>NC_069698.1:18423470-28423470 GCF_023699985.2 Odocoileus virginianus
CCCAGAACATATTGCTACAATTTATGTTAAAGTGTATTCTGCCTGTGTTTTCTTCTATGAATTTTATAGTTTCAAGTCTTAAATTTAGATTTTTAATCCATTTTGAGCTTATTTTTATATAGAATAAGGAAATGTTACACTCATTGCTCTTGGATTTAAAGAATTAATATTGTTAAAATATTCATATACCCAAAGCAATCTGCATATTCAAGCTATAAAAATGTTTATGACTTTTTTCACAGAACTAAAACAGATAATGCAAAAATTTATATGGAACTGCAAAAGACCCTGAAGAGTCAAAGCAATTGAGAAAAAAGAGCAAAGTTGGAGGTACACATTCCCTGACTTCAGGTTATAATACAAAGCTATAGTCATCAAAACAGTATAGTACTGATACAAAAGCAGACACATAGGTCAATGGACAAAATAAGGAACTCAGAAACAAACCCAAATATCCATAGTCAACCTATGAAAAGGGAAGCAAAGATACACAATGAAGAAAAAACAGTTTCTTCAGTAAGTTATTCTGGGAAAACTGGAGAGCAGCATTGGTTTTTATTTTTTAGATCAATTACAGACATTTGTTTCAAATTAAATGCTTTTTTAAATATAAAACTTCTCATAATATAGTGCTGTTTCCAACCCTCTTAGCATGTTTCTGATTTTCATTACATTCAACCTAGCTCTAGCTAATTAAATACTATGTGAACATGCAGACAGTGGGAAATAGATTTAGGCTAATGCCCTACTCCCCATCCTGGAAACAAATGTAATTGACATAACTGCATTAGCAGATAAAACAGACTTAAATGTTCAAGATTAACATAGCATGTTCTTTATATCATTGTGACTGGTGGAATCAATAGTTTATTGCAGGAAGAATTTCTCATCAATGTCATTTACAACTGACAGTTTGTGGCATGTGAATATTGAGATATTTCCTGTCTCCTTCATTTATTAGTGAACTGATTCTAAAATGAACAGTTTCAGTAATAGATAGACTTTCCCTCATAAATTTTATATTACTCTTTTCTTTTTTGGGGAACAGTTTGCAATATTTGCCAAGTAAATGGAAAATTAAAAAATAAGCTGTTTAAAGAAATCACTGCTTTATTATGTGTCTAGTTAAGATATATATTTATGTACATCTCTCTGAAAACTGGCAGCCACTGGCCAATGACATATTCAAGGCAGATAAATGCCCTAGGTTGCTGAAAATGTAAAAGAGCAATAGAACTTTCCCCCTGAGGGAACTTGTATTAAAAAGAATTACAGTACAATTCAGTCAGAGTGAGTGAGAACAAATGACACGGTAAACTAGTATGTCATGTTATATGGTAATGACACTCAGAACCACTCCTATGTGAAAGTCTGGGTATCAATCCTTGACAGAGATACTTATAGAAATCACGTCACTAGTCTGAGAGATGTCAAATTGGGCTATTCTACACATTTTAGTATATTTTTAGGCTGACACATTTCCAAGAAAACTAAAAGCTATAAAGAAAGAGTAAGTAGTGAGTTTATTTGCCTATTTGAGATGCTAAAACAGACAAGGTCGTAATGCTGAAGTAAAAGTCTCATCTCATAATTATGATAATTTCCTTTATTTCTTGACAGTGTATGGATATTTTAAATGCCAGTAAGATTCAGAGGAATGTCTATGTATACTTGAAATTAGCAGGAATGGCTAACTCTATATGATAAATACTGTAGTAAATAGTAGTTACCTGCAAAAAAAAATCTGTCACTTGGAAAACTTTAAGAGGTAGGCAACATTTCTAACTGACTGATATGAGAAACTGCCCAGAGGATTTGCAACAAGGGAAATTTTCATTTTTTGTGAAGGTCAGATGATTCCAGCTACTTAGGTTAAGGGGGCACAATATGAAAAATAGGAATAGATGTGTCAAGTAAAAACACTGCAAAGTAATACAGATATTGTGTTTTTATATGTGTCAAGTATATATTCAAATGCCAAGAAAGTTCATTCTTCCTGTTGAACTGTCAAATCATTCTAGAAAGAAAGCTTCTAAAGACAAAATGTCAAGAAATGATGGTATAATACTAGCGATGGTATTCATCCAGAAAGAACCAACTGTGTTGTCAGTACCCTTTAGGTGCTTCTATAAGCAAGTCGAAAAATTACTTCCAATGTATTGTCATGAAAATTGGACAGCATAACCTCTCCTTTCATTCCCTATGACTGGCAAATAAATATTTATAGCTGTAGTGATGTATCATGGATAATAGAAGCTTTTCATTATAAATAACCTTAGGAATGACCAGATGGTCATTTGTGAGCTGGAAAAAAAAGTTAAGATATCAAGTGACTCACTCAAGGTCATCACACAGATTTTTTAAGATGGGGCAGAAAACAATGGTATTGTTTTTCTCACCTGAAGTTCAGTGTTTCTTTTTGTATTACAGCATGCCAAAGAAAATTTTCCAAAAGGAAAATTTTAGTCATTTAAGAATGTAAAACATGTTTTGATTAAAACAAGACTTCTACAGTACTTATTTTAATTGTTTACAATTCCCAAAACAAGTGAAATGGATAAATGTGGGAACATACTCAGAACAAAATATGTAGCTAAGTACTTGGTACAAAGGATCTAGCCTGCCCCAGTGATTTACAAATACAAAGCTATCCTTCATTTTATTTTAAAAATGCATGGATAAGTATAGTGGTAGAAATTTGCTTAGGCATGTGTGCCAATTTAAAATAGTCATTATATGGAATCCCTATATGGAAAAAACTACTGAAAAGTCAAGGTTGGGTAGCATAGACTAAATTTATTTCTGGTAATAATTACAGTAGACTAGAGAGTAGCAGGGGCTTGAATTCCTCAAAAATTTATGAAATACCTACAGTATTTCTCATTTTTATCCTATGATATGCATGGCAGGCTTCCCTGTGATTTATTTCATTACTGAGCAGGTCCATACAACAGTGAGGTAATGTTTTGTTTTTTTCTTATCTTCTCTTGACCGATGTAGAATATGCTTTGAGAAAAGCATTTGAACTAAGATATTGACTTCAGACTACAAAAATTTACCATTATTTATAGAAGACCAGAAGAAAGATAAATTAATAATATAGTTTTTCTCTCAAAAGATCCTGCCTTTCTCTTTGAAGGATTGTCCTCTCAGGGTCAAGGTCATGGACAATGCACCCTGGGAGAAATTCCTTTGCAGCTGCTTGCTCTGAGCAGGCATGTAGAAGATAAGCAGATGACTCCAATTTTCAGAGTCATTATTCACCCCATTCCTGACATTGTCCTAGCATGCACACACAGACCAAGAACAGCACCAGAGCTATATTCCCATATGCCTGATATTTGAACTACAATATGTCAAAATAGATTTGAAGAAGAAGGTGTCTGCTGATAAATGGCATATATTCATTTTAAGTAAAGATGGGTAGGTCTTCACCTCAGCTTCCCTAAAGTAGTTGGATTTCCTGACTCTTCTTGGTTTTCTTGTTTATTTAAGAAGCACCATCCAAACTATATGATATAAGCTGATATCATTAAAATGGAACTTGACCAACCAACTATATTGATAGTGTTGACCATCTGATAATGAAAAGCTATTCTACGTTTTTAGTAGACTTTTGATAAAATTTGTCTACACATGAGAAAATAAGGCATTGGGAATTTAGATTTCCCATGAAAATATAACAGAGATTTTAGACCTGAGACATCAAGTTTTCTCTTATGTAGCTCTGGCTTTAAATCACATAATTCAAGCCACTCTATGGCTTCACACTTTTCCCTGAGTGAAAAAAAAAGATTTTTGCACTTTGCAATCCTCTTCATCTCTTGGTTCAGAACAGGGTTCTTTAGATGTCTTCAGTCTAACCTGTAGCAGTCTTTTTGTTAACATAAATTAAAAGTTGTCTGTGATGTCATACAACATACTCAAGATACTGTTTTTATGGATGTAGTTTCTCAGATGCATATTTATGGAATTTTAAGGAACCATTAGCTTTTTTAAAAAGTGACTTTCATTTATGTAACTTTTACAATATATGACACTCACTTTTAGCATACAGTTTTAAGAGCTTTGACAAAACACTCATATAACCACCACTGCAATTAAGACATAAACTATTGTTTCATGATTATTTGTAACAAGGAAATCTATTTTGCTCTAAGGACTAGAGTATATATTCATATCTTAGGATGTTAAAAAAAAAGTCAGGTAAAAAGATCAGGATTCCTTCATCTAGGGCCTTTGGACCTAGAGATGTATCCATGGAAGTAATTAAGAGTATCTGGGGACTTCCCTGGCCGTCCAGTGGTTGAGACTCTGCTTCCATAACAGGGCCCATGAGTTTGATCCCTGGTGATCAGGGAACTAGACTCCTGCATGCTATGTGACATGGACAAAATATAAAAATTAAAAAGAAGCGTTTGAAGACTTTCTGAAATTATATGCAAAATTATTATGTGAATATACACATGTATATTTCTCAGGCAAAAGTGTTCATAGCTTCTATCAGAATTCCAATGATGACTCCAAAATTCCAAAATTGAAAATTCACTGTAATTAACTTAAAGCCATCATAAAAAGAAGTCAATTTCCAACTCCCTGCATTTTTCCTTTATATTCTGGTCTATGACAATATCTCTCTCCTTGAAATATTAATATTGCTTGTTTGATAATTATTTATTTACCCATAAAACATATTAAAGTTCATATAATATGCAGAACACAGTGCTCTAAGGTCTGAAAGATAAAAAGATAAATAGGAAATGCCACCATCTCTAAAAACCTCACAGCCTAGTAAACCTTATAGCATGTCTTTTATTTTAGTATGACATAGTTTTGAATTGAGCAATTATGCATGAATGTTGCCGTTACAACAGTTACTGAAAAAAGGGCCAAACCAGACATAGATGATTATTTCATAATTGATTGTAACAGTGAAATATACTTATCTCTAAGGACTAGGATATATTTTCATATCTCTCTGAAGATTCCTGCATGTCTAAGCACTACATTGCATAGTGATTGCTAAATTAAAATAAGCGTAGATTGATGTCTGCCCCTTGCCATTTAGTGTTGAGTGGATCAATTGTTTGAGGTATGAAATAACTATGATTTAATAACACAAGTTGCATTATTTCAAAGGAGAATGGGATCTTTGGTCTTGTGATACTTATAGAATAATCTGCAAATTTCCAACAAATGGGCAGAAAGATGGGGAACTCTGAGAATGGCATGCCACCTAAGAAATTTTGTTCTGTGGCCTTACACTCTTTCTTTTACCTGGATTTCCTTAAAAGTAAGGCAATTTTAGAGGATCTTCTACAGTTTTTACCAAGGATATTGCAAAAAGAAAAAAGCAATTGTGCATTTTAAATGATGTTCTTTCTTTTTTTAAGTTATTTCATTCAAGTGTAGCTAATTTAGCTCAGTTGGTAAAGAATCTGCCTGCAATGCAGGAGACCCTGGTTTGATTCCTGGGTCGGGAAGATCCCCTGGAGAAGGGATAGGCTACCCACTCCAGTATTCTTGGGCTTCCCTTGTGGCTCAGCTGGTAAAGAATCCACCTGCAATGTGGGAGACCTGGGTTCGATCCGTGGGTTGAGAAGATCCCCTGTAGAAGAGAAAGGCTACCCACTCCAGTATTCTGGCCTGGAGAATTCCATGGATACAGTCCATGTGGTCGCAGAGTCAGACAGAACTGAGCGACTTTCACCTTCACATAGCTAATTTACAGTTTTAATATCTGCTGTACAACAAAGTGATCCAGTTATGGCTTCTCACGGGATATTGAATGTAGTTTTCTGTGGTATGTAGTGGGACCTTGTTGTTTATCCATTCTATAACTGTCTGCATCTGCTAACCCCAAACTTCTATCCTTCCTCCCCCACTCACCTCTTCCTTAGCAATCACAAGTCTGTTCTGCATATCTGTGAGTTTTTTCTGTTTTGTAATATAAGCTCATTTGTGTCATATTTTAGATTCCATATATAAGTGATATCATATGGTATTTTTTTTTCTGACTTACTTCACTTAGTATAATAATCTCTGTGTCCATCCATACTGCTGCAAATGGCATAATTTGGTTCTTTTTTATGACTAAATAGTATTGTCATGTAAATATATGTCCCACATCTCTTTTATCCATTCATCTATCAATGAACATTTAGGTCATTTCCATATTTTGGCTATTGCAAGTAGTGCTGTTATAAACATAGGAGTGCATGTATCTTTTCAAATTATAGTTTTGTCAGGATAAGTGCCCAGGAATGGGATTGCTAGATCATATGGCAATTCTATTTTTAGTTTTTTGAGGACTTCTCATACTATTTTCCATAGAGGCTGCACCAATTTTCATCCCCACCAATGCTGTAGGAGGGTTCCCTTTTTTTCCACATGCTCTCCAGCATTTTTGTAAAATGGTGTGCTTTCTTTCTGATCTTCCTTAGAAATTTGAATACTGAAATCACAGAGATAAACATATACATATGTGTGTGTGTGTGTCTAAAATTATAAGTTTGTAAGAAAAGACCTTGTTTTGTCTTCAGCTTCTATGTAACTTGCTCTATACCTATGGAGTCATTGGCCCCAAAGACTCAGATCTTCTTTGTAGTCTAAGTTCAATCATGACTCTAATTGAAATAAATTTAAAACTCAATTTCCAAAATATTGGAGTAAACATTACATGTTACACATAGCTTTAAATTCTATGAATTATATCACTTAGTATAAGACATTCATAGGGTTAGGGCAGTGAAATCCTAAGAAAAAAATTTTTTTTTTTTTTTAAAGAAAAGAGGTGAAGGAAAGACACACAGAGGTCATTAGTCAATAACAATAATGAGCTAATATGTGTATATGTGTGTATGTTATGTACACATAACACAGGACCTTCAACTGCTATTATCACTGTAGCATCACATTCAATTTATCCGACTCATGTTCAATTCATAGATGTGGTCCCAGAAGTTGGTCTGATTCTAGACATTATGACTGGGCACAGGTCCTACAGACCAAGCCATGGTGTCTAGACATGTAAACAACACAAAACTTAGTCTAACCCAGAGAAGTGACTTGGTATTTGGTGGATAATAGTGCAATTTTTTTACAGTATAACTACTATTTATTATATTTTTAACACATAAAAGAACATTTTATCAGAGTAAAAACTCATTATATAGCCCATTTCTATCAATAATCACCCATTTATAATGCCTTGTCTATTTATTTTCTAAAACTTCTGCAATGGCCAGATTATGTGTATTTCTGATAGCATTTCTATTGACTGTCAGAATGTATGTTCTCACATCCAACTCGTATTCAGAATAAGGAATCTTAAAATAATACCAAAACATGAGCCAAAAGTGTGTTCTTATTTCAAATACCACTCAAGTTAATGGATGACAGCTATAATAAAGCTCCTTACTGTTAAATTATCTTGTATATGATTTTGAGTTATACAGAAGTATTCTAAAATTTTTCAGAAGTGTAACTTTTGTTCCTTATATTTATAACAAATAATGCTTGGGACTCTTTAACATAACTTGTACCAAATTTAAAACTGAAATTTGTATTCAAAGACACATATGTGTTTAGGTAATGAAAAGAGTTGCCCTTTTCCCAAAAGTTAAAAATAAGAAGTGATATTGCTCTACTTACACAATAATATTCCCCTAATAAAGGTGTATTCTTTATCACCTCAGTCTTACTTTAATTTGAACTTCAGTGGCTTAATGGACATTAGTACAAAAACATTTTTGAAATTCCTATAATATGCTAGAATTATTAAAATTCAAAAATATTTACTTTTGGTGTTTGTATAAAAGAAAGAAACATGTATATCCATGGCTGATTCATGTCAACGTATGACAAAAACCACTACAATATTGTAAAGTAATTAGGCTCCAACTAATAAAAAAAAAAAAGAAAGAAAGAAACATGAATCCTCAAAATATAACTAGTCTTCTAACTGATCTTACTTACTTTGTATGTATTATAATTTATTTCATCTATAATTCCTTCTGATTCTCTGGTCAATCATGTTTACAATATTATTTCATCTTCATGTACTGAGTAACAAAAGATGAAAGTGATTTGATTACACTGAACTTGTATAGACAGGATTCACAGTATTATATAACTTGCTTTGCAATCATCTTGAGTCATGTCTACACAGTAAAATCAATTCTGGTACCATTCTAATGTTTCAGATAACTAAATTGGGTATTATCAGCAAAATAATATTACCTTTGATGGTACAGAACGAATGCTGGCACAGATGGCAAATTCCATAGGCAATTAAAATCCTATAACAAATAAGGATGGAAATTTGAATGTTTTTAAATGACAATAAAATATAATAAGTTTCTGTATATAAAAAGTCTATTTTGCAATTTGAGTTTACCATTTATTTATTCCTCTATTCTCAAAAGAGAATGCATAAGTCTCCATTTATATCCCAGTATGTTCTTCTAAACTGTAGTATATTAACAGTGAACAAAATGAACAACTTTGTTTTGAAGTTCAAATTATGTAGGTGATACGGGTATTAAGCAAGTAAGCAGAAATACAATATAATAACAAACTGTGCTAAGTACTATGAAATAAGTCAAAGTTAATGTGGTATTGCTGAAATTTAACTAAGATATGAAGGACATGGAGCAATTATCCAAGGAAATAGTAAGGTTACAGGCATTTCAGAAAGTGGAGTTACAGGAGAATAAAATTCTTCATGTTAGAAAAGAGTTTGGTGATATAAAAAATTTGAATAAGTTGGTATCGCTGAATGATGTGAAATAAGGCATGGGATGAAATGAAGGTGGAGAGATATACAGATGTTAGACAATATTATGGTTCTCTAGATCATTGTAAAAATTCTGCAATCCCTATCTAAGTGCAATACATGATTATTAAAGGTTTTTCTTTATTTCTTTTTAAGAAGACAAATTACATGGCAAGTTCTATATTTTAAAGATCATTCTGACAATTGAAGAAATGAAGGAGTGATAACTAGGTCAGAAGACAGAATCCATTTAATAAGTAGGAGGTTGTTCTTGAGTACCACAGAGATATCATGGCATAGACTAAGGTGGTGAAATGAAAAGAGATAGTAGTAAAAAAATTTTAATGTACTTTTCAGGTAATGTTAATGACACTTTGTAATGCATTGCATGAGGTTAGGCAAATGGAGTGAAAAAGGAAATTCCAAGATATCTGAGTTGAATAACTGAGTCAGTGTCACATACTAAAATACGAGAAGTGGTAGTTAGATGGTTATGATCCAGTGGTTAGGCAAGGCATATTAATTTTGTGACTTACACATCTTAGTCAACTAAGGAGGTGTATAAAACAATAATATGGAATTCAAGGAAGACATTGAGATTCAACAACTTAGAAATATCAATTAAAACAGTGATTGGAAAAAGTAATCTGGATAAAATTTTAGAGAGAAAAACAGGAAAGTGAAAGTGAAGTGGCTCAGTCATGTCTGACTCTTTGCGACCTCGTGGACTGTAGCCCGCCAGGTTCCTCTGTCCATGGGATTCTCCAGGCACGAATACTGGAGTGGGTTGCCACTTCAGGATCCTCGGAAGTCCTACTGAGGGTTGAACCTAGTCATGAACTCTCCATGAGCACCAATAATGGTACAGGGGAAACTAGAAAAGCACGCTATCATGAAAACCAAGAAATACATTTTAAAGGGCTTTTAAAAACTATGTTCAGTACTACAAATTGATCTAGGAATATAATAAGGCTGAAAGATTCACTTGGTATTTAGACATTATGGAAGTTCTTGGTAATCTTCACAGAATGCTTCCTGAAAGGCAGTAGGATTAGAACCTAGACAGTTCTGGACAGGAGAATGCAATAAAATTGGGAATGTATATATCCATCACCATAGAAAGTGGGAAAGTAAATTTAATTGAGAAACAATATGCTGGGATAATTATTGCTTTGAGATTATGGATCATGACTTCCTGGTGATACCAATCTATAGGATCACATAATTTTCTTTAGAAATCAGTTGTATCCCAGACAGGCTGATGTTTCCCAAGCTGGAGTAACAAACTTAAAAGGGTCAGACAAACAAAGTATTATATGAAAATCATCACATTGATAAATTAGGGCATTTAACCTGGATAAGGAGAAATGTGTTGAAAGGGGGTGACAAATCTATTGAAAGGATATGAAAATGTCAGTGGATGAGGTTTAAGAACAATCTTTCTGAAATATTATAGCAAACAAAGAACTTTGAGCAGAGAGTGGAATGTTTGAACCAATTGCTTTAAATGTAGTGAAGTTTCTGATAATGATAAGGTGTGGTTGAAGAAGTGGGTGAATCAGAAGCTATAAATAAGCCATCATCAGAGGAAGGAAGTCAAATAATAGAAAAGCAAAAATGACAGCTAGATTTTCATGAGAGTTGTTGAAATTATCTAGAATGATGGCACGTGTTGGTATGGACAGGGAGTATGAACAAGGAGTCACAAAATTCACTAATTTAAGTTGGATGAAAAAAAGTTGGTATGTGAGATTAATGAGAAGAGAGTGTCACCAGCCCAGGTTGGATGCATGAGACAAGTGCTCGGGCCTGGTGCACTGGGAAGACCCAGAGGAATCGGGTGGAGAGGGAGGTAGGAGGGGGGATCGGGATGGGGAATACATGTAACTCCATGGCTGATTCATGTCAGTGTATGACAAAACCCACTACAATATTGTAAAGTAACTAGCCTCCAACTAATAAAAATAAAAAAATAAAAAAGAAGAAGAGAGTGTGATGTAGCATTATGACATGGGCTCATGGGAGCAGGGAGTTTTAAAAAAATAACACGAGTTATTTATTTCTTTTTGATTATCAACTATTAATATAATTTGCAATAAGATTATAGATTAATATTTAAGACTGTTTTATTTAAATATACTTTCTATATGTAAGGTTTATGTCTTTATAGTAAAATATTTATAAGGTTTCCTAATTTCCATGAATAATATTTTATTTACTTTTTGCATGTTTTTACTTTAAACAGGGCTTGGTTAGTTCTGGGAATCTAGAAAATGAAAAAAATAAGTCAAAGTTAGTTAAGGTAAAAATGTCCTCAACGTGTTTATTTCAAAGTTCAAAATGACTATAGTCATTCTGTGAGTGTTGAATTTTGCAATAAGACCACATTCTGACTACTCCATTTAATTCTTCTTACTGTATTTATAGGAAGGACATCACTAAGATTGAAAAGGTCAGGCAAAATGACAGTAACTTATTCAGAAATGAGATGTCAAGATTTAAGCTATAAAGCGGGGATTAACCTGTAAGCAATTCAAGTATATTTATATAGATACACACACACATAAGCACACAGAAAAGTTAATATAAAAAGTATCTGAAAATAAATTGACAAGGTCAACAAAAGCAGCAATTATATGAGCTGAAGAGTGAACTTTTGTAAAACAGAGAAAGTGAAGGAAAACTCTAAGACATTAAAAATGTTTTAATGTTTTAAAAATAAAACATTTATACTATATGTACTACTATTGACCTATACTTATATATAGGAGAAATACATACTTACATCATTGATATAAATTAAGAAACTAATAATACAGTTAGTCTGTTAGTTTATTCTTCTTTATTTATGATAATAATTATTATGGATGATAAACTATTTTGCAGTTTAGGTCTTAAAGAAGTTATTCTACATTGAAAACACTTCAGTTAGAATACTAACAAATATTTTCTAATACTATTTGAATCTATAATTTAGAGAACGGGCTGAAAAGGAAATCAAAGTAATATATTTACAGGTGACTCATTGAATCATAATTTATTGAATATTTTCCAAGTACTAAGCACTGTGCTAGCAATTTATGTCTTTTATTCTTCATCCTATCAGGTTAATACTATTATCATCCCCATTTGACACACACAAAAACTGAAGCATGCATAATTCATGTTTTATATTATTAAATGCTGGACCTGAGTTCCCATGTCCTTAACTAAGGTTTATGCCAAACCTTGAATTTTGGGAAACATTGAGAATGAATATAATTGAGCCTCCCACCCAAAACATGAACCCACTAGACTAGAAATACTTTGTAATGAAACATGTTGTACCATTGTGCCCTTTCCAATCCATGACAGAAACCAACCATCAATAATAACAGCAAAAGTTTAAGTATTGGTAAAATTACTGGAATCAAACAAAGAATGCACCTCTACAGAGAGCTTAGAAACTACCATCAACAGATGAAAGTTGACCCTTGAGATGAAACCTGTGAGCGCCACAAGGACGACTCCAAGCTTTCAATCTCCATGGTAAAGCACAAATCTTAGCACATTTTTAATATTTATTGATGTATCTAATGTTAAAAATGTGTAGCTATATTATACATGTATAACTAATATTCCTAGGGAATCACCATGAGTATTTATCTAAAGCATCTGGGTGATAATACTTCTGCAGTAGGTAAGGCATTGCAACTGAAAACTCACATAAGCAAGAATTATTGCATTTGTTTTCCCCCCAATCAACGTGAATCTGATTCTGAACAGGAATTTTGTTGTGCTGGAAAGAAATTTAGTTAATCTTAAATATAATCAGTCATTAAGATCAAGACAAGGGGAAGCATGTCCTTACTCACCACTCCTTTTCAATATCACTCTGGAAGTCCTAGCTAATGCAATAAAAGAAGAAAAGGAAATAAAAGGTATACAAATTGGGAAGGAAGAAATAAAATTGTTTTTATTCACTAATGGTATCATTGTCTATATAGAAAATCTGAAACAATCAACAAAAAATTCTAAAAATAATAAGCAATTACACCATGATTGCAGGATAAAAATAGTCTGTCATGCAAATACCCAAAATAAGCAAAGGGAATTTGAAATAATAACACATGGCATTTACATTAGCACTGCCAAAATGAAATATTAATATTTAGGTAGAACTCTAACAAAATAAGCAAACAACCTGTATGAGGAAAACTATAAAACTCTAACAAAAATCAAAGAACTATAACATCTGGACAGATATTCCATGTTCAGGGATAAGAAGGTTCAATAGTGTCAACATGTCAGTTCTTTCCAAGTTGAGCTATAAATTCAATGCAATCCCAATAAAAAATTTCAACAAATTATTTTACAGATTTTGACAGCATTCCAAAATTTGTATGTAGAGGCAAAAGATGTAGTATAGCCAAAATCATACTAACAAAGGACAAAGTTGGAAAACTAATACTTCCTGACTTCATGATGTACTATAAAGCTACAGTAATCAAGACAGTTATCAAAGAACAAACAGTTTACTAGAATAGAGCACCCAGAAGCAGACTGACATAAATACAGTCAAATGAGCTTTGATAAAGTAGCAAAGGCAACACAGTGATGCAAAGACAGTCTTTACAAGAAATGACGCTGGACATATAAGCACTCACATGCAAAAAAGAAAAAACAATGTCTAGACACAACCTTTACACCCTTCACAACTTAACTCAAAATGGATCACAGACCAAAATTTTAAAGGCAAAACTATAAAACTCTAGAAGATAACATAGCAGATAGTCTAGATGATTTCGGAATTTATTTTTTTAGATACAACTCTGAAGACATTATTCAAGAAGGAAAGTATTAATAAGCTGAAGTTCATTCATTAAAAACTTCTATTTATAAAAGACAATACCAAGAGAATGAAAAGACATGATACAGAATAGGAGAAAATAATTGCAAAAGCATATTTGATTAAAGACTGTTACCCAAAGCATAATAAAAGATAGAAATGTTATAGACCTAACAGAAGCACAAGATACTAAGGAGTGATGGAAAGAATATACAGAAGAACTATACAAAAAAGATCTTAATGACCAGATAACCACCATGGTGTGATCACTCACCTAGAGCCACATACACATCCTGGAGTGCAAGGTCAAGTGGGCCTTAGGAAGCATCACCACAAACAAAGCTAGGGGAGGTGTTGGAATTCCAGCTGAACTATTTCAAATCCTAAAATATAATGCTTTTAAAGTGCTTCACTCAATATGCCAGCAAATTTGGAGAATTCAGCAGTGGTCACAGGATGGGAAAATGTCAGTTTTCACTCCAATCCCAAAGAAAGGCAATGCCAAAGAATGTTCAAACTACCTCACAATTGCACTCATCTCACAAGCTAGCAAAATAATGCTCAAAATTCTCCAAGGCAAGCTTCAAAAGTATGTGAATCAAGAACTTTCAGATGTTCAACCTGGTTTCAAAAAAGGCAGAGGGACTAGAGATCAAATTGCCAGCATCTGTTGGATCATTGAAGAAGCAAGAGAGTTCCAGAAAAACACCTACTTCTGCTTTCTTGATTACAGATCGCAACAAACTGGAAAATTCTTCAAGAGTTGGGAATATCAGACCAGCTTATCTACTGCCTGCAAAATCTGTATGCAGGTCAAGAAGCAACAGTTAGAACCAGACATGGAAAATGGACTGGTTCAAAACTGGGAAAGGAGTATGTCAAGGCTGTTTATTGTCACCCTGCTTATTTAAGTTACATGCAGAGTACATCATGTGAAATGCTGGGCTGGATGAAGCACAAGCTGGCATCAAGATTGCTGGGAGAAACATCAATAACCTCAGATATGCAGATGACACCACCCTTAAGGCAGAAAGCAAAGAGGAACTAAAGAGCTTCTTGATGAAAGTGAAAGAGGAGAGGGAAAAAGTTGGCTTAAAGCTCAACATTCAAAAAACGAAGATCACAGCATCCAGTCCCATCACTTCATGACAAATAGATGGAGAAACAACGGAAACAGTGAAAGACTTTATTTTCTTGGGCTCCAAAATCACTGCAGATGGTAACTGCAACCATGAAACTAAAAGACACTTGTTCCTTGGAAGAAAAGCTATGATCAACCTAGACAGCATATTAAAAAGAAGAGACATTACTTTGCCGATAAAAGTCCATCTAGTCAAAGCTATGGTTTTTCCATTAGTCATGTATGAACGTGAGAGTTGGACTATAAAGAAAGCTGAGTGCCAAAGAATTGATGCTTTTGAACTATAGGGTTGGAGAAAACTCTTGAGAGTCCCCTGGACTGCAAGGAGATCCAAGCAGTCAATCCTAAAGGAAATCAAATCTGAATATTCATTGGAAGGACTGATGCTGAAGCTGAAGCTCCATTACTTTGGCCACCTGATGTGAAGAGCTGACTCACTAGAAAGGACCCTGATGCTGGGAAAGATCGAAGGCAGAAGGAGAAGGGAACAACAGAGGATGAGATGGTTGGATGGCATCACCAGCTCAATGGACTTGAGTTTGAGCAAGCTCTGGGAGTTGGTGATAGACAGGGAAGCCTGGTGTGCTATAGTCCATGGGGTCACAAAGAGTCAGACATGACTGCGCGACTGAACTGAACTGAATGATCCAAAACATATAAAAGAATCTTTAAAACTCAACCATAAGAATAAAACAATTAAAGAATCAGCCACTATAGGAGAAATCTTTTAATTTCGGCTCAGTGTGGCTGTAAATGTAAAACTGCTTTAAAAATATAGTTTAATTTTAAAATTAGGTGAGGAATATGAATAAGTATCTCTCCAAAGAAGATATACAAATGGCCAATAAGCACATAAAAAATTGCTGATCATCATGAAACAGTATGATGAATGAGGGAGGGAGACAACATGGCGGAATCGGAAGATCCTGAGCTTGCTTCCTCTTACAGATACATCGATACTGAAACCACATATAGAGCGACTATGCCTGAAAACAACCCAAACACTAGCAGAAAAGATTTTCCCCAACCACAGACAAGACCAACAAGATACACAGACAAAGTAGGCGGAGCGGAGGTGAAATATGCCTGGGGCCCACAGCCCTAGGGCGGCAGCAGCACTTGGTGGAAGGAGCACGGCGCTCATGGAGGTCCACCCTGAGGCGCAAGGGCTTCAGACCTCATACTAGGCTCACCAGCTTGAATCTGCCGTGAGATGCGTCACTGTAACAGCTGGCTTTGAAAACCCCAAGGCTTACACGGGTCTGTAGGAAACGGAAAATCTGTTCTTAAAGGGGATGCTACAAGAACCTACTTCCTCCAATTCCTGGTACAGAGGCAGCAACCGAAGTCATACCTAGAGAATCACTGGTTAATTTAGAGCGTGTGCCTGATGGGTAGGGATCTACAGGAATGTTATTCAGGTTTGGAGGCGCTGGCTTGGCCCGTTTGTTTTTCTTTTGTTTTTTATTTTAGCTCACCTTTTACCTGCCCGGCCTGCTGCTGGCTCTTCCCATCTATCTTACTAGCACTGTTCCCCCACTCCTGATTAAATGTGGACCCACCTCAGCTGGTGCTTCTCCAAAGCAACCTGAAACTCTGGGACTTGTCTGGCACACCAGAGCCCCCAGAACAGTTTCAGCCAGGCCTCACAACTATCCGTGCCAGGTACCAACCTCTCACCCTAGCGCACCCCCAACAATCACGGCTCAGCCAGAATAGGAGGACGCATGCAACCCCCACAGATGACACCTTGAGCACCTGACTCTTGCAGCCAGGGAAACCTGCACTACCACGCCTGCAGGAAACCTTTCTACATAAAACCACTCCTTCACACTCAGAGACATACAGATCAGTTAATACACGAGAAACAAACATAGGGAGTTAGGCCAAATGAGACCACAGAACATGTTTCGGGCAAGAGAACAAGACAAAATCTCAGAAAAGAAGCAAGCAAAATGGAGTTAAGTAATCCAACAAGGAGTCCCTTATAATGATCATAAAAATGCTAATCAAACTCAGGAGAAGAAGGGAGGAGCAGAGTGAAAACTCCAACAAAGTGATAGAAAGTATTAATAAAAGAGCCAATCAGAGCTGAATAATACAATAACTGAAATGACAAATGCACTACAGGAAACCTCAGCAAATTAAAAGATATTGAAGAATGACTCAGTGATCTTGAATGTAGGGTAGTGGGAACCATCCTGTTGGAACAACAAAGAAAGGATAGTTTAAGGGACTTCTAAGACATTAAGCATTCTAACATTTGCATTATATGGATCCCAGGAGGAGTGAGAGAAGAAAAGGAATCAAAGACATATTTGAAGGAATAATGGCAGAAAACTTCCTTAATGAGGCTCAGTAAAGAGATATCTGTATTGTTGTGCAATACATCCCTGTAGTAGTGTCATATGGCATGCAGGATTTTAGTTGAACCCATGTGGTGGAGTGTTAACTACTGAAATGCTAGGGAAGTTCCAATCAGCATACTTTTTTTGTTAATCACTATGTTGTACAACTGAAACTAAAATAATATTTTATGTCAACTATACTTTAATTAAAAAATCAAAATGACAATGAGATACCCAATAGGTTGGCTATAATTAAAAATAAAAATAATCGTGGAAAAATGAACCCTCATATATTGCTGGTGATTATATTATGTAATCACTCTGAAAAACTTTTTGACAGTTCCTCAAAGTGGTAAACATAGCATTACTATATAACTCAGCATTTCACTTGTAAATATCCAAGAATAATGAAAACATGTCTATGCAAGCACTCACACAAGAATGCTCACAATATCATTATTTGTCATAGCCAAAGAGTGGAAGTAATTCAAATGCCCATCAAAAGATGAAAGACTAAACAAAATGTGGTATATCCATACACTAGAATATTATTTGGCAACAAAAAGAAATAAAGTACTTATACATCCTACAACATGGATGAACCTTGAAAACATGATGCTAAGTTGAGGAAACTAGTCACAATGAACCAACATGTTATATTATTTCATTTATACAAAATGTGCAAAGACTACAGATCTATAAAGAAAGATTAATGGTTGCTGGAAACTAGAGTTGAGCTTAGGAATTGGGAATGATCAATAATAGAAACAGGGTTTCTTTTTGGGCTGATTAAAATATTCTGAATTTAGATGGTGGTAATCATTGCACACCTCTGTGGACATGTTAAAAACCTTAAATGGATGGCTTTATGGTATGTGAATGACATCCTCTATAAAGGTGTTAAAGAAGTGATCCAAAGGCCTAAAAAGATACCTCACCAAAAATGATTTACAGGTGGCAAATAAGTAAATGAAAAGATGTTCAGCATCATGTTATCAGGGAAATGCAAATTAAAACAGCAATGAGCTACCACCGCACACGTACTAGAATGACCAAAGTCCCGAAAACTGACAGCATCAAATGCTGCTGAGATGTGGAGCAATAGCAGTTTTCATTCACTGATGGTGGGAATGCAATAGAGGGACCTCTCTAACCTAAGGTTCTAGGGTTCCTGACGACACGTCTGATGTTAGCACGCTGAATGGCTCTCTGGCTTGAATTTGCAGGGTTTTGCTTGGGTCATGAGAATCTTGGGCGAGATTCATATGCCCTGATTTAGGGTCTAGCTTCTATAGGTCTGATTTCCTTCCAGGTTTTTCATGTTCATGGGATTCCCTGACCAGACATGTAGCCCTGATTGTTTTAAGTTCTTTTCTAACACTTGAGCACATTGCTGTTGCCCCTCCCAGTCTGATAACCCAGCACAGAGCTCACTGTGCCCAGACATTTATAAAAGAAGACAAGCGCATTTGATTTCAAGCAGCATTTTGGTTCCCCTTCTCAATTTCCTAAGGAAAAAAAAATGAAAATGTCTGCTTATCTGCTTGAGTCTCTTTTCTCAGCAGGTCTCTAATTAAAAAAAAAAAAAAACACCCAGAACATCAACAGCTTTTGAAAGCTAGAGCTCAATATACAGAATGAAGAGGTCATTTGACTTAAGTATTACTTCAAGTGGTAAAAAATTCCAAATGGCTTGAACTTTTAGGTGTGACTGTCACTGCTAATTAAACCTGACTAAATTAAACCATATAATTTTCAAAGTCCCTTTGGAATGATCTCACATTAATTCTTTAAAGAAAGACAGGAATCAGGGGGATAAAGTGAGTGGTTGTATTTTGCAGCTGGGAAGAATTGCAGAGATTTACTTCTCAAAATATGAACCTGGGTTTTCTAACTCCTAAAGAGTACTTTATACTAAGTTTCACTGACTTTGAATTAAAACTATAGTCCAGCCTTTAGAGGAAAATCAAAATAGCTTCAACTATTTCTTTGTTGTTCCTCTAAGATGTTTGTTAAACAGTCCAATCCTTCTTTTAGCATATCAAGAATTCAGGCTTAATGTATCTAATTCCAAAATCTCTTCAATCAGTCAACAAGCTTGCTTTAGGAGCAGTATTTTCTCTCATTTGGAATTTTAGATTCTGGGTGGGAAATATTTCTACTGTGATCTCTATTTTACAGCTATGAGAGAGCCTCAATTCCCACACCACCACTTGGACATTCCTTGTGTTGTAAGCAACATCTGGAAATCATTGCATGACTATTATTAGCTAATCATTTGAAGATCCCTGGTAGGAAAAAGGGAAAACACTTTCTATTACCAAACTAAGCATGCTGTCTAAACCATTGGGAGCAATGGATGAAATTCTTAATAATGAGAAACAGGTTGTATTATTACTAAAGAGTTATTAAGTATTCAGTCAAGCCTGCTTAGAAATAAATAAGAAGTTCCTCTTTCATGTTCTCACCCTCTCTTCTCTCTTCTTTACTTGTTTCAAGGCCAATTTTTCAGAAGTGAATATAATAATTAAAAATACACAAAATTTGCAAGTTACAGTTTTTGAGTTAAACAAGCTTAGCAAGTATTGGGGTATTGGCATTAAAGTTGAATTTGATTATCAGAGTCCTGACACTTAGAAATTCAATTAATAATGATAAGTATAAAGACAATAAAATATATTTGATAGCTTTTGACTAAAATTGTAGAGGATAATGGCATGTGCTTATCCACACTGTTTTTTTCCTCTGTTAATTCTATTGATTTTAATCATGTTTGCAGTTGTACTGCCAAAAGTACATGATTCTTGAGGATCTGTAGTTTTGCCAATGATTCATAAATAATAACCATCAACCTTTTGATAATGAGGACTTTCATTTTTCACACTGAATGTTGTATAAAACTTTATACTTACAAGTGGAGTTGTAACTGTATCATCTAAATAGGTCAAAGAAAAAAGAACAATCTCAACACATAATGTGACTGCTTCAGAAATATAAATACATCAGTCATTCTATGATTGAAGATTTCTGCATTCATTAGAATTATTTCCACATAGATTTTAAGATGAACAAGTAAAGTAAGCAAATATGATAAGTAAGAAAATGTTTTTGATTTGTAAGTGGGTTTATTTAGTAAAACAATGAAATTCTCAACTCCCAAATCATTTGGCATTGTGTACATTTTGAATCATTTGCATTAAAACTGAAATATACCTGAGTTTACACATTTTAGACTACAAAAGTTTTATCACAGTAGTTTATATCTGGGGGAATAGATTTCTTTTTTACAAACTAAACATGCTGATATACATTTCCAAGTCATATAGAATTAATATAACTGCTAGAAAATAGCAACTGAATCAAGTTTAAAAGTCAGCTGAGTACTTATTAAACTATACTATAAAGAATAGAATATTTAGCATACTAATAATATTTATTGCTGTTCAGTTGCTCAGTTGTGCCTGAATCTTTGAGACCCCATAGACTAGCACGCCAGGCTTCCTTGTCCATCACCATCTCATGGAGCTTACTCAAACTCATGTCCATTTAGCCAGCGATGCCATCCAACCATCTCATCCTCTTTCATCCCATTCTCCTCCTGCCTTCTATCTTTGCCAGCATCAGGATCTTTTCCAATGAGTCGGCTCTTCACATCAAGTGGCTGAAGTATTGGAGCTTCAGCTTCAGCATCAGTTCATCCAATGGATATTTAGGGTTAATTTCTTTTAGGATTGACTGATTTGATCTCCTTGCAGTTCAAGGGACTCAAAAGTCTTCAACACCACAGTTTGCAAGCATGAATTCTTTGCCACTCAGCCTTCTTTAGGGTCCAACTCTCACATATTTTGAGGCCAAATAAATGGTTCAAAAGCTAGTTTATTTTAAAATATCATATTTGTTCAATGTTACTTGAAATCTATTCAGTGTGAAGTGAATCCAAATGATTGCTTTGGGAGACATATATTTATGCTGAGTGATGATACAGAAAGACAACCAATGGAGAAGAAGGGAATTCCTACAACAAAGACACACATTCATGCAACACACCCACACACATGTATATACATGTGTGTGTATTTATGTATGAATGTATATTTATATCTGTATATACAGTTACACACACAAACATATACCTCTCATCTTCACCAGTGTACATCAAGATGAAATGTTCATCTTCCTAGATGTAAGACGTTCATGTGCTTATTTTATTAAATAAGTGTATACTAATATATAAATGTCCACCTTGTGCTTGGAAACAAATACTTGCTTTAGTAATCAAGCAATATGTATCTACCTGTGTCTGCTTTAATGGTAAGTAAGCATATTTTTAATTTTATCAAGTTGAAGGAAGCTTACATTTAGTGAAAGATAAGTTATTATCTGGGGTGGCTAATAAAAATTTCACTGAAAATGTGACATTTGCACTGGTCTTCTAAACTTTGGTGGGAATTGGACAACTAGGTATTGAGAAAATATATTTTGTATTTTTATGATTGGGTAAAAATACTAATCAGCCTAAAAAGACTATAATGAGGGCTAGGAAGTTTGGCAAAGAGTCAAAAACAAATGGCAAGAGTAAAGAAAGTTTGGATAAGTACAACTCTTTAACTTGCTACTGAGAAAACTTCAAACCATGACGGCCTCTTATCTTCCACTCTTCCAGATATTTTAGGAAGATATCGGGACCCTTACTGCCTCTAAACCTTTGTATCATTTTTTCCACTGAAATGCTTTCTCTCCTCTTTGCCCTTCAATACCAACTATACTGAGCTTCCCAGGTGGTACTAGTGCTAAAGAACCTACCTACCAATCCAGGAGTCATAAGAGATGCAAGTTTGATCCCTGGGTCAGGATGATCCCATGAAGAAGGCAATGGCAACCTAGTCCAGTATTCATACCTGGAGAATCCCATGGACAGAGGAGCCTGGCAGGCTATGGTCCATAGGGCCGTGAGGAGTCAGACTCAACTGAAGTGACTTAGCACATAAGCACGCATTAACTACATACTATGAGCCATGTATTCTTTCATCAAGTATACATTGACTTTTATGACAGTCACAGTGCTGAGTAAGGACACAGTAAGTTATGAGTAGATAAGTGCTATGTCAAGTCTTTAGAATCATCTATATACTCAAAAACACATTAAAAGGATGAGAGTGTTCTGTTCTCAAGTAATTTGTTTCATTAAGAAAAAATAAGAAGATGCATGAAATTTCTGTGCAAGGTGCTATTATTATCTCAAACACTGAAACATCTCTGACATCTTCCTAATATCCAAATAGAGGTGATGCATGTGCCATCCATATCTCTTTATACCATAGATTCTGCCAGCAATAGAAATAGTCAAACCCTTGTCTTATTCCTTTCTATTAGGCAAAGAGTACACTGTATGTATCTTTCCATCCTCTGTGAATTTAAAAAAAGGTCATATACACAAAAGATATTTAGCAATACATTGATTTAAAAAAAAAAACTGAAGGATGTGTTCAGCAGTATCAAATGATGTTGAAAGGTTATGGATCCTGAGAATGTAGAAAAGACCACGGGAGTGAGATGAGGACCGGGGACCTTAGAGATATCAGTTTCAATAAAATGGTAGATATCTGTATCAGATCACAGAGATCTAAAGACGAAACACAACCCATTCTTCTATAATCCACCTCGTGCATTCCTAAAAAATCATTACACTAGGCAAAACAGAGCAATACATTCTGTGACACTTAAAAAGCATGGAGATAGAATCAATTATACTCTAAAACTGTCACTGAGAAATTAAAACAAAGGAATAAAAAAAACTGCAGAAAACTAATAAAAATTGTAGCACAGCTTTAAAGCTATTAAATGTCATAAATATAATCTATAATATATAAACATACCAATAAATATATTACATATACTACAAAAAATATGGCAGTTAGCCTTGAAAAAAGACCTAACACTCGCTTGTGGAGGTCGGCATCAGAAGGGTTATGGCTGCTTGAGTGCAATAGTGAAGTGATGAAGAAAAGTTATCTACAGTTGGACAGGAAGTTGTAACAGTATGTCGAGTTGGGTGTGCTCATAACACAGATGATGGATGGAGGTACCTGTCGATGTTTTGAGGTGAGTGCATCTGTGTGCGTTGTAGATTGCTCTGTGGCTAGGTTCAGCCTGGTGAAGTTTTCTGCGTTCACCCAGTGTTTCTCCTAGACCAAGTCGCATATGTATAAGTAAACACAAAACTTGCATTTGCTCAAGTCGTCTCTTAATATATCAATCTTATTGGAAAACATTTTCATATTTAAAATAAGCATTATAACAGAACTGACTGTAGGTGGTGAGAAAGTATATGACGGCTTTGGCAGTGAATGGAAGGAATGAGAGCGAGTGTTGCAGTGTCAAGAGAACGAGAAAGCATTTAACGCCAGATGAGACCAAATTAAGAAGTATATAACTGATAAGGTCTTAAAATAACCTATCCAGGGGAATTTGTGTTCTCTCAAAATCAAATCTTAAATTGTACAAACCAAGCTCTAGCGATTGCATGTAAAAGAGAGGGGAAAATACACTTGAAGACATATCAGTATTCTTTCCAGGGGCCCTGAAACCCCATTCTAACTCAGCACCCTGCTAAACCTACAAGTAAAACTATTCCTATAATAGAAAGATGTCTATATTACAAATATTAGAAAATTTTCAAAACTTCTTTTTAATTTTCTTTATGGGAATGTTTCTTTTCTTCCTCACCCTGTGTTAAAAGGTGTTAAATATTGACAAGTTTAGAATCTGTTATTTAGCCGGGCAAGCTGTATTCTGTTTTTGTCTGACTGCTTTCGGATCTGTTTGGGCTGGAAAATAATGTGTTATCTTTCCCACATCTAAGATTATGTTGATTTCTCTTTTAACAAAGATAAAATATGTGCTCTGAATGGATAAAATATAAATGGAATTTCAGATATTGGTTTTTGGAAGAATTTGGAATCATTATGTCTTTGGAATAGTTGCCTTTTTAACTAAGGCCAATACAGAGGATATTCAACTTTAGCTCCCCATAGGAACTTACTTATCTGGAACCAAATAACATAGAAAAGAGAAGCAGAAGGATATTGAAAAACCTTAGTTGACTGATTTGACTAAGTCATTTCTCAAGAATGTATTTTGAGTTTTAAAGAAGATAAAGGGAGATCAGATCTCTATTTTAGCTAATGGGGTCATTTGTTCCTTTTGCTAAAATGTCTCTTTTAACAAAAATTACTCAGGCACAGCTATAGCATCATATTCTGTGAGCAAAACAAGTTTCTTATGTAGGGAAATTTTGAAAACTGGTGGATTTAATTCAAAAAAATGAAAAAAGACCCAGGGATCAAGCAAATCTTGATTCTGTAGAACAAGGGACTTCCAATATGCATATGTATCTTCAGATCTCACACAAAACCCAAAATGACTTCTCTGTTTTATATAAATTCCAGCACTGTATCCCTAGTGTCTTGAGTAATCAGTTGGGGAGAATTCTCTGACCCTGTTTGATTTTCCATATTTTGCTTAAGACAGTCTTTTACCAGGAAAGCCAGTGAAATTCACCTCTGGTTCAGTTTCTAATGCTTCACTGAGAAGCCCTCATTTATTCATTCATTTATTCATGAAAGTTATTGACTTTTCCCCTTTTATAGCAATAATCAAGCATTTATTCTCCATTCTTTTTCATTTGAATATTTCAGTTTAGGACTATTTGTGTGCATACTTAGTCTCTCAGTTGGGTTTGACTCTTTGTCATCCCATGGATAGACCCCACCAGGCTTCTCTGTCCATGGACTTTTCTAGGCAAGAATACTGGAGTGGGCTGCCATTTCCTTCTCCAGGGGATCTTCCATACTCAGGAAATGAACCAGTGTCTCCTGTATCAGACATAACTTAGCAACTGAGCACATCCCTAGAAAATGTGAAAATGAGATCATGAAACCCAGTGACTATTATGCTTAGTTATACAAAGGCAAATTTCTACTCTTGTAAAATGTAACAAGGCTTTAAGCGGGCACATTTGCATACTCAAATCCCTTGGTAATATAATTCAACCACCGCTATAGTTATTAGAAATGAATCAGAGCATATGCTTATCAGAATATGTTAAATTCTTTTGCACTGATAGTCTGTTTCAACAAAAGCTTAATTTCAGATTACTGTAAGTTGCATATGGACTGTATCTGGTTCTGTATTACAGTAATGACAGAATAAGAGAAATATGTAAAGAAACATTTCTCACAAACTGAAAGACACTACGGGTGATCAGCACTCTTTTCATCTGAAATGTATTTTTACGAGACCATAAGGTTGTTCTCGTTGTTCATACTATTTTATAGACAAACAATCAGATTTCCACCATTGGGGAATTGTTACTATTTCAAGTAATAATGACACCATTTTCAAAAGATTTTTTAATATAAAGATGGAATTAGGGTTTATTATACGTCACTTGTTAACAGAAGAAAACTCATCTTAGATATTAGATCTACATCACAAAAAAATTAAAATTATTGTATATTTTTCAAATTCAAGAAATAGTGCATAACGTCCAACTTTGAGTTCTGTATAATGAAAGTTAGCAAATCATATTATGAAAATAACTGCTGATATTTGCCCTCAAAATGGTTGTTTTTCACCTCTCAAACAGGTAAGATTTTCTCTATTTTACATAATAATCCTCTTAAAAATCTCATCTCTAATACTCCTATATGAATAGAAAACATTAGGTCTTGTTGTGTCATTATCTATATTATATTTATACTGGATTTCTCATGAATCCAGTTGTATTCTGTGGTGTACTAAGTGTTTTTTATGAACTCCCAAGTAGGAATGAAAAAACTGGAGTTATTTGAGGCTGGAAAAATGTTTGAGTTGAGTGGAACCTGAAACATAATCTGCAAACCACAGTTCCTCTTCATTTTATGTATATTTTAAGGGAAATTTAATTCAGATGTTTCCGATTAATGTGCACTTAGCTCATCAAACTTGTTGTGCAAGAGATATTTGATTTCCAGGAAGACTTTTTTCTTTGCAAGACATTTTCCTCTGTACAGGGAAGTCTCGTTTTGCCATCATTAGTTGTTATGCAAAAGTGGAAACAGTTATGTTGCTCTCTCTTACTCTTGGTAAAGATCTGAGTTTATACTTTTGTTTGATGAGAACTTTTAAAGCAACCATGTCTCTTGTACTATTATAAAGGCAATATGAGAAAATAACTGATATACTAGAGGTGACTTAATCAAACTCCACATATTAGAAAAATAATTTGTAATTTTATATTACACTGAACCATACAATCTTTGACTGCAAAATGGCTAACATATGCCAGAAGTAGTAATGGTAAGAAATTGAACCAAAAGTCAAAGTGTCTGGTTTCTAACTTCAAATTTGCCATACGCTTTCTAGGTGATTTTAGAAGAATCACATTGCTTTCCTTTATCTTTATTGGTAAAATAAAGGAGTTATATAAAATGATTTCTCCAGATACAATTATTAAAAGTCTATGGAATTTCTGATTTCAACATACATTTTATCAATAGTATCAAAATAGTTTATGTATAATTTTATTGTATATAAAATAGATATATTTTATGCATATAAAATATAGCTATATATCTAAATAACACCAAAAAAATCAGCTTTTCCTTATGTAACAATCCAAATTCACCCAAATAAATTTACAGCAAAACACATCTCAGTGAAAATTCAATTAGCTAAAGTCTCACAAAAATATTTTCATTATTGCCTTCTGTTATCTACTTTTATGGAAAAGAAGCAAAAGGTAACAGGGACTGAATTGTCAGTCCTCACTCACATTTTTCCAGATTAGATTATGGTGTTTACATGTAACCATATGTAGTTATTACATCAATGCTTTTTACATGAAAAACAGTATAACAATATCCTAAAAATTTGAAAACTTTTTTTTATTAATTATAATAGATTGTTTTCTGCTGCAGTCAGAAACATCTCCCGTATTTCAGTGGGATGAAACCCTCAGG
Source organism: Odocoileus virginianus (assembly GCF_023699985.2). Classification (NCBI taxonomy): domain Eukaryota; kingdom Metazoa; phylum Chordata; class Mammalia; order Artiodactyla; family Cervidae; genus Odocoileus; species Odocoileus virginianus. The sequence goes on from NC_069698.1 coordinate 18,450,565, forward strand.
TTATTTCTTGCTCACATGACATGCCTTTTGTGACCTGTTTGGAGTCTACATTCAATGTCTCTTCTCAAGGGTCCAAGCTGATGGATACTTCATCTCAAGATTTATTTCACAAGTATGACATCACAGGGAGGGACATGACAAGTAACTAACTGTTTCTCAAACTTCTACAGAAGGTCACGTGTAATTTCTGCTCCCAAATTAGTGACCAGTGTGAGTAATCTAGCTAGACATGAACTTCAAAACCATGAGAAAGCACAAGTCTAGCAGTACTTAGGAAGCAAACGAGAAATAGATGGTAGACAATATTAGTGACTTCCACAGTTACACACGCACAAATGGTAAGTGATTTTAGGAGAGCAGGTGAGTTAAGAAAATTGATTGACTAATCCTTACATCTTTGAAATTAAGAAGGGAAAGATTTTTTCTAGCTGAATAATTTCTAAATTATGTACTTAGGGGATTTCCTTGGTGACACAGTGGTTTAGGCTTGAAGCTTCCAATGCAGAGGATATGGGTTCAGTCCCTGGTCAGGGAGCTAAGATCCCACATGCTGTGTGCTGTGGCCAAATCTATTCAAAATGTTCATTTTAATTAATATATTCAAAAATATAAAATTTTATTATTATTCTTAGTACTTTTTCCATAATTCTATAAAATTGTTTTTTCATTTAATAGTGGCATCTATGGGTTTAGAAAAATTTACCACAATTTTAAGAAATTGTTAATATGCCTTTTATATTGTACATGTCATATGTACTTCTATTTATACATATCTTACATACTCTGTGCCAAGAATTAATAGAAGCTACTCCCAATGTTCATACCCCCAAAAGAAGCAGCTTCTTTTTATGGCCTCTACTCACAAATGTCTTAACAATATTTGTTTAGTAGGATTCTAGATATATTAATTTAAGACATGACCTATTCATGTCTTCCTTTGACAGAAAAATTGCTTACCACCTCAAGAGTTTCCAGTATACCTAGTGCTCAATTTTAAGTCCCTGTTCTGTTTAATTATTATATCTAAAATTTATTAATGTTTATATTGTTTGGATTATTTTAAATAAGCTGTCTCTGTAAAGTTTAGTATAATTTTATTATTTTTAATTATATGTTTCTTTTGTACAATGTATTAAGTCTCAACTTAGGTAACTAACAGTGGATTATCAGGAAGTTATCTGATGCTCAGAACACTGAGCATTCTAAATGAGTTTTGCTGTCTGTTGAATTATTTTGGAAAGGTCTAAGTGTTATCTACTAATTTGATTTGCCTGTTTTCTTGTTTATAGGATAGAAGAGAATCTTGAATTAATACCATATAGGCCAATAGTACAAGGAAGAAATATTACTTCAAAGATATTCCCTCATGCATATTGTATTTCTTCATCTTTGCTACCACAGTGAATATGTATTCCTACACCATTTGTTGAGTTGAAACTGGAGCTTCTGTTCTAGACTGAAAATATCTTGTATACAGGGAACATGACATATATTTCATAACTCCAAAACTTAAGCAAAAATTGGGTGTAATTTAATCCTTACTGAGAATAAAGGATGTGCCAAGCACTTCATAAAGTATTTTAATGTTTCATATATATGTGGTGTGTGTGTGTGTGTGTGTGTGTGTATATAATCATCAAGCATGATCAAATTTTACTGTAGAATTTTTACAGATGAAGAATACAACAGGTAGAAATCATAGAAAGTTGCTAGGAAGGATCTGAGACACCAAAAACTTAGAGCGTACTTTTAGTCAATCACAGAAGGTTCTATAAGAAATCTACCAAAAATGAGGATTGTTAAAAGGGCAAAGCAGCTGCATAAACATTGAATAATTTATTATTAAAAGCCAAAGTGATGGTAATGATTCTAATGCATGGGTCCATGCTAAGTTTCCTCAATCATGTCTGACTCTTTGCGACCCCATGGACTGTAGCCTGCCTGTCTCCTCTGTCCATAAGATTCTCCAGGCAAGAATATGTAAATGGGTTGTCATGACCTCCTCCAGGGGATTTTCCTGACCCAAAGATTGGATCTGCATCTCCTGTGTCTCCTGCGTTAGCATGAGGATCCTTTAACAATAGTGCCACCTTGGAAGTCCATGATTCTAGTAGCCCTACATTATTTAATGGTAATTGACTCCTCCTATTAATGATATTAGACTCTGTTATTCTTTCCTTCTGTATAGTTACTTATCAAAATACTGATGTAATTCCTATCACCTTTTTAACCTAGCCAAGAGAATATATATATATATGTATATTGCTTAAAGATAATCAGAGTGTATCTAATAGAAATAGGAGACCAAACCCATAAAAAATTCAGTGCATTGAACTTGGATTTCCTCTCTGATATTTCTGGTTTGTTTTTCATGAGAGTCAGCTTTTGGAGGCAAACAATAGTTTCAGGCTAATATTTACCTTCCTTTACTTTAGTAAACTAAGAGCTTAGCATAATGATAAAAAGAAGCTAGAGAAGCACACGGATCAATGCAGGCCTAATGTATTTTGATCCTTATTTTCTTTTGGATGAAATATTTGTATATTTTCTTTAGTAGGGATTACGATAGCCTGTGATTCCCCTGTCCAATTCCCATTTCTAATAGAGCCTGTTTAGTTTTGTTTGTATGTAGTTAACACTTTGATGTTTTGTTGCATCTTCCCGTACAGCTCTTTGATGTGGTCTGCCCCCTAAGTTTTCTTATGTGTATTCTCTTGTATTTAAAATATGTTTCTCCTCACCTCAAGCTCATTTTGAATTCTGGACTCACTTTCCCAAAGGGAAACAAGCATCTTTTCTCTGAAACATACACTTCAGCTTCCCTCAACAGCAAACTTAATGAGCTTGTTTCTAGGCACCACTTAGAACACAGATGAAAATGCTAAATAGCTCGCATTGTTAACGGTGGAAGCATTATAAAATCAGTTCTGCAAGGTTGTATTTCTATCATCTTTGAGCTCATCACTGTGGCTTTAAGATGATGCTTAATTGACTTTACTAGGTGGAAAGAGGTACATCTGTTTATTATATAACACGAATGTGGTCCTCTCTTAGATCATTGTAACTGTTTCCAGGATAATGTCAAAGATATGAATATCCTTCAAACCATTTATTTTAAGATTTTCAAATATAACTAATAAGAAACAAATTTATTACTTATATAAATTCTATATTTTTTTATTAAATTTGGAACATATTTTAATACTCTTTAAAGAAAATGAAGAAATTTGTAGACCCAAGTCATAAATAAGCTAAGGGGAATCTATCATGATTTATTAATAATATTTTTTCAAATTTCTCCAGTTGATCTTGTGGAGAAAATGTTTGCATTCCCCTCAAATTCATATGTGGAAGCCCTAACCCTCAGTGTGATGGTTGTTGATGGTGGAGGAGACTGATAGGGACTTAGCTTTAGATGAGCTCATGAAAGTGGAGCCCTGTAATATAATTGGGTGCACATGCGTGCCAAGTTGGATTCCTTCCGTAAATGGTTGATTCCAGCTCTAGCACAGGAACTACCCTAGAGACCAGTGCATGCATGCTAAGTTGTTTCAATCATGTGTGATGCTTTGCTACCCTATGAACTGTGGCTTGCCAGGCTTCTCTGTCCATGGGATTCTCCAAGCAAGAATACTGAAATGGATTGCCTCCTCCAGGGATCTTCCAGACCCGGGGATCAAACGCAGGTCTAAGTCTCCTGCATTGGCATGCAGGTTCTTTAGCACTAGTGCCACCTGGAAAGCCTTAGTGTCCTTAAAGGAAGAAGAGACACGAGCATCCTCTTGTTCCCGTACGGAGATACATCGAGAAGGCAGTGTCTGTGAGCCAGGAAAAGAACACTCACTGCAGTATTGAGTTGGCCAGCACATTGATCTTGGACTTCTCAGCTTCCAGAACTATAAGAAATACATCTTTTTATTTAAGCCTTCTAAACTATGTTTTTTTTTTTTTTTTGACAGAACAAATGGACTAATGCAGTTAACAGAGTATTATATGATTCAGTCATAGGCTGAAAGAAATACTATAGAATTGCAAAGCCTTAATGAATGAAACCTTTACAAGTGCCTCTGACTTGAATGAATACTCAAGTAACATGGCATAGTGAAAAGACATAGTAAACCTGATTTCTGATAACTTTTTCAGCCACTTGCAATCCAAGTGATCTTGTACCAAACATTTAATTCATCCTCAACTCAGCTCAGTTCAGTCTCTCAGTCGTGTCTGACTCTTTGCCACCCCATGGACTGCAGCACACCAGGCCTCCCTGTCCATCACCAACCCCCAGAGTTTACTCAAACTCATGTCCATTGAGTAGGTGATGCCATTCAACTGTCTTATCCTCTGTCTTCCCCTTCTACTCCTGCCTTCAATCTTTCCTAGCATCAGAGTCTTTTCAAATGAGTCAGTTCTTCACATCAGTTGGCCAAAGGATTGGAGTTTCAGCATCAGCATCAGTCTTTCCAATGAATATTCAGGACTGATTTCCTTTAGGATGGACTGGTTGGATCTTCTTGCAGTCCCAGGGACTCTCAAGAGTCTTCTCCAACACCACACTTCAAAAACATCAATTCTTCAGCACTCAGCTTTCTTTATAGTCCAACTCTCGCATCCATACATGACTACTGGAAAAACCATAGCTTTGACTGGACAGATCTTTGTTGGCAAAGTAGTGTCTCTGCTTTTTAATATGCTCTCTAGGTTGTTCACAACTTTTTCTCCAAGGAAAAGAAGTACAAAAAGGCAGAGTGGTTGTCTGAGGAGGCCTTACAAATAGCTGTGTATAGAAGAGAAGCGAAAGGCAAAGGAGAAAAGGAAAGATATACCCATTTGAATGCAAAGTTCCAGAGAACAGCAAGGAGAGATAAGAAAGCTTTCCTCAATGATCAATGCAAAGAAATAGAGGAAAACAATAGAATGGGAAAAACTAGAGATCTCTTCAAGAAAATTAGAGATACCAAGGGAACATTTCATGCAAAAATGAGCTCAATAAGGGACAGAAATGGTATGGACCTAACAGAAGCTGAAGATCCTCACCTCAGTTTCTTTTTTTTTTAAATAAAGTGGTTGGAGGAAATGATTTTCAAGATTCCTTTTAGTACAAAAACCTTATCTTTCGAAAGATTAGAATGCCACTTAATTGTATGCATTTATTTACATTACATGGGCTTCCCAGGTAGCTCAGCTGGTAAAGAATCTGCCTGCAATGCAGGAAACCCTGGGTTTGACTCCTGGCTCAGGAAGATCCCCTGGAGGAGGGCATGGCAATCTGCTCCAGTATTCTCACCTGAAGAATCCCCATGGACAGAGGAGACTTGTGGGCTATATTTCATGGGGTCGCAAAGAGTTGGACATGACTGAGTGACTAAGCACAGCCCAGCACATATACATACATACAGATATGTGTATATATATGTGTATATATACACATATTTACATATTTAAATATATGTGTTTGATAGATATGCAGTATAATGTATAATATAATATCTAATTTTTCCTTCTAAATGAATAGTCAACATTAAGAGGAGGTTATAAAAGTCATAGTAAGAATATAAAATGCATTTTACAATGGCTTCAAGAATTTATGTGATTAGCAAATGGCATAAATTCAAATAAAGAAATTAAGTAATTCTTCAGCCATACCAGAATAGACATACTGATGGTGGTAATTTTGGGAGAGAGGAACATGAGAAGGAGGACACCATACTGTCATATCACATTTTTCCAAAACCACTGATTTCTATAATCTCACTTTAGATTCAATATGTTTTTATTTTTTACCTGACTTGAAAATCTCTTGTCATAAGACCTTGCAACTACCTTTTGCTCACAAAATATATACATATTAAGTCTGTGAACTGGAAACAATTTTTAATAAATATGTATCCATCCTTCCCATCTTCAGGGTGTGGCTGCAGTATTTTGAGGCACATTGCTTGCTAAAATGACATATGCATCATGCATCTGCTTTTCTGCTTTGGCATCAGTTGATGGCATGGCCAAAGATGAATTTTCCTCATTATGCCTGTCTTCAGGGTAATCACTACAATTGTTTTTTTTTAATATATAGAATTCACATATTTAGCAACCTAGCCTCCAACCCCCTCCTCCCAAATCTAAGCTCTTATTTTTGAATAGCAGGAAAACAGGGTTTTTCATTAAAAAAAAAATTTCTTAAATCTACTTGCCAGTTTGGAGAGAGAGATAAAAAGATAGAGGAAGAAAGATGAGAAGAAAGAGAAAAGGAAGGGAGGGAGAGAGGAAAGAAAGAAAAAAGAAAAAAAGAAATTCAGATACTATCAGATTTATATGGAGGATGAATATCACTGATATGGGTAGGCTGGGACAAGATTTGTTCTTCAAACCACAGAAACCATGATACTAGCTTACTCACCAAACTGGTTATAACTGAGAGTTCAATGAAGAAAAATTATTTGAAAAGTCCTGCCATGTAAATATGATTTTTATTTCAACTCTTGTCAATAGGCCTGCTTTTGTGTGAAATATATTTCCCCATTGAGTGCTTTTCCACATTTGCCACATATATCCACCCCCCTCCTACCTTGGAATCTGCGTGTATTTTTCTTTTATAAACTTTGACAGAAAAATTGGAGACTTTTTACCAGTTAGATAATAAAAAATAACTTCCCCTGTTTCTCTCTATTACTCAGGGAAATCTCAGTTGCACTGTTTTCTAATTTCCTCAAGTTATATATGATCATCATATATGCTCATTAATTCAAACACTTCGAACATTTATTTTATTTATAATTTTTGCTCCTTGGTATCCTCAGGAGATGTACATCTCAATTTTATGATCAACATGGGGGTAAGTAGTTACACAGTCACGCTCCAGCCTGCTTTGGTGTCACGCATTCATAATGTTGAACACTCAGTCTACAACCCACAGCAACACATCGCAGTCACAATTCCAATCACACAATGCTCTCCTGCAGTATTTCATGCCATCCCTTTGAGACAGGCAATTCCTGATTAGCCCCTGGATTTCCCCTGCTTTTAATGTCTGGGCGCATTTGGCCGCTGAACTAGTACAAATGGGGATGGCGAGCCTGTCTTTGGTCTCCTGTAGCTGCAGTGGGTTCCGAGCAGACATAAAACAGGCCTGCAGCCCTATAACATCTGAGCGGTGTTTCCTGTCTGTAGTTCTCATTTTTACACTTGGCATGAGCTGCAACGACCTTTACCCTGTTTTTAAAGGGATGTCTTTTATGGAGGTTAAGAGTGACTTGGCCCCCAACCTAACGAAGTCCTAGGCTCCCACTGCCCTCCAACCGCGCCTGTGTGCAGGGTGCTGTGAATGGTGATTTAGTGGGATGGGCACCAGGCCATCAGAACCCAGCACAGAGTGATCACCACAATTATGTGACTTGAAGATATTTGTGTACCCCACTCATCATTACCAGAGTTATGAAAGTTAGGCTTTGGGCTGCACTTATCTGCTGACTCGGCAGCATTTTGACCACGTGAATTAATGATAGCCCAGAAAGTACATTCTAGGCTACTTGTAACTACCCTTTAAAGTCAAACACGGAAATTGTACTGAAAATAGTCTCAGCTGCTTGCCTCAGGGTAGAGCTATACACGTGTACTGTGTCCTGTTCTATACATCGCTCTGATGACTGCACATGCATTGCTTTGCATGCGGGATCATTTGACCTAAAAATGAAAAGTCGAATGGTATGTTTCTGCATTTTATTACTTAGGAATTCCATCCATGAGAGATGGTGGGGGGAAAAAAAAAACACATTTCCCTTCGCTTTCCATTAATATGATAGTTTGAGCACTCCTGAAAACTTTTGTAGCAAAAAATCTTTAAGAAATAAATGTAATGTATGTTAAGTGAAGAAGTCTCCCTTTTGCAAAGGTGTAATGTTTTAGTATGCAAACTCTTTATTGAGGTTGTTAGGGTATTTGTTTTTTTAACAAACTTCTTTTATTCTACATTAAATATGAGTCAATGAGATAGATATAAACTTTTCTCACCTTATACATTTATCTTGATTTCTGATTATTTTGAAAATGCTGTTTTAATCATGCCATCTCAGTAAGAGTAGGGGCCTTGTTACTTACTATGATAACTGTAAATCTATTGTAGACAATTTAAAAATATTTTGTCTGCTTTATCATTTCTTCTCTTTTTTAAGCAAAGCCCTTGAAATAATAATAGCAGTAACTAGTGAGCTCATTTAGTCCACCATGCCCAAAAGCATCTATCTATAGTAAATGAGTCAATATAGCACACCACTATGCCTGTTCTGTTTTTCTTCCCATTGATATTGTTTTGGCTCATTTAATTAGTTGCCACATCCAATTATTAACACTGGAAGAGACAGAGTTGAAATATGACTTCTTTGTTTCTGATATACTGTTTCAAAAAATCCCAGTAGCCAAATATCATTGAAGTCAGAAAATGAAGGGTTAGAAATATTCATTCCTAAATTCAGATTTCTGAAATTTACTTAGGTGAACGTTTGAAACAAGAATAAATATGAAATCCAGAGATTGTGTTCCTTGATCCTTACACAGAAGATTTGAGAATGTATGCCCACACAAAACCCTGCACTCCTGTGTTTACAACAGTTATCTCCATACTTGCCAAAATGTGTTTAGTTTGTTTTGTCTGGCCATGCTGCGATGCATGTGGAGTATTGGTTCCCAGACCAGGGGTTGAACACGTGTCTCCTGCATTGGAAGTGTGGAGTCTTAACCACTGGGCAAAGTCCCGATTGCCAAAACTTGTAAACAAAAAAGATGTCTTTCAATAGGTGAAAGGATAAGTAACCTGTGGACCATTCACACAAAGGAATACTATTCAGTGCTCAAAAGGAATCAACTATCAAGCCACGAAGTGATACGGAGGAAATTTAAATACTAAGTGAAGCCAGTCTGAAAAGGCCATGTACTATACGATTCCAACTATATGATGTTCAGGAAAAGGCAAAACTGTGGAGACAGTAAAAAGATCAGTGGTTTCCAGAAGTTGAGAGGGATAAGGAGGTGGAGAGATCACAGGGGATTTTTTTGGTCAATAAAAATAGTCTATATGATACTATAATGATGGGTACATGTTATCAAACATTTGTCCAAATCCACAAAATGTACAAAACTAAGAGAACCCTAGTGTAAAGCATAAAATACAGGTGGTTCTGATGTACCAATGCAAGTTCATCAATTGCAGCAAACGTGTCTGGTGGGGGATTTGTTAATAGGGGAGGCTGTGCATGGGTAGGAGTAGGCAGTGTATAGAAAATGTCTGTAACTTCTCCTCAATTTCTCTGTGAATAGAAAACTGCTCTTTAAAATTAAGTATTTAATAAAAGTAAAACGTGCAAAAGAGTAAAAATTGGTAACTTAATATCAAAGATATATGACTACAGTATTCAAATTTATTTTTGAGCAAGACTGAGCAGCTAGAGAGCAAAAATGTATTTTGTTTGTCTCCCCCTTCCTACTATCTAATTAATAAAGTGTCTGACATGAAGTTGCTTACATATTAATATATTTGTTGAACTGAATTGAACTGAATATGTTAAGGAAAGTAATTACTGTTAAATCCTTAATGTTATGTTATTACTCGCTCAGTTGTGTCTGACTCTGCGACCCCATGGACTGTAGCCCAGCAGGGATTGAACCTTCGTTTTCTCTATTGGCAGGCAGACTCTTTACCTCTGAGCCACCAGGGAGACCCAGAATAAATTATCAACAGCCAATAAGACCTAATCTTTATTTTACTTCTCTGGTGGCTCAGTGGTAAAAATATATGCCTGCCAGTCAGGACACATGGATTTAATCCCTGGGTGGGGAAGATCCCCTGGAGAAAGAAATGTCTATGCACTCCAGTATTCTTGCCTGGTAAATCCCATGGAGCAGAGCAGACTGGGGATCTATAGTCCATGGAGTCCCAAAAGAGTCAGACACGCCTTAGTGAATGAAACAAACAAATATGATTTAAGAGATCATTCTTACTTTCTTTTAAACAACATATGTTCTCTACATAGAAAATATGCTATGTGTATGTGTGTGTGTGAGAGAGAGACCTAAGGTATAATGACCTAAAAAGATTTAGTTAGTACTTTAACCTATCACATTTTATTACTAAAACATGAGAGATTTTATAGTATGATATAAAGAATAAAAAACAATTTTCTCTCTGTCTTTAATTTGCTTAAAGTTTCATGGAAAACAAAATCAAATTTGAATCTATATTTAGAAAAATGTTTAAAAACTTAAAACACTGCACAAATACAAGGAGGCATTAAAGGGATTCTGGCAATGTAAATCCAAAACTGAAATACTCTGCACTATTGGGAAAACTAACTCTGCCTTCAGCAATCAAAGTCAACATTTTAAGTTTCAACATATAGATTCTGTAGGCATTTTACTACTTCCAGAAAACCCAGAGAAGAAGATGGAAAACAGTTTAATCAATATGCTCAATAAATTTTGCTCACCTAACTGAGGGGAGGGCAAAAATAACATAGTGCATTTCATTTCATTGACAAGCCTTGGATACATGGCCTACTTGCCTTTTCAAAGCAGAAAATCCTGTACTGTCTCCCCTGGATGATCTTTTCAGGGATATATAAATAAGCTTCTCTCTGACTCCTTAACCCCAACTGAACTGTGAGAATAAAGGAGAAAACGTGTTATTTTCTGAATTCTTTAACAGAATAGTGAAGTATAAATTCATGATTTTGCCATTAGAAGCACTAAGCATTCAGTCACTCGGCCAGTTCAGACACAGTGTGTCCAACTATTTGGGACCCATGGACTGCAGCCCAACAGGCTTCCCGGTCCAAAACCAACTCCCTGAGCATGATCAAACTCACGTCCATTGTGTCAGTGATGCCATCCAACCATCTCATCTTCTGTCGTCCCTCTCCTCCTGCTTTCAATCTTTCCCAGCATCAGGGTCTTTTCATATGAGTCAGCTCTTCGCATCAGGTGGCCAAAGTGTTGGAGTTTCAGCTTCAACATCAGTCCTTCCAATGAACACCCAGGACTGATCTCCTTTAGGATGGACTGGTTGGATCTCCTTGCAGTTCAAGGGACTCTCAAGAGTTTTCTCCAACACCACAGTTCAAAAGCATCAATTCTTCAGTGCTCAGCTTTCTTTATAGTCCAACTCTCACATCCATACATGACTACTGGAAAAACCATAGCCTTGACTACACGGACCTTTGTTGGAAAGTAATGTCTCTGCTTTTTAATATGCTGTGTAGGTTGCTCTTGGCTTTTCTTCCAAGGAGCAAGCATCTTTTAAGTTTATGGCTGTAATCACCATCTCCAGTGATTTTGGAGCCCAGAAAAATAGTCTTTCTCTGTTTCTACTGTTTCCCCATCTATTTGCCATAAAGTGATGGGACCGGATGCCGTGATCTTAGTTTTCTGAATGTTGGATTTTAAGTCAATATTTTCACTCTCTTCTTTCACTTTCAAGAGGCTCTATAGTTCTGCTTTGATTTCTGCCATAAGGATGGTGTCATCTGCATATCTGAGGTTATTGATGTTTTTCCCAGCAATCTTGATTCCAGCTCATGCTTCATCCAGTCTGGCTTTTCACATGATGTATTATGCATATAAGTTAAATAACTAGGGTGATAATATACTGCTTTGATGTACTACTTTCCCAATTTGGAACCAGCCTATTTTTCTGGGATTCAATATCATTCCAGATGGTGATTGCAGCCATGAAATTAAAAGACTCTTGCTCCTTGGAAGGAAAGTTATGACCAACCTAGACAGCATATTAAAAAGCAGAGACATTACTTGGCCAACAAAGGTCCATCTAGCCAAGGCTATGGTTTTCCAGTTGTCATGTATGGATGTGAGAGTTGGACTATAAAGGAAGCTGAGCACTGAAGAATTGATGCTTTTGAACTGTGGTGTTGGAGAAGACTCTTGAGAGTCCCTTGGACTGCAAGGAGATCCAACCAGTCCATCTTAAAGGAGATCAGTCCTGAATATTCTTTGGAAGGACTGATGCTGAAGCTGAAACTCCAATACTCTGGCCACTTGATGCAAAGAGCTGACTCATTGGAAAAGATCCTGATGCTGGGAAAGATTGAGGGTGGAGGGAGAAGGAGATGACAGAGGATGAGATGGTTGGATGGCCTCACCGACTCAATGGACATGGATTTGGGTGGACTCCAGGAGTTGGGATGGACAGGGAGGCCTGGCATGCTGTGGTTCATGGGGTCACAGAGAGTCAGACACGACTGAGAGACTGAACTGAACTGAACTGTTACTCCATGTCCAGTTCTAACTATTGCTTCTTGAGCTGCATACAGATTTCTCAGGAGGCAGTTCAGGTGGTCTGGTATTCCCGTCTCTTTAAGAATTTTCCACAGTTTGTTGTGATCCACACAGTCAAAGGCTTTGGCATAGTCAGTAAAGCAGAAGCAGATATTTTTCTGGAGCTCTCTTGCTTTTTCTATGATGCAACAGATGTTGCATTTTGATCTCTGGTTCCTCTGACTTTTCTAAATCCAGCTTGAACATCTGGAAGTTCTCAGCTTATGTGCTGTTGAAGCCTGGCTTGGAGAATTTTGAGCATTACTTTGCTAGCTTGTGCAGTAGTTTGAACATTCTTTGGGGTTGCCTTTCTTTGGGATTGGAATGCCTGTCATTGTATGGCATATTCTCTTTCATGTTTTATAATTTTACATTTTTTTTGTAACCACATCTTGTTAAAGAAGCAGGGATAGTGGACAGGCTTCCCATGACAACTTATTTTCACTGAGATTTTGATTGATTAATGAGTAGGTTTTTTTTTCTATCTGTCACAGCTTGTTACGAGAAAGGTGTGTGTCATTGTACCTGGTTAGGGTGCTGCGCCTCACTAATTCAGTGCCATAAGACATGAAAAATGTGATTATCACATTTTTTCACAGATATAAAATGATAGATTTTAGAAGCCTTTCTTATAAGCCATTAGTAATGCTGTAGTAAATGTTTGATGTTTGTTTTATTCTGGTTTCCTTTGACCATTAGAAGTTTATCACAAGTGTATTTAATACATTTATATTCAAGAGCCTCACCTGAATTGGCACTGTTTTACATCATTATCCTCAAACCAAAAGAATGATGCAGTTCCTGGAATATGTCCCAAAGTGGTTTGGAGGAGAATGTTGGGCAAGGCTTGTTTGCTTTCTTTCTTATTTCTCAATATTGTGTGACTTTTGGCAAATAAACCCTCCTTGGGCAATCAAGTAACACTGAAAAGTCAGAGGTCATTATTTCTTACTCTACACTTTACCTACCATAGTCCTTGTTACTTTAAGAGATTGAGTCATGCTTTTCAACTGGTAACAGGAGATTTTTCACCACTGTCAATCGAATATCAGCAAAGATCAACTGTTGCATTGCTTCTATATAATCTTGTGTCAGACCCAACTTGAGTTAATCTTTGATAATAATAGTGTAGCAAAATTAAGTCCTTGGACTTAGAAGGGATGAAAAGACTGGAATTCCCTATGTTATTGTGATACTGCAGTGCCAAAAATCTGGGAAGGTATACCTCATAGTTTAACTTCACATTGTAAAATACTTTGAGGCATTTTTCTTACAGTCTTGTGGCACTTGGTTTCAGTTATGTTTCATGTAATATTCACCAGAGTTGCAAAATATAAGTATTCATTTGTTTCCTCTTAGCCACCAAGTCTGCTGAAATAGTCTTACCTTCTCTTATGAAACAAAAGATTTTTTACACTGACATATCTAAGCTCTGAAAAATCAGAGAATAGTTACATAGAAGTACTAGCAATAGGGAGCTGTAAATTCAACTGTGAAGTTACCTTGGATATGTCTTAGATAATTACTCAGGTGTTGTTTTAACTGCTTTCTGTATTTCAGCTGGTCTGGTCAGCACAGAATTTTGGAAAGGTGACTTAATTTCATCCCACCAGGTTTTTTTTAGACATCCTGGAGTGTGAAGTCAAGTGGGCCTTAGGCAGCATTACCACAGACAAAATAGTGCAGGTGATGGAATTCCAGCTGAGCTATTTCAGTTCCTAAAAGATGATGCTGTTAAGGTGCTGCACTCAATATGACAGCAAGTCTACAAAACTTAGCAGTGGCCACAAGACTAAAAAAGGTCACTTTTCATTCCAATCCAAAGAATATTCAAACTACTAAGTAATTGCACTCATCTCACACACTAGTAAAGTAATGCTCAAAATTCTCCAAGCTAAGCTTTATCAGTACCTGAACTGAGAACTTTCAGATGTTCAAGCTGGATTTAGAAAAGGCAGAGGAACCAGAGATCAAATTTCCAACATCCTTTGCGTCATAGAAAAAGCAAGAGAATTCCAGAAAAACAACTGCTTTATTCACTATGCCAAACCTTTGACTGTGTGGATCACAACAAACTGTGGAAAATTCTTAAAGAGACGGGAATACCAGAGCCTCTTGAGAAATCTGTATGCAGGTCATGAAGCAACAGAATAAGAAATGGGACAATGGACTGATTCCAAATCAGGAAGGAGTACATCAAGGCAGTATATTGTCACCTTGCTTATTTAACTTATATGCAGAGTACATCATGTGAAAAGCCAAGCTGGATGAAGCACAAGCTGGAATCAAGATTGCCAGGAGAAATAGCAATAACCTCAGATATGCAGATGATGCCACCCTTATGGCAGAAAATGAAGAACTTAAGAGCCTCTTGATGAAAGTGAAAGAGGAGAGTGGAAACGTTGGCTTAAAACTCAACATTCAGAAAACTAAGATCATGGCATTCGGTCCCATCACTTCATGGCAAATAGATGGGGAAATAGTAGAAACAGAGAAAGACTATTTTTCTGGGCTCCAAAATCACTGGAGATGGTGATTACAGCCATGAACTTAAAAGATGCTTGCTCCTTGGAAGAAAAGCCAAGAGCAACCTACACAGCATATTAAAAAGCAGAGACATTACTTTCCAACAAAGGTCCGTGTAGTCAAGGCTATGGTTTTTCCAGTAGTCATGTATGGATGTGAGAGTTGGACTATAAAGAAAGCTGAGCACTGAAGAATTGATGCTTTTGAACTGTGGTGTTGGAGAAAACTCTTGAGAGTCCCTTGAACTGCAAGGAGATCCAACCAGTCCATGCTAAAGGAGATCAGTCCTGAGTGTTCATTGGAAGGACTGATGCTGAAGCTGAAACTCCAATACTTTGGTCACCTGATGCAAAGAACTGATTCATTGGAAAAGACCTTGATGTGGAGAAAGATTGAAGGCAGGAGGAAAAGAGTACAACAGAGAAAGAGGTGATTGGATGGCATCACCAACTGAATGGACGTGAATTTGAGTAAGCTCAAAGAGTTGATGATGGACAGTGAAGCCTGGCATGCTGCAGTCCATGGGGTGACAAAGAGTCAGATAGAACTGAGAGACTGAACTGAACTGAGTTCTCGCTTATTTGCAAGAGTTGCCTCACCAGAGGTCATATTTTTCCCTGGGAATTCTCACAAGCAGTAACTAAGAGAGGTGCTAGGATAAAGACACTACTAATCAGCCTGCTGTGGGTAACTCTTACTGGAAATATTTTCTACAGAGCTCCTCACTGGGCTAGTCTCAAAATTTGTTAGACACAGTTTGACTTCTTTTCTTACCCACTTCTGTTTCCTTCTTCTTCCAAATGTTGTCTGGCACCCCAAACTCTTGTTCAGGGTTTGCTTTGGGAGATCCATACTGAGGGTGTTGTTTAAATCCTTTCTAATTTTTTGTCTACTATTTTTATCAACTATTGAGAAGGGACTGTTAAAAATCTTAGGTATCGTTGTAGATTTCTCCATTTCTCTCAATTTTGTTCTGTCAGCATTGCTTCATGAATTTTGAAACTCTGTTATTAAGTCATGCATATTTAGGATTATTGTGTCTTCCTGATGAATTACCCCTTTAATCATTATTAAATACCCTCTTTCTTTCTTATATTCTTTGGCTTGCAGTCTAAGTTATCTGATATTAATACAGGTTAATACAGACAGAACATCTTTCTTATGTGTACAGTTTGTATGATAGATCTTTTTCCATCCCTTTAATTTCAAATTGTTCACTTCTTTATGTTTAACATCTGTTTCTTTCAGAAACAATAGTTAGGTCTTGCCTTCTCACTGACTCAATAAATTGCTTTTCTTTTGATTGAAGTGTTATGTTCATCTACATTTAATGTAATTATTGATATGTACTCAGTCGTTCAGTCATATCTGACTCTGCAACCCCATGGAATATAGCACACCAGGCTCCTCTGTCCATGGAATTTTCCAGCAAGAATAGTGCAGTGGGTTGCCACTTCCTACTCCAGGGGATCTTCTGGACCCAGGAATCAAACCCAGGTCTTTTGAGTCTCTTGCATTGGCAGGTGGATTCTTCACCGCTAGTGCCACTTGGAAAGCCCCAATTATTGATATGGTTGAGTTTAAATCTATCATCTTGCTATTTTTTTTTTCTTCTGTGTTTGTCTTCCACCTTCCTATTTCCCTGATGTCTCTCTGGACAATAGGATATTGTAGAGCATTCCATTTTATCAACTGTATTAGATTTATTACCTTAGTTAAGAATTATCATTTAAATAGCAGCTATAGTGCTTATAACATGCATCCATGACTTTACATTGAAAAGAAAAACCAACCCATAAGTTGAGGGATATAATTCAGTTCAGTTTCAGTCACTCAGTGGTGTCCGCCTCTTTGTGATACCATGGTCTGCAGCACACCAGGCATCCCTGTCCATCACCAACTCCTGGAGCTTACACAAACTCCTGTCCATCAGTCGGTGATGCCATCCAACTATCTCATCCTGTCATCCCTTTCACCTCCTGCCTTCAGTCTTTCCCAGCATCAGGGTCTTTTCCAATGAGTCAGTTCTTCACATCAGGTGGCCAAAGGGTTGGAGCTTCAGCTTCAGCATCAGTCCTTACAATGAATATTCAGGACTGATTTCCTTTAGGATGCACTGATTGGATCTCCTTGCAGTCCAAGGGATTCTCAAGAGTCTTCTCCAGCACCACAGTTTATTTTATTTTATTTTTATTTATTTTTTTCTTCATTTATTTTCATTAGTTGGAGGCTAATTACTTTACAATATTGTAGTGGGTTTTGTAATACATTGACATGAATCAGCCATGGATTTACATGTATTCCCCATCCCGATCCCCCCTCCTACCTCCCTCTCTACCCAGTCCCTCTGGGTCTTCCCAGTGCACCAGGCCTGAGCACTTGTCTCATGCATCCAACCTGGGCTGGTGATTTGTTTCACTATAGATAATATACATGTTTCAATGCTGTTCTCTCGAAACATCCCACCCTTGCCTTCTCCCACAGAGTCCAAAAGTCTGTTCTGTACATATGTGTCTCTTTTTCTGTTTTGCATATAGGATTATCATTACCATTTTTCTAAATTCCAAATATATGTGTTAGTATATTGTAATGTTCTTTATCTTTCTGGCTTACTTCACTCTGTATAATAGGCCCCAGTTTCATCCATCTCATTAGAACTGATTCAAATGAATTCTTTTTAACAGCTGCGTAATATTCCAAGGTGTATATGTACCACAGCTTCCTTATCCATTCGTCTGCTGATGAGCATCTAGGTTGCTTCCATGTCCTGGCTATTACAAACAGTGCTGCAATGAACATTGGGGTACACATGTCTCTTTCAGATCTGGTTTCCTCAGTCTGTATGCCCAGAAGTGGTATTGCTGGGTCATATGGCAGTTCCATTTCCAGTTTTTTAAGAAATCTCCACACTGTTCTCCATAGTGGCTGTACTAGTTTGCAGTCCCACCAACAGTGTAATAGGGTTCCCTTTCCTCCACACCCTCTCCAGCATTTATTGCTTGTAGACTTTTGGATAGCAGCCATCCTGTCTGGCGTGGAATGGTACCTCATTGTGGTTTTGATTTGCATTTCTCTGATGATGAGTGATGTTGAGCATCTTTTCATGTGTTTGTTAGCCATCTGTATGTCTTCTTTGGAGAAATGTCTGTTTAGTTCTTTAGCCCATTTTTTGATTGGGTCATTTATTTTTCTGGAATTGAGCTGCAGGAGTTGCTTGCATACCTTATCTTTGACAAAGGAGGCAAGGATATACAATGGAAAAAAGACAACCTCTTTAACAAGTTGTGCTGGGAAAACTGGTCAACCACTTGTAAAAGAATGAAACTAGAACACTTTCTAACACCATACACAAAAATAAACTCAAAATGGATTAAAGATCTAAATGTAAGACCAGAAACTATAAAACTCCTAGAGGAGAACATAGGCAAAACCCTCTCCGACATAAATCACAGCAGGATCCTCTATGACTCACCTCCCAGAATATTGGAAATAAAAGCAAAAATAAACAAATGGGACCTAATGAAACTTAAAAGCTTTTGCACAACAAAGGAAACTATAAGCAAGGTGAAAAGACAGCCCTCCGATTGGGAGAAAATAATAGCAAACGAAGCAACAGACAAAGGACTAATCTCAACACCACAGTTTAAAAGCATCAATTCCTCAGTGCTCAGCTTTCTTTATAGTCCAACTCTCACATCCATACATGACCACTGGAAAAATGATAGCTTTGGCTAGATGGACATTTGTTCGGCAAAGTAATGTTTTTGCTTTTTAATATGCTGTCTAGGTTGGTCATTTTTTTCCTTCCAAGGAGCAAGTGTCTTAATTTCATGGCTGCAGTCAACATCTGCAGTGATTTTGGAGCCCCCCCAAAATAAAGTCTCTCACTGTTTCTATTGTTTCCCCATTTATTTGCCATGAAGTGATGGGACCGGATGCCATGATCTTAGTTTTCTGAATGTTGACCTTTAAGCTAACGTTTTCACTCTCCTCTTTCACTTTCATCGAGAGGCTCTTTAGTTCTTCACTTTCTGCCATAAGGGTGGTGTCATCTGCATATCTGAGGTTATTGATATTTTTTCCAGAAATCTTGATTTCAGCTTGTGCCTCATCCAGCCCATCATTTCACATGATATACTCTGCAAATAAGTTAAGTAAGCAGGGTGACAATATACAGCCTTGATGTACTCCTTTCCTGATTTGGAACCATTCCTTTGTTCCATGTCTTGTTCTGTCATTTCTTGACCTGCATACAGATTTCTCAGGAGGTAGTCAGGTAGTCTGGTATTCCCATCTCTTGAAGAATTTTCCAGTTTGTTGTGATCCACAGAGTCAAACGCTTTGGTATAGATGTTTTTTGGAACTCTCTTGCTTTTTCTATGATGTAACAGATGTTGGAAATTTGATCTCTGGTTCCTCTGCCTTTTCTAAATCCAGTCTGAACATCTAGAAGTTCATGATTCACATAGTGTTTAAGCTTTGTTTGGAGAATTTTTAGTATTACTTTGCTAGAGTGTGAGATGACTGCAATTGTGCAGTGGTTTGAACATTCTTTGGGATTGCCTTTCTTTGGGATTGAAATGAAAACTGACCTTTTCCAGTCCTGTGGCCACTGCTGACTTTTTCAAATTTGCTGGCATATTGAGTGCAGCACTTTAACAGCATCATATTTTAGGATCTAGGAAGAAATACAAATGGAGACAAAATAATCTAATCGGGTTGCAAATGTAAGCCATATTTCCATAAAGTGATGCATGGTAGGTGGTGAATACCGACCTAAGTCAATCTGGAAATGAGTAGAACTTGTAGTATTAAAGCCAAAGGAATTGTACATAAGCACATCCAGTCCATCCTGAAGGAGATCAGTCCTGGGTGTTCACTGGAAGGACTGATGCTGAAGCTGAAACTCCAGTACTTAGGCCACCTCATGCGAAGAATTGACTCATTGGAAAAGACCCTGATGCTGGGAGGGATTGGGGGCAGGAGGAGAAGGGGACGACAGAGGATGAGATGGCTGGATGGCATCACCGACTCAATGGGCATGAGTTTGAGTAAACTCCGGGAGTTTATAATGGACAGGGAGGCCTGTTGTGCTGAGATTCATGGGGTTGCAAAGAGTCGGACACGACTGAGTGACTGAACTGAACTGAACTGAAATGTGCCCTAATTGGTAAACCTTTTTCTCACTAGGGTATAGATTAAGAATTCTGAAACCACTGTACTATTTAGTAGGAATGACTAAATAAGTGAAAGGATGGGCAATGTCAGGACCCAGGACTGCTGGAAAAGAAAGCTAACAGTAAACCAAAGGGGATAGAATAGGATGACTATGCAGTGCTAGGTTAGAGACAGTGCCTGAAAAAAGTGAAAGTGTTGACCTCTCAGCCATCTCTCAGTGTCTCTCATGAGAGTCGTCTCCCATGCCAACTCTTTGGGACCCCATAGACTGCAGCCTGCCAGGCTCCTCTGTCCTTGGAATTCTCTAGGCAGGAATATTGGAGTGGGTAGCCATTCCCTTCTCCAGAGGATCTTCCTGACCCAGAAATGGAATTCGGGTCTCCCTCCTTGAAGGTGGATTCTTCACCAGCTGAGCCACAGGGAGGCCCTATATATAGCTTAATATAGATCCAGGTGATTAGACAAAGAATTACAGATGTTTGTGTATGATGTGTTAATAGACACACAAATATTCTCCAGTTTTGTCTGCAGAGAGAGCCTGTAACAACTCCACCACAGCAGCGACAAGTGCATCCAGGGCCCAGATACAGGTTTCTACTGCCAGTCCCCAAAATTGGAAGCAGACCTTCTTGGAGAAATTGTCAACACTAGGAATAAGATAGGAAATGTACAATTTTTGCCTCACTTTTCCCTCTGTTTCTTAAACTCAGTTTTTTTCTATTAACCTTTCTTTAAATCCTCACACGTTGTCTTCCAGCATTTCCAGTACACTGTAAAACATATCTAGTGAGTTTTACATTTTAATTTCTTTCATTTGAGAATTTCTATTTGATTCTTTTTAATAGTTTCTAATTTTATAATTTTCTGCTGAAATCCCTATTGACTTACTAAAGCCAAAAAAACTCTCATTAACTTGTTGATTACATTTTTTAAAATTTTTGAGCATATGTGTATTTATATTAGCCTCCTTAAAATGTTTAGGCTTAGTTTCTCTTAGATGATATCTTTCCTGAATGAGGGTCACATTTCTGATTGTATTCTGGCTATTGTGCAGATGTATTATAGAGACTTTAGATTCTGTTATTTTTTCTCTGAAGATTAATTTGTCTAATACATAATACTGTTTCTAGATGATCATCTTGAAACTCTGCAGGCTTATTGTTATGCTTTCTGAAGGTCAGTCTGTAGGAACCCCAGCATTCCTCAAATGCTTCAAATTTGGTAAGTCTAAAACTCCAAAGTGTGGATCTCTTCAACTCTTGATTTTAGGCTTTGCTAAGGGAGACTTAGAGACCATTCTTTTCAGTGAGGTCCTTATTCAATATTACCTCAGTCACTATATTGTAAATTCCTTGACAGTGGAAATAATACCTGGTAAATCTTTGTATTCCTCTGGGCTCACACAAGACTTCACATAGAGTATGTAGCTCATAAGCAGTTGTTGAATATTTTTTTTAATTCTTCCTGGAGTATAGTTGATTTAAAGTGTTGTGTTACTTTCGGCTGTACAACAAAGTGAACTAATTGTACATATACATGTATCCACTCTTTTTAAGATTCTTTTCTTAAGTAGGTCAGTAGGGAATGACTGTTGAATTTTTTTAATTACTAAACTTTGATTTAAACTGTTCAATTTTTGATTTGCTTAAGAGTTTAAATGACCCTGGATTTCTTTGTACTAGGCCAGTCCCCCAATATCTGCCAGTTCTGCTTTACCTCTCAGAGCTTAATGCCATTTCCAATCCAGTAGCAACTGCTTTGTGATAACCCAGCCCTGCATATATGCAGGCCAGCTCTCGCCCTAGGATATAGGAAGAGACTTTTGTACTTCCTCTGCACAATTCCATCTCCAGCCACATCAGTTGTCCCAAGCTCTGATCTCATCTCAGCAGTACTTACCTGCCCTTCTTGGATTCGAACTTCGTGCACTACAAATAGAGAATTGTCCAGGGGAGACATGAGGCTCTTTTTGTGGATTACATCCTATCAGAGATCACAGATGTGTCACTGTTGTCATAACTTGCAGTGACTAGCCCAGAGAAAGAGCTCAATAATTATACTTTGAGTAATAAAAGCAAGTGGCTCATATACTTTGTCCAGTTTTATGACTGTTTGCTGTAAGATAGTTGGTCCAGTACCAATGACTCCATAATATCCAGGATCTGAAGTCCTCTTAGTTAGTTAGTTAGTTAGTTAAGTTGCTCAGTCATGTCCGACTCTTTGTGACCCCGTGGACTGTAGTCCACCAGGCTCCTCCGTCCAGGGGATTCTCCAGGCAAGAATATTGGAGTGGGTTGCCATTTCCTTCTCCAGGGGATCTTCCTGACCCAGAGATCGAACCCAGGTCTCCCGCATTGCAGGCAGACACTTTAAATAAACTATCAATCTCGATTTCATCTCATCTTTCAAGGACATTCTCTTCTCTTCTTTACATTGACCCATAATTGAAATTCAGACTTTACTTGGATTTTCCAAAGATAAGACAAAATAGTTGCATTTGTGATACAGTTTACTGAGTTTCAGAAAACAGGGAATTTTATAGCACACAAATGAAAATAATTTTAAATTACTTATTAGGCATTCTTGTGATTTAGGATATTTTTCTTGTCAAACGGTCCTTGCAAAATTCTGCCTGGTCATCTTTCTAACTAGTCTTCAGTCTCCTCACATGCCTTCCCTGGAACTTTGTCCTTTCTCCTTTTTCTACTTTCCTACTCCCAAATGTTTCATCAGCATATTTTATTCATAGAAGTTTAGCTATTTGCTTTATTTTGCTGTTTATTTTCACAGTACAGCCTCTGGGTCTCATTTTCCACATCAAAGGAGTTTAATTTCCTAAACAACATTTCCTCTTTATGAAGAACTTTGGTGCCAGTTGATAAAATAATTATATCTATAAATGCATATTTTCAGATTAAAATATGAATATTCAACTATATTATGTAATTATCAATTTAAGTCATTCATTCATTTGACAGCCATTTATTTATTGATGGATTTCAATATTTCATGAGCTGAGGTTCAGTTCAGTTCAGTTCAGTAGCTCAGTCATGTCCAACTCTTAGCTACCCCATAGACTGCAGCACACCAGGCCTCCCTGTCCATCACCAGCTCCCAGAGTTTACTCAAACTCATGTCCATAGAGTTGGTGATGCCATCCAACCATCTCATCCTCTGTCGTCCCCTTCTCCTTCCACCTTCAGTCTTTCCCAGCATCAGGGTCTTTTCCAATGAGTCAGTTCTTCACATCAGGTGACCAAAGTATTGCAGTTTCAGCTTCAGCATCAGTCCTTACAATGAATATTCAGGAATGATTTCCTCTAGGATGGACTGCTTGGAAGTCCTTGCAGTTCAAGGAACTCTCAAGAGTCTTCTCCAACACCACAATTCAAAAGCATCAATTCCTCAGCCCTCAGCTTTCTTTATAGTCCAACTCTCACATCCATACATTACTACATGAGGTTAACAAGACTGAAAATATATAGCCCATTCCCCATATGAAACCCCTCACTCAAATCTAGAAATCAAAACAAAATAATTTATCAAGTTCTGTAACTGATATAATATAACATGGATTGCTATGGGAATATAGGTAGTAATTCAGACAGGATGGATTGTGATTGCTTTCATAGAGTGCAACATGATCTGAGTTTGAATTTTTTTCTCTCAAGCTTTCCTTGATCCTCAGACTATAAAGCCATGGTATTTGTTATCAACCCTCTCTATATTTTTCTTTGTGATTTTGATCACATTAATATATGTGCCTCTACCACTAGATAATGGGGCTTCTCAGGTGGCTCAGTGGTAAAGAATTCACCTTCCAATGCAAAGGGACACAAGAGAGATGGATTTGATACCTGGTTTGGGAAGATTGTCTGGAAGAGGAAATGGCAACCCACTCCAGTATTCTTACCTGGAGAATTCTGTGGACAGAGGAACCTGGCATGCTAAAGTCCACTGGGTCACAAAGAGTTGGACACGACTGAGTTACAGAGTATGCACACACACATCACTAGTTAGTAAATTCTGGGGTGTTGGCTCTGTGTTCTTAGCATTTGCACAACGTCCTAAGTAAGCGAAGCTCGCTCAGTCATGCCCAACTCTTTGCGATCCTATGGACTATACAGTCCATGGAATTCTCCAGGCCAGACTACTGGAGTGGATAGACTTTCCCTTCTCCAGGGGAGATTCCCAGCTCAGGGATCGAACCCAGGTCCCCCACATTACAGGCAGATTCTTTACTAGCTCAGCCACAAGGGAAGCCCAATGCTAGCACACAATAAATGCTCCATAATTATATTTTTCATGATTAAGTCAATGAATGAAAAGGCTTGCAATGTGTATCCTTTGATGCCTAAAATGTAGATTGATTTAGCTATTTATTTTGGGTATATGATTAATATCTTCAAAATACTTTCTATTATTTTTTAACATGTTTATAACTGATTCTCCCAAGAATCGAATATATTTTCTTTGCTTTTCTTATTATTTGTATATATAAAATAATGGTCTTAATTTATATGTACTTTTTGGTAAAGAGATATACATGCTTTTGTTTTCCATATTTTGTTTGTATGATTTAGGAAAAATATTCATTCTTTGTACAATTGTTTATGCTTTCTCAATGGAGGCAATGTTGTTAGGTCTTTGAGGGTACTGCTCATTGATATATTCAAAAGATAGATTATACGCCTCTTCAGCTGACTTAATGCCTGTGACTGCAGCAGCAGGAAGGGAAAATAAAAGTATTTTAGGTGTGTTAGAAAGAAGTGTCAAAGCACCTCAGGCTGAGAAGACAGTCCAAGATAACACTCTTGCCTGATGTTAAAGACAATCTGTTCTTGCCTTCTCCCCACTCTGATTAGAGCTCACGCACCCTGACATTTCGACTTGAGAAACGTCAACACTAAAAGACTCATATTTAGATAGGTAAATAAGGTGTTTTGTAAGTTATTTTTGAAAGCTATGATAGTGAGGATGGATTGTCTGCTTCTGTAACAAGTGAATGTTCAACTATTCAAAGCCTGTTTAGGGAGTGGTGTATCCTGCAAGATTTATAATGATATAGAATTATCAGCAGGGAGAAACACCAGGGCTCATTAGTTAGTTCCCCAATTTCTAGGCAGGACTGGATCCAAGCCTACCCCAACATATGGATAGCCTTAGGAAAAGAGACTTCTCAGATCATTTCTCAGATCATTTCCATACCTAGTTTAGTGCCTTGAAATGTGTTGTTAAAAGAATACTCTATAGGAAGTTACAACATCTGACTTCTATTTTTGTTTTCTGTTCCATGGCATCATACTAAAAACTACTTGCATTTTTCAATCTATGATATTAGAGTGGTCGGCCACATGTTTTTGAAAAATCTCCCTGAAAAAACAAAAGTGAGTTTGGAAGAATATTATCACTTTCAACATTTACAAAAAATAATACTGGAAGTTATAAACAACAGATAGCAGATGTTTTTAATATTCAGATATTATGAAAATTCATTGATTTCATTTTTATAGGCCTCAGCTTTGAAGTTGAAAGGTATTTTTATTTAGTAAATTATGAATTTTCAGGTTTAAAAACAATTTTGAAGAGTAAATAATATTCTTGTTTCTTCTGTGAGGGGATTCATTACACATCTGGGCATCTAGAAGTAGGAGAAATATCTTGAGACTTTAACAAGCAAGAAAATAAATGATTGCATATTACTATTAGTATCTAACTCAACCAGGAATAAAAGGAAAGGTTTTCTTTTTGGAGGTAAATTACACCTTTTAATCCTTAAGGTAGTATTTAGTACACGAGAACCCTCAGTGCTGACCTTAGATTTTGAGAATTCAGTTCAGAACTACATGCTCTTGCTCTATGGCGCTGTGTTTCTTGTGAATTGAATTATGTGCAATGCTCATTGCCGATCATTTTATTGCTGTCTACATCTTTCTGAGTCAAAAACCTCTGATAGTGGGAATCGGGAAGCCACATTTGTCACAAACATCTCAGATAGTACCCTTGTAGCTCTATTGCAGCTGGTCCAGAGACCACATTTGGAAAATACTGTATCTGGGTGGTATGAGTAAAAAAAAAAGTTGGTCTTCTGCAGCTAGACTAGAAGGCATATAAAATACAATGAATGCTTTCAAGGAACCCTGCCACCCTGAGAGCCTTTACGCTGCCTGGCCCTTCTGTGACACATCATCCTTGATGTTTTTATTTACCAGTTATGTTCCTTTACTTTGATTTTGGTTATATCAATCAAGCTGCTGCTTAGGCTTGCTTGTCTCCACTTCAAAACCTGGAGACTTAGAAAAGGAGGTTCCTTCAGAAGAATGTGAACACTTGGGAATGATCTTTGTGCTATTGGTCAAAAAAGACCACAAATTCCTCCCCACCTCCGGCACCCATGCCCATTGTAGGGCCCTCCCACTCTGAATCCAGACTTCGGTATGTGACTTGTGTTAACCAATGGGACAGTAGCAAAAGTGACACAAGCAGGGACTTGAAGATCACACATCTCCTTGCTGCTATTGGAATCCTAGGACCACCTTGTGGAACACCTGAGATAGCCCACTGCAGCATCATGGGAGGCATGTGACCCCGTGACCCCAGCTCCCCTATACCAACAGCTTCCACGTACTCAAGGTGCAGGGGGCCATCTCCTAACAGCTGGCCATCACCCAGCTGCTAGGAGATCTGTGAGAAGATTTGCTTTCTCTCTTTAGGCGTGAAATTGTAATATTATGGCATTAGATTCATTTGTTCATGAAAGTAAATATTTAAGATGTTATAATAATGAAAGTTGTACTGAGACGAATTATTGTGGTATTATATTTTTAAGAAACAGAAATGTTAGCATCTTTTGGCTTCTGGTTGTGAAGTATTTAGCATCCTGCTGTGATTGTATTTGTAACTGAATAATTTATATATTTAAATTAAATAATTGATCATCCCCTGCAAAATTCCTAGACCTCCAGCTAGGTAATGTGAATGCCTGCAAAACAAATGATATGTATGACAAAGATGCTTTCTTATGTGTATGTCCTCAACTACATATATAATATATTTATGCATATGCTATATAAGATGAACATATTTGAAAATGAGCACATGTATGGTTAATAAATATTTTCAATGTGTCATAGTGTAATTACTATGACTACTCAAGTTAGGATATTTTCTATGCAGTATGAATATCATACAGGGCTTCCCAGGTGACTCAGTGGTAAAGAAACTACCTTCAACTCAAGAGATGCAGGTTTGATCCCTGAGTTGGGAAGATTCCCTGGAGGAAATGGCTCCAGTATTCTTGCCTGAAAAATCCCATGGACAGAGGAGCCGAGTGGGCTATAGTCCATGAGGTTGCAAAGAGTAGACCACAACTGAGTGACTGAACACACACACACACACAAATATTATATATATTTATATATAATATATATATGTAAGATATATTTATAATATTGTATATGTCATATTAAAACTCTCAAAATTTACTTTACAGTAAATACCACATCATTGTGAATGCCTATATTTAATAGTAAAAACAATGTAACTCCTATGAATGCACCTCTCAACGCTTAAATTATTATGCTATTGTAAATCACTTGGGTATATAGTCTGCTGAAGCAGTAATAAAAGTAGGTAGATACTTCAGCTGCCTGATGTTCAAATAGTGGATTCTTCGGTGCTTGGAGAAATTAGTTAATTAGGAAAAAATGTGCTTTTCTATAAATGTTTGCATATGTGTGAATTTACATATCTGAATAATTTACATATTATTCAGAGTAAATAGTTGGGAATATTTATATCATTTTCTTATACAGCAACAGAAGAAAAAAACATATTTTTAGGTATGTTAAAAAGAAATGGCAAAGCATTTCTGGCTAAGAATATTTGAACTTAAGAATCTATTTTAGTGTATAGGTATTGTACATAAAACCACAGATACGTAAGATGGCCTCTCTTTAGTACTTACTAAAGAACTTACCAGTCTATAAACGGTTCTTACATTGAACAGAGCTTGTCTAGCTCCTGAGACATATGTCAAATCCATATCCTTAGGACACCTACCCCAAATCCCATGAAAATAGTGTATGACCAGTAAGATATGTATGAAAACAAATTATGCAATTCAATTATTATTTCTACATACCAAACAAAAGTATTACAATAATTTTTCTTTTTTCAATAAATCAACTCCCTCTCTAGCTCCATACAATTTTAATTCACACTGGGGCATGTGGACACCTGTTTATTTACAAAGCCTTCAGTCATGGAGACATAGATTGAAAGAGTTGAGACAAGAATAAAATAAACTGGATAGCATCCTTTTAAATCCAACTGTGACTTTCATCTTTGTCACAAAATAAGCACAACATTTGGCAAGATTGGAAGCTTCATCCCCAGGCAGGTCCAAGTTGGCATAGAATCACCTTGACAGGTTCCCAGATCAGCAAGAACTCTCTGCTCTGAAAGGCTCCTTTTGCTAAATTTAACTTTCCCTGTGTAAAATGAATGAGATGCTCCTGAGGAGAAGAAAGAGCTTCAAGATCAAGGAGTGGAGGCATTGGGCTAAGTCAGCGCATCCAGGTGTAGAGGATAAACACGGAGGCTCACGACAACCTGCACAAGAGAAATACAGAGTGCATACAAATTAAGATATTCCTGTGGATTGGGGAAGATAAATGATTCATTCTGTTTTGTTTCCCCCTGTGGAATCACATCATTTTCATTTTCTTTGGAGGCAGCTGGGCTCAACAGTAAGAGTAGGAAAGATGATAATTATGTTGTGTCTCGATGTTAGCACTTCTGAGTCTGAAGGCTATTTTCAATGTTAGGTTTTATGATTGGAAAAGACTCCAACTTTCTTCTGCTTAAATTAAACCCAAAGAAATACCTGTAATAATAAAAAAAAAAAGGTTGCAGTGTCGGCAAGCTGTGACACTAGCAGGCTGAGTCATGCACACAGCGTGAACTTTGAAGTCAAGGATTTTTTGGTCTTTATTTAGGTTCACGATTTGCACAGAGGGCTGTATCTTTTCCCACGCCACACAAAGTATGTTGGCAAAATCTTGATGAGATGTAGCTATACATAAGTGTGGTTATTTTAGGAATTGTTTTGGCTCATGTCACTATAGAGTCAACTTAGTTGTCAAGCAGCATGAGAAAATTACTTGAACTAAAAAGTGCCTCACTAAATTAAATACTGATGAAAAAAGGGTTCCTAATCTCCTGCCCCTGGACATGCATTTGCTGAATTCCAGCTTTATTTACTTAAATTCTCGTCCCTTTAGATATCAGAAAGAAAAGTTTATTATCCTGCTAGAGACAGAATTCTGTGCCACATGATGTAACTAGTTCTCTTTTTCCTGGACAAGTACAGTTCATTATATGCGCCTAGCTTGAATATCTTTAATCAGTCTGCATTGATGGAACTTTTCCCAGGTTTCATTCCCATATCTATAAAATACTGTTTTGCTAAGTTGAAAATGCTGCAAGTAGCAATCTACAGTGAAAGTCTTATGTGCTTTACCAGCTGGCATTTTTCTCTTGTTCATTTTATTCTTCAGATTGCAATAGTTGGAGAACCTTAGGAAGCATCTGTTCTAAGCTGTTCATTTTACAATTGAGGGGATTAAACCTCCAAGATGCAGAGAAAGTTATCTATACATAGTTAACCAGTAAAATTAAATCAGAAAGCAGGGCTACTGGCTTCTAGGGCTTTTTTCTCTGATAAACCTACTCCCTGGAAGCTCACAGGTTTGTTTGTTTGTTTGTTTTTCTATATTCTACATCAAAAAATGGAGTCTCATCCTATTTATCATCTCTCGACCATGCATTAAATCTCTGCTAAAAAGATAAAGTGCTAAAGAATGATAGATACCTACCATTGCTCTCCCCAGTGACTTTCTTAAAGTCACTTGAACACTGAATGTTTAGATTTTTACATTTTTTCACATTTTTATATTTTCTTTCATCTGAGAAGCTTATTCCAAAAGAATAACAATAGGATAGAAAGAAGCACATTCCAATATTGTTTTTAAAGAAGTATTTTATTCATCTTAAAATGTATTTTTCATTTTGTGGGAAAAATTTAGTTACCAAAAATTCAATTCATTTTAAAATTAAGAAAAAAATCTGTTGAAATTACATAATATAAAATATATTTTGTCAGAAATTTCCATTCAGTGATGATATAGCTTTCCCAAAAGACTGGAAGTTCCCTTTAGACCAGAAAAATCATCTAATAATTAAGTTATTAGCTTTCGTTTTAAGAAAGTGAAAGTGAAAGTGACTCAGTTGTGTCCAACTCTTTGCGACCCCATAGACTATACAGTCCATGGGATTCTCCAGGCCAGAATACTGGAGTGAATAGCCGTTCCCTTCTCCAGGGGAATCTTCCTAATCCAGGGATCGAACCCAGGTCTCCTGCATTGCAGGTGGCAGCTGAGTCACCTGAGAAACACTTTGTTTTAAGAAGAAAACCTCATATCCAAATTTTCCTGCAGGATGAAATTCTAACTTTCTTGTTCTCCATATTGCAAAATCATTCAATAGTAAGAGCCTCTGAACTTTGAACGGTGAAGCTCCCAAAAGTTTGAAAATACAAATGTATTTTCCAAGAAGCATCATTTTTACCTTACATGTACTAATCAGCACAAATTTTCAAAAGACTCTTGAATTTTATCAAGGATGGGCATAGATGGTACTTACCCCCTGGGAAAAATTGAATTGAACCAATGATAGGATCCAGAATTGGATATTTTATGGATCTTAGGTCATGTGAATGATTTACATGTAAAGTATTTCAGGGCTTGAAGGAATTTCTTTTTACCCTGGAAAACGTATTATTTTGACATGTGT
Organism: Odocoileus virginianus; assembly: GCF_023699985.2. NCBI lineage: Eukaryota > Metazoa > Chordata > Mammalia > Artiodactyla > Cervidae > Odocoileus > Odocoileus virginianus. The sequence goes on from NC_069698.1 coordinate 18,481,438, forward strand.
ATGTCAAAATCAAGGATTTGAGAGCCAATAAATCTGAGTTTCAATCATTACTTTGGTTTTTATTAAGAGTAAGGTTTTGAGAAAGTTAATTTATCTCACCAATTTTAAAGCTCCTTCTCTGACAGAAAAAGGCATAAGTTAGTTACTAGTGGTTGTGAGCAGTAATGTAACACATGCTAACTGCTTCTTCTAGTACCTGTTTCATAAAATGCAATTAAAGAAATTAGGTGGCTGCTATTCTGCTTATGTGAAAATCCATTTGTATCAAATTGAAGAATTGTGCTTGGGTGCTTAGCACAATTGCTAAGCACAATTCTTTTGGTTTAACGCTACGAATTTAATGCCAGGCTCTAGTCTCCTAATGCATGTAAATTGGGGGGTATCTAATTCCAATTCTTTGGCCACCTAATACAAAGAACTGACTCGTTGGAAAAGGCTCTGATGCAGGGAAAGATTGAAGGCAGGAGGAGAAGGGGACGACAGAGGATGAGATGTTTGAATGGCATCACCGACTTGATGGACATGAATTTGAGTAAGCTTCAGGAGTTGGTGATGCATAGGGAAGCCTGGCGTGCTGCAGTCCATGGGGTTGCAAAGAGTCGGACAGGACTGAGCGACTGAACTGAACTGAACTGAATTCTAATATGTCTTCTTCCACTTTTTCTTCCATGTGCCCCAGTCTTCAAAACTGGTCCCCAGTTCAAATGTAAGATACTTTCCTTTTCAATCTTGCCCTCATAATCAGGGATTTGCATGAATTATAATCAGGACTTTTCAGAATGTTTGTTCATTCCATTATGCTTGCTGTGAAGATCAATTTTGCAACATCTTCCTTCCTAAGACCAACTCAATAGACAAGGCTAGATGTTACTTTCAGGCCTACAAACAGTAGACCCAGTGGTTAACAACAAACTGTTTAAGGAGAAATCACCAACACATGTAATAAAAAGAATCAGTTTTACTGGAGGTATTATGCCCACATTCCAGGCCAGTACTATCCAATCAGTAGATGAGGGAAATGTCCTTTCCTTTCCTGTTCAATATGATAGCTTTGACTCCTAAGCATTTGGCTATATATACATACTATTACACACAGAAAGTAGGTATTGCAACTGAAGATTTGATGGTATTAATTTTATTAACATTCAAATTTAGATAGCCATTTATGACTAACATCTACTGCACTGAACATCATGGTTCTAGACTCTACATTTTTGTAATAGAAATACTGTTTTTCTAAAGCTTTAGAATACTTTTATTATTTAAAGTATTATACTCTGTGTTCCTGAGATAAGAATTAAAACAAAATTCAATATAAAGTCTAAAAGTAAAATTACAGATATCATTTTATGTTTTTATAATTCATGTATCTGTATTCTTTTTCTACACTTCTCTCTCTCTGAAAATAATATTGCCTATTCTTTCTTGTTTTTCTTCTCCTCTGTTTCCTGTCCAGGAGGCTACTTTCTATAGCAGTGAAGGAAGTAAGATATTCTTAATTCAGGCATTTCAAGTAGCATCTGTAAGAATAAAAGTACATAATAATCAAGGCCACATTAATTATGTAGTCCCTGAGCCAAATTAAACGAAAAATCGTCTAAGTGTAAAGGGTCAGAGCTAATAAACTGAACATAATCTCCTGTGTTCTATCCCTAAAGAAAATTAAGTTTTAATGACCCTGAGAGTTCACTGTTCAGAAATGTCACTCTAACTAATCTTGTAAATGACAGTTAAACTCCAGAATTGGGTTAAAAGTTAAACATCCTCTGCAAATTGCTACTTAAGTCCAGAATATACTTGTTGCTTCAGGCAAGCTCTTAGGAAAATCAGATTATTGACAAGTTATACCCAGATGCAAGAGGAAGCCTAGAGATCTGCAAAATCATTCACTGCTGAATGACATATTGAGGCACATCCTTGCAAAACATTACACTAAAAGTATTTTAGACACTTCGGAATTTGTATTGTCAGCCTCAAGTCATATATTTCAGGCAACACCCTTCTCACTGGGGAGAACTGTATCAAAAGACTTCAGGGACTGGTTCAGAGATAGACTTATAGAGCTCTCATTTTCTCTGTGGTCATGGGAGAGCATGTGAATTGAAAGAGGCGGACAGAGAGCAAGAGAGAGAGGATCACCATCAGATGATCATTGGGACTCAGCTTCTAGAAGGTTCCTAAACTTTCCCAGCCTAGACACTGCTGGAGGGGAGGGGAGGGGGGTGGGGTGGGTGAGGGAGGGTCTGTTTCCTGTCTATACCTCAGCATACTAGAGAGCTCTGTATTTTTCTAGTTGAGGGTAGAAAGAAGTGGGTAAAAAGAAATATCCCTGGGATCATTTATTGCTATTTTACAACAACTCTTGGTGGACTAACTTGGGTAAAGTTTTTTTTTCTGATTCTGTCAGTCTATGTGTTTGAGAAGTTTACAAGGAAGAATGAATGGAAAAGAAGAAAAGTAACTGGTCAATTAAAAAAATAAATATTTATGGCAAGAATGTATAAAAGCGACTGCTACTGCTAAGTCTTCAGTGGTGTCTGACTCTGTGCAACCCCATAGTAGCCCACCAGGCTCCCCCGTCCCTGGGATTCTCCAGGTAAGACTACTGGAGTGGGTTGCCAAACTGAATGGCAACAAATCCAGTAGTGATGCAGACTGTGAATATAGATTGACACATGTAGCTAAATGTAAAATTTTATAAATTTATGAACTAAAAATGAGGAAGAAAAATGAGGAAAATAATTTGAAAATGTTATCATTAAAATGGACACTGCTTTGCCTTGGAATTGTAATAATAAAGAAAATTATTTTTTAAATATAAGGACCAGACTCATATACTGAATTGTATTTAACAGATGATTGGAGGCATTGAAGTTGGAAGAATGAAAACTTTGTAGGTCAAGGTAAGAGAAAGGTCCTGTTGGAGACCTTCAGTGATCAACTATCAGCAGCAGCAGGTAAGATATACTAGATATAAAAACCTGATAAAAAAAGAACTAAGAAACAAAACAATGAAATGGACTGTCTTAACTAGTTAGGACATCTAAAACTATGTAGTAAATGATTACATGAATGAAATAGGAGCATTATAAGATCTTCAACTAAATGCATATATTGTTTGACTGTGCTGTGTGCTGGGCTGTTATTTCGGTTGTGTCGGACTCTGTGCAACCCTATGGACTGCAGCCCGCCAGGCTCCTCTCTCTGTAGGATTCTCCAGGCGAGAATAATGGAGTAGGTTGCCACACCCTTCTCCAGGGGATCTTCCTGACCCAAGGATCAAACCTGCAGCTCCTGCGCCTCCTGCATTGCAGGCAGATTCTTTACCACTGAGCTACCAGAGAAGCCCCATGTTGTTTGACTAAGACTATGTTATTCCACAGCAACCTTATATCTGGTAGAAAAAAATTTATAAAACTTTAATTATAGCTATAATGGAAATTTTTTTATGTATTTGTAAGACAGTTGATTTTTTTTTTCTAAACTCTACCTTTGTTTTCAATTGAATGTAGAGGAAACCTTTACCCTCTGCATCCAGAACACTGTAATGTTTGATCAAAGAATATTTATAGAAATTATTTTACCATACACTTTCAAGTGATGAGAAAGAACACTTTCTAAGTTTCTTAGCTTCAAATAGAAAAGCATTTAGAGAGAGGATATTTTCATTGTAATTTCCTATGAATCCTTTTGTAAGTAAGACTATAACCATTTTCTTTTCAGCAATTTCTACTTGGGATTGGAGTTGGGATAGAAATGGGCAAATAATACTCACTCTTTTTATTTAAGAGAACAAAACTTGCTTTTCAAAGCATAGTGATCAGAACACTGAGTTCTGTATTGGGTTCAGTACAGGCTTCAGTGGGTTCAAACTCTGGTTCTTCCAGGAAGTCATCTGGGGCTCTTAGGCAAGGCACTCAGTCCCATTGTACCGCAGATAATGCATTTTCAGATGGCGATAATAATAGCACCCATCTTCTAAAATTGCAAAGAACATTAAATGAGTTAATATTTCTAAAGTTCTTAGCTCAGTTCCTGGCATATCTGCTATGTTAATATTTTGTTGTTTTTGTTTAACTCACGTGTTTCTTTTTGATTCTTTTATTTTCATGAGATATTTAACTAGCCAAGCTATCTGGCTAAGGATGCACACTTGAATTTCACTTTTATAATATGCAGCTCCTTAGCTATACTCCAGAAGTCACACCGAGGAAAATAATTTAATTCAATTAACCAAAGTAGAAAACTATGTATACTACATGCTTGTAAGCCCGATAGCCCCTTCAGTGTTGAGCCTCCTAAAGTAGCCTACCCTGTATGGGACTCTGGAATACTTAGCTGTTTCCTTTTTCCTCTTTAAAACCATTGATTTTTTTTCCCATTTATTTTTATTAGTTGGAGGCTAATTACTTTACAATATTGTAGTGGTTTTTGTCATAGATATTTGTAGCATTACAGTCACCATTGATCAGCAGCTTAAATGGAAGGAATGCCTATAATGCTACGTCCTGCTAATAATGAACTTCTTTATCCAGGTCCTCCAATGTATCCAACTTTGTTTTAATAGCTTCCTGAAATAGATGTTAATAGTAGAATAAAAAAAAATTTGAAACTGGAATATTTCCTATAAAGTCAGAATTAAATTTGATATAATGCTTTTGTCAAACATCACTAAATAGTGTTTCTGTTGCAACTTACTTCTTTACCTCAGTTTTTTGCAATGAAGCAATGATCAACTGAGCACAAACAATGTAAAATTAATTAATTCTGCTTTTTGAAAGTCATAGATGGTTAGTTTTATTTGCTCATGTAGTTTTCTTATTTTGATATAAACAATTATAACAACTAAGTTCTAAAGTCACTTATCTGACAAATCAAAATGCACAGCGAAGACACAGTTCGGAATATTAAGTCATATTCTTCTTTCTGAGCAGCACTAGATTTAGAGAATATTTTTTATTCTTTAAAGTAATACTTCGGTGCCCAAATTATTTAAGTTTTCTTTCAGACCTGAAGAAGCAACATTGTTTAGTAAACATTGCTCTTATGGTCCAATCAATGCCTCATCCTAAATTCATTCATTTTTCAGGAAGTTTCCATCCTTATTCCTTCTCATTAAGAGTAATAGATTTAACAATGTCCATCTGTGAAGACAGTCTTCAGTTTTAAACCCTTCTCAAGCCATTAATAATTATAATCTATCAGTAACTCTTTTTCATAAGATTTCAGAAAATAAGTTCTCTGATATTTCTTTTCTTCAACTTCGTTTTCTTTAGGGTCTTCTTTTCTAACACAAAGTATGAATGTAAAAAAAGGAGGAGGTAAATCCTTTATAAAGAGTGGATAATACGAGAGAATGATGTCTATACAACTGAGAATGTCAGAGAAAAAGAGCAGAACAAAACGAATAGATGAGAAACAATTTTAAATTAACATGAAAAAGTTAAGGAAGTAATAATTCAAGAGTAGTTGAATCCAGGGTCACAAACATTGTGTGCAGTGCTTACTTTTTATCTCTGAGCCATATATTTTTCTGTGATACTTTGATTCCTGGGCCACCTTGAAAACTTGTCCCATTAGATTGTCCTTCCAGGTTTGATATATTTATTCCTCCGTTGATCTTGGTGGCTGAGTCCCTTTCTAGCAGTTGTGCTCAGCTAAGGAGACCCACCTTTCCAAGGCCATAGTCTTTCTCCAGTCGTGGGTCCAGTGACTGCTCAACAGGGAGTATAAAGACCCTCCTCCTTGCCTCAGGTGGCCGTTTCTGAAGAGCCATCAAGCTCCAGAGCACTGGAGAATCAGTTGCAGGCCTTGTGACTCATCGCGGCTCAGGCCTCCTTCCACCTAATTCTAACCCCTTTACTTCCTGCTGTGGTCTGAGTGTTTGCATCTCCCCAAATACATGTGCCAAAATCCTAACTCCCAAGATGGTATTAGGAAGTAAGGTTATGGGGGTGATTAGGTCATGAGGGCGTGTGTTAAGTCTCTTCAGCCAAGTCTGACTCTTCATGACCTATAGATCATAGCCCACCAAGCTCCCCTGTCCATGGGGTTCTCCAGGCAAGAATACTGGAGTGGGTTGCCATGCCTTCATCGAGGGGATCTTCCCCACCCAGGGATGGAGCCCACATCTCTTATGTCTGCTGCATTGGCAGGTAGGTTCTTTACCAATAGGGCCATCTGCAAAGCCCCATGAGGTGAGCCCTCATAAGTGAGATTAGAGTCCTTATGAAAGAAACCAGACAAAGCTCTCCTGCTGTCTTCCACCACGTGAGAATGCAGCAAAAACACCCGGTTTTCTATGAACCAGGAAATTGACTCTCAGCAGACACCACATTGCAAGCACTTTGACCTTAGACTTCCCAAGCTCCAGAAGTGTGAGAAATAAATTTCTGTTATTAATAAGCCACCCAGTGTATGATCTTATTGTTATAGCAGCCTGAGCAAACTAAGACACTCTTTTCTTCATTGATCCTGAGGATACTCCCCAATAAATTTTCTAAACACATACCTCTGCTTAAAGTCTATTCCTGGGTAGCCCAACATGGGAGTATATTCTTACCTTGCTAGCTTCAACTTCAGCAGAATAACAGCTTTCTATTCATATCACTTCAAACAAAGCCCAGGAACTGATGCCCATTATCTTGACTTGGGCCACATGCCCATTGTGAAGCCAATTATTTTGGACATCAAAGTGATAGGTAGGGCCAACAAAGCATGTGTTGTCTTCTAGAGCTGTTGGGGGATACGGGATAATTAGACAACACCATCCAATGGGCATAACTGAGAGTGAAGGAATCATGACTCTTTGGAGAAAAGGTGAAGTGAGTTACCAGAAGAGGAAATGGATGGTACAGAAGAAAAAGTAACACATATACCATACTATAGAGAAGTTACAAAATTTTTTTTAATTCCAACTTAAATGTGCTTGGTTATTTTACTCTTACTTTAAAATTAGATAAAAATAAAGATAAGAGCTAACATTTATTGAGTTTTAACCAAGCGCTAGTTACTATGTTAGGTATTTAATTTTACTAACACTTTAACATGTTTTGTTTTAACAGTGATTCTATGATCCTGGAACTAAAATTCCCACTCACAGTTAAGTAAACTGAGGTTCAGCAAAGTTAAGTAAACTGCCAATATTACAGAATTAATATTTAATATTTCTTCATTATTCTGTCTTAATCTCCATGTTAGTTCCATCACAAAAGTAAATTTCTTCATAAACAAACATAGGTTTCCGTGGTGGATTGAATTAACTTTTGCTGAATATTCAGGTCCTTTTGTTTGATAGCTTCTTAGAGAAGTTGTATATGTTTGCATCCCATTGGACTCAAAAGTGTTCTTTGTCCAAAGAGATTTGAGTGTCACTTTTAGGAAGGAGCTCTGAGATCAAGCACATGACTTGCTAAGGTTGTTTTTGCTACAATGCTACCAATATCCTAGATAGAGATGTTCTAACAGCCTGTATTCCAGAATGAAGACAACATATAATTAAGGCCAGAAATAGATATTTGATATTAGCAGGAAGCAAACGTATTCATACGTTGTGATATCACACAGTTAGTAATAAATATTATGCATTTTTTTGGAGAGATTCCCCTGCAGAACTACTTGGTGAACTTCTGGCAACAAATGGTAACTGGTCAGATATTGGGAAACATGACCACAAACAAGAAAATGTCACAACTTTTCAAAGAGAAAAGTCATATAACTCAGTCAGTCAGTTTAGTCACTCAGTCGTGTCTGACTCTTTGCAACCCCATGGACTGTATGTAGCACACCAGGGCTCACTGTCCATCACCAACTCCCAGAGGTTTCTCAAACTCATGTCCATGAGTCAATGATGCCATTCAACCATCTCATCCTCTGTCATCCCCTTCTCCTCCTGCCTTCAATCTTTCCCAGCATTGGGGTCTATTCCAAGGAGTCAGTTCTTAACACCAGGTGGTCAAAGTATTGGCATTTTAGCCTCAGCATCAGTCCTTCCAATGAACATTCAGGTTTGATTTCCTTTAGGATGGACTGGTTGGATCTCCTGGCAATCCAAGGGACTCTCAAGAGTTTTCTCCAACACCACAGTTCAAAACCATGTTCTTCAGTGCTCAGCTTACTTTACAGTCCAACTCTCACATCCATACATAACTACTGGAAAAACCATAGCTTTGACTAGATGGACCTTTGTCAGCAAAGTAATGTCTCTGCTTTTTTAATATGCCATCTAAGTTGGTCTTGGCTTTTCTACCAAGGAAGAAGTGTCTTTTAATTTCATGGCTACAGACACCATCTGCAATGATTTTGGAGCCCAAAAAATAAAGTCTGTCACCCTTCCCATTGTTTCCCCATCTATTTGCCACGGGGAAACCAGATGCCAAGATCTTTGTTTTTTGAATGTTGAGTTTTAAGCCAGCTTTTTCACTCTCTTCTTTCACTTTCATCAAGAGGCTCTTTAGTTCCTTTTTGCTTTCTGCCATAAAGATGCTGTCATCTGCATATCTGAGGTTATTGGTATTTCTCCCAGCAATCTTGATTCCAGCTTGTGCTTCTTCCAGCCCAGTGTTTCCCATGATGTACTCTGCATATAAGTTACATAAGCAGGGTGACAATATACAGCCTTGACGTACTTCTTTTCCTATTTGGAACCAGTCTGTTGTTCCATGTCCAGTTCTAACTCTTGCTTCCTGACCTGCATATAGGTTTCTCAAGAGGCAGTTAAGGTGGTCTGGTATTCACACCTCTTGAAGAATTTTCCACCGTTTGTGTGATCTACACAGTCAAAGGCTTTGGCATAATCAATAAAGCAGAAGTAGATATTTTTCTGGTATTCTCTTGATATAACTATGTGATGATAAATTATGTTATCAATGATAACATTGATGAAAGTGTTTTGTTAACATTGTAAAAAGTAATACATGAGCATGATGAACAAGAATAGACTCTCGAAGGATATGTGGTTCTAAAATAGACTTATTTTCTTCTTATTCATATTACTGGATTAATTGATCAAAGTAACAAAATGTACAACATGCATTTGAATTTTGTGTCAAGATTACACAATACATGGACTTGATTTTCCTAACTGCAAATAATTCTAATATCTGATTTCTTCTTGTTAAAGAGATATAATCCCTGTTACAGTAGAGACACCAAGTGCTTCCTAATATGACACAGATTATGAATTTGACTTGAAAACAAGATAGAGACAGAAAAATAAATGTTTTTAGTAGAGTATAGTTAAGCAAATCCATAGATGACAGAAAATTTATCCCTAAATTATTGATTAAGCTGAACCTGAATCTATTCAGTCTGAGAACATGATCTCTTTAACAACAACAACAAAAATTAGTCCAAATTCCCTTCCAATAATTTTATGGCATATGCATTATGATTTAGAAATAGAAATTATATATTCTCTACATTGCTGTTGTTGTTCAGTCACTAAGTGTTGTCTGACTCTCCCACAGCATGGACTTCTCATAAAGGAAAGCTGACATAGCTATGCTTGCAATTGTCTTTTAATTTCATGGCTGCAGTCATTGGCTGCAGTGATTCTGGAATCCAAGAAAATAAAAGTTGCCGTTGTTTCCACTTTTTTAACTCTCTTAGCCTTTGCCCTGCTTCATTTTATACTTCATGGCCAAACTTGTCTGTTACTGCAGTTATCTCTTGACTTTCTATTTTTGCATTCCAATCCCCTATGATGAAAAGATATCTTTTTTTTTTGGTGTTAGTTCTAGAAGATCTTGTAGGTCTTCATAGAATCATTGAACTTCAGTTTATTCAGCATTAGTGATTGGGGCATAGACTTGGATTACTGTGATGGTGAATAATTTGCCTTGGAAATCAACAGAGTTCATTCTGTTGTTCTTGAGATTGTACCCAAGTACTGCATTTTGGACTCTTCTGTTGACTATGAGGGCTCCTCCATTTCTTCCAAGAGATTCTTGCCCACAGTAGTAGATATAATACTTATATGAATTAAATTCACCCATTCTGGTCCAATTTAGTTCAATGATTCCTAAAATGTCGACGTTCACTCCTGCCATCTTCTGCTTGACCACATAGAGTTTACCTTGATTCATGGACTTAACATTCCAGATTCCTATCCAATATTGTTCTTTACAGCATCAGACTTTACTTTTACCACCAGACACGTTCACAACTGAGCATTGTTTCTGCTTTGGCCCAGCCTCTTCGTTCCTTCTGGTGCTATTTCTATGCTCTTCCCCAGTAACGTTTTGGATACCTTCCCAGCTACAGGGCTCATCTTCTTGTGTCCTACCTTTCTGCTTTTTCTCTACATGTGTGTGTGTTGGCAGCTCAGTCGGGTCCAACTCTTTGTGACACCACGGGCTATAGTCTGTCAGGCTCCTTTGTCCATAGGATTCCCAGGCAAGCATACTGAAGTGGGTTGGTTGCCATTTCCTCCTCCAGGGAATCTTCCTGATCAGGAATAAAACCAGGATCTCCCTCATTGCAGGCAGTTTCCTTACCATCTGAGTTGTATATTCTCTACATATATTACTGTTTTTATTTCTAGAAAATGTGACTAATCCCTCTCCCAAAATATATAGTACACTTTTATTATACATACCGTAATTAAATCAATTTTCTATTTTATGCTAATCAGTCAGGCTACATAGATCATTTGTTGTCACCAACAGAGCTGAGAATTTCTGATTCTCTCAAACTTATTCCATATTTGGTGACAGGGAGTGACATACTCTTCAAATAAGCTTCTTTCATAAATACCCTGAGTCTGTCAGAATCTGTTATTCGGCTGATATTTCATAAGTAGGAGCTGATGAGTTTCCTCTCTTCTTCACTTCTGTGGATTCCATCAGATGAGTTGTCCTATATCCAGTCAAAACCTCTTTCACAATGAGTCTTTAATCTGACCATTTGTCTCCACATATATTACAGACTCTCTGCTTATTCCAGGATGAGAAAACTGGTTGGAGCAAACAACCCCAGTATCTGTGGTTAAACAAAATAAGAGTTTGTTTCTTGATCATGTAAGAGTCTAATGAGGATGGTACGGCTGTACTGAGAAGTTCTCCTTTAGGGAGATATATAAGAAATAAGGTGCTTCCCAGGTGTTTCAGTGATAAAGAATCTGCCAACCAATGCAGGAGATGCTGGTTTGATCCCTGGGCCAGGAAGATACCCTGGAGGAGGAAATGGCAACCCTCTCCAGTATTTTTGCCTTAATGGACATAGAAGCCTGGCAGGCTACAGTCCATGGAGTTGCAAAAGGTCAGACAGTACTAAGCACCTGAGCACACGTAGATAAGGAATAAGACATGTCAGGTTATACATTTTTTACCTAGACTTTCAAAACTGCTGCTTTGATGAGAGAGAGAAAAAGCACATGACAAAGTGAAGCATTTTATATTCAAGGCTAAGAAATCATGTCTTCATCATTCAAAATATTCCCCTGCCCATAAATCTGTCACTAAGTCCAAGAATAATTGATATTTGGTCTGAGAATTTATAGTTGATTTGTTTGCAGTAGACACTAATAGAGAAAGAACAATTTCTGAGCTCATAAAAATAGTTAGTTTGACCACCCTCCCCCTAGATATATCTACTACTTCGTGGGTTCCTATGTTGTTACCGGTGTTGATTTTATTATTTTAATTAATCATTGAATTTGGCAGAGACATTCCACAGTATTTTATTTCCCCATTCAAGCTGTATTTTGCAGTCATCTATTACTTATTTTTAGAGTATACACAATAAAATATAACATTGTCTGACTTTAAATATATTCCATAAACAGACAATTGAATCTAAAGCATATGAAAGTAATACAAAGCATATTAACTACCATGATAATTAGGGCAATATATAGAAGACATTAGTTGAAAAATGACAACAAATTATATATGCATAACTGTAACCATTTCAGTTCAGTTCAGTTGCTCAGTCATGTCTGATTCTTTGTGATCCCATGAACTGTAGCACGCCAGGCTTCCCTGTCCATCATCAACTCCCAGAGGTTATTCAAACTCATGTCCATTGAGTCGGTGATGCCATCCAACCATCTCATCCTCTGTCGTCCCCTTCTCCACCTGACATCAATCTTTCCCAGAATCAGGGTCTTTTCAAATAAGTCAGTTCTTCACATCAGGTGGCCAAAATATTGGAGTTTCAGCTTCAGCATCAGTCCTTCCAATGAATATTTAGGTTTGATTTCCTTTAGGATTGACTGGTTGGATTTCCTTGCAGCCCAAGGGACTCTCAAGAGTTTCTCCAACACCACGGTTCAAAAGCATCAATTCTTCAATGCTCAGCTTTCTTTATAGTCCAACTATCAATCCACACGTGACTACTGGAAAAACCATAACTTTAACTAGACAGACCTTTGTTGGCAAAGTAATGTCTCTGCTTTTTAATATGCTGTATAAGTTGGTCATAGCTTTTCTTCCAAGGAGCAAGCATCTTTTAATTTCATGGCTACAGTCATCATCTGCAGTGATTTTGGAGCCCCCAGAATAGATTCTCTCTATATCCATTGTTTCCCCTCTATTTTCCATAAAGTGATGGGACCAGATGCCATGATCTTAGTTTTCTGAATGCTGAGTTTTAAGCCAACGTTTTCATCTCCTTTCACTTTCATCAAGAGGCTCTTTAGTTCTTCACCTTATGCCATACGGGTGGTGTCATCTGCATATCTAAGGTCATTGATGTTTCTCCCAGCAAACATGATTCAGCTTTTGCTTCATCCAGTCTGGCATTTCACATGAGGTACTCTGCATATAAGTTAAATAAGGGTGATGATATATATAGCCTTGACATATTCCTTTCCCAATTTGGAACCAGTCTGTTGTTCCATGTCTGGTTCTAACTGTTGCTTCCTGACCTGCATACAGAGAAATCTGTATGGTCAGGTGGTCTGGTAGTCCCTTCTCTTTAAGAATTTTCCACAGTTTGCTGTGATCCACATAGTCAAAGGATTAGGTGAAGTCAATAAAGCAGAAATAGATGTTTTTCTGAAATTCTCTTGCTTTTTCTATGATCCAGCAGATGCTGGCAATTTGATCTCTAGTTCCTCTGCCTTTTCTAAATCCAGCTGGAACATCTGGGAGTTCACAGTTCACGTAGTGTTGAAGCTTGGCTTGGAGATTTTGAGTATTACTTTGGTAGCATGTGAGATGAGTGTAATTTTGAGCATTCTTTGGCATTGCCTTTCTTTGGGATTGGGATGAAAACTGACCATTTCCAGTCCTGGGGCAATTGCTGAATTTTCTAAATTTGCTGGCATATTGAGTGCAGCACATTAATTGCATCATGTTTTAATTATTGTTTAGGAGAATAGCTCATATTTAGGGTAATAGCTCAGCTGAAATTCCAACACCTCTACTAACTTTGTTCATAGTGATGGTTCCTAAGGCCCACTTGACTTTGCATTCCAGGATGTCTGACACTAGGTGAGTGATCACATCATCATAGTTATCTCGGTCATGAAGATCTTTTTTGAATAGTTCTTTTGTGTATTTTTGCCACCTCTTCGTAATATCTTCTGCTTCTGTTAGCGTACAATTTCTGTCCTTTATTGTGGCTATCTTTACATGATATGTTCCCTTGGACTCTAATTTTCTTGAAGAGCTCTCTGTCTTTCCCATTCTACTTTTTTCCTCTATTTCTTTGCATTGATCACTGAGGAAGGTTTTCTTTTCTCTCCTTGCTATTCTTTGGAACTCTGCATTCAAATGGGTGTATCTTTCCTTTTCTCCTTTGACTTTAGCTTCTCTTCTTTTCTCAGCTATTTGTAAGGCCTCCTGAGACAGCCACTTTGCCTTTTTTTCATTTCTTTTTCTTGGGGATGGTCTTGACCCTTGCCTTCTGTACAATATCATGAACTTCCGTCCATAGTTTTTCAGGCACTCTGTCTATCAGATCTAATCCCTGGAATCTATTTCTCACTTCCACTGGGATTTGATTTAGATCATACTTGAATGAATGTTCTAGTGGTTTTTCCCTACTTTCTTCAATTTAAGTCTGACTTTTCCAATAAGGAGTTCATGATCTGAGCCACAGTCAGCTCCTGGTCTTATTTTTGCTGACTGTATAGTTTCTCCATCTGTGACTGCAAAGAATATAATCAATCTGATTTCAGTGTTGAGCATCAAGTGGTAAACATTTATATACAGACAAATAAACATATTACTAATAATTGAAGCATAAGCCTGACCACACCTATGTTATGGCAGGAAGTGAAGTAGAACTAAAGAGCCTCTTGATGAAAGTGAAAGAGGAGAGTGAAAAAGTTGGCTTAAAATTCAACATGCAGAAAACTAAGATCATGGCATCTGGTCCCATCACTTCATGGCAAAAAAATGGGGAAACAATGGAAACAGTGACAGACTTTATTTTGGGGGGCTCCAAAATCACTGCAGATGGTGACTGCAGCCATGAAATTAAAAGATATTTGCTCCTTGGAAGAAAAGTTATGACCAACCTAGACAGCATATTAAAAAGCAGAGACATTACTTTGCCAACAAAGATATGTCTAGTCAAAGCTATGGTTCTTCCAGTGGTCATGTATGGATGTAAGAGTTGGACTATAAAGAAAGCTGAGCACTGAAGAATTGATGCTTTTGAACTGTGGTGTTGGAGAAGGCTCTTAAGATTCCCTTGAATTGCAAGGAGATCCAACCAGTCAATCCTAAAGGAAATCAGTCCTGAATATTTATTGGAAGGACTGATGTTGAAGCTGAAACTCCAATACTTTGACTGCCTGATGTGAAGAACTGACTCATTTGAAAAGACCTTGATCTGGGAAAGATTGACATCAGGCGGAGAAGGGGGTGACAGAGGATGAGATGGTTGGATTGCATCACCAGATGAATAGACATGAGTTAGAGTAAACTCTGGGAGTTGGCAATGGACAGGAAGGCCTGGCATGCTGCAGTCCATGGGTTGCAAAGAGTTGAACATGACTGAATGACTAAACTGAACTGAACTGAAGTATCATGAATGCTTCTTTTGCTTTTCTTGAAAGTTTACATGCTAAGGAAAGACTCTTGCCAAATAGACAAAAATAGAATATTGCCTACATAATTTATTTAAGATGTATATTACGTCCTCTGCCTAGGTAAAATATCTTTTAATCTAAAATGGCTCCTAATTCTTATATTAAGTTTTTATTTTCCCCAAATAAGCTTTTTTTTCTCCTGTGGAAATTTTAGTGCATTAATTTATCACTCATATTTGTTAGCATTTTGTACAAGGATACCATACAGAGACGTGAAGTCTTGGGGATATGGAAAGTTCAGAGAACTGATGGGAAATGCCAAGAGCACTTTATCACCCTGTGAGTTTCTGGACAGTAAGGCTTGAAGGTAGTACATTGGGTCCATGGATATGGGAAGTGAAGATGTGAAAGCAAAGATCCATATTTAATCCAGTGGGTTTTGATATGACTGAGATTAGTAATGTGGGTGTTCAAATTAATGACTGCACTAGTTCTTACCTTTATCTTTTCTCTACAAAATCTTTTCCTACAAAAAAAATGTATATGCCACATGCACACAGCAAAATTCCCTGTATGTTAATATGAGTTGCTGAGGAAAAAAAAAAAAAAGCCCAAGGCAAAGATCACATATTGATGCTTTATTGGGGAAAGCACAGAGGGAATAAGTTACAGACAGTGGAAGTGAGACAAAGGAAAAGGAAAGTCTAAGTCTTGTATTTGGATGCTGCCTTACTCAGAGCTACATCTGGCTATTTAGTCAATGAGGGTGTCTCCTGAGAGGATGCAGAAGAACTCCAGGCTCTAGAAAGAGTTCATTCACGAAATGGAAGGGTCAAAAATCGATCTGCTGACTGTTTCTCTTTTAAGTCTCTCATTGAGCCCAAGTTTGCTGCACTTCTGAGTTGTGTTTTGGCTAATTTGACCAGAGCCTGTGTGTATCCAGCGGGTGCAGAGTCTGAAGCTGGCATCAACCTGCCGTGGTGGGTGTAAAGGCCCGCCAGCGCCACCCGCCTACTTTGGGAAGGCAGATAAAAGGGACAGGCTGGGAGAAAAAGGTGACTGCCGTGGCAGCCACAACTTTCTAATCATAAGAGTGCAGCTGATATCTGAGATCACTTCAGCCAAAGAAATGTTGGGAGACAATTCTCCATGGATTTCTCCCGCTCTTGCCTGCTTTGAACCTTTGGAGTTAGAGCATATTTGAAAAATTATCATGCCTTGGAAGCTAGTCTCTCCCTAAAGATAGAGACTCCAGAACATCTTAGGAAAACAAACCACCTGTGCCACCTCGGAAACTCTTCGTTATATTCAAAGGCAAGGGGTATTTATGTCGTATCTTGCTGTGTGCAAAACACTCTCCGACATAAATCACATCAAGATCCTCTATGACCCACCTCCCAGAATATTGGAAATAAAAGCAAAAATAAACAAATGGGACCTAATTAAACTTAAAAGCTTTTGCACAACAAAGGAAACGATAAGCAAGGTGAAAAGACAGCCTTTAGAATGGGAGAAAATAATAGCAAATGAAGAAACAGACAAAGGACTAATCTCAAAAATATACAAGCAACTCCTGCAGCTAATTCCAGAAAAATAAATGACCTAATCAAAAAAATGGGCCAAAGATCTAAACAGACATTTCTCCAAAGAAGACATACAGATGGCTAACAAACACATGAAAAGATGCTCAACATCACTCATCATCAGAGAAATGCAAATCAAAACCACAATGAGGTACCATTACACGCCAGTCCGGATGGCTGCTATCCAAAAGTCTACAAGCAATAAATGCTGGAGAGGGTGTGGAGAAAAGGGAACCCTCTTACACTGTTGGTGGGAATGCAAACTAGTACAGCCACTATGGAGGACAGTGTGGAGATTCTTAAAAAACTGGAAATAGAACTGCCATATGACCCAGCAATCCCACTTGTGGGCATACACACCAAGGAAACCAGATCTGAAAGAGACACGTGCACCCCAATGTTCATCGCAGCACTGTTTATAATAGCCAGGACATGGACGCAACCTAGATGCCCATCAGCAGACGAATGGATGAGGAAGCTGTGGTACATATACACCATGGAATATTACTCAGCCATTAAAAAGAATTCATTTGAATCAGTTCTAGTGAGATGGATAAAACTGGAGCCCATTATACAAAGTGAAGTAAGCCAGAAAGATAAAGACCATTACAGTATACTAACACATATATATGGAATTTAGAAAGATGGTATTGATAACCCTATATGCAAGATAGAAAAAGAGACTCAGATGTACAGAACAGACTTTTGGACTCTGTGGGAGAAGGCGAGGGTGGGATGATCTGAGAGAACAGCATCAAAACATGTATCTGTGTGAAACAGATCACCAGCCCAGGTTGGATGAATGAGACAAGTGCTCGGGCCTGGTGCACTGGGAAGACCCAGAGGGATGGGATGGAGAGGGAGGCTGAAGGGGGGATCAGGATGGGGAACACATGTACACTCATGGCTGATTCATGTAAATGTATGGCAAAAACCACTACAATATTGTAAAGTAATTAGCCTCCAACTAATAAAAATAATTGGGGAAAAAAAAAAAAACAAAGGCAAGGGGTAATCAATATCTCTGGAGAAGAGGATGGGCAGGGGAGCCCGCACATATGAAAGCTTCTGGCTTCTAGCCCTGGGCTTCCCTTCCTGGGAAACCACAGGGCCCTGCAAGTGCAGCTAAACACGTGGCCCCTCGAATCGCCCTGTGGGAATGAGGGCGGCATGAGGAAGGGGTGTGACTATTACTCTGGCTGCTGCCTTTTGCTGCAAAACGTTATCTGTGTCTCTGACCCAGGTGTCACTGTTTTTTTTCAACATGTCCCTGTGAATCTGTAGCAGGCTTGCTTACTAGGTTGCAAATGGGGTAAAATCTCAGAACCTTAACAGTTTCTCACTCAGCAAGAATGAGGAGCGTGAGCCCAAGGCCTCAAGGAATGGATGTTTGCGTGTAAGCCTAGACTGGTTCAGTTAACTGGATCAGGTTGCATTCATAATAAAATGATGGTTCAAATTCAACACAGTATAATTAAAATTAAAGCACATTGGCCTCACTCTCCTTTCTTCCCTTTGCCCTTCAAGCCTGCTTCTCCTGCTGTGCCTTCTCCAGCCCTCGTCACAGGCCAGCACCTAGTACATTTGCAACCTTGTAAGATGGGTTTGTATGTCTGTGTTTTATAATTAATTAAAATTAAAGTCGAATTGATACACTAATTTTATAATTTTATAGTGATTGTGTATTTACTTGGGTCTTTTTTTTTTTTTTCATGATTCTGTGTTCTGTACCATTATGGGTCTCGTCCATTCAACACAATTTATTAGATATCACTTTAAAGATCCATGATATGCATTATATGCTATTAAAAAATGGAAGACAAAAAAATCAATATGTATTAGTAGATGTGATGTGCATTGTTCTGTTTGTTCTATACGAGAATCATTTTATTCTTAAGCCTTCAATAGTAGAAGTATTATTTTTAAGGAAGGGAAAGCAGAGTATCATAGGATTTAAGCAAATTGCTCAGGGGCCCATGGTGAATAAAAGGAAATGTCTTAATTTGAACCCATTATTGCTTAGATGTAACCTATGTACTTTTTGTTATTTTAATTCTGTGGTTTTAAAATTTAAGGGAGGATAATGAGATATTCCTACAAATATCTATAATACATTTACATTCACAAAAGGTTATTTTGGGAGATTCTGAAGTCTCAGAATTTGCACCTGTCCTTACCCCAACACTCTCCACAGGCATCTCATCAACACATACAGGTTCATTTGTCATCCATCAGCCAACGACTTTCTAATGTGCGCATCAGTCCAAAACTCTCTTCTAGACACATGTATTTGATCTGTTTGAAAGTCAATGCACAGCTCATAGAGTATAAATCAAAACCCTAAAAAAGATCTGTAATTTTCTAAAAGATTGAGTACTTGCCTACCTATTACAGGCTTCTCTCACAACTTTCTCATTAATGCTTTTCAAAATTCTGCAGATTTCTAAACTGTGTTGTATTGCTTTCCAACACTGGTTACCAAGCAGGAAATTGATCCATTCTGTCTGTATTCTCCATTGCCATCAGTCTCCACCGCCGCCCCCTCCCCGCCACACAGTACATATACACATAACTTCAGGTGGTTAAATCTTATTCTCAGACTTCAATTCCAACATCACACTCTTACAGGATCTCCCACTGATATATCCAATGCTAAACCAGATTCCCTTGTTATGGCAAGATAACAGCATCAGCGAATCTTTTCAGAGTACTAGCTAGGTTTTATAATTGAGCATTATTTCTTCATAATAGTCATAATGGAATGTAAGCTCATGAGGATTGATACTTTTCTTTTTTGCTTATTATTGTATGCCTTACACTTAGCACAGGCATGACACATGCAATAGTACTTGAATGAATGAACAAATGAATGACTGATTAAAATAAGAAAAGAATGATACAAAATACAATAAGTAAAAGAGATTTTACTTCTGACTTAAGTGGTTAGAAAAAGTTTTATGGAAAAGGTGACAATATCTTTTTAAAAGATGCTGAGAATTTTGACAGACAGAGATAGATGAAGTGCATTTCAGTTTGATCAGTTTGGAAAAGAAACTAAAACTATTATAACAAAGCAGTGAGAGATTAGTTTAGGAACTATTATCAAGTGAACAGCATATATATTCCACTCCCTTTAGGGTAATACTGAAAATCTAACCTCAGGAAGAGAGGAAAGCTTAACTCTGTTACCTAGCAATTGAACTGAAAGTAATGCTCATTAACTTAAGATGAATGAATCTACTAGTAATTTAGACATAGTTCTTTATCAAATTGATATCCAATTGCTAGAGAACCATGAAAAGAAACATAATATATATGACTTGAAATAGATTCCGATGTCATCTGGTACTACTTTTTAACTGGACACATAAGGATGAGATCTAGTTTGAAGAGACATGTACTAATTTGCAAAATAAATTATAAATTTGGAAATAGAATTCAGGTCTCCATGTGAGTTAATTGCCATTGGGGGTAAATATTCTGTGAATAAAACACAACATTCTATTGCCATAATCATGAGTATTATTAATTTTATTTAAATGAAGACTAGAAGAAAAATGAACTGATTTCTTGAGTGTAATGGATTTAGTCAAATATTATTCAGAGAGGTAATGATACACATATAGAGAATATAGATATATGAGTATACTTGATATAATATTTATAATGATTATTTCTGTACCCATTTTGATAGGTATGTCATTAACTATTTAAATTATAAAAACACTTACATTATAAAATTATAACTATTTAAATGACACAGTATTTAACTAGTTAATTTCTTTTTAAAGTTAAGATTCACTTGGTATTCTTGTTTGGACCTACATTTTTTCTCTGATAGTTTTTCTCTTGTATGATAAAAGATAGTCCAAATAAAATAGAATCTACCTTTGTCCTCCCAGGCTTAATGATATTTTGGTTTTTTTTTTACTAGTTGAAAATTATCTCAGCGTAAATGCTATATAGATTTCTAGATACTTTGAAAATCTTCTACTTCAAACACAGTATTGTGTGCATTCCTCCCCTCACTATGTCCATTCTGTTCACCCACCCCCTAGCGTATCATTGAGATAGAGGAGATATGACAGGGGAAGAGACAGTCATCTCTTCACCATTTGTGAGTGTAATGAGCCCTTTCATTTGGTTTTATTATAATTGTGCCACCCCTGGCACTAACTTTTGGATCTTCCCCAAGTTATACCAACATTAATTTCTGGGCACATTGATGCCTTATCTCAGCTGGCAGATCTCTGCATTTCAGCCCTCTGTTTATTGTAATATCTATGAGGTATTCCTTTCTCTCACCAGAGGTAAACAGATTAAGGATAAATATAGAAGAGACTATTAATTAGCATCTTTCTAAAAAGCAGAAGGCCATCTTGTGCTTCTTTTTCATTCTCTATTATATACCATTCATTCTCCCACTGCTTTTTTTTTTAATTTTTATGACTGCTTTTATAAAAGTCATATGTGTTTATATAGATTATAACAAAAGATAAATATCTTCTGGATTTTTTAAAGCTCATTCTAACATTTAAGAATATGTTCTATCAGTTGAGCACAGTTCTTTATTTTTTCAGACTCAGGATTAGAAATGGTATTTATCAGTTACTAAATCACTAGTGTGTAATATAGGCATTTAACTATAAAAAAAGAAGTGTGCTGAGACATAATGATCACAAAGGCATCTCCAACTCAGTAAAATGATAGGTCACTATTGCCTGAAAGGAAGATGGTTTTTCTCTCTTATGTGGGAGGAAAGAAAATTTGCCTTTACTATTTTGTTTAAATGAAATATCTATGAGACTCTGTAGAGCTTCTTCCCCGGATATGTAAAACAAAATCTCCCAAAGGCAATGGTTAGGAAACAAATTTATGTATATAAAAGAACTATTTGACAGATAATTCTGCTTTAGTTATCTGTGATTTGGTTTGTCACTGTATTGATCTAGTCAACTGCAGAGACTTTAGTTGTTCAGATGAATGAGTTTTAGTGTAGTCCATAGACACATTATTGCTTTCTAAACTGTATAGAAAAATGTACATCATTTGCTTCTCCCAGGCAAATTTAATGAATACTTTCTTACTCTAGCTTCAGATTATTCATCTAACAGTGGAGAATTCCAAAGTTCAGTACGGAACGTACTTAGTTCTTGACTAATAAAGTAATGTTTAAATAACCTTTTCTTTCCATTTTGAGTTTATACAAACAGTACTTACCAATTTAGGTACCCCAGAAGGAAATTACATATTTCATAAGTAAGCACATTTCTAAGTTGATACACAATTAGTATCTGTACTTTCCTTTTTCAGTAAAAAGTGCCAGGTAATTAATTTGGGTTTAAATATGCAATATTTTCATTGCTCATTTTAATCCACTTTAGGTGCTAACTTGGAAAATAGACCATATTAACCTACTGCACAGAGATAATTGCTGAATGTATTCCAAGAGTTTGAAATTACCCCATTATGTACATTTCTATTTTCTTATTTCCATTTGAGTCAATGAAAGGTAAAATGTTAAGTAGGGTGGACTAATTATTCCAGAACATTTTAAAAGATTTTTCTTTGCACTTAGTCAAATGTCCTACACATAATGCAATAACAGATTCCTACTGATGACTTTTATTATTATAATCATGTTGAATAGTGAGGTATTTCTAAAATTTTTCTGGAAAGTATTGCCATAAAAGAAGGCATAGGTAAAAATAAATCATAACTCAAAATGTTATCCTGGTAGTAAATTACCATATAGTAGGTATTCATTCCAAGGTGCAAATTGTTTCTTTTTTCTAAACTTCCAGTGACTCCTGTCATAATCCAATATATTTGAAAATTCTTTGTCTTTTCTAGTTAACATTGTATGTTTTTATCTTATTATAATATTTACAGTTAAAACAACATTCAATTTAGATTGATATGTTTTTCATTAAAACATATTTGCAATGGTTTTTTACTTTTGATTTTTAAAACAAGCTTTCTCACATGTGAAAAAGACCACAGACCCCAGGGATACAAGCAATAAAACAATTAACTTTCTCATTAACAAGTCTCATAGGGCATGTGAGTTTAAAAACTACATTAATAACAAGTCCTTATTTCTGAAATGTTAAATCATACTGTGTTGCCTGTCATTTCAAGTTATAACCCATCCTAAATTCACAGAATCTCAGACATGGCCTGCAAATTGAAAATAAAAAATGGTCTTGAGAAAGCAAATTAAACTTTAGATGCCTAAGCAATCAGAGTGCTTAGATTCTAAGCAGTAAAACCTAAACTATAGGATAAATAGTTTATATTAAAATTTTTTCAATCAAGTTATTTTAGAATCTAAATTTAGGAAGAATAGTATAGAAATCAACAGTTGTCTCTAACTCTTAAGTTCATCTTAGTGCAGTTACTGTATTTTTTTAATTGTATGAAATAGGAAGGGGAGAAGAAATTGGCATCCTGTGCAGAATGAGAGTAGGGGTAACTGGAAGCAAAACCCTGAAATCTAAGATAAATTTGATTAGCAATTGGTGACGTAATTGTAGAAAAATTTCAAAGGGAGTAGATGACAGTCAAAGAAATGAAAATCATCACATAAGGTTACAAGTTGAAAGGTAAGAATCTGAAAAGCAGATGTATATTTAAAAATTCAAGTTTTTTTATTAAATGAAGTTACTTGAAATTAAGAGAACAACTAATATTTAAACTGAAATGTTTATTATTTTTTTATGTAGCAATTATGAGACTAACAATGAATAAGTCAGAATTTTTGCCTTAAAAATTTCTCAAAATTTAACAGATGACTAACATCTATATGCATCTTTAAAATTTAGCAAAAGAGTGTAGTTTCTACTGCTTATTGTGTTGGCTAATTAAATTCATTAGCAACAACCACCTTACTGAAGGCAGCTAGAAAACTTAATGTTTAAAAATAATATACTTGGAGAACAAAAATGGCAGAAGAAAATAACAGGACCAAGATCCAAAGCAACAGAAAATCAGAGATGTGACTAGCATTTCGAGCTAATTTACCCTTAAAATGTCTTGGAATTCCAGATAAGTGTTTGGGAATTTGCAGAGTTCAGAGATTGTAAGGTAGAGTAATAAACCCTCCTGCTTTGGATGGGAATAAAATGAGCTGAAAGGGGGAAAAAAAAAAGATATTTGCAGGACTGTATCTCAGCTTCAAGCCATTATTTTTGATCTCAAATTCTTTCTCTATTCAAAAAAGAGAGAAATACCAAATGTTAAAACAGCTATAGAAATGGAGTTATCAAATACAGTATTTAGCTAGTCCTGACATATTCAAGGAGATAAATAACATTGGAAATTTCAGCAGAAAAGTGGAAATCATGAAAGTGAAACAAACAGAAATCACAGAAGTGAAAAATATAGTGAATCAAAACCTTAATGGACGCACTTAATAATTGATTAAACAGAGCTGAAGAAAAAATTAGTAAACAATATTCAAAGAAAGAAAATGTCCAGAATGAAACAAAGAAATGGAAGGAGAAATTACAGAACAAAAAGTAAGAAACACAGGAAGAGAGTAAAGAAAGAAAATTACATAAAAATAAAATCTCAAAAATAAAAGGTAAAGAGAAATGCAGAAATCATTTAAAGAAATGATGGCTAGGTATTTTCCAAAGTGATAGAAGACATCAAGCTCCAGGTTCAAAAAGCGAAACCCACCTGAAGCAGGATTAACAGAAAGCTACATCCTGGCATATGATAGTAAACTCGATGAGAATCACAGTTCAGTTTGCTAAGAAAAAAATATTTTTGTGCATTTTATAGCATAAAAGAAATTATGTGAACAGAAGTTCACAGGACTAACAATAGAAATAGATCCAGTTATAGTCAGAGATTTTAATACATCTCTCTGTTACTGACAGAACAAAATGGCTAAAGAAGAACTATGTTATAATTTGCTTATATGACCAGCACTCATGCCAACAAATATTTAGTGAAAGAACTAACCTAGATAAATTATTAATAGCTACCAGAGATTAATTAAAATTTTGGCAAAGATTATTTTAAAATATGTATGTTTCATTTTTATTTTATTAATCCATCAGTTTCTATCATTCACCTCTCTCTATCTATATATTACTATTCCTACTTCCATTTTTATTGATTTTCTTTGAAAATACATCGCTGCCCTCTTCTAGACTACTCATCTAAGAATCGTTCTCATTTTCATAATCCTCATCTTGAAAGAACTGTTGTGAAGGACTGCTATCAGTTCTTTCCCATCAACTTTCTTACAGTCAACTCTACCTCACTATATTTCAATGACATCACTTGATGTCAAAAGTACATATCTGGTTTCACTTTTGGCTCACAACTTAGCCAAGATTCCCTTGCTCTTTATCCCATCTGTGACAGCAACCTTCATTAATTTTGTTAATACCCAAGTCTTGAAAAAGTATGAATCAGATTTCAATGTTCTCTATCATTTTGGATCATGAGATACACTTGTGGTTTCTAATCTTGGATTATAGCTGATTCCTTATGGAGTGAGCACATCTTTTAAAAGAAAAAATTCAGATGTACAAAAAGGACAGCTTAATTTTTATATAGCAATGTTTATTTAAAACCCAATTTTGGTTCTAAAAAGTAATCTACTTACTTTAGGTATATGCATCATTTTGGGCTTCAACCAATGTTTTTCACTGATTTCTTTCTTATCTCTAGAGTGTCATTTAAATTCCTCCTAGCTTATGTGAAAGTATTAGTTGCTCAGTTGTGTCTGACTTTTTCCAACTCTGTGCACTGTAGCCCACCAGGCTCCTCTGTCCATGGATTTCTCCAGGCAAGAATAGCGGAGTAAGTAGCATTCCCTTGTCCAGGAGATCTTCCCAGCCCAGGAATTGAAGCCGGGTCTCCTGCATTGCAGACAGATTCTTTACCATAAGCCACCCTAAGGCTTATGTGTCTACTCTGAATCTTAGACAGGTAAAACCACAAGATTTAACATTTGCTCATCCTGGTATCCCTTGAGGTGAATAATTCCATCAGTGCCTTGAACATCTGAAGAGTCTAATTATTTGTCTTAATCATAGCACTACATTAATATCTGTTAAAACCTAACAATCAAGCTAAAACCTAAATATCAAACAAATTTTGGAAGAATTGTTACCCTTCACACTTTCTGGAAGTTTCTCTTCAAACTTTGCCTTTCTCAAGGTAAAAGAAAATGTGACCTCTTTCTCATAATACCCCAGTGACACGTGATTCTTGGAAGGGATGCCTCTCTTATACTTCCAGAGGCTTCTACATGTATAACTTATCCTATTGCATATCAGAACTCTGCTGGTACAAAGGAACATGTAAAATCTTGTGCCATTAGGATCTTAATAGAAACTGCTTATGCGTTTCCTCCACTCTCTAATTTATCCCAAGGCATTTGGATAGTTCCTGCATCACATCCTCTCCCTACAACTAGTTCCTTCCCAGAGCCCAAGTCTCTAAACCTTTCTCTTCTCCCTTTCATGGGTTCTTTACTTAGTTCATGGTGGAAAAACTGGTACCTACATTGGATTTCATTTTTCCCACATCTGTATGTTGACTCTATAGATATTGGGTTCTACATAATTCAAAGGTCCATCTAGTCAAGGCTATGGTTTTTCCAGTAGTTATGTGTGGACGTGAGAGTTGGAGTATAAAGAAAGCTGAGCACTGAAGAACTGATGCTTTTGAACTGTGGTGTTGGAGAAGACTCTTGAGATTCCCTTGGTCTGCAAGGAGATCCAACCAGTCCATCTGAAAGGAAATCAATCCTGAATATTCATTGGAAGGACTGATTTTGAAGCTGAGACTCCAATACTTTGGCCACCTGATGCTTAGAACTGACTCATTTGAAAAGACCCTGATGCTGGGAAAGATTGAGGGCAGGAGGAGAAGGGGACGACAGAGGATGAGATGGTTGAATGGCATCACTGACTCTATGGACATGAGTTTGAGTAAACTCTGGGTATTGGTGATGGACAGGGAGGCCTGGTGTGCTGCAGTCTATGGGGTCACAAAGAGTTGGACACAACTGAGCGACTGAACTGAACTGAACATAGTTCAAAATATTTTGTAACAAAAAAAAAAAGTTTGAAAAATCAGTCTTTCAAATGATATCTTTACAGTGACTTTCTGAAGACAATTTTTGAGCCCAAAAGCCAAGAATTTAACACCTCTTTCTCTGTTATTCAACTATTCAACTTCTGTTGCTTTAAGTTGATATTTCTGGACTCACATAACTGTTTCCTAAAGTGGAGAGACAGGGTGGAAGCAAATCAGAATGCCGGTAATGAAAAACACATTGATGAATATCAAAATATTGCTCCAGTGTACATGTTTTATTAAAGATAGGATTGTTCTCTACTGGTATTGCTTTTATGATTTTGTTCTTGCTTTCGGTATGGGTGAAAGTAGGCAATAAAATAAAAATGCTTTTATTTCAGTGTCTTTAGCCACAAGTCCCATTGGTTTGGATGTACTCAGATGTCTCTGCCAATTGAAAATACTTCTCATCACACAGACAGTACCTTCCAGCTATTGCCCTAGTTCCTTTTGTTTACTGCCAGATTTCTCCAGGGAATCTTCAACACTTTGAGTTCATGTCTTCACTGCTCTTATCTTTTGAAACAAAATATTTACCTTAAGATCAATGTTAAATAGATAAAATGCTTAATGCTGCAAAATTAAATATTCCAAAATGACCTATTTCAGTCTGTGTGGTCTGGTTACTATTTACCTCTCTATTTGTATTTCTTATCACATTTCTTCTTACATTAATTGTCCAGCCACATAGCCTCCTTCACCTTTTAAATTTCCTTCCTACAGTTGGCCTGTGCACATCCAAGTTCCTCTGTCCAATATGCTCTTTCTTTCCCTGCTTCTCTAGTTTAATAGTAGCTAAATTGACACTCATTTATGGAAGGTTTTTCTAACATAGGAACTCTTAAAACCACTTTAACATCACAATTTAACATCCCTCTAACATCACAATCACAGTATCAGTTTTGCAAACACTTGTTATTATTTAATTAAGGACTAGCACCCTTCAGTTCAGTTCAGTTCAGTCCCTCACTCATGTTCGTCTCTTTGCAACCCCATGGACTGCAGCACACCAGGCCTCCCTGACCATCACCAACACCCAGAGTTTACTCAAACTCATGTCCATAGAGTTGGTGATGCCATCCAACCATCTCATTCTCTGTCGTCCCCTTCTCTCCCACCTTCAATCGTTCCCAGCATCAGGGTCTTTTCAAATGAGTCAGTTCTTTGCATCAGGTAGCCAAAGTATTGGAGTCTCAGCTTCAAAATCAGTCCTTCCAATGAATATTCAGGATTGATCTCCTTTAGGATGGACTGGTTGGATCTTCTTGCAGTCCAAGGGAATCTCAAGAGTCTTCTCCAACACCACAGTTCAAAAGCATCAATTCTTCAGCACTCAGCTTTCTTTATACTCCAACTCTCACATCCATACATGACTACTGGAAAAACCATAGCCTTGACTAGACGGACCTTTGTTGACAAAGTATGTCTCTGCTTTTTAATATGCTGTCTAGGTTGATCATAGCTTTTCCTCCAAGTTGTAAGCATCTTTTAATTTCATGGCTGCAGTCTCTATCTGCAGTGATTTTGGAGCCTAAATAAATAAATAAATAAATAAAGTCAGCCACTGTTTCCCTATCTATTTGCCATGAAGTGACGGGAACAGATGCCATGTTCTTAGTTTTCTGAATGTTGACCTTTAAGCAAACTTTTTCACTCTCCTCTTTCACTTTCATCAAGAAGTTCTTTAGTTCACTTTCTGCCATAAGGGTGGTGTCATCTGCATATCTGAGGTTATTGATATTTCTCCCAGCAATCTTGATTCCAGCTTGTGCTTCATCCAGCCCAGCGTTTCTCATGATATTATCTGCATATAAGTTAAATAAGCAGGGTGACAATATACAGCCTTGATGTACTCCTTTTCCTATTTGGAAGCAGTCTGTTGTTCCATGTCCAGTTCTAACTGTTGCTTCCTGACCTGCATACAGGTTTCTCAAGAGGCACGTCAGGTGGTCTGATATTCCCATCTCTTGAAGGATTTTCCAGCTTGTTTGTGATCCACTCAAAGGCTTTGCCATAGTCAATAAAGCAAAAATAGATGTTTTTCTGGAACTCTCTTGCTTTTTCAATAATCCAACAGATGTTGGCAATTTGATCTCTGGTTCCTCTGCCTTTTCTAAAGCCAGCTTGAACATCTGAAAGTTCATTGTTCACGTATTGTTGAAGCCTGCCTTTGAGAATTTTGAGCGTTACTTTACTAGCATGTGAGATGAGGGCAATTGTGTGGTAGTTTGAGCATTTTTTGGCATTGCCTTTCTTTGGAATTGGAATGAAAACTGGCCTTTTCCAGTCCTGTGGCCACTGCCACATTTTCCAAATTTGCTGGCATATTGAGTGCAGCACTTTCACAGCATCATCTTTTATGATTTGAAATAGCTCAACTGGAAATCTATCACTTCCACTAGCTTTCTTTGTAATGATGCTTCCTAAGGCCCACTTAACTGCGCATTCCAAGATGTTTGGCTCTAGGTGAATGATCATACCATCATGATTATCTGGCACCCTTCCTAGTACCAAGAAACATATCTGGTAGGTGTCCTGTTTTATTTCTGGGAATTGGTGTGATTATTGCTTTATTATGGACACCCAATAAATGTGTTGAAAGAATCTTTCCTTTCTAAGAAGTCCTTTGAGAAATATTCCCCTGACATAATAAAGAGATTGTTCAGTGCATCACAGATATTATTCCTCTTTCATATTACAGATTGTATTTTTTCAACAACATACATCTAAAACTTGCAATATCAAAAATCATTGCTACTTTATTTTATCATTCTTTGTGATAATTTTGCACTTCCCTCTTCACAATGTTCTAAATCCAAAGCATGAAAAGAGAAACTGTTTGACTCTCAGGTCTAATGGGAAGCATCAAATCTCTTCAATATAGTCCAAGTTAACAAACCACTGCAGAACAATGGAAAACATCACAGCCCTCTATGGTGAATAGTTTACAAAATTAATTTTATATTAAAATGAACAGATACATTGAGCAATCACTGTCGAAGATTTTATGATAAAATAAGAGTGTTTTAAAACCACATACATTTCTACTTACTCTTGTCTCATCATTTATCTTATTTCTATCGGTTTTGAATATTGAGATTATTTCCTAGCTTTTATTAATGTTAATGATGGCTATACATACATAATTATAATGTATGTATAATAAGTACACTGTCCTACTAGTACTCAGTAAGAGTAATAAAAAGCAGCTGTATTGTGTTTCCACTCTCCCTCCATAACCATTCAGTGGTAAAAGTTCATGACTTTTCCAATCACTTTTATGGAAGAGCAAGTCCTATTGCAACTTAAATTGCTTAATGTATTCTCAGTTCAGTAATTAAATGCATCTAGCCTCAGGTAATAACAGAAACTTTGAGCTTCATTCAAAGAAAAACATTCTCTACAGCTTTTTGAGACCTTGCCTATTACAGATGGGCCTCCTGACTTCAGGAATAGAAGGTAGTTGGCCTTTTTCTTTTTTTCTGAACCTCCTCTTTCTCTGAATGAATTCTGTGGAGTTCTTTGGTTCACTTGTTTATTTGTTTTGTTCTGTTTATTTCTCCTTTGGGGTTGAAGCAGATAAAGAAGAGGTGAGGAAAATAAGACATTTTTCATGGGCTCGACATTTTTGTAAACTAACTTGCTACTCTCAAGACTTGGTGGATATTTGAAGGCTACACTTCTGTGAATATTTTTCTAAATTTACCACAGGCCACCACTGAGAAAACTCTGCTGCATTTTCCATAATATGTCTTCTTATTGTTTCTAATTTATTATGTACTCCTTTGAATATGGCCAACACCCCCTCCAGCTTCCAAAAGGTGAGATCGCATTACTCGTTGAGGATGTAGTACTGAATAAGATCCAGTATCACCCTCAATAGTTTCTTTATTTCTCATGTGCTATTTATGGATCATAGCAATTAATTATTTTAGCACTTCTTTATTTGATCACTACCTATTGTAAATATATAGTTTAAACATTTGTTTTTGATTTGTGATCCTTTTTCAGAGAATTTTTATCATGTTCTTGTCAAGTTTTCTATTGGAATAATATTGTTTACCTATTTCAGGCAGTCTAAAAATCATGAGAATATTCATTCTACACCTATCATATACACTGCAAATATTTGTAGTTTGTCCTATAGTCCCCTTGAAAATTTATACTGCCTTACTACATCCTATAAGAGTGTCCTATGTCTCTATTCTTTCCATAGAAAACTTCATGACACTCAATGTTGACATATCAAGTTCTGACAGTGTAACTAATCTTGCTTCTCAAAGGATCACACTGTATCACCAAATAAAATGGATAAAGCTCTTTCTTATATCCAGAAATCTCAAAATGATAATACCATGTACAACACTAATGATGGTAATTACAATTTTTTATTAAGTGTTATGCTAATAGTTTTTTATTCTATTTTTCATTTGAGCCACAGAACAACCCTGTGAAACATTATTATCCCTATTTTACAACATGATAAAAAGCTATGCTTTAGAGATTAGATAAAGTTCCAAGGGCACAATAGGTTGAAAAATTGTCCCTCAAAGATGTTCACATCCTAATCCCCAGAAAATGTAAATATGTTACCTTACATGGAAAAGGGACTTTATAGGTGTGATTAAGTTAAGGATTGTTAAATGGGAAGATAATCCTGAATTAGGTTTCTCTGGTGGTTCAGTGGTAAAGAATCTGCCTGCCAAGCAGGAGACGCGGATTCAATCCGTGGGTCAGGAAGATCCCCTGGAGAGAGAAATGCAATCCACTCCAGTATTCTTGCCTCGGAAATCCCATTGACAGAGGAACCTGGCGGGTTATAGTCCATAGAGTTGCAAAAGAGTCAGACACAACTTACAGACGAAACAACAAATCCCAAATTACCCAGTTTGGACTAATGTAATCACAAAGATCCCTATAACAGGGGAAGAAAAGGATCCGGATCATAGAAGATGCGGTGACAGAAGCAGGGATTTGAAGATGCTGTGCTGTTGTCCTTGAAAATGAAGGAAGAGGCCATGAACCAAGGAATGGGGTGACTTTTGCCAGCTGGAAATAGCAAAGAAGTCGATTTTCTCCCCACACTTCTATAAGGATTACAACTCTGCTGATCCCTTTCAGACTTTCGACCTCAAGAATGTCAAATAATACATTTTTGTTGTTTTAAGCCAAAAATTATGACAATTACAGCAGCAATAGGAAAGTAATATTCAAGGCCACAGGACTGGTGGTTACTGAAGCAGTGGCCCTAACTCTTCTCCGTTCGATTTTCAAATTCCTGATTTTCTATCTTATTTGTTCCGATTATCTTTACAAGTCCAACTGAACCAATGACAATCAAATCAAAATCTTAATTTCAATATTTTAAAATATTTTCTTCTGAAAATATGTATCTTAGAATCCAGCTAAAATGTTGCTTCTTGAAATGCTAACTTCAGTTTCTTGAATGTATTCTGAATTTACTAATTTTTTAGTTGGAATCCTGTCCCCATACTCCAACCTGCCACACACACCAGTCATGCACAATTTCATCAGCACCCAACTCAAAATGCTACTTTCCCTGTGAATGCAGTCCTGATTTTTTTCAGTATCTGTAACTCCCTGTTGCACGTGTACCCGTTTTTCAATCTTTTATCATACCATACCATGTTTTATGGTTATTTATATCTGCCTTCTCTCTCTACTAGACTGAGAGTTGAGTGAGTCTGTGAATGATACTTGCCTCTTTTTTTATAACCATGAGTTCCTAGTCTAGGATATGTCTGCAGGTAGGTGATCAGTAAAAGTATGTCGAATTGAACCATGGCTGCTTAGAACTGTGTCTTTATAAAGCCAGCTCTCACCCATTTAATAACTTCTAGGTCTGCCACAAGGCTTTAATAAATATGGTGCAAGCCCCAAAAATGCACTTTTGGGTCAAATATATTGAGTTCAATCCTCTTCTCCACAAATATTGCTGAAATGAGCCTGGATTCCATCCCAGTTTCTGTCAAGGAGAACTTTATAGGCAACTCCTGGCTTTGGCTGAGGCCTTTATCCCAGGGACTCAAAGGCCATTACAGCTGCAAATGCTTCAAATCATAACAGAAAAGGAGGTTACATTACTAAATTATGTGAACTTTTTCAAATTCAACACATCAATCATTCTCTTTAAAACTGTAAATTCTCTATACAGCGCAATGCATTTCTCAAATAAAGAAAAACTATTTTATAACTTGCTGGTTAATATTAGAAAATGTATGACTATTTGTAGAATGTCCTATCTAGTCTCCCTATATTATTAGTTTCTGATTGGAAATGGCTCATTAGAAGAGAATATTTTTCTTAGTTGCTACAGGCGCTCCTTTGCCTTTTCTCAATGTAGACATCTATATTGGGCTATTTTGGACTTTTATTCAAATTCTTCTAAGAGGGAATACATAAAACTCTGGACCAAATCATGATACCTGTTTTAATTGTCTTATACTGTAACTTGTAGTTTCCTGATACTGCTTTAGTGGTTGCTGAAAAAGTCTTAAACATGTACTTTCCTCCCGGGATGTTGGAAAGTTTACAGCTAGATACAGTAGATACAATTTTCTGTATGTCCTTACCCTGACAAATGTCCTTGTCAGCTGAAGAACTCCAAAAATGTAGCTAGATCAGCAAAGAAGTTTTGTAATTCTGGAAGGGTTCTATCATGTTAGAATTTTCTATTTTAGTGGCTCGGGTAATTACATAAAGACCATTTTTATTTTATGCTTCAAATATCCTGTGTCAATCTTTGTCATCCTTGGTCACTGGTAGATTCATGTTTTAAGTCTCCCAACTGGA
This sequence comes from Odocoileus virginianus, assembly GCF_023699985.2. Lineage (NCBI taxonomy): Eukaryota > Metazoa > Chordata > Mammalia > Artiodactyla > Cervidae > Odocoileus > Odocoileus virginianus. Next base: position 18,514,921 of record NC_069698.1, read on the forward strand.
GTGTCTTTGGTAGACCACTTACAGAATGGTATTTTGAGAAAACAGATCTTAAAAGCTCACTTTTCCCTAAAAGGTAACTTTAGGAAAGATTTCTCCTCCTTCACAATCTCAAAATTTCCAGATGAAAATAATGGTTGTTGCTTTGGAGTTTATGGCATTAAACAATTGGGGATTATTCATAAAATCATTAGTTTCAGAATGTGGATGAATTTTTGTGGGGGAAGAGAAAGGAAAAGAGGTCAAACATATTTTGGAGCCTCAGGAAGTTTGTTGTAGATCAGTTTATTTTCAAGTGTCTGTGCTCACACATTCATAATAAACTGCTGCTACCACTTTTTGTAAAATCATTCTAATGTATTGGGAAAGCAAGTATGTAGAGTCAGGCCAACTTGGCTTTAATTCTCATCTATATCCTTAATGAAATGTGTCAACTTCCTTGTCTGTTAAAATTTTAAAAAAAAATTTACCTAGTATTATAGTGAGAATCACAAGTGATATTTTACCTGCAGTTCCTGATGTGTAATGAGCATTTCACAAATTTTTCCTTATTCCCTGCTTACATTTATAAAGAGAAAGATTAAACTGTTTTTCATTATCATTTGGGAATTACACATCTGAATTAAGGATCCTCACCTCATGCTTGACTGGCAAAAAGAAGTCTACGTTTTAATTAGAGGAAAGTTTTGAATACTGTCAAACATTTTTTCACTAATTTTTAAATTGTAGTTTTGGGTATATTACAGGTTTGTGGAAGTAATGTTTCAAATGGAAACATTAAGGGAATAAGGACAAAGGACAAGAAAGAGTAGCTGAAAAAGAATAGGGAAGAGAGGAAACTTAAAGGGGAGTTTCAAGAATATGTGTAGTTTATCGACAACCATAGTTCCCCAACTTCAATAAAACCTGTATTATTTTTCAATGGTTTTTATTTGAATTTTTATGTGTGCATATATGCACATTTTGCTTGCTTGCATGGGTACTCATTGGTGTCTGACTCTTGGTGATACCATGGACTGTGTAGCCCATGAGGCTCCTCTGTCCTTAAAATTTTCCAGCAAGAATACTTGAATGCGTTTCCATTTCCTACCCCAGGGGATCATTCTGACCCAGGGATTGATCACATGTCTCTTGAGACTCCTACATTGGCAGGCATGCTCTTTACCACTAGCACCACCTGGAAAGCCCCATATACGTGTATGCCCATGTGCAATTGTAGCTATTTTCTTTGCTGTAGTAAAATAATAAGATAAGATCTAGTTTAAGCTAGGTAAGATCTAGCTTAAAAACTCAATATTCAAATAACTAAGATCATGGCCCAGGTCCCATCACTTCCTGGCAAATAGATGGGGAAACAATGGAAATAGAGATAGAATTTATTTTCTTGGGCTCCAAAATCATTGCAGATGGTGACTGCAGCCAAGAAATTAAAAGACACTTGCTCCTTGGAAGAAAAGCTATGACAAACTTAGACAGCATATTAAAAAGTAGAGCTATTACTTTGCCAACTTAGGTCCATATTGTCAAAGCTATGTGTTTTTCAGTAGCTGTGTTATGGATGTGAGAGCTGGACCCTAAAAAAGGCTGAGCAGCGAAGAATCAATGTTTTTGAACTGTGGTGTAGGAGAAGACTCTTGAGAGTACCTTTGACTTCAAGGAGTTCAAACCAGTCAATCCTAGAGGAAATCCATCCTGATTATTCATGGGAAGGACTGATGCTGAGGCTAAAACTTCAAAACTTTGGCCACTTGATGCAGCGAGCCGACTCAGTAGAAAAGACCCTGATGCTGGGACAGATTGAAGGCAGGAGGAGAAGGGGATGACAGAGGATGAGATGGTTGGAGGCATCACCGACTCAAAGGACTTGAGTTTGAGCAAGCTCCAGGAGATGGTGAAGGACAGGAAAGGCTGGCATGTTTCAGTCCTTGGGGTCTAAGGAATTGTACATGACTGAGCGACTGAACAACAAGATCTAGTGTATTGAAAGTTCAGACACCCAGTCCTATTCAGGTTGCCCTTCTCGGACCCACCTAAAACATTACTATATATTCATAGTTTAATCATTTTCAATGTGATATTATTAAAACAGTACAAAGAGGGGCAAAGAGAGATGCAAACAATTAATTTGGTGATCTACTTCTTATGAAATGTAGTTCAATTTATATGCTAACTAAACTCATGAAGGAAAACTATCCATTGAAGTAGAAATATCACCAGTGTAGGAAGTCTCCAGCAGACAAACCCAGGCACAATCAATGTGTTCTCCCATCTGCATTTAAACCATCAGGACTTGAACAAATATCCTGTAGCAGAGGCTTTCATATTGTGAATTTCCTCAATGCAGAGACTGTCTTGCTCATTTTTATATGTCTAGCTCAATGAATATTTGTAGAATTATTTGCCTTAACAAAGGTTTAGCTTATGAAATAGAATACCAATTTTTCACATAAAAGAGAATTTTTTAACATTCCTTTCTAGTTCCTGGAATGATTATATTTGCAAACTGTGGCATCTTTTTCTTTCTATAAAAGTATATGCTGAGCATGCAATCCAGGCAAAGCGATTTGCGTGGTCTTGAGGAATATTTCACTCAGGCTGTGGTAGAGCTTGGAAAATCATCTGCTTTCCTATAGAGTACAGATTTCTAATGGTTTAAGTGCTGATGCCTCTCAAATAATGCCTTGTTATCCTTTCAATAGTACTAAAAAGTACTGATCTATTTAAACTTTATTTTCCCCAAATTCCATACAGAATGCCATGATCCATATTTCTCTAAATGAATTAAGACTAATTAAATCACAAACTTCTTAATTTCCAACAAAGTTGCAAACTTTTTCTCTGGGTGGGTTACTTATATAAGTTATTATTTTTTTTTTTTACTATGAATTTATTCCTGTACTGGACTTCCCAGGTGGTGCAGTGGTAAAGAATCTGCTTGAACACACAGGAGATGCAGAGACGTGGGTTTGATCCCTGGGTCAGGAAGATCCCCTGGAAAAGGACATGGCAACCCACTCCAGTATTCTTGTCTGGAAAATTCCCTGGACAGTGGAGCTTGGAAGGCTACAGTCTATGGAGTCATAAGTCATGACTGAGAGACCAAGCATGCATGCATTCTTATACTAAAAGAATGAAATTTTACCACCTGATCCTCAGACTTTTGGAGCGCATGCTTCTTGGAGTCTACTGATGCTTGCCTAATCATGAACATAACAACACATGAAAAGCAAAGTTGTAGGACTTCTGCTATCGTCTAGATTTGTAAAAGTAATTATTAAGAAATCAATCTTTTTCTCCTGTGTGTATAAGATGTATGTGTGTGCCCTTAAGTGTGTTAAAAATCAGGCAATGAAAAATCATTTTCATGTATTTTAAAAAAATTGAATGAATTTACTAGCTATTTTAGTTTCATGTAATTTTAAATTAAGGGGAAACAAAATTTGGGATACCTACTGGGTTAATTTCCATATTCAGGTTAGATCTTGGTCTTATTCCTTCTAGCACTTTTTTTTAAAACATCTGTAACTAGTGAATTGGGACAAAATAGTAAAATGCAGCATCCGAATGGAACTATGGAGGTTTGGATTTCCTAATGGAAAACTGGAAAATATGTTTTTTTCATACTTAGTGAACTCTCTTTCATTTGGCAGAATATTAAACTTTAGGCCATAAATGAAAAAATTAAATACTGCATCAGCAAATAGTGACAGGGAAAAAACATACAGACATAAACATATTCTTAAAAGGAAACTTTTGGGTGGCCTGAGCAGAAAACCTCAATTAAAACCAAATGTTTAATGTGTATCCAAACAGTAAAACTTACCTGTCAAAATTAACCCCATGCTTACCTATTTAAAAACTACAAGTCTGACAAACAACACAAAGCAAAACAAAACCAAACCTATTCATTCCAACTTCAGATCATGTGATAGTAGGCTATTCAGCCTTTCTGCCATTGTAGGATTCAGTCATTTCTATGAGCAGCAGCAGCATTTATATATTTAGTTGATTACTACAAACATTTATTGCATTTCTATTGTATGCCTTTACTATGAGAAGCACAAGAACAAAGATACTTAAATCCCAGTTCTTTCATTTAGAGTCAGAATCAGGGTAGATGGAGGTGGGACTGAAAGTTACTTTACTTTTTAAATCAGTGAGATTGATTGTAGTTTCTAAAAGCAGGGTTTTTTTTTTTTTCTTTTTCTTACACTTATTGGGTTTTAATAAGATGTGGAAGAGATTATTTAATGAATAAATTACTTGAAAATGAAATTACCCTCACAGCCAGCTAGTCTGAGATTGTGCTTACATGCATGAGAGAACAGAGCAGATCTGTCACTTAACAAAGTCGCATTTACCTCTTTCTAGAAGCACAGTCTTAGCAAAAATACACCACGTACATGAGGAGAGACTTACCCCATTGTTTATTTAGATTTCCAAGCTTTGTCTTCAAATCATACCCAAACCATGACTGTCCTCAAATTAAAGCAGCAAATCAAACTGCTGAAACTGAGTCTAGATGTAAAGGATGTTTGGGTCTAGATATTTTGTATTCAAAATCTTTATCTCTGAGAGAGACATTATATTTCTTTTTTTAAAACTACCTTAACGGCAGCTACATTCCAATCGACTTGGTGAGATGAATGCCATTTACACTTCAGTTTGCACCTTTTTGAAAATGCTCATAAGGGAATAAATCTACACTTTCAAGAATAATTGTGCATACGGAAGTCTGGGGCTGCTAAGAAGAGGTGTTAGACACGTATGGGAATGTATTAGTTACAATCACACCTAACCCTCAATTTTCCAAAGTGATAGAGCTAAAGGGTACAAGGGAGCTGAGAGAATTGGCCAGGATTAATTATACTTGGCTTTTGTTCATTATAGACAGCAAAACCTTTATAACTTCTATTGGTGGGACACTTGGTTTTAAAGATTTGTGGGAACGGATACAAGAGATATCACGCAATTATTTACTAAAAACATTTGACTTGCTTCTTTATACAAAGGAATATATGGGTCACAATGTCTTGGCATTAAAACAGCAATAGTTTATACATACTTAGATTGTCTAGACTTATCAAGAAGTTGATGTGATTCTTCAAATTTTGTGACAATCACGCGGCTGTGCCGATTGCTTTCCTATAGTGAGATTTGCAGCAGTCTTCAAACAATACCAAAAAAAAAAAAAAAAACAATGAAAGTGATAAAACTGAAAAACTATGTACTACTCAAAACTAGGCATGCAGGAAGATGAAATGTAAGAGACTGAATGGGTAGAATGCAGATTAGGCATGGGTCGAAATAGCCCTAAAGAACAAAGGAAAGCTAGCTGATCTCCGGATTCCTTTAGCAGCTGCTGCTGCTGCTAAGTCACTTCAGTCGTGTCCGGCTCCTTGCGACTCTCTGCACTGGAGCCCAGCAGGCTCCTCTGTCCATGGAATTTTCCAGGCAAGAATACTGGAGTGGGTTGCCATGCCTTCCTCCAGGGGATCTTCCCAACCCAGAGATGGCATCAGCGTCTCTTACATCTTCTGCACTGGTAGGCGAGTTATTTACCACTGGGGACACCTGGAAAGTCCTACCTTTAGCAGGGAGAGAGGCAAGCACTGGAGTCTGCCCAGCCGTGGCCTCGCAAGGCAGTGCAGATTGGAAAATTCTGACTTTGAAGGCATATAGATTTGGATTCAAATCCTAGGCCTGCCATGTATTATTTATGTAATCTTAAAGCATCTTCCCATCTCTTTAAGAGCTTCACAAGCTTCAGAAGCTCTTAGAGATATGGTAATACCAGACCATCTTACCTGTCTCCTGAGAAACCTGTATGCAGGTCAAGAAGCAACAGTTAGAACCCTGTATGGAACAACTGATTGGTTCAAGATTGAGAAAGGAGTATGACAGGGCTGTCTGCTGACACCCTCTTGGTTAACCTATATGCTGAGCACATCACGAGAAATGCCGGGCTGGATGAGTTACAAGCTGGAATCAAGATAGGTGGGAAAACCATCAACAACCTCAGATATGTGAACGATACCACTCTCATGGCAGACAGTGAAGAGGAACTAAAAAGCCTCTTGATGAGGGTGAAGGAAGACACTGAAAGAGCCAGCTTAAAACTCAATATTTAAAAAAAAAAAAAACCCAAGGTCTTGGCATCCAGTCCCATTACCTTATGGCAAATAGAAGGGGAAAAGGTGGAAGTAGTGATGGATTTCCTCTTCTTGGGCTCTAAAATCACTGCGGATGGTGACTGCAGCTGTGAAATCAGAAGATGATGGCTTCTTGGCAGAAAAGTGATGACAAACCTAGACATATTGTTGAAAAGCAGAGACATTACTCTGCCAATAGAGGTCTATATAGTCAAGGTTATTGTATTCTCAGTGGTCATGTACAATTGTGAGAGCCGGACCATAAAGAAGGCAGAATGCCAAAGAACTAATGTCTTCAAACTGTGGTGATGGAGAAGACTCCTGAGAGTCCTTTGGACAGCAAGGAGATCAAACCAGTCAATCTTATGGGAAATCAACCTTGATTACTCATTGGAGGATTAATGCTGAAGCTGAAACTCCAGTAGTTTGGTCATCCGATGTGAAGAGTCAACTCATTGGAAAAGTCCCTGATGCTGGGAAAGTTTGGGGCAGAAGGAGAAGAGGGCATCAGAGGATGAGATGGCTGGATGGCATCACTGATACAATGGACATAAACTTGGGCAAACTTCAGGAGATGGTGAGGGAAGCAAGGCCAGACGTGTTATAGTCCATGAGATCTCAAAGAGTCAGACATGACTGGGTGACTGAACAACACCAAAAGCATCTTCAGGGTCATCATTTCTAAACTAGTGAAGATAATACCTGCTCCATTAAGTTGTTTTAAAGAAGTAAGATAATGAAATTCATATACAGGAGGAACCAACATAATAGTTTGATAAGGGGTGGCGAGAATACAGGGGAGAGACAACCAAGATATAATGCTGTTACAGAAAAAAAAAAAGTGTCTTATGATGAGTACATAACCAGCAAGAGAGTATCTTATCATGGAATGAAATGATGCAGAATATCATAGAAACTGAAAAGTATCTGTAGGATTTGGTAGTAGGTGAGTGAAAATGCCACAGTGTACAGCCCTCCTTGTATTGGCAGGCGATTGGTTTTAGGATCCCTTGCAGATACCAGGAACTACAGATGCTCAAGTTCCTTATATAAAATGGTTTAGCACAGTGAATACAGTCAGCCCTTCTTATCCGTGAGTTTTTATTCCGCAGATATGGAGGGCAGACAGCAAATGTTTTCCTGTAAATAAGGGCTGAAAGAGGAGGCAAATGGTTCCATCCTGGAATGGAGAAGACAGAGAACTGGGGCTGAAAAAGAGAAATGCTGGTCAGAGGAGAGGAGAGCCTAACGGGCAGATGAAAATATGGAAGCATGATCAATAAGAATGTCATATAACTCGCACATGCATTTTATCCTTCTGGCCTGAAAGTTCCATTAAAATACATCAACTTTTTATGAGACATAAACCCTCTTAAATAACCTAAAACACAGAGTTAGTAATTATCATATGAAATACTTGCAGATTTCCCTATGTGAGCTTTGGAGATATGGAACCCACATCAACATACTATGCTTGGACAATAGTTTTTAGCACTGTATATTTGCCAGATTCATTTTAGGATGCACTGTACAACCTACACTTACATTTCCACATTAAGACAATTTTTTTCAGTAAGTGAATGGAATTAGTGATAGGCAGTAATGCAATACATTTGAGGTCATATTGATTAAAAAACAGTTAGTTTCTAATTATACTTGTTAATAATACCAGTAAACTAAAAATTATGTAACACCAAATAAAATAATTATGATTAACATGACATTTATATTGTGATTGATTGATTAATTTCTCTATGCTGTTAAGAGAAAAAGATTCTTAAGTTGAGATTCAAACATGGTCAAATTGAAATAGGGTTGATTGTAATAGCAAACAGTACATCAAGGAAAACTACAATGACAATCAGAATTCATGTGGCAGGAAGTGATTTTGAACACAGTCCTGCTTGAAGAAGTACGTGAAATTATCTTTAAGAGAAAATTGAAAATATCTGTCTCAAACAAACTCTTTCTTATGAAGTCATCATGATACTCCACCTGTGAAGCATCCTTTGAATTCAGAAGTTCCAAAGGAAGAGTTGTGGCTTGGTGGAAAGGAAGGAACTCAGCCCATTATGAGTAAACTCCAAGCAGTGTTCTAAAAATAAATGCACAAAGAAACTTCCAAAGTACCTACTCTATGCCTTAGGGATAAAGAATAGAGACTGCCAAGTTTTAAAATCCGTCTCTAAGACATTTCTAGCTTTGCAGCATACTTGAAGTTTAACAAATGCGACATCTTCATTTAATAGGGGAAAAATAAAGAAACTCTCTCACAAGGATTTTGGATAGCTCTTATAAAACTATATTTTCATGATCTAATTTTAAATGGATTAGAAACATGCAGATTAAATTTCTCTAGAAAGAAGCTACTTAGGAATTGAGGGTAGGTTGCTGGGCCAATGATAGCTTGGCACTGGACAGTGCAAAGTCTTTGAAAATAACTCTCAAATATTTGATGAACACAAATGGCAGCCAAGTTCCCAGAAAATATTGAGCGGATGATGGTTACTCATATGTAAGCTAAATCTCCTAGTGGATTTACAATCACTAGGACATTAACTATGGGATATGTAACGGAAGTAAATGATCAGAAGAAACGCAAACAGAGCTCAATGTTCCTTCACTTTATACTCAGTTCCTAATTGACTTTGTCCCCTGTGTGTGTGTGTGTGTGTGTGTGTGTGAGAGAGAGAGTCTGTTTCTTTGAGTCCAGCATAATGGATACTTAGTTCACCAGTCATAGTTTTGTACATTATATGCATATGTTGATTCTCATTATTATTCTTGTTTTGCAACATGTTTAAAAGAAATGAAAAAGCAACACAGTTCTCCAAAAGCTTATAAAAGTTTTGATCCATTTTTAAAATACTTGTTTGTGTTGGAATATGCAAAGAACGGCATAAATCACATGCAAAAAAAACAAACAAAAAAATGGACAGCCATATAGGAGGTGAAATGCTAAAGCTTCTTTGATTTTTCTGCACAATATGCCATTATCCACTTACATTTCTTCATCTGTCAACTAGCTTCAGAGATTCTCAGTTCAGTTCAGTTGCTCAGTGGTGTCCGACTCTTTGTGACCCCATGGACTGCAGCATGCCAGACTTCCCTGTCCAATACCAACTCTTGGGGCTTTCCGAGATTCTAATATCTTCAAATGTGTTATGCACTGTATTTAGGGTAATTTTCCTAAAAATTAGCTTATGGCCCCTACGAAACATTGATCAGTTGAATGTATTGCTCATCTTTCAGCTGGCTTTGAACACCTGTGTTCAGGCTTTTGGAATTACTTGGCCTCAATACTTCTGCAAATTATTGTTTCTTTTTTAAAATATGGTGACTTTCCTTTTGTGTGGCTGAACTGTGTGCCTTTATGATGCAAGTGTGGTGTCACATCCTCTTTAGAGCATTACTTGACCTTCATGGACTTGATGAAGAACCTCATCTCCTGGTTTCCAAACTGTGCCCTACTTTTCCCTTAATAAATGAGAGCAGGTCTTAGATTCATCCCTGGAGACTTGGGTGGAAGAAGTGACTAATCATACAACAAGGTTACTCCCTCTCTTCTGTAGGATAAGCTTGTTTTTTATAAGCAGCTACACAAGGACTATTTCATTTCCCAATTTCTCTTGCATTTGGATGGAGTCTTGACAAATTCAAATAAAAATGTGGAATTTTTCATTTTCAGAACAAAGCAATTAATAGGCAATGTTGCCTTATCTTTCCTTTTTTACTCCATCTTGTGATAAAAAGCATAGCCCTTTAAGGCCCAGGGGGATAGTGGAGCCAGACAAAGGGACCTATGTCCCTGAACCACCCCCTGAGAAAAGCTGCATGCCAAGCAGGAGCGTACTCACTGGATGATTGCATGAATCAGAATAAAACTTGCATTTTCTTACACCACTGAAATTTTGAACTTTGTTACAGCAGCTAGAATTACCCTACCTAGCTGGCACAGGACCACCAGGTAACTCAATCTTTGCTCAAAGAAAAATGTGTAATTGAATAAAGTAGTGAGTAAAACTGCCCGGCTCTCCAAAAGTTCTCTTCTACGAAGTGACGAAGTGCAAGGAACGTCAGCCTGAGAGTTTATGTATCTTTGGTATTTGACCTCAATAAAAACACAAATAACACTGAAGAAGGCAGGCCTGTTATCAAATGCTATCAATTAAAGGTTTTAATTATGCTTCTTAAGACTTCTCCAAGTTTCCTATCTTCATATTCTAATATGTGACATGCAACTAGGACATCCTACTAATTAGTACTACTACCACCTTGCTGATTAGTGGCAAATATTTATTGATCATTTCCAATTTATTGATAATAAGCACTGTTATAAGCATTTTATATGTACTCACTCACTTAATCTCACGACAATCCTATGAAGACTAAAGTAGATAATGAAATTGAGGCAGTGAAAGGTTAAGTAACTCCAGCAATCAGACTCTAGAAATTATATTGCTTAATAGGTCTTAGTTAAATTGAATTTGCACAACAATGTAATAAGGATTGGGACTGGAGAAGGGTACGGTACTTAAAGGATAGAGACAAGGAAGACAAATGTAGTGTATGATGCAGCCCTGTCCACGGTATAAACTGAGATGAAAAAAGTTAAAAGTAAACTTTTACTCAATAATATCCTAGATGCTTACCAATGACTAACAAAGGAATTTTAAAGCATGTTAACTCTGTTTTCAAGCAGTACACAGTCTATTATGCCAGCTGGTGGGGCCCAGTAGATTCCACTTATTTAGTTTTCCTAAGGAGATACTGGGGTCACTGTGGCTTCCAGAAGCCCTGGAAATAGGTGCACACTGCAGTTACCTGCACCTATGCAGAGGCTCCTTGAAATGTTAACAATGAAGATATAAGTTAAAAAAAGGAACAACAATGGTAGGAACAAAACAGTCTCTACTTCCTTAGAATTGAATACTTTTATCCCTTTATTTCAAATTAAACAAGAACTGTTAGCGAGGAGTTTTCGTTCTCGAGAGCTCTAACCATATACAAATGCAACTCAGGTGGTTTCCTCTCCTGAGCTTAAGATCAAGCAGAGGAGAGAGGAGGCAGGCCAGCAGGTCTCGTGGTTTCCACTGTTTCCTTTGGCTCCAGTTGCAGCCTTTGGCATGTTCCATATACTTATGGAAAAGCAAACCTCAAAGGTTTGGCTAGATTTTACGTGTTGTTTGTGAAATTCCCAAAGACAGAAAAATAAACCACAGAGCTTTGGGTGAAAAATGCAGCACTGTGTTTCTAATGAAAATTCGCTATCCTCCTTCAAGTGAACAAATTCCACCCTCAAGACTCGTTGCTTCACAGTATGTGTTTTCATATATATCTTAGTTATTTTTCTCTGAAAGAGGCTCTCAACATAAATAGGATAAAAAGTAAAAGCTGAAAGCAGGTAGCAAGATTCACTGAAATAGCGTGCAGGTCAAGAAAATAGGGTTTTATCCCTAATTTGCCAATAAGAATATTTAAACTTCAATAGGTTACAAAATCTTAGTTTCATATATGTATGAATTTCATATATATATAATTTGTCATTTATTTTCTTGGGCTCCAAAATCACTGCAGATGGTGGCTGCAACCATGAAATTAAAGATGCTTGCTCCCTGGAAGAAAAGCTATGACAAACCTAGACAGCATATTAAAAAGCAGAGATAATTACTTTGCCAACAAAGGTCCATATAGTCAAAGCTATGGTTTTCCCAGAGTTGGACCATAAAGAAAGCTGAGCACTGAAGAATTTATGCTTTTGAACTGTGGTGTTAGAGAAGACTCTTGAGAGTCCCTTGAACTGCAAGGTCAAACCAGTCAATACTAAAGGAAATACATCCTGAATATTCATTGGCATGACTCATGCTGAAGCTCAAGCTCCAATCCTTTGCCCACCTGATGTGAAGAACTAACTCATTAGAAAAGACCCTAATGCTGGGAAAGATTGAGGCAGGAGGAGAAGGGGACAACAGAGGATGAGATGGTTGGATCGCATCACCAACTCAATGGACATGGTTTTTTAAAATCTAGTATGGTTTTTGTCCATTTTTTATTAGTATTCTATGCAAATTCTGCCTTGTTCCTGGGCAGAGGATGACAAGACCAGAATGCTGTCCATTCTGTCTGCATATGTGCAGTGGGGCTTCCTCACTGGCTGGTCTCTGGCAACTGAATCAGCAAAGGTTGGAGCTGTGAGGCTGGGATGCCAGGAGATCATCCTCAGAAAACAGGAATGCAGTGATCTTTTGAGTCTGCAAACAGTGCTGGCCATCATGAGTGGAGTGTCAGTTCTGCACCATGCTGTGTTCACTGTTTGATATATAATGGTTCATTAAGTCTCACAACACCATATGCAAAAGACCCCATCTATTCCCAAACAATCGGTACTTATTAGGAGACTGCCACCACCATTCCCATTTTAAAAAATGAGATGAATAAGGCATAGGGAAGCAAAGTAAATTGGCTTTTTGAAAGAAGTGAGGAATATAGAATTTTATGTGATATCTCTATCTGTAAATGTTAGCAACATTTACAAATATTTTGAAATTGTAATTCAAATATTTTAATACACTACCACCAACAACAAAATTTAATCTTCATCTTATAGATACTGAGTGTCAAATTGAAGCAGATTTAAAATTCAGTGCTTTTTCTAATGAATGTTCTCTTGTGGGTGTCATTACGTGGAATAATTTCATAGAATACAAGGTATATATTTGTAACACAGAAACTTCTTGTGTAAGTACTATAGCAGCACATTCTATATTATACATCTGTAGAAACAAGTTAAAAGACTAACCACATATTCAGATAATCAGTGGATTACAAGCTTATAGGCTTCAGAGATAAAAGGGGGGATTACTTTATCATCTCTTCTTCATTCTTAAATACACAATTACCTTCAAAATTTTTAAAGCACTACACATTAACACTCACGGTCATAAATAAAATAAAGCACAGTCTCAAATAGAAATAATAATTTGAAGAAGCTCCCTGATGATGCACTGGTTAAGACTCCACACTTCTATTGCACAGCGATTCTGTTCGATCCCTGGTGGGGGAATCTAAGAGCCCACATGCTTCCCAGCAGAGGAAAAAAAAAAAAAAAAAGGATTAAAAAATGTACAAAAAAAAATAGTAACAGAATTAGTGAATAAAAGTTGGAAGATAGGACTTCCCTCGTGATACAGTGGCTGACTTTGCATTCCCAATTCACCAGCCTGGGTTTGATCCCTGGTCAGGGAATTAGATCCCGCTTGCTGCAACTAGGAGTTTGCATGACACAACTAAAAAAAGATCTCACATACCACAACTAAAACCTGGTGCAGCCAAATAAATAAAAACAGTAAAATGAGAGTGTCCTCTATCCCCCGAGGAAAGTACGAAGAAGGTATTATAATAGCAGATCTGTCAAGCTACTGCTCTGACTAAGGCAGTTCTCTGCCTTTGTTTCAATGGTCCCTAAAATAAATTGTAATGTGAATGTACATGTATATGTTACATGGCTACAAAACTTTTACTGTTTCTTTCTTAAGATACTTTTTTTTTATTGCATCTTTCTTACATATTGTCATCCCCAAATCCTTATTTTCTGAAATAAATTATGGTTATAAATATTTTAGTGTGTTTTGTTTTCTTGAAAAAAGACTTTCTTTCTTTCTCAAAATTAAAATGTCTTGGTCTCAAAAATTCTTCCGAATTTTATTTGTATTTCAGCAATACAAAATTCTGAAAACTGTTGATATTGTTACATCTGTGTGTATCAGAACACCCCTTTCTCTTCAGTTGTTACATTAAATCTTCAGTGTTAACCTGAGGCTCAGCGAGGAGTGTGTAGTCACATTGTGGGTGACTGGACCAATGTGATCAATTCCAATGATCACTTTACTTGCTATCCATTGTCTATTAGGAAGGGTGAACTTTTGACCTGTATCTGAGCTGTCTTTGCCTCTGTGGCTTCTGGCTCCTTTGATGTCCTTTTATTAAATGACTTTTCTGAATTTATATTTAATCCATATTCTCCCAAAAGAAAATAAAGAATATGACTATCAAATTGTTTAATTCTTGGATGGAATTTTGAAAACAATCTACTAATTTTACACTGTTTTTGACTAAAGCAAATGGTTCTGACAAACCTAACACCTGATCTCTTTCAAGGCAATGAGTTTCTCATTGATCTCCGAGGCTGCTAGCCTGGGAAAAGTGAATTGATAAGTAATCAGCTACCATGAAAATAAATCCACAGCACTGTATTTTGGCAACTCACAGTCAAAAACAGCAAATGAAGAGATGATTATCAATTACTATAGATTTCTATATTGGAAAAGACTTTACAGAAAATTAAATTGGTGAGTTCATTAAATATAAATACTAACATTCATATGAATAGCAGAAGCATTAGCAATATTTTTTTATTACTAGGCAAGGAACACTGCAAATAAATTTAAAGTAGATTCATATTTTCATGAAATCTACATCATCTCATCTATTTTATATAGATTTTAGCACACACAAATGCAATGTATATCTTTTTCTCTTCATCATGATGTAAATATCTTTAAAAATATGCATTCTCTTATCTATTTGTTCTGTGTTTACTTGATGTTCAGTTAAATCATTCTAAATATATCACAATAAAAAAAACTGACAAAAATTTGCAAAAAACTTAATATTTGAGAAAGTACCTGGTATGCAGATGAAATGGATTTTCTTGGAATATATTCATGCATGTTATACTTTCTGCATATTTATTTCTTCTCTGTCATCATTCAAAACTTATTACATATATCATGAAAATGTCACTGATCTGATAAATATGGATCATTGAACAGTCAAAAATATGACCTTTAAATGAAATAAGAGAAGGAAGGGAAAGAACTAATATTTATTGTTTCATTATTATTTGCCAAATGCTCTGCTATGAGATTATATATATATGTGTATAAATCATCATATCAATCACATAAACTATCATTATTACTTTTATTCAGGAAAAGAAAAACTATGCTGAGATATTTTAAATGTCTAACTGAAGTGTATATTACTGTAGATAGAAATTTAAACCCAGAATCATCTTCCAGTCTTCTGCTTCCATCTATAATTACTTGTATCAGACAGACTCTTCTGCCAAAAAACTACTAAATCTGGCTAGAATTAAAACAAACAAACAAACTGCAGTTTGAAAGAACCTTGCAGCAGACAAGGAAATCAGGATTTGAGGGGCCACAAGCCTGAAGAGAGAAAAACACCATTTTAAATAGCCTTCCATTTACCACTGATTTTTTTTTTTTTTCACTTTGGACATTTGCAAGTCCCAAGACAGGATAAAGAGGCTGAGCAGAAAACAACATCATAGATTTTGTGGCCAACTCACCAAGATGGTATGGGAAAAATAGTAGTCGTCATGGTTACCATGGCAGCAGGAGTTTGAGAAACCAAATTAGGAGAAAAGGAAATCATAGAGAAACGAAGTGACATTGGTATACCTCTCCCCTCAGATTTGAACCAATTCCTCATCTTTGCGTGGAGTGAAAGAAAAATCAAGAAACGAGGCAGAAAATGTTTGATAAAGCCTGAAACGGTCAAGAGTGCTTAGCAATCTGACAGTGCTAGGCTATTCAGCAAAACGGAGGAGCCCTGAAAAGCCCCAGCCTTTCCATTGAGACCACTGGGAACTCATGTAGGAGTTAGAACACAGCCAAAGTAGATCAGGGCTACCAAAGATTAAAAACAGCTTAGAAAAGTTTTTAGTCTCAAACTGGATTAAAGTGATCTACCTATTTTTTTTACCTGGCTACTGGATGAATATTAAAAGTCCTCTCTGAATAAAGGTAGCATCATCCAGAGTCTTTATCACTTTTTTACATGCAAAGATTGACACTCAGTTAAAAAATTACCAGGGTTGACAGAGACAGAAATGAATTATCAAAATCCGAAAGAAAGACATAGACAATAGAAGCAAACCCTGGTGGCTCAGACGGTAAAGCGTCTGCCTGCAATGTAGGAGACCCGGGTTCCATCCCCGGGTCGGGAAGATCCCCTGGAGAAGGAAACGGCAACCCACTCCAGTACTCTTGCCTGGAAAATTCCATGGATGGGGAATCCTGGTGGGCTACAGTCCATGGGGGTCACAAAGAGTCACGTTCACATTCACCAGTGGTTAAGATTTTAGAATTATCAGAAACAAACTTTAGAACAACTTTGATTAAAATGTCCAAAACCATTACAAAAATGTATACAGTGATGGACTTTACCAGAGGGATGACATCTGAATATAAAGATGAATATTTTCAACCCAAAGTATAATTTCTGAAGCTAAAAACTTAACAGAGACATGTAACAGCAGGAAAGAGAAACACTGACTAGAATATTCCTCAGTAGAATGGAGACCGACGCCTACTTCTCCTTTTAGTGTCATCGCACTTGGCGTTACTTCCCTTTTGAAGGACTTGAGTTTCTTGTGACTGACTCTTCACATTAGATCAACATCAATATCACTTTTTCAGAGAGATTTTCTACAGTTGCTCGATTTAATAGGTTTCCCCTGGCTCTACTTACCTATCCACCACACTTTCCTTTTTGCTTCCTTTAAAATACTTCTCAGGGCAAAAGACTTTAGCTAATAAAATTGATAGGTGGAAAGATAATAAAATTTATATGTGTAAGCTCCAATACTTTGTCCACCTCATGCAAAGAGCCGACTCATTGGAAAAGACTCTGATGCTGGGAAAGATTGAAACAATTGAAGAAGGGGGTGACAGAGGATGAAATGGTTGGATGGCATCACTGACTCAATGGACATAAATTTGAGCAAACTCCAGGAGATGGTGAAGGACAGGGAAGCCTTGTGTGCTGCAGTTCATGGGCTCGCAAAAGAGTCAGACATGACTTAGTGACTGAACAATCACAACAAAGGACTGTTTTTCCTGTTTAAGCTTAGGTAAGTTACTTACCTTCTCTGAATACAACTTTTTCTTCACATAATAATAATAGTAATTTGCCTAATTTATTTAACTTAAATATTATTATAGATTAAATGAAACAATGTGTATTAAACACCTAGCTCAATGTGAAGGTAATTTTCATTTTATCAAAGAGTAAAACAACATTTTGAAGAGTTGAGGCTATTTGGGAGAGTAACTGATACCCAAGGAGTGGCTAAAATGAAAATAGCTGCCTCACAGTAGAAACCATAATGGGCCTGATGTCAGATGTCTTGGAACCAGTTCTTATTTTAAAGCGTACCTATGTGGTGGTATTGTTCTGTCCATTTTCAGAATTATTAATATAAAGAAAAAAATGTGCACGCCATAATTCTGAAAATTAAAGGGAGAAAAGCTTCAACATAAGCCTGGTACTATCATTAAATCTGCCCACCACATAATTCACTAACCATTCCCTGATTTATCAAATATTCTAGAGTTTCCATTGTCCAAAAAGTGATCATCATTTCTCTTTTGAGGTTTGGTAATGTATATTTTGACATCTCTCTACTGTACCTTGACCAACCAGAGAAAGATATAGAAAGGAGGTTCCTGTCTGGAAGTTTGCCAAAATCACATTGATTTTATAATTAAATGCTATTTCCTACATGAAGCATTTAATTCTTAGATGCCCAGGTATTGAAAACGATGTTGTCAAGTTAAAAAGAAGGTGAATTATCATTTGCTTCCTTAAATAAAATATTACTGAGGTTGACTTGAGATCACTGAAGAGATCACTCATGGTGAGAACATTTTTTCAATCACTGTCTAAGCAGATATATACAAAACTGATTTTGTATTCTGATTTTGTATAAAGACTTACAGGCCATAAGATCTCTGTTGGAACTACTCAACATTACAGTTAAAGTTTAAAAGCAATCACAGACAATATGTAAACAAGTGGAATGGCTATGATCCATTAAAACTTTATTTACAAAAACAGGCAACCAACTCTTGGCACATAATTTTCTTACCTCTATTTTAAGTGATTTAGAAATTGATATGAGGAAAAATAAACATATAGACAAGGACATGTTTTGCCTTTTTAAGAAAAATAATTTATCATAAATCGATGACATAGAAGTTTTTCAGATAATCCAAACTCTAATAAAGAAAAATAAAGAATTAATCCTTACGTGCAGCAGAAAGTTGCTAACTGTACATATAATGTGTTCTTTTTTTCCCCTGAACACACAAGCTCCCTTGCAGTGAAGTATGGCTGTAGTTTGGCCAACAGAAATGGGCAAATGTTTTCAAGATGTATCATTTCTAGGTTTGAGTCATAAAATTCCCCCATGTATAATCTTTACCTACTTCCCCATCTGTCAATCAGATGCAGAGGTTCCAGCAAAAGACTAAGACACCAAGAGATGGAGGAGCCTGAATCACTAAGTGACTATGTGAAACACAACCCCTAACCCCTTCGTGCCATCAACTGAATACTATCGGCGTGACAATTAACTTCCATTTTACCAACATAACGAAATATCAGAGTTGACATTTTACCAACTATTATTAACAACCATAAAACACAAATTGGTACAAGAAGACCTAAATGCACAGAACTGACTCAATATGTTGGCAGCAGGTGGCGAGGACACAGATGTAGTAGGCCTTTGACGAGAGGCCCTGCTCTACCATGTGAAACACATAAAATGGGGGGCTGAGCTGAAACTCCAATACTTTGGCCACCTCATGCGAAGAGTTGACTCATTGGAAAAGATCCTGATGCTGGGAGGGATTGGGGGCAGGAGGAGAAGGGGACGACAGAGGATGAGATGGCTAGATGGCATCACAGACTTGATGGACATGAGTTTGAGTAAACTCCAGGAATTGGTGATGGACAGGGAAGCCTGGTGTGCTGCGGTTCATGGGGTTGCAAAGAGTTGGACACGACTGAGCAACTGAACTGAACTGAACTGACCTGAGATTGGAAAAATCAAGAATGTGTTTTGGTTAGCTTATCTGCCTCTAACAAAGTATTAGAAGATAGAGATGCACTCAGATAATGACTGGCTGGCATTCATGGTGAAAGTAAGGCCTTTATAGTTGGTAAGAGACAGTGTTGAAAGTCAAAAATGGATAACACTGAAAAAAATAATTTCAATGCCACAGGCCAAGTAAGATTTCTCAGTTGACCCAAGTACTTGACCTTATAGCAAAGATCAGATGATCAGATTAAGGATGTTACCTTTCCACTTAAGATTACTTTTTTTCTAATTACCTTTAATTGTCTGCTATCATAAAGGAGCAAAAACAGGGAAGAGAGGGAGGGATGAAAGAGAAACTTAAAGATGAGAACAAAAGAAAGCAATCATGCTTAAGAATTATGTCTAGAAAAAACTTGGATTTCAAAACTGGCACATGAAACAGGATGGCAGGAAGAAACTTAAAGGTTTCTTGGTTTTAAAGGGGGGTTATTTCCACAAAAACCACAAACCTGGACCAAAAAATATTTTAGTGTCCAGCCTTAGATCAACTTATGGGTCCAAAGGCAGGAAGGGGATTGTGAAAGCTCTTCAGTTCCCAAAGGTGATGGTGATGAATAAAACAGGAAAATGCAGAACATCTCCCAGAAAGTAGAATCTAAGTTTGGATTTTTCTCCCATTCCTCTCTTGTCCCAGTGAGAAACCACCACAAAGCTATGAAATGAAATAGAAATATTTCAAATAGGTCCAGTTCAAACAAAGAGAAAAAAAAGCATTTTGAGCATTACTATGTATAACAAGGACACAACTTACAAAACTGCATACCTGTGTATGTCTGCATCACATATATGTGTGTGCATGCATGCTGTATACATATATATACACACACATGTAACTTTTAAGAAAACAATATATGCCTATACATTTTGTAGTTCATAGTCCACGAGTCTAATCTCTGCAAATGTAGCCAATGCCTTGGGCATGTCCTTGCACACTCCAGGGGAAATTCCTCCATGGTCCTTCTCAAACAGTCCTCTCATGGGACCTTGTGCATGTCTTCTATTTCTGTCAGTAGAGCAAACCCTCAAAGTACACTCATCAAAATCAAGTCAGCACTGGTCATTCTGCTTCATCATCCCTAACACCACATCACCTTCTGAGTGATTGCTGAGCTATTTCAGTTATAGAGTGAGATGCTTAAAATCTATTCTTCATAAAAATAAAGCACATAAATTTAATATGTTTGTAACTAGAACCAAAGCAATGATATCATGAATATTTTCTCTCATCATAACAAAAAAAAACTGTCCTCTCTACTAGAGGATAAAAAATAATACATCTCATCTCACCTACTGACTTTTCATGCAGAACAGCACTTTTTATTTTACCAATTACCCAGATACAATACATTTTTAATTCCTTTATAGTGACTGATCATCTTAGATAATTAAAAGTTAATGACCTGAAAAAATAGCAGAAGCTTAACTAAGTATATTATTTGTTTTATCCCTATTTGGATCGCATAATCCAAATGACTTATAAATATTACTATCTTTTATTGTAAAAAAATGATTTTCACTTCAGAGTTCTCATGTTCAAATGCCACAATATAGGAAAACCAGGGATACTATGTCATATATTATACCTTGTGGTGCTGTGGATACAGAAAATAACTGTAAACCTCTGATATATTTCTATGAAATTTTAGTATGAAACATATTTTTACTTTTTCATTACATTTGCAATTATAAATGCATAGAAAGTCACTTTAAATCTGACACTAAGATAAGTACAACTGATTCTGAGACATTTATCCTTGCATATATCTTTTATTTAGATAGTTTCTTAAACAAGCCAATCCAAAAGATTATTAAGTTGTGTTGGAACAAGAGCTAAGATTTAATCCACAAAAGCATATCCTTAATATTTACCAGTTGTGTTAAGTCAGAATACTTCCAGGATGTGAATTGCGGGAGTTTCCAACATTGTGTCTTGGGGCTTTAGGCAGAAAGCACTCTGGATGTGGTTCAGAAATCCCTTTCTCTCATCTTTACTCTTTACTTGAGTTTTGGCTTGATGTGTTTGAAAAGCAAAAGAGAGCTAAGTGGCAGTAAAAATAAAGCAGATTCATTGTCTGTTTTCGAAATTTTAGAGAGCTTTAAAAAGTTACCATGTTTGAAAAAAGCAAATTTAAAAATAGAAACATCACGTAGACTTAAAACTCATCTCATACTACAGATGACAAAGGCCAATGAAAGAAAGCAAAGCTTTATGGACAGAGTTCAATAAGACAAGTAAAGGAGAGAATAAATGCATATTTACCTTAGATGCCACACGACAGTGCACCGAGCTCTCTGACGTGATAAAGATGCAACTTGGCACCATCAGCAGTTATTTTGGGCACCTACGAAAGAGGCAGTGAAGCAGAAAATCTGCCCAAAAATTAATCTGCATCTGCACAACACGGCGCTCCATCAGCTCCAGGCTGGGATAGGAAGCACCGTCAGGTATGTGGAAGTTTCTTAAATATCAGACCATCAAGATAAATTTTTAACAATTGAGTGAAGAACAGATGGGCTCCCTATTAATAAACAGATGCTGTATATAAACAGAGGTACACTTTTTTTCATGTATTTTATCTTCCATAAACTTAAGAGGCATATTGATTTTACTAGCAAGGTATCTTCAAGAAATCTGATTATGTACAACCCCAAATAATTTCATCCTTTTCAGCAGCACAGTTTTTGCTGAACCAAAATTAACAGTCATAAGGAGATTCTGGGTACCCAGTTCAGGTGTTTGAGGATGCACCTGCTTGAAACATGGCCTGGGGGCCCAATCATGGGTACCAGTCACTCTTGTCATGACTAATTAGATATTGCCTCCATTTTCCAGCTTCCACCAAAGCAAATATTGCTTTCACAAATGCACAGGATACCCCGTCCTTAGTGCTGACCTGCATATGTTAAAATCTGCCATTTCAGGAGGAATAATAAAAAATTACATCCTATACACAATAACCCTTGGCCTAGTTTTAACCAAGTAGTTGGTGATTCAGCTTGATAGCCAGTAAAACTTTCAAACAAAGTGGGAAGAAGGAGATTTACTTTTAATAAGAGTTTATAGAATCACAAATATATAATAAAAGTGATTTTTTAAATAAGTGAAAGGATTATGGCGTTGGTGTGATTTTCTTTTGTTATAATTGAATCATGCTTCAGTAATTTTCTTTTACAAAAAGTGATCAAGTATTATAACCTTTCTTTTTCTCCTAGTGAATAATTATTGTTTTTAGATGACCTAACAATATCCATCTCTCAGGATAAAATCCGATACTTAATTCATACCAAGCTGTCAATTCATGCATTTATTTAAATGCACTGATAAATCCTGATAGCTCTGCTGCTCTTGATTTTTCTTAAAATCATGTAAAATAACCAAAAAATCTTAACAACTGATATTAAAGAGATTAAATATTTAAAGATCTTTTCATCTACAAGGTTTTAAGTTAGCACATTTCTGCTTTATTTCCAGATTCATTTCTCTTTTGCTCAACAAAATATCATTTAGAATTATTTGTAAATACAAAAACCAACAACTCAAAAAATATCTCATGCAGTGTTATCTAATTCCTTGGACTTGCACTTTAGTGTTTGTGTGAGGACTGTAAACTGAGCCAAAAATGCAGGATTAAATCTCAGATTTCCTCATATGTGAGTCTTACCCAAATCAATTGAAATTGCTCAAGGGTAATCAAGTGCACAACTGGAGTTAATAATTTTCACTTAGCTATAATATCATTGCTTTTGAGTGCTGGCTTCTTGCCTTGTGCATTATTATTTTGTTATGCTTAGCTTGCTTAAAATCATAAATTTGAATCATTTGCAACTGAATATCGTAACTAGAAAATATTCACTCTCTTCTTGACCCCAATCTCTGACTTCTTATATTCAGGCTTCATTTGTCTTTCCTAGTAATTAGGATGGTATTTTAAATAAAATTCACAACATCCTAGGACACCTGCTTTCTGAACTGAAGGTCTCCTCATCAAATCCTTAGGAAGCACCATTGGCCTCTTCCTGTTAAATGCTTCCTGACACTTCCCCAATAGCCAGCTGCTCAGCATTGTTAAAGCGGTTATAACCTCAGCCAATTGGGCCTTCCAGAAATGCATGCTCTATAACCAATACTACTATTTGACAATCCTAATTGCTCTATAAGGAGAGGGTTCAAAGTTGACTTGTCCATTCGTTTCACTTTTGTAGACCCTGTTGCCTGGAACAGAAAGTCCTACGTGGTAGGTACTCAGTACATACTTGATAAATGAACACATCACTGCTATTCAAATCATCTCCGATTTGTTCTGTCTCCACTACACTTCACTCTCAAGACCATTTGATACCTGCTTACATTTCTTTCTCTTGTTTTTTCAAATCATAAACATTTTGTGATGAGAGAAGTTAGAATTACTCTTGTTTGGCTAGCTTCTAATTTATGAGCAACTTAACATAGCCTCACTAATTGTACATATCTTTTTCTCCAGTCTCTTAAGAAAGACCAAAATCTGAGACTGTGTTTTGCTATTCTATTCCATGTTTGTTTTTGTTTATTTTTTTTCTCTCTCTCTTCAGTCTTAGCTTCATAGAAGCAGATAGCTATAAGAAAGTAATTCACAGGTCATCTAGTTCATCTTTCTCATTTAATCAATGACGTAAGTAAGACAGAGAGGAAGAGTAGCATTTTGAAGATCACAGCATAGTCACAAAACCAGGATTATAAGGATTGTTCCAGACACCTGTCCTAGGCTGTTTTTCCTATTCTACTATGATTGTCCTTTTTCACGCTCATTTTTTCACCTCTTTCGAAGAAGCATCTAATGATGTCTACAACAGACCTGCGAAGCCTGTTGTAGCACATCCTAAAAGAATAAAGAAGCATTTATCTATTAGTGAAGTCACAAGACAACTTACATGAAAGCAAGCAGTCCAGAAAGTCTGGAAAGTATAAAAAATTTGTTGACTTAAACAAAAAGACTGCTAGTAATTTCTTCAGCTAAGCTAAGTTTATTTAAGATCATCAGAGAATTGCAATTAGGGGTCTGCAACTATGGTGAGCCACATTCAAGTCCCCTCAGAGCAAGGGAAGAAGGCTTTTACAGAGAAGAAAAGGAAATTCAGAGAACTATAGTAAATAAGGAGTTCACGGCTCTTCATGCGTTCAGTCTTTGGCAGAAAAGGAGTCTTCCTTCTTCTTATGATAGCAGGACTTGAGAGCTCTTCCTTTCAGTCTCCTAAATCTATTTAGTTGAAGTTTCTGTTAATTATTTTTTTTCAAACCGAGAGATTGAAGAGATAAGTGGGAAATGAAACTGGTAAGTTTTAAAGTCCTTTTATGCCATGCTAAACAATTGACAGTTTTGTTGACACGATTAAAAAGCCATTGATATATTTATAGTAAGGTAGTCACAAGATCATATTTTTGTCCCTAAGAGCTATGTGAAAGAAGATTTGGAGTTGCGACTGGGGGAAAAAAAACTGTGTTACTTGTATGTGTATAGGCATTACTTGGGTCTACTTTAATAGGTTGTCATGATTTTAATTATCTTCAAACAGATTTTAAAACTTAAAAAGTTGTGTTCTCTGTCAACAACATTTGAAACTTTTTTCTTTTTAATTATGAAACTGTTTAATTATCTATGGATAATGATACTGAAATAATTAGAACAAAAGTGTGTGAAACTTTCGCTGTTTTGCTTCTTTGGTTCTTCGGAAATAATCTGGTTTTATACAGATATAATAATATGTAAATTTATTTAGAACAGTTCAAGTAAACAGGCCCATCTGTTTCTTCTATGTTACATAGTAGAGGGTTGCTAAAGCTTCTCTCTAATGAGATTACATTGTTTTAAAGGAGCTTTTATGTGACTTCATCTTTAAGGTACACCTGTGACAACAAATCCTGAATTATTCCCTTACTTCCTCCATCCAATTCTTAGTCTCTTATAAGAAGCAAGGTGTTAAGCTTTTTATATTTTTAAATGGCTGATCTCAGCTGAATTCTGCTTCCAAATAAAGAGTAAGAAAATGGCCCTATCTCAGATGCCAATTTAATGTAATATGAAAACCAAGACCTTCTCCACACTAGTCTTTGTGCTAGTTTCTAGACCTCAAATTCGCGAGTAATATCTTACTCCCAAGTATGGTAGTAAATCATCTGCAGGATTTCTTCAACATGCAGATTTCTGGGTCCCAAGGAAGACTTGGTAACCTGAATCTCCATGATTGAGCACAGGAATCTAACCCATCTCACCCAGGGTTAGAAGTGCCACGTGCCTTAAGCAGGTGACTCTGGCCCACTCCCAAACCAGATAAAAAAGTATGCTGATTTGAAGGTTGCAACCCCTGGGGATTGCCCAGTCCCTGTAGATAGGGGTGGCTGACCATGGGGAGGAGAAACTGATCCCCTTACCACATGAACACATACAGGTCATGAGTTGGAGCCCAGGGAGATGTAAGTGGATATGAACTCACCAAGAGAGCACCCAGCGTAGTAGGAGAGGACATTAAATAGCAAATATTAAAAATGACCATGACAAGCCAAGAGAGAGAGGACTGAGAAAAGAAGAGGTTTTACACTTTAGTATTTCAAACGACACTTTTTTTTTTTTACCTGCTTATTACACAATGGCCCCCTCATCTTTATTTCTCAATGAATCCCACAGTTTGCATAGCCAGCTCTGCCTGGCACTGATTATAGGTGATTTCCAGCTTGATCTTTCATAGCACAACTTCCAAAGACGCAACAACATTTATTTTTTTTGAGGAGGTTGCAATCTTCACATAGCTATCGAAGTTAATGAGAAAATAACTTTCTACTGATCAATTAACTCAAATATCCATTGGAAGAAGGGGGCCTATATTGTTTTTCTTTGTTGTTATTCAATCAGTCATGCCCGACTCTTTGGAACCCAATGGACTGAAACATGCCAGGCTTCTCTGTCCTTCACCATCTTCCAGAGCTTGTTCAAACTCATGACCATTGAGTTGGTGATACCATCAAAACACCTCATCCTTGTCATTCCCTTCTCCGTGTGCATTCAATCTTTCCCAGCATCAGGGTATTTTCCAATGGGTCAGCTCTTTCTATATGGTGGCCAAGTTTTGGAGCTTCAACCTCAGCATCAGCCCCTCCAATGAATATCCAGGATTGATTTCCTTTAGGATTGACTGGATTGACCTCTCTGCAGTCCAAGGGACTCTCAAGGATCTTCTCCAACACCACAGTTCAAAAGCGTCAATTTTTTGGTAGTCAGTCTTCTTTATAGTCCAACTCTCACATCCATATATGACTATTGGAAAAACCAATAGTCATATATTGGTATGGACTGTACCATACCATTTGACAGTATAGCCATTTGACTGTATAGACCTTTGTAAGCAATTTCTCTGCTTTTTAATATTCTGTATAAGTTTGTGATAACTTTTCTTCCAAAGAGCAAGCATCGTTAATTTCATGGCTGCAATCACTGTCCACAGTGATTTTGGAGCCCAGAAAAATAAAGTCTCTTGTTTCCATTGTTCCCCCATCTATTTGCCATGAAGTGATGGGACTGGATGCCATGATCTTAGTTTTTTGAATGTTGAATTTTAAGCCAACTTTTACACTCTTCTCTTTCACTTTCATCAAGAGGTGCTTTAGTTCTTCACTTTCTGCCATAAGGATAGAGTCATCTGCATATCTGAGGTTATTGATATTTTCCCCAGCAATCTTGATTCCAGATTGTGCTTTATCCAGCCTGGCATTTTGCATGATGTACTCTGAAAATATTAAATAAGCAAGTATTGCTTATTTAAATACAGCCTTATGTACTCTTTTCCCTATTTGGAAACAGCCTGTTGCTCCACATCCAGTTCTAACTGTTGCTTCTTGACCTGCATACAGGTTTCTTAGGAGGCAGGTCAGGTGGTCTGGTATTCCCATCTCTTGAAGGATTTTCCACAGTTTGTGGTGATCCACATAGTCAAAGGCTTTGGCATAGTCAATGAAGCAGAAGTAGATGTTTCTCTGGAACTATCTTGTTTTTTTCTATGATCCAACAGATGTTGGCAATTTGATCTCTGGTTCCTCTGCCTTTTCTAAATCCATCTGGAACATCTGGAAGTTCTTGGGTTCATGTACTGCTAAAGCCTAGCTTGGAGGATTTGGAACATAACCTTGCTAGCATGAAATGACTGCAATTGTGTGGTCGTTAGAACATTCTTTGGCATTGCCTTTCTTTGGGATTGGAATGAAAACTGACCTTTTTCAGTCCTGTGGCCACTGCTGAGCTTTCCAAATTTGTTGGCATATTGAGTGCAGCACTTTGACAGCATCATCTTTTAAGATTTGAAATAGCTCAACTGGAATTTCATCACTTCCACTAGCTTTGTTCATCGTGATGCTTCCTAAGGCCCACTTGACTTTGCACAAGATGTCTGGCCGTAGGTGAGTGATCAAACCATCATGGTTATCGGGTCATTAAGATCTTTTTGGCATAGTT
Source organism: Odocoileus virginianus (assembly GCF_023699985.2). Taxonomy (NCBI): domain Eukaryota; kingdom Metazoa; phylum Chordata; class Mammalia; order Artiodactyla; family Cervidae; genus Odocoileus; species Odocoileus virginianus. The sequence goes on from NC_069698.1 coordinate 18,542,520, forward strand.
CTTCTGTATGTTCTTACCACCTCTTCTCTATACCTTCTGTTTCTGTTAGATCCATACTGTTTCTGTCCTTTACTGTGCCTATCTTTGCATGAACTATTCCTTTGGCAGCTCTAATTTTCTTGAAGAGATCTCTAGTCTTCCCCATTCTATTGTTTCCCTCTATTTCTTTGCATTGTTCACTTAGGAAGGTTCTTGTTTTTCTTTAGTTAAAATGTATATAAATTGTACTTCTCTAAAATGGCTTCTTTGAAAAATGCTTCTTAGCTACTATTTAGCAATAAATTCTTCACATTTCCAGCAATTTCTCTGGTAGACCAGTGTTTAAGATCCACCTTGCAATGGAGGGGACATGAGTTTGATCCCTGGTCAGGGAATTAAGATCCCACAGTTGCAGGGCAACTAAGCCAATTAAGCCTGCATACCACAAGGAAGACTCAGCTCAACCAAATAAATATCTTTAAAAAAATTCTTCAAAGTTCTAGAGCTTGTAGGCCATATTTTCCTAGTGTGTGTTTCACAAAAAGGTATTGCTTTAAGAAGTATTCACTCTCAGAAAGCTTCTCTAGGTTTTCTTTATTCAGAACAATCAGAGTCTTTAACATACTAATGTGCTTTGTGATTCTCCAAAATGGAAACAGTCTCAGTATGTCTTCATTTCTAAAATGTACTTTTTATACCCCATTTATTGACATTTTGAAATCAAGATCTTTCTGGAAAGTGCATGTACATTTGCTGTGTTACATTTCCATTTTTTTAAACACAAAAAAATCTGTTCTTAAATCTGTAGTGTATCTGCAAAGCGTCATGATTAATTTATTTTTATTTGTTTGGAATATAATTTTTGAACAGTAAAATTCATCATTTTAGCCTACAATCCTGCAAATGTTGACAAATATATACATATGTGAAACAAACAGTATAATAATCAAGATATAGAACAAATTAATTCATATCCCTTTGGCATTAACCTCTCCCCCAACTCCAGGCACTAGTGACCCCTGATCTATTCTCTTCCCCTCTAGTCTCATCTTTTCCAGACATGAAATGAATGGAATCACACATTATCTAGCCCTTTACATCTAGATCTTTCCAGTTAGCATAAAGCGTTGGAGATTCACCCACGTGATTCTATAGGACAGCAGACACTGAAGTGAGTAACTTTAAACCTGGAAATGGGCTTGCATATTCTTCTGCCAGGTCTTTAGTGTGGGGCTTGGGTTAATCTAACCAGGTGTAAAACCGAGTTCGGATTGTATTATGATGATGTTTGCCTTCAGTGTACTGCAGGTTTCCAATTTCTCTGGTTTAACTTGTATTTTGGATGAGAACTGTGTTCCCAGAGAACCGTTGCCCTGTGTCTGCTTCACACTCAGGGTCAGATCCTTACCTGGCACTGTGCCTCCTGTCTCTCTCTCATCTCTCTCATCAAATTAGACCGTGGTTACTTATTATTCAGTGCTTGTTGACCTCACAGTAGGGTAAGTGGGGGGGGGGGGGGGGGAGGAAATTCTCTGTCGATCTATCTAATCTGGCTTCGGTCTTAAGCATGTACGTACAGTGCCTGAATCTCGGGAGTGAAGAATTCTCAGTGATTTTCCCTTTCCCAGCCTTTAATTGTCTAGGCCCAAGGTGTATCCACGACCCCTCGCCCCCTAGAGAGGGTGCTTTCCTCTGCCCTTCCCCCGCTGCTATGCTCCTTACCAGCGCCACAGTATGACAGGGTTGGCTGCCTTTCCACTGGCATTATAGGGCTCCTGTCCCCATGGGGAGAGAGGTAGATGGATCCAGGCGAGGCTTTATGGCTTAACAGAAAGTTTGTCCTCCTGTCTCCAGGAGGGATACCTGCCCTATGAGGGACGGTTCCCGGGACTCTTGCGTTGTCCAAATGTTTCTTATGAGCACCTGGTGAGGTCCGTGGAGAAGAACCATGAGTGGTAGCTAATTCACTTTGTGAATTATCTGGTTTAGCTCTTAGGGGTTCTAGAGTCTCACGCTAGTCCACACTCAGACTTTAGCAATTTGTTAAAATTTTAGTTGAATTCTTCTTACCAGCTAGTATGAATCTGTCCCTGGAAGAAGGCAAGTTGTCCTTCCTTTACTCTGTGGAGGGACTGTGTTCTTGGATTTGAAGTTATTTGGTTACCTTCCATATTCATACCTTTGTTGTGGCAAGGATAAGAGCAACATTTTTAGCATTGAGACTCTGAAAAATCCAGAAGTCTTGACTGGCTTTCATAACTGGTACAGATAACAGTATTTTGTATTTTCTTAATATTCCCACAATTTAAATAACTTTGAGAGACTAATATGCTGCGGAATATATTTTAGAATTTGTTCTAATGTGTAGAATCTTTCAATCAGAGAAAATATTTTAGTGGCAGCTTATTCTAATAATGAATCCTATAAATGGCATTTTAAGGGGAAAAATAATTTTTTAACTCTATATAGAATTTTTCAGTATCTCTAAGCAGAAAATGGGGACACTTTTTTTACATAAGAATAATCTAAGAAGCTATGGTATTTGACAAGGAAATAGCATCCTGCTTGTTCTTACCTCTTGGCAAGCTATGTCCAGGCCAGCAGCAACAAAACCTGCAATAGAACAGGATTCTACATAAGGAACGAAAGGCAACCTTTGGTAACTCTGGCACAATCAGAAATTCCCTCTGTTGTAAAATGGCAAGCTTCTGGTTTAAGATTCCTCTCAACAAGCACTGCCCTGAGGCCCTAGAATCACTGTGCATCCTCGGGATGAACGAGGGATGCATGAGTGATGCCGCTCACTGTATTCTTGACCTTGCCTTTGTCCCCTCACAGCTTGTCCTGGGTTTGATGGTAAACTAAGGTGATAGCTACCTTAACCTGATCAAGTCATCACCTAACATTGACTCAAGTCAGGTCACATGTATATATATTTTGAAATATTTTCATCACTGAATTTTGGTAGACTTTTGTGTGTATTATCAGGTAAATATATATATAAATGTAAAAAAGTACTGAGAGTGGTTTAATAAAATATTTAAAAATTCTAATTGTGTTTTCTCTTACTTCCTTGCAATGGTTAGGCTGATACTTAAATATTTGACTATAGAACAACATGTCTTATTTTATTTCGCTTCTACCTTTTTCAATACATTGGCATTAAGAAAATGCCTCCAAACTCTCTGAATTCTCTTATATCTGACAGGAGTGAAAAGAAAAAAACCTGAAAATATAGAAATATATATTAAATGTATAAAATATTTTATTTTTATAAAATTAAATAAAATTTATTAACTATGCCTTTAATATATGATTAAAATATTTCTACATTTAGTATAGTAAATAAACATATGTAAACATACATATATTAAAAATCAATGTATAAGAAAATTTAAAAATTACAGTTATAAACTGATACATGCTCAGTTTAATTTTTGTATATTTTGCTTATATAAACAAGGCTTGTTGAACTGAAAATGCTAAATCAATGCTAGGTAAAGTGACTCAGTATTATATTCCAACAAGGATTTGGGCGAGAGTTTTATGATGTGGTTTCAAAATTAATATGGCAGCTTCTGAGCATAGAGCTCTAGAGGCATTTGCTTCTTATTGTAATAAACCCACAAATGGTTTTCTATGGTTGGTACTGAAGGAAATCACTTCTATTGATCAGGAGTGATCATTCATTCACATACACACAAAATTTACTCATGTAGATATAAATGACAACAATGAGCGCTAAGAAGAACATTGTGAAAGATAGCATTAGAATCAGAGTACTATCTATTATGCACAGTTTTCCATGTTCAGTTGAGTGGTTGATATATGCTAGGCATTGATCTAGATGTAATAATGTCCATTTTGTCCTTCCAGCATTACAAAATGCTTTGAGTAATTATTGTTTCCAGTTTATAGCTGATCCATGAGAAGCTTGGAGAGAGAAAACTATTTCCTTAAGTACATGAAACTATTAATTGACTTTGCTTAAAGTTTATTCAGTTTCTTTAAGTCCAGACTATAGTTCTACTTGAGGTCATTTGAGAAAAGCTCTAAGCTAGACAGAACATCAAATGTGTCTTTTAAGTCAAAATAGGCGTGGAGTGCTGTTTCTTTAACTTTATTTTTACATAACCAAAATATTTATTATGATATTTGCCCCAAATAGCTACATGGGACAATGTAGAAATAATTTTCCATATATGAATATATAAAAAATTTATAAAATCCTCTAGGACCCAAGTTCTGCTATAAAAACTACAAATAGCATACACTTACTTGTACAAAATGAATTATAGAAGATATGTAATACATTTTTATCATCCTTTTTTGGATCCTCGTCACAAAGCCTTGATGATAATCCTTATTCAGTGTGAGTCAGTAAGTGATTTATTTCCAGTTGTATCATCTTTTGACTGATCTGTGCCACAAATCTCATTTTTTGCTTCAAAGTTCGATACAACTTATTACTAGTGGTTCTTAGTTTGCTTATTATCCCTGGTTTTGATTCTAACTGTAAGTGGAGAGAGCTGGTATGTTATCTTTCTAGGGTATTAGTATTTCTTCCTTTTTTGATTTTTCGATCTGAACCTCACTCAAAGACCATCCATGGGTTGCTCCATAGAGAAGAGAGGTTCAACTTCTTTGGGCAAAGGAGCCACTTTCTGCTTGTTTATACTCCTTTTCTCTTTGGCCATGCTGCATGGCTTGTGGGATCTTAATTCCCTGACCAGGGATCAAATCCTCTCGCTTTGCAATGAAAGCACAGAGTCCTAACCACTAGGCCACCAGGAAATTCCCAGAGTCACTTTCTTTTTGAAAGTTATTTTCCAATTGCTGAGCACCAAGACACGTTGTAACTAACCCTGTATAGTTTCTAAGGAAGTTATCACCCATGCCCTAGAGTATGTGGCTTACAAATTGTACATTGCTTTGCCTTCTAATAAGATCAGTGTCAAGGGAACAATCGTAATCCCAATAATAATTCCCCAATAATTGTACAAGATAGAAAGACCACAGAATCCAGTCATGAAAAATATTTATATTATTAATTCACCTATCTTGCAAGATTATGAAATTGTGTCTTTTCACAGGTAGTATTCTGGCAGATTTGAGCCTGCTGTGATTTTGGTGTGGTTTTTTTTTCCCCATATATTCTGAACTTTTGTTAATGTGTGAATGTTAAATGTGAAATCCTTGCAGTTAGAACTGGGGATTCTAATATTTCCTGCCTAAAATGAGAAGAGCATTAATCGGAGCTCTACAAATGAAATGAATATATTTTAACAAACAACAAACAAAAAGACTGACATTATTGTTCATTGAAGCTGTCTTGTGAAAGAACTTCCTGATGACAAAGATGATAAAGCTACAAAGGGAGATCATGTAGTCTCTGTAATTAAAAACAGGTGATACATCTGTCTTTTAGTGTTCTTTGCTTGTAAGCAAGGAGACTGCTTGATTATAAAATTGCTTTAGGTCTTTAAAAGTATGCACTTTGTGATTTGGTTTATATCACAGCCTCTGTTATTTTAAGCTTTTAAAAATGTTCTAATAAATCTGCTTCTTTCCATTTACCTTAATTTTATATGGGTTTACAGAAATGATCTAATCTTTAATAATGCACAAAGATTCATGAGTAGTGTATTATGTCAAATTAACACAAAAAGTCTAACACTATTTATTCCTCCCCATAGTTCATTTTAATTAAAAATGTATTCCTAAATACTTCCTTGATTAGGGACTAATGCTCTATTAATTTGAAACACATCTACTGAGAGCAGAGTAAATTCAGGGAGAGGAACTGACATTACATGAAACATAACTTATCACCCTGAAGAATACATTATGCCACTGTTCACAATGCATGCAGGTTTTCCATTATGCATTAAAATGCACAATGCAAGCATAATGACAGATTTGGGGAAAAGGCTATAGCAAAGGAAACTCATGAGGGATAATGTGCAGGTATGTATGCTAATAGTAGAAAAACATTTGCAGTTTGCAATATCAAGAGAAAAATAAGTATGATGGATGAACAGACATTCCACAGAAATGTTTCCTAACATGCAGCCATTGGTTTCGTAGTGATTAAAAACTTACACTAACTTATCAATGGCTCTCTTAAGAGTTATTAAATATCAGTTGTATATTAAACATTTAAAACTTTGGAAAAAGTTTTTTAAAAACCTAAAAACAATTAATTTCAGCCATTAGGTGTTTACAATCAAACCAGAGAGGGAAACAACACTGAACAAACCAAACGCATCTACAAATAAGCATTTTCAAGCAGAGAAAAAAAATTATTTAATAAGAATTCAGAGTAAAGAGATAGCTTTTAAGCTAGAATATGAAATTCAATGAGGGCTTTCTATTACTTGAGAGGAGGAATGAAATTATCCCACTTAGAAGGTAATGTCCAAATCAGATTAAGAATTTAACAGGTTTGTGAGTGAGTAAAGAAGTAAAAAGACATTTCATGGAAAATATGCTTTGTAAAATGCAAAAAAAGTGTTTGAATATCAGTGGAAATAGACCAGATGGTGTGGGGAATGAGTAACTGAGGAATCAGAGTTATAACTGGTTATAATTGAATTTTAATATCAGACTGGATATCATAATAATCATAGCAAAACTGATATACTGCTCTCATACTTTCTAGTGATTTCTTTTACTTTTTCCAAAGTTTTAAGCACTTAATACACAATTGGTGCTTAATAAATCTTAAGGGAGTCACCAATAAATTGATGTAAGCTGCCTTTTCTTGTGGGCAACTTTCTCTGGTGGTTCAGAGGTTAAAGTGTCTGCCTGCAATGCGGGAGACCTGGGTTTGATCCCTGGGTTGGGAAGATCCCCTGGAGAAGGAAATGGCACCCCACTCCACTATTCTTGCCTGGAGAATCCCATGGACGGAGGAGCCTGGTAGACTACAGTCCACGGAGTCGCAAAAGGTCGGACAGGACTGAGCAACTTCACTTTCACTATTGTTGGATCTTGTCTTTTTTAAATTAAACTACTGCTGCTGTGCAATATATAAGTTACAGGTGTACAATACAATGATCCACAATTTTAAAGGTTATACTCTGTTTGTAGTTATTATAAAATAATGGCTATGTTGTACAACATATCCTAGTAGCTCAATAGTTTGTACCTCTTCATTCTGTTACAGAAAGAAACGGCAGCACACTTCAGTATTCTTGCCTAGGAAAACCCATGGACGGAGGAGTCTGGTGGACTATAGTCCATGGGGTTGCAAGAGTTGGACACAATTTAGTGATTAAACCATCACCACCACTTCATTCTGTGCTCCTATCTTGCCCCTCTCCCCTCTGGTAACCACTAATTTGTTTTCTCTATCTGTGAATCTGCTTCTTTTTTGTTATATTTACTAGTTGTATTCTCTGGATTCCACATATAGGTGACATCATACAGTATTTATCTCTTTGTCTAACTTATCACAAGGCTTTCCAAGTCCATCCATGTTGCTACAAATGGCAAAATTTCATGCTATTTATGGGTGAGTAGTTTTCCAATGTGTGTATGTATGTGTGTGTGTGTGTGTATGTTTGTGTATCACATCTTCTTTATCCATTTATCTGTTGATGAGAAATTAAGTTGCTTTCAACTCAACTGTTGTAAGTAATGGTGCTGTGAACAATGGGGTGCATGTATATCTTCAAATTAGTGCTTTTTTTTTTTCTGCTATATAACCTGAAGAGGAATTCCTGACTTATAGGGTAATTCTATTTTTAATTTTTTGAAAAATCTCTTTACTGTTTTCCATAGTTTGCCCAGCTTACATTCTACCAACAGTGTATAAGTGTTCCCTTTTCTCCATATCCCTGCCAAAATTCGTCCTTTGTGCTCTTTTTGATGACAGCCTTTCTGACAGCTGTGAGATGATGTATCATTGTTATTTTGATTTGCATTTCCCTGATGCTCAGCAATGTTGAGCATCTTTTCATGTGCCTTTTGGCCATCCACATTTCCTCTTTGGAAGAATATGTATTCAGTTCTCTGGCTACTTTTATATTGTGTTATTTGGGTTTTTTGATGTTGAGTTGTGCTAACTGTGAAATAACTGATAAAAATTTAATGCCTTTTTTTAAAAAAATTCATTTTGGCATTCTTCATTTTTGATTTGTTGTGTTTACACTCTTTATATTTAACGCATTTTTATATGACTATGTTTATATCTATACACCTAAAATTTATTTTCTCTTTGGCTCACTTTTTCCTTTGTTACTTTTGTCCACTTACATGTGATTAAGTTTGTTTTATGATTTCATGCTATTTCTAATAATGGCTAATTTCTGTAAGTATTATTTTATTTTCCCTTGTATTTATAGTATTTATCTTTCATTACAGTCTAACATCAAATAATATTAAATCATATCAATTATAATGTGAAGGAACACACAACAATATACTTCTAGTTCCTTTCTAATTTTATACTGCTAGCCATGTAAACCCATTTTACATATTCTAAGTCCACATTGATAGCATTATGGCATTAGATACTCAATTATTTTTAGTTGTTTAAGGATACCTGTGTCTATTTTTCCTAAGGTTTCTGTATTCTGGCACTCATTTCCATTCAGCCTTGAACACTTCCCTAAAAATTTTACCTGTATTAATGGTAATACAGGTGCATTCTTGTATGCACACCTGGAATCTTCCTGGAATCTCTGTAAAAGCTGAGCCAAATCCCATGCTCCATTTCCTCTCAGAGAAGTTTGTCTTTTCTTATATTTTAGATTGCTTACTTACACTGCATCTTGTCTCTGATGGGTTCATGAGAAGTTACAGTCCTGTAGTTTTTCAATTTTTTCTTGTTGTTAGGTTGGTAGCAGTGCTCTTTTCTACGTTGGATGTGGAAGCAGACTACCTACAACTGAAGTTTAAGAAAGAAGAGCTGCCGAGGTAAAAGGTATTAATTTTGAACTTATTACTTAGTGCACTATGCATACACTATAGAGGAAACCAGTCAATTTTTTACACTAAGTTACAATAATATTTTAGGGAATATCAACTTTAAAATGAATGTTACATGGTTTTATCATCTATAACTTGGGCTACCGTGGTGGCTCAGATGGTAAAGTTCTATAACTTGAACAGGTCATTCAATTGGTGGAAATTATGGTATGGCAAAAATGGACAAAGAACAAATCTATTTCAAATGCTTTATAAAACAAATAATTATTCAGGCCTGCTATTGAAATTTATGATGTTCATGTGATAAAGATTGTTCACACCACTTCCCTTAATGTACATAGAATTTCTGTTTATAGGTTATATTGACAAGATGGGCTCAATAAAGGACAGAAATGGTATGGACCTAACAGAAGCAAAAGATATTAAGAAGAGGTGGCAAGAATATACAGAAGAACTATACAAAAAAGATCTTCAAGACCCAGATAATCACGATAGTGTGATCACTCACCTAGAGCCAGACATCCTGGAATGTGAAGTCAAGTGGGCCTTAGGAAGCATTACAAAAAACAAAGCTAGTGGAGGTGATGGAATTCCAATTGAGCTATTTCAAATCCTAAAAGATGATGCTGTGAAAGTGCTGCACTCAACATGCCAGCAAATTTGGAAAACTCAGCAGTGGCCACAGGACTGGAAATGATCAGTTTTCATTCCAATCCCAAAGAAAGGCAATGCCAGAGAATGCTCAAATTACCGCACAATTGCACTCATCTCACAAGCTAGTAAAGTAATGCTCAAAATTCTCCAAGCCAGGCTTCAGCAATATGTGAACCGAGAAATTCCAGATGTTCAAACTGGATTTACAAAAAGCAGAGGAACCAGAGATCAAATTGCCAACATCCGTTTTATCATTGAAAAAGCAAGAGAGTTCCAGAAAAACATCTATTTCTGCTTTATTGACTATGCCAAAGCTTTTGACTGTGTGGATCACAATAAACTCTGGAAAATTCTTAGATGGGAGTACCAGACCACCTGATCTGCCCCTTGAGAAACCTGTATGCAGGTCAGGAAGCAACAGTTAGAACTGAACATGGAACAACAGACTGGTTCTAAATAGGAAAAGGGATACATCAAGGCTGTATATTGTCACCCTGCTTATTTAACTTATATGCAGAGTACATCATGAGAAATGCTGGGCTGGAAGAAGCACAAACTGAAATCAGGTTTGCCGGGAGAAATATCAATAACCTCAGATATGCAGATGACACCACCCTTATGGCAGAAAGTGAAGAACTAAAGAGCCTCTTGATCAAAGTGAAAGAGGAGAGTGAAAAAGTTGGCTTAAAGCTCAACATTCAGAAAACTAAGATCATGGCATATTGTCCCATCACTTCATGGCAAATAGATGGGGAAACAGTGGAAACAGTGGCAGACTTTTATTTTTGGGGGCTCCAAAATCACTGCAGATGGTGATTGCAGCCATGAAATTAAAAGACACTCCTTGGAAGGAAAGTTATGACCAACCTAGACAGCATATTAAAAAGCAGAGACATTACTCTGTCAACAAAGGTCCGTCTAGTCAAGGCTATGGTTTTTCCAGTCGTCTTGTATGGATGTGAGAGTTGGACTGTAAAAAAAGCTGAGCACAGAAGAATTGATGCTTTTGAACTGTGATGTTGGAGAAGACTCTTGAGGATCACTTGGACTGCAAGGATATCCAACCAGTCCATCCTAAAGGAGATCAGTCCTAGGTGTTCTTTGGAAGGATTGATGTTGAAGCTGAAACTCCAATACTTTGGCCACCTGATGCAAAGACTGACTCATTTGAAAAGACCTTGAAACTGGGAAAGATTGAGGGCAGGAGGAGAAGGGGAAGACAAAGGATGAGATGGTTGGATGGCATCACCAACTCAGTGGACATGGGTTTGGGTGGACTCCGGGAGTTGGTGACAGACAGGGAGACTGGCGTGCTGTTTTTCATGGGGTTGCAAAGAGTTGGACATGACTGAGCACCTGAACTGAAATGGATGACCAAACAGATTTTTTTTTTTAAAGTCTAGGATACAAAATACAGAATGGTAGATTTGCTGATACCTGTGACATACTGTGTCACAGAAATTAAGACACTTGGATATCATTTACAGAAAGAAAATAAACCCAGTCATATTTTCAAAAGTGAATGCTAGAGATAGAGCAATTAAGTATGATAAATATCATAAATATTTTCAAAGAAATAAGGATTAATATTAGTACCTAAGAGCCAAAAGAAAGATATGATGTATGAATTTTAGAGAAGTAGCTGAAAATAAAAGGCACATTTAGCAATTCATTATCAGGTGAGTACATGCATTCTCAATTCAGTTCAGTTCAGTCGCTCAATCATGTCCGACTCTTTGCGACCCCATGAATCGCAGCAAGCCAGGCTTCCCTGTCCATCACCAACTCCCGGAGTTTTCTCAAACTCATGCCCATTGAGTCACTGATGCCATCCAGCCATCTCATCCTCTGTCGTCCCCTTCTCCTTCTGCCCCCAATCCCTCCCAGCATCAGGCTCTTTTCCAATGAGTCAACTCTTCACATGAAGTGACCAAAGTACTGGAGTTTCAGCTTCTAAAAAGCCTGGAGCAGAAAGTTATCAACTTTTGAAACAGAATAGCAATAATTTTCTTCCAAAACATGGCTCCTCATTGAAAAGCAATTCATGAGAATAAAATCTTTAAAAAGTAGAACAGAAAATATAGAAGGGAAGAAAAGTGACTTTCAAAAGGCCTGTGAGGGAATAGACCAGAGCTGAAAATCTCAGAAATCAAATCGTCATTTTTTGAAAAATGCATACAAAACAACAGGAAGCAGCTCTATTAAGTAATAAAAGCTACCCTGAACTAACCTTTTAAATATCCAGGAAAACTGATTTCACATAACAGTGAACAATAGAAAAGTGTTATGGCTCAAACCCAAGAGTTATTATAAGGAAAAAGAAGGTAGCAAAATAGCATACCCGCAGAAAATAAAATCACACCAGAAAGATATGAGTAGATAACTGATCAAAACTATGCTTAAATTGGTGGTTTCTCCATGATGTTATAGGGAAAAAAGTCTCACTTTTGAAGCAAACTATTTTATAACCTTGCAAACTCACAAGTAAAGGAAAAATAATTATATTGTCTCTACTAGATAAACTGTACCACTAGGTAAGGAGGGGGGGAAAGTGTCTTTCTAGAAGTACGCTATCTAATAATTGAAAGGAAATGATAACTTTAAAATATCATTTTTCCAGTTCAATCTAAATTCATGGATCTAGCCGCTAAGTAACAACAGATGCTAACATCATAAAAAGTGAGACAACCAAATACGAAATATCTCCTGATGAAAGAATACAACATCACCAAGAGCTGCAAAAGTGATCACATCTAAGTGACTTTAATTCTGGATCCAATTGCTGGAAATACAAAGAGAGAGAAGCATGCAGTCATCAAGTAGCTTGGCTTCGTCAACAAAATAATTGTAAAGGAAAAGAAAGAGAGGACGATTTTGGAATAATGGAGACTTCACAAGTAAATAGTAAAAGGAAGTGAACTGAGGATGCATGTTCAGGTCATAAACCTGTGAGGAAATATGAAAGTGAAAGTGTTAGTCATTCAATCTTGTCCGACTTTCATGGAATGTAGCCCGCCAGGCTCCTCTGTCCATGGGCTTCTCTTGGCAAGAGTACTGCAGTGGGTAGCTATTTCTTTCTCCAGGGGATCTTCCAGACCCAAGGATCCAACCCGGGTCTCCTGCATTGCAGACAGATTCTTACCATGTGAGCTATAAGAAGTGATAAATATGAAATTTCAGAAGACTGAATAATTTGTGGGGGAGAAGGTGGTTGTGATTAAGAGGGTGTGCCTGGGAGACCCTTACAGATCTACACTAAGCAAATAGCTACACTAAAGACACATCATTACTAAAATTGGGGGGAGGAGCAGGCTAAGAGATGAGATTTCAGTTTATAACAAATAACTCAAGTCTGAAGCAACTTTATAGTATGATAGTTTAGTGACTGGTCTGCAGAGCCAGACTGCTGCCTGGGTTCAAGTCCCAGGTACAGTCTGGCAGCAGGACTTCGGACTGGCTTCCTAGTCTGTTAAATGGAGATAGCTTCCCTCACAAGTTAGGCACTCGGATTAATAGAAATATTATGAAAAAATTAGTTTTACATTTGCAAATGAGATATTCTTTGAATCCCTGTGCTGTTATTCAGGAGTGAACATGTACATTTTTTATGGTCATTCCATCAAGGGTCTCAAGATGACACATAGGTTAGATTCTGAAAGTAAAATTTAAGTCTTCTGAGCTGAAATTTGAAATGTGAAATATAAAACTTCAACTGAAGTACTCATTCATTGAGCTAAATTCATATAGCATAATGTGTCTTACAGGTGAAGTGGCAAATATTTCTCAAATACTATTGGTTTCTTTAGGCTGCATCAGTTTCATTACTAATTATTGTTCAATATCCTTATTGCGAGGTCCCCATCTCTTACTCTCCATATCACTCACTTATAGTTTTCAAGAAATGTTCTAAAAAAGACAAGCTATTGTTATGACTGCTATGATTAGTTGGGTCAAATAAATATGCACTATTTTGGAATTGTATAGAATATTATTGTAAAAGCTATGTTGACTAAACAGCCAAACTCGATTAAACTGAGTCTCTTATAGATGAAATTAAACTCTGCAGGTTTTTTCAGATTAAATTTAGAAATAATTTTATATCAAGTTTGTAGAAAACTGGCACATATTTGGCTATAGTTCATTGGTTCATTCCTTTCAAATAGCAGTTCCAGAACAGATTTCATATTTGGTAAGTATGTTACTTTTCAAAATATGAACTACATCCTGGTTTCCTGAAAGATAAGGGCTTAGCTACTACTTTCACATTTTAAAAATTATTTTGTGAAGATAAATTTTTAATGTCAAAAGCTTTGTTTTTTTGGCATAATTCCTTTGCTCTGTCACAAATGGTTAAAATATGCATCATTATGAAGAAATATGGCTTCAAAATTTCATTCTCTTTAAAACATATTTGTCCTGATTTAAAAAGCCATAAAAATCCTTAAAGTTCATACTTTACAGAAATCTATAAAATATAGAGTCACTCTCTCCTATAAACCCCCAGAGATAATTACTGCAAACATATTGCTCAAAATGTCTTTTGTGTACCAAGTCACACATGTGTGTGTTTAGTTCATCTACTTTTGTAGACTAAGAAAAGACTGCCTCATGTAGAAGACATTTATGTGCATACATATATCATACAGCTTTTAGCACCTGATAAAAAAAGTTTGAATTAAAAGTTAAGTAGAAATTTTGAGATAAACCAATACTTGTAAAACATTTATTCATACTGGTCAATAGCATATTTAAGGAATCATTTGAATGAATATCTACTGTTTCGTGTTTTTGAAAGCTTATCAATTTGAAACTGTTAATAAGATCCAGACTCTAAATAACACAATAAACAAGAGCAAGCTTAATGACCTCAGAACACTCAAAACCATATCGATGGGTGAAAGAGAAATAAAGATTCGTCTTTTAACTCTCTGTTTTCAGATCTCTTTTTCATAGCAGCTTAGTGCGTAACTTAACTAATACCAGAACTACTAAATGCTAAACGCTGCTCTATAAATACATCAAGTCATTTTATGCCATTGCTTTACAGACAAAGCATTATGAAAAAGGACATATTGGAATATATTTATTCATTCAAATTACTAATTTAGCCAATAAACATTTCTTTAACAGCTACTATGTGCTGAGTACTGCATAGCCACAAGAGACGGCGTGCACAAGAACACTGAATTCTGCTCCCAGGTATGATTATTTTCAATAGAAATAGATACCCATCAAAAATCACAAATAAAAATCTAAAATACACTGCCGTGATAATTGTTTCAATAGTAGGTTCCTGGCAATACAAAGAAAATAAAAAAGATGAGTCTCAATCACAAATATGAATTACCTAACAGCTAATAGATACATAAAGGACTAGTAATAATGCAAAAACACCTGCCCCCCATTACCCCCAGAGTCTCTGAAGGGAAATAAGGAATCAAAACATAATCACTAAGCAAGGCAGCATGTTGGTACCACATAAGCACCAAGAGATGAATGGGCGTATCATAGGCATGACTAAAGATGCCAAATGGTTTTCTAATGTAATGACAGATGTAATGCAAAACAATACGCTGCTTCACAATGTGTGTACCTCCTACAACATCTACATCTGAGCCATGAGAAAAATACATTGAGGTTGTATCAAGCTACACATACTCATTTTTTTTCACATAAGCATTGATTACAAGTCTTCCTGACTAGTGGTTTCAATCATGATTTGAAATTATTTGATTTAAATTATATCTTTCCTAGAGGAGATTTGTCCAAACACATAGAGAAAATCTTCCCCTAAAGTCTTCCAGGTTTTAAATCAATCAGTAAATAGAATTTTAACAGAGGTAACCACATAACTTACTTTTCCAAAGTCCAATTTATTATTGTAAAGAAATTGCTGAATACCAAAACTTGTGTGAGTTCATTCCCAGATTTGTTAATCTTGGGGGGAAAACTTTACTGTGAAGATAGAATACACTGGAAAACAAAGAAAAACTTGTTCATTCTTCACTAGGAATGATAGGACACTGAGAGTTAACTTGACTTTGGGTCCAAGATTAGGGTTTGAACTTCAAGATGTAGTGAACTTTATTTGGGCTTCGCAGGTGGCTCAATGATAAAGAATCTGCCTGCCAATGCAGAAGCCACAGAAGATGAAGGTTCGATCCTTGGGTCAGGAAGATCCCTTGGAGGAAGAAATGGCAAGCTGCTCCTGTATTCTTACCTGGAGAATTTCATGGACTGAACAGCCTGGTGGGCTACAGTCCATGGGGTCACAAAGAGCCAGATACAACTGAGTGACTGATTATACACTTACGCAAACTTGTATTAGTAGTCTGTAAAATCTTTTGTTATAACCTTCTTCTGGAAAGCTTGTTGTTGTTCAGTTGCTAAATCATGTCCAACTATTTGCAATTCCATGAACTGCAGCACGCCACATAGTCAGACACAACTAAAGTGACTTAGCATGCAGGTACAAGGCACTAAGATGTATGAGACTCTGGAGAATGCCTGTTTTTCTTTCAGACTCTGATTCTTATAGTTTTTGTGGCATACTTATTTATGCAAATTTTCATTCATCCACATAAAGTTTAAATGAAGAATGTGCATTTTCCAAGCACTCTTGAGAATTACTGAAACACATTCTTTTCATAAAGCTACATTGATAAATTTAATTTTAAAAAGTCAATATTAGATATCATATATGCCAAGCTTGAGCCTAAACTGTAGATGCTATTAAATCTCAGACAGCTTTAGGTTGGACTTTATTCCCTTGTCTAAGTAGACCTTGGTGTGCATACCTAGCATCCCATATTTTCTACATACATTGATTGTGAAAAATGGCCAAGAATTCCTCCTCAAGTCTGACTTGGTCAGATCACCATATCTTACAGCCAGCAAGGCTAAAATTTTCTAGTCATCAACATGTATTAGCAAACCCTCATTTTTACCCCAAGGTAAGCTTAGTCTTGTTGGTGATTCCTATATTGTTTCTTTCCTTGTTTCCTCAATTTTTCAGTTTTTGGAGAGTAACTTCCTTAGGGGCCCTACAACCACTAAAATACTCCCACATAGTAAATCCTTTTGTCACTGTCTAGCTATATATGTATATATTATTGACTCACTAAATTCTATTATTGTGTGTGCATAGTCAGTCACTCAGTCGTGTCCGACTCTTGGTGACCCTGTAGACTATAGCTTGCCAAGCTCCTCTGTCCATGGGATTTTCCAGGCAAGAATAGTGGAGCAGGCTGCCATTTCCCCCTCCAGGGGATCTTCCAGACTCAGGGATCTAATCTATGTCTCTGGTGTCTTCTGCATTGGCAGGCGGATTCTTTACCACTGAGCCACCTGGGAAGACCAGGATACTTTTATTAAATTATTAAATTCATTTTTGTTGGCTCAAATTTAATTCCTGTTCATTTATTTATCTTCGGAAATTCTTAATCTCCCTATTATAAAAAGAAAGAAAAAACTGAGTTATCTGATTTCTAATTTGGAAAAGATAAACGATTCTTCTGGACTACTGTATGAAATAAAAACAAAACATCATGACAGAAACCTCTCTCTATATGTTGCAGTTTATTCCAAAAAGATACAGGAACCAATGCTATTCCTAGCCAATTAAAATTTAGTGCTTGAACATGTCATGATTTTTTCTCTAAACTTGATGGATTAACTTGAGAAATGTCAAAAGTAGCTGCCAAGTTTAGAGAGGAAAACAAGATTTATCCATACCTATAGATCTCCCAACATGTCTGGTTTTTATCACTTGCATTGCCAAACAATTGCATATTCTAGAATGATCTCTGTGAGTAAAAAGAATAAAAAATATACTCTACATCTTTTTGCCAACACTGTTATATATTGGATTGTTTGAGCTTTAAAATGATGACAAGACATGAGTAACGACAAGTATAACTACAGTGTCAGAAACCTGTATTATATAGTCCAGGTGAATTATCATAGAATGAGGGAATTTTAGTGCTTCAAAGAACTTTAGAGACAATAGAACTGTTTGCCTTTCAACATTTTTTCCAAAATTTATTTTAGCCCACCAATCAATTGAAATACATCTTTGTACAGATAACCTTAAGTGTAAAACTTTCTTATATTTCATTTCTTTAAGGTGAACAACTGCTAGTTTATCTCTTAAGGAGGATAACTTCAAGTAGACTGTACAGTCTATAGATATAAATGGCAAATTTGTCATATTTGAAGCTGCTCCTAGAACATTCCATATTCCTGTTAGAGTGTCTAACTTTTAGGAACAAGACCCTTCTATTAATTAAAGTGAAAGTGAGAGTCGCTCAGTTGTGTCTGTCTCTTTGCGACCCCATGGACAATACAGTCCATGGAATTCTCCAGGCCGGAATACTGGAGTGGGTAGCCTTTCCCTTCTCCAGGGGATCTTCCCAATCCAGGGATTGAACCCAGGTCTCCCACATTGCAGGCAGATTCTTTACCAGCTGAGCCACAAGGGAAGCCCTCTGTTTTGTAATTTCAAAATTCATACTAGTGCTAAACATTCTAACTATTTTTGTAAATTTAAGAAAAAAAATTTCTCAGTGTAGGTTAAAGTATCAATTCTTCATCAACAAGCAAGTTGGATTCTTGAACATTCTTCTGGCCTGAACAACAGTTTCCTAGTAGATTATTCATTGCTCCTCTTTAGGCTTTAATTCAGTAAATTTTTACTTCATTAATACTTCCATATTTTTATCTATTTGCTCTCTTCCATTTTATCAGTAAGCATGCATGTTGGAAGGCATGCTGACATGTTATGAATAGACTTTTTAAGCATAATTAATTAGCACAAATTAACAATTTACAAATCACCCAGTTCTACATAGTTTTAGTGATAAAAAGAAAATATTTCCCAAGGTATTCTTCATTAACGTCATAAGTAACCTTCTTCAAATCACACATACTCTGTTTTGCCTTACATTTTGCCTAACTGAGTCAGCTGCTATGAGTCTAGCTAGCTACCTTCCCTGCAAGGTGTCAGAGGCACAGCTATGTTTCAAAAGGAGTATAGCTTCACAACCACCACCACGGCAGGCTGAATGATGAACATGCTTTGTTCACAGATACTTTCCCTCTGAATGACCAGTAGAAATTTAAAATCAAATGGTTCCAAAATCAGTAAAAATATTTCATATGTTACATTGATGCTATGCTTTTAAGAAAATAGAAATTAACACAAATATATGCACTACTATGGTTTCCCAGGTGGCACTAGTGGTAAGGAATCTGCCTTACCAATGCAGGAGACCTAACAGACTGAAGTTTGATCCCTGGGTCGGGAAGATCCCTTGGAGAAAGGCATGGCAACCCACTCAAGTATTCTTGCCTGGAGAATTCCATGCACAAAGAAGCCTGACGGACTATGATCCATAGGGTTGCAAAGAGACAGACATGGCTGAAGCCACTTAACACACACATATACACTATTATATATACAATAGAAAATCACTAAGGACCTACTCTAAACCACTCTACTCAATATTCTTTAATAACTTATATGGGAAAAGAATCTGAAAGAGAAAGGGTATAATTATAACTGAATCACAGGTATACATTGCTGTATGCCTGAAACTGACACAACATTGTAAATATATTCCAATATAAAATAAAAATTAAATTTAAAAAGAAATTAACACAAGTGTTAAGTTTCTCTTTTTAGTTTTAAAGTTTACAAATTTCTTGTCTAATTATAAACTAGATTGAAATTTTTAAGGGAGCAGTTTTTTATAATACATAAAATTTAAAAACTTAAGCAAATTATTTGATGTGTTATTATTACAGCATATGGTGAATAATGAAAACTAACCACAATGCCAGAAAATTTTGACTCTGTAGCTCATTTATTTAAACAAAGTAAAACTTGAAAAGTTGAAATTAAAGCAAGACAAAGAGCTTTTGCGAACTGTGGTGCTGAAGAAGACTCCTGAGAGTCCCTTGGACTACAAGGAGATCAAACCAGTCAATCCTAAAGGAAATCAGTCCTGAATATTCATTGGAAGGACTGATGCTGAAGCTGAAGCTCCAGTACTTTGGCCACTGATGTGAAGACCTGACTCCTTGGAAAAGACCCTGATGCTAGGAAAGATTGAAGGCAGGAGAAGGGGATGACAGATGATGAGATCGTTGGATGGCATCACCAGACTCGATAGACATGAGTTTGAGCAAACTCCAGAAGATGGTGAAGGACAGGGAAGTCTGGGGTATTGCAGTCCATAGGGTCACAAAGAGTCAGACACAACTGAGCAACTGAACTGAACAAAACTGAATGAGCTTCTATATTCACTTTCAATTTTAACAATTATCATGCTTTAGTATCAAATGAATCTTTTATAGTGAGAATACTCAAATGCGAATCTGCTAGAGTTTTCTCTTTTCTGGCAAAATAAATTAATATATTACAAGCACATGCTATGAATGCTATTTCCAGACCACCTCTACTTCTCTGCTCTTTCACCTCTTCCCTTAAAAGAACGGAATAAAAGGGAAAACAATTGCAATGAAAACTAGGTAAGCTGTGTCAAATGCAACTTTCTTCTTTTATGTGGCAAGGCTACTACCAGATGGTTGTGTTGCAGGCAGAAGTCAATTCTGACTCCATGTTGGAACTGTTTATCCACTTGCTTTCCCTTGCTTTTGTTGTTATAAACATACATAATGGCCTGCATCAGAGAATCCTGCCCCTCTGCCTGACTGTTAAACTAAAGTGTCTTTGTTCAGAATCCTTTCTTCCTAGATGGCAGGAAGGAAGAAATTAACACATCTCCCTGCTTGAGGCTTGCCATCAGTTCAGTTCAGTTCAGTCACTCAGTCATCTCCGACTCTTTGTGACCCCATGAACCACAGCATGCCAGGCCTCCCTGTCCATCACCAACTCCCAGAGTCCACCCAAACCCATGTCCATCGAGTCGATGATGCCATCTCATCCTATGGCTTGCCATACTAGGTGATATTTGCAAGGTAAGTGGCCTTTTCACTTTGCTTTTTCACCTTACCCCATATCTAATCCATAAAAGAACCTGACATCCATACCCAAGTAAGATGGGTTTTTTGAGACACAAGTCTGTCATCTTCTTGGTCGGCCGGCTCCAAACAAAGTCATTATTCCTTCTCTCAGATTCATTGGCCTATAGTGCAGTGAGCGGACAAGCTTGGATTTAGTAACAGTCGTTGTTGTTTAGTCACTAAGTCATATCCTACTCTTGCAACCCCATGGACTGTAGTCTGCTAGGCCCCTCTATCCATGGGATTATCCCCATAAGAATACTGGAGTGGGTTGCCATTTCCTCCTCCAGGGAATATTTCCAATGCAGGGATTGAAGCCATGTCTCGTGTACTGGCAGACAGATTCTTTACCTCTAGCCACCTGGGGAACACTTACTACCAGAAGACTTGAGGTTTAGGTTGAAGTACATATTATGCTGTAGTACCTATTATCATCCACTTTTTACTTTCAAACCATGTTTACCAACTTTGGCTCCTACTCTGGTAATTTTCTCACCCTTTACAGTGAAAAACATATCTCTTAGTTTAACCAGGCTGTGATCACGAGTTCATTTTCAGCAACCTATCTTCCCTTGATGAGCATCTTTATGAGACAACCATATTGTGGCTATGGTTTAAGTCATCCTGCCTCCTCAGTGAGTGGTTGTAGAAATTAATATTTTAACTACTTAGTTGGAAAAAGAATATCACCAGTTTCCACACTAGCCTAAACATATTTTATCTTGCCTAGCTACCCTGCTGTGGTTGCCATTACTTTTAATATTCTAATACATACATTTATAAACAAATGAAATACACAGATTAAAAACATGAAAATAAATGTGAAAATATTGATTTTATGTTGTTGTTGAGTTGTGCAAAGCCACTTTAGTTGTGTCTGACTCTTTGCAACCCTATGGACTATAGCCCATCATGCCCCTCTGCCCATGGGATTCTCCAAGCAAGATTACTTTTTTATAAATGTATGCAAATTTTATAAAATAATTTCAGAGCAATTTCATCTTAACCAAATTAAATATTATGAAGATCAAGAAACATTAGCTATTAGGTATTGGTTAATTATGTAATATTATTTCCTTGCTGCTTATGACTGAATTTTCTAGAAGAAAATAACTATCTATATATATCAAATAATCACTATTTTTTTAACAGTTAATGTTCCTTCATCTCTTCTGTGAAAGAATTTTTAGATGAAACTGCATTTGAAGAATATTTTAGTATTTTGTTCCATTTACTCTTTGAAGGAATGTCAAAATTAAGCTCACACTGTTTATTTCTTTGCTGCTAACAAAGTTTTGAGAATTTCAAGTATACTTATATTCTACTCATTGAACAAAAGTTTAGAAAACAGTTTTCATGGATATCAAATATTTCTTTGTCTCTGGATACATTTGTTTATGTAAAAAACAAAACTTTTGGCAATCTGGACATATTTAGGATTTTTTTTTCCTTTCCTTTAAGTTGAAAAACACATGATAAACATTTGTCATAAATCGTAAGCTTACCTTTCATTCTTGGTTTTGATCCAGCAAGTGTTCTCTATCACAGACTCTTCATCTGGCATATTTAACTGATGACTCGGGAGATAAAGTTGAAAGAAGATGATTTAATAATTCCTTTCATGTTCTTTTTTCAGGTTAAGTTGCCCTTATTTTACATTTATTTCAAATCTTTTTCTTTTCTTTATAAGTGCCTGTAAGTTCTCCTTCCTTTTCATACAGAAAAAGTTGCTTTTTCTAGGAATTATTTACTTTTTATTTTCATATTTCAGTGTGCCCTTTAATTTCTTCAAAAGGTTTTGCTCTCTTTTAAAAAAAAATTAAAGGAGGCTTCAATTAGCACCTATTTAAGAAACAAGCTCTATTAAATACTTAGTATATGCTAAGCACTAAGCATAAAAATATAATTGATACTTTTCCATATATTTTGATATAATATACATAATATATATATTTTCATATATATTATATAATATAATTATATATATTTGATATATTATATATATTTTGATATAATTGATCTTTATGTCAAGGATTCATGATATATCAACTTATTGACAATGAAAAGCAAAGCAAAAATTCCATTCAAAGAGGATTTTGCAGTAAAAGAAAAAATAAAACTGGTTTGGAATCTCACAGACCTGGTTAAAAGTCAAGGTTTGGTCATCACCAAGGTGTATGACATTGGTTAAATTTCTTATTGTCTCTGAATCATTATAGTATAATCTTTAAAATAACTTCCTAATGAGAAGAAAGAGTATGGACCCTTAGCTAAAGGCAGTGATTTGTCCTTTATCTACTCAATATGATTCTCAGGTGAATATTCAAAAGATAGCACCATACAGAAGGGAAGAAAGTTTAGAAATCTGCATTTCTAAAGACTAGTGTGAGAGAACGGAAAACACCTGCAGATGTGATGAACAGAACAAAATAGAACAATGTGCACTTCTTCAGTCCAAACAGAATCATTTCAGTTCTCTAGGATTATCCCGCCTACCACTAAAAATCTCCTCTACATAACACAATAAACAAGTCTAAGACTCTGAAAGGTAGAAACAAGAATGTGGACTGTCTAGGGATATTTAGACTTGAGGGATAACACAATGGTGAATCCCCTGGGTTTTCTTATTGCCTGCTATGCATCCTGGGCAGAGTTCTGTGAAAGATTCTAGCCCAGACTCTCCAACAGGAAAAAACAAAACAAATTAACAAACAAAACCTACAAGTGAAACCTGTCCCCTAAAAGGACATAATAGAACAGAAAACAATTTTGGAAATATCCACCCTATTAAAGGCAAATTCCGACAGAACTTCTTACCTGTTTGGTTTCAGTGAGGCTGAGCAAGGAGCTGCTTGGCTGTCCCATCTCTTCCTATCAAAACAGTTGGCAGCACTCGGATTCCCAGGCCAGAAGTGTTAGCTGGAACAAAGAGCTAATCTTCCACTCTCCCCCTGGTGGAAGAAAAAACAAAAAACACATGTGAAAGTATCAGTCACACAGTCAGTTGTGTACAAGTCTTTGCAACCCCATGGACTGTAGCCCACTAGGCCCCTCTGTCCATGGAATACTAGAGTTAGGTGCCATTCCCTTCTCCAGGGGATCTTCCTGACCCAGGGATCAAACCCAGGTCTCTTGCACTGCAAGCAGATTCTTTATCATCTGAGCCACCAGTGGAAGTAGGTATTAAATACTACCCAATTCTGCCAGCCGGTGTGGACAAATCAAGTAGAGAACTGATCTTCCTTTACCCATGCATTCATTTTTTTGCCCTATAGAACTAAAATAATAGATCAGAGGCTGAATACTTTGTTTCACTACTTTTACACTGCCTGTAACCAGTTTAAATTTTTTTTAATCCATTTTTTCTGCTTTCATCACTTGGAACTCAAGTTTTTATACTATGTTCTGGCATTTGCAATAGTCTTGTTTATTCCTTCTGCTAGACACCTTCTTAATTTTTTCTATTCCCCTCAAAAAAACATCTTCACTCAGGAAAGTGAAGTGTAGAGAAAATTTCCACTTAAGTAATCTTCCAAAATGCTGGCTACAAATTATTTGCATATTTATAGTTTTTGTTTCAAGTTTACTGCATGTTAGAAATGACTGTATATTTGTATTTGCTTTTACATCTACAAAAATGTTACTGAATTGTTAGTGTCAGAATTAAATTTATAAGTATAAATAATATATCTGAGCAACATTGAAATTTAAAAAGTAATATTTGGTGCTGTCAAGAATAAACAAACATATTTATTAATTTTTTGAGAACATTCCATACTGTTTCCCAAAACAACTATACTATCTCACACTCCCACAAAGAGTTACAAGGGTTTCTTTTTCTCTATATCCCCATCAATGCTTATTATTAGTACTTTTAATAGTAGGCATCCTAACAAATCTAAGGTCATATCATACTGTGATTTTGATTTACATTGCCCTGATGATTAGTGATTTTGTGTACCTTTCCATATATTTCATATACTTCAGTCTGTTTTTATGCCAGTACTGTACATACTGTTTTAATAATTCAAAATAGAATTACCATATAATTCAGCAATACCATATTTTGGATATATACACCCAGAAGAATTGAAATTAGGATCTGGAAGAGATATCTTCCATATTTACTGCATCATTATTCACAATAGTCAATCTATAAAAATAACCTCAATGTCCATCAGTGAATAAATAGATTTTTTAAATGTGACATATACATGCAAGGGAACATTATTCAGCCATAAAAATGAAGGGACTCCTATGGCATGCAACAATATGAATGAACCTGAAGGACATTATGAAAATTGAAATATGCCAGTCTCCAAAGGACAATTACTGCATAATTCTATTTATGAAGTATCTAAAAATAAAAATCAAAGGATTGTCAGAGACTGAGAGGAGGAAATAGGAGTTGCTGTTGGACAGGTATATATTTTCAGTTATGTGATATTATTAAGTTACAGAGATCTACTGTACAATATTGAACCTATAGTTAACAATAATATATTGTGCACTTAAAATTTTTCTAAGAAGGTAGATCTTATGGTAATTGTCCCTAAATCATTAATAAATAAATAAATGAACTTTTAAAAAAGAATAAATTGGTCAGTTAATCTATGACAAAGGAGGCAAGAATATACAAAGGAGAAAAGACAGTCTCTTCAATGAGTGATGTTAGGAAAGCTGGACAGCTACATGTAACACAATGAAATGAGAACATTCCCTCACACTGTGTACAAAAATAAACTCAAAAATGGTGGAAAGACCTAAATATAAGACATTATACCAGAAAACTCCTGAAAGAGAGCAGAAGCAAAACATTCTTTGATATAAGTCATAGCTGTATTTCCTTAGATCAGTCTCCCAAAGCAAAAGAAATAAAAGCAAAAATAAGCAAATGGAACCTAATTAAGCTTAAAAGCTCTTATACAGCAAAGGAAACCATCAACAAAATGTAAAGATGACCTTACAAAATGGGAGAAAATGTTTGCAAAAGATGTGATCAACAAAGTGTTAATATTCAAAATATACAAATGGTTCATACAACTCAATATCAATAAAACAGCCCAATCAAAAAATGGGCAAAAGACCCAAGTAGACATTTTCCCAATGAAGACATACACATGGCCTGCAGGCACATGAAAAGATGGTCAACATTGCTAATTATTAAATAAATGCAAATCAAAACTACAATGATGTACCACCTCACAGGGAACAGAATGGCCATCATCAAAAAGTTCACAAATAATAAATGTTGGAGAGGGGTTTGAAGAAAAAGTCATTTCCTACACTGCTGGAATGTAAACTGGTGCAGTCATTATGAAGAACAGTAAGGAGCTTCTTTAAAAAAAAAATTTTTTTAAAGAGCTACCATGTTATCCAGCAATCCCACTCCTAGGTATATCCAGAAAATTTATCTGAATGGACCGAGGGAAGTAAGTCAGACAGAGAAAGACAAATACTGGATGATATCACTTACATGTGGAATCTAAAAATGGTACAAATGAACTTATTTATAAAATAGAAACAGATTCACACATATAGAAAGCAACCTTCTGGTTACCAAAGGGGGAAGGGAGGGAAGGAAGGACAAATTAGGAGTGGTGGATTGACAGATACACACTGCCATACATAAAATAAATAAGCAACAAGATACATACTAATACTCAACACCTTGTAATAAACTATTAATGAAATACAATCTGAAAAAAAAAACCGAATGCCTTTGCTGTACATCTGAAACAAACACAGTACTTTAAATCAATTATTCTTCAATTAAAAAATGAACGAGCAGAGTATAGTAAAACACAATTCCTTAAATTGTAACTCTAAAGGCTATGCCATTTTGACAATACCATTCATTTTACCTTAAACTCAGTAATAGAGAATAATGTTGTTAGTAGTTTTCAGTTGTGTGCCCTTTTCATCTCACTTTTCATTTCCATAGTATTGTTAATTAACACTGAGAAATTAGTAGATACTGACAATGTCATCTTCCTCATAAAGACCTCTCTGCTTTTAAAAAACATTGTTTTAAAAGCACTTTGGTAATACATGTAAATCCATGGCTGATTCATGTCAATGTATGACAAAAACCACTACAATATTGTAAAGTAATTAGCCTCCAAGTAATAAAAATAAATGGAAAAAAAATAAATAAAAGCACTTTGGTTGCTATTTTTCTTTTAATAAAAAGCAATGTGATTTTTATATAGTGTCATTAGCCTGCTTTGAAATCTTACTGGAGATTGAAAAAGATTCTGCTCAGTTTAGAGCATTTTTGCCCATAAATAAATTGCTGTGGAACTCTAAACATGTAAATAATTTATAATGTGATGAGTTGTTTGCAAGCTGATAAGTTTGCTAGAACCCAAAATTGGATTTCCCTGGCTTCCCTCAGTTGACTTTACGGTGTCTCATATCAAAGCACACAGCTTTTTATCTCACCCCTATTTCACAGGGTCAAGAATTGATATTAACCCTTTTCCAAACGAGCAACTACAGCTGAAAAATCACATAGCAAAAATATGGCCGCAGGATATAAAGAAAAGTAGAAGGGTAAAAGAGTAGAATGGTGGCTTTTTTGAAAAATAGCCAAGTGAAAAAAAAAAATGATATTTTTAGTTTCCTAAGTATCTTGAAAGAGAAAAAAAAAAAAAAAAAGAACAAGTGATATGCTCTTGCCTGGAACTGACACTGTACCGAAGGAAAATGCAATGAAGGAAATGAAAAGCTGCTTAGTGACCTTTCCTTTTATGTACTAAAGATAAGGTTTGCTTGCTCTTTCTAATCATGTGGCTGGTAAAATAAGAATTCTTATTCTTTACTCTCTCCAATTTCCCCTATGGTACAGAGAATACATATTTCAAACATAAAATATAAAAAAAATACTGAGATACTCATGGTTTTAGCTACTTAAATTTCCTTCTTTTATAAATCTTATTACACACAAGCTGTTTTCATACAAAAGTGAACTGAAGTACTTAGATATATGCATATAATGAGAGCTCCCTGGAATACATACATGGATCAGTGTTGGATGCCCCAGAGCTCCAGTAAAAGTGCAGAATGTGGCAAAGCAGGAAGGTTACTCAGAAGGAATCAAGAGTCAGCATTGCTTAATTAGACTTTTATTTAATAGGAGGATAATTCCTTTAAAACGCTGTGCTGGTTTGTGCCTTACAAACACGAATCAGCCACATGTATGCCTTCTCTCTTGAGCCTCCCTCCCACCCCATTCCCATCCTCTCCATTGAGGTGGTCACAGAACACTGGGCTGGTTCCCTGTGTTATGTCCTTAATTACACTTGATGCACAATTCCACCAACACTCCAGGGAAGAAAAGATAAATATAGTATAGTTATAAAAATAAAAGGACAGGTGATTGACCATCTTACACAATAACAGTAACTGCTAAAAGATATTCAGCACTCATTTCCTGCTAGGCACTGTGTCCTACACAATTTACTTGTAGTATTTCATTCAACTCTTTTAATAACTCGAATTCTAGAGTTTCCAATGATAAAATTGAAGTATAAAAAAATTAAAACAAACATGTAAGATCACATAATTCTCAGGTGGAAACAATAGGCTCCAAAATAAATCAATTTGGTCTTTTAATCTATGTTTTTATCGCTATATTATACTGTATGTATTTACATCTAAGAATCAAAGTGTTTATTTATTTGCAAAATAAAACCAATAGTGTGGGTACATTCTTTTTATTTGCTTTAAATATATATATGTATATACATATATATATATAGTGTGGGTACATTCTTTTTATTTGCTTTAAATATATATATGTATATACATATATATATATATGGTGTGGGTACATTCTTTTTATTTGCTATATATATATATATATATATATATGTTCTCAGTCTCTAAGTCATGTCTGACTCTTTGCAACACCATGACTGTAGCCCACCAGGCTCCTCTGTCCATGGGATTTCCCAGGGAAGAATACTGAATGGGGTGGCCATTCCCCTCTCCAGGGATCTTCCTGACTCAGGGATTGTATCCGCATCCCCTTGACATGGGGGATGCCAAGGGGATTGGCATTAGTAAGCAGGTTCTTCACCAATGGGCTCCCAGGGAAGCCATATACACATACATGGCTTAGTGATGGCTTAGTGAGGTCGCTCAGTCATGTCTGACTGTTTGCAACCCCATCGACTGTAGCCTAACAGGCTCCTCCATCCATGGGATTTTCCAGGCAAGAGTACTGGAGTGGGGTGCCCTTTCCTTCTCCAGGGATCTTCCCAACCCAGGGATCAAACCCGGGTCTCCCGCATTGTAGGCAGACACTTTACAGTCTGAGCTACCAGGGTTGTGACCCCACGGGCTATATTGTTCATGGAATTCTCTTGACCAGAATACTGGAGTGAGTAGCAGTTCCCTTCTCCAGGGGATCTTCCCAACCCAGGGATCGAACCCAGGTCTCCCACGTTGCAGTCAGATTCTTTACCATCTGAGCCACGAGGAAGCCCATATACGTACATATATATATATATATGTATGTGTGTGTGTGTATTTATGCACATACATATATTTATACACACATATATGTGTGTATATATGTGTGTGTATTTATGCACATACATATATTTATATACACATATATGTGTATATATGTGCGTGTGTGTGTATATATGTGTGATATATATGTATATATATATATATATAATAAGCAAAATAAGACCAGTTTATGTAGAGGAAATTTATCTAGAATTGGATCCATAAAGTCAATTGTGATTGAGACACAGTCCCCACAGAGCACACAGGCTGATTACACGATTTTGCACAGAATGCCTGAATGAGATATCTTCCTTCAAGACAATGCCACATGCACAGATATGCTCTCAGAAATTGTAATTGATCTAGCAAAAACTGCCACATATAGTGAATTTTTAAAGAATGTTCCATTTTCATATATTCCATCTCCAACTCTTTGCAATAGGATTATAAGTAGCAGATCATGGAAACTTGTTAATGTCTATCATTTTATTCCTCAGAAGAATTCCTCAACATTTGCCATTTCAAACATAAAACAAATAATACAATGCTGAAGCCCTCTGATATATATTCCCAACAGTGTTTTATTAATGTTTCTTACATTCATCTTATGCAAAATAAAAGTGGTTTGTTGTTGTAGTTATTCTTTGTTGTTTATCATGTTTCTTGCAAGCTTACTCAAGCTGTACAAATGAATAAAAATATTGTTTATCACAAATACCACATTAAAATAATTGGTGCTTTCTGCATAGAAGAAAAAACTATCTGAAATATTTAGGTTTTAGTTTCTTTATTACTCAGTTTTCTCCTCTACAGAAAGAAAAATTAAAACATAAAGTCTTCTTGTCCAGGATTCAGGGGTTCTGCAGGCTCTCATATTTCACCTACACTATTATATTGGTCTTTTCCAAAATACATTCATGTTATGACATTTTTCACTAATAAGCATTTAGTCTGATAGCCTAAAATTATCATTGCATATATATTCTACATGTAAAAGGCCTAATAACAATAATATAAATTTGTATTACATTTTACACAGCATTTTTACAACATATTCTAGGTAGGTGTAATCTTCAAGCTTCCACAGTTGCATCCTATGTTTGCATACTAGTCTTCCTATATTTTTATTCCAAGTAAATTGGCCTACACAATATTATTTTTATAAGGCTACAAACTTACCTTTGCAATTGCCTTTTTTTTATATATATATTTTTACATAACCCAACATCTCTGTCACTTAAGACCCAGTTCAAATATCTCCTCCTCTATACGAATTTGCCCATTTCCTCCATCTGTTTCCCTCTTCTGGATTCCTAGAGCACATTATTTTCTCTTACAGTGTTTTCCTTTCTCTTTTACTTGTAGTTAAACAGCTTCCCAGGTGGACAGCAGTAAAGAATCTGCCTGCCAATGTGGGAGAGTCAAGAGATATGGGTTCAGTCCCTGGGTCGGGAAGATTCCCTGGAGTGGGAAATGGCAACCCATTCCAGTATTCTTTTCTGGAAAAATCCATGGCCAGAGGAACCTGGCAGGCTACAGTCCATGGGGTTGCAAAGACTCAGGCATGACTGAGCACAAACACTTGAGGATAACCATCTCTCCCTTTCCAAGGTAGATTTATTGACACAGCATTCTATTCCTGTTTTGTTTTTAATTTTTTTTCCCCTAGCCACATCTAGCATAGTACCATACACATTGTAAGAATTCCATATAGCATTTTTTATGGAAAGCATGAATAAACCTTAGAAGAGAATGCATGTGCATTCTTTCATTCTTTTCATGCAAAATACTATGTGGAATTCCCATGATGTGAAAAGAATCTGAAAAAGAGTGGATATATGTATATTAATAACTGATTCACTTGGCTGTACACTTTCAATTAGCACAGCATTGTACATCAACTATACTTCAATAAAAAATGAGAAATTTATATAAAGGAGAGGGTAGGTACATGGATAACTTAAGTGGCCTGCATCACAATTCAACCTAAGAATTCTGATTCTTAAGGCTCTGATGCTGGGAAAGATTCAGAGCAGGAGGAGAAGGAGACGACAGAGGATGAGATGGTTGGATGGCATCACCGACTCAATGGACATGAGTTTGGGCAAACTCCGGGAGATGGCAAAGGACAGAGAAGCCTGGCATGCAGCAGTCCATGGGATCGCAAAGAGAGAGACATAACTTAGCGGTGGAACAATAAGAAAAAAGCCATTACAGGGAAAAAAGATAGTGAGGGATGAATCCTAAAAGCCTATCAAAGTGCTACCACACTCTAAAATCAAGTCACTCTACCCTCGAGCAGAGTTCAGTCATTTTACCTGGAACTTGTTAGGATCTCATGATTTATAACTGTGGATTCATATATTGGTTTTTGTCTTTAGTTGTGCTCTAATCATTTGTTATATACTTTCTTAGATTTCTGTGGGGAAAGATATTTTTCACCATTAATTCACCTTAAATTCAGCATGTTAATCTAAAACTCTGAATGGCTGAATTAAGAATAAGCAAATGAACAAAAAACGAAAACAAAAATTGGTTTCTAAAAATTTAGTAAGTCACTGGAGATATTTTTAATAGAAAATAGAGGCATGAATGTAGTTACCCTGGCCTTAATATTGGCTTTCAATGTATTACATGACTGTAGCATGTGTTTCTTTCAAAGTTGAACAGAAATTTAAAATGTCATAAAATCTTTATGCTGCGACAAAACTGCAAAGAATTAATATTATAATTAGAAAACTGTTGAATTGGGTATCTCCTAGGTTTGGGGGCTTGAACTACAAATCCACATTTTGTGTTATGTAATTATCAGGAGCATGCATTCGCTTTACCCTCTTTCCTAGTCTGCCTTTTTCTTAGGTACCATTGGCGCCTTTAAATCACTCTTTTCAAAGAGCTCATGAGATTGCCACACTTCGTAGGCGACAACTATCATTCTAAAACGTGTCAGAATCTGTCACAGATCTGCTTCATTATTTAGTTAAACTTGCGGGGGGGCGGGGGAAGGAGACATTTTATCTCTATCCAAAGGCATTTTTGTAGAAGAAATTATATACAAACACACAACACAAAAGAAGCTGAAGGAGAAAAGAAAATTGACATTTTGATTTGTGGACTCTCCAGTAGGTCTATCATTCATCCGGAGAAATATCACTATTGTCACTTTTCTCGGGCAGGGAGACTAATCGCTGCAGCTGTGGCAGAACACGGGCTTTCTGCGGGGAAAGCCGCCTCGCAAAGAAGCCGACGCACTAAAGGACCTGCAGGTGTTAACGAATTGAGTCGAAAAGATGAGACTCTGTCTGATTAGAAAGAGCGCAAGATGTATAGACAGGCCTTTCTGAACACTGACTTACTAATATGCTTTTTTTGTGCAGATGACAGTTCATTCGTTGAGCAAATATTTTCAAATGTGTGCTCTGGCGCAAGCAGTGTGCTAGTCACTTCCTTTAGCTTAAAAAGCAAACAAAATTTGACACGATGGAAAAGATGGCAAAGAATCCACCTAGAAAATGAACTTAAGCTCTGAGGTCACGCAGTGCCTTATTTTGGTTTTCTTTATCAGAATGTGACTGCCATCCAGGTCGTTCTAGAAACCATAAAGGTGATAATGATAGCTAATATTTACTAAAGTGCAGCGAAATGGAGCCATTTGCCCAAGGTCACATCCAGGTCTCCTGGTTCCCAGTGAAGTGAAACACTGACTTCATTCTACTCTTTTTTGTGAACCAGTCGGATAAGAGTTCATGACCACAGCATTCGTTTGCACCCCTTTGGTGCTTTAGTTGGAATTATTATTGATAATTGCGGGATAATGGGATCTTGCTCACCAAACCTGGGTACCATGTGAGAGAATGGGCAAGTTTAATTCAGATGAGAGAAGGAGGAAACGCAGTCCTTTTCTGCAATGTAAGGAGAAGCTGGGATTTTCCTGGTAGCAACAAAAAACTCAAACCTCATATCTCCCACCTCACAAGACTGCTATATCCATTATTCCTGCCAGTGTTTGGGGGGAAAACTGAACAGAGAGTGAGAAGGTTTGTTGTTTGGGCACCCTGGGAGAGGTTTTTTTAACCTCTATAGTTTCCATTTTCTCAGCATACTCAGGCTACCTTTATCATAGCATTTATTCTGCTATACTTTTTTTTTCTTATCTGGGTATTCCTGAGGACAGAGATTGTGTTTTATTTTTATCTGTGTAAGCCTTAAACCTAGGCTGCTGCTGCTGCTAAGTCTCTTCAGTCGTGTCCGACTCTGTGCGACCCCATAGACCGCAGCCCACCAGGCTTCCCCGTCCCTGGGATTCTCCAGGCAGGAACACTGGAGTGGGTTGCCATTTCCTTCCCTATGCATGAAAGTGAAAAGTGAAAGTGAAGTCTCTCAGTCGTGTCCGACTCTTAGCAACCCCATGGACTGCAGCCCACCAGGCTTCTCTGTCCATGGGATTTTCCAGGCAAGAGTACTGGAGTGGGGTGCCATTGCCTTCTCCGAAACCTAGGCTAAGACATATCAAACATTAAATGATAAATGACTAGGGTTAGGGTTAGGGTTATAACTAGGTACTTCCCTAAGTGCTAGGGATGGGTAAAGGAATAATATAGACAAATATAGCTGTGCTTATAAAATTTACCTTCTAACAGAAAGAAAAGGGCAATATACAGATTAAATAAGTAAAGGAAACTATATATTAGAATATCATAAGGGCTGTGGAGAAAAAAAATAAAGCAGGGAGGTTATGTAGGGTGTCTCAGAGGAGAGGGAGGGTTTATGATTTTCATAAGGTGGTAAGAAAAGGCCACATTTTAAAAGTGATCATTCAAAGAACACTTGCAAGAGGTCAGAAGGTGACGGGTGAGTATTCGGAGGAACAGCATTTTGAGCAGAGGGCACAGTTAGCCTAAGAGGGCTGGGATGGGATTGTGCTGCTTTATTTGAGGAACATCAAAAAAGCCTCTGTGGACAGGGTTGACTGAGGCAGTTCAGTTCAGTCTCTCAGTCGTGTCCAACTCTTTGCGACCCCATGAATCGCAGCACGCCAGGCCTCCCTGTCCATCACCAACTCCCGGAGTTTACTCACACTCATGCCCATCGAGTCGGTGATACCGTCCAACCATCTCATCCTCTGTCGTCCCCTCCTCCTCCTGCCCCCAATCCCTCCCAGCTTCAGGATCTTTTCCAATGAGTCAGCTCTTCGCATGAGGTGGCCAAAGTACTGGAGCTGCAGGAGGAGAGAAATAAGATTGAGATCAGAGAAGTACGGGTGGTGGACGGGGTCCACAAAGCAAGGGCACTCTCTAGAGTCTATTGTAAGCATTCTGAGTTTTACTCTCAGTGAGGTAGAACACTGAAGTGTTCTGAGAAGAGCAGAGCCATGAGCTGACAGCTCTGGCTGGTGTTTTCAGCCAAGATGAGAAAGGGAAGGACAGTAGCAAGAAGTCAGTCCAAAAGCCTTTGCAATAAACTTGCTGAAAGATACTGGGGGCTTGGGTCAGAGTATATGACGCTGGTGGAGATTTACCACTTGGGTAAAGTTGACATTTTATTCCATGTATTGGCTTGAAAGCGATGAGAAAAGGGGGAGGCAGAGTATATGACGCTGGTGGAGCTTTACCACTTGGGTAAAGTTGACATTTTATTCCATGTATTGGCCTGAAAGCAATGAGAAAAGGGGGAGGCAGATTTTGAGGAAGGCCAGATGTGTCGTCACTTCAGATGCCATCTCCATATAGTCTACGGCAAGAAGAGGGAGTCTTTCTCTAGCTATGAGGTGTGGGTCGGTTTGGCTGTTCACACGAATTTGCAGGCTGCAGCCCTTAAACACATCAAGCTGGATATTCTCAAGCTACTCTCAGGGCCACATTCTTTTTCTCTCAGGGAAGGTTTCAGCCTATTTCAAAACTCTATTATTCTCAAAATTTGGTCCCAGAACCTCAAATTTCAATACAACCTACACTCTGGCTGCAGAAGATAAGGATCTTTTACACATTACATCAAGGGTTTCTGATGTAATTTCACTTTGTGAAAACTTTGAGCTGAGAGTTGACCGACTTGGTCCTATTAGCTTTTTCCTTCAGTGCATCAGTCACTTAAAAACAAGCAATCACCTCCACAGTCCCTATACTCACAACTGCTCTCTCAAACGTAGCTTATTTAAGAGCAATGGTAGTAATATAGGGGAGTCTCTACTAGGAAAGAAAAGAAGTAAAGTGAAGAGAGAGTTGTTATCAAGAAAGTTATCCCTACAGGTAACTGGAGCTTAATCTCTCTGGGGAAGTCTGGAAGCTAACATAGCACTCAGCCTGCAGAGGGAGCCCAACAGAACTCCAGGGTGAAGTGTTATACACGCACTCCCCACAGTCACTGCTTCCAGGCCGCTGCCAGCGAGAACTAACCCTCCTGCACTTACTTCCTGACGTGCCTGTGGTAAAGTGGGTAATGAGATATCTCCCTCCCCACTCCTAGCATTTGGGTCATCACGAATAATCATATGGCCCACCCCAGAGTGCAAGGAATATATCTATGCGGAAAGCAAGGAAGCCTTTACCTACTTTAGGAGACACAAAATATTGTAATAATAGTTCATTATAAGGTAAAAATCATATATCCAACCAGTATGGATTACTTTTTGCTCTGAGCATATAGCTTTTCTGCTCTTTAAGGTGGTGGCAAGGTTGACTTGCATTAAGAAGGTGGAGGCAATTCCAACCAAGACTTCTGCAGTAAGATCTCCTATATGGAGTAGTTGCAAAGAGCCAAGATATTAGAAGTATAGCATTCTATACCAGAGGAAACAAGGAAAAGTTGAAATAGTTTGTGCAGTTTATGGAAACATCTTTGTAGAAGACTAAGGCAAACAGGCTAAAAAGGCAGCAACAGTCATCAGGAATGAGTGATTGTCTAGGAAAGGGAATGGGTTCTGACAAGGTCTCCCCTACCTTTGTCATACTGCAGGAACTATTTGCAATATCACTATGAGCCACAGACTTAGCCAGTTACAGGTGACTGTTGAAGCTAATTGTTTCATAATAGGAAAGGAGAAAGATAATTTATCCACCCTCTGATCACCCCTCCTCCACATCTCAAGATCAGATGTGTCCATGCATATGGCTGCTTTGGGAAACTGCCAGAATGTCTGTCCTTCCTCTGCAGCAATAAACAGAAATCCAGTAGTCACTATTCTCCCTTTAATGATGACCTCCCAAGAAAAAAAAGGACAGCTTCAAGGGAAACAGAATCTGTAGCCAGAGCATGAAAGCCATAGCAATGTTTCACTTCCTGAGAGTTGGAATCTTAAAATCCCCAGGGATGCTATGGTGCTATCCTGGCGGCAAGAGGATCCAAAACTCCTGTGTGTCATGTCTATCCAGTCATCCTCAACTGATGCAATGCGAATCCCCATCTATTCACTGGGGTCAAGTACATGTGAGGAAAGGGGAAGGAAAAGTGAATATAGAGTTGCAGAATCATTAGCGTTCCTACATATCAGAAATGCAGTGTGTGCGTGCATGCCAAGTTGCTTCAGTCATGACCAACTCTGTGCAGCTCTGAACTGTAGCCTGCCAGGCTCCTCTGTCCATGGGATTCTCCAGGCAAGAGTACTGGAGCAGGTTGCCATGCCCTCCTCCAGGGGATCTTCCCGACCCAGAGATCGAACCTGTGTTTCTTACGTCTACCTGCATTAACAGGCAGGTTCTTTATCACTGGCGTCAACTGGAAAGCCCAGAAATGCAGTACTTTGTAGCATTTTTTACAAACAGAAATCTCTGTATAATGTGAAATGGAATGATCTCTAAGATGTGCTAAATGAAAAGAGCAAGATGCAGAACAGTATGTTATATTTTTGTTAAATATATAAAACCCCTTATACTGTGGTATCAAAATATGGGTCATGATTTATCCTGTGGGCTTTGTTCTTCATTCCCCATGACTGACACTTGGGGGCTGAGGACCTTCACTGAAGCAGAAACTCTTTGCAGAGTATGGTAGTGTTCCAGTGTTTAAGAGTTCAATCACCACGGATGGTTGAAATAGACATTCCTTAGAAGTCATTACCAAAGAGACTGTTGTAGATCATCTTTGAGAGGCTCATCTTGTAGCTCAATGGTATTTGCTATCCATGTATGACAGTAGCATTAATCACTAATTGCCGTGCTAGGAGGCCTAGTGCAGTGACAGACAAAAGTAGGATCCCACTGATGCCTTTTTTTATGTTAAGAAATTCCACTGTCCAGCAAATATTGCCACTCAGATTGCTTGCTCACATGTGTGCTATCTGCTCCAGGGGCAAAGAAGCAGCTCCATGTTCAATATGGTATTTGAATCCAATTTTTGCCCCTTTTGTGGGTTAGGTGTGTCTTCCAACTGCAAGTTGGTCCAGATGCATATGGTGCTTGTCTGATTCATTTTGTTATGCTTCTTGCTGCTGCCAAATGGTATCAAGAGCAACAAAAAGTAAGATTTAGCAGGCTTAATTTCCCTTCGGAGGAATGGCTTTGTCAATGAGAGAAACATCCTTTCCTTGGAAGTCAGGCAGCTTACGGGGTTTGGGTGCCAGAGGCTTCCTCACTGGGAGATTTTGCAGATTCTTTTTGTGGATCTAGCTCATTGCTAGGTTACTTGGAAGAGCCATGAAGATTCTAAATAGTAAATAAGTCTGTCTCCCTTTAGTTTTTAAACTGCCTTCTTCTCATCTATCCTTTGTTCATATTCTTCTTGGTTTTTCCATTAATAAGTGAAGTACTGATTCTAGGACTGTGTGTGGTCAAATTCCATCTCTATCAGTTAACAGACGGTGGGACTTATTGTCATTAAATTAATTAATATTAAAGTACTTTCAAAAGTTCTAGAACAAAGTAAAGCATTTTTATTTATTAAGTTAATAAATTGAGCTTTCTTGTCTATTTCTTGCTTGCTCGAAGAAATGTATTCTGCCTCCCGCGCTGCTATGCCAAGTCACTTCTGCTGTGTCCAAACTCTTTGTGACCCCTTGGACTATCACCCACCAGGCTCCTCTGTCCATGGGGATTCTCCAGGCAAGAATACTGGAGTGGGTTGCCACTTCCTCCTCCAGAGAATATTCAGGACCCAGGAATGGAACCCATGTCTCCTGTGGCTCCTGTATTGCAGGCAGATTCTGCCTACCAGGTATCAATTTTTTATAGATTATAGATATACACAAATCTTTCTATTTGTCTCCAACTTGTTAATGTCCTTTACTATAAAAAATATCTTACATGATATCTAGTCAAATCTCTCCATTTTTCCTTATGGTTATGGGGTCCAGTTTAAGAACGTTTCACTATTCTAAGTTCAAAAGGATTCTTTTGTAATCTAGCCTATTTGCCTTATAATTTCATCTTTGACATTTAAACATTTAACTCACTTATTCTAGTACAATTGTCTCTTGGTATCTTCAGGTTACTCGTTCCTGGACTCCCTGAAAAACCAAATCTACAGATACTCAAGTCCCTTCCAAAATCCATGATGGGTTGAATGCAAATATGGAACCCATGGATACAGAGGCCCCACTTTATACAGCATGTGTTAGACAGACAAGTGCACTTTCCCAACAAAGTCGACTAAAATGAATCCTTTGTCTACAGATTTATCTTACCACCATTAGTACGTGCTAACATCGTATTTACAGTAAGAACCATTTTTACATTGGTCTTATCTTTATACCAATACCATTATGTTTTAATCATTATAGCCTTATAATATATATTAATATATTGGTCATGGGAGTAAATCTCACCATTTTCATCTAATTTTTCAAAAATCACCTTTAGCTTGGGTGAATCTTTTCCTTTACAGACTAACTGTATCAAGAAGTTTCCAAAATCCTTCTGCCATTTTGTACTAAATTTGCTGTTCATTTGTCTCTAAATAGTAATAGAACTGGCATCTTTATGATATTAAGTTGCCCCATCCTTGAATAGATTAATATGATTAACTCTAGGACATCATGATTTGGAAACAATTTTCATTTACATTCACATTGAAATGTGCTTTATCAAGGGAAGGGTTCCTCATTAACTTAGATTTTTCATATCCTAAACTCTGTATCCCACATTTAAGTCTAAAGAGAAAAGGAAGTGTGTTGTAACATGGGTCAACATCATTGCAAGATTTCACTAAAATGCAGAACATCTTACTTTTTTTTCTGTATCTTCTCAAGATTATCAAATAATATTTATTGTCACACACACATAAACTTACCACTGTTTTGCGACACATATAGAGTTGACTCAGAAGCTTAGTAATCCACGATCCTCTTTTCAGGTACAATGATATATTACCCATGCAATAAATTTAAATAAAAGTTTTAATGGGAAAATTCTATTTGGCCTCTTGGGAAAATGTAATGCATCCAATTGCACTCTATTTTGAACTAACAGATATTGATTTTATATGGCCTTTCTATGAATATTCATTTAGTGTCTAGTGGAGAAGGCAATGGCAACCCACTCCAGTACTTTTGCCTGGAAAATCCCATGACGGAGGAGCCTGGTAGGCTGCAGTCCATGGGGTCGCTAAGAGTCGGACATGACTGAGCAACTTCACTTTCACTTTTCACTTTCACGCATTAGGGAAGGAAATGGCAACCCACTCCAGCGTTCTCGCCTGGAGAATCCCCAGGGATGGGGGAGCCTGGTGGGCTGCCGTCTACGAGGTCGCACAGAGTTGGACACGACTGAAGTGACTTAGCAGCAGCAGCAGAGATGGAATACTTTCAAATATGCCTTATAAAGTGAGCAGTGGCATGATCACTGTGATGTTTACATCAGAGAAATCTACTAGGAAAGGCTGCATAGGTTGGAGAAAGTCTGATTATGAAAAATACTTAAAGAAATGACACTCAAATTTAGTTTTTTCAAAGCATTTAGTGATGCTTCTGTCATCTTAAAAAATCTGAACTTTCTTTTAGAATTTGGTGTCTGAAGGACTGACTTGCCACACTGCAAAAATATCCATGTGGAAGTTACATGATCATATATAGTATAATCATAATTATTTAACCTGTCACCGATGATTTATCACATAATGAAAAGTAATCCAAATTATTCCAAGGTTAAGAAACGTGGACTTGAACATCAACCCAGCATTATTAATCATGTGGTATCATTACTTAGCTGATAAATTCCTTAGTTTTGACAATAGCTTATTTTTGACACTTACTGCAGGCAGAATGCCCTAATAGGAAGAGTAGAGAAGATAATCATGAATAAAACACGCCAAGAATTAATTGGATTTGTAGGACAAAGGGGCAGGTTTACCAAGTCAAAAGCCAGGATAAAGTATAAATTCATCTACCAAATAAATTTGGTAAGAATCTATGAAAATACATATGAAAAAGCACCCAGTTTATTAAAAAAAAAAAGATAATAAGAAGAGTGGTGGGGAGTCAGAGAAAAAGCACTGCTCAGAGATAACAAGACCAGAATTAAATTTTGAGAAAGGAATAAAAGTTCAGAAAGCAGATCCATAGTTGATTCATGTCAATGTATGACAAAAACCACACAATACTGTAAAGTAATTAGCCTCCAACTAATAAAAATAAATGAAAAAAAAGTTCAGAAAGCAGAAAAGAATGGAAAGATGTTTTATTTAATCATTTTGTTTTTATAATCATTTTTACTTCTTGAAAAAAAATATTATGCTTATAGTGGAAAACCTAAGAGATTTTGGGGAAAATAATAGATAATGTATTTTTTAATGGATACATTGTTTTCTTTACTTCTAGTCATAGAGTTGACAGGCTTCCCAGGTGGAGCTAGTGGTAAAGAACCCACCTACCACTGCTTGAGACATAAGAGATGCGGGTTCTATCCCTGGGTCAGGAACACTCCCTGGAGAAGGTCATGGCAACCCACTCCAGTATTCTTGCCTGGAGAATCCCCAAGGACAGAGGAGCCTGGCAGGCTATAGTCTATAGGGTCATAAAGAGTAGGACACACCTGAAGCGACTTAGCCAGCATGCAGTCATAGGGTTGGGCTTTCTAGGTGACTCAGTGGTAAAGAATACCCCTGCCATGCAAGAGACACAAGGTTGATCTCTGGGTGAGGAAGATCCCCCAGAGAAGGAAATTGAAACCACTGCAGTATTCTTGCCCGTCAAATCCTATGGACAGAGGAAGCCTGGCAGGCTATGGCATCACAAAAAGATTGGGACATGACTTAGTGATTAAACAAAGACATAAAGTCACTTATTGGCTGTCCAAAGACACAATTTGCTGTAATATCACTGTTTAGGCTTTCTGCTATATCCAAGTATTATTCTGCACATAAAATATGTGTGATCATAACACAGCCTAGACAATTTGAACAATATTTTTCTATCTAATTGTAGAAACTTCTGTTTCTTCAGCATTACTGGTCAGGGCATAGACTTGGATTACTGTGATATTGAATGGTTTGCCTTGGAAACAAACAGAGATCATTCTGTCACTTTTGAGATTGCATCCATGTACTGCATTTTGGACTCTTGTTGACAATGATGGCTACTCTATTTATCCTTGCCCACAGTAGTAGATAGAATGGTCAGCTGAGTTAAATTCACCTATTCCAGTACACTTTACTTCACTAATTCCTAAAATGTTGATGTTCAATCTTGCCATCTCCTGTCGAGCACCTCCAATTTGCCTTGATTCATGGACCTAACATTTCAGGTTCCCATGCAATATTGCTCTTTACAGCATCGGACCTTGCTTCTATCACCAGTCACATCCACACCTGGGTGTTTGTTTTCACTTCATGGCAAACAGATGGGGAAACGATGGAAACAGTGACAGACTTTATTTTCTTGGGCTCCAAAATCACTGCAGATGGTGACTGCAGCCATGAAATTAAAAGACACTTGCTCCTCGGAAGAAAAGTTATGACCAACCTAGACAGCACATTAAAAGGCAGAGGCATTACTTTGTCAAAAAAGGTCCGTCTATTCAAAGCTGTGGTTTTCCCAGTAATCATGTATGAATGTGAGAGTTGAACTATAAAGAAAGCTGAGCACCAAAGAATTGATGCTTTTGAACTGTGGTGTTGGAGAAGACTCTTGAGAGTCCCTTGGACTGCAAGGAGATCCAACCAGTCAATACTAAAAGAAATCAGTCCTGAATATTCTTTGGAAGGACTGATGCCAAAGCTGAAACTCCAATTCTTTGGGCACCTCATGTGAAGAACTGACTCATTTGAAAAGACTCTGATGCTGGGAAAGATTGAAGGTGGGAGGAGAAGGGGACAGCAGAGGATGAGATGGTTGGATGGACTCAGTGGCCATGAGTTTGAGTAAACTCCTGGAGTTGGTGTTGGACAGGGAGGCCTGGCGTGCTGCAGTCCACGGAGTGGCAAAGAGTCGGACACAACTGAGCGACTGAACTGAACTGAACTGAATTGTAGAAAGTCTTTCTACCACAGGGAGAACTACAGGGTCTTTCATGTGTCTGGTTTTTGACAAGGGTTTTTCTCCTACTTCTGTGCCCCATTCAAAAATTGTACAATATTGATTATGGAGCTCTTATGTGATCCTTAGGACTGCTTTATTCCATTGAAAAATCATCTTTTAGTTTGTGTAGTTATTATAGCACTGCAGGAGTCTTCATGGATGCAATTATCCATGCACTGTTAAAGAGTAAGTGCCGCAACAGCAAAAAATAACTGCATAAAACAACTGAACCAGATGGATATTTGAAATTAAATACTTAAGGTATATGTAGCTGTTGTGGTTAACAACTGTTTACCAGGAAAAAAAAAGTACACGATATAAATAAACCATTGCAATTCTTATAGCCTAAGGTGGTTTTGTTGGTGGTGGTGTTGTTTTTAATTCTTATTTGCATGTCTTTAGTTACTTTCAAAGGAAAGAGCCAACAAATAGTTTTCTGTTGCCTTAGTGGTTAAGGGGAAAAATAGTTTATCATTTCCTCAGGCAATGACAGATGACAGGTTAGAGTCAACCCCCAGAAGACTATGGGAAAATTACCAGTTACAGAAAAATAGTAAATACCACATTTGAGGCACTGTGACCTCCAAGGTCTAAAATTAGAGCTTAAATTGGGCATGCTCTTACACGATATATTTCTATCTTTGGAACAATGAGGATTAAAGAGAAGCAGACTCCAGGTGGAGAGAAGAAGCACAAGGCTCCATTCCCTTAAAGCCAGAAGCAAGTAGAGCTACAGGACACCTAAGGGCCACGTGATGTTTCAGTAATGTCAAGACTGCCCAGCAGCAAGGTCACCTTACACTCCTCCACTCGCCCCCAGCACTGAGAACCTCATCACATGTGACTCATTGATTACAAAAGGAAATGAGCTGGCATTGTGTGGTACCATGTTGACTTGTGGCTCTTCTTTCTTGTAATGGCATCACTGTTGAGTGAACTTGTGTTACTACTATTTGAAAACACTGATATAAATGAAAAAAATTTTTAATTAATTTTTATTGGAGCATAGTTTGTTAGTTGTGTTGGTTTCTACTGTAACGCGTGGTGAATCAGCTATACATATACATATATCCTCTCTTTGGGGGATTTCCTTCCCATTTAGGTCACACAGGTCACTCGGTAGAGTTCCCTGTGCTCTACAATAGTTCTCATTCGTTATCTATTATAAACATAGTATCAATAGTGACATATGTCAATCTAAGTCACCTAATTCATCCCATCACCACTCCCATCCCCCTTTGTGGTCCATACATTTGTTAGCATCTATGTCTGCATCTCTGTCTCACTACTGGGAACATATCCAGAGAAAGCCATGATTCAAAAAA
This sequence comes from Odocoileus virginianus, assembly GCF_023699985.2. Classification (NCBI taxonomy): domain Eukaryota; kingdom Metazoa; phylum Chordata; class Mammalia; order Artiodactyla; family Cervidae; genus Odocoileus; species Odocoileus virginianus. The sequence continues at coordinate 18,586,398 of NC_069698.1, forward strand.
CACATGAACCCCAATGTTCATTGCAGCATTATTTACAATAACCAGGACATGGAAGCAACATAAATGTCCATCATCAGAAAATGGACAAAGATGTGGTACATATACAATGGAATGTTACCCAGCCATTAAAAAGGAACAAACTGGGTCATTTGTAGAGACATGGATGGACCTAGAGACTATCATATAGAGTGAAGTAATGAGAAGGACAAAAACAAATATCATGTATTAATGCATATATATGAAACCTAGAAAGATACTCTGTGTGTGTGTGTGTGTGTGTGTGTGTGTGTGTGTAAGTCATTCATAGAAAGATGGTATAGATGATCTTATTTGCAAAAGAGATAGAAGTACAAATGTTGAGGCAGAAGTATGTACTCTGAGGTCAGTTTGCCAACATTCATTCAGTGTTCCTGTTTCTCAGTAACTACTTCATCTCTCTATGGATCACTTTCCTTTAGTGTAAAATAGAGGTAAAAAGAGCACCTTAATCAGAGTAAAGTGATTATACACATAAAGGAACTGGTCCAGTGTCAGCCAATGGAAAGAATAAACAGTATTAATGTTTATGAATATTGATAATCTTATGATCAATAAACCAAATGGCTTTGGCAAATTCTACATGTAATGTGGTTAGGATTTGGGGAAGAAATATTTTAACAATGGAAATCTTTACTTTGGCCTTAAACATAATTCCTCTCCTCTCTTTTATAGGTCTCTAAAAATAAAAGAATTTGATCTTTTGAGTTATGACATGATGTAGTTAACAGCAGTTTTCAAAAATAAGCTTTCAAACTTTACTAATTTTAACAGTAAGGTTGTTTTTAGTATCTTTGGGACCTCCTGATGTTTTGTGCTTATTTCTGGTGACTGTTATTTACATTCAGAAAGATCCATAGACTAGGAGCAATACATCAGATGCAGGATTCAAGCATTCCTCACACAGTGGCTGGTATAGAATGTTTGATGAAATATATGCTCTTTTAGAATCAACTGATGAATGGATGGTGAATCAAGAACTTCATTCTCATGTATTACAGTGTATAGATGATAAGAAGCATGTTTGTCCATAACTTTAGGCATTTTAAGTTTTGTTCAATCATAAGTTAACCACTGAAAGGTTAAAAATAATTTTCTGTTTTTTATGGAGATAAAAGACGTTTACTAAATAGTAATCTAAAACTAATATTCAAAACTGAATAGATGTGATGGTGAAGATGTCCTCAATGACACAACTTGGTGACATTTACATAATTCACCAAATTTGGTGTTTCTTTTAGAGTTTAGTACTGATTAAACTTTGTTTACCATAGCTCATTCCTTCTCTTGACAAAAATAAGAAGTATCTAAAGTAACACAGCTGACTTTCTCACAGCTGACAGGATCTCAATCAAAAGTTTTATACTTAATCATAGCAACAATTTAAAAACTAAAATCTTGTTTTGCTTCTCTCAAGACCTTATTTTCCTCTTCTATTCCTATTTCAGCATACTCAGACTGTCCTTTACAAAATATTGTTCTTTATAGGAAAAAATGGTAACTAGGTGTTCTTTAGGGGAGAAAAGAATGTTAGTTTAGGACACTCTGACTAGACAAACTAACCAATCTGATCACATGGACCACAGCCTTGTCTAACTCAATGAAACTATGAGCCATGCCATGTAGGGCACCCAAGATGGACTGGTCATGGTGGAGAGTTCTGACAAAATGTGGTCCACCAGAGAAGGGAATGGCAAGACACTTCAGTATTCTTGCCCGGAAAACCCCATGAACATTATGAAAAGGCAAAATGATAGGACACTGAAAGATGAACTCTCTGGGTCTAGGTGCCCAATATGCTACTGGAGATCAGTGGAGAAATAACTCCAGAAAGAATGATGAGATGGAGCCAAAGCAAAAACAACACCCAGGTGTGGATGAGACTGGTGATGAAAGTAAAGTCCAATGCTGTAAAGGGCAATATTGCATAGGAACCTGGAACGTTAAGTCCATGAATCAAGGCAAATTGGAAGTGGTCAAACAGGAGATGGTAAGGAATCAGTGAATTAAAATGGACTGGAATGGGACCATTCTATCTACTAAAGTGGGCAAGAATCCCTTAGAAGAAATGGGGTAGCCATCATAGTCAACAAAGGAGTCCAAAATGCAGTACTTGGATGCCATCTCAAAAATGACAGAATGATCTCTCTTTGTTTCCAAGGCAAACCAATCAATATCACCATAATCCAGTCTATGCCCAACCAGTAATGCTGAACAAGCTGAAGTTTAATGGACCTATGAAGACCTATATAATCTTTTAGAACTAATACCTAAAAAAGATGTCCTTTTCATTATAGGGGGCTGGAATGCATAAGTAGGAAGTCAAGAAATACCTGGAGTAACAGGCAAAATTGGCCTTGGAGTACAGAATGAAACAGGGCAAAGGATAATAGATTTTTGCAAGGAGAATGCACTGGTCATAACAAACACCCTCTTCCAACAACACAAGAGAAGACTCCACATATGGACATCACCAGATAGTCAATACCAAAATCAGATTGATTATATTCTTTGCAGCCAAAGACGAAGAAGCTCTATACAGTCAGCAAAATCAAGACCAGGAGCTAACTGTGGCTCAGATCATAAACTCCTTATTGCAAATTCAGAATTAAATTGAAGAAAGGGAAAACCATTAGACCATTCAGGTATGACTTAAATCAAATCCCTTGCTATTATACAGCAGAAGTGAGAAATAGATTGAAGGGATTAGATCAGATAGACAGAGGGCCTGATGAACTATGGGCGAAGATTCATGGCATTGTACAGGAGGCAGGGAACATCCACAAGAAAAAGAAATGCAAAAAGGCAAAATGGTTGTCTGAGGAGGCCTTACAAATAGTTATGAAAAGAAGAGAAGCAAAATCAAAGGAGAAAAGGAAAGATATACCCATTTGAAAGCAGAGTTCCAAAGAATAGCAAGGAGAGATAAGAAAGCCTTCCTCAGTGATCAATGCAAAGAAATATAGGAAAACAATAGAATGAGAAAGACTAGAGATCTCTTCAAGAAAACTAGAGATACCATGGGAATATTTCATGCAAAGATGGGCACAATAAAGGACAGAAATGTTATGGACCTAACTGAAGCAGAAGATATTAAGAAGAGATGGCAAGAATATACAGCAGAACTATACAAAAAACATCTTCATGACCCAGATAATCATGATGTTATGATCACTCACCTAGGGCCAGGCATCCTATAATGAGAAGTCAAGAGGGCCCTGGGAAGCATCATTAGGAACAAAGCTAGTGGAAGTGATGGAATTCCAGTTCAGTTATTTCAAATCCTAAAAGATGATGCTATGAAAGTGCTATACTCAACATACCAGCAAATTTGGAAAACACAGCAGTGACCACAGGACTGGAAAAGGTCAGTTTTCATTCCAATCCCAAAGAAAGGCAATGCCAAAGAATGTTCAAACTATCACACAATTGCACTCATCTCACACGTTAGCAAGTAATACTCAAAATTCTCCAAGCCAGACTTCAACAATACATGAACCTGTGAACTTCCAGATGTTCAAGATGGACCTAGGAAAGGCAGAGGAACCAGAGATCAAATTGCCAACATCCATTGGATCATCAAAAAAGCAAGAGAGTTTCAGAAAAACATCTTCTGTTTTATGGACAATATCTAAACCTTTGACTGTGTGGATCACAATAAAATGTGGAAAACTCTAAAAGAGATGGGAATACCAGACCACCTGATCTGCCTCTTAAGAAATCTGTGTACAGGTCAGGAAGCAACAGCTAGAACTGGACATGGAACAACAGACTGGTTCCAAATAGGCTAAGGAGTATGTCAAGGCTGTATATTGTCACCCTGCTTATTCAACTTATATGCAGAGTGAAACATCATGAGAAACAGTGGGCTGGATGAAACACAAGCTGGAATCAAGATTGCCAGGAGAAATATCAATAACCTCAGATATGCAGATGACACCACCCTTATGGAAGAAAGTGAAGAAGAACTAAATATCCTCTAGATGAAAGTGAAAGAGGAGAGTGAAACAGCTGGCTTAAAACTGAACATTCAGAAAACTAAGGTCATGGCATCTAGTCCCATCACTTCTTGGCAAATAGATAGGGAAATAATGGAAACAGCAGACTCCAAAATCACTGCAGATGGTGACTGCAGCCATCAAACTGAAACATGCTTACTCCTTGGGAGAAAAGCTATGACCAACCTAAATAGCATATTTAAAAGCAGAGACATTACTTTGCCAACAAAGTCCATCTAGTCAAGGCTATGGTTTTTCTAGTAGTCATGTATGGATGTGAGAGTTGGACTATATAGAAAGCTGAGCACCAAAGAATTGATGCTTTTGAACTGTGGTGTTGGAGAAGACTCTTGAGAGTCCCTTGGACTGCAAGGACATCCAACCAGTCCATCCTAAAGGAAATCATTCCTGAATATTCTTTGGAAGGACTGATGCTGAAGCTGAAACTCCAATACTTTGGCCACCTGATGCAAAGAACTCACTCATTTGAAAAGACCCTGATGCTGGGAAAGATTGAAGGCAGGAGGAGAAGGGGACAACAGAGGATGAGATGGTGTATGGCATCACCTACACAATGGACATGAGTTTGAGTAAACTCTGGGAGTTGGTGAGGAACAGGGAGGCTTGGCGTGCTGCAGTCTATGGGGTCTCAAAGAGTCAAACATGACTGAGCGACTGAACTGAGTTGACTAGACAAAGTTCAAAATATTGTTTGTCTGCAAAGTATCTCCCAATTCTACTGTGCTTATATATTTTTTGAATTTATAAAAGAGAAATTATTTTTATTTAATTTTCAAACTTATAAGAACCTCTTTTTAAGAATATGAAGAACAAGCTTTAGGGCAACATAGTTGGTATTATCTGTAGAAGATAACTGATAGATAGATAGATAATGTATTTTTTTAATTACACAAATATACAAATGAATATATGCATAAGCAAGATACAAGAAGACCCACTGGAAATTTATAGCTATGTCCTTTGACCTTTTGTATACATAGCTACTGATATCAAGTTGATGTATCTTCATACTGTTGCTATGCATTTCCATTTGTGTTATATACAAAAAGTTTTGTCTTATATAATTTGTTTTAAATAAATTTGTGTGATACCGTATGGATGCTTTAATGATTGGTTTCTTTTACAATTGAAAACATATTCAGTAATACATTTATTTCACTACTTGTGATTCAACTTTATTTTTTATAGTTATATATTATTATATGGTGTATATGTATATATATTTATTTAGCAATGTATAAACTTGGGAAAATTCTCTGGAGTGAGAAATGACATCCACTCCAGTATTTTTGCCTGGAAAATTCCATGGACAGAGGAGCCTGGCAGGCTACAGTCTGTGGGTTCGCAAAGAGTTGGACATGACTTTGCTCCTGAACACACACACACACGCATGCACAAACAAATTTGTGACTATTTGATTATATTTTTTTCTTTGCAAACAAGCTCTGATAAATACAGTTGCCCAATACCTCTGTTAAAGAGAGATACCTACAGGAGTTGAATGATTCATTAGCCTTTGTTGTGATTAAAAAAATTTTTTTCTCTGAAAATATTAGATGTATTTTAAATATTTCAATATTATGAAAGCCCACTCTTCCAAAGACTGCATTAATATTCATTCTAATAATCACTGCATGAAATGAATAGTATCCTTATATCCCCATGAGTCTTAGATGTTATCCACCATTTTCCTTAACTTTTGTCACTCTTATGAATAATGGCATATTATCCAGCTAATATTTACTATTAATTTATTTTGGAGAGATCTGTTTCAGAAATTTGAATTAGTCAGGCTCCTTGGTCCATGGTACATGATCAATTCATCTAAGGCCCTTTTCTTCTTTCACTTCATTTCACTTTATTTTAGCATTTCCTCCAACATTACTGTCACTTTGTTTTTAGCTAGAGTACTCCTGGCCCCACCTAATTTTAGTAGGTGTGCTTGGATTTGTAAGTATCTATGAAAAAGTATATGTTATTGCTTGTATATGAAGGTGCTTAATTTTATATTAAAATATATCACAGAACACATCTCTCTCCTAATTTTTATTGTGCAGGAAGTTGGTAAGCTCACTGTTGCTGCATGTATGCCAGGCAGCTGCTGATGCATGCATGCAAGGGTCAGCAGCCCCAGACTGTGCTTACCCCTTAGCAGCCTTGGCCACCTCCAGTGCTACAAGTTCACAAACAATTTGTGATAAACACCTGGTGCATATCTGCTTGTGGACTCACATGTGAACTTTTCAGGGAACTATCCCTAGGCAGAGAATTGCTGTGTCACAGTAGACACACAGAATTAATTTTGCTAAGCACTGCCAAATTGCTCTCTGAAAGCCATAATAGTTTACACTACAGGAGCAGATCTCAAAGATTCTCATTTTCACATATCCTTTTTGACAGTACTTTTATCTGACATTTTAAATTTTTTTTCAATCTGGTAGGTGGAAGACAGAGCTCATCGTGTTAATCTGACTTTCTGCGATTACCAGTGAATGTGAGCATCTCTTTTTTGTTTAGTCAACCATTTGGAGGTCTTCTGCAGTAGTAATAACCTAAAACCTTCATATTTTTTTAATTAGGTTTACAACTGTTCACTGCTTGCTAAGCATCAATTCTTATGTAGCCTATAGAATATTCCTTTGTAAGTCAAATATTTTAAATGTATGTTCAATCTGTCATTTGTTAGTTTTTACATTGGTATCCTTCAATTAACCTTTAAATATCTGCTTTAATTTTATCAAACTCATCACTTTTTAAAGTTATATATTCTATATTTGAGTTTTTGTTTATGTATCTTTCCACCACTCCCTTGAATAAATGACAAAAATACTCTTTTATATGTCTTCTTTCTGTATTACTCAATACAGAGTATTCCACATTTGCATTTTTAATCATCTTCATTTAGATAATATATAAATAGCCAGGTTTATTTTTTTCATTGAGTAAGCTGGCTTCTCCATTTCATATACTGAGTAATTTATTTTTATTCATAGATTCATGGTATGTGTGCATGCATGCTAAAATCATTTAAGTCGTATCTGATTCTGTGACTCTATGGATTGTATCCTGCCAGGCTCCTCTGTCCATGGGATTCTCCAGACAAGGGTACTGGAGTGGGTTACCACGCCCTCCTCCAGGGAATCTTCCCAACCCAGGCATTGAAACTGCATCTTTTATGTCTCCTGCATTGGCAGGTGGGTTCTTTACTACTTGCACCACCTGGGAAGCCTGATTTATGGTATGCCTTTATTGAGGCCCAAGTTGACATTCATACATGAATAATTCCAAGTTCACTCTTCTCTTCCATAGTTTATTTTTTTGTTCCACCAGTAGTAAAGAACGCGCCTGCCAATGCAGGAGATGTAAGAGATAAGGGTTTGATCCCTGGGTCATGAAGATCTCCTGGAGGAAGAAATGGCAACCCATTCCAGTATTCTTGCCCAGAAAACCACATGGACAGAGGAGCTTGGTGAGCTATAGTCCATGGGGTCACAAAGAATCTGACCCAACTAAGGAATTAACACTTTCACTTTCCACCAATACTTAAGATTATTCTGATATTTCAGTGTTCTTGCTCTCATTAAAAGTCAGTGGATAAAACTGAAAAAAATGATACAGGATTTTTTATTAGATGCTAAAACAGGATAAAGATCAGTATATGGCGAGTTTCACTGATAAACATTGATTTAACAATCTTAAAAACTCAGCAGCGTATAAAAGAATAGAACACTTTATGACATTTGTGTTGATTTTGGAAATGTAAGATTGATTTCACATAAAATGCAGTGCTGTAATCTACTAGATGAATAGTTTGAGTAGAAACTTAAAACAATCTGAGAGTGGAAGACACAATACATATAATTTCCTTTTCCGTCTCTCTCTCGCTGGGTACTCTTCTTCAGTCTCCTCTGTTATTTCTGTATTACCTCTGCAACTACCTAACCTAGAAGTATGCTGAGTTTCAATCTATGGAATGCTTTTTCTAAATTACAGCCTATCTTTTAATAATGACACTGAGTCTCATAGTTTGAAACAGCGTTTATAAGCCCAAGACTCTCAGACGTGTATCTCCAACCTGGACTGTTACCCTGATACTTATCTATCCAACTGCTGGTGTAACATTTCTGTTTGGAAATAAAATAAATATTTCAAACATTTTCAAGTTTGGCTTCAAAGTTAAACCAATTCACCAAACCTGCACTGCTATATTCTTTCCCACCTCAGTTCAGTTGCTCAGTCATGTCCGACTCATTGTGACCCCATGGACTGCAGCACACTGGGCCTCCCTGTCCATCACCAAATCCCAGAGTTTACTCAAACTCACATCCATTGAGTAGGTGATGCCATCCAACCATCTCATCCTCTGTCATCCCCTTCTCCTCCTGCCTTCAATCATTCCCAGCATCAGGGTCTTTTCAAATGAGTCAGTTCTCCCCATCAGGTGGCCAAAGTATTAGAGTTTCAGCTTTAACATCAGTCCTTCCAATGAACACCCAGGACTGGTTTCCTTTAGGATGGACTGGTTGGATGTCCTTGCAGTCCAAGGGACTCTCAAGAGTCTTCTCCAACACCACAGTTCAAAAGCATCAATTCTTTGGTGTTCAGCTTTCTTTATAGTCCAAATTTTACATTCATACATGACTACTGGAAAAACCATAGCCTTGACTAGATGGACCTTTGTTGGCAAAGTAGTGTCTCTGCTTTTTAATATGCTATCTAGGTTGGTCATAACTTTTCCCCCAAAGAGTAAGCATCTTTTAATTTCATGGCTGCAGTCACCATCTGCAGTGATTTTGGAGCCCAAAAAATTAGTCTGCCACTGTTTACTGTTTCCCCATCTATTTGCCATGAAGTGATGGGACCAGATGCCATGATCTTTATATTATGAATGTTGAGTTTTCAGCCAGGTTTTTCACTCTCCTTTCTCACTTTCATCAAGAGAATCTTCAGTTCTTCTTCACTTTCTTCCATAAGGGTGGTGTCATCTGCATATCTGAGTTTATTGATATTTCTCCCAGCAATCTTGATTCCAGCTTGTGCTTCATCCAGCCCAGCATTTCTCATGATGTCCTCTGCATATAAGCTAAATAAGCAATAAATTGTTAAGGCTGACAATATACAGCCTTGACCTACTCCTTTTCCTATTTGGAACCAGTCTAACTGGTTTCATGTCCAGTTCTAACTGTTGCTTCCTGACCTGCAAACAGATTTCTCAAGAGGCAGGTCAGGGGGTCTGGTATTCCCATCTCTTTCAGAATTTTCCAGAGTTTATCGGAATTTCCCACCACAGCAACTGTCATCCCTTTCCTCATCCAGTTTGTCTGTTTGTTTTTTGATATTTATTTATTTATGGCTGTGTCGGCGCTTCATTGCTGCACACAAGCTTTATCTAGTTCCAGCGATTGGGGGCTGCCCTTCCTCCTACTATATTCTTCTTGGTCAATAGTGTTTTCTCTCTTCTATGGTGTGTACCTTTCTATAAAGATTCTAGAAAAAGCAAAAGAGCAAATATATCTGCCCTCTTCTCAGTAACCGGGTGCATTGGCTGCGCCGCTCCTCTTCTGCGGCTAAGTCGCTTCAGTCGTGTCCGACTCTGTGCGACCCCATAGACGGCAGCCCACCAGGCTCCCCCGTCCCTGGGATTCTCCAGGCAAGAACACTGGAGTGGGTTGCCATTTCCTTCTCCAATGCATGAAAGCGAAAAGTGAAAGGGAAGTCGCTCAGTCGTGTCCTATCGCAGTGACCCCATGGACTGCAGTCTACCAGGCTCCTCTACCATGGAATTTCCCACGCAAGAGGACTGGAGTGGGGTGCCACTTCTTTCCAAAGTGGCAGGGATTTTCTATACCCAGAAATCAAATCCACATCTCCTGCATTGGCAGGTGGATTCTTTACCACCAAGTCACCTGGGAAGCCCAGTAGGTACACACAGGAACTTATTTCATAATTCAACCTTTTAAAACCCCAAAGTAACACACTTTCCTTCAAATTTCTTAACTTCTCTTCAAATTTCTTAGGTTCTCAACTACCTCACTTGTCTCCATTCCTTGCCCGCTTATTCCACCTTCTTAGTAACACTCTGTTAGAATTTAAATTGTTATGGAAAAAAGAGATTTAAAAATATATATTTCTGCAGGAGCACATGGGCATATAGATACAACTTTTAAAGTAATTTATTCATTGTCACTTTCCTTTATTTTAGCGTTGTTCAGATTTTTTTCTTTTAACTGATACACTTCCTATAATAATGATGTCCAAAATGATGTTTATATAGTGAAACTTCTGAGACCTTGCAAGACTGAAAATTTTACTTTACCTTTGCATTTAAATGAAGAATATAAACATTGAGGTATGAATGTTTCTGTCCCTCTCACAATTTTTAAAATATTACCTCATTATCTTCCTGCATATGGTTTTACATTGAGAAGTCCCCATGGCGTGTTTCTGTTGTTAATTTTCCTAAGTGTATTTCATTGTCATGAGGGAATGTATTCTGTAAAATTATGGGTATTTTCTATTTTATTGATTTTTCTTTTAACCAAAATTGCTGTACAAGATTTTAAATGTTTCATGTGATTTTAAAAATAAAGTTTATTTCCTAGCTATTGGCTAAAAAGTTCACACTTATCAGCTGTGATATTTAAATCTGCTGTTTTGTCTGTTTTATTGCAGATTTCATTTTTTTTTAAGGTGTTTAACTCTCAACCTGTGAATTTGAAATATCCTATTACTCCTTGAAGTTCTGTTAGGCTTTTCTTTTATATATTTAAATTTACCATGGTAAACCCATATTAATAATGAGTAATAGGTACTTTTGTGGATTTTTGTTCTTATGCTATTAAGGTATTCTGAACTGAAATTTCTAACATCTAAAGAGAAAAATGCTACACCTGTGTACTTTTTATTAGATTCTCCCTCTTTCCCCATATAATTTTAACTATTTTCAACCTTATTTTATCATTCTGTTTAAGATAGAACCATCAGTACATAGCAAGATTTTTTTGTTCAATCAAAAAAAAATGGTTTTTAAGTAGAGAAATTTATACCATGAATATTAATTGAAAATTTTGTGCTTACATTTGTTTCTATCTCTTTGTTTCAGGAATGCATCATCTTCTTTTATATCTTTGCATATGTGCATTGCATTTCTTTGAAAAATCTCCTTTTTGTGTTCTTAAAACAAAGTTAATATTCTAGTTCTTGTATTTTATACCTCTCATTCATTATGTTGGGTTGCTTCAGGTGTTGGAGATGATGTTCATGATAGATGTAAGTTTCTCCCATAATTTTTGAGGTGTAAGGTGGGCCTGAGAGAAGTTGGTAACCACACTATGTTCTAGATATTGGAGAAGTTAATTCCTCATATGGGTCACCATCACACAGGGCTGAAGGGTACTGCCTTTCCTTCTCCAGCCCAAGTTTTCCCACTCAAAGCCTCAGTCTGAAAACAGTGCCCAGTGCTGGGTACAAATGGATTTAAGAAAACACTCACAAAGTCACTCCTTCAGTTCAGTTCAGTCGCTGGGTCATGTCTGACTCTTTGCGACCCCATGGACTGCAGCACGCCAGGCCTCCTGTCCAACACCAACTCCCAGAGTTTACTCAAACTCGAGTCCATTAAGTCGGCGATGCCATCCAACCATCTTGCCCTCTGTGGTTCCCTTTTCTCCCTGCCCTCAATCTTTCCCAGCATCAGGGTCTTTTCCAATGAGTCAGTTCTTTGCGTCAGGTGGCCAAAGTATTGGAGTTTCAGCTTCAGTATCAGTCCTTCCAAAGAATATTCAGGACTGATTTCCTTTAAGATGGACTGGTTGGATCTCCTTACAATCCAAGGGACTCTCAAGAGTCTTCTCCAACACCACAGTTCAAAAGCATCAATTCTTCTGTGCTCAGCTTTGTTTATAGTCACTCCTACCTATCACAAAAATTCTCTTTATTATGTATTCTTGCTTTATCCTACTTCAACTTAATCATATGGGTTTTCAGTTTTTTTTTAAACTCGTCTCAAAATCTCTGCTTCTTTGCTCTCTTTCTATTTTCCTACATTTTTAAGTACTAAAAATATTTTTTATTATAAAACAAATAAGAATATACTTTCAGAAGAAGAACAAGGTAAGCCCCTGTCCACTGTTTTTGTTTGACCCAATTGTAGATGCTGACTTGTGTAAAAATAGATTACTTAGATGTGGTAGCTCACTGTTTCTGCTTAGGAAGCTGACAGATTACAAAGGCAAGAACCCAAGGAGATTGTTTGTGTGTCTGTGTGTGTCCACTTAGGAGCTGACTGTCTTTGGTTCTCACTCCTCTAATGTGTGGGCTAGGAGGCCTGTTTACCTTTCAGACTTGTAAATCTGTCACTGTGAGCAATGCTGAGCATTCTACAGCTTATTCTGAGGCTATCTCTGTAAAGAAATATATGTCTTTTGCTTATATTGAGAATTATTGAATGGCAAAGATAGAAAGGAGTGTTGGTAATTACATAGTCTAATTTTTAATTTCCTAATAAGGAAAATGACTTTCAGATAAGATATGTTGTTTATTTATGGTCAAATGGATAAGGCAGAACCAATGTTTCTTATTCTTCAGGTGATATTTTCTCCTATTGTACCAGGCCTGTCCCTAGTATAGGCCTGTAACTAGTGGTTTGAACTTTTTATTTTCATAAATAAAGGAACCTAAGACTCATGTTGATGATTCATGGATTTATAATTGTTGCTGCCTATTTCTCAAACTGTAAGTCCTCAGTTAGACACTTTCCATCTTTTTTCCTTCCATTCCTTCTTCCTCTATGGAATTTTCAAGTCAGTTGCCTCTCTTGGTTTGCAGTTATTTATTTCTGCATTTATTTATTTACCAAATATATATTGACTTTTTGTTATATGCAAGTGCATTGATAGGAATTTAGGAACAAAATATGTACAGAGGGATAAAAATGTGAATATGCCCAAGCCTTTCCCCAAGTGTGCTCATGTTTTATTTGTACCTAGACTGACCTATCCCATATAGGTACTTGTTGTTTAGTCCATAAGTCATGTCTAACACTTTTGCCACCCCATCGACTGTAGGCCACCAGATTACTTTGGCCATGGAATTTCCTAGGCATGAATACTGGAGTGGTTGGTTATTTTCTTATCCAAGGGATCTTCCTGCCCCAGGATCGAACCTGTGTCTTTTCCATTGGCAGGCAAATTCTTTACCACTGAGCCTCCAAGGAAGCCCATATAGGTACTACAAACAAATGTATAGTTTACCATGTTATAGTGGAAATATACTTATCATCTCATAATGTAAATAATGAATTATTTCTCTTCCCCTGTAGAGGTTTTTCTCTTTATTCCTGATCTCAGTTCACAGTCAGTGGAGGAACTAATATTTCTTTGCACCCAATGTAATAGCCCTACTTCTGATAAGAACAAATTTTTCTCAATTTTTAATGTTTGAAAGACTTTAAGCTTATTTCTTATTTGTATATTGCTTATGTTTCAGTTAGGGAAAGTAATATAAGAACTAGATTTATAAATATTTGGAATTTTAAAAAAATAGAGACAGCTATTCAAAGCTTATATAATTTGAAGTGTAGAAAACGGAATTGGATAAATCTCTTCTTTCTGTCAAAAAAAAACAAAAGAGCTAAGAGCAAGTGAGGAGGAAATCAATATATATAATGAATGGCAGGACAATAAAAATCACTCTAAACCAAAGCAAAATTAGGATTTTTTTTTTTTTTTTTGGTTTGGCCGCATCAATATTTAAAGTTCTATTTTATTTCAACTCTCCTGTGAGATTTCAAAGACACTGATACTTTAAACAATTCCTGAAAAAAAAAATCTATAATGAAAATGTGTATGTAAAAATATTGCCTGAAAATTCCTTCTTCATTTATTTTGCTCCAGATTCTTCCATCCCCTTGACTCTCATCCTTTTCTGCTCAACACTATGGATCTTTATTTAAAGCTCTGGTGACATTAGAACAATAAAGTGAGGTCTTGGGAATGATATGCATGAAGCTTACTCCTAATGAAACCCGGGACTAGAATAGAACATGTAGGTATAAATGGATGAGTATACTCAGAGCTGCAGTTCTGACTATCCTTAGAGAACATAGTATTGTTACAGCATTATCTGAAAAGGGTTTAATTATATTCACATTATATTCATCTGCCTTAAAACCCTTATCATGCCATAACATGCTGAGAAATCTACTTTCTAAACACTCACCCTGCAGAATCCCTTGTGTAAATCTGCAACTTCCAATGGCTTTATGGAACCCAACAGTGCCTCTTGAGGTTTTCCTTTGATTTCTCTGTCCTGCCTACATTGAGTAAACAGAAAGACCATTAACTCTCAGTTATCTGGAAATCCATTTTACATTTTATGCTTTTTTTGCAGACAGGTTTTTTAATCCCTGGTGACATGTGTCTGCCTTTGGGCTATTGCCTCTCACTTAGATATGTTAGCATTGGTATGATCTAAACAAATTTTTTTGAAAGAAAAAACAGCTGCATTCCAAATCACGATAAGCAATTCAAAACACAATATATTCCAAAATAAAAAGGCATCAGTTTTTTGTATGTCCTTTCAGAGAGTGACTCTGTGGTTGATAATAGTAGAATGTATTTAACTAAAGTAAAATGCTGGAGCACATTTTATTTTTAAACGAACAGAATGATGAACATTGATGCCATTTATACAAGACTAATTTTTTCAAGTGCATATTTAGGAATGAAATGAAAAGTACACTCCAAACTACAAAATCCTTAAAAAAATACACATTTCTAAGTGTATGAATTAGCACATCTTTTTTTCTAATGTTAAGCTTTTAAAAAATTTTTATTGGAGTGTAGCTGATTTACAATGTCATGTTAGTTTCAGGTGTTCAGTAAAGTGAATCAGTTATATATATATATATATCCATACGTATACTACATATACATATATATATATATATACATCCATTTTTAAGATTCTTTCTACAAAATAGGAACAGAGGCACAGATGGAGAAAACAAACAGATGAACTAATATATTTTAAATCTCTCTTTTTTAAAAAGTATACTCTCCCTAACTTTGGAGGGTATTGTGCTGGGTGAATTACGTCAGACAGAGAAAGACACTGTATGGCCCTGTTTATATGTGGAATCTGAAAAGTAAAATAAACTACTGAATATAACAAAAAAGAAAAAGATTCACAGATAAACTAGTTATCAGTGGGGAGAGGGAAGTGGGAAGGGGCAGGACAAGGGTAAAGGGTTAAGAGGTATAAACTACTATGCATAAAATAAAAAAGCTACAAGAATATAGTGTACAAACAGGGAATATAGTCAATAATTTATAATAACTATAAGTAGAATTTAACTTTTAAAATTGTGAATTACTATGTGTATACCTGAAACATATAATATTGTACATCATCAATACCTCAATTTAAAAAAAAAAGCTTTCTCCTGGTTTTAAGAGGACTTTTTATCTGTGTCAGGTGCCTTTTTATATATGAGCTATTTTGGGAGATTAAAAATAAATGAACATTAAACACTACAAGAATATCTATTATTTTAGTCATACATTTATGTAATACTCTAATTTTCTGTATAGAGAAATGTTTGTAATCAATTTCGACACTCAAAATTTTGTTCTCTATCCTATTTTCTATTTAACTTTTTATTTATTTTATGTACCACATATAATATATATTGTTCAACTTTAAAATCATCTATCAAGTTTCAAGTGGTAAAAATGTTTAAAATTTTTGAATTTAAAAAAAAATTTGCTTATTTTCATTTGCCATTTATTCTATGCTATTCTTATTTCCTGATTTTTATGAGGCCACACAGGTGGTTCAAGGTTTTGTTTTATGTTGAAAAAAAGTTTACTGGATATCTTCTGTTTGTTCCTCGAAATCCATTCCAGACCATCCTCCACCTTGCTCCTTCCTCCCAGGAGGCTGGCTTTGTTAGTGTACATCAATAGGCTCCCTTATACTATGCTGCCTTCCCAGTTGATTCTGCCAAAGGGAAATTCTACAGGTGATCAAAAAGGGTGAGAGAAGGATGTGGACAAGTTTATTCTTCTAGTTCCATCTCTGCAGGGTCGCCCTGTGTTGGGGCTGTCCCTCAACTAAAGGTCAATGCCTCTCTGGAGGAAGCCTCTCCTACCCTATTCTCTCATTCTAGGTTCCAGTAACTGGTACCTCTCGATACCCACCCTTCCCTGCTTAGAATTGGTAACAGATCTGCAGATACATCCACTGGTTTGGCAATATCCTTTGTGACTTCTGGGCATCCTGCCCGTATCTTTGCAAATAATTTTATAAGCCCTCCTTAAAAATGGTACACTTTTTGTGTGTGCAGTCTGTTTTCATTGCTTTCCACTAGGAACTTAGATAAATGGGTTTTTATCTTGGCTCTGGTGATTATAGATTCCCCACCCCCACTCCGGGCCCAGTTCTTCCTAATAAATTTAGATTACTCATGTGTGTTTCCTTTTTGTTTTGAGATATGCCTCGGTGACTCCCAATAGGCATAACTTTTATCATTTTCCACCAATTTCCTATATTTCCATCCAAAAAAATTGTATGCATCAGTAAAATAAATTGAGCTTCAAGTGTTGTCTTGAAATGTATTAAGAAAAGGTCTGTGAATGAAGCCTTCACAAAGTGAGCAATTTGGAATTGAAAAGCAATTCCAATTACCAGTAGCCAAGTTCCCAGTATTCTTTGTGATGGTATTTGTAGCTGATTAAATTTCTTCTAATTATATGTATAGGCACACAACATGAAAAGTAAATGAAACATATTACTTCTTTGGGAAATAGCAATGTATTCCTGAAATAGCATTCTGAATATGACATTCTGCTCCAACTAAGTGAAATCATAGTGTTTTGTATTTAGAACAAATGTATTTCTATTGGGTTTATATAAAATAATAAGTGGAAAATTAATTTTAAAAAGCTAGAATAAAATTTCCTAACATCATTCACCTTTCTTTTCTTTAATTTGGCTAGAAAAAAATAAAGGCCATTTTTAAAGAAACATTTTCCTATGGTAAGAACAATAGACATTTTGGAGATGTTTCTAAAATAAAACATCTTATCATATATTTAAGGAATATATTAGGTTATAATCTAGTCAAAGGCAGATGAAGAAAATATAGATAATCTCTATGCAGTTTTTAATAGACTTTAATTCTAGAGCAGTTTACATTCCCAGCATTATTGAGCTGAAAGTACAGAGATTTCTCATACATTACTGGCCCCAAAACATGCACAGCTTCCAGGATTATCAAAAGGCCACCAGGGTGGTACATTTGTTATATTTTGAACCTACATTGACACATCATAATCACCCCGAATCCACAGTTTGCATTCAGCATCACTCTTAGCATTGTACATTCTACAGGTTTGGAAAAATAACGACATATACCCATGATCACAGTATCATACAGAGTAGTTTCACTTCCCTAAAAATCCTCTGTGCCTAGCCTGTTTAGCACTCCCTCTCCCTACCAATCACTGATCATTTTGGAGATTCCACAGCTTTTCCTTTTCTGGAATGTCATATAGTCACAGAATTATATGGTATGTAGCTTTTTCAGGTTGCCTCCTTTCACTTAGTAATATGCATTTATTCCTCTATGTCTTTTCATGGCTCTTTTTAGTGCTGAATAATATTCCATTGTAAAGATGTCCCACAGTTTACTTACTCATCCACTGAAGGATATCTTGATTGCTTCCAAGTTTGACAATTATCTCTTCACCAGGGTCTGTGGGCATCAGCCAGCTGTTGAGAGCATGAACAAAACAAAAAGGCAGAGGAAGGGCAAATATGCTTTCCACTTGAGCTGATCCATCCATCTTCTCATGCCTGACAGCATCGGAGGTCCTGGTCCTTGAGCCTTTGGATTCACTGAATTCCATCACCAGCTTTCCTCATTCTCCAGCTTGTAGATGACAGATTGTGAAACTCCTCAGTGTAAACTACTGGTGGTTCTGTTTCTTTGATGACCTGGCTAATATGGACAGAGATATGACTTATACTGTGTTGACATTTACATCTGGATCAAGCCATCCAAGTTTCAGATTCAGAAGTTTCCTTCTGAGATTCTATTTCACAGTTTGAAATACGTAGTCTGTTACTTGCTATCAAGTATATACTAAATACTAAAAAGGTAGATCTATAGTGTCTAGTTTTCCTCATCTGCTCCCCATGACATGCATTAATCAATAATTTTTCCCTTGTTTATGAAAACATATAAAGATTAATGCATATATAAAGGCTTTCTATATTTTATTTTTGTTGTGAAAAAAATGTATCTAACTCTTTACATAATCTATTATTTCTCACTTGCCAATATATCTTGGAAAGGTTTTCATATGTCATTAAATAGCTGCATCATATTTCCTCATATTTATAGACCAAAGTATAGTCAACCAAACTCTTCTCAAAGATCTGCTTTTTTGGAGGGGGATTATTTTTGTGTTTGAAACAAAATCACAATAGACATCCTTGTTCATCTATTTCTAAACATTAGAATTTAAAAACTGTCAGAGAATGGAAGTATAGCTGTGTATACAAGAAGGGTATAGAGATATGTATTTTTAGAAAATTACTATTCAACCTTTTGAAAACCACACCTTAATTTCTTTCTGAGGAACTGTTTGATGCAGAGTTTATGTGGTTTTTGTGGGGCTGATTTTACTCACATTCAAAAGTGCCATAAATTCAGAAATTTCTAATCAGATATTATTATCATCCTGGTCACAGAGGGTAGCTAAATCATGGACATGGAAACCGTTTAAAATAAGATCTTATGAGGTTTTTTCTGAGACTTCTGGGACCAGATGCTGGTACTATTCTGCACACATAATGACACTTAAAGAATGCAAGTTCCAGAGATGCTACAGCAATCTGGGGATTGAATCAACATAGAAGATGGAGATAAAAATGAGAGTAAGAGAGAGAAATTAATCATTGTCAGTATTTTGGGGTCCTGAATCAAGCTGAACCTGAAATCCTTGGCTTTTTATCTCACAAGCCAAGAAATTTTCTTTAGGAGTTCACCTAATTTGAATTAACTTCTCTCACTTGCTACCACAGTAATCCTATGTAATAAAAAGAGTATAACTATTTCAAAATATATAGCAACATATTTTCCCCAAATTTCAGTAGTTTATATATCCATAAATTAGTTGGAGTATTCATTTCTTCACACATTTGCTAACTCAAACTCTATTAAACATTTCAACTTTTGTCAATACTCTGGGCAGTAAAGGTATCTTACTGAGATTTAATTTGTATATTCCTGTTGATGAAATTGAGCATTCTTTCGTATACACCAATCATTAGGATTTCATATTTGAACTGCCCATTCATTGTATGAATTTATATCCCCTTTCTGTTTCCAAATCACCCATTGTTATACTTGGGACTTTAAATGTAGTTAAATCTTTCCAGCAAAATAGCCATTTACATTTTTGAAGACATTTTCTCAAGCATACCCCCATATTAACTCTGTTTGACTTACTGATCTCTACTCTCATCTTTCTGCTTCTTTGTTCTGTGTAATAATTTGTAAAATGTTCACTATGCAATATCTAATTAGCTTTGTCGGAAATCCTATGCTCTACTAACTTATTCAACACAAATGAGAGGAATGTTAACTCTTTGTACATTTTAATAATCTGGGGCTCTTAAGTACTGTCCCAATGGACTGAAAAATAACAAATGACCAAAAGTCATGTTTTATAGGAATAAAGAAATAGTATATTGATATCACTAAAATGGTATCTATTAAATCATGTCTCAAAAAGTCATTTGGAAACATATTTCCATATATTATATTATATTAATACTTTAGCAGCATTAGTGCAGCTCAGATAAGAACTCTCCAGAATTAACCACTCTGTTTATCATCCAGATAAACCTCACTAATGGCCATTTGATTTTACAATTTCATATTTTTAACATTTCTATATTAAATGTAGTCATGTTATTTAATTCAGTGTTTGCAAAATGTGAGTCACATCTATACTATTTTCATGCCTTGTGCCTGAAAAGCCATGATGATCATAATGAGGCTGAACTGAAAGCGTGGGGATGGGTGGGCGCCTGAGGCTGTGTCAGAGTGAAATGACGACCACAGGATGGGCTGGGGAAGAAGCCAAAGGCACATGTACTCACTGCACATGGCCTCACAGTTGGTCTTTCTGAGACTAAAGTGTAGGCAGCTACTCTTACAAAACTAAAACATGAACCTCAAGTGTCAGTAGATACCATATCTATGAATACACCAAATATGGCCCATCACCTATATATTTATGGCCCACAAGCTAAGAATGTTTTTCATATTTTTAAATGGATACATTACAAAATATCATATAAGTACCAATATTCTACCCTCTGTTTTATCACTTAACTCCCCAAATGATTTATCTTTGGGGCCTTTATGAAAGAGTTTGCCAACCACTGAATGAAGCATAGGTTCCCTAAAACATTTCAGCAATTTTATTCAATATCTAATTAAGATGGATATTTCATCTATTACACTGTGATCAGATCAAGACAAGACAAGCAAATCTAAGTCCTATAAAAATGCCTTTTACTTTGTTGAAAGATTATGTGATTTTTCAAGCATCGTTAGGGCATAATTAATGGACATGAAGAGTAGTATTGAAAATATTTACACGAATGAGCCCTCTGTGACCTATATTCTCTGAAGTGCCAGTATTTGCAATACTTCTTAAGTTTTCTGCTCAACATTATAAAAATGTTTTTATTGATTTCTTGGAGTATGGAGTGGGGAAGGGCATTTTATTGTAATAACAATATCAAGCTGTAAAAGAGAATGTCAAGGTTAAGGAATATAACAAATGCCTATGAAACAGGCTATAAGTCAGCTAATAAATTAGAGGTGGCAGATGACATCTATAGGTGCCTGTCCTCTGGATATTCTTGGAAGAATAAGTTCCTTCCATGGTTGTCAAAGATTATGCATCACTGAAAGAAGTTCATGCTAATCAGTCCGTGACTGACATTCTCCTTGGATCTGTTCAAGTCCTTCATGTGGGGCTAAGTCATCACTGAAGATACATAAATGGAAATAAATTAAATTGATTCTTTCAGCAAATTGCCTTGCAAGAAATACATCAGCAAAGTGTCCTTTAGAAAAGTGAATAAAAAGAAAATATTTTGAATGTAATTGCATTGATTCATAAGAATAAGAACAACATTAGTAAAGTAAAAAATCTTCAGTAAAATTTATCTCAAACTATGTCCTATTGTTAGTGATCAATGGACCACAGCTTCACTGATTGTTGCCTCAGCAAAATATACATACTTTGCTTTTTATGGTAAAATGTCAGATATACGAAAAGTGATGTAAGAACATGTTTGCACCTGTAAAATAGCTTAGCAAAAAGCATTACCAAAAACAAGAAGTGTAGACCTTCATTAATGATTACCCTAATCCCTCTCATATAAAGCTACAATCCTGAAAATGTAATTTTTTGGTCTATTCCAAAGCATGTTATCATATTAAAATTATCTATGATCCAAATAATATATATAACAGGATTATGGTAATATACTAAATGGTATTGTTTAGATTACTTTAAATTTTCTATGAAGTGGTATCATGTTCATGTTGGGCATTTCCTTCTATTATCTTATTTTTTCATTTAGTATTACATTTTGGAGATATTAACACAAATAGCTCCAACTCATTAACTTTCACTGCAGTATGTGTGAATGTTCAGTCGCTCAGTCATGTCCAACTCTTTGTAGCTCCATAGACTACAGCCAGCCAGGCTCCTCTGCCCATGGGATTCTCCAGGCAAAAATACTAGAGTGGCTTGCCGTTTCCTTCTCCAGGGAATCTAACTGACCCAGGGATCAAGCCTGTGTCTCCTGCATTGGCAGGCAGATTCTTTACCACTAGCACCACTTAAGCCCATAGAATGTATAATGGTGTAAATATAAAACTGTTTCTCTCAGTATCCTGTTATGTATCTCCCTACATATGTGTGCAAGAGTTTCTTTGGGGTACATTATAGGGATTTAAATTTCTGTGTTTATGATTATGCAAATTTGATCTAAGATATGTCCTGTTAACTTTTCTCCAATGTAGCTATTCTATTTATTTTTTTGCCCATCCCTCTTCAGGAAAATAAAGTTTTTATTTTTTTCACATCGTTGGTAGCATGTGATATTATTAGACTTTTCAATATTTGCAAGGCTTTTTGAGATTCAAATTCTCTGATTGAGGTTAAGCTTTGTGTGTGTGTGTGTGTGTGTGTGGTTTCTTAGCCATTGTCATGCTTCCTCTTCTTTAACAGTTCATATATTTTTGTCAACTGTGCTTTTTGATTAAGTATCTTTTTGTTACTGGTATGTTTGATTCTTTATCTGCTCTAGATATTAAATATATATAAGTGGTATGATGACCATGTTTCTCAAGCTTTGCTTGTCATTAAATGCTTCCCCATTTAAACACACCTTTTGAGAAATAAAACTTGTAATTTTAATGTACTCAAATTTATAATTTTACTTTTCATCCATGCTATTTGGATTTGATTAAGAAAATTTCTCCTACCCTGACCACAAAAATACCCTTAAACATGTTCTTATAAAAATCTAAAGTTTTGTTTTTCACTTTTAGACCGATATTCTACTCAGATTTTTGTATATAGTATGAACTAGAAATTTAATTTCTGTTTTCCAGCTAGGTATTCATATTGCTCATAAATGTATTAAAGATGATTTTTTCCCCAAAATATTTTATTTCACATTTTTAGTTGCTATTAATAATGACATTAATTCAGGTCTACAGTGCATATTATAGTCAGAAATGAGAGGTGGCTAAAAATTAGTTTAAAAATCCTAATACATTTCAACCATCTATTCTAGGTAAACTATCTTTCATTTTTTAGTGTCATAATAAGTTATTTAAAATAATTGTCAACCTTTTGTAATCTTCCATCACTGTTTTCTTAACTTTCCATCAAAACGCCTGTGAGGTTTATGCCTCTCTGAGGATTATAGTCATGAACTAGATTAGACTTTGTAAGATTAAAGAGGTTTTGCACCAAGGTAATGTGTGACTCCAGTTCTGAAACATGAATGGGAATGGACAAACTCAGCATGGTAGGCCAGCACAGACAGAAGGAACAACAGCAGGAGAAGGCACAGAGGCAGCCGCCACAGGAACCCTCACTGGGGGAGGAAGAGACAGAGTGAGCCAGGGCTGCATCCTCAAGAAGCTGTTTGCCTTGTAGAGACCTCTTTGTTGTGTTGTCTGACTCTTTGGACCCCTTGGACTGCAGTAATTGAGGCTTCCTGTCCTTCATGAGTTTGCTCAAACTCATGTCCATTGAGTCAGTGATGCCATCCAACCATCTTATCCTCTGTCACCCCATTCTCCATTTGCCTTCAATATTTCCCAACATCAAAGTCATTTCCAATGGGTTGGCTCTTCCCATCATGTGGCCTAAGTATTGGAGATTCAGCTTCAGCATCAATCCTTCCAATGAATATTCAGAATAAGAATACTTAAGGTTGATTTCTTTTAAGATTGACTGGTTTGATCTCTTTGCTGTCCGAGGGACTCTCAAGAGTCTTCTCCAATACCACAGTTCAAAAACACCAATTCTTTAGTGCTCAGTTTTCTTTATAGCCCAACTCTCATATCCGTACATGACTACTGGAAATGCTATAGCTTTGACTATAAGGACCTTTGTCAGTAAAGTAATGTCTCTGCTTTTAAATATGCTGCCTAGGTTTGTCATAGCTTTTCTTCCAAGGAGTAAGTGTCATTTAATTTCATGGCTGCAGTCACTGTCTGCAGTGATTTTGGAGCCCAAGAAAATAAAATCTGTCACTGTTTCCACTCCCCACCCCCCCCCCCCATCTATTGGCCATGAAGTGATGGAACCAGATACCATGATCTTAGTTGTCTTAAAAAGAGTTTTCTTAAAAAGAGTTTTCTTAAAAAGAAAACTCTTGGGCTTCCTTGGTGGTCCAGTGGTTAAGAATCCGCCTGCCAGTACAGGGAACATGGAATTGATAGTTGGTCTTGTAAGATTCCTCATGCCATGGGGCAACTGAGCGTGTGTGCCAAAACTAAAGCCTTTGCCTGGAGCCCACACTCAGAAACAAGAGATGCCACCACAATGAGAAGCCTGCACACCACAACTAGAGAGTAGCCTCCACTCACCTCAACTCCAGAAAAGCCCTCGAACAGCAAGAAAGAGCCAGTGCAGCCAAGAATAATAAATAAATTTTGAAAAAGGAAACTGATAGCAGTGTGCGTGTGTGTGTGTGTGTGGCAAGTCTTTAGGGATTGGAGCCTGGAGGCAGGATAATCATATATTTTAACTCTGCAGAAATTCCATATAAGACTTATCATGCCAATACTAAGGGAATGCCATATTCAAGCACAATTTAGAGGAGAGATGCCCCTGTATTTTGTGAAAATTGAATGTGGTGAGTGAAGAAGCAAAAGCATTTAGAGAAGGGTCACCCTGGTCCATTTTCTAGCAGCTGGTTGATATTAATAGTCGATAGTTATTGATGGAGTGGCATACACCAGATCCTGAAGGATGAGGGAAAGCTGCTGCGAAGTCGCTTCTGTCGTGCCCGACTCTGTGCGACCCCACAGACGGCAGCCCACCAGGCTCCCCCTTCCCTGGGATTCTCCAGGCAAGAACACTGGAGTAGGTTGCCATTTCCTTCTCCAATGCCTGAAAGTGAAGTCGCTCAATCTTGCCCAACTCTTCGCGACCCCATGGACTGCAGCCCACAAGGCTCCTCCACCCATGGGATTTTCCAGGCAAGAGTACTGGAGTGGGGTGCCATCGCCTTCTCAGAGTAAAAGCTAAAATCTGATAAGACCAGTTCAGCAAGTAAATACTGAGTGCTTGTTATCTGTCAATCCCTAGGCATTGATAGTATTCACCCTAGAGGATACAAAGCTCATAACAATGTTGCTCATTTGTGTGAAATAATATTGCCCAAAAGCAGTTGGATGGCTTTTATCCTTTGTTACTGAAGATCAGAAACATGAAAAGGGTCTTGTATTACATCTTTAGATGCAATATCAAATTCCAATATCGTGCTGTGAACATTTTGAATTATTTTTGTATAAAGTGTTACAGAATCACATAAATTGAATATAAACTTATTGTTGTAAAAAACTAAATCTGGAGGGAATTCACAAACGGCAGTCACTTGTGAATGGTTTGATTTGGGTGTTTTTAAATTTTACACTATATTTTACTCATCTTTTTCCAAATATTCTACCATAGATATGCACACATTTTATATTCAGATGAAACTTAATGGATTTCTTTAAAATCTGAATGCCTTAAGGGGTCTAATCCCTCCTGAATTTTCATTCCAAGGCTTTGTCTTTGAGCTGAAGATAGTTTTAACTGTGTAACACATGTCTGACTTTTCTGTAAGCAGAGTTATTTTCCTTTAAGTTAAATTCAAAGCAAAATATTTTAATCTCCCTCTGTATATCTTGACATGGTCTTTTTATTATGAACTTTCTGTTACTATTTTCAGCAGCCATTGTTTTGTGAAATAATTACAGTATAGGCATTCTCTGCGTCAACCATTGGCTTGCCACTCACCTATCTCTTTATGAAGATATATTGAATACTTATCTTGGATGTTTTTCATGAATTCTCATTCATAAAATGTTAGAGACTTGAATACCTTGAAACAACCTGTTAATCTCCACTTAATGAAAAACACCCAGTGCTATCCTGGGAGACCTCCATCTGTCAACACCTGATCTCAAATTACTCCTACAGTTTTCCTGTGATGTGCATCCCTTCTCCCCCTTGCTAAACCCTGAAACTGACAGAGATGACTGGATTTTGCTCATGCTATTAGCCATTCGCCCCTTTCACTATGCTCTGCTAGATTGAGAAGTGGCTGCTTAAAAGCCACTCAATGCAAACTTTATATTCACAGGCACAGAGCCAAAAATAACTCTTGTTTCCCACTTACTGTGCAAGCAATATTAAAGGTGTACTGTCTCATGACTGTGGAAGGCAGTCCTGCTTGGGCAGGAGCTGCTGCCTCTCCTTAATCAAGAGCCCACTGTGAGCTGGGCCGTAAAGGCATTGGGCAGCCCCTGCCAGCAATTAACACGCGACATGCTGATCATTCTTGGCAAACCCAAACAGGAGCCTGGTGCCAGAAAGGCAAGATCAATCTTGAAAAAGTGTGGCCATCTGTTGGCACTGCCCATTCTTCCCACTGGGCTTAGAGATGGCAGGAACACCCATGGTGCTTGTTTCAATGGATAGTGTTGTATTTCAGTTCTTTCTTGTGAAGAAAAGTATTCTCCATCCTGAGATTTTGCTCATCGCCAGTTCTAAAAGATGAAAGTCTACAATTGATGACTTAAACTCCATAAAAGGAAAGTCTTCCTGCCTGATACTCACAAGAAAAAATTTATTTGGCCCCTGAGAAATGATTCCATTGGGAATCATCTGACAGTGGAAGTCAAAGTGATACATATACATCCAGTGCAGTATTTCTTCACTCCAAGCTTCACCTCAGGCTAAGATTACCAGGCTGAGCAAATAAACATATAGAATGCCCAGTTAAATTTGAATTTCTGCTAAGCAACACATTTTGGAAGGGTATAGGGGAGCATACTTATACTAAAAATTTTAAATAAATAAAGATTCTAATGAATGTCTTTTGGAACATTGTATATGTATATGTATATGTATATGTATATGTATATGTATATGTATGTGTTAGTTACTCAGTCGTGTCTGGCTCTTTCTGACTGTGGACTGTACCTTGCCAGACTCCTCTGTCCAAGTGATTCTCTAGGCAAGAATACTGGAGTGGGTAGCCATTCTCTCTCTAAGGAATCTTCCCAACCCAGGGACTGAACCCAGGTCTTCTGCACTGCAAGTGGATTCTTTAATTTCTGAACCACCAGGGAAGCTCATATATGCCTTTACATATTTACAAACATACCTATGTATATTTAAGTATGTTTAAAAAGTAATATAGTTAATTAGGAAAATCTTTATAATTAAGTACCTATGGTAAGGCATTTAATTATAAAGATCTTCCTAATTAAATATATAGGAAATTATAGATTATTTTTTTCTCTTTGGGGTATCAGTGAATAATATTCTGAGGCTAGGAGGGAATAGGTGGCAAGAATACACGAAGAAGTATACAAAAAGATCTTTTTGACCCAGATAACCATGATGGTGTAATCACTCGCCTAGAGCCAGACATCTTGGGGTACAAACTCAAGTCAGCCTTTGCCAGTATCACTATGAACAAAGCTAGTGTAGGTGATGGAATTCCATTTGACCTATTTTATTTATTTATTTTTATCTATTTTAAATCCTAAAAGAGGCTGCTGATAAAGTGCTACACTCAATATGTCAGCAAATTTGAAAAACTCAGCAGTGGCCACAGGACTAGAAAAGGTCAGTTTTCATTCTAGTATCAAAGGGCAATGCCAAAGAATGCTCAACTACCACACATTTGCACTTAATTCACATGCCAGAAAGTAATGCTCAAAATTCTCCAAGCTAGGCTTCAACAGAACATGAACCAAGAACTCCCAGATGTTCAAGCTGGATTTTGAAAAGGCAAAGGAACCGGAGATCAAATTGCCAACATCCATTGGATTATAGAAAAGCAAGAGAGTTCCAGAAAAATATCTACTTCTGCTTTACTGACTACGTTAAAGCCTTTGAGTGTGTGGTTCACAACAAACTGTAGGAAATTCTTAAAGAGATAGGAGTACCAGGCCACCTTACCTGCCTCCTGAGAAATCTGTATGCAGATCAAGAAGCAACAGTTAGAACCGGACATGGAACAACAGACTAGTTCCAAATAGAAATATGAGCACATCAAGGCTGTATATTGTCACCCTGCTTATTTAACTTATATTCAGAGTACATCATGCGAAATCCTGGGCTGGATAAATCACAAGCTGGAATCAAGATTGCCAGGAGAAATATCAATAACCTCAGATATGCATATGACACCACCCTTATGGCAGAAAGTGAAGAGGAACTAAAGAGCATCTTAATGAAGGTGAAAGAGGAGAGGGAAAAAGCTGGTTTAAAACTCAGCATTCAAAAAATGAAGATCATGGCATCTGGTCCCATTACTTCATGGAAAATAGATGGAGAAACAATGGAAACAGTGAGAGACTTTATTTTCATGGGCTCTAAAATCACTGTGGATGGTGACTACAGCCATGAAATTAAAAAACACATGCTTGTTGGAAGAAAAGTGATGACAAACCTAGACAGCATAGTAAAAAGCAGAGACATTACAATGCTGACAAAGGTTCAAGGAGTCAAACCTATGGTTTTTCCAGTAGTCATGTATGGGTGTGAGATTTGGACCCAAAAGAGGGCTGAGTGCTGGAGAATTGATGCTTTTGAACTGTGGTGTTGGAGAAGACTCTGAAGAATCCCTTGGACAGAGAATAGATCGAACCAATCAATCCTAAAGGAAATCAACCCTGAATATTTGTTGGAAAGACTGCTGCTGATGCTGAAGCTCCAATACTTTAGCCACCTGATGCAAAGAACTGACTCATTAGAAAAGACTCTGATGCTGGGAAAGCCTGAAGGCAGGAGGAGAAGGGGACAACAGGGGATGAGATGGTTGGATGGCATCACCGACTTGATGGATGAGTTTGAGCAAGCTCCGGGAGATGGTGAAAGACAGGAAAGCCTGGTGTTCTGCAGTCTGTGGGGTCACAAAGATTTGGACACAACTGAGCAACTGAACAACAAAAGGAGGAAATCATTTAGTTTTTTCTAAGTATTTCCTCTAAATCAACATTTTATGCCAGAAAGTGAAGTTTTTAAAGAAAAACCTCAAGCATTTTATTTTTATCATTCTAAAAGTATATTAATGACACTGTGGACTGTAGCCTACCAGGCTCCTCCATCCATGGGATTTTCCAGGCAAGAGTACGGGAGTGGGTTGCCATTTCCTTCGCCAGGGCATCTTCCTGACTCAGGGATCGAACCCAGGTCTCCAGCATTGCAGGCAGACGCTTTACCGTCTGAGCCACCAGAAATGCCTGTGTCAATGACGGTAGATCTCAAAGCACTAGGAACTGGAAAGTCCAGCATTGCTGCCACCATGCCCCACAAAGACCCAACATTGGGAGCACTCCTCTTGGGTTTGGAGTGATTTGAGAAAGAAGCTCCAGGCTCTAGTCAGGTGTGGACAAGGAGCTCGGCAGCCCTGCCTGGTAGCGCAGCGCTTTACAGGATTGCAGGCTGGATGGCGACCCTCACTGCACCATTGCCACTGTCCCTCCCCCGCCACTGGCACTGGTTCCTCCACAATCTCCCCCATGACCTTCTGTCAACTGTGGGAGGACTTCCTCTTTCTCTCAACCCAAAGCAGTCTCCTCAGATGTTAACAATGAAGTCATTTACTACAAAACAGAGCCAAATCTTTCACCTCACTTTGACACAATGAATTCTTGTCTCTCATCTTTCCTTATTTATAATTTAGTATTTCCTATAAATTTTATTGCCATGACAATTTTAAAAAGAAATATTTTTTAATTTAATTCTCAAGTAGATAATTGTAATTTTAATAAAGACCAGTATAACTCATATGCTGTCCCAGGAACTGGTTCTAGCACAAACTGAATGATTTTGTGAGGGTTACAGACCAGAAATATATTGTTGCTCATACTGATGAGGAAACCAAGGCAAGAGCAGTTAACTTGGCCAAGTTCACTCAACAAGTTAGTGGTCGACCTAGGTCTGTGAACCCAGTCCATTCAACTCCACATTTTCTACTCCTAAGGTGAAATTTTCTGGGTAGTATTTAAAAAATAAAAGAGGACAAATTTTTACCACAAAGGCAAATTATGCAGGTGTTTGTAGACTA
Organism: Odocoileus virginianus; assembly: GCF_023699985.2. Lineage (NCBI taxonomy): Eukaryota > Metazoa > Chordata > Mammalia > Artiodactyla > Cervidae > Odocoileus > Odocoileus virginianus. The sequence continues at coordinate 18,616,364 of NC_069698.1, forward strand.
TACCCCAGATGTTATAAATGATGATGTTTCCTTCAGTCACTGCGGTTGTAATAAGGGTGAACCAATTTCTCCTGTTTTATATCTCATTTGTAAGATATTAACTAAGGTGACAGTTATAATAATGTATATGAAATCATAGGGATCTTTTCCTACTGAATTTGACTGAAATGACCAATTATTTCTCACTAATCAGCCAAATATTAATTGTACTGACAGAGCTTTTTCCACTCTTGACTCTTAATGTAGGTTTTAATGTATTTTTTAAAATATAATAGATTTTCCAAGAAAACCTATGATTCATGCAGTTTTCTGGAGGGCGATGAAACCCAGAACAATGTACTGAAGTGCCAAGATCAATGAAGTCAGCGTGCCCTCTGATGTGGGGGGATTTTTCAGAGTACTATACAATAAAAATTCACCTTCCCCCACATAATATCCTTCCTCTAGTTTTAATATCCTTCCTCTAGTTTATCTACATCTCCTACCTCATCATTAGCCTAAGTCCCAAATATTGCAGCTGCATCCCCAGCAGATATGTCCCCACAGACCCCATCACCTGAACCAACGTACTAAGGCAGAATCATAAGTGCATACTTTGCTGAGGCAACAAGGTCAGTGGGGTCAAAACCTTTGCTTTATTACTTTCATTACTCGGGGATGACAAGAAATATCCTGATGGTACAAAAAGATTTATTTTTTTCCATAATAGGAGTATTTGACATTTAAATGGTGCAAATGTTTTATATGAGTGAGTGAATGAAAGTCGTTCAGTCATGTCCGACATTTTGTGACCCCAAGAAGAATTCATGGAATTCTCCAGGGCAGAATACCGGAGTGGGTAGCCTTTCCCTTCTCTAGGGGATCTTCCCAACCCAGGGATCGAACTCAGGTCTCCCTCATTGCAGGCAGATTCTTTACCAGATGAGCCACAAAGGAAGCCCAAGAATAATGGAGCGGGTAGCCTATCCCTTCTCGAGCAGATCTTCCCAAACCAGGAATCAAACCCAGGTTTCAAGCATTGCAGGTGAATTCTTTACCAACTGAGCTATCAGGGAAAAGAGAATCACCTTCCTCAGATCATTGTTGCCTGACCCACTTCTCAATAAAACCAAAGCTTTGTGAGGAAGAATCAAATTGTACAATATAAATTTTTTGTGATTTTAAGGTAATCTACCTATGTTTCCATGTATTCCTAGTGAAATAAGGCAAAGAGAAAGAGAAAAACTTAGTTTTCTTTTCTCTACAGTACTCAGGTTAGTGCTAATATTGTTTGTTAAAAGAGAATGTGGAAGGAGCAGAACTGGATTTAACTGCAAAGCAAACTATCATCCCCCTACTGCTGAATTCTCGGTTTTTAAATACCATTCTCTAAAGTTACCAGTGAGTTTGGGTAAACTCCGGGAGTTGGTGATGGACAGGGAGGCCTGGATTGCTGGGATTCATGAGGTCGCAAAGGGTTGGACACGACTGAGCGACTGAACTGAACGGAACTGAAAGTTACCAAGGACCCTAGGGCAAATAGCTAATTCTAGGAAAGAGGCAGATAATGTGCAACATGAGCCCTGGAGCATTGGGCAGTACTAGAAAGCAATGCTCCAAAGTCAAAAGCGAAAAGTGGTGGCAAAGACACTCAAGTGTCAACCGGAAAGAGCCTCCAATAGTCAAAATGGGAATAACCTGAGTGACAAAATGAGTAACTTGACATTGGATTGCAATATGCCTGGATCCATAATGACATAAATAGAATAAATAAATAAATGAGAGAGAAAAGAATTCCAAATAATATAAAAAGAAATACCCCTCTTCTGAGGTGAAATTTCAATTCCACTCCTTTGGGCTATGGATTTGTGTTTTGCTTCCAATGACTAGACTGTGGAAAGGGCAGCTAGTAACTCTACAAGGAGAAAATTGACAAATGCTACCTTAAACAAGAGCTTAAGTTAACACCAATAGTACTAAGGTGTGTTGATACCATGTGCCACCTGACAAAATGTGGTGAAAAGGGCATTTAATCTCAGAACTATCCCTCCTAACACACATCATGCAAGTCTAATCATGAGAAAGCTTCAGCCAGCCATTCCCAGATTCAGGGCATTCTCCACACACCTCCTTAAGACTGAAAATCATGGAAAGAATGGTACATTATCATGTACTATCATGGACTTGAAGAGATCCAAGAGACACGAAAAATTTCCTTGGATTAGATCTTGGAATATAAAAAGGGGCATTTGTAGAATCACTGGTGAAACCCAACTAAATAGTAATGTTCCAATGATACAATATGAGATGAAATCATTATGGGAAATTGAAATTGCTGAGGGGTATATGAAATCTGTTTCAACTTTGTTAACTTTTCTGTAAATTTGAAAAATTAAAAATTTTTATTAAGAAAAAATAGACCATGACCTGTAACCATAGGCAAGAAACTAAGGAAGATGATCCTGACAGATGTGAGGTTAAATTTATTAGAGTATGATATTCTACCACTGCTTAGAAAGTGAGGCTGGAGACCCAAATACCTGTGCTCTACTATGGAAAATGTCCCAAAGCACCGAAGTCATCAAAAATGAGGACAGTAGGCACAAAACCAGACCATCTTTGGCCTTATCTGTGAGTGTGACATTATCTTCATTGCTTTTGAATGATTCACTGTATATGTTGGCAGGCAAGTATAAAAGTCAGTAAAGAATCTGCCTGCAATGCAGGAGACTTGGCTTTGATTCCTGATTCTGGAAGATCCCCTGGAGAAGGAAATGGCATCCCACTCCAGTATTCTTGCCTGGAGACATGGACAGAGGAGCCTGGCAGGCTACAGTCCATGGGGTCACAAGAGTCAGACGTGACTTAGTTACTAAACCTCCACCACTACTGTATATATTAGACAAGTTGAATTTTTATTTTAGTAATGATTTATTCAAGCAAAATGATTGTAAGGGCAGTGTCAGAAAATGAAGATAGTTGTAAAACTGAGAAAACTTCTTTTCTTTAATGTACCTTAATAGCACTTCTTCCATTTGCATGTTCTAGACATGGAAGGCATAGAGTAATAACTATTTCTGTTTCTTAAGTTGGTTGCTATGGTTACTCTGCAGCTGTGATGTAACAAAGAAAATTATTAAGATTTTTTATGAAAAGGCAGATACAGCTTAGCTTTGCACAATCTCATTAATAATTTCAGGGGGGAGAAATGAATGTATATTGAAAATTCAAAAACATGTATGAAGGGGCAAAACTCTGTGCCCTTGAGGAATATGAAGAATAGACTTTTCTTTCTGAAATGAGAACACTTTCAGAATCATTATGGTAATCATCTTTTTCCATGCAATGGGTGAATATATTTGCATAGGAAGGCACTTAATAATATATATACGTGCGTGTGTGTGTGTGTATATATATATAGGGTAGAAGCAGCAGATGTATTATTATATGTGATGAAAAAAGAAGGATTACCAAAACATTGTCCCCAAGGTTGTCAAACAAACCAAATCCTTCAATATACTCGCTGGTGTATATTTAGATACTCCACTCCAGGACCAAAAATTATGACATTTTGAGCCACTATTTTCGCTCTCTGGGGCTCTTAGGTAAATTGTCTGAGAAAGAGCAGGTAACTAACATCTGAAAAGTTTGAGTTTTAATAAGTCTTTAAGTTTGCTCTCTTCAAACTTCAACAAAGAACACGTTGACATGTGATATGCTGGAATATTAATCACAATACGCTACTGCATAGTAGATGCCAAATGTCAGGACCTAAATATGCAAAATATATTCTTCCTGCTTAAATGGGAACTTGATTCTGTTTGCCTTTAACTTTCTCTTTGTCTCAGGTTCCTTGAGAGAGCTGATGTCATAACTTGACTGTAAAGGAAATAATGCACATACAGCTATTTAATTAGTAACAAGGGTAAAATCCTTTTAATATAACCTGATCAGAGGTCAGTTTGGGGTCCCTCTCATAGAACAAGCAGATTTTAGGGACTGGATTAATACTGATCTCTAGACTTGAATTTCCCACTAATAAAGGGTAATATAATGTAGTCTAAGACTTTATATTTGTTCAGATCTTTTAACTCCAGAGGAACTAATATGCAACAACTGAATAAATAACTCCACACTCTGTTTTAGCAGCTCAGATGACCTCTAAGGGAGCAGACGATCAACCATATTCAGAATCAAAGATGGAAATGAGCCATTTCCATTTGGAGAATCAAAAGTGGAAAGCTGTTTCTACTTGGTTATCGGTTGATTTACATATGACTGTAAAATATATAAGCATCAGCTGTGACGAAATTTTCATCTTAACCTTAGAGGAAAAATATTTTTGCAAAAATAAGTAAATAAAGATAATAAATAAGGTATAAAAGGAAGCTATGCATTTCAAAGTTCTATCTTTCAAAGAAAAAATATTTTAATTCAAAAATTGTATTTTCTAAAGTGATTGCTTTAACCTGACTTTGTGTTATTTTCTAGAATTTTCCTTTGGAGTTCTCACAGGTCACCTTTTATTTTCTGTTCTCTTTGTGCCACTGTAGCTGGACTGCAAATGCTTGAGTTCAGAATCAGAGCTTTATACAATCGTATTTTGCCTGTGCTGAGCAAATTTTCAAGTGGTTAGAGGGCACAAGTTTATGATATAAAATGAAAGAGTTAAATTGAGCTCATATCAATTGTTTCAGCATCCCTGTGATAGGAGCCGTTTTAGTTTGGGGAGCTTACTGTTCTAGCATTAGTGTTTTCTTTTTTAACTCAGAATCTTCTGAGGAAGTGTTGATATACCTGGTATTATATACTGGCCTTTAGAACTATTTTCACCTCCTTTCTCAAATGCTGTTATTTGAAGATCTGAACTCATATCCTGGAAAGTTTGGCCTTTGACTCTTATTTCCCTGCATAAACATCATAATGGCAAGTTCCATTTTCAAATTTAAGCCCTCTCTTTCAGAATTTTAATCCAGTTAGTCCTTTCCCTGCAGTGTGTAATCAATACTCAGGGCTTATTCTGTCTTTTTCGATGAGTTTTCATTATAAAATTTAGTAGCTTTGTAGTCTCCCCTCACAGCTCTATTTCCAGGAAAATAAATGAGAAAAACTTCTTTGGTTATGCCCAATTAATTGGCATTTCCTCCTGTGCTTTCATTAATTTCATTTAATGATTAATATTAATCCACTTGGCTTTAGTCAAACCAAATTGTGTCCAAGTTAACAAATTAAACAGTCTAAATTTTAACTTAGGAAGAAGAATTGAATTGTGCCAATATACTATTAAGGGGCAAATACCATCACACTGTTTAGGGAAGTGATTAAAATAAAACTTATTACACAACTTATAGTTTTATGCATATATTACTCCCATACACAAGACATTTCCTACCCAACTGAGCAGTCTTTTTAAGGACTTCTAACTCTACACTATCGCTGTGAAACCTCATCTGATACTTGAAGATTATTTTGTGATATTGACTCAATTGGCTTAAAATGCATGCCATTATGACTGGTGACTCAGCTCTCTGAGCGTTTCACCTACGAAGTTTTGTTTCCTTTTGCTGCCATAATGGATACAGAGATTGCCGATATCAACTTAGGAAAACAACCAGTCATCCTTTGTGGAGTCTCCATCTCAAAGAGCTATTCTTGGTCATGTTTGTGCTCCAGTTAAGATGCCCTCTAAATACAACATACTTTTTCTAGTTTGATGACTGAAGGGAAAAAAACGAATCAAAATTATCGATTGTATATTAATGTCCCATAGGAAATCTGAGAACTCTCTCTTATATCTTCTACAAGGTAAGCATTTTAAATTTATTTATTTCTTACTACTTAAACAGGCAGTTGATATATTTAATTAATATCATATTTTTCTCTTGAAAAATAGTGGTTTCACAGGAACTTATGAAAATATCATGTACCTAGTTTATTATTTACTTGTGTTGAGATTTATACAGACAAAGTTTTCTATAGTTGAGTATACTTATACAAAATGTTTGACGAAAGAAAAGATATCAAAATTTCATTGGAAATATATGGAATTTTATCATAGAACAAAGATTTCCATTAACTCTGCCTTACCATAGTTGACAAAACCTCTGTGCAACTTTAAGAAAAATAGGTCAGGAAAAGAAAGAAAGGATAGTTATACAGAATTCTGGTCTCTTCTATTCATTTGTTAAGAATAAAAAAAAACCCTTGAACATAAAGGTCTATTGAATAATCTATTAAAATGATTAATAGAAACATATTCTTAAATTTATAACAGGAAATAAAATTGCTTGAGGAAGTCAAAGAATTCCAGACAGTGTCCCTTCACGTCAACAGAAGCAGCATCAGCAGCAGCCCAATGTTTAAAAATTAAAATCTGCACTGGAGCAGGGGCTGTGCTCACGAAATAGCCAATAAAAGGCAGTTGTAATTGCTGGTAAAATAAATTGCTGAGGAGAGCATGTGACAAAAGCAATGAAAATTTTTGTCTTTTTCTAACCACGAAATGCCCTGCACCCCCCCCCCCCAAAATATAGAACTTGATTTCCAATAGAAAATGGAGTAGAAAAGAATAATGTTAGGAAAAAAAACACTTTTTTCTTCTTCTGACATCAGCCTGAAAATCTTTCTCTTTTTCCTAGGGACATATTTACATAGGATTTTGTTGTGCTCTAAAGCTTGATTCAAATGTAGGTGCTAACAAGGCATATCTTTGTCTCTTAAAGCTCTCATGGACTCTCTCCTCTTCTAATTGCCCAGGGAACATGCGGTATCAAGATCCTTGGGCATCAGCTAATCGCTCCTAAGTGCTAGAAGCTGGAGAGCTCTTTCAGAATGAACAGCCATCAGATACAGTGAACAGATGGCTGCTCCATGGTGTAAAGGCTACTCCCGAAGACATCCTTCATTTAGGAGGTGCCAAAAAGCCACGGATGGCTCTATTAACACAGTGGATTTTTTATTAGTTAAACTGCTTTTGATATATTTAACTGAAATTTTAGAGAGCTTGCACTGGCATATTTTGTCCTAGTAGCTGTCAGTCTTCTCAATGAAAAATGCTTAACACTGACTGCATCTCAAATTCTCAGTAATTCACTGTATGACTTTGGGTTTTAGCTGATTCTTAAGTATAAATGAGTGCTTGCCATCAGGGAAATTGAAAACCTCAATGAAGTTATTACTGAATTGAAAGAATTGTACATTTTTAGGATTTGAATACTCCTCTGAAGTTAAAAATCACAAAGGTACACTGTACCAGACGACGAGGAAATATTTTTTAAATTTTATTTGTAATTATAAATAAGCTTTTGAAATTGCAAAGGGCACTCTTTTATATTTCTTGACTGAGGAGTAGAGCAAGTAAAGCCTTCTAGCAAACTTTGAAAAAGGAAGTAGTCTTCTATAGTTCTCCGATGGGTTAGCACCAAAAAATGGGGGTGAGAACCTCGATAAGATTATCCTTCGGTAAGTCATTCCTTTGGTATAGGATTTATCTTTATAAAAATATATTTGATATTTTTGGTTAAAAAAAAAACTTTTGCATTATTAGGTTCACAGTGTCATTTGTTTTGCTTGTTCTATAACTCATATGAAGAATTATCTGGCTATGAGACTAACTCGACTCAGGACTCAAAGGAAAACAGAGACCCCCATGAACGGAATGAATTCTTTTGTTGTGAGAGCTTATAGTATCTGTACACCAATATAAGGAATTACAATGCTAAAAATATCTGGCATGAACAGTAGGCATTCTTTTGCATTTCTGTTTTCTCTATTGAGAAGAAATCCAATAACTTGGAGCATAAAAAGAAAGATTGTATCTTGGGGAGACTCATATTATTCAGCCTTCCTATTATGAATCTAGAGTTTGAACATAAATCTTAAAGAACATAAAACTAGTCTTTTCAGGTAGACATTTACATAGCACCTTTCTTTCAACCTTTTACTCCCAATCCTCAAAAAAGGTCATCAGTTTGCTAATTGCTCACCGCAACCTAGGTTTTAATCACCTGATCCATCAACAAGCCTTCTCACACTTTCTTTATTCTTCTTGTCAGTAAGTGACATTCTTGGTAATGAAAACAACAAATCTATTGATAGCATCCCTCAATGGAGTGGAAGGCATCCTACATTAGCTCTGTCTTGGAAACCAGTCTATCCTATTACAATTGACCTTCTCTTGCTTATTACCACACAAATCATAGTCCTTTACCCACCCTCCCCATCTATTAGAGTATTTCTCCTGCAGCCTTTCAATTGCCTGACTGCAGTTGGTAATTGGATTCATGTTTGAAGCCCAGCACTATAAGGAAAAGCCTGGAATAATTCAAATGGAACACCCTGGCCTAAGGCTGAGGCCATATGTTACATTCAGATTTGTATCACTGAAGCTTATTGCTTTAACAACAAGGAAAACTATTCAAATGTCATAAAATTGTTTTATTTTAGAAGTTAATTTATTTAGAGCTGTTGATGTAATCTAATGTCTACAAAAATCACGATGTTAAAGGGATGGAAAACTTACTTGACTTTGTAAAATATTTAAAAGAAAGAAAAAAATACTTGGTAAATTATCCTGTCTATCCTGCTGAATTTCGTATGCTGCCACAAGTAGCTTTGAATGAAGTAATATAAAAATTAGAGACCACCAAAAAGCCAATGATTTGGCAGCTAGTATTTCTTCAACGCTCACCACTTGATATATGCCTAAAAATATTCAAGTTTTGTATTACCTACTTCAAACTGATGAGTTCTATCTAGGCTATTATGAAAGAGGCAAATATTTCCTAATAAATTCATAGTTTGTGATATAATAGTACAAATATATTTAGAAACACATATGAAAGTAACAAACACTGATTAAACATGCATGTCATTGATAGGTTTGTGGTGTCCTGCCAAACTTTATGGGTTACCCCATGCCTTATGTTCCTTAAATGAATCTTAAGAATGATTTTAGAAATCCTGAAATGCTAGAGTGAGTTTTACTGAGAGAGACAGAACTGCTCACTGGAGAAAAGTTGGTTTCCTCAAATCACCACATTATTCAGTCAGTAAATCAGTTCAGTCGCTGAATCATGTCCGACTCTTTGTGACAACATGGATTGCAGCACGCCAGACCTCCCTGTCCATCACCAACTCCTGGAGTTTACCCAGACTCATGTCCACTGAGTCGGTGGTGCAATCCAACCATCTCATCCTCTGTCATCCCCTTCATCTCCTGCTTTCAATCTTTCCCAGCATCAAGGGTCTTTTCAAATGAGTCAGCTCTTCACATCAGATGGCCAATGTATTGGAGTTTCAGCTTCAGCATCAGTCCTTCCATTGAACACCCAGGACTGATCTCCATTAGGATGGACTGGTTGAATCTCCTTGCAGTCCAAGGGACTCTCAAGAGTCTTCTCCAACACCACAGTTCAAAAGCATCATTTCCTCAGCACTCGGCTTTCTTTGTAGTCCAAATCTCACATCCATACATGACTACTGGAAAAACTATAGCCTTGACTGGATGGACCTTTGTTGGCAAAGTAATATCTCTGCTTTTTAATATGCTGTCTAGGTTGGTCATAACTTTCCTGCCAAGGAGTAAGCATCTTTTAATTTCATGGCTGCAGTTACCATCTGCAGTGATTTTGGAGCCCCCCCCCCCCAGAAAAGAAGTCTGCCACTGTTTCCACTGTTTCCCCATCTATTTTCCATGAAGTGATGGGACTAGATGCCATTATATTAGTTTTCTGAATGTCGCTTTAAGCCAACTTTTTTACTCTCCTCTTTCACATTCAGCAAGAGGCTCTATAGTTCTTCTTCACTTTCTGCCATAAGGGTGGTGTCATCTGCATATCTGAGATTATTGATATTTCTCCCGGCAATCTTGATCCCAGCTTGTGCTTCTTCCAGCCCAGAGTTTCTCATGATGTATTCTGCATATAAGTTAAATAAGCATGGTGACAATATACTGCCTTGATGCACCCTTTTCCTATTTAGAACCAGTCTGTTGTTCCAAGTCCAGTTCTAACTGTTGCTTCCTGACCTGCATACAGATTTCCCAGGAGGCAGGCAAGGTGGTCAGGTATTCCCATCTCTTTCAGAATTTTCCACAGTTTATTGTGATCCACACAGTCAAAGACTTTGACATAGTCAATAAAGCAGAAATAGATGATTTTCTGGAACTCTCCTGCTTTTTTGATGATCCAGCAGATGTTGGCAATTTGATCTCTGGTTCCACTGCCTTTTCTAAAACCAGCTAGAACATCTGGTTCTAGTATTGTTCACGTATTGTTGAAGCCCAGCTTGAAGAATTTTGACAATTACTTTGCTAGCATGTGAGATAAGTGAAATTGCGCGGTAGTTTGAGCATTCTTTGGCATTGCCTTTGTTAGAGATTGGAAGGAAAACTAACCTTTTCCAGTCCTGCGGCCACTGCTGAGTTTTCCAAATTTGCTGGCATCTTGAGTGCAGCACTTTCACAGCATCATCTTTTAGGATTTGAAAAATTCAACTCACACTTCATCACCTCAACTAGCTTTGTTCGTAGTGATGCTTCCTAAGGTCCACTTGACTTCACATTCCCAGAATTCTGGCTCTAGGTGAGTGATCACACCATTGTGATTATCTGGGCCATGAAGATCTTTTTTGTTTTTTGTTTTTTGTTTTTTTTTAAATTTTTATTAGTTGGAGGCTAATTACTTTACATCATTACAGTAGTTTTTGTTATACATTGACATGAATCAGCCCTGGATTTACATGTATTCCCCATCCCAGTCCCCCCTCCCACCTCCCTCTCCACCCGATCCCTCTGGGTCTTCCCAGTGCACCAGGCCCGAGCACTTGTCTCATGTACCCAACCTAAGCTGGTTATCCGTTTCACCCTAGATAATATACATGTTTCAATGCTGTTCTCCTGAAACATCCCACCCTCTCCTTCTCCCAGAGTCCACAAGTCTGTTCCATACATCTGAGTCTCTTTTTCTGTTTTGCATATAGGGTTATCGTTACCATCTTTCTAAAGTCCATATATATGTGTTAGTATATTGTAATGGTCTTTATCTTTCTGGCTTACTTCGCTCTGTATAATGGGCTCCAGTTTCATCCATCTCATTAGAACTGATTCAAATGAATTCTTTTTAATGGCTGAGTAGTATTCCATGGTGTATATGTACCACAGCTTCCTCATCCATTCGTCTGCTGATGGGCATCTGGGTTGCTTCCATGTCCTGGCTATTATAAACAGTGCTGCGATGAACATTGGGGTGCACGTGTCTCTTTCAGATCTGGTTTCCTTGGTGTGTATGCCCAGAAGTGGGATTGCTGGGTCATATGGCAGTTCTATTTCCAGCTTTTTAAGAAATCTCCACACTGTTTTCCATAGTGGCTGTACTAATTTGCATTCCCACCAACAGTGTAAGAGGGTTCCCTTTTCTCCACACCCTCTCCAGCATTTATTGCTTGTAGACTTTTGGATAGCAGCCATCCTGACTGGCGTGTAATGGTACCTCATTGTGGTTTTGATTTGCATTTCTCTGATAATGAGTGATGTTGAGCATCTTTTCATGTGTTTGTTAGCCATCTGTATGTCTTCCTTGGAGAAATGTCTGTTGAGTTCTTTGGCCCATTTTTTGATTGGGTCATTTATTTTTCTGGAGTTGAGCTGGAGGAGTTGCTTGTATATTTTTGAGATTAATCCTTTGTCTGTTGCTTCATTTGCTATTATTTTCTCCCAATCTGAGGGCTGTCTTTTCACCTTGCTTATAGTTTCCTTTGTTGTGCAAAAGCTTTTAAGTTTCATTAGGTCCCATTTGTTTATTTTTGCTTTTATTTCTGAAATTCTGGGATGTGGGTCATAGAGGATCCTGCTGTGATTTATGTCGGAGAGTGTTTTGCCTATGTTCTCCTCTAGGAGTCTTATAGTTTCTGGTCTTACATTTAGATCTTTAATCCATTTTGAGTTTATTTTTGTGTATGGTGTTAGAAAGTGTTCTAGTTTCATTCTTTTACAGGTGGTTGACCAGTTTTCCCAGCACCACTTGTTAAAGAGGTTATCTTTTTTCCATTGTATATCCTTGCCTCCTTTGTCGAAGATAAGGTGACCATAGGTTCGTGGACTTATCTCTGGGCTTTCTATTCTGTTCCATTGATCTATATTTCTGTCTTTGTGCCAGTACCATACTGTCTTGATGACTGTGGCTTTGTAGTAGAGTCTGAAGTCAGGCAGATTGATTCCTCCAGTTCCATTCTTCTTTCTCAGGATTACTTTGGCTATTTGAGGTTTAGTTCTTCTGTGCATTCTTGTCACCTCTTTTTAATATCTTCTGATTCTGTTAGGTCCATACCACTTCTGTCCTTTATTGTGCCCATCTTTGCACAAAATATTCCCTCGGTATCTTTAATTTTCTTGAAGAGATCTCTAGTCTTTCCCATTCTGTTGTTATCCTGTATTTCTTTGCATTGATCACTGAGGAAAGCTTTCTTATTTCTCCTTGCTATTCTTTGGAACTCTGCATTCAAATGGGTCTATCTTTCCTTTTCTCCTTTGCTTTTCACTTCTCTTCTTTTCACAGTATTTGTAAGGCCTCCTCAGATAGCCATTTCACTTTTTTACATTTCTTTTTCTTGGGGATGGTCTTGATCCCTGTTTCCTGTACAATGTCACGAACCTCCATCCATAGTTCATCAGGCTCTCTGTCTATCAGATCTAGTCCCTTAAAACTATTTCTCACTTCCACTGTATAATTGTAAGGGATTTGATTTAGGTCATACCTGAATAATCTAGAGGTTTTCCCCACTTTCTTCAACTTACGTCTGAATTTGGCAATAAGGAGTTCATGATCTGAGCCACAGTCAGTACCTGGTCTTGTTTTTGCTGACTGTATAGTGCTTCGCCATCTTTGGCTGCAAAGAATATAATAAGTCTGAATTCACCGTTGGCCATCTGGTGATGCCCATGTGTAGAGTCTTCTCTTGTGTTGTTGGAAGAGGGTGTTTGCTATGACCAATGCATTCTCCTGGCAAAACTCTATTAACCTTTGCCCTACTTCACTTCAAGGCCAAATCTGCCTATTACTCCAGGTGTTTCTTGAGTTCCTACTTATGCATTCCAGTCCCCTATAGAGAAGGACATCCTTTTTGAGTGTTAGTTCTAAAAGGTCTTGTAGGTCTTCATAGAACTGTTCAACTTGAACTTCTTCAGAATTACTGGTTGGGGCATAGACTTAGATTACCGTGATATTGAATGGTTTGCCTAGGAAACAAACAGAGATCATTCTGTTGTTTTAGACGACTGCATTCAATTATTGCATTTAGGACTCTTTTGTTGACTATGAGGGCTACTCCATTTCTTCTAAGGGATTCTTGCCCACAGTAGTAGATATAATGGTCATTTGAATTAAATTCATCCTTTCCAGTCCATTTTAGTTCACTGATTCCTAGAATGTCGATGTTCACTCTTGCCATCTCCTGTTTGACCACTTTCAATTTGTCTTGATTCATGGACCTAACATTCAGGTTCCTATGCAACATTGCTCTTTACAGCATCAGACCTTGCTTCTATCACCAGTCTGGGTATTGTTTTTGCTTTGGCTCCATCTCTTCATTCTTTCTGGAGTTATTTCTCCACTGATCTCCAGTAGCATATTGGGCACCTAACAACCTGGGGAGTTCATCTTTCAGTGTCCTATCTTTTTGCCTTTTCATACTGTTCACAGGGTTCTCAAGGCAAGAATACTGAAGCAGTTTGCCATTCCCTTCTCCAGTTATTATTTCATGTTATTGGGCTCCATTATTGGCAGAGACCCTAGTGGTGTATGTAAGTTCATATGAATTACTCCAACAAATAATTGATGTATTAGTGGAGCATCCAAAATTGCACCTCACATCATTTTGGGGTGAAATGGCTATGAAATAGCTCACTTGTCCCATTTTACAGATAAACAACTTGAAGGAAGCAAACAAGAGCTTGAAACAATTCAACAAAAAGGTTTTAGAATCCAATTTCTTAAGACACAATTATAAAATATTTCAATAAATTGTTTAATAATTAAATATTTATTTTTAATAAAATATAAAATGCTTAATAAATTTTACTGAGTACAATTTAATAAAAATTTAAAAATATGTCTTAATATAAGCACAGCTATGGCAATAATTATTGGTTACCTTGTAGATGAAGAGAAGTAAATGGATTTTTTCTATTTATATATGAAGCTGAAATTATTTTTGTGTTTATATTTAAATGTGGATATAACATATTCTTAAGAAATCAAAACATTTCAAACAAATAGTAATGCAAGTATATACAGCTTCACAAAATTCTACTGCATATGTCTAGGTGCTAGAAATTTGTGTAATTTTATAAACATGCTCAAAAATTCAGGCTATCCATTTCATTCTGGGAATGAGAAAGCATCAATTTTCAAAGTGGAAAGGAATTCAGTTTCTTTTTAAGTTTTATTTTTTTCTGACTTATAAAGTGACTTTCCACTCAGGGAATTTTGAGTGTCAGGGCTTAAAAAGTTTGTTTCTAAGTTTGGCATACAGAGTAAAACAAAATTAATGAAATCAGTACTAATGAAAAGCTAAATTAACTAGGTTTGATTATCTCAAAAAGGACTCTTCTGAAGCAAGAATTTTCAGATAATACAAATCAGTGCCTTCAGAAACCAGAGAGGCTAATGTGTTGCAATATATACTTCTGTTGATAAAATGACTTTCAAAGAGAAGTTGGATATACACCTACTTTGAAATTAATAGAACTTTTTCTGGTTAATTTTTTTTTTTGAGGCCAAAATATTGATGAAGCTTTGTCAATACTTTCTTACATATTCATAATTTTTCTTTCAAAATAACATAACACAATCATGATATCAAGAAATCTCTATTTGCCTCAGTAAGAACTATATGCTTTTCAGTTTCATGCATAATATTTTGATGAAACAATCAGATAATCACAAAATAATTATTTTTCAAGTTCATTCATAGCCATCACCTCCACTTACTCTCTTCTATCATGATGTTGGGCACTCCAAATTTACATTGCTTGTGAAATGCTCAATTCAAAAAAATAAATAAACAAGAATTTCTATTTATTATAAATATATTCAGTCAAATTGTACTCTAAATGTATATTTAATAACCACATTTACCCTCTATTTTGTACCCTTAGGTATTTTTTAATACCATTAAGTACTTTAAACTACAAAATCCTATATTTAATCTCAGATGCCTAGACCAGACTTGATGTATTGTAGAATCTAGTGAGAATCTTTATCATTTCTCTCTTTTAAGATTAATTAGGGTTCACTCAACAAAGTGTAAAGTAATAGGGAATCTTCAAATATGTGTGTCTCAGAATTTGAAACCTATAAACAAAATTAGAATGAATCTTTAGGTTTCCAGAAATACAACTTTGTATGTGGCTGGATTTTTAACAGGTTAAAGACAAGCTAGGAAAAATGCCTGTAACTGACATCTGAATATTTCAATACTGTAAGTTTCAAGGAGCATTTAAAACTTTTTTTGAATGTCCAATAGTTCTAAATTATTCAAAACAACACTGCAGAAATGTTGGGCAATTAGTGTCAATACTTTTCACTAAGTGTACAGCTTAAAATCTATCTCTCATTCTTCTTTTCTGAGCATCATACTTAATGAAGGAACTAACTTCCTTTTCTGGGAATCTTTGATTGTCAGAGTTGAGATTATTGCTCTCATTTTCTCTTTATCTAAAATTCTTTTGTTCAGGAATTTATAAAAATTTGGAGTTGTTTTTTTGAGAGATAAAATTTATAACAATTTTCAATGGTTAAAAATAATAGAGAAAAAGTGAGTAGTGACTTTACTGAAGTAATCCCAAGGTCAATCCAAAATAGACCCCAGCTTGAGAATCTGGAGCTTTGATACCAGCTACTGATCACATGTGCCCTCTTTGGATATGTTACTTGCTATCACTGTCCTCAAAATCCTCATCTATGACATGGTGAAAAGAGGGAGAGGAGTGATTTTTCACTGGAAACTTGTAAAAATAAAACAAGATATGTAAACACAAGGATTTTTGTCTGCTGTCTTAAACAGTAAGTAGTTATGTATGCTTCCTGATATGCAGAAAATCAGAAGACTATAAATGTTTTTAATTATTTGTAAGTCAGACAGAGAAGTAGTGGAAAAATTCAAAGTGGCATTCACAAATTGTACAAATTGATGGTTTCAAAATTCATTTGGAGAATGAGACTAATTAAGTCATGCTCTGGAGACTTAAGGAAGTGAGTAACCTCTGGGTAAAATACAGATAACAAATATTCCTTACTTAGAGGAAGTCAGGTGTAGAAAGGAAAGCTCAGATTTGCTTTGTACAATAAATAACTACAGCAAGAAAGATAAAGAGAAAAGCGTAAAGGTAATCAAAGAGTTGCCTACAAATTATGAATTGGTTTGCATTCTTTATTATGATTGACTAAGTGTACAAAAAATATGATTAATTCTAAGCTTATACCACTGTCAAATTAATGGTGGTTTGCTTAAATAGAAAGGAAGATACTCAGGAATTACATACTGTATCTGGAAAGCAAGTCTTAAAGTGAAACCTATAACCTGGTGGTGGATGTCACACACATATCATGCTACCTCCTCACAGATTTATTCCTCAATGTCAAATCTGCCCTGTACATGTAAGGTGCAAGTGTTAGTCACACGGTATGTCCAGCTCTGCGACCCCATGGACTGTAGCCCACCAGGCTCCTCTGTCAATGGGATTCTCTAGGCAAGAATATTGGAGTGTGTTGTTATTCCTTTCTCCAGGGAATCTTCCTGACCCAGGGATGGAACCCAGGTCTCCTGCATATGCAGGCAGATTCTTTACCATCTGAACCAACAGGGAAGCCCTGTACATAGTAAACATATTTATTTAATTTGTATTTGCCAATATTATGACAATAATATTTTACAATTATTCTATAAATAGTTACTGATGTTGTATCACAACACTTAAAGAAATGCCTTCTTGCTCTGAGTAATGTATCAGTCGAGCTCTCAAGAGAACGGTATCTTGCAATGAATTAACATTTGAACTAAAGAAAATTACACCATTTCCAAAACCATAATATTTGGGGTTGATTTTTTTAAGTATACAAAACCAGGGATAATATTTTTATAAAATTGTAATTGAATATTTGTAATTAGGAATCTAAATGACTGACTCAGGAACAAGTTTTTAAATGTACACAATTTCCAGAGAGACAGATGTCAATTAGAAATCTAGACAGTCACCAAAAGAATTCCAGAGACTGGAGACATTAGTTGTAGATCATAATTTGTGATGTTTTCTGATTTTAAATGCATTCAAAATTTTTTCATAGAAATTGAATTCAGCAAGGTAAATGGTGTAGAATAAAATGAAGCATAGTGATTTATAAATCTTCAATATGGTATCTAGTCAAATGGCTACTTCAGAGAAATACACACACACACACACACACACACACACACACATTCCTAGGATGATTCCATAACCTCTCTTAATAGGATATTCCAGTCTATACATTCCCCTCCAATAAGTAAATAAATAAATCAATATGACAAAGAGGTCAAGCAGTATTATTAAATTATCTGCCAGTTCGGTTATATCTCTCCAAAGACCAAGTCGAATAACATGCTCTTTATCTTCTGGCAGAAATCCAAAACTGAAGGAAAAGCAAAGAGAGCTCTTTGAAGGGACAGGACAGGAGACTTACCCAGGCAGTTGGTAGATTGTCTAAAGACAAGGTTTCTTTCTGATGTTTTTAACAATACCAGGGTTTATTAAAATATGTCTGTGGCTCTTCCAGCTCATATGGGGGTGTCTAGAGTATAGTTTTATGTTACTGGCACATAAAAGATGACAAAAATAAAAATATATATTTTTTATTTCTATAGAAATAGCTTTGACTCTATGGGCTTTTGTTGGCAAAGTGATGTCTGCTTTTTAACACACTGTCTAGGTTTGATATAGCTTTCTGGCCAAGAAGCAATTGTCCTAATTTCATGGCTGCAGTCACCATCCACAGTGATGAACCTAAGAAGAGGAAATCTGTCACTGCTTCTACATTTTCCCTTTCTATTTGCCATGATGTAATGGAACCGGATGCCATGATCTTAGTTTCTTTAATATTGAGTTTTAAGCTGGCCTTTTCACTCTCCTCCTTCACCCTCATCAAAAGGCTCTTTAGTTCCTTTTCGCTTTCTGCCATTTGAGTGGTGTCATCCGCATATCTGAGGTTGTTGATATTTCTCCCAGCAATCTTGATTCCAGTTTGTAACTCAACCAGCCTTTCAAATGATGCGCTCTGTGTATAAGTTAAATAAAACAGGTGACAATAAACAGCCTTGTCACACTCCTTGCTCAATCCTGAACCAGTCAGTTGTCCCATTCTGCTACTGCTACTGCTAAGTCACTTCAGTCGTGTCGACTCTGTGTGACCCCATCCCTGGGATTCTCCAGGCAAGAACACTGGAGTGGGTTGTCATTTCCTTCTCTAATGCATAAAAGTGAAGAGTGAAAGTGAAGTTGCTCAGCCATGTCTGACTTTTTGCGACCCCATGGACTGCAGCCTACGAGGCTCCTCCGTCCATGGGATTTTCCAGGCAAGAGGACTGGAGTGGGCTGACATTGCACACAGGGAACTAACTGTTGCTTTTTGACCCACATAGAGGTTTCTCAAGAGACAGGTAAGATGGTCTATTATTCCCATCTCTTTAATAAGAGCCTTCCACAGTTTGTTATGATCCACACAGTCAAAGGCCTTAGTGAAGTCAATGAAACAGAAGTAAATGTTTTTTCCAGAATTCCCTTGCTTTCTCCTTGATCCAGCAAATTTTGGCAATTTGATCTCTGGTTCCTCTGCCTTTTCTAAACCCAGCTTGAACATCTGGAAGTTCTCGGTTCACGTAATGCTGAAGCCTGGCTTGAAGGATCTTGGGCATAACCTTACTAGCATGGGAGATGAGTGTAATTATCTGATTGTTTGAACACTCTTTAGTGCTGCCCTTTTAGGATGGTAAATACAAATTATTATTTTTTATTGGCTGCTCAAATTTTGAGGTATAAAAGTTTCTTCTCATTTTTCTGCCCCCTATTGTTATTTTGGTAGCATTCAGGTAACATTTGAACTAATGTGTGAAACAGATAAAATGTTTCAAAAATCCAGAATTAACCTTAATTTCCCTATTTCTGCTCTTCCTTCCATAAACAATATTTCCTTTATTATGCTAAATTACACATTTTTAGAGCATATCAATGAAGAATTATAAAATGCACTGTAAATTCCTAGATAGAATTTAGTCCTGTTTTTCTCAATAGCTTACACCCTGGTTGTGTGCTGATTCCTGAGCCTTTCCAACATTTGCTTGCCTTATTCCCTTTGATTATTCTCTCTCTTAACTCTAAAGTCCTTTAAACCCTTTCTGTAGTCTCCAGGACATTTGAAAATGACAGGGAACCCAGTCACTGCCTTTCAGAAACTTCAAATCCCTCAGAAACTAAAATCTCCAATTATTGCTTGAGTTCTTGTTTTTTCGCTGTCTTAGAGTTTCCTCTGCCATGCCATAAATATTTGAACACAATACAGTCATTTAAAGATTCACAACACTTGGTTTGTCAGCTTCTTTAGGAAGTTTCAAAAGGAGCTACATTTTTAATTAAATTGAACTATACAAACAGCAATAAATCATACATTTTTCCCCTCAAAAATGCTCTGCTGTAGGTGATGGAATCAAATTGGAAGGATATACACAAACTCTTTAGTTTAAAATGTATGTGTATAAGTCTACCTACTTATTTATATGTGTATATATATATACATGCACATATACAGAGAGAGATAAATGTAGATATAAAACATCAAATTTCTCTAAAGAAAATGACTCAAAATCAGCTATCTTCTCTGTAAAATAGGGTCATTATAATACTAAATCATAGATGAGAAAGGCTTATAAGAAATACCTGTTATGATTCCTGCTACATTACTCTGAGTTCCTAAATGGGCATTTTAAGAAGAAGTGACCTCTATTGAAATCTAGTTATGTCCTACAGCTCCCCTGTATTGAAGAAATCACTTCAGTCTTTTGGGGTGACTGTTAGTCTGAACCTGACTGTAGGGGACCACCCCTTTGGTTTATGGAGCTGAGGTTTTACCAATGTGGAGGATACTGACTTTAGAGGTTGCTGTTAAAAAAGCAAAGGTGAAATAATTTCAGAGATCCCAGATTTAGACCTTAGTCATGTTAGGCCTTAGTTATATTAACATATATATAAGTGGACTGAATCCCCTTTAACTTCAGTGGATTTTTTTTTTTTTAACTGAAGTATAGTTGATTTACAATGGTGTCAGTTTCGGGTGTATGGCAAAATGATTTAGATATATATATTCTTTTTCAAACTCCTTTCATTATAGGTTATTACAAGATACAGAATAAAGTTTCCTGTGCTATGCAGTAGGTCATTGTTGTTTATCTATGTCATATATAGTTATGTATACCTGTTAATTCCAAACTTCTAAATTATCTCTCTTTTCTCTTCCCCCTTTGGTAACCATGAGTTTCTTTTCTATGTCTGTGAGTCTATTTCTGTTTTGTTAATAATTTGATTTGTTTCACTTTTTGAGATTCCACATTTAAGAGATATCATACGATATTTGTCTTTCTCTGACTAACTTAGTATGATAAGCAGGGGAGGGTTAATTGTAAAATAACATTATTGATTTCGCTTTCTTTTTATTTTAACTGGAACTCAACTTGTTTAGGAAAATACTAAGGGAACTTTTAAGAATACATCATTAAGACAAGATAACACAATTTATAGAAAGGAAAGAATAGAGATTATATAAACTAATACATAAAGGAAGCCAGGAAGGAGGCCAAATCAATATTCATACCATAAATAGCTATTTATACTATTTTAACAAGGGTACACAAATAGCTATATATACTATATTTAACAAGGGTACAAGTTTGGGCAAAATTATAGTTGACTTTCATGAAAATTCAAGCATGATAATGTAAATAAAAGTGCTCTACATTCCTATGGCACTATGGAAGTGCTACTTAATTTTTAATAAAATAGTATAGAATCCTTCAATAAATCCATTTTTTCATTCTCTCTCTCCAGTCCTTCCAGAATCAATAATCGCATACTGTAGTTCTTAGTCCTTAAAGTAGATGAGAAAAAAAATGAGCTTAATTTTTCAAAGTCTGGGTGGCGTAGCTACAATGAAAAGTTGGGCCTTCATAAATCTGAATTGCTTAGAAAAAGGAGCCATTCTCTCCTTACTTGCTATTTCCTTGACTTTCTTACAGAGCTTCCAAAAGCTTTTCAACTACTAAACAGTTCTAACTATGCATATTTTTTAATATAATATATAAATTATACTAATATAAATCTAATTAAATTTACCCTAAAATATCCACATGGGTTTAAAAATTCAACAGTATTAAAAATCATATTTTACATTCTTCCTAATACAAAACATTTGAAAAAATAATTCAAAGCAATAATTCAAAAAATATTTTCACTCTAATACATGGCTGGGTTCATTGAGCCCTTATGTGTATGCACAGGCACGCAAAAGAAACACCTGGGCCATGCCAGAAATGAAATAAAACTGTACCACCTGGAAAAAAATACACATATCTCTAATACCTCAACATATCAGGAAACCTAACAGAACTCATATGTGTAACAAAATAACATTCTTGTAAGTAAGCATTGACTTTTCCCTTGTTGACAGAGCTGGAACATAGAAAATATTCTGGGAACCATTTGGTAGAAGCTTTCCTTTGTGTCTCATACCCTGAAAAACTGCAAAACTCTGTCCTTGTCATGAGTTGATATGAATGCTGTTATTAATGAGGCTCAGTTCAACTCTGTATAATTCCATATTAAATCCCCCTAAATGTATAGTATGAAACTTTCAAATAGTACCAGGAAACTATATTTATCTACAACATAATGCAAATTAAAAGAGGACCTATTTCCTAGAGAAAAAGAAAAGTTTAAAAGCAATACCCATATCCAATACTATTTGCTATGCTGTAGCTCAAAATAATTATGAAAATTATCCAGTGATTTAAAATCATTTCATTATAATGTATGTTTTGTACTATCTTCAAGAATCAAAGAGTCATGGCTGGAGTTCTAAGTCATGGTCATGACTGGAGCTCTAAGGAGGTTGAAATTTCCTGAAACTCTATTGCTCTCAATTGATGTATTCATCCCAGAAGGTTTACCGCCTCTGAACTTCCCCTACTGATTCCACTAAGGGAGCTTGGAACTGGGCTTCCGTGGTGGCTCAACAGTAAAGAATCAGCCTGAAATGTAAGAAATGCTGGTTTGATCCCTGGGTCAGGAAGATGCCCTGGAAGAAGAAATGGCAACCCACTCCAGTATCCTTGCCTGGGAAACCCCACAAGCAGAGGAGCCTGGCGGACTACATATGATCCATGGACTGGAAAAAGAATCGAACAGGACTTAGCAACTACACAACACTTGGGGCTTACTCATTAAAGACGAAACTGATCCTCTTGCTTCTATTGCTTTTCTTCTTCATTCTCATTGCAATGACCCAGTCCTCCTCAGTTAAACACATTGATGGGGTTGGTTTTTAATCCCGTACTTGCTATGAAGACAGACCTAGACTGTGACCAAATTTTCTGCTAAAGTTTCTAACCTCTCTCCAATCTACCTTCTACTTCCATCCTTATGGTTATCTCTGGGCTTCTACAGTCATCTCCTCACCTGATTGTCTACTTCAACATGATTCTCTCTCCTTTTCAGAGTTTCCCTTTTCTTTTTTTTTTTTTTCTTATTATTTTTCTTTTTCATTTATTTTTGTTAGTTGGAGGCTAATTACTTTACAATATTGTAGTGGTTTTTGCCATACACTGACATGAGTCAGCCATGGGTGTACATGTGTCCCCCATCCTGAGCCCCGCTCCCACCTCCCTCCCCATCCCATCCTTCTGGGTCATCCCAGTGCACCAGCCCCGAGCACTTGTCAGAGTTTACCTTACCAGGATCTCTCATATCACAGCCAATGCTGTCTGCACCAGCCTTTAGTCATGACACCCTCAGGTCTGTAGTTCCCTTTGATTTTTTAGGATTCTATATCATTCTTTCCTAACAATTGTATTTTTCTTAACCTATTTAGCACAAACTTACTCAAGCAACTGTTTTGGTACTGCTTTTTCCTGAATCCTTTTCTAAATAGAAGTGTCTAGGAAGTTCACGATTAGTTGTATACAACTCTTTGTGAACCTTTGGACTGTAGCCCACCAGGCCCCTTTGTCCATGGAATTTTCCAGGCAAGAAATACTGGGATGGGTTGCTCTTTCCTTCTTTAGGGGATCTTTCCAACCCAGGGATTGAACCCGAGTCTCTTGTGTCTCCTGCATGGACATGTGGATTCTTTATCACTTGAACCGCTTGGGAAGCCCTCAAAGTAGAAGACAAAAAGTTGTTTCATTTTGATCTGATAACTTTTATAGTTGGATTTGCTCTGTCCTTAAATTTAATTGTCTTTTATTTTTAAATTTTATTTATACACACGCATCATTTCACACACATTTTTATAGATAACTGTGATCTTATTGAAAAATAAGACAAGAAAGATCATATCTGTATAAATCTTCATAGGAAAACTGAAATCTCAAGTCCAGACAGAAATTTTGGTCTTGATTTAATAAATATAAAGACATTTATAATAAACACTAGAACTAAAATATATGGGAAATTGGATAATCAGGCTGACACTTCCTAAATTCCACAATGATAAACTATATTTTTAAAAACCTGAATAATTACTCACATAACACTATTTAAGTAACTCTAATAAACTCCTGAGCATTAGAATTATAAAAGCATGTTCAATATTAACTGCAATAAAAATATTAACATAAAGAAAAATAGGATGGCTAAAAATATATAAGTAAAATAAAGGGAAATATCAAGCCAAGTATTTGCCAAATAAAAAATGTGTGAGCAAAATTTGATTTATTCTGTTTCTTAATGTTAATAGCTCTCCAAAATTAATGACCTGGGTCATACACAAAATTGATAGTTTGGAATTCTATCCATAAAAATTAAGCTCATTATTAAGTGGTAGAAAATCTAAAATAATAGTAACTTAAACAAGATAGTTCATATCTCTTATATAATCCAAAACAGTCTCACAGGAAAGTCTCATAATTATCAGGCTTTCTGATTTCTTTGATAGCATTGTCCTGTGCTCCTCCACACATGTCTACACTTCATAGTCAAATGAGGCTGCTTAAACTCAGCCATCATGTGTGTTTTTCAGCCTAAAGGAAGGAAACAAAGACACTCATTCCAGTTAGGAATATTTTCTAGAAGTCACAACATCCCATTGCTAGAATTAAGCAACTGTACTCACCTAGCTGCAAAGGTCTCTGGGAAATATGGTGTTTACTGTGTCTGGTAAAAATCAAGCTCCCATTATTAAGAAGCTGAGAGTTGATATCCGAGGACAACAGCAGTCTCTGCCACAAGGTCATAACAATAGATTTTATATTTGATCACAAAATCAGTCTTCTACTTTCCTCCACAAAGGACGTAAATGACCCAGTTCAACCCAATGTCAGGGCTTATGGGGGACCTAGCAGATGAGAACTCACACCTATTGCACTAGCAGCCATGCTCTGAGTCTGAAGTCAACGGGGCCACTGACTAGAACTTAAGAACAGGGCCAGCCAAAAGCCAAGCTATAGACCTGGTGTATCAACTGAACTTTCAATCAAACTGTGCTTAGAACTAGTCCTACCTACATGTGTCAGTAAATTTGTTTACATAATGATAAGTCAATTTTTGTCAAGATTTTCAAGCTTCTAGGTCCAGTATACAGAAGATAGTAGTCTCTATTCACAAAGGCAGTATACATCACTTTGTTTATTTTAAGTTATCAAGGTTTATATATTAAGGTGATGTGTACATTTATGAAATCATAATCAACATTAATATAAAGAAAAATGTCCCTTGTATCTCACTAAAGTTTAAAATTTTTCCTTTTTGTATACTTTAGGCAAACACTGTCGAGTATAAATTTAATGCAAACCACAAGTGTGAACCACATATGCAATTTTAAATTTTCTTAGTAGTTATACTTAAAAGGTAAAAAGAAATAAGTAAAATTAATTCAATATATTTTGTTCAATCCAACATGTCAAATACTAACATTTCAACATGCATTCTACATGAAAATTATTAAAAATATACTACATTCCTTTTTGTCATACTATGTCTGCAAAATTCAGTACGTATTTTATACTTAAGAGTCTATCTCAGTTCAGACTAGACATATTTCAAGAGTTCAACAGCCACATGTGGCCAGGGGTTGCCATATTCAATGGCATTGCTGAAGTCCAAGTTAATTTATAGGAATGATCTATTTCTTAAAGAATGGAAAGAACTTACTATAAACCAGTTGTGTCTGATAAGTTTGATAGAAAAGGCTGAGTACATGTGGAAAATTTGATTATCTTTTAAAATCTTCATCTTTCCTTAAATCTATTCTGATCATTTATGTTTTCAACTCTATAAAAATAGAGTTGGCATAAGCTTGAATATAAGCTAAAAGATCGTCAACGCTGCTTTGGTTACTTTGAAAGCAACCGGAAACAGTTTCAATTGTCTTAAGGTTAAAAGAAAGAATGTATTGTGTTGTGTAAAATTCATGAGTAGGGTTAGATGCCTAGAACTTAAGATCCAGGGGCTCAGCTCTACTATGTACGTTGGTTTCACTTTCAGTACAGTAGAAAATTCTAAATTTATGTCTGCTAAGTTCAAATTCAGCAAAAAAAAAAAAAAGCACTATTTTCTATGTCCATAAAAACTTCAGCCCATTGGCCTAAACTGATTCACATATCTAATTCTTAAAGCAATTTTGGGGGCTTGGGGGGCAATTGGAGTAGACTAAAATGTTTTATTGCTTTGATCACATGTCAAGAGCTGGAACTGGTGGTGGAAACTCCTTTCCTGAATGCAATGTGGACAATGAATATTTTGTCAAAGAAAAACTGGAAAAATAATGGTGACACTGAAGAAAAGCAGTAAATGCCTACTCTACCTCATTTAACCATTTGTAATGTCCTCTATAGCATATTAAAAAGCAGAGACATTACTTTGCCAACAAAGGCCCGTCTAGTCAAGGTTATGGTTTTTCCAGTGGTCATGTATGGATGTGAGAGTTGGACTGTGAAGAAAGCTGAGCGCTGAAAAATTGATGCTTTCGAACTGTGGTGTTGAAGACTCTTGAGAGTCCCTTGGACTGCAAGGAGATCCAACCAGTCCATCCTGAAGGAGATCAGTCCTGGGTGTTCATTGGAAGGACTGACGTTGAAGCTGAAACTCCAATACTTGGGCCACCTCATGCAAAGAGTTGACTCATTGGAAAAGACCCTGATGCTGGGAGGGATTGGGGACAGGAGGAGAAGGGGACGACAGAGGATGAGATGGCTGGATGGCATCATCGATTCAATGGACATGAGTTTGAGTAAACTCCGGGAGCTGGTGATGGGCAGGGAGGCCTGGCCTGCTGTGATTAATGGGGTCACAAAGAGTCAGACATGAATGAGTGACTGAACTGAACTGAACTGAACTGAATGTCCTCTATGGATATATTGTGTTATCAATCACAATATTATGCAGTTGAAATTTTCTCCTTTATTTCTTGTCAAGTTTTTAAATTCTATGACCCAGCAATACCATTTCTGGGCATACATACTGAAGAAACCAGATCTGAAAGAGACACGTGCACCCCAATGTTCATTGCAGCACTGTTTATAATAGCCAGGACATGGAAGCAACCTAGATGCCCATCAGCAGACGAATGGATAAGGAAGCTGTGATACATATACACCATGGAATATTACTCAGCCGTTAAAAAGAATTCATTTGAATCAGTTCTAATGAGATGGATAAAACTGGAGCCCATTATACAGAGTGAAGTAAGCCAGAAAGATAAAGACCATTACAGTATACTAACACGTATATATGGAATTTAGAAAGATGGTAACGATAACCCTATATGCAAAACAGAAAAAGAGACACAGATATACAGAACAGACTTGTGGACTCTGTGGGAGAAGGCGAGGGTGGGATGTTTCGAGAGAACAGCATGTATATTTTCTATAGTGAAACAGATCAACAGCCCAGGTTGGATGCATGAGACAAGTGCTCAGGCCTGGTGCACTGGGAAGACCCAGAGGGATCGGGTGGAGAGGGAGGTGGGAGGGGGGATCGGGATGGGGAATACATGTAACTCCATGGCTGATTCATGTCAATGTATGACAAAACCCACTGCAATGTTGTGAAGTAATTAGCTGCCAACTAATAAAAATAAATGAAAAAAAATAAAAAATAAAAAAAAAGAAAGAAAGAAGACTATTGGCTTTATTTCTGCTTTCCTTTGCATTTAGTATATTCAACTTCTATTTGTGATGTTAATCCTTTCCTTGTTTTTTTTTTTTTTTTTTTTTTGTCAGCTCCTTGTGTAGTTGCCTGAAATTGTACTAGGAGTCAGGTAACAATTTGTCAGCATTTACCCCTGTGCTGAGTCATATAATTTTTTTCTGCATGGTTACCATGCCATCCTAAAGTTGCGTGTAGCCTTCTGCCTTACTGCCTTACTCTTCTGAACAATTCACAATATTAATTTCAGGAGACTGTCACTGCAAATCTTGGTTTTATTGTAAATTATTCCAATCCCAAAGAAAGGCAATGCCAAAGAATATTCAAACTACCACACAATTACACTCATCTCACATACTATCAAAATAATGCTCAATATTCTCCAAGCATGGTTTCAATAGTACATGAAACAAGAACTTGCAGATGTTCAACCTGGATTTAGAAAAGGCAGAGGAACCAGAGATCAAATTGCCAATATCCACTGGATCATTGAAAAAGCAAGAGAGTTCCAGAAAAACATCTATTTCTGCCTTATTGACTATGCCAAAGCCTTTAACTATGTGGATCACAGCAAACTGTAGAAAATTCTCCAACAGATGGGAATACCAGACCACCTTACCTGCCTCCTGAGAAATCTGCATGCAGGTCAAGACACAATAGTTAGAACTGGACATGGAACAATGGACTGGTTCCAAATTGGGAAAGGAGTACGTCAAGGCTGTATATTGTCACCCTGCTTATTTAACTTATATGAGGAGTACATCATGTGAAAACCAGGCTGGATGAAGCACAAGCTGAAAAAAAGATTGCCAGGAGAAATATCAATAACCTCAGACATGCAGATGACACCACCCTTATGGAAGAAAGTGAAGAGGAACTGAAAAGTCTTTTGATGAAAGTGAAAAAGGAGAGTGAAAAACTGGCTTAAAACTCAACCTTCAAAAAAAGAAGATCATGGCATCTGGCCCCATCACTTCATGGTAAATAGGTGGGGAAACAATGGAAAGTGACAGAATTTATTTTGGGGCTCCAAAATCACTGCAGATGGTGATTACAGCCATGAAATTAAAAGATGCTTGCTCCTTGGAAGAAAAGCTATGACCAACCTAGACAGCATATGAAAAAGCAGAGACATTACTTTGCTGACAAATGTCCATCTAGTCAAAGCTATGGTTTTTCCAGTAGTCATGTATGGATGTGAGAATTGGAATATAAAGAAAACTGAGTGCTGAAAAATTGATGCTTCTGAACTGTGGTGTTGGAGAAGACTCTTGAAAGTCCCTTGAACTGCAAGAAGATCCAACCAGTTAATCCTAAAGGAAATCAGTCCTGAATATTCATTGGATGCACTGATGCTAAAGCTGAAGCTCCAATACTTTGTCTACCTGATACAAAGAACTGACTCGTTAGAAAAGACCTCGATGCTGGGAAAGATCAAAGGTAGGAGGAGAAGAGGACGACATAAAATGAGATGGTTGGATGGCATCACCAACTCAATGGACATGAGTTTGAGCAAGCTCCAGGAGTTGTGATGGACAGAGAATCTTGGCATGTTTCAGTCCATGGAGTCAGACATGACTGAGCTACTGGGCTGAACTGAACTGAACATGCAATTAAATTATCACTGTGGTTTTTATTTCCCTCTTTGTTCACTTGACTTTATAGATTTTACAGTAACTGTATATGAGGCTGTAACCAGAAAATAATAAATTTTATTTTAGAAAAAAAATTTAAGTTTTTCCTAAAATATTTTTAATCATTCAATAATACAGTCTTCTTTGGAGATAGCTTCTTCCACTAAGTCTAAGATAAGTGGTTGTAAAATTGACCTCTCTTCTAAGACTTCATTCTTAAAAAAATAAGGAAAAACAAAGTCCCCAACTTTTTCCAACCCTTTCGTATCTGCTTACGTACCAATGAAGGGGAATTTTCTGAGAATTCTTTTCATTTTTTTCTGTAGTTCTTTACCCAATGTTGGGAATCGATGGATTCAACCACTTAAGGTCCCACCCAGATTTTAGTTTCCTGAATTCTTATGTTTCCTTATTTTTGCTGTGAAACTGTAGCTTTTATATGTTGTGTGTATTGCTGATTTGGGGGGAGAAATATCCCCTGTGTTGAAACTATTTTTCTGAAATAGAAGCCTCCTGTAGTGTTAGCCCCTTTGGTAAGGCAAACAAGCCCTTTCCAAATTTATTTTCATTTTTTCTAATGTTTTTTAGTTGAAAGGAATACAACCATACACTCAGTCAGTTATTGAGCTTTATTAAAATATCTCTGATATATACAAGCATAACATTTTACAGATTTTTCTCTTTATGTGACTTTCTTCTCATATTTAGATACCTTGCAAGAACCGCTTCCCTTGTTGAATTTATCAAGGAGAAGCTAGTTAAGACACGTATTTAACTTCATTTCAAACAACAGTTTTCTCTCTTCTGTTGAGAACTAGAGGTCTTTGAAATGGACTATAAAATGCTCTTCAACCCACTATGTCTTGGAAAGAACCACTGTTTCTACAGAGTCCAAGAAAACCCTGTTGATGTGAGGTTATACTGACACATATTCCTTCAATTATATGATATGAAAACACAAGCTGTGGTTTCACAGAAAAGTTTAATATATTATTCTATACAGTGAGAATGGGAATTCTAGTGTCTTATCAAATAGTAAATTAGTTTAATTTGAGTTATGGAACATGGTTTAATCTGAAATAATTTTTCACTTTTCAATCTTTCTTTATTTAATAAAATTTTTGTATAGTAATAAGAAACTCAAAATGGATTTATATGAGGTTTTCATGGTGCTAAGTTTTCATAATTACATATTGTAAGACACTTGACATTTTTGTGCTGATCCATTACATTAGCCATTCAAAGCACCTGGTTTGTGCAAGGGACTCTCCCAAGCTCTAGAAATTTTGTAGTGGGAAAAAAAAAAAAAAAACCTTCCTGATTCCTGCCCTTTTAGGGCTTAGAGAAAAATGAATGAAAAGGATGTTGAGTATACAACTAAGGCAAATAATGACTGAGTGTCCTGTAGAGAAAAAGTGCACACACAGTACTATGAGAGAATGTCAGAGGGAAACTAACTTGAAAGTGCCATTTTAGCTGAGATAATGATGTTGTCCAAGGTAGTGAGAAGCAAAAGTGTTTTTGCTGAAGGGGATGTTGCGTGCAAAGGACCTGGGGCAAGAAGAAACATGACTTGAGTGACAAACTCAAGAAGGGCCATGGTATTGATGTGCATGAAGTAACGGGAAGTATGAGATATAGTAAGATTACACCTTCTAAAGTCAGATGTTTTTTCTCCCAAGATCATTTTCCATAGTTGTATTTTTAGTGTCTCCTGATATCTCAGCCTCTAGGAAATCACCAACCAGTACTATGCATACACACACACACACACACACACACACACACACACACTGAAGCTCATCTTACCAACACAACTACTATTATTTACTCAACTTATTATTTCCATGGCCTCCCCTCTGACCCTGAGTGCTGCCCATCTCCCAAAGAGCAAAATCCTCCACAAAATTCAGGCCAGACCCAGAGGAGAGCACAGAAGTCCTCTGAGGTTTTACCCCGCTCCCTAGTCCTTCTGTTACCTTACTGCTCTCTTAATATTTCACCCTACATAAGTTTTTTGTCTTTTTTTTTTAAATTCTAGATGGCTCACTCCTTATCTACAGAAAAATGCAATTCATAACAGGAAACATAATTAAAACATTTATCAGAAATAATTGACTGTCAGAGGCCAGAATATGTAATATAAGTTCATGCCTCAAAACTCTCCTCTTTCCCAAATCCCTGACTTCCACCAGACTAGTTCTTTGGCAGGCATTACAGACCACTTAACCCTCCAGGCCTCCTATCTCTAGACCCTTTGTTCACTCTGCATTGAAATCCTCCCCAGTCATCTGTTCTCAACTCGTCCGCACCTTCTGCTCTTTCCTTTGAACTGAACACACCATCTGATCTCACCTCACCTCTTCTAAATCTTTCCATTCTCTGGTTAACACACTACCCATGTCCTCACCCTCTTCTCAGAACATTCCATCTACCAACTGGCCCGAAACAAAACCTGGCTCTTCACTGAGGATACAACTTCACATTCTCAAATACATTCTCTTGTTCTCTAGATGCCTCATCCCTGGGGGTGAAACTGACATCAGCACATGCCTCTATTTGTACTAAGATGGAGAGCTCCTTATCCCTCCAACTTTTGTATATGAGCCCTTTACTTCCTTTTAGCAGACTCTCTTCAGGCCCCCTTAGGCATCAACTTCTCTGCACTTTGCTCCCAGATTTCTTCACCCCAAATCCTGCAGTCATCATGAATATTTTACTGTCCAGGAGGTTGATCCATTTGACATCGCAACCTCTAACTTGCTCTCCTGGCTTTTACCACCTCCCTCCATGTACTCATCCCTTTTGTGAGCCCCTTCTTTCTTCACTCAGCTTGAATCCCCATGTTTCACAACTTCAGCTATTCTTTCTTCAATGTCCATGAGTTCCTTCACCCATTGTCTTTCTGTCAACCTGCCTAGAAAATCTCAACCCCTGATAAATTCAACCTCACCTAGCCTGCTGGATAGAGATGAGGAAGAACTTTTTATAGTTGTTCAGAATTAAGGTCATAATAAGCTTCATGATATCCAAACTCAACAGTGCCTGGCTAGTCTATGATCTTTCGCTGATGTGCATACAGTCTCATTTTCCAGTGTGAATAATCCAACTTCCCCTGTTTTCTTGAAACTCCAACTTCATCAGCATCTCTC
Source organism: Odocoileus virginianus (assembly GCF_023699985.2). Taxonomy (NCBI): domain Eukaryota; kingdom Metazoa; phylum Chordata; class Mammalia; order Artiodactyla; family Cervidae; genus Odocoileus; species Odocoileus virginianus. The sequence continues at coordinate 18,648,568 of NC_069698.1, forward strand.
TTTCCACAAATAACTTTATTTTCTGCTTCAAAACAAAGATAAAGACATCAGAAAAGAACCCTCAAACCTAAAACCTTACTTACATCTGTGCTTGTGATTTTGTGTTTTGTTCCAGTTGCAGTGAAGTCTCTACAGCTCATTCTCCCTTCTTTTAGGTGCCCCATGATCTTGTCCCATCAATGATTCTTTCTCCTGCATCTTCAAACCTCACTGCTAAAACATGAAAATGCTTGGTTTTCCTCAGGTTTCCACCAGAGCCCCTGTCACTCTCCCTTCCCCTTTTCAGCAAAAAGTGTTGAATACTCTATCATACTGTTTTTAATTCTTGACATATTATTTATTCTCAAGGTACTGTATCCTTATTCTTACCCGCAACACTCCAAATTCCCTAAGGAAGTTCCCTGGTGGTCCAGTGGTTAAGACTGCTTCCATGGCATGAGTTTGATGCAATGGGTTTGATCCCTGGTGGTGTTATTAAGCTTCCTCATGCCATGTGATGCTGCCCCCCAAAAAAGAAAGAAAATTCCCTAAAATTGCTGTCTCAAAATCCTGCTGATTTTCTTGTCTCACAATCAGGTGGAAACTCCTTAAGCTTTAATTTACTTCTATCTGGGAAGCACTCAACTATTTTTTCTTAAAGTGAAAGTGAAAGTCACTCAGTTGTGTCCAACACTTTGCAACCCCATGGACTATACAATCCTTGGAATTCTCCAGCCCAGAATACTAGAAGTGGGTAGCCTTTCCCTTCTCCAGGGGATCTTCCCAACCCTAGGACCTGAACCCAGGTCTCCCAAAATGCAGGTGGATTCTTTACCAGCTGAGCCACAAGGGAAGCCCAAGAATACTGGAGTGGGTAGCCTATCCCTGATACAATGGATCTTCCTGACCCAGGAACCTAACCGGGGTCTCCTGCATTGCAGGCGGATTCTTTACCAACTGACACAGTCACTTTCCTTGACTTCTAGGATGTGATATTGTCCTGGGTACTTTTTTTTTTTTAATTGAAGGATATTTGCTTTACAGAATTTTGTTGTTTTCTGTCAGACCTCAACATGAATCAGCCATAGGAGGGAGGTTCAAAAGGGAGAGGATAGTTTGTATACCTGGGTACTATTATTTTCTTCTTTTTAAGTAACTGATTAACCTGACAGTTTTTTTCTTCATTTATTATGTCTTGTAAATCAAATTAATATTTACTTGTGTGTAGTCACTTCAGTCACTTCAGGACAGTTGCCTGCCAGGCTCCTCTGTCCATGGGATTCTCTAGCAAGAATACTAGAGTGGGTTACCACACCCTCTTCCAGGGGATTTTCTCCACCCATGGATGCAACCACGTCTCTTAAGTCTCCTGCATTTGGCATGTGGGTTCTTTACCACTAGCACCACCTGGGAAGCCCTAATATTTACATATCATTACTTAATACATCAATATTTAGTGGGAATACCTATAAATAAGTTACTTTTAATATCTATTTCATTCTTAACTTTATTTATTTTTCCTTTAAGTTTAATTTGTTACACTTATATCTAGGCACTTGCATTTAACCCTTAGAATATGTATTTTCAGTCATCTTTTTTGCACTTTAAAGCTATATGTTATCCCATAGGCTGTGACAACTAGTATATTCACTGACATTTGGTAGGAAATATACATTATCTTCCATCTTATTTTCTCTTTACCTCAAAGTTTAGCTAAAAGGATATATTTTAAGTTTCCCAAATATATGGGAAGGGTAACTATTTTTGTTTTTTTGGCTGAAATCTAATTTAATTTCAAATAGGTTTGTTCCTTTGTTTTTGTTCCATTTCTCCATTTGCTTCTTTTCAAATTCATTTGTAGTTACTTCTTCTACTTTCATCTATCCATAGACTTGCCCTGAGCAATATACTCATTTCTATAGTTCCAATAAATATTTTCAAACGAATAGCTTTTAAAATAAGCAACTGTGAGAAGACAGAAAAAACATCAGGTATAGACAGAATGACCAAATAATGTTTTAGTTGAGCTATTATTTATTCCACTTCAAATATTGAAATATAACATCAACTTTAATCCTTTCTTTGATGTCACACTTTTTAAAAAAAAAGCCTAATAATTTTCTCTAATATTCAAAATAAACTGGCTAAGTTAATGTATATATTTAGCAATCATCTATTTCTAGATATTGATAACTATTTGGCTATAACTTTTTGAAATAGTATTTTACAATTACTCCTAGTCACATAAGTGGTGATTTTTACATTTTTGTGAACAGGTAAGTGAAAATTTTCAAGAGACCCAGTGGTATTTCTCCTAACTATTTTCCCACTAATTTTTTTCACCTGAAATACAAAATGCAAAATTGTGGTAACTTTGGACTATGCCACACAGCTCTGGAATGAAAAGAACACAATAAGCATATAAGTTAGGCATTAGATCATTTTTCTCAAAATGTTCTCAGAAAATCTCACATCACCTGGGGTAATTTAAAAAATACAGATTCCTGGATGTCAATCTGGACTAATGCAACAGAAATATCTGAGCATGGGGACCAAGACTGTATATATTTTATACTCCACAGTTTTTCTTGTGCATCTGCAATTTAAGAGCCACTCTAGTAAATAATGGAATTCCAGAAGAACTATTCAAAATCCTGAAGGATGATGCTATCAGGGTGTTACATTCAATGTGTCTGCAAATCTGGAAGACCCAGCAGTGGTCACAAGACTGGAAAAGATCAATTTCATCCCAATTCCCAAGAAGGGTAGTACCAAAGAATGTGCTAACCATTGGACAATTGCACTCAATGGATATGAGTTCAAGCAAGTTCTGGGAGATGGTGAAGGACAGGGAAGCCTGGCATGCTGCAGTTTATGGGGTCACAAAGAGTTGGACAAGACTGAGCAACTGAACAATAATAACAACCCATGCTAATCAGGTCAAGCTTAAAATCTTGCATGCTAGGCTTCAGCATTATGTGAACCAAGAACTTCCAGATGTCCAAGCTGGGTTTAGAAAAGGAAGAAGAACCAAAGATCAAAATGTCAGCATTCACTGGATCAAAGAGAAAGCTAGAGAATTCCAGAAAAACATCTACCTCTGTTTCATCAATATGCTAAAAAACCTTTGACTGTGTGGAGCATGACAAACTGTGGAAAGCTCTTAAAAAGATGGGAATACTAGACCATCTTAACCATCTCCTGAGGAACTTGTATGTGGGTCAAGAAGCAACAGTTAGAACCCTGTGTGGAACAACTGATTGGTTCAAGATTATAGAAAGGGGCATGACAGGGCTCTCTGCCATCACCCTGTTTGTTTAACCTATCCACTGAGCACATCATGAGGAATGCTGGGCTGGACGAGTTACAAGCTGGATAGGTGGGAGAAATATCAACAAATTCAGATATGTGGATGATACCACTCTAAAGGTAGAAAACAAAGAGGAACTAAAGAGCCTCTTGATGAGGGTGAAGGAGGAGAGTGAAGGAGCCAGCTTAAAATTAAATATTAAAAAAACTAAGATCATGGCACCCAGCCCCATTACTTCATGGAAAATAGAAGGGGAAAATGTGGACATGGTGACAGATTTCCTCTTCTTGGACTCTAAAATCACTGTGGATGGTGACTGCAGCCATGAAATCAGAAGATTGGCAGGAAAGCTATGACAAATCTAGACAGTGTGTTGAAAAGCAGAGACATTACTCTGCCAACAAAGGTCCATATAGTCAAGGCTATGGTCTTCCCAGTGGTCACATATGGTTGTGAGAACTGGACATAAAGAAGGCAGAACACCGGAGGATTAGATGGCTGGATGGCATCACCAATGCAATGGACATGAACTTGGGCAAACTCTGGGAGATGGTGAGGGACAGGCAGTCCTGGCATGCTGTAGCCCATAGGGTCACAAAGAGTCAGACATGACTGGGCAACTGAACAGCAACAAGAAAAACAATAGTAAATAAATTATCGTCCAGTGGGACAACTGTGCCTGTTTACAATGTTTTCAGAACATGCTCTGTTTAAAGCCTCAAATGCTTCATAGGAGGCCTTTCTATGTTGTAAGGAGAAAATGCATACACTTATCGGTAAAAGTAGACTTCTGTGTCTTAAGAAATCATGACAAATATCCACATAAAATGGAATATATAGGAAAATCCTGGCATCAAAAGTGGCTTAATTCTGACTACTTAGAGTTAATTTCAATGTTATAGAGAAGTGTTTATCAGACTCTGGGCTTCCCAGGTGATTCAGGGGTAAAAGAATCCACCTGCTAATGCAGGAGATGTGGGAGACAAGATTCGATTCCCTGGGTTGGGAAGATCCACTGGAGGAAGGCAAGCCCACTCCAGTATTCTTGCCTGGAGAATCCCACGGACAGAGGAGCCTGGGGGGGCTACAGTCCATAGGGTGGCCAAGAATCGGACATGGCTGAACACACACTATCAAGCTCTATGTACATAAAAATCAGCTGTGGAATTTGATAATCTGGATGTTTAAAAGGAGACAGACAGGAATGAGATTCTGCACTTCTCACAACTTCCAGGTGAGGCCACTCTGAGTAACAAAGTTACAGAGAAGAGCTGGCTCATGGGAATAAAAATAATGTGTGTGTGCTTAGTCACTCAGTCGTGTCCCACTCTTTGAGACCCCATGGACTGCAGCCTGCCAGCCTCCTCTGTCCATGGGGATTCTCCAGGCAAGAATACTGGAGTGGATTGCCATGCTTCCTCCAGCAGATCTTCCCAACCCAGGGACCGAACCCATGTCTCATACATTGCAGGCAGGTTCTTTATCATCTGAGCTACCAGAGAAGCCCCCCAAAAAATAACCTTTTCTAATGTTATTGGCCTTTCTTTTAAAATATATTTTAAATAAATAAAGATAAAGAATAGATCTTTAATTAAAGGAACAAATGTAGGTGCTTTTGAAGTTATTGTTGATTTTGAAAATCTTGTATACATTATCTTACTTCTACAAAAATATGTCTTTTCTCTATTTGTTAGATAAAGACCTACAGTAATATAATTAAGTACTCAGCAATGAATATCATATAATAATACCAGAAGCAAATACTTCAAGGATGAGAACACAGAGTTGTTTTAGATAATCTTGCCTGGCTGGAATAATACTTCTATTAGAATAATGCAATTAGAAAAAACACATTGAAAAGTTAATAATTTTTAGGATTCAAATAAAGATTAATATTTTTAAATGAATTCCTAAAAGTTAGTTCAATGCCTAATGAGTATTACACCTTCAATATAAAAATATAAGGTAGAAACATAAATATTAAACAGCTTGGGAATTTTAATCTTGGCCCAGCGTACAAAGGAGAGTAACATATGGGAGCATTCAGATCTGAGGATAGTTCAGGCTATTTGTAAGAGTTGAAATCCCAGAGTTTCCAACTCCAGTAGCTGGGGCTTGGTTTGGAGTCAGGATTGGCTATTATTCAGACTAATGACACTTTTAAAGGGTAAAGACTCAGAAAACCTAGTAATGCTGACTCAAAAGCACACATTTGTTCTGGGCTTCTAAGGGAATTAGGCATGCAACTCCCATTAACATTAACAGGAGACAGAAGTTCTATATCTAATTTCCTTCTCAGCAGGCTGGAAACCAACCCCATAATTTGGAGGATTTGCAGCTTTAAGGCAAACTACCTTGTGATCAAGAATTGCATATGATGACATAGAAATGATGGAAAAAATGCCTTATCCTTAATTTTAAATGACCTTGTGTTTTACAAAGCATTTCAGGCACGAATTAAGGAACAATTGTACTGCAGAGTAGCCTTTATCCTTAAACATAAGAATTATGGCCCCAGTGCCCTGATCTATTAAACATGGTGGTTTAGCTTTATTGAAATGCCACTTTGAAAATCTGTTTTGCCTGATTTGTACAATTTTGTCAGTAAAACAGCTCAACCTGGGTTTAATGTATAGAGTGGAATATAATGTTTTAGAGAATTACAATGCTTCTCCTTGAAAGGGAAAAGCCACATGTGTATGAACATACTAAAGACTCACTTCTAGTGTCATTATTTTAGCTGACATCTGCGGGCCTAGTTTTGTAGAGTTGCATCGTGATAGAGAAGAGCTTTTGTTTTCCTCTTTGGCACAGATGACAATCATTAAAGATGCTGCAAAAGAGTCAATGAAAAGTAACGCTAAGGTAAAAGGTTAGTACTCCACACAATTATCCAAGAGACAAACAAAGGTTACTGCAAAAACATTTCAGATGCCAGTTCCCTTTACTCTCTTGTTTGATAACAAACAGATGATAACTCAGTAGTTTGAAGAATGGTGTGTCTGAAAATTGAAGTTCAGTGCCAAGTATTTAAGGTTGAAGGACAAAGTGGCATAACTTACATGTGTAACTTCACTAAAGTAATCCCAACATAAAATATTAAAATATGAAAAGGGGGCATTTCAGGAAGGGAGTCTTATCATTGGCCTTATTGAGTCAATTGACTTGATGACCTTATTGACGTTATTGACCTCAACTGACCTTATTGACTTATCATCTTATGTTGACCGCTGAGATTTTGCTAAATTCAGGAGCTTTTTCTCACTCATCATTTTCACTGATTTCTCATCTCCCTTTTACACTCATCCATCACTCACCCAACAGGTAGACACTCTTTTTGCCTCTGCATGGAGCTCCTCATCCCTTTTACTTGCGTTGCTTTTTCTCCTTGAAGAAGTGATGCACGTGCTGTTTCGCTGCTCAGTTGTGTCCGACTCTTTGTGACCCCATGGACTGTAGCCTGCCAGGCACCTCTGTCCATGAGATTCTCCAGGCAGGGATACTGGAGTGGGGTGCTATGTGCTCCTCCAGGAGATCTTCCCAACCCCAAGGTCGAACCCAAGTCTGCTGCATTGCAGGCAGATTCTTCACTGTCTGAGCCACCCAGAAAGCCCAAGAATACTGGAGTGGGTAGCCTATCCCTTCTCCAGGGGAATGTTCCCAGCCCAGAAATAAAAGTGGGGTCTCCTGCATTGCAGGTGGATTCTTTCCCAGCTGAGCTGCCAGGGAAGCCAGAAGTGATGCATATAGCCTTCCAAACAGAGTCATAGAGGATGTGGCGACTTATTACCAGGAGCAGATGAGGGGAACTGCCCAGGAGGATTTCAGTCCTCCCACAATCCAACTGCATTTCTCAGGAAGCTTCTGTTGCTGGTCATTTGCTAACAACATAACATCTGCTAATTAAACTGGCTGTTCTGTTGCCTCTTCATGGGACCCTCCCTACACATCCTCTGCTTCAGACAAAGCAGATTATTCCTATAAAAACAAGTTCCCTCATAGTTTGCCTCATTCCAAGCCTTTACCAGGCTCTTCCTTCTGTCTTCATTGTCTGAAGCCTTCCATGTTATGACTTGAGGCTCACATGACCTCCCCAAAATCTCCTAGACCAATTGTTATTTTCATTGCAAAACATATTTTCCCTTGTATTATGAGTATTGGTTAACTGCTTTATTCTTCCTGTTGGATTCTCTGATTCTGGGATATACTAAGTATCATCACTTTCTGAAATTTCTAGTCCAAAGACTAGGATATAGTAGCCACTCAATAAAGATATATTGCACAGTTGTGTTAAAAAAAAAAACTTGCTTGTGGGAGTAAACATAGATGAATGTAAACATAAATGAAATTCTCACATTGTACACTTTACACATACTATAATTTTATCTGTCAATCATACCTTCATAAAGCTGAAATGGTATGCCATGTCTTTGAAATGTACTTTAAAATTTTTGAATAAGTTTAAATATTTAAAAGTCATTTATTAGAATGCTTTAAGTAAAAATCTAAATGATTCATTTGGAAAATTATCATTGCACTCTCAGAGCCTAGAAGGGTGCCTAACTAATAGTAGACACATAATTACAATGGATTAAATGGATGAATATATGATTAAATCCACTTAGCTCCCAGTATCACTTTTATCTTACAATTTGTACCTCTGATCTCTAAACATATAATTTTGGCCAGTCTGACTGAAAATCAAAGCATATTTTTCCAGATAAGTAAAATGTAGATAATATAAAAAAAAGCAAGGGATGAGAAAGTTTAGATGAAAACATGTTTTCATTATTATAGGGACCATTTGTTAGTGATAATATTGATGATGATTTTGATAGTTATGTGATTGCGTGCATGCTAAATCACTTCAGTTGTGTCCGACTCTTTGTGACCCTATGGATTATAGCCCACGAGGCTCCGCTGTCCATGGATTCTCCAGGCCAGAAAACCAGAGTTGGTTGCCATGCCCTCCTCCAGGGGATCTTCCTGACCCAGGGATCAAACCTGCCTCTCTTAAGTCTCCTGCATTGGCAGGCAGATTCTTCACCACTGAGCCACAGTTATGTGATTACCATTTCTAGACTTTTAAACTATTTTGCCAGCGTTCAGTAAAGAATGTTAATTTTAAGGAGCATGTGAAGAAGGATGATCTTCTTTACATCTTCTTAGCTGCTATAAGAATTCCAAATTATAAGATATATAATTTTATATGGAAATGGGCCTATTGTGTAAAAAGTTTTATATACTACCTCTGGAGGTAGATGTCAACTGGGTGAGGTGAAATTCCCTACAGCTTCCAGCAGTGAACACAAGCTGACACCTTGCCACTGGGAGCCTGCAGACATTCTTAAGAGGATCCCATTGCTAGAAGCAGTCAGGACAGAAATTTTTTGTTATCACCCCTTTCATGCTTTGAAAGGCAGCAGATTTCTCAAAACCCTTAGATGGAGCTATAAAAGAACTTGGTGTTATTTTACTAGAGTCACAGAAAAGAAACCTAAAAATAAAACGTCCTCGCTGATCCGAGGGTGTGAGCACTTCATGTGGCTTTGTGATGTGACATCACAAGAAATTCCAGGGGAGGCCGCCCACGCAGGGAGGAAGCCGAGGTCAAGGAGTCGCGGGTCTGGACCTGTGCTTGACTTCCTTTGATGAGCTTATTTGTTATATCAAATGGAGCAGAAAAAAGGCTCTCCAATGAGCATAAGAGGCTACTCTCGGTTTTAATTCACTCTCTTTCATTTCCCTCGGCAGCACAGATTAAAGATGGGTTTTTCTTTTCCCCTGTTGTGTATCACTGTGGTTACTCAGTAGGAGAAAGAAAGAGCCAGCTTTAAAGGATTCTTTGTCCAACACGGTCTCTTGAACTACCAAAACATCTTCCAGGATGAAGTGCTGGGGTGTTTGATGGGAGCTGAACTAGAAATCACTTTCTGTCAATCAAATGCAAACCCAGTACCTGGCAGCCGCCTTATGAAAACCGGACCAAATGATACAGAAGGGGGCGGGGGGGGGGGGGGGGGGGCGAATAAAGTTCCACTTAAAAAATTCAGTTTTGAATTACCTTACTTCATTCATTTACATAAATTTGAAGTGCCAAATGGAAGAAACCATGAAACAGCTCAACTGAAATGAACAGGATCTGGACTGCTATAAGAGGATGGTACCCAGCTCCCCGGGCACACATGTCAGATAAAGGCTCCCGGGGGTGAAGTCACAGCCCATCCCCCTATCAGTTGATAATGGCAAGGCTGATGTTTCAGAATCAGTAGCCACTGCCAGCTCACAAGAGCAGACATGTTTTAAACATATGTTTTACATGGTACAATCAATCCACGTACTAGTGATGCACCTCACTCTATGTATATGGCACTAAAGGACCCCGAGAGCTGTGCTACGGAGAGATAACACATTTCCCAGATCATTGGAGGCTCAAATTCACCCCTTATGCCTCACAGCACTTTCCAAGAAGTGTGTTATCTTGAAGTAACACACCCTTGGCTTGTGCCTTATTGCTTCATTATAATCGCAAAAATGTCAGATGAGAATAATTGCCATCCCAATTTGCCATTACCCATTGTAGGCTTTCCGACTTAACCTAAGTGAGCATTTAAAATATATGTTCAAGTTTTATTGACCTTGGAGGTAGAGATTCCTTTACTCCTTCCTGTAATTATATTGTGAGCAGAGAATGCCTGGGGAGAGAAGCAGAGAATCAAGGAGCGGACTACTTCTGCACTTTTTGTGTTTAACACAGTCCAGTTTCCTCACTTTACCTGCATTTCAGAGAGCACACTTTCCACTACATCACCACGAAGCCATGAATGCATACAGTTGGTGCTATATTTGGAAAAAGAAGACTTTATTTGCCTTTCACTGGCAGATTACAAGATTCTCTAGTCAACTCTGTACCTTAAACCTCTGAGATGTACTCTATCCTCCTCACTCCTCTATGCATACCGTTTATCTGTACTAAATGAGCTCGATACACCTTATAGTAAGTTTAAGTTTTCCCTGCCAGCACCTCAGATGAATAAAACATCTCTTAATGCTTTGTGTGTGTATGTGTGTGTGTGTGTGTGTGTGTGCGCGTTCAGTCATGTCCGGCTCTTTGTGACCCCACAGGCTGTAGCCCACCAGGTTCCCCTGTCCATGGAATTCTCCAGACAAGAATACTGAAGTGGGTTGCCATTTCCTTCTCCAGGGGTTCTTCCTGACCCAGGAAGCAAACCTACATCTCCTGCACTAGCAGGCGGATTCTTTACCACTGAGCCACGTGGGAAGCTCGTCTTAATAGTATTCATGCTCCATTTTCCCATCCAGATTCCCTAGGACAGGGAGTCATCTCTGCAGTCCATCCTAGCCATCACCACCAGAGGAATTTTAGAAGCCCAGGTCTGTGCCATTAATGTTCTAAACACAATCTTAGGCTGCCTATTTGTTTGAGAATAAATATCTAGATTCCTAATCAAGAATTAAGTTCCAAACAATAGGACCTCTATATGTCTCTTCAAATGGCTTTCAGTTCATCACTCTCACTCACCTCATGATTAAACTCAACTCAAAAACCGGCTTCCCTGAGCTTGTGCTTTTCCAGGCCCATGCTTTCCACTTGGAGAATCCCTTCTCCCCATTGCTCTCAACCCACATTCCTTTTCTTTTTCCTTCTTAAATTCAGCTTCACCTGTTCCTAAGTCTCCAATCTGAGTCAATCTCTACCTCCGCTCTGTCAGACACTGTAGCAGATGTTCCCGTGGGGAAATGAGCTCAAACCATCTAACATTTACTGTGCAGTGGAAGAAGTACTGTGACGTGGGCAGCCTAGAGGCAACAGGTGGCCAGATGAGGGCTCCCTTACTCAGCGCATGTGGTCCAGGAAGGCTTCCTGAAGGAGGTGGTCTTTGAGTAAAAATTGCAGGAAGAGTATGAGCTTGGTCAGTGGGGGAAGGGGAAGCGCTTTCCAGATGGAGGGAACGGTGAGCACTGTGGACCCAAATCCTCTCCACATCTAGTGCCTTTGGTCCTGCTCGGGACCTGTCTCTTACCTGACCTCCTTCAACAGTCTCCTGCTTCCACTGCAGTCGCCACATTACTCCCAGAGAGCCTTTCATCAAAAGCCCAGTTACTTCCTACTCATGGATCATGAGATCATGTTTCATGGATCTTGTCGGTCTTCCCTTGCCCCATTGGACACCTTCACACCTCAATGGTATATATGTTATGCCACCTGAATGGCATGCCTTTGCCGTCATTTTTCATCAGGTCAATTCAGTGCAGTTCCTTCCTTCCTTGTACTTTTACAAAGCACATTTCATCACTTCCTCTTCTGTGACCTTACGTGAATTGTGTATCCTTTTATCATAACTATTGCTATTTTTGGAGCCCATGGAAATATATCCTTTAAGTATCTCCAGTGTATATCAGTTTGTCCTTTTATTTGTTGCCTGGCTCAGAAAGCACTAACAGCCCCATTTTCATTCTCTCTGTAGAAAAGTCACTTTAATGATTTGTATTTTTTCATTTATTTTATTTGTATTGTGGCATAATATCTGAATATATATTTAGGCATCATTTAAACTCTTTATGAAGTTAAGAGGGAAGCTATCTGACTTGGATTGAAGGCAACTACATTCCTGCTGCTGCTGTTAAGTCGCTTCAGTTGTGTCTGACTCGGGTGCAACTCCATAGATAGCAGCCCACCAGGCTCCCCCGTCCCTGGGATTCTCCAGGCAAGAACACTAGAGTGGGTTGTCATTTCCTTCCCTAATGCATGAAAGTGAAAAGGGAAAGTGAATTTGCTCAGTCGTGTCTGACTCTTAGCGACCTCATGGACCGCAGCCTACCAGGCTCCTCCATCCATGGGATTTTCCAGGCAAGAGGACTGGATGGGGTGCCATTGCCTTCTCTGCAACTACATTCCTGGCACTGTGTAAACACATGACCTTGATATCTCCCAACCCTCCATCTCCTGGTCTCTCTCTCTCTCACACACACATGACACCACCACCACCAAAAATAACAAAAACAAAGGAAAAGAATGCATTATTCTACAGATAGGGTGCAGTGATTAAGAACCTCTTCCAAGAATGCCTGGCTTGCGAGAGCTAAAACCAATTTGCAAGTTCACGTCTATTGGTTTCCAAGGCTTTTCCCTTTCCTTGTAGCATACAACATACTGAAAGATTTTTTTTCTTTCCTTTTTATTTTTTAGTATTTGACCATATCTTTTTAGTATTTGACCATATCTTTGTGGTTCTTATGTGTATCTTATTTCTTACTGTGTCTTATTTTATATTAAAAGTATCCAATCTCCTTACTATAGACAATAATTCTTCCATGTTGCCCATATTATAAAGAGAAAGAAGATGATCCTTCTGGGTTCTGCAGTTGTATCATAAAACTGATCATCTTACAATTAAGAAACAACTTTATTTCTTATGAAAATTCTCAATACTTGAGTTTCAAGTACAATATAGGATAAGCATAGCTTATAAAATTTAATGCACCTTAATGGCCCCAACTAAAGCAGTCATGGCCTTTTTTAGTTCATTATACACTAGCTACTATAAGAAATAAACTCTATTTCAAAGGCTTAAAAGTATGGGAGTTCATTTCTTGCTCAAGGAGTAGTTCAACATGGGTGTTCCTGCTGTCAGGGGAAGTGGTGAATCTCTACACCATAGAATCACTCAGGGTGATGGATGCCCTGGGCATCAGTATCCATCAGGCAGAAGGGAGAAGCACAGCATGTAGAAACACAACTCCCTTCTTCAAAGCCCAGCTCAAAATTGCAAACCCGCCTTCATACTTTATCTTCTGATGAGAATTAGTCATGTGCCATGTATCATGCTGCCATATCCAGATATGAGAGGAGGCTGCAATCTCCAAATACTGTGGGTTCTGACCCTTATGCAATGCTGTCGTTGTTCAGTCGCTCAGTCGTGTCCGACTCTTTGAAACCCCATGGACTGCAGCACACCAGGTTTCCCTGTCCATCACCAACTCCCAGAGTTGCTCTGATTCATGTCCATTGAGTCAGTGATGCCAACCAACCATCTCATCCTCTGTTATCCCCTTCTCCTCCTGCACTAAATTTATCCCAGCATCAGGGTTATTTTTTTTTCCGAAACAATGCTAGAGTTCCTTTTTTAACATTAAATAAATTACTGATACAAAATAAGATATAAAGCTTTGAAGAGACCTTTGAAAGTGAGGGATATTAAAGCATAAACATCTTTAGTGTCACAGCAAGTCAGCCTCAGAGGCCGACAACCTAGTATCTGAACTGGCAGCTACCTGATTGTGCCCACTCTCCTCTAAGATGGGACAGGCACGTGCTAGGTGGACAGCTACCTCTTTCTGCCATATAAACTGCATAACAGTGCCCTGGGAAGGTAAAAAATACAGTCAACATCTGCTGGATCATCGAAATAGCAAGAGAGTTCCAGAAAATGATCTATTTCTGCTTTGTTGACTAGGACAACTCTTTGACTGTGTGAATCACAATGAACTGTGGAGAATTCTGAAAGAGATGCAAATAGCAGACCACCTGACCTTCCTCTTGAGAAAACTGCACTCAGATCTGGAAGCAATATTTAACACTGGGCGTGGAACAACAGACTGGTTCCAAATAGGAAAAGGAGTACGTCAAGGCTGCATATTGTCACCATGCTTACTTAACTTATATGCAGAGTACATCATGAGAAACTCTGGGCTGGATGAAGCACAAGCTGGAATCAAGGCTGCTGGGAGAAATATCAATAACCTCAGATATGCAGATGATACCACCCTTATGGCAGAAAGTGAAGAGAAACTAAAAAGCCTCTTGATGAAAGAGGAGAATGAAAAAGTTGGCTTAAAGCTCAACATTCAGAAAAACAAAGATCATAGCTTTGAAAACAAAGATCACGGCCCCATCACTTCATGGCAAATAGATGGAGAAACAATGGAAACAGTGGCAGACTTTATCTTGGGGGCTCCAAAATCACTGCAGATGGTGACTGCAGCCATGAAATTAAAATATGGTTACTCCTTGGAAGAAAAGTCATGACCAACCTAGACAGCATTTTAAAAAGCAGAGACATTACTTTGCCAACAAAGGTCTGTCTAGTCAAGCTATGGTTTTTCCAGTAGTCATGGATGGATGTGAGAGTTGGACTATAAAGAAAGCTGAGCACCCAACAATTGATGCTTCTGAACTGTGGTGTTGGAGAAGACTCTTGAGAGTCCCTTGGACTGCAAATGGATCCAACCAGTCCATCCTAAAGGAAATCAATCCTGAATGTTCATTGGAAGGACTGATGTTGAAGCTGAAACTCCAATACTTTGGCCACCTGATGCGAAGAACTGACTCCTTGGAAAAGACCCTGATACTGGGAAAGGTTGAAGGCAGGAGGAGAAGGGGATGGCAGAGGATGAGATGGTTGGATGGCATCACCAACTCAATGGACATGAGTTTGAGTAAACTCTGGGAGTTGGTGATGGACAGGGAGGCCTGGCGTGCTTCAGTCCATGTGGTTGCAAAGAGTCAGACATGACTGAGCAACTGACCTGAACTGACTGAGCTCATGTGAATCCAGTGGGTCATAATGACCTGAAAGATCTAGACAGCACGTTTATTAGCTTTGTTTGTTTCATTTTTAACATTATTTGAAGACACCAAAGCTTTCTCTGACTCATTTTCATAAAGAGATAATATGGTAAATTTTAGCCATAGCTTTTATGTCCACAGAATTATGCATAATATGGAACATAATCTGTAACTCATTACATATCACATGCTAAACAGTCATTTTAATTTATTTTCATTTTCAATTTCTCAAGGTATATGTATGTGTGTCTGTGTCTGTGTGTGAGAGAGATTTAGTGGGATCTTTTTAGTAAGTAGTGTTACTGAAATGACATGAGTATCTGAATTGTGTAAATTGTCTCAGACTGGGGAATCATGAACTCATGTTTCCTGCTCTGACTCTGCTGTTTCCTATCTGAGGCATGTTACTTAACTATCCTCATTCAATAAAGTAAGAATAATATTAATTATCCCATTCAGTTGAAATGTTTCTACAAAAAACCAAGCACATATCTGGATGGAAAAGTAGTAACTATACAGCACTCAACAGATTATATTCTTTGCAGCTGAAGATGGAGAAGTTCTTTACAGTCCACAAAAATAAAACCAGGAGCTGACTGTGGCTCAGATCATGAGCTCTTTATTGCAAAATTCAGACTTAAATTTGAAGAAAGTAGGGAAAATCACTAGGCCATTCAGGTATAATCTGAATCAAATCCCCTATGATTATACAGTGGAAGTGAAAGATAGATTCAAGGGATTAGATCTGATAAACAGATGCCTGAAGAAATATGGATGGAGTTTTGTAACATTGTACAGGAGGCAGTGACCAAAATCATCACAAAGAAAAAGAAATGTCAGAAGGCAAAATGGTTGTCTGAGGAGGTCTTACAAATAGCTGAGAAAAGAAGAGAAGTGAAAGGCAAAGGAGAAAGGGAAAGATATGAACTCAACTGCAGAGTTCCGAAGAATAGCAAGGAGAGATAAGAAAGCCTTCCTAAAATAAAAAAAAAAAAAAAAAAAAGAAATCCTTCCTAAGTGAACGACATAAAGAAATAGAGGAAAACAATAGAATGGGAAAGACTAGAGATCTCTTTAAGAAAATTAGAGATACCAAGGGAACGTTTCATATAAAGATGGGCTCAATAAAGGACAGAAATGGCAACGACCTAAAAGAAGCAGAAGATGTTAAGAAGAGCTCATAAGAATACACAGAAGCATTGTACAAGGAAAAAAAAAAGTCTTAATGATCTGGATAACCACAGTTGTGTGGTCACTCACCTAGAGACAGACATCCTGGAGTGTGAAGTCAAATGGAACTTAGGCAGCATTACTACAAACAAAGCTGTGATGGAATCCCAGAAACGCCATTTCTAATTAGAAAAGATGATGCTGTTAAAGTGTTGTACTCAATATGTCAGCAAATTTGGAAAACTCAGCAGTGGGTCCAGGATTGGAAAAAATAAATTTTCCTTCCAATTTCAAAGACAGGTAAAGCCAAAGAATGTTCAAACTATGCACAGTGGCACTTATCTCACATGCTAGCCAGGTAATGCTCAAAATCCTTAAAGCTCAAAATCCTTCAGTAGTAGGTTAACTGAGAACTTTCAGATGTAGAAGCTAGATTTATTTTTTTTTTAATTTTTTCATTTATTTTTATTAGTTGGAGGCTAATTACTTTACATCATTGCAGTGGTTTTTGTCGTACATTGAAATGAATTAGCCATGGATTTACATGTAGATTTAGAAAAGGCAGAGGAACCAGAGATCGAATTGCCAGTATCCATTGCATCATAGACAAAGCAGGAAAAAAAAGAGAGAATTCCAGAAAAACAACTACCTCTGCTTCACTGACTATGCTAAAGCGTTTGACTGTATGGATCACAACAAACTGGAAAATTCTCTAAGAGATGGGAATACCAGACCACCTTACTTGTCTCCTAAGAAATATGTATGCAGGTCATGAAGCACCAACTAGAACCAGACATGGAACAACAGACTTTTTCAAAATTGGGAAAGGATTACATCAAGGCTGTATATTGCCACCCTGCTTATTTAATTTATATGAAGAGTACATCATGTGAAAAGCCAAGCTGGATGAAACACAAGCTGGAACCAAGATTGCATGGAGAAATATCAATAACCTCAGATATGCAGTTGACACCACCCTTAAGGCAGAAAGCTAAGAGGAACTGAAGAGCCTTTTGGTGAAATTGAAAGAAGAGAGTGAAAAAGCTGGCTTAAAACCCAAAATTCAAAAAACGAAGATCATGGCATCTGGTCCCAGCATTTCATGGCAAATACTGGGGAAACAATGGAAACAGTGACAGACTTTATTTTCTTGGGCTCCATAATCATTATGGATAGTGAGTGGAAACCATGAAATTAAAAGATACTTGCTCCTTGGAAGAAAAGCTATGACCAACCTAGACAGTGCATTAAAAAGCAGGGACATCACTTTGTCAACAAAGGTTGGTATAATCAAAGTTATGGTTTTTCTAGTAGTCATGCACAGATGTGAGAGTTGGAAGCCTAAAGAAGGCTGAGCACCGAAGAACTGATGATTTTGAACTGTGGTGTTGGAGAAGACTCTTGACAGTCCCTTGAATTGCAAGGAGATCAAACCTCAATCCTAAAGGTGGGAGGGGGGACTGGGATGGGGAATACATGTAAATCCATGGCTAATTCATTTCAATGTATGACAAAAACTACTGTAATGCTGTAAAGTAATTAGCCTCCAACTAATAAAAATAAATGGAAAAAAAAATAAAGGGAATCAACCCTGAATATTCTGAATATTCACTGGAAGGACTGATGCTGAAATTGAAGCTCCAATACCTCGATCACCCAATGTGAAGAGCCAACTAATTGGAAAAGAACCCAATGCTGGGGAGATTGATGGCAGGAGGAGAAGGGGATGACAGAGGATGAGATGGTTGGATGACATCACTGACTCAATGGACATGAGTCTGAGCAAATTCTGGGAGATTGTGGGGGACTGGAAGCCTGGAGTGCTGTGGTCCATGCGATCGCAAAGAGTCAGACAAGACTGAGAGACTAAGCACCGCACAGCACATGATAGTAATGACAATAAGGATACAGTAATAACTTTATTAGGCAATTGCTTATAGAGTGCACTGTGTAGTACTCATGTCACAGGGCCCCACTCATGAGTTTTAGGATTTTGAACAAGATACATAATTAGCTGTATCTCATATTACTCCTGTTTAACAGGAGGATCATTATATACTACCTACCTGCAGAGTTGCCATGAGGATTAAAGGAACATATACAAAGTACTGAAAAAGACACCTGGCTCATAACACACACAACATTCATCAGATCAAACAATTGCTTTAAGTGCAATCTCGTTTCCTTTCAAAATGATCTCAGTTTTTTAAAATCAGCTCAGATACAAATTTTATGTTCTTAATTGTAACTACATATCTACTTTAAAACATCTCTTCAATATACAGTGTGTGTGGTTCAATAGTTGCTAGACTCATCTGTAGCTATACTTCCCTGAAAGGATGAATACAATTTGGAATCCATTCAGTTGTTCTGAAGAGTGTAGATTCTGTGGTCAAAGTCTCTTTATCACTAGTTCCATGTAAATATTTTATATCTATATTCCATTTCTTCTGATTTCTGAACCACTGATTTCCTAAAACAATGCTTTTCCTATCAGACCTCACCAAATGTTTTTGGACAGTATTATAAATTACATAATTTTTCTGGAGTGATATTGATAATAACCAAGGCAATTGTTCTATCTTTGTTCAGATTCTCTTACTGGAAAATGATTTCCTCTTTGTTGATTTATGCCTGCCCTTCATAATTTCATGTTTTAGAATTTCTGATATCCTCATTATTCTCTGAATCCTTTCAGCAGATTTCTATTACTGAGACAGTAGAACTTGCCTATTATTATTTTGTTTTATTAATTCATAGTCTTCATAGTTCGCTTGTGACAGAGCAGGGGAACTATCATTCTGTTTCCATATTTATAACATTAACTAGTAACAGCTGATTTAAAAAAAAAGCAGTACTTAAATTTAGCTTATGCTTTCAAAAAAAGTTGTACCCAATTTTGTTTTTACTTTTATATTTGATATTGACCTTTTTTATTAAATATTTAAAAATAAGTTTTAGTTCTGAAATGCAATGCAGATGTACAGTTCAAACCACTGAGTATTTTGTATTCTTGTCTTTAAAATTACTTTCTAAAAGGTAAGTTACGTTATTAGTCATGAGGTAGGTGAGTGGAAAATGGCAACACACTCCAGGACTCTTGCCTGGAGAATCCCTTGGACAGAGGAACCTGGTGGGCTACAGTCCACGGGGTCGCAGAGTCGGACACGACTGAGCGACTAACACACACAGTAGAGTGGGTAATGAGATGGACAGTGTTAAACCATTTTCCCATATGTTTGATCTATAAAAATTTTACACCCTACAGATAGAAATAATAAAAAGGGTAACTTTATTATATGAAATCATTTATTTACAATGACCTAAATAGTTGGCCATAAGATATGCGTTTGACAGAAAATCTTATTGTATCTATACAAGTATATATAGTCATGCATTTGCATGTATATAATTTAGTTTCTAATGTTTCACATTTTATTTTTATTACAAACCAATTTCTTATTAACAAGAATATGTGTTATGACCAAATTAAGGTCACATTTACATAATGTTTATTTACAATGCTAAATACTATATTATATGCAAGTATTTCTTTTATTTTTATGTCTCCTGACTGTGTCATTTATTAGATTGGAAATTTGGGGCAAGTGCATGGGTCTATCTGGACATCTGTTTCCTTGTTTATAAAACTCCAAAGACTGTGTCATCTTTTCAGTGTTGCATTGCACCAACGCAGGCACAAACTGTGTTACTTGATATAACACAGTGCGGGGGCTGGAAAAGTCAATGTTCTGTCAATATAACTGCTATTTTATTTTCATAATTATCAATAGCATTTTAATTTTAAACCTCATGTTGAGGCAAATATTATAGGAATATTTTTCATCAGAGTCTAAGAACCAATGAAAAGGTATAGTTGCAACAAACCATAAATCACTGAGACTTTTTTCTATGTTCTTTTATTAATAGAAGTACTAACCCTTGATATTTAGGTATTTCAAGGTGGTGCAGTGGTAAAGGACCTGCCTGCCTGTGTAGGAGATGCAAGAGGCATGAGTTTGATCCCTGGGTTGGAAAGATCCCCTGGAGTAGGAAATGGCTACCCAATCCAGTCTTCTAGCCTAGAGAATTCCATGGACAGAGGAACCTGGTGGACTACAGCCCATGGGGTTGAAGTCAGACACGGCTGAACACACGGGCACACACACAGTCCTTGATAATTACCAGGAGCTCTGGTCAACATATTCCTCCCTTCGTTCATTTAGCCCTTTGAGAGTATTATGAGGAGGTATTAGGCTCACTGTATAGATCTAAGTACTGAGCTCCAGACTAATTTGTAATAATTAGCAATAATTCTTAGTAGAAATAACCAAATTATTTATGGTAACTAGATAGATGCTTATCGAATGGTAAATCATAAATTTACAATCACGAGTTTCTGATTTTAATGTCCACACTTCCCCTTATTTGACCATACTGTAATTCCATGTATTTCTCTTCCTTTGTTTTTTTTTTTTTTAATTTTTTCTCTTTGCCAAATTGTGCAGCATATGAGGTCTTAGTCCCCCAGCCAGGGATCTAACCCACACCCCCTGTAATAGAAGTGCAGAATCCTAACCACTGAACAACCAGGGAATTCCCTACACCTATTCCTTATTTTCTCTTTATGTATAGTTTTATATTTAGAAATATCAGCTAACAAAAATTTCTTCATAAGAATTTTTTATATTTATGATATTCATAAGTTATAATATCCCGGCACATTCTGTTTCATATATTTCCATATGTTATGAAGTATTTAATAAAGTGACTCATATTTACAGAATTAATACATAAATGAACATTGAATGAATGAAAATATTCTATAAATTAGTTATGAGGTAAAAGGTAGAAATAAAATTTTACAGTTTTGTTCCTTATGCTTATTTATTCTCCAAATAATTATGACTGATAGGGAAAAGTTCTTTATAGCCTGATTTAAATAGAAACTACACACATGATTAAGCCTTTGCTGAGATATAAATATTTAAAGAGTAATCTCTGTTTACATTAACCTTCTTTAGGACCCAGGGAAATGATTGTGGATCCACGTAGCCTAAATTCCTATGTATGACAATATCTGAAGGAGGACTTTTACTTAGGATGCTATCAAATTTCCTGAGTAAGGAACATATATACCCCTACTTAAATGAGAAAATACACCACTGCAAATACTAGATGTCTGACATCAACTTCTGGCTCCTTCTAAAGATATTGTAATGATACTTGTTATTTTAAGGTTCACTCTGGCTTTTTCCCTCCAGTTTGGGCAGATTCTCCATTCCATCCTATGTTGTTCCTCTTTACATGTGCTGCTGCTACTGCTGCTAACTCGCTGCAGTCGTGTCCAACTCTGTGTGATCCCATAGCTGGCAGCTCACCAGGCTCCCCCGTCCCTGGGATTCTCCAGGCAAGAACACTGGAGTGGGTGGCCATTTCCTTCTCCAATGCATGAAAGTGAAAAGTGAAAGTGAAGTCGCTCAGTTGTGTCCGACTCTTCGCGACCCCATGGACTGCAGCCCACCAGGCGCCTCCGTCCATGGGACTTCCCAGGCAACAGTACTGGAGTGGGTTGCCATTGCCTTCTCCATTACATCTGCTAAAATCAATCAATTAATCAATTTTAAAAATCAGAGGTCTTCTTAGTCCTTGGAGATTTGGCTTTGTCTCAGATTTGGCTAATCTAGTTGGCCAAGTTTTGCTTCAAGCATCAAGCTTTTAGCAATGTTTTGGGGGGAGTTTGCTTCTGTTGATAAATTGCAAAATGCCTGCTGCTAACAACCCGAGGATGCACCCGTCTCTCTAACCTGGACACTCCCCATAAAATCTGTGTGCTTTCCTGCCCTGCTGTGCTTGCATCCTGTCCTGTTACGTTGTTGTTCAGTCGTTCGCTCATGTCCGACTCTTTGTGACCCTTTGGACTGCAGCATGCCAGGCTTCCCTGTCCTTCACCATCTCCTGGAGCTTGCTCAAATGCATGTCCATTGCATCAGTGATGTCATCCAACCATTTCATCCTCTGTTGTCCTCTTTTCCTCCTGCCTTCAATCTTTCCCAGCATCAGGCTTTTTTCAAATGAGTTGACTCTTTGCATCAGGTGGCCAAAGTATTGGAGCTTCAGCTTCAGCATCAGTTCCTCCAATATATTTCCTTGGGTGAAATATCACTCTCTAATTCGATTAAAACAGCAAATGAATTTCCAGTCATTGGGTAGTAATGTGGGTCTTCATCAACACACTTCTTCCCTTCTAATGAAGAAGTATGGAATGAGTATGACGTAATTCTTAGTCTTATGTTGGCTATCCTAGGAACACTTTATTTAACAGTGTTTAACAATGTATTTATATATTTTTTTGCATCACATAAAACATCCTTGACTGGATCTTTTCAGACCTCATGAGGGTCAAGGATTTGCTCTGCTATTCAGCTTGGTCAGTTGTCAATAATCTACTAAGAATATTAGCCTATTACTAAGAAGTTTACAGAGTTTTCCCCAGTGGCTCAGTGGTAAAGAATCTGGCTGCCAATGCAGGTTCAACCCCTGGGTCAGGAAGATCCCCTGGAAAAGGAAATAGGATCCCACTCCAGTATTCTTGCCTGGGAAATCCCATGGATAGACGAGCCTGGCAGGATACAGTCCATGGCGTCACAAAGAGTCAGATATGATTTAGTGACTAAATAACAACAAAGAAGAAGTTTATAGAAACAATTCATCAATAAATGGTAGTGACCTTCATTGAAAGGTACTGGACTTCACCCAAGCTGAAAATGCCTCCTTAAAAATGAAATAGTTTTGATAACACATAAATATGAGCCATTAGATTTTGAGAAAACAGAAGTTCAAAGACAAATCAAACTCTAACATTTTAAACTTTTGCTACTAATCTGCAAAATATTCTGGGGGATATGTAACAAATACCATCAGAAAATGTCTATTAATTTGACTCAGTTTGTGGATATGGTGAAATTCCTCCTTGCTAAAGCATGCATTCTCTTAAATCTAGCTGTGTTCAGAATCTTAATTGCACAGTGACCTCTTGTTTTCTCATTTTTTTTTGTACATACGAAAGCTATTGAACTTTCCAGGTGCATTGTTCCACATACCCATGCTTTAGGGTCAGCATGAACTGACAAAGATTCAAAATAATGGCAGGTTTATACATTTTTCGTATTCTTTAAAAGGAAGTAAAAATTAAACAAAGGTATAATATTTTGCCCTTATTCAAATTTATTCATTATATTTTCCTACTTGAAAGCATTTCTACCATTATATTTCTTTCCTTATAAACTTTTAAAATAAGACCATCATGCACAAGGTTAATTGAAATAGAACTGAAGTGCTGAGAGTATGAAATTATATCACTATGGGTTACATAACACTAAATAATTTATGTTCAAGTATAGCAAAAATTAAATTAAAAATTTATCCCCATGCTGTAACACAAAGTTCTACCTCATTTTCAGAAATGTTAAAAAACTATTATTTTATGGAAAAACAGAAGCTTCCTTTTTCTTAAAAGCCACATACTTTAATTGTTCTTACTGCATCATGCTGCTTGCAGGAACCTATGCAAACCATTACTCCATGGATCCTAGACATTATGTAACAGTATATTTTCATTTGACAAGAAAACTAACAAAAGTGGTTGGTTCCTCCTGTCCCAGGGCCTTGGCACTTACTGTTCTCTCTGCCTGAAATGTACTTCTCTTATTTCTGAATAAACTTTAGCATGTTTAGATCATGATTCAGATGTCATCATTAACAAGGTCTGCCCTGACCACAGTACTTAACATTGCCATTCCTTATCCATCCTCTCAGTCTCTATTTTGTTACCTTACTTTTCAATTTTCTTTACAGGTAATCTCATTTGATATGTATATATATTTTTATTCATTTATCTTCTGTCTCCATCTACTAACACGTTGACAAAAAACAACATATTTTTCACTGCTGCATCAACACTGCCTAAAACACAGGCTCCCTAAGGGTTGGACCTCAACAGACATTTGTTTAAAAAAAATAACTGAACAAATAAATGAACACGTTTGAAAGTTATAATTGTATATACCATGTTTAATAAAGGCTCTCAGAGAATATGTTGTTGGTTCTATTTTATTTACTAACTCTACTGCATGGTCACTTCCCTCCCTACTTCACACACACACACACACACACACACACACACACACACGCACATAACCATGAGTTACCTCTAATTAGTTCAGCTGGTTAAGGATCCACCTGCAATACAGGAGACCCCAGTTCGATTCCTGGGTTGGGAAGTTCCCCTGGAGAAGGGATAGGCTACCTGTTCCCGTATTCTTGGGCTTTCCTGGTGGCAGACAGTGAAGAATCTGCCTGCAACATGGGAGACCTGGGTTCAATCACTGGGTCAGGCAGATCCCCTGGAGGAGGTCATGGCAATCCCCTCCAGTGTTCTAGCCTGAAGAATCTCCATGGACAAAGGAGCTTGATGGGCTACAGTCCATGGGGTCCCAAAGAGTCAGATATGATAGCAACTAAGCACATACATATATAGTTTTTATAGTTTTCTAACTTACCAGGTATGTTTAACTTCATACCAATTTCTCAATATGAAATAAAACTTTTCTTACCAACCCCCACCCCAATTCCAGTTACAGTCATTCTGACCATCTTTTAAAGCTCAAATTAAAGGAAATTTCCTTCACAAAGCTCTCTATTTTTCGAAGCATAATTAATCAATTGTTTGCTCACTACTGGGTTTCGCTGATGGCCCAGACAGTAAAGAATCTGCCCACAAAGCAGGAGACCTGGGTTTGATCCCTGGGCGGGGAAGATCCCCTGGAGAAGAAAACGGCAACCCACTCCAATATTCTTGTCTGGAGAAATCCATGGACAGAAGAGCCTGGAAGGCTACAGTCCATGGGTCACAAAGAGTTGGACACAACTGAGCGACTGAGAGTTTCCCTTTTTCACTTGCTCTCACTGCAACTGCTATGCATTAGTCAATCAGTCCTGTTTTAATTTCTACTTTAGTTTTTATGTTCCTCTGTCCCCAGCTAGATACTAGAATTTTAACTCTTAGTTAGTCTAACTTATCTCTCAATACTGTGAGGTGCTCAGTGTTTTTAAGATACTTAAAATATTTTGTGATAGAAAAGAAAGAACAAATGGATATAAGTTCATGTTTTCAGTAAATGTTCATAATAACATTGAGGCACAGACAGGCTGATGCTAAAATCATCTCAACTTGTATTTCATTAATTTGACCTACCTGTTAAAAGCGTGAGACCAACTAAGTTGACCAACTTATGTAGAATAAGAAGTAAACCTGAAAAATTGTCTATTTTGTCCAAAAACTTCTATCCATACATGAATTGGAGGGAAACATCCACAGACTGAATGGTGCCTCCTTTAAAAAGGAAAATCCATAGAGTTTACAGGAACTGAAAGCCTGATGTTTCTGTCTCTGTAATAATTCATAGGTTATAAAATGTGGAAACTATCATATGCAGCCCTTAGACTGTCATTGCAATCACTTAATAGTATAGACACTCAAGATCTAGGCCAATGAACACATTTTGAATGTATGTCTAGTTTCTCTCCATCGTGTGTGTGTGTATATATATATATATATATAACCTGGTAATAATGAGAAAACTTCAAGAAAGAAGATGAAATGGTGTCCTTTTCATCCCAGGCTTCTCACTTTCTAAAGACATTTCCTGTTGCGTGGGAAGCCAATAAGAAGCTGCTCTGCCAACATCCTGACACGGCATCAGATCCTACTCTTTGTGGCCATTTCTTAACATTAGTGGGAAGCAGCACATAATGACACTGAAATCTGTTTAAAAGCAAGGTTCCTGACACCTAAACTTCAAGAAGGCAGAGCCTTTAAAAATGCACATAGGCACATGGTGTTGACAGCAGGTGCTATTGACTTTTCCTGCTGAACAATCCCATGCCACGGGCTCCGTAAAGGCATGAGGGGCCTTGGAGAGAAAAGCAGCTGGTTTTTCCTTAGAAACTACCTGCTGTCAGTCAGTTTGGCATCATTTGGGGCAGCAGGTGCTCCACAGATGAAAAGAAAGATCGTTAGAGAATCTTTTTCTTTTTCGTGCAGTTTTTTTGACAATTCATTGATGGTGGGACCAAGTTGTGATGAAAGTTCAGTTTACTTTGACAAGATGGCTTTTTCTCTCCAGGCTATTAACCCGATCATTGGCCTGTGACAGATTAGGGAAAGGGAAAACATAAAAATTTGTCTTTCCTTGTCTTGAATCCTTTTCTTTTTCCTACACACACAAGCTATAGCTGGATAGAGAAGAACTTTGCTTGCGTTTCAAAAATAACTTCCCCAAACCAATTGCTATGTAAGTTTTTTACTTTTGTGTGTCTGTTTTTTTAAATCTGTTCCTTTTGACGTCTGTGATCTACGGGAGGATTTTACTATGCCTGATGTTATTGTGTTGTATTGCCTGAGGTGGATGAACTGATTGTAAGGTCAGTAGATTAAATGTATGTAACTCTGTGTTATGGTATTGAATATAATTTACCATTAAGAACAAATGACAGTGTACAATGTCACGCTTTCACAATTTGATTTCCTATTCTGTAGTGATAGTACAAGGTTGTTTTATGTCTGAATTAGGAGCCAAAATCGTATCTGGATTAGCAGCCAAAATATTTACCTGTCTGCTGAAAGGTCACAGAAAAATTCATGGAAGATGTCAAAGGTTATAAAACATCAAAAGTTACTACTCGTAGGAAACAGTGAAAAGTGAAGTGAAAGTGAAAGTCACTCAGTCGTGTCCAACTCTTTATGTGTGACCCCATCGACTGTAGCCTGCCAGGGTCCTCTGTCCATGGAATTCTCCAGGTCAGAATACCAGAGTGGGTAGCCATTCCCTTCTCCAGGGGATCTTCCCAACCCAGAGGTTGAACCCGTGACTCCCACACTGCAGGCAAATTCTTTACTGTCTAAGCCACCTGGGAAATCCACGAATCCTGGAGTGAGCAGCCTATCCCTTCTCCAGGGGATCTTCCCGATTCAGGAATCAAATCGGGGTCTCCTACACTGTAGGCAGATTCTTTACCAGCTGAGCTCCAGGGAAGCTCAGGAAACAGTAACAAACCAGGAATGCAATTGGAAAACGTATTTGAATATTACATGTAATAGGGCTTCAGAACCTGCTTGCAATGCAGGAGGCCCTAATTTGATTCCTGGGTCAGGAAGATCCCCTGGAGAAGGGATAGGCTACCCACTCCAGTATTTTGGGGCTTCCCTTGTGGCTCAGCTGGTAAAGAGTCTGCCTGCAATGTGGGAGACCTGGGTTCGATCCCTGGGCTGGGAAGATCCCCTGGAGAAGGGAACAGCTACCCATTTCAGTATTCTGGCCAAGAGAATTCCATGGATTGTGTATTCCATGAGATTACAAAAAAGTTGGACAGGACTGAGTGACTTCCACTATTACATGTAACACATGCATATGGAATCTAGAAAGATGGTTACTGCTGAACCTATATGCAGGGCAGAAATGGAGATGCAGACAGAGAGAGCAGATTTGTTGACACAATGCCGGCGGAGAGGGTCAGATGAATTGAGAGAATAACATGGAAACATATACATGACCATATATGAAGCAGATAACAAGTAGGAATTTGCTCTGTGACACAAGAACAACCCACTGCTCTGTGACAACCTAGAAGGTGGGATGTGTGGAAGATTCTAGGGGGTTCAGAAGGGAGAGGACACATGTATACCTGTGGCTGATTCATGCTGATGTATGGTAGAGGCCAACACAATATTGTAAAGCAATTATCCTCCAATTTTAAAAAAGTGAAAAAAAAAATAACAGCTGATGGAGACATTTGGTTTAAACAATGAATTCATTTTAAGTCAAAGCTGTCACTATTACAACTGAAGGAAAGAGAAAGATTTTTAAATGTTCTTGTTAAAAGTGAAGAAACATGGAGAAAAGAAGACAAGGAGACATATATAATAAGCAAAATCAAGAAAGATTAGATTTGAGACCAAACTTATATTCCTCTAACTATAATACAAAGTATATAATTGTGAACGTTTCGTTACAATAAAAATTTCAGTACAAACTGCTAAATTTAAAATGATTATAAACACTACAAATGACACAAAATCAAACATACCATACCATTATGAACAATTCATTTCCTAATAATTTTTTCTACATTATTAGGCTCCATAATCTTTGGTTACCTCTTCATATTTTTGTAATGTCTATTTCTCTAGATGGTAGAAAAAATAGTTGAGTCTTTTCCCCTAACAGAGCTGATCAAAATTTGTTCTTTAGAATAAACAGCTTAGAACAGATAGATCCTGTCCAGTTTTCACTGCCCAAACTTGATCTGTCCTGGCAAGGTACATAAAACATGGAGCTTCGCACACAGGCATCCTCAGCTGGTCAAACTACTCAAGGGTTATTCCCTAAACAAAGGGGCCTTGAATAATTCCTATCCGAAAGGAAAGCAAATGTCTGGTGTATTGTTAATTATTTATAGTGACATTAAGTGAAGTTGCTCAGTCATGTCTGACTCTGTGACCTCATGGACTGTAGCCCACCAGGCTCCTCCATCCATGGAATTTTCTAGGCAAGAGTACTGGAGTGGGTTGCCATTTCCTTTTCCAGGGGATCTTCCTGACCCAGGAATCGAACCTGGGTCTCCCGCACTGCAGGCAGATGCTTTACCCTCTGAGCCACCAGGGAATCCTGCATTACCAAAAGTATTCCTCACAAGAAGTTAACCTCTGTCCAGCAGCCAAAAGTACCAAATTCTTCCCGAAATTGTCTGATGATTGGAAGAATTTTTAACAGACCACTTTCAGCTTCTGCATCTGAACTGGGAATGTTGATGAAGTGGCAGGCTGTTTGGTTGCCTGGGGCCCTGGACTAGGAAACCAAAAGGTCAGGCTAAGGAGTTGGGTTTATTATGGTGGCAGAGGACTTGCCAAAAGTTGTCTTGTATTTCAGAAACAGCTTTATTGAAATACAACTCTCATACCACACAGCACGCCTGTTTAAAGTGTACATTTCATGTCTGAGTTATCTTCCATCACCCCCCAAAAAACCCCATACCATTTAGTACTCACTTCCATCCTCCCTACTTCCAGCCTGTGGCAGTCACTAATCTACTTTCTGTCTCTATCGATTTACTTATGCTGAGCATTTCAAATATATGGAATTACTGATATCATTCTTTGGAATCTTTTTTCAGTTAGCATAATGTTGTCAAGGAGTATCCACGTTGTACTATGTATTAACACTTTGTTCCTTTTTATTTCTGAATAATATTTCATTATATAGATAAACCACACTTGATGAAGCCCACAAAGAAGTGGTCATGTGAGCACAGAGCAAGATGATGGCAATCAGCCAGCCAGGAAGAGTTCTCACCAGAACTCTACCATGACACCCTGGTTCTGGCCTTTTATCCCCCAGAACTGTGAGAAAACAAATTTCTGTTGTTTAAACCACCAAGTCTATGGTGTGTTATTATGGAAGCCCAAGCTGACATGTAAATCCATGGCTAATTCATTTCAATGTATGACAAAAACCACTGCAATGTTGTAAAGTAATTAGCCTCCAACTAATAAAAATAAATGGAAAAAAAAAATAAAACAAATGGACATGGACTTCTCAGGTCTAAGTTACAAGGGTATCATCCTTAGAGACGTTCACAAATGATCAGTGGCAGTGCTGTGAGATTTGTGGTCCATGCTCCATAGCTTTGATGTGAATTATATAATACGAAAGCTCTGATCATCTTCAAGCATGACAAGCACCTAAGATGTTTAAACCAAATCTGCTGAGTTCTCCATGAACCCTAAGACCTAGATGAAATTAAATCAAATTCCTATTTTATACCCCCATGTGTATCTATTTATCCCAAATTTCTAGAAATGTCTTTGAGGCTATATTTCCGAGCCACTTTCACTTTCACTGTTTTCACTAGGCTTGTAGATTATCTTTCAATTTCCCTGTTTTGTAACACAAGGAATCAATTGCAATTCTTAGTCCATTCATCCTACTCACATAAGCATACAAACGCATATACACACTTTTAAACATGTGAGTGATATGTGTTAAATTTTATTAAGAATATAAGAAGTGGAATCTTTACTTTGTGGTAATCCTGGCCCTTGGGCTTCCCTTGTAGCTCAGTTGGTAAAGAACCTGCCTGCAAAGCAGGAGACCCAGGTTCAATTCCTGGGTCAGGAAGATTCTCCTGGAGCAGGAAATGGCAACCAATTCCAGTATTCTTGCCTGGAGAATCCCCTGGACAGGGGAGTCTGGCAGGCTACAGTCCATGAGGTCACAAGAGTCGGACACAACTTGGAGACTAAACTACCACCACCAATTCTGGCCCTTACTGGTTAAATATTAGATATTCAGAAGCGAGAGTTTAACACTAACATTCACCATTGTAATTAAGAACCACTAGTTCTGGCAATAAAAACCCATTTTAGCTATCTGGTAAGATGATTGATGAAACATTAGCCCTAGTTGTGTATTTCCTGATGGATGCTAGCTGACTCAGAGTTTTCTTGTTTATAACCTGGATGTTGTATTACAAGTAATGCATAATCTTCTTACTGCATATAAGTGTGGTGGAAGAACAATGCCTCCCCAAAGATATTCAAGTCTTAACCGAGAACCTATGTATGAACATATTACCATTCATGGCCAAAGCGATTTTGTGGAGATGATGCAGGTTAGGAAATTTGAGATGCGAAAGAGTAGCCTGGATTATACATGTGGACCCAAACTAATCCCATGGGTCCTTAAAATTGGAAAACCTGTCTTTAAAGTGGCCAGAGAGAGGGAAATATGACTATAGAAGGACAGTCAGAGAGAGGCAGAGAGATGCAATGTTCCTGGCTTTAAAGAGTAAGAAATCATGCCACAAGCCAGGGAGTGTTGGTGGCCACTAGAAGCCATAAAAATCAAGAAAGTCTTTTTTCCCCTAGAGCCCCCAAAAGGGAGGCATCCCTGCTCATTGAGCATCTTGTTGAACCTATAACCTACAGAACTGTAAGATAATAAATTTAAGTCATTGAAGTGATAATTTGTTACATCAGCAAGAGAAAATAAACACAATAAGAAAGTGTTTTAAAGTAAAGTATAGATATTGTAAAAACAAAGTTTATTTATAGCAGAATTTCCTCTCTAGCTGAAAAATCAGACATCAAAATGGTCAACAATAGGGCATTGTTTTTAATATAACATCCAACTAATTGAATAATTAAAGATTATGTTGGCCTTTTTTTTCCCTCCCAATACCCTTTGTACCATTTTATGACTATTGTTTCTCTGATAATTACAGAGATAATACTGAAATTAAAGTGAAAGATGAGGAAGTGGTATAGTCAATAATTATTAAAGAAAAATTAACAAACAGAACCCAGATGTTTCTACCACATTCTAATCTAGTTATCACATATTAATCAATTAAGTTATTCTAATAGTTTTATGCTCATGGATAGATAGATTAGATTATTCCTTAATTCAATTATGTTCTAATGCAATCCATGAAGTCTGGGATAGTTAATAGATACATGCTTGAAGTCGATACTCATTTGAAGGATGACAGGATTTAGATATATTGGATGATCACTGTCAGGATTTTCTTTCATTTTATTTCTGCTATCAAAGCCTTTTGCTATATTCCTAAATGAATTTGGTATACATGTTGGGGACAAACTCATAACTTGTAATATGTTTATTTGACAGTGTATGAAAGGATCAAGCTTAAACTGCATGCTTGGAAAGTGTCAAATATCAGAATGTCTACAACTTTCTTTACCATAACAGATCGGTTGTTACAAGGACAAAAGTAAGCCAAATAATGAGGAAAATGACTCAGAGTTTTTCTAGCACACAACTTAAAATGCGTATTAAACAAACAAAGGTTCTTGAGAGTGGGAATTATGAGGTTTTATGGCACTTTCCATACTAACTCAATCTGGATTCAAACCAGACTGAAATAGACTTGTGGCCAAAGAAAATGTTTCATGTTTCCTTTTACTACTGATATTACACAACTGCATAATAAGAAAAAGAATTAAATACATGCTTCACCAGCATTAATATTTGACTTAGCTCTTCCACGTTATTCTCCAATAAACCAGCGCAAAAGAGCTATCTTACATAGACACAATTCTGATCATTTTATTGTTGCATTGTGGATTTTAGCACACACTATGCCTACTCTCAGATACCATTTGGGATCTAAGTCTTTTTAAAGTGTGAAAGTGTTAGTCGCTCAGTCATGACTGACTGTGACTCCATGGACTGTAGCCCACCAGATTTTCGTCCATGGAATTTTCCAGGCGAGAATACTGGAGTGGGTTGCCATTCCCTTTTCCAGGGAATCTTTCCAACCCAGGGATGGAACCCAGGAGATTCTTTACCACCTGATTTTTACTGTCATTGTTATTTAAAAACTGACAATAGTCTAAGTCATATGTCAACAAACTATGATCTGCATGTCATGTCCAGGCATAAATGAACCTTTATTGACATTCAGCCATCCTTATTTATTTACATGTTGTCTAAGGCTGTCGGCTTAAACCTCAACAATCAGAAAACTAAGATCACGACATCCGGTCCCATCACTTCATGGCAAATAGATGGGGAAACAATGGAAACCGTTAGAGACTTTACTTAGGGGGGCTCCAAAATCACTGCAGATGGTGACTGCAGCCATGAAATTAAAAGACTCTTACTCCTTGGAAGTAAACCTAGACAAACCTAGACAGCATATTAAAAAGCAGAGACATTACTTTGCCAACAAATGTCCATGTAGTCAAAGCTATATAGTCAAAGTTTTTCCAGTAGTCATGTATGGATGTGAGAGTTGGACTATAAAGAAAGCTGAGCGCCGAAAAATTGATGCTTTGAACTGTGGTGTTGGAGGAAACTCTTGAGGGTCCCTTGGACTGCAAGGAGATCCAGCCAATCAATCCAAAAAGAAATGAGTCCTGAATATTCATTGGAAGGACTGATGTTGAAGCTGAAACTCCAATACTTTGGTCACCTGATGTGAAAAACTGACTCACTGGAAAAGACCCTGATGCTGGGAAAGATTGAAGGCAGGAGGAGAAGGGGACAACAGAGGATGAGATGGTTGGATGGCATGACCTACTCAATGGACTTGAGTTTGAGTAAGCTCCGGGAGTTGGTGATGGACAGGGAAGCCTGGTGTGCTGCAGTCCATGGGATTGCAAAGAGTCGGACAGGACTGAGCAACTGAATGAACTGAACCAAGGCTGTTTTTGCCCTAAGCTGATAAAGTTGAGTAGCTGGGACACAGACATGAGGACTTGGGGTGAATTCTTCAAAATATCTACCATCTGACCTTTATAGAAAATGTTTGCTGATCCCTGGCTTAGGTGCAAAATAAATATAAATATAAAAGAAACTTTACAGTAGACTTAGATCAGATTTACAAATGAAGAGAGCTAAGTGAATAATGAGAGGAAAGTTTTCATTAGGAAAAGTCATTAAGTAGTTCGATAGCAAATTGTACTGTAGTTTAAGAAATCATTGGATTATTGACTATTAATAGATTTTGCTAGAATAACATTTTCAAAATACTTAAATAATATATCTAAGCAGTAAGAATTAAACAGTGTAACATCAATCAAAATCAGGTCTCGATGAGAATTAAAATCCATCACTCGGGTTATTATTTAGTATTAGTACCATGGTTATCATTCTCTGTTGATACAATTATTTTCAAAAGCAAGTGCTTCTATTTTCTGTGAAGTGAACTTTAACTAAATAAGTGTGTGGTTAGCTTAAGGCATATTGACTTTAAGAAGTAAACAAATGGCCAAAGTCAGTTCACTATGTAAATGGATTGTTTTAGTTATCTCTTTTTTGGACTATATCCTTCTTGTCCCTCAGTATTATAACAAAATATGTTTTCAGGTTTAGTCTCACAATAATAAAAACACAATAAATCCACCACAATTAATAGGTGTCTATTTACACACATTAAGCATGCAGATGTACTGAAAATAGTCTTATTTGTAGTAAAATTGTTATACCAAATCTGGTGTGTTTCTACCAT
The DNA here is from genome assembly GCF_023699985.2 of Odocoileus virginianus. Lineage (NCBI taxonomy): Eukaryota > Metazoa > Chordata > Mammalia > Artiodactyla > Cervidae > Odocoileus > Odocoileus virginianus. Next base: position 18,682,710 of record NC_069698.1, read on the forward strand.
ACTTTACAAACACATATTTGTGTTGCTTTACATTTGAAAACTTCTATAGACTATTCCACTAAACATTTGTTTGGCCTTTATTTAATTTTATTATTCAAATATACTAATGTATATTTGGTTATAGGTAGAATTTCATTTTACTGTTTCCTTAAATTCCTATCTATCTATATCTCTTTAGGACTTGACTAGATTTAGCACCATCTTCAGTTGAGAAGGGATTCCTTGGTGGCTCAGACGGTAAAGTGCCTGCCCGCAATGTGGGAGACCCGCGTTCCATCCCCAGGCCGGGAAGATCCTCTGGAGAAGGAAATAGCAACCCACTCCAGTACTCTTGCCTAGAAAATTCCATGGATGGAGGAGCCTGGTGGGCTACAATCCATGGGGTCGCAAAGAGTCGGCCACGACTGAGCGACTTTTCCCTTTCACTTTCACTTCAGTTGAGAAATACTAATTATGTTAGTTTTCTTAATTATGAAGGTACTAAGGAAGGTCAGACTTAACTTTAATCCCAATGAAAATCTGCCAGATAATTAATAATATAAAATCACCTTTTATTACAATTCAGCTAATTCTTCATCCATTTAGCAGCTTCTGTGCAATTAATTCAAAACACCAGTGAAACAGTGTAATACACTGTTAAATCATATTTTATACTTGACAGTTTTTTATAAACAAAATTTGACCACATTAAAATAAGAATCAGAAGAATTTATATTTTTTAATTTTAGATGCAATGCTTTTTACCTTTGCTTATTTTAAAAGGACAAGAATACACATATTTTCAGCTTTGTGATTAATATATTAAATAAACTATTTTTCTTTACTTTTAAATATCTTTTTCTATTTTCTTATATATGATTGAGTCTCATGTCTAAAATTTAGAAAGTTATACTTAATGTTGTTTATAATATTGAACTATAATGTATATAAAAGCATTTTATAAACTACAAAGCAAAGAGAAAAAGATTATTTGACATCCTTATGATTATCACACTATTCCCTTCATTGCATCTAGTATCTTTGTGGTTTAGTCACTCAGTTGTGTGTGGCTCTTTGTAACCCCATGGACTTCAGCATGCCAGGCTCCTCAGTCCTCCACCTCTCCTGGAGTTTGCTCAAACTCATGTCCATTGAGTCAGTGATGCTATCTAACCATCTCATGATTCTTACCACTGAGCCACATGAGAAGTCCGGTGTTTACAACACTGAAGTTATTAAATTCTAATACTATAACTTACCGTTATTAAACATTATTTAGTATAATCATTTTTAATTGAAAGGTTTTACTCTTAATTACATCAGAAGGATAAACTATCAACACTAAGAATAAACAAGTTTACTAAATACTTCTATGCTAGTCATTACGGGTGGTACATTATACAAGAAACACAAATAACTTCATTTCTTTCTAACTTTTGACCATACAGTGAATGCCATGGTAAGTATTAAATCTAATCTCACAAGTTTCTGGTCACACAGAACTAAAGCCCCATGAAAAGTGGCCCTTCAAGCTTCCAACAGATATTTTGGCAATATCCAAGGGGTGCTATGTTATAAATTAGCCCTGATTCTAACATGGGAAAGTCATCACCATCTCTATAGAGCTAAAATTTTGCCGAGCAGAAGTTCTGCACACCTTGAAATCCACAACCATGACTGTAATCCAAGCTATAGGTTTGTCAGTGCCGGGGGCTGGGAAGCCCTGTCCTTCGCCCTCCCCGACCATTAATACCCTTGATCCTTGTTGCAAGAAGTCTTGGGCCTGGGAAATTTCTGGCTTACACAGTCCCTGTCAAATCAGATGACATATAGTGACACCAGGATGGGTCAGACCAGATCCAAATGGGAGCCTTTTAAGCTACAACTGGAACCTTTACATTCTTCTGACCTTCTGGCCTTCTGGCTGAATCTAGCTCATTATGAGAGAATCATTTCTTGTGATTGTGAAGGTTGGGAGTGTTTTGTATCATATAAAAACTTACTTTTTTGCCAACTTCTTAGCCCCACAACAGTTCACTAAATGTGTATGTATATCTTAATCAATGCTAGACGAGAACACCATTTTTGTTCCCTGACAAGCGTGAAGGTATTCTGAGCCACCATATAAATCATGAGAAAAAAGGAAGTCTTGGTCTGTGCTAAAGAGGTTTGGGCTTTAGAAAAAAAGAGGATCACTGAAGCAAATGCATTTGTGTCTCATATCTCACTTAAGTGTGCGTTATCCAATTTTATCATTATTTAGACTCCTGAAGTCTTAATAGATCTAGTAGAATTACGATTTTAGAGATAATAAAATTGAAGCTTATAAAACTGTAAATCTTGTGTTCATACTTACATCCTATAAGGGTTAAAATTCAAACTCTGGCTTATGTGAGTTCAATGCCTTCTCTTATTTTTATTACATTAGAAAATTATAATATTATACAGTACACATACATGTAACATACACACATTCATAAGACGTTAGACATATCTCATTATTATTATTACTAGATAAATTAGGAGCACAGAGACTCTCTGCTCCCTCTCCCCTGGTTTTCCTGAGTGTGTTGTGTGTGTATGTGAGTCAGTTTATCTTCCTGGCTGCTTGTGCTCGTTTGCAGCAAGAAGAGATGGGAAAGGGTGACTAGGTATTATAGATATGAACTCTTCAGGGAAGTGGAGCCAGTCTTTTCCTCAGTCCCTCTGAGCCTTCCCCCACAACCTATCTATATTACACAAGTGTTCAAGTTGATACCTGAAAGCTTCTTTTCTGAAAGCTTTAACCCAAAAGCACATTACCATGCTGCAACCATCTAGCAGTAACAATTGATTATTTTGAAGATGACTGGCCCGTTTTTAAATGTACAAAGTGTACTAGAACAAAATTTCTCCTGAAGTATGAATTTCCCCTAAAATCAAATTCTTAAAAGAACAAGTGAAAACACAGAGTATCGGAGATCTATCAGCAAGACTTGTGACAAATGTCTTCATCGAACCCTCCGAAGCAGCACAACAGAGAATTGCAAAGGACCCGCATTGCAATGCCTGCTAGGCAGCATAGGTTACATGTGTGCACGTGGGTGGTATTTCTCATAACGTGAGGCCACAGGTTTTTGAATCTTCAAGTGCTAGACTGACTCCCCAAATCTAGGCTTTGACAGGCTCAGAATCCAAGAATTTCAGTGGATAATGTGATTCCCATGGATGAATAACATAAACTCTTCTTCGTTTCAAATCTCAAACAAGAGACTCCATCATTCTGAGGACTAGTGACCTCCGGGTTAATATTGTCAAGGATGCTGTCCACCCTATTAACATATCGCCATCATTTTTTCCTTTCCAGAAGCTCTGTTGTAAAGAATACTCACTCAACTTTGGACAGCTCTTTTTCCCAGTCGTCTTCAATCTTACAGTTCCTACAATTATACATGACCTCATAAACATGAAAGTAAGTTTATGCATTGAAAGATGTTTCCTCTAAGGGTCTTCATTAAAGGGAAATAGAACACAAAACACTCCAAGAAAAAAGACTTTAAAATGGTTACTAGTCATAATAAAGATACTGATTTTTGTTACACTAACAAGAGGAAAAAACAAAAAAAGAAAAAAAAACTGAAAAAAATCATGTTTTTGTCAAAAGAAATTACTACCAAGATTTTAATTCACATATGTTTTACCTGTTTAAACAGAAATGTTCTTCCAAATGAAAATATATGCCACTCTCAAATGAGTTCTAACCTTGTATTCTTTCATTTTTTTTTTTTTTTTACAGGTGTGAACTATTGGTGATGTGGTATAATTTAAAGCAGTATATTCAAAACCCCTGGCAACCTGTTGAAGTGTAAGTTCTTATTCAGTTTTGCTGAGGTGGGGGTCTGATCATTTGCATAATATCAGTTCTGTTGATCCAAGGATCATACTTTAAATAATGAGGTTCTAATATAGAAATTGCACCTGCTCCAGATAAGCAGTATCCATCAGATCATAAATGTATGTATTGAGACGTGTGTTTCAGAGTAGTTCTTAATGGAGAAACACAAAAACTTTCATTGATGGAGTTTCATTATTATTATAGATTTATTTCAGTTTCATTATAGATTTATTAAAAGAGTGCCATAACCTCTACCCTATTTAATTAATTCATTTACTTAACAAATCCTTACATAGCCCTATGTAACTATACAATGCTTATATATAATACCTCTATAAACCTTATATAACTATACAATGCATATGTTAGGCCTTGCTCCATATATTTTATGGTTAGAAACCTCCTTTTTTCCTTATAACCTATGAGGTAGGCACTGGTTTTTTTCCCCTCACTGTATATTATAGTGAGAAAACTAAGATACAGAGTGGTTATATGACTTATTTAATGTCATGGTCTATTAACTCTAGCATCTCAGTGGCTAAAAGGTTTCTAGATTTTCTTATAGGAGTGAAAATTCCACTTAGCTAAAATTTTCTCACTTCCTTTGCTAAATAATAATTTAAAAAGTCATATTAGGGACGGGGAATACATGTAAATCCATGGCTGATTCATGTCAATGTATGACAAAAACCACTACAATATTGTAAAGTAATTAGCCTCCAACTAATTAAGATAAATGAAAAAAATTAAAAATAAAAATAAATAAATAAAAAGTCATATTCAACTTCTTAAAAAATTTAGTACATAATATGTGCCTAGAGCTATACTAGAGAGTTTTCCCCTCTTACTTCATTTTCTTAATAACACCTTGAGACATATACCTTTATCAACAGTTTGCAGGTAAAGCTGCAAAGACCAAAATGAGTAAAGTGACTTGACTTCAATTGGAAATCATTGGCAGCACCACGTTCATATCTACAGAATTCAAGGATTCTTTTTTCATGTGTTATGTAGACTCCCAAGTAAAAATCACCCCCAAATTATGCAAATTTTGTAAAAAGTAATAGAGTTCACCTATGAAAACTAGATATTTCTTTAAATATGTGTAACATCTGAGTTAGCATTTTATATCTCAACACAATTTAAATACGTTTTTATACTAAATAGTACATAGCTCAATAATTAGTTTATTCCTTTTTTCAAAGTCAAAAAAGATTTGCTTTTACTTGTAAAAGTTTTAAAAAATACTTTGAAGATAAAGACATTATTTCAAGTTACTAATAAAGTGATTTGTAAATACCTAAATTAGTTACAAATTTAGTGAAAACTGGGCCATGAAGAGTTAAATGAATGTTTTCTCTTTTAGGTCACTATCTGAATGCTCTTGATATTTCATTAATCAAATCTAGTTAATTATACAGCTGTATTCCTTACTATGAGTTTAATTAACAAAGCTTTCTGTGAATTTTCAGGAGGAAGAGACACTAGGAAAAAGCAACTAAAGGAACATGACCAGTTGGTTTTAAAAATGTAGTAGGAGAAATAAAATTGTATCCATAAATATACAAGGTAAGAGGTTATAAAACCCTGGGGAGGCCAATGACACTAATGGAACAGCCAGAGTGGGGGAGGGGCAGCCGCTAGCTGCCTTTTACTCAGAGATGGTATTACTGTAGACAAACCAATCTGCAGCTGTCACTCAAAGGCATAACCTTCACACTCACCTTTTGCAAATTATCAGGACCATATCCTTCCAATAACAGGCATGCATGCCCATGGATATGTATTGAGAGTGACACCTGACTTAAAAGGTTAATCCACATTTTAAAATCAACGTCTCCTACTGACATAAACAATGAATTACTTTAGCTCTTACTTTTCCCTTTTTTATACATTTTCTCAACATGTATGTTGGAATTTTGATCTCATTCATATATTTTCTTTCTTTCTTTCCTCTCCCTGTCCTTGCTCTCTCTTTTTCTTTTCTTCTCTTACCTTCCCCCAGGGCCCCAGGACCAGCAGAAAGAGTGAAGGAACACCCAAACAAACTTAAAATTTTAGACCATCTGCAAACAGAGGAACTGTTTATATTTTCCCAACACTTCTGGGTGGGACATGGGAGCAATTGGTTTTCTGTTTATTAAAATCAAAAGTCTTTTATTTGGTGTAAACTATACATAGGCTGTGTCCTTATGTTCTGGATCCTCTCAAACAAAGCTTTACCTTGTAAGAACCATCACAATTGATAGTTACCTCACACTCTATAAGGGAGCTGGAAGAGGGAATTTACTAGCAAAACACACAATTTTTCTTTTTTAAAGAAACCATTCGTCTCTGTTTTCAGCCTCCAGACAACAGGCCTCGGCTTCTCTTTGTCCTTCAGCACACAGCCTTCTGGGCTCCCCATTCCCACCTTTTAGATCTCACCTGCTCTGGGGCTTCTCAATCCTTTTGTTTGTTTACATCACCTTAATGTCTGAACACACTATTTAATATTGTTTTTAAGAATGTGAAAGACAGTAGAGGAGAGTGAAGCTATTTGACAACAAATGCTGACATATAAATTCTATCAAATTCTTGTAAATGGCATCTGCCTCAGAGGAGGGTCTTGGCAGTCACATAGAAGAATGAAAAGCTTTTTGTATCATCATGAATGACTGCAAGCCTCTGTCCCCAGCCATCCCAGCATTTGCTCAATTAACACATGAAGAGAAGTGGCCAAGAGGCCATGGGCTCAAAACAGGGACTACCCTTCCAAAAATTAACCTGGCTGGCACTAAGATCAGTCCTAATCTCTATCAGCAGTAACCAACTAAGCCTAATATGGGACCAGTTAGGCAATGAGATATTTCTCCTCAGTTGCCAAATTATTAAATGAAGCTGTGAGTATAAGCAGATTGGCAAATCTAAGGTTTCTGATGTCCTCTGCCAGTAGATGGGTACTCTCATCTTTGGGTACCCAGTTAGAAAAAGGATTTCCTTTACTAATGATCTGAGAATCTCTAACAACACGCAGGCTCAAGTTTACTGAGAAGCTAAAGACTCTGACAGCTTCCCTGTTGGCTCAGGGGTAATGAATCTGCCTGCCAAGCAGGGGACACAGCTTCAATTTCTGGGTCAAGAAGACCGGTCAGAGAAGGCAATGGCAACCCACTTCAGTATTCTTGCCTGGAAAATCCATGGACAGAGGAGCCTGGTGGGCTACAGTCCCTGGGGTCGCCCATGAGGTTACAAGAGTTGAATACGACTTACTAAATAACAACAAAGACGGTGAAACTTCACAGCCTCACATGTCCTAGCAAGGTATTTCCAGACAAATCTGCAAAAGATATATTTCTTCTTACTACCCAGTAATAATGCCCACCGCACAAAACTGTGTCAGCTTAGGCCTCACAAAACTGAATCTGACCTAAAGTACATTCTTATTTAAAACAAAAACAAAGAAAGAAAGATAAGACAAAAGAAAGAGATTCAGTCAGAAATTCCTCAATGCAGTTATATTTAGTAGATAATTTTAATGTACATTTGGTAAGCTTGTAGTATCCCTTTGGAGATAGTAGAATGCAGTTATGCTTTTATTTAGCTTAGCTTTTTTTTATATTACTTTTACTATTTGAGTATTCATTTTTTGATTCACATGACCCCTTTCTTACAATGCACTAATACTATTCCTAAATTAAAGCTAAAAAATCAATATGTAAGGAATAACCAGATATCCTGAATTTATACAAAGATTCTTCCTTTTCTATGAAGAAATAGAGGGTTTCCCCAAAGATCCAGAATGCTAACAGCATCAGTATTCATGGAAGCACATTTGATTAGAGCTAGAGGATGTTTTGACTTCTGTTGAAGAATGACATTAGCTACATCCATAAAAGCAGAATTAATTTACCACAAATGAGTTTATGGAAAATCAATCTTGCTATTTTAAATTCCTACAGAATCTGAAAGTCTTACAGAATCTCAGGCACTTCAATAATTTCGCAAAATGTTTCTTAAACTTGACATATAATTTTGTAGAATGTTTGGTCCCATTGTCTAATAAATATTCATAAAATTCTCTCATAGGCTTATCAAAATATCGGTGGCTTCTCATAATTTACAGCAGATAACAGGAAGGTAAGCTGGAAGTGCCAAGACAATTGGAACTACTCGTAGGGGATAGCAAATAAAAAGAGTTACCTTTGGAGGAGGATTCCTCTGCATTGCAGGGCTCGGCAGACAGAGGAGTCCCTATTCCCACCATCTTTCTTTACTGCCCGTTCAGATGGCAACCTGGCTTGATGGAAACTCTTTTTCCTTGAAGACTGCTTTGTATTTTAAAAAGGTATTTTATCAGTATAATAACAATAAGGATGAAGGGAAAGAGTGTAACTTATTCTAGAACCTATATCTTTTCAGAAATGGCTTTAATTACAGTTAATATATCAAACAAATAGAAGGCAATCCTCCCATTCTTTTAAAAGTGTAGATTGTATCCCTTTCTCCCAAATATAGGCAGATCGAAAAATCTTAAAAGATTGAGAGGAAATTTCAGGAAATTTAGTATTTTCAAACAAACTCTTATTTTTAAAGTATTTTTCTCTGTGTATTCCAGTTATATAGAGATTCCAGAAATCCTGTAAGACTTTGATTTCTATTATTTGAAGTAGTCAGGTAGATTTTGTCAACTACTTCAAAATTATTAGTTTTATATTTTAAATCGATAAACTAATGATAAGAAGAGATTGTCCATAGAACAAAAAATTAATGTATTTTCTTTTATATAACCTATGTGGTGGTGTTTTAGCTGCTGAGTCATGTCTGACTCTTGCAATCCCTTGGACTGTAGCCCGCCAGGCTCCTCTGTCCATGGGATTTTCCAGGCGAGAATACTGCAGTGGGTTGCCATCGCCTCATTGCCTTCTCCAGGGGATCTTCCTGACCCAGGGAGATTGAACTCGGGAGTCCTGCGCTGCAGGCAGATTCCTTACTGAGTGAACTCCCAGCGAATTCCCATGTAACCTATACACACAACAAATTATCATGAAAGGACATATTTTTCAAAATAAAAATCTCTATAAATATTTCAAAAGGTGGAAGTGTTCAGTTCTTGTTTGGTCAATAAAGTATCTTTTGAGTAGAAAAACTTAAAAGCATAAAGAATGAGTGAGTTACATATTAAGCCTGTGTCTTTGCTAGATAGGAAACCCGAAGTTTTGGGACTCTTCCCAGACTCCAGCCTAGTAACAACTTATATTAAATTACCACAAAGTAAATAATAGACAAGCATAGCATATTATAAGGTAAGGACAGTTATATTGAAAAGGATCAGATGAAAATATAATTATCTTCCCAGTGAACACACACATACTCAAAAAAAATGAAAATCCACATCACCTGCCAGATCATTTTTCCTTTTTATAAAACAGGAAATTTAAAACACACAATTTATTCTACCTGTTGAAGTAATGTAAATGAAGGTTGGTTTAGCCCAATAACTGCACTTCTCTTTAGATTTACCAAATGAAACCTAGGCAACTGTTGGGCATATATACTATCAAATAAGGCTGACATTGAATCAGTCTTGTAAAGTATCATGTGTCCCAAGAAGAAAAACTGCAACAATTTAGCTTTATGTGATAGCTATATAATGAATTATAAGAATTTGTTTTAGTTTTCCTGAAATAGGAAGGAAATAGAAATATAGTTTTGGTATTCATGAAAGGTCAGTGGCTTAATTACTCAGTTTCTACATCTGCAAAATGAGTTTAATAATATCACCTACCTCATATTGTTATTGTAAAAGATACAGATAAAAATTGTAAAAGAGCTTAGTTACTGGAACTCAACACACATTTACAAATATTGTTATTGTTTGGTAACTTAACTTGATCAGAAAGAAAGCCAGGTCTTCCTGTCCCCACATCCATAATCTCTACATTGCTGCTCTTGGTCAGAATGAAATGGAATAAAGTCATCCTTGATTTTGCTTTCTTTAAATTCAGATAATAAAAAATAAGCCTGAGTTTATTCAGTGTGTTTCTATTATCAGAATAGAAATAAACTATCTTCCCCATTAATCCACATATTTTGTTGTTCTTTACTCCCTGTGTACCCTTCACTTATTGAAATATATAGAAGAAACAAAGCCAATCATCCAATAGGAGACTGTCGTGTCTGAAGCAAATCTTAACAGGTTTATCCATCAATTTAGTGCAAAGAATGCTACTGAGCACCTACAATCAATGAAATGTTCTGCCTTTCCCTAAGGATTGGGACATCCAAAAAAGATTGTATATATGATATACACACAGGTATTATATCTAATGCATTATATATAATATATATTCTGCACTGGAAATGATAAAATTAAGGAAAACTAGAATAAAAGAGTAGGAAACTTTTATGTAGTTTCATTCTGAAAATATATTCCCCATGACAGAATACAAATCTGGCTTTGAGATTTTCAGCAACCAGTACAGGGAAGAAATACATTATTGGCAGTGCTCAGAGAATAAAAACAAATGAACCGCTATAGAAAAAATATTAAGAAGGAAGGAAAGAAAAAAGGAAAGGAGGAAAAGCAAAACAAAATTTTTTCCTAAACTGAGTTATTTAGATAATTCTCCATTGAGCCTTTCTATTAATAAATATCACCAATATCATCCCCAACACTGATGTAATAAAATATTTGGATGAGCTTGGTTCTTAAGATATTTTTCAATGTAGATGACTAAAATACATTTTTAATTAAATTATGTAAAGAGGCAAAATAACATATCAAATATGTAAAAATAAGATGGCATATTTATTTATTTTTCTTAAATAAGACCATGGACTGGACATATTTTAGACAGTCAACAGAAAATATTTATTAGAATCACACTTTTATAAAGTTTTGGCATACCAAATCTTTTGAAAGTGCCTGAAATTATTTATCTGCAGATTAAGGACAGATTTGTCATTTTTAAAAGGCACCAGTGCTAGGTGAAAATTAAATACTAGAGATAGGCAAGACATAGTAGTATAAAAGTCCATGCCACCCCTGCTGGAAGATGACTGGGTAAAATAATCTGGATGTGCTTCAATTTGCTGAAAACTTTGGTGTGTAACTGAGGTTCCCAAGTTCCACCTAATAAGAGCAGCATTACTGAAAGTGTTGTGACAATACAATGCATTACGGTTACTTTCAAGGTATGATGTAAATAATTTGTTAACATACAAAGTGTAAAAGCTTGTGGATGGTTGATGAAAGAATAATATTTTACATAACTTACTCTTCTATAAATTTAAGCTAACACTTAAAAACAGGCTCAAGCTTTCGAATCAATGGTATTTCCAGTTCCCCATACTGTACTATCCACCAGCCCTATTGTCTTACTTGGAGGTCAAGGTCAACTCCTTTTATCCTAATGCTTACATTATTGTTTCTCTTAAAAGAGGGAAATCTTATCTATACCTAGGTCTCTAACAAAAGACAGAAAACACAAAATGAAGGTATAGGGTCACATATTTATAGGAAAATGGATAAGCATATTTTTCAGTTTAATATGCATGTACTGAGCAGCTTCACTCATTGACATTACCTACCTGATTACCACAGGTATTTGAATTTGTCCACAAGGTTTTTTAGGCAAGTGAGAGGATAAGGTAAGAGAATACCATGTGGCTGGATATCAGTGGATGACAGAGAGAGGTGTCAAGAAGGCAAGAAGGAAATGCCTATCTCTAGCTTTTAAACCATCATCTTAGACAAAGTAAGCACAAAAATCACCTGTGACCTAAGGTTACACAGAGCCTTCAAGGATGGCTCCACAAGAAGGATGCCCAGAAAGCTCCCTCTTAGAACATCTAATGCATTTGGAACACCCTCAAAATGACCTTCTGGGGATGAAGACTTCAAGTGGCCAGTTTGCAGCTTGTATTTATCACGGTTCTCCAGAGAAACATACCCTGTAGGATGCATACTTTTAGATAGAGATTTATTTTAAGGAATTCGCTCATAGGATTATGGAACCTAGCAAATCTCCAAGGTGGACCAGCAGGTAGAAGACCCTGGATGAGCTGATGTTGCAGGTCAAATCTGAAGGCTGTCTACTAGGAGAATTCCCTCTTGCTCAGGGTAAGTCAATCTGTTATATTTAAGCATTCAATTGTTTGGACATGATCTATTCAAATTATGGAGAAGAATCTGTTTTACTCAAAGTCCACAAACTTGAATGCTGATTTAACCTGAAAACATCCTCACAGAAACATCCAGAATGCTTGACTACATACCTGGCCACTGTGACCCAGCCAAGTAGACACATAAATTTAATCATCACACAGCTCATCTTGGCCAATAGTTTTCTATCAGCCAACAGTTAAACTCCAATAAAATTTCACATGTTCTCCTTCAAGTAGAATTTCTTTCTTTCATTTTCTCTTGTTATAGGACAATATGAAGAAAAGCGTTTAGCATAGAAAACTGCCAAGCATCTAGAAAGAATTAATCTGGACCTTCTCTAGAAAGCTTGAATAAATAAATATAGGCATTTATTCATTTATTTAGCTGATTTCAATTTACAGCTTTAAGTGAGCTGTAATTCAAAATGACATCAATTTGTGAATTTATTATTGCCATTAATATTTACCTTTGTGAGAATGTCAAAGTGATTAATTCTGAATTGTACCTACATGTCTAATTATATCAAGAGTTACAACATGTTTTCCTAACATGAAAGATTTTTCAGGTAGAATAAAAAGAACATTTGTGCAAACCAAATGCATTTTAACATGTGTGTTAGAGATGTTAGCACTTCTAACACTACTAAGTGTTCTCGTGCCTTAAAGCTAATCATATCTCATAAAGTTATGCCATGTGATAAACATCAGTTGTGCTAATCTCAGTTTCTTCAGTCATGTCCGACTCTGCAAACCTATGGACTGTAGCCTGCCAGGCTCCTCTGTCCATGGGATTCTCCAGGTAAGAATCCTGGAGTGGGTTGCCATTCCCTTCTCCAGGGGATCTTCCCTGTATCTCCTGCATTGCAGACAGGCTCTTTACCCACTTAGCCACCTGGGAAGCCCATCTAGTGGATCACTTGCTTCTAATTTTCAAAGACTAGAGATGTGCTTGGAGAAGGCAATGGCAACGCACTCCAGTGTTCTTGCCTAGAAAATCCCAGGGACGGAGGAGCCTTGTAGGCTACAGTCCATGGGGTCGCAACAGAGTCGGACACGACTGAAGTGACTTGGCAGCTGCTGCTGTCATTCTTTTTATTTTTAGAGATGGTCAGGATTTCTTAAAGGTTATCATGCATGAGAACTTATGGCAGATATAGCTAGGTTTGTGGATAGAAAAACCATATGTGTTTTTTTAAAACCATTAGTAAAGAAAGGATATTACATAAGTAAATTTTACAGCAGGCTTGTACAAAGGGAATCTCCAAAAGTACTTTAAATGGCTAACTTAACTTGCCCATCAGCTGTAAGGTACAACTATTAGCAGCAGACCACAAATCTTTTAAAACTGGAACTGCTAGTGCCCGTTGCTACTTTTGTATGGCTGTCTTCACCTAAGAGGACTTTAAGAAAGTAAATCACTCAACTACCTTCTTATATATTTTCCCGTATGTTTGCCTTCTAAGGTTTCCTTGTTGTGAGCATTTTTACAGAATATTTCAGATTAATAAGCAGCACATAAGATCCTTGTGAGCATGCTGATGTAAGAACTGAGTCTCCAAAGTACAATCTTTTAGAGAAACATTGGCCTCTTTCATTTTAATTTTGTTTTTTAAAATTTTTATTGGAGTATAGTTGATTTACAATGTTGTGTTAGTTTCAGGTATATAGCAAGGAGAATACATTATAATATATGATACCACTTGTACATGGAATCTAAAAAAATTAAAGTAAAAATGAAATTCTTTACAAAACACAGTAGAGTCACATATGTAGAAAACAATCAAGGTTTGAGGAGATAAAATGGGGAGATGGATAAATTAGAAGATAGGAATTGACATATATATAATACTATATATAAAATAAATAACTAAGAAGAACTGCTGTACATACAGGGAACTCAACGCAATACTCTGTAATAGCCTATTGGGAAAAGAATCTAAAGAAAAAAAAAGAGTTCACTTTTTTAATATAATAAACTTTCCCTTGAGTTTTTTACTTTAAAAATTAAATTTCAATTATAACTGAATATCCTGATGGGTGTGTTTAGTCTCCCATGTTAAAATATTTATGGAAATGTATGAGCCAAATTATCAGTTCAGATCTTTGCCATGCTATCAGAATTTTGTGATCTGAGAAGATAAGTTAAACACTTACTTATGTAACTTAGCTGGCTCAACTATATCCAAAAAAATAAAAATTATACTTCACTTGAGAAACCTTATTTCGTCTCCTGGTATCTGACTAGTGTTTATTTTTTTTTATTTATTTACTTTTTGTCAAACAATAATTATAATTGACTTGATTCAAAAGTTGAATATGCAAAAATAAGAGAAGAGTCTGGATTCGTGAAAACATCTTAACTCTTTTCAAAGCCAAAGAAAACTCACTGCTTTCTGTGAAGGGAATATTAAAATGGTTTCTTGCAAAAATAACAATAATGCTAACCAAAATGATCTTCCAATGAAGGAAAAGCCAATTTCATATTTATTGCTCAATTCAGTAACTATTTTAAATTGATTTTCAAATATGGGTATTTGCATACTTGTTTCCTAGTATTATATATTCCTTTTTAGGTAAATATTCAGGTGGGCCTTAGGAAGCATCACTACAAACAAGGCTAGTGGAGGCGAAGTGATGGAATTCTAGTTGAGCTATTTCAAATCCTAAAAGATAATGCTGTGAAAGTGCTGCACTCAACACGTCAGCAAATTTGAAAAATTCAACAGTGGCCACAGGACTGGAAAAGGTTAGTTTTTCATTCCAGTGTCAGAGAAAGGCAAGGCCAAAGAATGTTCAAACTGCTGCACAATTGCACTCATCTCACAGGCTAGCAAACTAATGCTCAAAATTCTCCAAGCCAGGTTCCAATGGTATGTGAACCATTAAATTCCAGATGTTCAAACTATATTTAGAGAAGGCAGAGGAACAAGAGATCAAACTGCCAACATCCATTGGATCATAAAAAGCAAGAAAATTCCAGAGAAACATCTACTTCTGTTTTTTTATTATGCCAAAGTCTTTGACTGCATAGATCACAATAAACTGTGGAAAATTCTGAAAGAGATGGGAATACCAGACCACTTTACCTGCCTCCTGAGAAATCTGTATGCAGATCAAGAAGCAACCGTTAGAACTGGACATGGAACAACAGACTGGTTCCAAACAAGGAAAGGAGTATGTCAAGGCTGTATATTGTCATCTTGCTTATTTAACTTATATGCAGAAAATATCATGTGAAATGCTGGGCTGGATGAAGCACAAGCTGGAATCAAGATTGCTGGGAGAAATATCAATAACCTCAGATACACAGATGACACCACCCTTATGGCAGAAAGTGAAGAGGAACTGAAGAGCCTCTTGCTGAAAGTGAAAGAGGAGAGGGGAAAAGTTGACTTAAAACTCAACATTCAAAAAATTAAGATCATGGCATCCAGTCCCATTACTTCATGGCAAATAAATGGGTTAACAATGGAAACAGTGAGAGTCTTTATTTTCTTAGGCTCCAAAATTACTCCAGATGGTGACTGCAGCCATAAAATTAAAAGATGCTTACTCCTTGGAAGAAAAGCCATGACAAACTTAGAAAGCATATTAAAAAGCAGAGACATTACTTTGCCAGCAAAGATCCATCTAGTCAAAGCTATTGTTTTCCCAGTAGTCGTGTATGGATGTGAAAGTTGGACTGTAAGGAAAGCTGAGCACCGAAGAATTGATGCTTATGAACTGTAGTGTTAGAGAAGACTCTTGAGAGTAGCTTGGACTGCAAGGAGATCCTACCAGTCAGTCCTAAAGGAAATCAGTCTTGAATATTCTTTGGAAGGACTGATGCTGACGCTGAAACTCTAAATCTTTGGCCACATGATGTGAAGAACTGACTCCTTGGAAAAGACCCTGATGCTGGGAAAGATTGAAGGCAGGAGGAAAAAGGGATGACAGACGGTGAGATGGTTGGATGGCATCACCGACTTGATGGAGATGAGTCTGAGTAAGCTCTGAGAGTCGATGACAGACAGGGAGGGGTGGCGTGCTGCAGTCCATGGGTTTGCAAAGAGTCAGAGACGATTGAAAAGAGACTGAACTGAACTGAAAGAAACATTTAAAGGTACTGAATTGCTAAGTAATATATGCCTGGATCATATTCACTCCTTGACAAACAAAATAGGAACATGACAATTTTAGAAGAAAGCTTTATACTAATAAACTTTTAGAAAAAAATAATTATGTATATATATATATATATATATATATATACACAAAATAACTTTTTGCATAAAACAGAGCTTAGTCTTGAGAAACTAGTATAGCTTTGATACCAAAGTTTCATAAAAATATTTAAATAAATTAAAAGTATTTTTTCATATTTTTTCATATTGAAAAAAGTATTTTTTCAAACTTGCAAAAATTACAAAGAAACAGCCTCACATATATAGGGAACAAACTAGTGGTTTCAGGTGGAGAGAGGAAAACAGGGAAGGGCAAGATAGGTTTAAGATATTAAGAAATACAAACTACTATGTATGAAATAAATAAGTTACAAGGGTATATTGTACAACATATAAAATATAACCAATATTTATAATAACAAAAATGTAGTATAACCTCTAAAAATTCTGATTCACTGTGTTGCACACCTGATTAATATAATTAACCAACTAAATCATTTAATGTAATATTAAAATTAATCTCATCAAATAGAGCTTATTAAATATTTTCTCACAGCCTGCCTTTTGTCCACAAATTATTTATACTCCCTGCACACATAAACTATACTTATTCCTTTCTAGGACTCCAAGTTCTAAGCTCAAGAAATCATCATTTGAATCAGGTTCAGCCTCCTTAGGCAGATGCATCTTCAAATTAAAAGTCTTAGAATTAAGGGACAAGTTTTTATCCCTACATTCCCTGGGTTCGATCTCTGGGTGGGCATGGCAACCCACTCCAGTATTCCTGCTTGGAGAATCCCAATGGACAGAGGAGCCTGGTGGGCTATAGTCCATGAAGTTGCAAAGAGTTGGACATAACTGAGAGACTAATCATGCACATCCCACAAACCCACTATATAATGATGAGATAAGACAACCTAAACATAAACTTCCATTCAAAAATGTGGGACAAAACAAAACGCACATAGCAGTCACTTGTTCAGTCACTCAGTCGTGTCCAACTTTGTGAGCCCATGGGCTGCAGAACACCAGGCTTCCCTGTCCTTCACAATCTCCCTGAGTTTGCCCAAACTCATTACCATTGAGTCGGTGATGCCATTCAACCCCATCTTATACTCTGTCACCACCTTCTCCTCCTGCCCTCAACCTTCCCCATCATCAAGGTCTCCAATGAGTCAGCTCTCCGCATCAGGTGGTCAAAGTATTGGAGCTTCAGCAATAGTCTTTCCAATGAATATTCAGGATTGATTTCCTTTTGAATTTACTGGTTTGATCTCCTTGCTATCCAAGGGACTCTCAAGAGTCTTCTCCAGCACCACAGTTCAAAAGCATCAATTCTTCAACAATCAGTCTTCTTTATGGTCCAACTCCCACATCTATACATGACTACCGGAAAAACCATAGCTTTGATTATATTGACATTTGTCAGCAAAGTGATGTCTCTGCTTTTAAATACGCTGTCTATTTTTGTCATACCTTTACACCAAAGGCAAGTGTCTTTTAATTTCATGGCTGCAGTCACTGTCCACAGTGATTTTGAGCCCAAGAAAATAGAGTCTGTCACTGTTTCCATTGTTTCCCCATCTATTTGCCATGAAGTGATGGGACCAGATGCCATGACCTTAGTTTTGGGAATGCTGAGCTTTACGCCAGCTTTTTCACTGTCCTCTTTCACTTTGATCAAGAGGTTTTTAGTTCCTCTTCACTTTCTGCAATTAGGGTATCTGCATATCTGATAGATGGGGAAACAGTGGACACAGTGGCTGACTATTTTTTTGGGCTCCAAAATCACTGCAGGTGGTGACTGCAGCCATGAAATTAAAAGATACTCCTTGGAAGGAAAGTTATGACCAACCTAGACAGCATATTAAAAAGCAGAGACATTACTTTGTCAACAAAGGTCCATCTAGTTAAGGCTATGGTTTTTCCAGTGGTCATGTATGGATGTGAGAGTTAGACTATAAAGAAAGCTGAGTGCAGAAGAACTAATGCTTTTGAGCTGTGGTGTTGGAGAAGACTCTTGAGAGCCCCTTGGATTGCAAGGACATCCAACCAGTCCATCCTAAAGGAAATCAGTCCTGGGTGTTCATTGGAAGGACTGATGTTCAAGCTGAAACTCCAATATTTTGGCCACCTGATGCGAAGAGCTGACTCATTTGTAAAGACCCTGATGTTGGGAAAGATTGAAGGCAGGAGGAGAAGCGGACAACAGAGGATGAGATGGTTAGATGGCATCACTGACTCAATGGACACGAGTTCAGGTAAACTTCGAGAGTTGGTGATGGACAAGGAGGCCTGGCGTGCCGGTTCATGGGTTGCAAAAAGTCAGACATGACTGAGCTACTGAACTGAACTGAACTGCATATCTGAGGTTATTGATATTTCTCCCTGCGATCTTGATTCCATCTTGAGCTTCATCCAGTCCAGTATTTCACATAATGTACTCTGCATATAAGTTAAATAAGCAGGATGACAATATATACACTTGACCTACCCCTTCCCCAATTTTGAACCAGTCCTTTGTTCCATGTGTGGTTTAACTGTTGCTTCTTGAACCTGCATACAGATTTCTCAGGAGGCAGGTAAGCTGGTCTGGCATTCCCATCTCTAAGAATTTTCCAAAGTTTGTTGTGATCCTCACAGTCAAAGTCTTTAGCATAGTCAGTGAAGCAGAAGTAGATATTTTTCTGGAATTCGCTTGCTTTTTATATGATCCAACAGATATTGGCAATTTGATCTCTGTTTCCTCTACCTCTTCTAAGTCCAGCTTGTACATCTGGAAGTTCTTGGTTCACACGTGCTGAAGCCTATTTTGAAGGATTTTGAACATTACCTTGCTAGCAAGTGAAGTGAGAACAATTGTAGAATAGTTTGAACATTCTTTGTCATTGCCTTTCTTTGGGATTGGAATAAAAACTTAACCTTTTCCAGCCTTGTGGCCACTGATGAGTTTTCCAAATTTGCTGGCATATTGAGTGCAGCTCTTTAACAGCATCATCTTTTATGATTTTAAATAGCTTAGCTGGAATTCTATCACCTCCACTAGCTTTCTTCACAGGAATGCTTCCTAAGGCCCACCTAATTTCAGAGTACTTCAGATTATGTTGTTGTAATTCCCTTAAAAGGTTTCCCTGTTAAGATCGTCCCTTCTCTGTCTTGGACTGAGAATCTAAGGACTATGGAACAACACCTCTAAGAGTCTTAGAACCTTACAGTCTAGTGAAAGAGTCAAACATCTTACACTATTCTGATGTTTTAAGAGCGTCTTGTAGCTACAAGTTACACATCAGACACTGAAGAGATAATCAATAGATTTAGGTGATAGATTTTTTTTTCAGTGCCACGGACTTGATCTTTATCTTGAGATTATTTCTAATATTGAAAGTCTTTTGATACCCAGGAAATTAGAGACTCTGGGGATAAGACATAGCTTTATATTCCAAAGAGTGAACACTATATTCTGGTTATTTCCTCTGGGTTCTGTCTTTACTTTATCATACCCAGATAAACAAAATAAATTGTCATTATTGATATTATGTATGGAAATTTCCTTATCCATGTCCACAAATATTTATGTATACATAATTCAATTCTCATTACTTGTGATAGCTACATTCAATAAAATCCACATAAACATGAATTAGCAAATACTGAATCGTTGCCCACAGGGGAAATCAGGGTCAGGTTCCTCTGATTCTCTGGTCACAATATTTTCATTAGCCACTCAGTACATAACTTTTTCTTGTGTATGTTTCTGTTTAAAAACACTTTAATATATACTGTTGCTGCATTAACATTGAAATCACAGTGAATACAGTCCTATAACTTATGCCCAAACTATACATATTGCAGAACTCCTGACACTAGACAGTATGTCAGTACTTCACTTGGAACAATTTTAAACAGTGAAATTACTAACATTGTGGTACTAAATAGAATGAAAAGGACATTTGTTTATGGTAGGAGAGCTGAATCAAGAAGGTAAAATGTTGCCTTGTTTAATCTCAATGGGGACCATACTTATTGGGTGACTGAAATTTCTCACTGCTCTGGGCAGGTTTACGTGACTACAAAAATGCCATGCAGCTTATATGTTATACAAAAATATATGTCTGGTTTTTCACATTATCTTGAGTGATCCCAATGCCAGACTTTTCAGGAGTCAGCACAATGACAACAGTTTCCCTGTCTCTCCAGCCTTTAATGACCATCTTGAGACTCTTTTGACTTCTGGCCACAACCAAGTCCCAAAATCAATATGACATGTATTAGTTTTTATTACAGGAGTAACTTCTAAGTAGCAATTCTTTTCAGTCATTTTTCACTAAAATAGCACCAGTGGATTTTAACAATCTATTTTAAATCTTAGAAGCTTCAAACAAGGATCATTTTCTGTATCTTATAGGTCTGTGGATTGCCTTGGATCAAACTGGGCAGTTCATTTGCTGGTCTTGCTTAGGGTCTCTCCTGCAATAATAGTCAGATGGCAAAAGTGGGCCTGGAATCATGTGGAGGCTGGACTGGACTGGGATGTTGGGATGTTTGTTTCACACAGCCTCAAAAGCCTCTCCTCCAAGTTTCTCCCCTTGATTTCCTCATGTGATTTATTCAGCAAGGCAGTCTTATTTCTCATGTCACTGCACTCTGCATCCCAGGAAGTACAAAGCAGAAGGTGTCAGGTCTTTTTAAGACTTATACTGGAACTAACACAGTGTCATTCCACTGTCTTTTATTGACTAAACAGTCACAGGCCAGCCCAGGAAAAAGAAATAATCTTTACCTCTTAATGATGGAATGAAACAATCTGTGGTTATCCTTAACCCAATGAAGAGCATATCCTTGCTTTATTTCCCAGCAATTTTCACCTCAGTAAAAATTTGCATATTTCAGCATTAAGTAGTTTGGGTTTTTTGTTTGCTCAGGGTTAAAGAAATGTTTTCCCTTAATCATGCTATGGAAAACTCTTATTATTCTCATTATGTTAAAGAGTTATTAGAAAACAGTATCATAGTATTCAAGTGATCTTCAGTTTCTATTAAGATTATATGTATTGTCCTTAGACATATTAATATGGTAAATGTATAAATGGATACTGTTTTACTGAACCATCCTTGCATTTCTGGAGTAAAATTCTTATGATTCAGGAATGGTATTTTTGGCATATTATGGGTCTTTTTGATTGTTCATTTAAGATTTCCACATCAGTAATTAAACGTGAGGTTACTTTAGTTATGTGGTAGGTGTGTGTGATCTTTCTCAAGTGTTGGTAGCACTCTTATCCTAGCTGTGTGCAAAGTATTTTGGAAGTGCTCCCTTCTTTCCCTCTGATCTGAAAGGATTTTAATTTTATTCTGATTATTCTTTGGAATCGTGAAAGAGATCATCTGTGAACCCATCTGGGCCTGCCTAGTATTTTTCACATATTTAACTATCTGAAAAACTTATCTTGATTTTGTAATTATTTCTCTATTAATTTTTAAAAATTTGTGCTGGATTAATTTGCCTATTTTTTAAAATGTATAAATATTAAAAAGCTTATTCAAAGTGTTTACCAGATTGATTAAAATTCTTCAAATCCCACTGTCTTGATCAATTTACCCATTCTAAACTATAATTTGGTACATTTTGGCTTTCTCCCATTTTTTATTAGATTAGGAAGCAGTTCATCTATAAAAGAATCTCATGATTTGTGATCTCATGAGTTAAAAATACAGAATAGGAAAATTTATCCTGGAAAAATCCTTTGGGAATAATTTGTTTGAAGGCCAATACACCATTTCTCAGTCAATCCAAGACAGCCAATTTTCCCTCAAGCATTGGAAGAGATTTCTGTGTCTTTGGGTACCAGATGAAGTACTGGCTTACATTTAGAGACCAAGTTGTATGAAAAAGAAGTACATTTGCATACTGGAATCATAATTGCATGAAGCGGACCAAGATGCTCATACTATGGAAGGCAGAAAGGTAGTAAAATTGAGTTAAAAGAGAATTCGTCTAACCCATCACAGGCTCATTTCAGGGCATATTCATGAAGAAGAGTGGAGAAATAGAATGTGGAAATACTTCAGGACTATCACACTTACATAAAAAGATTCAGCCAAAGATCCAAAGAGAAATCTGTTCATTTGGGGTATGTTTTCTCTTTGGCCCCATTTTTATGTGTTTGGCACATATTCTTCATAATTTAGAATCTGCAATTATGTGTATTTCTTTGTTTCATTGGAGACCATATTTTTCCCTCTGTTACTTTTGTTTGTTTTCTGTTGGTTCTTATGAGCTTTCAAAGACAAAAATTGAATTAAAATCGTTACTCCTATACATTTAAAATCAAGCCTATTATTTAATTTTATTATTTTTACTTTAGGAGTATCTAACATCTTGTTTTATCAGAAATTATTACATATTAATAAACCTTGCATTTTGAATTATAAGTCTTATCATCATGATCATTAATTTCCTATTTGCTCTTAACATTTGACTTTTAAAGTTCAAGTTATATAAACTTTAGAATATCTATAATTTAATAAAATGTTGGCTTTTGAAATGTTGGGATATCAAACTAATGAACAAGATAAATTTCAGCCTCACTATTTTATTTCAAAATGTTAACAATACTTAAAGTATTTAATTGAATATTCACTAAAACAAGCATGATGATTTAACTACAGTAATTAAATAAGAAAAATATGAGAAACCCAGAGTTCAAATACGTACATCTGTTCTCAAGATTATAATCATGCCAAAATCTATTGCTGGTTTTATTTAAATTACTATGTTACAAACTCTTCCTTCTGTCATTTGCATTCACCCTAACTTAGTTTCCCAATTAATTTCTATATTTACTCATGTTTATATTAAGGACAAGGATTTGAGTATAAAAGTAAATTTAAAAAAATATTCCCTAAAAAGTACATTTATTTTTTATTTAATACTTTCTATTATTCTCTTAGAATACTTCTCTATTCATTTCTTTATTCATTCAGCTATTTATGTGTAAATGAAAACCTAGTATGTGCCAAAACCTGTGCTCATTTTCGTGACTTGCTGTAAATATAATGTTGAGTAAAATGAATACAGTCTGTCCCTGTATGGGAAATTAAAATATAATTTAAAAAATTAAAATAAATTAACATTGTAATACAGTTTGATAACTGCTACAGTAGAGAAAGTATAGTTTCTAGGAGAGCATATAGAAAGAGCTCCTCACTGAGAGTTAGGGGGTCAGAGAAAATGAAGAATAAGGAATAGTTTATCAATAATGTATCATACTTGCAAAGGAGTTGTTAATTTTTTCTATATGTATATGTCTAATTTTAGTGAAATTTCTGGCCTGCCAGGAGAGAGTTCATGCTTTAATTCTGAAGTCTGATGAGCTATGAATTTAATATGTAAAAAATTGTTTCTATTTTTTCCATTATTTTTGCACATTAAATGAGGTTAATGTAAAGAGACAAAGTCCTGGAATTAGCCAGTGTTGAATCAAAAAACCACAAAATTATCTAAATGGTAAAATAACTTTTTCCCCAAATGGGATGCCAGTTTTAAGGTCCATGCCTTTACTCATGAAAGTCTACCAGCTTTTTTCAATCAGATATTTTACAAAACCTGTTCTGTTTTCCAATAAAACTGCTTTATAGACTAACTTCAACATCAAATTCCTGGCTGAACAGCAAAGCTGAACATTTCTGAACATTTTAAAACACCTGGTTTTCATGTTTTAATTGATATAGGAGAAAGTCAATTAATTCAAACATTGTTTAATGTAAGGAGAGGTAATTTCAAAATATAAGTCCAGTGATAAACTAATAAAAGGGAGTCATAAATAATTTTTTAAAGTTCTTAATCTATATTAGGATTCAGTTTAACTACCAACTTAACATTTTTATAATTGTTTTGATTAAAAAATAACTAATAATCTTTCTACACATTGGTATTAAAAATATAATATCTTATATAATATGTATATATATATATTATGATACCTTATAAAAGGAGATGACTAAGGTTAAACGAAATCAAGAGTAGATCCCTAATCTGACAGAATTGGTGGCATTATAAAAAGAGGAAGACAACTAAATCAATCGCTCTCTACACACACACACACACACACACACACACGTATATATGCTCTTCTTAAGCATACACTGTGGAAACGACATGTGAGTACACACAAATATAATAGCTTCCTACAGGCCAAAAGAAACTGGCCTCAGAATGAAACCTACAATGCTGACATCTTGATCTTGGACTTCCCAGCCTCCAGAAATGTGAGGAATTAATTTCAGCTGTTTAAGCTAACTAGTCTATGGTATTATAGCAGCCCAAGCTTACTCACACAGGAAGTGATCATGAGTTTGGTTTAACATATTTAAGTTTCAGATTGCTTTAAACTATTTAAGAGAAGTCTGCTAGGAAGTTGGAGGCAAAACTCTAAAACTCAAAGACATCAACGTCTAGAAATCTATTTAAAACTACACATATTTGTGAGTTTGCTTTGACAATGTGGTAATTGAAGGGATAGATTTAAAGATTACTAGGGAAAGAGTATAAATTAAGAAATGTCTTAAGAAACAAGTCTCAAAAAATATTAACATTTAAAATTGGATAGAGGTGAAGACTAGAAAAGAATAAGAAACTACCAGAAAGTTACATAGACTAAAAAGTGTTTGAGGGATTAAAAAGGAGAAGACACGTGTGATCTGCATGTGCACGCTCAGTCCTTCCCAACTCTTTGCAATCCCATAGACTATAGTCCACCAGGCTCCTCTGTCCATGGAATTCTCCAGGCAAGTTTACTGGAGTGGGTTGTCATGTCCTTCTCCAGGAGATGTTCCTGACCCAGAGATCAAACAAGTGTCTCCTTCACTGTGAGTGGATTCTTTACAGCTGAGCCACCAGGAAGACCCACATGTGATCTAATCATGGACGAATGTAGTGAAGGAGAGCAGCGGCAAGTCACCAGGTTAGAGTAGATCAAGGAATGGTTTGGAAGTGGAGGAATGGATCCACAGACAAATCTTTTTAGAAGTTTAAATATTTAGGAAGTTAGAAAAGACAGAAGTGAAAGTTCAACAAGAATATTTGTTAACTTGTTGGTGTGTTTGCTTGCTTATTTTTTATGGGCGGGTCCTAAACAAAAAGCTGGGAAAGATTCATTAGAATGTGAGTTTAATATATAAAGAAAAGAAAGTGTAAGAAAATTGAGATGCTAAACACCAGTGGAAACATCACTTTTAGATAAAAAGAGGATACTGTCTCATCAGTTGCAGGAAGAAGTTGTGGGCAGATTTAAGTCAGTTTTATATTATGAAGCTGAGGGAGGTCCCCTATTATGGATTTTCTTTTTAGTACATCATAAAGGGAATCATTATTGAAACTGTGAAGGGAAGATGGCAAGATGGAAATTTTGACAGAGTGGAAAAGGCTTGAAAAAGGCATTGTTTAAACAGAAGTATGGATAGCCTTTCAAAGACATAAGCAAGACTTCTAAGCAAGCAGCCCATTTAAGGTCAGTGGCCAGTAATCTATAGTAAAAAATAGGAAACCCAACGGGGTAATTTCTTACTGTATTGCTTGACTACTTGGGTTCAGGTACAAGGAAAGTAAGTGACTGCTTTTCTTCCAGGGACTGAGATTTTGCCAAATGAATGTGACTAAAAGAGAGAAAGTCAAGGATGGTCATAGTGTTGGAAAGAGAATAGGAATTAATTAATCTAAGCTGAATCACAAGGAAATGAAAAAAAAGGGGGACGATTCGGGTGTTAAGATGAAAGATCAATGGACTAGAGTTTGATTGCAATCCGAAATGATCATAGTAGGAGTATTTAAACAGAATATGAGAGAAGTTAGTGGCCAATTGAGATGCTGAAGGTACTAGAAAGAATAAGAAGTTGAAAGGGAGTAAATATGGATGACTCTAGAGTTAAGAAGGTCAAGAACTACATGTGCTTAGTCACCCAGTCTTGTCTGACTCTTTGAAACCCCATGGACTGTAGCTCTCCAGGCTCCTCTGTCCACGGGGATTCTCCAGGCAAGAATACCAGAGTGAATTGCCATGTCCTCCTCCAAAGAACTACATATGAATTTAGAAAAACCACTTAAGTGTTGAGGTGACCCAGAGAGATGGCAGTACTTCTGTTCTTAAGAACGTCTGTAAGATATATGTCAAAATCTTTGTAAGACTAGAGAAAACTTTCTGGAAGATATCACAAGACAGCAACAAAAAAGGATTAAGTAATATAGATGATGAAAGTCACTCAGTCATGTCTGACTCTTTGTGACCCCATGGTCTGTAGGTTCCTGTCCATGGAATTCTCCAGGCAGAAACACTGGAGTGGATAAACATTTCCTTCTTCAAGGGATCTTCCCACCCCAGGGATCAAACCCAGGTCTCCTGCATTGCAGGTAGATTCTTTACCATCTGAGCCACCAGGGAAGCCCTAGGTTTTTGTTTTTAGTTTTACAAAAGACTGAATGATAATGATCTGGATGGAGAGTGCAATAAGAAGCAGGAATAACACCAATATTACCTCATGTCCTTGAGGCTTGATAAAAGTGATTTCTTGAAAATACTCTATAAGATAAATTTGTTCACTGAGAGAGAGTTTCACTTAATGTTAAGGACAATAGGATAATACTCATAGAAGGGTGTGAAAATTAAGAGGACTTTGCTAGTTATGAAGCTGTGATTTCTAATGGGAACAGTGAAAGGATTCATTAGCGGGGCAATAGGTTGGGGTGGGAGCTGGGTTGTGTACAATAAAGAATTTAGGCAATGTTGTTTTAGAAATCCATGATGAGAAGCTAACACATTTTTGCTGACTGGTGAAAACAAAGATGGGGAAAATACATGATTCATCTAAAAATTTGCTTAAAGGAGACTGGACACTAAGCCTAAAAATCAGTGAGTATGTCTCTTCCAGCTGAAGTGATGTTGAACATGGGTGCCGTATTTTCCTCCTTCTAATATATTCACTATCAGACCTAGAATTCAGATTCACAGTCTGGGGATTCACATTCTGGCTTGCATTGTTTCGGGGGTGTTTTCAGCGGCTCAGAATGTAAAGAATCTGTCCCCTGCAATGTGGGAGACAGGGGTTTGATCCCTGGGTCAGGAAGATCCCCTGGAGAAAGGAATGGCAACTCACTCTAGTATTCCTGCCTGGAGAATTCTATGGACAGAGGAGCTGGCGGGCTACAGCCCATGGGGTTACAAAGAGCTGGACATGGCTGAGCAACTAACACTTTCACTTTCAAACACTATTAGCAGCATCAGTATCAATAATAGAGCATGTACCATGTGCCAGGGCAATGTTCTAAATGCGTCATAAATAGTAATGTATTTAAACCCTCTCAAAACCCCCAGTGGACGCCTGAAACCATGGATAGCACTGGACCCTAACTATACTATATTTTTTCCTATATGTATAGATCTATAATAAAATCTAACTTATAAATAGAGATTAACAATAATAGGAAATCAACAGCAACTGATAATAAAAAAGAACAATTATAACAATATATCGTAATAAAAGTTATGTGAATGTGGAATTTCTTTTTCCTTCCTCACAGTTTCACAGGCAGATTTGTTTTGACCCTAGATCTCAGCAACCTCAGCAAATTTTGCTTTTCCTTCCTAAGGGTTAACTGAAGGCAAGCACTGCAATATCACAACAGTTGATCTGATAATCTAGAGGCTACTAACTGGTGAAGGGACTGGATATGCTGGGGAAAGGATGATTCAAGTTCCAGGTGGGATGGAGCCGGAGAAGGGCGATTTCATCACGGTACTCAGAAAAGCACATAATTGAAGCAGTGTGAACTGTTTATTTCTGGAATTTTTCATTCAATATGTTCAGACCAATGTTGACTGTAGCTAACTGAAACTGAGGAAACGGAATCTGTGGATGGGGATGGCAGGAGAGGGGAGACTACCATATAATGTACTAGAAGCTTCTCTCTAAAAGGAAATACAGAGATAAGGTGGCAGATGGAGAGAGCAGAGGGTCTGAAAAGGTCAATGTTCATTGGTTTTGCTCTGTATGATTGGGGAAGTAAGTAAGTAAGAACATGTCTGAACCTGTTCCAAAGCCAAATCCTATGTATTTTCCTTTTGGCAAGGGGAAAATGGAAAGAGTGAGAGGAGAAGAGGCATTTATTAAATGGCGTGAATTTTTTATTTATGTGTGATGCCATAAGTGAAATTTCTAAATGAAATCCATTTAGCATAACATAACAAAGAAAGACAAGTGCCACAGCTTACAAAACAGAATGTAAAATGTTTGCATCTGAGCAAGAGAGTTCCAGAAAAACATCTATTTCTGCTTTATTGACTATGCCAAAGCCTTTGACTGTGTGGATCACAATAAAATGTGGAAAATTCTGAAAGAGATGGGAATACCAGACCACCTGACCTGCTTCTTGGGAAACCTGTATGCAGGTCAGGAAGCAACACTTAGAACTGAACATGGAAAAACAGACTGGTTCCAAATAGGAAAAGGAGTACGTCAAGGCTGTAAATTGTCACCCTGCTTATTTAACTTATATGCAGAGTACATCATGAGAAACACTGGGCTGGAAGAAGCACAAGCTGGAATCAAGATTGCTGGGAGAAATACCAATAACCTTAGATATACAGATGACACCATCCTTATGGCAGAAAGTGAAGAGGAACTAAAAAGCCTCTTGATGAAAGTGAAAGAGGAGAGTGGTAAAGTTGGCTTAAAGCTCAACATTCAGAAAACTAAGATCATGGCATCTGGTACCAACACTTCATGGGAAATAGATGGGGAAACAGTGGAAACAGTGTCCGACTTTATTTTTGGGGGCTCCAAAATCACTGCAGATGGTGATTGCAGCCATGAAATTAAAAGACGCTTACTCCTTGCAAGGAAAGTTATGACCAACCTAGACAGCATATTAAAAAGCAGAGACATTACTTTGCCAACAAAGATCCATCTAGTCAACGCTATGGTTTTTCCAGTGGTCATGTATGGATGTGAGAGTTGGACTGTGAAGAAAGCTGAGCACTGAAAACTTGATGCTTTTGAGCTGTGGTGTTGGAGAAGACTCTTGAGAGTCCCTTAGACTGCAAAGAGATCCAACCAGTCCATCCTAAAGGAGATCAGTCCTGGGTGTTCATTGGAAGGACTGATGCTGCAGCTGAAACTCCAGTACTTTGGCCACCTCATGCGAAGAGTTGACTCGTTTGAAAAGACCCTGATGTTGGGAGGGATTGGGGGCAGGAGGAGAAGGGGACAACAGACGATGAGATGGCTGGAAGGCATCACTGACTCAATGGACATGAGCTTGAGTAAACTCCAGGAGTTTGTGGACAGGGAGGCCTGGCGTGCTGCGATTCATGGAGTCACAAAGAGTCAGACACAAATGAGTGACTGAACGGAACTGAACTTTAACTTATAAACTCTTCCTGGTAGTGGCTTAGAGGCTAAGTGGTGTCCAACTCTTGCAACTCCATGGACAGTAGCCTGCCCGTCTCCTCTATCCTTAGGATTCTCCAGGCAAGAATACTTGAGTGGGTTGCCATTTCCTTATTCAGGGGATCTTCCCAACCCAGGAATTGAACCCAGGTCTCCTGCATTGCAGGTAGACTCTTTACCAACTGAGCTACAAGGGAAGTCTGATTGCTAATATCAGAATATTTTTTCACTTAAAAAGTAAGTTTTGTCTTATTACTAGATTCATTTTAAAGTTTCACTTGCACTTTCAACTTCTAAATAAGTTATCCTAAGAGAATATTTTTGTAGTGAAATATCTGAAATTGAAACTGGGAACTTCATGGTGAATTTGAGAAGGAAGATCTCAGGAAGATTTCTATGGCAAATTGTTTATGTGCCAATAAATTCTCTAGTAGACATTTTCACCAGTCTGCTAAAGTTTCATCCAAGAAAAATAATAAAAGGAATGAATTTAGCTCATTTCTGTTCCTCTCGAAACTGTAATTATATTTTTAAAAACCTAAATTTATACCATGTGCTTTTCTTTATATCTCAGACCCTAGAAAAGTTTAAAATTTTACTGAGATGAAATAAACAATCTACACATTAAATGATTTGCAGAACTAAGCTTATACATTTGTACTTTTAGTGGAAAATAAAGTAAGCATTATATACTGCAGGCTTAATTGCTGCATTCTAAATGTGATAAGCAACACGATTTTCTATACCTAAAGATTATGACTGAAATGCTTTAAAGTATGACACAGTTTTGGAGGAAAGAAAATCACTGTTCTTTATCACTGTTTCTATTAACCTTCCGTCAACAGCTGCTTCAACAGAGTTCCTAGAGGCTTCTGTAACGATGTGGTGTCACTCATACACATAAAGGGGTATGTGTGAAGCATCAGGCCCACTCTCTGTTATGGCCTTGTTCGTGCTCCTTTATCTACCTCATTAATGTCACTAGATAGGACTTCCCTGGTGGCACAGTGGATAAGAATTCGCCTGCCAATGCAGGGGACACAGGTCTGATCCTGGTCTGGGAAGATTCCACATGCCACAGCTAAGCCAACGTGCCAGGACGACTGAGCCTGTGCTCTCGAGCCTGCAAGCCACAGCTACCAAACCAATGTGCTGCAACCGCTGAACCCCTTGTACCTAGAGCCTGTGGTCTGCAACAAGAGACGGCCCTGGAGTACCCCTGCACCTCAGCAAAGAGTAGCCCCTGCTCTCCGCAACTAGAGAAAGCCCACAGACCTAGGACGACAATTAAACAGACAAACAATAAAAAACAAACCTCACTAAAGAAATAAAAAATGAACAAAAGAATATGCATCCAGTGACTTCCAAATTTAGAAATACATTCAACTTTTCTGATGTCCACATACATTCCATGTCCAAATAAGACTGTGTTATGTGCTCAGCTGTGTCCGACTTTCCAACTCCCTGGACTGTAGCCCACCAGGCTCCTCTGTCCATGGGATTTTCCAGGCAAGAATACTGGAGTGGGTTGCCATTTTCTTCTCTAGGGGATCTTCCCCAACCAGGGATCGAACTGGCTTCTCTAGCATCTCCAGTATTGGCAGCTGGATTCTTTACCACTGTGTCACCTAGGAAGCTCCCCAAAATAAGATTGCTCTCAAAATAAGGTTTTAGTTAAATATTTTTTTGTGAACTACTGCATCTAACGAATTTTTAGAAAGGCATTTTCACCTATTCACTAAAAATATTACGTGAGAGTAGAGATATTTCTTTCTTTCACCTTGTTAAAACTAACAATATCTTAAAATTATATTTGACTATCACCAAAATGTAAGAACTGAGGTCACAACGCTTTTAGATAAATATATATTTGTATATTTATTTCAATAGATAGTTTCCATGTGATTTCCAAAAAAAATACAAGTGGGAATATGAAGAAAAATTTGTCACATAGCAGTTATTTTCCCCAAAACAACAACTGTTGCCAGTTAATTATCCTTCCAGAGGTAAATTGTGAAAACATATGAGTCAATATGAATATAGAATCTACTTTTTAATAAATGCAAACAGCAGCATTATTTCTATGCAAATTTGTATAAATATATGTCTAATAGGCATTGTGTTGTCGCTAAGGTGACCAAAACGTTACTCCAAAGTCTTAGATAAAATATCTCTCCTTGACACCCCATCCCACCCCTGCCAAAACAGCGGCTGTACACACTGTTTCTGGTCACTTCTCATCTCATTACTCTGTTTCATCTTTTCTGCAGAAATTCTCAGGTTTGAGATGATCTTCTTTTAAGAGTAGTTGATTTGTTTACATTCTTATTGCCTGTCTTCCACTATTAGAATAAAAGCTACTTGACAGCAGAGACTCTCTTCTTTTCATCATTTAAATCCCAGTACCTAGAGCTCTGCCTACCAGAAAATAACTCAAGTATCATTCAGTCTAATAAAAAATATTTTTACCTGACAACATGTCATTCATTGTATGAATGTAGCATAGTTTATTTTCCTAGCTACCTAATAATGGACATCTAGGCTGTTTATATTATTTTGATGAGACAAGCAACGCTGCAGAATATACTGACATATATATATATGCACATATATATTCTTTTTAGAATATAACTATTGGATAAATTCTAAGAGTAAAATTGCTGACTCAAAGGTATATATATTGTTATATTAATATACTCTGCCAAATTATTATCTCAAGAGATTGCTCCCATTTAAACTATCTACAGCATTGTATGAGAATGAGTGTTTTCAAAGAGTCTCATCAATACAGTATGGGTTAAATAGTGTTGTTTTAAGTTTTACTTTTCTTATCAAGACTGTGAACATATTTTTAAGCATTTAATAGTCAGTGTATTTTCTGCTGCTGAATTGTCCTTGACACATAATTTTTCTGGGACCTTGTTGATTTCTGGACACTCATTATTATGAAAGTGAATAAAATAGACCATGTGTTTTCTTTTGACTAGATTCTAGTCTTTTTCTATACAATTTTAATTTTTGAACACCCAGATTGATCACTTTTTTCATTTATGACTCTTCAATTTACTTTTGTGTCTAGGAAGCCTATTCCATTTCACGACCATAGAAAAGTATAATATGCTTTGTTATTTTTTTCACAGTTTCATTTTGTATATAATAATTATGAGTCATCTGAAACTTATCTCCCTTAGGAAATGACATTAGAATACAAGGGCTTCCCCCTCCTCCCATATGGCTAGCCAGTAACCCCTGCTATACTTACTAAATAATACTTCTAGCCAATGTGCAATTACGAAATAAACAATTAGTTTCTATATCTGGACTTTCTATTTGATTTTACATATACCATGATTACCATAGTTATATAGAATTTTTTTAATTTTTCATGGAGTTGGTCCTCTCCCATTATACTGATTTTTTACAGCTTTTAAAACTATATTTGCAATTTTGAATTTAAATAACTTGTCTATGTCCAAAAATATCTTGTTATTTTATTTGGATATACTAAATGTATTAATTAAAATTGCATGCTCAGTCACTTCAGTTGTGTCCAATGCTCTGTGATGCCATGGACGATTGCCTGCCAGGCTCCTCTGTCCATGGTATTTTCCCAGCAAGGATACTGGAGTGGGTTGCCATTCCCTCCTGCAGGGGATCTTCCTGACCCAGGGATCAAACCTGCATCTCCTGTGTCTCCTCCATTGAAGGTGGATTCTTTACCACTGAGCCACCAGGGAAGCCCTGATTAAAATTAACTATGATTAATATCATTATAACTTTAAAACATATTATACAAGAATAAAAATATCCATAAAATTTCCACCTGTCTATATTATTTTAACTTTTTTTTTCACTTTTCTTGAGTTTATTTTTACTTTTTATTACTTTTTTGCTGTTGTGAGACCATCTATTCAATTTAAGTGCTTCTCATTTGTATATAAGATTATTGACTTGTATAAATTAATTTTGTATTCAAAAACATGATATTCTCTTATCAGTTTTTCAGTTGGTTCATTTAGTTTCCTTTTACCTTCTTTTCAAATATTTTAAAGAGACTTTTAAAATATATTTTAGAGGATGAGTTGAATTTCATTACCAAAGTCACACAGACGGTGACTGGAGGCATGAAATTAAGACACTTGCTCCTTGGAAGAAAAGCTATGATAAACCTAGACAGCCAATTAAGAAGCAGAGACATCACTTTGCCAACAAAGATCTGTATAGTCAAAGCTATGGTTTTTCCAGTAGTCATGTACAGATGTGAGAGTTAGACCAAAAAGAAGACTGAGTGTTGAAGAAGTGATGCCTTCAAATTGTGGTGCTGGAGAAAACTCTTGAGAGTCCGTTGGACTGCAATGAGATCAAGGCAGTCAATCCTAGAGGAAATAAAACTTGACTATTCATTGGAAGGACTGATGCTGAAGCTGAAGCTCCAATACTTTGGCCACCTGATGAAAAGAGCCAATTCACTGGAAAAGATCCTGATTCTGGGCAAGACTGAGGGCAGGAGGAGAAGTGGGCAACAGAGGATGGGGTGGTTGGATGGTATTACTGACTCAGCGAACATGAGTTTGAGCAAACTCCAGAAGAGAGTGAAGGAGAGGGAAGCCTGGTGTACTGCAGTCCATGGGGTCACAAACAGTCAGATATGACACAGCGACTGAAGGAAAACAGCAACCTTTATGGTATACATACAGACATTTTAATTGTAGTATGGTCAACTGTATAAATCTCTTTTCGACAGTTCTTTTCATGTCCATTTGCTATTAATGCCTATTATTTTTCAAAAAACATTTCTCAAAATATTGCACAGGGTGACTCAATAGATCACAAATTAATAAATTAAGGTAATTATTTAACTCCAAACATTTGAACATTGCTTACAAACTTAATTTCACTCCTTATAAGCCTAATATGGGCTTCCCTGGTGGCTCAGTGGTAAAGAATCTGGTTGCCAATGTAGGAGACACAGATTCAATCCTTAGCTCAGGAAGATCCCATGGAGACTGAAAGGGCAACCCACTCCAGCATTCTTGCCTGGAAAATTCCATGGACAGAGGAACTTGGTGGCCTACAGTCCATGGGATTGTAAAGAGCTGGACATAAGAGACTAAATAACAACAGATAAGTCTAATATATATATATATATATATATATATACACTTTCCTTAAATGCTTTTAAAAGCAGATAAAATCATCATACATTATAACAATGATTATAAACAAATGGTTACAAAATTGCTAATACCAGGAATTAAATTAATTTCATTTTCTCTGTTTTTATTCTTCCTCTTATTTTTTCTTACAGTTCTACTTACCTAACCTAAAGAATTGATGTTACCTTTGCATAGTAGCTAAGTTAGCACATGAAAATTGGTGGATGGTACATGATGAGGTACACAGACTTATCTGTGCCTTCCATGGTGATACCCTAGTCTGGCATCTAGTTCGACAGTCCTTTCTGATAACCTAAATAAGAACTGTCTAACTATTTGAATTTATTAACTGAACACATACTCATTTTTGTGACCATAATCTTATTATTTATGCTGGGATTTGATTTGTAGCAATGAAATGTAGACTTCTGTCAATTATTTTTACCAAAGTTAGACATTTTTTCTTCTGATCAATCAGTAAGACTCATGATATTGACACATTTATGGTTTTATAACTGACACATCTATAATGAAATGCTTCTAATATTGCATCACTTAATGTGATGTTTCTGTAGGATTTTCTTAGATATCTTTTATGAAATTAAGAAAATCCCCTCTATTCCTACTATGCTAAGGATTTATATTAATACAATCAAGTTTATCCATGATATCAAGTGTTTCTTTAATCTACAGGTTTTTGTTTGAGTTATATGTTTTTATTTCATGGATTTTTGTTCTATTATTTTATAGATATTATTTCTTCAGTTACCACTTTGAATTCTGAACATATTTATACTGAAGATATTTTCAGATGCTCAATTTTTTCACCCCTTATAGAATGAATGCATGGTTTTATTACTGGCTTTTATTGGTTCTTCTACAAGATTTACTCATGTGTTAGAATTATGTTGGCATATTCATCTCATGAAGCATGATGTTAACTTTTTTCTGACCTAATTAAAACTGCATTTTGCTGAGTAAAAAAGAAAACAGTCACTCAAATGAAGAGTTGTCTTTCTCACATAACAAGATGTACAGAATCAAGAAGTCAAGGCTGTTATAAAGCCCAAGATGGCATCAAGGAAGCTGGTTCTGTCTTCAGTGCTCTGTCATCCATAATGTGTGGTTTCATCCTCACAGTTTCAATAAAACAGCTGCAACTCCAGACACTATGTTACTTTTTTAGGCAGAAATAATAGGAATGACTCAAGGATTTTCTTCTAATAAGATTATATTTGGGCCAAGAAACCCTCACCCAAACCTAACATTTTCATTTCAATGACTAGAAGGTGTCCTAATCTGACTTTAAAGAAGTTTGAGAATTCAAATATGTTTCTATACATAACTTGTAGTAAAGAAAACTAAGGAGGAGAGTTTAAGAGGGCTGTTTAAGAATCCAGTTTGTAATCTCTTCTCATTATCTCTCTTCTTTCCGATTCCTCATTTCACTAAGTCTGGATTCATCACTTTACTGCACCTGAAGCGTTGTTCCCTCCCCACTGCTCTATTTTAGCCATCTATACCTGGTTCTAGACCCAGAACTCAGTAGGCCTGTGACTTCAGCTCTCTTTACCACTGATATTTTCTGTTTTTGATTTGTGAGGAGACGTTTATATTCGGGGGCTTCCCTGGTAGCTCAGACTGTAAAGAATCTTTCTGCAAAGAAGGAGACCTGGGTTCGATACCTGGGCTTGGAAAATTCCTTGGAGAGGGGCATGACTACCTACTCCAGTACTCTTGCCTGGAGAATTCCATGGACTGAGGAGCCTGGTGGGCTACAGTCCGTGGGGTCGCAAAGAGTCAGACATGACTGAGTGGCTAACACTTTCACTTTCGTTTCTTATATTGGGAGGACTTGGCACTATCATTTATAATTTACATCTCACCTATTATTTTAATGGATTTAGAGTGATGAGAAAGATTGTTGAAACATGCCCTATAGTACTATCCTGATTAGAAGCACATATCACTTTTACTTTGAGATAATTTCATCCTACATGACACTTTCAAAAACAGTATACTCTTTATCCAGCTTTCTCTTATGCTACTATCATACATAACCATAGAAAAATTATCATAAATAAGGAATTAGACTTGAAGTAATGATTAGACTATAATTTGCTTGGAGCTCATCCTCTTTCCATGAATGTCTTTTTCTCTGTTCTGGAACACACTTCAGGATTCCACATTGCCTTGTCATGTCTCCTTAGTCTCCCCCACACTTTAACAGAGATTCTGTCTTTCCTTGCCTTTGACAAGGATACTTGTCAGTTATTTTGTAAAATGGCTCTCAAATTGGCTTGTCTGGTGTCTCTCACTTCTATATTGAATTAATATGCTATTGGGAAGAAGACTGCAGAAGCAATGTTCTTTCCTTTGTGCATCATTTCAAGACACACAGTGCCCATGGGTATTACTACTGGTCATGCTAATCTGAATCCCACGGTTAAAGTGGTGTCTGCCAAGATTCTACACTGGAAAGTCATTACCCTCCTTTTAGCAACTGCTGATTTTGGGGGAGAGATACTCTGAAATTATGCAAATATCCTGTTTCTCTTTAATTATTGTTCCCTTATTTTAACATCTGTCAGTAGACCATGCATGCAGCAGTGGTTACTATGGTTGCGGTGATTTCCTGTTTTCCTTACACTACCTGTAGATTCTTGAGAGTTCCTTGGACTGCAAGGAAATCCAACCAGTCCATCCTAGAGGAGATCAGTCCTGGGTGTTCATTGGAAGGACTGATGTTGAAGCTGAAACTCCAAAACTCTGGCCACCTGATGCAAAGAGCTGACTCATTTGAAAAGACCCTGATGCTGGGAAAGATTGAGGGCAGGAGGAGAAGGGGACGACAGAGGAGGAGATGTTTGGATGGCATCACCAACTCAATGGACATGAGTTTGGGTAAACTCCGGGAGTTGGTGATGGATAGGGAGGCCTGCAGTCCATGGGGGTGCAAAGAGTCGTACACGACTGAGCAACTGAATTGAACTGAACTGACCTGTATTTATCAACTAGATGTCTTCTGTCAGGAAGAGCTGTCCCTACTCCCTAGTTGTTTATTCAGTTACTTATACCTGTATTGACTCTTTTTACTTTGAAGTATAACCTAAGAGCATAGTTATTTCTTCTGTCGTGCAAGTTACTTCAATTGTAGCTGCATGCCAGATCCTGTGGCCCTATCTTCTTTTCCTTTCTTTTTTTTAGCACTTTCTTACTTTCTGGAATTACAAAATGCTCCAGTTTTGTTTTGTACTTAGCCTGTCTCAGCTAGCAAGTCCTTTAGATTTAAAAAAAACCTTGTGTACTTTCACTGAAGAAAGATTAAAAACCAGGTTCTGGGTACTCAGTATTGTGATTGTCACTTGGGTGGGTATTACTGCTTTTGTTGTCTCCTAGTGGTTAAAGCTAGGAAAATATATGTCTGTACCCAGGTGCACATGCACACATTGATAGTCATACCCAAATCTATCTGGATATATAACTTTTTAAAAGGGTCAGTATCAATAGGTCTTATACCCATCCAGCACCATGAAATTTATTCTAGCCTTCCTTTCCTGTTCATAAATTCCTTCTCAGATCAGGAAAAACCTGTCTATCATTACTTACTTGTTGGTTTAATCTTAGTCTTTTCAGAATTGCCCACACATATCACTGTAAGAAGTAAATTTATCAGAATACATTTCGTGCAGTGTCCAGTATGCTTGGCGTATTCATTCAAAATCCACAGGTATTTACAGTACAGCCAAACAAAAGCTGGCAATATTAATTGCAATTTAGGAAAGTGAAGCACCCAAGCCTTCCATACAATACTAGAGGGAAAGCTAATAGTATAGATATTTTGCAAAAACAGCTTGGCAGTTTCTTATGTCTTAAACATACCTTTATCACACAAAAAATTACATAATTTACTTAAGTCAGCTCCCTTATTCCACAAGCCCTTCAGTGTAATTACATGATTCACTTGTAATATAGTTTGATTCATTTGTCATAATCAGTATTCCACCAACAATCCCACATCACAGTGGTTTGTTTGTTTCTTCTGAAATTTATTCAATACAATTCACCCTTTATGATGTGAAGTGCTATAGAGTCTTGACAAAGGCATAGAATTAAGTGTCCAAAGCAACAGTTTCATACAGAACAGTTCCAGTGCCCCTACAATTCTTTCCCTTTGTAGGAAACCACCGCTCCAGTTCCTATCCCCTGGAAACCTGTGGTTTATTTTACATTTCTATAGTTCTGCCTTTTCCAGAGTGTCAGCTAAATGAAATCATAAAATAGTAGCCCTTTGGGTTGGAAAAACACATTTAAAATTTGTCCATATCATTGCATGAATCAAAGGTTTATTCCTCTATATTCTGAATAATATTTCAGTATGGTGTCTGGGCTGTTCCCAGTTGGAGGATGTAAGTAAAGATACTATAAATATTCATCTATGGACTTCTGTGTAAACCTTACCTTTCATCTCTCTTATGCAGATATCAAAGAGTAGGATTACTAGATGTCTTATAAAGGTAGGTTTAAAGATGTAAGAAAGTGAAACTGACAAAGATGTTTTTTCAAAATAACTATATCATTAGCTTACCTTCTAGTATTGTATGGAAGGCTCAGGTGCTTCACTTGCTAACCTGAAATTAGTATTGCCAGCTTCTATTTTGCCATTGTTTTTAGTTTTAGCAATAACATTACATGTGTAGTGATGTATCATTAAGCTTGGATTTTAGTCTGCTATTCACTGGCTTTATGATTTTGGGCA
The DNA here is from genome assembly GCF_023699985.2 of Odocoileus virginianus. Lineage (NCBI taxonomy): Eukaryota > Metazoa > Chordata > Mammalia > Artiodactyla > Cervidae > Odocoileus > Odocoileus virginianus. The sequence continues at coordinate 18,722,228 of NC_069698.1, forward strand.
AGTTATATAACTTGTTTGCTTCAGTCTCCTGAACTGTCAAGAAGGGTAAATGACAGTACCTACCTCATAGACTTTTGAGAGTTAAATGAGATAATGAACCAAAAGCCCTTAATACATAATAAAAACTTTATCTGATACATAATCCTAAAGAAAAAATTTAAATATTCATGCTCTTTTCTCCATCTAATGCCTTTTAATTTACTCCCTAACTCATCAAGTTTACTAAATACTTAGGATGAAAATATATTTCCAGGTAAATCGGATGATTTGTGCCTAAAGGGTGCACTGCCTAGCCATGCAGTTGTTGAAAGAGAATATTCAAGGTCTTGAAATTGTGAGGGAGGAAATGATGTGAAGTAGTTACCTAGGAGAGTGGACAAGATGATGCTCAGATTTAGGACAGTATTAAAGGCTCATTTGAGGTTTAAGGTGAGACTGTCAGCAGGGAGTTTTTCTCTAGCCATATCTACCTGCAGGGATGAAGATTGAAGTAGAAAATAATAGAATTTAACTAGGTTTGGGCTGCTTGCCAGAAAATTGCAAAATGGGATATGAAAGGACAGTTGAGGGTATATGTAACAGTTTTTAATTTAATGAACTTGAATTTTAAGCTAGCTTAGGGCCTGGTAGGGTCAAAATATGGTGGGAGTGAGAGCACTAGAAGAATGAATGGAATACTTGAAATTTTAGAGTATTCGATAATGAAAAGATCAAGATTTTAACCATGGGTATGAGAGGGAGAGGGTCAGTAGGATGAACAAATTCAGGAACTGAGAACTCAGAGTAGGTAGTTTATATGAGTTTTAACAGGAGTAACGTTGAAGAGAAGGAAAGTAAGCCAGGATCTGAATAAGACTGACATGTTACTGAATAAGACTGACACATTACTTTCAGATGCTAGGTTCAGAGAGTAATGACAGGGGGATAAACAAGTGAAATAGTCGAGGAAACACCTAATGACTTGATGTTGAAACCTCAGGGAAGGAGTTAGGGATTAGAGAGAGAAAATGGTTTGGGAAGACTGATGAGAATTAATGAGTGGACGCCTCTCCCCACCATTTCAAAAAGAGTGGTATGAGGCATGTAGAAAAAAACTAAGAGATGCAGTGTCCTCAGAAAAGACTCAGATGTCAGTCAACTAGCTCACTGTGAGGGAATCATCAGGGGAGAGCTGAGCCTGAGGCGCAGGAAATCCTGCTGAAGACTTGTCATACCCCACGGTGCAGCAGAAGGGATTTTGGTATTTGGGCAGGGCTAGGAAGGAGGGCAAAAATCAGCTACGCCATAATGGGATGAGAGTGCTGGCCAAAAGCGCTGGTGACTAGAGCAGTGGATGGTCCTCAGTGACTGAGGGAAAGGACAAATGCGCATCAAGGCAGGAAAAGCAAATACGATTCCACCTGTTTTTAAAAAACAAATACAATACATTTGTATTTGTGTAAACAAAGTATGGGACAATGTATTAAATCTTCTTAAAATTACTTTTTAAGAGGGAAATAGAGTGTTGGATTTCTACAGAATATCCTTGGCTACTGTCTGAATTTTTACAAGAATGCACTACTTATACAATCAAAAGTTATAAAGCTGGAATGGTGGTGGTTTAGTTTCTAAGTGTCCAACACTTGTAACCCTATAATATGAGCAGCTGAATCAAAGTGTGTATATAATGATGTCAGTTATATTTTTTAAATGTGGGGGGACAGAATGATAGCTGCAACCCATTCAGAATGACATAGCAAATAATTTCTCTGGAGTGTCATCATAAGACAGATATTAAATCTTCCACCTTTTGAAGTTTTCAAAAAATCACATTTAATGAGAAAAAAGTAGAGACCGAGTCAGGGAGAAAGAGGAAAAAAATAGTTGTGCTTACTCATCCTGTAAAATTTCTATCAGAGATAAACACACTGTAGACTTTTCCCCCCCACCCAAATGTATTTGTTAACTACCAACCATATGTCAAGTATATTTCTCTTAGGCCTGGGAAAATGGTAGTTTTCAAGATATTCAACAACCTTGCCATATTTATATTCCAGACCAGCATTGTTCAGTAGAGATATAAGTGAGCCACACATGTAATTTTAAATTTTCTAGTAGCCATAGCAAAATGAAACTGGTAAAATTAACATTAGCAATATGTTTTACTTAAAATCATATCTCAAAAATATTATTGTGCTAACATGTAATCAACTTAAATACTATTAATGAGATATCTTACACTTTTTGTACCATCTTGTTTAAAATCTAGTGTGCATGTTAGGCTTATAACAAACCTCAGTTTGGACACTAAATTTTCATCAGATATATTCAATTTGCATTTAGAGTTGATGAATGCACAGTTTTTAAAAGTGCATTTGGAGGATATTTGCTTTAAATATTGTGCTGATTTCTGTCATACATCAACATGAATAGCCACAGGTATACATATGTCCCAGAAATAGGCAGGCAAATACTTCAAGAGTATCATTACTTTTTTTTTTAATATTAAATAAATATAACAAAATGTTAAGATTTAGAAAACCTAGATTCTGGGTGAGTGAGTATTCATCAGATATTGTCTACGTTTGACTGGATGATTAAAACACTGATAATAAAACTTTCAAGAGAAAAAAAAGCACACTTATATACAACTTATGTTTAGTTGGCCTACACATAGTTCAAGGTTTCAAATAACTAAGTCCATTATCAAAATCATTTTTATTTAATATTTGTAGTCAAAGTAAGAAAACTACTTTTATAGAAGAATTTTTTTTTTCATTTTGTAATAAAAGCATTTTGGTTTCAAAACTTGTCTGTCCAAGTTAAGTACATTATTGTGGCAACTCAGCACGTGTTCTTCAAACTTTTCTTTTACATTTAGAGGATGATTTACATAATCCTGTCAATTATGATTAAATTCTGCATATTGATTCCTTTGAAAAATGTGTAGATATTATCATTGATTTGTATGATGAAGAAGTGCCACTTGAACATAAATTCTTGTACATGTCTTGCTAGATCACAAATAAGCTTTTTCTTTCTTTAGTGCTACAAATTCCACTTCTTCAAATGCAGTGTCATATTCATAAATTATGTAAATTACACAGCCATTTTTTCTGTCTTAGATTATTGGACATTTGGTAAGCATGTTTTTGGTTCAAGAAAATTTTCAATTAACAGTACAGTAAATCTTTATAGCATTTGTCCATAACACAACCAACAAAAATTGGCAAAGAACACAAGATCATTAAATTCATTTTCTCTTTTCTATTTCAGCAGTTTCCATAAACTGGTGTGATTCATAGCTCTTGCATACATATACTGAAAAATTTTGACAACTGTATACATTTTACTTTTTATATAATTGCTTCAGAAAACTGAGCACAGATATTCTTAGTATATATTATACAATGGAATGAAACAATAAAAGAAACAACAGTTTTAATTGCAATGAATCTAGAATTTTGAACTAGCATAATAACTAGCTAAAGGATCATGCATAAGGATAGAAATTAATTTTTCCATAATCTAACTGAAATTCATCTTTAGCAGATGGAAAAAATTCAGAAATATTTAAGCAACAAGCTCTATTTTTATGCTTCTAAATGACATGTCTTTGTTAACTTGAATGTCCTCTGAGGAAAAATGCTCCCAGAATACTGATTGGACCATGTCTTATATGATGCATGACTTCTCTACAACTAAAGAAAAAGGTTTGCAAGCTTTCCAATTTTAAATTAATTTGATTTTTTTATTTATAGAAAGGGCTTGTATTCAGAAAGTCATTGAGTGTTGGCCTAATTGAAAATACTTTACTTTAGTAATATATCATTTCAGTCTTTCCTCATAATTTTGTAACAAAGTTTCCATAACTGAAATAATTTTTCCATTCTTTCATATAAAAATTGTTTTATTTATTGTGCAAAAATCAAAGTTATTTTAGAGCCAGCCAAAATTACAATTTCAAATCATATTTAAAAACTAAATTAATAAATACAAATTCTAAAATACTGATCCTGTCACATTAGTTTTGTTGCCTTTACTTTTTCAGCAGATTACTGGAAAACAGCATTTAGCTAGATTGTTAAATTCTAATTTGAATATACATGGAACTGGAAAATTTATTTATTCGATGTACCTTGTTTTTCAATGACTGATTTGTTTAATTTAGATCCACCATCCTATTTTATATTTTCTCACTAATCTGCTTTTTGAAAACTACTTTAAATAATCCTACTCATTCATATTGCTTTTAATTGGACAACTTTTTGTTATTCTAATTTTTCCTTTTCAATTATTTGGAAATAAATAACCTCAATTCTATCCTTAAGATAGTTTTCCATAAAACTTTAATGTCACACATAATATATCAGAGGATACAGCACAATATCTTTGCTTTGCTCTTTTTAAATTATGAGAATATTAAAATGCTTTAAAATTTATTAATTCCAATTTTTTGTTTGGATATTTTTAATGGTCAATAGTTTAAAACCGCATTATATTTATACCTCCCAAAGCAATCACTAGACTGTCTTTTTTTATTAAGGTCAATACTTTTTAGAAAAAATTCTGTTAAAATTAATTGTAAAATGCTTTGTTAGACATATAATTCTGTTTTCAGTCAACTAATACTGTTGACACAGTGACTGTTGATAGAAAACTCATTTGCTAGAAATGTTTGCTAATACTGTCCACTATGTTATCTTAATTTTTCACATAATGAATAAAGCATTTTTGTATTGCTCTGATGCAGCATATTGAAATTGGCATTCATCATAAATTTTTGACAAATTTTCTTCCACTCTTTTTTTCTATTCCTTTGGTCATAGTACCAGTTCTTCTATCTCCACATAATTCTGCACAGTTGTATATTTTTATTCCAAATTTATGGTGTGTCCAAACTTATTTGTAAACTAAATTTTTAAACTTGTATTATAATTAAAATTCTCATATTATTTTCATTTAATTAACAATTACAAGTTATATAAATATTACAGTAACATGTGCCATTCACATAAATTACTCAAATAAGCACACTGCAATATTATATCACTGTGTAAAAAAAAAAGTCATTTGAGTTGAATCAATACACTATCATCTAGATTTGTGGTGCTCATGGTTATGTCCAATATTGGAAATGAGGCATGTGTCCCAACATGCACACTAAAATAAAACAATAATATCTTAAAATGATGCAATAGGGAAAGAAACTGAAGTCTTACCAAAACTCTAACATTTTATTTACTGGAAAAACACTTTACATTCCTTTAGTTTTTAAATTTTAAACCCTGTCACTAACCACATTCCAAGTGCTCCATAGGCACATGTAGCTAACGGCCACTGCACTGGAACATGCAGTTCTAGACTTTAAAAAAAAGTTTCCTTGAGGGCTTCCCTGGTGGTCCAGGGGTTAAGAATCTACCTTGCAATGCAAGGAACACGGTTCTGTCGCTGATCTGGGAAGATCGCATGTTGCAGAGCAACTAACCCATGCATCACAGCTACTGAAGCCCACACGACTAGACCTGGTACCCGGCCACATGAGAGGCCACTGCAATGAGAAGCCGATGTACTCTAGTGAAGAGTGGCCCCTGCTCATCGCAACTGGAGAAAAACCTGCACAGCAATAAAGATCCAGCAAAGCCAAGAAAGAAAGAAAGAAATCTTAAACAAAACAAAACAAAACCCCAAAAGAGTTGTTTGACCATGTAAACCATGGTATTAGACTAATAAGCCTGCTCTGGGTCTCCATTTCTTCTTCAGTGTATTTGTAAGATTCCTATGCAGCTCTAGAGGAGATGGAACATTGTATGTGTTACTCAGTAATAATGTTGGTTATCTTTTAAAATCTCTAAAAAAAAATCCTTTAGAAATGCTTTGGATAATTTTCTATACTCAAGATAGTGCTATAAGTCACTCAGAATGAAAGATTTATAGTAAATATATTCAAGTATTTGAAATGGGGTCAATTTTGAATGCACAAAATGTGAAGTTTTTTTTTCCCAAAAAAAGTGACTTTGTACTTAGTATTATTGAAAATGAAGGATAAATACATTTGTTTTCCTCTAATGGATGAACAAGATAATTACAGCATGTTCACAGAGATGAAGGATAATTTAGAGTTTAGTCATGGATAAAATCAAATACAATATACCTCCTGAATCTCAGTAACTAATATGAATAATATGGTGTGGTCTCAACCTTTAAAATAATCATTTCCAATTTATTATATATATATTACATCTTATACTTTTTGGTTGACTGAGCAGCATGTGGTTATATTTCAGCTCATTTTCATAGTCTAAAAGCACTGCAATTAACACTTCTTTAGTGAAAGGGTTCTAACATTTCAGCATTTCCTTTTCCTTCTCACTTTATAGTGTAAGCCTGGCACAAAACCCAGAATGTGATTCTGACACACCATTCTCCACACTGTAGGAATTAATACATGCTTTAGAAGTCATTTTCTATAAGCAACAAAAATCACTCTCAGCACATCCCCCAGGCTTTCTATCTAGAGCCATATATTCAATTAAACATTTATTAATAAGTCATTTTCTGATGGCTAGACACTACACGGCACATTGTAATGAGTAAAATATGCTGAAAATGTTTGGACTTCAGGGCATTTACAGTCTCATCAGTGAAATGGAAAACTAAATAAATAAATTGAAGGAATTTATTATGTAAATATAATTTATGTATATTTTATGATATTTATGATTATGTAAATATAATCAAAGAAACCCAGGTCAGATGCAAGGTCTGGTCTTAAACCCAGGTCTAAGGTGCTAGCAGGGGTGAAGATAGCTTATTAACAGAGCTGAACTCAGTAATGGATAAGACACTGATGCTCTTGGGTGTGGATGCTGTGTGTTCTAAATGGGGCCAAGCAGCATGAACAAGGTCTGAGAAGCAGAAAAACACTGCGCATACTTGAGATATTGCTGGAGATGAAGATTACATGGAGTCAAAGTACATTATAGACACACAATGTTGTGAAAATTATAAACAGTGAAAGAGCTTTGATATGGACAAAATTATAAAGGACCTTATACGGCTGGCTGAAGAGTCTGGACTTTGTTCAATGAGCAATAAGCAGCCTTGACCCATGTGGCCATGGTCAAAATATAATACAAATTCAACACACAGAAGAGAGACTGCTAACGAGTATTGTCACTGAGGCTTGAGTATGGATCTCAGGTCATTATTATCCTAAAAAGGCATCAAACAATGTTTAAGTTATGTTGCTGAACTGTCACTGTTAAAGCATAAAGTGGATCTGTAATGTAAACGAAAAAAAGAATTTCAACCAAGTAATCATAAGTGTAGCTATGATGCTATTTTTCAGGGTTATTGTGCGCTGGATGCTCACTTTATATTGTATCATCCTTCTTAGTCAAGGAAACAGATTTTCACATTGATTCAAAGATTTGCAAAACTGCAGTTAGTGACAGAGCCTGAGTCTGAGAGTTTCTGAGCCCAAGAGTACAGAACACTTGATCACTATCCCTAAACATTAGTGAGTTTTTATTTGTCCACCTGGAAGAAAAACAAATGTTTAGTCCTAAGAGATATATAATTCATTTCCTTTTTTCCTGGAGAGAGTTTTAAGAATGGGAAGTTTAGATGATGTTCCAGAAATTGAAATTTTCTTGGACGTGATTTGGATAAAGTGTACACTTGATGTATAAATGAATGAATGAATCAAAAAGTGACTCTGTGGGGGGAGTGGGAGGAAGGTTCAAGAAGGAGGAGATATATGTATGCATACAGATGACTCCCTTTGTTGTTCAGCGGGAACTAAGCCAACATTGTAAAGCAATTATACTCCAATTTAAAAAAAAAAAAAAGAAATGACTATGGTTCCATCTTCATTCTTTTTATTTTGGAGCACCTCCCATTTTTCATGACTTTCTGCGATGCAAAAACTAAATGGTGGTTTACGTGGCCCTCTTTAAATGTACACAGTTCAATTAATATGATGTCAGTAACTGTGATTATTACAAGTGTTTAGAATATATTGGAACAAAAGCATGAAGAAATCACAGCCCATGTGATAAAGCAGATAGCCAGATTTAGCTCCAATTTATGATTTAACAACATTATTTCCAAAAATATACAAGAAATCTAGGAAACATACACTCTTTTGCTGTAGAGATGTATGGTTGGTTGTTGTTTAGTAACTTATGTCCAACTCTTCCGCAACCCCATGGACTGTAGCCCACCAGGCTCCTTCTGTCCATGGGATTTACCAGGCAAAAATACTGGAGTGGTTTGCTATTTCCTTCTCTGGGGGACGTGACTCCTGCATCTCCTGCATTGGCAGGTGGGTTCTTTACCTTTGAGACACTGGGGAGATCCTTAAAGATACGTAAACAAGATTATATGATGTGTGCTCAGTCGTGTCTGATTCTTTGCGACCCCGGGGACTATAGCCCGCCAGGCTCTTCTGTCCATGGGATTCTCCAGGCAAGAATACTGGCATGGGTTGCCATTTCCTTCTCCATGGGATCGTCCTGACCCAGGGATCAAACCCAGGTCCCCTGCACTGGCAGTCTGATTCTTTTCACCAGCGCCACCTTCTTGTCAAGTTTGTTAGTGTAAAGCCACACCCAATGTCTTTTTCCGGAAGTTGACCAATTCACTGATTCTGTGTGTGTTGGGGAGAGGGAAGGGGAAGAGGCCCTGATTGTGATGGAAGGACTGAAAAAGTAAAAGCAAATTGACGTTTAATTAGAAGACAAATGGATGAGTTTTCCTAGAAAAAGGAAGAAGCCAATGAATGAGGTTTGAAGCTGAGGGTTTTTTTTCCCCCCTAAAGTTTCTATTTGACAATTTATATAAATTGTTTCAGATAAGGAGAAAAAGCGGAAGAGGAAAAAAATACAAGAGGAGAGAGAAAGGAAGAAAAGGGGGAAAATATCACTTTATTGCAATAAAATTCAGTAACCTGAAAATTGGTTTTGAAGAAAAATAGCCAATCTCGCTGGTACAGAAGCAAAATTTAATCGAGAATGCTAAAGAAGGAGAAACAGAGAATCTCGTCTACTAGCCCATCTCAATTTCCACTCTCATAAAATGCTCCCCCAGGTTTCTTTCCTGAATCTCCAGGCACCCAACTTTCCATCTTTTCTCTCACTGATTCATTTTCTTCATCTGTGTGTGTTAGTTGCTCAGTTGTGTCTGACTCTTTGTGATCCCATGGACTGTAGCCTGTCAGGCTCTTCTTGTCCATGGAATTCTCCAGGCAAGAATACTAGAGTAGGTTGCCATTCCATTCTCCAGGGGAATCTTGCTGCCCCAGGGTTTGAACCCTGGTCTCCTGCATTGCAGGTATATTCTTCAGTGTCAGAGCTACCAGGGAAGCTCATCTATAGTAAGCTTAAAATCTACACTTCATCTATAGTGAGCTTAAAATAGGCAAAATATTATGTTAAAAGTTAATGAAATTCATTTTAAAGCCATTTATAAACTTAACAAAAAGCACATAAAAAAACACATACCTGTTTAACCTCCACTAGTTCATCCTTCAACTTTACTTTAAAGCTACAAGGCAACACCCAAAACTAAGGTTGAACAATTATTACTACTGCTCCTGTTGTAAATGGAGGTGGAAATCTATCAATGATTTTATGACACATTATGTCTTTATTTCAGAGACAAGTGGAGTCTTAATAATACCATTAGTGCTACTGTGTTCACCAAACCAGAGAATTCAGGGTGGTACGCACAGCAAAAATGCTATAAAACCAGCCAACGGCACAACCTTGTTAAAGTATCTGACAAATAAAATAGGTTCCTTGATGATTATGAAGTTTGAGGAGAGTTCCTCAAGCAGAGATAATCTTTTCCAAAAGGACTTTAACCACAGGAAAGGGAGTAGACTGACTGCAAGGGAAGGCTTCAGTCCAATGTGAAAACATGCATACCACGACTGAAACATATTTATATCCTCCATGAGATGGAGGAAGTTGTATGAAATCTATTTGCCAGAGTTTGAATGGCCCATTAGGCAGTTTAAAATGTCTGGAAGCAATACAAACAGACTTTCCTGGGTTGTATTTCAGACAAGTGGGACAGTGAGGTAGGCACTTTTTGTGGCCTTATTAATGTTCCCTGCCAATATTGATTTATGAAGGCTATCATTTTGTCAGTAAACCAATGGTTTAATGTGTGTACAGTGAAGAGAAGTGGGAATTATAGAGTCTCCAGTAGGATTGGGTTGTTATTTGGTCCAAACCAGAGCTTTTTCTTTTTATCAAACCAATAATTGTTGAATTTCCAATCCTGTTTTTCCTTTTCTGAGGCTAATCGTTGGGCTTCTCTAACCAGGTTTTGTAAGTTATCATTTTGGGAAATATCCCTTTAGACTATGACGGATTTTTGGCTGTTGTTGGTTCCTTTAGGGACAACCTTCCTTGTGGAAATGTCAGAAGGTGAGTCCCCTTAGCTTCCAGAGAGCTGAGTTGGAATGCCCCAGAATCTAATAATAGCTAACACAGCAAGTATTGCATCCAGTGACCCCTTGAACATGGGAACATTTTTAATTCTATTTCCACTGGAAGTAAGGAAGTTGCATTGCTTCCACAATATTCTGAAGTCATTAGCTAATCTGAAAGCATGTCTACTATCAGCATAAATACTGGCAGATTTGCACTTGGCTAAAGCACAAGCCTGTATAAGAGTATGTAACTCAGTGTGCTGGGCAGAAGCAGCCACAGGTAAAGATGCTGCCTTTTGATGCTGACATCAAAAGGAGTTGCAGTAGCAAATACAGCACAGTATTTGCCATTGTCACTTTGTAAATAAAAGCCATCAGTGAACCATGAGAAGTCAGAGTATGAAATTTCCTGCAGGTCATTATGAGGAGTCAGGAAGGAATCCATCGGTGTTAAGCAGTTGTGAAGGACTTCATTGGTGACCGAGGGCAGAAGACTAGCAGAGTCAAGTTTAGTGTAAAAGAGTTATACGAGGAGCAGTTAACAAAAGAACTTTACAGGAGAAGGGGGCTGATTGAGAAATGTTGAGTGTGATGAGAGTTCAGGAGTTTAAACTGCACGAGTTACCAAAATGGCTAAAGGGGATCCCAAAACAATTTAGGCAGTGACCCTAATGGCTTAAGGCAAGGTGAATACTCTCTTGCCACTGGGTCCAGTTGCCAGCTATAATACCCCCAGGGTTAGTGATGGTCCTACGTTTTTGGGTGAGTCTCCAAAAGGCATTCCTTTCATTTTCATATACAGAATGGAAAATGGGAATAATTGAAAAGACCAAGAGCAGGTAGGTTCATCAAACACTCCTTGAAAGAGTTGAAAGGCTGTGAATGCTATGTCATCCAGGTCTTCCTATAAAAAACAGATCAAGGTTGTTATTGTTTAGTAAAACCTACCAAAGTTTGCCATAAAAAGAGAAATATGGAATCCAGTTTCGGTGATAACCAGCTAGTGAGAAAACCTTGCCGGTGACACTTAATTTGGGGTTTTGGAAAACTTATGATGCTATGACTTCTATCTGGACCTAGGTATGGTCCTCCTTCTAATAGCAGATGCTCTAAATATCAAAACTGGGTTTCGGCAAACTGCAATTTTTCCTTGAGGATCTTTTGTCCCTTTAAGGCTAACAGCTTTAGCAAGTGGATGCTATCTTTCTGTGAGGAGGTTTGAGAATGACAGTGAAGAAGCAAATCATCCATATAGTGTAACCAAATAGAAGCCCTAGGGAACTTTGTATCATTCAAATCAGTGTTCAATATTTGTGAAAAGTAAGAGGACTCTCAGTAAAGCACTGGCATATTACTGTCCAGGTGAACCATTCTTCCCAAGTAAAGGCAAAAGATATTGGCTAGCTTCACCCACCAACTGGAATACTAAACAATGCACTGCATAAATAACTAGAGTAAAGCATTTACTTCCAGTTAGAATGGATGTTAGTGACACATGAGGCTTAGCGGAAAGAGGGTGTCAAGGGATAACAATGTTTACAGCTTGAAGGTCCTGGACAAAACTTCACCCTCAGCCCTTGGGTTTTTTCCCACCAGCAAAATAGGTGTATTACAGAGACCAGTACAAAGGATAATGAATCCTTGAACTTATAATCTTCTATTACAGGTTTTGGAAAACTTATGACACCATGACATAATCTTCTATTATAGCTTATGTTTTTTACGTACAAGGTGTTCATTAATTCTGGCGAGAGATTTTGAGGGATCTATTCAAATCTTGACAGGAGGTGCACTGTGCATTTTGTTAATATCAGTTGGAGATTTTTCTTATAAGAAAAGTAGTAGCTGATTGAATAGGAACAAAGCAAATCTGCTTTGAATAGAAAAATTTGCTTTTTGAATATAAAAACAGACAACAGCCAGACTACATATAAACTCTGGCTTATTACCTGAAACAACCAACCCAGGAAGCCAACCCTTTATCTGTAGTAACTGGCCCAGGAAGCAAGTCTGCTATTACCACTCTCTCTAGTAACAATCTAGGACACCAAATAATAACCCAAAATAGCTAGGACAGGATTAATAACTGATAGCTTCCCTAATTTTGTCTCCATTTCCAACTTAGGACCAATCAGGGAGACACAAATATGTGCTCCTAACCAATCACAGTGGACACCCTTCTTATAGTTACCTTGCCTACAGCTTCCCCATGCCAACAGCTCCCAATCAGGGCATAATTTCCTCCAATTAAAAAGCAAAACAAAAAGAGTGTTAAATTATCATGCAGATATGTGACAACTCAGAGAACTCACCTTCTATTTCCCAACAGCTATGTAGCCTGTTTGCATGCCCAGGCCTTTCCATTTAAAGAAAAAGACACCAATGAGATGCAATTAATATCTTTTACAAATTATTTTCAAATTATCTCTTTATTTAAATCTAGTAAATTCTGAGTCCCTCTTACCCTTCTAAAATTTTACCTCATCTGTACAAGACCTGACAAAAATTTCTTGACCTTTCTGACATAACACATGTTGTTCTGTATTTTGAAATCTCTTGGTATGTCAATAGAAGCCGGGAGAGAGAGTTGGATACTTGCTATTGTCATTCATCTTCCTGTTCAGTTTCATGTGATTTTATTTCCAAATTTAAAAATTAGGAAATATATGGTTACAGAATTATCAAATAATATTCGAAGTAGACACTGTTTTGATTAAGAAAAAAATAAATAACTGCCAATACAGTAAGTGAAGTGAAGTGAAAGTCACTCAGTCATGTCTGACTCTTTGTGATCTCATGGACTATAGAGTCCATGGAATTCTCTAGGCCAAAATACTGGAGTAGGTAGCCATTCCCTTCTCCAGGGGATCTTCCCAACCCAGGAATCAAACCCAGGTCTCCCGCACTGCAAGCGGATTCTTTACTAGCTGAGCCACAAGGGAAGCCCACGAAACAGTAAAGAAGTTAAAAACAATTAATTAAATCATAGTTCAAAAATAAAGAAAAATAAAAACTTACAATGAGGCATAAAGATTAGAGAATAAGATAAACAATGGAAACAAACATGTAAATTACATCAACAAATAAAAATCAATTGAACTCCTTGATTTAATTTCATAAATATTTATTGAAATCTTAGTATATGCCAGGTTTCATTAGGTCCAAAGAGGTTAGTAGTAAACATGATAGACACAGGACCTCCACACATAAAATTCAGTTTAGTAGAGAACATATTATATACAAGCGATGTGTGTCATCAAAACAGATGCTCAGGGTGAATTAAGCACATATCAAGGATTTTCTAAAGAGGTTGGGAAAATCCTTGAACACCTTATCACACACCTTATGTTCTTCCTCATCATCACTGGTCAGCTATGCAACATCATATTTGATACTGAAATACTAGAAAGGAACCCTTTTAATATAATAAGACAAAGATGACTACTATAATATTTTTATATATGTTCTCACCAAGACAAAAGGTACAAAAAACAATTCAATACTAGTATGAGAAAAAGCAAATAGATGAAGCATTACTTATTTCAAAGAATTTTAAAAAGATGAAAAGCTTCACAAGCATTAACTCAATCTTAATACATATTTTAGGGAATATACTGTATTTCAAGGACTACATAAAAAATAGACATAAAATTGTGAACAATAAGTTTTCATTCTAGTGAGTGAAGACAAACAAGAAATGATTGGTTTATATTATGGTGAAGATCAATATAAAAAGTAAAAATAAAGTTTCATGGTAATAAGAAAGCCAACTAAACCCTTCAGTTGTAAGTGGATCAGGAAAAGTCTTCCCAGAAGATTTTAGAGCCCTATAAAGCAAAAATGTATAAATGGAAAGATCATTCTGGACACCAGAATTGTTGATTTGGAAATGTAGCAGGCTTGCTTCCCACTGTAAAGAAATTAATGTGGCTGAGACTGGAAAAGAGAAAGAAATCAGTCTTGAAAATTATCAAGACTCAATCACAGAAGGAATTAAGACTTTCCTAAGGGAACAATGGGCAAAGAAAAAGGGTTACAAACAGTGAAATGGTATCATCAACTTTGATCTCAGAAATACGTTCAAAAGTTAAAATGCATGTTTAGGAGTTATTTCAGTAATCCAGCTGACAAATCTGTGACCACAACTAGAACAGTGGCAATAGGGTTGGAGAAAAAAGCTAGATTCTATAGAGAATAAGGTCATGGAACTCACAGACTTGGAGGGGGACAGGCAATGAGAAAACAGACTCCATGACAGATGATGAAACATCCACTAAAACAGGGAACACAGAGGACAAAGGGCTGTAATGTGCAGATGCCAAGTGTAAAGGTAAAGATGATAAATTCTGGGTTGGCTATGTTGAGTTTAAGATGCCTGTACAATGTTTCAACTGGAATGTATGATATGCAGTCCAGTGATTAGAAAGAAGTAGAGTGGAGAGGCAGAATTGTGAGTCATCAGTGTATGCAAGAGAAACTAATTCTAGATCTTTCGGATAGGTATAATTATTTAAGGTAGTAGGTAAGACAAATCCCTTCTCTTCCCGCTAGTAGTAGACTCAGTGGAACAGAAACAATTTTTAAACATTTTTATTAACTCATTTATGTTGTATAAGTAGAAGTGATGAGCAGGTGACTTTACAGCCTATAATTGAAATATTGGTACAGTTAGCATGAGGTAGGGTTATCTGTACCAGTTGGTTATTCTTTTCTGAGATTTGCTGAGGTTGAATAAATTGTTGCATTTAAGAGTGTGGGATCTTACCATAGAAGAACTTTCTCTAGGAACACATGACTGAAAAGATTCCTTCCTATATGTATTAACTGTTAAACATTATCTGAATTTTCTTTAGAGATAGGGAACCAGATTAGCATAAATTGTTTTAAGGATATCATCACTATTATGCCTTATGCGGAAGGAGGATAACAGTGAGTTGGATACTGTTCAAAGGCAAGACAAATGAGATATTTATGGTCTGTGGTCAATTATTATTAATTCATTTAACAATTATTTTCTAGTGGCTACTGTAAGCCAGGCACGTGGTTAAAAACATAGGATTCCATTTTGGGCTTCTAGAAGCTCACAGTCTATTATTTAAGACTATTATTAGTCTATTATTTAAGACTATTAATAAGTCTATTATTTAAGGCTCTTCAAAAATAAACTTAAAAGTAATAGTTCCCCTTAACTAATTGCTTCATCAGCTGAAATATAGAGGCACACCTAGTTAATACTAAGAATTTTAATAAGCATGATAGGAAATCAAACTAATGTCAAAGAACTAAGAGGTCAACTGCCTTCAAAGAAACAAAAAGTTAATTTAATCAAGATTTCTCTCATTTTGAAACTTTGTCTGGAAAATTCTGAACACTGTCTTGGGCCCCTTTCTCCTTTTAACTGTGGTGCTATTCCTCATAGGCCTTGCTTTGGGAGATGGTGATTGACTTGGACGCGGTTTTCCAGGAAGTGGCTGGTGATTTTTACTACATATAAACTCAAGCCAGGAGACCCCTGGAGGCAACCGGTGGTAACTAAGTAACTTCGTGACCACACAGTCTGAGACGGCAGACCCTTTTGGAGGAGGAGGAGGGGGTAAGGGGGCTATGGTGGAAGAGGAAAAGGAGGAGGAAGATGAAGAGGATGAGGAGGACAAAGACGTGGAGGAGGCAGAGGACGGGAGCACGGGCTGGAACTGCGGGCTACTGTTTCTCTTCACATAGAGCAGCCAGTCTACAGCCTGGGGCCGTTGGCTTACAGCTCGGTTTTCGGGGGCTTCTGTCAGCCAGGTCTTCTTCTCACTAGCTCCCTGAGTGGTATCAGACTCCGAGGTAGGGAAAATGTTTGACATCTTCTCCATTCCTTCAAGACTGTCTTCAGGGGCTTCATCGGGCTGGTTTTCTTTCACAGGGAGTAAAAAAGTAGTCTCTGGTAGGGAAAGGATAAACACTAGTTTCACCGTTATCTCCTTCTCAGGAGTGAGTTCAGGAGTTGGGATGACAAAGAGTGTGGCGGCGTGGGGGTCTTTCCTTCCTGTAAGATGGCTGCAATGAGATCTGATGCAGGAAGCACAGGCCAAGCAAACCATATAACTTGATGAAAGGCGGGGGCCAGGACGAGGGTTTGGTCTTCCCCTCATCCTTCGAAAGAGAATCTGCCTACAGAGATCCCTCTGGATTCTGGTCTTGGAGAGAGAATTGACGATTTTATTTACCACATCACTGGGGACAGTTCCACCTTTAACAATGCAGGGTTGAGCGTAATCTAAAGTCCATAGAATTTCTTTACCAGGTCCTGTCTCTTCACAATGATCAAAACTGCTTTTTCGCTGGAGTCTGGAGCCCAGTGTTAAAGCAGCTATGCTCCTCATGGAGTGCCTGGAGCTGAATAATGATTGACCTGAGACATTTGGTTTGGGATGAGCTGAGGAAAGATCTGTGGCTTTGTGTTTGTCACTTGGTGAAGTGGTGTCCTGCAATCTGGAGTGACACATTGCTGAGCTCGGGGTCCTGAAGTCATGATCAAGTGTTTTGGGCAACGGCAAACTCTTTGACTGCTGGACTGAGTGTGGTAAAGGTGACTTTCTTGGTTTTGAATTGGACAATGGTAATCTCAGAACACTGGAATTGGACCTCAATACAGGTGGTGTCTGAAGTCTGGGGTCAGGTAATGATGAGCTCAGAGTCATTTGACTGGGCTCCAAATGCTGGGCTTCAGGTGATGTCTGAAACAAGTAATTTATTTGAGATGTAGAGTTGAGAGATGGTGAGCTCAAGCATCTTTGATTGCGCTCTAACAAAGACGACCACAGGCTGTCCAATGAAGAGGCTTTCTGAGGCTTGGACTGGGGTAATGCTGAACTAAAGGCTCTTTGATTAGGTTCCAAAGATGATGATGTCCATAGGTAGTCTTGGGAAGGGGTTTCTTGATGATTGACATATAGTGATGAACTTGACACTCTTCGAATAGACTTCAGTGGAGGTGATGTCCAGAAAAGATCTAGGGAAGACGTATTCTGAGGTTTAGGAAAGGATAACTGTGAGCTCCAGTCTGTTTGACTGGGCTCTGGTGACAATGTCTTAATGAGGTCAAATGAAGAAGTGTTCTGAGGTTTAGGGTGGGACAAAGGCGAGCTCAGGGCTTTCTTATTATTAGGCCACAAGGGAGTTCTCCGCTGGAGGTGTAGTGAAGGTGTAGCCTGATGTTTGGAGTGAGATAATGGTGATTTTAGAACCCTGTTATAGCAGTCCCCTGAAATTGTGTCCTGAGACGTGACAGAGGGCAATTCTGAGCATCTCTGTACCTTCTGGCTAGAGTTTGGTGGAGGCACTACAAGGTTATTACTATGGGATTGTACTCTGACCACAGATTGGTTATTGGGTTGATTTAATTTTTCATCTGTGTATTGACGTGCTAATGAGCTGGTTGCGGCCAGTTGGTAAGAGTGTTCTAAGGGCACGAAGTGTTGATCATAATATGCTAGGGGCACCATCTTGTGCTAGTCATAGAGGTCTTTCTGAAAGCAGTTGGCTTGCAGAGATGTTTCGGTAACTGATACAGTCTTTTAGCTGGATTCCATGGACAACAAATACTTCTAAACAAATAACTTAAGAAGTGTCAAACATCTGTCTTGTAACCTTTCTGTTAATTCCTAAATATTATAGGTGTCTCAAAATTGAGGTGTAAATGAGGTTGGAAAAAAGGTGTCACCAATTGAGATTCTTTTCTGTCTTCTCTTTAGCTTCCTAGAGTTTTTTCCTCTTAAGGAAATGACACCTGTTAACAAAACAGTGAAGAGTTTTCAGAAGAGGGCCTGATACGGATATTAATTTTCTCAAACAATTTATAGTGACAAAAGAACTACTCTGTGTGTAACTTTTGAGTAAAATTTTCTAAACATTCAGCTGCTCACATGTAAAACAGGTAAATATAATGTTTAATTTATTGGACTAAAGACTAAATAATATACCTAAAATGTATAACAGTCCCCAAGATATAGGAGATGCTCAGTAATAGGTAATAGCTATTTGGGGTATTCTTTCAATGATTGCTTTAGTTAAAAAAAAATTTGAGATAAATTTATTGCATGAAATAATAGACTCTTAAAGTAAAATGGAAGTTCTTCTTATATGCGAGTGTGCATGCTTAGTCACTCAGTCATGTCCCACTCTACCCCAAAATCTCCAAAACAATTCAAACACCAACATATAAGAATCAATAAAGTTATTGCTCCTTGTAAAGAAATCATCTTTTCTGCATCTTCTATCTTGGTCCCTAAACTAGTCATCTAATTCAAAATCTTTGAAATTATCCTGGACAGATTCACCTTCCAAAACCATCTAGATACCAGTATCTGTTGATTTTATCTCTTTCATATATTAATTCACCTTTTTTTCTATTCAATTCTACTATTTCTTATACTCTTTTTTCTATTCAATTCCACTTATTCTCCAGGCATATCTCATCTAAACTAATATATTAATTTTTTTTCTTTCCCCCATAACCTTTGTCACTCTCTTCCCTTTCCTCTGCCACAAATCCAAAAGCAAACTCTTGCTGGTGAGAGACAGTTACTCCTCACCCAAAGAACTTCATTTTGCTTCTGCCTGCATGAATAGGGCTTCCTGGTGGCTCAGCAGTCAAGAATCTGCCTGCCAAGGAAGGATATATGAGTTTGATGCCTGAGTGTGGAAGATCCCCTGAAGAAGGACATGGCAACCCATTCCAGTATTTTTGCCTGGAAAATCCCATGGACAGAGGAGCCTGGTGAACTACAGTCCATAGGGTCCCAAAATGTTGGACACCACTGAGCACGCAACATGTGTGAATAGTAACAACTAAGTTACTTGTGATTGCTGGATTTTGTGTGTTGTGTCTTAACATCAATACTTTAAAGAGGGGAGGGAACAGCACACCCTACTGCACATATATCATATTCTAACAAACATCTATATAGTAATATAGAGTAACACCATGATCTTGATGCATGGAAAGATTTCTTAAAACATAGAAAGCTATAACCATTAAAAATTGATAAACTAAAATAAAAAATTCTCAGTCATCAAGAAATGCCATCAAAGAATGGGAAAAATAAATATTTGCAATGCATATATCTGAAAAAGAGACTCATATTCATTACAACTTCTGCAAGTTACTAACATAAGATAAGCAGTGCAGTTAGAATGACAGGCAAAACATGGAATGAGCACTTCACAAAAGAGGCTATCCAAATACTAATGCAATATGAAAAGATGCTCAGGATTGTTAGAAACCAGTCAAACGAATATTTAAACTACAGAGACATACTACTACACATTATCAGAATGTGACTAAAATAATATGAAAACTTACAAAGCTAATAACTGGTGATTACATAGCTTAATTAGTATATTTTATATATATGCATACATACATATGTATATATTATATTCCACTCTTAGATACATCTCAAGAGGCATGCAATGCATGAATATTGGCACCAAAATACATATACTAGGATATTCATGGAGTATTATTCCTTATAGCTTCAAACTAGAATTAACTTTCGACCAATAATAGAATATATAAGTAAATTGTGATATATTCATTCAATAAAATACCAAACAACAATGAAAATTAACAGAAAATCTAACATCATAGAACTACATGAATGAATATCACATAAAAAATACTGATTGAAAAGTATATGCACAAAAACTCATTTGTAATTTTATGTATAAAAGTACAAAATCAGTTCATACTAACTATGGTACTCATAGTCAAGATAATAGTACATCTGGGGGAAGTGGAGATTACACGGGAACACAAGGCTTCTAGGGTGGTGATAATGTTCTGTTTGTTGGCCTGGACGCTGACAGTGTAGGTGAATTCACTTTGTGATAATTGAGCTCTAACATTTACTCTATGTGTATTTTTCCATGTTTCCTAACTTCAATACAAGGTTTAAGAATACATAACCTGACGCTAATTTGAAAAGACACATCTGACACAAAATTTCACTGAAGAGTGAACCATTAGAGGATGAACCAAGTTCTGGCACCCAGATGCAATGAAACTTTAAAAAAAAGTGGGGAGGAGAAGAATGCAGTGTGGAAATCCTGCTATCATATGGAAAAGAATAAAGAAATTCAAAACAAATGGAACTAACAAGAATTTAAGACAAAGAAAAATTTGACAGAAAAATTACATTTCTGAATTTTTTCCACTTTCAAACCTACTCAGCAAATAAGATTCCTATTTCAAAAAACATGCTTTAACTAAAGCATATAAACATTAAATACAATTCAAAACATTGTGGAGATTTGAATGAAGCTATGAAGATGGGAAAAAATAATTATGACTTATGAAAGAATTAATTCTCAAATAATTTTTGCTCAAATTCTTCTTTCAGTTGAGTCCTTTCCAACTTTCAATGAAGATATATTTATAATTTATACAAACTTTGTCAGAGTATAATGGACATAGAAATATTATAAATTTGTTCTGTGAAACTGCTATATGTAAATCTGATATTAAAACATAACAAAAATAATTCAAAACTAAAATAAATAACACACACCATATGCAAAACTCCAAAATAAAATAAAACATTTCACATTTCAATAACATAATACTCTGCTAGCACCAACTTGATCTCATTCAAACAATGTAATGATTTATCATTAGGAAACATGTAATTTGTCATGCTCATAATTCACAAAAAAACTCAATATGTGTTCAAAAGTAATTTTATATAATTCAATGTCCATTTCTCAGAAAACTCAGTAAACTACTAAGAAAAAACTAATTAATGAAAAAAACTGCCAACTGAAATAAAAATCAAATCATTCAGTTGGCACTGAAATATGAGCTATTCCCACTATACATTGATAACAGACAAGCATATCCACTATCACCAAAAGTGAATATCCACTATCACTGAAAGTGTTCGTTGCTCAGTCGTGTCCGACTCTTTGTGACTGCATGGACTGTAGCCCGCCAGGCTCCTCTCTACATGGAATTCTCCAGGCAAAAATACTGGAGTGGGTAGCCATTTCCTTTTTCAGGGAATCTCCTTACTTAATTAAGTAGAAGAAAGAAAATTATAGAGACTGGAAACTAAATAAGATAGAAACAAGAAAAGCAAGAATCTAAAAAGCTGGTTCTGTGAGATCAATGAAATAGAAAATATTTAACCAGATAGATCAGGGGAAGACAATGACATAAATTACAAATATCAGGAATGAGAGAGCTGGCATTACTATGGACCCTGTGCTGTGCTATGCTTAGTTGAGTCTGACTCTTTGTGACCCCATGGACTGTAGGCCGCCAGGTTCCTCTGTCCATGGGGATTCTCCAGGCAAGAATACTGGAGTGGGTTGCCATGCTCTCCTTCAGGGGATCTTCCCAACCCAGGGATCAGACCCAGGTCTCCTGCATTGCAGGTGGATTCTTTAGCCTGTGAGCCACCAGGGAAGCCCATCATGGACTCTGCAGATATCTAAAAAGATAAGAAGATATTTCTGTGAATAATATTACACCAATATACTAGATAACTCAGAGGAAAGGGGCATATTTCTTGAAATATGAAAATTGCCAAAGCTCACTCAAGAATAAATGGAAAACCTGAAGATCCCTATATCTACTAAATAAATTGAATTGGATCTTAAAATTTCCCACAAAGAAAACACAAGACCCTTGTGGCTTCACCGGTGCACTCCACAAAACATTTAAGAAAAAGAATACCAATTCTGCAAACACTCTTCCAGAAAATTAAAAGGGAACAATTTTTTCCCAACTCATTCTGCAAGCTAGCTATTACCTGATACCAAATTCAAACAAAACCATTATTAGATTTTTTAAAACTACAGACCACTATTCTTCACATAGATGCAAGATTTCCAAACAAAATTTTATCAGGTCAAATCTAAAAATATGTCAAAAAGATAATACACTTTTCAAAATCCATGAACCCAATCTTATCATGAAAAGACATTTGACAAATCCAAATTGAGGAAAACTCTACAAAATATTTCACCAACAGTCTTCAAATGTGCAAAAGTCAAGAAAAACAAGACAGTCAGAGGAATTATCACATACTGAAGAAATCTGAATATAGTGATTAAAGGCAACTTGGTATACTGGCCTGTATCCTGGGTCAGAAAGAAGATATTAAAGAAAAAAACTGGTGCAGTTCTATTATATTAAAACCTGTTCAGTTAATAATATTGTACCAATGTTGATTTTGTTGCTTTGATAAATATGCCATGATTATGTAAGATGTTAACACTATCAAAACCTAAGGTAAAGAGTTGAAATGCAAAGGAGCTAGAATACACAAAATAACTTTGAAAAAGAAGAAAGTTGGTAGGACAACATTAACTGATTTCAAGACATTAAAAAAGCAACAATAGTCAAAACTGTCTGGTATTGGCATAAAGGTAGACAAATGGATCAAGGGAAGAGAATAGAAAGTCCAGAAATAGACCCACACATATATTGATAGCTGATTTTTGAAAAAAAGTGTAAAGGTAATCCAGTGGAGAATAACACTTTCAAGTGACATTGTAATAATTAGGTATATACAACTGCAAAAAACAAACTTTTGTTCATACCTTACATTATACACAAAAATCAATTCATAAAGGGATCATAGATATAACATAAAACCTAAAACTACAAAAGCTCTGGAAAAAAAACTCACAGGAGAAAATCTTTGTGATTTTGGCATAGATTTTTAAATGTGTCACCAAAAGTAAAATTAATAAAAGAAAAAGTGAATAAATTGAATTTCACCAAATTAAAAGCTTCTGCTATTTATAAGACACTGTTAAGAAAATAAAAAGACAAATCATAAACCTGGGGAAAGTATTTGTAATTAATTGTTATTAAGAGTTTATAGAAAGAGCTTAAGAAAGCAAACAATCCAATAAAAACTGAGCAAAATGTTTGGACAGCTTTCCAAAGATGATATGTGAATGGGAAACAACCACATGAAAAGATATTCAACATTATTATTCATTAGGAAATGCGAGCTGAAACTATAGGAGAGACAATTATATACCTATTAAAACAGCTAATATTTTAAACGATGGACATACTAAGCCAACTCTATTAAGGAGATAGAGAAAATGAGACTCTCATACACTGCTGGCTAAAATATGTAATAAATCAAGAAGTTTGGGAAAAGACTGACTTCTTTTTTTAAAAAAAAGCAAAATATCCATGTATCATATAATCCAGCTGGTCTACCTCTAGGATTTACCCAAAAAGCAAGCATACTCCATGAAAAGACTTACAGAAATATGCTCACTGAAGCTTTAGTTTAATATTCCAAACTGGAAATAACGTAATGGTCATTAGCAGGTGAATGGATTAACAAATTTTGGTAAACCCTTTTATCAATATACTACTACCACCGATCTCAGCAAGTTGATCTGCAGATGAGTGTTTAGGAACAAGATGTTCATGAACTGATAGACAAAAGAATTGATATAAAACAAAAATAGATCCATGAGCCAACCTCTCAAATGTAAGACCCTCCAAAACAAAAAGAGTACAATGATGCAAATGCTTTGTTTCCTCAGTAAACCATCAAAAAAGAAATAAATTCTCTCTCCAGGAAACTTATATAATAAAAACATATTGCATAGATGCCTTAAAAATTGGTGAAGATGTGTTTAGCATTAAAAATATTCAGTATTCTTGCTGTGTGTATAGATTAATTTTCTAAAAATTTCCACTTGAGTTAATACTTAGAATATGTAATATCTAGTCTTTTAGTTTTTGGCCTGAAGTAACCTAGCATTGTTTTTTAATCTGTTCAATTGTCTGGTCTGTTTAAATCAAATTGACTCCTGCCTGACAAACTCTCAAGGCCTCTGTTAAAATTTTTACAATCCAAGAGATTTGAATTTAGAGAATGTTGTGGAAGTCAAGTACTAATGCACCAAATTCTGAGTGAGGATCGATCAGTCAAAAAGGATAATCCTCTTTTTGGAAACAACTGCATGTACAGAAGGCTCAGATGTACAGAAGACTTCAGAAGAAACCTCTGTAATCCGAGGCTTATCATTAGCCTGCCCTGAGTACATGACATTTCCACCTTTTGAGCTCAGACATTCAGCTTTCATCTTCTCCCATATGTAAACCCATGAGAAAATCTCTCAGATTTATACTTCAAGGTTAACTTCTCTGACTTCTTTTTATCATTCATGGTCACCAATCTACATATTTTTGTTTCTGAAAGTGCCTTTTACCAAGAAAAGTTTCATGAACACTAAAAATCTGGCTATTTCAATGATTCTTAGAACAACTCTCTCGCCAGGCAATTTTGTAGGATATATGCTGCCTTCATTCCCTATGAAGAAAAGTAATCCAGAGGAGACTATGTTCTAGGGCACAGAACATAATGCACTAGAATAAATAAATAAATTTATTTATTTATAAAAAATAAATATAATTAAGTATAATTGCTACTCTTTCTGCAGTTCTCTATTCCATAAAAAACTGTGACCAAATTCTGCCATTTTTCACCTTCAATCAAGCTGTCACTAAAACTTAGGGACCTGTTAGTGGAGTCTACCCATGAGCTCTACAAAAATTCATCCAGAAGTCAAATATCACTGCCACAGAGCTGCATGCAACACTATCTATCCTTTGTCTCCATCTCTCAGACAAGTTCAAGAAAGAGCAGTCTGGTGCGTCAGTGTATAACTAAGTCAGCCTAGATTGGCCACGTGAGATATGTTCAAGAGGCTACAGAATAATAAGCTCTGTAAAAATACATTAATTTTCATGCTTCTATATGGTTTATTTTTTTCTTTTTTGGTTATAATTTCAGAAAGATTTCCTCAGGAACAATGTTAAAATATTAACCTTACATATTTTAACAGAATAAAAGTATCCTACCTACCCCCTTCCCCCATGACAAGAGCATAGTGTGCAACAAATCTAAACCTGGTATGAAAACGGGAGAGACTGAAGAGGAGAGGCAGAGAGTGGATTACTAGGCATGGCGTGAGTCAAGACAATTTGCTAGGATTCATCCATTCCCACCCACAGGATTCAAATTGTCATTACATTCTAGGAAATATCTCTGTGCAGTCCATTCAGAAAAGCACCATGGGGACACACACACGAAGAGCTTTCCTGAAATGTTTAATGGCAGAGAAGAAAGAAGAGGGAATTTAATTCAACGAACTACTTTAAAGCCAGTATGATAGGTATAAAAGTATAAAGATTACTAAGGCTTTAGTAAAGGGGCTTCTAAGGTGGCGCTAGTGGTAAAGAACCCTACCTTCCTCAGGAAACTCAAACAGGGGCTCTGTATCCACCTAGAGGGGTGGGATGGGAGGGAGATGGGAGGGAGTTTCAAAAGGGAGGGGATATATGTTTACCTATGGCTGATTCACTTTGAGGTTTGACAGGAAACAGCAAAATTTTGTAAAGCAATTCAGTTCAGTTCAGTTCAGTTCAGTTGCTCAGTCATGACCGACTCCTTGCGACCCCATGAATCGCAGCACGCCAGGCCTCCCTGTCCATCACCAACTCCTGGAGTTTACTCAAACTCATACCCATTGAGTCGGTGATGCCATCCAAGCATCTCATCCTCTGTTGTCCCCTTCTCCTCCTGCCCCCAATCCCTCCCAGCATCAGGGTCTTTTCAAATGAGTCAACTCTTCACATGAGGTGGCCAAAGTATTGGAGTTTCAGCTTCAGCATCAGTCCTTCCAATGAACACCCAGGACTGATCTCCTTCAGGATGGACTGGTTGGATCTCCTTGCAGTCCAAGGGACTCTCAAGAGTCTTCTCCAACACCACAGTTCAAAAGCATCAATTTTTCAGCGCTCAGCTTTCTTCACAGTCCAACTCTCACATCCATACATGACTACTGGAAAAACCACAGCCTTGACTAGACGGACCTTTGTTGGCAAAGCAATGTCTGCTTTTTAATATGCTATCTAGGTTGGTCATAACTTTCCTTCCAAGGAGTAAGCATCTTTTAATCACTGCAGTCACCATCTGCAGTAATTTTGGAGACCAAAAATATAAAGTCTGACACTGTTTCTACTGTCTCCCCATCTATTTCCCATGAGGTGATGGGACCAGATGCCATGATCTTAGTTTTCTGAATGTTAAGCTTTAAGCCAACTTTTTCACTCTCCTCTTTCAATTATCCTTCAATAAAAAATAAATTAATTTAAAAAAAGAACCCTCCTTCTAATGCAGGAGACATAAGAAACTTGAATTTGATCACTGGGTTGGGAAGATCTCTTGGAGGAGGGCATGACAACCCACTCCAGTATTCTTGCCTAGGGAATCCCATGGACAGATGAGCTTAGCAGGCTATAGTCCATGGGATCACAGAGTCAGACATGACTAAAGCTTCTTAGCATGCATGCATACATGGAGCCTGAAAGAAGAGTGAGTAAGTCAGGTGCAGATGTAAAACAAAACTGACAACACACGGCAAAATGAAGAAAGTATTCTGGAAAATGAAGAATAAAGATGTTAGGAATTAAAGTGGTAAAGAAGGAAAGACTGTAGAGCTTAATATATAAGAACCTCTGAGTGACTTACATTTGGAAGGAAGAGGGAGAAGGCTGAAGAAGAGAAGAGGAGGAGATGAAAACAGGAGTGAAAAAAGAAGCAAATGTGAAAGGAAACTTATTTATAAGTCCAAAAAATAATATTGAGTGGCACTGAATAGAATTAAATTATAAAAGGATTCCAAGAGTTTTAACTGAGAACAAATTCTTGAGTTCACTGAAGACCTGTTTGAGAACCCAGCTCTAAAAGAATAATGCATGTGAAAAGAACCATTACCATCAGCCTCACTTCAAGGAACTTGACTGTGAAGAGTTAAGTACACTTGAAAAATGTCATCTTTATGGGAAGTCTGATTGATGTTAAAATAGAGAAAAGCTCAACTATATTGGTATATAGAAGAAAAAGAATCACAGAGGTAAATTCATGGCATGTCACATAGACCAGAGACAGGAGGATTAGTTGGACAATGGAAAACTTTCAATGTCCATCACTGGAAGGACTGATACTGTAGCTGAAGCTACAATACTCTGCCCACATGATGCAAAGAGCTGACTCACTGGAAGAGACTCTGAGGATGGGAAAGAATGAAGGCAGGAGGAAAAACGGGTGACAGAGGATGAGATGGTTGGATGGCATCACCAACTCAATGGACATGAGTTGGAGCAAACTCCAGGAGATACTGAAGGACAAGGAAGCCTGGTATGCTGCAGTCCATGGGGTTGCAGAGTTTAAAAAAATAAATAAAGATGCTCTCCAAATAAAAATGAAAATGCTTCCTTTTTTCTGATCTATCACATATACTAAAAAGGATGAAGGAAGGAAGGCAGGGGGAAAGTCCAAAAGAAAATTCCCTTTGTGGGGTACTTTTAGGAAATTATATAGTTTGTCAATGTCTGAATGCCACCCACCAGTCGAAGGAGCAGAGAGGGCACTGTACTAGAAACATGCATAAGCAAAATTACATATACCTTTCTCAAAATCATAAACAAGATCACTTGTAGTCATACATCCAGCTCAATTTCCCCCTGACTTACAAAGTGTTGTTGCTGTTGTTCAGTTGCCCAGTCGCGTTCTACTCTTTGAGACCCCATGGACTGCAGCACCCCAGGCCTCCCTGTCCCTCACCATCTCCCAGAGTTTGCCCAAGTTCATGTTCATGACATCCCTGATGCTGTCCAGCCATCTAATCCCATGATGCTCTCTTCTCCTTTGGCCCTCAATCTTTCCCAGCATCAGGGACTTTTCCAATGAGTCATCTGTGCTCATCAGATGACCAAAATATGGAGCTTCAGCTTCAGCATCAATCCTTCCAGAGAATATTCAGGCTTGATCTCCCTTAAAATTGACTGGTTTGACTCCTTGCTGTCCAAGGCACCTTCAGGAGGCTTCTCCAGCACCACAGTTCAAAGGCATCAATTCTTTGGCATCCTGCCTTCTTTACGGTACAGCTCTCAAAACCATACGTGATCACTGGGAGGACCAGAGCCTTGACTATACAGACCTTTGTCAGCAGAGTAAAGTCTCTGCTTTTCAACACACTGTCTAGGTTTGTCATCGCTTTCCTGCCAAGAAGCAATCTTCCTCTGATTTCATGCCTGCAGTCATCGTCTGCAGTGATTTTAGAGCCCAAGAAGAGGAAATCTGTCACTACTTTCGCTTTTTCCTCTTTTATTTGCCATGAAGTAATGGGGGCAGATGCCATGATCTTAGATTTTTTTAAAATTTAGTCCTAAGCTGGCTCTTTCACTCCCCCTCTTCACCCTCATCATGAGGCTCTTTAGTTCCTCTTCATTTTCTGCCATTAGAGTGGGGTCATCTGTATATGTTAGGTTGTTGATGTTTCTCCCGCCTATTTTGGTTCTAGTTTGGCATTTCTCATGATGTGCTCAGCGTATATGTTAAACAAACAGGGTGACAGCAGACAGCCCTGTCGTACTCCTGTCTCAATCTTGAACCAATCAGTTGTTCCATACAAGGTTCTATCTGTTGCTTCTTGACCTGCATACAGATTTCTCAGAAGACAGTTAAGATGATCTGGTATTCCCATTTCTCTAAGAGCTTTCCACAGTTTGTCATTATCCACACAAAGGCTTTAGTGTAGTTGATGAAACAGGTAGATATTTTTCTGAATTTCCCTTGCTTTCTTTATAATCTGGCAAATGTTGACAATTTGATCTCTAGCTCCTCTTCCTTTTCTAAACACAGCAAATGTTGACAATTTGATCTCTAGCTCCTCTTCCTTTTCTAAATCCAGCTTGAATATCTAAAGTTCTTAGTTTGCATAATGCTGAAGCCTAGCCTGCATGACCGTACTAGCATGAGAAATGAGTGCGATTGTCTTATGGTTAGCACATTCTTTGGTACTACCATTCTTGGGAATTAGGAAGAGGACTGACCTTTTCCAGTTCTGTGGCCATTGCTGGGTCTTCCAGATTTGCTGACACAATGAATGTGTCAGCAAATGAAAAATGAAAAACCTTGATGGCATCCTCCTTTAGGGATCTGAATAGTTCTGCTGGAATTTCATCTGCTGGAATTTATTAACACCGGTACTTCTTAAGGCCCACTTAGAACTCCAGAATGTTTGGCTCTGGGTGACTAACCACACTATCGAAGTTATCCAGTTCATTAAGGTCTATTTTTTATACAGTTCTTCTTCATATTCTTTCCATTTCTTCTGATCTCTTCAGCATCTACTGGGTCTCTACCATTTATATCCTTTATTGTGCCCCCCTTTGGTGAAATGCTCCCTTGATGTTTCCAATTTGCCTAAAGAGATCTCTAGTCTTTCCCCTTTTGTTGTTTTCTTCTACTATTAAGCACTGTTCATAAAGAAGGCCTTCTTGTCTTTCCTAGCTATTCCTTGGAACTCTATTTAATTGGATGTATCTTTCCCTCTCCCTTGCTTTTTGCTTCTTTTCATTCTTCTGCTGTTTGTAAAGCTTCCTCAAATAATCACTTTGTCTTCTTTCTTTTCTTTTTCTTTGGGATGGTTTTGTTTGCCACCTCCTGTATGATAGTACAGTAGACCTACAAAGTAGTGAGTGTCAGTTTATACATCAGAAACTACTTCACGTCATTCGGCTTACCAGGCAAATCCCAAGCCTGCTGAAAGCCTCCAAGTTTATGTATAAGATTGCAGATTCCCTGTGCATAGAAGAACACCTCAAGTTCACAAAAGCTGGAGTTCAATGTGTCTTTGTATGAAGGGAATCTGGAGATGAGAGAACCTTAGTATTGTTACACAAAACCAGTATATTCAAAGGGCATCACTTTTCAGTTCCATCCTGCAATTCTGTACATATCAAAACCGAATGTCATAAACAGAAGGGATCCTCCATATACTTTGAGAGAAGCTAGGAGATTTAATTCTTTCAGTTTTGTTTCTTAATTGGGCAGCACAAGGTCAGCTAGGATCTAGGGACTGTCTGCAATAAGCAATAATCGGCTTAGATATAAATTAAGATGTAAAGATATAGATATAGACAACCCCAGGTGGCTCAGTGGTAAAGAAACCTCCTGTCCAGCTGGAGATGTGGATTTGATCCCTGGGTCAGGAAGATTCTCTAGAGAAATGGAAACCCACTCCAGTATTTTTGCCTGGGAAATCCCATGGTCAGAGGAGCCTGGCAGGGGTTGCAAAAGAGTTGGACACGAATGAGTGACTAAAATATCTGTTGCAAGGGGCTTCCCAGGTGGCCCTAGTGGTAAAGAACCTGCCTGCCAATGCAGATGTAAGAGACGTGGGTTTGATCCCTGGGCTGGGAAGATCCCCTGGAGGAGGACATGGCAACCCATTCCAGTATTCTTACCTGGAGAATCCCATGGACAGAGGAGCGTGGTGGGCTATAGTCCATAGGGTCGCAAAGAGTCGGACATGCTCATACAATCTGTTGCAAAGGTATCTTCAAACAAAACCTCTTTGTTCTGTTTTGTGTAGGAATCCAGGGTTTCTTGAGGTATATGTATTACCAAGGATCTCAAGATCACAAATGTGAAAGAATGTCCAAATTCTGGGATGCTTAAGAGGACAATTCTATCCTATCCAACTAATATCCTTCCTAATAAATCCCAACAATCTCCCAATCCCCTTCACCATACATTTTCCAGTGGTGGTGGTTTAGTTACTAAGTTTCCGACTCTTGAGACCCCCCCATGGACTATTTCCCGCCAGGCTCCTCTGTCCATGGGACTCTCCAGGCAAGAATACTAGAGTGGGTTGCCATTTCCTTCTCCAGGGGATCTTCCTAACCTAGGAATTGAACCCGGGTCTCCTGCATTGCTGGCATATTCTTTACCAACTGAGCAAAGAGGGAAGCACAGAGACTACATTTTCCAGAGACATTAGCAAATACTGAAAATGCACAAAATGTGTAAATTGACCAGATGATATTTCAGTTTCAGAGATTACTTCAAACATCATTCTTCTTCTGTACATTTGAAATTAAATTTAATTTTTAGAAAGCAACTGGATTATGAACTATTTGGGATCATCTACTTAGTCAATAAAATAACTTCAGGTCAGCTAATCTATGACAAAAGCAGCAAAAAATATACAATGGAAAAAATACAGTCTCTTCAGTAAATGGTGCAAGGAAAATGGACAGCTACATGTTAAAGGATGAAATTAGAATATTCTGTAACACCATATAAAAAATTTAATATGAATTAAAAACCTAAATGTAAGATTGAATACTATAAAACTCTTAGAAGAAAACATAGGTGAAACACTCCGACATAATTCATGACAATATTTTTTTGATCCATCTCCTAGAGTAATAGAAATAAAATTTAAAATGAACAAATTGGACCTTATTATATTTATTAAGATTTTGCACAGCAAAGTAAACTGTAAACAAAATGAAAAGACAATGCTCAGAATGGGAGAAAATATTTGTAAATGATACTACTGACAAGGGATTAATTTACAAAACACATGAACAAATCAGTTTAATATTAAAAAAAACCACCAAATAACCCAATCAAAAAATGGGCAGAAGACCTAAAAACATTTCAAAGAAGACATACAGATGGCCAACAAGCACATGAAAAGATGCTCAATACTTCTAACTACTAAAGAAATGCCAATCAAAACTACCATGAGGTATCACCTCATATCAGTCAGAATGGCCATCATTAAAAAGCCTACTATTAACAGATGCTGGAGATGGAGTGGAGAAAAGAGAACCCTCCAACACCTGTTGGTAGGAATGTAAGTTGGTGCAGCCACTATGGAAAACAGCACAGAGGTTTCTTAAAAAACTAAAAAGAGGAAGCATATGATCCTGCAATCCCACTCTTGGGCACATATCTGGAAAAACTGTACTTTGAAAAGATAGGTGCACCCCAATGTCCATAGCAGCACTATTCACAATAACCAATACATGTCAGCAACCTAAGTGTCCATCGACACATGAATGGATAAAGAAGATCCAGTATATATACACAGTTCAGTTCAGTCGCTCACTCATGTCCAACTCTTTGCAATGCCATGAACAGCAGCACACCAGGCCTCCCTGTCCATCACCAACTCCTGGAGTTTACCCAAACTCATGTCCATTGAGTCAGTGATGCCATCTAACCATCTCATCCTCTGTCGTCCCCTTCTCCTTCTGCCTTCAATCTTTCCCAACATCAGGGTCTTTTCAAATGAGTCAGCTCTTCACATCAGATGGCCAAAATATTGGAGTTTCAGCTTCAACATCAGTGCCTCCATGAACACCCAGGACTGATTTCCTCCAGGATGGACTGGTTGGATCTCCTTGCAGTCCAAGGGGCTCTCAAGAGTCTTCACTAACACCACAGTTCAAAAGCATCAATTCTTCGGCACTCAGCTTTCTTGATAGTCCAACTCTCACATCCATACATGAGCACTGGAAAAACCATAGCCTTGACTAGACAGACCTTTGTTGACAAAGTAATGTCTCTCCTTTTTAATATGCTGTCTAGGGTGGTCATAACTTTCCTTCCAAGGAGAAAGCATCTTTTAATTTCATGACTGCAGTCACCATCTGCAGTGATTTTGAAGCCCCCCAAAAATAAAGTCACTGTTTCCACTGTTTCCCCATATATTTGCCATGAAGTGATGGGACCGGATGCCATGATCTTAGTTTTCTGAATGCTGAGCTTCAAGCTAACTTTTTCACTCTCCTCTTTCATCAAGAGGCTGCCATAAGGGTGGTGTCATCTGCATATCTGAGGTTATTGATATATACACAATGGATTATTTATTACTCATCCATAAAAATGAATAAAATAATGTCATTTGCAGCAACATGGATGGACCTAGAGATTACCATATTATGTGAAATAAGTCAGACAAAGATAAGTCAGACAAGATATGATCACTTATGTGTGAAATCCAAAAAAATGATATAAATGAATTATTTACAAAACAGAAACAGACTCACAGGCATAGAAAACAAATTTATGGTTACCAAAGAGAATTGTGGGGCATGAGGATAGAGGGGAGATTAATTAGGAGTTCGGGGTCTGTGTACTCAAAAATCAATCATGTAATTCAACATTAAGATCACATCACTATTGGCCTATCTATCAGTTTCATATTGGAGCCAAATATTAGTTTGAGTTGAGATATGAGCTATTTCTTCAAAGTCAATAAAATCTATTTATGTATCAATTGCCCAATAACAATATTTTTAGTGACTGAATGAAACACAGTTGCAATATATTTTATATATATATATATACACATATACTATATTTTATGACTAAAATTTGCATAAACATTTCTCCCTTTTTAATGAAGTCACAGTTTAAAAGTATATGGAAGAACCTAAATATCTTGGCTTTACAAAAATTGAAGCTATCTATGATAATGAAACAGTGGATCAAGTTTTCATAAGATCAAACATTTGTGCAAGCAACTTTCTTCCTGGAAATGGTCACTAGGTTTAAAACAGCAATGACAATAATGTAAGGGAAATGTGATATACAGGTCTCTAGAAAGCAGCTGTGCAAACAAAGGGAAGAACCTTATGAAAAACCATGACATATTAAGAGACCTGTTGATTACATTTCATGTCTAATTCAAGAAATTTTGCTTAAACAAAATCAAGACCATAACCTCAAATGGATAATTTAGTAGGTTACACACTGCCTTCATATTTCTTGATTCAAATTTTTCACTTGACAGAACACCCTTTGCAGTCTGTATCTAAAATGATTAGATTTCAGTGATGCAGATTTTGTACCAAATTCATTAAACTAGTTGACACATACACATAACATTCCTGTATCTTTGTGTATTTGAAAAATAGGATAATGTTTACCATTTTAAGAATGAAATAGGATATTTTAAAATATCGTATTTGGCAAGTAGCTAGCAATATTAATCTTCTTTTCCAAATCCAAGAGAATAGTTTTCTCATCATGACAATATACTGAAATATTGCCATGATGACAGGTAACATTTTAGTATTCTGTAACTTACCATTTTGAGTAATGCTTAACCTTTTGCTTATCAGAAAATGAGCTGATAGAACTTCTTGAAATAA
The DNA here is from genome assembly GCF_023699985.2 of Odocoileus virginianus. NCBI lineage: Eukaryota > Metazoa > Chordata > Mammalia > Artiodactyla > Cervidae > Odocoileus > Odocoileus virginianus. The sequence goes on from NC_069698.1 coordinate 18,756,697, forward strand.
ACTACTATTAATGCCTTCAGCTAAATTTTTTTCACTAGTTTAGATCATTTCTTAAAAGGTCTTCTATAAAAGATAAATTTAAATCTATGACCTTGATTTTATAATTAAAAGATATTTATCTGAGTTCTGGTATTTTTTCTGATATTCCTTCAAATAATCTTCAGAAAAACAAATTATAAACAAAGATAAATCAATCTTTGATTATCTTATTCAATTAATACTGTCATTTTAAATGTATAAATTTTAAAATCTTTCTATAAGAGACAATTCTTCAATATTTCCCTTGAAGACATTATCTGATGCTACAAAAGGAATTTTGCTATCCATTTTTACTAAAACATTACACTGAAAGTACGAACAAAAGTGAAAAATCTATTTAAACTTTGTATCACAAATATCTCAAATCAGGATGATTGCATTAACCCTTAACCATTTCCTAATCCTCTACTTTTCAAATATTTCTAGTCATAGAAAAAGGGAGAATGGCAAATGAAGTAATATTAAAATAATAATAACTAATAATAATAATAACTGAGAGCATTTGCATTCTTCGTCTTTCCTTTCTACGGTAACTTTCTAATGCTCTACAATCTTTTCAGTAGATATTAATAATAACTGCATTTTTTCAAAAACAACGATCCTGCCCATGGGACACACACACTGGCCTTGCCTTCATGATTTTTCTCTTCAAAGGTGGATGAGAAATACCCTTTTCAGTCTTTCCCTTGAATAGAGAAGGCCATTTCTGTTTCTCTTTCTTTAAAGGATAAATAACCTTCGGAATCATCATCTCCTCTCGGCTGACTGCTGCCAGCATCTGTTTTCAGTCATCCGCTACATACCTTCCGAGACTTTTCTCTTCATCTTTCTGACCTTCTCTCTCTGACCCAGATCTCTGCACCACTTTTCTCAATTTGCACTCATTTTTCCTAAGTCCTACACCCTTCTTATAGTTTATATCAAGCTCGTTGTTTTTGTATGTTCCTCACTTATAATACTATCAAAAATTGCTATGTCAACAATTCTAAGTATTTGAGGTAAAATCCAGATGTTTGTATTGAACATCAGTGCCAAACACCAGACACTGAAGTATAGAAAGCGGGGGAAAAAACAGACACTTAATATAAACAATATGTTTACAAATCTTTACGTACTGGGTGAAATATTTTTTAACTCATATAGCTAGACAGAATACTGAACGTGTGTAAGAAATAAAAAGCATTAAAATTATTAAGTTTGAAAAATCATGTTTCTATATTGTTTCCACAACTTCAGCTGGATTTACCTGAGTGTAGTATTGTATTTTAGCTTTATTATTAAAAAGTAGACATAATATTACTTCTATTTTTTAAACCAACAGAAGGATTGGTTATGAAAGCAATTAAACTAGATCACAGCTTATTTATATTGTGAAAAAAATCTCAATTTTCTAATTAATTAATCATAATATATGCTCATTGATTGCACACAGGTTTCTTTATACTAAGAAACATAACAGGACTTTAAAAGAACTCATTATGATCAGGAAGAAAATTATGCATCAGGAATAAAAATTTTTTATACTTTTCATGTAGTATGTTAAAAAAATATATAGGTTAGGTAAACCAATATTACGGCCTCAACTTTTCTGTTTTCTAGCTCTATGATCTTAGGCTAATTATTTAAATTCTGCACAATTTCTTCATATGTAAAATAAAGACAACAGTAGTGCATATCTCATATCTTTTCTATGAAGAATAAATGTAAAATGCAGTTAAAGTATTTGGTATAATGTCTAATGAAAGCATATATAATCAATAAAATGTCATTATTATAAAATAATTACCATTGTCCATTACCATATAGTTGAAACTCAAATTATGTAAATACCTCTCTCAGAACACCTTACAGTTGGTTTGTATTTGGATGTGTTTGTATATGGGAACCTCTGATGGCTTTCTTTAATTATTTAAGTGTATAAGGAATGGTATATTGAGATATATGTGTGAATACTCAGTAAGTATTTCAGAGATCAAACAGAAATTAACAGGACCTAATTAATGGGTATTTGTGTGCATGTATGTATCTTATATGTAAGAATGTGTGTGTGCGTGCGTGTGCATGCTTGGTCATGTCTGACCCTTTGCAAACCCATGGACTATAGCCCACCAGGCTCCTCTGTCCCTATGATTTCCCAGACAATAATACTTGCGTGGGTTGCCATGTCCTTCTCTGGAGGATCTTCCCAACCCAATGATCAAGTCCGCCTCTCCTGTATCTCCTGCATTGGTAGGTAGACTTTTTTTTTTTTTTACCACTGAGCCACCAGGAAACCCCAAACATCAACAACATATCTTAATCTAGCATGCTATGTGTACAAAAGATATGTGGATCTTTGCCTTCCAAATGTGTTGTTGACTTTACTGCATAGCTATTTAGATTTTCCCAAGAACTGATAATTATTAAAATCTCACAAATTACTATACATGTTTTTAACTTGCTTTAGCTTTGTTTCTGTTTTAAGCAAGACGGTCTTTTTTTTTTAACTGAGATTTCTACTATGTTTTATTAAGATGATAACGAAGTGCTAAACTTTGGATGCAGAAAACTCCTGTAAAAACAGAGCCACACGCTGATATTTCATTTTAATTGTTGTACTTGAAGCATGGATTTGGATAGAAATAAAGTCTAGGTGTAGAGAATTGGTTCACAATGAATGAAAAAGGAAGACCTTACATTCAAATCAGAACTATTGTATCTAGATGTAGCAAGATAATTTCACAATAAGTTTAAGGCAGTTCTATTTAACTAAAGAGAAAAATGGTGCTCTCCATCTAAAAGATTATATTCTAATACACTCAGATTTTTAAAATGTAGAGGAATGTTCAGCAAAATATCAGGATATTGAAACTGAAGAATATGACCCCCCCCAAAAAAACCTCTACCCTTTATATCCCAGCATATATAATCAATTATGAAAATGCACTTTTCTATTGCTTTTTTTCTTCACACAACAGCTGAAGGAAGAAATAGCCTCAAAATCAGTTAATGTAGGAAACCAAGAAACATTCCATTTAATCCTTGTGTTTCTTTATTTTTCTTCCCACAGTAATAAAATACCCCTCTCTGCAGAAGTTAAATTATTTCAATAGAAATGTGAAGTAGGCAAGTTTCAGACACCCTTATATCTTCCAAACCTAGATAATGAATAACAACAAACTTTAATCATTTTCTTGGCCAGAGATATAAAACTAAGCCGGGGTATATATCTTTAAAAAAAAACCCAAAAAACAGGTTTACACTTTTCTGATGTCGTGTGATTAGCTAATAGAGGTTCCTTTTGCTATATAATGCACTGTTCTTTTCCTGAAGGGCTCATAAACTTCTCTAGGCAACACCTAGTTAAATCAGGAATTTATTAAATTTCACTATCCTTTTAATTCACCTTTGAACTCTTGGAACAGATTATTAAATAAGGCAGCCAGAGTTCCCTTTTGCACCTGCAAATAACAACTGACTCTACAATTAAGGAACACTTCGTCTTTTTTGAAATTCAAATAATGGCATTAAAACAGAGTGTAATATTTTTATCTGCATCTGGTCAGGCTATTTCCTGGCATTTGGGATGAGGTAACAGGATGACTGCATAAATATGCTACATAAAGATGCTGAGATAATCTCTAGGTGACTTCAGAAATGCAGACAACTTAAGGACATTAAGAGTATTCAGTATCAAAACGGACCACACATCTCAAAAGCCACTTTAAGGGGCAGGGCATGGGGGGAGGGAGAAGAGAAAATGATATACTTTTTTGTTTCTACATAGAAACAAAAAAAATTAAAACTAAATCAATATTAATATTTAATTTGGATGAAAAATATTAAGGAAATAGATTTCTAGCAGGCTTAGAGATCATTATCCAAAAAGACTTAAAACATTTAATACAATTTACCCTTCCCCAAACAGTCATATACCCTTTTCTCAAACCCACTTTCATAAGCATATTCTCTGGAGCAGTTTTCATTTCTTATCTACCAGAACTCACGTAGACATTCCCAAAGCCTCTCCCACACAACTCCTCTTTGAAACCTGAAGACTATATTCAATATCTGTATTACTTTCACTATCTGTATTCGTCGCTAACAGGGTAAACTACTAAACTCTTTCCCAGTTAATCTAAAAAGGATATTAAAATCCTTAACTCCAACTAAGACTTTTCTAAATTTCATCATTTTTTGAAAGAATTCTTTGCCACTACCATTTCCTGCATTCACATATTCCTGAACTCAAAATCCAAAATATGAAATAGACAGTAAAGTATTAACAAAAAACTAAAATAAATTTGTGATACCCTTGTAATTTCATAAATTTTAGAGTTGCAAGAAATCTCAAATATTTAGCTCAATCTTACCATCTATGAATGAGGAAACTAAGTCCCACAGAGATTAAAAAACTCATCTATGATCATCCATATCATAACTAGCAGCAAGCCTCTGCCAAAATGTGTGCTTGACTGCACGTATGCCCCTTCACCAAAATCACATGTGTCCTGACTCACCTCACCCCAGGCTCTTCAGAGCAGTTCCTCAGAGCTCTCTGAGTTGCTTAATGTAATCAGCATATCCCAAGACTGTCCTGGTGGAATTATTCCCTGTTATCTCTCAAAACTGTCCCAGTTTAAAAAGTAAATCATAAGGTCTAAAGAAGCTGTGGTATATGTATATATACAATGGAATATTATTTAGCCATGAAAAGGAATATATTTGAGTCAGTTCTAATGAGGAGGATGAACCTAAAACCTATTATACAGAATGAAATAAGTCAGAAAGAGAAAAACAAATATCATATATTAACACATATATATGGAATCTAGAAAGATGGTACAGATGAACTTATTTTCAGGGCAGCAACAGAGATACAGACATAGAGAACAGACTTATGGACAAGAGGAATGGAGGAGGAGAGGGTGGGATGAAGGGAGAGAGTAACATGGAAACATATACACTACCATATGTAAAACAGATAGCCAGTGGGGAATTGGCTGACTCAGGGAACTCCAACCAGGGCTCCCTCTGTGGGAGGGAGGTTCACGAGGAAGGGCACATACGATGTATACTGACGGCTGGTTCACGTTAATGTATGGCAGAAACAAACACAGTATTGTAAATCAATTAAAAATACATTTAAAACAAAAACAAACAAAAAATAAATCATAAGGTCACCCTAGTTAACAAACTCCTCAAGTCTAAACTGGACGCTGGGTATCTCTCTCAAAACAAATTTTTTAAAGCACCGAATCCTAGTCTCTATGTATATTGATAGTGCCGACCTTTCCCTGATTTTTAAAAGCAACTAAATGAAAATCAAAGCAACCTCCAAAAAAAATGTAGTAACTATTATATAGGACTGTCTCTTATCAAGTTATTTGTTTCCTTCTATTAGACTCAGCATTTCTTTATACAGACCTCAAAATAAGTTCTATAAAAAAGAAGGCAGCATAGACTGTGCCAAAGAAAATTTGTCACTTGCCATCTACTTTTACAAAGATTAAATCATGTGCGGCTGTTGACGCTGACCTACAGCACAGCCTGAAAAGAGTTCACCGTGGCGATCAGGAATGAGGCACTGTGTGTTCCAGGAAAACCTGGAAGAACACGCCTTCACATAGATGTTTTCAGAAGATTTTATGAGCCCAAATTCGTGCATCTTCTCATATCTAGAAAAACACTAAAATCATTAGTGGAGACAACTGCTCCTCATGACTAGCAGCAACCTTCTCAGGACTAGCAGTAAGTCTCTGCCAAAATGTGTCTTTGACTGTGTGTATCCCGCTTCACCAAAATCACATGTATCCTGACCGTGCCCCCCGCCCCCAGCTCTTCAGAGCATTTGCTCAGACCTATCCGAGACACTATTTCCCAGACTATAGTCCTCATTTTGCCCTAAATAAAACTGAACTCATAACTCTTATGCTATACAATTTTTTTTCAGTCAACAAAGCATGCAGCACATTGTGTATTCAACCTATCAATAAGACATCACATTATTCAAACAACTCATATGCAGTAATGCTGGTATCAACAAGGCAGTAAATGGCAAAGAGGTGTGGGACATGTGAGTTATAGAAGTTGGAGGAGGTCAAAAGATATAAGGTAGAAAGACATTAAAAGAGATTTTATGAGAAATGCCATCTTGGGGAAAGTTCTTTAACGAGACCCAATTTCAAAACCAAAATGCTGGAGAGTGAAGCAGAAGAGAGAGAAAATTATGATCATATTCAGGGAATCTGAAGTAACTGAAGCAGGTTGAAGAAGAGATGATACTGTGGGAATGGTGAGACAGGAATTTGGAGCAACAGTGTATGTGCCTGTGTGTGCACTTAGCCACTGAGTCGTGTCCAACTCTTTCTGATCCCATGAACTATAGCCCGCCAGGCTCCTCTGTCTATGGGATTTTCCAAGCAAAATACTGGGGTGGGCTGCCATTTCCTACTCCAGGGGATCTTCCTTACCCAGGGATCCTACCCAAGTCTCCAATGTCTCCTGCACTGGCAGCCAGATTCTTCATCCCTGAGCCACCTAGGGAACCCAGCACAATAGAGGAATGTGAATGTACGTGATCAGTTTATGTTACCCATTAGCCAGTGGGAAGCTAGTAAAAGTTCCAGTGAAATTGACAACAAACACACTTTGGGGATAATCTGATAGCAGTTTGTAGATTTTCAGTAGAATTCATTTTAGAAAGTTGTTGCAAACATCTAGCTGTGAAGTAGAGAAAAATACTAGGTCAGAATTAATAAGAACACGGATTAGGAAATGAGTCGCATCTGGGTTTGAACTTCTACAGTTTACTGTGTGTTTTGAACAATTTTCTTAGCATTTGTAATTGTTTTTCCAGATTCCACCTTTGTAATCTAGGAAGGATTAATAGGACACTTGGTGTTGTTTGCAGGAGTAGTGAAATGGAACAACATATTTATCTCAGGACATAGAAAATAGAAAGGATTCAGTAAGTGTTAAAACATTACTGAGATTTATATTATTAAAGAAGTAATAGTGATAGCCCATTTTTAAGACTAATCTGAGGTAGATGACTAACAAAGCAGTCCTTGATAACAGTGATTGGACTTGATTTTGTTTTTATGCCAAAATTCTTGAAATATTTTCATATTTCTGATATTAGGAAATTATTTTGAGTTATAAAAATTGCTAATTCACTCATTTTATCTAATATAATATATAGCATGTATATATTATGAGATCGGATTGAAAGTGTTTAAGAACAGCTTTGTAATAATATTATGATTTTATGATTAAAGTGTCCCTTTTTGGCCCATAATCATGAAGGCATTGCACAATTTTCTAGTTCCTGCTAAACTCCAGTCGAACTTGAAATATAGTTTCTTCCATTTAACTGAGAGCAGTATGCCATGAATTCTGAAACATATGCCACTAATTGAGCAAGACCATTAATGGGATTTGAATTTGTTCTCTGTTAATGGCCCTCCAATAAGATAAATTCCTAAGTTTCCTCAAAGCAGGCTGTGATCTTGGAAGAGAGATAGATAGCAGGGGGAGACTCCAGTACCATTAGCATTAAATTACTTAGATACCAAACAGAAAAATGGAAAATGAAATGTGTATGAAAATAACTAAACATGGCATTTACTTGAAATTTTGAAAAAGGATAGTTAGGGCCTGAAAATGTAAAGGCACTGCATTTTTTTTTTTGCTGTAATGAATAGTACATGTAGTGAATTAAGCAGTAGATTTCAAGTAAATAAAGACTAGCTCAAATTTTACTTTCAAGTATATGGGACTTCACTCCAACCCAGATTAAATTTTTCCTGATCATGAACACTAAGAATTTTGACTGGAGGACAGTGTTACTCACACTTTTCTGTTAAAAATGCTGTAAACACACACACACACAATTACAAACAGATTTGTCCCCAAATTCGAAGTACTGACCATTTTATGAAGTTAATTTTTCCAGTATAACAATAGTATACCATGAAGTCCAGTGATTTTTCTTTTTCGTTGTTGTTGCAATGCAACAGGTACCTATCCAGAAAACTAACTGACCCACCAAAATTCCACATGCTATCAGTACATGTGAGGATTTTCCTTCCTCCTGAATAATCAGATAGCATTTGCAGCATAGCTCATCAGCTTCAAACACCCAATGCTGTTTTAATTATTTTAATTATGAACTTATGTAGAATTTTTCTTTAAAAGTTTGTACACTTTTGTATTTTATAATTAAATTTAGAGTTTGTTTAAATTTCATGAAAGGATTGTGTTTAATGAGAAAGCCATCCTGTTAGCATGATATAATTCAACCATCAGTTTGACAATGAACTGTGGCTTGAAGTGCTTTTTAGATTAAAGATGTTTTTTAAGGAGAAAAAAAAAAAGCTCATTCATATCTTTTTTCAATTTGTATCAGTTTCTCTGAATCCTAAAGTTATCTTGGTAGTATGTCACTAGACCTATTTTGGAATCTCCCTTAATGGTCTTGATTTTTTTAATTTTATTTAATCCAGTGTTTCAGTGCAGAAAACCTGATTAACCTTTCATCTTTTCAAATGTTACCACTTAAAAATTCACAAAATATCTATCTGGCATCTGGTAATGCATATTACATAAAGTGTTTACAAGGTTTAAATATAATATGTTCCACCTTGCTAATTTGGATGAAGTAATTCAGATTTTAGGGAATATTTTGCAGTAAGTATGACTGCCTCATTTTGCACTTCCTTCCTTTCGCCTATTTTTTTCCATTTTTTTCTTTCGCACTTTCCCTGATATATACATAATTGCACACCGAAACTTGACTCAAGACATTCATTAATTATAAGTTTCAAGATGTCCTGTGGATTTGGACCTACAATTTATATGAACCAGATTTTCTAATACAGCCATTTGGTGAAGAGACTATCCACATTAAGTTACTATAAATCCTACCGTGTGATAATAAAGTTTAGGCTATCTATACAGTACCATATGTGCCTTGAGAATGTTCAATTAGAATGGTTTTAAGGATTGTAAGTAACTGAAAACCCAACTTGCCTGGTTAGCAATGAGAAAATACCTCATATGGGCAGTGGATAGGGTGGTGGATTCCAAGTGGTTCCAAGTAACCACTGAAACTTCTCTGAAATTCTCTGATATGACTTTGCCTCCCTCCCAATGTTGGTTTACCCTCAGTCTAGTAGCTGGATGATTTTATACTATAATTTTTAGCATCTCACCCAAATACACTTGGAAATATTCAGAGACAGTTAAAAGACTATTTTCCTTTGATGTCTCTTTCCATAAAAATCATTAAATTCTTCCCAGAAACTCATCAATGAACTTCATCCCACATCCTACTGGCCAGAATCAGATTACTTGCCCACTCCTACATATAATTTTTTGTCCAGAGAGCTAGGATTACCAAAAGAGGATTATCTATTCAACTTCTAGCCCCTGATGTGGAGGATAAAATCAGTTGTGTCACTTGGTTGGACAACAAGGGATGGATACTTCAATGATATTGGGAATATTTGACAATAGTCAACAATAGACATTTAGGAAGGGTGAAATAGGATGGAATGAATATTTTAGGCAAAAAGTAGAACCCACTTGAAATTCGGATTTTTGAGATGAAACTTCGTACTCATTAACCTCCAGGATCTGATCTGTAAGATCACATCTGAGATGGAACACAAGAGCACTTTTCCTGATAGGTGGAGTCGATGACATAGAATTTGCCTTAAGCATTGAACTTCTGAGGCTATTGTCAGTCAGATTTGAGATTTCTTTGGAAACACAGAAAACTTTAGCAGGTTTTTAGTTTTCCAATAATTCTGGGAACTGCCATTATAATTTTTAGGAGCATTGTCTTGACAAAAGAGACAAATATGTGTGTATGTATATATATATATATATATATATATACATACATACACACACACATATATATGGCAGTTCTTGTTCTGCAGATACAATATCCTCTCAAACGTCTCATGGGAATAGTTAATACTAGTTAGAAGCTGCAGTGCTGAGCAACTGAGTCCCTCTGTCCTTCATTGAAAAGTGAAGCATAAGAATGACTCCATGATCACATTCCAACACTGATTCTGATTCAATAAGTCTGAAGCAGGACCAGAGCATCTGCCTTTTTATCTAGTTCTTAGCTGCTCTTGATGCTGTTTGTCCCTGGATCACATGTTAAGTAGCAAAGCTATAGACTAGTCAATCTTTCTAGAACTTAACACAGACACTTAACATAGACACCTAAAAAGTTCTTTTAACTCTGGCTACTAGGCTAACTTTTACTACTTTTCTGGTTGTTCAGTTACCCAGTCATGTCCAACTCTGCAACCCCATGGACTGCAGCACGCCAAGCCTCCCTGTCCCTCAGCATCTCCTAAAGTTTGCCCAAGTTCATGTCCATTGCATCAGTGATGCCATCCAGCCATCTCATCCTCTTGATGCCCTCTTCTCCTTCTGCACTCAACCTTTCCCAGCACTAGGGTCTTTCCCAATGAGTCAACGGTTCACATCAGGTGGCCAAAGCATTGGAGCTTCAGCTCCAGCAAAAGTCCTTCCAAAGAGTATTCAGGGTTGATTTCCTTTAAGATTGACTGGTTGGATCTCCCTACTTTCCAAGGGACTCGCAAGAGTCTTCCCCAGCACCACAATTAGAAACTGTCAATTCTGTGCTCTTCTTTCTTTATCGTCCAGTTCTCACATCCAAACATGAATACCAGAAAGACCACAACCTTGACTACACAGACCTTTGTTGGCAAAGTGATGGCTTTGCTTTCTAATGCAGTGTCTAGATTTGTCATAGCCTTCCTGTTAAGAAGCAACTGTCTTCTAATTTCATGGCTGCAATCACCATCTGCAGTGATTTTAGAGCCCAAGAAGAGGAAATCTGCCACTGTTTCCACCCTGTCTCCTATTTGCCATGAAGTGATTGGGCTGGATGCCATGATCTTAGTTTTTTTAATATTTAGTTTTAAGCCAGGTTTTTCACTCTCCTCCTTCACCCTCATCAAGAAGCTCTTTAGTTCCTCTTCACTTTCTGCCATTAGAGTGGTATCATTCACATATCCTGCATTGCAGGTGGATTCTTTACTATCTGAACTACCAGAGAAACCCCTAACAAATATACAGAGATCTTAATTCAAAAAAGCATAAGCAAGATTTTAAATATTCATGATTTTCAGAATTTTTCATAAATATTAAGAAACAACGTCTCAGAAATTCTTTTGTGGTTTTTTTTTTTTTGAGACAAAGACTATCTTCACTTAAAAGAAGGTGTCTGTTACGTGGAAAATATTTGGAGTCTTTATGACAAAGATTTAGTACATGCATTATTTGTTCTTTTGCAACAACTAGCAAATTTCCCACAAGGACGTATGTAGAATAAATGAATGATAATTGCTTAACTTCTCAAGATTGCAGCTTCTTCAATGAGTAAAATCAATATAGTTAAATCTTGCCTATCCCCCTATACCAACATGTAGCATAACAAAAAGAATCCAAGTCTAGAGGTAAAAAACTTGGAGTTCTACCAAGTAATCTTGGTGGAAAAGCAAACTCTCTCCAGACATCTGTGAAATACAGATAATAATGTTCTTAATATTCAATTAGATAAGGAATATGTCAATACGTTGAAAAACTGAAAGTGTTTTACAAATGCTTGTTACATTTCTACTACTCCTCCCACTAGTAGTACCACTACTGGTACTAGTATTAGTGACATTTTGTAGCAATTAAACAACTTCAGGGACTTCCCTGGTAACTCAGAATCCGCCTGCAATGTGGAAGACCCAGGTTTGATCCCTGGGTCAGGAAGATCCCTTGGAGAAGAAAATGGCAACCAACTCCAGAATTCTTGCCTGGAGAGTTCCATAGACAGAGGAGCCTGGTGGGCTACAGTCCATGGGGTCACAAAGGGTTGGATATGACCGAGCAACTAACACACACACACACACAAACTAGTTATGTTTGGTCACCTAGACACTTAACATAGGTACAACATTGTGGAGAAAAGATATTTTCTACTGTCAAGTTTGCATATTATTATAGAATGATCAGAAAAATAGTTCACTGAATACAATTAATCTCAATTTATATAACTGGATATAATATGGGCGACATAAATATCTAAGAGTAGAATTTAAAGAACCAAAGTATAACATTTTCATTAACAACAACTATTTTCATTACTTATTTCAGTTTGGCAGACTTAACATTTAGAAAGAAAAGATCATCTCTTACTTTTCTTTTAATCCATCTTGATGCAAAAAAGAGAAAAAAGATGATTACTGAGAATAATTAAATGTCATGGACACCTAATTACATCTGATTTAAACCAGCATTTATAAGTATTATCAAATATAAATCAACTCTATCATGTATGTTTTAATCTCCAGAAAATGTGAATTTTCTGAATATGATTGTATGGTATATAATTTTCTGAATTAATTATACAATATGTAAAACTATTTAGGAGAATGATTTTGGAACTAACTAGTCTCTCTGAAATGAAGAATGATGAGCCTCTGTGTATACAAATTTTCATAAGAAGATTTTATCTTTAGGTTAATTCTAAGAGAAAATTAAAAATATGCATTTGACCTTCCCAAATCTTCATTGTTTACCTCTTTGAGCTCATTTCTCAAGCTGAAAACATTTTTCAGTTTCTTATGTAATCTTCTCTTTAAAATGTTATATCACTATACTTCCCTAAGTTTATGTGACAGGATTTTCACATGCAGCAAATAGTTTTGTTAAAGGTTGTGGTTGGAAGTAAACAATTCATAAAGGCATAACCAATAAACACTAAATATTACTTTTTCACACATTAAGTCAGGAAAGTCATGTTCTAATAAATATGTTTCTGAATTCACCTTCTTTCCTTGATGACTTAAAATATAAATATAAAAATTTAATCAACAGTTATTTTGTATGTAGTGATCTGTCTACAAACAAACCAATGATAGAACTTCACATATTTTCAGAAAATGACATTAAAGAAGTGATAAAGTTCTTCTAGTGATGTTGTGACACATTATATTTTTATTCTCTAAAACATGTATCATTAATATTGAAGTTTTAGTAAATTTTAAAAACTGTATCCCTCAAGTATAACTTCCTTTTGAGTTGCCCTCAGATGCTTTGAGGAGAAGTAAAATATTAAGTTAGTACAAGATCTTATTAAACTCGACAGTGAAGTCACCTCCATTTTACAACTGATCTGACTCAACCTCATCAACACTGTACACAAAGCTCATCAGAGTTATTTCTATGGAATTCCGCCATGTGAACATGTAGTCCAACTAATGCTAGGACAATTTAACAAAGAGACAAATATTTCAGAGCACAGTCTTTTTCAAGGATTATAAACTCAGCAAACAGACATTCACTCAATTAAACAATGTAAAGTTCACTTAACAGGAAAATTTAGGTTGGAACTAAGTTTGGAAGAAGGGACAGGTAGGGCTGAAATTATCTGTATAATGGACGAGCATGAATTTAAAGGATGAGTTAGATGAATATACTAGAGTTGAAATGGGGAGAAAGGGCCATCAAGATGGTAACAGTAGCCAGGCTGCATATATTAATAAAGTCAATGAGAAGTCCCCTATAATAAGGAGCAAAAGGCTGTTAACAACGAAGATTCTAGCATGTGATTTTAAGTTTTTTGCTTGTTTCTTGCTGGAGAATTACATGTATAATCCTTTTCCCTGAGAAGAAATACAAGTTTTATATAATAGATGTGAAGATTCATTTTTACCCACTCCAGTATCTTGCCTGGAAAATCCCAAGAACAGAGGAGACTGGGAGGCTACAGTCCATGGGGACATAAATTCTCCCAGCATTATTGCTGCCTAGCCAGTTACCTCAGTTCTCTGTGCCTTGGTTTCCTCATATGTACAAGTCATAATAAGAGCAATTGTTTCAGAATTGTTGTGAGGTGCAATGAGTTACGACATTACTATTCCCTGGAGAAGGGAATGGCTACCCACTCCAGTATTCTGGCCTGGAGAATTCCATGGGCAGAGGAGCCTGGTGGGCCCCATCCATGGGATTGCAAAGAGTTGGACACGACTGAGTGACTAACAAGATTCATTTTTATACTGATTAGGTCAAAGGAAGAGTGGACAGCTACAATATAAGCCACAAAGTAAAATTTACAAGACACTAGGGAAAAACAAGAATTTTGAGGAAGTGGGAAACAAAAATCAGAAGTGATTATGACAAAAAACCCTTTAAAAGTTACTGAGATGTTTCACAGGGAATGAGAGTTTTACGGTAAGTTTATATGGAACATAAGTCATGTGATTACACAACTGAATTTTGAGTCCAAACCCAACATCAAATTTTGAGAATATGAAATACCTTTCAGAATTAATTCAATTCTTTATTGTGACAGGGAAACAAGAATCAACAAAAATAAATCTTCTTTAACATTGTCTGCAGGCTCAAGACAGTGCTGTAAATAAACAAAGAATCCAGAAATCCAAGAGAAGGAAAACTGTCTCCATTTGCCAAACACATAATTCTTTACAAAGAAAATCTCAAGCAATCCACAATAAACTACTTGAAACTAATACACAAGTTTAAAAAGGACAAAGGATGGAGAATTAGTAAAAAAATCAATTTCATTTTTATATTCCAGTGATGAATAATCAGGAAATGAAATTAAGAAACAATTTCATCAGCAATAGCATCAAAAGGAATAAAATATGTAGGAATCAATTAGACAGGAAACGGGTAAGAACTGAACACTTAGTACAAAACATTAATCGGAAAGTTAAATATCAAAATGAATAGAGACATATTTCATGCTCATGGATTGAAAGGCTCCATATTCATTTTCAAGATGGCCGTTCCCTCCAATTGATCTACAAGTTCAATGTAATTCCTATTACCTCTTCCTTATTTCCTACTGAAACACTGAAGTCAAAATTTGTTAAAAGAGTTTTCTCCCCCATGTGTTTTACTCTCAGTTCTGCTGAGAGGGCCTCTCCCACTGCCAGGTGAAGTCTTGGCTCCTCTTTCAGCAGCTACAGCTGATATACTGCATCATCATCTCAAAGACGCATTATTCTAAGGAAAATGTTTCTTATTTGACATGTCCAGAGTATAAGGGGTCAGATGGACAGGTAAAATTACTTTAGCCCTAGCTTCAAGAATACAAAACTAAAACTACATAAGTACTTGAGAATAATAATACAATTTTACTATACTAGCTCATGTATATTTTATACACTAGGATTTCCCATGGCAAGACAAGATTTCCAGCCCTAGTTATCCATTAAAATCCACAAGGAAAGCACCCTAACCAGTCAGATAATAGTAAGAGCAGTTTAAAGTTTTCCAGGAGAAAGAGTGAGGGGCAGGACTAAGGAGGGGGAAAAATAGAGCGAAAATTTAAAAATAATTTCAATTGCAGCTTCACCAAAATGCTGGTAAGGTTAAAACTCACTTGAAAGAAGTATCCCAGTGGGAAGTTAATTGTGACATGATGAGACTATTCTGTGAGAAAAGGTAATGCTATGGATAGTTACATGTGCCTCTTCTTATCCATTCTAATTTTTGTAGTAAAATATATAAAGTCCCAAAATAGAAAACTAAATACTGCCCACAATTATTTTGGACCACAAGTATTAGACCTGTTGTTACTCCATTTCAAGATTCTTCTACAGGTGATATCTTGAAGATTAACAAGAAAACTGCTTTTCAAATGTTTGAATTTGTTCAACAAATAATTATTGAGCACCTACTCAACTGAGTTGATGATAATAAGTGTTACATATCAGAAAATAAGCAGTAACCAGGCAGACACAATCCCCTGCTCTCAAGATGTTTACTACCTAAACTAATCATCCACGTCTATTTAAAACTAAATCCAAAAATTTGCATTTCTATACTACAGGTTCAAAGATAAATGAAACTTTAGTTGTATTTTTTCGTACTATTTTATGATTTGTTTTAAATCTACTTTCAAATGGTTACAAGTCTTATAAATGTTATTTGTGAAAAATATGCCTAATAAACTTTGTTTGTTGCAGCCTGTACTTTGGAAGGAACATAGGTTAGAAATACTAACTTTTCAGACCTGTGACCTAAAAGATGCTCCAGGGGCTGTTAGCCTGTAGGATAGCTTTCTTGCCTCCATTCATTCAGTAACAGAAGAAGAAAATAAGGAAGGAACAATTGGCCAAATATTTGTTGCTTCTTAGATATGTAAATGAAAACAATCTGAAATTTACCTATATCAGATTAACAACTATTTTTTCTGGAAATATATTTAGTTTGTTTTTTCTAGCATAACAGTTAAGCTAATATTTTAAATGTTTAATTCCAAGGCTATATTTGTGTTTTTGTTTTGGTTTGCTATGTTTTTGTAGGATGGTTTCTAGGTCATGGATGTGAGAAAATCTTTATTTTCTCTCTCTGAAAAAAAAATCCTACTGATGGTTGTTGAAGTTGAAACTCCAATACTTTGACTACCTGATACAAAGAGCTGACTCATTTGAAAAGACTCTGATGCTGGAAAAGATTGAGGGCAGGAGGAGAAGGGGACTACAGAGGATGAGATGGCTGGATGGCATCACTGACTCAATGGACATGGGTTTGGGTGAACTCCGGGAGTTGGTGATGGACAGGGAGGCCTGGCGTGCTGTGGTTCATGGGGTCGCAAAGAGTCGGACACGACTGAGTGACTGAACTGAACTGAACTGATGATTCAGTGAGATTCCATAAAGAATTCTCCTGCCAGTGCAGGAGAAGAGGGTTCAATCCCTGAGTCAGGAAGATCCCTGGGGAAGGAAATGGCAACCCACTCTAGTATTCTTGCCTGGGAAATCCCATGGACAGAGGAGCCTGGTGGACTACAGTCCATGGGGTCACAAAAGAGTCGGACACAACTTAGCAACTAAAACAACAACAAAAACAAAGCCACAAAAGAAAAGGGTCCTAAATTTACATTGTCTTTTAGGAGAGGAGTAAAGAACCTGTTGGATGTTTATTACTTTGTTTCTAAGAGAAAGATAATTAACCAATATATCTTTGCTCTGATTTAAGAATAGAAATCAAAACATTTTTCAATTAGACAAAAAAAGATACACAGGAAGAAAGAAAAATGATAATGACATGAAAAAAGGGTGACAAAGCAATGTCCAACAGATGAATATATAGAAAGTTAGAGAGAAATGAGTGCTCTGTCCACTGCAGGACCCAGCAGGTCAAAGATACAGATATAAATAAATGGACATAAAGATCCTTATAAATAACCAATAGAGAGCTGTGCAGAGAAAAGAAACATACATACAAAGACATATGCTCAAGTATAGAAAGAAAAACTCTAAAACCTAATACAGAGATACATATGCCATCAGATAACATTTTACTAACTGATAAATTAAATAGTAGATGGATTCTTAGCACTGCTACACTATTACATTTATGTTTTAAATATTGTTAAAATAATATTTACATTTTTTCCAAGAAAAATATACAGACCCTTTGAATGAAATTGTTTCTGGGGTGATTTATGTTAAAAGTTGTCCTTATTTCCTCATAAGCTTTACAACACCACTAAGGGCAAATCCAGATGGTTTTGGGGAGTCCTGATATGTTGGTGAAGTTCAATTTCTTGATAGAAGGAGGGAAGTGCTGTCTTTCTGCAAAATAAAAATAATGTTAAAGTGCTGAAAATATGAAATAAAGTCACACAAACTAAACAGAAACTGATTGTAGCAAGAAAATTATTGCTGCATTGAGAACCAGTGCTGCCTTGTGAAACTACCATACTTTCTGATAATAGAGAGGTTCCCCACACACACAAAGAGACTGCCTGTGGGAGACCCAGGTTCAGTTCCTGGATCTGGAAGATCCCCTGGAGAAGGGAATGGCTACACTCTCCATTTTTCTTGCCTGGAGAACTCCATGGACAGAGCAGCCTGGCCTACAGTCCATGGGTTTGCAAAGAGTCAGACACAATGGAGCACTAACACTTTCACTTTCACAATATTCACAGGTATCGTTCATGTTGGAAGAAGGAACCAGGACATGAACACCATGACCTTGGGTATAATTATAAGAATAGCTTTTTCTCATTGATTAAGGATATAAATTTTGGAAATATAAAGAACAGAGTGCAAACAAAGTGAATCTGATGTACGATAAGGAAGACAGTGGAAAAAAAAAAAAGCTAAGACACCTTTCTTCTGAGACAAGAGGAAGAAAAAAGAGCATGATAAGTAAGTTCTAAGTGTATGCTGCACAATTTATTCTGCATGCGCTGTCTTTAAATATATTTCCCAGTATTTAAATGTAGGAGTTTTAATAATAATTTTATTTAAAGTATTTTAATCGTTATGTCAGATGTTTTGCATAGAACTTTTGTGCCCAACTCCTATTACATAAGTTGGATACTATATAAATCAACAAGAGATCACTTCAGATTGGACCAAACAAACATTTGTTTCACTGATTCCTACAAAATCATGTAATATTCTTAATTCATCCTTTTCTGTCATATCTATTTGTGTATCATAATTTACATCACATACATTCCCAAGAACATAGTCCTTAGTCTGAACTGAATATAACTAAAATACTGTTCTTGCTTTTCCAGAATTCTGTATTTCACTCTCACTCTAAATTATCTGATGTCACCCACATGAAGAAATATCTATTTTCAATTGAACTTTTTTGCTGTAGAATTTTATGAATGTTTATTCTCATTCATTTTATAAAAAATAATGAAAAAGCCTAGCTTATTATTATATATACTGTAATCAGTTAATACATAGATATTTCAAATGTCTGAGAAATGCCTAGAGCTTTCACTTTTGGGCAGATTATAAAGATTACATATCACATGGCGACTCTAACCCTTTAGTCATGGCTGCTTTGAATGCTGTATTTAGAAAGATCACAATGCTTTATTTAGGCTAATTGGCAATAGAAGACTATTAAGAATGCCTGCCTTGAGTGGGAAGGGTAGAGTAGCAGTTTCAGCAAGACAGACTAGCCACTTTGTCTTATTGATAAGTGGTAGCCAGGCATAAGATAAATGGCTACAGTATTAAGTGAACCATTTATTAACCAACAACCACAGTTTTGTTACTGAATAAAGCATCACATCTAGTTAGAGAGAGGGAGATGAATCTCCATGATGAAAGTGCCCAATTCGAGCTTGGAATCTGCCAAGTAGCAGCTTTACATCTATGATGTTCTAAAGTAGACTAGTTGTTCCAATCCCTGACTACAAGGTGAGCATCACCTAAGGAGATATTAAAAAATACCAGTGCCCAAACTCCATCTCAAGACTAATAATATCAGAACCTCTCTGAGCATGATCAGTATTTTTAAAATATCTTCCAGGTGATTCTAGTACAGTGAGGGTGGGAGTGGGAGGGTCTTGGTTTTTCCCTCTGCCTCGGTCCTTCTGGACCTTAGAACGTCCTTTCAGCCTCTCTAAAAGGAATCTTAAACAAGACCATAAGCAGGGCTCCTCAGCCCCCGGGATCTAGTATGATGATGTGATGTGGAGCTGATGTAATAACAGAAACAAAGTGCACAATAGATGCAAGGGGCTTGAATCATCCCCAAACCATCCCCCACTCCTTGCCCCCATCCATAGAAAAACTTCTTCCACAAAACCAGTCTCTCGTGCCAAAAAGGTCTGGAACAGATACTTTAAAGGGTCTGAACTGACACTTAAAGCAAAAGATTTTTTGTTGGTATTTGTTTTATTATAGTGATTCATAAAATTATCTTTGACACTGTTTGCTCCATATTCAAGAGAAAAAAAAAATTTAGGCATAAAGAAACAATAAAAATGAACTAAATGAGTAATTTCAAATAGCATTAATCTTAGAATTTTACTTCCTTTTCCCATCACTTGCCCTCATGGATTAAGGCTAATCATAACTAGTGAAGTCTGATTTTATGCCAGACTAAATGCTGCTGAAGAGCAGAGGATAAAGGTACCCAAGTGGACGTACACACATACACACACACACACACACACACACCCTGACCTTGGGTTCCCTGTAGACATTTGGAAGTTGTCAGCGGTAGCATAATGACAGTCCTAATTATTAAAATTACTCTTGTGTGGAGAGTGCTTTAAGAGTAAAATGCTGACAGGCATGCAATATGTTAACTGCATTATGGTCTTTTTCTTTTCTTTTAAAATGAAATTCTTTAGGAAATATTCCACTGGCTTTCATCAAAACATCTCTCATCACCCCAGTGACATGTACCCTCTCTCTCACACATTCCAAAGGAATTACTGATAAATTCTGATTTCTTAAGAATTCTAATGCCCTAAAGATATACTTTATATTCAGTTAGGTCAAGATATTTCTTTATAACCACAACTACAGGATCTATTACAGTCTCAATTTCTCAAATTTCTTTAATATGTAATCACTATTCACTAATTCCCAAATATTTTACAATGACACAAAGATGCTGTGATTTAAATATCACTAATTTGAAAATAGTTTAAATGTTTAATTTTAGATCTCAAGAAGAAGTAGCTTTGATCTTTAAGAAATAATTTTACACCCTCTACTATAAAATAGGGGCTTCCTTCATTCAGACAGTAAAGAATCTGTGGGCAGTTCAGGAGACTGGAGTTCGATCCCTGGGTTGGGAAGATCCCCTGAAGAAATGAATGGCAATCCACTCCACTATTCTTGACTGGAAAATCCCATGGCCAAGGAGACTGGTGGGCTACAGTCCATGGGGTTGCAAAGCATCGGAGATGACTGAGCAACTAACACTAACACTATAATATAAATGTGTAAACACACAATGATTTCAGAAAAAAACACATCAAACTATTGCATAGCCTGTAGTGAAATTTCATGAATCATAGAAAATGTCAAATAGAAATGGGGCATTGGAGAAGATTTTTGACAGTCCCTTGGACTGCAAGGAGATCAAACCAGTCAATCCTAAAGGAAATCAATCCTGAATATTCACTGGAGGGACTGATGCTGAGGCTGAAGCTCCGATACTTTGGCCACCTGATGTGAAGAACTGACTCAGTGGAAAAGACTGATGCTGGGCAAGATTGAAGGCAGGAGGAGAAGGGGACAACAGAGGATGAGATGGTGAGATAGCATCACCAACTCAATGGACATGAGTTTGAGCAAACTCTGGGAGATGTTGAAGGACAGGGAAGCCTGGCATGCTGCAGTCCATGGGCTTGGAAAGAGTCGAACATGATCGAGAGACTGAACAACAAACAGCAATAGTATAGAAAAGAAAAAGGGTTATTTTATGTTACTTCAGGAAGAATCAGAACCAATGGCTGGCAGTTCAGTTCAGTTCAGTCGCTCAGTCATGTCTGACTCTTTGCGACCCCATGAACTGCAGCATGCCAGACCTCCCTGTCCATCACCAACTTCCAGAGTCCACCCAAACCCACGTCCATTGAGTCAGTGATGCCATCCAACCATCTCATCCTCTGTCATCCCCTTCTCCTCCTGCCCTCAATCTTTCCCAGCATCATGGTCTTTTCCAATGAGTCAGCTCTTCACCTCAGGTGGCCAAAGTATTGGGAGTTTCAGCTTCAACATCAGTCCTTCCAATGAACATCCAGGACTGATCTCCTTTAGGATGGACTGGTTGGATCTCCTTGCAGTCCAAGGGACTCTCAAGAGTCTTCTCCAACACCACAGTTCAAAAGCATCAATTCGGGGTGGTCCTAGATGGTGGAGGAATAGGACGAGGAGATCACTTCCTCCCCCACAAGTTCATTGAAAGAACATTTGAACGTTGAGCAAATTCCACAAAACAACTTCTGAATGCTGGTAAAGGCCATCAGGCACCCAGAAAGGCAGTGCATCGTCTTCGAAAGGAGGTAGGACAAAATGTAAAAGATAAAAAGAAAGACAAAACAGGTAGGGACGGAGATCCGTCCCAGGAAGGGAGTCTTAAAAAAGAGAGCAGTTACCAAACACCAGGAAACGCTGTCTCTGGCTGGTCTGTGGCAAGCCTTGGAATCTCAGAGGGCAACATAGACAGGAGGAAAAATAAATAAATAAATAAATAAAACCCACAGAGTGCATGCTTAAGGCAACTCCCAGTGGAGTAGCAGCCCAGATGCTCGCATCCGCCACTAGCAAGCGGGGGCTGGGCAGGGAGGCGCGGGCTGCCTTGCTTAGGGTAAGGACCGGGCCTGAATGCCCCGAAAGCAATCTGAGGGAGCTAACTTGAGATAGCAACCCAGATTGTGGGATAGCTAACCCACAAAAAGCCCTAACCTAAGACATTGCCTGCCCGCTCACAGAACAAAGGACTGAGCCAAGCTAGCCGGCTGCCGACCGGCCCATCCCCTGCCGGAGACAGGCCGGGGAGGGCAGCCAGAGCCGGGAGGGGGCAATCGGCCCCAGAGAGGCATCCCATACCAAACTGCAAGCAGGCGTCGTTGCTAATCAAGACTTCTTGGGATTCTGGACAGTCGACATCCGCCGGGAGGGTTGCAGCCAGAGATCAGCTCCCCAGAAGAGACACACGGCAGGCCTGAGAAGGCGCGCCCGTTGTGCACCCAGAAAACGGAGCGGCTGGGACGGGGGAGGCGGTAAGACGCAGCCTCAGACTGGGGGCGCTGCGCTCACCAAGCACCTGGTCACCATCGGCAGACGAGTGGATAAGGAAGCTGTGGCGCATGTACACCATGGAGCCATTAAAAGGAATACATTTGAATCAGCTCTAATGAGGTGGATGAAACTGGAGCCTATTATACAGAGTGAAGTAAGCCAGAAAGAAAAACACCAATACAGTATACTAACGCATATATGTGGAATTTAGAAAGATGGTAACGATAACTCTATATGCGAGACAGTGAAAGAGACAGATGTATAGAACAGTCTTTGGGACTCTGTGGGAGAGGGCGAGGGTGGGATGATTTGGGAGAATGGCATTGAAACATGTATATTATCATATGTGAAACGAATCGCCAGTCCAGGTTCGATGCATGAGACAGGGTGCTCGGGGCTGGTGCACTGGGATGACCCAGAGGGATGGGATGGGGAGGGAGGTGGGAGGGGGGATCGGGATGGGGACACATGTACACCCATGGCGGATTCATGTCAATGTATGGCAAAAACCACCACAATATTGTAAAGTAATTAGCCTCCAATTAAAGTAAATAAATATATATATTTTTAAAAAGCATCAATTCTTCGAAACTCAGCTTTCTTTATAGTTCAACTCTCACATCCATACATGACCACTGGAAAAACCATAGCCTTGACTAGACGGACCTTTGTTGACAAAGTAATGTCTCTGCTTTTTAATATGCTGCCTAGGTTGGTCATAACTTTCCTTCCAAGGAGTAAGCGTCTTTTAATTTCATGGCTGCAATCACCATCTGCAGTGATTTTGGAACCCAAAAAAGTAAAGTCTGCCACTGTTTCCACTGTTTCCCCATCTATTTGCCATGAAGTGACAGGACTGGATGCCATGATCTTAGTTTTCTGAATATTGAGCTTTAAGCCAACTTTTTCCCTCTCCTCTTTCACTTTCAACAAGAGGCTCTTTAGTTCTTCTTCACTTTCTGCAATAAGGGTGGCTGGCAGTTACATGGAAGCAATTTTGAGATCAATATGAATAGAATGAATAATGAGATCTGACAAAAATTGGGTGCCTTGTTTAGCATACCTATTATGTGTAGTTGATGGTATGTCCAATTTGAGAATTCACCAATCTCTGAAAACATCAGAGCTACAAATAGGAAGTAGAATAAAGCTGATATGCTCTCAGCCTTCTCTCACCCCATGGATGTGTTACCAATAGGTGGGGATCCAGCTGCTTGGCAGACAAAAGTCAATAAACAGGCCAGGTTAGTGAAAAGGAAAGTTTGCTTTATTTCACACGCTGGCAACTGGCGGGGTGGGCAGACAGAGGTCACAGGATACGGCTCAGAAAATTATCTATAGCCCTTAGGAAGGAACTAAATGTCCTTGACTGTGCTTAACGAGTGAAAAGTGAAAGTTGAAGCGTTAACTCAGAGTTGTGTGTGACTCTTTGTGACTCCATGGACTGTAGCCCGCCAGGCTCCTCTGTCCACGCGATTCTCTAGCCAGGAATACTGGAGTGGATAGCCATTCCCTTTTCAGGGGGATGTTCCTGACCCAGGGATTAAATCCTGGGACCCCTGCACCGCAGGCAGATTCTTTACCACTGAGCCACCAGGGAATCTTAATGGGTAAGTTATTATTATTTGGTCTCCTCTGACTGTTTCCCTTTGTTTCTGTATATTCTCACTCCTGTGATTAAACTTATTCTCAGACAAAGGACAGGCTGAAGATGTGAGGGAGCAAGGGCCATAGGGTCCTGCTCCATTTCAGAAGGAGTATCAAACATTCATTCTCAGACACAACCAAGCACCAGCCCAAGCTGAAGCACTCTTGTTTCTCTAAAGGACATTCTCTGCCTTCTTAACCAGGCCAGAGACATAATTAAATATTTGGGTTTTTAAATGCCTACCCTTCCAGCTCCCAGGCAACCTTCTGTTGAGACCAGATAACTAAGAAGAAAGTACATGCTCAAATCTTTATCTCAGGGCACAGAGGCAGTTGAAAAACCAAACATTAAATACCAACAAATGTGGCTATTTATTGTGTAAATAAACTAAATTGCCTCCCTATTTTTCTGTCATCTCATTTTCCCCTGTGCTTCAATCAGTGAAGTACATAAATTAAAGGCAAGCCTTTTTTTATTTGAAAAAAAAGATATTATATTATCGATGCCTAGTAATCCTAAGTAATGCCACTTAGTTTTGATCCTTTTTGCAAGGAAAAATATATGTTTGATATAAAGGACACTGAATAATTTATGTAATGTTTAATAATGCATTAAACTGGGGAGAATTCAGAATGACATTCATAGTGATCTAAATTATTTTCATGCTGTATTATTCCATATGTGCCCATACACTTGAAATTGTTAGCACAGGCAATTAAAAAGGAGAAATGCTATTTGGAAATTAAGCAAATAAGAAAAGCTACTTTTATTCTGAATGATAAGACAACAGCTTTTTAATCAAGCAATTTGAATTGCAAGAACTGATCATGATAAAATGTAAATTAATGGATTAGGATTTACAGTTATGTTGTCTTAAACTGAGCATCATTTTCCCCATGCCCAGAAGCTGCTGACAAGGAGTAAATGTATTAAGGGTGATAAATGTCTATGATTCAGTGATATGGAATAGCAAGTGTCTCAGGAGCAAAGATGCTGCAGAAGTATAATAATTTCCACCCAAACTCAAAGCTATAACAATTTATTACTGATTTCGCTGTCTCTTAATTTTAATGCTATCTTGATCTGCTTATCCGAAGTTTGAAAATGCTACCAGAGTCTTCTTATCTCAGCTATGTGCTGAACTCAGGCCTGTGTGTCTTTAGGGAACAATTTGGTTCAACAGGAAGATGCAAAAGTTACAAACAAGGTGCAAACACAAATGCCATTCTCTTTATCCCTCTGATTTCCATTCCTCTGTGGCTGACTGAAGCCTCCATCACCCTATTTCATCCAAGCCTTCTAAGGGGCAATGAGGTTCACCTTGGTTTCCGTGTTTCTGAATTCTGGCCTACGTGGGAAGACACCTCAGTGGAACTTAAAGTCTAAAGGGAAAATGTTACACTCTCAGCTGGTCACACCACCTGAAGTGGTTCACTTCATGTTGTAGGAACAAAGGAAATATACCTCCAGGGTCAGGCTTTGGGTCTTGTAAAGCAGGCTCTGTATATTAATGTGACTCTCAAAAGCAGGTGAATCTTGCAACTCTAGCAGAGGCAGGCATTTTAAATGTTTTCTATTCCAAATATGAGGAAACAAAATCTGTAATACTCTGCCTTTTAAAAATCTCCTTTAAAAAAATCTTCATAGGTACATTTTTACTGATCTTTCTAATTTTCTTAGGCTATGTTACTCAACACAAATTTACAAATAGTTTCCGCAAGATGTTACACTTTGGCCAACAGTTCGAGAGGATCTTTTTCCTTTGACTGTCGTGTTCTATAAAATTTCAAAATGTTTTACCTAAGGAGAGGCAAAATTACTACCTTGGTATTTGGGAGATAATAGAACATACATGCACAGGTCTCTGCCCCCAGTCCCTGACACAGAGCTCCTAAAACCTTTGTGATTCCTAAATGATGAGAACAGTAGGAGCATCAGACTGAGATGACTCTGACTCTGGGTGGACTCCTGGATGGCTCCTGGATGGGGACTGGTGACCAGAAAGACCAAACAATGATTAGACGCTTGGAATGTTCAGCCCTACCCCTCATCCTTCAGACAGGAAAGAGTGGTTAGAAATGGAGTTAATAACTGATCATGCCTACACGATGAAACCTCAGGAAAATCCGAGGAGTAGAGGATTCAGAGAATTTCCATGTTGGGAACACATCCACGTGCTAGCAGGGTGATGTACCCCAACTCCACAGGGACAGAAGCTCCTGCACTCCGATCCTCTCAACCCTCGCTCTGTGGATCTCTTCATCTGGTTGTTCATCTGTATCCTTTATCATACTTTTTAATAAACTGGTAAACGTTAGTGTTTTCTCTGAGTTCTGTGAACCACTCTAGCAAATTAATCTGGGAACCTACTAGTCCCCGGATTAGCACTTTGTGATTAGCACCTGAACTCAGGTGGGAGCAGTCCTGTGGGACGGAGCCCTTCGCCTGTGGTTTCTGACACTATCTTCAGTGTCAGAACTGAGTTACTTTAAAGGCCAGCCTGCTAGAGTTGCAGAGAACCGCTTGGTTGTGGGGGAAAGTCTCCACACATTTAATGACCAAAGTGCAGTGTTCCGTGCGAGAGTAAGAGAAAAGCAGGTAGAAAACTGAGTTTTTCCAACTCAGTATTGTATATAAGTCCTTCCCTTAGATTATTAATGATAAATATTTTGGTAAGTCTGTTGACCATTTGTCTTTATTTCTCTGTTGATAACCTATTCATGTTATTTGACTGATTTTATTTTTCTTATTGATATTAAAATTTTCTTCCATACTGGTTTTATTAACCATTTGTTATATATATGCATATATTTGTCACTTTTATGTTGTAGTTATAGAATTATTAATCACATTTGTTATTCTCGATACTACAAAGAAAAAGTTGTCTATGTATATTTTCTATTTTGAAAATTGTTAAATCCACAGAAAGCTTGAAAAAGCAGCACAGAGAAACCAGCATGATTCACCAACTGTTAACATCATTTTATACCTGCTACACACACACACACACACACACACACACACATCTTTTTTCAATCCTTCCAAAGTAGGTTGCAGATATCATTACATTTCACCCCTCAGTACTTCAGCATGCATTTCCCAAGAAGTGGAACATTATTTCCTATGAAACCACATCATTACCACAACTAAGAAAATCAACAACAGTATTATCCAACATCCATGCACAAATTTTCTCAACTATCCTCAAAATCTCTCTCCAGGATCCAGTAGTTGATAGCATTTGATCATTATATGTCTTTAGTTCCCTCAATCTAGACAAGCTATAGTTCCCTTCCTTGGTCCTTCCTAATGTTGACTATTCAAAAGGTCCAGGTCAGTGAACCTGTAGAACATCCCATTTTCTAGATGTATCTGTCAGATACATCTGTTTTCTCATCATTAGGTTTAAGTCAAACATATCTGACAAGAGTCTGCATAGAAGATTAGACTTACTTCCCAATGTATTATATCATGAGTTAGCGGAGAAGGAAATGGCAACCCACTCCAGTACTCTTGCCTGGAAAATCCCATGGACGGAGGAGCCTGATAGGCTACAGTCCATGGGGTCACAGAGTTAGATACGACTGAGAAACTTCACTTTCTTTCTTTCTATAGTTCCTTTTGGAGAAGGAAATGGCAACTCACTCCAGTGTTCTTGCCTGGAGAATCCCATGGATGGAGGGGCCTGGTGGGCTATAGTCCATGGGGTCTCAAAGAGTCGGACACAACTAAGAAACTAACACACACTGTTTATTAAATTAAAGCAGAGCCACACAAGGCAAATTGGGGTTAAAATACTATCAAGCTCATTATCCAAAACATTCCTCAGAAAAACTAGATTAAAGAATATATACTTAAAAGTTACTAAGAGACTAGATCTTAAGTTCTCATTTAAAAAAATGATAAATTATATGATGTGATGGCAATGTTAGCTAACACTATGGCTGTAATCATATTGTAATATATAAGTACATCAAATCAACACATTGTACACCTTAAACTTATAAAATGTTATGTTAATTAGATCTTAATTAAATTTTTAAAAAAGATTATAACTTGGCCCAAAAGCCAAAACAAGGATATCTACTTCTGCCCATTGAAATGTACAAATTTCATCCATCAGTGGATGAACAATGTAACCCTCTCCTCACTCATATTCAGATTACATAAATTTACAATTGAAAATGTAGATTTGTATATGCAAGTTGTTCAAGCATGCTTAAATATTTTCTAATAACTGCAACTTTTCACAAAACAGAAATGAAGAAAGACAATGTGCTATTCCAAGCAAAGAAAAAGAACAATTCATAAGAGGAGAGATGATCTCTGATGCAATTAGAATGAAGTGAGACATTCCTTCTCTAGGAGAAGGATTCAAAAGGATGATCCAGTGTTATTCACTTCTGCCAAATGAGCAGGAGACCTTTCCCTAACATAGTAAACTGTTAGTTTTTAATTTATTCATGATCTATTCTTAAAATACCACACACAGAAACAGACAGGTCATTAATTTCATATGGTCAAAGCAATCAATACATTATGTATATTTTCTTCTTTTTCCTTAATTGTGATAAAACCACTCTGTACTCAGTCACTCAGTCGTGTCTGACTCTTTGTGACACCCTGGACTGTAGCCCACCAGGCTCCTCTAGCCAAGGAATTTTTCAGGCAAGAATACTGGAGTGGGTTGCCATTTTCTTCTCCAGGGGATTTCCCCAACCCAGGGATCAAATCCATGTCTCTTGCATCTTCTGCATTGGCAGGTGGATTCTTTCCCACTGTACCACCTGGGAAGCCAATAAAACTGTATCACCCACCCAAAAATAAGATGAATATTTGTCATCTAGTTGTTATTACTTATTTGTTCATACCACTTTTTATTTATTTGAAATTTATTTTTATATACAGGGCATTAATATTAGCTTTTCTCTTGGGCTATTCTCCTAGCAGTGCTAACATAAATATATGCAAACCAAGTACATTAGTTCAAACCCTCTAGTCACCATATTAAAAAAAATTAAACAAATGTGAAATTGATTTTAATAACATATTATATTTTACTTAACCCAACCTTTCCAAGTATTGTCATTACAACATTTACCCATTATTTGATAAATTATTAATGAAATATTAATAAGATTAGTAAGATTCCCCAGTGGCTCAGACGGTAAAGCGTCTGCTTACAATGTGGGAGATCCGGGTTCAATCCCTGGGACAGGAAGATCTCCTGGAGAAGGCAATGGCAGCCCACTCCAGTATTCCTGCCTGGAAAATCCCATGGAGGGAGGACCCTGGTAGGCTACAGTCCATGGGGTCGCAAAGAGTCGGACACGACTGAGCGACTTCACTTTCACTTAATGAAATATCATACATTCTTTCTTCATACTGTTCAAGTGTTCGGACTAGGATCAACATGGGCTCTTCACGCTTAGCTCCACATCAGCAAACCAAAACTTAACTGTTTCTGTGCTCAGCTCTCCCAGAAATGGAAGGTCTAGGTCAACCAACCACTGCTTGACCAGCTTCAAGTTATATAGGACCAGCTTCAAGACTTCCTTTTGAGCCACACAAATAAAGTAATTTTGCCTTAACCAATCATCAGATCACTAGTGTAACTTCCTGGTTCCTGTTCACTTCGGTCTATAAAACCCTCTTACTTTGCACAACTCTTTGAAGCACCTGTCTATTTTCTTGACTGGATAATTTCTGATTCATAAATCACTAAACAAAAGCCAACTAGTTGGCCTGAAACTTCCTTCCAATAATACTAAATCTTTGAAATCTGGAGTGTATGTTACAGTTACAAAACTTCTCATTCCAAATACTAAATATTTATCAGCAATATTTTCTATGTATTGAGATTTAATAAATCTATAGTTAAGATTCACATAGTCATTTCCCAAACTTAAAAAGTTTCCAGTAAAGTATCAGTTTTAAAATTAAATTAATAAAAATTAAAATTTAAAATTCAGTTTTTCAGTCACACAATCCACATTTCAAGTTCTCAACATTACATGAGATTCATTGCTATAACATTAGACAGGACAGTCTAGATAGTCCATATCTGCTTAGTGGCTAATCAGATATTCAATTTGGAATCTCGTTATTTTTTAGCACTTTAGTATGTAGTTATAGAAACTCATAGTCCAATCTCATGAGGACTTAATCATTTAGAGGAGACAAGGCAGAAACAATGATGATAGATGATATCATTTATCACAGAAACAAAGTGTATCACTTTAGATAGATATAAACTAAAATGTGTGGTAAATTTCACATCACTTGTATGTAGACCTTATAGGATATCTGAAATTAAAAAAAGCAACATGGCTTACGTTTGCTTCAAAACTAGGAGAAAACAGATTTGTTCTGAGCTCCACAAAAATCTATACCTTTAAAATGCATTTTTAATCTTACCTCAACATTTGATGATCTCCTCATTAGTCTTAATAAAGAGAAAACTCTCATTCTAATTATGATGAAAAGTTATCTTATTATTTATTTAAAAATTAGTAATAATAAATAAATTCAATTGTCTTTATAAGAAAATTTACAGCATATAATTAAAGGCAATAAAATTTATTTTGTAATACTATACCACAAATATCTGCAATTTTAAACATTATACATGTATCTCAGAAATCAGCAGCTGGAATGCAAAACAGCTTTATTTTTAAAAACAACAGAAGCATTTTATTCTATTGCCATTTCTGTGAGCATAACAAAAGTATTTTACAGATGAGTAATCATATGCACTGAAGTCAAGTGCTTATCACCAAAATTCATACAAGCCACCAGCGTCCTGAATACTCATTGTGAAGTTGACTTATCATTAGAGCCGGGAAGTAATGAAATGGCAGCATTTTTCAATAACTAAACTCATATTGAGATTAAACATTTTACAATAACAGGGATTGAAGACTAGAAGTAAGATGTAATAACTAAACTTGTATTAAACAATTTATATTTGACTTGAACAAGTTTCAGAGGTACTAACCAATGTCTGTAATCTCATGAACAAATCATTTTGAAAATTTACTGAACAGTTGTCTATCTGATAGCCACAAAAGGGAAGTTCCTTTTAAGAACTTTAGTGGTAAGAGAGTTTCCTGAATGGACTGGCAAGTCACACTGCCACAAATCACGGAAGGAAAGCATGAGATTTTGCAGGTAAAGATCTTTGTAAATGTCAGCCTCCCAATGATCACAGGTACGGATCTGATTTTCACATGCTATCGTTGATTTTCTCATGTGCTACCAAGGGACAGACCCTTTCCATTTACAGTTATATAAATAAATTTTTACATGAAAGAAGACCCTCCCAAATTTGGAAATACATGGGGGTGGGTCATCTTCAGTTCAGTTCAGTCACTCAGTCGTGTCCGACTCTTTGCGACCCCATGGACTGCAGCATGACAGGCCCCCCTGTCCATCACCAACTCCCAGAGCCTGCTCAAACTCATGTCCATTCAGTCGGTGATGCCATCCAACCATCTCATCCTCTGTCGTCCCCTTCTCCTCCTGCCTTCAATCTTGCCCAGCATCAGGGTCTTTTCCAATGAGTCAGTTCTTCACATCAGATGGCCAAAGCATTGGCGTTTCAGTTTCAATCCTTCCAACGAATATTCAGGATTAATTTCCTTTAGGATTGACTGGGTGGATCTCCTTGCAGTCCAAGGGACTCTCAAGAGTCTTCTCCAACACCACAGTTCAAAAGCATCAATTCATTGGTGCTCAGCTTTCTTTATGGTCAAGCTCTCATATCCACACATGACTACTGGCAAAACCATAGCCTTGACTAGACAGAACTTTGTTGGCAAACTAATGTCTCTAATTCTTAATATGCTGCCTAAATCATCTTCAGGATATTCTAAACTTTGGAATTTAAGTTATTGCCCCAGTGCAATTTTCATGATTTTATTCATAGATCCTTCTTTTTTATATCAGTGAGCCACATTTGCCTGTGAAATAAAATGAATGCCCAAATGTTTTTAGTCATTTTGTGATGAAATTTGGATTTTTTTCTATTGAAGACTTTGTGGAGTTTGACTTATTGACATATCAGATAGGAGTTCTCAACTACTGTTCAGTAAAAAGGCCTCTTCTGACACAGAATGGTCCCAATTCAAGTTCAGATAATAACCCTAGGGCAGCTAAAAATACTTTACCCTGATGCATTGGTAAGGGAAGTTAGATATTATCGTTGATTTTAAAACTGTTCCTGTAGTAAAGGATGATTTGCATTTTTACTGTTTCATTTTATTAGTGACCAATAAAATGAACAATACACATCCTTATATAGAGTTAAAGACATGATTGTAGTCTTTACTAGGAAATGAAACAAAAATAGAAATATGAAAAAAGAACCTGAAAGAAAAAAAACAAAATGATCCTCTAATCAACTACTCTTTATTTGTATTCAACCTGTATATAATATTGATCATGTATGCTACAATTTGTTTTAAAATAATTTTTTGTCACTTAACAGTCTGTTAAATAAGCTAATTTTTTTTTTTTTTCTATTTGCTTCACTGTAGTGTAAGTGCCTGAAAATTTACTTTTTTGATTGTGATGTGTCTGACAGTAAGCTTTTGATTGCCAGGGCATCTACTTCAAAGACATCCATCTTAAATAAACATACTGCCAGCTACACAAGGAGATACGTAGTCAGGCTGCCCCACCCAGGAAGCTCCCCTCAGGTGATGCAGAAAATTGACCATTTGAGTGACCTTGTTTTTCTCTTTCAGCACTTTAATTCCAGCTCTTATGTCTTAAGTTTATCAAAGAGTAAACTGAAGAAATCTGAGGAACCCTACCCTTGGTCCCCAAAAAGGCAGAGCTCCAGATCCACAAACTCTCTATCTGCGTGGACCCAGGTATGCCATGTACCCTCCAGGACACGTGTGTGAATTAAGAAAACCTTTTAAAGTTTCTTGATGTTTGTTGCCGAGGAGTGTCTATTACAAGGCCTAGACCAGAACTGTCTGTGGGGGGCTCACCACAAACAGCGCCAGCTCAGGTGAGCACCCCAGGCGTTCCTAGCTGATAGCACCACCACTGATAGGCTGAGATGAATACAAAACACTCACTTTCCATAAACTTTGGTTCAGAGAGAATTTTAAAATACATTCCAATAATTAGAGAAAAGTTTCCATTTGTACCTGGCCACTGAGGCCACCCCACCGCCACCCTAGTCTCAGAAGTGATAGAAATAAATCATTTTCATGTGTATTAGAGGCAGCTATTTGGCAGGGAACACCACCTTGCCTTAGCCAATCTTGATTCTGGACAGTTAACTGGAATAGCTAGTTAATTTCTGCAAGCAGCCGCCTCCATTTTCTCAGAAAATGAGGGGAAGCCTAGAGTGGAAGCAAAGGAAGAACAGAGGAGGGAAAGACAGGCAAATATGGAAATAAAGTGGATAACTGCTGAGGCATGGTTAATCAGAAAGGACACTCCATGCATATTATGGACCCATTGTGATAATAAAATTGGAATAAAATTGCCTACCCAAACCACTTGAGACACTCTGCATCTTTAATTTTTAAAGTTATGAAGACACTTGACACAGAAGGGGATCAATTATCATGAGTTTGCGTGCAAATACTTACTTAAGCAAGGCAGTGGGTCAGAGTCAGTAGGAAAATTGCAGGCTTGCAGCCACGTAATGGCAACTAATTACACTATTTCAGGGCCCCTTTCCAATGGTCTCAGTTGGCAGTAATGGTCATGGCTGATTTATTCTGAATCACTTTCAGGGGTCTGAAGTTATGATAAATTTATATGTTTGCTAAAGAAAACCGGTTCTGATAATGAATCCACCAAAACATTAAAACAAAAGGGAGTCCCTCCAGTTAACTTGTTATGTGCTCTGATCTTTGAGATAAATAGTTTGGCCTGATTTCAAAACAGAAGAGGTGTCTGGTATGGGATGGGAGCAGTTCTCAGACCACAGTAGCCCCTCTTACAATGGTCAGCCTTGGACAGATACATTTTGGAAGATGAGAATTTTAACCGTCTCCCCTGTATGTGATAGTTAATAGACTGTTTTGTGGCTCAGATGGTAAAGAATCTGCCAGCAATGCAGGAGACCTGGCTTCAGTCCATGGGCTGGGAAGATCCCCTAGAGAAGGGAACGGTTGCCCACTCCAGTATTCTTGCCTGGAGAATCCTATGGACAGAGGAACCTAGTGGGCTACAGTCCATGTGGTCACAAAGAATTGGACAGGACTGTGTGACTAACACTTTCACTTTATTTCACTTAAAATAAAGTAACAGGTGCTTTTCTTTATATGAGTAGCAGTTTTGAGGGCATGTTCAGGCACTGGCTCGGTTCTGAATTATCAAGGCAAATTTAAATTTTATTTGATTATACTATTCACCTATGATTATTTAACTGATTTAGTAGGGAAGTCTTTACCTTTCTTCTTTTCTCTATCTTCACAAAGTCTTGAGAAATTTATATTTTCACAAGGTCAAGTCTGAGGGGAAAAAAACAAGCTGGCCTGATAGACAAGGAAACTGAACTTCATTACTGAGTTCAAAAAAACAAACCATTAGAAGCTAAATGAGCATTGTCAGATTTGTGGTGAACAATAAAAATAAGCAACCTCCATTTGTCTACATTTCATTAAGGAAAAATTCACATCTCTCTCACCCTATTGCCTATGTGAAAGCTATAGAAATAGACATGACATTTGAAGACTGACTGTTCCCTTTTTTCTATTTCTTATCTGTGAGCAATTTGCCCATTAAGAAGTGAATTTAGTATTGGGAATGAATTGCTTTCTCGTTCTGTCCTACTAAATGCACAGCTTTAATGTATATGTGAAAATTAATCCATTGCATATAAAAATAAATCCACTCCATGGTATTTCCCTGAATCTCTTCCAAAGGATATCATCTTTACAGTAAATAAAGCTTTGCTTACGAAAGAGGCCCTAAGCCATAAACCCAAAGTACAAGTTCTCAGCCAGCAAGGCCACCTGCGTGGCCATCTGCGCTATGGGTGGACAGGACACACGGACCGCCATCAGATGCAGTGACTGAGAGGCCAGAATGGGAAGACACTATTGTCAACACTATACATGCCACCAAGCAGCTGATCAAATATCAGCATCAGTTCCTCCTTTTGTCGGCTTCAATCTAGGAGCACAATCTTGCTTGGTATCAATCCTTAAAACGTAAAATATGCATGTTCACACATTCAGCGTAGTAAATGTTTCAAGAAATACATAAATATGTGTTCAGAATCTCTCCCTTCCGTTTCCTACCTTTTCTGAAGTTTTCACTTTATTTCTTTCTGAAACTTACAAACTCTTTGAACTAGGAAAAGAATGCTGGCACCGTGCTGAGGAATACCTGGCTCAACATTGACTAAATGATTCCATGCTGGCGCCTCAAATCCATACAGAGTCTGAAGAGGCGGGATTGGAAAGCTACTGCTCTCTGTTGGTACCTGGGCCAATATGGTTAGTAGAAGTAGTAGTTTTCCTTTCTTCCATCTGCTCTGTGGTCTACTTGGGGGTGGAAGGCTGTTAGCAGTGGGATAGGAACTAATAGCATTACATGCTACAAAGAGCAATTGCCTGAGCAATTTTCCTAAGCCAGAGCCAAAGCAAAGCAAATGCAATACTCCCCCTCACCTCGCTGTCAGCCGCAGGAGGGTTGAGCTGCTCAGGATCTCCACAGGGCGAATTCCGTGACGGAAACTGAATTCTGGAGCCAATTGCATGGCGGCGTGGGTCTGCCTCCAGCATAGAATTTAAATATTAAACACTACGTAAATTTTTTTCTTTTCAGGGACTCTCAAAAATAAAGAATTTTAATAGCACAGGTGTATTTGTTTGACTTCTTTGAAAGAAAACACCTTCCAGCTAAAGGAAAATGCACAGTGTTATTTGGAAATATTAGTATCACATTATTGGTTTGGTATTTTAATATCAAGTCCAATGAAACAATGGTCAAAAAAACTCATCTTAAAATTACTCAGTGTTATATCCTTCAGCTAAAATACAGATAAAATATTCCCTGAGATGTGAACATTCAATGTAGAGTGCCTCTTTCCCCATTTAGAATGTTGTATGTTTCAAAAAATTACCTCTTCACTTCTAAAGAGATAAGGGAAAAATGAAATGGAAAAGTTCAAAATTGACAGCGAAACCTTTTATAGATAACATTGAAAGCAACTGCTCTTTCCATATCCCATGCCTGAAAATATAAGTAAACTGTATTCACTGAATCTAAACCTTCAAAGTATATATAATCAATGTGCATTAAATAACTATCGACACTTAACTTTCTTCTTCTGCTTCTATTTTGAATAGAATTTTACTGTTTACATTTCAAATTCCAAGCTACATAATGATAGTCTTTTATTTTGTGTTTTTATATGCATACTAGTGTTTTTGTATCTTAAAGTCATTCGGGTTTATTTTCTTATATTTTAAGTTTTTACATATAAAAGGTACTTATTTTTTCATAAAAAGTCAGAATACATACAAAGTCAGAAAAAGCATAGACTAATGTTGAACAATCACTGGCATTAAAATATTATACATTGCTTTTTCATAAAATTGCAGAATCTTAAATCCAGAAGATAATCTTAGAAATCAACTAATATAACCCTCCTCATTTTACAAATGAAAAAGAAAAGCATGAGGTTCAGGGGAAAACAAGTGATCTGCTTACCATCACATGGCTAGTAGATGACAAAGCTGACACCAGACTTTAGACTTTCAGTCTTGAAATATTTCTTACTCTGTGCCTGCATGCAAAGTCACATCATGTCCAACTCTTTGCAACGCTATGGACTGTAGCCTGCCAGGCTCCTCTGTCCATGGGATTCTCCAGGCAAGAATACTGGAGTGGGTTGCCATTTTCTTCTCCAGGGGCTCTTCTTATTCTACAAGCTTCCTAATGGAACATAGGGCTTCCCTCATAGCTCAGTCGGTAAAGAATATGTCTGCAATGCAGCAGATCTGGGTTTGATTCCCGGGTCAGGAAGATCTGGAGAAAGAAATGGCAACACACTTCGGAACTCTTGCTTGGAGAATCCCACGGACAGAGGAGACTGGCAGGCTACAGTCTATGGTGGTCACAAGAATCAGACACAACTTAGCGGCTAAACCACCACCATTGTCCTAATGGAACATAGATTAAAATATACAAGATAGATAAATGAGTGCCTCAGTTCAGTTCAGTTCAGTTCAGTCGTTCAGTCATGTCCAACTCTTTGCAACCCCATGAATCGCAGCACACCAGGCCTCCCTGTCCATCTAGGACCAATTAAATCAAGATAGTATAAAATATAAAGCTTCAACAAGAAATAGATGACACATTTAAATTTGGATACTTGGAAGAGGGTCTAATAAATGAATTGCTTGTCAAGGTGTGGGCAGGGAATAAG
Source organism: Odocoileus virginianus (assembly GCF_023699985.2). Classification (NCBI taxonomy): domain Eukaryota; kingdom Metazoa; phylum Chordata; class Mammalia; order Artiodactyla; family Cervidae; genus Odocoileus; species Odocoileus virginianus. Next base: position 18,794,363 of record NC_069698.1, read on the forward strand.
GAAATCATAGGAGATATCACCAGAGTCTGGGATAGAAAAAACTGGAGCTATTACTATTTGTAAGCTTAACCTGAGAAAGAATGTGTGGCTCCTGAAAGCCAAAGAGAAGATCCTGCAGGATGAACTACTTCAACAGCAGCTCTGACCTGTGGTTGAGAGGCAGAGTCAACAGGAGGTGATGGTTAGAGGGGAAGACCACCTCTTGATATTCTGCCCACATAGATCTGTCTTGCGGGACAGGAAGCAGAGTGGGAAGGACAAGATGCAGGTCAAAAAGAGGAGATGAAAGCATGCAGGTGAAGCATGAATAAAGAAAGCAAAGAGGGAATGAGCTAAATGTGGAAAAGACATCAATTTTAAAGTTATGAGCGAAAAATACTAACTCAGTAAAGGAGCAGACCAAACAGAATGACCAAGTTGTGTTGGATAACAGGTTGTAAACAAAGTTAAATTTCTGGAAAGAGAGAAAAAGAAGAATAAATGGAAAGAGGAGTGAAATCTGAGGCAAAGAAAGAGAAGGTTGACGGAAGATGGGTATAAACGAATCAAAGCTTAACAAAAAAAGTTACTTTGTCATGTAAACCTGTTCCAATTGGACCTAAGCAAGAGATGAAGTTCCACTGAACTATACTGCTCTAATATTTATGCAAATTAAACACTTCAGCTTCGTGTGAATATTGAGACTTTCCAAGTCACCTCAGTCTTTGAAATATGCTCTCTTCATCCAAAATCCTTTCCCGTTCCTTGCCTGGCACAGAAGACTCTTGCAGTTTTTCTTGGTGTTTAGTTATCTAACTTGCCTGTGCTGCCTCCACCCACTACCAATCCCACCGCTTCCTGAACAACATCCATTCGGATCTTTCTCAAGACGACCTCTCACAGAGGCCATGCACATCCTAAACCTCTCCCTGGTTCACCAGTTTCCTTCTGTAATTGCTCTGTCTTGCTTCTGGCTGTTTAGGATTTGAGTTCTTCCACAGGAACCCTCAGCTATATAGAAAACAAAGAAAAGAAATAAATCAAGTTTGTCTCCCAATACTACAGGAAGAATAGAACCTTTTTTTTTCTTTTTTCTGGATGTTTGCACGTGTTTATCTGCTTCTCCTACATATCCTTTTTCTTCTACCAGCAAAGAATCATTCTCACTTTCTTTCCAGATTTTTGTTTGCCAATCAAAATAAAGACTTTCTCTGCTAAGACATTTACCAAACTCAGAAAGAAATACATTTTGCTTACAATTTAGGACTATGGTTTCATTTGCTTAGTTTTTATTTTCTTTGTGATTTCATTGGCCCAAGCGTCAGTTCCTGCATCTATAAAAGGTAAGTAATAATAGCTTCTTCCTCACAGATTTAAAATGATGTGAGATAATCCATGTAAAGTGCTGATTACAGTGTTGCAAATAATAAAAGCTCTTTAAATGTTAACTATTATTATTGTTGCTTTCTAAATGGCTGTCCATGGTGGACTGATGATTTATTGTGAAAGATGGTAATTAAATAAGCTAAGGGTCAAGGCTGTTCAAAGGGTGAAGATGAGGGAACAATGCGACCTCCATTATAATCTCTTGGTATCAATAAGCAAAATATTGCTAAAGATAAGCTAGTCTTTTTCTCAGAAATGACACATATTTATCTTCATCAATTATATTAGCCAGTTCAGAATAAAGTTCTATTTTTTAACAGTAACCTTATTTTTTCAGAGTTTGTGCTTAATGAATCATATTTGGGGCATTCAACTTAATCTTAAAAAAAAATTAATAGAAATACTGCAGAGTACAACTCTGTAGATATTTTGAACATTTTCAAGAAATAACTTTGCAAGTGGATCATCAAATGCCTGGAAAACCTCTGTGCTATAAACACACAATCTAGGGAGGAATACAGGCCAGCTGACTGAAGTGAAAACTATATGATCTGAGGCTGAAGTAGGATTAACAGAACCACAGAAAACAACTCAAATTAGAACCATACCAGATTTTACATGAGATAATTAGTATATATAGTAAAATAATTAAATGTGGTCTTTTAAAAAATGGGTTTATATTAGAAAATACAGTAATCTCACAAACACATTGTACCCACCTCCCAGATTTAATAAACATATTATCACATTCTCTTTGGAACTATGAAAAGAAACAAAACAGCAAAATCTTGATCAAAGTCCTTTTTGGGCAGCCTAATTGATTTCCTATGCCATCCATCCCCCTTCCATCCTGGATGTAATCACCATTCAAATTGAGATATATCCTTTCTATCCACATTTTCATATTTTTTACATACAAATATGTAATATACACGTATATGGCTACACACAATATATATTATTTTTATGTTTCAAATTTTTAAATAAAAGATATAACAGAATTCTTAAGAGTTTGCTTTTTCTTTCAACATTTTTCTATTCATTTTTGCTATTCATTGTGACTGCTGTATATAATTTTATCCACTTATAATAATGGCTATTTAGGTTGTTTTTAGCTTTTTTCTATAAACAACAATGTTGCATTGAATATCCTTGTGCATATTTTCTTGTGCACATATGCAAGAGTTTTTCTGAAGTAAATACAGCATTTAGCAGTGGAATGTTGGATCCTGATCAACCTAACAATACTGCCAAATTGTTCTCCAAACTTGGTGTATCAATTTATGCAACCACTACCAACATAAAAGTGTTCCCTTTATTCCTTATCCTTACCAGCACATGATATTATCAGGATGTTTTTAATGTTTATTGGCCTGGTGAATGTGAGATTGCATAACATTGTTTAGTTTTTTTTAAGTCAAACTAAAACAAATTTTCAAATGCATGTCTCTTAAGCAGTAAAACACTGGATCATGGGTTTGAAGCAGCGTACTAAATTTCCATTTAACCCATTTTGGATCAATTTGTAATAGGATCATGTATGATATTAGGAATTTCCCAAAGAATGATTGGTGAAATATAGAAGATTCCCTTTCTTTCCAAAGCAGAGGAAGACAGTTGCTCTCAAGCATTTTTCTCAAGCCCAAAATTACCTCGACCCTTAACAAGAGCTTGCTTACCTATAAATCAGAACTTCTTAGGTTGATTTTATATTAAAAAAAAAAAGCACCCTTAGAAACTCTGTTTTCACCCCATTCCTCTCTTCCCCGTCCCCCAGCTCCTCTTCTTCCTTTTTCTCCCTGTTGACTTTTTTTCATAACAAAACTCCATTTAAATATACTGTTCTGTTGTGACGCTCCTTCTTAAAAGTTAGTTAGCTCCTTCTGAAAAGTGACAGAGGCTACAACTTTCCACACAGACTTTGCATTTGAGTATTTTCATTAATACAGCAACAGGATTTGAGCATTTCATTAACTCTTCATTTGGACTTTGACCGTCCTAATGAACCTATCTTTCTCATTAACTCTTCATTTGGACTTTGACCGTCCTAATGAACCTATCTTTCTCCCAGAAAGACTGTATCCAATCATTTATTCCCATTACAGCAATGTCAAAACTTGTTCTGAATAAAATTTCCTGCGAAAAGTATCTTTGTTTCTCAAGTTAGTCCCTAAAAAGCAGTTTTTTAAAAAGTAAATGAAAATATCTATATGTTGCCATACATCAGCAAACTAAGGACTATTAATTAACGGGTTTCTGTTTCACTGTACTGTTGATATTCAAGGAATCATGTAGGTTATGTATACATACAGTCATAATTTTATTTAAATAATGACACTTTACTAGTGTCGATTGTATTTTAAAAATTATAAAGAGGATTTAAGCTCTTGTAAAATAATCAGAATATAGTTCTTGAAATATGCATACTGTGAGTTTTATGACTGTATTTGATTTTTATGATTTATATGTTGTTGATTTCTTGAAGAGCGAAGAGCAGCAATACTAATAACTACTTTGCCTTTTTCTCCTAAGTCAACTTATATATAGCTCAACAACTTTTGATAACTTATTATTTTATATCATATAAAAAATAATAAAACAAAACTTTTTTGCCTAAAGTCAAGGCCCTCAATAACCCAAACTAACCCATGTGTACTGAGTCATCTTCTATTATTTCTCTATAGATACTCTACACCTCAGCCAAATTTCTTACAATTTCTTACCTCTGTTCCTTAACAATGCTTTCTATTTTTTTCCGTCTGTATCACAGACCTATTGTGACCTTTACACGAACACGTTTACATTGGTTTCCTATTGCTAATACAACAAATTAGCACTAATTTAGTGGCTCAGAAAACAGAGATCTCTCATCTTACAGTTCTGTAGGTTAGAAACACAACATAAGTCTCACAGGCTTAATATCAAGGTGTCATCAGGGTTTCGGCCTCTTGAATTTTCTGGAGGCCACCCATGTTCCTTGGCTTGTGGCATTCTATTGTCTCCAAAGCCAGCCGTGTTACAATTTTCTAACTTTCCTTCTGTAGTCTTAACTCGTTCTCTCACTATTTCAATTTGAAGGACCCAGTAATCAGATTGGGGCCTTCCAGGTAGCACTAGTGGTAAAGAACCCACCTGTCAACACAGGAGACATAAAGAGGCGTAGGTTCAATCCCTGGGTCAGGAAGATCTGTTGGAGAAGGAAATGGCAAACCACTCCAGTATTCTTGCCTAAATAATCCCATGGTCAGAGAAGCCTGGTGGTCTATAGTCCATGGGATCAAGAATTAGACATGAGTGAAGTGACTTACAACGCAAACTCGTAATCAGATTGAGTTCACCTGCATAATTCAGCTCATTTCCACATCTCAAAATCTTCACTTAATCACATCTGCAAAATCCGTGGATTAGCTCATGCATATCTTGGGGGATCCATTATTCTGCCTCCCAGAGCTTTCTTCTATTCCTGCTACCTAACAAAGCTTACCCCTTAACTCACAGAAATAGGGCATGTGGTGAGTGATTCAGATGAAAAAAGAAATGTCATTCAATTCAACTTCCCATTTACAAGTGAGTCCAAGAGTAATAGTGCTGCCAGATACTAGATTTTTAGAAAATACTTGTTAAATTCTGAATGAAACAACTAGCTTTTCTAGGCCCAGCTCAGATAAAAATATTGTGTTGATGCCTCAATTATTCCAATTTAAGTAGATTTCTAAACCCACATTTCTTTAACATTTCTTATAGGACCACTAAATTATAATCTATTATTTTATATGAGGACAAATATTACTTTTCTACTCTCAGATATTTTATCCATTATACATTTTATTTTATGATGTGTTTATTACATGGTAATAGTTTATACTTTTTCCATTCATTTTCCTTTTCAATCATTCATTTCACTGTGCATTTTCCATATTTTTATGTACTACATTTTACTAGTCCAGATCAGTTCTAAGCCTAAAGGCAAGACCAGCTCCCCCCAGTTCATTTCCCTTTCTGAACTCACGTTTGTTAATTCCCCTCACCAGAAAGCATAGTGGAGCAGAGGTCCTCGCAGAGAAAAGATTTTTCCACTCCCTGCCTTCTTTTCCCACATTTCTGCAATTGAGGTGGCAACCCAGATTGGTTTAGTACCCTGGGCCCTGCTGTCTTTAATTTAAGAAGGGGGAAGCCCCATTTCTGTCTCAGGACTCTGCTCCTGTCATATGATTTTTTGTAACAGAAATTCAGTTTTATTTAGCACAGCCAAGTTTACGTTCAGTGCATTACCTTCATAAGTATGTGCTCAGTCCCTTCCACTGTGTCCAACACTTTGGGACCCCGTGAACTGCCAGGCTCCTCCATCCATGGGATTTTCCCAGCAAGAATACTGGAGGGGATTGCCAAGCCCTCCACCAGGGGATCCTCACGACCCAGGGATTGAACCCGTGTCTCCTGTATTGCAGGGAGATTCTTTAGCTGCTGAACCTTTGGGAAGCCCTTACTTTCATATCTTAGGCACTTAAAAAATGTTGGATCATAGAAAAAGCAAGAGAATTCTAGAAATACATCTGCTCCTGCTTCATTGACAATGCTAAAGCCTTTGACTGTGTGGATCACAACAAACTGGAAAATTTTTAAAGACATGGGAATACCAGGCCACCTTACCTGCCTCCTGAGAAACCTGTGTGCAGGTCAAGAAGCAACAGTTACAATCAGACATGGAACAATGGACTTGTTTGAAATTGAGAAAGAGTACATCAAGGCTGTATATTGTCTCCATACTTATTTAACTTATATGCAGAGTACATCATGTGAAATGTAGGGCTGGATGAAGCACAAGCTGGAATCAAGATTGCCAGGCAAAATATCAATAATCTCAAACATGCAGATGACACCACCCTAATGGTAGAAAATGAAGAGGAACTAGAGAGCCTCTTGATGAAGGTAAAAGAGGAGAGTGAAAAAGCTGGCTTAAATCTCAACATTCAAAAAAAAAGATCATGGCATCCAGTCCCATCACTTTGTGGCAAATAGATGGGGAAACAATGGAAATAGTGACAGACTCTATTTTCTTGGGCTCCAAAATCACTGCAGACGGTGACTGCAGCCATGAAATTAAAAATATTTGCTCCTTGGAAGAAAAGCTATGATAAATCTAGACAGTGTATCAAAAAGCAGAGATATCACTTTGCCAACAAAGGTCTGTAAAATCAAAGCTGTAGCTTTTCCAGTAGTCATGTATGGATGTGAGAGTTGGACCATAAAGAAGGCTGAGCACCAAGGAACTGATGCTTTTGAACTGTGGTGTTGGATAAACCCTTGAGAGTTCCTTAGACTGCAAGGAGATCCAACCAGTCAATCCTAAAAGAAAGCAAATCTGAATATTCAGTGGAAGGACTGGGGCTTGAGGCTGAAGCTAAAACTCCAATATTTTGAGCACCTGATACAAGGGCCGACTCACTGGAAAAGACCCTGATACTGGAAAAGATTGAAGGCAGGAGGAGAAGGGGGCAACAGAGGACGAGATGGTTGGATGGCATCACCGACTCAATGAACGTGAGTTTGAACAAACTCTCAGAGATGGTGAAGAACAGGGAAACCTGGCGTGCTGCAGTCCATGGAACTGCAAAGAATCAGACATGACTGAATGACTCAACAACAAACATTTATCAGGGCATCCCTGGTGGTCTAGTGGCTAAGAATCCACCTGCCAATGCAGGGGTGACGTGTCTGATCCTCGTTCCAGGCAGATCCTGCATGCCATGGGGCAACTAAGCCCGTTCACCACAGCTACTGAGCCAGCATGCTCCAGGGTAATTGCAAACTACAACTGCTGAAGCCCAGGCACCTAGAACCTGTGCTCCGCAACAAGATAACCACCACAATGAGAAGCCCACATACGGCAACGAAAAGTGGTGACCACTCCGGGTAACTAGAGAAAGCCCGTGAAGAGACCCAGCACAGACAAAATAAGTAAGTAAACTTAAAAAAATAAACACTTATCAGATGAACAAAAAGGTGAATGAAATAGATAAAAACAGACTCCTGGTCTATGCTAGTGTGTCCAAATTTTGGATGCAGGAGCAGAGTGGGTGAGTCTACTCCACTTTTCCCAACCCACTTTGGAGACTCATTCTTGAAAATCCTTTGCATTGGTGATAAAATTTTTTTCAGATGTAAATGTGATTGTTTTCAAGTGTAAAAGTCAGTAAATTGTCTTCTAAAAACATTAATGAAAAAGCCCAACAACCATTTGGGCCCAAGAATGATGTAGTAAAATCTTCTGTAAGAGAATACATGGTAACAAAATTATTCCAAAAGTATTTCAAAATATTGTTTTTAGTCTTTCAGTACTTTTAGATCCCTCTAAAATGACTTTATTCAAAAATATCACATTTATCAACATTAATGTCCCATCTAGTTAGTATATTATTCTACTTTTTTGTATGTCCTTCTTTAACAGATCTTGAACTCCTTGGTGTAGCTCATACATCTTTATATACCATAGAATCTAGGACAGTGTCTTTAGTTTTAAAACCACTAAGCGAACAAGTGCATATCTCACTTGGTATAACGCCTTTCTGAGGTGTTTATTGAGCATTAAGATGTGCAAGGGGCTGTGAGAGCTACACATGTGTCCTTGCCATCATAGAATAAGAATGGAAAGCAATTCCAAATAAAGAAATTATCTGTCTCTATATACAAGGTCCCTTCTCATAGATAAATCAAGATGTCCTCTCTACTGTCTCAACTTCACAGTCAGATTAGCTTTCAACCTGTAAGCACTAGATAAAGCCTCCTGATGTCTGGATCTGATGTCTATGGTCTGTCTTCATATTTGAAATGCTGTCCTCCTCTAAAAGATTACCTGGGTGTAAAATGTTGCATTGGGAAAGATGGAACATATACTTTGATACAGGTACAGCATTTAAAAATATTTAAGTCCTATCTACTCCTAATTTATTTTAGGGTTAATTTATCCAACTGGTGCTTGGATTTAAATAATTTTTAAATAATGAAGTCTTTGCATTTATACTAGTAGGATACTCTAGCATTATTACTCTTTACAACTTCAAGAGTTCAAGGACAAAGAGAAAGTATATTTTTCTTCCTAGTTCACTGATGATGAAATAGGAGCATAAAATTTTTAAGTATCTTATTCTAAGTCATATAATGAGTCCTGATTAAAATCACTGCTGAAATCAAAGCTTTTTGTTCAGTGGGTTCAACAATAGGCTATTCATCTTCCTCGGACACTTTGCATAAGTAATAGCAGCTCACATTTAAGAACAATTCCAGCGGCTATAATATCTATATTCATTTTACATTAGAGGATTTAATTTTCTGTTTATGAATTCAGCATATTTCTCTGAATTGGATGTAGTTCAGTGTTTTATTATAGGAAATCGTATTTTTTTTCTCTAGGTTGTCAGGAAACAGTTACCCAATTTTACTAAGTTATAACAATGGTTCTTATCCAAAAGCTGTTATAAGTCATGAAAATGAAATCAATTTACTGGCTCAGTTCCCAGATTAAGAATTGCTTTATGAATAAATAAAATAATAGATGGCATCTAAAAGGGGAATAGATAATTTATATATTTTCTGCTTACTTCTTATATTTCACATTTAGTAGTAAAATAGTTACTATTTGGAATTGAGATGTCTCAGATTGTGCTAGTATTTTGCAAAAAAAGAAATAGGCAAAAAATAACTAGACATTACAATAATAATAATAATAAAAGCTGATTTTCTACAATATGCATTCATTGCTAATTTTAATATTTTATGAATTTAGATACTTTGATGTATCTCTTCTACTTCATTCTCAATTTTCCTTCCCTAGTCTATTCACATTTTATCTTCCCAGTGATCACCTGCAAAGTAAATATGCCCACCCAAAGGTTTGTTCAGAAAAAAAAAAAAGGTTTGTTCAGAATATGCTCATTATTTGTCAATTTTGTGTATCACATGAGGAATTCACATTTTGACAAGTCACCTTTTATCAATCTTATTATTCTATAAAATTTAATAAAACTAACAAAAGATGAATAACAGTTTAAGTATAACATTGTAAGTAAACCATTAGAAATATAAGACAGAACATAAGAAACAAAAGGAGAAAAATTGACAACTTGGAAATTTCAAGGGAAAAAAGAACAACAGGATAACCTTAACATACTTAAAGCTAAATGTATTTAAATTAGAAAGAGGGAAATTGAACACAGTTCTCTTCTTTTTTCATTTTATAATCTTTGCCTAGATAAATTATCTTAACCTAAGACTCCAATTGACAGCTACAATTCTTTGGGCAATATATGTTTCTCTACTACCTAGACCTCTTTCCAGAGTCTGAACACACTTATCAAAAAGCTATTTTATATCTTCTCTTGCTTGTCTTAAATATGCTGTGTGAGTGTGTGTGTGTGTGTGTGTGAGTGTGTGTGTAGTGTACGTGTGTGTGTGTGTGTGTGTGTAGTGTACATGTGTGTGTGCTTGCTATTGCCATATCTTTGGTACACTGACACCATCCTTCACCCCTCCCCTCTCCATTATCAGTCATTCTAATCCAAAGTGAAAGTGAAGTCGCTCAGTCATGTCCGACTCTTTGCGACCCCATGGACTGCAGCCTACCAGGCTCCTCCGTCCATGGGATTCTCTTGGCAGAGGTACTGGAGTACCTATCTAATCCAATCCATCACTAATTCACAAGAGCTGTTTCCTCTGAATTATCTCCTGAACATATATTTGTTTCTCTCCATTTCTAATTCACCACCCTATTTCAAGCCACCATCTTGGACTGTTGTAATATTCACTTAACTGTTCTAATTCTATCGCTTCTCTCCAAACTGTCATCCACATGGTAGCCACACTGACCTTTCAAAAATACAGCCGTTATGTTAGAGTCCCGCCTATAACCATTCAGGACAAAGACAAACACGGCTTCAAGACCTGGACCCAGTCATTCAAGACATCTCTCGATCCAGATCTAACCTCACACTTCTTGCTCTCTTCTAACTCCCTCCCTCTTTCAATACCGCATCCTCACTGTGCTTCCTCCACTACAGGATTTTGTTCACATTCCTTCTTTTGCTTAGTATGTTCTCCCCTCCCTTCTTCACCTAGTCAGTTCTTACTCATCCTTTAGATTTCAACTCCTCTGCACTTTCACTGGGAAAGATTCTCTTGGCAAGGTCAAATAGTTTCATGCATTGGAGAAGGAAATGGCAACCCACTCCAGTGTTCCTGCCTGTACAACCCCAGGGACGGGGGAGCCTGGTGGGCTGCCGTCTATGGGGTCGCACAGAGTCGGACATGACTGAAGCGACTTAGCAGCAGCAACATACCCTAAATAATAAGGCCCTCCTCTTTTATTGCACTTACTGTGTAAACTTTTTTATCAATTCTGTTCTCTTCTCTAGACTGCAAACTATAAAACAGTAGAGAGAACTTACAATGTTACTTATCATAACTTGATTAAGATTAAGCAAGTGAATGCAGACAGTAGATTAAAAAAAAACAAGTTTAATATGAACACCAATTATAGGTAGTTGATTGCAATAAACCATTATAAATAATGGAGGAGAGATAAATTGGGAGATTGGTATTGACATATATACACAAGTTTATATAAAATAGATAATAAGGACCTACTGTATAGCACAGGGAACTCTACCTAATACTTTGTAATGGCCTATATGGGAAAAGAATCTAAAAAAGAGTGGATATATGTATAACCCCTCACAACCAGTCCCTCCTATCAGGAAGCTTCCATAAGCTTCTTACCCTTCTCCATCAGGGGCAGACAGATGGCAACCACAGTCGCAGGAAACTAACCAAACTGATCACCTGGACCACAGCCTTGACTAACTCAATGAAACTATGAGCCATGCTGTGTGTAGGGCCACCCAAGACAGACAGGTCATGGCGGAGAGTTCTGACAAAACATGGTCCACTGGAGAAGGGAATGGCAAACCGATTCAGTATTCTTGCCTTGAGAACCCCCGTGAACAGTATGAAAAGACAATAAGCTAGGACACTAAAAGAAGAACTCCCCAGGTCAATAGGTGCCCTGGTGATAGACAGGGAAGCCTGGCTTGCTGCAGTCCATGTGGTCGCAAAGATTCAGACACGACCGAGCCACTGAACTGAATTGATGTATAACTATTTCACTTTGCTATACACCTGAAATTAACACAACATTATAAATCAACTATACTCCAATAAAAGTTTTTTTAAAAATTATAAAATAAGATTTTAAAATAATATTATTTAAATAACATTAAAATATGAAACATTTAAGGATATATTTAGCAAAGTAATAAGTAAAGGACTTCTATACTAAAAACTTGAAAAAATTTCTGAGACAGAGTAGGAAAGAAACAAAAAGGATAAACCATAAATAACTGATAAACTGGAATTCACAAAATGTAAAATTTCTATACTTCAGAAAACAACATTAAGAAAATTAAAAGACCACTAGGAGAAGATTTCATGTGTGTATGTGTGTGTATGTCTATGAATACATGTGTGTATATCAAAGGACTAGTATCTTAAATATATAAAGATAATAAGAATAATTACAACTCAATGAGAAAATACCTTTATTCACAATGATTTTAAATGAAACACAACCCAAATTTGCATTAATGGGTAAACAGGTAAACAAATTTAGGTATATCCTACTGCTGCTGCTGCTGCTGCTAGGTCGCTTCAGTCGTGTCCGACTCTGTGCGACCCCATGGACAACAGCCCACCAGGCTCCTCTGTCCCTGGGATTCTCCAGGCAAGTATACTGGAGTGGGTTGCCATATCCATACTACTCATCCATAAAAAAGGAATGAAATAAGGCATGAAAGTACATAGATAAATCTCAAAAATGTTATACTGAGCAAAAGGATCCGGATAAAAACAGAGTACATATTCTAGGATTCTATTTATACGGAATTCGAGAAAAGGCAAAAGTTATCTATAGTACAAAAAAAACTTGATTAGTTGTTGATTAGGACTTGGGAAGGGAGTCAGTATACTGATGGCATAGGCACATGGGGAGTTTTTCTGGGTGATGGACATGTTCAATAACTTGTTTGTAGTGGTGGGTTACAATAGTGGAAACACTGTCCAACTCATCAAATTGTACATAAAATTTAGTGAATTTTATTGCATGCAAATTATATTTCAATAAAATTAAGTAAATGAAAAAAACCAATTCAATATTTAAATACTGTGGGTTGAAAAATAAGTAAAAAATTACAAGAAAATAAAAACCTTAGCCAATACAACTGATACTGCTTCTTATTTCAAAGTGAGGCAGTAATAGTCACACCTTCCTCAAAGAACTGGGAAAATTTTCTGTAATCATTTTATGCCCCTATTTTCTTTGGGAAATACCAAAAATTGTACCCACTAAATAGTGCATTAAAAAGCATAGACATCACTTTGCTGACCAAGGTGTGTATAGTCACAGCTATGGTTTTTTCAGTAGTCATGTATGGATGTGAGAGTTAGACTATAAAGAAGGCTGAGTGCCAATGAACTGATGTTTTCAAACTGGTGCTGGAGAAGACTCTTGAGAGTCCTTTAGACTGCAAGGAAATCTAACCAGTCAATCCTAAAGGAAATCAAACCTGAATATTCATTGAAAGGACTGGTGAAGCTGAAGCTGAAACTCTAATACTTTGGCCACCTGACGCGAAAACCTGACTCACTGGAAAAGACTCCGATGCTGGGAAAAATTGAAGGCGGGAGGAGAAGGGGACTACAAAGGATGAGATGGTTGGATGGCATCACCGACTCAACTGACATGAGTTTGAACAAGCTCCGGAAGTTGGTGATGGGCAGGAAAGCCTGGCGTGCTGCAGTCCATGGGATCACAAAGAGTAGGACACGACTGAGTGACTGAACCGAACTGAACCGATATCCATGTTGTCATAAAATTACAAAATTTCATTCCTTTTTATGGCTGAGAAATATTCCATTGTGTGATATATATGTGTGATACACACACACACACACACACACACACATATATATATATCCATTCATCTATTGATGGTCACTTAGATTACTTCCATACCTTGACTATCATAAATAACACTGCAATAAACACTGGGGTGAACATATCTCTTTGAATTAGTGTTGTGTGTGTGTGTGTGTGTGTGTGTGTGTGTGTATGTGCTCAGTTGCTTCAGTATGTCTAACTTTTTGTGACTCTATGGACTGTAGCCTGCCAGGCTCCTCTGTCCATGGGATTCTCCAGGCAAGAATACTGGAATGGGTTCCCATGCCCTCCTCCAGGGGATCTTGCCAACCCAGGGATCAAACCTGTACCTCTCGCATTTCCTGCATTGCAAGCAGATTCTTTTACCCACTGAGCCACCTGGGAAGTCCTTGAATTAGCGTTTCCTTCAGATAAATATCTAGGAGTAGAACTGCTGGATTTTATGGTAGTTCTATTTTAATGTTTTGAGGAATTTCCCTTATGTTTTCCATAGTGGCTACACCAATTTACATTCCCACCAACAGTGCCCAAGTGCTCCCTTTTCTCTACAACCTTGCCAACACTTGTTGGTTTTGTTCTCTTTGTTTTTTGATGACAGCCATTCTGATAGGTTATGGTTTTGATTTCATTCCCCTGATGATTAGTGATGTTGAGCATTTTGTCATGTGTCTGCTGATCACCTGTATGTTTTCTCTGGAAAAATATCTATTCAGATGCTCTGCCCATTTGTTAATCAGGCTGTTTGGTATTTTGGTGCTGATGGTAAAGAGGTCTTCCTATAGTGGGGATAGTAACCCCTTATTGGATAGATCGTCTGCAACCATCTTGTCCCATTCAGTAGACAGCCTCTTTGTTTTGTTGATGGTTTCCTTCACTGTGCAAAAGCTTTTCAGTTTGATGTGGTTCCATTTGTTTACTTTTTCTTTTGTTTCCCTTGCCTGAAGAGACATATCTCTTCCCTCCAAATATTACCAAGACTAACATCAAAAAGTTTCAGGTCATTCATTTAAGCCTTTAACCTGTTTCAAATTTATTTTTGTGTATGGTGTGAGAAAGTAGTTCAGTTTTATTCTTTTACATGTAGCAGTCCAATTTTTTCAACATCACTTAATGAAGAGGCTTTCTTTTCCCCATTGTATATTCTTACCTTGTTTGTTACAGATTAAATGCTTATATTCTTATAGGTTCATTTCTTGGCTCTCTATTCTGTTCCACCAATCTATATTGGTGCCAGGATCAAACTGTTTTTATTAGAGGATCTTTGCAGTATAGTTTGAAATCAGAGAGTATAACATCTCTAGCTTTGTCCTTCTTTCTCAAGGTTGCTTTGGCTATTCAGGGTCTTTTGTGTTTCCATATATGTGTGCTCAGTCACTAAATTCTGTCTGACTCTCTGTAACCCCATAGAGTGTAGCCTGCCAGACTTCTCTGTCCATGGAATTTTACAGGCAAAGAATACTGAAGTTGGTTGCCATTTCCTTCTCCAAGCGATCTTCCTGACCCAGGGACTGAGCCCATGTCTCCTGCAGCAGGCTCCTGCATTGGCAAGCAGATTCTTTACCACTATGTTTCCATGTAAATTTTAGAATAACTTATTCTAGTCTTATGAAAAAAAAATCATTGGTATTATGATGAGAATTACACTGAATCTGTATATTGCCTTATCTTACTTATCTTAAATACAATTTTAAGAACAACAACAAAAATTATTAGAGCTTAGATTTGACCTGGCAACCCACTCCAGTATTCTTGCCTGCAGAATCCCATGGGCAGAGGAGCCTGGCGGGCTACAGTCCGTGGGGTCGCAAAGAGTAGGACACAACTGAAGCGACTGATCACACACACATAAACCTTTAAAACCTGTTAATTTCATTTTTCAGGTTTGCATTTGCTTTCTCAATATTTTAAATATATCATGTCCTATATTGTATCAGTTCAGTTCAATTCAGTTCAGTCGCTCAGTTGTGTCCAACTCCTTGAGACCCCATGGACTGCAGCATGACAGGCCTCCCTGTCCATCACCAACTCCCTGGGTCTACTCAAACTCATGTCCACTGAGTCGGTGATACCATCCAATCACTATATCTTCTCTTATCACCTTCTCCTCCTGCCTTCAATCTTTCCCAGCATCAGGGTCTTTTCAAATATGTCAGTTCTTCACAACAGGTGGCCAAAATATTGGAGTTTCAGCTTCAGCATTAGTCCTTCCAGGGAATATTCAGGACTGATTTCCTTTAGGATGGACTGGTTGGATCTCCTTACAGTCCAAGGGACTCTTTAAGAGTCTTCTCCAACACCACAGTTCAAAAGCATCTAATCTTCAGTGCTCAGCTTTCTTTAGAGTCCAACTGTCACATTCATAAATGACTACTGGAAAAAACATAGCCTTGATGAGATGGACCTTTGTTGGCAAAGTAATGTCTCTGCTTTATAGTATGTTGTCTAGGTTGGTCATAACTTTCCTTCCAACAAGTAAGTGTCTTTTAATTTTATGGCTGCAGCCACCATCTACAGTGATTTTGGAGCCCCAAAAAATAAAGTCAGCCACTGTTTCCATTGTTTCCTCATCTATTTGCCATGAAGTGATGGGACCAGATGCAATAATTTTAGTTTTCTGAATGTTGAGCTTTAAGCCAACTTTTTCACTCTCCTCTTTCACTTTCATCAAGAGGTTCTTTAGTTCTTCCTCGCTATCTGCCATAAGGGTGGTGTCATCTGCATATCTCAGATTATTGATATTTCTCCCAGCAATCTTGATTCCAGCTTGTGCTTCATCCAGCCCAGCATTTGTCATGATGTCCTCTGCATATAAGTTAAATAAGCAGGGTGACAATATACAGCCTTGACATACTCCTTTTCCTGTTTGGAACCAGTCTGTTATTCCATGTCCAGTTCTAACTGTTGCTTCCTGACCTGCATACAGGTTTCTCAAGAGGCAGGTCAGGTGGTCTGGTATTCCCATCTCTTTAAGAATGTTCCACAGTCTGCTGTGATCCCACAGTCAAAGGCTTTGGTGTAGTCAATAAAGCAGAATAGATGTTTTTCTGGAACTCTTTTGCTTTTTTGATGATCCAACAGATGTTGGCAATTTGATCTCTGGTTCCTCTGCCTTTTCTAAAACCAGCTTGAACATCTGGAAGTTCATGGTTCATGTATTGCTGAAGCCTGGCTTGTATAAGCCTGCACTGTGTAAGGGAGGAAATTTTTTCCTCTACTCTTCGAGGTTCTTTTGGTTTGCACAATAATTTAATTGACAGATGATCAGTAGAAAAAGTTAATTTGTACATATGGGAGCCTCACTTAATCATAAAAGACTTCAAGTGAGTCACAACATTGAGGCTTAAATGCCACACTAAGCTGAGAGGAAGGGGTCAAGGGTCGGTGGCTTCAAAGGGGAGGAAGGCATTTCACAAGATGTAAGAGCAAATGTTTGCTAAGCTAAAGTTTTTCATGCCATGCAGAGACAATGGGACACAGAGAGGAACTTAAATGAACAGACCATGCTGTGCTCCCCACAGCTTACCACACCTAGCCCACACTGTTTGTGGTTAACCCTGGTGATAGTTCTCTTCCTGGGACCACGCTTTCTATCTAAATTCTTTAAGGCAGCTTGAGAAGTAAAAGTTCTTCCTGGGATTTTTGGACCTTGTGAACAAAAGAATCCACATGTGAAAGTGGGTTTTTTGGACCTTGTGGACACATCTTGGGGTGGCCTATTCTGCTCCTTGTCAACTGTAAGATCTATAAGTGCAAGAGTTATGTTCCTGTGGATCACAGCTATATCTCCAGGGCCTAGTACATGATATGGCACACAGTAGGTCCTCAGTATTTGTTGCATGCATAAATGAGTAAATAGTATAATTCAGAGGTGCCAAAATCTCAAGATTTTAATGGAAAAATTATTCCCAAGGATAATAACTAAGTTGTTTTTTGTCATGCAGTAGGCACTAGTATTAGGATGGTTATCTATCTTTACCTTATCTCTATATCTACAGATAGATCTAGATAGGCAGAAATATAGATTGGTCCTTACAGATGCCTATTAAGTTTACCATTTTTATTTTGCTTATGAGGAAACTGGAAACACAAAATTTAAGTAACTTGCCCCAACTACAAAGCGAGAAAATGATAGCTGGTAATGAACACAGAGCTGTCTGATTCCAGGGCTCAAATTCTTAATCACCATACAAGACTTTGTCTTAAATAAACACTCGTCCATTTTTCTTTAAGCCTAACATTTTAGTAAGATGCAATAAAATAACAAACTAATTTAATTAATGCTATTTTTAATGCATTAAGTCAGGCTTTCTCAGTATACTATCATGTAAAAATCTATCAAAATACCGATGCAGAAACTGAGATTTTCCTAGACCTTAACTAACCTAAGGCCAAAAATAAACATGAATTAGACCTATATTGCTGCACTAATTATTTTAGATTGCTCAAGAATGCCTCAGTAAACATACATATTATTACATATAAAATGGGCTTCCGTAGTGGCTCAGATGATAAAGAATCTGCTTGCAATGCAGGAGACCCAGATTCAAACCCTGGGTCAGGAAAATCCCCTGGAGAAGGACAGATTAGCCTAGCAGGCTGCAGCCCATGAGGTCTCAGAGAATCGGACACAACTAAGAGAGTAACACGTATATAAAGTAGATAACCAATAAGGACCTACTATATAGCACTGAAAACTCTACCCAATATCTGTAATGGTCTAAATGGGAAAAGAACCTAAAAAAGAATGGGTATATGTATATGGATAAATTATTCACTTTGCTATACACCTGAAACTAATACAACATTGTAAATCAACTATACTCCAATAAAAAAATTTTTACAAGCTTCATAAAATAAGTAACACCTCCACATCCTAATAGGGCTTCCCTAGTGCCTCAGATGGTAAAGAATCTGCCTGCAATGCAGGCAACCCAGGTTCAATTCCTGGGTCAGGAACAGCCCCTGGAGGAGGGAATGGCAACCCACTCCAGTATTCTTGCCTGGAAAATTCCATGGACAGAGAAACCTGGCGGACTACAGTCCATGGGACTGCAAAAGAGTTGGACATCACTGAGCGACTAACTCAATGGACATGAGTTTGAGCAAGCTCCGG
Source organism: Odocoileus virginianus (assembly GCF_023699985.2). NCBI lineage: Eukaryota > Metazoa > Chordata > Mammalia > Artiodactyla > Cervidae > Odocoileus > Odocoileus virginianus. The sequence goes on from NC_069698.1 coordinate 18,812,827, forward strand.
GAGTTGGTGATAGACAGGGAAGCCTGGCGTGCTGCAGTCCACGGGGTCACAAAGAGACAGACACGACTGAGTGACTAAACTGAACTGAGTGACTAACACCACATCCTAATAGAATATACCTTCAAAATATGCAAATTTTAACCAGAGGAGTCAAGTGACATTATAAAATGTCTGCTTATTTTAGTTATTAATTCTTTGTTATATTTTTATTTCATCAAATATTTGTAGCTGGTATGTCCCTCCAAGAAAATCACTCATTGGATGTGACATCTGGTCAACAGCTTAATGAAGAGTTACAGTGCTGCATGTCTAACTCTTTTAATCCTTGTTCATGAGAGCACACGCCCTGCTACCATGTTAATGCCACTGAACCAGGGAATGTTCTAGCACTGGTCACTTCTCAGGCTTGGATAAAACCTTTACCTTCAGAATCTCATGTCCTGATACTTACTCCCTCACGATTAGTCCAAATTTGCTACATGTAACATAGGTGTGCTGTGTAAGAACCTTTTTTTTCTTCATTCCTGTTTGCCAGCCTCATCTGGCACCAGTCAAGCACATCAGATTTCTTGTACAGATCTGAACTTATCCTGACCCAAATGGACAGCCCCATTCTTTATATCCACACAGATTTCTTCCCCCAGGTTTAAGCTCTTTTTGCTTCTTATGTCTATGAGGGGAAGAAGAGACTTTAAAGTCCTATCCATCCTCAAAGATAAGCCTGTTCTCTGATTCAGACAGATTGTTTTTACACTCTTTCCCAGAACATTAAGGGATTACTTGCTTTATTTTTTAATTGATTTCTATTGGAGTATAGTTGATTTATAATGTTATGATAGTCTCTGCTGTGTAGCAAAGTGAATCAGTTGTGCATATACATATATCCACTCTTTTTAAGATTCTATTTCCATTTAGGACATTACAGAGTATTGACTAGAGTTTCCTGTGATATAGTAGGTCCTTACTAGTTATTTATGTTATATGTAGCAGTTTATGTGTGTTGATCCCAATCTCCAAATTTATCCCTCTTGGTAACCATAAAAAGATTATATATGTAGAAAACAAACTTATGGATACTTGTTTTATATTGAATATCTATGTATTGACACAAGCTATACAGGTGATTTTCTCAAAAGAAACGAATTACTATACAAGCATGGTTTCTTTCCAATGATCAGAAATCAGTTAGCACTGTTATAGAACAGCTTAGAAAAATATTTTCTCACTTAAAAAACGAAAAAAAAGAACACAGATTTTTCAATCTCCTTTCCTTGTCATGCATTCCAATGCATACTTTTGTCGTATATTTCTACAGTTGGTCTTGTCTCTAAAATGCATCCAGGATGCAGCTGCTCCTCAACATCTTTGCCCCCAACAGCCTGTTATAAACCACTGTGATTTCAACACATGCTCTTCTCCCTGCTTCTACACATGTTCTTTGTACACTTTATGCCCAACACAGATTGACTGTTTTAAAACTCATGTCAGATGATTTCATTTCTCTGTTCACTAATTTCCAGAACCAATGGAAGGAAAAGTCAAAGTTCTCACACTGGCATGTTCAGTGTCAAAGTTATCCATGATCTGGCATTTCCTTCCACTCGCATCCTCTCCTACACCCTCCGGCCACACTGGCTTTCATGCCGTTCCACAACCACACAGGTGCAAACCCAAGGCCTTTACACTTCCTGTTCCTGATAAACATAGCCCTTATTTACTCACGTCCATGTAGCTTTTAATCAAAGGTTTTCCATTCTCAGTGAGGTCTTCCTGAGTACCTGATATTAAATTTTACTGAGGAAGCCCTACAAATAGCTGTGAAAAGAAGAGAAGACAAAAGCAAAGGAGAAAAGGAAAGATATACCCATTTGAATGCAGAGTTCCCAAGAATAGCAAGGAGAGATAAGAAAGCCTTCCTCAGTGATCAGTGCAAAGAAATAGAGGAAAACTATAGAATGGGAAAGACTGGAGACCTCTCCAAGAAAATTAGAGATACCAAGGGAACATTTCATGCAAAGATGGGCACAATAAATAGAAGAAATGGTATGGACCTAACAGAAGCAGAAGATATTAAGAAGAGGTGGCAAAACTACACAGAAGAACTATACAAAAAAAGATCTTCATGACCAAGACAATCAAGATGGTATGATCACTCACCTAGAGCCAGAATGCACCTGGAATGCAAAGTCAAGTGGGCCTTAGGAAGCATCACTATGAACAAAGCTAGTGGTGGTGATGGAATTCCAGTTGAGCTATTTCAAATCCTAAAAGATGATGCTGTGAAAGTGCTACACTCAATATGCCAGCAAATTTGGAAAACTCAGCAGTGGCCACAGGACTGGAAAATGTCAGTTTTTCATTCGAATCCCTAAGAAAGGCAATGCCAAAGAATGCTCAAACTACCACACAATTGCACTCATCTCACACACTAGTAAAGTAATGCTCAAAATTATCCAAGCCAGGCTTCAACAGTACATGAACCATGAACTTCCAATTGTTCAAACTGTATTTAGAAAAGGCAGAGGAGCCAGATATCAAATTGCCAACATCTACTGGATCACTGAAAAAGCAGGAGAGTTCCAGAAAAACATCTATTTCTGCTTTATTGACTGTGCCAAAGCCTTTGACTGCGGGATCTCAACAAACTGTGGAACATTCTTAAAGAGATGAGAATACCAGACCACCTGATCTGCCTCTTGAGAAACCTGTATGCAGGTCAGGAAGCAACAGTTAGAACTGGACAGGGAACAACAGACTGGTTCCAAACAGGAAAAGGGGTATGTCAAGGCTGTATATCGTCACCCTGCTTATTTAACTTATATGCAGAGTACATCATGAGAAATGCTGGGCTGGATGAAGCACAAGCTGGAATCAAGATTGCCAGGAGACATATCAATAACCTCAGATATGCAGATGACACCACCTTTATGGCAGAAAGTGAAGAAGAACTAAAGAGCCTCTTGATGAAAGTGAAAGAGGAGAGGGGAAAAGTTGGCTTAAAGCTCAACATTCAGAAAACTGAAATTATCGCATCTGGTCCCATCACTTCATGGCAAATAGATGAGGAAACAGCGGAAACAGTGACAGACTTTTATTTTTGTAGACTCAAAAATCACTGTAGATGGTGGCTGCAGCCATGAAATTAAAAGACACTTACTTGTTGGAAGGAAAGTTATGACCAACCTAGACAGCATATTAAAAAGCAGAGACATTTTTTTGCCAACAAAGATCTGTCTAGTCAAAGCTATGGTCATGTATGGATGTGAGAGTTGGACTATAAAGAAAGCTGAGTGCCGAAGAATTGATACTTTTGAACTGTGGTGTTGGTGAAGACTCTTGAGAGTCTCGTGGACTACAAGGAGATCCAACCAGTCCATCCTAAAGGAAAGCAGTCCTGAATATTCCGTGGAAGGAGTGATGCTGAAATGAAACTCCAATAGTTTGGCCACCTGACAAAAAGAGCTAACTCATTTGAAAAGACCCTGATGCTGGGAAAGATTGAAGGCAGGAGGAGAAGGGTACGACAGAGGATGAGATGGTTGGATGGCATCACCAACTCAATGGACATGAGTTTGAGTACTCCAGGAGTTGGTGATGGACAGGGAGGCCTGGCTTGCTGCAGTCCGTGGTGTCTTAAAGAGCTGGACGTGACTGAGTGACTGAACTGAACTGAACTGAGTATTCCCAATTCCAGTTTGTGTTTTCCTTTTTCCCCCACTATGGAACACTGATTGACACTAATATACTATATAACTGAAACAATTTTACTATGCCCCCTGAATCTCAAGTAAGCTGGTGAGGGCAAAATATTTTAGTTTGTTCTTTGTTTATTTGGTTCATTGGTATTTGCTCATTTCCTAGAAAACTGTAAAGGAGACTAGGTAATTCATCCATCTTTGTTAAACAGCTGAATCAACCAATACTATGATTTTTTTTTAATTGAGTATAGGGAAGAAATAAAAAAGATGGTCTTAATTCAGCAGATATCTAACCAAATAAACATTAGTGACAAAGACAACTTGGCTAACTAGGAAATGTTTATGGCTATATAGGAACAAGAGGGTTTTCAGAACAACAAAGGAAAATAAAGAAAATGGCAATGAACTAGACAGCCAATCTTATATTTGATTGTATTACAACACAACGTTCTCCACTTCCTGATTTGGATGCATTTATATTCTCTGTCCTAATACTGAATTACAGACTTGCATTTAATTAGATAATAAATTCTGTACATTTACAGTTCCTGTAAAATAAGAGACCATTATCTTGACCTTTTTAATTGACTTAATCTGCCAAGATTCTGACCAAAGCTTGTAACATTTTGACACCACATTTTGCAAAAAGCTTTTATATATTGAAGCTTCATCAAACTGAATAATATATGTGCAGAGACTGGAAATATGTACTTTGCCTAGTATACTCTAATTAACATAATTGGCCTAGCACCAAAAATGAAGGGAAGAGTTACATTTTAAAACACATAGATATTAAAAAGATCACTCTTCATCTAAGTCACTAATAGTTTATATGTGTTTCTGTGTATCTGATTCAATCAAGAATTTATATGGGAAAAAGTAATCAGTAAAGAAGTAATGGGAATTATTGGAGCCGAAAATAGGATTGATGAAAGAAGAAGTCTAATAATGTAGTGGCCTTCAGAAAAAGAAAAAAAGAATACTATTTAAAAATAAATAGGAATTAATTAAGAAGACAAACTTGGAAAAACACTATGGGAAATGAAGATTATGACAAAGCTTATCTCAAGGCAGTGCTACTGGTAAGAGAAAATAAAAAGAAACAACAAAATTCACATACCAATATCATCCTATAGATTTGGGTAGCAATGATGGCCTATGCAAATTGCAATGCACTCCCAGGAAAACAATTAAAATATAATGCGAATTATGGTGGCTACGTCTAGTTGCTACAGTGGGATACAAATATATAAGCACATAAATGTAATGGGGACAGTTTAGTAAAAGCCTGTGTTTGCAGCCTGTTATATTTAAGGTGGCTATTGTAATGATGAAATCAAAAACAGAATTATCAAATGACTAGATAGAGAATCAGATTACAGGTTTCTTGCTCACTTTCACTTCCACGTGTCTGCTAACCCGCTATTCACTGGCTGAAGATTTTCACTTGTTTCATCGCATTTTTATCCCACTACTTATTTCTATCATGATGCCTGTCTTTATTCTGGGTGACATCATTATCCACATAGATGATCTGCCTCACAGCTCAAGTCTCAGTTCCTTGACTCCCTCATCTTTAACTATCATTTTCTTTCCTCCACCTCAGCCACCTACTCATATGGTCACACCCTGGACTTTTCAATGTCAATAACTACTCTACATTAAAAATCTCCACTTAGGCATTCCATTTGCTGACCCCACCTTACACTTTTCTTCCTTTTCACTACCAATTTTGCTGCTGAAGCCTAGCTTGAAGGATTTTGAGTATGGGAAATGAGCACAATTGTACAATAGTTTGAACATCCTTTGGCATTGCCCTTCTTTGGGACTGGAATGAAAATGAAATCTTTTCCAGTCCTGTGGCCACTGCAGAATTTTCCAAATTTGCTGACATATTGAGTGCAGCACTTTAATAGCATCATGATTATCCCGGTCATTAAGACCTTTTTTGTATAGTTCTTCTGTGTATACTTGCCACCTCATAATCTCTTCCTAGGCAGGCTGATGAGAAGTCTAGGGGTTCCTGAGGAGAGATGGGTCTGGGGTTCTCGAAGAGGAGACAGGGGTCTGGAATTCTCAAGGAGGAGGAAAGGACAATCTTTTTGTTTTTTTTCTTTTCCTCTACATTCCTTAGTCCACACAACAAACAACTCAGTTTAAACTCTGTACTAGGCATTATATAACAACAATGTATCCTGCTTGAGGGAAGTTTCTCCATCCTGAAAACCTTCTGACTAATCCTGATATCTTAGAATGTAAATTATGAGAGTGGGTCTGGTAGGATCTTTCTATTGTCGAATTCTAATCCTGTTATCCTAAAATGTGAATTGTGGGAGTGGGTCTGGTAAAATTTTCACAAGCTTGAGAAATTCTTTTGATTCACTGTAATAACAAATTAAAAAGTGTATAATTCCCTCGCTAAACACTAGCGAGTGGGGCACTCTCCATCCCCTTTTGATGTCTATGTCAAAGACATTCTCTGTTCCTTTCCACTATAATAAAACTTCTGCCACACAAGAGCCCTGAGTGGTCAAGCCTGGTCTCTGGTCCCTAAGCTAAATCTTCAGAGATCACAAATCCAACACCTTTTCACCATAAGCTATCAACGAGATCTCTAATTTTTCCCATTCTATGGGCTTCCTCTATTTATTTGCATTGTTACCTATCATTGCTATTCTCTGGAACTCTGAATTTAGTTGGGTATATCTTTCCCTTTCTCCCTTGACTGCCAGAGTCCTCTGTCCATGGGATTTTCCAGGCAGGCAAGAACACTGGAGTGGGTTGTCATTTCCTTCCCCAGGGGATCTTTTTGGCCCAGGGATCAAACCCCGGGCTCCTGTCACGTCTCCTGCATTGCAGGTGGATTCTTTACCAATGAGCCTCCTGGGAAGCTTTCTAGCTAACCACACTGTGCTTGCTAGCTAACCAAACGATTGAGATTTTGCCTTCAAGGTCGCCCTGGAGCTGCACATTCCCCAAATCCAGCTGAATCCCTCCATTATATTACATACCTGATGGCTCAGTGACATTCAAGATAGTTTTTCAGCCCTCCTTCTTGAACACCTCTCCTCTCTTGGCGTCTACATCACTACACACTTCAAGGTTTCCTCCTGCCTCACCAGTCCCTTTTTTGGTCTTGGGCTAGCCATTCCTCCTGTGATCTTGTGCAATTATGAATGGCCTCAGGAAACTATCTGGAATCACCTTTTCTCTTTGTCTTATACTTTGTCTCCCCAAAAAGGAAATGTTGCTCCCTCTTCCCCCAATACTCTTCTCTACTCTTTAGCATCTCCCTAAGTGATATACCATCTTATAATTTATTCTTCCAGTGTCCTCACTCCTTTTATCCAATTTATCACCCTATTATTTCGAATTTACCTCCCAATTATATCTCAACCTGCTCATTTCGACTGTCCTCCATCCTAGTTAAAGCATCATCAGCATTTCCAACCTACACAACTGTGAGTCTTGCCCTCATCTCCCTGCTTCCATTTTTATCTCACTACTGGCCACTTTCCATAGCTACAAAAATGATTCGCTTTTAAAACATAAGTTGAATCATGTCATTTTTGTATGAAATGGTTCCAAGATTCCCTACTGCTCTTTGGTGGAAAAAATGGCTCCTGTCAAATTATTTTTATCTCATAATATATCACTCTATCTCTTGATCACATCTCACCATGCCACAGCCGCACTGGTTTCCTTTACTCTCCTCATTCCTGCCAAGTTCTTTCCGTCCTCAGAGCTCTTCACTTGCTATTCCCATGGCTAGCAGTTCTCATCCCCTTATCATGGCTAGGTTTAAAAAACAAAACAAACAAACAAACAAACAAAAACTATAAGTCTCAGAGGAAGAAAAGAAGGAAAGAAGAAAGGAACGAAAGAAGAAAAAAAAAGAAAAGAAGAAAGTTTCCCAACCACCCAATCAAAAATGGACGCTTTCTGCTTCTAGTTCCTTTAACTGAATATGCTATTTCCTTACCATTTTTCACAATCTGTAATCATGTGTTTTATGTATTTGCTTCCTGGTTTATTGTCCATCTCAGACTACTAGAATGCAATTTTCACTAGGGCAGGGACTTTATCTTAGTCACCATGGTAGTGTGACACAAAATAATCACTCTGATAAATATTTTTGAGCAGAAGAAAATAGTAATCGAATATGAACTACTGCATAAAAGCTAATTTGGAAAAGCTATTATTTTCTATTTCTGCACAAATATCTTTAGTGTCAAAAGCAAGCTATAGTATGAAAAGAAACAGGCTTCCATGGGATGTTCACAATGATAAATAACCCCCAGAATCCAGCTTATGACTAGCCAAGCACAAGAAATGCCACTTAAGCCACATGCTGATGAGTAAACGGTAAAATGGTTCCCTGAGTGTCTATCTGGAAAGCGACTTAAAAATAATGGAGAACTGACCGTGCACCAAACATTATGCCGGGTATTTTATCTAAATTATCTCTAGTGTCAAACAACACTCTGAAGTATGCATTGTCATCATCATTTCACCCATAAAAATTCTGACCTCAGGAAGATAAGAACTTGCCTAAGATTTCATAAATAGTGAACAATGAATATTCCATTCCCAGCTCCAAAGTATATATTCTTTCTACAAAATTACATATCCTCTCATTTTTGTTTCCTATTTCAGTAAATTTAAGTTGGTACCTTTTGAATCTGAGAATTAAAGTGTAGGCCCAGAAGAAATCTATAAGATTTCTAATTTTCATCTCCTAAGGGACCTCCCAAAAAGGAGAAGGAGGGAGAAGGGAGAAACATTTAAGACTAATTGGGGTACACTGCAAAGGTACACTATCATTGGATGTCACTGGGTTAATATAATAAGTGTGAGAGGAGAAACTATTTCTAGACCCAAACTAGTTCTCTCATCCAAATGACTCCCTAAAATACACCAGAATCATATAGCTAAATAAAAATGCAAAAATGAAAGGTTAGGTTTGCATGGGCATAGCCAAACTATTAGTGAGCCATTAGTGAGCTGTTCACTAACAAAATCCATTATTTTTTTTAAAAAAAATAAGACCTCAAGGAGATCAAACCAGTCAATCCGAAAGGAAATTAGTCCTGAATATTCATTGGAAGGGCTGATGCTAAAGCTGAAACTCCGATACTTTGGGCACCTGATGTGAAGAACTAACTCATTGGAAAAGACCCTGATGCTGGGAAAAATTGAAAGCAGGAGGAGAAGGGGACAACAAAGGATGAGATGGTTGGATGGCATCACTGACTCAATGGACACGAGTTTGAGCAAGCTCCGGGAGCTGATGATGGACAGAGAAGCCTGGCATGCTGCAGTCCATGGGGTCTCAAAGAGTCGGACACGACTGAGTGACTAAACTCAACTGAAGACTCATATCAGGCCTCTGGGATACGAACTTTCAACGGCCAGAGCTACTTTAATAACAAGGACAAAGTTGCTTAGAGCATTGATGAGCCCATGATTTACTTCTGAATTCTCCATCTTCAGGTCTCCACAGCTGAACCCAATGCCCCTCTCCTACCCAACTACAGGCTCAGATTTGCTCAGAAGTATTTTGTCAGTGAACAAAGCAGCTGCTAAGGGTTCCTGCAAGTTGAAGTCACAGCAGCAGAAATAACAGGAGCAAAAAATTAGGGGAAAAAACTTGATGGAGAAATTGCAACTGTTTTGGACCTCTCTCTCTCTCTCTCTCTGTATCATAATATTCTCAATAATCAGGGTCTCTAGAAGTTAAGTCCCATCTATTAGCAGCTTCTGCCCCGGTTAGTAAGGCTATAATGTCATCTTTCTGAATCTCTCAATCACAACTTCAGGAGAACCAAGTTACTCTTTAATTTTTCAGTACTGATATCCTGATAACAGAGGATTGTAGCAAGGATCAGTTCCTATCTCCAAGGCAGCCATCTTTCACATAAGAAGCTAGCTCTGAGATGACTTAATCCAAGAACCATTTTCTACAGAGAAGTTCTATACTATGTAATGACTGACTTGACAAGGTAGAGCCCCTCTCATGAAATATCTGAATGAGAGGTATGCAGAGAAAGTCCTCATTTGGTTAAAAAAAAAAATGGATATAAAAAAGCAGGTGAGGAGAGAAAGCAGAGGACCAAAGTAGATGAACTGCCTGTGACCACTTTCCTCAGGACGGATGAAGCCAGAATTCGCAGCAGATCATTGACCAGAGCAGGCTATCTTTAAGTATAATTAATTGAATAACAGTTGCTTCTATCATTATGTCTGAACTTCTATGAAGTACCGTATATAATTATTTCTCTTTTTACTTTTCTAACTCATTATTTGAGACCCTGTATAACTTATCAGAAGGAAGTCTGTTTCTTCCAACTACAACCCGCATTTTCCTCAGTTTCTTGGGAAAGACGCTAAGGGCCGAACTCTTGGAATGAAAGTTAACCCTCTTCTGAAATTAGGTAGGTTCAGATATGCAGATGACACCATCCTTACGGCAGAAAGTGAAGAGGAACTAAAAAGCCTCTTGATGAAAGTGAAAGAGGAGAGTGAAAAAGTTGGCTTAAAGCTTAACATTCAGAAAACTAAGACCATGGCATCTGGTCCCATCACCTCATGGGAAATAGATGGGGAGACAGTGGAAACAGTGTCAGACTTCATTTTGGGGGCTCCAAAATCACTGCAGATGGTGACTGCAGCCATGAAATTAAAAGACGCTTACTCCTTGGAAGGAAAGTTATGACCAACCTAGATAGCATATTAAAAAGCAGAGACATTACTTTGCCAACAAAGGTCCGTCTAGTCAAGGCTATGGTTTTACCAGTGGTCATGTATGGATGTGAGAGTTGGACTGTGAAGAAAGCTGAGTGCCGAAAAATTGATGCTTTTGAACTGTGGTGTTGGAGAAGACTCTTGAGAGTCCCATGGACTGCAAGGAGATCCAACCAGTCTATCCTAAAGGAGATCAGTCCTGGGTGTTCATTGGAAGGACTGATGCTGAAGCTGAAACTCCAGTACTTTGGCCACCTCATGCAAAGAGTTGACTCATTGGAAAAGACCCTGATGCTGGGAAAGATTGGGAGCAGGAGGAGAAGGGGGTGACAGAGGATGAGATGGCTGGATGGCATCACTGACTTGATGGGCATGAGTTTGAGTAAACTCCGGGAGTTGGTGATGGACAGGGAGGCCTGACGTGCTGCGATTCATGGGGTCGCAAAGAGTTGGACACGACTGAGCAACTGAACTGAACTGAACTGAAATTAGGTTTATGAGGATCTCATATTTACTCCTTACACTACAGCCTTTTTTCTCACTTTTAAAAATTGTGTTGCTGAGGGATGTTTATGTTTATGTTATGCCCAGTCTTGTAGGTATTTATTTTATTTGCCAAGATAGCCCCAGAGGTCTCCATGATAGGGTCTGAAGACACAACTTTCCTAAAAACTGTTCACCTGTGGACTGTCCCCCACATAACATCTACAAAGCTATGTGTGTAAGGGCTTTCCTGTTCCAGCCCCATGCCATGATGGTCCTTTGTATACTGTCTAAAGACCCAACCACACTATTACCCTCATATAGAAAATTTTATTTCAGGGATCTCATTGCCTCTGTCTGCCGCCAGATCCTGGCCATCCAGGGTTAGTTATTCTCCTTGGCCTCCTGTACTAAGACTTCCAAGGAGATATATTTAGTCTATTTATTAACCTCTTCCCTTTGAGAAAGCCTCAGATTTTCATTTACAGATACACTTTCTCTCAAGAAACATATTACCTGACCAGTGACATTTGAGAGCGGTAACCTGAATGAACAAAGCTTCCGTCACACGCCCATCTCAGGACAATGGCTGGATCTGAACCCTATCTTGGCACATGGGCAAGACGACTGAGTTGTCTTTTGAGTGATTTGGGGGTGGGGGGTTGTTTCCACCAAAAACCAGAAAAAGACTGGCATTTTAAGTAACTTCTTCCATGGGAAACCCATTTAATCCCTGCTTTGACTGATAGTCTGTTTTCACATTTATAAAAAGAAGGTAGTTTAAGCCCAAACTTTCTACTATCTAAGCTCCCTGGCAGGAATAAATTAAACACTGGCAGGAAGTTATTAATTCTTAATAGCTCAACATGTGAAAGAAATAAAAATAAATCTCTGAATCCTTTGCCTCCCAAAAACTTAAACAGTGAATCTATACCATTCATTTTCTTTTCCTAGCATAAAACTCTTATTTTTCTTCTATTTCTTATAGTTATTATGTTGCTATCTTACCTTAATTATGAAAATATTTAAGAAGTATTAATCTACGCTACTCTCTTTTATATGGGCATTGCCAGTCAACAAAAATAGAACTTGACAGCCTTATTTCTAAAGTAGTGCTATTTAGAAATAATTAATAGTTTTCTAAAATAGTTTTATGGTTTTTAACAGAGCTATTAAATCATTTACTAAGTGGTGATATTATCATCAATGAACTTAATAAGTGATATAAGAGTTAACTGTAACATTTAAGAAAGTATCACTTCAGTTTGAAGTCCTTGTTACCAGATCCTTTTTGTAAGCCTCTACTATTTTTTGACAAAGTCTAATATTCTTTTTGGCTAATTCTTTTGTCTCATATATTGCAGACTTTTTTTTTTTTTAACATTACTACTTTAGTTTCCTTTCCTTCTCTCTGTGCTCAGAGTTTAGCCCAAATAGAATAGCTTATTTTTCCAAGTTGAAAATTGTTTTTGCTTTCCTTTCTAAATACATTTTCTAATCTTCCACTTATTTGTATTAGCAACTCAATAAATATTAACATAACCGATCATGTTTAACAATGAAGTATCTCACTAGCAGTTTAAAAAGTATTTATGATTTCATAATCCCTTTCACAATTTGATACACAAAAACATACTAATATATTTTGAAGTTTTTAAAAAATGTTTTACAGGTTGAAATGAAATACTACAAACATAATATAATGTTTAATAGAATAGCTACAATAAATAAATACTTAACATTAAATTGGATGATAAGACTCAAGACTGAAGACATTGTTAAATATCTACATGAGATAAACCTGGCATGATAAAAAAAAATTTTTTTTAAACAAACAAGTGCATAAAATGTTTAAAAATGAAAGTTTGTACTTCTGTCAACAACAACAAATACAACAAAATCTTAAGGGAATTTCAACATGCACTAAAAAAACTTTAAAATGCTATTTCTGTCAGCCTACCAATGCCAGGGACTACTCTCACACACTGAGGGACAGTAATGAAGCTTTTCTCAACTACAACCCTCTTTCCCTATTTTCTTTGAAGTAAGTGGGTTTGCACACTAGCTTTTGTATTGTTCAACTATTATTAATATATAGGATTGGGGGGTGGATGGGAGTCTCAAGAGGGAGGGGATATATATATACCTATAGCTGATTCACATTGTTATGCAACATTGTAAAGCAGTTATATTTTAAAAAATTACAGGACTGAAAGGGGGAAGACCTAGAGGGTGAATTTGAAGAAGACGGAATAACCCAAACGCTATAAAAATAAAAGTTTATCTGTCAATTAGAAGGAAGAACTGTAAAGACATAATGATACAAAGCAGAATTATCACTACTATTAATTGCACAGACATATTAAAAGGACCCCAGCAAGTGACCTCCTCTAAAACAGAGAATGCATGGAAAAAACATGTCTTAATATTCTATTCTGCACTTAGATAAATGTCAAGTATATCTATCACCTCAATTAACCATAGGAAAAAAGCTGTCAAAATCTAATTCTTTTTTTGACAAGGCGTTTATTTTGAAACCAGCAAAGTGAGAAGCAGGCAGTTGCATTAGAAAGAGATGAGTGTCACTGGGGTCTGAGCCAACAGCTTCCCACGTGGAAAATGCTGATTAGAACCACGGTGAATTTGGGCGAACACATCCCAGGTTTGTTGACTTAGCTATTACAAATCTGCAACTTTGCAGTTTGCTTGACCTGGGAACGGAAATTGTTAACAAAATAGATGTTTTCGTTTTTAGCAATGCCATGGAAAATAAAGATGGATTGATGAAATGAAAGCACTCTACCTTAAAGAATCACATAGGCAATTGCAAAAATGGAAGTAAGTTGTTTGCTATAAACGTTTCTTCTAAATTTGCTATCTTGAAAAAATTAAATTATAGAGTAGCTTTTTATATCACTAATACTGACACAGTTAGTCAAAGTTAACAGATGGTCATCCATTCATTTAGTCACATAACAAATATTTATTGTGTACTTTGGCACACAAAGAAATGTGCTTGACGCGTCAGAATTCGTACAAAGATTACAAAATGCAAGTCCTTCCTTTCAGGGCACTATAAACAATAAGAAAACATTGCTGTATGCTACTATATTTTTTTTAATATATTGGTCAATCAGCAATATTAACGTAATCAATCAACAGTTTAGAGATGTACTGTTCACCACAGAAACCATTAGCCTATGCAGCTAATTAAATCTGAATTAATGAAAAGTAAATAAAACTAAAAATCTAATTCCTCAGTCTCACTACCCATATCTCAAGTACTCACTATCCACATGTGATTAATGCTTCCTGTGTTGGACAGCAGTGCATTCCCATCACTCTGGAGAGGCTCACTGAAAACTACTGGCTTTGAATATAGAAACATCCCATCAATCTGTAGGAATTTAATAAACTCACTTAGTTGAGTCTTCATTGAGTTAGACAAGGCTGTGGTCTGTGTGATCAGACTGACTAGTTGTCTACGATTGTAGTTTCAGTCTGTCTGCCCTCTGATCCCCTCTCTCAGTGCCTACCGTCTTACTTGGGTTTCTCTTACCTTGGACGTCTGGGGTATCTCTTCACGGCTGCTCCAGCAAAGCGCAATGGCTGCTCCTTACCTCTGATGTGGGGTAGCTCCTCTCCGCCACGATGGTGTGCCTTTGCAGCCACCGTGCTTGGAAAAGGTCAGTTTTCATTACGATCCCAAAGAAAGGCAATGCCAAAGAATGCTCAAACTACCGCACAATTGCATTCATCTCACACGCTAGTAAAGTAATGCTTAAAATTCTCTAAGCGAGGTTTCAGCAATATGTGAACCGTGAACTTCCAGATGTTCAAGCTGGTTTTAGAAAAGGCAAAGGAACAAGAGATCAAATTGCCAACCTCTGCTGGATCATTTAAAAAACAAGGGAGTTCCACAAAAACATCTATTTCTGCTTTATTGACTATGCCAAAAGCCTTTGACTGTGTGGATCACAATAAAAATGTGGAAAATCTGAACGTGATGGGAATACCAGACCACCTGACCTGCCTCTTGAGAAACCTGTATGCAGGTCAGGAAGCAACAGTTAGAACTGGACATGGAACAACAGACTGGTTCCAAACAGGAAAAGGAGTATGTCAAGGCTATATATTGTCACCCTGCTTATTTAACTTATATGCAGAGGACAACATGACAAATGCTGGGCTGGATGAAGCACAAACTGGAATCAAGATTGCCGGGAGAAATATCAATAACCTCAGATATGCAGATGACACCACCCTATGGCAGAAAGCGAAGAAAAACTAAAGGGCCTCTTGATGAAAGTGAAAGAGGAGAGTGAAAAAGTTGGCTTAAAGCTCAACATTCAGAAAACTAAGATCATGGCATCCGGTCCCATCACTTCATGGCAAATAGATGGGGAAACGGTAGAAACAGTGACTGACTTTATTTTTGGGGGGCTCCAAAATCACTGCAGATGGTGGCTGCAGCCATGAAATTAAAAGACGCTTACTCCTTGAAAGGAAAGTTATGATCAACCTAGACAGCATATTAAAAAGCAGAAACATTACTTTGCCAACAAAGGTCCGTCTAGTCAAGGCTATGGTTTTTCCAGTGGTCATGTATGGATGTGAGAGTTGGACTGTGAAGAAAACTGAGAGCCGAAGAATTGATGCATTTGAAATGTGGTGTTGGAGAAGACTCTTGGGAGTCCCTTGGACTGCAAGGAGATCCAACCAGTCCATCCTAAAGGAGATCAGTCCTGGGTGTTCATTGAAGAACTGATGTTGAAGCTGAAACTCCAATACTTTGGCCACCTGATGAGAAGAGCTGACTCGTTGGAAAAAACCCTGATGCTGGGAAGGATTGAGGGCAGGAGAAGAAGGGGACGACAGAGAATGAGGTGGTGGGATGGCATCACCGACTCAATGGATATAGCTTTGGGTGGACTCCGGGAGTTGGTGATGGACAGGGAGGCCTGGCATGCTGTAATTGATGGGGTTGCAAAGATTCGGACACGACTGAGCAACTGAACTGAACTGAACTGAGTTGAGTCTTCACGAGTGGAAAAAAAACAGATAAAATTTTGACATATTCAAAAGTTCACTAAACAGGATAGTAAATATAAGGAAATATCATGAACAAAAGTCAAGAAACCAAAAAGAAACCAGCACATGGGGTATATACAGGGAGGGCAGGCAGTGTTTCTTTATTCATTTTTACTGATAGGATAATAAAGAGTAAAAGTGGGGAATACAGTTATATATTTAATTTGGACTTGTATCACTAAAAAATATGAATGGCAAAAATCTCCATTATACCATAATAATTTTAAGTTTGTTTTGGAGACATGTCCTGAAGTACGGTATGCAGTATGATTTTAAGTGGTACATTGATGGGATTTTTGTTTTAAATTTTAACAGCTTCTTATGTATTTTGTGGGTATGTAACAAAATATAAGCACACAAAATCTGTTATATCACTGAGTAAAACAAGATTATTTTTTCCATTAAAATAAAGTCAATTGAATCAAATTCACAGATGATCACTGTGCAGACAATGATGAGCCCCCAGGTTTTATAGCTAAGGCAGTACATAGTGTGTTGTCTAAAGTCATTAAATACCAGCTTTAACACTTTCCAACTGTTTGACCATGGAAAGACTACTTTTTTCTGTGCTTTTGTTCCTCTTCTGGAGAAAGATTAAGACTAGAGATGTTAAGAGTAACTCTTACTCTATTTGTTTAAGGGCTAATGGTAAAGCACTTTAAAAAGTCAAAGATAGTACCCATGTCTGAACAGAATAGCAGCAATAGGAAAGTTGAGAAGGGGACAAATATACAGATATAATACAGCTAGAATAAATAGGACTTGATAAATAATTCAATAGAAAGATGAAAGAAAGAGAGAAGTTGAAAGAAACAACAAAGTTCCTAAGTCTCGGTAAAGAAGAACCAAGACACAGTGTAAAGCAGATGTTTGGGAAGAATGATGGGTTTCATGTTAGAAATACTGACTTTGAGGTTTTGACAGAAACTTTAGGTTGAGGTGTCCCAACCCCCCCCACCAAAATGGTGGGAATAAGGATCTGGAGCTCTGCAAAATAAAAAAAAGTCAAACTTTAGGACTGTCATCAGCATATGTGTGTGTGTGCTTAGTCGTTCAGTCGTGTCTGACTCTTTGCGACCCCATGGACTGTAGCCTTCCATGTTCCTCTGTCCATGGGGATTCTCCAGGCAAGAATACTGGAGTGGGTTGCCATGCCGTCCTCCAGGGGATCTTCCCAACCCGGGCATCAAACCCAGGTCCCCCACATCGCAGGTGGATTCCTTACTGTCTGAGCCACCAAGAAAAGCCAAGAAAACTGGAGTGGGTAGCTGTTCCCTTCTCCAGAGGATCATTCTGACCTAGCAATCGAACCGGGGTCTCCTGCATTGCAGGCAGATTCTTTACAAGTTGAGCTCCCTACTGTTAATTATTAAAAGTATGATACCAAATGTGGCTGCCATTGGAAAGAGACTTAAGAAAAGAATTCCTAAAGAACATCTTCTCCTTTAAGTAACCTGAGACAACAATTGAGACTGAGATGGAAAATTCAGAGATGTGGATGAAAACCAAAGCACAGAAGAGTTACAGAAAGGAAGAGATAAACAGTGGTCTTAAAGTGCCACAGAGTGGTTGAGGATGATGGGAATTGAAAGAAACCACTAGTTTAATAACTAGAAATTACTGGTAATTTAGAATAGAAAGTTTGAGATAGGTCAAAGCCAGTGTTCAAGCTTGACTTGAAGGTCAGATGTTGGTACTCTTTCTATAAATTTAGCCACAAATGGAAAGAGGAATGTATGTCTGCTTGAGGCAATCACAGGAGTAAGGGAAAGTTCTTGCTTGTTTTTATTTTGAGTGTATCTGTAGACTGAAAAAAATAGTGAACTTAAAAGGTGAATGAACACTGAAACAGAATATAACTCAAAGAGCTAGATCCTGAAGCTAGTGAAACAGGAGTGAATTAAGAAAACATCAAGAACTCAGTCTTGGAGAGGGAGGAGAAATTTCTTTGGGAAGAAAAGATGAAGGAGGTAGATGAAGATGTATAGAAAGGTAGACTGAAATTAATAATTTTAAATAACTAAGATCAAAAGTTCTCAACATTCATTCACTTATTCAAAAAATATTTGCTGAGCACCCACAATGTGTAAGAGATTTTCTGTTTGAGAAACTGGTGATACGGAAATGAACAAGACAGGCAGGAACCTGAACTTACCCAGTTAATATATTCTTGAGTAGGGAAAAATACAGATGCAGGTAAAGGAAGGCTGCAGTACAAGGTAGAGAACACCAATATTCAGAAATAAGGGAAAAGAGAAACAAGGAAATGGCAAATACTAATCAAAATAATTAGAAGTTATGGACATGGTTTTGGAGAAAATTAACTTAGATGATGAGACAGAGTAACTGAATAGGTAGCTTTTGGTCAGCAAGGGAAGACAGGGAGGCCTCTCAGAGTTTGGAAAATATGAGCTTAAATCTGAATGTGGTCAGGTCTACTATGGGGAGACCAGCGGGAAGATTTTTAAGAACAAGTTTAAAAATCCAAAACAGGAGTGATTTTAGCCTAGAGGGGTTGGAGAAAGGAAAGAATGGCCACTGCATAGTCAAATGAAGAAGAAAGTCGGATGTCTTGAGTGAATATGGGTGTCAGAAGTAAGTTTTGAATTTTTGTGAAATAGAACTTTGGAAGAGATTCAGAGAAATGAAAAGTATTCAATAGCTATAGAATCACATCATTTTCCGTTTTCTCTTGCTCATGTATGCTTCTCAGAAACTAGTGGACCTCAGCAATCTGTCTATAACATCTTTACTCCATCATCTACACTCACAGCCTAGCATAGTTTCATCTAGTTCCTTAGTAACAGTTTTCTATATGCTTGTTGTTGTTTTTGTTCAGGAGCCCAGTCATGTCCAATTCTTTGTGGCCCCATGGACTGCAACATGCCAGGCCTCCCTGTCCCTCACCATCTCCCGAAGTTTGCCCAAGTTCATTCTTCACTGAATTGGTGATGCTGTCCAGTCATCTCATCCACTGACACCCTCTTTGCCTCCTGCCCTCGATCTTTCCCAGCATCAGGAACTTTTCCAATGAGTCATCTGTTCACATCAGATGACCAAAATACTGGAGTTTCAGCTTCACCATCAGTCCTTCCAGTGAATGGTCAGTGTTGTTCTCCCTTAAAATTGAAACTGGTTTGATCTCCCGGCTGTCCAAGGGACTTTCAGGAGTCCTCTCCGGCACCACAGTTCTATATGCCAGTGACTCCCAAATTCATGTCTTCATGCAGGACCTCTCTGCTGAACACAATACCATTCTATCAGTTATCCACTTGGCAGATGGCAGCTCCATGTGGATATCTCAGAAGCTTATCTAAGTCAGAACATACAAACCAGAATTCTTCATTATTCTCTCACTCTCAAATACACTGCTCTTGAACCCCCTTTTGTAGTTAATAGCTCTCATCCACCTAACTGCTTAGGGCAAAGACTAAGCAGGCATACTGACTATTCTACTTTCATGTCCCACATCTGTCAAACTGTCTTCTTTATGTACAAAATGCACCCCAATTAAACCACTTTCACCAAATCCACTGTTAAACTCTCATTTATTTCTTCAATTTAATTTGCGCTGTTCTAACAAACTCCTAACCAGTCTCCCTGCTTTAACTCTTGTTCTACAATTCAGTCTCCTTAAAGCAGCCAAAATAATCCTTTCCTAAAAATATCTACATAAAATTCATATTAAGCACTTCCCTCATGGCTCATATGGTTAAAAAATCTGCCTGCAATGCAGGAGACCCAGGTTCTATCCCTGGGTCGGAAGATCTCCTGGAGAAGGGAATGGCAACCCACTCCAGTATTCTTACCTGGAGAATTTCCATGCACAGAGGAGCCTGGTGGGCTGCAGTCCACAGGGTCACAAAGAGTCAGACAACTGAGCGACTAACACACTTATTTCTTAAATATTTGATAGATTTTGCCAGAGAAGCCATATGGGTCTAGACTTCCTTGGTGGAAAGGTTTTAAATTACAAATTTCAATCATATATTTTTATTGACAGAGGGCTATTCAGGCTTTGTATCTTGAATCATTTTTGTAATTTTTGTCTTCAAGAAATTGATTCATTAAATTTCTGAAGTTTATTAACACAAAGTTGTTTATAATCATCTCCTTCTTTAAATACAGTACCTGTGTGTGTGTGTGTATGTATGTGTTTGTACTGAAGTCTAATTTTTCTTTCTTGATATAGCAATCTGTGTTTTCTAATTTTTGCTTTACTAGTTGAGCTAGATCTTTATCAAATTTTTTATCTTTTCAAATAATTAAATTTTGGTTTCATTAAGTTTCTATTTTGCTCATTTTTTTTCTATTTTAATTTCAGTAATTCCCACTCATATTCATTACTTTACTTACATTAATTTAATTTGCTCTTTTTTGAGCTTCTTAAATTGAAAGACTTTAAGGTAATTGACTCTCATCCTTTCTTCTTCATAGGAATTTACTATAACATTTTCCTCTGAATACCACTTAGGTACATCCCACAAATTTTGATACTTTGTGTTATAAATTTTATTCAGTTCAAAATAATTTTTCATTTCCTTTTATTTCTTATTTAACTCATGAGTTAGTTAAAAAAAGTATTATTTAATTTTCAAATATATGGGGTTTTCCAGATATCTTTGATGCTGATTTCTGATTGAGTGCATTACTATCAGAGGACAGACTTTCAGTGACTTTTAAGTGTTCTTTTAAATGTCTTTTTGCACTGCAAACAGGTTCGTCAGTACCATCCTTCTAGATTCCATATATACATGTTAATATATAGTATTTGTTTTTCAGACTTAATCCACTCTGTATATAACAGGCTCTAGGTTCATCCACCTCATTAGAACTGACGCAAAGGTGTTCCTTTTCATGGTGAGCAGTATTCCATTGTACACATGTACCGCAGCTGCTTTACCCATTCATCTGTCCATGGACATGTAGGTTGTTTGTATGTGTTAGTTATTGTAAACAGTGCTGCAATGAACGTTGGGTACATGTGTCTTTTTCAGTTTTGGTTTCTTCAGGGTATATGCTCAGGAGTGGGATTGCTGGGTCATATGCTGGTTTTATTCCTAGTTTTTTAAGAAATCTCCATACTGTCTCCATAGGGGCTGTATCAATTGACATTCCCACCAACCGTGCAGGAGGGTGCCCTTTTCTCCACACCCTCTCCAGCACTTGTGTTTGTGGATTTTTTTATTATGGCCATTCTGTCCAGTGTGAGATGACACCTCATTGTAGTTTGATTTGCATTTTCTCTAATAATGAGTGATGCTAAGCATCTCTTCATGTTTTTATTAGCCCTCCATATGTCTTCTTTGGAGAAATATCTGTTTAGGTCTTTTGCCCACTTTTTGATCCAGTTGTTTGTTTTTCTGGTATTGAGTTGTACGAGTTACTTATATATTTTGGAAATTAATCCTTTGTCAGTTGTTTCAGCTTTATTATTTTCTCACATTCTGAGGGTTGTCTTTTCACCTTGATTATAGTTTCCTTTGCTGTGCAAAAGCTTTTAGGTTTAATTAGGTCACATATATTTATTACCATTATTCTAGGAGGTGGATCATAAAGGATCTTGCTATGATTTACATCATACAGTGTTCTGCCCATGTTTTCTTCTAAGAGTTTTATAGTTTCTGGTCTTACATTTAGGTATGTAATTCATTTCGAGTTTATCTTTGTGTATGGTGTTAGGAAGTGCTCTAATTTCATTCTTTTGCATGTAGTTGTCCAGTTTGCCAGCACCACTTATTAAAGAGACTATCTTTTGAATGATACTGTGCTTTATTTCCCAGAATATGGTATACAATGCTAAATGTTTCATATACGATTGAAAATAAATGTATTCTCCTGTGGTTGGGTAGAGTATTTTATAAATAACAATTAGGTCAAATCAGCTAAGAGTATTAATTCTTTTATATCTTTACTGAATTTCTATTAACTTGTTCTATGAATTACTGAGTGGTAATAACTATAGTTGCTAATCTGTCTATTATTTCTTTCAGCTTTATGAAGGTCTTCTTCAAGTACTTTGAACTTCTGCTATTAGATGCATTCACATTTATAACTGTTATATCTTTATATTCTACTGATAATTTTATCATTATGAAATCTCTACCTTAGTGTCCAGTAATGACTGACACAGTAGTAATGCTTGTGTCAGCTCTTATTTAATCTTGATATAGCCACTTCAGTTTTCATATGCTTACTGTTTGTATACTTTTACTATTATTCTACTTTTAAGATATTTATATTTAAATTCCATCTTTTATAGTCAAAATATGTGAGAGTCTTACTTTGTTTAATCTAGTGTGACAATATCCATGATTTAAGTCTGTTTAAATTTAATATGATTATCAATATGGTTGGACCTATTTCTGACATTTTGCTATTTATCTTTTGTTTGCCTCACTTGCATTCTAGTCCTCTGGTCCTCCTTCTCAACTTATTTTTTTCTTAAATAATTTTTATTATAAAGTTTATTTTCTCTTTTATCACTAAGCAACACTTTAGTTTCTGATGAGAATTCTCTTTCTGGCTTGTGGACCACTTTCTTCTCACTGTGTCCTCACATGAGTTTTCCTCATAATATGTGTAGAGAGAAATAGTGGGTCTCTGGCATTTCTTTTTATAAGGACACTAATTCTGTTGGACAATGGCCCCACCATTACATCTTCATTTGACCTTAATTACTTCTCAAAGGCACAATCTCCAAATACAGCTACATTGGGAGACAGAGCTTCAACATATGAGTTTGGGGGGAAAATTCAGGCAATAAGACAATATGTTATAGTGACTCTGAAATCTCGTTTCTTCTTCTTAGGATTATTGATTTTAAGTTTTCATAAACCACACATGGACTTGCCTGGACTCAAACTAAAATTTGTGTGCCCCACAGTGTGGAAAAAATGACAACTCTGCCAAGTTTTCTTGGCCTCTAGTTGCTGTTTTTTTAGCCTAGCTCCCATGTTCTCTCTTCTGTACCTGTTTAGTTTGGATGTCTGCCAAGGAATTTAGCTGAGTTGATGCTCAGATTTTTAGGCTCATCCTTTTGGTGGTTTCTTGCCTCCAGGGCCCAGCTAGTAAATTTCCAGTTGCTTTTTTTTTCTTTTTTCTAACAAATCAATCTAATAGGGCTACTGTTTTCTGCCACCCAAGCTCTCTGTGGACTAGAGATACACTCAATCAAAGGCACAACAAATTCCAGTCTTTCAACAGAATTAATTCTATCTTTGAAGAGACCCATCTCTACTTTCTTCCTGCTTTCGCATCAGAATCCCTGGGGTCATCAGAATACATGTTTACTCTACTGGTCATCCAAAGCATTTGGACGAAGTATAAACAAAGTATATTTAAAAAAATTAGATTTTTGGATTTCACCCCTTTTGTTGTACCCCTGCTTCTAAAAGTTTCTCCTAAATATCCAGTGATTTTTCCTGCTTCAAAATTGAGGCATTTAGGCTGAGGTTTTTTACTTTTTTAAAAGCCACAAAACTGTACTTTCCACCTAGTAGAAAAGTACCTAGTAGACATAGTAGCAATCATTCAGTAGTAAACTCTTCTCAAGTCTCTGCCTGCCTTTGGTCATTTTCCAGCATCTTCAAATTTCTGCTCTTGCTTTTTTTTCCAATTTCTACAATTCTTTTCTGCAGGAAATATTGCTGGAATTTGTCACATCACCTATCATCAGTGATCAATTTTACACACAAATCAGATCAAATCGCATAAAACACACACACATACTGGCTTAAAAAAAATCCAAAACTTTATTTTCTCTTCAACTAGTGCAAGGTACAATGCAACCTCAATATGCTATAGGACTTTGCATAATCTATCTACTGTCTAAATATCTCTTCAACTAGTGCAAGGTACAATACAACCTCAATATGCTATACTTTGCATAATCTATCTACTGTCTAAATATCTCTTCCACTAGTGTAAGGTACAATACAACCTCAATATGCTATAGGACTTTGCATAATCTATCTACTGTCTAAATATCTCTTCAACTAGTGTAAGGTACAATACAACCTCAATATGCTATAGGACTTTGCATAATCTATCTACTGTCTAAATATCTCTTCAACTAGTGCAAGGTACAATACAACCTCAATATGCTATAGGACTTTGCATAATCTATCTACTGTCTAAATATCTCTTCAACTAGTGCAAGGTACAATACGACCTCAATATGCTATAGGACTTTGCATAATCTATCTACTGTCTAAATATCTCTTCAACTAGTGTAAGGCACAGTGCAACCTCAATATGCTATAGGACTTTGCATAATCTATCTACTGTCTAAATATCTCTTCAACTAGTGCAAGGTACAATGCAACCTCAATATGCTATAGGACTTTGCATAATCTATCTACTGTCTAAATAGCTCTTCAACTAGTGTAAGGCACAATGCAACCTCAATATGCTATAGGACTTTGCATAATCTATCTACTGTCTAAATATCTCTTCCACTAGTGTAAGGTACAATGCAACCTCAATATGCTATAGGACTTTGCATAATCTATCTACTGTCTAAATATCTCTTCAACTAGTGTAAGGTACAATGCCACCTCAATATGCTATAGGACTTTGCATAATCTATCTACTGTCTAAACATCCAGCCTCATTTCTTTCGATTTTCTTCCTTAATGGCTGTACTATAGCCACAATAGCCACATCAGGTAATCAATAGGCTGCCTAATCAACAGTTTGCCCTATCCTATCCCTCTAGAAACAATTATACTTTTTTTCATGTTCTTGTTATTTTGTACAGCTAAGTATCTCAGTGATGTAGGAATTATAGGTTTCCTGCCTCCCCAGACAGGTTTACAGGTGCATGGGCTTCCCTGGTGGCTCAGATGGTAAAGCGTCTGTTTGCAATGCGGGAGACCCGGGTTCGATCCCTGGGTCGGGAAGATCCCCTGGAGAAGGAAATGGCAGCCCACTCCAGTACTCTTGCCTGGAAAATCCCACAGACGGAGGAGCCTGGTGGGCTACGATCCATGGGGTCACAAAGAGTCGGACACAACTGAGCGATGTCACTTTCACTTTCTCACTTTCACCTGACATACCTAAGAATAATTGCATTCCCTTCACCAGTGATGAGTTCAGGATTGGCTATTTGCAAGATCTGGGTAGCCTATGAGAAAAGGCTGACAGAGATTCTGAGAAAGTTCCTTCTCATTCTTCTAAGAGACATTTAGGGAGTAATTTCCTTGTCCCCTGAAATTGGATAAGGAAACTCTGATAAGATACCAGCAACCACCCCATAGCCACAAAGTGAACTGAACTTCAAAGGGTACAAATCAAAGGTTAATGTGAATATACTGGGGAAGAAAATGGAAAGAAGGGGGAAAAAAATCTGAGTTCTTGAGTTGGAATCTATTGGGAAAGGCACTTTTATGCCAGCAGTCTCTCCAGCCAATGTTGGCTGCTTAAGAACAGGCCTTGGGCCTGAAACACATGTTCACCAAGAGATCAAGAGTCCCCGTGGCCCATGTTGGGTTTATCACCTTACATGGAATATCTTTCCCTGTTTCAGATTCCGTGTGTTCCTCACTGTTCTGCTTAAGCGGGTACAGTGCATGGTATCTGGCCAATCCCACCGCAACAGCTGCTCCTGCAGACAGGACAGGCTCCTTCTGCTACAGAGATGAGTGCATGCAAGTCAGCTGCTCCGCACTGGCTGTCAGAGGGACTCGCCGGCCCTGGAGAACCCCTGCCCACTACAGAACTGATCTGGCCGTATCCCTTCCCTACATCCAATCCAGTGCTCTCCTTGATGACTCCAAGTGAGATGCAGTGGGCAGACGTGTCTGAACTTCTAACCCTGATAAAACAGGCAACAGATGCCACTGGCTCAACAGGGTCGAACAACTCTGAAAACTATCGGACTTTTGTACTTCTAGTTATGTAAGCAGAAATGTGTCCTGATCACTTTAAACTATGAGATTTTTTTTTCCTCTTTCTTGTGAAAGAAAGCATACCAGCCTTTCTTTCTATTACATCATAAAAATACTAAGCTTATTCCTGACTTCAGGCCTTTTCAATTATTATTACTTATTTTTAAGGTTTTTTCCTCCAGATCTTAATTTGCCTACCTTCTTTTCAACATTCAAATCACAGTTCAAATGCAATCTCTTCAGAGTCTTTCCCAAGCAGCCTAGTTGAAGTAATTTATTTTCTTTTTTCTACTTATTACTATTTAAAGTTGTATTCAATAAAAAGTTTTATTTTTCTTTTTGTTATTCATCTACCTTTCTCAGTAAGAATTTCAACCCTTTGAAGGCAAGCACTGTCATTCACTCTTGTATCCTCACTACCTAGAAGAGGATCTGGCAGCTAACAGATCCTTAGCAAATGGTTATTAACTTTAGAAATTGCATAAATGTATCAATGTGGTTAAAAACATAATAAACCTTAGTCTTCATTTGAATAAAAATCTTCCAAGTTTATGTTGCAAAACTAGCTTACTTATAGGAGAAAATTGTCAATAATATCAACTGAAATCCATATTGTTTAGTTCAGAGCTGTTTGTTCCCTGTTAATTCTTTGGAGACTTTTACTCTCCAAAATATTTGTATATGAATTTTCACAACAGAACAGCCTCTTCAATTTGAAAAATAGGTTTAAAGGTCATTTTTCCATCACTCAAATTCCTGGAAACAAATCTGTTTACTTGGGAGAAAAACCAAATACTATCATCTTACCATTAGTCAAAAGACTTGCATTTTTATTAAATGCTATCCAAATGAGGTTTTTTTTTTCAACCAGACTTTGCAAATTAGCACTAGCTCATATGCCCAGAGAACAAAACAAATAATTTAGATAACACAGAAACTCTTCATTATTTTAATATTCAACAGCATCAGAAAAACTATTCCTGAGTGATAAAAAACAATACGTATTTTGGTTTGTGCTAAGGGCTTTCATTGACCTTTTCAGACTCAAGGATCTGTTTCCCAGAGCACTGCCAGAAACAAAGTGAAAGGCCAGTTCTGAAAATACAGATTTCTAAATTGTAAGGAAATGTAAGTATAAAATACGGAGTTCTCTTAAAACTTCTTGTTTTTATCAAACCAGTCAATCCTAAAGGAAATCAACCCTGAATAATCATTAAGAGGACTGATGCTGAAACTGAAGCTCCAACACTTTGGCCAACTGATGCGAAGGGCTGACTCAATGGAAAAGACCCTGATGCTGGGAAAGATTGAAGGTAAGAAGAGAAGGGGACGAAAGAGGATGAGATGGTTGGATGGCATCACTGACTGAATGGACATGAGTTTCAGCAAGCTCCAGGAGATTGTGAAGGACAGGGAAACCTGGTGTGTTGCAGTCCATGGGGTGGCAAAGAGTCAGACACTACTTAACGACTGAACAACAACAACTAAGCATTTTGGAACTCTTCTTTTTTTGTCTTAGTTACAAGTAATACAGAGTGGTAATGATGCAAGAAAAATAAAACTCAGCTCGTGCTTAGCAACTATGTTCAAGTAGTGTCTTCAATACAGCCTTTCTCCATTCCCTGCTGCTGACCCTATAAGACACTTTCTCCAACTCAGCCTTAAACATCTAGTTTCCCATCCACAATTAATACTCACTCTGAGCATGACTTGCACAAATGAAGCCTCAACTATACACAGCAATTATATGACTCTTCTTTTTCACCTTAATTTCCTTTTCTACTCCCTCTTGTGAATTAGAAAGCTTCTCTTGAGAATAATAAAGAGACAGGCTGAGGCACAAGATAACTTTCTTTTTTTAAAAAAAATAAAAGCACTTTAACTCACAGTATTAATTATGGTCCTATTTCTAAAACATTTCCTTGTTGCTTGCATTGGCTCCAATTACATATTTCACACTTACTTTGCCCTTTATTCTCCTCCTTCAATAAAACCACCACTTATTAAAAAAAATAAAAAACTTGAAAATAGTGATCACTCTAATATACCACTTAAAGTTACCCTGTATGTACCCATTCTCTATTAAAAATAAACATGGTGGGGGACACAGAATTACTGCTTGAGGAAATGAAATATTTTGTTATCAACTTTAAAACTCACTTACAAACCAAACTTTAAGACTTGCTGACACAAAAACTTCAAATCTCTTTTAGAAAGACAAATTTCTCTTTCCTAATCTGCCTTAAGGTTGATTTTATGCCTTCCCTGCCTCATTTGGTTTCTGGTCAACTCACTCTAGAACATGATGACAACATGATACCCACATACAGCTGTGGCTTAACCATTACACAAACTGATGGCCTTGGAATGCCGACTCGGCTTTGTCACGGACATGCTCTGAAGCTTTTTAATCATAGAACTGGCCACAGATGGAAACCCAGGACCTGGCATAGGCCTGTGGGTCTGTGGGACTTCAAAGTGCTAGAGTTTAAAATCCTCTGCTTGAGAACCAAATGCTACAGGGCAGGAAACCCACACTAAATACAATCAAAGGAAAGAGAATATTGCCAACATGCAGTTACCTTAGGACTGATTTTCATTTTATAATCCCATCAGGTATAGTACAGAATCTATGATAATCTCCTTTCATAGGCTAAAATAGGCACCACCTTTTTCTTTAATCCCCATGGTAGTATTTATATAAAATACAAGCCTTTTAAAGGAGTTTGTTGTTAAAATAACAATACTATGTGATATTAATATAATATACTTGACGTTGGAGAGTTGATAATCTGTGAGATTACATGACAAACATTAAATCAACAACCAAGAAACTCAAGGGTTTCATAAATTCAACCCTTTAACATACACTTATTCTGGTGAATTCCCTTACTACAGTAGGAAACTTCAGATGACCCTTCTTCTGGGTGTTGGGGTTCCTCTCTGACACTGATGAAGTGCCTGACCAAAGGTGCCCAAAGGACCCTGCATAGATAGTATGTTGCAAACAGTGACACCAAGTCCTCTCTGTGGGGAAGGGATACAGGACTGAGACTCATTACTTCAGGAGTGATGATAAGTAGTAGACACTGGAATAGCAAGTATATCCATTTATTAGATTGTCTGCTGGCAGGTGGAGGACCTGGGGACTTTCCCTGACTAGTTAACTGCTTCCCTGGTAGCTCAGACGGTAAAGCATCTGCCTACAATGCGGGAGACCCGGGTTCGATCCCTGGGTCAGGAAGGTCCCCTAGAGAAGGAAATGGCAACCCACTCCAGTATTCTTGCCTGGAAAATCCCATGGACTGAGGATCCTGGTAGGCTACAGTCCATGGGGTCGCAAAGAGTAGGACACGACTGAGTGACTTCACTCACTCAGACAATATTAAGGTTCCTCAACTTCTTGAACTTTTCTAAAGGCTTGAGAGAAAGTCAGCCAGTAGGAGAAAATAGAAAACTTAAACTTCATTAGTCTTACTCTCCACCTCAAATTCAGCCAGAATCATGAGTGATTTTAATATCCATGAACAAGAATTACACAAAGCGCAGTCTAAGGATTCTTAAATTGTCTTAACTTATTTATATTACCTTCAGCTCTATTTCAGCCACCCACCTGAGATCGGACGTCATTCAAAGCAGCGCTCTCTTACATCTTTAACATTAATGTCCTGCTTTCTGACCACAACCCTCAACTCTTCCAGCTTCCTTGTGTATTTTAATCCATTTCCATTTTAACCTCATTGGCAACAGAGTCCGTGGTTAAGTGTGTGGGCTCTTAAATCAGTCTGCTTGGATCCACATCCTGGATCTGTTGCCTCCTAGCTGTGTAAACTTAGATAGGCCTCCACTTCCTCATCTAAAGAAAACGGAAGTATTATAATCTAGCAGATACACATGCCCACCTAACATAGTTGTTACAAAGATAAAACAGGGCAATGTGGAACATTCAGCATAGTAAAAGGTATGGAACATATTACGTCTAAATAAATGTTAGCTATGTATTTATTATTAAATAGTTATTTATTTATGCCATTTATTCCTTTTTAAAATATCTATTTATTTGGCTGCATCAGGTCCTAGTTGTGGCACTCAGGGTCTTCCATCTTCACTGTGGCGTGAGAACTCTTAGTAGCAGGATGTGGGATCAGCTCCCTCACCAGGGATCAAGCCCAGGCTTCCTTAGCTACCGGACCACCGGAGAAGGCCCTATTTATTCTTAAATTTGTTCATTTTTCTCCTAATTTCTTCCATATTCAGCCTAAAATCTGGATTCCACTAATTTTCTTTTCCCTACATGAGATAGAAACAAATTTATCCTATTAGCTGCTCTGTTTTCACATCCACACTGGTAAAAACCAATGGGAAATTATATCACTGGGCAATAACTATCAAAAATGTCAGGCCTTCCAAAGCATTTGTGCTATTGCTGTGGTTCAGTAAGCCTTCTACTTGTCAACAAACAGCAATATCTCTAAATACTGGACACCATGTAACACAAGCCATATTCCTCAAATATTCTTTATTATCTCCTTTCTGTAAAAATTTTCAGAATAATGACTCCTTCCCTTTGAGACTGTGTTGAGACTTTTTTTTCCCAAGTATTTTCACACTTCTGACTTTTTCCTAGGTTGGCTTGCTGAGTCTATAGCAACAGTATAAATGGAGGCATGCGTACAATGTTTTAAATATTTAAAAGTTATATATCAAACTAACAGAACATTCTGATTCTATCCAAGACGGAGTAACAGCAACCAATTTACTGCCCCCCCGGAAACAAACCCACACCTTCAAAAACACAGAGAAAACATGTAAAAAAGGTTTGTTGTTTCTTTTTTTTTAAGAGTTTGGACAACAGTTAACAGATGACAATGGTCCCTGAGAAATGGGGAACAAGTGAGGTGAGTCCTGTAACTTCTCTAATTTACGCTTTGAGAGAGTTTTCACGCCACAACATGGGAGGAAAAATCTGGGAGGACCTAAGAGACTGAACTGAAGAGACAGAGCTGAGCATCCAGGGAAGAGAATCTAAAAAAGACTGGATACATGTAAATGTATAACTGGTTCAATTTGCTATACAGCAGAAATAAACACAACATTGAGAATCAACCATACTCCAATTTAAAACAAAATACAAGCTTAAAGAATACTCATGAAACACTACACCCAACATCAAAATACACATTCTTTTCAAAAGCAAACAGACTATTTGCCAAGATAGACCACAATTTAGGCCATAAAATAAGTCTCAATAAATTCAAAATTATTTGAGTCATAAAAATGTTCTCTGACTATAACAGAATTAAAATAGAAATCAACAACAGAACAATCTCTATAAATCATCAAATATTTGAAAAATAATAACACACTTCCAAATAACTGATGCATCAAAGGAGAAATAAGGAAAATTAGAAAATATTTTAAACTGAATAAACACTAAATATCATAAAGCAATATTAAGGGGGAAATTATAGCACTAAGTCAACCTCAGTTTTCACCTTAAGAAAAGCAATTAGAAAAAGAAAAGCAAATAAACCTCCCGCAAAGCAAAACATGAGCATAAATTCAAAAATTATAAACCAAATTTTAGTAAGTAGAATTTAACTCTCAATTTCAGTCTCTTATAGACAGATATAAATATGACTGAGACTGCTAAAAAAAAAATGGTATTAGAGAAAATTAACACATATATAATAGCTATTCCTAAAGTCTGCCCACATAATTTCTACTGATGAGTTTGTTGTAAATAAGATCACTTTTAAAATCTAAATGATAAATGATTATATTGTAGCAATTAAAATAATACAAAAAGTCTTAATGTGATGTAAATAAATACATATATCTTGGGATAAGATTTCCAGTAACAGCACCATAAAGAGATACACAAGAATAGATGATAGACTCTAAAAAAATGGTGACTCAAAATAATGTTTCTATGTGATGAAAAATTAATGATATCTTATGAAATGTGACTTTTTAAATTAGCATTTAAAAACAAATTTAGTATTTGCTAAATATGTGATTCTAAATAAGCTTTTGTAACTAAATTGGCCTACTAATAAGTAAAATGGGAACAATTCTACATTTAGTGTTTCTTAATATTGGGCATAAAAGGTTTAGCATATTACATTATTGATATGGGAAATAACTAAATGTTGTTAAGTAAAAAGTTTTTAGTAAGTAGCACATAATGTGATATTTTTGTAAAAGGAGAATGCCTATTTCTGCAAAACTACGTCTTGGAAAGATGGTGACCAATACATTGACTGAGATTGTCACTAAATGGTAGAATGATATTAAAGGTAACTTTTTTGTTTGAATTATTTCCTCTGTCCAACTTTTCTACAATAAACATTGTTTTGGTATTAGAAAAATGAAAGACAAGAAATGAACATCTTCACTGAAGCCATGTCCACTTTACACCTTAATATTTGACTTACAATAACAGATCTATTTATCTAATAAAATGTCACTAATTTGTAGCATTTCACTCTAGTTACACTACTTTTAATTTCCATCTCCACACTTTTTAATTTCAATGAGATTTTTGTTATTTTAAATTGGTTACTAAGGAATAATAAAAATCCTATTTGTTGTATATGTTCAAGTCATAAAAATACACTTAGTATATCAAGAGAACCCAAAAATCAACCTTTTCTTCATTTTTTAAAAGTAGATAAGTAATTTAATTACAGTTCTTATTTTATACTTCTGACAAAACATGGTCTAACTGGAGAAGGGAATGCCAAACCACTTCAGTATTCCTGCCTTGAGAACCCCATGAGCAGTATGAAAAGGCAAAAAGATAGGACACTGAAAGATGAACTCCCCATGTCAGCAAGTGCCCAGTATGCTACTGGAGATCAGTGGAGAAATAACTGCAGAAAGAATAAAGAGATGGAGCCAAAGCAAAAATGACAGCCAATTGTAGATGTGACTGATGGTAGAAATAAAAGTCCAATGTTGTAAAGAGCAATATTGCATAGGAACCTGGAATGTTAGGCCCATGAATCAAGGCAAATTGGAAGTGATCAAACAGGAGATGGCAAGAGTGAACATCGACATTTTAGGAATCAGAAAGCTAAAAGGGACTGGAATGGGTGAATTTAACTCAGATGATTATTATATCGACTAGTGTGGGCAAGAATCCCTTAGAAGAAATGGAGTAGCCATCACAGTCAACAAGAGAGTCCAAAATGCAGTACTTGGATGGAATCTCAAAAATGACAGAACGATCTCTGTTCATTTCCAAGGCAAATCATTCAATATCACAGTAATCCAAGTCTATGCCCCAACCAGTAATGCTGAAGAAGCTGAAGTTGAACGGTTCTATGAAGACCTACAAGACCTTCTAGAACTAACACACAAATAAGATGTCCTTTTCATTATAGGAGACTGGAATACAAAAGTAGGAAGTCAAGAGATACTTGGAATAACAGCAAATTTGGGCTTGGAGTACAGAATGAAGCAGGGCAAAGGCTAATAGAATTCTGCCAAGAGAACGCACTGGTCATAGCAAACAGCCTCTTCCAACAACACAAGAGAAGACTCTACACATGGACAACACCACATGGTCAATACCGAAATCAGATTGATTATATTCTTTGCAGTCAAAGATGGAGAAGTTCTATACAGTCACAAAAACAAGACCAGGAGCTGACTGTGGCTCAGATCATGAACTCCTTAATACCAAACTCAGACTTAAAGTGAAGAAAGTAGGGAAAACTACTAGACCATTCAGGTATGACCTAAATCAAATCCCTTGCGATTATACAATGGAAGTGAGAAACAGATTTAAGGGATGAAATCTGATAGAGTTCCTGAAGAACTATGGATGGATGTTCGTGACATTGTTCAGGAGGCAGGGATCAAGACCATCCCCAAGAAAAAAATGCAAAAAGGCAAAATGGCTGTCTGAGGAGGCCTTACAAATAACTGTGAATAGAAGAGAAGCAAAAGGCAAAGGAGAAAAGGAAATATATACCCATTTGAATGCAGAGTTCCAAAGAAGAGCAAGGAGAGATAAGAAAACCTTCCTCAGTGATCAGTGCAAAGAAATAGAGGAAAACAATAGAATGGGAAAGACTAGAGATCTTTTCAAGAAAATTAGATACCAAGGGGATATTTCATTCAAAGATGGCACAATAAAGGACAGAAAGAGTATGGACCTAACAAAAGCAGAAGATATTAAGAAAAGGGGGCAAGAATGCACAGAAGAACTATACAAAAAAGATCTTCATGACCTAGATAATCATGATGGTGTGATCACTCACCTAGAGCCAGACATCCTGGAATGCAAAGTCAGATGGGCCTTAGGAAGCATAACTATGAACAAATCTAGTGGAGGTGATGGAATTCCAGTTGAGCTATTTCAAATCCTAAAAGATGATGCTGTGAAACTGATGCACTCAATATGCCAGCAAATTTGGAAAACTCAGCAGTGGCCACAGGACTGGAAAAGGTCAGTTTTCATTTCAATCCCAAAGAAAGGCAATGCCAAAGAATGCTCAAATTACTGCACAATTGCACTCATCTCACACGCTAGCAAAGTAATTCTCAAGATTCTCCAAGCCAGGCTTCAACAGTATGTGAATTGTGAACTTCCAGATATTCAAGCTGGATTTAGAAAAGAACCAGAGATCAAATTGTCAACATCTGTTGGATCACTGAAAAAGCAAATGTCCTAGAAAAATACCTACTTCTGCTTTACTGACTACGCCAAAGCCTTTGACTGTGTGAATCACCACAAACTGTGAAACATTCTTAAAGCTATGGGAATACCAGACCACTTTACCTGCCTCTTGAGAAACCTGTATGCAGGTCAGGAAGCAACAGTTAGAACTGGACATGGGACAACAGACTTGTTCCAAATCAGGAAAGGAGTAGGTCAAGGCTGTATATTGTCACCCTGCTTATTTAACTTATATGCAGAGTACATCATGAGAAACTCTGGGCTGGATCAAGCACAAGCTAGAATCAAGATTGCAGGGAGAAATATAAATAATCTCAGATATGCAGATGCTACCACCCTTATGGCAGAAAGTGAAGAATTAAAAATCCTCTAGATAAAAGTGAAAGAGGAGAGTGAAAAAGTTGGCTTAAAGCTCAACATTCAGAAAACTATGATCATAGAATCCGGTCCCATCACTTCATGGCAAATAGAAGGGGAAACACTAAAAGACTTATCTTGGGGGGCTCCAAAATCACTGCAGATGGTGACTGCAGCCATGAAATTAAAAGACACTTGCTTCTTGGAAGAAAAGATGCTAGGTCCTTGGAAGAAAAGTTATGACCAACCTACACAGCTTATTAAAAAGAAGAGACATTATTTTGCCAACAAAGTCCATCTCATCAAGGCTATGGTTTTTCCAGTAGTCATGTATGGATGTGAGAGTTGGACTATAAAGAAAGCTGAGTGCTGAAGAACTGGTGCTTTTGAACTGTGGCGTTGGAGAAGACTCTTGAGAGTCCTTGGACTGCAAGGAGATCCAACCAGTCAATCCTAAAGGAAATCAGCCCTGAATATTCATTGGAAGGACTGATGCTGAAGCTGAAACTCCAATACTTTGGCCACCTGATGTGAAGAGCTGAGTCATTTGAAAAGTCCCTGATGCTGGGAAAGATTGAAGGTGGAGGGAGAAGGGGACGACAGAGGATAAGATGGTTGGATGGCATCACCGACTCAATGGACATGAGTTTGAGTAAACTCCAGGAGTTGGTGATGGACAGGGAGGCCTGGCGTGCTGCAGTCCATGGGGTTGCAAACAGTTGGACACAACTGAGTGACTGAACTGAACTTATTCCTAATTCATCAGAGCTAAAGGTATTCTAGGGGCTTCCCTGGTGGCTCAGTTGGTAAAGAACCCACAAGCAACACAGCAGACGCAGGTTAGACCCCTGATTAAGGAAGAACCCCTTGAGCGGGAAATGGCACCCCACTCCAGTTTTCTTGCTTGGGAAATCTCATGGACAGAAGAGCCTGGTGGGCTACAGTTCATAGGGCTGCAAGGAGTCAGACACACCTTAGCGACTAAACTACCACCAAAGGTATTCTTAGTCTGTAGATGAGAATTCAGAATTCTGTGTTGAGGATTAGCAGGAGATAGTATCAAACTATTGGGTTGGCACAAAACTTCATTTGAGTTTTTCCACAATACTTTACAAAAAAATCCAAATGAACTTTTGGGCCAACCCAATACATCAGCTACTCTGTTGCCCTGATAGAGTGAGAAAATCAATCCTTGTTCCCCTTCCCTGGATCCTGAAACTGTGGCTCTGTTTGTCTGCGGAGGGAAGAGAGAGGGAAGCAAAAGAGAGATTTTTGTGAAAGCAGAAGGACCCAGAGCAGCATCTCCGAATATTAAAAGGACTCACTCACTCATAATGGCTTCCTGGGTATGTCTTCTGTTTCAAAATCTATAGCTCTGCACCGTCACTTAATGTCCTCTATAGTTTATTAATGCTTATTTTGGTTCATTGTTGTAATTCATCTCCAAGAGATGAAGCTGACAAAGGCTATTCTGGTAAGATTCTCTTTCACCATCTGGTGTTTACTATAGCTTTGTGACGTTTACTCTCTTTTTTCCTCATCTTTGAATTTAGTGTATTTGCTTCCTTGAAACCAACAATTTTATGGATATTGCAATAAAATAAAATACTTGCTTCCAAAATTTTCTTTTACCCATCTCATGTTTCTTCCTCTTGACCATCCCAATAAACATGAAGACAGCCTCAGCAATTAATCCTTCAAAGAAGGTATGTCAGTTGATCAACCAATTTATACTTCTGCTTTAGTCGTT
Organism: Odocoileus virginianus; assembly: GCF_023699985.2. NCBI lineage: Eukaryota > Metazoa > Chordata > Mammalia > Artiodactyla > Cervidae > Odocoileus > Odocoileus virginianus. The sequence continues at coordinate 18,849,529 of NC_069698.1, forward strand.
CTGATTAAGACCCTATTTATTCACTCTGTAAGACCCAAGGAGATGAAAATCTTTATGAGGATTCAAAATGAGTTCAAAAAACCAAATCAAAACTGAATTGATATGTCAGAGACAGGGAAAAGGGAACAAAAACAGAATGGACAATCTGGCCTTTCAAGAAGAGGGATGAGTTTAATGAGAAAGTGTCCAGGGCATCCTATGTTGGAGAAAGTACATGGAGGTGAGGATAAAAGTATATATGTTGGGATACAATGAATAACCCTGCTTGGAGGAAATTGGTTTTATTACTGAAAGTGAAGGCACTTTATGGAAGAAAATTGCATCCCTAGTGACTTCTGGGGTTCCCATGGACTATAGCCCACCAGGCTCCTCTGTCCATGGGATTTTCCAGGCCAGAATACTGGAGTGGGCAGCCTTTCCTTTCTCTCGGGGATCCTTCCAGACCCAGGGATCAAACCTGGTCTCCTGTGCTACAGGCGGTCTCCTGCATTGCAGGTGCGTTCTTTACTGACTCAGTCACCACCGAATTTTATTGAGGAGCAGTGAGAAGAAAGTGTAACAGATTATAGATGATCTTGAAGATCAGACTAAAAAGCATGGCTTCACATAATAGACAACTGATACAAGCATACCTTGCTTTCTTATGCTTTGCTTTATCTGTTTCACAGATACTGAATTTTTTTGCAAATTGAAGGTTTGTGGCAATCCTGAGTTGAGCCAATCTATCAGCACCATTTTTTCAACAGCTTTTGTTCACCTCATGTCTGTCATATTTTGATAATTCTCATAATAATTGCAAACTCTTTCAATATTATATTTGTTATGGTAACAAGTGATATTTAATGCTACTAGTGCAAAAAGATTATGACTTACTGAAGGCTTGATGATGGTTAGGACTTTTTAGCAAAGTATTTTTTAATTAAACTTATATAGGTTTTTTAAGACATAATGCCATTACACATTTAGTAGTCTACAGTATATTTCAAATATAACTTTTATATGCACTGAGAGAACAAAAATTTGTGTGACTCCCTTTATTGCAATATTCACTTTCTTGTGGTGATCTGAAATGAACCGACAATATTATTGAGGTTTGTCTGCATCCATCACAATAGTTTAAAAAATAATGTGTCGCAGCAGAATCATTATTTTTACACAGAATTGGTAATGAATTAAAGAATGAAAAGGGGAGATAAGGTTCAAGAAAGCTCATTAGAAAGATGTTGCAAGAACCTGGCTATGGGGTAATGGACCCTGAATTAGGGTGGTGCTGAAAATGGAGCAGAGATTATGTCAAGAAGAAAAATTCAGGAAATAAAAATAATAATGGGGTAACAGATAGGGTTATGGGAAGGCAAAAATATGAGGAGTTGAAGACATTTCAAAGCATAAAGGAATTTTGGTACAAATGACAGAAGTGAAAACAGTGGGGTGGGACTCAAATCACAGGATTTGTGCCAATTCATATCATTCTTGCTAATATCATTTTTGGTTCTTTAAGTAGCTTCCCTGGCAGCCTAGGTGGTAAATAATACACTTGCAAGACTGCAGTCAATGCAGGAGACACAGGTTTAATCCCTGGGTCAGGAAGATCCCCTAGAGAAGGAAATAGCAACCTACCCCAATATTCTTGCCTGAAAAATCCCAAGGACAGAGGAGCCTTGTGGGCTACAGTCCAGGGGGTGGGAAGAGTCAGACATAACTGAACAACTCAACCACCAAGTAGCTAGAAGAATTTTGTTGTACTAACTTAGAAGTAATGAAAATAAAAAGCCTTTCCTGGCCACTCATTTAAAAGACAGTGTTTACATAAAGAAATACAAAAGGGTTTTCAGGAAATCCTAAAATGGTACTTTCCAATACAGAGTTGTATATTTCCACTACTCAGCAGACAGACTTGTCAAAACAAATATTACATTTTAGTCTTATTTAGATGACATTAAAATTCATCATATATTTCTAATGATTGTTTTCATTTAACTTTGAATTAAAAAAAACAAATATGTGTATGTGTATGTATTTTCCATAGTTTCTTCTGGCTCTACATACATAGCCTCTGAGTTTTAACAGTCCTTTTGAAGTCTAATTGGAATAGGCAATGCACTGTGTTCACCGATATCATTTTGAAACTGTCTGACCCGTTATTACATAAAGATGAGCGTTTCACTTAATAAAGACTTAGAGTAACACAATTTGTTACACCATAATTAAAGATGGACACATCTGTTCCATTTTAATTCAAACCCTTTGAACATAATTACATAAAGCTGCAAGGACAGAAATTCTCAGTCTTAGAAATTTACTATCAAAAAAAAAATCATTCTGTCTACAGAAACTATATGGGCAAAGGACAAATTGTAAAACGAAGTCAAATCAATGTCTCTCCCTCTGTATCAAAGCATGAAATACAGCTAAGATCCCAGATTAAAGTACTGTCCCCATATGAAAACCATAATTAGTTAAAGAAACCCAGGTGAAGGCCAATTATTATGGAAAGTATTAGCATTCCATCCCCGTGGAGAGGTACTATCTTAATATGTTCTCTTAGCCCACAGATACATAAAAAAGGAGGGAACAAATACTAAGAACATTTGAAAGGAAAACAAACAGATGATATTCAACATTTATGTGTTACTTTTAAACTTCCTACTACATTCTCACTTTTCAATCATAATAATTTCATAGACCTTGCTTAAAAAGTGTATCCTCTTGATAAGGACCAAGCTATTTTATCCAAAATAGTTTTTAGGTTAACAGTAATCAGATGTATAAATACAGAAGGCAGAAGTAAGGTAAACCTATGATTTCAGAATAAATTCTGAGTATTTAATAACATGAGTTAAATGGCAAACCATGCACACAAATATCCCTGAAATGTAGGCTGTTAGAGTCTGTTTTATTTATGTTTCCATATCCTGAAGATGGCTTAATGAGGAGATGCAATCAGGATTAGCTAAGCAGTGAGAAGTTGGAGGGAACAGGGTGGCAGTAAGATTTATATAAATATTTGCAGAGACTGGGAAGAGCAGATGCTCCTATAATCCAGACAATGTGTGTGTACTTCATTTTAAAATAAAATAAAACAGTTGAAAGCCAAAATATAATTAATCAAAGGAAACGCTTTAATCAACATCTTCCAAATCCTTAAGCTCTGCTGAAAAGATTAAAGAAACATAAAAGAAATTAAAATATGATATTCAAAAGGAAACTAGAATTGGTCTATTTCTGATGTTCTCCTTTTATTTCAGATGTGGGATTGAGCATGCAATTAATACGTGTTTCCGACTGTCACCAACTAGTGAAATTTCCTAGGTGTTTAAGATACTAACTAAATCACCTAAGACTTACTGTAAAATTTACAATGTAGTAATGACAGTTTTCTCTCTTCATTATTAATTTCTCATGAGAAATGTGTATGCATGCCCTTATTTCCTATAGTTCTACACAGAGACCTTTCCAATGGAACAGAAGAAAGCAGTTTAAATGAGTGTCAATTTTATATTCACAGGTTACCTACAAATATGAAAAAGAAGTTGCACATCAAAAAAAAAGTATATCAATCTATGTAGATATCCAACATGAATCATATAGACCCAAAACAAGTGTTATTAACTTTAAACTCAGCTTTGGGCTCTGTTTTTCTAAATTCAGGGTCTCTCTTGTATTATTTCTGTTGTCTTCTGCCCAAGATTTGAGGAAATACTCAATATGAACCTATAATTATTACTAAAGCTCAGAGAAGAACAATTTAAACAGAGGGTTTCAAAACAATGTCTCAAGGAAATAAAAAGCATATTCATTCATGGCAAATTCAAAATATACCAATATTTAAAGCTCAGAGCACTTGCTCTTTCCACAAACAAAATTTTGTTGGTGACAGGAGTCACTTCACATATTCATATACAACACAAGAATATTATAAGCAGTTTTTAAACATAAAATTAGCTCCTGTAGACAGTTAACAGATTAGCACTATTAATTGCAAGAATACATTTGAAACAGAACTTGAGCCTGATTACAATTTCTGGTAGAAATTTTATAAGTTTCTACTAAAATTTTACTACAAAGTCTCTAGCACTCTGAATTAGAAGTCATGAAATCTTAATTTGATCTTGCAAAAAACACTGCCAAAATTATTATTACTGAAGTGCCAAGGATGAGAATTTCTTATATTTGCCCTCCTAAAAATAAATGCTAATGATAAAGACACTAGTATATCTGAGAGATCTATTGTGAAATCTAGACTGGGAAAGTGAAAGCAGCTATGTGGCAGTTTTTTTCTGTCTTCTATCACTGTTATGGTAACTTTGAAGGGCATATACATTGCACTTATTTTCTTCTTATATACTACTTGCTTGATATTCTGTTCTAACAAAAGAATAAAATATCAAACAGCTAGTATATAACTGAAAAGAAGATATAAAGATTCTTGACTCAGTCTCTAGATGGCTTTTGGCATATGTTTCATAATTTATGCGCATGGCCCTTTATCTCTCAAATCACTGAGAGTTTACTATTACTAAAATAGTCCATATTTTACTATCAGAAAATAATTCTGAAAATCACCCTGTTGGATTTACAAATCAATATTAATCTTTATTAAATAAGGTTGTGTTATTCAAATTAATGATTTTACACAGCGAACTCAACTACAGATTTGTAACCAAGCCCAATAATATGTTTATTAAGAATATGGTCATTTCTGTCAACACGTTCACTGGAGAGATAAGAAACAGACAGTAGTCACAAGAATGTTCCCTTTATTCTGTGTCCTTTTTCTCCATCCTTATCTGTATACCACAGAAAGGGACACAGAGTTTAATTATTGTGGTGGTTGAATATCATTATCACCATCTACCAAGTTTATCACTTGGCATAAGGAAATCAGAAATTAATTTCTGTTGGGGATGCTGAGGCTGGAAATATCTGGAAAGCCAAGTCTCGTCTCTGCCATTATGTTGCATTGTAATCATCTTCATGGGTTGTTAAGATGAGGAGACTAGTATAAGGACATGTCACCCCAAGGCACTTGCATCCTGGGCTTTGTCTGCAGCAAGTCAAGATATGAATGTAACTAACTGTGTATGAAAATAATTCATAAATCTGGAACTGTGCTATCTGATAAGATACCCCCTAACCAAATATAACTATTAAAATATAAAGAAATCAACAGTAAATAAAATTTGAAATTTCATTTCTCAGTCATTTAAGCCAAATTTCAAGTGTTCATAGCCCCACATAGCTAGTGGCTTCCCATAAGAAAGAAAATTCTTCATAAATGATTATGCTACATCCATTAGCTTTTGTAACTTGGGAAGATACACATCAAAATGATCTATGTACAAAATTATCACCCTGCTTCCAATAAGCAATGGATGTAGCAGAGTCATTTACAAAATTGTGGTTCTTTATAACTGTGGTTATAACGCTTGTTTTCCCTGACAGTGCAGCAAGACATGCAAATGACTCTGCTTCCTTTTTAATAAGAAGTTCTGAGCATATATGTGAACCGTGAACTTCCAGATGTTCAAGCTGGTTTTAGAAAAGGCAGAGGAACCAGAGATCTAATTGCCAACATCCACTGGATCATTGAAAAAGCAAGAGAGTTCCAGAAAAACATCTACTTCTGCCAACGCCTTTGGCTGTGTGAATCACAGCAAACTGTGGAAAATTCTTCAAGAGATAGGAATACCAGACCACCTGAACTGCCTCCTGAGAAATCTGTATGCAGATCAGGAAGCAACAGTTAGAACTGGACATGGAACAACAGACTGGTTCCAAATCAGGAAAGGAGTAGGTCAAGGCTACATATGGTCACCTTACTTATTTAACTTTTATGCAGAGGACATCATGAGAAATGCTAGGCAAGATGAAGCAGAGCTAGAATCAAGATTGCCGGGAGAAATATCAATAACCTCAGATATGCAGATGACACCACCCTTATGGCAGAAAGTGAAGAAGAAATAAAAAGCTTCTTGATGAAAGTAAGAGAGGAGAGGGAAAAAGTCGGCTTAAAGCTCAACATTCAGAAAACTAAGATCATGGTATCTGGTCCCATCACTTCATGGCAAATAGATGGCGAAACAGTGGAAACAGTGGCAGACTTTAATTTTGGGGGCTCCAAAATCACTCCAGATGGTGACTGCAGCCATGAAATTAAAAGATGTTTACTCCTTGGAAAGAAAGTTATGACCAGCCTAGACAGCATATTTAAAAGCAGAGACATTACTTTGCCAACAAAGGTCCATCTCGTCAAGGCTATGGGTTTTCCAGTAGTCATGTATGGATGTGAGAGTTGGACTATAAGGAAAGCTGAGGGCAGAAGAATCGATGCTTTTGAAATGTGGTGTTGGAGAAGACTCTTGAGAGTCCCTTGGACTGCAAGGAGATCCAACCAGTCCATTCTAAAGGAGATCAGTCCTGGGTGTTCATTGGAAGGACTGATGCTGAAGCTGAAACTCCAATACTTTGGCCACCTCATGCGAAGAGTTGACTCGTTGGAAAAGACCCTGATTGGGAGCAGGGATTGGGGGCAGAAGGAGAAGGGGACAACAGAGGATGAGATGGTTGGATGGCATCACTGACTCAGTGGACATGAGTTTGAGTAAAGTCTGGGAGCTGGTGACAGGGAGGCCTGGTGTGCTGCAGTCCATGGGGTCACAAAGGGTCAGATACGACTGAGGCTGAAATGAACTGAACTGAACAATGCTAAAGCCTGTCTTAGTGGTCATGAAAACCTCACAAAACATATACCCATATAATATTGTAGCAAAGATTTATTTCAAAGATTGTTCACTATGGCATATTAGTTCTGATACGAAAAAAAGAAACAAACATACACAAATATACCACAAAACTCTTTTCAAATAAAGACTATCAAACAAAAACTAACTCCAAAATTAGTATATTCATACTAGTATATAAGCAAGCAATCTGAGAAAGATCTAAAAGTCTAGTGACTTAGATTCAACAACACTTAATCACATGATTTTATATAATACTCTATTAAGAAAGAGAATAAAATAAATTCACATGCTAATATATGAGTAATTATAGAGTATCAGCATTGTTTTCAAACATACTAAAATGTATACATTCAGATAAATGTTACTCAAGCAGTTACTTTTCAGAAAAATGAATTGCCCTTTACAGTCTCTGAAATATTCTTATTGATAACATTAGTGGTGTCTATCATAATATACTAAATAACTGTTTTGCTTTTTAAAACAATTTAATGTCATCTAAAGCCAAATTTGGGTTGTAATTTCTGATTATAATCAAGATAAAACTATAAAATAATACTGTGGGAGTAATAATAATAAAGGAGTAGCATTTACTGGATATCCATGAAAGATTAAGAGGTGTTGAATATTTAACATAATTATTCTAGTCTTTGTAATTATTGCCCCATCTCACAGATGAGGAAACAACTGTTTGTAGAAGTTTCATAACTTGCTTAACGTAACATGGCAGACATGTTCCTTGTTCCAGAACAAGGATTCAGACTCTAATCTAGCTAGAGCAAATCTGTGATGCTGAGGTTAATTCTCAATGAAAAATTCTAAAAATTGGGTTTTTATTTATAGTTATTATAACTTTCACAACTTCTGTTATAACAACTTGTAACATGATCTGGATCAATATCTAATATACATTTTATGATGTGATTTTTTAAAGGAAAATAAATTATGAATCCAATTATTCCTCCAAATACCTATTATTTTTAATGTAGAAAATCAATACAACTCTTCAGTAAAAGCCTTCAAATATTTTTCTTAATTACTTATAATTAAATATTAAATCATTTGGTATAGTTTTCATAAATTAACATAAATACTTTAATTTTAATTGAAAAGTAAATATGTGCCCATATAAATTTACAATGTGAAAACATAGAGAAAATCATTTGATTACAAATTTTAGTGTGTTTACAAAAGACTAAAAAATTTGATATAAAATATTAAATTTACAAATATTGATTCAAATGTTTTAGTTTTTGAAATTTATGAAATAGCATATTTTATCTTTCATATATAACTTAGAATATGTCCTATATACAGTTCAATAAGACAAAGGTTCATATACATATCATGTACCATTGAATACTATCAATCAAGTACATAAAACTAAGATAAAGCTGTCAGGTAGCATACTAGACAAAGTGGAATCATTAGAGAGTTTGTATCAATTAAGGAAGTTCAACTAGTTATTTAAATACTTGAGTCTATCCATTAGCCTGATTCAGAAAGCTGAAAGAAATCACCAAAATGTAATTATACCCAGCTTGGTGCTTGACACTTCGAAAGCCCCACAGGTCATGACTGAACAAATAGCTCCTGATCACCTGAACCAGTGATATCTTAGAAGAATATAGAGAAGAGATCTTGGTATTTAAGATGCTGCAATTTTTAAAAAGTAAAAAGATGTGAAATGGCAACTATTAATTGAGAAACAATGCCCATGAATCAGCATAAAATATAGGTGAACTAGTTAGTTTCCAAAAACATGTACATTAAACCACACGCAACTTTCCAAAAAAATTGGTAGATGCTATAAATCTTAAATTCAGTCTCAAAAGCAATGTTAACAAGTACATTCCCTTCTTACTTAGAGGTTTCCTTTCTATAGATGTCTTAACCCATTTAATCATGCTCCTAAATACTACCGTATGGCAGGCAATTAAGGCTCTGTAAGTATTCAGAATATACATCTGTGGACCCATTTCTTTTGAGACAAGAAAAGAAAATTACTTAGCTGTAATTCTTACTCTTGATGAATTGTAATTACAATGACTCTAAACCTTTTGAACTCAAGTGCTTCTCTAGTGCATTTGAGATAAAAAAAAAAATCCATCTCGTGAATTTTAATCATTCGATGTCCTCACAAATAGGTGAATGCAACTCTAATTCTTAAAAGTCCAGCATATATCTAAATATACAAGCTATACATCTCATAATAGGCAGAATGGAAACAGTTATAATGATGACCCAGAAGATCAGGAAGAAAAGTTCAAAAAAAAATGTACTGCAGTAGATCTAAATAAAGTGTCTCTCCACTTAAGGAAACAACCGTTCTCACCCCCATAATTGGGAGCTGTTCTGGTTAACATTCCTCTTCCCCCCAAATTATATAGTTCACCAATGTTCAAAGATTTATAAAGAGTCCTGAATTTAGGCTGAAAATAATCTAACTATGGATGATTCAGAGGTTCCTTCAGCAGTTTTTCCCTGTCCCAAGCATCACCATTAAATACGCACATCATTATTATGATGCAGCTCATAGGTGCAGAGTGTGTGCCTGCTGTTTCTCAGCAGTGTCCAACCCTTGGTGACCCCATGGACTGTAGCCCGCCAGGCTCCTCTGTCCCTGGGATTCTCCAGGCAAGAATACTGGAGTGGGTGGTCATTTCCTACTCCAGGGTGTAGGTGCATAGTACATAGGAAACAGGGTTTTCCTACATATATTTTTAAATATATGTAGGAATAAATTTGCTTCTAGTTTACTTAATGGACATTTCTCTCTCAATCATGAAATAAGAACTCTGAAATGAAATGTATCCATTGACACTTTTCAGACGTTGGGTTCACAGATAACAAACCTTCAGTATAGACAGAAATAATGACCTGCGTGTGCATACGGACACACATATAAAATCTTGTGCAGCACAAAAAGACTCTAACATGTCTTTAAAAAGATATAAGTGGCTACGTAGCCAAGAACTCACCAACACTCTCTGCCTGCTGAAACTTCCTTCTCATCACTATAGTTGGGGTGACTCCTGAGTCTTCATTTAATTTTCAATAGTGAGGAAATAAATGTCCAAGATCTCCATTACCCCATTGCTTGAATCCTTGGTGTCATGAAAATGTCCTGCCCTCACTGCTGGAAGGTGAGGGTGGGGAGTGTGACCAGGGGGCTGTGTTTCCACTGCCACCTTCAGGCCCACTTCATAATGGGAGATGTGTTCCAGAATCTTGGGTTGGAAATTAGAATTAAGTTTTCCCATAGAAATAAAAGTCTGAATATCTAAAACTTCCCAGATAACTAGCATTATAATTTAGCTACTTAATATGATTTTGTGGTCTGGCCAGGATAAACTACCTCGTATAACATCAATATTATTAGAAAAAGACATTTGGAGCTTTAGAATAACTGAAAAATCAATTTTTTGAAATATATACTGTCCACAATAAGGATAATGTCAATAAATGAAGAGCACAAAGGAATAAATCAAGGTTAGCACTCTGCAAAATCACAGATTTTTACATAATTTTTGGAGGACACACTTTTCCAATACTTTGTGTTAACAGACGAACAAATTAAGAATAGTTAAGTTTAGGGAGTAGAGAACTTTGCCCTGGGTAAAGGAGACATGAGAATTCAAGTCATATATTCATGTGGTGATTTTTTTTTTTTAATTCTAATTCAAGTGACTGGATTTTGTTTTGCTTGCTTTTATTTTCTACAGACCTGGTAATACTGGACAAGTATCTTTCTTTTTATCCAAAACAATCAAGTTTATTTTGGTTTTTACTAGATTATGCTAATTAGCATATTTGCACAACAAAACAAACTTTCTCTTGACCCCACTCTTCACATTAACCACTATTCTTTCTTTCTTCCCCATACAGCAAAACTATGTGAAAGAGTTGCCTTCACTTATAATTTCTAATTCCTTTCCTTTCATTCTCTCTCAAACTCACTCCAGTCAAACCTAAAGCTCACCTTTCTACCAAACCTTTTCCTGTCAAGACTACTCCTGATGTCCTTGTTCAATCCAGCGGTTAGTTTCCTGGCGGTGCTTGATAGGAGAGCAACATTGGACACAGATGATCGTTTCCTCCTCATTCATTCATTTTCCAGTTTTTGTTTTATCTCTCTTATTTCATTTCGTTTCTTGGCTTCTCTTCCCAATCTACTTCCTTAGAGACCATATATGCTATAGTTCCAGAACTTTATGTTAATACTTTGAAGACTTTGTTTCACCACCATCTTGTGGTGTCTATGATTTCTAATTAGAAGTTCATGATTTTATGAATCATCAATCCCCTGTAGATAAGAACTCTTTTCTTCCTTGCTACTTTCAAAATATTCTCTTTACCTTTGATTTTCAGAAGTTTGACAATGATGTGACCAGACATAGTATCAGTTATATTTACCTTGGTCTGAGTTTGCTTAGCTTCCTGAATCTGTAGTATATCTTTCATTAGATTGGAGAAATTTTCAATCATTTCTTTTTCTTCAAATACTTTTTCTGGGGTATTCTCTTTCTTTGCACCTGGACTCCAAAAACAGTTGTTTTAGACATTTTTGTATTGCCCACAGATTCTAAATACCTATTCAACTTTCTGAATTTTTATTTTTTGCTTTTTCAGATTGAATAATTTCTACAGATCTTTCTTCAAATTTACTGACTCTTTCCTTTGTCATCTCCATTCTGCTGTTACCCTCACCCAGGGAATTCTTTAATACAGATACTGCTTTTTAGTTCTAGAATTTTCACTGGATTCTTTTTTTATGTTTTCTATTTTTTTGATGAGAAATATATTTTCATTTATTATAACCATCTTTACCTTATGAAGCATAGTTAAAATAGCAAATTTAAAATCCTTATCTGCTAATTTCAAAATCTGCATTATTTCAGATTGGCCTCATTATTTTTATTTTTCTTTACAATGGTCACATTTTTCTGATTCTTCATATGTTAAGCAATTTCAGATTATAATCACAACATTGTAAATGACATTTTGCAGAGAAGAAGCTCTACTTTATATATAAAATATTCTACCTTACTCTTCCAAAGAGTGGAATATTTATTTAATCAGAGACTAAATTTAATTGAACTCAAACTACAAACTATCTCACCAGAGATAGCTTAAATATCAGTTCCTTATTTTGTTCTTAAAAGACATCTTAGTCTTGTATGGCTCAAGTATCAACAAGAGCTTTGATAGAGTTTATACATAGAGAGTAGGGCTCCCCACTCTGGCTCTCTGTTTCCCCATTACTTTGTACTCTTTGTGGTTGCCCCAAACTCTTATCTACTGATTCTTCAGACCAGAGAAACTTAAGCTTTCTATTGTAGTTTAAAATATTCCTTGCAGAAACTACTGAAGGTGGCACTCAAGCTAAAAGTTGTAGAAAATGAGGATCTCATTCAATGCCAATTATTTCTTACAAGTTTCAATTTTCTTCCACAATCTGCCTGTTTTGGTAACTTCCCAGTGCCTTTGGGTAGTTGTTTTCAATATTTTGCTTTCAATATATTGTCCTTATTAGCAAGATGAAGGCCTGCTAGGTTACTAAAGCATTCAAATGGAGAACTGTTGCAGGAAGGTGGACCCATTCCAGAGCTCAAAACTGGGCTCTTGTCTAACATTCGGAAGTGAATTGTCCGAGGAGACACAGGTGCTGACAAAACAAGAGATTTTATTGGGAAATGGCGCCTGGGTGGAGAGCAGGAGGGTAAGGGAACCCGGGAGATGGCTCTGTCAGTCTCTGGCAGCCTCAGGTTTCATGGTGATGGATTATTTCCGGGTTGTCTTTAGCCAATCATTCTGACCCAGAGTCCTTCCTGGTGGTGCACGCCTTGTTCGGCCAAGATGGATACCAGAGAGAAGGATTCTGGGAGGTGGTTGGACATGTGGTGTCTCCTTTTGACCTTTTCTGAACTCTTCCAGTTGGTGGTGACTTATTAGTTTCGTGTTCCTTACCAGGACCTCCTGTCCTAAAACTATTCATGCAAATGGTTACTATGGTACCCGGCCAGGGTGGGTGGTTTCAGTCACTGTGTTTCCCCTAACAGAACCAGCCCTCAATTCAGCCTCTTAATTTTAAATATTATCTGTATGCCTAAAATTTCTTAATAAATATCTCTAATTAAGATCTTCCAGGCTTATAAATCTAACAGCAAACTCAACATTCCAAGTGGCTGTGAGATAGATATCTTAAACTTAATATACTCAAGATCAATCTCTTTATATCTCCTCCAACCCCAAACTTGTTTATCAGGCAGCCTTCCCCATCTCAACCGCATCCTTCTGGTAACTCAGGACAGAAAACTTTGTAGTTCTCTTGACCACTTCCTTTCTTTCATATCCTTCATCTGATACAGTAGGCAATCCTATTAGTGCTATGCTCTGTTGCTAAGTCATGTCTGACTCTTTTGTGACCCCATGGACTGTAACCCTCCAGGCTCCTCTGTCCACGGAGTTTTCCAGACAAGAATACTGAGGTGGGTTGCCATTTCCTTCTCCAGGGAATCTTTCTGACCCAGGGATCGAACTCACATATCCTATGTCTCCTGCATTGGCAGGAAGATTTTTACCCACTGAGCCACGTGGAAAGCCCCAATCCTATTTAGTGCCACCTTTTAAAATATGTTCAAAACTGAATCACTTGTGCTCACCTTCACAATGGCCACTGTCATCCCTTGCCTGGATTGTAGCAATAACCTTCCAACTGCTCTTGTTGTAACTCTCCTGGTCCCTTTGGTCTATGTTAACCACACTGGGCAGAATGAGCCTCTAAAAAGGCAAATCAGATCATGCTACTCCTCACTTGAACACTGTAAAGGTAATGTAAATGTAATTTTACTCAAAGCAAAAGCCAAATTCTGTCAAATGAGCTGTGGGTCCCGAACATCTGCCCTCCACTACATCTCTACCCTCTTCTCCGACTACTGTCCTATGCTTTTGCTTTTTCTAGGACTTTTGCTCATGTTGTTGCCTTTCCATGGAAGACTCTATCCCAAAATATCAGGTTAGCTAACCTCCTCACCTCTATCAAGTGTCTGTGTAAGTCTGACTTTCAAAATGAGGCTATCTTTGACCATTCTATTTAATACTTCAAGTATCTCACCCACCCCACTCTTCCAATCATTTTTCTCCATGTCGGCCTCCAAGGATGATGCTTATTGAGGGCACAGATCTCTGCCCCAGTAATATCTCAAGTATCTAGAACACTGGCTGATACATAGTAATTGTTCAATAAACATATGTTGAATATATAAATGTTAAGCCCAATCTTGCCTAATGGCAGAAAACAAAATCTTAGTCATTTCCTGCTATCCTTGGTCATTTCAGGTTTAAGTATAAGTCATTCAAAATTTCCTTTCCTCTTCTTTCTCTTCAACCTGGTACCTAATTTTCAGGGCACTTACACAGAGGAGAGAGGCCAGGAGATCATGTCTGGCCTGTGGCTGCCCTCGGCACTACACCACGATCTGTCAGAATGGCTCCTGCCTCTCCTGTCCTTTGTTCCTGCATCCATCTCCACTGCTGTTTTCTGAGAATCAGTTGTTACTCCATGGTCTACACTAACATCAAACAACCAGAACTGAGAAGTGACTTTTGACCGTTAGTTCTTTCAGTTATTTTTTCACCCTCTTTGAAGGCAGCTGGAAAAATTTAACTATTTTCACATGCTTCTCTGGAGTCACCAGAACCCTAAATCTTTACCAAGACTTAATTGTCTTAGATACCACAAAAAGCCAGAAGAACTCACATCTTATCGACATGAGAAATATTTTTAAGAGGAGGGACTGCTAACATGCCAGAATCAGTGTCCTCTCTCTTTTGGATATCCAAACTTATCTTACGGATCTATCAGTAGCCCTCATCATGTTTTGAAACAACGGCAGGTAGGGAACAGAAACACAGCATGGCCCAACCCTAAGCAGGTTTAATTATATTACTTCCTCCCCTTTTCTGCCCCCCGCTACAGTTCCAAGGCAAGAGTCGGGGGAATTCTGAATTGGATAAGAAATATTCTTCCTAAATATTTCCTTCTTGCATAGGAAATAAAGCTTTTGAGTTTAAAAGCCAAGGGTTTGCTGTCTTTTTTATCCTCCCAGTCCTCCAATGATAACATCCGATGACTAATTTCTGGATGCCTATACAGGAATAAGAGGTCTCAAAGTCCAAGAAAAGCAAATCAAAGAAGTTTAAGTGTGGGGAATAAGGTCAGGCAGAACAGGGAGGAAGTGATGGCAAGGAAGGTATTTCACTCAACACTTCAAAATAGTCACAAATATTAGCTCTAATCTTTATCACTTGAAGAGTTTATTATACCTGAGTTAGCCTTTGCTTAAGAAAAAAAAAATCATGTAGTAAAAAGAATAAAGATGAGAAAATGCAATTAATCTTTTCTCACAAGACAGATTTCCATAGTAATGTTGAACTTACCCAGTATTTTCATGAAACTAAAGAACATACACTAGCTCTGAGGTCTGAAGAATTAAGAAAAAATCAGATTGGATAAAAGTGTGAATGTCTTTCTGTCTGAGCCTAAGGATGATTTAGAGATTCAGGCACACAAAGGGAAGAAAAGGAATTATCCTCCTTTGACACAAACTATTGAGAAACAATCTGAGTTAACATATTAGCATCAAATAAAGCCAGAATCTAAATGAAGAAATTCTTTGCTTTAATGAAGGTCATATGTAAACATACAGAGAATTCCACACTAGCTTTAAAAGGAAACTTGGGAAATTAATTTCCACACATGATTAACTTTGAGGTTTTTAGAGGAAAGTAACTGCCTATATCCTGAGTAATATTATTTAAAATTTAGTCTCTTGTATAATTAATGAAGCAATTGAAAGTGATTACCTTTTTATTGCAAGTGAGTAAGTTTTTCAAAAAGTTAAATCCTCAGGATATTTATATAGGTTTTTCCCTTTACCAGGCACAATCTCCCCAGCCCTGGTTCTGCCTCAGCTGAAAAAGCAGAGACCTTCCTGGATGACCTGCTGAGAAGGTCAATTCAAACTCATTTCTATTACTCACTAACTCTCACGTAGTGTATATAATTTTGTAAATTATATGTTTGCTTATGTATTTACTTCTTTGTCATCTGCAGTCTACATCAGATTATAAACTCTGCAAAACAAGCTATGTTTTAATTCTTTCAAGTATATCCATCATTTAGCATAATGCTAAGTACAGAGCAGGTAATCAATTAAATCTCTGCTAATGAGTAAAAGACAAGAGAAATAAAACACATAGTTAATTGCTCTGAGAATTTTCTTAACTGATTCATATTTTCTGAGTCACAAATATATTAATACTTCTTAAAAGTAATAATTTTTTCTTTTTTTAATCTTCTTCCAAGACTCCATTGCTTCTAAAATTACTGTAGAGTGCTGGGCCAATAAATGATGGACAACCTGCTCTCTTAATAAAAAGTAATGTATGTATACATGTCCAAAAGTTTATTCTGAATTTTACTGATACATAATTTACAAATAGTAATAAAATATACTATATTTTTATTGAAAACCCCATATAGCAAATTAATTCTCATAGAATGCATTTGGCCAAACTCTTGTGTCCATAGCCACTCTATATTTGAAATCCACAAATGAGTGCAATTCCAATATGGATATTGGTTGACATTTTTGTCTGTTTGCATACAATAAAAATGACAAAAAAGAGACATGTCAGAACTTCACACATTGTCAACAGTGTGAGCAAATTTCTTTCTGAGTCAGACAATAGTTTTCAAACATAGAAAAAAAAATTTTTTTTTAATTTCTGTGGCCCTCACCATGTAACACCTGTATGCACAGCATGTTTTTAAGTTTAATTTGCATCACTCATATGTTCCCCATCCCTTTCTTATGAGTAGACCAGGAGTAGAAAAACTTTCTCTGTACAGGGTTGATTGGTACATATTTCAGACTATAAGGGCCATATAGCCTATTATAATTATTCTTCCTTGACATCATAATGCAAAAAGAGCCATAGACATTTTATTTAAAGAAGGATGTGTTGGTGTTTCAATAAAAGTTGAACTATGTACAACAGTACAACTATGTACAAATATTACAACTGTGCACAAAAGCAAGCAATGGGCTAGACTTGGCCCCAAAGATGCAGTCTGCCAATCCTAACAGAACTATGAACCATGCCTGAATTTTAGCACATGACATTTTTGTGGTGTAAATACTTCCACATTGCCAATTTCAAGCTACCAACATGACATCACCATAGGCTGAGTTAGGAAAAGATGAAAAAGAGAACAGAAATCAATACATAGTATTTCTAGTATATTTTATATATACATATATATAAAGAATATGGATAATAGCAAAAGCAATTAAAATAACTAGAAAGTGATGAGTTGGTTTATTAACTTTGTTTTAACATACTTTATTTAGAGCTTACATAATTTAATTTTTAAAGGCTGTGTTCAAAAACTGACTCATAAAATTCCTGAAAATTTGCACACCACAGCTATACCTGCTTCCTTGAAACTCTCTACCCTCTGCATCTCCTATTTTAATTGGGTTCTCCTCTTTCTTTGACGTTCCATTGTTTGTTTTCAGGTAGCTCCTCCTATTCTCATTTTAAATTTATAGCATTCAATGTGACTTTGATCTTCTGTCTCTACTTAGGCCCACAGCATACACTCTTAGCTTAACTTCAGCTTCTCCTTCATTAATGATTATGCTCAAAGGAAAAAATATATATATATTAATATATATCCATTTGGATGGTTTCAACTCCCTACTGTCATTTCAAATTTAATGAATCTAAAATCAGTCACCAAATTTTCAATTCAACTTCTCTTTGGCCTATATCCCTTCTTATCAATATTTCCTGCCAAATATCTTCCATCACACCCCTCTCTAGTCACATTTCCATCACACAACACACACTTGAATCACAGCCATAGTCTCTCAGCTGATCTGCTTGTCTTCAACTTTTATCATTCTTTTTAAGGTTTCTTGTAATGAGCTTATTTATTCTAAATCCTGAGTTTCTCATACTTAAACCCTTGATTAAGACCTAAAATGGATTTTATTGCCTACCTTACTAAGCCTAGGTTTCACACTTCAGTCTCAGTCTGTAATTCAGGCCAGTGTATCTTTACTAAGTAATGTATCTTCACTAATTGAGTATCTCCTCTAGTAAACAAAATTTGTAGATATTGTAACTTGTACTTCATTTTTCACATGAGTGCTCAGGGAATAATTTATTGATTTATCTCTTATTTGTTAATATATTTTAAATAATTGGAGTTACATCAAGAAACTAAAAAGATATACTTTCATTGACTAAAAATACAATATATTAAAGAAGGTGTAGATATCCTAAAGACGCTATAGGAAACACTTATTTCTCCACTCATTCAATAGATCGAATAAATAAGCCACGTCCTAAGAATTCTGCTACATGCTAAATAAGGACACTAGGGTGAATAAGACACATTTTCTGACTTCAGAAATCTGCAGTCTACTAGAATAACATTATAATCAACATATTTTAAAAATAACATTGCCTCAGAAACTTGGCACATTTTGGTGAAAAAAGTATTAAAAGCTAAAAATACACATGTTGTGTCAGGAGCATATAAAAGACTTACTGAAGAATATTCCCTTCATTAGATAAATTAGATAAACCATTTAACAGAATATTTTAAAAATTAACTTTAAAAATTTATATTGAATTCCAGGCAATATTATAAGAATATTTTAAAATATTTTATCTCATTTCAAATTTTAATAGGAATTCTGATGGTCTAAACATTTGACTTAGTCTGTATTTTTATGAGAGAAGTATACTTACATTTTTTAAATGTTTGGCCGTTTCAGACAACACAAATGGTTTTGGTTTATAATGTGTTCTACCCAGCAAATCAATAGTGCTACTCCCATAACAGCATACACACATGTGGGGGAGAAAAAAAAAAACCTTGAGTTTTAATGATCACATAGTCCAAGAAAGGAAATTGAACATGCTTAAAAGCCTAATGCTTAAAGTCTAATGAACATGCTTAAAGTCTAATCTTAGACCATATCTAATCTCTTGAGCAATTATTAATATTACATGGAAACTTACAGATAACAAAAATATTGTAGCAACATTTAAAAATTATTACTTAGTTGGATTCTCTAAATAAAGGTACATGGTACTCGCTTTCACATTAATAAAATGCAACAAATGTATTTGTATTGTACAAATGTAATGTATTGAGATTTTTTTTCCTAATGTAAATTCAGTATAAAGTCCTCAGTTGTAAGAAACTTGAAATTTCACTAAGAACTCTCAGAATTTAGAAATGACTGTCCATTGTAAAGCTATTAAACAGTACAAGCATATGCTTAACTCAGCTATAGGGAAACAATACATGCAATATTTCTGTATAATAATAATAATAATGAATAATGATAAAAATTCAGACTATTCTGCAGTGAAATTAAAACACATTTAAGAAAAGGTATATATATTTAAAGGCATATATTCTAAAAGACACCTGGATTGCATGAAATTCTTAATCTTCATTGTTATATGAAGCCTTAAAAATTAGCTTTCCTTGGTTCAGGAAGATTAAGTAGAAATCTGTCCTCACTGTACCATCAGTTCTAGTGGTAGATATTAAATCTCCTTCTTGAAATTGAATGTATTAAGAATGTGTAAAGAGGAAAAATGAATCTTTCTGATGAATATTTTTTTGCATAACTTAGTGTTTCTAACATGATAATTTGAATGTTATCTTTAAACCACAATTAAACCACTTAAAAGTAACTTAGAGCTGAGTAAGAAAGTTGAGCAACGATCTATTTCAGTTCTAAAATGCTATGATCTCACACAATAAGCCTTTTTTTAATTGCCTCAAGACCTCATGACACATTTTTTCTAAAGTCAATGTAGATGTCATATCTTTCATCCAATAAGATTTTTTAAAGTTATCCACTAGTTGTCCAATACCAAGCCTCACAATAATTGTCAGTGACCAAACCAGTGTCAACTTTAGACATGCATGATGTGACAAGACATAAAATACAACTGTTTTTCTCACATGGCTCATAAATTGACTTTGAAGGCAAATTCAAAAAGGCTTTCTAAATTTGTTTCATAAAAAGCAATACTATTAGAATATTTATACAAAGTTCCTAGTTTTGAGACAAAAGATACTAACTTGACTCTATAAACTATGTACATTTACAAAAATAAATATCACAACTGTGAAAAGAAAATAGAAATACTAGTGGGGCAGAAGAAAGAAGAGAGAAGGGGAGAAAAAGTGTAATCAAAGACACTCTGAAGTCTACTAGTTACTTAACCTCAGAAAATTACTTAACTTTCAAGCATCATTTTTCTCACATGATTGCTGTGAGATGACAAGAAAGTATACATAAAACATTTATTGTACACAGGGTTCTTTTACCTTACAACTGAAATAAGAAGCAACTTAATACTGACACCTTTTTGTTTTTAATTGACAGTTAATATATACATGGGGGCTTCCCAGATGGCTCAGTAGTAAAGAATCTGCCTGCCAATGCAGGACACGCCAAGAGACATGGGTTCAATCCCCAGGTTGGGAAGATCCCCTGGAGTAGGAAATGGCAACTCGCTGCCAGCATTCTTGCCTGGAAAATTCCACGGACAGAGAAGCCTGGCAGGCTACAGTCCACAGGGTCACAAAGAGTTGGGACACGACTGAGAGACAGCACATATACATGGATTCCTAGTTTTAAAATTCTTTATAAAGAAGCTACATGACTTGTTTGTCCAACAGCAGGAACTTAGAAACCTGGACATAAACCTAGAATGTGAAGTTAATTTCTCTGCTAGTGAAATATAAACCTATATTAAGGTGAGTCCTAAGTGAAAACTTCAGTATGAATATGTTAGTTAAAATGTGGGGGACAGCAGCACCTATAAGGTTTTGATTCTTTACTTCTTTGTGTCTCTCTGTGGGGCTTGCCCTTCTTGTCCTTCAAAAATTCACTAAATAGAGAATATATGTCCTTTCTGGAACGTGAAGATCATGCCGTGCTGAATTCGTCTAGTGATTTTGAATAGATGGATACCAAGGCCCCTGAAGCAGTCTGGGCCTCTTCGGGCTTCAGCCATCAGATTTCTGCTCAGCTACCCTCTGCTCCTACCACACTGCTCCATCCCTCAAGGCTCTGCTGCTTCTAAATCAGACTTAGGGGCCACAGGGCACAATGCTGGAGCTGCCAGAGATCCCTGCCGAGGCACCAACAAGCTGTCTTCCCCTCAGACCGGCAGCCTCACCAGGGCTGTGGGATCCAGAGCTCAGCCTTTGTCCTGAACTTGTAAAGCACAGAGAAATCTTCCCAGTCTGGAGCGGAAACCAGACGCTAATATGACACGCTTATCATTTTGTCTGTATCCATGAATCCTCTTCCTTTTGACTCCTCCATCATCCTTCCAAATTTCTCTAAAGAATTAGGCTTTCAGAAAACAAAATCCAGACAGATTTGTGGTCTCCTTTCCGATCTACTCATGCCTGGTTTAATGTCCATGATTGATAAATACCTCCTTAAACAGACAAAAGGAACAGAAAAATAGAATACAGGAGGAAAACTATAGGTTCACATTCTTAAATGCTATCAGTCCACAAGGGTATCACTTTACTTTTTTTCATTGAAGTCATTTGAAATACATGAAGGCTCTTCAGGAAACTCCTTTTCTCTAATTTAGATACATTGCTTTTCTTTAAAAAAAAAAAAAAAAAAAAAAAACACCAAACTACTTTTTGTCCAGTTATGATAGATTTTACAGGGGACACAAAGGATGGTAGAGTCTATGACCAAAAAGAAAAAAATGGCCCCTTTTCCAGTGATTTTTACCTCTCCACATTTCACATTATGGAAATCTGGTTAGCGGTAAAGGCCTATCTTCTGACTCAAAACTAGTCTTACTTGAAAGTAGAATTCCAAAGGATGCTCAATCTAGTCTCTACTTCAGAAATCCCTACCTTTAATAGCCCATGACTACATTGTATTCACACACATAAGTAAGTAATTGTATATTGACTGCCTTTCCAGTATCTTCAACTCTCCCTCTCCTCTGATTCCCTCTAGTTAGCATCTGAACACACCTAATTCTCTTCAATATTGAAACACAAAAGTTTTTCCTCTGCTTGTAAACCCTTATTTAACTATCACCCCTCCTTCTTCAACCTTTAGAACCAAACTTGATGAAAGTGTCTACAGTCAGTCTCCAACTTCTCCATGCATCTTTCTTCAAACCACACAATGATTAAAGCAGCTCTGATCAAGGCTACCTGCTCACTGCTATATTCAATGGAACAGTTCTTAACTCATTTCTAGTTTACTGTTTCTAGCCTGTGCCCTTCATTCAACTGTTAACTCTATAAGGGCACCTATGTATAGTGGCCAGCACATAGAAGTCATCCAAAACCCACTGTCTAATGAATGAAAAATAGAAAAGCGCAGAAAGCAATAGTTCTACCTAACACAATTTTCAGCAAGGAACATACATTATTTCAAAACATAAAGAGTCAGTTTTCAACCTGAAACTAACTCAGATATGCCTAGGATTTTAGTTTTATTTTTGTTTTCTTTGTGGCTTTGCTATTGCCACTTGATTTTGCAGTGTATATCTTCACTGGATCTTATAGAGGATTTTTTAATATTCTCTTCAAACTGATTTTCTACCCACACTATTCTTGGGAATCAATTTCAAACTAGGGAAAACAGAAACCCTACTAAATAATTCAAAATATTTAGCTGAAACTCATCTTTCTCAGACTTGTCCTGAAACAAATTCTCATATTATAAAATTTCAAGCTATTTTTACCTTGGTGATTATATTACTTTTATAGCAGAGAATTGTCATGGTAGGGGAACTGTTATCTCTTATGTTCCATCTTATAATATAAATATCTTATTTTGCAATAATTCAATAAATAGCATGCAGTTAATGGAACCAAACTAGCTTGTCTAAAGATACATTTAAGTAATCAAAGGAGATAAAACAAAACTTTTCCAGTATCTATGAAATACTATTCTTATAATCCCTTTGTGGTTATTCTTTCCATAAATAAAACTTTCACTGTTTTATTTATGTTAATAAATAAATTGTTGTTAATTTGATAGCATTTCAAAAACAACTGAAAATAAAAATAATAATGCAGATGGAGGAGGGAAGATATACAATAGAATAAAAAGATGGAGAATTGCAAATTGAAGAAAAAAAAATTTAATGCATTTTTACTTACTCTGGTTTGAAAATATAAGCCCTAAAGATCAGTTTTGTCTCCCAGATAAAATGCTCTCCAAAAGTGATTAAAAAAAAAAATCACAGTAGTCTTAACTTACATATAAATCAACTCATTTATTTAACCTTTTTACCTCCTATTCAACCATAACTCTCTCTATCTCCCCAGGTGGGTGGAAGGGTGGACAGGAAGTGAGGTAGAGTGGGAATCACCTCCGAGTGATCACAGCTGACCTTAAAAAATGAGGAAATAGAGACAGAAAAGAGTAGAGGGGGAAGAGCATGTAAGTCATGGAATTATTACCATTTATAGTTGAACAGACAGTAAAGAATCTGTCTGCAATGCAGGAGACCCAGGCTCGATCCCTGGGTCAGGAAGATCCCCTGGTGAAGGGAATGACTACCGTCTCCAGTATTCTTCCCTGGAGAATTCCATGGACAGAGGAGACTAGTTGGTTACAGTCCATGGGGTCACAAAAGAATCCAGCACTACTGAGCGACTAACACATGGTTGAACAATCTTTTTTATGGTAGACTGCTACAAAAAAATAGGAATTTGATCATCTCACTTCTATCACTAGTGCCTCCACTGTCTACAAGGATACACAGTTGGGCACACTGGGCCCAAGTGGGTCTTGCCTTCTACTTGCCTCTTGTGACACATCTCAAGCTCTTCTTCCATCCACATCCGGGACTCGGCAGTACCAAAATACATGCCTGTTTGCTTCCTGTTCTCTCACAATCCCTTGCTTCTCCATGAGCTGGAATAACATTGTTTAATTTGTTAAAATAACCAGATCAGGACTAAGATGGAGTTACTCCTGCTAAATCCCACTACAGTCTCCATCAGTAAGAAAAAATTTAAGTTTCTGAACTGTGCAATCCCAGAAAAGGAATCCCTAAGTCAACCAATCAACATTTGCCTGCTTATATAACTAGGCTCCAACACTACCCTTTTGCTTCAGATGAGAAAAATAACCCTGCTTTAATCAATCAGCAAATGTCCAGTTAACTTCCTTGTTCCTGCTCACTTTGTTCTGTAAAAACCTCCCGCCATGTATAGCTCTTCAGATCTCCGTTCTATTTGCTAGATGGGATGCTGTTCAATTCATAAATGGATGAAAAAAATTAATAATGTCTTTAAAACTTAGTTGAATTTTGTTCTTTAACATACATCTATCTTTCCCAACAAGGTTTCTCTCACGTCACAAGCACTCCTTCTCTGCCTTTTCTATACTCTCTACCCTTCTGATCACACTACAAGGCAAGTGTTTATTCCCTTCCATTCTTTTTTCAGGCTGTGGAAGGAAACAGTTTATTTGATTAATCTGCATGTCCTTGTGATCACCTGAAGTGTCCTATATACACCTAATAAAATAAATGAATGAAGACAGCAAATTTATGACCCATCTCACTTCACAATTACACTGATATGGTCTAAATCAAACATCTATTAATAATCAAAATGTCAGTATTTGATGATGTAAATAACACCCAAGTGTGAAGTACAAATGATAAAACAGTCAGGTCATTGGTAGGGAAAGCAAAATGCTTCCCTCACCCTTTAGTCCCGATATCCACTGTGTTCCCCATTTAGCTTTTTTCTTCTCTGCTACCCTTCAGAACAGTGTAATACTTTGCCCTGCTCTGTCAGTGAGCCCTCTGTTAGAAGGTTCTTTCTACATTCCATCACCACACAGCTCTGAATGCACCACTGAGACAATGCTCAGCCCAGAAGACCCAGAAAAGTTAGTCATGATAAAACCTTTCAATTGTAGTAAGTCCTCTTTATGCTTTATTCAGATGTTGAAGAAACAAAAAAAAAAACCTTAGAATTGAAGAAAGTGACACCAGGAGTTGCAGCCTTTGATCCCTAGACTCAGAGAGGTACGTCCCATCCCTGAGCCTGCCTGGTGCGCCATCTGACCAGGCAGATTCATCCTGTGGTTCTCCAGGCAGGAAACGGATGGGGCGAAGGGTCTCCATCTGACAGCCTGACACTCTGCTGTCCTCCAAATCTTACTCACAGGGAAGAGCAGATCCCCCACTGTACTCAGACGTACAGGTATCCACATGTGTTCTGACTGCATATATTCTTTTGCTCTGGCCCCAAATCCTCACCACCTACTCTGCACAGATTCAGCTTTATGTGAAGTGCCATGACCCACTCACGTAGCTACTCTGAGAATGTGGTCCAGAGGAGTTTGAAAAGTTTGAATAACCTCTGAGCTTCCACACCCCCAACGCATCAGTGACCACCAAGGCTTGGCCACATTTCCCAAACAACACACTCCTATTAACAGACAGTAGCTCTCTATTAACATGCCCCATCCGATCTCCACAATTTCTACACTGGCTTAGAAGCTCTGTTACCTGAGCTCTCTATCAATTTACGGTCTTGTTCTAGTGAATGTGATTTCATCATTTTCTTGTGCATTCAAGCAACACTCACCCTTCTTGATGGTCGAAAACTATGGCCAACGTCTCTCAGCAAACCACCGGGAGTATTCACATTACAGCTGGACAACCCTTGTAACATACCCTCTTGAAATAGACTCAAACAGTTATCCACAACTGTCTGAGCTTAGTGAAAGTGTGGGTGTTACATTAGCCTTTTCTTTTCCCATTTCTTTTTGTTTGTTTCCTTTGTTATTGCTTTTCTTTTGTACTAGGTTAAATATATATATATATATATTTATATATAACAGGTAACAGCGACTGTTACAAAGGAAAACAACAGAGTATAGGGCTGTCAGATGGAGACCCTTCGCCCCATCCTTTTCCTGCCTGGAGAACCAGAGGATGGATCTGCCTGGTCAGATGGCGCACCAGGCAGGCTCAGGGATGGGACGTACCTCTCTGAGTCTAGGGCTCAGTCTCCAACTCCCATTGTTACTTCCTTTGATTCCAAGCTTTTTTTATTTCTTCAACATCTGAATAAAGTGTAAAGGTATATTAGTTATCTATCTATAACATAAAATTACCATTTTAATCATTTTTAAGTGTACAGTTAAGTGGCATTAAGCACATTAACATTGCCGTGCAATCACCCCTGTTATCTATTTTCAGAATTCTTTTCATCTTCTCAAACTGAAATGCTGTATCTATTAAACAATTACTCCCATTCCTCCTTATCCCTAGTTCCTGACAGTCAGCATTCTACTTTCTGCCTCTCTGAACTTGACTACTTTAGAAATCTCATTTAAGTAAAGTTATAAAGTATTTGTATGGTTATTTCTTTTAGCACAGTGTCTTCAAGCTTCATCTATATTGCAGTATATGTCAGGATTTTCTTCCTTTTTAAGGCTGAATTAAATAGTCCATTGTATGTATATACCACATTTTATTTGTTCATTCCTATGTCAATGGGCATTTGGGCTGTTTCTACCTTTGACTATTGTCAATAAGGCTGCTACAAAGATCAGTATACAAATATCTGAGTCCCTGTTTTCAATTCTTTGGGGCACATATTCAAAAGGAAATTGTTGGGTCATATGGTAATTCTATGTTTAGCTTTTTGAGGAACCACCATACTGTTCACATTAGTTGTTATACCTATCATTCCTTAAAATGCTTTCCCCTTAGGTCAGCTATATATTAATACACTTGAGTATAAACAATGAGATCAGGTATATTAGTTATCTACTGCTATTTCTATTAATATTATGATTGCCCCCAAAACTGAGCAGTTCAAAGCAACATTTTTATCTCACAGTGTCTGTGAGTTAGGAATCTGGGCGCAGATTAGCCCTTGAATCAGGTGTCTTACAAGCTGCAATCAAAGTATTGCCAAGAGCTATATCATCAACTGAAGGCTCAAATGAGAAAGGATCCACTTTCAAGTCCAAACTAATTGGGAAGTCACAGAAGTGTACACAGGTTGTACACTTCCAAGTGTACTTCCAAGGGTACACAGGTTGGCATGCCTCAGGTCCTCACTAGCTGTTGGCCAGTGAGATCAGCTCCTTGCTTTGTGGGCCTCTCCACAGAGGGGCTTACAACACGGCAGACTGTTTTTCCCAGAGTGGGAGCTCTTGGAGAGAGAGAGAGGAGAGCAGGAGAGAGTCCAAGCAAGACAGAAATCATAGTCTTTTCGTAACTGAATCTCAGAACAGCATCCCATTACTTTTGCCATATTATATCCATTAGAATTCAATCATTATGTCCAGCAAACACTGAGGGAAGGGGGTTAAAGACTGTACGTATCAGGAGACTGAGATCACTGTGAGCCATTTTAAAGACTGACTACCAGAGCAAGAGCTGGCTTTGTTTTGGCTTTCATTGATGTAACCTAGAACAACTAGTGTCTAGAAGGCACTAAGATTATTTGTCCAATGAATGAATGAATATTAGGACAAATGCAAAATCTGTCTTTTCACATGTTTATATGGTGTTTGAAATCAGAGCAAATTTAACACACTGTATTCTAACATGATCATCTGAACAACAAATATATTTTTTTTCCTCTCCTATTTTACTAGGTTACATTAAAGCATCAGAATCAAATTTAGCATCTCTCCCAGAAGACATTAGGGAAATAATACCACTTACTGACAACTTTTGTATATTTCCTGGTATTCTGGTGGAAACTTCATCATTTTATGACATATGGGAATAGATAATATGGTTGAAGATAATGTAGTCTATTTTAAGAATTTAACATCGGTTTACTGAAAGGCTTTTACGATTCAAGAGAAGAAAAGCAAAGAATATTACAATGAAGATATGCATGCTGTTTATTCTCTGGGTTTTTTTTAGCCACATATTGATCTTTTCAGAGACTTTTAAATTATATCAGTTAAAATGAGGATAAAATATATCTTTATTAAGCATGGATGGGCTACTACATCAGGTATCAAAGATATATCTAAATGTGTCCTATTCTTTTAATATTTTAAAATAATCTTATTCAGTGTTGATTCCTAAACAAATTGACCAAGAATTTTAGGATTGATGATAATTTATTAGGATTCCTGAAAACTATTAGACATGTTATACCATCTATTCCTTACAAATGTGAAAGCTGTATTCTTGGAATTGTTCAAAAGACAAAGACCAGTTTAAGGAGAAAGTTGGAATATTCAACAGCAGACTTGAACAATCCTGAAGAAAATGTTACGTGATATCCTGTCAAGCCTTTCCAACAACAACAACACCAAAAGAGACACAATTCTTACCCAGACAAGATCTAAGATATTTGAAGGCTGTTGTACTATGAGGTGGTGATGGTTGCTGCTTCGTCGCTAAGTCATGTCCAACTCTTTTGTGACCCCATGGACTGTATGTAGCCTGCCAGACTCCTCAGTCCACGGGATTTCCCAGGCAAGAATACTGGAGTGGGTTGCCATTTTCTTTTCCAGAGGCTCTTTCCAACCCAGGGTTCAAACCTGCACCTCCTATTTGGCAGGTGGATTCTTTAATATTTAGTCACCTGGGAAGCCCCATACTTTGAGGAGAGAATAATAAACAAGTTTATCTATTAGCCAGCTCAGATAAACAGGAAGCAACTATTTCAAGGAATGTGTTGTAAAGCATTTTGAGGCCACTCCCAGGTCTTAGCAAGGATATGCAGTTTTCAGCTA
Organism: Odocoileus virginianus; assembly: GCF_023699985.2. NCBI lineage: Eukaryota > Metazoa > Chordata > Mammalia > Artiodactyla > Cervidae > Odocoileus > Odocoileus virginianus. Next base: position 18,878,114 of record NC_069698.1, read on the forward strand.
GTACTGGCTGCTAGTGGTGGGGGAGAAGAGAATAGTGCAAAAGTATTTATTGTGCTGCTTGTTGTGAGATAAGGATAACAATAAAATGGTGTCTGTTGTGTGTTTCTTTCACACTTCAGAGCAGCTAGCACATTTAATGATGAAAAGCATTTTTGAATTTTTTTATCTCAAAACTAAGTACTCCTAAAAATTTATTATTGCACTTAATTAACATGAAATAAATTCTAAAGACCCTTCTATCACCAAAAGCTTATGATTCTATAATAGCAATTTATAATAATGTTATTTTGAGTAAGTAAAAATATTTCTTTCATTTTTAACAATAAGATGATATTGTATTCTGTCTAAAATTTTAAATATTCTCAAATTCTGACTCTGTTGTTCATATTTCAAAATGGTTTTACAAACATGATGTTTAGCTTCTTAAAAATCCTTAACTCAAAGGACTTTTAAAGAATCTATTAGTTTCTTAGTCATAAACTCTTCTAAAAATTAGAATCCCAAGAATGTTAGTTATAGTCCAAAGTGCTAATTATTACTAAAATTTCTTTGGAATTTTTCAACTTTGCTATAAGAACACATGAGTATACCTACAGAGTCTAAATTTCATTTGTTCTGTTCATAGAAGGAAATTTTACTCCTACCATGTCAGAGGGTTAATAGCCAATATTTCAACTGAAATATTTTGATTATTGATATAAGTTTGGGAACATTAATTTAAATGTGGAATTTCTCACTTATAAACGATTAATGATTAAAGGCTTCAAATAAAATCAATTTTGTTAGAAATAAGAATATTATGAAAAGACCAGAAAAAAGATATAACCAATTAAAAACCATGCCCATTATTATTGTTTAGAACTTAAAATGATAAGCAAAATTTTAGGGCAAGAGAGAGACTTTGTCATAATTTTAAGGTCAAGAGCTTCTTAGAATTTCAGACAGGGGTATTTCACTTTAAACAAAGTCTGTGTGATAACCCTGAAATTTCTAATTGTAGAATGAAAAATTCCTTGATTGCTACTGGTTAACTTAAAAAAGAATAAGGTTCCCAGTGAGTGTTCATAAGAAATTCAACTCTCTTGCTTGCACACATGGTAGGTGGCAGTCTTTTCCTATTGCAATCTCTAATTAATGTTTAAAGCCATCCGCAACCCTATTCTTTGGTCATACTGTGAATATCTAAGTTCTCAAGAATCTATTCAGGCAGATTTGAAGTCTTTTATTTGATCCTTAAGCCCCTTCATGATGTATTTCCTGCATAAGACTTTCTTACTTCCAATACTTGAAGAGAAATGAGAAGTACCAATTAAGATATTATTTTCTATTGATTAAAACCGATTATTAAAGTAGCATGTACTTATTTGGAAAATGAATCATGTTTCATTTTGTATCATTTTCTACTAAAAACTTTCATTTGAAAGCATAATGTGATTACAAACTGGAAAGGAGCATTGGTTGGACAGATGTTCTTAAAGTATACAAAGTTCCGGGCTTCAGAGCAGTTGTGAACCTTCTGAAATTGTAAGATACTCTCTGTTGATGAACATGTTCCTAACTAGAGAATTCAGAGAGAAAAGATAAGATGGAATGATGACTTGAGAGTCTGTGGTCCAAGCAACAGAGTGGAATATTCCATTGCCTGGGAAAGTAGGATTTCAAGTGATTCTGAGTCTTTCAAGTGGAGCTGGGAGGTGTAGATCAAGTATTTAGTTTTGTGTGGATTAACTTTGAAATGTCTGTTAGATAGGTTGAGTCAGTCGGAACTCACTGGATTTAGGAAGGTAAGAAAAGCGAGCAAACAAATAAAAAAGCAAATGCAGTGTTCAGGTAAGTAACTATACTAAGAGGAAATGCTACAGAAATCCTGGGACACGGTTCTTCTGAGGATTTGCTTCCAGTCGTTCTCCCAGGAATATTTAAAGGCAAAAATACCAATTTTACCTTTGAGAAAGAAACCATTTTATTTCCATATATATTTTTTGTTGTTGCATCAGTGATATATAGCTATTAAAGATGGTTATAAATATTTAAACCATTAATGGTTGAGTTACACATTATAAATAGCTCTATGAGCTCACCAAGCACTGTAAGTGATATACTCTGGTTCCCCAAGGAACCGTGAATAAAGTCACTGCCAGGGTGGAAGACATAATGTGCATTCACCAGCGACAAATGAGTGCTGTGTCATAACAGATCCTACATGGAGTTTATTTTAGCCAGTAAAATTGGTGGCAAAGAGCAGATATTATGTAGACTGATATCATCTAACTGACAGTACACTAGGATTAAGAAAAGAGTTTCTCATGAAATTTACACCAGAGTAACAAAATAGTGGGGTTTTCTAAATCCTGTAATGAAACTAAAATAATATATCAATGGCATCACTTACTCCAGAACCTTACATTTTGAGTTTTTTTCTACTCTTACCTATTTCTTTTTTTCTGCCCTCAGTTTTTCATATTCTCTCTTAGGGGAAATTCCTCCTGCTTATATTTCAAATCAGAGCTACAGGGTAAAAGTAATAACTTACCTAGGTAGGCACCTATAGCATAAGGTTCGGAAGGGAAGATGGGCTGACTTGACAAAGGTCCAGCTCCCTGGGCACAAGCTGTGTGGCCTTCCTTGGGCTGGTGACTTGATTTCCATGAGTTTTATGTTACACATATCCATTACTCTCTCTCTGTCTCAACTTCCTCATTGGTAAATTATGAAGCATAAAATAAAACACAACCTAAAAGCTGTTTTGAAACTGAGTAAATGTAGAGAGTTGTTGGGTATAAGATACTACATTATGTAAGATATTATTTTAATATCAGTTCACTGCAATTCAGTCGCTTAGTCGTTCCCGACTCTTTGCAAGCCCACGGACTGCAGCACGCCAGGCCTCCCTGTCCATCAACAACTCCCGGAGTTTACTTAAACTCATATCCATCAAGTTGGTGATGCCACCCAACCATCTCATCCTCTGTCGTCCCCTTCTCCTCCTGCCTTCAATCTTTTCCAGCATCAGAGTCTTTTCAAATGAGTCAGCTCTTCGCATCAGGTAGCCAAAGTATTGGAGTTTAGCTTCAAATCAGTCCTTCCAATGAATATTCAGGACTGATTTCCCTTAGGATGGACTGGTTGGATCTCCTTGCTATCTGAGAGACTCTCAAGAGTCTTCTCCAAAACCACAGTTACTTGAACCACAGTTACTTTGAACCACAGTTCAAAAGCATCAATTCTTCGGCACTCAGCTTTCTTTAGAGTCCAACTCTCACATCCATACATGACTACTGGAGAAACCATAGCTTTGACTTGACAGACCTTTGTTGGCAAAGTAATGTCTGCTTTTTAATAAGCTGTCTAGGTTGGTCATAACTTCTCTTCCAAGGAGCAAGTATCTTTTAATTTCATGCAGTCACCATCTGCAGTGATTTTGGAGCCTCCAAAAATAAAGTCTGTCACTGTTTCCACTATTTCCCAATCTATTTGCCATGAAGTGATGGGACCAGATGCTATGATCTTAGTTTTCTGAATGTTGAGTTTTAAGCCAACTTTTCCACTCTCCTCTTTCACTTTCATCAAGAGGCTCTTTATTAATTTATTTTAATATAATTATTATAATAATCAAGAGTTTCTAACGGAGATAATATGTGTAAAGGGACTGTGTGTGCATGCTCACTCAGCTGTGTTTGACTATTTGCAACCCTTTGTAGCCTGCCAGGCTCCTCTGTCCATGGGATTCTCCAGGCAAGACTGAAGCAGGTTGCCATTTCCTCCTCCAGGGGATGTTCTCAACTCAGGGATCAAACCTATGTCTCCTATATTAGCAGGAAGATTCTTTACTACTGCATCACCTGAGAAGCCTGTAAAGTAAGCTAATTGTATTATCTGATCCTCAATTATTGAGCTCCTGACTACATGGTCAGGCTCCTCATTGGGTACTTATGGTACATTGTTCATGATCTTCACAGCAACCCTAAAGCAACATCACTTCTCTATTTTATAAGGTACTGAAACTGATACTCAGAGAAGTGATGTTCTCAAAGTCACACACAGAAAGTGGCAAAGCCAGATGCTGACTTCAGGCCAAGTCTGCCTGATTCTAAAATCTGTGCCCAGTCCCTCACCCACAAAGACATTGTCCAGGTGGTCAGGGTGAAGGCCCTTGACTGAGCAGTCCTGTGCCACAGGCAAGTTCAGGGAATATGTTTAAGCTGAGTGTTTTCACCCATAAGATTTCAGATTACACTAGACGCTCTTTAGGAACTCAGAATAATTTTCCAGCATGAGTGAAGATTCTGGGATGCGTATGTTTTTCAAAGGGTGGTTTGTTTTTGCAAAGTTGGTTATCTACTTAAATCCTTTACTGTGCTCAGATTAGTCTCACGTAAGTGTTGACGTCAACAAAGGGAAGGAATTTCCTTAGGTCCACAAAAGCAAGGGAATGCTGCCTAGACTACATAAACTTTGTGTTTGCTCTTTCATTTCGTTATATGTGTTAAACCTTCCCCTCAAAAGAATGAGATTATATGCTACAATAGAGAGTGCAACATATTTTCATGTACTTACATAGTCTTTCTTAGGTATTAAGAATAGTTTATTAACTATGTTTAATAGTGAAGAATGATTTTCATGCTATTTGCTCGTTTCTATTTAAATAAGGACAGATAAACTTGATTTAACCCCTCATTCTTACACGAAGAATATGAACGTCCTCTGGAACTGAAAGAAATGAGGAAGAACTTATGTTTCCTACTTTTACTATTCTGCACATCTGGTCTTAGAGGCAATATATCTGGTCTATGTCAAGCTTTTTCAGCCACTCTTAGACTACCCCCATTAGGTAGAAAAATTGTCTTGTATTACCTAAAAGCCATACTACAAAATTCTTGCCATTTTTAATAACAGAAAGCCATTTATTAAATTTTATGAAGAAAAAAGATACATAATCAGAATTGAGGATGGCTAAGGGAACTCCAGCATAGATTATTTTATAAGTATTTTAATACAAAAATTTAAGATGGAAAGTTGAGATGAGAAATTTTACTTCTTTTTGATTAAAAATGAAAATTAATAATGGGTATAAATTAAAACACTAAATAAATAAATAAGCATAATTCTCTGATCTCTGCTGCATCTTTATAATTCATAAAATTTCTGCCGATTTTGTGATACAGTCCTAATTTCATAAGAACTCTCACATTAACTAAATTAGTGTACTGTATTTTAAGTAACACATGAGATTCTATGCAATAAAACATTATGTTGATTGATTGTGATACTTAACAGCGCTTAACACTTATTTAGCACTTTACGTCCTCAAAGCACTTTACAAACATTAACTAATTAATCATCATGTCACTGTGATGTCAGAAAGGTGGTAGAATTCCCATTTCTGAGATGAAGGAATTAAATAAAGTGGCTTATGGCAGTGAAAGACTTTAGACAGTCTAAATATTAATACCTCAGGAAAGTTTCAACTCAGTGACTAGAGCAGGGAATTGACTGCTTATGAAATAAAGAAAGCAGTGCAAGTTAATATCATATTACAATCCCAGCCACTTTTCAACAATGGCACTTAGAAGAATAAATGGCCACTGTCAACAACCCATGTTTCCTTTCTAACCTTTGCTATTCCCAAAGAGCTATTACATAATTGATTTTGCTGAGCCTTTTCCATTTTAAAAGTATAATTTTTTCATAATTAAAAACGCCCTGTGAATTTACAAAGAAAATTGTTCAGGAATTTTCCATTTTATATCATTAATCATGTTTGAGAAAAAACATCAACTACTGGAAATGCTCAAAAAATTATTTTAAAAGAACGATATTAACTAAGAAGTTTGTTATTTCCAGTCAGAATAATTGCTTTTCAAATATTAAGTCCCCAAAATACTATCAATAACATCCCTTCAGACTGTTAAAGGAACGCTATTCAGGAAGTGTCACTATTTAAATTTTACTGAAGACCTTTATTTGACCTATGATACAGTACCGTTGATCTGACTGACACTGAAATTCATACTCCATAGACTCCAAAAGTATACAAATATTTGATGGAAATATAACATAGATACAGAAAGGACAGCAAATCATACAGGTTAACAAATTTTACAAAGCTAGACTGGGTAACCACCCAAGAGATCAAAGAGTAGAACTCAGACAACCCTCATGTCCCTTGTTCTGGTCATTGCTTTCTAAAGGTAATCTCTCCTAGGTAATCTCCATTAATACTTCACCTGTTTTTGAACTTTACAAAAAGGTAGTTATGTACTATGTACTACTTTTTACTATTTGGGACTGTTGTCTCTCAGTATTTTTTACAAAAATCATCCATGGCATCAGAGGCAGCAGTATTTATTCATTTTCATTGCTACATAGCATTACATTAATAATGTTATTATCAATTATGTACATTAATAATGCATCAGTTCATAATGTGTATGCACGTATGACTGAATGTCCTTATGCATGTCAGTTTACTTACTTGACTGAGCCTACTGTTGAAGGACTTTTGTTCCAGTTTAGAACTGTAAAATAAGTGCTACTATAAGCATTTTTGCATGTTTTGGTTCACATGTGTGTACCTTTCTATTTCAATCTAGGAGCAGAACTTTTGGTTCATAGATAGTGGCAAACAATTTTTCAAAATTCTTCTTCCAATTCATATTCCCACCAGTAGTGTATGAGAGTTCCCTTGCTCCACAGTCTCTCCAAACTTTTGTAAATAAAATTTTACTGGAACACAGGCATACACATTAGTTTAACATTATCCATGGCTTATTTCATGCTACCATCACAGAGATGAATAGTTATGACAGAAATCATATGACCCATGTATTAGTTTCCTTGACCTGCCATGATAGACTATCACAAACTGGTTGGCTTAGAACAAGAAAATGTATTCTCCCATAGTTCTGGAAGCCAGGGTCTAAAATCACCAAAGTGTTGACAGAACAGTAGTTCCTCTGGAGGCTCTAAGGTGAAGGTGGGGATCTTTCCTTCTCCCTTGTTAGCATTCCTTACCTTTCTTGGCTTGTGTCTATAACACTTCAATCTCTATCTCAGCTTCACATGAACTTCTCCTCTGTGTGTGTGTGAGGATTCTCTTCAGCGTGTCTCTTATAAGGATATTTATTATGTTTTGGCCCACCTGAATAATCCAGAGTGATCCCATCTTAAGATCCTTAACTTAGTTACATCTGAAAAGACCATTTTCCCATATAAGCTAATATTCACAGGTTCCATAAATTTTACATGGGTATCTTCTAGGGGGCATTTTTCAGTTTATCATAGCACACAATATGTACTATTTGCTTGATCCTTTACAGCAGAAATAGATCAATCCCTGCATTAAAATATCTTTTATTATGTTTACTGGCCATTTGGATTGTCTCTTTTCTGAAGCACATTTTTCTACACACATACAAATATAAGAAAACTTTTCTCTCATTTTGTTGCCCAAGGCTTGCATTTTTAATCTCTAATTTGGGTATTTTGATAAACTGAGGTGCTTAATTTTAATGTATTAATAGTCTGATTTACCCTCATTTATTTTATATTGTGTGTGTGTGTGTGTTAGTATTCTGTATGTCCTGTTTGCCTACCTCAAGTCAGGAAGATATTATTTTTTCCTAAAAGCTTTATTGGTTTACCTTTCATATTTAGTTATAAAATCAAGAATTAATTTTGAGTGTGTGACATGATTTAAGAATCATGGAGGGGCACTAGATGGTGAGCAGGAAGATGCCGGACTTGCCCTTCCCCCAGACACATCAAAACCACATATAAAGCAATATCTCTGAGAAGTACCTGAAAACGAGCAGAAAAGATTTTGCTCAACTAAGGATAAAAAGAAAAAGCCACATGGAGGTGGGGTAGAAAACCAGAGGCACGATCTGGACAGCACCCATACTCCTAGCATGGCAACCCACAGGCAGGAAGAACATCACAGGTATGGAGGTCCTCCCTGGAAAATGAGGGCTCCAAACCCTGCCGTGGGCTCCCAACCCAGGGACCTGCACCAGGAAGACAATCCCCTGTAATATCTGGCCGTGAAGAATAACAGGGCTTCAATATCAGAACGCCGGAGGGCTACAGACACTGAGGCTGTTAAAGATATGCACTAACTCACACACTCTAAGTCTCAGCACAGAGGCAGCAGTTTGCAAAGTGTCTGGGTCATACATGCAGGAGATTCATTGACTAATTTTAGTGTATGTCCCCAAAGGACAGGAATCTGTTGGAACACTGGGTATATGGAGGCTGTCAGGCCCCAGGTTTTTCTTACCTTCTACCGAGTTGGCCTGGCACTGGAAGGTGCCGTTCTGACTCCCCCATCTACCTTACTAGCACTTCTTGCCCCACCCCAGGTTCTAAACAGACCCACCCCAGCAAACATTCCTCCATAGTGACATACCAATGCGCCATACTTGGAATTTGCCCTTAGCTCAGATTGCCATATTTTGCATTCCAGTCCCCTATAATGAAAAAGACATCTACTGGGGGTATTAATTCTAGAAGCTCTTGTAGGTCTTCATAGAACCATTCAACTTCAGCTTCTTCAGCATTACTGGTCGGGGCATAGACTTGGATTACCGTGATACTGAATAGCTTGCCTTGGAAACAGAGATCATTCTGTCGTTTTTGAGACTGCATCCAAGTACTGCATTTTGGACTCTTTTGTTGACTACGATGGCTACTACATTTCTTCTAAGGGATTCTTGCCCACAGTAGTAGATATAATGGTCATCTGAGTTAAATTCACCCATTTCAGTCCCTTTTAGTTCACTGATTCCTAAAATGTCGATGCTCACTCTTGCCATCTCCTGTTTGATCACTTCCAATTTGCCTTGATTCATGGACCTAACATTCCAGGTTCTATGCAATCATCAATCACATCTACAATTGGCTGTTGTTTTTGCTTTGGCTCCATCTCTTCATTCTTTCTGAAGTTATTTTTCCACTGATCTCCAGTAGCATACTGGGCACCTGCTGACACGGGGAGTTCATCTTTCAGTGCCCTATCTTTCTGCCTTTTCATACTGCTCATGGGGTTCTCAAGGCAGGAATACTGAAGTAGTTTGCCACTCCCTTCTCCAGTGGACCACATTTTGTCAGATGTCCAAAAAAGATGTCCTTTTCATTATAGGGGACTGGATTGCAGAAGTAGGAAGTCAAGAGGGAATAACAGACAAATTTGACCTTGGAGTACCGAATGAAGCAAAGCAAAGGCTAATAGAATTCTGCCAAGAGAATGCACTGGTCATAACAAACACCCTCTTCCAACAACACAAGAGAAGACTCTACACGTGGACATCACCACATGTTCAATACTAAAATCAGATTGATTATATTATTTGCAGCCAAAGATGGAGAAACTCTTATACAGTCAGTGAAAACAAGACTGGGAGCTGACTATGGCTCAGATCATGAACTCCTTATTGCCTAATTCAGGCTTGAAGAAAGCAGGGAAAACCACTGGACCATTCAGGTATGACCTAAATCAAATCCCTAATGATTATAGAGTGGAAGTGAGAAATAGATTTAAGGGACTAGGTCTGATAGACAGAGTGCCTGATGAACTATGGACGGAGGTTTGTGACATTGTACAGGAGACAGGGATCAAGACCATCCCCAAGAAAAAGAAACGCAGAAAAGCAAAATGGCTGCCTGAGGAGGCCTTACAAATAGCTGTGAAAAGAAGAGAAGCAAAAAGCAAAGGAGAAAAGGAAAGATATACCCATTTGAATGCAGAGTTCCAAAGAATAGCAAGGAGAGATAAGAAAGCCTTCCTCAGCGATCAATGCAAAGAAATAGAGGAAAACAATAGAATGGGAAAGTCTAAAGATCTCTTCAAGAAAATCAGAGATCTTAAGGGAACATTTCATGCAAAGATGGGCACAATAAAGGACAGAAATAGTATGGACTTAACAGAAGCAGAAGATATTAAGAAGAACTATACAAAAAAGATCTTCATGACCCAGATAATCATGACGGTGTGATCACTCACCTAGAGCCAGACATCCTGGAATGTGAAGTCAAGTGGGCCTTAGCAAGCATCACTATGAACAAAGCTAGTGGACGTAATGGAATTCCAGTTGAGCTATTTCAAATCCTAAAAGTTGATGTTATGAAAGTGCTGCACTCAATATGCCAGCAAATTTGGAAAACTCAGCAGTGGCCACAGGAATGGAAAAGGTCAGTTTTCATTCCAATCCCAAAGAAAGGCAATGCCAAAGAATGCTCAAACTACAGCACAATTGCACTCATCTCACACGCTAGGAAAGTAATGCTCGAAATTCTCAAAGCGAGGCTTCAACAATACGTGAACTGTGAACTTTCAGATGTTCAAGTTGGTTTTAGAAAAGCCAGAGGAACCAGAGATCAAATTGCCAACATCCACTGGATCATCGAAAGAGCAAGAGAATTCCAGAAAAACATCTATTTCTGCTTTACTGACTATGCCAAAGCCTTTGACTGTGTGGATCACAATAAACTGTGGAAAATTCTGAAAGAGATGGGAATACCAGACCACCTGACCTGCCTCTTGAGAAACCTGTAGGCAGGTCAGGAAGCAACAGTTAGAACTGGATGTGGAACAACAGACTGGTTCCAAAGAGGAAAAGAAGTACGTCAAGGCTGTATATTGTCACCCTGCTTGTTTAACTTATAAGCAGAGGACATCATGAGAAATGCTGGGCTGGAGGAAGCACAGGCTGGAATCAAGATTTCGGGGAGAGATATCAATAATCTCAGATATGCAGATGACACCACCCTTATGGCAGAAAGTGAAGAAGAACTAAAGAGCCTCTTGATGAAAGTGAAAGAAGAGAGGGAAAAAGTTGGCTTAAAGCTCAACATTCAGAAAACTAAGGTCATGGCATCCAGTCCCATCACTTCATGGCAAATAGATGGAGAAACAGTGGAAACAGTGGCAGACTTTATTTTGGGGGGCTCCAAAATTACTGCAGATGGTGACTACAGCCATGAAATAAAAAGATGCTTACTCCTTGGAAGAAAGTTATGACCAACCTATACACCATATTGAAAAGCAGAGACAAAGGTCCGTCTAGTCAAGGCTATGGTTGGACTATAAAGAAAGCTGAGTACCAAAGAATTGATGCTTTTAAACTGTGGGGTTGGAGAGGACTTTTGAGGGTCCTTTGGACTGCAAGGAGATCCAACCAGTCCAACATAAATGAGATCAGTCCTGAGTGTTCATTGGAAGGACTGATGTTGAAGCTGAAGCTCCAATACTTTGGCCACCTGATGCGAAGAACTGACTCCCCGGAAAAAACCCTGATGCTGGGAAAGGTTGAAGGTGGGAAGAGAAGGGAGTGACAGAGGATGAGATGGTTGGATGGCATCACCAACTCAATGGACATGAGTGCAAGTAAAGTCCGGGAGTTGGTGATGGACAGGGAGGCCTTGTGTGCTGCAGTTCACGGGGACACAAAGAGTCAGACATGACTGAGCGACTGAACTGAACTGAACTGGTTTTTCCATCCCCCTAAAGCAGCTCCTGTCCCAAGATCAATGCCACATCCCAGAGCACCTGCAACAGTCACAGTCAGGTCTTACAGACAACCACAGCAGAAGCCAGCCACACACTAGCATACCCACAGAAATCGTAGCCCAGCCACAACAGGAGGGCACATGCGGGCCACATGGAGAGACTCTTGGGGCATCTGGCTCCAGCAACCAGGGGGATCACGCTCTGGTTCCCAGAGGTCACCTTCTACATATAGTCACTGTTTCAAGACAAAGAGGTATAGCTAATCTCCCTAATACATAGAAATAAACACAGAGAGTTAGGCAAAATAAGCAAACGACTATGTTCCAAATGAAAGAACAAGATAAAACATTTAAAAACAACAACAAGAAGGAAGAAACAAAATGGAGATAAGAAACCACCAGACAAAGAGTTCAATGTGGTGGTCATAGACAAGCTCACCAAACTCAGAAGAAGAAGATAGGAAATATTAAAAAGAACCAATCAGAGCTTCAGAACACAATAACCAAAATGGAACATACACTAGAGAGAGCTAACAGCAAATTAGAAAATTCAGAAGAACAAATCACCAATTTGAAAGACAGGGTAGTAAAAATCGCCCAATCAGAACAGGAAGAAAAAAATAAGTGAAGCAGTTTAAGGGAGTTCTGAGATAACATCAAGCATATTAATAGTCAGATTATAAGGGTCCCAGAAAAAAAAAAAAGAGAGAGAAAGGGGCAGAGAACCCATTTGAAGAAATGATCGATGAAAACTTCCCTAACCTAGGAAAGAAAAGTGAAAGTGAAAGTTGCTCAGTTGGGTCCGTTGCTCAGTTGCAACACCATGAACTATACAGTAAGTCCATGGAGTTCTCTAGGCCAGAATACTGGAGTGGGTAGCTTTTCCCTTCTCTAGAGGATCTTCCCAACCCAGGGGCTGAACCCAAATCTCCCGCATTGCAGGAGTATTTTTTACCAACTGAGTCACAAGGGACAGACATCCAAATTCAGGGAGCACAGAAAGTCCCAAACAAGATGAGCCCAACATGACCCACACCATGACACATTACAATTAAAATGTCAAAAATTAAAGATGAAAGATAATCTTAAAAGCAGCAAGAGGAAGACAAATAGTTACATATAGGGGAGCTCCCATAAGACTATCAGCTGACTTTTCAGTAGAAACTTCATAGGATGGAAAAGAGTGGCATGACATATTCAAAGTACTGAAAGGAAGAAACTTGGAATCATGAATTAATTCTCTGTCTGGCAAGGTTAGTATTCAGAATTGGAGAAAAGATAAAGAATTTCCCAGACAATCAAAAACTGACCTTACAAGAAAGGTTAAAGGCACTTCTTTAAACAGAAAAGATCATAACCAGAAATACAAAAATTATGACAGAAAACACCTCACTGGTAAAGGCAAACATATAGCAGATGTAGTGGATCAAACAACTTTATAGATAGTATTCAGATGGAAGGAAAAAAGTAGTCAAAAAGAAAAGTAGTCAAATCATCTATATTTACAGTAATTACATATGTGATACACAAAATACAAAAGATTAAAAATATAACAAAAACAAAAAATACTATGTAGATATTTTTATATAAAGTGAAGAAAAATGTTTAAAGATAAGCACCATAGTGTTTACTATAGTTATCTCTGGGTAGTGGAATTTTAAGAACCAGAATTGGAGGCTCTTTTCTTGCTACATTAATTAATTTTAAGTCAGGACTGTGGGAAACTCTTGTCTTTTTTTTTTTTTTTTATTAAACATTAAAAAGGGAACTAAGCAATCAGATATTCCTGTAGTCTATATCATGATCTTTATGTGTGTCATTTGGTCAAAATTTTTCTAACTAATAGCATTGATTAATATTGACTCATAAACAGTAGAGAAAAACAATATGATTGTTAATCAAGCAAGTATAATTTGCAAATCTATAAGCTAACTGATACTTAGAAGCACCTAACAGTAAAATTTGAAAAATGATTTAGAAAAACAGAGCATTACTAGTATTTTCCTATACTGACCATATTTCAAAGACCTATTTGGTTTTATTTTAATTTTTCTCAGTAATAATTTTCTAATTGAATTTTAGGGGCATGTCAATATGATGATACAGTGCCAGGTTGTCATGCAGCAAATATACCCCAAAGGAGTAACTCTAAAAAGGCAGATAATGTTGACACATTCTGGCTTCTGTGAATTTCATGCCTATGTCAGCCTGAATTGTGCAAAACTGATCTCTAAAGCTAAGACTTCTGTAAAAACATTTTTCATGGTTTATTTATTTAACAGTCACACTGAAATCTATGTCCCTTTGATTTTTCAAATATCAGATACCTTTTTAAAATCAGGCCCATTTAATTGATTTTTTAAACTCCAGTATTTAAATATAAGTATTTTAAATATGCATGCTATACATACATTCTTATGCATACTACATATCTAGTAGGGTGAGAGAGAGAGAGAGGAACAGAGAGAAGAATAAATTCATTAAAGCATAGTTCATCCAAAAATTTTCAGCTTCTTCTTACTTTGTGCCCCTCCATCTTAAAATATCAAATTAAGTTTGAGATTTGAAAATTTTTAACAAAAATAATAATGTATGCTCTAAATTCTGCTCAATCACTGTTTTTTATTACTAGGTTCTAAGAGAAAATTTGAAATTTCTATAAATGTGTTGGGATGTACAGATTTCATAACCATAGAAAAATAAATCAATAGCTACTTTGAAAAAGAAAAATGAAAAGGGGAAGATTTTTGTTTCTCATGAAATGTCAGGAGGTTGTGTTTGTGTTAATGAGAAACATTATCTTACCAAAGAATCCTGGTATTCTCATTTCCATTTATATAGGAAATTGATTAATACTTAACTAATTGGCACATGCAAATGGGGATTAACTGAATTCACTTTTCTTCACAACTCAATGACTGTAATTTAGATCCTTACTTAGATTTAAATCTTTTATTATTTTTGAAGGTAATCATCTTCCTGTTGTTAGAAATAAAATATCAAAGCACCATGCTAATTATAGCTTATTTGTGTCTCACAAATTACCTAATTAACATTACTGAAAAGTAAATGTACAGTGAGCAAAGTTTAAACTCCTGAACTGGAGTCAAGCCTTTTACACAATATAGTGAGGAGATATATACGCTATTGAATGCCATTGGGTCAGATAAGACTTTGGACCTAATAACTATAGTTAGATATTCAAGTTTTACTTTAAAAGAAAAGCTTATTCTGATGTTTCAATGCAATTACATCTCTGAACTTTCTCAATTAGCTCTCCTAGATAGGTAAGAGACATGAGGAGGTGGGAAAACAGAAAGATGCGCATGGCTGGGGAAATAAAATTAAGTAAAATCTCAAAAGGTTTATGGCATGAATGATTTGCTTGGGGAAACTCTATAAAATCAATGTAGTTATGGCTTTGGAATAGCTGACTAGTGTATTTCAAAACCTAAGATTCTGGCAATGATAATTCCTTAGGTTCAGGGCAAAAATCTTGTTAAGCAGTTTATTTAGCGGGAAATAGCGAGAAGGGTAACACTTTCTGAGATGTCTAAACCCAATTCATTCACATGCAAATTTAATATATGGCAGGATAGTTATGTAGAATTGTAGGCATATTTTTAGGAGCAGCTCTGAGTTAGCTGTGAGGTAGACTTTTTCAGAAATATTGGGACCAGGACTTCTCTTGGCCATATACATATTAAATATACATATTAAATATATATACATATTAAATATTTATTGAGTAATTATTATATGTATGAGGGACTACACTACAATCTCTAGGGTTTCCCTGTGGCTCAGACAGTAACGAATCTGCCTGCAGCGCAGGAGATCAGGGTTCAATCCCTAGGTCGGGTAGATACCCTGGAGAAAGGCAACCCATTTGAGTGTTCTTGCCTTAAGAATTCCATGGACAGAGGAGTATGGTGGGCTACAGTCCACTGGGTCATGAAGAGTCAGACATGACTGAGCCTCTAACACTTCATACTACAATCTCGGTATGTAATGACTGCTGAGATTATTGTTACTGAGCAAACGGCTCGCTGCCTGATGCACACGGAAGTCAGTGCTATGACTCAGGCTTTTGAGAAAACAAAAAGCTTTATTGCAAGGTCAACCAGCAAGGAGACAGGAGGCATAGCTCAAATCTGTCTTTCTGACCCAGGGTTCAGTCAGACATTCATGAGTTGGGGGAGGATGAGGTGATATTCGAAAGCAGCAGAAAATACAGGGCAAAGGACGCAGGAAACCAGAAGTTTAGGAATATCACGTGGTTCTAGCATACCCCATCCTAAAGAACAAGGTGCCAAAGTCCTGGTATTTACTTAAGTACTATAAGCCAGGCTGTATTCAAAAGGCCCACACTTCAAAGATCCAGTCATCTGAAATTTTGAAGGGTATTCCAGATTTCTAATATGGAAATATTACAGTTTTGATTCATTTAGGTTACTCCAACTTTGCATGATGTAGCCCTAATGCTATATTTGAACTCTCAGAATCCCTGGAGTAGCTTTCTTATGGACCAAATGTCTTGATGAGTCAGACATGGCCTCACTCTAGCTACACAAACCCCAGACAGGTTCTCACTCTAATCAGAGAAAACCTAAAATTTGTTAAATGGAAAGTTTTTTGGGGGGGTGAGGTCCTCATCTTTTAGCATCCTTCTTTTCTCACATTCAGTCTTTGTCTCCATAGGGCATCTTTTTAGTTGTCTCCAATAAATAGCCTATTTTCCATCATGCACCAAACATCTGACTTCTCCTTTCTCTCTCCCCTATAAAAAAATGCCTTAATCCACTGTCCATCCCTTCCCAGCCTTTCTAAAGAGTCTAATAAACTAATCTGTGTTCAGGCTGATAATGGCTTAATTCAGAGAGAGTATCAGTACAAGCATTCTGGACAAACTTGACCTACCAAAAATGTTGAGGGCAAATGCTGGCAACAGCCATTCCTGGAGTAGAAATCAAGCCCTGTACACTCTTAAAATTTGAACAAATGGAAGACTGCTTCAGAGTGCTCTATAATACATTTCATACCTTGAGAATTGGCTTCCCAAATGATGCAATGCTTGTTCTAAAAAGAAGGTTTGCCTCAAATAAAGAGAAGGGTTTTAAATCATGATGTGAATACAGAAGGGAAGAAATTACTGGAAAGGGAGCAAAACCTTTCATCTTTGACCCAGTGTCCCACAGAGTGGAAAACATTTACTCTGAGATTCCATACACAGGTCAATGTACCACAGAAGCCAAGAGTGGTTTTTAAAAACAATAACACTAACCAAAAGCCACCCAAGAATCAGAGACTACACAGACCAGATTCTTCCTTCACATGCTCATTTTCAAGGCCACATGGGTTGGGGGAAAATTGTGCATCCTGCTAAATTGGTTTTCAGTGTGTATGTGAATGTGTTTTAGTCCTGACATATTTTCCTATTGGTAAGGGTGGAAAAAAAGAAAAAAAAAGGCAAGGGAAAGAAAAAGTCTTAACTACTGCAAATTTCAGTGTATAAATAAAGTTTCCCAGTAGATTCAAAACTGTGGATAGACTGCTTAAAAACAAGCTTTGTTTTGGCTATTTACACTTTAAATTCTTTGTTATTCAGTAGTTAAGTCGTGTCCAACTCTTTGTAACCCCATGGACCTAGCAAGCCAGGGTCCTCTGTCCTCCACCATTTACCAGCGTTTGCTCAAATTCATGTCCACAGAATTGGTCATGCTACCTAATCATCTCATCTCTGTGACTCCCTTCACCTTTTGCCTTTCCCAGCATTAAGGTCTTTTCCAATGAGTTAGCTCTTTGCATCTGATGGCCAAAGTACTGGAGATTCAGCTTCAGCTTCAGCAACAGTCCTTCCAAAAAAGACTCAGGGTTGATTTTCTTTAGGATTGACTGGTTTGATCTCCTTGCTGTACAAGGGACCCTCAAAAGTCTTCTCCAGCACCACAGTCGGAAAGCATCAATTCTTCAGGGTTCTGCCTTCTTTATGGTCCAGCATGACTACTGCGAAAACCATAGCTTTGACAATATGGACCTTTGCTGGCAAAGTGATGTCTCTGCCTTTGAATATGCTGTCTAGATTTGTCATAGCTTTTCTTGCTATTTCCTAGTTAAAGACTGTTTTGTTCAAAAATCTCATAAAATAGCCTTACTACAAAACATCCCCATATGAAAGATTATGTGCCCTTCCTTTAAGACCAGACTACTTCTTAGCCAATGTGTGGTTAGCTAGAAGTGGTCATTTCTTTCCAACTTTGACTCCAAGAAGATGTCCCTGGCCACCACCAGTCATTCATTCTTGTGATACTGCACTGATATCACAGCCTTATTCTCTAGGTGTTCAATTCATTACATCTCCCCAAATCAACTTCTCTTCAATCTTTCTCTTGTAGATTTTAACATAGTAACATGAAAAAATAAGATGACTGAATGAACAATGTATGAGTAAAAAAAATGAATAAATGAACCAAGTAAATTTACTTCCATAAATTCAGATAAATAGTTGTTTAGATAAATGTTAACCTTGAACAACTACCTAATATGAAAATAAAAATAAAACATAAGGAGAGTGAATGATGGAGTCAGTTTTTTGTCACATGACTATTTCCTCTTGGTATATATTAGGCCATTTGGAAAATTTTTTCAGACCAGTAAAGGGCTTCCCAGCCTGCCAATGCAGGAGAAGTAAGAGACATGGGGTTCGATCCCTGGGTCAGGAAGATCTTCTGGAGGAGGACATGGCAACCCATTCCAGTATTCTTGCCTAGAGAATCCCATGGACAGAGGAGCCTAATGGGCTAGGGTCCATAGGGTCTCAAAGAGTTGGACATGACTGAAGCAACTTAGCACCCAGGCACAAAGTATCATTTGATGTATTTAAGCACACATTTACTACATAATACCCTGTTTATGTGAAAAATTCATGGAACTCTCAACTCTTATAGAGAGCAGTTAAGGCTCTGGAGGGTTAAAACTGCCTCTTAGAATCATGGCAGTAATCAGCAAGGAGTTGCTTTTCCAATTTTGTAGATTCAGAAGAGAAAAGGATTATCTTTTGCAAAACTTTTAATAATGACAAATGAACTTGTATCAGTTGGTATACTCAGTGAAGTTTCCCTAGCCATTCTCATTTTAATAAAATGCTATTTTTAAAAGAGATGGTTATCCGTAATACCCTAATATTTTAAGAACATAAACTGAACTTAATAAATTTGAGATGATTATTAGTATTATCCTCATCAAAAGCATTATCTTATTTAATTCCCACAATAAATCTAAAATGAAGGTATCATAATTATCCCTAACTTACACAAGAGGAAACTAGAGGAAAAGTAATTGACCCAAGCTAATTGAAGTTAGAGCTGAAATTTGAGCCCAATTATGTCCAACTTCTGAGCTCAAACTTTTAATCATTAAAATATGGTCTCCATCATGTATAATCACAAGAACATTAGCTCCAAAAGGCAGATTTACTTATCTGTTTGGTATATCACAATGACTATTGAACTATTAGTCACTGAACTAATGACTAATAGTTCAATGACTATCTTACATAATGGGTATTCAGTAAAGATTTGTTGAATGGAAGAATGATAAATAATGAGGATTATCTTATATTAACACTAGGCCAAGCCTCTCAAATCAGTTCTTGACTCCATAAGGTTAGAAGGAAGATATTAACCTGAAACAAAGAGTGGATAAGATGTACAAAGTTAGCAGAATTCCTCACATCTATCACATGTTTTGACAGATACCTCATCATGTGCATAAAGTGAAACTTTCTGGAAATGATGGTAGACTATGTCACTTATGATGTCTCTCCACTATTTATGATAAAATAAAGACTAAGGTCTTTTTATTCCTCTTAAACTTACAACTCTTCAGTTCAGTTCAGTCGCTCAGTCGTGTCCAACTCTTTTCAACCCCATGAACCGCAGCACAGTTCACGCGGCAGGGACCCCAGGCCTCCCTGTCCATCACCAACTCCCGGAGTTCACCCAAACCCATGTCCACTGAGTCGGTGATACCATCCAACCATCTCATCCTCTGTCGTCCTCTTCTCCTCCTGCCCTCAATCTTCCCCAGCATCGGGGTCTTTTCAAATGAGTCAGCTCTTCGCATCAGGTGGCCAAAGAATGGCAGTTTCAGCTTCAACATCAGTCCTTCCAATAAACACCCAGGACTGATCTCCTTCAGGATGGAATGGCTGGATCTCCTTGCAGTCCAAGGGACTCTCAAGAGTCTTCTCCAATACCACAGTTCAAAAGCATCAATCCTTCAGCACTCAGCTTTCTTGACAATCCAACTCTCACATCCATACATGACTACTGGAAAAACCATAGCCTTGACTAGATGGACCAATGTTGACAAAGTAATGTCTCTGCTCTTTAATATGCTGTCTAGGTTGGTCATAACCTTCTGTCCAAGGAGTAAGCATCTTTTAATTTCATGGCTGCAGTCACCATCTACAGTGATTTTGGAGCCCCCAAAAATAAAGTCAGCCACTTTTTCCACTGTTTCCCCACCTATTTGCCATGAAGTGATGAGACCGGATGCCATGACCTTAGTTTTCTGAATGTTGAGCTTTAAGCCAACTTTTTCCCTCTCTTCTTTCACTTTCATCAAGAGGCTCTTTAGTTTCTCTTCACTTTTTGCCATAAGGGTGGTGTCATCTGCATATCTGAGGTTATTGATATTTCTCCCCGAAATCTTATTTCCAGCTTGTGCTTCATCCAGCCCAGCATTTCTCATGATGTCCTCTGCATATAAGTTAAATAAGCAGGGTGACAATATACAGCCTTGATGTACTCCTTTTCCTATTTGGAACCAGTCTGTTGTTCCATGTCCAGTTCTAACTGTTGCTTCCTGAGCTGCATACAGGTTTCTCAAGAGGCAGGTCAGGTGGTCTGGTATTCCCATCTCTTTAAGAATGTTCCACAGTCTGCTGTGATCCCACAGCCAAAGGCTTTGGCATAGTCAATAAAGCAGAAATAGATGTTATTCTGGAACTCTCTTTTTTGATGATCCAGCGAATGTTGGCAATTTGATCTCTGGTTCCTCTGCCTTTTCTAAAACCAGCTTGAACATCTGGACATTCAGTGGTTCGCGTATTGCTGAAGCCCAGTTTGGAGAATTTTGAGTATTACTTTACTAGCGTGTGAGATGAGTGCAATTGTGTGGTAGTTTGAGCATTCTTTGGCATTGCCTTTCTTTGGGATTGGAATGAAAACTGACCTTTTCCATTCCTGTGGCCACTGCTGAGTTTTCCAAATTTGATGATATATTGAGTGCAGCACTTTCACAGCATCATCCTTCAGGATTTGAAATAGCTTAGAGTAAGCTTAAAGTTTATATATATATATATATATATATATATATATATATATATAGTTAAATAATCTATTAAGCAGAGACAGTAAAATCTGTAAATAATTGCTCAACACAGAAGAAGTTTAATACTGAACCAGATGATTCATGGACACATTCAAAGTCTTTGAGCCAAAATAATCTGCTTGGTCACATTTTCCAAATTAGTTTTGGTGCTATGTATTATACTATTCCAGTAGTCATGTATGGATGTTAGAGTTGGACTATAAAGAAAGCTGAGCACCCAAGAATTGATGCTTTTGAACTGTGGTGCTGGAGAAGACTCTTGAGAGTCCCTTGGACTGCAAGGAGATCAAACCAGTCAATCCTAAAGGAAATCAAACCCGAATATTCATTGAAAGGACTAATGTTGAAGCTGAAACTCCAATACTTTGGCCACCTGATGCGAAGAACTGACTATCTGAAAAGACCCTGATGCTGGCCAAGATTGAAGGTGGGAGGAGAAGGCAACGACAGAGGATGAGATGGCTGGATGGCATCACCGACGTGATGGACATGAGTTTGAGTAGGCTCTGGGAGTTGGTGATGAACAGGGAAGCCTGGCATGTTACAGTTCATGGGGTTGCAAAGAGTCGGACACGACTGAGCGACTGAACTACTACTATTATACTATGCATATTATCTCTGCTCTATTTTGATTATTTTGTAGAACCAAAGCACTTAAATGAAGAATGCACTCATAGAATAAAAGGACTGTAAGGTACCAACAGGCCAAATGGATTTCAATTTTGTAGATTATATTCAATCTGCTATTGTTTGTGCAAACACACCTCATTCTTTCTTGTCTCCAGAATTTTTTTCATGCTATTCCCTTACTTAAAATACTTTATCTTTTCTTCAGGTAGATATCCAATGGAACCTGCACTCAGCTAGCTCAAACCTCAGTTACGGGAAGAATTCCCCAAGAAAAATATTGAATTTAAAGTTTAGGAGCAATATAAGAAATGAAATAACCCACCTCCTCAACTTGAATTTGTGTATAAATTTACTACTAATTGGCATTACATCCTAGGCTTGTATATCACAAGAGATTAATATTCTAATCTGGACGCACAGATCCCCATATTTATCTCTAAGCTAGATATTATATATGATATATATCATATATATAGATAAATGATTGACAGATGATAGACAAACACATACATAGAGATAGATATGTAAATATACAATCACATATACATGATTAAAACCATTTAAAGTAACAGAGATGCACAAAGAATGTACTTGACCAGAGTTTATCTGTGAAACATTCATCCAAAACCTCTGGTTCAGAAACGCCTTGAAGGATATGTAAGATCTGAGTGGGCAGAAAGCAGAAAAGAAGATTTTTTTAGACAGGAGGAAAATCATGTGAAAAGATTCAGAAGGGGAAACAGATAATATTGGATAAGGATTGGTAGGAGATAGATTACTGACAGCAGATGAAAAAATTAGGGTGATAAAATAAAATTAGAGTCATTGAGGAAAGAACTCCAATGTCAACTAAATAACTTAGTACTTTTTTAGATAAGCTTTGAGACACAGTATGATGAAAGTGAATTTATTTGTCAGCAGTATTCACTTCTCATCTCTCCTCTCCAACTAGATGATACCTTTTTCCAATGCAAAAACAAGACGACTCAGAGGTTATTTGCTGGGATCATTTTGAAGACAAAACTTTCCAAGAAACCAACTCGTGCCTATAAAAATTTGAATTTAATTAAATGAGGAAAAATCAAAACTTGTGTAAAACAAAAATAAATGTTACAACTGGCACACAGTAATATAGAAAAACTCACTAATGAAAAAACACTTTTTTTTTTTCAGGCAATAAAACTTAGCCAATACTTATGTGGTGGGAAATCTCAACCTACATCCACTTTGCCAGTATTAAGGGGTAGTTTTAATTATCAAGACTCCAGAGACTTCTCTCATGTAAGGAAAATATTACTTACAGAATTAGGATATCAACTTTCACCTTATATGTTATAATACATAGAAGTTATTTTCATGGGTTTTCACCATGGCAGAAAATCCTTTAAAACAAATTACTTTCCAGTTTAGAATATTTTTCTGTATACCAGTGGCCAACTCAATAACTCTGAACGCTTTGAGAAGTGAAGCACGGGAAATTTTTTCATCTTTGAGTTGGCATGCTTCCTTTTCCACACCATAATATTGCACTTAGTATCGGTTGGGCAAGTCGAGCTGCTGTCCCACTGCCCTCCACAAACCACAACCATGAGTAAATCTTATTTGGGAGACCAAGTTCAAGTAAATGATTCTCAGATCCGGGTCAAAGGCATCAGCAGGTTGGCAAAATTGATTGTGGTAGAACAGAAATGCCCTTTGTAAAATAACATAAAAGCAAAAAAATGTCCAATTACTTTGTGTTTTGGTTTAAAAATAATTTCCTATGGGATCCCAGTCCCTGACTAAATGCCAATAGCCCGCTGGAACTAAATTCACCAAATCAAACATTATCTGAATCCTCTGATTGCTTTCCCACATTCTTCTTCTTTACAAAGTCAATAACCATTGATTTATTATATAGTCTCAGAATTTAAAATTTATGTATTTGAAATGTCTTTATGGATCTGAGGATGATTCTTGTTATCAACTAATATTGAGATGGAATTATTCCTAGAATACTTCTGTGCTACTAAGTAGTAAAATATTAACATCTATTTAGAGTTGGCAAGAGAGTCCACACTAGCCTGTACAAATAGAAAATTTAGTAACTGAAGCACCAAAATGGCATGGGTAAAAGACAGTTTTACACTAAATCTTAAGGAACTTCCCCCCTTACCTTGTAGGATACAACTATTTCACAACATGATAAATGTAGCATGGCCCCAATAAATACTTATTCATAGATATATTGTTTGATAATATGCAAAGAGCACAGAGTCAGGAGTCAATCAAAGTCAGATCAATATTATTTATTTTCAGGAATACTTATATTTATTTCAGGGATTTGTTGTTATTGTTCAGTTGCTCAGTCATGTCCGACTCTGTGCGATCCCATGGACTGCAGCACGCCAGGCCTCCCTGTCCTTCACCATCTCTGAGTCTGCTCAAGCTCACGTCCATCGAGTTGGTGATGCCATCCAACCATCTCTTCCTCTGTCGTCCCCTTCTCCTCCTACCTTCAATCTTTCCCAGCATCAGGGTCTTTTCCAATGAGTCAGCTCTTTGCAACAGGCGGCCAAAGTACTGGAACTTCAGTTTCAGAATCAGTCCTTCCAATGAATATTCAGGACCATTTACTTTTAGGATTGACTGGTTTGATCTCCTTGCAGTTCAAGGGACTCTCAAGAATCTTTTCTAACACCACAATTCAAAAGCATCAGTTCTTGGGTGCTCAGTTTTCTTTATAGTCCAACTCTCACATCCATACATGACTACTGGAAAAACCACTGCTTTGACTAGATGGACATTTATCAGAAAATAATGGCTCTGCTTTTACTATGCTGTCTAGGTTCATCATAGTTTTTCTTCCAAAAAGCATATTTCAGGAATATGAATGAAAATAGAAATCTCATTGTTTATGTGAAATGGATACGCTATACGTTCAGGATATATTAGAAATAAAAATATTACACACAAATAAACAATTTTAGCCTAGAATCATTTGACCATTTGGGTTTTTTTTTTTTTTTTCCTGAACCTGGTGGAAATTTATCACTATCATTTAAAGACTACTGTGGAACATATTCTAAAAATAGACTCCCCAATTCAATAATTTGGAAATAGTCAGAAGTCCTCTTCACTTTATTCTGACAAAAGTGATGACACACATACTCTTATTTCACTTTCAATTTAGCTACACATTTTATTTTAAAGACCAACAAGTCTCTCTAGTGTTCCTTTGGAGACTCACTAAACAAATCTCAGGTGCAGCTGCTAAGTCACCTTACCCACATTAGTGTTCCCTACCTGAGAAGCAGTTCATTTGAAAATCAGTATCTACAATTCGGAGTATCTGTCCTTAAGATTTTCCACATGAGGCTCCATTTGTTTTCCCCGTCTCTGATGTCTCAACCCAAGCATCTACCATGGTCAGTCTCTTGAGATTTTTGTGGTACCTCAGTTTTAGCTGTCCCCATTGATTATAAGTACCATTCAAACTTTCATAGAAGTATGCACATGAATCTTCCATTACATGCCCTTGGAAAAACCCTGGGAAAATTCTAGTGGAAACCACTGCTTTAGCATCTTCAATCAAAACCATTTGAAATAACAATGTGCTGAAAGCTATGAAGGGATATTATTTTTACAAAAGGATTTCTAAACAGAGCAATTATTGGCAAAGGAAACAGAAACATAATTTGTAGTTTTTAAGAACTACCTAATACATTTAAAAAATAAACAGAAGACAAGGTTTTCTAGCGGCTAGGAGTTCATAAAATATTTCAGCTGACAGGAAAGGTTGAACTGGATAAAGAGATAAGTGAGGGGAAAGTTAAATTTGCCAACTAGGGTAGCGCTAGCAACTTGAAACAGGGACATTAATAAAGACCTTATAAAGGTAAAAGTCATCAAAAAATGTTTGGTGATAGGATCAAAAGATTGTCGCCTGGCATCCCCCTTGGAACCATCAGATACCCAGTTATTAAAGCCAGATCCTCAGAATTCATCCTAGACTCTCTTTCTCATCCCCTACATTTATAAATCATCAAATTATTTTAAGTACCTTGATTCTATCTGCCCTATCCCTCATCCTTAAAGAACTCTGTCATTGTCTACATCATTAATATTTTTCTCTTACCTCATTTTCCTCACTGTCCCTCCTTATTTCTCTAAACTTATTATTTTTAATTTTTTTTTTTTATTTTTGACTGCACCCTTGCCTAAGTCAATCTCATCCTTCATTACTTTTTGGAAGGCACCTTCTCAACACACTGACTGAGCTTATGATGATTTCCCAAAGACATCATGTTTTTGTGTTTTGGAAAAAAATTTCTGTCTTTCCCTTCTCATTGCCTAACAAATTCCTACTAACAAAAATGCGGTTCCACAGGCACTTCCTCTTTGAAGCCTCCCCACACCACCTCATGCCAAACCTCTCGCTCTCTCCTCTGAGGGAGCACACCTCACCTCACTCTGTAATGAGTTATCACATGTTCGCCCCCTCAGTGGACTCTGAGTGCCTCAAGAGCAGGAATTATTTCTCACGCAACTTTTTATGTGAGGACACAATGTCTGTGGGAGACCTGGAGGCTCAGACAGTAAAGAATTCACCTGCAATGCAGGAGATCTGGGTCCAATCCCTGAGTTGGGAAGATCCCCTGGAGGAGGGCATGGCAACCCACTCCAGTGTTCTTGCCTGAAGAATCCCCATGGACAGAGGAGACTGGCGGGCTCCAGTCCATAGGGTCATGATGAGTCAGACACAATGTCTGTAATATTTGTCTATTAAATAGAATTTCAGATCTGAAGGAGTTAAGTCAATGTTGTCTCAAGTCCAGTTGCCTTGAAGCGGAGCCTGGAATTGGATTTCTACACAAGACACTGATTAAGAAGCACTTTTAGGAGAAACCTAGGGGGCAGCAAGGAAACAGAACATGACCAAGAAAGAAGCTAAGCAAAAATGCTGGAGAGGGTGTGGAGAAAAGGGAACCCTCTTACACTGTTGGTGGGAATGCAAACTAGTACAGCCACTATGGAAAACAGTGTGGAGATTTCTTAAAAAACTGGAAATAGAACTGC
The DNA here is from genome assembly GCF_023699985.2 of Odocoileus virginianus. Classification (NCBI taxonomy): domain Eukaryota; kingdom Metazoa; phylum Chordata; class Mammalia; order Artiodactyla; family Cervidae; genus Odocoileus; species Odocoileus virginianus. Next base: position 18,904,703 of record NC_069698.1, read on the forward strand.
CATATGACCCAGCAATCCCACCCCTGGGCACACACACCGAGGAAACCAGATCTGAAAGAGACACGTGCACCCCAATGTTCATCACAGCACTGTTTATAATAGCCAGGACATGGAAGCAACCTAGATGCCCATCAGCAGACAAATGGATGAGGAAGCTGTGGTACATATACACCATGGAATATTACTCAGCCATTAAAAAGAATTCATTTGAATCAGTTCTAATGAGATGGATGAAACTGGAGCCCATTATACAGACTGAAGTAAGCCAGAAAGATAAAGACCAACACAGTATACTAATGCATATATATGGAATTTAAAAAGATGGTAACAATAACCCTACATGCAAAACAGAAAAAGAGATACAGATGTACAGAACAGACTTTTGGACTCTGTGGGAGAAGGCGAGGGTGGAATGTTTCGAGAGAACAGCATTGAAACAAGTATACTATCAAGGGTGAAACAGATCACCAGCCCAGGCTGGATGCATGAGAAGTGCTCAGGGCTGGTGCACTGGGCAGACCCAGAGGGATGGGATGGGGAGGGAGGTGGGAGGGGGGATCAGGATGGGGAACACATGTAAATCCATGGCTGATTCATGTCAATGTATGGCAAAAACCACTACAATACTGCAAAGTGATTAGCCTCCAACTAATAAAAATAAATGAAAAAAAAAAAAAAGAAGCTAAGCAAAGATGTAGTTTTCGTTGAGTCCTCAGTTCAGCCTCTGCCTGGAGGGAGCACCAGAGTGGCCTAGGGGTATGTCCCACTGAACCAAAGGGGCCAGGCTTTTGGACCCCTGTGTTAGTTAATGGGTACACCCAGCCAAGGGTTAGAAGGCCATGATGGTGGAAAGTACGAATTACCTTTCCATCTCCAGGTCAGCAGCCAATGTCAGCTCAGGGAGGACAATTTCCTATAAAGGGAAATAACTGTGAGCCTGTATTGGCCAATGCTCACTGCAGCTGAATTGTAAGTACTTGCGCTTAGGAGGAATCTGGGTAAAATACCATCAGCTTCTACAGACACCACACACATCAACATATTCTTTCTCAAAAGTAGGCTATCTAGAAAAACTTTTCAATTTCAGATTTTATTTCTCTCCTATTCCAGTGAATCCATAGCTCCACAGTTTGAGGGGCTGACTTCTTAACTTGACATATTTGGGTGTCTTTTTTCACGTGACATATACAAAACTATTAACTGTGCAAAGCCACACCAAGGGTTTTAGTGAGCTGCAGTACGGTTATACCGCAGTATTGCTGCAGTAGTTCTTCCCAGGGAAATTTCTAAACAAACTGAACCCAAGTAGAGTCCTGGGAAAAACTGTGTCTCAACATCTAGTGCTAACTACACATTAATATAATTAGCAGGCACACCAATTCTCCAGCAAATACTAAAAAACATTTCTTTGGAACCTTTGTTCTTTACACGTGCCATAACTTACACTCTTTTTATTGGTGTGGGAGAACCCTAGGTGTTATATCTGATACTGGATCCTCATTAACTTCATCATACATGGGAGTCAATAAATGGTTGCTCATAGGACATGCTAAAGACCTTATAAGGCTAAGTCTGTGAGGTTTTATAATCTTTCCTGGACACGTGGAATTAAATAAATGGTGTATCATCATATTCTAGGCATTTATCTCAGGATAGAAGCATTTTAAAGGTTTGCAGCCCATGGAAACAGTATTAGCAACAAACATTTATTAATATTCATGCAACATTTATACATACCCACCCACACACAGACAAACAAAACAAATAGAAATGATCTTTCTCCCATATTTCAGTATCTTTTCAGAATTAGTGCATTATCGTAAACAACTACTGGAGAAGAAAATGTCAACCCACTCCAGTATTCTTGCCTAGAGAATCCTGTGGACGGAGGAGCCTGGTGGGCTGCTGTCCATAGGGTCTCACAGAGTCGGACACGACTGCAGCAATAGCATGCATGCAGGCAGGCATTGGAGAAGGCAATGGCAACCCACTCCAGTATTCTTGCCTGGACAATCCCAGGGACAGAGGAGCCTGGTAGGCCGCTGTCTATGAAGTCGCACAGAGTCGGACAGGACTGAAGCGACTTAGCAGCAGCAGTAAACAACCACACCAAATATATTTTTTTAATGAATAGTATACAGTGTCACAGAACATTGGAGACAAAATTAAGTCCCAAAAGTAAATTTCTCTTCTATGTTTTAAATAGAGAAATTAAAAACAAAAGAGTTCCTGCTAATACGCATGACAATTTCAGTCACGAGCAATGCAAAAATGTGTGTAGCAATAAGAAGCTGCCAATCTTTTTAAAATTCAATTTTCCCATTTTCTGTTTATTATACTAGATTCTGACCACACAGTCCTATTAAAATCATCATGTGCTAATAAAAGAATCTTACTTGTATAAAGCTAATTTGGAGAAGTGTTTGCAAAAGTACAGTGGCATCATGTGGCACTTTAGCAATGGGTATAAAAAGGTACACAACAAATGTCAATGGCAGTCATGTGTGACTGAGGGCAGAGAAAAGTGTCTATTAATTCAGGAAAACCTGGCCCCACTCCAAGGATTTTTAAAATCCCTAGACTATTTTTAAGATGTTCTCAAAATTGAATCACACATTTAAAATGGAAAAAACAACTAACTGCATCCAATTCAGGTATGAAACTAAAGATAAGGAAATTCAAGCAGCTCTTGGCTGTGTGGTTTGAGTAGATAAAAATGGAAACTGTCCAAACCCCCTGACTGTAGAAAAGTCTCAACATTTGCATTTTGTTTCATTTTATTCTTCAGGCAGTATATTGACACACAGGGGATTACTATTATAATTTTCATTAACACTGAATGCTCTACAATCCAGTTGAACACATAATGTATTATTGAAACCTTGATTTCTAATTTTTAACGGTTGAGAAAGCAAGTGATTATATCCAGTAGAAAAGAAGTAATTTAGTAATAAGAACCAAAATCAGGCCATTTCTACCTAGATGAAATGAGGAGATGGGTGAAATGTAACAATAAAATTAGCTGGATAATTCAGACAAATAAGTTTTAATTTACTGATATTGAGACAAATACAATAATGGAGTAGGCAGAGCTTACAAAGGGTTATTTGGATAAATTAAGTTTCAGACAAATGGTGATTTGATACTTCAAGTTCTGGAACTTTTACTTTAATCATTTTATGAACACATTATTAAAACTGTTAAAATAGTCCATATTATCATATTTAAAGAAATGGAACATACTGATTTTCCTTAAAGAGGATTATTTTATGGACATTTTCATTTATCAAGAAAATTTTAAAATTTGTCCCCAGACTTATCAAATACCATGGTAGCATTTAAATTTAATAAAGAAACATGCTGAGAACTGTTGATGTAAATATGATTTTTCTCTTTTGCTGCATGTCCCCATATTTTTCTGGTCAGTGTTTCTTCTTTCTTTTACACACTGGCAGCTTTGTGATCCTTTGATGTTTTTCACAGTACCTATCGTTGCTTCTAATTTCAGCTTCTCTTGTCAGTTTCTTCCCTTCTTCTACCACATTATCTTTTTTTTTCTTTCTTATTTTCCCTTGTATTACTTAAAAGTTCTCATATGTCTTCACTTTGAGTTTTTAAAAACTGATTTTGAAAGCAAGCACCATATATGTGAATGCTGGTAATTTTTTCTCCTGTAACTTTTGCATTGCTAACTATTTGGTAATTTTTGTCAGTGTTCATGCTCAGTAGTCTTATTTTCAAATTATTTCTGGTTTTTTATTATTTAAGACAGTTAAGGATGCCAAACGCCTGAGAGACTCTGTCTACAGTGACTAATTTCTTATTTTTTATAATACTGTAATTGTGTGCTTTCCTTCAAGGGCTTTAAAGTATTTCCCAACTTTTTCTCTAGACACTTGTTTGCTCTTTTTTTTTTTTTTTTAATGTTCCCATAATAGTGGTGTTTCATATCAAAATATAAAAATACTTATGGAAAATTCCTTTAATTATATTGCTTGTATCAGAAAAAAGTTGTTCTTTTCTAAAAGACTGGGGGTGGGGCATAAATTAGTCAGAAATATCTTTGCTGCTGCTGCTAAGTCACTTCAGTTGTGTCCAATTCTCCCCCCCACCCCAAAGATGGCAGCCCAGCAGGCTCCCCTGTCCCTGGGATTCTCCAGACAAGAACACTGGAGTGGGTTGCCATTTCCTTCTCCAATGCATGAAAGTGAAAAGTGAAAGTGAGTCGCTCAGTCGTGTCCGACTCTTAGTGACCCCATGGACTGCAGTCTACCTGGCTCCTCCATCCATGGGATTTTCCAGGCAAGAGTACTGGAGTGGGGTGCCATTGCCTTCTCCGAGAAATATCTTTATGTTAATACAAATTTATTACATGTTAGTCACATTCTCAAACCTAAACTACATGTAGTTTAAAATCAGGAAGTGATCCAAAGCCATGTTAGAAACTAAGAAATGCCAAAATAAGATCATTTCCTTAGAGGCAGTTTTTGTTTTAAAGAAATTATGTTTCATTGATTGATGTTGGCTGATTTATTGGTTCACCTTTCAGAATGCCGTTAAAGATAGTCTTTGCCATTAAAAAAACAAATTAGCCCTATGTTCATATAACTGACACCAAAATGGCATTCTTACTTAAGAACGGTTAAGATAACTGAGGCAGTGTCAAACCGAAAGAGGTTAGGCATGATCAGCCAACAGGAGCCTGGGGAAAGACTTATATAGACAAAGTGCAGAAGTAAAGAAAGGAAATTATTGGATTGGCTATTAGCTTCAAGCCTTGCTGACAGTTTACAATTAGTTGTCCTCAGCATTTTGATTTTATAACCTCAGGGCGTTTAGAGGCTTAGATTTTGGTTTGCTTGTGTAGGACAATCCAGGGCGCTGAAGCCCTCTCAATCTAGTTGTCTCCTTGTTTTTGAGCAACACAAGGTATATTGATGGGTTGTGTTACTTTGATAGCTTCTGCCATAAAATCCAATCCTATTAGTTGATTTAAAAGTCCCTTGGAAGCTAGTTTCTGCTTATCTGTCTGGGCTGACATCTATCTCTATGTCCCGGCCTCACTGAATCACTGAGTCATATCACCCTGACATACTTACTTGTCACTTGATTTCTCTCTCCTAACCCCCTTTCTCTTTGCTTAACTTTGGTTTCTTCTTGCTTTAGAAGCTGTTTATCTAAGAAAACTTCCAGCAGCCCCTCCCAAAGTTCAGGCCAGAGTACACAGCATTACCAGCATTAGGACTGCATTACTATCTTGACTTTCCATGCAGTTTCTTCATTTCACAGCCAACACAGTCAATCAAAATTAAGACCTCTTCTGAAATGTACATTAATGAAAATTTATTTAGAATTAGATTTGTTTTTTTTTAAAGAAAAATCCAGGCAAACATTTATATTAAATTTTATTTGTTTTATTGTAAAACAATGAAAAAAGAAGTTAAAGATACAATTCTAAGAACAGGGCAGAAAATACTAACATTTATCAGTGAAGATCTTGCAAGAAGAGGGTATCAGAAAAAAAGGAGGACGGGGATGTCAAGTGGATAAAGATGAGAAAGATACATGGGAAATATCACTAAGAAGGTAGCTTTTACCACATTCTGAATAAATGTAGTGGGAATACATTCTATTTGCAATTGAATCATTTATATGCTAATAAGGTATCTACAGCAGTGATGTGGATACCAATGGAATTAATCATATGTTTTCTATTTAATCCAAAGACACTATGGGATATGCAAATATTCAAATGTAATATTAATTGAAGCAAAATAATATGACCCCAGAAAAGTGGTCAACCAGAAATTAATGTTTATATATCCTAAAACTCCATTGTTTGGAAATAAAATAACTATGAGGAAAAGGCAGAGACTTGATTCTACCACATGTTTATGAATTCAAATCTGAGATTCTCTGAAGAAATACCCTGAAAAACACAATAGTGTCAAAAATAAATCAGAAAGTCAGAGTTTATAAAAATGAAGAGGGAATGTGGACTGCGATTTCTTACTGATGATGTACAGAATATCTAAATGAGACTGACATGTATCGTACATTCCACAGAAATAAATAACATGAATAAGGAATGAAAATCTTCAGGGAAAAGGAGCCACTTGTGACTATGTGGGCATAATCTGAAAAATGGACAATTAATAGATACATTTCTTGAGAAATCTCTCCAGATATTTTTAAGCTTTAGATTAGGATCAGTAAGGCTATTTAATGGGATGTCTATATATATGTTTTTGCCTATTTATGTTTGTGAATAGATAGGTGATGATAGAAAATGATAGATATTTAGTATTTTTATATTTGCATACATACACACATGCATATACTTTCACAGGGAATTTCTATTAGATGTTATCTAAATCTCTCAAAACTCAAAGAGATCCAAAATCTACTCATAAAGTCATTATTCAGATAAATTTATGTCTGCACCATGAACTCAATTCCAGGGTCATCTGTCTCCTTTGACTTCCGCACCTCACTAGTAGCCATCAATGTATCTCTAATTCCTTGGTCTGTAAGCCTCTTGTCAATGTACTAAACTAGTAAAAAGCACTATCACTCAAAGCTCATCTATCTACAGTAATCTTCTAAGAGTTGTTTCTAAATCTTTCTTCCAAGTTGTTCATTTACATGAGCCACTATCAGTCCTCTGAAGGCAGAAATAATGCTTAAGAGTTTATTGTATGCCTACCAATCTAAGGACAGTTTTGAACTCATAACAGGTGATTCATAAATATTTACTCACAGATGCAGCTTGAAATTCCTCCTTAAGAATCTCTCAGTTGTGTCTGAATCTTTGCGACCCCATGAACTATACAATCCATGGAATTCTCCAGGCCAGAATACTGGAGTGGGTAGCCTTTCCTTTCTCTAGGGGATCTTCCCAACCCAGGAATCGAACCCAGGTCTCCTGTATTGGAGACGGATTCTTTACCAGCTGGGCCACCGGGGTAGCCCCCAAAAGAATCTAGCCCAGGTGATAAAACACTATTAAGATGATAAAATTCAGCTATGACTTTTAATAGTGAAGTTAGTCATATTATTTTCAGAATTTCATGTCAAATATGAAACCAATAAAATCTGAGCATCATGGCAGGAATACTAGGGGTTGGAGGGAAAGGAGGCAGGGCAGTGTTTGGGGGTGGGGAAGAGGAAACTGCATAATAATGCATTTTTTTAGAGTCTAAATTAAACTGTATCTTTATGACAGCTATTTAGGAAATTCCAAGATTTTCATGGTTCCCCTAAGTATGGGGTCTGGCAATAAAAAAATAATCTGGCATTTATCTTGTGGAATTCAGGCAGCCACTGAAGCCCAAATAAATCTAATTTCTGTGATTCTCGTGATTTTAGTAGCCATTCGCAGTGTGGAAAATGTGTGTTTCCTATTAAATTAGAGTTATAAATATCATATAATCTGTATACTAGAAATATGAATAATTCTGAAATGATCATGTGACTTCAATTGTTACAAATAAAATCAAGGCTATGAATTCTCACTATATTGAAGCATCAACCATTTCAGAGGCTTTAGGTCAAACAGAGCAAAGGCATTTCTATGCACCCTTCTTTCAGAGCTAATTTACATGCATTTTTAATGTAAGGTGAAAATATAAGAATGTGACATAGTGTCACTTTCATTAAAAACTTTAGGTTAAACTTCTATCTACATCTAATGTTTTAAATTATTGGAGAGAGACATGGTCCTGAAGTGAAAACATAGGGCAAAAATCATAAGATCCTGCTTCATGTAAAATTCCAGAACTTCCTTGATATTCAATAGTATATAAAACTTGCCCACCAAATTCCTTACACATAATGCAAATGTTGAATTTATATGTCAGCAAGTATCATGCCTAGCGAAGAATTGGTATTTTTTTATAGGAGTGTTTGTAATATTTTTGAAGGAAAAGCATAGGATGGGCACAGTAAGAACCCCTGCTCCTATCCAGAAATGTTGGGACTCATGCAGAATTTTATGTGGTTTAGAAAACTCATGTGGAAACATGAGTCACTGATGCTGAGGATCATCAAGCAAAGAGAACTTCAGCTTTCCTCATAGAAGAAGTGTATCCCTAGGTCTGTCCTCACCATGTGAGGAGGACACAGCAGTCTGTAACCTGGAAGAGAGCCTACATCAACTACCAAATCTGTCAGTGTCAGGACCTCAGGACTTCCAGACCTCAAACTGCGAGAAATGAATTTCTGTTATTTATAGGTTAGCCAGTCTGTGGTATTTTGTTATAGCAGCCTGAACAGACCAAGACAGCTTCTGACTACAAATGAGTGGCTTTTCCACATGAAGCAATTCTCCAGTTCTTTTGGGACACCAACTAGATGTCCCAGAGTTTAATTCACTTCTGACACTATCTGGAGTTAGCACAGACCCCCACAGGTTAAGGGTGTGAGGCTGCCAGGGCTAACACCATGACAGGCAGCCTGGACCTAAGTTTCAGTCTCCCCTGAAATGGGAAGATTTCCTACCCCCATCAGGCCGCCTGGAGCCAGCCAATCAACATGCGCCAGTAGGAAAAAGGGACCCTATCAGGGGAAAGCTGAAAAGCCCACGAATGCCCAAGTTTGAAAAAAGGCCCACGAAAGTTTGGACCAATAAAATTGCTTTGCAAACATGTAACCAATCCGCTTAAGCCAGCTACCAACTGCTTACGCCCACCCTATAAATTTGTGTAACAGCTCGGGTCGGGGCTCTCTGACCCGGCACCACTGCGTTGGATGTGGCAGGAGCCCTGACTCGAGTCAGCAATAAACTTCCCTTTTGGCGAGTTGCATTGTCTTGGAAGCCTTCTCTCTTCCCGCTCGGGGATTCAGACATCGGGCAGAACATTTGGGGGCTCGTCCGGGATCCCTTGACTGGGGGAAGAGAGCACTTCCAGGACAGAGGAGGAGGATAGATAATAACACCGGTGCTCACACAGGACAGGAAAGTCCAGTGTAAATCCGAGGCCCTGCTGTGAGGCAGGAAGGTATCTGGCGCAGGAGAAAGCTTTCTATAAAGGGGGAACGGATTGGACGTTCCAGCCGGCGCAGGACCGAGGCCAGCGAGCGCGCTGGAAGGCAGCCGGCTCTGCGGGAAGGAGAGTTCCTCTCCTGAGCCCGAGTCTGGTGCGAAGTGGATGCCATTCAGTAAGGTGAACCTAGTACCGGGGGGCAAGAAAATTCAGGGGGCCCGAAAACCCAGCGTTGTGCTGTCGGCCGACGTTTGTCTGTCCGTGTGTTTGTCTTCGGCTCTCCGTGTTTGTGTGTGTGCCGGCATTGTCTCTGGTCTCCCTTTTCTGGAAGCCCAGGGAAAAGTCCTGTAACGCCTGGGTGTCTGTAGGTGGCAGGAGACGTCTGTAAGTCCTCCCCTTTTGCCCCCCTCTCCCGCCTCCTCCTGCTTCTTTCAACCTGGCTTCCTTTCCTCCTTTTGAAATCTTTGAAGACATCTGAAGTTTTGCGTCTCTATAGAAGGTTTTCTGAGAGACTGTATTCTTGTATTTAAGGGAGTGTCTGATGAGGACTGCCAGGTTTATGTGTGTGTTTTAACTGTGTTCTGTGTTGTGATCTGTGACAGCTATTTTGCTTTGTCTGGCCACCATTTAGACCTGCTGCCGTTTTGTTAGAACTTGATTTTCTTTCCCTGTGCCTCGAGACCAGGACTCTCAGGAACACTCATCTAGACCATCTTTAACCCCTGAGACTGAGAAAAAAAAAAAAAAAGCCTCTAAAAATGTTATTTATTTAAATGTTATATTGTAATATCTAATTCATGACCAAACTTAGAAAATGAAGCTAGATCTTGCACTGTGTCTGTCTAAATATGTTTTGGTATGTCTTTGTCTCTGGGAAATATTTTTTAGGTTAATTTGTAAATGAGCTCTATTTAATTGACTTTAAAAAAAGTGGGGTAAGCGCTTACAAATCAAATAATTCCAAATTAAACAATAAATTCCAGGTTTAGGTGAACTGGGAAATATTCAGTATTAAATACCTGATATTAATGTTTGTTTGTTGACCTATCTAATATAGACATGTCTTAGAGTAATTAACATCAAGTGAAATATTTTCATTGTACCGAGGTTTAATATAAGTTAAATATTATACCTGTTACAAGTTTGTCAACAAGGAAATTACCTCGAGTAAAAAACTTATAAAAAATGTAAATGAGGTATGAGTTTGTATATAAACTCTATTAAAAATAATTATTCTTTAAGAATATCTGTTTAAAATAGTCTCTCCAGATTGGTGTAACTTAAATTTCTAAGGGTTGTGCTAAACAAAGTATTAGAAGTTTATTAAATAATTAGGTCATTTCCAAATGAAATAAGATTTTGAAACATTTACTACTAAACACTGATCTCCTTTTACAGAAAAACTAAAGAGATTTGAGACTATAAATGAATAATGTTTGATGCCATCCTAAAATGTTTTAAGAAAGCAAGGGTTTTAGAAATTATCACTGGTATTTATGCTCAGCAATCTATAAAATGCTAATATAAAAGTTAGCTCTTGGTTGCTAAAAAAAAGCAAGAAGTGTGCTTTCAGTAAAAAAAGTGTAAAAAAAATACTAAACAGAGTTATGCATGATCAGGATTTTCTAAAATTGGATTACAATTAGTTAGATAAATAGATTTTGTTAAGAATGACACGGTCATAAGAAAAGTGGTTAGAGCCAACTAGGTCCAAGGTGGCAGAGCTGACTTTCACTCGACCTTGAGCCTTGGTATTTGCGCCCATTGTGACATATCAAGCTAAATGATACATCCATCAACATTGACTAAATGTGACCAAATGTTCTAAAGCTTTTAATTGATCTTTTCAATAAAACTTCCTGAATCGAATTCTTTTGAAGTTCCTTTGACATCTAGCTAACTTTGGCGTGTTTCAGAGGGCCCCTGAAACATCCCAAAGAGAGATATTAAACTGTTTATTTGGTTGGATAAATTACATGAAAAAGATTATCAAATGAGTAATAAATCCGCTCATGTTATAATGTATGAAAAATTACTAATACAGATATCCTAGAAATTATATGGAGTTCTTAACATTTTGATACGTCTTGGTATTCTAATGAAAAACCTGATGACTTCACAAAAGTTAACAAAGGACTGAATGAACCAGCGAATATGCTTATAACTTTTATGGTTTCTATCTGAGAAATTACAAGTGTAAATCATGTGTTTTCCGGGAGTAGAAAAAACTTTCCTCTCAAATTAGTTATAAAAATAATTTGGTAAAATTACACGTTATAAACAAAACAATTATATTTTCTCTCTATCTGACTCCTCCAGAAATTTGAAACTCTTAGGTTTCCAGTAAGTTTATCAAATGAGCTAAGAAGGTTATCTCACTAACAGGTACAAAAATTTCAAAGAATTTTTGAGACTTAAAAAAAAAAGAGTTCACCTAGATTTGTTAGGCAAAATCTGTGATAAGCCTTTGGTGTGAGTTTCCCAGCCCTATTTTATATTAAAAGTTCAGTCTGAGATCCTATAAGTGTTTCAGCAAAATAAAAAGTCTATGACCTATTTTACAAGCAAACTAGCCTTAATTTGGTTGTATTTGATAAAAATGAGGGTAACTTTAGGGGAAAAAAGATATTTAATAGAGGTCTGCATGTAATAAGACTCATTTCTCAGATAGTTCTTTGCTGTTATGTGATATTAATGTGAAAGTTTGTTTCTGAAGCTTATCTCAGTAATCTATCTTTGGATGAAGATCAGATGCCTCATGACCTGCAACCAGGACTAAAAAAAGACATAATTTAAGAGACTGTCTCCAACCTGTATGGAAGACCTTTTTATCAAGTACTCTTAACTAGCTCATGCACAATGAAACTGAAGAGAAATTAACTCTTAGATTAATTCCCACTTCCAAAGGCCCCTACACTGGATTGGTCTATAGAGAAGACAGCTGACCTGATCTCACCTTAAAATGATGCTCAAACAAGAAAAACTACACTACACCAAGATGAAAAGACAACAACATCAGAGGTAGACAGCTTGCCCAAGATGCTGGATCTGCTTCGTATGATCATTTATAATGTTTTCTTGACTTCTTAGACCTTTGCATATAAATCAAATGCTTTTCTATCATAGGCCTGATTCTATGCCAGTTTTAAAAATCAATCCAATTGTTGGGTTTGTGGCCAATTACCTGTATCTAGTTCTGGGTTACCTTGGTAAATTTCTCTACTACAAGACTCTAACTGGTTGGCACTGAGGAAATTTACTTAAAAAAAATTAAAGTCATATTCAGGTCACTGTGATACTACCAGACGGGATCCCCTCACTGGGCCAATTAATAATGCCTACTCTGACTCTGGCCATAAATTTGAGCCTTTTTCTATTCCTCAAGCTCAATCAGAGCAACAAGAAAAGTTTTAGCAAAAAAAAAAAAAAAAGAAATCTCCCACAATTATGAGATAGATTTATATAGATAACACCAGGCTATGGTAATTTAGGTTTAAAGTCTCCTCTGTGTTAAAAACAATTAAATCATACTAAAGACAATCAGTCTAGTAACACTAGAAAACTGGGCTGTGTGCCTTATAGATGGTGGTGCCAATGTATAATTTCCCTAAAAGATAAAGATTCGTACAGAGTAGACTAAGTCCGACGACCTGGGATATACTGGGCTACATCTAATGGAAGCTCTTAAGTCTTACTTGTGACTTTACCAGTACTGCTGGCTATGTTCTTTCTATTTCACCTGTTTTACAAAATTGCTATTTCTTACAGTGCCAAATGTGTGACTGAGGCCTCTGAAAAAATAATATATAGTTCCCTATGAGACCGATGATGATGACAGTGTAACTCTAGATATGAGAAGAAGCAACAAGAGGGAATGTTTTCCTGGACCAAGAGGCTAGTAAGACAGGTGGTCCAGAGAATTTTGGATACTGTTTTATGGCCTAGTCCAGTAACAGCACATTGAGTGGCCAGTCAACAAAATCTTTGCCAAACCTGAGAATGGACATTCTCAGCACCATGGGATAAAATGGTCCTAAAATGTCCCCCTCAAAGTCGTGGTCAAGTTTATGAGCAAAAAGGGGCTCTTCCAACTGAAGATTGACACTTGCCATCTACATCTACAGCGATTATATCATGGCCACTGCAACTGCTGACTTTCAACGGCCCTGAAAGGAGTTCAGGGTAAAGATCAAAAATGAGGTGTTCTGTGCTCTGGGAAAAACTGGCAAAACAGGCCTTCAGATAGTTAGATCTTTTCAGGAGATTTTATGAGTCCCAATTCTTACATCTTCTCATACCTAGAGAAACACTGACATCATTAATGGTGCCATCTGCTTTGGCTATTAAAAAATTTTTTTACAATTAAAAGTCAAAATAGAGTACTCAGCTATGGTTCAGACATCCTGAGAAATAACCAGGTGTTACTATGGGTGTGATTTCAGATTAGACATTATATTGCCAAACACTTGAGTTTTCTGAGTCGTGTCAGGCTTAGATGCCACCATTCTCAAAACAATGTCTGCTGGAAGCTAGTAACTTCTACCTTACTTTTTATAAAACTAGACAACTGGCCACCTGGCTACAAGTCTCCCTGAAGTGCCAGGTCCAGACTGGGCTTCAGGCCTATTCTTCTAAAAAAAGAGATTTACTTTGTCTATTAAAAACTCCAGTTATCCCTCCTCCAGCTACTACTAACTGGGTAGGTTACAACAAAATGGCAGACCAAGAGATTGAGATTTTAATCATACAAGGCTCAGATCTGGGACTTGGAACTCAGGAATACTTCCAGTTCAGTGTCTCTTCTCCAAGCTGAGGCGGTCCTATGCCCCATTTTGACAGAAAGTTATCACAGTCAGAGTTGCCCTATTCCCTAAATTAAAACTGAGCAGGACTCTGCGGGGTGGCGACTCTGGAGTACAGATCTGCTGGACTGTAGGATATAGGCTTTATTCAGCCTCCTTGACCTTCCCTGAGTTCCAAAGCATAGATTCAAACAATTGCTAATCAGGAAAGGGAAGAAATACAGAAACAGAGGGGAAACAATAAAATGGTGGTACAGCCTTGAGAAGGGTCCTGGTTCCTACTCAAAGAAATATACATAACAATGTCTTTTGAGTTCTTCTACAGAACTGGAGCCCCCACCCAGGTGGAAGATGGTAACTTCAGACTAAACACAAGATTCCTAGAACACAGCTCTGTTGCTTGACCACCAGCCAATCACCCCAAATGTTGCCTCCTGTTTCTGGGGACCAGTGATGACCATCCTGTTAGGTCTCCTGTTTGGCCCCTGTCTATTTTATCTCTGAGAGGCGCCAACAGTTTCAAACTAAGTTGCTGTTATTACAAGAATAAAAGCTGGTTTCAGATATAAAACACCAAAACTTAGGTCAGGTATAGAGAGACTTCTGCTCTGCTAGACAGGCCTACGCCCAGGCACAGCAGGAAAAAGTTACAGAAGAAAGAGACCTCCGCCCCAATTCCCAAAAAGCATCTTGAGTATAAAGTCTCTCAAGGGGGAGTTGTTAGGGAAAACACACTGCCTGTCCGTCCACCTAATGTTACTCAGATCTCAATATTCGACTGTCCCCACAGATGATATAGAAGACCCATGATTGGGCCTTCCATAAAAACAAAGACAGGAGAGAATGTGAGGCTGCCAGGGCTAACACCATGACAGGCGGCCCGGACCTAAGTTTCAGTTTCCCCTGAAATGGGAAGATTCCCTACCCCCATCAGGCCGCCTGGAGCCAGCCAATCAACATGCGCCCAGTAAGAAAAAGGGAACCTATCAGGGGAAAGCTGAAAAGCCCGCAAACGCCCAAGTTTGAAAAAAGGCCCGCGAAAGTTTGGACCAATAAAATTGCTTTGCAAACATGCAACCAATCCGCTTAAGCCAGCTACCAACTGCTTATGCCCACCCTATAAATTTGTGTAACAGCTCGGGCTCGGGGTTCTCTGACCTCGCACCACTGCGTTGGATGCGGTAGGAGCCCTGGCTCGAGTCAGCAATAAACTTCCCTTTTTGCGAGTTGCATTGTCTTGGAGGCCTTCTCTCTTCCCGCTCGAGGATTCGGACATCGGGCATAACAAACGGGCTCCATCCACACAACTGCTCCCACTTCAGATGCCAATCACAAGTCCCAAACGGTGACCTGAATGTCAAATCTGCTATAAATCAGGGCTTCCCACCACCCCCTCTTCTGTTCAATAATTTGCTAGAATGACTCACAGAACTCAGGAAAGTGCTTTACTTACTACTACTGGTTTATTATAAAATATAAAGCTTAGGAACTGCCAAATGAAAGAAATCCATAGAAGGTATGGGAAAGAACAGAGTTTCCATGTCCCCTCTTACAGCACCACTATCCCAACACCTCAATGTGTTCACCAATCTGAAAGCTCTCTGAACTCCATCATTTAAATTTTTTTACGGAGGCTCCATCACACAGTATCTGCTGGAGTTTGCTCAAATTCATGTCCTTTGAGTCAGTGATGCATCCAACCATCTCATCCTCTGTCACCCAAACGGCTCTCCATGAATAACAAAGGCACTCTTACCACTCAGGAAATTCCTAGGATTTAAAAGTTACCTCCCACAGATAGAAACAAAAGCCAGATACTTTTGGGGGCAAGGTCAAATTCTTTGCTAAACAGCCTATCTGTCACTGCGTTGTACCAGCAGACTGCATACAGAAGGATCAAAACTCTAGAGACTGGAACTTAGTCAAAGGTCCCACAGGAAACGGAGATTTTCTGAACCAACAGAAACGTCATTCCCTTGGAATTGTAGCAGAGACAAATAAAAATGGCTTCTGGGAGCCCTTGCCTGAAATCAGGTGGCATGAACTTCAGAAAGGAGTGATGAGTTTAGATTCTAAAAGAAGCCAGGCACTTCACAGAGAAAGAACCAGCATTATCTACTGTTTGTTTAAGCCTAAGAGTGGCAGTAGAAATCCTGGGATTACGGGGACCCCAACAAGGAAATATTATGACAGGTTTCATATGTGTGCATGTGTATACACCCATACACACACTCATGCACATATCAGTACCAACCAGTCTAAAAGTGCTTCTTTCTCAGAGGCCAGAAGTTAGAAGATTTAGGCAACAGAACAGGCCCAACAGACCACAAAAGCCATGCCTACAATAATCTAACAGACTGTTAGCCTGGTCCTTTCCCCAACTGATTATTATAAAATACTGAAAATGAAAAGGGGTGTCAGTTTCATAAAAAGAGGACATGAAGATTTTAGGAGGCTATAACCTATTTCATCACCATATTTGACTAAATTATAGCATCTTTTAAGAAGATGGAGAAGTAAGCTGAAATCCTTGACACAATAAACTGACTCCAGATCTGCAAAAGTAAACATAGTTGGGATGTAAATGGTTGAAGGCCCAAGAGATTTTTTGACAACAAATGTCCATTTCCGACAATTTTCTAGGGTGGCTATTAAAGAAGTCAATGGTCCCCTCCCTCCTTAATTCTGCTCAGGAATTTTATTAATAATAATCATCTCTACACTATGGATGTGAGAGCTGGACTATAAAGAAAGCTGAGTGCTGAAGAATTGATGGTTTTGAACTGTGGTGTCGGAGAAGACTCTTGAGGGTCCCTTGGACAGCAAGAAGATCCAACCAGTCCATCCTAAAGGAAATCAATCTTGAATATTCATTGGAAGGACTGATGCTAAAGCTGAAACTCCAATATTTTGGCCTGACTCCTTGGAAAAGACCTTGATGCTGGCAAAGATTGAAGGCAGGAGGAAAAGGGGACAACATTGGATGAGATGGTTGGATGGCATCATCTACTTGATGGACATAAGTTTGAGTAAGCTCTGGAATTGGTGATGGACAGGGAAGACTGGCCTACTGAAGTAAATGGGGTCACAAAGAGTCAGACATGACTGAGCGACTAAACTGAACTACACTCTCAACTTTACTAATCTCAAATTCTTCTAATCCCAAAGACTTTGACATAGATGGAAGGGCTAGAGTTTTATACTACAAGATACATCCAGTTATGAAATTAAATTAATAACAACAGTTCTTTGTTATCCTTCTGAACTGAAACAGCACGTAGAATTTCTTTTTTTTTTATCAGACCATAAGCTTTTAGAGAGAGAGAATGATCAGGGACCCTGACATAATCTAACTTTCAAAATGAAGAAATACAAAAAGATATTAAGTATCATGCCCAAGGTCACAGTGCTAGTTAGTAATATAACAAGATCTAGAAGGCAGTCTTCCTGAAGTGAAAGCCCCTCTCCCAAAACAAATCATCTAAAGCTATTATATCTACAGTTCAATGATCAATTTCCTAGTTGAAATCCTGCAAAATATACATATGCATAAGAAATTAATCAAATGATTTTCTTACCTTGCCAGTGCACATAAAGCTATGAAGGACAAGGTCAGAGTTCTCTTAACCAAAGGCTAAAGCATAGTAATTTTCTCCCTGCTAATATTTATCTCTCATCTCATAACTCATATAAGAATATATTAAAGCCATGATTCATCCAGTTTTCCAGATTTCCTAAAAATTAGCTTCTGTACAACATTCCATATATCTTTATTTAATCTGCTATCAACTTACTTTACAGTGGTAACTTTGAAAGTAACTTGTCACCTTCCTCGTTTAAAACACAGCCAACTGAGAGACTTCAGATTATGAAAAACATGACTTTAGAAGACCACTCCTACAACAGGCTGTGTTTAGTGAAGTGAGTGTAAAAACTAATACAGGCATAAAACTGAGCAGGACTCTGTGGGGCTCCCGGGCATAGAAGCCTTTCGAACAGTGGCTAATCAGGGAAAGCGGGGGTGGATACACAGAAAAGGGAGGGGCAGTCAAGAAACAACAGTGCAGACTTGGGCAGGGTCCGGGCTTCATCTCAAGGGATAACACATCACAATACCTTAGAGCTCTTTACAGAACTGTGTGCTTAGTCGCTCAGTCCTGTCTGACTCTTTGCAAGCCCACAGACTGTAGCCCGCTAGGTTCCTCTGTCCATGGAATTCTGCAAGCAAGAATACTGGAGTGGGTTACCATTTCCTCCTCCAGGAGATCTTCCCAACCCAGGGATCGAACCTGTGTCTCTGGCATCTCCTGCATTGGCAGACAGATTCTTCACTACTGCACCTTCACCCCAAACTCTGCCTCTGAGATTCAATTTGGCACTGGTGCACAAAGGCTGAGTTTTCAGCATCAGACATTCTTTGGAGATACTGTGGGTTCAGTTCCACACCACTGCAATAAAGCAACTCACATCAAGTTTTTGCTTTCCCAGCACATAGAAAAGTTGTGTTTATGCTACAGTAGTCTATTAAGTGTGCAATAGCATTATGTATAAAAAATAACATACCTTAATTAAAAATATTTCATTGCTAAAAACTGATAACCATCAACTGTGCCTTCAGTGAGTAGTTATTAGTAACATCAAAGATCATGGATCACCATAACAAATATAACATTTTAGAAGTTTGAAATATTGTGAGAATTATCAAAATGTGACACAGAAAGGAAGGGAGAAAATGCTGTTGGAAAACTGGCACCAAAAGACTTGCTCAACATGAGTCACCACAGACCTTCAATTTGTTTTAAAAAAAATGCAGTATCTGAAAAATGCAATAAAGCAAATCACAACAAAATGAGCTATGGCTGTGTATAGATAAGACACACTCGTACCCACGTACATGTATTTGAATCCTTACCCATATTTAAAGGTCTGTTTTAAATGAGAACTATCTCATTGAACTCTTTCCCAGCAACCCAACCGCAGTGACTTCTTCCTCCTGGGACATTTTATAGTGCTCAGCTTAAGAGTTGCATGTTCAGCATTTAGCACACCCTGCCTTTAGCTCAGGGTAACTCCAGTGCGCACTGAGTTCTATCACTTCTTCCCATCTTCACACTGACCCTTTTGTTCTCCAAATTTAGGTGGGAAGAAGAGAGAGCCGTTTTTTCATCACACGTCTTAGTTGAAATACACTGGAATTCTCAAAAGTGGTTCTCCTAAAATGCTAAAGGAATTACCAAATTGAAGAAACAAGAACAATGACATAGCAACAAAATAACAAAAACTGTCTTATTTACGGTGCGCATTTTTTACCCGTCACAGAAATTTGGTCTAACCACAGACTGGTTTGGCTGGCTTAAATATACAGACCCTTAGTTTTTGTCTTCACCAACTCAAGCCCAGATGCCAGAAGTCTAATCTGAAGGATAGTCATGCTGCAGCCTTCGGGCTGGTCATTTCTCTGGGTCCTGGGCCATCTCCATGCTTCCTCTGATGTTCACACTGTTCTTTCATCTGGACAATTACCCCAGGTTAATTACTCCTGGGTTATAAAAAAAACCCAGGTTCTGACTTTCTGTGCCTTGTGGAAAAGCCATGCCTCTGGCAACTCCCTCCCCATCTTTCTCCCGAAATTTGAAGATACTCACTTATCAGATTCTAAGGAAAACCAAGCATTTACACAAAGAATATTGCAGGCTCTCTCCAGGTGTTCACAGACTCATGAAGCTCATCTTCAGAACCCATGTTTTTGAGTCTAATGACCTGATGACCTCAGGCAGGGAGCCCCACTTTGCAAAAGTCTCTCTCTTTATGTAATTCTCTGCCAGATTTTCCCACCACAACCCCTGTTTTTCACCCAGCACCAACAATGGAAGACTTCTTAGGACACCCATCCCCATTGGGACTCTCACTGAGTTACTCCCTGGAAAGGATACTTTTAATTTTCTGTTAATTTGTAAGCAGAGAAGATTGATACCTGGCCCTTCTTAGAAGAGGCTGACAATTCTTCCTTACTCAGTTCCTCCAAGAGGCTTTGCAAAATTCTACACATTACAATTAGGTAGTGTTAAAATGCACTTATAAAAAACTACACATTAGGAAGAAAAGATCATTCTATTATGCTTTCTATTATTTTTTAATCATTAATCAAATTGAGATATTAACTTTTTTCCTTGCTATATATCCCCTTTCTCTTTCCTCCATTTAAAGATGACAGTGGCCTCTGTGACTCAACTGCTTCAGGGGAGGCAGACCAAGAGATAGCTTGAAAGCCTTTTTTATTTTGGAAATTTCTAAAGCCAAAACCCAATGTAGAACACAGAGAATTCACGAACATAAACACACTATCTTTGAAGAACACAAAGGGAAGATGATTCACCCCAGACTAAAGATATATCTTATGCAGAGGCAGAGAGACAACATCTGCAATTCTTCAGAGCACACAGGTCCCTGAAGGCACCCCGCAAAACCTCATCCATCCAAAGAGTGTTGCCTATGAGATGGGTGTCACAGCTGGGCACAGGCAGCCACGAAGAAGTTCCTCAAATCCCCAACCATGACAAGGAAGCCACAGACCATCACAGGATCCGAGGAGGCCAAGCAGAGTGGGCTCTGACCTGAATCCCTCATTTCCTTACATGGGCACCGTGGTCCACCAAAACTTAGCATCTACAAGTACCCAGAACTGTGTGTGGGTGACTGGAGAAGGACAGGAAATCCTCCAAAGTAACTGACATCCAATTTTTCACACTAAATTAAGTTACTTTTTGGATAATGAAAAACGTTGTCTTATTTATTGTACAGTTGAGTTTGTGGAGTAGGATTTCTACTTTTTTAGTTTATTCCTGAACCCTGTTTTGCCAATTACTTGTATGACACTTGAAGATAAAGACCAGTCTTAAATTCCTATATCACTAGAATTTGTCAGAGGGCCCTGGATGACTCAGTGTTAATGAATTCTGTTTGATGATCATTATCCAATTATAAAATCTTTGAATTAGAAGCATTAGACAGTCTTTTATTCCAATCTCTTTATTTCATAGACAAGGAAACTAAAGCCCAGGGGGATACATTTTCCAGGTCACACAGAAGTCTTCACAGTTGTGTTTTCCTTCCAAACTTTATCTTCTAAAAGTTGAGGGTTCTATTGGCAGGTATCCTTTTGAAGACTGGGTCTCACAAACTGAAACAACAGAGATACTTAATAGATCACGCGCATTTCACTTGTTCTCTCAAATCCCATCTTAGTGTTCAAACTCCTTTTGAGAATCGGACAAAGAAAGGACAATGGTCCAGACTGTCTTCTATACTTTGCGCTCCTGTAAGGATGTTCCCTCCCTCTGCACCACTAGCGAGTGAGCCATGGTGGGTGACTATCTCTAAGTCTTCTCCACTATCTTCAGAAGAGTATCCCACTCGGAGACGTTCTTAGTGGACAGCAAAACAGGAAGGCTGAGAAAGGTCTTGCACCTTAAGGGAGAAGACGTGGCTTTGCCAGACACTAAACAAAAGCCTGCAGTGTTACACAACTCCTTTGAAAGGGATCAAGTGCATGCACTCAGCCTGTTTGCAGCTAGCATCACATTGAACTCAGAATGCTTGCTGCTTACTTGCTGCTGTCTTACATTTCTTTTCTTAAGGCTGTGCTGACTTCATTTGAACCTGATTTTATGTATATCTGAACTATTTGAGGAGGTAAAAGACTAAGATGCTATGAATCTGGGGCTCTATTTTCCTCTGTTTTCACGTCTCTCTTCTCTTGGGCTTATCCATAATCCATAATATAAGCAATTTCATCCAAATCATCCAGTCTTCAAGAGTTTTCTTTCCCTTTAGGAGAGGGTGGGACGAATTGAGAGAGTAGCATGGAAACATATACATTACCACATGAAAACAGCTAGCTAGTGGGAAGCTGTCATATAATATAGGGAGCTCATCCCGGTGCTCCGTGACAACCTAGAGGGGTGGGTGAGGGGCAATGGGTGGGAGGAAGGGTCAAGAGGAGGGGATATATGGATACTTATGGCTGATTCATGCTGTTGTACAGTAGAAATCAACACAACATTGTAAAGCAATTATCCTCCAATCAAAGATGAATATTTTAAACACTGGAGAAAAATAATCTTCCTTCCCTTTAATATCTGTATACATTAACAAGAGCCTAGCCCAGGGGAAGCGGGCAATAAAGGTGAATAGGCAGAGCACAGAGGATTTTTAGGGCAGTAAAGATATCATTTGATATTATAATGTAAATATCTGTCATTATACCATTTTTAAAACTCACAGAATGTACAAACCAAGAGCAAACCTTAAGATCAACTATAAACTTGGTGATTTTGATATATCAGCGTAGGCTCATCCTTGGTAAAAAAAAAAAAAAAAAAATAGCATTCTGGTGAGTGATACTGATAGTGGGGAAGGCTATGCATGTGTAGGGGTAGAGGTTATAGGAGAGATCTCTGTACTAACCTCTCAATTTTCTATAAACCTAAAATTGCTGAAAAATAAAGCCTTTTAGAAAATAGGGTTTTTTTAATTTAAAAGAAAAAAAACAAGCACTCCCATGAGAGCACATTACAATGAGAAATTCAGCATCTCTTTACTATTCCTTACACTACTGACTCTAGCTCCAAGTCTTTAGGCCAGATTTAGGTCTCAACTTCCTACCCTACAGTCTTGCTCACTCAGCTGCTGCCTGCTCTATTTACCCAAATGAAGACAGAAGTTGTCCTGCATTTCCCAGAGCACCACTAACCTAAGGACAGTGGGTCTATTTTTAGCAAATTTACAGGGATAATTATGGGAAGTAATGGCACAGGACCAAATAAAAAATGACTTTAAAATAAATGTTCAGACATTTTTCTTTCTAAGCTTCATAATTAGCACCACCACTGGGAATTTCTCATTGATCACTTGTCTTTTTTGTTCTTAGTCTAGTAAAATGCCCTGGGTCCCATTATCGTCTTCTGTCCCAATATCTGTCTCCTCTCTGCTACCCATTTCCAGATCCCTACAACCTATCATCCCTTCCAGATGCCTACTAGACTCCCCAACTTCCTCTTACTTAATCATGAATCATAATCTATCTCACATTTATTTTACTCTCTATTCAAGACAACGTGCTAAGGTTTATTTTTATATAACAAAAAGTCCTGTAAAAGAAATTTACTAAACAACAAGGTGATAGATTGTCACATTCCTGTGTAATGTGGGAGCAGCAGAATTCATTTCCTTTTTTTAATAACTAGTTTTTCCATATGTGAAAACACTGCCCATCTGCAGGTCTAAGAGAAGCAGAGTCATCTAAAGAGGATTTGAAAGTCAAACAACCTTTACTCACGCCTGCTGCCCCAGCCCAGGAGTGATCAAACCATCCTGAACAATCTCCACGGTGTTCTGATTACAACTGCCTCTCCTAAATCAGGTTCTGCATGGTGAACCGTATTTCAAGGTCTTGTCAACCATTATTTTGATCTAACAGCTTCCTTCCTTTTAAAAGTTTTGAGGTAGTTTATTGGAAGTCTACAATCAGTTCAGTTCAGTCACTCACTCGTGTCCAACTCTTTGTGACCCCATGGACTGCAGCACACCAGGCTTCCCTGTCCATCACCATCTCCTGGAGCTTGCTCAAACTCATGTCTATCGAGTTGGTGATGTCATCCAACCATCTCATCCTCTGTTGTCCCCTTCTCCTTCTGCCTTCAATCTTTCTCAGCATCAGGGTCTTTTCTAATGAGTCAGCTCTTTGCATCAAGTGGCCAAAGTACTGACCTGCAAAGCACTGAAGTCAATGATAGAACCTTTAAAATAAGGTGCCAAGATGGTGGACGGTAATTGGCATGAGCCAGGCAACACTAGCTGGCCCTAGGAAGAAAGCTCCTGACATAACGGGCATTGCTGGATGGGAGGCAGGCAATCTCTACTAAGAAGTTGCCCTAAAATATAGTTTAGTGTGATCAAAAGTGATGGTATTATTATATCCAAGGAGAGCTTCAGGCCGTTCTAATTACCTGAAGCAATATTTTAAGAAAATACCCCAAGCAACTTTAATGCTGTTCTGAGTGATCACAGACAAGTGCATTTTGAGTGTCTTCACCACCAGCATTACTTTCGTTGCAAAGGAAATTGTCCTTTCATTCAGATTATCTCTTTTATGAAGTAACTTAGAGCATCCCATGCACCTGGAAACCAAAATGGTGATGTTACCATTAATTGACACTTGTATCTGCTTCCTTATCTTTGCTCAGGTTGTTGGAGAGAGGCTGTCTTCTCATCCATCGGTACAATCCCAAGCACAGAGTTAGACTGTATTCTCATCAAGAGAATGATCTACTAGACTGGATTGTGCTCTTATCAGCAAAATGATCTGATCACTGAGGAGTGATTTAATTTGAACTAGTTTATAAAGTACATGCTGATTAGTTACATAAATTATTTCAATATTTTTCTTCACAGAAAACTTAATTTATAGTTTATCTAATTTTCTAAGAGGCACATTCAACATTAAAGAAAATTTCAATTAAAAAGACTAAGTTAGTTAGTGTTTGAAAGCAACTGATGAAAATGAATATTTCCTGGAAGGTCTCTTCTAATAGAAAAGTAAAAAGTAAAGGAGGAAGAATTTACTTTTTCTTTTCATTTTTAAAAATTCTTGTTTTCTCTAAAAGCCAGAGATCAATTCCAGGATCTTTGCCATGATATATTGGGTACCTTTCATTTACTCATTCCACAACTTTGATATTTATTGAGGTACTGCTACAAATAAAGCATAACAAAGTGATTATGACAACTGGGCAGAATAACTTAATCTTGTAGTGATGGTAACAAGACTGCTTCTTTCTGACTTCAAAGGAATGATTCTAATGCTCAGCTATAACTCTGAATTGAAATTGATACTGGGTTAGTTGTTTCATCAGAGCAGTGGGAAACCAGAGGATGAAGGAAAAATTGTTGCTTGCACTGACCTTATTGATATAAAGTCAATGAAACTTATAAGCATTGAAACAATATCCTAATATTTTCACCTCACCTCTCACTGTGATTCTGAGGGTGAACTTTTTGGTGGTTATTTTTGCCTAGGCAAGTAGAAACAAATATGGTACAAATTTACAAAGTGATGTATTTGTGCAGAAATTCACAAAGCCCAGTGTTTAAAGAACATTAAAGGTCATCAGTAAGGTCCCAAAATTATAGTGACATAAGCTAACATTCTCAAATAAGAGCTTTTCATTGCTTCAGTCTATGAAACAAAATACTAATTTTTAAACATACCAAACATACTTGAAATAAACAAACACATGAGCAAAACTACATGGTGTAAAAAACCCACACCAGTTATAAACTAGAACTTAGCATACATGCACTTGCTTGAAAACGATTCAGTGTTACTGCTGTAAAATGCTCCACCCTAATCTATAATTGCATTTATACAAAGATATTCGGTATATGCATCAAGGTTAAGTTCTGCTTGAATCAACAGTCAGTACCTCAAGCCTGGATTGTTACAACCTCTGAACTGTCTTCTAGTCTCTCCACTACAATAGACTTCAGGCCACTGCCGGATTCACCTAACTAAAACACTGAATGGCTCCCCGTTGTCTAATAAATTAGGAAGTCATCACCCTGGCATTTGAGGTTCTCCACAATATGGTACTGATCTAACACTGACATGTGAGCCCTCCATTCCAACTGCACAGTGTTTCTCACTGTTCCCCAGATAAACAATGCTGACTCCCTTCTCCATAACGTTGTTTATGCTTCATTCTCCAGATGTTAGAGGTTCACGGAAAAACACAGATCCCTGATGAAACTTTCCTACTCTTTCCTTCCCACAGTGATTTTCCTCTGAATCTTGAGCCATTTTTTCAACCAGAGCACTATTGGTATGTTGGTCCTGGGAACTCCTGCGTGGCAGGCTGTCCTGTGCAGAAGGTTTCAAGCACACTTGGCCTCTGTTCTACTGGTGGCCCTACCAGCAGGAGTCACCCCCTCAGCAATGATCAGCAGAAGTGTCTCCAGACACTGTGAAATGTCCCCGATGGGGGCAAAAGTTTCCCTGCTTGTTCCAGATCATTCCTGCCTGTATCATCTATGTTGGCATTTAAAAATATCTCATTGTTAGTGTATAGGAATGCAAGAGATTTCTGTGTGTTAATTTTATATCCTGCAACTTTACTGTATT
The DNA here is from genome assembly GCF_023699985.2 of Odocoileus virginianus. Classification (NCBI taxonomy): domain Eukaryota; kingdom Metazoa; phylum Chordata; class Mammalia; order Artiodactyla; family Cervidae; genus Odocoileus; species Odocoileus virginianus. The sequence continues at coordinate 18,930,667 of NC_069698.1, forward strand.
CGTTGATTAGCTCTAGTAATTTTCTGGTAGAGTCTTTAGGGTTTTCTATGTAGAGGATCATGTCATCTGCAAACAGAGAGAGTTTCACTTCTTCTTTTCCTATCTGGATTCCTTTTACTTCTTTTTCTGCCCTGATTGCTGTGGCCAACACTTCCAAAACTATGTTGAATAGTAGTGGTGAGAGTGGGCACCCTTGTCTTGTTCCTGATTTCAGGGGAAATGCTTTCAATTTTTCACCATTGAGGGTGATGCTTGCTGTGGGTTTGTCATAAATAGCTTTTATTATGTTGAGGTATGTTCCTTCTATTCCTGCTTTCTGGAGAGTTTTAATCATAAATGGATGTTGAATTTTGTCAAAGGCTTTTTCTGCATCTATTGAGATAATCATATGGATTTTATCTTTCAATTTGTTAATGTGGTGTATTACATTGATTGACTTGCGGATATTAAAGAATCCTTGCATTCCTGGGATAAAGCCCACTTGGTCATGATGTATGATTTTTTTAACATGTTGTTGGATTCTGTTTGCTAGAATTTTGTTAAGGATTTTTTGCATCTATGTTCATCAGTGATATTGGCCTGTAGTTTTCTTTTTTTGTGGCATCTTTGTCTGGTTTTGGAATTAGGGTGATGGTGGCCTCATAGAATGAGTTTGGAAGTTTACCTTCTTCTGCAATTTTCTGGAAGAGTTTGAGTAAGATAGGTGTTAGCTCTTCTCTAAATTTTTGGTAGAATTCAGCTGTGAAGCCATCTGGTCCTGGGCTTTTGTTTGCTGGAAGATTTCTGATTACAGTTTCGATTTCCTTGCTTGTGATGGGTTTGTTAAGATCTTCTATTTCTTCCTGGTTCAGTTTTGGAAAGTTATACTGCTCTAAGAACTTGTCCATTTCTTCCAAGTTGTCCATTTTATTGGCATAGAGCTGCTGGTAGTAGTCTCTTATGATCCTTTGTATTTCAGTGTTGTCTGTTGTGATCTCTCCATTTTCATTTCTAATTTTGTTAATTTGGTTCTTCTCCCTTTGTTTCTTAATGAGTCTTGCTAATGGTTTGTCAATTTTGTTTATTTTTTCAAAAAACCAGCTTTTAGCTTTGTTAATTTTTGCTATGATCTCTTTAGTTTCTTTTGCATTTATTTCTGCCCTAAGTTTTAAGATTTCTTTCCTTCTACTAACCCTGGGGTTCTTCATTTCTTCCTCCTCTAGTTGCTTTAGGTGTAGAGTTAGGTTATTTATTTGACTTTTTTCTTGTTTCTTGAGGTAGGCCTGTAATGCTATGAATCTTCCCCTTAGCACTGCTTTTACAGTGTCCCATAGGTTTTGGGTTGTTGTGTTTTCATTTTCATTCATTTCTATGCATATTTTTATTTCTTTTTTGATTTCTTCTATGATTTGTTGGTTATTCAGAAGCGTGTTGTTTAGCCTCCATATGTTTGAATTTTTAATAATTTTTTTCCTGTAATTGAGATCTAATCTTACTGCACTGTGGTCAGAAAAGATGACTGGAATGATTTCAATCTTTTTGAATTTACCAAGACTAGATTTATGGCCCAGGATGTGATCTATTCTGGAGAAGGTTCCGTGTGCACTTGAGAAAAAGGTGAAGTTGATTGTTTTGGGGTGAAACGTCCTATAGATGTCAATTAGGTCTAGCTGGTCCATTGTGTCCGTTAAAGTTTGTGTTTCCTTGTTAATTTTCTGTTTAGCTGGTCTATCCATAGTTGTGAGTGGGGTATTAAAGTCTCCTACTATTACTGTGTTACTATTAAAATTAAAATTAACACACAGAAATCTCTTGCATTCCTATACACTAACAATGAGAAAACAGAAAGAGAAATTAAGGAAACAATACCATTCACCATTGCAACAAAAAGAATAAAATACTTAGGAGTATATCTACCTAAAGAAACAAAAGACCTATACATAGAAAACTATAAAACACTGATGAAAGAAATCAAAGAGGACACAAACAGATGGAGAAATATACCGTGTTCATGGATTGGAAGAATCAATATTGTCAAAATGGCTATACTACCCAAAGCAATCTATAGATTCAATGCAATCCCTATCAAACTACCAACGGTATTTTTCACAGAACTAGAACAAATAATTTCACAATTTGTATGGAAACACAAAAAACCTCGAATAGCCAAAGTAATCCTGAAAAAGAAGAATGGAACTGGAGGAATCAATCTGCCTGACTTCAGACTCTACTACAAAGCCACAGTCATCAAGACAGTATGGTACTGGCACAAAGACAGAAATATAGATCAATGGAACAGAATAGAAAGCCCAGAGATAAATCCACGAACCTATGGTCGCCTTATCTTCGACAAAGGAGGCAAGGATATACAATGGAAAAAAGATAACCTCTTTAACAAGTGGTGCTGGGAAAACTGGTCAACCACCTGTAAAAGAATGAAACTAGAACACTTTCTAACACCATACACAAAAATAAACTCAAAATGGATTAAAGATCTAAATGTAAGACCAGAAACTATAAAACTCCTAGAGGAGAACATAGGCCAAACACTCTCCGACATAAATCACAGCAGGATCCTCTATGACCCACATCCCAGAATTTTAGAAATAAAAGCAAAGATAAACAAATGGGACCTAATGAAACTTAAAAGCTTTTGCACAACAAAGGAAACTATAAGCAAGGTGAAAAGACAGACCTCAGATTGAGAGAAAATAATAGCAAACAAAGCAACAGACAAAGGATTAATCTCAAAAATATACAAGCAACTCCTCCAGCTCAACTCCAGAAAAATAAATGATCCAATCAAAAAATGGGCCAAAGAACTAAACAGACATTTCTCCAAGGAAGACATACAGATGGCTAACAAACACATGAAAAGATGCTCAACATCACTCATTATCAGAGAAATGCAAATCAAAACCACAATGACGTACCATTATACGCCAGTCAGGATGGCTGCTATCCAAAAGTCTACAAGCAATAAATGCTGGAGAGGGTGTGGAGAAAAGGGAACCCTCTTACACTGTTGGTGGGAATGCAAATTAGTACAGCCACTATGGAAAACAGTGTGGAGATTTCTTAAAAAGCTGCAAATAGAACTGCCATATGACCCAGCAATCCCACTTCTGGGCATACACACCGAGAAAACCAGATCTGAAAGAGACACGTGCACCCCAATGTTCATCGCAGCACTGTTTATAATAGCCAGGACATGGAAGCAACCCAGATGCCCATCAGCAGACGAATGGATGAGGAAGCTGTGGTACATATACACCATGGAATATTACTCAGCCATTAAAAAGAATTCATTTGAATCAGTTCTAATGAGATGGATGAAACTGGAGCCCATTATACAGAGGGAAGTAAGCCAGAAAGATAAAGATCATTACAGTATACTAACACATATATATGGACTTTAGAAAGATGGTAACGAGAACCCTATATGCAAAACAGAAAAAGAGACTCAGATGTATAGAACAGACTTGTGGACTCTGGGAGAAGGCGAGGGTGGGATGTTTCAAGAGAACAGCATTGAAACATGTATATTATCTAGGGTGAAACAGATCACCAGCCCAGGTTGGGTGCATGAGACAAGTGCTCAGGCCTGGTGCACTGGGAAGACCCAGAGGGATCGGGTGGAGAGGGAGGTGGGAGGGGGGACCGGGATGGGGAATACATGTAAATCCATGGCTAATTCATTTCAATGTATGACAAAAACTACTGTAATGATGTAAAGTAATTAGCCTCCAACTAATAGAAATAAATGGAAAAAAAAAATATCTCATGTATGTATGTATCTTACTTCCTAACCTAGATTGTTTTAGTGTAGGTATTGTGTCTTACTTTATTTTGAACCCCTTATAGAGCACTGTAGTGAATACTCAATAAGTACTTAAAACTTAAATGAGTGAGTGAAAGTTACTCAGTTGTGTCTGATTCTTTGCGACCCCATGGACTATACAGTCCACAGAATTCTCCAGGCCAGAATACTGGAGTGGGTAGCATTTTCCTTTTCCAGGGGATCTTCCCAACCCAGTGATTGAACCCAGGTCTCATGCATCAAATGCAGATTCTTTATTAGCTGAGCCACAAAGGAAGCCCAAAACTTAAATGCTTAGTATCTAAAAGTTAGAAGGAATGTGAAAGATCATTTGACCCAACCTCATTTTTTTAACTGTGGAAATTCAAAAATAGGAAGTAAAACTAGCTGCACAAAATGAATGTGTGTTGGCAGAATAGTCCTCTTCTACCCAATCAGGTAGTATTAATGCTGTAGTATATTTCTTCTCATTGAGTTTATTATGAGAGACTTAGTTAATTTCACATCAGCATGAGAAAACACTACCCTATAACTTTACTGAAGGTTTCCTTCTATGACTTTGCTTTAATAATGTGCATATGTTTTATTAATACCCTTATATTTTTATATTTAATGAAAAAAGAAAAACCCTGATATAAGAAACAGCCCTTAACATCATGATTGAAAGATCAGAGTTTAGCATGTATAGCTGTGTAGTCTTCAGGGAGCCACTTAACTTCACTGTGTCTCCAATCTCATCTTTAAAACTCTTATTCTGCTAAAAATAAAATAAACTCCTTTACAGAGGAAAAACTGTCTTCTTGTTGCTACCATATCCCTAGTACCTGGCACAAAGTATGAAACTCACCAAATATTTTCTGAATGGCTGACAAACTGGAGATATATTAAGGGCTTATTTTAACTTATCCTGAGAATAAAATGAGACCAAAAGAATTCTGGAGAGTGTGAAGTGTTAGACTAATTCAAGATATTTTTATGCTTTAAAAGTCTAAGCAATTCATATGTTTAAAAATAGTAAAGTAAGAAATCAAAATTAAAATTTGTGAGATGTTGCAAAGCAGTATACTTTGGGGAAAATATCAGCATTAAATGCCTGAATTAGAAAAGAAGAATGTTCCTGAATTAATAAACTCAGCTTCCATCTTGAGAATCTAGAAAAAGAATAAGCAAAATCCAAAGTAAGAAAGGAAATAATAATGATCAGAGCATAAATCAATAAAATTTAAAAATGGAAAATCAAGTGAGAAAAGCTAATGAAATCAAAAGTTGGTTCTTAAAAAGACACTCCACACCATGTTATCAAAGAAAAGCAAATTAAAAGAATTAGCTACTACTACACCCCTATTAGAATGGCCAAAATTCAAAAACTGACAACATTAAATGCTGTTGGGGATATGGAACAACAGAAATTCTTATTCAGTGCTGGTGGGAACAAAATATGGTACAGCCACTTTGGAAGTCTGGAAATCAGTTTGACAGCTTTTTTTAACAAAACTACATATACTCTTACCCTAGTTCCAGAAATGGTACTTCTTGGTGTGTACTCAAAGGAGTTGAGTATTTATGTCCACACAAAAACCTGCACTGGGGTATTTATAGCAGCTTTATTCATAATTGTCAAAATTTGGAAGCAATCAAGATGTCCTTCAATAGGTGAATGGATAAATTGTGTTACATCCAGACAATGGAATATTATTCAACACTGAAAAGGAATAAGCTTATCAATCATGAAAAGACATGGAGGAATGTTAATGCATTTTACTAAGTGCAAGCAGGCAATCTGAAAAGGCTACATGCTGTATGAATCCATCTACCTGACATTCCAGAAAAGGCAAAACTAAGATGACAATAAAAGGTCAGCAGTTGCCAGAGGTTAGGGGGAAGGAGGAACAGACGAAGGACAAAGTGTGTTTAAGGCAGTGAAAATACTATCTACTACATAATGATAGATATCTGTCATTATACCTTTGTCCAAACCCACAGACTGTGCAACATCAAGAGTGAAGTCAACTGTATCTCTGGGTGATTTTGATGGGTTCCATGTATGTTCATCCTTGGTAAAAAATGAACCATTCTGGTGAGGATGTTGATAATGCGGGAGGCTATGCATGTGTGGGGGGAAAAGTATATAATTTTTAACTGTCTTAATATGAACATATGAATATGTCTTAATATGAAACTACTCTCAAATATGGACAGTCAGTCAAAGATCACCTGACACTGGTGAAAAGCCTCTAACAAAAGAAGAAATTGGAGACAAAACAGAAAGCATAAATAAACTATAGTGTCCTCGGAGACTGAAGAGACCTTTGAAATTAAAAAAGGAAAAAAAATCAGAGAAAAAAAAACTAAAATTTTTAAAGCTCATTAAAAAATAGGATGAGAAATAAAATATATTTAAAATATGCCTTAAGTTTCAGGACTCTCTCAGGAAGTGCAGGGGGAAATGATGGAAATAAGGAAATACAAATAAGAGTATCAATACAGAGAATTCAACAAATAGTTAAGAGCTCCAGGAAAAAAAAAAAAAGCTGGAGAAAATGAGAGTCAAAAAATTGATTCAAAAATTTCTGAGAACTCAGGATTTGAGTTTGAAATTGAAACCAGCGCTGTGCTGTGCTTCGTTGCTCAGTCCTGTCTGACTCTTTGCAACCCCATGACTGTAGTCCACCAGGCTCCTCTGTCCATGGGGATCCTCCAGGCAAGAATACTGGAGTGGGTTGTCATGCCCTCCTCCAGGGGGTCTTCTCAACCCAGGGATCGAACCCAGGCCTCCTGAATTGCAGGCAGATTCTTTACCACCTGAACCACCAGGGAAGCCCAAGAATACTACAGCAGGTAGCCTACTGCTTCTCCAGGGGATCTTCCCAACCCAGAAATTGAACCAAGGTCTCCTGCATTGCAGGCAGATTCTTTGTCAGCTGAGCTACCAGGGAAGCCTCAAAACCAGCACTAGATCAAATCAAAACCCTTAGCCATCAGCTGGTGCAGGAGATGCCGTTCCCAGCACCTCTGAGGTCGGCCCTCACAGCTTTTCTAGAGAGTAATCAAACAGGTAGACCTAGATCTCAGTAGGCGAGTGACCCTGGTTTCCCTTTCTAGCTTTGCTCTGGAGGATTAGTGCAGCCAGACAGAAGGATGACTCTGAAACAGGACCTGATAAAGTTAGAGAAGCTAGGAATGCCAACCAGACCCATAGAATATTTCATACCTGGAGCTACTGTAGTCGGTATTCTTGTCAAGTGTGCCTCTCTTTACAATCCAACTTTCCTTTATATAAAAGGAGAAGCGGGAAAGAGGTAGTGTCTTTGTTATTGTTATCATTATTATACCGCGTGATAGGAAGACGGTGCTAATGATTTTAGGCAGTGGACTATTTTTATTTTTTAAGCATCACTCAGCTTACAAGGACAGCACATAGAGGGAGCTTGACACCACTGTACAGCCTTCAGTCGGTTTCCACAGAAGATCAGGGCTCCCCCGCTTCCCCTCCCTGCCACCACGCCTCACCCCTGCATTATAGACAATGCCGTGGGATCTCTCCAGCCTGTGGCAAAGCTTGCGGTGTCTTCTTCCTTCCTCCATACTTTAGATTAAGCTTTTACCCTGAGGCCCTTGTTAAAATGCACATCTGTCAACTAGGAGATTAACACAAGAGCCCATCTGTTTGGTTCAGAAAGCTGGCCAGTAGTAGCCTGACACCAAACTCCTGACAAGAGCTCAAACAAGCCCTGTTCAGGGCACCCTGAGCCGAGGCCCTGACTTGGTCATGAACAGAGCTGGGTCCCAAGACCATCTCAGCTACTCATTTGCTGAGGACAAGCCTCAGCTTCCCCAGATTCATTTTTTTATCAAAGACACACTCTACCCACAGAACTGTACTCAATAGAATTGTGCTCACAGACCTCCAAGATTCTGTCCCGCCTTAAAATTCAGTGGCTCTATATTCTGAATAGAATATATACTCTGACACCTCAGTCACCAAGAATAAGATTTGATTTTTTTAAAGGATAAATACTGTATTTTACATATCCATATAATATAACTGCATATGTAATTTTTTTTAAATGCAAATAATTCCAGCTGGTTAAATTTAGAATGCTTATATTAAAACCAATTCAACAATACTCTCTGGCACGATTCCCAGAACATTTTCATTTGATTGGGAATTGTTTAAATTTTAATTCATTTTAAGCCCTTCTTTCTCCCAATTGTGCTCCTCTTAGAAGGTCGCATTTGAAATATTGACTGCAATTGTACAGACTCTCTTATTAAATCATGGATCTCAGCAGTGATACTGCTACCACGTGGATGTTCTCTGGGTCACATGGAGAATGTGTAGTGGGGTAGAGAAAATATATTAATATGATTATGAATTATTTTTGTGGATTCCCTTTTCCCTCCAAGAGCGCCTGCCAGAGGCTCACTTCTGCCCTGTATCAGGACCAATACTAACATGCTCTTACTCATCTGATCTTCCCCTTTCCCTTTTAAAACATTTAAGATAGCAGCAAAACTGTCTTCCCAAACACTTCTGTCAGTACAAACTCTAGAAAAGCATAGGAAAACCAAATCAAACTGTGCAGACTCCGTTAAGTCAAACAGGTTCATTTCTTATAAATTCATGATCACACTGCTTTCCCTTTCCTGACTGGCGTTTGGCTGTACTCTCAAATTTTATTCAACCTGGATCCGAATTTCCACTGGCCTTGGGAAGAGAAAGTAGAAACAGTGGGAGCAGAGGCTGGGAGAAGGGCTGCAGAGAGGGCTCCCAGTGGATGATGAAGCTCTGCTTTGGATACAGAGCCTTCCTGCATCTTTATACCTGGCTTTTTACCACTCTGAACAACAACCAACTTACACTTTTTCTTAACAACTCTTTCTCTCCTCCTACCCCTTTACTGACCCAGCCACTGCTGGAGACTGAGATTCACCCTTTTAGCCTAAGAGCTACAGTCCTTTATAGCTATATACCAGGCACTCAGTTAGCCATTTCATATAAATTTTATCACTTAATCCTTAGTCTTACAAGTCAGGAATGGCCTTGATTGTTCTAAAACTAGGGACATTGAGACTGTAGAGTTTAAATAACTTGCATAATGTCCAAAGACAATACAGAGTTGAGATTAGATGCATACTCAGTTCTGTCCCACTGTTTAAAATATGTATTTGTGTAAAATGAATAATAGCCAGGAGGTAATATTGGATGAGCACAAAAGTGATAAAGCCAGTACTATAGTTTGATCAAAAACTACATTAACATAACATCCACATGTCTACAGAAGAAACGTAACTAATGACTTGGAAGATCTCATATTCAGTGATTGTAAATGGCATATTGTCAAACTAAGGAAACTCTTCAGCCATAAGTAACAGCCCAATTTTTACTGGCCAAAACACATCTTTCTCACACACAACGAAGTCTAGAGCCTGCAGCCACACTAAAAAAGTAAACTGAAACATATAAAGTTAACTTTAATAATATATTATATTTCACCCAATATATCCAACATATTATCATTTCAACATGCAATCAACATTAAAAATATAAATGATATAATTTTCTGTATTATTTTTTATGCTGTCTTTGAAATCCAGCATGCACTTTGTGTTAACAGTATATCTCAATTCAGACTAGCCACATTTCAAGTGCTCTTAGCCACTTGCGGTTAGTGACTACCATACTGGACCAAAGGGTAAGAGAAGTTACTGCCGGAGTTAGATTCCTAGTGGTCGTCAGAGCTTTCTCCTCATATTTAGCACCTCAGATTGACAAAAAGGTTACCAAAATACCAGACATTGCATCAGTATCCAAAGCAAGAAAATGGAAGAGGCACCACTAGTAAAATCCTCTCCAGAATACCTCTATTTACATCTGTGACCTATGTCCCAATATAACCCTTCATCACAAGACGGGCTGGGAAAGTGGAAAAATTAAATTTTTCTTCTGATTTTCAGTGGAAGTATAAGAATATGGTAAGTCTCCTATATACAAATGAGTCCCATTCAAACAGCACATTCATAAGTCCAATTTGTTCATAAATCCAAGAAAGTTAACCTAGGCACCCAATTTTTATAGATAACATCAGACATGTGAACTAACTTAACATGACTGGACATGCGAATGCATGTTTGCATCTTTGAAAGTCTGCAACTTGAAGGTTCATATGTAGGGGGTTTACTGTAAAGGGGTTGGAAATAGAAATATATTTACTAACTGGATAGCTCAGCCATAGGTATTAATTTAAAAAACAAAAAAGACTGTATTTTAAATAAAAAGACATTCTAAAAATTACAGAAATATGCTCTGCTTCATTTCTGCAATATTTACATATTATTTAACTAAATGACAAATGAGTCTTCCTTTCAGAATAATACCTATATAGTTCACTCATACCATTTTCCAAAAGAGAGAGAGATGGAATATAAGGAATAAAGCATCTGGAGAGAAGAGTGGTTCTGAAGATGAAGGTATTGACCTCATTTTCCCCCACATCTTTCCATGGAGAACCTTTTATGAATACATGAGTGCACATAACTGAACACCAAATGTAACACTATTTACTCAAATTCCTCTAGAGCTGCTAATGTCAATGTTCATTTTAATACATCACAATGTATGAAAGTGAAAGTGAAAGTTGCTCAGTTGTGTCTGACTCTTTGTGACCCCATGGATAGTCCATGGAATTCTCTAGGCCGGAATGCTGGAGTGGGTAGCCTTTCCCTTCTCCAGGGGATCTTCCCAACCCAGGAATCGAACCCAGGTCTCTCGCACTGCAGGCGGATTCTTCACCAGCTGAGCTACAAGGGAAGCCCAAGAATCACAATGTACATGCTGCTCACAATAGTTTATAATTCTTCCCAGTTATCTCTTCCCAAAACAAAATAGCAATAAATAGATCTAAAATAATACCATCTTATCAACAAAATTTTGTGGATACATTAATGAAAAGGAAAAAGATCTTTAACTTCAGAAAAATGAATAATACATAGCTTTGACATAATTAACATTGGAACTTGAGTAACAGGAAACAGAAGCAAATTAATCTAATATTATATTGTAGATAGTTTGAATTCCTCTATCTTATTGTACAGATACTAAATATTATGACAAACCTAACTATTGTCTTCTAAAGTATTTCTGTATGTTCTCTCTTCTCACAAGGATCCTAAAAAGATTATGTTATCTTAAACCATGATATGACACAGCATATTCTATTTAATGGTAGAAAACTAATCTATAATAAACTCATTCCACTTTGTATAAATTAAAGTTGGTACTCTGTTTATTTAAGTTTTAAATATGCACATACATGTATATGCAGGCTTTCATATAACTAATCCTCTGAATATTCAAACAGCCCACTAGGTCATCTAATGGGATTGTGTGAAGTAAAGTTGCCATGAACTGGAATATAGGGCGCACTGCATGAGCTGACAATTAACAAGGATAAAATTCCTCAGATGAAAACATGAATGAGTTTAAACCATCAGAGAAATTAGGTCAATAACACAGTCTTTAATTATAATCTCCTGAGATTTGCATTCTGAAAAGGAGTAGAAATCCTTGGATTCTGTATGAGAAAGAGGAGAAAGAGTAATCCCATTATAACTTCACTAGACTAGCAATTGCGGTGAACTTTGTACAACATCGTATGAAGGACACGTGTTGACCTCACCACAACTCAGCCCCAGTTTCAAGAGATTCCTATGACTGTTGCTTAATACATTAAAAACCAAATAAAAGAACAATTTGTGCAACATAATATTACCACTAATACCATTAATATCACTTGAAATCCTGTTCTTTTAAAATGTTTGACAGCATGTCAAATGCCTGCATAACCCCTACACACACATGGATGCCTGACTCCTATGACACAGGATAATGATAGTACACACTACAAATCAGTGAGGCACTCGTTAGTGACAGAAACTCAGTGCGTAAATCGCCAGTGGGTCATACTTTCCCATCATTATGGTACTAAGTAAATATGCACTCAGGGCTATTAACACCACTGTGGGCTTTGACATATGCCACCATGCAGAGGCTGATGACCAGCTACATACACACTGTGCATAGATCTCCTATATTGCCAAGGCCATACATTCCTTGGAGACCTTAAAATGATGCCTGCGTCCCTTGAAAATGACATATGATCACAATGTTCTATTTGAGAACACTGTCGAGTTAGTGATTATTTCAGAATTTAAGGGAAAGAAAAATGAGAATACTTTCATTCTAATTAATTAAAAAGACTGAGGGAACACATTTAAAATCTAATAATAACTCTGACCACACCTCCAGCATTTCTCCTTGACTTAGACATACAAGCAAAAGACTTTTGGTGCTGTAGACATGGACGAAAGCTTGGAGAAATTTTGAAGAATCAAAAATTTTAAATTCAATATTAGATCCTTATACGTGCCTCTCATGCACCCTATTATGTGACTCAACCCGCCTCTTTACTGTCTGTTCTCCTCTCCCCTTGCTCTTTTCTTTGCCCACCCTTCAGAAAGGGGAAAACAAAAAACAAAACAAAACACCTGCTATCTTCTTACAGAGTATTTCAGCTATCGCCAGCCCCGGTACCCAAATTCAGCAAAGCAACACCCTTCGTATGTGCCAAAGTCATGTCAATGAGTCATGTTTACTCGTTCACTTCCTATGAATATTTGCTGAAATAAAGGAAAAGTATATGCTATGACTTATAACACCAAACCTTAGAAAGCAGATGTTGACAAGTTTATTTTAATCAGATTCTTCTATTATAAATGGATCAAACACTTAAATGACCTAAAATCTAACTGCTAGTAGTTTACTGTTGTGGTCTAAAATGTAAGCTAACAGTTATGTAACTTAAAAAAATAAGGGTTAAATATAAGTAATTTGCAATGTCTGTAACATGATATACAAAAAAATCAAAATCAGAATAAAGTAACTAATTTTTATATTATCTAGCTATAGAAAACAATCTACTCAGTTCTTTTCCTATAAATGAGATGTCAAATTGAAATAATTTGCTGTTGTTCAGTCACTAAGTTGTTTCTGACCCCACAGACTTCAGTATACTAGGCTTCCCTGTCCTTCACTGCCCACCAGAGTTTGCTCAAACTCACATCCATTGAATTGGTGATGCCATCTAACATGTTAATGCCATCCAACATATGAGGATGGAAATTTACGGAAACTTCAAAACCTAAACTATGTATGACATTTTCATAGTCTACATTAAGCTTATTATACAGAAGTAGATAATTTTATTACTAGCTTACAAGCCCAAACTCTGATAGAATCAAAACATCATTAGCCACATGAAGTTTTCAACAAATGTTTATCCCTATTGATTTCTAGCTTCCATCTGTATATGCCTTGAGCTTCCTGATCCAAGACATGTCCACAGTTTTCATACTGCTTTATGAGAAAAATGAAAATAAATATTCTAATAGAATTTCACTTCTTCTAATTTCATACTGAGAACTAAACCAGCCCTTCAGGAAATAAGTCATCTTGAGTTAAGTGGTACTTAAGATACCCAGCTGCAAATTAGTCACTTTTCTGTAAAGGTAAAGAAAGTATGCATAATATTATTTTATTTAAAATATTGATATATGTGGCAAACAGGAAAATGTTGTAATCAAAAGAGGATACAAACATATATGAGTTTGATAATCTACAACAGATAAAACCTATTTAAATATAAAATTACTATTTCTAAAAGTGGCTACATCTTATTTTTGAAATTATAAATGAATACTACATGCATCAGAAGGTGATAAATTATCTTGGGATTTTGGAGATTATAGGATCGTTATCTACTAATACTTCAACCAGAGTTTAAAGATCTACCTAACCTGGAAATTATTCTAATAATATTGACAACTTTTCAAAGACTTTTAGAAATGCCAAAACATTCAATTACATCAAACTCTAATTTGAACTACATATTTTAAAAGCCTAACTAGCAATCCAAAACACAATTATGCATATAATATAAGCAATTTAATAATCATATGAGTCAAACCTTTCAAGTTTCCTTACACTTGAGCATCTACATTTCAAACTTGAAAGAATTTTGCATTTAATTTTATGACTGAAAAGAAGGTAAGCTAAAATGCATCTACCAACTAATGAAATATAATAGAAACAACAAACCCATGCATTAAAAATAGGCATTAAGCATAATCTCACAAATAATGAATTAAATGTGTTCTTTATTCACTACTAAGTTTTAGTCCATAAATTAAGCACTTACTCCACTACAGGCAAATAAATACAATTTTATTTAATTTTTAAAATAGTCTCTTATGATAATTATGCTTATCTCCGTGTGGTGATTGAGGCTCAGAAAATGTAGGCAACTTTCCCAGCATTCATGTAGCAAACCACAGCGGGAAGTCAGGAGATTGATTCCAACAATGATATTCTTAGTCACCCTTCTAGAATCTCTCACATAAGATTTTGAGAAACAGAAACTTAAAATAGCTGTTTGAAAGGTAACACTTTCTGAATATATATGTGTGACAACTAGCAGGTCAAGTTCCCAGTAACTTTATATCACCAAAAGAAATGCATAGTATAATTTATGAATTGATAAACTAGATATACGAGATATCCTTGATTCTACAACATATGTTTTTAAGCCCCAGCATTTTCTGTATTTTGTCTTGTGATCAAAGTCAAAGAAACCTCCTGTTTCCAGGCAGGGTATTTATTTCTCTAGCTCTTGAGAATTTACCCAGTATCAGAGGCATCTGATTCTTGCCTTGGGTAGCACAACATGTGGTTACATTTTAACTAAAATTTGCACTACTAATTATAAGGAGATTATCTCAAGAATACTTAATTTTCACTAAAATGCAGCATTGAAATAATTTTATTTCTCTAGCTCTTGAGAATTTACCCAGTATCAGAGGCATCTGATTCTTGCCTTGGGTAGCACAACATGTGGTTACATTTTAACTAAAATTTGCACTACTAATTATAAGGAGATTATCTCAAGAATACTTAATTTTCACTAAAATGCAGCATTGAAATAAAAATCATTTTATTTATAAAAATCCATTTTCAAAAAAAAAAAAAAAAAAAAAAATCCATTTTCCTCACCTATAAAATGCTGAAGGGCAGTTATCGTCAAATTGTTATAAAGATTAAGTGTACAGATTTAGAAAGGTGCTGGGCGTGTAATAGGTACTCAATAAATGTGTACTGTTCCATGACAATGCTAATTATGAGACAGAAAAGGAGGATGCAGAAGAGCATGGAAAACAGCTGCAGGATATAAATCTATGAAAGAGAAGAAAGAACATTTCAACAGAGCCATGACCTACTTAATTTTTGGTATGGCAATAACTAAGTGCTTTATGGGACCTAGAAATGGGTAATACATCCGAGGAAATAAAACAGCTTCATATTGTCATTGAAACATATCCAAAAATGCCACCTCAGACTCATGTAGTTTAAAGTACAACTCACGTTTTCTTCCCTCAAAGATCTCCCACTTACTCCCTTTTCCCAAAGAGCATGGTACCTACACTATTCCATGTGCTGTTAACACTTACAGTGAATTGAACAGGCCCCTCTCACCTCTAGATTCATGTTCACCTCAGAGTGTGACCTTTTTGGAAATAGGAGCTCGCAGATGTAATTAGTTGAGATGACGCCATGCAGGATTAGCACGGGCTCCAAATCCAATGACTTGTGTCCTTCAAAAAAGAGAAAAGGACCCACAAATGCACCAGAAAGAAGGCCATGTGAAGACAGAGGCTGAGTGGAATGATCCTGCTATAAGCCAAGGAATATCAAAGAGAGCCAGGAGCCACCAAAAGCTGGAAGAGGCAAGGGAAGATTCTTCCCCAGGGGCTTGAAAAGGAGCGTGGCCCTGCCCACACCTTAATTTCAGACTTTCAGCCTCCTGATCTGGCAAAGAAAATATTTTTGCCCATTGTTTTAAGCTACCAAGTTTGTGGTACTTTGTTATGGCAGCCCTAGAAAAGGAATACACCACCTCTGCACGCTTACTCCCATTGGTATCCTGCCTAAACACTCTCTCTATCCCAGTGTTAAGTGTTAGTTGTTCAGTCCTGTCCAACTCTTTGAGACACCATGAACTGTAGCCCACCAGGCTCCTCTGTCCATGGGATTCTCCAGGCAAGAATACTGGAGTGGGTTGTCATGCCCTCCTCCAGAGGATCTTCCCAACCCAGGGATCGAACCCGAGTCTTTGGCAGGTGTGTTCTTTACTGCTAGTGCCACCTGGAAGGCCCCCAGTGGATCCATTCAATTCCTCTCTGAACCTCAGTGCAGACCTCATTGACTTTTTCTGATCATATTAACTATGCCTCTTCTCAACAGCTAAAGCTTATGAATCCACCCCTCAAAGTTTAGCAACAAGTTGTCAGCCCTTCAAGGGGAGAGCCAAGTCTTACATTTGTTTAGCCCCAAAGTATCTAGCACTTACAAGATGCCCAACAAAAGTACCTAAATAGCCAAGTCCATGGCACAGGCTTTGAAAAACATTAAGAGCACAATCTCTGGGACCAGGTAACTAGGGCTCAGATGCTGGTTTTGCTGATTATAAATCTATAGTGTCGACCAACTTCTCCTGTGTCCTCTCTCTGCCTCACTTACCTATATGTAAAATGGAGATGATGTCAGTACTTACGTTATGAGGTTCTAAGAGACTGAGTGAGTTAACACTATAAAGCACTTAGAACAGTTCCTAGCACACAATAAGTATGTGAAGCTATTCTCTTTTTTATTACAGTTATTACCATATACAGAGAAAACACAAATTAAAATACATTTGCTTAAGACTGGTTGTGAAAAAAAAAAAAGACTGGGTGTGGACAGATGACTGAAAAGGAGCCATAAGTGAACTAAGTAAGCATAAAGAATTAGTCAAGTGTTTTGCTCTTCAAAACCCCCAATTATTTCCTGTAATAATCAGAAATGGCATTGTTTTTGGAGGAATCAACTAAACATTTCTTTTCCGAGGAGTGTGTTTCAATTTCGTTGGGCTAAAAGAGTAACAAGGTAGCTGGTAAAACATTATTTCTGGGTGTGTCTGTGAGAATGTTTCAAGAAGAAATCAGCATTTGAATTGGTAAACTGAGCAAAGATATTCACTAATGCACAGGTGAGCTTCATGGAATTCACTGAGAGGCTGAATAGAACAAAAATGTGGAGGAAAGCCAAATTTGCTTTCTTTGTTTAAGCTGGGATATCCATCTTGTCCTGCCCTTGGATATTAGCACTCCTGGTTCTTGTATCTTCAGATGGAGGCCAGGATTTACATAACTGGACCCCTGTTCTCAGGCCTTTGGACTCAGAATGAACTAAACTACTGGTTTTCCTTGTCCTTCAGCTGGCAGATAGCACAGACAGTAGTGCTTCTTGCCCTCTATAATTGTATGAAACATTTCCTACAACAACTCTTCTCATTCATTCATAGACAGATAGATAGACAAACAGATACATAGATAGAATATGGTAGTTTAGTTACTAATTCGTGACTGGCTCTTGAGACCCCAAGGACTGTAGCCTTCCAGGATCCTCCATCCATGGGATTTCCCAGGCAAGAAATACTGGAGTGGGTTGCCATTTCCTTCTCCAGGGGATCTTCCTGACCCAGGGATCGAACCAGTGTCTCCTACACTGGCAGGCAGATTGCTTACCACTGAGCCACTGGGGATTCCCGGTAGATAGATCCTATTGGTTTCATTTCTCTGGAGAACACAGATTAACACCTTGCCTTCTCAGAAGATATAAGCCAACATTCCAAGTATCCTCGTACAGTTTAGTAATCCCAAGTCCCCCTGTCTCCACTCAGAAATTGCCCTTGTCTACAATATCTTCTCTCTTTTCCCTAGGCAATCCCACTCCCCCTTTGAAGGCCAATCTCCTACCTGTGACATAATTACTTTCCCAATTACTCAAGCCCACTTTAATTATTTCTTCCTGTGAGGATTTCTAATACACCATAACACATAATTCAATGCACAGTCAAATACTGATAATTTATCATTTTATGTACATATATTATCTTTCCACTAAACTATAAGTTTAAGAGGAGTCAGCAATTTAGCAATAGATTGATTCCAAAATCCATTCTCTTTTTATACTTATGTGTTTAAATCTGCATTTCGTATAAAGTGGTAAATGCTTTAGTATAGCAAAAACATTCTAGACATTATAGTACTTTTTCTAGCTCACTTAAGTAAACTTTAGCTTTTAAAAAATTGGGAAAGATAATTTATTGGCTATATTTGGCACAAATAAAAATTTTCTTTAGTAATATATACGAAGTCATATTTTGCTATTTGATAGTTATGTTTATATAAAAATAATGAGAAAGAGAAAGTCATAAAAAAAATTAAAAAGCCCATAAGGAAAGTTTCAGAGAAATGAAATAATTTAGACTAAAGAAAGGAAGTGAGATGGATGAAATAAATAAGGTGACTGTTAAATTTGATGAAAACTTGAACTTAATTTTCTGCAGAGAAGAAAAATGCATAAGGATATAAATTTATAAAACATAAAACTGAGAAAGAGACAAAGATTCTTTTCTTTTAAAACTACTTAAGAGAATAACTATCTGAACAAGAGCGCTTCCTGTTGTGCCTAAAAGCCTGGGGAAGGGTAAGAAGCCTTATTCTGTAAATCCTGAAATCCACTTGAAAGAAACATATATTAAACATGCTTGGTTTTTAAAATAAAGCTATCATCTGTAATTTTATTCCTGCTGCTTTTCCTCAGAGAGTGATGATTACAATCAATTCTTTAACCTTTTTAATTACAGGAAAATGGGCAGCTTAATTACACATCATGGGGTAAAGTACAGTGGGAAGCAGCTGCAGTGGCTGGAACTCAGGTGAGAGAGCAATAAAGGCATTGTAAAGAAAAACACTTCTCATCCAGCCAAATAAATAAGCTACAAGAAAAGGCAATCAGACAAGCAGAAGGCGAAAATCTCCACCTTTATTTGTTTAATTTTAATTAATGAATGAACTTAGAGAAAGACTCAAAATAACTCAAAACCTATCAAGTTTTGAATAGAATAATGCTTCACAGACTTCTTGAGAAGAGAGATACTGTCATGTTTCCTTGTCCAGCCTCATTCCACAGCACAATCCTCGGAACCTCCGTTGCAACTAAAGAAAATTCAGGTGTACGGCAGTCACCTCTAACCTGAACCCAAAGAGGAAGCATGGACGCATCACCACTGCAGCCTTATAGGCCACAGAAACATCACTCTTAAAGCTCAACCTGTTGCTTACTGGATAGCCCTTGAATCTACGTCAACCAAGGAGAGTGGCTTTCATCCGTTTATTTAGAAGTATTTATTGCAAACCCATCACACACCAAGCACAGCTTTAAGGACCGAGGACACAAAAGTGCACAACTGAAAGGGCTGGCCTTCGGCAGGGACACAAAGTGTTCACCTCTACCAACAGGAGGGACAGCGCAGTTCACGCAGATGCGTGAAGGCTGGTTGGTTAGGCAGGTAGAGATACAGCTCTTCAGCTTGCCTTTGCTTTCTCGGTGAAGCAGGAGGCAGACTCATCAGCTGAAAGGAGAGAGGCGGAGAACTGAAGGTTGAGGAGAGGAGAGCGTGAAACAGCCATCTCAGAGTGAAAGCATCAATGACGAGGAGATGAAGTCAACTCTCGGCAGTGCCAAGGACCCGCAGAGGCACGAGTTACTCACTCAGCATGACTGGGCTCTTCCGTCCAGCTACATTCAGTCATTCCAGAGCAGGCACAGAGAGCCAGTCAGATTCAACCGGAGTTTTGGTTTTGCCAGACAAGTACCACAGATGGAGAAAGGAATAAAGAGTCCATATATGAGTAAAGTGTCCTTTAAATGGAAAGGAACAGTCCTGATATTTATGTGTATATTCACTTAATAAACATTAATTAAAATTGACTGTATTTATTGGCTTATAGTAACACTATTTTTGGTTGGCATTGGACACCTCCTAGTGTATGAGGGAACTTTGTCTATACCAGAAAAATAAAAAAATTAATACACCACACGAGGAAGAAGGGAAGTACAAAAAGAATTAAAATAGCTAGAAAATAAAACAGTAATTTGGGGACAAAGGAAAGAGCAAAGTTGGACTGAGTGGCAGGAGGTTGGAAAAACTATTGTTTTGTGGAAAAATTAAGAAAAAGGATTAAGTCCTGTGTGATTCAGAAGCACATATGTGAGAGGGCAAGGTGACTTCTCATCACAGCTACTATGGGGAGGAAATTGGAGCCAGAAGGGAATTTGATAATTTACAAAAACCTCAGGCACACCAGTGGTCTTCCTACAAAGAATGAAATGACAGTTATGTTAATTGTATGAGTGTCATAACACCCAGGATGACTATTCTTCCCTGGAGCTGCATGGTTAACATTTATGAAACTGTTTTTTTGACCCACAAAGTGAAGGTTATTAAGCTAGATATTTAGGCACACTTTCAGCGCTTACATTCGGAAACTAAGGTTTTCCAGGAAAACACAGAGTTAACTAACCCTAAGATGCTACACCCAACCTGAAAGCAACAAACTGAATGTAACCTAGCTTGAGTTCATGGCTGCATCCTTCACTGCTCCGGGCTCCCACTGGGGTATATGTCTTAATGGACAGAGGGCACTCTCCAGCTGTCCGCATCAGCTTGTTTACAGAGATTATCGGCGAGTGAAATGGGAGCAGGAGGCAATCACAGCCAGGAGGCAGCTCTTCGTGAGACAGCGCTCCCATAATCAAGCCACAAAGGTTTGGGGCAGTACGCTCTGCTGGCCTTAACAGTTACCTCTGCCTTGTACGTATAATCTGCCTTGAGTGATTAACTGAATATGAACACTATGTTCTAAAAGGTTAATTGTACGGTACAGGGGTAAATGTTGTATCACTAGCTCTTTGTTTATCTTAGAAGGCTAACACCACTTCTTGAAAACGTAAAGCTGCATATTTTCCGTAACTAATTAACAAAGAACCTGATTAAAAGTTACGTACTTCATCTACTAGATGCAACATCTGGGTGAAGGATTTAAGAATTAAGATAGTTTCCAGGTGAAATGAAACAGATTCTTTAAAGGAAAGAATCTTATACAGCTACAATATTTACAACGCTTTTATCAAGACATTAAAACAGAAGCAGATGCTTCTCTATAATTCTAAAATATTAGTTACACATGGTTTAATGCATTGCAGAAAACATAATAATAATAATGGATGATAGTAAGACAGAGCAGCTTTCTCCTGGAGTTGGATACAGAACAGATACCAAAGATTTTTGAAGTTAAACTTAATACAGATGGGACAACCATAAATGTGCTGCAAAGTAAATATCACACTAGAGAGGTAAGAGAAAGTATCAATTTTTTTATAAATATCAATGTTGGGGATGATAGTGTAACCCATATAACTTACTCTTAATAAGTATGAATTATTAATATTTAAATAGTTACATTAATAGTTACATTAATCATGTAAATATTCTTAAAATATTTTCAATGATGTACTTATATATGACTTAAAAGTCTATTCTAATCTGTTCTGTGGGTTCATATGATGAAACATGGTGTAGCTATGACTGGATTGAGTAAGAGTAGGCTCCTTATTCTAAGCACTAGATCCCAGTGCTTATTATCCATACAACACAAATTGAAAAACAGTTCTGTGCCAGCGCTGTGCTAAATAGAAGGAATATAAATATACAATCAACTTTTTTACCCTGTGCCTTGGGTAACTCAGGAGAGACCACACCAGAGGGCAAGGAGATCTCTTATCAGATTCAGTACAGGGAGGAAACTGGGCATTAAGTGAACTTGAGAATTCACAGAAGTCTTAGGAACACCAATGGTCTTTCCACAAAGAATGAAACGGGAATTTATGGAATTAATTGTGCAGTGGAAAAGCAACTGTAGATAGGAATAAGCACACAAAAGCGTGATAAGGACATTGTTTCAGGTATGTATTAATATAAGGCACCATAAGGGCTGGAAGAAGCATAAGCTGGAATCAAGATTGCCAGGAGAAATATCAATAACCTCAGATATGCAGATGACACCATCCTTATGGCAGAAAGTGAAGAAGAACTAAAGAGCCTCTTGATGAAAGTGAAAAAGGAGAGTGAAAAAGTTGGCCTAAAGCTCAACATTCAGAAAACTAAGATCACGGCATCCGGTCCCATCACTTCATGGCAAATGGATGGGGAAACAGTGGAAAGAGTGTCAGACTTTATTTTTCTGGGCTCCAAAATCACTGCAGATGATGATTGCATCCATGAAATTAAAAGATGCTTACTCCTTGGAAGGAAAGCTATGACCAACCTAGACAGCATATTAAAAAGCAGAGACATTACTTTGTCAACAAAGGTCCGTCTAGTCAAGGCTATGGTTTTTCCAATGGTCATGTATGGATGTGAAATTTGGACTATAAAGAAAGCTGAGCGCAGAATTGATGCTTTTGAACTGTGGTGCTGGAGAAGACTCTTGAGAATCCCTTGGACTGCAAGGAGATCCAACCAGTCCATCCTAAAAGAAATCAGTCCTGGGTGTTCACTGGGAGGTCTGATGTTGAAGCTGAAACTCCAATACTGTGGCCACCTGATGCAAAGAGTTGACTCATTGGAAAAGACCCTGATGCTGGAAACCATTGAGGGCAGGAGGAGAAGGGGACGATAGAGGATGAGATGGTTGGATGGCATCATCGACTCAATGGACAAGGGTTTGGGTGGACTCTGGGGGTTGGTGATGGACAGGGAGGCCTGGCGTGCTGCGGTTCATGGGGTCACAAAGAGTTGGACCCGACTGAGCAACTGAACTGAACAGTTCAAACAGGGACAAAGCAATTAGATAGTACTAGAGCTGGATAAAGCTTTACCAAGAAGGAAGCGACATTCAGAGTGTATATGAAAGGATGAGGAAGGGGGACATCCTAGGAAAAGCAGACAGTACCCTAAGTGAAAGAACAGCTTGAATGAGCAGATATCGTCTACCTCATAAAACCTTCCAAAGCTGTAATTTACCTGTCTAAAGCAAAGCAACAAGAGACACGGAAAAAAGACTTGACATGCCCATAACATGTCTAATAAATATCAAATACTCTGCAGAATCTACAAAGAATCCAGAAGGTGATTTCATATGGCTCTAGTCTTGAAAAAAATTGTGCAAAGCTCAGCTTCTGCATGATGAAGTTTTGTTCTAGAAACAAAATTCTTTCTGTTTTCAAAACAAATATCTTTATTTTGATTCAAGAATCAAGAAATGTTTATTGTAAAAAGATTCACAAAAACACAGGAAAATATAAATTAGAAAATTAAATCAACCTCTTAAAACAAACATTATTTACGTATCAGCATATGATGTTTTAACTCTTCCAGTGTATGTGCAGATATATGTGCATGCCAGAGTGTAGTTCCAAACTTGAACAAAAAAGTACCACTTGGAGTAACCTAGTGTTGGAAGAGGCAGTCTCCTTGTGTGCAGACATTGACCCCACTGGGCCACACGAGAATGGACCTTGGATATATGTATAACTAAATAACTTCTTTGTACACCCGACACTAACACAACACTGTAAATCAACTATATTTCAATAATAAAATAAAGTGAAATACAATTTTAAAAAATAATGGACCTTGGGCATGGAACACTTCCTCACCAAGAAATGATAAACCTTTATAGCCTGTTCTAGGAAGATTCCCTTAAGTGGAACTAGCTTTCCCTATTGTAAGCTCCATGTATGCTCCTTCATTCTGCTTAAGCATTACATCTTATTGTACCCACCCAATCTATATCTGTCCTCCACAATGAAGGGACAGGCTCTTGCACTGGAGTTCAGGAGGTGTAGGTAAACTGCCCTATGTGAACTGCTAGGAAAGAAACGCTTGCCTTGGGGGACCAATCCCCACCACTAAAGCCAATTTTGTTCTGCCGCTTCTCTCTGTAAGTAAAGCATTGCTCCATCCAGTGCTTGACAGTCATAGAGATCAAGAGCATCATTTTTAATGAATGCATAGTATTTTATGATTATTTATTCACCCAATCACTTTTTATAGCTGTATAATTTATTTTTAATCTGTCCTTACTTCAATTAATATCTTGATTGCAAAAAAACTGAAAATATTCTCTTAGGTTATTTGGGAAGCAGACTAAAGTTTTCACTGTATAAATTCCTGTCCTAAAATAGAGTAAGCAGAGGTTGATTCCTCCAAGTGAAATTATCTGATCAGTCATTTCTGCACTCTGATTTTAAAATGTACACCTCCTGCTTCCTTCTCCCCATATTTAAGAATGCTTATTGACCCTCCAGGCCAGGCACACTACCTATAAAGTTATGACCAGACAGCAGGAGTATACATTACCAACATTTCCATTGAAACCCTGGTGGTACATATTTCTACAACTCTTAATTTTTTCCTTTGAAAATGTGAAGCCTTAATAGTTGTACAAATATTTAAATATTAACCATTAAATTTGTTCACATGAAATGGAACCTCTTCTATTCAAAACGGTCTTCATAAATGTCAAGCACTATCAATCACTGCTTAATCTAGGCTTGGGTTTTCCAAGGTCTGAGTAGCTTTCTTACTCTGCTTTTCTTCAAAAATGCAGAAGTTTCAGGGCCAACCTTAGCATTTTTTTATTAAATGACCTGTTATCATCAGTCAAGGTTCTCCAGAGAGAAAGAACCAATAGGAGATATACATATATATTCCTATGTATTTAATAATTCTAACTTGTTCAGGGTGGGCTTCCCAGGTAGTGCTAGTGGTAAAGAACCCATCTGCCAATGCAGGAGCCATAAGAGATGCAGGTTCAATCCCTGGGTCGGGAAGACCCCCTGGAGAAGGAAATGGCAACCCACTCCCGTATTCTTACCTGGAAAATTCCATGGACAGAGGACCCTGGCAGACGATGGTCTATGGGGTCACAGTCAGACATGACTGAAGTGACTTAGGACAGACATACGGAACTTCCTCAAGTCATTACAGATCCCAAATCTACTTCTCCTTATTCACTTTTGTTATTTGTTTTAAAGTGTTCAATTTTCACATTCCTCTTTAAACAGACTACAAATTTTTGATTAGCCAAAATATATCACAGTTAATAAATACCAACTGCATATTTTTTTTAATTCCAATACTGAAACTTTAGAGAAAACTGTTTGATAGATTTAATGTTTGTTTCTTTACTCTTCTGAATTTTAGTATCAGTTGAGTCTGACACAAATATCCTAGCCAGCCTCCCAATTCTCTCTGATTTTGAAACATGTCTATTTCATAAAGAGGCTTTATAGAAAAAACATTGAGTCTGTTTTAAATTGTTGCAGTTTTTGTAGACCAAATGTCTCAAGAAGTTTGCTAAAAACTGCTTATACAATTATAATTTTCCTAGCTACCACACCCCAAAAGTCAAAAGAAGCACCCCTTTGCCAATTACTCATAATTAGTTCCAGAATCCACAGTAATCTCAAATCCAAAATTGAATCAATCTCACGCCTCCTCATCCTTATTTCTTTCCAGTGTTCCCATGCCTGTGAAATATATCACCTCTTACATTTGACCACAACAGAAAACTGGAAATTGCTGGATACTGCTTCTCCCTTACCACCTTACTAAATCACTCACCAATAAATGCTGATAACACGATTTCAAGAGTTTAAATCTGTTCTCTTCCTCTAATACCAAGGTTACTGTCTTAGTTCAGGTCTTAACTGTTTCTTGACTGTATTTTAACATCAGCATGTGGCCTCCTTGCCTCGAATACTTAAGACATTTTCCTCATCCCATTCCCTATCCATTCCCCACCCAACAGCAAAAGAAGTTTTTCAAAAAATCAAAAGTGAAAGGAACAAACAAGCAATGTAGTCAGATCATGCAATTCTATTTAAAGTTCTTGAATTGTGTTTTCCATTTCACATGGAATCAAGTCCAGGCTCTTCAGCATAGTGAGGACTCTCTCATAATTTTGCCACTACAACATCTTCAGTCTCAACGTTCATTTATTATCCATTTGTATTCTTGATCCACCATTATAGAGAAACCTGCAAAGTTCAGGAATGACGCCCTTATCCTTTCAGATTATAAAATAAATAAGTGATCCTATTTATAAGCAAAATTCAAATGTGTTATTAGTAAAAGTTTTGCCAATCAAGGCCTTTATCTTTATTTGTTTTGGCTGTGCAGGGTCTTGATTGTTTCACGGGCTTTTCTCTAGCTGCGGTGCGCAGGAGCTGCTCTCTAGTTGTGGCGTTCAGGCTTCTCCTTGCAGTGGCTTCTCTTGTTGCGGAGTGCAGGCTCTAGGGTGCAAGGGCTTCAGTAGTTGCAGTTCTCAGGCTCTAGAGCACAAGCTCAACATTTGTGGCACACGGGCTTAGTTGCTCTGCGGCATGTGAGATCTTCGCAGACCAGGGATCAAATCCGTATCTCCTGCATTGGCAGGTGGATTCTTTACCACTAGGCTACCAGGGAAGCCCCAAGTCCTTTATTTTACAAGCAAGATTTGTTGTTGTTCAGTCACTGAGTCATGTACAACTCTTTGCAACCCCATGGACTATAGCATGCCAGGCTTTCCTGTCCTTCACCATCACCTGGAGTTTGCTCAGACTCACTGTCCATTGGGTCAGTGATGCCATCTAACCGTTTCACCCTCTATCATCCCCCACTGCTACGCTTGCTCTCTTATCTTTCCCAGCGTCAGGGTCTGTTCCAATGCGTTGGCTCTTCACATCAGGTGGCCAGAGTATTGAAGCCTCAGCATCACTCTTTCCAATGAACATTCAGAGATGATTTCCTTTAGGATTGACTGGTTTGATTTCCTTGCAGTCCAAGGGACTCAAAGAGTCTTCTCCAGTGCCATAATTAGAAAATACCGATTCTTCGGCACTCAAGCTTCTCTTTCATCCAGTTCTCACATCCGTACATGACTGCTGGGAAAACCATAGCCTTAAATATTGAGACCTTTGCTGGCAAAGTGATGTCTCTACTTTTTAATATGCTGTCTAGGTTTGCCACAGTTCCTTATTGCAAAATACTGGTTAAACTGAAAAAAGTACGCACAGCCACTAGGCCATTCAGTTCAGTTCAGTCACTCAGTCGTGTCTGACTCTTTGCGACCCCATGAACCACAGCACGCCAGGCCTCCCTGTCCATCACCAATTTCTGGAGTCCACCCAAACCTATGTCCAATGAGTCGATGATGCCATCCAACCATCTCATCCTCTGTCGTCCCCTTCTCTTCCTGCCCTCAATCGTTTCCAGCATCAGGGTCTTTTCCAGTGAGTCAACTCTTTGCATCAGGTGGCCAAAGTATTGGAGTCTCAGCTTCAGCATCAGTCCTTCCAATGAACACCCAGGACTCATCTCCTTTAGGATGGACTGATTGGATCTCCTTGCAGTCCAAGGGATTCTCAAGAGTCTTCTCCAACACCACAGTTCAAAAGCATCAATTCTTCTGCACTCAGCTTTCTTTATAGTCCAACTCTCACATCCATACATGACCACTGGGAAAACCATAGCCTTGACTAGATGGAACTTTGTGGACAAAGTAATGTCTCTGCTTTTTAATATGCTGTCTAGGTTGGTCATAACTTTCCTTCCAAGGAGTAAGTGTCTTTCAATTTCATGGATGCAATCACCATCTGCAGTGATTTTGGAGCCCAAAAAAATAAAGTCTGACACTCTTTCCACAGCTTCCCCATCTATTTGCCATGAAGTGATGCCATGATTTAGTTTTCTGAATGTTGAGCTTTAAGCCAACTTTTTCACTCTCCTCTTTCACTTTCATCAAGAGGCTCTTTAGTTCTTCTTCACTTTCTGCCATAAGGGTGGTGTCATCTGCATATCTGAGGTTATTGATATTTCTCCTGGCAATCTTGATTCCAGCTTGTGCTTCATCCAGCCCACCATTTCTCATGATGCCCTCTGCATATAAGTTAAATAGGCAAGGTGACAATATACAGCCTTGATGTACTCCTTTTCCTATTTGGAACCAGTCTGTTGTTCCATGTCCAGTTCTAATTGTTGCTTCCTGACCTGCATACAGGTTTCTCAAGAGGCAGGTCAGGTGGTCTGGTATTCCCATCTCTTTCAGAATTTTCCACAGTTTATGGTGATCCACACAGTCAAAGGCTTTGGCATAGTCAATAAAGCAGAAATAGATGTTTTTCTGGAACTCTCTTGCTTTTTTCAATGATCCAGCAGATGTTGGCAATTTGATCTCTAGTTCTTCTGCCTTTTCTAAAACCAGCTTGAATATCTGGAAGTTCACGGTTCACATATTGCTGAAGCCTGGCTTGGAGAATTTTGAGCATTATTTTGCTAGCGTGTGGGATGAGTACAATTGTGCATTAGTTTGAGCATTGTTTGGAATTGCCTTTCTTTGGGATTGGAATGAAAACTGACCTTTTCCATTCCTGTGGCCACTGCTGAGTTTTCCAAATTTGCTGGCATATTGAGTGAAGCACTTTCACAGCAGCATCTTTTAGGATTTGAAATAGTTCAACTGGAATTCCATCACTTCCACTAGCTTTGTTCACAGTGATGCTTCCTAAGGCACACACACATATATATGTACATACATATATATATGTAAAATTATATATAGAGACTGTTGACATTTTGAAACACTTATAGCCATTTGAAAGTTTAATATAATTTTAAATTAAAGTTTGTATTTAAATTTTCTAGTAATTGATTTGTTTAGTACTTTACAAAAGCATCAGTCCAAGACTGAATTAAAAAAAAAAAATCTGAAAAAAAAAATGTGGACTTTACCAAAGATAGTTTGAGAAGCTCTGTTCTAGCATACTTTTTAACTCTGCCAACACACCAAACACCTAGAGTCTGACTTTGCATCTACCCAATTACCATTAGCATTTGTTTCGATCTACTACCAAACCTCTCCAGGATAGTCTCTTCCATGGTTGAGTTTCTAGCACTGATACTCCCATGTCGCCCAGTGTCTACCACAGATACCGTCCAAAAGTCTTAGGTGCTATGCATCATGAGCCCAATCCTGGCCTCCACAGACAGCCCACCTCAGAAGGGCTGATCAGGGTTGTTCAGGCTGTCCCCCACAGCTGCAGAAGAGCTTACCAACTGTGATGAACCGTGTCAGTTCCCACCAAAAGGAATGGCATTAACTTCCAAGTCCTGCATACTACTGGCAGGGATAATTTGGTGAAATGAATTTGTAATTCTAGCCCTGAAAAGCAACAGTTATCATCACAAGTACTAGTATTAGGTGGTCTATTCGTAAAAAGAAAAAAAAATTTTAAGGCTTTTTCATTCCAAATGACTGCTGAGTCTTACTATAATTCTCACTTACCCACTCAACTACCTATGTCATACTGCTTGAGTTCTCTTCGGGTGTTCCTCCTCAGAAGTTAAACCTCTCAGCTGGATTAAAGAGAATTTTTATTCATATTAAGTCTTTCTGGGGATGTCACCAAGATGACAATATAGAAGCCTCCTGAATTCCCCTCCTTCCATGGATGCACCGAGTATACAACTACACACAAATCAATTTCCTACAGAGAAATCCAGAAGCTCTGTGAGTGGTTCCTACACATCTGGTAACCGAGAAAACACCTCTGGCACAGTGCCTTACAGTAGCAAGGGAGCTCCCACTCCCAGATTCTCCCTGGGGAGCTAAGAGTTTGTACCTCGTTCTAGTGTTGCAACTTTTAAGTCTGCCACCAAAGGACTGGATCCCAAATCACCTAGCTCTGAAAGCCAGCAGACTTTGCATCACAAGGCAAATTGACTTCCGTCTTCTTGCATTTTTTAAAATTTTATTTATATATTTATTTTTGCCTGTACTGGATCTGCCTTGCTGTGTGTGCGCTTTCTCTAGTTGCAGAGGGCGGGGGCTACTCTCGAGGGGTAGTGCATGGGCATCTCATTGCTGTGGCTTCTCTTGTTGCAGAGCAAGGGCTCTAGGGAACGTGGGCTTCAGTACTCGCAGCACATGGCACAGTAGTTGTGGCCCATGGGCCCAGCTGCCCTGAGGCATGTGGGGTCTTCCCAGACCAGCCATTGAACCAGTGTCCGCTGCATTGCAAGGTGGACTCGTAACTACTGGACCACCAGGGAAGCCCCTTCTTTTGTTTTAAAAAGTTTTTTTTTTAAAGTAACTTCCAGAATGTCTAGGGAACATTTTATTGGGTAACGTCATGATAGATTGACTAAATATACCAGGATATCTGGCCCATTTACTGGTGAGATGTCACCTGTGTTGTTTTTCTATCCCATGAAACTATTTATCATGGAAGATGGTAATGGAAGAGCTAGCACCATTAATTGAATTCCAATTAAAAAAAAATCCAGATCTTTATTCTGACCATACCAATCTAGGTCCCATACCCACAATTAAACCAGAAAGATGGAATGAATACAATGGTGAGTTTAACATCAGCTTTCACCAAACATCATGCTTCTACAAATCAGTACTAAGAACACAGTGGAGACAATTGGGTGCTGGGGGAAGGGAGCAGCAATTAAATAGTGTCTGCTACCATCAACAATATGAAAGGCAACCCGTGGAATGGGAAAAAATATTTGCAAACCACATATCCAATAAGGGATTAATATCCACACTATACAAGGAATTCATACAGAGTAACAGTAAAACACCAAATAACACAATGGGCAAAGTACCATAATAGACATTCTTCCAAAGAAGACATCCAAGTGGCCAACAGGTACATGAAAAGGTGCTCAATATCACTAATTATTGAGGGAAATGCAAACCAAAACCACAATGACATATCACCTCACACATTTCCAGAACATGGTACAAAGCATGTAACCCTATAGGCCTTCCACAAATGTCTTACATTATGTAGGTATGCAGGTGGGATGGAATAATGAGGTTAATTATCTCTATCCCTGGTAAAATGCTTTTCAAAAACCTAGGATAAATAGATGTGGTGAATCAAGTTTCATCATTATAATTAATTGACCTTCTCAACTACTAGAGAAAAAAGTGAAAATGATATATTTTCCATATGTAAGTTTAGACATAAGTAAATTCAGAATTAAAGTCCCAACTTGATAGTTTCTATAGGTGAGCATTAGCTGAGGTCATGGTCCATGATCCTACTTACACCTTACCTCATATTACATTTTTTTTTACTTAATTATCATCAAATGTCTGATTAAACAAGAGACGTTAGCCATTCCTTAGAACTGTGGTGGATTAAGAGTTTCCTTATGTGAGTGCTATTAGGAGAAAATATCCTGCCTTTTCGATCAACGAAAAGTATCTTAGAAAGATCAATGATGTATTCTGGTTAATCAAAATTAACATAGGATTATATAATATGGAAATAGGCAATTCCATTTTAACTAGAAGATCAGACTTCTGTTCAATAACTAGATATTTGGCAAAACAGATTTCTCTGGACCACATTCAGGACCCCAGAAATCCTCAAGTAACTGCAAAACATTGGGGACCAGAGAAAATGTCTATGTGGTGAATGTAATACTCTTTCCCCCTGAAGTTGCCATTAAAACTGAGACCCTGGTGAACACTGTGGCAATCTTCATATATAACAGAGATATGGCAGTAGATTCCCAGATAATTGGTTTAGAAACAAGTTGTCAAGCTATCGGTTTTAATATCTTATTTAAGATTTTGGAAACTTGCTGAATAGAAACAGTTGTTGAGCTAATATAAACGGGACATAGTGAAGTACCTCTCTTTAATCTTATTTTGGATATACCCTTGAAATAGGAGATTTCATATGAAAGAGAGTAAATTATAAGATTAGTTCTGAGCTCTAACACTATGTTGAAGATTTAGCTCCCAACTGAGGCACCAGTTGGGAAAATTTCTGTGTGGGACAAAAGTAACAGACACAGAGATGTGAAAGTGGGGATTTCATATTTCATTTAGATGGTTCTGGAGCTCTCACTGTGTTAGGAATGTAGATTTATTTTATATAATCAACAGCTAAAGAATCTGTGTGATCCTAAGGATCCTAAGGCAGACAGACAGGTTACAGAGGAGGCCTGCAAGACTCAAAGACCCTCGTCACGTGAGCAAACACTTCAAGGCCTCACCAAAGAGGGCACCACCTCCCACTTTCAGAGTTTAAATAGGCTGCCGATTAAGTAGTTTACAGTAGGCTTGGAATGATGCTATCTTCCTCACTGCAAAACATTCCACATTTAAGATTCACCTTCATGAATCATCTGATAAATGCTATTATCTCTGCAATAATCTACACATGATTAACTTAATTACAATTTTAGTCTCAACCCAGGCCCCCTGTGAGGAACAGAAAATAGTTTGGGATTCTGTCTGGGTTTGGAGGCAAGGTTAACTCTCATACTTTTGCTTTGACCTCCAGGAGTAGGCAAGATGTTAGCTGAGAATTAGGATTAGAAGCTCCTCTAGTTTCCTGGGTCAAAGTCCTTCTGGCCAGAGCCCTACCTCATTACAAAATTCAGTGCTAGTGCTACTGACTCCAAAGCTGGAAAAATTGCCAGATTTTACTTTTTATCTTCCTGTTCAGTTATTTGGCACATCTTCTCCCTTAGTTTCTTGACCTAACTTTGTCCCTCGCGTTCACTGTATTGGTGGAAACCAAACAGCCCATTCCAAGAGGGAAAGGGCAAGTGATTGTCACGGTCTTTCAACTATTAGTGCCTTCAATTTCACCATGAGCACAAATTAATATCCATTCCATCCAAGACAGGCCAGGGGCTAAATATGACTACATGCTAATGAAGTAACCTCTAAGTCATTTTTAGCTTTATAGAATTAAGTTATTATTTGTCAATAGTATGTCACTTATGTTTCAGAAAACTAGCATCTTTCTTGCATGTTATCTATATGATTTCTAAGATGAATGATTTACTTAAATGTCATTTTTAATTCATTTTTATACATGAAAACATTAAATTAGTATGTGTTATAGGATTTCTACATTTAGCAGATACATAAAATGTTAAAATCTATAATACCCATATACAACAAAACAACATCCTGTCCTAAGTTGTTGATATCTAACATTTTCCCTCTAGATGTTCATGACAAAAATTATACTTGACTATGAGTCATAGCTATTAAATAGAATAGAACAGTAACTCTGTGTATAAGAAAATATGTAAAATCATTCATTTGGTTGGAAATGTTTCCCATGGGTACTTAAGCTGAGCCTGAGGAATTATGAAGTTTCTCATTCTTATTAACATAGTTTTTAAATAGTGTGTGTGTATGTAAAAAGAAGGCATGGTCAAGAAAATGAATAAAAAATTCATAAAAGCTTGGAGAAAAATCGAAAGAAATTGATCATACCTTAAAAACTGAAATAATAAAACAAACATTTATAAATGAACTGTTATAATCCCTATGTATCTTTCTTCTGCAATATAACAGAATCAATGTAGCTATGCCAAATTCATTGCTTTTGACTAAAAATAAAACAGACTTTTTAAATGAGTAGGATCAACATCTTGAAGAAGTTCCACAATGATCTGTTGTGTGCTTAATTTTAATTAAAAAACCAAATGAATAGCATAATGGAAGCAAAGAATCAACATTAATCTTTAAATCAAAAGGATTTACAATGAGATTATAATTAATTACACGCCAAAAATATCTTATTGAATAGGGTGGCGACCTCAGTTACTTTGTTTAATCACTAGAACAATTCAATCTCCAAATAAGAATTTGGATCAATTCCAAATATATCCAATTAAGATTATCAATTCACTAAGAACAGTGACAATAAAACTCAAAAATAAACTCTTTAAAAACTTTTCTTTTTGATTAATGTATCTGCACCATTTTTTTTTTTAGTGCTTAGGTCCTTAAGGAAAACAATCTTGGCAGTAGGACCCTGCTAGCCCCACAATGCACGGGAGCAAACATTTCCATAAGTAATCATGTTGATTTTTTGTTCTATTACTGAGCACATCAGTTGTCACTCACTAAACACATTTGCAGCAGACCAAAGTAAAAAAAAAAAAAAAAAAATGCTGTTCTTTTTATCTTGACTACATTCTGGATGACAGATTAGCAGATTTTATCCTAAGGATTTGGAAAAAGCCTTTAGAATTTTGATATGTTCCTACATGTGTTCTTCTGAGACTTTTGTCTCTCAAGTTCTGCAACAATACTATAAAGGTTCTCTAGACAAAACTTATATTGCCAAAAGATTATAATTCATTTCTCTGGAAACCTGCAGAATTGTTACATATAGATGACTCAGAAACTGAAAACAAGAACGAATCATTTCTGGCATCTTATAAATGAAAATGTATTTTAATAATGCAAAGCAACTTTCCATTTACCATTGAGTGGCCCTGGAAAGGCACTTATGAGAACACATTTCATTTTTTCAAATGTCTACTTTTTTCCACATGAAATGACAAGTGTGTCAAGTATCCTAATTGCAAAATGTTAAATCAATTACAGAAGTTTCCAAACAGCACCTTTCAATGAACTTCAGACAGAAACTAAAACAAACCTTCTATAATCAAGACAGGGGTAAGGAAGTTCTCTTAACTTTAGTACTTGCTGATACAGGTTATATATCTCTGAGACTCCATACATTCTTTTTACACACACATACACACACTTTAATGTTTTTTAAATAATAATTAATATCCTCAACTAGTCAAAATGTGAATATTTCTTGAGTTCCCCTCTATGCACAGCACTCTGTCAATGTCTCCCCAGAATTCTGCCAAAACCATCTGACTCTAGATTCAATCTTGGCATTTGGACAATCTTAAAACTGAAAAACTGTTGGCATACCTGAAGTCATGTGTAATCAATAACAGGTGTTTGATTAGTTACCATTACCAACATATCTAATCAGTGTAACAACTTCAATAATGTAAATGAGACATGTCATTCAGATTTATTGTCATGCTCTGAAAATTTACATTCAAGTACAGATAAAAGCATTCTAGATGTGACCCAAATAAAACAATCTTATGTGCTTTATATGTTGAAACTCTGTCACTCAGTTCAACAGTTCATTAACACTGTCAAAATTAACTACAAAATAATAGTCGATGATAAGAGCTGGCAAACTGGTCCAGAAGGCTAAGAAGTTTCCTCAACATCCATTTAGGATCAAAACTCTCCAGGAGGTCTTAAAGACCTAAAAATAGAGCTACCATAGGATCCAGAAATCCCACTTTTGGACACACATCTGGAGAAAACCATAATTTCCAAGATACATGCACCCCAATGTCCATACAGTATTATTTATAATAGCCAAGACATGGAAGCAATCTAAATGTCCATCTATAGAGGAATGAATAAAGAAGATGTGGTAATATATACAATGGAATATTACTCAGCCTTTAAAAAGAATGGAATAATGCCATGCACATTAACATGGATGGCCCTAGAGACTGTCATACTAAGTGAAGTAAAGCAGACAAACGTTATACAATACCACTTATTTGTGAAATCTAAAAAAGAAAAAAATGATACAAATGAACTTACATACAAATCAGAAATAGACCCACAGACATAGAAAAATAAACTGATGGTTACCGGAAGTGAAAGTCAAAGTCGCTTAGTCCTGTTTGACTTCTTGCGAGCCCATGGACTATACAAGTCCGAGGTATTCTCCAGACCAGAATACTGGAGTGAGTAGCCGTTCCATTCCCCAGGGGATCTTCCCAACCCAGGGATCGAACCCAGGTCTCCTGCATTGCAGGCGGATTCTTTACCAGCTGAGCCACAGAGGAAGACGGATAGTTACTGGAGGGGAGGGTATATTAGAAGTCGAAGATCAACATACTAGATGTTGATCAACATACAGATCTGTATATAAAATAGATAACTAACAAGGACCTACTGCACAGCACAAGAACTATACGCAAGGTTTTAAAGATCCCCTGGAGAAGGATATGGCAACCCACTCCAGTATTCTTGTCTGGAAAATTCCATGGACGGAGGAGCCTGGTAGGCTACAGCCCATGGAGTTGCAAAGAGTCGGACACGACTGAGCGACTTCCCTTTCTTTCTTTCTATAAAGGAAAAGAAACTGAAACAAAAAATATATATATAACTGAATCACTTTGCAGTACCCCTGAACTTAACACAACATTGTAAATCAACTACACTTCAATGTCTAAAAAAATAAAAAAGGTATAACAAAGGAGCAAACCTGTCCGGCAGGGACTCCCAGCCTTCTTTAGGCGGCCATTTTGCCCGCGCGGGATCTGTTCTCACGAGGGCTGGTTCAGGACGGGGTGATGGGTCTGAGGAAGTGCCAGTGGAGGGGCCTCCCTCCTTTCCCCGCCACAAAGACAGGCCCGAGGCTGGCGACACCCCTGGAGGCGACCGGACCAGGCCGGAATGCGGACCCCGTGCCCAGCGCCCCGTCCTCTCGGCCGCTCCAGCCACACTGTGCCCGCCGACTCGGGAGGCAGAGGCCGTGCGGTGGGACCCGCCGCAGGTAAACGCTCCGCCGGACGCTGAAGCCTAGGGTGCCGGGCACCGCTCCCAGGACTGCAGCCCAGGCCCAGCCTCTCGGGCGGCCGTGGGTGGGGCCCCGTTTCTGACACACAGTGTGACGGCGGCGCGTGGGCAGGGGTCGCGGGCAGAGGGCCAGTCCCGGGTAGAGAGTTGGCGGTCAGCCCGAGGCGGGAGGGCTCGGAAATCTGGGTTCGACCTGTGTCCAGTCAGCAGTGTGGCCGAGTGCCTCAGGATGGGCCGGAGGGTGGCTCCTTCTTGCTGAGGCCTTGGAGGCTGGTGGGCACATGATATGTTAGTGTTCGGTAGTGGACGCTCAGTCGTGTCCAGCTCTTTGTGACCCCATGGGCTGTAAGCCTTCCAGGCTTCTCTGTCCATGGGCTTCTGGAGGCAAGAATCCTGGAGTGGGTTGCCATGTCCTTCCTTCACGGAATCTTTCCAGTCCAGGGATTGAACCCGGGTCTCCCACCTCGCAGGCAGAGTCTTGACTGAGCCATCACTTAGAATATAGCCAAATACGTCTGGAGGCGGGAATAGGCTGGAGTATGGGTGCTGGGGACGCTGAGGCACAGGGAACCAGAGGCCTTGTTCAAGAGCAGAGACCTGCTGCGGAGCAGCTCTGAGGGCTGAAGCAGACGGAAGTTAAGCAGAGGTCGCCAGGTCCCAAGCGTGGGTGGGGATACAGAAGATTCCTGCATACCTGGAGCCCAGCCGTAGTTACCTTCCTTTTCCCACAGGTTCCGGAGGTTTTTAAGTACTTAGGGATCCCACACGCGGCAGGAGAGGGTGTCTCCATCCTCAGTGGTAAGGACACTGCTGTTAAAGTATCTGGGTGTTGTGGGGTATTGAGACTCTTCCCTTTGTATATTCTCAGGGCTTGAGCGTGGGGGTCCTGAGGATGTCCCCAAGCCCTGGGTCCTAGGGGCCGGACAGGGGTAACATAGAGGTATTCCCACTCCTGACAACCGGTGTAAACTGGTGTGGAAGGTTATCTCAGGAACAGATCCCAGCATATGCAGATGTTTGGACATGTGACTAAGGTGGGAACAGGGTACATACAGGAGGCCTCCCATCTTTATGTTAAGAACAAAGGACTGAGGATCAGTAATCAGGCCTGTGATGAGGCTATCTAAGAAGTCTGGCATCATTTCTGGAGGTAGTGAGAGGTTTGGATAAAAGGAAGTAGGTGGTGTTAACCAGTTTTAGTAGGCTCCATCTGGCTGGGGAGAAAAGACTTTGGAGTTAAGGAAGGAGGCAGGAGTCCAGGAGGAGATCACTGCTGTTGTCCAAATGAGTGTTGAAGGACCAGAACTGTGGCCATGGAGATGGTATACAAGTTGGGGTTCTAGGTACATTTTTAATGAAGAGCCAAGTAGACTTTGGGATGTTGTAGGTGAAGGGGAAAAAGAGAAAGGTTAAGGATGACTCCATGGTTTTTGTTTCTGGCAGTTGAAGGAATATATCCTTCCTCAACTTGGATGTGACAGTTGTCAGTAGGCTCATGAGAAGTTTTGTTTTGGTGCTGTTAAGGTTCTGAGATGTTTCAGAAAACAATGAGTGGAGACATCAAGTGGGCAGCTAGACACACACATCTGAAATGTGGGGAAAAGCTCAGGACGGAGACTTTGAAAAGTGGTAGTTATAGTGAGGACTGAGTAGAACTGTGGATGACATTTAAAAAGTGAAATGTATGTGTTTGTGTGTGTTGTGTGTGTCCCACACAATTGTTTTCAAGTATATTCTAATTTTTGAACAATTTTACCATGCCAAAAAGCAGCCTGCACCCTTCAACAGATATCTCCCTCTTCTCCACCAAAGACCTAGATAATTACTCATCTATTTTCAATTTCTTTAGTTTTGACTATTCTGCTTATTCATATAATGGAATTGTATCATGTGAATTCATCTGTTACTGGCTTCTTTTACTGAGCATAATGTTTTCAGGTCCACCCACACTGTATCATATATCAGCACTTTATTACTTTACATTGCAAAATAGTATTCCATTCCACATTTTATTTATCCATTAATCATGTAATGGACATTTGGGTCATTCCCACATTTTGACTAATATCAGTAATGCTGCTGTGTGCATCTGTGCACAGATTCTTGAGTAAACATATTTTCACTTCTTTTGGGAATATACTTAGGAGGAGAAGAGCTAGATCATGTGGTACATCTATATTTAACCTTTTGAGAGACTGCCAGACTGCTTTACAAAGTGGCTTCATCATTTTATATCTCTACCCCCAGGGTATGAGTGTTCCAGTTTTTCCAAATACTCGCCAATTTTTGTTATTATCTGACTTTTGATTCTAGCTATACTCATATGTGTGAAGTGGTATCTTACAGTGATTTTACTTTTCAATTACCTCATCATTAATAATGTTAAGCATGGTTTCTTATATTTCAGTTCATTTCAGTTAAGTCACTCAGTTGTGTCCGACTCTTTGCGACCCCATGAACCGCAGCACGCCAGGCCTCCCTGTCCATCACCAACTCCCGGAGTCCACCCAAACCCATGTCCATCAAGTCGATGATGCCATCCAACCATCTCATCCTCTGTCGTCACCTTCTCCTCCCACCCTCAATCTTTCCCAGCATCAGGGTCTTTTCAAATGAGTCAGCTCTTCACATCAGGTGGCCAAAGTATTGGAGTTCCAGCTTCAACATCAGTCCTTCCAATGAACACCCAGGACTGATCTCCTTTAGGATGGACTGATTGGATCTCCTTGTGGTCCAAGGGATTCTCAAGAGTCTTCTCCAACAACACAGTTCAAAAGCATCAATTCTTCTGCACTTGGCTATCTTTATAGTCCAACTCTCACATCCATACATGACCACTGGAAAAACCATAGCCTTGACTAAATGGACCTTTGTTGACAAAAAAAATGTCTCTGCTTTTTAATATGCTGTCTAGGTTGGTCATAAACAAGTAAGTGTCTTTTAGTTTCATGGCTGCAATCATCATCTGCAGTGATTTTGGAGCCCCCAAAAATAAAGTCAACCACTGTTTCCATTGTTTCCACATCTATTTGCCATGAAGTGAAGGGACCAGATGCCATAATCTTAGTTTTCTGAATGTTGAGTTTTAAGCCACCGTTTTCACTCTCTTTTTTCATTTGCATCAAGAGGCTCTTTAGTTCTTCACTTTCTGCCATAAGGGTGGTGTCATCTGCATATCTGAGGTTATTGATATTTCTCCTGGCAATCTTGATTCCAGTTTGTGCTTCCTCCAGCCCAGCATTTCTCATGATGTCCTCTGCATATAAGTTAAATAAGTAGGATGACAATATATAGCCTTGACATGCTCCTCTTCCTATTTGGAACCAGTCTGCTGTTCCATGTCCAGTTCTAACTATTGCTTCCTAACCTGCATACAGGTTTCTCAAGAGGCAGGTCAGGTGGTCTGGTATTCCCATCTCTTTCAGAATTTTCTACAGTTTATTGTGATCCACACAGTCAAAGGCTTTGGCATAGTCAATAAAGCAGAAATAGATGTTTTTCTGGAACTCTCTTGCTTTTTGATGAGCCAGCAGACGTTGGCCATTTGATCTCTGGTTCCTCTGCCTTTTCAAAATGCAGCTTGAACATCTGGCATTTCATGGTTCACTTATTGCTGAAGCCTGGCTTAGAGAATTTTGAGCATTACTTTGCAGTGTGTGAGATGAGTGCAATTGTGCAGTAGTTTGAGCATTCTTTGGCATTGCCTTTCTTTGGGATTGGAATGAAAACTGACATTTTTCAGTCCTGTGGCCACTGCTGAGTTTTCCAAATTTGCTGGCATAATGAGTGCAGTACTTCCATAGCATCATCTTTTAGGATTTGAAATAGTTCAACTGGAATTCCATCACCTCCACTAGCTTTGTTTGTAGTGATACTTCCTAAGGCCCACTTGACTTCACATTCCAGGATGTCTGGTTCTAGGTGAGTGATCACACCATCGTGATTATCTGGGTCATGAAGATCTTTTTTGTATAGTTCTTCTGTGTATTCTTGCCACCTCTTCTTAATATCTTCTTATTCTGTTAGGTCCCTACTATTTCCGTCCTTTATTGAACCCATCTTTGCATGAAATGCTCCCTTGGTATTTCTAATTTTCTTGAAGAGATCTCTAGTCTTTCCCATTCTATTGTATTCCTCTGTTTCTTTGCATTGATCGCTGAGGAAGGCTTTTTTATCTCTCTTTGCTATTCTTTGGAACTCTGCATTCAAATGGGTATATCTTTCCTTTTCTCCTTTGCTTTTTGCTTCTCGTCTTTTCTCAGCTATTTGTAAGGCCTCTTCAGACAGCCATTTTGCTTCTTTCCATTTCTTTTTCTTGGGGATGGTCTTGATCCCTATCTCCTGTACAATGTCACGAACCTCCGTCCGTAGTTCATCAGTCACTCTGTCTATCAGATCTAGTCCCTTAAATCTATATCTCACTTCCACTGTATAATCATCAGGGCTTTCATTTAGGTCATACCTGAATTGTCTAATGATTTTCCCCACTTTCTTCAATTTAAGTCTGCATTTGGCAATAAGGAGTTCATGATCTGAGCCACAGTCAGCTCCCAGTCTTGTTTTTGCTGACCATATAGAACTTCTCCATCTTTGCTGCAAAGAATATAGTCAATCTGATTTCGGTCTTGGCCATCTGGTGATGTCCATGTGTAGAGTCTTCTCTTGTGTTGTTGGAAGAGGGTATTTACCATGACCAGTGCATTCTCTTGGCAGAACTCTGTTAGCCTTTGCCCTGCTTCATTCTGTACTCCAAGGCCAAATTTGCCTGTTACTCCAGGTGCTTCTTGACTTCCTACTTTTGCATTCCAGTCCCCTATAATAAAAAGGACATCTTTTTTGGGTGTTAGTTCTAAAAGATCTTGTAGGTCTTTATAGAACCATTCAACTTCAGCTTCTTCAGCATTACTGGTCAGGGCATAGACTTGGATTACCATAATATTGAATGGTTTGCCTTGGAAATGAACAGAGATCATTCTGTCATTTTTGAGACTGCATCCAAGTACTGCATTTCAGACTCTTTTGTTGACTATGATGGCTACTCCATTTCTTCTAAGGGATTTCTGTCTGCAGTAGTAGATATAATGATCATCAGCGTTAAATTCACCCATTCCAGTCCATCTTAGTTCGCTGATTCCTAGAATGTCGACCTTCACTCTTGCCATCTCTTGTTTGACCACTTTCAATTTGTCTTGATTCATGGACCTAACATTCCAGGTTCCTATGCAGTACTGCTGTTTACAGCATCAGACCTTGCTTCTATCACCAGTCACATCCACAACTGGGAGTTGTTTTTGCTTTGGCTCCATCTCTTCATTCTTTCTGGAGTTATTTCTCCATTGAGCTCCAGTAGCATTTTTGGGCACCTACCGACCTGGGGAGTTCATCTTTCAGTGTCCTGTCTTTTTGCCTTTTCATACTGTTCATGGGGTTCTCAAGGCAAGAATACTGAAGTGGTTTGCCATTCCCTTCTCCAGTGGACTACATTTTGTCAGAACTCTCCACCATGACCCGTCTGTCTTGGGTGGCCATATTTGGCATAGCTCATAGTTTCACTGAGTTAGACATGGCTGTGGTCCATATGATCAGACTGGTTAGTTTTCTGTGACCAAGGTTTTCAGTCTGTCTGCCCTCTGATGGAGACGGATAAGGGGCTTATGGAAGCTTCCTGATTAGAGAGACCGACTGAGGGATCTTATTCTGATGGGCAGGGCCATGCTCAGTAAGTCTTTAATCCAATTTTCTGTTGATGGGTGGGGCTGTGTTCCCTCCCTGTTGTTTGACCTGAGGCCAAACTATAGTGGAGATCATGAAGATAATGATGACCTCCTTCAAAAGGTCCCATGCAGGCACTGAGTGTAGCAGTGCCCCCAACCCTGCAGAAGGCCACCGCCAACCCACGCCTCTGCTGGAGACTCCTGGACACTGACGGGCAAGTCTGGGTTAGTCTCTTGTGAGGTCACTGCTCCTTTCTCCTGAGTCACTGCAGAAAAACCATCAACAGGAGAATGTTGGATCCCACCAAAAAATGATACCCTGCATCCAAGGGACACCAAAAGAGGAGGCAAAAGAAGAGCCCCAGCAAGATGGTAGGATGGGCAAAATTGCATTTAGAATCAAACCCCGTACCCACCAGAGACTCTCGGAGGGCTCAAACATACCTTGTTCTCACCAGGACCCAGAGCCCCCACAGAGACTGTGGGGCAGAACTGTGTCTGAGTGTATCCTGCAGAGGTGCGGGTCAGCAGTGGACTGCCACAGGGGCAGCAGCTCTGGGTACAGGAGACTGGGTATGCCATCAGCCCTCTTGGAGGAGGTCACCATTAATCCCACCATAGAGCTGCCAGAACTTACACAAGACTGGGAAAAAGAGATCCTTGTGTGCGCCAGGACCCAGGAGAGAGGGGTGGGGTTAGAGTGAGGCAAGCCATGGACAGACCAAAAGCTGTACCTATTAGAATAGTGCACTATCTGAAGTGAACAAAATTGCCAATGACTGAATCCTATTTACAAGGCAAAGAAAAAAAAGTTGGAGAAATTAAAACAATCCAGTGGTCACTGGAAAGGTTATTCTTTTTATATTTTTTGAAAGTAATGCAGAATTTTTAAGGTTTTTTTTTTTTTCTTTAGAAAAAGAAATCATTCCCTACATTCCCTCCAAGTAGAATGGCCACTACTGTCTCTGTTATTAATTTAGTAAAGAGTAGACAAAAAGTGAAAGGGGCCTCCATGCAGAGATCCATTTGAGACTGCAGAGGGGCTGGGCTTGCCCAGTGGAGCTTCTCAACTGCAAAGGTGCCTGAGCAAATCCAGAGCACCTGGCCCTCAGACTCTCTCAGAGCAAAGTCCTTCTGAAGTGGAGGGGGAGCATCTCAAAGAAACCCTGCTAAAAAGGACTTAGCTCTGGTCTACCCAGGCTTCCTGTCTTTGAGAGTGAATAGTAGGTTCCAGGCCGAACCTCAGATTTCACCTCTAGCCACCCTCCTCTAGGGGAAGGGAAGGGGCAGATTTTTTTCTCATGCTCTGGTCCAACAAAGATACAGTAGATGAGAGATGGACAAGATGGAGGGAAAGAGGTGAAAGATAGGACCCTGTGGCAGGGAAGGTAGAAAAGTGGACCTAATGGCCAGCCCTTCCACCACAGCTGATACTAGTGGGGGATGCTTGAGGGTCTGCCTGTTCCCCAAGGACAAACTTTGCATGGCAGGAGCCTCAGATCACTTCTCCTGGCTGGGATTTACATCCTGTACACCAGGCCCCTGCCCTTGGTTTTACTGTTGTTGTAAGGATTGAGGGACGTAGTTACTGTTACCAGAGTATCCATCACCTGAGATTACTCAACACATGCTCCCAAGGAGCTTTCAGTTGTTACATTTAAGGAGGAAAATATCTTTCTTTTGTCCTATCAGATTCTTTTGTCCTGTTAGATCCAACTGTTTTAAGGTACCAGTAGTGGCACCATCAGACTATTCCCCAAGGACGTGCGTAGGGCCAGGGTCAGGGTTGGGGTTTCGGCCCTCACCCTCTAAATCCAACTTTAGTCATCAGGCTTCCTCCCCCTCCCATACCAGATAAAGAAGCCTTGTGAACTCAAAGGAAAACTGAAGTTTTCAGGTGATGTTACTCTAAGTCTAAATATAAGGGAAATGTTCTGCATTTAAATCATCATATATTTGGAAGGGTAATAGTTTTATGATCCCTGGCATTGATGCAGATTTTTTTGCAATGTACCTTCAATTACTGGGTCAGGCTATACTGTTTTCTGTCTGTCAGTTGTCTGCAAACATGCAAACAGTTGCATGGTTTCCATGTCAAAGCCACTAGGATCGCCCCATGAACACATCAGGGGAAAGGAAGGATGAGAGAGGGAGGAAAGGGTTGACTTGAGGCACATCTTCTGTGAATGAGAAAGTTCACGTCGACCATCTGGGGCTCCAAGAGGTCCCACCAAAGTACTGGTGGTTCCCAGTTGGGCACCATTGAAAACTAACTAATGCCTCTCCTCCCTGGACAGGATCATTTTTACTATCTGAGCAGAATCTTGCCAGTGAGACTGCACATGAAAACCGTTTTCTCAAACAAGCTACTATGGCAGTCTTCAGATTGCCTTTACTGTCCAGTTACCCAAACATGTGTTTGAAATTACTGTTTCATTCCTTGGGGATAGGACAAATTGTTCACTGTAGATTAGATACTTAAAACACATTCGTTTTACCTGAGTCACATCTTTATGGAAACTTTCCCAGGATTGAATTTGCAAGAATCCGTGACTGGCATTTATCATAGTTATTAAGTATAATGAAATCCAAACCAATACGAGTTCATCTACTATATCAGCCTCAAGGGAA
The DNA here is from genome assembly GCF_023699985.2 of Odocoileus virginianus. Lineage (NCBI taxonomy): Eukaryota > Metazoa > Chordata > Mammalia > Artiodactyla > Cervidae > Odocoileus > Odocoileus virginianus. Next base: position 18,975,265 of record NC_069698.1, read on the forward strand.
GGCCCGGGTTGTGAATACTGCCTGTAATTGTGGCCTAGTTACTATCGGTTAGATTCCAATTTGACAGAAATCAGTTTAGTTTATTTCAAGGCCATTTTAAGTTTGATTGAGCGGTTTCTGCTTCATTTAAAATAAAATCTCTTCAAAACCAGTTAAGTTTAAATCTTTAAAGATCTTATTTTCAAGAAAAGAAAATGGTAATGATATAGTTAATAAAGTTATTGTTATTCTAAAACATATTATTAAAATATAGAACGGGGAATTGGATGAAGGCGGTCAAAAGGTATGAACTTTCAGTTATAAGACATTTTACTAGGGACGCAATGTACAACATGATGATTCTAGTTAACACTGCTTGTATGGCATATTTGGAATTTGTTAAGGAAGTAGATCCTGAGTTCTCATCACAAGGAAAACAACATTTTTTTACTTTTTTGTATCTATAGGAGATGATTCACGTTAACTAAACTTATTCGTGGTAATCATTTCACAGTTTATGTGAGTCAAATCATTATACTATACACTTTAAACTTACACAGTGCTGTATGTCAGCTATGTCTCAGTAAAATTAGGGGAAGGGAAGGATTATACTTCACTTAGTCAGTTCGATTCTTGAGTTGGGAAGATTCCCTGGAGGAGGGCATGGCAACCCACTCCAGTATTCTTGCCTGGAGAATCACATGGACTCTGGAGCCTGGTGGGCTACAGTCCATGGGCTGCAAAGAGTCGGACACGACTGAAGCGACTAAGCGCTGAGCACTGCAACTCAGTTGCTCAGTCATATCCGACTCTTTGCGACCTCAAGGACTGCAGCACGCCAGGCTTCCCTGTCCATCACCAACTCCCAAAGTTTACCCAAACTCATGTCCATCGAGTCGGTGATGCCATCCAACCATCTCATCCTCTGTTGTCCCCCTCTCCTCCTGCCTTCAATCCTTCCCAGCATCAGGGTCTTTTCTAATGAGTCAGTTCTTCGCATCAGGTGGCCAAAGTATTGGAGCTTCAGCTTCAGCATCAGTCCTTCCAGTGAATATTCAGGACTGATTTCCTTTAGGATTGACTGGTTTGATCTCCTTGCAGTACAAGGGACTCTCAAGAGTCTTTATCAGCACCACAGTTCAAAAGCATCAATTCTTCAGTGCTCAGCGCTCTTTATGGTCCACCTCTCTATTTAGAGTAGTATCCATCACAAAATATCCTTCACTATTAAGGAGTGATCCTATAACGAGTTGGAAACCCACAAATCTGATGCAGACCAATACTAGATCTGCTTTAAAGCAGGGTTTCCCAACAATAGCAGCGTGGACACCTTTGTTGTGAGGGGCTGTTCTGTGTATTGCAGATGACTAGCAGCATCCCTGGCCTCTTTGCATCGCATGCATGCATGCAAAGTCACTCAGTGGTTCTGACTCTTCGAAGTTCTTTGGACTGTAGCCCACCAGGCTCCTCTGTCCCTGGGATTCTCCAGGCAAGAATACTGGAGTGAGTTGTCATGCCCTCCTCCCAAGGATCTTCCTAACCCAGGGATTGAAGCCACATCTCTTATGTCTCCTGCATCGGCAGGTGGGTTCTTTACCACTGGCACCACCTGGGAAGCCCTGGCCTCTATGCATTAGATGCCAGTAACATCCCCTGCCCACTGTAACAACTAGAAACATCTCCAGAGATTAGCCAGTGTCCCTGAGAGGTTAGAATCACCCACAGTCAAGAGCCCTGTCTAAAGAAAGAGCTAGGATTATTTCAGGGTAGGAATGGGATCATCTGCATGAACAGTGTCCCTGTCCTTCAGTAATCCTGGAATAGACACTTGCATCTCCTGTCTAATCTAGATGTTTCCACCCAAGCCCAACTTCACATACCACTGATTCTACTGGTTTGAACAGACTCTAGGAAGGTGTAGTTTGAGATCCCCTCCTCCAAGCCAAAGTTAGAGAACACTGACACTTATTTCTCCTGACGAAAGCTATTCCCCATATCAGAAATTTTTCTTACAATTTGTGTTAATGGGCAAAAGAATGTACATTCATTCTGTGAGCTAAAGCTGAATACTGCATTATGAATCTTTTCATTCATCACACAGAGCAGTTTGCAGTGTTCCTTTAGGTGGCTTGCATTGTACAATTGCTAACAACAAACAAATAAAAAACAGAAAAATTGTCAGAAACTGTCACTACCTTCAAGAAGCTAGTAATCAACTCCTGAACTATTCTGGTATGGTTTCCTTTCAGCATCACTCCTGCTAACCAACACTCTCCACTGCCCTGCTCTGATAGATCCTGGCCTCACACAGGGAGATATATACACATATTCCTGTGGTAGTTATCCATTTATTCTGAAAGACAGAGTTCATTTTTCTGGTATCTCAGTTCTACTTGAATTGACCCTACAGTTCCCTTAATCTCACCGAGCTTTCCTGATCATACACTGATTTCAATTCTTTTCACCACTGAAGAGTGATTCCCCTGCTTTGCAACAGTCTTTTGGTTTATATTTTTGTGAAACTGTGAGCACAGATAGCAAATAAAAATATATAAAAGAGGAAATGGTCATAAGAGTCAGAATCCACCCTTATATTGTAAGTTCACATTCTGAACAGTTAGACGTCAGTAGCTACCTGGAGTACTGTGTTGAAAAGGATTCTCTTGTGAATGAAATGTGGATTCGGTTTCTAGCATGTAGAGAATGCTACAGGAACTCAGAAGAGGGAAGTCCTTATCTCTGCGGGAGATGTGCGGGATGGTCTTTTTAAAAACATGACGTTTCGCAAAGTTCCCATTCTCTGTTACTAGAGAACATTACAGGCAGAAGGAATTGCATTTGCAAAAAGTTTTAGCAAATTTAAGCAGCAATTCAAGGCATGTGGGTTGGGTTCTGGGGCAGGATGAGAATATTGTGGAAAACAGGGCCAGAAAGCTAGAAATTAAAAAAGAAGAACCTGGATTTTTTGTAAAAGTTTATCACTCTGAAAGCAGTATAAAGAATGAATTGAAGAGATAATATTTTTTTTTTTCTGTAATGACCGTGTTACCTTCTTAAAAATTGAGTCCATCTGGGAGGATATTGCAAAGGACTCAAGTTGAAGATCAGAATTTCAGCAGCATCCAAATTGATATAATTTTAAATTTACATATAAAAGAGATAACACGAAACTTGCTCTAATAGTGAGAGCTGTGTGTGAAGATGGTGCTATTTAGACACTTGATGAAAGTGGTAGATAACATTTAACTCTTTATATACACCATCTCTCATCCTAAGCACTTGCCTCTCAGCACTACTAACTCATCTCATCCTCATGGCAAATCACAAACTCTACCCAGCCTTGACTATAGCTTCTTTGTGATGTGAATTCCCACTTCTCCTATCAAGGGATATGGTCTGTCTCTCTACCCCTTTAGACTTGATTATGTGATTTTTTTTCATCAGAAGGCATTAGCAAATAGAGGCTTGAAAATGGGCTTATTCTCATTTGTAGCTCTGAGAGCACCATGTAGAGAAGCCTGGGTTAGCCTGTTGGATGATGAGACACATTCGGACATGTAAATGAAACCACCCCAAGCTAGCCATCTTCAGCCAGGCCTCTCCAGATCAGGAGGATCTCCTAGCCAATCCTTGGAGTTGTAGAAATAATATGTGTTTATTGTATTGGGCCACTAAGTTCTTGATGGTTTGTGACACAGCGGAAGCTTACTGATAAACCTCACTGCAATCCTAGGAGATGGGTACTAATATTTTTGCCTGTTTTAGAAAAAAAAAAAAGAGAGAGAGACATTTAAAGACTAAGTAACCTATCTGTGGTTATAGAGCTAACAAATGATAAAGACCAGAATTTGAACCCATACTCTAGACGGATGTGGGTTTTGAAGGGGTTTGATCTGCTTGGCAAGATAAATCTGCTTAGTGTTTTCTCAATTAAAGAAATTAAGATTTTGCCAGTACTTTAAAATGGGAGTGGAGGAGACATAAAAGAACAAGAAATTCTGGGATTAAATAATTCACCAGGTTTTCAATTGAGGAATGCATAAGTTAAAGAAAAGAATGATAACTGTATTGCAGCAATTGTCAGAAAGTAATTCATAGCCTATCAGTCAGCTACAAGACTCAGTAGCCTGCAGGGTCTTCTAGGTGGAACATTGCCAATCCATGAACCTATTAACATTAATATGTGTGATGTAACAACGTGGCAAGGATGTATTTATTATGTACCTCCACAAAATGGTATCAAAATGCCTCACAGTTCTTCATATTCATTCTTTCTTTTCTTATTTGGTGATGGCAGGTGAGAGGGATTTATTACCATGCCACAGTCCCTGGACCCTAAGTCTTTGAGACACACCACAACCAAGCATACAGCCAAAGATCCCTCCCAAATCTAAACCTGCCGGAACTGGAAACAAGAAGTTCCACAATAATTAAAAAGGTAGCAGCAAGAATGCTCTAAAGCATAGGCACCACAGTGAATACAGAGTTATACCATAGAGGTAAAAGAGCAAATTTTGATTTATTGAGCTCTAATTCCATTGAGGGTTTCTGGTGACTCCAGCTTCACACTTGTGGTTATAGTATTCCCAGAACCCCTCCATAGAGTGATTTCCTGAAATGCACAGCTGCCTCTTATTTATTTTATTAACTTTACATAAAAACCATGGGAGCACAGCTTTTACGGTATTTGACTATGATTGGCCTTGTCTTTTCAAGTTTGGAATGGAAAGGGGAAAAAAAGCATAAAATGCAAAGAGAACACCATTTAAAAAGTAAGACTTTCAAAGGAGTGATAAGTAGAAAGACTTTCTGCTTGAGGTTATAATTTAGCAGTGAAATTTCCTCAGACTAGTATATGATAATTGATTATATTTCAAAACAGATCAGATATAAATGCAGATATAAAATGCAGATTTTATACCATGAAGGACAGTTGCACAATATACGAACACCTAGTCAAAGAGACAGAAAACTTGCTGAACTTCTTGGTTATAACCTTGTTATTAAGAAGTAAGGTAATGTAATTTGTTATAGAATCTATTGTGATCCATTCAATTTTTTTCATCTAGAATACATCTAAAAAGATCCTTTGAAGTTGTCATCATTATTCCAAAATGTCACTGCAAAGAGTATTACCTTTAAAACATAAACCATTAGAATCTGTTCCCAGATTCTGGAACTAAAATAGTACACTAGAATAGAAAAATCAATTCACTGAGAAGAAAAATTTAAATTAAAATTATATAGTTACTCATTAAACTAGTGATACTTTTATAGTTTTGAGATAAATTTGCATGTTTTAAATAAATCCTAAAGAAGCTCTTTTGGGTAAGATCTCTAACCATTCGATGTCATTATAAAAATTAAATTAGTGCTAGTAAACCATGATATAGTGTTAGTGCCAAAGTATTTTGTTGCTTAACCAAACAAGGGTTTAATCAGAAATTCTTCAGAAAGTCTAGCATATGGAGCTTATAGCTCTTCAATTATGTCAACATTTATTAGTTAAATAGAAATCACAAATCTTCTTTAAGGAAGTGAGCCCAGATGCTTGCAATTAATATTTCTCAGACCCACAGAAAATACTTTAACTTAATTCCCAGTGTCTTTACTTTCATGGGCTAAAAACTCACCAGTTATGTCATTAGAAAAAGCAATGGCTAACCAGAGCTTTGTTGTCATGTATTTTCGTTAGCTGAAGCTAATTGGAGCCAAATGAGTAGAGCAATGTTGTAAGGGCACGAAGAGAAATCTTGGGTCTTTAGGAACTGAAATAAACGAGGGTAATCAGCGGTGTGTGCAGAATATCCTGCGTTCAATTAATATAAATAGGATGGCAGTCAGCTGGGAAGTGCCACGGATCATGATGGCTTGTGGTGGGCAGCTCATGTCTTATTACGCTATATAAACACAAACAACATGCCAGACAGAACTAGATCAAATAACAGGGAGTCAGGGAACCAGGAGCTCAAATGGAGGCTGTTGCAAATTTCTCTGCCGCAGTTTCACAGAACACAGTCTGGTCTAGATTGTCAATTTGTGTGTTGAGTAGTAGGAGGAAGGTGGGATGCACGAAAGTCCTCTTTTCAAAGATGAAAGATGTTGCTCAGGTAAGATAAAGCTACTACTGTATTCCAACCATGACAATTATTTCCACCCACATACCTATAATATTTATATTATATATAATAAGCATAAGAATGATTTTAAGCTTGTATTTGATTTTTACAATAAATTTTGATCTAAAATGTAATACTTTCTAGAAGAATGTCTTGATGTACTGGCATTCATTTCTTAGAGGATAAAAATTATAGCTTGAGTTTCATTAGCATAGTATCTTTAGGAAGTGTCTCTTCTTATAATGGACATTTAGTTCCCCTTTAAAAATGAAGTAGCATTAAACCCACAATTTGAAGCTGTTTTTTGCACAACATATTTAAGTTTGTCACAACTATATTGGAGTTAAGACTTTTTCTCCCATTTTTTCTCCCATTCTGACTTAGAAATGCCAACCCTGTGGTCATCATTAAGCATGTGTGTGTTAGGTATGTGTTTTCCAACAGCCACCGAATTAAACAGTGATATTTCAGGTAAGTTCATATTGTTGTTATTAAAGCAATTCTGCAGTGAGAATCTTGGATTCATCACCAACTCTCTGACTTTTCGATTGAGTGTCAGCCTCTCTGGATTTCAGTTTACTCACCTTAAGATGAGAGACTTGGTTTAGATAACCTTAAAGGCTTTTCTAGCTCTCAGGGTCTGTGTAAACTGAGAACCAGTCAATCCATATGAAACCACTGATATTTAAGGCAGAATGGTCTTTTTTTATTGTCATCTTTATGACTGAGATTATTTCTGAGACTTCTGAAGTTCTAATCATGAGTCATTACAGGAAGTCATGTAGGAATCAGACAGCAAGCCAAATTATATATAATTATTATAGAAAAAAATTACAAATTACAGCCAAGAAGAAAAAGGAAAATATAAACCAGCTATCATCTTAACTCCAAAATAGTAACATTCTTAAGATTTTAGTGAATACAAGAGGGGAAGAGGATGGAAGTATGGTGGAGGAGATGGTGGGAGAAAAAAGAGACAGATGATGAAGGCAATAAAGCTAATAAATGATATAGTTGGTATAGGTACAGATATACATATGAAACATAGGGGCTTCCCTTTTGGCTCATATGGTGAAGAATCTGTCTGCAGTGTGCGATACCCGGGTTCGATCCCTGGGTCGGGAAGATTCCCTGGAGAAGGAAATGGCAACCCACTCCAGTATACTTGCCTGGAAGATTCCATGGATGGAAGAACCTGGCAGGCTACAGTCCATGGGGTTGCAAAGAGTCTGACATGACTGAGCGACTTCACTTTCTTTTCTATGGCATTATAGACACAAATGATGTAAGATGACAGAGCATACGACCATCATTTTTAAACTTGATTTGACACTTAAAAATATTTTCTTAGGTTATTAAATGTTTTTCAAAAGCAACATGATTAAGGACTGGTAAACATATATATGCTATACATAGATATATGCTATACATAGATATATTCCATATGTGCCTAAGAGTGTATATTGTTGTGTTGTATAGTCGCTAAGTCATGTCTGACTTTTTGTGATCCCAGGGACTGTAGCCTGTCAGGCTCCTCTGTCCATGGGATTTCCCAGGCTATAGTACTGGACTGGGTTGCCATTTCCTTCTCCGGAGTGTATATACATGTATATCTATTGACTTATGTAATTTTATAATAAATATCCTATAACTAAGTTATAATTTATGTTCATAATTTTCAGGTTAAATTCCAAGACATAAAAACAGTATGAGAGTGCTGTGTAAAATTTTTAAAACTTGACAAGTCATAAATCAAGAATTAATGAATGCCTTATTAAGGACCTGAGGCACTATTAGGATAAAATGATGCCATCCCTGGTGCAAAGGGAAGGGGGATGTGAGGAAGTCTCCTGTGCTATCTTGATCTGAATGATTTTTAGAGGTTTGTTTTCCTAAAGAGAGCTTCAGGATAGGTGTGTGAGACATAAGAAGTTGAGATCATTTGTGAGATGTCCTGATACAGGGCAAGAGCCGCCATCCTCATCTAATTCATCCTCCTTCAGTTCTGGATAGAAGAAAGTCAGGACAAGTAGAACAGGGCAACAGAGACCAGTCTACAAGATCGTTTTAGGAGCTCTTCATTTCTTCCAAAGACGAAAGCAGCAGAGGTAACAGAAGCAAGAATTCTGCAAGAATGTAGACAAGTCTTTCAGTAAATTCACAAAAGGAAGCTACACTCTTGATATTTAATTTCCAGACTCCTTACTCCCATTGTAAAATGAATAACTTCTCAAATTCAGCCTCTGAGTTTAGTGGAGGTTTATTTTTTAGTTGTTGTTGTTTTTAAAGCTGTGCCACGAGGCATGTGGAATCTTAGTTTTCCTGTCCAGGGATCAAACCCAGCACCATCACCCCTGCAGTGGAAGAGTGGAATCTTAACCACTGGACCATCAGGGAAGTCCCTAGTGTTTCATCTTTGGAGACCCCCATGACTTTCAAAGGGTTACATTCACTAATTTTTTTTTGCAGTGCAGTGTTGAGAATGGAAATGGAGAGGATCCCATTGACCTGGAGGGGGCTGGGTGAGGAGCTCTGGTTTCTAGGGTTTATGACCCAATGTTGAGGAGCGCCTTCCCCACCCCCACCCCCCCCACCCCCCCCCCCCCCCCACCCCCCGCTAGATATCCAAGGTCTTTCCTTCATTTTCTTAAGCTAACAGGTTTCCTTGAGTACTGGTAGGGGAGGGGCATTGAAAGTGGGTAGTAAAAGGAGGTTCAGTTTTTTCTCCTTCACTTCTGCCCCCAGATCTTATCTAAGTACTTAATCCTATTTCTTTGGGGGTAAACCCAAACAGTTAATTTTCCACATTAAGAGTCTGCATCTTCCTTTCTTGTAAGGTAGTGGTGAATTCTGGTAGTTGCCAGATTGCCTCAGTAGCTCCATGAGAAAGAATGTATGCCATCATTCACTAGAAGATGTTACGCAGGTTGGAAGTACTGATATATTTGTGCAGGTCACCAAATCTATCTGGGAAAGGGTTCAGAAATGCCAGAGCCCAGAATGGGTCACTGTAGAGTGCTGTATTTCTTTATTTCTGGGTCTCCCAAAGCCCAGAACAGAAGCAGCACTCTAAAGGAGTGTGGAGGGAGCCACTTTGTGAAGAAAAAGAGGAGTCAAAAAGAACCAGAGCACGAAGAAGATCTTCGCATTAAGAGACAGAAGAGCGAGAATCAGATATTTTACCTTATTCCTGGGTGGGGTGGGGTAGGGTAGGTGAATTGTTTCAGGATCTTTGTACTTCCACAGAAAGTGTTATAATCACTGGCTCCATTGGACAGGACTGATGATACCTATAGTGCTGTACATGTTTCTGGAGGAAGTTTCAAAGGATTCATAGTAAGCGAAGGAAATTCCGGCAACCACACATGGAAAATTAAGAGCGAAGTAGCCATGTGAGGGCAGGATGATGAGCAGAACACACTGGCAGAAGCCGTGTGGCCAGTCTCTTTCCTGCAGCCCACCCCTCTCTGGAAAGATTTTCTTTTAATCAAGGATGAAATTTGTAAGAACTTGTTATGAGACACAGGTGCTGTGAGACAATAGAATTTAGAGTGCTGCATTTCTTTCTTATTTCTTTTGTGTGTACATATTAATTCTAAATACAGACTTACAACAAATCATTATACCCAGATGTCTTCCTACAAAGAAGTTGGAAATCTGCTGAAGTGTCGCCTTTCCAGGAGAAGATGATTCTAGATTTCTGAGAAAGGCCTGACATTTCAGAAGGGTCTTAGCCTTCCAAAAATAACAACACAAAGGGCCTTCATGTCATTGGCCTTTTTTTTTTTCCTGCCATAAAAGTTGATAGAAACAACATAATCAGAAAGGAAAATTTAAAAAATTTAAATGCCTATATAATTTTATGATATGAGGGACTTAAATATGTGTAGCAGTGAAAGGAAAGGACCTCATGAGTGTAACAGTGAATTTGTTAAGCACAATGGGTAATATGACCAAATGACTAAAAGTAGTAACAGTCAATGTTATCACTTAGGATTGTCAAGAGGCAATATGACTACTTGGAAAAACAACAACAACAACAACAACAAACCTATAGAATAACAATGACTCTAAACAAGGGAATATTATGTATCTTTATGAACAGTTGGTGCTATAGTAGTAGGAAGCTCAACCATAGTAGCTTAAATATGAGGGATTTTTTTTGAGGCCACCTCTCATAAGAAGTCTATAGGTTGATTAACGCAGTAACATGATGATGTCATCAAAAATCCAGGTTCTTACTGTGTGACATAAATCACAGCAAGATCCTCTATGACCCACCTCCTAGAGTAATGGAAATAAAAACAAAAATAAACAAATGGGACCTAATTAAAGTTAAAAGCTTTTGCACAGCAAAGGAAAGTAGAGAAGTGAAAAGACAACCCTCAGAATGTGAGAAAATAATAGCAAATGAAACAATTGACAGAGGATTAATTTCCAAAATATACAAGCAGCTCTTGCAACTCAATACCAGAAGAAAAAACAAAACAAAACAACCCAATCAGAAAGTAGGCAAAAGACCCAGACATTTCTCCAAAGACCTACAGATGTCTAATTAACACATGAAAAGATGTTCAACATCACTCGTTATTAGAGAAATGCAAATCAAAACTACAGTGAGATATCACCTCACACAGGTCAGAATGGCCATAATCAAAAAAAAAATCTATAAATAATAAATGATGGAGAAGGTGTGGAGAAAGGGAACCCTCTTGCACTACTGGTAGAAATGTAAATTGATACAGCCACTCTGGAAGACAGTATGGAAGATTCCTTAAAAAACTATACATAAAACCCATAAAAACCATATGACCCAACAATCCCACTACTGGGCATATACCCTGAGATATAATTTAAAAAGACACATGTACCCCAGTGTTCATTACAGCACTATTTATAATAGCTAGGATGTGGAAGCAACCTAGATGTCCATCAACAGATGAATGGATAAAGAAGCTGAAGCTGTGGTGCATATATACAATGGAATATTACTCAGCCATAAAAAGGAATGCATTTGAGTCAGGGCTAATGAGATGGATGAACCTAGAGCCTATTACACAGAATCAAGTCAGTCAGAAAGAGAAAAACAAATACTGCATATTAATGTAAAGGCTACCCACTCCAGTATTCTGGCCTAGAGAATTCCATGGATGGTATAGTCCATGGGGTCACAAAGAGTCAGACGCGACTGAGTGACTTACACTTTCACTTTCAATATATATGTGGAATCTGGAAAGATAGTACTGATGAACCTATTTGCAGGGCAGCAGTGGAGACTCAGGGCTTCCCAGGAGGCACTAGTATAAAGAACCCACTTGCCAGTGCAGGAGATGTAAGAGACGTGGGTTTGATCCCTGGGTTGGGGAGATCCCCTGGAGGAGGGTATGGCAACCTACTCCAGTATTCTTGCCTGGAGAATCCCGTGAACAGAGGAGCCTAGCAGGCTACAGTCCATAGGGTTGCAAAGAGCTGGACACGACTGAAGTGACTTAGCACTCACACAATGGAGATGCAGACATAGAGAACAGACTTATGAACATGGGAATTGGGGAGGGGAGGAGAGGGTGGGACAAATGGAGAGAGTAGCATGGGAACATACAAACTGCCGTATGTAAAACAGATAGCTCGTGGGAATCTGCTGTATTACCCAGGGAACTCAGACTGGGGCTCTGTGATAACCTAGATGGGTGGGATGAGGTGGGAGGTGGGATGAGGGGGGAGGTGGGATGAGGGGGGAGGTGGGAGGGAGGTTCCAGATGAAGGGGACATATGTATACCTATGGCTGATTCATGTTGATATATGGCAGAAGCCAACACAATATTATAAAGCGAGTATCCTTCAACTAAAACTAAATAAATTTAAAAAATAATTTCCAGGTTCTTTCCACCTGTTTTTTCGCAGTGGCCAGAAATGACAGCTGCAGTTCTAAGAGTTACATGTATTAACATTCAGAAGCACAGATTAATTCCTTGCTTTTTATGAGTGAAGATACGGTGTCTCAGAAACCCCCAGTAGCAGTTGGGGCCTACTCAAAAGAGAAATCTCCCAGCAGGTTAAACATGGAAGTTTTATATAAGAATTATTAACTGCAATAAAACAGTAACTATAGAATACAAAGAACCTATGGTATTTGAGACCTAAGGGTGAGTCCTGGAGGAACTCCAACCTCACCGAAGAGGGCGCCTTGGCCGCAGCAGAGCAGGGAACTTGGCCCATCTGGAGCCTCTGGTCATATCACCAGCAGCCATGCCCAGGGCAGGCCCAGGAGTAGGGTCAGCTACCCATGGTATGGGTGTCCAGTGGGAGTCTGGCTCCCTTGTGTGGGGTGGGGAGAGGGAGCTAGAGAAGAACTTCAAAGGGCAACACTGCAGGGAGGGGCTTGCAGAGGGAGCTTTCCCTATGGATTCTGCCCACCCCCCGCCTTTGGGTCCCAGGTAGCTGCACACGGGCCAGCCAGGTTACGGCCAGGCCGAGACTGCAGGGTCACAGAGAGATCGAGTTCTGGGCCCCAGGCTCAGGCTGGTCTCACCCGAGGTCCCCACACCCACAGTTCAGGCTGCACATTGAAAAAGTATGAGCTTCCCAGTTGGCTCAGTGATAAAGAATCTGCCTGCCAGTTCAGGAGACGTGAGTGCAACCCCTGGGTTGGGAAGGTCCTCTGCAGAAGGAAACGGCAACCCACTCCGGTATTTTTGCTTGGAAAACTGCATGGACAGAGGAGCCTGGTGGCCTAACATTCATAGGATCATTAAAGAGCTGGACACTACTCAGAGACTGAACAACTTCCCCCTACAATGTCTCTCCAGCACCCTCTACTGAAAATTTTAGCATCATGAGTGAAAAAAGTGAAATGTAAAAGGGAAATGGTTATAGGAGTTTCATTATTTATCATAGAGTGTATGTCCAGGGCTGCGTTCGGAGCTGAGAGGTAATACATTAAGAGCTGACACAGCCCTGGATGACTTTCCCTCATAGCTCCCTGGCCAGAAGTGCATGACATGCACATGCCTAAACCAATAATGGATGAAATTAATCACCATATTTGGCTTAGACTAATCAAGCTTTTTTTTTTTTCTCCAGTAGTCATGTATGGATGTGAGAGTTAGACTGTAAAGAAAGCTGAGTGCTGAAGCGTTGATGTTTTTGAACTGTGGTGTTGGAGAAAACTCTTGAAAGCCCCTTGAACTGCAAGGAGATCCAACTAGCCCATCCTAAAGGAAATCAATCCTGAATATTCACTGGAAGGACTGATGTTGAATCTGAAACTCTAATACTTTGGCCACCTGATGTGAAGAACTGACTCATTTGAAAAGACCCTGATGCTGGGAAAGATTGAAGGCAGGAGGGGAAGGGGACGACAGAGGATGAGATGGTTGGATGGCATCACTGACTCAATGGACATGAGTTTGAGTAGGCTCTGGGAGCTGGTGATGGACAGGGAAGCCTGGTGTGCTGCAGTCCATGGGGTCGCAAAGAGTCAGACATGACTGAGCGACTGAACTCTACTGAACTGAATCAAGCTTTACTTCCCTAGGGCTGGAAAGGTGCTTTCTTTCCGGAGCACATGACCCACAAGACCAGTCAGGGCTCTGCCCTCAAGAAGAAGCCTGAGATTGGTCATGGGCAGACAACCCACGGCACGTGCTACCCAGGCTTCTGTTTCAGTGGTTTGGGATACCCCAGGTCAGAAAAATGGCAGGAACCTACAGTCTATTTTCTCCTAAAAAAATTTTTTTTAAGTCTCTGAAACTTGACCAAAAGCATCGGAAAGCAGATGATACCAGAGAGCAGAATCTTACAATATTTAAGTTACTGAGTTAGAAGATTCTGAGTGTTTTTCATGATGTGAAAATTATCATTGTCTAGAAACTAAAAGCTTGTTATAAGAAGGGAAAATGTTCATTTTGCTTGCTATGAAAGGAGAATGGGAGAAAACTTCAAGTATCCATCAAAAAAAGTCTCTAATCCTCACTTAAAGTCTCCAGAAACTATTTCACTATCGAACCACTGTCATCCTAGCCCTCTGATAGAACCTGGCTTTTCCTTTTATGACTTGCTGATGTCTCTGCTCTTTTGCACACTCATCTGAATGAGCTCATCTTCCTCTTCCTTGCCCTGCTTTCTCCATATGATAAATCTGAATTCACATTTACCACCATACACTTTAATAGCCACACCTTCTCTCTCCATTCAAAGGGAGTTGTGCCAAAGGTGTGCTTGATGGTGAAGGTGTTGTTGGCCAGTTCAGTTCAGTCGCTCAGTTGTGCCCAACTCTTTGTGACCCCACGGACTGCAGCACACCAGGCTTCCCTGTCCATCACTAACTCCTGGAGCTAACTCAAACTCATGTCCATAGAGTCGGTGATGCCATCCAACAATATCATCCTTTGTCGTCCCCTTTTCCTCCTGCCTTCAATCTTTCCCAGCATCAGGGTCTTGGTCACAATGTTGGTCACAGTACTACTAATTTAGAAATTACATCTGCTCAGTCTGAAACATTATTTGGTGAGTAGTTTTTCTTATCTGCAAAATATAAGTAAATATATGGAGGACAGACATTGTAGTCCATACATAATTTTATTTTTTTAAAAGATATTTTAACTTAATATACCATCACTTTTAATGGGATAAAGTCAACCTTAACATTTAAAAAAAAAATCCAAATTGCTTTTCCCACTAAAGAATTATCTCCTGCCAGCCCAATCAGTAGTCACCTCTAAAACGTGATATGGATCATCCATTTTAGGGAGCATTACAAGAATTTACCACTGGGAGTCATATTTCTGGGTGACATGTAACAAAGCTTTGGTAGCAGGCTACTTTGTCATTTACTTGCTGATGTGGGATGTTGTCACTGAGAAATATTTGAAAGCTGCCAAGACCTTCCTGAAGAACAGAATGGCATCTTTATTTTGATGATTATGCCTTCTTTGGGAGAAGAGGAATAGTATTTATTCACAAATTTTGAATATTAAGTAGATTCGAGACTTCAAAACTTAACAATGAAGTTCTATTTGGATGTTTGACTTAATAGTCGAACCTCATTTAACACATAGCTAAAATGTATAGTCAACTCTAAGTAAAATTGGGCTTAGAGATTTTATATTGGAACAGATACAAAATTTTAAACTCATCCTATAACTAACTCAGTTTCAGCACCTCGATCTCCCAGGTATAGGAAGAGGTGAAGGTCAGATCTAGGCTGAGATATGAAAGGGGAAGCTTCCTTGTGCATCCCTCTGAGCGACCACCTTCCTCCCTACAGTCTATCACTGTTACCTGGAAAGTGCCCTCAGCTCTTTTCCTTCACGCTCCTCCCACATTGATAGTCAAGCACTTAGCATCTTTCTCCACACTCATCTCTCCAGATGGAAAATGCCTTTCCTCCCTCCCTCCCATCTGTGTCCTGGCTAACTCTCACCCTACTCAGAGTTGAATTTAGTCACTAAGTCATGTCCGACTCTAGCAACCCCACAGACTACATAGCCCACCAGGCTCTTCTGTCCATGCAATTCTCCAGGCAAAAATACTGGAGTGGGTTGCCATTTCCTTATCCAGGGACCCTACACAGAGTCTCAGCTTAAATACCATCAACCTCAGAGACAACCTCATCTCTCTACCTAAATTAGGTCTTCCCACAATTCTTTATCATTTTTCTTCATAAAATATATTACTAATTACAATTATATATTTGCTTATTTTGTTTCTTTCACATTGTCTGTAGTAAGTAGGTTGTAAGTTTGATGAGGGCAGGAATACTATTTTTAAAATCACTTTTGTTGATATAATAGTGATAATTTTTCTCTCTGGAGTTAGATTACCTAATGTATATTCTGAGTATAGGACTAGCTATAACTTTGGGGAAGTTATATAATCTTTTATGCTTCAGTCCTCTTATCACAAAAATATGGATAATAATTAAATATGTCTAATAAGGTTGTGGCACGACTTAAGGAAATAATATGTGTTAGATTAACAAAAACTCTAGCACATGGCATTGTATACTCATTAAATATTTTCCATTGGTATTTCTATTATTATTATTTCTGATGCAGTGCATGGAACATAGTTGGTGCTCAGTAAACATTTTTTTTCTTTTTAAAATTTATTTTTAATTGGAGGATAATTACAATATTGTGTTGGCTTCTGCCATCTATTAATATCAACATGAATCAGACATAGGTATATATATGTCCCCTCCCTCTTCAAGCTCCCTCCCACCTCCCACCCCATCTCACCCCTCTAGGTTGTCACAGAGCACCAGGTTTGGGTGCCCAGTAAACATTTAATCATTGGATGAATGGTGAAAATTAAACATAGCTTGAGAAAGGTACTTTATTTCTATGTGATGTTCTAATTTTTATATACATTTTATATATTTTATAAGATATATTTTGAAATATAAGGTAATAGTATATGAAAGAACTAAGGGAAAATTATTCTTATATCAGGCTAAACATTTCCCTTGCCTCAGTGCCTGCTCTGTATTAAACTAAAACATGTTTTAATTATCTCTTTACAGATCATATAAAGGTTAATTCCAATTAGTCCAAGTTGAATATTTACATATTTTGAATTAATGACATTCTGATTAATGAGTTTTTCTGTATGTATGGTTTATTCTAAACTAAAAGTAAATTATACATGCTGATAAATCATTAAATTTGATTCATATAAGCATTTTAATGAAATAATTGAATAAAATTTCTCATGAATAAGCATATATTTGTGGAATTATTATTATAAGATAAAAATTGACCTTTGAAATTAAAAGAAAAATTACTATTACTATTTAAAATGAAAAGGGAAAGATAAGGGTTCTTTTCTCTATAATATAATTATAGTTACTAATTTATAATATGGTTTGGCTTTACTATTCTAGGAAGAGATTCATAGGTGATAATCAGACTAGATTTATAGGGGCCAGTATAATAACAATATAGCTTTTGTCCTTTTCCCTTCCCACCAAATTCCCTATGAGAAAATAGAAATGGAAATTTACTCAAATTACAGCTCAATATCTTACAAATTTCCAAATCAGTTATTAATCCACTGCTAAGCAGAAAAAAATAGTATTTCTATTTATGGTAAAATCCAGAAACAAATTTACTCATATATATTTTAGTCAGATTTATTCTCTTTTTTTTAGTAATTCAGTTTCGTATTTTATTTCAGAATTAAATCTATTAATATTTCTGAAGGACATGTTCAGGGGATTGAGTCATGTTATAAATTTGAAGATGCCTAAAATGAAATTTTGTTCAGTTATAATGGTTTATATAATTAACCATAATCTGCTCAAACTTTGTTGCAAAAAAATTCTTCCTATGAGAGTTTTTTAACAGCATTCATAAGAACACAAGGTGTGGGGCAGGGAGGTAAGCAAGGAGCATATATTCATTTTGGTAAGGAAATCTTAGAAAAGGCCACTCATTTTCTTAGGAAATGTTTTCCTAAGAAAGCAGTATTTGCCAATTCACTCCTTTTCTCTTAAACCATAGAAAATCATGGCAATCTACAATTTTGTTCTTATGCCTTTCCTTGTTTAAGAATGATAAATGATTTTATCTAACTGCAGCCCTTTGGCCAATGTGTATGGGGTTTATTGCAGTCATGAGAAAGTTGCATAAGATGCTGGTGACTTCTTTGTCTTCAAATTTACTGAAAATGTTTCTATAATCACTTTGTTAAATATCATCCTAAGTGAATTTTACTTTAATTCTTTGAAAATTCCTGATTCCTACATTGTTAACTCTCACTTAATCAGGGCATCTGGCTTTGCAAACAGAATTTATTTAGTTTTTCTGATGCAATCTGGTTTTTTATTTAAATCAGTTGAGAAGGAGATGGAAGTGTACCTGCAAATCCAATAGGAAGAAAAATCCTATCCTGCCTGTCTTCCTTACTGGCTTACGTTGTAACCCACCACCTCACTATGCCATTGCTGACATCACACAGGTGTGGCAAGCAAAATTTCTCAAATACATCCCTGCCCCCACCCACACCCCTGCCACATACACACACAGAGATGTCTCCCATAACCCCCAGGTGAAATGTGATATGATATCATTCCTGCACTTATGTTATGCTCTGTGAAAGTTGACTTTAAAGCAGGGAGATTATCCAGGTGGGCCTGATCTGATCACATGAATCTTTTAAAAGCAGAAAGCTTTCTCCAGCTGATAGTAGAAGGGCAAGTCAAAGAGATCTGAAGTCTGAGAAGGACTTGCTGCTATGAGGATGGAAAGAGCCACCCTCAGAAGGATTGCAGATGGCCTTCTAGAGATAAAACCAGAAGCCCACTGATGGCAAAGAAGGAAACAGAGGCCTCTCTAACATAACTGCAAAGAACTGAATTTTGCCAATAAACAGGGAAGACGCCATGCTCCAGTTAATTACAAAGCCTATAAATACCCTCTGTTCAGACCCTGAGCAGAGAACCAGCCAGGCCATCCCAGACTTCTGACTTACAGAACTGTGAGTGATAAATGGGTTTTGTTTTAAACTGCTAAACTGGGATACTTTGTTATGCAGCAACAGAAAACTAATACAACTAGGAACAATCCTAACATTTACCAAAAGACTCACTGAACTTATTTGATGATTTGGGTCTGTAACAAAGTACTTCAATTTGTCATATGTTGATATCCTAACCACTGAGTGAGCATACACATTTAGACAACTATAGTTTGCCCTGGTCTTTTAAGTTCCTTTTTCAGCAACAATAAAAATTCTTATCATTATTTTTTAAAAATTGAACAAAATCTATATTCTAACAACTCACAATTTACTAATAATGTGACTAAAATTTGAAAAAATATTGATTAAAGCTACTTTCTTAGAAGGAAGTTTCCATTTCCACCCCAGATAGATCCATATTAGGAATCATTTTTAATAGTTTGATAATACTGCTTGTCAGCAGCAATATACATTCTTGTTCTAAAATGTACCTCTATCATCCAAAATATTATTCACAATTGCCCACATGTGCCTGCTACACATCTGTTTTCAGCTTTTCTATCCCTATTCCTGGATTCTACTCTAACTTCAATGCAGTGATTTCTTAAAATTTCATCAACCGCAAATTAACCACCCTTCCCCCCTCCTCCCATTTCCAAATGATTATCCACACCTGAAGACTTTAAAACTTAACGGTACTTCTCTGCTTGCCTGGCATTTCTTTTAAGACTATTTTCAATGATCCCAGCATCTTAAAACAATTTAAAAAATTGATATGGATGTGAAAGACTTATTAGCGGTCCAGTTGAAAGAAATTAACAAGTGATTTAATCTGAATAAAAGGAGAAATAAAAAATAACACAAAAAAAAGTAAAAAAAAAAAAAAACACACAAAAGTTTTGAGTAGATGACCTAAAGGAAGATGCCAGTAACAGTAACAACAACAAAAAATAAATACAGAAGAAGAAGCAAATCTGGAAGGAAACAGTGAGTAGATTTTAGATAATATAATATTTATTCAAATACTGAAAGGAGAGATTTGTACTAAGATTTAAAATTTTATACAAAGATTTACAACTTTATACTAAATCCTAATCTCCTCTCCCAAATTTTGGATTCTTCAACTATTATTAAGTAAATCTGTACTTTTCTTTATACCTAGGAACTTAATTTCATTTGTATGTAGTAAACTATACTTAATGTGAGTGTAAGCCCATACTCTCATGTAAGAAATCATCTTCTACTATATTTCTCTTGATAATTCAGGGATTGACAATCTCCTTTAGGAAATATTTTTCCAAACTTTATAGCTAGTTTGCCATTATGATCAAGCAAGGAAATTTCACTTCCAAGTATAACCGCAAACCCAGCTACTTTGCTCTGTAAACTATTGTTCCAACATATTTCAGGCTGAAATTTTCCAGCTGTGCTCAAGGGCTCCTCGCAACCACATGGAAACTATTTCTTGGGGCTTATTTTTAATTATAGCCTTTACTCTTTTTTGGTTCTTCAGATATTTCTGCTCCCAAGGTTACATGATGCTCTAGAGACATAACATTTGTGACACCACCACTGTATGATATTCTACAATAAGGAATATCATAGGACAGATGGAAGCACTACCACAGACTTTGGGTTTGTATTTGTAGTTTATTCAGAAGGATGTCCATATTACCATTAATATGTGTGCTTTGAACTCATCAGATGTTATTCATTCGGTTAGATGCCTGTAAATATACCACACAACTAGGATCCCACAAAATGTCATGCTAAGCAAGATCCATAGCCTTAATGATAGAAGTGGTAACATATATTACACATCCTTCCAGTAGGAAGATGTAGTAAGGAACATTGTGTAACATGTCTGTCTTGAGAAGCAAGCTACTGTTGACTCACGCATCTTACTGGCAAAGCGTTCAAGCAAACTCTCAAGTGAAATCCTGTTTATTTCTCATAAATCATCAAAAGTAAACCAGAAGGTTCAATAAGGTAGATATAAATGTTCTCAGTTAAGTCTGAAATAATCATAATGGGTATAGTCCTAGTTCTTCCTCAAATTACTAGAACCTCAAAAGTTCAGGTTAATTCTAAAGTCAATCCAGAACTTGTGTATTCCAAGAAGGGGTTAAAGAGATCCAAGAGGTAGCCTATCCAGTAAGAATGCAGGGCCCACTGTACTGCTAAGGACTATACAAGAATTGGCCAAGAAGATTAAAATGATTCCTTTGTGTGGGTATCTGGAACATAGTGTCCTGCCGTGGCTTTTGCCTTAATTTTTAGAGCTTTTTTAATTAAAAGGATCTATACACTATATTCAGTATAATTTTTTTTCAGTGCAGTGTGTATGAGGAAAGAGGTGGAGTGAAAGTAGTGTTTATTAACTGAAAATTAGTTAATGTAAAAATGTCACTTATACAAGGTAGGTAATCATATAGGATAATTCCCTTTTTACAGATGATGAATCTGAGATTCAGAGACACAGAATGACTTTCCAGTAAGGGCTGAGGAAGATTTAAACTAAGGTGTTTTTGTTTTCATTTTGAAATTCCAGTTCCCATACTTCTTCAACTGTATAACACATGGTCCTCTGAAACTTATAACATTATTAATAAAATTTTTGTTTGAAAACTTACTATTGCCAGAGTTAAATAGCAAAAATAACTATGCCACAGACAGTGGTTTTCAAAGTGGGGTTCCCTAACTAGCAGCAGCTGTATCACCTGAGAAATGGTTAAAATAGTCTTACACTCTAGTCCTAATGAATCAAAGTCACAGGAAGTGAGCCTGGGCAATCTTGTTTTAACAAGGTTTCCAGCTGATTCTGGTACACATTCAAGTTTGAGCTCTAGAATAGGAATTCTCAACATTTGATGGTGCATCATTATCACCATACAACTTTTCAAACTCGGATACATTCCCTACAGTTATTGCATACGTGTAATTCTCACTTGCAGAAAAGGTTGTGTGACATTGCTACAGGATGTTCATGACAGCAGCTAAATTCAGTTAGACAAAGAGCTTCATTATTTTCACATGTTTGGTCAATCTAATGATACACTAAAGCAATGGTTCTCAACAGGGGACAATTTTCCACAATACATTTTATAACATTTTCACTATTGTGAGATTGAATTGTATCTGTAAGGATTTTATGGCAGATATTTAACTGAATGTGATTTTTATGTGTTGGGACCTGTGAGTGTAAGCACAGTATGAGCTAATATATTTAGAGTAACAAAACAGGTAGATCTCGCCTTCTAGATCTATCTAGACTTGCCTTCTATCGAGTCTCTACATGTGGTTATAGAGAGATGACGTCTTTGAGGAATAATATAAACATCTATAGGAAAAAAACACCAACCAGAGTGGAGCAACCACTGAATATACTGCTTTCATGGACTGA
This sequence comes from Odocoileus virginianus, assembly GCF_023699985.2. Classification (NCBI taxonomy): domain Eukaryota; kingdom Metazoa; phylum Chordata; class Mammalia; order Artiodactyla; family Cervidae; genus Odocoileus; species Odocoileus virginianus. The sequence goes on from NC_069698.1 coordinate 18,997,226, forward strand.
ATTGTGCTCCCCAATATTCATATATTAAAACCTTGACCCCCAATGTGACTGTATGTGGAGATAGGAAATATAAGTAAATGATTAAGGTTAAATGAGGTCATAAGGTGGGACCCTAATCCAATAGTACTGGTGTGCTTATCTATAAGAAGGGGAAGAGACACCGGAGAGTTCAATCTCTCAGAACACGGGCAGAAAAAGCGGTATGACCACACAGTGAGAAGGTGTCCATCTGGTGAGGAAGAGAACCCCCACCAGAGAACAAGCCCCCTAGGACTTTGATCTTGGACGTCTAGGCGCTAGTACTGTGAGAAAATAAACCTATGTTGTTTAAGCTACCCAGTCTGTGGTATTCTGCTATCACAGCCCAAGAGGACTACCTTACTGGATGCGTGGAGTCCCCAGAAAAGACAGCTCTTTATATTGGGAATAAACTGGTCCTGGAGAATAGCTCCATTTACCCACCCACAAATGACTGAAAAGCAGGGTTTGAATGGACCGCACTTATTAGTAACGAATGTAACTTGCCAGAACACTGTATGGAACTTGTTAAAGGAATGCAACAAAATCTAGCACTCAACAAGAAATGGACCATGTCTAGCATCCAATCAAAAACTACTAAATGTGCCAAGAAGTAGGAAAACATGAATCTTAAGCTGTTTAAAAAAAAAAAAGATATAAACAGGCCAAGAAATGACAGGGATGATGGGAAGACCTTAAAACAACTACAATAAATATTTTAATATGCTCAGAATTTGAGAGAACATAAATATAATGAGGAAAGAATTAGAAGATATAGAAAATACTCAAATGAGACTTCCAGAAATGAAAAATCTATTATTTGTCATGAACGTGTCACTGGATGGGTTGTCAGCAAATTAAACAATTCAAGAGGGGAAAAGAGAAGTAAATGGAGGATACTACAGTAGAAACTATCCCCCAAAAAGCACAGAGAAAAGTTAAAAAATAAATAAATAAAAATAAATAGAATCTCACTGTCCTGTGGGGCAGTATGGAGCAGTCTAACCTGTGTTTATGGTATCTTGGAGTAGGGGGATGGGATGTGAAAGAAAAGAGTAGAAGAGGAAAAATATTTGAAGAAATAACTTTTTCCAAATTTGATAAAAACTGTAAATCCAAAGACGAAAAAAATGTAAGCCAGATTTTAAAACAAAAGAAAACTATATTGAGGACATTATAGTTAAATTGCTGAAAATAGGTAATAAAGAGAAAACCTTAAAACCAGCCAAAGGAAAGGAAAGATTTGTTTTGTATAGAGGGCAGTGATTAGAATCATTTCAGACTTTTCATTGTCAAAAACAGAAGGAAAACTACACTTTAACATCCTGAAAGAAAACAAAAAGTCAACCTAGGATGTTTTACTCATGCAAATATCTTTTAAAACTAAAACTGAAAGGAACTTTTCAAAAAAGCTGAGAGAAGTCATATTAATAGTTTCCAGTAAGGAATTAGGAAAAATGAATAGAACAGGCAGAAGAAAAATGATACCAGATGAAAATGAATCTGTATGAAGCAGAGAAGAGCATCTCAAAAATGGTATGTGGGCAAATAAAAAATCCCTTCATCACCAATTTTAATTTATTTAAAATATCATTTTTCAAAAAATTACATAAATTAATCCCTCCAAACCTGTATATTTTTGAAACAAGTTTCCCATGCATTTATTTCTGTAAATTTTCCATTTTTTTTACCCTAAGGGTGGATTGCTAGTACAGTAACTGTGAAAGAACTCTGTATCTTAATTTCATCACTATAATTATTACTCACTCTTTATCATTTGGTTTCTTTTCGCTTTATACTGCAGCTTTGTAGCTAGTGAGTGTGGATGACATTTAACTATTTTAAGAACATTTAGCCAGTTCTGAAGCACCTTCAGTGATTTCAGCATATAACAATTGCTCTTCAGGACACACTGGTGCTGGAATTCTCAGTCTGAAAAAGAATGTAAATGGTTTATATTGAATGACATAGCAAATTCACTCAATAGGAAAGAGCCTAGTCTTTCTCACTGTCTGCCAAAAGATATTCAGCACAGTTTAAAGGATCTACATTCTTACAAATTATGTATTGAACATAATCATTGTGATTTTTTTATTCTTTCGTTCCCCCTGAATAATAAATTCAGTGAATATTGCTAAAACACAGTTTAGTAACTGAATGATCCAAATGTTTTTCAAATAAAGTCCTTTCAACTATCAAATTATCAAATTCATGGCTGACTGGAGAATTATGTTGCAAAAAACCAGTGAAATATCACCACATTCAAACATTTTTAATGGATTTTTTAATCCAAAAAGCTCTATTCCTTAAACTCTAAGCATCTCCTGTGCAAGGTATTTTCTGTGAAAATAAATATAAAATTAAAGAAAAAAGAAAACTAATAAAAAAATTCTTAAGTTTTTAATGTTTACAGTTGGAATTTTCATAGTATAGCAGGAAGCAAAAAACTAATCGTGTACTTTCTTATAAACCCTCCAATGGCTTCCCACAAATTCTGGAATAAAGTCTATAGTCTTTGTCATTTCACTCACCCAACTGAATGTTTTGGTGTCTGCTAACATGACAAGATCAAGAACATCCCCAAGAAAAAGAAATGCAAAAAGGTAAATGGTTGTCTGAGGAGGCCTTACAAATAGCTGAAAAAAGAAAAGAAGCTAAAGGCAAAGAAGAAAAGGAAACATATACTTACCTGAATGCAGAGTTCCAAAGAATAGCAAGCGAGATAAGAAAGCCTTTCTCAGCGATCAATGCAAGAAATAGAGGGAAAGAATAGAATAGGAAAGACTAGAGATCTCTTCAAGAAAATTAGAGATACCAAGGGAACATTTCATGCAAAGATGGGCTCAATTAAGGACAGAAATGGTATGGACCTAACAGAAGCAGAAGATATTAAGAAGAGGTGGCAAGAACACACAAGAGAACTATACAAAAAAATCTTTATGACCCAGATAATCACAATGGTGTGATCACTCACCTAGAGCCAGACATCCTGGAATGCAAAGTCAGGTGGGCCTTAGAAAACGTCACTAGGAATAAAGCCAGTGGAGGTGATGGAATTCCAGTTGAGCTACTTCAAATCCTAAAAGATTTGAAAGTGCTGTACTCAATATGCCAGCAAATTTAGAAAACTCACCAGTGGCCACAGGACTGGAAAAGGTCAGTTTTCATTCCAATCCCAAAGAAAGGCAATGGCAAAGAATGCTCAAACTACTGCACAATTGCACTTATCTCACATGCTTGCAAAGTATGCTCAATATTCTCCAAGCCAGGCTTCAACAGTACATGAACCGACAACTTGCAGATGTTCAAGCTGGTTTTAGAAAAGGCAGAGGAATCAGAAATCAAATTGCCAACTCCGTTGGATCATCAAAGAAAGTAGGAAGCTTCCAGAAAAACATCTATTTCTGCTTTATTGACCACACCAAAGCCTTTGACTGTGTGGATCACAACAAAGTATGGAAAATTCTGAAAGAGATGGGAATACCAGACCACCTGACCTGCCTCCTGAGAAACCTGTATGCAGGTCAAGTAGCAACAGTTAGAACTGGGCATGGAAAACAGACTGGTTCCAAATAGGGAAAGGAGTATGTCAAGGCTGTATGTTGTCACTCTGCTTATTTAACTTATAAGCAGAGTGACATCATGAGAAATGCTGGTCTGGATGAAGCACAAGCTGGAATCAAGATTGCAGGGAGAAATATCAATAACCTCAGATACGTAGGTGAAACCACCCTTATGGCAGAAAGTGAAGGAGAACTAAAGAGACTCTTGATAAATGTGAAAGAGGGGAGGGAAAAAGTTGGCTTAAAGCTCAACATTCAAAAAATGAAGATCATGGAATCTGGTCCCATCACTTCGTGGCAAATAGATGGGGAAACAATGGAAACAGTGAGAGACTTTATTTTCTTGGTTTCCAAAATCACTGCAGATGGTGACTGCAGCCATGAAATTAAAAGACTCTTGCACCTTTGAAGAAAAGTTATGACCAACCTAGTGAAGTAAAGTGAAGTTGCTCAGTCGTGTCCAACTCTTTGCAACCCTATGGACTGTAGCCTATCAGGCTTCTCCGTCCATGGGATTTTCCAGGCAAGAATACTGGAGTGGGTTGCCATTTCCTTCTCCAGGGGATCTTCCTGACCCAGGGATCAAATCCAGGTCTCCTGCATTGTAGGCAGATGCTTTACCCTCTGAGCCACCTAGACAGCATATTAAAAAGCAGAGACGTTACTTTGCCAAAAAAGGTCAATCTAGTAAAAGCTGTGGTTTTTCCGGTAGTCATGTATGGATGTGAGAGTTGGACTATAAAGAAAGCTGAGCACCAAAGAATTGATGCTTTTGTACTGTGGTGTTGGAGAAGACTCTTGAGAGTCCCTTGGACTGCAAGGAAATCAAACCAATCAATCCTAAAGGAAATCAGTCCTGAATATTTATTGGAAGGACTGATGCTGAAGCTGAAACTCCAATACTTGGCCACGTAATGCCTCATTGGAAAAGTCCCTGATGCAGGGAAAGATTGAAGGCAGGAGGAGAAGGGGACAACAGAGGATGAGATGGTTGGATGGCATCACCAACTTGATGCACATGTGTTTGAGCAAGGTCTGGGAGTTGGTGATGGACAGGGAAGCCTGGCATGCTGCAGTCCATGGGGTCGCAAACGGTCGGACATGACTGAGAGACTGAGCTGAACTGACATGACAGGTCATCTCCTGCCTTTCTCAGCCCACCGTGCTCAATGTGCTAAATAGGTTCAAGGCCTACTAACCTAGTAACATCATTTCCCTCTGTTGACCTTGCCAAAGTCTGTCCCCCTGAGGACCTCCCCCAACGCTGTTCCTTCTGCCTGGGATGTGCTCTACCTTTCTAACATCATCTCCCTCCTTCTCTTCTCATCTTATCAACTTAAAATATTATATTCTTTATTTTTGGTTCATTGCATTTATTTCACACAGTAATTTTATCTTTTTATATCTTTGCACTGACACTGTATTCCAGTAGGGAAATATCACGTTTATTTGGTCTCTTTCCTCATGTCCAGGAAGTGCATGGCAAGGAGTAGGGACTTCATGTTTGTGGAAGGAGTGAACAGCTTGATTTGCACATGAATTGATGAATGCTTTTTACCACAAATGCCATTTCATTCTTAGATGAAACCCACAAACTGTGGCGGTATTTGCTATTATTTTATATGCTTTAGTGGGTCTTTCAAGAACACTGTATACTGAAATTGATTCATTTGGCATTACATGGATTCCTCGTTGTAATATGGAAGAGCAGTTAAAAGCATCATATGTGAACATTTAGAGGTAACAGATGCATAGAAATTCTAATGTTCCTTCCAAAAAATCCAATGCCATACACGTGTATGAACTTGTACTAGAAAATGGAAGCACTTGTTTATGATAAGATGGTATAAAATGGGAAGGAAAATCAGTGCAGGCATTGGAAATCCCTGTTTCAATATGAGAACTCAGCATTCCGCCAGCATGGCAAGGTGATCTGTGTTGCAACATCTCCACACTGTGGCCACATCTAGAATCATTTACTTCTCTGTGGGAACGCACGCTTTTCAGGTCTTAAGTAAGGGTAATGCACACAAGCATTCATTTAATAGTAAATGCAACTAATTTGAATAATTTCTTGAAAATTAATCTCTCAGAATTGTACTAGTGCCCCGTAGTCATCATGGCTTAATTTCATGCTGGCACAGTCCACTGTGGTTGCTTTTCTAACGGCTCACTCCTCTGGTTTTCACCCTACTCATATCCAAAAGCAATTTTTAAAAAACTCAAATGCTTGATTTAGGAAAAATGGAAACTATACCGTATCTCTCTTCTTCTATCTTAACAGCAGTTTCCTTTATTAACCATTATTCCTTTCCCCCAAATTTCTCTAATACACAATAATCTGAATTCTAATCTTAACCTTAAATTCTACAGTTACTTCAAAATTGTATGCCATTTTATTGAATATTTAAGATCAACTGTCTTCAATATATACCCACTTCAAAGTGCCTTTGTGTACACCTCTCTTTTTCAAGTATTGAGTGAGAAGTAAAAAGAGATTTTCGAAATGAAGGGAAAAGGGAGAAAAAAATCTAAGTTTCCCCATTCTGCTTGGTCAAGCCTTTTAGATGACAAAAAAAATTGAGTTGATGTGAAATCTCAAAGCATTTGGCACTGGATAATGAATTCTACTACTTTGCTTCAAAAATATTAATCTATAAAATCTCTTGATTGGCTTGTCTGTTAATACTTTTACTATGCAATAGAGAAAAGGCGTTTTGTTACCTAAAATCATTCTGCATTCTTATTTCATCCAACACTGACAACTTTCTATATTAGATTCTATAGATGGTATAGTAAAGATTTTTCCCAAGTATGTACCTTCTCACTTCAGTTCAGTCGCTCAGTCGTGTCCTACTCTGTGACCCCATGAACTGCAGCACGCCAGACCTCCCTGTCCATCACCAACTCCCAGAGTCCACCCAAACCCATGTCCATTGAGTCAGTGATGCCATCCAACCATCTCATCCTCTGTTATCCCCTTCTCCTCCTGCCCTCAATCCAAATAAACCAGCTCTTTGCATCAGCTGGCCAAAGTATTGAAGTTTTAGCTTCAACATCAGTCCTTCCAGTGAACACCCAGGACTGACCTCCTTTAGTATGGACTGGTTGGAAATCCTTGCAGTCCAAGGGTCTCTCAAGAGTCTTCTCCAACACCACAGTTCAAAAGCGTCAATTCTTTAGCACTCAGCTTTCTTGATAGTCCAACTCTCACATCCATACATGACCACTGGAAAAACCATAGCCTTGACTAGACGGACCTTTGTTGACAAAGTAATGTCTCTGCTTTTCAGTATGCTGTCTAGGTTGCTCATAACTTTCCTTCCGAGGAGTAAGCATTTTTTAATTTCATGGCTACAATCACTATCTGCAGTGATTATGGAGTCCCCCAAAATAAAGTCAGCCACTGTTTCCACTATTTCCCCATCTATTTGCCATGAAGTGATGGGTCCGGATGCCATGATCTTAGTTTTCTGAATATTGAGCTTTAAGCCAACTTTTTCACTCTCCTCTTTCACTTTTATCAAGAGGTTCTTTAGTTCTTCACTTTCTGCCATAAGGGTGGTGTCATCTGCATATCTGAGATTATTGATATTTCTCCTGGCAATCTTGATTCCAGCTTGTGCTTCTTCCAGCCCAGCGTTTCTCATGATGTACTCTGCATATAAGTTAACTAAGCAGGGTGACAATATACAGCCTTGATGTACTCCTTTCCCTATTTGGAACCAGTCTGTTGTTCCATGTCCAGTTCTAACTGTTGCTTCCTGACCTGCCTACAGGTTTCTCAAGAGGCAGGTCAGGTGGTCTGGTATTCCCATCTCTTTCAGAATTTTCCACAGTTTATGGTGATCCACACAGTCAAAGGCTTTGGCATAGTCAATAAAGCAGAAATAGATGTTTTTCTGGAACTCTCTTGCTTTTTCAATGAGCCAGCAGATGTTGGCAATTTCATCTCTGGTTCCTTGGCCTTTTCCAAAACCAGCTTGAATATCTGCAAGTTCAGGGTTCATGTATTGCTGAAGGCTGGCTTGGAGAATTTTGAGCATTACTTTCCTAGCGTCTTGGATGAGTGCAATTGTGCGGTAGTTTCAGCATTCTTTGGCAGTGCCTTTCTTTGGGACTGGAATGAAAACTGACCTTTTCCAGTCCTGTGGCCACTGTTGAGTTTTCCAAATTTGCTGACATACTGAGTGCGACACTTTCACAGCATCATCTTTTAGGATTTGAAATAGCTCGGCTGAAATTCCATCACCTGCACTAGCTTTGTTCATAGTGGTACTTCCTAAGACCCTCTTGACTTCACATTCCAGGATGTCTGGCTCTAGGTGAGTGATCACACCATCGTGATTATCTGGGTCATGAAGATCTTTTTTGTACAAATCTTCTGTGTGTTCTTGCCACCTCTTCTTTTTTTTTTTTTCAATTTTTATTTTTTTTTCCATTTATTTTTATCCATTGGAGGCTAATTACTTTACAATATTGTAGTGGTTTTTGCCATACATTGACATCTCTTCTTAATATTTTCTGCTTCTGTTAGGTCCCTACCATTTCTGTCCTTTATTGAGCCCATCTTTGCATGAAATGTCCCCTTGGTATCTCTAATTTTCTTGAAGAGGTCTCTATTCTTTCCTATTCTATTGTTTTCCTCTATTTTTTTGCATTGATTGCTGAGGAAGGCTTTCTTACCTCCCTTGCTATTCTTTGGAACACTGCATTCAAATGAGGACTAGATAATCTCTAAGATCTCTTCAGACTCTAAACCATACAATTATATGATGAAATGCATTATTTTTATTAAATGTGATTTTAATTAAAGATACTTAAACTTCCAAGAATAGTTTTTCATTGAAATGACAAGTACTATAAAAACATAAACAAATATCTATTCATATATAAATGATAGACATGAGTAATGTCATTAACTAAAAGTCTGTTTATATATCATAATTATGATATTAGAAATACAGCTTGCAAATTATTAAACCAAACCTTTACATATAATCACTATGGAGGATTTTCTACATAAATAATCATCTCCCAATACCAGAGGCACTATATAATATATCTGCATTACAAACTATTGAAGAATATATCTCACATTCATGAAACACAGTAAAGTTTAATTTTCAAATATAAAATAAATGTAATCGAAGAACTGACAGTATTCACAAATGTCAGCTTCATGATTCAAGGACATGGCCCCTATTGAAGAACATAGGACAGAGACTGCATTTACCATGAAGCACAGAAGACATCTAGATCTGAGATGATGGTTGGATTTTAATTCTCTTTCTAACGTCAATTGATTAGGAATGGTGCCTGGAAAAATGCACTGAAGAATGTGTGACCCTCTTTGAGCTCAGTGGGAAAAAACTGGGAAGATTGATGATTGGTGTCCACTACAGGCTGGGGGTATGGAGGGTGGATGAGTTTGGAATCAAGTATTTGCTAATCCTGTAGTAGACTATTAATCACTGACTCTCCACAAATCTTTTTCCTCCCACCTCTACCCCTTTGACTAGCTATAAAATCTCTCACTAATATTTAAATTGCTACCCGTTCTTTCAGAATACATCCTATTCCAGCAAAGTAATAGTTATTTTGAGTGGGCAGAATCCTTTCTATTTTTTTTAAATCTTGAGAGTGCATAAAACAGGGTGGCATTCCAGCTTCTTTTCAGCAGATACCCTTCATCCATCAGCAGTATAACAGAAAACATTAATTTGGAAAAGAGAAACCAGAATGATGTGGATAATCATAGTACCCCACCCCCCAAAAAATTGCTGATTCAATGTCCCCCCTTCTGTCTGGGTCCCATGATATCCCTAGACTCTTCCTGAATAGTGATTAAAATTTTCCCTTATTGCAGCAAAACTGCAGCTGTTAACTCCCACTGTCGGCATCTGCCCCAGTACCCTCTGTAATCCTTGTACATTTTGTGATTTTGTTGTCTACTTTATATTTTCATTCTTATTCTTTTACTGTTAATTGTAGTTATAATCACTTTAATTTTTTCTTGTTAATGACAGTTAAAATCTCTGAACTTTTAAGAAGTTGATTTACAGTATCATGTAGTTTCAGCTATTACACCAAAGAGATTCAGTTATATTATATTTGGTTTTTAGATTATTTTCCATTTTAGGTTATTTCAAGATTTTGAATATGTGTTGTAAAGCTTTCTTAGTTATCTGTTTTATACATATATATTGTTCTTATTATTGCCATACTTCTAATTTATCCTGCATCCCCTTCCCCTTTGGTAGCCATAAATTTATCTTCTGTGAGTCTGTTTATGTTTTGCTTTTACAGAGTTTATTGGTTATGTTTAAAATCTATGTACTGGCTTATTTAAATGATCTTCAATTCTTTTTAAAAAAATTTACTGGAGTATAGTTGATTTAAAGGGTTGTGTTTCAATTCTTTTATGTATTTGCCTATCCTATTGTGATTTCTCCCTTTCCTGTAGACTTTTGCTCCTTTTCTATTTAGAGATCCTTAATATGTCTTTTAGTGTAGATTTAGTATTGATGAATTCTTTCAGGTTTTGCTCATCTGAGAAATTCTTTCTGTTCTAAATTGTCATCTTACCGGGTAGAGTATCCTAGGTTGCAGATTCTCCCCTTTCAGAACTTTGAATAAACCATGCCACTCTTCTGGCCTGCAGAATTTCTGCAGAGAAATCTGCTAATAGCCTTATGCAGGTCCCCTTGTAAATGACTGTAGACTTTAGAATCTTCTTTTTAACTTTAGTCATTTTAATTACAGTAAGTTTGGTGTGGGTCTGTTTGCTGTCACCTTGTTTGGGGCCCTCTGTGCTTCCTGTAGTTTAATATATTTCCTTCTTTAGGTTGGGAAGTTTTCAGCCATAATTTCTTCAAATATATTTTCAATCCTCTTTTCTTTCTCTTCTCCTGATACCCATATTTTGGATAGATTGGCAAGCTTTATAATACCCCATGAATCACTTATGTTGCTTTCCTTTTCTTGTCTCATTTGTCTTCCTGTCTGATATTTTGATTGGGTGACTTCCATTATTCTGTCTTCTGGATCACTACTCATTCCTCTGTGTCATTTAGTCTCTTATTCATTGCTTCTAAATTGATTTTTCTCTTGACAGTTCAACTTTTTAATTTTATTCAGTTCATCTTTATAGTTTCTATTTCCTTGTCACAATGATCTGCACTTCTTTCAGTAATCTTTCTTAATTTCTTTAACATTTTTATTACCTCATTTTTGAACTTGGAGTCTAGTAGACTGGTGAGGTCTGTTTCATTATTTGTTCTTTCAAGGGATTTCACTTGTTCTTTCAATTGGCAGTAGCTCTTCTGCCTTTTCATTTTATTTAAATTTCTCTGTCTTTATGAATTTAGAAGAAACAGTTATCTATTTTGGTCTTGAAGGAGAGTTTTTATGTGGGAGCATCTCTGTATTGCTGTGTATCCAATATTTTCGATATGAGGGCTAATTTTGGTATGGATGTCAGCTATCTCTTTCCTCAGAATATGCTGGACATTGTCCCCTTGATGGGTGACTGGTGTTGCAGTGTTTAGAACCCAAGCTGGATGTGAGTCCAGGCTTCATCTTTGCTCCGAGGTTTCACTGCCCTGTCCAGGGCAGAGTCCGCTCCCCAGTTGTTGGGGTAGAACCCCTGTGGGTGGGTTGGATTAAACTTGCCCTTGAGTGGATGCCCTGCCCGAAAGAAGGTGATCGGTGAAGGAAGTATGACCCGTGATGTCACAGCAGACCTAGGCACCACCTGTACAGGCATTGGCGGTTCCACCCAGAGGCAGCAGAAGGTTGCATCCCTTTCTCAGCTGTGTTCATCCCAGGTCCAGTGCAAGGCTGTGGTGTAGATTAGGCTGAGGGTCAGGGTGTTGTGGCTGCAGCAATTGAGGTGGCTATCCTGCTGCCTGGACTCTGGGGTGCCACTGTGCAGATTTCTTCCAGAACCTGTCTGCCCCAGAGCTAGGGTAAGCTGCAGAGTGATGTGTGGAGCCAGGGTACTCTCTCTGGGAAATGAATCTCTGCGTTCCCCTGCCCAGGGGCTGTCAGGCTGCAAGTCAGTGTTTCTTTGCAGCTCATTCTTGGGACACTGCTGTGGCTCCACTCGGCCCTTGGGGCTGCTTCTGTGGAACTAGACAGAATGCTCTCTCTCTGCCTGTGATTTAGTGCTTGGCCACTGCATGTTCTATGGCGCCACCCACTGCATGCCCTGACATGGGTCGGCCTGGCCCAGCCCGCCACCCCCATGCACGTGCTGACCGTGGTCTCCAGGGCTCCTCTTGGATCACACCCCAGGTGCCACAGTCTCTCTTTGTAGCTAGATTGAACTCTGCCCTGATCGGGCACCAGCCTGTGGTATGGGATGAGCAGAGCTGAGGTGTTTGGCTTTTCAGATTGAGAAGTGTGGTGAGCTGGCAGCCACCGGCGCAAGGCTCTTTCTGCTGATTTAGCAAGCCAGCGCATGCGCACTCCTCGCAAGCAGAGTCTAGGGTTCTCCAGGCCTCTGTCCGTCTCAGCAGGCTTCTCAGCAGGCCAAGAAAGGGCTTCGTTACCCCACAGGGTACCCTATTACTGGGATGCCTAGACTGTGAGTCTACATGCCCCCTTCTCTGGGCAAGAGTCCACCCATGGAGACCACCTCTTCTTAGTGATCCCTCCCAGAGGGGCAAGTCCCAACCTAAGGCCTTTTTTTTTGTCCTGCCCAGTTACCTGGAGATATTTCTTGCAACTGTGGTATGTGGTAGATCTGCCAGTTTCTAGTTAGTTTTCTCTGAGAAATTGTTCCACAGGTAGATGTACATTTAATGTGTTCATAGGGGGAGGTGAGCGCTGTCTGCCATCTTAATGACAGTTTTTTGTCTCTCTTTTTCACTGCTCTTGCATTCACCACCAAGAATAGTGCTTAGATCATAGTAGGCACAGAATAAATTCTTAGTGAATAAACGCTTTAATAGATGATTAAGTTAACAACATTGCATTCAGTAGGCATGTTGTGATTGGTTTTATTTCACATTTGGAGAGATGCCTTATTATAAACAAAGTTCTGTATAACAGATTTGGGTCAGGCTATGTGAACTAGAACTAGGCTAAAATTCAGATTAAGATATACTTAACATTTTATTGCTATCAACTATTAATAATTATTAGAGTTAATTATGTTTCTTTCCATTCCCATATCACCACTGAATTCTAGATACACACTGCCTTATATTTATACCATTGCTTTAATCTTCTAAATTGCTTCTCTACTCCAGTTGTTAATACTGTATTTTAATCTATTTTATAAACTGCTGCCAAATTAATCTTTCTAAAGAGCACTATGACAGTCATGCCCCAGAAAATGACTGTGGCATCTCGATGCCTAGTGCGAAGTCTCTCAGGCGGCCCTAATCCACCTCTGCAGACTTGCCTTATACTCCTTCTGCCTCATCACCTTGTGCTCCCACCACTGAGCCTTTGTGAGCGTCACCAGTTCACCTATAAAGATGATCCTCTACATCAAAAACAGGCAACCGTTTTGTGTTTAAAAAAAAGACCAGATAACAAATACTTTAGGCTTTGCAAATCATACAGTCTCTGCCCTGTAGATGCAAAATGAACCCAACAGTAAGTGAATAAGCCTAGATGTGCTCCAGGAATATACGAATTTCACATAATATTCATGTGTTACCAAATATTATTTTTAAAAACCATTTAAAAATAGTAAAGCCATCTTAGCTCGATGTATTATACAAAACAGATGTTGAGTGAACTTTGCCGGGCCAATTTGCTACCCTTTGTTCTACATGGATGTAAATCCTGCTCTTCATTTACAGTTCAGTCTATTCTGTGAGTGCTTCCAAATTGTTCGTACCAACTGTGCCCTCTTCTCCCTATCAAACTTTCTTCTGTTTATATAACAAAAATGACCATATCCTGTACTTCTGTGTTACCCCAGCAGCACATTATGCCAAAGCTAGACACTCAGCATTTGCTGTTTTCTATCACTACTGATAATAACTTTGATGGACATTAGTTATATCACATTTAACCATACCTTATAAAAAGAAAAACTAAAGACCTGTTATTTTAAAACTTTTTTATATTAGCTTATTTCTTTCATCCTAAGATATTTCCTAACCCCCTCCACATACACTATTATTCAACATTTCTGACATTAGACTTTTCTTAACTCTATATAGCCATTGAGTGTGATGCCAGGTTTTAGCACCAAGAAGTAACTGAATCAGTGCTACAGCTTAGTCAATGGAATCTTACAATCAGACAAATACAGGACACTTCAATTCTAATCAGAAAAAGGAAAAATAATTCTTCTACAAGTTTTTCTTTTGTTTTGATTTTGAACTTAGCAGACCACAGCTTCCTAGATCTAGGAATATGGTTTTGACTTGAAATATTCAATACAGCACTCAGATTTTGTCCAATTTTTAGTTTCAGAAAATACTACCATAATCTAAAGCACAAATGAAAGTGATTTTCCTCCCAAATATCTGAGTCCATGAAATAAAAATCAAGTAGAAATTATATGAGTCCTGCCCTTCAAACTTGTTTGCCTGTATATCCCCTGAAAGAATGCTTGTAAAATTTGCTCCCTCAGAAATTTTGAGTTGACATCTGAAATATATTATTAAATAGCTGAAAAGAAGTAATTTCTATTTTTAAGTGTTAATTAATAAAAATGTATCCAACTTAATTGTTTTTCTACCGATCAGTATCTATTTAAGCATTTGTAGACTTTTACACCTAGAAATTTTACTTGCACTCCTTTAATTTGTACTTAATTTCCCCGCTTTCTTTTATTGAACATTGATTTACAGTGTTTCAGGTGTCAGCAATCAGCTATATATAAATATTCTTTTTCAGATTACTTTCCATTACAGGTTATTAAATACTGAATATAGCTCCATCTGCTATACAGTAGGTCCTTGTTGTTAATCTGCTTTTTATATAATAGCGTGTATCTGTTCATCCAGTCCAGGGGTTGCAGAGTCGGAGACAACTGGGCAACTGAACAACATCCATTCATCCAAAATCCCTCATTTATCCCTACCTCCTTTCCACCTGTTGTAACTATAAGTTTGTTTTCTATGTCTGTGATCTACATCTGTTTTGCAGATAAGTTCTTTTGTATCATATTTTCAGATTCTGCATATAAGTGATATCACATATTACTTATGTTTCTCTGACTTAATTGACTTAGTATGATAATTTCTAGGTTCATCCATGTTGCTGCAGATATCATTATTTCATTCTTTCTATGGCTGAGTAATATTTCATTGCATATGTATTAATTTGTATTCCAGTTGTCCCACAGAATTTTATCCTAATATATTTTATTTTTAAAAAACTTATTAATCACTGTATAATAATTCTATGCAGGAAAAAATTCACAATTTTAAAAAATTTTACTATGTTTAAAGTGTTAAACATGTCTTCTGGTTATTATAATCTTTAGTTTTATATAACTGACCAAAATTCTGTAGCTAATTCACACACTTCACTGAAAACCCATGATTTAATGAAGTAGGTTATTTCTTATATAAATCGGTTTGTCATCAGTTTTGTCTTTTAAATAAGCATGAGAAAGTATGCTTACACTAATAAGTAGAGAGGAATGAAATTATAATAGTTGAGACCTTTTCTAAGAGTTGTACATTTTAGTGTATATAAATTTTAGATCAAAAGGAAAAATATGGTGATTTATTGCCAAAATTCATTTTAATAAATGATCAGATGATAGATCATCATCTGATGATGTTTTTCTTTCATTTTGTTGAAACCAAATACTTTTAATGAAAGCTTAGCAACCACCTAACTTGTAAAGCTTTTGTTGAATGATAATTGTAGTGATTCCCTTTCCCTACACCAATTAATTAAAATTTTTGATTTTTAAAATTTGAGGTTTTGATACCACAGAGTAATGCACTACAGTGAGGTGCAGGAGGGATAAGAGTAACTGTAAAAGGAAGGTTGGAAAACAGGAAATGGCATAGTGCCTAGACCACAGGCCTGGTCCAGTAAGTATTGGAAGAGGGCAGGTATTGAAATTAAGGAAATTGATTGCCTTAGAACCCTTGATAGCAGTTTAAATTTTTACAGTCTTCAGGGACTCTCAGAAGTACATTTTCCTGTTGGAAGTCCACTAGTACAAAGCCCATTCTATGACAGACATAGACCACTCAGAGAAAAGCCTTGGCCACAAGATGTCACTAAAATTCCATGTTCTACTTTAAGATGTTATTACAAGACTCTACTTCAAAATAATCAACAGTAACATTTGAGATTTAAACAAGAGGCGGATAAAGTATTCTTGATGCCTTCTTAATTTCAAAGAAAAAACTGTGATGGGGAAAGAAAGGATGATGAAGACAAGCAAGATAGTTTTTGCAGTATTATGCTATCTGAGCCTATACTAATTTGTTTCTAGCAAAATGTAATCCAATAAACTGTTTAAATGGAATTAAAATTTAGTTATTTAAAGTAGGGTACTCTTAAAATGGAACATCTTGTAAAAATAAGTATTTTATTAAAACTCCTAGAAAATTAATACATTTTGTGGATGAAAATAAACCTATCCATTTAATCAGATTTACCTTAGAAAATCTGTTTATTCATCTACATAGCTGTGCGGCCCCTAAAACTTTTTATAATGCAAGACCTCTCAGATTTGAAAACTTAGCTACTGCTTAGTTTTTCAAGAGTGACGTATATTTATAGTACTCACTATATACTTTAGGTATTTTGGGAACTTGTTTATTGGCATGCTACATTTATTACCAGTAAAAGTTAATCACTATGCGAAGTCTAGCAATTAGGAACAGGCATATTTTTTAAAGTTACCTGTGTACAGTTCTTGGGACTTTCTCTAACGTGCAAACCCAAGAGATTCAAAAGACCCAGCTTTATAAGGACTAATAAAATGAAGAAAGAAGCCATCTGAATGTAGGAATATAAATAACATAAATTTGCCTATTTACTAATTATGATAATGAATGAATGCTTTATTTTGGCTAGGAAATAACAAAGAATATGAAGATCATCTGATGAAAATATCCCCCTCATCCATGTATCATGCAAAAACACATCCTTGCTCAACATACATCTAAAAAAATATATACTTATTAATAACATTCTGAAAATGTTAATATAATAATTGTAATTCATAAAATGTGAATGAAAGAAAATAGGATTTTTTATGTCATCTCTTAACTTTTTATTGGAGTATAGTTGATTTACACCACTGTGTTAGTTTCAGTTGTATAGCAGTGATTCAGGTTCGGGATTTTTCTTTTGCAGATTATATTTCATTATAGGTAATGTAAGGTATTGAGTGTAATGACCTGTGCTATATAGTAAACCCTTGTTACTTCTCTAGTTTATGTATAGTAGTTTGTATCTGTTAAACTCATACTCCTAATTTCTTCTTTCTCCCCTCCCTTTCCCCTATGGTAACCAAAAATTTGTTTTCTAAGTCTGGAGTCTGTTTCTGTTTTGTATATAGATTCATTGCCATTATTTTTTAGATCACACATATGAGTTATATCATATATTTGTCTTTTCTCCACTTTCACTAAGCATATTCTTTAAGTTCATCCACATTGCTGTAAATGGGAATAGTTCCTTCTTTTCCTTGGCTGGGTAATATTCCATCATGTGCGTGTAGAATCACTTCTTCCTAAGTCAGTTGCCTATTGTGGACACTTAGGCTGTTTCCATGTGTTAGATATTGAGATAGTGCTGCTATGAACATTAGGGTGCAAGTATCTTTTTGAATTAGAGTTTTCATATTTTCCAGATACATACCCAGGAGCAGGATTACTGGATCATACAGCAGGTTCTATTTTTAGTTTTAAAGGAACATCCAACAGTTTTTCACAGTGGCTGCACCAGTTTAATGCCTACCGTGTTAGAGGGTTCCGCTCTACTCCATACCTTCACCAGCATTTATTATTTGAAGACTTTTTGATGATAGTCTTCTGACTGGTGTGAGGTGATACCTCATTTGAGTTGTATTTCTTCAATAATTAGCAATGTTGAGCATCTTTTCATATGCCTGTTGGCAATCTGTATGTCTTCTTTGGAAAAATGTCTGTTTAGGTCTTCTGCATATTTTTTTACTTGGTTGTTTTTTTGATATTAATTTGTATCAGCTGTTTGTATATTTTGGATTTTAAGCCCTTGTTGGTAACATCATTTGCCAATATTTACACCCATTTCATAGGTTGCCTTTAGTTTTGTTAATGGTTTTCTTTGCTGTGCAAAAGCTCTTGAGTTGGATTAGGTCCCAGTTGTTTATTTTGCTTTTATTTCTTTAGCCTTAGGATCTAAGAAAATATTGCTATGGGTTTATATTAGAGAACGTTTTGCCTATGTTCTATTTTATGAGTCTTATGGTGTCATGTCTTATAAAGATCTTTAAGTCATTTTGAGTTTATTGTTGTATATAATATGAGGAAGTGCTCTAATTTCATTGATTTACAGGTAGTTGCCCAGCTTTCCCGACATCAGCTGCTGCAGAGGCTGTCTTTCCTCCATTGTCTGTTCTCTGTCCCAGCCTCCTTTGTCATAGATTAACTGACCCTAGGCGTGCGGGTTTGCTTCTGGGCTATTCTGTTAAATTTATGCATATTTGTTTTTGTGTCAATATCACACTATCGTTTTAAAAACATTTTACATTAAAGTATAGCCAATGAACAATGCAATGATAGTTTCACAGCAAAGGGACTCAGCCATACATATACATGTATCCATTCTTCTCCAAACTCCCCTCCTATCCAGGCTGCCATATAACATTTGAGCAGAGTTCCCTATGCCCTGCAGTAGGATCTAGTTGGTTATAAAACTTCATTACTACTATAAAGAAATGCAACAGATTTTTGTATATTAACCTTGTATCCTTCAACCTTGCTAAATTGATCTAATAGATTTTGTGTGGAGATTTTAGAGTTCTCTATACATCTGTATATCTCTATATATCACCAGGGCTTCCCTGTGGCTCAGCTGGTAAAGAATCTGCTTGCAGTGCAGGAGAGCTGGGTTCAATCCCTGGGTCAGGAAGATCCCCTGGAGAAGGGCGTGGCAACCCTTCTTGTCTTGAGAATTCCATGGACAGAGGAGCCTGGTGGGCTACAGTCTGCGGGGCAGCAGAAAGTCAGACATAAATGAGCGCCACACACACAGACACACACACACACACACACACAGGTCATCTGCAAATAATAAGTTTTACCACTATTGTTCCAGTTTGGATATTTTGTATTTTTCTTGTCAGATTTCTGTCACTAAGATTTCCCATACTATGAGAGTAGGCACCATGAGAAGCTACCAGTAGCCATCCATGTCTTATTTCTGAATTTAGTGGGAAGGCTTTTTTTTTTCCACTGTTGAGTTATTATGCAGACTGTGGGTTTGTCATAAATGGCTTTTATTATGTTGAGGTATATTCCCTCTGTATCCACTTGGGTAAGAATTTTTATCAGGAATAGATGTTGAATTTTGTCAGATGTTTTTTTTGACATCTTATTGAGATGATCATGTGTTGTCTTTCCCTTTGTTACTATGATGTATCACATTGACTGATTTGTGTAGGTTAAACCACCTGTGACACTGGAATGTATCCAACTATAGTGTATGATGCTTTTCATACACTGTTGGATTGTTTGCTAATATTTTGTTGAAGATTTTTACATCTACAGTTGTCAAAGATATTAGTTTATAATTTTGTATTTTTGTGGTGTTTTGGTATCAAGGTAATGGTGGCCTCATAGAATGAATTTGGGAATATTCCCTCCTTTTCAATTTTTTGGAGTAGTCTTCAGTGAAACAAGCTCAAATAAAATGTTCAGGATCGTCACCCAAACAGTGAGATCCAAATATCTGAGGAGAACTCACCAGAACACCTGAGGAGTGCCGAGAAGCCGGAGGGGCACAGGGGGCCCTTACTGGTACTGAGCGCCAGTTCCAGGCAGACCCCAGGTGTCCTCTGGCGAATGTCTCTGATATCCAGGCAGCTGCACCAAGCATATGTCAACAAAAAAATCAGTCAATCTAAGAAAGAAATGGCACATTTTGAGCCAAATTTGAGGATTATAACCCAGGAAGAACATCTCACAAAGTTCCAAGAACCATTCTACCCATCAGAAGGCAGTTACACAATTCTGAGACAGAAAGTTGTACACTGAATGATAGGTTATTGACAGTTTACATAATCCAGAGCTGAGCGCTCTGCAGTTCCTTACAAGGTCAAGAAGGAATGTTATCTTTAAGGAGTTGTCTTGTTGATGCTGGGGGAATCTTGCTCTTTATGGTTAAGCAGCTATTTCTGTTGATGGGGGAGGTTTGGTTGATGCATAATGTAGATATATAATGCACAGTAGAGAGGAGAGAGGAAGTCAAAGGGCAGAGAAATAAATGTTTAAATCCTTCTTGTCTTTCTATAAAATGAATTTTCATAGCCAGCACTTCCACACTTTTCATGAGTCTACACATCTTGAGCCCTTCCATCTGTCCCAGTGGGTCTCCCCAGCATCCAAGGGGGGCTTGTCTGTTCTGTGGAGGACGCTATGACAGGGCTGCCCAGTCTGTGGCTCAGCCTCCTTGCTCCCCAGGGTGAGGGTCCGCCCATGCAGACTGTTCCTGCCTTTCACATGCCTCTCAGGGTCAGAGGTCCCAACCTTACGCCCTTTCTTCCATCCTACCAGTATGTGATTTTTCTTAAAGCTTCCATTGTGAACAAATTCTGCCAGTTTCTAGTTAGTTTTCCATGAGAGTTGTTCTGTATGTGGATTTTTGATGTGTTTGTGTGGAAATGTGAGCTCCATTCTCCTACTTCACCATCTTGATCTGAACCCTGAAAATAGTTCTTTTAAAATTTTTTCACTCTAGGACTGAAAATGTTTCAAAGTAGCTCTATTTGGCAGAGAAGGCAATGGCACCCCACTCCAGTACTCTTGTCTGGAGAATCTCAGGGATAGGGGAGCCTGGTTGGCTGACATCTATGGGGTCGCACAGAGTCGGAGACAACTGAAGTGACTTAGTAGCAGCAGCAGCTTTATTTGGGTGGAAAGTAAAAGAAGACAGCTAAATTGATCTGACAAACTGCCAGAATATGGGTTATAAAAGGACAGAAAATAAGAGAATTGACTAGTTGCTAAAAAACAATAATGATTCCAGTTGTTAGTGAGAAAAGGTGATTACTGTGTTTTTTTTAAAACACTATAGTTAAGGCTATGGTTTTTCCAGTGGTCATATGTGGATGTAAGAGTTGGACTGTAAAGAAAGCTGAGTGCCGAAGAGTCGATGCTTTTGAACTGTGGTGTTGGAGAAGACTTGAGAGTTCCTTGGACTGCAAGGAGGTCCAACCAGCCCATCCTAAAGATCAGTCCTGGGTGTTCATTAGAAGGGCTGATGTTGAAGCTAAAACTCCAATACTTTGGCCACCTGATGCAAAGAGCTGACTCATTTGAAAAGACCCTGATGCTGGGAAAGATTGAGGGCAGGAGGAGAAGGGGATGACAAAGGATGAGATGGTTGGATGGCATCACCGACTCGATGGACATGGGTTTGGGTGGACTCCAGGAGTTGGTGATGGACAGGGAGGCCTGGTATGCTGCGGTTCATGGGGTCGCAAAGAGTCAGACACGACTAAGCGACTGAACTGAAAATCAGGTCAGCATAAGCTTTTAGTGTACAACTTGTTCTATAAGAATGATGTATAAGCAATTTTATCTTATCCCATAAATCTGTTTTGTATTACCATGTTCATATGAAAGAGGAAGCTTGTCACTGCTTTGGTATTCTAACAGACATGTGAGGCCCCAAACCTCCTGTTTTTATGAATCCACATATCAAATTTCTTTTTAGTCATATACTTTCTCTCACAATAATCTTCTTGAGTCATCATAAGAAAAATCTACCTGCAGATAATGTTAAATGGATTCCCAATCTGTCCTTTGCATGCAGCTCAAGAAAGAATTTTTTCATGTTATGTTGTAGTACCCTGATGTACCTGATGTTTCTGTATTAAGGCAAGAAAATGAGATGGAGGTTAGGTGGGGCTAAAGCTCTATACAACTAGGCCATTTGCAGAAGACTTCTGTATTACAATTAACATCATGGACCTGGAGGGATGTCTGTTCAAGAAATTAGGTCAACAGGTTGAGTATGCCACATGAGCAAAGCACCTAAAATCAAGGTAAAACCGTTTACTGACATTGTCTGAAAGAAATATTCTTAATCTCTGCTCTGATCTCAGAACCTCATGTGAACACCTTTCCTCTAAAACCGGAAGGATCCAGGAGAAAGTTTTCACCTCATGCCCAGCGTTCACATTACAAAAATGGTGTAGACTTAAAAGATAAAACTTGATGTTTTCTTTCCCCTTCAACATTGGATCAACATCTAGACAGTTCATAGTTGATAATTAACTGTTCTTTTTTAACAAGATGAGTTGTTTGACTTTTTTGCATAACACTTTAATTTACCTAGCCACCACCTTCATAGCTGCCCTAAGAGAACGCCTTCCATCATTAAAAGATCATGATGCATACTTTGCGTGTCTGTTTAGTTGCTCAATCGTGTCCGACTCTTTTGTGACCCCCTGGACTGTAGCCCACCAGACTCCTATGTCCATGGGGATTCTCCAGGCAAGAATACTGGAGTGGGTTGCCATGGCCTCCTCCAGGGGATCTTCCCAACCTGTGGATCGAACCCAGGTCTGCATTGCAGGCATTCTTTACCGACTGAGGCACCAGGGAAGCCCACATCCTGTACCGAAAAATAAATTTTGGTGAAGACATCCTTTTCAGTCTTCACCAAAATTTATTTTCCATATATTACTATTTTCTATATACACAGATTTTCAGGGATGAATTAGGACAAGTTAAGGACTTCTCTCTCAATATACATAACACACATATACCCAATAATGGGTCTGAAAATATCCTCTAGAACACATATGAAAGGAATTACTCTTCTGTGTTGTCACTGAATTACAGAACTTTCTGAAAGAACTTTTCCACTACCATTTTTGTCCTGATTAATGTTATTAATGTTGAAACTGTTTTTAACAAGCTTTCAACAAGCCTTTTTTAAAAATATTATTGCTATTACTGTTACAGATTTGACGTTTGAACTGAGTCTACAAGTTCAGACCCACATGTAATGGATTGCTTCATGGCTGTTGGGAGGCTAGTGTTATTATATAATTTTATACATAACTAACTTCTGAGGACTACATCTGATGGCAGGAAAACACAGGACAAATGGATATAATCATCAAGAGATGCTAAAATGTGCCTGAGTGTCCAAGAGATTGATCTAAGGTGGGGACCCTACTAAGGCAGGGACTTAAGCTATTACTCTTAAGTGAGGCGGCTTCACACTACTAGGTGCTGAGTGAGCTGTAAGCCAGGCGCCTGGGACAGAAAGTGACAGAAGTATCTTACACTCGGCCTTAAGGAATGCAATTCAGGATGATGCTTCTATAATTCTGGACTCTCCTCCATCTTTTATAATGTTTTAAACTGAGATATTTTATAATTTCTCAGAAAAAATAAAATTACCTAACTAAATTCATTTACTAGAGAAATCAATGTTTTAAAAGGATCTGAAAACTTTAGCAACATGCAAATATATGTGCTACTGACCAATGGTAAATAGATTAGTCCAAAAAGTTTTTTCAGATGTTTATTACTGTTCTTCCTTATATGGTTTAGTTGATGTTTTGAAGATATCACACTCACAAAATCTCCTGCACAGAACATACAGATTCTAACTCCATTTACACTGAAGTTCTTTCTACTATTTACATTATGGAGTTTTTGTGAAAAGTGGTATTCATTACTATGCAATCATTTTTCAGTTACCTATTTTTGTGAATTGTGAATAAAGAAGTATCAACTGTAGGATTCAAGTCTAATTAATTTACATGAAAATTAACAGAAAGTACCTTAGTGAAAATGAACATTTGACTTCATGCTGGCTAAAGTAAACTGACCAACACTCCTTGTATACATATGTATCTAATAACTAGAAAAAACATAGTTAAAAATGAGATTTTCTATGAAAACCATATCTTACATTTAAAATTTGGAAAACATGAATTATGTGCAAAAAATTGTGAAACTACATTTGAAAAAATATTTCATTTTTTTCCCTTCTGAACTATGAAACTGTTTACTATGGTCTCCATTCTTTTAGCAGCATTGCTCTAATCTAAAAATTTGGATTTTACCTACAATTCAGATTAAGCACCAAAAGATGTCAATGGTTAAAGTAGTAAGGGCACCATAAGAGATCACAGAAAATCACCTTCTAAGAATAATAAACTATTAACCAGTAATCATTGCTTTATACAAGTTAAAGTGAGAAAAACATTAAGAAACTAAAACAATAAGCTACTTTATGTACCAACTGTCTTCTGTTAAAATACCTGGTACATAGTAAGAGCTCAACAGTTGACCAAATTCAAAGAGCATTTAAGAGAAAACATTGATGTTATTTAAAATCAACTTTTCCCCTCAGTCCTAAACTCTTGCTCTAGCATAAGGTTGCTCTCAGAATTAAAATAATAGCTTATTCTATGTTTCTGTTAATTCCTAGGAGTCTACTATTCATTAATTTTGATTGTCCTATTACTAGTTAAAGCATAAAGCTCCTGACATGCTAAATTTTCTAATGTTATCTAGTTTCTGCACTCTAAACTCATTTTATCATAAAGTTGTACTTCTCTAGTAAGTGCAATCAGTACAGCAAAACCTATCTGCTCTACAAATGTTTTCCATCACACTTCCTGGAATAACTTACGAGCAGGTGCCAGTACCCATCCGGGGCCATGCTCCCCTAGGCAAAACCCTATCCCAAACCTGCCACTCGTCTACAATGTCACTCCTACTGCTCAACCTCTTAGAGTCACAAATACTTAATCATCAACATCTTTATTTTTACTGGGGATTACTGGAAGTCTACAATTTGGCCTTCTGTCAACCACTTCACACTTTTCTTTACTAAGACATGGACTTATATTTTAACTATATGCAACAAAGCAAAAAGTTGTACAGAACACCACTTTTTCACATTTAAGCATTTATAGATTTTAGAAAGTAGGACAGTATTTTAAAGTCCTCATACTTTTTTCCTTTTCTATTCTAGATATGATCTGTAATCTTTTTATGTATATTTCCTCTGTAAACACAAGTACACACTGCACACACATCCTTAAAAATGTTTGGAAAAAACAAAGAATGCAAAGTGTTTTTCAATGAGCATGATTTATGAAGAAGCAAAATAATAATTTCCTTAACAATGAACTGCAATTTCACTTAAAATATTTGTAAGTTGCTGAGAAGGTATACAATCACAAAATCATGTGTAACTTTAAAAAAAACTGTAGCAGATCTTAGAAATCATCTGGTTCACTTTTACATGTGAAGCAATTGAGTTTAAATTCCTTCAAAATAAGAAAGTAGCAGTAGTCAGACTGGACTTAAAGTGCAAGAAAAAACAGGCTTTGTATTAAAAAGAAAATAAACCAAAAAATAAAAAGCCAGACAGAGGGGAAAAAAAAGTCTCTACAACAAAACTATGTGAACTTTAGCACATTATTTAACTTTTGGGGCCTGTTTCTTCATCTTTACAAAAGCATAGACTTTAAATAATTCTGTCGACCAAACAGTGTTGTTAATTTGAATTCATATATTATTCAGGAAAATAACTTTGGCTTTACTCATTAAATATTTACTGAGTATCTAATATATGTGCTAGGCAATGTCTTCAGCAGATACACAAAGAACTAGGAACATATAAGGCTCTGAATAAAAACTAGCATTTGTTCCCTTACTTATATCTTTAATAAACATTATTGAATATCTTGTCTCTGTGCAAAGCAATGGAAATACAATGGAAAAGTAAAACAATCCCTGCTTTCAGCTTAAAATCTTAGTACGGGAAATTCAACTAACAATAATATCTAAAGTGCTAAAACTGAAACAAAATGCTCTGATAAATACCAATATTATAGAGAGGGTCCACTTTTGAGAAAACATTCAAGCCAAATCCTCAAGATGAAAAAGCAGCCATACAAAAAGCTGTGGAAAGGTTATTCATGGGAAGACAAGGCAACAAAACTCCTCAAGAGAAAATAAAGTCTGACTTACAGAGACATTTTCAGTTTTTAAACTCCATTTCTATTAGAGTCCTTTCCTTTCTACAATAAGACTGTCTGCAACAACAAAAAAATTAAATTCTACAACTTTGGATACTTGTCAGTAAAAGCAGAGAGCTAAGTAAGCACAAGATAAATACAAAGACCACATAGCTATAGATGTCTGCTGGGATCAAACTGTGTGAAAATGAATGGAATCAAAGCTAGACAGTGATAAAAAGAAGATTGTGATATCCGGATTTTATTTTGTAGGTAATGTAACACCAGTGAAATTTCTGAATGCGGAAGCTATGATGAAAGCTGTAGTACTTTAAGGAAATTTTGTCACAAATATGCAAGAAATATTAAAGCAAAGAAATAAGTTATTACATAAGTCAAGGGTTAGGTAAAGAGGGTCTAAATTCAGCAGCTAAAACAGAAAACCTTTTCATACTGTTCATGGCGTTCTCAAGGCAAAGGTCCATCTAGTCAAGGCTATAGTTTTTCCAGTGGCCATGTATGGATGTGAGAGTTGGACTGTCAAAAAAACTGAGAGCCAAAGAATTGATGCTTTTGAACTGTGGTGTTGGAGAAGACTCTTGAGAGTCCCATGGACTGCAAGGAGATCCAACCAGTCCATCCTCAAGGAGATCAGTCCTGGGTGTTCATTGGAAGAACTGATGCTGAAGCTGAAACGCCAATACTTTGGCTACCTCATGCGAACAGTTGACTCATTGGAAAAGACCCTGATGCTGGGAGGGATTGGGGACAGGAGGAGAAGGGGACGACAGAGGATGAGATGGCTGGATGGCATCACCAACTTAACGGACATGAGTTTGGGTAAACTCCAGGAGTTGGTGATGGATGGGGAGGCCTGGCATGCTGCAATTCACGGGGTCGCAAAGAGTTGGACATGACTGAGCAACTGAACTGAACTGAACACAGAAAACAATACTACACATATGCTACATCCAGACACGGCTAGAAACTGCACGTATGAAACAAAGACTATTTCTAAGGCTGAAAACACAATGATGTCACAAACAGGAAGGAAAGAGCACTAGAGCTTGTGACACAGGGAGTTCAAGAAATCTGATATAAATCCTTACATTTTAAAAATTTGAATTTCCCAATTATCCAACTTATCCTTTTTCATAAGTTTAACACTGTCACACATTAACATTCTTTCTTCCAAGTGGTTTTATACCACTGAACAAGCAACTTAAGAGGTATAATATGATTACAAGAGGAAACAGTATGCATTAACACTCCCGCCTAATCCAGGTAAACAATTCAAAGGCATGTTTGCTTTGAAAATGTGACAGCAAATGAGTCAAAAAAGATTCACCAAAAACTACTTTAGGGACTTTGCTGGTGGTCCAGTGGTTAAGACCCCATGCTACCACTGCAATGAGCAGGGGTTTGACCCCTGGTTGGGAATTATTAATAAGATCCCACATGCCTCTCAATGCAGCCAAAAACCCAAAACCCACAACCTACTGTAGATACAAGGCACTATGTATAGTAGCTACCGCACACTGGCTCTCAACCTCTAAAATTTGGGTTTAACCCTAGACTCTACCATCAGCTCTGAAAGCTCGGGAAATTACTCAACCCTATTTTCCAATAAGTGATAGCTGTCCACAGGATTAAATGAATTAAAACACACAATATACACGGAAAAGTAACTGCCATATAATAAATAACCTAATTTAGCTATTGTTTATATTGTGCAAGGCACAGGTGGGAATGATTGTGAAATAAGGAAGAATTACCAATTCCAGGAACTACTTAGGGAGACAAAAGTACCTTTAACAACTTGAGAACAATTAGCATAGTAAAAGATCAGAAATAGAAAAGATTAATTCAAGTTTATGAAATGCTTCAAGCAAAAAGGCTTTAAGTGGTTATGATGCTTTGTTCAGAAAACATCCCACCAGATAAATAACACAGTTGGCAGTGAGCAGCAAGAAATTCCTTCAATCCTTAAACTCATTAACTCAAATATAACTAATCTCATACTTGAGATTTAAGCTGTTTTAAAACTTAAGATGAAAACTGGCAACCAAAGAACCCTAAGTGATTCACTGAAAAGGTAAATGAGATTAGGCCAGGGATTCCAGTCTATACACAAGGAATTCTGGAGTTTCTGGTTTAATATTGTGGGGCACATAACTCACAGTAAATATCACTCAACACTTTACTGAAAGACTATAGGAAAGGTTCAAACTAGGAAAAATAAAGCTGAAAGGATTTAGTGCACTCTTTAGACAATGCAGAAATATTTTCCTTCCAACTCTAGCAAAGGGCCTAATGCAGTTCTCACCTTAAGACATCTAAAACCAGAGATCTGAATTCAAAATAAGTTGAGGTACATCAATCTATTGATGTATTGTTTTCTCTTATGCTTGATTGACTTACAGATTGCAAATGTTCAATAAATACATGCATATAAACCCAGATGTAAAAAGTCTTGTTTTCCAGCACCACAGCTGTGCTATGTGCATTCAAACTGGCTAGATACACATTTTATCACTTTCTCCAAAGCATGGCCATTAAACTATCTTGTCAAAATAAAATGAATTCTGCATTAATATTTTTGTTTCACTTGATGCTATTTTAGTAGGTTTTATTGTAACGTCTAACACTTACTGAAAAAGAAAAACTCACAAGTTAACTATCATAAACTAACAGACTTTCTTGAGATTATTCTTAGTAAGATTTAGTCTTTTAGCTTAAGGACTTTGGTAAGAGCACAAAATCTTCTAAAAATAATTTAAGTCTGCAGGAAATAAATTATGGCAGAATTTGGATATCAAATATAAGGATCCCTACAGGACTCACAGATGTGCTTTAGGGAAGTCCATGAATTCACTGAACTATGCAAAAATTACAATACTATATGCAGAGGATGAGATTAGTTAGAGAATCACCGACTCCATGAACACGAATTTGAACAAACTCCAGGAGATAGCGGAGGACAGAGGAACCCGTGTGCAACAGCTCATGGGACTGCAAAGAGTTAGACATAAATTAGTGACTGAACAACATATGCAAACATATTTTTAGAGAGAGAGAACATAGCTCCCTTTTTTCAAAAGGTCCCCCACAACCCAAATTTAAAAAGGGGCATCTAAATTTGTGAAAATAGCTGCTGAGAAATGGTTTTCACTCATTTTTATGACTTTTTAAGCCATAAGAGCGACTGTGTTAAAATACAGTGTTTCTGATTATCTTTTATTTAGTTTTACCACTATTCTTTAAATCCTTTTCTGGAGTGCTATTACACTGTTTAACTGGGCTTAACTAACCAGCCTTCCTTTGGCATAAAAATGTTGCCTTTCTGATAGCCCAAGAATGTTTTCCTGTGTTTGCCATTTTCAAGTTGACTTAATAAAACCAGAGAGGGCTTTTTTCTATTATTTGATATTTTAGTAAGACACATGAAATGTTTTTTGGTATTCCAGATACTAGTAAAACATCCAAAAACAATGAATATGTTTTCATTTTAACAAAAAAGCATACTGACGTGTCACTGTCAGCTACAGCAAATCAGCCTCCAGTAGACAGACCAGGTGTCCCCTGCTTTGACCACTGAATTACTATGGATTAAGTGTGCTTTTGGATGTTCTCAAAGGCCTGGCCAAGCTTTAAGTGTCATGAACAAATTTCAACTCCTCTAGATCCTTCTCTGAACAGAAGCACACACTTCCGCAAAACTGTTTCTAGGCATCTTGGTGGCAGTGGTGGTGCAGTCACTAAGTCATGTCCAACTCTTGTGACCCCATGGCCTGTAGCCCGCCAGACTCCTGTGCCCGTGGGATTCTCCGGGCAAGAGTACTGGCATGGGTTGCCATTTCCTTCTCCAAGGCACCTTAGGGCCCTCTATTATATCCTACTCTGACCTTTATGTCAGTAAATTTTAACAGGAAGTTAAAATTTTATCCTAATTTGGGGCCTAAAATTTGTGCATCCACATATCAAATTCCAAGAGATTATAACCCCAAGACCACCACTAATGACTAGAACCAAAGACAAAATCTAGATGCCAAAAAAGTCTTTTATACAGTAGGTTAAGTGTCTTTTACTCATTCATTCACCCATTCACTTGGACATTAGGTCCCACTGTGCAGCCAGCTGTGGGGATTCAAAGGAAATAAAATATAGCTCTAATGCTCAATTGCACTTAGTCACTCATTTGTGTCCAATTCTCTGTGACTCCATGAACAGTAGCCCACCAAGTTCCTCTGTCCACGGGATGCTCCAGGCAAGAATACTGCAGTTGCCATTTCCTTCTCCAGCGGAATTCTCATTTAGTAGATCAGAAAGATTTCACATTTTTAAAGGGTGACTGAAGAGACATGCAGATTGCAGCCTAACTTGAACATTACACATGCAAAAATTTAATACTGAAGATACCTACGGGTAATTTCTGCCCATCCCGAGCATCTTCCTTCAGTATTATTTCTACAGTATTTGACAGCAATAGAACAAAGAAAACGTGAATAATTTTAAATTGTATCCTTTACTAAGGTTATCTATCAATTACATAAAAAACCTAAACAAAGCACTATTCTTACAGCAGACTAAAGGGATTTCCCTCCTTTATTAAGTTCTTATTTGAGGATGTATCAATTTGTACCCTTCATAAGAGGCATGGCACTAAAAAAAAATTACAAAGATCAATCTTTTCCTTCTGTTTCCAAAATTTTGTAAGTCACCCTAGATGATCATTTCCCAGCTGAATTTTTTCCAAATGACATTTCTGTAAATTATTAAATAAATTCAGATTCAGCAAGCAGCTGCTGGGTGATGAGGAATTTAAACTTGAAAGCAACTGTGTAATCTGGCAATCTAATCTTGTAACTCAAATCCAATAAAACAAATCAGAAGTGAAAAAAATTATAATAATTTTAATTTATGACGTGGGAATATATCTCAATATATGTTTAATCTGGGGCATTGGTCACCTAAGATCATTCAAGAAAAAAAAATTCATTTAAATTAGAGACTGGGTATACCTTTTATAAAATTTTAACAGTATAATAAATGCTCTATGAAACTGTTAGCTGAAAGCTTAAAGAAAAAAGTCTAAGAACAGTACTTATTATCCAAAATACTTCTCAAAACATTGCATATTATAAGATATTTAGCTTGGACAATAGATTACTCTGAAAAATGTTCGTTAAATATTTTAAAAAGCAAATTAAATTTTTCTCCACCAGCTAAATTTCTGTACTTTTTGTATGAGGATGTCATTCAAGTTTCTAAAATAACTGGACTTTAAACATCTCTAAAATATGTACTTCTTTTTAAAGCAATACTGTCATAAGATGCATTTGTAAAATTACCTAGATTTAGATAAAAGTAACTGAAAAACTTAAAGGGGAAGCCTTGAACACTATTAATTTTTTCCCCACATGAAAAGTACAGGTAGCAGCAGAATACCCACTAAGTGAAAATATTAACTGGTTTATAAGGCACACTGTTAGTTACAACATCTGAAGTGGGATTTATTTGACTAATTGCATGAAATTTTCAGAGTATCTGTTGCAACTCAAGTAGAAAAGAGGCAAATGTTCACATAGTATGTTAGCTTGTAGTCAAGAAAGACATTTCAACTAAAATATGTCAACCCCTCAATATGAAATCACTCAGACATTACTGATGTTGTATTTGGATGAATTTCTGTATAGAAGATTTTTCAGATTGACATTTTACTCAGTGCTTCAAGGGCTAGGTAAAATTAGTTCTCTTTTGTTCAACAGTGCCTAACTTCAACTAGATGAATCTTGGTCTCCAATCCCACTGTCCAATGCCTGCCTTACATGGAGTTGTACTTGACCGGACCACATAAAGTGTTTACATTATAAAAGGCTTCCAGGTCACTTGGTTCAAATGTAATAGCCGGTTTCATTAATGTTCCAGGAGCAAGGGAACTCTCTCCTATAATTCTCAGGTTGATAAATTTGATTTTCCAAGTATTCTCCACAAAAGGGCAGCGGATGAGTCCAAAAATTTGTTCAAAAATGCCCAAGCAAGTGTCGCCTCGGTGGACAGTCCCAGCAACTCCAACCATAACGAGACCGTGGGGAGAAGCAGCACATTTTAGTCCATGGGAATCTAGGTTGGGACTGAGGAAAAGATATTCCTCCTTCACTAGTGACAGCAGACGAAGGCTCACAATTTCTGCTCCATGGTAGTCTATCACATTTTGTTCAGATGTGTTGTAATAAAACCTAAGCTTGACATCATGCCAGAAGTGCTGTGGCCCCCACTCATCTTGAGGTGGTCCCAGAAGAGGATTCTGAGAATTCAGAAGTTCAAAGAACCACTGACAGAATTCTTCACCTAATCGACGAAAATCAACCTTTTCGGCCTTTTTTTCTTCTTTCTCCTGCTGATTAATGAAACCAAGGTTAATTCTCATATCTATTTTCTATCGAGGCTATTTCAGAGTCAAGTTTTAACATACTAGTTATAGCAGAAAGAAAGTGAACCACCTATGAACTCAATGATAGTACGTTCTTTCTCACAAAGGGGAGGTCATTTAAGAAATTCTCAGTTTAAACTTCTGACACTTCTAAGAAATTAAGGGTCAAAACCAAGTCTCTTAAAATATCACCATGAATTAAGTCAATAATAATGATTTACATAAGCATATGCCTGTTTTAAAAAGAAAACAAGGCCCCCTAATTTGAAGTCACATCTATATGATTTCAAAGTTAACACTCTTTTCAGTACATTAAGGAAGCCCTAGAAGATCCTTTCCTAATGTGAAGGCAAACATCTCTCACTTAATTTTATCTGAGTGTATAGTTTGAAAACTTCAAGTTATCTAAAGGGTCAATAGGTATTTAAATATTCACACAGTATTTAAAATGCACAGTGGAAATACAAAGAAATACGAACAGCCAATGTCAGCTGGAGGAAGTTACTAAAACAGGGACTTTTTTATAGATAACAAAAATTTCTTTCATTTTTGCAATTTAATGCCAAAGAAAGTCTTCAAAATAAGAAAGGGCTTACAACAGCGTTCTTTTAAAGAAGGGGGAAAAAATTAGAGAAACAGAGGCTAAATTAAAATGAAATTGACCCTGCAGTCTATCTTGTAGAGGGGCATGGCAACCCACTCCAGTATTCTTGCCTTTGGACAGAGGAGCCTGGTGGGCTACAGTCATAGGATCACGACTGAAATGACTTAGCATGCACGCACGCAGTCTATCTACTGTCTTTAAAAATCAAGTCTCCATTTGCTAAAGGGCTGCAAAACATTTTTCGCTCACAAATCAACAGAATATCACATATACATTACTAAAAAGAAAAAAAAAAGGTTCAAAAGGTAGGGGATATATGTATACCTATGGCTGATTCATGTTGAAGTTTGACAGAAAACAACAAAACTCTGTAAAGCAATTATGCTTCAATAAAAAAAAATTTTTAATACTTTGTCTTAGGTGCTTTACTGCTCTTCCTTTAGGATGCAAAAGATACAAAGCTAAAATTATAAAAAATAAACATTAATTAACCATGTCACCCCAGGTCTAGGATTATCTAAAGAGTCTCACACAGAACTATGGTCTAGGACATCACTATGAAATCCGTTTTACCTGTTCAAAGAGTCTAATGTCCTCTGTCTTAACTGGCTCTGGTGTTTCCTTCAATTTTAGTTGTAACTGCTTTTTCCAGTAATCCTTTGCATGCTGAATAAGATTGTGTTTTTCAGTAGCTGGAGGTATAATAACACCCTGTGTTGCCAAATACTTAAATATGATTTCTCGGTGGACTTTTCTTCGCCTCAAAAGTTCTTCTACACTTTGACTGTAGACTAATATTGCACGAATGGCATCTAAAAGAAAATTGTAAAGATTAGCAGAAAATCATGAGTCATTTGTAAATTTGTCCAGGGTTAGCAGAATCAAATGATATTTTATAAACTCTTCTCATGGCATTATTGCTTTTGTATGAGATGGTTATCATTTTTAAAAATCAGGAAGTGGGTTGTAAGGTTTTGGGTTTAAAAAAAATTTTTTTTTAAATTTCCCTACCTAAAATTCCCCCTTCCTTTTACTTCTCATAAGAGATTGTGAATTTAAGCATTTTAAGGAATGGTTGTATTTTAAGAAAAATACTGAATTAGAGAAAAAATTTCTTTTTAATAGGGTCAATAGACCTACATTCATTTACAATCCCTAAAAATAGACAAAATTACAATTCTTTTCAGTTCAATCTCCTTACTCTACAAATAATGAAAGTCAGGGATACATGAAGTATCAACAATCATACGTGTAAGAAGTGGTAGAGCCAAGACCATCTCTTTAATTTTGAAGAATTTCTGTTAAACAGACTAAACATTATTTTTACATGTGTGAGGTATAAAAGTAGTCAAAGTCATTCAGTCATGCCCGACTCTTTGTGACCCAATGGACTATACTATGGAATTCTCCAGGTCAGAATACTGGAGTGGGTAGCCTTTCCCTTTGCCAGGGGTTCTTCCCAACCCAGGGATGGAACCCAGGTCTCCGGCATTGCAGGAGGACTCTTTACCAGCTGAGCCACAAGGGAAGTCCAAGAATACTGGAGTGGGTAGCCTATCCCTTCTCCAGGGGATCTTCCCGACCCAGAAATTCAACCGGGGTCTCCTGCATTGCAGGTGGATTCTTTACCAACTGAGCTATCAGGAGAGCCCGTATGAAGTATACAGAATGGCAATAAAATGAACTCCTATATACACACAACATAGCTTAAGACATAGAAATAACTAGTATCTTTGATCCTCATTTTAACTTTTCCTACATAATGCTATTCTCTCTCTCTTTACCTAACTGCTATTTAACATTTCCTCGATTTTCGTTCTTTTTGGCTGCCCCTCGGGGCTTGTGGGGTCTTTGTTCCTAGACCAGGAATTCCAGGGATTGAACCCAGACCTCCAGCTGGGGAAGTGCAGAGTCCTAACCACTGGACCACCAGGGAATTCCCTCAATTTTCTTTACAGTAGTACAACACAACCATGTTTCCCTACAGAATATAATTTGGTATTTCTTTGAATGGTCTATAAACCTAATCCATCATTATATTACTGTAATTTTAATTTTTATTGTTTCTGAGATTAAGCTATGCGGATAAACACAGCTGTAGTCAACTGATTTTCAGTACTGTACCTAAGGTAATTATACACTATACCACAAGGTATTTACTTTTGTTTTATAGACTTATTATGTGTATCCAAGTACAAATACTATTGCTTTGAACATTCCCACACTATAGGTGAACGTGACTAAAACTGTAATAGGTTAAAATGCTTTATATAATTGATGGTGGATCTAAAAGCAAACAAGAAATGAAACTACCCAGTACAAAAATGTCTCCCAGCCCAGAAGGGCAAGGAGAATGATCATCACCTGGAGCCTGTTACAAAGGTAGAATTTCTGGGCCCGCTCCAAAACTACTCAATCAGAATCTGCATTTTAACAGAATCCCTGAGAGATTCATGGGCACATTGAAGTTTGAAACACTCAGGTAAGCAATCTTCCATTTTAGGAGGTAATACCAAACTTGTTTTCCAAAGTAGTAGTTTCAACTTACACTCCCCAGTAGTTGTCAAAGACTTACTTCACAAGATAAACAATATTTGAAATTTATATGTTTAGTTTTGGAAACTTGGTACATATAAAAGAGACCATATATTTTGGGATTTTATTTCACTGCTTTCTAAAGATGTTGACTATCTTTTCCTACGCTCTCCCCCCACCCCCACCCCCACCCCCGAAATGATTTGTCAAATCACCTAACATTTTTGTACGGGGTAGTTTAATTTCTTGTTGGCTTTTAGATCCACCATCAATTATATTTTAACCTATTCATCAATAGTGTTAGAAGGTGATTACCATGTAAAATATATAAATGCCAAAGAACTACATTAATTCTAAAATTATTTTCAGTCTAACGTCTTAGAAATTCATTTGGTGTTCATGGTTCACTTTCAAATGAATGACCTTAAACGGCGAAAACGTAAAAGGACTCAAAAGAGAAAGGCAGTTATAAAAGGCAGACTCTGATACTTAAGTCATAAGCTAATGTAAGAATCAGAAATTTTCCCATTTTAAAGTTTCAGCAAATTTAAAATAAAACTAGTCAGGTAATACACAAAATGATAAATGCTTAATGCTTAAGCTACTCATTACATTACAACCAAACAATATTTGAAACCCATAAAATCTACTCTACCGAAATGTTTATTTGGCTCTGAAAGTAATGTAGTCCTAGTACGCAGAATCATCTCTGAAAAAATGTGGATCCAAAATGAGACATGGATTCAAACTATCTGCTGCTCTTTTATCACAGCAGTTGTTTTAAACGCATAAAGCAGCCGACTGATAGTGTTTATGATATCTTCCCCAAGCTCAAGAAAATAAGCAGCAGCTGACACTCCTTCCCTGAGCGAAACTGAAAAAGGAGAACACCCGACTTCCCAAATTAAAAAAAAAAAAAAAAAATCACTATTCACGTACCTTGAATTTTCGAAACGAAACAAGCAGCAATGTGCTCGTAACATTTAAAGGATTAAAACCTGGACAGCAGCGCCATTTTCAGCCCACCATTTCCCCCAGTGCTTGGCGAGGCGGGGGTGAGCCGTGGCTACGAGGCAACACAGCAGCTACAGTGGCCATGACTTCCGCGGGTTCCGCACAAGTGCAGTCGCGGACCGGCCGTGAGCGAGACCCACCACGGCCTCCACTCACACGCTCCGGCAAGCTGGCGGCCGAGTGAGGCCTGAGGAGAGATAGCCACCCTTTGGGGGGCGGGGAGTGGGGACTACCCTTACCTTGGCGGTCCTCAGGCTGCACCAGACGGTTGGTGATAGTGTCGCATAGGGCCATGATCTCGTCGTTGTCCAATAGGCTGAGCAGGTTACGACAGCCCTCCATCTCCGTGTAGCTGAGCCCCGTCATCTCGACCCCCGTCATCTCGACCCCCAGAATGGGGGGGAGAGAGGACGCCGCCAACAACGTCGCTTCCTCAGGCCCGCCGGGCCGGCGCCTTGGCAACAGAAACCGGAAGTGCCTTCCGCG
Organism: Odocoileus virginianus; assembly: GCF_023699985.2. Taxonomy (NCBI): domain Eukaryota; kingdom Metazoa; phylum Chordata; class Mammalia; order Artiodactyla; family Cervidae; genus Odocoileus; species Odocoileus virginianus. Next base: position 19,034,023 of record NC_069698.1, read on the forward strand.
CCGTTCGCCGCCAAAGAGCCTCGGGTATTCCAGACCCGTGGGCGGAAGTGGTAGTAAATGAGGGACTCAGGAAACTCGGTGCTCCGATCGGTGGTTCCGGGCTGCTGGGAACTGAGAGAATTCTCTCGCATCTCACTTTAGGGAAGCTCCGCGTTTACACTGGAACGCCGGCATTCCACAAGATAAAACGAAACCCTCAATTCCTCAGGAGTCCCGCCTCCAAAAGAGCGCCTGGGAGGCCTGCGCAGTACAGGTGCGTGGAAAGCGGGCGGCGGCCCCCGCGCAAGGCGAGCTCCCGTGATGCAGCGGGGCCGGCCAATGGAGGCGTCTCCTCCCCGCCCGCGGGCCCAGCCCCTCGGCAGCGCACGAAAGTTATCTTTGGCCACTTGAGAGTTGGGTGGTACACCTGTAGTTTGATATTAAGTTACATAGTTGTGTGTTGAAACAATCTGGCGTTGTTTCACATTGTACTTGGAAAAGTTTAGGAAGAAAATCACCTACCCTATGCCACGCCTGCCCGCCTTTCAGCTTAACTCGCCAACAAGCTGGGGTCCGCTATTGCTTCTCTTCTGATCCTCGCCGGCCTGGCTTTAGTCGAGGCAATATCGCGAATGGTTTAAGGTTGGGGACTCTGAAAACCAGATTGCCAGGATTTTATTCCGTCATTTATTAACTGTGACCTTGAGCAAGCTCTTTGGTCTCCCAGTTTTCTGTCTCGAAATGGATACAGTAGCGATACCTACCTGATGGGGTTGTTGGGGCGGGGGAGGAGGGTAAAGAACCGTCGCGTCTAGAAAGAGCCCAGTATGTATTAGCTTTTGTTATCACTGTTAGTGTCAACATTTACGAGGGAAACTTCAGGCTTAAATTCACTGTCACTGCCTTCTGTCTCCTTCCGTTGTTTTAGCCATCGTTTAGATTTATTAACATTAATCAGATTATTGCCAGTTAGTAGCTAAAATGTGCACACTTGCATATCCAGATAAGCAAATTTAACTTTTATGTAAATATCACAGCTAAATCAGTCAAAACGTACTGTGAGTGTAGTCTTAAAGATAAGGCATTCAAAGCATAGTTAAACTGACTTGCCAGTGGATGTCATTTAGGGCACATTTTACTTATCAGATACCAATTCTTCATTTTTCATTAAGCATTGATCGCCTACCATGAGAAATGACACAGACCCTTCTCCGAGAAGCTTTTGGGAGTGTTGCAAATAAAGAGATAAATGCTCACAATACTGGTGCGGAGCCAAATGAAAGACATGCCCAAACTGTGTGTGGGTGTGTAACGTATTATACTGAGCACTACTTTCTCCCTTTCACTTGCCAGACACTGTTTTTTATGCTGGGAGCAATTACAGGTCTTTTGGAGCTTGCATTTTAGTAGAAGGAGACAGAAATGTAATAATGCCAGGAAATTCTATGGGAGAAGTCAGAGGGATGGAGGAGAGGATGTTGCTATTTTATACAGGCTGTGAAGAAAGGCTTCTCTAAGTGACACTGAGGGAAGATCTGAAAATAAGAGACTGAACCACAGGAGAGTGTTCTAGGAAAAAGCAGCAATAGAGGTTCTGAGGAAAGAACAGAATGCTTGGCATATAGGAAGGAGGCCAGGAGGCTGGAGCAGCTTGTGCAAAGAGGAGGCGGTACGAAGTGAGGTTAGAGCTGTAGTCAAGATTGATCCAGAGCAGGGTTTCTCAACAGAAGCATTATTAACATTTCGGCCAGGATAATTCTTTTTTGTGCGTCTGCCCTGTGCATTATAGGATGCCCAGCTGCATCCCTGACCTCTACCCAATGGATGCCAGCCTTCTCCCCTAGTTGGGCTGCCAAAATATCTCCTTCCTCAAATATTTCTTTGGGGGGGGGGGTGTGTGTGCAAAATTCCCTCAGTTGAGAACCACTGATACAGAACCACCTGTCCAAAGGTGCTTTCTAAGATGAAACTGTTTTGCATCTGTGCTAATATAGTGACTGTCAGCCGGCCACACATACCATTGAACTCTTTGTAAGGCAGCTAGTATAATTGAATCCATGTGTTTTAAATTTTACTTGAATTTTAACAGTAACTTGTAGCTAGTGGCTATTGTATCAAATAGTGCAGTCTAGTCTTACAGCCCATTGTAAAGACTGGCTTTTATCTTTTACCTTGGTCTGCATTTCCTATTCTGTCTCTCCAGACTAGTCACAGTGGTTTTCTTGCTTTTTGTGTCTTAAACTTACCATGCAGGTACTTGCCTTAGAGCCCTTGCTCTTACCTGGCACATTCTTCCTTCCTTCAGAGGGCCGAGTGGCTTTCTTTCCCTTACTTCATTATTTCCCCTGCCCAACAGTTATCAGAAGTGCTATCATCGTCTCTTATGATCCTGTTTAAAATCACCACCTACAATGCCATGCTTACTTATACGTCTCTACCTACTTTTCTCTATACCATTTATATTGTACTTTTGCACCTCCCCCCCAGTAGAATGTGAGTTCTGAGATTCAGGGATTTTTATATGGTTTTTTTTTTTTCCTTTTTCATTGTCTATTAACAGAGGCTGGCACATAGTATGCAATAAATATTTGTTGAATAAATGAATGAACTGTAAAGCCATTGGAGGATTTTAAACCAAGGAATGGTATGATCTGACTTGTTTCAAACTGGATCATTTTGGCTGCTGTTGTCTAGAACAGACTGCCAGAAAGGCAAGGATAAAGGCAGGGAACTCAACTAGAAGATTAATACAATAAATAGTTCAGGTGAGAGTGGAAAACATGATAACAAGTCAGGGATGACTGGCAAGTTTTGGTTTGGGCAACTGGAGTTGCTATTTACTGAGGAGGACTGGGAGAGAGAGGTTTCAATAGAGAAATTCAGAATTATTAAGAGAAATCTGCTTTCTGGAGAGTGTAATGATGCTCAAGAAGATTAAGCGAAGAATGAGTGAAGCAGAAAAAGAAGTACAGGTGGAGGGAGCCGCAGTGAAAACTGCCTGGAACAGTGTGGCTGTGTTTGGCTAGAACAAGGACAGTGCAGGAGCCACAACATGAAAAGGAAGTCGAGTCAATACAATTTTCACAGGGAGGGCTCAGCACTTAATTCTTAAACTTTCAAGACTGGCTCTCCCCTTTTAACAGACAAGGAAGTCTGAATTTTGTGGGATGGACTTAGTTGCCTTAAAGCTATTATGCTAGAATTTGAATATATTTGATCTCACATCTTTGACCTCTTTTCATTAAATTACATTCTGGTAGTTTCACTGAATACTTCATGGGGAAAAAAATTTTTCTAGATTAGCAGATTTGGGGTATAAGAGCTGGTGAAAATATTCATTCATTCAACAGTAGTTGTTTAAAACCTATTAAAGGTGACTTCCTTAAATGCCCTGGAAATTGGATTTCTAAGGCTCTATACATTTAATAGTTTAACTGCTAGGGAAATACGAAGAACCTTGTTGATTTAGATCTGTGGTTTTCAAACATTAGTGTGTATCAAAACCACCTAGATGACTTAAGACAGATTGGTCCCTCAGTTGATCAAAAATGTAGCATTTCTGTTTTCTTGGGGGCAGGGGCACAACCACATCCTTGTGACTTACAGAATCCTGTGAAAGTGCCAAGTCCTACCACTGCACTGCCAGAGAAATCCCCCAAATTTAGCATTTCTAATAAGTTCCCAGGTGATAATGCTGCTGTTCTGGGGACCACACTTTTAAGAATCACTGCTAGTAAAAGAGAATGAAATGTCAACCAGCCCTGTCTGTACCAGACTTCATCCTTTGTCTCTGAAATCACTGATCCTCAGGCAAGTCTAACCCTTTCCACTTGGATATTATCAGATCTGCTAGTGCCCCACATTTGTAGGGAAAACTGCATGCCAGAATGGAAACTACATGACATGATTTTAGGAGGAAACAGCAGATTTTTCAGTCCCACCTCTGCATTTATTAGCTGTGTGACTAGTCAGGTTATTTAACCTTCCTAAAGCCTTCGTGTCTAAAAAGCACTGCTGCTAACCATCTTTGGGTTGTTTTAACAATTAGAGGTAACATACATAAAGTAAGCTGGAACACAGTAATTTTTTCTCCATTTACAGTACCCCAAAATAAGGCATGAATCTCTCTCCCATTTTTAGTATTTATTCCAAGTAATACTGGATTGCCTCCATTTCAGGTATGGATGGCTGTACAGCCCAAATTTCTGGCCTCATTATCCGTTGACTCTTGAAATCAGTATGAATTTTATGCTATGAAAGCAATCTAACTCATTTGTCTTGGAAATGTATTTAATATTCAGTTGCTTCCCAGCATTCCTCAAATTTCAGAAAAGAAAAAATAGAAAGTCGAGATAACCCCAGTAATTTTGTATCTAAATACCTCAATGCATTTATTTAATCATCTAAGATCATATGACCACGAATCATAGATTGTGAATTCTAGATCTCAGCTCTGGAATGCTTTAATAACTTTCTCATGTTTTTCAAAGCATAACATTTGTAATATTTGCAAATCACTGTAATTAACAGAATATCTATTCTTTCATTTGAAGTGCTATCATCACATCAAAGAGCTTCTCTTTCTACTTCAGCCCTCACTTTTCCAAGTTGCAAATTATAGCAAAAAGTATAGGAGGTCTACCTTTGTTAGTGAGCCAAAAGAGTAGGAGCCCTCATGACCAAGGACCTCACTTTTAGGTACAGATTACTAACTGGCTTAAACATGTTCCCATTGAGGTGCTTCTGTAGGAAGCAATTATCATAATGTGCATCTTATTTCAAAATGACTTCACAGTCTTTAAGTTCCACCAGAGGCTCTTCATCTCTGAAGAAGTACCAATGTAGATCAGTCCATCCACTGTCCTGGAGAGTTCTGACATTTGTCTTCCATTTACTAAGTTTGCAGAGGCTACTATTTCATACTGAAACTACTTACCTGAAATAACTTTAGTAAGCCGTGTTCTATCAACTTGTAATTCCTGCATATGGAATTAGTTTAAACAATGTCTAAAAATACCTATTTTATATAAACTTTTAGAGTTTTCTGTTTTCCATGTATTTTAAAATCACTCAATAATCTGAATATAGTAATATTAACTGAAATATCTCATTCTCTTATGAAACATAATACAAATTTCTTATTTAACATTTACCTTAAGCCTAATTCCTTTTGAAGTGATGTGCTACATAAAACTGAACACTTCATTACCAACAAGGACAATGTTTTATTGAACAAATCTATGTACAGTACAAAAAATTTCTTGAAATGAGACACTATTGTTGATTTATTGCAGTTCAATGGCTCAGTTTTAATTTGTACTCTTATAAAATGCAAAGTAAAATAATTTAATGTTCAACAAGGAAGCACAAATTTCCTTTCTTGCTGAATCTGTAATACCTTTCACATATTAACAATTCCAAAATGCATATGCAGCATTTAGTCATTCTGAAAAGGTGTTTTACAGTACCAAATAAATTAAAAAATAAACACTACCATTCTTTTTAGGTTTTTCACCCATACTACAGTTTGAACCAAATATGAAAGGAGTACGGCTGTACTTTCAAGTGTGATTTGAAAAGAATCACAAGTTTGATGGTATAAGTTATCTTTTCATTATATAATTGGTGGTTTAAAAGAAAAAAAAATATGGCTAAAGCCCAAAGTACCAGTGTCCTTGTCCACAAAGGGTCTCCTTTTCTACCTTCTCCATAATATCTGAGCAGCAAAATTTCAGATTTGCTATTCTTTTGACCTTACTGAAACATAGCAGGAAGCTAGTATTTAATATTTCAATGGAAATTTTTATTTGACAATGAAGGATTGAAACCTGGTCCATGTAAGATAAACACATCCTTAAAATAGAAGGAGTAGAGAAGAAAAAGAAGATTTTGAGGAATAAGAAGAAAGCTTCCTTGTCTTCTGGATCTCACATTAGAACTGTTTGAAGTTTACGCACCTCGTAAAAGCAAAATGATGTAAGTTTTATAAGGCATACATAAGAAAATGCACATATTCTTTCAATAGCAATCATTTGATAAGTAAAGAGGTTAGAATTAGAACAATGTGGTCCAACAGAATTTTATATAACAATCCCTTGATGTATAAACCAATTTGAGCTCAGTCTTTCAGAAAGTTTTCCCTTAGCAAAACAAAAGTAGAAATAAAACAAACCTCAAATTAAAGACAAAAAAATAACATGTGGAATATGTTTAAAACATTTTGGTATGAATTACAGAATGAATGAAAACAATTTGCAGACATGGATTTATGTCAATAGTTACAACTTATAAAAAATAAAAAGTTAAAAATGTGATAAAATGTTAAGCTGTGGTTTTAAACTTCTGGAAAACATACAAAGCAGAAATATTTCAAAATAACTTCACTGCCCATATGAACTAGTTTCCAAACAGGCTTTTTTAATACATTACTGAACTGAAATAGAACTCAAGTATTATATTTTAGTATCAGGAAGCATGAAAAATGTTTTTTTTTTTTTTCTTAAAAGACATAAATATCTGATCAAGTTGTTTATCTTATGTTATTTAAATGTAAAATCCATAGCCTAATATAGGCTACATAACAAAACAAAAACCTGACTTGACTGAAATGGACTGCCGACTATCAATTGCATAGTAGTAAATGCCTGTGATAAATAAACTAATAAAATTGGGACATTATTTTAGATATCTGATTTATCATGACCTGGAAATCCTAATTTAATAAAGTCTGGATCCTGCCCATGAAGAAAAGTCCACTTCCTTAGTAGCTTCATTCAATAAGCTTTAATATCCCAAAATTTATAATGTAGGGTCTGATGAGATTATATACTTTGAACAAGAATAGACCAGTGGAATAACTGGAATATTTGGTTGACATATTTGTATGTTAATAGCTCTGTTTTTAAAGAATCTACCTTTGCAGCTTTTGTTCATTTTACCCCTGCTATAGATTAATACCCTATTAGGTAAAAGGAAGTCTTTAAGCTTCTTCTTTTAAAGACTATACAAGTGGAACACATCTGAGAGGGTATTTTTAAAAACTTTTTAAACAATTTATTGGCTATTAAGTTAAAATCTTCCTTAGGAAAATTACTGGTCATCAAAGAAAATAAATGTATCAATATATCTTACTGTGTTCTTGCTGTGCAAGTTTTTGTGTAAATATTTCCTTTTATATATAAAAATTAATATTCAGGCCAAATTTATCAGAAATAAATAATAAAGCATGAGTAATATGGCTTATTTTAGAATAAACTCTCCTAATTGAATAAAACCAAGGAATTCTTGACCTGATTCTTGGCTGCATGTTTTTTTTTTACAGCCAGTTATTTTCATAGGACTGTACTTAGATAATTCACATTCATGTCTAAAGGACCTTACTATGAATTATCAAGCAATGTCCTAACACTACTCTATATACAGACAGAAATACCCCAGTGTGCTTATACCATTATTCACATTGAAAAATTTGCAATTCAGTGTTTTCTTTCAACTAAGACATCTAAGACAGCCTTTAATGGTCTTACATTCCTCCCATCTCTCCCCAGAGTTACTGATAGTATGTTTTCTATTGAGGCTGCTGCTTTACAGCTCGTTGGTATTATAAAAATGGGAAGTGGAAGGTTCTGTCAAGAGCTCATTAGCAAAGCACTATTGTTTTGTCTCCTGTTAATTTTCAATGCTGGCATGCCATTCACTGAACTCTGACCTAATCAATCCTCTGGTAACGAGTTACAATCTTTTATGGCTAGGATGGTGATAAGTCAAGTTTTATTCTATAAGTTTCTAAATAATAATAAACCAAATAGAAATGGTTCCTTAAAGCATGTTTGACCCAAAAGGACAAAATCTGATTATGCATGACAAGAATCCTATTTGTAGAATACTTTAAATTGTTTATTGTAAACCACTCCTTTATATATATATATATGTACATATATATATATAATGGGTTAGTCTTTCCCTTTCTGTAAGGCCATAGCTGGTTATTCTTTTTGACTAGTTGCCTGAACATGTTTCTCACATAAGCGAAACTGAACATGCTGCTACTGATCATCATCAACTTCTTTTAAAAAAAAATGTGGTTTTTCTGGATAACTGGTACTTTGGGAGTTTTGTAATAACCCTTTTGGAGTCTAAACCAGCACATCTCCTCTGTGGGTTCATTCTAGAAAATGTGCTTTGTCTTTATCTTTAGTAATCCAAGATCGCTCTAAAATTAAGGCCATCAGGGAAATAGCAAACTGATGATGCATTTTCTTGTAGTGCTTTTTGCACACTACTGCTTGATCGACAGATCTTTCTGAAACATTTTTATCAGGCACCTGTAAAACAGAACACGTCTGTTAATTCATATTTTATAGATGTTCATCTAGTATTCTAAGTTAGATTTCCTGTTTATTTATACCCTTACTCATTCAAAGAATATTAATATTAGTAGAAAAGCATGTTCTTCTTTAGCTCAGTTTGTTTTTCAATTATTTTGTTTTTATTATTATTATTTTTTTAATTTTTGTTTTTGTAATAGAGGCTCAGCTTCACTTGGTTTATATTCTGGCATGCAGATGAAAAACACTTTCATCATAATTAGTTTGTCTTCAGATTTCTTATTACATAAAAACATGGGATGAAGAAAAGCCTCAGGTAGTTAAAATGTATGATCCAAAAGTATGAACAAATTGTGTTTAAGTTCTGGCTTTCACAAGTTCATAGGCCTATGCCTATGCAAATTACTTGTGAATGTCAGTTGCTTGATCTATAAAACAGGAACAGAACCTTATGGTGGTTGTATGGATTACAGGAAATAATGTACGGAGTAGTGCTTTATTATCTCTGTTATACAAATGTCAATTTTTTTAACCTTATGACGATTTATGGCATTTTCTACTTCTACAGATATACCTACTGAGAAGACAGCAGACTTACTTTCATCATCTGAATCAAATCCAAAGAGGGTCTGACATTTCTTTTGTGCAAGGTGAGCCTCAAGTGCTTCTGCATTACAGTAGGTGGTCAGGCATTTGCCACATCTTAATCTTTTCACTGATTTTTTACAAACGTTATCTTGATCAGAACAGGCATCTACCCTATCAGTCAGAAATTTTCTGCGTTTTGGCATACTAAGGTACCGTTCATCAAGGTAACTGGGAGGCAATGGTCTGACATATGGCTTTGTTAAAATCAAGCCATATGAAGTATGTTCGCTCGTCGGATTTGGTTTGGAAGGTGCCTGAGATACTGGCAGGGTACTGTGTTCTTGTGGTACAACACTGGGTAAAATGGAACCGTTTTCTGTCCTGATTCTATTTGTATCAATTTTGAAAGCAGGATCTGATGAAACTAAAGGTGTTTGCTCTATTCCACTGTGTCCATTGACTAAATCATTAATACTACAATTATTTTCAGAATTTGGCTCTATGTCAGGCATCTTTTGGTCTGTCAAGCTTGTATCAGAAACAGTGTCATCAGAATGTTCATTTCCATTCTGAATTAAACGGTCTGTTTTCTTTTCCATATTTTCTATACATGTCTTTGGTTCTGTAATATCTTTCCTTGATTTGCTAGTAGAAACTGGAAGATTAATAGTCTGTCTCTCATTACCAGATGAGTCTTTTTCCTGATGATTAGATTTTGCGTCTGTAAGAACATCCCAAAGAATTGTTTCACTTGGTTGTGCAGATGATTCTGGTGTTTTACTTAAATAGTGCTGAGCTTCATGTTCATATAGCAGAGGAAGATCTTCAAAAAGCTCATGGCATTCTGGAAAACTACACTGAGCTTGAAATATCCTGTGACTTTTTGTGTGCTGAGCAAGTTGGAATGGCAGCTTAAATGATTCATTGCAATTAAAATGCAAACAAAAATACACATTTGGATAGCTGTGTCTATTAAGGTGATCTATAAAATGTTGAGAATCTTCAAATTGCCTTTGACAAAATTTGCATTTTCCTTTGCTCCACTTCATTACTGTTTGCCGCACATTTAAATCAGTTGGATGTACAGTCCTTGCATGCTTATTCAGAAATCCAATTCTTTTAAATATCCTGACACAGCCAAGAGCAGGGCACTTAAAATTTCCTTCTTGATCTGTTGCATATATGTCTTTTGGATGGCACACAGCTCCATTGATTTTATGAAGTACTGAACTTTCTTGATTCAGGTCATAGTCATCTTCTTCATAATCACCTTCCTCATCTTCTTCCTCCTCATAGTCATCCACACAGATAGGTAATGGCTCTGAGACATTATTTAAAGAAGTATCAGGGCTGCCATTTTCAGTAATGTTTTCAATAACATCTTCTGATACATTTACAGGAATTTCAGTGAATTCACCCACATGTGCAGGGATGACGTCTTTTTTTCCGTCACTGGAACCAGTAACAGTCTCTATTTCCAAATCCTTATTATCAGAATTCCCATTTTCAAATGAAATGAAAGTATCAGAACAATTCATTTCTTCCAAAGCAGGACTTTCCTGATCCTCTTGCTGAGCGGCAGCAATTTGCTGTCTCTGTATTTTCTTAACGTGATTCTTTAAATGCTTCTGCATAAGTCCTTTGTTTCTAAATTTCCTGCCACATATCACACATGAAAAACTGCCCTTTTTCTGATGAGCCTGGGCATGCCTTACAATGTGACCACCTAAAAATTCCTTGTTACATAACATACACCGATGCCTTGGGACATTGTGATCTACTCTGGAAGCATTAAGAGCTGTAAGGTTTTTCTTTGCATTAATAGGGCCTTTTGGTTGCACTCCAGATATATCATCAGGATCAAGCTCTCCAGTGCTTTGATCTGTAAGAGAGTCAAGCCCTTCCTCTAAACCGTGCTGATCCAATGCCTTTTTTACATTACCTGTAGAATTTTCCAGTGCATTTTCATTTAGAAATCTAACTGCTGATTTATCACTCAGTAATGCTACACAGTTTTTCTTAATCATAATGAAGTTCCAGAATTCAGGATCAAAAAACAATCCCTTTTTCAAAATTGGAAGTAATTCAAAACGAACACGATTCTGAACACTGCTTGAGCCTTCATTGTATTCCTCATCTGGGCGTTTGTAAAGCTCTTCGACAGTACGATAAGCTTCCAAGGAGCGCTCAAGAAAGAATATCGAGAGTGCGCAAATCCTGAGAATCTCCAAATCATTTGGTAAAAAATGTGCAATTGTTTTATAAATTAGACATTTAGTTCTGGGATCATCATGAAGATCTAGTTGTAGAGCACAACCACATATTTCAACACAAATTTGTAAGCCTTCTTCTTCAACCTGTAAAAGAAAAATATTACCACTGAATACCTTCTAAAAAATCATCAACCCTTACTAGTTTATCTTTTTAAAATACAACTCTGAAACGAAAGCTAAATAAACAAATATAGTATTCTAAACATGCAGTTTTCTTCAATGGGTAGCCTTGTTTACTCCTTTTTAATATGTAAATAAATTTCTTTTTTTTACTTGAGAATAATCTGGAAAAGATAGCATTTTAGCTTCAATTTATTTAATTTTCAAGTTTATGAGCCTTACTAACCATAATAGAAAATGTTATAACCTTATGGTGATTAAAATATAAATGCTTCATAAACTTATGGTGATTAAAGTTTATTACAAATCTAGATTTTTTTTTTAAAAGGATGGCTTATGGAAACTTTCATAAAGCTGCACTAAATAATATTATTTTACTTATTAAGTAATATTATTTATCAAAATAAGCAGAGAAATGTAACCCATATGAAGAAGGCAATTACAAACTTTCCAAATCAGTAAGGTATCAGAATAATGAACGTACTGAAAGTTATCTGAAAAGTATTCAAGCTTTGAAACTTTTACTGATGACTCAAATATAACTGCATCAAGCTTTTAGTTGGGAATTTGTTGACTGTCCACCTGAATTCAAGTTATAAATACTGCCTCTAGTGATTTGGGAATGATCTGCTCGTTTGAATAGAAAGAGATAAAATAATATGTTTTTAACAGTTATGTGTGTGTATCATATTGCCTGCATATGGTAAATTACAGATGACAGGGAGGAACACTACTTTGCCAGCCTTATGTCCTCTGAGTTCCTTATATGCTATGTAACCCTTACAGTTCCGCAAGCACACCTTAACTTTGCATATCACTTTACCTAGCTGGTAAATTCCTATCTCCTACTCATTCTTTGAGAATACTAAATCACAGGGACAGTATCTCATGTGGTTAGCATCTTCTGTGGTTATCATAGGACTTGGCATATAAAGACCTTTGAATAAGTGTTTGCAGAATGAATGAGATCAGATATACCAATTTTAGTCTTCTGTAAATGTACCATTTACAACTTGGAATCCTTTTCTGAATTTGAATTTCTTATTGTTACTTATAATAGTGGTTACTTTCTAATGGTCAGTTACAAAATCTGCATAAATTTTCCGATACAGCAAATTCAAATCCACTGCTTCAAGAAAATTCAATCTTTTTCTCCAAAGTTCTATCTACATCCTCTACCTTTCTTCATGAATTATAATGTACTTAGTTGCTGAGGTTTAAAAAAATTTCAGGATCATCAGAAAAGGGAACAGGCTAAGGCTACTTTCTAACCTGAAAGCCCTTAACCATTCCACTACATTTAGGAATTGTTTCAGCTTTTAGTGTAATATTCAGTCCCTTTTGTATCTGTAGCAACCCGAACCCCACAACAACTAAACTCTTTGATTAGTTTCCCCATCCACACTCTCCTATTAATGCCACTGGACAGTTATGAGAACCAAATAATAAAATGAAGAAGTCCTCTACAAATATCAGTATTACCCTATTCTATCCTTTAACACCAGCTGAAAGCACCCCCTCTGTGAAGCCTTCTCAGATGCACTATCTGTAATGTCTCCTTCTGAACTCACAGCGTTACCTGTGCCTCCTGTCACAGCACTGAGGCGTATGAACGATCTACTCCATCAGAGGAAATGGCTTTAGTAGAGTGTATAAGAAATTAAGCACATTTAAAATACTTATTTCATCTTCGAATTTTTCTTATCATGTATTCTTAGGTTGACCATGAATATGAAATTGAGGAAGTTCTAAGATAACTGGCTGAACTTACCTGTATTTTAAACTTTCTGTAAGAGTCTCTCAGTTTTTGGTGAAAAGTGAAAGTGTCAGTCACTCAGTCATGTCCTATTCTCTGCAACCCCATGGACTGTAGCCCTCGCTCCTTTGTCCATTGGATTTTCTAGGCAAGAATACTGGAGTGGGTTGCCATTCCCTTCTCCAGAGAACTTCCTGAACCAGGGATTGAACCCAGGTCTTCTGCACTGCAGGCAGATTCTTTACCACTTGAGATGAGAATCATTTGTTTAAAACATATAGAGAGAAATGTTTATTTTTAGAAAAGTTTTACAGGTGATTCTGATACACTTCAAATATTAAGTGCAAAATTTGTACTCTACAGCATAGATTTTTTCCCCCCATTTTTTGGTGGCATGAGAGGTTAACTTTGATGATGCATTTAAATGACATCTCACTATTTAATAATGAAGCTATTAATGTAGTTAGCTAAAAAGAACCTAAAAAAGTCCTCTGATACAATGCTTTATATCATGGGAATATGATACCAAACTTTGTATCAGGGGAATATGATCACTACATGGTCATACATCTAATGAGTGATGCAATAATAAATATGACAAATGAATAAATGTATAAAAAATTAAAATACATTATTTAATGGATGCCTCCTTATGTATTTAAAAGTAACCCACATAAAGATTCAGTTAAATGGAGCTATCTAAAATGTAAGGTAGCTTTATCTTTCCTATCTTTGTATTTAAAGTTCTGTTAATATTTGAGGAGAAAAAGTAAAAAGATCTGTATGATCTACTTTCATGTCTATATAAGAATCTTACGTAGAAACACACTTGCCAGTAGCCCATGAAAAACTTGCTTCAGAACTATTTTTAAAAACAGGTAATGGGTTTTTACTCTTATTTTAAATAAACACTTAAAAAATTAGTCCTTAGGTTTCAAAAATGCCTCAGAATTCATTGTTCCTTTTCATCTAAACATCACACTTAAAACTATCAACTGTATTTCTCTTTGACAGTGAATTAGGTATTACCTATAGTCACACAAAGATCATTTGCAAATTAGTTAATATTATATAAACAGGATTTAGACTAATGTTAAAACTGACAGGCTTATTTTAAGAAAAGAGATAACAGTTTCTTACAGAAGCAAGTTGTTCCCACATTAAACTTTATGTAACACTAAATTGGCTTTTTAATCTCTTTTTTTTTTTCCGTTATTTTCATTTATGTATAAGCTTTGTGTCTTGGGAGTTTAAGGTTAGAGGGAGGGGAGTATATAATATATGGAGAAAGTGGCCTTAAAATCTTTCTTTACTTCAATTACATGATCAAATAAATTTTATAAGAGATGCAAGTTTCAGTGAACTGTCATTTAAATTTAACTTAAAATGAAGGGATAAATATATATGATTTACCTCATCTTTAATGATTTTCATGAAAGGAAATATGACTCTCACATTAGTTGCTGTTCTTAAGAGCTGGTAGCACTGATCTACAAAAACTTGTTTTGAAGGATTAGACTTTAGTTGAAGTTTACTCCATATGAAAATCAACTCCCTGTAAATGAGAAAAAAGAAATATCAAAAATACAGTTTATTCAAATACAGATATTAGCTGTCTTTCCTTGATTCTGTAGTGCCCTGGCTGGGATGTATACAAAGTGGATGTAAAAGGATATTAAGTTAACTCCAAGCTACTTCCGAAGCTACCTGTTTGGGACTAACAGAAGCTGGGGGAAAAGGAGAGATCAGGAATTACGACTTGCAATGGTACAGAATGTATCCCAATCATATGCCAACAAACCTAAGGCATCTCTAGTACTTGATCAAAACACATTCTAATTTCAATGTACCAATATTAATGAGATTACTTAAAAAAATAACTTTGACCTTTAAATTAATATCCACCTGCAAATTTAGAAATCAATGTTGTACTTTCTGCAAAGAAGAAATGGTTCATACTCTTAAATCTATGAAGATACCATTACACATTAAAAGTGTTAAGTATATTATAGCACTGACTCTGAAATTTTATGTTTTACACCATCTACTCTTCCATTACAGTGTAGTACTTTTAAACGAACAAGCTATGGACCATTTAAAATATTTCACAAGTAGATTCTTTTCTAAAATATGGAGGGCAGAGGAATCTGGTGTGCTGCAGTCCATGGGGTCACAAAGAGTTGTACATGACTAAGTGACTGGACGACAACAACAGAAGTAAGCAATGTGTTTTGAGGCAAAGGAAACTGTAAGGTACCATTGTAATGTTTGGATATTACATTTCAGCAAATTAGAATTCCTTGAAAAGTGTCATAAAAGTTACATAAAGCATCATAGTCCAAAAAGTATTAAAATAATTGATGAAAATATATATTTTTAAAAAGCAATATACTGATTATGTACTTTGAGTGAAGCACATAAAGCTATTACATCTAAGGACAGTTTGACTACTATCATGAAGGTGCACATACTCTATTTAGAGAGACAACCTAGAAAACACAAAACAGAACGAGGGCAAGCAACACAAAGAGTGAAATCAGAGTTTCCCTCCATCTCACACTAGCTGGGTAGGTGTTTCTGTTTCAGTCCACGCTCACTTTTGCTTGCACACAGAATTCCTTTGGGAAGCTCATGAGGTTTCATACCATGCTCCCAAATCTCTAGCTCTGACTTCTCCAGTTTGCATAACTGGTTATTTCAATTTAGATTGGTTTCTATCACTTTAATCCATTTCAGTTCAGTTGCTCAGTCATGTTCAACTCTTTGCGACCCCATAGACTGCAGCACGCCAAGCCTCCCTGTCCCTCACCATCTCCCGGAATTTGCCCAAGTTCATCTCCATTGAATCGGTGATGCCACTAACCATCTCATCCTCTGTTGCCCAAAGACACTAAATATTCCTCTAACCTGTTTGTTTTTCATAGTCTCTGTATTTTTATTATACTTTTGCCCACAATGTTATCATTCTCAATGTTACCACCTTAGACCCTTTAATTTTCCATATGTACTTCTGTAGGGGTTGCTAAACTAATCTGCTACCAGTCTCCTAGATTATTTCATTTAGTACTTGCTCAGTATGCTTTATGGTATTAAAAGCAACAGAAACATGGGTTTTGGAGTCAGAAGGATCAGGATCTGAATCCTGGGCCTTCTTCTAGGTTGGTTTCCTCAGTGTCAGTTAATGTGCTTTATTCTTTTTTTGCTTGTTGATTGCTCTACTTGGAAAATAATTATTTCTAAGATGAGCTTATCTGCCAAAGTCCTTATCAAGTACCTCTTCATGAAAACTTTCATGAATACCCCAAACTAAAGTGATAATTATGTCAGAACAGATCTTATCTCTTATTGATTTCATGCCTTTCATGAAATTGCTTGTTTTATAAGGCCCGTTTCCTCACGTATTAATACACTGCAGATCTTCTCAATGACATACCATCTAGTGGAGCGAATGGGAAAGTACAGGGATTGAGAATAAATGCGACCTACTCAGGAGGCCAGGTCTCCATCAGGCATTGTGTACCAGCTGGGACGGTGCTACCCAGTTCACAGTGAACCAGCATTTTCTAAGAACAGCCCTAACACACACGACGGGAACCTCAGTGGCCATGCCTTCTATATGACCCTCGTCACTGTCCCTAAAATGTTAATCTAAGGATGGGAAACTGACCTCAGTTCAGTTAGAAACCCTGGAATGGTCTCAACTCTAAACTATGAAGCCTGGGGAGTGTTGGCATTCTTCTGATCTACAAAAAGAAAGACTGAAGCCAACTGGCAGATCAGAGATACTTTTAAAAAAACCCCAGCAATCTCAACATTCTTGTTAGCAGTTATTTTTGAGGACCACCCATATCTCTGCCCTTTATGTGGCTTGTGTAATATCCCAGTATCCATTCAATAAATACTACTTTTTTCCTGAACCAGTTAGACATAGAATGACATCACTTGCAAACTGACTAGAATAAATTCCAACTCCATTTTGTTATTATTAATAGCTGTGTGGCTTTTACCTCTTTTACCCAGAATTTTCTTACATATAAAAAGCATTAAGACAGATAAATGAAAACACCTAGGTAAAATGTCTAGTATATACTGATGTTTAATAAATTGCTTACTGATAGTCTTCTTTGTGAAGACCAGAGGGAAAGTTTAATGAAGCTTCTGTTTTCTTTTCTAAAAAGGGTCCTTACAAAAAACATAGCACTGGGACTTCCCTGATAGTCCAGTGGTGTAACAATCTGCCTTCCAATACAGGAGATGCAGGTTTGATCCCTGGTTGGAAACTAAGATCCCACATGCCTCAGGGCAACTAAACCCACTCAACGCAGCTAGAGGGCCCGCTGCTGCAGGCTAGAGAGCCCACACCCTTAAGAGCCCGCACACCACAGGTAGAAAAGCCGGCATGCCACAATGAAGAGTCCGCATACCTCAATGAAGACCCAAAGTGCAACAAATAAAAAACAAACAAAAAGCCTCACAGCACTGACTTGGTTGTACAAACACATTTCCCAGGTAGCTTACTGCTAATATAACCATCAAGTTATCTAATTGCAGAGACTATAAAATGATTTACAGCCACCCTTACCACACAGATTTTTTTCATACTATACCCATTTTATAGTAAGTAATATTTAATAGCAGAGGCTGCTTAGGTTTGAATCTTGGCTTCCTTTAGCAATTGCCCCATGAGATTGCTGGAGTAAATGAGATAATAAATATAAAAAGCACAGACTAATGAAAGCACTCAGCCAATATAAGCAGCTGTTATTATTATTATTGATGGTGAGAGAACTAGATTAGTAGCTTGTTTCATTGGCTTGAGACAGAGTAAAACTGGACTGTACATCAAGTTTCGTCCTCAGAAAGGGGAGATGAAGAACAAGCTGAAGACCAAGATCAAACAGACAACACAGACCTTGTAAGCTGGAAGAATCCTGTGAAAACCACCTTTTAGAATAAAGAAGACCCTAGCACTCAGAAATATAAAGGACGCAGGCAATCAGAACTCAGCCTACTCAGAAGGAAGGACAAAGAAGCAGGCTAAGGAGTCTTTTTCTGTTAGGCAGCTGAGAGGCACACACCCACCTTCTATTTTTAGAAGGTGACTGTGGCCTGGAGCAGGAAAGATAGGCTCTGTTCTATTTTTAAAGTTCCTCTCTAAAGTGTAGAAATGGTTAGCCAAGAGAAGAAGAAAATAAAATGTTTTCCTGGTCATTTTTTGGTTTGTTTATAGGTGATTCCAGTTTACTTTTGAGTATGTCAAAATGAAAGACTAAAGACAGTCTTAAACAGCTTAATAAAGCCAGGGGTAGAGAACACTCCTATCCCACAGAAAAGATAACATTAAAGGCCTATACATTGTTTCAGAATAACTATCTTATCAAGAAATGCTAGTACTTTGAAAACTACTTAGAAGTGTACGCCTTAACCACTGTCTCCTGATCCTCTTCTCTATTTGCAACTCCAATTTACATAGTACACTTTTGAATAAAAATTTGTATAAGCTAACTTATAGTCCCACAGAAGATAAGTCCACTAGTTTCTAGACCTAACTCTATTAATTAGCTTTTGACTCATCTCTGAATCTAAAGATTTTAATCTATAACATCTATATTAAATAAGTTTATCTTTACACCTCCTTCAAACTATTGTTTTAAGTATCTAAGAACTTAAAATTTGAACACATTCATTTAAAAATATTTATAGCCCATACCATTTCATATTATTTTGTTAGGTAAATGAGACCTAGTTTTCTCTCAAGAATTGGTGACATGTCAAAGTGGTAGTATTGTGTCTGTGTGTACTGAGGTAGGGGAGGCAAAAGTTATTCTTGATTTTATCTAATAGTAAAATACTCTCAAATTAAATTAAATACTCTTAAATTAAAATACTCTCAAACCACATTCTGAATTACATGATTACTTGGATCATGTAATTGGATGCTTCATATGTTCTAACAACTTTTTAATGGTTTTTTAAATGCTCAGAAAAACTAACAGTCACATAATACCATTTATATTAGCCCCCCACCCCACCCCCTAAATGAACTACTTAGCTATAAATCTAGCATAATATGTATGAGATCTACATGAGGAAAACTACAAAACTCTGATGAGTGAAATCAAAGGAGTAAATAAAGGAAGAGATAGTCCATGTTCATGGACAAGAAGACTCAATATTATCAAGTTATTAGTTCTTCTCAGCTTAATCTACAGATTCAACCCCAATCTAAATCCTGGCAGGTTATTTTATGGATATGGACAAACAGATTCTAAAGTTGTTATGGACAAACAAGAGACCCAGAATAGCGAATACTGAAAAAGAACAAAGTTGAAGGACTGATACTACCTAACTTCAGGACTTAATATAAACTAACATAATGAAGACAGTGTTGTACTGGTTTAAGACTAGACATATAGATCAATGGGAGAGAACAGAGAGCCTAGAAATAGATGTACATAAATACAGTCAATTGTTCTTTGACAAAGAAGCAAAGGCAATGCAATGGAGCAAATATCTTTTCAAGAAATGGTGCTCAAACAACTAGACATTCACATTTAAAAAAAGATGACTGTAACAGATCTTGTGTGTTAAGTGGCCCTCAGTCATATCTGACTCTATGCAACCCTATGGACTGTAGCCTGCTAGGCTCCTCTGTCCATGGGATTCTCCAGGCACAGACCTTAACACCCTTCACAAAAATTAACTAAAAATGGATCATGGTCTAAACAGAAAACACAGAAGACCTTGTGTATGGTGATGCCTTTTTAGATATAACACCAAAGACATGATCCATGAAAGGAAAAACTGACACGCTGGACTTCATTAAGATTGAAAACTTCTCTGTGAAAGACAGTATCAAGTCACAGACTGGAAGAAAATATCTGTAAAAGACTCATCCAACGGACGACTGTTATCAACAATATACAAAGAACTCTTAAAACTGGATAATAAGAACTCAAATAACCCAATTAAAAAATAGACTAAAGACCTTAACAGATACCTCACCAAAGAAGGTATACAGATGGCAAATAAACATGTGAAAGCGTGCTCCACATCATATGTCATCAGGGAAATGCAAACTACAACTAAATTAAAACAACAATGAGATACCACTACACACCTATTAATAATAGCTAAAATCTGGGATACTGAAAATAACAAATGCTGGTGAGGATGTAGAACAACAGGAACTCTCATCCATTATTGGTGGAAATGAAAAACAGTACAGACACTTTAGAAGCCAGTTGGGCAGTTCCTTACAAAACTAAATATACTCTTACCATAAGTTCCAGCAATCATGCTCCCTGGTATTTACCCAAAGGAGTTGAAAACTTATGTCCACACAAAAACCTGCACACAGAAGTTTATAGCAGCTTATTCATGATTGCCAAATCTTGGAGGCAACCAAGATGTTCTTTAGTAGATAACAGATATATATATTATAATATATACCACAGTTTATTATATAATATGTATATTATATATATTATAATATATATAATAAATATTCCAGACAATGGAATATTATTCAGCACTAAAAATAAATGAGCTATCAAGCTATGAAAAGACATGGAGGAAACTAAAATGCCTATTACTAACTGAAAGAAGCCAATCTGAAAATGCTGTATACTGTATGATTCCAACTATATGATACTCTGGAAAAGGCAAAACCATGAAGATAAGGGGCAGGGGTGGGAGGGAAGAGATGAATAGGTCGAGCAAAGAGGATTTTTAGGGCAGCAAAAATACTCTGTATGATATTATAATGATATATTTATGTTACACATTCATTATATGTTTGTCCAAATCCATAAAATAATTAACAGCAAGAGTGAACCCTAAACATAAACTGGACTTTGGGTGATTAATATATGTCAATGTAAGTTCATCTTTGGTTAAAAAAAAAAAATGTACCATTGTGGTGGGTGTTTTGATAATGGGGAAGGATATGCATTTGTGGAGACAAGGAGTATGTGGAAAATGTCTGTACTTCCCTCTCGATTTTGTTGTAAACCTAAAACTTCTCTGAAAAATAATCTCTTAAAATATTTACAAATAATACTCTAAATGTAGTGTAAAACATAATTATTTCATTATAACACATTTCCTAAATATTAACAGTTTATTACTGGCACATGATCATTTTCTTTTTTAACCCTTAGGTCTTAAAACCCATTGTTTCTTGCACAATAAATGTGTATGGGGGGGGGGAATGGCTTAACATTTTCACATAACTTTAAAAAAATAAGGTATAAATTCTGCTAAGGAATTCTCCTTCTGCATCCCATCTCACCATTTCTCATAATGTCTGCATTATGAACACTTACCAGATACAGTACATATCCCCATTCTGGAGCTGTGAAACAAGAAAGGATTCACAGAGTTGCAAGGCTAACATAGTCTTGCCTTCTTTTTCAGTGTTACAGATGATATCAATTCCACTCTTACAATCAGTTTTCAGTAAATGCTATAAGATGAAAAGAAAACTCAGTTCATATCATTAAAAATATCTAGAAAGATAGCTGTAATAAATGTTTAAGCATTCAGAAGTTTAGATTTCTAATTTTCTTCTACAGACAATGAATTATACAGAACTATATTTATGTTTTCCATAGTTTCACTATATAGCACCTACAGTTTATGATGACTACTTTTAACCTGAATGTCCATAGCTTGTAGGTATGTAGGGTCCATATTAGGAAAAGATTAATTCCTTCATCTTAAAAAAAGACCAAAGTAACAAACATTGGAATTTAATTTCTTAGTATTTTAATTAAGATGCAAAATCCTGATGCTTCTCAGTTTTTATTTAATCTGTCACACCAGAAACTCGCTCAACATGAATAATGCTTATCAACAAAAATTTTAATTTCATCATTTGTTAATATGAGCTAATTCAATATGAACTTAAAGAAAGGTGTCAAAGGGAATACATCTAGATAATCTAATCTTATGGCCTTTGATAGTACCGTAAAAGGAATTTACCAAAAATGGGCTACATATTTTTTGATAAGTTTAATAGGCAAACATAATCTCAAATAATACCTCCCGGAATAGGTGATCTTCTACAGGTGACATAAACAGACAGGTGAAGAGTGCTTGATGGAAGTACAAGTCTTTACTAATTTCTGGGTGATTTATACAACATTTAATAAGAGCCATTGCTTCAGGTATGCGTTCACAAGCAATTAGGTATCTGGCACGTAGTTCAAAGAATAGTGGATTTTCAGAACTTAAATATTTGTTCACTATATTAAAAAGAAAACAGACTCTTATTACTCTCAAGAAAAGACTGTCTCAAACATTTTTCTTTGACACTTCAGCACTAACACGTAGTATCTAATTAAATCAACTATTTAATTAAATAGCATTTTCCTTATTAGGAGTTTGTGAAAAGAATATATCAGTTAAATGATCAGAAAAATGGCAATAAAAAAGACAACAAAACTGTGCCCAAGAAATATTTGCTGATTCTTTCTCAATCTAAAGAAAGAAACAAAATTTAAAAAAATAAATAAATAACAACATGAAATACTCTTTTTTTGTTGTTCTCTAATGTTAAAATATGTTTCAAATGACACAGGATCTGGCATTTCTTTGTAGTCTAAGATTATGTACTTTGTCTTCTTACCATATTTTCATTACTGTAAGATTAGAAGGTTAAATCCTAATCTGTCATTAAAACCATATTACTTCAGATTAATTATAGAGAAATATAATCTGAATTAATGAAAAGTTCAGTCATAAAAGAAATACATTTTATTTTCTAACAAAAAAGTAATCTAAATGTAATGTCAAATAGGACTGCTTATTAATATATGTCCATTAATATATGCCCAAGGATAATTACTAAACTTAATACTTGTTTTCACACAATTTTAAAATATATAAACACCTTTACCTACATAAGTTTATTCAGACCTAACAACCACCTCATGACAGATATACTTGTTTTACAGATCACAAAACTGAGTCTCAGAGAGGTCAAATGACTTGCCCAAGGACAAAGAATTAATTAAATAAGTGGCAGAGCAGGAAATGGAACCCATATTTCATGATTTCAAATCCAAAAATGTTTTAGTTAATTATATATATTTAATCAATAGCTTCTGAAATGCCTATGAATAATGTTTTATCTGGGCTTCAGCATTTGCCTTGCAACTCTGTTTATGAGCAGCAGATACTGATTTGTATAGTTAATGCAAAAATTAACTTCAGACTGATCTTTACCCTAATGATCACAAGAGCTGAATCATCCACATTAATGAGCTTCTAGAGCAGCTTTTCCCAAAATGAAGAGTGCTAGGGTAAGTATAAGAGGTGTGTATGAAGGACTATACATAGTATGCGCTGTGCTGTGCTGTGTTTAGTCGCTCAGTCGTGTCTGACTCTTTGCAACCCCATGGATTATAGCCCACCAGGCTCCTCTGTCCATGGGAATTCTCCAGGCAAGAACACTGGAATGGGTTGCCATGCCCTCCTCCAGGGGATCTTCCCAACCCAGGGACTAAACCAGGTCTGCAGCATTGCAGGCAGATTCTTTACCATCTGAGTCACCAGGGAAGCCTATGAACTGTGTATATGAAGGCTGTCAGCCTCACACCAACCAACAACAGGTTTGTTCTAGCTCCTACTTAGAGAAACCTAAAAGTTATCTGAAAAATCCCAACTCTTCTCTCCTGTTCTCACTCCGAATGAATCTGTCTTTGCCTAGCTCCTGTCCCCTCTGGCCACATTCCCCAGCTTCCTTAGATTCATTCAATGCTGTTACCCCTGTCTTCCCTATATATGATGGTTCATAGTTCCCTCAATAATCCAACTCTTTCTCCTCGGATGTAACTACTGCCTGTCTTCAGTTTGTTTGTTTGTTTTTTAGTTCCTTTCTGAGAACTTCACATCAAGTGCTAATTCTCCTTTCTGTCCTTTATACAACGATACCACTGCCACATGTACCTTAGCTCTTTCCTTCTAGTCTTGTCCTATTTCCCATCTCATTCCACCACTCTGCATTATCTCTCCTGGTCTTATCTCTTTTTTCATCTTCTCTCCCATCTCTTCTTGTCCCCTGCGCTTGTATCTGGGGGTCAGTTTGCTCAGAATCACAGCCCCTTCCCCACTCAGTTCATCTCACAACCCACTCCCACCCCTTTACCTGGGACAAACAGAAAGATCCTAACACACTCAGGCAATTGGTGTTGTGCAATGTTTTCTCACCAGACCAATGTCTGGATGGTTCCAGCTGAGAGGTCTGTCTTTTCAACCTTTGGCCATGTTATAACTGCACTCCATATGCTCTCCATGCTCTCCAGTGTCCAGACTTTTGTGCTTATTCTAAGTTCTGGGGACCCAAATGTTCTGGGGCTCAGAAATAATATGGCAAGTGTATATATATATATATTTTTTTTTGAATAATTAATTAGAAATAGTTGACAGAGCTTCCTGCCTTCAAAAGGAGATTTTGGCTTATAGGAATCTAGATTAAAGAGAAAGTGATGTCAAAAAGATATGCAGGTGGTAAGGGGATGAGGCAAAACTCCTACTGATGAAGGAAGTTTGGGAAATACTGCTCTAGAGTATTTGGAACTGAAATTTACTTACTCATTTAATTAGTCATACATGCACTTATGCATTCATGTGGTCATTCATTCAATAAACAAGTACGATAGTGAGCACTTACTACTCTGTACCAGGCACTGGGCTAGGTGTAGAATATGTTAGTGTTTATCAAAACAAAGCTAAAGGAGTTCCACCCTTCAAAGAGTTTCCTGTATAAGGGAGATTCCATGTGCTTAAGCAGGGTGCTGTTTTTTTTTTTTTTTAAGGGTGTTCCTACTTAAATAGATTTTAAAAACATAACTGAAGTGACAAATACAAACTCTTTGTAAACAAGTAGCATCTGGATACTAAATATGTTAACAGTCTGAATTCCCACTTTAATAGGAAATTACTAGAGATAGTTTTACCTAATCTTATGTCAAATCACTCTTGGACTGGGTTAATATAGCAAATCAAACACACTTCATGTGAAAATACATTACTCTTATTCAGTATTGTGAAATAAAAAACACTAATACTGCTCTAGTTAGAAAATGAAATTGTGTTTGTTTCTCACAAATGTAGGTTTAGATTTGAGTCTCCTGTAGTACCTATCTCCTGAGATGCTGGCTGGGCTTTTAGAACAGCTTGCAACACAGGATCTTCCCATGGGCCACCATCTCTAATGATTCGAGTCACCAGTTCCAGATTCACATTTCCATATCTGCGGAGGTGATTCTGGCATTCCTAGGAGAGAAAAATCATTTTGGCTTTGTGAATTTAAAGGGGTTAAAACTAAACTTGATCATCATTTGTCAATAAAATGACTGATGGTCAATGAGGCAGCTGTTAAAACTATGAAAGAGAAAGGGTTGCTTTAGTAACCTAATTAGGGTGTCAAAACCCCATTAGTACACAAATAGGCTTTAATGCCAAAGGTTACAGTTTGGACATAATTGGACTTAGAAAATCCCATTATAGCAGGAATAAAGTGTAACCTAAGGAAAAAACGTAAGGGATGCATCATTCCTAGGAAAAGAACCGGGTTGCAAAAATATTAAATGTGTATGTTCAGTTATGTGAGGGCTCATTAAGTTTCCATTAACAATGGCAGGCCTGACAATAAGAAGGGAATAAAGAGGTCCCTGTCCAATGCAGACTCTGGCTGGCAGTAGGTACAGGTCCTTGTCCCTGATCCCAGATGTAGAATCTTAGATGTGGCAGAG
Organism: Odocoileus virginianus; assembly: GCF_023699985.2. Lineage (NCBI taxonomy): Eukaryota > Metazoa > Chordata > Mammalia > Artiodactyla > Cervidae > Odocoileus > Odocoileus virginianus. The sequence goes on from NC_069698.1 coordinate 19,059,827, forward strand.
GCTGGAAGATGGAGATTCCATTCCACATTGTTGTATAGGTAGATTTATAGTCTTGAGATGAGAAATGAAAGGCTGAAGGAATGAACCTAGCCTATAATATGAAGACTTTGCATTAGATTTAAGATAAAGATACTATTGATAAGTTGGGCATTAACTGATCATTTGTCTATGCATTTGTGGGGGTTACAAAAGATATTTGAAATGTTTTATAGACTGGTGATTAAAATATGAGTTATATAACATAAGTTTGTAAACAATGTTAAGATAACTTGGTTCACTTAGATTTACATGATTTAATCATTTGATTATGCATCTTAGATTCATTATGTACTTTATTAGAGGTTTTTTAAAATGTTTCATGGAATTTGATAATTTAAAAAGATTAACTGAAGACCTTAGTGAAGGTATAGATAGATTTATTTTTTAATGAGTAAATTGAACTTAAGGCCTTAAGAAAAAACTAGATACTGACATTGGCAATGCTAAAAACTGGAATAGAATGCACATTACTTAAAACACAAACAACTGTCAAAATTTTTTTCTGTGCTCAAAAAATCCCTCAGACATGAAAAACTTAGTTATAAAGCGAAGCTTCGGGATAAAACCATATATATTTACAAATTTTACTTAATCATTAGACTACATATTCAAAGTGGCAATTAACATTTCGCTTTTATTAAATTGTCATGTTCTTTCATTATTTCAGTAGTCCGAAGTGACATCTTTATGCCACTTTTCATTCATTGTTAAAATACATGAAAAAGGTTTTGTCTTTTAAGAGAACAAGGCAATATAGAAGAAATCAAGTTTCAAGATAAAGAACCATTCAAAGAAGTATCATTAAGTCAAAACATGAAAATAACTTCTATAAGTTATTTCTGGAATTACCAAATTAAAATAAGAAGGCAAGCAAACAAAAACCCTATATAAGCAGTGGGCAAGTTACTTAACCTTTCTGCTTTTTCAGTTAACTCCTCTACAAAATGGATACTAAAAACACCTACTTCATAGGATTGTTGTGAGGATTAAACAACACATAGTACTGAAAAGTGCTTGGGACAATGCCTGGCACATAACAAATACTAATAAATGCAAGCTACTTTTTTTCTAGTATTTTTAAAGATTCTGAATAAATATTTAATTTTAGGACACCCAACTGCTTAGCGTAAAATTAATTTCTATATTTCCATGTGTCAGCATGTTATAGCACTCATAAAAATAAGGTATAAGGTTATTGATCAGCCGTGATTTTTTTAACACATGGAACACAGTAATGATCTGGGCAATGACTTCACGGATAAAAATTATAATCAGTTTCAAACCTCAAGGTAAACAAATTCCTAAATTATTCTAGACATACATATTGTTGCCCATACAAATTAAGCTACTGTAAGCTGGCTTTTGGTCCAAAGCACAAGAAATAAAGTGAGCTGGATGCCAGCCTATGAATCACTGGTGAGGCTTTCACTCTGCTGCAGAACTCTTGGTGAGGCACCAGTAATACAGCACTTAGCACTGTGGCACCTAAAACAGGACTTGGGCCTAAAATCAAAAGATGATGAAACACATCTACTGCTTATATCTTAAACTTGGCAGAAAATAAGAAACACTTGGAGGTCCTGTTAAATGGTGATTCCCAGACCCCAATTCAAACCTACTAATTATTAAACCTACTATTTAATTATTATAATTCAAAGTTTCTAAGAGAAAACCCTAATAATCTGTATGTTTAACAATAGCTACCCCTCAGTCAGTTCTGGCATATGTTTTGATTGTATCTCCTACATTTAAAGTGCACTGTCATAAATGTTTATACTATAAAGTATATAGTTGTACTCCTTCCTACCAATCCTTCTATTAAAATTAGTAAATTGCTTAAGTTCATTTTCTAAGATAAAATTACATTTAAGTGAAAGTTTTGTTTTTTGGTGCATGCACTCCTTGAGTCAAATACAACATATTTTGGAGACCGCTTCTATGGGGATGTAAGTCTGGATAGGAAATAGAGATGAAATAAAGATTTCACTTTGGTCTATTTAATAAGAAACAGAATGAAAGAAAAGTTTTAAGTGTCTTTTGGCTCATTTTTCCTTAAATAGTATGGTGGCTTTTTTGAATGGTTTTCAATTTAAAAGCTCTCAAGTGAAAAAGGAAATACTTAAATCACTCTAGATTTACAACTTATCTCTTCTAGAGTATATTTACATTGCATTTTTTAGGAGGTTTATTTAATTAAAAACTTGGACCTATATATTAACTTAATCCTTTCTTTACCCACTGCATTGTGCTAAATATATTTCCCTTGGAAACTTACATTCAGCCTTGTGTCTATGCCAAAGTAGAGAGAGAACATAACTTCCTCACTCTTCTTTTATAATCTGTTTAGTTCCAGAAGACTTTTCTTTCCCAAACTTGCTGCCACTTTAGAGTTGGCCACCACAACATGTCTCTGTAGCTGCAGGTCAGTGTTCTGGCCATTACACAAACTTAATCTGAATCCTTTCGTTTATCGTAGCATAAAAGTTCTTAATACCCAAACTTCATATTTAAGGACCTCTGAATTTACCGACCTAACTGATTCACCTATTAACGAACACCACGACTCCTCTTCTCCAGCCTGGTTTTTAATGTCTCCTAAACTTATCTCGTACTTTCTTGCCTATGCCTTTTCTCCTACCACTCTCTCCTACAACTTTCTCCTGTCTTCCCACTGAGAAGCCTCCACTAGCTACCTCAATCCATAATAATTCTCCAGCAGTATTGAAAATCTGTACAACTGCACTCTTCTGGTTGGTACTCATTACATAGGAGAAAGGCCCTGCATTACTGACTAGGTGTTGCCATCTTACTACTTTAGGTAGTTAAAAGTTTCTTCAGTCAGAAAAGGAAAGGTATACCAGAGAAGACATATTCTTAAATAATAAATAACTTTTTAAATCAAATCAGGATTTCATAGAAATCTGTGAAAGCAGAAGCACTATGAAATGTCTTATTTTGAATGAAATCAGATTCTAGAATAAAAGTATAAAATACCACATCAAATTCATTCATAAGCAAGATATTGCAGCAGATGAAAGCAAAAATATAAAAGGTATTCAATGTGGTTGATTTATAAAAACAAAGAATTTATAAAAACAAAGACTTTAAACTACAGCAAAATCTTTATAACATTTTGAAATGAGAATGATCATATCTTTTATCATTATATTTTCATTAACTGTGGTAAAGTACTTCAAAGGGGGTAAAATTCAAAGATGTTATGCAGTTTTCTTTTACAAAAACAGTTCTCACAAATTTGCTGTTCTTTTCTGTGATAGGTTTCTGAGAAGTATTTATCTGATGTTTTTGAAAAACTTAGCATTCTGAGTTTTCTAATATATAAAGAATAGTATACAGTGAGAAAGTTATGACTCTGTAAAAGAAAGTTCTTAGGAGATGATCATTTAAAATAGATGTTTGGATGTATTTACATCATTACATGACTGTTGTTGCCCCAAATCAATACCAACTATAAGCTTGTATCTATGCCATAATTAGAATTTTCTGTTTAAAACACCCTTCATTTGGAGCATTTTAATGAGTTTTCAGTTAATTTGTTAAAAAATGGTTACTGTTCAAGAAAACAGTGATTTCAGAAACAAATTTAGTCAAATTGAAAAAAATTTGCAAATTGCAAATTTTTTATTAAAAATTTTTCAATAATACCTTAAAATTTAAAAAAAATAAAGCACATTCAGTCATACTGGTGTCATTAAAGTTTTACGCTGTTAAAATGGTATTTTACTACATATTTTTGTTGTTTAGTTGCTAAAATCATGTCCAACTCTTTTGCGACCTCATGAACCATAGCCCATGAGGCTTCTCTGTCCATGGGATTTCCTAGGCAAGAACTTTGAGGTGGGTTGTCATTTCCTCCTCCAAGGGGTCATCCTGACCCAGGGATGAACCCATGTTTCCTGTATTGGCAGGCAGATTTTTTTTTACCACCAAGCCACCTGGGAGTCCATATAGTATTAGTGAAAGTGAAAGTGTCCATCACTCAGTCGTGTCCCATTCTTTGTGACCCCACGGACTGTAGCCCACCAGGCTCCTCGCTCCACAGGATTCCCCAGACAAGAATACAGGAGTGGGTTGCCATTCCCTTCTCCAGGTGATCTTCGGGACCAGGGATCGAACCTGGGTCTTCCACATTCCAGGTAGATTCTTTTTTTTTTAATTTTTTTTTTTTTTCCATTTACTTTTATTAGTTGGAGGCTAATTACTTTACATCATTACAGTAGTTTTTGTCATACATTGAAATGAATTAGCCATGGATTTACATGTGTTCCCCATCCCGGTCCCCCCTCCCACCTCCCTCTCCACCCGATCCCTCTGGGTCTTCCCAGTGCACCAGGCCCGAGCACTTGTCTCATGCACCCAACCTGGGCTGGTGATCTGTTTCACCCTAGATAATATACATGTTTCAATGCTGTTCTCTTGAAACATCCCACCCTCGCCTTCTCCAGGTAGATTCTTTACCATCTGAGCCACGGGGAATAATTCCAAATACTATAGTATTAGTACATGTACATAAAATAACAACTATACACATATTGGGAATATATGTTCAAACGTTAAAAAAAAAGTCTGAATGGGTATGATATCAGAAGTCTAAGGATTCCTAGTTTGAGGTGTTATTTATTTTTAATCTGTGTTTGGTATCAGTTATAAAACTCATCTTCTTCTACTGATCCTAATGGCTTGGCAGTTTTCTTCAACATCTCCTGGTCTGCTGCTTCCTTGCCATTCCTACAGTTTGCACTCTAGTCGATGCCTTCATCTGCTATTAGTCAGCTAAGGTTTCTTATTTCTCCCTCTCCCCATTAGGGTGGTCTTGAAAAGGCTTTAAAATGTTAAGACCATGAAGCATTTAAGATAGAAGTATAAATAAAAACATTTCTTTAAACCTATTCTTTTGACCCATACATTATTTCAAACACATGGTTGCATCATTTAGTAGATTAGGGAACACTAGAAAGAAGGCTGAGTTGAGAATAGGAGTCTATAAACCTCAACTCATTTGAGCTTAATTTTCTGATCCATAAAATAAGGAATTATTGGATTAAATTTCTAAGGTGAGTCTCATCTTAAAATTATAAAAAATTCATTACTGCATATAAATTATCCATATTTCATTTTCAAAATAACTAGAAATCATGTACTAATAAGTGAACTATTGGGGCTTTTGAAAAAATAAAAATATTTATGAGTTATGGTTTCCTATTTAATAAACCTGATTACATTTTTATACATTTAAAATTTTTAGGTAACAATGTAAATGTTACTTAGTTTTTCTCTGAAGGGGAAATCAATCATAAATAAAGCCACCAACTCAGAGTAAAATCAGATTTCAGAATTAATTGGTAGTTGCCATGATAATGGGCTTCCCTTGTGGCTCAGATGGTAAAGAATCCACCTGCAATATGGGAGACCTGGGTTTGATCCGTGGGTTGGGAAGATCTTCTGGAGAAGGGCATGGCAACCCACTCCAGTGTTCTTGCCTGGAGAATCCCCATGAACACAGGAACCTGGCGGCTGTATGTAGTCCCTGGGGTCACAAAGAGCAGGACATGACCGAGCAACCACACACAGCACAGCACAGCACTTTCAATTTAAAGAGAAAATTTAATTTCTGGATATCTTATTAAGAAACATTTACTTCTAATTTAGTTTAAAATTATTTTTATATAGAAAGTCTGAAGATTACAAAGAAATATATTTCTATGTGTGCTATCTGAGCATGAAAGCACAACCTACCCAACTATCAATAATTTAAAATAAGTAATGAAATGATATGGCCATCAGAGAAGTGCTATTGTTACAGCTCTAACCTGTAAGATAGACCCTGAAGCAGAATTAAGGTAGCTGCAAGCTTTACTTGAGCACAGGTTACCAGGCAAACTAAATATAAAATATGACTCTGTGAATAGGTCAGTCAGGAGAATAGGTCACAATATGGGTTATGCTACAAATTGACAAGTTACTTAAGCTCCAATAAATATTGTTGAATGAATGAATAAAATTTCTCAGGTCTTTGGTTTAATCATTTATTTAGAAATATTTTATCTGGGAAAATATATATTACTTCAAGTATTAGTATGTTCAGATAATATGGGAACAAACTTTTGAAACTGCTTCTCACAGAATGCCTTGCTCTTAAGCTGGTATTTGTTGTTCAGTCGCTCAGCTGTGTCTGACTTGTTGCAATCCCATGGACTGCAGGGACAGGCTTCACTATCCTTCACCATCTTCCAGAGTTTGCTCAAACTCATGTCCATTGCATGGAGTCAGTGATGCCATTCAAATATCTCGTCCTCCGTCATACCCTTCTCCTCCTGCATTCAATCTTTCCCGGCATCAGGTTCTTTTCCAATAAGTTGGCTCTTTGCATCAGGTGGTCAAAATATTGGAGCTTCAGCATCAAGCCTTCCAATGAATAATCAGGGTTGATTTCCTTTATGATTGACTGGTTTGATCTCCTTGCAGTCCAAGAGACTCTCAGGGGTCTTCTCCAACACCACAGTTTGAGAAAGTATCAATTCTTCGGCACTGAGCATTCTTTATGGTCCAGCTCTCACATCCATACGTGACTACTGGAAAAACCATAGCTTTGACTAGATGGACCTTTGTCGGCAATGTCTCTGCTTTTTAATACGCTGTCTAGGTTTGTCATAGCTTTTCTTTCAAGGAGCAAGTGTCTTTTAATTTTATGCCTGCAGTGATTTTGGAGCCCAAGAAAATAAAGTCTCTCCCTGTTTCCATTGTTTCCCCATCTATTTACCATGAAGTGATAGGACCAGATGCCATAATCTTAGTTATTTGAGTGCTGAGTTTTAAGCCAGCTTTTACACTCTTCTCTTTTACTTTCATCAAGAGGCTCTTTAGTTCCTCTTCACTTTGTGCCATAAGGGTGGTGTCATCTGCACATCTGAGGTTATTAATATTTCTCCCTACAATCTTGATTTCAGCTTGTGCTTCACCAGTCCAGCATTTCGCATGATGTTCTCTGCATATAAGTTAAATAAGCAGGGTGACTATATATACAGCCTTGACCTACTCCTTTCCCAATTTGGAACCAGTCTATTGTTACATGTCTGGTTCTAACTCTTGCTTCTTGACCTGCATACAGATTTCTTAGGAGGCAGGTAAGGTGGTCTGGTATTTCCATCTCTTTAAGAATTTTCCACAGTTTGTTGTGATCCACACAGTCAAAGGCTTTAGTGTAGTCAGTGAAGCATAAGTAGATATTTTTCGGGAATTCTCTTGCTTTTTCTATGATCCAACGGATTTGATCTCTGGTTTCTCTGCCTTTTCTAAATCCAACTTATACATCTGGAATTTCTCAGTTCACATACTGTTGAAGCCTTGCTCGGAGTTATATTTAAAAACCTTTTAACCAGAGCTACAAAGGTTGTTTTGAATACCAAGATGAGAAATTTGCCAAATCATTTGGGAAATTTATTCCATGTAGTCTAGGGAGGGGACATGATCCAGGTTTTGAGAAGGTTTTAGTGAAATGTCAGTAGTTCTAAACATATTCCTATTAGCTAAAATAATAAAATCTGGGAGACACACTGGTCTTATGAAGATGATGAATGTATACTCTCACTTCTTTCTGTGTGTGTGTTAGTTGCTCAGTCATGTCCAACTCTTTGTGATCCCATGCACTGTAGCCTGCCAGGCTCCTCTGTGCATGGAATTCTCCAGGCAAGAATACTGGAGTGGGTTGCCATTCCTTTCTCCAGGGGATCTTCCTAAGCCAGGGATCGAACCCTGGTCTCCTGCATTGCAGGCAGATGCTTTGCCATCTGAGCCACCCAGGGAAGCCACTCTAACTTCTCGGGGGAGATCAACACTTGCCCCAGTAAAACAGGGTGGACATAACAAGCTATTTAAATTCCTCTCTTGTGGCTGGTTCTTTTACTTCTGATTATTTTTTGCTCTTCAAGATGCTATTGCAGTAAGATAGCCTTGGGCCTCCTCCTGTTTGGGAGTTTCTGTCCCCTATTTCCTCCCTCCTCCTTTCCCTACTCACATCAAAGAAGGTCAAACAGATGGGAAAATAGGGTGGAGTATCAAGAAAAAAAAATCTTAACTAAGGCCAACTTCTGTGCTCAGTCGCTCAATTGTGTCAGACTCTTTATAATCCTATGGACTGTAACCAGCGAGGCTCGTCTGTCCATGTGATTCTCCACACAAGATACCAGAGTGGGTTGCCATTTCCTCCTCCCGGGGACCTTCCCTGACCCTGGGATAGAGCCCTGCATCTCTACAGAGCTCTAGCCGTAATGCTTTTAGATTACAGGTTTTTGTTGACTACTCCAGGGTCAATCTCTTCCCCCTCCCCAAATTAAACAACTGAACAAAAATCTATAAACATTTATTTTTCTCTTGATTAATAAAATGATACATGATCTTGACTTAAAAAGAAACAAATTAGGGAGATACACATAAAAACCCATAAATCTACCATTATTGGGCATCATTCAGTTCAGTTCAGTTCAATTGTTCAGTTGTGTCCAACTCTTTACAATCCAATGGACTGCAGCATGCCAGGCTTCTCTGTCCATCACCAACTCCCGAGCTTGCTCAGACTCATGTCCATTGAGTCAGTGATGCCATCCAACCGTCTCATCCTCTGTTTTTACCTTCTCCTCCTGCCTTCAATCTTTCTCAGGACCAGGGTCTTTTCCAATGAGTTGGCTCTTGGAATCAGCTGGCCAAAGTACTGGAGCTTCAGTTTCAGCATCAGTCCTTCCAAGGAATATTCAGGACGTATTTCCTTTAGGACTGACTAGTTGGATCTCCTTGCAGTCCAAGGGACTCTCGAGAGTCTTCTCCAACACCACAGTTCAAAAGCATCAATTCTTTGGCACTAGCTTTATGGTCCAACTCTCACATCCCTATATGACTACTGGAAAAACCACAGCTTTGACTACATGGACCTTTGTTGGTAAAGTAATGTCTCTGCTTTTGGGCATCATTAGTACTTGGATATTCCAAAGATCTTTAAAACTCTTGTGTCTAGAATGGAACTTACCTTCGTTCTAGATCCTCCTCTTCCCCACATGATCAATGCTCAGTTAGTGAATAGCACTACTCTACGTGGTTATTTCAAAGAAGGAAACAGCAACCCATTCCATTATTCTTGCCTGGAGAATCCCATGGACAGAGAAGCCTGGTGGGCTATGGTCCACAGGGTTGCAAAGGGTTGGACAGGACTGAAGTCACTTAGCACATACATCGTTACTTCAGCTTAAATGCCCAAGAATATACTTGATTCCTCCTTATTTTCCTTACTTCCATCCAATCAGTACTATAATCTGAGATCTTAGTTGTTGATTATTGTGTGTGTACTTTTATTTAAAACTTAGAGTTTCTTTTCTCAGAATCACTTTTCTGATATTAATAGGATTTTCATAACAACATATTAACAATAAGTGTGCTTACTTTTTACTTATTTCTTCAGATCAGTCCTATTTTTTTTTCCTATAACCACTGTGTAAATTCTTTACTTTGATCACTTCTAAATCAGCTGGTTTCTTTCTTTTGTTTTCCTGATAAAAGATATGTAGCTGGTTTGTCTTCTAAATATCTGGACTATTTATTTCTGTTGCCCTCTCTCATAAACTATAGGGCTTGGCATCTGTATTATTAAATAATATTTTCTCCCTTTAAAAACTCCAGATATTATTTGTTCTGGCATTTGTTACAATGAAGAAGTTCACTGCAGACCTGATTTTATTCCTTTGTGAGAATCCTAGTTTTTCTATGAGCCCTGCATCTGTAGGAGTTTTTTTTATCCTAAAAACAAAGACTGTAATAAGATATGGCTATATGTAACCATGAATTGAAAATTAATTTTTAAAAATTATTTACTTCATTGGTTTGGTTTTTCTTAGAGCTAATCTGCTGATGATAGCCTTCACTATACTTTTAATTTAGTGGTTTCCTCTCCATACAGTATTTTACTTCCATACATTCTTGAGGTTGTCCTTTCTTTTAAATTTCACTTCAGTTTCATGGAAGATACTTGAGACTCAACCACAGCAAGAACATAACTGATCCTTAAAACAAACACAAAAACCACCTTTTATCTTACCATGTAACTGATGGTAATTCATGCTATGTAGTCTCTTTATTCATCTCTACCTACAGTACTTACAACAGAGAGCTGTTTTACTAATGGATAAATAAGTCTCTCTCAAATTTTTCAAGTCCAAACAGAAGGTAAAAGTTTCTAAGTATGATTTGTTGAGTAATGGCCTGTGAGGCAGTAAATTACGAGGAAGCTACTGCTGGAACTGTACAGCTGAGCTATTCAGAAAACTTTCTTACCTCTGGGTATTGGGACAGGCTGCATTTAGTTTGGGTCACACCATCATTCTCTCAATGAAAGGAACGCTCTCATGCAGAGCCATACATGCCATTTTTAATGTAGGTTTAACAGTCACACCACAATCTGTTCTGCTGGCTCTGCTGCACACCTAGGGTGTTTTCAGGAAGCACCGGCCAGAATGAGACTGGCCACATACCAAAGGCCCCACTATCCGCTGTTTCCCCTGGCCTCAACCATCACAGCTGGTGGGGGAGCCACGCATTACTGCACAGCACTGGACAGTTCTCTCTTTCATCTCCGTCTCTCATTTCCCTATTTAACCACATTCAATCAACTGCCTATTTTATAGCGTTCACAAGGAATTTTTTTCCAAATTTTACATTATTTTTGTCATTTCATTGGGAGTCTATTAAATTAACAGATTTTGGAGACCAAGTGTATGAATTCAATTACAAGCCTATGGAAAGCTCACCAACGAACAGATTAAAAATAATAATAATGAAGTTGGTGCATCACACAAGAAATGTGTCATCTTCTTATGCTGAGGTAAAGAAAAATTACCAGAAGCCAAGTACCAAGAAAGCAAGCTTTTAGGAGCCAGCACAGATCCTCCTCAACTTACAATGGGGTTAAGGCCCAATAAACCACTGTAAGATGAAAATAGCGTTAAGTCAAAAATGCATTTAATACATCTAACCTCCCAAACATCATAGCTTAGCCAAGCCTGCCTTAAAAATGCTCAGAACACTTATACTGGGCTTGTAGTTGGGAAAAGTCATCTATCACAAAGCCTATTTTATAATAAAATGTTGAACACCTCATGTAATTTATTGATCATATTGAAAGTGAAAAACAGAATGGCTCTCTGGGTACAGAATGGTTTTAAGTGTACTGGTTGTCTACTCTCAGGGTGGCATGGCCAATTGGAGCTACTGGGAGCTTCTGCCGCCGCCCAGCATCATCAGACAGCACCATATGGCATATCATTAGCCAGGAAGAGATCAAATTTCAAAATGTGAAGTACACTTTCTACTGAACGGTATGCTTTCACACCATCGTAAAGCTGAAAACTCCTAAGCTGAACCACTGTAAGTTGTGGACAATCTGTATATGGAACATCTTGCTCTAAGAATGAAGTTTCCTCTTAGAATAAAGCACAGAGAAAAATATAGTCAATGGATAAGAAGAATAAGTAATTTCTACCTAAACAACTCAAGGTTTAGGAAATCTGAAATTCACAGAAGAAAAGAATGAGCTTAAGAGGTAGGTTTTGATTTCATCGTGAAAAACAGAAATCCAAATAATATGACTTCATGAGTTCACATACTTCACCAGACAGGCTATAGGCCTCCCTTAGGCCTTAAACCTGGTCATTTTTCTTAAGAACAATGCCAAACGGAGGACCCTATACAGCAAATACAATTACTGTTCCCACTTTACAATGAAACTGACACCGTCGCCCAAGATGACAAAGCGGCAAATCAGGAAATGGGAAGGAAGTGGGTGGGGAAGAGAATGAACAATTAACTCAAATCTGCCAAGAATGTTAGTCCCTTGCTAATTCAAAGTGATCTAGGGACCAGCACCATCAGCATCACCTCAGAGCTTGTTAGAAATGCAGATTCTCAGGTCCCAACCCAGAACTACTGAATCGTTAACTTGGATTTTAACTAAATTCCCATGTGATCTTTATGTACCCTAAAGTATGAGCAGCACTGTGTTTGTCCTACTTCTTGTAGAGAAGAAAGAGCGTGATCTTAGCTGGTATGAACCTGTATGAAAGATGGATAGAAATGTACCACTTGGGAACTAGGACTTGCACTAGTAGAAAGTACTAAAAAAAAAATTCAAAAGGTGACACTGGGTTTGTCATTGGATTATCAAAGGTTGGTCTAAAGCCTGGAGAATTCACAAGCTTACAAGTGTGAGTTTTTAAAAAAGTATACATGATGGACTACATGTTGGCCTTTCTTGAGTCCCTTAGGGCACAGGGCTGGGGAAGCACCAGCAACAGTGGTTCAGTTAGGAAATGAAGACTATTCTCCAGATAAAGCTAAAATGGGAACAAAAGTTGAAATTTCTCCAAAGAGGCAGGAATTAGAGGCTTAGGAAAATTTAGAGTAGGAATCGGCCACAATATCACAAGTAGCAGAAATGCAGGGATTGAAAACAAACAGGAGAAGGGGTGGGTTTTAGAATTTGTTAAGGAAATAGAAAACAGTGCAAACCTATTGAGGTTGAAGAACTCTCTCTATTGAGGAATTAATTATTTAGATAACTGAATGGAAACTCTGTTGACAAAGTGAAAAAAGGATATACCCTTCACAAATATTATGATTTCACACATTTAAAACAGAAGTCAAATACTGTCTCTCATCAACTCTAAAAACACTTCAGTATTTCCCACTGAAGTCATTTGTCACTTTCTAAAATACTTGCAATTTACAAAGGTTTGACTTCTTGTCTTTCTGTCTCTAAACTAGAATTAAAGTCCACAATAGCAAGGTTTTTCTGGTTTTGCTTATTACAGTTTTTTTTTACAGAGCTTAGTGCATAGCACACAGTGGGACCTAAATAAATATTTACTGAAGCAAAAAGTCATGAATAGATTGCTAAGGACACAAGTGTCAAAGGAAAAATGGAATAGAAAATTATTTTAAAATACCTGAATATAGACTCTAGTTAGAATGCAATTTCCATGAGAACAGGCATTTTTACCTCTTTTGCTGAATGTAAGGATGGATACAATAGAAAGTTCAATATAATGTAACTGATTCCAAGGTGTGTTTTTTTCATATTTTTATAACACTGAAATCTGTTTTACAATACTATCTGAATCCATGTCAGCCTGGCAATGGTTATTATGTAGTTGTCATTCTGAATGCAAGGACATTAAAGACAGCATGAAACCTTACCAAATGGTTTACTGGTGATGGTATAGGTATCATTTAGGATAATTAATCTAACTTAATACCCCTGAAGCAGGAGTCAAAAGGTGACTAAGCAGGAACTTATTTTAAGTCGTTTTAAGCTTTTAAAAACCCAGTACAAATGACTTTTAGTTCTTTTATTATTTTAGGAAATGCTACATCACCATCACTTTCAATGCCACTGAACACAAAATAGTGTAGAAAAACAGATACTGATGACTGGAGAGGAAAAGCAATTCTAGAGTCAGATTCTGAGTGTGAAGAAGTTTTAGATATACCTTAGCCAATTAAGTTTGCTTATAGTTTTCCTATTTTAGGACTTCCCTGATAGCTCAGTTGGTAAAGAATCTGCCTGCAATGCAGGAGACCCCAGTTCAATTCCTGGGTTGGGAAGACCTGCTGGAGAAGGGATAGGCCACCCACTCCAGTATTCTTGGGCTTCCCTGGTGCCTCAGCTGGGAAAGAATCCACCTAAAATGTGGGACACCTGGGTTTGATCCCTCGGTTGGGAAGATCCTCTGGAGAAGGGAAAGGCTACCCACTCCAGCATCCTGGCCTGAAGAATTCCATGGACTATATGTCAATGGGGTCGCAAAGAGTCGGACACAACTAAGCGACTTTCACTTCACTTCCTATTTTATGTATGTACCAGAATGATCAATCATAAAAATCTGTTTTAACTCAATCTAAAACCCTTTAAGTAAACATGAAATAAAAACTATAGGGGAGAGAAAGCATTGCACAACTTCTCTGTGACTCTGATGATTTCCTTCCTCAATGTAGAGTGCAATATGTTGTCTGAACAATTATACCCCTAGGGGGAGCTCAAAGTCCATCTTCCTTTATGTGTGTGCGCTCAGTCACTCAGTTGTGTCCAACTCTGCGACCCCGTGGGCTATAGCCCACCAGGCTTCTCTGACCACTGGATTTCCCAGGCAAGAATACTGGAGTGGCTTGCCATTTCCTTGTCCAGGGGATCTTCCCAATTCAGGGATCAAACCTGTGTCTCCTGCATTAGCAGGAGGATTCTTTACCACTGCGCCACCTGGGAAGCCCCACATCTTCCTTTATTCCACCCCCAAAAAGGGCAATGAGATACTGCCGAGGACACATTAGAAAGCCACAGTACTATATATTGCTTTCCAACAAAATGGTAAAAAAAACATCATATGATCTTGTATCTACAGGTGACATCTTAGATCTTTATAGTCATCCCCTTCTGGATTTACTCTTCATTCATAGAGTGTATGCAAAAAGAAAAAGAAAAAAAAACCTGCCTCCTCTCTTGGGAAGGCTATTAAGGAAATAGATGAGAAAGTCAGAAAATAGCCAAGGGAAAAAATGGCCTGGGGACAGACAGCCTGCTTCTAGTCTAAGCAAAAAGAGTGCTTTTTCTATGGCTAAGTTCTGCATGGGGTTTTGCAATGAAAGCCTTTAGCAATAAAAAGCATGCTAGCAATAAAAGGATGTGCTTGGGAAGCTACAGGGGGTGGTGGCAGCAGGCTCCAGTCTAGCAAATAAGGAATTAAAATCTAATGTATGAACTGCTTAAAAGTACAGCTAAAAGTTACCTTTAAGAACTTTCTTTTCTGCCAGTGTAATCTTAAGCATTGCCATGTTAGGAAATCTAGAAGCTTATAATCAACATACTATTTTCCGGGGGAGCATAAGGGCCTGTTTCAAAGGTATATTAAAATGAAATTAATAAACTGTTTTACCTGGAAAGATCCAAGAATATCCTTTAAGGGCTCTTCATAAAATTCATCTCTTCCAAAGAACAGCAGCAACTCAAAGAAACTCCTAGAAAGAATAAGTGAATGGATTGATTTTTTTTTTTGCCCCAATTTAAAAGATTGTCAAGAAATAACAGTTACATAATACCAGATATTTAGTTTTAAAATAGTTGGCTTTGAAAAACTGTATTAATCATTTGAAGTGAGGTGAAGTTAAAGTCACTCAGTTGTGTACGACTCTTTGCAGCCCCATGGACTATACATACAGTCCATGGAATTCTCCAGGCCAGAATACTGGAGTGGGTAGCTTTTCCCTTCTCTAGGGGATCTTCCCAACCCAGGGATTGAACCCAGGTCTCTCCCGCACTGCAGGCAGATTCTTTACCAGTTGAGCTACAAGGGAAGCCCACTAATCATTTAGAATTCATGTTATGTTTTTGGTAAAATTATAATAAAAAGAAATATCAGTTCAGTTCAGTCGCTCAGTCGTGTCCGACTCTTTGCGACCCTATGAACCGCAGCACACCAGGCCTCCCTGTCCATCACCAACTCCTGGAGTCCACCCAAACCCATGTCCATTGAGTCAGTGATGCCATCCAACCATCTCATCCTCTGTCATCCCCCTTCTCCTCCTGCCCTCAATCTTTCCCAGCATCAGGGTCTTTTCAAATGAGTCAGCTCTTCTGAAGTTCTATATCAACAGAATTACTTGAGTCTAGTAGTAGGAGTAGTGTTAGTTACTCAATCGTGTCCAATTCTCTGTGACCCCATGGACTGCAGCCTGCCAGGATCCTCTCTAGGCAAGAATACTGGAGTGGGTTGTCATTCCCTTCGCCAGAGGATCTTCCCAACCCAGGGATCAAACTCAGGTCTCCTGTTTTGCAACCAGGGGGAAAAAAAATGCAGTGATATACCAGGTGGCAAAAATATGGCTACATATATCAAAATGATTAAAAAATCATAGTCCCACTTGACCCCAGTACAACAGACCCCAGAGAAAATGCAAAATCTAATTTTTTTTTTCCCCAGAGGGATATAGTGGTTAGTTGCTCAGTCATGTCTGACTCTTTGCAACCCCATGGATTGTAGCCCTCCAGGCTCCTCTGTCCATGGATTCTTCAGGCAAGAATCCTGGAGTGGGTTTTCAATTCCTCCTCCAGGGGCTCTTCCCCAACCCAGGGGTTAAACCCAGGTCTCCTGCATCACACATGGACTCTCTGCCATCTAAGCCACTAGGGAAGCCAGTGGGATATAAGGGATGGGTAAAACTGACACAAAATATAAAATACATTCACAAAAAAAGTTAGAGTCACAATGAAACTCAGTCAACATTTCTATGACAACAAAATCACCAATTCTATAGCTAAAAAGTAACACACCAGTCCTCAAATCTTAGGCCGACCTTGATTATCCCATTTATGATAAACTGTCTGAACTCTGTGAGTCCTCCTTTTTAAATGAGTTATTTGGAAAATACTGTTAGTAAGTACTTTATGTGCCTTTAACAATTCATGAGTTCACACAGGAAGAAATATGACTTATTTCCTAATCATGAGCATGGAAAACTATTAAAAATTACTTAATATTATTTACTAATCCTAAAATAGCACAAATGACAAAACCCTAATTTTTTTTTTAATTTTATTAATCTAGAAGACCCAATTAGGAATACCTGAATATTTTTTAAACACTTTTGGCTCCCCTTTTTGAGGCATAATTGACACACAATAATATATTAGTTTCAGGTGCACAACACAGTGATTCAACATTTGTACATGGGAAGTGATCACAATAAGTTTAATTAACATCTATAACCACACATAGTTACAATTATTTTCTTCTGAAAGAACTTTTAAGATCTACTCTCTTAGCAACTCTCAAGTATACAATACAGTGTTATTAACTGTGGTCACCATGCTGTGTAATCACATCCCTATGATTTCTTTTGTAACTGAAGTTTGTACCTTTTGACTGTCTTCACCCATTATACCTAACCCTCACTGTCCACCTCTGGCAACCACTAATCTGCTTGTATCTATGAGCTTGTTATTTTGGGGTTTTCTTGTTTCTTTTGGCTTAAAATATTCAACATATAGTTGAGCTCACTGACTTATTTCACTGAGCATAATGCCCTTCAGGTTCATTCGTGTTGTCACAAATGGCAATACTGCATTTTTTAATGGCTGAATACTATTTATTGTGTGTGTGTGTGTGTGTGTGTATATGTATAGATATATATACACATACCACATCTATTTTATCCACTAATCCACTGATGGACACTTAGGCTGTTTCCATATATTGACTACTATAAATAATGCTGCAATAAACAATTGGTACATATATCTTTTTGAATTATTTTCTTTGGATAAATACCCAAGTATTATTATTATGCTGGATTGTATAACAGTTCCATTTTTAATTCCCCAAGGAACCTCCAGACTGCACCAATCTACATTCCCACTAACAGTGTACAAAGGTTCCCTTTTCTCCAGTTCCTTGCCAATGTGTGTTATTTCTTATCTTTTTATTTTTGCCTTTATTCAAAGTAAATTGCTAATAAAGACAATTTATAATGCAAATGAAGAATGTAACTGAGAATTTTTTTAATTATATAAGACCTAGATATTACACAATAGTTACAAAGACCTTTCTAAATATAGCATAGTAACCATATTCCATAAATTGCTATATTTATTTATAAATTTGACTACTTATTAGTTTTAAATGTCAACAGAACAAAACCACATAAAAGCAGTCAAAAACAAAATAATGCACTAAGAATCTTTGCTGATTTCCTTAATTAAAAAGCTTATACAAGTAAATTTTGTTTTAAAGTTAACAACCTAGTAGAAAACTAGAAGGAAGACTACAGAAAAGAAATTCAAGTGGATTTTTTTCAAATATGAAAAGATTCCCTACTGTAAGTGAAATTATTAAGATGAAATTTCATCTTTCCTATCAAATTTACAAAAATAAAAACACTGAAATATCATATGATGGCTCTCAAGTACAGAAATAGGCTCTGATATCTAGTTGGGGGGCTGATAAGTGGCACTACTTCATTTAAAGGCAGCACAGTAATAGTCAAAGTTTAAAATGCACATATACCATTACACTTACCATTTCCAGTTAAAAGAATTTAATCCTCCAGATAATACACAAGTTCAGAAACACACATATATATGGATATGTATCCACAGATGGTTTGTAGTAGTAAAAGAATGGAAACATACTCAATGTCTACCACAGGGGACTGGGTAAATTAATTATAATATGCCCATAAAATGAAATATAAACATTAATGAGAATATTAGTGAGAATATGTCTACATCTGTATGAACAGATAAGGGGAAAAAATTCCAGGATATACTGTTAAGCAAAGATGGAGAAATCTATTCATTACATCATTACTGGTGCAAAGGAAAGGAGCGCGTAAAGGACACATGTATACCAGTGCAAAATACCAGACTACCAGTGATAGCAACAAACTGGTAAAAAACAATTGCCTTACAAAGGGGAAACAGAACTAGAGGTCAGGGATGAAAAGGAGAATTATTTTTCATTATCAACCATTAAGCATTTATTTTACCATCAATAAGTCAGTATAAAATAGCACCATCAATGTATTTCTGGAGTCTTCTCTATCCCTATTAATAAAGCATTAATTCACATCTGTCTCATCTTTAAATTTCTAACAGACCCTATCTCTTGTCTTGCTATTGCACTTTACTTAAAATCCATGTTCAACATAGCTGCCATTGTTATCTTCCTAAAACACACAATGATCTACTTAAACTTACCAATTGCTGTGTAAATTGTATCGTCTAAAACAAAGACCTCCAGCTGACACATTTCTTTTATATATGGATAACGTATTATTTTCAAATATTTTAGTCAGTTTCCAATGTTTAAAAACTGATATTTCAGATTAAATATAGATTTCTCTGAGCTCTTAAAACACAGAAACCCCTTTATCTCCTCACAGCAAAATAAGCTGAGCAGGCATTACCTTTAGTCAGGGCATGAACTTTTTTCCAACTTGCCAGTTTCCATCTACCTCCCATTTCCTCAACACACTGCCTACTTGACTTATTACTTATATTCCTTTCCTACTGTATTTAGGTATTTGAGACCACTGATGAAGAGAAGGAAATTCAAATTTCTTATTTTGACATAACAACCTTTATGTCTGACCCAAAACTACTTTTATACACATACCTGTTACCAAATTCCATGCACACGAATTGCAGCATTTCCTACACATCTTAAAACTACTGTGTGCATAAAGGTGTTTGGATCTTTTGCTTCCTCAAACCTATTTATAAGATTTTACCTAGGAACTTAGCCTAACAACTCCCTGCCTTCTCTCCAGACAAATATATAGGTAATTCATCTATACTATCAAAGTAGTGTACTTTGCATATATATCTATTATAACATGTTGAAACAAGGAAATGTTAAATTTGCACTAGGTATAATGGGGTAGAAACTGCATCATTACATTGAGTAGATGGTTCTAATTAGTAGAGCACTTAATTTTATTGAAGGAGGGAGAGATACAAGGTTTTTAGTAGACATAAAATATGTTACAGCAGTTAATTTAGAGATGAGTGTGCAGATTTATATGACCTGGTAGATAATAAAAAAAAATATGCAAATTATGCTGTATTATGTGAACATGAAAGGGGAGCCAACTTTACAAGAGATCTGTATATCCCTACCAGCTACTTCAGTAACAAGGCCCATTGTAATGACATTATAATGAGAAAAACCACATGAAAAACAAAGAATTGTTGTTTAGTCGCTAAGACTCTTTTGTGACCCCATGGACTGTAGCCCACCAGGCTCCTCTGTCCCTGGGATTTCCCAGGCAAGAGTACTGCAGTGGGTTGCTATTTTCTTCTCTAGTAGATAATTATGTAACAACACGGGTGTGTGTGTGTGTGTGTGTGTGACAACACGGGGGTGTGTGTGTGTGATAGTCACTCAGTCGTGTCTGACTCTTTGTGACCCCATGGACTGTACCTTGTCAGACCCCTCTGTCCATGGAATTCTCCAGACAAGAATACTGGAACAGGTTGCCATGCCCTTCTCCAGGGGATCTTCCCAACCCAGCGATCAAACCCAGGTCTCCCGCACTGCAGGCAGATTCTTTACCATCTGAGCCACCAGGGGAGCCCTAGAACAAGGTAGGACTCCCCAAAACATGCAGCAGTCTAGAGCAGAGCTAGCAAACTACTGTTTTTATTTCTTAATGCATGAGACAAGAATACTTAAATTTAAAATTTTAAATTGTTAAAAACCAAAAAAAAAAAAGGGGGTGGGGGACAAGAGAATAGTATTTCCTAACAGGTAAAAATTAATGAAATTTAAACATCATTGTCAGTAAGTACATGATTGTTCCAACAGAGCCACATTCATGTATTTACATATTTACTATGGCTGCTTTCACACCAGATTAAAAAACTGAGTGGCTGCAACTAGCCCTTCCTAGTTAAGCCTAAAAAGATTTGCTCTCTGGCCCTTACTCAGCCGTGGTCTAGAGCCAACACTGGGCTTCACTCTCAGCACCACTATTTCTTTTGTATGTGACCCTGGGCGAGTCACTTAGCATCTCTGTGTCTCAGTTTCTTTATTTATAAAACAGGACAATAATAATAGCTGCCTCTTGTAAAGCACTTAAAACGATCACTGGTAGTGCTATATAGGTGCTTGCTAATAATAATACAGAACTATTTTTATTATTAATGTTGCCATCAAAGTTTCCTTCAACAATCTCAGAGAAAACCTAAAGTCTTCATGAGATTTTCCCAGCTGTGCATATGTCAGTTTTGTTGAAATATAAGACACCAATTTTTCCTTACTTATACTATGAAGATTTTTAAGATATCTAACAAAATTAATCAAAATGTTTTTCCTCAGAAATGTATTATTGTATAATGTTTCCTCAGAAATGTATTATTATATAATGTAATATTGGAAATGTTGAATGTGTTTCATACAATGCTTAATATTTGGATAAACTATATATTTAGAATAATGCTTAATATGTAATGGTCTATACATAAGCCAATTATAAATAGTACTGGTCCTAATTATAGGTTACCTACAGTTCATTCAACTAAACTGAAATAATTATTCAAAATAGAAATACCTAAATAAAGTTATTTATATAAAAACAAATTATTTGCAGTGGGATGAGTATATTATAGATGGCATGCCTTTTGAATTAAAAAAATTATACCTTTTATAGTCATTTTTACTTTTATCAAACAGTATATTCCTATTAGCTATGTAAGCTTAAATAACTAGAATACCACTAGAGTCCCCATTTATGAAACAAACTATATTCTGGCCTTAGAATTCAGGTATTTTCATATATACTACAAGTGGTAATGAGGTACTTCCTAAAATACACAGGCACACAATAATAGACTGTTTGGTAATTATGACCAGAATTACTTTTTCTTTCTGGGTCTCTGAAGCAGATTAAGTAATTTTCACAATGAAATACAAGAATGTGGATTTGTGCACTTATGTACCACAGGAAAATTCCACTAAATTATGATGCTTAACTACCCAAATACAAGAAATCCACTTACCAATTTAAGCCAAATAAAATTAGGTCTATTCTACATGAATTAAGTAAGAATAGAATAGAATGTTATAAATTCTCAATTTTTAACAATTTTTTCAATAATAATTCTAAATCTTTGATCATATAGATATTTCAACTTAAATGTTATTTAACTTAACAAAGAGCATTTAGTCATACTCAACCATTCAAATATATTTATCTTCAAAACAATTTCTTCAGTAATGTCTTTACTGAGGAGAAAAAAGTCTGTAATTTTTTTCAAATATATACAGATAAAGAAACTGTACATTATTTTTTCTAAATTATGAATCACTACCTTTGGTGATTCACCCTCTGAAAATAAGTAAAATGCTGGCTAAAACAGCTGGCTTTTCCCTTGACTAAAAATTAAAATAGTTATACTAGTATGCTCCTCCCATCAGTTTCACCCCATTTCTAAACCTGTAAGGAAAACTGCCTGGTTGCACACTGAATTACACAGGAAAGGGGAAAAAAAAGACTGATTTTAAAATCCTTTCATATAGGTTTTCACCTGAATTCATATTATGTACATGGTCCAAAAATTCTCAGGCCAAGACTTTAGCTAAGACTGGTCCTGTGCTAGTAGTGTCTCCAGGTCTCTGGCTGAAACAAATGTAAATCCTTTCTAAATATCCACTTCAAACCCAGGCTTCCATTTTTACAAATAAATTTATTCCAAGAACATACAATTCACAATTTGAAAATATTGTAGTATTTGTAAATATTAGTAATAATGATGATGTCAATAAAAATCATAGCCTATATAAGGAAAGACAATACCATAAGCAAGAAGCAAAAGAAAATCCACAAAGACTTTATATATTTAAACCAGATCTAGAATATAAAATGAGGATAATATAGTTTAAGGACTATTATTCAGTCACTATGTCATGTCTGACTCTTTGCAACCCCATGAACTATAGCTCACCAGGCTCCTCTGTCCATGGGATTATACTGGAGTGAATTACCATTTCCTATTTCACATTTAAGGAATAAAGAAATATTAAAAATTATTTAAAAAGATAATAGCAATCAAAAGCTTATAGAAATAAAATCAACAAAATTAAAAGTCAATGAACAAAATTAAAAGTCAATTAACTGCAGGTTAGACACAGCTGAAGAAAAAACCTAGTAAAACTAGTAAACTGAAAGATCTGTAAAAAAATAAAGTGCAATACAGAGAGACAAAGAAATGGAAAACACATGTAAGGGTTAAAGACATGAGGAATGGAGTATACAATTCTAACATGATTAATTATACTTCCACAAAAAATAAAAAAAAGAGAGAATGAAGCTAACACAAAAACTAGGCAAGAATTTTTTATAACTGATAAAAGATACCAGATCTAGAAAGCCCAAGAAATTTCCATAATGATTAATCTATACCTACCTAATCACTGTACTTATAAAACACCAAACAAAGAACAATGTATAAACAACCAGACCATTTAAAAGACATGGGAAATTAGATGCAAATTAGTCAAGTGCGTGTGTGCTCCGTTCTGTCCAACTCTTTTGCTCCCGCATGAAGTATAGCCCACCAGGCTCCTCTGTCCACAGGACTAGTGGAATGGGTTGCCATCTCCTTCTCCAAGGGATCTTCTGGACCCAGGTATCAAACTAGCGACTAGCGTTTTCTGTGCCTCCTACATTGGCAGGTGGATTCTTTATTGCTTGAGGGAAGCAGATGCTAATTCAATGATGCAAATTAGTAAGTATACAATGACTAAAAAATTTGACAGCATGAAGCAATAATAATAAGTTCATCTGGGCTTTTAAAAATCATAGTAAAAATATATAACATCAATAGCATTAAAACTGGAATGAGAAGTTTCAGTCTTTGTGTTCTAATGGTCTTGAACTGAAGGACAATAAAAAGCCTACAAAATACATACTTCAGTACAAAGTTCTCCTAATTTATGTGTTTGTATACCTGAAAGTAGAAAGTTGATTACAAAACTGAATATCCATGAAAACCATGAAATAGCATGAGCAATGAAAAGCAACTAGCCAATATGAAAACATTTTGAAATATTAAAACATTTGAAAGCCTTTATAATTGAACCAGCATTATATTGGCACATAAACAAACAGCCTAATGAAATTTAATGGAAAATCCAAAACTAGGACAGTTGCATGGGAGAAGTGAATATGTGACAAAAGCAGCATCTCAAATCAGGGAAAATGTTGACTTCATATAGGATAGCCCAGTATTAAAAGACAAAATTGATTCATTCCAACTTCCAAACAAGAAAAAATTCAAAATGGATCAAAAAGCTAAACATAAAAAAATTAATACAAATATCAGAAATAATCACATATAACTTGGTTATAGAGAAATTTTTCTTAATTAT
This sequence comes from Odocoileus virginianus, assembly GCF_023699985.2. Lineage (NCBI taxonomy): Eukaryota > Metazoa > Chordata > Mammalia > Artiodactyla > Cervidae > Odocoileus > Odocoileus virginianus. The sequence continues at coordinate 19,083,844 of NC_069698.1, forward strand.
GATTCAAAAGTCAGGAGTGGCATAAGAATACTGATAAGATTTTCTGTCTGGCATCATACTTGTGCTCCATCTTTTTGTAGTTCACATCTTTCAGCTTTTGCTTCCCTGAAAACATCTTTACTTCTCCCTCAAGAATTAATAGTTGAAAGACTTGTTCCTGCAGTACTAGAGATGTCACTTGACCATGTTCTAGCTTACATAGATTCTAAGATGTCTGCTGTGGTATTCTAAATTAATGTCTTTTTTCTCTGGTGGCCTTCAATATTTTTTCTGTGATTTTCTGAGTTTAAATGTGATGCATCCAGATGATCTAGGTGGCAGGCTGAGAGACAGTTTAAAATTATTCTGTTTGTTGTTCTTTGTTCTGAGATTTTTAGATCTATGGTTTAATGTCTTTCAGTATATTTGAAAAAATACATGGCTACTGTCTTGTATTTCTTCTGCCTCATTTTACTTCTCTTTCTGGGATTCTAACAGACTTATGTTATACAAGTTCATATTTCCTTAAAGTTCTTAGACCCTCTGTTCTATTTTCTTTTTTTTCTCCTTGTCATTTAGTTTAGGTAATTTCTTTTGACCTACACTTGAATTCATTTATTCTTTCCTTAACTCTATTGTGCTAACTCTATGATGAGCCCGTCAGAGGCATTCTTCATCTGTTACTATATTTTTTATTTCCAGCATTTCCATTTGAATCTTTCTTAAAGTGTACTAGCTCTCTGTTGAAATTCTCAATGTATTTCAACCATGTTATCCACTTTTACCACTAGATCTTTATATGTGAATTTGATTCTACAAACTGCTTTGTCCCTTGATATTGCATTATTTTTTCTTTTTCATGTGTCCATAATTTTTGGCTGAAAGCTAGGCTTCATGATTATGAAAGTAAAGACAGATACTAATAAAGTTGGTGCCTGGAAAATGACATGCCTTTTCTTCTGCTAGCTTTTACTGTTGGGCATTGAAATAAATCTAGTCATGAGCTAAGTGGGCTTGTGTTATTGCTATCATGTGGGTTGTTGCTATCATGACCTTCAGTGCACCACTGGCTTCAGATTCCTCCGCTGTCGTATTATGTTGAAGGTGGAGCCTGGGTTGTCAGATAATATTTTAGGCTTTACATGAAGGTCTCACTCACATTTTTATTTCCTCCCCCCTTCCCCGTCCCCACTGCCACTAACCTCACATGTTTTTAAATACCATTACTTAAAAATATAGTATGTCTTAGCTTGGGAGCCATATTAAAAATGAAAACAGAACCAGCTATGGACAGCATTTGACCCCATGGGCCACAGTCTGCCAACTCCTGAGGTAAAGAATAATCATGTTAAGCAGAGAAACGGAACACATAAGACCCAACTGAAACTTTTATAAATAAAAAAATACAATGTCTGAGATGGAAAATACATTGTATGGGATTAATGTCAGATTAAACTGCAGAAGACAGTGTCAGTAAAAACAAGAGACAGCATTATTAAAACAAAACACACACAAAGACTGAAAAAAATGAACAGAACAGTCAGTAATATGTGAGTCAACTGTGGATTTCCTTCAAGTGGTGTCTTTTAAGAAAACATAATGGTCGTTTCTAAAAAAATTCTCAAAGGAATTTTACAAATTTGGGAAAAAGTACAAACGCAAAATTCCAATAAGCTTAAGAGTAAGAAATGTGAAAGAAACTGTGTAAAATTACAATCAAATTTCTTAAAACCAGTAATAAACTTCAAAAGACACCAATAGGAAAATGAAAAGGTAAGCCACAGCATAGAGAAAAGTATTTACAAATCACATATCTGATAAAGAATGTATAACTAGTATAAAGAACTCTTAAAACTCAATAAAGTAAACAATCCAATTTAAAAATTGGCAAAAGATTAGAATAGACATTTTACTAAAGAAGATAAGCATAGAAGATAGATACATGAAAAGATCTACCATCAACAGCACTGAGGAAATGCACCAAAACTGAGATACCACTATGCAACTACTAGGATAGCTATCATGAAAAAGACAAATAGTAAGTGTCAGTGAACATGCGGAGACACTGAAACCCTTATAGATAGCTGGTTAGAATTTTAAAGGTGTAGTCACTTTAGAAAGAGTTTGGCAGTTCTGTGTTAAACATAAAGACTCCGTCTGCAACGCAGAAGACCTGGGTTCGATCCTTGGGGTGGCAAGACCCCCTGGAGAAGGGAATTCTGCCTGAGAGTTCCTGGTGGGTTCCTCTGTCCGTGGAGTCGCAATGAGTTGGGCGACTGACTGAATAACACTACCATGAAAATAAAAGTCACTCAGTTGTGTCCGACTCTTTGCGACCCCATCGACTATACAATCCACGGAATTCTCTAGGCCAGAATACTGGAGTGGGTAGCTTTTTCCCCACTCCAGAGGATCTTCCCAACCCAGGGATCGAACCCAGGTCTTCCGCATTGCTGGTGGATTCTTTACCAGCTGAGCCACAAGGGAAGCCCAAGAATACTGGACTGTGTAGCCTGTCCCTTCTCCAGGGGATCTTCCTGACCCAGGAATCGAACCAGGGTCTCCTGAACTGCAGGCGGATTCTTGACCAACTGAGCTATCAGGGAAGCCCGCAACACTATCACAGAATATTGCAATCCCATTCCTAAATATCTAGTCAAAGAAAATAAAAACATTTGTCCACTTGTACACAAATGTTCATAGCCAAAAAACTGCAAACAGTCCAAATATCCATCAATTACTAGATTTTAAAAACAAAATGTACTGTATCTATAAAATGGATTACTATCCAGCACAAAAAGAAATGAGCTACTGATGTGCTAAAACATGAACTTCAAAAACATTATTCTAAATGAAAGCACTCATATGTAAAAGCCTACATGTTGTGATATATTGCTTACATGGAATGTCTAGGTATAGCAGCTGTAATATTAAGATAGAGAACAGATGTTCCTTGGGCTGGGGAGAGACTAAGGATTGTTTGAAAGTGTGCATGGAGGATATTTTAGGGGTGGAGAATCATAGTAATACTGGATTGCAGTAATGGCTGCACAGCTTTATAAATTTACTATAAATCATTTGCTGTTGTTGTTTAGTCATGAAGTTGTATCCAACTCTTTTGAGACCCCATGGACTGTAGCCTGCCAGGCTCCTCTGTCCATAGGATTTCCCAGGTAAGAATACTGGAGTAGGCGGCCATTTCCTCTCCAGGGGATCTTCCCAACCCAGGGATCGATTAATAACACTTAAATTGCAAGAACCTAGTGGAAATTATGCCTCAATAAAGGTATAAAAGAGATAACTAGCAGTGGGTAAGGAGTGTAGAGGTAGAGATAAAAGAAAGCTGATGATATACTCATAATTATTAAAACTGGTAATGGGGAGTTCATTATACTATTCCTTTTAATTCTGTGTAGGTTTGAAAATTGTCATCATCTTAAAAATTTATAAAATGCTGCATTAACAGAGATGTAGGGAAATAGGTCCCCTCTTATATAGCTGGCAATATTGTAAATTGGCTCAACGTACACAGAGAAAATTTGGCACTATCAAAATGATAAACCTAACATTCTCTGATCTAGCAATTCTACTCCCAGGATACCTGTACAATATGCAAAAAATCCTTGAAATCAGATATTTCAGATTCAAGTCCAGATCACCACAATAAGGCAAATATTGCAATAAAGCAAGACACATGAATTTATTTTTGTGGTTTCCCAGTGCACATAAAATTTATGTTTACACTATACTGTGTAGTCCATTAAGTGTGCAATAATATTATGCATAAAAATGCATATAGCTTAATTTAAAAATACTTTATTGCTAAAAAGTGCTAACCATCATGTGAGTCTTCAGTGAGCTGTACCAGTAACATAAAAAATCACTGATTACAGATGATAATAACAAATATAATAATAATGAAAAAGTGTGAAACACTGTGAGAATTACCAAAATAAGGCAGAGACATGAAATGAGCAAATTCTGTCGAGCACTAACAGATCTGCTCAATGCAAGGCTGCCAGAAACCTTCAGTTTGTAAAACAATAGTTACCTATGAATCAAGTAAAGCAAAATGCAACAAAACAAAATATGCCTTATTTTCCTAGGGCCATTCATACATGGCAATTAATTAAGGGGTTGTTGATAAAGGGTTCTTGATAGCAATAGATTGGAACAAAATCTAAACACTCATTAACAGAGTACCAGTTAGTTAAAACTTTTACATATCCATAACATTTAAATACTCTATAGCCATTTTAATGACTGATGATAGTCCTTCTATAACAGGAAAAGATCCAGATGAAGAAAGGGTGCATACTATAGCACCTTTTGGCATTTTTGTTAAATGGAAGAAAAAGAAACATGATTTTTTTTTTTTTTTGGTATATGCATAAAATACCTTTGGAAGGAAACCCAAGAGAATGATTACATTGATTGCCTATGGAAATGGAAACTAGAGGACATTTTCACTGTAAACAAAACTGAAGGATATAAACTGAACGATATCTCTTTGCGTGTTCACCATACTTCTTGAATTTTGAACCACGAACTTGTATTATACCACCTACTCAAAACTTAAAAAATGATACAAAGAAAATCTTAGAAATAGCTCCCCCAAAGGGCACATTATATACAGGGAAACAAAAATAAGTATGCCCGACTTTTCATTAGGAAAGAAAAAAATCACACAAGCCAGAAAACAATGGATAGACACCTTTTAAAGTACTAAGGTAAAAAATCCTATCAACCAAATATAAAATCAGTGGAAATACCTTTCAAAAACAGAGGTCTTTGATCTCCGTGACAATCAGCACACCACTACACCACAGTATCATATCTGTCTGAATGCTAACAACACTGTGATGAACCTACAGGATGAAAGCTTCACCCAGGGAAGATTTATAAAGGGTAAGAGGAGTTTGCCGCTGGAGAAGAAAAAAAAATCTCTCCCTTCCTTGGTGTTTGAGGAGTCAGCCTGGGGTCCAGCAAACCCCACCCTGCCCCCAGTATCAAGTGACAGCCGCCTCTGCTCCAGTCTTCTCCACCCTTCTAGGATAAAAGAAGACTGGCCCATTTGCATAAGAATGACTTCCCTCCTCACTGTGGTGGCCTGAGGTGTTGGAACAGCTTGTTATCTTTCAGTGACTTCCTACAGTGCAGGTTCCTCCCTCAAGGCTGGGAGGCAATAACCACCATCCCAGTACTTCTCAATACATTTTTATTACCTCAACTGAGGAGGCAAAAACCCTGACGTCTCTGTGCAGAAGGCAACTGCTTAACGATTAGGTTTGACCCAGGAGGCAGTGGTAGAAAATTGAAGGAGGAAGGGAGCAGTAAGAGGTCTTTTACCCCTGCTCTTCTTCTGGGTCCTAGTTAGCAGTAATTATATCTCTCCCAAGGTCTCCTCTCACAAAGCTCAATACATCTTCCCCTCATCAACCATTTCCAGTCTCTGAGTTCTAGCATTCCATCTTTGTTCCTCTGTCCTTCTATTTCCAGGGAAACAGCAACTTAACTACTAGTTGCTAAGTCTAGGTTCCTCTTCTCCATGGTCTGTTCTCTCAGATCTTCCAACAACTATGAAACTGGTTCTATAAATTAAATTAAATTCCCTCTACTGAATTATCTAGCATGATTTACATTTCCCTAATTAGATCTTTATTTAAATAACCTATAAATCTTACCTGTAACTTATAAACTTATCTTCACCTACTAAACCTATCTTTGGAGAAGAAAATGGCAACCCACTCCAGTATTCTTGCCCGAGAAATCCCATGGACAGAGGAGTCTGGCAGGCTACAGTCCATGGGATTACAAAAGAGTAGGACACGACTGAGTGACTAAACAACATAAACCTATCTTAATCAAAAAGAAGACAAGAGACAAAAATAAATTTACTTGTGATTATTCCCTATATCACCAGCAGGAAATTATATTCCATCCGCTCAGTTCCAAAATTAGAATGGAAAACTTTTTCAAAAGTCAATGGCTTAAGAAAAATATAACCAATAAGATATAGCCAAGATGAGTCACATATTTATTTTTACGAAATATTTTAAAAATATGTGTCTTGGTGCTTTCATTCTGGAATTTTTTTAAAATTCAGATACAGTTTTACATATAACATTATATTAGTTTCAGGTATATAATATAATTCAATACCTGCATATATTACAAAATGATCACCACAACAGTCTAGCTTAACAACCGTCACCACATATAGCCACAATGTTTTTTCCCTATGCTAAGAACTTGTAAGATCCACTCTCTTAGCATCTTACAAACTTATAATAAAATATTAACTAGTCACCAAGCTATACATACATCCAATGACCTGTTTATAACTGGAGTTTGTACCTCTTAACCATCTTCACCCATTTGGCCTATTCTCAACCCCCACCTATGGCAACCACCAATCTGTTCTCTGTTTTGTTTTAGATTCCACAACTGAAATCATTATGGTGTTTGTCTGACTTATCTCACTTAGCATAATACCCTCAAAGTCTATCCATATTGTCACAAATGACAAAACTGCATTCTTTTTTATGGCTGATGAGTTAGTGTTTATAGACATATGAATACACATACATATACATATCACATCTCTTTATCCTTTCCTGTACTGATGGACATTTAGGTTGCTTTCGTATCTTGGCTACTGCAAATAATACAGCAATGAACATAGGGATGGTGATATCTTTTTGAGCTAATATTTTTGTTTCTTTCATATTAATACCCAGAAATGGAATTGCTATACCATATGGTATTTTTTTAACTTTTTGAGGCGCTTCCATAGCAGTGCTTTCCATACTAGTGGTACCAATCTACATTCCCCAAAACACTGCACAAGGATTCCCTTTTCTCCACATCCTTGCATACTTATTACTTCTTGCCTTTTTGATAACAGCCACTCTAACAAATGTGAGGTGATATCTCATTGTGGTTTTGACTTGCATTTCCCTGATGATTAGTGATGCTGAACACATTTTCATATACCTGCTGGCCATCTTCATGTCTTCTTTGCAAAACTATCTATTCATATCCACCCATTTTGTTTAATCTGATATTTCTTTTTCGCTATTGAGTTGTATGTGTTCTTTATACTTTTATATTTTGCATAACAACCCCTTATCAGACATATAATTTGCAAATATTTTCTCTCATTCAATAAAGTTGCTTTTCATTTTATTGATGGTTACCTTTGCTGTGCAGGAACTTTTTAGTTTGATATAGTCCCACATGTTGATTTTTCCTTTTGTTTCATTTGTTTTTGGTGTCAAATAAAAAAAAAATTATCACTAAGGATAATGTCAAAAAACTTACCACTTGTGTTTTCTTCTAGGAGTTTGATCGTTTCAGGTCTTGCATTTGATTCTTTAATCCACTGTTAGTTGATTTTTGTGTATGGTCCAGTTTTATTCTTTTGCTGTCCAGTTTTCCCAAAACCATTTACTAAAGAGAGTCTCCAATCCCCACTGTATGTTCTTGGCTCCTGTGTTATAAATTAATTGACTATATATGTGTTGGTTAATTCTGAGCTCTCTATCCTGTTCGATGACCTATATGTCTGCTTTTATGTCAGTACCATACTGTTTTGATTACTATAATTTTATAACATATAGTTGACCCTTGAACAACCCTTGAACTGCATAGGTCCACTTATACCTGGATTTTTCTCCCCTAAATACATACTATAATACTACACAATCTTTGGTTGGTTGAAATCTGTGGATGTGGAACTTCAAATGTAAGCACTGATGGTAAAGTTACTTTTCACTGCACAGTGGATGGGAGAGTTGGTGCCCCTAACTTCCTCACTGTTCAAGGGTCAACTGTAATTTGAAGTTAGAAAGTATGGTGCCTTCAGCTTTTCCCTTCTCAAGTTGCCTTGCCTATTTGGGGTCTTTTGTGGTTCCATACAAATTTTAGGAATGATGTTCTATTTCTGTCAAAATTTTAATGTATTGTTGCAACAATTAATGTATTGTTACAACAATTAATGTATTGTTGCTAATATTTGATTGAGGATTTATACATCTATTTTCACTGGACATTGACCTGTAATTTGCTTTCATGATATCCTTGTCTGGTTTTGATACTAAGGTAATGTTGGCCTCATAAAATGAGTCCCTTTCTCTTCTATTTTTGGGTGAGTTTGAGAAAGATTTGTATTAATTGTTTGAATGTTTGGTAGAGTTTCCCAGTAAGGCTGTCTGGTCCTGAATTTTTGTTTGTTGAGAGGTTCTAAATTACTGATTCAATCTTACTAGTAACTGTACTGTTCAGATTTTCTATTTCTTCATGATTCACTCTTAGTAGGCACTATGTTTACAGGAATTTATCCATTTCTTCAGTTGTTCAATTTATTGGGGTATAATTCTTCATAGTACAGACAGCCCTCCATATCCATAGGTACAACACACACAACACATCCATGGATTCAGTCTACCACATATGGAAAATATTGGAAGGGAAGGGAAATTCCAGAAGGTTCCAAAAAGCAAAACTTGAATTTGCAGAATAGTAGCAGTGATTCACATAGCTTTTACTCTGTATTTACAATGATCTACATAGCATTTACATTGTATTATATATTATAAGTAATCTAGAGATAATTGCAGATACCATGTTATTTTATATAAAGGACTTAAACATCTGTGGATTTTGGTATCTCTGGGGAAATCCTGGAACCACGCTCCCACAGATGCAGTGAGACAACTGTAGTCTCCTATGATCCTTTTCATTTCTGTGGAATTGGCTATAACAACTCCTCTTTCGTTTCTGACTTTGAGTCCTCTCTCTTTTTTTCTTGGTGAGTCTAGTTGAAAGTTTGTCAATTTTATCTTCCCCAAGAACCAGCTCTTAGTTTCATCAATCTTTTTAGTTTCTATTTCATTTAGTTCCACTCATCTTTAGTTACATCTTCCCTTCTACTGATTTTGGGCTTCATTTGTTTGTTCTTATTCTGATTCCTAGGAATATAAAGTGAGGCAACACGTTTGAGATCTTTTTTTTTCTTGATATAAATATTTATTCCTATGAACTTTCCCCTGAGAACTCCTGCCATATACCGTAAGTTTTGATATACTGTATTTCTATTTTCACTTTTCTCAGTACTTTTTAATTTTACTTTGATTTGTTCTTTGACTGTCGGTAGCATGTTGTTTAATCTCCACATATTTGTGAATTTTCCAATTTTCTTCTTATAATTGATTTCTACTTTCATACCATTGTAGTTAGAAAAGATGCATGATATGATTTCATTTTTCTAAATGTTTTAAGACTTGTTTTATGGACTAACATATGATCTATCTATCCTAGGCATTTGAGAAGAATGTGTATTCTGTTGCTTTTGGATAGAATATTCTGTATGTCTGTTAAGTGTATCTGGTCTAAAGTGTCATTCAAAGCCAGTGCTTCCTTATTGATTTTGTCTGGATGATCCACCAATTAATTAAAGTCCTTTACTGTTGCATTGCTTGCCTTTCTCCCTTTAGGTCTATTAATATGTGCTTGATGTATTTGGGTGCATCTGAGGGAGTTTATGATTTCTGTATAAGGAGCAATGAGCAAAATTTTGTCAAATTTTCAACAAACAAAGATGCATTTCTTATTTGTTTTTTGTTTTTTCTTCTGACTTCATTCCACAGTGAAAGCTGACAGTATAATGATATAGTCTAGTTCTGTCAACCAAAGCTACCATGGGAAGGAAATCAAAAGAATTATCAAGCTTTCCTTCCTTTAGTTAGAAAATAATAAATACCATTTTTAAAACTACACACATTCATCCTTCTAGATTTTAACAGGTACTGGATGTGAGAATAGAGGATGTCTTCTGATCACTGCACCTCTGCCAAAACAAATGTACCAGCTAATAATCCCGGTATCATTTTGCCTTGAAGATGACTACAGTCTCAATGACTTCACCCAAAATTAACAAAAGGAGTAATAAAAATCACAATTACAAGGAAAAAAGATGTCAGTCCACATATAGCACCAAATGAAATGCTGAAATGGCCAATATAAGTAAATGCATATAGGTTTGTCTAGTTTGACTTTAAACATGACAAATCCGGAAGACAAAATATTCTAATGTAATAGCAAAGAAAAAACAATGTTCAGAGAATTTAGTAAGGGAATTTATTTAAGATCCCCCAGTGAGCTCAAAAGGGATTTCTTCCTTAGAGAGAGAAAATAAATAGAAGGCTAGACAATCTTCATTTCTCTTTAAAATAAAGTTCACCTGCCACAAATGATTAGTAAAGATAATGGATACCAAACTGGAGAAGGTTCAAAATAGTTGAAGCCTCAAGAAGTAACAGAAGTGTTGCATGTTGTAGAGGAAGGATACACTGACTGAGGCCTAGGAACTAACACCTTTAATGGAGCCTTTGTTGTTTAGTCACTCTGTCCTGTCTGACTCTTTGTGACCCAATGGACTGCAGCCCATCAGTCTCCTCTGTTCATGGGATTCTCCAGGCAAGAATACTGGAGTGGGTTGCCATTCCCTTCTCGATTTGTAGGGCCTACCATCACCCCCCTCAAAAAAAGTCCTTTAGAATTAGCCTTTCTTCCTTTGATGTCTAGGCTGTCCCCTAAATTAGTTGAAACCTGGCCTTAAGTCATAAATGCAACCAAATAAAACATGGTTTAACACAGTAGAGACTGAAGTTAGGCTCACAGCCTATGTTTGAAGTATGGTACAATAGAGCAACATAATCAGAAATGGTCACTGATCTCTCTCTGTATGTTTGGCCCATGACAGTCTAGTCACTCTTATTAAGAGGCAGAGTGTACCCACTTAGTTCCATGAAAAAGAAGGCCCTTTGGTCTTCTCTCCCTATGCAAATTGGCATATATACTTTTAATGTTTGCTGCTGTAAATACTAAATGCTGCTAGCTGAACTAGTTCTCACCTCCAGTAGATCATGTGGGTCCTTTTCGACCTAATGGTTGCCAAGCAAATTATTACTTCCATTACTGAACCCTGCCTGGAATGCTGAAATTATGAATATTTACTTTCTGCCCAGATAAAAGAGGCTAGAAAGGCAACATTAAAGTTTGCATTTATGTAAAACTGATATAAAAGTTTACACTGTCTGTCTGAAGGCCCACTTAGTTAAAGGTGTTTGGCTTTGTTCTACTTGGAAAACTTAGAAATCAGTATTTAACTGATCTAAAACAAGAAAACAATAGGAAAAAATAAACAGAATTTAATTAGCTTAGATGTGCAAAAATCCCCGAACTTCTCAGGTCTCAGTTTTCTTATCTATAAAAAGGAATTAATTTGAGGTCCTTTTTAGTGCCAACACATATGTACATACACAGCAAAATTTTCATTTCTTTAGAAATACAGCTTACAAGGAAAGTCAACCCAGATAAAAATTATAATTAGTCCATTTAAGAAAATTCCCTATATGACTATTCATTTCTGTAAAATTTTAAAAAACACTCAGGTAAGAATCCAGAAAACAGCAAACAGAATCCAGTTTCTTCTCTGTAAAGAACATCCTAGAAAAAGTATAGTTTTTAGAATCTCCCAGCCTATAGAAAGTAGATCTTCACATATGTATTAATTTACAAGGTGTGTATTGGTTTTTATGAAAGTGAACATATATAGACCAGGACAATACTACCAGAGAATATAGTGATTTTAACATATTTTATATGTATAAAATATATATTAGCATAAGACATGTTATAGATACTACTACTTTAGCTTGCCTATACATTGTTTGTTAAGTGAATAAAACTTTGAAAATACATGATATATATCATAAATAAGAATTCTACAAACAGATATGAGTTACAGTGAAATACATTAACACCCTGACATCCTGTCCAAGCACCTTGAACACTGTTTGCCATTCCTGGAAGTTTCTTTTGCTCCTTTATCTAATTTACTCCCATCATTCCTTTAAAATTTAGCTCAAGTATTAGTTCACCAAGCATATTTTCCCTGACCTCCCAGACGAGGTCAGGTCCCCTGTTACATTCTCTCACTATACCATGTAATTCTTTTATACTTATAATATCTACTACTGGAGTTGCTTATGTAGTAAGTCTATAAGATCTTTAAAACAAGATTTCATTTCTTTTTTTTTTAATTTCATCTCTTATTTTCTATTTTATCTCTTAGAACGAAGCACAGAGATTTACAGAAGGAATGAATGAATAATTACAGAATAATTGTTAGAATAGTTTTCTGGCTCAAATATTCCAATAAAATAGAACACTATTACAGACTCACTGTTCTTTTAATGGTACCACCATGTGGTTATTTCTCCCTTTTTTTTTCCTGGTATTAAAAATACAATTATCTTTTCCACTAAAGTAAATTCAAATAATGCAGAAAGTTTCCCCGATATGAAATATTACTATTTAACAAACCACTAAGATAATTTACTTTCTTTTGCCTAGCAATGTCCATCTTACATATGATTTACTTTTGCTTAATACACTATTCTTTTCATGTGTAGTAGTAAAAAAAAAAAAAAGCTAGCAAGGAACAAAAGTCAACAAATGACTTTAAAAATCTGTTTAAGCACTTTTGAAAACTTTAAAAACATTTTCATATTACAACAGAAAAATTAAATATTATATAGATGAAAGTAAAATAATCCAAATTGGGAGAAGTAATCCTAATAGGCACTGAATCAAGAATAGTACTTCTTGCTTAAAATTAATCTTTCTTTCAGTATTTATTTTCTTCTCTTCAGAAATCAGCAGAGAATAACTGAAAATGTTTTGGTAGCTTTCAAAATATCATATAAAAATATTTTTTGAAACGACATTCATTATTTTTGTCTACCTACCTAACCAGCTCTCTATCTCACTACCTCATTCACTTCTTGAGTAAACTCCTTACCTTCCAACAAATCTATGGTCCTCACAAGGCAGCCAATGTAGTATCCTTCTTTCCACTTTTTCCCCAGCTATGGGGTGTGTTTACTATCAGACAGGCAAAACTCTTATCACACTCTCTTCAACACAGTGACTAATTCAAGCAACAGGCAAATAACCTCAGCCAGGCCTGAGTTCCCAAAATGTTTTGGGAAATAGAAGTGGGAGCAGAGGGTTCCTTTAGTTAAAGTAACTTAATCCCAGAATTGTCAGCAGCCCAAGAGAATGAAGCAAAAAAAGGAGTGATGGAAAGTGACCAATTCTAGATATTTTACTCTCTGAATTCAGAAAATCCTGAAACTAGTTCTAGTCCTTGCTTTTCCATGGTTTAGTCATCTAATAAATTCCTTCACGCCCTTCTTATTTTGTTTAAACTAGCCTGGGTAAAGATTTGTCAATTATAATCAAGTCCTAATATTTCCCATATCCATTTAGGTATCACAAAAAATAAATGTTATTAAGTTATACACACACACACACACACTTTTATAACTGCTATGCTCTTACAAGTCCACATAACGTCATACTCTAAACTCTTCCTACCTGCCTACAATTTTTTTTCAGCTTTACTAGGGTAAAACTGACAAATACAAATTGTATATATTTAAAGCATACAACAGTAATCATAATTAAGTCAGTTAATATATCCATCACTTCACATAGCTCCTATGACTTTACATACAGACTTTTAAAGAAGCATAATATACATGCTCTCTTTAAAATTTATATGTATATGTCATATATATAAATCAAAAAACCATAAAGTTCATATATATGAAATCTACACATCTTCGAGATTTAAAAATGCTAAGTGTACAGAAACATTTCAACCCTGTCTCTTACTGCCAATGCCCCAGAATTAACAACTTCAGTATTTTTAATAGTTACTAACAATAAGCTTTGCAAGTATTTCTTGATTTACCAATTTTAACTATTATCTCTTAACTTCTTGCTATGATAAAAAAGAATTTAACTCCTCACACAACCAATTTCATCCTCCCAACAGTTACTCATTATTATTCCTCTACTATTTATCTTTGTAACTTTACTTATACTTTTATTTATGGTTTCCTATACTACTGAAACTCCATTTTGTAAAATACAAAATAAAGGAAGGCTATTAGTACCCCTGTCCTTCACTTTCAACTCACAGTTTCCACTAAATAGTCTTATACTGAAAGGCTAATAATTTCCCTCTGCTCTGTAACTATAACTGTTGGTGCTTTTATAAGCTTAAAGTCAATAAGCATCGTGTGTGTGTGCGTGTGTGTACATGTGCACTAAGTCACGTCAGTCATATCTGACTCTTGTGACCCTAAGGACCATTACCTCCCAGGCTCCTCTTTCCATGGGATTCTCCAGGCAAGAACACTGGAGTGGGTTACCATGCCATTCTCCAGGGGATCTTCCCGACCCAGGGATTCAACCCACATCTGTTACATCTCCTGCATTGGCAGGTGGGTTCCTTCCCACTTGGGCCACCTGGGAAGTACCCTAAGCATCATGTATATGAAGAATATATAAATAATATTTATATAACATTAAATAACATTCAGTGCATATCTAAGTGAGTGAGTTATCACTCTGTATCCTTTTCCTACTCAGATTATTTTTAATTTTCCTAGAGTATCTAATTGCTTTTTTATTTCCTTTGCCTTGTCTACTTATATAATTACCTTAAATGGTTCCAAAGTCTCAAGGTTAGTTTCAAATCTCCTACTGAATACTTCGTTCTTGAAGTGGCATATCTGTAAGACCTACTATTCGGCAGTGACCCTGGAACTTCCCTCCTCTCTATCTTAAGTAAAAAATACTATTTTCTAGATCCATTGTCATATGATCTTTTATATCATAACCCATTTTTCTGGAGCACATTCTCTAGTAACTTCTTAAGAAAGAAAATGTGGACAAATCAATCTCCTAGGTCCTTACATGCCTGGAAATACTGTTTCTACTCTCATACTTCACTGACAGTTTGGATGAGTATAAAATTCTACACTGAAAATAAATTCTCATTAAAACTGTAGAGACACTGGTTCATTATTTTCTACCACCCCCTGTTGGTTGTATGAAAATTGATACCAATCTGATATTTGTTTCTTTTTAGGTGACCTAGTTTTTTCTCGCTAGAAGGTATTCAAATCTGTTTTTTCATTTTTGATATTTTGAAGTTGCAAAATGATGTATTTATGAGAGTATTTTTTCTAGTCAATGTGCTAAGCACTTCTTGGGCTCTTTCAGTCTGGAAGTTTACAACTTATTTCTGGGAAATTATTTTATTGTATCTTTGAAAATTTCCTCCAACATGTATTCTGTAAATTCTTTTTCTGGAACTCCAACTAGTTAAATAATGAACCTCCTACATGAGGTCACTTCATCAGTTTTTTCTGACATATTCCTTCACTTTGGTTTTGTTCTACATTCTGGATTATTCAACTCTCCAACTCCCTAGAGAATTCTAAATTTTAACCATCATATTTTATTTCCACAAACTCATTTTTGGTATCTCATTATTCCTTTCACACAGCATGATATGTTGATGTTTTAATGTCCTACAAATCTCAACTCTCTCTGAAAAGGCGAATTACAGATTTTATATTTCCATTCTAATTTTTCTGTTTTCAACATTAACAGTATTTCTCCCACAATTCTTTTAGTTTGTTTTCATCGTGTTTTTTCCATGATGAAGTCATCCCCCAAATGTCTGATAATTTTTGAATATCCATTAATATCTAAGAATTAATTGGGAACCCTATGAGCATGTTTAGAGTTTGGTGATTGATAAGTTTTTTCTTTGGGGTAATTAAGTGATGAGGTAGCTGTCTCAAAGAAAAACCTTTAATTGCCAGAATACAAAGGTCACAGCTCCAAAGTCATTTAATTTCTTTAGAGAAAAAAAGAAAATATCAATGCTGTTTCCCCACCTGACAGGCCCTAAGGTCTGGTGAGTAACCTGAATGGAAAACTGCACTTAACTCCTTTGTCTGCATCCTCCCGAAGCATCTCGTTCCCCACTCTCTGTCTCGTGCCTCGCGCGTTCAACTTCAGTACCTCCCTAGGAGTCCAAGCGGGTGCACGACAGACGGTCTTCTTCCCATCTCGTGAGGCTAGGGTGACTTCGTTTTATAAGCTACCCACAGTTTCAAAAACTGTTTTACAAATAATGAATTATATACATACATAGAAATGAATATACAAAACAACAAAGAGTTGCACAAAATAATACTTTTCCTATGAGACAGACTCTGATATTTTCTATTGTATTTTGTAATGCTGATAAATGAATTCACAACCCACTAATGTGGTATGAGTCTAATTTAAGGAGCCAAAAATAATTTAAAAAATTTGTGACTTCCTCTGCCATGTTTCAAAAGCCACTCCTCTATCTATTTTCTTTCCCAAAGAAAACTGCTGAAATATTTTCATTCACTGATGACTCTTCTCTATTTTCTTTTCACTGTACTTCCCTCTTCTACTTCCTTACTACTTTAGTAGAATCTACGTGGACAGGAGGCCTGGCGTGCTGCGATTCATGGGGTCGCAAAGAGTCAGACACGACTGAGCGACTGAACTGAACTGAGGAGGGCAAAAGGATAAATACAAGTGCTCAGTTTGTGATCTTTAACTGAAAGTCCTTTACAAGTGTTTTTAAAAACCAAAGTTTCCTAACCTCTTTCTGACCTGATTTAAGTTCCCTCTGCTAACTATGATGGCCTCAATTGCTACTCGGACTTACAATTAAAGTTTGCCAAGAGACTCTGGGGAATTAAAAAGGAAAGTGCTAATAGTAAACCTAAAAATCTTTATAACTATTCCATTTAACTCTAAAGCTAAAAGTAAAATTATGGCTAAATGTTCAAAATTAAACCTAAACCCTTACATGAAGAAATGGAAATTTCTTTTTGAGGGAACACTTTAAGAAAGGTTCTGTCTGCAGAAAAAAATAATCAAAAATCAATTCTTAAATAGGTCAAAAAAAAAACTTTTTGAGAAGTAAAGGGTACTTACAAAGCAAGGCTACTCAAAACATATTGTACGTGCTCACATTCATCTGGGAATGATGCACTGGCTGATGTAAAACAGCAAAGTGCCGTCTGAAGAACCTGAAGCTGTGGCAAAGGGACCTGCCATCTTCCAGCATAATCTTCAACCACCTGATAAGGAAGCAATCCAAAAAGTACATTATTAGAGAAAATGTTAAATTTGGATAAAACTTACCAGATAAAACATTAGTTCAGCATGAACACAAATGACTTAGGAGGGGACAAAAGTTCTTTATTGCTTGTTTTGTTGTTTAGTTGCTAAGTTATGTCCACTCTTTTGTGACCCCATAGACTGTAACCCACCAGGCTCCTATGTCCATGGGATTTCCCAAGCAAAAATATTGGAGTGGGTTGCCATTTCCCTCTCCAGGGTATCTTCAAACCCACATCTCCTGCATTTACAGGTGGATTCTTTACTGCTGAGTCACCAGTGAAGGTCCTCTTTATTGTTTATTTCATTGTATACATCTGAAAATAAAATGAACTATTATCTGAAAATGTGGGAAAAAATTATAGTATATAAGAGACCATATGGTTCAACTGCCAAATCTTTACCAAATGTTTTAATAAATGCTTTCACATTCTGTATCTAGATTTTTCCCCAAATACCAATTATTAAATATTAAAATAGTCAACAGAAGATAGTAATAAATAAAATTAGAAATAGGAATCCATTATTATCATTATAATTTATATAAGACTGAACTAAACATTCTGGCAACAAATGAGTATTAAAGATACAGTGGTATGATTCTCTTTCATAAACTGTACCATATTATGGGGAAAAGATTACAAAATAAAATCAGTCTTGGCTCTGTCACTTAACTAGTTTTATGAATTTGGGTATGTCATCTACCTTCTTAATGCATTAGTTTCCTCACCATAACATGAAGATAACAATGCTTATCTTGCAGATTTACTCTGAGGCTAAACTGGGAACAATTTATGAGACAACAAATTTAGAACTATCAATTGCTATAAAATGTTAATTATGATCTCTCATATGCAAGACTACTCTATTCAAACTATTATATTCTAGAAATTCATCTTATAAAACCGGTTGGCAAACTATGGCATGTAAGCCAAAGTCAGCCTACCACCATCTTTGTATGACCTACAATCTAAGAATGGGCATTACATTTTCAAATGGTTGAAAAAAATTTGTGGTGCATGAAAATGACATGAAATTCAAATTTCAATATCCATAAAGTTTTACTGCAACATAACCAGGTTTATCCATTTACATATTATATAATCTATGGCTGCTTTCCTGCTATAACAGGTTGAGTCGTTACGATGAAATCATATGGCTAACAAGTCTAAATGTTTAATATCTGCCCCTTTACAGAAAAAGCTTGCCAACTCCTGATTTAAAGCTGGTAAAACTAGAGAAGAGTAGAATAGCCAAGAACATTTAGAGCTCAAGGACTTTGCATACTAATCACTTCCTGTTAGAGGTAACTTTCCATGGGTCCTTGTATTTCCAGTTTTTTTTTTCCATTTATTTTCATTAGTTGGGTTTTAAGAGAGACCCAGACTGCCTTCACCCTTTCAGAGATGTTTACAGGAGACGTCTCTCTTCAAAGCAGTGGCTCTCGGGAGCAACGGTCAGGCAGACATGCTTGCCCACCGTTATAAACTATTGCTCTTGTTTGGTTACTAAGCTGTGTCCCACTCTTCTGTGACCCTGTGGACTGTAGCCCACTAGGCTCCTCTATCCATGGGGTTTAAGATTAGGAGTCCCTAAGCTTGGGGTTCCTAAGCTGTGATATAAACTTACTATGAGTTCAGGATTCACTTGGACCATTCACAAAACCTTTGTGATACTTGAGAAGCAAAGGGAACCACCATGAACTGGAAGCTCATGCTGTTTGTTGTGCTATAAAAGAGTCCAGGAGTTTCCCGTGGCCAGCATTTGTAAACTGTGGTGATCTACCGTAGATAAAAAGCCGTGACTTTTCACAGTTCTTTGACAATTCTAAATTGTAACGCCAGGTGCCAATATGTCTCCAATGTTTCTAGGAACAAGTATGGATAAAGAAGCAAGCTAGAGAGCATCAGCTCTATGAACATGCATCCCCCTTCTAGTATCTAGTACTTCGTAACCTGGGAATTAAAAACTGCTACTAACTATGATGGCCCCAAGTAGGACAGATTTTCCCAAACCACCACAGGCAAAAAAAAGAAGAATGGTGGTTTCCTGGATTTGAATTTTCTCTTCACTAAAGTGTTTTGACCAACTTTATTGCCTCTTTTTGGCCCACATAAAACCTCTCTGGTGCCACATTAAAAATAGGTACCTAACAAACTCTCATTTTTCTATCTTTAGTTTGCCCTAATATATTTCTACTTAGAACCTTATTCACTTCCTATTTATGGACTGGGTCTATCTCCTTAGAAGAGAACCTTTCTACTTTATCAGGTTCTATAATCATTGTAGAAGAGAACCTTTCTACTTTATCAGGTTCTATAATCATTGTAGCTTTCCTTATTCACCAAGATTCACCTATTAATACCCCACCTGATCCATCTGAACACAAAATAGTAAAAGTACTTGTGTGCAGTACCTCCAATAGGCTCCCATAATACGCGTGAAGGAAAATAAATAAAACTAGTTGAAACTCACAAGCAGTTGGCCCTCAGTATCTGCCGAAGATTGGTTATAGGATCCCCCAGTTCAGTTCATGGGAGAAGGCAATGGCACCCCACTCCAGTACTCTTGCCTGGAGAATGGACAGAGGAGCCTGGTAGGATGTAGTCCATGGGATCGCTAGGGTTGGACACGACTGAGCAACTTCACTTTCACTTTTTATTTTCATGCGCTGGAGAAGGAAATGGCAACCCACTCCAGTGTTCTTGCCTGGAGAATCCCAGGGACGGGTGAGCCTGGTGGACTGCTGTCTATGGAGTCACACAGAGTCGGACATGACTGAAGCAATTTGGCAGCAGTGGTAGCAGCAGCAGTTCAGTTCAGTTCAGTCGCTCAGTCGCGTCCGACTCTTTGCAACCCCATGGACTGCAGCGTGCAAGGCTTCCCTTTCCATCATCAACTCATGTTCACCGAGTCAGTGATGCCTTCTAACTATCTCATCCTCTGTCATCCCCTTCTCCTCCGGACTTCAATCTTTCCCAGCATCAGATCTTTTCCAGTGAGTCAATTCTTCGCATCAGGTGGCCAAAGTATTGGAGTTTCAGCTTCAACATCAGTCCTTCCAATGAACATTCAGGACTGATTTCCTTTAGGATGGACTGGTTTGAGCTCTTGCAGTCCAAGGGACTCTCAGAGTCTTCTCAAACACAATTCAAAAGCATCAATTCTTCGGCACTTAGCTTTCTTTATAGTCCAACTCTCACATCCATATAGATTACTAGAAAAACCATAGCTTTGACTAGATGGACCTTTGTTGGCAAAATAATGGCTCTGCTGTTTCATATGCTATCTAGGTTGGTCATAACTTTTCTTCCAAGGAGCAAGTGTCTTTTAATTTCATGGCTGCACTCACCATCTGCACTGATTTTGGAGCCCAAAGATATAAAGTCTCTCAATGTTTCCATTGTTTCCCCATCTATTTGCCATGTAATGATGGGAACAGATGCCATAATATTAGTTTTCTGAATGTTGAGTCTTAAGCCAACTTTTTCACTCTCCTGTTTCACTTTCATGATTCCAGCTTGTGCTTCATCCAGTCCAGCATTTCTCATGATTTACTCTGCATATAAGTTAAATAAGCAGGGTGACAATATACAGCCTTGACGTGCTCCTTTCCCAATTTGGAACCAGTCGGTTGTTCCATGTCCAGTTCTAACTGTTGTTTCTTGACCTGCATACAGATTTCTCAGGAGGCAGGCAAGGTGGTCTGGTATTCCCATCTCTTTCAGAATTTTCCACAGTTTGTTCTGATTCACACCGTCAAATGCTTTGGTGTAGACAATAAAGCAGAAGTAGATGTTTTTCTGGAACTCTCTTGCTTTTTCAATGGTCCAGCAAATGTTGGTAATTTGATCTCTGCTTCCTCTGCCTTTTCTAAATCCAATTTGAACACGTGGAAGTTCATGGTTCACATACTGTTGAAGCCTGGCTTGGAGAATTTTGAGCATTACTTTACTAGCATGTGAGATGAGTGCAATTGTGTGGTAGTTTGAACATCCTTTGGCATTGCCTTTTTTTGAATTGGAATAAATCTCTTTTCCAGTCCTGTGGCCACTGCTGAGTTTTCCAAATTTGCTGACATATTAAGTGCAGCACCTTCACAGCATCATCTTTCAGGATTTGAAATAGTTCAACTGGAATTCCATCACCTCCACTAGCTTTGTTTGTAGTGATGCTTCCTAAGTTCCACTTGATTTTGCATTCCAGGATGTCTGGCTCTAGGTGAGTGATCACACCATTGTGATTATCTGGGTCATGAAGATAGTTTTTGTATAGTTTTTCTGTGTATTCTTACCACCTCTTCTTAATATCTTCTGCTTCTGTTAGGTCCCTACCATTTCTGTCCTTTATTGAGCCCATCTTTGCAGAAAATGTTCCCTTGCTATCTCTAATTTTCTTGAAGAGATCTCTAGTCTTTCCCACTCTATTGTTTTCCTCTATTTTTTTTCATTGATCGTGGAGGAAGGCTTCCTATCTCTCTTTGCTCTTCTTTGGAACTCTGCATTAAAATGGGTTTATCTTTCCTTTTCTCCTTTGCCTTTTGCAGCTTTTTTTCCCTGAGCTATTTGTAAGGCCACCTTAGACAACCATTTTGCCTTTTTGCATTTCTTTTTCTTGGGGATGGAGGTCCGTAACGAACCTTCAAGCATTCTATCATATCTAGTCCCCTGAATAGATCTTTCACTTCCACTGTATAATCGGAAGGGATTTGATTTAGGTCATACCTGAATGGTCTAGTGGTTTCCCCTACTTTCTTCAATTTAAGTTTGAATTTGGCTGTAAGTAGTTCATGATCTGCGCCACAGTCAGCTCCTGGTCTTGTTTTTGCTGACTGTACAGAGCTTCTCCATCATTGGCTGCAAAGAATATAATCAATCTGATTTTGGAATTGACCATCTGGTGATGTCCATGTGTAGCATCTTCTCTTGTATTGTTGGAAGAGGGTGCTTGCTATGACCAGTGTGTTCTCTTGGCAAAACTCTGTTAGCCTTTGACCTGCTTCATTTTGTACTCCAAGACCAAATTTGCCTATTACTCCAGGTATTTCGTGACTTGCTACTTTTTCATTCAAGTCCCCTATAATGAACTGCCGTGTAGGGCCACCCAAGATGGACGGGTCATGGTGGAGAGTTCTGACAAAATGTAGTCCACTGGAGAAGAGAATGGCAAATCACTTCAGTATTCTTGCCTTGAGAACCCCATAAACAGTATGAAAAGACAGAAAGATAGGACATTGAAAGATGAACTCCCTAGGTCGGTAGGTGCCCAATTTGCTACTGGATATCTGTGGAGAAGTAACTCCAGAAAGAATGAAGAGATGGAGCCAAAGCAAAAACAACACCCAGGTGTGGATGTGACTGGTTATGGAAGTAAACTCTGATGCTGTAAAGAAAAATACTGCATAGGAATCTGGAATGTTAGGTCCATGAATCAAGACAAATTGGAAGTGGTCAAACAAGGGATGGCAAATGTTACATTGGCATTTTAGGAATCATCAAACTAAAATGGACTGGGATGGGTGAATTTAACTCAGAGGACAGGATTGCCCACCCCATATCAAAATTTACAGATGCTCAAGTCCTTTATATAAAAGTGTATTTGCATATCATCTCTGAAATTACTTACAATACTAAATATAGTGTACTGCTACTGCTAAGTCACTTCAGTCATGTCCAACTCTGTGCGACTCCATCCCTGGGATTCTCCAGGCAAGAACACTGGAGTGGGTTGCCATTTCCTTCTCCAATGCATGAAAGTGAAAAGTGAAAGTGAAGTCGCTTAGCCATGTCCAACTCTTCACGACCCCATGGACAGTCTACCAGGCTCCTCCATCCATGGGATTTTCCAAGCAAGAGTACTGGAGTGGGGTGCCATTGCCTTCTCCATAATATAGTGTAAGTACTATGTAAATAGTTGCAAGCACACAGCAAATTAAAGTTTTATGTTGTGGAACTTTCTGGGTCTTTTTCCAAGTATTTTTCATACATAGTTGGTTGAATCCACAGATGTGGAACTCACAGATATGGAGTTCTGACTGAATCTTCTTACACTGTTTAATGTCATGCCATATACTAATACTGTACTATAACATTCACTATAACACTTCTTTTAAATATTTTCCTTAAAATGTATAAAACTTTACATTACATTGTCTTTTTACTTTGAAATGTTTCTCCTGCACTATAACTTATTAGTAAGAACTCAACTAATGAGAGATGATCCCATGCATCATAATATGAAGGTATTTTACCCAACCACTGTGCAGCGAGGAACACACCTTATTATATTTGTCATTTTCTTTGGTATTCTAATAAGTAACAGTTTTTACTGTTACTCTATAAAGAACTACTGTATAGATAATTACATACTTATTTAAGAACATTAAAATACTTCATCCAAATTACTACAGACTGAAATGTGTTCCTCTAAAGTTCATGTATTGAATGATGTCTTAACCCCACTGTACTGTATTTAGAAATAGGATACTTTGTTATAGCAGCCAGGGCTGCCTAACACACAAATGTATAAAAATAACACAAATGCAGCAGTTTAAGAACCCCTAAATTATAAGGTGATCAATTAAAATAAGATTATGTTTCTTAACTGAGTTCTCCTTTTTCCTAACAAAACAGTGAAGACTGCCAAACACTAGTTAGTCACTAAGCAAAGAATCCTGATATCTAAGTCCAGGTTATAACAGACTAAGATCATTAACACAGTTATCCAGGATGACTTTACTTCTATTAGCTGGCCATTCTATTAGCTGGCCATTCGCATCCATGTCACTCTCCTACCTGAAACCTCCCACTGTCATCAACATTATTTCAAACATTTCACCGGGGTCAACAGAGCTGTTTACTAATGTTAATTTCATCACTTGCTTACAGAGGATCCACCCACTTTTTAAATCTAACATACCATGGCCATGATCTTTTAGTGGTTAGAACTCTGTCATGTGATTAAGCCACATCACAATCATTCTAAGAGCTTCAAAAAAATGGCTATAATACATCCCAATCTATGCACTGAATAAATCTATTCATGTTCTAAAAACCTAAAATAAATATTGTAACAAATATTTTTAGTCTTTTCCCCACCCCTTTCAGTATCATTAGGTTATTCATTTATAATATGACTTATATATATATATACACACATATGTTTGTGTGTGTATATATATTTCCTAGCTCTGTCCATTGAGAGGGTCTAGGAGCAGTGACACCTCAGTAGCAGTATACACACTTGGGACCCAAATCTTTGTTTCTAAACATGATTCTCCAATATCCTTGGGTCTCCTCAGACACAAGGAACTTGGGCTGCTCAAGGCCTCCTCCAGCAGGGATGGAACAGAGAAAATATCAAGATAAGACTCGAACACTTTGTGCTGCCAGAAAGTAATGAAGTGCTGAAACAGTGATGGAATATAAGAACATGGAAGCCAACCTGAAGGCGCTCCGAGCAGTTAAAGCTAGAACAATTTGAGCAACAAAATAAATGATAGTATCCATGAGTCTCTACTGATAGAAATAATCTAATTCATCAACAAAAGTTACAGATGAGACTGCTTTTCCTCACAGCAGAATACCAGTTAATACCTATCAATGAAAAGAGAGAAACAGAAAATCACCATTATGCAAATACTACACATAGCAATGAACGTTGCAAACAAGAACCATGAATCTATGCTATTATTAGTGGGTGAAAAATTTGAGGAGTTGCAAGATTTGCCATCTCAAAAGCAATTCCCACAAGACAGTTATCAACTAAAAACAGAAAAATTAAAAATTAAAATTAAAAAATAAAATCAGAAAGATAGTATCTTTGAGTGGAGAAACCTCACAGACACAAACTTAACCAAGCCATCAAGGCAAACAGCACCAATAACCAGTAAAGCATACTATCACAGACCTCTTGATATGATGCCCCAAGAAAGACAAAAGCATTTCTGTGGTAATTTTGCCAAAAATGCAAAAACCTCATTCTAATTATGAGAAATCATCAAACAAATCCAAACTATTGGATAGTTTACCAAAAAAAAAAAAAAAAAAAAACCTCTGACCAGTACTCTTCAAACATGCAAAGGTCACAAAAGGAAAAGCTGAAGAACTGCTAGAGAGTGAAAGACACTAATAACACAATGCCAGATCAGAAATAATATCCTGAAACAAATAAAAAAAAGAGCAATGGTGGGAAAACTGGTAACTTTCTAATAAGGTCTGTAATTGACTGGATATTATACAATGTTACTTTCCTGAGCTTGATAAGTGTACTCTTTTCTACAAGTATACAATTAGTTCAGTTTTCAAGTTTAAAACCAAAATTTTTTGTTCCAAACTTTCCCCTCAGATTTCAATGTTCTCACTTATTTTCTGGATGCTATTTTATAATATAAATACATTTACTTTCCTTACCTTGTTACCCAACTACACACCAAGATTTACCCTCACCTATGGGTTTCATTTGTAGAGTCAGATAGAAAAATACAACAGGTAGATTGCCAGCACTGTGGGAAGAACACAGGTTTTGGAATCAAGACAGACTGGGCTTTGTCATTTATTAGCTGTGTAACATTAGCAAAGTTATTAACCTTCTCAATCTAAGTTTCCAGTAAAATGAATTTAATATTAATCACAGAGCTATTGAAGAACTAAGGTAATATGTCAAAATCCAGGATAATTCTGGGCACATAACAAACAGATATTATTACCAATACACTTTGTTTCATATGACCCAGCAATCCCACTTCTGGGCATACACACCAAGGAAACCAGATCTGAAAGAGACACATGCACCCCAGTGTTCATCGCAGCACTGTTTATAATAGCCAGGACATGGAAGCAACCTAGATGCCCATCAGCAGACGAATGGATGAGGAAGCTGTGGTACATATACACCATGGAATATTACTCAGCCATTAAAAAGAATTCATTTGAATCAGTTCTAATGAGATGGATGAAACTGGAGCCCATTATACAGAGCGAAGTAAGCCAGAAAGATAAAGCCCATTACAGTATACTAACACATATATATGGACTTTAGAAAGATGGTAACGATAACCCTATATGCAAAACAGAAAAAGAGACTCAGATGTATAGAACAGACTTGTGGACTCTGGGAGAAGGCGAGGGTGGGATGTTTCAAGAGAACAGCATTGAAACATGTATATTATCTAGGGTGAAACAGATAACCAGCCCAGGTTGGGTACATGAGACAAGTGCTCGGGCCTGGTGCACTGGGAAGACCCAGAGGGATCGGGTGGAGAGGGAGGTGGGAGGGGGGACTGAGATGGGGAATACATGTAAATCCATGGCTAATTCATTTCAATGTATAACAAAAACTACTGTAATGATGTAAAGTAATTAGCCTCCAACTAATTAAAAAAAAAAAAGATTTAAAAAAAAAAGGGGGAAGAATTAAAAAAAAAAAAAACACCCAGCAAGCTTAAGCTTATTCTGATGACTATTTCGATGCATCAGTATGAACTGGTTAACTGGTTCCAGATGTAAAATTACAACAAATTTTACTTGCTATTATTAGCAAGCAGATAAGTCACTCACAAATAAAACCTACTCAAAAGCTATTGCTGAGTTTCAACTATTTTGTTCAATATTCATTGACAAATAAAGTATATCCTAGATACAGCAATACAAGTAAAATAACTTCATGCCTGAATAGATATTAATAGATTTTGGTATCTGTCAATTTTTCATTTGATTCCAAACTCACTAGGGAAAGCAATATACTAAATGCTCCCTGTATAAACATTAAAACTGGCATAAACCCCCCTGTGTAAACATTAAAACAAGGGAACTCCAAAATATGTGGAAATGTATATGAATATCAAATTAACATGTGGAGTGAAAAGACCTCTTCATTTGCCTGCAGCTGGTGATATCCACAGATGTGTGTGTACATGATAAAGTCTTAACTAGAATGGGCTAAGCAGAACCCTGCATCTGACTTCAATTTGGCATGGCCACTAAGGCAAAAGAAATAAAAGCAAAAATAAACAAATGAGACCTAAACTTTTTTAAAAGCTTTTGCATAGCAAAGGAAACCATAAACAAAAGGAAAAAACCTACAGAACTGGAGAAAATAAATGCAAATTATATGACCAACAAGGGGTGTGCAAAACATACAAACTGCTCATACAACTCAAAAAAAATCCAATCACAAAATGATCAGAAGACCTGAATAGACATTTTTCCTAAGATATACAGATGGCTAACAGGCACATGAAAAGATGCTCAATAAAGATAATTATAGGAGAAGTGCAAATCAAAACC
The DNA here is from genome assembly GCF_023699985.2 of Odocoileus virginianus. Classification (NCBI taxonomy): domain Eukaryota; kingdom Metazoa; phylum Chordata; class Mammalia; order Artiodactyla; family Cervidae; genus Odocoileus; species Odocoileus virginianus. The sequence goes on from NC_069698.1 coordinate 19,111,206, forward strand.
ATAATGAGGTATCGCCTCACACGTGTCAGAATGGCTATCATCAAAAAGTCTACAGGTAACAAATGTTAGAGAGAATATGGAGAAACGGAAACTCTTCTACACTCTTGGTGGAAATGTAAATTGGTGTAGCAAACATGAAAAACAGTATGGAGGTTTTTTGAAAAACTAAAAATAAGAATACCATATTACCATATGATCTAACAATTCCAAAATTACTCCTGGGTATATATCTGGGAAGGTAAAAAAAACTTTACTTTGAAAAGATCATGCACCCCAATATCCACAGCACTATTCACAGTAACCAAGGTATGAGAGCAACCCAAGTGCCCATCAACAAATGACCAAATTAAGATGAGACATATATACACAATGCAATATTATCCAGCCACAAAAACATTTAAAAAAATACTGCCATCTGCAGCAATGTGGATGGACCTAGAAAATATTATGGTTAGTGAAATATGTCAGAAAAAGCCAAATACTATATAATATTCCAAATACTATATGAGGAATCTAAAAAATAATACAAATGAATGTTTATGCAAAACACAGACTCACAGATATAGAAAACCAACGTGTAGATACCAAATGGAAGAGGGAAAGCAGGAGGGGCAAATTAGGGGCGTGTGATTAACAGATACAAACTACTATATATGAGAGATAAGCAAACAGAATATACCATAAAGCATAAGGACTTATACCCATTATCTTGTAATAACCTATAATGGAATATAATCTGCAGAAATACTGAATCATTACGCTGCACATCTGAAACTATCACAAACTACTGTAAGTCAACTACATTACAATTTAAAAAAATTAGCATGACCTGGCATGATGGTATTGCGGGTATTGTTGAGGCAATAATTATATTTTGAATGTTTTAAATGTCCTTTAGTTATACAGGCTTTTTAGATACTAGCAGATGGAAATCTTTTTTTGTTCCTTCGGTCTGGTTTCTCAACAAAGTCCACAAGACAAAGAATTAAATTGAAAAGCCAGTTAAGTTCCATATGGGTCTTAGAACACTAGTGTGTGTGAATGTCTAGACTTTAAATTATTAATATTAGTCTTAGATGAGCTGGCTTACTTTGATCCCTGTTAATTTTGTTCTCAGAGAAGAGGTCTTATATTCATGTGACTTGCCCAAAGGCTTCTAGAGTCACTGTCATATGATCTCTAGTAACTTCTGAGAATGATATGTACATGAACTTAATCAAAGCTCTATATATCAAGATTTTATTTGAGTTCAATGAAGATGTCCAGTGGATTTTATTAAGTGCAGAGACAAAGAAAGGTCAAACTTCATTATTATTTAGGGCATAAGTCACTTTCCTAGACTGAGGCAGAAGAAAAACTCAATGGAATCACTACACATCCAAAGCAGAAACTAAAAAGGGTAACAAAAACTAACTTCAGGTACCAGGTATGCTTAGTCTCAAGAATTAAATTTGTTTCTAAAAGATGACTACCTTTCAATCAAAATAACAGTGAAAGAGTTAATAAAAGGAGGTCATGTTAAGATGGAAACAAAGCAGGACTTTCTTAAGAATGAATTCAACCTCAGAAACTAAACTAGTCAGATATGAAAAAAGAAAATGAGAATATACTGATATATACCAGGACTATGCATTCTTAAAGATAGAATTGGGGGGGAAATGTATTTTAGCTGTTACTCATCAGAAAGAAAGAGTGACTGATTCCAAAGGTATCTAACAGAGGCATAAGAGGTAAACTGAAGCATGGAAGTTGCAGTGGATCAGAATGGAAATCCAACTATGGTAAAACAGTATTTTAAAGAAATGTAAAGAAAATACATAATAAGAGTAAGCGTAAAAACCACACACCATGAAGACTGAGACTGCTATTCAGTAACATAAAATCTGTACAGTTGTGGAAAGGTTAAAACAAAAAAGAAAAACAGAGATTATCATTGAATACCTGAAGCATTTCAGATGCATTTCAAATTACTAGTTACTATAGGAGGCAATGTATGATATGGCACAGTGTCACAAAGAAAAATGCCCCAGGAACTCAAAGTTAGGCCTCAGAGAATGGACAGGAATAGCAAAACTGAAGAAAAGCAAAATAAGAGGTTAAACCTTGGTTTGCTGTTGAGCTGGTAAGATTTCCTTAAATCTTGGAGTTAAGAATGGGCAAAATCTGTTTCATGGTGAATGCTTTTCAGTAAATTCCAAATTCCTTGACTTTCATCTCTGATATTACAGGAGATCTTACTGAAGATAAGAGACAACTGAACAATAATAAAACCTAAGCCCAAAAGCAAACAGAAAGGGAAAGGAAGACAGGAGGGACCAACTTAAGAATAGGCTAAAATATAAACAAAAACAGAAACCAACTATGTTTATATGAAATGGCATATCCTATCATTGCTGAAGGACTTTCCTGGTAGCTCAGAAGTAAAGAATCTGCCTGCCAATGCAGGAGACGCCCCTGGATCAGGAATCCTGGAGCAAGAACTGGCAGCCCACTCCAGTATTCCTGCCTGGAGAACCCCATGGACAGAGGAGCCTGGAGGGCTACAGTCCACCGGGTCATAAAAAGTCACACACAACTTAGTGACTAAATAACAACAACCACTGCTGAAAGGAATGTGACAAAAAGGAATGTTTACACTGCCAGTGAAGTAGAACAAATAATGCAAGGTCTAGAACAGTTAAAAGAGATCGAACCAGTCAATCCTAAAGGAAATCAATCTGAATATTCATTGGAAGGACTAATGCTGAAGCTTAAGCTCTGATATTTTGGCCACCTGATGCAAAGAGCTGACTTATTAGAAAAGACCCTGATGGTGGGAAAGACTAAAGGCAGGAGGAGAAGGAGACGAGAGAGAACAAGATGATTGGATGGCATCACTGATTCAAAGGACATGAGTTTGAGCAAGCTCTAGGAGATGGTGAAAGACAGGGAAGCCTGACGTGCTGCAGTCCACGGGGTCGGAAAGAGTTAGACATGACTGAGAGACTGAACGACAAAAGAACAGTTAAAAGCAGAATAAAGAAAGGATTTAGAGGGGCAAGTGGCAGAAGACAGTATCTTCACTGAGTACAGGCATCAGAAATATTAAAAGTAGCTTTATTTCATTATGGCTATTGTCCAAATAATACAAATGTGCAGCACAAGAGGAGTGCTTTTATGATTTTAGCTCAACAGGCCTAAGAATTTCAGGGGAAGTGGCAAAAGTCATGGTAACACAAAGCTAAAAATGTCTTGGCACAGGCTGGGGACAGAGAAATCCAGAGACGAGGGCAGAACATCAGAGCTATGGTAATTGCAAGGCTCGAGTCTTGTGGAGCCTTGCATAGATTGTACTTTGAGCTTTACACACTACAAGTAAGTTATATACTCTTTACAAAAGGCAGTAAAGAAGCTATACCACTAAACAGAATCTATACTAACTGGAGCACAGGAGTTCCAGGACAATACAGAAAAAAAAAGAAATTAAAAGTTTTTAATATGAAGGAAGCCTTAAGGAAGAGTTATCAAGTATGGCCTGGTGCCTGGGGCTGTCATTCATGAAATGTATACACTCTGTAAGACAGAAAATCAGAAACAGCTTTCAAGAAAGCAGAAATGTTCAGGTAAAGTGCTTCCACCTCTCAAAAAATTATCATAAGCATAGAGTGGCACAACCGTTTGATGAATTTTCCCAGTAAAACTTTACAAGTTATAGACACTGGCAGCTGCTGTAACTGACTAGCACGCTGGTGAGGCTGAAACCAAAACTGACTTGATATCTTGATTTTTGTGCACCCATCTTTCCTTTAATATTCATCTTTAGTGATACCACTAAATCCTACTGGCAAAAGTGATGTGAGTCAACAGTACTATGTACTAAGTTCAAGGAATTATTAGCGTTTCTGAGTTTAACGGGTGTTGGCTGGGTAGTGTAAGGAGTATTTGCCCTATTTACTTTCTGGATTCTTAAAAAAGTATGGTTGGAGGTTAAATGATTTTCCTTTTGAGGTGCAAAAGAAGCCACTCCCAGTGAGACGACAACCAAGCTATAGCTCCTGAAAACTCCCCAGCCCCAACCGGACAGGCACAATGGCTCTGATTAAGCAATATTCCAGGAAGGCAGAAATTTGGTATCTTAACCTGTTTGGGACTCTAGACTTTAATTTCTCTTTGTGAAATTAATCATTGGAGACCATTCATTTGATCCAAATGAAGTGTTTCTGGCAGACATAACAAGTCGCAAAAGAATACTTATTCAAGCTGAAGGTAAGCAGCAGAGACAAAGAGTGATAGGAGACAAGTTAGAGAGCCGGACAGAGGATGGATCATGAAGCCCTGCAGTCCAAGCAAAAATTCTGGCTTTGACCCTAAGACAGAAAAACATGGAAAGTTTAGTTTAGAAGAGACCTCACTCTTACGTCTTTAAAAGGATCACTTGGCTATGCAGAGGAAAGAACTGAGAAAACTGGAAGCAGGGAGATAAAATTTCCCAGAGGAAGGATGACTATGGCTTGGATCAAGGTCGTGACAGTGGTTGCAGCAGTCAGATAAACTTTTTCTCCCTTACTAGATGATTCAGTTTCTTGAAGGAAGGGGTTGTGAACTTTTCCTCCTTTAATCTCCTATAATTATTAGGATGAAACTTTCCCCATAGTACACAGCCAATTTTTTTTTTTTAGGAATACCTTCTACAACACTTTATGTATCTAGATCTGTGCCTAAGATTATCAAGGATAATTCAATAGATTGATATTAAGAAAAAATAAGTTATATATATATATACACACACACACACAGTCAGACAGGCATATATGCAGCATTTTATAAATACCTATTAAGTTATGAGCACTTAGTGGTTACTGAAGTTAAGTTCAAAATATAAAAGAGACTACAAAGAATCTCAAGAGTTAAAGGGCAAAACATGTGGAATCTAAAACATGGCACAAATGAACCCCTCTACAAAACAGAACTAGATTCACAGACATAGAGAGCAGACTTACAGTAGGGGAGAAGGACAGAGGAGAGGAACGTACTAGGAATCTGGGGTTGGTAGATACGAACTATCACACGTAGAATGGATAAACAACAAGGTCTTACTGTATTGCAGAGGGAACTATATCCAGTCTTCTAGGATAAACCATAATGGAAAGTAATATTTTAAAAGAATGTATGTATGTGTAAAACTGAGTCACTCTGCTGCTCAGCAGAGACTGGTACAACACTGTGAATCCACTATGCTTCAGTAAAAGGAAAGACTAGTAACTCAAAATAAAATTTTAAAACAATAATAAAAAAGGGAGTTAAAGGACAAAATGGCTTCAGTTAATACAGAGTTTTAAAGAAACTAGAAATAGTTTTTTGTTTTTTTTTTTTGTTTTTTTTTTCAAAAAAATCAAGTTAAGAAAGGACTGCATAATAAGAGTTAAGTCCCATCCAGGGAAGCAGAAATTGCATATTTGCTCTCCACAAGCACAGGATGAAATGGAGGAAATTAAGATAATAAAAAAGGATGAATGAGTTTTAAGATTCTAACTCAGTTCTTTTTTCTACTGCCTCCCCTCTTGATAAGTTATATACACTCACTGTAGTAAACCTGGACTATTAAACAAATCAGCCATCATTTTCTGCCCACATGTAACCACTATTAACATCTTTGTAATTTCTCTTTTCTAGCATGTGACTTGGGGCTAGTTGCTAAACCGGAGTCTCATCTGCGCCCTTCATAAAATGAAGACTGAACCAGCACCTGTCTCACAGGTCATAGAAGAGAGTCGCTCAGAAAGCAGCACAGGGCCTGAGGTGTCTTTGGAAAGGCCGGAGAGCTGTTCACGAGCTGCGCGTTGTCCATCTCAACTACTTAACCCTGTTACATCCTGAGAGCGGCCACAGAAAACACAAAAGTGAATGGGCAAAGTCCAGCAAATTTTTATTTGCAAAAGCAGGCAGTGTTGCTTATGTCACAATGGCTTACAACAAAGGTTCATAACTTGTTAGTGTGTTTGGATGACTATGGTCTGTTTGTTTAGTAAGATTTGAAAATTCTTAGAAGAATCTGATAAAAAAACAAAAACTTTAGACTTGCTCACCAACGAAATTCAAGTACAACTTCTTTTGCAAATAATTTGAGTTCACAGACTTCCTGAAGTCACAAATGGCTCCTATAGTTTATCTTAAAGAAATCTTGTCTCTAGTGAAGTAGCTCATTTGATCTTTATTTACAGCCACCACCCCCCTCTAAAATATAGTGCATACAGTGAAAATGGACCAGCCTATATTCAAACTGTATAGTCTTCCTACAAACAAATTTTTCCGCCTAATTTTTTCATCATTATATTTTATCTTCCTAGATCATTATATAGTTATCGAGAACATTTTTTTTTGAGAACATTTTTTAAGGCTGAATAGTTTATGAGGTTGAAAAATGTTCAGTTGTTTTAGATGTTCTGGTTGCGTTTTCATTTTCAACTCATTCTTTTAATTACAGTTAATATTATGATGAATTGCTTTGTATCTAAATTTATATTTCTCAGAAATTAATGCTGTAAGTCAAAAAGTACAAATTATTTTTAATGTTCCTAATCTATTTTGATAAATTATGGTTCAGAAAGGTTGTGGTGATTTCTGCTCCCATCATTTGAACATGAGATATCCATTTCACCACACCCTCATGAGCATGGAATACAAATCTTAAACTTTACTGAAGAGTTCTATAACCTGAGAGATCTTTGGCAAGAGTTTCCAAAACATGGCAAAGGATAGATAATAAAGTCTAAAAATGCACATCCACTGCTCTGCGTTAGTAAAATTCAAAATATTCAAGGTTAATCTAAATAATATGGAGAGACAAACTTTAAAATTTTAATCATTAAGAAAAACATCTGAAATATATTCCATAACCCTCCAGCCTTCAAAATACTAGGTAATAACATGAAGTAACTGGTTTGTAATCATCATAACTCTTGCATTTTAAAAATGACCACTAAAGTGAGCCACTGCTTCAGAGAGAAGCATATTCCACGCAAGTGGGTTGGGGGAAAAAATTAAAAGTTTGAAAATCACTTATTAGAGAGAACTTCTGATGGTTTAAGTGTAATTTTTTTTCTCTCTTTCACATTCATGAACACCTTTAGTTTCTGCTGCCTTGAGTATTTTTAAATCACTGCTTCCACTCAATAATTGCTTAAGCATAGTATATATCGATATATATGCACAGATACTATAATAGATACTGAATGCTTATTTCTGGATATAATATATGTGTATACTGGAATGGTTAAGTATACAGGCTCTTGACAGACTGGCCAGGATTCCAATCTGACTTAGGCCATTTAATCTCTCTTGGTCTTAAATTTTCTAAACTGTAAAATGAGAATAATGGCACATACCACATAGAATAGTGGATTAAATGAGACAGAAGAGGTAAAACACTCATCACAGTATATGACACACAGAAAACACTCAAAATATCACTTATATTCATAAATTCCAATAAAATAAGTAAATTTTTCAGATAACTAAAAATATAACACACACATAGTAAATCATTGACCAGTGATTAGTGAATATTTAGAACGTTTTAACTTCAGGGTAACTAAAACAGATATGGGTTAATTTTAGTTAACTCCAGTTACAGAACTATGTACTAGTAAATTGTATACATGTTTTATGAGAGTATCAAATACACACCACACACACATATAAAGTACAAAGAACAATGTTGTGTACCCATCTATTAATATCTACTGATATAACTACTTCTCTAACTTCTTTCTCTTTTCACTTCTCTGTTTTACCATAAATGTAGCCAGAAAAGGAGGATGTCCCTTTCTCTCTCAAAGTTAATTAACTAATCAATTATAGTGTATCGCTCTGCTACTGCTGCTAAATCGCTTCAATCGTCTCTGACTCTGTGCAACCCCACAGACGGCAGCCTAACAGGCTCTCCTGTCCCTGGGATTCTCCAGGCAAGAATACTGGAGTGGGTTGCCATTTCCTTCTCCAATAGTATATCACTCAACACTGAATAAATATAGCTAATCAAGTTCTCCATGCCTTTACCTACCCAGACAAGCCCTGAGGAACAAAAGTACAGACTAGTGGTCACTCTTTTCTCAAAATCAACAAACTCAAATGGTTCTGCAGGTCAATTTAATCTCTCTCTTTAAGAAGCTACCATTTTAGACCTCTGTTCACTTTAAATCTCTAGCCACCCCCATATACTCTGAAGAGATGAAGCTTCCACCTACCCCAAAGCTCCTATACAAAGCACCTCTTCCATTTGTGCTTCGAATCTTGTCATCCTTTCCCTTTTTAGGATCTTATTTTACAGATTATCTCTTCTTTCATTACTTCTTCCTTTCAAATGAATCATTCTCATCAAATTTTAAACAAAACAAATTCTCAACTATTTTAGGAAAAATTAAAAAAACTTCACTTTCAACCCACAATTTCTCCAGTTTCCACCCATATCTTCCTGTCTCCTTTATAAATTATCTGTATTACTATTTACATCTCTGCTTCCCACTCCTCAAACTACTCCAGTCTGACCCCTGCTCCCACCATTACATGAAAACAGAGCTCTGCTTAAAGGCACCAGAGATCTCCATGTTAACTCAGTGGTTGGACCTCAATAGTTTTCAATGCCAAGTGCCGTTCACTTCATCCTTAATTCTCATCTTCTGTGACACCACAGTTACCTGGTTTTCTCCAAACTCTTTAATCTTTCTCAGGTTTCATATCAAGTCTCAGTATTTCTATTAGGTCATTTAACTGTGGCGTTTCTTCACTTCTAAGTCCTTTTCTCTGTATTATCTCTTTATGTGAGCTCATTCAAATGTATGGCTTCAAATACCATCCACACAACTATGATTGACCAGACCTCACTTCTGAGCTCTGGATTATGTAAACCCAATCATCTTTAAGATCTCTCCTTGGAGACACCTTAAATTCAACATGTTCAAGCTAAAGCAAAGAATTTCAGTCAAGGTCAACTTGCCCAAGAATGCCTGCCTGCATTTTATATATACTTTTTCTTCATAGACCTTATCAAATTTATAGCTATACACAAAAACAGGGACAGTGCCTGTTTGATTATCACTATATGACCAATGCCTTATATAGTCATTCATCAGGATTTGGGAGACTAGTTCCAGGACCATTCCCACAACCTCTGCCCCGCCCACAGATACCAAATCTGCAGATGCTCAAGTGTTTCATTTAAAATAGTACAGTATTTGTATATAACCTATACATATTCTCCCAAATACTTTAAATCATCTGTGGATTACTTAAATACCTAATACGATGTAAATGCTATGTAAATAGTTGCCAGTGTAGCAAATTCAAGTTTTGCCTTTTGGAACTTTCTGGAATTTTTCCCCCAATATTTTTTCATCTCTGGTTGGCTGAACTCAGGGCTGTAGAGCTGTGGACATGGAGGCCCAATTTTATAAACAACAAGCATCAACCCTAACATCAATCACTTTTTTCTACTGTTTAAACACAAACCCTTACAACTGTTTTTCACATTCACCACTGCTTTGGGGAACTGAAGGTATTAAGTGGTTGGTATAAGAGTGTCAATATACTGAACTTTAGGATCTTATGTCACACATTATACAGACTGACCTCCTCTCAAATTTAGTTGCCACCAACTGTTCCACCACAATGCTAAACAGGTGATGCTGATTGGGTCTCATCCCAGAGAGCTGACCTATTACTGAACAGAGTGTATTGCTGAAATGATGAACCAACCTGTCAGAGATAACCAAAAAAATAAAGGTGATACATATTACATGGAAGCTGAAGACTACCTTGTATTAGATTCATTTGAAATTACAAACTTTAAAAATACTCTCCAAATCAAACTAGGTATTGTAAAAATATAACTAGTTAGTATTTTGATAAATTATATTAGATTTCAAATGGCCCGATATCCTTTTCCTTTTTAATATACATTTTATACTATATTTATATAATTTATATTTATTTATACTATACTTATATTAATAAAGTGTATATTAATTAGGAAAAGGATATTTATATTAATAAAGTGTGTATTAATAAAAATAAAACAACAACAACAACAACTTTTGACTGCAAGGCATGTGGGATCTTAGTTCCCTGACCAGGGATTGACCCCATGACCCCTGCAGTGGAAGCCTGGAGTCTTAATCACTGCACTGCTAGGGAAGTCCCAATATACATTTTAAATAGCATATTAATTGGCCATGTTTTATTTTTCAAATACCTCACCATATACACCTTTTACCATATCTTTCTTTAAAGTTTTCTTTTTTGCTTTTATTTGTAATTGCTAAGGTATAGTTTAGCAAATGTTGGCAAAAAAATAAAGATCAGTGCCAACAATAATAGCACAATTGGTGCCTTAATGTCTGTTTGGCAGAACTGTAAAATAATGGTATCACTCAAAGTTTTAAAGCAATGACTTCATTTAACAATATTTTCTTCTACCATTTTATCTACAAAAACTGAAATAAATTTCTTTAAGCCAATGTCATGGGTGATTATTAGAGAGCAGTAATGAATATATATTTTAATGCAAGACTATATATAAAGAAGTTTTTAAGTTTAGGTTGTCATTGGTTAACCTAAAATTATAAACCAATTCATTTTTTAAAAAAGCATTTCACATATTTTTGAGAAACAAAGGAGTTCAAATTTCATCATGTTCAAAATATTCTTGCATTTATTCACAGAAAATAAGCAATCGGTGAAATAGGGAGAAAAAAATAAAATATATTTTTTATATTTTATTTTTCCTCTGATTATAAAGATAGTAGATTTAATGAAGAAAATACAAAAAAATAAATATAAAGAAAAATATTCGTCTACAAACATAACACTAATAAATTATCCACTGCTTACAATTTGATTTTTTTTTTTTTTTGGTCTTTTTATTTACAAAAGTGATGTCACCTGCCGTCAGTGTCTTTCTCTGCTGTTCTAATACCACTAACAATTTCCCATGTGAATAAATATCCCTTAAATAATGACTCTTAGGGGCTTCCCAAGTGGCTCAGTGGTAAATAATCAGCCTGCCAAGGCAGGACACATGGCTTTGACCCCTGGGTCAGGAAGAACCCCTGGAGAAGAAAATCGCAACCCACTCCCATATCCTTGCCTAGGAAATCACAAGGACAGAGCAGCCTGGCAGGGATCACAGGAGTTTAAACAACAACACATGACTGTTAGGAGAAAGGATTCCATTAAATGTAACATTTTCCTAACTTTTGTTATTAGAAATTTTTAATAATTTGCTATTACAAATAATGTCATTATGAACAATTAGTAGTATTCAATGCTGAAAGTCAACCTTTCATAATTGAAAGAATCGAAAGTCAACCTGAAAGTCAACCAAAAAAGGCGTGCTGCTGAGTTGCTTAGTCATGTCCAACCCTATGGCCACAGGCCGTCAAACTCCTCTGTCCATGGGGTTCTCTAGGCAAGAACACTGGAGTGGCATTTCCTTCTCCAGGGGGGGAGAAACCATAAACAACAGCAAAGCATTTAGCTCCCTAAATATAGCCAACAAGGTCTAGGATTCACTTCGTTTTGTTTTTCCTTATTATAATAATTTAATAAATAAATAACATGGAGGTAAACATCATACTTGCTAAAAGAATTGCAAGTGATTACTTCTGGGAAATATGCGGGGAAGGAACGGGACAAGAGTATGACCACTATTTTTTTTTATTATAATCTATGGCAAAATAGGAAAAAGAAAAACAAAAACACAAACAAAAAGTTGCCTCTACAATATCCATTCTTATTTTCTTCCTTCCTTATTAATAGGATCATGTAAAAGTGAAAGTTGCTCAGTCGTGTCAAGACTCTTTGGGACCCCATGGACTTAGTCCATGGAGTTCTTCAGTCCAGAACACTGGAGTGGGTAGCCTTTCCCTTCTCCAGGAGATCTTCCCAACCCACGGATCGAACCCAGGTCTCCCACACTGCAGGCGGATACTTTACCAGCTGATCCACAAGGGAATCACAGACACGTGTTTATCTGGGAGAAAAATACAAAAATGTATCCTAACGTTCTTTTCAGATGAGACTAGCTTAACAAGATGGAAATCAAAGCTACTGAGTAGAATTTACAGCAAGATGTTTTTGGCATACCCAAGAGACACCCCATTCCTACTACATGGACCTGAGATTTGATGTTTGGAATTTCAGCAACTATTCTGGATCATGAGGCAAACGTGAGATAGAAGATAAAGATGACTAATAAGAAAGAACAAATGATGATAAAGCTACCATATCATTCCTACTGACCATTTAAGACTTTTCATACGAGAAATAAATATGTACTCATTTAAACTATTTAAGTCAAGTCTTTTCTAGCAGCAAAATGCAGTTCCTCATATTTAAGTCTTATATGTACTTATTAATAAACAAAGCACATACAAAAACATAAAACTAAATCAAAAACTAATTTCAGGAATAGTAAAAATGTACTATTATACTCTAAGTAACTGCTCAAGAAACTATATTATGTGAACTTTATATCAAGACTCAGAGATAAGGGTTGTATTTTCCTAAAAGAATTAAATTTTAATTTAGAGAGTCATGAGCATGTATTTTGTAAAACTATGAAGTGAGCTTTTTCTCTGTTAAGACCGTTTATCTGTTTAAAGTGCCTGCTACACGCTGTGCTGTGCTCAGTCGCGTGGGACTCTGCGACCAGTGGATTGCAGCCCGCCAGGCTCCTCTGTCCATGGGAATTCTCCAGGCAAGAATATTGGAGTGGATTGCCATGCTATCCTCCAGGGGATCTTCCCAACCCAGGGATAGAACCCAGGCCTCCCGCACTGCAGGCAGATTCTTTACCCTCTGAGCCACCAGGGAAGCCCAAGAATACTGCAGTGGGTAGCCTATCCCTTCTCCAAGGGAACTTTCCAGGAATCACACCGGGGTTTCCTGCATTGCAGGCAGATTCTTTACCAGCTGAGCTACCTGGGAAGCCCTTCTTGCTACCCAAGATGCACACTAGCTGCTTAAAATTATTTGATGAGATGATTAAATACTTTCTTTCAAAACAGACTATCCACTAAAAGTTCCAAAGTAAGGTTATAGCAGGAGGGTTTCTCAACTTTGGCACCAGATAGTTGTATCGATAATTCTATTGACCACTATGAACCAGATAATTCTTTGCTATTAGGGCTACCCAGCACACTGCAGGATGCTCAAAATCTCTGGCCTCTGCGCACTAGATGCCAGTAGCAAGCTCCTAAGTAAGACAACCACAAATATCTCCAGACGTTGCCCGATGTCTGTTACAAGAAATAAAATCTGAAAAACAATATAGTTATTTTTGCAAATCAGTTAATGCTTCATTAGGAACATTTGGGTTTTCTAGTTAATTAACAATTTAGAATTGTAACATTTCTAAATTCTCTCTCAAGTTTATTGCAGGATACAAACTTTAAGTGACCTACAGATTAGATTATCTCTAATGTTCCTCTTAAACCTTCAGAGGATTTCACATGTGAGAAATATTAATAGCCTGTATCTATTTAAGCCTATCTATGTGCTAGGTATAGTACTGAGAACCTCATGTTCATTCTCTCATTTTATACTTATGACATCCTCATGGGATGGCTATTTAACCCCACTATAATAAGAAATGGTTTTAAAGTCTACTTTAATAAACATATCAAAGTGCTTTCAAGAATACTTATATATCATTCACTATATCCATTCTGGCACTGAACTAAGAAGGGTATCTCTAACTTGCTTAATTTATAATTTGTGATAAAAAATTTCAATGTATCTATCAACAAAATTAAGTTGAATTACCACAACCTTCAGGTATCAGGGAAATGTTCACAGCCCCTAAGAAATCAGAGAGAGTTAACTGTTACTTGGAATATTTTTTATACTGTGGCATAATGAAAGAGTACTTTTAAAATTTTCCATTCATTACTCCCTGAGTTCTTCAGTAAGTTTTTCATCTCTCTTGTACAACTTGACCAAGAAAAATAAAAGTCACTTTATAATTATTTGAGGATTCATTTGTAATTTCAAACTATAATTCACAAGAAATCGAAGGCTGGGTCCAAAAATCCCAGCTTGTTCACCTGACAGACTAACTTGCTCAAGCCTCAATTTCAACAATGTAACTTGTATAACAAGACCTATCTGAAGGCCTTAAGAGTTAGTAGGCCCTCAATAAAAACTACATTTCTCTTCCTTTCATCCTCAAATTAAATATCAGCGAAGGGCCAATTCTATTTAAGCATTTGTTGGGCCTGTACTAATAAAAGCCAAGGGAGGATATGATGGGGCAGTCAGTCAAACATTATTCAATGTAACTGGAAATGAACATTTTCAGTCTCCCAAATTCATCATTTCAAAAATCAGCTTATAGGCTAAGGGATTATACCTTTAGTTTAAGATTTATAATTACTAGTATTATTTCTCAAATAGAAAACTTTATCATCAAATGCACTGAGTGCATGCATAATTTTTCACTTATATTATCTACAGTCTTCTGTTTTACTTTTCCCTGTGGTAAAAGACACAGAACCATTCTTGAAAAGAAGTGTTCCTTCCTCTCCCTTCACCCACACAACTAACTGCCAAGAAATTTTGATTCATACTTCTCTCTAAAAGGAGGAAGAAAAATTGGAGCCTTTCTTCTCAACTTTACAAGGCTGTGCGTATAATTCATATATTGAGTTAACTGATACCAACTCAAGTACGTTTTATCCATTTTATGGATTACTCACAACTAGTAATTTATTAATGAAGGCAAGTTACCCTGAGCGAATATTAGGAAACCAAATATTTAAAAAGAAACAATCTTTAGGAATTAGATTGTATAATCCACTGCTTCCCTCACTGGCAAATAAAGCATAATTATTATATTAGAATTCTATTAATCAGTTGGTAAAATTCAACTTAATTCAGGTAGTCTTTTATTCCATCTTAAAGTTTTAACACAAAAAAAACACTTCACAAAGCTCATCTGCAAGGTGGAACCAGGATAGGAACCCTAAGAAGAGATCTTTTGGTAATATAGAGTACTATAAAATATGAGATTTCAGGTAAAAGTTGGTAATATGAAAGTATGTCAGTATAACAGTCGTAATTTAGCAATATAAAGGTTACTAAGCTCTTCCTAGTTACTTTTATTTCCTTGGATAATTTAGGAGGTAGTGGAGTTTTATAAAATAGTCAACTTCTTTTGTTCTTAAAATAATTTACTGTCACTATTGGGACACTGTATTTCACAAGCTAAATTTATTCATTTGTTCTTGAAGTTGGTTTCAAGAAATAGAAGGAAAGTAATTAAAAGTTCTCCAAAAATGTTCTGGCCCTCAAACTAAATTTCACATTCTACAGCAAATAAATTTACAAAGCTAAATGTAACCAAAGCCAAGGTGCTCATTAATGATATAAAAAGCAAAATATAGATAAAGATAGACTTTCTGCCTGTGACTCTATTAAAAAGATCAATTGTAACATAATTTTACATAAGTTTAAAACTCCTACAGGTAAATAATCTACTGAAAACATGGTTTCTACATGTAAAACAGAAGACAAGCTCTGTAAAGACACAACCTCTAAATTCTGAATGCCAATACCAAAAAAAAAAACCGATTTTTTTAAGAAAGTTACTAAACAGAGAGCAATGCCAAAGGAAACTCACATATCCCGTATAACAAGACAATTTCCACCATCAAACAAACTTACCTATTCTGGAGAAGAGGGGGATGAAATCTCTCTAAAAATGTCAACCCCACCCTTTTTTCCAAGCAATCTCTCAATGCTTGGAAAGACATAAAATCAAATTTCAGCAAACATGATGCTCATTTCTGCTTAGCTTTATTTCTTACTTGCTACCAGAATGAAATTAATGGCTAACTTTAATATGTAAAGGATCCAAGCAGTTTGGATCCTTTACATATTCACTCGTTTAATTACTATCCGGATTTGATGGTAAAGAAACTAAGGCACAAAGAGGTTAAGTAATCTGTTTAAGATAACACAGCTAGGAGTAGTGGAATCAAGATGTGAATCCTATACATCCAAGATAATAAACAAAGGAATGAGATGGAAAAGGATTAATTAAATTTTTTCCCAACCCAAGAGTTTGCAAAATAATAGTGCTATGAAACAGAACAAAATGTTAAACTACAAATTACGCAGATATAAATGTATAGATTACATAAATTTTATCCCTGCACAAATATGGTACTTTAATATTTGATTATGCTTAAAGGTTCTAAATACATCAAATCGTTGTGGCTGTCGACCAAGTAAGTAATTTACTGTCACTGTTTAGACACTGTTTTGTTGTCTTTTTTTTTTTTTTAACAGACTAAATAAAATACACTATAATTTAAAGGAAGGGGGGGTGGTGGTGATGTAACGAGAGCAATACTTTCAGGAAAGCTACTTTCTCTATTAGCAGTTTATCAGAAAAGAGCTTGTGTGTATCGGGGAAAGGGGGTAAGAAAAGGAAAGATGACAATCCCATGGCCTTAACCCCACTTCCCAAAAAAGTAACTAAATCACTGTGGGTCAGCGCCTAAGCCAACTGGAGAACTGGCCCAGCGGGATCTCGTGAGGGGATGACAGGAGACCCTAGCAGAGGGGGAGGGGTGGCGATGACAGGAGAGGGGGCGGTAGAGAGATGGCACGCCTCCCATATCCGAAAAAGGGGAGAATACGGGGGGCAAGGGGCGGAGAAGGGAAGGCAAGATATGTTGCCAGAGACTCCAAATGAGGTGACAAGAAACAGGATAGGAAACACAAGAAAGGCGGGACCCTCGGGCAGAAAGGGGTCTATCTGGGGCAGGGGAGGCTTGTCAGTACAGAGCTTTCCTGCCAGCTGACCCTCCGGTCCAGCCCCTCCACCCCGGACAAACTCTCACTTTCTCCACAACCCTAAACCTGCGCGGGTCATCCCGAACCCGCTCCCCGCCCCCCACCCCAAGCCGGATAGGTGGAGGGGGAAGCTTCATCCTCACGCTCCTCGCTGCGCCGGTGGCGCGAGCGCCGGACACAGCCCAGACTCGGGGACGAGAAGAACAGGGGAGGCAGGGAGGCCCAGGACCGGCTGACAAGTCCGGGCGGGCGGCCGACGGGCGCCTCACCTGACAGAAGCGTCGGCAGTAATCCCGACTGCTGATCCCGACGCCGCCGCCACCACAGCTGCCGCCGCCAGCGCCGCCTCTGCCGTCGCCCGCAGCTCTAAGCCCGGCGGGGCCTGGCGGGGACTCCACAATGGCCACGAGCTCTTCTCCGAGGCGTTCGGCCTCCTGGTCGCTCTCTTCCTCCGCCATGAGGCTCTCGCCGCCCAGCGCGTACCAACCCCTGCGCCGCCGCCGCTGTAGCTGCCTCGGCTAACCTCCTCCTCCTCCTCTAGTTCCCTCCCCCTTCTCTCCTCCCCAAACGGACAGGGGGCTCTCGGCTGGCTCTACTTCCGGCTCCGCCCACCCACGCCCCCAGTTTTCATTGGAGAACGCTAGCCGCCAATCATGCACATGTCCGCCCTTCCACCACTATTGGTCAAATTTTCCGTCTGTTTGATAGACTTGCAGTCCGTTGGTCAATGTTGCTCGGCGGTTGCTGGGGACCGCCTACGAGCTCTGCCACTGGCGGCGCAGGAGGACGGGGCGCGGCGGGGGACACGGCGGCCGCCGCGGGGCTCGATCGGGCAACAGCGGCGGCGACGGCGGCGGTGGCGGCGGCGACTGGTCCTCCTCCCTCACCCTATTGCTCCTCCTATTCTTCCTCCTCCTTTCCTTTCCGGCCGTGTATCGTCCACTTCCCCTAGCGACGGCCCAGATCCTACGGTACCGTGGAGCTAGGGAGGCCGAGGGTGGGCCCGGCCGTTGGTGCGGGCTTTGGGCCCGGGGCCTTCCGTCCCGAGCGGGAGCCGGGGGGCGGGGCCGGGGCGCCGTTGTCGGCGGGAGGAAGAGGGAGGGGACGGGAAGCCTGACAGCGGCCGCCTCCGCCAGGCGCCTGCCGCCTCCTCCCTTGAGACTGCCGCCAACTCGGCTGTCGAGTTCCCGGGCCCACGGCCGGCAGCTGGGACTCGGCCCTGCCCAGCTAGCGGGCAGGGGCGGTGAGACGCCGGCGTGCTGGGCTCCGCGCGGGAGGAGGGAGTCTAGACGCCAGGAGCGTCGCGAGCCCCGCCTTTCCCTCCTCCCGATCCCTGGGGCCGGGGCGCGCGAGGAGGCTCAGATCGGGGCAGAAGACTGAGGAGGGACTGTGCTGAGGAGAGCTGGGGTAAACGTTGTGATCCGGATTTATGGACCTAGCTAGGGTGATTTTAAACACACCTGCGTGGTGGCTGTCTTGCACGTTCTTCGTTTTTTTCATCCACCCTTCTTCCCCCTCCTCCATTTTTTCTTTCCGTTTGTTTTTCGTGTTTTACAGTAAAGGCATGACTTCCCAGCACCTCAGGGAAAATAGGGTGCAAGCCCAGAAACTGTTTCCCCATCACCACTTGTTGAAAAACTGATTTGAAGGCATATCCGGGTTTGAACAAACGGAAAGTGCCAGGATTTAATGCGTCTTTGGTTTTGCGCTGGAGACCCTTCACTGCTAGGTATCAAGACGAAAAAACTGGAAACTCATCCGGTAAACATTTAAACTTGAAAACTTATGATGAGTTTTATTTTTATCGAGTAAATGATTTGCTTGTTTTCTTTTGTTGGCCAATTACTGCCCTTAACTTTTTAACTTCCTCGTTTAAAATATCTATACTTCTATGGAAAACACTTTTGTTCTTCGGTTCTGTAAACTCGAGCAACCTCTACTGGGTAGATACTTGCCTCTGCAGTAACACAAATATACCAGAAAACTTACAAGCTTTTGTAATGAATAGGCCTTTCACATTAACACAAGTGACTGCGTGTTTTATGCTTCGGAGAATAACGAACATGTTAATTGTTTACAGTTTGAAATCCAAAGATAGAAGACTTTAAACATAGAATGATTTAAGCATTACTAGGCACAAATATGTAATGTTTTTCATAAAGAGCTTGGAACTATTCATTATAATTGGGACTGACTTGGTATAAGATTCTGCAACACATACCATAAAGTACAAATATGTGTAATGGTAATTCACTGTTAAAGTACGCAGGAATTGTCTTCTGCAATTGAAAACCTATAGCCTAAATAATATTTGACACATGAGAGCCTTGGGTTAACAGATTTTTATTGGAAAAAAAAAGAACAGAATTAAACCTATTAAAGCCTAAACCTTCCAAGAATACTGTGAAATGTTGAGTTCTCTGAGGTTATGGCCACAGATGCCTAATACATAAATTCTTTTGAGAGAGATTTCATGTTAACCAGTTGTGAATTGTGTAGCATAGATTAATGGAATACTCCAATGTTTTTGATTATGCTTATAAAGGGTAGTTCTTCAGAACACACCTGGGAATTTTTCTCTAGTGTATTTAAATGGAACAGAATTCCATCCTGAAATCTATCAAATTCACTTCAGTTTCTTTTATCTGGACTAATGTAAGAGTTTAATCCAACAAATGGTTATCATTTACAACCTTTGTTATCTCAAGTTTTCAGTGCCCGTAACCTTATGATTTTGGCAATGATCAGAAAAACCTGTTGTTGGGATAAATTGAGAAATTATTGTTTCTGAGTTAAATATTTGTGAAAGTAATCACTTATTATCCTATATCAAATAAATTGTGATTGAGCATCCATCATGTACTAGATACTGTATTAAGTTCTTAGTTTTGGTCTAACTTAATAGTTAATAAATGAAATAAATATTCGCAAATGTAAACATTACTCTTCAATGTAAACAAAAGTGTTAGAAAAGCTACTTTGCATAGCTTGACTGTCATCACCTTTTGGAAAGGTGTCTTAGTAGAGGTGTATATACATTAAATAAAAATGACTAATTTGAGCTCTATATTTTGACTGTAAAATTTAATGTGATTGTTGCTGCTTTTAATCACATTTGGCCTGTGTCCTTTCTTGACTTTTCCTCTTTATTCTCAGAACAACTTTAGAAGTTATATTCATCTCCATATAGAATTATACCAGCTTAATGGCTCACCTGTTTGAATAAATTTTGTACATAATTCCTTGAAGTTGTTTTCCTAAAATCTGTTGTCCCAGAATTGTGACAGGAACAAAGTTCTTTTAAAATTGAACATACATCTAAATTAGATGAGATTCATACAATTGATACTATTAATGTAGATCTAAATTAGATGAGATTCATACAATTGATACTATTAATGTAGACCTGTAGTTAGATTTTTCTAAAGGATAGTGACATCTATGATAGTTGGAGTTCTTTTTTAATAGTTCTAATTTAATTTCTTCAAAATCAAGGAAGGAACTTATTTGGTACTAGTAACTTGCTCTGGTTTTCCCTCCCCTTAACATATTTCAGGTAAGTTAAGACTTATTAGATAAGTCTATTAATAATACTTTGAATTAAATTTTCTGAAGCCTTTAATCTCAAAATGTTTATACCTGCCTTTTATTTTTGCTTTCTGCATGAGGTGTTATAACACTTACCTTTGTTTCTCTTGTCTTGAAAGAACCCCATTCAAAGTCCGGAATGGAGCGATTTGTAGTAACAGCACCACCTGCTCGGAACCGTTCTAAGACTGCTTTGTATGTGACTCCCCTGGATCGAGTCACTGAGTTTGGAGGCGAGCTGCACGAAGATGGAGGAAAACTCTTCTGCACTTCTTGCAATGTGGTTCTGAATCATGTTCGCAAGTCTGCCATTAGTGACCACCTCAAGTCAAAGACTCATACCAAGAGGAAGGCAGAATTTGAAGAGCAGAACGTGAGAAAGAAGCAGCGGCCTCTGACTGCATCGCTTCAGTGCAACAGTGCTGCGCAGACAGAGAAAGCCAGTGTGATCCAGGACTTCGTGAAAATGTGCCTGGAAGCCAACATCCCACTTGAGAAGGCTGATCACCCAGCAGTCCGTGCTTTCCTGTCTCGCCATGTGAAGAATGGAGGCTCCATACCCAAGTCAGACCAGCTGCGGAGAGCATACCTGCCTGATGGATACGAGAATGAGAACCAGCTCCTTAACTCACAAGATTGTTGACAAGGAGGTCACCACCAGTGTGATCAAGATAAATAATGTGGAGTATTAAAAGTTATGTGTTGATTGTGTGGTTCATTTTTATATTTATTTCATTTTAAATCATGTGATGCAGAATAGTTTTGCAATGTATATACAGTTGCAGGCAAAAAAATTTAAAAAAAAAAACAAAAAAAAACTCACTGCAAAATGTATTGTTAATTTTAGTCACCAATGGTGTAAAGCAAAACTTAGGGTTTAGAGTGTGCTAGGATACCTGAAACCTGATGGTTATCTTTAAAATTGATGGTTTTTCTCCTGAAATGTTTGTGCATGGAAGAACTGCCCTGCTTTTTTACCCTGTTGCCATGTATAATTATTCCTTGTGAGATTACTTAATTACTTGGATTGACGACTAGCCTAGGAAATTGAAGCTGCTGCCAGGCAATACCACTCACAGTAACTTAAATTATTTCTCTGATTAGAGGATCCTCAAAAAAGAAGGGAGGGTAGGAAACTATTCCTATATCTTCAGATTCCTAGCAGAAAAAGACTGTTTATTGCAGACTATGCTTTACTTGTAAATGATGTAGTTACCTTAACTATCCTTCAGTTCCTCACTGTCTTTTTTCCCTTTTTTTTTTTTTTTTAAAGGCTTCTTGTTGTATTTAGTAGCAGCTTCAAGTGACCAAAAGACTGAAATCTTCATGTCAGTGCCAAAAGCCACGGGGAATTTTGCAGTGATACGATTTTAGTCTCTTAATTATAAACAGACTTTTGAACCACAGCTTTTATTTCAAGTGTCATCCTGAATTTGCAAACTTCTTTTTTTATGTCATGGTATTAAAAGACTTCAAGATTGGCATTTTAATTTAAACAAGTAGACATTTTATGATTGAGTTTCCTGTTTTTACAGAGAATTAGCAATTACTTTTTGACAAATCAGATAATAAGGAGATTACTTTTTATGCATTAATTTTCCATATTATTTTATAAAAGTTTATTTAGATAAATAGACTAGAAATAAGTTTACTTACTTTCACATTTATGTGCTTTGCCTCTGGTGGTACAAGGTTTTTAAACATAGATGATAAACCATTGTCTAGAAATACTGGCAAGGTTTTTTTGTAGTGGCGGTCTGGCAGTATCCTGCATAACTGTTTGGGTGAGGAAATAAATCAGTTCTGTTAAAGGTCAACCATGTTCAGGAAATGAGCTCTATCTGAACTTCACTATCCTGTAAGGTTAATTAAAGTAGCTTAGCCCAGTTGTCTTTGTTGGATACCCTAAATATATTTTTTAAAAATTGAACAGCTGAAAACTTGGACTAGAGCTTTAAAAAAAAAGTCTTAAGTTCTTTGAAAACATTCAAGTTAAAAGTGTTTATAAAATATATTTCTATTACAAGCACTGATAATTGATGCCCTATGTGATGTAGAGGGAGTTATCCTTGAGATCATTTTACCACAAATCTTCATTTTAAAAAAGCCAAAGTGAGTAAGAAAAAGATTTATGTTTCTCAGAAACAGCTTTCTATATCTTTTTTGGTAGATTTAAGTTCCTAGTTTGGGTTGTCAAAGAGCCCATCTGATTTTAGATTTATGTGAGGTTTTTTGGTTGTTTTCATTTTTAAATAAGCCTGCCACCAAAAAAAAAAAAAAAAAAAATCACATGTCAAAATTTGAGCTACCAGGTCTTCTCATGTTCAGTTACGTTAAAGGAGCACAATTAATGCCCAGAATAGTGCTCTCATCCATAAAGCACGTGCAAGGGGGGACCAGCAGCGAAACATAACCAACATGTGCTTTGTTTTTACTTCTGATAAAGGATTTGCAGGCAGCCATGTTTGATTTGAATTATCTAAGATGGTACAAGATCTACAAAGCTAGGAAAATAATTGGGTTTTATAGCATTCTTTTCAGAATACAAAGATAAGGTTAGATAAACAATCATTCTAATTTTTTCAAGACTCATGAATCAGACAGCTCCCTATTTAGATACTAATTTGCACTAAGAGCAAACACGTAGTGGCAGAACAGCTTTGAGTAGTCCTCAGCAGTAAACCGGATGATGTTGCACTAGAAAAACACCAATAATTCACATTTGAGTATTTAGTAGTTAAAACTAATTTGATAATCATTTAGGTCCCATATAGCTTGATGTATTTCTCCAGGCTCCTAACTTTTCACACATACACTGTATCTAGAGGCATAATCTGTCCTCCTGTTCAGATTATATCATGTCCTTAGAAGCATTTTCCATCCTGTTGCAGAGGTTTAATATGTTTCTTTACTGATTGTGAAATTTTTCGTTCCCTGAAACTGGTTAACTTTACTTCATAGTTAAATAGATAAGGCAGAATGATTGTATTAGCCTGCTCAAACTGGTACAAATCTGTGAAACCATGGTTGGCATACGTTGGATAACGAACAGAAAATCTAAGAGGCATATGCTGCTGTGGCGTGTAGTGGACATGTGTACAGATGCTTTCAACCTTAACTATAGTGTTAGTGTGATGCTATGCTATTGGGAAAAAATAGCACATTTTTTTCTACTTTATAAGTTGTATGCATAAACATAAGATTTGTTATGTTTCATTTATAAACTGCCTTCAACACATGCTTACCTGTTAAAATAGCGTTTTCTCAAAGTATGGTAGTATGTCTTCCAGAATTTCACTATATGCTTACAGTAAATAGTTCCTAACTTGTTGAAATGTTAAATTCCTTGTTGGTTTCTTTTGATTCTCCGGGGCATATAGCAAGCCTGAAAGACATTATAATCATTTCTTACAGGGTGAAAATTTAGAAAGGTTGTGTACTGGAGCCTAAATAGTTATTTTATTCATTATCATCTTTGAGTAAGACTTCTTTTGTTTTAAACAAATGCTACTTCCAGTTAAGGCATTTGGCCCTAATGAATTTTCAGGGACCAAAATACTTTAAAGTTCTGCATCTTAAAATTGTAACTAATTAAGTATAGGCTTGGGATTGTTCAGAAGTATTCATTGCTTAAAAACTATTGTGACAGTTGACAAGATCTTGAAGCAGAAAGTTCCACATTCAGATCTTTTGCCTGAAAGAATCTGTACATAAATGTTAATGGAAAATACATTTTAAAAAAATGTAAGGTGGCCCAAAACAAAAGCCACAATTTGTCATTTGGTGCTTAGTCTTTGTAAGGGCTCTCTGTGGTTTGACTTGCCCCAGATGCCTTTAAATGAGTACAGATCACTTTCAAACATGTTTATTAAATAGAAAATTCATTCTATAATTTAATTGAAAATCTTAGCCTAAAATAAGTTGTTTTGGTTTCTAGTCAGCCCTGATTAAAATGTGAATAGTGAAGTGACTATCCTAAGCCTGGTTTATCTCAATCCATACTACCATAGACTTTTGAGGTAAATACAGTTCTTACGTAGTGGTATTCTACTTGTATCCAGAATACTGTATTCATTAAAATTTTACTATGTTCATTTGTGTATTCCCTTGCTTATTTTTTTGCTCATGCATGTATACTTAGTATAAATTGTTGCTTTTAAAGTTTTGTCTCTGTGACTTTTAGAAATAAATTTCAAAAATTGTTTCAGAATTTTTTGAAAGCATGTTTTGTTTTGTGGGTCAATAGCATATATTTTGTAATTCCAACAGATAATAAAATTTTGAATATAGATTTATTTTCCTACTAGTTACATCTCTTTGAAAGATTATCAGTCCTTGCCCCCAGTATCAAAGCATATATTCTGTCAAATCAAATCTATATCATAGCTACAGATAGCCCCTTTCCCCTAAAATTATATAGGTAATCTTTAAATCTTTAAAAGTACTTAATCAGTACTTTTAATTGGAAACATACTCTAATTTTCTACCTTTAGAAATACTAATTATGGAAGACAAGGGCCTAATTTGCATCTCATAAGTTTCAGTGGGATTTTGAAAGATTTGCTATATCCTTATTCATCACTGGAGGAAAATGTATAGAAGTGGAAAGTGTCTTTTATTAGTTTTACATAGTTTTGAGGGCAAATAGTCCTTTTATTTACTGCTATTTGTAAAATATTAATGAATTTATATTTTTGGTGATTCCCTGGTGGCTCAGTTGGTAAAGAGTCTGCCTGCAATGCGGGAGACCTGGGTTCAATCCCTGGGTCGGGAAGATCACTTGGAGAAGGAAATGGCAATTCACTCTAGTATTCTTGCCTGGAAAATCCCATGGACGGAGGAGCCTAACAGGTTATAGTCCATGGGGTTGCAAAGAGTTGGACACGACTGAGCGACTTTGACTTTTCAGTGAATTTATAAAGTAATTGACTTGTTTTTTTCTGAAGTCAAACTGATAGGTAGGGTCTTAAGAAATCTGTCAATAGTCTTGTTTCCAGTTTAGTATCTCCAAACCATCAAGAGACTTATCTTCATTCTTCCTAAAAAAACTCATCATAACCTTTATTAAATGTAAACCAAATTGAATGTATGCTTTTGAGTTTCATACTAGTTCCTTTTCTGTGTAAATTGAGTTGTATTATGCACCTATAGTATGGTATCTCACGATGCAAAAATGTTCCTGGGATCAGACTAGCTAACCTAGCGCAGTGAAGATTAAAACTAGCAAGTAGAATAGGACTTGTGATGCATTTTATACATATGGCATGACTTCCATCATGTTACTTGATTTCACTTGTTTTATATGCATACTACTTAGGATGAATGCTTGGCGTGCTCTTGTTTAAATGTTGGAATCATAATTTAAAAGTTCATGGCCTCAAGTTCCTGGTTAAACATGAATAATATGCAGTCACCTAGTATTTAGTTCTTATCGTGTGCTTGAAGCTACTCTAGCCACTGGGGATACGTGAGAGAAAATAAAGATTTGTTGCCACAACACAGCAATGGGGGCAGGAGACTTGGAGAGCACGTGTCTTTTCTAGCCAACTTCTTTAAACCAGTTCCTTGCAAGACAAGTAAATTACCAACAAAACACTCATCACTGGTTTTATCTTGATTCTCCCAGTCTTATTTTGTACAGAAGCAATAAAAATTGAAAATTTGCAAATTGTCTGCATCTCCTTTGAAAATCTGGTAGTGTTTTATCCATAAAATATCAAGTTCTATATTAAAATCTGTTAAACAATGAAAGTGTGAGTCACTCAGTCATGTCTAACTCTCTGTGACCCCATTGACTTAGCCCACCAGGCTCCTCAGTCCATGGAATTCTCCAGGCCAGAATACACTAGAGTAGGTTGCCATTCCCTTCTCCAGGGGATATTCCCAACCCCGGGATCAAACCAGGGTCTCCTGCATTGCAGGCAGATTCTTTACCATCTGAACCACCAAGGAAGCCCTATTAAACAATGGGACTGACCAATATAAATGCCTGTAATATAAGAACCTGTCACACATTTTACTTCAATGCCCATGATAAATCAAGAGTGTCATTGAATACTGGATATCAAGATAGTCACTGGTGTACTTCACCACCAATTAGACACTAATGATGATTATGATCCAACCTCCTGGGTTGATATGTAAATCAGATGACAGACTCCACAATCTTGTCTGTTTAAGCATACAAGGAATTAGTATGTAATGGAACATGGTGACTTTTTTATTTTTTTCTTACTATGCTCATTTAGTACCTATTCAGTAGTAGTAATAATTTTATGCATTCCTTTTACTCTAACAAATTCCACTTTTATGAATATATCAGAAACAAAATAGCCAATGTATAAACAGATATGTAAAAAGTTCATTTTAATATTATAATCATAAAAAAACTGCAAGTGCTATGAATGTCCAGCAGTACTGGATGCTGCTGTTGCTAAGTAGCTTCAGTCATATCCGACTCTGTGCAACCCCATAGACAGCAGCCCACCAGGCTCCTCTGTCCCTGGGATTCTCCAGGCAAGAATACTGGAGTGGGTTGCCATTGGGATGGTCCAAAAATTATGACACAGCCATATCATGACACTATTCAAGTGATCTAAAAGAACAGATTAAAAGAGACACAGTGTTAAATTTATATATATATACACACACACACACACATATATATATATATATATATACATACACACACATATGTATTTTGGAGAAAAAAAACAATGTTATGCAAAGCACAATATCTTTTTATGTGGTAAAAAAAACATACACCAGATGATTCAGATTAAGATTACTAACAAGTGGTGGTATTGAATGGGGTTGGGGGCAATATCTGCCTTGTTTTACACACTCTTGTATGTTGACTTAAAACAAGCACATGTTATCTGTGTCACACACACAGAATATACAGTAGACTTCACTGAAGCATGCTACCATAACAGTTTAATCCAAACTGTAAAGAGTAGCAATATCACATAATTCATCGACTTTATTAATGAGATTACTAAAAAATTTTAATAGATGAACAAATATTTTCAAACATCTTTTTTGAATTCTTTAAAATTTACCTTCATAAAATTTAGTTGCATATTTACAAAGTGAAGTCATTTTCTTTTTCCCAAGTTATTCATTACTAAGTATGTAATGGAGTCAGTTTCAAAACTATGACTTTGTTATCCCTGTATTCTATAAATAGCCTAAATTTTCTAGTTTTTTACAGCAGTTATAAGGACTACTCCACAATGTTTCAATAATAACTAGCAAACATAAATCTAATATTAAGCTGCTAAAACCCTGTGAAGTGAAGTGAAGTGAAGTCGCTCAGTCATGTCCAACTCTTGGTGATCCGTGTGGACTGTAGTCCCCAGGCTCCTCTGTCCATGGAATTCTCCAGGCAGGAATACTGGAGGGGGTTGCCATTTCCTTCTCCAGGGGATCTTCCCAACCCAGGGATCAAACCTGGGTCTCCCGCGTTGCAGGCAGACGCTTTATCCTCTGAGTCACCAGGGAAGCAACCCTGTAGGTATTTCCTAATCTGTCAGGTAATGATGATAAGATGAATGTCATAAAATATCATCAGGTAGTTTCTCTATGTAACACCTTAATATCCTATTTCAGAAAACCAGCGCTAGATCAGGACTGGAACTCCATGTCTGACAATCATTTGTAATTTACTTCTGTTCCTCTCCATGAAGGTTGCTATTGTGGAATGCACATTTTTCTGAATACTCTTTTTCGACTAGGGGGTGACCTTACATCTCCTTGCTTACTCCCACAACACAATAGTAGTTTCTTTACTGTTGGGTTTGCCACTATATTTGTTCACATTTTTCCATGTTCATGGAACAGTTCAACTCTCACATCCATACATGTACTGGAAAAACCATAGCCCTGACTAGATGGACCTTTGTTGGCAAAGTAATGTCTCTGCTTTTTAATATGCTGTCTAGGTTGGTCATAACTTTCCTTCCAAGGAGTAAGCATCTTTTAATTTCATGGCTGCAATCACCATCTGCAGTGATTAAGGAGCCCCCCAAAATAAAGTCAGTCACTGTTTCCACTGTTTCCCCATCTATTTGCCATGAAGTGATGGGACCAGATGCCATGATCTCTGTTTTCTGAATGTTGAGCTTAAGCCAACTTTTTCACTCTCCTCTTTCACTTTCATCAAGAGGCTCTTTAGTTCTTTTTCACTCTCTGCCATAAAGGTGGTGTCATCTGCATATCTGAGGTTATTGATATTTCTCCTGGCAATCTTGATTCCAGCTTGTGCTTCATCCAGCCCAACATTTCTCATGATGTACTCTGCATATAAGTTAAATAAGCAAGGTAACAATAGCCTTGACGTACCCCTTTTCTAATTTGGAACCAGTCTGTTGTTCCACGTCCAGTTCTAACTGTTGCTTCCTGACCTGCATACAGATTTCTCAAGAAGCAGGTCAGGTGGTCTGGTATTCCCATCTCTTTCAGAATTTTCCACAGTTTATTGTGATCCACACAGTCAAAGGCTTTGGCACAGTCAATAAAGCAGAAATAGATGCTTTTCTGGAACTCTCTTGCTTTTTTGATCTGAAAGGAAATCAATCTTGATTGGTCATTGGAAGGACAGTTGCTGAAGATCCAATACTTTGGCAACTTGATGCAAAGAGCCAAGTCTTTGGAAAAGACCCTGATGCTGGGAAAGACTAAAGGCAAAAGGCAAAGGGGATGGCAGAGGATGAGATGGTTAGATAGCATCACCAACTCAAGGGACATGAATTTGAGCAAACTCTGAGAGATAATGGAGGACAGAGGAGCCTAGCATGCTATAGTCCGTTGGGCTGCAAAGCACTGGACACAGCTTAGCCACTGAACAATAACAATTGTATTGAATCTACAGAAAAACAGGCTCAGGTTGGCGCAAAAGGAAAGAGGGCTAGGAAAGAAGGTCTCCAAGGAAACAAATGGAATACATATTATTTTTTTTCTTTTTAATTTAATTAATTAATTTATTTTACTTTACAACATTGTATTGGTTTTGCCATACATTGACTTGACTCCGCCATGGGTGTATATGTGTCCCCCATTCTGAACCCCCTTCCACCTCCCTCCCCATCCCATCCCTCTGGGTCATCCCAGTGCACCAGCCCCAAGCACCCTGTATCATGCATCGAACCTGGACTGGAATACATATTATTTTGTATTACATTCATATTATTTCTTTGATAATTTATTCTCCTTCATTTATTCCATTCTGTTTTTGACTTCAAAGACCTCTATCTTGTTTTCTGAACATTTTCTTTTCATAGCATCCCATTTTAGGTTTATGACTGCAGAATTTTCTTTTATCTTGTGACAACTAATTTTTTAAAAGCTTTCTTTTGCTCTTGCACTGTCTTTGTTTCCTCCAGGCTCTTCTATTTTGACTGCTTAATTTTAATCTATCTCTTCCTAACTGGAAACATTATTTAAGTATATAGTGATTCATAGATGCTCACTCGTATTTGAGAACTAAATAGCTAACTGGAATCCATATGTGCATAATTGGGACCTGGCAACAAGTAATCAGAAACAATTTTTGAAGAACTCAGAAATCAAGTTGTTGAAAATCTCTTATCTAAGTGCTTTCAGGTTCTTTAAACTCACAGAAAGGTGACAAATGCAAAAATTAATAAACAGAAACCTCAATCAAGTAGAGTCTAAAGATCAGAAGGGGGAGCTCTCGTGGCCTGTAATGATGGTACTGATGGCAGAACCCAGCAGGGAAAAGAAAGACACCTACACTTTCCTAGCAAGGACTCAGCCAATGAAAAGCCATGAACTCTTTAAGACGACCCATCCAACTTCCTTTTCCCTTTCATAAAAGCATTCTCATTCCTTACCATATGCACAAATTTTTGTTTTCAGTACATTTATTTTTATAATTAAGTCCTATTCATGGATATTTCACTCTGACTTTCCAACTACAGTTTTAATAGCTTTCTTTTTAGATAAATCTTTTGAAGTATAAAAAGCAAGTGAATGTAAAACAGACCAAGGAAATAATAGCACCTGTGAGACTCAGGTACAGCAAAATCCTCAAAGGCACCGTGTAATGCTGCACCAAATATGACAAAACATAAAACGAGATGTAGCACAGAATGGCTAGCTGCTTACCAAACCTGCACATAGGGAACTGCAGATCCCAGCCTTCCTGCCCAGGTGATGGAGTCCTAGAGTGGAAGTCAAATTTTAATCTCTATCATGCAATCTTCTATTCTCTTCCTCCTCTGATGACTGAACTCCAGGCTCTAGTGAAAGGACAAGTTTGGGAGTTGAACTGTGTTCCTACAGAAATAACAGCAAGAGGCAATCTTCCTGGATGACAAGGCATATTGATGTGTGCTGCTTGGTTATCCAGGAAGATTTCCCTCTAGAAAGTCTTTAGGGCAGCGAACTTTATTTTACTTAACTGGTTGATAGTACGATGGAGAGACACACACAGAAACACCCTCACTCACTTCACACACTTGTACCTGGTATTCTGGCTACACTCCTTGCTCTGAGGTTTTTATTACATTATGTACAATAACTAGGTTTTTTCTTTTAGCAGCACTTGAATAATCAACAGAATTCATCATATTACTTAAGATAATCTACTTTCTGAGGTTTTAACGAAGAATTTAATACAGGCAAGGGAACGCTCAAATTACAAATACATCTCATCTGTTCATTAGAGCAGGTGCATAGTAGGCTTGAAAGGATTTGGAAGCACCTTCTTCAAGTTGTGGGTGTATGACCATAAATTAGTAAAATCACATAAAAAAATCCCAAGGTTAAAGATTTTCACTAGTTAAGACACCTTTATCCAGTTAGTACCAAACAGGGTTCTTATAATAATGAGAGAATGAATGAATTTCTTAATGTTACTTACGTATGTGTGAATTGTTCTTTTGTGTGTATGTGTATTTAACAAATTTCTAATCATGGGTGACATATACTCACTATCTATTATGCTTCTTGACTTATATTTTATAACGTCACTTTCATTTATTCAACACATACTACTGGGTAGAAACTACTCAGGTGTTGTGACAGCACTCTTTGCTCTAGACCTAAGGGGACACAAGAGTAGGCTGCTATTCTCAAGAAGAAACTCTAATATGGGAGAATATGAAGAGAGAAAAAAATTGCAGTATAGTACAATAGAGCTTCCCAGGTTATGCAGTGTTAAAGAATCTGCCTGCCAATGCAGGAGATGCAAGAGATGCAGGTTCAATCCTTGGGTCTGGAGGATTCGCTGGAGTAGGCAACCCCAGTAATGGCAACCCCCTCCAGTATTCTTGCCTGAACAAGTCCATGGGCAGAGGCGCCTGGCAGACTACAGTCCATGGGTTTGCAAAGAGTGGGACACGACTGAGTACACGTGCACACACGCACACAGCACAAGTTCACTCTAGTCAAATAAAGGAAAATTAAAATATTAGTGAGGTAACTATTTCTGGCTGGTAAAGATGAGAGTATTTTTTAATGTTAGTTATTGTATGGGACGGAGAAGGCAATGGCAACCCACTCCAGTACTCTCACCTGGAAAATCCCATGGACAGAGGAGCCTGGTAGGCTGCAGTCCATGGGGTCGCAAAGAGTCGGACACGACTGACGACTGAGCGACTTCACTTTCACTTTTCACTTTCCTGCATTGGAGAAGGAAACGGCGACCCACTCCAGTGTTCTTGCCTGGAGAATCCCAGGGACAGGGGAGCCTGGTGGGCTGCCGTCTGTGGGGTCGCACAGAGTTGGACACAACTGAAGCGACTTAGCAGCAGCAGCAGTGTATGGGAAGAATGAATATTTCAAATTACTAAGACAATACAAATTATAGATTCTGGATACAATTTGGGAATAAGCTATAAAAACCTTCAAATGTGCAAACCTTTTGGTTTGGTCCAGAGATTTCACTTCTTTGTTTCTGTCATGAATAAAATTCACGAATGTATACAACCAATATGCTTCTAGGATATTCACCCAGTGTTGCTATTATTAGTAAAAAAAAAAAAATTTTAAATGATTAACAATTAGTATATTTTTCTAAACCAGCCATAGGATTGAATGTTGCACAACTTTTAGAAAAATATACTGTAGAAGAGGATTTAGACATGAAAATTTTTTCACATCATGTTTTTAAATGAAAAAAAAAAAAAAAGAAATTACAATATATCCATCCTCAGGTATTTACATTTATCTCTGGGTAATAGAGTCACAGGAATTTTTATTTTCTGGTACATGCATAAGTGTACTTTCTAATCTGGAAATGTCCCTAGAGCAAACAACTGACCATTAGGTAGTGGGAGCCTATCAAACCCATTACAAAGAGAATCTGTTATATATGTGCTGCTTTTATGAGTGTGAGAGGTGCCTAAGGTATGGTGGTCATATTAATTTAGAATTATACTCTGAAGGATATGCATAAAAGGTGTCAATTATTTCACTTTATGCTCGATACTCTGAAAATTCAGGAATCATTGATACTTTTGATAATCCTTTTTTATAAATTTGGCATCGTCCCTCTTTACCCAGCTGCCATGATGCCACACTAGCATGTGTATGGTACTTACTGGAATGTGTATGGTAAACTGGAATAGTGTGCTGATTTCTTTTTAAAGAATTTTGTCCACACTTTCAGTCTTAATACAGCTAGAGCTGATTGATAGTGAACTAATAAAGTAGGTCCTATGTCCTCAGTGATGAGAATAGTCTACAGGAAAAGAAATGTCAAAAAATTTAAACTTGTTCCTGGCATTTGAGAGAGTTGTCTGTCACCTTGACCGAATGAGACTTGTCATTTCCTTGGAGTGAAATTTCTTATAACAACGGAATTTCTCTTATTTATAAAATCAATTAAATGAACAAATGCATTAATTATAAACCTTGGTGTTATAATTTTAACTACTCAAGTGCTATTTATCACCTGTATCCTCATTACCAGGCAGGCAGCCTGAGAAATCCCAAGTTTGCCAATAAGTTAAGATGAAATCTACAGTTGATTTGCCTCTTACAGGTTCTTTAAGAGGAGTAAGTTTTCTACTAGATATCCGAGGTAGGGACTAACAAACCAGTAGGTTCCTACGGAAGGAAAATGCATTCTATTGGGCTGGCCAAAAATGTATTCAGATTTTCCCCAAAGATGTTATGGAAAAACCAGAATGAATTTTTGGCCAACCCAATATTTTTCCACAAGAAATTATCCTGAAAACAGTCAAGAGTCAGTGGTTGCATAAGGCTAAAGTGACCAGAATTGTGTTAAAAGACAGGAAGGATGTAACTGGGTAATCAGAGGAAATTCAATCATTGCTATGGCTTGGTGTTCTGAATATGGTTAATTTGACATTTAAAAATAGTTTTTCCTGTATAGCACAGGGAACTCTACTCAATATTCTGTAAAGACCTATACGGAAAAGAATCTTAAGGTGGATATAGGTATATGTATAACTGATTTATTCTGTGTACCTCTGGAACTAACACAACATTATAAATCAACTATACTCCAATAAAAATTTTTAAAAATAGTTTTTTAGTTTTCTAATAAAATTCCATTTGAAAAATATACCAACAAAAAACACATATGCTATCTGTACAACAGAAGAGGATCAATGAACCGTCAATGTTACTTTAGGTTCATCCACAAATTATTTGCATGATTTGAACAAGCTTGTGTAGACTTCTGTGAGCCTTAGATTTCACTCCTGTGAAATGCCAAATTTGGTCTATGTGGTTCCCAAATTTGGTCTATGTGGTTCCCAAAATACTTTTTTACATGCTATCATTTAATGATAATGAGAAAAAGTGTGTGCGCACTGAGATGCTTGTAATTGCACACTCAATCTGTTTTAAAAGAGCAAAGAGACTGTGGGAGGCAAAGAAAGAAAGAGTGAGGAGTAAAATGAGCATTATGAAATTTCGGCCTTCATTTTTCATTCATATTGGTATATAAACAACTTGGGCATAAATGTAAAATATCTTAGTGTAGACTTTAGAAATGGTGATTAAACTATATTTAATATCTAAATATATTAAAATATAGAGAGTAGCATAATATAAGGTACAACATAACACAGCTATAGCAGAATTAATCTGAGAACAGAGAGAAACAAAAAGTTTCTTTCTTTTGGGTACTGAAAAAACATATTTAAGAATATCATTTATATGCAAGAATTGCTGAATGGTAATTGGGCTGTTTGGTGGATTAAAAATGACTCCTAATTATTTGACATTCCTCCGAAAACTGTGATACTCAGATTGGGACTTGACCCCATAGTCGTATAACTGAGGTCATACCTGGTCTCAAGACTTAATGAAGCCTGGGTTCTTGATGTCTCATTGCAGAAAGAATTCAGTAAGAGACAAAGTAGTAGGTAAGAAGTGGACTTACTTAGAAACACACTCCACAGACACAGTGTAGGCCATCTCAGAAGGCGAGAGCACCACCAGGGTATGGGGTTGTCAGTTTTTATACAGGCAGGTAATTTTATAGGCTAATGAGTGGGAGGAGCATTCTACATATTTGGGGGGAGGGGTGGGGAGTTCCAGGAATGGGGCCATGGCCCACTTTTTGACCTTTATGGTCCGCCTTGGAACTGTAATGGCACGGCTCCTGTTGTTGTTGTGGTCGTTCAGTCACTAAGTCGTGTACAGCTCTTTGCAATCCCATGGACCAAGCTCTTCGGTCTTCCATTATCTCCTGGAGCTTGCTCAGACTCAAGTCCATTGAGTCGGTGATGCCATCCAACCATTTCATCTTCTGCCATCCACTTCTCCTTTTGACTTCAATCTTTCCCAGAATCAGGGTCTTTTCCAATGAGTCAGCACTTCCCATCAGATGGTCAAAGTATTAGAGTGTCAGCATCAACAACAATCTTTCCAATGAATAATCAGGGTTGATTTCTTTAGGATTGAAATTGATTTGATCTCCTTATAGTCCAAGGGACTCACAAGTCTTCTCTAGCACCACAATTTGAAAGCATCAATTCTTCAGGGCTCAGCCTTCTTTATGGTCCAACTCTCACATCTGTACATGACTACTGGAAAAACAATAGCTTTGACGATATGAACCTTTATGGGCAAAGTGATGTCTCTGCTTTTTAATATTCTGTCTAGGTTTCTCATAGCTTTTCTCCCAAGGAGCAAGGGTCTTTTAATTTCACAGCTGCAGTCACTGTCCACAGTGATTTTTGGAGCCCAAAAAAATAAAATCTGCCACTATTTCCACTTTCTCCCCTTCCATTTGCTATGAAGTGACAGGACTAGATACCATGATCTTAGTTTTCTGAATGTTGAGTTTCACTCTCCTTTCACATTTATTAAGAGGCTCTTTAGTTCCTCTTTAATTTCTGCCATTAGAATGGTATCATCTGCATATCTGAGGTTATAGATATTTCTCCTGGAAATCTTGATTCCAGCTTGTGATTCATCCAACCTAGCATTTCGCATGATGTACTCTGCCTATAAGTTAAATAAGCAGGGTGACAATATACAGTCTTGTATTCCTTTACCAATTTTGAACCAGTCAGTTGTTCCAAGTCCAATTTTAACTGTTGCTTCTTGACTCACATACACTTTTCTCTGGAGACAGGTAAGATGATCTGAAACTCCCATCTCTTTAAGAATTTTCCACAATTTATTGTGATCCACACAGTCAAAGAGTTTAGCATAGTCAATGAAGCAGAAGTTTTTCTGGAACACCTTTGTTCATATTGTTCCTTATTGTTCATAGCACAACTATTCACAATAGCCAGAACATGGCAACAACCTAAATGCCAATCAACAGATGAAATGATAAAGATGTGGTACATGTAGATAAATGGAATACTATTCAGCCAGAAAAAATAATGAAGTAACAACATTTGCAGCAACATGGATGCAACTCGAGATTATCATACCAAGTGAAGTTACTCAGAGAAAGACAAACACCATATGATATCACTTACATGTGGAATCTTAAAATACAGCACAAATGAACCTGTCTGCAAAACAGAAACTGACTCAGAGACCCAGAGAACAGAACTGTGGTTTCCAAGGGGGAGAGGGAAGGAAGAGGCATGGACTGGGAGTTTGGGGTTGGTAAATGCAAACTACTGCATTTAGAATGGATAAACAAGGTCCTACTGTAAAGAACGGGGAACTATATTCAAAATCATGTGATAAACCATCAAAGTTCAAGTCACTCAGTCATGTCCGACTTTCTGTGACCCCATAGACTATACAGTCCATGGAATTCTCTAGGCCAGAATACTGGAGTGGGTAGCCTTTCCCTTCTCCAGGGGATCTTCCCAATCCAGGTCTCCCGCATTGCAGGCAGATTCTTTACCAGCTGTGCCACAAGGGAACCCCAAGAATACTGGAATGGGGAACCTATTCCTTCTCCAGCGGATCTTCCCAGCCCAGGAATCGAACTGGTGTTTCCTGCATTGTAGGTGGATTCTTTACCAGCTGAGCTACGAGGGAAGCCCCGTGATAAACCATAATGGAAAAGAACATTAAAAAAAACAGTTTATACATGTATATAACTGAGTCACTTTGCTACAGCAGAGATTGGCACAGCATTGTAAATCAACTATACTTCAATTAAGAAATATTTTTACAAAAGAGAGAGAAGCTGCCACAAGTATAGTAAGCTGACAGCCTCCAACAGCAGTGCCTTCAGGTTATATTCCAGGGTTCAAATCAAGGCCAAGCTGTCTTCAAGCAGATCCCTGGAGAGACTAAACACAGCAGGTTAGAAGAGCATGCAATTTCTCCCCAATTTGAAACTATGGACAGTTTTGCACCAGCGTTCCCCCCTGGGCTGACTGAGACTTTCCGGAGCTGCAGCGTGGTCTGAGGCTCTTCCTCCCCAGTTCTTGCTTCCCCTTTCACTTTCACATGTGTCAGACTTGCACTGGAGGCTGTAGACTTTCTTTGACCACTTTTGGTCCCTCTGCTTTTCATCTTACACATGTGCTATCTCCACTATAGCTCTTGCATTTCTAACTCCACGCTGGTGTTTGTTTCCAGGACAACACAGATAGGAGAAAATCAGTGTGTGTGTACTGAGCGCAGCATAGCAGAGCATGGTATTTATTTAAGAAGAAAGCCCAGCCCAGAAGACTTGCAATCTGATTTTTCCCATATGCTGCTACAGGAAATGGGCTACTACTACCCAACATGCTCTGCTTTCCTTATTCCTTGTCCCATCAAGGCTTGCAGTGAAGTGAATTTTGAGCTATCAAAAATAGATATATTTTTATTATACATCAACAGATTATTTTTATTAGAGCCTTCCCTGGTTTGACATAAAGTATATTAATAGTATAAAAAAGAATAAAAATACTATTAGCTCTTTAACTTATTTGTAGTTAACCAAATAGTCACATTTTGTAGATCACAACTTAAGATATTGGCTTGGCAACACCAATTAGATCGTTCTTGTTTATTTTTTTGGCTTTAAGAAATCTGTGAGTGGTTTCTGATTTATTTAGAGTTAACATTTTCCATTTTCAATCTGTTGCTACTTTACAAAATGCTGAAACTGAACAATTCAGATAGGAATAATTCACAGGATCTTTGAAGATTGTATAAGCAAATTATAAAAGAATACAAAAATATAAAGAATTGTTTTTAAAAACCTGATGAATTTTTGAAATGCAAATATAATTTCAACATTTTAATTTTTATATTAAGGCATACTGACTTGGTAAAACATAAAGGACCTCTCTAATTACACTTAGTTTAGCTGTTAAAACACCAAAAATTTTTTGTTAAACATCAAATTTGTTAAAACATCAAGAGATTTATAGGTACTCCTCTATCTCAATCAAATCACTGAAGTTTATAGTAGAAAGTTTGTATTTCTCTAGACTGTTCCCTTTCTCCAATTACAGATACTTACCCTGACAGTTAAGTATTCAATTGGAGGCATTTTATGAAAAACATGTGGTTTGTACTGGTGTGACTATGATTATTTACATTTCAATTTTTACCATGTTTAATCTGCATACTGACTTCTTTGCTCTGTGGTTAGCATCAAATGTTTGGCACTGGCATATTTATATAAAATAGACTACTGTGGTGATACATTTCTGAGTTCACTGTTTATTTTTTGTGTCCACAAAACCCACAGAGCTACTAGGTGTCACATGACAGCTGCATTGCAACAAATTTTTGCTCAAAGCCACACTTACTTTTGCTCCAGTTTAGTAGATTCTTATTGTATGTAATCCAAGGTTTGTCCTTGGAAGAAAAATGCCTGGTTGCATATCACAGTCACTTTCCTGTGATTATTTTTCTGAAATTGTTAATGTTCAAATTAATTGCAGTATAATAAAGACAAAAAATAGCAACTGACTTGTTACCTTGCATAGTAATTTTAATTAAACTTATCCTGCCAACATTTTCTTCATTGTACATAGCCTTAAAAAAACAGATGTCAGAAATCTTTGGGATATATTTTATAGATAAACAAGGTAAGAATATAAACCAATTTCTGGTACAGGAGCTAATTCTGCATTAAAGGGACTCAAGCTATTTAGCAGTAGAATAGAAAATGTAAGAAATCACTTGACAAGTCTAAGAAAATAAAGCATTTTAGTAGCTGAAAATGTACTAGGGATGCACTGGAACCCCATTAGTCCTTGTTTCCATTAGACATATTCTAGAGGAGGAGACAGACAATAAGCAAATATATATATGACTTAATGTCAGATAGTGAAAGGAGCTATTATTAATAAACCATGTACTCAGAGAGCAACTATTCTAAGTAACTTAAAAAAAAAATAGCTGGTCCCTGAAAAATGGCTGATTTCAGATCTTGGGCAGTAATAATAAAAGGTAAACTTAAGAGTATCTTCTTATACCAGAAAGTAAGAGAGTTATTAAAGATTACACAATATTATATCAAAAGGACTCAGAGGCCAACTTGAAGAACCTCTTTATCAGTCTAGATTCAAACAAAAGAAGAGTCACACAATTATTATAGGAATAAAAGGGTTTGTTATAAGAATCTGAATTTACATGAGTGTGGAAAAGCTGAGAAAGCAACCAGAGGATCATATCTCTAATTCTTCACCATGAAGCTGAAATCAGTTTGAAAAGAAAGAATTCTAGAAGAGTTTGAGAAGCTGTCATTCCACCTACAGTGACTCTGAAGTGTGAGCTCATGGACAGATCTGTGAAGCCAATGAATCTGGCCACAGAAAACTCCTGCAAATAATGGTTTCTGCCTCCACTTTCAACTTTGAAATTTTGCGTGCATTCCTGTCACTGACAAACTCTGACCTAAAACCACACAAGAAAGGAGAATCTGGAAAATGTGGTTTCCAGATTTGGAGAATGTGGCAGGGCTTGCAAACAAATGGTGGCTCCCACTGTCCTAATGCAGACAATCTGAATGCAGTATAACTACGATTGGCTAAAATACATCAAATAGGATTAAATCCATGAGTTAATAATGATCCTAAGATTGATTGCAAAAAACAGCCTCAATGATTTCCTTTCCTTACGACATGACTGCAGTTCTTCTCATCAGAAGGGAGAGTATTTTTCTCCATCCCTTGAATTTGGACTGGCCCTCCAACTCTCTTTGACCAACAGAATGCAACAGAAAGGACCGTGTGCTAGGTCTTAGGCCTCAAGAAGTAAGCATGCTTCTGCTTGCTCTCTTACACAGCTGTGCTTTCTCATTTATGCCACCTTCCTACCATGCTGTGAAAAAGTCCAGGCTAGCCTGCTGGTCGATGAGACATTACATGTAAAAGAATTAAGTCATCTCAGCTGACTGAGGTCATACTATAACAGCCAGCTGCCTGCTGACCAACAAAGCTCAGCCTGGAGAAGCTGAACTGCCCAGATCACTTTTCAAGCCTATTTTTTAAACAGTTTGATTGAAATATAACAGATATACAAGAAGCTGCACATATTTAACCTGTACAACTTGGTAAATTGTGACATATGTGTACACACATAAAACCATCACTGTGAATGATTTGACAGATATATCCATCATCCTCATTTAATTCTATTTATGATCAGAGCATATACATTGCATGACTTTAACCTTTTTGAACTGAAACTTGTTTTATGGCTCAGAATATGGCCTTTCTTGGTAGATGTACCACGTGCATCTGAAATGAATGTCTTCTGTTACTGTTGAATGGAGTAGTCTATAAATGTCCATTCAGTCAAAGTGGTGGTACTCTCCTAGTCTTCTCTGTCATGTATTAACAGACTCTTCAATAAAGAAAAAGATAGTAAAAACATTAGGCTTTGGAGGCCATAGAGTCTTTGGCACAATTATGCAACTCTTAAGGTGGAAATTAAACTAATTTATTTGAGATCTTTCTTTTTTTCATTTTTTGGCTCTTAGTGCTATAAACTTTCCCTCTAAGTAATGCTTTAGTGGTGTTTCACAGAGTTTGATGTGCTGGTTTTTATTTTTGTTCTATACAAAATATAGGCACTGAGTACTATAACTTTCCCCTAAATACTACTATTTTGTTACAGTGTATAGACAGCCACAGACACCTTCTGTTGTGATCCAAAAGAAGCCATAAACAACACATACACATGAAAGAATGTTAACATAATAAAATATTATTTACAAAATCAGGTGGGACAGACAGAGGATGGATTTCACTCTCAGGCCATAGATCACTGAACTCTAAGGACAGTTACTGATTTCACATCTACATGTTGCATTAATTATTAAGACAATGGTTTGAAATTCTCTAAATATACCTGGAGACTTGCCAAGTTCTCCTTATAGCTATAAATTTTGTTTCATGTACTTTAAAACATTGTTATTTGGTGAGTAAACATTTAGGAATGTTTTGTCCTCTTGATAAATTGACAATTTTACCACTGTGAAATGACGTCCTTTACCCTGGTAAAATGTTAAGCTCTGAAATCTGAAATCTATTTTGTATGATATCAATGCATGCATGCTAAGTTGCTTCAGTCAGGTCTGACTCTTTGCAACTCCACAGAATACATCCGCCAGACTTCTCTGTCCACAGGATTCTCCAAGCAAGAATCCTGGAGTGGTTTGCCATTTCCTCCTCCAGGGGAGCTTCCTGACCCAGGGATCGAACCAGGGTCTCTTATGTCTCCTTCATCAGCAGGTGGGTCCTTTACCATTAGCGCCACCTGGGAAGCCATTCTTTCTTTGATTTTTAATAGCATGGTGTATCTTTCCATTCTTCTACTGTTAGCTATTTCTACCCTTATGTTTGAAGTACGTTTTTTTGTAGGCAGCATACAGTTGGGTCTTGATTTTTTAACCCAATTTGACAATTTTATCCTTTTAATTGGGGTGTTTAGACAATTTGCATTTAATGTGGATAGTATGGGTAGATTTAAATATTTTATTTTTTCTACTTTATTCATCTGTTTTTTCTCCCTTTTCTTTCCCTTCCTTCATTTGGTTTAATTAAATATTTTATAAAATTTTATTTCCATTATTTCCTTATTAGCTGTAACTTACTGCTTTGTCATTTTTGTGGTTGCTTTAAGTTTTATTGTATATACCTTTATCATCGTTGCCTTGTGTGCAAGCTCAGTCATGTCCGAATCTTTGCAAGCCCATGGACTGTAGTCTTCCAGACTCCCCTGTCCATGGAATTTTCCAGGCAATACTAGAGTGGATTTCCATTTCCTACTCTATTACTTTATCATATGTATCTTCAAGTATATCAAGAGAGCTTTACAATGGTACATACCTCCTTCTTCTCTCCTGACCTTTGCATTATTGTGGTCATCATATTTTTTGTTATATAGCTTTTCTGTTATAAAC
Source organism: Odocoileus virginianus (assembly GCF_023699985.2). Classification (NCBI taxonomy): domain Eukaryota; kingdom Metazoa; phylum Chordata; class Mammalia; order Artiodactyla; family Cervidae; genus Odocoileus; species Odocoileus virginianus. Next base: position 19,153,402 of record NC_069698.1, read on the forward strand.
TCAACACTGTATTGTTACTATTTTTGTTTAAATAATCAATTATCATCTAAAATATTTAGATAATAAAGAAATACTCATTTACCCATGAATTTACCATTTCTGGAATTATTCATTCCTTAGTGTTGGTCATATTTGCACCATTTTCCTTCTAACTGAAGGGTTTCTCTGAATATCTCTTACAGTGTGGGTATACTGGAGATCTTTCAGCTTCTGTATGTCTAAAGATGTCTTTACTTTCATCTTTAAAATATTTTTCACTGGGTATAGAATGGACACTTTTTTTCTTTTCAGCACTTTAATGTTCTTGCTTCACTGTCTTCTTACTTGCACTGTTTCTGACAAGAAATCTGCTGTCACATGTATATTCTGTGTATTTTGCATTTTTTTCATCTAGTTGGTTTTAATATTACTTTGGTTTTGAGCAATTTGATTATGATATACCTTGGTATATTTTTACTCATGATTCCTGTGCTTAATATTTGGAAATGTGGCTTTATAGTTTTCATTTAATCTGGAAAATTTTAGCTGGTTTTCTTCAAATAATTTTTCTCTTCCTTTCTCTCCTCTCTTTCAGGGACTACAAATATGAGTAGATTGGTCTGTTTCAATCGTGCTGCAGCTCACAGCTCTGTTCATTAAAAAAAATTCCCTCTTTTCTGGGTGCTTTATTTTGAACAGTTCTATTGTGGTATCTTCAGGTTTATTCACCCCTAAACTTTTCTTTTAGAGTCTCTAACCTGCCATTAACTACATTCAACATTTTCATTTCACACATTGCAATTCTACAAATTTGGTTTGGATCTTTTTAATGTTTCCTGTCTCTTCTTAATTTGCTGAATGTATGAAATAAAGTCATAATAAATGTTTTAATGTTTTTGTTTACTAGCAGGTATGTCCATTCTGGATGGGTTTTGATTAAGTAGCTTTAGCCTCATAATAGTAAGTCTTACTCTCTTGCTCCTTTCCATACCTAATAGTACTTTATTGGACACCAGACAATCTAAACTTTTATCTTGTTGGGTATTGGGCATTTTCTGCATTCCAAAAGGATTCTTGAACTTTGTTCTGGGTTACAGTTTTGTGACCTGGAAATACTTTGACCTTTCAAACTCTTGAATTTAAGGTTCTTAAGTGAGATCAGTTCAGTGCTTAGTCCATGGCCATGTAATCTCTAATCTTGAGACAAGACCCTTCCATGTACTATTTCTAACACTCTATAACTTATGGGTTTTCTGGTCTGGTTAGTGGGGACAGACACTATCTGTGGCCCCTCTGAGTGCTAGGCACTGCTGCCTCTCATCCTTTCTGTTTATTCTCCTCCAACCTCAGGTAATTTCCTCACATGCATATACTGATCAGCACTCAGCTGATACTTGAGGACGTACCTCTCCTTATCCCCACAGTTCTATCAATGAACAGTTCTCTCTTCTCTGGTACTATCTCCTCTGAACTCTAGTTTCTCTGGACTCACTAAAATCTTGCCTGCATCTCCTTGGTTCAAGGAGTATGCTGGGATCTGCCTCAGCTTTCCCTCCTGTTATGAACTCTAAACCCCCCAAGTTAGGACAGTGGGACATCCACTGAGCTTACCTTGTTTCGTGTCTCCCAGAGATTAACTGTCCTTTGTTGTCTAATGTCCAATGTCTTACAAATTGCTGTCTCATATATTTTAGATTTTTGAAAATTATTTTAGGCAGGATGATAATCTGGACCTTGTTTCTCCATCTTGGCAAGATTCATAAGTGCTTTATTGCTTTAAGCTATTGAGTTTGTAGGGGTGGGGAATGGGAAAGTTTTTTCAACAAACTGATATAAATCCCACAGACAGAGGAGCCTAGCGAATTACAGTCCATCCGGTTGCAAAAAGTGAGACACGACTGAGCAACTTTCACAACTGGTAACTGCTCCAAGATGCTGAGAAACTCATTATTTTGAAACTTCATTTTTTTTTTTTTTAAAGAGAACCAATCAAGCATTTATCCCACCTTTCCTGTATGAACTCTACAGCTGCGTAACCAAAAAAATTGATCTGGTGAAGTTTTTCTTTATAACAGTACTCTAGTTAATAAGATAGAACAACAGAATTGAAGTTTATCATTTTAAAACTTCTAGTGCATTAATGGATCAAGTCAATACCAATCAATTTCTGCCTGTGTCACTAAAGTAAATAGTATAATTTCTGTTGGAAGAACACCACAACTCCTATAAAGCAGTTTCACCAAGAAAACCACATATGATCCAACCATCACTTCACAGGAAATACCAAAGAGGAAAGTAGTAACGAAACTCATTAGCAAAATCCAGAATGGGAAATGATACAGGACAAATGACCAAGTTTCTTTTTCAATAGATAGACTACCAAGGGAAAAAGTGGGGAGAGAGAAAAGAAACTTACCAACAAATCAGTTATATAGCTTATTTAAATACTGATTCAAACAAAGAAAACCTGATATTAATGAGTAACTTGGTCCTTTAAGCACTGACTGAATATTTGCTACATTAGATAATTATTATATTTTCCCAGTTCTATTGATAAATAACTGACATACATCAGTGTATCAGTTTAAGGCATACAACATGATGGTTTGATTTATATATATATAGTAAATGATGACCACAATAGGTTCAGCTAACATCCATCTACACATACAGATGCAATAAAAGGAAAAGAGAGAAGAAAAAAAAGAAAAAAAAATTCTCCTTATCGAACTCCAAGAATTTATTCCTATAATGACTTTTTATACATCATTCAACAGTATTAAATATAGCCATCACATTGTTCATCACATTGCTAGTGACCACAAATCAAATCTCTTTTTCTATGAGTGGTTTTCTCTCTCTTGCTTTTTAGATTCCACACATAAGTGAGATCATACAGTATTTGTCTTTCTCTATATGGCTTATTTCATTTAGCATAATGACTTCACATTCCATCCACGTTGTTGTAAAAGGTATGATTTCCTCTTTTTTATGACTGAATAAATATTCCATTGTGTGTATGTGTGTATATATACATATACATATTTCAAGACTTATTATCTTTTTTCTAGTTATGATAATGGTATTATGATTGCTTAACAAAAAAAAAACTCGATATAAGATGAAAAGATATGTCTGGAAACTATAATATAGGAGGGGAAAGTTAGTGCGGAACAAGGTAAAACAAACTTGCCCATGAACTAGGTAACTTTTGAAGCAGTTCAGTTTACCTTCCTATGTCCGGAATTTTTCAAAAATAAACATAAAAAAGAGGATAACATAAGGAATAGTGACTGTATGACAATGACTGCTATTTTATTTGGGGGAATTAAGAAAGGTTTCTCTTTTAAGAGGAGGCTTTTGATCAGGAGACTTTTGAGAAGAGGCTTGATGGAAATAAAGTTGCAAAAGGAGAATTAAAGTAAGGCTACAGGATTTTTCTGTTAGAAAGCCACTGATGACATTTATGATGGGTGAAGTGTAGGGGATAAAGTTTGAGTGCAAAGAGTTGAAAATGAGCAAGAGGAGACAGCATTATTCTTTCCAGTAGCTCACTGAAAAAGTCAGAGGACAGAGAGAGACAGGGGAGGACGCATCTCTGCCTGAATTACCTTCTGACTCTTAGATCCCTTCCTGGGGCCACTTTTTCTGATCCTGTTTTCTTTCAGCTTCAGGTACTTTTCTCCCACCTAGATGTGGGTTCCAGCCCTGCATAATACCTTTATGGAGCTGCCTTTAAGCCCCGTATCACATACCAGGTACCATAAAGTGGCGACTGCTGGAACTCTTGTGCTGATGGAGGCTTTTATTTCTTCAACTTTTGCACAAAGTGTTTTTTCAATTGCTTCCTCCTTTTGTCTGCTCTCTCCTATCCTGACTTCTGCCTTCATTATTCACTTTCTATTTTCATCCTTGTCTTCTCTTTTAGGCTAGATTTTTAGCATTGTCTTCTTACACATAATCTTCTTACCTGTTTACCAAGAATTAGGTCCTTTCTGTATACTGTTTGCGGCTGCCTATCTCAACCCAGGCCCTGGAGATATGGAGTTTCCTGATGATATACCAGAGGAAACCACAGTTTCAGTTGCTAATCTACAGTTCTGGATCACCTCCATGGCCATTTCATGCCCAAATTAAAGTCCTCCGTGGAGAGGCAATCTGGCAGTAAAGGTAGAACATTACTCGGAATCCCTGGGCTCATTAACCATTAACAGGGACCAGGGCAGAAGCGCTGGCTCTGCGTGCAGAAGCCCAACCCCCGGCTCTAAGAACCCTCTGGGCTCTGGGCTGTGTTCTCCTGGAAGTTCAGTCCTGCTGCTCTCTAACTTCTGTGTGATACCATGGGACGTGTGCACAAAAAACTTTTGCTGAATAATGATCTATTATGATGGTTACCGTGATGGAAGAGCCCGGGCTTTAGTTTCCACTGCAATCTGAATTAGCTGCTGTTCTTCAAGGAATGCCATTTTTATCTGAAAGAGTGACTGGAAGACAAACCCTGGTTATCCAGATGTAGGCACCTGACACATATTTTCTCAAAAATAAGACTATCACTTCAAGGAAATTGACTGTATTTGTTGCCAATGATAACTTTCAAGTTTTCAAGCAAGGGAGAGCACCTCACACATGAAGCTTGTTTTAGTACTTAACTTTTCTCCACAATTATCCAAACTGAAGGCCAGAAAACTGCTTTCAATTAAATGACTCATCCCATATGGTGCTCAGTCTTTGAGACAATTCACTTGTGTAATTTTGTGTGTGTGCATGTGATAAAGGAGCTATTTCCTATAAAATCTGATTTCACTGCCAAGAACTAGACTTTTAAAATGTGATTTAACAATTTTGTTATCTTACCAGTAAGGGGCAGCAAACAACAATGTTTGTTTGAAATACTAAGCTAATTTGGAACTTGTCCTCTTATTTTTTGCTTTATGAATACATCTCTGATCCCTTTTCCACTCTTTCTAGTAATGTGAAGCTGCAGAGATTGGTGATTAAAAGGTCACCCACCAAATAGTAAACTGTAACATTTAAAATATAATTCTAAGAAAAGATAAAATCTGCCCTTTGTGTTGACACATGGTGAAATCTCTTATAATTTCCAAATTACATCCTAGGAACTGCCACACACCAAGTATCCATAAAACTTACTCATAGTCTATTAATGAGAAGTAAAAAGTGAAAGTAGTATTTTGCCTTAATTTTGTCTCGCAAAATACTGTTTCTCATCTGAGCTTTAGTCATTTAATTAAAAAATCATTTCATTTGAATGATTATTTATTACTTTGGTCACCAGATGAGAAGAACTGACTCATTGGAAAAGACCCTGATGCTGGGAAAGATTGAAGGCGGGAGAAGGGAACAACAGAGGATGAGATGGTTGGATGGCATCACCGACTTGATGGACATGAGTTTCAGTAAGCTCCGGGAGTCGGTAATGGACAGGGAAGCCTGGCGTGCTGCGGTCCATGGGGTTGCAAAGAGTCAGACACGACTGAGTGACTGAACTCAACTGATTAAGCTAAGCATGTACCATAAGCTAGGAACCATTCTAGGCAGTGGAGACAAATGATACGCAAAACTGATATAATACCTGTCTTCCTGCTGCTTTTTTTTTTGAGTTGGGGAAAGTTACCCAAACTAAGATAGGGGTTAAAGGCAGACAACATAAAGAGAAACTTTGGACACCATGTGTGAACAAAGACTAAGATGCTAGTGAAGGATGGATAAACGCCAAGTCCCAAAGCTGGAGAGATTTGTTCAGAAGCTTCGTCTGAATCTTTCACTTTCTTTTTTAATTTTTATTGGAGTATAGTTGATTGACAATGTTGTGTCAATGTTGGTTTCAGGCGTACAGCGAAGTGAAGCAGTTACACATGTACATATATCCACTTTTTTTTTTAGATTCTTTCCCCACATAGGCCATTGAGTCTTTCACTCTCTTTCAGAACCTTCACTGAAATCTTTCTGATCACAAATGCTGGTGTGAAAACCAATGTTAACTTTATGTTTCTTGTATCTCGCTGAGCACTCTATCTTAAGAACCCGTTCTTCTGAATGATAAAGCTTAATTATTTCCAGCAAACTCTATTGCTCCAGGGATTTCTGAGTATTTCATGCTTCACTCAAATCCAGAATCTGCCCTCCACACCCCTCTTTCTTCCTCTGTCTGGGAAAGTACATCTACTCCTCTTGCTTGGTCTGTGGCAATGCCACGTTGTAATCTTTGAAATGTACTATAAGGTACTCGGACACCCTTTCTCCATCATGACATCAATATTAAGATGTGATTGCAGCCAAGATCTGATCTTCTGTAGTGTCTTCCTATAACCCTAGGGCCCCTGCAGGGCAGACGCTTCTCTCTCACTTCTACACCTGGGGTCTTTTGAAAGAACTCTCATGCCACCAGTGGCTCTAGGATGCTCCCTGGGCCCGCGTCAGTCCCGTTTCTGCTCCCATACCCTATGCACCTATATTTAAGAGATTGCTACTGAACTTTTCTAGAGTAGCTAATTCTGTGGGAACACAGCTGCTCAGGGTCAGAGTGGAAAGTAGGTGCAAAAACCTTTCACTCTGAGTCCCCTTAATACATTTTGGATTTTCTACCCCATAATTTGCAGTTTAATCACTGGGGACTAAATGAGACAAATATTTTGTTCTAATGCTGTATGTTATATTTGCATCACGGTTTCTGAATCTGAAGGGCAATATGTAACATTTATTCCAGAGAAATTTCCTTGAATGAGGGAGGGTCAACTAGCGAAAGAAAATGCAGGGGGAAAAATAACATCAAGAAATATTTCATATATGGACCTCTAGGTTAAAGTACACTGATTTAAGAATCAGACCCAAATTGACATTTAATTTCTACCTTATGCATATTTCTCTTTTTTAAAAATACTAAACTGAGGTCTCCATCTCTCAGTCATCTAACAAGTAATAGTTCCAAGTCACACGGCATCTAGGCAGCAGAAATAGAAATACTTTGTAATTTCATAGGCATTCTTGCTTCAAGTTCAGGAATATACATCTGTACTGGAATATGGATAAGGAAATGGCAACCCACTCCAGTATTCTTGCCTGGAAAATCCATGGACTGAAGATCCTGGTAGGCTACAGTCCATCGGGTCACAGAGAGTCCGGACAGGACTGAGCAACTCCACTTTTGCTTTTTCCCGGAATTTCAATGTAAGTTTTAAGTCAGCCTGCAGAGGGCAGCAAATATGCTTGCAGGAGGAGTTGATCAGCAACAAAGCATGAGTGCTAGTTCACAGTGTTTAAAGTCAACACTGAAAGATTTCATTGCCCTAAGGGAGTTTTTTGTGGCTTTTTTGTTTAAATAAAATTAAGTGCTTGGTTGCTTGTTAGTAAAAAAGAAGCAGTCAAATCTATGTTCAGCACTTATTCCTGCGGTATTTCTCTCTTGCAGACAACCAGGACTTACTCTGCCTTGGGTCTCCCAGTAGGATATCACATATGCCAGGCACCCAGAATTACACCGCCTCCAACAAAAATAATTTTCTTGTATCTCTGCATGTGTCTTCTACTATGGGTAGTGATAATTTATATGGAATGCACAATATCTTTAACAGACATATATTATTAAAACCTAAGTATCTAAAATAAAGCCATTAATAAAAAGAATAATTTGTATTGCAGGGCTCCAAAATCACTGAGGACAGTGACTGCAGCCATAAAATTAAAAGGCATTTGCTCTTTGGAAGGAAAGCTGCAACAAACCTAGACAGTGTATTAAAAAGCAGAGATATCACATTGCTGACAAAGGTCTGTATAGTCTAAGCTATTGTTTTTTTCAGTAGTCAGGCAGAGATGTGAGAGTTGGACCATAAAGAAGTCTGAGCACCAAAGAACTGATGCTTTTCAACTGTGGTGCTGGAGAAGACTATTGACAGTCCCTTGAACAGCAAGATCAAACCAGTCAGTCCTAAAAGAAATCAATACTGAATATTCACTGGAAGGACTGAGGCTGAAGCGCCAATGCTTTGGCCACCTGATGTGAAGACCCAACTCATTGGAAAAGACCTTGATGCGGAGAGAGACTGAAGGCAAAAGGAGAAGCGGGTGGCAGAAGATGAGATGGCCAGATAGCATCGCTGACTCAATGGACATGAATCTGAGAAAACTCTGGGAGATGGTGAGGGACAGGGGAGCTGGGAATGCTGCTGTCCATGAGGCTGCAAACAGTTGGACACAAACTTAGCGACTGAACAACAATTCTTAAAGTAAGGTTTACTTGGCTAAGGACAGTGGAATGAAGCAAGATTCCCCAATATCTAAGTCAATAATCAAATAAATAACAACAACAAAAACCTACAAAAGAGGGGAGGATAAAACTTAACAGCAGCAACAAAACAAAGGGTCACAACCTAATGTCATAAAGGAATGGTGTCAAAGAAAAACAAAGAAAATGCTGTCATGTTGTATTACACCTCTTAACCTTCCCTTCATCTCCCAGAAGAATTACCATGAAAAATGAGTTTAGAGTATTTTGCAAGTTCTCACTAATGTCATTTAATTTAGAAATACATGCACAGAGGAGTTAAGTAGGCATCCCTGAGAAAAATGAAGGTGAGACACATAAAAATAAACCTTAAGTTGAAAATTCATTAGTGATAAGAAGGGTTGATAAGCTGAGTATCTTGAATAGAACTGTACAATGTTGGAATGACAGCCAACTCAAGAATTCTCTCATAACAGAATCTCTGAAAAGAACTCAGATGCCAGGTCTATAGCAAGGGTAATACTCACCCACAGCAGGGCTCCACCCCTGCCCTCCCCACACTCACGGCCTGCACCTCTGCCGTCTCCGCATGCCTATAAGCTGGAAAGAAAGACCAACTGGGTACAGGAAAGATGGGAAGTGATTCAAGGAAAATCTACACTATGTTCAGTTGGGTAGCAGTATCTGATGATAAATGAGACCAAGGTAAATCACATGGCAATTACAGAACTATGATAAAGCAAAAAAGAAGGGAAAAAATGGAACAGAGGGCTGGAAGAGAAAATAGAAGAAAGGAAGGAAAAAAGGAAGAGAGACATAGTGCATAAAAGGCAAAAGTCTGGAAGTAAGCATATGGAAAACTACAGAATGCCCCATGCTTTACGCTATGCAATAATATAATATCAATAAATAATCCAATACAAGAACAGCCAAAATTAAGATGAAATTAAAAGGTTAAAAAAAGATTCAGAGATAAAGCAATCTGAACACTAATGTATAATTGTAGATGTTGCCAATAAACCATAATGTCAGAAACACAATGTACCAAGTACCAGACTGGCCCTAATTGCTGCGCCAAACCATCTTTAAAAATCTTAAATGCATGCAAATATTAACCAAGAAAGTTAACACTACTTAGGCTAAAAATGAGTTAAAGGCAGGAACTCCAAAAGCTAAGTAAAGCACTGAGGTTGCTTTTTGCCTTAATGGCATTGCTGAGCTCAGATGATCTGAGGCATTAATTTTTAAGGTTTCAGGGATAACAGACAAAGCCCACACTCCACTCAAATTAGGGACTATATTAGGAGACCCCCTTTTAAATGACACTGGACCCCCAAAGTGTTATACTCGCAGCTTAAAAATGAACTAGAACTATACACTGACACCAATCTGGAACTTGGGGGAAAAAAAAAAAGAAAATTGCCCATCTTGAAACATGAACATCTTAATTCTGACTGGAGGTGGAAAAAGGATTTCTCCTGAAAATTCATAACCACAAACTGACTTCCATTTAATATTGTATCTTGAACACAGATCACATGGTATTATGAAATACACAGACACACACAAACAAAACCCCTCAAGCCAACAGGTAGTTTAGTTTAAATTGATACGGCACTGTAATGCCCACAGATGCCTCATGGAAACAAACGCTAATCCTCCCATGGAGGAATCCACCTGCATCCCAAGCCTCAAAGAATTTTCACAGATCAAGTACAAATAAAAATGAGAGCCTGCGGTAAAAAGAAAAAATGTCAATGAACACATAGGGAAACAAGGCATCACAAATATTAGGGCTCAAGAGTCTGCAGATATAGGCACTGTCAGATAGAAAAAATAAAAATCAATTTGTTTAAAATGTCCAAAATATAAAAGGCATGAGAGTCATGTGTAAAGAATACATATTTAAAAACCCAAGACTTCTAGAAATGAAAAATTAATAGAAATTTAAAATTTCAAAAAATAAAAATAAAAAATAAAATTCCATGGATGGTTTACACCAAATTGTCTGTAATTGAAATCCAGAGATACAAAGAAGTAGAGAAATAGGAAAGAGACAAAAAGGACAGAATAAGATGGCCTAACAGATATATAACTGGAATTCCACAAGGAGAAGGATGCGGAGCAGGCTGGGAGGAATGAGTATGAGGAAGGGACTATATTTCAAGATACTGACTGAGAACTTTTCACAATTGGTGAAAGAAAACAAGTATTAGAAGCAGGAACTCCACAAAACAAACAAACAAAAAACCAAAGCATAAAACAGAAGCAGGAACTCCAATGAACCACAAGGAGGACAACTTAAATCCGAATTTAAGATCCACTACAGTTAAACTGTAGATCTCTTAAAGAAAAAAGGGCTTCCCTGGTGGCTCAGATGGTAAAGAATCCACCTGCAACGCGGCAGACCTGGGTTCGATCCCTGGGTTGGGAAGATCCCCTGGAGAAGGGAAAGGCTACCCACTGCAGCACTCTTGCCTGGGGGAATCCAATGGACAAAGGAGCCTGGCAGGTTACAATCCACGAGGTCGCAAAGAGTCGGACACGACTGAGCGACTTTCACGTTTAAAGAAAAAAAGAAAGGAAAAGATGATGGGAAACATCTTTAAAGTTATATGCCAGTTTTTTCAGAGGAGGAAATTTATCCAAATCTCATTCTCTACCTTATCTCTAAGAAACAGTCTTAGTCTTTCCATAAATACTTGGAAAAGTATATAGAGAAATCCAGGCTTTTTGTTAGTCAATTGGAACGTTTCTACTTTATTTGAGCGGTTCGATTTTATTTCAGTTGACACCCGCAAGATCTTTTAAGACCAGTGTCAAGATGTGATGTGAGCATCTGTATCTTTAAACAGGCAAACGTGGTATTCCGATTGCGCTGTCACCACAAAGTTAAATTCAGCTGAGTTAGGCTGACAAAGTACAAGACAAAGTTTGCTCTAAAGACTCATCAAGGAGATCCACTTCTGTGGCAAAAATCATTACCAGCAAGCTGAGTAGTCTGAAGTAAACTCGCCAGTCTTTTACAGTCAAGTTGGTTCTGCACGAAGCCAGCCGCTGACGCGGAGCGCGGGGGTCCCGGGGCTCACGAACTCGCGGGTTCCTGTCACTGCGCATGCTCCAAACTCCAAGCCCTCGAACTTCCGGAATGAGGACGAGGCCTCGGGCGAACGCTAGGGGGCAGGTGTGACTGGGGCGTGTCTCCAGTGGTGGCGGCGGGTGTGGATTAACCCCGCAGCCAGCAAGGCTCGAGACTCTGGAAAGTCCCATTATATAAATCGCCGCTGTGTATACTAAATTGATAGTATAATCTAAAGGAGAAAGATGGAGAACGCGGAGGAGAGGGAGGAACGAAGAACCAAGTAAAATCAAACAACTCACATCCCTCCAGGAAGTACAATTACCTATTTACAAATATTTGAGAGTAGGTGCAGATGTTTGGTTTTTTCCCTTACTGTTTCCTTCTAATATAGTTTTAAATAACTAATGAATATACCTTTCTCTATGGAATATGTGGAAACAGGTTTTATTTAACCAGCACTGTAACCTTTCCTTCCTGTCCTCCTAAGTGCCAACGTTTTTTTTTTCACTTCATCTCTATTAAGATTTATTTTGAGAGGGTAAAGGTGAAACAAGCTGTTTCTCAAAAATCTACATACATACAACGTGATTACAGTCACAACTCTTCTTAGGAACTCAAAAATTAGAATTCATTGCAGGAATTAAGAAAATTCCTGTCCTTTTTCGTTTGCTCTTGAACGTTATTTAGTAACAACAGTTAACCAGTAACTACATTTTACTGGTTTATTTTTTAATTCAAGAAAATAGAAGGAATTGTGTTCACTCTGAACAGAATTTTACAAATGATAATGTGAATTCTTTGAGCTAACTGAAGGACCAGAAGTGAAGTTATTGTAGGTTATGTTGTCAAATAAAGGAGACTCATTTTATAGCTCAGTCTTCCATAAACACTGTGGAAAAACATTTGAACACTTAAAATTCACGTCTGCTTCATATTTTTATTCTACATTTGTAGTTTTAAAATAGAATGCTATAGGATGTTCTGAATTGATAAAGTGAAAGCCAGCACTCATTATTTGAAGGATATGGTTTATTTCACATTTTACTATGTTTTGGGGCTAAGCAACATCAAATTCCAGGATATATTTCTTTTTATTACCCTTTTAATAGCAACAAACGGAGCAGACTTTCATATTTCATAGACTTCATAATTCATGTTTGAACATGTTCTATAGTTTGGGCAATTGCTATTAAAACTGTTAAATGTAAGTGGTTTTTCTTTTCTTTTTTTTTTTTTACTAAAGATAATAAACACTATATATTATTTTTCATCATGGGAAGATTTGAGAAAAAGACATTTAAAGTTTTGGCTCAGATTTAACAGTATACATATACAATTGTAGTTCATTGATTGCTCAATGGAAAATACAAACATAAGAAGTTGGATTCCTAAAGCACGCATGCATTTATCATTGGAGTTATTTTTGTATAAGTATGGCAAGTAGAATAGATAGTATTTAAACTTTTAGATTAATAGGAAGATACAACAGAAAAGAAAATCAAGCTTAAAGTTATTGCTGGGTTAGGGTTTTATACTTTGAAACATCAGCATAAATGAAAATAGACAAAAATGTGAACCCACAATTCACCTTTTATTCCCTTCTTTAGGAGTCTGTAACTAGAACCTGAGTTTGTGAACGAAGACGGACCCTTGGAGAAAAAGGGAAGTTCAGTCGGGCATCCAGAGTTAACACACTGTGTTCCCCTCCATGAAGTTGATTCTCCAGGACTTGTAGAGATGGGCAGTTTTAAAGAGTTGACATTTCTGTGTCTAGTCAGCCTAAAAGTGCTTGTACCATAATAATATGGGATAGTGAGGTGCATATAGGCCCCAATTACTTATTATCTCCTTTAAGATGCTTGGGATAAATGAAACTGTTAAGAAATGTTTCTCTGGTTTTTAAAAATATACAGACTCATTTCCAGAATTCCCCAGGAAGTAAGAACTATTCCTTTTAAAGTGAAGAACATATTGCATCTTCTACTTCACTGCATAGATATTTCCTGCTCTAAAATGCCATCCTTCATTCACATACACATTTTGGAGCAGAAGGCGACTGAGGCTGGGCAAGGAGTAGGAAGAGGAGATATTCATGTCAGGTGGGCAGGAAACCAATAGCTGAGTTTTAATATGGCTAAGTATTTATTTATACCTGTTTTAGAATAGCAGTTAAAATACTGCCTTTAGAATAGACAGTTTAAAGCATTTTTATATAGTTCATACATATATGGTTTACAATGTATAATTACCAAACAGCAAATTTTTCATAATGCATAGATATTGCCAAAAGTTAATGTTCTGTGAATTTCATGTCTTTCATTATCAGTAAGATATTCTCTAATCAATGAAAAACAAGAACTAGCTTTCTATTTCTATCAAAACACACATTACTTCTCATCTTTTTTGATAATAAGCGGCTGGTATTCCTTTTTATTAAATTTAGGAATAAAGCTAAATCAGCTGTGAAAATTTCTAGTTACTAGGACACAGTGGAATGTACCAGGCCCACTTAGAGAAGGAGATCAGTATTTAAAAATATTTGTGATAAGTATGGAAGGAATATAAAGAAATAAACATATGTCCCTTAAGTAGCTTGCATTACTCTTTTTAGTTGGTATAAATACCAAACACTAATGAAGAAAGTAATGATATGAAAAACAAATAAAGAATTACCCTTAACCATGTTGTGTCCTTACAGTATTGAAAAGGAGTACAAATTTAGTTTCACAGAGGAAGTGGAATTGAATCTGTGCTCTGAAATATAAATTGCATCAGCGGGGGAGGTGGAGGGCACTTCACGTGGGAAGGAAAAAATGCTGAGAGCAATTGAGAGGAGAGTGAGCAAGACACACGAGAACGCAGTGAAGAGAAGGACTGGGTGGAGAAGACAGCACATGTTGGGGTGAGAGAAGATAGTGGGGAATAAGATCCTCTAGAGAGAGGTTCTCTTTTGTTAGTAATATTAAGGCCCTAGTACTAGGACCAAGCCAGAGGGTCTAATGCAATGTAATAAGCAATAGGGAGACATTATTGAATAGTTGCTTTAATATTTTTATATAAATTAGTAGTGTCTTTTCTTACACTCAGTAGAGTCAAAAAAAATGTAAGCCTCCAATCTTATTTTCATCAACTTAAAAGTTCTCATTTCAGAAGAAGAGGTCTCATGTCAAATGCTCTCTTCAAATATGAAAACCCTTTAGAAGTTAAAGGATTAAACTAAAACCCTAATCCTGAAACATATGGGAAATCCCCTTGAATATATCGATAGAAGAAATCCATGCTGGAATAGTTGCAGTTCTGATTTTAATAGCATAGAAGGATTGTATTGTATCCTTCAAGAAAGCTAACCATTGGCAGGATACAGCAAGGAAGAGACTGCTCAGTACCCAGCAGGGCAGCTTTCCTATAGCTGCAGATGGGGTTGTTGAGAGTTATTGTTCTCCTAAGGACAGAGTGCCCAGGGAGAGCATCTCCCAGAAGCAGGAGGCCATCAGTTACTCACTTCTCTCCAGATACGGAGGAAGCAGTGCATAATCCAGAACACCAGGCTCCCTGTGGTGTGCTCTGACTCACTCCAGATCTACCATAGAGAATGATGATGATGCTCATTTACATTTTGTGGTCCATTCGTGTTTTTCAAGGGTGTTTGCTTTATCTCACTCTACTTCCTTAGTCTTTCAACTCGAATTTGAGGCAAGTAGGATAGATAAAACTTGCTCAACATCAAGTCAATGATTAGCAGAATCAGGACTCCCTTTTAGACTTTTCTGATTTCAAATCTGGGTGGCTCAGTGGTAAAGAATCCACCTGCAATGCAGGAGACCCAGGAGACACAGGTTCGATCTCTGAGTCAGGAAGATACCCTGGAGGAGGAAATGGCTACCCACTCCAGTATTCTTGCTGGGAAATCTAGAGACTATTTGACTCCTTTAAATTGTTATTTCCTATGTGATGAAAAGCTTTCATTCTTTGTTGTAGAAATTTTAAATAATATACTGATAATTAATTTCTTTAATTGAGTGCTTTAGAATCCACTCAGCAATGCTGGTTTTTAATTATGTTCAGTTTTGCATTAGGCACTTTTCATATAGTAGCAGTTCTGACTGGACCTAACAAAATGGTGGTAAAATTTCATTTTCAGTTATAACTGTGTGTGTGTGTGCACATGCGCGCTCAATCATGCCTGACTCTTCATGACCCCATGGACTGTAGCCTGCCAGACTCCTCTGTCCATGGAATTTTCTAGGCAAGAATACTAGAGTGGGATGCCATTTCCTCCTCCAGGGGAATCTTCCAGACCCAGGGATCAAACCTACCTCTCTTAAGTCTCCTCCATTGACAGATGGGTTCTTTACAACTGTGCCACCCAGGAATTCCCCAGTTACTGTAACTGTGTATGTGTGTGTGTGCTCAGTCATTTCCAACTATTTTCGACCCTGTGGACTGTAGCCCACCAGGCTCCTCTCTCCATGGGATTCTCCAGGCAAGAATACTATAGTGGGTTACCATGCCCTCCTCCAGGGGATCTTCCTGACCCAGGGGTTGAACCCACATCTCTATGTCTCCTGTATTGACAGGTGGGTTCTTTCCCACTAGTGCCACCAACTATATCCTATAAAATACTTAACTAGCTAGCTGGGAGCTTTCAAGCAATGGTCCCTGGAAAAGCTCCTAGCTCTATCTTCATTAGAATAGCTGGAAAACCCTGCTAAAACTCAGATTCTGGGCCTCCATTCAGAACTCACCAACTGAGAGTCTTTGGTATCTGCCTTTGTAGCCAGCATCTCAGGTGATTCTTCTGCACACTGGTTTTTAAAATCTCAAATTTGAAGGACTCCTCTTTCTTTCTGATGAAACTCGATCCTCCTTTCTCTTTCAAGTTCAGTAGTGTGCTGAGCTAAGAAAATTATTTCTTATTTTTTCCCAATTCAGTCCTTCTTGAAGAAGTCAAGTGAAGTGAAAGTCACTCAGTCGTGTCCGACTCTTTGTGACCCCATGGACTATATAGTCCATGGAATTCTCCAGGCCAGAATCCTGGAGTGGGTAGCCTTTCCCTTCTCCAGGTGATCTTCCCAACCCAGGGATCTAACCCAGGTCTTCTGCATTACGGGTGGATTCTTTACCAACAGAGCCACAGGGGGAACCCTCAGTCCTTCTTAACATCTGCAAAATCACACACATGCATTACTAAGGTCCCAGATCCACTCAAATCCTGGCCAGGCCAACTAACACAAGGAAGAAATTGTCAATGTGTGTGTGTATGGGGGGATGTGGATGAGTAAAATATTGTTTTATTAATAAGAGTTGGGACAGGGAAAACTCAAAGGCAGCAAGACCTAGCAATATAATGCAATTATAATTCTATAACAATTAATGATGCAACATATGAAATAAAATATAATGATATAGTAATTAGAATTTTTAGGAATGAATGTTAATTACATATGATCTAAGATTATTAACATGATATAATGAAAAGTTTACTGGAGAGCATGAGGAAAAAGACATAACAAGTTTTGCTGTATCTTCATAAACCAGTAAGATCATTTTACTGTCCTTGCAGACCTAGAAATACTCCATGATAGAAATTGGAACTATGACTAAACTTGAACTTTACTCAAAGGCTAGTTGGACAAGATTTATTTTTAATCAAAATAATATGATGCATTTTGCCTCAGAATTTATCATTTCTGGACTAATCAGGGAGTACAAATTCTTGGAAAAAATTTTATCTTTCTCAGGCAGATTTCATGTTTTGTGCAGATTTATTATGATGTTGGAAAATATTTCTCTCAACAAGTTTCTCATTTAAATGATAGGGGAAAGCATATTGATTCACAATACCATGAAATTATCACAGTGCTGTAAGAAAACATTACTTTGTTCATGACAGAAATATTAACTTGCCTTTCAAACTACTTTCTGGCAAAATAAAGTTCTAAATATAATCACTTAAAGTTATTAAGAGGGTATTAGAAACACATTTTCTAAAAGTTTCATGTGGACACATTTTGAATTGAGCAGGATTATTTTTGAAGGACTTTACAATATATTAAGGAAAAATCCTTCAAGTTTCCTTTCTACTGAAATATAGTAAACTTGATTTTCTGACCACAAGTCACAAAAGTTTTTGTGTAAATTCATGAAGAAGCTCTCACTCCGTGAGGTAGAGGAAAGAATGTCAGCAGGAAGCAAATAACCACTCCCACTTTCATGATATTTGCTGGAGCAAATGTCCTGGTAACTGGTTTCCAGTTTTTCTCTATTTCTTTTTGACATGAAACTCTTGATACAGAGTTTAAGAGTTAAACTCTTTAGATTAAGATAGAGCCTGTGAATATGGGGATTATGCTTTATAAAGGAACTTTAAAATTTGGAAAGGCTAGAAGAATTTGGAAGTGAGTCCAAAAGAAGCTTTTCTTCATTTGGAACAGGAAACTAGCATAGCCTGGAGCACAGGGAGGGGTTTGAGGTAGGAGTGGAGGTGAATCGAGTTCACCAGGAAAATGAAAGGAAGATTGTGTTTAGAGATTCAAAATGGAAATGCATCCTATATACGGGCTGACCGATCACCTGCCAGTACCTGGATAAACTGTTTATGCTATGGATTTGACTCTGAGTGGTGGTGGGGGGTGGGGCATCTATTGCAAAACAAAACAATTAAGGATGAGGGACACATATTCTCATACCAACCCTCTGAAACAGACCGTATTTCAAAAACAGAAGTGAATTTTCGAACATGATTTGTACATGGCTATGCCAAATGGCTGGGCTGAATTTAGTACTCTGTAGCTTGGCTTCCTATCTTTCTTTGGTGTATTGACCTTGACATTTACACATCCTTCATTTGCAAATATTTAGAAGATATTATATATTTGGAAATATTAAATATTTAGAAATATTAGAACAAAAATCCTCCACTTACTTTTCTGGTGCTGATATATTTAAAATTGTAGCAGGAACTTAACCTTCATTAGCTCATATTTAACCATTTTCTGTGATATTTATTGGGCTTCCCAGGTGCACTAGTGGTAAAGAACCCACCTGCCAAGGCGGGAAACAGAAGAGATGGGGGTTCAATCCCTGGGTCGATATTATTTTCTTCTACCTTATAGTTAAATATATGCATTATTATATCGTTACATTTGTTATGGGTGTGAAAATTAATTTTCTTCAGGAGAAATCATCAGCCTTTAGTACCTTGGAAAATTTTCATTGAGAGAATAAATCCTAGGTATTCAGAGAAGCATATTATGTTCTATGCAATCTGTTCTTCATACAGTTTTTTAAAGTGCAAATTACAGGTTATTAGCCCCTACGTACCTACCCTTTAAAGACATTAAAGAGAAATCACTCATATTAGTTTATGAGGAATTAATTTATGAGGCATGATCTACATCTTCATATGGGGGAAACACGTAGATGGAATGATAATTACTATAACGTGTTATGGCCCCTTGGAATAAAAAAAAAAATGCTTCAAACACAAAGAAATAAACTTCTAACTCCCAGTCACTTAGAATACTGTTTTCCTAGATTTGAGCTTTTAGTCCAACTCAGAGAAGGTAGTACATGCATATGGGTAAACCTCAGCCCGCTTGAAAATCCATCCTTTGGGTTGATGGGCTATATCTCTTAGAATTCTCTAATATCAATATATAAATTTCTGAGGTGGGTGTAAATAAATTAACAGATTATTTTAGCTTTAGCAAGGTCTTTGGATAAATAAATAAGAGAATCAAATTTTGGTGAGAAGGAGAAAAAGAAAGAAGCAGAGAATGACAGAGTCTCGAGCAGGCTTTGACTGTCAGCAAAACACACGGACCCTGGGAAATAAAGAAAAGAGGATAAAAGAGGCGACAAGAGCTTTGGATAACTCTCATCTGCTTGTTAGTTGCGCCGGGGCCAGCCTGCTCAGACGGCACCTGTGAGCTCTCACGTGTCTTTGTGTGCGTCTTGTATCCCAAAGAGAGGTCGTCACTGCACTAATAGGCCCCTTCTCGTGAGTTCCTCATTTCTGTTGAGAACAAGTTATCTCAGTGACGCATGTCTGTCTGTCTGTCCGTCTGCTCCTTAACATATTTGCTGTAGATTCTGCCTCCGTGATAGCTTTCTTCTGTTTCTTCCTTTATGTTCCCCAGTGCCAGAATCAAGTTCAGGACGTTATCACCTCTTGTCCACACTAATCACTGCTTTCTAACAAAAAGTTATTATGTACGCTCTCTGCTTAAATCATTCAGATTTTTTTTTTTTTTTAGAATTGCCCTAAACTTGTAATATATCTGCTAAAAAGCATCAGTGACCACTCATTGACAGCAACCAAACTGACTGTAGACTTCTTTTTCTAACATTCAAAAGCAGTCACAGTAATGACCAGTTTCTCTTTTAATCTCTTCTTCTGCATTCTAAATAGCTGCCAAACTCATTGTTGTTTTATGATCATGTCCCACCAAATACTTCCAGGATGCAGTCTGAAATCTTTGTCGCCACCGCTTGAAGTATGCTCTTTCATATCTCATGCTCAAATGTTGTTTCTTTGATATTCATTTTGGATAAATTCTTGATAAATCTTTCCCGATTTTTCTCAACCAGATGTGGCTTTTCCTTTGAATTATCATAAAAATATAAACAACTTCCATGCCAATCTTCATTTTTTCTTTTCTATTATAGTGTCAATTTTTTTTGTTTCACTTTTTAGATTGTAAACATTTTAAAGCAAGAAATAGTGTATTATTTCCTGTATCTTCTATATAGTACATCTCAATGCCTTATACAAAAATAAAATTCTGTAAATACTTATTAGATTGAGGGGAATGTGTCATTGATACATAAAAAAATTATGTACTCTGAATCACATGACTGGGAAAGAATATTTACAATATACATAAAGGTGTACCTTAGAACAAAAGGGAATGCATTATTGTTTTCAAATTATTTTGCTTGATGGTAGACTAAAAGGTAGCATATAACCTTGCTGGTTCAAATGAAATGAAATCTTCTCAGAAGCATGGTTCTTTTGTTTGCAAATCCCTGTATAAATATGGTAGATAAACTTATGAAAAATTTCTCTGGCTCACTGAACTTGTGGACTAATTAGATGTATACATTTAATATGTAATTAGTATAATGTGAATCTTTGCTTGTTCATTTCTATCAACTGGAAAACTATAGAGATTTTTTTGAAGTCAGTGGAAAGCTCTAAGAATTTCTATCACATTCTCTCTAACAAAAAGGAAATATCTGCTAAAGTGCAAAGTACCATAGACATTTTAGTTGGTAGCTGAGCTTATTAACACTGACAGAAATGAAATATGTCATATTTTTAGAAATACAGGCATATAATATCTATGGCAAGTAATGTAGGGTACTAAATGCCTTCAGTTTAATTCCTAAACATGACAAACTTAGAACATCTCCCCCTTGACCCTCCCTGAGTTATTTCTACTAAAGGTAAGGCTTTGATTTCAAATGTTGATAATGTATGATTAAGAAAATATTCTTCTAGGAGTTCATATTAAACAAAAAAATGTTAAATATTCAGAGTTCAATATCCAGAATTATTCTGCAATACCTAACTTATTTTATGATTACTCTTTACTATCTAAATACAAAGACAGTATCAACCTCTGACTTTCATATCTCCTCTTGTCACACTAAGTCTTTTTTAGCTCTCCCCTACCTCTTTTGCCCAGGGTAAGATGGAGAGGGGACAAGGGTTAGGTAGGAGAAATATGTACTTTGTGGTGAATTTAATCTTTTCTATAAAATAATAGGATCATATAATAAAGCAATAGGATTATACAGAAATTATGGATAGAGGTATGTTGTTAAAAGAAAATTCTTCTATAATTGTTATAAGACATAAACCTGAAAAATCAGTTATTTATAATACATATGTTTCCAGTTAGTTTGTTAGAGACTTTGCATAGGCAAAATATTGTTTGCAAACAATAAATTATTTTCTAATTTCACATACTCTAGAATGATGGTCAAAAATGTCTTTAAATCAGTACATTTTATATGCATGTTGCCATTAAAATATATATTAATACCATCTTCACAGCTTTAATTCCTTCTAAAAATTTAAATGTTTTATTTAACATTCATTTAGTTACTTCACCTCGATAGAATCCCAGCCCTTTCATAATAAACTTGTTTGAACTAACATCGACATCGCACAAGTTTTTGGAATGCTTTCTTGAAGTCTTCATTAAAGATTGTATAAATCAGTGGGTTTATAAGGGAATTGAGATATCCAAGCCATGTCAAAAAATTTGACATTTCTTCAGAAATCTTACACTTTTCACAGACATTAACAACCAATTCTTTTACAAAGAAAGGAAGCCAACATATTACAAAGGCACCCAAGATTAACCCCAGGGTGGTGGCCGCTTTGCGTTCTCTTGTGCCTGAGATCTTTTGCCTTCTCCAAGATCTCTCGTGCTTGAATTCAGACCTGGGACTTTTCACTGTGCTATGAATTTTATCAAAGTCCATTGATGGATCCGATAAAGACTTTTCTAGCATGTAGGGTGTGGAGACCAGTCTCGTGCTTTTCTCACCACTCTCCAAAAGGACTTGGCCATTCATCTCCTCCTTGGCAATCCTGCTTGCTTGTCTCTTGTGGTATAACGTCTTTGCTGCCTTATATATTTTGTAATAGAGGATCAAAATCAATGTTAATGGGATGTAGAAAGCTCCAAATGTTGAGTAAATAGTGGAAACGATGTGGTCGTGTTTGATGATGCACTCATCCTCTTGACTAGTTCCTTGGTGCCTCCAGAAGAGAGGAGGCATAGAGATAAAAATAGATATAATCCAAACTATGGTAATCATAATGCCAGCATGCCTGGGAGTCCTTTTCCTGGCATACTCAACAGCATCAGTGATTGCCCGGTACCGATCCAAAGCTATAGCAGAGAGATGCAAGATGGAACACGTACAGCACGTAATGTCAACGCTCAGCCAGATGTCACAGACCACCTGTCCCATAATCCAGCTCTCTCTCACAATATATACAATGCTGAAAGGCATCACCAGGACAGCTACAAGGAAATCTGTGACCGCCAGGGAGCAAATTAAGTAGTTGGCTGGGTGGTGCAGCTTTCGGGTAACAATAATTGCAGCAATCACAAGTGAGTTAATGGTGGTTGTCATCAGTGCCAGCCCGGAGAGAATGAAGGACACCAGAATTTTGGATGGCCTTCTGTTTAACAGTTCTTCTGAGGTCAAGTTTTGATCAGATGAATTCAAGAAATCCATTTTTTGTTGTTGTTTTAGAAGATTAATAGAGCTGTTGATACCTGTAACAGAAGAGGGGGAAAGCAATTCAGAGACGGTTTCAAAGATTTTTCTCTTCCTTGCTGAATACTGTTTGTTTGTTTGTTTTTAAGTATACATGTACACTTTCCCAGAATACTCGATGGATTTAAAATATGGAGTTGAGGTTGCAATTTTCCTTTTCTTTTCACTTAATTTAGGAAATCCAAAGCCAACAGTAACAAACAATAACTTTAAAAACATTTCTTAAAATAGGGCTCAAATAAAACAATTCTTATGAGTCAATTAACCTATCAGTAAAATCTCTATTATAAAATTGTGTTTAAAATCTTTATCAATCTTAGGGGAGGAGAGGGTGAGATGTATGGAAAGAGTAACATGGAAACTTACTTTACCATATGTAAAATAGATAGCCAATGAGAATTTGTTGTATGTCTCAGGAAACTCAAGCAGGGGTTCAGTGTCAACCTAGAGGAGTGGGATGGGGAGGGAGGTGGGAGGGAGGTTCAAAAGAGAGGGGATGTGTGTATACTTATGGCTGATTCACGTTGAGGTTTGACAGAAAACAATAAAATTTTGTAAAGCAATTATCCTTCAATAAAAAAATAAAAAAATCTTTATTAACCTTAGCTATGTTTTTCTCTTTGTCTACAGAAAAACTTTGAAAGCACATTTCATTAGTATATATTTGTGTACTATATAATGTAATATAAGAAAATATCATTTTAAAAGCAGTATTCAAAACCATAAACAATTTTGTACTTAGCTCAAAGTTATGTTGAGAACATTATCATTGGGCTTGTGGAGACTAAAGGACGTTTCTGTGTATTTTATGTCAGGATATAAAAGGTTATAAAAAAGTAAAATAAGCAAGAATAAAATATTTTTAGTGTATTTCTGGCATTCCATGATCATTTTATGAAATTAGGAAATGTCACACTGTTTAATAGTCTTTGTGGAAATAAGTAGTTAATTTGATTTAAAGGGACAAAATAAAACTGGTTGAAACCAAATAACCATACAACACTGCCCATTATTACAAGAACATATATGACCTAAAGAAAACACTGAACAAGGTGAACTTGCCAATAAGAAAAACTCATAACATCACACACTCTGAAATGGAAATTATCCTTTTTTTTTTTCCATTTATTTTTATTAGTTGGAGGCTAATTACTTTACATCATTGCAGTGGTTTTTGTCATACATTGAAATGAATTAGCCATGGATTTACATGTATTCCCCATCCCGGTCCCCCCTCCCACCTCCCTCTCCACCCGGTCCCTCTGGGTCTTCCCAGTGCACCAGGCCCGAGCACTTGTCTCATGCACCCAACCTGGGCTGGTGATCTGTTTCACCCTAGATAATATACATGTTTCGATGCTGTTCTCTTGAAACATCCCACCCTCGCCTTCTCCCAGAGTCCACGTCTGTTCTATACATCTGAGTTTCTTATTGTTTATAAGACCTTACTTATAACCTTATTTTTGAAAGGGAACCCTCCAAACTCAGCTTGAAATTTTTATTTCAGTTCATGCTGTTATTTAATTGCAAGTCAAATAAGAGCAATTAGAGTGTAATGAAGTAAGATTAATCTTTTTTTTTTTTTTTTTTTGCATCAGCCCTTCTCTCTTTAACAATTCTTTGGTAACAAACCACATCTTTGGAAAAGACAGAGAAAAGATGGAAACCTGAGACTTTATTCTTGTAGTTATAACTATTATTGCACCTCTATATTCCTTCTTTTTACTTTAAAATGGTTATGTTTCACTTATTGGAACTGAAAGAACAATAAAACTACTTGATATTTTTATATCAAATGCTTCTTATGGAGTGTGTGTATATATACATACTATAAAACCTTGGAGTGCAGCATGTTTTAATTTCCTGCTTGTGTTTGAGTTACCAGTACTAAATTTAATTTTTCTTTTCTCATATTCATTGAAGGCAGGTGCTGATGACTTGCTCCCAAGCAAATTAAATGGCATAAGAAATCTGAATACCTACTACTCATAAAATAAATATTAATAGTTGTCAGGATGTAACTGAAAAGGAGTTGTATGTATATCTAAATTATTTATATCAACATTTAACCATTTGTAAAGGGCAACCAAGAGAACTCCAGATAAAGAATGGAGGCTACAACCTCCTTAGAAATGCTAAACCAGTGGTTCTGGAATTTAGTTTACCTCAGAGTCACCCTGAGGGCTTTTCAAAGAGGAGTTATTGGGTCCTTCCCTCTGAGTCGGCGACTCAGTAAATCTGGTGACTGCAGTCAAGAAATTAAAAGACACCTGCTCCTTGGAAGAAAAGCTATGACCAACCTAGACAGCATATTAAAAAGCAGAGACACTACTTTGCCAATAAGTTCTGTCTAGTCAAAGCTATGGTTTTTCCATTAGTCATGTATGGATGTGAGAGTTGGACTATAAAGAAAGCTGAGTGCCGAAGAATTGATGGTTTTGAACTGTGGTGTTGGAGAAGGCTCTTGAGAGTCCCTTGGAATGCAAAGAGATCCAGTCAGTCCATCCTAAAGGAAATCAGTCCTGAATATGCATTGGAAGGACTGATGCTGAAGCTGAAACTCCAATACTTTGGCCACCCGATGTGAAGAACCTATTACTTGGAAAATACCCTGATGCTGGGAAAGACTGAAGGCAGGAGAAGGGGACAACGGAGGATGAGATTGTTTGATGGCATCACTGACTCAATGGACATGAGTTTGAGCAAGCTCCAGGAGTTGGTGATGGACAGGGAAGCCTGGTGTGCTGCAGTCCATGGGGTTGCAAATAGTTGGACACGACTGAGCAACTGAACTGAACTGAAGTCTGGGGCAGACCCCTGAAATCTGCCTTAACAAGATCTCACAGGATGCTGATGCTATTGGTCCAAGGAGTCAGGGTTCTGGTTCCACACGGTTGTTCTTCAGTGCTTTGTCTGATCCTTTCACCTCTATGAGTTCCTTTCTGTTGAGAGCAGCTCTGACATTTCTGCTGTATAACTTACTTAGCATCTCTCTTTCTTACATTCTTAATTTATTTCTTGCTGCTGCTGCTGCTGCTAAGTCGCTTCAGTCGTGTCCAACTTTGTGCAGCCCCATAGACGGCAGCCCACCAGGCTCCCCCATCCCTGGGATTCTCCAGGCAAGAACACTGGAGTGAGTTGCAATTTCCTTCTCCTAATTTATGTCTTAGAGTTTCTCAAATAAATGATCTTTATCTAGCTTTCCTTTTGACTATTCTGAATCCTGACTTCCTGCAGCTCTTGGACCCTCTGCCCTAGACCTGTTAACTCCCCCTTGCCACACATCATTACTATTCTTTTCACCCTCTTATGAGAGCTATGCCATATAATCATATTTCCTAGATCAGTTTTGCACTGCAGGACCTGGTAAGTAATGATGTGCTAGTCTATACCATCAGGACGTCCAAGAAAATCCTCGATGTGTGCTTTCAATTATCAGTGGACCTCACAGTCTACTTTTTTCCCTGGAAACATCTTTAAGGGGTCAATTGTCACAAGTGAACTGCTTACTCCAAAGCCAACTAGACATTAAAAATATGGCAGATTTGGGAACTCCCCTGGTGGTCCAGTTGTTAAAACTCTGTTTTCAATGCAAAAGGTGCCAGTTTGATCCTTGGTCAGGGAACTAAAGTCCCACATGCTGTGTGGTGCAGCCAAAACTAATAATAATTTAAAAATTAAAAAAAAAATTAAAAACATGTTAGATTAATTTCTACACTTTTTCCAGTCTCCCCCATTCTTTCATCATAAAATCTGCACTATATAGTCAATAAAAGCCTAAATATTTTCTTAATTGGTTAATTCCTTCGCAAAAGTGTTTATTTAGTGTTATGAGAATTTATTTAAAAGTGCTGACATTTTTCCATATTATAGGTAAAAATAACTTTCCACTTTAATTCTCCTGATAAACAGTTTTGGCAAAAGAGCCTCTTCAGGAGATAATCCTGAAATTACATTTTGAATAGAATATTAAACAAGAAAAACTGTTTGGAAATAGTTATGCATGTTTCCATAATAAAAATTAATTCTGTAGGAAAATGGACCAGCTTAAAATTAGAAGGTGAATTATTTGATAATTCACATGATTTCTCTAAGCATCACACAGTAGCATTTAAATAGGCTCAATAAAATGGTACTTAATGCTAAGGAAAAAACTCAAGTCATACAAATTCTACTGATTATATAAGCATTTTTTCCATTATTAAATTTAGAAAGTTAATTAATCTTATGATAATTGTTTTTGTAGAAAACAAAGAAAAGGGGGAAACAAATGCAGCCAATCACAACTGGGTTTCTTTTTGTCTTATTTTCTTTGCCACTTACAATGAGAATTTCAGTAAACCATCTATCTTCATTAATTCAGATACAATGTCTAATCAGATTATTTCTTATTCCTCCCTTCATATTTTAAGTTCCCACTGTGAGTCCTTGTGGTACCAGGAACCCCCTCTGGGTTACTGCACATAGACTATATCACACATTTATTCTCAAAGTATATTCTGTATTTTGAATGTGTTCATTGGGAAATAGGATTATAAGTAGAGCCTGTAGTCTCACCATTTATGTGTAGCCTTCTTCATAATAACAAAGAAAAACTTTCCCAGACTTTACTCAGAATGAATATCTGCCGATGTATTGATTCAGCCATATGATACATTTTACTTCCCTGTTTATTCATAGTTTTTTAAATCTAATGTCAATTCACATTTAAGTGTCTGCTTAATCGTGATGTCCAACTGTACTGTTCTCATTCAGGTTAACTATAAGCTCATTAAGGCATAGCTTAATTTACTTTATATTGTAAACAAATGGAGGGACTATACACAAATAACTTTAATAATAAGATTGTAAAGAGGCAAGAAAGCAAAATTTAATTCTATCAAGACTTCAAAAGAACCTACAACTTAGCTGCTCCAATTAGAAAAATAATAACAGTAATATTTATCTTTTCTGAGTATTCACTTCTGTAGAGACTATGCTAAGTGGTTTCCAGTCCTGTGGCCACTGCTGAGTTTTCCAAATTTGCTGGCATATTGAGTGCAGCACTTTCACAGCATCATATTTTAGGATTTGAAATAGCTCAGCTGGAATTCCATTGCCTCCACTAGCTTTGTTTGTAGTGATGCTTCCTAAGGCCCACTTGACTTCACATTCCAGGAGGTCTGGCTCTAGGTGAGTGATCACACCATCGTGGTTATCTGGGTCATGAAGATCTTTTTTGTATAGTTCCTCTGTGTATTCTTGCCACCTCTTCCTAATATCTTCTGCTTCTGTTAAGTCCATACCGTTTCTGTCCTTTATTGAGCCCATCTTTGCATGAAATATTCCCTTGGTATCTCTAATTTTCTTTAAGAGGTCTCTAGTTTTCCCCATTCTATTGCTTTCCTCTATTTCTTTGCATTAATCACTGAGGAAGGCTTTCTTATCTCTCCTTGTTATTATCTGGAAATCTGCATTTAGATGGGTATATCTTTCCTTTTCTCTTTTGCCTTTCACTTACTTCTTTTCTCAGCTATTTGCAAGGGCTTCTCAGACAACCATTTTGCCTTTTTGCATTTCTTTTTCTTGGGGATGGTTTTGGTCAATGCCTCCTATACAATGTCATGAACCTTTGTCCATAGTTCTTCAGGCCCTTTGTCTATTAGATCTAATCCCTTGAATCTATTTGTCACTTCCATTGTACAATTGTAAGGGATTTTATTTAGGTCATACATGAATGGTCTGGTTTTCCCTACTTTCTACAATTTCAGTCTGAATTTTTTAATGAGCAGTTCATGATCTGAGCCACAGTCAGCTCCCAGTCTTGTTTTTGCTAACTGTATAAAGCTTCTCCATCTTTGGCTGCAAAGAATATAATCAATCTGATTTCGGTGTTGGCCATCTGGTGATGTCCATGTGTAGAGTCTTCTCTTGTGTTGTTGGAAGAGGGTGCTTTCTGTGACCAGTGTGTTCTCTTGGCAAAACTCTGTGAGCCTTTGCCCTGCTTCATTTTGTACTCCAAGATCAAACTTGCCTGTTACTCCAGGTATCTCCTGACTTCTGACTTTTGCATTCCAAACCCCTTTGATGAAAAGGACATCTTTTTTCTGGTGTTAGTTCTGGAAGGTCTTGTAGGTTTTCATGAAACTCTTCAACTTCAGCTTCTTAGGCATTAGTGGTTGAGGCACAGACTTGGATTACTGTGATGAGGGCATTATAGAGGTATGTGTAAAGTGTCCTAGAAATGCTGGTGAGGAGGAACTTAGTCATACTGTGGTGAAACAGTGGAAATCTCCCCAGGCTGAGGGAAAAGTATGAGCAAAATCAGAGTATGAGCAAAATAAATGCAGGATGTATTCAGACATATGAATTAGTTGAATGTAGATACTGCAATGATATATTAAAACCAAGGCTGGCACTATGGAGAACAGTGTGGAGATTCATTAAAAAGCTGGAAATAGAACTGCCATAGGACCCAGCAATCCCACTCCTGGGCATACACACTGAGGAAACCAGATCTGAAAGAGACATGTGTACCCCAATGTTCATCACAGCACTGTTTATAATAGCCAGGACATGGACGCAACCTAGATGCCCATCAGCAGACGAATGGATAAGGAAGCTGTGGTACATATACACCATGGAATATTACTCAGCCATTAAAAAGAATTCATTTGAATCAGTTCTAATGAGGTGGATGAAACTGGAGCCCATTATACAGAGTGAAGTAAGCCAGAAAGATAAAGACCAATACAGTATACTAACGAATATATATGGAATTTAGAAAGATGGTAACGATAACCCTATATGCAAAACAGAAAAAGAGACACAGGTGTACACAACAGACTTTTAGACTCTGTGGGAGAAGGCGAGGGTGGGATGATCTGAGAGAACAGCATTGAAACATATGTTATCAAGTGTGAAACAGACTGCCAGCCCAGGTTGGATGCATGAGACAAGTGCTCGGGGCTGCTGCACTGGGAAGACCCAGAGGGATGGGATGGGGAGGAAGATGGGAGGGGGGATAGGGATGGGGAACACATGTAAATCCATGGCTGATTCACGTCAATGTACGGCAAAAACCACTACAATGTTGTAAAGTAATTAGCCTCCAACTAATAAAAATAATTGGGAAAATAAATAAATAAATAAATAAATAAAAGTAGAATGTATTAAAAAAAAAAAAAGATCCAAGGCTGGAAGTAAGGGATGATAGTTAACTGAGGAAGACGATAAAAGGGCTGGCAAGATAATGATAAGGACACTGGATTTTATTTTATATGCAATCAGAACATTTCAAAATGTTTAAGAAGGTAAGTGACAGAAGGTCTGTTTTGCAGAGTGAGGTGCACAGGTGAGGTGATAGGGCTTGATGAGTGCAGCACCTGCTCTAGGGAGGAGGCGTAATCAAGATTACAGAGCGCTCTTCTATCTTGAGGCTTTCAATTTCTAAGTCAAAGTTCGCTCAGTAAATATCACATTGGACTTGAAAATACGTTGGTTATCTTCAAATGTCTTGATATTGATTTCTAACATAAATCCACAGGCATAAGAACACAGACTCTGTATGATTTCAATATCTTTAGACCATCAAATTTTTGCACCTGGTCTTATGTCCCTGGATATGCTCTGTTGTCTCCTAGTTTATAGTCTAATTGGTTCATAGTGCTTTTCAGGTCTACTATACCCTTCTACTTCTCTGTATATTCCTTCAATTAATTTTTGAGAGTTTCATATTGAACCTCCAAGTAAAAAATCTTAATTTATCTACTTAAAAAATAATGTAGAGTGAACCTATATGTAACTTTGTTCTATAATTTTCCAAGTCTCCTGTAAATGTGTCATCATATTTTCATAATTAAAAAAAATTTTTGTAAGGCAAAAAATTTAAAAAGGAGAGTTGAGATCCTAAAAAAAAGATTATAGAACACTCTTTAGAATGTATTATAGCTGAAATTAGGACCTTTATATGGTAGTTATCATAAAATTGCTCTAGGTTTTGGTTATCCTCCACCAGTGCTCCACAATAATGGATTATATATCTCAGAGAAAAAAATAAATTGACTTAGGATTTGGATCAGGAATTGGGATGCAAACTCTGGTCAAAGGCCAAGGGAAGATGTTAGTGACAATGCTAGATCAATGCTAGTTTCAGAAAAGACATGACCACAGAGGGCAATTCTGCACAGAAACAGATCAGGGTCTTGATGAATTTAAAGAGTAGGTTTAATGCAGGCTCAGGTATTGTGCAAGGCTGAAAGAAAAGGAGAGATTGCAGTTACTTTCAAAGCCCGAGACTGCGGAGTTTCAAACGTAAGAAGTGATTCCAAGGGTAGGATATGGAAATAGTAAGAACTGCTCTAACTCCTTCAGACCAGTAAAGACTTGCTTACAGAGAGCCCTGTGGATCTGATTTTTACAAAAGTTTTACAGCACTTCTAAAGTCAATGAAACATTACTCACATTTATGTGTATAAATTTTCTCTTCTATATTTCTTTATCACTGCCTGCTGGGTTTGATCTCTAAGCCTCTTGAATTTTGGCTCCTGATATACTCTGCTCAGATTTGTCAGCTCAGCTTCCTTCTTGGCATGAATAGTCACTCCTTCCCCACCACATCTTGCTTCAACTCAAATCTGCCCATATTCAACTTGGGTGATGTACCTGTGAATTCCCAGATGTCTGGCCTAGTCTGACTCTTAGTTGGTACATTATCTTTTCTTTGTTTGTCTGCTGGATCCAATTACTCCTGTTTCTTTCATATTCAAAATACATTCACCTTCTTTCCTGGTCTCCCAAAACTCACAATCATGGTACCAGTCTCATGTTTTGCATGAGGTCAAAAAGCAGATGAAGCTCCTTGAGGCCACAGTGCCTCTTGATTTAGAGACCTGTGAACTAAAAAGACAAGTTATCTGTTCCCCAATCCCCAATATAATGGTAAGTCAGGGAGAGGATGACGGCAACAGACATTCCTTTTCAAAAAGATGAGGAAACTGGTGGCTCATAGCTGCCACTGATCTGAAATGCACCCTGAGAAGTCAGAGTACTCAACACTGAGGGTTAGAAATGCACCTTCACGAGGCCCACTTGGGCTCTCTAATTCAATTCCCTAGTCCACTGTACTCTGTGGATTTTAAATCTCCTCTCTGAGCTGTTAACTCTATTCTCGGAAAAGTCTTTTCTTTTCTACGAGAAACAGTCTGGATTTACAGTTAAATAGACTTCTCAGCTTGCTTTCTGCCTATAGAAAATCTTTTCATTTCTATCCCTTTCCCCTTTGATCTAAGTTACTATTAAACTTCGTGTTTCCCTATGAATCTGCCTGGAAGTCACTACAAGCCCCAACATGCCACATAATAATTTTTCAAGACACTCTTCTCTGTACCTTGCAGACAGTGTGAGGGCTGTGGGATGACACTTAAGCTTCTTAAGATCTTTCTGTCTAGTGCTATTATGGAAATCTCTCTTAAATCTTTCAGAGCCTTATTAAAGGACTTTATAGTCAGATCCTTGCTCTGCTTAACACTTAGGCCATTCTTACTTTGAGAATCATTTGCTACCCAGAGATGGCAGTGATAGGAAAAAGCTTTGTTTTCTTATCTGCAAGCCCTGGCTCTTACACATTTCTTCTAAATTTTGCTTGCAAACTTTAATTTCTCTCTTTATTTCTACACTATATTATACACAGCTAAGAAACTGTCAATTGCCACTTTAAACATTCTGCCTGGAAATCCTCTTGGGCAGATGGACAAGTTCATGAATCACATTTTATCTTTCCTGGAGACTACACATCTACACAGTTTTGCTTGTTGCCCTCTTTCTACTCTCTAAAACAGTTTCATCACCTCCTTTCTAGCCTCCACTAAAAGTTTGTTTGCTAACAGCCTCCTCACTCTTTTTTCAGTCTCTGCCTGCCAGCTGATCCCAAAGCCAATGTCCTGTGTATCAATGCAGAGTTCCTAAGAATGAACTGCCCTGGATTGTTGTCAATCTTGTTTCGCTATAAACTCCCGATCCCTGAAATGTAAAGATATAGAGGACTACCCAGAATCCCCTTCTCTAAGGAGTCTGCTTTTGGAGTTGGGTAACAAGAGGAATTCCCGCAAGGTTTGGGGGGCAGAAGAAGAGGGGAGTTCATGATTCTCTGAAGATGGCTGCAGCCAGATGAATGTGCAGACATCGACAGCACCTTCTGTGTTTTCTAGGAAATAGTCATTGGGAATTTTCTGATACTTTTGAGATCTAACAAGTTTCCAATGAAGCCTTTGAGAACTACCTACTTTGTGCATTTAGGCTAAGGTGCTTTCACTGTCTGCTTCTTTAACTGTATTGAATTAAGATTTGACTCCCTGACCTTTTCCCCTTAGCTTTCCCAACATTAATGTAAAACCCATTATCTTCATTAAAATCCTTTGTTCCAGGAATGTTTTGAGTGACTATTTCCCTGATCAGTTCTAGACTGATGCAAGCAGTTATTTTGCTAAGTGGTTATCGAAAACTAATAACTAAAGCAGCTTTATTAAGAATATTTTCATTAAAACCTTTCATGAAAGCAAATTTAACCAAATCTTAAAAAGTTTTAGAAAGAGAGGAATTCTGATATTAAATTTACATATTTACACAGTTCATGGTTAGAATGATTCAGGCTATTGTTTTCATGAGACACCTGCTCGTCAGTCTGCTACAACTGGGGAAGTAGTTAAATTAAAATCCCAACAATGAAGATCCTGCACTGTATTCAATGGACACTGAAACTAGCTTCGAGGCATCTGCTGTAGAAGAGGAAGCAAAGATGTGCACAACCTCAGCATGTTGCACTGTTTCCTTTGTTGCTGAAACCTAAAGAGGAAGGAAGCCGAGTATGTGTGGGAGTGAAGAGAGGTGGGGGCATTCAGGAAGATTCCGGTTGTGAAAGCAGTAAGAACTCACGTTTATTCCTGAGATTGACATTTCAGTTTACTGAAGTCAGTATTGTGAATAAAACCCACAAGTCCTAGAGTTAAACAGAATATCACTTAAAGACTGGCTTTCCTACTAATTTATTAGTGTGAGCTTAGGAGAACTGTTTCAACTTTCAGAAACTCAGTTTTAATACCTGCAAAATGAAGATAATAAAAGTGAAACCTTATAAAGTGTTTTTGAAGATTAAGTAGAAATCCTTTAGATGCCTGGCACCTAACAAACTCAGTGTTTATATCTGTCAACTGCAGTAGGGGTCTAGGAACTTCCACATTTAGGATGATTAGAGAAATCATGAAATGATCCAACAGGGTAAAAAGTATTATTTTTATTTTTACCTCTGTCTATATCGTATCGTGTCTAATATGAAGTTTTCTAATTTCATTAAAGGAAGGTGGTGTGGAAGGAAACAGTGTACAATCACCATGAATGAGGAATGATGTACTCTCTCAATATTTCAGTTAAAATTAAAAAAGAGTAATATGTTAGCAGGATGGAGAAGAAGTTTTTGAAAGAACATGTTCAGGATCTTTCTCTCCTCTGGCCAGGCAGTTCCTCTCGTTGAGTACTCAGTATAAGGTGAAAAGTTCACTCCGCAGTGACAATGGATATAATAATATCTTATGTAAGTGGTTGTCACCGGGAGCTAGATAAAGAATATGAAAATTCTGTACCCTTACTGGAAAGTTACTGAAAAATTGAGTTTTAGCTATATGCTAGATGTGAAGAATATTTTTAAAAAATTATTTCTCAAGTTAGTTATGCTAGGTAGTTAGAATAGGAAAAAAGAGTCCAGAAAGGCAGTGGCTAAAAGACAAGGAAGGGGAAAGCCCATGAAAATAGAACAAAGGAAGGTCCAAGGACCGGAGTGAGGACCTCAGGTAGAACAAACAGCACTCCTGGCTAGCCCAATTTATATAGGGCAGGTCCAGGGGGAGGAGAAAAACATATAAAAAGAGGAGCCAAAGGGCTGAGGATCTCTCTCTCTCTCTCTCTCTCTCTCTCTCTCTCTCTCTTCTCTTCCCGTCTTTTGGGTCGGCATGCCCTCACGCGTCAAGGATGTATTTTCCTTAATTTTATAAATAAAGGACTGTAACACTGGTCCATCCGAGAGCTGTGACACTGGTCTGTCTGAGGGCTGTAATGCCGGTCCATTGCTTCAAATTTTTGTTGTGGCAAGACAGAACCAAGGAAATTGCATACTCCCCTGACAGTCAATTATTAACAACTTGGTAAATATTTTAATTTAGATTTTTTATTCTTGGTCTAGAATAAAATATTGGATTGGACAAATTCTATTTCAAAATTTGGGACAACAATATAGAAGTGTATCTAAACAAATAAAAATGTAATGATAAATTATTTGGAAAAAAAAATCACATGCTTAGGATGTGGTAAAATTCAATGGAAGCTATTATTATTAGGTTAAAAGAGATCTAATTTTAGTAATGATATTTGATTTAGCAATGTCCATTTTTATTGATGAATGATAACTAGTTGACCAAGCTAAGCTGGCAAGATTTAAGCAATTTAAAGCACAACAATCTCGCTCTCTATCTTTTTTTTTTTAACTTTTTGTTTTTGTCTTGACCAGCTTTTAAAAAGCATTAGACTGTTACTTATACTTTATGCAAATATAACTAATGTAACTAAAAACAATTTTTTTCACTTGATCACGCTAAACGAGCTGCCCATTTTATTTTCCTTTTGTAAATATGTTAAACTGGAAGTATTTTTCTTCCTCTTCTTTCATCTTTAATCCATGTTTTCCCTTTGGGTTCCTTCACTTAAGCTTCATAAAGTACTTCTTTACATCTGCTAAGTTTAATAGGTACCAGCTAATTAACTGAATCTCATACATAAAACAAAGAATTATTATTGACATTTATTGGGCACCATTGGCTTGGTAGGATAGGTACATGAAGCAGGAATTGTGTAACATGGTGTGAGTGCTTAATTGCTGTCAGCTGAAATTAGATAGTTGATTTGTCATATTTAATTAATGATATTATAGGATGTTCAGCATTGAAACACAAGGCAGATGTTATATACCTATGATCTGGAGCTCTGCTCAAATGCAATCTGGTCTTCCAGTCTGCTGGTTAACCAAGGCTATCAATACCAATTAAAATATGAAAAAAAAACCCTTAACTTTAAATTTTGGATAAGACAGGTGGTGATTAAGACATATTTAGCCTAAATATTCACTGATGTTATTTAAATACAAAGGACAAAGTAGTCGCAGTTTTAAATAAGAAGGATATCTTTTTATTTTTTAAAATTTGTTTGGATTTACTTAATGCTGTAGAATATAATATCTTGTTTTTCACTCTTTTGCACAGTAAATCATCTTAGACTGCCAAGGTACAAACTGAAGCAGAGTAAGGTTTAGACAGTAATTCATCTCCAGGATAATTATGGGAAATTTGCCTACATCTGAATGACAAGAAAGGACGACTCATGCACTTTGGCTTAACATGTGTTTCCTTCTGAGATACTGAAATTCTACTATCAAATAATTTTTCTCTTCTTCAAGACTTAAAATAGATTTTTTTTTTTTTTTGACCGTGCCTCAGGGCATTCGGAATCTCTGCCCTCTGATCAGAGATCCAACCTGCATCCCCTGTACTGGGAAGCACATAGTCACTGCCAGGGAAATCCCTCTATAAGATTTTTAAGCTAGTTTTTTATAACTTAAAAAACAAGTTCACATTCAGCAGTTTCAAATACTTGTACTCTTTTTAAATCTTAGTGACTACTATATTAGTAGCTATTATAATCTCTAGATTAAAAGTATTTTAATATATGTATCTGTTTGGAATACCAGACAGACCTCACCTCACCTGCCTCCTGAGAAATCTGTATGCACGTCAAGAAGCAACAGTTAAAACTGGACATGGAACAATAGACTGGTTCCAAATCAGGAAAGGCTGTATATTGTCACCCTGCTTATTTAACTTGTATGCAAAGTACATCATGAGAAACCCTGGGCTGGATGAAGCACAAGCTGGAATCAAGATTGCCCGGAGAAATATCAATAAACTCAGATATGCAGGTGACACCACCGTTATGGCAGAAAGTGAAGAAGAACTAAAGAGCCTCTTGATGAAAGTGAAAGAGGAGAGTGAAAAAGTTGGCTTAAGGTTCAACATTCAGAAAACTAACATCATGGCATCTGGTCCCTTCACTTCATGGCAAACAGATGGGGAAACAGTGGAAACAGTGACAGACTTTATTTTTTGGGCTCCAAAATCTCTGCAGATGATGACTGCAGCCATGAAATTAAAAGACCCTTGCTCCTTGGAAGAAAAGTTATTACCAATCAGGACAGAATATTAAAAAGCATAGATGCCACTTTGCCAACAAAGGTCCCTCTAGTCAAAGCTATGGTTTTCCCAGTAGTCATGTATGGATGTGAGACTACTAAAAAAGCTGAGAGCCAAAGAATTCATGCTTTTGAACTGTGGTGTTGGAGAAGACTCTTGAGAATCCATGAACTGCAAGAGGAGATCCAACCAGTCCATCCTTAAGGAAATCAGTCCTGAATATTCATTGGAAGGACTGATGCTGAAGCTGAAACTCCAGTACTTTGGCCACCTGATGTGAAGGACTGACTCATTTAAAAAGACCCTGATGCTGGGAAAGATTGAAGGCGGGAGGAAAAGGGGGAGACAGAGGATGAGATGGTTGGATGGCATCACCAATGTAATGAACATGAGTTTGCGTCAACTCTGGGAGTTCGTGATGGAGAGGGAGGCCTGGCGTCCTGCAGTCCATGGGGTCACAAAGATTTGGACATGACTGAGCAACTGAACTGAACTGAATATTTGTATCTGGGACTGATACTAATAAAGTCATGTTTTTTAGAGAAAACTATTTCAAAATTATAAACAGTGTTTTGATATTTTAAAAATGACATGGCTATATGATGATGATTTATGTTACCTATTGTGATTTGGAGTTCTGTATAGCTCAGATGGTAAAGAATCTGCCTGCAATGCAGGAGACCCTGCATTGAGTTGTGGGTTCAATCCCTGGATCAGGAAGATACCCTGGAAGAGGGCATGGCAACCCACTCCAGTAATCTTGCCTGGAGAATTCCATGGACAGAGGAGCCTGGCAGGCTACAGTCCACAGGGTTGCAAAGAGCCAAACACAACTAAGGGACTAGTACCCGCATTGTGAATTAGCATAGAACAAATCTAAAGTATCAACCAAATGGAATAACAAAATATCAGAGAACTCAATGGTTGAACTTCCTGATTTGTTTCCTAAGTTTTGAGCATGAATAAATAAATATTTATCAAGCAATACAGCATGTGTTAGGTTCCAAAGGTGATACATATTCATAAAAGATGCAATTCATGCCATCGAGAAGTATATTGAGAATTGCAAGGACACAGGAGCCTGGTAGGTTATAGTCCATGCAGTCACAAAGAGGTGGACACGACTGAGTGACTTAGTAAGCCTGCCCAGAGAAAAGAGACATATACCTATTCAGCAAATGTTTATTTAGTTTCAGCACTAACTATAGTTGGCACTCTAGATATAAAAATGAATATGTCATAAAACTCTCAGTTTATATGAATCAGTGTACCATGATAGTACATTATAGTAGTCACTAAAAAAAAAAAAGTTTCCAAACCTTTTCTTTCTATAATAGTAAGGCTGTTAACAGCCATAATTGTTGGCTAATCTATAATAAAATATATTGAAATGTTTCTCTACCAGTCAGTAAATAAAAATATTAAAACTATACTAAATCTAATATACATTCTAAAATAATCTCATTGGATTGGTTTGAGTTTATCAAGAAAACTATTGAAAAATTATCCTCTTATTTTACATACAATTGACATTAGAGATCTTGAATATGGAAAAATATTGGGCAGAATTTTGAATATAATTGCTATCCATTCAGCAGGGGTTGAAGGAGGATTTGGCATGATGAACAATATTGCTACTGTTAAGAAGTCTTTTCCAGACTATGAGTTCTGCAAAGACGTTGCCCGCTGGTGCCACTGTGGTGGGGAATAAGGCGTGGATGTGGTTTCTGCATCCACATCTGTGTGTCCTTGGTTAGGTGCTGAGGAGACAGAGGTGACGGCAGGGGCAGTCTAGAGCTGTCCAGCATGCTGAGGTGGCATTGTTGTCACCGAGAACGGTCTCTGGGTCCAGGTCGTGTGGGAACCTGACGTCTAGATTCGTCCCTGACCATGATGCCCAGGCAGAATGCCTAGCAGTATTGATTATGTTTCCCCTACCCACACCACATCTTTTTAATTCGTCTCTTTATTAATAAATCCCTTTTGAATGATCCTAATTTGAATATGCCATCTATTTCCTGTTGGGAACCTGACTGATAATAAAAGTCATAACTCCCTGATAATGATTATAAGTAACAACGATTAGTTCAGTAGTGGGCATGTCTCCAACAAGTGAATCCAGACAAGGAAGTTTCCAGTAGGGAGATTTTTTTTTTATATATAAATTTATTTTTCCACTGGACATATGTATTTAAGCTTGGATCTCTTGAAATGCTTTTGCCACCACATGAAGCCTGACAATGAAGCCAGTCCTTGTAACCTGAAATGTACTACATGATACATGCATTTAGTAAGTGTATAAGAAAGAAGTCACATTTATTCATACAAGTTTATCATAGTTCTGTCTGAGACTCAGGGACAGAGAAGCCCTTACACTGGAATTTAAATTTAAACTAAGACTTGATTGGATGCATGAGACAAGTGCTCAGGGCTGGTGCACTGGGAAGACCCAGAGGGATGGGATGGGGAGGAAGGTGGGAGGGGGGATTGGGATGGGGAACACATGTAAATCCATGGCTGATTCATGTCAATGTAGATGAAAAACCACTACAATATTGTAAAGTAATTAGCCTCCAACTAATAAAAATAAATGAAAAAAAAATTAACTAAGACTTGAAGATCAAGTTCATTGGGTCAACAGATGGTTGGGGAGTATGTTGCAGATAAGGATTTTTGGGAGAAGAGATATCAGGAAAAATATGGTAGAAAAATAGCTTGCATGGGTATTATAGTTGAGGCTGAAAAGTCAGACAGGAGGCAAAACCTTCATATACCACAATCCTGCAGGCCATGGAAAGCCACTGGAGAATATGAAGGAGCACATGCAAAGAACAGAGGCCACGACAGGAGATCATTAGGTATTTTAGGTGACAGATAGTAAGTCTCTAGTCAAGGAATGAAATAGAAGGCTGAAAAGAGATAAATCCCTTTTTAATGTATGACAAAATGTGGCAGTGTATTTAGTTTGGGAGGTGAAGCTTGAAGAAGAAGGGTTAGCGTTAGAGTGACTGCTGTCTTCTGTGATGGGCAACCAGTCGAATGATGATGCTATAATACATGGGACAAGGAACACAGGAAAAGGAGGTTTGAGGGACAAAGAAAAGGATAGGATCGTGGTGAAAGTAAGAGTCAAAACACACTGAGGCTAACATATGAGACAGCCTATAGAAGTTGCTTAGAGGCAGACCTGGATTGGAAATTTAAAATTCACACATTATTAGTTGAAATCCTGTGTGTCTATAAAATCACCAGGGATTGGTAAAGACAACACATCAAAGAATGAATGAAAGATGAAGAAAGGGAAAAAGTTAGTGTGAAGTAAGGAAAACATAAAATTTAGAAATTTATGAAAGGCAAAAAAATATTTGGACACTCCAAGTTAAGAAATGTAATTTTTTTAACATAAAAATATTTTGATATACTTATGCAGCAAGGAAGAAAGCTAAAGCTCTCAGGCAAAGTAAAAAGTTTAACTGGCATTTGTTTATTATGTCTTTCCTTATTAGAATATAAGCTATATAAAAGGAGAGAGACTTTAATCCCTGGGCCTGGGACAAAATTTGTCTCATAGAATTGCTCTAAAAATATTTGATGAATGAAAAATGAGTGAATGAATGAAAAATACTCTGTGCTAATTGAGAGCAAGGAAAAGTATGCACTCTTGCACAGTGCTGACATAAACTGGTCCAACCCCATGTAGGCAATATGGAAATAATCTTTGATATAATCATTCTAAAAATTCATCCTGAGATAAATAATAAATATCTAAGAATTTTCCATCGGTGAGAAGTAAATATGTATAGCAATACAGATAAATTATGTACATCCTTCAGTGAACACAGAAGCTCTTTATATTCTGATATGAAAAGATTTCCAAAACATATTTTAAAGTCACAAACCAGAGTGTAGAAAAGTAAGGATAGTATGTTACTATTTCTGTAAGATAAAGAACATTATGAATACATTTGCTTATTTGTACAAAGAATAACTCTGGAAGGATACACAAGCAACAGCTAACTGCTGTAATGAAAGCAGAAGTATTTTCTCCCTTAACTATTGCTGAAGATTGAAATGGAAACTACAATTGTTGATAGCCCCAAACAGTGGTCATCCACAAATTCCTTTGTGATCAGTGACACTCCCACAGCTTAGAAGAAAGCAACAAAGAGAATCTATCCTTTAGTCCGTTACTTTTTTTGTTATCAAGTACTTGGGTATTGGCACTATGTAGAGACATCCTTCAGAACACATGTGCTATCTTTCTTATTCAAACACATAATCTGTACACTATCAAAAATGTCTTAGCTACAATATTTTTGAAGGAAATACAAAAATCGATGGTGACAACTGTGGTTGTCTTCAGGGAATACAAATGTGTGTCTAGTGAAACAGGGTTTGGAAAGAGATTCTAAAATTTTATTTATTCTTAAATATTTATTACCTGTTTTATAAAAGAATATGATAAAAAACTAAACAATCTAAAACTAAAAACAAATTTATTGAGCACATTAGCTTGTGTCAAACACTTTCCTACCTACTTTGTCTGTGTGGTGTTATCTGAGACCAGGAGGAAGGACATAAAAGAAAGGGAAAAGTCTGTAGCTAGTGAACATGTGAGCTCGTATGTATTGAGGGAGAGGGGGAAATGGCAGAAACTTGGAGGTTTTCATGTGTTACAGACTCTTTTTTTTCTTTGAATAAGAGACTGTCATCTGTTGAGTGGGAGGAGGCAGGGATCATGAAATCTCAGATGAACATTTGGCATAGTTGCTATAGAGAATAGGAATGGAGATGATCAAAAGCAGATAAAAGAATTCTGTGTATTGTTTAAAGTTGCATAGGCATCGATCTTTATTGCAGTGCTATTTTTCTTCAGAAATGCTCAGTGGCTCTGGTATAAGAGTGGGAAATGAACACTGTTAGATTATATATCTTGTTGTGAGAGAATGATAAAGTAGCAAGGGAGTAGGGAGTTGGAAATACTAGTAGAAAAGTTCTTGCTTAGTTGCTTCAATTGTGTCCCACTCTTGGAGACTCCGAGGACTGAAGCCAGCAAGCTCCTCTGTCCATGGGATTCCCCAGGCAAGAATACTACAGTGGTTGCCATTTCCTTCCCCAGAGGATGTTCCCGAACCAAGAATCAAACCCAGGTCTTCTGCATTGCAAATGGGTTCTTTACCGCTGAACTGCTGAACTACCGGGGAAGCCCTTAGTAGAAAAGTAGCTAAAATCAAATGCTAAATGAAGACACCAAAAGGGAACTTTGACTCTCCTGTAGCCTATGGTTTCTGTTGCTCAGCACACAGTCTCAGAAGGTAGGCTTGCGTGTGAAATTCTTTCAGAAAGGCTCCAGCTAGCTCAGGGGGCCCTCACCCACGTGGGGAAACAGCTGCAAACACCCCGCACATCTCTAGCTTTTCCTCCAGCTCACGGATTCTCCAGCGCCACTCCAGTCCAGCAGCAGCAGCCGCAGCTGGGAACCTTTTGGAGTGCAAATTTTGTTCCTTCCCTGACACTGAATCAGAAAACTTTGTGAGTAGAGCCCAAAGATTTGTGCATAAAAAAAAAATCCTGGGGAGAATTCTGATGCTAACAAACCTGAGGATTCTGGTACAGGTTCAAGTAAGTCCAGCTGCTTTAGCCTGAGACAAGCACTTGGTTAAATATAATAATTCTATCATTTTCCTTCAAGTCTGTGCAAAATTCCTACTACTCTACTTAATATTTCAGCCCATGTTACCTCTCTTCCTCTTTATGATACCTCCACCCACCCCATCTTCCTAACCTGCTTTAATTTTTCTTCTGTTCCTTATTAATTATAATGTTCAATACTATATACTTATTTGTTATGAAAGTTTTTGTCTATCTCTACCCACAAGGATATAATTGATTTGAGTGTGGGGCATCTTTGTTTTGTTCATTGACATATTCCAAGTTCCCAGAACAAGTGCCTGATGTCTAGTAGTTCAGTTCAGTTCAGGCGCTCAGGCATGTCCTAATCTTTGCAATCCCAGGGACTGCAGCGTGCCAGGTTTCCCTTTCCCTGTCCATCACCATCTCCGGGAGCTTACCCAAACTCATGTCCATCGAGTTGGTGATGCCATCCAACCATCATCCTCTGTCGTCCCCTTCCTCTCCTGCCTTCAATCTTTCCCAGAATCAGGGTCTTTTTCCAGTCAGTCAGTTCTTCCCATCAGGTGGCCAAAGTATTGGAGTTTCAGCTTCAGCATCAGTCCTTCCAATGAATATTCAGGACTGATATCCTTTAGGATTGACTGGTTTGAACTCCTTGCAGTCCAAGGACTCTCAAGAGTCTTCTCCAACACCACAGTTCAAAAGCATCAATTCTTAGGAACTCTACTTTCTTTATGGTCCAGCTCTCCATACATGACTACTGGAAAAATCATACCTTTGATTAGGCAGACCTTTATCAACAAACTAATATCTCTGCTTTTGAATATGCTGTCTAGGTTTGTCACAGTTTTTCTTCCAAGGAGCAAGTGTCTTTTAATTTCATGGCTTCAGTTACCATCTACAGTGATTTTGGAGCCCAAAAAAGTAAAGTTTCTCACTGTTTCCATTGTTTACCCATCTATTTGTCATGAAGTGATGGGACCAGATGCCATGACCTTAGCTTTCTGAATGTTGAGTATTAAGCCAACTTTTTCACTCACTTCTTTCACATCAAGAGGCTCTTTAGTTCCTGTTTGCTTTCTACCATAAGGGTGGTGGTCATCTGTATATCTGATGTTAGTGATATTTCTCCCAGCAAACTTGATTCCAGCCTGTGCTTCATCCATCCTGGCATTTCGCATGATGTAGTCTGGATATAAGTTAAACAAGCAGGGAGACAATATACAGCCTTGGCGTACTCCTTTCCCAATTAGGAACCAGTCCATTGTTCCATGTCCAGTACTAACTGTTGCTTCTTGACCTGCAACAGGTTTCTCAGGAGGCAGGCAAGGTGGTCTGGTATTCCCATCTCTTCAAGGATGTTTGTTGTGACCCACACAGTCAAAGACTTTGGTGTAGTTAATAAAACAGAAGTAGATGTTTTTCTGGAACTCTCTTGCTTTTTCTGTGATCCAGTGGATGTTGGCAATTTGATCTCTGGTTCCCTTGCCTTTTCTAAAACCAGCTTGAACATCTGGAAGTTGTCAGTTCATGTACTGCTGAAGCCTGGCTTGGAGAATTTTGAGCACAGCTTTGCTAGCGTGTAAGATGAGTGTAACTGTGCGATAGTTCGAGCATTCTTTGGATTGCCTTTCTTTGGGATTGGAATGAAAACTGACCTTTTCGAGTCCTGTGTCCACTGCTGAGTTTTCCAAATTTGCTGGCATATTGAGTGCAACACGTTCACACCATCACCTTTTAGGATTTGAAATAGGTCAATGGGAATTCCATCACCTCCACTAGCTTTGTTTGTAGTGATGCTTCCTAAGGCCCACTTGTCTGGCTTCTAGGTAAGTGATCACACCATCATGGCCATCTGGGTCATGAAGATCTTTTTTGTATAGTCTTCTGTGTGTTTTTGCCACCTCTTCTTAATATCTTCTGCT
Source organism: Odocoileus virginianus (assembly GCF_023699985.2). Classification (NCBI taxonomy): domain Eukaryota; kingdom Metazoa; phylum Chordata; class Mammalia; order Artiodactyla; family Cervidae; genus Odocoileus; species Odocoileus virginianus. The sequence goes on from NC_069698.1 coordinate 19,197,835, forward strand.
TCTGTTAGGTCCATACCATTTTTGTCCTTTATTGAGCTCATCTTTGCCTGAAATGGTCCTTTGGTATCTCTAATTTTCTTGAAGAGATGTCTAATTTTTTCCACTCTATTGTTTCCTCTGTTTCTTTGCATTGATCACTGAGGGAGGCTTTCTTATCTCTCCTTGCTAGTCTTTGGAACTCTGCAGTCAGATGGATATATCTTTCCTTTTCTCCTTTGCCTTTCACTTCTCTTCTTTTCTCAGCTATTGTATAGCTCCCTGAGACAATCCTTTAGGCTTTTTAAATTCCTTTTTCATGGGATGGCTTTGATCACCTGCCTCCTGTACAATGTCATGAACCTCCATCCATAGTTCATCAGGCACTCTGTCAGATCTCATCCCTTGAATGTATTTGTCACTTTGACTGTATAATCGTAAGGGATTTGATTTAGGTCATACTTGCATGCCCTCTGGTTTTCCCTACTTTCTTCAATTTAAGTCTGAATTTTGCAATAAGGAGTTCATGATCTGAGCCACAGTCAGCTCCCAGTCTTATTTTTGCTGACTGTATAGAGCTTCTCTATGTTCAGCGGCGAAGAATATGATCAATCTGATTTCAGTATTGATCATCTGGTGATGTCCATTTGTAGAATCTCGTCTTGTGTTGTTGGAAGAGGGTGTTTGCTATGACCAGTGCGTTCTCTTGGCAAAACTCTATTAGCCTTTGCCCTGCTTCATTTCGTACCCCAAGGCCAAATTTGCCTGTTACTCCAGGTGTTTCTTGACTTCCTACTTTTGCATTCCAGTCCCCTATAATGAAAAGGACATCTTTTTTCAGTGTTAGTTCTAAAAGGTCTTGTAGGTCTTCATAAAACTGTTCAACTTCAGCTTGGACTTTACCATGCATCCTTTCAATGAATATTCTGGGTTGATTTCCTTTAGGATTGACTGGTTTGATCTCCTTGCTCTACAAGAGATTCTCAAGAGTTTTCTCCAGCACCACAATTTGAAAGCATCAATTCTTCAACACTCAGTCTTCTTTATGGTCCAACTCTCACATTCATACATGACTACTGGAAAAACCATAGCTTTGACTACATGGACCTTTGTTGCCAAAGTGATGTCTCTGCTTTTTAATATACTGGCAAGATTTGTCATAGAAATCAGAATGTTTAATTTTTATTACATGTTACATGGTCTTCTTGCTTGGCTTTTACAGTTCACTCTTTATGTTGAGAAACAGTGAGCATTTAAAAGCATGACTAGATGATTTTATTCTGCTCTTCAGAATTCAATGACTTTTCATTATACTTAGAATAAATTCTCAGAGAAGGCAATGGCACCCCACTCCAGTACTCTTGCCTGGAAAATCCCATGGACAGAGGAGCCTGCTAGGCTGCAGTCCATGGGGTCGCGAAGAGTCGGACACGACTGAGCAACTTCACTTTCATGCATTGGGGAAGGAAATGGCAACCCACTCCAGTGTTCTTGCCTGGAGAATCCCAGGGACGGGGGAGCCTGGTGGGCTGCTGTTTATGAGGTCGCACAGAGTCAGATACGACTGAAGCGACTTAGCAGTAGCAGCAGAATAAATGCTACATCTTTAACCATCCCCTTTGAGACCTTTCAAGAATTGGTCCTTGCCATCTTTTTAGTCTTCTATGGCATCACTGTCCTATCCTCACTATTCTTGCAGCAACACAGGCCTTCTTAGTTTTGCTACTTCTTAAATTAAGACTTCCTTCTAAATTAGGGCCTTTGCACTGGCTGATCCCTCTGCTTGGAAGATCCTCTCCTAGAGAACTTGCTCTTGTTTTCATTAAAGTTTCAGACTCTATCATACCATTTTTCTTCATAGTATTTATCACTACTGGAAATTCTTATATTTCCTGCTTGTATATTTTCTGCTTTCCACACTAGAATTTAAGGTTCCTAAAGTAAGGATCTAGACTTTATGATTCAATGTGGTAACTTCAGTGCCAGGAACAATATCTAATATGTAAGTTTTCAATAAATACCTTAACATTTTATTGCATGCTTCCCAGGTGCCAGGCTGTATATTGGTAGCACAATTTTAATAAAAAATTTAGTTTCTGCCCTTAAGAGATTTTCAGAGTATGAAAAACAAGAAGAGCCAAATTTTCATAGTTGTAAGTGTTATATAAGAGCAAAGTGTAAGAGCTTCTATGGGCTATAGAGTAGGCCCTTGTTTACCTATTTTATATATAGGTAGTTTGTATATGTCAATCCCAAACTTCATTACTTGTACTGTTTATAGGAGTTTTTAACATCAATAAATTATGTAGATAATTCTGAAAGCAAACTTCACAAAATAACAAATGTACAGGAGTTATTGTATTTGAAAGATTTCCTAAGCCCTGTCAAATCAGAGTCATAATTTTATGAGTTTTAAAAAACACTAACATAATCTAAATCAATAACTATTTATTTTATTCCTAGTAACAAATGAAATTTTTTTTGCCATTTGCGTTGAGTCAGTTGAATCATCAACTTAAAATTAAGGCATTTACCACTTTTTGTCAGATGTCACTTGTCAATAAGATGATAAAATTACATTGCAAAAGATGTCCATGTGACAGACCATTATTTTTCTATCAAAGCTTAAGTTTAACATGCAGTAGAAATCAAACACCATATTTAGCAATCAATTTTCTCCTTTGGAAGGAAAAAGCTCACAAAAGTGGAAGAAAGATTGATTTAGGAGTTATTATGCAACAGTTCTGATACCTCTCCTGGTATTCTACTCTGTTTAGGAAAAGGTAAGACATAATATGAAGTCCCTAAAAGGCATTTTAGTAAAGAAGGTGTAAGGTCATCTGATATGCAGAGGAATTATTATGGCTTTAACCTGGGTAGGGAAAGACTTAGTCATTAACCTTTTGGCGCTAACTTTAATAACAACTCATGGACACATGGATATTCACAACTCATGGACACATGGATATTCGTTGCTTTGATCTCTCTTGGCTAATTTTCTATTGCACAAGTCATTTAAAATAAGTGTTTTCCTGGTACAGTCCTTGACATTTCTGTTAATTTTGTGCTTGTCATATCCTCAAAATGCTTTCTTTTCTTACACAACTCATAGGGTATGTTGCCACTTATTCTCCTAAAGATAGCATTTTTATCTCGTATCCTTGGGATATGTCTGTTGACTTTACTTTAGGCAGCACATGATCAAAATATTTCCTTATCTCATACAGAAGGTCCAGAATGAAATGGCAGCCTCTCCTAAGTCTTGCCTTGGTTTTATATGATCCAGTTTAATCTTAGCACTTTCACTCTCCTATGTAATGATTTGATATTACTCCTTTGGACTGAATTTCATTTTTTTTATACATATGAACAAATAAGTGAACAGTTCCAAAAATAATAGGAAATGTCTATTAAACAGCTTTTGGAACATATTTTTAAAGATCATATAATGTAGCATATTATTTGCATAGAAACATGTGCCACTAATTCAAAGAGTTCATGCAAATTCATGTTAACTGGATTAATTTCAATTTATTAAGGACATGTCCATTTATTAAAAAAACAAAAACAAAAAGAATAAATTGAAATAAGCCAGCTTAATGAAAGGAGACCATTAGTACAAGTGACTTCATATCACATGAGGGCTACTCAGGGGAATGGAAAGGGATATGGAAAGGATATTCTCTTACTTTTTTTTCCAGATTTAAGTAGTCTGTTTCATCGGCATTTTTCTTTGCTCTTTCCTGTCTCTGCTTGCATGTCAACCAACATGAGATCCTGGCTACAGTGTTGCATAAACTTTCCATTCAAGTCCTGCTTCATCCAACAGTTAATGGACTCAGTATCTCCCTGCCCTATTGATAAATTCTGAGGAGTTTTGAATCAATTTCAGAGGAAGGTGTTTGGGTGACTATGTTTCCAGAGCTGGCATCAGATCCTTGCTGAAAATCCACTAATCCCACCTCTATTGAAAGTGAAAATGAACATTATTCAGTTGTGACTGACTCTTTGTGACTCCCTGGACTATCAGTTCAGTTCACTCACTCAGTCGTGTCCAACTCTTCGAGACCCCATGGACCACAGCATGCCAGGACTTGTTGTCCATGACTAACTCCTAACTCTACTCAAACTCATCTCCATTGAGTCGGTGATAACATCCAACCATCTCATCCTCTGTTGTCCCCTTCTCCTGCCTTCAATCTTTCCCAGCATCAGGGTCTTTTAAAATGAGTCAGCTCTTCACATCAGGTGGCCAAAGTATTAGAGTTTCAGCCTCAACATCAGTCCTTCCAATGAACACTCAGGACTGATCTCCTTTAGGATGGACTGGTTGGATCTCCTTGCAGTCCAAGGGACTCTCAAGAGTCTTCACCAAAACCACAGTTCAAAAGCATCAATTCTTTGGCACTCAGCTTTCTTTATAGTCCAACTCTCACATCCATACATGACTACTGGAAAAACCATAGCCTTGACTAGACAGACCTTTGTTGGCAAAGTAATGCCTCTGCTTTTTAATATGCTGTCTAGGTGGGTCATAGCTTTCCTTCCAAGGAGTAAGTGCCTTTTAAGTTCATGGCTGCAGTCACCATCTGCAGTGATTTTGGAGCCCCCCAAAATAAAATCAGCCACTGTTTCCACTGTTTCCCCATCTATTTGCCATGAAGTGATAGGATAGGACCAGATGCCATGATCTTAGTTTTCTGAATGTTGAGCTTTAAGCCAACTTTTTCACTCTCCTCTTTCACTTTCATCAAGAGGCTCTTTGGTTCTTCTTCACTTTCTGCCATGAGGGTGATGTCATCTGCATATCTGAGGTTATTGATATTTCTCCTGGCAATCTTGATTCTGGCTTGTGCTTCCTCCAGCCCAGTGTTTCTCATGATGTACTTTGCACATAAGTTAAATAAGCAGGATGACAATAAACAGCCTTGACGAACTCCTTTTCCTGTTTGGAACCAATCTGTTGTTACATGTCCAGTTCTAACTGTTGCTTCTTGACCTGCATACACATTTCTCAAGACGTAGGTTAGATGGTCTGGTATTCCAATCTCATGAAGAATTTTCCACAGTTTTTTGTGATCCGCACAGTCAAAGGCTTTGTCATAGTCAATAAAGCAGAAACAGATTTTTTTTGGAACTCTCTTGCTTTTTTGATGATCCAGCAGATGTTGGCAATTTGATCTCTGGTTCCTCTCCCTTTTCTAAAACCAGCTTGAACATCTGGAATTTCACAGTTCATGTATTGCTGAAGCCTGGCTTGGAGAATTTTGAGCATTATTTTAGTATTGTGTGAGATGAGTGCAATTGTGTGGTAGTTTGAGCATTCTTTGGCATTGCCTTTCTTTGGGATTGGACTGGAAAGTGACCTTTTCTAGTCCTGTGTCCACTGCTGAGTTTTCCAAATTTGCTGGCATATTGAGTGCAGCACTTTCAAAGCATCATCTTTTAGGATTTGAAAAAGTTCAACTGGAATTCCATCACCTCCACTAGCTTTGTTCGTAGTGCTGCTTCCTAAGGCCCACTTGACTTCACATTCCAGGATGTCTGCCTCTAGGTGAGTGATCACACCATCGTGGTTATCTGGGTCATGAAGATCTTTTTTGTACAGTTCTCCTGTGTATGCTTGCCACCTCTTCTTAATATCTTCTGCTTCTGTTAGGTCCATACCATTTCTGTCCTTTATTGAGCCCATCTTTGCATGAAATGTTCCCTTGGTATCTCTAATTTTCTGGAAGAGATCTCTAGTCTTTCCTATTCTACTGTTTTCCTCTATTTCTTTGCATTGATCACTGAGGAAAGCTTTCTTATCACTCCTTGCTATTCTTGGGAACTCTGCATTCAAATGGGTATATCTTTCATTTTCTCCTTTGCATTTCACTTCTCTTTTTCTCTCAGCTATTTGTAAGCCCTTCTCAGACAACCATTTTACCTTTTTACATTTCTTTTTCATGGGATGGTCTTGATCACTGCCTCCTGTACAATGTCACAAACCTCCATCCATAGATCTTCAGGCACTCTGTCTATGAGATCTAATCCCTTGAATCGATTTGTCACTTCCATTGTATAATCATAAGGGATTTGATTTAGATCATACCTGAATGGTCTAGTAGTTTTCCTTACTTTCTTCAACTTAAGTCTGAATTAACCATGGACTACAGTGTGTGGAATGCTCCTGGCCAGAATACTGGAGTTGGTAGCTGTTGCCTTCTCCAGGGGATCTTCCCAACTCAGGCATTGAACCTAGGTCTCCCGCATTGCCTGTGGATTCTTTAAAAGCTGAGCCACCAGGGAGCCCTATTAGGAGTTAACATAAATCTTTATTCTACTCCCAAAGTCCAGAGATAAGAAGGGAAGATAGAAGAAGAGAAAAACAAAAGCCAGAGAGAACTAGATGGAACTAAATTGGTGAGAAATATAACCTCCAAGAGACACTGGGTCTCATTATGCACTGATTTTATCACATTAGTGCTTTAATGACACACCCACGGGAGTTATGACTGGAATTCAAGGACCAAAAACATGTAACAAGAGAGTGCCACCCCACTCCCTTGGAAAGCCTTGGCCCTTCCCCGGTAGACTAAAGCCTATGTCTCCCCTTCATTAGCCTCATTCCTCCTCCATTTGTCTTCATTCTTTAAAATCAAATTCCTGTTGCTACATAGTCCAGAAGTTGATATGTGAACTAAGATACAGTTTTTCCACTCTTTGGCCATTTAATAAAGCTTGTGCTGCATTGATCTCAGCTTTGATTTTGTTATCTGGCTACAGAAACCCTAAAGGAAAAACATCTTTTTCTTCTGAGGCGGCAGACTTTGGCAAAGGCTAGGGGCTGAGCCAGGGTCAACATAACATATTCAATAATCCTGAAGAATTATATATTATTCCATGTTAATGATACTTGCTGGTATGTTTATGTCAGGATAAAGAATTGACATCAGAACTTTAGGAGTGACTTACTTTGATATGATGTATACTCAATTGAAGATGAGTGAATTGTGTATGGGTAAGAGGTATCAATATACTGCATTTTTATACTCTCATGAAAGTGAAAATTGTTAGTCACTCAGTCATGTCCAGCTCTTTGTGACCCCATGAACTATAACCCCTCAGGCTCCTCTCTCCATGGAATTTTCCAGGCAAGAATATTGGAGTGGGTTGCCATTTGCTTCTCCAGGGGTCTTCCTGACCCAAGGATCCAACCCGGTTCTCCCACATTGCAAGCAGATTCTTCACCATCTGAAGCATCAGGGAAGTCCTTTATACTCTAATAGTTGTGGACAATTTTATGGTATTTTAATTCCTACTTTCTATTAGAAGATTCTTGAAAGAGACTGAATACATGGGCATTCTTCTTAGGCAGGGTGAAAACTAGATGAGATGAGTGTACCTGATGGCTGTATTTTGGGCAAGTGGTACAGATGTTGCCCCAATCTTTTTGAAATGTAGTTAATTCATTTCTAGGTCACCTTGTATTTGTAGGGCTGTATCAAGGCAGTCCCAGAGGAAATTACTCTAATTAAATGGCTTTTTTTATAGTGCCTGGCTTTTTGCCTGCCCTTCCTCTTGCTTCTTTCAAAAGAACTTATCTATTGATAAATCTTCAAGTAGAAGTGGGTAAGTTAGTAGAAAACTGTGAAAATTGTGTTCTACTTTGGAGTATATTTTAGGGGAGAAGAACCTCTAAGAGCTTGTGTGGGTTTGGAGGAAAAAGAAATTGGTTTGAGTTTTGGATCCTGCTGCAAAGAGGAAAAGGAAGGCCCAGAAGCTGGCCTGGACTGGAGAAAGGTCATGTCACTCAACAGAAGAAAGATGCATTTAATTCCTTAGTATTAATCTCTGGATGTTTAAGGAGCTCCTGAAAGTGAAAGTGTTAGTTGATCAGTTGAGTCTACATCTTTGTGACCCCATGGACTGCAGCCCGCCAGGCCCCTCTGTCCATGGAATTCTGCAGGCAAGAACACTGCAGTGGGTTGCCATTCACTTCTGCAGGGGATCTTCCCAACTCAGGGCTTAAACCCAGGTCTCCTGCATTGCAGGCGGATTCTTTACCATCTGAGCCACCAGGGAAGCCCATAATGAGCTCCTATCAAGTATGAAGTCCAGTGCTCTGGTCTATGGAAAAGAACTAATTGCTTTCAAAGAGTTTACAACTCAGCTGGAATAAAACAGCATACATAGTGCTAGACAGGTTTGGATAAGATAGACCATGAGTTTATATGGAGTTAAGATCACAACAAACTGTGGAAAATGCTTAAAGAGATGGGAATACCAGATCACCTTGCCTGCCTTCTGAGAAATCAGTATGCAGATCAAGAAGCAATAGTTGGAACCGGACTGGTTCCAGTCCATAGAACAATGGACTGGTTCCAAATTGGGAAAGGAGTATGACAAGGCCCTATATTGTCACCCTGCTCATTTAATTTATATACAGAGTACATCATGAGAAACACTGGGCTGGATGAAGCAAAAGCTGGAATCAAGATTGCCGGGAAAAATATCAATAACTTCGGATATGCAGATGACACTACCCTTATTGCAGAAAGCAAAGAGGAACTAAAAGCCTCTTGATGAAAGTGAAAGAGGAGAGTGAAAAAGCTGAGTTAAAACTCAACATTCAAAAAACTAAGATCATGGCATCCAGTCCCATCACTTCATGGCAAACAGATGGGGAAACAATGGAAACAGTGACAGACTTTATTTCCTTGGGCTCCAAAATCACTGAAGATGGTGATTGCAGCCATGAAATTAAAAGACACTTGCTCCTTGGAAGAAAAGCTATGACAAACCTAGACAGCATATTAAAAAGAAGACATTACTTTGCCGACAAAGGTCCATATAGTCGAAGGTCCATATGGTTTTTCCAGTAGTCATGTATGGATGTGAGAGTTGGACCATAAAGCAGAGTGCCAAAGAACTGATGCTTTTGAACTGTGAGCTCTTGAGAGTCCCTTGGACAGCAAGAAGATTCAGTCAATCAATCCTAAAGGAAATCAGTCCTGAATATTCATCAGAAGGACTGATGCTGAAGCTGAAGCTCCAACACTTTGGCTACCTGATGGGAAGAACTGACTCACTGGAAAAAGACCCTGATGTTGGGAAAGATTGAAGGCAGGAGAGGAAGGGGACGACAGAGGATGAGACGGTTGGATGGCATCACAGACCCGATGGACATGAATCTGAGCAAACTCCAGGCGTCGGTGATGGACAGGGAAGCCTGCCGTGCTGTAGTCCATGGGGTCTGCAGAGTCAGACACGACTGAGTGACTGAACAGAACTGAAGATCTCTGGCCCTGAGATGCAAGCATAGATGCTTTCTCCTGAAACCTTTCAACATGATGGATTTTGAGGAGTCGCAAGCCAGAAGTTGTTACAAAACTGAGCTACAAAATCATGGATTTCCTGTACAGGAACCAAAGCTGCAGGTTAACACTTTGAGGCCGACAGACATGTCAAGAGAGGGAGTTGCAAGGCTGCACCTTGCAGGTGAAAGGTGAGTGGTGTGGCGTCACAGCGGAGCCTGATACACAACCAGTGGCTCATCGTTTCCTTCTCTGTGGGCTTCACTTTAAGGACAAGTAAGATCGAGTGAGCGCATCTCTGGGTTTCGTCATATTTAGGTGATTTTTGGAAGATCAGGACAATCCAGAACCTCCTTCCTACCTAATATTCTTGTATATTATAAGAAGTTTTCCTAGAGACAGTCGTAGCAGAAACTTTTACTATAATGTGATACTTTTCCATAAATATAGTATAACTTCCTGACTATTGTCCAAATGCAAAATTTATTGAGGAGCCACTGCATGTTAGTTCTATTCAAACATTCCAAATGTTTGAAGCAAATTAAAACTTTCTTAACTGTGGTGGATTCTTCTTTTTTTAATGTCTGAACCACCAGGGAAGTCTGCAAATTTGCCTTATCTATTAAATAATCAGGTATGAAAAATAAATCAAGAAAACAAGGATGTTTCAAAGAATAAGAAGACCATTAATTTACACTTGGTAGATTTATTTGGTTTGAAAGTTTAAATGTGTTAGAACCTTTGCCAGTAGTAGTCTTACAATATTTTTTCCTATTTGTTAAAAAATTCAGTAAAGTATCATTGTTTCAATCAGAGTATAAAATCACTGTTTTAATTAACTTTGAGGAAATTACTGAAAAGTATGAAATAGCATAATTTTTTGATCTATCAGGAATTTGTGAAGAAAGTAAAAAGACAAAACAGTTTTTGGTGTTATTAAAGTGAATATTTACTGCATGCAACGTTAAGCTGAAGTACTAAAGAGACAATATTTGGGGTGATGGTGGAGTGAGGAGTTATCTGCATTTGTTTAAGAACTATCTGGAAGCAACCTAATTTTAATTATTTTTAAGTGCTTGTTCCAAGTAAGAGCAAAGCAAACTGTCAGTTGCATTCTCTTTTTCTGTTTTTTTCCTCATTAGTTACATACTACAGAGATATAGATCTGAGAAGTATTGAATATAATGAAATAAGATGCCAATCAATGCCATTAACATAATTGTTTTCAAAAGAATCTGATTATTTCATGTCTTTAAATATGAAAGAAAAAATCATTATGTTTGTAATGAATTAATTCATAATACAGATATTCATTTAGCTTACTTTATTTTGAGAAACAGCTCTCTGACAGTACAATTCTCCTATGTTGACTTAAGTATAATTAAGTTCATGCTTCCTCTTTGCATAAGAATTTCTCATTTGTCTTATCTTTAGTTTTATGATGAAGGAATGTTATATTTATTCAAATAAAAGCTGTTTTGTGTGTGTAAGTTTAAAAGTCTGCATTTTAAAATAGCCTTTGTGGCTCTTTCTCACACTATCAATCTCTATTTCCCAAAGCAGTTTCTGCAAAATTTAATTAAGATTTCCTTTTTTTCTATTTTATTCTCCTTAAATACTGCTGTCCTAAATACTTGCCAAACTAGCAATTCTGCATTCCTAGACAGATCTAGTCTGTATTATCTGTTTGGAAAAAATTGAAATTGTCTCTTTTTCATTGTGGCATGTCAGTATTTGAAAGCTAAAAAATGCTTTTCATCATTTGTAGTCTCTTCATGCTTTGTTTGATGCTATTTAGATATTTAGCACATTTAGGTTGCCAGACAGATTTAACAAACAAGAAAGTAGAGAATATTCAGTTAAATTTGAATATTAAATAAACAATGAATATTTTTAGTACGTCTAGAATGCTTATATTGACAAAAATATTCATTGTTTACCTGAAACTCAAATTTATCTTGGTATCTTCTACTTTATCTGGCAACATTAACACACTTCATATTTCATAGGATTTGTGTAAACATTCAATTCCTTTTCAGATCCTATTTCTTCTCTTTTATACTATCTTCATTATTTCCCATTTTTCAGATTACAAAATGAGAAAGAGTGAATTCAGTTCTATAATTGTTGCATACAGAGAAGTTGTCTTGCTGGGTAAGATACTAAATACTATGTTTGTAGGTAATATATTAAAACTAAGAAAAAATCAAAAGCACAAGTAGTCATAACCCTGCTAACACTTTCAACTCTAAATCTCTAGTCTAACTTTTCATTTCAGAATTTACTTTTAACCTGTCCCTCTCACCCCCACCTCCCACTTCCAAACATACACACAGCTTTTAGGCTTCCTCTCTTGATCAGAGTTGGCTGGGATGGGCTCCCTTCCAATGACAAGGAGGGGGACACATCATTGAAATTAGTTTTCTGGCTTTTGGCTAGTCATAAAAAAAAAAACCATTCAACAGTATTCTCAGCTTTGCTCCTTAGAGCTGGCTCACTAAAACTACTAATGGGTGTCCCTACGGGGTGGGGTGTTCAAATAAAATTGGAACACTCTGGGTTAAAGGCATATATCTACTGGAGAACTTCTCTGAAGCTTAAGTATGCTTCTTTTCACTACAAATACGTAAAAGGAGGCCACAGTGAGACAGGTTGGGACCTGGGACCATTTGCTGAGGTGCTTGCACCTGAACAAACATCTCCAGCAATAGAATACAAAAAAGAGATAAGGGACTAAAAATAATTGTGTGCATGAGAAGTGGGGCAAATTAGGAGCAAGACACAAAAAGAGCAAAAACCCAACAGCTGCTTCTGAGGTGTTGGGAGCAAAAGAAGGGCATCGCACATGCACCCTGCACATAGCACCCCCTAGAGGGTGGGTAGACCACTTAAGCCACCCTTCCAGCCTGACACATCAATTTACCCTTAACCACTTCAGAAACCAGCTTGCCCCCCGCACCCCCCCCCCCACCCCGCCAGGGAGCAAACAAGGATTTGTTGTTGTTCCTTTGTGCTCTAGGATGAGTCCCAATAAAGCCTTGACTGAATTTCTCATCTGGTCTCTGATCAATTTCTATCAATAGAGTCTAAGAAACCTGGTTGAAAATAACAATATACTGCTTTTCCCTATTTTTTTTTTGTATAGTCAAAGTTATGATTTCTACAGTAGTCACCTATGGATGTGAGAGTTGGATCATTAAGGCTGAGCACCAAAGAATTGATGCTTTCCAACTGTGGTGCCAGACAAGACTCTTGAGAGTCCCTTGGGCATAAGGAGATCAAACCAGTCAATCCTAAAGGAAATCAACCATGAATACTCATTGAAATGACTGATGCTGAAACTGGAGCTCCAGTACCTTGGCCACCTTGATGCAAAGAGCTGACTCATTGGAAAAGACCCTGATGCTGGGAAAGACTGAGGGCAGGAGGAGGAGATGACAGAGGATGAGATAGTTGGATGACATTATTGAGTGAATGGACATGAGTTTGAGCAAACTCTGGGAGACAGTGAAGGGCAGGGAGGCCTGGAGTGCTGCAGTCTATGGGGTCACAAAGAGCCCAATATGACTGAGCAACTGAACTCCAACAGACCTTTTCATGTGTATGGCACTGCGAGTACTTTTTTGTGAGACACTGAGTTTTGGGAAAAACAGTTTGGGAATTCTGAATAAGGTTCCAGCTCCTTTTCATCTGACTTCAGTATCTCAGGGCTTCCCTTGTGGCTCAGCTGGTAAAGAATCTGCCTGCAATGTGGGAGACCTGGGTTCAGTCACTGGGTTGGGAAGATCCCTTGAAGAAGGGAAAGGCTACTCACTCCAGTCTTCTGGCCTGGAGAACTCCACAGACTGTACTGTCCATGGGGTTGAAAAGAGTCAAACACGACTGAGTGACTTTCACTCACTTCAATATCTCACGTGGTTTGAGAACTAGAATAGTGTGACAATTCAGTCTACCACAGTGTCAGTCAGGTTGCATCAACAGAGGAGATTTCAAATGGCCCACTCAGAGCATTGCTGGATTAATTTAAATTAAATAAACTCACATTAATAAATAACAGGGACTAGGGAACCACTGATACAAGGGACATGGACTTGGGCAAACTCCAGGAGGTGGTGAGGCTAGGGATGCTGATGTGCTGCAGTCCATGCGGTTGCAAAGAGTAGGACATGACTGGGCAACTGAGCAACAAGGGGGTACATAGATCAGAGTGAAGGAAACCTGGAAATAACCTTTGTTGGGCATCTACACAATTCTAGAAACTCTGTAAATGTGTTGTATTCAATATGCCAGGAAATTTGGAAAACTCAGCAATGGCCACAGGACTGGAAAAGTCGGTTTTCATTCTAATCCCAAAGAAAGGCAATGCCAAAGAATGCTCAAACTACTGCACGATGGCACTCATCTCACACACTACTAAAGTAATACTCAAAATTCTCCAAGGCAGGCTTCAACAGTACTTGAACCGTGAACTTCCAGATGTTCAAGCTGGTTTTAGAAAAGGCAGAGGAACCAGAGATCAAATTGCCAACATCCTCTGGATCACTGAAACAGCGAGAGAGTTCCAGAAAAACATCTACTACTGCTTTATTGACTATGCCAAAGCCTTTGACTGTGTGGATCACAATAAACTGTGGAAAATTCTGAAAGAGATGGGAATACCAGACCACCTTGCCTGCCTCCTGAGAAATCTGTATGCAGGTCAAGAAGCAACAGCTAGAACTGGACATGGAACAACAAATTGGTTCTAAATAGGGAAAGGAGTATGTGAAGACTGTATATTGTCACCCTGCTTATTTAACTTATATGCAAAGTACATCATGAGAAACACTGGGCTGGAAGAAGAACAAACTGAAATCAAGATTGCCCGGGAGAAATATTAATAACCTAAGATATGCAGATGACACCACCGTTATGGCAGAAAGTGAAGAAGAACTAAAGAGCCTCTTGATGAAAGTGAAAGAGGAGAGTGAAAAAGTTGGCTTAAAACTCAGCATTCAAGAAACTAAGATCATAGCATCCGGTCTCATCACTTCATGGCAACTAGATGGGAAAACAGTGGAAACAGTGACAGATTTTATTTTGGGGGGCTCCATAATCAGTGCAGATGGTGACTGCAGCCGTGAAATTAAAAGATGCCTGCTCCTTGGAAGAAAAGCTATGACCAACATGAACAGTATATTAAAAAGCAGAGACATTACTTTGCCAACAAAGTTCTATCTAGTCAAAGTTATGGTTTTCCAACCAATCCATCCTACAGGAAATCAGTCCTGAATATTCATTGGAAGGACTGATGCTGAAGCTGAAATTTCAATACTTTGACTACCTGATGTGAAGAACTGACTCATTTGAAAAGACCCTGATGCTGGGAGAGATTAAAGGCGGGAGGATTAGATGGTTGGATGGCATCACTGGCTCACTGGACTTGAGTTTGAGTAAACTCTGGGAGTTGATGATGGACAGGGAGGCCTGGAATGCTGTGGTTCATGGGATCACAAACAGTCGGACACAACTGAGACTGAACTGAACTGAACTGAGCACCTGCATAATCCTAGAAACTGTGTAATATGCCTGCTATATATACCTTGTTTAGGTTAGGCATCATTTGTATTATTTATATTATTTTTGTAATAGCCTCACAACAAAAGTGTTGTACCCTTTTATAGATGAAGAAACCAGCAAATTTGGAAAACTAGGCAGTGGCCACAGGACTGGAAAAGGTTGGTTTTCATTTCAATCCCAAAGAAAGGCAATGCCAAAGAATGCTCAAATTATTGCACAATTGCACTCATCTCACACGCTAGTAAAGTTATGCTCAAAATTCTCCAAACCAGGCTTCAGCAATATGTGAACCATGAACTTCCAGATGTTCAAGCTGGTTTTAGAAAAGGCAGAGGAACCAGAGATCAAATTGCCAACATTTGCTGGATGATCGAAAAAGCGAGAGAGTTCCAGAAAACATTTACTTCTGCTTTATTGACTATGTCAAAGCCTTTGACTGTGTGGATCACAATAAACTGTGGAAAATTCTGAAAGAGATGGGAATACCAGACCAACTTGCCTGCCTCCTGAGAAACCTGTATGCAGGTCAAGAAGCAACAGCTAGAACTGGACATGGAACAACAAATTGGTTCTAAATAGGGAAAGGAGTATGTGAAGGCTGTATATTGTCACCCTGCTTATTTAACTTATATGCAGAGTACCTCATGAGAAACACTGGGCTGGATGAAGCACAAGCTGGAGTCAAGATTGCCAGGAGAAATATCCGTAACCTCAGATTCATCTAGGGTGTTTTACAAATCGCAGATCAGCAACCACTCACATGAGTAAATTAAAGCTCTCAGGTAGTGAAAAGGCAGCTGTTCCCACTTTGCTGGCTGCCATTTTGGAATCACCCCAGGGATTTTAAAAAATACCGATGCCTGTGTCCCAGTTCCAGAAATCTTGACTTAATGGATGTGGGGTGTGGCACGGGCGTTGGGATTTTAAAATACTACCGAGGTGATTGTAATATTCAGTCAGGCTGAGATCATCTGTTTTTATAGATCACGATGACTATATAAGAATTTCCATAAAGAAACAAAAGAAATATGTCAATGTTACTTTTAATTTAAAAACCTCATTTAAAATAATTGCTGCTGAGTCAAAGGCCTTTTTCAGACGAACCAAGAGCAAGTTAAAACTTGGTATACTTTCCTATTTAAATGATATTTGTATTCATTTGGGGTTCTGTGGTGTAAAATATGTACTTATTTCATCAGGTAGGTCACTGAGTCCATCTTATTTAATCTTTAAAACTCATAATCCTCCCCCAAACCATGGTGGTTTCCCATCACATTTCAGTGTAGATTTAATTACCATGCTAAGAAAAGCGTATTATCAAAACAGCATAAAATATCTTCATAGTAATGTCTTAAGTGTTTTATTAAAGCATTTTTTATATCTCATATTTCTTTCTCTCTTACTCTGTCAGAAGTCTCAGAACAGAATTTAAGCAAACTACAAGTTTCTGGGAGTAACAACATTTTTCAAACTATTCTTTAATTTTGGATGTTAATTTGTTTTTTCTAACTGTTAAAGTTGAAGAAAAAGAAACTTTATTAGATTTGTTCTAGGAACAATATAGTGTATCTTTTTAGGAAATGCTAAAGTAGTGGTAATAACAGTGGATATTTACTGGAAAAGGGTACTTTTCATCCCAATCCCAAAGAAAGGCAATGCCAAAGAATGTTCAAACTACTGCACAATTGTGCTCATTTTGCATGCTAGCTAGGTAATGGTTGAAATCCTTCAAGCTAGGATTCAGCAGTATGTGAACCAAGAAATTCCAGATGTACAGGCTGAGTTTTGAAGAGGCAGAGGAACCAGAGATCAAAGTGCCAACATTTTTTGGATTATGGAGAAAGCAAGGGAGTCCCAGAAAAAAATTTGCTTCTTCAACTCTGCTAAAACCTTTGACTGTGTGGATCACAGCAAACTGTGGAAAATTCTTAAAAAGACAGGAGTACCAGACCGTTACCTATCTCCTGAGAAACCCTGTATGTGGGTCAAGATACAAGAGTTAAAATCACACATGAAACAACAGACTGGCTCCAAATTGGGAAAGGAGTACGTCAAGGCTGTATATTGTCACCCTGCTTACTTAATTTATCTGCAGAGTACTCATGGGAAATGTAGGGTTGGATGAATCCCAAGCTAGCATCAAGATTGCTGGGAGAAATACTAACAGCCTTAGATACGCAGATACCACTCTAATGGCAGAAAGCAAAGAAGAACTAAAGGGTCTTTTGATGAAGGTGAAGGAGGAGAGTGAATAAATTGGCTTAAAACTCAACATTCAAAAAACAAAGATCATGGCATCCGGTCCCATCACTTCATGGCAAATAGAGGTGGAAAAGTGAAAACAGTGCTAGATTTTCTTGGGCACCAAAATCGCTTTGGATAGTGACTGCAGCCATGAAATTAAAAGACACTTGCTCCTTGGAAGAAAAGCTATGGCAAACCTAGACAGCATATTAAAAAGCAGAGACATCACTTTGCTAACAAAGGTCCCTATAGTCAAACCTATGATTTTTCCAGTAGTTATATATGAATGTGAGAGCTGGTCCATAAAGAAGGCTGAGCACTGAAGAACTGATGCTTTCAAATTGTGGTACTGGAGAAGACTCTTAAGGGTCCCTTGGACAGTAAGGAGCCCAAAACAGTCAATCCTAAAGGAAATCAACCCTGAATATTCACTGGACTGATGCTGAAGCTGAATCTCCAATACTTTGGCCACCTGACGTGAAGAGCCGACTCATTGGAAATGCCCTGATGTTGGGAAAGACTGTAGGCAAAAGGAGAAGGGGGTGGCAGAGGATGAGATGGTTAGATAGCACCACCAACTCAATTGAGATGAGTATGAGCAAACTCTGGGAGACAGTGGAGGACAGGGGAGCCTGGCAGGTTTGTGTCCATGGGGTCACAAACAGACATGACTTAGCTACTGAACAGCAGTAACAACAGGAACGGCAAATGTGATTCTGTATTAGTTCTGTTTTTTACTCGAACCTTTGTGTTTTGCTGCCTGTGTTTAGTCATGCTGGTTCTGTACATTTCGTAAAAGATGTTACCTATAGCCTTAAATATACAGGATAGCCAATTTTCAGGGCTCTGACCTCTAAGAGTTCATTCATATTGCAATAAAGCGTTCCAGAACAGAGAATAACATTTATCTTGTTAAAGGTTTACAGGAATATCCTGACCTGACCTATGTGAACAGTTGCAAGAACAATGTATTTCTATACCAAGAAGTTTGCAACAACTGATCCCACCCCCTCCATCGCCTTGCCTTTAAAAGTGCTTTTTGAACCACTTTGAGAAATTTGGCGCTTTGAGGGCATGAGCCATCCATCTCCTTTCATGACCCTGCAATAAAACCTTCTTTGCCCAAAAGTCTGATATTTCAGTTTGTTTGATCTCAGTGTGTGTCGGGCATGCAAACATGAAACCACATATATGTGGTTAATTGATTTTTCAAGAATGTGCCAATGATGACATAAAAAGTCTTTTTTAATACATCACATTGCAATACCTGTTATCCACATGGAAAACCGAATACTGATCCTTCACAGATACACAAAAAAATACTTTGAAATGGATCACAGACTTAAAAGGGAGAGCCCAAATTTTAAAAACAATAGATGGAGGCATAATAATTAAGACTGTAAAGCGGTGATAACCACAGCCCAGAATATGCACCAAGCTGAATACAGCATAGAGTAGAGCCAGGTTATCTTGGAGAAGCTGGAAAGACTGACCGTGTACAAATATGTAGATGCGAGTAAGAATGAGAGGTTGAAGACAGAACCATGTAGTTTTCTCCTGACAACAGTCTTATGAGAATGATGCCCAAGTTTACAAATGAGGAAACTGAGGCTCAGAGTGGTTTCTTAAAGTCTGCCTGTTTCCATATCAATATATCCACTCAATTAGTGGTTTTTGAGATGCTAGTAGCTTTGGCTGCACTTGGTAAATGGATTCAAATACTTCTAGAAACTAAAAGACCAAGTATAACAAATAATAAACATTAAAGGTACCCATGACTGTAATATTTGTTAAAAAAATGAAAGGAATAAAAATTTACTGCTATGCCTTAGTAAAATATAAATAACATCACTTATTCAAATGTTATCTATTAAATCAGCTTAGAATGTGACCTTGTCTCCTATAAGTAAATCATTGATTTAGGGACCCTGACTGGGCAGGATATGAATTAATGCTAGTCTGAAAAAAGAAATGCTCAACCAAGATGTTCTTCAGTAGTTGAATGGAGGGAAGTTGGGAACAACATATGTCACCATCTTGGTTACATCACTCTAGTAGGTGAATGGATAAATGAACTGTGGTACATCCAGACAATGGAGCATTATTCAGCCCTGAAAGAAATGAGCCACCATGCCATGAAAGACATTGAGGAAGCTTAAGTGTGTATTACTAAATGAAAGGCCAGTCTACAAAGGCTGCTGCTGCTAAGTCACTTCAGTCGTGTCCGAATCTGTGCGACCCCATAGACAGCAGCCCACCAGGCTCCCCCGTCCCTGGGATTCTCCAGGCAAGAACACTGGAGTGGGCTGCCATTTCCTTCCCCAATGCATGAAAGTGAAAAGTGAAAGTGAAGTCGCTCAGTCGTGTCCGACTCTTCGAGACCCCATGGACTGCAGCCCACCAGCTCCTCCATCCATGGGATTTTCCAGGCAACAGCACTGGAGTGGGTTGCCATTGCCTTCTCCACCACAAAGGCTACACACGTATAATTCCAACTACATGACAGTCTGGAAAAGGCACAACTATGAATACAGTAAAAAGATCAATGGTTGCCAGAGGTGAGTGCCAAGGGAGGGATGAATAGGTAGAGCACAGAAAAATTTTAGGGCAACGACACTATTCTCTATGATACTATAATGGTGAATACATGCCATGTCACTACAAATTGGTCCACACTCAGAGTGTATACAAGACCAAGAGTGGACCCTAAAAATCTATGGACTCCAGGATAAAATCGTATGTTAATATATGTTGCATCAATTTTAACAAATGAACCACTGATAACTGAAGAGGCTGTGAATATGTTGGGGCAGAAGGGTAGAGTGGAAATCTTTATACTTCCACTCAATTCTGCTGTGAATCTAAAAGGGGTCTAAAAAACAAAGTCTATTTTTAAAAAAGGTCTGGGATAATGTACCAATACACATTATTAGCTCTTTAGCAAGTACTCACTGAATCATTTGATTTCCTTTTGCCTCCTTTGGTCATGTTTACCAAGTGGATACTCATAGCATCTGTCTCCTGGGGTTGTTGACAGGAGAAACGAAAATGATACATCTAAATTGTAGAGTACTTAGGACACAGTAAGCTTTAGTGTACTGTGATTGTTGTTGGTGGTGGTGTAAACAATACAGTGTTTCAGACAATATGCTGGATGTCTTTGATCAAAATGGTATGTAAAAGCTTACAGTCTGAAATCACAGCAATCATGATATAACTGACTCCACTTACACTAAGCAGAACTAGAATAGGAAAAAAATCAGTTGATGGGGTTTCTCAGGTTTTAGAGCCTGGCCACTGGTTAGAGAAATTTTCAACAATGTGGGACTTGCCAGAACATAACTGATGTTGACCCTGAGGTCCAAGATAAACCCAAGAGAAAATGAAGCCAGGGACATACTGATGAACTGAAAGATTAGAAGAAATTAAGTTTGTTATATATGAAGAATTAAAAGTGGGGGAAGGAAACATGATTTTAGAACACCAGATTTTGGAATTAGAAGATTTTCCAATTGAGTAGATTGGTGTAGGCTTAGGAAGATCCCCTGGAGGAGGAAATGGCAACCCACTCCAGTATCTTTACCAGGAAAGTCTCATGGACAGCGGAGCCTGGCCGGCTACAGTCCAAGCTTGCATGCTAAGTTGCTTCAGTCATGTCTGACTCTGTGCGTCAGGACCGTAGCCTGCCAGGCTGCTCTGTCCAGGGGCTTCTCCAGACAAGAATACTGGAGAGGGTTGCCATGCCGTCCTCCAAGGGATCTTCCCAACCCAGGGATCAGACTCTGGTCTCTTAATGTCTCCTGCATTGGGAGGTGGGTTCTTTACCACTAGTGCCGCGTGGGAGGCCTGAGCTACAGATTAAGGAGTCACAAGGATTGAACACGACCAAGAGCCTGCAGGCAGACAGGCTGGTGTAATAGAAGCCCAAGAGGAGGCAGCATTTTGAGGATGACAAAACAAAACCTACATGAAAATCATTCCAACTGGGGACTGTGAGGCTACACTGTCTTGTGTTCTGAATTTCTGTGTCCTGATAGGGAATAGGAGAAAAAGAAGACTTACATAAAGCAATTCTAAAAAATCTCTGACCTCCTACTTTTAGGTCAGTAGATGGTAATAGTGAGGTCACAGGATGGGTGATATAAAGAAGATGGTATGTATTTCAAGAAGCAGAGGATTTTGGAGGCAAGTGAGAGTAAAGATATGAAAATGGCATCTCCTGGCTCCAAGAGGCAGAAGATGACAGTGGCTTTCATTAAACTTTATAACCTGCCATTAAGCTGTTCCCTTTTCCCAGTATCACTTTTTTTCCCTCAACACATACTTCAGGCTTGCAGAAATTTGTCAGTCCTTACAGTAGCTTACCTTTCTGAAGGTACTCTCATTCCCCAAGGATTGAGATAGAAGAGGTATGAATTTTTATCATAAAATGACCTTTTCCTGAGATGTGTATGCATACATTCAAGATGCTTCTATGCTTAGTAACTGACTGACCTGTCAGTAGTAGATGCTTTTAAGTTAATACTCATTTCCTGAGTATTTAAAATGGAGGTATTTGTAAGGTAGCATTAGAAACTACTCCATAAAGGATCTTTGGTCTATTAGCAATACAATTAACTTCTACTGTGTGTGTGTGTGTGTGTGTTTGTGTCTTTGTATACAGAATGTCTTTTGTCTCTGAAGAATAAATTTAGACACATATCTTATTAAGGAGGGAGTCTGGTTTCAGAATTATCTTTGCAAACTATTTCTAAAACCTAAGCAGTAATACTTACCTTATTTACTAAGGTAAATACTGATCGAATTTTGAGATACAAAATTTGGTCTAAAACAGAATAGTTGATGTAGCTAATCTGTAAATAAATAGACTCCCTCTTTTACACCTTAGTAGATATGCTTAGAGTAAGGGATTCGTGTTTAACAATACTGAGAGTGTTATTATGGTCAAGTGCTTCTAATGGAAGGCCTTTTCAACACAACTATCAGTGCTGTTATCAGAAAGTAAACATAATATTAAAAATCAAAGTCTTCACAGAATAGACCTGAAATTGTGATATTAAAAGAACAGTATATAGAAAAGGCTACCAACTGGCAGAAGAACTGAAATGTGACTTAAGTCCTCATCTTATTTGGAACTTTCAAATTTATGCATATATGGATTTAATGAAGAAGTAACTTACCAGGACAAAGACATGAATTTTTAGGCACATCTTGGAAGTTTTTTTTTTCCTAGGGACCTCTACTTTTTTAAGTAAGTGTCGCTGTCTTTTGGTCTTTCAAATCCATTTAGTTCACAGAGGTACTGTAATAATTAAATAGGCTGCTCTGAAAATTGGGGGTGGCCATCTAAAATGAATGAAGCAGTTCAAATAGTCAAATTAAAATTCAGACCTTTTAAAATTGAGGTCAACTATATTTACTTTTCTTTATTCCCTCTAAGATTTAGGATTTAGGATAAGTCTTGATTTTTTAGAATATTTTTCTGGATATAATTATTTTCAGTAAAGTAAGTATGTATCTAAGAATATTAATATTACTGGATAAGAATCTTTTTTCATTCTAACATAAAACTGTATGTATGAGTAGTTTAATAAATTTTAAAACATAGCAGAAAGTATGATCTTGACAGTTTCAAACTTTGTTTTTGCAGTATTCAACCAGATTTAAAGTCATCAACATTATTCTAGCTGGGTGTATTAAAGGAGAAATACCAGAATATCAAGTCCAATGGTAACTATCTTTGGTAAAATAAACACAATAATAATTCTGATAATAAGCATAAAGTTGGTTAATATTTTTGAAGAGTTGCTTTGTGCCAGGCATTTGAGTTTTCACATACATTATCCTGATCAGTCCTCACCAAAATCCTGGGTGGTAGGTGTTATTATCACATTTTACAAATGAGATAAATAAGGTTTAGAAAGTTTAGATAATTTTCACAAGGGCCTGTACTAGGAAGTGGCTATTGTTAGCCTTTTGGACACCCAAACTCAAGTTTTGAAATGCCATACTATAGAACTTCTCTAATACTTTATGTACATTTGACATTTATGGCTACAGCTAGCAAAAATATTTCTATCTTTCTAAATCTTATGATTTTTATGTCATACCATATGTGAAAATAGTTCTTCTAAAGTTCACTGAGCAAAAAGGAAAAACTATCAATAATTTCCTCTTAGACTTAAAATTGTAATAGTCAGAGAGGATGATTTTATATTTATTAAAATCTTGTTAATTTAAAGGGAGAATTATTCTAATGTTCCCCATACAATCAATTTATCTTATATACCCAAGCCACCTTTTCCCTGTATTTTATCTAACTTTGAAAGCAAAATATATCTATTTTTAAGCAATATTTGTTTTCTTTCAATTTTTTTTTTGGCTGCAGTGCACAGCATGTAGGAAATTAGTTCCAAAACAGATATTGAACCCCCGCATTGGAAGCATGGAGTTTTAGCCACTGAACTGCCAGGGAAGTCCCAAGACACCTATTTTTAGCACAGTCCTTCCAGTAATGAAAATTTCAAATTACTCTGAATAACAAGAAGACAATATTGTGATAGCATTAATATTATTTTGGTAACAAAAGTAATTGTATTAAATAATACTATAAACTGCTGATATCAAAATACAAGTTTCAGCTCAATCTTAGCTGTACAACCCACTGAATTTTTATACACACTTGGTGGGCTACAGGCCATGGGGTCATAAAAGAGTCAGACACGACTTACTTGGGGCTTCCCTCGTGGCTCAGTGGTAAAGAATCCGCCTACCAATGCAGGAGACACGAATTCAATTCCTTGGTCATGAAGACACACCGGAGAAGAAAATGGCAACCCACTTCAGTATTCTTGCCTGGGAAATCCCATGGACAGAGGAGCCTGGTGGGCTACAGTCCATGTGGTCACAAAGAGTCAGACATGACTTAGCGACTAAACAAACAAAAAACCATATCTGTGTAACCACATCCCAGGCAAGATGTACATAGAAGACTCCAGCACCCTAGAAGTTTCCTTCTCAGTCCATAATTCCTTTAAGGATAACCACTGTTTTTTGAATTCTGTCACCATTATTTGACTTTCTTGAACTTCATAAAAATGGAATTAAGCAGAATATACTCTTTTGTGTATGGTATCTATCACTGAGCATAATGTCTGTGAGACTCATCCATTCATTAGTGTATCAGTAATTCTTTTTTTAAATTGCTCTGTGGATTTCATTGTATACTACAGGACTAATTTACCCTTTTAAATGTTGAAGAACATTTGGGATATTCTAAGTTTGTTTGTTGTAAATAAAGCTGTTATGAACAGTCTGTCAACTTCAATTGGCACTTGCCATCTAGTAATACCTTTACAAGGATTAAACCATGTGCTACTGCACTGCTGACTTTCAGCATCCCTTGAAAGGAGTTCAGAGTGGAGCGCAGAAATGAAGCACTTGGTGGTTGGGCTAAAAGCTGTCAGGACAGATCTTCAGACAGTTACATATTTTCAGGAGTTGATTTTATAAGCCCAATTCTTGTATCTCCTCCTATCTAGACAAGCACTAAAATTGTTCATGGTAACAGCTGTTTCTTATGACTAGCAGAAAGCTTCACCAGACTAGCAGAAACCTTCTGGAAAAATATGTGCTTGACTGCATGTAAATCACATATATACTGACCTTCCCCACGCCTCTTTGGAGCAGTTCCTGGAGTTATCTGAGGTGCTGTCTCTCAGGCTGCAGTTCTCATTTTGCCTCATATAAAACTTAGCTCGTAACTGTCATGCTGTGCATTTTTAAGTTAACAATGAAAAATATTAGGATAAAAATGAAATACATATTTCATTTTAAAAGGGGTTTAAAGATACTCATTGAAAGAAATACTTGAAAAAAAGCCCCAAGGTGTCCCCAGACTCAAAATATCCATGACCATTTTAAATACAACCATTAAATTATAAAATTAACGAACCTGAATACTTTGGGACAGAATAATATTGCTTCTCTCCTTTTCATTCTTTCTCTAAATTTATCAGTAGACATGTTAATTACCTCTGTCCTTTTATCCATATTTATCAGAAGCATTCAACTTTTAGTGTAAATAAATATTTAATTTTAGAAAAGTTAGAAAGGTTTTATTCACTTTATTCTTATCAAAAATAATCAACTACATACATTCAACTACTATAGTGTAATACATTCTTCGGGTGGCAAGATCACAGACTCTCTAATTTTATTTTTTCAATAGTTTTCGAAAGTCTTAGGATTTAAACTAAGAACAAAATAAATCAATGGGCTAGGAAATATAAATTGAAGGGGGTCCTGCAGTTCTAGCTTCATCTCTCTCTCTTTTTTTTACTTTCTGTATCTATGAAAGTGAAAAAGTTAAAGTGAAAGTCTCTCAGTCGTGTCTGACTCTGCAACCCCATGAACTACACAGCACATGGAATTCTACAGGTCAGAATACTGGAGTGGGTAGCCTTTCCCTTCTCCAGGGGATCTTTCCAACCCAGGGATCAAACCTAGGTCTCCCACACTTCGGGTGGATTCTTTACAAGCTGAACCACAAGGGAAAGCCAAGAATACTGGAGTGGGTAGCCTATCCCTTCTCCAGGGGATCTTCCTGACCCAGGAATCAAACTGGGGGCTCCTGCATTGCAGGCGGATACTTTACCAGCTGAGCTATGAGGGAAGCTCTGTATCTATAGAAAAATGCAATAATAATTGACTTTTACAATAACTCTGAGAAGGAAATGGCAACCCACTCCAGTGCTGCTCCACTGCAGCAGCGGCAGCTCAATAACTTTGAGACATTTCAAAATTCTACATAGTCTGTTAGAATAGAGTACTTATTATGGAAGTTCAAGTAAAATCCTTTTAAACCCACTGGTGCTAATGTTCAATATTTTCAAGTTGCATTTCTTTGCTTCTTATTCAAATACTATGAAGAGGCCAATATTTACATAGTTTACATGAATGAAAAAGATATGCCAGTATTTCCCCAAATATGAATAAATTAAGATTTGTCAAATATGAATAAATTAAGATTCCATAAGTGTTTTTAACTTCGTGAATCACTTAATCATACTTCACATTTTTCAGAAGTTTTTTCCTAGTTATTAAAGACACATTACAAAAAGTATGAAAACTATGTATTAGGAGAAAGGAAGTGGGGCTTCCCTGGTAGCTCAGCTGGTAAAGTATCCGCCTGCAATGCAGGAGACCCCGCTTCGATTTCTGGGTGGAGAAGATCCCCTGGAGAAGGGGTAGGCTGCCCACTCCAGTATTCTTGGGCTTCCTTGGTGGCTCAGAGGGTAAAGAATCTGCCCACAATGCGGGAGACCTGGGTTCGATCCCTGGGTTGGGAAGATCCCCTGGAGGAGGGCATGGCAACCCACTCCAGTGTTCTTGCCTGGAGAATCTCCACGGACAGAGGAACCTGGCGGGCCACAGCCTGTGGGGTGGAAAAGAGTCGGACGTGAGTGAGCGAAAAAGCACAGCACGGGAAAAGGAAAAATAAATGCCCCATAATCAATATTGACTTCCACTATAGACTATAATACAGATTTACTTTTTTAAGGTAAATAAGTGCTTGACTTAAAAAATTAGTAATTTTTCCTTCTTAAAGCACTCTAGTTTAATACTGACCATGGAACTGGGAGGCAAAATCTGATGCTTTTAACCAAATGTTGCAGCAGAACTTCTGAAAGGCAGTAAGTTATAAAATATAAAACAAAAGATAGCTGGAGTGAACTTTTAAGCACAAAAATACATAATTTAAAATTGATTTCATACATGAAATCATGGAACAGAAACAACTAAAAAACTTCTGTTTGGGGTTCAGAGGCACCAATGATCTTAATAACAAACCTGCTTTACATGGGGATGTGTAACCATAAAAATCTGTGTGATTAAGATGCTACTTTTATCTTGAAAATTCTCCATTGTGTAAAACTTGTCAGAGTATTAATACATTATTTAGAATGTGTGACAGGGGAGACTGGCAAAAACTCGCGAACCCTAAAGATGTGGGGAAAATGTTATTAAGCCTAAACTTCTCAAAGATATTCATTTCTTTGCCTAAATCATTTCATTTGTAGCCATTATATGAATTTATAACATGGAGATATTTAATGAAACTCTCACAATCTTATAATTTTAGGATATCTTTCAACAAAACAAAATTAATGAAATACCAAAACGTTTTATTTCCAGATTATTTCATAGTTTCTAAATTTTAATTGGAGTGCTTTTGGGCAACTATCTGGAACCAAGCAGAACCCTCCAGGCCACCTCCCCCCAGTATAAAATGGATCAACTAATGATTAGGACAGTAGAGTCACAGACTCAGTGTCTGATACACATTCCTGAGTTGTTTCACAGATACTATAACTTCCACCAGACCGCATGACATAGGCTGTTCCATCTTGAATAGTGCTAAATCTACAGCTAACACAATTCTGGGAACTGCCCTCAAGAGAATGGGATTAACATTACTGCTCATAATGAACGATATAGCTTTCTGAGCATCAAAATAATTGCAGCTTGCTCTGTCCATATATGAAAGCGGGCAACTAAAATTGTCAGCAAAGATATGCTACAGACCCATGTTCACATCTTCCACTCTGAGAATACACACCATATGTCAGCATGAAGACATTACAGAAGATGGACTTTCAACCCCTAATGCCATAGAAACAGAATGAGGTTTGACAGTGGGAAATTGAAAGCAGCTTTCTTGCCTCTTTCCTGTTTGCTCATTCCTGTTCCCTTCTAACCTCGAAAGAACCTAATTAACCTGTTGATTGTTTTCCTTTACAAAGAGAAGTAAGAATGAAGTAGTTAAAAAATGACTAGCTCTCTACCTCCAACACTTCCCTTAGCAATTCTGCATGCAGATCATGCAGGCAAAATAACATAAAGAGAGAGTCAGCCAGCCTGTATGTAGTGGAGAATGATGCAGAACCCAACCTCCTGCCTCAGTGAATGATTCATTGAGATTCTTACCCACTTTTCTCCTTTAAAACCTGTCGTGGCTGAGCAGAATCTTCAGGATTGGTCTCTGGGCATTAGTCTACCTTCCTTGCAGATTGCAAACTTTTCTGATTAGAGCACCTCTCCTTTCTACTGACACTCTCAAATAATTGGCTTTTGAGTAGTGAGTGGCAGAACCTGAGTTCAGTAACATATATCATCCAGTTTGAAATTTTCAACTTGTAAGTTTCCAATTTGGGAGTAGGCCTTATGGCTGAATAAAGCAATCTGATTTAGTAAGAAAGCCTTAGTGAGTGTAGGATTCACACTGGTAGAATTATTTAGCTGAAAACTGGGACAAGTTGCCTGCCCTCTTATATTCTGGGAGAGGAAAGGGTGTGAAAGTGAAAATGTGCAAGTGAAAGTCACTTAGTCATGTCCGACTCTTTGCGACCCCAGGGACTATACAGTCCATGGAATTCTCCAGGCCAGAATACTGTGGTGCATATCCTTTCCCTTCTTCAGGGGATCTTCCCAACCCAGGGATCGAACCCAGGTCTCCTGCATTGTGGGCGGATTCTTTACCAGTTGAACCACAAGAGAAGCCCAAGAATACTGGAGTGGGTAGCCTATCCCTTCTCCAGGGGGTCTTCCCGACCCAGGAATCAAACCAGGGTCTCCGGCATTGCAGGTGGATTCTTCACCAACTGACCTATAAGGGAAGCCCTAAGAAGAAAGGGAAGCCCTAAGGAGAACATCTCACTGACTTAAGAACAGTCAGCGAGATGCCAAGCTACCAAGAGATGGAGCCTGGTGGCAAGGAGCTGTGACATGTGTATGGAGGAGATCAGGTGCTACCCACACTCCAGGTCTATTTTTCTTGATGGATTTTGGCTTCTAGTCAGTATTCTTCACATTGCTGTGTTTTTTGTTTTTGTTCTGTATTTTAACTTGTGCTAGCCCTTCTAGTGTCATTCAACACAAGTGTTGATTTTTGTGGATACCAGAGATAATCACTCAAGACCCATAAAATTAAACTCAAAATCTACCAGATGATTTACAAATTGACAAGCAGTCAATTTTAAGGTAGAATTACAAAGTGAAAGAATTTTTAATAAGTGATATTAATATAGTGCTTTTCAGTTTACAATGATCTTTCATGTTATCTCATTTGAATCTCAGCAGAGTTCTAAAAATCTTTCTCATATACAGAGGAATAAACTGAAGCTCAAGAGAGGTAAATAAATTGTGGAAGGTATTAATTACAGTTAGTAGGAGCAACTTCCTCAGCTTGTAATAAGCATATAGTAAATAGCTATTGAAATCTTAATAAAAGTGGGGAAATATTTCTGACAAGATTTCTGACTCCAAATCTTTACTATTACATTTAGTTTCATTTTTAGAAAAATATTTCTGACTTCTTTTATTTCTAAGACCTAACTTTACTGTTGGTACACCAATAAGACTTTGTAATAGTCTCTAAAACTTTTATGCTCAGAGGCAACCTTAATATTATCATCTGAAGATTATCGCTTATTTTGGATTTCAGATCAGATTCTTTTTTTTTTCTCTTATAACTGGAATTTTATTTATTTTTTATTTATTTATTTTTTCATTTATTTTTATTAGTTGGAGGCTAATTACTTTACAACATTGCAGTGGTTTTTGTCATACATTGAAATGAATTAGCCACGGATTTACATGTATTCCCCATCCTGGTCCCCCCTCCCACCTCCCTCTCCACCCGATCCCTCTGGATCTTCCCAGTGCACCAGGCCCGAGCACTTGTCTCATGCATCCAACCTGGGCTGGTGATCAGATCAGATTCTTTAAGGTCTGTAGAGGGCACACCTACCCAGTGTCCATTAAGGATGCTTCTGCTGCTGCTAAGTCATTTCAGTCGTGTTCGACTCTGTGAGACCTCATAGACGGCAGCCCACCAGGCTCCGTCATCCCTGGGATTCTCCAGGCAAGAACACTGGAGTGGGTTGCCATTTCCTTCTCCAATGCATGAAAGTGAAAAGTGAAAGTGAAGTCGCTCAGTTGTGTCAGACTCGTAGCGACCCCATGGACTGCAGCCCACCAGGACCCTCCGTCCATGGGATTTTCCAGGCAAGAGGACTGGAGTGGGTTGCCATTGCCTTCTCCGCCATTAAGGATGAGCTCTCAGCAATTCAGATTAGCTGAATTGTCCAGAGACAGAACTATGCCCAGAGCTGGACCAATCAGACACTCTTCTCCAGGACCCTTGAATATTTGAAATGAGAGATACAGAGACCAGAAAAGTTTGGTGGCTGAGGCCTGTTGATGGCCGTGGTCTAGGGAGCAGATTCATGAGGATCTCAGAGCTGCCTTAGTTTTTGATGTGGTCATTCTTTCTTGGTTTTTGTGAGATATCCTAGTATCTAAACATGCTTTCTGGCCGAATTGCTATAATTAATTTCTGCTGATTGAAACCCAAAGAATCTGAATCAATAGAATATGGTAGAAAGTGCATTGAGTGTGTAGGATATCTGGGTTGAAGTACAGAATATCATTTCATATATGAAAGATGTTAAGAGTTGGAAAAGACTAACAAAACGGCAACCAGGGAGACTCTTCCTTGCCCTCTGTGACACCACGCTGTCATTGACACGTCAAAGTCAAAAACTGGAAGTCGCTCTGCCTGATGCAGGACCACTGCATTTTCTACACCAGGAAAGTGCCAGGTGCCACACGCTTTCTGTTCATGGCCATCAGGTGCCACACTTTCTGTTCACGGCCATTGCTTACTGTTGTGTTCACTACAGCCACCAACACCGAATGAATGGGAACCACCAAACCGTTGAACCTCTGCTTCTAGACCGTAGCTGATTCCTGTTAGACTTGAGTTCTCACTCATCAAATCTAAATTCATCATGCCTCACGTCCCTGTTCATCTCCAGCTGACAAGGCAATATAAAAAGTTAAGATGTTTAATTTTCTCTGAACTCACACACTGCAACCTTGCCAATAAAAATGGATGCGTTATCACATTACCACCCGTAGGGCTGCTCTGAGAAGCTGTTGGACTCACTTCTTTTTCACTCATAGCTTTCTTAGCAACAGGATTACGTGGAAACTGATATGTTGCTTCACACACAAAATATATACTTCCTCTCGCTCTTTACAAAGTGAAAGTGAATTCGCTCAGCCATGTCTGACTCTTTGCAATCCCATGGACTGTAGCCCACCAGACTCCTCCATCCATGGAATTTTCTAGGCAAGAGTACTAGAGTGGGTTGCCATTTCCTTCTCCAGGGGATCTTCCCAACCCAGGGATTGAACCCGGGTCTCCTGCATTGCAGGTAGATGCTTCACCATCTGAGCCACCAGGGAATCCCCTGCTCTTTACAATTTAGTGTTATCTTTTTCTTCTCCTGTTGAGCAGTGCCTGGTTTCTGTGTTTATTATCTTTCAGGAGAGATGGTAAGCTGATAAAAGACAAAGGGCATAAACAGAAGAATAAATGGACTGAAATGGAAGCAAAGTGAGGAGAATCGAAACCTATGGAAGACAGTTCATTTCAGCAATGTTTCTAGTCAGTAGTAAGATTACATCTGCACCCTGGCAAACAGCAGGATTTGTTTCTGGTATATGGATTGACTCCGTACAAGTTAGTGGTAGTCCTACAAGGGAAAATATTTACTTTAGGGATACAAAAAATTAGATTTAATCATGAAATGTAAAAAGTATATGGACAAGTGATCCTAAATCACCTAAAGTATTACTAAGAACTGCTAGAGCCATTCAGATAAAGCATATTCAATTCACAAATTTCATTATATAGCCACCCTCCCACATATGTATAATTAATTAGAAGTAAATGAGGATTATATGAACTACTTATATGTGTGCATGCTCAGTCAGTCTGTCATGTCCAACTCTTTGTGACCCCTATGGACTGTAACCTGGCAAGCACCTCTGTCTGTGTTATTATCCAGGCAAGAATACTGGAGTGGGTTGCCATTTCTTCCTCCAGGGAACTACTGATATAAGTACTACTGATATAGATAAACACAATTTGTGGCACAAAAAGTGATTTTACAAAATAATTTATTAAGAAACTAGTAGAGATTATACATTGCATGATTACTTTTGATACAAAGTTTCTAAAACACGCTTTAAAATTAATGCACTATAAAATCACCATCTGTAAAATTCTTTAACTGATATATTAATGTGTTGTCAGTTCACTGAAGACCTATTTGCTATTCACTGTTCCCTGTCTTAAATACTTAAGTATGCAGTATCTAGCACTGTGCTTTATACAGGGTAGGCATCAATGAACTTCTGTTGTATAATAAATTAGCAAATGCAGTAATCCAGTCAAAATGTTTGCAAATCCCAATTTGTATTTGTACAAATAGCACAAATGGTTGGAAAGAAGAAATCAGAAAAAATTTGCAGAAGAAAGGTTCATATTTATTTTTGCCTTTTCTTATTCAAAGAACAAATACTTTTATATAATGTGGCACTTGGGAGCCTGATTTTTCTATGAAACATTGTCTGGGTCTACTTTACATGCAATTCTTTTCACTGGTAACATTCAAAATATAAATTACTAAATGGATTTTTTAAATTTCAACAAACCATTTTCATGAAAGACTGTAAGTTAAAATCAATCAATATATACTTAAACACTAGGTATTCTGTCATTTTCTATTTTGATAGAAGCTGTTAACATAACAAAAAGAATTATGTCCTGATGTGTTATACTGACTTAAACCCAGCATTAGATACTTTCTATTGGTGGGGTACCTTCAAATACGAAAGATAAACTTACCTTTTCAGAATAATAATGAAAAACTCAGTTGTGTACTTAATGCAGGATTTTCTTAAAGACCAAGTATTGAGCTACAGAAAATACTGTGAAAGATACTAAATTAAAACATAAGGAAATGTATAATCAGAAAACAAAGATGAGAAGCAGGAGGGAATGGTATCATTTTAATGGTTTCAAGTTGTAACAGGTGCCAAAAGGATTTGGAGTCAAAAAAGGATCACTGAAGTATTGAGAAAAGAGAAAAATGTATAACATTTAAGACAATAATATTAATATGCATATGAAGGATGAACAGGAACAGAAGTTAGATTTTAAGAAGTTAAAAATATTTATATAGAAAATTATTATAGCCAACATAGACTAGAATCTTTGGCAAGGAGTGTGGCACAGATCATAGTAGCCATGAAATATTCATCTCTCTCCTAATTCTACCTAAAAGGCTGTATTTCCAGGCTACATTTGCAGGTCAGTAAATTCACAGAACCAAGTTCTGGCCAATGAGATATAACAGTGTTGTGAGGAATTTCCTGGATGGACCATGAAGACTGACTGAAGAAAGCTGGTTGGGCTATTCTTTTGTTATTTTTCCTTTTTCTCCAACTACAGGTCTGGGTGCCAGTGCAATGACTAAAGCTATAGTAGCTATACTAGGCCAACATGGTGACCTTGAAGATAGAACCTTAAACTGAGAAAGGCAGAACAAAACAAACTTGAACTGGGATCCTGAAGACACTATGGATCTTCCACACTGGACCTAGATTTCAAGCTCTTTTACATAAAAAAAAAACTTCTCCATGCTTAAGGAAATCTTTTTTTTTTAATTTCCATTTCATGCAGCTGAACTTAACTCTTTTGACAGAGACTGATTCTGTATCTCCAGGGCTCTTGAATTTCCTTTTATTTTTACTTTAGAAAAAAAAAATTTGGTTATGCCATGTGACATATAGGATCTTAATTCCCTGACCAGAGATTGAACCCACATTCTCTAAAAGTGGAAGTGTGGAGTATTAACTATTGGACGGCCAGGGAAATCCCTAGAGATCTTGAATTTCTATAGTGTCTACCACTAGTAGGCTTCTACAAGGAAAAAGGAAGGGAAAATACCATTTGATGCAATGATTCCTTTAAACACATATCAATACACTGTTTCATTTTTAAATCAAGTAGATGAAGCATATCATGAATATCAATCTACTTGCTTTTTTTCCCCCTGTTAGTGAATGTACACATGGTCTTGAAGAAAGTTCCTCTATCTACAGACTGACCAGAGGTATTCTGAAGCAAACAGGCTAGGTTGTACTGTGGCTATGCATAAATGACAAAATTTCCATGTCTTAAAATAAAATTTCTTGCTCTCTGTACGTGGCAAACACGGGTTGATGATGGACCTTTTTCCATGTAGTCACGCTATACCATATGAAAAGTTTTGGTTTTTTGCAAGAAGGGAAGAATGAGTTGGATAGTTGGCACCAGTATTTACTGCTGATGATACACATCTCCCTCATATTTAATTTGTCAGAACTAGTTATATGGCCATGGCTAATTTCAAAGGTAGAGAAGTAGAGACTTCCTCAAACCCAGAAACAGAAGAGAACCAAATATTAGGAAACGTGAATGGTATTTACTACCCTACTAAAATGTAAAAGGATCTATGTGAAAACTTTTAATGCACAATAATAATGTTTTTACCTTTTGGTCACAAAAATTCACTATGATTAATTCAATTTCTTTAGAAAGATTTTCCACCAGAAAGAAAAAATAAAGGAGTTTTAGATGATAATGTCTGTAAGACTAATCTCTCTTTGGCAGGTGTGAGGCAATTTGACTGAGATACAAGAAGTCTCTTTGCTTGAGAAGATGAGACTAAATCTTAAAGATTAGCAAACACCCACATGTTCATTCATCCATTTATTTAGCAGCCACAGATGGAGCATCTGTTAAGTACAGTTCAGATAAAACCTACTAAAATGAGGGCATAGTGAGAAAAGTTTGAGAAGGAAAATGGGCATGATTCTAAATATTTTTAGAGTTCTCTCTCAAAGTATAATTTTATTCCGAATATAGCAACTACACTATAGCCTCCAAATACTTTTAAGCTTTCTGATAGCTCTTGGAAATTTATTATATCATCATGCTTAAAATATTTCTGTGATCTTTATTCCAATTGAGGAATTTTAATAAAGAATATATCCGAGTACACAAATAAGATTTCTCCAGGGATAAGCTCTGAGGAAGACTTTCCTGACCAGCTGACACTAGCTAGTTGTATAAACATTTTGAAATAATATAATTATGTGGCTATTTTTCACCAGATTCAAGCATTTTAATTCGAGTCATCAATCTAATTTATTTTCTTAAAATGGTATATACTGAGTCACTCTAAATATTACTGAATCAAAATCTCTTATAAAAGATTCATAGCAATATAGGGCAACATTTTTAAATAACTTGAGAAAAAAACCTATGATGGAAAGTATCTAAATAAGGAAGTTGCCAATTATGCATTTATGTTCTAAATGTGTTGGTGTAACATTTTTGGATTTATTTGAAAAAGCATTTTTCCAAATTCTGGTTATTTCTTTAGGATAGATGGCTCGAAATAAAAGTATTAGTTCAAAAAGTATAAACACAAATTTAAAAGAGTAAATTCAACATAGTTTCAAACTGCTTCCAGAAACATACTAATTTACACTCCAATATACCACCAGTATATTAATAGCTCTTCATTTTAGTTTAAAAATATTATCAAAATTATTCTATTTCTTTGCTATTTTCCTACTGCTTTTATGCTGAAAAACTCTTTCGCTCTTCAGAAACCACATTATTTATTTATATTATATTCTAGTGATTACAATTTTGTTTTACTCTATTACTTTTCATCTATTAATAATTTACTAATATTTACTTTATTCATTCCTTCTTTCCTGCACAGCTTTAAACCTAGAATAGACCTTTCTCACAGTAGATATGATATAAATGTTTCTAGTATAAATGATCAATACATTTGTTTTTACCTTTAAAACATGAATGTGATATGGCTTAACAGGATCTTCCAAATCAATTTTGTTTTAGACAACTGATTATTTTATATTATAAAGCACAGTTACATTTTTTGTGTTCAAACCACTTGATTAAGAATGTCATTAGCTCTTCATTTCTACTAATTAAAACTGTTAACAGTCCAGTTTGATAAGTAATATTATCAGTAGATTGTCAACAGAAAAACATTTTTATTTCAAACCTGAAAGTGAGAAAACAACTTTGGCATAGCATTCCTACAATGACTTATTCAATAGCTATTATTTCTAGTTCCTGGAAAGTAGTTGCTTTTTACAAAGCATACGGTTTGATGTCAATACAGATACCAAAGGATAGGTAAGTTTCATAAGACCCTATAAATAAACAGTTTCAGTGAATGCTACTACTACCCAAAAAAATGCTTTTATGCAAAGGCACATTTAATACTGTGCTTCCCCTCTCTTTCAATGAAGTGTTGGTCCCAGACCCAGCTCTTGGATGTCTTTTCTCTCTATGTGTATTCACCCCTTGGTGATAAATTTTATGTCTTCTTCTTCTTCTTCTTTTTTTTTTTACGTTCTGATGACTTTTAAGTTTTTATCTCCAGATTTTTTCCTCGGGATTTCATACTTATACACAACTATTCACTCACTATCTCTCCGTGAATGTCCAATATACATATCAAACTTAACGTCCAAGTTCAAATTCCCATTTTTCGTTCTCTCCAGACTTGCTTGTCTTGTTGCCTTCTGTGTCTTACTTAGTGGAAAGTCTGTCCTTCCAGCCGCTGTAGATAAAACCCTAAGCCCTTCTCAGCTCCTTGTGCTTTCTATTTACTACATCAGCAAATTCTATTGGTTCTAACTTTAAGATACATTCAGAAATAAACCCTCACTTCAGTTCAGTTCAGTCGCTCAGTCGTGTCCGACTCTTTGCGACACCATGAACTGCAGCACTCCAGGCCTCCCTGTCCATCACCAGCTCCCGAGTCCACCCAAACCCATGTCCATAGAGTCGATAATACCATCCAACCATCTCATCCTCTGTCGTCCCCTTCTCCTCCTGCCCTCAATCTTTCCCAGCATCAGGGTCTTTTCAAATGAGTCAGCTCTTCGCATCAGGTGGCCAAAGTATTGGAGTTTCAGCTTCAGCATCAGTCCTTCCAATGAACACCCAGGACTGATCTCCTTTAGGATGGACTAGTTGGATCTCCTTGGAGTCCAAGGGACTCTCAAGAGTCTTCTCCAACACCACAGTTCAAAAGCATCAATTCTTCAGTGCTCAGCCTTCTTTATAGTCCAACTCTCACATCCATATATGACTACTGGAGAAACCATAGCCTTGACTAGATGGATGTTTGTTGGCAAAGTAATATCTCTGCTTTTTAATATGCTGGCTAGGTTGGTCATAACTCTCCTTCCAAGGAGCAAGCGTCTTTTAATTTCATGGCTGCAATCACCATCTGCAGTGATTTAGGAGCCCCCCAAAATAAAGTCAGCTACTGTTTCCACTGTTTCCCCATCTATTTGCCATGAAGTGATGGGACCGGATGAAATGATCTTAGTTTTCTGAATGTTGAGTTTCAAGCCAACTTTTTCACTCTCCTCTTTCACTTTCATCAAGAGGCTCTTTAGCTCTTCACTTTCTGCCATAAGGGTGGTGTCATCTGCATATCTGAGGTTACTGATATTTCTCCCGGCAATCTTGATTCTAGCTTGTGCTTCCTCCAGCCCAGCATTTCTCATGATGTACTCTGCATATAAGTTAAATAAGCAGGGTGACAATATACAGCCTTGACATACTCCTTTTCCTATTTGGAACCAGTCTGTTGTTCCACGTCCAGTTCTAACTGTCACTTCCTGACCTGCATACAGGTTTAAGAGGCAGGTCAGGTGGTCTGGTATTCCCATCTCTTTCAGAATTTCCCACAGTTTATTGTGATCCACACAGTCAAAGGTAAACCGTCACTACATCCTCCATAATCTTTCCAGTCCACACCTCCATTATCTCCTGCCCAGGTTAATGTTATAGTCTTCTCATTGCTTTCCTTGCTTCAGCCCTTGTCACACTCATCAATCAAGGAGAGTGAGCCTGCTGAAACGTAAGTCAGATCATGCCCCTCCATCATTGCAACCTCCAATGACTCTCTACCTTAAGTAAAAGCTGAAGCCAGAACAATGGTCGAAAAACCTACTCCCAGATATTTACGTGGCCTAGTCTCTGACAACTCTTACCATTCTCACCAGTTGGCACAAGCTACATGGGCCCCTTTGCTATCTTCTGGGCAGAGACAGGGAATGCACTGCTTGCTTGCCCTGTCTTTAAGAATCCTTTCCCATACATCTGCATAAGTTAATTTCCATTTCCTCCTTCCAGTTTTATTCAAATGACATCCTCTCAGTAAGGCATTCCCTGACTCTGCTAAACTTAGGCTACTCCCTATCTTTCTTCTTTTTTCCTTTATACCATTTTTATCACCACTAAAATACTATCTAATGAAGTTATTTATTTTGCTTTATACATGCCTTTTTGCACACATATGTAAGACCGATGTGGACAGGAATTTTCATTTCTTTGATTCAGTGATGGATTCCATGCATCTATAAATGACACATGTGTGTGCTTGTGCCAAGTTGCTTCAGTCACATCTGACTCTTTGTGATCCTTTGGACTGTAGCCCACCAGGCTTCTCTCTTCAGGGGCCTCTCCAAGCAAGAATATTGGAGTGGTTTGCCATGTACTCTCTTCAAGGGGACCTTCCCCACCCAGGGATGGAACCCACGTCTCTTATGTCTCCTGCATTGGCAGGCAGGTTCTTCACCACGAGTGTCACCTGGGAAATCCATAAATGATATACTAATTCTTCATCCAAATATCTGTATTAGGCTGTTTAAACTGTCCAAAAATTATAAAACAATTTACTTTTTCTCTATGAGCTTTAATCTTTATAGTCAACCAAGTCCTTTGTAAATTAATAGGTAGTCAGCTGGTTTCCATTTTATTACAAGTAAAATAAAAATTAAGAAACTGGCCACCAACAACAGATAAGGGTAAACATTTTTTAAAAGCTGTGTTAATAAAAGAATTCTGGTAGTATTTGCAGTGATCAAAGAAAAGTACACCTAAAATATACCATAGTATATTAATAATATTGACGACATAAAAACTTGGGGGCATTTCCTCCTTTATATCTGAGAATAGAAAATAAATTGTTTTGATTTTCTTAGTACATTACTTGACTTGGCTAGCACTGTTAAATGGCAATGTTACTTGTGATATTTATTAATTTTGTTAAATGAAAAATTTGTAAGGTTAAAGAGGACCATAGAAAATAAAAATTAATTCTGTCACAGAAAACTTAATGTCAGTACTTACTTTATGGGGCATATTAAGTATATTCCATGTCTTGTTTCTTCCAGCAAATCTTTTTACAGTTTCAGATCAAGGGGCATAGTTCCTTTGTAAGAGACTGACCAGTTACCTCGGTAGGTAAAACAATGCAGAGTAAGCAAATATCTTGTCTGAGAAACAG
This sequence comes from Odocoileus virginianus, assembly GCF_023699985.2. Classification (NCBI taxonomy): domain Eukaryota; kingdom Metazoa; phylum Chordata; class Mammalia; order Artiodactyla; family Cervidae; genus Odocoileus; species Odocoileus virginianus. The sequence goes on from NC_069698.1 coordinate 19,237,223, forward strand.
CTGTTAAATCAAGCTTTCAAATATCCAAACTTCATTTTTAAAAATATGATTTGAATTTTCCTGAGTTATTAGTAAGCAACATTACTTATATGAATAACTTCAACTGGCAAACAAGTATAACTCAGAAGAATGAATAAAAATATTGTATTTATATAAATCAAAAGCACTTTTAAAAAAGGTAAATGGAAATAGTCTTCAAGAAAAAAAGAAGGTGATAAGCTATCATATCTTAGTGGTAATACCAGCTAGTCTAGCACATGATAGTGATTCCATATTTTTAAATTAAAAATAAATTATCTTCCATATCAGATTAATTTTTTTCTAGTAAAAACTAAAGGAGTAGGAAATGGTAACCCACTCCAGTATTCTTGCCTCAAGAATTCCATGGGCAGAGAAGGCTGCCAGGCTACAGTCCATGGGGTTGCAAAGAGTAGGACCTGACTGAGTGACTAACACCTTCACTTTTTTCAGCGAAAACTAAAGTGTTACCGAAGAAATGAATTGTGCTACAATAACATACTACCTTAATCTTACTACTAGTTATTAGTAAACTAGTGATTTAGCTTTAGGACATGTGCCAATTTATTCCTACCCATTCTCTCTGTGTCTATAGGAAAAGCATCAATCAGCATGAGCTAAAACCTCCAAAGACTAAGAGACTTACCCAAGGCCTCAAGCGATTTCATATATCTGGGCCTCATTTTCTATATTTTAAAATGAGAGTCTAGGACGAGAAGACATGAGATGAATTACAGGCTCCACAATTCTAAGAGTGGACAATTATCTTATCTGATACCGATCTGTATTCATCTTTCTCGGAGCTCTTATTGCCGCCGCTGCTGCTGCTAAGTCGCTTCAGTCGTGTCCGACTCTGTGCAACCCCATAGCCCTGGGATTCCCCCCATCCCTGGGATTCTCCAGGCAAGAACACTGGAGTGGGTTGCCATTTCCTTCTGCAGTTCTTACTGCACTGTATTGTAATTTGGATTCTTTCACTTATTTTATTTTTAGCTCATCTTGTTTGTAATTTACTTTAAATTTTCCTTGTGACTGTGAGCACCTGGAAGTTAAGCACCATGCCTGATATGTTTATGTCCCAGTGCTTGACACCAGGCCTAGCACATAAGAGGTATTAGGCAATGATCTACACTTGTAGCAAAGTGTGTTGGTTATGCTCTTACATTCTTTACGTTTTTTTTTCCTGATCTTAAATATACAAAATTCCATTAGAAAATTCTATTTCGCTAGACATTTTAAGGAAGATGTCATCACTGCCCTAACATTCAGAGTAATAAAAGGAGTATGTTAAATGTAAGGCTCTTGATATTTTAAGTCTCTGGATTGGCTAAAGATCATCACTAATTCTAAAAACCCAAGTACCCCATTAAGGAGAATGTAAGGAATATTCACCAACAATAATAATAACATAATATAGTGATAACATAATGGAAGTTTTAAGTACTAGGCACACAAATATGTTGTCTTTAATTCTAGTAAATATACAAAACAGTTAATTTAACACATAATAATGATGCATATAATAATTTTTCATGAATGATACTTATACACAAGTATAAACAGTTTATATGAATGACTATAATTAGAATAATTTTTTTTCTTTAAAAACTTTTAACCAGGGCATAAAATCAGTATCAGTGTTGATCATTTCTCTGATATTAAATATTTGGCTGTGATGCATATTTATGCATATTCCTCTCATTGAGAGAGCTTAATCTTTGATTTTACTTTAGAATAAAGAGTTCCTTTTTCTCCAAGAGTCCCATTCTGTCTTGCTTACACCCATTCAACTATGCATCTAGTCTATATTCATCAACTTTTTTCATCCATTTATTCTACCACTCATCATTCATACCCTGATCTATCCATCCATTTATTCATCACTAATTATAGAGCACTTAATCTGTGCAGGGCTTACAATGTTGAGGGGGACAGACATTTAATCTGATTGTTACATACCAAATAAGTATAATAAACAGGTTGCAAAAAAGTATATGCATCAGAAAGTTGATTTGGAATAGACAGCAAAAATGGCCAGGAAGAGGTACTAGTAAGAGTTTGGGGATGGTGTGGGAAGATAGATTGGAAGAGAAGAAACGAGATGTGCAGGAGTTTAAAAGAATATGAAGATTGGATAAAGCAAACTTGCTCCTGTAAGAGGCTGTAAGTATGTATTTGATGGTGAGGTGCTGGGGGTGGGGGCAAGAAACAGGAGGTAACAGGAATTGAGGCTGGAAAAATGGGCACCATCAGATCACAAGGGGTTCTATAGGCCATATTAAGTACTAATGAGTTAAGGTATACCCTCCCTGGTGGCTCAGATGGTAAAGCATCTGCCTGCAATGCAGGAGACCTGAGTTCGATCCCTGGGTCAGGAGGTCCCCTGGAGAAGGAAATGGCAACCCACTCCAGTACTCTTGCCTGGAAAATTCCATGGACAGAGGAGCCTGAAAGGCTACAGTCCATAAAGTTGCAAAGAGTCGGACACGACTGAGCAACTTCACTCACTCTGAGTTAAGGTATCTTCATAGGGCTGGTAAGAGTGAATAAGCTCAAAAAGATTAATGTTTTCATGGGGTCACTATATCCACTAAGAAATTAAAAATTGTTTTCAGTTTTTACTTTCAAACAAAACTGAATCAATGCTTCTGTCTGACAACTGAACAGATATGTGATCTCTTAATTGAAAAAGTTATTTAAAATGATGTGATCTCTTAGTTGAAAAAGTTATTTAAAATGGAAGAATTATAAAAAAAAATTATCCCCAAAGAGTTTACATATTAAATGAAGGGATTTAACTATTAAAAATAAATCACCTAAACACAAAGCCAGTAAGACTGATTAACAATGGTTATTTGTCTGGAGGTGGATTATAGAGGACTTCTGTATTCTTGTTTATATATCCCATGGCTTCCTTGATGGTACAGTGGTAAAGACTCCATCTGCCAATGCAGCAGACGTGAGTTTGATTCCTGGGTCAGGAAGATCCTGTGGAGAAGGAAATGGCAAGCCACTCCAGTACTCTTGCCTGGGAAATCCTATAGACAGGAGCCTGCTGGGCTAGTCCTCATGGTTGCAAACGGTTGGACACAACTTAGTGCCTACAACAACAACAGTATTCATAATTTTATGTCAACAATAGTAGATTGATTTATTTAATTGATCTATTTAATCAGAAAAAGCAAAATTGTTTTCATTTTTTTCCATTTATTTTTATTAGTTGGAGGCTAATTACTTTACAATATTGTAGTGGTTTTTGCCATACATTGACATGAATTAGCCAAGGATTTACATGTATTCCCCATCCCGGTCCCCCCTCCCACCTCCCTCTCTACCCGATCCCTCTGGGTCTTCCCAGTGCACCAGGCCCGAGCACTTGTCTTATGCATCCAACCTGGGCTGGTGATCTGTTTCACCCTAGATAATACACATGTTTCGATGCTGTTCTCTCAAAACATCCCACCCTCGCCTTCTCCCACAGAGTCCAAAAGTCTGTTCTGTACATCTGTGTCTCTTTTCCTGTTTTGCATATAGGGCTATCATTACCATCTTTCTAAATTCCAAATATATTTGTTAGTATACTGTAATGTTCTTTATCTTCCTGGCTTACTTCACTCTGTATAATGGGCTCCAGTTTCATCCATCTCATTAGAACTGATTCAAATGAATTCTTTTTAGTGGCTGAGTAATATTGTTTTCAATTTGAGGAAAAGTTTGAAAAAAAATTAATGACTTATAAAACTTAATAAAATATTAAATTTTTAAAAGTTGAAATTTCAGCTTAATTAAATTTTAGAGAATTTAAATTTCTTTATTGGACAAAACCATGTAGCCTTCATCAATTTCAGCAGCACTGCAAACACAAGGTCTCCTCTTTTTTTTTTTTTTTAAGGTCTCCTCTTATAGCTGAGCTATGATGCACTTAAACAGTTTTAATTAAAATTCACCTTAGCAAGCATTCACTATTATTTGCTATAGCAATAAGAACTCAGAAATCTAAAGACACAACATAAATCCTTTGCTTAATTAAAATGGAAGTAAACATTCACCAATAATATGAACCAGTGCAGACAAAACTCTTATTAATTTCATGGATCAATCAAAACTACTGTTAAGATTCCTTTCAGATGAAGACACTGTTTTTTTTTTTTTTTTAAGACACTGTTTTTACAATATCATTTCTAAAATAAACGTATAACAGACTGGAGAAGAGATCAAATTTTAAAATTATAATTTTTTATGCCAAAAATATTTTTAATGTCATTTATAGAGTCTTAAAATTGAAGTTAGGTAGATGCAGTTTTAAATTTAAATCATTTAGTGTTCTTCTAGCTAATGACTTTGAATAAAAATACAAAGAATGGCCTATCTTGGACAATTTAACATAGTGAGGTCTAGCACTGTGCCTGGCACATATAGGGCAACCAGACAAAATGGTAGATGGCTGGTAAGCCCCTTCCCTGAAGCCTGATTAGGTTCCAGTTCCCGTCCCATGCTTCACAAGGATGCCCACGCTGCTGCTATGACTACTAGCATAGGTGTGCTAGTTAATGGCTCTGGGGTGAAATCCACCGGCAGGTAAAGAGAAATCCTAGTTGAGCAGCACTGGGAGGAAACGGCATGCAGAGACTGAGAGGCCATCTGGTGTTCTCTAGCAGCGTCGTTGTCCCAAAGTAGAGAAGACGAAAGATTCACAACAGTTTCTCTTTCCCTTCTTAATTTTTTAAGTGTTTATTATTTAGCAAGACAGGTGACATTAAACCACTCTTCTGTAAGAAGTATATACATCTTATGGAAGAGATTCAGTTCATCATGACTATAAATCACTTACTCATCACACTACCTGCCAGTATTTCTCTCCCCCACCTCTCTTTTTTGGTGTCAGTGCTATTAACCCATATCTTATCTGTACCACATTTTATGAACTGCTAGAAAAATTTAAAAATTATCAATGTCTCAAAATCATTCTAAGGAATTTTTTAAAATGATGAGTGAGTGAGCGAAAGTCACCCAGTCATGTCCAGCTCTTTGTGACCCCATGGACTATACAGTCAATGAAATTCTCCAGGCCAGAATACTGGAGTGTGTAACCTTTCCCCTCTCCAGTGGAATCTTCCCAACCCAGGGATCAAACCCAGGTCTCCCACATTGCAGGGAGATTGTTTACCAGCTGAACCACAAGGGAAGCCCTTAAAACGATGAATGGTCATGAAATAAAACCCTTTTTATCTATAAGCACAATATGATATATTCACTCACCTAATCTGGAAAATAACAGGTAATTTGAAGATGATAGTTGAAAACTACAAAAATCAGAAAACACATATTGGAACTTAATTCCATTTCTCCTATAAGCTGAACTTGCTATTAAGTTGATAAAATTCAAAGATGTACTTTGTATGGTAGGGAAATCAGTGCCAACAGTTAAAAAAATTTTTAACAGGAAATGGTAGGAAATAACATTGTTAAAATACCTACTCTCTGCTAGAGAAACAAACCTTGTTGTTTCTGTTTTATATATACCACTGTGTATACGTTATTTCCAATCTCCTTTTATTCAACCATAAAAAAAGAAATAATGGCATCTGTATAAACATGGATGGACCTAAATATTATCATACTAAGTGAAGTAAGTGAAACATAGAAAGCAAATATGATATCACATATATGTGAAATCCAAGAAATGATATAAATAAACTTATTTCAAAAATGAAAACAGACTCACAGACAGAGAAAACAAACTTATGGTTACCAGAGGGGGCAATGCGGTGGGAGAGGGTGAAAAGAGAGATAGTTTGGGTATTTTTAGCTTCTGGTTACCTATAAAGAAATCATTTCTAGTAAAGCCAAACCCCATATCTATTTAATATTGAGTCTGTGCCCTTTTCACCACTGCTGCGTCCAAGCAGACACACTTTGAAACAGTTTTTGAATTGTGAAAACTATTTAACTCCCTTTAATCCCTTAGACTAAATACTTAATTCATCATTTTAAATCTATAGTAGTGAATAACATATTAGTTATATTCAGTGATCCTTAATTATGAGCCATGAACCAGGTAACATGCTAATAGGTGCTACTCACACTTCTATTCGATCCTCTCAAAAATTCATGGTGGTTGTTGTTCAGGTGCTAAGTCAAGTCCAGCTTCCTGCACCAACCATGAACACTTGTGTAGCCCTTCTAATGTGCTCATGACTATTCTCAGCACTTCATACATACTCAGTCAATCCCAGGTGGCAGTGATTACTTTATCTCCATTTTAGGGTTGAGTAAACTGAGGCAGAGGAGATTAAATTTCTTGTTAAACATAACCCAGCTAGCAAATGCAGAGAAGACACTCACATCCAGAGAGTCTGATTTCAAAGTCTTTGCTCTTTATTTTCTTATTTTGAAGATGAGCAAACAACTCAGAAAAGTTAAGTAAACAGAAGAAGATTATTCAGGGGTAAGTGGTCAAGGAAGGCCTGTAAGATAATGTATACATGAGACTATGATTTCAGGGAACTATACAAATCTTTGTTTATCCAACTTCATAATGAAATTAATGACACAACTTGTAATCATTTAGAATAAATATAATCTTTGTCTTGTTAGGTAATATGCAGAGCATAATGTTCTCAAAATAATGTCCTGAAATGACTCAGAATGAGTCTCTTGGAAGTGTACTGGTTACTGTCGTGTACTGCAAAGCACTGATACTAAAGGGTCACAGGAAAGGGTCAGCTTTTGTATTAACATACAATTTATGTTAATAGGCTAAATGGTTCCAGGTCATTGTACTTGAAAACTTCTTCCTGGTGTCAAGCATTTTATGAGCTTCTGTGCTGTGCTGTGCTTAGTCACATAGTTGTGTCTGACTCTTTGAACCCCAAGGACTGTAGCCCACCAGGCTCCTCTGTCCATGTAATTCTCCACATAAGAATACGGAAGAGGATAGCCATTCCCTTCTTCAGGGGATCTTGACATTGCACTTAAATCTAGCAGTCTTTTAATTTGGTATGCTGGAGTGAAGTGTCAAAAAGACGGACAATTGGTTGGTATTTCTCAAAGCTACAAAACTCTGGAGTCTAAAGATGTATTAGGATTCTTTGAGAATTTTTTTTTTTTTTTTAAGGAGATCTGACGGTGTGATCAATCACCTAGAGCCAGACATCCTGGAATGTGAAGTCAATTGGGCCTTAGGAATCATCACTATGAACAAAGCTAGTGGAGGTGATGGAATTCCAGTTGAGCTATTTCAAATCCTAAAAGATGATGCTGTGAAAGTGCTGCACTCAATATGTCAGCAAATTTGGAAAACTCAGCAGTGGCCACAGGACTGGAAAAGGTCAGTTTTCATTCCAATCCCAAGAAAGGCAATGCCAAAGAATGTTCAAACTACTGCACAATTGCACTCATTTCACATGCTAGCAACGTAATGCTCAAAATTCTCTAAGCCAGGCCTCAGCAACATGTGAACCAAGAACTTCCAGATGCTCAAGCTGGATTTAGACAAGGCAGAGGAATCAGAGACCAAATTGGCAACAACCACAGGATTATAGAAAAATCAAGAGAATTGCAGAAAAACAGCTATTTCTGCCTCATTTACTATGTTAAAGCCTTTGTGTGGATCATAGCAAACAGTGGAAAATTCTTCAAGAGATGGGAATACCAAACCATGTTACCTGTCTCCTGAGAAACCTGTGTGCAGGTCAAGAACCAACAGTTAGAACCAGACATGGGACAACAGACTTGTTCCAAATTGGGAAAGGAGTACGTCAAGGCTGTATATTGTCACCCTGCTTATTTAACTTATATGCAGAGTACATCATGAGAAATGCTGGGCTGGATGAAGCACAAGCTGGAATCAAGATTGCCAAGAGAAATATCAATAACCTCAGATATGCAGATGACACCACCCATATGGCAAAAAGCGAAGAGGAACCAAAGAACCTCTTGATGAGGATGAAATAGGAGAGTGAAAAAGCTAGCTTAAAACTCAACATTCATAAAACTAAGATCATGCCATTCAGTTCCATCTCTTCATGACAAACAGATGCTGAAACAATGAAAACAGTGACAGACTTTATTTTCTTGGGCTCCAAAATCTCTGCAGATGGTGACTGCAGCCATGAAATTAAAAGACGCTTGTTCCTTGGAAGAAAAGCTATGACCAACCTAGACAGCAGATTAAAAAGCAGAGACATTACTATGCTGACAAAGGTCCATCTAGTCAAAGCTATGGTTTTTTTCAGTAGTCTTGTATGGATGTGAGAGCTGGACTATAAAGAAAGCTGAGCACCAAAGAATTGATGCTTTTGAATTGTGGTGTTGGAGAAGACTTCTGAGAGTCCCTTGGACAGCAAGGAGACCAAATCACTCAATTGTAAAGAAAATCAACTCTGAATATTTATTGGAAGAACTGATGCTAAAGCTGAAGCTCCAATATTTGGCCGCCTGATGAGAAGAACTATGTTTGGAAAAGACCCTGATGCTGGGAAAGATTGAGGGCAGGAGGAGAAGAGGACGACAGAGGATGAGATGGTTGGATTGTATCACTGATTCAATGTACGTGACTTTGAGCAAGTTCTGGGAGTTGGTGATGGACAGGGAAGGCTGGCATGCTGCATTTGATGGGATCACAAAGAATCGGACACAACTGAGCAACTGAACTGACTGAACTGAACTAAGCAACGAAAAATCAACAACAAAATAAATTGCTCAAATTTATGCACTATGAATTATGGATATTATTATGCACAAAATCTTTTTTTGAATGTGAACAGATACATGCATATACTAGAGTTAATGCTTGTGCTTCCTTGGTACCAACAATTTTGATTGTTTAGAAGTCTTTCAATTATGCTTGATAGGTTGTGGGTTCCAAATAAGTGACTTCCAGGCAAAAACACTATCAATGTTATACTGATAAATACATCACCGACTCCCTACGTACATTGTCACTGGACTAGAAATAAAAGAGCATCTGGACCAAATCCTTTTATATTTTTAGCATTGTCTTTCACCAATTCAGAAAATGTATCAGCTGTATTTACAAATGTTTTAAGTTCATACCATAAATATTCTTCTATATATATAATCAATCATGCTTAATATGGTCAATAATTTCCAAGTTCATCAATGCTCCTGAATGTCTGGCATTGCCTAAATATGTTTTATAAATAATCTTAGTCAACCTGCTCAATTTATTTTTATACATTTTAATGACTTACTAGGATGTTATATAAAGGACATTTAGATAATAATCTATTCAAATATATGGGCTTTCCTCGGTGGCACAGTAAAGAATCCACCTGCCAGTGCAGGGATGCAAGTAGACATGTGTTCAATTCCTGGGTTGGGAAGATCCCCTGTAGTAGGAAATGGCAACTGACTTCAGTATTCTTATCTGGAAAATTCCATGGACAGAGGAGCCTGGCAGGTTATTTAGTCCACGGGGCCACAGAGAGTCAGACATGACTAAGCACACAGCAGACACATGTACATTCAAATATCCAATGCCAAGACTGAAAATGTTTTTAATATTCAGTCCCATGCCATAAAATGTTTATATCCCTGACACAGATCAACTAAAGGTTAGATTACTGTTTAGACAATATGTTAGTCACAAGTTTATAATGATTTAGAAAATAGCCAAGTTGCAAAAGGTATTCATAGGTCATTAGTGGCATAAGCAAGATGTCAATAAAACTATGTACCTCTACATCCAAGTGAAAAGAGTAAACTATCTAAAAAAGTTTTACAACTCTTTTATCAGAATTCTTTTGCTTACATGTGGTTAATAGGACAATAAGATCCCCTGGAGAAGGAAATGGCAACCCACTCCAGTATTCTTGCCTGGAGAATCCCATGGACAGAGGAGCCTGGTAGGCCACAGTCCATGGGATCGCAAGAGTTGGACATGACTTAGTGACTAAACGATGATGATGATGAATCAAAAGTTAATTAAAGTAAATCAGGATGGGTCAAGTTCTTCAGAAAATTATCAGTTATTATACCACGTGACTATACACATACATACACACACACATACATTCAATACTTTAGAAAATCTCCAAAACCATATTTTCAAACTTAAGATATATATGAATCACCTGATGATCTTGTTAAAATATATATTTGGATTCAGTAGATCTGGAGTGGGGCCTGAGACTCACAAGATCCAAGTGACACTGATGCTGCTGGTACCTGAACAATACTTTGGGTAGCAAGGTTTTAAAAGCAATATATACATATATATTTTAATTATGATTGTTTTCATACTTTAAAAAAAATATTTACTTACGTTTTTGGCTGCACAGGGTCTTAGTTGAGGTACGTGGGATCTTTGTTGCCCCATGTGGGATCTAGTTCTCTCTCTGGGGATTGAACTTGGGCCCCCTGTGTTGGGAGTACACAGTCTTAGCCACTGGACCACAAGAGAAGTCCCCAAAGTAGTATTTCAATGCAATCTTATTTCATTAAAATTATATCTCAGTCAAGTGTATATATTATAACAGTCTACTAATTTACAGTGAAAAGTCTATAATATATTCACGGAAAGCATGTTATTTTTCATTGAGGTAGTTTTGGAAATTAACAGTGAGGAAAGACAAATACTTTTTCAAAGTGATAAATAGCAAAGGAAATGGCAACCCATTCCAGTATTTTTGCCTGGAGAATTCCAAGGACAGAAGAGCCTGGTGGGCTACAGTCCATGGGGTTGCAAAGAGTTGGGCAACGCTAACACTAACACTTTCACTTTCACTTAATACTTCTTCCAGGAGTCATTTAACTTCAAAAAATAAAAACCCATTTAAGCATAAAAGAGAATGGACTGGAACAGTAAAAGAAATATGTTAGGAAGATCAAGAAAAATATCATGGCATTTAAGAGAGAAATTCCAATCAGAACCATATAGGAGAGAACTATCAGCTAAAGAGTCACAGGACATAAGCCAGCTCTTCACAGCTCCCTCAAAACAGTGTGGCCTCTTGATCCTGTTTCTGCCAGAAATCTGATTTATTTTCTCTTGATGGATTGCTCTTCCTTTGCTCTATATGAATATAAATATCACTATGCTATCCACAATACCTGTAACCTCCCAGGTCAAATATATTCTAACTAAAGAATCTGACTGGTTAGCTGGACCTGGTCCTGGGTCCAGGGTCACTTAGGCACTCAGGTAGTCTATGACAGTGGCCTGAGAAGGGAGCTCAGAAAAAGGAGGAGATCACTGCCTTACATGGTCCCTGTTGGACACAGCTGATGCCAGAATATCCAGATCAAAAGGCGCCTAAACACTATTCACTGTTGATAGCAAAAGAATGCCTCTTGAGACCATTGTTTAAACTTAAAATGAGAAAAATGGCTATTTCAACTGTCAGCACTTTGTTTTATTTACATATTTGTTTCAAATCTTTTTGTATAAGCCAGAGTTAAATGTTTTCACTAAGGAAAAAGAAAACCTAAAACTACATTTGAGGCTTGTGAGCCACCAACTTGAGTAAATGGACATCAAAAAGAGAAACTTTGGATTAAATACGAACTGGAGCTAAAAGAATGCATGAGTGGGTGCTATGTCACTTCAGTCCTGTCGAACTCTTTGCAATTTCATGGACCATAGCTTGCCAGGGTTCTCTGTCCATGGGATTCTCAGGCAACAATCAGTCAGTTCCGTAATTCAGTTGTGTCCAACTCTTTGCAACCCCATGGACGGCAGCACACCAGACCTCCCTGTCCATCACCAACTCCTGGAGCTTGCTCAAACTTATGTCCATCAAGTCGGTGATGTCATCCAACCATCTCATCCTCTGTTGTCCCCTTCTCCTCCTGCTTTCAATCTTTCCTAGCATCAGGGTCTTTTCAAATGAGTCAGTTCTTCACATCAAGTAGCCAAAGCATTGGAGTTTAAGCTTCAGCATAAGTCCTTCCAGTGAATATTCAGAGTTGATTTCCTTTAAGATTGACAGGTTTGATCTCCTTGCTATCCAAGGGATTCCGAAGAGTCTTCTCCAACACCACAGTTCAAAAGCATCAATTCCTCTGCACTCAGCTTTCTTTATGGTCCAGATCTCACATCCATACATAACTACTGGAAAAACCATAGCTTTGACTAGATGGACCATTGTTGGCAAAATAATGTCTCTGCTTTTCAATATGCTGTCTAGGTTGGTCATAGCTCTGCTTCCAAGGAGTAAGTGTCTTTCAATTTCATGGCTGCGATCACCATCTGCAGAGATTTTGGAGCCCAAGACAATAAAGTATCTCACTGTTTCCCCAACTACTTGATGTGAAGGGATGGGACTGGATGGCATGATCTCAGTTTTTTGAATGTTGAGTTTTAACTCAGCCTTTTCACTCTCCTCTTTCACTTTCATTAAGAGACTCTTTAGTTCTTCACTTTCTGCCATAAAGGTGGTGTCATCTGCCTATCTGAGGTTATTGATATTTCTCCCAGCTCTTGATTGCAGCATGTGCTTCATTCAGCCTGGCATTTCACATGATGCACTCTGCATACAAGATAAATAAGCAGGGTGACAATATACAGTCTTGACATACTCCTTTCCCAATTTGGAACAAGTCTGTTGTACCATGTCTGGTTCTAACCGTTGGTTCTTGACCTGCACACAGGTTTCTCAGGAGATAGGTAAGGTGGTCTGGTATTGCCATTGCTTTCAGAATTTTCCACAGTTTGTTGTGATCCACAGAGTCAAAGACTTTTGCGCAGCCAATTAAGCAGAAACAGATATTTTGCTGGAACTCTCTTGCTTTTTTTATGATGCAATGGATGTTGGCAACTTGAACTCTGGTTCCTCTGCTTTTTCTAAATCCAGCTTGAACATGTGGAAGTTCACAGTTCACGTACTATTGAAGTCAAGCTTGGAGAATTTTCAGCATTACTTTGCTAGTGTGTGAGATGAGTGTAATTGTGCAGTAGTTTGAATATTCTTTGGCATTGCCTTTCTTTGGGATTGGCCTGGAAAGTGACCTTTTCCAGTCCTGTAGCCACTTCTGCATTTTCCAAATTTGCTGGCATATTGAGTGCAACACTTTCACAGCATCATCTTTTAGGATTTGAAACAGTTCAACCGGAATTCCATCACCTCCACTAGCTTTGTTCATAGTGATCCTTCCTAAGGCCCACTTGGCTTCACATTCCAGGATGTCTGCCTCTAGGTGAGTGATCACACCATCGTGCTTATCTGGGTCATGAATATCTTTTTTGCACAGTTCTTCTGTGTATTCTTGCCACCTCTTCTTAATATCTTCTACTTCTGTTAGGTCCACACTGTTTCTGTCCTTTATTGTATCCATCTTTGCATGAAATGTTCCCTTGGTATCTCTAATTTTCTGGAAGAGATCTCTAGTCTTTCCCATTCTATTGTTTTCCTCTATTTCTTTGCATTGGTCACTGAGGAAGGCTTTCTTATCTCTCCTTGCTATTCTTGGGAACTCTGCATTTAAATGGGTATATCTTTCCTTTTCTCCTTTGCATTTCACTTCTCTTTTTCTCTCAGCTATTTGTAAGCCCTTCTCAGACAACCATTTTACCTTTTTGCATTTCTTTTTCTTGGGGATGGTCTTGATCACTGCCTCCTGTACAATGTCACAAACCTCCATCCATAGATCTTCAGGCACTCTGTCTATCAGATCTAATCCCTTGAATTGATTTGCCACTTCCACTGTATAATCATAAGGGATTTTATTTAGGTCATACCTGAATGGTGTAGTGGTTTTCCCTACTTTCTTCAATTTAATTCTGAATTTGGCAATAAGAAGTTCATGATCTGAGCGACAGTCAGCTCCCAGTCTTGTTTCTGCAGACTATATAGAGCTTCCCCATCTTCGGCTGCAAATAAACAATTTGACTTTGGTATTGACCATCTGGTGATATCCATGTCTAGAGTCTTCTCTTGTGTTGTTCAAAGAGGGTGTTTGCTATGACCAGTGCATTCTCTCGGCAAAATTCTGTTAGCCTTTGACCAGCTTCATTTTGTACTCCAAGATCAAACTTGCCTGTTACTCCAGTTATTTCCTGACGTTCTACTTTTGAATTTGTCTCCTATAATGAAAATGACATCATTTTTTGGTGTTAGTTCTAGAATGTCTTGTAGGTCTTCATAGAACTGTTCAACTTCAGCTTCTTTGGCATAAGTGGTTGGGGCCTAGACTTGGACTACTGTGATATTCAATGGTTTGCCTTGGAAATGAACAGAGATCATTGTGTCATTTTTAAGACTGCATCCAATTACTGCATTTTGGACTCTTGTTGATGATGAGGGCTACTCCATTTCTTCTAAGAAGGCAAGAATACTGGAGTGATTAGCATGCCCTCCTCCAGAGAATCTTCCTGTCCCTGGGACTAAATAACAACCAATGTTCAAAAGAATTCTGGTTAAGGGAACTATGTATGAAGTACCCATCTTATCAAGGCTGCATGGCTTAATGTATATAAAGTCAGATTGGATTCAGGAGATCTGGGGTCAAGAGATGATTTGCCATGTATCAGCAAAGAACTATGTCATGTCTCTGATTTCAATTTCTTCTTTGTGAAATCTGTAAATTAGAAGAGGCTTATTCAGATGTCAAAACACCTATAATCTAATAATGTATAGTTCTGTATTAAAGGCAATGATCCTTTCTTTTTATTTCTTTCTCTCTTTCTCTCAGTAGCCCTTCTCTTTTATCTGCAACTCTGCCAAACAGATCCAGATGAGAACTAACTGCTCTTCATTGCAGGACAAACGAAAACCAAATAAAGCCCCCAAAATGTGCAAAATAATATAATTTTGCTTTATTTTTAAAATGTTACATTTGAGTATGTGTTGAATTGGTAGCTCAACAGGAACATGACGTTGACTTAAAATGTCTGTTTTCCCCACCTCTTGGCATTGTACAGTAACCAAAAAAGATGAATAACAAACAATGATAATTGTAGTCTTGATAACGGAGTTTAAAAATTCCCTGAAATAATTATGTCTTGATGAACAGAACAAAGAACTTGAAAGACATGGCATAATGATTAATTGGAGTCTGGAACAGGTAATTTTATGGGCATTCCTCCATGAAAAAAAAGATCTCAATGGGTGACATATATTAAGAAGCAACAATGGATTAGTAAAAATGACCTTAAGTGATGATGAGTCTGACTGGTAAGCAAGTAAAACATAAACAGGGTTCAGAAATCAACCAGGTAACAGGCAGATTTTCAGTTTGCATAGGAATACCAAATCTCAATTCTTTTTAGACAATGAAATGCTACGTTTTTATAAGAAAGGACACTTATTAAAAACATGCTGACTAAATCATCCTGAAAGATGAACCCAGATTCCCATATGCTGGTATCTTTGCTTACTAACATCATAAAACCAGCCTGCTTTGCATTCTCCCACATAGTCAGCACATGACTTTCTGTGTCATTCAGAGCAGTAGAAATGTTACATATTATTGAGAAAATAAGGAAGGAAGACATGTATCTATGTTAAATTTAGGAACAGGTTTTATAATCTGCATGGTAACTTGTGTGTGTTTTGTTCATTAACTGTTTAAATGTTGAAGATAATTTAACATTAGAGAATATGTCATGTTGAATTTGTCATCTTCATTTAAATGTTTAAGAAAATGTGATTGATATTAAACTCGTGGGTTTTAATTTGGGATTTTCAGGAGTATTTACTTGGTGTTAGAATTTTGATTTTCAGATGAAATAATAAAAGGTGCACATTTTGTACTTATGATTTTAAATTATAATTGTAAGATAAGTTGTTTGTATACAATATTTGTTTAACTATTTGATACTTTAATACTCTAGAAATTTAGGCTTATTATGTTTATAGAAGTGTTAGTTGCTTAGTCTTGTTTGACTCTTGCGACCCGATGAACTATGTGTGGCCCATCAAGCTCCTCTGTCCACGGGATTCTTCAGGCAAGAATACTTGAGTGAGTCGCCATTTCCTTCTCCAGGGGATCTTCCCAACCAGGAATCAAACCCACATCTCTTCTGTCTCCTGCAATGGCAGGTGAGTTCTTTACCACTAGTGCCACCTGGGAAGCCCCCTTATGTTTATAAGTAGTGGTTAAATGTTTAAGAGGTTGTTATTTATTAGATTCATAAACCTTTCTTGTTAGGTGTTTGAAAACCTTGAGGGATGTGGATGTGTTAAAATTTGTAATCACAATCTAAAATGTCTAAGGAAACTAAATTAATCAGATTTATAAGTGATGCCAAATATTTAGAGGAAATTAATCTGTCAAACTTACAAGTCAATTGAGCATTGATTAAAGAATAAGGAAAAATTGCATGTTTTCCATTTTGACAAAAATATTAGATTTATATGTGTGTTTATCAGAATTTCTCTTTGCAGATTTAAGAGTTGATTTAAATTTTAATTTTAATAGGTTGAATGCAAATTAAAATATGAAGCACTAAAACCATTTTTTTCTGTGAGTGAAGTCACTCAGTCATGTTCAACTCGTTGCGACCCCATGGACTGTAGCCCGCCAGGCTCCTCTGTTCATGGGGATTCTCCAGACAAGAATGCTGGAGCGGGTTGTCACTTCCTTCTCCAGGGGATCTTTGCAACCGAGGGATCGAACCCAGGTCTCCCACATTGCAGGCAGACTCTTTACCCCTCTGAACTACCAGGGAAGCCCCAGTGTATGTATGCAAACATTTTTTTTTTTCTTGGGCATTAAGAAATAATTGCACTGAGGTATAGTGGGGGGAATACTTTCAGTAGGAACTCAGTTTAGTCCTAACAGTGGCATTAGTACGTGAGAACGTTAAAAAAAAAAAAAGTTAATTTGGAGTAATTAGGAATAGTGAGACATGCTCTTCTCATCCCATATCATGTATTCATCTTTTCAGAGGGTATATGATATCTATTATGATTTCTCTACTAGTCATGTATGGATGTAAGAGTTGGACCGTGAAGAAGGCTGAGCATCAAAGAATTGATGCTTGTGAACTGTTGTGTTGGAGAAGACTCTTGAGAGTCCCTTGGACTGCAATCCTAAGGAAATCAATCCTGAATATTCTTTGGAAGGACTGATGCTGAAGCTGAAGCTCCAATAATTTGGCCACCTGATACAAAAAGCAGACTCATTAGAAAATACCCTGATGCTGGGAAAGATTGAAGGCAGGAGGAGAAGGTGACGACAAAGGACAAGATGGTTGGATGGCATGACCAAGTCAATGGACATGAGTTTGGGCAGTCTCCAGGAGATGGTGAGGGACAGGGAGACCTGGCATGCTGTGGTTCAAGGGGTCACAAAGAGTTGGACACAACTGAGCTACTAAACAACACAACAAATGACATTTCTGGTAATATTAATTTTAATCACTTAGTTAAAATAGTCTTTCCAAGTGTGTTCACTGTGAAGTTACTATTTTTCCCTTTTGATATTCTATTCTAAATTCAGCCCTCACTGAAAAGAAGCGGTTGGAGACTAAGCTTCACCTCCTAGATGGGGTTGTTATCTACATATACAATTTGGAATCCTATAAAGATTTGTCTCTTCTCTTGAAATTACTTATTAACTTATAGAAAACTTCAACCTCTAAAATTATCTGTCCTTGTTCCTTTAAAAGATTGCTAAGAAGACCTACAAGACCTTTTAGAACTAACACCCCCAAAAAGATGTCCTTTTCATTATAGGGGACTGGAATGCAAAAGTAGGAAGTCAAGAAACATCTGAAGTAACAGGCATATTTGATCTTGGAGTACAGAATGAAGTAGGGCAAAGGCTAATAGAGCTTTGCCAAGAGAACACACTGGTCATAGCAAATACCCTCTTCGAAAAACATAAGAGAAGACTCTACACATGGACATCACTAGATGGCCAACACCAAAATTAGACTGATTATATTCTCTGCTGCCGAAGATAGAGAAACTCTATATAGTCAGCAAAAACAAGACTGAGAGCTGACTGTGGCTCAGATCATGAACCCCTTACTGCCAAATTCAGACTTAAATTGAAGAAAGTAGGGAAAACCACTACACCATTCAGGTATGACCTAAATAAAATCCCTTATGGTTATACAGTGGAAGTGACAAATCGATTCAAGGGATTAGATCTCATAGACAGAGTGCCTGAAGAACTATGGACTGAGGTTCATGACACTATATAGGAGGCAGTGATCAAGACCATCCCCAAGAAAAAGAAATGTAAAAAGGTAAAATGGTGTCTGAGAAGGCCTTACAAATAGCTGAGAAGAGAAATGAAATGCAAAGGAGAAAAGAAAAGATATACCCATGTGAATGCAGAGTTCCCAAGAATAGCAAGGAGAGATAAGAAAGCCTTCCTCAGTGACCAATGCAAAGAAATAGAGGAAAATAATAGGATGGGAAAGAGTAGAGATCTCTTCAAGAAAATTAGCAATACCAAGGGAACATTTCAGGCAAAGATGGGCTCAATAAAGGACAGAAATAGTATGGACCTAACAGAAGTAGAAGATATTAAGAAGAGGTAGTAAGAATACACAGAAGAACTGTCAAAAAAGATCTTCATGACCCAGATAACCACAATAGTGTGATCACTCACCTAGAGCCAGACATCCTGGAATGTGAATTCAAGTGGGCCTTAGGAAGGATCACTATGAACAAAGCTAGTGGAGGTGATGGAATTCCCTTTGACCTATTTCAAATCCTAAAAGATGATGCTGTGAGTGTTGCACTGAACATGCCAGCAAATTTGGAAAACTCAGCAGTGGCCACAGGACTGGAAAAGGTCAGTTTTCATTTCAATCCTAAAGAAAGGCAATGCCAAAGAATGCTCAAACTACCACACAATTGCACTCATCTGACACACAAGTAAAGTAATGCTCAAAATTCTCTAAGGCAGGCTTTAGCAATACGTTAACCATGAACTTCCAGTTGTTCAAGCTGATTTTAGAAAAGGCAGAGGAACCAGAGATCAAATTGCCAACATCCGCTGGATCATCAAGAAAGCAAGAGAGTTCAAGAAAAACATCTATTTCTGCTTTATTGACTATGCCAAAGCCTTCGACTGTGTGAATCACAACAAACTGTGGAAAATTCTGAAAGAGATGGGAATACCAGACAACCTGACCTGCCTCCTGAGAAACCTGTATGCAGGTCAGGAAGTGACAGTTAGAATTGGACATGGAACAACAGACTGGTTCCAAATAGGAAAAGGAGTACGTCAAGGCTGTATATTGTCAACCTGCTTATTTAACTTATATGCAGAGTACAGCATGCAAAATGCCAGGCTGGAGGAAGCACAAGGTGGAATCAAGATTGCTGGGAGAAATATCAATAACCTCAGATATGCAGATGACACCACCTTTATGGTAGAAAATGAAGAAGAACTAACAGCCTCTTGATGAAAGTGAAAGAGAAGAGTGAAAAAGTTGGCTTAAAGTTCAATATTCAGAAAACTTAGATCATGGCATCCGGGCCTATCACTTCATGGCAAATAGATGGGGAAACAGTGGCTGACTTTATTTTTCTGGGCTCCAAAATCACTGCGGATAGTGATTGCAGCCATGAAATTAAAAGACACTTACTCCTTGGAAGGAAAGTTATAACC
This sequence comes from Odocoileus virginianus, assembly GCF_023699985.2. Lineage (NCBI taxonomy): Eukaryota > Metazoa > Chordata > Mammalia > Artiodactyla > Cervidae > Odocoileus > Odocoileus virginianus. Next base: position 19,256,777 of record NC_069698.1, read on the forward strand.
AACCTAGACAGCATATTAAAAAGCAGAGACATTACTTTGCCAACAAACATCCGTCTAGTCAAGGGTATGGTTTTTCCAGTAGTCATGTATGGATGTGAGAGTTGGACTATAAAGAAAGCTGAGTGTCAAAGAATTGAGGCTTTTGAACTGTGGTGTTGGAGAAGACTCTTGAGAGTCCCTTGGACTGCAAGGAGATTCAACCAGTCCATTCTAAAGGAGATCAGTCCTAAGTGTTCATTGGAAGGACTGATGTTGAAGCTGAAACTCCAGTAGTTTGGTCACCTGATGCGAAGAACTGACTCATTGAAAAGACCCTGATGTTGGGAAAGATTGAAGGTAGGTGGAGAAGGGGACCACAGAGGATGAGATCGTTTGATGGCATCACCACCTCAATAGACATGCTGCTGCTGCTGCTGCTGCTAAGTTGCTTCAGTAGAGTCCGGCTCTGTCCTACCTCACAGATAGCAGCCCACCAGTCTCCCTCGTCCCTGGGATTCTCCAGGCAAGAGCACTGGCATGAATTGCCATTTCCTTTTCCAATGCATGAAAGTTTAAAGTGAAAGTGAAGTCGCTCAGTCATGTCTGACACTTCGAGACCCCATGGACTGCAGCCTATCAGGTTCCTCCATCCATGGGATTTTCCAGGCAAGAGTACTGGAGTGGGTTGTCATTGCCTTCTCCCAATAGACATGAGTTTGGATAAACTCTGGGAGTTGGTGATGGACAGGGAGGCTTGGCATGCTGCGATCCATGGGGTCGCAAAGAGTCGGACAGGACTGAGCAACTGAACTGAACTGAAGAGGATCCATAATAGATATAAGTAGAAATGAGTTTTATGAAAATTGCAAAGTTTTAAGCAATTATTTGCCCTCAGGTATATGTTTGAGGTTGTTTTAAAGTATATATTTAAAATTAGGAATAAATCTTATTTAACTGTGTTAATACACTAAGTAACATCCAATTATTTTTGCTTCTGAGATGTCACAGAGACCAAACTCCTCATCAACTAAGACAGGTTTTGGATTATTGATCAGATAACACAAACTCTTCAAAAGGAGTATACTGAGTGTTATTTATGATTACACTACCTGGGTCTCTGCCTGACAGTTCAGGATTTAGGGTTCATAAAATGTAAACTACATATATTCTTTTTTTTTTTTTAAAGGAGGAGAAAGAGTGATTTTATTACTTTGCCTGGCAAAGGGGGAACCCAGTAGGCTAGACACTCAAGAATTGTCCACCGCGCACGCCCCCCCCACCCCCCCCCTCCCCCCGCCATTGAATAAGGAGAGGTTATATAGTCAGATAGGTTTACATGATAAGGATCAAGGCAATAACAATCTTCATTCCTTCTGAAAAGTTTCAAAAGTGTGGGGTCGCTGACAAGGTTAAGGCGTGTACAGGGTCTTAGGTGGTCCTCTCCTAAACTTGAGACTACATATATTCTAAACCTACCATTAAAATCACAAGATCATCTTTGTCATAATTGTCGTTTGATAATTTGACACAAGGAAATGTTAAGGAGACTTTAAACTATTTTATTATTTCAATGAAATCCAAGTTCCGTTTTTAACAGAGGTCCTTGGGATAAGACATGTGATCTAAATTCAAAGCTTATACTGTCTAAATCACTGTTAAATTATTAATCTCATTTTCATATCAGAAATTCACTTATCAGACTCAGCAGGCTGGCAATTACTCAGCACAATAGGTTTCCATTTATTAAATAATCAAGTGGTAATTGTCAAACATCAAACATGGGCTCATTTAAAGGAAATAAGAAAACAACCAGTTTTGCAGCAGTATGGATTATTAAACAGGACAGCCTCATTTTTGAAGAACTTTTAAACCAACATTTTCCTTGTAGCATCTCAAACCTAGATATATGTGACATTTTTCACCTTCTACTCAATAAAATCTTGAACTACTTTGAAGGAAAAAAGACAATTTTCTCTACTTAAAATGATAACATTATATCTTTTATGTTTTGGAAATGCCAAAATCTTTTTGGAACAACCTAAAATCTAAAAATGAAATAGTCTTCCATTACAATTGGGGAATGACATATTTTAGGATGAAAAATATGAATCTTTTTATACTGTAAATTTAGTCATTCTATCTCCTTTAGTTCCTTCTAAAATAATAGTAACTGTAGATGCTAATATTTCCTGAGTGCTTATTTTGTTCTAAGTACTGTGTTAAACACTTTAAGCTCATTATCTCATTTAATCTTTAAAACATCCTTGAAGAAACCACTTTTATTCTTCCATTTTACATATGAAGACACTGAGTTTTAAGGAATTTAAGAAACCAAGAAGGAAAAGACTGCAGAGACTATGCTCATAGCCGGATAATGGCCTCCCAAGGATGTCTATACCCCAATCCTTGGAAACTATGATTATGTTTAAGTTACATGACAAAGGGAATTAAGGTACCATACAGAAGTAAAGCTGCTAGTCATCTGACCTTAAAAAAGGAAAATTTTTCTGGATTATATGGATGGGTCCAGTGTAGTCACAGGGTCCTAAAATGTGGAAGAAGGAACCAATAGAGTTAGTTTCAGATGATGCAATATGAGAAAGACTAGACCAGTCATGGCTGGCTTTGAAAACAGAAAAGGGCCATGAGGCAAAGAAAATCAGATGGTTTCAAGACACCAAGAAAAAAGAAAAAAAAAGATGGGGTTGCTTGTACATTTTTGAGATTAATTCTTTGTCAGGCACTGGGATGAACCTGAGGGATGGGATGGGGAGGGAGGTGGGAGGGGGGTTCAGCATGGGGAACACATGTACACCCATGGCTGATTCGTGTGAATGTATGGCAAAAACCACCACAATATTGTAAAGTAATTAGCATCCAATTAAAATAAATAAGTAAATAAATAAGATGGGGGAGGGGGCTCCAGAAAGGAATGCAGTTTTGCTAACATCTCTGTTTTATGTCACTGAGAACCATTCCGGACTTCTGATGTCCAGAACTGTAAGATAAATTTCCATTGTTAAACTCACTAAGCTTGTAGTAATTTTTTACAAAATCCATAGAAATCTAATACAGATTTTGTTACTGGAAGTACAGCAGTGCTGTAATAAATTCTTAAAATGTAGAAGTGACCTTGGATTTGGGCAATGGATTAAGTCTGGAAAAATTTTCAGGAAATGTCTGGATTATCTTGACAGCTGATTAGTAAAAATATGAATGTTAATCACCTTGCTAAGAAGACTTAGAAGGATATAAGCAACATGTTATTGGAAACTGGAAAAAAAGGGGGATTGCAGTGGCAGAAAACTTAAGTAGAATTGTGTTCTGCAGTTATATAGAGAACAGAACACGTAAGTAATGAACTCAGATATTTAGTCGAGAAGATTTCCAGTCAAACTGCTGAAGCTGTGGCCTGATTTCTTTTTGCTTCTTAGAGTAAAATGTGAGAGAACAGAGACACAACAATGAAAAACTATTATACAAAAAGGATCAGGATTTGATGACTTGGGACATTCTCCATCCATCCAGATTGCAACAGACACTAAAATTAAGACATTCACTGTCAGGAAAATGTGTTCTAGTAAAAAGAAAATAAGTGGGGGTGTAGCTAGACAATCTTTTGCTAATGCTTCCAAAAAGATTTAAAGGTCATGGAATTCATTCACGTAAAAGGTTCTTTAAAAAGACTGTGTATGATTCAGATCCTTTCAGGCTTTCAAGCATGTGTGCATGCTAAATCGTGTCCAACTCTTTGTGATCCCACCAACTGTAGCCTGCCAGGCTTCTCTGTCCATGGGATTTTTTTTGGTAAGAATACTGGAGTGGGTTGCCATTTTCTCCTCCCAGGGATCTTCCTGACCCAGGGATTGAACCCATGTCACTCGTCTCCTGCACTGGCAAGCAGATTCTTTACCACTGAGCCACTTGGGGAATCCCTTTAGCCATCTCAGCAGAAGATATAAATTAGAGGAAGATGACATGTAGAGAAGTCAGAAAAAAACTGACATATTATGTATGGAAGAGTAACAATTTCAATGATTCAGTTTACATCACAGATAATGAAAGCAGGAAGAGTAGATCACCTTTGAAGTGATGGTTTCTAGGTAAGATATGTGGAGGAGCATCGTGTCTTATGCAGTGAATTTATGTGACACATGGGAGATCCATATGCATGCTAAGTTGCTTCAGTCATGTCCTACTCTTTAGTGACCCTATGGAATCTAGCCCACCAGGTTCCTTTGTCCATGGGATTCTCCAGGCAAGAACACTGGAGTGGGTTGCCATGCCGTCCTCCAGGGAATCTACCCAACCCAGGGATCCAATCTGCGTCTCTTAAGTCTCCTGCATTGGCAGGAGGGTTCTTTACCACTAGAGCCAACCAGAACGTCCTTGAAAATTTTATATCAGCAGAAACACTATCAGTTGGAATTCTAAAATGACAGAGAGAGTACAAAACATAAAAAATAAAGGAAGGCTATTGGACTTCCAAAACTCTATAGGCAAGATACAGGATGATAACACTACTCAGCTGCAAATACATACCTTCACAAAAGGAAGGATTACTCAGAGGATGGCACATTGATTCCAAAGGGTACTGCTCTGTATCACAAAGGACCGTCCCCCAGCATTGAAAACAAATGGAGCTTGCTTGTTTGGATTTCAAAATTGCCTGTGACTGGTGGTGTGCAGATCAAGAATGTTTTATCCACTGAAAATATCCTTAAAGAACAAAGTCAAGTTAAAGACATTTTCAGATAAAAGAAAACCAATAAAATTCATTGTAAGTAAATATGTACTACAGAAAAATGCTATAGGACATTCTTCTGGCAAATGGTAAAGTGAAGTCGCTCAGTCGTGTCCAACTCTTTGTGATTCCATGGACTCTAGCCTACCAGGCTCCTCCGTCCATGGGATTTTCCAGACAAGAATATTGGAGTGGGTTGCCATTTCCTTCTCCAGAGGATCTTCCCCACTGAGGGATCGAACTCGGGTCTCCCACATTGTAGGCAGACGCTTCACCTCCTGAGCTACCAGGGAAGTCTTAATGATATCTTTAACCTCTAGGAAGGGATAAGGCTTATCAGAAATGGTAAATATGCTGGTAAATATAAGAAGGTAGCCCTTCCCTTCCTAATTTATTTAAAATATACATAGTTGATTAAAAGAAATTATAGCAATGAATTGTGGGTTTTAAAACATATATATATATGTAATACATATGTAACACATAAAGGATGGAGGAGTAAATGAACCAACAAGGTTACATGGCTTTGATGTTTTATATTCAAAGATACTACATTAACTCCAAGAAGTATATGAACAGTTAAGGATGTAATTCCTACAGCATTCATCTAAAAATAATTCAGAGGAAAAAAATTCAAAGTGTACCTAAAAATACAGCAGATAAAAATGAAAATCAACAAAGGAAAACACAAATTTTATGTAACTGGAAGAGCTATGGAAAGGAATCCACCATCTAATTTTCACAGTGCAATAGAAAAGAGTTATTTTTGTGTTTTCTAAAATATTTATGAGCTCTATGGCCTTAAACTTTAGCAAGAGAAATTTAAACCTGGTATAATAAAGACTGTAAGGCATGTTGAATATCGTTACCCTATATAAGGGCAGAAAATGGGTTGTGTACCTATATAGGTTAAAGTCAGTAATGGCTATTGCTATATTAATGGAAAGTTAGCCCTTTATAAAGGAAATCATTTTTCTTTTTTCTTCTAACTGGAGATTAAAGAAATATCATTTCTAAGCAATAAAATTTTTCATCCTAACTTTTTGGGCTTTACTTTAAAATGTAATTATTTGTGCTTCATTCAGAATAGATATAGTATGCACAGTGATAAGAGTGAAAAATGTTCTTAATAGGTAAACCAAATTCCTAGTAAAACAAGTGAAGACATATTCTCGATGTTTTGCCTACAATCAAAAGCCAAAATTTTAGGTACAGTGGGTTCTGAATCGATGATACTGTTTTACATGTAAGTCAAAGTAGTCACTTTGGCATTCTTGTCTGCAGTTATTTATTCAACTTCTCACATTTTTATGAGTCCAGAGGTTTCTGAGCACAACACTGAAAAATTCCAATTATTATGCCATGTCCTTCCTCAAGTAAACAACTGCTGAACTCTGACAGATATAAACTCAATATTCTGCTCTGATTCTAAGCCTGGATCTTAACAAAACTGAAAAAAAAAATGGACAGTTCACTGTGTGTATTTATTACAACAGTGATGCTGAGAGGGGAAAGTTTAACATAAAATTCAATTAATAGGTTAGTTTATCAAAGTAACCAAGAATGACTCTGGATTCAGGAAATAATAATAACTGATGGGGGTGGGGAGTGAATGCCAAAGACGGAGGCAGTCTGAATACAGATTTGGCCTGATGTCAGAGTTTCACAGAGAAAGGACAGTGAAAGAATTCCTAATGTTCTCCCAAAATTACATTCCAATGTATGTTATGCCTCAATTAAACAACAAAAACTGCCACCCAGTATTTCAATGGCACTCATATATTTACACACTATAGAAGTATCCTGGTACTTATCAATTGGTATAGTAAGTTAAAAGCTATAGTTACTGGTTTCAATCTAGACAAGACAGTTGATTTCACAACTACCTACAATTTATAAATTTTTTTCCATTTTCACTTTAAAAAAACACATTACCTAAAACACTATTAATGCAAAATTACATATTCAGATTAATTATGATACAGATTTCTAAGCAAAATTTCATATCTATGCAGTGCATTTTGAAATTTTCTAAGTTGTCTTCCATGTCAAGTATAACTTTGTTTAAGTGGTCACGTCTGAAAGATTGCATCGTTAAGAACCATGTTTTTAGTGTTGATTAAATGTTCACACCTTTCTCTTTTTGCTATTGTTTTCTTGTTGGGTTTGGAATCTACAGCTTTCTAATGAATTATTAACGGACCAAGGAATTAATATTCATGATTTTGGTCTTTAGATAATAAAACACATAGCAAGGTATCTATTTTTTCTCAATTATATTGAGGACTAGACTTGGAATTAAAAAAATGAAAATTGAGTATCTCTTAATCATAATTCAGCATTTGTTGCTTTCACCACAATAAGGCCTAGGTTGACTGTAATAAGCTAAAGCTTGGTGGTATATGCCTACATAAATGCAACAAAAGAGAGGCAGAGTCACAGCAGGTTTCAAACATGCTCTAGTTTCTAGAAACCCTGTGCTTCTCATGTGCTTGTATGTGGGATGTCACATCTTCAGCAGCGTTTTTAGTTCATCAAGCACTGCTGAACCACGTGGCATACCAGGTTGCTCCAAGGACATAAAAGCAATGTAAGCGCATTTTCTGAGATCATTATAGTTTTATTAATATGCTTTCATTGTGTGATTAGAAACCAAATTCTAAAATGTGATTTGGTAAATATTAAGTGCCTTATTATGGGCAAAGCATGCAGGGTTATTCAAAGATAAAATGATATAATCTATCTCCTAGTAGCTTACCAAACCAATGAGAACTGTTATACAAGGTAGTAGTATTAAGCCACTAGTTATAATAGAATTTAAAAATCAGGATAAATTTATATAAGGTGTGAGTGCTAAATCACTTCAGTCATGTCCAGCTCCTTGCTACCTCATACACTGTGGCCCAGGCTCCTCTGTCCATGGGATTCTCGAGGCAAGAATACTGGAGTGGGTTGCCATGCCCTTCTCCAGGGGATCTTTCTAACCCAGGGATGGAACATATGTCTATGCAATGTGGGAGATCTGGGTTCAGTTCCTGGGTTGGGAAGATCCCCTGGAGAAGGGAAAGGCTACCCACTCCAGTATTCTGGCCTGGAAAATTCCATGGACTGTATAGTCCACGGGGTCACAAAGAGTTGGACAGGACTGAGTGACTTTGACTTTCTTTACCACTGGGCTTCCCCTGTAGCTCATATGGTAAAGAATCTGCCTGCAACACAGAAGACCTGGGTTCAGTCCCTAGGTCAGGAAGATCCCCTGGAGAAGGGAATGGCAATCCATTACAGCATTCTTGCCTGGAGAATTCCATGGACAGAGAAGCCTGGTAGGCTATAGTCCATGGGGTCCGCAAAGAGTCTGGACAGGACTAACACTTTCATGTTCACTTTTCTTTACCACTAGCGCCACCTAGTAAGTCCCATATATATATGGCAGCCATGTCTATTATATGTACTAATCAACCTAATCAAATAAATAAATATATATATATGATGCTACTTTATGTACTACCGGCACATACCAATGAAATCAGTACAAACAATAGAACAGCATATAATTTACTTGCAAAATTATCTGTGCAGAAAACAATCACAGGAGTTAGAGAAAGAGGGGAGTCCTTCATGTTAAAGCACTCATTGATCTGAATAACAGTTAAACAAATACAAAGTGAAGACAGGACTGGTTTCTCTGATAGAACTACACACATGGTAGAACTACTTTCAAGAGAACTGCTTGTTCAATTTTCTGGAGATCTTGTTATAATTCAGATTCTGATTTAGCAGGACTGGGTTGGGGGCTAAGGTTCTACCTGTCTAACAACTTTCCAGGTAATGCCAATGGTGTTGGGCCCACCAGAGCAATTTACTTCAAAGCACACACTTCAGAGTAATATGCATCCCAGTCTATCTCTAGCCTACCTTAACCACAGAATAGATTCATGTAACTGTTTCATATATTAACAGTGACATTCTTGAAGGGAGGAACATACCCTTTAGGAATAAATATAAGAGTAATAAATGACACAATGCACTTATATTACAAATTAAGTTGTTATATGTAAGCCTCACGGTAACTGAAAAGCAAAAATCTATGGTCAGTCCAGTTCAATTCAGTGGCTCAGTCGTGTGCGACTCTTTGAAACCCCATGGACTGTGGTATGCCAGGCTTCTCTGTCTATCACCAACTCCCAGAGCTTGCTCAAATCATGTCCATTGAGTTGGTGATACCATCCAACCATCTCATCTTCTGTTGTCCCCTTCTCTTTCCACCTTCAATCATTCCCAGCATCAGGGTCTTTCCCAGTCAGTCAGTTCTTTGCATCAGGTGCCCAAGTATTAGAGTTTCAGCTTCAGCATCAGTCCTTCTAATGAATATTCAGGACTGATTTCCTTTATCACGGACTGGTTGAATCTCTTCGCTGTCCAAGGGACTCTCAAGAGTCTTATCCAACACCACAGTTCAAAAGCATCAATTCCTCTGCACTCAGCTTTCTCTATGGTCCAGATCTCACATCCATACACGACTACTGGAAAAACCACAGCTTTGACTAGACAGACCTTTGTTGGCAAAGTAATGTCTCTGCTTTTTAATATGCTGTCTAGGTTGGTCATAGCTCTGCTTCCAGGGAGCAAGTGTCTTTTAATTTCATGGCTGCAGTCACCATCTGAAGTGATTTTGGAGCCCCCCAAAATAAAGTCTCTCACTGTTTCCACTGTTTCCCCATCTATTTGCCATGAAGTGATGGGACCAGATGCCATGATCTTAGTTTTATGAATGTTGAATTTTAAGCCAACTTTTTCACTTTCCTCTTTCACTTTCATCAAGAGGCTCTTTAGTTTTTCTTCACTCTCTGCCATAAGGGTGGAGATATTTGTATATCTGAGGTTATTGATATTTCTCCTGGCAATCTTGATTCCAGCTTGTGCTTCCTCCAGTCCAGCGTTTCTCATGATGTATTCTGCATACGAGTTAAATAAGCAGGGTAACAACATACAGCCTTGATGTACTCCTTTCCCGATTGAGAACCAGTCTGTTGTTCCATGTCCAGTGTTCTTGACCTGCATACAGATTTCTCAGGAGGCAGGTCACGTGGTCTGGTGTTCCTATCTCTTTCAGAATTTTCCACAGTTTGTTGTGATCCACACAATCAAAGGCTTTGACATAGTCAATAAACCAGAAGTAGACATTTTTCTGGAACTCTCTTGCTTTTTCGATGATCCAATGGATGTCGACAATTTGATCTCTGGTTCTCTGCCTTTTCTAAATCCAGCTTGAATATCAGGAAGTTCATGGTTCACATACTGTTGAAGCCTGGCTTGGAGAATTTTGAAAATTACTTTAGTAGTGTGTGAGATGAGTGCAACTGTGCAGTAGTTTGAGCATTCTTTGGCATTGCCTTTCTTTGGGATTGGAATGAAAACTGACCTTTCCCAGTCCCGTGGCCACTGTTACACAAAAGGTAATGAGAAAGGATCTAAGCATACCACTAAAGAAAGTCATCAAACCACAACGGAAGAGAGCAAGCAAAGAAATGAATGAGGGACCCACAAATGAGCCAGAAAACATCAAACAGCAACAAGTACTACCTATCAATAATGACTTTAAACGTAAATGGACTAATTCCTTCAATCAGAAGAATGGCTGAATGAATTTAACAAGGGCCACTGTATGCTGCCTACAGTAGATTCATTTCAGGTGAGAGGACTCAAAACGGATTAAAGACCTGAAACCATAAAATTCTTAGAAGAATAGTCAGTAAGCTCCTGCATGGACTCCCCTGGTGGCTCAGATGGTAAAGAATCTGCCTGCAATGCAGGAGACCTGGGTTTGATTCTGGGTTTGGGTAGATCCCCTGGAGAATGAAATGCTACCCACTCCAGTGTTCTTGCCTGGAAAATCCCATGGACAGAGGAGCCTGGCAGGCTACAATTCATGGGGTCACAAAAAATCAGAAATGACTAAAGTGACTGACACTTTCACTGAGTGAAGCTCCTTTATGTGAATTCTGGTGATGATTGTTTTGGATTTGACACCACAAGCAATGACAACAACAGAAATGAATATGTGGGACTATATCAAACTAAAGTTTCTACACAGCAAAAGAAACAGTCAACAAAATGAAAACACAATCTACTGAATGGGAGAAAATATTTGCAAATTATTTATTTGATAAGGGGTTTATAGTCAACATACGGTTCAAAATTGGGAAAGGAGTACATCAAGGCTGTATGTTGTCACCCTGCTTATTTAACTTGTATGCAGAGGACATCATGTGAAATGCTGGGCTGGATGAGTTACGGCTGGAATCAAGACTGCAGGGAGAAATACCAGCAACCTTAGATATGCAGATGATAACACCCTAATGGTAGAAAGTGAAGAGGAATTAAACAGCCTCTTGATGAAAGTAAAAGAGGAGAGTGAAAGAGCTGGCTTAAAATCCCACATTCAAAAAACTAAGATTATGGCATCTGGTCCATCAATTTATGGCAAAAAGATGGGGAAAAGAGAGTGACAGGTTTTATTTTCTTGGGCTCCAAAATCACTGTGGATGGTGACTGCAGCTACGAATTTAAAAAAATGCTTGCTCCTTGGAAGAAAAACTATGACAAACCTAGACACCATATTAAAAAGCAGAGATATCACTTTGCTAACAAAGGTCTATATAGTCAAAGCTATGGGTTTTCCATCAGTCCTGTATGGATGTGAGATTTAGACCATAAAGAAGGCTTAGTGCCAAAGAATTGATACTTTCAAATGAAGAAGACTCTTGAGAGTCCCAAGGAGATCAAACCAGTCAGTCCTAAAGGAAAAATCCTGATTATTCACTGGAAAGACTGATGCTGAAGCTCCAATACTTTGGCCTCTTGATACACAGGGCCAACTCACTGGAAAAGACCCTGATGCTGGGAAAGGTGGAGGGCAGAAGAAGGGGAGAGCAGAGGATGAGATGGTTTGGTAGCATCACTGACTCAATGCACATGAATTTGAGCAAACTCCTAGAGATAGGGAAGGACAGGGAAGCCTGGCATGCTGCCATCCACGGGGTCACAAAGAGTCAGACACAACTTAGCTACTGAAAAACAACAACAATCCCATATGTGTTTAAAAACTCATACAAATAAATAGTAAAAAACTAAACAATCCAATTCAAAAAGTGGACAGAGGATATGGATATACATTTTCCAAAGAAGACATACAGATGGCTAAAACAGATATGAAAAGATGTTCAACATCACTAACACTAGAGAAATGCATATCAAAACCACAGTGAGATATCAACTAATACATGTTAGAATGGATAGTTTAAAAAAAAAAAGAAATAAGTGTTGAAGGATGTAGAAAAAAGAGAAGCCTTGTGCACTTGTTACACTTGTAAACTGGTGTAACCATTACAGAAAACAGTATAAATTTCCTCCACAATTAAAAACAGACCTGCCATATTATTCAGCAACTCTACTTCTGGGTATTTATCCAAACATAAAGTATACTAATTTGAAAACATACATACATCCCATGTTCACTTACCTCAGATTTGTGATTTTTGCAGCCTGGATATCCAAAGGAACTGGAATTGGTCTGACCCATTATAAACTGCTGACTTTTGTGGTAAAGCATCTTTTGTTCTCACTAAATATATCATACTTGGTTTTAGTAGGAGAAAGTCTACATACAATGTCCCATTGCTGTATAAAACAGAGAATATTCATCCTTCCCAGATAAAATTAATTTTATAGGTGATTGTAGGTACTTGAAAGAACTGAAACCTCATCCAATTGTATGTATTTCAGGGTTCCAAAATACAAAGAATAACATTCAATAAAGTAAAATACTTCTATAAGAAGTATGGATAGGCAAAAAGGTGAATTTATATGCAGTTGTTTGATGCTGGTAGAAAGAGAAGGTGAAGAAGGAGCAAAACACAAAGGATACAGTTGTCTTCAAGGCAACATGCTGGCTTAGGGTGAAGTTTTTAGATCCAGTCACAATACAGACAGGTCAGACTGAGCAGGTGTTCATAACAGATCACAAGCCACAAGGATCTGGGCCTATTCAGGCTTGAGGAACACACATTTTTACAGTGCTCTGTACATGATTTCACTCCGTGAAAGTTGTAAACTCACATTCTATGTTACCAAGACTTTTATTAGGCTTTGAACTCCTTTATCCAAAAACATTTTGAAAAATACTTTATATAATGGGCTCCAGTTTCATCCATCTCATTAGAACTGATTCAAATGAATTCTTTTTAATGGCTGAGTAATATTCCATGGTGTATATGTACCACAGCTTCCTCATCCATTCGTCTGCTGATGGGCATCTGGGTTGCTTCCATGTCCTGGCTATTATAAACAGTGCTGCGATGAACATTGGGGTGCATGTGTCTCTTTCAGATCTGGTTTCCTTGGTGTGTATGCCCAGAAGTGGGATTGCTGGGTCATACGGCAGTTCTATTTCCAGCTTTTTAAGAAATCTCCACACTGTTTTCCATAGTGGCTGTACTAATTTGCATTCCCACCAACAGTGTAAGAGGGTTCCCTTTTCTCCACACCCTCTCCAGCATTTATTGCTTGTAGACTTTTGGATAGCAGCCATCCTGACTGGCGTATAATGGTACCTCATTGTGGTTTTGATTTGCATTTCTTTGATAATGAGTGATGTTGAGCATCTTTTCATGTGTTTGTTAGCCATCTGTATGTCTTCCTTCGAAGTAAGCCAGAAAGATAAAGACCATTACAGTATACTAACACATATATATGGACTTTAGAAAGATGGTAACGATAACCCTATATTCAAAACAGAAAAAGAGACTCAGATGTATGGAACAGACTTGTGGACTCTGGGAGAAGGCGAGGGTGGGATGTTTCAGGAGAACAGCATTGAAACATGTATATTATCTAGGGTGAAACAGATCACCAGCCTTGGTTGGGTGCATGAGACAAGTGCTTGGACCTGGTGCACTGGGAAGACCCAGAGGGATCGAGTGGAGAGGGAGGTGGGAGGGGGGACTGGGATGGGGAGTACATGTAAATCCATGGCTAATTCATATCAATGTATAACAAAAACTACTGTAATGATGTAAAGTAATTAGCCTCCAACTAATAAAAATTTAAAAAAAAAAAAAAAAAAAAGAAAAATACTTTAATTAGACAAGGGCCTGAGTGTGAATTGGGGGAATAGAGAATGTTATGATACTTTTTCTCTTTTTACTACTGCATTCCTTACCAAAGAGGAAACTGAATAACGGCACACTTTACCATCTATCTTTCCTCTCTCTTTTATTTACTTTATGACATTAGAAAATTTTAGTTTGATAATAAAACAATAGTGATATCATCATGTCTTATGGCAGGCAAAATAATAATCCTTAAAGATGTCCATGCTCTAAACCCCAGATCCTGCAAATATGTTACCTTATATTATACCAACTGCCTCTACTGATGTGATTAAGGGTACAGATCTTAAAATGGGAATATTATCCTGGATTATCTGAGTGAATCCAGTTTAATAATATGAAAAATATTTCCAACTGGGTCAGAAAGAAAAGACAGAAAAAGAAGGAGAACGCTGAAATGTGAGAAGGACTCAGGCTGTTGTTGCTGGCTCTGAAGACGGAGGAAGAGGGGCATGTGCCAAGGAATGTGGCTGGGCTCTAGAAGCTGGAAAAGACTAGAAAATACCTTCTTTCCCAAAGTCTTCAGGTGGAATAGAGCTCTGCCAACACTCATTTTAGCCTAGTGTGGCTTGTACTGGACTTCTCACCAAACTGTAAAATGATCAATTTGTGTTATTCAGACTGCTATGTTCGTGGTAATTTATTATAGCAGAGGGCTTCCTTGGTGGCTCAGTGGTAAAGAATCTTTCTGCCAATACAGGTGATGCAGATTCAATCCCTGGGTCGGGAAGATCCCCTGGAAAAGGAATGGCAACCCATTCCAGTATTCTCATCTGGAGAATCCCATGGACAGAGGAGCCTGGCGGGCTACACTTTATGGGGTCTCAGAAGAGTAAGACATGACTGAAGTGACTAAGCATGTAAGCATGACACATCAACAGCACAGAATACGAGGCTGCCATTAAGAAGAATGAAAAGGTCGGTTTTCATCCCAATTCCAAAGAAGGGCAGTGCTAAAGAATGTTCTAATTACCAGACAATTGCGCTCACTTCCCATGGTAGTAAGATTATGCTCAAAATCCTTCAAGCTAGGCTTCAGCAGTACTTGAATCAAGAAATTCCAGATGTACAATCTGAGTTTATAAAAGACAGAGGAACCAGAGATCAAATTGCCAACATTTGTTGGATCATAGAGAAAGCAAGGGAATTCTAGAAAAACATCTACTTTTGTTTCATTGACTGTGTGAAAGTCTTTGACTATGTGGATCACAACCAACTGTGGAAAATTCTTAAGGAGATGGAAATACCAGACCATCACACCTGTCTTCTGAGAAACCCGTATTTGGGTCAAGAAGCAACAGTTAGAACCTCACATGGAACAACTTACTGGTTCAAAATCGAGAAAAGAGTACAAGACTGTATATTGCCACCTTGTTTTTTTAACTTACATGCAGAGCACATCATGTGAAATGCCAGCTGGATGAGTTACAAGCTGGAATCAAGATTGCAGGGAGAAGTATTAACAACCTCAGACACGCAGATGATACCACGCTAATGGCAGAAAGGAAAGAGGAACTAAAGAACCTCTTGATGAGTGAAAAAGCTGGCTTAAAACTCAACATTCAAACAAATAAGATCATGGCATCCAGTTGCATCACTTCATGGCAAATAGAAGGGGAAAAAGTGAAAGCTAGTGACAGATTTTCCCTTCTTGTGCTCCAAAAATCACTGCAGATGGTGTCTGCAGCCATGAAATTATGAGATACTTGCCTCTTGGAAGGAAAGCTATGATAAATCTAAACACTGTATTAGAAAGCAAAGACATCACTTTGCCAACAAAGGTCTGTATAGTCAAAACTATGGTCTTTCCAGTAGTCACGTGCGGATGTGAGAGCTGGACCATAAAGAAGGCTTAGCATTGAAGAATTGATGCTTTCGCATTGTGGTACTGGAGCAGACTCTTGAGAGTCGCTTGGACAAGACGATCAAACCAGTCAATCCTAAGGGAAATCAATCCTGAATACTCATTAGAAGGACTGATGCTGAAGATCCAATACTTTGTGCAAAAAGACCCTGACGCTGGGAAAGATTGAAGGCAAAAGGAGAAGGAGGTGGCAAAGGATGAGATGGTTAGATAGCACCACTGATTCAATGGACATGAATTTGGGCGAATTTCAGGAGGTGGTAAGCGATGGGGGAGGCCTGGTGTGTCACAGTCCATGGGTCATGAAGAGTCGGACATGACTTAGCAAATGAATAACAATAAGAGTGAATTAGCATGGTTGATTTTAAGACCCCACTGAAATTGTATTAAGCAATAATAGTAAGATGCAAATAAGTGTATATAATATTGTATTTTTCAAAAGCAAATATTGATAAATCCCAAACATGTGGGTAATTACATAAGTAAATTTTGACAGATTACTATCTGTGAGTGAAAATGAATGCCTTGAAAACTACAGGATAGAGAGGAAGTTAAAGAAGATAGCAATAAAAAACTATATGGCATGCTTTCAACTCAGTTAAATCATACCTATGTAAATGATACATACATAAAAAAATCTGAACAGTAGATCTATCTGCTTGTCAGATGATCATTATACACTAAAGGAAGAAGATCTGCAAAATAGTGGATGTAATAGTTTTGTTTTGTAAAACAGAAATTAAGAACAAATATTTAAAAATGTATCAGTTTATATCAGCTATGAGAAAAATGTGGAAAGATGTACATTGGTAGGCAGGTAGAAATGGCTCACTTTGCATTTAAACATAACTTTTGCTTTTATTAATAGTTTTATTTCTGAGATTGCTCTTGAGTAACCATAAACTGCAACTACTTGTAGAAACTTCTGGCATAATTTCAGACACACAATCTAATCAATTTCTGACTTTTAGGAGAGGGAATTAAAAATGACCATAAGTGAGGCACAAGCAGTAGTCCTTGGGAAAATTTCAAAAGCATCAGATTTATTTTGTTTAATTTTTTTAGGTTTTTTAGTTTCACAGGAATCTAGAATTTCAAATAGTATTTATCAATTCCCCTTTTACCCTTATATATTTGCTATCATAATTAGTGGGATAATGGATTCATACTTTCTTTCAAGCCCTTTCAAATATATAATGCAATTTTAAATAAAGAAGAGTTTTCATTGCCAGTTATTATCAAAATGATTGATTAATGAAGGGAATTTCAGAGATAAAGGCAAACCCTAGAGCAATATTCATAAGCTCACTTTGCCATTCAAAATGCTTTTAAAACTTATGCAAAACATGGCTTTAACTTCAGTTTATTCAATGTGAAGCTTCTTCTAGCCTCAAGGTGGATGTCATTGTGTAACAGTTAAGAGCACTGGCTTGCAATATTAAAAATTCTGTAATCCTTACCACCTGTGTGACCTTGGAGAACTCACTTAACTTCCCTGATTCTCAGTTTCCTTATAGGGATGACAATGGTACCAACTATACTATACTAATAATAACAGTACACAGGGATGATCTTAGTACCTTCTTTATGTGACTGTGAAGATAATAATAATCCATTGTTTACACAAAATTTTCAAAAAGTTAACAGTATGACTCTTACACAAATATAAAATAAACATGTCAAAGATTTTATTCAACTCATTGATTAATGACTAAATCAATCAGACCACAAGGCTAGTTCACCAGGATTTTGAGGAGCTGGGTATTTATAAGCATTTTGAAACATTGTTAGTACAAGGTTTTTAGGTAGGATTAAAAAAACTGATCAATGTCCTATGGGATAATAAATCCATAACAATTGGATTTATTTTTCTCCTGGATAGAAATTATTTCTATGTGTGTTAGAAAATAAATCTACAAGTTAATATGTAACTTTACTAAATCTTGACTTTTCATCAATAACAGTGAATTTAACAAAGCACATTCTCTATTAAATAATTTGGAATTGATCTGTTAGATATTAAAAGCACTCACTCTTGCCTTATTCACATATCTAAAATAATTTTCTTAATACCATTTAATGGATAAGGACACTATGAAAATTAGTTATGTTTTTATCACCATTATGCATTTTACAAGTCAAAATGTTTTGTCACCCAATAAGGTTATCATTTTTCTGTATCACAATGCTTGTCCAACATGTTAGCAAATTTCTTTCATCTAAAGAAATTACATCTAAACATCTAAAGAGTATTTTGGAGGTCACGCACTGCTCTTATTTCTTGCAGGAAACAGAAGGATAACTACAGATTTATAATAAATATTAAGTAACTGATTGTTTCATTCACTCACTAGTGTTTGAATGTGACTCCGAGAATAACTACACTGAATAAAGACACAGTGCTTTTCATGGAACTGTAGCTAATATTTATTTATATGCAATATTTATTTAAAACTCATTTCTACTTCAAATGTCAATACATATGCCATTAGCATTGGCTCAAAAAGGAGCCTACAGCAAAGTATTTTTGTCAAGTCATATCAGCTTTCAAGAACTTCTTTTCACAGCTTAAATTATTTGGAGCAAGTTTATATAGTAGCAGCTCTTCTAGTTCTGCACATTTATTTTTTTAAACATTCAAAATATTTTTCTGCCTTTAAATAGCCAAAATTTAGTGAGATGCCACTAAATGCTCATTAAGCAGATCTTATTAAATCTATTTCGCAGCTACTAATTTCAAGTTATTTACTTTTCTAAGAAGAGAATTTTTCTATGAAGTAAATATGAGATGTCATCAGACATTAATAGATTTATGATGATAAACCAAAGCATATATAATAAAATTATATCATTAAACTATATATCATTTATGTTATGGCCAAGAATATTCCTGTTCTGACAATACATCTATGTGCATATGCTGATAGACTCACTGGTATTCTTCATATTGCACTTCATTGAGTATGGGTATTTGTCATTATCTAGAACATATATATATATATATATATATAGATAGATTACTTTACATACAATGAAGGGATTTTACTTTATGCTATGGTTCTGAGGAAATCCATTTTACTTTTTCTCCCAACATGATATATATAAAGTCACATATATTTTTGCATATAATTTCAAAGGGCTCACCGACTCTCTAGGATTGTATTTTAGTGTAACAAATATACTACAGAAGACTATGTCCACATTAAAATCTGAATGCCCAGAGAGAACATAGTTTTTTATGCTCTGCCAAACTATTTTCAAGATGAAAAATTCATTTCCAAATTTAATGATGGTACTCTATTTTGTAAATAAGACTAAAGATAAGTTTGCTTAAATTAGAGGAATACAATTGGATATGTGAGGTTAAAGGTTGGTTTTGGTTAAAAATTTTAAACAAGGAATAGTGGTTAGATCAGTCCTGGGTGTTCATTGGAAGGACTGATGTTGAAGCTGAAACTCCAATACTTTGGCCACCTCATGCGAAGAGCTGACTCAATGGAAAAGACCCTGATGCTGGGAGGGATTGGGGGCAGGAGGAGAAGGGGACGACAGAGGATGAGATGGTTGGATGGCATCACTGACTCGATGGACATGGGTTTGGCTGGACTCTAGGAGTTGGTGATGGACAGGGAGGCCTGGTGTGCTGCGGTTCATGGGGTTGCAGAGTCGGACACGACTGAGCGACTGAACTGAACTGAACTGAACTGACTGATTTCACTGAGATCATATTTACACTTCTATGGCTGATATTAATAATAGGTTTTAACTGAGGTTATCAGTAATCTCTGAAGTATTTATGAATCATATACACTTTGATTAAATAGTGCAGTCTGATCACTATTTTTACAATTTAAATAAGTGATGATTTCCGCACAGGAGAACCTCCATGAGAAGGACAGTGTGTCCTATGAGGCTGGTTTACTTAAGCAACACAGTAGTAATGCCATGCTTCGCTAAGAGGAGGTAAGTGTGCAAACCTGGATGCAGCACTTCTCTGCCCCACTCAAACCAGCGTGCAAGTGGGGATGTCGTCAAGAGATCCCTAGGGAAACAGGAAATCCTAAGAGAATAACTGTAACAGGTACAATTATGAAGGCATATCCTCCTTCTCAGTAAAGGAGGATTCTGCCCTGTGCCAACTTTGGAGGATTAAGATTTTAAAATATTAGGAAAGGTGACGATTTCTTTTGGCACATCCAATATATCATATGCTTCATTTGACAATTTCAGTGCCACATTTCAGATTCTTCATGGTACGTAAAAGTACAGAACACTACTTATCCTCTAAAAATTATAAGTGAAAAATGAATATCCTTTTGGAAATGATTTTCACCCAACCAAAACATTAGCATTTGGAAACAAAATTGAAGCTTTATAATAGGCAGAAGGAAGTGTTGTTGAGGCTGTAAGGAAGCTTCCTGTTGAACTGGCAGGCTGAGTGGGTGAGCCTTTTCAAAGGGAGAGGCGAAACCAAAGATAGCAACAGGGCAGATCTTACTGACTTTTTAGTATTTTTTTGAATGCTGATTTTGCACAACAAATAAATATTACTTGTCTACCTTTGAAACAAGACCACATCTGCAAATGGTTTTCTGTTGATAAGCCGCATTTGAAAAATCCAGAATGGAAACAAAGTAGTTTTTTTTTTGTTTTTGTTGTTGTTGCTTGGGAAGAAATAGAGTTGATAAACTATGAAATAATTATTTGTATTGTTTGATCCAGAAAGTGGAATCAAAGTACTAACCTATATTTTCAATGAAAACTCACACACTCAAAATGTTTTGTATTTAGCTCTTAGAAAGTCTATTTCTATTATAAATCTAAAATGAAGATTTAATTCATTTTAAATTTTCAGGTGTTAATATGAATCTTGGGGCTTATTCAAGTCCTTTGGTCTCTGACTTCACTGTTTCCCTTGCTCTATACTTAGTGTCTAATTTACTATTGATCAAGCCCTCCTCCATGGGTAAGGTGTCAAATAAAATAAGAATCTACACAAATTAATTCTCAGCTCAGAGCAATATTAAGAAGCTTAGTGGGAACGAAGGTTTATTGTGCTCCTTTAAAATAAAATTTTGGATTATCTGTAGATTTCAATTTTCCATTACCATTGTTATAGATAATTGAGTTGTATTTATCCTGAAACTGAATTTGTTATAAAATTCTTTTTAAAGTAATGAAAAAGACCTAAAATATTCTTATCTTTCCCTAAGTGTAAGATTAATATTTTTTAATACTTAACTAATCAAACTTAAATGACACTCTCAGTTCATGCTATGTCAGAGACTACAAGTTCCCCACTTTGTCAGCTACTTTACAAAGTAGGTTTTTAAAATTTGCATGTACAAACTGAAGAATGTAGAGACATATGACAGCCTACTGGATTTCTTAAGGAATGAGCTGGAGCTTACAGAAGGACCTGAAAATAATGTAAATACTATGAAACATCACAAATATGAAAAGGGCAGTACAGTTACCTCTCCATTCACATTCCTAGGTAGAAATCTTCATACCTTCTCATGTAGGTCTACAACAGAGTAGACTTCAGTTCAGTTCACTTCAGTCACTCACACGTGTCCGACTCTTTGTGACCCCATGGACTGCATCTCACCTGTCCATCACCAGTTCCCAGAGTTTACCCAAACTCAAGTCCATTGAGTTGGTGATACCATCCAACCATCTCATCCTCTGTCGTCTCCTCCTCCTCCTGCCTTCAATATTTCCCAGCATAACAGTCTTTTCCAATGAGTCAGTTCTTTGCATCAGGTGGCCAAAGTATTGGAGTTTCAGCTTCAGCATCAGTCCTTCTAATGAATATTCAGGACTGATTTACTTTAGGAAGGACTGGTTGGATCTCCTTGCAGTCCAAGGGATTCTCAAGAGTCTTCTCCAACACCACAGTTCAAAAGCTTCGATTCTTCCGCACTCAGCTTTCTTTATAGTCCAACTCTCACATCCATACATGACTACTGGAAAAATCAGAGCCTTGACTAGATGGACCTTTGTTGGCAAAGTAATGTCTCTGCTTTTTAATATGCTATCTAGGTTGGTCATAACTTTTCTTCCAAGGAGTAAGCGTCTTTTAATTCCATGGCTGCAGTCACCATCTGCACTGATTTTGGAGCCCTAAAATATAAAGTCAGCCACTGTTTCCACTGTTTCTCCATCTATTTGCAATGAAGTGATGGGACCAGATGCCATGATCTTAGTTTTCTGAATGTTGAGTTTTAAGCCAACTTTTTCACTCTCCTTTTCCACTTTCATCAAGAGGCTCTTTAGTTCTTCACTTTCTGCCATAAAGGTGGTGCCATCTGCATATCTGAGGTTATTGATATTTCTCCGGGCAATCTTGATTCCAGCTTGTACTTCCTCCAGCCCAGCGTTTCTCATGATGTACTCTGCATATAAGTTAAATAAGCAGGGTGACAATATACAGCCTTGACATACTCCTTTTCCTATTTGGAACCAGTCTGTTGTTCCATGTCCAGTTCTAATTGTTGCTTCCTGACCTGCATATAGGTTTCTCAAGAGGCAGGTCAGGTGGTCTGGTATGCCCATCTCTTTCAGAATTTTCCACAGTTTATTGTGATCCACACAGTCAAAGGCTTTAGCATAGTCAATAAAGAGTAGACTTAACTGCTAGATATTTAAATATTCTATCTCTGACCTTTACACTTTAATGCTTAAGATCCAGTGAAGGAAACTGCAGGAGTTTATTAAGTTACCTTAGGAGAAAAGGAGATAAACCCTGGGAACATGTGATCCCTTTTGGCCTGGCTGTCTTGAGGTTAAATATTATATAAAAACTGGATACCAATTATTTCTACATCTCCTCATCCTCTTCAAAGTAAGGGGTTTCTCTCAGGACTATCATGGTAGGGATATAATGGTTTGGCCACAAAGTTTGTTCAGGTCTTTCATAATATCACATGGAAAAATCCAAATGAAATTTTTGGCCAACCCAATATTTCTTGGCACCAAAGGGCAATATGAAAGAACACTGGG
Organism: Odocoileus virginianus; assembly: GCF_023699985.2. Taxonomy (NCBI): domain Eukaryota; kingdom Metazoa; phylum Chordata; class Mammalia; order Artiodactyla; family Cervidae; genus Odocoileus; species Odocoileus virginianus. The sequence continues at coordinate 19,279,539 of NC_069698.1, forward strand.
GATAAAAGGTGAGTTTACATTGAAGGCTATTGAAATTATGCTTCATTGCTTTTCAATTTATTTATTTAATAAAATGACTAAAATATGATCCATTTTTCTAAGCCTTTTTTAAAAAATCAGACTTTAAAATTTCTCATCTTTGAAATCTCAATTGCATGCATCCTCAGTCACTCAGTCATGTCCCACCCTTTGTGACTCCATGGACTGTAGCCCGCCAGGCTTCTCTGTCCATGGGATTATCCCGGCAAGAATACTGGAATACATTGCCATGCCCTCTTCCAGGGGATCTTCCCAACCCAGGGATTGAACCTGTGTCTCCTGCATTCATAGGCAGATTCTTTACCACTGAACCACCTGGGAAGCTCTGAAATCTCAACTGCAGAATGTTAATTTCATGCAAATGAGAAGCACACATACTGGAGTAATTGTTTAGGTTTTAAAATCTTTGGTGCTTAGGGTATATGAAAATAGTGTTTACATAAAAATCGTATTTGTTCATGATATAGAATACAAAGTGTATTCTATACATTTTATTCATGGTTTGACCAAGAAAATCGAAGAAAAGAAAATTCTTTAAATAGGTAAGAGCAACAATAAAAACAATGATAATAACACTTTCCATTGTCCATCAATTAGCTACAGACCTTCAAACACATTCTAGGTGCTGTGGCAGTGTCAACCATTCAAGGAATGAGAAAGCAGTATACAAATAATACAAATATGACAGGACACATGCTTATAGAGACATAGAAACTGGAATGGGAGCATTAAATCAGGAAAATGGACTTCCTGATATGAGGCAAAGGTTGACAAAACTTTATAGAGAACTCTGCCTGAGAATATTAGATATTTCCTGGACTTACAAGCAGAGAAAGGCATCCTAATTGGAGAGACTGGTCATGTAAGGCACAGAGGAGGGAAAAAACCATAAACTTTATGAGGAAGACAAGCAACTAAAGAGCATAAGTGTCAGAGCTGAGTTTTTAAAAATATGCAAGTACAGAAGGCTAAGAAATCTGTAGTTTTACTTATAACCTAGGGAGAGTATTGATGCATATTAAAATAAGCAAACTGCACAAAGAGAAATAGTTTCCAGCTATTCTAGAATGAGGATTGCAGAAACATTAAAACAGGTTTCCTGATACAGAACAGTGTCTCATTCAGGTTCCCTTATCCTGGTTGAGAGAAATAAAAGAAATTCTTGCTACCCAAAAGAACTTAGTACAAGAGGGCCAGGAAAACATGCGGGGTTTCTGCAGGTGTGTTCAGAGCAGTATGCGATGGTGCCTAGAAGTGGTAGGAGAACGCAAGATGAGAACATATGGGGAGCATCCAACACATGTCGTGAAATATCTTTTAGCCCACAGAATCTTATTCAGTTTTCACAGCAATCCTATGAAGTGTGAATTATTATCTCAAAGTTAAATATGGTTAAACTAAGTTCCAGAGAGGGGAACCTGCCCAAGATAATAGCAGTGCGCAGGCAAAGGCAGGATCTGAAACCCTGTCTATGTGGTATCACAATTTACACTCTTTTTGTAGAATCTCCCACCTCAAGTAGCATCTCTGTGATTGAATATATAATAACTGGATAACCAACCATTCCCCAATCCTACTGCCTTTCTGGATGTGATTCTGAGCTGACTGTTCTCTGGTTTTATGGAGAAGGAGTGGTGTAGTCAGAAGCCAGGTCAATACACCTCTGTGAGGCCAGAAAGGATTAATCTCTCAAAGAGTTCACAGTGCTAAAGAAAAGGGAATAGATCCAGAGATGGATCCAGAGATATTTTATAAGCAGAACTGAGAGGATAAGCTGACCCATTCAGCATATGAAGTGAAGGGGAGGTGAGCATTAAGGAATGACTCTTCTGACTTGGGAGTGAGATGAAAGAAGGTCCAACCAACCAACATATAAAACATGGGAGGAGATACAAGCTCCATGATTAAGAGACCAAACTTGGCCTGCAAACAATGAGACATTCTTCAGTAATTATTCACATGAATTCAGAAGAGAGAAACCAGGGATTTTGCAATAGCATATTTCATACATTTCCTGGTAATTAATTTATGGCAGGCCCAGGCAAATGAACACTATACTGCACTATAAAATTCATTATCAGTTAGGTCAGAACAACTCTGAGGACTATTATTCAAGATCACTTAAATATATCAAATACAACTTTAAGATCTGAAACTCTTTTTCTAGTGAGAGATATGCAAATCACACTGGAAAGTTCATTTATTATGCTACAGTATGAAAAGCTATAAGGACAAATAAGACATTATGGAGAGTAGGAAAATGGATTTATTACCATGACATATTTTTATGTACTTTGGCTATTGCATAATTTGGGGTGATTTGGCATAATAATAGTTCTTAAGATCAGTATCAAGTTTGAACATCATTTTTGACTCTGCGAGGAAATACAAAATATGTTCCTAAACATAAAAATTCAGGAGTTAGGGAAGGATGTTTGGAGAGATGGATAGTTCAAATAAAAACAAAAGAAATTTTTTCCTTGTCTTGTTTTGAGAGCTTTCATCCTTACAGAATTATCTTGAGTTGAAAATAGGTAGAATTTATTTCTTTGAATCACCATGACATTTTGGGTTCTCTGTATTCAAAAGAAATGCAAGAGTGTATTTCATAGGTGAAGAATGTGTTTATGAAAACACACCTTAACACACTGATGGTCATGTGTAGCTGTCAATTTGATTTCCATAATTCCAAGCCTGTTTCTACTGACAGATTTATACTATGACTATGGTTTAATTAATTCATAAGTACTATTGAGTGTCTCCAATGTATCAGGCAGCATTCTAGGTATGGACCTGGGAATAAAACTGAAAATGTCCTTTCCTAGGGGGAAAGACAATAAATAGATCAACAAATAAATACAACTTCCGTAGCAGTTTGTGCTATCACGAGTAAAAGATGAAAAAGCCCATGTTACATAGATGAGTTTGAAATGGTGGCCAGGAATCCAACCATGTAGCATCTTACAGAGTATGATAAGGAATACATATTAGTATAGAACTGATAGGACTTGCTGATGATTTGGATAGAGGGTGAGTGGGGAAAAGAGGACTTAAGAATGACACTCATAGTTTGGTCTTTGGTTTATGAAAGGGGCTTTCCTGGTGGTTCAGAGGGTAAAGAATCTGCCTGCAACGCAGGAGACCTGAGTTCGATCCCTGGGTCAGGAAGATCTCCTGGAGGAGTACATGGCAACCCCTTTGGTATTCTTGACTGAAGAATCCCCATGGACAGCCTGCATAGCCCATAGGGTCACAAAGAGTTGGACATGACTGAAGCGACTTAGCATGCACGCAGGCACCATAAGAAAAACAGGGGAGATATGGGAGGAACTTCGAGAACATGATTTGGGACATGGTAATTAGACATATAAAGAAGACATCTTTGTAGACAGACAGATAGTGGGATGGATGTAGATCAAACATTCAAAGGAAGATGTGGCAGAGCCATTTGAGATCTTAGTTTAGAGGTCATGGGCAATTCAGCGCTGAGACTGTACATCTGGAAAACTACATGTAAATTTTTTTAAGCCATAAGAACAGTTGAGACAACCTGAGTATGGATAATGAAGGAAAAGGAGAGACTCTGGGTATTCCAACATCTTCAAGTCCTGAAAAAGAGGATGAGCTGCAGGTTAGACTACGAATGGATCAGAGGGTCTTAAGTCAGAATACCTTTGCTTTAACTCAAACTGGCAACCCACTATGGCTTATAAACTGTTGACATCCTCTATCACAACTGAGAATCAGTGTACTGGAAAAATAAATATTTTAAAAGTAATGTTATGTAGAATGGGGACCTCTGAGGTTTCTAAATCTAGAATTAGAAATTAGTATAAGCAAAAATATTTTTCACAGATGGTAACATTATGGCTATCCCTTTGAGAAAAGAAAATGGCTCAAGTGTTAAGCAGATACTTTGAGTTGTGGTACTGTAGCATACATGATACGGTATGCCATGCTACCTGTTCAAAAATATCAAAGTCCATATACATGGTAAATACAATTATCTTATGGTTGCATTAATCTTTTAAATAATGTGCACTTCTATACAACTTGAAACTTTAATCTTAATTAATCTACTTAAAAATAATTGCAATATACGGTGGTGATTTAGTCACTAAGTCATGTCTGACTTTTGCGACCCCATAGACTGTTTCCCTCCAGGCTCCACTGTCCACGGGATTTCCTAGGCAAGAATACTGAAGCGGGTTGCCCTGCCTCCTCCAGATCTTCCCACTCCAGGGATTGAACCCAGGTGTACTAAAGGCAGTTTCCTGCATTGCAGGCATACCCTTTGCCGATTTCCCTTTACCACGGAAGCCCACTGTAATATCCAGTGGAACTATAACTTTGTTCAGTATGTTCCAAGTCTCCTGCAAATATATTATCATACTTTCATAATTTCAAAAAGAAAAAAAACCCTGAAATTTTATAAAACACTGTTTGAGTAACTCAGATGACTGTGTAAGTCTGGATGGTAAATATTATTTATCACCATTATGCTAATAACCACACCGGAATTCAAAGAGACTGATTAATTTGAATGATGTCATCTGGCTATCAGCTAGCACATACATGACCTAAACAAGGAACTTATAACTCCTAATCCACCATTTTCCCAAGATCACTATTTATCATATAGTTTGATTTCTTTTTTACACTTAGAATCAGAGGCATGTCTGTTGGCTGTCCAAGTGGTGCGCCGCGTGGGCAGCTATGAACTGTGCCCTCGCCCTGGGCAGTAAGCGGCCTGAGCAATACAAGCAGTGGCTAAGATTAAAATAACACTTTAACCCGTCACTGAAAGGAGCAGGTCTTTCAGAAGCAGACACATAAAGCTCAGAAGCTAGAAAGGAAAAGGATACATTCTGAATCCAGACAAGTGGCAAGAAAAACATATCTCTGTATAGACGGCAACAAAGTCCAAAGGCAACAAATGGCCGTGTGGAGTAAAGGTACTTGCAATCTGGAGAGCATGGATTTCAGAACGACTGGCCACAGTCGTGAGTGGGGGGTGGCAGGTGTAGGCAGTGAGGGGAGAGTCAATAAAGAAAATCTAAAAGTTAATAAATAAAATAAAACAATACACTTCAAATAGCCTCAGAAACCTTGTGAGATAAGAGCTAAAACCAATTTGTTATTCCATCAGGGATAATCATTTCTCCAAATAATAAAAAAGCAAAACTGGATTTGTCAAATGGCTATTATCTGTTAAATCTAAAATTCTGTTGTTTTCTTCTTATGATATTTTGTGATTGTTTTTCATTTTCCATAAATATTTCTCTTAATTCACTTTTATCCTTAATTCATGTTCACTCCCTCAAATATTCCCTTAGCAACCTTCTAAGTTCCTACACTATCTTCTTCCAGCAAGTTCTTGGGCCTGGCCTTCCTTCCACCTTTAAACACTCCTACCGCAAGGGAACCAATTAATCAGTGGTGCTGGCCTTTCCTGGAAACAGGGCTCACAGTGACTTTCATCCCCCACCTCCTTCCCCATGCGACTTCTGCTTTAGTCCCTTGATTTACCATATTGTTTTCCCATTTTCTTCCCAGTTTTCAACTTCTTTTTCTTCATCATTTAAATCTGAGAATGCTCATCCTATTGTGATAGATGGAATTACAGTATTGGTTTTTATCACCACTCTTACATTCCTGCTCTTGTGAGAAGTAAGGATCACAGTCCATTTAATCTCACACTCTCTTCTTAGCCCCTCCTTAAAAATTAAAAAAAAAAAAAGAAACAAACTATTTCTCTTCTATTCTTCTGAAATGTTTCCAGCCACAAGAAAACCTGGCTCTGAAGTATTGATATAGCCATAGTCCCTCCTTTCTCTCCCCTACCAATAACCACTTTTTAATGAAACATCAGATTGAGAAGTCAAAGAAAATAAAAAGGCTGTGTGGGTATGTGAACATACAAATTGTAATAGGTGAGTTATAAAGTGCATACTAAATGAAAATACTTGGCAAGTTACTTTTGTAGTTAACATTTATCAATCTACCAGGCATTTGTTTAGAGAACCAATCAGAGAACTGGAAGTAATTTAATTCTGACACTTGGGACAGTGGTTTCATTGAGCTGCTCCTGATGACATTATTTACTCTACACAGGGGAAGAAAAGCTGACTCATTTGAAAAGACCCTGATGTTGGGAAAGATTGAAGGCAGGAGGAGAAGGGGACGACAGAGGATGAGATGGCTGGATGGCATCATCAACTCAATGGACATGAGTTTGGATAAACTCCAGGAGCTGGTGATGGACAGGGAGGCCCTGCATGCTGTGGTTCATGGGGTCACAAAGAGTCGGACATGACTGAGCAACTGAACTGAACTGAACTGTAGATGGTATGTCTGTAGCTTACATAAACAAGGACACCACCACAAGAGAGAGACAGGGACAGACGGGTAGGGAAAGGGGGACGGAAAGAGGCATGCAGGGAAGAACCTACAAGTCCATTATTGGCCATGACAGGGCTGCAGGTCTCCTACGGATCAAGAGGAGGCCTGGTTTTTAGGTCTCCGTTGCCATCTTCCACCATTCCTCCTGCTCCCCAGGTCTTCTGGCTTCTGGATTTCCCTGAAGACTGTTCATGGAGCAGTACTGGCAGGCTGGCTCAAATATAGCATCAGCTAGATTTCCCCTTGAAACTTAGGAAATATGCCACCTTCCTATGCTGAACTGTGGGTTTGACTCTTCACTGTCACCTTTCCACAGTCCTATCGCTTTGTACAAGGATTATTTTTAAAGTTCCTATCAGAAACTCTCTGGTCTTTCTGACAGTATCAATATTGTCAATACGGAAAAAAAATCTGGAGAGTTTTGTCATGTATGTATATGTTTAGTTCAGTTCTTTACAGATTCTCTGATTTACTCAGAGGGTTGTTTTATATCTTAGCAAGGTCTCCCTGTTGAGAGCTCTTTGACCACGAAGCAGATAAATATGTACAAAATTCCCAGCTATATTGCATCTATATAATTCTTCAGTAGAGCAACCAAGAATAAATCACAAGAACTCATTTTCCTTTTTAATAAGGGTGTCTCGTTGAGATGCTACAAAAGTAGAGTACCATTTCTGATGGTTGTAAGACAGTTTCCACGGAATTTGTACTTGTCAATTCCATTTCTGACAAGACATATCTTTCTACTAACTCTCCTGAATTTGACAGAGCTTTTCTTTATATAGCATGGCTTCGTCAGTAACATGAGCAACAGTACCAACGTAGCATCTGCAAAACCATGAATGATGAACATTTTGACACATATTTAAACACCTTGGTAATCTTACCATTTGTCTTTAACTTTTAAAATTTAAACTTCTTTTATTTCACTTGGAGTAAAGGCATCTGAAAAATTGTTGGAAGCAGAGACCAAAGCACATTCCAGCAGTGCATCTCATTTGTAAAACTGAACACTCTGCAGAATGCCAAAAAGCACTGCTTAGCTCATATACAGAACAATAATAAAAGGGCAGAGCTCTAAGCAATTCAACAAGTGTAGCATTCCCAACTGGTACAATTGCAAGAAGTCATAATGTTAGCTAGCTAAAATGCATACCGTTCTCTGCAGCAATTTTGCAAGGGGGCTGGTAAGGACTTCTATCTGACTTTTTTAAATTGTCAGGTTTTTATTGCTTCCAATCCTGTTTCTAACCATTCAGAAAATCATTATCACTGTCAAAGATGCTTCTTTACCAACTATTTGTGTATAACAATACATTATATATTATGTCCTTGAACGACACCAGTTTGAACTACACAGATCCACTTACATATGGATTTTTTTCAATAGTAAATACTGAATTTGAATTACAATACCACACAATCCACATTTTGTTGAATCTGTAAATGCAGGACAGTGGATACAAAGGAATCATGGATACAAAGGAATCTTGATTGTGGAAGACTGACTATAAGTGATACATGGATTTGTGACTGCACAGAAGGTTAATAAAAATTCATGCACTGCATAGAGTAGATGGGTTAACTTCTGCCTCAGTGAAGACTTGGATTAAAAACCTGAAATAATTACCTAGATGCCTGGCCTTGCATGTGTACTTAGTCATGTCTGATCTTTGCGACTCTATGGACTGCAGCCCACCAGGGTCCTCGGCCTGGAGATTTCCCAGGCAAGAATAATGGAGTGGATTTCCACTTACTTCTCCAGGGAATCTTCCTGACCCAGGGATGGAACCAGTGTCTCCTACACTGCCAGGCAAATTCTTTACCAGCTGAGCTACTAGGGAAGCCCCTGAAGAAGGACAATCCTGAATCTATAGTAATCAATAGTTTCTAATTGTACTAAAACCTTTAGCGTACAGTAAGTTAAGAATTTTAATCAGCAAACATTAAAGAACAGTAGGAATGTACATGTCCTACCATGTTACCTCCCTAAACAAAAACTTTCAATGTCTCTCTGGTAATAAGCTGTATAACCTCAGATCATCCATGTATAATTGGAAGCAGTTTCCTCTTCTATAGTATGAGATGATGCTTTATTATTTGTATTGATTTGGGAATTAATAGAAACATAAAGCAGCTAATATAGTGTTTGCATCTTCAAATATGTTAATTACATAGGAAATAAGAGACAGCTCATAGTGCTTTTTAATATGGTACCAGGGGCTTCCATGGTAGCTTAGCTGGTAAAGAATCCACCTGTAGTGTAGGAGACCACAGTTCGATCCCTGGGTTGGGAAGATCCCCTGGAGGAGGGCATGGCAACTCACTCCAGTGTTCTTGCCTGGAGAATCCTCACAGGCAGAGGACCCTGGCAGGTTATAGTCCACGGGGTCTCAAAGAGTTGGACACTGTTGAGCAACTAAGCATAGCACAGCACAAGTTACTTTCGCAGGCTCTCCAAGTGGCGTGAGTGGTAAAGAACCCGCCTGCCAATGCAGGACACATAAGAGGCACAGACTTGATCCCTGGTTTGAGAAGATCCAATTGAGAAAGAAATGGCAACCCACTCCAGTATTTCTGCCTGGGAAATCCCATGGACAGAGGAGCCTGGCAGGCCACAGTCCATGGGGTTGCAAAAAGTCAATGACTGAAGCAACTTAGCATGCCCAAAAGCTACTTTTGCAGTGTATCTTCTGATCCTACCCTAGGTTTTTGTTGCTTTTGGAACATACTAGGTTAATCATTTTTAAAGATCTAGATTCTTAAACTTTTGTGTCAGCTCATGCTTTTTTAGACTCACCCAAAATGTCTTAAACCTATTTCTATTCATCACACTCCTGAAAACACCATTTTTGAGCATTTTAAAAACTGAAGTATAGTTGATTTACAATATTTTATCAGTTTCTAGGTTATGATACAGCAAAGTGATATTTATAAATATTCTTTTCAATTATGGCTATTACAAGATACCAAATATAGTTCCCTGTGCTATACTGTAGGACTTATTGTTTATTTTATACATAGTAGTTCATATTTGGTAATCCCAAACTCCTAACTTATACCCACTTTCCCCTTTGGAAACCATAATTTTATTTTCTATGTCTTTGAGTCTGTTTCTGTTCTGTAACTAAGTTCATTTTTATGATATCATATTTTAGATTCCACATATAAGTGGTATTACATAGTATTTGTCTTTGTCTGACTTACTTCATTTAGTATGATGATTGCTAGGTCCATCCATGGTGCTGCAAATGGCATTATTTCATTCGTTTTTATGGCTGAGTAATATTCCATTGTGTCTATGTACCACATCTGTACCCATTTGCCTATTGATGGACATTTAGGCTGCTTTGATGTCTTGACTATTATAAATAGTGCTGCTATGAACACTGGGGTGAATGTATCTTTTCAAATTAGAGTTTTCTCAGATATATGCCCAGGAGTGCAATTGTTGGATCATATGGTAACTATTTTTTTGAATTTGGAGAACCTCTTCCATATTGTTTTTAAGTGTCAGGCTTTTAAGCTTCCCTGTTTATTATAGCCACAAGTTATTTTCTTCCATGAACTCTCATGATATCTTATTTCTACTCTCTCTAAAATTGTATTTTTGTGGCAAATATCACAGGTTGGCCAACTCAATACCCCTTCCATATTTCTTGTCTCTTTTTTCACCACAGAGGCCACAAAATGATAAGAAATAACATCTACTCATGAGGGTTAACTGTGTGCCGCTGCCCCATAGCTTTTTCAAAGTTTTGTGCTTATTTTGACACTTCAAAGATAGAAAAGCAAACAAATGTAGTTACGTTTTCCCAAATTCTTCCTGTGGTGTCTGAATTTCTCAGCAATGGATTTTCTGATAGCTATATAGGTGTGCCTACACTGGAAGCATTGTCATGTCCTTACTAAATATAAAATATCAATTCTGATCTCATTTTACTCATTTCCAATGAATAACGACAGAAGGAAGGAAATGAGTCATATGAAAGATGAAGAAAAATATTATTATCTATTTCTATACCAAATACAGTCTTATTTATTGTGTCTTTTAATCATCACAATATGTATTGTGTTGTTCATTATTCAGAATTTTACAGACGAATATATTAAGGCTTAGTTAAAGTACACAATTATACCAAAATCACACATTAAGTGATGTTGCTAAGAATCCAACCCATTAGTTTCTGGTCCTATGGTCTTAATCACTTTAAATCACACCACACCGCCTCATTCACTACTTTAAGTGTGGAGGTACAGACTATCAGGCACAAGGTATTTTTTATTTTTACCAATTAGACCTTATATATCTGGGTAGCCATTTTTTTTTTTAATGTTCAAAAACTATACCAGCAGCATGCCGGAGTTGGCTCCCACTGGCTCCTGAGAGTCTTGGGGCACATTTCATTCCAGTTCTGTGTTCAGTGACTTCATGTTGGTAGCTTGAAATTGATCATGTCAGGAGTATTTACACTATGAAAATTGGCAAACCCTACAAATCTGAGACCTTGCTCTCCCTCCTCCAGCTGGCTGTTAAATATTTACCAGAATACCACTAGTTGGAATGCTTTCATTCAAATCTTCAAAAGTATCTTTTCATAATTATAACATTAACCTTCTTCCTTTGCTTCTATATACCTTTCAGAGCTCAGTTTTCATCTGTTGACTTTTGAAATATCATTGTCATGTCCTTTATACTTGAATGAGTTCCCACTATTACAAAATAAAATTCATCAAATTCCCCTTCCTCTTTACTTACTTACAGCCTTTCCTTGTCCCCTTTGAAAATTTCAATTTCAATGTACAGTTGTGCCAACTATCACATTCAAGTAGTTTGAGCACTTGTCTATAGAAATGCTTCTCTGCATGACAGAACTTTAATTGAATAGCCTGAAAATAACTGAACTGCAAGGGAAGATATATAGGTAATCACTTAGAGAAGCCAATGACCCAGAGTATTGGATAATTCCTGAGTTTATGACCATGGTTCACATAAAATTCAAAATATTTCCTACATAAAAGTCTAAGAAGTATAGAGCAGTCTTTCTGAAGTATGAGAAGAAATGAGTTAATGAATTATGTGAAATCAGGATTATATACTAGTATCTAGGCTATGGTCAACAAGTACATAAAAAGAGAGTCATATTATTTTGGGAAAAATAAGAGAAAATTCTAACATTTTCTAGGTACTAAGAGCTGATAGAAGAGCTATATCAGACAAAGAGTTCATTATATACATATTTGGCCAAGTGTTTTTTAAAATTAATAATTCTTGTGCAAAGTTACTCTCTATCCTTCTTCACGTGAAATATAAACTGAGTCAAAAGCCACAACTCAAGAAATTTATTTACCTGATTGCATATGATTCTTCACCCACATGAGTTCATACTGAAATTATTTATAAACCAGTAAAGATTGAAATGGGCTTCCCTGGTAGCTCAGCTGGTAAAGAAACCACCTGCAATGCAGGAGACCCTGGTTTGATTCCTGGGTTGGGAAGACTCCCCTGGAGAAGGAACAGGCTACCTGCTCCAGTATTCTTGGGCTTTCCTGGTGGCTCAGACTGTAAAGAATCTGCCTGTAATGTGGGAGACCTGAGTTCGATCCCTGGGTTGGACGATCCCATGGAGGAGGGCATGGCAACCCATTCCAGCATTCTGGCCTGGAGAATCCCCATGGACAGAGGAGTCTGGAGGGTTACAGTCCATGGGGTCGCAGAGTCAGACATGACTGAGTGACTGGGCGACTAAGCACATTACAAAGATGGAAATGACTGAGATGTTGTTAGAAACTAGTGATACCTGACATCTTCCTGGCCAAAATATCAGGAGTTTCTCTTTGAGATAGTATAACTCAGTCTGATTTAAAATCATAGAGAATGGAAATTTAACTATTTTAATTTGGCCCTATTTAAAAAAAAAACTGTTTATGTGGGACTAAGTAAAGATAATGTTGGCAGATGCAACCAGATGTACTGTAAATATGGGTTAAATAATAGCAACAAAAGGTTTGGGTGGGAATGGAAAGTATTATTTCTATGCTTGTTGCCTGCTTGGAGCCCTGAGAGGCATGCTAACATCCAGAAATATGTTATCTGGTCAAGCCTGGAACCGGGCACTGCTGAAGTTTATTGTGGCAAGGACAGTAACACCAAATGAAATGAAAGACAGCATTTTGATGAAAGAAGTTTCTTTTTTTTTTTTTTTAATTTTTATTAGTTGGAGGCTAATTACTTTACATCATTACAGTAGTTTTTGTTATACATTGATATGAATTAGCCATGGATTTACATGTACTCCCCATCCCAGTCCCCCCTCCCACCTCCCTCTCCACCCGATCCCTCTGGGTCTTCCCAGTGCACCAGGCCCGAGCACTTGTCTCATGCACCCAACCTAGGCTGGTGATCTGTTTCACCCTAGATAATATACATGTTTCAATGCTGTTCTCCTGATACATCCCACCCTCGCCTTCTCCCAGAGTCCACAAGTCTGTTCCATACATCTGAGTCTCTTTTTCTGTTTTGCATATAGGGTTATCGTTACCATCTTTCTAAAGTCCATATATATGTGTTAGTATACTGTAATGGTCTTTATCTTTCTGGCTTACTTCGCTCTGTATAATGGGCTCCAGTTTCATCCATCTCATTAGAACTGATTCAAATGAATTCTTTTTAATGGCTGAGTAATATTCCATGGTGTATATGTACCACAGTTTCCTCATCCATTCGTCTGCTGATGGGCATCTGGGTTGCTTCCATGTCCTGGCTATTATAAACATTGCTGCGATGAACATTGGGGTGCATGTGTCTCTTTCAGATCTGGTTTCCTTGGTGTGTATGCCCAGAAGTGGGATTGCTGGGTCATACGGCAGTTCTATTTCCAGCTTTTTAAGAAATCTCCACACTGTTTTCCATAGTGGCTGTACTAATTTGCATTCCCACCAACAGTGTAAGAGGGCTAATGAAACTTAAAAGATTTTGCACAACAAAGGAAACTATAAGCAAGGTGAAAAGACAGCCCTCAGATTGGGAGAAAATAATAGCAAACGAAGCAACAGACAAAGGATTAATCTCAAAAATATACAAGCAACTCCTCCAGCTCAACTCCAGAAAAATAAATGACCCAATCAAAAAATGGGCCAAAGAACTCAACAGACATTTCTCCAATGAAAGAAGTTTCTTTGGGGACTGCCTGTCTCCTCCGCTTTCTATCAGAAAACACAATCTTGGAAATGCTAAGGAATTTAAAGAATGACCAATACCAATTTCTAGTTGATAGATCTCAACTATCTTTGGTTATAATCCTAAAAAGAGTAAATAAAACAAGAAACTACCAATCAATGTCAAAAGACAATGACAAAATAGAGTAACTGACAAAACAAGAAAGAAAAAACAAGAAAAGACTGAATATTGGTTCAGGTAAAATGAAACCTGATATTTATAGTAGCTATTAAAGCATTACATAAATCCACCTATTAAAAAGGAAACAGATCGATTGACTATCCAGAATAGGTAAAAATAAAAGCTAATAATATTTTTCTTACAGTAAAAGTCATTCAGTTGTGTCCAACTCTTTGTGACCCCATGGATGAATTCTCCAGGCCAGAATACTAGAGAGGGTAGCCTTTCCCTTCTCCAAGGGATCTTCCCAACCCAGGGATCAAACCCAGGTCTCCCGCACTGAGGGAGGATTCTTTACCAGCTGAGCAACAAGGGAAACCCTTTGCTTATAAGAAAACTCGAAATATAAAATGACTCAAGTCAACAAACATTCAGTTCAATTCAGTTCAGTCACTCAGTCCTGTCCAACTCTTTGCGACCCCATGCACTGCAGCACACCAGGCTTCCCTGTCCATCACCGACTCCTGGAGCCTACTCAAACTCATGTCCATTGTGTCAGTGATGCCATCCAACCATCTTATCCTCTGTTGTCCCCTTCTCCTCCTGCCTTCAATCTTTACCAGCATCAGGGTCTTTTCCAATCAGTTGGTTCTTTGCATCAGGTGGCCAAAGTACTGGAGTTTCAGCTTCAGCATCAGTCCTTCTAATGAATATTCAGGACTGATTTCCTTTAGGATGGACTGCCTGGATCTCCTTGCTGTCCAAAGAACTCTCAAGAGTCTTCTCTAACACCACAGTTCAAAAACATCAATTCTTCAGCACTCAGCTTTCTTTATAGCCCAACTCTGACATCCATCCATACATGACCACTGGAAAAATCAGAGCCTTGACTAGATGGACCTTTGTTGGCAAAGTAATGTCTCTGCTTTTTAATATGCTGTCTAGGTTAGTCATAACTTTTCTTCCAAGGAGCAAGTGTCTTTTAATTTCATGGCTGCAGTCATAATCTACAGTGATTTTGGAGCCCCCCCAAAATAGCATCTCTCACTGTTTCCATTATTTCCCCATCTATTTACCATGAAGTGATGGCACCAGATGGCATGATCTTAGTTTTCTGAATGTTGAATTTTAAGCCAATTTTTTAACTCTCCTCTTTCATTTTCATCAAGAGGCTCTTTAGTTTTTCTTCACTTTCTGCCATAAGGATGCTGTCATCTGCATATCTGAGGTTATTGATATTTCTCCTGGCAATCTTGATTCAACTTCGTGCTTCATCTATCCCAGCATTTCGCATGATGTACACGGCATATAAGTTAAATAAGCAGGATGACAATATAGAGTCTTGACGTACTCCTTTCCTGATTTGGAAGCAGTCTGCTGTTCCACGTCCAGTTCTAACCACTGCTTCTTGACATACAGATTTCTCAGGAGGCAGGTCAGGTGGTCTGGTATTCCCAACTCTTGAAAAATTTTCCATAGTTTGCTGTGATCCACAGTCAAAGGCTTTGGTGTAGTCAATAAAGCAAAAGTAGATGTTTTTCTGGAACTTTCTTGCTTTTTCGATGATCCAACTGATGTTGGCAATTTGATCTCTCGTTCCTCTGCCTTTTCTAAATTCAGCTTGAACATCTAGAAGTTCATGGTTCACATACTGTTAGAGCCTGGCTTGGAGAATTTTGAGAATTACTTTGCTAGCGCATGAGGATAAAAGGAAGTATAATAAGGCTAATATAAGACAAAATGAATTCAATTTAAAAAAAGATAAAATAAATTTCACATTGGAAAAATTTGATGAAAATATATCTTGAAGTGACCAATAATCAAATACCACAGTATACAAATAACCGTTACTTTGGCTATCCAACATGGAATCAATAAATATGATTATAAAGGGAGATTTAATGGATCTCTATAAATCAATAATAGATCAGTCATATAAAATAACAAAAGAATATATATATGTTGAACATAAGGATAATTTTAATATTGGACACAGCACATGATTCACTGTTTTTCAATTGTGCAGTGTATTTTACACAAATTAAATATTTGAAGACCAAAAAGCAAACTCTATGAAAGCATCTCAATAAAAATCATCCTGGTCACACTTTCTGGCCACAATTTAATGATAAAAATAAGCATCAAATGAAAATACTTGAATACAAAACCTCTAACCCTATCATTTATAACAGCCTATTCAAAATAACTGTTAAATCAAATAGGAGCATTTGAATTCATTGGTACACTATTTGGTTTCAGCTATTGAGAAATGATAAATAGTAATTCTAATGCAATAGCTCTATAAATATAATTATATTCTTTTGCTTGGCTTAGAATATGAAATAGACAAAATTTCAGATTCAGACATTTTTTTGGCCATTTTAAACAGCTAACAGCCTAAACTAAAAATACATTCATATTAATAAGAATTAAGCAAACTAAATAAAGACAAGGAAATAAAAACAAATGAGTGTTCCAGCTATAAGCACAAGGAGAAATATCCACAACTATAACCACAAAAAAGAAATAATTATGACTCATATTATTATTTTATAACATGAAATACCAAGTAAAGACCCAAATAATAAATGTGTGGAATTCATAAGAAGTCAATTATAAAACTTTATTGACAAATATGAAATAAGTCCTAAATAAATTGAGAGATATCATATTCCTCCATGGGAAATCCAGTCAGGCCTTTCACATTAATTTTTACTCAAAATTCTATTCCAATAAAAATCTTCACTTTTCTGATATCTCACAAAATTATCATGTATACTGAGAGGGAACAAACAGGAAACAATAAAAAAAATTTTGGAGAAGAGTGATTTTGAAAACTCTTGCCCTACAGTTGTTAAAATGTTACAAAATTTACAACACCTTAAAGTAGGACAGATACATGCAACTATCAAGAGAGAAAAATGAAACAGCATGGATTACTGTAAACAGAAGCAGCTAGTAGGTGATAAATTTTACACTTCATACTTAAGAGGACAGAACAACTTTTCAAGCCATGGTTTAGGACAATAGGCTAACTCTTTAGTAAAAAGATCAAGACAGAACTCATCACACATGATATATAAAAATAAATTACAGCTTGATGTATAGAACAGACTTGTGGACTCTGGGAGAAGGCAAGGGTGGGATGTTTCAAGAGAACAGCATTGAAACATGTATATTATCTAGGGTGAAACAGATAACCAAGCCCAGGTTGGGTGCATGAGACAAGTGCTCGGGCCTGGTGCACTGGGAAGACCCAGAGGGATCGGGTGGAGAGGGAGGTGGGAGGGGGGACCGGGATGGGGAATACATGTAAATCCATGGCTGATTCATTTCAATGTATGACAAAAACTACTGTAATGATGTAAAGTAATTAGCCTCCAACTAATAAAAATTAAAAAAAAATTACAGCTTGATCAAAGAGCAACATATAAAATAAATAAGATCATTAGAATTGGCAACTAACAACAAATATCCAACTGAGCCTGGGATAGAAAGTTGTAAGCTTACTGCTGGTTTCATAAAACCAAAACCAAACCAAAGTAAAAAAACCAAAAGCTTAATCACATAAAATTTAAATGTATATGCCATCACACGTTCAAAGACTATGACAGCACCAGTTCAAAGACATCAGCGAAGTGGAAAATTTGCAATATATGGCAGGCAAAGCTTTGGAAAACATAAACATGTCTATGGTAATATGAGCAAAAAACACTGGTAGTTAACTTAAAAAGGAGAAACTCAAATGACCATAAAATTTAAAAAATTATATTTAACTTTTTATTGTTGTTTAATTGCTCAGTCATGCCTGACTCTTTGTGACCCCATGGACTGTAGTTCACCAGGCTCCTCTGTCCATGGAATTCTCCAGGCAAGAATACAGGAGTGGGTTGCCATTCCCTTTTCCAGGGGATCTTCCCGACCCAGGGATTGAACCCAGGTCTGCTGCATTGCAGGCAGTTTCTTTCCTTACCATCTGAGGCACCAGGGGTAATCAAATAAATATATATCAACAAGAATTGAGATATATAATATTGGCTATCAATTCCATAAAATTTTTTAAAATTTTGATATAATGCTTAATTTCTGTAAGAATGCTGAGGTAGAATTATGGAGAATTTTATTCTTTAAATGGGGCTTCTCTGATAGCTCAGTTGGTAAAGAATCCGCCTGCAATGCAGGAGACCCTGGTTCTATTCCTGGGTCGGGAAGATCTCCTGGAAAAGAGATAGGCTACCTACTCCAGCATTCCTGGGCTTCCCTTGTGGCTCAACTAGTAAAGAATCTGCTTGCAATGCAGGAGACCTGGGGTCAATCCCTGGATTGGGAAGAATCCCTGGAGAAGGGAAAGGCTACTCACTCCAGTGGGTCGCAAAGAGTAGACTGACTTTCACTCACTTTCACTTTATTCTTTAAATATTATAAATATGTTTTCAACAACAAGGAAAATGTTATAAGAATAAAATCACATTTTTATATTTAGAAACACCTGCAAGTAACAAAAAAGGTAATATTTCTTATTTTTAAATTTTGCAATTCATTTTTGTTTTAAGCTAACAATGAAAATGGTAAAATTTTCTTAAAAATGAGTCCAGAGGGAGATGCAGTTTTTTCCTCAAATATTTTAGGGTTGAAGGCAACATATTCTATATTTGGATAATGACTGGACCGAGATTAAATGTAGATTTGTATCCCCTAGTTCTATCACTGATGAGCCCCAAGCAATAGGACAAACTATTGAGAATCACTCCCCTCTTGATAAAATGGGGATAATCATTCCTGATAAGATGTGATGGAATGTAGTTATACATTGGAATACAGCTGTGAAAACTATCCAAAAGTTTGTTCTTAAGCCATTACGAGTGTACTCATGGAATTATGCATGGTTCAATCAGTCTGTAAAGAATCCGCCTGAAATGCAGGAGATACAGGAGATGTGGGTTCAATCCCTCCTTCGGGAAGAGTCCCCTGGAAAAGGAAATGACGACCCACTCCAGTATTACTGCTGGGAAATCCCATGGACAAAGGAGTCTGGCAGGCTTCAATTCATAAGGTCACAAAGAGTCTGACAAAACTGAGCAACTAAGCCCACATGCACCATTTTGTTAATTATTCACTTAGTTTGTATGAAGGGCAGGGTATTTCTACTTTTCATTTAGTTTGTATGAAGGGCAGGGTATTTCTACTTTTCATTTCATTCATTTTCATTTCCACCTTTGTATGCTAAGCATAATTTCTCACTCCAAAAGCTCTTACATCCCTATTGTTTTACTATGAAGCCCACATATCTATCTGTATCTTACATCAAATCAGATGTTTTTCTGAACAGACATTCCAGCATGTGACACTGGTTTTCATTTAACCTTCTTTAGTTGCTGCAGATATATTGTCCACAATTTTACATTGGTGTGGTGCATTTATGTACTTTTTTAAAAGTGCAACACTCTTTACAGCTTTTCTCCACTTCGGTCCTGAAGTAGCAGTGATGTTCAGTGAAAACTTGCAAATACCTTTAGTGAAAGGGCATATTTGGGAAGATATGGATAGAAAGGAAACTTACATAGATTAGAGCTAAATCTTGGTAAACTTATTTAGAACAAAAATGAAGTCTGTCAGGATTTTAACCATTCATTTGAAAGCCCTTTCCGAGACTATGACTATGAAGGGAATAATATTAGTTTCTCTCTTCTGATACCTTCCAGGTTGACGATGGCTGATTGAATCCAATCAGGTAACAGGGAAAAAGATCTACAGATGAATGTGAGACAAGATGGTTCTTTGAGAATTTAAAATCCAAGCTCCTTTTCTCAAAACAGAAAGGCTCCAAACTGTACAGTCTAGTCTTTAGTTATGAAAGGTAAGAATAGAGAGTTCCAGTGCTTTTTTTCAACTAGAATAAAAAGACCAAAGGGTCTTTGCCTTGTCAAGCACAGCTGCCAAGATTCTAGAGAAGAGCAAAGCTAAAAGATGCTTTGAATTGTTAGCAATGAATTGTAGTGGCTGCCCTGAATAATATGCAGACAGAATGTTGAAATGACCACTTTCCAAATCTGGAACTCATTATTTCAAGCACTATTTAATAAGGCACTATGAAAATATGCAACTGATCTATACATCGTTACTTGTACCACATAACTAAGTCACCCTTGCTTATAAATTGAGCCAAATTAGTCTTTTCCTGAAATGATTTTAGTCCAGAAGTAGTTAGGAATTTTGCTTGCTATGATGAAGGAAACAAAATCATACTTTATATACTTTTAAAAATAACACAAATGCCTCAAAAAGCCAAGTACTGTAAGGCATAAACCAAAACATAATTGGAAAATTAGGGCTTTTTATGGCTAGAGAATTTGCATATAACCTTGAGGGACTTTAACATATATACTGATTTCTACTTATATAAAACATCTATCTCAAAAAAGACTTTATTTCATTAATTCTCACTATGTGTATGTTAATAAACTGATATATATTAACTTACAAGATGAATAAATAACACAGAGATGAAAGATTCCAATTGAACTGGAGCCAAAGATCACTGTATCTTAGATAAGGTTGAAAGTTAAGTATTTGCAAAAGATGAATGAGTATCAATAACTCTTGACTTAATTGAGAACACTTTATTCAATGTTAGTTGACATTGTCTTAAAATAGATGAAAGGACTAAAAATGTAACCACATATTGTCCATTTAAAAAAAGAAAAGAAATGACTTCAGCAATGTCAATTCATATTGCATAAAAAAATAAGCTAGTAGGATACTTAAGTGGGTTATTGAGTAAGGTTATACAATTTTCTTCCCTTGAGATTTTATTATATAAGAAAAATAGCCATCTGTTTTGGAGATTGTGGGTATAGTAGATTATGTTAAGAAGCTTCTCTGAGTTTTTTTTTTTTTTTTTTAATTTTATGAGACAGTTTGAAAGAGTAAAATGCCATAAAAAGAACCACCACTGACTGGAGAAAAAGAAGTTTTGAAGCAAGTTTTTAAAAAATCACTCCCACCCAAGGGTATTTGTGAAGAGTTCAGTGTCACAGCTTGTTGACAGGTGTTCTTACTCCAGGAAACAGGAGTAAAAGAAGTTTCTCTTTGACACTCTTTGTACCAAGTACTATGGTTCATCTGGTCTGGAGAAACAGATGAAAAAGACTCAACTCTTGCTTCCAAGGACTCAATAGTTTAATGGACAGGAGATATGTATAAATAAATTAAAAACAAGCAGCATGGGGACTTCCCTGGTGGTTAAGTAGTTAAGACTCCCCACTTCCACTACAAGGAGAGCAGGTTCAATTCCTGGCTTGGGAAATAAGATCACACATCCCAAATGCCGTGTGGTGAGGCCAAGCAATTAAAAATGAAAAAAAACAGCATGGAGAAGGTAGCATGGAGGTGAGCAAAAGGGCCAAAACTAGTGTACAAGAGTGGGTTATTTTTTTTGGCTAAGAATAGGCTCTGGAAAGGAAAACAAATAAACCCACATTTGGTCAGATGAAGAATTTAGTTAGATAGCGTGACAAACTCAATGGACATGAACATGAGCAAACTCTGGGAGATATCAGAGGACAGGGAAGCCTGGCGTGATGCAGTCCATGCAGTTGCAAAGAGTTGGACACAACCTAGCGACTGAAAAACAACAATAACTAGGAGTTTGGTAGGTAGAAGGAAGGATATTCAGAGCCAAGGGATGAACAGAGAAGAAAACCACACATGTCAGATAAGTGTGAGCCATTTCCTATTACTGAAGCATAATAGCTACAGGTGGACAAGCTGGAGTGGCAGGAAGTAAACAGCAGCAGAAATACAAAAAGAAAGCTGGGAAAGTGAGGTACGTGGCCTGGCTTGTTCCTAGAAGGAAAAGGGGATGGTGTCACCAAAGCATAGGACAGAACTAATCTCTAAAATTAATTTCGTGAGAATGTGGGACAAATGATTCATGGAGGCAAGGCTAGGTCCAGGGAGATGAGGTTGAAGGTTTTAAAAGAATCCAGGCCAGGCATATTGAGTTAAAGCAAGTTAACAGATGATCAGGAAAACAGATTCAAGAGACCTATCAGACTGAATCTGAATGGGTATGGAGAAAAACTTTTTTTTTTTTTTTACAAAAGAAACTGAATTTTTTCTGACAGGATATGGAATATAACAGGCTTAGACTTGCCTGGTAGCTCAGATGGTAAAGAATCTGCCTACAATGCAAGACACCTGGGTTTGATCCCTGGGTCAGGAAGATCCCGTGGAGAAGGAAATGGCAGCCCACTCCAGTATCCTTGCCTGGAGAATTCCATGGACAGAGAAACCTGGTGGGCTATAGTCCTGGGGGTCACAAAGGGTTAGGCACAACTGAACAACTAACATTTTCACTTTCAGATATTTAAGGAAGGAAGAAGATGAATTTAATTAAGAACCTACTGACAGTGCCTAAGGGTCATTTCTTTGTCAATATAGTGATCTCCAGTGTCTGTAGTTTGATGGGGAGCTGTGGGCTGCATATGCAGAAGAGAGGGGAATTTTCCCAAGCGCAGGTCCCATTGGTGCTACTCAACATTGCTTTACTTGTACTAGGTCATGGCATTAAATAATACTGTGACACACAGTGAGGAACTGATTCCCCTTTCAATTTTCTTGAGAGAGTTTTTTCTTGAGAGAGTTTCAATTTGGTCGAATTTTGTTTTTAACTTTTGCTATCTCCCTTATAAGCTTCATGTTCAAGGCTTTTAGCTGGCAATAAGCATCTGATTAAAACAGTATCATCATCATTTTTTGCCATAGTTCTTCTTAAAATCATTTTGTCTCACAGGTAGCAATAATATTGATTTTCCACTAAAACAGAGATAAGAATTTAATTTTTATTTATTTATAATGTTTATTTAAAATGTGATTCAATTTAAAGAGAAAGTATTTAAAGGAGAAATAGTGTGAAGGAATATAAAAAATCATGAAGGTAGTATGTATTGTTAGGACTTGGATACAGGGAAAGATGAGTGTTAACGGGCAATACTGAAACTGAGATTCATCCTCACATTTGGAAAAACTAGGATCCATCATCTTATTTGGGAGTAGCTAATGAAATTATTTCATAAGAAGGTCCAGGAAGGATTCCTTTTTCCCACGGATGGGCTTCAGTGAGTCTGCTAATTGACAAAAATTATTGCAAAGATTTATACTTATGTGCAATTTTTTTCTAGAAGGCAGTTGAGTAAAGAAGGAGTGAATAGGAGACTAAATATAGAAGGCAGTCAAGAATATTAGAGTGCTTTCTGTTTGCTTGTTTTAAGTATGGGCATGATATGATCTCGGAAATATACTTAAATGATGAAGTCATAAATCAAGACGAGGATAAAGTGGCAGGTGATAAAAGGAATGGTTGATGAAGTGAGGTTCAGATTGGAATGGGGCAGCTGCGGGACCCAGAGCGGAGAGGGAGGTCAGCAGGATTACACAACTCTGAGGAACGGAAGCAGTAAGCAGATAAACATGCAGGAGTTAGAAGTGGTGAGGGACCTTCACTCCTGGGAGTCTCTGAATCTCCAGGAAAGAATTATCCTAAGAGCGAAGGGGACAGAGACAGAGTTAGTTTTGAGAAGGGTGGCAAGGTGCGGTCCACCTGCTGGAGAGAACTAGAGAGGATGTCCCCCCAATAAAACAGGTTAAAAAAAGAGATGTGATGAGAAGTTGAGTGTCCAAATGATATTAGAACTAAGGCTTTACAGTAGCATCCATTAGAATAGTTTATACCAAAGTCCCAGGCAGCACTTAGCTTTAAGAATGCAGGAGATTGATCAAAGGACTGATCCAGAGCTGAGCGTTTGTGAGCAAAGGTCCCTATTCTGTCATGCTAGTTCTATCCTTGACTAGTTTCTGGAATTTCATCTCTACCACTTATTAAGGGGTTTTATTCCCACCACTGTCCGTTTTTTTTTTTGTTGTTTTTTTTTTTTAAAGAAATCAACATTAGACTGTAAAGAATTCTCCTGCAATGCAGGAGACCGCGGTTCAAACCCTGGGTGGGGAAGATCCCCCAGAGAATGGAACGGCCACCTCTTCCAGTATTCTTGCCTGGGGGATCTCATGAACAGAGGAGCCTGGAGGGCTACCGTCCATGGGCTTGTAAAGAGTTGGACACGACTGAGCACTCAGACATATTTCTGTCTGGTTCATGCTCGCTGGTCTAATTCCAACATTAAAGCTCCCATATTAAGAACAAATCTCCATGGTCTGCTCCAGCTACTTTTAATCCACTTCTTGAAGGACTTACTTTATACAGAGCATTCACTTCCTCACTTCCCACTCTTACTTCTGTACCGTTATTATTTTAAAGTGCAAATAATCTTTTAGATTTATGTATAGATTTAGTATTTTAAATAACCTATGTGCACGTAACTCAAAGGTACTGACATCTATATAAGATTTAATCTCTCTTTCCTACTACCATTCACTCCCCCTGCCCCCTGTAGGTAAACACTATAGTCCATTCTGTCAGTATACACTTTCAAAAATAGGTTCATTTTTGTTCTTTAACAAATGATAACACAACATGCACATTGCATTATAACTTTTTCTTAATATACTTTGAAGATCTTTTCATACTAGTATATAGAATGCAGCCTTAATAATTCTAGCAGCTAGGTAATATTCCATTGAATGGATATACATGGCTTATTTTGCTTGTTTTCCATTTATAAGGGTTAATTGTTTTCAATTGTTTATTATTATAAAAGGCTTCAGGGAATACGTTTGAACAAATATTATTTGTTCAAAGTAAAAATATGTCCATAAGATATATCCTAGGATTGGACTCACAAGGTCACCAGTCTTTATTCAATCCTTATCAGTCAATCTTTTGTCACCATCATTTCAACTGAAATAACTCTTCTCAAGGTCATAATTCCAAGCTAATTCTTTGTCCTCATATAATTTAACTCTTCCATAGCACTGGATTTAGTTAATCATCACTTCCTCCTGCTTAAATACTTTCTTTTCTCAGCTCCCAAGATCTTATATCCTTCTAGATTTACCCCTATTTCACTGATTGCTACATCTCAGTTTCCTTTTCTGGCTCCTGTTCTTTTGAGTGTCCATATTTTGAGCTGTTTTAGGGATCTTTTCTCAGTCTGATCCTTTAAATACATTCTCTCCTTAAATCATTTTTGTAAAGTCCCATTATTTTAAATACCAGTTATACACTGATGCTTGCACCTAAATATCTAATCAAAGTGTGAGTGTCCATTTCTCAGTCATGTCCAACTCTTTTTGCCACCCCAGAAACTGTAACGTGCCAGGCTCCTCTGCCCATGGGATTCTCCAGGCAAGAATACTGGAGTGGGTGAATACAGGGGGTCTTCCTTACCCAGGGATCGAACCCAGGTCTTCCGCATTGCAGGCAGATTCTTTACTGTCTGAGCCCCTAGGGGGAAGCCCCCAGAATATCTCATAGGCTGCTCAAAACTTGACTGCTTCTCCTTAATCTTCCCAAATCAGCTGGTGACAAATGCATTCTTCCACTTACTCTGGTCATAAATCTCAACATGAGCCTTGGTTTCTTTCCTTTTGTCAGCAACCACATCTAATCCTTCATCAAGCCTTGTCACCCTTACCTCCAAATGCATCCAGAATTCTGCCACTTCTCATCATTTCCATGGCTATCACTCTGGCTGAAGAATAGGCTAAGAAATTCTAGGAGCCTCTTAACAACCTCCTTACCTCCCCTCTTATCTTAGAGATATCTTGACACAATAGTAAGAGGTTCCTGGTAAAAGTTTCCCACTAGAAATCCTTAACGATCTCCCATTATACAGAGAAGAACACAGCTACTCCACACCATGGGCTAACAGACCACATGCTACTTTTGAGAGAAGGAAATACCACTAAGGAATGGCAGAAATTATCAGGTCAATAGTGTCCTTCCTTTTTAACACTTGTATGTACTCATTGATATAATTTTTGCCTATTTATGTCCATCCCTGGGCTCTAAAACATTGCTCTTTATATTTTTCAAGTGGAAGTACTAGTTTCTGTTACAGATGCCAATTTCAAGTTTCCCTACAGCACTTCAAGTGTACTTCACTTTTAGGAAAGAAATCAGTATCCGTCACCTGTCTAATTTAAGGCTGAGGGAGTGGAAAGCAAGGTTTCTCACTTGACTGTGATATCGGGCACAGGGCTGAGGCTCTATGTCAGATCAGTACAGAAGCCTCCTTAGGGCTCTCAGGAATCCACCACCTAAGGATTATCAGTGCTTTGTTAATAGCAATCAGGAAGTAACACTGCATCTTGTTTACTCTGCCTCAACCAGGATCCTCCCCACCTCTTAAACTAAAATTGAAAAAAGAGAATCCTGCCATGGCTTTTCAAATACTATCACGTCCATGTTGTTTCACATCAGCCATGTATTACTATTATACCAGACGCTCAGCTCAGCTCAGTCGCTCAGATGTGTCCGACTCCTTGCGACCCCATGGACTGCAGCATGCCAGGCCTCCCTGTCCATCACCAACTCCCAGAGTTTACTCAAACCCATGTCCATCGAGTCGGTGATGCCATCCAACCATCTCATCCTTTGTCATCCCCTTCTCCTCCTGCCCTCAATCTTTCCCAGCAAGTACCTTTCAAAAATCTTTGAAATAATTTCAGTAACAGTTAATCAAATTCAAAAGGACCACATTGACTAGATAAGAAAAAGATAAGAAAATTCAAACTATCACTCCTCTCATTTGTAATTAAGAATTAAGTTATAAATTTACAAGTCTTTGGAAAGAGACAGGCATCCAATTTTAAATTAAAAAATTTTTAACTTCCTAAGAAATATGAATATGTTGCATTATTTTTATCAGTATCTTTATGTAAGTCTTTTTAAGAACAATATGCCTAAAAACTTTATAAAGTAGCTTAGTAATACATTTATGTATTTAAAACAATGAAAAAACTGCCTTTACAAATGTGCTAATCCCAGCCATCTATAAAATTTGCCTGTGAGGTAAAGCAGCAAAAACTGAATTATTCTTTAAATCCCATTCCAACAGAGATCTTTATACACTGTTAAACTCCGGGAGTTGGTGATGGACAGGGAGGCCTGGCGTGCTGCAGTTCATGGGGTCACAAAGAGTCGGACACGACTGAGCAACTGAACTGAACTGAACTGAAGACAGAACAACCCCTTGATACACCTTAAGCTCATCAGCTCTGTAATAAGTCTTAGTGGATGAAGCTTGACAAATGATTCACACTGGCCAAAGGAGGTATAGGAAAATATACTAAAATTCCCTTGGACAAAATAAATAAATCAACAAGTTCTTTTTCATATCTGGGAACTCCTCAGCTAATACAGGTGGCTGCCCCTGGTGGCTCAGCTGTAAAGAATCTGCCTGCAATGCAGGAGACACAGATTCAATCCCTGGGTCAGGAAGATCCCCTGGAGAAAGAAATGGCAACCCGCTCCAGTATCCTTGCTTGGGAAATCCCATGGACAGAGGAGCCTGGTGGGCTAGTCTCTGGAGTGGCAAAAAGAGTTGCACACGACTTTGCGGCTAGACAACAGCAGCAGCAGAGCTAGTCCAGGTAGGTATAACATTTGTTCTACAAACATCTGAGTTTACTGAACTATCTATCCAAAGCACAGGACACAACTTCAGATTGGAAAGAGTGAATAGCTACTTTCCTTATCAAGCCAGACCCTGTCACAGATCAGAAGGGGTGGAGGGGAGCAAGAAGGACACTTTCCTGGGATACACAAAGTGATGATACTTGAACCTGCTTATGTGTT
The DNA here is from genome assembly GCF_023699985.2 of Odocoileus virginianus. Taxonomy (NCBI): domain Eukaryota; kingdom Metazoa; phylum Chordata; class Mammalia; order Artiodactyla; family Cervidae; genus Odocoileus; species Odocoileus virginianus. Next base: position 19,307,075 of record NC_069698.1, read on the forward strand.
TGAAGCAGGAAAGGAAAGACAAGGAGGAAAGGCATCTTCGAGGCCAGAGGGAAGAGAGAGTCTTGCTTAGGTTCGCTTTGGCTGTTGACACTCCCACTTCTTCAGTGAAAGCCAGCTCAGAGTCTAGTCCGCCTCTCTCATCTAACACAGAGACATCGGGGCAACTCAAACTTAGGGGTCATTAGATTGTTGATCAACAAATAAAATTTTAAAGATCTGGATGTAAGTGGAACCAGGAGAAAACCATTTTGAATGTGCTTCATTTTACTGGCTTTGGGTATAGCAAACCAAACTGCAACGACATAACAGCACAGATATTCCAGAAAAACTGAGGGGCGGGGAGGGTGATGCTTCCTGCTTATACGTCATCTGAAATGCAGCTTCACTACATTACAACTGTCAAGGTGCCCGGGCCGTACTTTACATGCAGCAAAAGAAGTCTTCTCAAGGTTTCTTCCAAAGCGCATTTTCTGTTCCCATCTTATCGGGTCCACCTCTTTCATGCAAGAGAAAATCACCCAAAACCCAAACACAGCACTGAGGCATCCAAAATGCAAATCTCTGGTTGTATTCTTCCTCCTCGTCTCCGTCTCCTCCATTCCTTAACTTTCCGGGCACACGATGCGGCTCTCCCAGCTTCCGGAGGGACAGAAACCTTGAGGATGAACCCTCACTCCAATCCCCGCTTCACCTTTGCTCCTAAATCAGAAGGTGCCTTCCTTCGACGCGCAGGACCCACAGCAGCCCAGCACTTTGCTAACGCGAGGTGGAAGGTCTCTCCCGCCCTTTTAGCTTGGGGGTTCCTACCCTCGGGAAATCAAGTAGAAAACTGCTGCTTCCCCCCCGCCACCTCCCGCGCCATCTACGCTTCCTCTCGGCTCCTGACATCCCTCTAATTCCTTTCCCCAGAGTTCTCCGCAGATCCCCCCGAGGGATGTATTCAAGACTCTCCCGTCTGTCCTTCCAGGGCTGCATTCTGGCCCGAGCCCCTTCTCTCTCCACCATAGCGCAGGAACGCTGGGAGCCTGGCCCCGAAGTGGGGTGTCGCCGGCTCGGGCCGCCACCCCTCACCCCAGCGACTGGGCCGGGCCCCCGCCTCCCAGCCTGGACCACCTTCTCCGCCTTGGCCCATCCCTGCTTCCCACAACTTCAGCCCGGCGGAGCAGAGGTTATACGCCGAGTGCTAAAGGGCGATTCTGGAATTCCAGGGCTGCTGTTTTGCCTCAGAAGAACTGAAGGAAACGGATTCGGCTACAGCCCCGCACGGCTTCCCGGCCCTCCCGCCCACGGCAGGCGCTGCCCGGGGCTCCCCCGCGCCCCTTCCCCACCTGCGCTCCGGCCGCGGGCACGGCGCGCTCTCCCGGGCTGAGCGCTGAGCCGCACACTCACCCCGAGCGCTCGCCGCTGCAGTCCGGAGCAGGAAAGGTGCATCCCGGGGCCCCCGGGTAGGGGAACGCGCGGGCGGGCAGGGGCTGCGGCGCGGGCCGCCGGCGGCCGCCGGGCGGAGGGCGGCGCGTCCCGGCTGCTCTCGGGCCCGCCGAGCTGACTGCGCGCTGCGGGACTCTGGCTGAGCGCCGGGGCGGGTCCCGAGCGCGGGTGGGCGGACGCCCCGGGCTCTCTACCGCCCGGAATACTCCTCTCCTGGTGCCCTCACCCCTTCCTTCCTTCAACACCCCTTTTTCATCTATCTTCTTTCACTTTTCCGCCTCCTCTCTCTTCTCTCTTCCTTTTCCTCCCTCCCTTTCCACTGATGCGTGGAGAAGGGCGGGGGAGGAAAAAAGTGCCGTCTCTTTAACTTGAGTGATACCTTGCAGATCATCTGTTCATGGAATCTGGAAATGACGTGAATAACCTTTCTGAAAGCATCTAAAATATAACGACTTTAGTCTCCTTCCACACCCCCCCCCCCCTTTTTTTGTTTTGCTTCTCCTTCCCAGTGGTTCTTTTTATCCGGTTGGTGGCTAGGAAGGAGCTCAGGTCAGATACGGAAAGCGAAGACGGAGTAATAGCAAGCGGTCCTCGGAAGTGAGACTGAAAACCATCCACCGAGAGAACCCAGAGATCTCTTTATCCACAATTTCATAAAGCAGGCATTTCCTGAATATAATTGAGATTGAGATGGAAGAGGACAAGGGAGATAGGCAGGGTAATGGGGCCAGGGTTTAGTTAAGGCTTTATTCCATGCTATCTGTAGTGGTTTACTCTCTAGATGCGTTAGAATTCATCTCTAGTCTTATGACCTGGATTTGACCTTGAGAAAATACTTGGTCTTTCCAGTTCCTGGCCTTAAATCTCTTCTTTAATCCAGTGCTTTTGTAGTCCAGTAGACTGACTGCCTTCAGCTGCAGGCTATCAGAACTCCAAAGACCTCTATTGACTTTGATCCTGGGCTGGAAAGATCCCCTGGAGGAGGAAATGGCAACCCACTCCAGTATCCTTGCCTGGAAAATCCCGTGGACACAGGAGCCTGATGGGCTGCAGTCCATGGGGTTGCAAAGAGTGGGCCATGACTGAGCAATTTAGCAAGCAGGGAAGCTTGAGTGCTTCTTGGTACTGTAACAGAGTAGGACCCTATGGGGTCTTCCCTCCGCCTACCTCTTGTCTGTAGAAAAATTTTGGCCTCCTAGACTTTCCTCAAGGTCCAAAGAAAACATTTAATTGGAGCAGGAGAAAATGGAGGAGGAAAGGAAAACTGCTAAGCAAGACAGAATAATAATAGTTTAGCTATTAAGCAAAGTCAGGGACCTTTAGTTTCCCCTCAAGGGCCATAGATAACATTCCGAGCCATATCCTTTGAGCTGTTTGGTAGATACTGAAACCTCTACCAAGTGGAAGAAGTTAATTGTATGCTGCCCATAAGCAGGTAGGCCTTGGATGGGTTGAAACCAGGTTGATGATGTTGACTCATTACCTGTCCACAAGCTGATCATACACTCCACAACCCCTGTCTTCACCTTGCCTTTAAAAACCTTTTCTTGGGACTTTGCTAGTGGCCCAGTGGTTAGGACTTGGAACTTTCACTGCAGGGGTCTAGGGTTCAATCCCTGGTGAGGGAACTAAGATATGGCAAGTCAGGTGGTGTGGCAAAAAAAAGTGAAAAGTATTTCCCTGAAAACCAGCTAGGAATTCAGGTCTCTTGAGCATTAGCTGCCTGGACTCTATTCTTGGTGCCCTTCAATAAATGCTACACGTTCCCTCATCACAACCCAGTGTAGTAGATTGGCTTAACTGCATGTATGTGCTTGGAACCAAGTTTGGTTCTGTATCAGGAGGTGGCAGTTTTCCAGCACTAGATCAGGTCTCTAATGCTGGTACGGTGGGACAGATATTTTGTACAGGGCACAAGTGGATCCACCCAGACTGAGTCTACCCTGAGTCTATTGTCTTAAGTGGTGTTTTTTCCAGAAAGGAACTCCAGTCATTGAAAGCTTCTTTTTGCTCTCTCACCTCACAAAATTTTCTGCCATCCAAAGATGATCTGTAAATGTTTCTTATAGACTAAACAGGTATTTTCCAGCCCATCTTTCTTCTATTAGTGAGCTCATGCTTTTTCTCTGACATCATATATTTAAATGAGATCCTGTATATAAAACACTAAAAATAATTCTTGGCATTTAGTACTCAAGAGCTGTTAGCTGAGCTATTATGAATAATGACTTTGGGTTATCATTAGCATTTATTTCATGTTTTTATTCGCCCATGTAATTCTTAAACCTCAATTCCCTGTGCCATGATTTGCATGATTCCCACCCTTATCTTACAGCTGTCTGACTATGTGGTTATGGCTACTCATTTAGGAAAGCATAGTGAAAATAATCCAAGAGGAAACTGAGATTTATAACCTTCCTAATGAACCAACTACAGTAATTTCCATAGAGGATAAACATTGACTACCCCAATTTTACACTTGTTGCCAGAGTAATTTGTAACAAATATTTGTAGATGACAGCCATGGAGAGAGTCCGAGTTTATACCACCTCAACAAACAGATTAGGAGTGTATCTACCCGCTGCACTGAGGCGTCTTTCCAGGTGCCATGTTAGGACTTGTGCTGGGAAAGATTGAAGGCAGGAGGAGAAGGTGACGACAGAGGATGAGATGGTTGGATGGCATCACTGACATGATGGGCATGAGTTTGGGTAACCTCCGGGAGTTGGTGATGGACAGGAAAACCTGGTGTGCTGCAGTCTATGGGGTTGCAAAGAGTTGGACACGACTGAGTGACTGAACTGAACTGAATTGGAGCTAATAATTCTATAATACATTTGGGGGAGTAGAATATATATTTAGTGAAGATGTTTGAAAAGTCTCACCAGTAATGTGAAGAGGATGTAAGGTGCTTCTACTATTGCTACTTCAGCACACAAATTTGCTTAGCTATCAGTGTTGAAAATGCCCCTTGCAAGCTGCAAGATGACTTTGTGCTCTAGAGATACTCCATTTGCTATTCAGTACACAGATTCTTAATCCGGTAAAGACACAGTCACAGCATTCAGCCAGGGTTACTCTGAGTAAGTAGAGGATGAGTAATTAGGATGCTTCTTTACATATCTTATTGCATTTTTAAAGCCTGATTCTCAGAAAAAGACTTGAATCTCAGTTTTTAAGTTTACAGTTTTTAAGTCTTTTATGTGAGCTAAGTCATCACAACAAATTCTTTCAAAAGCTTAGTTGAAAGATCCAGAAAGTGTCAGTGCTTAAAGGTTTTGTTTATTTTCAATCTTAAATATGTAGGGATACTACATATATTAATAGATAAGACACTGATCATCTATTGTTTGATCCTTGGCGAGAAAGTTTTCATGAAACGGCACTATTTTGATAATATATCTATCCTAGTGAAGACTAAGTTGATGTTCTCTTGTTTCTTTCAATTAAGCTGACTGCACTACGATAATTGTAAAACTCAGCCATAAGGTGCAAAATGAATGAAAAAGCTGGAACGTTGTAAAAGAATGTAAATAGTGTAGAAGGATACAAGTAGTGCAGACCTAAATAATGTAACCTTGACTTAACGGCTGTGTTTTCCTTGAATTATTTGGCTAACTACAGAAGATTAACTTGACCTCATAAACCTCACAAGTAAGATCCACTGACTCATTCTATGACATTACAAGGTCACTTTTTAAAAGCATTAAGTAGCTTTTTTTTTTTTTATTTTGGAAAAAAGACTGCAGAGTAAAATGAAAATTCATAATGCAAAGTAAATCTATAAAATAAGCAACCTCTCCCTAAGTTTATGGGAAAGCATTTAATTTTTTTGTGATAATTCAGATTGACTTCATTCATTCATTAAATTCATCAGATGATTGCTCAGTTCTTTTGGAAGAAAGTCAAATACGAAGGTATGAAGAGGTTGAATAAATATAATTTAATAATTCCATAATACATGAGATAACCCCTGTTACAAAATAATGATTGTTTTCTTGTAGGTATAAGATATGCCTAAACTAATCTCTAGAGAATACTATCAGAACTAAACTATCAATGGGAAAATTGGGTTAATAATTTAGATTGGTTCTTTTATATAAATCATTAAAATTCCCATTCTAGCTAGCTAAATCCATGAATTATTTTCAAACATGGGCAAAATGATGAAGTGGATAGACCACTTAACTACAAACTTCCAGGCCTGTCACTATGAAATTGTGAATTGGGCCACAGTTAGTTAAAATCTCTAAAACTGGATTGAGGAGTAGTGAACAAAATACACACAAACACTTAAATGATATTCTTATCTGTTGCCACATTGTTCTTTGTTCTCACAACTGAAAGAATGGCAGCACAGTGTTTGGCACACTATATTGTGTAATATAACTGGGCAAAAATGTTGAAGAATATGTGATTGTAACAATGGATAGTTAGTAAGCCTATTATGATGAAAGGAAAAAGCCTGATGATCAAATTCATTTAAACAGATATGAATAACATTAAACTACTATATAATCAAACTCTAGCTAGAAACTTGAGTTATCTCAAGAAATAATCAATGTCAATAAATTCATATTACTTAATAACTTTGATGATGTTTTGCTATAATTGTGTTTTACCTACAACCATTGTTTATATAAGTTTTAATATTTTCAATACCATTTAACAATTTCTCCTTTATTCTGTATTTGGTAAGGCAATTTTTGGAAATTTGCAGGAAAATTGCAGTTACCGCAGTTATCTCCCTGCATTCATGAGTAAACTAGCCATAAAGATCATGAGGGAGACTTGCATTAGAATTGAACTAATTTGAGTCTTAATTTCATCTAGCCATTAACTAGTTTGGTAACTTAAAGAAGGTATCTAATTTTTTTTTTCCAATTTCGTCTTTCTAAAATTAAATATGAAAATAATGCCAAATCTTTCTTTCTTCAATAGTTACCCTGAATATATTGGGATACATATTATATGAACTTCCATTGAGAGGGTAAACAATTACACAACATATAATCAAACTTATGTGAAGAAAGCAAGGAAATCAGGACAAAACAATTAGATTTTGACACAATGAAGTATTGTCAAGGTTGCAAATCATTTGATCAAAATCTTGTCAACACATACAAGCTGAATTTTAAAGATATTTCATAGAAATGTAATTTGCAACTAAACAGCTTCTGGACATCCAGATAGGGTGCCTTGCATGCCTTTGTACCAGTGAGTACTCAACCAATTGGAATATAAAATGGGAACATCGAAAAAATCAGTATGTACTTATAAACAGTCTCTGTTTCTTGTCCTATGTCTTGTGGTTATTTCTACATAGTTGTAGTTATAGAAACAGTATCAATGAAAATAAGGATGCCTTTGAAAAAAATCAACATAAATGCTACACCTGAATCTTTGACAGTGTTTAATAATATACATCAAACAGGCTTTACTGTTATTAATGGAAATTTGCTAGCACAAAAAGTAGACTCCAAGTGTTATAATGGAATAAAATTATCTCAAAACATTAATATTTAAGATTGATTAATTTGCATCTGTCCTTGATGGATAAAAATTGTGATTATTTTAAAAATGATATGTTTATTATATCTTTATACTTTTGTTTCTTCTTATGAATGTGGAATAAGACTAACAGCTTAGTAAAGCTTTTGATAAATTATTATTGCTTATTAAGGGCAATCCCCATAGGATTTTAATATAATTTGTCCAAAGCTCTATGCCAATTATGTAATGATTTAAAGTGTCATCGTAGTCATAATCCAAAGTTGAAAACGAGAGCCTAAAACTGGGCTTAATTAATTAAGCCTGCTATTGTATAAGAGGAGTCCTACTAAGTACATTGGATGAGTGGTTTTTATGAAATAGGTTTCTCCCATAAAGTTTCCAATTTTCAAAGATAAAACAGTTTCTCAATATTTTTTAATTATAAAGTTTTCTTTATATTTTAATTTAAAAACATATTATTAAGAGTAGTTATGTGGTGGTGTATAGCAAAACTCAAGTCTGAGTTTTTGTCTTTGTAAATCTCTAGGGTCAGCCTACCATCTCCAGTCCCAGCCTGTACATTGCTGTTCAGCCCTCTCCCCAGGACTCTTCTCTCCTTTCTACCCTTCCGTGTTTCTTTGCTCTTTCACTCACCCTGGTTTTACAGTTTAACCTTACTTACAGTTTCCTATTGGAGAAGGCAATGGCACCCCACTCCAGTACTCTGCCTGGAAAATCCCATGGACGGAGGAGCCTGGTGGGCTGCAGTCTATTGGGTTGCAAAGAGTCGGACACGACTGAGCAACTTCACTTTCACTTTTCACTTTCATGCACTGGAGAAGGAAGTGGAAACCCACTCCAGTGTTCTTGCCTGGAGAATCCCAGGGACAGGGGAGCCTGGTGGCTGCCGTCTACGGGGTCTCACAGGGTCGGACACGACTGAACCGACTTAGCACAGTTTCTCATACCCTAGTTATAGTTTTTTTTTAAACAGCTTTTTTTTGAGATGCGATTATTACATGAATTATATTAATTATTATATAAAGGAGAAATGATTTATATAAAGAGCCTAGTATAATATATAGAAAGCATCTGGTATATACAAATTCTCCACTAAATATTAGGCATTATACTTGTTTTAAAAACCTCGACTCCAGAGAACTCCTTGTCAATGATCATTTTAGTATTGCTTTTGCTTTTTTGTTACATACCACACACTCATTTATCATCAGGATTATTTGTACAATTAAATTTCCACTTCTTAGAGCTCCCCAACTTTCATTTGTTGCTTTAAATCCTCATAGAGGCTCATGTCATAAACTTATGCTTGTTATTTTTGATGAACTCTTTTAAATCTGCCTATCTAAATCTGGATGATATGTAAAATCTAGCCCAGTGCATCTTAAACTTTAAAATGTAATTAAGATTTATTATGGTGATGACTTTGTAGTGTGTACAAAGATTGAATTATCATGTTGAAGACCTGAAACTAATATAATGTTATTTAAATACCAATTTTAGCTCGATTAAAAATGCATAGAAATCATTTAGTTAGAGATCTGTTCACTTTAACTAGATTTGAGACCTAGTTAAAAATAGATTTTAATGCTGTCAGTTTGTCATAGGGTCTGATATCATAACTTTCTACCAAGCATAACAAAGTCGCTGTTGGCCACAGGACCACATTTTGTGTAACAAAGTGATCCTTTACCTTTGTGATTAACACTCACTCTTACACTTACTCATTCATCCATAAAATATTTATTGAGGACCAGCTCTTTGTCAGTCATTTCACAAGTGATTATAATGCAATGATGAATAGAGTCTGAAGAATTGGAAATTAGTCCAAGAATTACAAAAAATATGAATAAAATTACAATCAGAAGACAGTGTATCTCTTCTAGGACAGTTTGTTTCTTCAGTATTTTTTATTCTGTTCTATTTTTATTTTTAATTGAAGTATAATAGACCTGCATTACTATATTAGGTTCAGGTCTACAACATATGATTGGACATTTGTATCATTACGAATTGATCACTACAGGGGAGCCTGGTGTGCTGTATGTAGTTCATAGGGTCACAAAGAGTTGGACATGACTTGTTTACTTGTTAATGGGAAGTTTCAACCTTTTAATCCCTTTCCCTATTTTGTGACACCCCTATTTCCTCCTCTTTGTTGACCACCAATTTGTTCTCTATCTATGAGTCTGTTTCTGTTTTTTGTTTGTTCATGTGTTTTGTTTTTTGGATTCCACATATAAGTGAAATCATACAGTGTTTGTCTTTCTCTGTCTGACTTATTTCACTTAGCATAATGCCCTATAGGTCCATCCATGTTGTTGAAAATGGCAAGATTTCATTTTTTTATGGCTGAGAAATGTTCCACATTTTAAACATATCATTTTAAATATATATATTGATATATCATTTTAAAATGTTCCACATTTTAAATATAGCAAGGGATAAATATATCCCTTTTGGCCTGTAAAGTTTCTGCTGTAGCTCAGAGGGTAAAGAGTCCATCTCCAATGGAGGAGACCTGGGTGGGGAAGATCCTCTGGAAAAGGGAATGACTACCTACTCCAGTGTTCTTGCCTGGAGAATCCCATGGATGGAGGAGCCTGGTGGGCTACAGTCAATGGGGTCACAAAGAATCAGACACAACTGAGCAACTAGCACTAGGACTAGGCTTAGAGGTGCTCTTCTATCTGTAACTAGTTAGTTTTATCTTGCTACTTTTACGGTTCTCTGTTACCTTTTAAGGTTGTCTCTTACTTTTGACATTTTAATTGTAATATGTCTTGGAGTGGATCTCTTTTGATTTATTTTATTTGGGATTCTGAATCTTAAACTTGGATATCTATTTTCTTCATCAGATTACTGAAGTTTTCAGCCACTATTTTTGCAAATAGTTTTCCTTTACCTTTCTCCCATCCTCCTCCCTTTGTGATCCACTAATTGAATGATAGTTTACTTGTTGTTCCAGAGGTCTCTTAAACTAGTCTAATTTCTAAAAATTCTTTTTCCTTTTTTCTGTTATGATTGGATGATTTTTACTACTCTATCTTTTGGATCGCTGATTCATTTTTCCACATCTGTAGTCTATTGATTCCCTCTAAGGCATTTTTCATTTTACTTACCATATTCTTCAGCTTTGATTGATTTTTTTTTTATATCTTATATCATTTTTTTTTTGACATTCTGACTGAGTTCATGCATTCTTCTCCTGAATTTGGTGAGTATCTTTATGACTTTACTTTAAACCCTTCATTTGGTAAATTGCTTCTCTATTTCATTTAGTTCTTTTCCTAAGTTTTGTCTTATTCTTTCATTTGAAAGGTGTTCACTTGTCTTCTCATTTTACCTAACTCTCTGTGTTTATGTCTAGGTTTATCAGTTACAGCCCCCAGTCTTGAAAGGATGGCCTTAAAAAGAGATTGTCCCCTGGAGTCCAGTGGCACAATGTCCCCTGGTCACCAGAACTAGATGCTCCAGGAGTATTTCTGGTGTGGGCTGCATGCATCTTCTGACTGTGGTCGGGCCGGGATTACTGCAGGTACATAGGCAGAGTCGGTTCTCAGGCTTGTTGGCTGCGAGGCTCAGTCACAGTAGCTGCCAGAATCCTAGTAAACATCACTGATTAGCTAGACATGGCTCGGCTGTGACAGCTGCAGTGGCCCTAGAGGGCAGGGCTGGCCCCCCAGAGTGAGTCACCTTGGGGAGATATTTGTGTTGGCTGGGGTGGCCTGCCAGATGCGGCAGGTGGGAGCTACTTTGGAGGGGCCGGCTGTAGTGAGCAAGTTGGGCAGGGTGGGTCCTCAGGGGATAGGTGGAATGGGTTGCTTTGTGTTAACTAAGGTGAGGGAGAATGAAAGAAATGGTATCAGCCCACACCAGCTAGCTATGTGGAAGGAGAGTAAAAGAAAGTGGTGACTCCATTGCTTCCATCCTCAGAGAAAGTTCCGCCGGATCCCCGTTCCTCTGTACAACCCCTGAGGTTAGTCCATCGGTCCTTCTCATTTGGCCCAGGCACTGTATAAGCTTTTGCCTCTGATCTGGGCCTGGGGATGGGTGAGTTCACGCATGAGTCCTTCAAAAGCCGTGTTTCAGTCCTGGGTAGAAACCTTGCTAGGTTTCCCAGGCTGGGGACCTGATGTGGGGCTCACAGTACTCGTTTCTCGGGGTGGGGGGCTTCCACAGTTGGGACGGCTCTCCCACTTGTGAGTTGCCACACTGGAGGTGTGGGCTCAGACTAGACCACGTCTCTGCCCCTCCTGCACGTCTCAGATTGGTCTTTTCTTTATGTCTTTGGTTGTAGACTGTCTGCCAGTCTTCAGTCACTCTCAGAGGCAGTCGGCCTGCGTGTCCTTGTAGCTTTGGTGTATCTGCAGGAGGTGGTGAGCTCAAGACCTCCCTACTCTGCCCCTTGCTCTGGCTAGTTCCAGGACACTTGTCATTCCTTATCTCCCTGTTCTTCCCGGCACACAATGCTGAGAACTGAAATGTTTTCCTTTGTCGTAAAACTGACCCTTGATTTAAAAAGCGAGCTGTTTGCGCTGTGTGTTCCACTCTCTGCACTGACTTTGCTTCTTCCTTTCTCCATCGTATTCTCTCGTTTTCCTCTCCTAATACATGCTGTCTGTTCTCTCCCTGCTAACAATGGTCTAGGTCTGCTCAATGCATCTCTACACGGCACCTTCCTCTGCCAGCTGCAACCACCATGTCTTTTTCTCTTTGCACAGTGAAGGCAGCTCGGTATGGAGCATACCTTCCTGTCTTCTCATTCAAAATGAATATTTAACTGATCTTTGAAACAGAAAAATAATTAAAATCAGTATATTACTATTGTTTAAGACACTGATTATTAAATTTTAGAATAGCATATATGATAATATTAGAGCTTCTCTTGGGGCTCAGCTGGTAAAGAATCTGCCTGCAATGCAGGAGACCTGAGTTCGATCCCTGGTTGGGAGGATCCCCTGGAGAAGGGGAAGGCTACCCTCTCCAGTATTCTGGCCTGGAGAATTCCATGGACTGAATAGTCCATGGGGTCGCAAGGAGTAGGAAACATCTGAGTGACTTTCACATATGATAATATAAAAGAATTTGATGTTAAAACTTTAGAAAACATGATTATAACTTCACAAAAAAATAGCTCTATTTCATTAGAATAAAATACATCAGTCTTTCTTTGACATTTGAATAAAATAACCTTCAGCCAACTTTCTGAATAAAACATTCAGAAATCCCCTTAAAAAGAGCCAAAACTAACCCTAGTTTCCAGTAAATTGAATATTACTAATGAAGTAAAAACATGGCCATGATATTTATTGTGTCATCCTTCATATAATAGCGTGTAATTAAGAAAACATTTGATACACAATTAGTAAAGCTGGCATCATAGGACAATATCTGTGACCAGCCCATACCATTTCAGATGGCTAGCACACATCATTTCAATGAAAACACTAACTTTATTTCCTAGTCCATGGCAAACACATACACAATTTCACCTGATTTTAAGCAAATGTAAAACTGCAACACTTTTCCATTTCAGATAAAAGTTATTTGCAATTAACTTGAAGGCAAAGAGTCTTATCTATGGTATTCACCAGCTGCTGCATAGCTCTGCTAGACTTCCTTCCCTGTTTAATGTCTGCCTTATGTATATTCAAATTTTATAGGCCAGTATATGTAGAAGCTTCCACAATTTCATATGCATAATATTTCATGCATAGAAGAAGCCAAGAACACCCATTTAATATGGACAATTTAAAAATTCATAATCTTGTCAGCCTTTGGGCAAATCAAGGTAGTCAATGAAAATCTGTCCAACTGGTTTTTGGATTAACTTGAACTATTTACATACAAATTTGCTTGCATATCTGATGATCATAGTGATAAACTTAGTCAAAAGACAGTCATATATTAATACTTTCCAAAAGTTTGTAGCAAGGGTTAATCACTTGCCATTTTATGTTTGGGTTTAGTTTGACCTTTGTCATCCATTTATACAGGTTTAAATATTAGTTTATTCTTCATTAACTATGAAGTTGGATTCATTATTTTCCAAGGTTTTATTCTGGTTTAATTTGTATGATTTCACTGAATTTGCCATTACTTGGCTGGTTTGTATTTGTACAGAGTTATGATATTTATGATGCTGTATGTCTCCTCCTGCATGTTTTCCTTGCATTAACATAACCTCTCACTAAGATGGCACAGTCCCGTCAGCCTAGTGAGTTTTTTTTATGTGTAGTTGTGTTACAGATTATTGAATACTTTTCAATTTTTCTGTGTGTGTGTATAAAAAGTTAAAAATATCAGGAACATAACTGCAAAAATGGTAGCTTCTCATCAGAACCACCTACAAGGTTAGGTAAATTGTTTGTTTCCAGAAAGAAAATGTGCCTATAATTATCTATCACAGGCTATCTATCATGGAGTCTGGAAAATGGTGTGAAACTTTCTTTGCCTTTCCTATTGTGATTTTCTTCATTTGGTACTGGGCAATCTAGGAGGCTCTTCTCCATCCAACCAGTGACTCCTTTATTTTTTGCCAAAAGCAGAAAGTTGAGAAGAGGGTTAAACAATAGAGAAAGGGTTTACAGGGAAAAGAAAATCCTTGCTTTCCTCATGCTATATAATATTATTTAAACAGAGAGAAGCATCACTCTGAGCATTATTTGAAGAGCTTCTAATGCCCCATTATAACTGAGTCTTTTTCATTTTATTTTTTGTCAAAGACAATTTAATCTAATGCCAGTTTTCATTTTGGACTTAGGAAGACAGATCTAAATCAGCCTACACTTTTAATCTTTTCCAGGATGTTGGATGGTGCTGCATTTTACTCTTGGGCCTCTAACTGCTATCCAAACCTTGACAATCACTTGATAGCTTGTTTCTTCCATTTCCTTTCCTTCCTTTTCTCTTTTTTTCTCTTGCTTCATCCTTGCCTCCTTCCCTTCCTCTTCCTTCCTTCCTTCTTTCCAATTACTGTGGACATTTTATCCTTAATACACTTAATAGGTAAATAACAACATCTCTCTTTGGAGAAAGGAAACTGCCTTTAAATTTCATCAGGCTTGGCAAAAGTTAAAAACTTAAAAGATGAACAAACTAAGCCCCAAGTTAGCAAAAGGAAGAAATGACAAAGATCAGATTAATTTATGATGAAGGAGCCAAGAACAAGCAATGGGAGAAAAGGTAGTCTTTTCAATAAATGGTGTTGGGAAAACTAGGCAGCCATATGCAAAGCAATAACCGGATCCCTGTCCTATATCATATACAAAACTCAACTCAAAATTGGTTAAAGACTTGAATGTAAAATGTGAAACCATGAAACTCCTAGAGGAAATCACAGGGAGGAAAATTCTTTGACTTTGGTCAGGACAATGATTTTTAAGATTTGACACCAAAAGCAAAGTCAACAAATGCAAATATCAGCAAGCAGGACTCCATCAAACTAAACCCTTCTACACAGCAAAGAAACCATCAGCAAAATAAAAAGGAACTTATAGACTGGGAGAAAATATTTGTAAATTGTATATGATAAGGGGTTGATATCCAAAGTATGGGGCTTCCCTGGTGGCTCAGATGGTAAAGAATCTGCCTGCAGTGCGGAAGACCTGGGTTTGATCCCTGGGTTGGGACAATCCCATGGAGGAGAGCATGGCAACCTCTTCAGTATTCTTGCCTGGAGAATCCCCATGGACAGAGGAGCCTGCTGGGCTACAGTCCAATGGGGTCGCAAAGATTCAGACATGACTGAGCGACTATGCATAGCATAGTATAGCATATCCAAAGTATAAAAAGAACTCATAAAAATCAATAGCAAAAAAAGAAAGAGTGGGCAGGGGAACTGAATAGATATTTTTCCAAAGAAGATATACAAATGGCTAATAGGTGCATGAAAAGATGCTCAATATCACTAATCATCAGGGAAATGCTAATCAAAACCACAATGAGATGTCACCTCACAGCTATTAGAAGGGTTATCATCACAAAAGACAAGAAATAATGACAGAATATTGGTGAGAATGTGGAGAAAAGGGAATGTGTATTGTTGTTGGGAATGTAAACTGGTACAGCCACTGTGAAAAACAGTATGGAGGTTTCTCAAAAAATTAATAATAACGTTACCATAGGATCCATTCTCACATCTGGGTGTATATATCTAAAGGAAATGAAAATAAAATCTCAAAGAGATATGTTGTACTCTTAAACATTCATTGCAGCATTGTTCACAATACCCAAGATATAGAAACAATGTAAATGTTCATCAATAGTTGAATAGGTAAAGAAGATGTGGCATACATACAGAATAGAATTTTATTCAGCCATTAAAAAAAGTCCTGTCATTTATGACAGCTTGAGTGGACTTTGAGGGCATTACGTAAGTAAAATAAGTCAGACAGAGAAACACTATGATAGCGCTTGTATGTGGAATTGAGAAGAGCTGAACTCATAGAAACAGAGAGTAGAATAGTGGTTAGCAGGGGTTGGGATGGGGAAAATGAGGAGATATTGGTTAAAAAACAAAAATTCCAACTATAAGTTGAATATGTTCTACGGATCTAACACACAGTCCAGTTACTATAATTAATAATACTTAGTATATACTTGGGTGTTGCTAGGAGAGCATGTCTTTAAATATTCTCACACAAAAACGAAATGATAGTTATGTGGTGTGATAGAGTGTGAACTAACACTATAGTGATAATCATTTTGCCATATATAAGTGTATCAAATCAACCTGTTACACAACTTAAACTTATACAGTGTTTTATGTCAACTCAATCAACCTGGAAATTAATTTAAAAAGAAAAGGAATTAAAAACATGAGAGTACATCACAGCTACATGATACATCATAAAACATCTACTATTCAGTATAATTTTAGTACTGAATAGGATTATGGCATTCAATTTTTTTGAAAATCAGTAATACTCATATATTTATACATCCATCTGCAAATGTTTATTGGATATCTGCTATCTATGGTAACAAAGTAATAAAATAATAACAATCCCAGCTCTTGATGAGCTTATAAAAGAGCTATTAATATCTTTTTTAAAACTAGAAAATGTAAGAAAAAGTAAAATTGTATTCTGTGAATAATTTAGATAAGAGAGACTTTATTATGTACACAGGTAGACATTACTAGTTGTCTATGAAAATCTATCTCTTCCCTTTTTTGCTATTAGTGTTCTCTTATTTTGTTAGGAACAAGATGCACAGCCCTGGGCAATGCATAATGTTTGTTTAATCCAGTCCTCAGAATTCTGTCCTCTGCTTTCCTGATCTCTCTTGCCGATGAGACCGAAATGATAACACATTAAAAGGACTCTTTTAATGATAACACATGCAAAGGCTTTTCCTCTCTTGAAATAGGGAACACTAGAGGTCAGAATCAATTGTTCTCATTTTTTTCTGCACAGAAAGCAGACAGGTTGTGGACCTGTAGCAGACATATTGTGATCATAATCTGGGTTTCATGAGAAACACATTAACACGCTAAAGGTGGCGCAGCAGAGAGGTAGAAAGAGCTATTCCTTGAGATGTTGTTGAGCAGCTGAACTGACTAGAGCCACCTTCTACCTTCCAACTTCTCATTATGTGAGGAAAATAAACCCCTATTAGTGCAAGTCATTATAAACTAGGTTAACTGTCACAGTGGAACAAATTCTTTATAGATACACATATACAAAAGAATCAATAGGGATATAACAGGCTAATATAAATTAAAGCCAGCAGTACAGGACGAATTTTGTATTCCTAAAATTCATGTGAGTTAAGTGAGTCATTGAAAAGAGCTTGGAAATCATTGTCATATTAATTTTTGGTTATAATTGGGTTTGAAATGCGGTACAAAATGTCAAGAATTTATTTTTAATGCAGAGTATAATCTCTTCTGTAGAGATCAATGATGGTGGCTACACATTAACATTTTATTTCCTACTGCCCTTTCTTTCAGAACTAAAAATGAGTTTATCATCTAAGGATAAAGAAAGAACTTTGAAGGTACTGAAAGTCTCTCTGAAATAGGATTTTCAAAAGTACAGCATTTTATTCTTCTTTACTGAATCATGAAATATGGTCCTTTGTTTATAAGATTAGAGACAATTTGGGAAGGAGACAGGGCAAGCATAGTGATTGCAGATGTGTCCTTAGTTGTATGAAAATAAATCTCCAATTAGTGTTTTTAATCCCATTCCTTCATAGAGAATATTGGTTATGTGAGTTATTAGGGAAAGTGAAAGCGTTAGTCTCTCAGTCATGTCTGACTGTTTGCAATCCCATGGACTGTAGCCCACCAGGCTCCTCAGTCCATAGAATTCTTCAGG
This sequence comes from Odocoileus virginianus, assembly GCF_023699985.2. Classification (NCBI taxonomy): domain Eukaryota; kingdom Metazoa; phylum Chordata; class Mammalia; order Artiodactyla; family Cervidae; genus Odocoileus; species Odocoileus virginianus. The sequence goes on from NC_069698.1 coordinate 19,324,342, forward strand.
TAAGAATACTGGAATAGGTAGCCATTCCTTTCTCCAGGGACTCTTTCCAAAACAAGAATTGAACCCAGGTCTCCTGCACTTAGGCAGATTCTTCACCATCTAAGCCAACAAGGAAACAGGAGTTACTAGAAAACTCTCACTTAACTAAAAACCAGTTCTTATTTTATTATCAATACAAAGAACCCTATGAAATGTCTATATTTATTTATGCTTTAGAGAAACTAGTAGTTTACAGCATTAAGTAGTAGTGTTAATTCTGAGGTCCTGTAATAGCAGTTTCTACATGCTTGAAAAATTTAACTGCAAATAAGCTGTTATCATTTGGAGGGCCTTTATTCAGTGAAAGTAGATGACAATTGTCCTGAGTGTAGGTTGAAGTCATATGGAGATGTTTGTATGTGTTATTTATAGCTAGGATGGTAACAAAATCCAAGAAGAACTCAAAAGAAAATCCCACGATAACGTTGAAGTGTTTTATTTTATTTATGTTACTGATGCCTGAGACCTCATGAAAACAAAGCGAGAGCTAATTGAAGTTATTTGGAAATTTCTTTACCTTTGGAATGCAGTCTTTTTAGGTTGAGAATGTTCAGTTCAACTCTGGAAGCATTCTGTTATTAACACATGCTTGTTAAGCATGTGATATATCCTAGGCAGTGCTCTTCTCATTGGGCTAACAAGTGGTATACACCACTGCTGGTTGCATGGGACTCACAGCTTATTGGGGAGGAAAACCCTTAAAAATAAGCACGCCAATAATGCAGATGTATGTGGATTGCTCTGTAAGACCACAGAGCTGAGTCCCTCACTCATGGGGGAGTGAGCGGGGGCAAGGATGGCCAACCTCTTTTCTGCTTGTCCACCTTCCATCACATCCAAGGCTCACTTCTCCATTCGTGCTCTAGATTCAAACTCACCTCACCTCTTCTAGGACCTTTTGAGCAACATTTGTTGTTTCCTTTCTCATCTAGATTTTCAAATGTTTCCAAGTTCTTTCTCTCACAGTCTAAACATGCTCATTCTCACCTTACAAATATTAAAGATGGCTGGTCATAGGCCACTCCCCAACAATTCCCAGTTTCACCAGCATGCTTCTCAACACTTCTGCCTCCTGTTGAAGACTTCACTTCCTTTCATTCCGCTCATTTGCCCATACTTGTAATTCAGGTTCTATTCTGACTGCTGCCCTGAAACTGCCTTGTCTACAGTGGGAAATGACCCATGTAGATGGCAAGTTCCATGAGATATGCACTCTGTCTGCCTCCTGCATCGTGTATTGCAACTTGCACAACCTTACCTGGCATGATGTTGGAGCAGTGATAAATGTCTGTGGATTAATGAGTGATATATTTTCTTTCTTCTGGCAGTATTTTCAACATCTTCCTCATTTTCTTTAGGCCATTCTTCCCCTCCTTAGTCTCTGGTACAACACTTAGTCTCTGTTCTCATATTGTTTTTCTGGACATTTCCTATACTTCCCCTACTGGATCAATATGAAATATTAGTCTTCTTTCTGAATTTTATGTTTTATTATTTTTTTCTTCACACTCAATGTATTCCCCTAAAGTTGTTTGTGCTTCTCAAATTTATATTGCCATAAAAAATTACTTTGAGAATATCCGGGGCCTATTTGACACATCTGTTTTTACTTCCTACATTTGCTCCTATCAACATAGTGAAATTGTTTTGAAAAATTATTTCGCCTCCAGAATTTCCTGTAAAATAAGAGATGGTGTATCCTAAACTCAGAAATCTAGCAATCACTATAATATAATCTTCTTTCCTCACTCTTCTCCCCAGGCCAAGAGACACTAAGTCTCACAGGCTCTATCTTCTTCTTATGTCTGATATCTGACTCTTGAATCTCTCATATTGAATAGTTTCTTATATGGCTACCAAAGTAGATTTTTAAGAGTTCCCTGAGCTCAATCATGTGCTTCTTGAATTCTTTCTACACCTGTATCTTAATGGTCTTTCTAAAGTATAAAACTAGTGATATTACCTTTCTAACTAAAATATTTCAATGGCTGCTTTAGAATACTGTATCAGAAAATTTAATAGTATGAAAAGATTCTCATCACTAATCATCAGGGAAATGCAAGTCAAAAGCACAATGAGATATCACCTCACACCTGTCAGAATCGCTGTCATCAAAATGAACACAAATAACGAATGTTGGCAAGGATGTGGAGAAAAGGGAACTCTTGTGTACTGTCGGTGTGTAGGTAAGTTGGTGCAGCCACTATGGAAGGCTGAAGATTTCTCAAAAAGCTAAAAACAGAAGTACCCTATGACCCAAAAATTCCACTTCTGAGTATATACCAGAGAAAATCCCCAAACACTAATTTTAAAAGATAAATGTATCTCAATATTCACAGAAGCATTGTTTACAACTGCCAAGATATGGAACAACCTAAGTGTCCATCAACAGATAAATGGATAAAGAAAAAGTGGTAGACATACACACAGCAGAATATTACTCATACATAAAAAGAATGAAATTTTACTGTTAGCAAAAACATGATGCTAAGTGAAATGAATCAGACAGAGAAAGAAAAAAGAAAAAACTATGATATCACTTATATGTGGAATCTAAAAAACTAAAACTAACTGGTGAATATAACAAAAAAAGAAGCAGACTCACAGGTGGAGAGAACAAACTAGTGGTTATCAGTGGGGAGAGGGAAGGTGGGTGGACGTAGGAACAGAGGACACAGAGGTACAAACTATTAAACTACAAGGATATGTTGGGCAACGTGGGGAATGTAGCCAATATTTTATAATAACTGTAAATAGAATATAATCTTTAAAAATTGACACAATGGAGCAACTGAACTGAACTGATATAGTATACTTGTAACATACAGTATTATACATCAACTATACTTCAATAAAAATAATAATAATGCTGCTATTAAAAGAGAAAATTTAATACTGTGTCTGAAAGTAAATTAACTGGATCATCCTATTAAAATACAGGGTGAGCCTCATGCAGTTTTTCCTGCTTTTCTTTTACTCTCCCCACCATTTCATTAGCTTCATTCTCTTTGTTCAGCTGCAAATGGGATAAGTATCTTCTGTTCCCAGAAGAAGGGCACTTCCAATCAGTTTTCACAACCATTTAAAAAAGGTCTTGAGCTTCATGCTATTAATGACTGGGCCTTCTTTGAACAATTCCTGTTGGACAAGGAATTGCAGCATGTTGATTCATGTAGGCCTTGGTTAGCGTCTCTTGCTGAAACAACCACTATGGCAAGAAAGCGGGAATACCATGATAGTTGAGATCAATCACGGTCCACCCCTGAGCTTGGAGTGGGGTGATCCCATGCATAGAGCAGCCACATAATGTGGATAGAGTGGGTGAGCATAAGGCAGGTGATCACTGTGCCCCAGAGATGACACAGTTCTTCTGTAAAGCGACCTTCTGGCCTATCCATTTTTATCTCTTGTGAAATGCTTGTCTGTATTGTGGTTTTATGCATATAGATCTGCTTGCCTTTTTCTGAGCACACCAGTCAGTTTCCTGCATCTGTGTCTATACTCATCTGCTCTCTCTGCATGAAAAGTGAGAGAAGTTGCTCAGTTGTATCTGACTCTTTGCAACTGCATGGACTGTAGCTTACCAGGCTCCTCCTTTCATGGGATTTTCCAGGCAAGGGTACTGGAGTGGGTCGCCGTTTCCTTCTCTGCATGAAAGGGAAACTCCTATTCCTTGTTTAAAAATTGATGAAGACCCTCACCTCTATGAAGCTGTCTGTGATGCCATGTTCCCTAGGAAGAATTTTTTAATTCCCTGTGGACTTATTCCCTGCTTTACCACACACTCACTGAATGGTATAGCATTTATTTTTGATATGTTTGAATTTTAAGCCTTTTAAATCAGGGGAGTTTTCTCAGTTGCCTTGTAATCCTTAATACTTATACAATGTCTGGCAATGGATAAGTCTCATTAGAGTCAAGGACAAGAAATGCCACTTTCTCTAACACTTTAGGCAAAGGCATATTTCAAAAGGGAATATATTTTCCAGTGAAAACTTTTCTTTTTTAAAATTAATTTATTTTAATTGGAGGATAATTACGTTACAATATTGTGATGGTTTTTGCCATATGTCAACATGAATCAGCCACAGATATTCAAGTTTCAAATGTATAGTCAGGATCTGGAAGAAAAGAACTTTCAGGTTAGGCAGTACACAGAAAAATATAAACATTTTTTGGCAAAAAGAGACAAAAATCAGTCTAAAGTAGATGGAAACTTGGAATGGATAGTTAGGAAAGTTCTGATTTCTCATTCCGTTTCTTTACTGTTTGGGGAGAGAAGAAGAAACCTTGGTAAATGTCCCAGAACCCAAGCTGGCAGCAAACTTTTTAGCAAAGGAGCAGGGCAGCAGACATTTCTCCCTTGTGAGAATAAATAAATGCCTTACCTCTATTTCTGCTGGTACAGTCTTCAGATTCTCTTTATCTAAATGCCATCATCTCCCTTGTCCCCAATATTAAATAAGCCATTAGATCCTATTTCCTATTTCCTTAGAAATGTCTCTCATGTTTGCATTTGACAAAGCTTTACAAAGGAATAGTGAAGGCATAAAGGAGTCATTCTGCAGAGAAAGTAAATTATGAAAGGGATGATGGACTCAGAAATGTCTTAGGAGCCACAAGTAGAGAAAATAGCCAGGACTCTGAGGTAGTGGTCAGACTTTAAAGCAAGGAATGTAATAAATGCCTTATCAATAACTTTCTCAATTCACTGAAACCCTTCCCTTACTTACATTAAGAAAATACTACCTTAGAATTTTTCCTAGGGAAAGTAATATATCCATTTTCTAGGATGTTTGAGAATTTTGGAAAGCTAGAAAGTTTAGAGCACTTCCTTTATGTTCTTATTGTCTTACTCCTTATTGAAATGCAGTTTCTATGCAAAACAAATAAAACTGCCATTACCAACACAATTGACATATATATAATCACTCTCCAAATAGCCTTTCGTGAGTGTTCATAGAAAACAAAGAAGGTAAAACTATCAATCAGTCCTTTTTAAAATGTTTTTGGTTACATGCCTTCTTTGATATTTTAGATGGATATCTTTTAGCAAAATGATAAGAAAATAACTTGAGCTTCCAGAATTAAATCAGGTATTCTTTGCAGATATAAGACTGGAAAAATAATTGCAATATTTGTCTGAGACAAAGAAATAGTTCTACTTCATACAGATGGGGAACTGGGAAGACATAATTATAGTTCTCAATGAAAAGTGAAAAGTAAAATGAAAGTTGCTCAGTTGTGTCTGACTCTTTGAGACCCCATGGTCTATAGAGTCCATGGAATTCTCCAGGCCAGAATACTGGAGTGGGTAGCCTTTCCCTTCTCCAGGACTTCCAGGTTCTTCCCAACCTAGGGATTGAACCCAGGACTCCTGCATTGCAGGAGGGTTATTTACCAGCTGAGCCGCAAGGGTAGCCCAAGAATACTGGAGTGGGTAACTTACCCCTTCTCCAGCCAATCTTCCCAACCCAGAAGTGGAACCAGGGTCTCCTGCATTGCAGGCCAATTCTTTACCAACTGAGCCATCAGGAAAGCCCATAGTTCTCAATAAAGAAGATTAAATTTAAACTATTAAAATATAGGATTCCTTCAGTGACTCTACTTGACTAAGGAGATGTGAACAACAGACTGCTTTTGAGCTCAGGAAAAATAGGCACAGCACACACAAAAAGATGCCAAACATTGCTAATCATTAGAGGAAAACAAATTAAAACTATAATGAAGTATCATCTCACACCAGTCAGAATGGCCATATCATTAAAAAGTCTACAAATAATTACTGCTAGAGAGGATGTGGACGAAAAGGAACCTGCTACACCGTTGGCGGGAATGCAAGTTGATGCAACCACCGTGGAAAGCAGTATGGAGGGCCTTTCGAAAACTAGAAACAGAACTACCATATGATACTGCAATCCTACCTCTGGGTATACATCCAGAGAAAACCATACTTTGAAAAGAATTGTGCACCCTAACGTTGAGAGCAGTACTATTCACAATAGCCAGACATGGAAACAACCTAAATGCCCATTGACAGATGAATAGTTGAAGGAAATGTGGTATATGGATACAATGGAATATTACTAAAAGCCATAAAAAGAATGAAATAATGCCATTTGCAGCAACATGGATGGACCTAGTGATGATCACAGTAAGTAAGCCAGGCAGAGAAAAACAAATACAGTGTGATTTCACTTAAAAATGGAATCTAAAGAAATGATACAAATGAACTTATATACAAAACACAAACAGATTCACGGACATAGAAAACAAACTGGTAGTTAGCAAAGGGGAAGAGAGGGAGAAGGACAAATAGGAATTTGGAATTAATGTATCAGTTCAGTTCAGTTCAGTCGCTCAGTCGTGTCCAACTCTTTGGGACCTCATGAACTGCAGCACGCCAGGCCTCCCTGTCCATCACCAACTCCCGGAGTTTACCCAAACTCATGTCCATAGAGTCGGTGATGCCATCCAGCCATCTCATCCTCTGTCGTCCCCTTCTCCTCCTGCCTCCAATCCCTCCCAGCATCAGGGTCTTTTCCAATGAGTCAACTCTTCGCATGAGATGGCCAAAGTATTGGAGTTTCAGCTTCAACATCAGTCCTTCCAATGAACACCCAGGACTGATCTCCTTTAGGTTGGACTGGTTGGATCTCCTTGCAGTCCAAGGGACTCTCAAGAGTCTTCTCCAGCACCACAGTTCAAAAGCATCAATTCTTCGGCGCTCAGCTTTCTTCACAGTCCAACTCTCACATCCATACATGATCACTGGGAAAACCATAGCCTTGACTAGACGGACCTTTGTTGGCAAATTAATGTATACACATTTACTATATATTAAATATATTACCAACAAGGACCTACTGTATAGCCCAGGAACCATGCTCGATATCTGAATCACAATGTTGTGTACCTGAAACTGACACAACGGTGTAAATGCACTACACTGCATTTTTTTTAAAAAAGAGACACTGCATAAGTAGAGATCATGAATAAGCATCTATATAAGGTAAGAATTTTATCTTATTAATATCTCTACAACAATATTTAGCATCTTGATTAATTCAACATTAACATGTTCTATCCAAAGACTGCCCTGTGCTAATAGGACAATCTCCATATAGGCAGCATCATTTAGATCATTTTGTCTCCTGTTTGTCAAGTCTATTTCCCTCTAGTATTTCAAGCTTCACTCCTATGAACATGCTCTTGAAATAGGAATTAAAGCAGATTTCATGTTACTGTGGTCTGCAAAAGGTTTTGCCATCCCCGACAGCCTCTCAAATGCAATTTGATAGTCTCGCTTGGCAATTAGATGCTTTGTTTTAGGAAACATGATTATCCACTCCCGAATGAATCTGAATAATAAAAAAGTAAACCATGAGAAAATGGGCTCACGATACAGTAGCACACAACATCCATCTTTTTTCCCAAAGCTCCAGCACAGCCACTAGACACTAATTTCACTCCTTGGTTGTGTATCTGAAGATAACTGCCAGAATATACTTCATGCTTGAAAGAATTAATTTGTGAAAATCTGTGCATGGGGCCTGAGGTGGCAGTGAGCTGAAACAGTGCTCAGAGTACATTCACTTCACTGACAGGGACCCAAAACCTTCAGAATGTCACATAGTCCTGATGTCTTAGAGCTCTGGCAACAAGACTCCCATCATTTCCTGTATATATTTAAAAATACCTAGGTTAGTGTTCAATAAAGATGTGAAATGTGAACTGTTTTCTATAAGAAAATTTAATAATATAGCAAATCTTATTAAAGGTATATTTAGATAGAGCCTTTCACCTAGGATAAACAAATTCTCTGTTTTACTTAATTTACACTTGAAAAGAAAAATAAAATTTGACCAACTACTTTTCTAACTTTTTTAGAAAAGAAATTTATGTTTCTCAGATTTTGGAAAAGTCCACATATCTGACTCTAAATCTAAAAATAATGATTTTAAGACTGTTCAGTATTTATAGCTCATAATAACATTTAATGACCATAATAGTAATTATGATTTGTCAATAAATAGCTAAGTGTATTTGGAGTACTTTTTTAAAGAAGGTAAGAATATATGTAATGCATTTTAAAAAGATGGCACTTTAAAATAGATCTCAAGACTTTGAAAAAGATACTTTAGCAACTTTACACCATGCTCAAAAGACATTTATTCTCTTAGAAATTTGTAGCACTATAATGGTTATTTAGTTCAAACACCGCCCCCCCCCCCCATTTTTTTGAGTCCATAAGTTTAAGAAACTTGCTTAAGTTTACACTAACTAAGAGTGATGGTCTGACACAAATCACAGCAGATCCTCTGTGACCCACCTCCCATAGTAATGGAAATAAAAGCAAAAATAAACAAATGGGACCAAATCAAACTTAAAAGCTTTGCACAATGAAGGAAACTATAAGCAAGGTGAAAATGCAGACTTCAGAATGTGAGAAGATAATAGCAAATGAAAAAAACTGACAAAAAATTAATCTCCAAAATATACAAGCAGCTCATGCAGCTCAATACCAGAAAAATTAATGACCCAATCAAAAAATGGGCCAAAGAACTAAACAGGCATTTCTCCTGTATAGAGTAAATGTCTTTTTCTAAAGAAGACATACAGATGGCTAACACATGAAAAGATGTTCAAAATCACTCATTATCAGAGAAATGCAAATCAAAACCACAATGAGGTATTATCTCATGGCAGTCAGAATGGCTGCCATCAAAAAGTCTACAAACAATAAATGCTGGAGAGGGTGTGGAGAAAAGGGAACCCTCTTACACTGTTGGTGGGAATGCAAACTAGTACAGCCACTATGGAGAACAGTGTGGAGATTCCTTAAAAAACTGGAAATAAAACTGCCATATGATCCAGCAATCCCACTGCTGGGCATACACACCAAGGAAACCAGAACTGAAAGAGACACGTGTACCCCAGTGTTCATTGCAACACTGTTTACAATAGCTAGGACATGAAGCAACCTAGATGTCCATCAAAAGATGAATGGATAAGAAAACTGTGGTACATATACACAATGGAATATTACTCAGCTATAAAAAATAACACATTTGAGTCAATTCTAATAAGGTGGATGAAACTGGAGCCTATTATACAGAGTGAAGTAAGTCAGAAAGAAAAACACCAATACAGTATATTAATGCATATATGTGGAATTTAGAAAGATGGTAACAGCGACCCTATATGAAAGACATCAAAAGAGAACAGATGTACAGAACAGACTTTTGGACTCTGTGGGAGAAGGTGAGGGTGGATGATTTGAGAGAATAACAATGAAACATGTATATTACCATATGTGAAATAGATCACCAGTGCAAGTTTGATACATGAAACAGGGCACTCAAAGCTGGTGCCCTGGGACAACCCAGAGGGATGGGATGGGGACGGAGGTGGGAGGGGGGTTCAGGACGGCAGGACCCATGTATACCCATGGCTGATTCATGTCAATGCATGGCAAAAACCACCACAATATTGTAGTTAACTCCAATTAAATAAATTAATTAATTTAAAAAAAGAACGATGGGACCTCAATTTGTAACTAGATTCATTGACTGCAAAGTCCAGTTTTTCTTTCAGCACATCACATAGTATAGGCAAGACTTTTTTTTCTCTTTAGGAAAGTCAGAAGCTTAAAGTCTCACACAATAAATGTCTAAAGAAAAATAACGAAAAAAATATTTCAGTTGTATCATTAAAAGTTTAAGTGAAGCAAAGAAAAGAAAGGAACCATCATTTATTTGAGCCAGTGAATGTGCCAGAAGAATTCATGACCTTGTCAGTTCTGGTAATATTTTTCACATTTTCAGAGGTTGAAAAATTTCAAAAGACTGAAGTGATCTGATTTTCTTAAGATCATTTCATATTTAAGTGGCACATCTGGAATTATACCCATGTCTTTCAAAGAGAGCATCTGATTGCCAACCCTATACTCACAAAAGGACACAGTCAGTGGTGAGTTACATTAGACTTTGCTGACTGGTTATGAGGAGATATGAACAACCCTACATCTGGCAGCTTAATCTTACAAATCTATACCATATTTTCTAAAGGAATGGCTCTCATTGGAGGTAAAACCGTCTCCTTAGTACTCATGAAACATGAGTCAGCTATCCCTCTGGGAAGCTCCTCTAAGTATTGAGGGTAGGCATTCTGGGGAGATCGCCACAGTCTTCTGAAAGCTATATCAATTACAGAAGGAATTCCCTTAGACACTTGAAGGAGAGAAGAAAGTTAACGGTGGCTTTTGTTTAAGAAGTTCCATGGAGTAGGGATGGGGCAAAGTAAACTTGGAAACAAAGTGTTGTTTATAATTGTAAGAATCCCTCAGTGAGACCTACGTTGGCCAGGAGACACAAGTTGACAGTGTCTCTCAGAGCATGTCCCAGTCATATGGTGTAATTCCCAGTTCATTCTGAATGGTTGAGTCTAATTCTTGGTTTTGGAGACACTCCCTAGAGGCAGTTTGGCTGATCTGTTTGGTTCTTGCATGCCATCAGTTGGGGGATATCTGTGCCTTATGGAGCATTCGAGGAACAGCTACAAAATAAGGATAGGAATGATCCAGAAGTACTGACAAGCATTTTATGAGGGTTCTGTGGGATATGGGACCTTTTCCTGCTGTTTCCAATTGACTTCATGCATGGCTAAGTGGAATAATGATCAAAGAATCATCATAGATCTCTGGTATGGATATAAAACCCAGGAGTCAGTTAAATTCAAGCTGCTCATAAATAGCTGGGAGACTGGTGACAGGGCACTGTCTTTTACAGAGAAGCTTTCAAGGGCAATTCTGAAATATAAATGATCATAAGATCCCTCCCTCTCTCACACCTCCCAGGTCTAAGGTATTCCTTCCTAAGGTGCCAGGTTTGTTGCATTCTTTCTGCTACTCTAAAATCTATACGTGCTGTCACAGTTTTTGAAAAGTCATCTTTTTTTTAAACCATTGTCTGCTATCATCTGAAGGGATCTGGTACTAGTGACAGGGTTTTAGGATTTTTATCAAGTCTTCAGAGACCCAGGAAACTCCCTATTTTAGCCTTGAGGGTTTATTGTCTAGTGTGTTCAATCAAAGAATCATTATTATTATGTTCTAAGACTATGGACATTCAATGAGAGAATCCAGGTGACTGGGCCAAAATTCAATTCAAATCCTCTAAGACTTCTTCTGGTTCAATTGTAACTAGGACAATGCACTATCTCTTCCAGTCTCAGTTTTCTGTTAAGGGAAAGAAAGAAGCCTAATGCTCAGGATTGGTCAGACTGGAGTCCCTAATTTTCAGAATAGGTCTACACATCCTCCCACAACATTCATCCTGATCACTAGATGCTCACTTAATGACCAAACTGCCATAATCAGATGTGTGGATTAGGAGGAAGGGAGGAAAGTAGACTGAGAAATCTTTTTGAGCTGGTGTTTAGAAAATTTTCCAATACTCAAAAATACTGGATGCCTGGCGATGGTGGGCAGTATAGAAGAGCCATCAAATACCCATAAAGGCATTGTGGACATTGTATAATGACTTGTGATAAAAGGAGCACCACAGTCAGACTGCAAGTGGTCCAGAAAGTCAAGCACGTAATAGAGATTAAGTTTTAAGGATCACAACAGGGTGACTGGAGTCAGTTGTCTGGCCGCTGCTGTGGCTGCTAAGTCGCTTCAGTCGTATCTGACTGTGCGACCCCATAGACGGCAGCCCACCAGGTTCCCCCATCCCTGGGATTCTCCAGGCAAGAATACTGGAGTGAGTAGCCAGTTCCTTCTCCAATGCATGAAAGTGAAAAGTGAAAGTGAAGTCGCTCAGTCGAGTCCGATTCTTCGCAGCCTACCAGGCTCCTCCGTCCATGGGATTTTCCAGGCTAGAGTACTGGAGTGGGGTGCCATTGCCTTCTCCGCAGTTGTCTGGGGTGGGAAGAAATTCCATAACCTTGAAAATGTGCTGACAACACTGAGGCACCATTAATTGTCCAGATAAGGGGATCAGAGAGATAATGTAATTACTCTGTAAGCACTAGATGGGGGCCAAGTCCCAAGTAACTTGGCTTCTCCCACCTTGAGACAACATGGCCACCTTCAGCAAGAGTCTGGCATGTGGTGGTAGCCTCTTCATTAGAAACAGAATCCTTTCCCCTGTGTCTAGGATATGATGGTGGGTAGATTGCCATATCTCACATAGTGATGAATCTATGCAGTGACTCTTGACAATCTGGGCAGTGCAGGCTCAATCAGCAGTATGGGTCCGGTTGGCCTCATCAGAGAATGAATCCTTTTTGTGGCCATCTGTACATGTGGCCTCGATAGTTTGATTTGAAGCCTCATTGTGATACTTCATGGCCCCAAAGAAAGATGTCTTTAATCTGACAGTTTGTAGTTTTCCATGTGGCTGACCAAACCTCTAGGCTCTTTGCAACAGTTCAAAATCAGTGAAAATGTAACAGAGTTTGTCATGAGAAGTATTTGTCTGAGCTATGAGAACAGTTTGAGATTTGCCCACAGTGGAGAATCAACATAGTGCTTTTCAGTCTGGCCCAGCTGGTCTGAGACTGAGCCTGCAGAAGCCCTGTCACACCATCACATTTCAGTTTAGCAGAGTTGTCAGTAAACAGGGCCCTGCATTTTGGGGAATCTCAGCAACAAGAGGACCCACTGAGCAGGCAGCTTCTTTTCAAGCAGTTGAGACGGGAATAAAGTGCCTCTCACAGATCAGCTGCCACTTTCTCATGTAAAGCTAAGATTGCTGCGGGGGTTGGATGAATATGCCATTTCTACTTGATGAGTAAGACTTTTTGAGTATGTTTTATGTTGTTGGTCGTGGACTCTGAACTGACTCCAAATAGGGATGTTATGTCAGAGCTTTATGAGGCCTTTCTGGATAAGTGTTTGGCTTCAAACCAAGGCCACTAGTATGATAATGACTATTTAACAAAAATTCTATATTTAGTAGTTGTTTCAGGGCAACAATTCTAAAACCTTGAGAGGGAGCTCCAATGAGAGGCTACATCCAATTGCTGGGAACTTCAATAGGCAATGTGAAATTTGTGGTTCAAATAGGATTGTCACACTCAAAGGTAGAGAGGATGTTGTATAATCTTCAGGAAAGTTTCCAATGGGACTTTTAATTAGCATATAGTTCAAAACAAGCTGATTTGTATTATGGTCAGTCACTGGGATCAAGTAGGAATTTCAAGTTGTGTACAAACTGCTTCAATGTCTAAAGAGTCCAAGAATATTGTTGGGGCCTCTCTTTGGCGAGGGGGTGCCAAAGATAGCTGATCTGACATGCTGAAGGAATTGATGGTTGTGAACCCACACATAGCTCCAAGACTCAGAAGTTTATCCGGATTTAGCTACCATCCCTTGAGTCAGAGGTGTTGTTACACCAAGTAAATGAGCATTTATGTTTCTCCTCACTCCGTCTGTGTGTCTGCCTGGGTGTTCCTCCTTAGATTTGGGACTGGTTGGTTGTTACTTGACCTCAGTCCCATGATAGGTTTTGAAAAATTTGTGAATGTCAAGTTAGTCAAAAATTTTTTATTGTGAGCATGAGAGTGGTGTTTCTTCCTGTTCTCTACATTCCAGAGTAGGAAAAAAAGTCATATGAGTAGCTTCTGAGGAAGAAGCTAAGAAGAAAATAACTGTTCTCTCAATCATATTGCAAACTAATTTCTAAATAAATATTTAAAAATTTCTTCCATCATTTTGAACATGGACTAGTGGCCCTGTGTACTTGGTGAATTTAATTTTCCCTTTAACTCTCACCCTTATTCTTCAGTGCCACACTCATATCCATAAACCTGTTAACTTTCATAGCTGTTCGAGATTTACTTCCTCTCTCCACCTATCCTGAGTAGATATGATCTACCTTATTACTAGTTTATATTGGTAGATGATATTGCAGGTCCACTTTATTTTTTCCTGAAGTATAATTGATTTACAGTAATACATTAGTTTCAAGTGTAGATCACAGTGATTTGATATTTTTTTTGATATTTTTATACATTGCAAAATTATCACCACAGTAAGTCATCATCTGTCACCATACAAAGGTATTAAAAAGTAAAATGTTCCTGACTATATTCCCTGTAATATATGCACTGTAATATTGTGTATTATATCCTTATGACATATTTATTTTATAACTGGAAATGTATTTCTTAATCATCATCTCTTTTTCACAAATACCCCTACCTCTCTGCTCTGGCAACCACTGGGTTACTCTCTGTATCTATGAGTATGTTTCTGTTTTGTAATGTTTGTGTGTTTTGTTTTCAAATTGCAAATATTAGTAAAATTACATGGTATTTGCCTTTCTCTGTCTGATTTATTTCACTTAGCATAATACTTTGTAGGTCTACCCAGGTTTCTGCAAATGACCGCACATTATTTTTTATGGCTGAATAATATTCCATTGTGTGTGTGTGTGTGTGTGTGTGTGTGTGTGTGTGTAAGTTCAGTTCAGTCGCTCAGTCATGTCCGACTCTTTGCGACCTCATGGGCTGCAGCACGTCCGGCTTCCCTGTCCATCACCAACTCCTGGAGCTTGCTCAAACTCATGTCCATTGAGTAGGTGATGTCATCCAACCATCTCATCCTACTTCTTTTTTAAAAATCAGTTCATCTATCAGTGGACTCTTAGACTGCTTCCAAATCTTAACTATTGTAAATAATGCTGCAATAAACACAGAGGCACATATACATTTTCAAATTGGAGTTTTCTTTTTTTTTTTTTTCAGATAAATACCCAGAAGTGAAATTGCTCAGTTATGTGGTAGTTTCTAGTTTTAATTTTTTGATGAATCTCCATATGGTTTTCCATAGTGGTTGTACTATGTACAATTTAAATTTCAGCTCATGAAGAATCTACCTGCAATGCAGGAGACCCCAGTTTGATTCCTGGGTGGGGAAGTTCCCCTGGAGAAGGGGTAGGCTACCCACTCCAGTATTCTTGGGCTTCCCCGGTGGCTCAGAGGGTAAAGAATCTGCCTGCAGTGCGGGAGACCCGGGTTTGACCCCTGGGTAGGAAAGCCCCTGGAGGGGGGCATGGCAACCCCCAGTGTTCCTGCCTGGAGAATCCCATGGACAGAGGAGCCTGGCGGGCTACAGTTCACGGGGCCACAAAGAGTCAGGCAGGACTGAGCGACTAAGCACACGCGCCAACAATGCAGGAGGGTTCCCTTTTCTCCACATTCTCGATAAAATGTATTCACTGCTTTTAAACAGTCATTTTGACAAGTGTGAGGTGATATCTCATTGTGGTTTTGATTTGCATTTCTCTGATGATTAATGACATTGAGCATCTTTGCATGTGCCTATTGACCATCTAGTGTTTGCTTTGGAAAAATGTCTCTTCGGATTATACTACTAAGACAGGGTTCCCATGGTGCATTTCACCTGGGTCATCTTGGTGGAATGGCTGGAGCTTGGACAGGTACGCCAGGGATGCCTTAGAAGGACGACTGTAGCTGGCAGCCGGGGGTGCACTGGGGCAACCTTAGCAGACTGGCTGGATCACCTATTTTCCTACTGGGTAATGAGATGGAAAGGGAAGAAAGTAATGGCATTCTCTGATTCTCCTAACCTTAGAGACAGTTTCAGCAGTTCTCCACTCAATTTGACAGATGCTCTAGGGTTAATAAATGGATTTTCTTCATGGATAATCTAGGTGCTTTCTAAACTGGTGTTTTTTTTCACTGTGCCCCAGGGTGGGCAAGTCTGTACTTGGGCCTCTAAGTTATTCATCCTTACTGCTGGCCATCAGACGGGCGCAGTTCTCGTGGACACTGTGTCTCCTTGCCTTCTCCCCATCCTTTTGTGGTCCTTTGGTCGTGTGTTGTGCAGAAGCTGTTCGATCAGCTCTCAGTTCTTCCTCAGGAGGAACTGCTGGATAGGTAGGTGTAGATTCATGTATCTGTGGGAAGATGTAAGTTTTCGATCTTCTTATGCCTCCATCGTTCACTTTTAAATTAAGGTCTAATATTGAATTTTGTTTCTTCAGTTTGCCACTTGAATCAAAACCTGTGCTTTTAAAATTAGTGTAAAATCTTTAAAACATTTATTAATTTTGATCTCTTGTTTTCTTCTTTGAGTAGTTCTACAACATGTACAAATGTTTCTTATTCAACATGACTCTTGTTCCAAGTGTTCTAGTTCAAACAATTTTCAGTTACTTCTACTTTATTTTGGTTTCTTCTCTCTTTTTAAAACTTAATGATTTATCTTAAAAATTTTCATTTTAGATAGACATTATTTCATTATTTATATCTAATGTACATGTTTAGTCCCTCTGGTATCACATTTTGAAGTAATTTTAACTATACTTAGATATTTTCTAGTGTTTTCTATAAATATTGTATATAAAATCACTGTTACAGTTGATAAATAATGCATTTGTAATTTTATTCTTTAATAACTTCAAGCCAATATTCTGTATTGGCATTATTCTAGTAATTGTTATACCCCATGAATTACTATTTATTTGCTTATCCTTCTTTTGGTTCTATGAATTGCACATGTTCTTTTTTTGTATGCTAGTGATATGCTTCATGTTTCTTTAATCAAGAATGATTAAACAAAATTACAGGGTTTTCATTTGACTTGTTCAATGTTTGAATTTGATGAGATACTTTTCGTCTTCACAAGAAATTAAATCTTCATTAAATTAATCACTTGTAGTGTCTTGTATGCTTAATTTACGTTGGTTATGCTTAGATAAAAATAATCTTTTAAATTTTTTTTAGCTTTTAAAATATGTAAACAAACTACCTCTGTGAAGACTTCCCCCATTTTTTCCAGCTTTTTTTTTGAGCTCTATTTTTGCATATTTTATCATGACTCTGACTTGAACTCAAGCTTAATCATCTAATAAAATTTAATTGTTTTCCAAGTATAAGAAACTAAGTATACTTAAGTCAAATTCTATTAAAGTGAAAATAAAAAATAAAATTATTTTCACATTTGTTTCCAAAAGATTTTTCTTGAAACTAAAATGTAGAATGTCATTTATAAATAACTAAAACATTAGCTCAAAATTATTTTAATAAAACAAATTCTTAATTAAGTGGTTTTGGACATTGATAAATTCTATTAAATATTTTTATAAAACTTTCTGCAACTGTAGCATTCAATTCATATCTGATATTAAATGAAGTATCAAAATCACATTAAATCTATTCCCACATACATACTAATTTATGAGTAGTAAAATTTGTTTAACATAGTAAATTTATCCTAGCTACATTCTTCAACTGTTGAGGTTTTATGAACTAATGGGAAATTCTTTTCTGTGTAAGAATTTTTGCATTCATGCTGACAGGAAGGAGTCGACTAGTATTTATATTTTCTTTTTTTCGTATATAAGTACTTCTGCTACTCACACCCTCTTCTCACTATTTCTGTGTCCACTGAGGCAGTCAGGTACACAATCTACAAACTTTCCTGGCATTTGGATGTAATTACCTTTTGTTTTGGAGGACATGGAGCAAAAGACGGTTAGAAGCCATTTCCAGGGGCCTAAAGAATTGTTAGTTGTGAAAACTGGTATTTAGTGCTACAGGGCTTATCAGAATTGAGTGTGAAGTTATGTGAGGCAGAATCCATGTTTTCTTTAATAAATGACATGTATAATATGTGGGACTCTTAGAAGCCAAAGGACTCAAGCCAAGAATCCCTCTTGCTTCTAACTGCAGTACTGAGGAAAATATTAATTTTATTTTTTTCTGATATACAGATGAATAAATGATCTTTTCATTTTGTCATTCTATTTCACTAATAGTTCAATATTAACTGTACCAAAGAACATTTTCATAATTTTCAAGACTTTATTTTGGAGAAATAATTTAAAAAGTCATTTCAAAGAGTGTGAAGTTAAGCAGCAATAGGTCGATTATCAAATCTGGTTTTTCCCTCCTTATTTCCAAGATCAATTCTTGAAAATGCTGGCAGACATAAAATATTTTTAATACATTTTATTAAGTTCAATTGAACTACTATATTCAATTCAGTTGAATAAATGTTCAACAAAAATTTAGTCAATGTTATTCTGAGATGTGATTGTTCTTTTCTGCGTGGTAGTGGTTGTACAACTGCAAATCAACTCTGACATGAATGGTAATAAATGAATTCTGTAAAAGTGAAATATTTTTAGTTTTAATTGAAAGCACTGATTCAAATTGGTTGACCTGGCAAGTTGTGCATGTGAAAATTAGCCTATATGGAGATATGACTGGCCAAAGCATACAGGGAAGGCTGAGATGGTAAAGACTCTGCCTTCAGTGCAGGAGACCCGGGTTCAATTCCTGAGTCTGGAGGATCCCCTGGAGAAGGGCATGGCGACCCACTCCAGGATTCTTGCCCAAAGAATTCCATGGACTGTGGAGCCTGGCAGGCTAGAGTCCATGGGGTTGGAAAGAGTGGGACATGACTGAGGGACTAACACAACACAACTTTACTGATTACTTGAATAAAAGAGAGTCATTATAAACTTTTCAAGAAACAAAAGGAAAATATATAGACAAGACATAATAAGATAATATTGCAGAAATAAAGATTATATTTAAGAAAACTATGAGAAGAGAGACCAGAGTCAAGGCTAGCATTGTTGTCAAAACATAAGAGTAGCAAAGGATGAGACTACCATTCAACAATCAATGCAAAAACACAAAGATGAGTTAACTTAAGATGCTTACTTTTAAGTAAGACATGCTGTGGGGGTCTAGAACAATATTTTCAAGCAGAGCAAGAAACTAATCCTATGTAGGGCTCTGAGAGAAGCATGGAATTCAGAATTGATAAACTTTAGAAGTATGGAAACTTTGAAGAGAATGTTACTAATTGGCTGTTTTCAGATTCAGGTTTGCTGCAGTATGCCTGCTGCTGACTGATTAAATGGATTTAAGATGTAAGATGTGTTCTGATGGTAACTTGTAGTCCTAAAAAGACTGATTAATTTCCCATATTACCAAATAATTTTCAGCAACAGTCTTAAACCTATTTTATTATTTTTAAGAAATAACTTATCAGTGGCTGGGGAAATTTCTGGACTAACTAATCTTTTCAGGTTAAAGATTGCTCACAGATGCATTCCAAATATTTTATAATAACAAACAACCAGAGTTTTGATTTTTTGGTTAGAGTTGGGTAAACACAGGAAAACACTCACAGACCTAAGGACTTGCAACATTGAGACCAAACTAGGGAAGAAATTAATACTGCAATTTTATCATAAGGAAGTGAGTTCCTGAAGATATCACTGACCTCCCTTTCAGAACTAAAACTTTCAAGGCCACTCTAAGAAATAAAAAACAATTTTAAGAAGTGTAAACTGGGGAAATAAATGCAAAACCCACAGGACAATGACCTTTATCGCTCCGGCAATATCTTAAGGACCTTTTAAAAGAAACCATCTGATGAGATTGTTTTGATTTGAGATTCAGTATACATACAGTGGCATATCCATAATTACAAGTTTTTCTTGCTATCTGAAAGTAGAATGTTCCTATGAAACCATCTGTAAGCCTAAATGACATAAAAGCAAAGAAGCAATTACCTTAGGAAACATCTTAAAACTGATGAAAGATAAACCACAGATGCTCACAGATACAGCTTGACTCTATGGCAGTTGGATGCTGAGATGCTGAGTGTAGTCAGGTGCTATTGGAGCTTCAGCTTTAGCATCAGTCCTTCTAATGAATATTCAGGACTGATCTCCTTTAGAATTGACTGGCTGGATCTCCTTGCAGGCCGAGGGACTCTCAAGTGTCTTCTCTAACACCACAGTTCAAAAGCATCAATTCATCGGCACTCAGCCTTCTTTAGAGCTCAACTCTCACATCCATACATGACTACTGGAAAAACCACAGCTTTGACTAGACAGAGCTTTGTTGGTAAAGTGATGTCTCTGCTTTTTAATATGCTGTCTAGGTTAGTCATAGCGTTTCTTTCAAGGAGCAAGCATCTTTTAATTTCATGACGGCAGTCACCATCTGCACTGATTTTGGAGGCCAAAAAACTAAAGTCTCTCACTGTTTCCATTGTTTCCCCATCTATTTGCCATGAAATGATGGGACCGGATGCCATAATCTTAGTTTTCTGAATGTTGAGTTTTAAGCCAACATTTTCACTCTCCTCTTTCACTTTCATCAAGAGGCTCTTTAGTTCCTCTTCACCATCTGTCGTAAGGGTGGTGTCATCTGCATATCTGAGTTTATTGATATTTCTCCCGGCAATCTTGATTCCAGCTTGTGCTTTATCCAGCCCGGCATTTCACATGTTGTGCTCTGCATAAAAGTTAAATAAGCATATTAAAAAAATCATTCATCATGACCAAGTGGGCTTTATCCCAGGAATGCAAGGATTCTTTAATATCCACAAATCAATCAATGTAATACACCACATTAACAAATTGAAAGATAAAAACCATATGATTATCTCAATAGATGCAGAAAAAGCCTTTGACAAAATTCAACATCCATTTATGATTAAAACTCTCCAGAAAGCAGGAATAGAAGGAACATACCTCAACATAATAAAAGCTATATATGACAAACCGACAGCAAGCATCACCCTCAATGGTGAAAAATTGAAAGCATTTCCCCTGAAATCAGGAACAAGACAAGGGTGCCCACTCTCACCACTACTATTCAACATAGTTTTGGAAGTGTTGGCCACAGCAATCAGGGCAGAAAAAGAAGTAAAAGGAATCCAGATAGGAAAAGAAGAAGTGAAACTCTCTCTGTTTGCAGATGACATGATCCTCTACATAGAAAACCCTAAAGACTCTACCAGAAAATTACTAGAGCTAATCAATGAATACAGTAAAGTTGCAGGATATAAAATTAACACACAGAAATCTCTTGCATTCCTATACACTAACAATGAGAAAACAGAAAGAGAAATTAAGGAAACGATACCATTCACCATTGCAACAAAAAGAATAAAATACTTAGGAGTATATCTACCTAAAGAAACAAAAGACCTATACATAGAAAACTATAAAACACTGATGAAAGAAATCAAAGAGGACACAAACAGATGGAGAAATATACCGTGTTCATGGATTGGAAGAATCAATATTGTCAAAATGGCTATACTACCCAAAGCAATCTATAGATTCAATGCAATCCCTATCAAGCTACCAACGGTATTTTTCACAGAACTAGAACAAATAATCTCACAATTTGTATGGAAATACAAGAAACCTCGAATAGCCAAAGTAACCTTGAGAAAGAAGAATGGAACTGGAGGAATCAATCTGCCTGACTTCAGACTATACTACAAAGCCACAGTCATCAAGACAGTATGGTACTGGCACAAAGACAGAAGTATAGATCAATGGAACAGAATAGAAAGCCCAGAGATAAATCCACGAACCTATGGTCACCTTATCTTCGACAAAGGAGGCAAGGATATACAATGGAAAAAAGATAACCTCTTTAACAAGTGGTGCTGGGAAAACTGGTCAACCACCTGTAAAAGAATGAAACTAGAACACTTTCTAACACCATACACAAAAATAAACTCAAAATGGATTAAAGATCTAAATGTAAGACCAGAAACTATAAAACTCCTAGAGGAGAACATAGGCAAAACACTCTCCGACATAAATCACAGCAGGATCCTCTATGACCCACATCCCAGAATTTTAGAAACAAAAGCAAAAATAAACAAATGGGACCTAATGAAACTTAAAAGCTTTTGCACAATAAAGGAAACTATAAGCAAGGTGAAAAGACAGCCCTCAGATTGGGAGAAAATAATAGCAAATGAAGCAACAGACAAAGGATTAATTTCAAAAATATACAAGCAACTCCTCCAGCTCAACTCCAGAAAAATAAATGACCCAATCAAAAAATGGGCCAAAGAACTAAACAGACATTTCTCCAAGGAAGACATACGGATGGCTAAAAAACACATGAAAAGATGCTCAACATCACTCATTATCAGTGAAATGCAAATCAAAACCACAATGAGGTACCATTATACGCCAGTCAGGATGGCTGCTATCCAAAAGTCTACAAGCAATAAATGCTGGAGAGGGTGTGGAGAAAAGGGAACCCTCTTACACTGTTGGTGGGAATGCAGACTAGTACAGCCGCTATGGAAAACAGTGTGGAGATTTCTTAAAAAACTGGAAATAGAACTGCCATATGACCCAGCAATACCACTTCTAGGCATATACACCAAGGAAACCAGATCTGAAAGAGACACGTGCACCCCAATGTTCATCGCAGCACTGTTTATAATTGCCAGGACATGGAAGCAACCTAGATGCCCATCAGCAGATGAATGGATGAGGAAGCTGTGGTACATATACACCATGGAATATTACTCAGCCGTTAAAAAGAATTCATTTGAATCAGTTCTAATGAGATGGGTGAAACTGGAGCCCATTATACAGAGCGAAGTAAGCCAGAAAGATAAAGACCATTACAGTATACTAACACATATATATGGAATTTAGAAAGATGGTAACGATAACCCTATATGCAAAAAAAGAAAAAGAGACTCAGATGTATAGAACAGACTTGTGGACTCTATGGGAGAACCCGGGGGTGGGATGTTTCAAGAGAACAGCATCGAAACATGTATATCTAGGGTGAAACAGATCACCAGCCCAGGTTGGATGCATGAGACAAGTGCTCAGGCCTGGTGCACTGGGAGGACCCAGAGGGATGGGGTGGAGAGGGAGGTGGGAGGGGGGACCGGGATGGGGAATACATGTAAATCCATGGCTAATTCAATGTATGACAAAAACCACTGCAATGCTGTAAAGTAATTAGCCTCCAACTAATAAAAATAAATGGAAAAAAAAAAAAAGAGGCTCTTTAGTTCCTCTTCACCATCTGTCATAAGGGTGGTGTCATCTGCATATCTGAGTTAATTGATATTTCTCCCGGCAATCTTGATTCCAGCTTGTGCTTTATCCAGCCCGGCATTTCACATGTTGTGCTCTGCATAAAAGTTAAATAAGCATATTAAAAAAATCATTCATCATGACTAAGTGGGCTTTATCCCAGGAATGCAAGGATTCTTTAATATCCGCAAATCAATCAATGTAATACACCACATTAACAAATTGAAAGATAAAAACCATATGATTATCTCAATAGATGCAGAAAAAGCCTTTGACAAAATTCAACATCCATTTATGATTAAAACTCTCCAGAAAGCAGGAATAGAAGGAACATACCTCAACATAATAAAAGCTATATATGACAAACCCACAGCAAGCATCACCCTCAATGGTGAAAAATTGAAAGCATTTCCCCTGAAATCAGGAACAAGACAAGGGTGCCCACTCTCACCACTACTATTCAACATAGTTTTGGAAGTGTTGGCCACAGCAATCAGGGCAGAAAAAGAAGTAAAAGGAATCCAGATAGGAAAAGAAGAAGTGAAACTCTCTCTGTTTGCAGATGACATGATCCTCTACATAGAAAACCCTAAAGACTCTACCAGAAAATTACTAGAGCTAATCAACGAATACAGTAAAGTTGCAGGATATAAAATTAACACACAGAAATCTCTTGCATTCCTATACACTAACAATGAGAAAACAGAAAGAGAAATTAAGGAAACAATACCATTCACCATTGCAACAAAAAGAATAAAATACTTAGGAGTATATCTACCTAAAGAAACAAAAGACCTATACATAGAAAACTATAAAACACTGATGAAAGAAATCAAAGAGGACACAAGCAGATGGAGAAATATACCGTGTTCATGGATTGGAAGAATCAATATTGTCAAAATGGCTATACTACCCAAAGTAATCTATAGATTCAATGCAATCCCTATCAAACTACCAACAGTATTTTTCACAGAACTAGAACAAATAATTTCACAATTTGTATGGAAATACAAAAAACCTCGAATAGCCAAAGTAATCCTGAGAAAGAAGAATGGAACTGGAGGAATCAATCTGCCTGACTTCAGACTATACTACAAAGCCACAGTCATCAAGACAGTATGGTACTGGCACAAAGACAGAAATATAGATCAATGGAACAGAATAGAAAGCCCAGAGATAAATCCACGAACCTATGGTCACCTTATCTTCGACAAAGGAGGCAAGGATATACAATGGAAAAAAGATAACCTCTTTAACAAGTGGTGCTGGGAAAACTGGTCAACCACCTGTAAAAGAATGAAACTAGAACACTTTCTAACACCATACACAAAAATAAACTCAAAATGGATTAAAGATCTAAATGTAAGACCAGAAACTATAAAACTCCTAGAGGAGAACATAGGCAAAACACTCTCCGACATAAATCACAGCAGGATCCTCTATGACCCACATCCCAGAATTTCAGAAATAAAAGCAAAAATAAACAAATGGGACCTAATGAAACTTAAAAGCTTTTGCACAACAAAGGAAACTATAAGCAAGGTGAAAAGACAGCCCTCAGATTGGGAGAAAATAATAGCAAATGAAGCAACAGACAAAGGATTAATCTCAAAAATATATAAGCAACTCCTCCAGCTCAACTCCAGAAAAATAAATGACCCAATCAAAAAATGGGCCAAAGAACTAAACAGACATTTCTCCAAGGAAGACATACGGATGGCTAAAAAACACATGAAAAGATGCTCAACATCACTCATTATCAGAGAAATGCAAATCAAAACCACAATGAGGTACCATTATACGCCAGTCAGGATGGCTGCTATCCAAAAGTCTACAAGCAATAAATGCTGGAGAGGGTGTGGAGAAAAGGGAACCCTCTTACACTGTTGGTGGGAATGCAAATTAGTACAGCCACTATGGAAAACAGTGTGGAGATTTCTTAAAAAGCTGAAAATAGAACTGCCATATGACCCAGCAATCCCACTTCTGGGCATACACACCAAGGAAACCAGATCTGAAAGAGACACGTGCACCCCAATGTTCATCGCAGCACTGTTTATAATAGCCAGGACATGGAAGCACCCCAGATGCCCATCAGCAGACGAATGGATGAGGAAGCTGTGGTACATATACACCATGGAATATTACTCAGCCATTAAAAAGAATTCATTTGAATCAGTTCTAATGAGATGGATGAAACTGGAGCCCATTATACAGAGCAAAGTAAGCCAGAAAGATAAAGACCATTACAGTATACTAACACATATATATGGACTTTAGAAAGATAACGATAACCCTATATGCAAAACAGAAAAAGAGACTCAGATGTATAGAACAGACTTGTGGACTCTGGGAGAAGGCGAGGGTGGGATGTTTCAAAAGAACAGCATTGAAACATGTATATTATCTAGGGTGAAACAGATCACCAGCCCAGGTTGGGTACATGAGACAAGTGCTCGGGCCTGGTGCACTGGGAAGACCCAGAGGGATCGGGTGGAGAGGGAGGTGGGAGGGGGGACTGGGATGGGGAATACATGTAAATCCATGGCTAATTCATTTCAATGTATGACAAAAACTACTGTAATGATGTAAAGTAATTAGCCTTCAACTAATAAAAATAAAAAAAAAATAAATAACTTAAAAAAAAAAAAGTTAAATAAGCAGGGTGACAGTATACAGCATTGATGTACTCCTTTCCCGATTTTGAGCCAGCCTGTTGTTCCATGTCTGGTTCTCACTGTTGCTTCTTGACCAGCATACACATTTCTCAGGAGGCAGGTCAGGTGGTCTGGTATTCCTACCCCTTGGAGAATTTTCCACAGTTTGTTGTGATCCACACAGTCAGAGGCTTTGGCATTGTCAATAAACCAGAAGTAGATGTTTTTCTGGAACTCTCATGCTTTTTCTATGATCCAGTGGATGTTGGCAATTTGATCTCTGGTTCTTCTGCCTTTTCTAAATCCAACTTGATAATCTGGAATTTCATGGTTCATGTGCTGTTGAAACCTTGCTTGGAGAATTTTGAGCATTACTTTGTTAGCATGGGAGATGAGTGCAATTGTGCAGTAGTTTGAACATTCTTCAGCATTGTATTTCTTTGGGATTGGAATGAAAACTGACCTCTTCCAGTCTTGTGGTCACTGCTGAGTTTTCCAAATTTGCTGGCATATTGAATGTAGCACTTTCACAGCATCATCTTTTAGGGTTTGAAATAGCTCAACTGGAATTCCATCACCTCCACTAGCTTTGTTCATAGTGATGCTTCCCAAGGCTCACTTGACTTTGCATTCCAGGATGTCTGGCCTAGGTGAGTGATCACACCATCATAGTTATCTGGGTCATGAAGATCATTTCTGTATAGTTCTTCTGTGTGTTCTTGCCACCTCTTCTTAACATCTTCTGCTTCTGTTAGGTACATGCAATTTCTGTCCTTTATTGTGTCCATTTAACCCATCTACTAATTTATTTATATAACCTAGTGAAATAGACCAGTATAATTTTTACAAGAATCTACTTGAGGAGTTTCTTAAGAATTTACTTAATAATTTGCTTTGATTTGAGAAATTTGAGTAGATAATTCATTTAACTTTCCCAAGATGCAAATAACACAGGAAAATATTTTGATATTTTTTATAAGTACCCAAAAGGTTTTCATGTATTCATTCAGTTCAGTCGCTCAGTCGTGTCCGACTCTTTGTGACCCCAAGAATCGCAGCACGCCAGGCCTCCCTATCCATCACAAACTCCCAGAGTTTACTCAGACTCATGTCCATTGAGTCCGTGATGCCATCCAGCCATCTCATCCTCTGTCGTCCCCTTCTCCTCCTGCCCCCAATCCCTCCCAGCATCAGGGTCTTTTCCAATAAGTCAGCTCTTCGCATGAGGTGGCCAAAGTATTGGAGTTTCAGCTTCAGCATCAGTCCTTCCAATGAACACCCAGGACTGATCTCCTTTAGGATCGACTGATTGGATCTTCTTGCTATCCAAGGAACTCTCAAGAGTCTTCTCCAACACCACAGTTCAAAACCATCAATTCTTCGGTGCTCAGCTTTCTTCATGGTCCAACTCTCACATCCATACATGACTCCTGGGAAAACCATAGCCTTGACTAGATGGACCTTTGATGTCAAAGTAATGTCTCTACTTTTTAATATGCTATCTAGGTTGGTCATAACTTTCTTTCCAAGGAGTAAGCATCTTTTAATTTCATGGTTGCAATCACCATGTATTAGGTACCTTAAAATTTGCTAGTGTACATTTCTTATATAAAGTGAACTCTCTTTGAAATTACTATATATTGGACATTGATCTCTTACAGTAAAAACTTTTTTTTAGTCAGCAATTCATTGTGGTCCACACTTTGTACATTAAAGGATTGGCCATTGCCCCTGGTTGCTGAAAAATATCTTCTAAGCCCTTGAAATATCCTGACTGATAAGACTGTCTTTATTTACTTGGGGTCTTGGGCCATGCCAGATCCTCCATGTTTACAACATGATTATTGGGAAGGTTTTGGACCATACAGTAGGAGCTTGACCTCTGGAGGGGTTGAAGGTTTAGGACAAATGTGTGGGCAGTCATTGGTGCCTATGTGATAACCTCCAATAAAGTCCCTGGACACCAGTGCTCGGATGAATTTCTCTGGCTGACAATACTCCATATGGGTTGCCACACATAATTTCTGGGAGAGATGTCAGCATGTCCTTTTGGCTCCAGTGGGAGAGGACAGGAGGAAGCTCATGCCTGAAGTCTCTGAGATACTGCTCCATGTGCCTCCTCCCTCTACTGATTTTAATCTGGTTTTTTTTTCACTGTAACAAACAATAACTGTGTGTACAGTAGCTCTTCTCAATTCTGTGAGTTTTTCTAGCAAATCATATGTTGTGTTGTCAGCTTTATATCTTTGCTCTGTTTTAAAGTTTGCTTTTAGGACATTATTTGACTTAGAGTCTCAAGTCTCAAGTGCTGTAACTACTCACATATAGTTTCTCCTGGGGACTTTGGTTGTCACATATGTACTTACCATGTGTTGTAATCAACATGATACAGGGTCATTATATTTTAAACAATTATAGTTTAAAAAGACTCAAATGATACAGAAAAAAATCTTATGTATTGACTCATGCATGTACCATTCCTAGTGTTCTTTGTATTTTTGTGTAAAGAAGTATCTCCATCTTTTATCATTTTCCCAGTGCCTGAAGAACTTTATTAGATATATCTTGTAGGAAAGTTCTGCTCTCAGATTTTGTGTATCTGGAAAGTCTTTATTGAGCTTTTGTCTTAGAGAGATATTATTATTGGAGAATTCAAAGTTGGCAATATTTGTTTTCTTTTAGTACTTTGAAGATGACTTCTTGCTTGCACTGCTTCTAATAACAAATCTTTCATCTTGTCTTTATTTCTATTCATGTAGTATGTCTTTATCTTTCTGGCTGCTTTTGTTTTTCTCTGTCATACTGGTTTTCAGCAATCTGAGTATGATACGCTTTGCTTTTGTTTTCTTCATGTTTATTTTCCTTTGGAGTTTACTAAATTTCTTGGATATGTGGATTTTTAGTTTAAGTAAATTTGGAAAAATATTGTGTGTTTTTCACTTACATTTTTTTTAATGTCTCAGCCTTCCTTCTCCCCAAATTTACTGGTAACTTCAATTACACTCATATTAGGCTTCTTGAAGTTGTCTTACAGATCACTGATGCTCTCTGTTCATTTCTTTGATTCTGTTTTTTACTCTATAATTCTTATTAGAAAGTTTCTAATGCTGTGTAACCAAACTCATTAATGTTTGTCCTCCTACAAAGTCTAATCAGTCACTAATGACTACACTGATGTGTTTTTTTACCTCCAATTTTATATAGTTTTTATCACTGGATTATATGTCTAGATTATATATAGGTATATACTATACTTTGTTTTTATCTGTTTTTTTTGAGACAGATATATAGTTATTACAACTATTTTAATTTCCTTATGTGTTAATTCTAATATCTTTAATTTCTGGATTAGTTTTAATAGACTAGATTTTTTTTCTCATTATAAATTACATTTTCCTGTATACCTGGTAATTTTTGATTGGTTTCTAGACATTATAAAATTTTGGGGGGGCACTATGTATGTTTGTATTTATATAAATATTCTTGAGTTATCTGGAGCCCCTCCCTACATGGATTTTAAGCTGTACTGTCCCATATGTTAGTCAAAAACCACAGATGGGAAATGAAACTTGATATTTGACTAATCTGAATTTGAAGTGGTGTGTAAAGCATACAATATATTTCAAAAATTTGTTATGAAATATGAATTTAAAATATTTTGTTAATAATTTTCACTGGATATTGAAATGATAAAACTATTTAGGATATATCAAGCTAATTAGAAACATGGATTAAAATGAATTTTCCCCATTTTTTTTTTCCACTTTTAAAACATGGCTACAAGAAATGGTAACCACGATGGTGCGAACAACACCTAGAGCCAGACATCCTGGAATGTGAAGTCAACTGGGCCTTAGGAGGCGTCACTACGAACAAAGCTAGTGGAGGTGATGGAATTCCAGTTGAGCTATTTCAAACCCTAAAAGATGATGCTGTGAAAGTGCTACATTCAATATGCCAGCAAATTTGGAAAACTCAGCAGTGACCACAAGACTGGAAAAGGTCAGTTTCCATTCCAATCCCAATGAAACATAATGCTGAAGAATGTTCAAACTACTGCACAATTGCACTCATCTCCCATGCTAGCAAAGTAATGCTCAAAACTCTCCAAGCGAGGCTTCGACAGTATGTGAACTGTGAACTTCCAGATGTTCAAGCTGGATTTAGAAAAGGCAGAGGCACCAGATATCAAATTGCCAACATCCACTGGATCATCAAAAAAGCAACAGAGTTCGAGAAAAGCATCTACTTTTGCTTTATTGACTATGCCAAAACCTTTGACTGTGTAGATTACAGCAAACTGTGGAAAATTCATCAAGGGGTAGGAATACCAGACCACCTGACCTGTCTCCTGAGAAATGTGTATGCTGGTCAAGAAGCAACAGTTAGAACCAGACAAGGAACAACAGACTGGTTTCAATAGGGAAAGGAGTACCTCAAGGCTGTATGTTGTCACCCTGCTTATTTAACTTATATGCAGAGTACCTCATGAGAAATGATGGGCTGGATGAAGCATAAGATGGAATCAAGATTGCCGGGAGAAATATCAATAACCTCAGATATGCAGATGACACCACCCTTATGGCAGAAAGTGAAGAAAAACTAAAGAGCCTCTTGATGAAAGTGAAAGAGGAGAGTGAAAACTTTGGCTTAAAACTCAACATTCAGAAAACTAATATCATGTCATCCAGTCCCATCACTTCATGGCAAATAGATGGGGAAACAATGGAAACAGTCAGAGGCTATTTTCTTGGGTTCCAAAATCACTGCAGCCACGAAATTAAAATACACTTGCCCCCTGGAAGCAAAGCTATGACAAACCTAGACAGCATATTAAAAAGCAGGGACATTACTTTGTCGACAAAGGTCCATCTAGTCATGGTTTTTCCAGTAGTCATGTATGGATGTGAAAGTTGAACTAAAGAAAGTTGAGCACCGAAGAACTGATACTTTTGAACTGTGGTGTTGGAGAAGACTCTTGAGAGTCCCTTGGGCTGCAAGGAGATCCAACCAGTCCATCCTAAAGGAAATCAATCCTTAATATTCATTGGAAGGACTGATGCTGAAGCTGAAACTCCAATACTATGGCCACCTCATGCGAAGAACTGACTCATTTGAAAAGACTCTGATGCTGGGAAAGATTGAAGGCAGGAGGAGAAGGGGACGACAGAGGATGAGATGGTTGGATGGCATCACCAACTCAATGGGCAGGAGTTTGAGTAAACTCTGGGAGTTGGTGATGGACAGGGAGGACTGGCATGCTGCAGTCCACAGGGTCACAAAGAGTCGGACATGACTGAGTGACTGAATTGAACTGTACTAGAAATTGTGAAACATTCCACATTTTTTAGGGCTTCCTAGGTGGTGTTAGTGGTAAAGAACCCACCTCCCATCGCAGGAAACATGAGATATGGGTTCCTTCCCTGAGTTGAGAAAATCCCCTGGAGGAGGGCATGGCAACCCATTCCAGTAGTTTTGCCTGGAGAATCCCATAGACCCAGGAGTCTGGCGGGCTACAGTCCATAGAATTGCAGAGTCAGACATGACTGCAGCGACTTAGCAGACTAGATAATTTAGAAATGCATATATGACTCATTTATGGCTCACGCCCTATATCTATTCTTAAATGTTGGTTTTTAGAACTTGACTGAAGTTTCCTGTAAAGAGTAAGATATTAGGCTTTATGGCCTTTTCAGTTACTGTTACATTTTTTTTCTTTTATTTTTTTAAACAATTTTTCAAATACAGCAGACCCTTGAACAACTCAGGGGTTAATCCGAGTATAACTTACAGTTGGCCCACTGTACCTGTGATTTCTCAGCATCCATGGATTCAACCAATCACAGATCATATAGTACTGTAGTATTTACTTTTAAAAATATCCACACATAGGTGGACACATGCAGTTCAAGCCTGTACTTTTCAAGGGGCAACCATACATAAAAATCATATTAGTTTGTGGGCCAAAAATAATAGGCCCCATGATATAGGTGGTCCATGGGTCATAGGTTCATAGTCTACTGCTTAGAATATTACATCTCTTCTTTCAAGGGCAAGACAATTGGAAAATCTAATGAGAAATAAAACTAATTAGAAAGTTTCATGTTAATTAAAACCATATTATTGAGACTTTTTTCTGAGAAAACTTGACAGGGGTATTCAAAGGCCATTTACTGAAAGTGATTTTAAATTATAGTATGTAATAAAAAGTCAGTTTTCATTTCCATCCCAAAGAAAGGCAAAGCCAAAAAATGTTCAAACTACCACACAATTGCACACACACCACATGCTAGCAAAGTAATGCTCAAAATTCTCCAAATGAGGCTTTGCAGTATGTGAACCAAGAACCTCTAGATGTTCAAGCTGGGTTTAGAAAAGGCAGAGGAACCAGAGATCAAATTGCCAACATCCATTAGATCATCGAAAAAGCAAGAGAATTCCAGAAAAACATCTATGTCTCTTTCATTGACTACACTAAAGCCTTTGACTGTGTGGATCACAACAAATTGTGGAAAATTCTTAAAGAGATGGGAATATCAGACAACCTTACCTGCCTCCTGAGAAACCTGTATGCAGGTCAAGAAGCAACAGTTAGAACCAGACATGTAACAGCAGACTGGTTCAAAATTGGGAAAGGAGTATGTCAAGGCTGTCTATTGTAATCCTGCTTATTTAACTTATATGCAGAGTACATCAAGTAAAATTCTGGGCTGGATGAAGCACCTGCTGGAATCAAGATTGCTGGGAGAAATATCAATAACCTCAGATACGAAGATGACACCACCCTTGTGGCAGATGGCGAAGAGGAACTGAAGAGCCTCTTGATGAAAGTGAAAGAGGAGAGTCAAAAAGTTGTCTTGTAACTCAACATTCAAAAAACAAAGATCATGGCATCTGGTCCCATTACTTCATGGCAAATAGACAGGGAAACAATAGAAACAGTGACAGATTTTATTTTCTTGGTTTCCAAAATCAGTGCAGATGGTGACTGCAGCCATGAAACTAAAGATGCTTGCCCCCTGGAAACAAAGCTATTACCAACCTAGACAGTATTAAAAAGCAGAGACATAACTTTGCTGACAAACCTCCATCTAGTCAAGGCTATTGTTTTTCCAGTAGTCACGTATGGATGTAAGAATTGGGCAGTAAAGAAGGCTGAGCATGGAAGGATTGCTGCTTTTAAACTGTGGTGCTGGAGAAGACTCTTGACAGTCTCTTGGACTGCAAGGAGATCAAACCAATCAGTTCTAAAGGAAATCAATCCTTAATATTTATTGGAAGGACTGATGCTGAACCTCCAATACTATGGCCGCCTGATGTGAAGAGCTGACTATTTAGAAAAGACCCTGATGCTGGGAAAGATTGAAGGTCAGAGGAGAAGGGCATGCTAGAAGATGAGATGGTTGGATGGCATCACTGACTCAATGGACATGAGTTTGAGCAAGCTCTGGCAGATGGTGAAGGACTGGGAAGCCTGGCAGGCTGCAGTCCATGGGGTCACAAAGAGTAGAACATGACCAAGCCACTGAACGACAATGTAAGAATTATATCAGCTGTATTTCTGAGCACTTCACAGATTCTACTAGTTCAATCACCATAAAGTCGGAAAGCAATATGATCTTTCAGTTGAGAAAACTGAGGCAGAGAAAATTATCACTTTGTTAGTTCACATAATTAGTGCCTGATGGTCATGGGATTCAAAAGAGGTGATTTCTCTACCGAGTTCATGCTTTTAGCTAACACTACATACTTTCTGTGGTGGCTTTGTAATGTGGCAAAATAACTAAATCAAATTACATTTCTCAGAATTCCCTTCCATTTAAGAGGGTTACAAGGAAGACTCTTTGGAAATCTGCAGGACAAAAGAGAAGCAACAGTCATTTTGTGGCTCACACCCACTGCTACTGATTTACAGATCTCTCTGGTGGCCTGAATCAGCAGCTGGGCTTGAAACTGCTCTATCATTCCCCATATCCTTGTTCAAATTCTAGACAACTAGTCAAGGGATATGTATTTGGCTTTGTGGGAAACGTTCTTGGTTTCTGTAGGATAACTTTACTACCACTGTTAAGTCAAAAGCCTGTGTGTTTCTGACCTTCCTCATGAAGTTCCACCTCACGTGGTGTGGGTTCCAGATTATTCTTGAACTACCTTGTTTTAGATCCACCTTTATGACTGTCAACTCTGTGGACCAGAATCACTATTCCTCTGTTTCAAAGGAAACGTTCTTTTTTTCCAAAGCCTATAATGTTGCATAGAATGATGCAAGTTATTTAATTATCCTCTAATTGATGGGCTTTCAAGGTGTTTACTTTTTAATGTTTATAGAAACAGCTTTGTAAATTTATTCTTAAACATTAGTTTACATTTCTGAGTTGTTGGGCTCAAGATAATGCATATTCTCGGAAAAAGTTGTATCAATTTGGAATCCCACCAGTAAGGCATGAGAAAATTTTTGTCCCACTCATTTGTCAGCATTAAATGCAATTGTACTTTTATTTTTCTATATTGATAACTGAAATATGTGCATTTGTTGCTTTAATTTGCATTTCCATGAATAATACCAAGCTTGAACATCTTGACCAATGTTTATTCTTAGTTGTTTGGGTTTCTGTTTCTTGAGTAGCCCTTTCTTTTTGTAAGTAAATAAAAAATCAGAGTATCAGTTTAAAATTTTCTTCTTAATATGGGTTGTTAAGATAGTATTCCTTAATATCTAACTACTTTGTTAATATTTTTCTATTTTTCCACCAATTAGTGAATCAAAAAACAAAAATATGGACCATCTACTTAGAATGGAATATTATTCTTTGGATTATAAGATACATGGAATTGGGGTGGCCAGATCTTGTGCAATTTTATTTTTAATTTTTGTGAGGAGCCTCCACACTGTTTTTCATAACGGCTGCATCATTTATACTCTCACTAACGGTATATAATGTTTCTGATTTCTCCATATCCTTACAAATACATGAACCCTTGTTATTTTTTTGGAGGAGAGGAGATAAAAGCCATTATTGAGAAAAATTTTTCTAAGGTAATTTAGGTGAGAAACTTGTTGGAAACTTTCCTTGTCTGTATTTCCAGGTCTTTTTCTCTTAGGCTTGTCAGATTTCCCAGAGAAAAAATTTTCCAATATTTTGTGTGAAGACTAGTGGTTTGGCCAACAGATTTTTGGGTGTTATATTGTAGAAAGGATATATGGTTCTCAGCACTTACCACTGAGAATGCATGTGTTCACTGATCCCCCTATTTTCAGTATAGAGCCAGATCCTCAACTGTATCTAGTGTATTCTACCAGAAAGACTCTCCATTATATCCTTCTTAATGGAAATATTAAGGAGATCCTGGAGAATCCCATGGACAGAGGAACCTAGCAGGCTACAGTCCATGGGGTTGCAAAGACTTGGACACAACTGAGCGGCTTCACTTTCTTTTCTTTCTCTCTAAATGGAATTATATATCTAGTAAAAAGTAGTAGGGGTAAAGTAATTGGTCCGGTAGAGCTTTATCCAGGAGCATAAAATGACGACCTAAATGCTACTCAAACAACTTTAACCCAGTCCTCCTGACATTTCTGCTTCCTTGCCACACTGCTTATAGAGGTATCTGGTGCTATATGTCCATAAAACACTTGAACATTCTGTGGTATAAACTGCCCTATTTCCCAAACATCACTTGCTGAATTAAGGTTTAGTTTTCTTGATATTCTGTATCCATCACCTGTTCATTAATCTTCTGTTGTATACTTTGCTATTCTTCCATGCCTGTTGGGTAATGTCTTTAAAATCCCTTTACTATAGATTTATTGGATTTTCAGGAGGAAGTGACATTATATTGTCATTTAGTGCAAAAATTCAAAAAGTTCAACTTAAATGCCAGAGTTTTATCTGGGGAAATATAGAGGACATTTGTTCCTTCCAATTTACTCTGAAAAAATGCCTGCTGCGTGTTTCACGGAGTTGACTTTTATCTCTGTTTATGTATAAACAGAGACTGTGCTTTTTTCTGTACTCTAAGCCCTTGGCCTTCCCTACTCACTGCCTCTGCATTTTGCCCATACTGTGTCTTTAAATAGGACTGTGTTCTACCCCCTTGCACGGAGAACATCTTCTGACTCAGCTTTGCAGGGCAAAAGAATCCCTCTTTGATCTAACATAGGACTGATAGCACTTTTCCTCTGTAAATCTTTAAAATATTTTTCCTGATCATGTAGTTCAGGGTGCTTCTAATTAATCATTTCATGTTCAGTGTAACATGAGCTGTAAAAGAAATCTAAATGCTCAGACTTCAGACATCAGTTTGAGGGAAATTGTGGAAGTCATATCAATCTTTCAAATTATAGAATACAAGTGACAACTAACCCTCTCTTTTCATAAGAACATCTGTTTTGTATGTGTGTATATGTCAATGTACTTAAATTTCTGCCTAAGTGGGATAGTTTTCTTTCTACTTGTATGAACTTTTAGATAATGATACAAATTTGTTGTTGCTTTTTAAATCTGCTTATGTTAGTCTCATGAGATACCATGTCTGTTACACAGAAGCACAGGACATGTATTCATTTATACAAAATCTGCCTATGCTATTGGAAAAGTGTAGGGGAAATTATGAGCGATTATTAAGATCTGTCTCTCTCAACAGTAAATTGGGAATGTTGTAGTTTTTATTATTATAGATTTGTCTACTGATTCAGCTCCAGTTGAGTCCTATATAGTCCAGGGGAGTTGTAATAAAAGCTTTCTAAAAATTTTGATGCATAAGCATCAAAGTTTTGAGATCCTCTTAGCAAAGTGGCAAATCCAGGCCAGAGAGGAGTCCTCCCAAGTTCTCTAGGAATTTGTAGTGCTTTATCTACCTAGAGTCCCTGTTATCAGAAATCAGATAACTCTTACTATTCTCAGAGAGAATAGCAGTTCTCTCCCTGCACACAGAATCTTCTGTGGGTTCTCTGGTGGCATCTGGTGAGCAGCAGCTGTCCCTGAAGTCTTGTTGCGCAATCTGCAAGAGTGATGGAAGCACCTAGCAGGAAAGAGCCGTATTCTGTATTAATTGTGAGCCTTTCTGGTCACCGCAGAATAAGTGAACTCAGGGAGAGAATGTGCTAGGACCTATTTTCAAGTTGTTGAAATTCTCATAACATTCGGTGGAGGTAAGAACTAGTGAAATTTGAATTGCTGTTAGAAATGTGCTATCATCTTTATGAATAGGTTGAGGAAGTCCAGTTACGCTAAAGGAAGATATGGTTATCAGCTATGAGTACATTTTTCCTTATGGTAGAAGCTTAGGATGTTGATTTAATAATTTAATAATTATTTAATTATTATTAGGTTTAATAACTCTTTCAATAGGGAAACATTTGCATGATAAACTGTTGTTCTATAGGGTATACAAATGTATTTTTTTCTATTAAGGGGATATCTGTTCTTTTATATAAATTTCATAATTGCCTGTGAATATTTATTAGAAGATTCTTCCTAGAATTATAGCAAGAAGAATGAAATACTGGGATATGTAATCGTTGAAAGTGTTTTCCCAGCATAAAAAAATTTAAGCATGAAGTGTTAAAAGACAGTAACATAAGAAAATTACCAACTGCTTAACAGGTAATCTAATGAAATACTTGCAAAAATTTTACAGAGAAAACATTATTGGGAGAAATTAAAGTCTAAGTCCTTATAGTAGAGAATAGGAAAGATCTAAAACCAAAGTTCTAAGGTTCTACCATAAAAAGTTAGAAAAAGAAGGACTAAATAATCCTAAAGTAAATAGAAGAAAAAAAATTTGCAACTAATCCTACAAAAATTTTCACTGAGCAGCTGCTGGTGCAGCTATACTATTTAAATGTATATTTAGATATTGAGGCTATCTTTGGATGCACGTAGTAGTCACTTCCTTCTCTCTGTTTCCCAAACAAACATAGTACTTGTGACACCCTGAGGAAATCTGCTCCTAGTCTCCTAGTCTACATTAATCCAGGTGTGTAAATCAGAGCAGAAACAGATAATAAAGACAAGAGAGAAGGTATTGAAGCATCACTTGTCTTTCTGCCCTATGTTTATCCTTTTTAACCTGTGTCAACTGCCATAGCATGCTTGATGTATTTTTCTCCAGAATGTAACTCAAGAACATTATCACACTTTCTTGTGTGTGTACTAACACAACTCCTTAAGCTAGGTCCATATTTGCTTGTGATTTTTTTTTTTTTCAAAATGGTTAATCTTTTAACTTTTATGAAATATAGTGTAATTTAGAAATAAGAAATTTGTAGTGATTTATCTACCTAGAGTCACCTGTTACCAGAAATTACAAGCTCCACATCTGACTAATAATTTGTCTGGGGAATTTTATAGATATTGCCTAATGCAGTATGAAAATGTAAATAAGAGGACTTTATGCATTAAAGTTTGATTTTTAATAACCACACACATTATTTGCTGTCCAACTCAGTTTTTCAGTCTAATAAACATTTCCCTTCCCAGCAGTCTCCAAGCTAATTATCAGGAAGTGCCAGGACAGAGGTGATTAAGCAATTATTTTCTCTCTATAAGGGATTATGATTATTTTATTCATTTTTATTAAAATAGTAACAGCTCATTCTTTATGCTTTGCCTCTAAATTTTCAAAGGAAGTATATACATTACTTTTGAGATAAGGACAAAGTTATGTAAAAAACAAACAAAATGATGAAAAATTAGACTGATAAGTTCAAGACTGAATTGCTTTGGGTAGTTGGGATTCCAGAAATTCTATGTATTTCAGGAATACTTTACCAACAATAAAGACAGAGTTATTCAAAAGGCACTGGCTTATTGCTCAGTCTTGAAAGAGAAAGAGCATAAGAAGAAACAGGAAAACTATTCAATCACTATATTACTATGGAAGTGCACTTAATTTTACTTAGTAAATAAATTCACTTAAATGATTTACCAAGCTGTACTGTTACATTATTAGCATCAATTCAGTGGCCATTGTAAGCCCACCAGACAAATTCAGCATCTAGAGTTTTCTTCTCTCTCCATTTTAGAATAGGCAAGCACTGAGGACTTTTCATAAAAGTTATGGCTTTAACATGTGAAAGAGAATGTTTTATAAAGGCAACAAAATATTAGCATTTAACACCAAGTCTCAAATGCTTTTAGTTTTCTGAGAGATGAATTTGAAGGAGTGGAAGAAAGTTATACTATAAAGGCAGTTGCACATTTTTATCATAGATAGGTAAACTGATAGAAAAGTTAGTGAAGAACCCCATTGTGTGTGGGTGCAGGACACAGAGCATTTGAAGTATATTGCAAACCTCATGGTTGGTGACCGTGATGAGCAAATCTTCATTTTAAAAAGTGTGGAAAGCATACATAGAATATATTGTTTTTCGGCCTACTACATAGCTAAATGATCTATCATAGATATCACATTGGTGGAATCATAAGGTTATTTTATTTTTTTAGCACGACCATAGTAGTATCAACTGTTATTTAAAAAGTATAATTATATATAAAAGAGAGATAATCATTAATATATTAGTTATAAAAGGAATACTTTATAGAATATTAAAATTCAGTACTTAATGTCTGTGACGGACTGCGCAGAAGGTGGCTATGAGGAGCTAACCCTCGCCCAAGGTCAGGGGTGGTGACCGAGATCGCCAGGCTGCGACAGCGCATGAGCGGCCCAGAGGAGCCTCCCCTCGCCTGAGGTCAGGGGCGGCGGCCCAGAGGAGCAACGCCAGGATCAAGGAGCAGCGGCTGCGCAAGGGCCGAGAGGACTACTCCACGTTTAAGATCAGGAGGGGCGGCCATGAGGAGATACCCCTCGTCCAAGGTAAGGAGCAGCGGCCGCACTTTGCTGGAGCAGCGGCTGCGCTTTGCTGGAGCAGCCTTGAAGAGATACCCCATGTCCAAGGTAAGAGGAACCCAAGTGAGACGGTAGGTGTTGCAAGAGGGCATCAGAGGGCAGACACACGGAAACCATAATCACAGAAATCTAGCCAATCTGATCACAGGACCACAGTCCTGTCTAACTCAATGAAACTAAGCCATGCCGTGTGGGGCCACCCAAGACAAATGGGTCATGGTGGAGAGGTCTTACAGAATGTGGTCCACTGGAGAAGGGAATGGCAAACCACTTCAGTATTCTTGCCTTGAGAACCCCATGAACAGTAAGAAAAGGCAAAATGATAGGATACTGAAAGAGAAACTCCCCAGGTCGGTAGATGCCAAATATGCTACTGGAGATCAGTGGAGAAATAACTCCAGAAAGAATGAAGGGAGCCAAAGCTAAAACAATACCCAGTTGTGGATGTGACTGAGGATAGAAGCAAGGTCTGATGCTGTAAAGAGCAATGTTGTATAGGAACCTGGAATGTTAGGTCCATGAATCAAGGCAAATTGGAAGTGGTCAAACAGGAGATGGCAAGAGTGAGTGTCGACATTCTAGGAATCAGCAAATTAAAATGGACAGGAATGGGTGAATTTAACTCAGATGACCATTATACCTACTACTGTGGGCAGGAACCTGTTAAAAGAAATGGAGTAGCCATCATGGTCAACAATAGAGTCCGAAATGCAGTACTTGGATGCAATCTCAAAAATGACAGAATGATCTCTGTTCATTTCCAAGGCAAACCATTCAATATCACAGTAATCCAAGCCTATGCCCCAACCAGTAACTCTGAAGAAGCTGAAGTTGAATGGTTCTATGAAGACCTACAAGACCTTTTAGAACTAACACCCAAAAAAGATGTCCTTTTCATTATAGGGGACTGGAATGCAAAAGTAGAAAGTCAAGAAACAACTGGAGTAACAGGCAAATTTGGCCTTGGAGTAC
The DNA here is from genome assembly GCF_023699985.2 of Odocoileus virginianus. NCBI lineage: Eukaryota > Metazoa > Chordata > Mammalia > Artiodactyla > Cervidae > Odocoileus > Odocoileus virginianus. The sequence goes on from NC_069698.1 coordinate 19,364,735, forward strand.
GGAATGAAGCAGGGCAAAGGATAATAGAGTTTTGCCAAGAGAACACACTGGTCATAACACACACCCTCTTCCAACAACACAAGAGAAGACTCTACACATGGACATCACCAGATGGTCAACACTGAAATCAGATTGATTATATTCTTTGCAGCCAAAGATAGAGAAGCTCTATACAGTCAGCAAAAACAAGACTAGGAGCTGACTGTGGCTCAGATCATGTGGCTCCTTATTGCCAAATTCAGACTTAAATTGAAGAAAGTAGGGAAAACCACTAGACCATTCATGTATGACCTAAATCAAATCCTTTATGACTATACAGTGAAAGTGAGAAATAGATTTAAGGACTAGATCTGATAGACAGACTGCCTGATGAACTATGGACGGAGGTTCATGACATTGTACAGGAGATAGGGATCAAGACCATCCCCTTGGAAAAGAAATGCAAAAAGTCAAAATGGTTGTCTGAAGAGGCCTTGCAAATAGCTGTGAAGAGAAGAGAAGTGAAAAGCAAAGGAGAAAGGGAAAGATATACCCATTTGAATGCAGAGTTCCAAAGAATAGCAAGGAGAGATAAGAAAGCCTTCCTTAGCGATCAGTGCAAAGAAATAGAGGAAAACAACAGAATGGGAAAGACTAGAGATCTCTTCAAGAAAATTAGAGATACCAAGGGAACATTTCATGCAAAGATGGGTTCTATAAAGGACAGAAATGGTATGGACCTAACAGAAGCAGAAGATATTAAGAAGAGGTGGCAAGAATACACAGAAGAACTGTACAAAAAAGATCTTCATGACCCAGATAACCACGATGGTGTGATCACTCACCTAGAGCCAGACATCCTGGAATGTGAAGTCAAGTGGACTTAGGAAGCATCACTACAAACAAAGCTAGTGAAGGTGATGGAATTCCAGTTGAGCTATTTCAAATCCTGAAAGATGATGCTGTGAAAGTGCTATGCTCAATATGCCAGCAAATTTGAAAAACTGAGCAGTGGCCACAGAACTGGAAAAGGTCAGTTTTCATTTCATTTCCAAAGAAAGGCAATGCCAAAGAATGCTCAAACTACTGCCCAATTGCACTCATCTCACACACTAGTGAAGTAATGCTCAAAATTCTCCAAGCTAGGCTTCAGCAATACAGGAACTGCGAACTTCCAGATGTTCAAGCTGGTTTTAGAAAAGTCAGAGGAAGCAGAGATCAAATTACCAACATCCACTGGATCATCAAAAAAGCAAGAGAGTTCCAGAAAAACATCTATTTCTGCTTTATTGAATATGCCAAAGCCTTCGACTGTGTGGGTCAGAATAAACTGTGGAAAATTTTTCAAGCGATGGGAATACCAGACCACCTGACCTGCCTCTTGAGAAACCTATATGCAGGTCAGGAAGCAACAGTTCAAACGGGACATGGAACAACAGACTGGTTCCAAATAGGAAAACGAGTACGTCAAGGCTGTATATTGTCACCCTGCTTATTTAACTTATATGCAGAGTACATCATGAGAAACACTGGGCTGGAAGAAGCACAAGCTGGAATCAAGATTGCCGGGAGAAATATCAATAACCTCAGATATGCAGATGACACCACCCTTATGACAGAAAGTGAAGAGGAACTATAAAGCCTCTTGATGAAGTGAAAGAGGAGAGTGAAAAAGTTGGCTTAAAGCTGAACATTCAGATCTTAGAAAACTAAGATCATGGCATCTGGTCCCATCACCTTATGGGAAATAGGATGGGGAAACAGTGGAAACAGTGTCAGACTTTATTTTTTTTGGACTCCATAATCACTGCAGAAGGTGATTGCAGCCATGAAATTAAAAGACGCTTACTCCTTGGAAGGAAAGTTATGACCAGCCTAGATAGCATATTAAAAAGCAGAGACATTATTTTGCCAAAAAAGGTCCGTCTGGTGAAGGCTATCGTTTTTCCAGTGGTCATGTATGGAGGTGAGAGTTGGACTGTGAAGAAAGCTGAGTGCCGAAAAATTGACACTTTTGAACTGTGATGTTGGAGAAGACTCTTGAGTCCCTTGGAGTGCAGGGAGATCCAACCAGTCCATCCTGAAGGAGATCAGTCCTGGGTGTTCATTGGAAGGACTGATGCTGAAGCTGAAACTCCAATACTTTGGCCACCTCATGCGAAGAGCTGACTCATTGGAAAAGACCCTGATGCTGGGAGGGATTGGGGGCAGGAGGAGAAGGGGACGACAGAGGATGAGATGGCTGGATGGCATCACTGACTCAATGGACATGAGTTTGAGTAAACTTCAGGAGTTGGTGATGGACAGGGAGGCCTGGCATGCTGCGATTCTTGGGGTCCCAAAAAGTCGGACACGACTGAGCGACTGAACTGAACTGATACCGTCTTAGAAAGGTATGTGAGAGTCAGGTTTGTGTAGTCGAGACCAGAGTACACAATAGCGTATGTTACATTTTTACCCTGTCTTCAGTTCAGGTCAGCATATTCTAAAGGCCTTAATGTTTTAAATTTTTCACACATCCTAGACAGTGACTATGGTATCATCTCTGGTGAACTCAAATCCTCTCTCATGAGAGTCAATCTGGTCATCTTTAAACAGAGTGGGAGGAAGTAGTTCTCTCCTCAAACACACAGAGAGGGAATCCCCAATACTTTGGATTATTTGTATTTTGTAAACATGACCTACTATCACCACAGTCATTTAGGAGAATACAATTTTGCCCACAAGCCAGTTGACATAACAGCCCGATTAAAACTAACTGAAACTACCTACGTGTCCCAACTATTTACACTGAATGAAGCTTTTTCTGTCAAGGTTTGGCTACTTTTCTGTGATCAGCCTGAGTCTGTCTCTTATAAGATCATGCATTAGGGTAGTCACTCTATTTCTAACCCTATTTGACAGTTCCAACCTCTAATTCCCACCCCCCTAGTTATCTGCCTCAGTCATGGCACCAATGTGATTTTCAACTTGCTGCTCTCCCTGGGTTTCTCTGCTAAGAGAATTCATTAGAAATGCAATTTGGCACTTGTTTATGGTTGTTTCCAATCAGTCTGATGTGGCTGACAGAGGTATTTCATCTGTAGTGGCAATGTAGATCATTTGGAAAGTTGTTAAGCATCCTAAACAGACTCTTTAAGCTTTTTTTTTTTTTAAATAGTAAAGCCATATTCCATTGGCAGGAAATCCTAATCAAACTTTCAATACCTGCTAGATAAGGTCCTGAGAATGTATGTCTGATTTCTAGGTAGTGGGTTGATATTTCTGTGTTCATTTAATTCCATTTCATTTTTTCCTCATGGAACATTACAGGGTTGCTGTTGTTCTGGCAATTTTTAGGTGAAGAAAATCAGAGACGCTGCACAAATTTTCCTTGAAAAGAACTAAATAATTTATAGAGATAAATCAACACAAATATGATGTAGAGATAAATATCAAATATATTTGATATATCTAGATAGAGATATAAGTCAAATTTATAGTGACAATCAAATACATTAAAATGAGTTTAGTTCAACTTCTCAGTTGTGAGTCTTAGCTAATGGAGATGACTGCAACTTGCAGAGCAATAAATACTTTTGGACTAAAGAGAAAAGATTTGAAAAAAAGTTCCATTTTAGGGATTTATCTACAGCAGACTAAATGTAGAGTAAAAGCCTGAGAATTGCTGATTTTCAAGATTGCAAGGTTAATTCAATAATGACAGGATCTGAGCCCTACTTATAGATGTGTGAATTCTGCCTTCAACAAAGTAAATAAGTAGAGTATCTTGAGCAGAGGAAAAATTGTGAAATATATACTTTGATTGAATATTATTCATGATATCTATAAAATAACATCTTTTAAGTGTAATTTTATTTATATTATTCATGATCTATGTAGAACAGTTTATGTGTAATTTTATCATTAGGCAGTGTCCTCACAGCTAAAGCATGGATCTGAAACTTTACTTTGGAACAGATCACCTGAAAGCTTTGTTAAAATATATGGATTAGCAGTTCTCAGGTGGGGCAGATAATTTAAATTCCTAACAAGTACTTTTTGTTTTTTTGCATGAGTTATATTCTCCGCAACTCTCTAGTCCTGTGTTATTCAAATCTCCAAATTTTGAAAACATACAATTAATTTTATTTGGGTAAGTAGTATATTTTGAGAACTTAGTAACCCCGTGAACATTTAAGGCTTCCTTCATAGAAGGACTTCCACCAGGACTTCCCTGGTAGCTCAGATGGTGAAGCGTCTGCCTACAATGCAGGAGACCTGGGTTCAATCCCTGGTTTGGGAAGATCTCCTGGAGAAGGAAATGGCAACCCACTCCAGTATTCTTGTCTGGAAAATCCCATGGATGGAAGAACCTGGTAGGCTACAGTCCACGGGGGCGCGAAGAGTCGGACTTGACTGAGCAACTTCACTTCATAGCCTAGTCAGTAAATCATCTGCCTGCAATGCAGGAGACACGTGTTTGACTCCTGGGTGGGGAAGATGCCCTGGAGAAGAAAATGGCAACCCACTCCAGTATTCTTGCCTGGAGAATCCCATGGACAGAGGAGCCTGGCAGGCTACAGTCCATGGGTGGCAAGAGTTGGATAAGATTTAGTGACTAAAACCTCCACCACCACGAACTTTCAAGGATTGTTGTAAGAATGCTCGGAGTTTTATTTTCTTTTGTTTTCAGAGTTCTCTTAGAAGGGGATGACAGAGGATGAGACTGTTGGATAGCATCAGTGACTTGGTGGACATGAATTTGAGCGAGCTCTGGGAGTTGGTGATGGATAAAAAAGCCTGGCATGCTCAAAGAGTCGGACACGACTTAGTGACGGAACAACTACCGGAGAGATTGCTGGTCTTGCTTGCCCTGGACTACACTTTGAGAACTACTTACTCCAAAAGTAGCTTTCACATTTGTGCTCTTTTAGCATCTCTTGTCTGACTGAATCTGCTTCATAATCAGGCAATTTGATACCTTTTGTATGCTAAATATCCACATTTTTTGGCATTAGTTTTATTCTCCACAACGCTCTAGTCCTATATTATTCCAATCTCCAACTTTTGAGAATGTTTGGTAGGATTTCTCAGTCATATGGCAAATTCCTAAAATAACATTTATTCATTTAACAAGTATTGCGTGTTTGGTTTCCTAACAGGCACCGAACATCATTTAGGCACTAAAGTGTGTTCTGGGAAAGACAGATAAAGTATCTACATTCCCTGATTATATAAATCAATAATGGTAAACAAGAAACAAACAAGTGAATAAATAAAATAATTTTAAGTGCAGAGTGTGTTAAAATAGGGTGGTTGAAATCAGGGAGATGCAGTGATGGATATGGAATATGGTATTTTAGAAGGTGATATTTTAAACTAACACTGAACTATAAGAACACAACTTCTTGTTTGAAATTTTAAAAAACACACAAAAAAGTTCTGGTTAGTCTTCTATTGGAAACGTGTCTATTTTAAATTCTCTAAATTTCTCAATTGTTCAGTCTTTACACTTTCCTCTTTACCCTTTCCAAATGCCTTGCTGTTGCACTTTGCTAAGAATAAAAGACCTCCTCAGATACACAATCTTATGGGAAGTCCTCTGTACCTTTTTCATTTGTATCTGTTACGTGGAAAAGATGATCTATATCTTTGCTATTGACTTCTGCTTTCCTCCCATTAGAGTGGGAGGATAAGCTACCTTCCTTTCCATAGCTCGGCCAGCCACTGATCTTAAAATACTGCACCTCAAATTTCTCTCTGAATTGTTTCTTTTTTATTCTCTCTCCTGTTTAGGAGCACACTTAATCTCCTGCATCTTCTTATCTTATCTATCCATCATCTTGATCCATCTTGCCCTTGAACTTGCTACATTTAGTTTCCATTTTATCACTCTTTGTCCTAAAACATTTGGAAAATGAAGGAATGGAAAGTGAAAATTTGGGAGTCAAGAAGACCAGTGTTTAGAATGCTACTTCTGGGACATGTTAGCTGTAGGAACTAAGGCAAGTTTCTAGATTAAGCTTCCTAAAACACAGAACTGATTATATTTCTATTATTTTAAAATACTATCACTCCGTTTACTATAATAAATGTCCGGTGCTCTTAGTTTCAACCTTTGCTCTCTGATATCTAATTTTTTTCTATTTTACATCTTTTTTCCTCATTCTCAAAAACTGTGATGCAGAAACTCACTATTCACTTCTATTTTATATTCTTATATTTCTCTGTCTTAGTTTATACTCAACTATTCTTTATCCCAAGAATGTCTTTCCCATTGAATTCTAGTAGAACAAATTCTACCCACAGTTTGTTGCAAGCACAGCATCAACTTTTCCCTAAATTCCATTTCAGTCTTTCATCTGAAATTATGTACCGTTCCGTTTTGATACTGGCAGTACTTAACTTTGTAACTCCATTTTGACTATCACTTTCTACCTTTCACGTATTTGTGAGGTCATTATAGTTGATCAACGTGAGTGTAGATTTCTAGAGGAAAGAGTACCTAATTCATCATTACAATCTTCCAAATACCTACTACAATGCATATCATCTTCAAAGTGTAGGCCCTGAACTAATAGCATCAGCATTATTTGGTCCTTGTTAGGAAGGCACTGAGTCAGAAACTCTGGGGGTAGGGCCTAAAACTTGCATTTTAACAAGCCATCCAGTTGATTCCGATCCTGGCAAAATTTGGGACCCAGGCTTGTACACATTCAGCAAATACTTGTTGAGTGGATGAATGGGTAACAAAAGAATAAATGTAGTTGATTTTTAAATAAAACATATGACTGTTATATAATTATTCTGCTGGGAAAATGCATACTGTTGAGATTTGGACATTAAATTATGAAGCATCTTTGAGTTTACATTAGAACAAATCTGATGTGCTGTACTTCTTAGCAACGTGTTTTTAAAATGCTACTTTCCTCAATTCTTTCCCTTAATTCATACATTACTTATACACCTGAAAGTGTGACTGCTGAAATTTTGTATATGTTTACAAGTAAGTCACTGATTTTAATTTGCTGGTGAGATAAAGATATCCATAATGGTCTCTTGAATTTTTTCAATAAAACAGAGCAATGTATAGTGCTTTGTGAATTGATTGTGCATATGACTCATATGAGGATCTTGTTAAAATGAAAGTTTGATTCAGCAGATCCAGGATGGTGTCTTTGACTTACTTGCAAATCTAGTCCTGCTTCTTGGTTCAGGGACCATCTTACGTAGAGAATCATAATAGTGTCATGTGGTTTCCAATCTAACATGCCAATTAAAATCACTCTGTAGATGAGGAAGGGGCTTGAGGTTTTGGGCAGATTATTTATTCCCTGGGAACCTCACTTTTGTCATCTGTGAACTAGAAATAACATTTAGTATGATGCCTGACACATAGTAGGTACTCAATAAAAAGCAAATATTATTATTCAAATAAAAATAATAACAAAATTTAAAAGGAGTCTCAAAATATTATGGCTCCATCTGGTAGTCTACAGATTGGTATGCAACTGGTTAACTGTTCCTGATGTGCTCACTCTGGAATGTGAGGGCAATAAAATTGATTTTTGCTATCAACAGTTTTATAGCTTCTGCAGTTTCAGCTTGAGTATCTGCCATTGATCTGCAGCAACTGAAATCGCAGGTGCAACTTCCTGAAACCTGAGCCCTTCTTCTGGCTCTTCCCTAGTTATCAGTTATTCCTGACAAAGAAAGCTGCAACCCATTTAAAGAAAACATTTTGATTTTTTATTGTATATGTAAGAATATCTTTTCATACTGAGATTTATCTTGTTGCACATGAATGTCAGTAACTGAGATTTAAGCAAGTCTATTGTTAGATTTTTCATTAATATCTGGCATTAGTTGAATTTGGTGTACTTATACATACCAGTTAGCATACTATTGAAAAATGAGTTATTTAAATTATGTAGCTTAAGACAGACTTTCTTTTCAGTTTGTAAAATCAAAAGCAATAAACCCAATAGACTATTTTATTGTTCACTGCAGGAGAGTTACCACTCATAAAGACAAGTTTCTGAGTGTCAAATTAGATCATATGCTAAGGAGCTCTTTTGGAACTTCTTTAGGGAATTATGGACACTTAAATATAACAGATAAATACTCAGTTTAAACTACAGTGATTAATCAGAAAAAAAATATGCTTCAGATCCAAGAAAAGTAGATTTATTCCCAAAGACTACTTTGAAAGACATTGTATTAAATATTTAAGGAAAGATGCATCATCTAATGTCATTGTATTCCTTTAAGAAAATTGGGAAAGAACAGGAAAGCAAATATAGACCTCTGGATTTGGGGTGGGAGTAAGATTTAGAAACATGTTTAAAATGATTTTTCAACTTGATACTTAGAGTCCAGAATCTATCAGTTATTATGGAATGCCTTGGCTGTGTTGAATTTTCCAGATTTTTATTGTGAGATCTAAGTTTTTTAATGAAAATATTATCAGTAATTAAATCCTGGTGTTAAGTTTAATTAAAACATGTTCTGATAAGCATTTGGCTGAAGTTCAGCAACATTTCATAACAGTCAGTAACTACCATATCTAGATTAAATAGAGTTAATTTATCACATTGATGGCAGATGAATTATCACTTTCATATGGTAGTCAGCAGATAATGGTTTTCAGCTAGTAGGACAATTGGTTGCATTAAAAAAAAATAGAGCACTTTTCAACCTTTTGCATAACTTACTGAAACAAAAGAGGAATATCAAGTAAGATAATTTTTTTTCCCCTTTTAATGGTTTCACTTGACTTTAGGGACATGAGGATTAAAACGGGAGTTCAAAGTTTTTCTTTCATCATTGCCTCTCCTTTGCTCTGTGTCACTCATATTGAGAATATTTTTATTCTTTAGTTTTCCTATCTTCCAAACATGTTTTGAAATTAATTCTTAAGCTTTTCTAAAAGGGAATACATTTTAAAAACAGCTAAGTTTTAAATGCCAATTATGTTTCTCTAAGATAAAGATAAGATAAACTTTATTTTCAAACATCACTTGATTTTTATCTGTAAAAAAATTCATTCCATATTATTCCCTTGCTTTTAAAATTCTCTCTCTTTCTCTCTCACCCAATCTATCTCTCTATCTTCAGTTGGATTTCTCTGCCATATATTTCCTATTTAGTTTAAGTATGACCAATCTAAGGGAAAGAGTATTTGGCCTTGATGTGAAACAAATTTTAATAGTATCATAGAATCTACTGTCAATTTCTGGGACAGTATTTGAAACACTGGCACTTCTTTTAGCTCTCTGCCACCCATGAGTAAGCCCAGCAGCATTTAATGGGGCAAATTTAGCTTAGCCCAGCTAGGTTCTGCACCTACATTCCCCTGAAGCTACAACCAGGAAGTTTCAAGCCCATGCTCTTGACAGGGAGTGTGAATATTGCTGTCAGAGACAGAGATGGATTCAGAAACTTACAGAATTTTGAAGGCCTCTTTTAAGGAAAAAGTATATAATTTATTTTTCCAAAAATATTACAGAAAGCATTTGACTATGGGAACATACTACTAGGGCCTCTTGTACGGGACTGATGCTAAGGAGGTTTTTGCAGGAAGTGGGTAGGACATATAAAAATTCCTGATTCCATGGAAAAAATAATTCCTGATTCAGAGAGAAAAATCCAAATGTTTTCTGATGGCCATGGTTAGCCAGCCTGCTTCCATAAATACATTTTATAGATAGACATCTACTTATTCATCCATTATTTCAATGTTCTGTCAATGAGCAGGCAAATGCCTCTCTAAGATTAGCTTGAATTATGATGTAATTTTCATAAGCAGTTGCAATAGTGCCCTTTGAGAATGCTCAGCAAATGGCAGTGCAAAGGCATATGACCAGTGGATTTTGCTTTTGCTCTTTTCTTATTTCATATGACCACATTTATTAGTTCTCAAAATATACTTTCAGCAGTATTAAGATAAGCTAAGAGGTTTAAAGTGAGGGCAGAGGAGTATCCACATTCCAACTCATAGTTTACAAAGATGCTATAGCAGTGGATTAGAGGACCACTTTATATGGGTACCTCTTAACTATTTACATCTGCAGTGATTTTATTTCCAAATAAGGTCACTTTTGAGGGTATTGGGGTTTAGGACTTCGACATATAGATTAGGGAAGGGGGGCATAACTCAAACCATAAAAGTAAGGTCTGCTTTTTGTAAGCTTTACTTATTTAATCTCTTTCACTTACGCACACTGACGGATTTTGTAGATCTAATGAAAAGGCGATTTAGATGGTTTATTCGTAGACTAGGTGGTTTAAACAGTAGAAGTTAATTGTCTCACCGTTCTGGGGGCTGGAGGTCTAGGATCAAGGTGTTTGCAGGGCTGGTTTCCTCTGAGGCATCCCTCCTTGGCTTACAGATATGCCCTCCAGCTGCTTCGGCCTCCCTTCTGGTCCTTCTCTGCACAAATCCCGGTACCGCCTTCACTTAACAAGGACACCAGTCATCTTGGGTCAGAGCCACTCCTATGATTTCATTTAACCTAATTACCTCTTTTAACGTTCTATCAATGAATAAAATTACATTCTAAGGCACCAAGTGTTAGGACTTCTGGGGGCACAAAATTGAGACCATAACAGATGGCCTACCATGTTTTTTTCTTATTAAAACCTGCTCCTTGTCAGTGAAAATTTAATTTGGGTGTTATTTCAGTTTCTAGTCCACAATGTCAATTGTATTAGTTACACTAGGCATAAAACAGTCTTCTTGAGTAGCTTTAGTGTACAAAGTTTACTGATTAATATAAGGTGTACAAAGATGAGCTACATGATAATCCTTGACCTTATAGAATTTTCCAATGTAGTTAGGAAAAAAAGGGGAAAAGAAAACTGAATGAGACTGTTGAGTGAATAGGTTTTTTTCCCCCAATGAGGTAGGAATGACATTGCTACTGACAGTGGTTGAGATAGATGTTAGAGTTGGAAACACAGAAAACTTTAAGGAAAAGGTAACTTATAGGTGCACCTTGAAGGATGTATGGGGTTTAAATAGACAAAAATCATGTCTCAATGAAGCCAAATGTATAAATACCCACATGAAAAACAAAGCTAAAATTCTGTCTGTGATACCAACAGACCATGAAATAACTGTAAACATTTCAATAAAAATCTATATAAAAAGTTGCCTATTTGTGTATTATTATGTGAAAATTGGGATCTATTAGATCAGTCAGTCATAAAGGAAATCAGTCCCGAATATTCATTGAAAGGACTGACGCTGAAGCTGAAACTCAATACTTTGCCACCTGATGTGAAGAACTGACACATTGGAAAAGACCCTGATGCTGGGAAAGACTGAAGGCGGGAGGAGAAGGGGACGACAGAGGATGAGATGGTTGGGTGGACTCATCAACTCAATGGACATGAATCTGAGCAAGTTCTGGGAGTTGGTGATGGATATGGAAGCCTGGTGTGCTGCAGTCCATGGGGTCGCAAAGAGTCCGACACGACTGAGCAACTGAATTGAAACAATAATAGCAACGAATGTTTATTGAAAAAATTACAGTTTCTAACACTGTTCTGAGCACTTTATAGTTTTCACATAGTTAGCTTTTACAACTAATGTATCAAGTAGTAGCTCTGATTATCCCTGTTTTGCAGAATGTACACACACACATCCACACACACAGACACACAGTTCCTTTTGTGTCATAGTGAACACCTTTCTGTATACACAGTGGTGTTTGTAGCTTAACAGGTTGGATAAATAATTTTTAACTGATTTATAAAGAAAATAAGGTTGTCTCTGGACGGCAATCCAAGATATTTATACTGCTATTTTGTTGTAGATTTGAGTATGATCACAATAACTTTTCTTTGGATATTTATTTTTCTTAAGTAGAAAGCATTATAATGTGATGTTATTACTAATTATGGTGGTAGTTAGTCTACTTGGGGGGAAAATTCTAATCTATTGAATGAGTAAATTTGTTCTACAATGTGTTCTAGTTGTAACAGGATGCTCTTTGTTCCTTAACCTAAACACTTTGCTGCTTTCAAAATGTTTTCTTAGGTGTTTGCCTATGTATGGAATACTCTTTCTCAAATCTGAGTATTACTTTTACCACTGTTGCAAACATAATTGTCCCATGGCTGCCGTGAATGTGCCAGGCACTGTCTGAAAGACCAGTGGGCTAGGCAGTGAGCTAAGCATTCCACAGATCTTATTTAATCCTCAGAATAAGTCTATGATGTAGATATTATCTTCATTTTACAAAACTAAAGCTTTAAACACCATGAATACTACTTACATCACCAAAACCTCCATTGAGTACCCACTTTCCCCATGAAACTGTCTAAATTCTATCTTTTTTATGCTTTCATAATTCTTTGCTCACAATATTTAAAACAAGATTCACATTTCACTTGTTATTCATCGAATGCCTTGACATATGTAATTTCCCAACAACATTTGGGAATAATAAAGAAGACTATTGGATCAAAAATTTATGCCCTACTCTTTGTTAAAATGTTTGTATTTTAACTATTTTGTTTAGGTATCTTGGTAACAATGTGGTACCAGAGAAGGGCAAATAAAAGAAACTGGAGTGGAAAAGTTGCTATATGCTTATAGATAAATGATAAAGGATCTCTAAGTTAGAATGAGAATAATGAAAGCTTTATTAAAAACAAAATGAAAACCCTCTCAGAAGAATAAATCTAACCTCTAAAGAGTAGAATGAATGTGCCTTTCAAAGTCAAGCCAACTAAAATGGAAATGCTAATTTGTGGAATAGGTTAATTAGTTTCTGGTTTTCCTAAAAAATGAAATAAGGAGAAATAATAAATAGAATTTAAAAGAATATCAATCAAAAAAAGTTGGGATATGTATGACCCAAAATGTTGACTTCAGAAAGGAAAACTAGCCAGTTGTCTGTTTCCAAGATTGTTCATAATTATAGCAAGAATATTTTCAAGTATGCCTCAGTTGTGAGAGGTAAAGATGCAAATAATGAATAATAAAAGAACAAATCTTGCTTTCAAAGGAACAAATCATACTCTAGAGATAGATATATGACATCAAATCTGTATGACAATATCTATGTTTTTATAAAGAAATATTTATTATTTTTCCAAAAAATACTGAAAAAATTAGAACATAGTTTACTCTGGTAGTGTTATTTTAATTGCTTATTTTTGACATCTTTTGAATGTATTCCTGTTGTTCTTCAGAGTATTATTTTTCACTCTTATAGTATTATATTCTTTATTATTCTTAAATGTTTTGCTTAGCATCTTTTAACTATAACTATTTAAATGTTTAAACAATAAATTTTACTTTAATCTTTTTAATGATCACTTTAAAATTTTTTTCATCTTTCTCCAAAAATAGTTAATAGTTTAGTGTTCTATTTTTTTTTGCAACAAAATTCTTAATTCCATAGCCATTTGCTGAAGTTCTAATTTTGGCAAGGTTTCATTAGATTGTTACTGTAGTTGTCACCAGAAGGACTTCTGTTAGCATTTTATTTGTCTTTTCTTTCTCTACAGTATTGAATATGTCTAGCCTCTCTCTTCTGTATTCTTTGAATGCCATTAGGCTGCTTTTCTGTTTTATTTTGTAATATTCAAATATATTTGTGGGAGCAGGATACAATTGATAAATGTTTTGTAAGTACATTTTAACTTTTGGAAATGTTAGAGTTTGTCTCATTATAGTCATGTAGCAGCATATTTAGTTTAAGATATGCTATATTTACACTCTGAGGTGCAGACTAAATACAAATTTGAAGAGTAAATGATTATTTACAATGAAATATAAACGTTATAAGCATGTCCTGGATAGAATTATTTTAATGTTCTATACTTAATATTCAATATTTACTCATTGTACTTATTTTCTAGCCCACTGATTATTTTAACTTTTGTCACAAGTCACCTTCTATTAGTAATTATTTGGTTAGTGTAAATGTGTACTATTTCCCCCAGTGGGTGTCAACTTTCTTGAAAATAGGTATGTTTATATATCTTTTTATTCTCCACTGCTGCTGCTGCTAAGTCGCTTCAGTCGTGTCCAACTCTGTGCGACCCCATAGACGGCAGCCCACCAGGCTCCCCCGTCCCTGGGATTCTCCAGGCAAGAACACTGGAGTGGGTTGCCATTTCCCTCTCCAATGCATGAAAGGGAAAAGTGAAAGTGAAGTCGCTCAGTCGTGTCTGACTCTTAGCAACCCCATGGACTGCAGCCCACCAGGCTCCTCTGTCCATGGGATTCTCCAGGTGACAACCTTGCAAATAGCAGGTGTTAATAATTATCAATTATTTGATTACATTTTTGTGAAGACCGTGTTCATTATATTGATGGACATTGCTAAACAATCGGTTGTTCCCTAGCTATCTAGACAAGTCAGGCCTCTTATGTTCTTTTTTCATATGACCGGCCTCCCTAGATTTTGTCTTTGATGGGAGTGTATTAGAAGGCACTGAAAAGCAGTCAGTCTGACTTTGAGGCCAACCTCTAGCCACTCTGATGAGGCATAGAGCAAAATAAAACCTGTCCAACCTCTTTCCTCATAGTCTGCCAACTACTCACTTCACAGTAATGACATATTGGGAAAATGGAAAGCATTTTTTGCTTGTGGACATTGAATGACAAACTCTGACATATTTGTGTGAAGAAGATGCCGTCTCTGCATCAATCATCTTCCACCTGTTAACTTGTAAGCTACATCCCAAATTTACCTGGCTTTCTTATAATAGAGAGTGGTGGTGGTGGTGGTATCACTAAGTCACGTCTGATTCTTGCCACCCCGTGTACTGTAGCCTGCCAGGCTCCTCTGTACATGGGATTTCCCAGGCGAGAATACTGGAGGAGTAGGCTTTTCTACAAATATCCTGTAAAAACTTAGTGAGATTCTAGCATCCAAAACAATACATGACTCACCCCATACCCTGCCAAGTCCTCAATGTATGGCATATCTCCATCAATAAGGTAGTCTTTTGTGGATTATACAAGGCTCTCAAGTGATTACTTCCTTTCCTGTTTAATTTTTTGAGTCAAGGTTTGAAAGAATTCAATCAATTATTACTTCATGCAGAAGTCCTCCTTTTAATTGCAGTTACTCATGGAAAAGATAGCATGGTAAACTCATAACATCAAACATAGTGAAATGGAGGGAGAGAAAACAAAAACATAAAGAGCAAAATTCAAACGCCTTTTACAGACTTTTTGCTTCAAGGCCAGACCCATTCAGAGTAAAAGAAATCCTTCTGCTCATACACAACTGAGAGTTCTTTTTTACTTCCAGCTTTCATCCATGCTCTTTGCATTGTTTGGATGCTTTCCCGGCCATTCTAACCTCATTTACCAAGTTAATATCTCTACATATCCATCAGCTCTCAGCCAGAATAGTACTTCTCGAGCACCAGCCTTCCTCATCTTAGGCCTTCTGTTATTCTTTTTCATTGCATTCTGTAACTTTCCATCATCTTGTGCGTTCTGTAAAAATTTGAGGTCAGGATCATGTCTGTCTTGACCATTATGGTAATTCCTTCTCTGGCACAGTAACTGACAAAGCAGGGATAACACTAGGAAGATTATAATGATCTAGTATAGAATTCTACTTATTCTTGTGAAACCAGGTCAATCCACCCATATAATCACATTGCCAATCACAGTTTCAGATTTTAGAAATCTGAAATCTAACTCTCTTGAACTTACTGTTGCTCATTTTTCCCAAGAGATATCAGGGTCATTACTTTATTCACTTACTCTCCTCAAATGATTACTTCCTTTCCTGTTTTAATTTTTTGAGAGTCTAGGTTTGAAAGAATTCAATCACTCGTTGCTTGTCGCAAGTTTCTAGTTTTTCTCTGTATGATGATAGTATAGGATGTATAGATTCTCACAGAGGATATTATAATGATGCCCAAGCAAAGTCTGATTCACTAGAGTAAAACTTGCTAACCCCCACATCGCAGGTAAACACCGAAGTGGCTTTCCTAGTGTTGAGCATGTACTTGAAAGTGAAAGTGTTAGTCGCTCAGCCGTGTCCAACCTTTACAGCCCCGTGATCTGTAGTCCGCCAGGCTCTTCTGTCCATGGAATTCTCCAGGCAAGAATACCAGAGTGGTTTCCATCTCCAGGGGATCTTCCTGACCCAGGGATCAAACCCAGGTCTCCTGCATTGTTGGACAGACTCTTTACCCTTTGAATCACCAGGAGAGTTCCGAGCAGGTACATAAGGAGATCATTTTGTTTTGGGCACAGTTTCCAGAAAGGTGCAGATGGATTGAATGTGTATCCCTGTCTTCGTGGCAGCATTTCTGTTTGAAAAAAAAAGCATGTGGAGTTTCAGATAGCTGCAGGATACAACAGGTTGCTGTGTTTTCTTTGAGATGTTCTCGCCTTCCCTACCATAGCCTCAGGGACGGCAGACAGCCAGATTTTCTCTGCATTTACTGATAAATATGTGGATTCTTAACCTACATCATCATTAAACACTCCAACCTACTTCAGGATTTAGATCCAAAGATGTATGATGAGAATACAAAGATGACAAAAAAGAAATGACTATCAACCACAATCAGCGAATATAGTCTGTTGTGATTGATCCTTTAGTTATTTAGGGCAGAATTTATAATGATCTGAATAAAATGATCTCATATGTATGTTACTTAAACCACTGTCTTCTTTTTGGATTTTTTTTTTAATGAACCCTCTTATGACTAGATTCATGCAGAATATGAAACAAAAGTTACAACAAAACCTATTTTAGCTTCAGCACATGAAAAAATATTAAATCCTCAAAGAGGGAAATACTGTTCATACAGAAATAAAACATAAATTTGAGGGCAGGTTGTTGGAGCACTGCTGTCACAATTGTCAGCTCACTACTGTCCATGGAGCTACTTTTATTAAAAATAATTATCTGTTCATGGAGGTGCAACATCCAAACAGGTTATAGAAACTTTTATGTGATGTAGACAGATGTTAGAATTACTTATCTTGACTCTTTTTAGCCCAAATAATGCTGAGCTACTCGCACTGTGATAGATATTATGTCTGGATAGTTAAGACAAGAGTATTTTAAATTAAATATCTTTCACACCCTTTTTTAAATTATCTAAAAGTATGATCAATCTTTTGAAAATGTTACACCTAAGCCCAAAAATAAAGTAGGTAGGCAAAATAGATGATTTGATGAATGTTCTGTTTTCCTTGGGTGTGTGCGTGCATGCTCAGTCACACAGTTGTGTCAACTCTTTGTGACCCCGTGGACTGTAGCCCACCAGTCTTCTCTGTCCATGGGATTTCCCAGCCAAGAGTGCTGGGGTGGGTGCTGTCTCTTCCTCCAGGAGCTCTTCCCCACCCAGATATTGAATCTGTATCTTCTGTGTCTCCTGCATTGGCAGGTGGATTCTTTACCACTCAGCCACCTGGGGAGCCCTTTATTTGGATATAGCAATATTTAAATATAACAAATGGCCTGTCATATTTTCAAATGTGTGTGTGTATAGTTTGTATCTTCCTGTTTACTTGTAACTATATGATATTATACGATGTTTCCTTTTTTTTTTTTGGAGAATGAATTTTTTATTATTTTTTTCTTTTTAATTTTTTTCCATTTATTTTTATTAGTTGGAGGCTAATTACTTTACATCATTACAGTGGTTTTTGTCATACATTGAAATGTTATATGATGTCTGAATCTTTTTGATTATGACAGACAGAACATCAATAAAAATTTAATTACATCATTGTAAGTGGCGCCAGTTGGCTCAAACCATCAGATGTTCAGTTTGCTTCATGACAGTAGAAAACATGGAAATAATAGCTCAAAAATTACATCATATACATGTTTTTGTCATTTTCTTGGGGCCTACAGACTGGCACATGACTTCCCAATTCCTAATGTCATGTTCAATCTTTAAACACTTAAAACTTTAATTTTCCTGAAGAAATCCACACTTGAGGCTCAACATCTCGGTTCTCCAGCCTCTATCACGTTTTACTGACTATCGAAATACAAATCAATTAATCAATCAGCACAAATTATAACTTTTGGTATCAAGTGACAAATAAGATACACCTAGGGATATGATGGACACAATAGGAAATAATAGAACTTTGCACAATTTCTTTCAATAGAAAGTCCAAACTATTTTTACCTACTGCTAGAAATTGAGGGGATCCTTTTTTAACATGGATCTTATCACGAGGAGGCAGGCTCTTGTATTAATGAAACTGGTTTCTTTGCCATTTCAAGACAATTAAAGCCAATTTCATAAGGAGTGTATTTTATATCTGGGACAATCAATCTCTAAGTGCAGAGAAAAGATAGATCTTAGATTAGTTTCAAGTACATCATTTAGATTTTTCTAGTTAAGATAAAATACATAAGTGAATTTTTTTTGTTAAGCTATTTGAAGTTTAGTTTTAAAACTCTCTGCTAAGATTATTTTATTTATTGTTTGGTGCTAAATAATCATTTAAAAGGAATTGAAAGTGAGAGCAATGCTTCTCTTCTAGCCATAGTATAGTTATTCTTAGCATCTACCTACCACACATGTGAATTACACCCAAGAAAGAAAGAGTATGACAAGGGAGATTTCAGACTTGATTTATTTCTTCAAGGAACTTATCATGTGCAACATGAACATACAGCACTGTGTTAAATGCTATGAAGGAAAAGTAGATGGTGCTATTAAAACATATCATAAAGAAAGCCTGTCTAATCTGGGCCGGGATAGCTAGAATACATGATATTTAAACTCAATAAAAAGTGATATTTAAATAGGACTCTGGAGAATGTGGCAAAGGTGGGAAGAATTTTCATGTGGTGGGTACAGTGAACAGACCTTGACAGAAATGAAGAACAAAGATGGATGTGGATCACTGAGATGGCCTGGGAAGCCAGTGGGTGGCCAGATCCTGGAGAGCCCAGGAGGCCAGGTTAAGTATCTGAGACTTTGCCTATAGCTGTGGATGCCAGTGAACAGGAGAGTTAAAAGACAAATATGCACCTTTAAAAAGAAAATACCTTACTTGGAAAAGCAGTTGATAAAAATCTATGCTTACTCTTCTTTTTATTTTTACTTTTATATTTATTTGTTTTTAAATGGAAGCATAAGTGCTTTATAGAATTGTATTAGTTTCTGACAAACATCAACTTTAAAAAAAATTGTGTAGTTAATTTACACTGATTTAGGTGTATGGCAAAATGATTCAGTTATATAGATATAAATATAAATACATATGGCTTCCCTGGTGGCTCAGATGGCGAAGAACCTGCCTGCAATGCAGGAGACCCGGGTCCAATCCTTGGGTTGAGAACATACCCTGGAGAAGGGAACGGCAACCCACTCCAGGATTCTTGCCTGGAAAGTTCCATGGACAGAGGAGCCTGGCAGACTCTAGTCCATGGGGTGGCAGAGAGCCACACACCTGAGCAGCTAACACTTTCACTTTCATGTATATATTCTTCTTAGATTCTTGTCCATTATAAGTTATTACAAGACATTGACTATAGTTTCCTATGGTATACAGTAGGTCCTTGTTATTTATTTTATATATAGTAGTATGTATTTGTTAATCCCAAATTCCCAATTTACCCCTCCTCCCCTTTACCATTTGGTAATCATAACTTTCTTTTCTACATCTGTGTGACTATAATTCAGCCTTCTATGTGATTGATTTTATGCAAAGGCTGTTAAAAACCTGTGTACTGGTACCTACAATCTCAGAGAGGCCAGGATCCTATTGGGCTGTAGAGAGTGATAAGACTGAATTCTGAAAGCTCATGGGCCATTTGTTCCAAAACCAAACAAGTTTCAAAGATTGTGATTATTTTTAACCCCTAATCTGGCACTATTGTGATATTAAAATCAAAGGCTGGTTGTGAATAGCTGAAAATTCCATAAACAAAGTTAAAAGGCAGATAACAGACCAGGAGAAAATATTTGCAAGATTCAGTTAAAAAGTCAACCATTTTTGCCAGTTTAAGGGAGTTTTACAAATAGTTGTGAAATGAAGAGAAGCAAAAAGCAAAGGAGAAAAGGAAAGATATTCCCATTTGAATATCTTTGCAGAGTTCCAAAGAATAGCAAGGAGAGATAAGAAAGCCTTCCTCACTGATCAATGCACAGAAATAGATGAAAACAATAGAATGGGAAAGACTAGAGATCTCTTCAGGAAAATTAGAGATACCAAGGGAACATTTCATGCAAAAATGGGCTCAATAAAGGACAGAAATGGTATGGACCTAATAGAAGCAGAAGATATTAAGAAGAGGTGGCAAGAATACCCAGAAGAACTGTACAAAAAAGATCTTCACGACCCAGATAATCACGATGGTGTGAACACTCACCTAGAGCCAGACATCCTGGAATGTGAAGTCAACTGGGCCTTAGAAAGCATCATTACGAACAAAGCTAGTGGATGTGATGGAATTCCAGTTGAGCTATTTCAAATCCTGAAAGATAATGCTGTGAAAGTGCTGCACTCAATATGCCAGCAAATTTGGAAAACTCAGCAGTGGCCACAGAACTGGAAAAGGTCAGTTTTCATTCCAGTCCCAAAGAAAGGAAATCTCAAAGATTGCTCAAACTACTGCACAATTGCACTCATCTCACACGCTAGGAAAGTAATGCTAGAAATTCTCCAAATCAGGCTTCAGCAATACATGAACCGAGAACTTCCAGATGTTCAAGCTGGTTTTAGAAAAGGCAGAGGAACTAGAGATCAAATTGCCAACATCTGATGGATCATCGAAAAAGCAAGAGAGTTCCAGACTCTTTAGAAAAACATAGAATAGAAAAACATCTATTTCTGCTTTATTGACTATGCCAAAGCCTTTGACTGTGTGGATCACCATAAACTGTGGAAAATTCTGAAAGAGATGGGAATACCAGACCACCTGACCTGCCTCTTGAGAAACCTGTATACAGGTCAGGAAGCAACAGTTAGAACTGGACATGGAACAACAGACTAGTTCCAAATAGGAAAAGGAGTATGTCAAGGCTGTATATTGTCACCCTGCTTATTTAACTTGTATACAGAGTACATCATGAGAAACACTGGGCTGGAGGAAGCACAAGCTGGAATCAAGATTGCCGGGAGAAATATCAATAACCTCAGATATACAGATGACACCACCCTTATGATAGAAAGTGAAGAGAAACTAAAAAGCATCTTGATGAAAGTGAAAGAGGAGAGGGAAAAAGTTGGCTTCAAGCTCAACATTCAGAAAACTAAGACCATGGCATCTGGCCCCATCACCTCATGGGAAATAGATGGGGAGACAGTGGAAATAGTGTCAGACTTTATTTTTGGGGGCTCCAGAATCACTGCAGATGGTGACTGCAGCCATGAAATGAAAAGACGCTTACTCCTTGGAAGGAAAGTTATGACCAACCTAGATAGCATATTAAAAAGCAGAGACATTACTTTGCCAACAAAGGTCTGTCTAGTCAAGGCTATGGTTTTTCCAGCGGTCATGTATGGATGTGAGAGTTGGACTGTGAAGAAAGCTGAGCGCTGAAAAATTGATGATTTTGAACTGTGGTGTTGGAGAGTCCCTTGGACTGCAAGGAGATCCAACCAGTCCATCCTAAAGGAAATCAATCCTTAATATTCATTGGAAGGACTGATGCTGAAGCTGAAACTCCAATACTTTGGCCACCTCATGTGAAGAGATGACTCATTGGAAAAGACCCTGATGCTGGGAGGGATTGAGGGCAGGAGGAGAAGGGGAAGACAGAGGATGAGATGGCTGGATGGCATCACTGACTTGACGGGCATGAGTTTGAGTAAACTCCGCGAGTTTGTGATGGATAGGGAGGCCTGGCGTGCTGTGATTCATGGGGTTGCCAAGAGTCGGACATGGCTGAGCGACTGAACTGAACTGAACTGAAGGGAGTTTTATTCTTTTATGCTTATTCTTCATATTTCCTCCTCCCAGCAATCTTAAATCTGTACAATCCCAATGTCTTGAATTATGTTCTAGTACCATTGGGAGTTTTCAGAAATAAAGATTCAGTCATTGAGGGTAATCCTACTTTAATGATCTATACATTCACTGATGATAGAAAGCATTCACTGATGATAGAAATGTCCCAGTACGAATCTAATGCTCTCAGTAGGTTGCATAGATGAGAAAAACTAATAATTGTAAGGTATTCTCTTAGGAACCAGTTTTATCAGCCTGGTGGTGGCAGAAGCAGTGGAGTGGCTTACGGTGTTATAATCCTGAGCGTTATAACAAATAAGCGATGGAGAGAGTCTGTTTGACTCCTTAGATTGATGGATGATCATCAATGGACGGCAAATGAGCAATTTGGCAAACAGGAAACAAAGGAAACTCAAAAAACATGTTTGGACTTGGAAATTGAAGGAATCTGGCTTAGAGTCAGGAGATGTTGATGGGTAACATGCGAAGGATATTGGACTTCTTTGATGTACCAGGGTAAGAAGACCTATAGCTCCTCTTGTGTCTATATACCTGCCCTGGCTTGGGTACCTGAAAGCATTATGATTTTTCTGGCAGTAGTGTTTATCTTTTTCTGCTCAAACATGGTTCTCTCTTAAAGATCCTCTACATCTATTTTTTCCCTTCCATTTCTCTTTCTCCCCCATTCTCTTTTTAATCTATCATAGTTTATTTTTAATTTAATCCCCCACTTCTCTTCCCCATTATTCTTTTCTTTTCTTTTTTCTTAAATGAACATGATATGGAACAGAGGTGAGTAATTTACAATATTTATTATATTTCTGTTTTAAAAGTTTTATAATTTCTATACATTATTTATAATTTATCTAAAACTACAAATCACATAATTGAAATCACTGATAAATTGCTGTATTTGGGTAATATTTATTTTTATTATAAGTCAGTGTTCTTTGTTAGGAAAACATGAAACAGAGATATTCTGCTGAAATCTAAAGAACAGAAGATGTGCTGTGATACCACTGTTGTTGTTTAGTCACTAAGTTATGTCTGACTCTTTTGCAACCCCAAGAACTGTAGCTTACCAGGCTCCTCTGTCCATGGGATTTCCCAGGCAAGAAGACTGGAGTGGGTTGCCATTTCCTACTCTAGAGGGTCTTCCTGAGCCAGATGGAACCTGCTTCTTCTGCATTGGCAGGCAGATTCTCTACCACTGAGCCACCAGGAAAACCCTGTGATACCATATCGCAGTAATAAAACCTCAGATTAACACTGTCTCCTATTTAGAGTGGATATTTTTAGTCATTGTGCAGTTAGTAGGTGAATGATAATATTGATTGACAAATTTTGAAAAGAAACAAGTTGACCAAGAGTTGTTAGGAAATTAATAGTAGTGCATACCTAAAGAAGTGCTGGGCTTAAGGTTTTGCATGGATAATCCTCATTAAATCCTCATAATAGTCTTAGAAGAGAAGAACTGGCATGTTACAACTTTATCAGCTGTAAAATTGAAGTTTAAAAAGGTCAAATTAATTGCTTTCTAAAGACGCAGTTGAAGAGCTAGGATTCAAACCCAGGTAGTCTTACTCCAAAGCTAAAACCAAACTTGGCTAATCTGGCTCAACCGTCTCTTATTACTCCTACATCTGTAAGGTAGCATCAACTCTTCACAGACAAAAAAGTTAAATTGTACTTTCTTTGGATAACTATAATAGTTATGACTAAACAATCTTTCTCTATTTCACTTTATTTTATTGGCAATAAATAACATCTTTATTCACTGATAAGAGTATTGCAAAATTCTAGCATAAAACATACTATTTAAAAGAAATTAAAGCTATAGTTTGAGAATAAATAAAATGATTAAAAGCAAAGCAATGTTAAATTTGATTTTGCATCATTGTATTTCCTTGGAATTTTCTAAAAGATACAAAGTGGTTGTAAATCTTTTTTTTTAAACATATTCATAGTGAATATAGCATATATTTCCAGTAAGCAGAATCTGGTCTTGGTAATGTATTTGCTCATTTATTTTTTATTGTCCTACTTTTAGCATAAGGTGTCCTGTTAGTTTACGTGATTGGTAAATTGTCAGGAACGAGCCAATTCTCATTCAGAACTTGCCAAATCATCAAATTGGCAATGGGGTTTTCAGGTTTCTAAAAGCTTCAATACTTTGAGAATTGGCTGCTATCCAAAGCCCCCGCAGAGGTTGAATTAGAATAACCCATATGCCTGAGGGCTTCCTTGGTAGCTCAGACAGTAAAGAATCTGCCTGCAATGCAGGAGACCTGGGTTTGATCCTTGTCTTGGGAAGATCCCCTAGAGAAGAAAATAGCAACCCACTCCAGTATATTGCTTGGAGAATTCCATGGACAAAGGAGCCTGGCGGGTTACTGCCCATGGGGGTCACAAAGAGTCAGACACAACTGAGCGACTAACAGACATATACACACACACACTCACACACGTGTGTCTGAAAAGAAACATAGGCTCCCTTGTGGAACAATCTTATGAGCCTGCAGGCCACAAAAATGTAAGATGTCTTTGATCCCTTACTCCTGGTCAGCAGGTGCCCTGGTCTGGGATGGCTTTTTCTGCTAGAAGATTGGGACCTCTCATTGTCATTCTGTTTGGGGTTTTTTCTCATCTCTAGACACCATCTTTTTTTGTGGATTTCACATATCCACCATAATGTGGAAGAAGTATCAAGAAGGTAAAGGGAAATCATTAGATTCTAGGTAAGGTTATTTTGATTCTGATTCCTATTAGGAATTTACTAACTTTGATGAACTAGTCCTATGGTTTCTCTGATTTCTGATTCTCGGTTACCATATTTATAAAATAGAGCTTGTAGGTGGAGCAAAAATAAATTATATATGCCTCACTATGAATCCTTCCCATAACTTAAAAATATCTTAGACATATAATAAAAAATAAACACATAATAGTTCAGAATAGTAATTGAAAATTCATCTTACAAAAATGGAATGGTTCCTAGGATGAAGACCCATTTGAAATACAAAGTAGTCCATAGGAGTAAGAGTATCAGAAAGGAGTGCATATGGCTATTGAATAAAGGAAAAGGAAAAGATCACAGAGGAATATTTTGCAAAATTGTGCATTTTTACAAGTGGGTGGGAAAAGTGATTTGAAGTAGATGAATCATTCCTTGTTTTTCTCCCCAAATATATGGTTTGAAAGAAGCAATTTGAGCTTAAAATAAAGACTGTGTATGTAGCTTTGTCCCACATTCAATAGGAGGACTTTGACAGGCAATGGCAGACTTTTTGGGGTCTATCTGGATTCTGTCAGTTTGCCCATCTGGAAAGAATGGTGTTAACAGGCTTGTATAAGTGCTTGATCTTTTACCTCATTTCAAATTACTGATTGAAATTTGGATTTATCCATCAATCTCCAATTATTTGGGTTAGCCCCAGTTAGCAGCTTGAGGCAAAATAATACATCACTAAAGTGTTAGAGGAAAGATAATACTGGGCATATATTAGCAGATGCTTTATAAATGTTCATTGAATGAATAAAGGAGTTAATCTAGTTTATTAGATTAAATGAAGACTACAGAATATGGCTTGTTATAAAACATCTTTCTAGCAGTGACTTTTCTTAAGGTAAGACAAGGTATACTGAAAAATGCTCTTCCTTCTAAAATGAACTTCTAGCCTTTTCCCCTTCTATTTTTTAAAAAAGATAAACAACTGTTTATTTGCCCACTTTTCTTCCATATTTTCTCATAGAAGAAGGAAGCAAAACACGTTAACACTGAACTCTGATGCACTATTAAATAACTCTTCACATCTAAATGTGCCCGCAAGGTTTTGCTCTTATATTATTACATTTGTGCATTTATTTTTGATGAAAACATGATTTCAGAGTATAAAGCATTTTCTTAATGATCTCAGAATGTCGATATATTAAAATATAGAAGTAATTTCTGCCTAAATACTATGGTATTTTAGTAATGGAGCAAAATCACAATCTAACCACTGAAGTTTTTCATGTTTCTAGGTTTATCTAAGACTCCTTGGAATTTGCACTATTGTAGTTCGCCTTATGGCATGATGCAAAAGGGGATAAATAAGACTATTTCATTAGTTATTGTGTTCTAACAGAAATGAATAGGTAAATGATTACATCCTGTGCCTTATGGGGCAGGCCAGAGTTTTTCTTTTCTGACTGGAGCACTAACCAGGTTAGAAAAAAAAGCATTTAGCATAATAATTTACAACAATCATGCAAGAAAGAACAATCTTATACAGAGTGAAATACATTCTGTAGATATTAACCTTGAAGCCAGACTGGTCAATCCGACCGCTGTCACTTTCCCTTATTTCTTGGGCCACCAGCGAACTGGACACCGTGGAATGGGGGCAGTGGGCTGAACAGAGGAACCCACGGGAAAGGGGTGAAGAAAGGGGATGTTGACCAGCTGGACCCAGCTCCCTGATGATGCTGGTGAGGGGGGAATCTGTGTTATCAGGAATAATTATATTACTTTAAAAGGGTTTTTATTTGATCAATCTGGTGCAAACATGGAGTAACACCACAGAGAGGCTATGAAGGTGAAAGGGATTTTTTATGGTCACAGGTACCAGAAGAGGGCGACTAGGGTGTCACATAGGGAGACACATGGAAGGAGCTCCCAGAGAGCTGAGAGAGAGTGGGGACCCCTTGGCAAGTACTGTAGTGGAGGGTGGGGTCAGGGTGAAGTGTACAAGCAAAGGCAGTGAAGGAAGTTCATTGTGTGATTGGATATCATTAGGTCATAGTCAGGGGAGAGCATGAAGGGGGACCTGTGGCAGGGACCAGCCTTATCACACTGGCGGACTAGTCTCCTGGATGGATATTTACAGCCTGTTTGTGGAGACACTGAGGCATCAGGAAAATATGAAGCTTTGAAAATTTGCAGTACAGGATTATATGGCTAGATTCTCTAGATTTTATTCTCAGATTTTAAGAAAAAGACCCCTGTGCCTGTGAGAAATGGATGATAATTTTCCACCCAAAGTAGCTCTGTACAGGGTGATATAGGCCATTTGAGTTTGGAGAAAAGAATATTCTGCCTGTAGCTCTGATCATCAAGTGTGACTGATGAATAAACTGTAGGATTTACTATCATAATAGAAAGACCCTCCCATATTTCTGATATTGAAGATACTGTAAAAATTAAAAATTTTGAGTGAGATAAGAATTTGTTGGGAGATAATTTTCTATATAGGGGAATGGAACTTTGAACCCAGGAAAGAGATCTAGCATAACACTACCTCTCCTCCTTTTGCAAATGAGATAATTTTTTTTTCAAGTAGCCATGTATGGATGTGAGAGTTGGACCATAAAGAAGGCTGAGCGCTAAAGAATTGATGCTTTCAGATTGTGGTGCTCTCAAAAGACTCTTGAGGGTCCTTTGAATAGCAAGGAGATCAAATCAGTCAATCCTATAGGAAATCAACCCTGAATAGTCATTGGAAGGACTGATGCTGAAGCTCAAACTCTGGTACTTTGGCCACCTGATATGAAGAATTGACTCATTTGAAAAGACCCTGATGCTGGGAAAGATTGAAGGTGGGAGAAGGAGACGACAGAGGAGGAGATGGTTGGATGGCATCACTGACTCGATGGACTTGAGTTTGAATAAACTCCAGGAGTTGGTGATGGACAGGGAGGCCTGGCGTGCTGCAGCCCATGGGGTTGATAAGAGTGGAACATGACTCAGCAACTGAACTGAACTGTTGATCTTGTCCAGTTCTAACTGATGCTTCTTGACCTGCATACAGATTCTCAGGAGGCAGTTCAGGTAATCTGGTTTCCCATCTCTTTAAGAATTTTCCACAGTTTGTCATGATATGCACAGTCAAATGCTTTGGCGTAGTCAATAAGGCAGGAGTAGATGTTTTCCTGGAACTCTCGTGCTTTTTTGATGAGCAAACGGATGTTCATAGTAGGTTGCTATCCTGCGAGGACTAGAATGGAACTTTTCTAGTGGCCTTTTTTTTTTTTTTATCACCTATCCACTATGTTTTTATTTTTTAATTTTAGTTTGAGCAAGATAACACGATAGTGAATTGTTCTATCTAAAGTATTCTTTATGTATTTACCCTAAGATGTGTACAAGTCTATGGTAAAGTTAGACACTAGAGACTGAACCTGCATTTTTTTCCCCAAGAAATAATAAAACCTGAAGATGTATTCCCTAGAGACCCTGCCTGCAGACAAAAGGCCCACTGAAAGTGTCTTTAATGTCTTAGAGTCCTAAATTGGACATTAGCTTAGTGAATCTCAAATTTGGTAGCACTTTTTAAAAAGTTTTCTTTTTTTTATTATTGGTCTTTATCCCCAAAGAAAGAACAGATGCAGGACATGTTCAGGGTGATAACAGGAGATTGGGAACTATGTCTTTTTACCACTTTAATCCTCAGATATTCCTAAATTTAACAATTTTATTTATGTAAGAATAAAAAGGGATAGGTTATAATTTCCCTAATTTTACTGATAAGAAATATGCCAAAAAGGAGTTAAGTTACTCTAACTAACTAGTAGTTCTGGAATTCAAATCCAGGTGTGTGGGCTCTAGAGATTGCATTTTTAAGTTCTACACTAAGTGCTGCATATTGTCACCCTGCCTATTTAACTTATAAGCAGAGTATATCATGAGAAATGTTGGGCTGGAGGAAGCACAAACTGGATTTCCGGGAGAGCATAGGCATGAATTTGAGTAAACTCTGGGAGTTGGTGGTGGACAGGGAAGCCTGGCATGCTGCAGTCCATGGGTTGCAAAGAGTCGGACATGACTGAGCAACTGAACTGAACTGAAAGTGCTGCATAAAAGGCCAAACCTACTGAAAGGTCGAAGCTACGTTTTTAGTGGTATTTTTCAATCTTCTGGATTTTATTCTAATTGACATGGTTTCTCTACCCCCACATCTTTCTCTTTGCCAACTCTAAATGCCTATTTTAATAACACTTGTCTTCTAGAAATAATTCCCAGACCCAGTGTTTGTCTTGCGTAGCCCTGGTAGCTTGGCATCTGCTAAGCATATACATTATTTCCACTATAAACTTTATATTTGGATTCCAGATATCATACTCCTAACTCCTCCATTATTTTCCTCTACATTCTGTGTTCTTCTGCTGCAGTACCTCATCCTTTTTTCTTAGATCATTGCCATGAAACATCTACTTGGATAGTTTTTATCTTTAGACTTTGCCAAGTCCCCTTGGACACTGACTTATATTATCTCGTTGGATTTCCACCTTTAGTTCAAACCAACCCTGAGATCTCACACATATTTCCTTTGCCCTGTAGTGGCCACTATTTGGTCCATAACTTTTCTAACTAGTCAATTTACAGATATAACAGCAAATCAACCCTAGATATTTATTGGAAGGACTGATGCTGAAGCTGAAGTTCCAATACTTTGGCCACCTGATGTGAGCAGCTGATTTATTAGAGAAGACCGTGATGCTTGAAAAGATTGAAGGCAGGAGGAGAAGGGGACGACAGGATTAGATGGTTGGGTGAGATCAACGACTCAATGGACATGAGTTTGAGCAAACTCTGGAAGATGGTGAAGGACAGGAAAGCCCAGTGTGCTGCAGTCCATGGGGTACAAAGAGTCGGACACAACTGAGTGACTGGAAAATGAGAAAACAGCATCCTGTCTTACTAGTTTCGATTTCAGAAAATACTAGAAAGTATAGTCAGAAAGCTGGATGGTGAAAGATTATGCCCCAATGGATCTATTACATATTTTTAAAGGGATGAAATGTAAGTACTGTATAGTCAGATAAAATATTGAAAAAAGCCAAACTCATATTAGAAAAATTAAGAAAGCCCTGATCTGCAATTCCAAGTCAAAGTTTGCTTTTCTAAGAAGCAAACCAATAGCAAAGTAGAGATGTGGAGACACAGTTATTCAGTTTCTACTGCTGACTATTGCTTGCTGCACTTAATCCATCAAGAACAAATCTCTGAGGGTGAGAGGACCAGAACTGAGCTCAGGCATTCTTAAGCAGAGTTGCACTTTTGTTTCACCTGAAGAGCTTTTAAAAATACTGGTGGCTAGGCCTCATTTCCAAAGATCCTGATTTAATATATCTGAGATGAGACACAGACACTGGTATTTTATTTAAAAGATTCTAAGGTGAATGTGGGGCTTCCCTGATAGCTCAGTTGATAAAGAATCTGCCTGCAATGCAGGAAACCCTGGTTTGATTCCTGGGTTGGACAATTCCCTTGGAGAAAGGATAGGCTACCCACTTCCGTGTTCTTGGCCTTCCCTTGTGACTCAGCTGGTAAAGAATCTGCCTGAAATGCAGGAGACTTGGGTTTGATCCCTGGGTTGGGAAGATCACCTGGAGAAGGAAGAGAAAGGCTATCCACTCCAGTATTCTGGCCTGGAGAATTCCGTGAACATTATAAGACATAGGGTCACAAAGAGTCTGACATGACTGAGCGACTGTTACTTTATGGGGTACTTGTCCTGGGTGTTCATTGGAAGGACTGATGCTGAAGCTGAAACTCCTATACTTTGGCCACCTGATGCGAAGAGTTGACTCGTTGGAAAAGACGCTGATGCTGGGAGGGATTGGGGGAAGGAGGAGAAGGGGACGACAGAGGACGAGATGGCTGCATGGCATTACCGACTCAATGGGCATGAGTTTGAGTAAACTCCAGGAATTTGTGATGGACAGGGAGGCCTGGCATGCTGCGATTCATGGGGTCGCAAAGAGTCAGACACGGCTGAGTGACTGAACTGAACTGAACTGAACTGAAGGTGAATGTGTTATTCAACTAGGAATGAGAACATGTAAAGAACCCTTTGCAAAATAACTGAAAAAGTCCAGTGTGTTTTCCACCCCCTATCTTTTCATTCTCTCCTTTCTAAGCATGTGGCAATCTGCCTACTGGGGTCTCAGAGTGCAAGGGCCTCCTGACTCAGTTCTTTCTGTTTGGCCACTTTTCTCTCGGAGGCTTTCTCAAGTCATGGACTTGCCTCTCTGCTCTTGTAAATGGCAGGAACTGCTTGCTGAACCAAGTCTTCTAAGAGGTGAATGGATAAGTGGGATTGAACATGATGAGTAGTATTATAGAATATTTTTCTCTTCACCCTAAAGTGAAAAGCCTCTATCAAAATTGAGCAAATTTATTTATTTATTTATTTATCTATTTTTATTAGTTGGAGGCTAACTACTTTACAATATTGTAGTAGTCTTTGTCATACATTGATATGAATCAGCCATGGATATATGTGCATTCCCCATCCCGATCCCCGCTCCCACCTCCCTCTCCACCCGATCCCTCTGGGTCTTCCCAGTGCACCAGGTCCGAGCACTTGTCTCATGCATCCAACCTGGGCTGGTGATCTTTTTCACCCTAGATAATATACATGTTTCGATGCTGTTCTCTTGAAACATCCCACCCTCGCGTTCTCCCGGAGTCCAAAAGTCTGTTCTATACATCTGTGTCTCTTTTTCTGTTTTGCATATAGGGTTATCATTACCATCTTTCTAAATTCCATATATATATATTAGTATGCTGTAATATTCTTTATCTTTCTGGCTTACTTCACTCTGTATAATGGGCTCCAGTTTCATCCATCTCATTAGAACTGCTTCAAATGAATTCTTTTTAACGGCTGAGTAATACTCCATGGTGTATATGTACCACAGCTTCCTCATCCATTCGTCTGCTGATGGGCATCTGGGTTGCTTCCATGTCCTGGCTATGATCAACAGTGCTGCGATGAACACTGGGGTGCACGTGTCTCTTTCAGATCTGGTTTCCTCGGTGTGTGTGCCCAGAAGTGGGATTGCTGGGTCATATGGCAGATCTATTTCCAGTTTTTTAAGAAATCTCCACACTGTTTTCCATAGCGGCTGTACTAGTTTGCATTCCCACCAACAGTGTAAGAGGGTTCCCTTTTTTCCACACCCTCTCCAGCATTTATTGCTTGTAGACTTTTGGATAGCAGCCATCCTGACTGGTGTGTAATGGTACCTCATTGTGGTTTTGATTTGCATTTCTCTGATAATGAGTGATGTTGAGCATCTTTTCATGTGTTTTTTTGCCATCTGTATGTCTTCCTTGGAGAAATGTCTGTTTAGTTCTTTGGCCCATTTTTGGATTGGGTCATTTATTTTTCTGGAGTTGAGCTGGAGGAGTTGCTTGTATATTTTTGAGATTAATCCTTTGTCTGTTGCTTCGTTTGCTATTATTTTCTCCCAATCTGAGGGCTGTCTTTTCACCTTGCTCATAGTTTCCTTTGTTGTGCAAAAACTTTTAAGTTTCATTAGGTCCCATTTGTTTATTTTTGCTTTTGTTTCTAATATTCTGGGATGTGAGTCATAGAGGATCCTGCTGTGATTTATGTTGGAGAGTGTTTTGCCTATGTTCTCCTCTAGGAGTTTTATAGTTTCTGGT
This sequence comes from Odocoileus virginianus, assembly GCF_023699985.2. NCBI lineage: Eukaryota > Metazoa > Chordata > Mammalia > Artiodactyla > Cervidae > Odocoileus > Odocoileus virginianus. The sequence continues at coordinate 19,397,051 of NC_069698.1, forward strand.
CTTACATTTAGATCTTTAATCCATTTTGAGTTTATTTTTGTGTATGGTGTTAGGAAGTGTTCTAGTTTCATTCTTTTACAAGTGGTTGACCAGTTTTCCCAACACCACTTGTTAAAGAAGTTGTCTTTTTTCCATTGTATATCCTTGCCTCCTTTGTCGAAGATAAGGTGACCATAGGTTCGTGGATTTATCTCTGGGCTTTCTATTCTGTTCCATTGATCTATATTTCTGTCTTTGTGCCAGTACCATACTGTCTTGATGCCTATGGCTTTGTAGTATAGTCTGAAGTCAGGCAGGTTGATGCTTCCAGTTCCATTCTTCTTTCTCAAGATTACTTTGGCTATTCAAGGTTTTTTGTATTTCCATACAAATTGTGAAGTTATTTGTTCTAGTTCTGTGAAAAATACCGTTGGTAGCTTGATAGGGATTGCATTGAATCTATAGATTGCTTTGGATAGTATAGCCATTTTGACAATATTGATTCTTCCAATCCATGAACACGGTATATTTCTCCATCTGTTTGTGTCCTCTTTGATTTCTTTCATCAGTGATTTAAAGTTTTCTATGTATAAGTCTTTTGTTTCTTTAGGTAGATATACTCCTAAGTATTTTATTCTTTTTGTTGCAATGGTGAATGGTATTGTTTCCTTAATTTCTCTTTCTGTTTTCTCATTGTTAGTGTATAGGAATGCAAGAGATTTCTGTGTGTTAATTTTATATCCTGCAACTTTACTGTATTCGTTGATTAGCTCTAGTAATTTTCTGGTAGAGTCTTTAGGGTTTTCTATGTAGAGGATCATGTCATCTGCAAACAGAGAGAGTTTCACTTCTTCTTTTCCAGTTCTGGATTCCTTTTACTTCTTTTTCTGCCCTGATTGCTGTGGTCAACACTTCCAAAACTATGTTGAATAGGAGTGGTGAGAGTGGGCACCCTTGTCTTGTTCCTGATTTTAGGGGAAATGCTTTCAATTTTTCACCATTGAGGGTAATGCTTGCTGTGGGTTTGTCATATATAGCTTTTATTATGTTGAGGTATGTTCCTTCTATTCCTGCTTTCTGGAGAGTTTTAATCATAAATGGATGTTGGATTTTGTCAAAGGCTTTTTCTGCGTCTATTGAGATAATCATATGGTTTTTATCTTTCATAAAATTGAGCAAATTTAGAGACAAAAAGGATTATCTAGTGCTCCTCTATTCTTACATCATAACTGGCTTCTTCTCTGTTCAAAAATCTGTCTCGGAAAGCTGGGGAAAATGGGCTTATTTTGCCCAAAAACCTCAATTGCTTCTACTAATACTAATAGCTGTGAAAAAACAGACATGTTTCCTGTGCAGTTGGAGCTTCTGCAGTTGAATTTATTAGGAAGGCATATAAAAATAGCAAAAACAATGAAACAATTCAACTACGATTTGGAAAAATACTGAATGGAAATGCACTTGTTCTCCATATAAATGTTTTCCCTTTTGTCAAAGAAAGCCAGAAAATGTTTACAATGTGTAGGGTATTGAATGAATTTTCAAAGTATGTGCCACTAGATAAAAGGCTTATTTTTGGAGACCTTAAAGATTGATACTTTAGGTATTCTTTGATTCTGATCACACTTGGGTACCTAACAAATTTTCTTAGAATTCAATAGAGAATCTCTGTTAAGAATCAATGCTATCGAAGCATCTAAGAGAAAATAAAACCTGCGGGGAGGGTGTTTGCTGTTTGTTTTTAAGCAAATAGAGATAATTTTGGCAAAGACTTGGTGGTTTAAGGATGAAACTGTGATAAGTAAGTGTGTCTCTATGGTTCTGGGGAAAGATATTAGCTTTGTAAAATATCAATTATTTCAACATTAAACTCATAAGAGATAATTATATTGACATTGTAGGAGATACTGTTAGTAAAATAGGCATTTAACTAGGAAAATTAAAACCTGGCAAAACATAAGTACAAAGAATTGATGCTAAAAGAAATAAACAGATCCTCTACAGTTGAATGAAAGATACAAAGATCTGTGAATGCATAGGCTTGGCATAAGCTGGCTGTATGACCTTTAGCAAAATGACTTCTCTGTACTCTATTCCTTTAAATGTGGCACTGGAAAAAATCATGTGTTAAAAATTTAAAGGTCTTTCAGGAAATTTAACAAAATATAAAAAATACTTTAAAGAGCATAAGAAATTTCACAGCTTTCTTGTTAAACAGAAACTCAAAATTAAAACTACAATATATGTAGAAAGCTTTTATTTCGTTTAATCCATAATCAGAGACCATAGCTTTTATCTCTTTTTATAATTAAACAAAAAAATTTAAAAATAACCAAAGGATTTCAACTCAAGATTAGGAAAAGACAACAAATATAGTAAGATGTAAAGAAATAATCTAGAAGAAGAACTCATGAAATAAAATTTTAAATACAGTATAGCAACACAATAACTCTCTCTCTCCATACAGGAAAGTCCATGAAAATTTTAATCAAAGAGTAAAGGAAAAACCTTAACATTAGGAAGGAGAAAAGAGATATGAACCTAGATGTATAATAGAGTAAAACTACAAAAAAGATGACAAATAAGTGTAGAAATATAAAAAATGGAAATAAATGACAAGTGCAATAACACATATTAAAATTTATAAGACCTGGACAAAACAATACTAAGAGGGTAACCAGTAACTTTAATATCTATGATAAGTCTCTTCCTGAAATAAAGAAAGGAAATCCAGGCAAATAGCTTCAAAGAATATGCCCACAGTTAGAGAGCATGCTAAATTATACCAGAATGAATCATGATCAGCTTTTCACACACACACACACACACACACAACCCTCCTGGGGCCTACAGTGCTGATTCTCTGACAAGTTCTCTGATCCTGTGGACTTTGGATATAAATTCTGTAGTTGCAAGGTTTGATGTTTCACCGACTCTACCACTCATCAGAAGTGCTGCTTTGAAGAAAATCTCAGAAATCATAATCACAGAACTAGGGAAATAAAATTTCAGTCTTCTGGTGCCCTATGTAAGAAGGCCTAAGTTATGGAATTAATGTATTAATGGATAATGTGAATTTCTTAACACTGTCAGTTTTATCTCACATGTGCAACCCTTGTGAATACCATGATAAACTTGGAGTACTTCCAGAAGTACAGGTTGAAAGATGAAGGAAAACAAGTAACAGAGAATTGATACCATTGGTGAACAGTACTTTGTTAAAAAAGAATGCCCTGAAATCTTGCTGAGAGGAAGAATCTGACAAATTAGTTTATTTGCTCTTTCTTTGCCACTCTTCAAAACTGGACTCACCCTTTGAAGTAGTTTCCATTCAGATGTTAGCAGCAGCAAAATCCTCAAACTGCCATTGCATTTGGTCACAGTCACATTTAGTTTCAAGGACACAGGGTGAGTGATGTGAAAAACAATTTCCCTGGGGCCTAAACAGAGTTAGTTAGTATGAGAGCAAATGTTTAAGTTTATGGGGTGTTCTGTGTTGGTGTGTGTGTGTTAGGTGCTCAGTTAAATCTGACTCTTTATGACCCCATGGACTGTAGCTCACCAGTTTCCTCTGTCCATGGGATTCTCCAGCAAGAATACTGGAGTGGATTGCCATTTCCTTCTCCAGGGGGTCTTCCTGACCCAGGGATTGAACCCAGGTCTCCTGCATTGCAGGCAGATTCTTTACCATCTGAAACACTGGGGAAGCAGCTCTGTGTGCTGGTGTGGAGTGCCAATCCTGAGTTAGTCATTTGTGTTCTTTAGCAAATTTACTTCTAGTGTATTTTTAGTACATGGAACCCCTAAATTTCAAGGGTACAGAGAAGTGACCCTTCATACAAGTTCTAAGAGTTGAACTTGTTTAATATATATGATTTTGAGTCGCTGAAAATGTCCAGTTGGAATATCCAGGAATCAGCTAGCTAAACATATGGATCTGGAACTAAAAAGAATTAGGAATTGTCCACATGCAAATGGTTATTGGACTAAACCATCTTTCCAGCCAATCAGCTGTTTGAAGTTCTCATTACCAAGTTCACTGACCAGAGATTCTCACAGAGAGGGAGAAGTAGAAATTGAATGAGCCATGACAGCTTAATATCAAGGCTTTGTTTTATTGTTGACAAAAACATTTATCTGTCATTATGAAACACGTAGGTATTTAGCACTGAAAAGGAGGAAAGTAAAATAAAGGAATAGTTTGGAATATTTAGGGAAGTTCTTTCTGAAAGAGTAATATGAAAACTGGTACTTAAAAAATTAGTAATAGAAATTTATCTAGGTGAAGGGGGTGTGACAGAAGACATTAAACTTGAGTTATTCAAGGGAAAGAAAAAAGACATGGATAGATTGTAAAGGTTAGAGTGTAAGGTTAAACTGAATATCTTGTGAGTTCTGGTAGGGATTTTAGAAACCATATTAAAGACGTTTGGAAGCTACCAGAGTATATTTGGGAATAAATGAACAGATTTGAATTTTAAAAATTTATACTCTAACTTATGTATTGGGAAGGGGTAAGAGATAACAACTAAAAATGATTAGAATGTTACCAAAGTAGAGAGAATATCATGTTTTGGATAAAAGTATTGATAGTAAGAAGAGAGATAAGAGAATAGAATGAACAAATTATTTATAAAATAGAATCGATAATACAATGATTGGTTTAGAGGAAGATGTCAATATATTGTCTGGCTTTTGGCCCAAGCTGTTCTGTGGATGGGGTTATCATTTACTAAGTAAGAGAGGAGAAGAAGGACAACTGATTTAGATGTGTTTGTGTAAGTGGAGATGCCTCTGACACCTTAGTGAGGATGTCAGCAGGCATTTACACAAATGTTCTGGAGATGTAGAGAGGTCTTGACTAAAGATATAAATGTACTGATCAAGAAAAAAATTGGTTTAGAGGAAGATGTTCAAGATAATGCCTGCTCAACTCAGTCTCTGTTATGTTCATTGTACTATGTAGTCAAAAAAATGCTGGAATATTTTTTATATTTTGTCTAGTTCTCATACATCTAGCTAATCCATCTAACCGATTTATTTAATATGTTTTGTTTTTGTTAATGGTACCCATAAAACACCCTTAAAATAGAGTATCACATGCTGATGCCTCTTACAAACACACTTAACAGTTTAACCTGATCATTTCTCTTTATTTGTACCTTTTCCTCCTGATTAGCACTAGCCATTATGTATTAGAAAGACAACCAAAATAATTAAAAGGCCAGTAGGAGTTAAAATGAGTTGATTTTAGTTGTAGAGAAAATTATCATTATTTGAAATTTCATTTATTTGACAAGATGGGCAAACATGATACTGAACTTAGAAGGAAGAAATAATAAGATATGCATTCACGAAACAATTAGATGACAGATTCAGCACTCAAAATCTAATGATTTGTTAAATGTCTTTTTTTAAATATGCTTAGGTCTATTAGAAAATTCTTTTTGCTATTTCTCTGTTTCACAAAAGGTAGTCATTTTGTAACTAATAAAGGGGAAAATCACATTGTTGTAAGACCCAGTGCTGTTATTATCTATTAAAAAAAAATTCCAGCCAAACTAGCTCAGAGACATTAAAAATAAATTATCAGCCTGCAATTACCACAGGTAGATATTGTGCTGTCACCAAAAAGTAATGGGTGAATGGCAGATGAAATGCACAGTTGACGAGGTGCTATTTGTAACCCAGAACATGGTTCCTGATAAATCATAAACTGTACAATTAAGACAACAGAAATATGCACATTGAGAGATAGGCTTGTTTAATATTCATCACATGAGGATAGATATTGTTTAGTTTATCATGCTTTTACTAAATAATTAAACTATTTCAGTTTTAAATAGCACTCATATCTTTTAATGACGGCAATGGAGTATGTGGTTTCAGATTCCACTTGTGAAAGCGGCTATAGGATTCACAGAAAGCACACAGAAAGTGTGCAGAAAGTATTTGTTGAGGCTTTAGGCTCAGCCCAATTTCTCTGACATCCCCACCACCACAGTTCTTACCCGCCCATCACATGCATCATTTTCCCATTTTTAGACATCAGTTCTGCACCATGTAGGAGTAAACTTGGAAGTTTTTCAGCTGTTTTTATTTTAACTCACATTCTGATAGTATAATATCTCATTTTAGAAAAAGAAAATGGTTCCAGTTTTTAGCAAGCATTTGAACATTCCAGTTTACATGTATTCCATTGCGATTCCAACTACATTTCCTACACCAAGGGATTCACTGACAAGAGAAGAACACCAATATGTTAATAATATGAGCACTTACAAATAATAGGTGTAAAAAGGCAGGTGAGCAAAATGACCGAGGAGCAGAGAAAGCAGGATTTAGGAGATAATCTTCACAGAGGTGGTTGATAGACACTGAGGGTTTTTATCAGGGAGAGATATTTTTAGGTAGAGAATACAATGATATGGAGGTGCAAAGCAGTAGTATGTGTGAGGTTTGCAAAGAGTTCAATAGGCCTAGTTGATCAAGTTTGGGCAAATGACACAGGTGAAGCTAGAGAGGTCTATGGAATAGACTATAAAAGCATTCTTATAAGGTGGTAAAGAATCTGCATACAGTATAGGAGACCAATGTTCAATCCCTGAGTTGGGAAGATCCTCTGGAGAAGGGAATGGCTACCCACTCCAATATTCTTGCCTGGAGAATTTCATGGACAGAGGAGCCTGATGGGCTATGGTCCACAGGGTCGCAGAGTTGGATATGACTGAACAACTACCACTTTTTCTTTGACATGGAGAATGCAGAGAAATCAATATTGCATATGTTATTTGATCATCAAAAATTAAGTTAATGTTTTGGGGGAGATGTTTAAATGAGTTTTGAGGAGGCTTTGTCACATACAGTTAAATCAAAAAAGAGTCTTCTTTTTCCATGTAAATTAATCAAACTGTGTATGTGTATGTGTGTGTGTTTGTGTGAGTGTGTATGTATGCAAGGAGATCCAAGTAGTCCATCCTAAAGGAAATCAGTCCTGGGTGTTCATTGGAAGGACTAATGTTGAAGCTAAAACTCCAATATTTTGGCCACCTGATGTGAAGAGCTGACTCACTTGAAAAGACCCTGATGTTGGGAAAGACTGAAGGCAGGAGGAGAAGGGGACAACAGAGGATGAGATGGTTGGATGGCATCACCGACTCAATGGACATGGGTTTGAGTAAACTCTGGGAGTTGGTGATGGACAGGGAGGCCTGCCCTGCTGTGGTTCATGGGGTTGCAAAGAGCTGGACACAACTGAACGACTGAACTGACCTGACTGATATCAGTTATGAAAGCCAAAATGAACTACATATCCATGTCTATTCATACTGAAACTTGAATGAAAGTATTCAAGGTAGAATGTTTCTTTGAAAAGAAAATTCTTGACAATTTCCATGACCTTAAAGTGCATTTTTTCCCCTGTTTTCTCAACTTATCTCTGAAATAGCTATTTGCTATGGTGATTGTTTTATAATCAGTTCAGTATTGCCCATTTACTACCACCCAATCAATTGTTCCATGAATAACAAGAGAAGAAGGAAATTCCTCTTAATTTACATAAATGCTACCTAATACTTACTAATATCTGATATTAGTATATAACAAATATCTTCTTTTTACAAAAGCAAACTAAGTTGAACTAAATCTCCAAAAGATGTTGCTTACTTGTTCATTTCTTTCAAAATGGTTCTGAGGATGAAGACTTTATATTTAGTCACATATTTCTATAAATATTGTACCATTTCATCACCAGCAAAGCCCATTAACAATTCTTGGAAAATAAAAACATAATCTGGGTAATAAACTCCAATACTCTGACCACCTGATGTGAAGAGCTGACTCATTGGAAAAGACCCTGATGTTGGGAAAGATTGATGGCAGGAGAAGAAGCAGGCAACAGAGGATGAGATGGTTGGATGATATCACTGACTCAATGGACATGAGTCTGAGCAAGCACCAGGAGACAGTGAAGGACAGGGAAGCCCGGCGTGCTTCAGTCCATGGGGTCACAAAGAGTTGCACACAACGTAGTGATTGAACAACAATAAAATAAAGTCTAACCTTTTTCTTCTCCTGTGTGCTTAATCTAGTTTCACTTGCTCATAGGGTGCCATGCGTGCAGAGAGTTCACACTGGACCCTTCAAGCCAGAGCTCCTCTGTGAAAGAAACAGCTAACCTGACACCTCAGCTCAGACCATGTGCAGAAGCCACAGGCACAACAGCAATTCAAGATGGTGGTGATGGGCTGGGCTGTGTGCAGAGACGCGGCATCCGGCCCAGCGGTCTGGAGCATGCTGCATGGGTTTGGCAAGAAGCCCCGCTCTCACACTGATGAGCTCCTTATAAAGCAGCCCTGACCATGGCCTATTGGGAGAATGTGTGCTGTGTGTGAGCTTGCCCCTCTTGACTCTCTGAGTAGAGATTAAATCTGTCCTTTGCTTCTGAACCCACCTCAGTCTCCTTTTGTAGGTATAAGTAACACCAGGGAGAAGGATGCCGGTTGCAGAACGACTTGGGAGGGTTGGCAACAATTTCATACCATAAGAAAGGAATCGAGGGCTTCCCTAGTGTCTCAATGGTAAAGAAGCTGCCTGCCAATGCAGGAGATGCCGGTTTGGCCCCTGGGTCTGGAAGATCCCCTGGAGAAGGACATGGCAGTCCACTCTAGTATTCTTTATTCTTGCCTGGGAAATTCCATGAACAGAAGAGCCAGGAGGCTTATAGTCCAGGTTGCAAAAGAGTTGGACACAGTGACTAAACAACAACAAAAACACTGAAGAATTGATATCTTGTTCTTTTATATGTACCACTTTATTATAACATCTATAAAGGAGCATTACATAATTAATGTAAGACTTTGCACTTTAGATTACTGTGGGAATAATTTTGTAATCAGTTTAGAAATTTGGTCTCTTTAGAACATTTTAGCATTTATAAACCAACCTTAGTTTTTAAAATTCAGCAAGTGAATATATGTATATCAATAGATTTCATAAAACTATACATGTAAAGACAGATTAATATATCATTTTTAAGCCAAAGGTATTTCTTTCTTTCATTTTTAGTTATATCAAGTGTTAATTATTCTTTTGAATATATGCAAGATTGTATAGAGAAAATTTGATCATAACCTTAAACATAAATACCTACTGACTTTAGAATACGTGGACCTATCTTTCTGAATATTCTAATTTCATTATTTCTTGTATGACCACATAAGAAAAAAAACTGGCTTTATTTCTTTTAAGTGATACAATATTAAATTTCCAGTTTTCTAGGATCTTACCAAAGTTAGATTCCTCTGGTTTCTTGTTTAAACTCAAAGTTGAAAACTGAAATATTTTCGTAAAGAATTTTTTCAGTGTTCTTGGTATGCTTTTGAAGTCATCTCCAGGTCTGCAGACTACTAGTTATAACACAGCAGTTGTTTGCATTTATCTTTAACAGGTAACAGCAGGTTGGCAAGAGCTTTGAGAAAAAGAAGAGAATAAAGAACGTTTATATTTAAATAGCCAAATAAAACAATAAAATGCACTAAGTAATTCCATAGTGTAGATCTTGACATCAAAAGATATTATCTTTCTCTTTCTTTTGCTTCCATAAATATTCTTAGGATGTGGGGAATAAAAAAATTTAATCTTTCTCTTTTCAGCCTTTATTCTCTCCCTCAAATCTTTTTTTGTGACATCAAATGGTCTTTTAAGTGGGGTTCATAGTTATGTGTTGAAGAGACAGTACAATTTATGGCATGAATTCCATTCGTGGAATAATTTTATTTTCAATTATTTCTTATAGAGATGCCATATTTGAGAACAGGAGGTTTATTTATTACATCCTGTGTATTATGGTTTTGAAGAACTCTTCCCCTAGGAAGCAAGTAATTATAGAAGTGAGTAAGCTTCTATGTTTCTAGAAAAGTTTAAGAGAAGCCACTAAATTATTTCTGAATAAACAGGAAATGTACTTTCATATCTACAAATTTGGTTTCTCTACTCCAAAACCAGTATCAGAGGGGAAAACACAAACTTTCTTGATAAAAATTAGATAAATTATACTTTAATACAATAAGATTATTAAAAAACAGTTAATTCTAAACTATTGAAATTTATTTAATTTCTTAGGATTTAAAATTTTTTCTCTGCACAAAAACAGGTCCTATTATATGGTTTCTATGGTTAAGTAACTTCAATGCCTTCTTTTGGTATTTTAGGGGGAGGAAATAAAGAATAATGCTTATTTTAATCTTTCTTTTTCTATCTTATAGAATATAACATTTATAAAAACCTAGTATATAGTAGATATAATTGTCTTATTAGCTTCAAAATTTCTCAAACAAGTTATGGGTACTTTTGTGGTAAAAAGAGATGGAGAAAAGAGAGATAAGGAAAGAGACAGACACAGAAAAAGGAAGATGCTATGCATCTGCAATTATAAATTCATGTCTTAGTGAATTTCTTCTTGTGGATACATGTGGATCTACCCCCATTTGTGTCAAAATTCCATAACGTGCTTTAACCATTAATCTATTAATAGTCAATGAACTATTTTTCTTTTCTGCCACAATTAAGAAATAGTGCAATAAATATTCTCCTGTTGGAATAAACGCACATTCCTTGGTCTCCCACTCAAAATGTCTCATGCTTACCCCCATATCTTTACCAGCTTGTTTTCCTGTTTACTTATATACACCAAATGTTCTAGTTAAACTGATTTAATCACAAAATAATTGTTCACATTCTACACTCTCAGTTCATTGTTTGCACCAAATACATTGATCTTGGATGGCCTCATATTCATTTCTTCATTTATTCAATCTTGTGCATTTGTCAGGTTCTACCTCTCTCTCTCTTTTTTTTTTTTCCTTGACAACTGACTTTATTTTTTTTTTTTCCATTTATTTTTATTAGTTGGAGGCTAATTACTTTACATCATTGCAGTGGTTTTTGTCATACATTGAAATGAATTAGCCATGGATTTACATGTATTCCCCATCCCGGTCCCCCCTCCCACCTCCCTCTCCACCCAATCCCTCTGGGTCTTTCCAGTGCACCAGGCCCAAGCACTTGTCTCATGCACCCAACCTGGGCTGGTGATCTGTTTCACCCTAGATAATATACATGTTTCGATGCTGTTCTCTTGAAACATCCCACCCTTGCCTTCTCCCAGAGTCCACAAGTCTGTTCTATACATCTGTGTCTCTTTTTCTGTTTTGCATATAGGGTTATTGTTACCATCTTTCTAAATTCCATATATATGTGTTAGTATACTGTAATGGTCTTTATCTTTCTGGCTTACTTCGCTCTGTATAATGGGCTCCAGTTTCATCCATCTCATTAGAACTGATTCAAATGAATTCTTTTTAATGGCTGAGTAATATTCCATGGTGTATATGTACCACAGCTTCCTCATCCATTCGTCTGCTGATGGGCATCTAGGTTGCTTCCATGTCCTGGCTATTATAAACAGTGCTGCGATGAACATTGGGGTGCACGTGTCTCTTTCAGATCTGGTTTCCTCGGTGTGTATGCCCAGAAGCGGGATTGCTGGGTCATATGGCAGTTCTATTTCCAGCTTTTTAAGAAATCTCCACACTGTTTTCCATAGTGGCTGTACTAATTTTCATTCCCACCAACAGTGTAAGAGGGTTCCCTTTTCTCCACACCCTCTCCAGCATTTATTGCTTGTAGACTTTTGGATAGCAGCCATCCTGACTGGCGTATAATGGTACCTCATTGTGGTTTTGATTTGCATTTCTCTGATAATGAGTGATGTTGAGCATCTTTTCATGTGTTTGTTAGCCATCTGTATGTCTTCCTTGGAGAAATGTCTGTTTAGTTCTTTGGCCCATTTTTTGATTGGGTCATTTATTTTTCTGGAGGTGAGCTGGAGGAGTTGTTTATATATTTTTGAGATTAATCCTTTGTCTGTTGCTTCGTTTGCTATTATTTTCTCCCAATCTGAGGGCTGTCTTTTCACCTTGCTTATAGTTTCCTTTGTTGTGCAAAAGCTTTTAAGTTTCATTAGGTCCCATTTGTTTATTTTTGCTTTTATTTCTAAAATTCTGGGATGTGGGTCATAGAGGATCCTGCTGTGATTTATGTTGGAGAGTGTTTTGCCTATGTTCTCCTCTAGGAGTTTTATAGTTTCTGGTCTTACGTTTAGATCTTTAATCCATTTTGAGTTTGTTTTTGTGTATTCTACCTCTCTTTTGATGAGCAGTGATTGCATTCTCTTCTATAACACATAGTTACCATGCATGACTCAGTTATGTAAGATATCTTGCGTTAGTTTAAGTGTGTAAATGTATTATTTTTTTCTTCCTAGCTATAGACACTTTAAAAACTTCCGATTATTCCTTGAGTTTCTAGCCTAATTGCATATTTTCCTACTCATGGGAGACATCTAAATAATAAATACTTGAGAGCAACAATTCCTAGATTTCTTTCTTAGTCAGTAGCAGTGTTAAAATTCTTAGAAAGTGAACAACCCACAGGTATCAACAAATCAGAATTGAGGACTGACTATGAAAGTGTCACTGGCTCGGTCGTGTTCGACTCTTTGAGACTCCATGGGCCTTATCCCGCCGGGCTCCTCTGTCCACGGAATTTTCCAGGCAAGAAGACTGGAGTGGGTTGCCTTTATCCTACTCCAGGGCACCCTCCCGACGCAGGGATCGAACCCCGGTCTGCCGCATTGCGGGCAGACTCTTTACCATCTGAGCTACCAGGGAAGCTCAGATACAGAAGTGCTGGGGAAAACGCCTGCAGCTCTCCTGAAGCATCAGATTTTTCTCTTTAAGTTGCTTGATTATGGAGAGATCAGATGCTGCAAGGAAGAACCTTGGCAATTGTGGTCTTTAGGAAGATACTTGAGGACCTACGACACTGATTACATAATTAAAAAGCCAGAATGAAACTCTTTCAACATTTTAACAATAGCCCATGCAGGTGATGGAGGGGTCATCTCGGTGGCGTGACCGCAGGTTAACCCTGACGCGGGAATCAGTGGCTCCTCCTGCCTCCGTCTTTGTCTTCCATGCTCCTTTCTGCTTCTGGCTTCCCTAGCGGGAACCATTTCAAAACAACACTGCAAAGCTGGAGAGAGGAAATAAGGTGTTACTGAGACTATCGGGACTGTACTGCATGTGACGGAGCCCCACTAAGTCGTCTTTATAAACTCCTAAGATTCTGGGGAGTGGATGCAGAGAGCCACTGTTTTGAGGCACCCAAGTAAGAAAGTTCGCTTGTTAAAACTGCCACCTACAAATCTGGAGTGATTGGCGTCTATCTTCTGTCTCTTCTTGCCCTCCGTACAGGGGATCCTGTTTGGGATTTCACTCTTGGAACTCTAGGCGTTTTGAACCAACAACACGTTAGTAATGTGGGAATGTTAGGCCTGTTAACCCAGACTTCAGAAATAGAGCGTATTTGGGGTTTGTGAGGGCTCCAGCCTGGGAGACACAGATTCAAGAAGCACTTGATTTGTCTTCTGGTGGATTACAAAATAAAGGGTCTTATGATGGCAGAAAAGGGCCAAGGCCACAGTTAGTTACAAGGGTTGCTCGTGAAGAAGTCTTTGGAGCCGGCAAGAAGTAAGGGTGGTTGTTAATAAAGTATTGTTTGGGGTCCAAGATGGTTGCATAGTTACAGGTTGTAAGACCTATAAGACCTTGATTCCATAAGGTAGCTGCTGGCTGGTGATTTTCTAAATATAACTGGAGGTGTCCTTGGGTCTGGTATGGTTTATACAGAGTTCAAGATCTCAATGGTCCAAGGGTGTGTCTGAGACCAGATTCTCAGTGGCCACTCAACTGCATTTGTTTTTGCCTGAACTTTTATGACTCCATTATAATTTCAAGTTGTCCTCAGTTCGATTTTTGTTCTGTAAAAAGTCACCAGTGTCAATAAGAACTGATGGAGGCAGACATAGAGGTATGAGAGGTACTTGGTTTATCAAAAGATGAATAGGAATTGACCATTAAACAAGGAAAAAGAATAGCAGATAGTGCTGTGTTTTATTCCAAGTAAGAGTCTGTGATTCTTGAGAAACAGTGTAAACTTCTGTTTACGTGGAAACAATGGGAATCAGAGACTGTTGGAAATTATTGGAAGACATTATAGACAGATGTATATGTAATAAAGAATAATTTGGATTTCCACCTATGAGTATGGAACTGTAGGAATTTTAAACGAAGTCGGGATGAAATGGGTGGATTTGTGTTTTGAAAAGTGTTCAGTAAAGCAGATTTTTTTTTCTTTTTCAATATTAAATACTACAATACTTCACAGTTTGGAGTTTGTTGTATCTGTAGATGTAGAACTGTGGATATGGAGGGCCAGGTATAAGTTACATATGGGTTTCCCACTGTGCAGAAGGTGGATACCCTGAGCCCCAGAATTGTTCAATGGTCAGCTGTAACAGAGGTGTGTGTTCCTATGTAAATTTTTATATTGGGAATCTCAGTTGCTCACAGACTCTCTGTGTAAAATAACATTTAGATAGTAACTGCTATGCTGAAGGTATTTTATTTTGGGTGTGGTCTCCACTACTGATTTAATTGATAATATCTGTTTCTGACCATTTCCTAATTAGGGTTGAAAAATAAAACAATTGTTGCTTTATACATATAAAAATGATACAGGTACAAAATATTTTTGTTCAAGAAATAACATATTGGTGAAATGAATAACTGTTACCAGGTCTGGCTGACAAAGAGAAATTCATGAGTAAAACTTAATTAAGTGTAGCGGGCTGAATGGGGACCTTCCCACAACCATGAAAAGTGAAAGAAAATGTTTGTCGCTAGGTCATATCCTACTCTTTGCAGCCCCATGGACTGTAGCCTGCCAGCCTCCTCTGTCCATGGAATTCTCCAGGCAAGAAAACTGGAGTGGGTAGCCATTCACTTCTCCAGGGGATCTTTCTGACCCAAGGATTGAACCTGAGTCTCCTGTATTGGCAGGTGGATCCTTTGCCTTCTGGGCCACCAGGGAAGCCCATATCTGTTCTATTTCCTGGAACCTGTGAATGAAAAAGAGATCTTTGTACATATAATTAAGGATTTTGAGTTGAGAGTGTAAGGAGATCCTGTGTTATGCAGATGAGCCCTCAATCCAATGATAAGGATTCTTATAAGAGATGTACTCCGAGAAGGAGTTGAGACAAACATTGAAATGACGTGGCTGCAAATCAAGGAATATGAATCGCCACTAGAAACTGAAAGAGAGGCAAGGAAAGAATTCCCCCTGTATCCCCCGAGGGAGCGCAGCCCTGCCAACACCTTTATTTCACACTTTTGGCTTCCATAGCTGTGAGAGAATAAGTCTGTGTTTTTTAAATGATCAAGTTTGTAGTAATTCATTATAGCAGCCATAAAAAGTAATGCACTAAGCTTTTTAGATAAATGTTTAAGTATCTGTGGCCAAGACAGCAGTTGAAAAAGTATCACGTGGGCAGTAGAAAAGCCAGAGTGATTTGAACAAATAAGGATCATTCACATATTAGCTAAAGAATTACTATGACAAGTGTGCAATTGTCTTATGATCTCACTTAAGCTGGCTGTGAGTGAAAGACAGTTTCTGCTACTGGGGATTTTCCTTTTATGTCCTAAAAGTGTGGTTCCTGTGAGAGATGGGCTGAGGATGAGGGAATTTTTAGGAACAGGAATTCTCTAAAACAAGCAAAGATTATGCTGAAGATTATTATGAAAGTTTGGCATGAAAAAGCACATGAATAGTCAGGTTATGAAAACAGGTCTAACATTCAAAGTAAAGAAAAATGCATTTTACATTTGGTTTCATTTTTGTGAAATCATCTTTGCCAAACAACAACACAGAGAATAGAGCCTAATGAGTTGTTACTATTGGACCTGATCTTTTCAGTTCTAAATTCAGTATGATGGGTTTATTTTTTGGGTGCTGTTCAGACAGTATCTCATAAATCTTTCTTTTGAGACATTTAAAAAATTATTGTATTAGTTTCCTAGGGCTGCTATAACAAATGACCACAAAATGATTGGCTTAAAATAATAGAAATGTGTTCTTCCACAGTCGGGGAGCTACAGGTCTGAAATTATGATGTTGGCGGGGCTGTGTTTTTCTGAAAGTTCTGATGGAGAAATTATCCCTCTCTCTCCTAGTTTCTGGTGGTTGCCAGTGATCCTTTGTGTTATTGGTATGTACATGTATCACTGCAAACTCTGCCTCCATTGTTGCATGATATTTTCCCTGTGTCTCTATGTTCAAATTTTCCTTTTTTTTTTTTTTAAATCAAGACATCAGTTCTTAGATTAAGGTTTACCTTTATCCAATATGACTTCTTATTAATTTGATTATATCTGCAAAGACTCTGTTTATAAATATATTGATCAGAGTTCTCCATAGAAGCAGAGCCAATGGGACTTATGTGTGTATATTTATTTTAAAAAGTTGGCCCATGTGATTATGCCTGGCAAGTCCAAAAGTTACAGGGTGGGTCAGCAGATTGCAGACCAGGGAAGAGCTAATGCTATAAAGTTGTTTGTTGACAGAATTTCCTCTTATTTGGGGAGAGTTCAGACTCTCTTTAAAAAAAAACAAAACTCTAGCTGTCAACTGATTAGATGAGGCCCACCCTAAATCTCGAGTGTATCTACTTAAACTCTGCTAATTTAAATGATACCCTCATCCAAAAATACTCTCTCAAGGAATATCCAGAATGTTTAACTACATATCTAAGGCTGTGATCTAGTGAAGTTGCCATATAAAATTAACTGTGAAAACAAAGTCATATTCATAGTACCAAGAGTTGTGACTTGGTACTATGACTATCTTTTGGGGGGCCATAATTCAACCCATAATACTTTTGTACATATATATATGTAATTTTAATAACTTTCTTAAATATTTTATTTTTTGCACAATACTGCTCTTTCTTTATAGTTGGAAATACAGGAATAAGACTAAACCATGTGTAAAAGTCCTAAATTTACAAAAGACAATTTAAATGTTCTGATTATTTTAGACTGATATGCAATCAAGTTTTAGTTCTTTGCATGGGAAGAAAATATTCTCTTGCTATGTCTATGTCATCATTATAACCCTGTTTGGCTTATAATTCAGTCATTTTCTCCATAGTGATATCCACACTGCTTTTATTTGTGATCAGGGTTTTATTTATTTATTTTGTATTTTCATTCATTGAACTAATGATTATTTGTTACTGGGGAAGGAAAGGTCTATATGGGCCTTGCTCTTGTGATAAAAATAAACAGGAAATAAACAAATTGATGATGTTATTGGAGATATCAATTTAGAACCAGGGAAGAATAAAAAGTGTGGGTTGATAGAGAATGAATTGAGGTGGGAGTGCATACAGCAATATTAGACTGTGATACCTGGGAAAGCTTCTCTGAAATGAAGACTGACATTTCAATTGAAGAATGGTTTGACAGGAAGGAGCCACTGACCTGAATGTTTGGGACAGAATCTTTGGATAAAAAGACCAACTGGAAAAGTCCTGAAGACAGAATAAGCTTGGTAAGCACATGAGACAGAAAAACAGCAAGTGTGGCTGGGACTTAGAGAATGGGAGAAGTCTGAGATCAAGACTTAGGAAAAGGGCAAAAGTTGCAAATTTTCTAATTTCTTAGAGTTTTATTGGGAAGTTTAAAGCAGGAGAAGATGCATTATTTGAACTATATCTTAAAATATATGCTTTAAAAATCCTAGTCTTTTGATGGGATAATATTAAGGAGGCAAAAATGGAGACAGGAAGATTAATTCAAAGGTTTTTAAATTAATTCAGCAATGTGCTGATGGTTTGAAATATGGTGATTACAATAGAAATGTTAAGAACTTCTCAGATCCTGGTAGGTGAAGTTCAGTTCAGTTCAGTCACTCAGTTGTGTCCGACTCTTTGCGACCCCATGGACTGTAGCACGCCAGGTCTCCTTGTCCATCACCAACTCCTGGAGTTTACCCAAACACATGTCCACTGAATTGGTGATGCCATCCAATCATCTCATCCTCTATTGTCTCCTTCTCTTCCCACATTCAATCTTTCCCAGCATCAGGGTCTTTTCTAATGAGTCAGCTCTTTGCATCAGGTGGCCAAAGTATTGGAGTTTCAGCTTCAGCATCAGTCCTTCCAATGAATTTTCAGGACTGATTTCCTTTAGGATGGACTGGTTGGATCTCCTTGCAGTCCAAGGGTAGGTGAAGGTATGTCTTTTTCCCACAGTGAACTCTCTATGCACTTAATGATATGTGAACTGTAAATCTTTCGGCAGTACTATTTATAGACTGCTTCACCTATTGACAAGATAAAAGTATACCTGAGGTTGGGTGTGATCATTTGCATATCAGTGTCTGAAGATTAAATGTCATTTACCAATGTTTTAGGTTTGACTAAAAGTATATTTTATCTGTTTTTCTAATAGAAAAAGTAATAAAATGTGTAATTTACCCTAAAGGACAGACTTAGAATAATGATTTTATCTTCTTAAGTGTCAGTTTGAACAAGAATCATCTAATCCAAGACATGGTCCAGTAAGTTGAATGTAAATTGTTTGAGATATGAAGGTGTTAATTAGTTCAGAAAATGTTGACCTTTCCCAAATGTCCTTTTTGTGTTTTTTTGTCAGTTTTCTCTGAGAGAAACTGATAGAATTGTTAATTTCTCAGTAGAATATAAAATTAGCTGTGGAGTACTTTTCATTAATATTTTTGAGTAAGTAAATCTTTCTCCCATCCCTCCCACCAGTCAACCCATAGTAGAGGGCCATGAATATAATGGTAAGTGTTTATAGTCATGTTTACATGAGACTATTAAGTTGCATAATCTTTAGTTTACTTGTTAATAGAGACCATTAATAACCTTTCTTTATGCATTGATATAATAGGACTAGTAATCTCAGTAAAAAAAAAAAAAATGGTTAGAACTTTGAAAAGTTCTCCCATTTGTTTCAGTTATCATTGTAATATAACAAACTACATTTAATAGCTTGAAACAACACTGTTGTTATGCTCACAGATTCTGTGGTCAGGAATTTGAACAGGGCATTGCCGGAAAGACTGGTATTTGCTTCCCAATGACTGGGGCTGGGGAGACCCAAAGTCTGGGGATGAATCTATGACAAAGGATGGAATCATCTGAAGACTTGTTCAATTACAAAATTAGCACCTGAGCTGGGTGACTGGTCATCTAGGACTATTGTCTAAACTGGAAGTCTAGGCAGTATTTAAGTTAAAAATGCATATATCCTATGCCATAGGGATCCCATTTCAACTGTATCTTAAATAATTTTTTGAAGAATCCACGTATAGGGATGCTCACTACGACATTGTTTTGATAATCCAGAGCACATGACTTCCAAGAAAGGCAAGAGTTTATATGCGCCAGACTTGGAAAGCTGCACAGCATTGCCTCTTCCCAGTGATATTTGTCTATGCCGTTATAAATCTTTCCAGATTCAAGGGGAAGGCAAGTAGACACTATCAGTTGGTAGGAGATTTACAGTGTATTGTAAAAGGGCATAAGGGCATATGGGAAGGGAGATAACATGATTGCTCTCTGAAGAAAAGGCAATCTGATACAACATATAGAATATTTAGCACAGGGTTTTTAATATGTAAGAAGCACTCAATGATAATTATCATTAGTATTTCAAGGTAATAGTAGATATAAAATATTCTTTAGTGTATTTTGAACTATAGTCCAATTTCAGCTTTTAATTATTCATGTCAATTGTTATAATAAGAACTTTTCGTGTAAAAAAAAAACCTCAGATTCCAGAAGGAAATTTAAATAATAGATTTGTGCTTTCAATTGGTGAGAAAATTTAATCCATTTATTGAAATGTAACAATTAGACTTAATTATGGATGAAGCACAAGCTGGAATCAAGATTGCTGGGAGAAATATCAATAACCCTCAGATATGCAGATGACACCACTCTAATGGCCGAAAGTAAAGAGGAACTAAAGAGGCTCTTGATGAAAGTGAAAGAGGAGAGTGAAAAAGTTGGCTTAAAGCTCAACATTCAGAAAACTAAGATCATGGCATCCGGTCCCATCACTTCATTGCAAATAGATGGGGAAACAGTGGAAAGAATGGCAGACTTAATATTTTTAGTCTCCAAAATCATTGCAGATTGTGATTGCAGCCATGAAATTAAAAGACACTTGCTCCTTGGAAGCAAAGTTATGACCAACCTAGAGAGCATATTAAAAAACAGAGATATTACATTGCCAACAAAGGTCCGTTTACTCAAGGCTATTGTTTTTCCAGTGGTCATGTGTGGATGTGAGAGTTGGACTATAAAGAGAGCTGAGTGCCGAAAAATTGATGATTTTGAACTGTGGTGTTGGAGAAGACTCTTGAGAATCCCTTGGACTGCAAGGAGATCCAACCAGTCCATCCTAAAGGAAATCAGTCCTCAATGTTCATTGGAAGGACTGATGCTGAAGCTGAAACTCCAATACTTTGGCCACCTGATGCAAAGCACTGACTCATTAGAAAAGACCCTGATGCTGGGAAAGATTGAATGTGGGAAGAGAAGGGGACAACAGAGGATGAGATGGTTGGATGGCATCACTGACTCAATGGACATGAGTTTGAGTAAACTCTGGGGGTTGGTGATGGACAGGGAGGTCTGGCGTGCTGCAGTCCATGGGGTCGCAAAGAGTTGGACACAACTGAACAACTGAACTGGCTGACTGATAATCTCTACAATTTTTAGAGCAGCTTCACATTTGACAAGGGAAGTTCCAAAAGCAACACGTGGCAGTTTGACCACTGGAAAAACTTGTCATAATAAACAATGTGGAATTTGTGGACATAACATTTAAAATGAAAGGGGCTCTCAAACTAATCAGTTATTTGTTCCTTTGGTAATAATCAGGTCTTTTTCACATGAGAACATTAAAAATGAAATGGCACAATTTTTATAAAAATTAATGTTAAATGTATGAACTGATTGAAAGAACTAAGATTCATGAATTAAAACAATTTATATTACTATATTACACAAATAAAAGCTTAAATATTGTGAATTAATGAATTGACCTTTGACTAGGATAAATTTTAAATGGAGGTTGACTTCATAAAGCAATTTGGCAATATTTGATTAGTTTTAAAATGAATCAAGATATATCTTAAATAAGTCTTTCAAAGAACACATGTAGGGATGCTTTATACTGTGTTTGTTTACCATAGGAAAAAAATGAAAAGAATTCAATGCCTTATCAGTGAGAGTATTTTAAAAAAATTAGTCTTTTCATTTGATGAGATGTTAACCTCGATTTTAAAATAAATACATTTGATAAAAGTGTGTTGAGTATTTAAAATAGAGACTGAATATAAAAGGCTATTTGTGGAAAAATATTTACAGTAAATTTAATTACCTAATGTTTGCCTTATATATGATACAACAGTATTTGTTACTATGGAAGTAAAGATGTAACAGAGATGTACAAACCTCTTTGCATGCAAATCTAAATTTCATTAATGTTCATGTAGGCGAAAAAGAAGGAATAGACTATGGAGAAAAAATTGAGATTACAACTGCACCTGTAATTGTAAAAATATTTTGATTAGTCTGACAAAAGTAATCTTTATTTTGTCCAGCTAGCACACAAATATTGTTATATTATCTATTATAATTTTCTGTTTTAAAAGTGAAAGGTGGTGTTGACTCAGGGGGAAAATTATGCTACAATCACTGATATCTTAAAAATTAGGTATCCTTGTGATTGTAACTTTCTTTGTTTCTTTCTTTGATTGGAGAACTTTCTTTTGATATGATAAATTTCAGTCCTTTTCTAACAGTATTGATAATTTTTAAATTACTATTTTATGTCTATTTTTTAAAAAATTGGAAAACAGGTAAACTAGCACCACTTTGTTTTCTTAATTTGCTATCTAAAGAATTTCTATGTAACTGTATGTCAAAGCTCTGTACTTCACTGTTCTACAATAAAAGGCATATAATCAACTTTTCCCTGAAGCATCATGGTAGACACATGAAAAATGATGATAAGAAAAATGAATCAGGAAAATCAAGAAAGATTATATGGAATACTAAGCAGCAGCTTGTATTCTTTAGTTATAATTCTTATTAGAAGCATGAAATATTATGTTAACCTCTTTGAATTCTGTTTGAAGGTACATATGTATGTAAGTTTTCCAATAAACCTATTTCTGCTTTGCAAGTTTGGCACAGACTGTTAACCAGTTGGTATGTGTTACCAGTCCATAGTGGGATAAGGCACTTGTATCATTGTAAATCAACATATCATAGACATTATTTATTTACATTATTTAAAAAATATAGTATGAGTTTCTCAAGGAAGCAGTGCATTTACTTCCATTCTGATACTGAAATGGACTAACTTGGAATAGTAGGGAAAAAAGAATCAGAATTTGCAGCAAGGATAAAATTTTCATACTTTGTTTGGGAAAAGGACATCCAGGGCAGTGAGGATAGGGTGAAAGGGAAGTGAGGCAAAGAAAGAAGCAATGTAAGCAATGTCACCATGAGACATCAGGCCATTTGGCATTGTTCACAAGGAGCGCTGAAGGGATATGGTTGGTCCACAGCACTTTCTTAGAAGAGTTTCAAGGAGACACATATAGCATAGTGAGAAAATAGATTTTATAAATATTCGTTGAAATGAACTTTGAATATGGAAGAACATTAGGACTCTAAATTTTTAGAATTTCTTCAATGTTAATAAATGACAAAGTTTTGCATCAAGTTTGTTATGTTATATCCCCAAATTTTCCTTTAGTACGGTAGGGGACCGTGTTGGTGCCCTATCCAGGAACACCGGTCCACCAGCTTACTGGGAGTGTTGGTTGCTAATGACTCATAGCTGCTTCCTTCTCTAGAGAATTTCTCTTGGCAGAATGAGAGCTTCCTTGCCCAGAAGGTTATGGGCCCTTTCATACAACCAGTGACTGGCATGGAGATACAGATGGTAGGTCCCTTGCCTCAAGGTAGAGTCAGTTCTGCGTCATAATTGATGTGCCAGAGGCTGCAGGGGATCAGCCTGAAGCTGGACACCAGCTGAAATCCATCCTTGCTCAGCTCCTTCCCCAGCGGTGTCTGCTTCCTTCGTTCCCTTTCTCCTGAGAACCCTGCCACTATAAACCATGTGCGCCCAAATCTCTCTCAGCTTCTGCTTCCAGGCACATCAGCCTAAGTCGTGAAGTTGGAAGTACTGATGAGAGGACTTTGAAAAGAGGAATCACCAGAAATGGTTTATTGACTGGATACTGAGAGGTGGTTTGATTTACAAATGGCCCTAACATTCCAAGAGAGTGCTTACGAGGCTTCCATGGAGAAAAACATTAGAAAAGGGAGTAGATGGCAATTTTAGATATCCTGCATTTGAGATAAGGAGGAGTCAAATGGAAAAAGTAGAACAGAATATTTAGCATTTAGATCTCCAGGACTGCGATTTAGATCAGTAAATAGAACTAAGACTGATTAGGAAGGAAGTGACTTTTGAAGAGATAAAAACATGTAATTTTCAAGGAAAAGTCTTTAAGAGCAGAGGGCAAATGAATGTACATTTACAAATAGAAGAGGGCAAATGTTTTTACTAAAGGAATTCTTATGAAATTCATATCTGTTTTTCAGATAGTGAGCTTTTTGAACTTTTGAATTGAAAGCCCATGTACTTATATAAAGTTGGGCTTCCCTGATAGCTCAGTTGGTAAAGAATCTGTCTGCAATGCAGGAGACCCTGGTTCAATTCCTAGGTCAGGAAGATCCGCTGGAGAAGGGATAGGCTACCCACGCTAGTATTCTTAGGCTTCCCTTGCAGCTGAGCCGGTAAAGAATCTGCCTGCAATGTAGGAGACCTGGGTTCGATCCTTGAGTTGGGAAGATCCCCTGGAGAAGGGAAAGGCTACCTACTCCAGTATTCTGGCCTGGAGAATTCCACGGACTGTATAGTCCAGGGGGTCGCAAAGAGTCAGACAAGACTGAGTGACTTTCACTTATACAAAGTCTACTTTCTATTTGTAAAATAAATTTGATTTCAGCTTTTAAATCCATGTAAAACCATTGGGCTAAGCCCTTATTGATCATAGAGCCTTGAAAATATTTTAAATGTAAGTTTTAAGTTTAAAATCCTTTATAAATTTTTCAATTTTAGTTTCTGTTTCTGAAATACAATATTATCACTTTTGAGATTTAACTAAGTTTGGATGAAAGATTAAGTAAATGAAGCAGAGTCTCCCAGGCCTCATCCATCTTAGTCAGTGGTGCTCACAGCATAGGCTGCCTCCACAAACATCAGAGAATTGCTTCAAAATGCCCACCCTGTGCAAAGTGTTCTGATCTTTCTTCAACATCTGCTTGAATGTTAAAAAATATATATATTCTTCTAAAATAAAAACTAAATGCTCTTATGTCACTTCTTGCTGGAAAACTTGCTTAATATGTGTCATTTCTTTAGCTGCTTAAAATGGTTCCACTCAGATTTCACATTTCTATATCTAAGACATGGACAATAGTGCTTTTTTAAATATAGCATGATAAAATGAACAAATATAACTTGTTATAAGAAGAATGTGAAATTATGGTATAGTCATTGGATTCCTCTAAAGGAATGTCTGTTAAATCTGATAAATTATTAAATTCAATAAATAGACAAAAATTTGCTGGGCACTATACTATCAAGTGGCATACCACAGTGGATAAGAGAATCATGGTAATAAAGCACTATGATATTTACATGAATTTCTTATTAGATTTTAAAATGAATATGAGAGGCAGTGAGTTACTAACACTATAATTAAGAATCAAATAAGGGAAAATCTGAATTTGAGAAAGTTCAAATGAACCTTAATATTTTCCTTATATTTTTTATTCCTATTTCTTAAATAGTCTTACAAGGAAAGCTTCCTAACAAAATAAAATCACTAGGTGAGCAAATTATATGAACTCCTCTATCCTTGTAGTGGATGAATAGAAGAAAATCAAGTTGTTACAGGTTGTTGTTCTGATATACACGTGTTGGAGGTATGAGGAACAGAAAAGTATAGACAACAGTCTCTACTGTAGGGAGACTATGGAATCAGCTTTTAACTCCTGCTATGGAGAGAAATATATGCATTATTAGTTCTTTTTATTTCAGCTTAATCTCCTAAATGATGATTCCAGTATACTTGTTCCTTGAAGGTTAAGTTTTCCATGTCAGTATTTCCAGAAGTCAAGACACTTTCTCTCTGTGTTAAATGTCTATGCATATTGTAGCATAATTTTCAGCACTGGCCACAGGACTGGAAAAGGTCAGTTTTCCTTCCAATACCAAAGAAAGGAAATGCCAAAGAATGTTCAAACTCTTGCACAATTGCACTCATCTCACACACTAGCAAAGTAATGCTCAAAATTCTCCAATCCAGGTTTCAAACTATATGAATCGAGAACTTCTGGATGTTCAAGCTGGTTTTAGAAAAGCCAGAAGAACCAAAGATCAAGCTGCCAATATCCTCTGGATCATTGAAAAAGCAAGAGTTCCAGAAAAACACCTACTTCTGCTTTATTGACTACACCAAAGCATTTGACTGTGTGGATCACAACAAATTGTGGAAAATTGAGATAGGAATACCAGACCACCTGACCTACCCACTGAGAAATCTCTATGCAGGTCAAGAAGCAACAGGTAGAATCAGACATGGAACAACAGACTGGTACCAAACCAGGAAAGGAGTACATCAAGGCTGTATGTTGTCACCCTGCTCATTTATCTTCTTTGCAGAGTATATCATGTGAAATACCGGGCTGGATGAAGCACAAGGTGGAATCAAGATTGCCGCGAGAAATATCAATAACCTCAGATATCCACCCTTATGGCAGAAAGTGAAGAACTAAAGAGGCTTTTGATGAATGTGAAAGATAAGAGTGAAAAAGTTGGCTTAAAACTCAACATTCAGAAAACTAAGATCATGGCATCTGGTCCCATCACTTCATGGCAAATAGACGGGGAAACAGTGGAAATTTTATTTTGGGGGGCTCCAAAATCACTTAAATCACTTAAATCACAAAATCACTTAAAATATGCTTGCTCCTTGAAATAAAAGCTTGATAGCACGTTAAAAGTCAGAGACATTACTTTGCTAACAAAGGTCCGTCTAGTCTAGGTTATGATTTTTCCAGTAGTCATGTATGGATGTGAAAGTTGGACTATAAAGAAAGCTGAGTGCCGAAGAATTGATGCTTTTGAACTGTGGTGTTGGAGAAGACTCTTGAGAGTCCCTTGTCCTACAGTGAGATCCAACCAGTCAATCCTAAAGGAAATCAATCCTGAATATTCATTGGAAGGACTGATGCTGAAGCTGAAGCTCCAATACATTTGGCCACCTGATGCAAAGAGCTGCCTCATTAGAAAAGACCTGATGCTGGGAAAGATTGAAGGCAGGAGGAGAAGGGGATGACAGAAGATGATATGTTTGGATGGTATCACCGACTCGATGGACATGAGTTTGAGCAAAGTTTGGGAGTTGGTGAAGGACAGGGAAGCCTGGTGTGCTGCAATCTAAGGGTCAGAAAGAGTGAGACACAACTGAGCAACTCAATTGAACTGGGATAGGGTGTCTGATTCCAAATTCTATTTTTCTTTAATAAAAGTGGTGATCCAATAAAGTATTTTATTTCTAAACAAACTTTTTTCCAGAACAAATATTGCCATATACTAGTAAGTTAAATGGATTTAGTAAGTTTAACAGTGATTCATGTGTCTGATTTTGCCTTAAAGTTATAACTTTGTCAGTTTTCACATGTAAGACAAAAAAAAACAAATGTACAATTTGTGGAGAAAGTGAATATTTTTATTAACTTGTACTTTTAATAATATATTTATCTAAGTATGAATTATCAAATCATGTAAGAAGACAGTACTCAGAGCAAAAAACCTTGCTTTAGCAAGAGTTGTCAAGGGTGACAGAAATAGGGAAACCCTGACCCAGTGAGTCAGAGAGATGCATAGGAGAAATGCATAGAAACTTGGAGGCAGGTGACAATAAAAGTAACCCTTCATTAATTCTAATTCCCAGCTGACTTGGTTATTAAAAAAATGTGTTCTTTGGGTATAAGAGAATCAAAGACAAATCAAAGGCCAGGAGCTGGTTCAAGGATTTAGCTTTTGACCACCTCATTCTTTTTGAGGTTACTTTGGCCTAGCCTGAAACCCAACAGAGAGCTTTTTCTATGAGCTATAAGATCAAAACCAGCCATATTCTTGATTTGAAAGTTTGCATACTTTAAGAGAAGGTTTGTCCTGTACACTTATAACTTTTGATTCAAATGGAAACTCATTAGCAATCTTAGAATCAACACAAATTGTTTGCTTGCTTAGAAAACGTGGTTTAATAAAGGACTGAAAAAATGTCTTTGCTAACCGCAGAAGGCTGAATATCATTTTTATTGTCCTAGGCTGGATCCCCTGTTAGGACTTTCCTAATTAGATGGTGAAATAGAATCTGAGTGGAAAGGATTTAAATGACTTACTGAAGAATTTGTAGGACAGAATTATAGGTTGACCAAGGTCATAACATGTATAGTGTAATTTTTTATTTTTGGTTTAGATGAAATATATAAAATTCTTTAACTCCAGGATTTTCTTTTAAAGCAATAATTATTGACATCTTTGCAATCAGGAAAGCTGAATTTTAATGTAATAAAATGTGAACCCAAATTTCATTCATCATGCCTTTTATACCCCTTAGGATGTCATGTAATGAACCAGTGGTTTAGTGTAACAAATGCGAATATGAAAGTTTTTCCTCTACATGGAGAGCAATATATGCACATGTTAAAGAGATGTATTATGCTCGTTTTCTTTAAATTAGCATACTAGACAGTGCTACCAAGCACACGACTGATAAGCTACTGCAGTTATTTTAGCTTCAGTTTTAGAAGTGCCAAGAGCGTACACAATATCTAAGCAAGTTGGATGAATATCTTTTACCTTAGATTCTATTTCAACATTTAATTAGAAAATATTATCTAAAAGGCAGCTATCAGTTTCGTGTGATACTTTCTAAAGTGAATGTTTAAGTCATGAATAAAAATGGGGTAGTCAGGGAAAATGATAGGTGAATTCATAAGTAGGCAAGGAGGGACTATTGAAATTTCTAAACTCGAAAAGAAAAATCAGTTTTTATAAGGCCATGATGACATAGCTCAGACAGTAATGGAGTCTTAAAACATATTATTTTCCACTGAAACTAACTGCAAGGAAGCTATCAGGGAAAAGGCTATTTGACCAGGTTGCCTTTTCCTGCTTTCCAACAATTTCACATTTCTTTTTATTTCTGCAACCCCAGCTTGACTGAGGGCTCCTGTATTTCCGTTAGGAAAGCTTAGTTTCAGTAAGGACCAGAAGAGTATCCAGTAATCATTTATTGTCCTATCATTTAGCATAAGCAGCTGTTTGCAGGAAGCTGCCTTCAGCAGGAATCCCCTTTGTCTTGGCACTTTCAGTTCAGTTGAGTTCAGTTGCTCAGTTGTGTCTGACTCTGTGACCTCATGGACTGCAGCACATCAAGCTTCCCTGTCCATCACCAACTCCCAGACCTTGCTCAAACTCTTGTCCATCGAGTTGGTAATACCATCCAGCCATATCAATATGATATATAAAGTTGTATGTACACAAGGAAACCAAAACCCAAGAATAATCCAAAATTATTAGTTTCTTTTTATGAGATATACTTTGAACTTATCCAGCTTCTAACTCTGAATTTCTGGGGGACCAGGCCCTTCGTCTTTCCCCCCTGAAATACTTTATCCAACTGAAAACTTCCCTGGGGCCACCTTAAAGCAATCAGGTGTTTTTGACAAAGTTTTTTTTCCCTGAGCCTGTGTTTTACTTGGGATAAATCTGAACCAGTTTTAACAGCCAAAAACATTTCTCTGTTTTACATTTTTCTCTGACAGTAGATGAGAAACTGTCCCACTTTCAAGTTATCTGGACTTGTTATTTTTTCTTTCGTGTCTACTTGATAATGGGTGATTCTGTTCTGTGTTTGTCAATTGTGAAAATAGCAATCCGTACTAGTAACATTCTACTTTGAACTTCTTTGCCCAAAGTAAAAATTTCATCAAGTGCATTTTCCGCCTTCCAAATTGGGATAGGGAAGACTCATACTTTATTATAGTGAAAGTGTTAGTGGATTCAGTCATGTCTAACTCTGTGTGACACTATGGACTGTAGCCTGCTAGGCTCCTCTGTCCATAGGATTCTCCAGGCAAGAATACTGGAGTGGGTAGCCATTCCCTTCTGACCCAGGGGTCAAACCGAGGTCTCTTGCATTGCAGACAGATTCTTAATCTGAGCTACAGGGAAGCCATTTTTCCCGTACACTCCATATACAGCCTGCAGCCCAGTATCAGGTGTGTGTGTATGTGTGTATTTAATAGCAAAATTCCAATGGTAGGTATCAGTCCTATGGTTTTTGCTGTGGTGAAAAACAACTCCAAAATCTCAAGGTCTTTTAAAATGTACATTTATTTCTTGCTTTGCCTAGATGAGGACTGAGGTCAGCTCCACAGATCTTCTCATTCAAAAGTCCATGCTACAGCAGCAACCCCCTATTTTGGTTAAGCTGTTGTCATGGAAGAAGACAGAGCTAAAGAGATTGAACTGAACATGAAATTATTTGCAAAGCCTCTATTTGAAAGGATGTGGCATATATTTCTTGTTCACATTTTATTGGTCAAAGCAGTTTGACAGTGGGTAGGGGAAATTTATGCAAATACAAGAGGGGATATGAATATTTGGAAACAGTAGTGTAATCTTACTCCATCATGTTAACCTTTCTGTGTCATGAGAAATGTTTTCATAGATCTCCAGACAGGAATGCTGGACAGATTAATACACTGAGTGGGACATGGGCCAGATTTGTAAGTTACAGGTTGAAATACTTTAGATATCTTTGTGCTAAGTATTTTAGGTAGATTAAGTATGAGAAAGACCTGGGTACTATTTCTCAACCACTTTTTTTAAGATTGAGAGTAGAAAAACAACTTTACAAGCAATTTTATTGGCTTCCAGAGCCTAGCTAGATTATTTGTCTCATAAGGGACAATGATTAGAGAATTTGTTTCTCTTTCTCTCTCTTTTTTTTCTCCTGCAATTGTCAGGTATTAAAAAAAAACAAAACAATAACCCAAGAAAACAGAGGTAAACTCAGGTATAGTCTTTCTGGAACAAGAAAAAAATGGGGAGAGAATATAATATTCTAATAACAACTCTAAAGGACCTGTGAAATAAATCAGAATATTTACTGCTGCTGTATCTAATGGCCACATGCATGTTATAAGATGTGATATTGGTTTTGTAGCACAAAGTACAGCTCTCCTGGATGATTTGAAGGTAATCCTCTCGATTTTGCAAATATGTACAGTAAAGACGATATACTTGCACTTGCTTTCAGTGATTAGGCATCAAGCAAGTTGAACCATCTCTGCAACTCTTACTGTTCCTTTCTACTCCTAGTTAGTATTGCCTCAATTCCATTTGAAGAATTGGCATTTTCCTGATTTGATTTTAGGGACTTTTAATGCTTTGTATGGAAACATTATCTCCGCTCTGAAGCTTAATTAAGAGGATAGATAAATTAAATGTATACTTATAAGAAATTCAGTTGTGTTAAAAGCCTTTGCCTAGGAAAATTAATAAATGTGCTGCCTGCTTAATAAGATTTTTATTGCAAAACATTCTGATCACCAATTAACTCTTGAAGTAGATGAACTGACTTTTGTGTTAGTCATTAAAATGGCACTTTACCTGCCCTACAATCTTATTCTTTATACTTTCTATACTCTCTTCTTCCTGTCTATTTTAATAATCGTTTTTGATGTGATTGCTTATTCTAACAAAAAAAATAACTTTAGGAACAAATGGCAGATTTTTCACTTGCTAGTTGAGAATCAGAAATTTCTAATTCTTACTCCTTTCTTCTTTTATTCTTGGAATAGGTCAATGAATTTTATCTGCTCTTTCCTGTGAGAAAGAGTTATAGATTTATAATGCTTTGGAGGTACACTTTAGTTTTCTATTCTTAAGTATTTCCTTTTGATAAAGTGACATAATGAGAACAGAAATGGTATAAAATTAATATTTCTTAAGATAAATTTTAGACTATAGCCACGTGATTCTTCTTGGTTCTGGTTCGAAGTTAATTACTTTTCTGGTAATTTCTGTTTTCAGTGTGGATAAATGTTGCCCTGTAATTTTGTTGTAATTTGTTTTGATCATAAGGAAAACTGATCTCCACACTGTAAGTCAAGGGCTGATGTCAGCATCTCCAGTAATAATTGAATAATTCTTTAATTTTCTTAAAAGTTGGTAATGCCCGAGTGAGATCTGAACCTAGCTAGAATAAATTAGAAGTTTCATTGTTAAAAAGACATTATGTTCAGTATGTGTATGATTTCTGGTTGAAGGTATATGTATCTTGAGAGAAAATTTAAATGCCAAATATGATGCAAATTCACCTCACAGCCAGTATGGATGCAACATGTATTAAATTAAGATAAAAAATATTGAAACCAAATGCAGACATGAGTTTAGAACTCAAATTAAATCACAGAAAATATAATTATTCCTTAATGAGCCAAATTCTGTCAAACCATGGTTGCTCCCTAGTAGAAAATATGAAGCTTATTAACCAACTGCAGCATCTCTCTCAGACTTCTGAGAGGGCTTATTTTAAACTCATGACTTGGGTTGAATTCAGAAAACAACATTAAGAATCTGGAACACCTGTTATTCAGTATGAAAATACCTTTTCAGTTTCACTTCTTACAATACCAGTGGGAGCTCTAAATGTAATTTTATCTCCATGACTGACCAACTCCATAATTTATATGGAACCAAGCTGGAGTTCTATTTTAACTTGTACTGACTTTATAAAAAAATGCTCTGAAAACACTGGCTTCAGAATGTGACGATAATAGTCTTCTGACATTGAATGCACAACTTACAATTATCCCATGCTTGTTGTACCTCCATACATAATGTTGCACAGAGATTTATGTGGAGAGTGGAAAACTCTTAGTGTTATTTGGCTTTCTGTAAAAGCATTGCTTTTTACCAATATTGGTTAAGATACCTGAAAGGTAGAAGCCCAAATGAAATGTCCTTTAGATGAAGGTAGAAAGAGAAAACCTATACAGAAAACTGGTTATAGAGCTTTGACATAGTCAGATATGATCTAGTTAGGACAACACATTCATATCCTTGAATGTCTCTTGTCAGAGATGAAATAAGCTGGAGCCATTAAATTGGGTCTAATTTGGGATTTTGTTGATTAAAGTTTAAGCTCTGTGACTACTGATAGTTATAAAATAGCTCTAATTATTTTTCTATTTTTGTTCTTTGATTATTTTTAAAATTTTTGTATTTTTAATTGAAAGATAATTGCTTTACAATGTTGCATTGGTTTCTGCCACACTTCAACATGAATCAGTAATAGGTGTATATATGTGTCTCCCTCTTGAAACTCTCTCCTACCTCCCACTAATCCCCCCCCCCTAAGTTGTTACAGAGCCCTGGTTTGAGTTCCCTGAGTCACAGAGCAAACTCCCACTGGCTAAAATAACTCTTAAAAATTTAAAAGACACTTGTTCCTTGGAAGAAAACCTATGACCAACCTAGACAGCATACTAAAAAGCAGAGACATTACTTTGTCAACAAAGGTCCGTCTAGTCAAAGCTATGGTTTTTCCAGTAGTCATGTATGGATGTGAGAGTTGGACTATAAAGAAAGCTGAGCACCGAAGAATTGATGCTTTTGACCTGTGGTGTTGGAGAAGACTTTTGAGAGTCCCTTGGGCTGCAAAGAGATAAAGCCAGTCCATCCTAAAGGAAATCAGTCCTGAATATTCATTGGAAGGACGGATGCTGAAGCTGAAGCTCCAATACTTTGGCCACCTTATGTGAAGAGTTGACTCATTAGAAAAGACCCTGATGCTGGGAAAGATTGAAGGTGGGAGGAGAAGGGAACAACAGTGGATGAGATGGTTGGATGTCATCACTAATTTGATGTACATGAGTTTGAGCAAGGTCTGGGAGTTGGTAATAGACAGGGAAGCCTGGCGTGCTGCAGTCCATGCGGTCACAAAGAATTGGACATGACTGAGTGACTGAACTGAACTGAACAGTTTGTTATGCTTCACACAGTGTAAGCTTTGGTGTAATCACACCTGAGCCAGACCTGCCTTTGAGTGTTTGAGTGACTCCTGCAGAGGCACAGATCAGCAGTGGCCTGCCATGGGGACAGGGACTCTGGCCACAGCAGACCTGGGTCACCCAATGTGTGGCATAAGCCCTCTTTGAGGAGGTCACCAATAGCCCCACCATAGAGCTGCCATGCAGATGACCCACAAACTGCAGAACAATTATACCAAAGAGATTCTTGCACTGTTAAGAAAGTTCTAGGACCCACAACAGATTTCCTAACCTGGGGATCCAGCAAAGGGACTGAAAAACCCCCAGGGAATTTGACTTTGGAGGCCAGTGGGATTTGATGACAAAACTTCCAAGTTAAAGTGAAAGTGTAAGTCGCTCAGTCATGTCTGACTCTTTGTGACCCCATGGGCTGTATAGTCCATGGAATTCTCCAGGCCAGAATACTGGAGTGGGTAGCCTTTCCCTTCTCCAGGGGATCTTCCCAACCGAGGGATTGAACCCAGGTCTCCTGCATTGCTGGTGGATTCTTTACCAGATAAGCCTCAAGAGAAGCCTTTGTCCCAGAGTTTTCAAAGGACTGGGGAAACAGAGTCTTGCAGGGCACAAACAAAACCTTGTGCACACCAGGAGCCAGGAGAAAAGAGCAGTGACCCCACAAGGGACTGACCCAGACTTGCCAGTGAGTGTGCAGGAATATAGGGGGAGGCATGGGTGGAGAATTTGGCCTCAGGCCAAACAACAGGGAGGGAACAAATCCAATCTTTAATTGGATTAAAGATTACTGAGCATGGCCCCACCTATCAGAATAAGACCCAGTTTCCCCCATAGTCTCTCCCATCAGGAAGCTCCATCAGCCTCTTATACTTATCCATCAGAAGGGCAGACAGAATGGAAACCACAATCACAGAAAACTAACCAAACTGATCACATGGACCACAGCCTTGTCTAATTTAATGAAACTGTGAGCCATGCCGTTTAGGGTCACCCAAGATGGAAGGGTCTACTCATTGGAAAAGACCTGATGCTGGGAGAGATTGAAGGCAAAAGAGAGGAGGGCAGCAGAGGTTGAGATGGTTGGATGGCATGCCTGACTTAATGGACATGAATTTGAGTAAACTCTGGGAGATAGTGAAGGACAGGGAAGTCTGGCAAGCTGCATGCAGTCCATGGGGTCACAAAGAGTCAGACACAACTTGGTGACTGAACAACAACAGCATTGTTGTCTGCTTGTGTAGAAGTAAATGATTTCTTCTTTTGAGCTCCATCAGTTTATGTTCCTTGTGATCTGTTTTGTACTTGGTGGCTTCTTTTTGTTGTTGTCCTGTACTATTTAAGCCATCCTTGTTAGTATAGTGGTGACTATTCCCGCCTGTCACACTGGAGACTGGGATTTGACTTCCAGACGGGGAGGCAACACACCCTTTGGGCTCACCCTGTTGGCTCAGTAAAAAAAAATCTGCCTGCTCTGCCAAAGAAGTAGGATACTCCTGTTCCATCTCTGGGTTGAGAAGATCCCATGCAGAGGAGAATGGCAACCCACTCCAGTATTCTTGCCTGGAGAATTCCATGGACAGAGGAGCCTGGTGGGCTACAATCCATGGGGTTGCAAAGAGTTGAACACAGCTGAGCGACTAACACACATATGATTTAAATATTTATTTCTGTCTAAATTTCAATATTTTTTTTATATAATTAGACACATAATCCTTAATTAGAATACATATTTTGTGGTATATCTTAATATTTTTAAAAGAATTGTATATCATTATAGCCCCTAAATCTTGCATTCATGCATTGCTCATTTCAAGTACTCAGCATATTATCTTAAGCCTGAATTATACTTACAACTTACAGTTTTTCATA
The DNA here is from genome assembly GCF_023699985.2 of Odocoileus virginianus. Lineage (NCBI taxonomy): Eukaryota > Metazoa > Chordata > Mammalia > Artiodactyla > Cervidae > Odocoileus > Odocoileus virginianus. The sequence goes on from NC_069698.1 coordinate 19,432,074, forward strand.
ATGATTAGTATCTTCCAAGAGAATTAAAGTAAACATTGAAGAGAATCACTAATTAACATATTCATCCATTCTTAATAGTAAATGATACTGAGTTCTCTCTAAGTGCTGGAATCTAGGATAAAAACACTGAATAGCTAAGAAAATTTTTCTTATGAAATTTAGAATAAGGTTTCTTTTATATTTTTATGAATCACCTGGAGATCTTGTTAAAATGCTGATTCTGATTCAATACTTCTGAGATACAGCCTCAGCTGTCTGTATTTTTAACAAGCATCCAGGTCGTGTTGATACTCCTGGTCTGGTCCTAGGAACACTTAATGAGTAGCAAGCACTAAACTCTCCATAGCTGAACACCTTGCTGAACACTTAATACTGGATCACTTCTCTCTCATTCAGTCTCTCCTGAGAGAGGGGGTGTCTTGACTTGGAACACCCTTACATCCTCTTTAGCTGAGAAGAAGTGAACTCACCAGTGTGACACTTGGCCAAGTGAGGTATGTATGGGAAAGAGGCTTGCTTGTAGGATGTCAGTTCTCTGTTATAAACTCTTAACAAGTATGCTCACCCAAATTTCACCGAGGAGAGCTTAGTCAGAGTTGCTTCTCAACCCAAAGAGTCTTTTCCATTAGGGGGCTTTAGCTCTACTCCCAGAATTTATTGCATTATGATTATGTGATGGAAACACATAATCTATAATAGCACCTATTTCTGATGTGCTCGGGCTTGGGGTCGAGTGAATATAGATAATGACACTCTACTGTCCTAGTTCAGCTTTTGATTTCTCTCACCTTTAAAAAGGCACAAGAATGTGAGTTATTGATAGAATTACAAGAAGTGATTTTCTAATTATGTTAAATTTTATACACTTCTACTTATCTCTAATTTAGATTGTCCACAGCAGCCCAGTAATTTTCTTAAATAATTCACATCAAGCATACATGGAATCATATTTAACATCTATAGTTTTCACATCTAACCTCTTCAGAAGAGCCAACACTATTTATGCTCTCTCAGATGAAGTGACAATTCCACACTGTCTTCTCAAGCCATTTCCAGTATTTCCCATTCCCTACTTTGTTATTAGCTTTGGAATATTCCTTATGTCCTAATTTTTCAACCATTTCTCATATGGGAACTTCTCAGTATGATTTTCTAATAATTCCTTACTATCTTGATTGATATTTTTATTGCCCCTGCCCTACCATGCCCTTGAGAAGTGACAGTTCTAGAACAGATTTCTATTCTTCATTTTTTTTTCCAGTTTTATAATATCCTACAAATCAAGATTAAATGAAAAATTATATTGCTGTCATAGTCTCAAGTTACTTTTGGCAGTGTGCTCCTGGTGACTCACTCATGCTTAGTAAGTAGCACCGTGACCATGAAATATGGGTTCCATCATTATCATACAGGATAAGAAGCTTACAATGCTAAAGAAGAATATCACTGGAGATTCTTCTTGTATTACAGAGCCGTGAGTAAACTCCAGTTTATATGAGTCAACTAGAAAACAAATTAGCTACCTCTTCATCCTTTCTTTTCAGAGTTTACTGCACAACTCAGTTGCTTTTTATTTTATTTTCCATTGATGAATTTTTCTTACAGCCCATTAAAAATAAATAGGCTTTAAAAATTACCATCAATTTTTAAGCTTCAGTATGCATCACCCATTTAGTCTCTGGCATATTTCTCTAATGTTTCTCAGAAAAGTTGTTATAATAGTCTTGGATTTAGTCTTAGGAAAGCACTACTAATTATAATTTACCCAAAGACTTAAAAATAATCTTTAAGTGACTGATGCAAATGAATCTAAACAAAAATGTTCTTTCCCACCCAGGCACCTTATTGAGTCTTATAATGTTCATAATATGCGGACATTTGTAGAAGGAATTAAGGAAGATTCCTGAGCCAGGACTTTATATATATATATAATTTTTCTTTTAGAAGGAAGTTTTCCAGATACACCCAGGAGTGGAATCGCTGGTAATAATCATATGGTAACTCTAGTTTAAATTTTTGGAGGAGCCTCTATATTGTTTTCCATAGTGTCTGCACCAATTTACATTCCCACTGTCAGTGTGGGACGGTTCCCTTTTCTCCATACCCTTTCCAGTATTTTCTTTTTGTAGACATTTTGATGATGGACATTCTGATTGGTGTGAGGTGATAACTCATTTTAGTTTTGATTTGCATTTCTCTGATAACTAGTGATGTTGAACATCTTTTCATTTACCTGTTGAAAGTGCAAGTGAAGCCGCTCAGTTGTGTCCGACTCTTTGCGACCCCATGGACTGTAGCCCACCAGGCTCCTCCATCCATGGAGTTCTCCAGGCAAGAGTACTGGAGTGGGTTGCCATTTCCTTCTCCAGGAGGTCTTCCTGACCCAGGGATCGAACCCAGGTCTCCCTCATTGCAGGCAGACGCTTTACCGTCTGAGCCACCAGGGAAGCCATCTATATATTTTCTTTGGAAAAATATCTATTTAGGCCTTATGCCCATTTTTTAAATTTATTTTTTAATATTGAGTTGTATGAGCTGCTTGTATATTTTAGAAATTAATCCCTTATCAGTTAACAACAGTTGCAAATATTTCCTCTTAGTCTGTAGTTGTCTTTTCATTTTGTTTATGGTTTTCTTTGCTGTGTTTAAGCTTTTAAGTTTGATTAGGTCCCATTAAAAAATTTTTGCTTTTATTTCTTTTGCCTTGGGATACTGGTAAAGATCCAGATTTTAAAATTTACTTCTTAGGATTTTCCTAGTGGTCCAGTGGCTTAGACTCCGAGTTCCCAGTGTAGGGGGATAGGGCTCCATCCCTGGTCCGAGAACTAGACCCCACAAGTCACTGCTGAGACTTTGTAGTCTATCTCTAGACTTTGTAGTATCTCTCTATAACTGAAATATCCAGAATGCTGCAACTAAAGATCCTACATGCCACAACTAAGACCCAGTGCAGCTAAATAAATAGATAAATATATATTTTTTAATTTCATTAAAATTTACTTTTTAATTTGCTATTTTATTTTCTTCTGAAAAATTCCTTTATATTTCTTTAAAAAACTTTTTTTGCTCTTTTCTATGGATTTTAAAAACTTGATTCCTTTCCCCTCAATCTTTCTAATAAATGCAGTAATTACAAAATCCATATCTTTACATACATGAACCCTAGACTAAGGACTCTTGGTGCTACTTTAGCAATATTCTTTTAAGGTTCTATTTATAGTGTGCTCATCATTGATTTCTATTATAGATAATTGTTGCATTTGTTTTCTAGGGCTGCATTATCAAAGTACCACAGACTGGGTGGCTTAAACAACAGAAACTTTTTGTCTCATGGTTCCAGAACTTAGAAGTCCAAAATGAAGGTGTTGGCAGGGTTGATTCCTTCTGATAGACTCTCTGAGTGAAGGATTTGTTTCAGGCCTCTTTCTTTGGCTTATCATTGGTCATCTCCCTGTTTCTCTTCACCTGGTCCTCCCCCTGGGGCTTCTCAGGTGGTGCTAGTGGTGAAGACCCCAACCTGTCTTGCAGTGGTTGGGGAGATCCCCTGGAACAGGAGACGGTAACCTGCTCCAGCATTCTTGTTTGGGAAATTGCATGGACAGAGGAGCCTGATGGGCTATAGTCTATGGGCCACAAAGGGTTGGACACGACTGAACGACTTAGCACACACAGAATCTCCCCTCTATGGATGTGTCTCCAAAGTTTCCTGTTTTTGTAAGGAATTTTGTTAGATTGGGCTTCCCTGGTGGCTCAGATGGTAAAGAATCTGCCTGCAATGCAGGAGACCTGGGTTGGAAAGATCGCCTGGAGAAGGGAATGGATACCCACTGCTGTATTCTTGCCTGGGGAATTCCATGGACAGAGAAGCCTGGCAGGCTACAGTCCATGGGCTTGCAAAGAATTGGACACGACTAAGTGACCTTCACTTCACCTGTTAGACTGGACTAGAGACCTCCTCTCTTCCAGTGAAGACTTCATCTTCACCTATATAATTACATCTGCAATGATGGTATTTTTCAATTAGGGTCACATTTTAAAACACTGAAGTTTAGAACTACAATGTATGAGTTTGGGGAAACACAGTTCCAGTTATTAACGTTGTGATACAAGAACCCTGCTATTGTGTATGTACTTAAGTAGCTTTACTTCAGAAGGGGAATAACTGGGGTATGAGGAATGCTATGTTGTTATTGCTGTAAATAAGTAAAAAAAAAAAATATTACTTGATGTAGGAATTTCGTGTTTTTATTCAAGTTAATATAAATAGATAGCCATTAAAATATATCAATTATATGTTTTATGAATGCTACTGTGAAAATGCCAAATTTGGTTGAATAAATTTAAAGACTTAATTGGCTTTAAACAGTGATTCATAAATTGAGTATTATCCCTTCTAGCAAATAGAAAGGAGCTCCAAAGAACTGTACAAGTGGAAGACCTTGATAGGTAGAAATGGGTGAAGGACAAGGAAAAATTGGATTGTTTCAGGCAAGGTCACCTTCCTTTAGGGTACAAAAAGGATATATCAGTATATTCCTTCACTGGTGCTGACCAGAAAATTCCAGACAAGATTACATTCCTGGGGGAAGTTAACAGGGCAGTTAGGTTAGGTATTGCCTTGGGTCTGATGATATGGATTTAGCATAAGTGACTCCATTTTGGGCCTGTTATCTCTTTTAATACTACTTTGTAGGGAGATTTCTTAGAATGTATAAGAGATAAAACAAAGTTTTAATATTCAAGAAATGAAATGCCATTTTCTTGGGGAAAAAAAGCTAGATGTTCTTGAATAATCCTTTTCATAGTTTTATTTTCCTGTGTTGTTCTATTAGGCAATTACCTGCTGATAAATCTTATTTAATTTAGTTTTTTCCCCCTTTCATATCACCCTCTGCTATCAGCTCTACGTATATTTTGTCATAAATCTGTTAAAGGGCAAGAATATAAAGAGTTTTGGCTTTTGAATATTAAATGTCATTGCTTTAGATTCTGGTTTGACAAGAGAACCCACATCTTTTTCTAAATGCTATTTTTCTCTATGCTTAAGATGTTGCAATATCTTAGATGAAGACCAAATCTTTCATAAATGCTTTTCTACAGCAGGTCAGGATAACAACTGTTTCACTATCCAAGCCACTAACACAGTTTTGGCATCACATTTAAGAGAAAGGGGAGAAGAACAAAAATCAGCTGCATGACTGAAACAATATGGGATAAACTCAGAGAAATAATGAACTCCTTCCCTTGAAGGGCACTTTCTTGAAAAAATAAAAATTACCTGCAGAAATGGTTTAAAGACATTTGGAACACTGCCCCTTTGGTTAGAAAAGAGTTCCATCTGTGGTTTCTGATTCTGTATTGTCTAGAGGAGAAATTGGAGGCATCAAGCTTAAGTGTTGCTATTATGCAGTATTACATGTAGTGAAGTCACTCATTGAGGTATTCTCCAAGTTTCAGATAGTGCAGTTCCCAATGCCTGCTAATGAAGACTTTCCAAACAAGTAGGTGCGCTTTTGCTGAGAATGAAAAATGTTGGAGGTTAGAAGATTGTGACTTGAGCTTATAACTGGTTATAGTTTTATATTGAAATTTAACTATATTACCTAAAAAAAATGAGAAATCATGAGGAATTAGTGAAATAGAAAGCCTTATATATTTCCCTAAGGATTTAGTTGCTTGAAGTAGTAAGTGCTAAAATGGAGACACATTTTATTACAAACTTGGTTATTATAAATAACTAGAAATTTGATCTTATGATGCTAATGTTAGTTAGAACTTTTAGGTCAGATCAATCGACTGAGATGGAAAAGAATACAGTTCTTTGAGATATAGTCTAGTCTTAGTTTTTTGAAGTGAGATACAATTCAGTCTTTGTCACTAGTGCTGTGTCCTTGGACAAATTACTCAACCTTCCTAAATCTCAATTTCATCATCTGTAAAATAAGAATAGTATCTATATTTGCCTCAAGACATTTGTTACATTTAAATAAAGTAAAATAGATAATTTAGATTATTATGTGGATTATTTAGCCCAGTGGCTGGCACATACTAAACATTCAACTAATTAGCTTTATTATCACTAACCCTAAACTGGAAAAAGAGTTAGCCTAAAGATATAAAAGTCCTTTGCAATTTAGTCCATAAATATTTGTTATGGGTCAGGCATTGTTACAGGTGCTCGGGAGAAAGTGATAAGTAAGACAGATAGACTCCTTGTCTTCAAGGAGTTTCCATGTTAGTGGATGTAAAGAGGTGGGTATAGAAAAAGACAGTAAACTAGTATGAAGTGAAGTAAAATAATTTACATTATGAAAAACATGGATAAAGAAATAGAAAGGGACTAGAGTGCTACTACTGTCTTAAGAGGTATCATGTGACTTGATACTTAAAAGGTATCATATGATGTCAAGGAGAAGGGACAGTGAGTACAAAGAAAGATGCTTGTGAGCTTGTCATCACTTTAAGAGCCGCAAAGGCCAGTTACCTGGAGCAGAGTAATATGGAAGGCGAGGGAGTCATGAAAGGTACATAATGATCAGTAGGTGGGGATGTGTCATAGAAAATTTTAGAGACCGTCATCATTAAGGGATTGTTGAGTAATTATTGATTAAGAAATCAATAAACCTGTTGTTTTTTCACTGAAAGATTTTAAGCAAAAAAGTGACATGACCCAGATAACATTTTAGAAATGTCTTCCTGACTCAGAGGGGGATGGATTTAGGGCAGCAAGAATTAAAGCTAGCAGAGCAGTCAGGAGGTGATTGAAGTCATCATCGATACTTCTGTGGGGAATGAGGTTAACTTGAGCTAGGATTTTGCATTGAGATTACTAAAAAGGTGGGACTTGGAATATATTTTTCAGTTAGAGGCAACAGGATGAATTCGATGGAAGGTATGAACAAAAGAGAGAAACAATAATGACATTAGAGTTTGTTGTCCAAGCAAATGAAGAGGTGGACTCATATTTTCTTTCTTGACTAAGTAGAATAGATTATTTAGACTATAAGTAAGGATATATTAATAGTAATGTGCAGACACAGAAAAACAACTTCAAAACAAGAAGGAACTGACCAAGTTATTATGAGTTTAACATTTTAATTCAGAAATGCTACATTCTAAGAAAGCCCTGAAATGTTTGGTTTGATATATTAGTGTTTTGAGTGACTTTCTCCAGCAAATGCATCTTCATTTATTGGCATTCTAGACTGCATTCCCATCTCCTTGGGAAATGAAGACGATGAAGGATATTTTTGGTTGATCTATACTGCTCAGGAAATGTTTGCCTTAGTTATTTGTGTAACATGTGAAAAATTGTTTAAAGTGTAGTGAGAAATAGGAATGTGAAGTAGAAATATAACTTTAGTGTTGAATTTTTTAAAAGATTATTATAAAATCTGTCAGCCTACTATTCTATAATGTTTTATCACATCTTTATGAGCTTTCTCATAATTAAAAAATAAAAATAGCCTTCTTTCCCAATAAATCAAACAAATGAAGGTTTCCTAAGTTTAAATAGAAAGCCAGTAAACAAAAAGGCAGAAACTATAAAGTGCTGTATTTCTTTTGGCTGGAGTCAGAGGGATTTGACGTATGGGAGGGACTGAACTCACCATTATTAGAGGGGTGGCTACATGGAAAGCAAGAGAGGACTTCAGGCAAACTCTAGGAGAGAAGACTACCCCCCTCTGCCCCCCTGTATCCAGCAGACAACCAGCCAGGAAGCAGGGCCTCAGTGACATAAACACAAGTAAGTAAATCTAGGGAACCTGAATGAACTTGGAGGTAGATGTATTCTTAGAGCCTTCAGCAATCTTGCTGACATCTTCATTTTGCCTTTGTTGTTGTTGGTGGTGAACTGCTAAGTGGTGTGCGACTCTGCAACCCCATGGATTTTAGCATGCCAGGCTTTTCTGCCCTCCACTATCTCCCAGAGTCGGCTCAGACTCACGTGGATTGAATCGGTGGTGCTATCTAACCATCTCATCCACTGCTGCCCTCTTCTCGTTTTGTCTTCAGTCTTTTCCAGCATCAGGGTCTTTTCCAAACAATTGATGCTTTGCATCAGGTGGCCAAAGTATTGGAGCTTCAGCATCAGTCCTTCCAGTGAATATTCAAGGTTCATTTCCTTTAGGACTGACTGATTTGATCTCCTTGCTGTCCAAGGGATGCTCAAGAGTCTTCTCTAGCACCACAATTTGAAATCATCAATTTTTGGGCTTTGTGATACTTTAAACAGAAGACACAGTTAAATTACATTGTACTTAGATTGCTGATGAACAGAATTGTGAGATACAGGAGTTGGTTTAAACCTAAATATGTGGAAATTTGTTATGATAGCAACAGAAAATTAAGTTGTTAAAAAAACCAAGTTGTTAAGCTTGTTGAAGGACAGCAGGACCAAATTGAAGTCACTTGTGCTAAGCTGGAGGTCAGCAAACCAAGACTTAATACCTAACCTGATTGTAGTTCAACCACTCTCAGGAATGTAATCTTAAATCAGTCCATCTGGAATTTCCTGGACAGCACCAGTGATGTAATCCATCTGATTATCCCTTTCATCTCCCTAATATAGACACTTTGCTCCTTCCTGTTACTGCCTCGTTCTGTCTACAAAAGTCTCCCATTTTGTACAGCTCCTCAGAGCACCTTTATGTTTACTAGATGTGGTGCTGTCCGATTCACTATTTATTTAATAAAGCCATTTGATCTGAGTTGAATTTTGTTTTTTAACAGACTGGTGAGCAAAGAAGTAAAGAGTAACACAAAAGAGAGGAAAGACAATCCTCAATATTTGTTTATATAAAATTACTATCTATAGTGTATACTACTGATCATATGAAATGGTTTGCCTTCCCTGTAATTTTAAAAAGATGATTTTGAAGTGAAGAAAAAAATTATTATTTTCTAGGAAGGATTATCCTTTAAGATAGCTAGAGCAACTTTCACTTAAAAAGTTAAAAAAAAAATTTTAGCTATACTATTTCATTAAAAAAAAGCTTAAAACTTAAAATTAAAAGATTTTTAGATTCCAAAGAAATAGTACAATTGTTTTATTGATCTTGGAAGATCATGTGATTTTTATCAGAACAACCAGAAGAGATTTCTGGACTATTTCATCTATATTACTTTGACCCTTGGCAAGTCACCTAACCTCTCTGTGACATATCTTTCTTATCTGAGACCGTGAATGTTAATGAAACCTACCTTATAAAGTTATTATATGAGTTAAATGAGTAGGGAATCAATTAGAATTATAGACTAGCAGAAACAAAGTTTAGTACTATTTCATTTAATGGTATTTCTGTATGAAAGACGGGCTATTAGATATAAATGTATTGGGCTTCCCTGGTGGCTCAGAGGGTAAAGAATTTGCCTGCAATGTGGGAGACCTGGGTTCAATCCCTGGGTTGGGAAGACCCCTCTGGAGAAAGGAATGGCTACCCACTCCAGTATTCTGACCTGGAGAATTTCATGGACACAGGAAAGCCTGTGTAGCCTGGCTACAGGATGGCAGGCTACAGTCCATGGGGTCACAAAGATTTGGACATGACTGAGCAACTTCCACTTTCTTTCATAGAAACATATCCTAAAACCTACTTGCATGAGAAAAACTCATGTGTTTATTTGTAGCTACTGTTTCAAATAAATGACCTATCTTTCAAGTCTTCTCCAGCTCTCTTGTATCTTAGACATCCTTGTTGTCTCTATTTCCTGTTGTTATGATAGAGAATTAATCTTCACAAAGCTGCTCTGTTGCAAGACCACCAATTGAAGTCCATAAATAAAAATATTGTATCCCCTAGTGTATTGCATTATGGGAAAAATGCCTATATTGAAATAAACTACCCTGTAAACTGGGGTGCATGAGCTATATCTTATTCAGCTTGAAAAGATGTTGACAGCAGTTCCTGGGGCATATTACAAGTACTTAGTCAACACTCAATAAAAATATAATGTTTGACCTCCTTGGCATGAAAATTTATTTTTGTCAGGAGAATTTAACTTTCTTATTAGATTTTTCTGGTTCCTCTTCCTAGCTCTGAGTATCTAATTCTAGGTAGTATTTATTGAGTCTTGATCATGCTTCTCTGAATTCTGAGTGCTTCACCTACTAACTAATTCTATTATAAAGTATTCAGGCTGTTTTCCAGCTATGTGCTTTCCTTGTAGCCTTGAAATATCTTTACTAACCTTGAATATTCCCTGCATTGCAGATTTTTTTTTTTTTTTTTGCTGAGATGAGAGAACTCTTTATTCTTTCCTAAGATAGTTCATGATCTGGTTGAACTTCTAGCCTCGGCTCTAATATCATCAGATCTGTCATTAGCCTTATAATGATCTTTTCCCATTAGAGGAGGCAGAATTTGACTAATTCCTTCCCTTCATCTAAGAGTGAATTTACCAGAGGAGAAAATGGGAAGAGAAATAAAGAGATGTGATGTTATGAACATCATTGTCTATTTAAATAGCTACTACCTGAGTTAAGTGTCTTCTCAGATGTGGCTCAAAGATGGGCAGCTGTGTCAGGAAGTTCTTTATAACTCTAAGAAGTGTCTGTTGAAAACACTAAATGCACTTCCTTCTGACAAACGGGAAGTTGAATCAATTGACCCCAGTCTATTACCATCCACATCTCTGTGATTCAGCAACTTTGTTTGAATGGCTAGAGGAGTGTTAAATTACCAGTTTTATGTAGCTTCCCTCCCTGCCAATTCCGTGGCAAGATAATACGTAACCTCAGTTATTGCAAGCAATCTTCTGGGTCTTTAAAGTGAGTTAGAGCACTGCATGGAACAGCCAGTTTAAATTATAGTTATGGTTCATCTTTGGGCTGTATGACTCACCTAAATCAATTTGGCTGCACAAACAAATGCTATTTATAATGTGTATGTTTGTTTTCTTTTCACTTTTTTCATACACCTTTCTTGGGGAGTTAGATAAAAATATTCTTTAAACTTAGTATTGAGTTTCTCAGGCAGCCGGGGTTGGGCCACTACTCACCAAAATAATGTCACCAGGTTCTTTACATCAAATGCTTCATTGTTTTGATAACGTTGTCCTTGGGGTAACAGTTCTGACCTCATTATTTACCTATGTTCTTGGTTTCTTTTCTAAGACCAAGCAGAAGTAAATAATAGCGGCCCCGTGAGACAGAGGTGACTTAAGTGTTTCTCTTCTTCCTGAACTGTTAGAACCACCACTGGTCTCTCCAGAGTTTGAGCTGAGTTGTCCAGCTGAAGACTCTTGTTTTCCAGATTCTCTTGCATCCTGGTATGCTTTATCAGGTTGAAAGTCAATGGAAAGTGAGCACAAACCACTGTGACCATTTCCAGTTCTTGGCCTCCAGATATTGAGGTGGAAGAGCACATATAGACACAGATAAGCCTCCCCAGAAACATAGACTCTTAACTTTGAGACTATTTGTGAGAAATAAATAAATTTCTATCTCAAGTTACTGTCATTTGGGGATAACTTTGCTACAGCAACTAACAATTTCCCTTCACCTATGTAGACTGTATACACTTCCCAGGTGGTGCTAGTGGTAAAGAACCTGTCTGCTAATGCAGGAAACACAAGAGACACAGGTTCAATCCCTGGGTCAGGAAGATCCCCTTGAGGAGGTCATGGCAGTTGACTCCAGTATTCTTGCCTGGAGAATCCTATGGACAGAGGAGCCTGGCAGGCTATATAGTCCATAATGTCGCAAAGAGTCCGACTTGCCTGAAATGACTGAACACACATGCATACAGACTGTTGCTTAATTGCTACTTTGGATAATAACTTCAATTTAGTCCTGTAAATGCTGTGCTTGATTTAGAGATAGGATGTAATTGTTGGTTAACACAACACTAGACTGAGACAGAGGAGACCATGGCTCAAGTTCGGGTTTGCAACCAGTGTGAACTTGAGCAAATTATTTAGCTAACCTTATTTATGATAATTATCACTATAAAATATTAGATAATAATATACCAAGCATTTACTTGTTTATTGTCTACAGTCCATGGAATTCTCTAGGCCAGAATACTGGAGTGGGTAAGCCATTCCCTTCTCCAGGGGATGTTCCCAACCCAGGGATCAAACCCAGGTCTCCCACATTGCAGATGGATTCTTTACCAGCTGAGCCACCAGGGAAACCCTCACAAAATGTAGGCTGCACAAATACAATTAATTTAAATCCTTGTTAAAACAAATAACTTATCTCTGGCACATAAAATAGGCTTGGAATAGTATCTATGCAATAAATACTTGTTAAATTAGTTGAACTTTTCTAGTCTTCTCTATACAATATAAAAATTGGATAAAATAATCTCTCAGGACGTTTATAACATTTTATGACAATTAGTTTTAATAAAAATATGGGAATTCTGTCACTCATTATGATCTTATCAATGTCAAAATAAATTATGAATTTACATTAACATTCAGCAAATAGCTAATATGTAATAGACACTCAATAAAGTCCTGGGAATAAAAGGGTCTGGGTGATAATATTGTTGGGGTTAAGAGGATGGGTGGAGCTAAGGAAGGGTGGTGATAGGCTATGAAATATTAATAATTACCCTATTGCCTGGGATTAAGATGCAATGTATCGATACTATGATAAAGTATGACAAGTTTTAGAGACATATAGAAAGTGCTGTGAGAACAGCAGGGAGAAATGTAACCTTTCATTTTCAGTGAATAAAATGAGAAAGATTAGAGGTATTTAAGCTATTCTGTGCCTTCGAAGAAGAATTCTCTAGACAAAGACATTGAGAAAGTCATTTTGGACAGAGAGATTGATATAAGTGACGTATACTCCAAAAATAAGTAACTTCTTTGGCTAGGGTACACGTTGAAAAGAGTAGAAATACATGGATAGACATGAGGAACAGATTTTGACGACAAATAAAGCTGACTTCATTTGTACCAGCCTGTTTTTCTCCCACTCCCATTATGATAAATATTTTAGAAAAATTACTGTGGTAACAGTGGTTCTGTAAGTGGGAAAACAAAAGCAGGAGTGACAAAGAGACTTAGGGGATGTGAAAGCAGTGTTGTAGGGAATTAGTTAGACAGGGCTGGTCAATGAAAAGCAAATTATCACATACATAAAAATGGTCCTAAGTTGATCGTATTTTTAAAAATAGTCTATAGAACTTCTGTCATATTCTCAAAGGTTAAGCCATGGAGTGTTTAACTTCCACCTATTAACATAATCTCAGTTAAAATCTTTAAAACATAATTTAAATATATAACCACTGAATTAAGTAGGAATGAGGACAGGTGGCATATTATTTTATTAAAATGTTTTTTTTTTCTCTTTCCCTTGTCTACCGAGGTTTTATTCATAGAGGGAAATTTGTTCCCAAAACTCTTATTTTTTTTTATCCAGTCTATCTAGACATGTCAAGAAACCTCAGAGAAAAATTGATTGCTTGAGGAAGGCAGGGTGAGAACAGGCTGTTTTAATTTCTTCTGATCTTTTTCTCCAGACACCTAGATTGGCACAGGAAGACTGCAGAATTCCTCTGAAGAAATGAAGTATCTTCCTATAGAGGGAAGAATAATAATATGAAGCAACTGCTATTAGTACATGGAAAACCAGAAACTGCTAAAGAAAAAAATGCCATGATTTTTCTAAAGTAAAAGAGGAAGAGACCTTAGGACTAATTCTTTAGAAATCTGTATTTTAATTTTCTCTCTCCAGGTATGGAGATTTGGGGAAAGTAGGAAGGCTTCCAGTCTTCTGCATACTTAAAGGTGCTAAAATCTATCTAATGAACTGGTATAGGAAAATTCAATATTTCCCCATTGTCTGTTCTAGAAGATCTGTCACGGTAAACAGTATTTTTTCACTTTCTGAATAATGGTTCTTTGAAGTTTAGGAGGAGAAATCCTTTGTCTTTAAAGTGAGGTGATATGTTAAACTAAGAACAAGTTATTTTAACAGCAGTCTATTGCTAATAGAAGGGTTGATATTAAAATGATGCCTTTCTCACAAAAATCACTTGGTCAGTAACATTTCAAGGGCCTTAAAGAAAAAGAGTAAGAGCAGCTATTTTAATGTTATAAAGGAAACTTTAATTTTTATATTTTGAGCTTTCTGAGCACTCAGAGATACTAGGGTAACGTGATGTTTTTATCCTGATAATTTAAAAAAGCACAATTGCTCTTTCATGAGATTGTAAAATCACAGAAGTGTGATAATGTTTATATACCTTGTCACTAGCCTAACCCTGTCTCTACATAAATCTCTTCTGTGTTTTCCCTGTCAGATGTCTTTCAGCCTGCGCATAAATAACTCCAGTGATTAGTGCTGGGGCCTTCTTGAATTCTCAAATGCAGACTCTTAGAAGCTTTCCTTTATTTTGGTTCACAGTATGCCTTCTACTAATTATATTTAGGTCTTTTTTTGTTGTTTTGATCACACAGCGTAATTTTCTGTCCACTTTTTGGTGTGTGTTTAATAACGTGGTGAAGTCTTTTTTAGAATTTAATGTAACACTATAAGATTGATTTGGTAAGTAATATATTGAGCAGATGATTACTGCCTCAATTCTAGACATTTCTGTTAAGACAGGCTAAAACTGAATTCACTCTTACAGAGGTTATATATGGACATTGACATATCTTTCATTCAATCAAAAACTAACAATTTTTTTCATTAATATTTATAAACCAGCTCCCTCCTCTTCCTCCACCTAATTCCCTTCTGATACTTATGTAGTTGTTTGTGGGAACTCAAAGTGGGGTCTTATTCCACTATTATCTTTGGCCTTGTCACCGTATTGTAATCTTTCTGATTAATCTGTCTTTTAATCTTTCTATTGCGTAAACTGAAATGTAACACTTCAAAAGTTCAGGATTCGCTTTCATCATGACATTAGTTGTAGTCATCTTTAAACTTAAGGTAGAAGACTCTAAAAAGTCACTTGAAAATAATTCTGACTGGGATATAAATTAAAAGAAATGGCAAATGATTTAGAAGCACTTTAAAAGAGAATCAGTAATAATGCTTCTTGGAGTTTTGCTAAGTTGTAAAGATCATCCGCTGTGCTAATAATAATGGTAAATACAGTATGAAGGTGGTTAATGTTAGATCATTCAAGTACCCTTTGGAAAGCTTCAAATACAGGAAAATCCTAAAAAAAAAAAAAATGAATGAAAAGGAAAACTATATAATCATTTTTAGACTAATGGGAGATGCTGGTTTGAATCGCTACCCTAGGAAACTACTGTCATAGAAGCAATTATGTTCTGTGCCTTCATCTTTGCACATGTTCCTTCCTGAAATAATTGCATCCATTATACAGCTGGGACTATGATGGTAACACAGCTTCCATCCTGATTTCTTACAGAGCCTCCTTCCTGACATAGGCACATTTGGGAAACACTCAAAAGGTGTTTGACTCATAGGGGATCTGAAACTTCATACTCTCTAATTACACACTTCATTAATGAGCCTCTGAGTAAACAACCATGCTTAAATATATTTTTTTTAAAGTTTGCTTTGAAATGTCTCATTAGTACCATGCATTTCATAAAAAGTCAAAAAATTGCTAAATTTAAAGCGGAAGAAGCATTATTCTGTCTTTGCATCATATGTTTGTGATTGGAAATCATCAAAGGAGTTCATGGGCACCGTAATCACCTGATGAATTAAAACATACCAGTTCCCAGGCTCTTCCCCAGACTGACTAAGTCACACTTTCCAGAGCAGTGGATGTCATGTTTGAAGGAGGGAGCTCCTAAAAATCCCAGTGCCAGGGCCACATTTCAAACCAGTTAAACCAACTGAATCAGAATCTCTGAAGGACGGAATTTAAATATCATAATTTTTAGTCTTCCAGATAATTCCAATGTCCAGACAAGTATGAGAGTCAGGTGTAGGTCCCATATATTTGACTGTTTAAAAAGACCTCTATGCTTTGTACTAGATTGCTTCAGTCATATCTGACTCTTTGCAACCCTGTGGACTATAGCCCACCAGGCTCCTACGTCCATGGGATTCTCCAGGCAAGAATACTGAAGTCAGTTGCCGTTTCCTTCTCTAGGGAATCTTCCCAACCCAGGAATCAAACCCGCATCTCTTATGTCTCCTGCATTGGCAGTTGGGCTCTTTACCAATCCCTCCAGAGCATACTGAATTCTGGTCATCTTGTGAATCACTGATGTAAAGAAGAACTATCCCAGGATTTTCCTGGTTGTCCAGTGGCTAAGACTCCATGCTTCCAATCCAGGGGGCCAGGGTTTGATACTTGGTCAGGAAACTGAGATTCCATGGCCTAAAACAAAAAATAAATAAGGAAAAGAATAACCATCCCAAACAAGCAAATTGTCTAACCTGAGGCACTTAGTCTTAAGAAGGACTAGGAAGTCGGATTTCTGGGTCCAGTGTTCTTCCCATTCCACCTACCTTACACAATTTCTAAATTCTACCAATATTATAAAATATATTGTGCCAATATTTTTAGGGGTCTTCCTAGCTGGCACAGTGGTAAAGAATCTGCCTGCCAATACAGGAGACCCGGGTTCCATTCTTAGGTCGGGAAGATCCCCTGAGAAGGGAATGGCCACCCATTCCAGTATTCTTGCCTGGAGACTTCCGTGGACAAGCTTCTCTGTCCATGAGATGCTCCAGGCAAGAATAGACCATTAAAGAAGAAGACCTGAGATTATTTACTAAGCCTTTGACAAAGCTAAAAGCATATTTTTGAGGCGGGTATGTGAGGATGTTCAAGTACTTGCCAAACGCGTGGAAGTTTGAGTGTGCCTATGGGAAGAGGCAGTCTCTGGGGCCTTGTCTCCACATTGCACTGTGGAGTCATCTGTTCGTTCAGCCATCTAACGTTTCCGTCACATCAGTGTGGTTCATCCCAAATTATATGACACACGAAACGACAGATTTACCAAAAGAGAGAGAGAGAGTCAGTCTTTTACTTTCAAATATATTTTTGTAATGTGGTGGTGTATTAGTTTTGTAGGGCTGGTGTAACAAGGTACAATGAAATGGTGATTTAAACAACAGAAATTGATTTTTCTCACAGCCCTGGGGAGGCTAGAAATCTGAGGTCAAGGTGTTGTCAAGGTGTTGAGGTCTCGCTCTTGGCTTCTGGTTTGCCACCTTCTCTCTGCATCTTCACATGGTCTTCTGTACATATACACATCTGTGTCCTAATTTCTTCCAAGGACACCAGTGAGATTGGGCTAGGTCCCACCCTAAGGACCTCAATTTTAAGTACCTCTTTAAAGACCCTGTCTAATAGGCTCCAGTTTCATCCATCTCATTAGAACTGATTCAAATGAATTCTTTTTAATGGCTGAGTAATATTCCATGGTGTATATGTACCATAGCTTCCTTATCCATTCATCTGCTGATGGACATCTAGGTTGCTTCCATGTCCTGGCTATTATAAACAGTGCTGCAATGAACACTGGGGTGCACATGATTCATGTCAATGTATGACAAAACCCACTACAATATTGTAAAGTAATTAGCCTCCAACTAATAAAAATAAATAAAAAAAATAAATAAAATCTAGGAGTAAAACAGAAAAAAAAAAATAATAAAGACCCTGTCTAAGCACAGTCCTATTCTGAGGTACAAGGAGTTAGTACTTCAACATATGAATTTGAGGAGGACACAGTTCAGTCCATAATAGGTGGAAAGAACACCATTCAAGCACACTCAAATGTCTGCTGCTTACAACACAGAACACTGCTATTAGATACATCTGGAATGTACATTTGGATCACAGAAGGATAAAAAAAATAGAACTTCAAGGTGATTGGCCTTGTTAACGTAGGATAATTGTGTCATCTTTCTGCTTGAAAAGCAGTACTCACACAAATGTGTATCAAAATATATTTCCAAGTCTAGATAATTGTCTGTCAATTCACTGTATATCCTGACACTTGAAAGTTTTTCTTTGGATGTTTTTGACTAACCAGCCTCTTCATTCTATGTGAAAACTCAACAGTTTTAACTCAATAGCCCAAACTAAAAAACACAAAGTGTCAATGAACCTATTTGCAGGGAAGAAATAGGGATACACCATAGAGAACAGACTTGTGGATACAGTTGGGGAAGGAGAAGGTGGGAAGAATTAAGACAGTACATTGAAACATGAACATTACCATGTGGAAAACAGATAGCTGGTGGAAAGTTGTTATTACACAGGGCACTCAACCTGGTGCTCTGTGACAGCCTAGAGGGGCGGGCTGGGGTAGGCGGTGGGAGAGAGGTTCAGGGGGGAGGAGATATGTGTATACGTATTCCTGCTGTCGTGTGGCAGATCAACACAATGTTGTAAATAAATTATCTTTCAATTAAAAATAAACTAAAAAATTAAATACACAGCTTAAAGCAAAGCAACAAAATTTGAGAAGTTTTTTAGGATTATGTATGACCTGAATAAATCCCTTATGACTATCCGGTGGAAGTGAGAAATAGATTTAAGGGACTAGATCTGATAGACAGAGTGCCTGATGAGCTATGGACGGAGGTTCGTGACATTGTACTGGAGACAGGAATCAAGACCATCCCCAAGAAAAAGAAATGCAAAAAAGCAAAATGGCTGTCTGAGGAAGGCTTACAAATAGCCGCGAAGAGAAGGGAAGCAAAAAGCAAAGGAGAAAAGGAAAGATATACCCATTTGAAGGCAGAGTTCCAAAGAATAGCAAGAAGAGATAAGAAAGCCTTCCTCAGTGATCAATGCAAATAGAGGAAAACAATAGAATGGGAAAGCCTAGAGATCTCTTCAGGAAAATTAGAGATACCAAGGGAACATTTCATGTAAAGATGGGCTCAATAAAGGACAGAAATGGTATGGCCCTAACAGAAGCAGAAGATATTAAGAAAAGGTGGCAAGAATACACAGAAGCACTGTACAAACAAGATCTTCATGACCCAGATGATCACAGTGGTGTGATTACTCACCTAGAGCCTGACATCCTGGAATGTGAAGTCAAATGGGCCTTAGGAAGCATCACTGTGAACAAAGCTAGTGGAGGTGATAGAATTCCAGTTGAGCTATTTCAAATCCTGAAAGATGATGCTGTGAAAGTGCTTCACTCAATATGCCAGCAAATTTGGGAAACTCAGCAGTGGCCACAGAACTGGAAAAGGTCAGTTTTCATTCCAATCCCTAAGAAATGCAATCCAAAAGAATGCTCAAACTACTGCACAATTGCACTCATTTCACACACTATTAAAGTAGTGCTCAAAATTCTCTAAGCCAGGCTTCAGCAATAATGAACTGTGAACTTCCAGATCTTGAAGCTGGTTTTAGAAAAGGCAGAGGAACCAGAGATTAAATTGCCAACATCTCCTGGATCAACAAAAAAGCAATAGAGTTCCAGAAAAACATCTATTTCTGCTTTATTGACTACACCAAAGCCTTTGACTATGTGGATCACAATAAACTGTGGGAAATTCTTCAAGAGATGGGAATACCAGACCACCTGACCTACGTTTTGAGAAACCTGTATGCAGGTCAGGAAGCAACAGTTAGAACTGGACATGGAACAACAGACTGGTTCCAAATAGGAAAAGGAGTACGTCAAGGCTGTATATTGTCACCCCATTTATTTAACTTATATGCAGAGTACATCATGAGAAATGCTGGGCTGGAGGAAGCACAAGCTGGAATCAAGATTGCCGGGAGAAATATCAATAAACTCAGATATGCAGATGATACCACCTTTATGGCAGAAAGTGAGGAAGAACTAAAGAGCCTCTTGATGAAGGTGAAAGAGGAGAGTAAAAAAGTTGGCTTCAAGCTCAACATTCAGAAAACTAAGACCATGGCATCTGGTCCCATCACTTCATGGCAAATAGATGGGGAAACAGTGGAAACAGTGGCTGACTTTATTTTTCTTGGCTCCAAAATCACTGCAGATAGTCATTGCTGTCTTGAAATTAAGATGCTTACTTCTTTGAAGGGAAGTTAAGACCAACCTAGACAGCATACTAAAAAGCAGAGACATTACTTGTCAACAAAAGTTCATCGAGTCAAGGCTATCGTTTTTCCAGTGGTCATGTATGGATGAGAGAGTTGGACTGTAAAGAAAGCTGAGTGCTGAAGAATTGATGCTTTTGAACTGTGGTGTTGGAGAAGACTCTTGAGAGTCCCTTGGCCTGCAAGGAGATCCAGCCAGTCAATTCTAAAGGAAATCAGTCCTGAATATATATTGGAAGGACTGATTTTGAAGCTGAAACTCCAATACTTTGGCCACCTGATGCAAAGAGCTGACTCATTTGAAAAGACCCTGATGCTGGGAAAGATTGAGGGCAGGAGGAGAAGGGGACGACAGAGGAGGAGATGGTTGTATGGCATCACCGACTCAATGGACATGGGTTTGGGTGAACTCCGGGAGTTGGTGATGGACAGAGAGGCCTGGTGTGCTGCAGTTCATTGGGTCGCAAAGAGTTGGACACAACTGAGTGACTGAAGTGAACTGAACTGAACATGATTCATGTACGTTTGTTACAGATGTGTGTATGAGCTTTCTTAGCATTCTGACATTAGAAACTATAGAAAAACATGGATGATTCAAGGAGGTTGATGGCCAGCACTGAGATAAGTGAAAAATCACAGTGTGATTTTTATAAACTAGAGCTGTGAGGGTATCATCCTATTTGAAAAACCATAACGTATGGTAAATCCGTAGTGATTTGTGTTTTTCACAACTTGTAAATTACAACACAGAGGAGTATTTTATATTAAAAAATAATTTTTAAAATCTTTTAAAATTTACTCTTTAATAAATTTTTAAGGTATCTTTTTTTAGTTTAAAAAGATTTAGGTCTAATTTATTTGCAACAAAAAGTACTGACTATAAGGGTACAGTTTTAACAAATGTTTATACTAAAGTTTCCATGGCTCTACAAAGATATAGAATGTTAACCCTAGAGAGCTTTCCATGGCCTTTCCAAGTACATTAAATCATCTTTTCTTCCCATTCCAGCAAATTTTTCTCTTTCTTTCCAGCCTTCGCTAATACTCTCTTCTATACCTTCCCGCTTGTCTGCTACCCAGTGTCAAAAACCATGACATGTCTTAGTTTTCTTACATATCAGAATTATGCTTGCAGTAGGGATTTTAGCTTAATCACTAAGTAGAGTTTTGCCTGTTCTTTTTTTTTTTTTTTGAAACTACATGTAAATGGGATGATATAGTATGAATGCTATAGTGACTGGCTTATTTTGCTCAATGTAGTATCAGTGAGATTCATCAAATTTTTCACATGTATACTTATTTTTGCTCTTTTATTACAGTGTAGTATTTTAGTATATAACCTCAATTGCTCATTTTTACGATGAACATTTAGTGTGCTTTTAGCTTGGGGCTGTTATAATTTCTATGAAGACTTTTCGACTTAGTTTTGTCAAAATTGTGTCCTTATTTCTCTCAGAGATATACCTGCTGTTATTCAGTCGCTCATTCATCTCTGACTCCTTGTGGACTGCAGCACACCAGGCTTCCGGGTCCTTCGCCATCTCCCAGATTGCTCAAATTCATGTCCATTGAGTAGGTGATGCCATCCAACCATCATGTCCTCTGTCGTCCCCTTCTCCTCCTGCCCTCAATCTTTCCCAGCATCAGGGTCTTTTCAAATGAGTCAGTTCCTTGCATCAGGTGGTCATAGTATTGGAGTTTCAGCTTCAGCATCAGTCCTTCCAATGAATATTAAGGATTGATTTCCTTTAGGATGGACTGGTTGGATCTCCTTGCAGTTCAAGGGACTCTCAAGAGTCTTCTCCAACACCACAGTTCAAAAGCATCAATTCTTCGGCGCTCAGCTTTCTTTATAGATCAACTCTCATATCTGTAGATGACTACTGGAAAAGCCATAGCTTTGACTAGATGGACCTTTGTTAGCAAAGTAATGTCTCTGCTTTTCAACATGCTGTCTAGTTTGGTCATAGCTTTTCTTGCAAGGAGCAAGCATCTTTTTTTTTTTTTTAAAGCATCTTTTAATTTCATGTCTGCAGTCACCATCTGCACTGATTTTGGAGCCCCCCCAAAATAAAGTCTGGGCTTCCCTCATAACTCAGTCGGCAAAGAATCTGCCTGCAACGCAGGAGACCTGGGTTCGATTCCTTGGTTGGGAAGATTTCCTGGAGAAGGAAATGGCAATCCACTCCAGTATCCTTGTCTGGAAAATCCCATGGACAGAGGCGCCTGGCGGGCTACAGTCCACAGGGCCACAAGAGTCAGATATGACTTAGCGACTAAACAAAAATAAAGTCTTTCTCTGTTTCCATTGTTTTCCCGTCTAGTTGCCATGAAGTGATGAGACCAGATGCTATGATCTTAGTTTTTTGAATGCTGAGTTTTAAGCCAACGTTTTCACTCTCCTCTTTCACTTTCATCAAGAGGCTCTTTAGTTCTTCCTCCCTTTCTTCCATAAGGGTGGTGTCATATTCATATCTGAGGTTATTGATATTCCTCCCGGCAATCTTGTTTCCAGCTTGTGCTTCATCCAGCCTGGCATTTTGCATGATGTACTCTGCATATAAGTTAATAAGCAAGGGGATAATATACAGCCTTGATGTACTCCTTTTCCTATTTGGAACCAGTCTGTTGTTCCATGTCCAGTTCTAACTGTTGCTTCTTGATCTGAATGCAGATTTCTCAGGAGGAAGGTCAGGTGGTCTGGTGTTTCCATCTCTTGAAGAATTTTCCACAGTGTGTTGTGATCCACATAGTCAAAGGCTTTGATGTAATCATTAAAGCAGAAGCAGTAAATAATTAAATATTTTACCATATTTACATTGTACTATTTTCTTTTTATGCATCTGTAATAATAATCACTGAAATTTCTTTCACAAAAATTTTCAGCCATATGGTGATATAATAGTTTGTGACTCTTATCCTGGTACATATGGCAAACTGGACTATTTTATTAAAATGGCCTTGAGAGCCTGATTCATTAATCCCCTCTCTTTATAGACAATATAAACTAATAATGTATATATTAATAGAATAAGGATTTAAGCAAATAAAAGTTTTTGATAAACTTTTATATACACATTTAATTTAAACTTAACAATGCCCCTGAAGATAATATTATTTTCTTTTGCTAGAAAAGGAAACAAAAACCCAGATTTTATAGAGACAAGTTGCTAAAGTTCATGGCAATTTAATAACGTATGTGGAACTTAAATCTATCTTTTCTAGCTATGGATCCAAAGCTCTCTTGTCTCCCTATAAATAGTAAGCATATGTTTAAAGCATGAATTCTATTATTTTCAAAGCAGAATGGTAATTTCAGGATTTAAATAAATCATATTTATTAGAGATATTAAATATTTTTATATATTTTAGAATATAGCTTTAAAATAAGATCCGTTTATAAATTTAGCATTATATTCCAGAATTCATTGTTTGAAATGCATTGAATTTGTTCATAGTAAAACTAGCATCTTATTATAAGTTTTTAAAAAATGATATTTTTAAGCCAAAAGGGTTTTTCACATGTATTTTTATTGTACTTTTGTTGTCAATAAGATAAATTGCAGAAATCAGAATTGTTCCATAGTCTGGTGCTCTTTGATTTTACGCATGCTCTCTAGTATCTTTGAAAGAATAATGAAGCTTTTAGAGGAAATTTCTTCCTGTTATTATACTAAATTGTTTTGTCTTGCTAGAATGATCACTTGGTCTATAGAAACAATTCTAGACTAGGAAATCTACTGTTTTTCTTTTTTAAGCTTCGGTACACCAATACTGATAGTATATGCTATTTGGATTGTTTCTTCATAACCATCTATAAAAATATATAAGCATCACATCACTGAGGCTAGAAAATGGTTTAACTTATTTGACGTATTTTAAGTTTTAAAAGGCATCCTGTCAAAGTAGACTGGCAGTCAGAAACTATAGATTCCCAGCTTACATCTGATGCTGAAAAATCATTGCAGATCTCATTTTTTTAACTGTAAAATAAGCGATTTACACTAACTGAAGCTCAAAGTTCCTAAAGCTCTAAAAATGTATGTACTCATTTTATGTATGTTTTCCTTGTTTTTTTAAATCATGGTGACCCTGTCTGCTATTGCAGTTCTTGTTTTGAAATGAGGATTTTATGTTTTTCCTTTTTTAAATGAGAGGGAAATACTTCTTGCCAGATTATGTCATGCTCATTTGATTAAAAGCTGATGCTTGGGCTATATATTATGATACTAATATCAGAGTCCTTGTTTTAGGTTCTTCTGGACAGAGGCTTTATGTTGCTTTTGCATAGCATGCCATTCTTACAGATGGCTTGCTAGAATCCTCTCCCTTTGAAAAATAGCCCTTTATAGCTCTCCAGTCTTCATTTCCTCTCAATACTTTCAATGAGATTGTCATTTCATATCTCAACTGACTTGTATATTTGAATAGTACACCTTGTTAAGATGATTTCACAAGACTAAGCTTTATTGAGAGTTTTTTTCACTTAGTATCTTTCAGAAGTCACTTAAAAATTTTCCATCAGTTGCACCTCATAAGCAATCACTGGCATGTGGTGAGGGTTCAAAATTGTTTTTTTAGTTGAATTGACCGCATTTGAATTATGAAGAAATAAAATTAATGAGTTTGTAAAATATAAATGCTCATTTGTTTTAGCACTATTTTTGGAAAGACTGTCTTTTCCTTCAATTACCTAGGCACTTTTAATGGAAATAAATTGACCATATTTTTGTGGATATCTTCTTTTTGAAAGTGCTTATTCCATTTTCTGTTTTCATTCTTCCTCTCTTATTACTTTGTAGAAATTGTTTATATATTATGAATATAAATCTTTCACTGAACATATGAAAATATTTAACTCTGTTGATTTTTCACTATTTTAATGATGTCTTTCGATGAGTGAGTTCCTCATTTTAGTAAAGTTCAGTTTCTTACTTGTCTTCTTTGTGTTTAGTCCCTTTTGTGATCTGTTTAGAAATCTCTGCCCAACCTAAAGTTAAGAATATGTCCTTTTTATTTTTCTGAAGCTTTATCATTTACTTTTACATTTAAGTGTACAATCTATGTACAGTTGCTTTCTGTATCATTTAGGCATCAGCATTCATTTTTTCCCTCCATATGGATATCCATTAGGACAAATACAATTTATTCTTAAGCCCTCTTTTTCTCACTTGTGTGTAGTTGCAATATTTGTCATTAATTAGGTAAACATATCTCTGTGGATCACTCTGGACTCTCAATTCTGTTTGTTTTCTATTTTTTATCCTTGTTTTAATTACAACTTATATAAAACCTTTGACATCTGATAGAATAAAGTGTTAGTTGCTCAGTCATGTCCAACTCTTTTCGACCCCATGGACTGCTGCCTGCCAGGCTCCTCTGTCCATGAAATTTGCCAGGCAAGAATACTGGAGTAGGTAGCCATTCCCTTCTCCAGCGGATCTTCCCAACCCAGGGATCGAACCCAGGTCTCCTGCATTGCAGGCAGACTCTTTACTACTGAGCCATGGTAGGATAAGCCCTCAATTTTATTATTCAAGATTGTTTTCGCCATTCTTGGCCCTTAGTTATATAAATTTTGAAATCGAATAGTCTGTTTTAACTATAGTATGACTTAGTATTAGCTTTCATAATAATTAAGCTGGCTTGTTCAAATCTCCACACTAGACAGGTTGAAAAGTCTACTATTTGGTGTGACAAGTTATTTTAAAATACCAATGTGACCTGTTCCAATTATTTGAATCTAAACAGAGTCTTTTAAAAATAGCAGTAAGAAAGTGATTTTATGTTCTTTAGTCATTGGAAAGTGGTACTAAATTTGCCAACCTTCCCTGACATCACAATGGTAAAAATAAAACATCAACAACAATCTGTGAAGCACAAAAAGAGAATATAGTTTCAGCAAAGATAAAATGTCTCATGCTCCTGAGCATGGTAGTTTTCAACCCTATGGTGCTTGAAAAAAGTCCCTCAGGTGGGTGGAAGTGAAGGGCGTGTGTTTTCTAGAGCAGAGTCCCTATTGCCCATCTGTGAGAGACAGTCAGGGAGATGCCTCAATGCAAGGTGTTGTTACCAAGTGAACAAGCTGGAGCTTTGTTGATAATTTTATATTTGTTTATGGTCTTTCTTGGTGATAGAGGATGTTCATCTTGCTTCCCACCCTTTGCCTGTAGTTAACTACTTCCAATTTTCTTCAGTTAGTATTAAAGTTGTTTTTAATACATAAGAAACATTTTTTTAAAGGAGTCTGTGTCAAGTTTCTCAATAACATAAGCTTGATTGTGGAAGAAAATGTTTTGAGACAAATACATTCTTATCAATCTTATAAGAGGTGGGAGTTTTTGAAATGATGATTTAAAAAAAAATCCAGATTCTACAAAGAATATTTAAGTGATTCCCGAATAGTAAGAAACAGCCTGTTGTTGTTCAGTCGTGTCCAATTCTTTGTGACCTCATGGACTACAACACACCAGGCTTCCCTGTCCTTCACTGTCACCAGGAACTTGCTCAAACTCATGTCCATTGAGTTAGTGATGCCATCCAAACATCTATTCCTGTGTTTCCCCCTTCTCCTCCTGCCCTCAATCTTTCCCAGTTATCAGGGTCTTTTCCAATGAATTGGCTCTTCACATCAGGTGGCCAAAGTATCGGAGCTTCAACGTCAGCATTGTTGGAGCTTCAGCTTCAACATCCAGCATTGGAAGGAACTCCAGTCTTTCCAATGAATATTCAAGATTGATTTCCTTTAGGATGGACTGGTTTGATCTCCTTGCCATCCAAGAGACTCTCAAGAGTCTTCTCCAACACCACAGTTCACAAGCATCAGTTCTTTGGCACTCAGCATTCTTATGGTCCAACTCTCACATCCATACGTGACTACTGGAAAAACCATAGCTTTGACTATATGAACCTTTGTGGCAAGGTGATGTCTCTGCTTTTTAATACACTATCTATGTTTGTCAGAGCTTTTCATCCAAGGAGCAAATGTCTTTTAATTTCACGGCTACTGTAACTGTCCTTAGTGATTTTGGAGCCCAAGAAAATAAAAGCTGCCACTGTTTCCACTTTTCCCCCATCTGTGTATCATAAAGTGATAGGACTGTATGTTATGGTCTTAGTTTTTTGAATGTTGAGTTTTAAGCCAGCTTTTTCACTTTCCTCTTTCACCTTCATCAATTCCATTTCTGACTGCTTCCTATTATACCTAAAAGAAATTTTTGGACAATTTATAAATTATATCAAAATACACAGATAATTTCAAATTTGAAGACGTGGAGGATTTTTGTGTCAACTATTAGTAAAGCCCCTTATATTGTATTCAGAATTGACTTAATGTATTTTTACTTATTTTTTTTAAAAAGTATTAGTCTTAGGTGTACAACATTGTAATTCAATTTTTTTACAGATTATGCTCAT
The DNA here is from genome assembly GCF_023699985.2 of Odocoileus virginianus. Classification (NCBI taxonomy): domain Eukaryota; kingdom Metazoa; phylum Chordata; class Mammalia; order Artiodactyla; family Cervidae; genus Odocoileus; species Odocoileus virginianus. The sequence continues at coordinate 19,459,436 of NC_069698.1, forward strand.
TAAAATTACAATATAATAGCTTTAATTCTCTGCACTATACAGTATATCCTCTTGTTTATTTTATACACAGCAGTTTTTATTTCTTAATTCCATATTCCTAATTTGCCCTTCTCCTCTTTTCCCTACTTTTTCAGCTTTATTTATTGACCTTTATTATCCACTGTGTACTGTGTCTACATTTCAGCTTCATTTAAAGCTCTCAACTTGGTGATTCCTAAAGTGGTTCATGACCAGCTCTAGATCAGATCATCATGAGACAGATTTGAAGATGTAAAAGCAGCGGTTTCCCTCCTACGATGAAGTGTTTCTCCCATAAATAAGTGGGTGAACTTGTTCTTTATCCACTCTGGGATTATTATAAGGAGTTGGCCTATTAGGCTGTCAATAAACTAAAGATATTTATAAATAGCATGAAATGAAAGAACATCACAGTTTTTATTTGTTGTTGTTGTTATGTCATCTTTTTTTGGACAAAATATATCAGAACTATGATTACATCTGTTTAGTTCTAGATGTTCTAAGGGTATAGGTTGGCAATCCCAGATGTCTCCAAATATGCCTTATTGTGGATGTACTCTTTCAGATTAAAAATATTGTCTTTGATGTTATTTTTATTTGGTGAGTTGTTAAGAATACCACAGAAATCTGATTTGTATTGCAGTTGATACTTTACTTGATATTTTAAGGATTTTCCAATTTTTTTCCCATTCAGAAAATATCTTTTTTGGTAGTTTTTGTGGTATTATTTTATAAATAGGTAGCAAATAATCAAGGTACAGAATTTTAAAGTATGTATACTGAATATTACAGCTTCTCTCTTTCCCCTGTCCCTCACACTCAATTTTCAGCAGATATAACCACTACTTTTCTGTAATTTCTAAAGATATTAAGAGCATTTATATATAAATGGATTAATACATATAAAATAGATATAGATATATTGTTTCACCAGTGATTGAATAGTATATATGCTGTTCTGCACCTTGCCTTACTTCATTTAATGATGTATCTTGGATTATTTTTCATATTTATCCCTGTAGATTTTCTTTAATACTTTTAATGATGACATAGTGTTCCCTTATATGAGGTTACATTAAATATCTTTACCCAGGGTTTTAGCCAATTGGACATTAAGGTGATTTCCAATACTTTATATAACAAATCATGTTGCAGTAAAATACTTCTACATTAATTTCTTTATACACATACCTGTTCCAGTTACCCACCCACCATTCATATGTAGCTGTATCTCCTTCACACATCCTTTCCAGCATAGTGTCAATTTTTTTTTGTCTTTGCTAACTTAATAAGTGAAAATAAAGTCTTTTATGGTCTTAATTTGCATGGGTGTTAATCTGAATGAGGTTCAGTTTTTCTATGTTTGAATCATTTGTATTTTCTTCGTTAAGCTGCATGCAAGTATAGAGTCTAATAACCAACTGAACATATCACTCAATTTAAACTGTCCCTTCTATAGGTAGGAATGTCTCTGCTCTGGGAAGCACCCTATCTTATTTTTTACTCCTTTTTAATCAGTTCTTAAATTGCATCTGGTTATTCTAGACCTGGGATAGAGAAATACAGGCAAGACAAAACCAGGAAAATCTTACCTTCATTGTGCCACTTGAATCTTCCCCTGGCGTCTGTTAAGTGTGACAATGCCAACACCGACTCTCACTTGTAGGATGTTTTTGTGGGTTTCCCTGGAGACTTGCCTCCTGGGAATCCGTGGGAATAGCTTCTTTGATGAGGGCATGCTGTCTTTGCTTGGCTACATTTTACTCCGTTCAGTCTCTGGGATTCCTCCAATCAACCCACTGTTGGGGGCCCTTTGCCTTACCCAGTGGTTATGCTAGATTGTCTGCTTTTTAAGATGACTCAAAGTGCGCCTCTCGATGAGTTCATGACTAGTCTTACAGCATCACATATTTTGATGTTGATGAACATGTAGGGAATTCCCAAAGCAGCCCTTTCTTTGTGTCCAGACTTTGGGCAGGTTTTTTTTTTTTTCTTTTTTTTCTTTAGATTTATCATGGCAACTGTTTTACTCCAGTTATTGGCTGGTTCCTTTCATTTTACCTGTGGTGAGGAGAAACCAAAATTCCAACCCAACAACTTTGCCCAAAGAAAATTCTCTATCGGACTCTTTAGCCCCAGACTTGTAGTTCTTTCAGTTAATGTAACTTAGAAATGAGTAATGCGCTGGCAGAATTTGCTTCATAATCTCAGTAATGTGTTAGATTTTAGGATATTTGGGATTGCTTTCAGTCTTGCTTGTACATTGCTTTCAGTCTTTTGGGGATCAACCCAAAGTTGAAGAAAGCAGTGACAGTCACATTCAGCATCTTATTACATATATATGGTACAAGAAAACCCCAAATCTCAGCAACACACGGTTCTCTCTTTTTCTGATTTCCCCAAAGCACAGTAGTTCATCCTAGGAAGGGAAATAATAATAAAAAAAACCCTAATATAATGAATATTTGTAACAGGAACCAAGCATTTAAAATATATTTAACCTCATTTAATTTTCACCAATACTATATCAGGTAGGTACTGTTATATTTATTTTATATATCAGGACTCTGAGTCTGAAAGAGATTACACATCTAGTTATTACTGAGCCCAGATTTTGGGAAAAAAAGTCTGCTTCCCGAGTCTATGATCTTAATTATTACATTATACTGATTCCCATTAAAATCTTATTTGTTTCCAGGGAATCAAAATGAAATATTTAAGTACAAAATACCTTCATTTCTGGTTGCCTTCACATCTTTTGTTGGCAACTGAACTATTCTTGATGTGCAGACTCAAATTTGTTTACTTGGTAATTATCAAATTATGCTAGAAATTGAAAGACACTAAGAGGAAATTTTATTTAAAACTCAAGAATCCCACTTAAAGATTATTTAGAATAAACTAGCAGCTCAACTTATGAAACAAAGTGGGATGGACAATCTTGATTAAAAATGTAGCAAAGGCCAACCAAAAGTACATACTATAAACATTGACATATAAATACTTAAAATCAATGAAAATGACTGTAGAGAAGAGAAAAAAAATGGGGGAAAATTTATTATTTGAATATTCATAATTTGAAGCTCTAAAGTTCCTCTCCACCATCTCTTTTCCTAATTTTTCTGTCCTATTTTTCAGTGTTTAAAAAAAACCAATAATAAGTTTGTATTCAAAAGTAGAAAGAGAAAATCATCATGGGATGTATCTTCCTTTTTAAAACAATAATTTGAAGAGTATATAAACTCTTGAAGAGTACATAAACTCAATTCAGAATGAAATATCTTTGGATGATCTCATCTTGAATTTAGCTTTGATCCTAATGATATTTTTACTGAGTTAATAAATAAACATTTTAATATCAGAACTATGCTAATATTAATACTTTTTCATCTGGAAAGTATTTTCTAAAATAGGCTATATTTAACAAATTTAGTAGCTTCATTTCCTGTATGGTCAATTTAAATTACTCCCCATTTTTTCCCATTTTAATTTAACTGCGATTATTTTCATAAAATATATTATTTTTGTGTAATTGTTTCAAGGAAGCTGGAAATCTATCAACTCTCTTGATCACATTTTACTGCTCATGTTTCTGTTATTGGAAACTTTCTTTAAGCTCATTATTCCACCATGTCCAAGATTCCTGGCTCAGTCTGACAAATGTACGCCAAAAGTTTAGATTTTTCTTCAATTTTTAGGTGGATGCAAATTTTCCAGGTGCAACTTTAGATGCTGTCAACTTCGTATGTCATTGATTATTTTTGTAAGATATAAGTTGTAAAAGTCTCCATTAACAGACTTATGTAAACAGTAAACTTTACTTCCTTTTCCATAAATCAATTTGCTCTCTAACTCTAAAACCCATTCCTCAGCCAGGAGAAAACTTCCCCTCGATTATTCCTACACTCTGACCTTCTCTGTAAAATTTTATTTCCTCTGTGTAACACATGCAATTGCATCAAGTGTATCTTAGTATCAGGTTCACTTAAGTTGGTAAAATGTCTGATTCCAGTCCTCATGACTCTTCACATATTTCTTCTGATTTTTTAGAACAGAGTTGATCAGTGAAGTTTCCTACCTTTGTTCCCATCTATGTATACACAATGCGAGCATTTCTCTTTGATATCTGTCTACTCATCTTCCTTGAGGTGTTGATAAGAAACAGCACAGGTTTCCTTGCTCTGATAGTATTGGGACATCTCTTGGCTTCACTGCTTGAAGTTTTTGTTTTTATCTTTGGGGCAATAATCCCATTTACTTCCCTGTTTTGCCAGGGAACACAATCTTTGCCCAGAGATCCCTTTCATTCATTCATTCTTATTATTTTTTTATACCTCAATTCTTCTTAGGGTTTAGGGCAGGTAAAAACAAACACTTTAGGCCACTTCTGCATTATATTCTCCTACAAATTTCCCTGAAATAAGACACTGAAATAAGGCTTGGGCTGCTTGCTTGAGACCCAAACAAAAACAGTTATAACAACCACTGCCCCCAAAACCAGAAGATAATAGGAGGGAAACTATTTCAAAATATTATAAAGCCATGTTAGTGTATTATAGAACCATGATAGTGTAATATTTACGTGATCAATTGCCAAATTTCCAAATGCTATAGAATGTTATAGAATGTGATACTTCAGTTAGGTTACTTTTGAAATATATAGTAAATTTTCCCTTGGGATGTTTCAGCTGCTGTGAGCTTTAGTTTGTATTCATTTTTCTAGCAGTAGTATTAAATCAATTGCTGTGAGAGGCTCAAAGTAGGTTTTTCTTTTAGTAAGAAACTGAGGACATTCATAGAACAGAGTTTTGTTAGGTAAGTTTTGGGCAAGGTGAAAATTGTTGGTTTCTGGCAAGTGTGTATTCATTATAATGGGGAAAAATTATGTGTAACAGGACAAGTATTGGCTTCTCTCCATGTTTCTCCTTGTTTGGTGTTTTAATTTTTGTTGGAGAGAAAAAGAAATTTACAGATTTGTGGCGACATCTAGGAGGTCAGAGTTGCAAAATTAAAGCCTTTATTCATTTGCCTCTGAAATTTACTGAAACAGGAACAATTGTGATGATTTGATGTACCCCTGAGTAATTCGACACAACTCCCATCCACCCAGCTCCATAAGAGGGCAAATTCACCAGGCGCATGGGTGCAGTACAAGGGTCTAGGTGACCTAAAAGAGAACTTATTTACTGTTTGTGGATTCCTGATCCAGGGAGCTTATCCTGGTTCAATCTCTGTGTGTTTTGAAGTGAAAGTTTATCTGTAAGTGTTACATAGATTCCTGTGTGTATAAAAATATAATCTGTGTCACCTGGGGCTCAAGGCCAAAATTATTAGGACTCAGCAATCATTAAACATAGTAATAAACATAATATTAAACATAATAACCCAAGATGATATAATTCCTCTTTTCTTACCTTACACTGGTGTGGAGGCACGTCACAACAGTAGACAATAGAGACTGTGGAATTGAATCCACATGCTTCCCAGGTGGTGCTAGTGGTAAAGAACCTGCCTGACAATGCAGGAGACATAAGAGACACGGGTTCAGTCCCTGGGTCAGGAAGATCCCCTGGAGCAGGGCATGGCAACGCACTCCAGTATTCTTGCCTGGAGAATCCCTTGGACACTGGAGCCTGGCTGGCTACAGTCCAGAGGGTCACAAAGAGTTGGACATGACTGAAGGGACTTAGCTTGTGGCAACAAAAGCCACAATAGAGCAGCAACTGGCCCGCCAAATTTGCCCAGACTTTTCCATTTTCTTGCCAAGATGTGATTGGCACTGACTATGATTCTTGTTTTGGATAACTGAAGCCTTATAAAATTCTTAGATTTTCCTCAGTGGTAAAACATTCTGTCTTAGAAATAAGGAAATAGGGAAATGGGTCTTACAGGTGACCTTATAATTAAAAGTTATTTTTTACCAGCAAATGTGTTAATTTGGGAATGGCAGAGGAATTACTTGGACATGGCAAACCACCAACAGATCTGCAAAACACAGCAGAGGAATGAGGAGGGAGTTGGGAGGGGCTACTTTGAAGGAAAGTCCATTGCAGGAAAGTGAGAATTTCTCTGGCACTTTTGGTGATTTCTAACTAGCTGGGCTGTTGATGGGCAAAGAGAAAAATCTTCCTTCCTCCTGCTGGGGTAGTATAGTAAGCTTCTTCCTCCCCAGAACTGTAAAATAAGCTGCAGTGAATGGTGTGTGGTGTGTGTGTGTGTGTGTGTGTGTGTGACAGAGAAAGAGAGAGAGAGAGAGAGAGTTTTCCCTTCAGGGCTTCCTGCATTCATTTTTTTTTTTTTATTTTATTTTTTTAATTTTTATTAGTTGGAGGCTAATTACTTTACATCATTACAGTAGTTTTTGTTATACATTGATATGAATTAGCCATGGATTTACATGTATTCATTTTAAATGAGGTTTTCCTTTATTGACTTTCACAAAATTAAATACTAAAGATAAATTTTAGCCGACAGTGTATTGAAGAAAAATATCAGAGGACTGACACCATTACTTGATATTGTGATTTTCTATAAACTACTGCAACTAAGACTGTGGTCTTGTTGAAAGAATAAACAAATAGATTAATGGAGGAGAACAAAGCACCCAGATATAGACATACAAGAAGATAGTCAACTAACCTTTGACAGAAAAGCAAAGGCGATGCAATGGAGAAAGGATAATTTCAATGAATGTTGTTAGAAGTAGATGTCCTTATATAAAAAATAAATCTAAACACAAACCTTTCACAAAAACTGACTCAAAATGGATCATAGACTTAAGTGTAAAACACTAAACTATACATCTTACAGACAGTAATTTAGGGAAAAATCTAGGTGGCCTTGAGTTTGGCAATGAGTTTTTAGATACACTTAAAGCACGGTCTATGAAAGAAAAAACTGAAGGTTGTACTTCATCAAAACTAAAATCTTCTGATCTGTAAAAGATACTGCTCAGAGAATGAAAAGATAAGCCACAGACTGGGAGAAAATACTTGCAAAAGACATATTTGATGAAGGACCAGGATATACAAAGAACTCTTAAAACTGAACAATAGGAAAAAAGCAACCCAATTTAAAATTTACAACAGATCTGAATCTTTGCCAGAGAAGATAGATAGATGGAAGATAAGCAAATGAAAAGATATTCCACATCATATGTCATTCAGTTCAGTTCAGTTCAGTCACTCAGTCATGTCCGACTCTTTGCGACCCCATGAATCGCAGCACGCCAGGCCTCCCTGTCCATCACCAACTCCCGGAGTTTACTCAAACTCATGTCCATCGAGCCAGTGATGCCATCCAGCCATCTCATCCTCTGTCGTCCCCTTCTCCTCCTGCCCCCACTCCCTCCCAGCATCAGGGTCTTTTCCAATGAGTCAACTCTTCGCATGAGGTGGCCAAAGTAGTGGAGTTTCAGCTTCAGCATATGTCATTAGGGGGCTGCAAATTAAGCAACAATGTGATTCTGGAACTACCTATTAGAATGGCGAAAATCCCAAGCACCAACACCACCAAATGCTGACAAGAATCTAGAGCAACAGGAACTCTCATTTATTGCTGGTGGGAATGCTGTATGCTACTTTGGAATTCTCTGTCCTTTCTGATAAATTTTTCTTGAATATAAAACTGCTCTAGAAAATAATTAATTAAAAAATTTAAATCTACTCTGTAAAACAAACTGGTAAAATTTTCTCTGTAATTTATGTGCAGGTAAGGAAATGAATGCACAAAAAAGTGTAGTAACTTATCAGTGGTCACTTTTCTGAGGCTAAGTCGGCCCTGAAGACTGTCCTGGTTCAGATAATTAGTTATCAACCTCATTCTATCACTTGTCTCCACACAAATAACCTCTGCTTTATACTGTATCAGTCTGTTTTGCCATACTACCATTTTCTCATTTAAAAAAATATTCAAATATTTATAAGCATAATCAGTCCAGTTCAGTCACTCAGTCATGTCTGACTCTTTGCAACTCCATGGACTGTAGCACAGTAGGCTTCCTTGTCCATCACCAACTCCCAAGTCCATGTCCCACGTCCAAACCCATGTCAGTCGAGTTGGTGATACCATCCAACCATCTCATCCTCTGTCATCCCCTTCACCTCCTGCCTTCAATCTATCCCAGCATCAGGATCAAGTCTTTACTAAAAATTTAGAAGTTATATAGAGAGGCAAAATAATAGATCAAATGTAAAACAGGAAATGGCATATCTAATTTTCATACTTTTAAAAGTCTCAAGCTTCTTGCTGCTGGAATTTTTTATTCAGCCCATTATCTTTGTAAGAATCCAACTTTCTATTATTTTTCTGACTTTTCACTTGTTCTTCAATCATTTCTTTCCTTTCCTTTTTCTTCAATAAAACTTTCTAAGAGAAAAAAATGAGAGGGTTAAAAATATTACCTAGTATTTCTTTTATGTTCTCATGTAAAAGATCCCAATTATTTCTTTTCTATTCTTTTGGCTTTCCCTACCAAATAACCTCATCATTCCACTCACTAGTCCGACACTATACTTACCATGCTAATACAATTGCCCATCACCGAAGACTGCTTACTATAGATAATCCTGATGATCAAAACTAGTGAGTTCTGTCCTCACAGAAACAATCACATAGAATCCAAAATTAGTCCCGTTCCATCTAAACGAGGTAAAATATTAAGACAAAATTGAAGGAAAAGTGTGCTAGGAGCTGAGAAATAAAGTGGAATAAGAGTTTGATTCTGTCTTTTAAGAATTACCAGGCAATCCTAAATCATATATATGTGTGTATGTATGTATATATGCAAATATATCCATATCTATATCTGTATCTCTCTGTGTATATATAATATAAGTAAACCTATTTAAATATATTTAAAAGGTATGTGATCCTTAATATTAGCAATAATGGACTCTGAAAGTGCTGGGAAAGCAGAAAATATAAACATAAATCTTGTTCAGAGAAATGTTTTCATGAGGGCAGATACTTTTGTAGGAGAGAGTCCCAAAGTCCCAGAGTCATTGTAAAAGCACACTTCAACCTGTATTTGAATAACCCACAGGGGCCCTTTCTTATTAGTGTTCAACAATATAGGAAGATTTTGGCATCGTACATTTTTGTGGCACCCATAGTAAAGAGCATCTCTGGATATTTGTTCATTGTTTAATACTTTTAGGAACAAAGACAGCACTTTGTTTTTGAAAATTGTAAATTACCTGATTTACCTATCATATATGCAATAATCTAGCTTCCTTCCAAAGCCATAACATATAAGTAATACAGGAGAAAAGGAAAAGGGCAGGAAAATTGCAGAAATGCCCTAAAATAATTAGTTAGATCAGAATCAGACCTGGGATGCGCCTGAATCGCTTGGGAAAACTTGTTAAAATTCAGATGACAGGACTCCATCTGTTGAGATTCTATTTCGGTAAGTCCATGATGGGCCAGATATTCATGTTTAACAAGCTCTTCTGATGATCCTAAAGCACACTTAAATTTGAGTTCCCCTGGATAAGACTTGTAGAAGGAACAAAAGGAAGGTCTGGGTGTAGGCCTATGGGCAGTCAGGCCTTAAACTCAAATCCCTAAGTGTGAATGGCAGGGAGGGAGAAGCTGTTCATTCTTGTTTGTTTAGATTACTTGATTTTAATATTAGTTTCTAAAATCTTGTATGTATTAACATCTTGGTTAATTAAGGCAATTAAACTTGTTTCTGTCAAAGTGACTAAGGATTAATTTATCTATCTATGTACTGAAAGTGGAAGTCGTTCGCTCATATCTGATTCTTTGTGATGCTATGGACTGTAGCCTGCCAGGCTCCTCTGTCCAAGAAATTTTCCAGGAAAGAATACTGGAGTGGGTAGCCATTCCCTTCTCCAGGGGATCTTCCTGACCCAGGAATCGAACTGGGATCTCCTGCATTGCAGGTGGATTTTTTACGCCTGAGCCACCGGGGAAGCACATTATCTACCTACAAATATGCAGTGATATCCTCAACACAGTTATTTTGTCTTTGCCCAAGAAATAAATTAAGAAAAAAAGATCAGCGGTCACCCAAGCTAAATACATATATTATTTCCAAAGACACTGGTTTAATTGTTTGTGCTGATTCTTACCACACTATGTGATGATAAAAACAAAAAAGGTCAAGTAGAATAAACAAATAAAGAAAAATTAAGAAATACTGAATTCTACAGAAACTAACCTAAAACATTATAAAGCAAGCTTTTCAAAACAAGATGACAATAAAGGATCATGAACAAATATTTAACAATTATGGAAGTGTTTATCATAAACTGTTTTACTACATGTCTTACAGTGTATAATGAAATAAATTCCAGATATGTTAAACAGATATGATATCTTAAAACTATAAGAAGTCAAACAGAATATTTTATTTCACCAGTTGACGAATATCTTTGTTTATTTGAAGAAAGTAGAAATGGCAAGGAAAAAAATGATAGACATAATTGTATACAACACTAAATTGTATATAACACTAAAAATTGAAGTACTGTAATAGCTTAGAAAAAGTTGTATTTCCATTTCCACATAATTGCTAAATGGCTCTGACAAATAAAGAACTAAATAAGATTTATAAGAAAAAAGGCAAGATTCTAATAAATGAGGGAGCCAAAGTTGTAAAAAGAAATTTACACAGAAGAAAACACAAAACAAATCAGTTTTGTTTATTTATGTACTTCTAATTTTTATGCTATTCTGCACTGAAAAAGATTTGTAGACAAAGTAAAGAAACAGGAAATATTCATTCTCTTTAGTAATTAAGTAATGAGTTTAACTACAATTTTAATCTACTAAATTACATGAAATCTTTTCTTAAAAGAAACCTATTACCAATACAGTCCAGTTTGCAATTAATGATTATAATTTATAGTGGTAATGCTATTATAGTTGACACAATCTTTTGGAAAGCAATATGACAGTAGATAATAGGAACCATAAACATAGGCATACAGTTGAATGAGTAGTAAGTTTAGCTGTTAGTAATATAATTTCAAAAAGAAAAATAATATTTGATGGAGGATTTTTGTCACAGTATAATCTTTCATTTCAGCTAAGAGAACACTTCTTAATTTCTTATTTCTATTTAATTATTTTTATCCAAAATAGTACAAATGAGTTGGTAAATTTAAATAAGTAATATTCTGAAATTTCTCATAAAATAATTATTGAAACTAGGGAAAACCAAACAATTCTGAAATGATATCAAATATAACAGTATAAATTAAAACATCTATCTATTGCATTTCTTGAAAAATCGTTCATTGGAAACAGATTGGACATTGGGAATTCTCTGGCAGTCCAGTGGGTATGACTCTGGGCTTTCACTGCTAAGGGCTCAGTTCAGTTCAGTCACTCAGTCGTGTCTGACTCTTTGCAACCCTATGGAGTGCAGCACCCCAGGCTTCCCTGTCCATCGCCAACTCCAGAGCTTGCTCAAACTCATGGCCATCCAGTCAGTGATGCCATCTAACCATCTCATCCTCGGTCATCCCCTTCTCCTCCTGCCTTCAGTCTTTCCCAGCTGAGGGCTAAGGCTCAATCATTCCTGGTCGGGGAACTAAGATCTCAAAAGCCTTGTGGTGTGGCCAAAAAAGAAAAAACAGATTGGACAATGTGTTTGAGATTCATTCATTCATGTTGTTATGTGTATCAGTAGTTCATTCCTTCTTATTAGTATTCAAATGTATAGATGTATCACAGATTGTTTATATATTCACCAGTTGAGGGATATTTGGGTGCAGGTTTTTGTGTAGTAAAAGCAACCATAGTCAAAAGGATACATACTGTAGGCATACTATATGTGACATTTGGGAAAGAGACAAAACTATTGTTACAGAAATCAGATTTGTGGTTGGGTTGGCAAGGGCTGGAGAAAAGAATGGATTTCAAAGGGGTGAGTAATTCATTTCCTAGGACTGCTGTAGCAACTTACCACATACTAGGTTACTTAAAACATATTAATGTTATAAGTGCTTATGGTGAATTTCTCAGATGAAAATGAGAAATGTGTTATTAGACATGGGGAAAAAAGATTATTTTTGTTATTAAGTGACAGAATACTTGGCTAAATTGTGTTCTGACTTTGAGTGGGAATTAGAATTTGTCAAGTGATGAATTTGGATACTTAGATAAGAGGACACCTAAGCAAAGGGTCGAAGGCATGGCCCAGTTTTTCCTTGCTGCTTATGGTAGAATAAAAAAAGAAATGGAGGTGAAGTAAGGAAGGAACTGTTAAGCTAAAAGGAACCAGTAATTGATGATTTGGAAAATTCTCAGCCTATCCATCAAGTTTGTTCTGGAGAGAAGTTTGCCCCGGAGAGAAGTTTGCCCCAGGTTGGACCACACGCAGAATCTCATCTATACTTGATTTAGATGAATTAGAAGATGAGACTTGGGACTTACTGAGTTTATCATATTTAGATGAGATTTTGGATTTAGAGTTGATGCTAGAATCATGTTAGATTTTGGGGAATGTTAGGAGTGGGTGAATGCATTTTGCATGTGAGAAAGAAAAGAATTTGGGGGGACCAGAGAGTAGACCACTGTTGGTTGAGCTGTGTCCTCCAACAAAATATGTTCAAGTTCTAACCCCTGGTGTCTATGAAAGGAACCTTATTTTGAAACACAGTCTTTGCAGATGAAATCTATTACAGATTCAATCATTCTGGGTTATAGTAGGTCCTAAATCCAATGACTGGTGTCTTTATGAGAGAGTGAGAAATTTTCGATACACAGATGCACAGGGAGAATCACATGTGAAGATAAAGGCAAAGATTATAGTGATGTACCCACAAGCTAGAGTGCCAGGGATTGCTAACAGAAGCTAGAAGAGAAGCATGAAACAATTTCTTCAGAAGGAATCAGTTTTATTGCCACCTTTGTTTTGGACTTCTAGCCTCTAGGACTGTGGGAGAATAAATTTCTGTTGTTCTAGGCTACCAGATTTATGGCAATTTTTTTGTAATTTATGGTCATTTGAAACTCCTAGGCAATTAATCCAGAGCATGAGAAAAAAAAAATGGAGTGATAGGCCTGTCCTAGATTTTGATCCAATGTTCATCACACAATTATATCCATGTATCAAAACCCATAGAATCAGGTATGAAAAAAGTGAATATTCCTGACATAAATTTAAAAGATGAATTTTAAAAACACATTAAAAGAGATGGTCAGAACCTCTTTAATAAGTGGTGTTGGGGAAACTGGTCAACCACTTGTAAAAGAATGAAACTAGAACACTTTCTAACACCATACACAAAAATAAACTCAAAATGGATTAAAGATCTAAATGTAAGACCAAAAACTATAAAACTCCTAGAGGAGAACATAGGCAAAACACTCTCTGACATAAATCACAGCAGGATCCTCTATGACCCAGCTCCCAGAATATTGGAAATAAAAGCAAAAATAAACAAATGGGACCTAATGAAACTTAAAAGCTTTTGCGCAACAAAGGAAACTATGAGCAAGGTGAAAAGACAGCCTTTAGAATGGGAGAAAATAACAGCAAATGAAGCAACAGACAAAGGATTAATGTCAAAAATATACAAGCAACTCCTGCAACTCAATTCCAGAAAAATAAATGACCCAATCAAAAAATGGGCCAAAGAACTAAACAGACATTTCTCCAAAGAAGGCATACAGATGGCTAAAAAACACATGAAAAGATGTTCAACATCACTCATCATCAGAGAAATGCAAATCAAAACCACAATGAGGTACCATTACACACCAGTCAGGATGGCTGCTATCCAAAAGTCTACAAGCAATAAATGCTGGAGAGGGTGTGGAGAAAAGGGAACCCTCTTACACTGTTGGTGGGAATGCAAATTAGTACAGCCACTATGGAAAACAGTGTGAAGATTCCTTAAAAAACTGGAAATAGAACTGCCATACAACCCAGCAATCCCACTCCTGGGCATACACACCGAGGAAACCAGATCTGAAAGAGACACGTGCACCCCAATGTTCATCGCAGCACTGTTTATCATAGCCAGGACATGGAAGCAACCTAGATGCCCATCAGCAGACGAATGGATAAGGAAGCTGTGGTACATATACACCATGGAATATTACTCAGCCATTAAAAAGAATTCATTTGAATCAGTTCTAATGAGATGGATGAAACTGGAGCCCATTATACAGAGTGAAGTAAGCCAGAAAGATAAAGACCAATACAGTATACTAACACATATATATGGAATTTAGAAAGATGGTAATGATAACCCTATATGCAAAACAGAAAAAGAGACACAGATGTACAGAACAGACTTTGGGACTCTGGGAGAAGGCGAGGGTGGGATGTTTCGAGAGAACAGCATTGAAACATGTATATTATCTAGGATGAAACAGATCACCAGCCCAGGCTGGATGCATGAGACAAGTGCTCGGGCCTGGTGCACTGGGAAGACCCAGAGGGATCGGGTGGAGAGGGAGGCGGGAGGGGGGATTGGGATGGGGAATACATGTAAATCCATGGCTGATTCACGTCAATGTATGACAAAACCCACTACAATATTGTAAAGTAATTAGCCTCCAACTAATAAAAATAAGTGGAAAAAAAAAAGAATAAAAGAGGCTGTCAGGAAACAATCAAAAAGCACGGGAAAGGAAATTAGACATGAACTGCACACTGAACTTGGGGTAACTTGAACAGTGTGTGTCTAGTTATTGGCGAGATGTGTCTATGACTTGTTTTATGGCATATTAGTCATTATTATGGTCAACTGCCATAGCTCTGTTCTAAAGTGAAAATGTAGATGCAAATTGTATGCTTGTATCAAAGTACTATGAGAAATTCAAATTAATATGTAAATACTTAATAAAGCATAAAATTAAAATGAACTACTTTTTACATTTAATCTTAATTTCTTTACAGTTTTCCAAAAATCCTGAGGGAATGAATAAATGTATATCAATTGAAGCTGGTAGTATAGTTTTTTTTTTTTTTGGTAGTATAGTTTTTAAGATGACTTTTTTTCATTTTGGCAAAAACTGTATTATAGGACATTAGCAGAAAGATGGAAAATGTAGAGTAAGTCATAGCCTGTGGCTGTATTGGTAAGATTCTGGGTTAGTAATATTTTGCCTTTCCATTTAAATGGCTACTAGTTCCAGATAATTTTATTTTCACTTAAAGGACAGTGCCAATGAAGCCACCCACCTATAAAGAATCTTTTAAAGAATTCTATCTTATTAATCCATGAAAGATACTTCAAGCCATATGCACACTGTTTTGACCTGGAATAGCATGATAGACAGTTGGAATCTTTGAGGCTTAAATCTGTTGACCTGGTCCCTTCTACTTTAAACAGGTACCTAGTGCAGTAAGGAGAAACTGGAGAAATAGTGGACGTGTGTGTATGCATATTTCAATGATTCTGGAGAGTCTAGCTATAGACTATGTACATATAGTATATACTATATTAGTATATGCTAATGTACATTCTACTGGTCAGAACTGGCTCCCTGCTTTGTCTTCGCTCTTTCACACATAACTTTTAGGTAGATGGTCAACTTTATGAAGATAACTGTTGAGACTACATTTAGCTCATCCCTCTGAGCTCTAATGTCTTATCTCCATTGTATTCAACCAAATGGATAGTTAAAGAAGTCCAGCTGTCATTTCAGGCTCAACATGTCTAACTAGGAACATCAATTTATTATTTCATATGCTCTGCTCCTTCCTCTACAAATGGATGTTTTGACTTCTCCCTTTCCTTCTTTCATATCTCACCACAGAGAGTCCATTGTATAATTTGATCAGTTGTATCAGCACATTTCTACCATTTATTCTTTTCTTGCTCTCCCTACTGCAACTAGACAAATGCTGTTCCTTATAATATTGTTATACAATAACAAAGAAATGTCTTTGCTCCTTTTTCATCCCTATCCCTACTTATTTATTTCTTCCAGTTCATTATATACATTGAGACATTTATTTAAATTACATATTCATAGAAATATAATTAATAGCCATGCTAATTTGAGAGTATAATAAATAAAAAAGTATATTTGACTTATAATAATAAGCCAAGGTAAATAAAAGTTAAATACATGTATGTTTTTAAATAATAACATTAAAAATCATTCAAAAATCATTCTATTACTCTTTTGGTCTAAAAATTTTTTATGAGAAAAAATGTGAAAACATCCTTACCATGATGGTGTGTTTATTTTATAGCTTTTAATAAGCAAATGGGGAAAATTCAATAACAACATTTAACACTATGTAGAGAACATTCACTGGAAGGACTGATGCTGAAGCTGAAACTTCAATACTTTGGCCACCTGATGGAAGAACTGACTCATTAGAAAAGACCCTGATGCTGGGAAAGATTGAAAGCAGGAGGAGAAGGGGACGACAGAGGATGAGATGGTTGGATGGCATCATTGACTCAATAGACATAAATCTGAGTAAACTCGGAGTTGGAGATGGGCAGGGTGACCTGGCATGCTGCAGTCGATGGTGTCACAGAGTCAGACATGACTGAGTGACTGAACTGAACTGAGAGAACATTTACTGCGACAGCACTGGAAGAGCTGGAGGGAAGGGAGAGCATGAGTGAAATCTGCTTTTCCAGTCTCCACACTTTTTTCTGCCTTAAATGTGTGGCCACCCCAGAAGATCTTCCACAGTGTAGATGCTGAGTTTTTGCTCATTAAAAGCTTTTCACAATAAGAAGTGAACTGTCGTGACTTTGGAGACGGATGACTTTTAGCTAACAATTACATTTCTCTTGTTCTTTTCGTTTTTGGAATTTTACCTTGGGTCAATGATAGCAATTTGTTTTTCTAGAAAATGGTCCATTGAAGTAATTATTTGAATTTATTGATATAAAATTTTAACTACATAAAAGATTAAATTATTTATTTTTAACTCTGTCCCTTTTTTATCCTACTGTTGTCTCTTGTCTTTTTAATTAATTAAAAAAAATCTTGTTTGCTTTATAGAGATTAGTTAATTCTATTATTAGCCTCTTTAAAAACCATTTGCCGCATGTAAAACAGATGACCAGTGCAAGTTTGATGCATGAAACGGGGCACTCAAAACTGGTGTTCTGGGACAACCCAGAGGGATGGGGTGGAGAGGGAGGTGGGAGGGGGGTTCAGGACGGGGGAGGGGACACACATGTACACCCACGGCTGTTTCATGTTAGTGTATGGCAATAACCACCACAATATTGTAAAGTAATTAGCCTCCAATTAAAATAAATAAAAAATAAAAAAAGTTTTTCTTCAACTGTTGTTGAGATTCTTTGATCTTAACTCCTCACTCAATAATTTCTGCTTTTATTTATTTCCTCCTCTCTACTCTCAAAAATGGAATTTATTCCATTATTGATTTATAATCTGACACTTTAGATGTCCTTTTATTTTGAACATTTCTTGCATTTTAATACCCTGAATACCACTTATTTTTAAGTACAATTTTAGTTTTGTTCAAATTTGTAAGTAAAACTTCAAGTTTTGTTATTTTCATTGTCATTTAATTTCAAACATTCTGTGATTTCCTTTTTGGGTTTTCTTTTTACCAATAAAATACCTAACATGGAAGGCTCCGTGGTGTAGGGGAGCGGAGGTTGGACCCTGGCCCCACACTGCTGTGTTCCGTCCATCCCTATACTTACTAAACCTGAGAACATAGGCAAGTTAATTATCAGTTCTGTGTACTGTTCTCCCCTCTAAAAATGTGCATAAAAAGTAATGGCCTCACACAGTTGTTATGAGGACTAAGTGAAGGGATGTCTGACCAGCACCTTGAGCTGTACTCTGCCTCTTAAACTCTAGCGCCCTCAATTCATCTCAGGATGGAATGAACTGTTTTTCAACCTTTCTATTTATCCATAGGTAGCATTTTTGGAGAGTATTTGCAATACTTTTAAAATATATTTGGATAGGGCCACTGAGAAGAGAACCTCTAGCCGTCTCCTCCTGCTTCGAGAACATTTATCTACTTCAATATCCTGTCTTCACCTTTTTGTCTTTTTCTTTCCCATGATGACATTGTCATTCGTCACTCAGTCATGTCCGACTCCTTGTGACCCCATAGACTGCAGCATGCCAGGCTTCCCTTCCTTTACTATCTCTCTGAGTTTGCTCAAACTCATGGTGACATACTTTGTTCTAAAATACACGTGCATGTGCACACATACACTTTAAAATATTTAATCTATAACTTCTGTTTTTGAAACAGAGAAGGTCCTCAAAGCAAAATTAAATTCTTATTGGAAGTCCACAAAAACCAATGTTATAATGTCAATGTATGGCAAAAAAACCACCACAATATTGTAAAGTAATTAGCCTCCAATTAAAATAAATTAATTTTAAAAAAGCAAAGAAGTGATTGAATAAATGAAGGATGGAATAAAAAAAAAAAGACTGTCATCCTTACCTTCCTGAGAATTTTCTGACTCCCCAGGGAGATGACAGGTGATAGCCAGGAGAGTTTGGTAAATGCTTTTATAGAAAACAGTGCTCGAGTGAGACTACCTATTTCTCAACTCAGGTTGTCAATATGCATTAAGAATGGTTGCTTAAAAATTAGACATAGTTTTATCCATCTCATCCATTCCTCTGGGAAGACCCAGAGGAATCGGGTGGAGAGGGAGGTGGGAGGGGGGATCGGATGGCTGGTTCATGTCAATGTATGACAAAAACCACTACAATATTGTAAAGTAATTAGCGTCCAACTAATAAAAATAAATGAAAAAAATTAGACATAGGTGAGATTTGCCTTTATAAGTGAGAAAAATATGACTTTCTACTAAATAATTTTATTTTTTACAAAAATTTATTTTCAAAGGGTAAGAACCATGGTTGCTATTTATGGTCATACAGATATTTTAAAATATTTTAACAAAAACCAAAAATGTTCATGGCACTTAGGTTGCAATAAAAATATATCCATGAGACAGGCAAAAATAACTTCAATATGAAAACACCTAAAAGTGATACTTGGCAGGTTTATCATCAGTTATAACAACATTAGATTTTTTCTGTCACATCAGAACTAGGGTGATGGCATTGTGTATTTTTAAAATGAAAGGCTGAAAGCTTATGAGAGCAAAAAACAAAAATGAATGCTGTCTATCCTAAGATATATTCTGTGAGAGATAGAGCTAAATCTATAATCAACAATCTTGATTGATTGATAGAAAAATATCAATTTTTTGGGAGATGGGATGATAGGTTTGGTGGGTCATCTTTTAATATCAGTCAGTCAGTTCAGTCACTCAGTTATGTCTGTTTGTGGCCCCATGGACTGCAGCACGCCAGGCTTCCCTGTCCATCACCAATTTCCAGAGCTTGCTCAAACTCATGACCATTGAGTTAGTGATACCATTCAACCATCTCATCCTCTGTCGTCCCCTTCTCCTCCCGCCTTCAGTCTTTTCTCAGAGTCTTCACCAACACCACAGTTCAAAAACATCAGTTCTTCGGTGCTCAACTTTCTTTACAGCCCAACTTGCACATCCATACGTGACTACTGGAAAAACAAAAGCTTTGAGGAGACAGAGCTTTGGTGGGAAAATAACGTCTCTGCTTTTTAATACGCTGTCTAGGTTGGTCATAGCTTTTCTTCCAAGGAGCAAGCGTCTTTTAATTTCATGGCTGCAGTCACCATCTGCAGTGATTTTGGAGTCCCCCAAAATAAAGTCTCTCACTGTTTCCATTGTTTCCCCATCTATTTGCCATGAAGTGATGGGACCAGATGCCATGATCTTCGTTTTCTGAATATTGAGCTCTAAGGCAGCTTTTTCACTCTCTTCTTTTACTTTCATTGAGAGGCTCTTTAGTTCTTCTTCGTTTTCTGCCATAAGGGTGGTATCCTTTTAATATACGGTATCTTTTAATATACAGGTGAATTAATTTTTATATATTTTAAAAGCATTGCACATTCTCTCCAAAATGCTACCTATGAACAAATAAAAAGGTGGAAAACAGCTAGTTCCATCATCAGACAAATGGAGGGTGCTAGAGTTTAAGAAGTAGGGTACAGAGGCTGAGCAGATGAAATTGTTCTCCTTTGCTCTTTTCTTCCCAACACTGGAAAGTTGAGGATGTAGTGGAAAATGTGGATCTTAGCCTGGACTTGAAAGGAACAAGTTTAATTTTGATATCTTAAAAGTTAGCATAAAAACTTGGCTGAACCATGTGAGATGTAGGTGTGGAGCAGATCATAGTATAGACAGAATAGACCTCCTTGAACATGTTCTTCAATATGGTCCCTTTAAAATGTGTTTAGAAATTATGTACTGTTGAGAGTTAAACCTGTGGCTAAAAAAATCTTCAAGGAAGCAGTGTGAACATTCAGTTAAAATAGAAGTCAAACAGTGAAACATTATGAAAGTAATGAAGTTGCAGTGCTGTTTTATCTGCTTATTCTTCTTTCAACCAAAAATGCAGGTTCATCCCACAGCAGGTATTCTCTCCAGCTTCACATAGAATTTGTCTAGGCCACTCATTGCCACATTGATTGCTTTCAAGATCTTGAGTTAATATATTTCCTTATTTTCTTCCTCCTACCTCTTTCTGAATTTGTCCCTTATTTATACGTTTTTCTTTTTTCCATTTTCACTGACCCACCTTCAAGGTCAGGCCGAAGTTCCCAAGTGCTTGGAGGATGTTGGTATGAAGTCTTTGTGGCTGATGTGGTGAATGGAAATGCAATTTTGAAAGTCTATATGTAATAATGTCTCTCTGACTGGCTTCCATGAAGATTGCTCAGAGCTTTTGCCCTTTGAAGCACTCCAATTATTATTTACCTCTAGAGATGATGGTTGAATGCTGGAGTTAGGTAAAAAATCTCAAATCATTGTATTAGGAAAGCGTTGAGAATGTGGATAGATTTCTCCATATCTCTCTTTCCCAACTTCACTCTCTTGGCTTTCTCTCATACACACAAATAATTACAGACTTCTTAATATTTCCACTATCAGCAACAAAGCAAGAAATACTATAAAAATCTCATAAAAATGGAAAAATTTGGGTGTTCAGTAAATAAGAATTCCATTATTATAAAGTACATCTTTTTATTTATTTATAACTCATCTATTCCTCAAAGGAATTGAAGTGGCTACTTTAGGATATGTTGATGATTCCTTTATTTAGTGTGCTATGGTCATTGTTTTATTTTTGTTAAAGTTTTTAAAAACATAATTTTCTAATTGCTTCATTCCTCAGATTCCAAATATTTTTTTTAAAAACAAGATCTGAAGTATTTTAATTGCATAAGGATCTTAATTAATTTTAATTGCATATGGATTTAATTGCAAATGTATCCCATGTTAGCAATAAAATACTCCTTGTGGCAATGTTGCTGCCAAAGTAGTTGACACATCAAGTGTGAAGTAGTCCCTCTTGTTAGATCTGAAAAGAGAAATTCCAATGTAAAAGCTTTATTTCTTGAGAAGAACAAGGCTTTTCTGCTCTAGGACTGACTTCTCACCCAGTGTAGAGTGTATTTGAAGTAGGTCTCTTTTGCCATCAGTAGGCAGCACAGTCCTGTGACCAAAAGCACTGGTGTGGGAGGCCGAGGCCAGTAAAGCACTATGTAGATACAGCAGGTAATAGTACTTGAAAAAGGTGTGTAATTATTCCAAAGCTTTCAAATACCTTTTTTATATGCATTTAGATGTTGATATAAAATACGAAGGAAAAAAAGACTATGGGAGTTGGTCACTTTCTTGGCTGACAGTGCTTCTAAGATTTTTTTATTGCATTCCTTACTTAGTCTTGTATTGTCTAACAAACTAACAAGAAAACCATTTGAAAATAGCTTTGATTGATAATCCAACAGTTTTGATGACAAGCAAACATTTTCCACTTTGTCAAATTCCTGATCAAAGAAGGTTTGGCTGTTTTGCAATTCATAAAAAGCAAGGCCATCAAGTGCCCATGTTGAGCCTAAGTACAGTATCTCAATAAGGGGAACCAGCATTCCTTTGGAGAAAGTGCTGATTTTCGGACTGGGCAGGACACGTGCAAGATGAGATGGTAATGTGTCACACCAAATAGCAAGGGATTGCTCAAAACGCTCATATGAAGAGGCTCTCACTGACTAAAAAGCAGACAATTAGATCATCCAAAAAGATAATAACCACAAAAGATTGTGTCACTTCAAATATGTTTAGATCTGTGGGTTTATAATGGTACTGAAATATTAACTAATAGCTCACAATTAGACCATGTCAGTGAACTAATCCATTACTTTGAAAACTGGCACAAGGAGAATCAAGTATGCCTGAATGGCTGCTAACATCACAGAAAGAGAGAAAACCAGATATTATGTGTCTCAGGGTGAGAAACGATTACATTACCTTTGAAGTAGTCTCATAAAAATAAAGAAAATAAAAACCAAGGCAAATTTGATGCAGTCAACGAAATCCAGACTATGGGCAATTTCAAAGGGCACATTTCTCTTTCTTCAACACATAAATTTCACGGGGGAGGAAAGAGATGGAGAATATGACAATAGATTAGAAGAAAATTAATCAGTTGCCACACTTGGACCTCAGGCTTATGCTGATTACATGAAATAGCATGGATGCAGATATCGTTCATGGTTCCCGGCACATAGAGAATGCTCTGCAATTGTTGTTTCTTCATGGAGAAGGAAATCTCTCCTCTGTTTTTACCTCTGGAGGTATTAAAAGATAACAATGTAAAATATTTTAAGCTAATCGGTAGAACATATTATTTTGAAGAGTGTATTTCTTGACTTTTCCCTAAATTCTGTTTTTAGTCCTTAACATTTTTGGAGCAACAATATTATTACAGATATCTATCTGTAATTTAGCAATTCACTTCCTGAATTTAGCAATAGAGAAGGTCACTTTTCTCTTAGCAATCTGAAAGGAGTGTGAGAATGAAAACATCTGACTTTTCCTGCCTTGTTTATTATGACATTTACTGAAGAAACTATTTTAAATCTTGGAATTTTCCCAGCATCACTTTCCATTTTGTTGTAATATTCAACTTCCTGTAAATAACAGCTTTCAATATTATCCACTGGTGACACTGATTATTTTTGCTAGGACTTTGGTTACTTGCTTTTCTCTTTTAAGCTTGTTCATAACTGATTTCTCTTGAGTATTGGAAAAATTTTTCATTGTTAGTATTTCCAAAAGAATAGGAAAAAGGGCTTATGCTAGAGTCACAATATAGTTCAATTAGTAGGAAATAAAACTCATGATGACATCCTTAGATTATATATGGTATTCCAGGTAGAATATAATTAGTCAAAATAGACAAGGGACGCAGAGGCAGACAAATTTTAGTTCTTAAAATGTTATTTTTAGCAAAGCTGGTGTAAGAATTCTTTCTGATGCTTCTTGGTGACCTAGATATTTTAAACACATATTTGAAACATACTGTAAGTGTGTGTGGCATGGAATGGGTTACCATTCCTTCATCCAGGGGATCTTTCTGACCCAGGGATTGAACCTGCGTCTCCAGTATTGCAGGCAGATTCTTTACCATCTGAGCTACCAGGGAAGCCCCATATATATGCATATAGAGCAAGTATGAAAAAACTTAACCAAGTGCTCTGAATGTCATAGTAGTTGACACTGGCATTTATTCTGCTGACTACTTGAATTCCCTGATAATTTGCGGGAATGTCCTGTGTGCAGTCTTCGGTGGGATGCTGAGCCTGACTTTCCTCTATTAACGGCAAAGGGGGTTGGGCATTTCCTCTCCCCACGCGCTGGCACTGGTTAACTGGATGCTTCCACATGAGACTTTGCATTTGCAGTGAATAAAATCAAGATGTCGTGACAGCTGAGGATTACTCACTGTGGCCAGGGCAGAGTCACAATACAGGGATGAAGATGGCAGAGGTCAGCGCTGATACGGTATCAGCAGCGGGTCGGGAAGTACGCATCTAAGGCTCCGCATCCTTAAAGTAGTGCCGTAACCACACTGTTCTTGTGGTATAACATTGACTGACTTCTCTGCTGCCTAGACTTCTGTGTTAGTCTGGGTTTCCTATGGGAATAGAAATAGGACTTCTAGCCTCCAGAAGTGTGAGAATAAATTTCTCCTGTGTAAGTACTAGTTTGTGGTACTTTTTTTTACAGCAACCCTAGAAAACTAATACAAAACCTTTATCACTTTTACAATCAGGTTTGTTTAGCAGTAATTGTATCTGGTTTACTTTGGAAAAATAGTTCTCAGCTTAATCAGATTCTTTTATAATAGCAAATATCACTCCCTTTTACTATCCTGAAATAAAATTCATAGATAATACAATCCACCTACATAATTTCATGAAATATCAATTATTTTATTTCAATATCTTATGTACCAAAATTATACAATATCATGTCTTTAGAACCATCTAATCAGTAAGATTAATTTATAATAATTTTATTAATTGGTAATAAAGTAATAAATGTGTCAATATTTAAATGTCTTAGCAAGACTTAAGTAGAAGTTGTAGAGAAGTAGTCAGATGTTTATACCAGAAGTGAAACATGCACAGGTTTTTGTTGTTTGTTATTAATGATTCAAATACCCTGGGCAGCACTACAGTTTATGTTATGATTTTCTGAAATAGTTAACAACCTTTGTTGCTTTCAAACAAATAAAATAATTGTTTTATTTTATTTGCATGATAATTTCATCATTTACTTGATGATACCATGCTAAGTTATCAAAACTCAGGTTAATGATCAATTCTCTTTGGAATCGTTAACAACATTCAATCATAATTATTCCTTCTTTATATTTCCCTACATCTGTACCTGTCCATTTTTATACATGGATATGTAGGTGTATAAGCAGCCTGATGCTGGAAGTGCTTTAGTAAGAAGGTGCCAAGTGCTTTAGGTTCTGTAAGAGTGAGAAGATTCCATCACAGCAAATGTGGCAGGCACTTCTTAGATATGGAAATTGGGCAGGGGGCAGGTCTGTGATGAGGACCCTTCATTTACCTGAATGGGCTTTGGCTGGGATCATTCAACTCTAGGGCCTGTCAACTCTAGGGTCCCCTCCAAAGCGCATTGGTAGGAAAAGGCTGTGGAACATTAAACATCTGTAACCACAAAAGGAAAACAAAACCAAATCAATTTGCTAACTATTGTGTTGAACTAGAGAGAAAATGAGCTGAACAGAGGGTTAGGGTTTGTGAGGGAGCAGATACCTAACATTATTCTTCAGCTCTCCTAAGTTTATTTTACACCCTGGAAAATAGCAGTGTTTGTGAATTTTGTAATGATTTAGTCATCTCTGAAAGTTGTGATATCTGAGGCTTCTTCATGTAGGAGGATTGCTTTGATATCTAGCAGGATATGTCTATCACACCTGGATCTGGATAAAGGAACTGAGAAAATCTTGACTTTGAGAGGTCAGGCCTCCCTGGTCTCCTTTTCAGGATCACTTTTTACCAAAATGAGCACCCCCTCCCCTGCCCCCGCCTTGTAGAATTGTCGACACTGTTGTGTACGCTATCCTTAGACCAAAGTTACCATTTGAGCAATGGGTCAAGAACAGCTTCAGCAAAAAGAACAGCCCTGTCCCTGAAAAAGAACCACATCAGGTAGACATTTCTCCCTCTCTTGATCATTGGTCACGGTAAGGAGAGATAAGGCAGGATGGCTTTAACACATAAAATGAAGGTTAGAAATGAACTTTGGTGAAGTTGGATAAGACTTACAGGAATACCAGAGGGTGAGAGCCCTAGATCTGACCAAGATGTGTGTTTTGCCCTGAAATTATCAAGAGCCCTGATTTGTTTAAATACTTGTAAGTTCTAGTTCTCTTCTTTTGCTCTATGTTTCTACTAGTGTGGGTGCTTGCTTAGTCACTTCAAACGTGTTCAACTCTTTGGAACCTCATGGACTGTAGCCTGCCAGGTTCCTCTGTCCCTGGAGTTTTCTAGGCAAGAATATTGGAGTGGATTGCTATTTCCTACTCCCAGAGATCCTTACCGACCCAGGGATTGAACTCGCGCCTCTTGCATCTCCTGCACTGGCAGGCAGATCCCTTACCATTGCGCACCCTAGGAAGCCTTCCATTACCTTAATTTTTTTTTTTATTGAGTAAGGAAGTCTTTTCATTTTTATTTAGCCTATATAATACACTGGCTTATTCCTTTCCTTTTAATTGTTTAAAGATTTGTGTAATTTAAAATTATGAGCACGTATGTACAGTGTGTTAAACTTTTAAGTAATGGTTGTAAGAGATAATATTTACTGTGTACTTGGCTTGCAGAATTACTGTGGTGAGTCCTTCATATAAGCCATCTCATTTAATTCGTGTCAAAATGGAAAGGATAAAACTTAGAGTGTTTAAGAACTTGCTTTTAGCAATATTAGTGGTAGAACCAGGGCTGAGATTTGTTCAATTCTGAAGCACATACATGAGTGCATGCTAAATCACTTCAGTCATGTCAGACTCTTTGCAACCCTGTGGATTTAGCCCACCAGTCTCCTCTGTCCATGAAATTCTCCAGGCAAGAGTGCTGGTGTGGGTTGCCATTCTCTCCTCCAGAGGAGCTTCCCGACTCAGGGATTGAACACGTGCCTCCTGCAGCTTCTGGACTGCAGGTGGATTCTTTACTGCTGAGACATTGGGAAGTCACTCTGAAGCCCATACTTAGAGCCATTTATATTGTATATACTGTTTCCTTGAGCTGAGGCAGTCTCATGACTGTAAAGGATGAGAATGAAGTTTTAAGATGGCGTTCAAGTCTTAAGCCTACTATTATTTAATTCTGTGCCTTTAATATCTTCATAAAATGATGGGATTCTATGGTTTTCAAACTGCATTCATGAAAGCTATAGAATTTGGCAGTTCTTTGGGGAGGGGTGAAGGATGAAATGGGCTGACACAGTTGGACTCCAGAACTTGTAACTACTTTATAGATTGAGATTTCAAATAAAAGTTGGTTCTTCTGCTTAAAGACACTTGAAATTATGAGATAATTGGCAAAGTGTCATCCTGGTTTAATCTGTAATTTATGATTGTAAAATATTCTTATATATCTTAGATAAAAATACTGCTGAACTGATGTTTTTTGATTTCCTTTAATGTTTTGGCTTCTCTGTGTGACGTTTCTGATACTATCAACTTCAGAAAGTTTATCTGACTCATCTTTCATGAGATAAAACATGGTTTTTATGAAAGACGCTTAAGCCTTAATAGAGGAAGCCAAGACACTGACATAATCAGTTCATACACTGAAAGCTTCAGCCACATTTTCTTTGTAAATGTTTGCTAAAAGAGAACAAAGAAATTGCATTTAGTAAGTAAATTTTCTTTTATTAACTTTCTGGTTATTGAGTGAACAATTAAGGAAAAAATAAGCATCACTTAAAACTGATTATGACCGTTAAGGTTTATTTTGGGCTTCCCTCGTGGTTCAGATGGTAAAGAATCTGCCTATTTAAAAAGATTTAAAGTTATTTGATGTTTTAAGACTCCGTAAGTTTTGACAGATTAATGAATAGCTTTTTAGATCAGTAAAATGATAACTAAATCAATAAAAGGAATCAAGCACTGCTGCTAATATGATTTGAATGCCAGCTCAGATGAATTTGCATCCATATTTTTGATAGTTTGGAGAAGGAAATGGCAACCCATTCCAGTATTCTTGCCTGGAGAATCCCATGGATGGAGGAGCCTGGTAGGCTACAGTCAACGGGTTTGTAAAGAGTTGGACACGACTGAGCGACTTCACTTTCACTTTCACTTTTTTGATAGTTGAATATTTTAACATGATTTGCTTTGTGAGTGACTAAAAGTTTGCATTTTCTTTGAAAAGTGAAAATAAATCTATAGAGACACTTCTTAGTTTTGCCAGAAATCCAGTTCTGATACAATTTGCATGCATGCTAAGTCACTTCAGTCATGTCCAAGTCTTTGCGACTCTTTGCCCACCAGTCTCCTCTGACCATGGGCAAGGAGGCAAGAATACTGGAGTGGATTGCCATGCCCTCCTACAGGGGATCTTCCTGAGCCAGGTATCGAACCCCCATCTCTAGGATCTCCTGCACTGACAGGCAGGTTTTTCACCACTAGCTCCACCTGGGAAGCCCTGATACAATTTAGGAACAGCTATACATTTAAGGAATTCAGCATTATTTTAGGAGCGACTGTTTTCCAGCAAAGAAATTGTTACCAAGTTCAAACAAAGTTTTCAAAATCATTCAAGTTTTTAAACTATAGCGTTTTAAAATCAAATATTTTGTGAGGCATATATGATTTCCGGAAGGATAGCGAACATTTTCCAGCCCATAAAACAGGAACAAGAAAGAATGCATCCTTATCAAGTCAATTCCTATTTTATTTTATAGGATTTAGTAATTTACAAACATTTTAACAGTATTTTATTCATATTTTCTCTTTAAAAATAAAAAAAGAGAGTAAATGAAAAATATAGCAATAAATTTAACTTAGAGAAAACTTTACTAATTTGAAAAGCAAAGGGTCGATAAATCCATGTCTTTATACTAGAAGCAGATATTTAATTTTATCTTCAAGATAGAAATGCTGATGAGGTAGAATAACTCTTATTCTAATAAAGTTATTTCATAATTCATCGTGCCAATAAAAAATGATGGAGAACATTTTAAAATCTGTGCTTTAGATCAGTAAGAGTTATTAGATTCCCAAAAAGGTAAAGTTTCATTACTTGGTATCTAGTTTAGCATTATTAGAAAACTTAGCAGCAATGAGTAATAATATTGTTTATTTTAGTCATACATTTTTCATTTTAGTATGCTTTGTGTCCTGGAAAATTTTCAATTGTATCATCAGATTTATTCCACTACTTTTAAAAATCATAATATAATTCATTACTCTAATATCATCAGAATCTCTTTTATTAATATTTTTGGTTTTAACCAGTGCCAGAAATTATCACTGGAATTGAAAATAGCTAGAGTTCCTTAATGTGAAACTTAGGTATCTCAGTTTTTAATAAAAAATATGGCATATACAAATTTGGTATAAAATGTAAGCTCCAAAAGCTAATATAATTTATAATTAATGTTAGTAAAAGGATTAAGGGCAAAAACAAAAAATAAAATGATAATATTATCTATATTTTAAGATATAACTTTTTTATTCATTATTTTTGCTATTAAACAAATTGTTTCAGGCATTCTGAAATATTCATTCAGTTAAAAAAAATTTACTATCTGCTATGAGCAAGGCACTGTTCTAATCATATTTTATAAAATTCTGATCATTTTAAATTCATCTGAGTTAAGTAAAATTTCATGCTGCTTAACATCTATTGAGCAATGTCATTTAAACGATGCCAAAACTATATCTGGTGTGCTTAATATCTGATATATAATTGTTTACAGAAGAATAGAGTTTGGAGCAATTTTAAATTTAAATATGGTCAAATTTATCAGTCTTTATATTCCTTCCCAAGTGTTTTAAAACCCTCTCTCATGATGCTTTCATATTTTATTATCATTTCATATCCCTTATCATTTTTAATATTTTTCTTTCACCTTGATATTTAATTAGCCAGGTAAATCATCATTAGTATTGTTATTATCATTACCACTTTAAATTGTTGTTATTACTTTTATTGTCAATGCTTATTTAGGTGTACACAAATTTTATTCATTTCTTTATCATCATCATTTCTTAACTATCACTGATTTCTGCAGGAAATTTATTCCATGATGAAATATTAATATATACCTTCATAGTGGTTCAGATGGTAAAGCATCTGCCTACTATGCGGGAGACCTGGGTTCGATCCCTGGGTCGGGAAGATCCCCTGGAGAAGGAAATGGCAACTCACTCAAGTATCCTTGCCTGGAAAATCCCATGGACAGAGGAGCCTGGTAGGCCACAGTTCACAGGGTCACAAAGAATCGGACACAACTGAGCGACTTCACTTCCCTTCACTTCATAGTTCCTTTAGTAGAGATTAGTGCATTTAAACTTTGTTAAAAATTACCTTCTTTCCATTATTCTTTAATCATATATAGGCTGAATATAGACTGTTTTGCTGAATTATTTTTCCTGTACACTTTGTTTTTTTTTTCTTACTTTTTAAAAATTTTTATTAGTTGGAGGCTAATTACTTCACAACATCCTGTACACTTTGAAGGTATTATTTCATTATCTTCTGTGTGTGTATGAGTCGTTCAGTCGTGTCTGACTCTGCAACATCATGGACTGAAGCCCGCCAGGCTCCTCTCTCCATGGAATCTCCAGGTAAGAATACTGGAGTGGGCTGCCAGTTCCTTCTGCAGGGGATCTTCTGGACCCAGGGATCGAACCCACATCACCTACGTTGCAGGCAGATTCTTTATCAGTTGTCAAGCTGTTCTTTCTGTTTTGATGATTTCTCTTTTCTCCACACATGGATTGTAAGGTTTTCCTGTATCTTTGATCCTGCATTTCAACTACATTCATGTAGTATGGATTTGTTTTTATTTTTTCTGCCTAGGATTTGTCCTTTTGCAAGCTAAATATTTGTTTTTTTCAATTCTAGAAAACTCTCTAAGTATTATTTTCTACATATTTTTCTCTATTCTTCTTCTAGAACATCAGTAAAATGTACTTTGGAATTCTCCTATCTTCCAAGTGTCTCACTAGCTCTTTCACATATTTCTTTTTTTGCTTCTTTTTTTTTATATGAAACTTTTAGTATTTTATTCATTTTCATAGTTTTACAGTATTAGTAAAAATAATGGCCATTATAAATAAGTATAAAATGGAAGTTGATGAAAAAATAACCCCAAGTCTTCCTTGACTCCCACCCTCCCACCAAAAAACTAGTTAGTATATGGCAAATATCCTTTTCACACATTATCTTTAGGCATATATTCACTTTGTAACAGTGGATGGTTTAGTCGCTCAGTTGTGTCTGACTCTTGTGATCCCACAGACTGTAGCCTGCCAGGCTCCTCTGTCCATGGGGTTTTCCAGGCAAGATTACTGGTGGGTTGCCATTTCCTTCTCCAATTTTTTTTTTGTTGCTTCTTTTCTGGATAGTTTTCTTAGTTTTATCTGCCAGTTCACTAATTCTCTCTCCAGTGATATAAAATAACTGCTCCTCTTAGGAATATAACAGGAACCTACTTAATAAGCAGGATTCTTACATATTAATACAAGTTATACATAAAGACATTAATCATGTGATGCTTTAAAAATTTTAAGAAACTATTGTGTTTCCTGTCCATTTTGTTTCTAAGATTTTTACTCTGTAATTTACAAAATGTAATTTAAAAATAAAAGCTATATTTACTTAAATTTCTCAGTATCCTCTTTCATTATCATTTTAAATGATTATGAGAGTCAATTTGATTATCTCATTTTAAGATTTTTTTTTTATTGTATGTGTGATAGAATGTCAAGGCCTCAATAAAGACTTTTAAGAGATCAAGAGAAATATGTTTAGTGACCATTTTCAGCTTTCTACCTCTTTAAATATTTTGATGGAGGGAGAAGAATTGTGTCAATATGAATATGAGATATGTAAAGAAATTGAAATGCTAGGCCTGGTGAATTATGTTAAGATTTGATTACTTGATTCAAAGAGTCACATGTAAACACTTAAGTTAGGCAAAACAATTGCATATTGATATCTGGAAAGATCATTTAGAATTCATTGTGGAAAATAGGTGATAAAGTTTGATGACTAAAGGCCGGAGAATGATTTTATATAGAAAGTTTTACATAGGAAGTAATTACACAGGTTTTGTGATGGAAAAGTTGTATGGATGATGGAAGAGTCAAGGCTCATGGCACAGGTAACACAAGACAAGGGTCGAGTCTGGACAAGGAACATCCAGTCTTCAGCAGATAAACGTGGGCTGTCAGTGGGAGAGCTGGGTGGGACGTCCAGTTGTAGGTTTGAAGTTCAGGAGGAAGTTTTGCCCTAAGACAAAAAGCAGAAGGGACTGGTGAAACCCAGGAGCTAGTGGTATACAGAAAATTAAAAGTGTTTCAAGAAAGAGAGATTAATTAACACTATCTCAAGATGCAGAAAGTAAAGCAGAGAAGATTGAGGGATGTGTAAGAGGCTACAACAATAACATGTTGTGAAATTATTTTCAGGAAATAAAGAAATTATGGCACTTACATTAAGTAGAATCTAATGACACTTGTAATATGTGACCTTCATGTATCAAGTTGGAAATATAGAAATATTGAAAGCAAAATAGTGACATGTACAGTAAGGTGTTATTCATATGAATTGTTATAAAATATGTAATTAATATTGCATGCTGTTATAAACACAGATATACACATACATGTATACGGGAAGTTTAAAAAAAGACCAGTAGATTACACATGGCTTCAATGTATTAGGTCTTTCTACAGAGTGGGTGACAATAATCGGTGCATTCGGTATGAATTTTAACCACATTGGTAAAATTTTACTTACTTTAACCAAAAAAAGAAAAGTGATCTAAAGCAAAGAATGACAAAATAGAAGCACACCTTAACTCTTGATGATAAGGGAGACTTATTGTTTAAATTCTTTGTATGCTTGAAATATTTCTTAATTTTCTAAAACAATTAGACTTGTACTGCATTTATGCAACATGCATAGATAAGAAATAAAGTCAAATTTTAGTAGGGGTCAAGTTTTCTGGGTATATAAGAAACCCACACTTAATTTGAGTGTGAGGAGTGAGCAATAGAAGCAGCAAATATTTGAGATTGTTTCAGAAATGGTTATATTAGCCAAAATTTAATTAATTCTCAAATATAAGGAGAATACAATTATACAATTTTCATTCAGCCACAATTTGTGGTAGTCTTTACCAAACAAGCTGGCATATGTGGTTAATCTCAGCCTATTAAAAATACTTCAAATTGGAAAATGAGACACTGTGTATTAATTTGAGTCTTCTGCTTACTCTTTTTCTTTAACAATGATACTTAATTATGGGCACACACATTC
The DNA here is from genome assembly GCF_023699985.2 of Odocoileus virginianus. Taxonomy (NCBI): domain Eukaryota; kingdom Metazoa; phylum Chordata; class Mammalia; order Artiodactyla; family Cervidae; genus Odocoileus; species Odocoileus virginianus. The sequence goes on from NC_069698.1 coordinate 19,492,350, forward strand.
CTTTGCCATTAATAATGTGCATAATGTGCTAGATGTATAATTTCTTTTTATAAAGAGGTTTGATCATTTAAATTCATGGAATAGTAAAAGCCTGAGTTTAAAAATAAATAATACTGACTTACTGGAGAAATGTAAACTCTCATAGCATTTTCTATTTTTACTTTAAATAGTTGAAGAAAAGAGTTATGTGTTTTTCCAAATAGAGATACCAAATACATTTTTCTTTAATTATCTACAGTGCATATATTAAACCTACATTTCCTATTAGTTGTTTTAAAACCATCCTTAGTTGCCATAATCCAGTTTATTAAAAGTTTAAAAGGGTTGTCAAAATGAAAAAATTTCTAAATATTTCCCAGATACAGAGATCATAGTCCTTGAGTTCACTGTCTCAGAAGAAAAACAGTAACATACTACCATCGTAAGTTGCAGAAGGAAATGGCAACCCACTCCAGTATTCTTGCCTGGAGAATCCCATGGGCAGAGGAACCTGGTGAGCTACAGTCCATGGGGTCGCAAGAGTCGGACACGACTTAGTGACTAAACCACTGCCACCACCATCATAAATAAAAAGAAGTTCCTTCAGAGAATTTAACCCTAAGAATTATTTGTATCAGCATACATGGGCCAATTTTAACAGCCAAGTTATGCCAGTATAAAGCCTGTAAATGATCCATGCTTATTTACATCAAGTTTTGATTACAGTTGTAATAGTTCTTTAAGATAATAGCAGAACTGAAAATCTCACAGAGAGAACACATGCCTCTTGCATGGGACTGTCAGAATAATTTTAGATATCTTTTGATTTTGAATTCTGATCTCCCAGGGTTCAATCCTTTTCTGTTTTGAATCCTGGCGGACTATGATATTTGATATGTTCCAATGTTAAAATAATGAAGTCAAGTTCGAGGTCACCAATAGGCATCCTTACTTACAGAAAATAGTAACAGCTTGCTCTGACCAAGGAATAATCAAGTGAGACAAAACGTTATTCTCATAACTTTTCTGTAAGTTGGAGCACAGCTTTATTAAGATTGTCTATAGTTATTTCTGGAGAAGGAAATGACAACCCACTCCAGTAATCTTGCCTGGAAAATTCCATTGACAGAGGAGTCTGGTGGGCTACAGTCCACGGGGTCACAAAGAGCCGGACACGGCTGAGTACAAACACACACGTATTTATCTCAGGCAGGCCTCTCAAATTTGAAACCGTTGTGTTTTTAATCAACTGTTCCCCATGTGATATTAATCTTTGAAAATCTTAAAACTGAGAAGGTCATGTTTTTCCCATCTGCTGTGAATCACCAGAGATCGGTTCCATCTTAGAAATTTCACTCTCCAAAATGAACCCGCTTTCAGTGACACACAGTCTCTATTTGGAAAACAAAATTAATTGCAAAACACCAATTTGTCTTGGATATTCATTATCTGTGTTTATTACTGTCCTAGAAAATTGTGTTACAATTTCCTTTTAATTATCTTCCTGAGGATACACCTCACTTCCTGATGACAAGTGGAAGACATCCAAATGACTACCAGCCTTAATTATGATATGTTACTTATTCAGAAGCTTTACTAACTGTTCATGGTCACTGAATGTTTATTAACTTGTGTTTCAAATGTCAACATTTACCTAATCTGACCCATAAAATATTATAGTATATCATATATATGTGAAATTCAATGAATTGATTTTGATAGCTTCATGAGATTATTTTGTTTTGGAAAAATGTTTTACTATTGGCTTCTAATCTGTGTGAATAATTATACATAAAACATATATACATAGAGATATGGAAGGAATCAAGCTGCAATGTTTCAATTATTATAGGAGATATTATAAGGAAATAATTATATGATTGGTTAAGAAAGAGGTCTCCATAGGACCCTGAAGGCTTTTCTGTATGGAAGAAAAGAATTATTGAAGCATTGGTATGGGAAGAAGAAAAATAATATGATATTTAAAGGAAAAATGTAAGAATTTCTCCTTTGAAAAAGTAGAGATTCTGCATATGATTGCAAGTTTTGAGAGTAAATGGAACATGTGGACACATATTTGAGATAGGCCAGAGGCCAACAGAGTTCTTTTTAAATATCCAACCATATTATTCCATTGGCTTGAGTGTGTTATTACATGTGCTGTGATCAAAGAGAAGCCCAGACCGAACTGAAGCCACATCTGCAGGAGTCATAAGCAAGATTTAGTCATGCACATGAGGAAAGTGACATTTTATTATCACTTTCATGTACCAAATCGATTTATGGGGCAAGCACTCAATAAATGTTAGCTGTTACTATCCTTAGTGATGTGACTGAAAAGAAATTTCTGGAGCAAGTGCAGCTGTTGAATGCTTCCAGCAGGGGGAAGCAGACCTCTTCACAGTGAGGGTGGCTGACAAGGGTGTCCATTTGTGACTGGAAAGAACCAGGGAATTGGTTTGGAGGCATCCCAGGATCGTCTTTACCCATCGTTTTAGTCTTCCCTCTTCTGTAGGCATTTATTCCTTCAACTTGCATTTCTTTAGTTAAATCTGATGGAGGCGGTAAATATTTTAGTAACAGCATATGATTGTACATTATGTATTTTATACCCTGATAAATTACTCCAGAGCAGTCTTATCAAGTATCGATTAAGGATATCTACTCCTATTGAGTTTGGAATCTACAGCCATAGACTACTTGGCAGGCATCCTCCAAATCTGAGCTTAGCCACAGACAAACTGGAAACGCAAACATAATACTGACACCCTCACAGCTGTGCCACTCCAGCTGTGGCTATGTCCTTGACTTTGTCTTCTTCAGTTCAAGGAGAAAAGTTGGCAAAGTTCACTTAATATTTATTTTTTCAGAAGTCTAAGCTCATGGTTAAGCTCACCCAGACAAGTGGGGCTGCTGGTATCCACTTGCCCTTGTTTTTCCAATTGTTGAAGTTTTCTCCAAAGTAAGGTGAGATTAGCCAGGATTTCTGGGTTTCTCCCAAAAACTCAATCTCATCATCTGACATGTCAACTTGGACATGACAGTGTTTTTAGAATTCTGGATAAATAAATATTGTTGGAACCTTATGGGATCATGATGGACTCATAGCATATAACTCTAACCCTTGAATTTGGAGCTTTGGAGTTGCCCAGGTATTTTTCTGGGAATAATGTTTACCATGAATTATTTATTCCATTATTATGGATAATGTTGTAATTGTTTAGTTTGCTTATTTGTAATTTTATTTGCTTATTTCTAATGTTAGTTTCATAATCTTATTTGGAAAGCAAACAAAAAATTAATAATAGGAACATTGGGGGTTGGACATGCTATCAATATGGAGTTTTAAGTTTTGTGTGTGTGTGTGTGTGTGTGTGTGAGTGTGGGGGGGGGGTGGTGAGGGAGGGAGAGAGGGGGGATCTCTTTGGATACTATGAAATTCAAGATGTTTAAAGATTGCAGCAATGGTTAGTGGCACCCAGAGGACCAAGGAGAGGTAGAATATCCACGTCTGGCAGGGAAGTAGGCCAGAGAAACCCAAAGGTGTGGGGATGCTTCATGGCAATACACAGGCAATCACAGTGAAGTGGGCAGAGGCAGTTCCAGATGGGAGATGCAGGGCCATTGTGTGTGTTTATTCCCGGTATTGCCCAGCATCTGGTCTTTGTGTGTACTGCCCTGTGGCCTGTTCAGTATAGGATCCCCTAGATTAAATATGGTAGTACTGGACACAGCAAGTAACAAAAAGCAACTCAAGAAAATCCTAAAAAAAATAGTTTTGAGGATTACATGACTGTATGTGTGATAAGGGTCTGAAATATTTAGTTTGGGTAGTAAAAGAAAGGATGACCACAGAACACTAGAAATTTCAGAGTGGTGAGACAACTTTCTAGTTTTAAAAAAAGTCTCAACAAGAACTTATTTGCTCAGTCGTGCTGATTCTTTTGTGACCCCATGGACTGTGTCCACCAGGTTCCCTGGTCCATGGGGTTTCCCAGGCAAAAATATTGGAGTGGGTAGCCCTTCCCTTTCCAGGGGATCGTCCTGACCCAGGACTCAAACCCATGTCTCCTGCGTTGGCAGGCAGGCTATTTACCACTGAGTCACCAGAGAATCCCAACTTTGCTCTTATTCTAGCAACTAAGTATTTTTCCCTGTATGCTTACCTTGTGATTTTGCATTCAGAAATGATCTGTATTTCTCATTCCCTTAATGAAAAAATCTGTTAGTTTTACTTTTCCTGCTGTCCCTGGGTTTCTGTACTGTATTTCTTTTACTGCTCCCTTGGAATAATTCTTACCTTTCCCTTATACCCTCATGGCTGAGCCTCCTTCAAGCCCGTGTTGTACTCAATCCCATACTTTAATCACATTAAATATAGAAAATCTATTATCATGAAAATGCATAAAGAGATATACTTTTAATATCCACTTATTATCACTTACCACTAGGAATGGCAGGAAAGTCACTCTTCCCTGAGTGGTTCTCTCTTCAATGTAAATTTTACTCTTTTCCACATTAAATGGGCTTCTCTGGTAGCACAGTTGGTAAAGAATCCACCTTTGGGGGGAGGAAGAATCCACCTGTGATGCAGGAGACTGCCTGCAATGCAGGTAACTGGGGTCTAGAAGATCCGCAGGTCAGGAAGATCCCCTGGAGAAGGAAATGGCAGCCCATTCCAGTATTCTTGCCTGAGCAATCCTGTGGATAAAGGAGCCTGGCTGGCTACTGTCCATGGGGTCGCAAGAGTTGAACCTGACTTGGGGACTAAAACACCACCACCACATTATTAATAAATGATAAAAGCAGGACTACTTTTTTCCCCAGTGATGGTAGTTTAAGAGTATTATGCTTCTGCTTCTCAAGTAATATCTCAGTCTATGTGATATGTTTGGAAAGGAGCTGGAAATCCCCAAATCTATGTAAAATGATTTGCATTTATGTAGTTGACAGGCTGTTTTACTAAGCTTTCTGTGTTTTATTACCTAGAAGGGACAATACATTATCAGATTATGTTTTCCTGATACAATATGTGTTTCTGAATTTTTGAGTTCTTACTTAACCTTTAAGTGATTGCTGAGGCACCCTTTCCTCCATGAAGGCAAAAGATTGCTTCCTTCTTCAGTAAGTGGAGTTCTGTGCCTATATATCCTGTCATGGCTAATAGCGTCTGTTTTGCAAATGTTTACTCTACGTCCATAAATGGCTTTTGAGCAGTGATCTGAGGTTCCTCATCACAACCACCAGCAAACAGCTGACAGGAAAAAGCTGGCAATAAATGTTTTCTGAATTGGACTGAGCAGGAGGAAAGTTAAGGGAGAAGCAGTTAGGGAGCTTTTCCTGGGTGCCGATCCTCTACTTCCGCAGGTGGTTATCTTTTACACTTTCCCACAATTCTCTACCAATTTTGTTAAGAGAGCAACGTCCATAATGACTCAGAAGGAGAAGAGTTGAAATTTGCCTTTCATTACTCAGCATCTCTTGTGTCCTAGTATATTTCAAATGATTCCTCCACTGAAATTAATTAATATTTGTATCTCAGCTGACTCAGAGTAAATATCATTACAAGTAGACAAGAGAAGTGGGTGGTAAAGGCATTTTAAAATTTATAAGAAAAGATTATGGCCACTTTACTCATAAGAAAAGCAGATACTGGCCATATTTACATAGATATTTTATTACTGAATTGAAAATGATAGAAGTGATTGCTTAAAAAAAAATACTCAGTAAATGATTCTCTTGTTTAGCTTAAAATATTTGGAATCACTATTAACACTGGTTGGTGATAGGAAGGTTATAAAATGTACTGCAGCTAGAGTTAACAATAGAAAAAATACATTATGACCTTCCCTAGGTGAGAGCTTCTACTACCATTCCCTAGTACCCCAGTTTTTGAAACTGTTTCAAAACCCCCATATAGTTTTAAAAACCAGAGTGGAAAATTATTATAGAATTTTAGATAGGTATGTGTGTATACATATATATATATATGTATGTATATATAAAACTATAGTTAAAATGTTTAGAAAATCTAGCAATGCTGATGAAATGGAAGTTGATTGTGTATAGAAATAGATACTTGCCATTTATGGCTACTTAGAATTTTTCAAATAGTTTTTTTCCCCATATTTTGATTGTTCTTCATATTCTCACAGTTAATTACCCTTCCCAAGATAATAAAATGAAAGATGCATAACTTAGGTCTCACAAAACAGACGTAAGCATACAAGAGTTGGAATTGAAGTTGAGCTTCATGGGGCATTCGTGGGACTTGCTTCTTGCTGCTGGCGTGGGTGGAGGCAGGAGCTGGGTATCACTGAGCTCTGTAATAGCATTCTCTCTCCTAGCGGGCCGATTGTGCAATGATGTTTGGGAAATTATTTCTGGAATTTCACCTGTTAGTCTTCCTACAGTACTGTGAGGTTTTAAACAGCCTTTTATAAATTCATTGGCACTCAAATTAGATAGAATTAATTATTCTCTTGTCTGCAAATAGGGGACATATGTCTTATTTTATCAATTTTTTTTTTTCCCCTTCTGTTTTGGCTGTGCAGTGCGGCTTGGGGGAATCTTAGTTCCCTGACCAGGACAGAACCCGTGCCCTCAGCAGTGAGATCTGAGTCCTAACCACTGAATTGCTAGGGAATTCCTCCATGTGTCTTATTCTAAAATATTGAATCAGATGCCTTCATATATCCAGAAACTTATACTTAGCTTCACTTACAGTGACTCTTTGAAAAATGTTTGTTGATGGCGATAACAGCATTTGCCAAAATATGATTTAGTGAGCCTTATTGCTTAAAATTTGTGTTTACCTTTTTTATTTTTCTCTGTGAGAGTGTAAATACTCTGTACTTAAATACTGTAGTTATCTATATTGTTAGTAAAAAGAAGATGTATGTATCATGAGGGATATTTTTAAATTCTAACTTGAAAACCTAACTTTGCCAAGAAATTTGGTTTCTGAAACCCCTTTAAGGATAAATATGTATATAAGCCAAATCTTTCTTTTCTATATCTCTTTTGGGACTAGTTCAGAAACATTTCTGCAGCCAAATATATCTGTCAGTTTCTTCTCTATAAAAGGCAAAATTTATGGATTTCACCAAATCATTGCACAGTAAAAAGAAAGAAAATTGAGTAATATGAAGTATAAAAATGTTCTTTTATCAATTCAGTGCTCCAAGTATTCTTTGTCTTCAGTCTTGTATATCTACATTAAAAAAAGATTTACTGTTTAAACTTTTCTTTATTCTATAACATATAAGAATGAGAGATGATATGATAGAATCGATATTTAATTTAAAACATCACTCATCTTGCTTGAAATATTTCCTTTGCTGTTTTATTAGAATCATAAGGAGTTTAAGTCTCATCAGTTTAAAGCATGCTTGAAACATCCCCCTGACACATTCTCATCATTGATCCATGTTTGACCTTTTAAAATTATTCCTTCTTCATTTGCTTTTATAATGGTATAATGAACATCTCTGATACTTTCTGGCTATAGTTTATATTTTTCATATTTGTACAATATGCACTCTTTGTAGAATACCAAGCTACTATGGGAGATGAAACCGAAACAGTAGGTCTAGCTTTAGTAAGTGACTTGGAGTCTTTTACAGGGAAAGGATTAACAGAATTAAAAGGAACACCATTAAAGAAAAATTTCTTATAAAAAATATTTGTCAGCATAGGAATTCTGATACAGTTATTGCTTTTGCAAATTAGAAGTACTAGAAGGTTAGAAGAACATTAAATTAGCTATGAGTTTTTTGAAACCAAGGCTAAACTAAATTGTATAAGTCATGTATGCTCTACTCTTTGTATTTTAGCATGATGTGCTTTTAATAGATGGCACATAAATTCAAGCCAACAGAAGAATAGTATTAATAGATGAATACACTGCTGCTCACTTATCCCCAGGTATGCTGAAGGTACAGATCATTCTTTAGAAACTTTAACTGGTATGGCAGGTAGGGGAGCTAGAACAAGAACAAAACTATTAATAAATCTCCTTCAAACAAGTACATTATAAAGAAGTCTTATGACCTCATAATTCCCCTCTAGGATTAAACATTGTGTTATAATTCTATAAATACATTGTCTATTCTTATTTTTGTACATGTCCTATTAAGTCATCTTGTTGTATATAGATCATTGTGAGCTTTTCTTGAGCTAGAAGATTTTTTTATGATTGTTTGACAATATTGGTTTGATTTCTGTCATACATCAACATGAATTAGCCATAGGTGTACATGTGTCCCCTCCGTCCTGAGTCTCCCCCCACCTCCTGCCCATTCCCACCCCCTGCCCATTCCCACCCCTCTAGATTATTACAGAGCACCAGTTTGAGTTTCCTGAGTCATACAGAGAATTCCCACTGGCTATCTATTTACAAACATGAATGTGTATACATCCAGGCCACTCTCTCCATTTATCTCCCACTCTGCCTCTTCTTCCCCACCCTTGTCCGTAAGTCTGTTCTCTTTGTCTGTGTTTCCATTGCTGCTCTGTGAACAGATTCTTCAGTACCATCTTTCTAGTTGTTGTGTCTGACTCTTTGCTACCCCATGGACTGCAGCACGCCAGGCTTCCCTGTCCATCACCAACTCCTGGAGCTTGCTCAAACTCATGTCCATTGAGTTGGTGATGCCATCTAACCATCTCATCCTCTGTCATCCCCTTCTCCTCCTGCCTTCATTCTTTCCTAGCATCAGAATCTTTTCTAATAAGTTGGCTTGGGACTTCAGCTTCAGCATCAGTCCTTCCAATGCACATTCAGGGTTGATTTCCTTTAGTATTGACTGATTTGATCTTCTTGCAGTCCAATGGACTCTCAAGAGTCTTCTCCAACACCACAGTTCAGAAGCATCAGTTCTTCTTGCTCTGCCTTATTTATGGTCCAACTCTCACATCTATAGTATCCTCCTAAATTCCATGAAAGTGAAAGTGAAAGTTGCTTAGTCATGTTCGACTCTTTGCGACCCATGGACTGTAGCTTGTCAGGCTCCGCTGTCCATGGAATTCTCCACGCAAGAATACTGGAGTGGGTAGCCATTCCCTTCTCCAGGTAATCTTCCCAACCCAGGGATCAAGCCCAGGTCTCCCACATTGCAGGCAGATTCTTTTATATGTGTTACTATATGATATTTATTTTTCTCTTTTTATGGCGGATCTGATGAGGTTGGAGTGATGCTAGGTTTAGATGGTTTTAATATTTGGAGTGTTGTTTTTGGTGGAAATTGGGTGGTGAATTGCAGATAGGACAAGGAGCCAGTTTTGAGGATTTTCATGGTAATAACCAGCTGAGACATAGAGTAATGACAAATGCTTTAAAAAAAGTGTACACATATGTGATGTTTTCAAAGGTGAATCAAAGGTAAACAAGCATCCTTTTTTATTTTTCTATTACATTCCTACATTAGTCTTCTAGGACTGCCATAACAAAATTTCCCCAGATTGTGTGGCTTAAACAACAGAAATTTATTTTCTTCCAGTTTTAGAGGCTGGAAGTCCAAGATAAGGTGTCAGGAAGCTTGTTTTCTGCTGCAGCCCCTTCCTTGGCGTGGGGATGGCACCTTCTTTCAACCTCTTCACTCAGCTTCTTCTCTGTGCTCATGCGCCCTAGTGTCTCTGCTGGGTGCTTGCATTTTGTCTACTTATTAAGACATGAGAGATGGGGGTTCAGTTCCTGGGTAGGAATGATCCCCTGGAGTAGGAAGTGGCAACTACTCCAGTGTTCTTGCCTGGAAGATTCCATGTACAGAGGAACCTGGCGGGCTACAGTCCATGGGGTCACAAAGTATCAGACACTAGCTGAGTGACTAAGCATACACAGCCCAGCATGGCTGAGTTAGATCTTAAAATCAAGGCTAAATGGGCTGGTTTTAACTTACTGTTTTAAGGTCCTATCTCCAAAAATATAGTCACACTCTGAGGTATAGGGGTTTGGACTTCACAGAATTTTATTTATTTATTTATTTTGGACTTCACAGAATTTTAGAGGGACACAGTCAAGCCCATGATGATCCCCTTACTTGAAATATAATCATCACCCAGACATACTATGAACAACTATATACCAAACAAATTATAAAACTTCTCTTTTCCCAAACAAGCCAATATTTTATTGCCTTGTCACAAAATATATTCTCTCTATTTTTCTCTGTCACAATTTTACTCATCCTTCAAGACTTCACTGCATCTTCTGGGGACATTTTTAATCCATCTGGCTAGAAGTGATCTCTGCCCTTGGCCTCCATTTGATTTTTTTTTAATCACACCCTATTAGTACTTTTATCAAATGAAATCTTCTATCAAAATTGATGTGTGCCTTATTTCTTTTTTCATATTATACTTGATAGACCTCAGTCTTATTTGTTTTGAAATCCTTGCACTACATAGTGCAATGTCTTGTGTATGGTGGATACTAAATATGCTTTGTTGAGTGTTTAAGACTTAATGATGTAAAAAGACTCGTTATAATTTTTACTCCATCTGTTAGGATTCTTCTTATATTTTCAATTTTATTTAAAGAGGATTTAACACAAAAATCCTTCAAAACTTATGGTACAGTTTTAATGACTGCCTTGTTTAGCATATTTCATGCATCTTTGACATGATAGGTAGGCAGACAAAAACAGCAGCGAAGACAGAGGTTAACAAACTTAATCTAATGAAGCAGAAAAAAGGCTAATAGAGTTATGCCAAGAGAACACACTGGTCATAGCAAACACCCTCTTCCAACAGCACAAGAGAATACTCTTCACATGGACATCAGCAGATGGTCAACACTGAAATCAGATTGATTATATTCTTTGCAGCCAAAGATGGAGAAGCTCTATATAGTCAACAAAAACAAGACTTGGAGCTGACCGTGGCTTAGATCACGAACTCCTTACTGCCAGATTCAGACTTAAATTGAAGAAAGTGGGGAAAACCACTAGACCATTCAGGTATGACCATTCAGGATTTGACCTAAATCAAATCCCTTATGACTATAAAGTGGAAGTGAGAAATAGATTTAAGGGATTAGATCTGCTAAACAGAGTGCCTGATGAACTAGTGTGGATGGAGGTTCGTGACATTGTACAGGAGACAGGGATCAAGACCATCCCCAAGAAAAAGAAATGCAAAAAATCAAAATGGCTGTCTGAGGAGGCCTTCAAATAGATGTGAAAAGAAGAGAGGTGAAAAGCAAAGGAGAAAAGGAAAGATATTTCCATTTGAATGCAGAGTTCCAAAGAATAGCAAGGAGAGATAAGAAAGCCTTCCTCACTGATCAATGCAAAGAAATAGAGGAAAACAACAGAATGGGAAAGACTAGAGATCTCTTCAAGAAAATTAGAGATACCAAGGGAACATTTCATGAAAAGATGGGCTCAATAAAGGACAGAAATGGTAGGGACGTAACAGAAGCAGAAGATATTAAGAAGAAGTGACAAGAATATACAGAACTGTACAAAAAAGATCTTCACGACCCAGATAATCACGATGGTGTGATCATTCACACTCACCTAGAGCCAGACATCCTGAAATGTGAAGTCAAGTGGGCCTTAGGAACCATCATTATGAACAAAGCTAGTGGAGGTGATGGAATTCCAGTTGAGCTATTTCAAATCCTAAAAGATGATGCTGTGAAAGTGCTTCACTCAATATGCCAGCAAATTGGGAAAACTCAGCAGTGGCCACGGGACTGGAAAAGGTCAGTTTTCATTCCAATCCTAAAGAAAGGCAATGCCAAAAAATGCTCAAACAACCACACAATTGTACTCATTTCACATACTAGTAAAATAATGCTCAAAATTCTCCAATCCAGGCTTCAGCAATAATGAACCGTGAACTTCCAGATGTTGAAGCTGGTTTTAGAAAAGGCAGAGGAACCAGAGATCAAATTGCCAACATTTGCGGATCATCGAAAAAGCAAGAGAGTTCCAGATAAACATATGTTTCTGCTTAGCTGACTATGCCAAAGCCTTTGACTGTGTGGATCACAATAAGCTATGGAAAATTCTGAAGGAGGTGGAAGTACCAGGCCACCGGACCTGCCTCTTGAAAAACCTGTATGCAGGTCAGGAAGCAACAATTAGAACTGGACATGGAACAAAAGACTGGTTCCAAATAGGAAAAGGAGTACATCAAGGCTGTATATTGTCACCCTGCTTATTTAACTTATGTGCAGAGTACATCATGAGAAATGCTGGGCTGGAGGAAGCACAAGCTGGAATCAAGATTGCCGGGAGAAATATCAATAGAAATATCAATATCAATTGCCGGGAGATCCAACCAGTTCAACCTAAAGGAGATCAGTCCTGGGTGTTCATTGATAGGATTGATGTTGAGGCTGAAACTCCATTCAGATGACTCCACCTTTATGGCAGAAAGTGAAGAAGAACTAAAGAGCCTCTTGATGAAAGTGAAAGAGGAGAGTGAAAAAGTTGGCTTCAAGCTCAACATTCAGAAAACTAAGATCATGGCATCTGGTCCCATCACTTCATGGCAAATAGATGGTGAAACAATGGGAACAGTGGCTGACCTTATTTTGGGGGGCTCCAAAATCACTGCAGATGGTGATTGCTGCCATGAAATTAAAAGACACTTACTCCTTGAAAGGAAAGTTATGACCAACCTAGACAGCATATTAAAAAGCAGAGACGTTGCTTTGTCAACAAAGGTCCATCTAGTCAGGGCTATGGTTTTTCCAGTGGTCATGTATGGATGTGAGAGTTGGACTATAAAGAAAGCTGAGCGCCAAAGAATTGATGCTTTTGAACTATGGTGTTGGAGAAGATTCTTGAGAGTCCCTTGGACTGCAAGGAGATCCAACCAGTCCAACCTAAAGGAGATCAGTCCTGGGTGTTCATTGATAGGATTGATGTTGAGGCTGAAACTCCAATACTTTGGCCTCCTGATGAGAAGAGCTGACTCGTTTGAAAAGACCCTGATGCTGGGAGGAAAGACTGAGGGCAGGAGGAGAAGGGGATGACAGAGGATGAGATGGTTGGATGGCATCACCGACTCAATGAGCATGAGTTTGGATTGACTCCAGGTTTGGTGATGGACAGGGAGGCCTGGCATGCTGTGGTTTACGGGGTCACAAAGAGTTGGACATGACTGAGCAACTAAAATGAACTGAGTTTAATCAGTTTATAGAGAACACAAATGATTATTTATTGGAAATAATGGCAATTTTCCTGTTTCAATGGCATTCTTAGAATGTGTAGAGAATACTATGGACGTGTAATATATGTAATATGGAGTAAACACACAAGGAAATGGAACATTTATCAAAAATCTACGTTAGGAGAATAAAAGTGGTTGGTAAAATACTGCTGGCCTTTATTTTCTATTTAGTAGAGACTAAGAATTTATACTCAACCTTTAAACAACTCAGATCATGGCATCCAGGCCCATCCTTCATGGCAAATAGAAGGGGAAAAAAGTGGAAGTAGTGATAGATTTTCTTTCCTTGGGCTCCAAAGTCACTGTGGTGGGTGTCTGCAGCCATGAAATTAAAAAGATGCTTGCTCTTTGGTAGGAAAGCTATGATAAACCTAGAGAGTGTATTAAAAATCAAAAATATCACTTTGCCAACAAAGGTCCATATAGTCAAAGCTATGGTTTTTCCTTTAGTCATCTACAGATGTGAGAGTTGGATCATTTGGAAGGCTGAGTGATGAAGAATTGATGATTTTGAACTGCGGTGTTGGAGAAGACTCTTGAGAGCCCCTTGGACTGCAAGGAGATCAAACCAGTCAATCCTATAGGAAATCAACCCTGAATATTCATTGGAAGGACTAATGCTGAAGCTGAAGTTCCAGTACTTTGGCCAACTGCTGCAAAGAGGTGACTCATTGGAAAAGAACCTGATGCTAGGAAGGATTGAAGGCAAAAGAAGAAGAGGGTGGCAGAGGATGAGATAGATGGCATCGTCAACTCAATGGAGATAAATTTGAGCAAACTCTGGAAGATAGTGAAGAACAGGAAGCTTGATGTGCTGCAGTCCATGGGGTTGCAAAGAGTCAGACATCACTTAGCAACTGAACAACAATAGCGACAACAACAATAGGAAGTTATAGACCAGGAACCACAAAAAATGTGCAGCACTCTTCTTATTTATTTATTTATTTTTTTAGAATTTCCTATTTCCCTGTAGAAACTTATAGCAAAATTGTTAATTTGAAAAAAGTCTGTGTCTTTGGGAATAGCAATTAGCAGAGTTGGAATGTGATGGAAAGAGTAGTTTGGAAAGTGCAACTGTTTCTCCAGCTATGTTTTACAGGAACATAAAATCTAATCTGAAATCTAAGCTCTGGAGAAGAAGTAAAATAAGATGTAAAATTTGGGGGCTCACTCTTTGATTCAGAGAAGATAAGAAGAGGGACTTCTGAAGTGATATACTCTGTGATGCCACATACGGGGTTGCCAGAGATGGGAGTTTTTGATTCTGCTTTGTTTTCCCTTATGGTGTGTAAAGGAAGGAGCTTTTCATATTTCCTAGTTTCTGACAACCCATCCAGGAGGCCAGTCTTTGAACTCCTACACATCCATTCCCACAGATTCTAAATTTATCTAGAGCACATTTTGTCTCTAAACTCAGAACAGATGGAGAAGGATGCTGTCTAAGAAAAACAGAAGTGACAGAATTACATGCTGCTTTGAATGATCTTCATTAAGATCATTTATTGTGTTAATGCTGTGACTACATCCTTTTCCTCCAAGGATAAGTGACTGCTGGCTTAAGTGGGGCCAGAAGAGATGAGCAACATTATTACATTTTTTTCCTGGCCAGCAATAAAGTAAAAGATAAACATGGAAAGAGGATAGAAGGTTGGGGGAATGAAAGGTCTTTCCCTGAAAAGTCATATTCAGTAGTTTAGGTGGGGCAAAAAGTGATCTGGGGAAGTGCATATAGGAATCCATATATTTAAACTCAGATCTTATAGAGCAGATGAGTGGGAAGAACATTACTAAAATCTTCTTTCTTCTCTGAGTTCATAGTGATTAAAAAACAAATTATACCAAAAACATAGGAGTAGGTGTAGAAATGATGCATTGACCTTCATTCAAATAAGAAAAAAGGAAAAAATGATAAGGGATATTTGTAAGGAAATTCTGAGGAATATATCTATCCTAAATCAGTGTTTACTTCTGAAATTGAAACGTACAAGTGGTAAATTCAATGGCTGGTCAGTTGTCTTGAATTCAAAGATAAATGTGGAAACTTATGAATGTGTTGTCATAAATGGATGGCTGTCATAAATTCTAAAATTCCCAGAATATCCTGCATGTCCCTTGAAATGCCATCTTAGTGTTAGTGAATGTACTATACTGAATTAGTAGAAATTCAGGGTACATTTTTATTAACATTAAAATAAAGTACAACTTTTTCATAAAGTTATAAATAAAGTATAAATCTTGATTTTGTGTGTTTTGCACCTTGCATGGAAATGTTTGCCAATATGGGAGAAAACTAGTCATGGCCATTCCAGATCTGGTCTTAGATCAGTGAATGCTTCTCCAACTTGAGTGTGATACTAGTCACGTGGGGAATTTGGATAAAATCTTGTTTCTGATTCACTAAGTCTAGGATGGATTTCTGAATTTCTACTAAGTTCCCAGATGATGTTGTCACTGGTTGAAAAACCACACTTTAAAGAGCTGGGCCTTAGGTGACTAAAGATTCCCTCCACCCACACACTTGTATCAAATATTTTCCTAATGAGTTTCAACACAAAAATTTTAATCAATTATTTTTAGAGAACATTTGAAAAATTAAGAGTCCTTAAAGTTGTGACAGAGACAATGTGTGAAATATGGTTTCTTTTTTTATTTAGATAAATATGACCATGGGACATCAGAGAAGAAAAATCAGTAGACACCAGATACATATATGAACACAGTTTCATTTTATATTTAAAATATATAATTATTTTGATTTAATATTAATCATTTAAGTTAGTCTCTCAGTCTTCCTCTCAGACATCCATTTGTTTGAGCATTTAGTAGAGTTCCTGCCATTTTGAGTACTCAATAAACATTTTCTAAATGAATGAATGAGAAAAAGAGTAATATGCTTAGAAGTTTATTCTTCATGGCAATCATATATTATAAATAGTCCTTTGAATATTTGTAACCAATATGTTTATCTTCAGGAAGAGGACTTATCAACTGTTCACATTTTTCTATTTGCCTTGGACCCATTTTATATACATTTACATGTATTTACACACCAGGTATTATGATTTGAGTAAAGGAATTATGTCCTATTCTTTGTCTCCAGGACTGCTTTAGAAACCATCATATACAGATTCACTGGGACAAACAAGTCCCAAAAGTTTTAGGAGAAGCTGGTATCACTGTAACTAGTGATACCAGTCATATCATAACTGTTGTTTTTTTAATGAAATAAATGTTGATTTTTTTATGAAAAAAAATTCCCACTCTGAAAAATGGAAGGTTTAATAAAGAGGGGCAAGGAGACATTAAAAGAAGATGCTGGCAAAAGTGTTGATAAGAGAGATCACAGAATATGAGAACAAACTATGTGAGATAAGAAATGATTTTAAGTGGTGAATTATACTTTAAAATATTGCCTAGAGCCAGCCCTAATTCTTTTCCTTTTAAAAAAGCAGACATTTGAGCATGAATCTTCTCTGTCTTCTTTATCTCAGAGTTAAATCTTTCTTGCCTTTGGATTCCAGAGAACACTCAGATTTTTTCTACCTCCTGAAATGCCTCACCACAGTGTGCTGATTAACTTCAGTTCTGATGCTATGATGTGGAATACATTTGTACCACATTGCTTATTATTAGTTGTCTCATCAGGAAAAATGTGTGGGTTAATATGATAATTTATGTGGTAAAAGAAAAAAAAAAGACAGCTGATTACAAACCAGAAAACTTAGTTTTTGTTCTCAGCATTTCCATTCTTTCTGTGTGACCTTGTGGAAGGGATTTGATGTTTCTTGGTTTCAGAATGACAGTGGGTGGACTGCATCAGCCTCTCTGATTTTGAACTTTTAAGTTTCGATCTTGTGAAGTGTTTTTTGATAATCTCATTTAAAGTAATTAAAATAAATATAGAATGCAAATCACAGACATTTGGTGTTATCAGTTTCTGTTAAAAGATAGCTTTCATTTGATTTGAACATATACTTGACATAATCAGCCTTATTTTTCAATGCAATGTCCTTGAAAACACTGAGTCTCTAATGAAATGGAAACTGACTCTGTATCATGTTTTTAGCATAAGTGTATTTTAAAGAACCATGAAATTTATATACATGATGTATTTTTATTCTTGAGCTTCTGAAGTAAATATTAAGTCAGAGTTTAATTTTAGTGTATAAAGGTGTCAACATTTTCTGTAATGGAAATATCTTGGACATAATTTTCAAAGTCTATGAGAAATTAATTCTCTCTTTATATCTATATACATACATCCATATGTGTGTATATATGTATGTATATATATATATATATATACACACACATATTTGTTTCAGTAGAGAAAACTCAGACTGAAACCATGTAATTACTTGATTTTTCAGCATTAATATGTCAATGAATTGAGGCTAAATTCTAGTTCTCAGGTAGGAGGGAGATTCAAGAGGGAGGGGACAAATGTACACCTATGGTTAATTCATGTTGGTGTATGACAAATCAAACCAATATTGTAAACCAATCATTAATGAATTAAAAATAAATATAAAAAATATCCTTCTGAATATAAAAGCCAAAATAAATCCAATATAATTTTCAAATAGTGCTATGAACATGTTTTTTCCCACTTAGAAAAGGAAATGCTACACACTCTGAAAAAATCCAAGAATATCAGGTATGTTAAGCTAAGAGGCAAAAATTAACCCTTATTAGGATTGTCTTGAATTATCCCTGATACTCCATGGTTGTGAAGAAGACAACCAAGAAGGAGTTATTCTTTATAATTGTCTTTTGGCAATGATTATTACAATTTGTTCAGTGTGAAACTATATCAAATGTTAGAAATAGGAATTAAAAAAGATACACATAGCACAGTGTTAATTGAAGGAGTCATGATAAAACTGAATGACAGGATGCTTTAATGCACAATTATAATCTACAATATACACATGTTGTGGGAATAAAAGAAATCCTAGGTAATTTTAACTAATTAAATATATGACATGAGTTATCACAACATATGTCTCTATATTAATTCAGCAATCATAAGTGTACAGGTTGTTTCAAGAGTCTCAACAAAAATTAACAGGAATTTGGTGAGATAATAGCACACTTTATTTTTTCAAGGGCTACTTTATTTTATTTTATTTTTTTCCCAAGGGCTACTTTAAAGACATGATGCTATATGTAATTCTTGTTAATTAATAGGTATCTCCTAAAACAGAGATGTTAGAAAGTCTCTCTGCAATTCAGGAGACCTGAGTTCGATCCCTGTGTCGAAAAGATCCCCTAGAGAAGGGAATGGCAATCCACTCCAGTATACTTGCCTGGAGAATTCCATGGACAGAGGAACCTGGCAGGCTACAGTCCATGGGGTCACATAAAGTCAGACATGACTAAGTGACTAGCACTTTCACTTTCAAAACATGAGGAATAGCAGCTGTTAAAACTAACTACTAATCTAAAATATTAGAATATTTACAAAATCAGTCAATATAATTAGTGATTTTTTTAAAAAACATTTCACATTACATGTATCTTTTATAGCCAGACCCCTTCAAAATTTATGTAAGCTCAGTGTATAACTTCTGGTGGGTTAGTTAGTTAGTTAAGTCACTCAGTCGTGTCCGACTCTTTGCGACCCCGTGGACTGTAGCCCACCAGGCTCCTCTGTTCATGGGATTCTCCAGGCAAGAATACTGGAGTGGGTTGCCATTTCCTTCTCCAGGGGATCTTCCCAACCTAGGGATCAAACCCAGGTCTCCTGCATTGCAGGCAGATGCTTTAACCTCTGAGCCACCAGGGAAGCATTATTCTAAGTTATACAATTAGAAGAGTTTTCTCTAGTTCTCTGTGATCTCAGAACTCCATTAGCGCTTTCATTTTATTCACCAGTCTTTTTTTTTTTTAGTATAAATTTATTTATTTTAATTGGAAGCTAATTACTTTACAATATTGTATTGGTTTTGCCATACATTGGCATGAATCCGCCACAGGTGCACATGTGTTCCCCATCCTGAACCCCCCTCCCACCTCCCTACCCATCCCATCCCTCTGGGTCATCCCAGTGCGCCAGCCCTGAGCACCGTGTATCATGCATTGAACTTGGACTGGCGATTCATTTCACGTATGAAAATATACATGTTTCAATGCCATTCTCCCAAACCATCCCACCCTCGCCCTCTCCCACAGAGTCCAAAAGACTGTTCTATACATCTGTGTCTCTTTTGCTGTCTTGCATACAAGGTTCCCTTCTTTATAAATTCTATATATATGCGTTAGTATACTGTATTGATGTTTTTCTTTCTGGCTTACTTCACTCTGTATAATAGGCTCCAGTTTCATCCACCTCATTAGAACTGATTCAAATGAATTCTTTTTAATGGCTGAGTAATATTCCATTGTGTATATGTACCACAACTTTCTTATCCATTCATCTGCTGATGGGCATTAGGTTGTTTCCATGTCCTGGCTATTATAAACAGTGCTGCAATGAACATTGGGGTACACATGTCTCTTTCAATTCTGGTTTCCTTGGTGTGTATGCCCAGAAGTGGGATTGCTGGGTCATATGGCAGTTCTATTTCCAGTTTTTTAAGGAATCTCCACACTGTTCTCCATAGTGGCTGTACTAGTTTGCATTCCCACCAATAGTGTAAGAGGGTTCCCTTTTCTCCACACACTCTTCAGCATTTATTGCTTGTAGACTTTTGGATGGCAGCCATTCTGACTGATGTGAAATGGTACCTCATTGTGGTTTTGATTTGCATTTCTGTCATAATGAGTGATGTTGAACATCTTTTCATGTGTTTGCTAGCCATTTGTATGTCTTCTTTGGAGAAATGTCTGTTTAGTTCTTTGGCTCATTTTTTGATTGGGTCATTTATTTTTCTGGAATTGAGCTGCAGGAGTTGCTTGTATATTTTTTGAGATTCTTTGTCAGTTGCTCCATTTGCTCTATTATTTTCTCCCATTCTGAAGGCTGTCCTTTCACCTTGCTTATAGTTTCCTTTGTTGTGCAAAAGCTTTTAATTTTAATTAGGTCCCATTTGTTTATTTTTGCTTTTATTTCCAATATTCTGGGAGGTGGGTCATAAAGGATCCTTCTGTGATTTATGTCGGGGAGTGTTTTGCCTATGTTTTCCTCTAGGGGCTTAACACTTTCTGGTCTTACGTTTAGATCTTTAATCCATTTTGAGTTAATTTTTGTGTATGGGGTTAGAAAGTGTTCTAGTTTCGTTCATTTACAAGTGGTTGACCACTTGTTAAAGAGATTGTCTTTTCTCCATTGTATATTCTTGCCTCCATGCCGAAGATAAGGTGTCCATAGGTGTGTGGATTTATCTCTGGGCTTTCTATTTTGTTCCACTAATCTATATTTCTGTTTTTGTGCCAGTACCATACTGTCTTGATGACTGTGGCTTTGTAGTAGAGCCTGAAGTCAGGCAGGTTGATTCTTCCAGTTCCATTCTTCTTTCTCAAGATTGCTTTGGCTATTTGAGGTTTTTTGTATTTCCATACAAATTGTGAAATTATTTGTTCTAGTTCTGTGAAAAATACCATTGGTAGCTTGATAGGGATTGCATTGAATCTATAGATTGCTTTGGGTAGTATAGTCATTTTCACAATATTGATTCTTCTGATCCATGAACACAGTATATTTCTCCATCTTTCTGTGTCCTCTTTGATTTCTTTCACCAGTGTTTTATGGTTTTCTATGTATAGGTCTTTTGTTTCTTTAGGTAGATATATTCCTAATTATTTTAGTCTTTTCGTTGCAATGGTGAATGGAATTGTTTCCTAAATTTCGCTTTCTGTTTTCTCACTGTTAGTGTATAGGAATGCAAGGGATTTCTGTGTGTTGATTTTATATCCTGCAACTTTACTATATTGATTAGCTCTAGTAATTTTCTGGTGGAGTCTTTAGGGTTTTCTATGTAGAGGATCATGTCATCTGCAAGCAGTGAGAGTTTTACTTCTTCTTTTCCAATCTGGATTCCTTTTATTTCTTTTTCTGCTCTGATTGTTGTTTCCAAAACTTCCAAAACTATGTTGAATAGTAGTGGCATTTTATTCACCAGTCTTTGATCCAGTTGCAATTTGGATTTATTTTTCTCAAGAAGCTCTACAGAGTTTAAGAAGTTTAAATACTGATCATTTCATTTAGTTGACTATTTCTGATGTCTGGTCTTTAGTAAAAATTTAATAACAATTACCATCCTCACAAAAATTAGGTATTCAGGTGAACCTAGGTGTTCTCATAATGGAAACAATTAAAGATCTGAAAAATCAAGGTTAATAAGGTTTTCAAAAACCTATGATGGATGATCTAAATAATTTGCTTGAATCTTTCAAGAATAAATAATCACTTTAATTGGTGTTTGTAAATACTTTTGTCATCTGTTTAACTACACTTGATCTTAGCCAAAAGGCCAAGAAATGATCTGTTTAACTAAAAGTCATTCTATTTCTAATGTCATTTTTGCTGTTTGTTTCACCCCATTGATACACTTTTAGTAATAACATTTTATTTTATCAAAATATAATTAGAAGTTTCTTTTGGATTTAATTAATTTACAGATAAAAATTGGAAGAATTCTTGATGGTGCTCTAATAGTTAAAAGATCCATTTTCTTGGACATATTTGGAGTATGAACATTTGGATTATGAAAATTAAATATATTTTTACCTTCTTTCTATTTCAAAATCAGACAGAAAACTAATGCAAACCTAAGGTTTTTTACAGTGAACTCTTAATGATTCATTTAGGAAATAGTCTTCTGTCTTGAAGAGAATTGCTAGTTGTGTCTTCTCTTCTAAAAGATAAGGATTTCCCAAGGGGAGATAAGAAACTATACTTTCCTTTCAAAATAGTCAGAATCACATAGACTTGAGCCACTGAGATATGTGGTTGAGGGTGAGTTGGGGATTTGAATTTCAAAATTCCAACATAATTTGCCTTGTTGGGAAGGGCATATTATGGGCTTGAAGTGTGTTAGAAGGTTGCGGGGGGACTGGTGATTCTGCTGAAAATCTACCCCCACTAATGGGGATTGCCTCTTGGTGCGGGTTCTTATTAACACATGGAATTCTCAGATCCAGGAACACTCTGAAAGTCCAAACCCTCGTCCCCAAACAGTGTCAACTGTTCAACCCCTGATCATCAAGCTGTTGATAGATTATAATGAGTTAGTATAAGCTGAATAAAAAAGCTGTCAAAAAATTTCTAATAAATAGAGTAGATTTACAATAGAATAGTTTACTCATCTCTGATCCTAAATGGGTGATTCTATCCAAAGAGTTGCTTGTCTCACTGATACCTAGAATCATGTTAGCTGGGTAGGATTACCTTTTATTTCATGATTCAGGTAACATTTTAGGTGACTCTACCTCAAAGGAACACACTATTTTTGATATCTAATTTATTACAGCAGATCCATATCAAGTCTACTTTTTAGAGCAGCTCTGACAGAAAGAGGAGGAAGAGAGAAAGACTACGCTCTGTCAGGGAAGAGAAGGAACAGGGAAGCAACATCTAGATGTTTGTGTAACAAAATGGGGTATCATTCTTGCTTTTGGTCTCCTCACACTACAAGGGACTCTACTCAGCACCATAATAACAGTTTTAACACTCTGATGCATTAGCAAGTGATGATACTTTAAAGCAATAGTAAGGGCTGCAAGAGCAATTTTTTTTTTAACAGGATAATTGTTTTACATTGCTGTGTTTGTTTCTGCCGTACGACAATGAGAGTTAGCCATAGGTATATAATGCCCCTTCCCTGTTGAGCCTCCCTCCCACCCATCTAGGTTGTCACAGAGCACTGGGTTGAGCTCCTATTGTCTGACACATCAATTTCCCACTGGTTATCTATTTTACGTATGGTAATATAGATGCTTCCATGCTACTCTCCCAATTAGTCCCTCCCTCTCCTTCCCCTGCTGTGTTCACAAGGTTGTTCTCTATGTCTGCATCTCTATTGCTGCCCCACAAATAGGTTCATCAGTATCATTTCTCTAGATTCCATATATATGTGTTAATATGAAATATTTGTTTTTCTCTTTCTGATTTACTTCACTCTGTATAACAGGCATAGGTTCATCCACCTCAGTAGAACTGACTCAAATTCATTCCTTTTTATGACTGAGTAATATTCCATTGCGTATATGTACCATAGCTTCTTTATCCATTCATCTGTCAATGAACATGTAGGTTAGTTATTGGAAATAGTGTCGATATCAAAACTTAATGGGCTCTCTCAGGATTGTGGATTTTTATCCCAAGTTCACCAGTCACCTCATGTTTCCTTTCTTTCTCTTACTCCCAGTCTAAGATCATTTCTCTGGTCCTCAGTCTTTCTGATTTGCTCTTCCCTTACATTGTATACTCAGTTAAGTCCTATGCTTTTAGGATTCTTGCCCCACTCAGGAATCGTCGATTATCACTTCTCCAGGGAGCATCAATTGTCATTTAAAAATGTGTCTTGGATCTCTGGTATCACACTCTATGTTTCATCAAAATTTCTGTTTAACAAAAATGGACTCTATGTGGAGGAAGGAAGTTGGGTAAGGTAAGAAAGGCTATTGCTAAAGAAAATAGTTTTAGGTGTGTGTATTTATTTATCCTTATTGTTAAACCTTCATCACTTTGCTTCTAGCAGGGAGGAGCAGATAGAAGGAAAGGGATGTGTGCTTCTGCATCACCAAGGTGGAATGGATTTTATACTCTTTAAATGTTTGCCCATTAATATTTGAACACACAATAGTTTGAGGTTCAGAGGTATCACCATTTGTTGTGATTGTGGTAGTTCTCTTCATGGCATGCAATGTACAGATTTTGATTATGTTTTATTTTTATTTTTACTCATGGAAAAATGTGACATTGCACTTGAAAAAATAGATCCAAAAAGACTTCAGAGTTTTGGAAACTGGTATAATGTATTTTTAATTTTAATTTCTATCACATTTCCAATAGCTATATTTTCTTTGCTTTTTGTAGGGTCTTTGGAATGTGAGGGTGTGGACACATTGTAATAGGTATGTGGTAGATTTTCATCCAAAGTCCTTCTTTCTTGTGTAACACTTAATCCAGTCATCAGATGATAGAAAATGCTATTTAACACCTATAGCCAATTTTGCTTCTAAGGCAATGGTATAATTTCATGATATACTAAATTTCTTAGAGTTACAAAACTGTCTTTTGCTGTGAGATGTTTTAACGTTATATTAGGTTGTTGAGCATTGTAATTCAGAAAGACATAAGGACATGACCCTAAACCAAGGCTCAATTGACCTGTACAAAAAGTTTATGATTGATGATTTGCTCTTCTGAGTTAATCTTTTGATTTCTAAAACACAAGGACTGAGTATCGATGATAGTCATGCCTCCATGTGCCACTCACCTCGAAGCTCTGACACTAATCTGAAAAGCTACTTGAATAAGTTACACTGATGAGTGAAGTATCATTTCAGCTGCATCTACTTCACCACTGAGGAGACCCTTCAGCATCTGTTCATCACACTCTCCAGCTAGTATCTAATGTAATGCAAAATTTAATCTATCTTTTGCTTTCTTATCTTCATTTTCCTTTTTATTGAAATTGGCAATTGTGAAATAATATATATTTTAAAATAGTACAAAACCTTTTAAGATGTAAATGATTAATTTTCCAGTTCCCCTCAACCAAGTTTCACTACCAAAAATAAATACTCTCAATTTACTTAACAGATGATCTTACAAAGCTGAAAACAAGCAAAAAATATTCAAGTCAATGATCAGATTGAGCTGAGTATAATACCCCACACCATCCTGCTCTGTAATTTCATTTCCCAAAATTTGTTTAGGATTTTAGGTGGGGAAGGACATGTCTCAGAAAGTACTGAAGTAAGCATGAAGACTTTGAGAAAGTTCTGGATGTGCTAGTAACATCCTTTCTGGGTATTTTAAGGTGTAACTTTCAAGCTTTTAGGTTTTTAGTGCACATTAAAAAAAGATATTATCCTATGTGAGTAGATTTGTTTGAGGAGTACCACACACTTACATTAATTGAAAATGATTAAAGGAATTACCTGATAAAATAATACTAAGAAAGTAGATAAAATTTCCATCATAAGTCTTCTAATTGAACTACAGCAGCTCTTAAATCAACCCCAGCAACTTTCCCTTTTTGTAGTTCACAGTCCTAAGTTGTAAGCCTTTGGTGTTTGCTTTTATAAGCTTTTAGAGTGATTTACTAAAGTTTAATTATTCCTGACTCTAGGAGTTCAGTGTTACCACCAATCCGTAGCCAGCTTAAATGTTCCATGCAATGTTATATGAGTTGTGAGAGAGGATTATGCATTCTTTCATTGAAGATGAACACAGCACAAATGATTTAATTATTATGACCATCACTTTATAGTGTTACATCACCTGTAGTGTATTTTTGTTTGTTCCCAAATTATAAGCTTTCTTTGTGTCATTTAATTAGCTGATGAATCTTAGTTTGTAAATATGCATGTCATTCTTTTGGCACTGAACTATAAAGAAAACGTCATTGTCATTTGGCTACACCATAGATTTTATATTGAAGAAGATAAAAACTAACTGGAATCCAACAGAGAGTTTCTCACTTTGAAGAAAATGAGTGCCAGTTCACCTCTGTAAAACTCTCTGCACTACAGAGATCAAACAAGGGTTTTTTCTTGCCACAGAATATACTTTTGCTCCTGGACTCGCCCACCAAAATTTATCATTATCTAACAGTGCTCCTCATTTTATCAGCCACATTGTGCTGTGTCATACTAAGTTGCTTCAGTCGTGACTCTGTGTGACCCCATAGACTGTAGCCTGCCAGGCTCCTCTGTCCATGGGATTCTCCAGGCAAGAATACTGGAGTGGGCTGCATGCCCTCCTCCAGGGGGTCTTCCTGACCCAGTGACTGAAACCCTGTCTCTTATATCTCTTGCACTGGCAGGTGGGTTTTTTACCACTAGTGCCATTGAGAAGGCCCACCTTGGAGGTGGCAAATGTCATAAATTTACCAACTACAATAAAATTTTTCTAATTATTATAGCATTAAAGCTCTTGGATAGCAATCGAAATTTTTGAAAATCTGTATCTCTACATCTATATATTTATTTATTTGTGTAGCGTGTAGTGTTCAGTTCTTGTCATAAAATAGTGTATTATAATAAAATAAGAATTTATAGATTTTCACCTTAAGTAAAAGCACGATCATTTCTGGAGACTTCATCAAAAATATCTCTTATTTTACTTGTAAGATTTAATGGTAATTTTTCAAAACTTCATTTCTTCCTTATCCTCTATTGGAGAATAGTTTTTAATTCAACAATGTTAAGATTTTATGTCACATTTTATTCCTTCAAGTTATTTTGATCACATCTATTATCTATGTATATTACTTCAGCCTAGTAGACCTATTTGAACTCCAAAGTGAGAGAGAAAATCCTAAGGAATTGAAATTCTTTTAGTAGAGGAAGAAATGGAAGGCAGATTTTAGTCCTAAACATCTCTTTAACTTCATCCCAAAGTACAGTAGGGATCTAGCTGACAGAACTGTAGTGAAGATTCTACAGGGATACACTTTAGAAATCATTTTGTGCCAAGTACATAATGAATGAAGAGAGATTCTTAATTATTCTTGTGCCTGGTATATAATAAAGATTTATACACTATTGCTATGTGGTTGTTGGTGGTAGTAGCTTTCTTGTACACAACTTAGGGAAGTGTATTCTCCATTTCCCTGGGATAGCTTCCTTCCAAGACTCCTCCTTGTTTTTTATGCAAATAGATCATCAGATGTCTTTTTCACTGGACAATAGAACCCTGGAAAGGAATTAGTTTACATCCTCAAACTAAAACACTTGATAGATCAGTCACCTTCTCAGTATGTCCATTTCCCTTCTGTAAAACAAGAATTCAAATATGGGATAGGCCAAAAAAATTTCTTTTGGGTTTTTCCATAAGATGTTTTAGGAAAATCCAAATGAACTTTTTGGCCAACCCAATAATTGCCTTCTCACAAGATACTGTGCCAAAGAATTGCTTGTTGTTTTCACATTTTTTCTTTTATGTGAATCCAATAATTATTTTCTGAATAATTTGCCAGGTTATGGACTCAGCAATAGAAATAATAAGAAGGAATAAACTCAGTGTTTATCTTCAAATGGACTACAGGTATGAAGGCCACTTGGGAGTTACCATGTTCTGTTAATGTGAAGTAAAGTAATAATGTAGAAAAAGGAGTATCTTAGTGATTATAACCTCAAATATCTTTAATATGGTGGTTAATTTTACATTTTAATTTAAAAATCAGTTAATAATTTATCATGGAGAATTACCTGAATTAATTTTCTATGAATACATATTTTTTAAGTGGAAAGAGTATGTGGAATAGGGTTTTACTCTGAAGTGTTTTGTATAATTTATATTTTAATAAAATAATAATATTCATGTCATAAAGTAATTTAAATTGGCACATATATTTAAATAAGCTCTGGATATGAATATTTTAAATTTCTAATAATACATTAATTAGTTTGGTTTTTTTTTTCTTCATGAGAAAGCGTGATCATTTAAAGATACAAGCTACTTATAAAATTTAGTTAGGACTCTAAACTTGCTTTCAGTCTCCTGTAGAATGAATCACAAATTAAATGTTTTAAATTTCTAATGCCCCATGAATCTTCTATAAAAGAAAGTTCTAGGCTGCTACTCTTAGTTATAAAGCCCTATTGTCGGCTCTTTTGACATACATTCTGCTAATTTGCACATAAGTTTTTTTTTTTTTAATTTACAAAGTAAACGTAATAGTCAAGAAATCTATTTAATTCCCTAGCATATTTAGGGCATAGTTCTGTGTTACTTTATGTCATTTGGAATAAATTCAACCATGCAATTACACCGAAGCTTAGACAAAATGACTCAAACTAAAGTCATGAATGTTAAAGCTTAATATTTTAACATTAGTATTAAAATTATATTTAACAAGTTAATAGCCAAAAGTGGAATTTCTATCACAAAACCCTGTTATCTGTTTCCACAGATACTTGTAGTAGTGCATGGTCTCCCTTGAAATTGTCATATACACTGCATCGTATAAGCAGTAGCTTCTAAAGTGATGAATTCACAACACTTCTGGTTATATATGTTTGAACGTTACCTAAAGACAGAAGAGCCTGTATGCAGACTTTAAAGATAGTTCTTTAAAGATATCTTTAAACATAATTCTTTAAAGTTATCTTTAAAGTTGGTTCTTTAAAGATAGTATTTTGGAAAGGATGTTAACAAGATAGACCATATGAACATTATTTAATAAATCATAATAAGATTTCAATTTTAAGTAGTAATTTAGTGACTTGGTTTACTTTTAAATTTGGGGGTAAACAATATTGATCTAGAGCAGTTTATGATTTTAATGTTAGTATTTCTACTGAAATGAAACTTGGGTAGATAAATGATATATCAAGCATTTTTAGTTATTGAAAAGTTATCTTGTCCAAGTTCTCTTGGTGAATCTTCTTCAGCCTCAGACCCTTTCAGTGAAATACAAGCCAAGTTTGTGGTAAGAGAAAACCAAACAAAAATGACCCATAGATTTAAATCTTTTGCAAATTGCAGACTTACTTTTCCACTTGAAGATTTCATTCCTAGTGACATTTGTAAAACTACCAGTTTTTAATTAAATCCAATTTGGTGAACATTTCTTGAGAATATACTATATCCTTAGTGTTGTGAGGAAAAAAATGACGTCTAAAATAAGGCTAGTTAAGGGGAATAATGATGCCCTTAAACGATTATAATTCCCACACCCATCTTAAACTTGTAGATAATTCTGAACCATTTTCTCTTTTTGCCTTGAACTATTTCGTCCTTTAAAGGGCCCAGTCTTTTCCTCAGCCTTCAATGTGGCAGCCATTTCCGAGCCACTCTTGTCTTCACACTCCATAGTCATTCATGATCTGTAGACCCTGATTGTCTTACTTACTTTTCCTTTGTTCATTTGTTTCTTCACCAGGTATTTTACTTTTTAAAACTGGGCTGTGTTGGATAGAAAAATATCTTACAATATATAACTTCAAAAATATATAGAGGAAAGCCTATTATCACATCAATTTTGGTGGGTTAGACATCTGGATAGAGTTTCATACCTATAAAAAATTCCTTATGAAAGTATAATGTATCTGTATGCTTTGTGTTTTATGCTCACACCACTTATCAGTGAAAATGGAAATATTAATTCACCTTTGTTTCTAAATCATATGATGATCTTTATTCAAATTGCAAAAGAAAGAATCACTGGAATACTTATACTAAACAGTTGTTTTAAAGCATAACAATAACAAAAAAAGTCTTCAAAATTTAATCATTATAGGTCAGTCTAGCAGTCATGCATTTGGATTCTCTTTTGCCATAATTTGAAATTGACCTAAATGGTTATGGATATTCCTAAAATTAAAAACATGTGATGCAGAGTGGCTGTTCTACAGAATTTCTGTTAACTCTTTGTAGGTACTCTGTAGGTTCATGAAAATGAAACTGGGTCAGCATTTATTAATGTTTAGAATTCTTTCTCACATCTGTATTACACTCTCACCAGTACTTTATTTTCCATAGAAAGTTAGTCTGATAAGGTGAGCAAGTTATCCAACAAAAGTAAGTTGTGACTTCTAAATTATTGATAAATAATTACTGATAAAATCACTTTCATATGTCTTAGGTATTTTTCACTCTCGTCTGAACAGTATGGGATTTAGGTTTTGCTATACTAATATAGCAAATAGTATATTAGTTTTTTAGTATATTAGTCATGAAAATTATATTTTCATGACTGCAGCCATGAAATTAAAAGATGCTTGCTCCTTGGATGAAAAGTTATGACTAACCTAGACAGCATATTAAAAAGCAGAGACATTACTCTGCCAACAAAGATCCATCTAGTCAAAGCTACGGTTTTTTTAACTAGTCATGTATGGATGTGAGAGTTCGACTATAACGAAAGCTGAGCACCGAAGAATGATGCTTTTGAACTATGGTGTTGAAGAAAACTCTTGAGAGTCACTTTGACTGCAAGGAGGTCAAGCCAGTCAGTCCTCAAGAAAGTCAACCCTGAATATTCATTGGAAGGACTGATGCTGAAGCTGAAACTCCAATACTTTGGCCACCTGATGCGAAGAACTGACATTTGAAAAGACCCTGATGCTGGGAAAGATTGCGGGCAGGAGGAGAAGGGGACAATAGAGAATGAGATGGTTGGATGACATCACCGACTCGATGGACATGAGTTTGAGCAAGGTCTGGGAGTTGGTGATGGACAGGGAAGCCTGGCATGCTGCAGTCCGTGGGGTCGCAAAGAGTCAGACATGACTCTGTGACTGAACTGAAAATAAAATAGTAAATATTAGTATAGTAACAGCATCATAAGTTAGACTATAAGACAGCATTTACAGAAATTTAAAATGCACAGTAACTTCCCAGTTTGCACTAGTGGTAAAGAACAAGCCTGCCAATGCTGGAGACATAAGAGATGCTGGTTTGGTTCCTGGGTCAGGAAGACCCCCTGGGGGAGGGCATAGCAAGCCACTGCAGCATTCTTGCCTGGAGAATCCCAAGGACAGAGGAGCCTGGCAGGCTACAAACCAGAGGGTGCAAAGAGATACAACTGAAGCAAGTTAGCATGCACGTATGACCATAAGCCTGTTCCCTACCAGTTTTATTAAACATTAATTTTACAAATCATTGTGCAGTCATGCTCCGTGGCCAACACTGGTTTGTCCCTTGTTGCTATTTATGGCACCTTTACAATGTGAGCTTTCAAGTTCACAAAGATTATTCCAAGGCGATCTATATACTGATATTTCCTTCCACACCATGTGGCTTTTTGAAGTTAGAAAGAATCATCACTATTTCCTATACAAATTCCCATGCACAAATTCTTAACTCTGCTATTACCAGTAGTTGTTTTGAGACATAAACCAAGAAGGTGAAGTTGTAGTGCTGGCCAAGCCAGCTTTTCCAATGCTTGTTTAGATCATATAGAAATGACTTCAAAGTATATCACAGACTTTTTTTTTCCATCATTGAAATATTTATAAAAAGTATCAGTGACATCTTGCTTTCCCTAAACATTATACCAGCAAAGCAAAACATGAGTTTGAGTTTCTAGATATAGTTCTATAATTTATGCGGGGTGTGTGTGTGTGTGTGTGTGTGTGTGTGTATAAAACCTCTATATATGTGCTAGTAGTAGGGTTTCCCCAGTGGTTTAGCAATAAAAAATCCACCTGCAATGCAGGAGACATGGGAGATATGGTTTGATCAATCCCTAGGTTGGGAAGATCCAACCCAGGATGCTGGTGAAGGGCATGGCAACCCACTCCTGTATTCTTGCCAGGAGAATTATGTGGACAAAGGAGTCTTGCAGGCTACTGTTCACAGGTTCGCGAAGAGTCAGATGTGACTGAAGTGACTTAGCATGCATGCAGGTACTAGTAGTAGCCATTATACCAGTCCTCTGACAAACCTGAAGAAGAGTAATTCAGAAAAGTACATCATAAGTTGGAAACAAGTGGATAGAACAAGGCGTTATGGCATTATTATAAGAATTTAAATGTTTGGCAAATATTAACTTTGTAAAGATAGCATAGTCAATAAAGCAGAAATAGATGTTTTTCTGGGACTCTTTTGCTTTTTCAATGATCCAGCAGATGTTGGCAATTTGATCTCTGGTTCCTCTGCCTTTTCTAAAACCAGCTTCAACATCTGGAAGTTCACGGTTCACATATTGCTGAAGCCTGGCTTGGAGAATTTTAAGCATTACTTTACTAGCATGTGAGATGAGTGCAATTGTGCAGTAGTTTGAGCATTCTTTGGCACCGCCTTTCTTTGGGATTGGAATGAAAACTAACTTTTCCAGTCCTGTGGCCACTACTGAGTTTTCCAAATTTGCTGGCATATTGAGTGCAGCACTTTCACAGCATCATCTTTCAGGATTTGAAGTAGCTCAACTGGAATTCCATCACCTCCACTAGCTTTGTTCGTAGTGATGCTTCCTAAGGCCCATTTGACTTCACATTCCAGAATGTCTGGCTCTAGGTGAGTGATCACACCATCGTGATTATCTGGGTCATGAAAATCTTTTTTGTACAGTTCTGTGTATTCTTGCCACTTTTTCTTAATATCTTCTGCTTCTGTTAGGTCCATACCATTTCTGTCCTTTATTGAGCCCATCTTTTCATGTAATGTTCCCCTGGTATCTCTAATTTTCTTGAAGGGATCTCTAGTCTTTCCCATTCTGTTGTTTTCCCCTATTTCTTTGCATTGATCACTGAGGAAGGCTTTCTTATCTCTCCTTGCTATTCTTTGGAACTCTGCATTCAAATGGGTATATCTTTCCTTTTCTCCTTTGCTTTTTGCCTCTCTTCATTTCACAGCTATTTGTAAGGCCTCCTCAGACAGCCATTTTGCTTTTTTGCATTTCTTTTTCTTGGGGATGGTCTTGATTCCTGTCTCCTATACAATGGCACGGACCTCCATCCATAGCTCATCAGGCACTCTGTCTATCAGATCTAGTCCCTTAAATCTATTGCTCACTTCCTCTGTATAGTCATAAGGGATTTGATTTAGGTCATACCTGAATGGTCTAGTATCACTGCAGATAGTGATTGCAGCCATGAAATTAAAAGACGCTTACTCCTTGGAAGGAAAGTTATGATCAACCTAGACAGCATATTGAAAAGCAGAGACAGTACCTTGTCAACAAAGGTCCATCTAGTCAAGGCTATGGTTTTTCCATTGGTTATGCATGGATGTGAGAGTTAGACTATAAAGAAAGTTGAGTGCCAAAGAATTGATGCTTTTGAACTGTGGTGTTGGAGAAGACTGTTGAGAGTCCCTTGGACTGCAAGGAGATCCAACCAGTCTATTCTAAAGGAAATCAGTCCTGAATATTCATTGGAAGGATCAATGCTGAAGCTGAAACTCCAAAACTTTGACCACCTGATGCGAAGAGCTGACTCATTGGAAAAGACCCTGATGCTGGGAAAGATTGAGGGCAGGAGGAGAAGGGAACAACAGAGGATGAGATGGTTGGATGGCATCACCAACTCAATGGACATGGGTTTGGGTGAACTCTGGAAGTTGGTGATGGGCAGGGAGGCCTGGCGTGCTATGGTTCATGGGGTCACAGAGTTGGACACGACTGAGCGACTGAACTGAACTGAAAGATAGCATTAATTTTGTTGGATTATTAAAAAAATTCTTCTAGGTGAATCTAATTCACAGATTAATAAAATATTGGAAATAAGACCAAAGACAAATATGGTCTAATCTGACTTTGACATTTTACAGATGAGTAAAACAGGATCAAATCAAGTAATGTTTCATGATCACACACAGAGGACATTTGACCTTGTCTTTGAAGCTAGTTCTTTGTTTTTAGTGTTCTATGGCTATCTCTTAAAATTTCTTCAATGCCGACATTAAAGAACTTCTGACTCCCAGGTCAGTGCTGTTTAAATGATGCATTGACCAGGAGGTATTGTTTAAACAGATAAATAAGAGGAGCATGGTAAGGAAAAAAAGTAGACACCTTTGGGAACATCATAAAAGATGAAAACAGGAAAGTGCCAGATGAGTCTGTAGTATTTATATAAAGAAAAAATAGACTAGAGTGAAAAAATGTGTACCAGAATGATGAAAAGGAGAAAGATCTATCATAATTGTGAAGGATCGAGTTATAGAGCTTAATTTTATTTCACGGACAATGAGAATCCAAAGTTTTTCAAGTGGGAGTGTGAGGTGGAAAATGTGATTTGCAAATGATAGTTTGAAAATGATGTTAATGAAGTTGGAGAAATAAAGAGATGTGGAGTATAATTAGCACAGACTACTGTGTAATCTAAGCATGAGGGAATAAAATCTCCACTAAAATATGTTAAAGAGAAATCAGCCCATGACAATGTAATGGTCGTGTTAAGGAAGTGTGGGACAAAAGTATCACCAATGCTTCTGAGCTTTAATTTGTGAATTCTTAAAGGAACTAAACTACAGTTTAAGAATATGAAGTCAGAAAAAGGAAGGTTTTATTGGAGTGGGTAGTAAAGGCAGAGAAGATCAGTTTAGTTTTAGAAATAGTAATCTTGAGAAAATGGAGGTCTAACCCTAATTTAAAGGGGCTTCCCTGGCAGCTCAGGCAGTAGAGAATCAGCCAGCAGTGAGGGGGATCTGGGTTCAATCCCTACGTCGGGAAGATTCCCTGGAGAAAGGAATGGTAACCCATTTCAGTATTTTTGCCTGGGAAACCCCATGGACAGAGGAGTCTAGTGGGCTACATGGGGTCCCAAAGAGTTGGACAGGACTGAGCAACTAACAAGGCTAAGTAAATACAAAGTGCGTGTGCGTGTGCCATGTTGCTTCAGTCACTTCTGACTTTTCACAACCCTGTGAGCAGATGTATTAATAGCACAATTAAGTTCCAGAAAATTTAAAGATAAAAGTTGCCATTTACTCCAAAATTTGTTTGTTGCGAGTTCCAAACTTAGATACTTTTTGATTCCAAAGGGTAAGTCTAGACATCTGTGATTAATTTTATACATTAATTTGTTTGCTGAGTAAGAAATGTCTGTATTTCTTCACATTAGCCAAAGCAGAGTCATTTTACAGAATCTGAAGGGTAGCATCTTTCATTTAGCCTTTTCCAGAATATCAGTTCTCTTTATTTTCTACATTAAATGTGTTTCTCCCTCTTTTACTGAACAATATGTTTATTCCTACATCTGTATCTTTTTCAAATATGTGACCTTTTCTTTAATTTCTCTTATGATTTTGCCATACTCAGATTATGCCTTCGATATAGGAAACCCCCTTATGCCATTCTCTATTTGAGTAAATTTGCTTGCGTTCTGCTTCTTTTCCAAAAAGTAAAAGAAAAAAAAAAAAGAAAAAAGAGAGAGAGAAGCACAATCTTAATGTATCCCAGGTTCCTAGGCAAATGGAAGGTCTGGCTTAAGTCCTTCAGAGATTATTTCCTGAAAATCTCACTAATAGTTAAAACTTTAAAAAGCAACATAAGTTCATGATGCAACAATAACCAAATATTAGTACAATATAAAATTTATAATATCTTTCACATATATTTCCTCATTTGTAATTCACAACAGATTGAAGTAGATTGGTTAGAAGGAATATAGGTTCAGAGAAACTATTTAGCAAATTACTCATGACCATACCACATTGGAAAAGCTCAAGGCACAAACTTGCAACTATTAGATAAATATGTTCTAGAGGCCTAATACACAGTGGAGTGACTATATAGACTATAGGCAACAATACCGTACTATAAACGTCAAAGTTTCTAAAAGAACAAACCTTAATTGTTCCCATCACACACAAAAAATAATTATGTGACATAATAGAGATGTTAACCAATGCTATAATAGTAGTCATGTTGCAATATATAAATGTATCAAATCAAAACATTGCACACCTTAAACTTATTATTATAGATCAATTCTTTTTCATTAAAAAAATTTCAAAACTGTTTTCTGAATCTATTTGCTGGGCATTAATGAACAGTATCTATGTAACACTTTATAATTTGTAGTTTGGAATAATTTGAAGTACTTTATCTTCCCAAAGCTTAGTATGTAGTTTGGAATAATTTGAAGTACTTTATCTTCCCAAAGCTTAGTATGCTTATTTTATATCAACAGATATTGGAATAGAAATAAAAAAAATTCCTATTTCAAATGCTTCTTTGTTGGGGGCTGGTGAGGATAGAGTGCCTTAAAATTATTTTAAATAGTATTCATATATTCATAACCTCTAAATCTGAAATGTAAATCCTAGATTTGCTCCCAAAATTCAGGATTCAATAACCTATATAAAAGTACTCACTGTTGTTAGCACTAGGACCTGATTCCTGTGACAGTAGTTTGACAATCCCACTTATTCACTAAAACAATATTTCAGTCAATGACAAGAGAAGTATTTTTTTGTCATTAAATTTTTACTTTTACAGAATACACTTCTGGAAAGTTTAATTAGTAATTTTGGGGTCTTTATGCAATTTTCAAAGATTTAACAATTACTATTCCCTTTCTCCAAAATGTACCTTAAGTTTTGTGATAGATGTTCAGTAGAAGAAATACAAGGAATAACAAGTAATGTAGTCTATTGCCGAGGGCATCAAAACATTTCATTCCTTGCCAAAATGATGCAGAATACATTTGCATGAATAAATGCTAAATACTCTGCCATGAAATGACTTTGATTTGGCTGAGGCTGTCATTTTCTTCCCATGAAACTTAGATTGAAAGTGAAAGTGAGACTCACTCAGTTGTATCCGACTCTTTGCAACCCCATGAACTATCCAGTTCATGGAATTCTCCTGGCAAGAATGCTGGAGTGGGTAGCCTTTCCCTTCTCCAGGGGATCTTCCCAACTCAGGGATCAAACTAGCCAACAAAATCCCCATTTCCTGAATTACTGCTCTCTCTGGTACTTGGTTTATTAACTGTATGAATTTTTACACATTTAAATTACTTTGGTTCATATCTCAGTTTGTTTTATTTTAAAATTTACATGACAAAAACAGTTGGTGGTGACTAAAATAAACTTAATTTTTGTTTTTTAATATTTTTTCAATACATCTGGATATAAAATAACAGTATTGTTATTCAAAAACAAGAAACAAGGCTCAGAGATCATGTCCTTCTTCAACAGGTAAAAGAAAAAGACTATGCTTTATCTTAAATATTGTATATTAATCTCCTTGCTGTCAGATGATTTCAAATATGCATAAAGATACAAATTTAATATTTGTAGGATGTAGAAAAAGATATTCTCTTTCAAAGATACAAAAATTTCTAGTAATAAAATGACTAATTTTTATGTGGAAATCATCAAAATACAAATCAATGCTTGAACGTTGGTCACAAATATTATACAACTACTATTTCAACAGAAAATTGGATTAAAGATTTACTAAGCATGGCCTCGCCCATCAGAACAAGACCCAGTTTCCCCCTTAGTCAGTCTGTCCCATCAGGAAGCTTCCATAGCCTCTTAACCTTATCCATCAGAGGGCAGACAGAATGAAAACCACAATCACATGAAATGAAAACTAACCAAACTGATTACATGGACCACAGCCTTGTCTAACACAATGAAACTATGAGCCATACTTTGTAGATTCACCCAAGATTGACAGGTCATGGTGGAGAGTTCTAACAAACCATGGCCCACTGGAGAAGGGAATGGCAAACCACTTCAGCATTCTTGCCTTGAAAGCACATGAACAGCATGAAATGGAAAAAAGACAGGACACTGAAAGATGAACTCCCCAGGTTGGTAGATGCCCAATATGCTACTGAAGATCAGTCTAGAAATAAATCCAGAAAGAATGAAGAGACGGAGCCAAAGCAAAACCAACACCCAGGTGTGAAGGTGATTGGTGATGGGAGTAAAGTCTGATCCTGAAAAGAGCAATATTGCATAGGAACCAGGAAATTTAGGTCCATCAATCAAGGCAAATTGGAAGTGGTCAAACAGGAGATCGCAAGAGTGGACATCGACATTTTAGGAATCAGCAAACTAAAATGGACTGGAATGGGTGAGTTAAACTCAGATGACCATTATATCTTCTACTGTGGGCAAGAATCCCTTATAAGAAAGGGAGTAGCTATTATAGTCAACAAAAGAGTCTGAAACGCAGTACTTGGATGTAATTTCAAAAATGACAGGATGACCTCTGTTCATTTCCAAGGCAAACCATACAATATCACAGTAATCCAAGTCTATGCCCCGACCAGTAATGCTGAAGAAGGTGAAGTTGAATGGTTCTATGAAGACCTACAAGACCATCTAGAACTAATACCCAAAAAAGATGTCCTTTTCATTATAGGGACTGGAATGCAAAAGTAGGAAGTCAAGAAACACCTGGAGTAACAGGCAAATTTGGCCTTGGAGTACAGAATGAAGCAGGGCAAAGGCTAATAGAGTTTTGCCAAGAGAATGCACTTGTCATAGCAAACACCCTCTTCCAACAACACAAGAGAAGACTCTACACATGGACATCACCAGATGGTCAACACTGAAATCAGATTGATTATATTCTTTGCAGCCAAAGATGGAGACGCTCTATATAGTCAGCAAAAACAAGACTGGGAGCTGACTGAGGCTCAGATCATGAACTCCTTATTGCCAAATTCAGACTTAAACTGAAGAAAGTAGGGAAAACCCCTAGACCATTCAGGTATGACCCACGTCAAATCCCTTATGGTTATACAGTGTAAGTGACCAATAGTATCAAAGGATTAGATATGATAGACAGAGTGCCTGAAGAACTATGGATGGAGTTTCATGACTTTGAACAGGAGGCAGGGATCAAGACCATCCTCAAGAAAAAAGTAATGCAAAAAAGGCAAAATGGTTGAATGAGGAGGCCTTACAAATAGCTGAGAAAAGAAGAGTAGCTAAAGGCAAAGGAGAAAAGCAAAGATATATCTGTTTGCATGCAGAGTGCCGAAGAATAGCAAGGAGAAATAAGAAAGCCTTCCTCAGTGATCAATGCAAAAAAATACAGGAAAACCATAGAATGGGAGAGACTAGAGATATCTTCAAGAAAATTGGAGATACCAAGGAGATATTTCATGCAAAGATGGGCACAATAAAGGACAAAAATGGTATGGACCTAACAGAAGCAGAAGATATTTAAAAGAGGGGGCAAGAATACACAGAAGAACTGTACGAAAACAATCTTCATGAGCCAGATAACCACGATGGTGTGATCACTCACCTAGTTCCAGACAAGCTGGAATGCAGAGTCAAGAGGACTTAGGAGCCACCCCTGCAAACAAAGCTGCTACTGGTGCTGCGGTGGCTGCTGCTAAGTCGCTGCAGTCGTGTCCGACTCTGTGTGACCCCATAGACAGCAGCCCACCAGGCTCTGCCATCCCTGGGATTCCCCAGGCAAGAACACTGGAGTGGTTGCCATTTCCTTCTCCAGTGCATGAAAGTGAAAAGTGAAAGTGAAGTCGCTCAGTCGTGTCCGACTCTTCGCGACCCCATGGGCTGCAGTTCACCAGGCTCCTCCGTCCATGGGATTTTCCAGGCAAGAGTACTGGAGTGGGGTGCTATTGTCATCTCTGCAAACAAAGCTAGTGGAGGTGATAGAATTCCAGTTGAGCTATTTCAAATCTTAAAAGATGATGCTGTGAAAGTGCTGCACTCAATATGCCAGAAAATTTGGAAAACTTAGCAGTGGCCATATGAGTGGAAATGGTCAGTTTTCATTCCAATTCCAAAGAAGGGCAATGCCAAAGAATGTTCAAACTACTGCACAATTGCACTCTTCTCACATGCTAGTAAAGTAATGCTCAAAATTCTCCAAGCCAGGCTTCAAAAGTACATGAACCAAGAACTTACAGATGTTCAAGCTGGATTTAGAAAAGGCAGAAGAACCAAGATCAAATTGTCAGCATCCGTTTGATCATGAAAAAGCAAGAGCGTTCCAGAGAAACATCAACTTGTGCTTTATTGACTATGCCAACACCTTTGACTGTGTGGATCACAACAAACTGTGGAAAATTCTTCAAGAGATGGAAATACCAAACTGCCTTACCTGCCTCTTGAGAAATCTGTATGCAGGTCAAGAAGCAACAGTTAGAACTGGACATGGAACAAAAGACTGGTTCCAAATAGGAAAAGGAGTACCTCAAGGCTGTATATTGTAACCCTGCTTATTTAACTTATGTGCAGAGTACATCAGGCAAAATGCTGGGCTGGATGAAGCACAAGCTGGAATCAAGATTGCCGGGAGAAATATCAATAACCTCAGATATGCAGATGACACCACCCTTATGGCAGAAAGTGAAGAAGAACTAAAAGGCCTCTTGATGAAAGTGAAAGAGAAGAGTGAAAAAGTTGGCTTAAAACTCAACATTCAGAAAACTAAGATCATGGCATCTGGTCCCATCACTTCATGGCATATAGACGGGGAAATAATGGAAACAGTGACAGACTTTACTTTTTTGGGCTCCAAAGTCACTGCAGTTGGTGACTGCAGCCATAAGTTAAAAGACACTTGCTCTTTGGAAGAAAAGCTATGATCAACCTACACAGCATATTAAAAAGCAGAGACAGTACTTTGCCAACAAAGGTCTGTCTTGTGAAAGCTATGGTTTTTCCAGTAGTCATGTATGGATGTGAGAGTTGGACTATAAAGAAAGCTGAGAGGTGAAGAATTGATTCTTTTTTTTTTTATTTTTATTAGTTGGAAGCTAATTACTTTACAATATTGTAGTGGTTTTTGTCATACATTGACATGAATCAGCCATGGATATACATGTTTTCTTTTGAACTGTGGTGTTGGAGAAAACTCTTGAGAGTCTCTTGGACTGCAAGGAAATCCAACCAGTCAATCCTAAAGGAAATCAGTCCTGAATATTCATTGGAAGGACTGATGCTGAAGCTGAAACTCCAATACTTTGGCCACCTGATGCAAAGAACTGACTCGCTGGATAAAACCCTGATGCGGAGGAAGATTGAAGGTGGGAGGAGAAGAGAATGACGGAGGATGAGATGGTTGGATGGCATCACTGACTTGAAGGACATGAGTTTGAGCAAGCTCTGCGATTTGCTGATGGACAGGGAAACTGGCGTGTTGCAGTCCATGGGGTCACAAAGAGTCACGCATGACTGAGGGACTGAATTGAACTGAACTATTTCATTAATGTGTAATCCTGGAATGATTCTCATATCTGTAAATATTATTTTCAGTTATAACAAAGAACAACATTTTAAACAGAAATTATAAAATAGATTTAGTGATTTTGGAATTTATCAAAATTTATAAATACAAATCAGTAAATAACATAATGTCTACTCCTAGAATGTTATTGTATCTCCAGATGTCTATATTTTTTTTGCTAGAACTCTGAGGTTATTATTCTGATCTTACAAAAAATTTAGTATCAGAGAATTGATACAATTCAAATATAAAACTTATAAGTTAAGATAAAGTTAAGGTTATTTCTCTTGGAAGCGATATTTATGTTTGCATCTTATGTATGTACAATAATTTAAAAACAGAATTATTTCTCTGGTTTGGTCAAGATCCTGAAAGCATTATTGCTACCAGTTAGTAAGTTAGTTAATGTAATCTCGTGACAGTGAGTGGATGAAAGTATTAAATCTAGACATGTAGGATCCATGCTCATCTCTAATGAACTCGGCATGGTTCCCTCTGTGTATTAACTGCTGTGCTTCCTGAATTCAGTGATGATGTGAGAGTCTCACTGTGACCTTTGGACAGTGAGGTGGCCCTGGACCCAGCTAATGGACCCAACCATTGCCTTCAGTCTTGAAACACTACTTCTTGGCAATCTTAAGGGATTTTTGGACCCCTAAGATTGAAGGCAGGAGAAGCGGACAGCAGAGGAGGAGATGTTTGGACGGCATCACTGACTCAGTGGACATGAGTTTGCGCAAACTCCGGAAAATAGTGAAGGGCCGGGAAGCCTGGTGTACTGCCGTCCATAGGATCGCAAAGAATCGGACAGGCCTGAGTGAATGAACAGCAGAAACACGCAGCAGCTGTGAGAGGGATTCCTCAGTCTGGGTTATCTATCTAGACCAGCGTTTGTCATTAAAGTTTAATGCAGCCCACAAATACAAACTAATGTGTTATTTTAAATTTTCTAGTAGCCACATTAAGAAAAACTATAAAGTAATGGGTAAAGTTAAATAATATATTTTCTTTTTTCTAGTGTATCTAATCAAACCAACACTAATCAATATAGAAGATTAATAATGAGATATCTTTATTGTTGTTGTGTTGATAGTTAACAACTTGCTTTTTTTTTTTTTTTTGGCAGAGGGGATTGTGTTGATTTGTAGTGATTACCTATTTCTGTTGCTTCAAAACCATGCTCCCCAGCTGAGTTGACATGAGATGATTATTAAGCCAGAGATGAAAATGGATGAGAAATCTCATAAATATTTGTACCAAACAGACACAGTGATAGTAAATACACTTCAGAACATAAATATTAGTAAAATGTAGTAAAAGAATTAAGAAGGAGAAATTTTGAGTACTCATTACCTTGTTTTTAATATAATTTATTTAGATACAGATTTATAGAATTTAATTTTTAACAACCAACAGTTTGCAAGATTTCTGAAAATATAACCATCATCTCCTGCAAACCAGCACAGATCAGTTCTGGCACACCACTTGCTTTGAATCACTAGAGGAAAGAGATGTTTAAAGAAATGTAAATGCTGCCATGAATATGGAAACACAAATATCTCCTACAGATACTGATTATAATTCTTTTGAAATATATACCCAGAAGAAGAATTGCTGGATAATATGGTAGCTCTGTTTTTAATTTTTAGGGGAAACTCCATCACTATTTTCCATAGAGACTGTATCATTTTACATTCCCACAAACAGTGTACAAAGATTCTAATTCCTTCGTATCTTCACCAACACTTACCATCTTCTGTTTTGTTGATAACAACCATCCTAACATATGTGAAGCAATGTCTTTTTTTTTTTTTGAGGCAATATCTTATTGTAGTAATAATTTGCATTTTACTGTTGAATAATAGTGTTGACCATTTATACATCTTTGGAGAAATATCATTTCATGTTTTTAAATTTAAGACTGTTTGGATTTTTCTTTTTTTGCTACTGAGTTATAAGAATTCATTTTATCAGATATATGCTTTACATACATTTTCTCCCATCCTCCCATTCTCCCATTCTCCCATCCTCTTCCTCCCTTTTCCTCCTGTTGATTGTTTCCTTTGCCATACAGAAGCTCTTTAGTTTGATGTAGTCTCACTTGTTCATGTTTGTATTTATGTGCATGCTTTTAGTGTCATATCTAACAAATCATTGCCATGAGTTATGTCAAGAAGCTTTTTGCATATGTTTTCTTCTATGAATTTTATAGTTTCAGGTCCCATGTTAGGGACTAGTTCATTTTGAGTAGATTTTTCCTCCATTGTACGTTCTTGGCACTCTTGTCAAAAATCAGTTGACCATATACACACAGGTTAATTTCTGGATTTTATATCCTATTTCATTGGTCTATTTATCTGTCTTATGCTGGTACCATACTATTTAATTGCTGTAGCTCTAACTTATTTCAAAATCAGTAAGTGTGATGCCTCCAGCTTTATTCGTATTTCTCATGATCAATTTGGCTATTCTGGGTCTTTCGTGATTCTGTATGAATTTTAAGATTGAACTGACACTGAAATTTTGATTGCTTTGGGTGGTATGGATATTTAACAATATTAAGTCTTCCAATCCATGAACATGGGATGGCTTTACATTTGTCTGTGTCTCTTTTCATTTCTTTCATCAACATTTTGTAATTTTCATTATACAAGTACCATGTTGAATAGAATTGGTGAAAGGGGCATTCTTTGTCTTGTTCTTGATCTTTGGAGAAGAGTTTTCACTTTTTCATTGTTGAGTGTATTGTTTCCTGTGGGCTTATCCTTGCAGTCATTGTTGTTCTGTTGCTAAGTCATATCAGACTCTTTGTGGGTCCATTTTTTTATATCTAGTTTGGTGAGTGTTTTAAAGTGTTTTTGTTATAAAAATGTACTGAGTTTTTTCAAACACTTTTTCTGCATGTATTGAGGTGATTATGAGATTTTTATCCTTCATTATGTTTCTATAATGTACCACACTTATGGATTTGTGTATGTTGAACCATCCTTGTATTCCAGGGAGAAATCTCACTTGGTCATGCTTTAGACCATAACTGTAACTTGGCACTAAGTTAGATAAGACAGTTTGTTAAAATACTCCTCAGAGTTAAAATTTACTCTGATTCTAGTGTAGATAAACTCTATAGAAGTGTGAAAGAAACTCATATCTTCTGGAAGCAACACTGTAGCAAAAACATCTTTGGGGCCCAGTTCACAATTTCAAGTTAGATCTTGCAATGTATTGTTTAACTACTTAACAGAACTGAGCCTCAGGTTCCTCTCTGTAAAATGGATGTTAGTAATTCCTGAATGGTGACTGTAAGTATACAACAAATTAAATAAAACATTTGAGAGCTATTGTCATGAAGTTAATGAAATCCCTATTTTTCACTTGAGCAGAAAGCAGTAACATATTGAAACATTCGTGCAGTACTCACACGCAATAAATGTACTAAATAATGAACAATATGGTATTTGCCCCATAAGTATAACTATGCATGTCAAAAAATGCTTTAGCTTGGTGAAAAAAATGATTCCTTATATGTACTTTTGAATTCAGTTTGCTAGTCTTTTATTGAGGATTTTTGTTTCTATGCTTATCAGAAATATTAGTCTATAATTTTTTTCCTTTATTATCTTTGTCT
This sequence comes from Odocoileus virginianus, assembly GCF_023699985.2. NCBI lineage: Eukaryota > Metazoa > Chordata > Mammalia > Artiodactyla > Cervidae > Odocoileus > Odocoileus virginianus. Next base: position 19,536,873 of record NC_069698.1, read on the forward strand.
GGCTTTGAATTCAGTGTAATGTTGGTCTAATAAAATGAGTTGAAAGCACTCCTTCCTCATCATATTTTTGCAGGAATTTGAGAAGAATTGGTATCAATTCTTTTAATTTTTGGTAGAATTTAGTAGTAAAGCCATTTGGTCCTGGGCTTTTTTTGTTGGAAAGTTTTTGACTACTGATTTAATATCATTACTAGTAACTAGTCTTCTCAGGTTTTTCATTTCTTCTTTATTCAGTCTTGGTAGATTGTATATATCTAGGGATTTTCCATATCTTCTAGGTTATTCAACTTTTTAGGACATAAAGAATTGGAAATAACCCAATCATCCATTGACAGAAGAATGAATTTTAAAAATGTGGCATATACATATGTGTGTGTTAGTCAGCCAGTCATGTCTGACTCTTAATAACCCCATGGACTGTAGCCTGCCAGGATCATCTGTCCATGGGATTCTCCAGGCAAGAATACTAGAGTGGGTTGTCATGCTCTCCTCCAGAGGATCTTCCTGACCCAGGGATGAAACCAGCATCTATTTTGTCTCCTACATTGTAGGCAGATTCTTTACCATCTGAGCAACCAGGGAAGTCCAACATATACATAAGCTACTGCTACTGCTAAGTCACTTCAATCGTGTCCGACTCTGTGTGACCTCATCCCTGGGATTCTCCAGGCGAGAACCCTGGAGTGGGTTGCCATTTCCTTCTCCAATGCATGAAAGTGAAAAGTGAAAGTGAAGTCGCTCAGTCATGTCCGACTCTTCTCGACCCCATGGACTGCAGCCCACCAGGCTCCTCCGTCCATGGGATTTTCCAGGCAAGAGTACTGGAGTGGGGTGCCATTGCCTTTTCCGACATATACGTATAATAGAATGTTATTCAGCCTTTAAAAATAAGGAGATCATGACGTATTTAAAAATGTAGATAAGCATGGGAAATATTTATGCTAAACAGTTACAGAAAGATAAATAGTACAAATACTCTTCATATGAATATCTAAAATAGTCAGACTCACAGAAGCAGAAAATATGATAGTGGTTGCCATGAGACAGGTTTGGTGGAGGGTACAGGTACTAGTGAGAGAGTTAATTCTTAGTTAGATTGATATGGAGCCCAGGGCCCTTAAGGAGGAGAAAGATGTCCAGGGCTCACAAGGAGGGGAAAAGGACAAATTTTTTTCTACATTCCTTCATATTTAATTTAATTAATTTAATTTAATTTTAATTTAAGTATTTAATTCCTACATAATACATTTTCCCCCTAAGCTCTGAGTTGTTATGACAGCAATCTATTTTGCCCAAGACTAACTTTCTTTAAGCCCTAATATTACACAACAAAATAACTCATCTTGCTCAAGGGTATGTTTTTTTCTTAAGCTCTTACTAATGGTTATATTCATGGCAAATAGATGGGGAAACAGTGGAAACTGTGGCTGACTTTACTTTTTTGGGCTCCAAAATCACTGCAGATGGTGATTGCTGCCATGAAATTAAAAAACACTTACTCCTTGGAAGGAAAGTTATGATCAACCTAGACAGCATATTAAAAAGCAGAGACTTTACTTTGTCAACAAAGGTCCATCTAGTCAAGGCTATGGTTTTTCCAGTGGTCATGTATGGATGTGAGAGTTGGACTATAAAGAAAGCTGAGCACCAAAGAATTGATGCTTTTGAACTATGGTGTTGGAGAAGACTCTTGAGAGTCCCTTGGACTTCAAGGAGATCCAACCAGTCCATCCTAAAGGAGATCAGTCCTGGGTGTTCATCAGAAGGACTGATGCTGAAGCTGAAACTCCAATACTTTGGCCACCTCAAGCGAAGAGCTGACTCATTGGAAAAGACCCTAATGCTGGGAAAGACTGAGGGCAGGAGGAGAAGGGGATGACAGAGGATGAGATGGTTGGATGGCATCACCGACTCAATGGACATGAGTTTGGACAGACTCTGGGAGTTGGTGACGGACAGGGAGGCCTGGCGTGCTGCGGGTCATGGGGTTGCAGAGTCGGACACGGCTGAGTGACTGAACTGAACTGAACTGATAAGACTAGCCAGTGGGACACTTCTGATGTCTATGTCAGAGCTTTCTCTGTTCCTTTTTATACTTTAATAAAACTCTGCTTACCAGGTAGCTCAGCTGGTAAAGAATCTGCCTGCAATGCAGGAGACCCTGGCTCGATTCCTGGGTCAGGAAAATCCCCTGGAGAAGAGATAGGCTACCCACTCCAGTATTTTGGGGCTTCCCTGGTGGCTCACATGGTAAAAAAAAAATATCTGCCATGCAATGTGGGAGACCTCGGTTCAATCCCTGGATTGGAAAAATCCCATGGAGGAGGGCATGGCAACCCACTCCAGTTTTCTTGCCTGGAGAATCCCCATGGACAGAGGAGCCTGGTGGACTACAGTGTGTGGGGTCGCAAAGAGTCAGACAAGACTGAGTGACTAAGCATAGTACACAGCACAGAACTCTGCTACACAAAAGCTCTGAGCGGTCAAGTCTTGTCTCTGGTCCCGAAGTTAATTCTCTTCTTTGGAGATCATGAATCTAACACCATTTACTGTAAGCTATCATTAGTGGTTTTTTTTTTTCCATTTATTTTTATTAGTTGGAGGCTAATTACTTTACAACATTGCAGTGGTTTTTGTCATACATTGAAATGAATCAGCCATGGATTTACATGTATCATTAGTGTTTAATGAGTCAATGAGCATAAAACTTCAGTTATATATATATATATATATATATATATCAAGGAAGATCTATCTTAATATTAAATATCTTTATCACAAAAATAAACAAAACACAAAGGAAACAGGAAGGAGTAGTATATGAATTATCTAGACAGAGGTGTTGCATCATGGCTGTTGGCATATGTCCAAACTCATCAATTTGTACCCTTTTAGTCTGTACAGTTCTTTGTCTATCAGTAATATCTCAATCAAACAGTTAAAAGCTTCGAATGAAAAAAACTCATTAATATATTTGGAAAGATTAATCCCCATTACGCAAGCACCAAATTAGACAAGATAGGTTGTTAAAATACTCTTGGCATTAAAGTTTGTTCTGTCTCTAGTGTTGAAGAGGCCTGCAGAAGTGTGAAAGCACCTTATATCTTCTGAAAGCAACAATATGGAAAAAAAATTAGAGTCCATCAGTTCATAATTTTAAGTTAAGTCTTACAATCTATTATTTAGATGATCTAACAGCTGAGTCTCAGGTTTCTCTCTATAAAGCAAATATAAATAGTTCATTTACAGCGGCTATGAAGACAAAACAAGTTTAATCATAAAAAGTGAGAGTTGCTGTTATTGTGAAGTTGTTGAGTATCCCTGTATTTCACTTGAACAAAATAGTCACAGGAAGTACTAACATGAACACAGTGAAACTCATATTTTACAGAATTCATAAATGAAACTTAAATATTCCCCAACGGCTATGAGACAATCTTTTGCTAATTGATGCCCAGTGGAAAGTGAGGAATTTATTACCTGTATTATCTTTAATTTCACAAAATTAAGGTACAACATGGTACAATCTCATGTTCCTAAAGGGTGCCCCTCCCAAGATGTTTAATGATGATAACTTCATTAATAGCATCCAAGTTGATTTTCCATTAAGTTTTCTCTATAATATATATCAGGCAATACATTTACCAAATAATAAATAGCATGATGTTTGTCACACAGAATATAACTATGCACTTCAAAAGCTTTTTTGCCTTGGTGAAAAAATTTCTTAACTGTAATTTTGATAAATGTTTTCTTTAGCTCTGTAGTTTCTGAAACATGAAATGTTAAAAATTGCCTGAGAGAAGATTCTAGAAAATAAACTTCAAAAATTATGTCCAATATTCCTTCCTTCCTCTTCACGGGTAGTAGAAATTAGTGGTTTGTATCTGAGGTCATGGACACTCAGTGTAAAGACACCATTCTCAGCTTCCTTTCATCTCCACAGTGGGCCGTGTGACAGATTTCTAGCTGTTGGGATGGAAAGAGAAGTTTTATGTGGTACCTCTAAGAACCTTCTTCATTATTTTTAATTAAAAAACTTTTTTTTTATTAGAGGATAATTGCTTTACAATGTTGTGTTGATTTCCACTGTACAGCAATGTGAATCAGCCATAATTATATATATATAACCCCCTCCTCTTGAACCTCCCCCCACCCCCCATCCCACCCCTCTCGGTTGTCACAGAGCTCCGGGCTGGACTCCCTGTGTTACATAGCAGCTTCCCACTGGCTATCTGTTTTACACATGAGAGTGTATGTATGTCAATGACACTTTCTAGATTACCGTCTCCTTCCTCCGCTGTGTCCACAAGTCCGTTCTCTACATCTACGTCTCCATTTCTTCCCTGTAGATCGGTTCATCAGTACTGTTTTTCTAGATTCTATATATATGCATTAATATATGATACTTTTTGCTTTCTGACTTACTTCACTCTGTATAACAGACTCTAGTAGGAACCTTCTTTAAAAGGAAGCCACACATAACTGTGGCAGTTTTTTTCTTCCCTTGTTCTCTCTTACTTTGAGGGTCCAGAAACCACCAACTTGGGTCATAGGAACAAAGGCCACCCTTTTTTTTTTTTTTTCATTTATTTTTATTAGTTGGAGGCTAATTACTTTACAATATTGTAGTGGTTTTTGTCATACATTGACATGAATCAGCCATGGATTTACATGTATTCCCCATCCCGATCCCCCCTCCCACCTCCCTCTCTACCCGATCCCTCTGGGTCTTCCCAGTGCACCAGACCTGAGCACTTGTCTCACACACCCAACCTGGGCTGGTGATCTATTTCACCCTAGATAATATACATATTTCAATGCTGTTCTCTCGAAACATCCCACCCTTGCCTTCTCCCACAGAGTCCCAAAGTCTGTTCTGTACATCTGTGTCTCTTTTTCTGTTTTGCATATAGGGTTATCATTACCATCTTTCTAAATCCCATATATATGTGTTAGTATGCTGTAATGTTCTTTATCTTTCTGGCTTACTTCGCTCTGTATAATGGGCTCCAGTTTCATCCATCTCATTAGAACTGATTCAAATGAATTCTTTTTAACGGCTGAGTAATATTCCATGGTGTATATGTACCACAGCTTCCTTACCCATTTGTCTGCTGATGGGCATCTAGGTTGCTTCCATGTCCTGTCTATTATAAACAGTGCTGCAATGAACATTGGGGTGCATGTGTCTCTTTCAGATCTGGTTTCCTCGCTGTGTATGCCCAGAAGTGGGATTGCTGGGTCATATGGCAGTTCTGTTTCCAGCTTTTTAATGAATCTCCATACTGTTCTCCATAGTGGCTGTACTAGTTTGCATTCCCACCAACAGTGTAAGAGGGTTCCCTTTTCTCCACACCCTCTCCAGCATTTATTGCTAACTTGAACTGGGAGGAGACTAACTCTTTGAGAAAAAAGTTGATTTCTGGGTTCTAAAATGCTTACATTATGATAGAATATTACTTATTTAAGGCAGAAAGGCACTTCTGTAATTAAAGCCTGCTATAATTTAAATTGTTATGTCTACTCTTTCCTTATTTTAGGTAATGCAGCAGGTTTATGATATTATCTCTTATCTACTGTTTATCTGTTTTAATCTTTTTATATATCTTATTATTATCTTGAACATTTCATTATTTTGTGCACTTAGCTACCTACACTTTACTTATATTATTAAAAACTACACTAAAATAAAACTTTGCATTTATTGATACTGTTACTTATATTTTTTTAAGCAATGTAATTAATTATTTCAATATTCTTAAGTGAAATATTTATTTTTACTTTTTAAAGATATTGACATTTGTATCTTCATATATATCACATACAGTGATTTAAATGATACACTCTTCCACTTGGGAATAGTTACCAATAGTTAGTTCTATAGTTTTCATTCTGTACATGAATTTCCCAAGAATGGCATGATTTAAGGAAAGATGGTTATTATACTGTATTCTCACAAAGAGGAAAATTTAATAATTAAGTTGTATATTTTGAAATTTGTACTTATGAAATTAAGACAATTTTAATAAAGAATTAAGTTAAAACTGAAGCCAATGGTAAGATAACCACTAACATCAAGTCAGAAGAAAGAAAAGCAGATTCTTGTTATTTAGAGCATTAGGTCATCAATGTTAGATGAAAAAACAGGAGAGAGTCTGCAGAGAAGATATTTTGAAAATTTTGTTTAGTTTCTGACCTGATCAGGTAATATTTGTCAATGGGGATAAAGAAAGTTAAAGACGAGCAACAAAGTGAAATTGTTGCTCAGTCGTGTCCGACTCTTTGTGACTCCCGTGGAGTGTGGCCCACCAGGCTCCTCTGTCCATGGGATTATCCTGGCAAGAATACTGGAGTGGGTAGCCATTTCCTTCTCTAAAAGTGAAGTTAGTCATTTGGTAAATGGGGCTTGAATTGAAGAAGTTAACATTTTTGAATTGCTTTTTTTTTTTTTTTTACTTTGGCATTTTACAACTACTTGAGTGGGAGTATAGAAAGGCATTTTTCCACTCTATATTTTCTGGCTACCTCTTGTGAAATCCCAAAAATCTCTGTTAGGACAAAGTAGAAGCCCCATCTGTTAGCCTTCTTCATAAAATAAGATGTGAGCACACAGGACTGAGTATCTGAGCAGTGATAATAATATTTGAGCATGATATCCAGAAAAAAAAAAAACTTGTATGGAACATTCCTAAATATTATTTTTAGAGTTTTATGAGAAAGATACCATCTTATAAATATTTCTTATTACTCTCAAGCAATATTTCTCTAAGAAAATCTTTCTCCTTTTCTTGGTCAAAGAAATAAGTTGCATGTTTTGGATCAGTTTTGAATCTTCTGGAAGGTGTAAATTCCCTTTCTACAGATATAATACCAATTGCCTCAATGAACTTATCAATATGTCATGAATAAAGCTGTATTATTTTGAATATTTTATTGTTTAGTCTATAAGTATACACCATTTGTTGTAATAAATATCTAGCTATATATTCACTATAGTTGATTTGCAAAAGAAATAATACATTAACTTGACATTAATATTGAGAGCTCTGATGAGCTATGGATATAATTGCCATTGAAATATAAATCACCAAGGGAAGGGAAGGGAAAGTCACTCAGTCGTGTCCGACTCTTTGCTACCCCATGGACCATACAGTCCATGGAATTCTCCAGGCCAGAATACTGGAGAGTGGGTAGTCTTTCCCTTCTCCATGGTATCTTCCCAACCCAGGGATCAAACCCAGGTCTCCTACATTGCAGGTGGATTCTTCATCAGCTGAGCCACAAGGGAAGTCCAAGAATACTGGAGTGGGTAGCCTATCCCTTCTCCAGTGGATCTTCCCAACCCAGGAATTGAGCCGGGGTCTCCTACATTGCAGGTGGATTCTTTACCAACTGAGCCGTGAGGGAAGCCCATAAATCACCAAAGAGACTTGCAAATGAAATGAGACTTTAATTACTATTTTAAAAGAAAAGACATACTATCAACAGTTCAGTTCAGTCACTCAGTCATATCCTACTCTCTGTGACCCCATGGATTGCAGCATGCCAGGCCTCCCTGCCATCACCAACTCCTAGAGTTTACTCAAACTCATGTCCATTGAGTCGGTGATGCCATCCAATCATCTTATCCTCTGTTGTCCCCTTCTCCTCCTGCCCTCAGTCCTTCCCAGCATCAGGGTCTTTTCAAATGAGTCAGTTCTTCTCATCAGGTGGCCAAAGTATTGAAGTTTCAGCTTCCATATCAGTCCTTCCGATGAATACCCAGGACTGATCTCCTTTAGGATGGACTGGTTGGATCTCCTTGCAGTCCAAGGGACTCTCAAGAGTCTTCTCCAACACCACAGTCCAAAAGCATCAATTCTTTGGTGCTCAGCTTTCTTTATAGTCCAACTCTCACATCCATACATGACCACTGGAAAAACCATAGCTTTGATGAGACAGAGCTTTGTTGGCAAAGTAATGTCTCACTTTTTAACACGCTGTCTAGGTTGGTCTTGAGTGGAAATTGGTAGGCAGGCACTTTGACAAAGGGTTAAGAGGAGTTAAAACAACCTCAAAGAAATAAAATATATTTTTCCTGTTAGTATATCTCATGAATTTTTATGTCCTTGTAGAGAAAAATGAAAATTGTCAATTCCTAATGTGTATGATCTCCTTGCAGTCCAAGGGACTCTCAAGAGTCTTCTCCAAAACCACATTTCAAAAGCATCAATTCTTCGGTGCTCAGCTTTCTTTATAGTCCAACTCACATCCATACATGACCACTGGAAAAACCGTAGCCTTGACTATACAGACCTTTGTTGGCAAAGTAATATCTCTGCTTTTTAATATGCTGTCTAGGTTGGTCATAACTTTCCTTCCAAGGAGTAAGCCTCTTTTAATTTCATGGCTGCAATCACCATCTGCAGTGATTTTGGAGCCCCCCAAAATAAAGTCTGACACTGTTTCCACTTCTCCCCACCTATTTCCCATGAAGTGATGGGACCAGATGCCATGGTCTTAGTTTTCTGAATGTTGAGCTTTAAGCCAAATTTTTTCACTCTCCTCTTTCACTTTCATTAAGAGGCTTTTTAGTTCTTCTTCACTTTCTGCCATGAGGGTGGGAGATCCAACCAGTCCATCCTAAAGGAGATCAGTCCTGGGTGTTCATTGGAAGGACTGATGCTGAAGCTGAAACTCCAATACTTTGGCCACCTCATGTGAAGAGTTGACTCACTGGAAAAGACCCTGATGCTGGGAGGGATTGGGGGCAGGAGGAGAAGGGGATGACAGAGGATGAGATGGCTGGATGGCATCACTGACTCGATGGACATGAGTTTGAGTAAACTCTGGGAGTTGGTGATGGACTGGGAGCCCTGGAGTGCTGCGATTCATGGGGTCACAAACAGTCAGACAGGACTGAGTGACTGAACTGAACTCAACTGAATGTGTATGAAGAGACCCAGAACAATGGACATAGTAGAAACTGTGGTTGACATGCAGATAGGATTGGCCAATTTTAATCTTAGGAGGAGGGCAACATTTGTACCTAGAGAAAAAATCTATTATGAAAGTAATAGCATGTGTGGGGAGATGCATTATAAAATTAGACTGTGGACTTGGACCTAGCCTCCATCTCTCCTGTTAATTAAGCACATTTAATTCTAATTTCTTCACTATTTCTGTACTACTGTTTCTACCCAGTCTGATCTTTCTCATTCTTTCTCTACAACATTTCATACCTACTGGCCTCATTTTTACCTATGGGCTAACTGAAGTTGATAAAATTGTGGGCATGGCTATCACCAAATAAATGTCAGATTTCTATGAGTTCTAGTTTGTTTTCTTCCTTCCTTTAAGCAAAAATGAAAAATTGTTAATGAAGCACTCCAGAGGAAAGAATAAAGAAACAAAAGACTTATTAGTAAGGAGACAGTGAGGTGAAGCAAAAGTAGAATAGCTGGAAATGATGCTATTTCAGTTCAACTAACATTTTCTGAATACCTAGACTGGAATGATACTGTTCTCAGTACTTGTACTCCAAAGATTTCTGCCCTCAAGGAGTTATAAATCAAGTGAAAAGAAGAGATACAGTTTTTTTTTTTTTTTAAATCATGAGAGCTGAAGGAATGAATATATAAACAGAGCTGGTGTACACAGGATTTCCTGTGGATACACAAAGTTGATTCAGAAAATTTCCCCTGACAGGGAATAACCTGGCTGAATCTTAAGGGAAGAGTACTAGTCAATGAAAAGAATTTGGAAAGAACCAGGGGAAGGATGTTTCAGGCAGAGTAATACAAATAACTGATAAGAAAAAAGAAGTGAAAGGCAGGGAAGAAATGGAAAGATATACTCAACTGAATGCAGAGTTCCAAAGAACAGTAAGGTGAGATAAGGCCTTCTTAAATGAACAATTCAAAGAAAGAGAGGAAAACAATAGATTTGGGAAAGACTAGAGATCTCTTCAAGAAAAATGTCAAGGGAAAATTTCATGCAAAGATGGGCTTGATAAAGGATAGAAATGGTGAGGACCTAACAGAAGCAGAAGAGATTAAGAACAGGTGGCAAGGATAGAAAGAAGAACTATACAAAAAAGATGTTAATGACCCAGATAACCATGTTGGTGTGGTCATTCACCTAGAGCCTGACATCCTAGGGTATGACATCAAGTGGACCTTAGGAAGCATCACTACAAAAAAAAGCTAGTGGAGGTGACTGGGTTCTAGCTCAACTATTTAAATTCTTAAAAGATGATGCTGTTCAAGTGCCACAGTCAATTTGTCAGAAAATTTGGAAAAATTAGCAGTGGCCACAGCACTGGAAAATGTCAGGTTTCATTCCAATCCCTAAGATGGGCAATGCCAAATAATGTTCAAACTAGCATACGTTCCTCGCATTTCACATGCTAGCAAGGTTATTATCAAAATCCTTCAAGCTAGTCTTCAGCAGTATGTCAACTGAGAACTTCCAGATGTACAAGTTGGATTTAGAAAAGGCAAAAGAACCAGATGTCAAATTGCCAACATTCGTTGGATCATGGAGAAAGCAAGAGAGTTCCAGAAAAAATTTCTGCTTCATTGACTACACTAAAGCCTTTGACTGTGTGGATCACAACAAACTGTGGAAAATTCTTAAAGAGATGGGAGTACCAAGCCACCTTGCCTGTCTCCTGAGAAACCTGTTTGCAAGTCAAGAAACAGCAGTTAGAACTGTCTAACGACTATTAGAACTGTGGTAGACTAACTGAATGGACATGAATTTGAACAAACTCCAGAACACAGTGGAGGACAGAGGAGCCTGGCATGCTGCAGTCCATGGGGTCACCAAGAGTTGGTCATGACTTAGTGACTAAACAACAACAACAGTAGAATAATGAGAGAATACATCTGAGGGAAATAATTTGGAGTTGGGGAATTCAGTGAGGAGATATTGGAGTAAGCAAGATAAAAATAAGGACCAGAATTAAGGTCTTCTTACTTTGAATAAAGAAGACATATTGGATTTGAGAAATGTTTTGGAAGTAGAATTATATGGCCTTAGGAACTGATTGTTGTGTACAATAAGGAACAGACATCTAGGATGACTTACTTACATTGCATAACAGTGTGGAGAGTAGTGCCAATATGTGAGGTGAGATTTAGGATGTAAAATTCTGGCAGTTAAGATGAGGTGAACTCTTTCAAAAGGAAAGATCTGGAGAATGTCCAGAAATATATATCTATCAGTTTATAAAATGCAAAGTACATATAAAATCCAAAATTCAGGTGCCAAATTAGAATTATACATATGTAGATATGAACACTGCTAGTATATAATCTTGATTAAAATTTGATAGCAAATACAATCTCCTAGAAAATAAAGGTAGATTAAAAGATGAAAATTCAATGAATAAAAATTAGTCATAGAGATCAGTAGTACGCAATGAGAGAGTGAAGGAAGAAGTTCACAAAGAAAACAAATAAGAAAAAAGATCCAAGGAATTTTGAGAAGAACCAGGAAAATGGCATGTCACAGAAGAAAAGGGAGTAGTTTTTCAGAAGTCAGAAATGATCAATACTGTGAAACAATTAATAAGATCACTGTAGGAGGAAGGCTGAAAAATGTCCAATAGATATAAAAATATGAAGGTTACTGGTGATAGTTGCCTGAGGAGTTTCAATTAATGATTGGAGTGTGTCAGTAATCAACTGGAAGTGAGGAGAACTAATACTGTATTTTCAAGACCGTTGGCTAAGATAGAAATGTGCTTAAGGATAGGAAGTCCTTTTGTATAGAATAGGTTCTAGAAGGAGACTTTACTAGAGCCCCTGAACTCAATTTTATAATAGTCACAACCATTTTCATCTTATGAACTAAATATTTTCATGTTAATGAACTATATAATTTCATACAAATTTTACTATGAAACAATATAGCAGTCTTCCAAAATATTACTCTAATTTGCTATTTGCCATATTTATAATAGAATCAGCTCATTTGTAAAAGTTTAAGTGATAAAGTACTTAACTTTAGATAGCCCCTTAAATATGTGGATGTTTATTTTTATTATTTAGCACATTAACTGTCCAAGACTGGTATGACTTCAATAATGATGTTTATTATGCTGTACACAAAGTGTAAAGATTAAGGATGTAGTAATTCACTCACGGTTCATATTTGCTGAGTTAGCCTTATAAGAAATGTGTAAAGAGTATTACAAAAGCATAATTTAAATTGATATAGAAGAAAATAAAGACATTATTAGTTGCATAAACACCAGTTTATAAAATACAAAGTATATATAAAATACAAAATCCAGGTGCAAATAATAAAATAATTTTATTCATATATTATTTAGTTGATTTTGGAATGTGAGGAAGCAAGAGATATACTACTTGTTTAAGCAGAGAAGACATTTTGAAATGATATAGAATGTATGCCCTTGTCTTTGCAACATGTATAAAAGTGGATAGAAAATTTGCAAGAGGAGAGAAAAAATTATTCTTGGAGATTTTGGTAAATAAGGTTTAAAGAAATAAACACTTTTGGATTTGCCTTCCACTGTTTTTGTCATTTGAGAGCCCCCATTGCATTTAGAAAGCCTATTTGCAGTCTGAATTTCTGGTTATCAGTTATAAATTTAACCAGATTGCCCTCAAAAATTCTGAAGTTTTCCTTCACGGTATAGCAAAAGAGCCAAATCCTTATTTTATTTTCTATTTGTTCACATCTTCTTTAAGGTTATAAATGTTATTTCACAAAACAACATCACTGTCTTAAAACATGCAACCATAGTATGTAAACCATTCTGAGGTTTTTCTAATATCTGGTTCTCCTCTGCTTCCGTGAACAGAAAAGGTAGCACTTCTCTGGTAGGTGGTAGCTTCTGGTGGTAGCACCACCCTGGTAGGTGGACAGGACCTGACTAATTCTGGGCTATGAAATAAGTGCAGGCTATTGTCTGTCACTTCTTTCCTGGAACAGTGAAGAACTCATGAACGGTTTCCTATGTCTTTCTCTGCAGTGGTGATTGTGAAGAAGACAAATTAAGATGATGTGTCCATAACACGGAAGTACCCTGAATCAATGTTACTGCATGAGGACTGCTATCCTGAGGCTGTCCAGACCTGCTGTTGACTTTGAGTGAATAAATAAACATGACATGTGTTGAGTCACTGAGTTTTGGAGATTATTTTTCATTAAGAACAACCTACCCTATCTTGACCATATAAAATTCAGCGTCCTTTGACTCTAAAGCAAGACCTATCACCTAATTACCTTTTTCCTTGGGTTAGTATCTCCAAAGGAGAGTTGGAAAAGAAAGAGAGAGGGAGAAAGTGAGTGGAATGGAGCCAAATGAGATGTTAATAAAATCTCCAAGACCGTTTAATGGACTACAAATATCCATCATGTTTCTTATAGTTAGAATGAACTTAAATATATTTCTTCTTGCCCTCTCCAACTCATGAAGAAATAACGATATAGTTGTTAAAGACAGTTCCTTACTCAGGTCTAATGAGGCAGCTGTCTGACATTTTGACTCTCTCATAGTTTGGATTCTTTTGATTACTTGTACATTGTCAAAAACAAAAAAAGTAATAACTCACTGCATTTCCTTTATCAGCGCATTTTTGCTCTGTGAGTTTTCCTGTAAGTGAAGATACGTATCATTACTATATCCTTCCTCTTTCTACATCTTGCTTTCAATGCTGCATCTGGGTATTCTACCAAGTATTCTAATTTTCTCATTATATCCTTTCACTTGCTTTTAGTTACAGAATAAATCATGGAAAAGTACTGTTTTGGGCACATCAAATGATTCTACCACCTATAACATACAAATTTACCACCTTCCTCCTAAGGTTCACAATAGTAGCAGACTGTAAGAATTTTTCCTAGGTTGTCCTAAGCTATACTGTACAAGTGTGGATAGACACCTACTTGTGTTTCTATGCATGATTAATCCTGGATATGACAGTGAGTTGAAAGACAGAAGATTTTCTGTAAGGATTTAGGAAAGCTAGCAATCTAGAATTCTACTAGTCATTAAAGAGTAAAATTTCATTTTGTAAAGATACTGACAGGAAATAATAAGATAAGATGAGAAACACACATACAAATAAAAAGCAGTCTGGCAGTCCTGTTATGATCTGCTCTGTGTCCAGTTGGAGGGTTTTGAGTAGTGAAACAGTACTAATTGATTAGCATGATGAGGTATTCTTCTATAGAAAGTATCTCCTTAAAGAGAAGATTAAGCTAACATAATTCTTTAGGGTAATTAATTTTACCTATTTTTTAAAATTGTTCCTAACCAAAATGTCATTCCAGTTCCAGAAAATGTACTTGGGCATACTGGTATCATCTCCCTGTTAACTCAGGTAACACAACATTCCTGACTGTTCCAAGAATTTTTGGCATTTTACTTTTGGCTCTCACTATGGTAATGCAGCCCAGCAATCTGTTCAGTCTTCCAGGATTGTTGCTTTTCTTTGCATCTGTTATTCAGACCCTATCAGTGGGTCCTTGGGATGTTGCCTGCGTGCTGATGATCATAAACAGGCTTGGTCTTTGATCTGCTATTTATCATTTATATTTAGGTGGTATTGCAGATGGACTGGGCTCCCCTTGCTGGACTGTGTTTTGCCTTCATCCATTAGTGGGTATCACAGCGAACATTCCTTCACTCTGGGAGAGAGTTGTAGATGTGCCAAACCCCATCATCCTCTCTGTGTTTTATGAAGCATGTTGGGACCAGATGGTATTCTAAACAGAGCTTTAGAAAGAGTCTTTCAGCACGTTGTGTTTCAGGAGGTATTTCCTCCTCTTCTGATGAAGAGGTGACTGCTTATGGGAGTTACCAGCCTCTTGTTCTTTGTTTTTCTTCTTTACCTAGACCCCTGAGACATTTTCATAAAGAGAAGCAAATGAAAATTTTATCTACTCCAAATCTTGAAACATAACAAATAAATAATAGTTATATTCAAAATTCAAAATTCAATTATATAATATGGCTTTTTAGTTTTATATTAATAATAATTCCTAATATATGATAGAAAAATTATCTCCATTTTAAGGTGGAAAATCTGAGAATCAGAAAGATTAAATTCCTTGACTCCTGTCACAAGGAAAATCCATGATGGAGCTAATCTGATAATCCCAATTTTGCTGTTTTATTTCCTACTCTTTTCAAAGTATTTATTAATGGCTTCTACGTCAAGATCCACATTATTGCCATTTACCAAGAAATGAAATTGCTAAGAGGGAGAATATGTATATCTACTTTCATTTTATTTTTCCAAACCAGGAACAAGATACATGTAAAATTTTATAGTATTTTGATGAGGGAAGAATTAATAATGTGGATATCAGTTCCCAATACCTGATAAAGAATACACAGAAAAATAATTTTATCATATCTATGTATAGCTTGCACTATATATCCAAAAGAAAATACTTGTATCCAACCACTTTTGTTCATTTGGTGGGTTCTTCTCAGAACAAGTATCAAATTTAATGATAACCTACTTATCATTAAACCCTTTGACCAAGATCTAATTGATGGACTTCTAGACATTAATTTTTAATTTAGTTGGTAGATTTTGTTATTTCCCTTTCCCGGACTATTTAATGCTAAAAGTTTTATTTTTGCTCTCTATATTGGGAGTCTGTATTTCTTTTCATGGCCAAAGATATTAAAGAGATTTATGCCAATACTTTTAAAACCCACAAGTTCTCTTTGCTTCATTGGATCTGATTTAACTAAAATGATTAAAATTGTGTTTTGTTTTGTTTTTTTTCAGTTTACCCTCAGGAAAAATAAATACATTCTGTAATTAAAACCCTAAATACAATACAAAAATACAATAATGTATTTTTATAATTCCAACCTTAATTAACTGAAATATAAAATGTCATAAAAGGGTAATCATTATACAATAGATATTTAAAATTCCACTGAATATTCACAAAGAGTAAGGGGATTGTTTTAAAAGTGAAAGTTTCTAGAAAAGGTTTAGAAATATTTTACATCTTTTTCAGTGAGTTTATATTGTCATTATATTCCATTTAACTTAAAATGCTGCTTTCCAGCTTTATATTGAACATGTTTTGAAATGTTTCAATTACAAGTAATATATAAAGCTTTTGTTTTAAGTTAAATGGAGAAAAGAGGACCTGTAAAGAGTTTCCTATTTTTAGGTCTAGAACTGAGGATTCATTTTGAGGGATCTAAATTAGGCTATATCTAGGAACAATTATCTAAGATGCAAGTTTGCTTTCATTATTTGCCCACCTTTGAAGTTTCCTTTTTCTCATTTAAGTGTAACTACAAATATCAGAGCTGCCAATCCCTCGGACACCCTTCAGGTGGCGCACTACCGGGAACAAGACAGCCTTGCTGGACAATAACTATTCTCAGCCCTATATTTCCTTTTCACCATATAGCCAATCAATTTTTGTTAAAAAAGAAAGCTATATTTTAAAGCAATGGATAAAGGACACAGTAGGTGTTAAAACCCAGTAATATGTAATTTCATGGGGCAAGATCTTCACTAAAACTCAATTCCTAATAGCATAGTTGCAGCAAAGTTGCAACACTGGCATTTTTCTCCTGAAGTTATATTTTTCTAGACTTGTTTTAAACTGTGTATCTCCTTATAACAATCTTAAATAAGATTGTAATGCAGTCTGACCTTACAATGACTTAAGGTCAGGAAGAGATAGCTGTAATTACTTCTATGAATATATATATACATATATATGTGTGTGTGTGTGTATAAATATATCTAACCGTAAGTACATAAATATTTGGTTTTAGCTTAGTGGGTTCATACCTTAATCAACAAAAGTTTATTGTGGACTTTCAGCATTCTAGTCTCTGTGAAGCTACAATCTGGTGAGTTTCATGATAGCAAAAGACTTCTCACATTTCATTTATCTTATACTTCATACAGGACTTACTTGGTGGCTAGGACGGTAAAGAATCCTCCTGCAATGCATGAGACACAGGTTTGATCTCTGGATCAGAAAGATCCCCTGTAGAAGGGAATGGCTACTCTTTCTGGTATTCTTGCCTGGAGAATTCCATGGACAGAAGAGCCTGGTGGACTACAGTCCATGGCGGGGAGTCGGGGGGTTGGGGTGCTGTTGCAGAGTCAGACATGACTGAGCTACTAACATACTTCACATAATAGACACTCTTTTCATGTATTGCCCATAAACTTCTGGCTTGGCAAGTGGTCTACCACATGGCATTTGCAATTTGTGACTCTGCCGGTCCTTATTTCTAGGAGATCCTTTGCATGTAGTCAGGCAGATAGAAAAAATAGTACACAGAAAAGTCCTATTCGCTGTCTGTAGCTCCTGTCCTGGAAGTGATGCAGGTTATTTCTGGTCACATTCATTTGGCAAAAGCAGCTGCTTGCTGGGATTCTGGGAAACAAGAAATCAGCTTGTCACAACTCAACTCAGAAAAATGGCTAGTCATAAACAGATGTGAGAGCTGAATGCCGAAGAATTGATGCTTTTGAACTGTGGTGTTGGAAAAGACTCTTGAAAGTTCCTTGGACTGCAAGGAGATCAAACTAGTCAATACTAAAGGAAATCCATCCTGAATATTCATTAGAGGAACTGATGCTAAAACTGAAGCTCCAATCAATACTTTGGCCACTTAATGTGAAGAGCTGACTCATTAGAAAAGACCCTGATGCTGGGAAAGATTGAAGGCAGGAGGAGAAGTGATGCGATGGTTGGATGACATCACTGATTAAATGGACATGAGTTTGAGCAAGCTCCAGGAGTTGATGAAGGACAGGGTAGCCTGGTGTGTGCGGTCCATGGGGTTACAAAGAGTCGGACACGACTGACCGACTGAACAACAGCTACAGCAATGTAGTGGTAAGGATTAGACTGTGCGATTTGAAAAATGGAAACAGTTGTGGAACATATTGGAAATAAGCTCTGAAAATGTATTGATGAGATAATCTTGAGACACATGTAAAACTTATCTTTCAAAACTGTCAATGTCTTCATATTTAATTCCTCATCAAGGTATATGTTTGTGAAGATTTTAGGGTTGTAAGCAATAGAAATCATCTAAAGCTTGCTTTAAACCAAGGCTTACTTTTGAGAATTTAAGAGTGTGTTTCAAAACCAAAGCTCAGAAATGTAGTAATGTGGGAAAGACACTGGGA
This sequence comes from Odocoileus virginianus, assembly GCF_023699985.2. Classification (NCBI taxonomy): domain Eukaryota; kingdom Metazoa; phylum Chordata; class Mammalia; order Artiodactyla; family Cervidae; genus Odocoileus; species Odocoileus virginianus. The sequence goes on from NC_069698.1 coordinate 19,555,028, forward strand.
TCGGGGACAGATACATTTTGAAGGTTTTATTGCTCTCTTATCTCTAATGCTTTCAGTACATCTTTATCACCTTTTTCCGCTGGAGACCCAATCTCAAATTCTTGGCCCACAGGCAGTTGCAAGTTGCTTATGCTATCCTTCTCAGGTTTATGCCTTCTACATTCTGGAGTTAGTCTTCTTTAATCTCAATCCAAATTTCTAGAAGATAGCACCTGCTTAATCCCATTTAGCTTTATACCCCTAAACCAGTGTAAGATGACCCATGATATAAATCTAAACTGAGTTACTGTATCTGAAATGTACGGTGGTGATCTTTGCCTTATGGGAGGCAGCTCAAGAAGGGAACTAAAAGGCTTGCAGTTATCTAAGAACTGGATTGATGTATATGAAGTAGAGGATGCACAGATGCAAGTGGGAATAGATGGAAATGAGATATAGGTTTGAGGCATTTATAAAAGGACAGAATGCCAGACTAAGCAAAGGCATGAGGGAATGATCAGAGTGATGATTTGGGAAGATCATTACAAAGGCATTGAAGAAGCTGAATTGGAATGAAAAACTGTTCTAAAATTCTGCTCAGTAATTGCCCTAGTTGTAAGAGTTTAGGGAGGAATAGTGACTTTAAAATGTGATCTGGATATGGCAACTCAATACAGTTTTGCTCTCATTTGTACCTTTTTGGCACAAAAAATAGGTTTCCATCATTTTTGGAGGTTTGCTTAACCACATTTATTAACTACTGCATTTGAAAAATATACCCACAGTGAATAATATTTATAGTATATTTGCTGGTTATTTTAGTGGATAAAATATTTTTCATAGCAATTTTTACAATATAAGCATTTACCTTGTTAAACAAATGCTTCTTTACCTAAACTTGCATTATTTTGCTTTCTGACATTTCTAGGACATTCAAGACATTTCATACTTTCAAATTTAAAAGTTTAGGAACCATAGAAATATGTACAAAAATCATATGTTTAGTTCTTAAAAATTCAAAATACATAAAATTTGTATACATTTCTGGTATTTCATTGAGGTAGAGTGTACTTTTTCTTACTAGGGATAATGAAACTGTTATAGAGATAACATTTCCGAAATATTTAACCTGTATTCTTTAGATTCCCCTATAGGCTATGTTTCTGTTTAGCTTTCCCATCATGAAGTCAAAACCATATACTTCCTCACCTCAAGGAAGGAGAAGGCAAGAAAAATGAGTCATAGTGCAGTTCTCAGGCTTCCCCGCGGCTCAGAGAGTAAAGAATTTGCTGCAATGCAGGGGACCTGGGTTGGGAAGATTCCTTGGAGGAGGGCATGGCAAACCACTCTAGGATTCTTGCCTGGAGAATCCCCATGGACAGAGGAGCCTGGAAGGCTACTACAAAGAGTCGGACATGACTGAATGACTAAGCACTGCAGTTCTTATTTGGGGACATTTGAAATTTAAAATCCCTTTCTGTGTATTAATTTGGTTATTAAGCTAATATAGTTACTTAAGTTTATTTTAAAGGAGAAGACTCTTTGATAGCTCTCATTGTATTTAACCTAAATCCAAACACAAACTGTTCACTTTTGCTGTTGACGTTTAGTTGCCAAGTCACGCCTGACTCTTTTGTGACCCTATGGATTATAACCTGTCAGGCTCCTCTGTCCATGGGATTTCCCAGGCAAGAATGCTGGAGTGGCTTGCCATTTCCTTCTCCAGGGGATCTTCCCAGACCAGGGATCACACTCCTGTCTTCTGCATTGGCAGGCAGAATCTTTACCACTGAGCTACCAGAGAAGCCCAGACCCTTCACTATGAACCATAAACTTTGGTATGAGACAGTCTCCCGTGGGATGATTTATTCATAAATGTGAAGCCAAGACTGCTACAGAGATCAAAATAAAGCAATAGCAACAACAAAAATCAACTCTTCCACCAAGAACAGAATCAAGGGAAGAATGGGAGATGGAATTGGGCTGTTGGATTACATTGTTCCTAAACCTCACTCTTTATTTATATTTCCAGTTGTGTAAGTTATTGCAGTTCCTTAGTGTTTGAGCCAGTTTCAGTTGACTGTTTTGCTACCTGCAGTCAATTTTATACTGATTACTCCTGTCTCCTAATTGCATTTCAAGCTAAAGCAACATTAAATATGTGTTTTAGGTATTTCAATGTGATTGAAATTCCTGTCGAGAACTTGTGTAATAAATCTACTCTCAAATAAAATTATTTCATAGTCACATTTTGTATTCCACATCTGGTAGATGATTTGATCCATCACACAGAATCCCCTCAGGAATGAGGTTTTTCCTCCATATCCACACTCTATATGCTGAGAGGGCGCCTTGCAGTTCCCTAGGGGATTCCCTCACCTCAGAAGATCCACTTCTCTCTAGTTATGCCCTCCTTCGGGACAGCCATTATGTAATAATTGACTAAGATGAGGCTGTGAAGTGCTGACCTTCCCAGGTGTCGCAGTGCTAAAGAATCTGCCTGCCAATGGAGGAGACACGGGTTTGATCCGTGGGTCAGGATGATCCCCTAGAGGAGGAGGTGGCAAGCCACTCCGGTATTCTTGCCTGGGATATCCCATGGACAGAGGAGCCTGGCCGGCTGCAGTCCATGGCGGGGCTAAGAGTCGGACAGGACGAAAACCCTGAGCACTCATGCCCTTAAAGTGCTGGCCTCTCTGCTCGAACTTAGATCAACTCTGAAGGAGCATCTTAGATTCAGACCCCCCTATTGGTTTCAGGAGGCTTCTGTTAGGACTACACACTACTTTATATAAAACAGATAACTAATAAGGACCTACTGTATAGCACAGGGAACTCTTCTCAATACTCTATAATGACCTACATGGAAAAAAAGATCTAAAAAAGAGTGGTTATAGGTACATGTATAACTGATTCACTCTACTATACAGCAGAAACTAACACAACATTGGAAATCTACTATACTCAAAAAGAAAAGACTGCTTCAGAATTCAAGTTCCCCCTTATCCATGCAGACTGCACTCCATTCCCATCCCTTCTCTTCCACAGATGTTAATCCCAAGAGCACTCTGTCACAAGCTGTCCACAGCTAAACTCAGCACAGGAGTGTTTTCCAGGGAACCTGACCTAAAGTACAGGATAACAGTTTCACCAAATCAAAAATGGTTACAATATGCATGAATATGCAATATTTGTGTTTTTCTTTCTGACTTCACTCATATATGTGGAATCTATAAAAATGGTACAGATGAACCTATTTCCAGGGCAGGACTAGAGACACAGCCTTAGAGAACAGACATGTGGATGCAGCAGGTGGAAGGGGAGGGTGGGACGAGTTGGGAGATTAGGATTGACAAATATACAGTAACATGTGTAAAATAGACAGTGGGAATCTGCTATAGAGCAAAGGAAGCTCAACTTCGTGTTTTGTGATGACCTAGATGGGTGGGATGGTAGGGGAGAGAGACCCAAGAGGAAAAGGATATATGCACACATATACCTGATGCACTTAATTGTACAAGCAGGAACTAACACAACATTGTAAAGTGATTATACTCCAATTAAAAAATAATTGGTTACATTGAGGATTAATCCCCTAATGCTGGCAAGGCACAATACCTTTTGAAAACCTGAATTCTTGCATTGTTGATTAACTTGTAATTTACTAAAATGAATGCCCGCTTGCTCACCCTGGGGACTCCTCAAAACATCCTCAAGTTGTGTTGATTAACAGGCTGACATCATGGAGAGTGTTTAAAGTTATACAACTTTACTTCTATTTATTGAAATTAAAAAAAAAAACACAGTAAGAATTTTGGATTTTTTATTTTTATATCCTCAATTTTAGACAACCTAAGTGCCCTAAGGAGAAGGCAATGGCACCCCACTCCAGTACTCTTGCCTGGAAAATCCCATGGATGGAGGAGCCTGGTAGGCTGCAGTCCATGGGGTCGCTCAGAGTCTAAGAGTCAGACACGACTGAGCGACTTCACTTTCACTTTTCACTTGCATGCATTGGAGAAGGAAATGGCAACCCACTCTGGTGTTCTTGCCTGGAGAATCCCAGGGACGGGGGAGCCTGGTGGGCTGCCGTCTATGGGGTTGCACAGAGTCGGACACAACTGAAGTGACTTAACAGCAACAGCAGCAGCAAATGCCCTAAGGTGATCTTATTTTTCAATGGTAAGGTTAGAGGTTCCCATGGTGAAGATAGTCTTTTACCTTCCAGATTCTGGGGCCTCAATATGTAGTCTGTACTCTGTTATTTACATTGTTGTTACAAGGTCACCTCTTCACTATACCCATCACTTCCTCGTGTTTAATCAAAACCTGCTGTCTCTACACATCAATTATTTGCTGTACTTTTGTTTCCCTTTCAGTTTCCCTTTTTCTTCTCTGCTTGCTCTCCTGGGGCAATAATTTATAAGAATGAATCTAAGGTATCATATAATATCCACAGACACTCACTGCTGCCTGGAAGACAGATCAATATCTTTGAAATGGCTAATAATAGAATTCTTAAACACAAGTAATACTGCAATTTCCTGAATCACATCAAGGTGAATTTGAACTTGTTAAGTTTGTGTGTGTTGTGTTCAGTAATTAAAACTATGCTTAAACAGATGCATCATGCCAACATAAATCATACATTGTGCCTTAGGAAGGCTAATCTTGAGCCAGTGTCACCAACCCATAGAAAACAGGTGCAAGCCTAATGTGCCTGCATAAATCTTATATCTCTAATGGAAAGAATCAGCTCATTCTTGATTCTACTTTGACCAGGAAACTGGCAACTTATTTTTCCTATTGCCATTTGTATTTCCCAGACTTCCAGGCCATTGTTACACCATACACTGCTTGCACTGAACTTTGAAAATTATAAAGAGAATGACACTGTTTAAAGGGAAATAGTTTTATGATACATGAGGGAGAAAATATGACCAAGATAAAAGCTAACTTTTGGCAATATTTACAAATAGGGATAATTGTGAAAGGACGATTTTCAATCTTCTCTTTCTAATCCCATTTTCTCTTTTTTCAGAGACTCAAAGAGCACAATTAGTCTAGGTCCTAAATTATGAGGGCATAGTATCTGACTAAACACATGCTGTCTATGATGTTAAAGTCTTAATTTGCTTTCTAATCATCATTAATCTTTGAAAAGGCATGCCTTAGAAAAGAAATGACCCAAAGGCTTAACCGCTAATAGCAAAATCATGGGCATTAATGAATGATTTATATTGGTTTGGAGAGCTGTTAAAATCCCAAATACTCTAAATTGGTATTCTTTTTCCTTGGCAATATGATGCTTTTAGAGATTTGCAGAGTAAAATGCTCTTTTGCCTCCCAGGTCTTCATATGATTCAAAGATAAGTTTAGAATCATAAACTGTTGGCATGTTCCAAACTATAAACAAGAGAGTCATCAGTTAATCTTAATTTCTAGAGATAAAGGAGTGTGAAAAGCTTTCAATCTATATAAACTAATATTGGCTTTTAGAGTCCACATTAGTTCCCTGAAAGATGACTAAAACAATATTTTCTCTAGATGAAAGTCATATTTTACAGCTCCTATAGCATCTTTAATGACAATGGAAATGAAAGTTCATGAAAACTTAATAAAATGCATATTAAAATATTAGAAGAATGACATATTAATCCAATGCAAAAATGTGAAGAGTCTTCACCAGAGAATGAACAGAGGTGGTAAAGATTTCAGGAAGATATTTATGTTTCAGAAAATCAAACATGGAAGTGAGCATCATATAATAGCTGATAGGTGAGTCATAAGCTGATTCTCAGAGTTACCCTTTCTTATTGAAACATAATTCATACCAGTTCTAAATTCTGGAATTCCCTTGTGGCTCAGCTGGTAAAGAACCTGCCTGCAATGTGGGAGACCTGGGTTCAATCCCTGGATTGGGAAGATCCCCTGGAGAAGGGAAAGGTTACCCACTCCAATATTCTGGCCTGGAGAATTCCACAGACTATATAGTCTATGGGATTGCAAAGAGTCGGACATGACTGAGCCACTTTCACATTGAAACAACCGGACCTTTATAATCATGCCCAGGAGTGGCACCATCAGATGGTTACCATGACTATGAGATATGAAGCTATTAATAACCTCAGTGCTGCTGAGGGAACCTTCCCATGAGTACTTGTACTAGGGAATGCTTTGCCACTAAATAAACTACAATTTATTTCAAGACAGGTTGATAAATTTGTCTCTAAATAATTTAAAATAACCAAGCACAATAGGTGATTATTATGGAGACAAATATCTTCTTCCAACATTTAATTTGATGGATGGTAGTGAAACTCATCATGAAAATTTTAATATGTGTTGAGCATCCTCTTAGCTCTAGTTAAATTAATGACAAAAAACAACAATGGAGAAGCATCCTTCAATATTGAAGAGAAAAGAGACTTCAAGGTGCCTTAGGATATATATGGACTTAATTTTGTGAATGATAGAGATACGACAGTTGCACCTGCTCACTGAAAAACATTTAATATAAAAATACTGTAGGTTTAAGTGCATTTGAACTGATATGTTTCCCCTAAAGATCTCTCCTGGAAATAATGTCACTTTTGGACATTACCTTCAAGAATAAGGAAGGGAAAGAGGAAGAGTTGGGAAAGATGTGCTGTTTGTTTACCTGTTCTTTAGAAAGTAGCTTCAGAATTACTAATCCATTGAAAGTAATGCATCAGCTTGATTCATTATGATGATAGAGTGTTAAATGCATCACTTCAGCTCTTTCCCCTGGCTTTATTGAGCTATAAATGATATATAACCTTGTGTAAATTTAACACTAACAGCACATTGATTTGACCCACTTACACACTGCATTCTGGGAGATGGTGAAGGACAAGGAAGTCTGGCATGCTGCAATCCATAGGGTTGCAAAGAGTTGGACACGACTGAGCGACTGAACCACAGAAATGTCAACAATACATTACAATGGGATTACACCATGGTATTAGTCAACACCTCCATCATATCACATAATTACCCATTCTTTGGTGCAGTAAGAACATTTCAGTTCTCCTCTCTTAGCAACTTTGGAGTATATAATAAATATTGTTAACTATAATCACAATAATGTGCATAAGATCACTGATTCTCCTAAATGAAAGTTTGTATCCTCAACCATTTTTCCCACCCTTCAGTGCCTGGTGATCACTATTCTACCCTGTGCACTTTTGGTGTAAATGTAAATTGGTAGAGCCATTACAGAAAGCAGTATGGAGATTCCTCAAAAAATTAAAACTAGAACAACCATATGATCCAGCAAGCCCACTTCTGGATATATATCCAGAGGAAAGGAAAACAGGACATCAGTGAGAAATCTGCACTTCCGTGTTATTGACAATCGCCAAGACAAGCAAACAAGCTAAGTAGCTGTCAATGGATGAAAGGATGAAAAAGATGTATATGTGGACTTCTCAGGTAGCACTAGTGGTAAAGAACCCTCCTGGCAATGCAAGAGACATAAGAGACACAGGTTCAATCCCTGGGTCGGGAAGATCCCCTGGAGGAGGGCACAGCAACCCACTCCAGTGTTCTTGCCTGGACAGTGGACCTGACTGAAGGGGCTTAGGTGTTGTTACAAGGTGTTTAAAGGCACTGTCTGCACATTACCTGGAACTCTCATTTCCTAAAACCAATCTCCTTCCTCCATTGCCAGAATTAATACCAACTTTGCAGGCACACGTACATTTTTGACTGGAGACAAAGGAGAGTTTCAAAGGGTGGCTACCTGTAGGAGGAAAGATGTTAAATATTCAGCCTCCAGGACTTTCCCTTATGTCTCAGAAGATTATTCCCAAGGAGAGGGCCTCCTATAGGCTTGTCTTTAATTCCAAGCTACAGGTTTGAGCATCCTGCTCCCTACCCTTAGTAAGTGATCTTTGTCTTCACAAAACCCTATTCAAAATGCCATATCCCTCCCTACCTCTTGCAATGAAGGAAAATTCTACTTTTCCCTTAAGAGAAGATAAGTCTTTATAAATTCTTTACTATAATCTCCCCACTCAAAGTAAAGCCAAATATTAGTGGTAGCAGTTAATGGCTATGCCATGAATCTCTTCTTTATCAGTGGTTCTCAACCTGGTTATACATCTAAATAACCTGGAGAAGATTTTAAAAATATTTATGCATCAGCACCAAAGTCACCCTCCCCCAAAACTATTTTTTACTTTAATTTTTTAAAATTAATTTTTATTGGAGTATAGTTGCTTTAAAATGTTAGGTTCTACTGTATAGCAAAGTGAATCAGCTACACATATACATATATCCTGTCTTTTTTTTATTTCTTTCCTAAAAACTTTTATTTGATTGGTGTTATGGGTGTTAGGCTTCCCTGGTGGCTCAGGGTTAAAGCATCTGCCTGCAATGTGGGAGACCTGGGTTCGATCCCTGGGTCGGGAAGATCCCCTGGAGAAGGAAATAGCAACCCACTCCAGTATTCTTGCCTGGAGAATCACGTGGACAGAGGAGGCTGGAAGGCTACAGTCCATGGGGTCGCAAAGAGTCAGACACGACTGAGCGACTTCAGTATGGATGTTGGGAAAACACAGTTATAAATACCAACTACAACCACATGGTCAGTTGCAGAAACAAAGACTAAGAGTTATTAGTCTTTCCTTATTTTGATATGTTTGTATATGATGATGATTGGTTTTATGTGTCAGCTTGGTTAGCCCATGTCGTCCAGATATGTTATAAAATATTCTGGATATTTCTATGAAGGGTTTTTTAGATGATGTTAATGTTTAAATCATTGGACCTGGAGTAAAGTAGATTGCCCTCTGTGATGAAGACAGTCTTATCCAGTCAGTTGAAGGCCTGAGTAGCACGAAAGTCTTATCTACGCTAAGCAAGAGAAAATCCTGCAGGAAACAGTCTTCAAATTTGAACTATCAGATTGGCTCTTTGGTCTATAGCCTCGCAGTAATGGTGCTTTCCTGGGTCTCCAGCCTGTCAGCTCACCATGCAGATTTTGTACTCTCAAGCTTCAATTATGATTTGAACCAATTCCCTAAAGTAAATCTTTTTCTCTCTCTTTATGTATCAAATTGGTGTTCTGTTTCTCTGGGGAACTCTACCACAGATTTTGGTAGTGTGACGTGAGGTGCTGCTGTAAAAAATATAAAGAAAATTTGAAAGTGGCTTTGGAACTGGATAATGGTTGCAGACTGAAAAAGTTTTGAGGTGCATGCTAAAAAAAGCCTACACTGCCTTGAAGAGACTACTGTTAGAAAGATGGTGAGATGTTGGTGAGATCTCATAGATGAGTAACATATTGTTGGAAAGTGGAGGAAAGGAAATCATTGTTATAAAATGGCAAAAACTTGGCTAATTGGTGTCCTACTGTTTTGCAGGAAAGAAACTGAAGTCGCTCAGTCGTGTCCGACTCTTTGTGACCCCATGGACTGTAGCCTACCAGGTTCCTCCCTCCATGGGATTCTCTAGGCAAGAGTACTGGAGTGGGTTGCCATTTCCTTCTCCAGGGGATCTTCCCAACTCAGGGATCCAACCAGGGTGAAGTCATAAGTGATGAATTTGGATATTTATCTGAGGAGATTTCTTAGTAAAGTATTAAAGGTATAGCCTGGTTTCTCCTTGCAGCTCATTATAAAATGCGAGAGAAGAGATACATTAAGGAAACTTGTTTGGTTTAAAAAAAAAATAGAACTTGAAGATTTGGAAAATTACCAGCTTATCCATATTGCAAAACCATGAGGAAATGCTCCAGAGAGAACACCCAGGGTGTGGCTGGAAACCCATTTGATGAAGAGATTAGGGGTATGACTCACAGATCTAAGGAGACATATCAGCAGAAGCCAGGAATAGAGGTGAGGTTACATTGGCGGGAATACTGCCAACTTGGGAACAATGACATTGCAAAACGGAGAGCACTGTACTTGTGGGACAGGAGAGCTGTCTGGCTGCCAGCACGTATTGTCTGAAGAGGAAAAGGGAAGAATGATCCTGAAGGCTGAAGAGATTGGCCGGGAAGCTCCTCCCACCTCTGGTCTGCCGGAGCCTGCCGGCAAACGAACTGGTCGAGAACGCAATTACCAGAGTACCTGAGAAAAATAAGACTTAGACAGACTTAGACAGACTTAGACAGACTTAGAAAAATGGGGTTGAGAGGGACAGAGTCAGCTTGCGTCTGACTCTGCCAACTTTATTGAAGAATACCACACCTATATATATGCTAACAGGAGTTACTAATAGATTAAAGGTTTGCATATGTGCAGAGCTACAGGCACAGATGTTTTAAATTCCTCCAGTTAAGGACAGTAAAGCATCACCTTAGCACCCAACTGAAATCAATAGAACATTAACTGGATAGAAAACAGGCTTCAATCATGACGAGTTTATCAGCACCAGGAAAACAGGTGAAAGATCGCTACAGCAATTTCCTTGAGGGAGGTGAGAAAGGCCAACCTGTGCTTTAATAAATCAGGGGTGGCGGGACAGAGAGGGACCTCTTGATCTCTCTCAGAGCCAAGAAGGAGCCTGAGCAGTCAGGCTGGCTCCCCGCACTGGTCCAAAGGGTACAGGTCCAGGGGGCAAGGCTCTTCCCATCCGGGTTTCAGCGCGTCCGTCACTTGCCACCCAGTAACTTGCGCAGAAAGGCTTCTGCGAGGGGCTCAGAGGCAAAGTCAGAACCTGAGGCCAAAGGGACTCAAGAAGGGGCTATCAACTCAGTGGGCGCAGAGGTCAGATAATTGTGCCAAAGAGGATAATCCTAGAGCTTGAAAGACAGAGGGGAAGGAGAGGGTGGAATGAATGGAGAGTAGCATTGACATATATACACTCCCATGTTAACACAGGGAGCCCGCCTGGTGCTCTGGGATAACCTAGAAGGATGGCAGGAGGCTCAAGGGGGGAGGATATATGTATAAGTATAGCTGATTCGCGTTGTTGGATAGAGGAAACCAACACATTATAAAACAATGATCCTCCAATTAAAAAAAAATCCATACAATGGAGTACTATGCAGCTGTTCCTCTATAGAACTATTACAGCTATTAAAAAGCAATAATAGAATTCAAACATCACCATTTTGCACTCCTGAAAATGATCATAAAATGATAAATAAAATAAACAATGATCATAAATGACTATTAACACTACAAAAAGAGGAAAAAAATCAGACATTATATGCCTCCTCATGGAAGCTTATGAAATGGTTAGGAAAATATCAAAATCTAAACTGTGGGAAACTATATAGTAGAAATGACCTGATTTTCTTCAAGAAATAAATTGTAAGGAAAAACAGAGAAAGGGAAAGGAAAACATATAGATTCAAAAATGTTAAAGATTCAGATCATGTTTAAAGTTTTAGAAACAGGTGGTGAAGATGGTAGTAATACACTGTGAATGTTATTAATGCCACTGAACTGTACACTTAAGTGGTTAAAATCACAAATTTTATATTGCACATTTTTTACCACAGTGAACTTTCTTAAAATTGTCTTATGCTTGTTTCTCCATTGTATTTTTTTTCTGTTTTTTTTTTTATATTAATTTATTTATTATAATTGGAGGCTAATTACTTTACAATATTGGAGTGGTTTTTGCCATACATTGACATGAATCAGCCAATTTTATAAGCATATAACTAGTCTGGTTTCACAGTTCACAGTCAAAGAGGAATTTTGTCCTGGGATGAATCATATTTTAAGTTTCACACATACATGATTTAGTTGATATTTAGGTGAAAGTTTGGACTGCTGTTGATGGAATATGATTATATTTAGAATTAAGCCCTCTGAAGAGGAAATTTAAGATTTTTAAGCAAAGTCACATGGGTGGAATGCTCATCTAATAGGACTTACGAAAGGAAGAGACACCAGGAGTGTGCATGCATGCAGAAAGAAACATGTGAGGGCACAGCCAGCTGCAAGTCAAAGAAAGAGGCCTCAGGAGAAATCACACCTGCTAACACCTTGATCTTGCACTTCTAAACCCTGGCAATTACTGGGAACGTAAATTACTGTAGTTTAATTTTCCTAGTCTGTGCTTTTTGCTATGGCATCCTAGAAGATTACCAGTAGCGTCAGCATCACTTGGAAACTTGCTGGAAAAGCAGATGCTCCTGGATTATAAACTGCATGGGCTGGCTCTCAGCCTTCTGTACTCTTGCATGTCTTCTGAGTGATACTGACAGACACACCTAAAGTTTGAGAAGCCCTGGAATTGTCTGCTCAGGTTGCCATTATGAGAACCACAGAATGGATGGCTTAAACAGCATAAACTCACTTTCTCAACATTCTGAAGGCTAGAAATCCAGGATCAGTTGGACCGCTAGAATGATGAGTTCCCAGGGAAGCCTCTCTTCTTGGCTTGTAGCTGTCCACCTTTTCTCTATGTGCTCACATGGACTTTTTCTCAACAGACGCGCAGAGAGTGACCTAAACACTCCTTCCTCCTCTTATAAGGATACCAATCCCATTAAATCAGGGCCTCCCCATATGGCCTCATTCAATCCAAATGACATCCCCAGTGGCCGCATCTCCAAATACCATCACACTGTGGGGGGAGAGAACCTCAACATATGAGTTTTGGTAGGGACACAGTTGAGTCCATAACAACCACTGGCCTAGGGAATGAGTGTAGAAAAACAAGAGTTCCAAACATGAGCCTTGGGAGCACTTCATATTTAGAGACGGAAATAGTGAAAAGCATCCAAATAGAGAAAAGGGGTAGCTAGTGAGGGAACAGGAACAAAGCAAGAGTCTGGGTCTTGGAAAGCCAAGTAAATTATGTGTAACAAGGAGGAGAGAATGACGTGTTTGAAAAAATGGTACTGACAGGTCAAGTAAAATGAGAACTGAGAATGGACCACTGGATTTCACCATGCAGGCTCATTATTGGTCTTGGCAAAAGCAGGCTAATTGGATGATGGAGGCTCATGCCTAATTGGAATGGGTTAGAGAGAAATAAGAGGAGGAGTACAGATATAACATGCAGACGTTTTCTTTAAGAAAGGGGAGCAGAGAAACAGGCTGATAGTTGGAAGAAAATGTAGATTTATGAGAGTTTTATTTTTAAAAGAAGTTACACCATGTCTGTTTTCTGATAGAAATAATTCTGGAAGACAAAAAACAATTTTTTTCAAGTGAAAGAGGACAGAATTTCTAGAAGGATAGCCTTGTGCAGATGGAATGAAATGGGGACTGATGAACAACTGCAGCTATTGGTCTTCATAGCATGGAACACAGCAAGGAAAGGAATACTTGTAGTCAATAGAGAAGTTAGAATTTCATAAGGTAGTCAAGAAGTGAAGTTGCTCAGTCGTATACGACTCTTTGAGATCCCATGAACTATAGCCTACCAGGCTCCTCCGTCCATGGTATTTTCCAGGCAAGAGTACTGGACTGGGTTGCCATTTCCTTCTCCAGGGGGTCTTCCCAACCTGGGGATAGAACCTGGGTCTCCTGCATTTCGGGCAGCACTTTACTCTCTGAGCCACCAGGGAAGCCCCTAACTTAGTCAAGCATTGGCTTTTTCATGTTCTGATTGCCACTAGATTCACTGGTCCTTAAATATTATAAAACATCAGTTTATATATTTAAAAACTTGCCAGTGGTTTGTGAAATTCAATACTGAATTCCTCTTTGTTATGAGATACATACACATCTTATGATAAAATTCTGTTTGAACACTGCAAAGGGACATAACATATGTGCATATGGGAAATGTAATTTGCTTGCTGAAGAATAATTTTAAACTAGAGAAGCAGTCAACTTAGTGAGTCAAAAGTAGATTGGCAAATCAGTCAACAGATTTGTAGATTCTATCTGGAATTTTCTTGGCTGGGGTTACGTGGCTTCAGCTATTTTGTTAATTTAGTTTTAGTTTTATAGCTAGCAATATTAAATTTTACTCTTGAATTTTGTTTGTCACTAAAATCCTAATGAGAAAAAGAAAAGCGTTCATTCAAGGGAAAAAGAAACAACTCTGACAAGCCTGTTTACTGGGAGAGAACAGTCAATATTTTGTTACAGCACATTTCTTATATTTCATTTTGAAGGTTTTATGATGCTTTTAACATGGACCAGAGAACATACACCACTGCAAAATAAAATCCTTTATGATATATATTTCCCTTTGGTAATATCCCCTTACATATATGTTGTCCAATGGCTATCATTAAGTATTAGCAGATGTAAAATGTGCTCTCCTTTCCCTTTCTCTCACCCCTTCCTCTTTTGATTAGTTCTAAACTCATGTTTAAATTGATGGAGGAGCTGTTCTGTGCTAAGGTGCTTCAGTTGTGTCTGACTCTCTGTGACCACATGGACTGTAGCCCACCATGGGATTCTCCAGGCAAGAATACTGGAGTGGGTGGCCATGCCTTCCTCCAGGGGATCCTCCTGGCACATGGACGGAACCCAGGTCTCTTTTGTCTCCTACATTGGCAGATGGGGTCTTTACCACTAGCACCACCTGGGAAGCCCAAATTGATAGATATGGGGCTGCTACTGACCCAAGAAGAAGCTGACACAGAAGGAACCCGTAAACCAGTCAGCTAATTCTTTCCATTTAATATTGAAATCATGGTCCACATTTAAGGCAGAAAACTTGGGACAAATAAGATTTTTCTCTAAGAGAGAAAGAAAGAAAAAGAGAAGCTTCAGGGTAGAATTGAAAAAGAATTAAGACTATTAGATGATTATAAATTGTTCTAAGAAAGAGCTAGCTGGACCTATCACCCGCCTAGCTGTGCTTAGCTCCAAGGGAAGAGCACATCAGTGAGCGTCTGAGAGGAGACCTGGATCCCTGGGAAATGGTGGCCTTCTGTAGCTTTCATGTGCCTTCATGAATTTAGGCAGAACGTACCTACATAAACCCCCAAATTTCCTATGTACACAATATATGGGAAAAGAGCTTCAGACTCTTTCAGAGGAGACACAAAAGGGCCTCATAGTTGTCATAAGATGATAGTGTGGCAACAAGCAGCATGGGACATTCTGGTATTGAGCAGGTGAGATAAAATGACTCACTACACACCAGTGTGAAAGGGTGATGAGGGCCCAGAGTCAGCCGGGCCAGGTACATCTCTCAGACACTGGTAAGAAAAGACACTAACCAAAGAACAAATATCTCTCTCTGCTCCTTTGACTATACGTAAGAATCCCACCCCACTAGGACTTAGATCATAACCCTTGGAGGGGAGGAAGGAGGAAGTAGAGAAACTCTTATTTGACTGAGTTGAGTGTTGAAATGAGGGTGTTTACTCATAAATGACAAAAATGGTTTTCTCTTATTGGGGAGAAAGGGTGTCAAGATTAAATTCAGTTATTGAAAAATAAGGAATGCTTATAGTCTTTGTATATATATGTCTTATGATTTCACACCCCAGTGTGAAACAGTGGAAACAATGGTAGACTTTACTTTTGGGGCTCCAAAATCACTGCAGATGGTGACTGCAGCCATGAAATTAAAAGACACTTGCTCCTTGGAAGAAAAGCTATGACCAACTTAGACAGCATATTAAAAAGCAGAGACGTTACTTTGCCAACAAAGGTCCATCTAGTCAAAGCTATGGTTTTGCCAGTAGTCATGCATGGATATGAGAGTTGGACTATGAAGAAAGCTAAGCGCCAAGGAATTAATGCTTTTGAACTGTGGTGTTGAAGACTCTGGAGAGTCCCTTGGCCTGGAAGGAGATCCAACCAGTCAATCCTAAAGGAGATCAGTCCTGAATATTCATTGGAAGGAATGATGCTGAAGCTGAAGCTCCAATACTTTGGCCACCTGATGTGAATAACTGACTCATTTGAAAACACGCTGATGCTGGGAAAGATTGAAGGAGGGAGGAGAAGGGGACAACAAAGGATGAGATGATTGGATGGCATCACTGACTTGATGGACATGAGTAAGCTCTGGGAATTGGTGATGGACAGGGAAGCGTGGCGTGTTGCAGTCCATGGAGTTGCAAAGAATCAGACATGACTGAGCAACTGAATTGAAATGAACTGAACTGAACATACTCAACACTTTTAAACTGTATGTGGTCTATTTGACAAACCATTTGAGTTAAAAAGGTCAGTTAATTTTCCAGCTGTTTCATCTGTTTAACCCCTTTCTACTTCCTGAAATTTCACAAATAATCCAATTCTCAAAGTAGCACTGATTTATCTGGGTATAATTAGACATACCTGTGAACCTATTCCTAGTCCTGTGGGGGATCCCAACCCCTTCCTAATATTTCCAAAGAGGCTTGGTGGAGGTAGGTTCAGATTATATTTTTCCAGGTCATCTCTTGCTCAAATTTCCTGCTTCAGTTGGCACAACTATTTTTTCAACTAATGCAATTTTGTTTTTTTAGTATGTCAGGTTTTCACTGAAGTCATAGAAATTACTTAAAGCAATGAAAGTACAGCACAGTATAGGCAGTAACTTTAAACATGAGACCTTCCTTCTTTTTGACCAGTATCTGCTTATCTCCTGGTGTGAAGTTTTCCCTTAGAGTTCTATTTTCCTGTTGTCCTGCTACCTTTTTTTATCTTTCCCTTTTTTAGCCATGCCCCATGGCATGTGAGATCTTAGTTCCCTGACTAGGGATTGAACCCGTGCCACCTGCAGTGGCAACTTGGAGTCTTAACCACTGGACCTCCAGGGAAATTCCTTGTAGCCTACTATTCACTATCTTTTCAGTCTTTCCCTATAGCTCTCCATTCTGAATCCTATATTTCTATAACTCACTATTCACACACTTAGTATTTCTGAATCAATTTTAAATTATTCGTTTGGATGTGTGGTACCATGTCAACATACCAATAATATATTTATTCATCTAAAATAATTAGAGCTCAACTTAATACCACAAATTTAACTTGTGTAATTCCATGGTTTTTAAATTTAAAAATTATGACCTCCTAGCTTAAGTAACTTTGCCGGTTGACTTCTAAAAAGTCCTGGGAAAAAAAGAATCATTACTCAATTAACTTTAAAGAATTGTTCCAATTTCCATTGAGTTTAAATATATATGGAATACAAAGAGATCACTTTATATATTTGCATAAGAATATTTCCATTTTCATTAGCTATTTCCAAGGGTTAAATTCCGAAGCATAAAATTCCAGTACAATCTTTCTGCATCTCCTATAATACTAACTTAGAGAGCCCTATAATCTTCTCTCCCCATCCATCTATGAGAAAGCTCTTTTTCAAAGCTCAAGGAAGTACCACATCTTTGGTGAATGCTTCTTCTAATCATTATAAATCACAATGTTCCACATATTTGTGGTACATGTATGTGCAGTACATGTATGTGTAGTACAAACATAATTTTGCTCTCTAAATATTCTCCTGGGTGCGAACTCTTGTGTAACCTTGCTATAGCTCAAGTTTTTAATAGGTGCCTTTTAGGTTGTAGTTTCCTACACATAAAACCAAGAACATGATATGCACTCAGTAGATTTTTTTTTTATAAATTTCATCAAACATTAGTTATAGCATGCTGCAATTTTGCCAATGTTCAAAGACTAAAACTCCAACCCATACTTAGAATGATTACATACATACATTTTTGTTTGGTAAGATAGTTTTTTGCCTTTTTTGTGGGTATAATTTATACAGAGTCAAATGCACAGATACTAAGTTTGATGAGTTCTGACAATCTATGCCCCATACAATCTATACTTTTGCCCCTAAAAAGATACATACTTCCATCACTGCAGCTGATTCCCTTATGCACGCCCCCCAGGGACAGCTCCTATTCTTATTTTTATCACAATATATTACCTTGGCTTGCCTACAACATCAAACACACAGAATTATACCATATGTACTGTTTCATGTCAGCCTTCTCTCACACAGCATAAAGTGTTTTGAGATTCATCCCTGTTGCTGTAACAGAAATTTATTCTATTTTATTTCTGAGGAGTATTTCGTCATGTAAATGTACCACACTTTGCTTCTGCATTTTCTTATTGATGTTCATTTGGGTTTTCCAGTTTGGGACTATTAAGAATCAAGCTCCTCAGGATAATTTTTGTACATCATTTTGGACACATGTATTTTTGTTTGTTTTTTCTCTAAGATATCCTAGATATCTCTACAGAGGAATTGCTGGGGCATAGTATGGATATGAGTTTATAAGAAACACTAAGCAACCTGGTGTTTGTAAAATGGTTATCATCTTGCATTTTTAAAGCAATGTTAGGGATTTGAGTTGTTCAGTATCTTTGCTGTATTGTCAGTCCCTTTAATTTAGCCATTCGTAAGTGTGAACCAGTATCTCACTGAGGTTTGAGTCTGCGTTTTATTAATGAATAATCCTGGTTTTGGGCTTACCTTGTAGCTCGGTGGTAAAGAATCCACCGGCCAATGCAGGAGATGTGGGTTCACTCCCTGGGTTGGAAAGACCCCTTGGTAAGGAAAAGGCAACTCACTCCAGTGTTATTGCCTGGGAAACTCATGGACGGAGGAGCCGGATGGGCTCCGGTCCCCGGGGCTGCACAGCGTTGCACATGACTGAGCTCCTAGATGACAGCAGCGATCCTGTCTTCACAAACTTGCTGCTCATTTTCACGTTTTCATCTCATACCTATGTGACAACTTAGATATCCTCTTGTAAAAAAATGTGTTCAAGTCTTTTGCCATTTTTCGGTTGGCTTGGGTTTCTTTTCTCACTGACCTATGTGAATGTTTGCACTTTCTAAAGACAAGTCTTCCCTTAGACAGATGCTTTGCAAATGTTTCGTCACACTTTCTGAGTTGGCTTTTCACTCTGCTAATGTATTTTCTGATAAACAGAACTTCTTAATTTTAATATAGTTAAATTTATCATTCTATTCTTTGATAGTTTGTTTTTGTCTCTTCAAGAATTTTTGTTTGCAGTTCTGAAGGTAGTCTCCTATGTCTTACTCTAAACTACACACACACACACACACACACACACACACACACACACACACATATATTTGCTTATTGTCCACTTAGATCTGCAATCCATCTGGGATTGACTTTTTGATAAAGGGTTATGAAGGAGTCAAGATCAGTGGTTTTCCACATGGATATCCAATTGTCCCAGCACTATTTGTTGAAAAGTTGTCATTTCTTCTCCAAACTTCACCGACATCTTGCCATAAATTAGGTGATGGTATATATGTCTCTCTTTCTGGACTTGCCTTTCTATCTTGTTGGTGATTTTCTCTCTTCTTTTACTATTTTAGACACTACTGCTTTCTCATAGATCTTTGAAATATCTGGTGGTAGAAGTCTTTCTTGCAATGTGTACTTGTCTTGAATATTCTTATCGTTTATATTTCTTTGTGAATTTTTAGAATTATTTCTGTTGATTTAAAAAAATAAACATAAATTTGCTAGGAACCTCACTAGAATTGCATTGAATCTAGAGATTAATTTGAAGAAAATTGACATCTTTGCATTACTGAGTCTTTCAGTCCATGAACAGAATCAGTTAACTATAGCTACACTAATGCTATGTTACAACAATCCCAAAATTGAGCGGTTTAAAACAAAAGTGCCATGTATTGTTACAGATGTGGTTCCTGGGCGGGGCTGTGGTGACTGGAATGAGTCATCACCACATGATTCTGCTCCACCTGCCTCTCATTCTGCTGAAACAGGTAGGTAGACCGGGACACAGCCTTCTCCTGGCAATGGTAGAAGTACAAGAATGCAAGGGTAATTGCACAAACCTATTTCAAGCTACTGCTTGAAATTCATCAGCTAAAATTGTATTTACACAGATAGGTCATTTGGCTGAGTCCAGAGTCTGGGGTAGAAACATTAAACTTCTCCAGCTTTGGTGGGGCAGCGAGTACATAACAAAATGTCTCAGCATCAGGTTGGTTGAGTAATTGGGTCTCATCTAGGAAATAAATCAGTCTAGGCAAGCTAGGATTCCTGTTTTTATGACCAATATTTGGTTTTGTCAAAGCTGCAAAATCCTTGGTGTACTAAAATGTTCCAACATGCTTTTTAGACCCCCCTCATAGCCCTGAATGTTTATTTCATAAATAGAAAGAGTTCATGTTTCCCCAGTTCTGCTTTAACTCATTTTATCTTTTAAAAGGTAGAGTGAATGTATCAAATTTTAAGCATTTCCAACCCAGTTTGCTTCTGTCTGCTTGCCCTCTTTTTCTAGCTACAGTCAAACTAGAGTTTTTAAATTGTTAGAATTGGCTGAACAATCTGGAATCTGTAGGACTTCTCCATTTGCTGTCTACCTCCGGTCTGATTTCAACGCTCATTCAGGTCACTCATATAAAAAAATAATCATTGCGGCATTGTTTCTGATAGCAAAATTACAGAATGCAGACTCTTATTTTTCACACTATAAAATAATATTTAGCAATAGAAATTAACAAATGCTATCTACCTATGTCAACATGTACAAATGTGAAAAATAAAATATTGAATAAAATAGCAACTGTAAAAGAATACACTGAGTATGATGCCATTTATATATATTGAAGAAGTGTAAAACAGAAGTCTATCATCTTGTGAATGGATGTTAAACAGACAGGCGGGTGTGCAAACAATTCTCACCAACTCCAGGGGCCAAGAGCATTGGCTGTTTCTTCAACGTTTTTAGTTTTAAAACAACATGAATGAGAAACAAACAAGACAGTGTTAACATCTCTTAGATCATAGGGGCCAATAGATACGTGGGTATTTTTCATAAATTTGTATTTTCTCTAGGTTTGAAATATTTAATAGAGGGACTAAATTTTTGAAAAATAAATATTTTGAGACATAATTCTATAATTGTACCTCACCTCCTTTCTTCAAATGCTCACTACTTGTTTTAACGTTAACCCCTAGATGGTCATTGATATTTTATTTATATATCTTTAACTTGGAGCTCCCTTTATAGCCAGAAGATGATGGTACACTGACTAGTCTTTATGGAGAGCAGGATAATGTGACATTAAAAACTCAAATGTTCTATTGATGCACCTCTTCCAGGAATGGACATGTAAGAACACTAGAGCTACTTCAGAGTCTGATTCTGAGCAGGGCATGAAGTATTGTTTCTGACTGACATATACTTGGTTTGTCAGTGAATATTTTATGGTTGGATGCACAGTACTACTTTTTTTCATAATTTGCAAGCATATCATGCTAGCTAAACAGATTTAGGGCTTGAAATCTCAGTGAATGTTGGCAAGTCTTTTCATGAGTAGATGGAAGCTTGATTCAGTACGATCTACAATGAGAAGGTGCTATGCCATGGAGATTTGCTGTTTTGTGTTTTGTCTAGCTCCTTTCCCACTATAGTCTCCCCTCTACCAGATTTTAAATTTGCTTCCTGACAGCAAGACAATTATTGGGTTAAGACCTGATGACTTTTATAGAAGGCTTTCAAATATGATGTGGAATAAATCCATAGATAAGTTAATAAATGATTTAAAACATCCTCTGCATTATTAGTGTCAAATGTTGTTTGTGCTGAATATTACTTATTATAAAAAGGTTATTTAAACAACATGAAATGAATATTTAAAAGAGATTTTGTCCATTATTTTATTACCATAGCGCACAAGTATATGTAGAGCCATATGCCTTAGGTACACACACGTTCTGTAGAGCAATAACTGTAGTGAATGTGTTATATTTTGTAAGATTTATTTAGTATCCTGCTTCATAGGTTCTTAAAGTATATTTTAATGTGTCATTTTTTATTCTACTGATTGACTAGGTTGGCTAAAATCTGACTTGTTTACTCATTCTCCAACTCTTAATTCTCTTTTTCAATTACATGCATTTTTACTTTTAAATATAGTAGCAGTTCATCAATGTGAAATTCTAAGGTGATTTTATGTAAGTAAATTTTTCTAAATACCTGAGGCATACCCACATTTTTTGACATTTAATCTATATTAAAATAGTTTTAAAATGTTCTATGCCCTTTGATGAATCCTCAAGTGAGGATAATGAACATATTTTGTTGATAAATTTCCATGATATTTTAAGGAGCAATAATTGCACTGTATAGATTAGTAATTCTGTTCTGCATTTTAATTTTTACCTCACTCTGCCTTTGTCAGTTTACTTTTGATGAGATTTTTGCTAACTCTATCCAAGGCTAAATGCTTCTCTTTCTATTTTCTTCTAATTTACTTTGGGTTGAAGAAACAGATAGAAAATCTTATTATGACTATACATTAGTAAGTGTGCATATGGCACCATTTGAAGAAAGCTTAAGAAACAGATATCACAAGATGTTTGTCACTTTTTTTGGATTACCTTTTTGACTCTCTTTTTCAGACACTGCTTTTAAAAGAGCTCTGAAGAAGTGAATTGCATGCCCTGATACAAGATTTTGAAATACACATTTTAAAAAATTGCATAGATTGCTGATTCAGGTTGCCTTTTAATAATAATTATACATGAACCAGCAGTGTGTACAGCTAAATAGTAACATTCCTACTGTTAGAAAAATGTCTTTATAGAAAAATTAACAAGATGCTATTTGACAAAACTCTAGGTGCTGTGGTATTAAAAACCTAAATAGTATTCTCACATGGTTATTTCCAAGGAAATGCATTGCACACTGTGATTGTAAAATGCTCTTCAAATTGGCTGCAGCCTACATTAGATGCACTTCCCTCTGTCCTTGCCCTGACAATTCTGAAAGTGAGATAGCATCAATATAAATATTTTTTTGTGTGTGTGCGTGTGTAGCAGAGTTTTATTAAAGTATAAAAAGGGACAACTTATTTAACATTTATGCAGAGTACATCATGCGAAATGCTGGGCAGGATGAATCACAGGCTGAAATCAAGATAACTGGGAGAAATATCAACAACCTCAGATATGCAAATGATACCACTCTAATGGCAGAAAGTGAAGAGGAACTAGAGCCTCTTGATGAAGGTGAAAGAGGAGTGAAAAAGCTGGCTTAAAACTCAACATTCAAAAAACTAAGGTCATGGCATCTGGTCCTATCACTTCATGGCAAATAGATGGGAGAAAATTGGAAAGAGTAACAGATTTTCTTTTCTTGGGCTCCAAAATCACTGCAGATGGTGACTGTAGCCATAAAATTAAAAGACACTGGCTCTTGGAAGAAAAGCTATGACAAAACTACACAGTGTATTAAAAAGCAGAAACATCACTTTGCTCACAAGTTCCATATAGTCAAAACTATGGTTTTTTCAGTAGTCCTGTACAGATATGAAGGTTGGACCATAAAGAAGGCTGAGCACTGAAAATTGATGCTTTTGAATTGTGGTGCTGGGGAAGAAACTCTTGAGAGTCCCTTGGACTACAAGGAGATCAAACCAGTCAACCCTAAAGATAACCCTGAATATTCATTGGAATGATTGCTACTGAAGCTAAAGCTCCAACACGTTGGCCACCTGATGTGAAAAGCCAACTCGTTGGAAAGGAACCCTGATGCTTGGAAAGATTGAGGGCAAGAGGAGAAAGGGATGACAGAGGATGAGATGGTTGGATGGCATCATCGACTCAATGGACATGAATTTGAGCAAACTCTGGGAGGTAGTGGAGGACAGAGGAGCCTGGCTGCAATCCATGGGGGTTGCAAAGAGTGAAACACCACCTGGTGACTGAACAAGAATCATAACTAAATCTAGAGTAAGACTAAATTTGAGGAACTGTGGTTCCTTGGCTTCTCCCAGGAAAGGAAGTCCATGAAAATACTCTGAATGACTGGTTAGCCTTCACTGGGGCATTGCTGAGCCCCAACTGGTCTTATCCTCCACAGACACCTCAAAAATACAAATCTTTCCTTTTATCCTGTTACTCTTAACTTACTCACAGTCTATCATTGTTGGCTAAGGTTGTTAAAGTGGATGGACATGAGATAATATACCAATTTCCTAAATTGCATTAAATTGTGTGTGTTTATGTGCATATGTGTGGTGTTGTACATCTGTAAATGTGTCCATAATCTTAAGAAAGTATTTATATCATTCATCAGATTTTCAAAGAAAG
Organism: Odocoileus virginianus; assembly: GCF_023699985.2. Lineage (NCBI taxonomy): Eukaryota > Metazoa > Chordata > Mammalia > Artiodactyla > Cervidae > Odocoileus > Odocoileus virginianus. Next base: position 19,578,971 of record NC_069698.1, read on the forward strand.
ACATAACTATGAAATGATTGAGGGATACCCTCTTAGGGGACAGTCACTATCAGATGAAAGTGTCAGAGATTAATAAACAGGCATTTATTGAGAGCCTTGAGGAAGAAGTCTGCTAATTGTAAGATACCTAATGAACTGTAAATGTGAAATATTCTTCCAATCTGAAGACATTTACTGCTTATTCATTGCTTTGACTCAACTAACGCAGACTACTGAAAGACCCATAAAATTGGTAGTGTTCAATGCTAAAGAAGGCACAGTGAAATAGTATTTCTGACAGGAGGCAAGTCCTTTTGATAGACAATATGACAATTCATTTAATGGACTCAAACCAAACTTTACACTATTTGAAACTCTCTACTTCTGGAAATGCCCCCAAAGAAAAGCTCAGGTATAAAAAACAAACAAACAAACAAACTACTTATAAGAACACGTTCATTTAGGGAATATTCATCATAGAATCAGTTCAGTTCAGTTGCTCAGACATGTCCAACTCTGCGACCACATGGTCTGCAGCATGCCAATCTTTCCCTGTCCAACACCAACTCCCAGACCTTGCTCAAACTCATGTGCATGGAGTCAGGGATGCCATCTCACCATCTCATCCTCTGTCGTCCCCTTCTCCTCCTGCCCTCAATCTTTCCCAGCATCAGGATCTTTTCCAATGAGTCAGTTCTTCCCATCTGGTTGGCAAAGATTTGGAGCTTCAGCTTTATCATCAGTCTTTCCAATGAATATTCAGGACTGATTTCCTTTAGGATTGACTGGATTGACCCCCTTGCTATCCAAGGGACTCTCAAGAGTCTTCTCCAACACTACAGTTCAAAAGCACCAGTTCTTTGGTGCTCAGCCTTCTTTATGGTTCAACTCTCACATCCATGCATGACTACTGGAAAAACCATAGCTTTGACTAGACAGACCTTTGTTGGCAAAGTAGTGTCTCTGATTTTTAAAATGCTGTCTAGGTTGGTCATAGCTTTTCTTCCAAGGAGCAAGCATCTTTTAATTTCATGGCTGCAGTCACCATCTGCAGTGATTTTGGAGTCCAAGAAAATAAAGTCTGTCACTGTTTCCATTGTTTCCCCATCTATTTGCCTGAAGTGATGGGACCAGATGCCATGATCTTCATTTTTTGAATGTTAAGTTTTAAGCTAAATTTTCCACTCTCCTCTTTCACTTTCATCAAGAGGCTGTTTATTTCTTCTTCACTTTCTGCCATAAGGGAGGTGTTATCTTCATATGACACCTCTTCCTCATATGAACCTCATCTTCATATCTGAGGTTATTGATATTTCTCCTGGCAGCCTGGCATTTCACATGATGTACTCTCTCTGCATATAAGTTAAATAAGCAGGGTGACAATATACATCCTCGTGGTAATCCTTTCTTAATTTGGAAGCAGTCTGTTGTTCCATGTCTGGTTCTAACTGTTGCTTCTTCGCCTGCATACAGGTTTCTCAAGAGACAGGGTAAGGTGGTCTGGTATTCCCATCTCTTTGAGAATTATCCACAGTTTGTTGTGATCCACACAGTCAAAGGCTTTGGCATAGTCAATAGAGCAGAAGTAGATGTTTTTCTGGAACTCTCTTGCTTTTTCTATGATCCACCAGATGTTGGCAATTTGATCTCTGGTTCCTCTGCCTTTTCTAAATGCAGCTTGAACATCTGGAATTTCTTGGTTCACCTACTGTTGAAGCCTGACTTGGAGAATTTTGAGCATTACTTTCTAGCATGTGAGATGAGTGCAATTGTCTGGTAGTTTGAACATTCTTTGGCATTGCTGGCTTTCCTGGCAGCTCAGCTGGGTAAAGAACCTGCCTGCAGTGCAGGAGACCCTGGTTCAATCCCTGGGTCAGGAAGATCTCCTGGAGAAGGGACAGGCTGCCCACTCCAGTGTTTTTTGGGCTTCCCTGGTGGCTCAGGTGGCAAAGAATCCACCTGCAGTGCAGGAGACCTGGGTTCAGTCCCTGGGTTGAGAAGATCCCCTGGAGAAGGGAAAGGCTACCCACTCCAGTGTTCTGGCCTGGAGGATTCTATGGACTGTTTAGTCCAAGAGGTCGCAAAGAGTCTGACATGACTGAACAACTTTACTTTAACTTTTCTTTGGGATTGGAATAAAAACTGACCTTTTCCAGTCCCATGGCCACTGCTGAGTTTTTCAAATTTGATGGAGTATTGAGGACAGCACTTTCACACATCATTGTAGAATAGATACAAGTAATTTAAATATACAGTAAAAAGGTAATGTTTAATTATATTAAGGTCTGTAAAGTATGAGATATTATAATAATTATGGAAGCATCACAGTGATATGAAGGTGATAAGTAAAATCTGAGAATTTTTAGTCTTATTCTCTTCTGTTCAGCTATCCATTGCCATTAGAATCAACTGATTCACAATCTGTAGTCATTGGATTCTCCTCCTTTTCTTACTGTTGCATTGATGGTAGCCACTTGAATGCTCAAAACTTGGATTCCAAAGAATACTTTATGTCAGTTAATCCTAGGTGAAAAGTTCATCACTTGTCCCATTTTCTTAATATTACCTGGATTAAAAAATAATCATACCAGATGCCCTTCACATTTGAAGCACAAATAAAAGCAAATATCTTTTGTGTATAGCCTTAGCAAACAATGTTAATTTGCTTATGGCTGTGAATAAGAATGTTAAACATGAATCAAAACAAGTAAATTTTAAGTAGCACCAATACTGGAAATCTAAAAACTAAAAATCATCCTCACTAAAGAATGCATGGGGAATTTTTTAATTTGCCTTTGTGCTTCCTGAGAAATGAGGAAAGATAAGGAAGGCTGTTTGTCAGTGAACTGCAGGTACCATGATGAGAAAGCCCTGCTCATCTAACAACTTAGAATGGCTTAGCTCCTGGTTGCTAAGTCTGTCTCATAAGCAAAATAAATTAGATGTGCAAATAATAATCAGAATCCTGCTTCTAAAGATATGCCTTAAAAATAAGTAAACTAGAAAATAACAGAACATTAAAAAAAAATCTTTCATAGTGTTTGCTCTACTAGTCTTGGGAGATGGACCAAGATATTACTGACCTAATGCTGGAATAAGGGGTAAAATGGGGAACTGATAAACAGGGACTTTCAACTAAATTGGATGTCACCCTGAGACCTCGCTTACCCTTTTGACTTTCTACTGAACCCTCCAGATATACAAAAATAAACAAGCCATAGTAGAGATAAAACAAAACTTATCTGCCACTGGAGGTCACCTCCTCTTTAAAAGAATCCCTGGTCCAGAGAATTATGCTTGGGGATCAACTCCTGATGCCACTGCAACCTCCTCTGCCCACCCTGTCTAATAGACATGTCTTTTTACTTTTCCAGGAGTGACATTTTAAGAGTGTTTAAACAAATGGGAATGCTAAAAAGTGAGCTAAGCATTTTTCCTGCCCTTAATTCCTCAAATTATTGAAAGATGTGTTTTGTGTCTGAAATAGTTTTCCTTTTGCTCCATCATATTCCCAACTAGATTGTAATTTTTTTTCAAGTCCAAGTTAGATGTACATAGGGACAGCTGCTAATCAGAAAACAGTTATCACCATCTGGGCTAGGGTGAACTGTACAACCCTACTCAAGATTTTCTTCTGTGAGTTCATGGCTTTGTTGAGTTGCTGAACACCTTGCTTCTCTAGACAATTTTTTTAAGACATTTTATTAAATATGAAAAATAACCTCCATTTAAAAAGCCACTTAGATGTACTTTTTGTTACTTACATTCAAATAAATACCATCTGATTAATGAACTCTATTCTAAAAAAGTGTAAAAAAAAGTTTTCCTGTTATTTCCAAGTCTTAATATTGAAAAGATTTTGTCATTCAAAGAACTCCAAGCCTGTATGATTCCCATTGGAAGAGGTCCAACAGGAGGAAATGGCATTTTTCGAAGCCAGATATTTTAGATATCATCAATAAATATGTATTAAGAAAACACTGAGGTTGTGGCAATACTTAGTCATAATAAAGCCCAAGGTCACCACCCTCAGCTTTTATAACTTAATGAAAGCCTTAGGGAGCGCAAAGCAAATTGGTATTTTATGCACAAGATTGCAGGCAATCAAAGAGCCTGTAAATGTGGATGGGAGCCAGGAAAATCTGGATGCAATCTAGTTAGCATAGAAGGTGCTGCTTAGAATTCTCAGGGGTGGAGAGATGAGAAAGAAAAACATGTTTATAAGATAAAAGTGTTTTCTTGGAGGAAGTTCACTGTGAAATGCCAGTGCCATAATGATGGACACCACAGGCTGGAGAAAATGTTGCTTGGAATTAATGTTTTTTAAAAAATCAAAAGATTACTTTATGAAATGAACAAAATATAAAGCAAATAAAATGGATTGTAGTTTGGATTCTTTGTATATTCATTCAAGCCAAATTTAGAGATGCTGAGACTATTTCAGGAGTCTTTGAAATAATGTATATTCTGTTTTCAAAGTAAAAATAATTAAAACTTTCCATTAGGATAAGTAGGTCTAGAGGCAATAGCACAGTGTTTAAACTATCATCCTTATAATCAACTAAGTCTTAATGTATTAAGCATCTGGAGTTTTTTGCTCCACCAGACAAGAGAAAAATAGAGCTAAATTATTAGGGAAGGAAAATGAACTGATATATAAGGATGTCAGTGGTACCATATGTTTATGTCAACAAGATGAAATTCTACCTGGAGTTAGTGGAATAGCAGAAATAGTCACATCTTTAAGTTTCTTCTATTCCTAATGCTGATTAACTTACTATTCTTTTAATTGCATTGGACAGTTGCAATTTAGTTGCAACTAATTATTTCAGTATCAAAAATATTAAGAAAAAAGATTAAAAAATTGCAAAAATTGTTGGAAGAGTATCAGTTCTGCAGTTTAGATGGGATATTGCATGCATGATGTAATTGTGCCATTATGCTGGCACAAAGCATGGGAAATCTTTCTGTGACCATAATTTGAAAAATTAATAAAAAAAATCACAGTTTACTATATCTTTTAAAAATCTTTATCTCCATGTAAAATTTAAACTGAGTGATGAATACAAAGCTTTTATTAGGACTATTTAAAATTAATCTGAGTGATGAAATTTACAAATGAATTGCTATGAATATAGTTAGACATTCTTTGGTATTGTTTTAATTATAGACTCTAGTAGAATGTATCATCATGAAGAAATGGCAGCTGTGAAAAATTTCAGTAGATTAAAATTGAAATCTATAACAAACTGAGTTGATAAATGAAAATTGTAGAAAAATGTAAACTTGAAGGCAATTTAAATATGAAGCAACAGAAAATACCTTTTTTCTTTTCTTTTGTGGAAAAAGTTTCAGTGCTTTTGTGTGCTAAGTCAATAACAAACACCATTTAACCTTTTTTCTCTAACATTAATTTAAATTACAAAATAAACTACATTAATTATGGAGAAATTTATAATAAGTCAAAGGAAAAAAGAAATCCCATCATTCAGAGAACAACTATTTAATACTGATATTTACTCTATTTCCTACTTTATTTATATTGTTTAAAGCAAAATATTTCAAGCATTAAGAAACTGTTGGATCATTTCTTATGTATGTTTTGTACATATGCTTCAGAAGAATTTTTTCTATAATATATCATCCATATTTCCTTTTGTAACCAAACACAGGTTCTGCTGCTTGTCACTCATAAGCCAATAATTTGAGAGGCAAATGTGTGTAGAAAGGAAATATGGTTTAATCATAAAAGCCAGCAGGCTGAGGAAATGGTGGACTCATGTCCAGAGATCAGATTCTAGTCAGCCATGATAGCTTTTAAAGGGAAAAATTGGGGAAGAGGGAGAATATCAGTGAATCAAGGCATGAGGCTGGGTTTTGCATCATTTTCCACTGAGTGCAGACTGGCTGATTCTCTCTGCAGCCGTCTTGCCTGTGTGATCTGCCTGCATGACTGCTAAGGGGACTGTTGAGCGTAGACAGTTAGTCTTCTTTTTATCTAGGGTAAGAATCTACAGGTTAGACAAGGCCTAATGTACATTCAGTGGAGAAGGCAATGGCACCCCACTCCAGCACTCTTGCCTGGAATATCCCATGGACGGAGGAGCCTGGTAGGCTGCCGTCTATGGGGTCGCACGGAGTCGGACACGACTGAAGTGACTTAGCAGCAGCAATGTACCTTCAGGAGAGCGTAAGTCAGGAGTTAGCTTCTTTCTTTCTTTTAACTTTTTATATTATATTAGAGTACAGTTGGGCTTCCCTGATAGCTCAGTTGGTAAAGAAAAAAGTGCAAGTTAGTTGCACAGTCGTGTCCGACTCCTTGTGATTCCATGCACTTCAGCCTGTACCCCTTCTCTGTCTCTGGAATTCTCCAGGCCAGAATACTGGAGTGGGTTGCCATTTCCTTCTCCAGGTTGCCACTTTCTTCCCCAGGTTGCCGTTTCCTTCTTCAGGGATCTTCCTGACCCAAGGATTGAACCCAGATCTCCTGCATTGCAGGCAGATTCTTTACCAGCTGAGCCACAAGAACTCTGAAGTTGGTAAAGAATCCACCTGCAATGTGGGAGACCTCAGTTCGATCCCTGGGTTGGAAAGATCTGAGAAGGGAAAGGATACCCACTGCAGTATTCTGGCCTGGAGAATTCCATGGACTAGTCCATGGGGTCGCAAAGAGTCGGACAGGACTAAGTGACTTTCATACATAAAGTATAGCCAATGAACAACGTTGTGATAGATTTAGGTGCACACCAAAGCGACTCAGCCATACATAAACATGTATACATTCTCCCTCAAACTTCCCTCCCATCCAGGGTGGCCCATAGCATTAAGCAGAGTTCCTTGTGCTATACAGTAGGGTCTTGTTGGTTATACTTTTAAACATGGCAGTGTGTACATGTTGATAACAAACTTGGTAACTATCCCTTTCTCCCATCCTTCTCTTCTGGTAACCATAAATTCATTCTCTGAGTCTGTAAGTCTGTTTCTGTTTTGTAAGTAAGTTCATTTGTATCATTTCTTTTTATAGTCTACATATAATGGATATCATACAATGCTTCTCTTTCTGTTTCTGACTTATTCCACTAGAAGTTAGTGTCAGTTTCTTAGTGATCTCATTCCTATAATTAGATTCTTCTTAGGTTAGAGGGGAACAGAAATGGGCAAACAGGAAAAAGGTAAAGAGCTTCTTTCACTTCCCCACCATCAAACATCATTTCATTTCTGTGGGATTAGGGATGAATTCTATCTTCTGTAACTTCTTCATGCTGACCTAGGGTGTCATATTCCCAGAGTGATGTATGTCAACTTGGGTTGACATAGCATCTCTTTGCTGACAATTTTAGCTTCCCACTTACATACATGGGCAGAAGAAGGTACAATTATTTTGATGCTCACAAAGATATAGATTATAATCAGTAATGTTAATCCCATTCTCATGAAGCTCATTCTTAGAATTGTACTAGCCATAGACTTAGCACTGCTCAAGATGGAGCAGCTTATGTTGTGGCTACAATGTGGTTATCATATAGTTATTTTCTCCTCCAGTGGCAGTGATTGTATCTTTAAAACAAGTTGGGAATATTTATCAGACACTGAGTCTGTGACTCTATTGTCCTAATCATTAATTGCTCAGTTTTGTGCTTGGGGGAGGGCCTGCAGGGTTCTGCTTGGTCCTACTCTACTACGGTTATTATGTTATTTTTACATTTACATCTTAAATTCTAAATATTTTTATGTGAATGAGATAGGGATCTAATATTTTCTCCCAAATAGTTACACGAGTTTCCATGTCATTTACTTTGCCACATTAGGGATTGGTTTATATATATATGCTTTGATTTATTTCAGGGCTTTCTGTCATTTCCATTGATCATAGATTAGTATAACATTGTTTTACTATTGTAACTTTACACTTAGTATTTGGTATTAGGTGGGGCTTCCCTGATTGCTCAGTGGAAAAGAATCTGCCTGCAATGCAGGAGATGTGGATTTAATTCCTGGCTGGAGTAGATGCCCTGGAGAAGGAAATGGCAGCCCACTCCAGGGTTCTTGCGTGGGAAATCACATGGACAGACGGGTCTGGAGAGCTATAGTCCATGGGGTCGCAGGAGTTGGACAGTACTTAGTAACTAAGCCACCACCACCAGTAGGAGAAAACTCTTTATATTCTCTTTAATCAAAACAAAATATTCAGGTTATTTAACAAATTTTGTTAGAAAAATATCTCTTGTGAGGATTTGGAATCACAAATTGAGGGATTTGACAGAAGACAAATTACAAGTTGTAGCAGCATTGCCATTAAGAACAATGGTCATTTGGCATTCATTGTCTTCATCAAGTCCATGACTGAAAATTCATGAAAGGCTTTCCCTAGTGGTCCATTGATTGAGAATCCATCTGCTAATGCAGAGGACACGGGTTTGATCCCTGGTCAGGGAAAATTCCACATGCTGCAGGGCAATTAAGCCTGGGTGCCACAGCTACTGAAGCCTGCATGCCTTATAGTCTATGCTGTGGAGCAAGACAAGCCACTCTATTGAGAAGCCCACAGACCCCAGCTAGAGAGCAATCCCCACTCACTGCAACTAGAGAAAGCTCGTGCACAGCAGCAAAGACCCAGAGCAGCCCCAAATAAATATATAAATAAATAATGGTAATAAAAGAAAATCCATGAAAGATCCACACTCATGGAACTGGATAAAATACTTTATCAGCTAAATGCATTTTTTTTTTAAGTGACAGAATGTCTTTAGTATCTGGTAACATATTGTGACTTTTAGTAGAAGGTAACTAAAACATCTTCAGGAAAATATTTGCAGATGTATTAAGAGGGATGCTGAAGAAGACTAGTCCATTGAGGAGTTCCAGTAGTAAGATGTGGAAGCCATGTTCAAGGAGGATCTGAATGCATTACTATCACTCTGACCCATGCTCTCAGAATCTCAATTCTTCTGGAACGCTTGGACCACCATGAGGCTAACTGCCGTCATAGCCCCTACATCTATGATGGAGCACTATGATGGAGCACAGCTCCAAACTGGTATACATGTATGAAGGTGAAGGTGAAGGTGAAGTCGCTCAGTCGTGTCCGACTCTTCGCGACCCCATGGACTGTAATCTACCAGGCTCCTCTGACCATGGGGTTTTCCCGGCAAGAATACTGGAGTGGGTTGCCATTTCCTTCTCCAGGAGATCTTCCCGACCCAGGGATTGAACCTGGGTCTCCCGCATTGTAGGCGGACGCCTTGCCATCTGAGCCGCCAGGGAAGTCCTACACGTATAGTGTTGTTGTGTGCTGTTGTATGTAAGTTCTTCTTCAATCAGTAAGTCAAAAGTGTTGTGTATTTTCTGCTTGCACAGAATTCCTAGAAATAAAATGCTTGGAGATTAGTAAAGCATAGATTTTTATTATTATATTGTTGCTTGAGCTGAAAAATTCCATTCTGCCACCCAAATTTCCTATAACCATGGTATTATATACCAAGGTGATTCATCAGGATTATAATAAATTATAGTATTTGACTATAGGAAAAACTCAACATTAATTCTGATTGTACTAAATGTTTTTTCTACATAATATTTTAGAATAATTTCTATTAACTCAGCAACTGAAAAATAAAATAACTTATTATTTTATAAGGGAAAAATTTCTGTTTGAAAAAAGGAAGGAAAGAATATGAATAAAACTGAATTTTTTATAACCTATATTTTAGTGTTGGCCTGCATGTAAGAATCATAGATGGCATTAATCAACAGAGGCTAGGAAAGGAAAAATAAAATGAATGATAGAAATTCTGAGAAGACAGGAGAAACTGTTAAATATATCCTTAAATATATGTTTACTGTTTATCTTAAGTTGTTTTCATGTAAGTGAAGTCGTTTAGTCGTGTCTGACTCTTTGCGACCCCATGGACTGTAGCCCACCAGGCTTCACCACCCATGGGATTATCCAGGCAAGAATGCTGGAGTGGGTTGCCATTTCCTTCTCCAGGAGATCTTCCCCACCCAGGGATCAAACCTGGGTCTCCCGCATTGTAGACAGATGCTTTACTGTCTGAATCACAAGGGAAGTCCTATTTTCATGTAAACTATTCTATAAATTTCAGTTGAGGATTAAGTATCTGTTCCTTCATTTTAAAGCTGGTTACAATTCCCTTACTTTATTTTCATTTGACCTATATGTGTCATCACAAGACGGACTAAAACTTTCTGCTCTAAGGAACACCTCTAAGGAACATGGTGTATAAGACATGTATATCCATGGCTGATTCATGTCAATGTATGACAAAAACCACTACAATATTGTGAAGTAATTAGCCTCCAACTAAAAAAAAAAAAGACATCATGGTACTCAGCCCAGCCAAGCCCGTATTAATGGGTGAGGCTTGAACAGCCATAGTTCTCTCTGTGTTGTGCTTAGTCACTCAGTTGTGTCCGACTCTTTGCGACCCCATGGGCTGTAGCCTATCAGGCTCCTCTGTCCTTGGGGATTCTCCAGTTAAGAACACCGGAGTTGGTTGCCATGTCCTCCTCCAGGGGATCTTACCAACCCAGGGATCAAACCCAGGACTCCTGCATTGCAGCGGGGTTCTTTACTGTCTGAGCCAGCAGGGAAATCCATAGTTCTCCCAGCCATAATTAATTAAAATAGAAGTGAATAGTTTCTCCAGAGTGCAAATGAAATCCTCATTTTCAGAATTTAGCAGAAAGAAGTAATATCTGGGCAGATGGAACAGCAGCTAAAGCTAGAAGAATGCAGGATCCATGAAGTAGACTCTTTGACAACTCATGAGTTACCTCAAGTTACAAGAATTCATGAGTTAGCCTACTATATAACGGTTGATAAGTTAAGTTATGAGTTTGTTACATCAAAAGGAAGAAGGAAAGATGAGAAAGTGAGGAAGCCAGCAACTCAGTGTGGGAGAAGAAAACACAGAAAATCATAGGTAGATTGATGCATTGTCTTAATTTTAGAATGACTCCATTTCCACTGTCCTGACCGTAATTCAACCCTGTTTTTGATTCTCATGAAATCATCTCTTCCTCCAACTAAATTCTGTAAGTGGGGATTTGATCAGTCAATCTGGAGCAGCTGCCTATTCAACAAATATTGTGATAACAGGACCTTTGCAACAAACCAAAAACAAAAACATCTTTTTTTCTTAAAAACAATAAGTTCGTAGATAAAATAGCTGGAGAGAAGGCCTGCAAACTCAAATATCACTTCTGGATGTGTTTTAAAGAAACTTTGCCATAGAAACCCAGTTTTTACTTGTTCCCACAAAAAGAAAACACAGCACCAAAGTGGGAAGTTACTGTAGAAAGAGTCAGTGGAAATGTTCAGAGTCCCATGTTAGCCATCCTCAGTTAAATATGATAGCCAGAAACTAAATGAAAGACAGGTTGTGAATACAAAAGATAATTTTGGGTCTATATTGCAGAAGTATGTTTGTGATTACTTTGCATATTGATGAAAGGAAGCATTCTTTTTCTAAAATTTTATTTTTTAATTTTCGGCTGTGCTGGGTCTTCACTGCTGCACACAGGCTTTTCTCCGGTTGCAGCAGGCGGTGGCGACTCTGTACTTAACTGTGTGCAGGCTTCTCCCTGCAGTGGCTTCTCTTGTTGTGGATCACAGGCTCTAGAGTGCATGCGCTCAATATTTACTGTTCACTAGCTCCAGAGCACAGGTTCAATAGTTGTGGTGCACGGGTTTATTTGATCCATGGCATGTGGAATCTTCCGGGACCAGGGAACGAACCCATGTCTCCTGCATTGTCAGGCAGCTTCTTTGTCTCTGGGCCACCAGGGAAGCCTGGAAGCTTTCTTTAACCTGAGAGTCGATCTTTTTTTTTTTCCAAGCTTTGAATTTGTTTCCAGATTTATCTTTACTAGTGTACTAAAAGCTTTCCCAGAGTAAGATCTTTAATTTGCTCATTACTATATCTTTAATATTATTAACCACCTATGGTATAGTAGTGATTATTCAGAAAATGGTCTGGATGAATGAACTGAATTCTTAAAGTCCTTCAAGGTGTTTTGTAGGTTCACACCTTCTATGGGAATTCCCTACTTCTGCTAAGTCTTAGCTAACTGTTTCTTCTCTAACTCTTTATTAGTCTGAACCTCAGATGTAATCATATATGGATATTTGTTTAATTATGTTATTAAGTTTCAGTTTTCTACCAATGAAATTGTTAGAACTTTAAGAAAAGGGATCACATCATCATTTCTTGATTGTTACTTAATTGACTGAAACTCTAATTGGGAACATTCAGTGAATGCTATGTCTCTATCCAACCTTTCCTAATTTCCTCAGGCTAAGCAGAACAAAAATATCTGCTTACTAGCTACTAAATCACTTAGATTAAAATTATATTTCTATCTTCTTGGCTCACTTTTATCTCCTTGAGGATGGATATTTTATTAGAAAGCACTTTACTGCAAGGGGCAAAACCAAACTAGAAATAGTTTCAGAAAAAATAAAAAATGTATTGTCATAACAGTTGAATGTCTCACATGGCCCGAGGGAAGAAATGTGCCTGGACTTTAGGAATAACTGGAAGTAAGGCTGCTAAATGCTTCCAAAAAGAAATCTTTCCAAGTGTCAGTTTATCTTATCTTGATGCTTTCTGAATATCTTTTCCCCTTTAGATTGCTTCCTTCTGTCCTCACTCTGCTCTAATGTACATAGTACAAATTTGGCTCTGAACATCTCTGGAACTTTAAATCTTATGATTCCAGTAACACAAAGTCTGATTGAATTTCCAGTCCAGTATTCCCAAGGAAAGGGTACACTGGCCCCAGTCAATCTTATTGTTTTAATCTCTTATGCCTGAGGGCAGGGGCATACTGTGGCATGACTGCTTCCTCTGGAATTTTTTTCTAAAAGTAAGAAACACTGCTGAGCTAAAGATAGGAAAAAAAAAAAGGGCATATTTTTCCTCCAGCTAGATTTTACCTGTAATCTAGTACATTGTCTCACTTACTGTCATCAAAGGCAATAGTCTAAAAGTGATCTTTGTTCTTTCTTACTCATTTTAGTTTCTTTGTCTCCTTCCAGTTTTCAATGTTTTAAATTTCTCATTTCCTTAACAATATAAAATGTAGTAAAGTAGTATGTACCACTGATATGATTGCTTTCTTCGTATTTCTATTAATGATTTTCAAACAGTAGATTTTTCAGTAGATTTTATATTACAGTAAAAATATTTGTAGATCAATGTGTAGAAACTACTCACAGTACTTATACCAATGTATAAACTTGAAAAGATAAAATTAAAAAAAATTAAATATAATCACATCCTCCAAAACGTTCACAAAACTGTCAGCAGTTAACACACTATTGACTAGGGGTTTTTTGCAGAAACTAACACTTGTGGTGTTGATACATTTCCAGGCAATAATGTGTTAGCATACATAGGGTAGTGTCACCTATTGACAAGGACCTTTTTTCCTTATTGATTTTTCTATAAAAGGAAAAATTTTGTACTAGTTCAAATGGATTCCAACCTAATGTAATCCCCAAACCAAAAACTAAGATTTCTCAATTTGTCTATTAACTTTTATATTTTTATATGTGTTTAGAATAATTGAACTGATATTTGTGTTCAATCTGAATTTTAGAGGGAATAAAAGATGAGCCAAAATAAAGCAACACAGAGGGGGGAAAAAAAGAGGCTTTTATGAAAAAGGAAATGCATCATGAACATAATCAGTAACTGAACAGCTGAAGGAAGTAAGAGACATGCTGAGGTGGCAAAATCAATCACTGGCACAATTTGTGGATTTTTATTTTTTCCTTTTCCACTTATTAATTGGTTCTGACTCACCACCCAGCAGAGACTACAAGGAAGCAAGGAGGAATTTTCTATTTCTTTAATAAATCAAAATTTCATTGTTTGGGTGGAGGAGGAAATGAATTTTTAACTATTGATAAACTTTAATTAATTCTGAAGCACAGTTGTCCCAGTGATATAAACACGAAGAAAAGTATCCAGCACTTCCTGCCTTGCACAGGTAATGACTTTGCTTCCTATCTCACTGAGAAAACAGAAGCAATCAGAAGAGGAAATACACAGGTTCCTGCCATTCAAGCACATTCACACCTACATCCAGTGTCCCCATGTATTTTGCCTCCTCCCATCCCTGGTATATTGGATTGGATAAAATCTCTGCATTATAAATAAACCAAACATTACTTAGATACTAGATACTATTCTTTCCAGCCCACTCAAGAACATTCCTCTATCAACGCTTTCCTCTCTCCTGCATCATCAGTTTTTTTCTTTCCTACACAACCATTCCCCTCAGTATTCAAATGAGTTTTTACATACCCTTTCCTGTTAACCCATAGCCTCCTTCAGCTCCTGTTCCCTTTCTCTGCTTCTCAAATAGTAATAGTAGTTGAAAATTACATAGCATTAACTGTGTGTCAGACACAGCTGGAAGAGCTTTATGTACTTCAGGTTTTAAAATACATTTGGTTCCTCAATAATTAAATGAGAAAAAAATTATTTTACAGATGAGAAAATCAAGGCTGAGAGAGAAAGAAAAAATTACACATCACCCTGCTAGCCAGTGGGGGAGGCAGGGTTTAAATCTAGGCATCTTGGCTCCCAGTGTATTCTCTTTTCTAAATTACACTATTTTAAGCAAAGCTCCTAGAAGAAAGTATCTGTACTGGCTGTCTCTGATAACTCTCTGGGATCTCTTGAGCCTCTCCAATCAAGCATTGTCCTCATCAATGCATTGCTGCTGCTACTGCTGCTAAGTCACTTCAGTCGTGTCCGACTCTGTGCGACCCCATAGACGGCAGCCCACCAGGCTCCCCCGTCCCTGGGATTCTCCAGGCTAGAACACTGGAGTGGGTTGCCATTTCCTTCTCCAATGCATGAAAGTGAAAAATGAAAGTGAAGTCGCTCAGTGGTGTCTGACTCCTAGCGACCCCATGGACTGCAGCCTACCAGACTCCTCTGTCCATGGGATTTTCCAGGCAGAGTTCTGGAGTGGGGTGCCATTGCCTTCTCCATCAACGCATTAAAATTGTTTTTATTAACAGTGACTTAAATGTTGAAAAATTCAGTGGTCAGTTTTTGGTCCTCATCTTTCATGATCTCTCAGCACTATTTGGTGCCTGGTCACTCGCACATTTTCCCTTGTTTCTAGGACTCCCCATTCCTCTGGTCTTATTCCTACCCTGATGCTTTTCCTCAGCTCCCCTATTGCCCTTGGGGAATTGAATCTCCTTTCCCAGGTCTCTGAAGCTCCTGTGCCCAAGGGCTTTGTCCTCAATCTTTTCCCTATTTCAGTGCATGCTCAGTGATCCAATTCAGGGTCATTGTTTTAAATACAATCTATTTGTAAGCTGATGATCCCCAAATTTATCTCTCTAGCTCAGGTCTTTTTCACCAAGGTTATAAAACAGTAAAGGTGCTAGATTCTGTGGGTCATGTTTTCAAACAGTTTACTGGAATAATGATTTCGGGAAATTATTTCATAATTGAGTGTCAGAGTTATTTTTGTTTGTGAAAATGCACACCATTGTAATGTAGAGTTAGACTGAAACTCAATGGGTAAACAAACCTACTTTGGCCTTATCTACTCAAAGTTATCAAGAAATAATCTTACCTTTAGTTAAATCAGAAACCTGAGCTTTTTATTTTTAAAGGGTTTTTTTCTGTACTAAATATGTACATATTTAATTATTCATGTGCTGTACAGGAGATTCAAGTAAGTAAATTTTATTTACAGACTATAAAGGCAGTATTAATAAATCCAGAAAGCAAAAAAGAAAAAATCAAGCAACTGTAACTGAAAAAGGTAACTAAGGTTACAAAACAAAAGATAAATTTATGCTAATTAAAATAACACCTCCAGGACTTCCCTGGTGGTCCAGTGGTTAAGATTCTAGGCTTCCACTGTAGGGCTCACAGGTTCGTCACTGGTTGGGAAACCTAAATCCTGAATCCTGAGGCACAGCCAAGAAACAAAAAACTCCAACATTTGAATAGTATAACTAGAGATATGAAAATAAATATGCCATTTAAAATATTAATATAGAAGTTATCCTATAAATAAATAATTCCCAAGACCTTTTTGGGGAAAAATATAAAAAATTTTAGTGCACTAATTTTAATAAAATGTTTACATGAAGAACATAATTTATTGGTGTGAAAGCAACATTTAAAAAGTAGAAACTGAAATGAAATATTACAAATACATAATATTTGGAAGTATTTTAGGGTAGCCACATAATAAACTAACAGAAAGCAAAAATAAACAAGTGTTAGTACATCAAACTTGAAAGATTCTGTACAACAAAAGAAGTAATCAACAAAATGAAAAAAACAACCTATGAAACAGAAAATATTTGCAAATCACATATCTGACGTGAAGTTAATATCCAAAACACACAAGAAACTCACATAACTCAATAGCAGAAACCAAACAACCCAATCTAAAAACAGGTAAAGATCCTAACTACACTTGTCAAAGAAGACATACAGGCCAACAGGTACATGAAAAGCTGCCCAACATCATTAATTCTTAGGAAAATGCAAATAAAAACTGGGAATGTGTGCATAGATACCTCCACTCCAAACAAACAAACGCAAAAATACAACAGTGCCTACAGACAACAGCACACTTCCATCCATGCTGTCTTGGCAACTTGCTCCACTCTATATAAAATATTGCCAGATCAGCACTTAAAATTTCAAAATTCACCCTGTAATCTGAGCTGCCTATCCAAACACTTCATGTTATTTTTCCAGATTCAAATTACTGACTTATTATGGTTTACTTTACCAAAGTTGACAGTTTCCATCCTTATATTCTTCTGTTAGCCCTGTTATTTTTAGTGTACAATTCTGTAGAACTTAAGGTTTTTCAACAATGCAGATACCATGCTACACTGCATATACCTCTGGTTACGTGGATCTGTGCTGTGTAATAGGGCAGCTACTAGCCAGATGTGGCTTTTGAGATTTTGAAATATGGCTAATAAAAATTGATTGCCCTGTAAGGGTGAAAAAGAACATCAGATTTAAAAGACACAAGATAAAAAAGAATACAAAATGTCTCAATAATTTCTGTATTGATTAAATGTTAAGATGATAATTTCTTAATGTACTGGGTTAAATAAAACTATCAGTAAATTAAATTTTACTGGTCTTTCTTTTTGTTGTTAACATGGCTACTAGAAAAACATAAAATAGTAAACATAGAGATATCTATCAGAAAGCATTGACATGGGTTCCAAAATCACTGTGGATGGTGACTGCAGTCATGAAATTAAAAGACACTTGCTCCTTGAAAGGAGAGATTGACAAACCTAGACAGCGTATTAGAAAGCAGAAACATCACTTTGCCACCAGAGGTTCATATAGTCAAAGCTGTGTTTTTTTCCAGTACTCGTGTACAGAAGTAAGAGTTGGACCATAAAGATGGCTGGGCACCGAAGAACTGATGCTTTCAAATTGTAGTGCTGGAGAAGACTCTTGAGAGTCCCTTGGACTGTAAGGAGGTCAAACTAGTCAATCCTAAAGGAAATCAACTCTGACTATTCATTGGAAAGACTGATGGTGAAGCTGAAGCTCCAATACTTTCGTCACCTGATGCAAAGAGCTGACTCATTGGCAAAGACCCTGATGCTGGGAAAGATTGAGGGTAGAAGAAGGGGATGGCAGGTGATGAGATGGTTAGATAACATTGCAGACTCGATGGACAGAATCTGAGCAAACTCTGGGAGATAGTGGAGAACAGAGGAGCCTGTGTGCTATAGTCCATGGGGCTGCAAAACGTCAGACACGACTGAGCAACTGAGCAACGACCACCACCGCTCTGTTCTAAGCAGCAGTCAGTAATTCTTTTATCTGCATTTCTGAAATTTAAAAGTTCTAAAAAACATTTAAAAATAATTTGGTTCAAACTCATTTGTTGGCAAAATATGACCTGAAGTTATTTATAGAACTACTTGTTAGAGGCTTCTATTCTAGAACTCTATGGGAATGTTGTATCACACAGGCCTATAACTAAACAACAAAAACAAAAATAACATCTTACACAATCTGGAGCCAGCTATCCTTTCAAAACTCAGAATCTTATAAAGGTTATATACGTGTAAACAGTTTATCATATAAACCCCACTGGAGAGGCACCGTACGATCATTGTCTTAATTGCTGAAACAAATGTATGGATATTCACTCTAAGTGGAACAATTAGAGACTATTAATAGTATCTCAGTTTATTTATATTGTATAATATATTTATTTAGATAGTAAAAAGATAATTTATATAGTTTATTTATATAGTATCTCAGTTAATAAAATAGTAATTTTTATTACTATATAAATTAATTAATGGTAAATTAGTTAATGGTGTAAATGATTTTATATTGCCTTTTAAAAATAGAATCAAACTTCAAGCATATACAATTTTAAGCTCAGCTAAATCATTGCACCTATACATGTAAGAAATGACTATTAAATCCGTTAGTTTGAGAATCTCAGAAAAAGTGTGTACACTTATGTTATCATTTTGTGGGATCTGGACCTCTGAGGAGATGTCAAAAAAGACATTCTTCAGAGATGAACTATGACATAGCCTTTAAAAAAAAACACACAGTTTTGTTGAGATATTCACAAAAGCACAATTCACTTATTCAAAATTGAATGGTGAGAGTAGCATGGAAACATACACTACCATATGTAAAATAGATAGCCAGTGGGAATTTGTTGTATGACTCAGGAAGCTTCAACTGGTACCCTGTCACAACCTAGAGGGGTGGGATGGGGTGGAAGATGGGAGGGAGGTTCAAGGCGGAGGGGTATATGTATACCTATGGCTGAGTCATGCTAATGTATGGGAGAAACCAACACAGTACTGTAAAGGAATTATCCTTCAATTAAAAATAAATAAATTTTAAGAATAAAAAATATAATTCAATGTAAATTTTTATATATTCACAGATAGGTGCAATCATCATCACAGTCCATTTCAGAGCATTTTCATCACGTCAGGAAGAAACTTTGAACACGTTAGCTATCACCCCTAAATCCCCACCTCACCTAAACCTTCAGTTCAGTTCAGTCACTCAGTCGTGTTCGACTCTTTGTGACCCCAGGAACGCAGCATGCCAGGCCTCCCTATCCATCACCAACTCCCGGAGTTTACTCAAACTCATGTCCATCAAGTTGGTGATGCCGTCCAGCCATCTCATCCTTTGTCATCCCCTTCTCATCCTGCCCCCAATCCCTCCTAGCATCAGGGTCTTTTCCAATGAGTCAACTCTTCACATGAGGTGGCCAAAGTATTGGAGTTTCAGCTTCAGCATCAGTCCTTCTAATGAACACCCAGGACTGATCTCCTTTAGGATGGACTGGTTGGATCTCCTAAACAACCATAAATTTACTTAGTTTGTGTAGATTTCTCTATTCTTGATTTTTCTATGAATGGGATAATATAGTATGTGGTCTTTTGTGATTGGCTTCTTTCCTAGCATATTTTCAAGGACTATAACTTTTTAGAGCCTTTTTTCAATGTCGCCTGGGCTATTAACATGGGTATGTTTCCAAGCAGCTTTTCTTTAATTGTCTCAACTGCTCCAACCTCTTGTGTTTTGCTCAAGGCCAGCAATTAACTGATAACGCAGTTTCACCATATCATCCAGAGAAATTTTTTTTCACAAAGTCAGCATCATCTTCTCAATTATCCTCCTGCTTCACTATATTTAAAACTATTTCAGCAATATTCCCATCCTATAATTTTCCCTTGAAGGAATGCATAACAGGCACATCATTGTTAATGTTCAGCATTTCTCCAATGCTGAGCTTTCTCTGGCTTAATTGCACTTTCACTGATGCATATTTGGTAAACTAATAAGATTTAATGTAGTCTTTTTAATATTATCAGGAAATCCTTTACAGTCTTCAGCTGCATGCTTATTTTGAAGTTTCTGCAATGTCCTTACTATCTAGCCTCTAACTATGGGCATATGCCTCATTTTCTATTTCTCTGTTACCTCAGAGGTATCTTAGCTATTTCAAACTCTTTGTGGTTTCATCAGTTACAAAACTGTAAGATAAAGCATCAGTGAATTGCATCATCACCTATGGCTAAGAGGAATCTGAGGCATAATTCATGCCTCATGTCAAGTCAAATTCTAACAAAATAACTTTGGCTCCAAGATTACCAAATGTTTAGTTTACAGAGTTTTCATTTTGGATGATAATGAATAAGGGGTGATGAAACTGAATATCATGTATGTTAAGTAGTCTTTGTAAAACTGCAGATAATTCTGGATCTCAAAATGCATCTAGCTTAAGATATTCAAGTAATCAACTGGTTTGGTGTCATGAACTATAAATGTCAGGTTAAGTTGTTTGAGAGGTTGTGTTATCCAACAAAACTTGGATCTATCTATGTTCAGTAAAGACAATCTACTGATGAAAGTGCAGCATTTATTGCAGGACCCTCAGCAAGGCATCCAGGTAGCTAGTGCTTAAAAGGCTCAAACTCTGAAAGAAAGACACAGTGAGGGAAGGGAATGGTGGGGTGTGTGATCAGCTCATGGATGTTCTTCTGGTTGTTTGGTGGTAAGGTAATCAGGAGTCAACCTCATCAACCCTCTGGTCCCAAACAGCCTGGGGTCTACCTGCTTGTGTGCGGTATATAGTTAACTTCTACCCAGTGGTGGTTTCAGTATCTGCAAAACAGTTCAAAGGACATGGCTCAGAATATTGTCTGTAGACTTTGAGAAGGAACTAAAAGCCCTTGACTTTGTTTAATTGACTTGGATTATAATTTTGTCTTGTTCGACTGTTTTCCTTTCGTTCTGTTTTTTCTCATTTTTCTAATTAAATTTACTTGTTGGGACTTGGGGAAGTTCTAGGAGGCTTAAGTTTCTCTATAGACAAGAGGCAGGTGGAAGACAAGGTCAGGGGTTTTCCTCCAGGAAGGTCCCAAAGGGTCCTGCTCAGTTACATGTGTACCAATCTTCCACATCCTGACTAGTATATCCTTACTGCTATTCTATCAATTACTGAAACAGAGGTGTTAAAATCTTCAACTAAATTTGTATATTTATTGGTTATCAGGTGTGTGTACATTTAAGATTCTAATAACTTCTTGATTAAATAATTTTTTAATTGATTTATAGCTTGCAAATAACATTGTATAGATTTAAGGTGTACAACATGTTGGTTTGGTATATTTATATAATGCAGTAGAATTACCGTGATAGCTTTACTAGCACCTCTGTGACCTTACATAATTTTCATTTCTTTCTTTGTGATGAGAACACTTAAAATCCAGTTTCTTAAAAAGCTTAAAGTATATAATACAGTATTATTGATTATAATCACTATGCCACTTTTATCAGTATGAAAAGGCCCTCTTTATTTCTAGTAATGATCTTTTTTGAAGTCTACTGGGTCTGATAGTAACATAACTTATACAAACTTTATTATGTTTAATGTTTTCCTGATGTATCTTGTACACAATATATCTTCAAAACACACATTTGCACAAATAAAAGTATATCAGGAATCTTGCCCAGGGTCACCTGCAACCAAGGCAAACAGGTAGGAGAACTTTCCTTTTTACTTTATATGCTGCTATTTAGTCTCTAAGTTGAGTTCTACTTTTTGTGACCCCACAGACTGTAGCCCTCCAGGCTCAGAAATTTTTCATGAATTTTCCATTTAAAAATAGAATACCGGACTGCGTTGCCATTTCTTTCTCCACGTTTGCTTTATATACTTATATATTATTTGATTTTTTTTTTTTAATGAGTGCTGGCTACTTTATGAGTATATAATAAAAAATAAGAGAAGACAAAACAAAATGAAAGAAAACAAAACCTGTGTCTTGGTGTATACAGTATCCCTTGTAAACAGCATAGAGTTGTATTTTTCTTTTTAATCCAGCCTGACAGTTTCTACCTTTCGATTAGATTTTTTAAATTTTTTATTTACTTATTTTTGGCTGTGCTGGGTCCTCGGTGCTGCACAGGCTTTTCTCTAATTGTGGCGGGTAGGGGCTACTCTCTACTTGTGGTGTGCGGGCTTCTCATTGAAGCGGCTTCTCTTGTTGCTGAGCAGGAGCTCTAGGGCACATGGGCTTCAGTAGGTGAGGCTTCCAGGCTAGAGCACTGGCTCCATAGTTGTGGGCTTCGTTGTTCTGCTACACGTGTGATCTTCCCGGATCAGTGATCGAACCCGTGTCTCCTGCACTGGCAGTCAGATTCTTCACCACTGAAGCACCAGGGAAGCCCCTGATTGGATTTTTTTGATCCAATTACCTTTTTGATATCTGTTTTTCACCTGTGCCTTTTGTTTTCCTTTGTTACTCCTTTCCATTCTTCTGAAATGATCAAATATTTTAGTATTATATCGTATCTCCTGCATTAATTCTTTAAGCCTTATTACCTTTAGGTAACTATCTCTAGGAATTCCAATATGCATCTTCAAAATAATTTTTTCTATTTCAAATTAGTATTATACTATTTCATGCATAATATAATACACTTACAAAAATATATTTTAACTTCCTATTTTTTGTGCTCTTGTTATAATTTATTTTTCTTCTATTTATGTTATAGATGTTGTAAACTTTTCTATAACTTTTCTTTGAGAAATCAACTGCCTTTTAAAATATAAAATGCAGTATTATTGATTATAATCAATAATTGTAGATTGCTTTAAAAAGAAAGATTTTATTTTATCCATTTATTTCACATTTCAAGGACTCTGGGCTTCCCAGAATCTGCCTGCAATGCACAAGACCAAGGTTCAACTGCTGGGTTGGGAAGAGCCCCTGGAGAGAAGGGAATGGATCCTCACTCCATCCAGTATTCTTGCCTGGAGAATTCCATGGACAAAGGAGCCTGGAAGAGTACAGTCCATGAGGTCACAAAGAGTTGTACATGACTGAGGGATTAACACTTTCTGCTTTCTTATAAATCTGAGTTTCCATCTGGTTTCATTTTCTTCAACCAAGGTAAGCATATCTACTGGCAATAAAATTTCCCAACTTTATTTATCTGAAAGTGTTTTTACTTCACCTTCTAAGATATTTTCCAATATATTTTCATGACATATAGAATTTTTATGTTGGCAGGTATTTTATTTTTTCATTAGGCATTTTAAAGGAGCCATGTCATTATTTTCTAACCTCAGCTTTTTCTGATATGAAGTCAGTTGGCATTCTTATATTGTTTGTTGTATTGTTGTTTACTGTATCTAGCTGTTTTTAATATTCATTTTTTTACCTCTGGATTTCTGCAGTTGGACAGATGGGCCTACTATGGTTTTCTTTATATTTATCCTATCTGTGGTTGACTGGGCTCCCTGAATTTGTAGGTTTTTTTCTGTAAACAAATTTGTAAAACTTTTTAGACAATGTTTTTTCCTTCTTCATAATCTTCCTCTTAGTGCTTTGATATGGTGAAATTAATTGACCTATCTTCAAGACTACAGATCCTTTTTAAGAATGTGTAGTCTTGTATCTAATATGCTATAAAAAGAATCCAATTAAATTTTTATTTTAGAAGTGTAACTTTTCAGTTCTATGATATCCATTTAGTTTTTTTTTAATATAGTTTCCAAAAGATCTTGAAATTACCCATCTCATCAAGTTATTTTTCTGACTAGAAGTCTTTTGGGGGTAACTGTCAGATCTTTGGTTGTAGGAAAGGTAATTGATTGTTGGCCCTGCCCAGTATACTGTGAAACTCATCACCTTGTTCACATTGAGGGCATAGGTCCTATGAAAACTCTTCATAAGATTAGCTAAAGTGGAGTGAAAAGACCAAACTTGATTTATAGACAAGTTGAATTTTACATAGTTCCAAAGTTAAAATAGGCAAACATTGAATCTAGCCACATTCAAGATCATCTGTGAAAGACCGTGAAGAGGAAAAATCTTCCTAATGAGTAGAGCTACAAGGGCAAACCTAGTTATCTACTTCAACTGAAGCATAAGTTATACAATATGAGAGTACATGTAGATTCCTGATTAGGGGCTTTAAAATAAAAGAACTAGAAGATTGGAGACAAGATTGGAGACAAGATGGTATGGAGTAGAGACATGCGAATAGAATGACTGGTAAGGGTCATGAAAAGTGAAGACTTTTGCATCACATGTTAATATCCACCAAAAAGCATCCACTGCTGAAGAAGCACAAAACAATGATATAGATAAGTTGATATAAGGAAATCTTTATCATTGACTCAAACTGGCATGATGAGCACTTACATGAAGTGACATGGTAACAAATATAGAGGCTATTATGAGCCCAACACCGTGGACTCTTACTATGGACTTCCAACTACTTACACCTTGAATGTCCAATATGTCAGCAACAGAGACCAATACTGAAGCCAATATATGATGTAATTCCTCAAGGACACCAACTGGCCACTTAGTGACAATTCAAATGCATCACACCCCTTCTGTCCTGGAAAGACAGGCAGTTTATCCTCAAAGAAATAGATACTTATTCCAAGTATGTGTTGTTTTGCGGCCACGGGATCCACTGATTATAATGTATATATTACCATCTGGCCTCATAGAATGCTAAAACTGGCTACTAAGGATATAGGTAAAGCACCAGCTGAATAACAATATGAAAAGATGGGATGTCATCCTTCAGAAAACATTGGATAAGATACTGCAGTTTGACTCTATGTCTTTAGTAGGAAAATACAGATGATTTCAGATGTATTTTAACAAAGAGATGAGAACAAGAATAGCCAGTTCTAATGTCACTCCCTGTGCTTCACTGGGGAATTTGTGCTTCTCATCCTTATTATTTTGGGCTCTGCAGGCTTAGGGATTTTGTTTCCGAAGGGAGTGCACTCTTGCCAAGCAACATAATGATATAGTTAACTTTAGGCAGGTTGATAAGGAGTCCAAGGTCCCTTGAGTAAAAGTTAAAGTTGTTCAGTCATGTCTGAATTTGTGACACCATGAACTGTACAGCCTATGGAATTCTCCAGGCCAGAATACTGGAGTGGGTAGCATTTCCCTTCTCCAGGGGGTCTTCCCAACCCAGGGATCAAACCTAGGTCTGCTGCATTGCAAGCAAATTCTTTACCAGCTGAGCCACAAGGGAAGCCCCCCTTAAGAAAGACGTATACATTCTTTGCCTGTAAGAAACAATACATCTTGCTCAAGAATATGTTTTTCCTTAGACTCTGTGCTAATGATTATATAAAAGCAAAGTATCTGCTTGAGGACATGTTTCACCTTCTAAACAGGAAACTGTTCCTTTTGGATAATCTTATACCTTTGTTATCTCAATATGTATGTTGTGGAAACTGGTGGAGGTGATAGAATTACAGCTGAGCTATTTTGAATCCTGAAATATGATGCTGTAAAAATGCTGCACTCAATATGCCAGCAAATTTGGAAAACTCAGCAGAGGTCACAAGACTGGAAAAGGTCAGTTTTCATTCCAATCCCAAAGAAAGGCAATGCCAAAGAATGTTCAAACTACCACAAAATTGCACTCATTTCACATGCTAGCAAAGTAATGCTCAAAATTCTCCAAGCCAGGCTTCAACAGTACGTGGACAAAGAACTTCTCAATGATCAAGTTGGATTTAGAAAAGGCAGAGGAACCAGAGATCAAATTGCCAACACCCAGTAGATTATAGGAAAAGCAAGAGAATTCCAGAAAAGTATCTACTTCTGCTTCATTGACTACCCTAAAGCATTTGACTCTGTGTATCACAACAAAATGTGAAAAATTCTGAAAGAGATGGGAATACCAGGCCACCTTCCCTGCCTTCTGAAAAATCTGTATACAGGTCAAGAAGCAACAGTTAGAACTGGACATGGAACAACAGACTGGTTCTCAATTGGGAAAGAAGTACGTTAAGGCTGTATATTGTGACCCTACTTATTTAACTTGCCTATGGAGTACATCATGTGAAATGCCGGGCTACATGAAGTACAAGCTGGAATTAAGATTGCTGAGAGAAATATCAGTAACCTGAGATATGCAGATGGAACCATCCTTATGGCAGAAAGCAAAAAGGAACTAAAGAGCCTCTTGATGAAGGTAAATGAGAAGAGTGAAAAAGCTGACTTAAAACTCAACATTCAGAAAACTAAGATCATGGCATCCAGTCCCATCACTTCTTGGCAAAAGATGGAAAAACAATGAAAACAGTGACAGACTTAATTTTCTTGGGCTCCAAAATCACCTCAGTGGTGACTGCAACCACAAAATTAAAAGACGGTTGCTCCTTGGAAGAAAAACCATGACAAATCTAGACAGCATATTAAAAAGTGGAGATGTTACTTTGTCAACAAAGGTCCATCTACTCAAAGATATGGTTTTTTTTCCAGTAGTCATGTATGGATGTGAGAGTTGGACTATAAAGAAAGCTGAGCACCAAAGAATTGATGCTTCTGAACTGTGGTGTGTTGAGGAAGACTCTTGAAAGTCCCTTGGACTGCAAGGAGATCAAAGCAGTCAACCTAAAGGAAATCAGTCCTGAATATGCATTAGAAGGACTGATGCTGAAACTGAAGCTCAATACTTGGGCCACCTGATGTGAAGAGTTGACTCATTAGAAAAGACCCTGATGCTGGGAAAGATTGATGGCAGAAGGAGCAGGGGTCGGGAGAGGATGCCATGGTTGGATGGCATCTCTGACTCAATGGACATGAGTTTGAGCAAACTCTGGGATATGGTGAAGGACAGGGAAGCCTGGCGTGCTACAGTCAATGGGGTTGGCAAAGAGTTGGACATGACTGAGTGACTGAGCAACAAAACAACATGTTGTGGGAGAGGGTCTGGTAGAAATTTTACAACCTGGAGATATTCTTTTGTCCATTGTTAGTAACTAATCAAAGGGTATATAATGCTCTGCTCAAGCTAACAGAGTAGGTATTCTCTTTTACCCACTTCTGATGTTTATGTCAAAAGTCTTCTGTTTCTTCTCAATAATCTCTCTTTCCTCACCACAAGCCTTGAGGGCTTTCTGTAATATGCCTGGCTTGATGAGGGAATTCCTCTCCTCACAAGAGCCACGAGCTTGGGTACAGCCTATACTCCATGGCTTCATCATATTGGGACCTCAACAATAAGATCCAGTTTGGATCCAAGTTTGGCTACCAGTAGGGCACTTTGGCTCTGTAGCGGTGAGCGGCTGAGAGGAGATACCCCATGTCCAAGATAAGTGAAACCCAAGTAAGATGGTAGGTACTGAGAGAGGGCTTCAGAGGGCAGACAGACTGAAACCACAATCACAGAAAACAAACCAATCTAAACACATGGACCACAGCCTTGTCTAACTCAATGAAACTAAGCCATGCCATGTAGGGCCACCCAAGACAGACGGAGCATGGTGGAGAGGCCTGACAGAATGTGGTTCACTGGAGAAGGGAATGGCAAACCATGTCAGTATTCTTGCCTTGAGAACCCCATGAACGGTGTGAAAAGGCAAAAAGTAGGACACTGAAAGATAAACTCCCCAGGTTTGTAGGTGCCCAATATGCTACTGGAGATCAGTGGAAAAATAACTCGAGAAAGAATGAAGAGGTGGAGCCAAAGCGAAAACAACACCCAGTTGTAGATATGACTGGTGATAGAAACAAGGTCTGATGCTATAAAGAACAATCTTGCATAGGAACCTGAAATGTAGGTCCATGAATCAAGGCAAACTGGAAGTGGTCAAACAGGAGATGGCAAGAGTGAACATTGACATTTTAGGACGGGGAACTAAAATGGATTGGAATGGGTGAATTTAACTCAGATGACCATCATATCTACTACTGTGGGCAAGAATCCCATAGAAGAAATGGAGTAGCCATTATAGTCAACAAGAGTCTGAAATGGAGTACTTTGATGCAATCTCAAAAACAACAGAATGATCTCTGTTGGTTTCCAAGGCAAACCATTCAATATCATGGTAATCCAACTCTATTCCCTGACCAGTAATGCTGAAGAAGCTGAAGTTGAATGGTTCTATGAAGACCTACTAGGCCTTTTAGAATTAACACCCCAAAAAGATGTCCTTTTCATTATAGGGGACTGGAGTGCAAAAGTAGGAAGTTAAGAAACACCTGGAGTAATGGGCAGATTGGCCTTGGAGTACAGAATGAAGCAGGCAAAAGCTGATAGAGTTTTGCCAAGGGAACACACGGGTCATAGCAAATACCCTCTTCCAACAACACAAGAGAAGACTCTACACATGGACATCACCAGATGGCCAACACCGAAATCAGACTGATTATATTCTTTGCAGCCAAAGATGGAGAAGCTCTATACAGTCAGTAAAAACAAGACTGGGAGCTGACTATAGCTCAGATCATGAACTCCTTATTGCCAAGTTCAGACTTAAATTGAAGAAGGTAGCGAAAACCACTTGACCATTTGTGTATGACCTAAATCAAATCCCTTAAATTATACAGTAGATGTCAGAAATAGACTTAAGGGACTAGATCTGATAGACAGAGTACCTGATGAACTATGGATGGAGGTTTGTGACACTGTACAGGCGACAGTGATCAAGACCATCCCCCAAAAAAAGAAATGCAAAAAAGCAAAATGGCTTTCTGAGGAGGCCTTACAAATAGCTGTGAAAAGAAGAGAAGTGAAAAGCAAAGGAGAAAAGGAAAGATATACCCATTTGAATGCAGAGTTCCAAAGAACAGCAAGGAGAGAGAAGAAAGCCTTCCTTAATGATGAATGCAAAGAAATAGAGGAAAACAATAGAACAGGAAAGACTAGAGATCTCTTCAAGAAAATTAGAGATACCAAAGGAATATTTCATGCAAAGATGGGCTTAGTAAAGGACAGAAATTGCATGGACCTAACAGAAGCAGAATATATTAAGAAAAGGTGGCAAGAATACACAGAAAAACTGTACAAAAAAGATTTTCATGACCCAGATAATCACGATGGTGTGATCACTCACCTAGAGCCATCCTGGAATGTGAAGTCAAGTGGGCCTTTATGAACAAAGCTAGTAGAGGTTATGGAATTCCAGTTGAGCTGTTTCAAATCCTAAAAGATGATGCCGTGAAAGTGCTGCACTCAATATGCCTGCAAATATGGAAAACTCAGCAGTGGCCACAGGACTGGAAAAGGTCAGTTTTCATTCCAATCCCAAAGAAAGGCAATGCCAAAGAATCTATTTCTGCTTTATTGACTATGCCAAACCCTTTGAGTGTGTGGATCACAATAAATTGTGGAAAATTCTGAAAGAGATGGGAATACCAGACCACCTGACCTGCCTCTTGAGACATCTCTATGCAGGTCAAGAAGCAACAGTTAGAACTGGACATGGAACAACAGACTGGGGTCAAGTAGGAAAAAGAGTACGTCAAGACTGTATATTGTCACCCTGCTTATTTAACTTATATGCAGAGTACATCATGAGAAACGCTGGGCTGGATGAAGCACAAGCTGGAATCAAGATTGCCAGGATATGCAATAACCTCAGATATGCAGATGACACCACCCTTACAGGAGAAAGTGAAGAACTAAAGAGCCTCTTGATGAAAGTGAAAGAGGAAATTGAAAAAGGTGGCTTAAAGCTCAGCATTCAGAAAACTAAGATCAAGGCATCTGGTCCCATCACTTCATGGCAAATGGATGGGAAATTGTGGTAACAGTGGCTGACTTTATTTTGGGGGGCTTGAAAATCGCTGCATATGGTGACTGCAGCCATGAAATTGAAAGATGCTTACTCCTTGGCAGGAAAGTTATGACCAACCTAGACAGCATATTAAAAAGCAGAAACATTACTTTGCCAACAAAGGTCCACTTAGTCAAGGCCATGGTTTTTCCAGTAGTCATGTATGGATATGAGAGATGGACTATAAAGAAAGCTGAGTGCCGAATAATTGATGCTTCTGAACTGTAATGAGAAGACTCTTGAGAGTCCCTTGGACTGCATGGCGATCCAACCAGTCCATCTTAAAGGAGATCAGTCCTGGGTGTTAATTGGAGGGACTGATGCTGAAACTGAAACTCCAATACTTTGGCCACCCCATGCGAAGAGTTGACTCATTGGAAAAGATCTTGATGCTGGGAGGGATTGGGGCCAGGATGAGACGGGGACAACAGAGGATAAGATGGTTGGATGGCATCACCGACTCAATGGAGATGAGTTTGAGTAAACTCCAGGATTTGGTGATGGACAGGGAGGTCTGGCATGCTGCAGTCATGGGGTCACAAAGACTAGGACAAGACTGAGTGACTGAACTGAACTGAACTGAGGGCACTTTGGATTTCTTGAACTCAGGGATCAGTGGATACTAAGAAAAGTGACCACAATGTTAGAGGTAGAAGTGAACCTGATTGGTAGGAAGAATTGAGACTGCTTTTATACAAGAAAAAAAAAAGTAGAGAAAAGAAAGAAAGTGTGAACCACAAGTGATTCATTTGCATGCATTTTGGCACTGCTTTGATTTTCAAATGTGTTGCTTCTGTTGTGTCAGTGGATAACAACGCATTCATTGAGTCTCTCTAATTTGGCAGGACTTGAACTCAAAATTCTGTTACCCTTATGTTGGGGGGTTGGTAGCCTACATGTCTCCTAATCACTATTAACTTTACACCTGTAGCTTCCTACTGGGCTCCTTGGAGTCTTTTTTTGCACAAGCAAAAAAGGTTTGGAGCTAGCAAAGAATTTGAGGAGGTTTCATATGCAGATTTCCAGACTCCTTGGTTACTTTTTCTTTCTATTTCTAGGATTGTGTCCTTCAATTTTTTGTCGTTTTGGCAAAATTCCCTCTCTGAACTTTTTGTGCGTGCTCAGTTGCTTCCTTAATGTCCGACTCTTTGCGACCCCATGGACCGTAGCCCATCATGCTCCTCTGTGCATGAGATTCTCCGGGCAAGAATACTGGATCGAGTTGCTATGCCCTTCTCCAGGGGATCTTCCTAACCCAGGGATCGAACCCTCATTTTGTTGTGTTGTTTTTTATGTCTCCTGCATTGGCAGGCGGGTTCTTTACCTCTCGTGCCACCTCGGAAGGCCCCTCTGAACCTTATGCTCTGCATAATTAATTCAATAACAGTTTAACTTTCTGGTTAAACTTTATCAGCTGATGCTGATGCTAGTGAAAGTGAAAGAAAGTGAAGTCACTTAGTCGTATCCGACTTTTGCAACCCCATGGACTGTAGCCTACCACGCTCCTCAGTCTATGAGATTTTCTAGGCAAGAGTATTGGGGTGGGTTGCCATTTCCTTCTCCAGGAGATCTTCCCGACCCAGGGATCAAACCCGGGTTTCCCACATTGTAGGCAGACACTTTACAGTCTGAGCTACCAGGGAAGTCCAACTGATGAGAGCACTTAGATAAAAATCTCTCCCATTAAGTCTCTCTCGTTCCCAAGGTGAGATTTTCTCCAGTTTCTGCCTGATTTTGCTGGTTCTCCCGTGTCTTCAGTATATCTTTGTATTATCTTCAGAGTTAAATATTGTTGTTCATTATGTGTGGGAGGGTTAGTCCAGTGACAATTACTAGATGGTAGAATCCTCAATTAGCTTTTTAACAACAACAAAAAATCCTAGGGCATTGTTTTGGCTTGTCTTTTATTTAATCAGTGTCTTAATAGTATAAACATTTTGCCTCATAGCAGGTGCTCAATAAATATTTTTCAAATTAGCAACTGTGATTGGATATTCAAGGGTCATGAAACAATTCTTTTAAAAATCTCAAACATGAATGGGAGATCAAAGCAAAGACAAATGAGACGGAGGGAACAATACAGGGTGCCACGAGATAAAGGGAGATATTGTATCTATGAAACAAAAATGATATAAATATGGAATGAGTGGATAACAATAAGCTGATAAAAAAAGCTCTTGGAAATGTAAGAATATGATAAAAATATCTTATCATTATTGTTGGAAAATAAACTACAGGACATATCCTAAAAATAGAGTTAAAGGATGATTTTAAAAATAGGAGACAAGGATGGTACATTTACATGATTAATTCAGGAGATCCAGCAGCTTAATAAGTGTTAGGATAAAGATCAATATAAGCAAAAGTGAAGACAGGGAACATAAGGAAGAAAATATCAAAAATCAAAGTATAAGTATAGTGCTTGGTACTAAGTGATACAAGACTATGTTTAGTAAGCTAAATCATGTCTGGAACAATAAATTGGGGGAAGCTGACATAAGCCAAGGAGAATCATGGGGTAATTTAGAATGCAAGCATTGAAAAAAGAAAGTCTTATATCTCCTAAAGAGAAAAAAAAATAGTTCATATACATCAGCTTAGTAGTCCAAACATCAATGAATGTCTCACCAGCCAAACTAAAACAATACAATAATAATTATTTTTAAAAATATAAGTGAAATTATTTTCAACTTAGAATTCTATACTTATCAGTCAATCAAGTATAAAGATAAAGTAAAGCAAACTCCAAATATGTGATGATTCAAAGATTTTTTAAAAATGTTCTCTTTATTAAGAATTTATTGAATAGCATGGACCATAAAATGGGGATATAAATTTTGTGATTTGATGTGGGGCAAAGATGATGGCAGTGCAGCAGGTATTAAAAATAACCAGTTGAATTGGAATTAAAGGAAAGAAGATCCTAGGAATAATGATTCCAAGAAGAAAAATGGAGTTGGGAAGATGGAACTCATAAATAAAAGTTTAAATAGGCAGGTGGCAGGGGATTTTGAGATTCAGAAAGCTAATAATGGGTATGTCAAATGAAAAATTAAGCAATAATTAATTCTAGGGGGAAAAATTGAAAGCTACATAAAAAGGAGGTATAGACATAACTTATTCTTGACTCAAAAGTAAGAAAAATATATTGGAAAAGAGAGGATAACCAAGTTATCATGTTCTAAGATGAAAAATCAGAAGATAATGCCTGAAATACTTTTGCCAAGGTGTACCAATGCAAACACAAAAGGGAAAGTAGCCATGCTGGTAAGCAGTATTTTGGACAAAGTAGAAATCTTTAAGATGTTGCTACCTTCACACAATATATTCTTTAGCAGTCTTTTATTTGCATAGTGTATTACTATGATAACAATTTTATTTTATTTTCATTCATTTTTATTAGCTGGAGGCTAATTACTTTACAATATTGTAGTGGTTTTTGTCATACATTGACATGAATCAGCCATGGATTTACATGTGTTCCCCATCCCGATCCCCCCTTCAACCTCCCTCTCCACCCAATCCCTCTAGGTCTTCCCAGTGCACCAGGTCTGAGCACTTGTCTCATGTATCCAACCTGGGCTGGTGACCTGTTTCACCCTAGATAATATACATGTTTCGATGCTGTTCTCTTGAAACTTCACACCCTTGCCTTCTCCCACAGAGTCCAAAAGTCTGTTCTATACATCTGAGTCTCTTTTTCTGTTTTGCATATAGGGTTATCGTTACCATCTTTCTAAATTCCATATATATGTGTTAGTATACTGTAATGGTCTTTATCTTTCTGGCTTACTTCACTCTGTATAATGGGCTCCAGTTTCATCCATCTCATTAGAACTGATTCAAATGAATTCTTTTTAATGGCTGAGTAATATTCCATGGTGTATATGTACCACAGCTTCCTTATCCATTCGTCTGCTGATGGGCATCTAGGTTGCTTCCATGTCCTGGCTATTATAAACAGTGCTGCGATGAACATTGGGGTACACACGTCTCTTTCAGATCTGGTTTCCTCGGTGTGTATGCCCAGAAGTGGGATTGCTGGGTCATATGGCAGTTCTATTTCCAGTTTTTTAAGAAATCTCCACACTGTTCTCCATAGCGGCTGTACTAGTTTGCATTCCCACCAACAGTGTAAGAGGGTTCCCTTTTCTCCACACCCTCTCCAGCATTTATTGCTTGTAGACTTTTGGATAGCAGCCATCCTGACTGGCATGTAATGGTACCTCATTGTGGTTTTGATTTGCATTTCTGTGATAATGAGTGCTGTTGAGCATTTTTTCATGTGTTTGTTAGCCATCTGTATGTCTTCCTTGGAGAAATGTCTGTTGAGTTCTTTGGCCCATCTTTTGATTGGGTCATTTATTTTTCTGGAATTGAGCTGCAGGAGTTGCTTGTATATTTTTGAGATTAATCCTTTGTCTGTTGCTTCATTTGCTATTATTTTCTCCCAATCTGAGGGCTGTCTTTTCACCTTGCTTATAGTTTCCTTTGTTGTGCAAAAGCTTTTAAGTTTCATTGGGTCCCATTTGTTTATTTTTGCTTTTGTTTCTAATATTCTGGGATGTGGGTCATAGAGGATCCTGCTCTGATTTATGTCGGAGAGTGTTTTGCCTATGTTCTCCTCTAGGAGTTTTATAGCTTCTGGTCTTACATTCAGATCTTTAATCCATTTTGAATTTATTTTTGTGTATGGGGTTAGAAAGTATTCTAGTTTCATTCTTTTACAGGTGGTTGACCAGTTTTCCCAGCACCACTTGTTAAAGAGGTCGTCTTTTTTCCATTGTATATCCTTGCCTCCTTTGTCGAAGATAAGGTGACCATAGGTTCGTGGATTTATCTCTGTGCTTTCTATTCTGTTCCATTGATCTATATTTCTGTCTTTGTGCCAGTACCATACTGTCTTGATGACTGTGGCTTTGTAGTATAGTCTGAAGTCAGGCAGGTTGGTTCCTCCAGTTCCATTCTTTTTTCTCAAGGTTACTTTGGCTATTCGAGGTTTTTTGTATTTCCATACAAATTGTGAAATCATTTGTTCTAGTTCTGTGAAAAATACCATTGGTAGTTTGATAGGGATTGCATTGAATCTATAGATTGCTTTGGGTAGTATAGCCATTTTGACAATATTGATTCTTCCAATCCATGAACACGGTATATTTCTCCATCTGTTTGTGTCCTCTTTGATTTCTTTCATCAGTGATTTATAGTTTTCTATGCATAGGTCTTTTGTTTCTTTAGGTAGATATACTCCTAAGTATTTTATTCTTTTTGTTGCAATGGTGAATGGTATTGTTTCCTTAATTTCTCTTTCTGTTTTTTCATTGTTAGTGTATAGGAATGCAAGGGATTTCTGTGTGTTAATTTTATATCCTGCCACTTTACTATATTCATTGATTAGCTCTAGTAATTTTCTGGTAGAATCTTTAGGGTTTTCTATGTAGAGGATCATGTCATCTGCAAACAGAGAGAGTTTCACTTCTTTTCCAATCTGGATTCCTTTTACTTCTTTTTCTGCCCTGATTGCTGTGGCCAACACTTCCAAAACTATGTTGAATAGTAGTGGTGAGAGTGGGCACCCTTGTCTTGTTCCTGATTTTAGGGAAAATGCTTTCAATTTTTCACCATTGAGGGTGATGCTTGCTGTGGGTTTGTCATATATAGCTTTTATTATGTTGAGGTATGTTCCTT
Source organism: Odocoileus virginianus (assembly GCF_023699985.2). Lineage (NCBI taxonomy): Eukaryota > Metazoa > Chordata > Mammalia > Artiodactyla > Cervidae > Odocoileus > Odocoileus virginianus. Next base: position 19,614,293 of record NC_069698.1, read on the forward strand.
ATATTCCTGCTTTCTGGAGAGTTTTAATCATAAATGGATGTTGAATTTTGCCAAAGGCTTTTTCTGCATCTATTGAGATAATCATATGGTTTTTATCTTTCAATTTGTTAATGTGGTGTATTACATTGATTGATTTGTGGATATTAAAGAATCCTTGCATTCCTGGGATAAAGCCCACTTGTTCATGGTATATGATTTTTTTAATATGTTGTTGGATTCTGTTTGCTAGAATTTTGTTAAGGATTTTTACATCTATGTTCATCAGTGATATTGGCCTGTAGTTTTTTTTTTTTTTTTTGTGGCATCTTTGTCTGGTTTTGGACTATTAGGGTGATGGTGGCCTCATAGAATGAGTTTGGAAGTTTACCTTCTTCTGCAATTTTCTGGAAGAGTTTGAGTAAGATGGGTGTTAGCTCTTCTCTAAATTTTTGGTAGAATTCAGCTGTGAGGCCATCTGGTCCTGGGCTTTTGTTTGCTGGAAGATTTCTGAATACAGTTTCGATTTCCTTGCTTGTGATGGGTCTGTTAAAATCTTCTATTTCTTCCTGGTTCAGTTTTGGAAAGTTATACTTCTCTAAGAACTTGTCCGTTTCTTCCAAGTTGTCCATTTTATTGGCATAGAACTGCTGGTAGTAATCTCTTATGATCCTTTGTATTTCAGTGTTGTCTGTTGTGATCTCTCTATTTTCATTTCTAATTTTGTTAATTTGGTTCTTCTCCCTTTGTTTCTTAATGAGTCTTGCTAATGGTTTGTCAATTTTGTTTATTTTTTCAAAAAACCAGCTTTTAGCTTTGTTGATTTTTGCTATGGTCTCTTTAGTTTCTTTTGCATTTATTTCTGCCCTAATTTTTAAGATTTCTTTCCTTCTACTAACCCTGGGGTTCTTCATTTCTTCCTTCTCTAGTTGCTTTAGGTTTAGAGTTAGGTTATTTATTTGACTCTTTTCTTGTTTCTTGAGGTAGGCCTGTAATGCTATCAATCTTCCCCTTAGCATTGCTTTTACAGTGTCCCATAGGTTTTGGGTTGTTGTGTTTTCATTTTCATTCATTTCTATGCATATTTTGATTTCTTTTTTGATTTCTTCTATGATTTGTTGGTTATTCAGAAGTGTGTTGTTTAGCCTCCATATGTTTGAATTTTTAATAATTTTTTTCCTGTAATTGAGATCTAATCTTACTGCACTGTGGTCAGAAAAGATGACAAAATGATTTCAATTTTTTTGAATTTACCAAGACTAGATTTATGGCCCAGGATGTGATCTATTCTGGAGAAGGTTCTGTGTGCACTTGAGAAAAAGGTGAAGTTGATTGTTTTGGGGTGAAACGTCCTATAGATGTCAATTAGGTCTCGCTGGTCCATGGTGTCCTTTAAAGTTTGTGTTTCCTTGTTAATTTTCTCTTTAGTTCATCTATCCATAGTTGTGAGTGGGGTATTAAAGTCTCCTACTATTATTGTGTTACCATTAATTTCCTCTTTCATACTCGTTAGCATTTGCCTTACATATTGCAGTGCTCCTATGTTGGGTGCATATATATTTATAATTGTTATATCTTCTTCTTGGATTAATCCTTTGATCATTATGTAGTATCCTTCTTCGTCTCTTTTCACAGCCTTTATTTGAAAGTCTATTTTATCTGATATGAGTATTGCGACTCCTGCTTTCTTTTGGTCTCCGTTTGCGTGAAATATTTTTTTCCAGCCCTTCACTTTTAGTCTGTATGTGTCCCTTGTTTTGAGGTGGGTCTCTTGTAGACAGCATATATAGGGGTCTTGTTTTTGTATCCATTCAGCCAGCCTTTGTCTTTTGGTTGGGGCATTCAACCTATTTCCATTTAAGGTAATTATTGATAGGTATGGTCCCGTTGCCATTTACTTTGTTGTTTGGGTTTCACGTTTATACAACCTTTCTGTGTTTCCTGTCTAGAGAAGATCCTTTAGCATTTGTTGAAGAGCTGGTTTGGTGGTGCTGAATTCTCTCAGCTTTTGCTTGTCTGTAAAGCTTTTGAGTTCTCCTTCATATCTGAATGAGATCCTTGCTGGGTAGAGTAATCTAGTTTGTAGGTTATTCTCTTTCATTACTCTAAGTATGTCCTGCCAGTCCCTTCTGGCCTGAAGGGTTTCTATTGATAGATCAGCTGTTATCCTTATGGGGATCCCTTTGTGTGTTATTTGTTGTTTCTCCCTTGCTGCTTTTAATATTTGTTCTTTGTATTTGATCTTTGTTAATTTGATTAATATGTGTCTTGGGGTGTTTCACCTTGGGTTTATCCTGTTTGGGACTCACTGGGTTTCTTGGACTTGGGTGGCTATTTCCTTCCCCATTTTAGGGAAGTTTTCAGCTGTTATCTCCTCGAGTATCTTCTCATGGCCTTTCTTTTTGTCTTCTTCTTCTGGGACTCCTGATTCGAATGTTGGGGCGTTTCACATTGTCCCAGAGGTCCTTGAGTTTGTCCTCATTTCTTTTGATTCTTTTTTCTTTTTTCCTCTCTGCTTCATTTATTTCCACCATTTTATCTTCTACCTCACTTATCTATCTTCTGTCTCTGTTATTCTACTGTTGGTTCCCTCCAGAGTGTTTTTAATCTCATTTACTGCATTATTCATTTTTAACTCACTCTTTATTTCTTCTAGGTCCTTGTTACACATTTCTTGCATCTTCTCAATCTTTGTCTCCAGGCATTTATTTGTAACTCCATTTTGTTTTCAAGATTTTGGATCATTTTTATTAACATTATTCTAAATTCTTTTTCAGGTAGATTCCCTATCTTCTCCTCTTTTGTTTGACTTGGTGGGCATTTTTCATGTTCCTTTACCTGTTGGGTATTTCTCTGCCTTTTCATCTTGTTTAGATTGCTGTGTCTGGAGTGGGCTTTCTGTATTCTGGTGGTCTGTGGTTCTTTTTTATTGTGGAGGTTTCACCCAGTGGGTGGGGTTGGACGATTGGCTTGTCAAGGTTTCCTGGTTAGGGAAGCTTGTGTCAGTTTTCTGGTGCGTGGAATTGGATTTCTTCTCTCTGGAGTGCAATGGAGTGTCCAGTAATGAGTTTTGCAATGGGTCTATGTGTTAGGTGTGACTTTGGGCAGCCTGTATGTTAACACTCAGGTCTATGTTCCTGCGTTGCTAAAGAATTTGCGTGGTATGTCTTGTTCTGGAGCTTATTGGCTCTTGGGTGGTGGTTGGTTTTGGTGTAGGTATGGAGGCTTTTGGATGGTCTCTTATTCCTTAATGTTCCATGTAGTCAGGAGTTTTCTGGTTTTCTTAGGTTTTGGGCTTAAGTCTCCTGCCTCTGGATTTCAGTTTTATTCTTCCAGTAGTCTCAAGACTTCTCCAACTATACAGCACTGATAATAAAGCTTCTAGGTTAATGGTGAAAAGATTCTCCACCATGAGGGACAACCAGAGAGGTTCACAGAGTTACATAAAGAATAGGAGAGGGAGGAAGGAGATAGAGGTGAGCAGGAGGAGAAAAGGGGGGACTCAAGAGGAAAGAGACAGATCTACTCAGTTCTCTGTTCCCAAAGTGTTCTCCGTAGCCCAGACACCCACAGATATTCACAGAATTGAATTGGGAAGAGAAGGGGAAAGGAGGAAATAGAGGTGTTCTGAGATAGAAAACAGAGAGTCACAAGTGGGAGAGAATAATCAACACACTCCTGAATAGAAATGGGAACTGAATATTGGATTCTTAAATGTCCAAAATTTATATCACATACTTAAAAACAAAGATTAAAAATCTAGTGTAGAGGTTAGACTCTTTGAAATACAATATTTAAAAACAAAAACACAAAAAAAAATTTAGAAATATATATGAAGTTTGGTTTAAAAATAGGGCTTCTCTTTCTTTTTTTTTTGCAAGGTTATAGTGAAATGAAAATGAAAATTAAGGAATAATAGAGGAGTATTAGAGGACTTTAAAAGGAAATAGGAGAGAAAAACAAGAAAAAGAAAAAAAAGAAAAAAAAAATTTTTCCCCTAATTAAAAAAATCGTAAAAATATATGAAAATGAAAGTTGAGGAGTAATGGGGGAGCAATAAGGAATTTTAAAAGAAAATAAAAGAGAAAAAATTATAAAAAGGGAAAGAAAAAAATTACTTTTTTTTTAAATTAAAAAAAAAATACATATATATCTAGGAATTTCTCTGTTGCGGTCAGTGTAGGTTCAGTTCAATTTCAGATAGTTCCTCTTTCCAGCTTACACTTCTCGATATCTATAGGCCCCTTCCGGTGTAGTCTGTGTTACCTTCAGGGATTTTAATCTGTTGCACCGGTCCTTTCTGAAGCGGTTCCCTTTGTTTATTTGGCTTCTGATTGTCGTCTCTTCGGTGTCTAATTTCTGCCCTGACACAGGCGGGCGGAGGTGATCTCTTATTTAGGTTCCCTAGTTCAGTTCAGTCCTGCTACGGGGAGGGCGGGGCGCTGCAGACAGACACCGCTCTGTGTGGATAGCGCTCACAGTGTCCCGGCCACACTGGGTTTGCCCCGCTCACGGGTGTCAGTGCTTTCCCTGTCTACATCGCTCAGGCTCCCGGCTGCTCTATATGGAGCAGGCCCTGCATTGAGTGGGGTTCCAGTTTTCGGGTACTCCACAAAAGTGCAGATTCGGTTGCGCCTGCGTTTTGTGCCTTCCCCGGCCTGAGGGGCTCTAGCAGCCAAGGGCTTGGGCACACTCTCCCCGGGTGCGGCGCGCCTTTTCCCTCTGAGGCCCCAGTGCGTGCCGGTCGGGTGCCTGAGGCTTGTGTTTGTTCTCAGGAGCTGGCCTCTAGCAGCGACCCTCCCAGCGGCGGATGTTGACCATCCAGAATCTCAGGGAGTCTTTAGATAGAAACCGGGGCCTGTTTGCAGTGTGGGAGGGGGTGGCTTCTCTGGGGCTGAGTTTGCCCCTTTCCCCTACCCCCTGCCTCCTACCTCCAGCGGGGATGGGCCGGCTCTTCTCTGGAGTTTCTCAGTCCCTTTGTTTTGCAAACGGCTGGCAGTGTGTTCGGGCCGGTTAATTTTCTCCCTTGCTATCCCACAGTTTAAAAGAGCTCCCTCCGATTGCTCTCAGGGCCTTCGGGCCTGGTCGTTACCTAAGCAATGCCGCCCACTCCTCTCCGTTCCGCCCCCGCTTGGTGGTGGGTGCGGGCGTCTGGGGTACTTTTCTGCTGGGAGTTGCTTTTAGGCACGTAATCTGTGGGCCTTATTTAATTTTTCCTCCCAGTTAGGTTGCCCTCCGAGATTCAAAAACTTCCCCCAGACCCGCCAGTGCGAGGGTTTCCTGGTGTTTGGAAACTTCCTCTATTAAGACTCCCTTCCCGGGATGGGTCTCCATCCCTAGCTCTTTTGTCTCCCTTTTTATCTTTTATATTTTGTTCTACCTCCCTTTGAAGACAATGGGTTGCTTTTCTGGGCGCCTGATGTCCTCTGCTAGCGATCAGAAGTTGTTTTGTGAAATTTGCTCAGCATTCAATTGTTCTTTCGATGAATTTGTAGGGGAGAAAGTGGTCTCCCCGTCCTATTCCTCCACCATCTTGGCTCCTCCAACAATTTTATTTTAAAATAAATATTCTAAAATTTCAAGAGAGGTGGAGAAAAAGAATAAAAATCAAGGATTTGATGAATATGGAGGGGAAAAAAATCTATGGAGAGGCCGTGAAGATTCAAGCCTAATAAGAGTTATAGATTTTTATTGTGAAATAGTGGAACATCAAGTTGGAGGCGATACAGGAACTTTCCTTGCAGAGATGAACTTTATTCTATAGCTAGTGTGTGGTCAGTGACCATTTCTGATCAGAGAAGTTGTTTAGTTATTAAGCATTTCTGTGAAATAAGGATAAACTGTAGGCAATTAGGTGAAAGGTCATGAATGTAAGGACTAGATTTGGGTTTGGTGGAGAAAAAAAGAAAAAGGTCTCAGAAGGAATACCCACCAGACAAGATTTGGATAATTGATGGATCATTAAATCTGAAGAAAACATGAGGATAAAGATGTGATATATCTATATCTACATCTACAATAGAATAATAGTCATAAAAAAGAATGAAATAATGCCATTTGCAACAACATGGATGGATCTAGAGATTATCATAAGTGAAGTAAATCAGACAGAAGAAGACAAATAGCATACGAGATCATTAGTATGTGGAATCTAAATTATGATACAAAATAACTTATTTACAAAAGAGAAGCAGACTCATAGACATAGAAAACAAATTTATGGTTACAAAAGGCGAAAGGGGCTGGAGTATGGATAAATTAGGAATCTGGGATTAGCAGATATATATCTACTATATATAAAATAGATAAGCAAAAAAGCCTGCCACACAGCATGGGGAACCATGGTCAATACCTTGTAATAAATGGTGATGGGAAAGAATATATATATATATGTATATATATATATATATATATATATATATATATATATAAAGGGCATGGCAACCTACTCCAGTATCCTTGCCTGGAGAATACCATGGACAGAGGAGCCTCAGTTCAGTTCAGCTCAGTTGCTCAGTTGTGTCTGACTGTTTGCAACCCCATGAATCACATCATGCCAGGCCTCCCTGTCCATCACCAACTCCCGGAGTTTACCCAAACTCATGTCCGTCAAGTCGGTGATGCCATCTCATCCTCTGTTGTCCCCTTCTCCCCCTGCCCTCAGTCTTTCCGAGCATCAGGGTCTTTTCCAATGAGTCAATTCTTCGCATGAGTCAATACTTCGCAAATTATTGGAATTTCAGCTTCAGCATCAGTCCTTCCAATGAACACCCAGGACTGACTCCTTTAGGATGGACTGGTTGGATCTCCTTCCAGTCCAAGGGACTCTCAAGAGTCTTCTCCAACACCACAGTTCAAAAGCATCAATTCTTCTGTGCTCATTTTTCTTCCAGTCCAACTCTCACATCCATACATGACCACTGGAAAAACCATAGCCTTGACTAGATGGACCTTTGTTGGCAAAGTAATATCTCTGCTTTTTAATATGCTGTCTATGTTGGTCATAGTTTTTCTTCCAAGGAGTAAGCATCTTTTAATTTCATGGCTGCAGTCACCATCTGCAGTGATTTTGGAGCCCCAAAAAAATAAAGTCTGACACTCTTTCCATTGTTTCCCCATCTATTTCCCATGAAGCAATGGGGCCAGATGCCATGATCTTAGTTTTCTGAATGTTGAGCTTTTTAAGCCAACTTTTTCACTCTCCTCTTTCACTTTCATCAAGAGGCTTTTGGGTTCCTCTTCACTTTCTGCCATAAGGGTGGTGTCATCTGCATATCTGAGGTTATTGATATTTCTCCTGGCGATCTTGATTCCAGCTTGTGCTTCATCCAGCCCAGCGTTTCTCATGATGTACTCTGCATATAAGTTAAATAAGCAGGGTGACAATATACAGACTTGAGGTACTCCTTTTCCTATTTGGAACCAGTCTGTTCTTCCATGTCCAGTTCTAACTGTTGCTTCCTGACCTGCATATAGGTTTCCCAAGAGGCAGGTCAGGTGGTCTGGTATTCCCATCTCTTTCAGAATTTTCCACAGTTTATTGTGATTTACACAGTCAAAGGTTTTGGCATAGTCAATAAAGCAGAAATAGATGTTTTTCTGGAACTCTCTTGCTTTTTCAATGATCCAGCAGATATTGGCAATTTGATCTCTGGTTCCTCTCACTTTTCTAAAACCAGAGGATCCTAGTGAGCTACAATCTGTGGTATTCCAAAGAGACTGGGACACAATTTAGCAACTAAAGAGCAACATATATATGTGTGTGTGTGTGTGTGTGTGTGTGTGTGTGTGTGTGTGTGTGTCTGACGCTTTGCTAGCCTGCCAACCTTTGTCCATGGGATTCTCCAAGCAAGAACACTGGAGTGAGCTCTCATTTCCTTCTCCAGTATCTATATCTTTATCTATATAAAACTGAATCACTTTGCTGTATACCAGAAACTAGCACAACATTGTAAATAAATCAACTATACTTCAAAAAAAAGAAGAAGAAAAAAGGAAAACGTGAGACAAAGAAGACTTAAAAATCTACATCTGAAGCAAAAATACAGATATGTGTATGTCATATGTACATATACAAAAAGCAGCCAATTGGGGGTACAGCAGGTTTATTTTTGCATTTTTAGAATATGGGGAAAGATTATGGAAATCTATTCAAAGAAGCATTTATTTGAAGAGCTATAAACATACACTGATGAGGTGACTTTTAATATAACAACTTCAATGAAAGTTATATCTTTAAAATGCATTTAAAATATGAAGAGTCCTCCACAAATGTAAAAGGTGTCATCTTTAAAGAAAAGAGCATCCTAAAAAGGCTTTTCATTGTTAAGAGAAATAGTGTAACTTTATACCAAAAAAAAAAAAAAAAAAGAGCTGGATTTACCCACTAAGTGAATCTGTAGACATGAGCAGCTAAATGGAGTAGCTAATGCTCCATACTATCAAAGGCCTATCAAATGCTGTAGGCACAGATAACCTGAAGGTTTCACAGGTCTCTTTTCCAAAGTGAGATAAAAGAGTATCTGATTGTTTACCAGGAGATCAGGAGTGCAGTGAAATCTGATATGCTTTTTCTTTTTTTTTTTTTTAGACAGGTTAGCCTATTTAAATTCCTCAAGGGCACTCTAAATAAAACAGAAAAGCATGGCAACAATAGCTGTTTATCCTCATAAAGTAAAGTTGCTTCTGAAAAGTGAATAATACATGATAGCAAAAAAAAAAAAAAAAAAAAAAAGTGTACAAAAGATGTAAAGCAAATGAAAATGGATTTTTCAATAATTGCCTAAGAGAACACTGAGGAAGGAAATAGTATGTAAGATTGAAGTCAGACTTGCTCAAGGCTTCTGCACCTTCAGGTTACTTGAAGATACAGAAAGATTTTCAGAAGGAAAACAAAAACAATAGCTGTGTAAATGACCTCACTAGTACTAGGGATCTGTATGTAAACAAACAAACAAAAATTTTTCAAAGGAAAAACAAAGGCTATAAGCACGTGTTAGTTGCTCAGTCATGTTCTACTCTTTGTGACCCCTTGGATTGTAGCCCACCAGGCTCCTCTGTCCATGGAATTCTCTAGGCAAGAATACTGAAGTGGGTTGCCATTTCCTTCTCCAGGGGAGCTTCCTGACCCAGGGATCCAAGACGAAAAGAATTGCTGGCAGATTCTTTACCATCTGAGCCACAGGGAAGCTTGTATGCAAAATACAAACAGGCATTCTCTATTGGCGGCTAAAGCATTTCGCAAGTAGGCATTACACAATTTTCATTAAGTGATGGTTTTCTACTAAGTCTTACATCATTTTTAAGGGCATTATCATTGCTAAAATTGTATTTTTTTTTCTGTTCAAAAAGACATTTCTGGTCATGTTACCATCTGTGAGTACATTCAGCTCAAAAAAAGGAGTCTTATGTAAAAGAATTAAATTTATGTCTCATACTAACCATATACCTGGAATTCAATAAAATATTGTTTTGACATTTTCAAATTGCAGATAAGACAATATAAAAAGAAGGAAACATAGTAAAGTGCTAAACATAAATTCCCAGAAAGGAATAAACACACATATGTCTTTTATTTTGACTTTATTGTCCAAAACAGAGTTATTTATCTAATTGATAATACCCAAGGCAATAAATAATACCATGAAAAAAATTAAAATGATAAAGCACTGTTCAAATAAAAGGTGTAATCTACACCTTAGTAATCTACCAGCATGCAGGTAGTTTGATTTGGAAAACCAGCTTATGATTTTCTGTTCTAAACAAACCAGTAAATATTCAATCAATTTTAAGTGCTATGACACAGAAAGACAGCTAGTAGGCCTATTTTGAAGGGACTTTCTTCAGACATCTCAGAAGAGTGACTAACACTTAGGAAGTGTACCAAAAGGAATAAAGTCTGTCACTCAGAGAACTCGGTTCTTTCCTGTTGAGCTACACTTAGAGCAACCATCAAATTTAACACTGGTGTTCAGAATACAGAGCCCTGAATCTGAAGTGAGTCATACAATATGCAAGACAAGAAATCAAAAAGTCTCAATTTAACAGTTCATTCAGTATCAGGAGCAATAAAGATCAAAATCAAGAGAGCCAAAGGAAACAATTCAGGCAAAAGTTTACTGATTCCTAGTGCTTTTGAATACTTTGGCAATGCAAGACCAATTCTTGTAAGTACAAAAAAGAAACCACTGAAGGATTTAAAGCAAGGAAAGTTCATTTACAAAGAAACTTACTTCTGCTTTGGGGACTATAGATTGAAAGCAAGAGAGTGAGAAAGGGGAAGATTCTGTTAAAGTAAACCAGATGAAAAAGATAATGGTCCTCCCACTCCACTGGCTGTTCTTTTTCGTTCTCTTTCCTTGGTTCCTCCACTTAGCTCTGTCCCTTAACTTTGAGGATTCCAGAGCGCAGCCTTTCTTCTTTCTACCTACATTCACGTTTTGGTGGTCAAGCCCCAAGGCTTTCACTATCAAATATTTCCCAGTAATTTGCAAATGTCTACCTTTCACCCAAACTTTAGGCTCAAGTGCCTACTTGGTAGTTTTGCTTGGACATCTAACAAATGCCTCACACCCAAATGTTAGAACTCCCAGACTCTTTCTCGTGTGTGTTCCACTTATATTTCAGTAGATGGTAAATCCAAACGTTCAATTGCTCAAGTGAAACTCTAAAGTCACTTTTGATTTTTCTCTTTTCTCAACCCACACTGCATCTCTTAGAAAATCCTCTTTGCTATACTTTCAAAAATATCGAAAATCTGAGGATTTCTCACAACATTAACTGTTAACACTTTCCTCTGAGGTAGTATAATCTTTGCTTGGATATAGTATGATAATTTCCGAACGTGTCTCCCTGCATTAGCTCTTTATAGCCTATTTTCAGCCCATCAACCAGTATTTGTAAATATAAATCAACATCATATCATGATTCTGCTCAAAACCTCATACGATCTTTCCATTTTACTCCACAGATGGAGACCAAATGCCATAAAGCTATAGCCCCTGGTGAACATATACTGGGTCCGTTTTAATATTGGTTAGTATTAGCTGCTACCTAATAAGTTACACCAAAACTTAGATTTAAACAACGAACATTTATTATCTCAAAGTTTCTATAGATCAGGGCTGTAGTTGGGACATTTCTGTAGATAAGGCAGCTTAGTTGGAACATGCTGGCTCAAAGTCTCTCCTGGTGTTGTTGCTAAGTTTTCATCTGTGTTTGTGGTCTCGCCTGAGGAGCTGAGCAAGTGTTGATCCTTTAATGGACCAGAACCTGGTGGTCCGGAGTCGACGATAAGAAAGAGAGAGAAAGAGGCTGACATCCCCTGGTTAATGCAGAGAGCCTATAAAGCCCTGTTCTTGGAGCTTGCACTGCTGCACATAGGCACCAGGCGCCCTCTCGAGTGGGTGAAGCCACAGTACCCCTTCTCGAGAGGGTCTCAGAAGCCCGGGCAAGAAAGTGAGCTCAGTGGGCCTCCCCGCCCCAAGGAATTAGCCTAAAAGAGAAAGGGAAAGAAAGGAAAAAAAGAAAAAAAAGAAAAAAAGAAAGCTTGGGGACCCAAGCTCTGATGGAGCAAAGATGTTTTAATCAACATGGTGTGGGCATATATACTGTCTTACAAGGTAGTTATTCTCAGCAAAGATAAAGATTAAAATTCCAGACTTGCAAAACATCAGGTGATCCCTATTAAAGAGAGAGAGTTGTAAACAATCACTTCTTACCGAATGATTCATGAGAAGGAAGAGGGTACTTATTACCGTATTGAAAAACTAATGAAGGAAATGCTTGGATTCCTCAACCCCGAGAAAGGCGTGCCTCTCCTTTTAGTTCCTGAATATTCAGGAATTAATAAGGACCAGAGGATTCCTGACAGATCCAAAACAGCACAAAGGAAGCTCCTGTTAAATGCTTCCTAACAAGCAAGGACCCATTCCCAAAATCAGGCTAATGGATGGATAGAGTATTCACTTCCTTGCACATGGGCCTCATGTATTCACGACATGTCATCTGTCTTCCTAAGAGGAAGTGATTAAAGAGAAAGGGAATATGCAAGAGTTCCCCTGACAGAAGCTTCAGTCTTTTATAACCCAATCTTGAAAGTGACATGTCATTATTTCCATTATATTCTATAGACTAGAAGCAAGTCACTAAATCACCATGAAAGAGAGGAGAATTAAGCTCCATTTCTTGAGTACCAAACTGCCTAGGTGGGAGTCTCAGCCTCAATGAAATCATTGTTTTGACCATTGGTGGAAGTATTCCTGCTTTTAAAAGGATTATTTCTAGATCAGCTGAGTTTAAAGTAGCAGGGACAGGAAATAAAAGCATAGTAGTCGGTCACTAGGGCTAGCAGTGAGAGGAGTCATTCCCATTTCCATCTTTTGACTCTGAGCTTGCGAATGCTGACTATGCATATAGGTCTTTGATTCTATTACTATGCCTTTTCATATGAAGGATTTAAGCATCCTCAGATTTTGATATCCTCAAGGGTCTTGGAACCAATCCCCCATGGATACCAAGGGACAATTGGATATACAGATTTTATTTTCTGTTTTAGATACATGAATAAACCCCTGTATGTTGATAGACATTATTTAGATGAAATCTCTTTCTTCCTAACAAAAAATTCTGTAATAACCTATATTTGAAAAAATCTGAAAAATAATGTGTGTGTGTGTATATATATATATATATATATCAGTATATATGTATATGCTACATGCTAAATCACTTCAGTTGTGTCCAACTCCTTATAACTCTGTGGACTGTAGTCTTCCAGGCTCCTCTGTCCATGGCATTCTCCAGGCAACAGTTCGGGAGTAAGGTAACCATTCCCTTCTCCAGGGAATTTTCCCGATCCAGGGATAGAACCTATGTCTCTTATGTCTCCTGATTTGGCAGACAGGTTCCTTACCACTAGTGCCCCCTGGGAAGTCTCATATATGTATATATATATATATATATATATATATATCAGTATATACGTAAAACTGATTCACTTTGCTGTAACACCTGAAACTAACACAACATTGTAAATCAACTAGACTCCAATGGAAAAAAAAAAAAAAGATATTTGTGGCACATTTTGGTTTTCATTCAACAAGTATGTGATGAGTGCCTTCTTAGTACCAGGCACTATGCTAGAGGCAGGAGTAGAGAAGTGAGGGAACAGTTAAATGATGGAGCAGACAGCCGGCCTCAGCCTCCGTGAACCTTAATTTAGCTGGGACGAATAAAAGCAAATTTGCAAGCTACAGTGATCAATGGTGATCACAAAAACTTGGCTTCCCGCCACCAGGAACACAGATGTAGCCATAGCTTCCTTCCCCTTTGAAAATAATGATCTCACATAAAAAGAGTTCATGTTTTCAAGATAAAGGTAGAATAATATATTTGAGATAATATGAAACGAAGGTCAGGCTGGCATAATGGATTAGATGACAGAGAGACCTGTATTCCAGAAATTTTTTCTCTTTTAATCTCAGTCTTTTTTTTTTATTGATAAAATATGATCTTAAGTTTTTGAAATTTCCTTTCTGATGAAATTTTGTGGCTATGGAAATATGAAATGAATTAGTAAAGAATTGGATTCAGATATTATATTGTTTTCTAATTGCTGCCATTTATAAATTACCACAAATTTAGTGACCTTAAGCAGCACAAATATATTTTACATTTCTGTAAGTCAGTAGCCTCATAGCCTAATAATACAGGTCTCATTGGGCTAAAATCATGATGTTAGCTAAGCTGACTTCCCTTCTATAGGCTCTAGGAGACAATCTGTTTCCCTGCCTTTTCCAGCTGTTAGAGAATGCTCTGTCTTATTTTTATGTATATAATTAAAATAAAATGCCTTTCCATGAACAAAAGAAAACAGCACTGAGATGTTAAATCCTCCTCATGCTCACAGCTCCCTCTAACTGCAGCTGGAAAAGGTCCTTCATGTTTAAGGACTTGGTGATTCCACTGGATCTATATTAGACATTCCAGGATGAACTCCTTATCTCAAGGTCTTTAACCTTAGTCATATCTGCAAATTTTCTTTTGCCTTATAAGGTAAGCTGTTCACAGGTTCTAAAGACTAGGGTGTGGACATCTAAGGGGCTGTCATTTCTCCTGATGAATATTTGTAACATAAATATTTAAATTCTGCTGTCAATTATCAGTGCATGCATAAATACAGAGGCATTTTAAACCAACTTCCCCAGAATGCACAGCACCTGATAGGCTAATAACAGTTCCCTCAAATATGTTCACAACCTAATTATTTAACACTAATTTGGACATATATTCCATGTGTCCCTGACAAAGAGTTTGTACCACATGTCCAGACGTCTATATTTTTTAATTGAAATATAGTTAATTAACAATGTATTAGTTTCAGGTTTACAGCAAAGTGACTCTGAAGTGTGTGTATGTGTGTACATATACACATATATGTGTATATATATATATATTCTTTTTCAAATTCTTTTCCCCTTATACATTATTATAAAAATTGAGTATAGTTCCCTGTGCTATACAGTAGGTCCTTGTTGTTTCCCAATCTCCTAATTTATTCCCCTGCTTCTTTCCCCAGACATTTATTTCTGACAGAACTCTAATATGATTACATCAAAAGAGGAGAAGATAAAGATAATATTTCATGATTTTTATGTATTAGAAGTATTCATTGTTTGGGTTGGCTGTCAGTTACACTATACCGTAAGTTGCCAAATCTATAAGTTCCTTCTAACTATGAAACTACTAAATGTCTTTCAGAATTTTAAGCTATCATCTAGTGATTCTAGTCCAGGGACTTGTGTCCAAATAGGAGGACATTTAAATACTACATGCCATAGAAACACAAAATAGATCAAATTTCAGGGATGTTAATTGCTATAAGCATCATATATCAAAGCTTTGATTTGAGGGAAACAATAAAAATATTAATCTATTCCCTTATAAACTGAAAGAAAGTTGGTTAGAATGCAATTATTTGAGAGAACGTGATATATCAGGCCCAAAAGTACTGACATATTTTAAGCAGTTGATAAATGAAAATAGAGTCATTCATTTTAAATTATTTGATCAAATAAAACTATATAAAGGGCAATAAATCTTTATTTCTTTAAAAAAGGAACATTTTTCCTTTCCAGAGATCAGATCTCCATTGCAATTTGCCTAAAATCATGTAGTTTGAGTTTATTAATTTTCATCCAACTTTTGAGAGGAATGGAGTCATACATAAATTAACTACTTTCTCTTAATCTTCTGAATCTTGAGGTATATGGTATTTTTAAAACTAAAGTATTTAAAACTAAATCTTATACTTAACTTATCTGGTAATGTAATTAAAATAAATTAAACAAAACAAATATTTACTTAAGTTCTCCTGCAAAATAAAGAAGCCAGTTTCCTGTCCACCCAGCAGTCTGGACTTTGCACTTCCACTTTAGGGGTACAGGTTCAAGCCTGGTCTCTGGTTTGGGAACTAAGACCCTCAAGCCAAACAGTGTGGTCA
Organism: Odocoileus virginianus; assembly: GCF_023699985.2. Taxonomy (NCBI): domain Eukaryota; kingdom Metazoa; phylum Chordata; class Mammalia; order Artiodactyla; family Cervidae; genus Odocoileus; species Odocoileus virginianus. The sequence continues at coordinate 19,629,771 of NC_069698.1, forward strand.
AAAAAAATAAATAAATAAAAGACAAACTTGCTTCACAGCTAATTTGCTAATTTGAAAGAATAGCAAATTGTTGTGTTATATTTCACATTTAAGATCCAAAATTAAGTATGTATGCTACTAGTTTTACTAATAATAAAATGCTCTATCAAACTCTATAATCTTCTCCATTCCACAAGATGAATGGAGAAAACATGGTGATATTTGCCTATAAAAACAATTCAGTTATACTCGATGCATAACTGTCTGTAATCCTGAGGACGAATGGATGCCATATGCAAGGTGAATTCCAGAAGCCAACCCTGGATGAATGTTCTGAATCTGCTTTGTTTCTGAATCCTAATGCCTCACAGTGGGGGTAGTCTTTAGGCCCTACTTTTTGTGTAGAATGTGAAGAAAGCAGAAGAGCAAATTCCTTTCATCTTCTTTCAGCTGCCTAGACCCATTTGTAAGCCCAGTTCCACATTTGAATAGTTTGGTCAGAAACCAAATATTGATATGAAATAAAACCTAGCCTTCCATAGTCAATATGGCCCCTGTATGATCCTCCATATGCCCTCTGGCTTCAGGGTCAATGTACTTTGTCCTGGAGAAGGTAAAAGTCAAGAGCAAGGCCACTACCACCGAGGAGGCTCCCCTGGCTGTGACCACTGTAACTTCCAGTCTGTTAAGCCCCCAAATTAACAGCCCCTTAAAACTTTTCAATTCAATGCTTATAGGGTTGTCAATAAAGATGAGAAATTTGGGTGAGAAAATTGAAGCTATGACTATTTCTGATATTCAGATAATTCTAATCTATTGTCCCAGGAAATGAAAATAAATGAACATGTTAAGTCGTGAAGCATTATTGCTTGCTGTTGGCTTTTTTTTTTTTCCATTTGCCCAATAAATCAGTTGCTCTGAGATTGGAAGTTCAATTCTAAAAATAACAGTTAATTATTTGGAAAACTATCCTGAATATAATTGTCAAAGATAATACAAATGGTGTATAAGTAGAGAAAAACATAACCTTTCTTCTGAATCAGACTTTCTAACATGCTCTGTCCTTTTTGAAGAAAGGCTTCTAAAATGCAAAATATACTTTAAGAAGAATTTAAAATTCCAGTTTTAAGCTGATTAATTATATTTGTAGAAATATTTTAAAAGAAATATTTCCTAGTCTTTTTCAAATAAACATCTATATATATAACTTTTGAATATAACTTCCTATTGATATTTTTAAAGTCAGTTTTGAAGACTTTAAGCAAAATGCAAATATTTAGACATGAAAAAAATACTATTTTAGGAAAAGTTCTTTGATACGTAACAAATTGCAAAAGCTCAGAAGCCTTTAGCCAACAAAAGAGGCATTTTTTAAAATTAAGTGATAATTAAATGATGTATTTATAATTAAGAAACGTACTTTAGAAAAATATTCACAACTGCCCCCAACTTGAGATTTGAAGCTCAATTTTTTAATACTTCTGCAAAAATGCAGTGAAATTCTCATGTAAAGATCTACCCCCTTTTTTAAAAAAAAATTAATATATTCAGTTTTCTTTTTTACTTTTAGAGAAATTTATAGCTGGGGAGAACTTTTGACCAAATGACCAAACTTTTGGCTCATTTGGTCAGTACAGTACACTCAGTTCTATACTGGTGCTTGGCCTATTTGTCCTCATAACCATTCCTCATGCTTCTTCTGCTCAGTTGGTTTCCACATCCCACCCCACTGCCACTGAACAGAAAAGCATTTTCCATTCATAGGTTCCAGAGTCAGCTGCCTTCTGGCAGTGTTTAGCCTTTGGGAAGAACTGAAAGGAATCTCCTAGCATGGGCAGAGTCTACTGCAAAGACATATTTTTGTTGTTGTTGTTGTTGTTTGTCTTTTATAATTTTTCTTTATTTACTTACTTTTGGCTGTGTTGGGTCTTTGTTGCTGTGTGAGGGCTTTTCTCTAGTTGTGGTGGGTGGGGGCTACTCTCTAGCTTCGGTTCACGGGCTGCTTGTGGTGGCTTCTCTTGTGGTATAGGGGCTCTAGGACACCCATGCTTCAGTAGTTGCGACATGTGGGTTCAGCAGTTGTCGCTCCTGGGCTCTAGAGCACAAGCTCAAGAGTTGTGGTGTATGGACTTGGTTTCTCTGCAGCATGTGGGATCTTGCTGGACTTTCCTGGGTCTTCCTGGATCAAACACATGTCTCCTGCATTGGCAGGTGGATTCTTTACCACTGAGCCACCAGGGAAACCCAAAGAATGTATTTTTAGTTTCAAGTCCCTTAGAACAGGTTTGCCTTGTTTCACATTCTCCCGCTAGTGCTGACTCCTTGGTACAAATAATAGAACCTTTTCCCTTTCTCCTCTTGCCCTTCGCCTGGAGGTGGTCATGGTTTTCAGATAGCTTCCTACTGAGTTACCGTTCCTTCTTTCCTTAGATTTTTATCATTAGTGTACCAAATTCTTGCACTATGTTCACTGTTCACTCTGGTTTAAATACTTGCAGTGTTTTTACCATTCCTGATTAGTATTTGATGGTTACAAAATCCCGACTGTGTTCTGAAACTAGAACTGTTCATTGTCTACACACTATAACATGGAATTTCTAAGGACTCCTTTGGATGAAGAGAGGATTCTGAGTCCACATAAAATCTTTAAAATTCTCAACCTAAGTGCAAAATCCAAGTTCCCCAGGACCTTAATATCTTCCCGTCTCTATCCCCAACCTGATCTGCCATTTTAATTCCTTGTTTCTATCCAAAGTGAACGCTAGGAACTCTAGCCATCTGCTTTCCTATGATCATGCATTTACTGATACCATTGTCTCTTACCGAATACTGTTCCTTCTCAACTGTACATCTAGAAATCTAATCCAAAGTTAATGAGCCTGAACAAACACAGGAGATTCTCATTATTTGCAGATTTTATATTTGGAAATTTGCCTACAGTTTAAGCATAGTATCAGGTCTCCACATTTTTTGATGTGTGTGGTTTTTCTGGGGGTGGGGGTGGGGGGTGATTTCGCTTTTTAAAATAGCCCCTAAGTGTGGTGCTAAAGGGCTGTCTGGTATTTCTAATTGCAAGAAGGTTGGGATGTGACTTATGGAGAAAATATATGTGTTGGATAAGCTTTGTTCAGTAGTGAGTTTTATGCTGTTGACCATGAGTTCAGTGTTAATGAATCAACAATAGAACAGGTCCACCTAGTTAGAATTCCTAAGTATCATTAACATTTATACACTATCATGTGTAAAATAGATAAATAGTGGGAAGCTGCTTTATAACACAAGGAGCCTAGCCTGGTGCTCTGTGATGACTTGGAGGGCTAGGATGGGAGTGGGGAGGGAGGTTTAAGAGGGAGGGTGTTTATATATACGTGTGTGTGTGTGTGTGTGTGTGTGTGTATATTTATATATAATCATGTCTGATTTGCATTGTTATATGGCAGAAATCAACACAACATAGTAAAGCAATTATCCTCCAACTTGAAAAAGAGAAGATTCTTACATATTAAATAAGGTGTCTTTAAACAGAAGTACACATAAAACAAGTTTATGCAGATAAAAGTGTTGTGACCAGATGTTCAGGCTCACTATTCCCCTAGAAGCAGTGCTCTAATATTTGCATATTCAGTATTCATAGTGACTTCATTGAACATAACTAAACATGAATAATGAGAATCCACTCTACTTCCCTTTCTGGGTAGATACCTCTGATAACCCTTCCTTTCAACTTTCCCTTTATCCAAAACTCCTTCCCCTCTTCTGACTAAGGCATGCTTAAATATTGAGAGTGGATAATAGAACTGTCTGTTAGAGTTTTTGCAGAGAACAAATTCGAAGAGGCAAAACAAGCCACGGATAAGTAAGTAATCAAAGTCAGTAAGCCAGAAAAGAAGGGACAAGTAGTGTGTCAAATGATGGAACCACAATGGAGTATTGAAAACTTACAATCATAGCCAGAAGTAAGGAAGGCTCAGGGAAGATAATAAGCAAGGGGATTTTGGAAAAAGTCTTCAAGTAGTATTATGGAGTTTGAGCAGTTTTTATGCACTCTTGATAAAATTTTTGAGAAACACTGGATGCATTCAAAGTGTCAGAGAATAGGCAGACACTTGCCATCACTTTGTACATTTATTATGTTTTTAAATGACCATATTATATGCTAACTATACTGTAAGCTCAGGATCTGAGAATGATTCATTTGTGTTAATGTCTAGCAATCCCCCACACATTATTCACTATAAATATTTCTTGAATAAGTACATGCAGGAATAGATTGTTATATACTCCATTATATAAAGTACCTAGGAGAAGCAGAAGCTATTAAGAAGAGGTGACAAGAATACACAGAAGAACTGTACAAAAAAAGATCTTCATGACCCAGATAATCATGATGGTATTAGCACTCATCTAGAGGCAGACATCCTGGAATGCAAAGGTGAGTGTTTCTTAGGAAGCATCACTATGAGAAAAACTAGTGGAGGTGATAGAATTCCAGTTGAGCTATTTCAAATCCTAAAAGATGATGCTGTGAAAGTGCTGCACTCAATATGCCAGCAAACTTGGAAAACACAGCAGAGGTCACCGGACTGGAAAAGGTCACTTTTCATTCCAGTTCCAAAGAAAAGCAATGACAGAATGTTCAAACTACTGAGCAATTCCACTCATCTCACATGCTAGCAAAGTACTGCTCAAAATTCTCCATCAGGCTTCAATAGTAGATGAACCATGAACTTCCAGATGTCCAAGCTGCATTTAGAAAAGGCAGAGGAACAAGAGATCAAAATGCAAACATCTGTTGGACCATTGATAAAGCAAGAGAGTTCCAGAAAAACATCTACTTCTCTGTTATTGACTACACCAAAGACTTTGACTATGTGGATCACAACAAACTGTGGAAAATTCTTCAAGAGATGTGAGTACCAGACCACGTGACCTGCTTCCTGAGAAATCTGTGTGCAAGTCAAGAAGCAACAGTTAGAACTGGACATGGAACAACCCACCATTTCCAAACAGGAAAAGGAGTCTGTCAAGACTGTATATTGTCACCCTGCTTATTTAACTTATATGCAGAGTACATCATGCCAAATGCTGGACTGGATGAAGCACAATCTGGAATTAAGATTGCCTGGAGAAATATAAAAAACCTCAGCCATACAGATGACATCACCCTTATGGCAGAAAGCAAGGAAGAAATAAAGAGCCTCTTCATGAAAAGAAAGAGGAGAGTGAAAAATTTGGCTTAAAACTCAACATTCAAAAAACTAAGATCATGGCACTGGGTCCCATCACTTCTTGGCAAATAGATGGGTAAACAATGGAAACAGTAACAGACTTTATTTTCTTGGGCTCCAAAATCACTGCAGATGGTGACTGCAGCTATGAAATTAAAAGATGCTTGCTCCTTGAAAGAAAAACTATGACCAACCTAGACAGCATATTAAAAAACAGAGACATTACTTTGCCAACAAAGGTCCATCTAGTCAAAGCTATGGTTTTTCCAGTAGTCATGTGTGGATGTGAGTTGGACTATAAAGAAAGCTGAGCTCTGAAGGATCAATGCTTTTGAACTGTGATGTTAGAGAAAACTCTTGAGAGTTCCTTGGATGGCAAGGAGATCAAACCAGCCAATTGTTAAGAAATCAGTCCTGAGTATTCATTGGAAGGACTGATGCTGAAGCTGAAACTTCAATACTTCGGCCACCTGATGGGAAGAACTGACTCATTGGAAAGGACCCTGATGCTGGGAAGATTGAAGGCAGGAGAAGGTGATGACAGAGGGTGAGATGGTTGGATGGCATCACTGACTCAATGGACACGGGTTTGAGCAAGCTCCCGGAGTTGGTGATGGACAGGGAAGCCTGGCGTGCTGTAGTCCATAGGGTTGCAAAGAGTCAGACATGACTGAGCGACTGAACTGAACTTATGCTCCATTAATGTAAAAACTTTTACTAGTTAACAATCTGATTATCAGAATAGTTTTTTATTGCTTAAGATTTACTTGCATAGCTGTGGTTGCTTGCTTTTAATTTTTGAAAAGCTAGACAAACTCCTTGTGTAATCTAACATAAATCAAGTGTAACGTCACCAGTATAAGTACTAAATAACTTGCAGTTATTTTTACAGCAAGTTTAGTAAATATAAAGCTTATTAAATTAGTTATTTTTAGTAAATCATGCTTTAGAATTTTGAGTTTAAGGTTTAAGAAATGAACTTTAAAGAGTTAACATGTTTATAAGGAAATGATCATCTTTCTGTTGGTGAGTGCCATTACTTCATATTTGTATCTATCACATTTTCTTAAAAAGCTTTTTGGCTTTAGAAAAAGCACTAAGCGTAGATTAAATTTTAACCCAAAGTGATTGTTAATAAGAAAGTGATAGCCTTGCTTCTTCATCTCATATAATACAACAGTAACTTGAATTTAATCTGCTCCTCTTAAATATTTTTCTAACATTATAAAGAACTTTTCCAAATGTTTGGTCCATTAAATTATGTATTATCTTTCAGACATTTTTCTGGGAAGAAGGATGCCAGACTGATTTGAAAACAATAATTTCCAGAGATATATGGAATCAACATATATAATTTCTCATTCATCCTTTACTTGGAATAAATAACTCCTAATAAAAAGTTTTGTAATTCCATCTGCTCATTTTAGTTTCCAATTTTGTTGGTATAAAACTAAAAGTTGGAAATTAATCATATTACAAGTCAATATCTTTATGAATTGCCACCATTTTCCTGGTCTAAATGATGTGGCTTTCCACAAAAGAAAATCTACAAGTCATGTTCGAAAGCTTTATTCTAGCATTCTCCTGGATTCAAAAACTATGATTGGATCTTTTTTCAATTCTGACTTTAATAGGCCCTTTCCATGAAATTGCTAAACTCAGTAGCATAGAAAGAAAAAGCTTGGTCAAGGAGAACTTTTGATATTCCCTGCAAAGCTCCATTGTATCTTATTGCTACTTAAATTTCCTGAAGGGTGAAATGGATTGTGAGGTGATGATCTGGAGAGATGTTAGAGCTAAAAATAGATCTTTCCCATTATAACTTAGCAAGACATGATTTTATTTGGTGTTTCTATCAGGACACACTATTTGTAGTTTTACTTTTAGCAGACATATGTATTTTAGCCATATTCTGTCCCATTGTACAATATTGTCAGATATTTTACTGAATCATATTTCCTTAATTCTGGTAATATATCTAAATGGCCTGAACAAAGGCTTTTGTTCATTGCAGATGAAGATAGAATTATTTATTAAATAAGAGTAGTTCATCAAATTATTTGAATGTAGAGACTCAAAACTCACATGATAACAAGAGGTTTAACTGTCACACACACATGACTTCATTGTTCTTAATATCTCTTTTATGACTCTAGCAAATAATAATTTTTCTCAGGACAAGGAGATAACTGCCTTTTCCCCCACTTTCCACCCAATAACTTAGAAACAAGGGGGACAGAGTTGACTTTTGAGGCATGAACAAAAAAACCTTAGACCCGTAATAAAGGAAGACTCAAATCATGGAAATAAGCATCAGTCTAACCCTGCCTCAGTTAGGGATGTGTTGAAAGAGGGAACCAGGAAGAACTAGTAGAATGAGTGAGCTACAATGTGGTGGCATAGATCAGTCACTGGCTGCAGTGGTGTTGAGCCTGCAGCCAGTGCCTGAGGACACAATAATCTAAATGACAAGAGAGGACTTCCTGTGGAGGAACAGGATATTTCAGTAGGTTTCATTCTGGCCTTGATAAGTAGCCCACAAATCAATCCATTTACCTTTGTTTCAATTCTATGCTAAATCTAAGCAGATTCTCAGGCACCTTGCATAAGAAAAAGAAATACTGTGTTCTAGATAATGGATGTGAGAAGTCCAGTGACTAGAAAGCTGTAGTTTCCATCATCAATTAATAAACACAATGATAGGTGTTAAAGAAATAACTCCTGAAGCTGGAGCCTCCCAGGCTGCCTTCTCACCCGTTGCCTGTTGGGTTTACCTTGGGGGAAGACCTGCTGGGAGAACACAATAGCAGGATGAAGCTGGGCTATCCCTCTCCTTGGCTCTATATTTTGGGGTCTCTGGCAGCAGCTGCATTTCTTCATGCTCCCACTGGCTAGGCTTCACTGCTTCCAGCTTCCATGGGGTGACCTCAGCCCTGAACCATAACCCAACTCTTCCCTGTGACCTTCTGATCTAGGGGTAATAGCAGAACCCTGCTGTCCATAAACTCTGTGTCGTCCCAGAATCTCTCCATCTGAGTGCTCAGGAACTCCACCAAAGAGCATATCCTAAACCCTGACTGATCTAATACCTGTGTGTGTACATGTGTTGTCATCGCCAAGTCGTGTCTGACTCTTTTGTGACCCCATGGACTGTAGCCCACCAGGCTCCTCTGTCCATGGGATTTTCCAGGCAAGAATACTGGAGTGGGTTGCCATTTCCTTCTCCAGGGGCTCTTCCCCACTCAGGGATAGAACCCACATCTCCTGCATTGGCAGGGGGATTCTCTACCACCAAGTGACTAGGGAAGCCCCAATCCAATGCTTAAGAAAGTACAAGCCTCTAGACTTGAGTCCCATGCCCTCATCTACAGACTTGTTGAATCTGATTTCATCTTCTCCTGTCTAACTATAATAGTGTCTCTTCCCCAATAATGGCAAACTCCCCTACATGCCCTTTCTAGCTTATCTCCTCTGCCTTTCTCCATTGCTTATTTCTTTAGTTTTAACTTTTTAATTATGCATATAGTTCACAGATACAATTAGATTCTAGCAGAATCATCTTTCTAAAAACCCTTTTCTTGACTTCAAATTCCTACCCAGCGACTGCTTCAATTCCTTTCTTTCTTAGCAAATCTAATCCAAATGTTGTCTAAATTGACATCATCCACGTCTTCACCTTGCAGTCTTTTTCAAGCTAATTTCAATCCGCATCACTCTACCTGAAACCTGTTGTCAAGTTGGACCAATCTTTAAAGTATGAGACCAAGTAAAACCTTTTCCATCCTCATTTCCATTGCCTTTCAGATAACTTTTGACTAAGAGCCAGCATTTCCTTCTGAAAGCTCTGGTCTCTCCCAAACTTTAATATTCCACACTCTCCTGGGTTTCTTGTTTGTCTCATTGCGATTTCAACATCTCCATCTCGTTTCCTGGCTCTATCTCTTCAATTTAACCTCAAATTCAAGTTCAGGACTTCCTAAGTGCTTAGAACAGGTCCCTTAAACATCTCTGACCTCATTTACTCACTGGGTGATTTAATCTTTTTATGGCTTTGAGAAGCATCACTGTAGTGAAGGTGTTTTGCCCAATGTCCGAATCCCTGAGCGGGAAGAGAGAAGGCCTCCAAGACAATGCAACTCGCAAAAAGGGAAGTTTATTACTGACTCGAGCCAGGGCCTTCTGCCGCAACCATCGCAGTGGTGCAGGGTCAGAAAGCCCTGAGCAGAGGCGGTTACCCAAATTTATAAGGTATGCATAAGCGGTTAGTAGCTGGCTTAAGCGGATTGGTTACATGTTTGCAAAGCAATTTTATTGGTACAAACTTTCGCGGGCTTTTTTCAAACCTGGGCATTCGCGGGCTTTTCAGCTCTCCCTTTGTTTCTTACTGGGCACATATTGATTGGCTGGCTCCAGGTTACCTGATGGGGGTAGGGAATCTTACCATTTCGGGGGAAGCTAAAACTCAGGTCCAGGCCGCCTGTCATGGTATTAACCCTGGCAGCCTCACAGAAGGTTCCTAAAATTTTAACTTAGTTAAACTTTCATAAACTTTTCTGAGATTCATATCCATTTTCTAATTGAAATCACTACCTAGATGTGTCATGGGTATCTTGTAGTTAAGCTGTACCAATTTAAATCTCCATTTTTCCAGCATTTGGTGTCTTACTTACCTCATGAAATTAGATCAATACAAGCCTATTAGCCCTTGCTAGAACTCTGGGAGACATACTCCAATCTGTTAGCAATGTAAATAACTTTTCAAAATGTATTTATCTTTGGCTGTGCTATGTCCTTGTTGCTGTACAGGCTTTTCTCCAGTTAGGGAAAGCAGGGGCGACTCTCTAGTTGTGGTGTTTTAGCTTCTCATTGCAGTTGCTTCTCTTGTTGCAGAGCACAGGCTCTGGGGCTCAAGGGCTCAGTCATTGTGTTTCCTGGGGTCTAGAGCACAGGTTCAATAGTTGTGGCACAGTGGCTTGTTCCACTGCATGTGGGATCTTCCTGGACCAGAGATTGAACCCATGTCTCCTGCATTGGCAGGCAGATTCTTTACCACTAGCACCACCTGGGAAGTACTGTAAGTTCAGTTCAGTTCACTTACTCAGTCATGTCCGACTCTTTGCGACTCCATGGACTGCAGCGCGCCAGGCTTCCCTGTCCATCAACTCCTGGAGCTTGCTCAAACTCATGTCCATCGAGCCAGTGATGCCATCCAACAATCTCATCCTCTGTCGTCCCCTTCTCCTCCCACCTTCAACCTTTCCTAGCATCAGGGTCTTTTCAAATGAGTCAGTTCTTTGCATCAGGTAGCCAAAGTATTGGAGTTTCAGCTTCAGCATCAGTCCTTCCAATGAATATTCAGGACTGATTTCCTTTAGGATAGACTGGTTGGATCTCCTTCCAGGCCAAGGGACTCTCAAGCGTCTTCTCCAACACCACAGTTCAGAAGTATCAATTATTCGGTGCTCAGCTTTCTTGATAGTTCAACTCTCATATCCATATGTGACTACTGGAAAAACCATAGCCTTGACTAGATGAACCTTTGTTGGCAAGGTAACGTCTCTGCTTTTTAATATGCTGTCTAGGTTGGTCATAGCTTTTCTTCCAATGAGCAAGCGTCTATTAATTTCATGGCTGCAGTCACCATCTGCAGTGATTTTGAAGCCCCCCAAAATAAAGTCTCTCACTATTTCCATTATTTTCCCATCTGTTTGCCATGAAGTGATGGGACCAAATGCCTTGATCTTAGTTTCCTGAATGCTGAGTTTTAAGTCAACTTTTTCACTCTCCTCTTTCATTTTCATCAAGAGGTTCTTTTGTTCTTCACTTTCTGCCATAAGGGTGGTATCATCTGCATATCTGAGGTTATTGATATTTCTCCTGGCAATCTTGATTCCAGCTTGTGTTTCATCCAACCTGTCATTTTGCATGATGTATTTTGCATATAAGTGAAATAAGCAGGGTGACAATATACAGCCTTAACATACTCCTTTCCCAATATGTAACCAGTCTGTTGTTCTACGTCTGGTTCTAACTCTTGCTTCTTCACCTGCATACAGATTTCTCAGGAGGCAGGTAAGGTGGTCTGGCATTCCCATCTCTTTCAGAATTTTCCACAGTTTATTGTGATCCACACAGTCAAGGATTTAGCATAGTCAATAAAGGAAAAGTAGATGTTATTCTGGAACTCTCTTGCTTTTTTGATGATCCAACAGGTGTTGCCAATTTAATCTCTGGTTCTTCTGCCTTTTCTAAATCCAGTTTGAAAATATGAAAGTTTGTGGCTCATGTACTGTTGAAACCTGGCTTGGAGAATTTTGAGCATTACTCTGCTAGCATGTGAGATGAGTGCAATTGTGTGGTAGTTTGAACATTTTTGCCCTTGCCTTTCTTTGGGATTGGAATGAAAACTGACCTTTTCAGCCCTGTGGCCACTGCTGAGTTTTCCAAATTTGCTGGCATATTGAGTGCAGCACTTTCACAGCATCATCTTTTAGGATTTGAAATAGTTCAGCTGGAATTCCATCACCTCTACTAGCTTTGTTCATAGTGATGCTTCCTAATGCCCACTTGACTTAGCATTCCAGGATATATGGCTCTGCTGCTGGGCTAGGTGGATATCCCTGTATCAAACTTCTTGAATGGCCTGTCCAGTTACCAGGGACTCCAGGGTTCACAGCAGTCACTGGTGCTTGAGTCACCTTGGCCAGATTGTGGAGCAGGCAGCCGGGAAATGCTCATTTCCTACTGCCCCTTGGCCAGGTAGAGTCCTGGTACACATCCTGTGTGTCCCTGAACTACAATTCCCAGGAACCCCTGGGGCATCCCCCACTATTTACCAGGGTAGGAGGGCACCAAAGATTGATGACAGATGTGGTCTGTGAAACACTCAAAACCTCATGTTGCTGTGTAAAGATCTTGGCCACCTCTCCCAAAGGTATTAAATGTATATTTTATGTGCTATGCACCATGCTATGCTCATAACAAAATATTAATTATTTAATCCACGTAAGTATATGCTATTATTTATTTCGTTTTTATGGATGAGGGAACTGTAGCAAGAAAGCTTAGGCGACATGCTGAAGGACATAGAGCTAGTGAGTGAGGTAGCCAGGATTTCAGGGCAAGACCATTCAGTTTCTGAGCTCAAGTTTATAACCATTACAGTGCATCTCAAATTATAGTAAATTCATGGCTAACACATTTATTGTATTTAACATGGCCCATGCATGCATGCATGCTAAGTCACTTCAGTCATGTCTGACCCTGTGTGACCCCATAGACGGCAGCCAATTAGGCTCTGTCCCTGAGATTCTCCAAGCGAGAATACTGGAGTGGGTTGCCATTTCCTTCTCCAAGGCCATTCATAGTCGTGCTTTAAATATACTAAGTTTTTTATGACAGTCTATTGTTATACCAATTTTATAGATGAGGAAATGCACAGAAGTTAATTAATTTGTCAAAAGACAGTAACACAAAGAGCCAGAATTTAACACTAGCTCCTCTGGCTCCAGAGACTTTGCTTTTAATTACCACAACATACTTACACTCAATTGTCCCATGGTTTCTACAGAATGAAATAAATTCTGATTTTTTTTTCAAGGTAGAAAAACAAAACCATGCTAAAATTCTTAGGAAGGGAGGCAGAATGTGTAACTTGTTAGGAAGCTAGGATGACAGTATGACAGTCAAAATCTTCCAAGTTGGAGGAGCTCAGGCTACAGAGTCCAGAGAGGTGTTTAAGATTGTTAAAGTGCTTAAGTCCAGCCAGTTGAAAAATGTAGGCCACACAGGAGGAGAATCCACTATTAATTCCTCCAGCAAGCTAGCTAAACACTACTGTTATGCACAAAGTAAGCAGAATGTCTTTTTAATTCTTATGGGAATGATATGGATACGGCAGGCAGACATACGTCAAATGTATAGCCTCTTTTTATAAGAATCAAAGAGGTACGAGGGGGCATCTATATTGTTAAACTAATCTGCATGTGATCTGGGATTACGATCTAGGTCTTCTGGTGGTATTCAGTGAAGTAAAGATGTTATTTGCTCAATTGTATCCGACTCTTTGTGATCCCAAGGACTGTAGCCTGCCAGCCTCCTCTGTCCATGTAATTCTCCAGGCAAGAATACTAGATAGCCATTTCTTTCTCCAGGGAATCTTCCCAACCCAGGGATTGAACCCAGGTCTCCTGCATTGCATGAAGATTCTTTACCATCTGAGCCACCACGGAACCCTCAGGTGACCTTCTTATTATATCATGTAGTCCTTCCACTGGCTCCTCATAGGAGTTTTCATAGTATGCCAAGAAATAAGGCAGTAGGCTTGACAGAAACAAACAAACAAAATACACGAAAAAGCAATACCAGTTGTCAAGAAACAAGGGAATTGATATCTGGTGATCATCTTACCAAGGAGAACATTTAGAAGGTTAGCTTTATTAAACATAGATCTTGAGGGATAATCTTTTAAAATATGTTTAAGTAATTTGGAGGGAAAGAGGAAGAAAGTAGTGATAGGATTGACTTTTGCTTTTTAAAAATTCTCTTTGCATTCAATTTATTTACAAAATATTTTAAACTGGGATACTGAAAAGAGCTACCAAAGATATTTCTACAATTATAAAAATATATAATATGTAGGATCAGCTCATTTAGCTATTATTTAGATGTATCATGGGAGACATGTACGAAAGAGAACTTCTAATAGAAGTATCAGTTGCACTAGAACCTGATATAAAAAGATCAATATTTAAGTAAAAAATCTTAAGAAATATCCCTGTACATAGAATACATTGTCACTGAATTTTAATAAAAGGTACATTTGTTCTCAATGTTTAATTTTGACATTGCTATATACTGTGAATGTTAAAAGAATAGAATTCATGGCATCAGAAATAGATGCAGGGGCCCTGTGCAAAGATGGATTGAATCAGAGCTTTCATAGATGCATAGACTAAATTTAGTGAATGATTTTATCACTATTGTCATATTTTCCTGAAAAATACTGAGAAGAGTGCTAGTGCAGGAGAAGAGTCATTTGTCAAAAATTCTTGCATGGAAACAAAGAAAAATACTCTTTGGTATCACTTATACTTGGAATCCAAAAAAGAGTGGGGGCTGATTTTATAGAAACAGTGAATGAAGTGGGGATTTCCATGTAGGGGCTACTGGGGAGAGGAGGAAATGGGGAGATGTAGTCAAGGGTAAGAACTTTCTTTTGTAAAATTAGTAAGTTCTAAGGATCTATTGCACAACATGATGGCTGTGGTTAATAATACCATAATGTACACTTGAAGGTAACTGAGAGCAGATTTTTTTGTTCTCACCACACAAAACACACACAAACACACAGAAAGAGTTAACTGTGAGATGGTGGGTGTGCTATTTATCTTGATCTTGGTAATCATTTCCCAATGTATTTATATATCAAATCATGTCAATTATTTCTCAGTATATCAGGGGAAAAATAAGATATTTTTAAAAGTTCTCCAGCCAGATGTTTTGCAAAATTCATAACCTGTTTTATTTGAGAAATATAATATGAAGCATATTTCAAATATTGCATAACCCTCCCCAAGGAGTTTGGGGCTACCCTGTAATCAATCATATTGATATTTACAGTAAGTGGAAAGATAGACTATAAATAGTCTATTGTCAGATTAGGTTGAATCAGGTCAGGTTTTGCCCTTCCAATGTCTGTTGAGGTAACTCTTGGCTTTCTGGTATTTTGGTTTTCAAAATTGCACAGCAAGCTTTATGGACTTAGCCGGGAGCATCTTGGTGATCAAGAGTGCCATCTAGTGGCAGCACGTTGATCTGCATACAAATAAATATTTGCTCCCTTACGGCCAAAAGTGAAGAGGAACTAAAGAGCCTTTTGATGAAAGTGAAAGAGGAGAGTGAAAAAGTTGGCTTAAAACTCAACATTCAGGAAACTAAGATCATGGCATCTGGTACCATCACTTCATGAAAAATAAATGGGAAAACAATGGAAACAGTGAGAGACTATTTTCTTGGGCTCCAAAATCACTGCAGATGGTGACTGCAGCCATGAAATTTATAATACACGCTTGCTCCTTGGAAGAAAAACTATGACCAACCTAGACAGCATATTAAAAAGCAGAGACATTACTTGCCAACAAAGGTTTGTCTAGTCAAAGCTATGGTTTTTCCAGTAGTCATGTATGGATGTGAGAGTTGGACTATCAAGAAAGCTGAGCGCTTAAGAACTGATGCTTTTGAACTGTGGTGTTGGAGAAGACTCTTGAGAGTCCCTTGGACCGGAAGGAGATACAACCAGTCAATCCTAAAGCAAGTCAGTCCTGAATATTCATTGGAAGGACTGATGCTGAAGCTGAAGCTCAAATACTTTGACCACATGATGGGAAGAACTGACTCATTGGAAAAGACCCTGATGATGGCAAAGATTGAAGCCTGGAGAAGGAGATGACAGAGGGTGAGATAATTGGATGGCATCACTGACTCAATGGAATGAGTATGAGCAAGCAGCAGGAGTTGGTGATGGACAGGGAAGCCTGGCATGCTGCAGTCCATGGGGTGGCAAAGAGTTGGACACGACTGAATGCCTGAGCTGAACTGATTGTTTAAAATGCTGGTAAAACTTAAATTTAATCAAGCAGTTGCTCAAATATTTTGTGTCTACGGATATAAAAATATATAAGAAATTTTCTTCTCCATAGAAGATTTCTGAATCCACTATTGGATAAAATCAAATACATTATGATGAGTGAAATGGAAGGGACTGACAGAGGAGAGAAGTCCTTAGATGAAGTCCAAGATTTTGTGGAAGAGTAGACTCCGAGTGTGTTCTAAAAAGAGGGAAAGGGATAAAGTCATTTCTACAAAGTCAAGTCACAGAGGACAACAGAGGCACAAAAATAAAATTGATCCAGGAACTTATTAAAGTGAAGTTAGGCCCAGGGGAATGATTCATGATTCATATATAGTAACATCTGGAATGCCAACTGGTAAGCATGCTTGCTTATTTCTATTTTTGAGTATTCTATTTAGCTTAATTTTATTGCTCTTTATTATCAACACTTAATCAAAAGCAAAATAAAGCCACATATTCTATTGTATATGTATCAGTCTCAGAATTTTTGGAAATAAAAAAATTATTTAGAAATAATAGAAGCAATAATTTAAAAAATTAATTGCAACCATTGCTATAAACTTTAAAATAATGGTCAATAATCTAGGTATTAGTATAAAAGTGAAAGTGAAAATGAAGTCACTCAGTCGTGTCCGACTCTTTGTGACCCCGTGAACTGTAGCCCACCAGGCTCCTCCATCCATGGGATTTTCTAGGCAAGAGTGCTAGAGGGAGTTTTCATTTCCTTCTCCAGGGTATCTTCCCGACCCGGGGATCGAATCCGGGTCTCTCCTATTGCGGTTAGACGCTTTACCATCTAAGCCACCAGAGAATCCCCATGAGTATAAAAGGGCCTCAATAAGAGAGATACCCAGATTCTTACATCACAACGAATCACCGTCAATTCCTCTTTGGATAAAATACGGCAATTTATTATTTCATAATTTGTCTTACAACTACCCTTCCTTTTTTCAATTTAATTTGCTACCGTTCTTGTTGAATCCCATTTTAGTCTTAATTATTTTGAAATTTTGTTATGATATTAGATGCTCTGGCCCATGTTTCCCAGATAATAGCTTTATTTTCCATTTTTAGTATTTTCCATATTTTATTTCTTTTTCTGTTTGAGACTCTCTCAGGTCACCACTCATGGAACTTTGATTGCTTTAGTTGGGACTGTGCAAACTAGAATGATTCAGACCCATTGCAATACAATGGCTCTTTATTAAGATAAAACAGGATTTGCCATACTCCATTCTCTAGGTGTTAGATCCCTGGGTTGGGAAGATTCCCTGGAGAAGGGAACAGCTACCCACTCCAGTATTCTTGCCTGAAGAACTCCATGGACAGAGGAGCCTGGCAGCCTACAGTCCATGGGGTCGCAAAGAGTTGGACACAACTGAGCGACTTTCACTTCACTTCACATTCTCTAGGTGTGATCAGGCTACCTCTCTGTGGACACTCTCATGCATAGACACACACACACACACACACACACACACACATACAGAGCAAACAAATGCAATTTTAATTTGATTGAACTTAATTCAACTTAATTTAACTTGAACTTAACTTTGATTTAATTTAAGTTGATTGAATTTAATTTGTGTGAATATTCACACTTATTAATGCATTATAGTTTGATATTTTCTAATCTAATTCACCTTTTTCTTTTATTTTTACTTGTTTTTAAAATGCTTTCACAGCCCTCTCTGTTGATTTTATAACACGTTAGTAGATCTTGATTTGGGAAATATTCCTCCAGAAGAAATGGTTCTAAAGAGAGAGGTCAGAAAGAGGATTTCTTAAAGGAAATAAATCTTGACACTAGCCTTGAAGGATGGCTGAGAACTGGTTGTACAGAGTAGGGCAGCGTCACAAAAAAGACTAAAATTTAAAGACATATGGATTACTT
This sequence comes from Odocoileus virginianus, assembly GCF_023699985.2. Taxonomy (NCBI): domain Eukaryota; kingdom Metazoa; phylum Chordata; class Mammalia; order Artiodactyla; family Cervidae; genus Odocoileus; species Odocoileus virginianus. Next base: position 19,647,505 of record NC_069698.1, read on the forward strand.
TGTAAAGTCAAACAGATAATGACATGTGGCAAATAGTAGATTTTCAATAGATATTTGAATGAGCAAATGGATGTTCAAATGTTTAATTTTAAATAAGACTTAATAAAAGTGATAGAGAAAATTAAAATATACATACCTCCAGTGGGCTCAGTGATAAAGAATCCACTGCCAAGCAAGAAACTCTGGTTTGATCCTGGATGGGAAGATCCCCTGGAGGAGGAAATGCAACCCACTCCAGTATTCTTGCCTAGGAAATCCCATGGAGAGAGAAGTCTGCTGGGCTAAAGTCCATGGGGTCATAAAAGAATCAGACATAGAGACTAAACAACAAAACTCCAAATGTAGATATTTCAGTTCAATTAAAAATGTTTTTCTCTAGCCTAATTACAATTTGTATGTAGATACTTCTATGATATGCTTTTCACAAACTATGAAATCAGTGAAAAGAGAGAATTGGAAAGAAGCATAAATCTTAAAAACTCAAAAGAGAAAAGCAAACTTTGCCTGACTCAAATCTTGACAAGGGTTAGGAAGAATGAAAATACTCTAAAAAAAGAGTAAGTCAGTTGCATTTCACTCTTCTTATTGACAGACCATTAAAATTTTAATAAAATGGATCCTTTCCAGTGACCTTGAGGAAAGAGTTCTTCCTAAATAAGGGCATTTTTACATCACGGCATAAGAATTTTGGCAATCCTAGGGTTTTAGCTAAAAATGCTGCTTTTATAATTAGTTTTCACTGCCTTGTCTAACAATGAATTCAAAATGACATCAAGATTTGGAATTTGATTACATTTCCACTGTGGGTCCTGGACAGACTTTTCTGGTGATTAGTGGGATAGCAAATTGAAGATTGCTGATAAGTTTCCTAATTTGGGGCCTGTATCTCAAAACTGTTCTGCTCCTACTTCTGCCATAACCAAGTCAAATGACTCAAACTATTTCATCCATTTTAGTAGCATGTTTCACCCCTTTTCTGCCTGTTGAAGTTCTAATTATGCCTCAAACCGATTTAATAAGAGATTCATGAAGCTCTTCTTGCAGAGCATCTCTAGGCTTTTGTGACAGCTTTCAAGTTGCCCTCTCTTCCTTCCATATTCTTACACTCGGTTCTATCCTCTTCCAAACCACTACAGTCTGTCTGCTAGAGAGTAAGGATTAAAGGATGAGCACTGAGGAGTATCCAATTTAAAAGCAGAAAAAAGACAGGAAGAGCCAGGATAGTGGGATCAATAGAAACCTAATGGGAAACCAAGGATTGATACATAATCCAGGCGGGGAAGATGCAATACAGCGTGTGATATCAAAAAGCCTGTGCACCTTGGATGACCAAAGGGTAGTAGGTTCAACAGAAAAATGGGAATTGAAGCCAGACTGCAAGGAGATGAGGAATGTATCTTCATACCCAGCACACTTCCTTGGTACTGGTCTTTCTATCCTGCCATATTCTGTTATGTTAATAGTTGCCTGTTCATAGTCTCTCTCTATGAGATATGAATGCTTTATGAAAAGTCCACTTTTTTCACCTTCTTGGCCCTTGTGTGTGACAGGACATATGTATTTCATTTATTTGGATTTCTGTTAATGTCACATCACTTCTTTATTTACTTGTGTGCTGTGCTAAGTCGCTTCAGTCGTGTCCGACTCTTTGTGACCCTGTGGACTGTATCCCGTCAGGCTTCTCTGTCCATGGCATTCTCCAGGCAAGAATACTGGAGTGGGTTGCCATGCCTTCCTCCAGGGGGTCTTCCTGACCCAGGGATCAAACCTGTGTCTCTTATTTCTCCTGCATTGGCAGATGGGTTCTTTTCCCCTGTTGATAACTCTAGCACCCAAGAAGCTGAATAGGACTGTGCCAGTGAGAGCAAGAACATAGGGTCTTCAGCACAGCTTAGAGGCTGTAGCAATTCTATCAGAGCTCTCTAGTTCCTTTTGCTTAGGCCATGTGCCTCATCATAAGTACACTGAAACATAAAAGAATATTTTTTACCACATCTGCCACATCTCTTTAGTTTTGATTAAGATGATTTCATTTGTGGAACTAGAAAAACTACAAATTTAGCCAATATTTTAAAGATCTTATAAACTTTTAATTTCCATCCATCAAAGAGGGGATGCAATGTTATCAACCCTTCTATAATTGAGAAAAAAATTATAATAATTTTAATTGGAGAAACTAAATATAAGTTGGCTATAAGCCTAATGAAGCTGGCAGCAAAAATATTCTACAAAACATCTATTTTGGAGTTGGAAGAAATAAAGTATAGCTATCCAAATAAAAGCCACTCAGTCATGTCCAACTCTTTGTGACCCCATGGACTATATAGTCCATGGAATTCTCCAGGCCAGAATACTGGAGGGGGTAGCCTTTCCCTTCTCCAGAGGTTCTTCCCAACACTGGGATCAAACCTAGGTCTTCTGCAGTGCAGACAGATTCTTTACCAGCTGAGCCACAAGGGAAACCTAAAGCCGTGAGTTAAGTAGAAAAAAGAAGGAAGGAAAGGAAATTAAAGGTAGATAGACCAGACTGGGAGAAAAATAATGATTTTAGATGAGTCAGTCTTTTCCAGGTCCTTGAATAAACAGTTTTTATAAAGAGGGATACAGGCTTCATGAATGTTTCCTATCAAATGTTTTATAACAACTGAAAGTTCTGAAAGTATATTCCCTTTAGATACCAAGCTGTCCCTTTTTTTCCCTTCCTACATGAGGTTCTATAAAATTGCTGATTAATAAAAGAGATGCAATTTTATTAGCCTTTTGACTGCTCCTGTTTATTTCTCATCTTGGTAAAGAGGGATATGATTCATTTCCTGATCACATTCTTTAACATCCATTAATGTTTAACATCGTGTCATTGCTTTGGTTGTTGGGTTATGGGATCCTGATATTTTTTGTTTTTTATTTTCCTCTGCTTTAGGTGAAGTTTCTGTGTACTACAGCCTGCCGCTTGTCTTTTTATATTCTTTGCCAAGTAAAAATCACATAGCTTGCTACTACCCTTCTCATTTTCTTTGAATTGTCACCCTTTTATTGACCCTTTCATCCTACTTTATATTGATTTTATAGCATTTTTTTATTGTTTTCCTTATAGGTTTTATTTTTGTTTCTATGCATGCAAGAATATTACTGGGCCCACTTTTCATCAGTCTTGTGACAGTCCATTCAGTTATTCAACAAAGCCTCTGCTGACTATGGCTTTTATAATTAAAAAATTTTCTCATCTTCTGAATATGGTTTTTTCCATGAATTTGGCTTAAATTCCTTTTGTCACATTTTAATATTTTAAGAAATAGCTATCTTCTTACCAGCATTTAAGTCTTTGTGTATTCAATAATTCTTACCTGAATTCTTTTCCCTTTCTCCATGCTTTTATTAAATTATAAAAAAACTATATATTCATATAAAAATCTTGGCCTTTCTCTCGTGGAAGATATAGATATGTTTGTCTCATAGCATCATAAAAAAATCTCTAAAACTACACAATCTATTGATAGAAATCAGATAGCTAATACGCAGCTGATCGCTAACTCAAAATCAATTTTTGAGACTAAAAATGTAAATATTATAAAAACAGAATATTTACCCATACTATTAATTTAAAAATTATTGAAGGAATTAAAACCCATTCTTTTCAATCCTTCCAATTCCACTTTCCTAGATTACAGCTGATAAGGGTTGTACAACCTTCTCCACTTTCTCTACTTATACAGATATGCCAATATGCATATCAATACACATATCTGTTTATACAAATCTCTCTTTCCATACACACATATGGGTATAATTGCTGTTGTTCAGTTGCTAAGTTGTGTCCGAGTCATGTCCTAATTGTGTCCAGCTTTTTGCTACCTCTTGGCTGCAGCACACCAGGCTCCTCTGTCCTCCACTATCTCCTGGAGTCTGCTCAAACTCATATCCATTGAGTTAGTGATGCTATCTAACCATCTCTTCCTCTGCTGCCTCCTTCTCCTTCTGCCTTCAATCTTTCCAAGCATCTGGGTCTTTTCCAATGAGTCAGCTCTTTGCATTTGGTGGCCAAAGTCTTGGAGTTTCAGCAACAGTCCTTCCAATGGATATTCAGGGTTGATTTCCTTTAGGATTTACTATTTTGATCTCCTTGCTGTCCAAAGGACTCTCAAAGAGTCTTCTCTATTACCACAATTCAAAAGCATCAATCCTTTGGTGTTCAGCTCTCATATCTACACATATCTACTGGAAAAAACTGTAGTTTTGACTATATGGACGTTTGTCAGCAAAGTGATGTCTCTGCTTTTTAATATGCTGTCTAGGTTTGTTAGAGCTTTCCTTCCAAGGAGCAAGTGTCTTTTATTTTCGTGGCTAAAGTCACCATCTGCAATGATTTTAGAGCCCAAGAAAATAAAATTTGTCACTGCTTCCATTTTTTCCTATCTATTTGCCATGAAGTGGTGTGTCTAGATGCCATGATCTTAGTTTTTGAATATTGAGTTTCAAGCCAGCTTTTTCACTCTCCTCTTTCACCTTCATCAAGAGGCTCTTTAGTTCCTCTTCACTCTCTGCCATTAGAGTGGTATCATCTGCATTATCTGAGGTTGTTAGTATTTCTCCCAGCAATCTTGATTCCAGCTTGTGATTCACCCACCCTTGCATACATTTATGCATATTTCTTATATATCAGCATGCAACTTTTTTTTTTACTTAAAAGTGGTTTATTCCATATGGTACATTTCCTTTAAAAAGATACATAGTGCATTGATGATACATTGGATTGTTTCAAGTCTTTGTTAATACAAACAATATTACAATAAAAAAATACATTAAATTCATATATATGTATATACAGGTGTGTATGTCTATATATACCTACCAATAATTATGCATAATATGCTACTATTAATGTATTACAATAGGAACTGTTGGATCATGAGATATGTATTTTTATATTTCTCTTTCTGCCCAATATTTTCTGATTTTAGAAATAAATATAAATGTAATTTTGCGTTTCTCATATTTTTGTTTCCCAAATCACATTCTCACTCTCTAAACTCAAAATACATTAAGAATTTTCACCAACTTTGTCCCCATATTGATTTGTGCTAACTCCTCTCTCTTATAAGAATTTTAATATCATCCACGCTTTATTGATTTTTGCAGCAATGGCCTTGGCATAGTCCCTGCATATTAAAACCCAATCCTATTTCTTCTCAACTTCTATTACCATTAATGTAATATTGTCAAAGAAAGCCATACCCACCCTTGGTTTATCTTTTAGTCGCTGTCCTCCATTTTTTCACATTTATCCTTCATTTTTACTCACTTAGATGTTTGCTCAAGAATGATTCTCATTCAGCTAAGAATTACTTGAACAGTTTTGTTTCTTTAATTTCCTTCATCTATCTGTACAGAGACCACAATCGCCTCTGGCAGCCTGTGTCCATGTTTAATCAACCATTTAGTGAAGAAGGCATTTGGAAAATGAAGGTTATAATTAAACGTTTCACTTTACCTGCAGTGGCTTTGATTACACTGGGCCTTTGGCCAAGTCACCTCTATGACCTTGCTTTTTGGCAGTAATAAGAAGGTAATGTCTGTGAAACAGAAATAAAACTGTTGCTTTCCCTCAGCTCCCTTGAAAACTCAGACCTATAAACCATTCAGATGAAGCTTAAAGTCTTGCTAAAGAGAAAAGGAAAACTGCCTGTGAAACTTGATAAGCTTCAAATCAATGTATGTCCTTTTTATAAAAATCTGCACATATTTTATTTTCCACCAACTTTGGATTTTATATCTTATAAACAAACTAAAAACATTTCTTATGAGTTCACCTTAATGGATTTTAGTTCTAATGCTGAGCACTATGGATTCACTTTCAAAGTCCACACTCTCTTTTTCTTTTAACACATACACCATTTTGACCCAGATTGATCAGTGGAAGTACCCTCTGCCTGAGCAAGAATGAAAACAATTTTTTTCAATTTTTTTTTATCTTATGCAAGTTACCTTGCCGCCTGCACACCTGTGATTCACAGTACTTGGCTCCCACTTTAATCAAGAACACAAAATGTTTGAAATCCGGATAGTCATTGAGAGATTAACTGTCTTATTTGATAAAGGTGGGAGCCATCGATTCAAGACCAAGTTAGGAGCCAAGTTTATTTCTGAACTAGATAAAACAAAATGCATATCAAGTAACCGTCTCTTTGATTTTCTAAGCTTCATATATACATAACTGCAAAGCTATCCACCGAGATTATTCACTTGTATTGCCCTACAAATGACTTCAATAAATGGTAATTTAAATAATTCAATGCAAAGAGGCAGTTATCTAAGAAAATATTTCTGCATCATCTACCAACATACTCTCATTTCTATCTGACCCAAAGATATTGTTTTGTCTTGCTAAGACACAAATTTCTAGGGGGGAAAATTAAAGTCTTAGATGACACAGTTTTAAAATTTTCTAATGTTCTACTTCTATTATTTCATAATGTCATATATTACAGAATCTCTATTCAGACTAAAAAAAATGGGAAAACTTGTATATTCTGAAAAACTGAATGCTTCCTTTAATTAGAAAATAGTTAGAAAATCATCCATTATGCTTTCTTTCCCCATTGACAGCTACAAAACTCTCAATCAAATTTTATGTTCAGTTGCTATGGTTTCTTTCCCCCAGTTTCCTGGCATAATATCTACCAGCTCTTTTCTTGGCTTAGTTTTTTTTTTTTAACATAAACTTTGCCTACAGTATATGTATTTTACTCTCATCACCTCAGATCTTTTGGGACTTAGATGCAACATAAATATGTATAAACCTATTTTCTCTTTGACCATCCAGCTAAAACTGTTTGATTTTTTTAAAGTTTTTAAATTGAATATTTGTGCACAACCTTTTAAATAAATCTTTGGCCTGATTTTAAAATTCTATATTTTTAATATAAAAATTTTGGATAATTCCAAAAAGTACACAAAAGAAAATTTAAATTATCCATAATTTTTTGTGATTTGTTTGGTTGTTAAAAAAAACATAAACCTACTCAAACAAGCTAAAGCCATGAGGGACACTGTGCGCATATACAGGGACTATCACGAAACTAGAACAAGAAAAGACAGATGATGCTTAAAAGGGAAGAATCAGGAGCTATAGGGATCTCATTTCCGCTTTCTTTTGGTCAGCTTTATCTCCTTTCTCTAAATTTGGCCTTGCTGCTTTGGTATACATTCCCAGGTGGCAGCAGTGGGAAATAATCTGCCTGCCAATGCTGGAGACACAAGAGACAAAGGTTCAATCCTTGGATTGGGAAGATCCCCAGGAAAGGAAGTAGCTACGCACTCCAATATCCTTGCCCAGAAAATTCCATGGATCGAAGAGCCTGGTAGATAGAGAGTCCATGGGGCCGCAAAGAGGCGGACGTGACTGAGTCACTGAGCACATATGTATGTAGTTAAAAAAATAACTGAGCCACTCTTAGTTTTATCATGAATTCTAGTTTCAAATTCCCAAGGACAGAGGAATTACTTGACTTAGTTTGGGTCAGGAGCTGACCAACAGGTACATCTAAAACCTAGATCTTCAAAAACAGCTGTAGTTAATGGATTTCAAAGAACAGGATGTGGGAGATCCAACTAACTCTCCAGAGATAATGAGAACCCCCAATTTCCTTACTGTACAAGTCACTGTTTTATTTAAATTTTTCCAAATTTATTTTTTATGGTCACTTTATGAATATAAGTGATATTTAAGGTTTAAATCCTATAATGTTCATTTAACTGTAGCATAAACATTTTATTTTCTTATTACTAAAAACAAACCAAAAACCACATTTTAGGACACACAGTTTTCTGTTACTTCATAGCAAGTAGGGCTTCCCTCATAGCTCAGTTGGTAAAGAATCTTCCTGCAATGCAGGAGACCCCAGGTTAGATTCCTGGGTCAGGATAATCTGATGAAGGGATAGGGTACCCACTCCAGTATTCTTGGGCTCCCCTTGTGGCTCAGCTGGTAAATAATCTTCCTACAGTGTGGGAGACCTGGGTTCCTTTCTACACAAAATATACACGTAACTATACAAATGTCTGCCAGAAAAAAAAAACACACAGGCCTGTCAGGAATGTAATTACAATTCACACAAAAATCAGAATGGCAAAAATGTTTCCAGTATTAGTGAAAGATAAATAATTTCCTAAATACAAAAAGTTTTTTTTTTAATTTTTGATATGCACCATTTTTACATCTTTATTGAACTTGTCACACTATTGCTTCTGTTCCATGTTTTGGTTTTTTGGCCACAAGGCATGTAGGATATTACCTCCCAGACCAGGGATTGAACCCATACTGTCTGCACTGGAACACCACAGAGATCCCCCCAAAGAGTATTTTTAGTAGAATATGAAAAGACTAACCAAAAAGTACACAACACACTAAAGGAAGTCAGTTTAAGTCATATTTAAATAATGAAAAATTTAGCAATGAGATTCTGCCATTTACTTGTTATAGTGGCAAATACTAAATAATCTGAATGTACTAGTTTTTTATTGCTGTTGTGGCAAATTGTCACAAACTGAGTAGCTTAAAACAACACACATTTATTTATTTATTATGTTACTCTTCTGGAGGTTAGAGGTCTGAAATGAGTTTCATTGAGCTAAAGATCAAGACTTGGCAGAATTGTATTCTTTTCGGAGACTCTAGGGAAGAATTTGTTTCTTGGCCTTTTTCAGCTTCTAGAGGCTGCCCACATTCCTTCACCCATGGCCCCAACCAGCATCTACATCAGTACAACCTCTTCCCTCCTCAATTTTCCTTCTCTTCTCCTTTCACTTATAAAGATCCTTGTATTTGCATGGGGCCCAATTAAGTACAAGACAGTCTCCCATCTTGTGATCTTTAACTGGATCACACCTGCAAAGTCCTTTATAACTCTCTCTTATAAGTAAGATAACATATTCTCAGATTCTGGGGATTAGAACGTGGATGTCTTCAGGGGAACATTATTTTGATAGCTATTATTTTGATAGCACCCAAAAATGACAAGATTGTAAGGAAACAGAAAAATTGATGCAATTTTAAATAGATCCATTTTAGAGCCTTCAAATTAAAATCCCACATACACTTTGACTCAATAGGAAACCATACATCCTCCTACTTTTGAATCCTATATCTATACTCTCAGTTCAGTTCAGTTCAGTTGCTCAGTTGTGTCCGACTCTTTGTGACCCCATGGACTGCAGCACACCAGACTTTCCTGTCTATCACCAACTGCTGGAGTTTACCCAAACTCATGTCCATCGAGTCAGTGATGCCATCCAACCACCTCATCCTCTGTCATCCCCTTCTCCTCCTGCCCTCAATCTTTCCCAGCATCAGGGTCTTTTCAAATGAGTCACTTCCTCCCATCAGGTGGCCAAAGTATTGGAGCTTCAGCTTTAACATCAGTCCCTCCAATGAGCACCCAAGACTGATCGCCTTTAGAATGGACTGGTTGGATCTACACTCTAAAAAGATTAAAAAAAAAAAAAGTACAGGGAGTTTAGTACAATATTGTTTGTAGTAGGTAAAACTTTTAAGAATGAACTATTCACTGATCAGGGAGTCATTTAATAAATTATAATAAATCTGTGTAATGGTTTTTAATATTTTTATAAAATATTGTGGAATATTTTTATGTCTTAATATAAAAAACTTGAAATACAGAACTAGTTGAAAATGTCAAGTTACATAATTCTGTTAACATGACCTTATTTAAAAATAGGGTCTTTGCAAATGTAATTAAGTTAAGATGAGGTAATACTAATTAGGGTGGACCTTAATCTAATATGACTGATATTGTATAAGAAGAGAGAAGTGTAAACAGAGAGACAAGGAGAATGCTCTAGACAATGAGGCAGAGATGAGAGTGACGTAGTTGGGAACTGAGGATTGATGGCCACTACCAGAAGCTAGAAGAGGGAAAGGTTTCTTCCATACATTTTCAGGGGTAGCATGGCTCTGTCGACACCTTAATTTGGGGCTTCTGGACTATAGAACTGTGATAAAACATTTTTATTCTTTTATGTCACACACCCACACACACCCACACGCATGCACACACACAGAATCCCATGATCTCATATTTGTGAAAAAATTTTGTTTATTTTACATACTTCTCTACAGTATTGTGTTTTTCTTTGTCATAAGCAAGGATTAGTTCAATTACAAAACCAAGTATAATACAATGTTATGCCACTCACATTTCTTAACATTTTGTAAGCAGAAGCATTGGCAACTTTTTGTGCCAGACTATTCTTTCAAGGATATTTGTGTAGTGAACAGCCTTCGAAGACAGAAATAATGTCTCTCTCCGAAGCAGAGGACAGATTTATTTACTGCCTATGAGATAAAAATAATGTCTCTCTCTGGTGCAAAGATTGAGATAATTTGCTTGCTGTCTCCTTATGAAAGACTGAGGCTTCCCCAGCTCTGGATTCTCCAGTTGTGAGACAGACTCGCTGCATGTTCAGAACCACCTGTAGTCGCCTGCACCTCACCCCTGTGGCCTTGGTGGGGGCGAGGGGAAGAAGCACCGATGCAAACGTAAGGCTCATCCTGCTTGCTGTACCTTGAGTTAAAAAGCCCTTCGACTCCAACCCCAGTGGCTGCACCTTCTGCCAATGACCATGAAACTGCAGGCTCAGCTGTTAGTTTCCAAGCGAAGTAAAACCCCTTCATGGCTCTTGACACAAAATTTGATTAAAATAAGATACACAAAATTGTAATTTAAGTTATATAAAAATTGACTTTATAAATAAACTTCACATTTGACGTACAAAGTTAAATGAAATACCCTGAATGATCAAATTGTCCATTAGGAGAGAAAAAGGAAGCATTTAGCATCCAGGTTATTGGTATCCTAAAGAGGTTCACTTAAAATAGTCTCTGACATACGGTAGCATGTTTTTGTTTTAATGTGTCAGAAACCAACATCCCCAAATATTAGCATTATATTGGGGGAAAAAAAACTATGTAGTAGTAGAATATATCAATAGACTATTTGAAGGGTAATAATATAATAAGCATCAAAATTTTGTGTATTTCTACAAAAAAGACAATTCAGATTTTTTGGGGGAGTTCTAGTAACAGATTATTAAAGACTAAAGGAAATTAGTCATTTTTAAGAAACTATTGCAGAGACATTAAATGAGAAACAAGCTGCTTATTATTAACATTGTTTTTTTTGAATGATTTGCATACTTTGTATATTGAAAATGCTTTCTGCTTTTATGACCAGTAGTAACATCCAGGGGTTGAGAGAATTAAAAGTAATTGGTCTCATTTACAACCTGCTTCCTTCTTCATCCATTTTACAAATTCTCAAGAGCCTACTTAGGACATTTTTCACTTGGCTGGTACCAATGTGAGAAAAAAAGGAACAGTTTCTTTTTCTCCACAGGGCCAAAGAAACTTTAAGCAGGGCTGCTCTGAATCTTAGTTCAAACTTTCATCAGATAATAAGGACTAGAGATTGTTTGTGCTCTTGCGTGTGGGGGCAAATAGCTGTCTGCAGTCACTGATTGATCTGCGGTCACCTCTCTTTCTCTTTTTCCTCCATTTCTACTTTGTTCAGTCAGATGATCTCACCTCCTTGGTCCAAAGCCCCACACTGGAAGATGGCCAGAGTCTTACAGATCTTAAATCACTCACATGGTCCTACATGACCTGGTCACTCAGCTCTATCTTCACTTCCATTTTCCCAAAAAGCAAAGCCTGAAAAAATGCTTACAAGCAAGAAGTTTACTTGGGGACATGATTCCAGAGAAGCAGAGTGTAAGGGAGCTAGAGACAGCAAAATGGAGAAGCGTGACCAAGGGCGTATTATGAAGGTGGTTTTCTCTGGGGGCGACTGGCAGCCATCCTGCCAGCTCCTTTGAGGTCCCAGGTCCTCTGTGCCTGCGTGTGATGGGGGAAGATTTATTCATCAGCAGTCACAACCCATTAGTCACGGGCTGCTCCAGGGGGTGACACCTTAGCACTTCAAGGTGTGTTCAGAAGCCAAGAGAGCAAAGCAGGACCTACAGGAGTCTTCCCATCAAGCAGCTCTAGGTGCAGTGATACAGGCCCCACTTGATCAGCTGAAGCAGCAATGGCCAGAGCTACAGAGGGACAAGACCAAGAAGATGTAAGTATTCATGGCACTCACCCACCCCGCCACACACACAACGCCTCTCTGAGCTCATCTCTGCTATTCTCCCTTTCTTTGGCAGTCCTTCACCAAACCAGGCACCACCTGCCTTAAGGCATTTCTTCAACTTCTCTGTCTGCGTGAAATGCTATTTCCTTAGGTTTCTTCAACTCGTTGTTCAGGTTGCATTTCTAAAAGACAGATACTGACTGCTCTCGTGAAAATCACAACAATGCCCTTCCCCCTCTGCCCTACACCCCAAAGTGTTGGAAAAAGTTAATAAACAGAAGTCACATCCTGTGACTGGAGCAGAGCCCAGCAGAAAGCAAGGCTCCCTGGACTCAGTCAGTGAAAGACCACAGCCTCTGTGTGTTACAGCCCTGCCAACTTCCCTTTTCCCTTTATAGAAGTCTTCTTCCTTTGTGAGGAGAGGACTAGCAGACTCTGATTTGCAATTCTCTGCTGATCTTGAATGGGGCTTCCCTGGTGACTCAGATGATTAAAGAGTCCACCCGGATTGCAGGAGATCTGGATTCGATCCCTGAGTCGGGAAGATCCCCTGGAGAAGGAAATGCCTTCCCACTCCAGTATTTTTGCTTGGAGAATTCCGTGGATAGAAAAGCCGGTTGGGCTATAGTCCATGAGGTCACAAAGAGTTGGACACGACTGAGCAACTAACAGACACACACACACACACACACACACACACACACAGAAACACACCAATTTTGAATGCATCCATCTTTGCTGGAGAAATGTCTTTAGTCTGTTTTAAGTCAACACTCTCAAACCCTCACAGCTTTGATCCCTCACAAACTCAATCCCTAAGCCCTTCTGTTTTTTTCATCGCTTGGCAATTATTACCTTTAAATTTACCTTCACGCTTATTATTTGTGTTTATCATTATAACCTGCCCTCCCATCCATGATCTATAGAATGGGAGCCCTTTGGGGATTTTGACTTGTTAACTGATAAACATTTAAGCAGTCTTTGAGGGCAAGTTCTGTCTTTTTGTTTCATATGTTTTGATTCAAATAATTACTCAGGTTCAAAAGCTGGAAATCAAGGGACAAAAGGGCTTACCTTTTTGCATTAACTATTATATGTTAATACTCTTAGAAGAGGTGATCAAAGTGCTGAAGATTAGAAAATGCTAATGCTTAAATTTAAAGCAAATTGCACTTTTATGAACCTTTTAATGGCACCAAGTGCAAATCTCTTGTAATTCAAGTCATTTTCTCCTTATTATAAACCATAGGTCACTTGATGACTACTTAATGTTAAAAAGGTGACTGTGTAGCCTAATAATAGCTAATCAACAGCTGTAAGGAAATAGTATTATAAATTTTATCATTGAAACTTCATTTAACAAAGTTAGAAATTCCTCACTCATTTTTATTCACCTGCTAAACAGTAAAACCTTCCATAAGCCTCTTATCTTTATCCATCAGAGGGCACACAGAATGAAAACCACAATCACAGAAAGCTAATGAAATTGGTCACAGGGACCACAGCCTTGTCTAATTCAGTGAAACCATGAGCCATGCCATATAGGGCCACAAAGATGGACGGGTCATGGTGGAGAGTTCTGACAAAACGGGGTCCACTGGAGAAGGGCATGGCAACCACTTCAGTATTCTTGCCTTGAGAACCCCATGAACAGTGTGAAAAGGCAAAAAGATAGGACACTGAAAGATGAACTCCCCAGGTCGGTAGGTGCCCCAAGTGCTACTGGAGATCAGTGGAGAAATAATTCCAGAAAGAATGAAGGGATGGAGCCAAAGCAAAAACAACACCAAGTTGTGGATGTGACTGGTGATGGGAGTAAAGTCCGATGCTGTAAAGAACAATATTGCATAGGAACCTGGAATGTTAGGTCCATGAATCAAGGCAAATTGGAAGAGGTCAAACAGGAGATGGCAAGAGTGAACATCGACATTTTAGGAATCAGCGAACTAAGATGGACTGGAATGGGTGAAACCCATTCCAAACCCATTACTCAAACCCGTGTCCATTGAGTCGGTGATGCCATCCGACCATCTCATCCTCTGTCACTCACTTCTCCTCCTGCCCCCAATCCCTCCCAGCATGAGGGTCTTTTCCAATGAGTCAGTTCTTCCCATCAGGTGGTCAAACTATTGGAGTTTCAGCTTCAGCATCAGTCCTTCCAATGAACACCCAGGACTGATCTCCTTTAGGATGGACAGGTTGGATCTCCTTGCAGTCCAAGGGACTCTCAAGAGTCTTCTCCAACACCACAGTTCAAAAGCATCAATTTTTCGGTGCTCAGCTTTCTTCACAGTCCAACTCTCACATCCATACATGACCATTGGAAAAACCATAGCCTTGACCAGATGGACCTTTGTTGGCAAGTAATGTCTCTGCTTTTTAATATGCTGTCTAGGTTGGTCATAGCTTTTCTTCCAAGGAGCAAGCGTCTATTAATTTCATGGCTGTAGTCACCATCTGCAGTGATTTAGGAGCCCAAGAAAATAAAATCTGTCACTGGTTCTGTTGCTTCCCCATCTATTTGCCATGAAGTGATGGGACCAGATGACATGATCTTGGTTTTCTGAATGTTGAGTTTTAAGCCAACTTTTTCACTCTCCTGTTTCACTTTCATCAAGAGGCTCTTTAGGTTCTTCTTTGCTTTCTGCCGTAAGGATGGTGTCATCTGCATATCTGAGGTTATTGATATTTCTCCTAGCAATCTTGATTCTGGCTTGTGCTTCATCCGGCCCCGCATTTCACATGATAAACTCTGCATGTAAGTTAAATAAGCCGGGTGACAATATACAGCCTTGACGTACTCCTTTTCCTATTTGGAGCCAGTCTGTTGTTCCATGTCCAGTTCTAACTGTTGCTTCTTGACCTGCATACAGATTTCTCAGGAGGCAGGTCAGGTGGTCTGGAATTCCCATCTCTTGAAGAATTTTCCACACAGTTTATTGTGATCCACACAGTCAAAGGCTTTGCGTAGTCAATAAAGCAGAAGTAGATGTTTTTCTGGAACTCTCTTGCTTTTTCAATGGTCCAACAGATACTTGCATTTTGATCTCTGGTTCCTCTGCCTTTTCTAAATTCAGCTTGAACATCTGGAAGTTCACGGTTCACCTACTGTTGAAGCCTGGCTTGGAGAATTTTGAGCACTACTTTGCTAGCTGTTAGATGAGTGCAACTGTGCAGTAGTTTGAACATTCTTTGGCATTTCCTTTCTTGGAATTGGAATGAAAACTGACCTTTTCCAGTCCTGTGGCCACTGCTGACGTTTTCCAAATTTGCTGGCATTTTGAGTGCATCACTTTCACGGCAACATTTTTTAGAATTTTATATAACTCAACTGGAATTCCATCACTTCCACTAGCATTGTTTGTAGTGATGCTTCCTAAGGCTCTCTTGACTCTGCTTTCCAGGATGTCTGGCTGTGGGTGAGTGATTACACGATCGTGGTTATCTGGATCATGAAGATCTTTTTTGTATAGTTCTTCTGTGTATTCCTGTTACATTTTCTTAATATCTTCTGCTTCTGTTAGGTCCATACCATTTCTGTCCTTTATTGTGCCCATCTTCGCATGAAATGTTCCCTTGGTATTTCAAATTTTCTTGAAGAGATGAAGCAAATTTAGAGAAAAAAACATGCACTGTTTGAGACACGCTAACAAATTGAACTCCATAATGTACTCACAGAGATTAATTAACACACCAGACTGTCTTCATTATAACCAGCATTGCTTTTTTTTTTTTAAAGTTTGCTGATTTAGTAGTTAAAGTAAAAACTGACCTCAAAATGATGAGCATCCTCTCTTACACCCACTGCTTTTTGATATGATGTTCTGTACTTTTCCTAAATTATTTTGTCAAAAAGTAAGTGGAAGCCTCCTATTGTTGGTGAACATTTCTCATTTGAAACAAAAATTATTGTTCAATTATATCATCATCCATTGAGAATAGTCCTCTGAGCAATTTACAACCAGGGATTCCTCATTATCTGTAAAAGCCAAGTGTAATCAATTAAGTTAAATGCTTCAGTGAAGCTGGAAGAATTGCCCCCTAAATATTTATCATGATTACACGCCAAGAGTATAATGTATACATAGCTAAGGCGTGAGTTTCAGAATAACAACCCTGAGCAGACCTGTCTCTCTAAATCTTAGCATCAAGTAGTCATTGATGACCACAAATTTAATTAGCATCAGAAGAGATTGACTAAATAGTATAAACAGTAAATTACAATGATTCAAAATTTTGAGTAATGAGTAGCAGAAGTTTTCTCTCCTTTGAAATCATGAAATGCAAAGTTAAATCCATGGGATTTACAGCTGAAACCACGTTCTGATTAGTTCAACATTTAAATAGTAGTTTTTTTGTGACTGCTCCTGTTTATCTCCATATGCCCATGATACATGTACATGTTGGGAGACTTGCAAAGTGTGTCTCAGGATTTTTCTACTCTATGCCTATAGAAAATCTGAATAATCTTGATCTCCCTTTTGAATTCTATATTCAATTACCTAGTGGCTGTTCTTAAGAGAATCAAATTAAAAATATTCAAAGTTGAATTTCCATCTTTCCACTCACAACTTTGCTTAGGCCTAGTATTCCCTATCTCACTGAGTGGCTTCATCACCTTCCTAATTGCTTAATTCAGAACCCAGAAGAAGGATACATGGTTATCTGTATAACCATGGTGTATAACCACCATCTGGTCTGTATAACCACCAGATAACCATGATGGTATGATTACTCACCTAGAGACAGACATCCTGGAATGTGAAGTCAGGTGGGACTTAGGAAACATTACTATAAACAAAGCTAGTGGAGGTGATGAAATTCCAGTTGAGCTATTTCAAATCCTGAAAGATGATGCTGTGAAAGTGCTGCACTCAATAGTCCAGCAAATTTGGAAAACTCAGCAGTGGCCACAGGACTGGAAGAGGCCAGTTTTCATTCCAATCCCTAAGAAAGGCAATGCAAAAAAATTGTTCAGACTACCACACAATTATACTTATCTTACACATTAGCAGAATAATGCTCAAAATTCTCTAACCCAAGCTTCAGTAGTACATGAATTGAGAACTTCCAGTTGTTCAAGCTGGATTTAGAAAAGGTAGAGGAACCAGATCAGATTGCCAATGTCCATTGGACCATAGAAAAAGCAAGAGAGTTCCAGAAAAACATCTACTGCTTCATTGACTACACTAAAGCCTTTGACTGTGTGGATCACAACAAACTGGAAAACTCTTCAAGAGATGGAAATACCAGACCACCTGACCTGCCTCCAGAGAAATCTGTATGCAGGTCAAGAAGCAACAGTTAGAACTGGACATGGAACAGCAGACTGGTTCCAAATTGGGAAAGAAGTACATCAAGGCTGTATATTGCCACCTTGCTTATTTAATATATATTCTGAGTACATTATGTGAAATGCCGGGCTGGTGAAACACAAGCTGGAATCAAGATTGCCAGGAGAAATATCAATAACCTCAGATATGCAGATGACACCATCCTTACAGCAGAAAGTGACGAAGTAAAGAGCCTCTTGATGAAAGTGAAGGAGGAGAGTGAAAAAGTTGGCTTAAAACTCAGCATTCAGAAAACTAAGATCATGGCATCCTGTCCCATCACTTCATAGCAAATAGATGGGGAAACAATGGAAACAGTAACAGACTTTATTTTCTTGGCCTCCAAAATCACTGCACATGGTGATTGCAGCCATGAAATTAAAAGATGCTTACTCCTTGGAAGAAAAACTATGACCAACCTAGACAGCATATTAAAAAGCAGAGACCTCACTTCACCAACAAATATCCATCTAATAAAAGCTATGGTTTTTCCAGTAGTCATATATGGATGTGAGATTGGATTGTAAGAAAGGCACCGAAGAATTGATGTTTTCACACTGTGGTACTGGAGCAGACTCTTGAGAGTCCCTTTGATAGGAAGGAGATCAAACCAGTCAATCCTAGAGAAAATCAACCCTGAATATTCATTGGAAGGACTGACGCTAAAGCAGAATTTCCAATATTTTGGCCACCAAATGCGATGAACTTACTCATTGGAAAAGACCCTGATGCTGGGAAAGATTGAAGGCAGGAGGAGAAGGGGACGACAGAGGGTGAGATGGTTGGATGACATCACCGATTCAATGGATATGAGTTTGAGCAAACTCTGGGAGATAGTGAAGCATAGGAAAATCTGCTGCAGTCCATGTAGTCCCAAAGAGTTGGACACGACTGAGTGAACAACAACAAGAAACCCAGAAACTCAGTTATAATTTTTCTCCCTCTCGGTTTATTTGTTTAGCTGATTACTATCCTCTATTCTTTGTTCATGCTGTTTTCGATCATTTATTTAGAATGTAAACTTTCTAGGCCAGTATGTCACATTCTTCAATGTGTATACAAATCACTGAGATCTTGTTTGGCTACTAATTGAGGTAGTTCTGAGGAATTCTTCATTTTTCATAAGCTCCAGAAAGATGCCAAAGAGTCTGGTCCACAGGCTATAATTGGAGTAGCAAGATGCTAGGAAATCTAGGAGCCAAGATGCTATAGTAACCTGAGGTCATGGCCTCAAGTAGCTTACACTGTAACAAAAGAAAGAAAGAAAGTGAAGTCGCTCAGTCATGTCTGACTCTTCGCGACCCCCGTGGACTGTAGCCCACCAGACTCCTCTGTCAATGGGATTTTCCAGGCAAGAATACTGGAGTGGGTTGCCATTTCCTTCTCCAGGGGATCTTCCCTACCCAGGGATCAACCCCGGGTCTTCTGCACTGCAGGCAGGCTTTTTACCATCTGAGCCACCAGGGAAACCCAAAAATGAACAGATATACAGAAAAAATAGACATTGTGGGAAAAAAAAGAAGTAAATAGGCATAGTATAAAGGGAGAAGAGAGTGCTGGTTAAGCCATTTAAATAGGGTGGTCAGGATGCACCTTTCTGATACAGTGATATTTGAACCCTTGCATGAGATGCAAAAGTAGGAAAAAGGATTCCAGACTGAAGATGTTTGACTCCGTTTCCTCATCCCTACAGCCTGAGTTCTAACTCTGGGCCATTGCAGACGGCCTTTTTCCGCCTGTGCTAGTCTCTGACCCATTCTCTTCACTGTTTTCAGAATGATCTTTAAAAGCGTAAGTTCAATCAAGTCATCTTCTGAAAGTTCCTATTGGCTTCCATTGTGCACACTGTAAAATATGGTTAAACATTCTGTGAACCTCACTGCATTAGCTTCCTCTTTTCCAGTGCTATCATGGTGAAGTAAATAGTGGCTTAGCATTCTTAACGTACAACACATTCCTTTCAGCTTTTAAATAACTGCTTGCTGTATCATTGCCATTTTTTAGATCCTTACTGAATCTTCTAATACATTGTTAAAATGCTGAAGTAAGCAAGAAACATTCTTCCCGTCATCAATTTCTATTTTTATGGAGGAAATGTAGACTTTTTCAACTCGGAATGTTTGCAGAAAAAAAGAATGCAAAAATGTTCTTTTTTTTTTTATTACTGTAGTATAGTTGATTTACAATGCTGCATTAGTTTCAGGCAACATGTGGGGAAAAAGTACAGCAAAATATGGGAAAAAAATTTTTAAAAAGGATATATGTACATGTATAGCAAAGATGGCCTTTTATATTTCAGATTTTCATTTCTCCTACAAATGGTGGGCAATAAATTTAGAACTTCTTTAAACATGTGTAAATTCCCAAGATCCCTATTTGCTATGAGAAAATATGTTGACTTGGTTTTAGTAAGCTAGAGGTATACATTTTTCTCAAAAATTAAAATTTAAAGGAGTGCCAACTATACATACTTGATTTATCCTTTAAAAAGTATTGTCTCATTTGCTCTTTTTCTTGTGCATCACCTACCCGATGGACATGAGTTTGAGCAAGCTCCAGGAGTTGGTGATGGACAGAGAAGCTTGGTGTGCTGCAGTCCATGGGGTCACAAAGAGTCAGACACAACTGAGCGACTGAACTGAACTGATCTGTGATTAACTCATGGAGTTATAGCCCTAGTAACCAAAAAGAGAATTGTTGGATTGCATACATTCAGAATCTTAATGAGAATAAAGGCATGCCAAGTCTATGTTGAGAGTTACTTATCAATTCATAGATGCTTATCTCCTCACATAAAGGAGAAGTTATTCTATAAGAAAAACTTGTACCAAGATGAGAGCTTCGAAAAACTGAGGCCCTTCCAATCCAAGGTAGTTCCTATGGGTATCCAGTTGGATGTTAATCTATAGCTATTTCATGTAGGATGCTGGTAAAGTTAAAGAAAGTCAGGTTCTCTTTCTTTTGTGGCTTTCATATGACTTGGCAACTTGAATATATGACATTAAGTATACTCTCACAGAACACAAGGGTTGGAAATATTTGAATTGTATAATGCAAGACTCAGAAGCTCAAAGGCTCATGTGGTTCAGCCTAGTCTCTCTTAGGAAAATTACACAGAATAGCAAGACAAACCATGAAGGAAGTGAACTTCGACTTCAAATACCCCAGGCCTAGAATTTTGGCCTTTCCCTGCCTCCACTGTATTCTTTCCTATTCAAATTCCCAGAAATGTTCTGACACTACAGTTTAAATAAAGTTTCAATTGTTTTGGAAAACTTAATGGCATAGAACAAAAGTGATGTATTGTTTTCATGATTTTTTGGATTGTCTGGGTTCAACTGGATGGTTCTTCAGGTCTAGAAAGTATCAGCTGAGGTAATTTATGTATCTGCCTTCCACTGAGAATTGGGCTATAAGGGGGTATTTGAGGCGGTCTCAGTTACAAGTCTTGGAGAAGGCAATGGCACCCCACTCCAGTCCTCTTGCCTGTAAAATCCCATGAATGGAGGCACCTGGTGGGCTGCAGTCCATGGGGTTGCTAAGAGTCAGACATGACTGAGCGACTTCACTTTCACTTTTCACTTTCATGCACTGGAGAAGGAAATGGCAACCCACTCCAGTGTTCTTGCCTGGAGAATCCCGGGGACGGGGGAGCCTGGTGGGCTGCCGTCTACGGGGATCACACAGAGTCAGACACAACTGAAGTGACTTAGCAGCCCCAGCAGCAGCAGTTACATGTCTGGTACCTCAGCTGGGGTGGGTGGATGAAACTGCTTGAGTTTGACTGGTCTTTTCTTCCCAACAAGATTCAGCTTCTAACATGGGGCCCAGCTTTCCAAACAGCAAAAGTGAAAGCTATCAAGTCTATTATTTGCTTGTCCTAGACTGATACAGGATCACTTTGCCACATTCTTTGGGTCAAAACAAGTTGCATGGCAACATATATTAAAGAAAGGGGATATTAACTATTTCATGATAAGAAGAACAGCATACATGTGCAGGAGTGGAAGTTATTTCTGCTGCCCATTTTGGGAAATAATCTACAAAAAAATAATCTTTTTCTATAATTCAATTTCAATTTTATTTATAATTATGAAATAAAAATATTACTGTGCTCCCTTAAAGAAATTCCAAACCTTATCAAATTAGCAGAATTTTTTAGAGATACTGGATGCTCCCTGGAACCATCTAATCAAGATATAGGTTTTATAGACCATATTTGTGTTCCCCAGAATTCACATGTTGAAGTTCTAACTCCCATTATGGTGGTGTTTAGAGGTGAGGTCTTTGGGAGGTAATCAGGTTTAGATGAGGTAATGAGAATGGAGCTTCCATGATGGATTAGTGTCTTTATAAGAAGAAAAAAGAAGACCAGAGCTTGTTTTCTCTTCCATGTAAGGACAGAGAAAAGCCATTTGTCTTCAAATCAGGAAGAGGACTGTCACAGAAGCCAAATCTGTTGACACCTTGATCTTGGACTTCCCAGCCCCCAAATTGTGAGAAGACAATGTCTGTTATTTAAATCAGTCAGTCTATAAATTTCCTTATAGCAATAAGGCTGACTAACACAGTAGGCAAAGCTAATTCTTTATCTAGAAAAATACTCAGGACTTTCCCCACTAACAGTTCCATTTTGCATTATTTATGTATAAAATCTAAGTGACTTACCACCATCAAATTTCAATAGCAGGCATCACGATTTTTTCATAATCTATATATGCTAAGGTCAATAAAAATAAAGTTTTTGGCTCATGCAGAATATCTTCATGTATTAGAGAGCTATCGCTGAAATTCAGTGGGCAGCAACAGATTATACATTATAATAAACATAATATGTAATAATATCAAAATTATGTTTATTCTTGTTGCTCACAGACCTATGGGGCCACCAGGGCAGCTCTGACTCAGGGTGTGGGTCAGCTGGGCTGTGGAGGGGGTTCCCGTTCTCTGTGGCTCTCATACCAGCAGGTGTCCAAGGTATATGCTTCTCTGGAGAGCTAATAAGGGCAAGCAGAAGTGTACAATATTTGTTAAGACCTGGTAAGGCCTGGAGAAGGGAATGGTCACGCACTCCAGTATTCTTGCCTGGAGAATTCCATGGACAGAGAAGCCTGATGGGCTGTAGATCATGGGGTTGCAAAGAGTCGGATACGACTGGAGTGACGTAGCATGCATGGCAAGACAAACCATACTGCACTTGCTGAAACAAGTCAAAACTAACCTGCATGGGAGAGGGCACTCTATTTCACAGACTCACGGTACCTGCAAGGCCACATGCAGAAGAGAGAAGCGAAGAATAGCAAACAGTATTCCCATGTACTCACAGCGGGACAAATCCATTAGATTGACCAAGTCTGTGGACACACTTGGAGTGGCATATATGGTATGTAATGAGTTAAAGATAGTTGACGTTAATAACAATGATCTTGAATCATCTAGAAAACATTGGATAATGTTCAATAATTTTAGTTCTTTAGCAAATCAAAATGTTTTTAAAAAATTTTAACCCCAAAAGTGATTTTCTCTAATTTCATCAAACAATTCTTTTTTGTTGAACACATCCTGTTATGATGCCATATAATTGATACTATTGTACTTAATTAAAACCTCCTTCTAATATCCTATTTAAGACTATGATTCCTATACTCCAAAATCATATTATTCAGATTTTTCTCTACATTTACACTAAAACTGTAGTAAAGCAGAACTTTAAAAAAAGAGATATTTTCCTAATTTTAATTTTATCTAAGGAAATTCTAGAAATATATTCTAAAATAAGGAAAGCATAATCATTCAAAACTGCCCATACTTCCACTCCACCACACTGAAACAGCATTTAATATGCTTTTAACATATTTCTTCTACTTTGAACTTGTAACTTTTGGAGACAATCACCAAGAAGACCTGACTGCCTTCTGATGCTTGAGTGTGACCTGGGGAATTGGAATCTCCTCACCTGCTCCTTCTCCTTGGATTGTAAGTTCTGCCCACTTTCCCTGTCTAGGAGTTGCTCACGCGACATAGCCATGAAAGAGCAATATGCTGTTGAAACCATCTGGATGGTTTATGCGACTGAATCCAATATTAAGACTTCTGTATAAACTTTTATATACAGATTCTGATTGGCAAGTGCCAAGGTATACTTGTCTTGCACCTGCCACAAGCAAACCTCTTTAGTCTGTCCGTTCCCTTGCTTATTAAACCTGACACCTACAAATCTAAAATGATCTGCCTCTTTCTCCTGCCTCTACTTGCCTCCCGTATGTAGGGGCCAGTTCCCACCTGGGGAGCTCCCAACGTTGTCAACCAGGAGTAACAAAACAACATTTTCAAAGATTGTAATGCCATAAATTTCACTCTAATAATAATTCATTTTACATATTACCATACCAAAATATTACCATACTTTGAATGTTCTTAACAATTGTGGTCCATGAAATTAAAACACATGAATTAGATTGAAAATAAAATACATACTACTGGTCTCTCTAGCCCCTTGTCTCTTTTGATGTGCTAGGATAGAATACAGTTAAGTTTCCTAGTTGGCTCTAGTGGTAAAGAACCTGCCTGCCAGTGCCGGAGACGTAAGAGATGGGGGTTCGATCCCTGGGTTGGGAAGCCTCCCTGGAGCGGGGCACAGCAACCCACGGCAGTACTCTTGCCTGGAGAATCCCATGGACAGAGGAGCCTGGTGAGTTACAGTCCATGGGGTCACAAAGATTCTGACATGAATGAAGCAACTTAGCACACATGCCTAGGTATAGGAATCCCTGGTTTTGTGCTTCACTTTATTGCGCTTTGCAGATACTGAGGGCTTTTTTATTTATTTATTTATTTTTTTCAGGTTGTATGTTTGTGGCAACACTTATTTCAAGAAAGGACGTCAGCACCATTTTTCCAACAGCATTTGCTCACTTCATGTTTCTGTGTCACATTTTGGTAATTCCCCAAATATTTCAAGCTTCTCCACTATTATTATATTTGCTATAGTGATCTGTAATCCATGACCTTTGATTTTACTACTGTAATTGTTTTGGGGAATCATGATCCATGCCACCCATAAAAGACAGTGAACTTATCCAGTAAATGTTGTGTGAGTTCTGACTACTCTACCAACTGGCCATTCCTCCATCTTTCTACATCTCCTTGGGCCTCCCTGTTTCATGAAATACAACAATATTAAAATTGGGCCAATTAACAACCATAAAATGGCCTCTAGATAACCAAATGAAAGGAACAGTCACACCCCCCTCACTTTCAGTCAAAAGCCAGAAATGATGAAGCTTAGTGAGGAAGACACGGAAAGCAAAGGTAGATCAAAAGTTGCCCTCCTGTACCAAAGAGTTAGCCAATTTAGGAATGCAAAGAAAAAGTTCTTGAAGGAAATTAGAAGTGTTACTCTAGTGATCACATGAATGACAAGAAAGTAAAACAGTCTTCTTACTGACATGAAGAAAGTTTTAGTTGTTTGGATAGAAGATCAAACCAGCCTCAACTTTCTCTTAAGTCAAAGCCTAATTCAGAGAAGGTCTTACCTCTATTTCTGTTAAGACTGTGTAGGTGAAGCAGAAGAAAGTCTGAAGCTCCCCGAGTTTAGTTCATGAGATTTAAAGAAAGAAGACATCTCCATAACATAAAAGTACAAGGTGAAGCAGCAAGTGCTAATGTAGAAGTTGAAGTGTGTTATCCAGAAGATCTAGCTAAGATAATTAGTGCTACGCTCCAACAGTAAAGAATCTGCCTGAAATGTGGGAAACCCAGGTTGGATCCCTGGGTAGGATATATCCCCTGGAGAAGGGCAAGGCAACTCCAACCAGTATTCTTGCTTGGAGAATCCCAAGGACAGAGGAGCCTGGCAGGCTACAGCCCATGGAGTTGCAAAGAATGGGACACAACTGAGTGACTAATACTTTCACTTTCACTTTCAAACAACAGATTTTCAATGTATACAAAACAGCCTTGTATTGGAAGAAGATGCCATTCTAGTTCTCTCAAGAGAAGTCAGTGCCTGATTTCAAAGTATCAAAGGACAGGTTAACTGTCCTGTTTGGGGCTAATGCAGCTGGTGACTTGAAGTTGAAGCCAGTGCTCACTTATCGTTGTGAAAATCCTAGCGCCCTTAAGAATTGTGCTAAATCTACTCTGTCTGTGCTCTATAAATGAAACCACAAAACCTGAACGACAGCACATCTGCTTATAATATAGCCTGCTAAATATTTTAGCCTCAAATTTGAGACCTATTGCTCGGAAAAGAAGATTCCTTTCCAAATATTCCTGCACATTGACAATGCACCTGGTCACCCAAGAGCTCTGATGGAGATGTACAAGATTAATGTCATTTTCATTCTTGCTAGCAAAGCATCCATTCTGCAACCATAGATCAAGAAGTCATTTTGACTTTTGAATCTTATTATTTAAGAAGTATATTTTGTAGGGTTATAGCTGCCATATGTAGTGATTTATCTGATGAATCTAGGCCAGAGTAAATTGAAAACCTTCTGGAAAGGATTTACCATTCCAGATGCTTTTAAGAACACTTGTGATTCATGGGAAGAGGCCAAAATATCAACATTAACAGGAGTTTGAAAGAAATTGATTCCAACTCTGATGGATGACTTTGAGAGATGCAAGACTTTAGTGGAGGAAGTAACTGCAGATGTGGTGGAAACCACAGGAGAACTAAAATTAGAAATGGAGCCTGGTGATGTGACTGAATTGATGCAATCTTGTGATAGAATTTGAATGGACAAGGAGTTGTTTCTTCTAGATAAGCAAAGAAAGTGGTTTCTTGAGATGAAATCTACTCCTGGTAAAGATGCTGTGAAGACTGTGGAAATAGCATCACAGTGTTTAGGATATGAAATAAACTTAGTTGATGTCACAGTCACTCCACTTAGAAAATGCGACAACCATTCCAATCTTTACCAGCCATCATCTTTTTTTTTTTTTTCTATTTATTTTTATTAGTTGGAGGCTAATTACTTTACATCATTACAGTAGTTTTTGTCATACATTGAAATGAATTAGCCATGGATTTACATGTATTCCCCATCCCGGTCCCCCCTCCCACCTCCCTCTCCACCAGATCCCTCTGGGTCTTCCCAGTGCACCAGGCCCGAGCACTTGTCTCATGTACCCAACCTGGGCTGGTGATCTGTTTCACCCTAGATAATATACATGTTTCAATGCTGTTCTCTTGAAACATCCCACCCTCGCCTACTCCCAGAGTCCACAAGTCTGTTCTATACATCTGAGTCTCTTTTTCTGTTTTGCATATAGGGTTATCGTTACCATCTTTCTAAAGTCCATATATATGTGTTAGTATACTGTAATGGTCTTTATCTTTCTGGCTTACTTCGCTCTGTATAATGGGCTCCAGTTTCATCCATCTCATTAGAACTGATTCAAATGAATTCTTTTTAATGGCTGAGTAATATTCCATGGTGTATATGTACCACAGCTTCCTCATCCATTCGTCTGCTGATGGGCATCTAGGTTGCTTCCATGTCCTGGCTATTATAAACAGTGCTGCGATGAACTCAACTCAACTCCAGAAAAATAAATGACCCAATCAAAAAATGGGCCAAAGAACTCAACAGACATTTCTCCAAGGAAGACATACAGATGCCTAACAAACACATGAAAAGATGCTCAACATCACTCATTATCATAGAAATGCAAATCAAAACCACAATGAGGTACCATTACACGCCAGTCAGGATGGCTGCTATCCAAAAGTCTACAAGCAATAAATGCTGGAGAGGGTGTGGAGAAAAGGGAACCCTCTTACACTGTTGGTGGGAATGCAAATTAGTACAGCCACTATGGAAAACAGTGTGGAGATTTCTTAAAAAGCTGGAAATAGAACTGCCATATGACCCAGCAATCCCACTTCTGGGCATACACACCGAGGAAACCAGATCTGAAAGAGACACGTGCAGCCATCATCTTAATCAGTCATCAGCCATCAACATCAAGGGAAGACACTCCACCAGCGAAAAAGATTATGACTTGCTAAAGATTTAGATGATGCTTAGCATTTTTAAGCAATAAAGTATTTTTAAATTAAGATATATGTATTTTTAGACATAATGTTATTGTACGTTTAACAGACTACAGCATAGGTAAACATAACTTTTATATGTGCTGAAATTTAGTTAGAAGGCAATTTACTTTATTAACAATATTTGTTTTATTGTAGTGGTCTAGAACTGAACCAGCAATTATCTCTGAGGTATGGCTGTATTTAAAAATTAGGGCAAATTTTATGACTAGCTCTACTAATATTATTTAAATTATATTTCACTGAATTGAAAAGCTATTCATTTTGGAAAGAGAAAAGGAGAAATTTAGTTACAAGTTAAAGGTTTTTATAGCCAGAATGCAATCATTATATTTCTATAAAATATATTTATTGTATGTGTTATTCCTTATAAATTGGACATGAATTTATATTGTAAGTTGAAATACCAACAAATACCCCCAAACTAAAGTATATATTAACATATTAATGATAAAACTATAATAAGTTCAGAATACATGTACACATATCAAAATCATTCAAGCTATTTCCTTTCTTTGGAATTTTCTTTCCTTGTCTTGCCAAAACTGTGAATCTTATTAATGATGAACAGGTTTATTTTTCACCTTTAAAATTGTTATTGATAATAAATGTTAGTTGCCCAGTCATGTCTGACTCTTTGCGACCACGTGGACTGTAGCCTGCCAGGGTCCTCTATCCATGGAATTCTCCAGGCAAGAACACTGGAGTTGGTAGCCACTCCTTTCTCCAGGGGATCTTCCTGAACCAGAGGTTGAACCCAGGTCTCCCACACTGCAGGCAGATTCTTCACCATCTGAGACACCAGGGATGGGGCTTCCCTGGTGGCTTAGATAGTTACTGATAATGAAACCTCTAAATTTACTTACCTTAAATAATTCTTTCATTTCCCTGAGTTCTTAGAGTGTTTACTGACTATGCCTTCTCTGTGAAATTTAGCTGATGTTGGTTAGTGTTTTAGTTATCTTTCATAGGGGCTTCTCTGGGGGCTCAGACGGTAAAGAATCTGCCCACAATGTGGGAGCCCGGGTACAATCTCTGGTTGGATCGGGAAGATCCCATGGAAAAGGGAATGGCAACCCACTCCTGTATTCTTGCCTGGGAAATTCCATGGACAGAGGAGCCTGGCGGGCTACAGTCCATGGGGTCACAAAGAGTCGGACACTACTGAGCGACTAACACCCACTTACTCATCTTTTATGTGTTATGTCTCTCCCCAAAGATCATAAACTCTTGGATCTTGGGAACTAAGTCATAACTGTAGGCCCTGGGCCTCACATGGTATCCAATTGTGATTATTGAAAGTCAGAAGAATTCATTACGGAGTAATGGATTTTGAGGCTTCATTCATTAAATTGCATGATGATTGATAAAGAGAAATCACAAATACACATATACATACTTTACTGCTGTACTTCTGTTTATGTAGTTTCTTCATGTAATTCGAGGGGGAAAAGATAAATAAAATGTGTATTTTAGAGCTCATTTGGTAAGTTCTCTAAAGGGTCAGATAATAAATAGTTTAGATTTTTCCTGCTGTTTTATCTTTGTTGCAACTGCTCAGCTCAGCTGTGAAGTGTGAGAACATCCACAGACCTTGCACAAAGAAATGAGCAGAGCTATTTTCCAATAAAACTATATTAACCAAAGCAGCTGGTAGAATAGATCCTTCTGCCTAACCTAGTGTGTGGTTCTAGAGTGTTGACCAGGATATATTAAACAACAACAAAACATCCTTTTTCATTTGTGCTTAGCACTTCCCTGTTGGCTCAGTGGTAAAGAATCTGCCTGGAATGTGGGAGACCTGAGTTCAATCCCTGGGTCTGGAAGATCCCCTGGAGAAGGAAATGGCAACCCACTCCAGTGTTCTTGCCTGGAGAATTCCACGAACAGAGGAGCCTGGAGAGCTACAGTCCATGGTGTCACAAAGAGTTGGACACGACTAAGCGACTAACACTTCACTTCACTTAGGTCCATGGAATATATTAACCAGTGTTCACTCAGTAGTTTTTCTCACACGCTCCCTCATATTCAGCAAAGTTTATGCTAGCAAACAAGTTTAATGCAGGCTTTGGAATTGCAACTCTTGAAAATGCCTTGTGTACAACATAACTTTTCTTTGTTTTAAAAGTATGCTCCTTCATGAACCTATGGTTTTAGTGGTAAGATTATTCATATAAAATAATAAAATAAGTGCTACTGAGAGTTGAAACAGCCAATTGATATTTACTCCTGATTCAGAGTTTATTTTAATCATTAAATATATTTTTTTTAATTATACTTCATGGCAAATAAATGGAGAAACAATGGAAACAGTGACAAACTTTATTTTCTTGGGCTCCAAAACCACATGTTCCAGGTGGCCCTAGTGATAAACAACCCGCCTGCCAATGCAGGAGACATAAGAGATGCGGGTTTGATCCCTGGGTCAGGAAGATCCCCTGGAAAAGGAAACAGCAGCCCACTTCAGTATTCTTGCCTGGGGAATCCCATGGACATAAGAGCCTGGTTGGATACAGTCCGTAGAGTCGCAAAGAGTCAGATACAACTGAAGCAACTTAGCATGCTAAATGCATGGTTTTTCCAGTAGTCATGTATGGATGTGAGAATTGAACCATAAATAAGGCTGAGTGCCAAAGAACTGATGTGTTTGAACTGTGGAGTTGGAAAAGATTCTTGAGAGTCCCTTGGACTGCAAGGACATCAAGTCAATCTTTTTTTTTTTTTTTTTTTTTTTTTTTTTTAAATTTTTATTAGTTGGAGGCTAATTACTTTACATCATTACAGTAGTTTTTGTTATACATTGATATGAATTAGCCATGGATTTACATGTATTCCCCATCAAGTCAATCTTAAAGGAAATCAATCCTGAATATTCATTGGAAGGACTGATGCTAAAGCTGAAGCTCCAATACTTTAGCCACCAGATGCAAAGAGCCAATTCATTGGAAAAGAATCTTGCTGCCGGGAAAGATTGAAGGCAGGAGGAGAAGGGGACGACAGAGGATGAGATGGTTGGATAGCATCACTGACTCGATGGACATGAATTTGAACAGACTCAGGGAGACAGTGAAGGACAGGGAAGCCTGGCGTGCTGCAGTCCATGCGGTTGCAAAGAGTCAGACATGACTGCGTGACTGAAAAACATCATTTTTTTAATTAATTAATAAATACATTTGGAAATCTATTAAATTAAACAAATGCCACTTCAAGGGTTATTCCAGGCACCAGGAAAACTATACAACTATCTCCCTTCATCCTGTTTGTCTTAGAAGGACATCTGATGTGCATTCTTTGTCTCTCTCTGAAGTGGCTCCAGATTTTCTTCAGAGAAGATCACAGTTAGACAATCATCTGCTTAATTCAAATGAGTTTGTCCAAAGTTAAACTTTGACATTTATTTATAGTTATTATTTAAAAAATAATTAGTCTCATTTTTGAGAAAAGTTTGTTTTCCTGACAGTAGTCAATAGCTCCAGGTAAATTTTAATAGTTTCTGTTTTCTTGGCTCTCCATGTGTGGTACTGCCACCTGCTGGTATATTTGAAGAAATGTCAGTATCACGAATAAAAGCAATTTACATGTGGAACATAGTGTAAAAATGCTTTCAGTTCAGTCGCTCAGTCATGTCCAGCTCTTTGCGAAGCCATGGACTGCAGCACGCTGGGTTTCCCTCTCCATCACATACTCCTGGAACTTACTCAAACTCTTGTCCATCGAGTTGGTGATGCCATCCAACCATCTCATCCTCTGTCATCTCCCCTTGTCTTCAATCTTTCCCAGCATCAGGGTCTATTCCAATGAATCAGTTCTTCGCATCAGGGGGTCAAAGTATTTTAGTTTCAGCTTCAGCATCAGTCCTTCCAATGAATATTCAGGACTGATTTACTTTAGGATTGACTGGTTGGGTCTGCTTGAAGTCCAAGGGACTCTCAAGAGTCTTCTCCAACACCACAGTTCAAAAGCATCAGTTCTTTGGCACTCAGCTTTCTTTATAGTCCAACTCTCACATCCATACATGACTACTGGAAAAACCATAGCTTTGACTAGACTGACCTTTGTTGGCAAAGTCATGTCTCTGCTTTTTATATGCATTAGGAGGGGTTAGAAATGCTTTTAAAATGCATTAGGAGGAGCTAGAAAATTGAATAATCTTGAATACGAACTTGAGGTATGTAAAGTTACTTCACCTAGTTAGTACGTATTTTATTTTCCAGAGGTTCACTTTTAAATGCAGTGAAATTGTCTTAGACCTTTAGCAAAGTTTTTCATAACTGTA
This sequence comes from Odocoileus virginianus, assembly GCF_023699985.2. Lineage (NCBI taxonomy): Eukaryota > Metazoa > Chordata > Mammalia > Artiodactyla > Cervidae > Odocoileus > Odocoileus virginianus. Next base: position 19,679,326 of record NC_069698.1, read on the forward strand.
AAACTTTCTAAATTTCTTCATGAGTAGTTTCCAACTTTAGTTACTAAAATTGATTTCATTCAGGCTTTTTGCTCTGAAATTTTTTAATATTTCTCTATACTTCTCAGCTTTCTCAAACAGAAAATTCAGAACATAATTTAGCCGATGCTTACTCATCAATGGCAAGCATGCCCTCAATCAACTTTCTACTCTATTTGCCAAGTCAACTGATGAGCAATCACTGCCTGCCAGTCAGAGTATTTCATAATACTAGCCACTCTCTTTCCCTTAAATTTTCTTTTTATAGCCTCTTATATTCATGGAAACTACCTAACCAGTGAACAACTGCTTTTAAAATAAAATCCTAAACAATCATAATGGAAGTATTAGTGTCAGAATGCAAAAAAAAAAAAAAAAAAGGTTTAATTTAATAGTAGAGTATTGGTAGAAGGAGGAGAGAAGACCAATCTTTACCTTAGAAAGTTTGCATCTTTTCTTTTTTTGTAATAGATGAAGGAACCAAAAGTTTTAGCACCATATGTTCAACCTCATTGCATGCTAAGTCACTCTTCGTGACCCTATGGACTCTAGCCCACCAGGTTCCTATGTCCATGGGATTCTCCAGGCAAGAATATTAGAGTGGGTTGCCATTTCCTTCTCCAGGGGATCTTCCTGACCCAGGGATCTTCTCCTGTATTGCACGCAGATTCTTTACTGCTGAGCCAGCAGGGAAGCCCATTCACTTTTAGTAACTGACTCCAATTTTCACTCTTCCCAATCCTTCAACATCTTTCCAACAACAGTTAACTGCTCTTTTCTTGGGGCAGAAAAATAGAAGAAAAAACGACAGATCAGATTCACCCTGAAGGTAAAATAGTGTAGCAGACAAGTTTATGTAAATGTAATAGTTTCCTCACATCAACTTTCTGAGCCTTTCTAGAACCCTCTCTGGTAACGATTCTGGCATTTAGTATCCATGCCTTTATCCTGCTCTCCAGGTACCCAGTGACCTGCACTAAATATCCACCACTGGAATATTCACTGTCTCCATTAATGCCATCACTAAATATCCACCACTGGAATATTCACTGTCTCCATTAATGCCGTCACTAAATATCCACCACTGGAATATTCACTGTCTCCATTAATGCCGTCACTAAATATCCACCACTGGAATATTCACTGTCTCCATTAATGCCGTCACTAAATATCCACCACTGGAATATTCACTGTCTCCATTAATGCCGTCGTCAGGGTGTCATCACCTTGGACCAAAAACCATGGTACCACTCTCTGCCTTCCTTTTGCTACATGGCTTCCAATATTTTTTTTTACTCCATTTTTGGGGATTTGTTTTAGCTGCTCCCCGAGGCTTGAGGGATCTTAGTTCCATGAGCAGGGGTTGAACTGCCCGCCCCCTACCCCCACCTCCAAAGCATGGAATCTTAACAACTGTACTGCCAGGAAAATCCCCTACTCCATTTTTAATAGTAAAATTTTAAGTGATTTTGCCATAAGCTACCTTAAATTCCTTTAAAAGTAGCCTAGGTGTAAAGATTAAATATAGCGAATAAATAAATACCTGCTGTAGGCTTTTATTTCCCCTGAAAACCTTCTCCTGAAAAATGATCCTTAGGACTAGTGAATTAACAAATTCCTGGCTAAGGCTTTGCATGGTTGACCCTTTTCAAAACTTTGCATAAACCAAAAGGAATTAAATGAATGTGAGTTTTTTATCTACTTGATATGCTAGTAGCAGGTTTTGGGTAGGAAACAAGGTCTTGTGGAAGTCCACAATTTGTTTATTGCTTTTAGAACCCCAAATCAGAGCTGACCCTACAGGAATTTAACAGTGAAGTTGCCAGGCCTAACCTCATTTTGGTTTCTATTATCATCACAGCCCATTTTGACAAAACAAACAAGCAGAATTTTGAAACTTCCATAGGCTTGCTAATGTAAACCAAATCTAATGTGATTTCTACAGGAAAAAATATTTAACACTCTGTAATTCTTATGCAAAGCATTAAATCTACCAAAATGCAGCAAAGCCATGCATCATCACCTATCACTGTGGAGAGACATGGCTTGACCTGAATAGAAAATACTGTGTATTGATTCAGAGCATTAATCTCCTTTGGAGGAGAAAACTCACACTCTTACCCTGTGTTGCTTTATCATTAAATGGTGGTCAATGCTGGCCATCTGCTTGGTGAGCAACAGGAAAAGTGACTAATTCTATTTGATGTTAATTTGTTGAGGAATTGAGTTGGCACGTCATTGACGAAGCCTTCTTTCATTTCCTAAACAACTTATCTTTATATGTAAGTTTGCTAATAGTACTTTTTCTGTCTCTAAAGAACTATTTTTGAAGAAGGCAATGGCACCCCACTCCAGTACTCTCGCCTGGAAAATCCCATGGACGGTGGAGCCTGGTAGGCTGCAGTCCATTGGGTCCCAAAGAGTCGGACACGACTGAGCGACTTCACCCTCACTTTTCACTTTCATGCACTGGAGAAGGAGATGGCAACCCACTCCAGTGTTCTTGCCTGGAGAATCCCAGGGACGGGGGAGTCTGGAGGGCTGCTGTCTATGGGGTCGCACAGTCAGACACGACTGAAGTGACTTAGCAGCAGCAGCAGCAAAGAACTATTTTAAAAGATAGGTTTAGTTTCAAGTAAAAGCTTCAGTGTATCCATTACATTTAAAATTCTAAATCTGTCCTTGGAAACTGTTTAGCCTATCCTTGATCAGACACAATGTACAATCGAGTCATGAAAAATCACTCTGTCAGAGTAAATTGGATACCTTTGAGGATGTGTGGACTACCAAAACTAGCAGAATGAGATTTAGTAAAAATGAATACTAATTTATCAAGAAGTGCCTGCCTACCTGACAAAAGGTTATTTACTATAAGGAGACGACAGATTTTCTGCTTGTGTGTTATTAATGTTTATTGACTAACTAGTAGTCATAGACTACTTCAAAGGTAGGAAGGTTAAGTGCAAGAGTGCCTACAGAAGTGAATGTCCAGTCAACATCCTGATGGCCAAATGCCAAAACTTGGGACCTCCCAAAGCACACTAAGTTTTTCCCAAATCATAAAAGTCCTATGCTAGGAAATACAAAGACTCAGTTGTTGGCCCATTTGCCTACCTAAGTGAAAGTGAAGTCGCTCAGCCGTGTCCGACTCTTTGCGAGCCCATGGACTGTAGCCTACCAGGCTCCTCAGTCCATGGAATTTTCCAGGCAAGAGTACTGGAGTGGGTTGCCATTTCCTTCTCCAGGGGATCTTCCCCACCCAGGGATCGAACCTGGGTCTCCCGCATTGCAGGCAGATGCTTTACTGTCTGAGCCACCAGGGAAGCTGTGATCAATGCTGGTATACTTTGCCATCATGACTGCTGATTTGGTATGTGAAGTTTTAACACCAACTTACCTTGGAGATTATAGGTAAATATCTGTTCAATTCCGTTGCTCAGTCCTGTCTGACTCTAACTGACCCCATGGACTGCAGCACACCAGGCTTTCCTGTCCATCACCAGCTCCTGGAGCTTGCTTAAACTCATGTCCATCAAATCGATGATGCCATCCCACCATCTCATCCTCTGTCGTCCCTTTCTACTCCCACCTTCAATCTTTCCCAGCATCAGGGTCTTTTCCAATGAGTCAGTTCTTCCCATCAGGTGGTCAAACTATTGGAGTTTCAGCTTCAGCATCAGTCCTTCCAATGAACATTCAGGATTGATTTCTTCCAGGATTGGCTGGTTTGATCTCCTTGCACTGCAAGGGACTCTCAAGAGTTTTCTCCATCATCACATTTCAAAAGCATCAGTTCTTCAGTGCTCAGCTTTATTTATGGTCCAACTGTCATATTCATATGACTACTGGAAAAACCATAGCTTTGACTAGATGGACCTTTGTTGGCAAAGAAATGTCTCTGTTTTTTAATATGCTGTCTATGTTGGTTATAGCTTTTCTTCCAAGGAGCAAGCATCTTTTACTTTCATGGCTATAGTCACCATCTGCAGTGATTTTGGAGCCCAAGAAAATAAAGTTTTTCAGTGTTTCCATTGTTTCCCATCTATGTGTCATGACGTGATGGGACCAGATGCCATGATCCTAATTTTCTGAGTGTTGAGTTTTAAGCCAGGTTTTTCAGTCTCCTCTTTCACTTTCATCAAGAGGCTCTTTAGTTCTTCACTTTCTGCCATAAGGGTGGTGTCATCTGCATATCTGAGGTTATTGATATTTCTCCAGTTTGTGCTTCATCCAGTCCAGCATTTCTCATGATGTACTCTGCTTGTAAGTTAAATAAGACTGGTGACAATATACAGCCTTGATGTACTCCTTTCCTGATTTTGAACCAGTCCACTGTTGCATGTCCAATCCTAACTATTGCTTCTTGACTTGCATACAGATTTCTTAAAGAGGCAGGTCAGGTGGTCTGGTATTCCCATCTCTTGAAGAATTTTCCACAGATTGTTGTGATCCACACAGTTAAGGTTTTGGCGTAGTCAATAAAGCAGAAGTAGATGTTTTTCTGGAACTCTCTTGCTTTTTCGATGATCCACTGGGTGTGAGCAATTTGATCTCTGGTTCCTCTACTTTTTCTAAATCCAGCGTGAACATCTGGAAGTTCATGGTTCACACAAATATAGAGCCTACCAAACTTAAATGCAATTAATGACATTGTGGTAAACAACCCTTGACTTTGAAATGATGTGTTTTCTCAAGTGTTCAAATCAAGTTGTTTGTAGCTTAAAACTGCCAGCTCACCTATGTAGACATTCACATTATGTTTTATGTATTATGTTTACCAAGAATGGCAGTATTTAAGTAATTTTCTTATTCATAGTTACTTTAAAAAATATTGTGATGGAATATTTACAAGATGGACAAATGTGACAGTGTTAATCTGTTCTTCCCTCAAGCAATAACTGTGCAGTCTATAAATAAGCCTATCCGCTTTCTGACATCTGTGTCCACAAAAGGGACCTTTCCTGAGTTGCATTTGACTTGGTAATATGCTTAAGCAATATTTGCAGTTTGAGAGGAAATTGCAAAAATGTTTCAAGTAACCATATAGATGACTTGAATCATATCTTAGGGAAGACGATGAAAAATTAGCTTTGGACAGTGCTTCTTCCTAAGCACATATTTGTAAGATCAGATTGTAGGATGATATAGTAACATTGGTAGCAGTTTTTTTTTTGTAATTTCAAATCCTTTTTCATAGTAATATTTTGGCTTAAGCTTGTTTTATCATGAATGCATGTATTGCCTTGTTCTACTGTAAGATTTACAACTCTCTAGATGTGATATGACATAAGACATTGACAAATAGAAGAAGCAATCACATATCTGATCATCTGGAATATGTCACTATCATTGTTAGGGTATGGGCTTCCCAGGTGGCGCTAGTGGTAAAGAACCCTCCTGCCAATGCAGAAGACAAAGAGACACAGGTTCGATCCCTGTGTGGGGAAGATCCCCTGGAGGAGGGCATGGCAACCCACTCCATTATTCTTGCCAGAGAATCCCATGGACAGAGGAGCCTGTCAGGCTACAGTCCAAGGGTCTCAGAGTCAGACAAGACTGAAATGACTTAGGATGCATGCATGCATGCATCAGTCATGTCCGATTCTCTGTGACCCCATGGACTGCAGGCCACCGGGCTCCTCTGTCCATGGGATTCTCCAGGCAAGAATACTGGAGTAGGTTGCCATGCCCTTCTCCAGGGGATCTTCCTGGCCCAGGGATTGAACACAGGCCTCCCACATTGTCGGAGGATTTTTTTACCATCTGAGCCACCAGGGAAGCTACAACCTCACCAAAATGACATAGAAAAATAACCATCACAGGACCTAATGGGACTAATTTCTCTTTATTACCATTTTTTTCTGTTAGTTTCTCCAAAACTTGAGTGAAATGACAAAATAGTATCACATAAGGGGAGGTTGCTACTTTTGAAAAGCTGCTACACTTCAGTTTTCTTTAAAATGAAATTACTTTCCTTAAATAATAATTCTGTTACTTTTGTTTAAAAAACTGGTTTGGGCAGAAGTGAAAAATAGAAAATGATAAATGCTCTGAAAATGGAACGAGTAATCTAAAAGACACCATTGTGGAAAGAAGAGTCTGTTTTTAACAAGTTGCAAAAACAGAAACTTTAGAAGAGCTGTTATTCAAATATAGGACCTGAACTAGTCAGTGGCATGACTTATAGGACAAATACCCTGTTTTTTTCCCCTAATTTATGGTTTTTTTTTTTAATTGAGGCAGTAGAGAGTTGGACATATTTGGTTAGACCAAACGTTGAGAAATATGTAAGTTTGTTTCGCTTTCTAAATAGGAACTAATTCCCACATGGCACAGATGTTGTTCTTTACACCTGCCCTGCATTATCATGGTGGTTTGATTCAACTAGCATTCTGAAAATATGTGCATGCCCCAAGATTCACCTCTGCAAAGTCTCTGAGACAAATATTGTGAGCTTTTATTAATAACCCAAGATGGTAAATCAATTTACTGTTAGAACACTTGTAAAAGAATATTTCTGATGCTATCATGTATTGTTGATCCTGTTTAGACGCCAATTGTCTTGCTGGTCACACTGTCCTCACTGTTCACTGAACCCATGGTAGGCAAAGGGCCAGCCAAGAGGCTAGGAGGAGGAGACTCGAGGAGATGTAGGAACTACAAAGTTTATTCTCTCCTGGCTGGCACACCAGCCATAGCAGTATTCTCTCCTAGCTGACGCATCAACTATAGGAGCAGACTTGCTGTATTCTCTCCTCTCACGGTGGACCCAACAGACACGGCAGCAGTGATGCGGCAGTAAAATTCCACCGCTTTCTAGGTGGAGCTCACAAATGCACACCGCGCACAATCCCAACCCGTGACCGGGAGAGTATCTCCTGACGCACATGCGCAGTGCTACAAATGAACTCGGCTGTTACCCAGTCATTTACAAAGGCTTCCCTGGCGGCTCGGTAGGTAAAGAATCTACCTGCAATGCAGGAGACCTTGGTTCGATCTCTGGGGTTGGGAAGATGCCCCGAAGAAGGAAATGGCAACTCACTCCAGTATTCCTGCCTGGAGAATCCCCGTGGACACAGGGGCCTGGCAGGCTGCACTCCGGGAGATGGCAAAGAGGACGCAGCTGACCACAACACAGAGGCGAGACCTGAACAATCCATCTTGGCTCACTTGCTCGCTCCCCACGTGTCACAACTGAAAACACTGCACAGACTCAAACTACCAATTCTTTCACCCTCACTGAAACCTCATCTGTCCGATTTTCTTTCTTCCATGATGCCGATGCTGCAACCAAATAGTTCGGTATTAGCGAGCATGACAATCAACATCTATAGACCCTTTTAACAGCAACAAAAACTGTGGGACTAGGGTAGAAGACTCCTTCTGAAAATCCTTCTCAAACTGAGTTTATCATCTAAGGCATCTGATGATTTCTCAGAGGTCTAGATAACTTCAAAAGTCCCTTCTGGCTTTAATGTTCCTAAGCAATGTTAACATGATTGTGCCTGTCAGATATTTTTAATATTTCCTTCCTGAATGTCAGCCTTCAAGATTAGTTATATTTATATCATTGGAGAGGGAAGATTGATGAAATTACATGTATAATAATATTGACAGTGTTTGACATTCTTCCATATTAGTCTCTTCAGATCAAAATTAAGAGGCAAAAAAACAAATTAAATAATTGAAAGGCCAAACAAATTAATTACCAACAAATAATCAAATAATAAGCATCCTCATTAGTGATGAAAAAGAATCAAAGAGCAATAATCAGATACTGTATTCTTTCCATCTCTCTATACCTATTGTTCTATACTTCAAGAGTATGTTGAAAACTTCACACACATAAATAGCCAGTTAAAGAGTAAATTTAAAAGGTCTTTATGAATGTAATTTGGTAATACACATCTCAACTCTTAAACTGTTACTATCTTTTGAAGAATTTGTTTTCATTTTCATAACAATTCATAGACTACTATAGTCTAGTTGAAGAAAGCAATCATAGATATTAGCAAATACTTACATACAAAATTTTCATTGCAGCATTAAGTATAATTAAATATTGAAGTTGCTTTAAATGTTCAATAATTATTGACAGATAAGTAAAAATGAGGAAACATGATGTAGACATTTGATATGTTTTTCAGGCTTTATTTTAAGAAATAGAGAAATGCTCATAGTGTTACATAAAAAATGATGCAAATATATAATGACAGAAACTATTAACCAAGTTCTATTTGACTGACTAAACAGATATATCTTAATGTTTATCATGACTCTCCTGTCTTGGTCTTTCCTTCCTTACAAGGGAAATGTCATTTGGGAAAGTAGAGGCTATGAGACAGGAGACTGGAATGGAAGAAGTTAAAAACAGCCTTTCTGATCACCAGAGAAGGGGCCTACAATGGTTACAAAGATGGTTACAAGGTTACAAGGCCTACAAAGATGGTCACTATTGCTCCCAACAGTGCCAGATCACATGCTCCAACTAAGCACCTAACTTTAATCCTGAACAGAGAAGAAAAAAACCAGTGTGAAAGCATTAGATAAGTCGCATCAATTATATACACATATACAAATGTATGTATAATAATAAATATATATATTACAACTATGGAGAAAAAAGTTTAGGACTTTAGTTTCTTTAATCAAAATCTTCCTTTACCCTTAACATTTTGTTTGCTAATAATGATATTTACTTTTACTTGTCAATAAGCCATATATATATATACCACACACACATATATTACACACACACACACACACACACACACACACACACACAATGTGTATATATAAAATCTATGCTATCCTTCTCTCCAGGGATGAAGGTATACCTGTCTAAGAGATAGGAGAGTTGTGTTGTAGAGGTGGTCTTCATTAAGGATGTGTGAAAATCTGAAATTACTGGACAAATGAAATAGGCTATAATTAAAAACTGATGTACATTTACATAAAATTAGATCTCAAACACTAAATGTGATAAAAATTTACATAAGCGAGTCTTGATAATGGTTCAGTTCAGTTCAGTTTCTTCGTTCAGTCGTGTCTGACTCTTTGCGACCCCGTGATCCACAGCACACCAGGCCTCCCTGTCCATCACCAGCTCCTGGAGTTTACCCAAACTCATGTCCATCGAATCAGTGATGCCATCCAACCAACTCATCCTCTGTCGTCCCCTTCTCCTCCTGCCCTCAATCTTTCCCTGCAACAGGGTCTTTTCCAATGAGTCAGTTCTTCACATCAGGTGGCCAAAGTATTGGAGTTTTAGCTTCCACATCAGTCCCTTCAATGAACACCCAGGACTGATCTCCTTTAGGATGGACTGGTTGGATCTCCTTGCAGTCCAAGGGACTCTCAAGAGTCTTCTCCAACACCGCAGTTCAAAAGCATCAATTCTTTGGTGCTCAGCTTTCTTTATAGTCCAACTCTCACATCCATACATGATAGATGGAAAAACCATAGCCTTGACTAGACGGATTTTGTTGGCAAAGTAATGTCTCTGCTTTTTAATATGCTGTCTAGGTTGGTCATAACTTTCCTTCCAAGGAGTAAGCATCTTTTAATTTCATGGCTGCAGTCACTATCTGCAGTGATTTTGGGGCCCCCAAAAATTAAGTCAGCCACTGTTGCCCCATCTATTTGCCATGAAGTGATGGGACCAGATGCCATGATCTTAGTTTTCTGAATGTTGAGCTTCAAGCCAACTTTTTCACTCTCCTCATTCACTTTCATCAAGAGGCTCTTTAGTTCTTCACTTTCTGCCAAAAGAGTGGTGTCATCTGCATATCTGAGGTTGATAATGGTTAGATTGCTTTTAGTTTGTTCTCATTAAGCTTTAGAAGGTGAAGGTCATTGCTTTCCTCCATGCATCACCTGTGTTCTTAGCAGTCATGAGCTGTGCCACCAGGGTGCCCAAATTAAGTGTTCCCACCATTTAATCCTAAAATCCAAGTGAGTATATGCCTGATATATGTCTACTTGAACTTCTATTCTAGATACTTCTGACAGGTTATGGTTATGATGGTCTCTAATTATGTTTCTTCAACCATGCCAGAGATGCCTCACATAGAACACTCTATCCCAGTTTATTCAGTTCACACCTGTTACCCAAGATAATTTTTAATAGAATCCATTTTACTTCTAAAGACTGTCCATATTTGGATTATAAGTTATATGATCACCTTAATCATAACAAAAGGGACTGTTTTAATAAACAGATAACTAGTTGTTATCATCGAAGACTTGTCAGTGGAGGTAATTACCAGGGTGTAAGAAAGGGGTGGTCAGTAACATAATGTAAAACAAGTATTAAAATCTTTTATGTAAAACTAGTCTTGATATTGTCTTAGTGTTAGAAATTGAATTATTCAATGCATTATGATGATTTTTTCATTCTATTTTTTGTAACTGATTAAAATTTTGAAGCTTGATTTCCTCATCTTTAACTAAGACTAATAGCTCTCATACTAATTACCCCCAATGAATTGTATAGTTTAGTAAACTGTTCATCTTATGTTCATTGAAGAGAAAATATGTAACATTATTTTCAAAGACTTGCCTCTTTCTGTCACATCTACTTTGGTTGCTTCTAGTTTTTAATTAATGCATCTCATTCTTTGTACTTCCATGAAGCATTATAATTTATTCTGTATCTTCCTAAGAAGCCTAATTTCCTACTAGCCAAAGGGGTTAAGTTAGAGGTTTTTAAACTTCCTATGAAATTATTCATTTCATTTTCAAATATAATCTTTTAGATTTTAATGCTAAATATTAATTGAACAGAGTGTAGATGTTCTTTCTCTCCAAGCTATGCATTCAGTAAATAGGATAATACAGCATCACAAATGCACATTTAAAACCACCAGATGCCAGCATCTATCTTCTTCCAATGCAATGAATGAGGCCAGGGAGTAGGTAGAAACGGGCATGATTCCTACTTATCTCAAAGGTATAATTTAGAAAACATAGAAGAACTTATTCTAAAGAAAAAAATACATATGAAGAGATTTTTAAAGAGTTGTATGATAGTAATATTCTTTGTAGTCTTTTTTTAAAAAAAATATTCAACAAGCTCCAGCTCCTCTCCACATCCCAGATTATTTCTTTGCTTATTTACTTGGATAAATTTACATTTGGGTTTTTAAAAAAGAATCAGTGTTTGAACATGGCAGTGTAATTAGGATATTGCCCAAGTGGCCATGAAGGCAGGTGGGAGAGCAGTCCCCATTGCTCCCTGCATTTCCTCCAGCATCCTCTGCTGCTGCTAAGTCACTTCAGTCGTGTCCAACTCTATGTGATCGCATAGACGGCAGCCAACCAGGCTCCCCCCGTCCCTGGGATTCTCCAGGCAAGGACACTGGAGTGGGTTGCCATTTCCTTCTCCAATGTGTGAAAGTGAAAAGTGAAGGTGAAGTCGCTCAGTCGTATCTGACTCTTAGCGACCCCATGGACCACAGCCTTACGAGGCTCCTCCGTCCATGGGATTTTCCAGGCAAGAGTACTGGAGTGGGCATTGCCTTCTCCGAACATCCTCTGCAAATCTTCTCATTTGGTCTTAGAGTTATGCTATCCTAATTGCCTTTCCTCCAGTTCAATTACTGCTCATTTTTAATGCTGCATTTCAGCCATATATAACTTTCATAATGACTTCAACTTGGACAATATTTTCTTTTCATAATCTCCTTTGAGTAAGTCTTAGAATTTAGGCTGAAAAACTTTTTGAAGAATGTGTATTGTTCTTACATTTTCCATCTTTTTCTAACATCTCTTCAGGTGCTTCCATGACTTTTATGGCAAAGCTTTGTGGGTTATGTTTCCAAAACTCTAGCACTTGAGGAAAGGGAGAGGTGAGCTTTCAAAGTCTTCAGGCCAAGAGAATAGAGTGGTGTTGGTATTGAAGAGAGGACTTGCAGACAAGTCTCCGGTGGGAGCCAAGGACATCAGGAAGGATACACAGAAGTGTTTGAAGAGGTTCAGTTCATATCCAGAGCTCTGCACCAAAGATTTCTGTTTCTCAGTAATGGCATAAGTGTAACAATGAAGACTTGAAGTGACCATGTAGATTGGAACAAAACATATCTACACAGTAACCAGTGTGATCAGATGAATACATCTTCAGGGACTAAGGACCTCTGAAAAACAGAGGGGGTGAGGATTTTCAAGAATGTCTTAAATTACATTCCTTCCAGCCTTATGAGATGAGATATTTGAGTTTAAAAGGACACTACTTACAGAAATGGTCAACTACAGTCTTTCTTGTACAGCTGAATTTCTGAATGGAAATGTATTGTTTAGTTTGAAATTGTTTGAAATGTATTGTTTGAAATTGTATTATAGAGCCTTGTTTGGGAAGAAATTTTGCATTATCATTCTTCACATTAAAGTAGAGCTGGTGGGAAGCAGTTTCTAACAAATTCCTTGATGCTTTAAGTCCCATCCTGAGGGAGGAAGTACGCCAGCTTTAGAGTTCAGACACCTGGGTGGAAATCCAGGTCTGCCGTTTCCTCGTTGTGAGAACTTGATGACGCTGTTTAACCTCTCTGGACCTTCTGTGTTTGATCTCTTGTACTATATTACATGGATAAGGCCAAATCTCAGATCCCTTCCCCACAAATGTATTTCTTCCAACTTCTAGTAGGTGGTGTGGATGGGGAGAGAAGTCTTTTAGAAGCAGTACTCACTGAAGTTTTGTTCTGGCAGGTGATTGCTGTTTTTGATTGAACTGACTTTGCCTTGTAGATGCTTCATTCCCAATGTCACAGGTACTGTTCTTCCTGGAAGTAGCAGGCAAGTGTCTCCCAGATCACACCACCTCCAAATGCACTAAGTGGAGGTGGGTCCTTGTGGCGAGAGTGGAGTGGAAGAGAAACATGGAAGAGAGATAGCTCAAAGATTTCTAGGCTCCCATCCTGAGTCTCTATGTGGTTTGCTGTTGATGAATATCCTCACCTACACCAATTACCACTCAGTTTCTTTACTTTCCTCTATTCCAAACTTTTTTTTTTCTCCCCAGGATTTTTTTTTTAATTGGATAAAACTTCTCTTAAAAAGTTTGAATTTCTTCTCCCTATTTCTAATCTCTCTTTCACTCTAAGTGATCCAGTTTTGTGTTGGATAACTCCTGATTTTTCTTGCCCAACATCCTTATTTTCTTTAATTTAACTTCAATATTTCTTTGGATGGCTATACCTTCTGCTCCTTGTGTGAATGCATGTATTGGATTGGCCAAAACATTCCTTCAGTTTTTCCTGGAAGATGTTATGGAAAAACCCAAATGAACTTTTTGGCCAACCCAATAGTTTAGGGTGGTCCCTAAACCCAGGGTCCCAACTATTATGAAGCCAAACATTCACTTTACCATAATAGCAACACAAGTCTGGCATAGCATCAACAACGTGTTTATCCTGGTTTGTTGCTATTATCTTGAGATTTGTTTTCTCTTTCTTGATTTCTCTTCCTTCCTTCTTTCTCTCTCTCAATCTTAGTTATATATGTTTTAAAAAGCCCTTATATAGCATTTCCATCTGTGGCAGAAATTTTTCTGGGTTCGTTACCTTTTTTTCAGAACTGAAAGTATTCAAATTAGTGTATTTATGATGACTTTGGTATACAGACTTTTATATATGTATGGAAAGATGAATCTGAATGTCTTTAAAAAAATCCTTTATATTTTTTCTTTAAATTTTCTATCATGAGATAAAATAATCACCTACATATTCTATTTGTAAGACTACATTTTTAAAAATAATAGGCACTTTAGTCCATGTTTACTTACTTGATATATGATTCAGAGTGAAGCTCTTTTTCCAACATATTTTTCAAAAGTGAGCCGTGTCACAGAGCCATTTATTAAATAATGTTTTATTTCCCTACTGATTTGTAAAGTACCTAACATCAGAAACAAAATTTTCATGTTGATACTTGATTATTTATATTATATATAAATGATTTTGAAATTAATAGAATTTGACAAATTATTGTAAATATAAAATATTAAAAATGTTTTATCAGAAAATAATTCTATTATAATGTTTTTAGGTTAAAAATATTACCTTCTTTTTTATTTTTCAAAGTGTTACAAGTGACCTTTTACAGGTGATGGGTATTGAGTTGAATATGCTGATGAAATCACTTGGTTTGAGAGATGTTTGATAAAAAAATGAAACCTTAAACTACCAACTGTGTTTGAACAGATGATGTTTTTCTGCCTAATGCACCAATATTCATTAAACAGAAATATGTGTCCAAAGTTCAGGTATGAATAAAAATGAAATGGATTTTCTCTGTTGCTTACATGTTAATCTCCATTAGGTCATCATTTCTCAATACCTTTATGATTTGTACTTTGTTCTTCAATATAAAAAAGCAATTAAAATATTACAAAGCTTCTGTGAACTCTGAAGAACTTTTGTTCTCATTACTAACCATTTTGAAACTGGAATTCTGTAGTTAGTTAGCTTTGCAAATTTGCGCAATTGGCTAATTCTAGGAACGTGTTCTATTCCTATTTTCATCCTTCTTATTTCCCTAAAATTTATATCTAGATTATGGATATCAACTGCTAGTAGAGGATATACTAAGAAAAATTTTAAAAGACAAAATTCTTTGTAATATTTTAGATTATGCTTACTATATCATAATTAAGTGAATCATATGATGTGATATACTTATCTTTGATGTTAATATTTATCAAATGTGAAGAATGACCAGAATTCCCTGCTATATATGCCTCATATGTCTGTTTCTACCTAACATTACACTAGATTCTCTCATTATAGGAGCAGATCTTTTAAACACATAGTAAATCATTAACCATTTCTGGTCCATCCATCTCCTGTCTCCTAACTCTCTCTTCCTTACCATCCCCTTCACATTTCCTCTCACCCTCTCCAACCTATTTGACCCCTTGGAAAATATATAGAGTTAAAGAAAGACAAGTAAGAAACATGTTTATTCCACTGTATATCAACTAGTCAATATATTTGTTTATTAAAGGTAAATCTATTTTGCAAAATAATTGTCATGTATTTTTTATGTCTTGTATGTATTATCAATATTTTTATCACTCATCATTCATGACTTTTCAATCATTGATTCAATTTTTCATTATACATATAATGTATAGTGTAGTTTAATGTATAGTGTATTTTTAAGTGATCTTATTTCATAGAGTGAAGTAATTAGGTGATTCTGACCATATTTAATTTCATAGATGATTCCATTAAAACTCACTTTTTAATTTTCAAAGATCCTAACAATATCAGTGTCATTGGCTTTATAACTTGTATTGGTTTTATTTATTTTATGTGTTCAACTTTATAGTCATAAACAATCCAGGTCAGTTATTGTTTTACTGTGATTCATTATTTATCATGATTTAAAATGCAAAATTTAGCTGACCTGGCTTTAAAAAATTCTGTCAAAACACTTTGTTTATACTTCACATGTTCTCTGAGAACCGTGGGAAGAACAGCTTTATCCTCAGAGATAGCTCCTTTCTTTAATGTACAACAGAGTGGTTTTCATTTGCAGAATCAGTCTGGTGCAGGGCAGGTGTCTCACTGAAAGAAATTCTAATTTTATTTACCCTTTATTGAAACCTCCATTTTTCGTAATTAAACTTCTAGGTTCCTGTCAAGAGTCATGTAATTATTTTCATTTTTATTCAGAGATCTGAGATCTAGGCAGCTAATAAGTCATAAAAATATATGTGTATACCCATATATACACATGACACACACATATATGGTAAATTGCTATTTTTCAGGGCATAGGAAAGAATTCTATAAATTGTTTTAATCTGTTGTCTCCATTTTCCCCTGAAGAAAAAAGTGCATCTTACTTGCTTAATAAGAAGCCTAATAAAGAATTGAAATTACCTCCACAGACTTGTTCAGTTACTACATTGAAAAGGTTCTTGTACTTGATGAAAATATATGAAGGGATTAAGATAGTCGAAGCAAGTACAAATCAGAATATTTGGATATTTCTGTGATGGTAACACTAAAAAAAAATAAGGGAAATATTTTCAACTAAAGAAATGTAAATAGAAAATTTATATTTAATAATCTGTATATGTGACAATATTGGGAAAATATAGAACAGAGATCAACAAAAAAATCACTTGGATATTATAAAACTACAGTCATTTAAATAACTTATGATGGGAAAACATACTTCAAAGCACAGCACAAATGGGTCACAAAGTACAATAAACAATAATTGAATCTGAATTCAAATTAGAAAAAAGTCTTATTATTTACAATACAAAAATGTTTTATCCTAATAATTGGGCTCAAAGCAGTACTATGTGCCTTTGGGCCAAGAGAGGCTCTCAGACATGGAGGTTTTTCAGTAAATTTACTTAGTTCTCCCACATTCACTAAGCCATTCAGTTTTCCCCCATTTTAATCATTAATTGAAAGGTTTAGCCACATCTGATTTAGAATAGTATAGATTTATTTTATTTTTTTATTTATATATATTTTTTCCATTTATTTTTATTAGTTGGAGGCTAATTACTTTACAACATTGCAGTGGTTTTTGTCATACATTGAAATGAATTAGCCATGGATTTACATGTGTTCCCCATCCCGGTCCCCCCTCCCATCTCCCTCTCCACCCCATCCCTAGTATAGATTTATGAAAGGTTTGAAAACACTTTATCTGCTCATGACATTACTGCCTGCTAAGCTGTTTTCGTTTTTCTGTTGCTAAGCCATGTATGACTCTTTGTGACCCCATGAACTGCGGCACACCAGGCTTCACTGTCCTGCACTCACTATCTGATAAGTAGAAAATATAAAGGCAGCCTAAACATGGTAGTAAAAAAAAATAATAATAAAACAAGGATAAACATAAGAGGAGATGGTATAGTTGATGTTTCAGGCTAGGGAGTCTTAAAGTAGCACATAGTATGGATTTGTTTTTTGAAAACCTTCTAATTTTTCATCATGATCTGTAATACCTTGCTTACCTTCACTTTTATGAACATTTTTCTTCCCGTTTTATTGAAATATAATTGACAGACAGCACTGTTTAAGGTGTACAGTATAATGATTTGACTATGTGCACTGTGAAATGATTACCACCTTGACATTACGGAAGTATTTTTTTAGCAAATGTTGTGAATTACACATAAATGACTGGATTTTTCAGTGGACATATTTCAGCCCCCCTCAAAAACAGCACAAAACACCGAGGCTATCCCAAGTAAGCACAGGGAGTCTTTGATCTCTATCAGAGGAAATGAAACACCTTGGCTTCTCCTACTTTGTACCCCTGTTTACCTTGTCCTCCCTTTAGAATCCCTACAATAGATTATCTTGTGTCATGAACTAAGCCGCAGCCAGATGATGATAATTAAATAATCTCACTGCGGTAACTAAGGAAAGCATTTGCTTCTTTCATCTTCAGAGATGCCTAAGTGAAAAAAAGGAGTCAGACTTACTCAGCACGGTATCAATTAATTTGTTGTGCTCTATATACATTTCTTGTTACACCACATGATATCCTTGTGTCACCCAATAATGCTACTAAGGAGCTAATCTATGATTTTTTTTTAACACCGTGAGTATAAGGAATAACAATATAACTTCTAATTTAGGTTCAAATAGCAAACATCTCTCATGAAAGATTTACTCACTCTAAAATGTACAAGCATCGTGTGTTAATATGGTATAATTAAACTCAGAGCAAAGAGATTTTTCAACTAAATTAATTCAAGCACAGCAGTCCGTTGTTTAGACTAGACTTACTCTGGTTTAAGTGAGTGAGGGAAATAATAAATCTACCCATAAACGGCAGTACAACAGGGATACTACCCTTGTGGGCGACCATCATTCCTAAGTCGGTGTCTCACCTTGACGTTTATTTTCCATAAGTACCCAGTTTACCCTTTAGACAGCATTAAGAAAGCATTCATCTTCAGCAAGGCTGCAAGTCATTGACATTATCTCTTCCTTGGGCCATAAAGAACCTTGATTTCTAGATATGAAAGGATTTAAGTGAGAATAAAGTGCATAATGCACACATTTGTTGCTGCTTTCACTATCAATGAAGAGCTAAATATGACATGCATGATGGATGCATGTTTTGAATAATGTCTGCTTTCAATGTAGCAAAGTTTCTTTTCAAGCCATATGGCTGTATAATCTTTTCTTTAAAAACTGCTTTGAGTAAAATTTATCATCTTTTTCAGTTGTGGGAATACTACACTTTCACTTAGACTAACTGAATAAATTAATTTAGATTCATTTTCATATCCTGATGGGAGTCCCCTGTCTTAACTCCTTTCTTCACTGCTCTCAATAAATCTCCCTCTCTATATATTATATATACACATGTATGTGTGTATATATATAATATGTATGCATGTAACATATATCTACAAATTCTAATTAGTTCAGAGTGACTTAAATTACAAGTTGGTAAAGAAAGAATATTAACACCAATTGAACGCATTATTGAATAGGGTTAAATTACTCAGCAGTGCCAGTCCATTACCCAACAAGAAATAATATTTATATTAGTCATGTAGTATACTGGTAACATGGGGCTTCCTAGGCAGCGCTAGTTGTAGAGAACCCACCTTCCAATGCAAGAGACACAAGAGACCTGGGTTCGATCCCTGGGTTGGGAAGATCCCCTGGAACAGGGCCTGGCAACCCACTCCAGTGCTCTTGCCTAGAGAATCTTATGGACAGAGGAGCCTGGTGGGCTGCAGTCCATTGGGTTGCAAAGAGTCAGACACGACTGAAGTGCCTTAGCATCCACACATGCACATGCTGGTAATATACTATAATAATAAACCCAATATAGGTTTTAAGAGAGATCCACATAATGAAAAGATGAGAACACTTGCATCTTCTAGAGAATTAGCTCTTTTTCAATATTTTCTCCCTGAAGTCATGTGGCAAGCAAAATTCTGGATATAGAGATACATAACTAGAGATAGGGAACTAGAGTTCAATATGTCTCAAAAATCATACCTTTTCCTTATACAATAAAAGACAGTATTATGTAGCTTCAAATGAAGGTCTTGGATTTCTATATCAGCTCCACTACTTACTGTATGACTTTTGGTAAGTCTTCACCCTTTCTATGCCTCAGTTTCTCAGTCTGTAAAATGTTGCCTAGCTAACTAGATTAATGTGAGAATCAAATGAAGTAATATCCATACAGCACATAGGCTTAATAGACATGAATATTTATTACTTCAAAATTCATTGATTAATAATTGTTAACATTTATTGAGAACTAATTAGCTGCCTGGCATTATCTTAAATAAAATGGAGGCTAGTATTATATCCATTTTTCAGAAAAGGTAAACTGAGACACTGTAAGGTGATGTTACTTTCCTGTCATTATACAGATATTAAGGTGTCAATCTTGAGTTCAAGGCCAAAGAGTTTGTCTCTAATATGTATCTACTGAGTTGGCCAAAAAGTTCCTTTGGTTTTGAGTAAAAAGAAAAGACATTTTTCATTTTCATGAGGAACTTATTATTTTTAAACTGATTTCTTTTTAATTGAAGGATAGTGAAAGTTGCTCAGTTGTGTCCAACTCTTTGTGACCCCATGGGCTGCAGCCTGCCAGGCTCCTCTGTCCATGGAATTCTCCAGGCAAGAATACTGGAGTGGGTTGCCATTTCCTTCTCCAAATTGAAGGATAATTGCTTTAAAATATTGTGTTGGTTTATGCCATACATCTGCATGGATCAGTCATAGATATGAATACATCTCTTCCCTCTTGAACCTTCCTCCCACCCTATTCCAGCCCTCTGGGTTGTCACAGAGCCCTAGTTTGAGTTCCTTGAGCCGTACAGCAAATTCCCAGTGGCTATCTATTTCCCACATGTTAATCTATATATTTCCATGATTCTTTGCATTCATCCCACCCCCTCCTCTCCCACCTGTGTCCAAGAGTCTGTTTTCTATGTCTATGCCCTGCAAATAGGTTCATCAGTGCCACCTTTCTAGATTCTACATATATGCATAAATTTACAATATTGTTTTTCTCTTTCTAACTTACTTCACTCACTCTGTATAATAGATTCTAGGTTCATCTACCTCATTAGAACTGACTCAGATGTGTTCCTTGTTATGGCTGAGAAATATTCCACTGTGTATGGCTTCTTTATAGCTTCTTTATCTATTCATCTGTCGGTGGACATCTAGGTTGCTCTCATGTCCTGGCTATTGTAAATAGTGCTGGAATGAATATTGGGGTACATGTGTCATTTTCACTTATTATTTTCTCAATGTATATGCCCAATAGTGGGAGTGTTGGGTCATATGATATTTTTTCCCCTAGCTTTTTAAAGGAAACTCCATACTGCCTTCCATAGTGCCTGTTCCAATTTACATTCCCATCAACATTGCAAGACATCAAAGATGACATAAACAGATGGAGACATATTCCATGTTCCTGCGTGGAAGAATGAATATTGTGAAAATGACTATACTACCAAATACAATAGTCCCTAGGTTGTGTCCAATTCTTTGTGATCATGAACTGCAGTACATGAGGTTTCCCTATCCTTCACTATCTCCTGGAGTTTTCTCAAACTCGTGTCCATTGAGTTGGTGATGACATCCAACCGTCTCATCCTCTGTTGCCCCTTTATCCTCCTGTCCTCAATCTTTCCCAGAATCAGAGTCTCTTCCAGTGAGTCAACTCTTCACGTCAGGTGGCCAAGT
Organism: Odocoileus virginianus; assembly: GCF_023699985.2. Classification (NCBI taxonomy): domain Eukaryota; kingdom Metazoa; phylum Chordata; class Mammalia; order Artiodactyla; family Cervidae; genus Odocoileus; species Odocoileus virginianus. The sequence goes on from NC_069698.1 coordinate 19,700,046, forward strand.
ACTGGAGCTTCAGATTCAGCATCAGTCCTTCCAATGGATATTCAAGGTTGATATCCTTTAGGATTGACTGGCTTGATCTCCTTGCTGTGCAAGTGACTCTCAGGTGTCTTCTCCATCACCACAGTTTGAAAGCATCAATTCTTTGGCATTCAGCCTTCTTTATGGTCTAACTCTCACATCCATGCATGACTGCTGAAAAAACCATAGCTCTGACCATATGGACCTTTGTTAGCAAAGTGATACCTCTGCTTTGGGGAAAAAAGAATAAAAAATGACGTCTGTGGTTTTTAATATGCTGTCTATCTTTGTCATAGCTTTCCATTGGTATTTTTCACAGAACTAGAACAAAAAATTTCACAATTCATTTGGAAACACAAAAGATCCTGAATAGCCAAAGCAATCTTGAGAAAGAAGGATGGAGCAGGAGGAATCAACTTTCCTGACTTCAGACTATACTGCAAAGCTACAGTCATCAATACAGTATGGTAGTAGCACAAAAACAGAGGTATAGACCAATGGAACGAGATAGAAAACACATAGATAAACCCATGCACCTATGGGCACCTTATCTTTGAAAAAGGAGGAAAGGATATACAGTGGAGAAAAGATAATATTTTCAATACATGGTGTTGTGAAAACTGGACAGTTATGTGCAAAATAATGGAATTAGAACTCTTCTTAACAGCATACAAAAAGATAAGCTCAAAATGAATTAAAAACCTAAAATTAAGATCAGAAACTCTTTCAGGAAAACATAGGTACAACACTGTATGACATAAATCACAGCAAAATCCCATATGACCCACCTCCCAGCATAATGGAAATAAAACAATAATAAGCAAGTGGGACCTAATTAAACTTAAGAGCTTTTGTACAGCAAAGAAAGCTATAAACAAGGTGATAAGACAACCTTCAGAATGGAAGAAAATAATAGCAAATGAAGCAACTGACAAAGGACTAATTTCCGAAATACACAAGCACCTCATTCAACTCAATACCAGAAAAACGAACAACCCAAACATAAAGTGAGTAGGAGATCTAAACTGACATTTCTCCAAAGAAGACATACAGGTGGCTATAAACACATGAAAAGATGCTCAACATGGCTCATTATTAGAGAAACGCAAATCAAAACTACAATGAGATATCACCTCACACCGGTCAGAATAGCCATCATCAAAAAATCTACAAATGATGAATGGCGAGAGGGTGTGGAGAAAATGAAGAACTTTATTGAACAACACATTCACTAATTGAAAGAAATTTTGGCCAACCCAATTCACACTGAATGACCACTACACTTCTCAACTCATGCAAGAATATAGGCAAGTAAAATACAAAGATGTGAAACTGGAAAAAATTATTTAAATTCTATTACCTGGAAGTAAATAGGTTTAAATATTATTTCCTAATAGCATTTTTACTAGGCTTATATATTTTTGTCAAAATATGATTATTCTGTCAAAACTTAATGTATTTTAAAAAATAACTGTTTACTCAATTGAAGAGAAGCCACAGTGAATGACCCAAACTAAAAAATATGCCTGACCAAAGTTGCTACTCTATTTTATTACCTTAATTTGAAGTGAATTTTTCTTATTAACCTGATAGTTTTCAAACTGTGTTGTAATTTTTATTTGTATCTAGACAATTATAAATGAACTCTATTGAAACAATATTTACAATGGCCAAGATATGGAAGCAACTTAAGTGTCTATAATTAGAAGAATGAATAATGTGTGGTATCTGTATACAGTCAAATACTACTCAGCCATAAGAAAGAATGAAATCTTGTCATTTGTGACAACATGAATGGACCAAGAGTATATTATTCTAAGTCAAATAAGACATGCAGAGAGAGACACATACTGTATGATTTCATTTACATGTGAAAGTTAAAAAACAAAACATATGAACAGAACAAAGAAGAAACATCCTGGAGAAGAAAATGGCAACCCACTCCAGTATTCTTGCCTGGAGAATCCCATGGATGGAGGAGCCTAGTAGGCTACATACAGTCCATGGGGTTGCAAAGAGTTGGACACGACTGAGCGACTTCACTTCACTTCAAGCAGAAACAAGGGTCATAATACAGAGAACAAACAAGTGGTTACCATATGGGCGGTGAGTGGAGGGAGGAGAGAAATAGGTGAGGGAGATTAGGAGGTGCAAAGTTCAGTTGCAAAGTAAGTAAGTCATGGGTAAGAAATACATCATATGGGAAATAAAGTCAATATTATGTAATATTTTGCATGATAACAGATGATAACCATATTTATCAACATGATCATTTTGAAATGCATAGAAATATTAAATCACTATGTTGTATACCAGGAACCAACATAGTGTTGCAGGTCAATTATACTAAAAAAACAAACAAAACATAGTAAAAGAGATCAGGTTTGAGGATACTAGAGGTGGGGGTTAGGGGAAAGAGAAACTGGTTGAAGGTAGGGCTTCCCTGGTGGAGACCTGGCTTTGATCCCTGGGTTGGGAAGATCCTCTAGAGGGGGGAATGGCAGCCTACTCCAGCATTCCTGCCTGGAGAATCCCCATGGACAGAGAAGCCTGGTGAGCTACAGTCCAAGAGGTTGCAAAGAGACATGGCTGAGCAAATGAGCATAGCACAACACAGTTAGAATGTGTGAACTTCCAGTTACAAAATAAATAAATAGTAGGAGCATAATGTACAACATGATAAAGATAATTCACACTGCTATTTGTTAAATATGAACGTTGTTAAAAGTGTAAATCTAAAGAGTTCTCATCACAAGGGAAATTTTTTCTATTTCTTTAATATTGTGTCTATATGGGATGATGGATGTTCAGTAAACCTATTGTGGTAAATATTTTATTACATATTGATATTTAAGCCAAATCATAATGTTGTACACCTTAAACTTATACAGTGCTATATATCAATTGTATCTCAGTAAAAGTGGAAGAAAAAGATTTTAAATCAATCAACTCTAGAAACATAATGCATGTGACAGCTTAAAATGTTACAGGAATTTTTTAAGCCTTCAAAATAATAAAAAAAAAAAAAACAAAAACAAAACAAAACCTCTAGACAAAAAATGAATTTTAAAACTTAAAATCATTAAGAAATGCACAAAGGAAATGATCAAAGTATTTAGTTCAAGTGCAAAAACATTATTTATGCCAATGCCCAAAACAAACATAAAAGACAGGAAATTTTAAAAAATTTAACCATAAAATGATGGAAACAATGACAACTAATATTCTTAGTATATATTAAAATCACAAATTGATAATAAAATAAATATTAAGTAAAAGGCAAATATAACATGTTAGTTAACAAAACAATAAATACATATAGCTAATGTAAATATGCAAAAGTAGCATATTAGCAATGAAATACAAATTAAATTAATAAAATACTACTGTCTTAAGAGACAAATAGAGCTAAGTGATCAAACTTTATTAATACCACTGAGAATGCAGCAAAAGTGTAAGTTTTATTTTACTAATGTTATTTTGAAGTTGTGGAACAGCATCAGTCACATTTTGAGGATGTCTTCCCAGTTAACAATCCTTCCATCCCTCATTGTCTACAAATGCCTGAAAGCTTTCAGGGCAAACCAATCCATTCGCAAGTGTCAACAGAGGGAACCATGTTGTTCTTTTGGAACACAACAAAAGCCATGGCCAGTCAGACTGTCTCTCTCATAAAGGTAGACTGAGGAACAGACAGTAATCTCTTGGTTAAAAGTTTAAGGTATGATCTGGAGATCTGTGCAGTGGCCGTAGATGTACTCAGCCTAGGCTGTGGTGTGAAGAGTGGGAAGGTGAGAGACATAGAATGAAGGAAACAGGAGAATCAGAGCGACATGGCGGATGACTTTCATTTCCTGTTCCGTGTCTCCCTATGGCTCCGCCTCTGTGAGTTCTAAGAAACCTCTGTGTTACTTAAGAACAAACAACTATTTTTTGTTCAACTTGATCCTGATATTTGAAAGAAACCAAATCATCATAGAACAAGCTGTTTGAAAAGCAGCTTGAAAGACAAGCTGCAAGCTGAGAAAAGACATACCTGATAATGGATTGTTAGCCAAAATATATAAAGAACCCGTAAAATTCAACAAAAGGAATAGTACATTAATAAAACAAGGAAATACCACTTCACGTCAAAAGGATGGTCAAAATCCCAAATGCTGGCATCACTGAATGCTGGTGAGGGTGTAGGGCATCCAGAAGTCTCATGATTGCTGTTGGGAATGAAAAATGGTACCGCCATTTTGGAAAAGCGTTTGTCAGTTTCTTACAAAATTACACATTCTTACCATACAATCCAGCAATCTTGCTCCTCGGTATGTACACTAAAGAGCTTAAAACTTATGTCCACACAAAATCTTGCACACAGGTGTTTATAGTGAAAGGGGAAGTGAAAGTCTCTCAGTGGACTATACAGTCCATGGAATTCTCCAGGCCAGAATACTGGAGTGGGTAGCACTGCCCTTCTCCAGAGGATCTTCCCAACACAGGGATCAAACCCAGCTCTCCCGCATTGCGGGCAGATTCTTTACCCACTGAGCCATAAGGGAAGCCCGAGGTTTATAGTAGCCATATTCATAATTGCCAGGCTTCTGACATAGCTCAGTGGGTAAAGAATCCGCCTGCAATGAAAGAAACACAGGAGATGCAGGTTCGATCCCTGGGTCAGGAAGATCCCCTGGAGGAGGGTCATGGCCACCCACCCCAGTATTCTTGCCTGGAGAATTCCACGGACAGAGGAGCCTGGGGGGCTATAGCCCACCGGGTAGCAAAGAGCTGGACACAAAGAGCAAAGAGCTGAAGCAACTGGGTGCACACATTCATAATCATCAAAACTTGGAAGTAAGGAGATGGCCTTCAGTAGGTTAACGGATAAACTGCGGCACATCCACACAATGGAACATTATTCAGAGCTAAAAACAAAGGATCTACAAACCCTAAAAAGATCTAGGGGAAACATAAATGCATAGTCACCAAGTGAAAGAAGCCAATGTGAAAAATCTATATACTGTTGAGTCCAAACACGTGTCATTCTGAAAAGACAGAACTATGGAGATCAGTGGTGCCAGGGGTTAGGAGGAAGGGAAGAATGATAGGCAGAGCAAGGGGAGGATTTTTAGGGCAGTGAAGCTCTTCTGTATGATTCTACAATAGTTGATACACGTCGGTTAAACATTTGTTCAAGCTAGTAGAAGACACAGGAGTGAATGTTTGTATAAACTGTGGACTTTGGGTGATAATGATGTATCATTATCAGTTGTAACAAATCAGTTACAACAAATCAGTTCATCAGTTGTAACAAATATATCACTTTGGTGCAAGATATTGATAGTGAGGAGGACTGTGCGTGTGTGGGGGCAGAGTGCCTACAAGAACCTTTAGTACCCTCTGCTCCACTTTGCTATGAACCTAAAACTGCCCTTTAAAAAATCTTTTGTTGTTATAGCAATTTGAGACTGTTTTCAAGAACTTTAAAAATATCATAAGGCAAACTCATAATTCCATTTCTAAGAACCCATCCTAAAGGAGGGATATTCAAAACAAGCCTACAGATAAATTGTAAAAATGCATTGTGTAAAAAAAAAAAAAATTGAACAAAGAGTTAACTGCATTGTTATGTGTGTGTGTGTGTGTGTGTGTGTGTGTATGTATGTATGTATGTATGTATGTATAAAAGTAGCGCTAGTGGTAAAGAACCTGCCTGCCAATGCAGGAGACATAAGAGATATGGGTTCGATCCCTGGGTCGGGATGATCCCCTGGAGGAGGGCATGGCAGCCCACTCCAGTACTCTTGCCTGGAGAATCCCATGGACAGAGGAGCCTGCTGGGCTACAGTCTGTAGGATCGCAAAGAGTTGGATATGACTGAAGCAACCTGACACACACATATAGAAGTGAAAGCAAAAAGTGATACAAACAATAAAGAAATAGTAAAGAAGTAGACAACTGGCTAAATTGTAATAGATTTATATAGTTCAATAATCAGCAAAAGGAAAACTATTTGCAAAAGCTGATTTAAAAATCTGATGTTAATAATTTACAGTGCTAAATAAAGATTATAATGGGAACACCTATTTCCTGGCTATACACAATTCTAACTGTAACAGTGTGGTTTCCACTTCACAGCATAAATAGTCAAAAAGTAATAAATCATTATTAAAGAAATTATGTATAAAATTGCAATTTTAGAATATTAGGTAGCATGGCAAATACTGGTGAAGTTCTTTGTTGCTGTCCCAGGCAAGTTTTACAGTGCTCCTCTTTATTATTGGGTTGATATAACTTATTGACATATTCCAATGACCTAAACTATAGCAAAATTGTTAGGAGAAACTTCGAAGTGCTATTCTTTCTAAATACCATTTAGTTTAAGTTTTTAACTAAATTTTCTTAGCAAATTCTCTTTATAAAAATTTTCTTAAATTTTTTTTAATTAAAATGTATTTCAAATACATTTTTGTATATGTAAAAAATTATAAGAATTATAAGAATTCTGCAAGAGCGAAATAGTTTTGGTTATATGTAACCGTCTTCTCTCATTAGTGAAGACTAATGGAACTTAAAAGAGAATTCAGAATGAAAAATATGTCATTTTTAGAATAAATATTTTTCATGCAATATTTAACGATCTTTTTTTCCTACAAAATAATTGGTTAATGACAAAGCATTCAAATTTCAAGTTTTTAAAGAGTATTCTCATCAACATTAATATTAAATTTAGCACGAAGCAACCAACTCCAAGTTAAAAACTCCATGATATAAAATTTCAAAATAAATCGAATGGAGCACAAGTTCTTGATTATGTCAATAATATCTATGCTTGTCAAGTTACATCTCATCCCTATATGTTCCCTAGTATACATTCTAAAGATAGTATTGCATTCATTTACTTATATGTAGAAACCATGATCATTGTGAACTTGTCATACAGATAAATATCTTCAAAACAATTATTTATAGTATTTTTTTCCTTAGTCTTATAATGTCAATATAATTTGTGTGGAAAGTTTCTGCCCAGTGAAGGTTCTGGAGCAGAATGGCTAAGATCAGAGGCTCTGGCAGAATTAAGCTTAGTGAGAATGGTACAGATCTCACAAAGATGTGAAATTTGCTGACATAACTGTGGAAAGTGACTAGAACAGTGTTGACATCTACTAAGAGCTCACTAAGTGAGTACATCTGGTTGAGCAAATTGAAATCAAGGGAGAGATACTGTTCATCTTATCTACAAATGACTCCAACTTTAATATTTTATCATTTCCTATTTATGATATAGGAAAAGTTCAATTGTTCTTACAGTTTTTCAGGATTGCACTGTTGAATCAGTAGTCGGTAATATAGTCATTCTCACATTTAGTCTTCTATGCTTCTTTCAAATTAAATTTAAAGAGTCTGCTTCTTAAAATTGTGTCCTGTACTTTTATGTTATTTTTCAGATTTAATGAAGTTATTAGAAAAAAAAAATCTCATTCATATAAATTTGTCATTGTGTTCATAGCAAAGAGGCACCCAGTCTCTTTCAATTCATTGCAGCATTATTTCTTTGAGGGACACTTTTTTTTTTTTTAAGTTCTTGATTCCTTTCTGAAAGGTCTGAATCACTGAAGTTGTCAAATTAAGTTTCAGATTTCTCCTTTGCCTTCAGTCCCTACCCAAGAACCAGCTTCCCCTCTTGGGCATGGATTATGTTTGGGTAAGAAGGAAGACTGTCCAGATTGATAAAGCAATACCCCTGGGAAAAGATGATTAACATGTATAAAGGGATTTTCCTGCAGTATAAATACCAGCATGCGCTCTCTTGGTGCTTCAGAGCCTCCCTGATGTATATATGCAGGTAGTGAGATTTGAAACGGCCCTTTGAGATGGTAATATAATAAAACTGACTTGAGGAGTGGCATCTCTTCTCCGTTTTCTATTCTTTTGTGGGAATGAGTTGCCAACCTTTTACTTCGACTGATACCTTTATACCTCTGAATTCTGAGTCTTCTGCAACTCTGCCTCTGATAATGCATCCCAGTGCTGCGGAGTGCCTACCGGTCTCCAACCACGCCACCAACGTGATGTCCACAGGTACTAACTTCAATAACGGTCTACATGCGGCTGCGCCTTAAGATGTCAGGATGGGTGCTTTGAATCTTGTTAGTTTAGAATCTCATTTTTTTTTAAATTTTAATGTTTATTAAGTTAAATATTCAGGGTATAAAAGAAGCCAAAATGCCTAAGAAAATATTCAAGAAATATTAGTAAGTGTAGTAATTTCAAGTATTGTTGATTTTATTATAAAGTTCTGTCTTCTATAAAAGTAAACAGTGAGCCTGAAAACCATTTCTATGCAAACATGTATGGATAAAGAGTAAAACTAAAGAAATAGTGTAAAACAATTTAAAAGGTGATTTTCTTTCATCTTATAGATTTATTTGGTTTTTTGTTACATTTACTACCATGTCTAGAAAATGCCATACACCTCATAGTAAACACAACTGAATGATTCCTAATACCAGTAACAGTGTGTTTCAAAGAATAAAATAATTAGATGTTTAAATACACTTGACTTGGACAGTAAAGAATCTGCCTACAATATCGGAGACCCAGGTCTGATCCCTGGGTCAGGCAGATCCCATGGAGAAAGGAATGGCAACCCACTCCACTATTCTTGCCTGGAAAAGTCCAAGGACAAAGGAGCCTGGCAGGTTACAGTCCACGGAGTCGCAAAGAGTCGGACACAATTGAACAACTAACACTTTCACTTTAAATACACTTAACTTCTTTAGAATAATTAAAAACTCAGAAATCAAGTCTAGAGGCAATATAATATTTATTTGTTTATTTTTTAAACATTTTATTTTATATTGGAGTATAGCCAGTTAACAATGCTGTGATATTTTCAGATGGACAGCAGAAGAATTCAGCCATACATGTACCATATCCATTTTTACCCAAACTCCCCTCCCATCTAGGCTAGAGGCAATATAATATTTAGAACCCATGAGCTGATTTGAATTTTTTCAAAATTTAGTTCTGAAGAGATTTCAACCTTTAGCCAAGTTTTTATATTTTCTTATATAACTTTCGTGGATGAAAATTAAGCTTAATTCAAATATATGGTCTCAAACACAACCAAGCAAATAAGTATGTTTTGTTAACATGTCCACTTTTTATTTAGTAACAAAGGACTTTGATTAATAAACAAAGTCTTGGGTAAATGTCTGTTTAATAGCACTTTTCACTTGTAAAACGATCTAAATATGAACTAAATTTTATAAATTTAAAAATCAAATTTGAGTTGATACATTTATATGCCAATTTAAAATATTTTAGCCTTATATTTTGTTATAATTAAGCAGCTTTGAAAGTTATTTGTAAATTTGGTATTAATCTTCAACAGAATTTTCAAGTATCTGAAGATCATATATCTAGATTTTGGGAAAATTATTAATGTAGAGATGTTTTTTATCTACTGAAGAGTCTCAGAATTTAGTTAAACATGTACTGATGCAAATATCCTCAAACATGGTTTTAAAACAATGTAATACAGTATTTTTATGAAGAGGTGTGGCATAAGTAAATTTAAACAATTATCACATATTGTGGTATTGTTCAGTTGCTAAGTCATGTCCAACTCTTTGCAACCCCATGGACTTCAGCATGCCAGACCTCCCTGTCCTTCACTATCTCCTGAAGTCTGTCCATACAACTATCACATAGCTAATTGTATATTTTAAGTAATGGACATTTAAATAGATTGAGAATGAGAAGGATAATGCATTGTTTGCACAATATACTGTACATGGATACTATTTGGCTAGAATAAAAATTGGAATTGAGGTTAAAATTAAGCAGGTCTAAGCTCAAAACGCTATTTATTTTCAAATAAATAAAATTAAAAGTAAATAATGTATCTAGTAAATTAGCTTGTCATTTATATGACTTCCCCAAATCAGCAAAACAAAAGGAATTTAAACCTTGGAAGTAAAAAAATTCATAATTAGTAAAAATGTCCTACATGACTGTTGTTATTGTTTTAAATAGCAATAGCATTGATTTTATAATTTCTCCATCAAATTGTAATCATATATATTTAATTGTCTAGATAAAGAATTAGAAATGATTATAATGAGAGGAGAAGTTGGATATTCAGTGTAGTTCATGTTTGTTTAATTTTGGAATGCATAGAAACCATTATAACACAAAATGACTTCAATTCTATGAGTCAGTTGTAAAATGAAAATTTATATAGATACTTTAAAATATTAAAAATGAGTTATAGTTAGAGAAAATGTTTTACTTTATGTCTTTAATTGGTAGACTACATATTTTCAAAAAGGATTATAAATCTCTTCTAATATCTCACATTATTCAAGAAGATACAGTTATATTTTTGAAAATCCATCACTCTATTCAGGATATAATGGGAAAAAGTAGAAAATAAGATACATAAGAAAACATTGATTAGTGATTTTATTGTTAGTAGTTCATTGTGATTCATGTTTAAAGCTTGATAAAATTTAAGTAAGTCAAATTTAATTTCAAAGTACACCTTAATTCAATGAGACTTGTAGCTATTTATAAGTGAAGTTAAGTTATATGCTGCTGCTGCTGCCGCCAGGTCGCTTCAGTGGTGTCCGACTCTGTGCGATCCCATAGACAGCAGCCCACCAGGCTCTGCTGTCCCTGGGATTCTCCAGGCAAGAACACTGGAGAACACTTGACTTCTCCAAGTTATATGCTAGATTCAACCTTTACAAACTTCTAGTTACTCAATGATCAATGAACTTATTTTTTGACCAGCTTTGTCATTAGAATTGTTCGATTAATTGTGTGCATGCAGAAAATTTACAAGCTCATGGTTTCAATACCAGCCTAAAATACATTGTACATTGTCACAGTTTGTGTAAACCTCTGAATTTAATGGAGTTTTATGATCATACCTAATAAAAGGCTAGTGGCTCTGCCACTTCCTCTTTGATGGAATAAATTTGTTAGGTGAATAAGCAGAAGTAAAAGTAAAGACACATGAAGAGTTGATTTCTGTATTCATTCCTCCAGAAAAAGACAATTTTATAGTACCAGGTTATACGGGAATTTTAAGAGACTATCCTCTGGTCAGCTCTTTGCAATGCCTGTATTGGGTGAAACCTGCAAGAATTCTGCAGCTTCCAGTGTGTGCATGTGTTCATCACTCAGTCATGTCCGGCACTTGGCAACCTCATGGACTGTAGCCCACCAAGGTTAAAACTGGTCAGTCATGCCAACCAGAGCACTGGAGATAATTAACGAAGGCTGTAGTCCACTGTGACGATTCATGAACTCGTTACTTGAGAAAAATTTCAACCCCTAGTTTTAGCATACTCATCAGAGAACTCTGCCCACACATGAGAACAAATTATTGGCATATAACTTTAAGAGCAGCATAAATGTGTACTTCTGAAATGAAACGAATGTGTCTTGAATCCTCATACATTTTCTTACCAGTCCCGTCTATTTTGTCTTTGATCCAAACTCCTAAATGTCTGTGCACATGTTTTGTGGTGACAACATTGGGAAACACAGCGACAGGACTTCATTATTCAGTTCCTTCCTGTCATTATGGAAACCAGTCATCGACCTATGGCGTGATGGCAGGTAAGAAAAATTGTCTTTACATGTAAGATTGAGTTTGGGGACGCTTGGATGCATTTTCTGGGTCGAAGGGAACCTTGACCAGAGTGTGTCATGAAATTCAGATCTCCTAAACTTAGAAATTTCTGCTAAATCCACCACTTACTATAATGGTCCCTGATCTGTGACACCTTCAGAGATCATAATAGTTATACCTGATCACCACTGTTCTCCACAAGCCTGAAATGAACTGCTATGCTTCTTAACTCTTGTGTTTGCTTTGTATGATTTTTATTCTAATTCTCTGTTGCCAAACTGCTAATTGTCACTTGTTTATGCCATTGGTGGGCTTGCCTTTGGTATTAATAAGGTAGCTGCTAGCCTTATGTAACTATTTAAATTTAAAAGTAAATTAACTAAAATAAGGTCAGCTTTAAAATTCCTTAGTTGCCAACAGTGAGCAAGTCAGCAAAATCTTTAAATGACCACTTCATTGCCCGCCTCCATACCAACAGGGTTAACGATTATGAGGTATGGAACTTAATAGTCCTCATTTCCTTTGAGATTTTGGCTGTTCCTTCGGTTCCTGAATTTAAAATGAAACAGGAAAGTGTTTAATAATCTTTTGTGGCTACCAAAGCAGATAAACTAACTTATAGAGTATTTTCCTCATCACAATATTTCTTTCGGCCATTTGGTCTGTAAAGATAAGACATTGAAGGCTAAGCAAGATTTGTAGCTGCTTTAGCAATAGTTGAATCTTTGGCAGCCCTGTCTGAGATGCTCTGAGTCTTGGATAAGATTGAAATAGTATAAGTTACACACATATTTCCCTCTGGATAAAGAAAGCATCACTGGATCAAGATAAACTATCTTGTTTGTTGACACTTAAATGAAGGTATTGTTAGCAAATTTCTTAAGGAAAACAAAATCTGACCTAAGAGATCCACTCATCACAAAATTTATGACTTAATTTTAGACCATGACTATACAATAATTTTTTTGTGCACAGAAATTATTTAGGTATCTCTTAATCTTTTATATTTATTTCTGTAGTAAGAAATACTTTCAGTGACAATAAACTACTAATGTTCTATGTGAAAAATATAAATGTGTGTGTGCATGTGTGATAGTTGTTATCTAGCGTAGGTAATTGAAAAAATCAAACATAGGTTTATGCCTATAAATTTGAAATTAAATTGAACACAGAATTTAGTTCACTAACCTTTAATTTCTAAAAATTTCTCAGGTTAACACTAAATAAAACATTAAAACTTTAAAATGATATATTCCAGAACAAATTAGCTTTCCCTACATTCTGTTAGAAAGCATTCTGCATAAATTCATATTCTCACCTTTATGACGAAGTGAAAACTGATGTTCTTAATGGTTACCTTTAAGTCCTAATGTCTTTCTTCAATAATTAAAAAATAAGGAAAGTCATATTTTTCTTCCTCTGTGAAAACGGACCATTTATGATTCATGTACTTAGCTGTTAATCAGTATCCATGGTTAATGAGAGGATCTCTTGTTGAAGATGAACTACGTTCATTATAAAAATAGTAGAACAATGTGCATTTAGCCACTAGAGGTGCCAAATGCTTTCTGCGGCCCCCACCACACTTGGATTACAGAGACAAGAAATGACGAGCTCATAGACATGTGCTGCTTTTTCTTGGAGGAGAGAGTCCTAGCTGCTCCTTCATAGTAATTCCTAGGAACCCAGGTGCAACTTAAGTCATCTCTGCACCCAGCAAGGGCAGCAATGGGTGGAGGTGAGCGCTCAGACCAACACTGTGAGATGGTTTTTACTACTACCACCCTCCCGCCAGATCTAGGTAGAGGCTCCTGAGTTCACAGCTGGCCTGAGAAATCTGACATCCTTCCCGTTTCCAGGACTGCAGATAACAAGCCCAGATTCACACTAAGAGTCCACAGGCAACTCAGCTTGTGCTGGCCCAAGGTTCCTCAGCAGGCCCTCAGCAAACTCTCCTCTTCATTAAAAGTTAAAAAGGAGAGGTCTTTGGAAAAACCTTTTAAAATGATTCAAAGTCTGGGTTGATGATAAAAATGGAAAAAATGGAAAGCTTTGGAGGTATCGCTCAAACCAAAATTACATATATTTTGTTACTGAAAGAAAAATTCACCATGGCAAGCATAGAGATTATATTTGAATATTTTTGAGAGGGAGATCGTTAAAATGTGATGTGTTTTGTAATTTGTTACAATGTCACTATTTTGACATATGTTCAGTATTAGCCTTTGCATCACGGTGGATTAAATCTCAGAGAATCTGAACCTTTCTGCCGTCATCCCCAGAGAAGCTACACAAATTGAGTTATAAAACACAGGGATTCAGAAGTATTCAGGAATTCAGAAAAGGTTTAAAATACACAAGAGAAACCTGGTAATGTCATTTGAATTTTCTGAGAAGTCTCAAGGCGTTCATCAAATCAGCCACTTCCACACAATCCACAGAAGCGTCTAATCACCAACAAGGAAGGTTCATTGTCACACACTCCATATAAAAGTGAAGCTGCAGAAAGAGCAATATTTCAAAGGGTGTGAAATTGCTTTATTTGAATATGGTTATTTTATCCCTATGCTCTGATGCTTACATTTAGTCTGAGCATTTCATTAAATTAATAACCCACTGGAAAGCAAGAGTTACAGCTCATATTTTAAGCTAAGGTTGGTAGGAAGGATTCTAATCATCAGATGAATCCTCTGTGCCTCATAGTCCAGGTGTGGGGATATCAAAGAGAATGATTGGTGGGGTAAAATGAATTAGCCACACCAGGAACTAATTATAAACCTCGTTCAAGTTAGCATCTCAAAGTGTTAGTCTCTTCATATCCAAGTTGTGACAGGTACCATACATAGCTCTATCGGAGTTGAGTTGTGGCAGCTTTCTACCAACTCACTCTGGTTTTCTCCTTGATCTTCTCTTCAGATACATTCGTAGTTAAATTTCTTCTTCCTCCTCTTCTCTCCTAAGTACTTAAATAATTCAACAGCCTATAGGATGGATAATACGAAACAGGGAACTACAAATGCTATTCAAAGATCTCTTCTAGAAAAACACAGAAGAAAACTAATAACAAAAACCTTTCAAAATTCTGATTTCTGGGTATACAAGGTGGTGTCTGTTCTCATTTGTAAAGCTGGGCGAAAGTTGGAAAACAAACTTGATGAGCTCTGTACCTCGTCCACCATCCTGCGTAGACTGGGCAAATCAGCTCCATGGGAATGATTGCTAAACCCAGCAAGGTTATGAGTTGTGATGGGCACCCAAGATGTGCAGTAAGAGTCCTTGATTAAAAATTGATCTTCAGAGGAAAGCAAAATAGCTGATGCTGGAAAATTATTCAAGGAGATGAATGCTCTTTTTTTTATGAGATGTGAATAATAAGAATAAAAGATGAGTATAGCTGAAAACTGTCTTTTCCACCTGGGCTAGGACAAAAGGTACCAGAAATATGTTTCCTATTTACATAGGAAAGCAGTCTACGTTGGAGGCCATCTCTTCATCCTTAAGTTGTCTTTTTTCTATTTCCTTTTTTGATTTAGTTTTATTTTTGCCTCACTTATTCTCGATGTATTGATACTAAAGAAAGGAGTAATTCTGACCATCTTTTGCCCCTGGATCATGAAAGCCACCTGCAGTAGCATGGATGCTGTGTATTTTCCTTAAATTATGTAGCATCTGTCTCAACTTCACAACCCAAAAGCAGCCACAGGCAATCTGTAAACAAATGGCCATGGCTATGCTCCAAATCAACCTAATTTACAGAACTAGGCAGAAGACCTGTTTATATGTGGATAGGATGTAGCAATGCACAAAAGAGAAAAAAATATCGCAATTCACATTTATGATTTGTTTCACGTTGTCATGCATGAATGTAAAAAAAGAAAATAAATGGAAATATTCAAATGAACTTTGCTGTGCACGTCACAGCAAGGTGGGGGTATTTTACTATGTCCTTCTGCTTCCCCTGTCTGTTCTTTTAAAGCTTCCAGCCCACAACCTCAGGTGTTGTCAGCATCTGGCTAAGCCATGTGCTGCAGAAAAGCAGTCTGCCCAGTATCACAGGACCTTGAATCAGGTGCCTGTAAGGCAAGGTGGACCTCAGCTTCCCATCATCTGCTTTAAAAGACTTACCCTCTGTTTCTCTCCCTCCTCTACCATCCAGAAATCCATGCAGAGCAGTTAAAGAGGCTACGGTGGATTAATCTGCAGGGTGAAAATCCATCTTGGACTGTAAAGAACGTACAAACCCTTCCAAGCTATTTAGGCGTGCACTTGTTCTAGGCTTATAGATAAGTTTGCTTTATCAATGTTTTGGAAATTGTTCATGAAACTTCTGCGGCACACAACTCACTGCATCTTTTCTCTCCCTGCTCAAATCCCGACTTCTTAATATTCTAGGCTTTAGAAAAACCTTTTAAAATACCCTGTCACATATGCCATACCAATCACTCCCCATTTCCCCCCAAATATAGGATCATATAATAGAAATCATTTGTCTGACTGTGCTTGTGACTGGCCCAAATTTCTGTTTAACATTAGTTTCAGGAAAACTGTCCCTGCAGATAATTGTGGATACTTTCAGTTAATGAAAAATAACGCAGCACACGTGTTTTCCTTTCTCCTCTGGATGCCAAACTTCTGAACATGGTATTTCTTGTGTACTCTTTATGGACTCATGTTCAAATTTATTTTCTAAATGTCCATTTCTCCAGAGTATTTATAATATATATACTAGTTTTAAATTTTCCCATAAATAGAGATGGCACACTTCCAATATTTTAGTAAGTATTTATAATACTTTTGTTGGAAAGCATTTGTTTAATGTAGTCAAATATGTTTAAGATGTAGAAATCTTTGAGTCATTTGATTTCCCTGAGTACAGATTACCTGAAAAATGAACTGATTATTTTGATGTGGCTTATTGCAGTGTTCACTGGGCTTCACTTCTAGTTTCAATTGTATAGTGAATTCATCTTAGCACCCAAGGAGTTATTTGTTTTTATATAAATTTTAAATTGTGGATAAAGAAATACACATTTTTTCTCTGAAAATAAAGCAGAAGTCCTTAGATAAATATTAAGTAAATGTTAACATAAAAGTGATCAATTTTTTTATATATTAGTATTTTACTTAACTAGTAGAAATCTAAAACTAATATTAGGCTAAAAATGAACTCTAAAAAATGAGCTTTGAATAGCATTGAAACATGTATATTATCAAGGGTGAAACAGATCACCAGCCCAGGTTGGATGCCTGAGACAAGTGCTCGGGCCTGGTGCACTGGGAAGACCCAGAGGGATGGGATGGGGAGGGAGGTGAGAGGGGGGATCGGGATGGGGAACACATGTAAATCCATGGCTGATTCATGTCAATGTATGGCAAAAACCACTACAATATTGTAAAGTAATTAGCCTCCAACTAATAAAAATAAATGGAAAAAAAAAATTTTATCTGGTCTATTCAATGTACTACCCACTAAAGCAAAAAGTGGATGATTAACAAAAAAAAACTGGATAGTTTTGATTTTTGAAAGCAATATGAGTTGCTTTAGACAGAAACAGTTTCTTTTGTACATTTTTTATATCCATGAAACAGCTAAACTTATTTTATGGTATTTTGCTTAATTTCTCACTTGTATGTATTTTGCTTCAGAAAAATAATAGTCTACTGGATAAGGGTACACTTCAAAATTATATTTTCTCATATAAATAATATGAGCCAACAATTTACTGACTTGCAATATTCTCTGCTCATTACATATTGATATATTAATGTAAGATTTATATATTCTGGCAAAATACACCATTACTCATGTCTGATTTGTGACTGTATTTATAGAGAAATTATAAATGGCATAAAACTGATGTATTTTTTAGTAAGTTTCTAAGAATGATTACTGCCTATATTCTATAGTCATTTATATTTAATTTATACTCATAAGAAAAATGATTAATTATTGAATATTTTATTTATATCAAAATGTCTTGGTTACACCCGTGTCATTTAAGATAAAGTGAAATCCTAAAGAATAAAAATGTAATATACTGCTGAAGAAAACAGAAATAAAATGTGTGGGAATTTGGCTTATACCATCCTGTCACCCATACACCCTGACTGAGTCTCTTCTCTCCAAATGAAGAGTGAAATCTAGAAGCAATTAAACAATTAAATCATGTAGTTTTTTGAGATTTCTCATTTAACTAACTCAATGGATTCAGTGCTTCATCATTTATGAGGGATTATGTATCATATCTAGAATTGCACCCTTCCTTGACACTTACGTTTTCTTCTTAAATAGTAATCAAGAAATGATTCCATCATAGTATGTTTTGCAAGAATCTTGTTGCTGACTTTCTAATAGATCTTTAAAAGTTACTTTTTGTCAACATCCATCATTAACATTAAATCTATTTAAACCTTATTAATCTGTTTTGTGTTCTCATAATTTTCTTTTTACCTGCCTTTACTAAATTAAGCATTTACTGATAAAACATTGGATTTCTTAATGCTGTAAAATCAATTTTTCAATGCTATGAAAATTTCCCAGCATAGCACTTAACATAAACCTTGATTATATAATTAAGAAAATAGAGATAAAAATATACATTCTGGTAGAGTTGAACCTCAGATTCACAAGAACTGATGAATAGGTTTTTGTTTGTTTGTTTTTGGGGAGCCATGCTGAATTCCATAACCAGGAGTCAAACCCATACCCCCTATACTGAAAGGATGAAGTCGTAACCACTGGACCGCTAGGGAAGTCCCTAGATGTCTTTTATGAGAAAAACAATGATGGAAAACTCACACTTCTTTGAAATTTGCTTATTTCTATTTTAATTATTTGCAAGTCCCTGGTTCTTTCCTTCGGCTTTGCATTATCTTTGTTTTCGCTGCTCCCAGGAAGGTGGGAAAAATGATCACATTTCTCCTAAGCTACACTGACTTCTACTTCGGAAAACCGAATGTCAGGTAACCTTTGAGAACTGAGACTGGCCGTCACAGAATAATCTGATGGGCCAAAATTTTCCGTGTATCAAAATGAGGGGTGATTACAAATGGTCCTTTTCTTCTTGTTACAGGGAGCTTAACCCCTTGTCTTTATAAGTTTCCTGACCACACGTTGAGTCATGGGTTTCCTCCCATGCATCAGCCTCTCCTTTCAGAGGACCCCACTGCCGCTGATTTCAAGCAGGAGCTCAGGAGGAAAAGCAAATTGGTTGAAGAGCCAATAGACATGGATTCTCCAGAAATCCGAGAACTTGAGAAGTTTGCCAATGAGTTTAAAGTGAGAAGAATTAAGCTAGGTAGGTACTTGTTAACAGCCGTGGGACACACAACCCCTTCTGCTAAGTCTGACTCTATTACTGTTAGTCTCTTACACGCTGCTCAGAAATTCAAGACAGTTCTCATTCTACATCTCTACTGTGGATGTAAGTTACTTGAATTATGAAAACCTACAGAAACCTTCATTTCCTTGTAAATTCTTAGCAGCCAAAATACATAGATTTCTAAATTAATGGTCTCTTTTTCAAACATAAGTTTAGAAATAGCTTTGTTTTATTTGAATAAATACTTCTGTGTAATTCAAAGGCTAAAAAGCTATGTGAATTGTATCCCTCTGCTTATCCTTCCTGTTTATCAATGTTATTAGTTTCTGTGTATCCTTCTATTCTATGCATATTCAAATAAGCTAATACATGTATTTCTTCATATAGACATTTTTCACTTGACTATTTTGGAGAGCTTTCAGTATTAGTTTTTAAGAGAGCTCATCTTTTCAATGCATCTCTCAATTCCATTTTATGAATATATTACCAGTCTCCTACTAATGGAATTTAGATGGTTTTCAATCTTATGTTACTGAAGACAATGATGCAATGATTAACTTCATAAATAGCATTTTGCTCCTATAAAAATATATGTGTAGGGAAAGTGTTAAAAGCAAAGTTGCTTTATTGAAGAGTAGGTGTATTTGTAATTTCAATAGATGTCAAATTGGTCTCTATGTAAGTTCTAACAAATTTAATTGCCACCATGAGCATCTGCTTTGCCACTCTTCAGAATATGAATTCTGTTAAGGCTGAAGTTTTTTGTTTTTTGTTTACTTCCTTTTGCTTTCTCCTTAATAGCATATCCTCAGCACTTGGAACAGTGACTGGCATGTAGAATAAAAATTAGTTGTTGAAGGAAAAAGATGCTATTAATCTTTTGGACCTGCAAATCAGTTAGGCAAAGGGAGTAGTTTCATTTTAAATTTCCCTTATGAGTGAAGAGTGAAAGAAGTTCTTTCATGTGTTGACAGTCATTTGTAATTCCTTTTCTGTGAGCTATCTCTTCATAGCCTTTGCTCACTTTCTAGGGTGAAGTGTTTTTAATGTAAATAGTCATATAATTAACCTTGATTTAAATGCATGAAATATATTTTTAATGGATTGAACTGATAGTACAAACTTCTGCTTTTGTGGACTGAGCCATTGGTGACTTTTAATGATATCAATTGATGGGTATCATATGTAATCATTTTATGCATACAGGTAAATAGCCTTGGGCCCTGAATTAATACGTAGTTACTATTTGTCATAAACACAGCAGTAGGCATCTTTATAACATTCATTTTCAATTTACTTTTTATATGACTGTGAATGTTTCAAATTCTACACTGATGACATTTATCAACTTATATTCTGAAAATGTTTGATACAATCTATGAAAACTTTTTGCCTGGAGATAGAAGCATTACCAAATGACGTAATAAATGTTTGGTGATATACATAAAATGTTGTGTGACCAAAGTCTAATAATAAGCATGCTTTTAGGGAAAGTAAACACAGTTCTTAGTTTTATTTGGTAACTTCAACATGTTGAATTTTTCACTCTTACGGTTGAGATAAAAATATTTGTGATATATCACCATATATTTTATGTATTATATTTTAATATCTATAGATTTTGAGCATATTTCAACAGACGTCTAATAATAATGATTAGAGAGACTTTTTAAATGTCTTCTAAAGTGTGTATGAGGGATTCCCTGGTAGAACAGCTGGTAAAGAATCCACCTGCAATGCAGGAGACCCCAGTTTGATTCCTGGGTCAGGAAGATCCCTTGGAGAAGGGATAGGCTACCCATTCCAGTAGTCTTCAGCTTCCCAGTGGCTCAGCTGGTAAAAAATCTGACTGCTATGTGGGAGATCTGGGTTCAGTCCCTGGGTTGGGAAGATCCCCTGGAGAAGGGAACAGCTACCCACTCTGTTATTCTGGCCTGGAGAATTCCATGGACTATATAGTCCATGGGGTTGCAAAGAATGGTCTGGCTACACTTATATTAGGTTATAAAAATGATTCATGTATAATTACTACAGTACATAGCACAGTGGCAAAAAAAAAATCTGGATACATTAAAAAGAATCATTTCAATACTTTATACCTATGCCACATTATCTAGAAACTTTTCTTATATATTTTTGCAAAGTGTGTATGACACATTTATCCAATTTGGCTAAATATGAATGGCAAATGTTCCTATCTGAATTCTTTTGACTTCTAAAATATTAACTTACTAACTAGAAGGAATTTTTAAAAATACTAGACAATTCTACACTGAATAACCTTACTGTTATTCTAAATTGCCAACAGATATATGGTTAAAAGCAATATTTAATAGTTGACAAAGATACATACACAAATTTGTACAATAGAGGACCAAAATCAGTGTTTCTTGCAAAACTGAAGCTGATGGCCTTGTTCTTTCACAGGATACACCCAAACAAATGTTGGGGAAGCTCTGGCAGCTGTGCATGGCTCGGAATTCAGTCAAACAACGATCTGTCGATTTGAAAACCTGCAGCTCAGCTTCAAAAATGCATGCAAACTAAAAGCAATATTATCCAAATGGCTGGAGGAAGCCGAGCAAGTAGGAGGTACAAAAGCTGTGTTTCTGGAAACAATGATGTTTTAACCTAAAAACAGTGGTTTCCCTCGACTGGATTTGTGCTAAAGCAAGAGGTTTGAAGTTTGGTTTGATTTTTCTCTTTGACATGAAAAATAAGTATCTTGTTTCATCACACTAAAAGGAAAAGCAAAACCAGTGAAAGTGTAGAAATAAATTTATTGAAAAGATAAATAGAGAATAAAATATATAGGAAAGTTTCTAGACAATGTGGCATAGGTGTAAAGTGGTGAAATGATTCTTTTTAATATATCCAGATTTTTTTTCTGCTGTGCTATATACTGTAGTAATTATGCATGAATCATTTTTATAACCTAAAATAAGTGTAGCCAGACCATTTGCACATACCATTCTTTCTAGTGAATAACAAGCAATTGCTAGATGAACAATTTAATGTGATAAAATTATCTACTTATGTTAATGTCAAGGCTGGCTAAAGAGCAAGGTTTGATACCATTTAGAGCAACTGTTTCAACAAAGATAGGGTATGATTTAAAGACAACTGTTAATATTTATAAGTTAATATTTTTTCTGTGTTAACATATTAATCTAGGGCTTGTAATCTAAAATGATGTGTACTGCAAAATTTTAAAACAAAAATGTATGGTAATTTTATTTTGTATTGTTTTATAAAGAAACTTTAAATCCAAATCTGATAGTTAAAAAAAAAAAACCTGCTTTGTTTTTGTAATTATTCATTGTGTTTGCATCACAGCTTTATACAATGAGAAAGTTGGTGCAAATGAAAGAAAAAGGAAACGGAGAACAACTATCAGGTATACTTTTGAGATATTAAAAGTTAGTGGAGAAGAAATGATATTTTACAAATGGAATGAGCATTTGAGTATAATATAGGTTCAATATAACATAAAAATGAATACAGCCAATTGAGAAAATAAGATAGGTGAAAAAGCACAATATTCAATAAATTACTGCTGAGAAACAGCTGGAAATTTAAAATTTGATGGAAAAATGTGTATTGTTTGATTCAAAACAGTTTTGCTCTGCAAGTTTTGGATAAAACAGAAGCTGTACAATCACAGCTAAAAAGAATGACTGTTTCTACTGTCCTTTTAGACATAAGTCTTGCTCTGGAAATATATTATCTATGTTATTACAAATAACAAAACTGGTTGCCGGTATTCTAGTTGCTTAAAGTTCAAAGTGACTTCTAGCATTTCAAGCCAGATTGCTCATTTATCTTTTTGTAGTTTCCATGAGGCTCACGGAGGAATTGCTAAAATACAGGTTTTGTTTTGGTTGATTGGTTGTACACTATACATTTCAGTAACCTGAGTTCCGGGGGACATTTAGCAATGCATAGTTTATTTTCTTCTCAATAAGTCAGTGCCCTCTTGTGGCAGAAGGTGGATAAACAATGTCTGGGTTTCCCTCCTTAATTTCTTCCTGTGACTCTCTAAAAGGAGCCTACATGAGACAAGCATCTAAATGTTCAAAAAAACTTCACATTTATTATTATTGAAGAGCTTTGAAGGTGTTTTCAGATTCTTTAGGTTTCCTTTTTACATTAATGTTAATACTAATATTTAGGAAATTTAACCTAACTTGATTTCGATGTGCCTAAACCATCATCTCCCTTCCTCTTTGCTGCCAACTCCCCACCTCCCAGCATTGCCGCTAAAGACGCCCTGGAGAGACACTTTGGAGAACAGAATAAGCCTTCCTCTCAGGAGATCCTGCGGATGGCTGAAGAACTGAACCTGGAGAAAGAAGTGGTGAGGGTTTGGTTTTGTAACCGAAGGCAGAGAGAAAAACGGGTGAAAACAAGCCTGAATCAGAGTTTATTTACTATTTCTAAGGAGCATCTTGAATGCAGATAGGATCTCCTATTGTGTAATAGCTAGCTTTTCCATTTTTCATTCCTTTCTCTTCTCCAGCCAAAATAGAAATTATTTGGTTAGCTTCAAAACATCACATTAGTAATTTTTGCAGAAGTGTTTCTTTTCTACTTTAAAAATAAATACAGTTTAAATTATGTTAATGAATTATTCTCAGAAGGCACATTGTACATTTTAAGCCAAAGACTAATAGGATTAAAACAATGATTCTGTCCCTCTCACTATATCTTTCCCTCTATCTCTCCCTAACACACACACAGACACACACACACACACATACACACACAGGAGTATGCACATGTGGTCTTTTAGTTTAAAGATTCTTTTCCCAAAGGCTGTATATCTGCTTTTTAATATTTTAGTCAGTTATGCCACATAAAGAATATCACCAGAGAAGATCCAATTAGAAAATTCCTTTACTGATGCTCTGCTTGACATCAGCTTTAATAGTTTGTTTGAACTAAAAGTTTTGCACTTAAGAACCAGAGGTGCCTTAGAATTTTATTATTGCATTTAGGAATAAATCTTAATCAGAAGTGACACCTTTGAAGTAACAATTAGGGCACAGAGCCCAAAGAAGTGTTTCAAAAGAAATTTGTAGAAATATTAATTTATGATCTTTTTATTCTTCCCAGACATTAGCTTTTTTGATGTTTAGCTGTGGAAAATATGCTTTATGGATTCTTGAGCCCCACACTACTGTTTCTATAAGCTATAAAAGTACAAGGAAGATGTTTGGCATACTTGCTATTTCTCCAGTGCGTGGGGAAGCCTTTGCTCACAGTGGAAAGAAATCTTTGTTAAATGAACAAGGGAGTTTACTCTTAACAGTGGCTACAAACTTGAAGAGAGTCAAATTTAATACCATAGCTCATTTTTGAAATCTCACAACCTAGAAAATCATCTGGGGTCCCATCAGAAAAGAGGATCATTTTTGGTTTAATTGGTTAGACTATGATTTATTGTTAATGAAAAAATTTGCTGTATTGAGCTTTTCAATTCAGGGAGTTGCACCCTAAGGAACATGTATTTAATTAATAAGACTGCACCACTGTACAGCATATGGGACATAGCCAATATTATATAGTAACTTTAAATGGAGTATAATCTATAATCTATAATCTATGGAGTATAATCTATACTGAATCAATGTTGTACACCTGAAATTAACATATTGTAAGTCAACTATACTTCAATTTAAAAAAAGAATGCACTTCTTTAAAACTTGTAGGTAGAAGCAAACTGTAATGTGTTACCACTATCAAATAGTGACTTTGTTTTGCATTTTGAATGTCAATCTGCTGGCAATGTTGATCTAACTTATTTTATATAACAAAAAATGGGAACAGACTAAATTTTATTATTTAGAATGCTTACTAAATAAACTATACTGTCCTGTCTCTTGCTTTTTGTAATATTAATAAAGAATAAGGATTATGAAGATCATAATCTATGTAGATTATATATATATATATGTGTGCACACATAATCAACATCAATTGGATAGCTGGAAACATTGATATATTATTAAAAGCAAACAAAATATCAGGTTTCAGTGGCCTGATAATCCATGCTTAAGTACACATCTAGCACACAGGAGGTGTTAAATACTATACAGATACACACACACACACACACACACACACACACACACACACGTATGCACACATATATATATATATATATATACTATACATATACATGTATAGCATGTATATATAGACTTTTCTTGAGAGTAAACTCCAAATTATTCAGCTATGTGGATTTATAGGTACTTTTCTTTTGATAATTCATTTGCTTAAAACATATATATTAGTTGGGGAAGTGATTCATTAGTTTGTAAAAGGCAGAGCAAAAGGTACATACAGACAGACACTCCTAAAAATATATGTATACATGCTGTTGAAACTTGCAAATAAAAGCAAAAGTAATGCATTATAAATCTAGAATAGTGACTCTTTGCACTTAAATATGAAACTTCTGGGAATGTTTAATCTGACTCTGTATAGCAAAAACAAGCACGGATATGTGCCTCAGCCATCACTACAGATGTTAAGTTTAGATTATAGTCAGACATTCTTCTATAAGGTCATTCTTTTCAACTTTAGATACAGTTAGCATTGGAAACCAGTTTTTGTCCCTAAAAAATATTTTGAGGCAATCTTTAATATTGAAATAGCAATCCCTTATTTACTATTTATTACTAGTAATAGTAATAATACTAGTCACTTATTACTAGCTATTTACTAGTTGTAAATGTACTGGTATTTGCTATTCATTCATTTGTATAAATGAGTTTTGAGGCTATATTTTCTAACTATTTAGATAGTATTTTAATAGATATTGGCTTCCTTAAAAATAGAAAATGGTGAATGTTATTTAGAATTCTAAGCTGCAATTAAACAAGTGACAAATGTGATTTACTGTGCAGTGTCTATGCATTTAACATTTGGGAATACATCCAAAGCTGACATTAGCCACACAGCCTTTCCGTTTTTATGAGCTCTTCTGTGGGACATCTTCAAGAATTCGGTTGAGTTCCATTAAGATGGAAGGATCTGTTTGTCACTTATACCTATTGGTATACTCAGTTTTACCCTGTAGAGGTGGCTAAGAAATTCATTTAACTTACCTTTCGATATCTAATGGTAAAAATAAAGAATCTGCCTGCAAAGTGGAAGACCCAGCTTCAATCCCTGTGTCGGGGAGATCCCTTGAAGAATGAAACGGCAACCCACTCCGGTATTCTTGCCTGGAAAATCCCACAGCCTGGCAAGCTATGGTCCATGGGACTGCAAAGAGTCGGATACGACTGTGCGGCTAACACTTTCACTTTCCTTATCTAATGGTAAAAATAGTTAAAAGAAATATTTTCAGTGTTTGGGACAGAGATGTTTGTGTGTGTGCACCCGTGCGTATTTTCAGGTTCTTGGGAGGATGGCTTGTGGAGAGGGGGAGTATGTATGCTGTTCCTATAGTGGGTACCTGAAATCAGACTTGAGGATCCTCAGGCTTCCTTGAAGGGAAATTCAATCCAGTTGACTCTTGAAAGAACTAAGTAATAGGATTTGTCTTAAACACATCTATGGACTCAGGTCCTATAGAAATTGAAAAGTTGATCTATTCTTCTGTAGCTGCAAAACCCTGTTCATGTAGAGTAATGGCATCAAGAGAGTAAGTTATCACAGGTTTCTTTTCCAGATTTGCACATACACAGTTTAAACATGGGAATGTCTGAAACAGGGGTACATATTTAAATTGGGCCCACCAGGACCAGGCTAGGAGTGTGGCTACTGGGCTAGTAAGGAATGTATATGTGTCCATGGGGTGAGGGCAGGCTTCTCCTAAAGGTATTCATTACAAATAATACACTTCACTGTGCTGGTAACATGAAGCTCACAGGTCACCAGATTTCCCACTCTGGTCTACATAGGCACATTGCTTTAAAATTCATTTTTTTGAAGTATAGTTGATTTACAAGGTTGTGTTAATTTCGTGAACTCATTTCCACTACCTCTGCCATAACCAGGCACTCCCCCTCCAAACAGAGTAGTCTGTGAAACACAATCAGCTGACAGGGATGGTCATTTTATGTTCTCGAAGATGAGTATTGACATTCTTGTACCAAATTCTACTTCTCTCAGACTCAGTGATCTCCCCCATCCATGACATTAACATCCAGTAACAGAATATGACATCGGGCTGCATCCTTCAGTAAGAGAAACTGCTATCCTCCTCAGCTCACTTTCTATCGGCACACTTGTCAGTTGCTAAAGAAATCCTTTTGCCAAAAGTAGGAAATGAGGAAACTCAAGTAACCATATAAATCAGTTGTTTCATTAAACTCAGTGTGAAAGAATCCTTGTGTACTAATTCTAAGGGTCTAAAGGAAGCTTTATTTTTCACTGACAAAGGTATAGTCAAAGCTATGGTTTCTCCAGTAGTCAAGTACAGATGTGGGGTGGACCACAAGCAAGGCTGAGCTCTGAAGAATTGATGCTTTCCAACTGTGGTGCTGGAGGAGACTCTTGAGAGTCCCTTGGACTGCAAGGAGATCAATCCTAAAGGAAACCAACCCGGAATATTCATCGGAGGGACTGATGCTGAAGGTGCTCCAATATTCTGGCCACCTGATGTGAACAGCTGACTCACTGGAAGAGACCCCGATGCTGGGAAAGAGAGAGGGCAGAAAGAGAAGAGGGCGGCAGAGGGTGAGATGGTTAGAAAGCATTACCGACTCAGTGGACATGAGTTTGAGCCAACTCCAGGAGACAGTGAAAGACAGGGAAGCCTGGCGTGCTGCAGTCCACGGGGTCGCAGAGAGTCAAACACGACTTATCGACTGAACAAAAAGCAGCATAACTTACAAATTTATAGACAATGCTCATGAAAACTACAGCATTTTATAAATATAGCCAAATCAAAATGACTCTACTCTTTCCTTTGAGTCCCAAAGTCTTGTGGCATTCATGTTTGACTGGAATCTTTTTAAAACATCTCTAAGACTTATCTGTTTAGATTTAAAAATGGTTATCTCCTGCAAGTTCCAGGAAAGAAATTATCAGATAAATTTCATGTGAAACCACCAATTATTAGATTTATTCCACTCACAAGCTCAGTTCTATACCAACTGCTAGTTCTTAAACAGACAATTATTGTTAAAATATAAACAGCATTGTTATCTAATTTTTCCTTTCAAGAAAGTAATAAAAATTATTCTTTTGAAAAATTACCAGATATGCATAAAACTTTTAACTTTAACAGAAATCAAAAATAGAGTAAAAGAGATAAGGGGAAAAAACATAACAGCAATAAATCTTTATTGAGGTTTTTTTAACAAAATAATTTTAAAAACAAAAACCCCCACATGTAAACAAGAAAGTAAATAAAGTTAGTTGGCATTATTATGTACATCCAAGAATCAAAACAAGTCCTGTGTTAACATTCCATAATCAAGTAAAATGTTTTGACCCATCAATGTTCAGGGTGACTGTATTTAATGTTATCAATAATGGAATCTTACCTTTGAACATTATAAAATGGTTTATGGATTATAAAGTTTAGGTTTTCATTTTTTCTCAATCCTTATGCCATATGTCCACTAGTCCTAAAATGTATTTATGTTGTCCATATTAGTCCAAAACATCCATTGTCCCAAATTAACCAGGTTACAGCTATTTGATCTCCTTCAGAAGAGTTTTTAAAGGGTGGGATGTGCTAAAATCCATATATGACAACATGGTTTTTCAAAGCTAACCTGATGCTAAATTCTATCTAACTAATCTGCCATGTCTTCATTTCTTCTCACTTTCTATACATACATTAAATACCATAGCAACTTAACCTTAAAAAATGCAGTTAATACATTAACACACATTCAGGCAGTAACTTCTGACAAAGTTGTAGTTTATTTACCAAGAAAAAAATGCTAATTTTTAAAATTTAGGTTGAGTACTGTCATAGTAGTGTTACTTAATTGAGGATGATGGCTTCATCAAACCTCAATGAAGGTTTGATATACACATTAATACAATTCAAAACTAAAGAGATTAAATTATAATTCACATGGAGGAAATTTCCTCAGTTCTGGGAAGAAAGACCAAAATATATTGTTTTATTAATATAAAATGTTATTAATTCAGTGTCTGTTTTTGCTAATTATATTTAATTCACTTTATAAGCTTTAAAAAAGAGCCTGGTTAATTTCTGTAAGAGGCTTCAATTTGAGTTTAAAATGTAGTTCTTTTCTGTCAGTTAAAATAATTTAAAGATGTGCACAATATGTTTGTACTATTTAAGGCAGGTGCCAAGCACATTTTCAAAGGTAATAAACTTACCAAGTAGAATGTTCTCCCAAAGGAAAAGAAAAGAAAAGCTCATAACAGGTTTTGTTTAACACAGATGTTCAAATAGCACTGTTCTTTTAGGTGATTTAAAAATAATTTGGCAGCTGAACCGCCTATGGTCATAACACATATCACTTACAAAGGACAGGTAACAGACACAGAATTAATGGTATACTTTTAATATTCTTACAAGTCTCTTTAAGTTGGTGCCTCATGGCTTTAACAAGATTTGTATTCTGTGTAAAAAGATTCAGAACATAAATACACTAAGGAATGAATATAATTTCTCTAGGCCATGCAGAAAAGAAGTCAACATTTTACACATCATCACTCTCAAATAGTTCTAATTAAAATCCAAACTGTTCCCATTTTTGCATCATTGTCATTCTTTGGCAAAAGAGTCAAAATAGCCATGGGTTAGGAAACAACTGTTTACCATGGTCTTCATTTTTGCAAAATAAATGTGCTTTGTAAAAGGAATCTTCACTGTGCCTGGTTTATACTAAATAATTATAATAGGCAAAATATAATGGCTTTTTGGATTAATCTACTCCTAAAGCTTTGAGTTGCCGTTCAATCTCTTCATCGGAGATTGTAGACTTTGAAGTAGAGGCAGATGGTAAGCTTCGGGCAGCTGATGGAGCTTTGGCCATCTATGTTAAAGAGAGAAAAAGAAAAAAAAAATGTGTATTAACAAACTTTCGGGTTAGGACATAAAGGATGTGCTGCAAAGAGGTATAATTTACTTTTCAAACAAATATTTTAAAACATACAGCTAACATAAAGGAAAACTTAAAAAAAAAATGAAGTGAAGAGAAAGTATTTCCATCTGAGAGAATAGAACATTCGTTCATACCTTTCCAGAGATTTCAATTCCAATTTCATCAAGAACTTGATTCACAATATCTTGGCTTTCTTCTTCATCATCAGAGCCATCAAAGATGTCATCAAGCGTGTCATTGACTTGAGGGGAGGAGAGGAAGCAAAAGTTACTTTCAAGCAGATTTCAGGTTGGGCTTATATTTTTAGAAAAAGGCCCAGCAATGTAATTTACACAGTGCAAATAAAATCTATGAATAGATGGAGAAAAGTAAATACCTTAGGTAGTTTACATTTAAGGAGAACAGAAGAAGAAAAAAAAAATAGATTCTGATAAATGGAAAGGTAAATGATTATAAAAGTTTCAAAAGGAAGAGATGACACCCATCTGGAAGGAAAAAATACTTGAGATGGTCACTGAAGGACACATAGAGATACAGTAGCGTGAGCAAAGACACAGTGGAAAGCAACAGGGACACATGTAAGGAAGAGTAAGTGCTTCTGTTTGACTATGTAAGATGTATAAATGGAAAGTGGTTGGGAAGGAAAGAATTAAAAAAAACTGGCCTATGATTGCTATTAACATGATCACTGGGGAAGGTCCCAGAGGAAGAAACAAGCAACCTAGCTTGATCTTTCTGTAAATAACCTGCTAATTGGGTGTCTGGTAAACAGACTAATACTTGCCTGCAAGAGAGTCCCTGTTTATGAACTTAGCAGGCTGTTTTCGTTTTAGGATTGTTGTAGCTACAATGTATGGGTTTATATCTACGAGTTCCTCCAAAATAACACATAAGATAGGTGATCATTTGAGGTATAAATTTAACATATTTCCTACACTTTGTAAATGTTCTGTTCAACATGAAATAAGGAAACGGATTAGACATATCATCTGTGATGCTTATGTCTGTTATGGGAAGAAAAGATTTGGAGAGTCATTTCAGATGGCCCCGCCCCCTCTCTGTTCTGCGTGAGTATCTTAATAGCTTGTATCCTTGACACTGCTAAAAAAGCTTGATATTGGTTAAGATCTCTACTGAACATTGTTTGATAATTTTGATTTTTTGTGTTAGTTTAATAGTATAAAATCAACTGGAAAAAGCTAAAGAGCTTAAGGCCAAAAAAAAAAAAAAAAAAGGAACACCATCTCTGAAAAAGTAAAGTGAATGCTAAACTTTTATTTAGTATCTCAGTTCTTACACTCAGTAACTGGGCAATTTTATGGGAAGTCACTTTACCACTTTGGGCCTCAATATTTGCATTGAGAAAAGAAAGGGGCTTGACCTGAAAATTGTTTTTGATTTACAATGTGGGACTTTATTTTTATAGTTAGAAAAGTGCCACTATGGGAATTTTATCAGCATGCTCAGAAGTAAGCCTCCCTCCAGAAAAATTACTTAGCAGTGATACTCAGATGGTAGTGTAGTAACAAGGGCTGTAGGGAGTCCAGGTTAGAGTTAAAAAGGGCCTGAATGAAAAACCACTCACAGAAAAAAATGAAAGAAGAGGACAGAGAAGAAGCACTGGAATGTGTAACCAAGGATTAGCAGAGAAAAATGCTTTCAGGAAAAGTGTTAACAAAATTAAAGATGTAATACAAATTTCCCAAAGATCTTGTTTCCAAAACCTGAATGTGAACAAGCACTGGAACAACACTGTAAAATATAAATTCTAATTTGAAAAAGATATGTCCATCTAAACCTTGTATTTATCTTTGAATGAAAATACTAATGTTAATACACTTTACTGAAAAAACGAGTAACTACCAATAACTACTATTCTTTCAGACTTGCAAATTACTAAAATACAAATGAGAACAACTATGACAGATACAAGTTTTAAATACAGGCTTATTGATTCTCTTCATTATGGCTTAATGGAATATTTAATTCCTCCACTAAGACCTGCTCACACCTGTGCCATCACTGGAATTCACAAAACATGTTAGCTACTATGATCATTATATAAATGACAATTCTCTCAGTCACTAAAAATTCACTACTGATGTTTTTGAAAAATTAGATTTTTAAAAGTAAAGGTTAAAGTAAAAACTAAAGAATTTTTGAAACTGTCAAAGACATATCCATGTGTGCTCAGTCATGACGGACACTTTGGATCCCCATGAAAGGTAGCCCATGAGGTTCCTCTATCCAGAGAATTCTCCAGGTAAGAATACTGGAATGGGTGGCCATTGCCCTCTTTTCCAGGAGGTCTTCCAACCCAGGGATCAAAGCCAGGTCTCCTGTATGGCAGGCAGATTCTTTACTATCTGAGCCACCAAGGAACCACAGTGTCATTAAACCACAGAAGGAAAACAGATACTCTGAAATAAAATACTAGGCTTGAATTTAGTAATCCTAGTAATTTAGATACTACTTTATACAATAAATGCTGCCAAATTAAAATTTGGAGATAAAAATAGGAGATAAACAACAGCTACACTGACATATCCCTATATAGCTGTAAAATAGTTAGACAATATCTTTGTGAAACAATGATGCCAGTTTTGACATATTATACAAGTAACAATTCAATGTATTATACAAGTAAGAATTCAATGTTGACCAGGGTGCTGTGAAGGGGCGCTCATTTGTTATCGGTGAAATAAAGACTGGATAGTCCTTCTGAAATAATCTGGTAGTTTGAACCAAATTGAGAGTCCCTTGGGCAGCAAGGAAATCCAACCAGTCCATCCTAAAGGAAATCAGTCCTGAGTATTCATTGGAAGGACTGATGCTGAAGCTGAAACTTCAATACTTTGTCCACCTGATGCAAATAACTGACTCATTTGAAAAGACCCTGATGCTGGAAATGACTGAAGGCAGTCGAAGGGGACGACAGAGGACGAGATGATTGGATGGCATCACTGACTCAAATGGACATGAATTTGAGTAAACTCCAGGAGTTGGTTAATGGACAGGGAGGCCTGGAGTGCTGCAGTTCATGGGGTCACAGAGTCGGACACGACTGAGCAACTGAACTGAACTGATGAGCCAAAAGTGTTATAAAAGTTAATAGTCTAAGAACACTGAAGAAATTCAGATAAGATATTACAGAAACATATTCATCAAAGGACTGTCACATAAACTGAACATTTTAAAACAATCTTACCAACCAATATAAGAATTGTTCAATAAATTAGGATATATTGATGTTACAGAATATTAAAGCCATTAAAAAAAACAAAATTCAAGGTTATGAGGACATGTTTATGTTATACTACTATGTTTTTTAAAGGCAAGATAAGATTCAAAATCATCTATATTATCACACTTTATAAGATATAGAAAAATATAGGAAAGAAAGAAATAATATCAACACTATAGGTAGTGTAATGATAAATTTGTTTATAGCCTTATTCCTCTTATTCCTCCTATTTCTACCACAGTATGAAGTTTATACTCAACAAGAAGAAAATTAAATATTAAATTTAGACTCTGGAAGGGGGAAAAGAAAAAAGAACAAATGAGCTCCATTACCTCTACCTCTAATATAAACAGATCTTCTAGAATATGAAATATATAGGATCTTCTATAATATGAAAATATATAAATATATCTTCTATATATTTACAGATCTTCTACAGTATGAAATAATCAACAAAACTCTTAAATTATCTAACTTATACTAGGAAGCATTGTTTTATTCACAAGTTGGTTTTGATTCTCTAATCTATAAAGTAAAACTGCTGAGGCCAAATAGCACAGAAATATGGCATCACATATTTTACATTTTTCTTTCAGCTAAATGTTAATAGAATTTTGAGCCTTACACAAAAACTTGATGAAATTCCAATACAGTCATCTATTTAGAAGGGAGCTGTATCATTTCTTTTCTCATTTGTGCCTTCATGGATGAACATATGAGGTTGTTAGTAAATAAACTTGCTAATTCAAAGATGAAAAAACTGAAAATTTCATTACAACTTATCAAACTTACTCATTTCTTCAGTCATTTCCATTTTCATGTTTTCCTTCTGGAAATTCTGCATTGTTTGTAATGTCTTTTGTGGATCCATCTTCTTGTTTACTGCCTGCATTGTCTTTAAATATATGAAAAGATTCATGTTACATAATTATGAAAATTTTACTATGGAATAAGTCCAAAGGGAATACATCAATAAAGGTAGATTTGTTAAAAGATAAACATTCTGCCATAATCAAACATAAAAGTATTAATATTATAAAAAAAATTAAATTACTCATTTTGAAACCATCTGCTTAACATCTTTATAATAAAGACCACTGTGGAAAAACTCATCTGAACAGTAGGCAAAAAATTAAGTAATAAAAAAATATTGATAACAAAATCCATTGCTACTCATATAGGAAAACTACATTTGTCTATTATGTGGCAAGCAGGTA
The DNA here is from genome assembly GCF_023699985.2 of Odocoileus virginianus. NCBI lineage: Eukaryota > Metazoa > Chordata > Mammalia > Artiodactyla > Cervidae > Odocoileus > Odocoileus virginianus. The sequence continues at coordinate 19,734,527 of NC_069698.1, forward strand.
ATGTCTAAATTTAAAAAAAATTTATTTTTTTTCCAAAAATTGTAATGTCTGAATTATAGGACACATATTTAACGTATTTATTCATTTAAAACCATGATTTCAAGAAATGATAAAAACATTGAGCTTTGCAAAAAACATGAATATTTTATATTCACAACTAATTTTATTAAAACAAATTAATGTATGGCCAAAGTATTTTATAAATTATCATATATGTAGCTGGGTATATCTGTTTATTGTATGTGTGTTATATAAAATATGTCAGTTCAAAGATAGGAAGCAAACACAGTCTTTTATGCATGCTGCAGCCAAAGTGATTTTTTCAAATACAACACTGTACCCTCCCATCCCCCACCAGCTCACACATGCCTAATTTCTCTAAGGGCTTTGTGTTGTTCTTAGCACTGAAAACCCAATTCCATAAACTGACCTGTGAGACCAAACATCCTAACCCTGCCTAACAAGCCAGTCTCATTCTGCACCACTGCCCTCTAGATACACTGATCTTCTATTTCCTTAAATGTACGGTGTTCCCCCCACCACAGGACCTCTGCATGTACCGTCCCTCTGCTAGAATGCTCTTCTTTATTTGCTTTCACTATAAATACTTCAGATTTCAGTTTCCTACCTTAGGGCAACAGTTTCTGACACCCTAGGTTAGAACAGATGTTCCTGTTAAATCCTACGCACTACAGATAAAAGTTTATTTTATGTATTGGTGTAAATTATATGACTTTACTTGCAAATTACAGTATTGTTACAAAAATACACTAGTAACAACTACGACGCTGACAGTGATAACAGTGCAGCTAATGCCGATGTATATTATTTCTGTGTGCCAGGCACTGTTCTAAGCACTCTATGTATTCAATATAATAATATTTAAAGTTAAATACATTTAAACCTAACAAGTCTTTATGTACTCGGTACTACCATTTCCTATCACAAATGAAGAATGAAGAGTTTGTCGAGATCACACAGCTATCAAGTAAGGTATGAACCCAAGTAATCTGACTCCAAAGCTCATGTTTCTAATCACTGAATTAAAGGGAAAAAAAGTGAAAGTGTTAGTCATTCAGTCATGTCCGACTCTTTATGACCTCATGGACTGTGGCCAGCCCAGGCTCCTTTCTCCATTGAATTTTTCCAGGCAAGAATACTGGAGTGGGTAGCCATTCCCTTCTCCAGGGAATCTTCTTGACCCAGGACTGAACCCGGGTCTCCTGCGTTACAGACAAACTCCACCATCTGAGCCACCAGGAAGCCCAATCACTGAACTAAAACTACCTCTCAAATGGGCTGCTTTGGAAATGGACTTTAATCAGCACTTGCCTGGTTATGTGTCCCATTTCATCCCCATCACTTATTATAGTTCCTACTTAGAGGGCCTAAACAAACATTTCTTGAATTAACAAATTTTTAAGAAATTTAAGTGAAAATTCTAATTTGCACATTGCTATATAGCAGGACCACATTAGGTATGTTTTCTTCCCCTATTACTTGCAGAAAATTGCAAAATGAGTTGTCTTCCTCCTCAGTATTATTGAAAAGTTATCCAGCCCAGGTGTGTGATCTTCAGATAGGAACTTATCTTCAAATTAGACAGATACTTAGTTCTATCGATTTGTAAAACCAAAAAAAGAAAACAAACTTTTTTTGCTCTGAACCATGCATTTCCACTGTAAATGACTAAGATCCATCAAAAGTAAGTAAACTGACAGAATAAGCTTTATTCAGAATTAACAGCTTTGAAACAATCTGTTTTTTAAGGAACACCATGTGCCACTGTACTTATTGTACATAAAATGGACACATTCTATTTCATGTGTTTTGTGGTCTAAAAGGCAATTTTAGTTAATCCTCATTATTTCTGGACTCCTTATTTGTGAATTTGCCTACTCACTAAAATGTATCTCTAACCTCATGTCAGTACTTGCAGTACTTTTATGCTTGTTTGTGGACATGCATAGAGTAGCACAAAGTTTGAGCTGCCCAACAAGCATAATTCCAATTTAAGTCTCCCAAGATGACACCATGCCATCTTGACTCAGCACTAATAATGGAAATTAGTGTCATCTTTGTGGTCTACTTTTTTGCTTTTGGTTGGTGATTGTACTGTTTACAATGCTCCCCTAAGCTTAGGGCTGAAGTATGGTCTAGACTAGTTAACAATTGTGATCAAAGGCTCACAGGAACCTAACCCTCCATTTCCCCTAGGAACAATGGCCCGATATTCCCTAATTCAGTGTTCCTCAAACTTTACAGAATGCAATTACCGCAAATAATGAGAATTAACAGTTATGGACTATTTTCCTAATATATATAACCCTGTACTTTCTCTCCTCTGTGGCTAATCTTTTCTTTTAGTGCTTCATATTCATACTCTTTCTTCCCTTTATTTAAAGCCTACTGATAATTTTGGTCTTCCAGAAAGTCTTTCACATCATTCTATTCAAGGATCTGCACAGTTCACTGAAACATGGAGCACAGAATGTTGTAGAGTGTAAAGCTTCCTTTTTAGCACATCTAAACCTTCTCCCACTCCCAAAATGAACTATGTAATATATGTGAAAGCAGAGCCTATCTTGAATTTCTTCTGGTCTTTCACAGTTCTTAATACACATCAAAGAGCTCATTCTTTATTAAATGTCTGAAAGGCTCACAGTCTTTTAAGTTCTACAGTAAAACACATTGTTTTTTTTAATATAAGGACTGTAAGTTAAACTTAGATTCCTGATAAAATGAACTGATAAATTCTTCTGAAAATACTCATGCATCTTTCTGAGATATTCATGAAAATGAATCAAGAGGAAATTATAATTCAAATCATTATATCAAAATACACAGCATATGAAATAAGAAGCCCCAAAATCTTTTTAAAATTTAAGGAAAAAAAATAAATAATGTTTTAAGTCAATTTAAAAAATTTAGAAGCTACATGCAATCCTGGAACAGTGGAAGTACCTAAAATAAAAATTTTATATTAAACCAAGTTGATAAAAAGCCTAGAAATATTTATCTGGATTATGTTTAATTATAACTCATTTGATTAAAAATTACAAAGATTCTCCACCATATATATGTTATGTATATATATATTTTATATATATATATATATATATATATATATATATATGAAGGAGCTTTCAATCTAATTTGAATGCTGATATTTAAACATCTCAGATGAAATCAAAAAGCTATGGATATAAAGGTCACCACTTACTTTTGCTGTAGTTGACATGGCTCCTGCCATCTTCATCTGAGAATTCATCACTTTTGTTTGAGTGGACATGGAAGTGACTTTTGAACTGACAGCAAAAGTTCTTGTTTTCTGTTTCCTTAGATGTACAAGCTGTTTGGCTAAAACTCTGCAAGCTTCCTTATTACCAATCTTGGCCATTTTCTTAATTTCTAATTCCTAACAGAGGAAATAACAGAAGGAGTAAGATCATTAAAGGGGGAGTCCAGTGATTTGAGAAGAACAGACAGAGCATATACATTATACCCTTTCACCCTGATTATGAAGAAAGAGGCTTTTACAAAGTCATACAAATAGTCATTTGAGAGGGCAAATTGTTTTACATGTTTATATGAATAAGAAGGAACTAGTACTATGTTCTACACATACAAAGCAAGTCTACAAAACAGTACTCACATAAAGCCCAACAGAAAATTTAAAAACTCAATCCAAAAGTAGGTAGGAAAAAATAAATCAAATGAGGAATTGGTAGAGGATGGCAAAGGAAAAAAAAAAAGAGTACAGTGGTTGATTTGAAGCTAGTAATACAGACAACTATCCTCAATGAAAAGGTCCATTTACTATCTTCAGTAAGAGACAGATTGGCAAATTAGATGTTGTTTAGTTGCTAAGTCGTGTCCGATTCTTTGTGACCCCAAGAACTGTAGCCTGCCAGGCTCCTCTGTCCATGGGATTCTCCATGCAAGAATACTGGAGCGGGTTGCCATTTCCTTCTCAGAACATTAAAAATATATGCTATCTCAAGAAACCAACTTTGATTAGCAAAACAAAGCTAAATAAAGCTAAGTAAAAGGATAGAACAAATATATTCTATATAAATACTTGGCAAAATCTGGAAATTTGGAGTGGTTACATTAACTAGGTTAAAAAAAAAAGAAAAGAAAGAAAAGGGAATATTACCAGAATAAAAGGGGGCATTTCATAATAAAGGAATTAATACATAAAGATGTCAAACCAATCCTAAATGTGTATGCACCTTAAATAGCGCTTCCAAATTTATGAAGTGCAACTGATAGAACTGAAAGGACAAACACAAAAACACAAGTAGCATAAGGGACATCAACAACTCCTTTCTTAAGTATATTGCTGTATTTTAGGACAAGTGGACAGAAAAACTATAAAGATACAGATTTACAAAAGCACTATTACCAACTTGACCTAACCAACATTCACTAAAAACTCCATCGCCAATAGCAGAATACTCTTTGCAAGTGCACATAAAAAAAAAAAAAAAAAAAAAAGGGATTACCAAAAATATACCACATTCTGGATCAGAAAACAAGGCTCAACAAAAATAAAAGGATTGGAATCCTACAAGTACTATCTCTAACACAGTGAAATTAAACTAGAAAGCAGTAAGAAAAATAAGAAAGGAAAATAACAAGCAGAAATTAGGTAACATGGTTCAAAATAAGTCATGCAAGAATTGATGCTTTCCAATTGTAGTGCTTGAGAAGACTCTGGAGAGAGTCCCTTGGACAACAGGGAGATCAAACCACTTAATTCTAAAGGAAATCAACTCTGAATATTCATTGGAAGGACTGATGCTGAAGCTGAAGCTCCAATACTTTGGCCACATGATGCAAAGAGTCAACTCATTAGAAAAGACCCTGATGCTGGTAAAGATGGAGGGCATGAGGAGAAGGGGGAGACAGAGGATGAGTTGGTTGGATGGCATCACCAACTAAATGGACATAAGTTTGAGCCAGCTCTGAGAGATAGTGGAAGACAGGCAAGCCTGGCATGTTGCAGTACATCAGGTCGCGACAACAATAACAACATAGAAAAAAAAAAATCACAGGGGAAATGAGATAATATTTTGAACTTAATAAAATAAAAATGCACATATCAAAATATGTGAGCTGCAGTAAAAACAGTTCTTAGAAATGCAAATGTTAGAGCTTACATTTAGAAAAACAGAGTATCTAGTAGGCTTCAAAATAGAGAAAGTAGAAAAAAGCAGAGAATATAAAACACAAAGTATATCGAAAGAAGGAAATATATAAACATGAGACGAAATCTATAAACTTGGAAGGGAAAAAATAAATAAAATTAATGAGATCAAAAGCTTTTTCTAAGAAATTGATCAAATTGATAAACCACTGCCAATCAGAAGAGAGAAAAAAACTGAGGCAGAGAATACACAAATGACAAATATTGAAAATGCAGAGGAGGGCATCACTTAACAACCAAAAGATGTTAAAGAATAGCAAGAAAATATTACAAACACAATGTTATTACATTTTAAAATTTAGTAGAGATGAACAAATTATTTGACAGATGTGCACTACCAAACCTCATTCAAAACGTAGAAAGCTTGATCCATTCTATAACTATTTTCTAAAAATTGCAAATTTTGGAATTTAAAAATCTAGCCACAAAGGGATTTTTGTTTAGTTCAAACATCTATCCACAAAGAAAACTTTACTTCTAATGACTTTACTGATGAAACTGATCAAATGTTTAAAAAAGAAACACACAGATCCTTCCAGTGAATGAAACAGAAAGGGACACTTGCCAACTCATGCTTTAAGGTCAGCAGTATTCTGATGTTAAACTACGTAAGGACACCACACAAAAAGACAACTACAAATTAACAGTTCTTATGATCAGAGATGCTAATATTCTTATGAAAATTTCAACAAATTGATATAAAATTTTTTTAAAAAATTGATCACTACTAATGAAGTTTATCCCAATAGCAAAAGTTTGATTCAACGTTGGAAAATCATCAGTTATGTAATTCACTATACTAACAAACTAAAGAAGAAAAACTACATAATTATCATCTCAATAGAGGCAAAAAAAGACAGCACTTGACAAAATTAGTTCCTGATAAAAACTCTCAACAACTAGATAAAGGAATTTCAACCTGAGAAACGGCCTCTACAAAAAGCCTATAACTAATATACTTAATGATAAAAGGACGAAAAACTTTATTTACACAGATGACATGATTGTCTATGTAGAAACCTAATAGAATCTACAAAAAGACTACTAGACTAAGTGAGTTTAGGAAGGTTACAGAATAAAAGATCAATGTACCAAAAAAGAATGTATTTTATATACCAGCAACAAAAAGTATCAGAAATATGAGGAAAGTAGCACAGGATCAGTATAACCCTGAAATGAGCCGGGAAATGACCCAAATGTTCATTAGCTGGTAAACGGATAGTCAAATTTTGCAATGTCCATACACTGGAATAACACTTATCAATAAAAATGATGATACACATAATGACACTGATTAAGCTCGAAATAATTACAAATGAAAGAAGCCATATAAAAATGAAATCACTTTATGACTTCATCTATATAAAATTCTTGAAAATGTAAAATCTACAATGACAACCAGTGTTTGCCTAACTGAGGAGGAAACGGGGAGAAAGCGGATGGGTAGAAGCGATTATAAATGGAATAAGGAAACTTTTGGGGATGATGGATATGTTCATTACCTTGACTGTGTTAATGGTTTCATGAGTTAATACATATGTCAAAATGTGTCAAATTATTTGCTTTAAACATGGACAATCAATTGCATGTCAACTATACCTCAACCATGTTGGTTTTTAAAAATGTTTTAAGCAATATACATTTAAAAACATAACAGAAAAATTCTTAAAGATAGCCAATCTATTTTAAAAGTATATTCACTATCACAGACATTGTCAATAAGAGTTAAAATATAAAGTAAGACACCCCATTGGTTAACATAGTTATTTTCTTGCAACCCTCTCTTGTTTCCTTTCTTTTATTTATTTATTTATTTATTTTTAACTGGAGAATAACTGCTTTACAATATTGTGTAGGTCTCCTGTGTTCTAGGACTATTTTATGTTTGCTGTTGATTGAGAAGAAGATGGCTGTTTTAAGCAATTATTTCTTCCTAGGCATTTATGTCTTTCACAGACAGAAGAATAATTTGACTTTATATTCAGCAGAATAAAGACTCCTGATAAAAATCAGGAGAATGACACAGTAAACAACCGTAAGCAGAAATTGCAGGAAGGTACTAAATGCCATTTCTTAGTAAAGTAAATCACTTACCACCTGCCATGTGTCTTTTTCCTAGTTAGCTAATTACTCCAACACTGACTTCTAAATTTGTTAGAAAAGTTAAACTGAAATTTAATGTTCTACTTACCAGCTGTTTTTCTTGTTTCTCTAAAGCTGCCCGATCTCTGATTATAGCCCTCTGTGTACCTCGTAACTCTCGATTCTGTTCCTTTATTACATCTAAGAGAATCACAAAAGAATCCTAAATGTATGAATTGTAAGATCTTCTTTAATACCACTTAAAATACTGGACTTAGAAACCTCAATAAAAAAAAATTTACAAGATGTTAAATTTTTTTGTTTCAATATACTAAAAATTATTCAAATGTTAGAATGAATTATAAATATTGATTATATAAAAAACCACTGAAGTACAAATAAACTATAGTCTGAGGTTTAGTCAAAAGAATATATAAATCACACTAAAATACTCCCTTAGAGAACTGATTATTATACATTGCTTTTATGACAAAAATATATATGTCACATGTATGCAAGCAAGTGAGCAAACACACACACACACACAGAGAACCTTTTTCATCTCTTCCCTACTTCAATATTACATGAAGTTCCAAAAAGGAAGACAGGCAATGTGTTTATTAAATCTTTTTTTCTACACTAAGTCGTCATCATTATAACAGAGTAAAGAGAAGCAGCCAGCCTTACAATGAAGCAGACAGGAATTTGAATCACACCTCTGCTCCTAGATCAATATGATGGTTTCTTGTAAAGTGAGTTTACACTCACTTTAGAGTTTACACTCTAAACCTCAGTTTCTGATAAAATAAAAATTATCATGAAGGTGCGGATAACACTCACAATGACCTGATATATTGTAAGTGTCCATTAATTGTTAATGTCTTTCTCATTTATCTCAATTTATGAGGATCCATCAGTCTTACCTTTTGAAGAATTAAAGTATTAGTCTAACTGATCGACTATAATTTAGATTAATTGTTACTAAATAGTGATTACTTCAAAAGATCACAGATATGGATGGTAATGTTTGCCAAACTGTTCCCTCACTTCGAGGAAACCTGCTAAGTACTTTACATATAGTATGTGATCCCTTCATGGATCACAGCCTTGTCATGGCGAAGGGGCTTGTGTGACTCAATAAAGCTATGAACCATGCCATGCTGGGCTACCCAAGAGGGACAAGTCATTGTGAAGAGTTCTGACGAAATGTGGTCAGCTATTTAAAATCCTAAAAGGTGATGCTGTTAAAGTGCTACAATCAGCATGTCAGCAAAATTAGAAAACTCAGCAGTGGCCACAACTGGAAAAGATGTCTTCATTCCAAAGCCAAAGAATGTTCAAACTACCACACCATCTCACTCATTTTACATCTTAGCAAGGTTGTGCTCAAAATCCTTCAAACTAGGCTTCGACAGTATGTGAACCAAGAATTTCAGATGTAAAAGCTAGACTAAGGAAAGGCAGAGGAACCAGAGATCAAATGCTCAACATTCTATTGGATCACAGAGAAAACAAAGGGATTCCAGGAAAACATCTACTTCTCTTCAGTGACTACACTGAAGCCTTTGACTGTGTGGATCACAGCAAACTGTGGAAAATTCTTAAAGTGATGGAGTACCATACCATCTTACCTGTCTCCTGAGAAACCTGTATGAAGGTCAAGAAGCAACAGTTAGAAACTTACATGGAACAACTGACTGGTTCAAAACTGACAAAAGTATGAAAGGCTATATATCGTCACCCTGCTTATTTAACTTCTATGCAGAGTATCATCATGAGAAATGCTGGGCTGGATGAATCACAAGCTAGAATAAAGACTGCAAGAGGAAATAACAACCTCATATATGAGGACGATATCGAATGGCAGAAAGTGAAAAGGAACTCAAGAGCTTCTTGATGAGGGTGAAAGAAGAGAGTGAAAAAGCTGGCTTGAAACTCAACATTCAAAAAACTAAGGTCATGAAATCTGGTCTCATCACTTCATGGCAAATAGAAGGGGAAAAAGTGGAAGCAGTGACTGCAACCATGAAATTAAAAGACACTTGCTCCTTGAAAGGAAAGCTATGACAAACCTAGTCAATACATTAAAAAGCAGAGACATCACTTTGCTGACAAAAGTCTGTATAGTCAAAGCTATGGTTTTCCCAGTAGTCATTTATGGATGAGAGAGTTGGACCGTAACAAAGGCTGAGCACCGAAGAATTGATGCTTTTGAACTGTGGTGCTGGAGAAGATTCTTCAGATTCCCTTGCACTGCAAGAAGACCAAACCAGTCAAACCTAAAGGAAATCAACTCTAAATACTCATTGGAAGGACCACTGCTGAAGCTGAAGCTCCAATATTTGGCCACCTGAAATGAAGAGCCAACTTACTGGAAAAGACCCTGATGCTGGAAAAGATGGAAGGCAAAAAGAGAAGAGGGTGGCAGAGGGTGAGATGGTTAGATAGCATCACAGATTCAATAGACATGAATTTGAGCAAAGTCTGGGAGATAGTGAAGTACAGAGGATCCTGGGGTGCTCCAGTCCATAGGGTCACAAAAAAGTCAGACATGACTTAGCAACTGAAAAACAACAATTCAGTATGATGCTCACAGTAATGCCATGGAGTTGGCTTTTCTATTATTTTACATGTATCAGAAAATATGTGTTAATAAGTTTAAATAATGTGCCCAAGGTCACAAGGTAGTGAGTAGTAATGCCAGATTTGGATCCAAGTTTTGTCTCCTAAATCAGTGGTCTTAATCATTTTACTAGAGTACCTTTACAGTAAAGAGGTAGAATTTAAAACTACCACCACTACAACAGATAGAAGAGTCTCCTCATCAGATGGCACTGGGAAAACTAGTCAGCTACATGAACAAAAAGAAAGAGAGAAAGAAATTGGACTCCTGCCTCACATCATATAGAAAAATTAACTCAAAAGAGAAGAATGACCCAAATATAAGAGCTAAAATCATAAAAGTCTTAGAAGAATACATAGGAGTAAATCTACATGATTTGGGATTTGGCAATAGATTATTAGATATGACACTAAAAGCACAAGCAACAAGAGAAAAATATAGATAAAGCAGACTCCATGAGAACTAAAAACTGTGACTAAAGGGCCTTATTAAGTGAAAAGACAATGTAAAAAATAGGAGAATATATACGCCCATTACATATGAGTCTAGAAGCCAGAAAAAAAAATATATATATATGTATAAACCTCTTACAATTCAAAAACAAAGGACAACTCAACAAATGAGTGAACACTTTGCACAGACATTTCGCCAAAGAAAATACATAAATGGCCAACAAATATTTGGAAAAGATACAAAGTATCACTACTCATTAGGGAAATCAGAGACCATTTCCCATTTGCCAAAATGGCTATAACAAAAAAAAAAAGGCGGGGGTGGGGGGGATAAGTGTTGAGGAGGTGGAGAATGGTAGCTCTGTACATTGCCAGTTCAGTTCAGTCACTCAGTCATGTCCGACTCTTTGCAGGCTTCCCTGTCCATCACCAACTTCCGGAGCTTACTCAAACCCATGTCCATAGAGTCGGTGATGCCATCCAGCCATCTCATCCTCTGTTGTCCCCTTCTCCTCCTGCCTTCAATATTTCCCAGCAACAGGGTCTTTTCCAATGAGTCAGCTCTTCACATCAGGTGGCCAAAGTACTGGAGTTTCAGCTTCAGCATCAGTCCTTCCAATGAATACTCAGGACTGATTTCCTTTAGGATGGACTGGTTGGATCTCCCTGCAGTTCAAGGGACTCTCAAGAGTCTTCTTCAACACCACAGTTCAAAAGCATCAATTCTTCAGTGCTCAGCTTTGTTTATAGTCCAACTCTCACATCCATACACGACTACTGGAAAAACTATAGCCTTGACTAGATGGACCTTTGTTGACAAAGTAATGTCTCTGCTTTTTAATATGCTGTCTAGGTTGGTCATAACTTTTCTTCCATGGAGCAAGCATCTTTTAATTTCATGGCTGCAGCCACCATCTACAGTGATTTTGGAGCCCCCCAAAATAAAGTCTCTCACTGTTTCCATTTATCATTTTATACATCATTTTTATTGATAAGTGTTATTCCATCTATTTGCCATGAAGTGATGGGACTGGATGCCATGACCTTAATTTTCTCGATGTTGAGTTTTAAGCCAACTTTTTCACTCTCCTCTTTAACTTTCATCAAGAGGCTCTTTAGTTCTTCTTGTGGGCGGGAATGTAAATTATTTCGGCCATTGTGGATAAAAGTTCAGTAGCTCCTCCAAAGTTGAACATTAAATTACCAACTCACCTCACAATTTCCCTCCTATTTACCCAAAAGAACTGAAAAAAAAGTATCTAAACCATTACTCTATACAAACGCAGCACTATTTAAAATAGTTAAAAGGTGCAAACAACCCAAATGTCCATGAACCGGAGAGAGAGGTGAGTCACTGCTTAATGGACACAGGACTCTATTTTATGGTGATGACAATGTTTTAGAACTAGAGATGGTTGTTATACACCATTGTGAATGTACTAAATGCTACTGACCTGTTCACTTTAAAATGATTAATGTTAAGTGAATTTCAACTCAATTAAAATAGCAGCAAAGCCAGCAACCATTATCTTTTGTAGTGATGGAGCATCACAACTTATACTCTACACATTTCTTATTATAATGAAACTTTACTCAGAATAAAAATAACTAATTATACTGAGTAACAGGTATATTAAGTGCTTCACAACAACCCCCAAAGGTAGGTACTATTATTTCACTTGTTTCAGAGGCGGGAATTGGTATTTGGTGAGGTAATCTGCCCAAGGGAGAAAAACTGCTAGGCTTCACCCCACAGGCATTCTGATTCCAAAGCCTCTGACTGTGAAGTTTGGAGGAAAACAAAAAATAAAGTTATCAGGTACATAATCCTTACAAACAGAGATAGATATCAACAAATAATACTGTTAAACAGAATGAAAAACATTTTAAGTCATTATATAAAATCAACTACAATGACTGAATAAAAGTTAAAAATAAGATGTCAGAGCTCCTAAATCCTACTTACAAAACATCTATTTCTCTTCCTTTACTTACTCTGTTTCTCGGCTAAGTTATATTTGTGGACAGCTCACACTGAGGATTTACTAAAGACACATTCTATACGTTCCTTACACACAGCAATAGGAAACCATACAATAGCTATATAAGAGATGAGAAGAGAGGGAGCTCTCTCCTCCCACTAACTTCTGGATGGAAATCATGTTTCACTTAAAAAAGAGGAAGGAGATAGACTGTAGGCAAATATATTTGGGAAATGTTCAAGTTGAAAAAAATTTAAACCAATTTCTTTGCTTCAAGGCTTCTAAGAACATTTAATATACAAAAGTACATTGTCAACCTTTAAGGGAAGAATATGTGGTCGATTATTCTCCAAAGTCATTAAACCAGGAATCCTTTTAAAGAAAACTCTATTAGCATTTCTTGGGTAGAAATGTTTCATGGAGCACTGGCTGGGATCCTATCCTTAAAAAACATGATTTATTAGTTTGCTAGGGCTATTATAACAAACACCATACACTGGGTGGCAGAAACAACAGAATTTTACTTTCTCCTAGTTCTGAAGGCTAGAGGTTCAAGACTGAGGTGCTGGCAGGGCTGGTTTTTCCTGAGCCCTCCTTGACATGCAGATAGCCACCTTCTTCTTGTGTCCTCACATGGCCTCTCCTCTGGTATCTTTTCTTCTTCTTCTAAAGACACTGGTCCTCCTGGATTAGGGCTCCACCTCATGACCTCATTTAACCTGTTATCTCCGTGAAGACCCTATCGCCAAATACAGTCACATTAGGGGTTGGGGCTTCTACATATGAATTTTAGGTGGACATAATTTAATTAGGTCTACACACATGATGTTTTTCCTCTGAAATCTACAGACTGACACTAAACAAAAGAGCAAAGAAAGCTCTCATTTCCCCATCTTTCAAAACAATCATCATCCTTTTCATCCTCACTACTTAAACCCTCCCAATTTCCATTTTTTGGACATAGTTCCCCTATCTTGAACGTTATCAATAGACATTTTTTCATTACTAAGGTCATATAATGAAAAATTTATATTTGGTCTTTGTCTTGAGTTCCTGGCACAGGGCTCCCAAAACTCTTGGAATTTCCTGAGTGATAGAAATGTCTTTTGATCTAAGGAAGTGTACCTCTGGAGAGGTCAGGATGGGGCTGCTTACCAGAAAGTCCAAATTCTTGATTAGAAGGTGAGGCCTTTCAGCCCCATCCCTCAGGGGAGGGGAGCAGAGTCAGAGACTGGGTTATAAAAACTCTTAAAGAGTTTCCAGGTTGGTGAACATACTGATGTTCTGGGAAGGTAACATGTCCAGAGAAGGCATAGATACTCTGAGCACCACCCTCACCCCATCCCCCTGCCTAATACCTTGCTTCCATTTGGCTGTTCCTGAGTTGTGTTCTTATAAATAAACTGGCAATACTAATTACATTCTTGAGTTCTGAGAGTTGTTCTAGTATGTTTGCAAATCTGAAGAGGGAGTTGTGGTGACATTAGTGTTTATAGCTGGTCAGTCAGAAGTACTGGTGACAATCTAGGACTTGTGACTGGCCTCTTAAATGAGGACAGTTTTGTGGACAGGGCCCTTAATCTGCGGGGTCTGTACTGACTCCGAACAGTTGTTGTTAGGATGGAACTGAAGTGCTGGAGACACTTGGGGTCAGAGAATCAGAGTAAAGACTAGATACAGCCATCTGTGTTGAAATACAAGTATTATGACATGTACTTTAATGACATGATACATTAATAAAACATAATGTAATCGAAATTGTTTGACTTCACTTTTCTTAATTTTATGTAACTATGTGTACCATAACTGTCACTGTATATTAGAGAAGGAAAAATAAAGAAAATTAACTACCGCATATTTCACAGCCTATTGTTAATGACCTATTAATATTTAAAGAGTTCTAAGCTATAATCCCAGAGCATCTAATGTTATACACTAGATTGTATAAAACAAAACTGTAACACTTTAAAATATATTAAGGTAAGAGGGAAAAGACAGTACAATATTTTTTTTCATATGAGATAATGGGTGTATCCTGTAAAACAAATTTTCTTTAAAAACAATTCCTGTACTAAACTCCTAGTTAATAATTTGGTCTTCAAATAATTCAGAAGAAATAACATGAGAAAGGTTCTGAGACACTCCTAATGTTCTGAAGTCAGAGTTTATTTCCCATTAAATTTATGTCTTAGTAGGTCTGATTTCTTCCTAAGATTACAAGCTAAGAGCAAGAAGTATATTTTCTTTATTTACCTATTTGTATTCCCGTTTTACTTCATGTCAACAACTCTACTAATATATTAGTTAACTGTAATCTAAGGGAGTAGAAACATATATATGTGTATATATATATACCAAAATGTGAAAAGATTTATCTTATAGACATAATTTAACAGGTTCTTTAAAAATGTGTAAAAAAATTTATTGGTTATCAAGAAAGATGGCTAATAATTTACCAATAAAATCTAGTTATCAAGAAAGACGGTTGATAATTTAACAATGGCAAAATCTGAGCTATGAGATTTTATGACATTTTCTACTAAGGAAGAAGGAAGTACTGAACTTCCAAACTGTGAAAATACATGGATGTGCCTGTGGTGTGCTCTCTGTTACCTCTTGGCCACGTCAGAAGCATCGCGGGCTGCCCCATCTTTTCCTCGCCCACATCCAGCACAGCACAGAAAAGGCCACTCAGGCCAGCTCCACCTTGGGCATGAAAGCCTTTCAGGCTCTTCTTATTGAACAAAGTAACACATGTGTATAAGAGTGATAAGATCACGGACTTATATTTTGGACTTCAGAAGATATAAACAGACCTAAGGTCATTCTTTGGTTCCTAGTCAATAAGGTCTATCTGCTTACAAAGAAAAGAAAAACAGAGAGTCCAAAAATAAAAAGTAAAATGTAAAAGGGTCTCCCATGTGATGTAGCTCACTAGAATTTTCTACTGGGTTTGAGGCCAAGCCCCAGCTTGAATCATAAATGTTATTTCTATACTCTGTTCATGTCCATACTGTTTGCACATCTGAGGATTAAAGCAAAAAGTAATTACAAGCTGCAGATATGAAAAGTGAAAGTTGCTCAGTCCTGTCCTACTCTTTGTGACCACATGGACTATACAGGCCATGGAATTCTCTAGACCAGAATACTGGAGTGGCTGTCTTTCCCTCTCCAGGGGATCTTCCCAACCTAGGGATGAAACCCAGGTCTCCCGCATTGCAGGCGGATTCTTTACTTGCTGAGCCACAAGGGATGCCCTAGAATACTGGAGGGGGTAGCCTATCCCTTCTCCAGTGAATCTTCCCCATCCAGGAATTGAGCCAGGGTCTCCTGCATTGCAGGCAGATTTTTTTTTTACCAACTGAAGTATCAGAGAAGCCCACTTTTTTCTTTTTTTTCATCCTTTCAAGTACCTATCTTTTGAGAGAAGGGAGGGAGATCAGGCTTGCAGTCAGGATTACTGTGCCTCAGGAGCACTAAGGCACAACTCACAGATTATACCCCTCAGCTGTGTTTACGCTGGCCTCCTAGACTGCACTGGCTCTACCATGAACTGGGTTTGCCACTTTAAGGCAAGGTAAGGTAAGGTAAGGTCATGACGGACTTTTCAGTTTAATATATACCATATTCTCTGCTTTTAAATGTATTTCTTCAGAGAAAAATCATTTTGATTTATGCAACTTTATTGCCTATCCTGAATCTAACGATCACATGGACTGAAAAAGGAGCACAAAATGGTTCCAGATCCTGCTTTACTATCTCCATGAACTGGCTTTTGTGAAAGCGAGTGTCCTCTTTGTATTTTATGTGCAGGCTCTGCAAGGTGGTATCAGAGGAAACAGAGGCCACCGTGGCACTGGTAGAGTGGGTGAAGGAGTATCAGATAAACCCTGATCGTGGCTATGAACAGAAGAGCTGCGAGCGTGAGTTCAGCTGAAGCGTCATGTGGAGCTCCACAATGAACAAGAAAGGGGATGGGGTACTGGCCCTGTGGGGATATACCATCTCCTTAGGTTGATGAGGAGAAAAAAGAAAAAAAAAAACTGCAAAAATGTTACAAACTCAAAGGTTACGGGGTAAGAAAGAAATATTAATATTAGAGGTCAGTAACTAGATAATGTTGGCTTTGAAAACCAAATTTACAGAGGCAGAAGGACAATGACACTGAGAGAGTGGTTGAGAAGAAATCAGAATTTGATATGCAAAGCAAACCTGTTTCTCAGGCTTTGGACATGGTATATCAGAAATCTGAGAGAAAATGTATCCAGTTTTAATACATGATAAAGAAAAAATAAAAACAAAAAATAAATAAACAACTATGGGAAACAAAAAGGACAGTAGAGAATCATGCCAACAGCTTTACTCTGTACTTGGTCCAGACAGCCAGGGATTTGCTTAAAAACCAGGATGAAGTTGAAAAACTCAGCAGGACTCACCTGAAAGGATGAGGGGGAACACTAAGAAGAGAATAGGAGTCTAGCCCTATGGTAGCATAAAAGGAAGCAACAAGGAATGCTTTTCCCCAACCAGGAAAGTCTCAAAAATAACTCAAGCCCTGAGGAACTCTTGAAATGAATTTGCTCATGATTATTAAAATATCAGCATTTTCAGGAATTTAAGGAAGGTTTTAAGATGTCACCTGTCAGCAGATCTTTGGGTCTCATGTCTCAGCCTTTAGCATCCTCATCAATAACAACTTCAGAAAACTGCCAAGGGCATTTTTCAGCTTAGATAAGTAAAGGAATGAGTGAAAGATCCTTTGAAAGAACAGTCTCACAGATAAATGGATGGACTTGAAGGTAGAAAACGCTAGCATGAAAATTAATACTCCAGCCTTTGGAATCATGTTTGGAATGGAGAAATATAAAAGAAAGACATTTCATACAGAAATAACTGCTCCTGTGCTTCTGAAAGGGCCTCCTACTTTACTGTTCCCTATGCCTAGAAGGCTCAAGTACCCGATCATCACATAACTATTTCTTTCTCAACACTGTGTTTTTCTCTCAAATTCCACGTAAGTAGGGAAGTCTTTTCATCACCCAGGTAATCACTTCCCCCACAAACAACAGCAACAAAAACAGCAGTAATGAATTGGGGGGAGTTGGGTGGACAACTAAGGAAATTTGGAATTTCACTCCATATTAAATAATGCTATTGGGGGTTCCCAGGTGGCGCTAGTGGTAAAGAACATGCCTGCCAATGCAGGAGACGTAAGAGACAGTTTCAATCCCTGGGTCGGGAAGATCCCCTGGAGGAGGACATGGCAACCCACTCCAGTATTCTTGCCTGAAGAATCCCATGGACAAAGGAGACAGGTGGGCTACAGTACATGGGGTCACAAAGAGTCAGACACGACTGAGAGACTTACACTTTCACTTCTGTACACTATTAAATTTTTTGAGAGTCATAATGCCATTGTGGTTATACAGGTGAATATCTTATTCTGGGAAATATTTGCTGGATTTTACAGTTTCATGATGTCTATAACTTATCCTAAATAATTCAACAACAAAAACCCAGATATGTGTACATATGTACTGAAAAATACATACATACATAGAGGACGGAGAGAAAACAAACGTGGCATAATGTTAATAATTGGTACACTGAGGCAATGAGAAAATGGGTAGTCACTGAATACTGTCACTTCAGCTTTTCTTTAGATCTGAAATTGTTCAAAAATAAAATAAAATAGTCTCCATTCCTATAAATAAAATGTTGCAATATTTTTGCTCAGAAAAGTACTGTGTTCATGATTCAATTATTTTTCTTTGGTGTGCCAAGAATTTAGGAACCAACCAGAAAGCAAAATTTGAGTTTTAAAATATTCAGGATAATAGTCATTCTGGGAACACATACCATGCAAAGAAAGATCTGGGTACTGTAGGTAGCACCATGAGAATGTTGTAGTTTATCTGGAAGAAGGCAGGGATATTTCTGAAGGGGATCTAATTTATGTAGATGATAAATTTTATCCCCTCTTGTGCTATCAAAAATGTGGCATCACAACTGACTCTTGACAGATTTATCCAACTTAGTCAAAATTTCACAAGTTCTGAACTCTGGAAAACCAGCATACGTAAACAGCACCCAATAAGTTAAAACCCAGGAAGCTTTGTTCCTCTATTGTCAATAACATTCTTCAAATTATCTCTAAAGTTGTACTAAGGTTCAAGGTGGGTGGTGATAAGATGGATGTAGACTATACGATGCTCTGGATACTGGGAACACCACTCTTGGTTAGTAAATGCCACTATTTTGGCATTTAGTCTCTAAATTCTAAACTGCTGTAGAGTCATTCTCATTTATGCTGAAGACTCTATGCAACCAACCAAATGCGAAATGTGGAAAAACTTAAGAAAAGCATAATCCAACTTTGGAAGTGCATGAAGATCTACTTTCATTCAGGAAAATACAAATCAAGATGTTTTAAAAAAAAAAAAAAGTGGGAGGGCACAAGGAGTGAGGCATTTAACATAGTTTGCAAGAGAGTTCCAGAAAAACATATGTTTCTGCTTTATTGACTATGCCAAAACCTTTGACTGTGTGGATCACAATAAACTGTGGAAAATTCTGAAAGAGATGGAAATACCAGACCACTTGACCTGCCTCTTGAGAAACCTGTATGCAGGTCAGGAAGCAAGTTAGAACTGGACATGGAACAACAGACTGGTTCCAGGTCAGGAAAGGAGTATGTCAAGGCTGTATATTGTCACCCTGCTTATTTAACTTATATGCAGAGTACATCATGAGAAATGATGGGCTGGAGGAAGCACAGGGTGGAATCAAGATTGCCAGGAGAAATATCAATAACCTCAGATACGCAGATGACACCACCCTTATGGCAGAAATTGAAGAACTAAAGGGCCTCTTGATGAAAGTGAAAGAGGAGAATGAAAACATTGGCTTAAAGCTCAACATTCAGAAAACTAAGATCATGGCATCTGGTCCCATCACTTCACGGGAAATAGATGGGGAAACAGTGGAAACAGTGGCTGACTTTATTTTTCTGGGCTCCAAAATCACTGCAGATGGTGATTGCAGCCATGAAATTAAAAGACGCTTACTCCTTGGAAGGAAAGTTATGACCAAACTAGATAACATATTAAAAAGCAGAGACATCACTTTGTCAACAAAGGTCCATCTAGTCAAGGCTATGGTTTTTCCAGTGGTCATGTATGGATGTGAGAGTTGGGACTATAAAGAAAGCTGAGCACCGAAGAATTGATGCTTTTGAACTGTGGTGTTGGAGAAGACTCTTCAGAGTCCCTTCGACTGCAAGGAGATGCAACCAGTCCATCCTAAAGGAGATCAGTCCTGGGTGTTCATTGGAAGGACTGATGTTGAAGCTGAAACTCCAATACTTTGTCCACCTGATGTGAAGAGCTGACTCATTTGAAAAGACCCTGATGCTGGGAAAGATTGAGGGCAGAAGGAGAAGGGGACGACAGAGGATGAGATGGTTGGATGGCATCATGACTCAATGGACATGGGTTTGGTTGGTGATGAGTTGGTGATGGACAGGGAGGCCTGGTGTGCTGTGGCTCATGGGGTCGCAAAGAGTCAGACACGACTGAGTGACTGAACTGAACTGAACTGAGGTGGCACTGAAGAAGAATTTCTAGAGAAAGAAAAAAACCTGAGACAGTTCAAATTAGCTACAGGAAGAAAAAAAGAGAACTCTACACATACAGGTACCATAACTAAAAATACGTCAGAGTGAGAAAGAGTACAGTATATACAGATGCATATGAGAAGGGTTCTCAGACAGTAAAATGACATGGCTAGTAAGGAAGCATGGCACTCACTTGATCCTTTCGTGCTAGAGACTCAATAAATGGATTTATACTGAGGAGGAGCATAGTAAGATTGGGATTTCATATATATCAATCACACAGGCAACTTTACGGATGAATGATTTAAAGGCTATGAAGCTACAAGAAGGAAACACAAAAAGTGATGTAAAAAAGTTTAAGATAAATGGGACCTGAATGAGAAAAAGAAAGATCATATGTGACAAACAGTTAAGAGACAAAAGGAGGACTTGGTAATTAATTAAAGGTAGGGGGCAAGATTAAGGACTGCTACACATTGGAAAAGGAAAATCCAGGAAAAGAACTGACTTGAAGGAGATGGTGATGAATTCTTTTTGGGACCTCTTTTAATTTGGGGTACTCTGGGACATCAAAGTGGAGATACTTAGCAAACTATTGGATATACTGGTCTGAAACTCAGAAAAATGTATCTAAAGATACACAATTGGGATCCGGCAGAACTTAGGTTATAACTAAAATAACAGTTTAGATAAGATCATGTAGGGAGAAAATGTACGGTTATAATAATGGTAATCCAAGATGGAACCAAGAAAAACATTAACATTTAAAGGGAAGGTTAAAATAAGAAAGGAAGGAAGAAAGAAAAGAAAAACATAAAAGGAAAAAGAGTAGTCAGAGGAATTTGTGGAAAATGAAGACAGTGTTATGTCATGCAAACCAAAGGAGAATTTCAAGGAAGAAATTATTTTCAAAATCAAATGCAAAACACAGCCCAAGAGATGATCACTAAAAATGGGATTCAGTGATCTAGAAGTCACTGATGATCTTAGCAAGATCTCATTTATTACATGAGATGTAAATCAAACTGCTGTACAATGGCAGGTGGGGGGATGTTAGAGAAGTAAAGAGGAGATAGGAGACATCATCACTCCTTTGAGAGATTTAGATGAAGAGTAAAATGAGACTGGAAAATACTTCCTAAGAAAATGTTGAGTTAAGGGAAAATGCTTCCTCTAAGAAAATTTTGGCTTATAGACAAAACGTATGCCTTACATCAGTTCAGTTCAGTTCAGTCGCTCAGTCGTCTCCGACTCTTTGCGACTCCATGGTATCTACCAAATGCTGAGAATTCCATGTACTTAGCAAGAACAGCAAAATTAAATTGTGCTACAGACTTTTCAACAAGAAACAAATAACGATGATAATGCCCAAAGAGAGGAGGTCATGACTCTCTCACTTAGTAGCTGAATGATCCTGGGCCAAGTGTTCAGTCCTTTGCTTCTCAGTTTCCTCATCTATAAAATGGAGCTGACAACAGCACTTACAGGTTTTGTAAGAATTACATAAGATACAGATACAATGTGCTAACACAGTGCGCTGGCTTAGACTAGCACCTCAAATTTGTCTTTGTTGAGGATAACAGACAAAAAGTATATAGTGCTTAAACAGCTTCACTTTTTAACAGGCATATTTAGCTGTGCATTCACAAGTCCTTATGGCATCTTGATTTACAGGTTCATAATAAGATTCAAAAAATAGGTCGCCATTAGTCCACTTAGGGAAAAAAATACAAAAGGAAAACAAAACAAAAACATATATGCGTGTGTGTGTGTGTGTATATGTGTGTGTGTGTGTGTATATATATATATATATATATATATACACAAGTCATTTCAGTTGTGTCCAACTCTTCATGACCCTATGGGCCATAGTCCGCCAGGCTCCTCTGTTGATGGAGTCTCTCCAGGCAAGAGTACTGGAGTGGGTTGCCATGACCTCTTCCAGAGGAGCTTCCCGACCCAGGGGATCGAACCCACATCTCTTATGTCTTCTGCATTGCAGGCAGATTCTTTACCGCTGAACTACTGGGGAAGTCCTATATAATGTGTGTGTGTGTGTGTGTGTGTGTGTGTGTGTATGTATCTCTTATAAATCAGTAAAAGCAAAACCAAGTAGTCAATTGTAATTTCAAATTCAAAAGAATCTTTCTCTTCCTTAACACTGAGCTACAATTCTCATTAATTTCTGTAACAAAGTATACACTGCAGAGACTTGTTCATCTTTGTGTCAAAAATGAATTAAACATAACTCTGAATAGTAATAAGTGCTGTAATGTTTTCTCCCCTTTTAATTTACATATGCAGTATTCTTTAATGATGTAGTATGCAACTCTTCTAGCCAATCCAAAGAGACAAGAAAGATTCAATTATTCTCCAGCTCTATAAGCAGTTACATATTTTTCTTATATATCAGAATTTCATTACTGCTGAAACAGGTATAAAGATAGCATACAGTGAAAGATCTTATGATCAATAATCAACGAGTCTGAGGATCTGGCAGAAATGCCTAAGAATACATTCACTTTCAAAATATATAGCCTCATTATTGCTAAGACAAATGCTGTCAGCTTTTAAACAAAACATCTTTTTTTTTTTTCTGAGAAAATAAAGAATAAAAGCATCGGAAAATCTCCACATCAAAATAATAAAAGTACAGATCTACAATTAAGATGTCATTAAGTGATCTGAATTGACATGATAATTTAAGAAAACATCACATATGCAGTTTGGTGGTTATAGTAAAATGTACATAGTGGCCAAATTTATATTCAGAAATTTCACACTCAGATCTTTAAGTCAGTAGTATAGTTCCTTCCAAAAGTCCTTAAGATCTTTTTCTCGCAAGGAAGTCTGTTTAGCAAAAACATCATTTCTTGGATGAATTAACCCAGCTGTAAATTCGTATACAGTTAAACATCCTCACTGCACACCCTCATTGTCTTTTTTTTTTTTCTCTGCTCTATACTTCAAGTACAATAGTCACTGGATTGCCAAAAGCACCAGGAAGAGCAGCACTGAGAATACAGAACTGATTTTTATGTCTTTGTAATTTGACAGACAAGCAATTAGAGCTAAGATGTTTGGTTTTTAATGTTAATTTAAAAAATTTAATTTGTAATATCATAGTAAGAAGATGCAACCCTTTCCCTCTGTTTAGTAAATTCTCACTCTATGAGACTTAAATAACCAAAAAAAAAAAAAAAACCTTCCCCCCCCCCCCACCCCCGGAGTACTATACAATAACTGAAAACCATACTGTTGGTACTGAACACTGAAAAAATAGTGTCATGTTAAAGATGAACATTCTCAGGTAAAATACACATAAAACTCATTTCACATAATTGTATTACTTTCTACCCAAACTTGATAGTTATTTCAAATATTGTAAGTGGTATTTCTCAGTTAATAGAAAGTCAATTTCACCCACTCAGAATAACCAAAAATTCTTATGATGTGTCACACAGTGTTATGTTGTGTGACAAATTAGGGGTAAAAAGACATGTGCTGAAGTAAAAGGTAGTTCGGAGGGTAAAGATGCTATCTCTGTCATCCTCCACAAAATAATTGTGGCGGCACTGGAACAGTCAATACAAAGGAATGCAGGAGTTACCCCACGTCTGGACTGAGCACCCTGTTTGTACCAATCACTGTCTAGCTGTCACTGCTCCATTTGCGGCAGTTAGACCCTTACAAAGAAGTGATTCTTTGATTGAACCAGCAACAACCTAGACTCAACATGTAATGAGAAACACGATTTCTAAATAACTTGAATGAATTTGATTCCTGGTAAAGTCAATGCAAAATATCAAGGCTAATTAAACAGCTATTATAAGCATATATGATAAGCATTGCTCATAAACACCAATTTGTATATTCCTGTATTCACTTTTTCCCCTTAAAATGACATTGAGTTAAATGTCTGAAGCAATGCAAGCATATTAAAACGTAAGCGTCTATGCAGATAATGCAAACCACATTTCTTACTTTAGACAGCAAGATATTTATATGGGACAGAAGTCAACTATGAAAACGAAATCCAGGTACCTCCCCTGGATTTCTTTTATTTTTCTACTGGTGTCAGTCAAGAAGCATTTATTTCATATCTCTGTTGATGGGGTGTTCCCAGGGCAAGACGGGTCCAGACCAAGTTCATTCGGTAACGAGCCTATTACACCCTCCCCCCACGTCAACACAGGTTTCCGGTTTGGATGCCCCCAAGTAGTACAGCTCCAAACTGAAGGAGCAGCAAACCACTCAGAGGAAACCAACAAGAAATTTATCAAATCACCAAGTCTAATGGCACTCAAGGGTCAACCGCATCCTGCCTCCTGGAAATGCTCAGGATACAGCCGAAGGAGAAACCTGGGGACGGGGCGGGGCTGTTAAGGATCTTGTTATCAGAGAGAGGAAGCCAGACTGCCCAGGTGAGACTGAGGTAGGGCGCGTCCGAAGAGACAGGGAAGCGGAAAAGTGACGCACGAAGGCGGTCACCTGTGGGGCCACTTGATCCAGCCCCGCCCCCAGGGACAGCAACAAGAGTCAAGGCCGGAAGTCCCCCAAATAAGCCTGGGAAACGCAGAGCTAGGCCTTTTCGGCCAGGCACGGAACTCACCATCCACGGTTTTCTTCTTGAAGAGGGACGCCATGGTCAGGGACCGCACCCGGGCAGCCCGGCTCGGCCCGATCCGGCCAGCGAGTGAGAAAGAACAAGGAGAGATATGACAGCCCCTCGAAGGGTTCGGGATGGCAGAGCGGATGGGCACTTGAAGAGGGCGGGGTCTGCAGTTAGGCCCCGCGGAGAGCGGGTATCCACGAAGCCTGCCGCAGCCGAGTTGCCCGGAGCTCAGGTGACCGCGAACTAAGACACTTTTTGGAGAAGTCACTTCTAGGCGGCGCCTGCGCGTTTGCGCGCGCGCCTGCGCAGTGCGGCGCCTGAAGCCGCGGCTGCTGCCCTCACTTCAGCGGCTGCCCGCTCTCCAGCTTGCATGGGTCCTGGCGCCGCGAGGGATGCACCGCTTGCGATGCTAGCAGTACTTGGGGGATCGCGGGCGGGCTCAGGTGGCTTCTAGGTCCGGGTTCCGCGGACCTAGGGACAGAGATGACCCTTAGCGCTCTCCGTGCCCACCAGGAAGCTGGAAGTAGGGGGTCCCCAGAGTCCCCTAGGACAAGCCTGGGTCGTCCCGGAACCAGTTGATTTATGACCAGCCCCTTGCTGTATATATCAAGCCTTTCATAAGTGCAGGGGCTGATGATAATGCTAAGGTCCGTGCCCTGGTGGTGTTTGTCTTGGGAGTTTTCCGCGGTGACTGGCTCAGCAGTCTCCCCGACGCCCACCCGCGCAGCCCCCTGCGGGACCCAAGGCGCTCACTGCGGCCCTGGGCCCGGGGCTCCTATCACCCGGTGTGGGGCTCCAGGGATCCGGTTTCTAGGCTTGGAAGTGGCCGGGAGAAGGGTGGGGAGCAACTTTCTTAATGCAACGTGTTTTATTTAGTGCTCTTGACTGGAAACAAAAAGGAAATCCACACACATTTGGTGTACACCGGTTTTAATGTCTCCAACTCTGTTTTTTAATATCTGTTTCTTGCAGTTGCTCAAGAAAAATTGCTGGCTATACTGTGAACCTATTAGAATACTGCTGCTGCTGCTGCTAAGTCGCTTCAGTCGTGTCCGACTCTGTGCGACCCCATAGACGGCAGCCCACCAGGCTCTGCCGTCCCTGGGATATTAGAATACTACATACCTGTATATCGGTGTTCACTGTGGAACAAAAGCTTTATATTATGTACAAGGAAAAGCATAATGAATTATTTAAAGAATCCTTCTGTATATAAGCATAAATGTGGGAAATACTATGTTTGGATCAAGATCTTAAATTCATTGTTCATTTTTGTGTGTGTATGTGTCCCTGTCCCTCCATCCCTCCTTCCCCCGCTTTCACTCTCTGTGTGTTTGTATTTGTACACATCTCTGTTTAATATATTACTTTGCTATTTATAATTTTAATTTTGCATTGAACTCTTTCTCCCAATCTCTTAGTGCTTTAAGCAACACTGCCTTCCACAGGATGAAAACAATAGTACTTTTCCCCAAAGATGTGATTTCTGGTAGGAAGACACCTCAATAACAGTATCAGTATTATCAGTCACCTCTGGTTTTATGAATTATGTCTCAAGGATTTTTAAGTATTTGAAGCAGTCAGATTTCCCCTCTTCATTTATCCCCCTGTAGAGACATCAAAGCCTTGAGGGCTAACTCTTCTTCCTGCCATTTCTACTAAAATTTAGCTAAGAATCTGCTCAGGAAAACTTTCTTTTCTCAGGAAAAGTATAATCGTCTTACTCCTTCTCAAGTTATTTGAGATATTGTGGGAAGCTGAAAAAGTGAAGAAATGGGAAAAAAGGTAAGCAGGGCAGTCTGTGCACCCAAGGCCTGGCCTTTCCTGGAGTAAGCTCTATGGCAGAGAGGCAGTTTACCCTGGCTGCCTGTTGTAATGAATGGCGTTGAGCAGTGCTTGAATGCCTGAGAGGCAATAAGCTGTTATGTGTGTAGTGATCCTCTTCTTCCCTGCTGCAGTCACCCTTGTTTTATTACTCCTACACAATCCCCCCCACTGACCCAATTGTAACAGTTGGGAAAATGCCAGAATACTTAGCAGCAACCATATGGAAGACCTTCCAAAAGTGCACAGCAGGAGCTCAAGATGGGGCTTCTTCATTACAATAAAGACAAAATAGAGATGTGTAGTATTTAAACCCAGCGCTGGAATAACGTCATTCTCCCCTAGTTTGAAGCAGGCTGATAGCTGGATAAGCAAACTGGAATCTATTCTGATTAGTTGGTGGCCAAACTGTACCTGTTTATATTTTATAGATCACTCAGGGAAGGAAATGGCAACCCACTCCAGTATTCTTGCCTGGAGAATCCCATGGACAGAGGAGCCTGGCGGGCTACAGTCCATAGGGCCGCAAGAGTCAGACACGACTGAGCGACTAAGCCACCACCACCACCTTGTGGAAGGGTGTGTACACTTAAATATAACTGAGATTTAAGACATCGAGGAGTCATAGGGGCTTCCCTGATAGCTCAGAATCCTCTTGCAATGCAGGAGACCCCAGTTTGATTCCCAGGTCAGGAAGATCCACTGGAGAAGGGATAGGCTGCCCACTCCAGTATTCTTGGGCTTCCCTGTGGCTCAGCTGGTAAAGAACCACCTGCAATGCAGGAGACCTGGGTTTGATCACTGGGTTGGGAAGATCCCCTGAAGAAGGGAAAGGCTACCCACTCCCAGTATTCTGGCCTGGAGAATTCCATGGGCTGCATAGTCCATGGGGTCGCAAAGAGTGGGACACGACTGACAGACTTTCACTTTCAGGGAGTCATAAAGTAGAACACTATGGTATTTTTCATTTCTTTAAAACCAACATTTTCACATACAAACTCACTGAATCAACAAGAAACATGTATGAGCATAGTGGACAGAGAAAACTTTCTAATGTTATTTTTAGATCTTAAGAAATAATGATTTAATATCTTATGGTAATTATGGCCCAATACTAGTCTTCCAAATTATTCATTGAAAAATATTTGTTATATTCCTAATGACACATACCATGTTATGTGTTGGGGACATACTATGAAGAAACAAATTGCGTTCCTCCACCATTTTCTCTTACCATTCTACCAGCTTTTCGTCTCTTATCATTCACTTACTACATTCCAACTCCAATTCTCATGTGTGGGATTTTTTTTTTCCACACCAAGCAGTTCTCCAATACCATCTGGGTGTCCTACAATTTAACTCAGTTCCAACAATTCCAACACTATTTCCTCAGAGATAGCATTAGGTCCCAAAAGATTCCACCCACCGCCCCCCCCACCTTAGGTGCCAGTTGCAAGTCCAGATTGTTAACTGTGCCTCTAACCAACCAGCTATAAACTAGATGTTCCTATAACCCTTCACCCCCACCTTTGAATGCATACTAAGTCACTTCAGTAGTGTCTGACTCTGCAACCCTATGGACTGTAGCCCACCAGGCTCCTCTATCCATGGGATTCTCCAAGCAAGAATTCTGGAATGGGTTGCCATCTCCTCCTCCAAGGGATCATCCCACCCCAGGGATCGAACCCACATCTCTTATATCTCCTATATTGGCAGGCAGGTTCTTTGCCACTAGGGCTACCTGGGAAGCACCCCCTTTGGGTTTAGTTAGTTTGTTAGATTATCTCAACAGAACTCAGGAAACCAGTTTACTCACTAGACCAGTGGTCTCCAACCTTTTGGCACCAAGGACAAATTTCGTGGAAGACAGATTTTCCGCAAACTTGGCAGGCAGGGAGGGGGTTTGAGATGATTCAAGTATGTTATATTTACCATGCACTTTATTTCCAATCTAATACTGCTGCTGATTTGACAGGAGGTCCCAGCCAACCTCCCCAGAGATTGGGGACACCTGCATTAGACTACCAGTTTATTACAAAGGATATTAAAGGATATGAATCAACAGTCAGGTGGAGGGATAGCTAGAGCCAAGTTCTGAATGCAGGATCTTCTGTCCCCATGGAGTTTTGAGCCCAGACAAGGTGGCATGTGGATGTGTTCTGGCTCACCAACCTGGAAGTTCCCTAAACCTCAACCTTTTGGATTTTTAATACCTTATAAGGCAGGACTGATTAAAAAATTGATCAGTGATGACTGAACTCAATTTCCAGCCCCTCTCCCCTCTCCAGAGGTTGGAGGAAGGAGACTCAAAATTCTAACCCTCTAACACATGGCTCGTTCCTCTCATGACCAGTCACCATCCTAAGAAGCTTTACAAAAGTCGCTTTATTATCATAAACTCAGTGTGTTTGAAAGAGGTTTGTTATGAATGTCAATACATATTTATTGCTTTTATCACTTATGAATTTTCAAGGGTTTTGGAGCTTTATGTCAGAAATGAGGATGAAGACCAAATATATATTTCTTTTTATATGTGATGATAGCATACGTGTCCATCACAGAACAAGTTTTGGCTCAGTGTAAAGAAAAGAGCTTTCAAAAGCAGAACTCTTTGAAAACAGGATGCATGCTGGATGAGATAGTAAGCGTTTTGTCACAGAAGTGCTCAAGCAGGAGCAAGTTGTGGTAGAAAGAATTCTTTTGAAGAATCAAACGCCTGATTGGAAGGTTTCTAAGTTTCTTTTAAATTTTGAAATTCTTTTATGAATAAAATATAGCTCAGCCCAAATATCTTGGGATAGGGTGTTCCATTCCCTACAAGTAATGCCATCAAATCTTATTGGCTTCACCTTTAAAGATACGGTAAAGCCAAGAGGATAAACATATTTTAGGGGTTTTGGATCATCTTGATTCAGGTAACCTTCATTTTCCTCCAGATCATAACCATCTATGTAATTGGCATTTCCCTGCTTTCATCTTCACCTCACTCTTCTTTTGTATCAGTATAGAGACAGAGTGGTCCTGTCAAAATGTGAATCAGAGCAGAGCATGCTATTCTATTTCTCAGAAGGAGATCAGCATAATCTCAATACTTATGTCTGGACTACACATACAAGTGTGAATGTGCTCACACTCACACACACACACACCTGTTCCACAGATTGAACTTCAGCAACCATCCAGGTTGCTTTCCTATTCATTTCTCTTCATTGTGCATCACTCACATGGAACATAATTGTTTACATGCGATCCTAAAAAAATTATGCCATTAGTTATCTACATGGAATTTCTGATAGAACTCCCTTTCATTTTATTAATTTTTGAATTACATCAAGATTTTAGTCAAGTAAAAATTTTAGTGTTTTTAAAAAATATGCATTCCTATTCGGTCTTCCCATCCTATTCTTGATTATGGATAATTGTAGCCCACATATAAAAGTTTCATGCATCCCTGGAGACATTCATTCATGTTTGTATTGATTCACTTATAAGTACTTTAGAAACTTAGGGCAGAAAGAGTTGTTGGCAAAATTCAAACATCTCTTATTTCTTGAAACACGTAGCAGTTAAGGGAGAAATCAAAAGGCTTTTCACAGCTGTCCAGCTGGCAAGGTGCTGAGTCAGAATATGTGGGGACAGACTCCTTTGCTGAGTCTATGCTTCGTAGTCAGTTTTGTTGGCTCTTGTCGGTTACCACGTGGCTGTGAGTGGGTAGGCTGTGTGTACTCAGGCGACGGGACAGCGAAGAGTGTGGGCTGTCTCAGGTTGCTGCTTCCCACATTTGCTGACAGAGGAACCCAAGGTTTGATTTCAAGGAAAGGTATGTTAGAGAAGGACCTCTTGTTTTATCTTCACTTGCTGGCTTCCATCTCTTGTCAGGGCTCAATATTTATACATGGATCCCCCTCTCTCAGCTTCTCCAAATTCAAAGCAGAGAGGCATCACTTATTCCATCTGACTAAAATAAAGGACCAACACTCAAATGGGATTATCTTAAACACATGTATATCCATTTCAAGCCAAATAATGTATGCAACATTTATGCACCAAATAATGTGTGCAAGCCAAATGCAACATTTTCCCATATTTTAGCATGTTCACCATGTTTTTGCATTAAAATTTCAAATATTCCCTATAATTTCTGCCTCCATGCTTTTATAGTTCCAGAAATTCACCTCATTTTTCTCTTTGTCAAATCTTGCTTTATAAAATATCTGCTATAAAAAATGAGTTGGACAAGGCAGACATTTAGTCAATGAAAAGCTAAATGAGTACCCTAAATGTGTATGGCTGCACATCATTGGTTTTATAGTCACAAAGTGTTCTTGTGTTATTTGGAATATGTAACAGTGTTATCCTTTTTGAAAAATAAACTAAACTTTGCCCTGAATTTCTCAGTGTTAATAGGAGTTGCACATGAGTAAATCAAGACTGAATTTGTGCCCCCTGGCACAACACAGCATATGTGTATATTTGCTCTTCAATCAATAAGAATTCTAGAGTACAGAGCTACTACCATACAAAATAGAAATGAACTTCAACATAGGGGTAATGGATTTGCTTCTTCAATAAAATAAACCTTAATAGCTATCTCACTTTCTATTTCACACGAATAGAAATTAAGAAAGGCTCTGGATATTAGATCTTGGTAAATTAGTAAGTATGAATAATTTACTAAAACAATGGCATTGAACTTTCTATACAAATACATTGACCTTTCAGAGTAGTACTCATTTCAAGCTACATTTATGTGGCTTTCTTGTCATTGCTTATTCAGTAACAAACAGTGAAAGAGCACATGTACTATGAAATATATAGTGCTAGTTAGTAACTCTGAAAGTGAAAGTCACTCAGTCATGTCTGACTCTTTGTGACCCCATGGACTGTACAGTCCGTGGAATTCTCCAGGCCAGAATTCTGGACTGGGTAGCCTTTCCCTTCTCCAGGGGATCTTTCCAACCCTGGGATTGAACCCAGGTCTCCCCCATTGCAAGTGGATTCTTCACCAGCTGAGCCACAAGGGAAGTAACTCTGAGGGATCTAAAAATGAGTTAGACATGAAGATTGTTCTAGAGAAGTTAAAAGTCTATTACAATTACTAGTGGTGTGTCAAGAGTTAAACAATTTAAAAAGATAAATGTACTCCTCTGGGGCTTTCCTGGTGGCTCAGTGGTAAAGAATCCACCTGTCAATGCAGGGGATGTGGGTTTGATCCCTGGGTCAGGAAGATACTCTGGAGAAGGAAATGGCAATCCACTCCAGTATTCTTGCCTGGGAAATCCTGTAGACAGAGGAGCCTGGTGGTTTACAGTCCATGGGGTCACAAAACAATTGGATATGACATGAACATTCACACATGCACTCAAGAATTAAATGCCACACTATATGGTCTCTTGAGGTCACTAACAAAATTGCATCTTTAATTGAATGTATGACTATAAATTTTAAGTTTGGAGATCTTTCAGATAGTTGGGCTACTCAAAAAATTGGCCCAGAAGCTCAAAGATGCCCAAGAGTAGATGAAAAGTTAAAATAATTTTGAAAATAGTTTTAGTTATTTTTAATGCAAAAAAATGTAAGAAGGTCTAAAGTTCATAAACTGGACCTTGTTGATAGACACAAGTGCAGTGATCAGTAATATCTATGTACAATGTTCATATGTTGGAGGAATGCTGTATCACATTTTCACAGTTTAATATGAGGATTTCATATCTTCTCTCTCTATATGTGAAAATGACAGTTTAGGCTACAAACTAGCCTTTTCAAAACATATAATTAAAAATTTAATATTTCTATATTATAAAAATTTAAGACAATCACTTATAAAAGAAGTCTGGGCACTCAGTTTGTTGAAATCTTGTTAATATGTATTTAGACACAGTTGTGAAATTCTCTCTAGCTAACTTTTTACATAGTCTTCACAATAGTGCAAACAATAATCATATTTAGTGATTATCTGTTCCATGTACAGCGTAAAGAAGTATAAAGAAATATTTGATAAGTTAGTTGCCAAATTAAAAATAACATATTTTAGTGATGACGAGTAACCCTACAAGAAAAGTAATTGTATTAGAAGGGTTAAATTTGTATTCAAGAAGAGAAAGCTGATTTGATACATCAGAACAGACTTCATAGTTTAAAACCATTTTTATGAAAACAGCTGTTGCATTTGGAGATGTGGAGAGTCTAAGTGCAAGTCTGAGATCAGCTGGAATAGGAAACTGGCTTATAAAGAAGGCTGTTCAGAAGTTGTTTATTCCCAACTTTTCCCTTGAGTGGCTACCCTCGACTTTATTACCAGAAGGATGCTGTATGATTTTCCTATTGCTGCTGTAACAAGTTATCACAACCTTAGTGACTTAACTCAAATGTAATATTTTAGTTATTGAGCCTGGGAATCTAAAATGGGCCTTAATGGACTAAAATGAAGGTTTCATCAGGGATGTGTTCCTTCTAGAGGCTGCCTGAATTCTTTGGGCCCTTGCTCCTTTCTTCATCTTCAAGTCTTGCAGGTTAGCATATTCAAATCTGTCTCTGACACTGTCTTCTAACCTTCTACATGGAAGGTAACTTGTGATTACATTGGACGTGGTCAGACACTCAAGGAAAATTTCTTTGTTTTAAAGTTAGCTGATTAGCAACTTGAATTCCATCTAGACACTGATTTCCTTCTGCCATGTAACAAAGCATATCCATAGGTTTCAGGCTTTAGGAGGTAAACTTCTTTGAGGAATAACATTCTGCCTGCCAGAAGTGAGGCTGTGTTTTTCATAAAAAGTGTGAATCATTGGGCTGCATAGCATTCTTTGGGATATTTGAGTTGTAGATTGTTTCCCCTGTGCTTTGGAACACCACCCATGTGGTTAAAGAGCACTGTTGACCCCACTGACATGGATAGACTGCTCTTTTCTACTACAATACATCATAGTCAGGTGTGTTCAAAATATTAAACTATCCTATTTTCATTTTGTGGGAGTATTCTTGATGCTTTCTCACATCAGCTCTAGCAAATTTCTATGAAAGGGAGTAAAAGATCTTTGGACAAAAGCCTTTTGTCCAAAAGATCAGGATCCATCAAGATGGAATTTTCCGTCCTGACATGGAATTTTTCACTGAAACAGACTTGGCTTAATGCTTTGTTCTAAATTCTTTCTTATGGATATAGTACATTTGTATTTAATGACAGTTTTATTTAATTGGTATTTATTTTAGACTCAAACTGCATTCATAGTACTGACAATCAACATATTTAAATGTTTAGATGACTGACTGCCTTTTTCTTTTATCCTCCACATGTGTTTGACAACTTAGGTTTCAATAAACTTTATATCAAGTCAACAATATTCAACCATCATTTAGCATATAATTTAAATATTTTTCAAAAATACACTTTGGATTAATGCCACTCAGTTTTATTGTAAGAAATAAATACATTTCCTGGAGAAGGAAATGGCAACCCACTCCAGTATTTCTGCCTAGAAAGTGCCATGGACAGAGGTACCTGATGGGCTGCAGTCCATGAGATCATAGAGTTGGACATGACTGAGATCCTGAGCACAGACCAGAATGCTCAATAATTTACTCAGTCATTTATTTCTTCATTTTTTCATTCACTTGTGCTAGAATTTTAGAGGTGAAGGGGATCTTAAAAGTTATCTATTACAAGCTCTTCATTTTACAAATAGCTATCATGACCCATAACAAAGAATTGCCGAGGCTCACTGTTGGTCAGTGTGAGTTCTACAAGGAACTCCAGTGACTCAGGTCTCAGGTCAGTGCTTGTCCTGTCCTATAGATCTGTCTTAATAAAGAAGCAGATAATAAAGAAGAATAAAGAAAGGATCTGGAAGGCAGCCTCTGAGAAATGTGCAGGCATTGAGACATTTTGGTTTATGAAGAAATGATGGTATGTTCCTCCCACTTTCAGTGCCCAGGGTATAATTCATGTAGCTCATTGAGGTCAGTTGTGTAAATATGAGAGATCAGCCCTTTGGGTAAACTCCCCATTCTCTTGGATACATTTCAGGATACATTTGAACTAGGAAACTTTTTTTCAACAAGTGATTTCTGCCATCAATACGGAGATTCAGAACACTAATATTTTTATAAGTATATTCTGATTTTAATGAAGACAGAAAGTTATTTTAGGTCAGAAGCATAAATGGCAAAGCTGAACTCAGTTCCTGAAAGGAACGATCCAGGAAAGGGTTTGGAAACATGAGGGTGGGATTGGGAACATGAATGAGGGTGAGAAGCCTTTATCCACAATCTGCTAAAGAACTTAGAAAGTGATGAAGGCAGTTCTCATGAACAAGTCAGAATATACACATGCACTCAGCTCATCATTCAATTTCTAAACCATTAGAAACAGTTCTTAAGTCTCACAGTTCCCTCAAATTCAGTGTAAGGTTATTCAAGTTAGAATGGTGAAATAGAGACTGACAGAAAATACTAGTATTCCTTTGGGACACATTCTGCATTTAAGAAGCAAAAGGCACAAAAATAGACAGGGCAAGCATTTTACCTAAATTAAAATCATGAAGATGCAGTATCTTCCAGAATATGGTTTAAAAATTGAAAAATAAATTACAAAAAGTTTTATATCAAAATAATGCTTAATGATAAGGAAGACTTCCCAAAATTGAGTCAGAAATGTTGGTCAGATAAGTCATATAAATACAAGTATAAATTATGGTTAACCATCATTTTGGTAATATCTGATGTTACAAAAGTGGGCGGTTGCTTTTTCTACATTTTGCACATAACGCATTACATAGAAAAGCGGGTCTAAGCACAGAGTTCTGCTACCAAGGGAGGATGGGGACTTTCTCCTTGGGGGTCATAAATATAGTTTTCCATCTGCTGGAAACTGTTTAGGTGAAACATGCCTGAAGTCAGGGGCTGGATCAGATGATCTCTGGGGGTCTCTTCCAGCCTTTTGAGTCTTTGAGAGAAATTTCTAATCAGCATGTTAATGACTACTTTAAATTTGTATTCTGGTTTCCTTGAAGATAATTACCAGAAACACTAAACAGTGAACAGCATTTCTAAATGCCTGTTTAAGAGATGAAGAGAAAGAAGAAAGAAATTCTGTTTAAAAAGAAAAGAAAAAAATAGAGGTAAGAGAATGTGACCCACTCGATATCAGAGAAAGCAATTACCTGAGAAGGTGGTATGGTTCGGTGGTCTTGGTAATGTCTGAGAAAGTCCAAGGATGCTGGATCTTTTCCTTGTTCTTAGATGTCTTGCTGTGTGACCCAGGCCAAGTCAGTTGACCTTAGTTTCTTCATCTGAAAATGCAAGACCCCAGGAGTTGTGCTTGATTACCTGACTAATATCAAGGTACAGGAACTAAATGAAGAATGGAATTTCACTTTGGGCTTCATCACTGCTGCAGCGATGACAGATGGGAATCACATGAATTAGGTTAGCTCCTGCGCTTCATTAACTGACAGCAAAAAAAGTCTCAACATGGATGGTAAACTAAACTTTGAAAACACTTAAAAAAATCTTAATTTGGATATTATAAATCTTAATTTGGATATTATAGAGATGATAAATATGGCAAAGATGTATTTAATTTCTACATAATAGAAAATCAACTTTAATATTATTCTGTATGTTCAAGCAATTTAGTTTCTCCAAAATTAGCCAGAGAAGAAAAGGAGTGGGGGAAATACACACTATAGGCCAATACGTTCTCTTTTTGTATCTAGTCTTTAGAGGGGGAAAGGCCTTTTTATTAATATTGATTATCAATTCAATATTGATGTATAGCTGCTTTATAAATAACAAAATGTATCAGTCCAAATTATTTTTCTCCCTATGTACTCCTTTTCTTTACCAGTAGTAAAATAAGTTTAGTCTGAATTTTCATATGTTTCTGACACAAAACGTCATTTACCCTAGGTGACTAAGCTGGCAAGTTCCCACAAGGGTTAAGAGCTTAGCTTCATGCTATTTCCAACACGTTTTTCCCACCAGAGAGTGTTGTTTGTTTTAGTAAACATGTCCTATATGTGTATGTATAACTGAATCACTTCGTTGAACAACTAAAACTAAAATCAAATTGTAAACCAGCTATGCTCCATTATAAAATAAAATTTTTTAAAATGTCCTAAATAAGAAATCAAATGAAGAAGGAATTAAGCTTATACCTAACACAGAAGATAATACTTTCCAATAATAAGCTAAAACTTATCTCTGAGTACTACTAATAATCATTACCTATATTTTAATAAATAATATATTCCACTTACAGTGAAAAAGCCAAGCCCATTCTGGAAAAGTGGTTGGCATTTTGATTAAAGATTGCAATTATAGGCAGCTTTTTGTTCACGAATGTTAAGGGGAGGGCATGGATATCACGGGAAATACTGCTCTATGTGAGGTTTGGGGAATCATAAATCCTGGTTCCGACTCTGCTATTCAGGTTGTAGATGGCATTATACCTTAGTCCCACCATCTGTACAGTATGAATAATCATATTTCTCTAACTCACAGGTGTGTTGTAAAGAGCAGACAATAAAAAGTAACTGAACATACAGCCATCCTCAGAGCCCAGATGATAAGGAAAACAAATGGTTAAGAGATACAAAGTAAGTGAGTTGAACTTCCTAATAAAACTCTGAGAATCACATTTAACCTGATAACAAAATATCTGTCCTGACAATGTTCACCTACCAAGATTCTCATAAGGCTCAATTTTATTCACAAAATGTGCATGATTTGGACTTTTGGTTTTATTCCAGAGTCTGTGAGGGGCAACAAAAGAGAAACACACTTCCCAACCCTGCAGCGTTTGGAATGTCTTATATGAGGGATCAGCAAATGGTATATTCTCACTGTGAATCTATGCAGTATTTAATATTGAATTACAACTTTCATTGAAAGAGTGAAAAGTATACTTTAGTTGAATAAGAGGGACTAGGATGACTGTTAGGAGCCGAAGAAATGCCTTTTTATTCCAGGTATTGACATTCATTAATATGACACAGGTAAAATGCCCAGTAAGCCTTTGTGTTTCTTCCTTAAAAATTTGGAATTCCAAGGATACCAAGTCAATATGCCTAATTCAGATCAAATATTTACCCCAGGATATTCAGATACACTCAGAATAGGCAGGTTAGAGGACAATATAATCAGGCTTCCCTACTGGCCCAGACAGGAAAGAACGTACCTGCAGTGCAGGAGACAGAGGGTCAATTCCTGGGTCAGGAAGACCCCCTGGAGAAAAGAATGGCTATCCATTTCAGTATTCTTGCCTGGAGAATTCCATGGAAAGAGGAGCCTCGCAGGCCTACAGTCCATGGGGTTGTAAAGAGTCAGACATGACTGAGCAACTAATACTTAGCCTATTAGTGGGTTATTCGCAGATACAGGGAAATCTTGGTGAACCAAGAAATCACCCCCTTGACTTCTATAAGCATGTTACTAAATGTATATTACTGAATGTTATTAAAAGTAAGTTAGATCCTTTCCTGTCTCTGCTGCCTGATAAATACCTTTTTGCTTCAACTCCTTTACCCACCATTGAAGAAAACCAGAGTTTTGAAATGTGGGGTTAAAAGTTGTGAAGTTGTGTGTCTCCAGTTCCTTTCTTTGTATGACTTTCTGTGAAGACTTTGTTCTCAACATACCAGTTTGTTTTTTTTAAAGAAAGCAATCTCTTGTCTTCTTTGTTTTGTGAAATGTGAGCTTTATCCAAGAAAAATTAAATAAACAGCACAAATAAATAAGTTGAGGATCTCTGGTTTAGTGTTAGGAAAATCAGAAAGAAAGAGAATTTCAAGGATGGGTAGTCAAAATTGTGAAAATCATGAACAGTGCATGAAAAGTATGGGTGAGAGGAGAAATAAACATAATTCTATAATTTCTTACCAAAACAACAACCAAAAGCATTAGTGAGACCCAAGAACATAGGACATGCATATGGTTCATTAATGAGATGTCTGTAAAAAGATTGGAAATCATGCAGCAGGCTCTGTAACTAAAGGAAAGAGAAATTTCCATATATCTCAGCCTAGATTGATGAAGTTTCAAATTAGTGAGAAGACCAACTGAGTTGTAACACAGATTATTTTTAAAATGCTTCCCATCCATTTGCCAGAAACTTCAGCTAGTTTAATATTACCACTTTCACTTCCAGCAACATGTGATTCAGTTGAAGAAAACTGAATAAATTCTGATTTAGTCAACTAGGATAAGCTGATGAATCCTGCAGCTCTTTGACATGCCTCCAAGTTAGACCATCAATACCAAAGCACTGAGAAGATGAAGATTATGGGCATGGATGAAGAAAGACACTGTGTCACCAAGAAATTGTGCATAATTGCCAATGGTCAAATGTTTCCTCCATGTTGCATTTTAACCTCAAAATATTTCTGAAAATTATCTCCTCAGAAATGTTACTCCATATTTGTATGCACATACATAGGTTCATGTATGCACACAGTAGGTTGAAAATTGTCTGAACTATTAGACTGGATATACATTTTCTGGAAGAAACAAGTAGGAACATTTCTTAGTGAGCTGCAATATTTCACTTCTTGATTTATTTAGTGGGCATGCATTGGACCAGTTTGAACATAAACTTACCCCAAACTATAATGACTTAGTTGTTAATTGCTGCCATTGTGAGTGGGTAACTGCAACCTCATGATTTTCAACCAACCAATCATTTAAGGACCATTTAAAGGAGGGTGTGACCCCTTGTTGATGAAAGACAGCTACCTGTTAACACCTGCTAAGATTAATCTAGTGTCAGATATAAAAACTGCTGAATGGGAACCTAAATGAAAATTTTGAAGGGAATAGTGACTATGTAAAAAATAACCATGCATCAAAAACACATTTAGCAGGACAAAAGATGACAATTAGTATGAAAACATGCTCACTGATGAAGGAATAAAAAAAAATTCAAAAAAGTAGTCTCTCAAAGTAAACATATTTCAGAAATTGCATATCAATTGAATTTGAGACTTAGAAAATTATGTACCCTCCCCAAAGTGATATAGTCTTATATTTTTCTTTAAATATATTCATAAATTATATTTAACTTTTTTTGCATCTAAATAAGTCTAAAAGCTCTTCCAACAATATAAAATAAAAAGTATATGTTTCAGGAAAGTATATCATTTTATTGGCAGATTTTTTTTCCTTATCAATTGCACGTAAGAGAAGGTACTTCTGAGAACTGATGTCATCTTAGATTAAATAAAGTACTATAATAGGGATTTTCACAATGTTACATGTCACCATTTTTTTTTACCTACTCTCATCCATCTATTTGTACAATCCATAATAAGTAACAATTTTGTTCTAGGAAATGTACTAAAAACTAGGGATAAAAAGTCTAATGAGGTATAGTCTTGTGATTAATGTCATTACAGTCTAGCTGGGGAGAAATGGAGAAGAAATAATTATAAGGTGATAAACATTGTATTTTGCTGTGCTTAGTCACTCAGTCATGTCCAACTCTTTGCAACGCTATGGACTGTAGCCCACCAGGCTCCTCTGTCCATGGGATTCTCCAAGCAAGAATACTGGAGTGGGTTGCCATGCCCTCCTCCAGGGGATCTTCCCCACCCAGGGACTGAACCCAGGTTTCCAGCGTTGCAGATGGATTCTTTACCATCTGAGCCACCATGGAAGCCCAAGAATACGGGAATGGGTAGCCTATCCCTTCTCCAGGGGATCTTCCCAACAACCCAGGAATCAAACCAGGGTCTCCCTGCATTGCGGTTGAGTTCTTTACCAGCCGAGCTACCAGGAAAGCCTCAGCACTGTATTATGTATGTGTATGTGTACAAAAACACTATTATTGAAATAACTATATGAAGTCACTGGCTCTACCTGGGAGATTCTGAGAAAACAGAAGAAAGATTAGGGATTACATCATGAATAAGTGCTTATTAGACAAAAAGGGAACACATTTTGAGTAGAGGGAACAATATATGCAAAGATCAGAATGACAGAAACAGCAGTATTAGAGGAATTTAGAGGAATAAATTGGAAACAGATTTTGAAATATTTAGTTTGCAATGAGAAGATTGTAGTAATTGGAATCACTGAAGACTTCTCCAGCATTTGATTTTTAACTTTATTTTTATGAATTGTACATGACAAAAAATTTACCATCTTAACCATGTTAAGTGTACAGTTCCATAGTATAAGTACATTCACGTTGGATTGCTAACATTAAATTTTGAGAAGGTCATCTTGTGGTAGGTAAACTGGAGTTCAAAGTCATTAGACAAACAATGAATTGAGTATTTTAATTGAGGTATGATAGGACCAAAATTAGAACTGGAGACTAGAAGATAGAGACTACTAAAATAAAGTTTGTAGGAGGGGGATTATTTAAGGCAGGTGGTGCTAGTGGTAAAGAATCTGCTTGCCTATGCAGAGACACAAGAGATAGCAGGTTCGACCCCTGGGTTGGAAAGATCTCCTGGAGGAGGAAATGGCACTCCGTTCCAGTACTCTTGCCTGGAAAGTCCCATGGACAGAGGAGCCTGGTGGGCTACAGTCCACAGGGTCACAAAGAGTCAGACATGACAGAGAGACTAACACTTTTACCTAAAGAACAAAGAGTCAGTAAAGGAGACCGTGAAGGAATAGTGAAAGGAAGAATTAAGAGAGGCAGACGACAGAAACATCAAGGAAAGTATTTCAAGTGACAAGAGCATCTACCTATATGAAATATTAATAACACTCAAATAGAATAAAGCTTTTTAGATAGTCCACTGGATTTGACAATTAGGAGTCATTGGTGAGTATAGGAAGAGCGGTTCTATAAGATAATTGGGGATGAGGTCATGAGCATAAGTGAAATACAGTGAGTTGAAACAATAGTAGGAACAATAAGAATATGAAAGAATAGGAATGATGGTAGTTGCTGTTTATAGACCATTTACACAGTGCTGGGTATTGTGCAAGTGTTATGTAACATTATGACATATAATTGTCCTACAAAATTTTTGCTATAGGTATTAAATTTCACAGACTTAGAAAATTTATATAACTTGCCCAAGGATATACAGCCTACTATAAAGGCTGAAGGCAGGTTTATACTACTCTATATACCATTGACAAGGAGTAAGTAGAAACTCAGGATGTTTACAGAATTAAGAACAAAGTATTCTTTCAAGATGTTTGACCACAAAAGGAAGGAAGAAGATGAGTCAGTAACTGAAGGAGATACTAATATTGAGGAAAGTTGTTTATTTATTTATTTTGAGGGGATTGGTGTGAGAGGCAGAGTTTTTATGTTTTTATTTTTTTGAGGCAGAGTTTTTAGATTGAACAAATTGAACAAAACTCAAATTGTTTCGCAATAATTAGTTTAGAAAAACAGAGTTTCAATAATGTAAAGATAGAGAGGCTATTTAGTGGAATGAGAGCCCAGAGTAGGAAGAATAAAATTTCCAGTTCACGGGTCAAAAGTTTACTCTCTGAGAA
Organism: Odocoileus virginianus; assembly: GCF_023699985.2. NCBI lineage: Eukaryota > Metazoa > Chordata > Mammalia > Artiodactyla > Cervidae > Odocoileus > Odocoileus virginianus. The sequence goes on from NC_069698.1 coordinate 19,776,394, forward strand.
TAGGAAAAATCTGAAGTGGCAGAAGAAAAGGAAAAAAGAATGTATGGCGTTACATACAGGTAACTGAGCATGGTAGTACAGTTATGGAGTTTTTGAGTGATACTCAGTTTTTTTTTTAACAGTGTAGAATATGTTTGGGGTTTTGAAAGGCATATAAGAGTAAGCACAACAAATGTCTCGAGAAACTGGAAAAGAAGAGAATTACAGTAGTAAGCACTTTAGTGGTATAGGTGAAATGAGAAACTGTAACTTGAGTGAACTCCAATAAATATTTTCATGTGATTCATCATTACCAGTGTGTAAGGCATTGATAATAAAAGAGAATTGAAGGCAATTCTTGTATTGATCCGTGGATAGTGAGGGCATACAGGCATCCCAGATGGCTTAGATGGTAAAGAATCTACCTGCAGAGTACTAGTCCAGGGTTCGATCCCTCGGTTGGGAAGATTCTCTGGAGAAGGAAATAGCAACCCACTCCAGTATTCTTACCTGGAGAATTCTGTGGACAGAGGGGCCTGGCAGGCTATAGTCCATGGTGTCACAAAGAGAAGGACATGACTGAGCAACTAACACACACTGAGGGTATAATAGTAGAAAGATGAGAAAGGAAGAGAATTCAGGAAAGTGGTGAAAGCACCATTAGTGTGAAATCAGCACAGAGCTGCTAAGCAGGCTGGGGTTAGCTACAGAATCATTGTCTGGTGTCAGAGCAGAAATGTAGTGTAGACAGACAGTGAGAGCTATGAAATAATAAGTGATTGTGAGAAGAATTTCAGGATTTAAACTTTCAGAATCAATCCTGAGAGTTGACTAGGTCCAGTGTCTCATCGTGAAATAATTTTGCTAAAGAAGGAGGAATGAGAAATGCCCAAATTAAAATCATATCTGGTAAATAGGGGTTTAAAAATTTGAATTTTACTCCTAGTTGAGTAATTCTTCTAGCATACCTTTCACTAGCAGCTTTGAAAAAGAAAAATAATTCTCAAGAATACAACCCTTAGGGGTTGTATCTTTAGCAAAATTATTTCACAATGAGACACTAGACCTAGTCAACTCTCAGGGGACTTTTGGACTCTGTGGCAGAAGGCGAGGGTGGGATGTTTTGAGAGAACAGCATCGAAACATGTATATTATCTAGGGTGAAACAGATCACCAGCTCAGGCTGGATGCATGAGACAAGTGCTCGGGCCTGGTGCACTGGGAAGACCCAGAGGGATCGGGTGGAGAGGGAGGTGGGAGGGGGGATCAGGATGGGGAATACATGTAAATCCATGGCTGATTCATGTCAATGTATGACAAAAACCACTACAATACTGTGAAGTAATTAGCCTCCAACTAATAAAAATAAATGAAAAAAAATAACATTTTATATTCCTAAAAAGAAAAGAATACAACTCTTACAAAAACCCATCGATTCCTATACCTAACTTGTGAATTCATGAAAAGCAATCTTTTTTCTCACTACTATCTTAAACAAGCCTACTACTAGTGCACAAGACTCACAGTAGTACCTTTTGAACCCCAAATGCTGGTTAATGTAGGTACTGCTGTTAATCTACTTCTAGAAGCCTGCATTTTCTTCAAGGTTAAAGCTTGGATTCATGAGAACAATAACCATTCCTCTTCTTCAGCAGTTAACTTTTGTGTTTATGATCAGTCCCTGAAAATTGTCAATCATTTTTGAAGAAATTTGCTCATGGTTTTCTATCTCTTGTTACTAAGCCCAAGCTTAAATATTTGCATAGTATAAACTTGTATAATGTACTCCATAAGCATTTATGTGATAGTTTATTATTTTATCTCTTCTATTATTTTCTCACTCTTTGTTATTGTTTTATTTTTAAGTTTGTTTCAATGACAAAGGCACCCAAAGATAGAATAAAAGCAAATATTCATGCCTACTATGGAGGTATTAGGAACTGAAGCCTTTGTGAGGTAACTAGATTTAGATGAGAACTTGAGGATTGGGTCTTGGATGATGGGATTAGTGGCTTTATAAGGGACATATAGGGCAACACTAGTGGTAAAGACAAACTGCTAACAAACGTCTGTCTAGTCAAAGCTATAGTTTTTCCAGAGGTCATGTAGAGATGTGAGAGTAGGACCATAAAGAAAGCTGGGCAACAAAGAATTGATGCTTTTGAACTGTGGTGCTGGAGAAGACTCTTGAGAGTCTCTTGGACTGCAAGGAGATCAAACCAGTCAATCCTAAAGGAAATCAGTCCTGAATATTCATCGGTAAGACTAATGCTGAAGCTGAAGCTCCAAACCTTTGGCCACGAGATGCAAAGAACTGACTCCTTAGAAAAGACCCTGATGCTGGGAAAGATGGAAGGCAGGAGGAGAAGGGGATGACAGAGGATGAGATGGCTGGATGGCATCACCAACTCGATGGACGTGAGTTTGAGCAAGCAGCAGGAGTTGGTGATAGACAGGGAAGCCTGGTGTGCTGCAGTCCATGGAGTTGCAAAGAGCTGGACATGACTGAGTGACTGAACTGAACTGTGTGGTGAAGAATCCACCTGCCAATTCAGGAGACACAAGACACAGGTTCAATCCCTGATTGGGAAGATCCCACAGAGGAGGAAATGGCAACCCACTCCAGTATTCTTGCCTGGAAAATCCCATGGATGGAGCAACCTGGCAGGCTACAGCCTGTGGGGTTGCAAAGAGTCAGACACATCTAAGCAACTGAGCATGCACACACAAGAAGAGACATCAGAGAGCTTGCTCTATTTTCTGGCACGTGGTACATGCAAAGAAGAGGTCATGTGAGCACATAGTGAAAAGGCATCCGTCTGCAAGTCAAGAGAAGATCTCTCACAAAAACCTAATCATGTTGGCACCCTACTCTCAGATTTCCAACTTCCAGAACTATGAGAAATACATTTCTGTTGTTTAAGCCACTCAGTCTGTGGTATTTTGTTACGGCAGCCAGAGAAAACTAAGACATCGGTATCTACAGATGTTCATGGTATTTGGGCCTTAAGCCTGTATATGTATAATGATGTTTCAGCTTCCCAGAATGTGTGCAGGAAATGTACATGAAGCCCAGCTCTGTCTTGCCACAGCTAGTGTGTGAATCATTTTCAAATTTTGCAACTGAGAGTTCGGTGATAGTTCCTTTTTCCAAAGTTAATGATGCAAGAAAACATTATCAAATTTAGATTAGGTCTTCCACTTAGAGAAATAGTTCTCAATGAGGATGATTTTGCCCCTCAGGAGACATTTCTGGTTGTCACAACTCATGGTGTAGTGTGGAGGGTGCTACTGGAATATAATGGTTAGAAATCAGAGATACTGCTAAACCCAGTGTCATAATACTAGGAATGGTACCCCAGGATAGAGAATTATGCATCTCTACATGTCATTAGTGCTGAGGTTGAAAACACCTGGCTTAAAAGAAATTTTCATGGAAATAATTTGATTTTATATTAGCTTGGTATTTGTTGGATTTGGGGGATGCCTAAGATTTGAATTACATATGTCATTTTTCTTCTGCTTTTTATTTTTAACTTCAAGGGATGGAATAATACCAATTTAGGGAAACTTAGGGGAAATTAAACTAGAAATAACTGGAGAAATTTGGGAGCTAAAAATACTCAAATATCATTTCTTATACATTCTACCTTGCAAGTTTCGAAGATGGGGCTGCTCTGGTTTAAATGTCCTTTGGAGCATGCTCAGTTCTAGGTAGATATTATTACTTACAGTAATAATTAAAGATATTCTGAATCATCAAGAAATATTTTTTCCTCTTAACATTACTGAATTTTATTTCATTAACTATGATACCACATTCTAAACAATCCTTTTCTTGAACTTCAATTTGATGATATTTGCATTCTCTTTCTATGAAAATTAATAATATGTGAAAATCACTTTTCTAGTGAAAAGGATGCCAGATATAGTCTACTCTTTAGAGCATGAGTCATGAAATATTCCTTTGCTTGAATGTTATATCTGGCTTTAAAAAAATGGTTACATATAAGCAGTGACTCTTAAATGACTTTGCTGAAGGTAAAACTCTTGCCAGTGGTGTCAGTTTGGTAGAAAAATGCTGCTGTTTACCACTTATTAAATTTTACAATAAAGCATGTATACTAGTAAAGAATGAGAGGAGGAGAGACGCAAAGAAAGAGCTGTAGAAGAGATAGATTACATGGGGCTGTGTGTATTATCACCCTGAAGTCAGTAGGGACGGCTGCTAAATGCTCTTACAACTGTAATAGCCTATCTCATGTTAATTCTAGCCTGAAGCTTCCTGACACTTCTTGTTCAGAGATAATGGGGACAAGACTACTCTTTCTCTCTTTTTTTTCTTTTCTGGTTGAACAGCAGATTTTTTTCTTTTTCCCAAGGACGTCAAATAAATTAAGCAGTCTTTGCAAACAGTAATACAAAAGCCTTTTGCTTTGTAGGGATTCCCAGTAATAACATGCAAGAGTTATTACCCTTGATACTTAGCAGCTTTTTTTAATGGCTAGCAATAATCATTTTGATTGAATATTGGCTTATAATAGGCTTGTAAAGGAATTCAAGCAACCTTAACTGCTTTCAACCTTAGCTTCATGTGCCTCAGGAAAATCCTTGAAACAATAGATCTTGGAGTCATTAACATGGAAATATTTTATAAAAATGAAAGTTAATACCTATTAGCCTCAACAGTGAAGCCAATTAAAATGGACTCCTTATATCAATTTTTAGTGCTTTAATATATTATTGATCCTCTTCTTTGAAAGAGGAGATCATTTTATGGCAAGTTGCCATTTTAATTTCCTTGGACATTCAATTTCTTTTTTAGCAAAGAAATTTCATAGTTTTCCTATTCCTGATTTACAAATCAACTGAGGTTTTATCTGCTTAACACCTCATCTAAATATTCCAGATTCCTTCAACCAATTTGGGAAAGAAAATGGGATGCTTATTCCATGAAAATATATTGTTTGAACTATCGGAAAGCAAGGTTCCTTCAATATTTTGTTTGAAATTTATGTCTCCTCAGTGAGAATGCTTATAGGCCATCCTCTGTTTTAGTAGACTTTGAGTAAGAAAGAAATACTCCGGAGGCTAATCTACTGAAAAATATGTGAAGTGATTCCACCGTGAGGCTGTGGAATCCACTAAAATTCAGCTTGTACAACATGAAGGACTGCAAGAGAAGCAGATCTGAGGCTAGATTGGACTCTGAAGAATTATGAAAAATGATTTCTTACTTGTTGTTTTATCACTTCCTATCTATCAGGGCAGGATAGTATCAGTAATTGAAAAACACACTAGTTGAGACCCTGGAGTGTTTCTGCCCAAAGGACACCAGAGCATTAAAGCTGGAAGAAGATGGTTGTAAATCGAAAGGTTGCATCTGCTACTCTTTGCCTCCTTTGATGCTCTGGATGGTAAAAAGTGAAAGAAGCTCTTAGATTGCCAAGGAATTTTCATTATTATCAGTTTTTTAAAGGCACTAAATAAAGTACTCTGAACAACTCTTGCTACTCTCCCATGTATATTTAAATATTTCTTTAGTTTTTGTTGGTTGATGATTTTGACTTTATTCCATATATGGAGTATTGAAATGCTTATTTTGTCTTCACAGTATGGAGACAGTACATTGCCTCTTGGAACACATATAATCTTACCACTACATGAACATTATTAGGTCAGGAAACCATATAATAGGCCTTTACGTGATAGTTACTCAATTAGTGAAGAGATGCTCACATATTCTTGCACTTTTAAACAGATCACTTGATTGAAACAATTAATTAAAAATCACTTGGTCATAATTTTAAGGTATACTTTCTGACTTGGGTCTTCCCTTGTGGTTCAGCTAGTAAAGAATCTGCCTGCATTGTGGGAGACCTGGGTTTGATTCCTGGGTTGGGAAGATCCCCTGGAGAAGGGAAAGGCTACCCACTCCAGTATTCTGGCCTGGAGAATTCCAAGGACTGTACAGTCCATGGGGTCGCAAAGAGGAGGACACGACTGAGTGACTTTCACAGCTCTGACTTGTATGTTAACGGCAACAACCCATACTCAATAGAATATGTGTATTAAATGATTTCCCAGTGTTGGTGTTGGATTATGCCAGTTCCTTTATTGGTCACAAGGGCACAATTGTGATATTGACTTCTGGGACACATGGCAGGGTCTGTCATTTCAAAATATAAACTATGGAGTAGGGGAAACTAACTGCTCATGATACAAATCAAGTGGGACTTTAGACCAATTAGTATCATTTTCCAGGTAGGCATTTAAACATAATGTTACATTCTGGATTATCCACAACATTCCTATTAATGAGTGATCACCTGTCCTAATGCCTCCCCCTCACCAGGCTTGGTTCCCCCACCCCTCCTTAGAGTCTTTTCTCTACTACTCTGTAACTATCCTGGGACCACACGCCTCCTTTCACCCCACCACACACCCCTTACAATGCTGTCTCAGGCCAGACTCTTTGCTGACACCTGCACTAATAGCAGAGTAGATTATCTGCTCTTCTTAATTATCTCTCCCACAGCTCGCCACCATTAGCTTGGATAATTGACTGTATACATAACATTCATATGCAGAACAATGTGCTATAGGAAAAAATTAATGAAGAGAATAAAAGGAATCTTTACATGAGGTTTTTCTCTGTGTGGTGTCACATATAGGGAACCTGGAGTTTTGGGGGAGCATCTGCTTTTCTTTTGTTGGGCAAGTCATTAAGAATTTGGAATGAGACTTTTCAAAGAATAGGAGGAAGTGTTGCGTAGGTTTTTCATTGAGAGGGTATTCAAGAGACAGAGTTTCAATGAAGGAAAATTGTTGCACTCTCATAAGACAGGAAGCAGCAAATGACGAGGCATGAAGAACAAAAGGATTGGCCATGAGTTACAGAGATTTGGAGGAGGTCTAGAAAGGCCAAGGTGGTGAATTCAATGGAAACTGGTCATCAACAGAACAATTACAGAAGAAGAAAAATATCTTTCCTATATTCTTTGAATCAATCCTATAAATTGCCCCTGCAATTTCTGTCCCTATGAAGTAGGTAGTTATCCCTGCTATATGACTGGCAAATTCAAGTTTTCGATAGATTTAGTGGTTTCTCCATTTGACAAATGATGAGACTGGAATTTAAACCTGGAGTATGATGCTAGACGGTATACTGCGATTCGGTAGGCTATTTGAAACATTTGGACTGTTTCAAAAATTATACCTCAAAGTTGTATTGCTTCAAAAGCAGGTAAATAAGAACAGCAAATACAAATAATATGAAATGATTACTACAAGTCTATATTACCTTAAATTACAGAAACAGTGAATATAATATATCATCATTGTTTAGTCACTCAGTCTTGTCTGACTCTTTGCTATCTGATGGGCTGTAGCTTGCCAGGCACCGCTGTCTTTGGGATTTCCCAGACAAAAATCCTGGAATGGGTTGCCTTTCCTTCTCCAAAGGATCTTCCTCACCCAGAAATCAAACTCTGTCTCCTGCTTTAGCAAGTGGATTCTTTACCACTGAGCCACCAGGGAAACTGAAAATAATATATAGAGAGAGTGAAAATGAACATAAATTTGTGATTTAGTTGTCTGAATTCTTCTTTAATAGCAAAGAAACTGCAGAAATATTAAGATTGAAAACAGAATTAGAAAATTGTTCAGCTGTACAATAATAACCCAACATTTTATCTTTCTTTGTGTTAGATTAAATAACAGTTTGAACTTCTTTAATTTTGCATAGTTTCAAATTAATTCTCATAATAATAATAAAAGTCACTTACCTATCATTAGCCCTGCAGATGACCTAAGACTTCTTGGTATATTTTTATTGAGGTTTTAGGAAAAAAGGAGGAATTTTGCTCTCATACCTCTTATGGGTTGACCTCACAAGAATCAGTACACAAAAAAGAATGTGTTCTTTAAAGTGATTTATTAATTTATCTGGTGTCAGATGTAGTGGCTTAAAGCTTTTTTGAAAATTCAGATTTCATCTTGCTCTGTTTGTTTTCATGTGTTTGAAGCCGAAAGGTTTTCATTTGTGTTTCTGCTGACTTGCACATTTCACACAATAGGCCTTGTTATTAAGGGCCTGATCATGGTCAGTGCAATTTGCAGTGTTAGCTAATTTTTGAAACTAGCAGTGAATTTGAAATTAATTGCAGACTATTTTGGGTTCATTAGTGTTCATGAAGGGTTTTATGCCTGTTTGTTTGTTTTTTAATTGAGTAGAGGGGACCAAAATAACAAAGGCTGCTTTCTCTTTTATTCAGAAATAAAGTGGTGCAATCTTCAACTAAACCAGTGATAATAGTAGCGGCAAAGACAATACAAACTGAATGATTTGGCAACGAAAGGGCCCTTGCAGCTATCCTATTTGCCATTTGTATATCCCAAAGCATGGAATAAGAGGGGCAATGTTCAAATAGTTAAATGACCAAAACAAGGAAAATAATACAAACTTTGCAATTTACCTATTGCAAGGTAAATAAGCTTTGCCTATTTACAAAAAGGGGTCAAATCCTACGCATTCTATATAATCAAATAATTTATTAGGTTTGTGAGGTTAACTGCTTACAGCTAAACAACTTGTAGCTTAATTGCTTCTCATACTAGAGTAGAGTTAGAAATGTCTTTCTGCCCCCTATCCCCAAAGCGGGAAAACCCAGCCTCAGGCCCTCAACGTGCTATACAGGGAACAGTAGGTAGCATAATTCAGCCATGTCAAATTAATGTTGCTATCCTGGGAACATGGATAGCATAATGAAGGAAGAATAAGGACATTCAGGAGAGAGAGTTCTTCAGCAGGACATCCCTTCTGCTTTTTATTTCTGTGCAGAAAATAATGATTTATGTCCCATTAAAAATAATGACACTTGGAGTTTGGGATTAACATATACACGCTACTATATATAAAATAGGTAACCAACAAGGACTTACTGTAGCACAGGGAATTGTACTCATTATTCTATAATAACCTATACGGGAAAAGAATCGGAAAATGAATGGAGGTATATATATATTATATATACATACATATGTATAAAGCTGAATCACTTTCCTATACACCTGAAACTAACACAGCATGATAAATCAACTATACTCCAATATAAAATAAACATTAAATTAAAATATTATCCTGAAGATTAATTTTGAGAGACTAAGTATACAATTTTATTCATCCATTCATCCTTCTTCTACTTTTTAAATATTTGTTTAATTCTCTGTAGTAGCTCTGTAAGTTTCCAAAAGGGGTAGAGCGCATGGAGAATTGTGTAAAACATGAACAAGGAAATATCGAATTGAATCCATTTTGTGTGTGTGGAGTTCAATGAATAAATCTCCTTGGAAGGCACATCAAAGGCTGCTTGCTGCTCTGTGGTTTAGAGCCATCCTTGCTCTTGTTAGATGACAGATTATCAGCAGAGAGAAACAGCAGGTTTGAATTCATGATGATAGATAATGGGCTGAATAAAAGTGTGTTCTTGAACTGGGTTGAACAGCCAGCCTCATCGCTTGAGACATTTAAAAATACACTGGGTAAAGAGAAAGAAAATGCCCTTCAGGGAAAATCATTTCCTCTACGCATAGATAATCTGTCTTTTCAAGATTTTGTTCTGTATGAAAAGTGGAACTAATGATATACCAACAGGAGTCTGAGAAATCTTTGAATTCACAAAAAAGGAGCTGATAATTGTGATGTGAGTGAGATGGAGAAAGGCAGTCTGTCCTTTAACACAGGGCCTATAGTGGCAGGTCTAGAATGGCTTGGCTCTCCTTGGTGTTTATCATTTAGCTGAGACTCTAGTGGTGGGTTCCAGTACCATTTCTGTAATTCACACACAAAAAAGAGAAACTAGAGACAATTCATGTAAATGATTACAAAATGATCTCAGATCACGCATGGAGGGGATTTCACTTTTCACATGACTCAAGTAGTGATATTTTGACACAGTCTAATGACCTATGCAGAAATGACCTCCTTGAAATAGTCAACAAAAGACATAAAGTACAGATAGGTAAGAGTTTCTAAATTAGCACTAAAAAAGTACTCACAAACATAGTTCTCAAAACAATTTAGAAAATTATCTTGATTCAAATACTGAAGTATTAGTTTTATTTCCAAAATAATCTTAGACACGAGCACAGTGGTGATTCAAATAAGAGAGAGAGAGAGATGGAAAACCATCTTACTCCATTATTTGTTTTAATCAGCAATAGCAAATGAGATATGACCTGTTCCAGATATTTGGATTTCTTAATGTGTTGTAGTAAATAGATTGTTGCTCATATTATAATAGATTGGACTCATTGCCTGGGGAGGGAGACTGCATTATAATTAAAATGTTGCCAGAGGGGTTACTAGAGAATATTTCCCCTTGTTCTTAAATTCCTTTAACCAGAGAGTTCATTAAGTTTTATGAGCATTTATTTGTTACCATTGAGAAAACTTTTGAGGTTTTGATGTTTTATTTCCCTTTCTGAGAGAAACATTAGGGCATTTTATCTTATCTGTTCAAGTACATAATGTATCTGTGACTAAGAAGAGATTAGCTCTTTGAGGACACAGGGGGTGGGGGTGGGGGAGGGGAGAGTGGGATGGATGGAGAGAGTAGCATGGGAACATGCACACGACCATATACAAAATAGATCGCCAGTGGGAATTTACTCTGTGACTCAGGGACCTCAAACCCGGGCGCTGTGACAGCCTAGAGGGGTGGGATACGGTGGGAGGGAGATTCAAGAAGGAGGCGACATATGTATACCTATGGCTGACTCATGCTGATGCATGGCCAACAAAATATTGTAATGCAATTATCCTTCAATTAAAAATTAAAAAAATTTAAAAAGAAGAGATTAGTTCTATAAACAAGAAACTAAATGCTGCAATGGTATGTCATCGAATTTTTTATCTCTCTGAATATTATGTCATAGTGTATATAAATACATTCTGGACAAAAATTTATAGTAAATTTCTGGGAAAGAAAATTTGCATAAGGAAAAGTTGTATTATCTTTACCTGATCCCCACATCTGCCTCTCTTTCTCTCCCATCCTCACTTTTCACAGCATCAATTCCAGTTCCTTTGCCAGGAGTAGGGAGAGTTTCTCCAGGGCAAGGATCATCTTGTACTCCCAGTTCACCCCTGGGCTACTCTGGCCCCCTTCAGGGTTAATGATTAGCACTAGGAGATGTAAAACATAGGAAAGAACCTACTGAAAGGCCAGGTGTCATCTAGTGAGGGTGCCCTGGGAATGTCTGCTCCCACTGACACTCAGCGCTGGACATTTCCTGGGTTCCTCAGGCACCTGCTTTGCTGGCGGCTCCTGATTGCAGTACCTTTAAAGCAGGAAATGCTGGCCTCAGACAGTCCATTTGCTTATGATCCCACTATCAGGCTCCTGGGCATGCAGAGTGTCATCCATTTTTTGGAGTCCCATTGACGTACCAGGCAGTCATCTATGTAACACTTTTTTTTCCCAATTATTTTTATTAGTTGGAGGCTAATTACTTTACAATATTGTAGTGGTTTTTGCCATACATTGACATGAATCAGCCATGGATTTACATGTGTTCCCCATCCTGAACCCGCCTCTCACATCCCTCCCCATCCCATCCCTCTGGGTCATCCCAATGCACACACAATGGAATATTACTCAGCCATTAAAAAGAGTTCATTTGAGTCAGTTCTAATGAGGTGGATGAAACTGGAGCCCATTATACAGAGTGAAGTAAGCCAGAAAGAAAAACACCAATACAGTATACTAACGCATATATATGGGATTTAGAAAGATGGTAACGATAACCCTATATGCAAGACAGAAAAAGAGACACAGATGTATAGAACAGACTTTTGGACTCTATGGGAGAAGGTGAGGGTGGGATGATCTGAGAGAACAGAATCAAAACATGTATATTATCAAGTGTGAAACAGATTACCTGTCAAGGTTGGATGCATGAGACAAGTGCTCGGGGCTGGTGCATCTATGTAACATTTAAAAGGGCTCAGCTTGAACACAGAGCCCCACTGCCCAAAAGTCAAGGAACAAATACCTTTCTTCTGCCTTCTGTGGTTTGCTCCCATCATAGCTTAAAGAAGTTCATCCTCTGTGGATCCATCCTCCTTTACATGCAGTCCATCCTCTGTGGAATTTTTAGATATAGTTCTTATATTGGTTTCTGTATGTAACAAATTTCTAGGGCCAAATATTTCTCTTAAAGACCCTGTCACTCACCTGAGATCAAGAGGAAAGAACCACTTCCCCCTCTGCCAATGCTTAAGAGTGCAGGATTATATGTGTGTGTGTGAGAATATGTATGTATGTGTGTGTGTATCTGAGTGTGAAGGGAGATATCTGTTAAAGCACTATAAAAGTTCTCTACAACTTCAGCCTGGAAGTGGGTGAAAGGTGGAGGGTTGCAAATCAGATTTTTCAACTTTTTCAGTCACTCCACCTAGAAAGTGCACCACCTCCTTTTCAGAATGTGGCAACACGTAGCACCCGTTGTTTTGTTCTAGACCTTGTCATGAGAACTTAATTAAATGCAGAAAGAATTGTGCTTTAAAATCTTTTCCCATGAATGCATAGGTTTGGCTTTTAGCCTTAAGGCCATGAGTTGCCATTGTATAATTTTAGGTAAGTAAATGACATAAATAGAATTATGTTTAGGGAATTCATTCCTGCAGCAGAACGGGCAGTGGGTTGGAGGAAAGGGGAGTGATTTGAAGGGAATGTGTCAGGACACAGTTGCAGGAACTTGAGTAAGATTCAGGCATGAAGTTACACAATTGCTGTCAAGAATGGTGAGGTGGTGGAGTCAGATGGCAGAGAGATCATGGGATTAGAATCTGTATGACTTGGTTATTTATTATGGACAGAGAATGAGAGAGTGGAGGATTTCAGGGTTTCTGGCTTCAGTAACAAAACAGAAAATGTTGCCATTAATTGAGATAGGAGTTACAGGATGAGGAGCAAACATGGGTGGAAAATGACATCAAAGAAATTGCCTAGCAAAGACAGGTATGGGTTTACACACATGTATGCTTGTAAACTATGCTAACATTACATATACCATATACATTCTTCTTAATCAATCCTTTCTGCCACCTTTGTAAGGATTCAGTTTAGAAGACTCTTTCACAAAAAAACACAGGGATGAGGTGGCGTCCATTGTAAAGCACAGGCAGGAATGCTGTTCTTGGAACAGGAAAACAGGTTAACAAGCAGTTTGTACATTTCAAAACTTCAGATTGTTACAGATACACTTTTAGTTAGCAAGATCATAAGCACATAGCTGAAATACTCACTTTATGTTACATGGTTATGTGGAAAGTTGGGAGGCCAATTCAACTGGGATTCTACAGAGTATTTTTTAATAAATACAAGTTTGTTTACCATTGCAACAGCTACTCTTATTCAGCTAATTCAAAGTAATTTAAAGGGTAGGAATTTGACTTACTGACATGAAATCAAGAAGCTTTAGCCTGTAAATATTTTCTTGTGAATCAACAACCGAATCGTTTAGTTGAACCACAGCTAAAATATTTCAGGGCTTTCTGAGGCCAAATGGACCAGCTGTTTTTTCCTGCTTCCCATCTTCTTGTCAATATTATAAAGAGAAGTCCTCAGAGGCAAAAAAAAAAAAGAAAAAAGAAAAAAAGAAAAGAAAAAAAAAGGAGGAGGGGGGACAGAAAACAGTCAGTTTGTTAAGTACAAGGCTCATGATGTATACTTTGTACTCAGGTCAGACCTCAGCTCAGTTAAAGATTTATTGCTAAATTACCCAGAGTGTCTGTGGTAGATTGTAGGAATGACCATAATTCTTTGCAGTTACTTCCGTTACGAGATGGAGTTTTTTCCTCCAATCCTTGAATTTGGGCTGGCTTTGTAACTCGCTTTGGTCAACAGAATCTGACAGAGTGATGTACAGGCCTTGAATCCAAGCATCAAGAGGCCTTGGGTGATTCTTCCCTTTCTCACTCTTGACTGCCATGTGAACAAGGCTCAGCTAAATTTCTACATGAGCAGAGACAGCTCTAGTTATCCTTGTTGTTCCTGGGTTTCATCTGACTAACATCCAGCTAGGTTAGTCCAGATGGCCACTACCTAGTGATTAAGATGAACCAAGTCTGACCCAGATCAGCAGAGCCATCCAACCAAACTGTTTACTTGTGAACAATGATGATAAATGATTGCTGTTTTAAACCATTATATTTTATGGGTGGTTTGTTACAAAGCAAAAGCTAACTGGTACAGGAGCTAATCTTAATAAATTATCCAGAAGCTTAATTTTTCCAAATAGCCCAGTTTTTGATAAATTTACTAAAGTCTGAATCCAGGTAACTAAATGACAGCCATATCAGCCAACAACATCTAGACTTTGTCTACAACCATAGCTTTTTATTTGTGCTTTATTTATCTTTATTTTTCTGGGCTCCAAAAATCACTGCAAATGGTGATTGCAGCCATGAAATTAAAAGATGCTTACTCCTTGGAAGGAAAGTTATGACCAACCTAGACAGCATATTAACAAGCAGAGTCATTACTTTGCCAACAAAGGTCCATCTAGTTAAGGCTATGGTTTTTCCAGTGGTCATGTACGGATGTGAGACTTGGACTGTGAAGAAAGCTGAGTGCCGAAGAATTGATGCTTTTGAACTGTGGTGCTGGAGAAGACTCTTGAGAGTCCCTTGGACTGCAAGGAGATCCAACCAGTCCATCCTAAAGGAGATCCTGGGTGTTCATTGGAAGGACTGATGTTGAAACTGAAACTCCAGTACTTTGGCCATCTGATGTGAAGAGCTGACTCGTTGAAAAAGACCCTGATGCTGGGAAAGATTGAGGGCAGGAGGAGAAGGAGATGACAGAGGATGAGATGGTTGGACGGCATCACTGACTCGATGGACATGAGTTTGAGTAAGCTCCAGGATGTTGGTGATGGACAGGGAGGCCTGGCGTGCTGAAGTCCATGGGGTCTCAGAGTTGGACACAACTGAGCAACTGAACTGAACTGATAGCTTTTTATTTGTGCTTTATTTACATTTATTATAAATTATACTGACAGGGCTTCCCTGGTGGCTCAGATGGTAAAGAATCTGCCTGGAATGTGGGAGACCCAGGTTTGATTTCTGGGTCGGGAAGAGTCCCTGGAGAAGGAACTGGCAACCCACTCCAGTACTCTTGCCTGGAGAATTCCGTGGACAGAGGAGCCTGGTGGAGCATGGGGTCACAGAGTCAGACACGACTGAAGACCAGATGACAGGATATGATACAGATACAACTAGATTAATTAGGGAGTTATATTCTAACTTTAAGGTATCAGATTGTTTCATTGCTAAAGAATACTAATGTCATTTATATTTTAAAAGCAGGAAGCAAAGGATAGTTTCCTTCATTGTTTGCCTTGTATTTAGAACTTATATAAAATATAAAGGGAGTTGAACAATTTTTTTTTTTTTGCCCATTTCAAATTACTATTGTACTGCTAATTATAACTATGTGGTAAAATCATTCATTCTAAAATTAAAGATATTCAGACAAAGATACAAGAAAAAAATATTAAATACATTTTAAAAAGGACTATATCAGCAAACGAAGAGTAATAGCACCACCACGACTCTCATATTACACTGTCCATCATTAATGGTTTAGATCCACCTCATTTTTATTGGGACCAGCAAAGAGCAAACTGTGATGAATTATCTAATCTATACCTGCAGAGTTTAAATTATGGTCTCTTGTTCAATTAAAAATATTCACATGTAATACAAGACTTTGTGTAGATTTATAAAAAATTTGGGGTATATTGACTACTCAGTATAGTTAGTTATTATACTAAGTTACATGTCTCATTTGGAACACTCCCAAAAAGCAATGGTCAGTATAAAAATAGACATCTTATCTTTGAAGTGAAAGTATTATATTATATTCATGATCAAATGTGGTTAGAAGTCAACTGAATTCATTCTATCATATTATTAACACTTAATAAAGTGATTTTTAAAAGAATAATATGAGACAATAAGAATTTTGTGATTGATTAGCACAAGCAAATCTGGGCATCTTTCATAGTTTTATGTCTAAAATAAGCATAGTGTGTTTATTTCTTTTTATTCATTTAACCACCACTAATATAATTTATTCTATGGCAGACACTGTTATAAGTGCTTATGAATATTAGCTCCTTTTTGATTCTTATAACAACCCTAGAGATATTATGTTCATTTTACAAATGCAAACATTAACCCAAAGAGAAAAATTAAGACAAAGAGGTAAAGAAACTTGACCAGGTTACCTGATTAGTCAGTAGCAGAATATGGATTTTAACTCAGGCTATCTATTCTTATTATCCATATTTTAAGGACTATTCTATAACATAATTTTGCTTTCTTAATTTATCACATTGATGTCATTAAATATTTGGTCTCATATCCTAGGAAAAAGACAATATTTCTTAAGCCATTGTGATCATTTCCTTGGTACGGGCTATTTTCAGCTGCTCTACGTAATCTTTTGTGTGATCTTGCTTTCACAATACTCAGAGCTGATTTTGCCATCCTTAAAGATCTAGAGGGATGCTAGATATATAGGTGAAGTCTGGAAATGTTTGTCAAATATCTGACATATAGCCTAACAAATGCCAGGTATAGAAAAGTTCTTGAGTACTGGAGTCAATAATATTAGTTACTGCATTATATAATATATATGCATATATATTACATATGTAAAACTAAATTTTGTAGTCCAGAAAAACATTCTAAATATTCAATATCCTAGTTGCCTAAAACTCAAAGTGAAGCAACAGATGGAGGGGAGGATATAGAGAGTTGCCAGGGGTGTTTGCTAATTATTATGTACTACTGTAGGCACGAGCACTGTATGTAAATTGTCAGTTGTATATTATATTTATCACCAATGTCATCCTTTATCTGCAGGCTATTTTCAGAAGCTAAGTATTCTGCCCAAACTATTAACCACTTCATTTAGTACAAAGTGGAAAGGGGGCTTTTATGAGTGGAAATGTATGGAAGTGGCAGTCGAATTCATAATTTAGCAATGCATCATGAATCCTTAACTTTCCCATTTAAATATTCTCCTTTGTGGGCAAATATAGCTTCTCTTTCAAAATATGGCCATAAAATATTATCTCCAGGAAAGAAAAAAAATTATTCTAATTTGCCATAGCACAAAGATATTATTTCTCAGTAAACTTTTAGCTATATTTTTCCTTAGGGCAATATTTAATGCTGCCATTATAAAGTATTCTGACAGAACATAATTTCTGTAAACCTAAATGCTGCAAGGGATTTTTTGAGATAAACTTAACCATATTGTGGAAAAATCAAATTAGGTTTTTTAAACATGGAGTATTATGTTCAATAGCAGGACATATGATTAATATTCATACAAGACAATACAATTTCAGCTGAAACAATATTATTCCTGCAATATTCTATTCAGATGAATCCAAATTTTATATGTTAAGGTGAAAAATGTGGATAGATGATGGTTAGAAATGTAAGTGTAGGCATCATCTAGAAATGAATTATTTTTAAAGTCAAGACAATGAAATTAAATAGCAAAAGGTTGGTGATATAGAATATCAGTATTCTGGCAACAAATATTTGAAGACTCATATGGAAGAAGCAGTAAGAAATTAATCTGGTGGCACAGTAGCAGTGGGTGAAAGTATGTATTCTTTTCTGTTTCTTTTCTTATTACTTTTCTCTGGGCTTCCTTGGTAGCTCAGATAATAAAGAATCTGCCTACAATGCGGAAGATAAGGTTCAATCTCTGGGTCGAGAAGATCCGCTGGAGAAGGGAATGGCAACCCACTCCAGTATTCTTGCCTGGAGAATTCCATGGACAGAGGAGCCTGCTGCCGGGCCACAGTCCATTGGATCCAAAGAGTCGGACATGACTGAGAAGATGTTTAAGAAGATGACTTTTCTCCTGACTTGTACCTGTGAAAACAATGGGGAGGAAAGAATGACAAAGTTACCTTTAGGGAACTTTAAGGGAGATTATTTATGACAAACATTCAGAGAGAAGTTAAACAGATAATCAGTATCCCAACACAGAGGTCTTTTTTTTCTGGAAGGTTCTGTAGGGCCCACACATATCAGCTGTGGCATGTACATAGTGAGGAGGACTTATTCTGAGGGCTTATGAGCTTAAGGTCTGTCAGAGAAGTCAACCACAAATAACATAAATTTTCTTCAGCATGCTAGAATGAAGATGAAAAACTAAGTTGTGTTATTGTCTACATTTCAAGGGAAGATGGGAAGAGACTTTGAATTGGACAATTCTGGTTCAGAATGAAAATAAGAAGTGAAAAACAAGGAAAAATCTACAAGAGGAGGGATGATCATAAAAGGAGAGATACAAATCATAATGATCCAAAGAAATGCAAGTTAAAACAAGGATGATATATTGTTCTTTGTCCACCAAAATGAAAAGATTTTTTAAAATGGTGAATTAAAATATTAAGTATGATATAGTGCCGTGGTCCTCAAAGAGTGATCCATAGATCCCTGGGACTCCTCCAGAACTTGTCACAGAAACCACGTGGTCAAAGCATCTTCTTAACACCATGATATCACTTGCCCTTTCACTCTCATTCTCTCACAGAGTACTGGACAGTTTTCTGCATGTTACTTAGTGGGTGATGAGTCATCACTCTGATAACTAGAGAAAACTGTGTTTAGTTGTTTACATCTTTTCCTAGTTTTAATTTCTAATATGGCAAATAGCTCTGACTCACATGAACAAAAGCTTTCTGGGGTCTTCAATAAAAGGAGCTGGCAACTAAAAAGATTGAGGGCTGCTTATATTGTTGAAACAAGAATATCAGCAATCTTTCTGAGTATGGACTTCTTAAAAATGATAGTTTCCTTGGTGTAGCACTTATGCTGATAGCCATAAAATCTCAAAGGATCATCAAAAAGCAGACCAAATATTAATTACAATGATAAACTTCACTCTATTACAATAGTAAATATTGGGCTTAAAATCAGAAATGTTTAATAAATGATAGTAAATCCAGGGAATCAAGCATTTGAAAATTTAAGAAATGATTTACAAATAATAATATTGTTAAAATGATAAACCTTAATAAAATGATTGTGGTTTATCTGCCTAACAAGGGGGCAGAATGCTTGGAAACAAGTATGGCCATAGGTTAAACTCTTGGCTATTATGTGGCATTTTGCAAACAACTTAATCTGTTTAAAACACAGACACTGCATTAACCATTGGAGCACTATACTGGTTTCTATCAAACAGGGTTGTTGTATTAAATGAGATGTTACATGTAGGATCTGGCATGAAGCTTGGATCAATTCAGTTCAGTTCAGTTCAATCACTCAGCGGTGTCCAACTCTTTGCAACCTCATGACTGCAGCACACCAGGCCTCCCTGTCCATCACCAACTCCCGGAGCTTACTCAAACTCATGTCCATCGAGTCGGTGATGCCATCCCACCATCTCATCCTCTGTCGTCCCCTTCTCCTCCCGCCTTCAATCGTTCCCAGCATCAGGGTCTTTTCCTGATGTCAGCTCTTCATATCAGGTGGCCAAAGTATTGGAGTTTCAGCTTCAGCATCAGTCCTTACAATGAAAATTGAGGACTGATTTCCTTTAGGATGGAATAGTTGGGTCTCCTCGCAGTCCAAGGGATCTCAAGAGTCTTCTGCCACACCACAGTTCAAAAGCATCAATTCTTCAGCACTTAGTTTTCTTTATACTCCAACTCTCACTTCCATACATGATTATTGGAAAGACCATAGCTTTTGCTAGACAGACCATTTTTGGCAAAGTAATGTCTGTGCTTTTTAATATGTTGTTTAGGTTGGTCACAGCTTTTCTTCCAAGGAACAAGTGCCTTTTAATTTCATGGCTGCAGTGACCATCTACAGTAATTTCGGAGCCCCCCAAAATAAAGTTTGTCACTGTTTCCATTGTTTCCCCATCTATTTGCCATGAAGAGATGGAACTAGATGTCATGATCTTAGTTTACTGAATGTTGAGTTTTAAGCCAAATTTTTCACTCTCTTTCGCTTACATCAAGAGGCTTTTTAGGTTCTTCTTCACTTTCTGTTGTGAGTGGGCTGTCATATGCATATCTGAGGTTATTGATATTTTTCTCAGCAATCTTGATTCCAGCTTGTGCTTCATTCAGTCCAGCATTTCTTATGATGTACTCTGCATATAACTTAAATAAACAGGGTGACAATATTCAGCCTTGAAGTATTCCTTTCCCAATTTGGAACCAGTTTGTTTGTCCATGTCCAGTTCTGACTGTTGCTTCTTGACCTGGATACAGATCTCTCAGGAGGCAGGTCAGGAGGTCTGGAATTCCCATCTCTTAAGTAATTTCCCAGTTTGTTGTGATCCACACAGTTGTGATCCACACTAATGGCTTTAGTGTAGTCAATGAAGCTACAGTAGATATTTTTCTGGAACTCTCCTGTTTTTTCAATGACCCAACAGATGTTGGCAATTTGGTCTCTGGTTCCTCTGGTTCCTCTGCCTTTTCTAAATCCAGCCTGAACATATGGAAGTTCACAGTTCATGTACTATTGAAGCCTGGCTGGGAGAATTTTGAGCATTACTTTGCTAGCATTTGAGATGAGTGCAATTGTGCAGTAGTTTGAGCATTCTTTGTCATTGCCTTTCTCTGGGATTGGAGTGAAAACCAACCTTTTCCAGTCCTGTGGCCACTGCTGAGTTTTCCAAATTTGCTGGCATAGTGAGTGTAGCACTTTCACAGCATCATCTTTTAGGATTTGAAATAGCTCAGCTGGAATTCCATCACCTCCACTAGCTCTGTTCATAGTGATGCTTCCTAAGGCCCACTTGACTTCACATTCCAGGATGTCTGGCTGTAGGTGAGTGATCACACCATCATGATTATCTGGATTGTGAAGATCTTTTTGGTACAGTTCCTATGTGTATTCTTGCCACATCTTCTTAATATCTTCTACTTCTGTTAGGTCCCTACAATTTCTGTCCTTTATTGAGCCCATCTTTGCATGAAGTATTCCTCTGGTATCTCTAATTTTCTTGACGAGATCTCTAGTCTTTCCCATTCTATTGTTTTCCTCTATTTCTTTCTAGTGATCAGTGAGGAAGGCTTTCTTCTTTCTCCTTGCTGTTCTTTGGGACTCTGCATTCAAATGTGTATAGCTTTCCTTTTCTCCTTTACCTTTTGCTTCTCTTCTTTTCTCAGCTATTTGTAAGGCCTCCTCAGACAGCCATTTTTCTTTTTTGCATTTCTTTTTCTTGGGGATGGTCTTGATCCCTACCTCCTGTACAATGTCACAGACCTCCATCCATAGCTCTTCAGGAACTCTATCAGATCTAGTACCTTAAATCTATTTGTCAGTTCCACTGTATAATCATAAGGGATTTGATTTAGGTCATACCTGAATGGTCTAATGGTTTCCCCTACTTTCTTCAATTTAAGTCTGAATTTGGCAATAAGGAGTTCATGATCTGAGCCACAGTCAGCTCCCAGTCTTGTTTTTGCTGACTGTATAGAGCCTCTCCATCTGGCTGCAGGTATTGACCATCTGGTGTTGTCCATGTGTAGAGTCTTCTCTTCTGCTGTTGGAAGAGGTTGTTTGCTATGATCAGTGCATTCTCTTGGCAAAACTCTATTAGTTTTTTTCCATGCCTCATTCTGTACTCCAACACCAAATATGCCTGTTACTCCAGGTATTTCTGACTTCCTACTTTTGCATTCCAGTCCCCTAAAATGAAAAGGACATCTTTTTTGGGTGTTAGTTCTATAAGGTATTGTAGGTCTTCACAGACGCATTCAACTTCAGCTTTTTCAGCTTTACTGGTCAGGGCATAGGCTTCGATTACTGTGATATTGAATGGTTTGCCTTGAAAACGAACAGAGATCATTCTGTCATTTTTGAGAATGCATCCAAGTACTGCATTTCAGACTCTTTTGTTGACTATGATGGCTACTCCATTTCTTCTAAGGGATTCTTGGCCACAGTAGTAGATCACTAGTAGGCCATCAGAGTTAAATTCACCTATTCCTATTCATTTTAGTTTGCTGATTCCTAAAATGCTGATGTTCACTCTTGCCATCTTCTGTTTGATCACTTCCAATTTGCCTCGATTCATGGACCTAACATTCCAGGTCAGTATTGCTCATTACAGTGTTGGACTTTCCTTCCATCACCAGTCATCCACAACTCGGTGTTTTTCTTCATTTTGGTTCCGTCTCTTCATTCTTTCTGGAGTTATTTCTCTGCTTTTCTCTAGTAGCATACTGGGCACCTACTGACCTGGGCAGTTCATCTTCCAGGGTCCTATCTTTTTGCCTTTTCATCCTTTTCATGGGGTTCTCAAGACAAAAATACTGAAGTGGTTTGGCATTCCCTTCTCCAGTGGGCCATGTTTTATCAGAACTCTCCCCTATGACCAATCTATGTTGGGTGGTCCTACATGGCATGGCTCATAGTTTCCTTGAGTTAGACAAGGCTGTAGTCCATGTGATCAGATTGGTTAGTTTTCTTTGATTGTGGATTTCATTCTGTCTGCCCTCTGATGGATAAGGATAGGGGCTTATGGAAGCTTCCTGATGGGAGAGACTGACTGAGGGGAAACTGGGCCTCGTTCTAATGGGTGGGGCTGTGCTCAGTAAATCAATATTAGTTATTGTAAATATCTATGTAACATATTAAAAATTAAACTAAAAAGTATTCATTCACTCAACAAATGTTTGTTAAACTTGGGTCACATCTGGAAACAAAAATATTCCAAAGGTACTCCTACGGAAAATACATTAGAGATGGTTCTTTTTGGCTCTGTGTGATATAAAGACTGAATCTCCACCACATACAGTCATAAATATGCACACTCACTCACTGCCCTTCTCCATATGCTTAGAAAAGTAGTCTGAAAGGAAATACTCTCACATATCAGGGCAATTATATTTTACAAATATTTTCATGAAGGCTTGTTTTATTTTTATAACCTGAACAAACAAGCATAAGAATGAAAATTCCACGAATATGTTGTTTATCCTGAAAAGTGTGCAGTTTTCTCATTTTTATGCTGGGACTGTGCAGAGGTCTCAAACCCTTTTGAAATAAAAACACTCTATTTGACTCCCAATTCCCATGACAAAGTGGTTATCTTTAATCCCTCCTTCATTCTAGGTATCCACAGCCAGCATGCCACCAAGTCCTGTCATAACCTTCTAAATATCTTTAAGTAACTCCCAGCTTTATGCTCTCTCCACCTTCTCTTTTCCTGTTTAGCAGAAATCTAAATCCTCAGCTTTTGATGTGTTGCCTCTGACTGCGATCCTTGCTACATTCTCACCCTCTCCCATTCTCATCCTGCACAGAGTTCCCAGGAGCCCTTCCTAAAAGTCCTGCCTATTCATGTCATTCTCTTGCTTAAAATTTTTCAAAAATCATTTTGTTCATATAAGATGGCTCTTCTAATCTGATCCCTGATTACTTTTCCAGCTCCATGACTTATCCTATCTGTAGTCTACCAAATCATTTGCTTTTTCAATTACCCAACATATCCTTTCAAAGGTCAATGGCTTTGTTCTGCTCATCACCCCTCCTAGAATATGTATCACCACCTATGAACTTCATGAACTTAACAACAGCTCGGTTTTCAAGATTCATTCCCTTCTCTCTTACCCTTCTCTGACATCTCCTAAGAGGACTTTGGGTGTTCTTTCTCAATGCTCCCAGAACACCACTATCCTAACTTTGCACTGTGGTAGTGTGACTGTTAGCTTAGCAATCTCCTTCTAAGAGAAGGAGATTGGAAGTTTCCTCTCATGTACATTAAGAGTGGAGGTGAATGGTTTAACCTGGGAGTTCCCTTGAAGTATGGGGCATGGATGAGGAAGGATTTTGTAACCCTTGCAAAGAACTTAATTCCCAAATTCTCAAGCTTTTTTCCAGAGAAGGGTCAAGCTCCCTTCTCAAAAGGTTGTTGTGAGAATTAAATATTTTTTGGAAATTACTTAGCACAGTGCCTGGTACACAGAAAGAACTCAATGGGCCTTAGTTGTTATTATTACTTGTATTCTTGTTGCTGTTGATTTTGTTATTTAGTCACTAAGTTGTGTCCGACTCTTTTGTAACCCCATGGACTGTAGCCTGCCAGGGTCCTCTGTCTGTGGGATTCTCCAAGCTAGAATACTGGAGTGGTTTGCCATTTCCTCCTTTAAGGGATCTTCTCAAATAAGGGATTGAACACATATCTCCTCATTGAAAGGTGGATTCTTTACCACTGAGCCACCAAGGAAGCCCCTGTATTCTTTTATATCTTACTAAAAACTCTATTGATAGCCCCAATCCTGTTGTTTGTGCATCCTGTTTCAGCTATTTTTTTACTCTACTATTTGGACTACACATTTCATTGATAAATAACTTATGTAATGCTTATATTGCAAGGCCAGAACTTGATATCTTATCATTAAATTTATTTTTTAAAAATCACTGACTTTATAATTAAAAATGCAATATCTTATAAATGGTGTTAAGTAGCAAGATGTAATACATGCTTCTAAAACTATATTTTACATTAAACAGAACAGACTTTTTGGCCAGCCCAATAAATTAAACTTTAAATATATAAAAATCAAATTATAGACAAGCCAACATCAAAGAGGTAACTTCTAAATAGAGGAATAACACAGGAAATATGATGAAGATATAATGTATTTGATTTTAAAAGCACATAAAACTTAATATAGACTAACAAGCCCCTAATAACTGATGAAAAGCCATGACAAGCACTTTGCATAGCAGAAAATGAATTAGTCAACATGAAGACAAGTTGAACCTCATCAGCAATAAAAGAAACATGAAATCTGAATACAAATAATACATTTTTAGTAGTACAGCAAAGATGTAAAATAATTAAAACGCTCTTTGCTGTTAAGAGTGAGTTGGAACTTTTAATCAATATGCTTAAAATTAAAAGAAATATTTGGCAAAGCAATTGAGCTTTGTGTTTTAATTTTTTTTTAAGGTTAGTCTCTTTACCTAATAATCCCAATCTTCATAAATTCCTTGCTTGAGAAAGAAAATAATGAGCCTTAGTATACATTGATAAAGCATCCTGATTAAAGATGTTTTAGAATGCTTATGCATTTGCCTAGCTCAAATGCAAAAGAACATTCTATTTTAGCCTATTTTCTTATTTAACTTGCCATCATTTAAAATTACTGTTTAAGTCAATTAATCTGTTTCCCAATAAATCCAAGATGAAAATAATAGTTTTGTATTAATATGTTTAAAAATACATGAATTTCATGCTGAGGTTTATAGTATTATTATCTGAATTACTTTTTTATGACATCTTTTTAACCCTTAAAATTACATTTCTAGATCATATTGTGAACTCATTGCCAGACTAGTACTTGCTAAAGAACAAAGCTATTTTCCTTTGTCCCTATACCTTCTGTCCTTAGCAGGGCACCTGGCATGGTGAACATATGTAATACATTTGTTGATTGAGTGTATGAATGAACATCTTCTAAATATTTATATCTTCTTTTAGAAATTTTGCTTTATCTTTTCTTCAAGGTTGTATTCTTTGTGTTTTAGATTAGTTGTTTCTATTTAAATATATTCAGACCCTAAGGGATTATATTCATATAATTTTATTCAGATGGTTCCAATCTTAAAAACAAACACAATCTTTCAAATCATCTACCGTTACTAATTTTTGGCCATTTTCCATATTTCTTTTCCTTTGTCTCAACTTCTGGGATATTATACTGGCCTGATTTTTCAAAGCTAAACCACAGCCTTAGTGACAGAATTAAGAGTTGGGAGGGATTTTTAGAGACCTAGTAATCCTGTAAGTAAATTTAGAGATGAAATAATTGTATATTAAATAATTTGCTCATGGTTCTAAAAATACATAACTGCAAAGTTAGCAGTAAAACCCAGTTCTAGATTGTATTGCTTCAGTCTTCTTTCTGTTATAAGCCTAAATTTTAAAGGTTTTTCCTCCCCCCACCTTTTTTTTCTTTAAGCTGTTCTTTTCAAAAACCATTTATTGAGGGCACACTTTTTGCCTGGCCCTGTGAGGGTCATGATTAATAAACAGGAACGCAGGGAAAGGTCATTGTTTGATTTGAATAGACTTGCATGACAGTTAGAAATATGGAAATGTTCTCTCTCCCACGTGTAATACTTCTCAAATCTTCTTAGATTTGTTGTTTTGCATCTTAAACAAGCTGATTCAGCCTAGTGTTCAACACTGAATTTCTTCACTACTTTTTAAATTATAGTCTTCCCTTGAGAAACTTGATTAATTCATATTGCTGAAATTATCACCTTAGTGCAAATGACATATGGTTTCATTCTGTTTCTAGTCTCTCTGGTTTGGAACATATTTCTGAAACACTAATAGATTTCTTATCCTGGAAGCCTCTTAATGCTTTGACATTAAACATAGGCGTTACAAAATGTAGCAGTGTTAATTGAGAATGGTAATCAGGATGTCACCACTGGGTCCTATTTCGTGAGAGTTAATGTAACTCAATTATGTGTGGTATCCTTAGAATGGAAGTTTAACAATGAGCTATTGTTTTAATTTTAAATTATTTCTATGCAAAACTGTACTCTTTGTAAAATAACAGTATTTAAAGTTATGCAAAATATAAGTAATATTTAATTGCTACCATAGCTGATGCTAGTATTTGCCAACATTCTGAAGGTCTCTTTTTTCCAAGTGTAATCCTAATAAAGGATATTTAAACATTTTAAATGCACATATTCCTTGTAATATTTGTTTTTACTATTTAAAGAAAGCCATTTCCCTTTAAGCTTGAGAATTCAGTTAAATATTTTTTAAAAACTGCCAATCAACAGAACTAAACAATAATAATAAAGCTTCTTGCACTGAAATATCCATTTTAAACGTATCAGGTTTAAATCTAAGATTCTTCTAAACCAAGTTTGTTTTCTCCTGCTCTACGCTGACTCCACCTTTGTGATAATACCTCCAGAGAGTGAAACTGGGACCAGTGTAGAAATATCAGCACATTGAAAGGGCTGTCCTCAGAAGACAGTGAGTTCATTGTGACACTCCAATACAAAATAAAAACTTTAAAGTTTAAAAAAAAAAAAAAAAAAGAAAATGATCAAGGTCAGTGTTATTTGACTCTGGCAGGATAATTCACAACCTGTATCTTTAAAATTCAATGAGGCAGATCGAAATGATGAGTACTAAATGCCCTCTTGGAATACTGGGAAAAGCAAATTTTATGCCAGAAAATCTTTCTGAAAGGCAACTGGTGATTTGTCTTTTCAATACTTGATTCTGGTTCTTTTCCTTATATTTTTGGTTTGTTTTTAGAGAAAGATGCCCGCATTTCATGCTTTGCTTTTTTGTTAGTCACTTTCTTTCTATCCTAGTCATTTTCTGTCTATTCTCTCAACATTACTCCTCTACCTATTACAACTTGGGTTTTGTCTTTCTCTTTACCTCCCTCACCCCAAGCCATGTAATACTTTTTGGTTTTGCCCATTCAGAGGCTTACTTTATTTGCTAAAATTAGCCTATGGAACAGATATCCTGATTATCCTGATTCAGTTCCTGGTTTTTGTATCAGGTTGGCAAGTTTTAGCCACAAATGACAGAACATGTCAGTTTACAGCAGCTTACACACCGAGTTAGGAAATTATTTCATGTAACCAAAGTCCATACATCTGGAGAAGGGAATGGCTTGCCCAGTCCAGTATTCTTGCCTAGAGAATTCCGTGGACAGAGGAGCCTGACAGGCTACAGTCCATAGAGTCGCCAAGAGCTGGACACAGCTGAGGACTAACACAAAGTCTGTAAACAGGGCAGGCCATAGAGCAGTATGATCGGATATTCAGCAATGTCTTTCAGGGTGTTTCCTCTATCATTCTGTCATTCTCAGTGTCAGCTTCACACTGAGATAATTCATTCGTGTTTGCATGACAAAAGGCAAGGGTTGCAAAGTTTTTGGAATGAAAATCTCCAAATGTCCTCAGCTGACTTCTCATGTCCCACAAGTCTAGCTTGGATATTGGACATGGGATTTCCATGATTGATTTATAACATCCATTTAAGCATCAACTACTAGCATATGGACTCAGTGAGAATGTATACTATCTAACTCATGACTATTCCCAATGCCTAGATATTTTCTGGCACATAATAGCCTTTTACCTTATAATTTTGGATAGATATTCAAGTCCTCATGACTACTACATATGGCAGGTAACTGCAGATGATGTTCCCAGAAATCAGCTAAAAGACCATCTGTCCATTATCTCCCTGTGCTTCCTTCCTCTCCTTGAAATCCCTATCCATACAATCAGCCCTGCTTTAACTCCTAGACCTACCTGGACTTTAGAGTTTGTCAGCCCTTTTTCTGTCTTTAAGACCTTTATTAATATGGATGGAATTAACAATACTACCTTAAAAAGTGATTGCGAGGGTTAGAAAAAAAAATGTATGCAAAGCATCTGACACTGTGCCAGATATACAGATGGAATTTGATCAGTGGCGGTGTTATTTTCTGTTTTCTTTGTACCAGACTAAGATTATGATATCCTCCCAGGCTCTTCCCTAGTTATATTTGTGCCACTAGTTATATCTGTGACAGACCTGACCTGAGTCCATGATTCACAGGGCTGACAACTTGGACCTCACTTGGTTTTCAAGTTCCTGCTCTGAAGATGTTTCTGGCACCAGAATATCTATACTCAAGGTCCGAACTGTACTTGTCTCTGGCTTCAGCTTCTGATTTGGTTTCTATCTTAACTGATGCTCTCATTGCTAATTCCTTAATGCCCCTGAGGCGCTGACTCTTGTTTTGTTCTGATCTGCTCCATATGTGGGCGCTGGAATTGCCTCAAAACTCAGTTGACAACTTGGGCTTCCATTTCTAAGGACTGACTTGCTCAAGGTCAGTGTCTTCCTGCCTAAATGGGCATCCAAATGTCATCTAACTAGAGTACCCATTTTCATGTTTGTCTGTCTTACTAGTATATCTCATTTCTAAAGCTTCAAACCTCAAACCTAGGTGTTGCATGAAAATCATTATATTTTGTAATTCTATGACTTACGTACTCTGCAGAATGGCTGGTAGCAATCAAACTAACTCATAACAACAATTCTGTCCTCTGGGATATTTCAAATGCCAACATTTGGCTCTATTTCCACTTAGGCTTTTATTCAGGCATTTGCAGCCATACCTTCTTCCCAACTTTACACTTGACACTACCCATTGTCCCTTTGAGTGTCTGTAGATTTAAAGAGTTAAAGAATTTCCTTCTCAAGGTTTATTTTTAAGAGAAAATGTGTAAGACTAAGTATGGAATGAAAGATACATTTAATGTGATGAAGGAGAGGTAAAGAGAAAAATAAGAGGAAGTTTTACTGAACTTATATTTTTAATAACAATAACCATGATTGCTAATTTCCATCTCAAAACAGTTTTTAATTATTTTCTTCATCAATGCCCTTCTTGTAGAGATTTCTTTTTCTTGAAAGGAAGACAATATTGAAAGAAAAGGCCTCTGCTTGTCTTCATTATTAATAATTCCAAATAGGTGAGCTCTTCTGACTGTGTAGGAGAAATGTTTTATAATATATCCAGTGGTGAATATCTGATGAATAAATGGACAGCACCAGGGATCGAACTGTCCCTAGAGAGCTCTGTTCAGTCCTGATGATTGGACTAGTTTGTATATTACCTCTGTTCATGGTAACTGATGACATGGTGGTTTGCAGTTTTTGTGCTCCTCCCCACCTACTTTTATTTTTCTTCATTATCCTGTCTTGTAAGAGAACTATTTCTATGATCCAACTCAAATTATTTTTTGGATTAAAATGGATTATAATGGTTATGACAGAACTTCAGGAAAATCCCCTATGTGTTTCTTGAGAGTATTTTCTTTGCCTGTGCCATGCTTTTCCTTACTATAGAAAGCAGATTCATTTGACAAGGCCATGACTCTTGTTCTCAAACAGGATGCAGTCAAATCTCTGTTTGCCTTGTAAGAGTGTGCATAGACCCCACACATGCTCTGTTAAGATAGCTGCATATATGCATATACATAAATGGGCATGTTTTCATTTTATATGTATATATTTACTCATATAGATATATTTAACTAGAGAAATAGTATCTACATAAGTATATGTATATATATGGTAAAACATGCCTATTATATGTATATATCTATATTCATATCCAATTCTAAGTTTACATCATCTTCGATGTGAGTGTTCTATGTAAGTCAAGGAGCCTTTCTGTCTTTGTTAATTAATGAATCCCAGACACATAGATAAGTGACTCTCAAACTTTGGATGACGGAAGGGATATTGTTACTGTATGCTTTATAAAATATTGGGGAAAGCTTATCTATTGGTGTTCTAATAAAAAAGATTGTGATTGACATATTTGTGAAATAGTTACGGTGTTTAGAACATCTCCTGCAGCTCAGACATCTAATCTTGCTCACAAGTGCTTAGCTATAGGTCTCCGGAAAATCCACCACTGTCAGCCTCCAGGGTCCTTTGAACTCTCTAGAATCTGGGTCCTGGGATTCTCTGCAGAGTAATTGACTCTTACTTTCAGGGAGAATTCTGGAAGCAGTGTGGGCATATGAGATAGTCCTAGTATTTTTAAATTTATAAAGAAAGGAAACAGCATATAAAAGCAAAAAGGTTTGCATTCTTGAATAGGTGATATGGTATCTGTGAGTTTCCTAATAATGGCTTTGTGCTTCAGAATATACCAGATGTGACAGTGGAAACACAATAAAAAATAAAATCAGTGTCAAAAGTCTAAGAACAAATTTAAAATCAGAGCTAACAAAAATGTAGGATTTCCTACCCTAAATGTAGGAAATTCCTAGGGCTTTTATGTCAGCTGAAAAGACAACAAAAAGATGGGTAAACATATGGCTGGTGTAGTGCCTACTTGCTATTCAGTGCTATCTTAAAAAAACAAAACAAACAACTTTCAAATATAGCCTTGATTTCAATTGGAATACCAGACTCAAACTCAAGGGTTTGGTTTTGTAACTGAGACAACATATGTCACGTTTAGTGGTGGGAAATGAGTCGATGATCTTATGTCTACTTTTTCATCTGCAGTATAGGAATCTGGACTATTTAAATAACCCCCTTTCTTGCACTGGCAATGCTTAGTTATTAAGTTTATTTCCAGAGGTCTATCTACTCTGGTTCTAGAGAAAGCAAATGGTACCATGATGCCTACACGCCTGCATTCTTGGATAAGGACATCCCTGGGCACTCTACAAAAATGTTAACTGAAATCAAATTTTCAATTGGCTCTCTATTCTTACTTGCGTAACACACCCTATTTTCAAAGAAATGCTGACATGTGGAAGATGAGCATGAAGGTGAGAGGGAAGAAAGAAATCAAGGCAGTAAACCCTAAACTTATGTATGTGTTGAATATTTCATGGGTAACTGCATAGGGATTGTGTTTTTTTAAAGTATGTGTAACATCTGGTTCTTTTCTTCACTGAACTCATGTGCAGTGCTTTTTTTATACTTAAGAACAGATTTTCTATTGTTTCAGAAATAATTTTGCTTTTGTACCAAAGGCATTTGTATTAACTCAATATGGTGCAGTAAAAATATTTCGTGGAATGGATTTGACCATATTGTTTATTGATCTCTCCACTTATTTGCTTTATGTTTATCTTTAGCCAGCCATCACATCAAGTTTTTTGGCATTTATCTGAATGCAGAAATTAGATATTGAAGGAAACCCTACAATTCATGTGGTTTTTTTGTTGGTTTTTGGTTTTTGCCTTTTTGTTTTGGTGTTTGGAATGCAGGTGGTAGGAGGGAAAAGTAGAATTTAATGCCACTTCATTTTGCAAGGAAGAAACATGTATATGTAAATACTTCTGTTACTGTTCTCCACTTAATAAGGCAACAGCGATGCTGTGAGTATATGAAGTTTATCAGTAAATAGTTGACCAGTAGAAGGACTCTGCTCCATCTTAGGGTTGCATTTTACTGCACAGTTGATAGACAGAAAGCAGAACTGAAATATTTTTGAATATGTGGGAAGAAAAACTGATTAAAATCTGAACCAGTCAGTTTTAAAACAAAAATATAGAATATTTTCAATTTCATGACAATTATGGCTTCTGTTTACACTTACAGTCTTAACTTCCATTGTGATATAGGGTGAAAACCTCACCCTATGCCCAGTGATCAAGCCCAGTCTTCTCTCTCAATCTGTAGGCACCCTGCAAAGTATCAGTCTTGTATATTTGCCTTCATGCTAAATTTCTGTTCTGCTCCACTCTTAACTCAAAATGAGCATGCCAAACCTGAAATCAGTGTTTGTTTCCCACAAAACTAGCATTTTCTTCAACTTCTTTTAACAGTGGACCCATCACTTCACCATTTCTGCTGCTTACCGCACTTCACATAATTCACGTCACCTGCTTAGATCTTCCAATTGGATCAGAAAACTGGTATTTTGATTGATGGATTTTAATACATATCATCTGCAAATATATTTTAATACATACCTCCCTTGCTTAAATATTTTCAGTGATTTTCAGTGATTATTTGTCTCCTAAAGAGTAATTTATAAACTTTTAAGCTTGGCATGAATAGTTCTACACAATCCAGGCATAATGTACCTAAGAGGGTGCCCCTTGTCACTGTAAAGTGCTTTCGTAGAGACATCCTTATTGTAAAAGTTATGGTTGTGAATGCTACATTTAAGCTGGGTTGCATTTTTATCCCTTCCAAATTTATGACTCTATGATTCATAACTTTTTTGCTTTAATTCTCCCTTTTTCCCACTATTCCTGACACAAATGTTATTTATGCTTGATTAATATACATGTTGGATAGAAAACAATGTTTGAGGTGTGCATTCCACATAACTGAGACTAGATTACCTATTAAAGACTATTTTAAATTTCACTTCATTCACTCATTTTTTCCTGGCCACCTAACCCCATGTTTCTGACCTTATGTTGCATTTACTGTTGGAATCTCTTACTTAGTATTATAATTTGTTGGTGTGAATTGCTACTTGTTTTTCTAATAGTATGTACTTCTGATGGTAGATTGTAAGATCCTGAGTAAAGAGAGTGTCTTATGTCACTTCGTTTCCCCATTTCTTGTACAATCTCCCATATTACAGATACCTGTTGAATATTTTGGATGATTCAATGATCCTTTAACTTTACCCCATGTATGAATCCCAGTTAACTTTCCACACCTATTAGCAAGCTACCTGCTGCATTCGAACTTGCCTGACCGTAAACCTAAGTAACTTCACATCCTCAAAGTTCTTTCAAACTTTTGGCCAGTTTCATTTTTTATTGTCATCACCAATAATTCTTTCTCTCTCTCTCACTCCCTCTGTCTCCTTTTAAACATCTAGACATATTGTTAAGTATTGTAAGTATTTATGATTGACTGGTAACTCCTCTGGAAATATCTCTTTGTCCAGGTCACAAATCTGTAGACTTCTATGAATTGTTCTGCAACTCAACTGGGTGATCAGTGTCTCTGAGACTGAACAGCAGTGTACACACAGCCATGGAGTACAGTTCTTTAACTCCAAGAAGGTAGGTCCCGTAAAACCCAAACTAAGGGGCTATTCAAATAGTTCAGTGAGAATTTGCCAACCAGCTGGCAGATCGAGGTGACATCTCTCCACTAAGATACACCACTTCATGTACTCTGCTCCTCTGCATGCTGCTCTCGAGTATGGGGAATTTGGCATACATTTATCAGACCAGCCAAAAAGCTGCATGGTGAGGAGATAATTCAGAAACCATGGGTCACACTACCAGATGAGCAGTCTCCGTTATCGTAATGCAGGCATCCCCAATGACTAGCCACACATTTTTACATGACTTTATTCACTAATTTCGTGCCAAAGAAAGACAACAGATGGAAGGTCCCATGTAGACAGCTGTGCCAAATGGATGCGGCGCCACTGCTGCCCAAAAGTGTCAGTCCTGGTAAACCGGGGCTGTGAAGACAGCCAACGGGTGGGGCGGCCTGACACAAATATAGATAATATTTGTGGTTTAACTCCCACACAGTTATGCAGAAGGCATTATGAATTGGCCTACAGTTTGAGCTGGTATTTTTAAAAATACTAAGGCATAAATAAAAACATGATCTAAATGCATAAATAGAGGTCTCTGCCTACCATGTGCTAGAAAAATATCTCAGGGTCTCAAGACTAAAATAAACATGATTTCTACCATGTGCTCAAACAGTTGAATTTTGCCCAATTCAAAATTAGGCAAAGCATGAGTATTTACTAGTAAAATCAACTTATTTTCTCCCTTTTCTCATTATAGCTACAGGCAAAAAGAGAGGAAAGATAAGCCTTTTATGATTACAGTGCTTATAATTGACACATGGAGTCAATTGTGTTAACTCATCATAGAAAACCAACTTCTCTCTTCTGTCCCTCACTTCTATGTAGAGGAAATATATGTACTGAGGATAATTACTTGGATCTTCCCCTTTACTTTTATTCTATAAACATATCACTAGACTTATAGTTTTCAGTAAAAAAAAAAAAGTGTAAATTGGGAAAAAAACAATAAGGAAAAAATATCTCCATAGAGAGATGAGTTTCAAAGTTTTGCTATTGTTTAAATTACTATGAAGATTTTTGTTTTCCAAAGGAAAACTAAAGATAAAATGGAATAAATTGTGGAATGAGTCTTAGGCATCAAATAAAAAGATTTCCCTCTGAGCTACCAGGTAAGCCCTTCAATAAGTAAGATTTCTTATCAATTCATATTTGTGAGTTTGTTTTACTATGAGAAAGTGCATAAACTCCTGTTTGTCAGGGAGAAATTAAAATTATATGTGATTTCTGTAAGGCAAAATTAGCTTTCCCCCACAAATTTATAAGTAGTTGGGCCTTGTGTAGACTCTCCATGGTTATTATCTGCCTAAACTAGTCCTCATATTTAGATCTTTTCTAACTTAAAGAGATACCAGGTTTTCACACCTTATATAAGGCCTGAAACAGCACAGCTAATGTTGATACTTTCATGTAACATATTAATTACCACAAAATTGGTATAGTAAAAAATGTACAGGTTTTGTACCACAGAGATAAGAGTTCACTTCTGAACTCTATGTTGTAACCTTCAGCATATCACTTCTTTTCTCTGCATCTTAATTTTTTCATTTGTAAAACAATACCAATTTTCAGCTTTGTTGAGATCATTTCTATAGTGCTTGACACGTGGTAGACTTAAAAAATTGGTAGGTCTTATTATGGCCTTTTAATCAGAGACTTATGCTATAATTAATCATTCATATATGACTTTGGAAAGAGTTTCCCTGATAGCTCATTGGTAAAGAAGCTGCCTATCAAAGCAGGAGAGGACAGGAAGAACCCCTGGAGAAGGAAATGGCAACCCACTCCAGTATTGGAAATTCTCTTGACTGGGAAATTCCATGTGCAGAGGAGCCTGGCAGGCTAGGTCCATGGGATTGCAAAGAGTCAGAGATGACTGAGTATGAACATGAACATGAAAGATCTTGGAAAAATAGTTCAGTTCAGTCGCTCAGTCATGTCCAACTCTTTGCAACCCTATGGACTGCAGCACACCAGGCCTCCCTGTCCATCACCAAGTCCCGGAGTTTACCCAAACTCATGTCCATTGAGTCAGTGATGCCATCCAACCACCTCATCCTCTGTTGTCCCCTTCTCCTCCTGCCTTCACTCTTTCCCAGCATCAGAGTCTTTTCAAATGAGTCAGTTCTTGTATCAGGTGACCAAAATATTGGAGTTTCAGCTTCAACATCAGTCTTTCCAATGAATATTCAGTACTGATTTCCTTTAGGATTGACTGGTTGGAAAAAAACTCATTCCTAACTTCAGTTTTTACAGCAAGGAGAACAAATTGGATATATTAAGAACACCTGGAATACAGAGCTGGTTGTACAGATTCAATGAGAATATGGACAAATCAACCCAGCAAATAATTTTATCACACAATCCAGAAAAGGAAAAAAGTTATATGATGAAAGTAGAAAGTGTAGGAAATCAACTATGAAGTTCAAGGATAGGAGTATATTTTAATAACCCAGTTTTTTTGTTTGTCTGTTTGTTTTTTAGCAAAGGAAAGCCTTATTCTCTAATTAGAGAATGGACAATTACGAGGTCCGGCTCTAGAGCAGCTGCAGCACACATCTCCTGCCAGCTTGGACCAGGCTGCTTTAGAGGGACCTCATATGGCAGCCTGCTCCAGTGTTCTTGCCTGGACACGACTGAAGCGATATTGCAGCAGCAACGGGGAGGGGCTGGAGTTCTCGCGGGACTGTGCTGCTCTCGCTCCAAACCACTGGGCCGAAGGACTAGTCTCTGCACACGGCCCGCCGCCACCATCTTGAATTGAGTGTTGGTTGCGGTGCTTCTGTTAAAGGTCTGAGCTGAGGTGTCAGCGCAGCCGTTTCACACTGGGAATTCTGGTCTAAAGTGCCAGGTGCAAGTCTTCTGCATGCTGCACCCTATGAGCAAGTGAAACAGGACTAAACCCAAGTGGGGGGAAAAGGTTAGCTTTGATTTTATTACCTTTTCTATTTTTATTTCTCAAGAAATATTAGTAATCCAGTTTTTATTACACAGTGTATTTCAAACAAATCACGTACTTTTTTCCTCCTTGACTTTTCTACTGGTCTAATACTCTTTACCCATTTTTCATGCAAAGAAAAAAGAGGAAAGGCAGAGATTGAGATCATGCTTATATAAGCCATGTGTGAGAATATTCCATTGCATAGTAAAGCTAAATTTGCACCATTGAGGAGAAAAAATGAAGCATTGTAAGTTGTCTCTCTAGACTAACGAGGTTTGGATTTTCAATATGTTTCACTCCCCAAAATTTAGAGCCAGAAAATCTAAGATCCTTACTTGCTGTTTCAAGAGCAAAATTCCACAAGCAAAATGTTAGAGATATAAACTTCTTTTATCCAGATGTAAAAGATAACTTTGAATTGCTTTTCTCTTTTTCCTCCTTCTATTTTTTCTTCCCTTGTAATTGTGCTAGTATTTCTCTGCTTTTATGTTTTGAAAATATCATTCCACTGATCCATACAGTTAAAAAGTTACTTGGTAACTATTCCTTCACTATATATTCAAATAGCACGGGGAGAAATACTGTACATGAAGATAGAGGAAGTATTTCTAGACTTTCAGAGATCAGTGGGTTGAAACTGAGTGATCCCTGCATCTACGCGGCATGAAAATGCCTCTAAGCTGAACAGATCTTCTAAGTGCACTTGAGGGAATTCATTCTGCTCAGGACTCAGTCATGCTTTCCTACCAATTAAGATGATAGACTGTATGTTTAATAAGTTTTTCAATTGTGAAAGAAGATGTATGTTGTGAAACAACAAATCACTAGGGTGTGTTTTTATTATATTATAAAAACCTTTAAAACCCCGAGTGACAATAGGAAATGGCTTTTTGCCGTAATTATTTTGAAGTTGTGCTACTTTCATTTTTCTTGGTTGGCACACGGTAGTATTTATACTTGACTTAACCTGTGGGCCATTTCTCAGCAGGAGGAGGCTTACACAGCCGTGAGTGCAACCTTTAATGGGAAGATATCATCAGCAACATTATTAGTATCATTTATATAGTGTAATAAATAATGCTTATTTCTAAACTGATGTCAGCAGAGAGAATCCCTGCCTTGAGGATCTAGCTGTAGGATCCCGTTATTCTTAGAGATTGTATTTGTAAATGGTTTGGGTCAAGTCAGGCAAATATATCTGTGTTTATCTTTCTGACTTAAGTGTCTTGTAGCCACCTACTTGACTGACGTACGCTGAGTAAACTGAATGGAATCCACTCTTTTTGAATTTCCCAAACTCACTAAGAATGAGGGCTAATTCTGATTGTTCATGAATGATCATAGTTCACAATCTGGAGTTTCACCATATGGTTTGTTTTCCATCCCATAACCACTGCGAGAGTGCATGGGGGTGCATGAATAATTAGCCTGGGAGAACTAGAAACCAGACTATTTCATGCAACCTTCGTGGTTACCTTTGTTATGTGCGAAGCAGCTTCATTGATATCTGCTTTCCTGCCTCTCCTACTAGTGGATCACGTGAATACAAATTAGGAATTTTCCGCTCTCCCATTTACTGTTTGCCAACTGTATAGAATATCCTTTTTTAAACTTTGATATACATAAGAGTTGTCTGAGAATCTTTTTTAAAAAGCAAATTTTATTAAGAAAAATTAACTTCTGAATTATATTCTGATTCTTGGATTGAACCTGAGAATCTGCATTTTCAAGAAGTAAGCAGGTGATGCTGATGCAGTTGGTTTGGTGTTCACACCTTGAATAAAAGGAAAAGAATTTTAGCATCCTAGCTAAAGGTCATTTCCTGAGGATGATGCTCTCTTCAGAATGATAAAAAGGTATTTCTAAATTCTTGTGCCCCATCCCAGGGATGACTGCTAGCTCACAGCTTCTCTTTGCTGTCCCTTCTTTTCCACCACTCATCTCTTTCTGTTTTCCCTCCTTCCTTCCCCTCGGCACCCCTTCCCCCACAACCTGAAAACACAGTGAATCATTCTTCCTTTAGTTCTGAGCTAAGCTGATTTTGCAGATGTCTTGAGTTTTGTTGGGACACATTTTCCCTTTCTTAAACAAAAAACACCAGGGAAGATCAGGGCAATGCACAGGGCAGAGAGAGGTTTATTTGAACAATGTCCTTTTGTTTGGTTTTCTGATAGAACACCAGGTTTATCAGAATTAATGCAGTCAGGGCTAGCACAAAGCCTTCCCCTTTTAGGGGAAGATTTTGCTTAGCAGCAAGGAAATCAGCTGTGCGGAGTGAACAATGTTTTATTTGATCAACAGATGGCAGTAGCAGTCTCTCTTTTTCTGTTGCAGTAATCAGAAAATTGAAACTAACTTGCTCCTGAGAGCCTTCTAAGAGCACTCATCAACATTTTTTAGGTTCTTTGAGCTCCTGGCTGATTTCAAAATGTTATCTCACTCTTTGAGCACTGGACCACTTAATCACTCTTACAAAATGTAACCCTATTTTCAGGAGACATGCTACCTACCCAATCCATATTTGCCTAATTCAAATGGAAAACCAGGAGACCATGACTGTCTCATTTCCAATATGCATAATTTTTTATTTTACGCATCTGAAAATTTTAGCTACACTAAAAATACAGCTTTAAAAAAGAATTCATATTTTTGAAAATTACATATGCTTTCAAATGAGTCAGTGTAAATCATTTCACCAGTCTCCGTCAAGATCCAAGCTTTAGAGCTATGCAGTTGTACATGTCAAATATATCAAATGTGTTTCTATCTATAGTGTCTCTGAGAATATTTATTACTTTTGTTAGTATATTTGGTAAGATGTGTATCTACTAAAGCCTGCTCAATAATCCTTTTTACAAACAATCTCCTTACTACTGGGCAGAACTTCTTATAGAATTTCAATTAAGAGATACAGAAAAAATACTTTGATCCTCAGTGTGAAAAACTACACATAATTTACTGCTCATTCTAGAATTATAAACATTTATATATGTGTAACTGTTTCCCATTTAACAGCTACCATTTAACTATAACATGTCTGAGCATCATAATTTAACTGATAATCTTAAATTTAAACTCAGAATATCATTGATACATTTTGATTCTATCCGTAGTGATAAAATGAATTTTTATAATTCGCACTGATACTGTCCTTCCTTGATACCTGTTCTAACTTCTGGTTAAAGCTCAGGGTTTGAAAGTTTGTGTTCCAGCTTTTGCCATGGCTTCATTTCACTCACCTGTTTTAAAGGTGTCTCAGACGGTAAAAAATCTACCTGCAATGAAGGAGACCTGGGTTTGATCCCTGGGTTGGGAAGATCCCCTGGAGAAGGAAATGGCAACCCACTCCAGTGTTCTTGCCTGAAAAATCTCCCAGACAGAGGAGCCAGGCAGGCTACAGTCCTTGCGGTTGCAGAGAGTCAGACACATGTGAATGACTAACACACTTTGCTTTTAGACACTTAATCTCTTATGTTCATACCATGTAAATGTTTAAAAATGAATTTATAGAAAAATTGAATGTTTTCCTCTAAGATTGTGAACAAGGCAAGAATGTTACTTTTCACCCCTCACTCAATATAGTACTGAAAGTTCAAACCACTGTGAAAAGGCAAGAAAATGAAATAAAAAGGCATACAGACGCCTTTTTAAAGGCAGAAGAAATAAGATTGTCTCTATTTTTCCAGTGCTATGGTTGTCTACTTAGAAATCCCAAGGATACTACAAATATACTCCTAGAAGTACAAAGGGAGGGAGTTCAGCAAGTTACAGGATTTGAGAGCAACACATATTTATATGTCCTACAATGAGTATGTAAAAAACAAAATTAAAGGCTTAGTATCATTTACAATTGCCCCAAGAGCAATAAAATATTAGGTATAAGTTCAAAAAAAATACAAGAAGTGCTATTTCATCTGTTGGTCAAAATGCAATGAAAGAAATCCCAAGAAGACCTGAATAAATGGAGAGGCATATCATATTCACGGATTACAAAATTCAGCATAATAAGATGTCAAATTATTTCTAAATTGGTTCATAGTTTGGTACAATTCTCCTAAATATCAAAACACGGCTTTTTGCAGACACAGAGAGGCTTATTCTAAAATTTACATAGAATGGCACAAAGATTAGAATAACTAAAACAGTCTTGGAAAAGAAAAATAAAGTGAGAGAAATCATTCTATCTGATATTAGAACAATATATAGCTTCAGAAGTCAAGACTGTGTAACACTGAGGGAAGGATAGACACATACATCTATGGAAATGATAGAGAAACCTGAAATATGCCCACAAAAATATGCTACACTGTTGGAAAAACTGTGAAACAATTCAATGAAGGAATAATTCAACATCATAGGCAAAGAAATGAACCTCAAACTAACATTCATACATTGTACCAAAAATTAAACCAAAATGAACCATAAACTTAAACGTAAGATAGAAAACTTTTAGAAAAATTAGGTGAAAATCTTTGAGATTTTGAGCTTAACACTGAGGTTTTACACTTGATATCCAAGCGTGAACCATAAAAGGAACGTTTGATACACTGGAATTTATATAAAAAAATTTTTTGTCTGCAAAGGATACTGTAAACAAACTAATAAGCCTGTGAAGAAAAAAATTGCAAACCACACACCTGACAAAGTACTAGAATGTTAAATATATAAAAAGCTAAAAAAACTTAGTAGTAAAAGCACAAACAATCCATTTAGAACATGGGCAAAACCAATGAACAGGCATTTCACTGGATAGGATATATGTAGATGGAAATAAACACATAAGAATTTATTAAATATAATTAGCAATTGTTGTTTAATTGCTAAGTCATGTCAAAGTCTTTGTGACCCCATGGACTGTAGCCTGCCAGACTCCTTGGTCCATGGGATTTCCCAAACAGGAATACTGGAGTGGGTTGCCATTTCCTTCTCCAAGGGACCTTCCTGCCCCAGGAATTGAACCCGTGTCTCTTGTGTCTTATGAATTGTAGGTGGATTCTTTACCACTGAGCTACCTACTCCAAAAAAGTGTTTCTGTGTTATGTTCCTTTTACAAAATTATCAGATGTCTATTATGTATTATACTGATGTTATCACCAAACCAAGAAACAAATATAGAGTTACTTGCAGTCCACATAAGGTAATTTAAGTAAAAAATGTTTCTTCAATAAAAATATCTTTCTACCATTCTACTCTTATTCTTAAAATCCTACCATTCAGTTTATCACTTTAATTATAGCACTAAAGTCCCCTCTAAGAAAATAATGTCCTCAGAAGTGTTATTTGTCCCTTATGTACTTACTACTTGGAAGGGTAATATAACAAACCAGCAATGAATAAGTATTCTCAGAAGGATTTTTTATGCCAAAAAAGTAGGATCTTAAATAAGTC
Source organism: Odocoileus virginianus (assembly GCF_023699985.2). Taxonomy (NCBI): domain Eukaryota; kingdom Metazoa; phylum Chordata; class Mammalia; order Artiodactyla; family Cervidae; genus Odocoileus; species Odocoileus virginianus. The sequence goes on from NC_069698.1 coordinate 19,818,374, forward strand.
ATTCATAGGGCAGATAAGTTTTGATTCAAAAAAGGAGTCAAAAGAGAAGTATAAGGGATCAATGTGAAGACTTCAGAATTTTTATTCTCAAAATGTTATCCTTAACTTTAAGATTATAAGTCATTTATTTGATTCATAAAGGTCAATAAAGAAAAATTCCGTAGAATTTCACTTGTTTGTACTATCAAGAGTAACATACTTACTCTTAAGGACAATTAAGGGAGACATGTTCAACTCAGGGGGATAATGACTGGTCTTCAAGATAAGGTTACCAATTATCTTGCAAAGTTCCTATTATAGACATGGATAATTGCAACTAATGGTTTTCTGGAAGCACATTGTTTCTTGAATTGCATTGATCTTTGGTTGGTTTGGGTCCTTTTTATCTTAGTCTTATGTGTATGTGTGTGTGTGTGCATGTGTGTGTGTAAGTTGCAGTGAGCTTAGCTTCTTCATTATCAGTTTAATTTGTTGTAGATAGCTGTTTATATAACAATAGAGGGTAAGCACTGCCTATTTTTGGCTTTTAATTTAACAATTAAAATTTAAGACTTGTATACCTTGTCATTAAAATATGAATCATTCATACATCTACTGCTAGGGCAAATTGATATATCATCTATTCCTTTCTTGGAATTTGAGTCCTTTAACCTAAAACATACTATAAAAATAAGTAAAACGAAATTCTTGGTGTTTTTTGAAAGTATATACAGGATACAGTCTCACAAACTGAAATTATGCATCTGTGCCCAAATTCTTCACTTGTAAACTGAGTAACTTTTAAGTAAACAAACAAATACATTGAAATATATTGTAAGGAACAAGTTTGTTGCTAGTTCTTTATTTTTTATCCTTTTTGGTTTTATTGGAGAATGGGAACGTGGAATGGGAACATGGGGCAGGCACATCTCAGGATCCTTTAGTGCCCTTCAGTGAATACTGGTCTATGTTTCTGAGACTTTTCTGACCCAGGAAGCCAGAAGACCGCACAAAGGTACAGAGATTCAGAGAAAAGGGGGAAGAGGGTAAACCCTGCAAAAGGGAAGACTGCTAAAGACAAACATGGTAGATCTCCCAGTTAGCAGAGGTGTTGGCCCTATTCACCTCATGCAAATCTTTCACAATTTATTATATTCTACTTTTGGCTTTTATTTAAACGTTAAGTTTGTGCATTAGAATGTGAGATAGTCTGTGGCTATAGAGAAAGCAGATTTACAGTCCAGATCAGGAAAGTTTAAATGGATATTGATGGGAGAAGATGCTGTAAAACACATTTAGGATTGAATACTACATGATACATTAGAGTAAAAATTGTGTGCATATATGTACATAACTCTAAAGTCTTTTATGTGTACACACACACACACACAGAGGAAACTTTATCAGCATGACTGCTATCAATTCTAGAACCATGTTGCTTGGGGTCACTAAGGACTTTTAGTTCTCAAGCATATTCCATGTGTATTCTGACTTTTAACTCTGATCCCACAAGTAGTGAATCCCCGTGGAAATGGATTGAGAAAGGGAACATATTCAGCAATAATTTTTCTTGTAAAATTTCCATTTGTCAAAGGTAGAAGTAACTACATTATAAAATTTGCCTTGTTTTAGAAACTATTCAATATTTTTATATTGGCATTTTTATATCTGCTTAACAAAAATATAGTGTTTATTAATGAGTAAGATAAAAAAGATATTTTTAAAAAATAAATGGTGCTTAAGATTTATAGAAGTTTCTTGCTACCAGTAGACTTAAATTTGAAGGTTTCTGCCATACCGAAGAATTTTCAAGAGCAGTGCATTTTGTTAAAAGATGTGGAAATTTAACTATGATGTCAGCTTAACATCTATAATGGTAATTAGAAAAAATAAAATGAAGGTAATTATGGGGAAAGAAAGCCACATGGGGAACTGAGTAGGCTGAGATGAAATTAAGTCTTCCCCTGTCATTTTCTATTTTTTCTTTTTGGGGTAGGAAAAGTGCAAGAAAGTAGATGAGAAAAATTATAACTCTTTATTAATTGACAGCTAATAGGTGCTTTCATTCTAATTGCACATAAGCTAAATTAAACTGGAAATATTAAGAGGATTTTCATTTAATTTGTTAGAAGAATTCTAAATCAAATGATTTTAGGAGAGCATATGAATTTGTGTAGCAGTTCATTAGGGTTATCATTTGGAAAGGAAGAAAGATGGAAGGGAGGAAGGAAAAGAGGCGAGGAAAGAAGGAAAGGAAGAAAGAGAGGGAGGGAAGAGGATGATTAGCAGAAAATGGATACAGGAGAGTGTGCAAGCCTTCCTTAGAGTATTGTGTCTTTCCTCAGGCATTAATATCCAAGAGCAACAATGTGATTTTTACACTATATTTACACACTATAGAAAGATTCTCTCTGCATCACAGAATTAACAAAAGATCATCTATAGTAAAGTGCCTCCTCCAGTGGACCACATTTTGTCAGAACTCTTCACTGTGACCTCTCCAACTTGGGTGGGTCATAGCTTCATTGAGTTATGCAAGCTGCTTTGCCACAACAAGGCTGTGATCCACTGGAGAGGGAAATGGCAACCCACTCCAATATTCTTGCCATGAGAACCCCTTGAACAGTATGAAAAGGCAAAACCATATGAAACCAGAAGATGAGCCCCCCAAGGTCAGAAGGTGTCCAGTATGCTACTGGGGAAGAGGAGAAGGCAATTGCTAATTGATCCAAAAGGAATGAAGAGGCTGGGCTAAAGCAGAAAAAGTGTTCAGCCATGGATGTGTCTGGTGGTGAAAGTAAATTCTGATGCTGTAAAGAACAATATTGCACAGGAATCTGGAATGTTGGGTCCATGAATTGGACATGGCCAAACAGCAACTTGCAAGATTGAATGAACATGGACATTTTAGGAACAGTGAACTAAAATGGGTGGGAATGGGTGAGTTTAATCCAGATGACCATTATATCTACTACTATGGGCAAGAACCCCTTAGAAGAAATGGAGTATTCTTCATAGTCAACAAAAGAGTCCAAAATGCAGTACTTGGGTGCAATCTTAAAAGCAACAGAATGGTCTTGGTTCATTTCCAAGGCAAACCATTCAAAATCACAGTAATCCAAGCTTATGCCGCAGACAAGGATATTGAAGAAGCTGAAGTTGACCAGTTCTGTGGAGACCTATAGCACCTTCTAGAACTAACACCAAAAAAGATGTCCTTTTAATTATAGGGGATTGGAATGCAAAAGTAGGGAGTCAAATGGTACCCGAAATAATAGTCATGTTTGACACTGGAGTACAAAATGAAGCAGGGCAAAGGCTAACAGAATTTGTGAAGAGAACATGCTGGTCATAGCAAACATCTTTTTCCAACAACCCAAGAGATAGCTTTACACATGGACATTACCAGATGATCTGTACAAAAGTCAGATTGATTATGTTCTTTGCAGCTGAACATGGAGAATTTAGTCAGCAAAAACAGGGCCTGGAGCTGACTGTGGTTCAGACCATGAACTCATTGTTGCAAAATTCAGGGTTAAATTAAAGGAAGTAGGGAAAACCACTAGGCCCATTAAGTATGACCTACATCAAATCCCTCATGATTATACAGTGGAGGTGATGAATAGATTCATGGGATTAGATCTGGTAGACAGAGTGCCTGAAAATTATGGACAGAAGTTCATAGCATTGTATAGGAGGCAGTGACAAAAACCATCCCAAGGAAAAAGAAATGCAAGAAGGCAAAGTGTTTAGTCTGGGGAGGCTTTATAAATAGCCAAGGAAGGAAGAGAAGCGGAAGGAAAGAAAGGAAGGGAAAGGTATAACGAACTGAATGCAGAGTTCCAGAGAACAGCAAGGAAAGATAGAAAGGCCTTATAAAATGAAAAATGAATAGAAATACATGAAAACAATAGAATGGGAAAGACTTAAGAGCACTACAAGAAAATTGGAGATATCAAGGGAACATTTCATGCAAAGATGGGCATGATAAAGGACAGAAACTGTAAGGACCTAACACAAGCAGAAGAGATTAAGAACAGATGGCAAGAATACACAAAAATACTATATAAGAAAGGTCTTAATGACCCGGATAACAACAATGATGTGGTTGCACACCTAGAGCCGGATGTCTTAGAGTGTGAAGTCAAGTGGGCCTTAGGCAACATTACTATGAACAAAGCTAGTGGAGGTGATGGAATTCCAGCCAGGTTATTTAATATCCTAAAGATGATACTTTTAAAGTGCTTCAGTCAATATGTCAGCAAATCTAGAAATTTCAGCAGTGGCCACAGGACTGGAAAAGGTCAATTTTCATTCCAATCCTGAAGAAGGGCAATGCCAAAGAATGTTCAAGCTCCTCTACAATTGCACTCATTTCACATTCTGGAAAGGTTATACTCAAAATCCTTCAAGCTAGGCTTCAGCAGTATGTGAACTGAGAACTTCTAGATGTACAAACTGGATTTAGAAAAGGCAGAGGAACTAGAGATCACATTGCCAAAAATCATTAGATCATGGAGAAAGCAAGGAATTCCAGAAAAACATATACTTCTGCTTCATTGACTACACTAAAGCCATTGACTGTGTGGATTATAACAAGCTGCTGAAAATTCTTCAAGAGATGGGAATACTAGGCCATCTTACTTGTTTCCTGAGAAACCTGTATACAGGTCAAGAAGCAACAGTTAGAATCAGACATGGAAAAACTGACTGATTCCAGATTGAGAAAGGAGTATGTCAAGGCTGAATATTGTCACCCTGAGAGTACTTCATGCTAAGTGCTAGGCTGGAGGAATCACAAGCTGGAATCAAGATTGCCAGGAAAAATATCAACAACCTCAGATATGCATATGATACCACTCTAATGGCAGAAATTGAAGAAGAACTAAAGAGCCTCATGATAAGGATGAAAGAGGACAGTGAAAAAGCAGGCTTAAAATTCAACATTCAAAAAAACTAAGTTCATGGCATCTGGTCCCATCCTTCATGGCAAATAGAAGGGGAAAAAGTGGAAGCAGTGACAGATTTTATTTTCTTGGGCTCTTAAAATCACTGTAGATGGTGACCATAGCCATGAAATTAAAAGACACTTGCTTCTTGGGAGGGAAATTATGACAAACCTAGACAGCATATTAAAAAGCGGAGACATCACTTTGCTGACAAAGTCTGTCTAGTCAAAGCTATTGTTTTTCCACTAGTCTTGTATGGATGTGAGAGGTGAACTATAAACAAGGTTAAGAGCCAAAGAATTGATGCTTTTGAATTGTGGTGCTGGAGAAGACTCTTGAGAGTCCCTTTGACAGCAGGGAGATCAAACCAGTCAATCCTAAAGGAAATCAACCCTGAACATTCATTGGAAGGACTGATGCTGAAGGTGAAGCTCCAACACTTTGGCCACCTGATGCGAGGAGGTGACTCACTGTAAAAGACCCCAATGGTGGGAAGGATTGAGGGCTGGAGGAGAAGTGGGTGGCAGAGTATGAGATGGTTAGATATTATCACAGACTCGATGGATATGAATTTAAGCAAGCTCCAAAGGATTGTGGAGGACAGAGGAGCCTGGCATGCTGCAGTCCATGGGGTCAGAAAGAGAGGGAGTGACTGGAACCATAGTAACAGTAAGTAATGAGTGGTAGAGATGATTGTTTTAATGATTTATCTTTCTGTATAAAATGTAAAATTGTAGTGAGATAGGAACTACTTGTGACAGCATCTTATCAATGAGATGTCCTAGGAGAATATATTGATTTGCTTATTTCAGGGAAAGAAACTGCCGAGATCCTTTACCTTTGAGCAGATCATTATGGCCCTTATTAATTATGCCATCCAGACCGGGGGAACTGCATTAGAGTGATGTGTGAAAGAGTCTTTGTTTTACAAAACAGCCTGTAATGTCCATATTTAGGGCTCTGTGGATACGGCCATTCATTCACATGAGGAACCTGGAGATGGAATTATTCCCTGTATCCCCTTCTTCCTCCTGCCAGCCACACACATAAACACCTCAGGACAGCTGAGGAAGATGGTACTTGTGGTCTGGACCTAGTACCATGTCAGAAGAGAAAGAAGTGTGAGGGGATTCTGGGTTCAGATTGAACCTTTCCAAAATCACCTTGCATCCTAAAGAGGTAGGGGCAGGAACCAAAAATGTTCCTTTTTAGGAATTATAAAAATGTGACTCATGACTGTTAAGGGTCTGGATCCAGCTTGACAGTGCATAATTCATACACATTTGCTTCTCTAACAATTTCTGTAGCTGGTCAATGGCCTGCCCCTGTCTCTCAGAGGATGCCTTATGCCATGTAAACTTAGGCAGTGGAATGAAAGACTTGGATGACCCTTGTCAATCAGTGTGAGAGCTCTCCCCATTGACAGGAAACACATAAAACATGTAGGTCCGCTACCCTAGGTAGTGTGACCTAGGTGGTGTGACTTTGGGGCCAACATTTTGCTCTTGACTCTATGTATAGAAGGGATGGGTTATTAATAACAGCGCGGAACTTCGCACTGCATTTAGAAAATGGTTAACCTGAGAGAAGCTATATCGTAACTGGGGGCAATGCAACCAAAGATGGGATTGGACCCCCAGCCGCTGCCACCTGCTCTGACATTTCTGCTTCCAGCTCTGCTGCTTCTGTGTGGTGGCTTCAGCCTTGTCCTGTATGTCCTCCTTGAGCCAGTTTCTCGACTCCATATTCCAAGCTCTGTCATGCAGGGAAACTGAGCTCCATTCTCCCATCTTTACAATTTAAGAAACAAGATCAGAGTTCTTAAGAAAGAGCTTTGCCTGACCTTGCTTGATTTGTCCTTAGATCAGGGTTTGTCACCGAGGCATATGGACATTCTGGGCCAGCTAACTGTGTGTCACGGATGGCCAGCCTGTGTGTTCTAGGAGGTTTAGCAGCACCCCTCTCTTCTACCTACTAGGTACCAGTAGCCCAGTATCTTCTGTTTGACAACATTGTTCCTTGGTTGAAAATCATTGCCTTATTCACTGTGGTCAGACATACAGGATCCCTTTATATCAGAGCAGGATGGTGAGGTGGGATTGGGAGAAAGAATAAAAATAAAAGAATAAAGAGAAAAGTTCAATTTATTGTGAACTAGGCAGCCACCACAACTTGAACCTCTGCATATCTTACATCTTCCGGTTCTACTTTAGCCATGTAGGCTCTCTCTAAGCTTTTGCATTGATACGTTCCCTAGTCTTTGTTGTCACATGGTTATTTCATTACCATGGAAAGTTATTTAAAAGGTTTGGATGAGCGAAGAATAAGAATTTGGTAAAATACTGGATAACAGTTTTTATAATATTTACCTACATTGAAACATAAGTATATTCAAGCAACTTATCTCAAATGTACAAATAACATAAAATCATTAGCCATAATTAGATTTATAGATTAATATTTTCCTTTGACAAGGAGGACAAATTATTCATTGTTTTTCTATTTTACTTAAAGAAAATCTTTTCATTGGTTAAATAAAGGGTAGTAAAGTTACGAGTAATTATGGTAACTGTGAAGGTCCTTCCCTGGTGGCTCAAATGGTAAAGAATCTGCTGCAGTTTAGGAGACCTGGGTTTGACCCCTGTGTCCAGAAGATCCCCTGGGAAAGGGAATGGCAACCCACTCCAGTATTCTTGCCTGGAGAATCCCATGGACAGAGAAGCCTGGCAGGCTACAGTCTATGGGATCACAAAGAGTCAGACACAACTGAGCAACTAACACTATTATAATTTTGAAGGTCAAGTTGATAATTTTGAATGTTTCACAGGATAAATATCTATGTGGTTATCTATAACTAAAGAAGCTCATATGTCATTCACGTATTATTTCACATGTTAGGTTTATTTATTGAGTTCATTTCCAAGATTCTTCTTGATTCCTTTTTCACAGATACTGCAATTAAATCTTAAGAAACTACGCCATATCATTGTAGAGTATCTATTCATTAGGCCTTGCAAATGTGGACATATTAAGGCAGAAAAAATGTAAACATGAGAGTTCTGGCTGACTGACTTTATAGAATCAAACAAAAAAATCTCTCCCACCCAAGAAGTCCTCAGAAAATGATCAGAGCATGTGTTTTGTCCTTGAAATTTTTGCTATTCTTTTGATTTATAAGCAGTCTAAAGAAGAATCCTATAAATTAAAACATATACTCCTGCATCTTAATTTTTATACAGAACCCAGTGGTAGATTTACAGTCATTCAAGACCTACTTCATCATAATTAAATTGTACTTGTCAGCTTTTTATTGCTATTCTTAGAGATAAATCCTTATCTTAGAGGTTCCCACAGTGATTGTCATCATGGCCTCTTGCTTTCATCATGGAGAGGGGATTCTGACAGAATCATAACTCCTGCAGATTTTGTATGACATACCTTCAGCTTCATTTATCACAAAACAGTTATTTTGTTATCTAAAAACGTTCTGATTGTTCATTTTTTCAAAGTTTTTCAGAGCTTTTCCCCCCCATTCTATTTCACTTCCTCTGTCCCTTTTATTCTTTCCTTTTTCTTCTAGCAAAAAAAAAAAAAAAAAGTTTATTTTGTTTGACCTTGTTTATAATCACAGAACTTCCTATTCCACTGTGTTTAATGGAAGTTTGCCTCCATATTACTCATTAGAGAGTAATTAATATTCTTGCTGTAAATGTGAAGGTCTCTGATGTAGAAAAGTATCCTTTATCTCTAACCTGCCTATCCCAAAATTAAAACTACATATGCTGTCCTTTCATTCTCTTTCCCCCTATTTATTAGACTTCTAATAAAATTTAGATATAATTTTTCCAAAACATCTCATGCCATAATCATTAACTGAGGGGAATCAAAAAATATTTTGTTGGTGGTGGTTTTTAATCTGTTTTTATGAAGCAAAAATATTTTATAAGATTTATGAAATGATTCTTGTTTATTTTATGCATATAGGAGTTAGTTATATATCAATCTTAAAACTAAGGGAAAAATGTATAGTAAATATGACAGATAAAAGGGATAATTTTAACATATTGATAAAAAAACACTGAAGTTACAATAAATGAGGGAAAAAATATAAAAATATTGAGAGACAACTTACATAAATGTCCAGAATACCTCATCAATTTTAAAATTTAATGAAAATCTGAACAGTTAAATGTCATATTGATGTTTAAATTAACAAATATTTTAAAAATCAGAACAGGTAAATATCAATACAAATATTTTATATTAGTAAATATTTTGAAAATACTACTATATTATTCTCCCATTCTGCTTTAACAAAGCACCACAAACTGGATGGCTTGAAACAAAATAAATGTATATTTCCACAGTTCAACAAAATAGAAGTCTGAAATCAAAGCAATGATAGGGTCATGCTCCCTTGGAGAGCCGACTGATTAGAAAAGACTCTGATGCTGGGAAAGTTGAGGGCAGGAGGAGAAGGGGACAACAGAGGATAAGATGGTTGGATAGCATCACTGACTTAATACACATGAGTTTGAGCAAGCTCTGGGAGATGGGTAAAGACAAGGAAGCCTGGCTTGCTGCAGTCCATGGGGTCGCAAAGGGTCAGACGTGACTGAGCAACTGAATAACAACAGCCCTTGAAGAGAGAATCCTTTTTTCTCTCCCAGCTTCTGATAACCCCAGGCCTTCTTTATGTTATGGCACTGTAACTCCAATCTGTGCCTCTATCTTTGCATGGCCATCTTTCCTCTGTCTATGTCTCTTCTCTTCTTATAAGAATACACATCACATTGAATCAGGGTCCACCCTAGTTCAATATAACTTCATAGGTGGCACTTGTGGTAAAGAACCTGCCTGCCAATGCAGTAGACATAAGAGATGCAAGTTTGATTCCTGAGTCAGGAAGATCCCCTGGAGGAGTGTATGGCAAAGCAAAAGAATTCCAGAAAAACACCTACTTCTGCTTCAGTAACTATGCTAAATTCTTTGACTGTGTGGATCACAGCAAACTGTGGAAAATTCTTCAAGAGATGGGAATACTAGACCACCTGACCTGCCTCCTTAAAAGTTTGTCTGCAGCTCAAGAAGCAAAAGTTAGAACCAGATGTGGAATAACAGACTGGTTGCAAATCGGGAAAGGAGTACATCAAGGCTCTATATTGTCACCCTGCTTATTTAACTTATATGCAGAGTCCATTATGTGGAATGCCAGGCTGGATGAAGCACAAGCTGGAATCAAGATTGCTGGGAAAAATATCAATAACCTCAGATATGGAGATGACATCACCCTTAAGGAAGAAAGCAAAGAGGAACTAAGGAGTTTCTTGATGAAAGTGAAAGAGGAGGGTGAATAAGCTGGCTTAAAACTCAACATTCAAAAATTGAAGATCATGACATCTGGTCTCATCACTTCATGGCAAATAGATGGGGAAACAATGGAAACAATGACAGACTTTATTTTCTTGGGCTTCAAAATCATTGCAGATGGTGACTGCAGCCATGAAATTATAAGATGCTTGCTCCGTGGAGGAAGAGTTATGATCAACCCAGACAGCATATTAAAAAGCAGAGACATAACTTTGCCGACAAAGGTCCATCTAGTCAAAGCTATGGTTTTTCCAGTAGTCAGGTATGAATGTGAGAGTTGGACCATAAAGAAAGCTGAGCGCTGAAGAATTGGTGCTTTTGAACTGTGGTGTTGGAGAAGACTCTTGAGAGTCCCTTGGACTGCACGGAGATCAAACCAGTCAATCGGAAAGGAAATCAGTCCTGAATATTCATTGGAAGGACTGATGCTGTAGCCACCTGATGCAAAAAACTGACTTATTAGGAAAGACCCTGTTGTTGGGAAAGATTGAAGTCAGGGGGAGAAGGGGACCACAGAGGACAAGATGGTTGGATGGCATCACCAACTCAATGGACATGAGTTTGAGCAAGCTCTGGGAGATGGTAAAGGACAGGGAAGCCTGGCGTGCTGCAGTCCATGCAGTTGCAAAGAATCAGACATGACTGAGTGACTGAAGAATAGCAACAACGCCAATAAACCGTCTCATGGACAAATTTTTGTGCATGTTCAAGATTATTTCTATAAAATAAGCTTGTAGAAGTGGAATTCTTAAACCAAAACAGGAGTATTTCTAAAGCATTGACTTGTGTTGCCACACAATCTTCCAGGAAGCTCTTTACCACTGTGTATTCTTGTTGGCACGGTAGAAGAATGCTTATTACCTAATTTACTTACCAATGAAGTTTTGTTATTGATATTATATACTTGCTTTCTTTGACTTTTGGTTAATTTTATGTTAGAAATATAATCTAACTGAAGTCTTATTTCTGCTGATTGTGTAGAGCTTCTTCATCTTCGGCTGCAAAGGATATAATCAGTCTGATTTCGGTATTGACCATCTCATGATTTTCATGTGTAGAGTCGTCTCTTCAGTAGTTGAGTGTTTGCTATGACCAGTGCATTCTCTTGGCAAAACTGTTAGCAATTTATGCTTCATTTTGTACTCTAAGACCAAATTTTCCTGTTATTCCAGGCATTTTTTGATTTCCTACTTTTACATTCCAGTCCCCTATGATGAAAAGGACATCATTTTTTTTTTTTTTTTTTTTTTGGTGTAGTTCTAAAAGGTCTTGTAGGTCTTTATAGAACTATTCAACTTCAGCTTCTTCAGCATTAGTGGTTGGGGCTAGACTTGAATTACTGTGATATTGAATGGTTTGCCTTGGAAGTGAACCAAGATCATTCTGTCGTTTTTGAGACTGCATCCAAGTGCTGCATCTCGGACTCTTTTGTTGACTGTGAGTGCTACTCCACTTCTCCCAAGGGATTCTTGCCCACAGCAGTAGATATAATGGTCATTTGGATTAAATTTGCCCATTTCGGTCCATTTTAGCTCACTAATTGCTAAAATGTCAATGTTCACTCTTGCCATCTCCTGTTTGACCACTTCCAGTTTACCTTGATTCATGGACCTGAAATCCCAGGTTCCTATTCAATATTGTTCTTTACAGTTTTGGACTTTAGTTTATCATCAGACACATCCACAACTGGGTGTTATTTTTGCTTGGCTCAGCCTCTTCATTCCTTCTTGGACTATTTCTCTGCTCTTCTCCATAGCATATTGGGTTCATACCGACCTGGGGAGTTCATCTTTCAGTGTCATGTCTTTTTGCCTTTTCTTACTGTCCATGGGCTTCTCAAAGCAAGAATGCTGAAGTGGTTTGCCATTCCCTCCTCCAGTAGACCACGTTTTGTTAGAACTTTCCACCATGAGCCATCTGCCTTGGGTGGCTCTGCATGGTATGGCTCATAGTTTCTTTGAGTTAGTCAAGGCTGTGAATCATGTGATCCATTTTTTTTTTTTTCTGTTATTGTGGCTTTTATTCTGTCTGGCCCCTGATGCATAAGAATGCTTCCTGATGGGAGGTACTGGCTGTGGGGCAAACTGAGTCTTACTCTGATGGGTGGGGCCATGCTCAGTAAATCTTTAATCCAGTTTTCTGCTGATGGGTGGGGCTGTGTTTCTTCCCTGTAGTTCGGCCTAAGGCCAAATTCTACTAGGGGTAATGGTGACCTCCTTTAAAAGGACTTATGCCACCATGCTGCAGCTCCCAGGACTGTTGTATTTAGTGCCCCTGACCCCATGGCAGGCCACTGTTGAGCAGCGCCTCCGCCAGAGACTCCTGGACACTCACAGGCAAGTTTGGCTCAGTCTCTCATGTGGTCACTCCTCTCCTCCTTTCTCCTGGGTCCTGGTGTGTACAAGACTTTGTTCGTGACCTTCAAGAGTCTGTTTCCCCAGTCCTGTGGAAGTTCTACAGTCAAATCCCACTAGCCTTCAAAGTCAAGTTCCCTGAGGACGCTCAGGCTCTTCTGGATCTCCGGGTTGGGGATCTGGCAAATTGTTCTGCAGTTTGTGGGTCATTTGCTTGGCAACCTTGTGGTGGGGCCAATGGTGACCTCCTCCAAGAGGACTTATGCCACAGGCAACCCCTCCCAGGCCTGCTGCAGCCAGAGCCCCTGTCCCCACAGCAGGCCACTGCTGACACATGCCTCCGCAGGAGACACTCAGACACAGGATTATCAGTCTCTTGTTGGGTGCCTGGGTCCTGGTTCACACAAGGTTTTGTTTGCACCCTCCGAGTGTCCCTGGAGAGTATAAGATTTGATTCTAAATGCAATTTGGCCCCTCCTGCTGTCTTGTTGGGGCTTCTCCTTAGCCCTTGGACACAGGGTATCTTTTTTTGGTGGGATGCAACATTCTCCTGTCAATGGTTTTTCAGCAGCTAGTTGCAATTTTGGAGTTCTCACAGGAGAAAATGAGTGGACGTCCTTCTACTCTGCCATTTTGGATGCTATGAAATTATCTTCCTTATCCCACTTAGGAAAACCATTATTGTTGCTTTTGTTCAGTTGCTCAGTTGTGTCCGACACTTTGCGACTCTTTGCTGGAGCTAATTGCACTGAAAAATTGCAAATTAAATATTCAATAGTAAGAAATGGGTTTAATAAATAATAAGACATCCAGGTAATAAAGTGCTATATATTAATGACATGGGAAATGGGAGATAAACATTTTAAAGAGGATAAACTAAAATTACAAAACAGTATTTATAATATTGTCTCATTTTTATGTTAAAGCTAATTTATGAGTACAGAAGAGACTGTGAGTCTATAAACCAGATTTTAAGAGTGGTAAGATTGTCATGCTTTTGAGGATTAGATAAGTTAAAACAGCTTTCAATACCATACCATTTGCTTTCTCTAAGTGGTTCACTGACTCAGAAAGATTTTATTACCATTTTCATTTTGGATACATTCGTAGTATTGGAGTAGATGAATGCTTGAAGAATGTTGATATTTATAGGTGGGGAGGACCTAGAAGAAAACTTAATTTTGTTCTGTTTTCTAGAAGACACAAGGGATTCAATTACAAAGTGGGAAATTGCATGTTTATAATATTTAGCTTTTACATATAGAAAAAATACTATTTTGGCTGTTAATATAAAAAAGATAGCTTAGTTTTTAAATATTTGAAAGCTAGGAAAGGATATTTTAGAAATAAAGCAAGCCTATAAGGAAGTAAAAAAAATAAAATTACATTTAAAATATGTCAGTCTAAAAATTGCAAGATTTGGGGGTTTAGAGATTATTTGATTAAAAAGCTGATTACATATGAAAAATGTTAGGATATTTTTCTTAGAAATAACCGCAAGTTGGGTTCTGTGCAATATCATCACAACGTTGGAACTTCTTTTTCTGCTCTGTTTAATTTGTGGCTCAATTATTATAATTCCCAATATACTATACTTTGTTTTTATTCTACAGCCTTTTCTGTGTGGTCATGGTTTTAACATTGCTCTCTTGTTCCAGGACACATGAGTGCCAAATGAACTTCAATAACTCCTAAGACAGTGTTTCCCTCTTCTCATTCTCTGTTCCTTGCCCTTAACTAATGAAGATCTTTGTATAAAATCAAGAAGTTGGCTATATATATTTTAGAACAAGCCAGAAGGGGCCTCAGCAGATACCTACAACAGACTTTTATGCTCACATAAGGTTTATCTTATTTCTTCCAACAGTTGGTTTTGTGGGCAGTTTCTGTACGTTCCCTATGGTTTGTTCTTTTGGACATGTCCTGCCATAAAACTAGAACTAAGGGTGAGCCTTTGTCACTGAGCCTGTTAACCCCGACTCCTGACTTAAGACGTGCAATGGGGCTTTTGCGCTCACACAAGGCCTATAATATTGCTTTCAACAACTTGTTCTATGGCAGTCGGTCCCTTGCAGGTGGGCCTTTTCATAGGCTGCCTCATGACCTGGCAGCTGTACGCTTCTAGGTCAGCAATCCAAGAGAGAGAAATGGGAGAGGAACACTGACAGGAGGGAAGCCCCTGTCTTTTCATAACTTCATCTCAGACATGATATTCCATTGCTTCTGCCATTTTCTATTCACTAAAAGTGAATCAATAAGTCCATCCTTCACTCTCCATGAAGGAGTTACACTATGGTGTTAGTTGGGGAGGAAAGAATCATTGGAGGCTAAATCACCACCTAGTGATTGGCTGAGAAAAAAAAAAAAATCAAGTAGGTTGGATAAGCAGCTTTTAGAGATATTATTTGGATGTGGATTTCAGTGGATATGTATTTCAGGACCCAGGTAGGGGGACTGGCCAAAACAACGTGTAACTCTGGCCACAGAACCGACATTGTGAAGAAGGGCCACCATGTCCAGAAGACTGCAGGAACACTAGGAAATAAGAACCTAAGTTTAGGCCTGGGACATGGGCACATGACAAGAAGGAGTTGTGACACAGAAGTGAACTTAAAGGCCATGTGCCTCTATAAGGGAAATTTCTGCTCTACTACTGTTTCAGTTCAAAAACTGGGTAGCTAAAGGAGACATGAATCTGGGAAGCTTCATTGGCTCAGCCTGAAGAACAAGAAAAAGGCAAGGCTGATGTGAGCCACAGGACAGTGGTTCTCAAACTGCTTGGTGTCAGAATCACTTGTTAACTTAGTAAAAGTGCAAAGACCCAGATCCTGTGTTACTTCAATAAGCCTAACCTCTGTATGCTTCATTTTAATACTCCAGGTAATTCTAATAGATACGAAAGTTTGAGAACCATTGCCACAAAAGGACTTTTATGTTCCCTAAGGAGTAAGCCATTTACTGATTCATGATAATTAATTCATTAAATTAACAGATGAACACTAAACCCTGACACAGTTCATGGTAGGAATATGAATGTGCATCCTTGCAGGCAGAAATGGAGAAAAAGATGGTTATAACTAAAAGCATTCCAAAGAAAAGGCCTGTGCTTTTATGCTGGAGGAACAAATCATGGCTGGCACTGATTAATAGATTCTGCTCTCTTAGGCTGGCAATATCCAAAAGGATTTTCTTTGCCAGAAAAAACAAAATGGACACCCAAGCCAGCATCTGGAAGTTATTCTTAAAGAAATATGACATTAGCTAAAATTAGAGCGGTGGGTCAGTTTCTATTTATCCATTCATTGGTCCATGCTGATGAAAGGTTAATGCAATTTAAACTAAAATGTTCATCCTGTTTTTCATTCTCTTCCTTCTTGTTCCATCATACTTATTTCCAAATGTGTTTGACAAACATATATTGGTGGCACTTTGCTAAGACTTATATGGACTATTTGCTTAGCTGCAGAGTCATGTCCCATTCTTTGTGGCCCCGTGAACTGTAGCCTGCCAGGCTCCTCTGTCCATGAAATTTTCCAGACAAGTATACTGGAGTGGGTTGCCATTCCCTACTCCAGGGATCTTCCCAACCCAGGGATCAAACCTGCGGCTCTTGCATCTCCTGCAGTGGCAGGAAGATTCTTTACCACTAGCCTAAGAGTGGTAAATACTTTTTTTTATCACTTAAGTGAGAGACTTCAAGCATAGAACGTATGCGGTCTTTGGACCTAGAGATATCTGGCTTTAAATCCAAGTGACACCACTTACTGACTGTAAAAACTTAAGTTACTCGTCTTCTCTAAGTTCTCTATTTGTATATATGTGTGAATTAACTAATTGCTTTGAAAGATTATTATTAGAAGTGATGTAGGCAAAATGCTCGACCATAAGTGCTCAGCAAACTGAGATATTTCTGCTGCTGCTGACCGATACCTCTAATTCTGTGAGCATCAAAATACCTTAGAACCACTGTTTGTTCAGGGTCAGGTGCAGTTTATGCCCATTAGGTTGTATTTTTGATTTTCTGGGTTTTTTTTTTCTTTTTTTTTTTTAAATTTATTTTTAATTTGAGGATAATTTCTTTACAATGTTGTATTGGTTTCTGCTGTGCAGCAGTGTGAGTCAGCTGTAAGTGAACATTTATCCTGTCCTCTTGGGCCTTCTCCCAGCCCTCCCTTATCCCACCCGTCTAGGTCATCACAGCGCTGAGTGGAGCTCCCCGTGCTGTATTACAGTGGCTTCGCACCAGCTATTGATTTTACACACGGTAGTGTATTTGCAGGGAACCAATAGAGATGCGGGTATAGAGACCTGACTTGTGGAAAGAGAGGGTGGGATGAGTTAAGAGAGGTAGCGTGGGTTTCTAAGCAAGGATTGAAGTATAGTAAGTAAGTGCGCACATTCTAGACCCAGACTGCCAAATTCATATCTTCCTTTATCATTCACTAGCAGTGTGTCTTTGGATGATTTAGTAGACAATTCACTTAGCTTTTCCGTTTTGCTCACCTCATCATTAAAAGAGGCTTCCCTGATGGTTCAGTGGTAAAGAATCTGCCTCCAATGCAGGAGATGCTGGTTTGATCCTTTGGTTGGGAAGATCCTCTGGAGGATGAAATGGCAGCTCACTCCAGTATTCTTGCCTGAAAGATCCCACGAACAGAAGAGCCCGGTGGGCTACAGTCCAAAGGGTCACAGAGAGCCGGACATGAGTGAGCACTATCTTTAAATTAGGGTTAATAATGATGCATCTTAGGAATTTGTAAGGATTAAATATGTATTTGTAAAGCATTTTACAAGAAAAAGCATCATGTGTGTTAGTAATTGTTGATTATATATATATATATATATATATTTGTTTTGTTTTTTTGGTACAGTTCATCCTTTGCCTGTGCTTTTTTACTTTATCAATAGTGGATATGGTTTATCAAAGAAGATTATGGGTTAAATTGTACTTTTGCATTGGTCTCAATGCAATGGTCTCAATGCAATGGTGTAATAGTGCTATATGTCTCTGGATTGTTTTATAATCCTTACCCTGAGTAGAGGATCCAGTTCTTCCAAGCATGTGAGCGGTTCACCAGGAGTCAGGTTACTTGCGGGAGCTTCAATTAATTACCCAAATCAGAGCAGTTCCATTCACAGAATTGCTTTTAGTAAACTAATTAGTGCTCCTGTGATCCAAACACATGAAAGAACTATCTCAACATACCTGACTGACTCTCAAAGAAGTAACATTCTTCATGCGAGCTGTGCTCAGAATTGAAATGATGGGAGAGAATGATCTTATCTTTTTGCCCTTCCGACAGCATATAGCAATAAAATGTTCTGTGCAGTAGATACCAATATATGTGATGAAGGCTAATATAACAATAGAACAATATTTTCTTATATATAAGAGAGAATATCATATTAATGCACTTTTTTCATGTTGTCTACTGGAGAAAATTTATTATTTCAAAGACTGCCTAATTCTTAAAAACTATCACTTCGAATGAATGGAGAAGCAAAGTATCATGTGTCAGCCTGTTTGGATTCCCAGGGAGAGGGCAGTTGTCTTCTCGGTGACTTTCACTAAGTATTCAGAGGTTTATTTCCACCAACAGTGAGATTCTCATGGTTGAGAACCTCCTATGATGCAAAGCATGAGTAAGTCTGAATGTGGAAGTTGGAATCTGTGGGGGTTGGATAGTCACTGAGGAAGCAATACCTTGAAACTTGCCTCTTGGGGCACCAGCACACAGTGTGAGGCATGGATGCGGGGCAGAAGGCCCCAGGAGGACAAGGGCAAGCAACAACAGTGTGCAGACCAAATACATGGAAAGAGGGGCCCAAGGAGAGAAGCAGTCTTGGGAGAAATGTATCACCCTGTCCAGAACGTGCAGCCGCAGAAAAGAGAGAGTGTAAATGCAAAGGGGGCAGAAGAGAGAGAAAGTGCAGAAAGAGAAAAGACAGCTTATCTGGATTCACCTCACAAGCCTCAGGACCCTGCTAGGACCCCACCTAGATACTGAGTAAATACAGTGGTTCTCAATTCTCTGGAGACACACACAGATTCAAGAGAAAAGCAGAATAGAAGATAGTTTTTCAGGAGCAGGAATGACGTGCTGATGGAGTCATCTATGGCTGGACCATATTTGTGGACTCTTTTTGTGAAGCAGGCTTACTATTCAAAGCTAAACTCATACTCGTCTGATATGCTTATAATTATATGTCAGGTTTATTTTAACTATTCATTAAGATCAGTTAATGGTTTATCTTTAGTTCTGTCGCTTTTAAGCAAATCCTGTTTATTTTATAAATTCAAATAAAATACTTTACAAAAAGTATGTTTAATAAGGCATGTTTCCTCACTAGTATCCTTGGTGTTAAAAAGTAATTGTTGGATTTGCTTTCAGTGTGACTGAATGTGAAATAATAAAGGTGTGCACATAACAAGCAGTCTGGAATATCTGAAACTTCTCAGGGGATGTACTTTGAGGTAGAACTGCTCAATGTTACTGAAATCTCTGTGAACAAAATACTGTTCTAGTACATTCATCTCATGGTATTAAATTGTCCAGGGAAGACCCTTGTTTGATTATTGCAGATTTCATTATAATGATTCATCACATCATTAGCACGGTAAAAGAAATATCCCTTTAAAACATATTTATTATGAAGTCTGTTTTTGAGACAATATTATTTGTGATATCACCAAGTCCTATTTATGGGGAACATTTTTCTTCATACCTGAACAAGTACTGACAACTAGTTTGCTTTTACCTTGTGGACCATTAAATCATATAATTGATTATGTTTCCCACTTTGTGTGGCTTCTAGAGGCAAATTTTAGAGGCAAAATTGTGACCCATCTAGATCAAATTCACTAGATCTTATTACAGGTATTTCATGTACTAAACTAATCACTGGTTTCAGTTTCTTGACCCTCATCTTTTAATTTTTCCTACAGTATCCTCTAATTAAAAAAAAAAAAAAGGTTTATGGCTCTAATTCTTCCTTGAAAAAGAAAAAAGGCAAGAAATAGATGGGCTTAGTAGATGCCCAGATGTGTTTACTAAAGCCTGGATAGCTCCTAGCATCCTACCTGCAGGCCTCCCGGTTAGAGGAAGGTCAGGGTTAGCAGTTCAATAAAGGTAAGCTACCCAAGCTTTCAAGGAGATCCAACCAGTCATTCCTAAAGGAAGGCAGTCCCGAATATTCACTGGAAGGGCTGATGCTGAAGCTGAAACTCCAATACTTGGGCCACCTGATGCAAAGAACTGACTCATTGGAAAAGACCCTGATGCTGGGAAAGATTGAAGGTGGGAGGAGAAGGGGACGACAGAAGATAAGACGGTTGGATGGCATCACCGACGTGATGGACATGAGTTTGAGTAGGCTGTGGGAGTTGGTGATGGACAGGGAAGCCTAGCGTGCTGCATTCCATGGGGTCAGGAAGAGTCGGACACGACTGAACGACTGATGGAGAGGGAAATGGCAACCCACTCTGGTACTCTGCCAGGAGAATTCCATGGACGGAGGAGCCTGGTAGGCTAGAGTCCATGGGGTCTCGAAGAGTCGGACACGACTAAGTGACTTCACTTTGACTTTTCACTTTCATGCATTGGAGGAGGAAATGGCAGCCCACTCCAGTGTTCTTGCCTGGAGAATCCCAGGGATGGGGGAGCCTGGTGGGCTGCCGTCTATGGGGTCGCACAGGGTGGGACACGACTGAAGTGACGTAGCAGCAGCGGCAGCAGAGCGACTGAACTGAACTGAACCAGGCTTTCTAGTTCTCACTGATGACCAGTTCTTTCTGTTCTTTCCACCGCCTTCCCCTCCTCCATACCTTACTGCTGTGGCTTTTTTGTTAGCTTACTATCTTACTTGACTTTTTGGAGAAGACTTTTTGCTCTCTGATTACTCAGAAATGATTGTGCTTCTTTCTGAAATGAAATGTTTTTGTATTTTGATTAGAGGTTTCCTTGATTTCATAAGCCATTGCTTATAAAAGATTTGTGAAAAAATTAATGCTGTTGTGCCTCTCCTCACATTATATTTAACCACATATGTAAAAAGAAGTGCCTTTGGTCAAACTTCATCATTTAAGTTCACCTAAATAAATGAGAGTTTGATTTACGTATTAAGCCAAGAAAAGGAAACAATTCCAGAACTCAATTCCACACACAGGTGGCTGGGGGAAAATATGGTAATGTATTATAGCAAAATCTATTAAATGACACAGCAAATTCAATTAATATTGCTGAGTTTAGGTACAGAGAGTTCAGCAGAAAGAAATTTTTACTTAAAGGCTAAACTGAATGATAGAACTACTCTGAGAATAAAAAATTGGTTGTTTAAAATCAACAACAAAACAAAATCCCAATTTTACCATACAGAGTACCTTTAGGATACCAAGAATGCATGTGCATGCATGCTCTTAGTTCTGGTTCTACCCCCAAACCCAAGTTTCTTATTTCTATCTATATGATTCTTTCGGTATTAAAATATGAAAGTGAAAGTGAAGTTACTCAGTTGTGTCCGACTCTTTGCGACCCCATGGACTGTAGCCTACCAGGCTCCTCTGTCCATGGGATTTTCCAGGCAAGAGTACTGGAATGGGTTGCCATTTCTTTCTTCAGAGGACCTTCCTGACCCAGAGATTGAACCTGGGTCTCTCACATTGCAGGCAGACGCTTTTCCATCTGAGCCACCGGTGAAACCCTAATATTCAAACAGAGGATGGATGGAAAGTTAGGCAGCGGCAGCGGATGTAGCAAGGAAGTCTGATAAAGTGACTTTTGAACAGAAGCCTGGACCAAAACTTGGGATCTGCAGAAAAAGAACATCCCAAGCAGAGAGCACATCACTGCAAAAGCACTACCAGCCCTTCAGTAACGGCTCAGCACACAGTTGGTTTTCTTCTGTAGGATCATGTATGGCCATGTAGGTGATAAGAGAAAAACCTGTAAGAAACCTTGTACTCACACATTTGTATAGATCTCCAGTCTTAAAATTACAGCCAGATTTGTTTTAAAAATTAACTTCCTTAAAAGATAATTCATTACCCGTGATACCACTATATCTCTCTAATCAGCTTTTGTAGGTCTTCCATTTCAGAACATATAAAGGGATACCATAATTTATAAGAAAATGGAGTCACAGGAAAGAAGGAAAATGATAGCATTTTGTGATATTCATAA
The DNA here is from genome assembly GCF_023699985.2 of Odocoileus virginianus. Taxonomy (NCBI): domain Eukaryota; kingdom Metazoa; phylum Chordata; class Mammalia; order Artiodactyla; family Cervidae; genus Odocoileus; species Odocoileus virginianus. The sequence goes on from NC_069698.1 coordinate 19,840,205, forward strand.
CCGAATGTTTCCAGTTTGAAATTCTGAATGAAATTCAAATCCTGAATAATATCTCAAAAGCAACTTTCAACTAACAGTTCATGAATACCAACTCTTTCAGTTGATCCTGGAGTGCAGAGCCAGGTCTCCCTTACCACTCAGAGCAGTGACCGTGAAGCTGCAGAACTGTGTCCCTCCACATATGTTACAGAATGATCTAAATCCAATTAAGTAATACCAGAATTTGTTGCTACAGCTAGCTCATCTGGCTCTTCCATCCTTATTTAAGCTGAACCAGGATAACAGGATTAACTGCAGGGGGCAATGCACATATGACGGATTGTACAGTGCATGCCTGGGGGTAGAAAGAGGGAACCAAGCAACAGTATCCTGTGTCACAACTTGCCCACTCTGTATGTTTCCAGAAAGTCTGGTGGCCCTGTCTCTTTCAGACCTGAGACACAGGGGCCCCCACATTTCTACAAATCAGATAGCCATCTGTCAGACTGAATTGAATCAGATTTCCATGATATGGAAAAAAGGCTCAAGAGTATTGTAGATAAAGCCATCAAAATTATGTTCCACCTGTGGCCATAGCCAAGCAAACCCTGCCAGCTTTATCCCATGGCAGATCTAGTGACAGCTCTCATCACTTGGCTTTGCTTGCTTCGTTCTGCCTTTCTAAATTTCGCTCCAAGCTGGGTTGTCTTCAAGACAGTATAGGCTTGAACAGCAGGTGAATCCAAATGATGAGAAATTCACTGAAAAAAAAACCTGAGCCTATTTTCACATGCATAATTCACATTTGTAATGGTTTCATTCAGGTGGCTTTTTGAATTCTTTTAAATACAGTAGGGTTTTTGTGTGTGCATGCCTTGACAAAATGGATTTATCTTACACTGTATAAATACTCAGGGTAAACTATCAAAAATTGTCTCAAACTGAACAAAATGATTTCTATAGTATATAAAATTAAGTATAAGGAAGAATATAAAATTTAAAATTTGTAGCCTTTGTCCTTTAAATTTTACCTTTCTAGAGTAAATTTAGAGTCCTTGATATATATTAAGGACTGTCCTTGGTATGTATTAAGAATAAGAGAAAAACTAAGAAAATTTAATGTAGTTATTTTGTAACACATTAGGAGTTATTAGGAGTCCACACCTCTAAAGCTGGAAAATAAAATTAATTTAAATACAGAATTCTTTCTCCAAATGCAAGTATGCTATTATACACACACACAGACACACACACACATACACACACATATATGATTTATACACACGTCCTTGTTACATGTCAAACCAACCTCACACACACACATATACACATATATACATATACACACACCTATATACACATATATATTATATACAAAGGTATAGGTTCATGTGTGTGTATGTATGGTTGATTTGGTTTGGCAAGTAAAAAGGAGACAAATAACCTAATAATATTTCATTCTGGTCTGTCTTTAGCACCGAGTTTGCTATTGACTTGTTCTAACTTCCCAAGCCTGCCTTTACTATTTTGTAAATAAGAACTAAAGAAATGGAGAAGATTCAGTGATTTTTACATAGGTATAAAGGCCAACAAATGGACTTCCCAGATGGTGCTGTGGTGAAGAATTAGCCTGCCAGTGCAGGAGACGCTGGTTCCATCACTGGTTGGGAAGATCCTCTGGAGAAGGAAATGGCAACCAGCTCCAATATTCTTTCCTGGAAAATTCCATGGACAGAGGAGCCTGGTAGGCTACAGTCGATGGGGTCACAAAGAGTCGGACACAACTGAGCGAGTGAATGCAAGCGCTGACAAATACAGATGGGATGTGTTTTTTACTGGCTATACGATTATACATGAAGTGTCTGTTGATTATTCTACCACTCTGAAGCTGAATCTTAAAACTCCAAAGTTGAAAATCCAAATTTCATTATTTGTTATCTTCAGGTAGGCTTTAGCTCCCTAATACTGACAGATGTCATTTTAAACTCTGCTGGAACAAGGAAGAAAATAAATAAACACATTCAGAGATACAGATCTTACTGAACTTAAAAGAATTTCAGGCAAGAGGCCAACTTGGGATTTGGACTGGAATTGACAGTATGTCCCAGATAATGTTATTAACTAACATTTATTGAGTGCTTACTATGTGCCAGATACTGTTCTAAATGCCATAGCATGCTAACTCATTTAATCCATTTAAAAATGACTATCCTAATTTTACAAATGAAGAAACTATGCCTTAGTGTGGTTATATAACTCAACTAAATTTGCCTGGATTTAGAATCAAGGAGTCTGATTCCTAAGTGGTATGAGTATTCCCAGGCTAATAACAGTCATCATCTAAGTCACTTCATCTCTCTAAGCCTCAGTTGTTTCATCTGTGAAATGGAAGTAAACCAAAGTTCTGCTTTCCTAAGGTTTAAATGAGGTAATAAGAATTTAATATTCTAGGGATTAAATGAGACAATACTTACAACCACTTAGCACAAGGAAAACAGTTTGGTAATTGCCTAACATGCACTTATCATATGACCCAATGGTTCCATTTTATTTATCAAAGAGAAATGAAAACATATATTATCACAAAGACCTTACCTGAATCAAATGCTTTATTCATAATTATAAAAGCTGGAAGTAACCCTAAAGTAAATCAATAGGTAAATGGAAAAACTGTGGTATTATAGAATATTTCTCATCAAAAAAGGAACAAAATATTAATACATGCAACAATATGGATTACTCTCAGAGTCATTAAGCTAAAGCAAAGAATTTAGACACAAAGGCTAATGATAAGTTGCAACTCCATTTATATGAAATTCCGGAAAATTATAAATCAACAGGTACAGAAATCAGATGATCACTGATATCTAGTGTCTAGAGGCAGCGTTTTAGGGAGAGAATTGATTACAAATGGGGACAAATGAATTATTTGGTGTGAATGAACAATCCTATAATTTTAGTGGTGTTGCATGACTATATACATTTGTCAAAACTCAGAACTTTTCACCCAAACAGGTTGAATATTACTCAACATAGATTAAACCTCAAACAAGCATTTTACCAAAAAATGTTTAAAAAAAGAATGTTTAGCAAAGTTTCTAGTATATGTGTGTATGTGCACAGTTGTGTCTGACTCTTTGTGACCCAGTGGGCTGTAGCCCACAAGGCTCCTCTGTCCATGAAATTTCCCAGGCAAGAATGCTGGAGTGGGTTGCCATTTCCTTCTCCTCCTAGTATATAGTAATCATAAAATATTATATATTCTTATGAATGATGATTACAGCCACAATGCAATGTGGCTTGCTTGCTCCTTGGGGAAAAAAGCTATGACAAACCTAGATAGCATATTAAAAATCAGAGATGTGAGAATTGGATTGGAAAGAGGGTTGAGCACCAAAGAATTGATGTTTTCAAATCATGACACTGGAGAAGACTCTTAAGAGTCCTTTGGACAGCAAGGAAATCAAGTCAGTCAATCCTAAAGCAAATCAACCCTGAATATATGGAAGGAATATTCATTGGACTGATGCTGAAGCTGAAGCTGCAATACTTTAGCCACCTGATGCAAAGAGCTGACTCATTAGAAAAGACCCTGATGCTGGGCAAGAGTGAGGAGAGGAGGAGAAGGGGGTGACAGAGGATGAGATGGTTGGATGGGATCATTATCATTTACTCAATGGACATAAATTTGGCCGGACTCCAAGAGATGGTGAAGGACAGGGAAACCTGGTGTGCTGCAGTCTATGGGGATGCAAAGAGTCAGACATGACTTTTAGCTATTGAATAATACATTCTTATTTCTCTTTCATATTTGGTCCTTAGTTTTTTTAAACAATATAAAATGGCTGAGTCTAAATTAGAATAAAACTGCTTTTTTAAATGGATGGCTATTAAAGAGTAATGCTCTCTAAGGCATTACGCTCAAAACAACTATAAATTTACTCTTGACTTGATTTCTTGTGAGTTTGGGGCTTCCTTTCAGAAGTCTTCACCTTACTGAATAGTCTTAATGGCCTAACTTTTATCTTCAAATGATAAAGATGACTGTTTCCTCAAACTACATACCACATTGAAATAGTTTAGAATATCCATCTCAACAATGTTCAGATGAAATACAATTCTCTGTATTCTCAACTGCCAATGAGTTTTTTTTATGATGAATTCTCTTATCTTCCATACCTCCTGTATTAGTCAGGGGGTTGGGGATACCACTGAGAGAGCTGATGTAATTTGGGGTTCACAGTTTACTTTGCCAACAAAAGTCTGTCTAGTCAAAGCTATGGTTTTTCCAGTAATCATGTATGGATGTGAGAGTTGGACTGTGAAGAAAGCTGAGCGCCGAAGAATTGATGCTTTTGAACTGTGGTGTTGGAGAAGACTCTTGAGAGTCCCTTGGACAGCAAGGAGATCCAACCAGTTCATCCTAAAGGAGATCAGTCCTGGGTGTTCATTGGAAGGACTAATGTTAAAGCTGAAACTCCAATATTTTGACTACCTGATGTGAAGAACTGACTCATTGAAAAAGAACCTGATGCTGAGAAAGATTGAAAGTGGGAGGAGAAGGGGACGACAGAGGATGAGATGGTTGGATGGCATCACCAACTCAGTGGACATGAGTTTGGGTAAACTCTGGGAGTTGGTGGTGGATAGGGAGGCCTGGCATGCTGCAGTCCATGGTGTCACAGAGTCAGACACGACTGAGCGACTGAACTGAACTGAACTGAATGTGACAAAATCATATTCACTGGTAGGTCTGAAGGACAAAGGGGATAAGGTGGCTCTTAGAATTCAAGGAGGACAGTATAAGGAGAAAGCAGTCTGATTGGAGAAGATCTTTGGAGGAATTTCATGGCCAAGCCACAGTGACCTAACAGGAATGGGAAGTGAAAGTGAAAGTATTATTTGCTCAGTCATGTCTGATTCTTTGCAACCCTGTGGACTGTAGCCTTCCAGGCTTCTCTGTCCATGGAATCCTCCAGGCAAGAATACTGGAATGGGTTGCCATTCCCTTCTCCAGGGAATCATCCCAACCTAGTGATGGAACCCAAGTCTCCTGCGTTGTAGACAGAGTCTTCACCATCTGAGCCACCACAGAAGCCCAATTAGGGAATAAATATCTGACCTCACTCTCCTTACCTTCAAAGTCTGCAGGTGACTTCCCCTGCCAGAGGAAGGAGAACCTGTTGGTGGAATCTATAGAGACATTGAGGTTGTCAGGTTTCCAAGTGGCTCAGGGGTAAAGAATCTGCCTGCCAATGCAGGAGACACAGGTTTTATCCCTGGGTCAGGAATATCCCTGGGAGGAGGAAATGGCAACCCACTCCGTATACTTGCCTGGGAAATCTCATGGACAGAAGAACCTGGCGGGCTGTAGTTCATGAGGCTGCAGAATAGTCAGACACGACTGAACGACTGAGCATGCACGGATAGAGGCTGTCATCACAGACACATGGTGAATACAAGTGGAGAATGGATCTGGAGGGTTTACTCGAAGATGGCCAGCACATTGCCCCAAAAATATCCAGAACCACAAAATTTCTCTTCCAAGTATTTTCTGTTTTGCAGATTAATTTCCCACTCTCTTTTGTTTGTTTTGCACATTTTCAATATTTCTCACTCTCATTATTTACCTTGCTCTTGTCAGATCCCTTTGTCAGTCTGAACGTGCAGGCACAGACCTGCCTCCATCTATGGCCGTACCACCTTGAATATGCCCGATTTGTCTGAAAATGCAGGTGACTGTCTTATTGTGTTGACCTAATTCAGGGTCTTTCAGTTTGGCTAAACAGCCTAAACCAAAGTTCTAGAATGGTGTAGGAAGCCGAACCATGGATGGAGCAGCTAGGCTGGCCCCTGGAAAGAGTCACAGTTCTGAGAAGGGGTGAGTAGGACAAAAGAAGTGAAAATGTACAGTTTTAAGAGAAACTGGGGCTGTGGGGCAAGTGAGGAGCAGTTTGTCATAGAAAAGTGTCTGGGACTTGGAGTAAACTATCTGGGCCTTGTTCTGGGCTCAACAAAGATTTACCACGTGGCTTTGTACAACTTACTTTACTTAGCGGGCTTTGGTTTTCTTATAAAAGGAGAACTACCAGAGGCCCTCTGCGGGGATAGTACAGAGGTTCAGGTGTGGTTATAAAAGCCAGTGTGCCCGGATTTGAATCCTGACTTTGCCACTTACTGGTTGTGCAAGTTACTTAACTTCTCTGAATTTAAGTTATCATGAAGTATCCATCTAGCTCATAGAAATTATTTAATAAAGGTGAATTACTAGTATGCAAGGCCTAGAGGTCAGTTACAGTCATATTTAATCCTTCAATTACTAGTGACATAAATTAGATTATAAATGAGGATTTAGCCAGTGTTTAGTAAACTGTCCTTAGGGTGTGGGCTGTGAACTATCAGTCACTATATTAATAATGTATAGGGCATTTCTTTGCTGCTGTTCAGTTCTTCAGTCATGTATGACTTTGTGACCCCATGGACTGCAGCATGCCAGGCTTCCCTGTCCTTACAAATAGGCTAAAATTCTTCAAATATTTATATGCTTAGCAATGGGAATTTTTAATAAAAGGATGGACTTTAATATAAGAAATATTATTTTCAATATTCCGGTTTTGAGTGTCATTCTGTCCCAATTTTGTTAGAGCTCCATTAACTGAATTTTTTTTAAATAATGGCATAAAATGTTTCCAAATGATTTGCCATATGTCTCATATGTATTAATAGTTTATGCATTTACTACAGTACCTATTTTTCTAATTGAGACTCTAAAGAGCTACATGGACAAAGTCAAAAACACATATTTCTAATCTTCATTTTAGGACTTTGTTTCCCCTCAGAATAAAGGTCTGTGAAGATATATGATATATGTGTGCTTCAGTCATGTCCAACTCTTTGTGATCCCATGGACTGTAGCCTGCCAGGGTCCTTCGTCCCTGGAATTTTCCAGACAGAAAAAATAGGATTGGGTGGCCATTTGCTACCCACTGTAGTTAATTATTATTAGTTAATTAACCCAATGTAGTTAATTATTAATCACTAAAATATTTAAATTGCTATTAATTATATAAATTAATTTTAAGTGACATAAATTTGTTGAACTATTTCTAAATTGAATAATGAATTAGATTGTATTTCATTGAGTTTGCTACGGTTGGTTTGTTTAATTAATATATCAGAATGGAAACAATCCAACACATTTATCAGGAAGCATGCACAAAATATTTCTAAGTTTCTCTTTTAACAAAGGAAAATAACTCTTTCCTGGATGTCTTCTCCTTATATTTATCTTGAGCGATTTAGGGAGTCCAACAAGATCTTCTTTACATATAACCTTTCATGAGATTGTAAGAGATGCAAATATTAGTCCATTTAGAATAACAATTTATGGTATTATTATTGATTGGTTGGCAGTATTTGTTGCTGTTGTTTTCCAGTTAAGTTTAACAATGGGAAGAATCAACACAAGATAAATTCCATAATTGTCACCTACTAATTTATGGAACAAAATTTTTTTTAAAAGTCTGACTTCAAAAGAAAATTATAAATTTTTCTTGAATAACAGTATATAGCAACATTATTTAATGAGATATATCTGGCTATATATATCTAGAAATTTTATTAACTTAGCAATAATTAACAATAATAACTAGTAATTAAGTTAATAATTAAAAACAATAATTAAGTTAACTTTATTAACAATAAATTAACAAGTTTGTTTTATTGGTTCCTCTATTAGCACTCTAGACATTGAAGTTCATTTTTTGAAGTTATGATGTTAATTTTAAAGACTTTTAATATGGCATTTATAAATATCAGTACTGTTTCATTTGCATAGGAAATGAATATGCATATGTTTTTTGGAATATACACTAAAAATTCATTAATTTTATTAGTTTCTTTAAATGACTACAGATGATCCACACCTGTTTTGTGTTTTCTGAAACAAATTCTGAGAACAAAACAATAAAACAGCCTTTAGAAAACATTTTGTCTTCTGGAAACAGAAAAAAAATGCAACTTCACATGAAGGATTGTTAGATCATATATGTTAGAAAGTTATTTTTAAAATAAACTGTTTATTGCATGCTGTCACGAAGTTAGATTGCAATTTCATTTGCCATAGTATTATAACTTTGTTAATTTTGAGAAAGAAAATTGTTTTTAAGCCAGTGTATCCAAACTGAAAATAAAAATAAAAAAATAAATATTCATCCATTCTTTCATTTATTCACTCCATAGGCATTTTGTGAGTATAGATTAGAGGGCAAGTATTGTGTTAGACACTAAGGTGGGGGGATGAAAGGCCCTTTTCTTGAGGTGTATACAGTCTAATGGAGGAGACAAAAATTATGACAAAATTACCAACAGGATATTAGGAGCCACTCAGGATGAGTGTCTATCTCAAGCAAAGGAGTGGAAAACAGAAATGAATCTTGAAGGATAAATAGTATTGTGTAGTTAGAGAAATGAAATTTAGTACTCCAGGAACGCAGAATAATTTTTTTTTTTCTACTGAAATACCTTGTAGTGCTCCTTAACCTGAATGCTGAATTTTAGCAATTGCTGAGTGGTATCAGATCTGTTTTCTTGAACTCTGCCTTAAAGCTTAAGGACATTTAACCCCGTCATCCAAGATGGCTGAGTGTGTTTAAAAAAAAAAGGTCTATTTAATTGCAGTATATTACCAACATTTAACATAGGATTCCTATGAATCTTATATATCCCAGTGACTTCTCAGTTTATCTGTACTCAAAATACCTGTGTTTTTTTTTTAGTACAAATAGTATAGAAAATGATGCTAAAAGCAATTACGGTTGACCCTCAAACAATGCAGGGTTCATAGGTTGACCCTCAAGATTTTCAACTGAAATGCATGTTTACAACCCTCCAATCAGTTGAAAATCTGAGTATAATTTATAATTGACCCACCTTACGCACTGTTCCTTAGTATCCACAGTTCCGTATTCACAGATTTAACTAACCACGGACTGGTATAGTACTGTGGTATTTACTACTGAAAAATTTCTTCATATGAATGGATCCATGAAAAAAAAAAATAAATGGACCCATGGAGTTCAAACCCATGTTATTCAAGGGTCAATTCTAATGTAAAAGTAGCAGCTTATTATAAATATTAAAACAAATACCTAATTAATATAAAATCAGTCTGTCAGTATATCAAGCTTTCTCCCTTTAAGTCGATTAAAACATTAGAGATTTGCTTTTTTTGGGAAAAGTTTTCCTCCAAATATAATAATAACATTTAAAATATGATGCATATTGATAATTAAAAATAAAGTGATCTTTAATAAAACATTTTATTAATATTACCTAGAAATTACAAGTTTCAAATATAAAGTAGCTATTAGATATTTGATTCAATATCTTAAGTATTAAAATAATAATGTGCTAAAAGAAATAGGTCATACTCTATTCACCTGAAAAATTCAACCCACTAAGAAATAATAAAAGCAGTCCCTGATAGCCAGAAACTGGCCTGACATGAGCAGCAAGGCCCCAGTGTCTTAAAACCTGGCCTGGCCCTCACAGCTAGGCCATTCTGTTCTTCTGGACACAAACAATTTCAAAGAATACCAAGATCAGATGAGGTCACTCTGAGACCATGATAAAATGAGACAAAAGCAAGGCCATTGCACAATTTTGTCTAGGTGCCAACAGAAAACAAGGTCATTGTGTAAACCACAAAATACCAGTCATCTCCTTCTCATGACTAACTTGAGTGACTACTGATTCTTCACTAGTTACAGGTTGATCCTCACCCTGGTCTTCTCTTCTTTATATAGGTAGAATTGTTTGAGATAGCCAATCATAGATTTGCACTCACTTTCTGACAGCATCTGAAAGTGAAGGAAAGTGGAAGTCATTCAGTTGTGTCTGACTCTTTGTGACCCTATTGGAATTCTCCAGGTCAGAATACTGGAGTGGGTAGCCTTTCCCTTTTCCAGGTGATCTTCCCAAACCCAGGGATCAAACCTAAGTCTCCCGCATTGCAGGCAGATTCTTTACCAGCTGAGCCACAAAGGAAGCCCTAGTAGATTCTGACAGCATCTAGACTTGGGTAAATCCTCCCTTCCTTAAGCCCTCCCCAAAGTTATCCAACCAAAGCTCAAATTGAAAATAGCTGTTTCTGAAACTCTCTTGCAGATACCACAGCCTTCCAAGATGTGTGTTCCTCCATGCTATGGTGTAAAACAAACCCAGCTTATTCAACTCCAGGTATTTTCTAGTGGTCCTTGGCTGTAGGAAATTAATACTAGGCAAAACCCTGCCCTAGATTTAGATTCTGTTGCAGGATAACACAACCACATTACTAGTTACTGTGATACTGTGTCTTAGTACAGGTCTTCACAGCAGATCTTATATTTAAGAGCATGCACTTTGGATCCATATTCCCTAAAGTCAGAATGTAGCTCTGTCAATCACTAGCTATGTAGTTCTTAGTAAATACTTAATATCTGAGCCTCTCTCTATTGATACATCCATAAAGTGGGGAAATAACAGTACTTCTTTTCTAAGTTTTTATGAAAGTAACAATTCTTTGGAACATTGTGAATGCTAAATAAATGGTAGCAATCATTATTTAAAATGATCAATACTCGAAGGAAAGTTTTTACCTAAATATTTCAGTAATGGAAGTAGTCTGAAACCTGATTTATGAAACATATTTTTCCTAACATAGTGTCATAAAGATGAAACTCAATATATTGATCCTTCAGTATTGTGTAGAGTAACCTGAGACATTAAAAGAATAGATATTCTATTCCGATTTAGGCCCTGAGTCTATAAATTCTTTAAGTTCAATGTTTTTTTCTTTTTCTTTTTATAAAGAGTTTCTCTCTGGATTTTTATATAAATCCTTAATTTGAGGTCCGATAACTGATCTTCAAAGATGGCTCCCCAGTGAGGCATGACTCCTGGTGTATCCAGGCCCTTGGGTGGTCCCTTTCTCTTGAACTTAAGTTGACACTGTAACTTACTTTTGAACACTAGAATATGACAGAAGAGATGCCATATGACTCCTGAATCTGGATCACAAGAAACTTGTCTCTTATTGCCTAGGTATTGTGGGACACTTTGCTCTTTGGACACTCCATCTTGAAACCAAGCTACCATGCCATGGGCAGCCCATGACACATGGAGAGGTAGGTTTAAAATGTTAAAGTTTATAACTCCAGCTAAACTTAGAGCCAACAAGCTTCATCAGCTGTCAGGCACATGAGTGAACCATTATGGCTATATAGTCTAGTTGAGTCTTCAGATGACTATATCTCCTGCTGATATCTCCCTGCAAGGGCACAGAAGATTTCCTCTGAGACCACCCTGTGAGCTCAGTCAAGCAAGCCCCAGATTCATTAGGATAATAATAAAATGTAATTTCAAGAAGACTTGGGTGTTTGTTACATAGCAATAAATAACTGAAAAGGGTGTATGGTTTTAACAGTTTGTGTCCATTTGAATATTTGAATAGACTGACTAAAGGAAAATTTTTGCTAGCCAACATATTTTTGATGTGGTCACTAATTTAATAGAAATAACACAAAGAGTCCAACACCTTTGAATACACTCCATAAGTATTTCCTTCATGGTCAATGTTCAAAGAGTTTCATTCTCATTTCTCTTTTATTCTGATATTTTAAGTTCTGGTATTTATCTTTTCCATATGGCAGAAAAAGAACATATTAACTGTTGGAGAAAAGGGGAAAGAATCTATGACTTAAGCAACACAAGAAGTGGCTTATCGTTCTTGATAGCTCTACAAGAAACAGATGTCACCATGGTGACTTCCTGCCAGGGAGTGTGAGAGGAATTCTGGGAAAGCAAATTGGATACCAGCAGAAGTGTGCTAATGAATCACGTGATAAGCCACATGTTAATTGCTAATAAGTGGAACAAATGATTACTTCTGGTGGAATGATAACTTTGATTGAAATACTTCATGTCTAATAGTCACAATCAACTTCATGTGTGCCTTCTGGATGCTCCAGGGAAAAAGTACTTTGCAGATGTTTTTAAATACAACTGAACTTTCCCTGAAACTACCTCCTAAATTGTTGGTCTGATTCACTACCAAATTTTATGAGTTTCATATTGGCATCAGAGATTTCTTAGTTACATAGATGGAAATCTGGATAAGAGGCAAAACAATTCTAATGAGCCTGTAAAACCTAAAAATTTAGACAAACATGAATTAGTAAAACAAGATGGAGATACTTAATAATATAAGTAGATGGAAGAGAAATGTAAAAAAGGTTTTCAGTAATCATCAAAGTAATGGACTCTAGGATTATTTTTTTTCTCTCTCTCTCTCAAAGGAAAGTTTGGAAATGTTATGACAGGTAGATAAATATTTATTTTCCCTTAAAGGTGTAATTATAAAATGTAAGTCATTTCCCTCATATTCCCTCATTTTATAAATACAGCATCTTTGTAGTATTTATCAAAACTGACAGTCTCTCCCTCAGTCACAAATAAGTAGCATTTTGCTTGTGATTCCATTGTTACTACTATTTTTCCAAAATATTTCTCTTCCATAGGAAATAATGTTGCTTTAATCTGGTTTGGTGGTACCAGACCATATATTTATTTTATTTTATTTTATTTTTGGATTACCTCTTGGATTCTCTACATCTATGAAGCACTTTCCTGTTTACAAGCCCTGAATATAATTAAAGGAACTATGGGTACTTGCAAGGAATGCAGAAATTCTGGCTTCAGTTTCCAGTCATAGGTTCACTCTGCAGTCACACTTGTTATTTGCCATGTTTCTGGAATGTTATGTGAGAGGTGATATGTTCTTTTAAAAGAATCTTGGGCTGACGTATCTTATCCACGTGAAAATCACCAAAGTAAGGAAAACAATGGGCCTTACTGTTCCCTAAGAGGCGCTCTCCCCTGGCAATTGAATGGCAATTGTTTTTTATAAGATCTGATGGCAGTCGCCTCTCTTTCTCGTCTCCTTTCTTCATTCACACTATCTCTTTTCTCCTTTCCACTATTACACAGTTGAGCTTGACTACCTAGTCCCCATTCCCAGGCCTTGGACCGTAAATGATGAGATATGACCCTGTGCTTTCTAGTTTGGTCTGCATTGCTATAATTTCCTGGAGTGAGAAAAATCCAAACCCACACACCACTGGCAATTTGGCCAAAGTTATTGAGGCTGGGTCTTTTTGAGTGTTTCAAGCTACACATGGCCTTAATAATGAAACAATTCCTGGCTTGGTCCCTGACTTCAAAGATTAAAGATCCAGTCTTCCTAGGATACATCCCATTCTCAATCTTTTCCCCTTGATTTATGTCCCCAAGTGCCCACTATATTTCTCAAAGCATGTGTTTACACCACTTTGCATTTGGAAATTGTCAAATTTTACAATTTGCAATCCATCCAACACACTGTTACTGGAGTTATCTTTATAAAGCACAGATCTTATTATTTTCTGATTAAGGCACTTCTTAACTCAGAGTCCTACTGAATGGTTCTCCCTTTAAGCCCTGCACTTGGTCTGTTACAGCATGACACAGGGTGTACCTCAGAAATATTGTGGGTACTGTTCCAGACCATGTCAATAATGTGAATAGGGCAATAACGTGAGTTGTACAAACATTATGCTTTCCCAGTGCATGTAAAGTTATATTTATACTATACTGCAGTCAATTGTGTACAGTAACATCATGTTTAATAAAACAATGAGCATACCTTAATTTTTAAAATGCTTTATTGCTAAAAAATGCTACCATCTGATAATGCAGGGTTGCTACAAACCTTCCATTTGTGTAAAAGCTGCAGTCATTGGGAAGCTCAATAAAAAGAGATATGCCTGTATGTTACCATTATGATAGATCTTCTCCTTATTGTCCCACATTTGAGAAAAAACAGGCACTATCAATTATTACAAGAAAATAGATACAGACATAGAATTACAGTCATGCTAACTATAGGCCACTCTACTCCTCATGATTTAACACACCAGATCCTCAATCATTCCACAGCCAGGTGTTTCAGCTTTCCACTAGTTTTTTCCTCAAAACAATAATTATGATTGCTAACATTAATGTAGTAACTTATTGCATCCTCACAACAACTCAAACAATTGATCTTGTGATCCCTTGTACATATGAGGAAACTGAGGCACACAGTAACTAGGGAACTGACTAGTCACCAATAACGCCTGGAGAGTGGGAAAGTGTGTGAAAGTGAAAGTTGCAGTCATGTCTGATTCTTTGTGACCTAGTGGACTGTAGCCCACCAGGCTCCGCCTTCTATGAAATTCTCCAGGCAAGAATGCTTGAATGGGTTGCCGTTTCCTTCTCCAGGGGATCTTCCTGACCCAGGGATTGAACCTGGGTCTCCTGAATTTCTGGTGGACTCTTCACCATCTGAGTCATCTAGGAAGCCGTGGGAGAGCCGAAATTCAAAGGGGAACAAGACTGGCTCCAGGCCCCTTGCCTGTTAATGTAACTCCAAACTGTTTTCCTGAAGTGTTTTTTCATTCATTAACTTCCTAAATTTCCATCCTTTAGGAAGAAAAACACAGCGTTGGAGAGAAGAAATCCTGAAGTCAGAATCTCTGAGTTCCAGTTTAGGATCCATCAGATGGTTGGCTTTGGGTAAGTTACTCAAGTTTTCTAGGATTCCATTTACTTTGTTTTCCATGGCCCAGTTTTAAGGGTCATTGTGATGGCTAAGTTAAATCATGTAAAGATTTGAGTATATAGTAAGCTCATGATGATTAGTTTCTATTAATACTAAATGCTACCTCTTCCTCAAAGAACTTTTGTTTCCACATTGTTGTAGCACTTTGTTTGCTTGCTGTGAACCCTGGAGAATTACTGACTGGAGAAACACTTAAAGACTTCAGATGCAGTTCAGATTTAATATCAGCATTTCTAGGGTTGGGACTAGCAATCAGTATTTTTTTTTTTAACTTACCAGGTGATTCAAATGTGTAGCCAGTGTTGTGAACACTGCCTTAAACTTTTTCTAATATGAAAAATCTTTGTGCATATGTTTCTCTTTCCACAAATTTCAAGTTCCTTGATTGCAAATGCTCCATCAAAATCATCTTTGTATTTCCAGTGGTAACTAGCACAATACCTTATATAGAGTTGGCACAAACAATTATTTATTCCTCTGAATTAAGACATCCCCCAAATATGCTCACTGTTATAGAATGAAGGGTAAGCTCTTTTTTGCCATCACTAAAGAACTCAATGCCTGTTTTAATCAAAGATTGGCAGGATTCAGGTAAACAGATTTGGATGGGAAAGTGGAAAGAATGTGGTGATAAAACAAAACACCTCGTTGTTAATTTTAAAATAACAAGCTGCAAACTTGACTATGCTTTATAATCATCTGGGAAGATTTTTACCAAAAAAATTGAGACCGTCTGTTTCTCAGGAAATTTCAATGTTTTATCAAGCTTGAGATATACTGACTAAGATGGATCATAACAGACTCAGGACCTGCCTCCTTTTACCCCAAGGTTGAAAGTTAACCACTGCAGTTTACATTTAAGTACCAAGTAATGAAAAGAATAGAGAACATCCTGTTGTGTAAGTGTACCTGCATATCTAGGAGAAGCATGATATCAGGACAGGGAACATACACATGTGTGTATGTACCTATTTTAAGTTACCCTTCACCACAGACATACAATGAGAACCAGAGTATAGGATCAGTCCATAAAGACAGTATGTCCAAGACATTGTTTTTGGTGAGGTAATTGTTTTTTGGTGAAGGAGTCAAGGAGATAGCTTTGCCAAATAACCATCAAATATGCAGAGTCATTTTTAAGGGGGACACTTCAGTTTAACTTACTCTATGATAATCTGGACTGAATCTAGATGATGATAACTTGCTACCTTAGAATTACCATATCTAGTATTGTTAAGTACTAGAACCATTTTTGCCATATTTCAGTCGCAATTAATTCTCAGGTGGGAAGACTTTACATTATAGTATTAGCCTGTTCAGTGCTCTTTAATATTTTAACAAATAATGGGAAATAAAAGATTAAGGGTACAATATATCAATAGAGTGATAAAGAATCCATTTGCCAGTGCAGGAGATGCAAGAGACTCGGGTTTGATCCCTGGGCTGGGAGGATCATCTGGAGAAGGAAATGGCAACCTGCTCCAGTATTCTTGCCTGGAAAATTCCATGGACAGAGGAGCCTGGTGGGCTGCAGTCAGTGGGGTCACAAAGAGTTGGACGTGATTGAGTGACTGAGCACACATACCAAAAACAAGAATATGA
This sequence comes from Odocoileus virginianus, assembly GCF_023699985.2. Lineage (NCBI taxonomy): Eukaryota > Metazoa > Chordata > Mammalia > Artiodactyla > Cervidae > Odocoileus > Odocoileus virginianus. Next base: position 19,856,463 of record NC_069698.1, read on the forward strand.
ATGCTTGTTCTATGATGTACAAATTGCTAGCATTTTACATATTATTTCAAACTGAGATAAAACAGTGCTTGTACCATATTATATTCTTTTAAATTTTTGTAAACTTTTTTCAACATGCCACCTTATTCATCCAAATATCTTTCTATTTAAGTTAACCTTAAAGCTATTTGTTTTCTTTCTTGATATGAAAAAGAAAAAACATGATAAACATAACATGTGAATAATGTCATATTTTAAAAATAAATTTTTTTCATTTTTTTTCAAAAATATACCAATAATACATCCCCAATTATTGGTCTTTAGATAACATCTTTTTGGTAAATAGATCAATTAAAGTCTCTATAAAAAGATGATATTATTGATGTACATAAATACTTAAAGCCAGATAATACTGATGTGTAGTGGGAAATTCTCATCATATCATCCATCTACTATGAACAGATAAAAATGAGTAAAGCATGATTTATAATCAACTTCCCAAAGTCAATTGCAGTATTTTAAACAAAACAAAATTAAACCAAAAAATCCATTAATTATTATTTCTTCCTCTGTGTGTCCCAAAGAACTTTAATTATACTTTTTAGTCCCTATTTAAAGTTTTTATGTGTTATACTAAGTTATTAAACTATAAATTCCTTGAGAGAACATATCTTAATTGTTGCTGGATTTTTTGCAATTCTCAACAGGGTAATTTATACATACAATGTGTTCAATAAATATTTTATCAAACTAACGTATAAAGCAGTTTTTAAAGGCTGCCACATTCTAACTGTGTATTAAAGCAGTATAAAATTAAAATGTGGTCCGTGGATGAGCATCAGCATAGCTGTGAACTTGTTAGAAACACAAGTTCTCAAGTCCTACACAAGGCCTGCTCTATGAGAATCTCTGTGGTAAACGTTTGTTTAACTAGCTGATTTTTTAATCCAGGTGATCTTTATGTCCTCTTAAGTGAGAGAACTGACAATATATTTCACATCAATTTCTTATGCAAATAGGTAATACATATTAAATCTGCTGATTACCACTAAGTTGGCAGTGATAACCAATAGACCCATCATTTTGGGGGGAGGAGGGGAGATTGAATTAAAATTCTAAAATTAGAATCATTGTTGTTTCTAACAGACTAATATTAAACATAGATGAACGTAGGCCATTATACACTAACCAAGTACTTTTTTAACAGCAGCTATTTGATCAAATTCCGGGAGATAGTAAAGGAGAGAGGAGCCTCATGGGCTACAGTCCGTGAGGTCACAAAGTTTCAAACCAAGACTTAGTGACTGAACAACAACAGCAACAATATTACATCAAATACTATGCCAGATAATGGGATGGATACAAATATGTTTCCTGCTTTCAAGGAGGAATATTTAGGCTGAAGAGACAGTTATCCACACAAATAACTTAAAGTTCAGTGAATTCAGCGTCAGTTGTTTAGCGATTGTCTCCCAGTTTCAACACCCACCGCCATATACATCTTCATTAATGTTTGGGCTGGGACATCACAGACCACATTTTTGGATGGGCAGCTGGCTCCCTTTTAAGCTCTGAGTGGGGATTCTAAAGGAAGGCAAAAAAGTTAGAGAAAGAAAAAGGGACTTGCTGTTTCCTCCTTGTTTCCATTGGCTTTCTACTGTAGTCAGCATCTTTCCAGCTTCCCTACTTCACTCTAGTGTTAGTCGCTCAGTCCTGTCTCTTTGTGATTCTGTGAACTGTAACCTGCTGGGCTCCTCTGTCCATGGAATTCTGCAGGCAAGAATACTGGAGAGGGTTGCTGTTCTCTTCTCCAGGGGATCTTCCCGAGCCAGGGATCGATCTCAAGTCTCCTGCACTGCGGGCAGATTCTTCACCATCTGAGCCACCAGGGAAGTCCTTACTAAGGTGATAGTTGGTTCCAATCATACCAGCTGAATCCAGTTTGCAGTTTTTTTTGAATACTTTTAGAAGCAGCCTCCTCTGCACCTCTTTAGAAACACCAAAACTTGTGGGCTAGTCCCCCTCCACAGAGGTCTGAATTCCAGCCGTTCAAGGGCCCTTTTCTGGGTTAAGAACCAGCACCAGCTCAGAGGCCCTTCACAGAGCATCTCAGTTTTAATAATTCCACCATCTTCTGTTTGTTTTCCAGCCCTACATGTGGCTGCTGTTTCCTCCAGTTGCTCCCACTGCAATAACCCAGTGCTCCATCTTTGCCTTGTGTCTTAATCAACTTTAAACCCATTAACAATTTTCTATATTATCTGTATGAGAATAACTGGTGAGTTTTCTTTCTCCTCACTGGACATTAACCAATATAATAAATGATAGAAGATAGGGACTGTGAAGTGGCTAAACAACAACCACAAAAATCCCTAAACTGTTTAAGTCATGGAGTATATGTAATTGAATTTGATTCTGAGACTCACAGCAACCAAATTTTTGGCTAGTTGAGAAGAAATCAATTTTCAGGTCTGACCTCATTTTGGAAATGAATTTTAATTTTTTGCCAAATGTAGAAAACACCTGTATCGGGGAACCATTTATTCGATGTTGTTGTACGGTGACAGTCTGTAATTGGGAAAGTCATTGAATTAAATGGAAAATTATTAATTATATTATAATTAATTATTGGGGTTCTATGATAATGGTATTTGTATATTAATTTTATTATGCCCTTTCCCAGCAAAATAAGTGTTTCTTGAAATGTGTAGAACATGCCAAAGGAAGTAAGGTAATGGAGTGCATAAACTGAATGTTTATGTCCCCACATAATTCATAGGCTGAACTTAATCCCTGATGGGTGGCACTTTTGGGAGGTAATTAGATCTTGGGAGTGGAGCCCTCTGAGTGGGATTAGTGCACTTATGAAAGAGAACCCAGGGGGCTCACTCAAACCTTCTACCAGGTGATGACGAAGTAAAACGAAAGTCATCTTTGAACCAGGAAGTGGATTTTCACCAGATGCTGAATCTACCAGCACCTTGAACTCTGGCTTCCCAGCCTTCAGAACTGTGAGAAATAAATTTCTTAAAAAAAAAATTTTTTATTGAACTATAGTTGATTTACAGTGTTGTGTTAACTTCTGCAATACAGCAGAGTGACTCAGTCATACACATGTACAGTCTTTATTATGTTCTTTTCCATGATGGTTTATCTCAGGATATTGAGTGTAGCTCCCTGTGCTATGCAGTAGTGCCTTGCTGTATACATTTCTGTTGTTTGTAAGCCGTTCAATCTATGGTAATTTGCCAAAGCAGCCTGGATGTACTAAGACAGGGAGTGAGGTCAGAGTTAGAGGAGGACATTGGAGTGTTGTCCTCGACCGAAGCCTGCATAGGTGGTCAGGTACTGGAGCGGGGCAGTGTATTAAGAAAGTAATTATGAAGAACTTGGGCAAATAGGCTGAAAAAAATCCCTCCTATCCCTGGACCCTTCAAGCCTAGTAATAAGCAAGGTCAGAAACCCCTGCAGCTGAGGTTTGTCCTTGTCTCAGCTTTCATAGGCCATCTTTGAAATGCTCTGTTCCAGAACAGCATGTACACATGGAAAGTGCTTATCTGTGAGATGGTTGCTTTTTCAATCTTGGTTCTTTCTTTTTTTTTTTTTTAAGTTTGCTAAGATAGTTGCAATAAATTTGAACTTTATGTTATATTGGAACATGATATGAAATTCTATTGACATTTCCAACAAAAATATTAGAAAATTTTCTACAATATCATCATCAGCCATGACAACAGCACATTTTATTGGAATATGTCCCTTTAAAATGTATCCAAACCTAGTAAATAGACAGCAGCAAGAATTCTTAGTGTTTATGAGATGTTAGAAACACATGCACGCCAATTTCTATAAATGATGTAAAAAGAACAATCTTATATAAGATTGGCAAGTGTGTTGGGATTAATTAGACAAATCTGCCAAGTTTTAGGCAGCATTTTGTAGACTTCACATATAAATGTATTAGGGTGGATTCATATTTATGGAATTGTCCTGTTATTTTGCTTTTACTTAAACAATGCTGAAAGTTGCATATTAAATGTGAGGGAGACTATAATCTGTATTCTTTGTCTGTAATATGCCAAATATCCCATTATTTAGAATATCCAGGTGTTCAATTTCACTTAGACTCTAATGTTTAGTTAGTGAACTAACCTTTTATTTTGTATCTCAGTGCTATAGCTTCATAAATACATAATCAAGAAGGCAACATTTTAGTTTTCCAAAATTAGAGTGTATACATGAAGTTTTATTACATATTACATAAGAAATTATAAAATTCCTATTGTGGCAGGACATTAGATAGAATTTTCTAGATATCTACTATTCATTGACATGTATCTCATCTTTATACCAACCAAGCCTTCTGACTAATGAGAATAGAAAGAGTATTATTTCACCTTAAAATGTAATGTTAAGAGGTAAACTTTCAAGGAGCAGGATTGAATATTTTCTTCGATGGTTCTTTAAGACTGTCTTGGAGAAGGGAATGGCAATCCACTCCAATACTCTTGCCTGGAGAATCCCATGGACAGAGGAGCCTGGAGGGCTACAGTCCATGGGATCACAGAGAGTTGGACACAACTGAGCAACTAACACAGCCCAAAGACTGTCTAATAAATATATTAGGATGAAACACAATACTTCCCACTATTCTTGGAAGTTTAACACACATTTCAAAGGTTCACGGAAGTGACGTCATGTGGCCGATGACAAGGATCCTGCTTATTTAGATTCATTTATCATTGTTTTCATTGCAGAAGACTTGTGATACTGAGACGTGTTTGTAAGTGAAGTTCTGGAGTGGAAAACTGTATACTTAAATATACATTATAGCTATGTTGGTCATTTAACTATATTTCCTTCCCAATAGTTCTATATAAAGCTAAGTCACAGAGTTAAGTGAGAAACTTAAAATCTCACGTCAGAGCCAAAACTTGATAAAGTCTATGTTAGAAATGGAAGTAGGCGCTGGTGAATCTGACTTCAAATATCTATCTCTTAAGACAATATGAGTACAATAAAAATGGATTGTTTTTCACTTTTGATTGGTACTGATTACAAAAGTACCAAATATGTTTACTTCTCAATGGGAGATCTGGTTTCCATGGGGACCAAACCAACCTCATCTGCTGTTTTGCAGACCATGCTCCATGTACCACCTCCACTTTGGCAGGACTGGAGCGTGGCTGAACACAGCTACCCTGGCAAGTGTGCACAGCCCTCTATACAGTTTCTCCTTCATTTTCCATCCCCTTCCAAGAACAGAGCCCGGGGCGGGTGGGGGGCGCTTCAGAGATGTGCAGCTTTCCTCCCACTTTCAAGTTGCATCACTTGTGATGCTCTTTGAAACTGGAACATCCTACATGATGATGATAAACATCCGCCATGTGTCACAATGTTTCTTCAAGTTAAGTGTCAAATTATCTGGCAATATAAATAAGTGCCTATTTGTTATTGTTTTAATGCCTTTATTACAGATCCTGCACAGATCAATGATATTTCTTACACAGATGGATCAAATATCTATCATATGCTGGCAATTTTCCCTATTTGATAGATATTTACTACTGATTCAGGTGTGTATCCTACACTTAACAGAGCTTGCTATGTGCCAAACATTGTTCTAAGCTTGAGGGATATAGAGATGAGGAAAACAGAATTCTTACTCTCAATAGCTTAGAATCTAGAAGAGAAATAAGAGTCACAGAAGCAATATTTATAAACCAATGTGGAAAGTTTAATGATACAGTATTTACATTGAAAGATATGGGGTCACAGCAGGGACCCCCGTCTCATCCTGTGGCATTAAGAGAGGCAAAAGGAGGCTTTCTGGGAGGCTGGCTTAAAAGAATGAAGACAAATCAGATGGTGAAGAAGCAGTAACTTCAAGCAGTAAAGTAAGAAACAGTAGCTTCTGGTTTCAGAGCCAGAGGCAATTTTGTGCTTGACCAAAACTTGTGAGGTGAGAAATAGTAAAACCAGTGAGCTGAAGTCAGGTCATCCATTCCCCGGTGAATATTAGAAATTTTGGATTTTCTCCAAAACCACTGAAAAATATAAAAAGGATACATAATGAGAACCACTGGTCAGTTGTGTGTTACTGAGTAACAAGACCCTGTGAAATATTTGAAGTTCATGAAGTGCTTTAATAAATAAATAAATGGTCACTTGGGGGGGATCAGAATATAGCCCTGATGAATGTTAAAGCCAAAACTTTTAACATCTAAAACTCAAGATTTCACTGAATACAGTTCATGTGTTATCTTTAAAATCAAGGTGTTACATTTTAATTTATTTCTAATTAGCTTAGAAAAGAGAAATATGGTGGGAGGATGGCATACCAGTAGGGCTGAGGACATGTGAATAACTGTGGTTCCTTGGGTCACTGGCATATAGTGAACCAATGGACAAAAGATACAGGGACTCAAGAATATTCTTAAAATTTCAGCTTTTTCCTTTGGATTATCAAAAAATATAGTGAGGTTTTCACTGTCAGAAGCAGAAAGGCAGAAACCTAATAATTTGAAGGTACTCAGAGATTACTAGTTCAATTATTTCATTTTGTAAAAGTGCAAACAAAGACAAAACAGGTAAAATGATTTGACTAAATCACATAGGGATTTCTGTTGCTCTTTGTTTATAGTTGTTTTTTTTTTCTATTCAGTTGAACAAAGTATAGAATAAACAGAAGATATAAAAAGATAATTTGGGGCATTGGGAGAGATATGAAATATAAGCATTATATGGTCCTATCCTAGTCTAACAGTCCATGGGTTTTTTTTAAAGATGTTCTACTTTAAAATTTGATAAAATGTTGGCTAATGAGTTGAAACTCTCTGACTCCTCTCCAGTCAAAACTAATTCATTTGAAATAACATTTTCTTTCATTATCTTATTCCTATTACTTTTTTACTTTATACTATTATTACCTTGTTGACAGTTTAGAGTGTAAATTATTGTTTACTATAATTGTTTACAGTAAATTATTGTTTATTTAATTTATTGTTTACTAAGCATGAATTGATGGGCTATATAGGTAAGATAAGTTTCTCTGTTCTAGCAGAGGGTGCAACCAGTGGCATGATCATATATCATTAAAACAACAAATCTTATTCCTTAGGAGATTGACTTTAGATCATTCTGCTAGTCATTTATAGCAGTGTTTTGCAATAATACAAATAACAAAGCAAGGAGCAATATTAACTTAAAATGTGAAGCCATTCATTATGAGAAAAAACTCAGAATGGATGAAAATTTGTTTCTTGAAAACTAAAAAAAAACTGGTAAGATGAAAAGCCAAAGATTGTGAATAGTTTAAGAAAAAGTCTTTAGAAGTATTTTGGCAAATACTATTAGAATATTAAATGAAAAGGTAAAGCATTTGTCTTTCATCCGGAATAGTATTAACTATTATTCAGTATTTCAAATTACAAAATGTGTGGACATTTGTGTCTGTGTGGGTGCCATTCAGTTTGGTCTCGGGCAATTGAAATGGCTAAATAACACCCATATGGTAAACAGCTTGGTACGCCCAGTATAAATAAGGAAAAGGTGTTGGCAGGGAATCTGTGAAGGAGGCATTATTATTTGCACTCTTAGAGGTGATGTAAATGTCCAGCTTCAAGGGCTTTGTTTCTTTTCTTTAGTTTTTTTCTTTTTCCTTTCTTTCTTTCTGTAGAGGTGTTAGATTTTGGCTGGGTTTTCATAGAATAGAATATTTTTTGATATTAAATACTCATGTCCAGATAAAAATTATGTAGTTTGTTGCCTTAGAGGGTGATGGAAGGAAACCTATATATTTATATAACAAGAATCAGGGGTATTAGAGAGTTATGGAAAAACATAAAATGATTTTTATCTGACAAAAACTTGCATTCTTTGTAGGGCAACATGACATGTGAAGGAAAGATATTCAATAATAATAGTCAATCATAATAACAGTTAACATATACTGAATATCAATTATCTGCCAGGGCCCTTGGAGAGGGAAATGGCAACCCACTCCATTTTCTTGCCTGCAAAATCCCATGGACAGAGGAACCTGCTGGACTCTGGGATCACAGGGTTGCCAAGAGCTGTATCCCACTGAACAACTGAGAATGTCAGGGCCCTTATTAATAATTTCCATGTATTGTTGAATGGATCTAATCTCATTTCATTCTCATAATATGTCTATGAAACTAGCATTATGACGATGCTGATTTTTCAGGTTTAGGAACTGAAGAACTGAGAGGTTAATTTAAACCACTGAGTGTGGGGTCAGAAATCTAATCCAGGCAGTCTTGTTCCACAGCCATACTTGTCACTACAGTGGTATGATGCTTTTTTGTAGTAAGATACCAATTTTTACTGTTTTTGCAACATTTCAAAAGTTGTGGGACTAGAGAAGACATTTAATATGATGTTTATAATGGATGTGGGCAAGAGCTCAGAATTTGGAGTCAAGAGAACATACCTTCACTTCTCCATTCTGCCAGTAAATTAAGAAGTATTTACCTTCCCAAAAAAGTGAAGTAAATCTCACCGTCTCCATCTTTTTTTTCTTTCTTTTTTATTTTTTAAATTATGGATATGGGTATTTTTAATATATTATAAATTATATTTAAAATATATTTAAGGTTATGATAACACATTTACGGAAGACTTTTAAAATGGCAACATTCCCACATAGTGTTGTTTTCAGGATTAAATCTATATGTGCATTTACCTAATTGATCGTGTGCTTTCAGTGAACTGTTGTTTTTTTGAAAGCAAAGATGTAATATCTACAGAGAATATATTGTGTGAACCATTTATCTTCATTTAAGCAGAGTGACATTTGAGCATCAAATAACTTCTGAGGCTTATATTTCTGAGTTAGAAGATGAACATTAAGAAATAAGTTCCTTTTTTGTTTAATTTTGGAAGTTAATAATACATATACTTAATTCTGGTGCAGTATAATAATTATAATTTTGAACTTGAGTTTAGAAGATTCAAACTGATGCTCACCAAAAGTAAAAATTGAATTATTTGTCTGTGTTACATGAAGCAATGTTTTTAACACAGTTTAAGATTACTAACATTGGGAACATTAAATATTATACCCAGACTAAATCAGTAACTTTTTTTGAGGTTTTACATGGATTTTTCAATAGAACTTTAAAAGATTATATATCCATTCCTAGAAATATTTCTTAGTAATTACCATAGAGGGTGATGTGGAAGACAATTTTTATGTTTTCTTCTTATGTAACAGGAATAAAAACTTTAAATTCTCATAGAAAATTTAACTAATCTGTTAATTTTTAACATGTTTTGAAATATAAGATCACTAAAACAATACATCTTTGAAGTGGAATAATATCCTTGATTAAAAATTAGTCAAAACATGACATAATAACATCTTAAAACATGCTATTACATTTAAAAATAAATTTTTAGATATTTTATAAGTACATTCAGGTTGGATTAGGAAATGATGTCCACAATATAAGAATATCTTCTGAAAATGAATCTAAAAGAGATTAAGCACTATATTTAGTTGGAATAGTCTGTCATAGGCAAATGAACACAAACCAATTTAAAGAAGATATTCCATAAACATGTTAAATAAAAATCTGATGTAAAGCTCATACATTACATAAAAAGAAAAAATATGACACTTTCACTTTAATAAAGCTTAGCCTTTTTATGTATTTTATACTTACACAAAATAAACTATCACTTAGATCTAAACTTTTAAGGATTTTCACTTATAAAGACTCAAAATTATAGGGCTTTCAGAATCATCTGCCTTTTGACATAGATTTGAAAACTTCAAATAACTTTTAGTTTCAATTCTGTGGCAACAAGCCAATCATCACCACATGCTGAAGTATCAATATTATTTAACTCCTCTCCTGGACACTTAAAGGAGCAGCCTAGGATGTGGTTTGGGACAGCTGGATCCCATGTGCCTTGTTTTCAGTATTTATCACTGGGGTAGATGAACCTCACCTTGAAATGTGGGCAGAATAGTCTCTTCACTCAGCGTGCAGAAGGCTATGTGGCAGGGTTGAAATCAATATTCACACTTGGCCTGTGAAATCTACTTGATTCAAAGTTTTCCCTTTGTGGTATTAGCAATGGTAAAGGATGATTTTCAAGCTCCATAACCACTTGGAATTCATGAATTTCAAATTAAAATTTGAGTCTTCTATAGAAAAAAAAAAGTCATATCTTCTCCATCTGGGGTACATGGAAAGACTTCAGGGGACCAAGGGGGCCTGGAACGATGATGAGAGTGTGTGCTGTTCCATGTATATGCACATTTTTCTGTGAAGAGGGCTCTTGACTTCTGTTACATTCTCAGAAGGATATGTAAACTATATATATATATATATATAAAGAATATAAGAATCATTATGTTGAGAGAAAAGGAACTCCAAACTTCTGTCACATGGTTTAAAGAAGCCATGAACAATTGACCTAAGTTTACAGTTTGTGTCAAAAAAAATTGCTTTGTACAGGCTCTCTAAATAGTACTCAGAAATGCCCTGAGCCAATCAGGGAATTATCATTAATTAAATGGATGATCTGATACTGAGAGGACTATGCCTGAGAGTCTGAAATACATAATCAGAGGGAGAGGTAAAAGTTAGAAAGTGAAAAAGTCATCAGCAACTATTTAGTAAGTATTACCTACCAGCCACTGAAGTAGGCATGTTACATATGTGAATATGGAGGGATCTCAAACATCACTTGGCAGTTATCACCATTATTCTCAATAGACAGATTACAAAAGGAAACAAAAGTTAAGAAGCTTGATGAAGTTAACACAAATGGGTTAAGAGGGAGATCTGAAGTCCTCACCAAGGTCTGACTAGACTGCAGTATTTCTGATATATCATTATTTTTTGAGTTTAAAATCTTAGCATTCTATAAGTAAAAAATTTCAGGAATTTTGTTTTATTCACCAGTATGTAGGGTTAAGTTTGGTGCCTAGAACAAAATAGGAACTAATTGTAAAATGAATACATCTAGCCCGAACTACCATTTAACAGAGAAAATGTGAGAGCAAGAGAGGGGACATATCTTATTAAACGCCACTCACCCTAGTTAGTGGCCAAAGTTATGGAAACCCAATATCCTATATCCCAGATAAAGATGTTGTCTACTGCATATGAGTGGTAAAGCCCATTCCAGAATACCTCTTTATCTTGGATCACTATTGCTTTCTGAAGTAGATGACTTCTTCTAAATTATTCTACGTAATTGCACCCACAAAACACTATCTGTAACAAGTTTTCTTTCTGTTCTTAAAAAGAATTTGTCCTTAATTATGATACAGTTTCCTTCATCTGGTGTATTTTGCTAATGTTCTTATTTTGTCCTTCTGATCTATAAAGAATCATATAATTCTTCACAGCCTGTAAATTCACCTTCACTATATGTCTAGCAAATAAAAGAGACGTGTCACAAACTGATCTCTTTCCAGGACTGCTTCCTGGCAATGTAATCAGTGCTGACCACAGAGTTCAGCCCTTGGTTTAAACTTTCAATTGCTCCAGCTATATGGTTTATTCTTCTGAATCCTGATAGAACTGTTTACCTCACTTTAAGCAGTCACCAAGCTTTATAATTATTCTTGTTTGTGTATACATTTAATCTTTCCTAAAACAGAACTTTCATGTGATTTTATACCTTCAGTTCAGTTGCTCAGTCATGTCCGACTCTTTGCGACCCCATGAATCTCAGCACGCCAGGCCTCCCTGTCCATCACCAGCTCCTGGAGTTCACTCAAACTCATGTCCATCGAGTCGGTGATGCCATCCAGCCATCTCATCCTCTGTCGTCCCCTTCTCCTTCTGCCCCCAATCCCTCCCAGCATCAGAGTCTTTTCCAATGAGTCAACTCTTCGCATGAGGTGGCCAAAGTATTGGAGTTTCATCTTCAGCATCAGTCCTTCCAATGAACACCCAGGACTGATCTCCTTTAGGATGGACTGGTTGGATCTCCTTGCTGTCCAAGGGACTCTCAAGAATCTTCTCCAGCACCACAGTTCAAAAGCATCAATTCTTCGGCACTCAGCTTTCTTCACAGTCCAACTCTCACATCCATACATGACTACTGGAAAAACCATAGCCTTGACCAGATGGACCTTTGTTGGCAAAGTAATGTCTCTGCTTTTTAATGTGTTGTTTAGGTTGGTCATAACTTTCCTTCCAAGGAGTAAGCGTCTTTTAATATCATGGCTGCAATCACCATCTGCAGTGATTTTGGAGCCCATAAAAATAAAGTCTGACACTGTTTCCACTGTTGCCCCATCTATTTCCCATGAAGTGATGGGACCAGATGCCATGATCTTAGTTTTCTAAATGTTGAGCTTTAAGCCAACTTTTTCACTCTCCTCTTTCACTTTCATCAAGAGGTTTTTTAGTTCCTCTTCACTTTCTTCCATAAGGGTGGTGCCATCCACATATCTGAGGTTATTGACACTTCTCCCAGCAATCTTGATTCCAGCTTATGTTTCTTCCAGCCCAGCATTTCTCATGATGTACTCTGCATGAAAGTTAAATAAGCAGGGTGACATTATACAGCCTTGACGTACTCCTTTTCCTATTTGGAACCAGTCTGTTGTTCCACGTCCAGTTCTAACTGTTGCTTCCTGACCTGCATGTAGGTTTCTCAAGAGGCAGGTCAGGTGGTCTGGTATTCCCATCTCTTTCAGAATTTTCCAGTTTATTGTGATCCACACAGATTTTATACCTTACCTACAAATAAATAATTCTTCTTAGGTGGTCATGCCTTGCTAATAACCCAGCATTGCTCCGAATTAGAGTTGGGGCTTTGAGGTACTTCTAGTCTTGAAAAGTTATTTAGTAACTACAATATTTATAGAAACTTAACTTTCCCTCAACAATTACCAGGCTACTTCTTTTGTCTTTTTACATTTCCTCATATATCCTTAATTGATATCTATACGAATGTATATTTTCTGATCATCTATTTATTAGGCAGAGAGTTAGGCCTGAGCCTAGTAGAAAAGGATGCAAGCTGAGCTCTAAACCCCACCCGTCAGGGGCCAGCTGGACCCAGGAGAACTCACAGATATCTGCAAAATAACCACAGAGACTTTTCCAACTCTGGCACATGCATCCTAGGCACACACTGGATACACACTAGCCATAGGGGCTTCTCCAACTCCAGTATGTGAATCCTTGATGCACAGCTGTGTCCCCAAGTGACTTTAGGCAGCTGGGAGCCCATTAAGCGGTCATAAACATTCAATACACACATACATCTGATTATAACAGATGGGATTATGGGAAAGACATGCTCAGTAGAGCCTGTTGTTAGGTGACTTGCAACTGTCAATCAAAACTGTCAGTCCACGCCCAGTTAGGTGAATATGCAAAAGCCATATCTTGAAAACACTGTACCTCCTCATTCCAGCACCAGTACCTTTCTTGGCTTGGCCACCTCTCGCTGAGGTATTTTCCTTAATAAACTTGTTTTTGTCATAGGTAGGACTTTTTCTTTGTATCCTTACCAAGAACTAACGCCCATGAGGGAGGGTCCTCTTTGATGCTCCAGAATCCAGTAACATATTAATTCATTGGCCAACGCTGATCTCAACTCCCTGTTGTGTCTTTTAGTTGTCCTAAAGATTCTCTAGGCTTAGAAAATGGTTGATTTTGCTAACTATACCTCCTGACATTAACAAGATACAATTATCATCAACTTCTCATGAAATGAAAACAATATAAAACAAGGCCACATAGGCCCCAAGGAACTATATTTTCTGAGGTACAGATTACACTTTAAATTCTGAATTTTACTTTAAGATACTGTTTATCTCTACCTTTTAAAAATATGGAGAGAAACAGATATATATAAATATAATTTAAAAAATAATTCTATTACAGTTACCACAGGTTTCTGTCCCCTCTCTATGGGAAATATACTTAGCTTTAGAAAGAAGGACTGGAAGAGAAATAAATTTGCATTTAATGTGTTTGCCAGACACTGCTGAGGAAAATCATCCTACTTCATTTGTTTACCATGTTCTTTCAAAGTAAATTTCCTTCAGTTAAAGGGAGACTGTTAATGTAAGATCTTTCTACATCTAACCAAAATGTATCAAATATTTTTCAAAGAACTGACTCACATTATGTCTGTGTATTGTACAAAGGATGGGTTAAATATAAGTTTTTAATAACCAAGAAATTACTGATAGACAATCCTTAAAAAGAAGCCATAATGAATGTGGGATTAAGCCCTTAACAAGAGTCCTTGATACTTGCAGACATCCTGCAGCTCTCTGAATTCCCATCATGTTTTTAATCATAATTGCTTTCTTAGCACCCATCTGGGCTGCTATCAACAGAGGCCTATTACTTCCAGAAAAGAATAAATAGGGAGACAAGTGAATTCTTTGGAAGCTCCAGTTCTGCCTTGGTGCAGATTTCTCCATAATAAAATAAAAGAAGGAAGCATTAAAAAGGAAAAAAAAAAAATTTAACTGAAGCAAGTATCCCTAAATAGATTATTTTCCACAAAGAATCAGTGGGTGCTAAATGTTCCCTTGTTGGCTATAAAATCACTGGGGGAGAAATAACAATTATGGCAATCACAGCATTAGTTTAACCCTACGAACTTAGATACAAAGAAAAAATGAAAAATACTTTGAAAAGACCATCCTAAAGAAGGCCACACAATTAAGATGGTCATTAGTGGGAGGTTTCCAGCTTCTTTGCTTTTGCTCTGGAAGGGGCTCCATAGGGTCTATGATTACCCTTCAGAGCATAACAATATGTGTTTCTGTTCACGGATTTGGGGGATTGAATATGTTATTAAAAGAGTCCCTGTAGTTTCATCGCTTCTAGTATCTCCTGGGGCATTGTTTACAGCTGCATTCAAAGAAAATGAACTGTTTTAAACTTGATCATATTCGTCCCTTGGGCTCATCTGATTACAAAATTGCTCAATGAGCTGTTACAGTATTTTCAACTAATTAAGTAACACATATATTGGGATTTCTTTCTTCTTTTTTTGCCTTTATAGTATATATTTCACCTGTCTCTAACAGTGTGAATGTCTCGGTTGTTGTGTTGCCAAAACACTCAAATCACATCCCTAAAATACATCTTTTCTCACATCCCTCTTCATGTGAAGGAGATGAATAGTGCACATTTCTTTTGCCATTTTATTGATTCTTAATCAGAGACATTAAAGAGCAAAACTATTCAATTCAGAAACTCAGAGAGCTACATTTGGCTACCAGATCATGCAATCTCCTAAATCATTGGGTGACAATTCAAGAGTCCTTTGGGGCATAGTTACTACACTGAAGCAAGGAAACAGAGACACATCTTCAGTAAAAGAAACTGTCACATAGAAGAAGAAGTGAATCCTTCAGAATGTGTATTTTTGCCATGTTGCAAATTTCTCCTTGAAATCAAGGAATGATGCATTAAAAAAAAAAAAAGCTGTTCAGTACTACTAAGAGAGGGTTCCATGCAGCACTGTTTTGGGATCCCAGCTTAACTCAAAGGGAAATTTTTGCAGTGTCTAGAATCATTGATATACTACAAATGAAAGAAGAATATGTCCTCAAATTCCTTGTAGCAGGAACCCATCAGGTGGCACCAATCTGGACTTCCAAATTGAACAGTACAAAAGGAAAAGCGACGGCATCCACATCATAAGAACTTAGTTCCCAAAACCTAAGATCATGGCATCTGGTACCATCACTTCATCAGTTCAGTTCAGTCGCTCAGTCATGTCTGACTTTTTGCGACTCCGTGAACTGCAGCACGCCACTTTCCTTCCAAGGAACAGACGTCTTTTAATTTCATGGCTGCAATCACCATCCGCAGTGAATTTGGAGCCCAGAAAAATAAAGTCAGCCACTGTTTCCCCATCTATTTGCCATGAAGTGATGGGACCGGATGCCATGATCTTAGTTTTCTGAATGTTGCGCTTTAAGCCAACTTTTTCACTCTCCTCTTTCACTTTCATCAAGAGGCTCTAGTTCTTCTTCACTTTCTGCCATAAGGGTAGTGTCATCTGCATATCTGAGCTTATTGATATTTCTCCCAGCAATCTTGATTCTAGCTTGTGCTTCCTCCAGCCCATAGATGAGGTTAAAATAGAAACAGTTACAGACTTTATTTTCATGGGCTCCAAAATCACTGTGGACAGTGACTGCAGTCATGAAATTAAAAGACACTTGCTCTTTGGAAAAGCTATGACAAACCTAGACAGTGTATTAAAAAGAAGAGACATCTCTTTGCTGACAAAGGTCCATATAGTCAAAGCTATTTTTTTTTTTCAGTAGTCATTGACTGATGTGAGAGTTGGACCATAAAGTAGTCTGAGTGCCAAAGAATTGATGTTTTTGAGATGTGGTGCTGGAGAAGACTCTTAAGAGTCCCTTGGCCAGCAAGGAGATAAAACCAATTAATCTTAAAGGAAATCAGCCCTGAATATTTATTGGAAGAACTGATGCTGAAGCTGAAGCTCCAATAGTTTGGCCACCTGATGCAAAGAGCCAACTCATTTGAAAAGAGCCTGATGCTGGGAAAGACTGAGGGCAGGAGGAGAAGGTAGTGAGAGGATGAGCTGGTTGGATGGCATCATTGTCTCAATGGACATGAGTTTGAGCAAACTCTGGGAGGTGGTGAAGGACAGGGAAGCCAGTGTGCTGAAGTCCTTAGGATCGCAAAGAGTTAGACATGACAGAGTGACTAAACAGCAACCACATCATAAATCTGAAGAGAACCTGGGAGAAACTTCTTCCAGCAGCTGTGTCATTGCTGCCATTGAAAACTCAGCTGATATCAGAGTCATATCCTCCAGGAATATTGGCTAGCGAGCTGTACTGAAGTTGGCTGCTGCTGCTGGAGCCACTGCTACTAGTGACTGCTTCACTCCTGGACGCTTTACTAAGCTGGATCCAGGCTCTCCTCTTTGTTATGTGGACATCGCCATCTGAGCAATAGCAAGAGAACTCACTCGGTGCGTCTGATGTGCAGGATGCTGGCCTAGGAAGTTCTGCACACACGTGGCACCATGCCCCCTCAGCAGCCTGGAGAGGTCTTGCCTGATGTTTGCTTTTGCAGGGATAGTAAAGAGATTTCTAAAAAGGCCGTGACCAAGGAGGAAGGTCAGGGCAAATGGGCCAGACGAGCTCCTGACGTTACTACTACTTATTCTGAGGTTGTAGACTCTAGGCACAAAGGAGTCCTCTGTGTCTATCCCACAGTTTCCTACTAAAGGTGGTGGGGGGGGCTTCCTTGGTGGCCCAGATGGTAAAGAATCTGCCTGTAATGCAGGAGACTGGGTTCCATCCCCGGGTCAGGAAGATCCCCTGGAGAAGGAAATGGCAACCCACTCCAGGGTTCTTGCCTGGAGAATCCCCATGGACAGAGGGGCCTGGTGGGCTACAGTCCGTGGGGTCACAAGGAGTCAGGCACAAGTGAGCGGCTCTCACCCACACACACACATGGTGGTGCTCAGCCCACCGCCAAAGGCTCATGGGCAGCTCCCGCTGCTCAGGCCGCTGAACGGCTGGGAGCAACCCCTACTGGTTTAAATCTGCTCCTTAAGCTGAAGAATCAAGGGTAGGGGGGGATATAACCACCTTCTTCGAAAAAAAGGATTCAACAATACAAGTGTTATGGGTAGAATGTGTACCCCTAAGAGGCATGTGTTGAAGCCTTTCCCCCCAGTGTATTTGGAGACCAGGGCCTTAAGGAGATAAGTAGGGCTAGATGAGGTGGACCCTGATCCCACAGGACTGGTGTCTTTATCAGAAGAGAAAGAGACTCCACAACTCATGCCCTTTTCCTTCAGGAGCCAAGGGAAGAAGCCATGTGAGGACCCAGAAGGGGCAGCTGCATGCCAAGAAAAGCACTTTCTTCGAAAACCAACCCGGATCTTGCTTGCACTTCTGACCTCCAAATTGTGAGAAGATTAATTTCTGTGGTTTAAGTCATCCCAGTCTGTGGTGTTTTGTTATGACAGCCCTAGCAGAGTAATACAGTGAACCCTAAGGAAATTATTCTATAGGTAAGCAAGGACAGTTTTCCTAACAAAAAGAAATGGTTTGTTGTTAAGTTGCTCAGTTGTGTCAGACTCTTTTGTGACTCCATGGACTGTAGCCCACCAGGCTCCTTTGTCCATGGGATTTCCCAGGCAAGAACACTGGAGTGGGTTGCCATTTCCTTCTCCAGGGGATCTTCCTGACCCAAGCATTGAAAGCACATCTGTTGCATTGACAGGCAGACTCTTTACCACTGAGCCACCAAGGAAATCCCATAAAATTCAAAATAAGTGAATAAAAGTGCAGTAAATGCCAAAAAAGCTATATTCTTGCCAGGATAATCATAAGAACAAAATGCTATAAATCACTGTCTGTTTTCATTCAAATCTGCAGTAGAACCAAAGGACTGTACTAGTCACATGTCACAGAGCTTCTCAGAATCCAGCATACTTCCATGTTGTCTTTTAACGACCTATATATGACACCATCCTTTTCGATAGTGGACTTTGAAATGCTGCAATGAACAGCATAAATATTGCATAAAAGCTCATAATACATTGTGGGACTGTTACTGGTTAGAGAAGACCTGTACTTGAGAGGTCACAATCCATCTAAAGGCAGTAGATAGATGGTCAGTTCATGATATTACTTGGAAGAGTGCTATCTTCAATGTCATACCAGATGCCTGAGTGGATTTTTTAAAAATTAATACAACATGATAATATAGTGAGTGTGATAGTTGCAAAGTTGTATAAAAGTAGGTAGTATAATTGCTAGAATCAGATCTAATATGCCATCTCAATAAGGTATATTTGATCTCATGTGAAAATTTCTTCTTATGAAGGAGATAATCAAATAACTGAAATAATGAGATTATGTTTGTGAAGTTCCCATTGGCATTATTCAGAGGGTACCTCAACATTCTATTTCTTAGTTATATGTGTGTAGCCTAAACACCCCCCAACCCCCGAGCCTTTCCCATGATTAGACATAAATCTCTTTTCATATGGAAGATGCAACAACCATCACAGTACTGTGGATGATTGCATAACAGGAGTGCTTTTCTGTGGTTTCTCTACTACTTTGGATTCTCAGTTCTCTCCTGCCTTCTTGTTTCCTTCAGCTGCTGTTCTTTCTTGTAGCCCCTTCTACTGCCCTAAATGGGCAGAGACCATTTCTTCTATATTCACCAAAGTAAATCTAACATGAAACTTCTGTGCAGAACAGAACTTTTACTGAAAATTTGGAAATAACAGAGGAAAATTATCCCCAACAAAAAGAGAAAAACACACAAAAACTGCTATTTTTCTGTTGGTTGCTCTTGTAGCAGGGAATTTTCTCTAGCTTGCTCACATTGCTGAGCAATTTTTTTGCAAGTCCTTTCTTGTCCTTGGGAAGGGAGTTTTCCATTTTCCCAATGTTTAGCTTATGCGACCATAAGGCAACTGCATAATCCCAATTATATCATTTTACAAAGCAAATTATCTCTCATTTTGTTTTATGGTCTTTCATCAGATCAACACTGAAACATGTATTTCAAATTATTATTCAGAAAAATCGCATTTTTACTCTACTGTCTTAAAATTTTTAATACATATTCACTAATCAGATTATAGAACAGTTTTGTCACTCAAAATTCACTTGTTCTATGTCTTTATAGAAAGCCCTCCCCCATCCCTAAGCGTTGACAAGCATTCATCAATTCTTTATCACCATAGCTTTTTGAGAATATCACATAAATGAAATCATAGATTATGTAACCTTTTGAGGGTGTTTTCTTTCACTCAGCACAATGTCTTGAAATTCATCCAAGTTATTGGATATATCAATCATTTCAGCCTTTTTATTGCTGAATAATGTTCCATTGTGTGTATGTACCACTGCTTATGTCTCATATGCTAAAGAACTTTGAGTTGTTTCTGGTTTAGGTGATTATAAATAGGATTGCTGTAAAATTCTGCATAGAGATTTCTGAAGAAGCATGAGTTTGTTTTTTTTTTTTTTTTGTTTAGTTTCTCTGAGGAAAATACCCATATTGGAACAGGTAGGACATATGGTAAGTGCATGTTTAACTTAAAACAAAAACCTGCCAAACATCCAAAGTAGTTGTATCATTTTATTTGCATTCCTACCTATAATGTATGAAAGTTTCAGTTATTCTACAGCATCAATCATACTTGTCAGGTAATTTTTAGCTGTTCTAGTAGGTATATAGTGGTATCTCATCATGGTTTTATTTTATATTTCCCTAAGAAAGATATTTCCATTTGAATGCAGAGTTCCAAAGAATAGCCAGGAGAGATAAGAAAGCCTTCCTCAGTGATCAGTGCAAAGAAATAGAGGAAAACAACAGAACGGGAAAGACTAGAGATCTCTTCAAGAAAATTAGAGATATCAAGGGAACATTTCACGCAAAGATGGGTTCGATAAAGAACAGAAATGGTATGGACCTAACAGAAGCAGAAGATATTAAGAAGAGGTGGCAAGAACACACAGAAGAACTGTACAAAAAAGATCTTCATGACCCAGATAATCACAATGGTGTGATCACTCACCTAGAGCCAGACATCCTGTAATACAAAGTCAAGTGGGCCTTAGAAAGCATCACTACTAACAAAGCTAGTGGATGTGATGGAATTCCAGTTGAGCTATTTCAAATCCTGAAAAATGATGCTGTGAAAGTGCTGCACTGAATATGCCAGCAAATTTGGAAAACTCAGCAGTGGCCACAGGACTGGAAAAGGTCAGTTTTCATTCCAGTCCCAAAGAAAGGCAATGCTAAGGAATGCTCAAACTACTGCACAATTGCACTCATCTCACATGCTAGTAAAGTGATGCTAAAAATTCTCCAAGCCAGTATTCAGCAATATGTGAACCATGAATTTCCAGATGTTCAAGCTGGTTTTAGAAAAGGCAGAGGAACCAGAGATCAAATTGCCAATATCTGCTGGTTCATTGAAAAAGCTGGAGAGTTCCAGAAAAACATCTATTTCTGCTTTATTGACTACGCCAAAGCCTTCGACTGTGTGGATCACAATAAACTGTGGACAATTCTGAAAGAGATGGGAATACCAGACCACCTGATCTGCCTTTTGAGAAACCTGTATGCAGGTCAGGAAGCAACAGTTAGAACTGGACATGGAACAACAGACTGGTTCCAAATGGGAAAAGGAGTATGTCAAATCTGTGTATTGTCACCCTACTTATTTAACTTATATGCAGAGTACATCATGAGAAACGCTGGGCTGGAAGAAGCATAAGCTGGAATCAAGATTGCCGGGAAAAGTATCAGTAACCTCAGATGTGCAGATGACACCACCCTTATGTCAGAGAGTGAAGAGGAGCTAAAAAGCCTCTTGATGAAAGTGAAAGAGGAGAGTGAAAAAGTTGACTTAAAGCTCAACATTCAGAAAACTAAGATCATGGCATCTGGTCCCATCACTTCATGGGAAATAGATGGGGCAACAGTGGAAACAGTGTCAGACTTTGTTTTTTTGAGCTCCCAAATCACTGCAGATGGTGATTGCAGCCATGAAATTAAAAGACGCTTACTCCTTGGAAGGAAAGTTATGACCAACCTGGATAGCATATTAAAATGCAGAGACATTACTTTGCCAACAAAGGTCCATCTGGTCAAGGCTATGGTTTTTCCAGTGGTCATGTATGGATGTGAGAGTTGGACTGTGAAGAAAGCTGAGTGCCGAAGAATTGATGCTTTTGAAATGTGGTGTTGGAGAAGACTCTTGAGAGTCCCTTGGACAGCAAGGAGATCCAACCAGTCCATCCTAAAGGAGATCAGTCCTGGGTGTTCATTGGAAGGACTGATGCTGAAGCTGAAACTCCAGTACTTTGGCCACCTCATGCGAAGAGTTGACTCATTGGAAAAGACTCTGATGCTGGGAGGGATTGCAGACAGGAGGAGAAGGGGATGACAGAGGATGAGATGGCTGGATGGCATCACCAACTGGACGGACATGAGTTTGAGTGAACTCCAGGAGTTGGTGATGGACAGGGAGGCCTGGCGTGCTGCGATTCATGGGGTTGCAAAGAGTTGGACACAACTGAGTGACTGAACTGAACTGACTGAATAGCCAATCATATTGAGCAATTTTTCACATGATCATTGTCCATCCTATATCCACTCTGATGAAGTATCTTTTCAAATCTTTAGCCTACTTTCAAACTGGGTTGTTTGCTTTTATAATAAGTTTTCAGAGTTCTTCAGATATAAAAACTTTGTCTCATCTACAACATTTTCTGAAAATTAATCTCTAAAGGGCAGTTATTCTGATATTTTTTTCCCATTACTACTTTGTAAAAAATACAAGCTCAGGGCTGGTGCACTGGGAAGACCCAGAGGGATGGGATGGGGAGGGAGGCAGGAGGGGGGATTGGGATGGGGAACACATATAAATCCATGGCTGATTCATGTCAATATATGGCAAAAACCACTACAATACTGTAAAGTAATTAGCCTCCAACTAATAAAAGTAAATGAAAAAAAAATACAAGCTCAAAAGAAATACCCTTTCCACTTGCTAAGCCTAAAATCAGTACCTATGTTCATCATCTGTATCCCTTTATTTGTGCTAGCTCTATCATGCTCCTTCAATTACACTCTATTTTTCTGATAGTTCCACAATCTTTTGCATGGTCCATTCTTTCTTTTAATGTTAAAATCTTTATATCTAATATAGAAATAACTTATGACTCCTCTCTAAGTCACACCTCTCTCTTATTGCCATGAGGCTTCTTGAAAAATGTACTGTATTTTCTGCCAAATTTATGCAACTCAAACTCTGCTTTCATTATCATTCTAAAAATGATCTTAAAACAACCATTGTGACCAGCAGTTTCCTCTTTTGATGGCCTCTTTGTGTTCATTTTTAGATGACATTTTTGCCCGCCACTTCTCTCTAGATAATGAAAATATCATGGAGAAATCAATTATTGTAGTCACAGAGAAAGAGTAAAGTAAATATTTTTGGAAACAGAATCTTATGCTTTCTGAAAAAAAAGTTTTATAGAAAAATTCATGTGGCTAAAAGATGCAGAAATGCTTAGAATTTAGCATTCACATAAAATTTAACTGGGTGTATTTATATGTGAAAGGCATTTGTGTTCATGGTATCTTGTTTCATTTGAACTCATTCTTCCAGCTTGAAGTAAGTGAATTTGGTTTACTGATGTAATCTTTCAATGCTTTGTTTTTCTGATTTGTAAATGGAGATAAAAATAGTAGTTAACCCGAAGTAGTTTTGTAAATATTGTATGAGATTATGAGTGTAAAGCATTTATTAGGGTAACTGAAATACAGAAAACAATTAATAGGTAATTATTTTTTTTCTTTTGCAATATTTCTCTAATTCATTTAAAAATACACATTAAAGATATGACAGTTCATTCAGCATGAATTATCATTCATTATTGACACTGGTGACCTATAAATTTTGTGGAGCTTTGAACAACTTTTTCCTTTTAATTGTGAATGTCTAGATGTAGAATAGATGGTGTTTATGTGCCTTTTACATATGTTGGGTAAGTTTTTTCTCTGCTTCCCTGCAGAGAACCTCTACATAAACCAAATTTGTAGAGTTTAACCCACTCAGTGGGAATTCTACATTATAAATGTACTTGAACTGACAGAGAAGAGCATCATGAAAGAGTTCAACCAAAACTTTGAGTGCTGATTAACAAAAAGATAATACAAAATCTTATGCTTAGTTATCTTTTCTTTCTTAAAATCAGTTACTTTGTAACAAATTATTGCATAAATTTTTGCATATAACTCAGGCCCCAAGATTTTCCTGGGTGCCTTTTTTCTGTGCAATTCTATAAAACATTCTGCATTATCTATCATCTTAGGAGTTTGTTGATTTATTCTCTATAGGATAGCATATGCTTACACTGGAGGATTTTTGTTTTGCCTGTTTTCTTCCAAAGGCTCCCTTGTCTAAATAATTCTGTTGAGAGTTTCTTGTATAAACCACATTGTCTTTCCCATTTTTGTTATTAAGTATTCACCTGTGCTCTTATAATTCCAGTTTTACAAAGAAGCAAAGGCTATTAATCAAATTTAACGGAAAATAGCTCCTCTTAGGACTGTTTCTTTTGGCAAGAGCAAAGAAGTGAATCATGTAAAAGGAATCCATTAGAATCATCATACCTAGCATTCTTAGAAAATAACATGTTTATAGGTTTATGGCTAATTATAATAATGTTCCTTGGTAATATCTTGATTTTATACTTGAACACACAATAGAAAATTGCTCAATGTTCTTATTTCTCTTCATCCACTAAAGACGGAACAGTTATTTTGAAACAAGTTTCATGGGCATGTGGACTATGCATCTGTGTGTGTGTGTGTGTGTGTGTCTGGGGTGGTGGTGGTAAAATCTTATTTTGCCCTGTAAATATCTGGCATATATTTATTTTAAAATGGTTTTTAATATGTTTGGTTTATTTTTTAAAGGTGCATAAGAATCCTTATTATATAGGATGTCACCTCTGATGATTTTGAAATAGTCAAAGTTTAATTTAATTATTTTTAATGTCAGTTTCAAAATTTTCACAGTCAAATATAATTTGTTATTTCAATGCAAATGCACTTGTTTATTTTTTGCTTTGTTTTGTAAAACATTCAAACAATACAAAGTAGATGAAGCCAATGGATTGCATTATTACATCCATTGGTGATAACATAATATGCCTTTATTTAGGGCTTGGTCTGGTAGCTCAGCTGGTATAGAATCCATCTGCAATGCAGGAGATGCAGCTTTGATTCCTGGGTTGTGAAGTTCCCCTGAAGGGGTAGGCTACTCACTCCTGTGTTCTTGGGGTTCCCTGGTGGCTCAGATGGCAAAGAATCTGCCTGCAATTCAGGAAACCTGGGTTCAATTCCTGGGTAGATCCCCTAGGGAAGGGCATGGCAACCCACTACAGTATTCTTGCCTGGAGAATCCCCATGGACAGAGGACCCTGGTGGGACACGACTAAGTGACTAAGCACAGCACACATGTCCACACATTAAAGTTGATGAACTACAATATTAATTTTTTCTCACAATTTATCAACTCCCTTAGATAAAGGAAACTCAGGTAAATAACATTTATTTGAAACTAGTTGTTCAAGGTATTTCATCTAGAAAGGGGAGAATCTCAGGTCAAATCTCTTGTAGTCCTCTACCTTTTCATCTCAGAATTTACTGAATGTACTGATTACCTAGTGTTTTAGTCAATCTGGGCAGCTCTATCAAAAATACCATAGACTGGGTGGCTTAAGCAACACACATTTACTTATTACGGTTCTGAAGACTGGGAAATCCAAAATCAAGGCCCTGATATAACAGGTGTCTATTGAGAACCTCTTCTTGGTTTATTGCACTTAGGCTTATTATGTCCTCGCCAGAGAGCTCGCTAGAGTCTCATTTATAATGGCAGTAGTCCCATTCATGAAGACTCCACTCTCATGACCTAAATACCTTTCAAAAGTCCCCATTTCTAATTGCCATCACTTTTGGAGATGGGTTATGGTTTTGTTAGGTAGTTAGAATAGGAAAAAGTGGTCCAAAATGGCGGCAGCCAAAAGACAAAGAAGGGAAAAGCCCTCAAAAATAGAACAAAGGAAGGTCTGAGGACCAGAGTGAGGACCTCAGATACAACAAACAGTCCTCCAGGCTAGCCCAGTTTCCATACAGCAGGCTCAGGGGGAGGAGACAAGTGTATAAAAAGAGGAGGCCTAGAAGGACTGAGGCCTCTCTCTGTCTTTTGAATCATCATCGTCCCGCCCTCACTCCTTGAGAGTGTACTGTTTGTTTTTCCTGATGAAGCTGAGCTATGACACTGGTCTGCCTGTCGCTTCAAATTTTTGCTGCGGTGAGACAGAACAGAGAAAATTACACACTCCCCTGACAGTTTCAACATACATATTTTGGGAGGACACAAACATGCAGTCTAGAATACCTAGGGAATCTTGCTAAAAGGTAGATTGTGATTCAGTATATTTAGGGTGGGACCTGAAATCCTGCTTTTCTAACTTTCTAGGTAATACTGATACTTTCCCTGTCTGGATTGGACACTGTTAAAAAATTATTCAAGAAGACAATTTAGATAATACAAACAAAGTTTATTTAACACTTCATGAAGTGAATGGTCTCCATTTGGAGAACTGCAAAATGGGGCAGAAGACAGGAAGTTTTTATAGGATAAAAAATAATCAACAAAGGAAATATAGGAAATATGTGATTGTCTAGGACCATATAGTTAAGCTTTCTTGGCATGGGAATGAACAAGAAAACAAGTATAGAGTTGGCTTGGCATTCCAGAATTGGCTATTGGATGTACTGCATGGATTGTCAGAGCATTCATAGTGATACAAGTGTTACCTGAGTTTTGGTGCATTGTCATGAAACCCCCAGCAGGAACATCTCCATCCTGGACCTAGAAATTTATTTCACCAGTACTGGATTATTCTCCAACATTAGGCAGTTTCTTATGTGGAGTCAAGGCCATCTGGTAATAAACAGGGTACTTTATTACCAATGATTTCTTTTTTTTTTTTTCTTTTTCCTTTTGATGTGCAAACTTTGTAAACTTCTTGTTTTGGCCTTGGCATTGATGTCAGACATTGAGAAGGGAAGAGGTGTAAAGATCCAAGCCTATCTTTGTACCAGATGCCAGCAATGTTCAGACCCATTTGGATTGAACTTTTCTAGTTCATTATGGGTAGGTGCTGCCTGTCACAAGCTGTCAGGGGACCTCCCTGAGTGGGGCTTAAATTGGTCCTGTCATTGCTGGGCAGATCCTGGCATCCCTGCAACTCCAGGGGTCATGATTTTCAAAGGCTGAAAAGGATACAGTCTTGCAAAAAAGCATAAAAAGTATTTGGTATTTTAACTTGTGTAATTTTGATTGTTTAAAGGAATATAGAAATTCTTAATTTTTAGCAGTTTGATACATAAACATCCTAATACCACTTCTAGTCCTGTATGGATTCCTAAGTATGTAGGTAGTACCTAGTTAAGGCAAAAATGGTTGCTTAATTCTTTCAGTAACAGCCAGATCTCGATTTCCTTGTTGCATCTTTTTAAGTGAAGAAAACAAACATACAGAGGGAGTATGGAAATGTAATTTATAAAAGGTGAGGGAAGAGACTTTCCTGACCTCTAAAGAAAAATAAAGCAAGACATTTGAAACCTCCTAATGCTATTGCTATGTTTAAGGCATTTCTTATCTTTCTATTGCTTTTCCATTTTGCTTTGTTTTCCCAGAATAGCTTGTTATTTGTGGGCAATTGTCTGAAAACGATAGGAAATTATTTTTAAATTGTAGACATCAAGACCGGGATGGGGAATACATGTAAATCCATGGCTAATTCATTTCAATGTATGACAAAAACTACTGTAATGATGTAAAGTAATTAGCCTCCAACTAATAAAAATAAATGGAAAAAAAAATAAATTGTAGACATCAATATGTTACAAAGCCTTTGCGTTAGGCACTGGCTTCTATAAATTTATAAAAAGAGTTATTGAAAGGAGCCAAACTCAAAGAAGTTTGAATCATCCAAACACTTTAGACCATCAGGAACTCAGAGGTTCTTGTACTTGTAAACACAAAGGCAAGTTTAACAACAGGCTTTGTTTTGCATGAGATTGATGCATAAATTACTCTCAAGAAAGCAGAGAAATTTATTGCTCCACCCTTCCCTGCAGGAATACTTTGAAGGAAAACTAACTAATTAACAGTACTTTGCAAATTCTGTAAAGCTACAGGAATATAACAAAGTCATCATCTATGACAAAGGTATCCTAATATGCTTTGGATGCTAAATTCATCTTCGATGAGGTGAGAATGCAAGGTCCATGCTGCTGAGAAGTCTCTGTTAAAAGATTTGTGAGGAGCAATGTACTTGCCTCCAACACAACCAATGGTTCTTGGGCCTTTGTATTTCAAAGATGAATAAATAGCAAAGCAAAAAAAAAAAAAAAAGACATGATGTAAAAACTAATTTAACCAAAATAAGTGCTTCAAATAAATAAGTTATTATCACTATTATTTCTATAAAGAAATGACACTGTCGTTACTATAATTCCTGAAAAGATACAGCATGTTAACACAGAAATTAAGTAGGGAAGATCTCTAACATGACACATGTTGACTAAAAAAATAGTTACAACCTAGAAATTGAGTTATATTTTATTTGGTGGGAATTGTTAGGACATGCTTAGTGGGTAAAGAATCCACTGGCAATGCAGTAGACACAGGAGATATGGGTTTGATCCCTGGGTGGGGAAGATACCCTAGAGGAGGGGGTGGCCACCCACTCCAATATTCTTGCCTGGAGAATCCCAAGGACAGAGGAGCCTGGTTGCCTATAGTCCAAAGTGTCGCAAAGAATCAGACACAAGTGAGTGACTGAGCATGCATGCGTGGTAGGATTTTCAGCCTGGATACATTCAGTACTAAAGACTAGTATAGGATCTCTCAGCTGTCAGTAAATTGCTCTCATTCTCAGACCATGGAATGATGTAAGTTTTCTCTGTCTTTTTCATGTGTTTGTTTTTGTGTTACAAATAGAATATAACTAACTACAAACTGCTGAAACTTCATTTCATCGGGGGAGTTTATAATTTCCTTGGTTCTGTCTCGTCGTGACAAAAATTTGAAGTGACGGACAGATGAGTGTTAGAGCCCTCAGCCGGACCATGATCCAGCCACATGTGCTTTCCTCTGACAGACCAGTGTTACAGCTCCGTGTTACGCTGTTTTATTCAGAAAGCAAAGGAACATGACATCCTCTACGTGTGAAGCTGGGCCGACCCAGAAGACATAAGAGAAAAGGAGCCCACAGCTCAGTTTTGGCTTCTCTTTTGTGCGTTTTTCCCGCTCCTGATCCGACCCTATGTAAATTGTACTAACCAGGAGGGCTGTTTGTTTTACCTGAGGTCCTGACTCCTGGTCCTGGGACCTTCCTTTGTTCTATTTTTGAGGGCTTTCCCCTTCTTTGTCTTTTAGCCACCACCATTCTGGACTGCTTTTCCCTATTCTAACTGCCTCACAATTTCAAATCATGGTTCAAGAATAACATACTGGGAATTTTTCCCTTGGTAGAGCGGCCAAAGCACTAAGATTACTGGTTCAATTAGAATTAAACTTATGGAGATCCAATGAATTAGAATTTAGCAGAATTTGTTAATAGATTGTGGCTTTCTTGAGAGGAGTGATAGCTTAAATTCTTTTTTAAAAAATTATGGTCTCTTTATGAAACTATTATAAATTAATAATAAAGTTTTACCACAACAGGATATACATGCAAAAACAGAACACCTTCCATGGAAACTTCTACATCACCTTCTTATTGTAACCAAGAGCCCCACTCCCTTGGAGGGTAGGAGGATGTTGGCATGTCCCTCAACTGCATTATGAAATATTAATGCTAAATCATGTTCTCAATTTCTGTGATTGTTGATCCTTCTTAAAACTTCTTCTTCAGAGGAAACAGGCACTTTCAAGAGGGACTAGAAATTAAATCATTGAGATGTTTTCACTGATAAATGTATTATATGCATATTTAAGTAGTCATAATCATTTGCAATATTCAAAGCAATAATTATGCTATAATGTTTGGTTTGTGTAACAGTGGATCCCTTGAGAGCTCATAAAATATGATGCAATTTAAAGTATATTAAATATATTCATCTTCCTGGGATAAGAAAATATCTAAGCTATAGCAAAGGCCAGTTCAACAAATCAGTCTTTAGAATAAAATTTGACTTTACATGCTCATTTTGAAAGATGACTAGAAGTAAAACTGGAGGAAGAGAGATAAACAGAGTTGTCCTCTTATAGCATAATTATTCTATGTCAAGGGAAATAAAACAATATTAAAATATTTAAAATATGGTATTGGAAGCACTCATTAAGAGAATGATAACCACTTTTGTCCTATTTAATGAAACTTAAAAAAATCAGTGCATTAGAGTACTGAACAAAAATGTGATAGTGTGGTAAATATTTGGCTGAATTAAATATCTAGTGTAATGTTGGGCACTTACTATGCATGAATGCTAATTCACTCAGTCATGTCCGACTCTGTGATCTTGTGGGCTATCGCCACCAGGCTCCTCTGTCCATGGGATTCTCCAGGCAAGATACTGGAGGGGGTTGCCATGCCATCCTCCAAGGGATCTTCCAGACCCAGGGATAGAATTCACATCTCTTCTGTCTCCTGCTTTGGGAGGTGGATTCTTTACCACTAGTGACAGCTGCACTTACAAGGTATTTAGGAAATATAAGCTTAATGAGTGAATGAATAAAAAGGCAGCTGAGTTTTTGAGTTTCTCACTTCTTTGATAATATTTCTGCATGTGTGTACATATGCAAATTATGTAAATAACCTGCAACTTAAAAGGGCTTTAAGGACTTAATTGTTCCATGCCTCAGGCATGGGGGGATCTTTGTTCCTGGGACCAGAGATCAGACTCATTCCCTGGAGTAGAAACAAGAAGTATTAACCACTGGGACCAGAGAACTTCCAAAGTGTAGGGATTTAAGATGAATGCATAGATATCCTTACTCATGAGAAATTCATAACTATACAATATTTAAAATGTGGAATTGACAAAGTAGGGAAGAAATTTATTTCTATTACCACAGACTCAGTGGGTATTTTCAGCCCATGTTATACTTTATGGATAGAAGTTCTATGTTTATGTTCAGTAAATTATTTAAGAAAACATACACATTGCAAAGTTGAAAATTTTAGAGTTTTTTTCAGAAAACTTAGCTATATGATAACCTCAATAACAAATGGAGACAAAGGAAGTAAATTTCTACAGGAAAAAATTTTTCCTGTCCTCTTGAGTACAAGTGAATGATTGCCAAAGGAAATACCAGTTGTAACAGGTATGTATATACTAATCTCTGGGATATATAGATTAGTTTGCTAAAAAGACAAAAACATAAATCTACTTAAACCCTTAATATCAATAGCTCTTGAATGCAGAGTAGGGTTTTTTTTTTTTTTTTAACCCCTAAGAACACATCAATCATCTTCTTCTGGGCAGGAGTTACCTTTCCAAAGCAGCTTTGTTAGAAGAATATATCTTGATGACAGTTTTACAAAGAACATGAAGGCAACTTATCTCAGTGCAGTGATTTGGACTGACAACTGCATTTTGGTACACAGTCTACTGATGCATAGTAATGTATATTAAACTCTAATTAGAAGATTGTGAACTGCAACGATACAAATTGCTTTTACTGAGTATTTCTACATGACACAGAAGCATACAGTAATATATGTCATTAATAATTATAGGCTTTACAGCAATTAATATTTTACTTCAAGCAACATTATTTACTTTCACTTTCATCTTTTTAAGTAGCTGTATACATAATGCAATGCAATGTATATGCAATGTGGGAGACCTGGGTTTGACCCCTGGGTTGGGAAGATTCTTCTGGAGAAGGGAAAGGCTTCCCACTCCAGTATTCTGGCCTAGAGGATTCCATGGACATGTATACTCCATGGGCCTGCAAAGCGTTCGACACAACTGAGCGACTTTCTCTTTCACATATGTAATGCCAAATACAGTAAGTCCCCTACATACAAATGAGTTCCCTTTCTGAGAGCACATTCAGAAGTCCAACAAAGGTAGCCTAGGTATCCAGCTAACACAATTGGCTATATAGTATAATGTAATAGGGTTATAATACTCTTTACACAAATAATACATTAAAAAAATAAATAAATAAATAAAATATTTTTAATCTTACTGTACAGTCCCTTGTAAAGCACAGTCGTACAGTACAATAGCTGGCATACAGGGGCTGACATCGCATGAAGAGGCAAAAAGACTTACTGACTGGAGGAGGGAAAGGAGGCGGGAGATGGTCGAGCTGAAGGATCATCAGCATTAGGAGATGGAGGCAAGCTATAATTTCACTCACACCTGATGTTGATGGCACAGGTTCTGGTTCCTTGCAGATTCAATTCTATCTACCCTCTTGAAAAACAATTCAGTGATTTCTAGGTAGTCAACTCTTTTTTTCTCATCATGGATGACCCTGTAGCATTGGATTGCATTCTGAATGGCTCCTGCCACCTTCATGAACAATTCTACGTTTGGGTCCTGTGTCTCAAAAACTAACAGTGCCTCCTCAAACAAAGAAAATCCTCTTGCCGTTTCCTGCATCGTGAATCTCTCAGGTTCTTCAGCTCCTTCTTCTTCCTCTTGGCTCTCTCTGTTTTTTCTCTGGGCCTCACTTCCATCAGGTCTTCATGAGAAAGCCCCTTGTGCTCCACGGGAAGGAGTTTCCGTGAAGTCTTCCTCATGCAAATCTAGCTCCAGCTTCCTGCTGAGGGTCAATAAGCTGCTGAAGACCTCTTTGGATTTCTCATCTGCCTTGTTTTCATGGATAGTGGTTCTAAGCAGACTATTCCTATAGAATAATTATTCAGTCACTTCAAATTGTTGATTGATTCCTCAAGAACACCTGAGCATTATTAGAAACATCTATTGATTCATACAAAAACTCTGGAAACCACTCACCTTGTTCTTTAGGTGATTGCTGATACTGCTCTCAACTCTTCAAGCAACCATTCTTGTAGAAAGGTTTATCGGTTATCACATAAATGTGTAATAACCATTCATTGCCCTCTGACAGTACAAAAAAAAGATGGCAAGCTATATTTGGACCACTGGCTGTAGTTTGCTGACACTTGTACAAGACAATAGTGACTCTGAGAGATATATGCTTCTTGGCACAGAGTAGACCTTCAATAGGCTAACTTGCTATTATTAAAAGTGTGTTTGTATGTATACACACATATATGTATAAATATTTATATCTATGTCAGTATATGTTAATTTTTTTTGTATGAGTTCCACTAGACATAGATGAAAATATAAATCATACAACCCTTGTAATGGGACAGAATTATGTGCTCAGATGAGTCAATTGTTAAAATTACTGAAATTTTGAGCCTCAAATTAAATTAGATATACTTACAGTGAAAGAAACTATACTAGAAAGATAACAGTTACTCAAATTTTACCAGCACATAATTATCTTGCCATATTTTACTGTTACATATGTTCTTGAGGCTATGTCATTGTATTAATATCTTTATGGTGGAAATAATATACAAGGGTGTGCAATTATGAATTACTTTCCAAATCTGTATTCAGCAACTACACATAATACATGTTAAAATTGGCTATGATGGGTATTTACACACAGTGATAGGCAAATTCCACAAGTCAGGACTTGATGTATAGTTTTGTTGATTGTCTTAGTTCAATTCAGTTCAGTCGCTCAGTCATGTCCGACTCTCTGCGACCCCATGAATCGCAGCACACCAGCACTCCCTGTCCATCACCAACTCCCAGAGTTTACTCAAACTCATGTCCATTGAATTAGTGATGCCATCCAACCATCTCATCCTCTGCCGTCCCCTTCTCCTCCTGACCCCAATCCCTCCCAGCATCAGGGTCTTTTCCAATGAGTCAACTCTTCGCATGAGGTGGCCAAAGTGTTGGAGTTTCAGCTTCAGCGTCAGTCCTGTCCAGTCAGAATGTTGATTGTCTAGAGATAAGAAATTAATGGAGGAAAGAGTAATACAGATTAAATATAAACATGTATTGGGTCTGTAGTCGTTACATTATGGAAAATGCACACATACAAATCACACTTGAAAACTATTATCCAAATTAACAGGGAAGTTGCTCACAGAGAAGTCACTTCACTATAATATGAATATCTGATGTACATCCATGTTTTATTTCCTTTCACTCACGAATGTGCTTGAAAATATCAGAGGGCTGTTTGGTGACCCTTCCCAGTCCACCATTGATTGGTCCCTGAGGCTGACTGCTTGGACTCTTCCAGGCTGATCCTTGGTCACTGGGTGTTTGGGTGCCTTTTAAAGGCATGACTCCAGAGGAGAAAGTGGGAGCCTCCCTGGGGCTGACTCCTCATAGTTATCACTGTGTTGATAGCGCAGTGCCCAGTGTGCCGAGTCCTCTGTACATATCAGCTTAGCAGAAAGTGACAACCAAGAACCAATCCCTCAGGGCAGGGTTGGTGAGGGATATGCGGCTCCCTGCAGTGCAGTTCTGAGGCCCTTGGAGGGAAATCTGCTGCTCAGAATGGCTGTCCCTACTGTCACACCCTGCCTTGAGACAGACAACGTCCCACTGGAGTCTCAGTCCTGCTCCTGACCTGAGGGTCTTCCTGGCAGGCCACACGGCTCTACAGGGGCTGGGCAGGCTGGAGAGCAAGGCTCAGAGGACCTGCTGGCCTTGGCTCGCCCAACCATTCCCTCTCTCCCCCTGACTGCTTATTGTTCAGCCTGCCAGGCTGATAGGGGTTCTTCATAGGGATGGAGCAAGACAGTTCAGTTCAGTTGCTCAGTCGTGTCCGATTCTTTGCGAACCCGTGAACTGCAGCATGCCAGCCTTCCGTGTCCTTCACCAACTACTGGAGTTTACTCAAACTCATGTCCATTGAGTCTGTGATGCCATCCAACCATCTCATCCTCTGTCGTCCCCTTCTCCTCCTGCCTTCAACCTTTCCCAGCATCAGGGTCTTTTCAGATGAGTCAGCTCTTCACATCAGGTGGCCAAAGTATTGGAGTTTCATATTCAGCATCAGTCCTTCTCATGAATATTGAGGGCTGATTTCCTTTAGGATGGACTGGTTGGATCTCCTTGCAGTTCAAGGGACCCTCAAGAGTCTTCTCCAACACCACAGTTTAAAAGCATCAATTCTTCAGTGCTCAGCTTTTTTATAGTCCAATTCTCACATCCATACATGACTATTGGAAAAACCATTGTTTTGATTAGATGGACCTTTGTTGGCAAAGTAATGTCTCTGCTTTTTAATATGCTGTCTAGGTTGGTCATAACTTTTCTTCCAAGGAGCAAGTGTCTTTTAATTTCATGGCTGCAGTCACGATTCTTCAGTGATTTTGGAGCCCCCAAAATAAAGTCTCTCTCTTTCCATTGCTTCCCATTCTATTTGCCATCAAGTGATGGGACCCAGTGCCATGATCTTAGTTGTCTGAATGTTGAGTTTTAAGCTGACTTTTTCACTTTCCTCTTTCACTTTCATCAAATGGCTCTTTAGGTCTTCTTCGCTTTCTGCCATAAGGGTGGTATCATCTGCATATATGAGGTGATCGATATTTCTCCTGGCAATCTTGATTCCAACTTGTGCTTTATCCAGCCTGGCATTCAGTATGATGTACTCTGCATATAAGTTGAATAAGCAGGGTGACAATATACAGCCTTAACATACTCCTTTCCCTATTTGGAACCAGTCTGTTGTTCCATGTTCAGTTGTAACTGTTGCTTCTTGACTTGCATACAGATTTGTGAGGAGGCAGGTCAGGTGGTCTGGTATTCCTATCTCTTTCAGAATTTTCCACAGTTTGTTGTGATTCACAAAGTCAAAGGCTTTGGTATAGTCAATACAGCAGAAGTAGATGTTTTTCTGGAACTCTCTAGCTTTTTCGATGATCCAACGGATGTTGCCAATTTGATCTCTGGTTCTTCAGCCTTTCCTAAATCTAGTTTGAACATCTGGAAGTTCACGGTTCTTACACTGTTGAAGCCTGGCTTGGAGAATTTTGAGCATTACTTTGCTAGCGTGTGAGATGAGTGCAATTGTGCAGTAGTTTGAGCATTCCTTAGCATTGCCTTCTTAGGGGTTGGAATGAAAACTGACCTTTTCCAGTCCTGTGGCCACTGCTGAGTTTT
Organism: Odocoileus virginianus; assembly: GCF_023699985.2. Classification (NCBI taxonomy): domain Eukaryota; kingdom Metazoa; phylum Chordata; class Mammalia; order Artiodactyla; family Cervidae; genus Odocoileus; species Odocoileus virginianus. Next base: position 19,892,216 of record NC_069698.1, read on the forward strand.
CCAAATTTGCTGGCATATTCAGTGCAGCACTTTCACAGCATCATCTTTTAGGATTTGAAATAGCTCAACTGAATTCCATCACCTCCACTAGCTTTGTTCATAGTGATGCTTCCTAAGGCCTAGTTGACTTCGCATTCCAGGATGTCTGGCTGTATGATGTGTGTCAAGTGATCACACCATTGTGATTATCTGGGTCATGAAGATCTTTTTTGTATAGTTCTTCTGTGTATTCTTGCCACCTCTTCTTAATATCTTCTGCTTCTGTTAGGTCCATACCATTTCTGCCCTTTATTGTGCCCATCTTTGCATGAAATGTTCCCTTGATATCTTCAATTTTCTTGAAGAGATCTATAGTCTTTCCCATTCTGTTGTTTTCCTCTATTTCTTTCTATTGATCACTGAGGAAGGCTTTCAATCTCTCCTTGCTATTCTTTGGAACTTTGCATTCAAATGGGTGTATCATTCCTTTTCTCCTTTGCCTTTAGCTTTTCTTGTTTTCTCAGCTATTTTTAAGGAATTCTCAGACAAACTTTTTGCATTTCTTTTTCTTGGGCATGGTCTTGATCCCTGCCTCCTATACAATGTACAGAACCTCCGTCCATAGTTCTTCAGGCACTCTGTCTATCAGACCTAATCCCTTGAATTGATTTGTCACTTCCACTGTATAATCATAAGGGATTTGATTTAGGACATACTTGAATGGTCTAGTGGTACTGTACTTCATGAGAGTATTGTACTTTAAGTCACACTGAGGATTTAATAAGTGTGCTTTGCATGAAAAGATAATCAATATTGCTAGCTATTAGAGAAATGTAAATCAAAGCCATAGTAATGTGTCACCTCATACCTCTCAGAATGGTAATCATCAAAAGGTCCACAAATAACAAATGCTGGAGAGGATGTGGTGAAAAGGCAACCTTTGTATACTATTGTTGGGATTGTAAATTGGTACATCCGCCATGGAAACCATTGTGAAGGTTCCCTAAAAAATTGAAAACAGAGTCGTCATATGATCCAGCAATACCTCTTTTGTGCATATATCTAGAAAAGATAAAAAATCTAATTCAAAAAGATACATGAATCCCAGTGTTCATAGCATTATGATAGCCAAGACATGGAAATAACCCAAATGGCCATCAACAGATGATTGGTTTAAGATGTGGTATATATATATACACACATATGCACATATATTACTCACCCATAAAAAGGGATGTAACATTGCCACTTACTGTAGCAACATGGATAGGCCTAGAGAATATCATACCAAGTGAAGTCAGACAGAAAAAGCTAAATGTTATATATCAGTTGTATGTGAATCTAAAAAATAATGCAAATGAATCTATATACAAATGAGAAACAGACACACAGGTATAGAAAGCAAGCTAATGTAACCATTAAAGGGGGAGGAAAAGGGATAAGTTAGGAATATGGAATACTACAAACTAGTATACATAAAATAGCCAAGCATGCAGATTTACTGTATAACACAGGAAACTATATTCAATATCTTGTGATAATGTAATGAAAAATAATCTGAAAATGTATGTAACTGAATCACTGTCATTCACTTAAAACTGACACAATGGTATAAATTAACTCTACTTCAATTAAAAAAAAAGTGTGCTATGATCTGCTTACCCTATTGCGCTTGGAACAGCTCCCACTTGAAGAAGTCTATATAGTTCTTTAATTGTGGGTCTTTGCATAAGAAACAGATCTGAATGCAGCAGACTTGAAACTCAAGCCCTGCTGTGTCTAGGGTACTAATCAAAAGAACTAAAATTGAAGAAGTAAATGCTTATGGTCATAAGCTATGGGGATTTGAAAGTTGTTCATTATGTATGTTACACATCATTGTTATTGCAGAAAAACCTGTCTAATATACATATATGCACAGAGAAGAACTGATCCATCCAAATGCCCTCCATCTCCTATCCTAAAAGCACTGGAAATAATAAGTGATGAAAAATGGATCTTCTCTCTGAAGACACAGACATATTGATATGCACAGTCAGCAAACAATCACATACATATGTAATTATATAACTACACATTGTCACATGTGTTAGCCAAGAAAAAATGGAAGAGCACAGTGTGTGAAAATAAAGAGATACAGGAAGAATTTATTTCACCTGGGAAATCAGTGAAAGTTTCTTCAAGTACTTCTTATTTAAAACATGAAGGAGTCAGAGAAAACAAACAAAAAATAAAGTAAGCATTTTTATCTATAGGAACAGAGTGAACAAAAGAGATGCAGGACTTTGGGACTGTTAAGGCACTAGCTGGAGCCAAAGGAAGGGTTTAATGGGTTTTATACTAAACACAGAGCAACTCGTGAACTAGTATTCCTTTAAACTTATATTTGTTTATGTAAACATAGTAGTCTCATAACTAGAATAAATTCAGCCTTCAGTATACACAAACTTGAAATTTTGAATGGCTCCAGATGTGAAATGTTCTTGTAAAACTCTTGCCAGAGTCTGTATTAGAGGAGACTTTCAAAATTCCATCAATCAAAGTGCAGCCCATATCCTATCTAGAAGAAGGAGAAAAGAAAAGACTTTACTCATGAAATTCACTTTTAAATAAATGACAGCTATTAAATGTTATCTTAAGAATTATAAGTTTATATTTTAATGTTTGAAAATTATATTTTTTCATTTGAGGACTCATCACTTAACTATAATAGTGAAACTAAGCAAGATAAAAATTCTTCCTTTAGAAGAGACAAAAAATTGCTATGTTTCTGGGTCAGCAGAAGAGCCTTACTAAATATCAACAACAAAAATCCTTTAATAGCACTATCTAAAAATCAAGTAAAATAGAAACATTTACTCATAAGATTCTCATTTATAAACATACATTTATAAATCACTATTGAAAGAATTATAATCTATGAAATTTCCATTTGAAATGTTATATAATCACTTAAAGAATATCAGTAAAGTCAACATTTAGAAATGCTAGGCTGGATGAAGCACAAGCTGGAATCAAGATTTCTGGGAGAAATATTAATAACCTCAAACATGAAGATGACACCACCCTTATAGCAGAAAGAGAAGAGGAACTAAAGAACCTCTTGATGAAAGTGAAAGAGGAGAGTCAAAAAGCTAACTTAAAGCTCAACATTCAGAAAACTAAGATCATGGCATCTGGTCCCATCACTTCATGGCAAATAGATGGGGAAACAGTGGAAACAGTGGCTGACTTTACTTTTGGGGGGCTCCAAAATCACTACAGATGGTGACTGCAGCCATGAAACTAAAAGATGCTTGCTCCTTGGAAGGAAAGTTATGACCAACCTAGACAGCATATTAAAAAGCAGAGACATTACTTTGCCGACAAAGATCCATCTAGTCAAAGCTGTGGTTTTTCCAGTAGTCATGTATGGATGTGAGAGTTGGACTATAAAGAAAGCTGAGCATTGAAGAATTGATGCTTTAGAACTGTGGTATTGGAGAAAACTCTTGAGAGTCCCTTGGACTGCAAGGAGATCAAACTAGGCAATCCTAAAGGAAACCAATCCTGAGTATTCATTAGATGGACTGATGCTGAAGCTCCAATACTTTGGCCATCTGATATGAAAAACTGACTCTTTGGAAAAGACCCTGATGCTGGGAAAGGTTGAAGGCAGAAGGAGAAGGGGACAACAGAAGATGAGATGGTTGGATGACATCACTAATTCAATGGACATGAGTTTCAGCAGGCTCCAGTGGTTGATGATGGACAGGGAAGCCTGGCGTGCTGCAGTCCATGCGTTCTCAAAGAGTCGCACATGACTGAGTGACTAAACTGAACTGATGTCAAAACAGAAAAGTTCAGAATTATTTTTAGAAGACCAAAAATTTGTCGTATTTCTGGATTATTTTAGTAGAGTTGTTGACAATACCAAAAATATGATAATTATACTACTTGCAAGTAGAGTAAGATGAAGAAATTAACTTACAAAACTCAGTATCATCTTAAAGATTTTTGATTCTATCAAGCTTTCATTTGATTAATGCATAGTCACTTAACTAATAACAATAAAAGTGAGAGAAAAAAATCAAAATAACTTCATCAGAGAGAGAAGAAAATGTCTTAAACTGAGGTTCTGGATCTTCAGAACTAAGCATATTGGAAGACAGAATCAACTCAGAAACAGAAACACTTCTGTTTTCAGGTTGAATGGTGGGGAAGAGTGAATTCAACCCTGGTGTGGAAATATTTATTGTCTGTGGAGGACACTGTGGGTCCTGGAGATCTCTTGAAGGAGGAGATTTCTGGAGAGGCTTGCTCTTGCTTTCCAGGAGAGGGGCAGGCCAACAATCCCTCTTCTCAGAAATTTCCCCTTGGCCCCTTCTGAAACATGTGGCTTCTGATGGGAGGGTAGGGTGTAGGACCAGAATGTCCATTCAGATTTGGAGGTTAGATCCAAGAAAGGTCCTCAGTTTCTGCCTTGTAAGAGCATCAGGACAAGCTCCTTCTTTGTCTTGTGGAGGAGCTGCTGTATCTTTTTCTAAGGTCATAGGGATGGCATCCCCCTACAAGTCATGAGACCATCAGTCCTGGCCCCATCTCAGCATCTTATACCTCTTTCTTTAAGATCTGTCAAACAGAGAATTCCCTAGTTGTCTTCCAGGGCCTATTCCAAGTGCCCCATTTAGAACATCAGGGACATAAAAATACTTTTTAAAATGTTCAAGTTAAATTCTAACTCAAATTTTTTCTGAAGTTTTTATTTTTTCTCCTTAAGCATCAAAGTTATTCTCAATCATCAATATTCTCTACCAGTAATCATGGGCTTTTCTGTCATGGGAAATATACTCTGATATTGATAATTATGAGTGGTTCTTTCCAACTTTTCTGAAAGATTTTGAATTCTGTTTTATATGTGTTCAGCTCTTCACATGCATGGCTGACCTATTGCTTTGGAAAGACTCTCCTCTTTTCACTCTAAATTGAGTATTTCATGGAGATGAATTTTATTTTATCCTTAATGAAGTTCAGAAAGGACACAGAGTCTCTGTTGAAACTTTTGCTTTTTAGTTTCTAACAGGTTTTTGAATTGCAGCAAAACTGCTCAGTTTGGATACTTTTATTATCACCTTTAAGTGCATTAATTATCCTGTTTTCTTCAGCTAACTTAGTGTGCATTTGGTTTCTTTTTCCTTCAAAAGTTTTTGAAGGATATTAGTTTCCTATGGCTCCTATAACAGATTAAAACAAACTTAGTGTCTTAGGGCCTAGATATATAGACAAAAGTCTATATACTCAAAGTTGTAGTTTTTCCAGTAATCATGTATGGATGTGAGAGTTAGACCATAAAGAAAGCTGAGCACTGAAGAATTGATGCTTTTGAACTATGGTGTTGGAGAAGACTCTTGAGGGTCCCTTGGACTGCAAGGAGATCAAACCAGTCCATCCTAAAGGATATCAATCCTGAATATTCATTGGAAGGACTGATGCTGAAGCTGAAGCTCCAATACTTTGGCCACCTGATGCAAAAAAACTGACTCTTTAGAAAAGACCCTAATGCTGGGAAAGATTGAAGGCAGGAAAAGAAGGGGACGATAAAAGATAAGATGGTTGGATGGCATCACTGACCTGATGGACATGAATTTGAGCAACCTCTGGGAGTTGGTGATGGACAGGGAAGCCTGTCGTGCCACAGTCCATGGGGTTGCAAAGAGTCGGACATGACTAAGCAACTAAACTGAACAGAGTGGCTTAAAAACAGCACAGACTTATTATCTGACCACAGAAGACTGACATTAGTTTCACAGGGCTAAATTCAAGGTATCAGCAGGGTGGTGTTTCCTCTAGAGGCCAGGGGAAATTCATTTCTTGTGCTTCATAGCTTCCTGCATTCCTTGGCTCATGGTCACATCACTTCAACGTCTGCTTCTATTACATTATTTTCTATTCTGACTCTGATCCTTCTGCCTCCCTCTTATAAGACCCTTGTGATTACAGTGGACCTACCCAGATCATCCAGGAAACACTGCCCATCTCAAGATCCTTAACTTAATCAAATCTTTTAAGTCCCTCTTGCCTGGTAAGTTTCTGGGCATTATAACATGAATATCTTTGGGAGGGGCAACCTATTACAGAGTTTTATTTAGCCACATCAATTGGTTTCTTCTAAAATTCTACTAAGAGATTTCCATTTTCTGATATATTTGTTTTATGGGATTCTCAGTTCCCACAGTCCCTGCTGTCTTTTATAAGAAGAGGATCACACACAGCCTTAGAGAAATTCACCCAGCAATATGATTTTTTACTTTATAATAACTTACTACATACATGGCACTTTAGAGTTTTGTAGCATTGCATGTTGTTTAATGTTCAGTTACTCTTCTTTTCCATCTTTCTACCTGTGAAGGCAATTTTATGCTCTTCCTAAGTTTGGAATTTTCATTCACAACCTTTTAATTTTATTTTATTAAACTTATTTATTTATTTTAATTGGAGGATAATTACTTTACAGTGGTGTGATGGTTTTTGCCATTCATCATATGAATGGCCATAGGCATGCATGTGTCCCCTCCCTCTTGAATGCCTCTCCCTTGTACCTCCCCACCCTATCCCTCCAGGTCATCACAGAGGCTTTGGGTGCCCTGAATCACGCATCAAACTCCCACTGGCTATCTATTTTACATATGTTAATGAATATGTTTCAAGGCTACTCTCTCGACTCATCCCACCCTTTCCTTCTCTGACTGAGTCCAAAATCTCTTCTTTATATCTGTGTCTCCTCCGCCTGCTGGGCTGCCGTCTATGGGGTGGCACAGAGTTGGACACCACTGATGTGACTTAGCAGCAGCTCCTCAGCTGCCCTGATGTAGGGTTATCAGTACCGTCTTTCTAGATTCCATATATGTGTGTTAGTATATGATATTTTTCTTTCTCTTTCTGACTTCACTCTGTATAATAAGTACTAGGTTCATCCACCTCATTAGAACTGAGTCAAATGCATTCCCTTCTATAGCTGAGTAATATTCCATTGTATATGTGTACCACAACTTCTTTATCCATTCATTTGCTGATGGACATCTAGGTTCCTTCCAAGTTCTAGCTATTGTAAATAATGCTGCATTGAACATTGAGGATGTTACATGGGTCTTTTTCAATTCTGGTTTCCTCAAGGTATATGCCCAATATAATGAAGGTGGTTTTAGTTGCAGCTACTTGAAATTTTCAGTGTTTTTATGTACCATTTATCATTTAAACATAATGAAAACTTACGGAAAGAGAGATTCTATATTCTTTTTAATGGCCTCCAACTTTTGTATTTCTATTAACATGTTCTCCATTTTGACTTCCATTAAAGTTAGTTTAATTCCTGCAAATTCCTCTTTATAACGATCTCAAAGATGTACTCTCTTTGCTTCAGAAGGGCAGCCACTCCAGTGACCAGTTGTTTATCTCTAAATGTGTAGAGGTCTAATGATTACGGAATCCTACTATTACTAAAACTAGTATCCTCTACTACAGTAATATGCACAGATCTGGGGCTGGTCTGAGGTCACTTGTCAGTACTCCTGGCAATACAGAGCATCACAGCCATCAGTTGACTCCCCATGGCCTCAGAGGCCAGAGCTGAGACCCATCATGTCGCCAGGCCTGACAGTTCTGTGGACATTCTTCCTAGAACCACACCAGTGCCCGACAATCCCATCTTAGTACAGGTGTGAAAGAAAGACCAGGAACAGGGGAAGAGAGCCTCCCAGCCTTCCTCACGTGGTGACATAGCAGGGATCATAAAACAGGACCACAGGGGATATAGACTGAGCCCCACAGTGATGTTGCTCTGGGGATCGGGTCTCTATGCAGCCTTGCCCAGTGCCCCAAGCACCCTGGGAATCCATGTCTTCTCTCCCCTTTAAGCCATTCAAAGGCCCTGGTTGGGATGCTCCACTGGTTGTGCAGGTATGGCTGCGAGGATTTGTAAGTTTCCGACTGTCACATATATTGTATCTTCTCTTAAATAAAACTTTTAATTCTGTGGCCCTTCTAAGAGTGCCAGGTTTACCAAATAAAAATACAAGGTATTCAGTTAAATTTAAGTTTTATGAACAATGTAGGTATTTTAGTATAAATATGCCCCATGCAATAATTGTGACACACTCATAATAAAAAAATACATATTTGGGGTTTTTTGAAGTTCAAATTTAACTGGGCATCCTATGTTTATCTGGCAACCTTTGTCCTGGAGGCATCGTTTTCACAATGACAGCATAAAATACTGCTTTCAGTGCCGGACCAACCTAGAAAGTGTTTTGGGGGAAGGTATGGGAAACCCAAGAAAGGGTTTCAACCAGCAGTGTCCTGGAGCCAGATCCCACCAGCTGGCTAGAACCGACTGTAGTTAGCATCTCCTCTCCACCTTGTGCTCAGCAAGGTCTCAGTCATCGCTTGAGACAGACCACGACCGGCATCTAAACCAAAGATACAGAGAAGCACTAGGCATCAGATCTGTGTCTACTGCCCAACCCGACCAGCCTCCAGAAAGATGGTTGTTTTAACTTGCACGTGACTGATCATAACCAATCCTCTTTAACTCTATCATTCTTAGGATGTGGAAAAAGCACTTTTCCCTTCTTAGAGTAAAGGTGAAAGAGAAATACCATTGCCACCAGAGGTCACTCTTAATCTCCTGAATCCAAAATTACCCAGGCTACAAAAGGAATCTCCTCCTGGAGCGCAGAATCAAGAAAGGCGTTTTCTGTTCCATAAAGTAGAGGACCTAAGATTCAGTCCACATTTTAATGAATCACTGTGGATTTTCCATAGAATATAAAATAGTTAAAACCAGTATTATGAATATTATTTAACATCACTTTTCTGTTGATTGTCAAGTGCAGAAACTTACTTATTATAGTCTTTTCCCTTCAGCGTAAGAAAAAAAATTTAAGATATGGAGGTCATTGTACTTCATTAAAGTTTAGTTTTGCCTACACATACCTTAGGTATAGAGTGAACATGTAGAACCAAAGAGAAGGCTTCAGTGGAGGTAAAACACCTTGGTGCTCTCTTGATTAAAAAGATGTCATGATTTATAGAATTTGACTTATAACATAGCTCTGCTTAAGACAAAGCTCTATTCAGCCTATATTTTCTTGAATATTTGTTACTTAGTAAAACTAAAAATGTTTACTATGCATTGTCCATAAGTTGTTTGAAATGAATAAAATACTACCATTCTCTGAACGCAGAGTCTCCTGGAAGAATTATATATACACATTGCTGGAGGAAGACATGGCAACTTACTGCCCTATCTTGCCTGGAGAATCCCCATGGACAGAGGAGCCTGGTGGGCTACAGTCCATGGGGTCACAAAGAGTCGGACACAACTGAGCGACTAAGCGCAGCACACACACATATATAATAGTCCTTGGTTTAATAAAGCTTTCAACAAAGTATGAGAATTCAGAAATACACAGCAAGTCACTCTTTTCTCTTAAATCTGTTGGCTGATTTATGACCTAATGTCACCTTGGTATGAACAAGAAGCTTACATTCTATTAGGGGAAGGTATTAAAAAGTAAAAAGGTAAATTTAAGTGATAATTCCAAGTAGTGCCAAGCACCAGGAAGAAACTAACACGGGGTAATGAAATAGAGAGACTGGGGTATAATCAGCAGGGCCGGATAAGTCCTCTCCTGGGGGAAACAGCTGAGTCCTGAACAAGGGGTAAGTTCTGTGGACGTCTGAATGTAGAAGACCAGAAATTTAAAAAGTGCGAACTGAGGGATCCTTACAGAGGTGAGAATTAATGGGCTTACTGAAATCAAGTGTGAGATTTGTTAATAGGCACGTCTGAAGAAATGCCCTTGCCAGTGTAATGGGCGGACATATTTAAGGAACCTCTCTGCAATGTGAACTGGATGGACTAGTTTGTTGGTAGGTGCAGTCACTCTTCTGCAGATTCTGCGACGAGAACAAAAATGTGCCCCCAAGAGAAAAGTCAAAGACCCTTGTAGGAGAACAGCTTGCTCCAAAGGTGCTGACCATCAGGTCTGGCCTCAGAAGATGGACTCCTTTTCAAACAGTCTTAGGAGATGTGAAACCATCTACCTGTGCTTAGCAACTCTAAAAGACTGTCTAACGTGCTGATATCGAATGACATTAAAGTTAGAAGAGGACATTGTCCAATATTTGAAGTGATGAAAGGCTTTTGAAATTCGAAATCATTGTGAGTGGAATTATATAAATCTATAAAACTGATAAGGGATTTTTAAGTTCCTCTTAATGAACTTAGAGGCTTCCTAGGGTGGTTCAGTGGTAAAGAATCTGCCTGCTAAGATAGGAACCTCAGGAGACTTGGGTTCAATCCCTGGGTTGGGAGGATCCCCTGGAGTAGGGAATGGCAACCCATTCCAATGGGTAAAGAATCCGCCTGCAATGCAGGAGACTTGGGTTCGATCCCTGAGTCGGGAAGATCCCCTGGTGAAGGGAATGACTACCCACTCCAGTATTCTGGCCTAGAGAATTCCATGGACAGAGGAGCCTGGCAGTCTATAGTCTATGGGGTCACAAAGAATTGGACACGACTGCGTGGTTTTCACTGTCACTTTCAATGAGTTTAAGCTTAACAGTCATGTAAAACTGATAAGGGATTTTTTTAAGGCATCTTAAAGAATGAACTTATCAAGTGCAAGTAGCTTTTTAAATTATTTTTAAAAGATCCACAAAGAGGAATTGTTCACTAGATTAAAAATGCTGAAGAGGAATTTTTTAAAAAGAGGATACAATAAGACTTTCCTGGTGGAAAAGTGGATAAGGATCTGCCTGCCAATGCAGGGGACATGGGTTCAATCCCTGGTCCGGGAACATTTCACACGCTGCGGGGCAACTGAACCCATGTAACACAACTACTGAAGCCCTTGTGCCTAGACTGGGGCTCTGCCACAGGAGAAGTCATTGCAATGAGAAGCCCACACACAGCCAAGAACAGTAGCCCCAGCAAAGACCCAGTGCAACCAAAAATAAAAATAAAATAAATAGAGTTTACAATATAATTTGCTTTCTGTTTGTGCCAGTTTTCATGAATACTACCTCTAATACTAACAAAACCTATGCTGTGATTCCGTGTCATGCTAGGCAATATACTCATTTTGTCTTTCCAGGTCCTTAATGGCTCAGGCGTGGGCTTGAGAGAGAGTCTGCACTGAGTGTCTAAACCTGGAAGGCAGAGATCAGGGACGTTGGAGGATTTACGTATCTCTTCCCGTGGGGATGTGTAGACGTAACTTAACTGAATAACCCGTTTGTTCCTTTCATTCATTTATTCTGTTTTGAAATCAGAATAAAACAGGCTTAAATTTTCTTTCTTTCATGTATTTACATATGACCCTAGGGCTTCCCTGGTGGCTCAGAGGGTAAAGTGTCTGCCTGCAATGCGGAAGACTTGGGTTCGATCCCTGGGTCGGGAAGATCTCCTGGAGTAGGAAATGACAACTCACTCCAGTATTCTTGCCTAGAGAATTCCATGGACAGAGGAGCCTGACAGGCTGCAGTTCAGAGCTCACAAAGAGTTGGACATGACTGAGCACTCATACACACATGCCTACTAGCTACATAAGTTACTCAACTCTCTAAAATTCACCCATATCAACACTAAAATGAAGATACTACATACATTATTTGATGGTTATTGAGACTGAGTAAGAATGTAGATCAAGTGTTTAATACAATGCTGTAGACCTTTGCTCTCAGTAAACAATAGATTGCTGTCTTTTTATTATTCATTTACTAATTCAAAAACTATTTACTAACTACATTTATTATTATGAAAACTTGTTTTTGATCCTAGGATCAGAACAACCAATAATAGACTTTATTCATCCAAATGCTAGATACATGTATCTAATATGTTGTTTGACCTGTTACATATACATGCATATATGATTACAAACTACATGCTGTATGGAGTGTGTGTAGAGAAATAACCCTGATTATGTATCTATTATGGGGAAGCCAAGGCCCAGAGAGAAGGATAACTTTTCCAAGATGGTACAGCTCATAGCAGAGCTCAGCCCTGCTGTCTCAATGACCAACACCAAAGTGCCTGGTTCAACAGACAGTGGTTAGTTCTTTGTGGGATGACAGTTGGTGGGTATTACGAGAGGCTTAAAGAGGGCTATCCTTTAAGCTGTCTTTGGAAAGAAAGGTAAGTATTTATCATATGGGGAGGGAGGAGGGAAGATGGGGAGAATTAGTAGCAGAAAGAGAAGCTAGCATGTTCTTTCTATCAGCTGTGGAGAATAAAAAGCCTCGTTTTGATATTAGCGATTACAATTTTAAATTAAAATCTCTTCCATTAAGGGAAAGCAGAAACTATTACCCTTTTAATATCAGTTATAAAGTTTTGCTCTATTCATTTATTAAGGACCTTGCAGTAAGGCACACAGTCAATTCTCATAAAAGATAAACTCATCTTCTTTACTAAAGAAAGGATAAAGAAGGAAGAGTATTTAGAGTTTCCTTACCTTAATGGTTAACAAGGATAAACTAGAGCTCATATTTTGTCCTTTCTTAATGTGTGCATTTTGTTGTTGGTTGGGCTTGCAAAATAAGGAGTTGCTGACTGGCAGGTCAGTGTAATTTGTTACACAGTTTTATATTCTCAGTACTTATACGTAGGTTACATGAAAAATTTCTGGGAAAAAAAAATGTGTTGCTGCTATGGGTGAAAGTGAACAAGTGATTTGTTCAAGTGGTTAGTGCCTATGACTGTGGTGCTAAAGCAAAAATAATATAAAATATTTTATTTCAGAAATAATTTCAGCATTTCTGTGGCCTCTTGGTCCATAGCACACTTACTTGACTCCTACCCACCTGGGAATCCATGGACAAAGACTTAGATGCTGCCATTCTTATTCCCCCTTAGATTTTTCTGGAAGCAGCCTGAAAATACCAAGTCTGGGTCTCTATTGCCCTCTGTTTCTCTCCTTTTGCTCAGAAATACTAGTGGAGCAAATTAATATAGCCCCTTACTCCCCAGCCCCAGATGAGCCCACTAGTGTTTAATAGTTTCTAATCATAACCAGGTTCTCATTGGTGTCAGCCATTCCCATTTACCTCTGCTTAATCCTAATCTATTCCCCCAATTCTTGCCAGATTCACCCATTGAACTCAAGCACCTTACTTCTCTTGTTCCCAATTCTACTTCAGTATTATTGCTCTTACTCCATTATTTTATTTACCAAAAACTTCTCTGAATATGTTTTACCATCAACCACTTCCTCTCTAATAACTTGTAAATTTAGTTTCCACATGTTGTCTAGCAAGGGAAGGCAGCTTAAAATAGACACTGGACCTGGATATTAATTGCTGCTCCATTCTTTCTGGACCTGTTATCTCATGTATGAAATGGCAATAATTAAAATACAGCACATGGTTTTGTTGTGAGAGTGAGATCAGATACAACACATGAAGAATTTGTCGTACAGCTGGCAGAAAGAAGGTACAGAATAAATACAGAATCCCGCTCTTTCTCTCCTACTTGTTAAGGCATGTTTTGCTTCTACTCTTGATACTTTAACTGTTCCTTCTGTATGTTCCTTGTGAGTTCCTCTTCTCACTAGTTTTTGTTTTATAGCCTTCTTTTTATTGTTCCTGCAATAATTTTACTTACAACCACAATTTTAAGCCTCCTTCCATGTATATTTGTCCCAATTATGTATCTTTGATTTATCAAACCTTGGATTTGAAAGTAGCCTTACTGATCGCCTGACTGAACTTCATTATTGAGAAGAGACAACCCAGTCCCAGGGGGATTGCATTGCTTTTCTAGAAGCAGAAGAATTAATGGGAATAGAATCTCCATCTTCTGAATTTTGGATAACTGAGTTGCCATTTCTTTCTACACAGTTTCAGTGTTTCATTTTGAATCACTTGGTCATCTTATAAGAATCTTGTATTTTTTATAATTAGCAAAGTATTAATGTTCTTACCATCTCATTATCCCCAATTTGCCTTTGAGCACATTGAAACTCTGTAAATTTAAAGGGTTCCTCAGGTTGTATAACTAATTGTAACAGGGCAGGAATGAGACTCAAGACTTTAACTTTTGTTTCCAAAGAGCTTTGATAATTCTTTCCAAAATCTGGTGCAGGAATCTAGGTTTATGTTTTTCATGCCTTTTAGATTGTTTATTCAGTGTTCTCTATGCTGCGGACTTGATTTCTGAATACTACTGTGTCCTAGCTGTAAATTATAAAATTACACCAAAAGCACATGTAAATTTGTTATTAAAATATTTTAAGAAGCATAGGATTACAACCCAGTATTCACTGCCCCCGCACATATATTCTGTTTCTTTATGAATCATATTATATAATATATATCATGTCAGTTTATTTTAAGTCAGATGGAACCAAGTTATTCTTTTACCTCCTTCTTTGTTAAGATTATTTTGCAGGCAATGCAAACAAAGAGTTGCTATGTGGTAAATTTCCTCAGGGATGATTTAACTACCCAATTTCCAGACATTCTCATGTAGCACTCAGATATATCTTAATGTGACGCAATGACAAAGACATCTCTTCACTGGCTGCTATAGGATGGTGCTAATAAAACACATCTAACCATAGGGAGTACATTAGAATATTTTATGACTAGGAGATGATTGCATGAATTATAAGTAGTATAACCTGGTTATATTGTGATAGACTCAACAGCTTCAGTAAAAAATACATATCAAATATACAATGCAAATGTAACATTCATTAGCATCATGTTCTCCATATATACCTGCTGTTATTTTCAGAGTGGAAGCTTAGAGTCATTTTCTTTGAAAACATCTTTATTCTCCACAAATGAAGTTGTATGTACTATATTTCCCAGATCATCTACATTTCAAGAAATGTGGTAAAATATTGTATAACTTCAAATTATTTCTTGAACTAGATTATGACAATATATGTATAAAAATAAATGAATGTTATTTGAATTGGAATATTGTTATTAATAGAAGTTACTTATACATTTATAACATACATAATATAATTTGCTAAAGATTATTAACTAATTTGATATTATTAAATTATATGTCTGACATAAAATTTATCTGATTTATTATTATGTATTATATACTTATGAAACATATAATCTGGCCAGCTGCAATCACAGCATTCACATCAGGGAAATTATTCTAACGTGTATTATGGGACATGTCAAGAAGGTAATAACATTTAAATTTCAATATTAATTATATACACTGTGTTATGGTTGCCAATAAAGCAAATGTGATATTAAACTGCATTAATAAATACATTCCGTGTTTTAAATAAGGAAGGAATAGCACACTGTGTAGCACATAGATCACATCTGGGAAGATGTTGGCTCTGGACACCACGTTTTATATTTATTTTCTTTTACTGATATATAACTGATTTGCAGTGTTGTTTAATTACTGCCGTGCAGCCATGTGACTCAGTTATACATATATATTCTTTTTTGTTATGATTTATCATAGGATATTGAATATAATTTCCTGTGCTGTAGAGTAGGATCTTGTTCTTATCCATGCTATATATAATAGCCTAGATTTGCTATCCCCAACATCCCATTCTATCCCTCCCCCAATCTGCTTTCTATTGGTAACAAGTCTGCTCTCTGTAACATGAGTGTTTCTATTTCATAGTTTCATTTGTGTCATATTTTAGATTCTACATACAAGTAATATCATATGATATTTATCGTTATTATCTATTTCACTTAGTATGATAATCTCTAGTTGCATCTATCTTGCTGCAAATGGCATTATTTTGTTCTTTTTTATGACTGAGTAGTGTTGCATTATTGATGTCAACAGCTCAGATACACCACTCTAATGGCACGAAGTAATGAGACCGGGTGACATGATCTTAGTTTTGTGAATGTTGAGCTTTAACCCAACTTTTTCACTCTCCTCTTTCACTTTCATCAAGAGGCTCTTTAGTTCTTCTTCACTTTCTGCCATAAGGGTGGTGTCATCTGCATATCTGAGGTTATTGATATTTCTCCCAGCAATCTTGATTCAGGCTTGTGCTTCCTCCAGCCCAGCGTTTCTCATGATGTACTCTGCATATAAGTTAAATAAACAGGGTGACAATACTTAACATACTTCTTTTCCTACTTGGAACCAGTCTGCTGTTCCATGTCCAGTTCTAACTGTTGCTTCCTGACTTGCATACAGGTTTCTTTAGAGGAAGCTCAGGTGGTCTGGTATTCCCATCTCTTTCAGAATTTTCCACAGTTTATTGTGATCCACACAGTCAAAGGCTTTGGCATAGTCAATAAAGCAAAAGTAGATGTTTTTCTGGAACTCTCTTGCTTTTTCAATGATTCAGCAGATGTTGGCAATTTGATCTCTGGTTCCTCTACCTTTTGTAAAGTCAACTTGAACATCTGGATGTTCACGGTTCACGTTTTGCTGAAACCTGGCTTGGAGAATTTTGAGCATTACTCTACTAACGTGTGAGATGAGTTCAATTGTGCGGTAGTTTGAGCATTCTTTGGCATTGCCTTTCTTTGGGATTGGAAGAGCCTCTTGATGAAAGTGAAAGAGGAGAGTGAAAAAGTCAGCTTAAAGTTCAGCATTCAGAAAACTAAGATCATGGCATCTGGTCTCATCACTTCATGGCAAATAGATGTGGAAACAGTGGACACAGTGGCTGACTTTATTTTTCTGGGCTCCAAAATCACTGCAGATGGTGATTGCAGCCATGAAATTAAAAGACGCTTACTCCTTGGAAGGAAAGTTATGACCAACCTAGACAGCATATTAAAAAGCAGAGACATTACTTTGCCAACAAAGTTCCATCTGGTCAAGGCTATGGTTTTTCCAGTTGTCATGTATGGATGTGAGAGTTGGACTGTGAAGAAAGCTGAGTGCTGAAGAATTGATGCTTTTGAACTGTGGTGTTGGAGAAGACTCTTGAGAGTCCCTTGGACTGCAAGGAGATCCAACCAGTCCATCCTAAAGGAGATCAGTCCTGTGTTCATTGGAGGGACTGATTTTGAAGCTGAAACTCCAATACTTTGGCCACCTGATGCAAAGAGCTGACTCATTTGAAAAGACCCTGATGCTGGGAAAGATTGAGGGCAGGAGGAGAAGGGGACAACAGAGTATGAGATGGTTGGATGCCATCACCGACTCAATGAACATGGGTTTGGGTCGACTCCAGGAGTTGGTGATGGACAAGGAGGCCTGGACGTGCTGTGATTCATGGGGTCGCAAAGAGTCGGACACAACTGAGCGACTGAACTGAACTGAACTGAAGAGGAACTAAAGAGCCTCTTGATGAGGGTGAAAGAGGAGAGTGAAAAAGCTGCCTTAAAACTCAACATTCAGAAAGCTAAGATCATGACATCTGGTCCCATCACTTCATGGCAAATAGGAGAGGAAAAAGTTGAACTAGTGATAGATTTTATTTTCTTGGGCTCCAAAATCACTCTGGATGGTAACTGCAGCCATGAAATTAAAAGATGCTCCTTGGAAGGAAAGCTGTGACAAACAGAGAGAGCATATTAAAAAGCTGAGACATCATTTTGTTGACAAAGGTCCACATAGTCAAAGCTGTGGTTTTTCCTGTAGTCATGTGCAGATGTGAGAATTAGACCATAAAGAAGGCTGAGCTTTCTAGGTGTTGATGCTTTCAGTCTTGAAAAATTGGTGCTTTCAAATTGTGCTGGAGAAGACTCTTGAGAGTCCCGTGGTCAGCAAAGAGATCAAACCAGTCAATCCTAAAGGAAATTAGTCCTGAATATTCATTGGAAGGACTGATGCTGAAGCTCCAATACTTTGATTCCCAGATGTGAAGACCCAACTCATTGGAAAAGACCCTGATGCTGAGAAAGATTGAAGACAAAAAGAATAAGGGGGCATCAGAGTATAAGATGGTTAGATAGCATCACTGACTCAATGAACATGTATTTGAGTAAACTTCAGGGGATAGTGGAGGGATAGAAGAGCATGGCATGCTGCAATCTATGGGATTACAGAGTCAGACAAGAGTCAGCTATTGAACAGCAACAACAAAGTAATCCATTCTATATATGTAGCACATTTGCTTTATTCATTCATCTGTCAATGGACATTTAGATTGTTTCTATGGATTGACTATTTGAATAGTGTTGCTATAAACATAGGGATGTTTATGTTTTTTGAATTACAATTTTGTCTGGATATATGCCCAGGAGTAGATTTTCTGTATCATATGGTACTTCTACTTTTATTTTTCTGAGGAATCTCCATACGGGTTTTCCATAACGGCTGCATCAACTTACTTTTTTTCCATTAATATAGGATATTCCCTTTTCTCTACACCCTCTCTAGCATTCACTATTTGTAGACTTTTAAATAATTGTCATTCTGACCAGTGTGAGGTGGTACCTCCTTGTAGATTTGATTTCCATTTCTCTAATAATTAGTGATGTTGAGCATCTTTGCATATACCTATTGACCATCTGTATGCCTTCTTTGGATAAATGTCTATTTAGGTCTTCTGCCAATTTTTGATTGAGTTGCTTGTTTTATTTCTTGCTGAGTTCTATGAACTTTGTCTATATTTTGGAAATTAAGCCCTTGTGAATCTAATTTTTTGCAAATACTTTCTCCCATTCTGTAGATTGTCTTTTTGTTTTGGTTATGGTTTCCTTTGCCATGCAAAAGTTTGTAAGTTTGATTAAGTGCCATTTATTCATTTTTTAAAAACTTTCTATTGCCTTGGGAGACTGATCCAAGAAAACGTTGATGCAATTTATGTCAGAGAATATTCTGCCTATGATCTCTTCTAGGAATTTTATGGTGTCCTGTCTTATGTTCAAGTCTTCAAGCCATTTTGAGTATTGCCTGAAGCCTGGGAAGGCTATGCTTCCACTTTGTTCTTTTTCTTCAGAATTGCTTTGGCAATTCTGAATCTTTTGTGTTTCCATGTAAAATTTTAGGATTATTTGTTCCATCCCTGTGAAAAATGTCATGGGTAATTTGATAGCAATCATATTAAATCTGTAGATTTCTTTGGTTAATATACCATTTTAACAATACTAATTCTTCCAATATAAGAGCATGAGATATCTTTCCATTTCTTTGAGTCATCTTTGGTTTCCCTTATTAATATTTAATAATTCTCAATGTTTAAGTCTTTCACCTCCTTGGTCAGGTTTATTTCTAGGTATTTTTTTTTAGGGGTGTGATTTTAAAAGTTATTGCTTTTTTTTACATTTCCTTTCTGATATTTCATTTTTTTGTTTATAAAATGCAACTGCTTTCTGTATGTTAAGCTTGTATACTGCTTCCTTGCTGAATTTCTTGATCAATTCTAGTATCTTTTTGTGTGGAGTCTTTAGGGTTTTTAATATAAATATTATGTCATCTGCATATGATGAAAAATTTACCTTTTCTTTAAAATTGGATACTTTCATTTCTTTTTTCTTTTTGCCTGATTGCTATGGATGAATAGAAGAGGTAGGAGTGGGCATCTTTACTTTGTTCCAGATTTTACCAGGAAGTCTTTCAGCTTTTCACTGTTCAGTATCATACTGACTATGGATTTGTCATAAATAGTTTTTATTATGTTGAGATATGTTCCCTTTATATCCACTATGTGTAAGAGTTTTTTATCATGAATGGAGGTTGAATTTTGTCAGATGTTTTTTCCGCATCTGTTCAGATGATCATATGGTTTTTGTCTTTTCTCTTATGTGGTATATCACATTGATCAAATTGCATGTGTTGATACACATAACAGTACATTTTGGGTAAATACTGACAAACTGATGATTCCAGGGGAAAGCAATGAGAATGTAAACCATTTTCTCATTAGAAATGGTAGATGAAATGGAAGATATTAAGGCTAAGGAAAAAGAAATACTGAGGTAAGTGGACAGTGAGGAGATAGGACTGGAAGTTTGGTGGATTTAGTGGGCTTCAGAGGGATGAAAACTGTAATGTGAAAGGGGAATTAGCCTCATTTGTAAAACATCAGAAGACAGATGATGATAATGGCAGTGGAGGAGTCATTTCACAAAATCAGATTTAAGCTCAAAGAAGGAACTTTCTGACAATTAGTGATGCCTAAAAAGAGACCAGATTGCCATTAGATATGAAATTGTTTTTTATTGTTGACTATTTTAAGACAGGGTTTACACAAGAATTGGTGTGTTGGAGAGGACCAACATACACTGAATTCAAGCACAATAAATTTTTAAATAAGGTGCTCACATATTTTATATTCCCAATATAACATATTTAAGAGTAAGGAGATTGCTAATAAAAGTAGGTTGGGGCAACAGTCCTAAACAGTAATATGAATCACGGAATCCATAATCTTGGTGGTGATGATGATGATAGAAATCACTTAACTAGCATTTCCCAGAGGCTAGGCAGTGTTCCAAGTTATTTGTGTAAGAGATAGGTAACATTATTTTCTATATTTTGCAGAGAAGGATAACTGCAGTCCAGTTTTCTATATTAATTTAAGGTCTTATAGTTGATAACACATAAAGCCAGCTGGTAAGAAGATGGAAAGATTCTAATCCAGATAATCTGTTTCTAGATCTCATGGACTTAACTACTATACTATGCTACATGTATATGTATATAGATATTTTAAAAGTTTATTTAGAAATAATTATAGATCCACAGGAAGTTACCAAAATAGTAAAACAGGTCTCATATTCCCTTTTCTTAATTTTCCCCAGTGGTTACATCTTATGTAAGCAAAGTATATTCAAATCCAGGAAATAGACATCAGTACAGGGTGTCTAAATAAATTCTATGCCATTTTGTCACATGTCTACACAAGTAACCACCACTGCAATCAAGATACAGATCCAGTCCATCACTACAAAGAGGCCCCTCATTGTTATTCTTGTGTAGTCACGCCTACCTTCCCCTGCTCACCATTCCTACCACCTGGCCACTGCCAGCTGGTTCTCCATGTCTGTAATTTTGCCATTTCAAGTACATTTAAGTGGAATCATACAGTGGTAAACTTTTGTGATTGGAGTTTTCATTCTGCATAGTGCTGAATAGACATCTTTAATAGGAAATTTTAAGTATTCAATTGCACAATTTCTATAGACAAAATTCCATTTGATTTTATAATAAAGAATTTGCTTGAATATTATTTTATAAACAACATGTAATGCAAAAAAATACAGTAGAATCCATAATCTTTTTGGGAATAAGTATATTAAGAACATTTGATGAAAAAATAGCATTCAGATTAGCTTAACCATATAGGAATTGTCATTTTGATCGGATTTGTTATGATTATCTTCTAATGACTGGCTGTTTATTTTGTGTAACATCTTAAATGACCTGTTTTGTTGCCGATAAACAGAGAAGCAACTTGATGTGCTGATGGGAAAGAATATAATTTAGCAATCAGCATTCAAATTTATTTTAAATTACATTCCTAGACATTGGGAAATATTAAAAAGGAATTAAGAAATTTTCTCCATTAGAGTTTTAGTTAGAACCACTTCATTAAATGACAGCTTCAAAGTAAATAGGCAGGCAATTATGATTCTGTGCTAATCACACTGGTTGGTAAAATTGTTTCTTCACTTCTTATTTCCAGTTATCTCCACCAAATAATGTTATCTATAAGATAATATTCTGACTGAAGAAAACAGGGAAGGCAAATAAGCAAACCTAATTACCAATAACACTTACATCCGAAACTTTTCATTATAAAACAGTCTAAAAACTCAACAGCTAACAAGATGAGCAGGTGTTTGTTCTTTTTTTTTATTTCAGTTTTTATTTTGTTACATTTCGTTTTATTTGTTTTTTGTAAAAAGAAATGCTAGTGCATTCTAAGCTTTCATGCACATAGATAGGAAAATCCATTGACTCACTCCAGGAAGGGTAGTTGAGCAGACTCTGGAATGTGAGCCTTGAACTATAGTTTGGCACAGCACTGTACACACAAGCTTTGCCCAGGAGATGTTTGGACAACAAAATAGAACAAAATAAAGAAAATGTACGTTTAAAATTTTAATTCAACTTTTCATCTAAATCATATTAGTGAAAATTTCTCTTTTTTTCCCCACATAGAAAGTGGTAAAACATATGTATATATGAATCATACAGATAACTAACAGAAAAAAATTTTAAAAAATTACACCTCATTGTGGGCAGTTCTGTTATCATGTTCTGTTATTTTTCAAAACAAGTTATTCTATGTTATACATCCATAAAAACCTGAAACACATGTATTATAAGGCGTCATAAAAACAAAACCCATGAATGGTCAACGTGAACACAATATTTCCATTTTCATATTTCAGTATAAACAAACAAAAGTCAGTCAACCAATCAATATGGAGTTGGAAAATAAAGAATACACTACCCATTCACAAAAAGAATTCACTTTTGTAAATGAACTATTGTGTGTGTGCTTCACTTGTCAAAATAAAACCTATCTAGCTAAAGGAAATATGTTTCCTTAGAATTGTACTGAACATCAATGCAGCCTTTCACATTAGTCTGTTAATTAACATGAACATTTCCTTATATACAGTTTTGGGTTATATAGTTACACCAAATGTGTTCATTCACTTGTTAATCAACAAGTATTCACTAAGTTCTTACTATATACAGGCATTGGGAATATAAGATAAATATTTGGTTTGTCCTCCAGAATATAGCTAACAGCCATACATGTGGAAAATTAGCCAATATATATAATAAACACTAGAAATGAAGCATTTATCAACTCTAGTAAAGGTGCTGCTATAGACAGAATGAGGACGAATGATAGCAAACATAATATGGCTCCCTAAGATTAGAATCAAAGGAAGTCACCCAGATAATTAAATCCAAATGCTTCACCTAATAGATGGAGAAACAGAGGTTCGAAAAGTTATCACAGCTGGTCAGAACATATCTTTTCTAGAAGCCAAACTTTAAAATGTCTTGACTGCCAACTTTACAAATGTTGCTGTGAAGAATAAATGAAGTATAATAAGAAATCTTTGGTAGATAGCAAAGTATGAGTAAACCTCTAGGAAGAAGTCTGTTGCAGTGGAAACAGCATGAATTTGGACTATAACATTCTTGGGTTATACTTCCATCTCTTTCTAAATGTGGCACTTAATTTATCATTGCTTAGTCTCACATTCCTCCTTTCTAACACAGGATCAATCATTCCCAGTATCTCATAATCATTTATCTATGCCAAAATTGATCACTTGATAAATTTGTTATATCATTACTCACTATTTGATAAAGTTTTAAAGAGGAGATTTCTGTTTGGGAAAAACTTGATTAATGTGTTGGATTTGAAGATGATATGTCTACAATATATCTAAGAGAGTGTTAATTTGTAGACCATAAGAACATTTGATAATTTTGTTTCGATTTTCTGGTCTCTGAGTGGAAATTGACCAAAGAGGAGCCAACAATGTGGGAATTGAAAGGCTAATGTTTATATTATTAAAAATGCTATGAGAAAGACTATAGTGAGATTTGTTGATGTTTTGCTATGAATTGAACTTTTATATAATTCTGAACTCTTACTATAATGTATTATACAAGTGAATACTTTTTTGTTTTCTTAGCAGAGATTAAATAAGTTATGGAGTTTTACATTGGGTTAGGATGGAATGAATCAGAGATGATTATATGGAAGCAGGACCCTGGAATGGAAAACATAAGCCTCCTGGGTGCTTACTGATATCATATGGAGAAAATAGAACTGCCATAGCGCATGTAATAGGGGATTCAAGTCCATCATAACTCAAAGGACAGAAAGTCCTCAGTTGACATCTCAGTTGCATTGGATGTGAAGATTCAGTGAGATACTGAAATGATAACCTGGTTATCAAAGCACATTTTGGAATGTCTGCATAGACAGTGATGACCCTTTTTTCTCTTTGGCCTCAAGCCTTAATCACTGGCTGTGTGACCTCTGATAATCAAAACAGGGTGGGAATCTCACCCCATCAAAATGAGATATAAGTTCCTAAAAATTTGAAATAGGAACTGACCGGAATTTAGTATTTATGTTGCACTAGAACTATTATGTATGATTAGAAGTATGGATATAGCCTGACAAATGGACAATAAGAAGGGAAAGTCAGGCAGCAGAACTGAGAAGAAGAAGCATCCTCACCAATAAGAGTGCATTTTATTTAATTAAAGCATCGTTATATTTCTTGGAAACATTTATTTCTTGCTAATTAGGTACATTAAGCCATGGGCATACAAAATTCTGGGGACAGAAAACAAATTACTTGAGTGATTTACTAGAGGCAATAGTGGTAGAAGCCACCCCGTTCTTGTCCATTCTTTGGTTTCCAGGTCCACTTATTCTGACTTTGGAAGAAACAGCTCCATTTGTTGTTTATAGAATCAAAATCATACTCAAAGCTTTTTTTGGATCCTATAGGATAGCACCCCAAGCACACAAATGTTCTCGTAACTGGTCCCATAACTGAGTGAGCAGTCAGCAAGCCTTCTGACATTCTATAAGGAAGCTATATGGGATGATAAGATACATAGTAGAATTGTAAAGCCCATTTGACTCACGTTTAGCAGAAAAATGAGACCCTCAGACTGAAATGGGATAGTAATCATGAATAAGGTAATGGATAGTGGTATGGAAAAAAGTATTAGGGACAAGGCAGGCATATCCATCCAGAATAAGTGTGTATTACCATGAGGACAAAATGTTGTAACCTCTCTGGTGCAAGAATTCCAGTGCGATCACTCTGCCTGTGGGTGTCTGGTAAGTCCATTAGAGAATAAAGCCATATTAGAAACTTGGCCTCAACTTCTGTTGCAGATGTAGAATACAGCAGAGAGAGTATCCAGATAAATCTTGTCACGGGGAATATCACAGTGTCAAGTCTATAACTTTGTCTCTGTGCATAATTTGACTAATCTTGCCAATATAGATACCTTTTCCCCCATGAATTGTGACAATATTTGCTGAGTGATACACTCAGAACTGATTATATTGTCTTCATGAGTATTAAAGTGAAAGTGTTAGTCACTCAGTCATGTCTGACTCTTTGTGACCCTATGAACTGTAGACTGCCAGGCTCCTCTGTCCATGGAATTCTCCAGGCAAGAATACTAGAGTGGGTAGCCATTCCCTTCTGCAGGGGATCTTCCAGACCCATGGACTAAACCCAGGTATGCTTCATTGCAGGTAGATTCTTTCCCGATTCATTTGAGCCACCAGGGAAACCCATTTGAATATTAAGCCCCTGCTATATAATAGGTGACTTTGGTCAATCTAGATGAAGGGTTTTTTTTTTTTTGTTTAAACCAATCATCATAGGGAACTTATCAAGAGATTCAGATTGAGAGAGATGGGACAGTGCAGGAGCCCAGGTGCCAGGAGATGTTGTGCTAAATATATATGAAACTTCCCTGTGCTCTCAGAGACTAGAAAAACCTTAGCTAACTCCACTTGTGATTGGAGTTCTGCTATGCACCCTACTTTATGACTTGGTGTATCAGATTACAACAGCTCATAAATGGGTAGATTAGTCTACCTGCTCAATTGGTGTTCCAGATGTGGCATTCGACCTCTACCAGAGCCTAGAAGCAAGTCCAGGAGCTGTTTCTCAAAGTGTTAAGTATTCTTGTGTGCAATAACACATAGCTGCAATCCGAAAAAATCTGTGAGTATGAATCATGTGTCAGTGATTCCGAAAGCATTCATTTTTGTCACCATTCACAACTGCCATAGACATTTGGAGCACTTTTAAATCTGTTGGATCTGCCAGGTCACAAAGTCCAAGAAGGAAAGCCCTTTACACTGTATGTGCCAGCTTCAGAATCTTTCATTGCTCTAGTCTGATATTAGTTTTCTATTGCCGAGAAACAAATTACCACAAAATCAGCATCCTGAAGCAATAAAAAATTATTACCTTTCAGTTCAGTTCAGTTCAGGCACTCACTTGTGTTCGACTCTATGCGACACCATGGACTGCAAAACATCAGGCTTCTCTGTCCATCATCAACTCCTGGAGCTTGTTCAAACTCATTTCCATTGAGTTGGTGATGCCATCCAACCATCTCATCCTCTGTTGTCCCCTTTTCCTCCTGTCTTCCGTCTTTCCCAGCATCAGGGTCTTTTCCAGTGAGTCAGTTCTTCACATCAGGTGGCCAAAGTATTGGAGTTTCAGCTTCAAATCAGCCCTTTCAATGAATATTCAAGACTGATTTCCTTTAGGATTGACTGGTTGGATCTCCTTGCAGTCCAAGGGACCCTCAAGAGTTTTCTCCAACACCACAATTCAAAACCATCAATTCTTCAGTGCTCAGCTTTCTTTATAGTCCAACTCTCACATCCATATGTGACCACTAGCAAAAACACAGATTTGACTAGATGGACCAAAGTAATGTATCTCCTTTTTAATATACTGTCTATCTTGGTCATAGCTTTTCTTCCAAGGAGCAAGCATCTTTTAATTTCATGGCTGCAGTCACCATCTGAAGTGATTTTGGAGCCCAAGAAAATAGTCTCTCACTGTTTCCATTATTTCCTCATCTATTTGCATAAAGTGATGGGACCAGATCCTATGATCTTCCTTTTTTGAATATTGACTTTTAAGCCAACTTTTTCACTCTCCTCTTTCACTTTCATCAAGAGGCTCTTTAGTTCTTCTTCACTTTCTGCCATAAGGGTGGTGTCATCTGCATATCAGAGGTTATTGATATTCCTCCAGGCAATCTTGACTCCAGCTTGTGCTCCATCCAGCCTGGCATTTCACATGATGCACTCTGCATATAAGTTAAATAAGCAAGGTGACAATATACAGCCTTGACATACTCCTTTCCCAATTTGGAACCAGTCTCTTGTTCCACATTCAGTTCTAAATGTTGCTTATTGACCTGCATACAGATTTCTCAGGAGGCAGGTAAGGTGGTCTGGTATTCCCATTTCTTAAATAATATCC
The DNA here is from genome assembly GCF_023699985.2 of Odocoileus virginianus. Classification (NCBI taxonomy): domain Eukaryota; kingdom Metazoa; phylum Chordata; class Mammalia; order Artiodactyla; family Cervidae; genus Odocoileus; species Odocoileus virginianus. Next base: position 19,919,114 of record NC_069698.1, read on the forward strand.
CACAGTTTATTGTGATCCACACAGTCAAAGGCTTTGACGTAGTCAATAAAGCAAAAATAGATATTTTTCTGGAACTCTCTTGCCTTTTTGATGATCCACCAGGAAATTTGATCTCTGGTTCCTCTGCCTTTTCTAAATCCAGTTTGAGCATCTGGAAGTTCATGGTTCATGTACTGTTGAAGTCTTGCTTGGAAAATTTTGAGCATTACTTTGCTAGCTGTGTGAGATGAGTGCAATTGTGTGGTAGCTTGAATATTCGTTGGCTTTGCCTTTCTTTGGAGTTGGAATGAAAACTAACCTTTTCCAGTCCTGTGGCCACTGCTAAGTTTTCCAAATTTGCTGGCATATTGAGTGCATCACTTTAACAGCATCACCTTTTACAATTTGAAATGGATCAGCTGGAATTCCATCATGTCCCCTAGCTTTGTTTGTAGTGATGCTTCCTAAGGCCCACTTGACTTTGCATTCCAGTATGTCTGACCTTACGTGCGTAATCGCACAATTGTGGTTATCTGTGTCATGAAGATCTTTTTTATACAGTTCTGTGTATTCTTGCCACCTCTTAATATCTTCTGCTTCTGTTAGGTCCATACAATTTCTGTCCTTTATTGTGCCCATCTTTACATGAAATGTTCCCTTGATATCTCTAATTTTCTTGAAGAGATCTCTAGTCTTTCCCATTCTATTGTTTTAATCGATTTCTTTGCATTGATCATGGAGGAAGGCTTTCTTATTATCTCTCCTTGATATTCTTTGGAAATCTGCATTCAAATGGGTATATCTTTCCTTTTCTCCTTTGCTTTTAGCTTTTCCTCTTTTTTCAGCTATTTTTAAGGACTCCTCAGACAACCTTTTTTCCATTTCTTTTTCTTGGGGATAGTTTTGATCACTGCCTCCTGTACAATGTCATGAACCTCCATCTATAGTTCATCAGGCACTCTGTCTATCAGATTTAATTCCTTGAATCTATTTGTCACTTCCACTGTACAATCATAAAGGATTTGATTTAGGTCATACCTGAATGGTCTAGTGGTTTTCCCTACTTTCTTCAATTTAAGTCTGAATTTTGCAATACACAGTTCATGATCTGAGCCAGTCTGTTTGTGGTTTGTTTTTGCTGACTGTTTTGCTGACTGTATAGTGTTCCTCCATCTTTACCTGCAAAGAATATAATCAGTCTGATTTTGATATTGACCCTCTGGTGATGTCCATGTGTAGAGTCTTCTCTTGTGTTGTTGGAAGAGGGTGTTTGCTATGACCAGTGCATTCTCTTGGCAAAACTCTTTTAGCCTTTGCCCTGCTTTATTTTCTACTCCAAGGCCAAATTTGTCTGTTACTCCAGGTATCTCTTGACGTCCTACTTTTGTATTCCAGTCCCCTATGATGGAAAGGACATTTTTGGGGGGATGCTAGTTCTATATGGTCTTGTAGATCTTCATAGAAATGTTCAGTTTCTTCAGCATTTCTGGATGGGGCATAGACTTGGATTACTGTGATATTGAATGTTTTGCCATTAGGTAATAATGGTAAAAATATTACTGTTTTAGTTCTCTAAGTAAGAAACCCCACATGGATCATTAGAATAGCATTTATCTCTGGTGTTTTTATGGGAGAATCCACTTCCTTGCCTTTTCCAGCTACTGAAGGTCACCCATATTCCTTATCTTGTGCTCTTGTCCCTTTATATTCAAGCCCAGCAATGCCGCATCTCTCTATATTTCCAAAGTCACATCTCCCTCTCTTACAACAGTTGGGAAAGGTTCTGTGCTTTTAAGAACCCATGTGATTGGATTGCTCCTACCTGGGAAATACAGACTATTCTCCCCAACTTAAGTTTCCAACTTAATTGTATCATCATAATCTCTTTTGCCAAGTAGTATTTTCACAGGTTCCAGAGGCTATGGACATCTATGGGTCTTTGCTGTGCCTATTATCAAAACCACCCATTAACATGATTCAGAGCAGCATATCGATCATACCTTCAAAATCCAAGGAGGCAAACTAAGCATTGTGTCTCATTCTGAGTTACAGAGATACAAGCGAAGCAACTTGATTTTTACTTTGAAGGGGATATCTATGTGTTTCTCAATTCTGCTGAATCTCATGAAGATGACATTTCTCTACCCTTTCATGAGGTGTATCCTTTCCCTCTGGCATGCATATGTCTTATCAACACATTTGGGATATTTGCTGCTTCCTGCTCACCAGTTCAAATTTGCTCAAACATCAGATCCAGAAGTTTTCCTAGGTACACTGCATCAATGCTATTCTCTTTTTTTTTTTTTTTCCCCATTTATTTTTATTAGTTGGAGGCTAATAATGCTATTCTCTTGTAATGTTTGGTGAAATCAGCCCTCTGTGCGTTCCTAGGGGCCATGGTATGAGGATTGATCAACTCCAAAATTTCCTTCTCCTTAGACCTTGAGTCCTATCCTGTACATTACACTAAAACAGTTGTGACATCTGACCTTTTATGTAGAACTTGTTGAGTCAAGGTTGAAGTCAACCACTTGAGTAAATTGTTGCAGCCTTTTCTACCCCTTGAGCTAACTCAATAGATCCAAGGTAGCTATATCTTTAAACTTAGCCCAAACCAATGGGCTTCTGGCCCTTTTTCTGACCTTCTTATTCTCTGGCCCTTTCTAAATATATCTTTCACCCCATGATTTTGTCAATGAGAGAGCAAAATTTTGTAGCTATTTTGGAGTATAATTTGTCTCCTTATGGTTAAATTGTCTGTATAATCCGGGGCCATGTGCTAATTATTATTCTGGAAAGAGTGAGTGGTGATGAGTGGATCTTGAAGACATTGGTCACTCTTTGTGAGTTGACTGCTTCGAAAGAGATAAGAAAGGGCCTTTCCCCTCACTCAAGGAAGAAGAAGCTGCTTCCTCCAGGAATCACAGCAGGACTTAGAGGCTCTTGTGTCTCAGATTCATCCAACTAAACCAAATGTTTCCATATTTAATTTTTCAGGTTTATTTCCTTTTCATAAGTACTAAAATCTTCAAATTAGAGTTCTTTAATTCAAATTACAATATAATTTTTGACCCTGAATTCAGTTTACATTATTATCTTTCAAACCCACAGAATTAAACTTTCAAAACTTGCTTTTGCCTATATTGGTCTTCTTATCTCTTGTATCTCTTCTTATCTCTTATCTCTTGCTTTTTTATTTCAGTCATTTCCAGTCAGTTATTTTAGGTCAAACACCTAGTTCTCTGTTTGTAGCTTTAATAGAGAAATTAAAACTTGAAACTGATCATTTTCTTAATGTCATCCTTCCAATGTAGCCAGAAGGAACTAGCCCACACAGAACCCTTGCAACTATCACTTCTACCCTAACAGATACTTTGTCCAAATGATACATATGCCCAACATACCATTTTCTTTTGGAACTGAGGTCATCACCACTGTCACATTCAATCAGGACATGTAATTTCTCCTAGATGTCCATTTTTGAAGGACTGCTTATTGGAAATACTCCTGGGCAAAGAAAAAGAATACATTAGTCAGAGTTCATTCAGGGAAACAGAAATCAATCTATATATTTCAAGCAGAAATATTTAATACAAGATCAACTGCTTGCAGTATTGTTGGAGAGGGTTGAGTTATAAGCATTGGGGATGATGGCCAGACATTATAAAACTGCAAGAAGATAACAGCCAACACACAAGTCTTTTTAGGGCTGCCCAGGTCAAATCACCGTTATTCCATTCTTACACTTCTGCTGTAGCTTCTCAGCAGAGCCTTCTCTTGACCACCTATAGCTCATCTCCACAAAGCAGGCAGAGGAATATTTTTTAAAAGGCAGAAACTTACATTTTATTCTTATTTGGAGCCCTCCAATTACTTTTTTTCTTTTTTTTTAGAGTGGCACTAGTGGTAAAGAACTTGCTTGCCAATGTAAGAGACTCAAGAGTCAGAGGTTCAGTCCCTGGGCTGGGAAGATCTCCTGGAGGAGGTCATGGCAACCCACTCCAGTATTATTGCCTGGAGAATTCCATGGACAGAGAAGCCTGGCAGGCGACAGTCCATAGGGTTGCACAGAGTCGGACACAACTGAAGAGATGCGCGCACGCAGTTACTTTTTATTGCAAGTAGAGTTAAATCCAAAGCCTAACTGGGTTCTACAAACCCAGTATGTTTAATTCTTGCCTGTCTCTGATCTTGTCAACTACCACTTTCTGCCTCTCGGACAGCAGGTAACTTCTCACTCACCAAGTATAGCTTCCCGGTGTTTCTCAAATAAGTGAACTTGCTCCTGCCTGTCACTTTGCACATGTTATTCCCTCAACTTGAAATGAACTTTCCTCAGATAACCTTTTGTTTGATTCCTGTCTGTCATTTAGGTTTCAGATGGAAGACTGGAGAGGAAAAAAGGGATAATAATAAGGAGGAGGAGGAGGAGGGAAGGATGGAGAAAGTGACTTGGAAAGATAAATTTAGAAGCTATGAAAAGCAAAGAACATCATCAGACAACACAAGATGAATAGATGCATTTGTCTCTTAGAGGCAAACTATATTTACACTGCAGAACCATAGATTTGTTTGAGGGGTCTATTATATAGCCTGGTGTTTCTCAAACCTGATTCCTTCATGCTTTCCTAGACAATAGATTTTTGTTTCTCACCCATGTAGCCGGGATCTAGCATCTGCAGCTTTAATCAGCCATGGAGATGATATATTTTTTATGTTTTACTTATTTTTGTATTTTTACTATTCTTGGAATCACTGGACTAGATATTATACCAGTATTTCTATAATAAAAACATAGATAAATTGTAACCTATCACCAAGAATATCCCACAGGCATAGTGAAATTGACCATTAATGAGAATTTAAGCATATCTTTTTTTAAAGCCCTTAAAGGGAGAAAAATATCTAAACATAAAATACTGTAATTTAATAACGTATACCCTGCTTATAGACTTGGAATCTATTTAGCATCCTATAATTGCCATAATGTTGCACAATTTATAGCTTATTTTCTCTCCTTTTGATAGTTTCCATTTCACTTACAAAGACAACAAGAAACATCTAAACTTTAGATATTGCTACTCTCACAAGACTAGTTTACAAGGCTCAAAGAAGTCATGAGAGTAAACTAGAAATTAGGAGTTGCTTCCGTGTCTTAATCCTTCAGTAAAAGGTGCATGTTAAGCTCTTATTCTCCACTGTACGATGAATGTGTCAAGGATCTTTTCTGAACTTTGTGATGTCCTTGTAAACATACCAGTATGTGACCCATTTGTACTCTTTGGTCTCCAGCCGTATAATTTTTTTTTAAATTTCTCAATGCAGTTATTTGCATTTCAGTCATACTTTAGACTCTAAGAAATTCATATTCTTCTCAGATATTTCTGAGACTTCCTGGAGATCGTGCTTACTTGTCTCGGTGGTTATTTGTTAGCTCTTAGGCCAAATTCTTGGTTTTGGCTGGCTTCTCACTGAACATTCTGGCCGTCTTTCTCCACCTCCACATAGTCCTTTAGCCTTTCTGGTCGACTTTACCTCAAATTGTAGTTTAGACTTTATTCCACAAAACACATAGAGGAGACACCATACTGAGTTAGTAGTTACATTATGTTAAAGATATGGGGAGAGTTGGCATTAAAAAATTATAGCAGAAGATAGGAAATTGATCTCTCTAAACTTACTGACCACATCTTGTCTCAGGGAATATTTAAGTAATTGTTGTTGTTCAGTTTCTAAGTCATGTCCCACTCTGCGACCCCATGAACTGTAACATGCCAGGCTTCCCTGCCTTTCACTACCTCCATGAGTTTGCTTAAACCCATGTCCATTGAATCAGTGATGCCATCCAACATTTCATCCTCTCTCGCCTCCTTCTCCTCTTGTCCTCATTCTTTCCCAGCATCAGGGTCTTTCCGATTAGTCGGCTCTTAGCATCAGGCGTCCAAAGTATTAGAGCTTCAGTTTCAGCATCAATCCTTCCAATGAATATTAAGAGTTGATTTCCTTTAGGATTGACTGATTTGGTCTCCTTGCTGTTGAAGGAACTCTCAAGAGTCTTCTCCAGAACCGCAGTTTGAAAGTGTCACTTCTTTGGTGCTCAGCCTTGTTTTGGTCCAACTCTCACATCCATACATGACTACTGGAAAAGCTGTAGCTTTGACTATATGTTTTTCTCCAAACTTGAGCTTAATCACCTATGCTGCTAGGACCTGTTCTCTCTTTCAAAGTTTTTTCTCCTAGTTCTTCCTCATATTCTCTAACCTGACTACTCCTCCTTCCCCATCTTTCACAACATTCACCCCCAGTAAAAGTACAAAAAAAAAAAAAAAGGAGCAACACATACATACATGTATATATGTTTGCATAAACACACACACACACACACCCTTCTTGCCTCAGAGGTTGTCTGTTCAAAGCTAACATTATTTTATGTTAAAATAATCTCTACATCAGCAAAAGCAAATATTATCTTTATTATGCAAGGTAGTTAATTATGTTTTCATGTTTTATCAAACACTGCCCTATCTTTTGCCTTTCATAATGAAAAAATAATATCTTTTTTTTTTTTTAAAGAAAGAAGTCATCTTCTGCCTAAGAGCAATTATGCAGTTGCCCACATATAGAAAGTATGCAATCATTTTCTTTCTTTTAAAATGGCAATATTTCATCTTAGCAATAAATGAAGTACATGCTTTTTCTTTTAACTTAGAACACACCAGGAGTAAGATGGAGAGGTTTTATAGAAAAGTTGAGTACAGAATTTTCAGTGATCAAGAGCTTGGAATCCTTCAACACAAATTCAGATTCTCACTATTGACTGCTCATTAGAATCACTTGGGGCTTTAAAAATATCCCAATGCTCAGGCCTCATGTCCAAGTTATCACATCAGAATCTCTAGGGGTGGGATCCAGGAATCAGTAGTTTTAAAAGCTCCCTCAGATGAGTCTAATGTGCAGCCAAAGTTGAGAATGATTCATTCAGAGGAAACTGGGATATTTCTAAGCATGGCTAGTTGGAGGATGAATGCTGTCTTGTCAACAGCACTTGACAAACTATATCAAAAGTAATTCAGGGTGATTAGGAAGTCAGAGCTTTGCCTATTCATATTCTTTATAAAGAGTAGGAGTTGTTTCTTAAGAAATATTTACTCATCCATGTGGGGCTTCCCTGGTGGCTAAGTGGGTAAAAGAATCCACCTGCCAATGCAGAATATGTAAGAGATGGAGTTTCCATCACTGGGTCAGGAAGATCCCCTGGAGGAGGAAATGGCAACCCACTCAAGTATTCTTGCCTGGGAAATCCCATGACAGAGGAACCCGGTGGGCTGCAGTCCATGGGGTTGCAGAGTCAGACATGACTTAGCAACTAAACAACAATTCATCCATATAGATTATGATACAAATGAGAAAGCCCATATAATAAAAAAAGAGCGGTGGATGTTTGAGTTGGGTGGAGTGTGTGTAGCTGACCTATGTCAACTTATCAAAGCATTTGTGTGTGTGTATATATATATATATATATATATATATATATATATGTATACATACATACATATTGTTTTTTCAAGTTTTGGTTAGGGGGGAGTAAAAATCATTTGATATTTAGATGTCAATTCTGGAAGAAGCCATCTCTATCAATTTGCCATTTACTTTTGTTTTGTAATAGTATGGAAATAGAATTTAAGCACAGAAATGAGCCTCTATGATAGTGAATTTCAATATTTCTTCTTAAGCAATGGACGAAGTAAGTAGCTTTACCCATAGCCTTATAGCAAGTTAGAAATAGAGCTGAGGTTAGAATCAGACGCCTTAAGTATAATGTTCTAGAACACATTCCATTGCTTAAAAATGTTTTTCTAGGTATCCTGTTCTTATTTTTAAAACTTGGATAGTCTGCATAAATATCTAATGAGTTCACATTGAAGTCCTCTAAAGTTATTTCTTTCATCTCAGACTTAATGATTTCCCATTATGATTATTATATAGAAAGAGAAAAAAAGTAGATATTGACAAGATTAATGTATCACAAGCTCTTTGCCTCACCACCTGGTTGAAAAAGTATTAAATCATTGGAAAGCAGAGTTATTCTCAACTTTTATTATGAGTAGAAAATGAAAAATAAAAGGGACAAGATGTATTGAGTCAATTAGTACTGTATTCAGTTTTCTTGTCAGTCAGTGTCTACTTTGGGACTAAGGTGATGGTTATAGATGTTTATGCTCCATATCTACAATTGGTAAAATAATTGATGTTTATGAGGATAGGTTTGGAACAAAGAGGAAAGATTTTTATAGAGGATGTTTCTTTGGAAAATGAAGAAGTGAATAATAAAAAAATGCTCAGCCCTTCTGACTGATAAAAGAAGAAAAGGGATTGTGAGAGATGCTTAATGGAAGACTAAGAGGGGGAGATTGGGATATAGGACAGTGATTAAAGTTTTGTAATCTGACTTTGGCTCAAGAGAAATTGGGTTTGAATAGAAGGTTGGCCACTTCTTCAGTCTGCAATTGGGGCAAATTGCTTATAGTATCTATATCTCAGTTTTTTCCTTCTCTTTAGGTTGGGAGTAAATGAACCCTTATTTAGTAAGTTGATGTGATAGTTAAATGAGTTTATGCCTAATAATAAATTTTAGAAATAGAAATAATCTCTATCTAATATACTTATGCTACTGCTACTGCTAAGTCACTTCAGTCGTGTCTGACTCTGTGCGATCCCATCCCTGGGATTCTCCAGGCAAGAACACTGGAGTGGGTTGCCATTTCCTTCTCCAATGCATAAAAGTGAAAAGTGAAAGTGAAGTCGTTCAGTCATGTCTGACTCTTCGCGACCCCATGGACTGCAGCCTACCAGGCTCTTCCATCCATGGGATTTTCCAGGCAAGAGTACTGGAGTGGTGTGCCATTGCCTTCTACCTTTGCCTTCTACCTAATAAATATTCAGCTAGTATTAGCTATTGTTCCAGGGCAATGAAATGTTGGGAAAGAATGACATAGGCTGGTTAATAACAAGGAGAAGTAGTCTTATCCATAGGTAATAGAATCTGGTATGGTTGCATATTAAATATGAAGTTAAGATGTAACAAAGTGCTGCTGTTGATCATTTTGCTAAAGCCTTTTGTTCAAGGTTGTAGCTTGACATTTAAAGTGGTGCTTGGGTTTCACTAGTCTTCTCTCTCTGTCTCTCTCTGTTTTTTCCCTTCTCCTTTAAGATCTTTACTTTGGGAGAGAAAAATGCATATGTGGAAATAGATGTTATGTTCCAAGGAGTCATATGGAATTAGATGCTAAGACCACTGGAGGTTTACAGGTGAAAATAGGAAAGAAGGATGGCTAGTGAGACTATGCTTCTCAATTTTGAATCACTCTCAGTTATAAATCTCCAAGGGAGTGATGGTTAGAAAGTTTTATCAGCAAGCCTCCTGTATCAATATGACATAAGAATAAGCCAAGATCACCATTTCATTGAGAAAATAACTGAGGAGTTGTATACTACTGGCAAATAACTTAGTTGTGATTGTATTAGAACAGTTATCTCAAAGCTTCTCTTTCTATAACAATGGTCATGTGGTCCAACATAGATCTTAATCTTATTCCAACAGACTTGAAGGCCGCAATTTGGAATTTGGGGAAAAAGGGAAAGAACTAAAACATGCTGAATTATAAGTTTTAAGAACTAAATCTATGCCAAGAAAAGTACACTACAAATTATGGAAAATATTCCCATAATTGTAAAATAGGAAAATATTTTTCTCATTTTTATGACTGAATTCACTGCCATTCAAAAGTAATATTTATTCTGATAAGTGGTATATGTGTGTGTACACGTGAGTGTAAATAAAGAACAATCAGATATCTTCATGGTTTAATCTCTACTTTCCTCCTTCTCAAATGTAAACTTAACATCGAAACCTTCCTAGGCCCCTCCTATCTGAAATAGGTCCCCCAATGCTCTCTCTTCGTCCTACTGTTTTATACCTTTTCTTCATACTCTTTAGCACTACCTGGCATATATACATATATATCCTGATAAATATATACATATGTATATATATATATTAATACCTTTCTATTATCTTTCTGTTATTGATCACTCTTGAAGCCATATAACATAATAAAATTTATTATTTATTTTAAAACTAAACTAGCAGTTATTTCTAGGTTTGAAGTAGGTTATAGATCATGCATAATATGATTATGTAATACTTTGAAATGATTTTTTAGTTTGATGCAATAATTAAAAGTATGAGTCATAGGCTATGTGTTGAGTGTGTTAGTAATGTTTATCTCAGTTCTCTTATTTTCTTATTTAATCTTTCACTTAAAAGATTAGCGCTATGTACTTATCATGTACTAGAAAATCTGCCAGACACTGCACTAGAGCTGAAGATAAGACAGCTATGGACTCCTGTCTTGTTTCTTACAACCTAGCAGAGAAGACAGTGGTTAAACAAATAATCTTTCAAATGGGTTTAATTGCGATTGCAGTTAGTACTCAGAGGAATAGAGAGCTTTGGTAAGTGTATGTAGAGAGAGAAAAGCTGGTTTGTACTATAAGGAGAGTCTTCTCTAAGTAAAACAGAGAACTCTGAATCCTAAACCAGCAGTGGAGATACCCAGGAAAGGAGCAAATTAGTGCTACCCAGTTTCCCAGTTCTCAGCAATCCGTCTTTCCAGGCTTCATGGAAGGAGGGAAAAGGAGGAGAGGATAAACTAAGGTGTGTGCATGTTAAGTCACTTCAATTGTTTTGTGCGACCCTGTGGTGAATGGGTTATAATCTGTTTACAGTTAGATCCCATATCCCCTTCCATAAGAGCAGAAGCATGGAAATTTATAGTGTCTGGAGAAGTGGACACAAAATCTCCCTATTGGTAGATACCATGTACAGTTTCAGTGATGATCTGGAGGTAGTAAGAGTCTGTACTAAAAAGAAAGTAGTAAAACTAACAAAAACACATTGGATATTGAAACTCTCAGTCCTTTTCTTCAACATGGGTTTGAAAATTCTGCTCACCAGGCTGCTACAAGCTAAACATTGAGCATGAGAAAGTGTCCTTGGACAATCTGACAAGGCCTGGAGGTAAAGCTTAATAATATAATCGTAACTGTGGTTTTCCCAAAGGTTCATATCTGCAGTCATTACTCCCTACTGAACCCACATTGGCGAAGTCCCACTCACACTCAGAAACACCACTCCCTTTCACTCTCCCAGCATTATATATGAGTAGTCAGCTGAGACTTATCAGACATCTGAGAAATACTTCATTACTTGAAAAAATAGAGACCAAAATAAATAAATAAAACAGTTTGAAGAAAGAACTATATAGTGAAGATAAAGCAATAAAAGCTATGATAAATAACTTGAGAGATTAAAAGATATACGAACAGGAAACAAGAACAGATTACTATGAAAGAATACTATTAAATATCTAGAATACAAAAAATAACTGTGATATTAAAAATAGGAACATAGCAGAAACAAAAAGCTAAAGGATATGGAACATAACTTAGGGTATATAGTCCAGATAGTAAAACAGAAGTACAAAGTGGGAATATATTGCAGATAGTAGAGCAAAAATAGAAAAATAAGAGATAACATAATAAAATTAGAAGAGAAACCCATGAAGATTAATATTCAGATAATAGTCACCCCAAATAGAAAGAAAAGGAAAAACAGCAGAAGGAAATCATCAATGGAAGAATTAAAGAGTTCCCAAAGACAGAGGAACATAAATTTGCCCACTGCAAAATCTACCTATGCCCCCAGAACATCCTATCATGATATTTCAAATGGGTAAAATTTAGAACCTACAAACTTCCAGAGAGAAATATAAAACAAATACCAAAGACCAAATTCAAAACAATGAAAAAAATGTACAAATATATAAGCCAGACTCAAAATGAAGTTCTCATCAACAACCCTGGAAGCACAGAAGACAGTGACACAGTGCTTCTAATTTTGAAGGAGCTCTATTTTTAAGCTAGTACCCCCATTATCAATGAATTGCTAAAATAGAGTGAAAAATACACTTGAAATATCTCACCTTCTACTCACAATTTCTCTGGAGGCTACTGCTCAAATAAAACAAGGGAATGAAGCAAGACATAGAAAGCTTTGAAATAAAACGGGAAACACAGGAGAAAGGTAAAAGGAATCTCTAGGAGAACTTTGAAAGGAGATGAAAACCAGGCCTGGAAGGCAACTTAATTACACTGGAGCAGGTCAACAGAAGATTATCCAAGAAGCAGAAACTGAAAGAATATCTCCTATGTGGAACTTTAGATATAGATAACACTGTGCAATGAGATTCAGATAAATGGAAAAATAAGCAATTAAAAATCTAGGTAATTATAGGCTCCAGGAATATGAAATGCTGTACAAGAAATTAAAGCTCCACTCTGATAGCTTATGATGAACAATGTCAGATTTGTGATCTCTGAGGAAGAAGATTTAGCTTCAGGGATCAGAAAGTGAAAGTGAAGTAACTCAGACGTGTCTGACTCTTTGGGATCCCATGGATTTTAACCTACCAGGCTCCTCAGTCCATGGAATTTTCCATGCAAGAGTACTGGAGTGGGTTGCCATTTCCTTCTCCAGGGGATCTTCCTGACCTGGGGGGACCAGGCTTAATCACTTGAGCTTTAGTGTGGCAGAAGTTTTATTACAGTGAAAAAGAGAGAAAACTTCTGACACAGACATCAGGAGGGGTATGGAGAGTGCCCCCCTCTCTAGTGTTATCAAGGCCTTGTATACTTTTACCAGATCCACTCCCTCAGCATACATCTTAAATTAACAAGATTGGAACTAACAATAGAAAGGTCGTACCAGACCCACTCCCACACGTCTTCAAGCAAGATACATTGTTATTATATTCAGTTATTATATATTCAGTTCAGTTCAGTCACTCAGTCATGTCAGACTCTGCAACCCCATGGACTGCAGCACACCAGGCTTCCCTGTCTTTAACCATCTCTCAGAGCTTGCTCAAACTCATTCCGTTGAGCCAGTAATGCCATCCAACCATCTCATCCTCTGTCATCCCCTTCTCTTCCTGCCTTCAGTCTTTCCCAGCATCAGGGTCTTTACTAATGAGTCACTTCTTTGCATTAGGTGGCCAAAACATTGGAGTTTCGGCTTTAGCATCAGTCCTTCCAATGCATATTCAGGATTGGTTTCCTTTAGGATTGACTGGCTTGATCTCCTTGCTGTATAAGGACTCTAATGCCACAGTTCAAAAGCATAAAGTCTTTGGCACTCAGCTTTGTTTATGGCCCAACTCTCATATCCATACATGACTACTTGTAAAACCATGGCTTTGACTAGATGAGCCTTTATCAGCAAAGTAGTTTGTAGCTTTTTAATATGCTGTCTAGGCTGGTCATAGCTTTTCTTCCAAGAAGCAAGCATCTTTTATTTTCATGGCTGTAGTTACCATCTGCAGTGATTTCAAGTCCATTCACTTTCTCCCACCTCTGCCATCAATATCCTAGTCCAAGTCACCAGGGTCTCTTGACTGTATTATTTCACTGGATGTCTCTGTTTTTTAATTTATATCTTTATTGGAGTTATATGTGCATACAAGAATGTTGCATGAATTAAACATTCAAATAGTTCTATGTATAAGAGTTGCAATATACCCACATACTCCCAAACACACACACACACACACACACACACACACACACATAAACACACACAGGGTATCTTGGCATCTTCCTCCCCATTTCTTATCTCCAACCATTTTCAATTTTATTAGTTATCCTTTGAGCATTTATCTCTAGACCTCTACATAATAAGTATTGTTATTTCTTGATTCGGAGTTGAGAGAGTTAATTCTTACGTAGGTTGATAAGAAGTCCGGGGTCCTCAAGGAGGAGAAAGGGTTCTGAGGCTCTGGAGGAGGAGAAAGCAAACATTTTTTTCTATATTCCTTTGTCTTAGTCACATAAGATGCTTTTTCTTAAACTCTTGAGTTATTATGACAACAATCCTTAAGACTAGCTTCCTTTAAGCCCAGAGTTAATGGCTCAAGGGTATGTGTTTCCTTAAGCTCTGCACTGTTGATTGTATTAAGGTCAAGAGGCAGCAGTTAGAACTGGATATGGAGCAACAGACTGGTTCAAAATTGGGGAAGGAGTATGTCAAAGCTGTATATTGTCACCCTGCTTATTTAACTTACATGCAGAGTACATCCTACAAAATGCCAGGCTGGGTGAAACACAAGCTGGAATCAAGATTACTGGGAGAAATATCAACAGCCTCAGATATGCAGATGACACCACCCTTATGGCAGAAAGCAAAGAGGAACTAAAGAGCTTCTTGATGAAAGTGAAAGAGGAGAGTGAAAAAGCTGGCTTAAAATTCAACATTCAAAAAAAAAGAAATCATGGCATCAGGTCCCATCACTTCATGGCAAATAGATGGGGAAACAATAGGAACAGTGACAGACTTTATTTTCTTGGGCTCCCAAAACACTGAAGATGGTGACTGCAGCCATGAAATTAAAAGATGCTTGCTCCTTGGAAGAAAAGCTATGACCAACCTAGACCCTGATGCTGGGAAAGATTGAAGGTGGGAGGAGAGAGGGATGACAGAGGATGAAATGGCTGGATGGCATCACTGACTCAGTGGAGGTGAGCTTAAGCAAGCTCTGGGAGTTGCTGATGGACAGGGAAGTCTGGTGTGCTGCAGTCCATGGGGTTGCAAGACAACGGACATGACTGAGCAACTGAACTGAACTGATATGGATGATGAGAAATATTGAATCATCAATTTATACTTCTAGGTTTCTTCATGAGCAACAGTGTGATAAACATCACCAGAAGGAAAAGAAAAGTAATTAAAAGCATACAAGTTCTCTTTCATAATTACTTAGAGAGATTTGCCATGTATATATTGAGTAATGACTCTGTGTAAGGGTCTGGAACTCAAAGAAAAATCTAGGCTTGAGACATTACTGGGAGTACTGGCCTGGTGTGACTCATTAATTATTCCTTCAGCATCTTGGATGGTACATGTGTAGAACCAATTACCAGAAAATGCAGCAAATAAAGAACAGTCTTTCTATTAGCTGTTTATGAATACAGATGGTCTCCCTTCTCTTCTCTGCCCTCAAGTTGTTTATGTTCCTCAAGGTCATAAAGATGGTGCATCTCAGTCACATCATAATGGTATGATCTTACTGTCTTCTCCATAAGAGGATATTTAGTTCTGTTTCTTCAACCTGATAAATTATAAATTCAAAAAAAAATCTCTTGACTCTCTTACTCAATTTTATGATGCTGCCCTCCCATCAAAATGCTTGTAGGATGAGATGGTATGCACTGTCCTTCCATGTTAAGGTGATATTGAAGGCTGCAAGTTAACCTGTAATAAGAATTTACAGTGAGCACAGAAGAGAGCATAAAAAGGAGTCCTGAGAAATTTCAACACTTAAAGGTTGAGAAGAATAGAAGCAGAAAAATTGTGAAATAGTGGCCAAAGAAAGAAGAGAGGAAGGCCAGGAAAATTTAGTGTCCTTGAAGCCAAGATAAGAAAGAGTTTCTATGAAGAAGAAACCAGCTGCATGGAAAGTTAGTGGGAAGTAGTTTTTAAAGCGAGTCACTAAGAAGATCCATTAGACTGGACAAAATTGTGATTTTCTAATGTAAATTCAATGCAGTGATAGAAGCCTTGGTGATATTAAAGAGTTGTTTAAATGGAAGCTCCGACTTCTCACTTTCTCTTTAGATAGTTTAAAGTCTTGAATAATAATTTGCAAAGCTTAGTATATCCAGGGATCATGGTGAGTGTTTGGTTTAAAATAAGAAGTGGTTGTAACCCTTTCATTTGAGTTTTTCCCCTTTGGAAATTGATTCACATAGCTTATACTGTGATTTCATTTTAAATATACACACATTCACATATGGAACCACATATGGCTAATAACTGAATGAAATGTTTGTAATAAAGACAGACAAAAAGCTGCTTTTCCTTATATTTAACCAAATAAGTTTGCTTTGTTTACATTTTGCTAGAGAAATGTTAACGTGTGGTACTGAATATAACACTGTAAGTACAAATTTAATTGGAGAATTATACAGAAGTATATTTTGGTATAATAAAAAAATCAAACATTGCTTAACTTGCAATATCTTGCTATTTATTAAGCTTCTACTTTATGTAAGACTTTTGCAATTATGTAACTTTATTTGTATATTAATCCTTTTAATACAAAATAAAGTTGATGAATAGGATTTGAAGTTAAGTGGATTAATTTTGAATTTAGAAAGGCCATTGCATAACAGTTTGATTTGTAGGCCAACAATCGCAGGACCCACACCTATTAGGGTCTGGAAGCATTCAGGTCACATTGCTTCCAGGATCATTTGATATCCTTCTATTTGAATAGTCTTGGCTTATGTTAAAAGTCTTTAGTCTTTCTCTGTGTACATTAGAGGAATGCTTAGCAACCTTGTGGTTGCGATACTTTTTAAACTCTTGGGTCACTTTCAGTGAATATCAATTCAATCAACATTGGTCTTGAAAAGACTGATTTACTGCTTTGCATTTAGAAAAAGACCAACACATCCCTTCCTGGTCTCAGGGAAGGCGCCTCAATCCCTACTGTCTCCTTTCTTTGCTGTATTTTCTCCTGCAATGTCTATTAGAATTCTGTAGCAAAGACAGACAACCCCAAAGTGTTATCATTGTAAATTGCACCCTTCTCAAAGTCTGAAAATCCTGCTCTGTTTAGATCATCCCCAGAGATGCCTTTTACCCATCCTTTTAGCTGTCTCAGAGGGTTAAAGGAGCTGAACTCTTATTCAGGGTCCCTGCCTGACTGCTGCCAAATCAGCCTTTACCACTACGGCATATAACAAACAATAAAACCTCGGAAAAAGGAGAGAGGCATGGCCAAAATTTTATTTGACAAAGTAAAAAATTGGAGAGCTAATAATTTTTTGCTTACAGCATAGTTGGAAGGAGAAAAAGTTATAACAGGGTTGTAATTTAGACCAGCTAAAACTATTGCCCAGAAGCTTCTAGATCTTTGTTTAAACACATGCTAAGGGGTAGGGTTGGTAGCAGAGAAGCGGCAGCAGCAATGTGATAAGGAAAGGCCAGATTTGCAGTGGCCTTTGGGTGACCTTGGAGAACTCATCGCTCTGGTCTGAGGTTTCCTAATCAATAAAATGTGAAGGTTCTACCTAGCGGCTGCAGGGTACTTAGTCTGCTCTTATATTCACATTCATTACCTTCTAGGATGAGCCTTAGTGGAGAGCTCTGAATATCTGGTTGGTGAGGATATTACTCATAATAATTTCAGTGACTAATTAGTGCAGACCTAAAGAATAGATTTTCAAAACAACTCTCCCTGGTGCTTCAAAACAGCAATACTTCTTTATTGCATGTTTGCATAAATATGCCCCAAGATGCAATTATTCTTTTTTTTTTTTTTTTACCTCCTAGAAGATAATAATTTCAATTACTTGCCACATACCTAATGTTTTTAAAAGGTAAAGGACATTTACTTCCCTCCCCCGAATGTCATTTTACTTTTCTCTCAAATATAATTGTATTTTAATAGTCAAAAGTAAATAAAACTATTTTTAAATGATAAGGTTTTAGGATTAAGAAGTGTGATATCACCAGAATTTTAGGATTAAACAGCTAACAAATAATTAGGTTAAAAATTTTTAAGTTGTATCAAGTATTTATTGAGGCAAAGAAAATTCTTACCACGAAATCCTAAAATGAATAAATTTCTCGTTTGTAATACACTAATGCAATAGAGTCAGACATGACTTAGCTACTAAACAACAACATTGCTATGTAAGACTGTGTTTTGTATAATGAATCTTCCCAAATAATGATGCAGTAAAAATATGTGTAATGTGATTTTTAAACATCAGAATTAACGAAATGCATGGAGTTGGTTCATGAAGTCCATTCAGAGGTGTATGCTGTCAGCCTGCTCATTAGTGCCACATTCTTTCCTTGGGTTCTTT
The DNA here is from genome assembly GCF_023699985.2 of Odocoileus virginianus. Lineage (NCBI taxonomy): Eukaryota > Metazoa > Chordata > Mammalia > Artiodactyla > Cervidae > Odocoileus > Odocoileus virginianus. The sequence continues at coordinate 19,937,084 of NC_069698.1, forward strand.
GAAAGATGATGGGTTGCGCTACTGCAAAATGCTACAACATGTTTGCTGAAAAGCGGTTGTCTAGAGAGCTTCCCTGCTGTCTTGTTAATAACAGTAAGGTCTTAGATGGAGCTATTACCTCCACTCTATAAATCACAATTGTTTTTAATCAAAGAACATTAAAATGAGCTAGTTGCCACTGAGAGATTATTCCAGTTAAAAGGGATGTTAAGCTGATCTTAAGCAGTCAGACTTGGAGTAGACACATGTATTGCTTCTGGGGAGGAGGCAAAGATTTCATTCATACATCGAAGGATTTCCATTAGCAAAGGTAAAAGACAATGATTCTACATATATTACAGAAGGAGGAAAATGCATAATCTCCATCAATACATAGGTCTCATCACTGCATTTCTGCTATGGGTTTACAATGTTCAATTCTGCTACCCAGAATCCAGGGAGGCAGGAAAAGAAAAGAGTTCTGGAGAGGGAGATATTGTTATTTATTTATCAACTCTACCTTAAAAGATTTTCAGTGCCTTTCAATTATTACCTGACATTTTTTTAATCTCAAAATATTTCACAAACCCTCATATGATAGTAAATTTGAATGAATAGCCATTCCCTTCTCCAGGGCATCTTTCCAACCCAGGTGTTGAACCCAGGTCTTCATTGCAGGCAGATTCTTAACCATCTGAGGCACCATGGAAGCCCGCCAATTTTAAACTTAGTGTCTATTAATTATAAAAACACAAAAAGCAAAAATCTATAATAAATTCAGAAACCCTTAAAAAGCCATTTTAAACAAAAAATTGTAGGTATAAAGAAGATGCATACATGTGAGATCAAGCTTATTCCATCTCTAGGAAATTCCTGGGGCATTTATGGGTTTGCACATATTGAGGAGGTACAACCCTCAGATGCTCTAAGTCAATGTTTCTCTCAATGGTTCTTTTCAGATTTTCCATTCAGTCACTCAGTCTGACTCTTTGGGACCCCATGGACTGCAGCACGCCAGGCTTCCCTGTCCATCACCAACTCCTGGAGCTTGCTCAAATTCATGTCCATCGAGTTGGCAATGCCATCCAACCATCTCATCCTCTGTCATCCCCTTCTCCTCCTTCTTCAATTTTTCCCAGCATCAGGGTCTTTTCCAAGGAGTCAGTTAATCGCATCAGATAGCCAAAGTATTGGAGATTCAGCTTCAGCATCCCAACTTTAAACTATCCTCTTTCACTTTCATCAAGAGACTCTTTAGTTCCTCTTCACTTTCTGCCTTAAGGGTGGTGTCATCTGTATATCTGAGGTTGTTGATAATTCTCTAAGCAATCTTGATTACATCTTGTGCTTTATCCAGCCAGGCATTTTGCCTGATACACTCTGCATATAAGTTAAATAAACAGGGTGACAATATGCAGCCTTGACATACTCCTTTCCCAATTTGGAACAGTCCTTTGTTCCATGTCTGGTTCTAACTGCTACTTCTTGTCCTGCATACGGATTTCTCAGGAGGCAGGTAAGTTGATCTGGTATTCCCATCTCTTGAAGAATTTTCCACAGTTTGTTGTCATCTACACAGTCAAAAGCTTTGGCATAATCAATAACGCAGAAATTTTTCTGGAATTCTCTTGCTTTTTTCTATGATCCAATGGATGTTGGCAATTTGATCTCTGGTTCCTCTGCCTTTTCTAAATCCAGCTTGAACATCTGGAAGTTCTCAGTTCACATACTGTTGAAAGGCTGGCTTGGAGAATTTTGAGCATTACTTTGCTAGCATGTGAGATGAGTGCAATTGTGTGGTAGTTTGAAAGCTCTTTGGCATTGCCCTTCTTTGGGACTGGAATGAAAACTGACCTTTTCCAGTCTTGTGGCCACTGCTGAGTTTTCCAAATTTGCTGGCATTTTGAGTGTAGCACTTTAACAGCATCATCTTTCAGGATTTGAAATAGGTCAACTGGAATTCCATCACCTCCACTAGCTTTGTTCATAGTGATGCTTCCTAAGGCCCACTTGACTTCGCATTCCAGGATGTCTAGCTCTAGGTGAGTGATCACACCATTGTGGTTATCTGGATCATGAAGATCTTTTTTGTATAGTTCTTCTGTGTATTCTTGCTACTTCTTAATATCTTCTGCTTCTATTAGGTCCATACCTTTTCTGTCCTTTATTGTGCCCATCTTTGCAAGAGACAGTCCCTTGCTATAAGTTTTTGAAGAGATATCTAGTCTTTCCCATTCTATTGCTTTCCTATATTTCTTTGCATTGGTCATGGAAGGCTTTCTTAGCTCTCCTTGCTATTCTTTGGAGCTCTGCATACAAATGGGTATATCTTTCCTTTTCTCCTTTGCCTTTCACTTCTCTTCTTTTCTCATCTATTTGTAATGCCTCCTTAGTCAGCCATTTTGCCTTTTTACATTTCTTATTCTTGGGGATGGTCTTGATCAATGCCTCATGTACAGTGTCACGAACCTCCATCTCTAGTTCTTCAGGCACTCTGTCTATCAGATCTAATCAGTTGAATCTGTTTGTCACTTCCACTGTATAATCGTAAGGCATTTGATTTAGGTCATACCTGAATGGTCTAGTGGTTTTCCCTACTTTCTTCCATTTAAGTCTGAATTTTGCAATAAGCAGTTCATGATTTGAGCCACAGTCAGCTCATGGTCTTGTTTTTGCTGACTGTATAGAGCTTCTCCATCTTAGGCTGCAAAGAATATTATCAATCTGATTTCGGTATTGACCATCTGGTGATGTCCATGTATAGTCTTCTCTTGTGTTGTTGGAAGAGGGTGTTTGCTATGACCAGTGTGTTCTCCTGGCAAAACTCTGCTAGGCTTTTCCCTGCTTCATTTTCTACTCCAAGGCCAAATTTGCCTCTTACTCCAGGTATCTCTTGACTTCCTACTTTGGCATTCCAGTTCCCTGTGATTAAAAAGACTTCTTTTTGGGTGCTAGTTCTATAAGGTCTTGTAGATCTTCATAGAACCATTCAACTTCAGCTTCTTTAGCATTTCTGGTTGGGACATAGACTTGGATTACTGTGATATTGAATGGCTTGCCTTAGAAATGAACAAAGATCAATCATTTTTGAGATTGCATCCAAGAACTGCATTTCAGATTCTTTTGCTGACTATGAAGGCTACTCCATTTCTTCTAAGGGAAATGGTCCTCTTTCTGCACTGTAATAGACTCAGTAGCTGAGATTCTGGTTTGCTATATGCTATGGAATATTAGACATATCAAATAGTGCTTTAGTTGTTTTAGGTGAGTCATTCTAAAAGCAATTAGTGGTTTTGTCAGTAATAAATACAGCTATTTAAAGACTTCACCAATATTATGGGTTATGCACAATTCCTGGTTCAATAGCTATTTCTAGTCTACCACTTTTCTCTGGCTTCAAGAAACATTGAATGTTATAGCATGTAAAATTGATGCATTTTATAGCTATTCTTGAATCTGCCTTAATTTTTTAAATTAATCATACATTTTTTCCTTTTCTGTTTTTGAAAAGTGACTCAATATCTTTCTTACAACTGTAGCTATATTCCATTTGAAAATGACTCATAGAAAATAGGGCTTATCTGTTGGCTCAGTGGTAAACAATCTGACTGCCTATGTAGAAGATGCAAATTCAGTCCCTGGGTGTGGAAGATCCTCTGGAGAAGGAAATGGGAACCTACTCCAATATTCTTGCCTGGGAAATTCCATGAACAGACGAGACTGGCAGGCTGCAGTCCATGGGGTCACCAAAGAGTTGAATAAGACTTGGTGAATAAGCAACAACAACTGACAATAGGGTCACTTTTGATACTGTAGATAGCCAAACGTTCAGAGCTGTGGGGTCAGGGACAGGTTGCATCAAAATGTCCTTGCTCAAAGGCAGTGAAACTGATGAAATTCTGCTAAACAAAATGTAGGTGTGACTTTCCTGACTACAAGTTCTAATATTCAGCTATGTTTTAAAAGATTTAGTTACATTTGATTGACCTCAGTCAGAAGTGCTGGTGTGATTGCAAAGATATGCTAATTGATCTGCCATTGTTCAGAAGGCCTTTAGGAAAAGACAAGACATATGCTCATATAACATCAGTTCAACTCTCAGCATGTTGCCCTAATTACATGCTTCGGTGTGTGTGCTTAATGACAATTGGAATGAATGCCAGAACTGCCTTAGAGAATACAAGGCTACTGGTTTTTTCCTGGATCCTAAAGATTTCATCATTTTCAGAAGATGGTCTCATTAACTGAAGCACTATTTCTTATCTTCTGATAGTCTTTGTTTTCTGAAAATTTATATTACTTTTTTTAAAGACATATTTCTTTCAATTATTTGATTTTATTTGCCTGTTTTATTGTTGAGGCCAGGGATACTAAGTTGACAGGGAATTGGACAACATCACTTTTTCCATGGCACCAGTAATGAAGAGGCCATAAAAGAAAAAGAGGAAACATAAATGGTGAGATGGATGAAGTCATTGATAACCCTGGCCCCTCCTCAGTTACCAGTGTTTTTTGCTCAACATATTATGTTGCAAATCTCATTAGGCACAGATATTCAATTTTTCTGAGCCTTGACATCTATCTTTACTTTCAAACATGTTTTTAAGTGAAGAATCTGAAACTTGTTCATTTTGATTCCCAAGGTGAATACTACCAAACTCACAAAGTATAATCTTGTTTTCTTATGTTTCATAGTCCCATCCCCCCCCCCCAGTAATTTTCCTGCTTTTTATTCATAATTGTGTATTAGTTTTTTTCTTTTTTCCTTTTTTTTTTAGACTGCAGTGTGAGGATGATGGTATCTTAGTTTCCTGGACAGGGATCAAATCCCCATCCCCACCCCTTGGAGTCTTTACAACTGGACCATAAGGAAATCCTAATTAGTTAACTTTTTTTTATAGACGTGTGGTTGATTTCTCCAAAAGTTTGCCCAGGTTCATGCCCTTGCATCAGTGGTACCATCCAGCTGTCTCATCCTCTGATGCCCTCTTTTCCTACTGCCCTCAATCTTTCCCAGCATCAGAAACTTTTCCAGTGAGTTGACTGTTTGCATCAGATGGCCAAAATACTGGAGCTTCAGCTTCAGCATCAGTGCTTCCAATGAGTGTTCAGGGTTGACATACCTTAAGAGTGACTGGTTTGATCTCCTTGCTGTCCAAGGGACTTTCAGGATCTTCTCCAGCACCACAATTCAAAGGCATCAATTCTTTGGTGTTCTGCCTTCTTTATGGTCCAGCTCTCATTAGCCATTCATGACCACTGTGAAGACCATAGACTTGACTATACGAACTTTGTTGGCAGAGTAATATCTTGATTCCATCTTGTAACTCATCCAGCCTGTCATTTCTCATGATGTGCTCAATTTATAGGTTAAACAAACAGGGTGTCAGCAGACAGCCCTGCCATACTCCTTTCTCAATCTTGAACCAATCAGTTGTTCCATACAGGGTTCTAACTGTTGCTTCTTGACATACATACAGTTTTCACAGGAGACAGGTAAGATGGTCAGGTATTCCCATCTCTTTAAGAGCTTTCCATAATTATGATCCACACAAAGGATGTATGTGTGTGTGTGTATGTGTGTATATATAGAGAGATACACATATGCCACATCTTCATCCATTCATCTGTTGGAACATAGAAGTGCATGTATCTTTTTGAATTATAGTTTTGTCCAGATATACACCCAGGAGTGAGATTGTTGCATCATATGATAATACTATTTTTAGTTTTTTTGGGAACCTCCATATTGTTTTCCACAATGGCTGTACCAACTTATATTCTCACCAACAGGGTAGGAAGGTTCCCTTTTCTCCACATTTTGTCCAACATTTGTTATTTATAGGCTTTTTAATGATAGCCATTCTGACTGGTGTGAAATGATACTTCATTATAAGTTTGATTTATATTTCTTTAGTAATTTTTAGCAACATTGAGCATCCCTTCATGTGCCTATTGGTCATCTGCATGTCTTCTTTGGAGAAATGTCTATTTGGTTCTTCTGCCCATTATTTGGATAATGTTTGTTTTTGTTGTTGTTGAGCTGTATGAACTATTTATATAGTTTGAAAATTAAGTCCTTGTCAGTTGTGTCATTTGCAGATATTTTCTTGCTAAGGGCTTCCCTTATAGCTTAGCTGGTAAAGAATCTGCCTGCAATGCAGGAGACCTGGGTTTGATCCCTGGGTTGGGAAGATCCCCTGGAGAAGGGAAAGGCTACCCACCCCATTATTCTGGCCTGGAGAATTCCATGGACTGCATGGAGTCGCAAAGAGTAGGACATGACTGAGCGACTTTTACTTTCACTTTCTCCCTGTCTATAGATTGTCGTCTTTTCATCTTGTTTTTGGTTTCCTTTGCTGTTTGAAAGCTTATAAGTTTGCTTAGATCCCATTTATTTATTTTTGTTTTTATTTCTACTTAAGAAAACATTGGTACAATTTGTGTCAGAGACTATGAGAAGAGATTTTTGCCTATGAGAAGAGATTTTTACAAAATTTTAACATTAGAAAAAATAGTCAATATTTTGAACCAGATTTTTTTTTTAAATATTTAAAATAAGTGATCAATCTCTTTTTACCCCTTAAATGACCACATTTCAGGACACAAGACCAAAGAGTCATAGAATATTCCAATTAAAAGCCCTTGAATTACCAGTTTCATTCTTTCCCTTATTTTGTGAAGATCCTCTCTACCATCTTAACAGAGAGACCACTTAGCTTCAGCTGTGTCTACTCTCGTAAACATTTTCATTATTTTTGGCCAAATCTGTGACTCTCTGGCAGAATCAGTAAACTGTAGCCCTCAAGTCAAATTCTGCATGTGCTTATGGGCTGCAAGCTAAGAATGGAAATCACGCTTTTGAATGGTTGAGAAAAATCAAGAGAATAGTGATATTTAATGACACAAGACAATTAACAATAATTAAATTTGTGCCTGTAGATAAAATTTGAGTAGAACACAGCCATACTCACTGCCTGTTTATTCACTGTGGCTGCCTACAGGCTACCGCAGCTCTCTGGTTTCTTACTTTTAACATTGGGGAGTATTTTATTTTGCCTTCACAATTTTTTCTGAATTGAGATAATTACAGATTTGCATTCAGTTGTATGAAATAATATGAGATCCCTTGTATATTTTTCCCAGTTTTCTCCAATGGTTATATTTTGCAGTACTATAATTAACATGACTCATTATATTGACAGTGATACTGTCCATTGACAATATTTAGATTTCCTCAGTTTTATTTGTACTCATTGTGTGTGTGTGTAAATTCTATACAACTATTGTCACTTGTAATCACAAGTTCAGAAAATGTATTATTCCTGTGTTTTTTCCTGAAAAAAAAAGTTAGTTGTCAGCACTAAATGACTGAGCAATTATTCAAAATAAACAGAAAAATTCCAAAATTGGAAAATTTTATATTATAAAGGCTGTATGGTCCTTGTCCATATTACTTTGTTTTCCTCAATTAATTACTTCTATTTTGGTGGACAAAACCAACAGTTGTGACTTTTGCTAAGTCTATACCTCAAATTAATAAGAAACATAACAATATTCAATAAGATTTTTAAAATATAATCTAAACATTTTATAGCATCTCATTTATTAAGTCTTTTGCTTTCCATTAATCACAGTCTTTGTACTACTCATCATTATTTTTCTAATTTTTCCTTTGCTTTATTACATTCAATTTTTAAATTTTTTTTTAAATAGTGGTAGATATTAACTAATATATAGACATTCCAATTTTGCTAGTTTTTCCACTAATGTTTATATTTGTTCCAAGATTGGATCCAGGCTCCACACTACATTTAGTTGTTATTTAATTTGTCCTTAATTCCAGTTAGAAGAACATTTCCTCAGTTTAAAAAACTGTATTTTAAAAATTGTTGTTATTCAAGAAAAGTACTTTTGAAGAGAACTGGTTTGGTATGGTTTTTTTAACTCAACAGGCAGCTCTGTGAAGTCAACCAAAATGAATACATAAAAAATTGTCTTATTTTTAAAAATATGAATGTGAGACCCATCTAGTGGACAAAATATTGTATCACACAATAGCCAGATGCAATTTTATCTTTCTGCATGTACATATAAATCATACGGGTATGCATATGTAAGTCAATCAAATATTTTTTATTGGATTTTCTCCTGAAACAAAAATTTTTATAAATCATTTCATAATTCAATATTATCTCTCTTATGAAAGGATGCATCTAGAAACTTCCACACATTGTCTTGAAAATACTAATCTCAACTCTCATTTACATATTTTTCAAACACAGCAGAAATAATTAACTGAAAAAATTTTACTTATTTATGTGTATTCTGTTTTCTTCTAGGTAATGGACTTTTACAATTTTAGAAAATACACTGAGTAAAGGTCCTGGAATTTTGCATATATTTTCATAACTTTACATCACTCTGTGACAAATAGGATTAATTTCTGCCTGATGGCCAATCTCAAACAATGAAGGGAAAGCTACCAGTAATAAATCAAACTATTTTACTACAGATAATTAGCCTTCCAAGTGAAATGGAACATATTCATAATTTGTTTGATAAAATGATTTGAATTCCTCTATTTAAGGGGGCAAGTAGAATAAGCTAATCCTTTTCTTAAGTATGGAAGCTATATGAGAGCCAGAATATATTTCCTTCTTTTGAATTGGGCACTTTTTGGAAGACAAGTGATGGACAAAAGGAAGAGAATATTTCATCTAGGATACAGATTCTTAAAATTTTCAATAGATGCAACTACCTTAGTGATGGGTTAAGGGAAGGAACTCATAAAGCCTAAACAAAGAAGGCAAACCTAATTGGAAGCCATTCAAGTCAAAATCAGAGGAGAATAAAATATAATTTTGTAAAAAGATAAAATTTTCCCTTAAGCTAAACAATGGAGTGCACCTTCTGGTTTCATTTACATTTATATTTACCCAGAGTAGTTTTCTCTCAGGGAAAACAATTTTTTCCTCTTTCAGTGAAATCTGTAAAATGTAAACTGTTAGATATCTGTAGACTCTTCTAGAATGCACAGCTGGAAAAACAAGGATATTTAAACCCTCAAATGGTTTGGGTCCATTTCAAGGTTTTGTTCTTGGCCTTATGAACGAACCAAAAAGTTGCCCTTGGCCTCTAAATTTGGGAATAACAATTTGAAACCTTTGAATGATGTGTTTCATTGGTGCGTATTTTATATAAAATTTGTCCATTTAATACATCTAGTATTTAGCAACTTTCATAAGGGACTAAAACATATATATGGATATTAATAATATTTGGTTTCTTTTCTATGAAAATATCACCTTTTCTAAGCTCGCACATTAACTGCAATCATATCTTTAGGCATATAGTTTTATCTGAAAGTTGATAATTTTCAATTTAATATTCCCAATGTAGTTAAAAATTAATGTTTCAATATATTTAACATATTTCATTGTACAAGATCATTTAAAAAAAGAATGTTTATGCATAAACACTCATACAGTAATAATAGAAAAAATAGTAGTATCTTTTGTAACAATAAATCAAACATGGCCGCTGATGTTTGGCAGTTAAAGAAGACCCATTAAATTATTCTTTTTTTTTTTTTTAAAGAAGACCCACCAAATTATTCCTACAAATGATGATGAACAACTAAACCCAAAGCGACACCTGGCACAACTGGCTAATAAGTTAGTCAAAGAGAGAATTACTAGCAATTATGTTTTCTGATTGCTTACCAGCTGACAACAAAATCTGTGGTTGATATAGTCCTATGTATGTCTGTTTTCTTAGCTAGCTTCTTGTTTTGACGCTTAAAGCATCAATGACAAAAATTTTTACTTTTTACTTCAGAATCAGAGTCTTTGTTCAGCCTTAAATATCTTCCGCTTCTGCCTTATGTTAGCTCATGACTATAATGTGTATAAGATTAATGTGCAAAAATCAACTGCTGGGAATTTTCTGTGAGCCTTTCTGGAGGCATATTTTCATGGATTTGGGAGGAAACTGGCAAACCAGAAGGAGAGAGGAAGACTTGATGAGATAAGAGAAAAGATATAATGTCCAAAGTCAAACTTCTTTCCACCTCGCCGTTTGGCCTGGAGCAGCACTGGGCTTCCCTTGTGGCTCAGCTGGTAAAGAATCTGCCCGCAATGGGAGAGACCTGGTTTCCATCCCTGGGTTGGGAATACCCCCTGAAGGTTGTAAAGGCTACCCACTCAAGTATTCTGGCCTAGAGAATGCCATGTATAGTCCATGGGGTCACAAAGAGTCAGACGTGACTGAGCAACTTTCAGTTTCAGCATCAGTAGAAGTAGTAGTTTTTAGATCCTGCCACTTGTCTCTGCCTCATATCCTGTTTGTGATGTGGGACAGAATAATATTGGTAAGATATTAACTATGTCTGCTTTTCTTTCTCTCACCTGGATTTATCATTTCCCCTTCTCCCAACTCCAGTAAATAGACCTTGCCATGTTCATCTCTTCCAGAAGGGAAGCATCAAAACAAAAACAAAATGCCCACAACAGCCACAAAAACAATAACAATTCTTTTAAAAGAGACTATTTGAGATTCTTCTTGGCCTTGGTTTTCAGATATTTAAGGCCTTGGGAGAATGAAGAAGATTTAAAATATAAAGATACATGAAAGAAAAATGATTATCTTTCCCACCAACTTTTCCAACAGTAGGGACAAGAAATGGAGATGACAGTATAAGAACAGAGGCTAGGAGGGATGTGAGGAATGAAGAGAGATTGATTGGGGTGCCCTCAGTCTATAGGTAAAGTCCTGAGAGGTTGACATCAAGACTCAACATGGACATCATTATAGCAATTTCTGTAACATGTCACAGGGGCATGTATGTTAAGTCACTTCTGTCATGTCCAATTCTGTGCAACCCCATGGACTGTAGCCCGCCAGGCTCCTCTCTCCATGGGGTTCTCCAATAGAAACACCATATTAATAGAAAATAACAAACCTATTAGAAGGGGCCATGGGAGTAGGAATTTCAGTACTTAGCTTAATAGTCTGATGTCCAGCGACCACAGACAGAAAGGCAGGAATGAAATTGTTAAAGATGTGGTTTACCACCTCTTAAGCACTTGGAATTACTTAATTCCCCCAAAACTTAAACCCAAACCCAGGGAAAGGGGCATGGGGACTAAACTGACTTACAACAATTTTATCCTACGCTTATAAGATGAATGCTCAAAATAAGGTTAATTTTGTTATATAAAAAAGTAAAGTGTATCTCTTATACACTGAGTTCTTGCACACTTACTGATTGATATTCACATCTACTGGCAACATAGGACATAAACTCGTTGCAGTGAAGAAAGGTGAATGTCAATGTGTTACTGCTCAGTCATGTTTGACTCTTTGTGACTCCATGACTGTAGCCCACCAGGCTCCTCGTCCATGGAATTCTCCAGACAGAAATATGGGAGTGGGTAGCCATTCCCTTCTCCAGGGGATCTTCCCAACCCAGGGATCAAACCCGGGTCTCCCGCATGGCAGGCAGATTCTTTACCACCTGAGCCACACTAAAGGAAGGCTTTGCACTGTTGGCAAAGGCAGCAACATCAGAGCAAAGTTGAAAAGATGAGTAGGAATATGCCAGATGAATAATGGATGAGGGGCATTTAGGGAAAGGGAGACTACACACAACACTGAGAAAGGAAAAAGGAGAATTGTGTGTCTGAGTAAGATCAAGAAGTAACACTTGGAACACAGTCACCTAGAAATTAGTAAGCAGAGAGCCCTGAGGATGGAAAAACAGACACAGCTGGAACATTAAAGTCCCTGTTAAGAAGTGTTGGTTTAGGTCTATATTGACAAGGATCTATGAAAATATTTTAAACAGAGGCATGGCATGAATCAATCTGATCTGTACAAAATTAATTCAGGTGGAGTGTGTAGGACTCTTTGAAAGGCAGACAGATCTGTTAGGAAGCTGACGAGAAATTATGGTTTAAACTGTAGGAGTGGAGACAGAAGACAGCTCAGATTTACTTGGCATGTATAATTGATGGGATTTAGAAAATTAGACATTAGTTATGAGGGAGAGGTTGATGATAGCTCCCAATTTCTGAATGGAATGTTAGTACAATTAATCAAGCAAGATAAGGAATATAAGAAAGAGATACGTAGAGATGGCTGGTTGAATGTTGGAGATAAATTTTTGGATTTCTGGACTAAAAGCAGGTTAGAGAAATTTCATAGCCACAAAGCATGGTTTGAGTAAATTTGTACAGCTTTTCCAATATTTGTGGTCTTTACCATGCTTTTGCTATTTCTCTGTCACTTTCCTTCTTCAACCTTGAATCAGCTGACACATCTGGTGTGTTCAGTGGTGCTCACATTTGACATTCCTTGAGCCTATCTCTGACTTTAAATTTGATTTCAATCTGCCTTCCATAGCTTTGTCCCTCTGCTGATTAAATTGACCATAATCCCCTTGCTTGAGGATTATTTGAGATCACCTTGTCCTTCTTTATGGCAAGAAATAGGCCATGAACCATTTCAACAAAACAAAACAAAAAAATAATAGATTAGGAGACATTATAGTTCCAGACACTATAGTTGGAAAATCACCCTATCAACAGATCAAGTTGGCATTCACTCACCATCTGAAATGAGACACCCTGGTGGATCAGACAGTAAAGCGTCTTCCTACAATGTGGGAGACCCGGGTTCAATCCCTGGTTTGGAAAAATCTCTTGGAGAAGGAAATGGCAACCCACTCCAGTATTCTTGCCTGGAAAATCCAATGGACGGAGGAACCTGGTAGGCTATAGTCCATGGGGTCACAAAAAGTCTGACATGGCTGAACGACTTCACTTTCACTTTCACCATCTGAAGAGGCAGCAGCTACAAATGATCAGTGAATTGCCAGATATATCAATTGCTTCCACCCTTATAATAAGGGATAATACATATGTAGTGATTTTTAATTCCAGGCTCATATTTTAAGTGCTTTGCATATATTAATTCATTTAGTCCTTTGCCTCAAACCTGTGAAATATACTATTATTATCCCTATTCTATAGATGAAGAAGCTGAGACATAGAAAAATAAAATTGATCAATAATGCACAGTAATGTGGATTCAAACCCAGATAGTCTAGCTTCAGAGACTTTACACTTGCTCAATATACAGTACCGATTTGCATTAGCTTTCTATTGCTACTGCAACACATTACTATAAACCAGCCTTGTCTAACTCAATGAAACTAAGCCATGCTTTCTGGGGCCACCCAGGATGGAGAGGTCATGGTGGAGAGTTCTGACAGATGTGGTCCACTGGAGAAGGGAATCGCAAACCACTTCAGTATTCCTACCTTGAGAACCCCATGAACAGTATGTAAAGGTAAAAAGATAGGACACTGAAAGATGAACTGCCCAGGTCGGTAGGGGCCCAATATGCTACTGGAGATCAGTGGAGAAATAACTCCAGAAAGAATGAAGGGATGGAGCCAAAGCAAAAAAACACCCAGATCTGGATGGGACTGGTGATAGAAGCAAGGTTCGATGCTATAAAGAGCAATATTGCATAGGAACCTGGAATGCTAGGTCCATGAATCAAGGCAAATTGGAAGTGGTCAAACAGGAGATGACAAGAGTCAACAACAACATTCTAGGAATCAGTGAACTAAGATGTACTGGAATGGGTGAATTTAACTCAGATGACCATTATATCTACTACTGTGGGCAGAAATCCCTTAGAAGAAATGGAGTAGCCATCATAGTCAACAAAACAGTCCGAAATGCAGTACTTGGATGCAATCTCAAAAATGACAGAATGATCTCTGTTCATTTCCAAGGCAAACCATTCAATACCATGGTAATCCAAGTCTATGCCCCGACCAGTAACACTGAAGAAGCTGAAGTTGAATTGTTCTATGAAGACCTACAAGACCTTCTAGAACTAACACCAAAAAAGATGTCCTTTCCATTATGGGGGACTGGGATGCAAAAGTAGGAACTTAAGAAACACCTGGAGGAACTCAAAGGCAAATTTGGCCTTGGAGTACAGAATGAAGCAGGGCAAAGACTAATAGAGTTATGCCAAGAGAACGCACTGGTCATAGCAAACACCCTCTTCCAACAACACAAGAGAAGACTCTACAATGGACATCACCAGATGGTCAACACCAAAATCTTATTGATTATATTCTTTGCAGCCAAAGATGGAGAAGCTCTATACAGTCAGCAAAAACAAGACCAGGAGCTGATTGTGGCTCAGATCATGTGGCTCCTTATTGCCAAATTCAGACTAAAATTGAAGAAAGTGGGGGAAACCACTAGACCATTCAGTTATGACCTAAATCAAATTCTTTATGACTATGCAGTGGAAGTAAGAAATAGATTTAAGGGACTAGATCTGATAGAGTGCCTGATGACCTATGGATGGAGCTTCATGACGTTGTATCAGAGACAGGGATCAAGACCATCCCCAAGAAAAAGAAATGCAAAAAAAGCAAAATGGCTGTCTGAGGAGGCCTTACAAATAGCTGTGAAAAGAAGAGAAGTGAAAAGCAAAGGAGAAAAGGAAAGATATACCCATTTGAAGGCAGAGTTCCAAAGAATAGCAAGGAGAGATAAGAAAGCCTTCCTCAGTGATCAATGCAAAGGAATAGAGGAAAACAATAGAATGGGAAAGACTAGAGATCTCTTCAAGAAAATTAGAGATATCAAGGGAATATTTCATGCAAAGATGGGCTCAATAAAGGACAGAAATGGTAGGGACCTAACAGAAGCAGAAGATATTAAGAAGAGGTGGCAAGAATACACAGAAGAACTATACAAAAAAGTTCTTCATGACCCAGATAATCACGATGTTGTGATCACTCACCTAAAATCAGACATTCTGGAATGTGAAGTCAAGTGGGCCTTAGGAAGCATCACTATGAACAAAGCTAGTGGAGGTCATGGAATTCCAGTTGAGCTATTTCAAATCCTGAAAGATGATGCTGTGAAAGTGCTGCACTCAACATGCCAGCAAATTTGGAAATCTCAGCAGTGGCCACAGGACTGGAAAAGGTCAGTTTTCATTCCAATCCCAAAGAAAAAGTGAAGTTGCTCAGTCATGTCCGACTCTTTGCTATCCCATCGACTGTAGCCTACCAGGTTCTTCCGTCCATGGGATTTTCCAGGCAAGAGTACTGGAGTGGGTTGCCATTTCTTTTTCCAGGGGATTTTCCCAACCCAGGGATTGAACCTGGGTCTCCTACATTGCAGACAGACACTTTACCATCTGAACCACCAGGGAAGCCCCATCCCACAGAAAGGCAATGCCAAAGAATGCTCAACCAACCACATAATTGCACTCATCTCACACACTGCTAAAGTAATGCTCAAAATTCTCCAAGCCAGGCTTCAGCAATATGTGAACCATGAACTTCCAGATGTTCAAGCTGGTTTTAGAAAAGGCAGAGGAACCAGAGATCAAATTGCCAACATCTGCTGGATCATCGAAAAAGCAAGAGAGTTCCAGAAAATGATCTATTTCTGCTTTATTGATTATGCCAAAGCCTTTGACTGTGTAGATCACAATAAACTGTGTAAAATTCTGAAAGATATGGGAATACCAGACCACCTGACCTGCCTGTTGAGAAACCTGTATGCAGGTCATGAAGCAACAGTTAAAACTGGAGATGGACCAAAAGACTGGTTTCAAATAGGAAAAGCAATACATCAAGGCTGTATATTGTCACCCTGCTTATTTAAATTCTATGCAGAGTACATCATGAGAAACTCTGGGCTGGAGGAAGCACAAGCTGGAATCAAGATTGCCAGGAGAAATAGCTATAACCTCAGGTATGTGGATGACACCACCCTTATGGCAGAAAGTGAAGAAGAACTAAAGAGCCTCTTGATGAAAGTGAAAGAGGAGAGTGAAAAAGTTGGCTTAAAGCTCAACATTCAGAAAACTAAGATCATCGCATCTGGTCCCATCACTTCATGGCTAATAGATGGGGAAACAGTGGCTGGCTGTTTTTCTGGGCTCCAAAATCACTGCAGATGATGATTGCAGCCATGAAATTTCCTTTCTCCTTGGAAGGAAAGTTATGACCAACCTAGACAGCATATTAAAAAGCAGAGACATTACTTTGTCTACAAAGATCTGTCTAGTCAAGGCTATGGTTTTTCCAGTTGTCATGTAGAGATATGAGAGTTGGACTATAAAGAAAGCTGAGTGCTGAAGAACTGATGCTTCTGAATTGTGGTGAGAAGACTCTTTAGAGTCCCTTGGACTGCAAGGAGATCCAAGCAGTCAATCCTAAAGGAGATAAGTCCTGGATGTTCATTGGAAGGACTGATGTTGAAACTGAAACTCCAATACTTTGGCCACCTGATGCAAAGAGCTAACTCATTGGAAAAGACCCTGATGCTGGGAAAGATTGAGGGCAGAAGCAGGGGACGACAAAGGATGAGATGGTTGGATGCCATCACCGACTCAATGGACATGAGTTTGGGTAAACCCCGGGGGTTGGTGATGGACGGGGAGGCCTGGCGTGCTGCAGTTCATGGGTTGCAGAGTTGGAGATGACTGAGCGACTGAAGTGAACTGAATAGCCAATCTGTTATCCAGTTCTTGAGGTCAGAAGTACACATGGATCATAGCTGACCTCTAGAGGTTAGCCTTCCAAAGTGGTCTAAAGCCAAATTCTGTGCTTATTCTGGAGACTCTAGAGAAGAATCTGTTTCTTATGTTTTCTAGCTTCCAGAAACAATCTGCCTTCTTTGGCTTGTAACCCTTTTCTTCATCTTTGAAGTCAACTTGGAGCATCTTCAAATCTCTTTCAAAATCTGTTTCCATGGTTATGTCTCCTTCTCTTCCTTAGATCCTCCCAAATCCCTCTTATAAGGATGTGTGTGTATGCTCAGTCACTTTAGTCATGTCTGACTCTTTGTGACCCCATAGACTATAGCCCTCCAGGCTCCTCTGTTCATGGGATTTTTTAGGCAAGAATACTGGAGTGGGTTGCCGTTTCCTTCTCCAGGGGTTCTTCTCAGCCAAGGGATAGAGCTCACATGTCCTGCATCTCTTGCATTGTAGGGTGATTCTTTACCACTTAGACACCTGGGAAGTATCTTACAGGAACAGTTTTGATTAAAGTGGGCCCACCTATATAATCCAGCACTATCTTCTTACCCTGAGATTTTTAGTTTTATCATATCTGCAGAGCCCCTTTCTACATAGGCAACATGTTCCCAAGTTTCAGGGATTAGTGTGTGGACATCTTTGGGGAGCACTGTTCTTTCTACTGTACCATCATTGACATTTTGTAGATAATGCAGATATTTCCTCCCTCAGAGACCTCAGTTTTATCCTTCTAATTTTATGAAATTATTTGCTATAAACATAACATCCTTCTTTCTCATAGACAAACACACATATACACCCATGCACACACACTTACTTATTCATACCACATAATTTTCCATTGTGGAGCTAGAAGTTTACCTTAAACGCATGAAAAAATATTATGGATGAGAGCTGGTACCCCATGATGGTCAACACTTACATTCTTACCTAGATACTCAAGGAGCACAAGAAAAGTTAGTCAGCAACCACTGTGGAGAACCAACTTCTTCCATTGTTTATGTGCATGCATTTATATCACACCAGAACCCTGACAGATGCTTTGGATAATGTATTTACCTTACACTACTGTTTTTTCCCAAAGAATTTAAAATGATAAATTGCCATTGAAATGGAATCATAATTATAATTTTCAATTCTTTTGTTGTTAATATATTCTCCAAAAATGGAGGAGGATACCCAAAAATTAATGATTCAGAGTTACCTATGTTTCATTCCAGAATCCTTACACTTGAGTCAGAGGTAAAAAGATACATCAGGAATCACCTCATCGTCTTTTTGGGTGGCATAAAGGTACAGTCTCTTGTGGGAGAACTGATGACAGAAGACCAAGGTCATGGATTCCTTGGACTTTTATAATAGCATAAGCAGTTAGCTTAGAACTTCCCAGCGATACAGTGGTAAAGAATCCAACTGCCAATGCAGGAGACAATCCCTAGGTTGAAAGGATCCCTTGGAGGAGGAAATGGCAACTTGCTCCAGTATTTATGCCTGGAAACTTCCATGGGAGCCTGGTGGGCTATAGTCCATAGGGTTGCAAAGAGTCAGAAATGCCTGAGGACACACACACACACATGCACACACACAACGAGCTGCCGTTTGCTTTAATAAATCCTTCATATGCTGTGCTTAGTCACTCAGTTGTGTCCAACTCTTTGCAGCACCATGGACTGTAGCCTGCCAGGCTCCCCTGTTCTTGGGGATTCTTCAGGCAAAAACACTGGAGTGGGTTGCCATGCCCTCCTCTAGGGCATCTTCCCAACCCAGGGACTGAACCCAGGTCTCCCTCATTGCAGGTGAATTCTTTACCATCTGAGCCACCAGGGAAACCCAAGAATACTGGAGTGAGTAGCCTATCCCTTCTCCAGAACTGCCTGAACCAGGAATTCAACTGGGATCTCCTGCATTACAGGAGGATTCTTTACCAGCTGAGCTACTGGGGAAGCCCTGTAAATCCTTCATGGTCTTATTATATTCCCAGATGGCCTATAATATAGAATTACACATTTAAATAAAGTGAATAAATCTCAGACATTTTAGTGAGAATTATTTTAACATTAGCCTCCATTTTTAGAATATTTACAGAAGATTAAAGTGGTAAACAATTTTTTCTTTTTCACATGAAGCGGATGCATCGACTTTTGAGTCATTGTTCTAGTTGGGGCCAGTGCTAGGTTAAAGATCTTGAATGGTTTTTATACCAAACTTTCCATGTATCACTGCTTAAGATGTTCATTCTTCCCATGTGTAGATTCCCTATAACCTCCAGAAACAAGTAAAAACAATCTCCTGTGACCTTTTTGTGTTCTTTGTGCTGTTAGAATAAAAGTAAGCGTTTTGTAAATGAGTTATATCTTGCTCATGTTACTTAAACTGGTAAATTGGTACAACTCCATGTTATTTTTGACTCTACTCCATGTTATTTTTAACTCTGCTTCCTAGAAGCTACCTATCTATTTTTAAATATTTATACAATTATTCTTTTTTAATGGATTGACAATTCTTATATATATTCATTGCTAAATACTTGAAGAAACAAACTGTCAAATTTGAAACTTTTATATTGTTATGGTGCAGCCAGTTTTCCACATTCCTGCGAGAAACAGGTAATGCATATTCACTAAACAAAGACCAGCTTCCTCAACTTCCGTATGATGTGAAACACTTGGATAAAGTATCTTTTCTCTTTTTTCCAGAACTTAAATTTAAAGATATATATTAAATCCAACTATGAAAATATGTTAAGTTTCTTTCCTTTGAGAAGAAGAATGTACTGGGCACCGTATTGACTCTTTATGTCTGGATTTAAAAAGTAAGGCAAGTTGACTACTAATTGGCAGAAATGACTCACTTAAGTTCTTGCTCTTCTTGCAAGAGGTAATAAAACTAATCATGGAAATACAGCATATTTGTTTCAGCTGAACGGCGGTCTAGGGGTTCCCAGCCTTTTATAAACTTTCTAGTTCTACTTGCCCAAGCTCAGATGTGTGAACAGGAAGGATTGTGAGCAATGCAAATTATTGCACGTACAACCAGATTCTCATTAGACACCTGTTGACTGAGTTGCTAGCTGGAGTAAGACCTGACACTGAGATTGTGGTCTGGGAAGTGACAGGGATGGGGGATGATTAGGGAAGCAACACAGGGAGCTAATGAAAAGTATGCTGTTTAGAGCAGAACAAAATGCCAGACTGATTCTGGATTTATGGTCCAAGTAAGAGGAAGAGTAGGAGAGAGTTGTGCTATATATATGTATATACATATATATAATTTTATATAAAATATAATTTTATGAAAATATTAAAAAATATAAACATAAATATATTTTTATTTTTGTGTTATTTTATTTATATTTTATATAAAAATATATTTTTTTCTTAGAGGTGGAGTTTCTCATTGCAAAACTGGATCCCAATTGGCACTAAAAGAAAAGAACTGGACTTGCGGATCAAGAGGATAGGACTTGAACAAATCTGACACCTGCTCTGATGCCACCTCGAGTGTAACTCTAACCGGCATTGTGAATGGCTCTTCCTTTGTATAGGGCTGCATGCACACTAGTTCCCTGGAAGAACATTCCCAAGGTCTTCAGGACCATGTTGTTGCCTGTCCACTTGAGAATAAGTATCTGCCATCACAAAATTCAGAACATCAAATTCTCCATTCTTTTTAAAGTGAAAAGTTTGAGTTGAGTCTAAAGTTGTTCGCAAACTGCTTATTGAAAGACTGAATAAACATGAATTAATCCTGAAACCCTATTTAATCAGTAGTTTACTAGAGAAAGTTTTCTTTCAGTCATTCACTCCACAAAGATTGATTAAGCAGCTGTCTTTCAGCAGATAGATTAGCAGACAGCGGGCCCCAAACAAAGAGATCCTCTCAATTATTATTATTATTTAAAATCCTATATTAACATGTTTTGGAAGGACCCTTGTGAAGAAGTTTAGCAAACATGAGGTGTGTAACTTTGCTTCTCCTGCTTGAGCAGTCAGACTCCAGACACTCCCCCCATCCCAAAAACATAGTTTATTGCTTTTGGGCCAAGAAACCAAGAACAATAAAGCTAGCAATAATTTAGAAGTATGGATCTGTTAAAACAATTTATAAGCTTGTCCCTAAAGAAATCCTGGACTAGAATAAACTGAAATCTTTTATTCTTCTTACCTGCATTTCTCCAGTATGTGGCTATGCTGTTTTACTAGTTTATTCACAGAAAATAAATATATTTCCTCCCATGATTTGTAAAAGTCCTTTTATAGGACTATTTTCAAGGGAGCTCTTGCGCCACAGCTGGGACTTAGCTCTATTTTAAAAGGAAATGAGAGTTTGCTCTGTTCAGTAGCAAAGCAAAGACACCTAGGTGCTGCCACCCTGGCCGATCCTGCTGGAATAGCACAGAATGATGAAATAATAACATACAAGTGTGGGATGTTTGAGGAGATGTTTGTGGCAGCAACAAATGCACACGTTGTCTGGTTTCTTAACCTTTCCTCTGATATTTTCAGGTGTCATTTCTGTCCATCATTTGGGGTTTAGTAGGGATTTTACCATAGACGCAGGCTTCTGGATTTGTCTTGTAGCCCAGAGTGTTGCCTTTGCTCTGCTCTCCTCATTTAACAACCCAGCAGGGACTGCGAAGGGCTGCTCGTTACTTTTCTGTCTCGTCGTGGAGCTTCAGAGGGACCAGCAGCTCTCCTGAGCCAAGGAGCCCAGCCTGCACAAGAGGTCACCCTCAACACCTCCAGGAGGGGTGTGACGTCCACTGTCTCAGCTTTTATAGTCCGCGAGTGAAATGGCCAACACTCTGAGGCAAAGAGCAAGTATGTCTGTACGCTGATGCCTTTTCCATTGTGTGATCTTGTCCAATAATTCCCTGGTCTCTCCTTTTAAGAGGGTGGAGAGAGAGTAAGAGAGAGAGACTCTCTCTGTCTTCATGTGGTGAGTGTTCGGTGAAGTATTTGGGGAGCATTTAGTAAATGCTGAGAGTATGACTGAAGAAATGACATCTGGAGAGTACATGTCTTAATACAACTTAAGCAAAATGAATTCTGTCAGTCCTTATATTTTCATTAAAATCACTTGAATGAATGTATCTTAAAGTGAATTAATCTGAAAAATCAAGATAATTTACCATCTCTGTGGACTGATACAGAATACTGAATAGAATGAATGGCTTTTAATGAATATAAGGATTTTCTATTAGTCCAGGATCTTGGGCTATAGTAGTTTGATTTATCACAATTATGAAATTTGATCAAAACATTTTTTAAAAGAATCAAATTACAGAATATTAGGTGAATTTAAAGGTAAAAATAGATAGTGTATCATGAAATAAAAATGTTAGTAATATTGATAATTATTGATAATTAACTGAAGTTTCAGTTTTCAGTTTAATAGTGATAATTGTAATTTACATGACAATATATTATATAAAGTTCTTTACCCAATCATTGACCTATTTTGTTTATTAAATTTTTATCCAATCATTGGCTCAGTAAACATTAAACAAGTCCCTTCTATGTAAAGCAGGGTGGGCATTCGAACTGCAGAAAGAACAAAACAGCAAAATGCCTTTATGGGCCTTGTAGTTCTAGAATTAAATGTCACATCCATTTTTCTCTCGTGGTGAATGTATGAGGAGATAACTATCAGTGCCCACATTTGTAAACATGGAACTGGAAATTTCAAAAGATAAGTAATTCTCTGAGCATACCCAGCTGTTTAGCTGACTACTGGGAGTTTGAACTGTTTGTTGAATGACAACACTGTTCTTAGAGGATCTCGGGGCTCCTTCTCAGGGCTCCTTAAGTAGTCTGTGAAAAACCAGTGTGACTCAGATTTAGGATGAAAATAAGATTGCTTTATCACTAGTTAGCATGAATAAAAGTGGAAATATGAAGTGTTTTGAAGTACTGACAGTCAAGAAATAATAGTAATTTCATTCTCTGACTATAAAGAGTCGAGTCACAAAAAGCAAAAATTTTACAATAAATGATAAGAGAGGACATGACTGACAGATACAAATACTAAAGAATTTTCCTCTAGAAGAAAAAAAATGCACTTTTTTCAAATAAAATTTAAACTAAACTGCAAGTTAATTTGATGTCATAAATTTCATGCATAAAATTGAAAGATATCAGTCGTCTTTTGATTGTCAGTCTATTCAGTGACTGGTCTCTAAAATTAGAAACATATGGATGCCTGAATTTTTTAGATATTTATTTAGATTATTTTGACATTGGTCTAAATTTCTGGTGAAAGCTTTAAAGTTGGAAAAATATATTTGAAAAATTTCTGTAATATTAAAAAAACATTACCATATAACTTATGAAATTGTGAGAATGTATCATAGCAGAAAAGGGGGAAAAATGGCCATTTTCATGGAAAGAGGAACGACTTGGAAAATAATACATACAAACACTGCATTTTTAGTAAAATTAAGTCCATGTGCAATGCTGTTTTCCAAAATATAGAAACTAAACCATCTTTTCTGAATATAAATTAAATGCAGAAGAGGAAAATAGTTCCCATTCTATCCCACTTCTCTTTATGGTTTGTATAAAACCAATTTTGAAGTCTTTTTATTTTATTGTAATTGCTTACTGACATTAAATAGAAGCACATTTTAATGCTTCACGTGTTGTTGATAGTTTTAAAATAACCTTTATACAGTACATATTAACATAATAGATTTTTTGAAACCAGAACTTTTATGGCCTGACATTAGATTTGTAATTGAAGTTTGTATATTTTCTTAAATGAGCTAGAGTCGTGAAATGTAAGTGTTGAACTCAGTCAGTAAAGTGTATGCTATACTGTGGTTGTTGTTTTTGCTAACAGCTCCCAAATCTGAGAAACAGCAACAGTTTTGCACTTATGCTATCTGTCCAACACAGGCCATCATGGTGCATGGCTCCATTTCAACCTCCAGTCATTACCAGTGAAGAAGGGAGAAGTACAGATCATGCATTGCAGTATCTTAAATTGGCAAGGAGCATATGTCTTTTCCTGAAGAAGGGGAAAGCAACCCACTCTAATATTCTTGCCTGGAGAACCCCATGGACAGAGGAGCCTGGTGGGCTACAATCCATGGGGTTGCAAAGAGTCAGACACTACTGAGAGACTAACACATACATACATACATATGTCATTTCCACTAAAGTCAGTTGATCATGCCACACTTCAGCCTAAAATGGGCTGGCTAAGGGGGAGAGGAGAATAGTTATAAACAGACCTAATGACTGTAATGAAAGATCTATAGAGAGAATCTTTGAGATCATCTAGTTTTTACCCATTATACAGATACGGAAGGTTATTTCTAGCAAAAGAAAGAAGATAGCTCAAAACCATAAGCTGATTAATTTGGATACTGGTTATAAGCAAGGGCTTGTTTTATTCTTCTAAAGATATATTTAAAGATACATCTTGTAAAGATACATTACATGCAAAAAATGGGCACAATAAAGGACAGAAACAGCAAGGACCAAACAGAAGCTGAAGAGATTAAGAGCTGGCAAGAATACACAGAACTATACACAAAAGGTCTTAATGACTTGGATAACCATGATGGTCACTCAGCTAGAGCCAGATATCCTGGAGTGTGAAGTCAAGTGGTCCTTAGGAAGCATTACTCTAAACAAAGCTAGTGGAAGTAATGCAATTCCAGTTGAGCTATTTCAGAACCTAAAAGATGATGCTGTTAAAGTGCTGCATTCAATATGCCAGCAAATTTGGAAAAGTCAGCAGTGGCCACAGAACTGGAAAAGGTCAGGTTTCAGTCCAATTCTAAAGAAGGGTAATGCCAAAGAATGTTCAAACTACCATACAATTATGCCCATTTCACATGCTGGCGAGGTAATGCTTAAAATCCTTCAAGCTAGGCTTCAACAGTACCTGAATTGAGAACTTTCAGATGTACACACTGTATTTAGAAAAGGCAGAGAAACTAGCGATCAAATTGCCTACATCCACTGGCTCATAGAAAAAGCAAGAGAATTCCAGTAAAACATCTATTTCGGTTTCACTGACTACACTAAAGTCTTTGACTGTGTGGATCACAACAAATTGTGGAAAATTCTTAAAGAGATAGGAATACCATCACTTTAAAAATTACCTGTCTCCTGAGAAATTATGCAGGTCAAGAAGCAACAATTAGAACTGGACATGGAACAACAGACTGGTTCAAAAGTGGGAAAGCAGTATGTCGAGGCTGTATATCGTCACCCTGCTTATACTTCTATGTAGAGTATATCATGCAAAATTCCGGGCTTCATGAAGCTCAAGCTGGAATCAAGATTGCCAGGGGAAATATCAGCAACCTCAGATATGCAGATGATACCACTCCAATGGCAAAAAGTGAAGAGGAACTAAAGAGCCTTCTGATGTGGGTGAAAGAGAAGAGTGAAAAAGCTAGCTTAAAACTCAGCTTTCAGAAAACTAAGGTCATAGCATCTGATCCCATCACTTCATGGCAAATAGATGGGCAAAAAGTAGAAACAGTGACAGATTTTATTTTCTTGCGCTCTAAAATCACTGCAGAAGGTGACTGCAGCCATGGAATTAAAAGACACTTGCTACTTGGAAGGAAAGCTATGACAAACCTAAACAGCATATTAAAAAGCACAGACACTCTGCTGACAATGGTCCACATAGTCAAAGCTCTGTTTTTTCCTGTAGTCATGTATGGATGTGAGAGTTGGAACATAAAATAAAGCTGAGCACTGAGGAGTAAATGCTTTGAAATCATGGTCCTGAAGAAGACTCTTGAGAGTCCCTTGGACAGTAAGGAGGTCAAACCAGTCAATCCTAGAGGAAATCAACCCTAAATATTCATTGGAAGGAATGATGCTGATGCTGAAGCTGAAACTCCAATACTTTGGCCACCTGATGTGAAGAACTGACTCATGGAAAAGACCTTGATGCTGGGAAAGACTGAGGGCAGGAGGAGAAGGAGACGACAGAGCATGAGGTTGTTGTATGGCACCACTGACTCAATGGACATGAGTTTGAGCAAACCCTTGGAGGCTGAGAAGGCCAGGGAAGCCTGGCATGCTGCAGATCATGGGTCACAAAGAATCGGACATGCCTTAACAACCAGACAACAACAGCAGCAAAGATATGTGTGTACTGAATAGCTTCTTTGTGCCAGTTCTGGGTTAGGTAGGATCTTGAAATTAAAAGAAATAGGGATAAGTTATTGAAATGATTTTCACAAGAGAGGGACTTCAGAGTAACATCTTAGAGTAAAAGTAAAGATTCATAAAAACAGGGGAGAAAAAAACCTTTAGATGGACAGAAGAGAATCAGAAGAGAGGCATGAAATATTAATATGGTAGCACTGTGTTTTCATTCAGCCACAAATAAGTTAGTTTGGCTAGGTAATAAGGTACAAATGAGGGTGTGGTCAACCACAAATTAAAAAGGGAGTTGATATGAGGGAAATGGAAAGGAGTTTGAATGTTCTCTGTGATCTACTATAACGGAGGGGATCTTCTGACTTCCAATCCAACATTATTTCAAAATTCTGTTTTACTGCAAAATGTAGCATATAAATTCATTACTCAATTCTTTCCAAGGGAGAGGAGATTTCAGGGGCTGTATTCAGGGGTCATTTGCACGTGTTTGGGAGAAGTGTGCCTGAATCACCGTCTTTTATGACTAGATTTTCTGGTGTTTCACAGCCTGGGAGAACTAATAAGTGATTCAGAAGGTCAACAAGGATAGGTTCCAGATTGCCAGTCTCCAGACAGGATTCAGCAGAGTGAGACTGGATAGTCCTGAGATTATCCTATTGCCTTTGCAGGCTCTGCTGTATCCCAGAGCCGGAGGGACCAGTCATGCACTTATATGTGCTTACGAGGTTTCTCTCTCCCAGCAACAGTCCGTGGTTGATGACAAAGGGGGAGTTGGGCTTTCATTTTCCTCAGCAGGGTCTGAGCTCTGATAGGTTAAAGACTCTCCTCATTCCACCTTGTATTCCACCCAACCCCATGCCTGGGAAGATATTGTTGATTTTCTTGGCAAATGTGGGAAATAACTACACAGAAAAATGCTAAAATTTAAGAGAAACCAGAAACTTGTTTCAAAGACAGCATTAGTGAATCTGACTCTCTACACAGACCAATATTCAAAAAAGTATGGCTCTTTTCTTTCCTTTTTACAGACTTGTAACTTTCCTTATGGTAGGCAGTTCTATGTATTTGATGAAAAACCATGAATAAGCATGGTTGAAAATGTAAAACAGAGCAAAGCAAAACAAACAAACAAAAAAGTCCAAAATGAAGCACTTCTTCAGCAACCAAAATGCCCTAGACTACAACAAACTTTAACTCTGACCACATGCAAAGCACGTTGCTTAGAAACCCAGAGCAGTGGGTTTGCCCAGCAACTTCAGATCCTACCAGTTGCCCCTGGGAAGAAACTGACATGGTGACCACAGCATTAAAGAAATATAGAAATGCAAGTCATCTGTAAAGGATAAGGAAAGGAACATAAGCAGATCTAAACATTTTTAGTTGTTGTTTGATGTTTAAGAAACTGTATAAAAGATGAAGCCCTGACTTTCATTGTTTGGGTCTAAGATTCATATTGTTTATGAGGGTTATACCCCATGTGTTATGGCTTCCACCCTCTCTGGTCAAAAACTGTTCAAACATGATGTTAGCTTTTAGTAGTCAAAATGGTATTAGGCTTATTGGTCTATAAGTTTTATTGCTCTCACAACCCTATATGTATTAAACCCCCCTTTTATTTCTCATTAGGAATAACTAGACAGGTATAATAATTCCAGATTATGGAATGGGTAGAATGAGATCACCTCTTAGCCGGATTATTGCTATGTTGTACATCTGTTTCAGTGTGGTCTGGCCAATCCTCAGATCATAGTTTACACTAATAGAAAAAACTTTCTAAAAAGTAGATCTGGTCTTGTCACTCTGCTACTTAAATGTTACTGATGGTTCACCCCTAAAATCATATTAAAATCTAAATTCTTTAGTATGGTATCCAAAGTGCCACTATTGCTTTCCAGTAGTTCATTATATTTCCTCTGTATTCTGAACATGCAAAGCCCTTTTCAACCTCCACGAGTTTGTCCCAGCTCTTCCATGGCCCTGGAATAGTCATTTCTCTCTTCTCAATCTGATAAGCATCCATGCTGTGGCATGCTGTTCTTAGTTGCTCGGTTGTGTCCAGCTCTTTGCAACCCCATGAACTGTAGACCACCGGGCTTCTCTGTTCAGGGGGATTCTCTAGGTAAGAATACTGGAGTGGGTTGCCATGCACTCCTCCATGGGATCTTCCCAACCCAGCGATCCAACCTAGGTCTCCTGCATTGCAGGCAGATTCTTTACCAGCTGAGCTACCAGGAAGCCTGATAAGGATCTACTCACACTTAAAAATCCAGCAAAAATATTTGAGGAAAGCCCTCCTGATTTCTTTCAAAGTAAAGTAACTACTCTGTTACAAATCCAATGTTCTGAATCTGGCCAAAGGAGGAGCTTAATAAATTTTGTTAACTTATGAATTAGAGTTCTTTTCCAGGACATACTTGAATCGCTGATATAAGTAATCTTCTGGTTGTAATTTTAACTTCATTACATGTGAGTTACAGTCCTAAAGTAGGGGTAGTCAAAGAAATTTGCCATGGTATCATTATATAAAATCATATTTATTTGTTAACTTACATTTAAATTTTGGAACCATCTTCCTCTTAAGGAATTTATGTCCTATCCCCAGACTCTTTCATGAAAACCAATATCAGAATACAAATTTTTCCTTTAATGAGCATTCTGGTTTAATCCAGGTATAATAGAGAGAACCCAATTTTTATAATTACATTATTATATGGGATAGGTTAATTTAATAAATAACATGTGAAGAATCCATTTTAGTTAAAAAGAATAACAGACCATGTGATTATCTGGCAATTTTTATATTATTTGTATTCTAGGTCTTCATATTTCTTCCATTCCCCATCCAGTCTAATAGACACTCTTATTGAATCAACTAAGACTTCTTCCTTGAATTGTACAAATGAAAATTAGTTATTAACTTATGTGTCTTATTTAGAATGCAAGCTACATGAAAGTAGGGACCTGGATATGGCAACTTGCTTAAAACTCTGTTTTAGTGCTTTGCTCAAAGTTTAAAATGTAGTAATCTCTTTAACAAATATTCATTAAAGAAACAAATGTAAATATTGAATGCTCAATAAACATATTGGGCTTCCCTGGTGTCTCAGCAGTAAAGAATCTGCCTGCAAGGCAGGAGACAGAGGAGACACAGGTTCAATAACTTGGTGGGGAAGATCCCCTGGAGGAAGGCATGGCATCCCACTGTGGTACTCTTGCCAGCAAAATCCCATGGACAGAGGAGCCTGGCAGGCTATAGTCCATGAGGTTGCAAAGAGTTGTATACAACTGAAGGGCCTGAGCACGCACACAATATACATATTCATTTTTCCATTTTTGAATATACTCAACACAAAATTTTTCCATAACAGGTTTGTGAATACTTAATTTAACAAAAACACGTAAAAGTAACCAGTGCTAACCTCTCAAACATTCTTTTAAATTTTCTTACAGAAGGATGTATTGAGTACTTATTATTTGTTAAGAACAATGTTTATAGTAAAGACTGGGCCAAACTGGAGATATTTCTGCAATCACCATAAGCAGGTACTTGTGGATCTATAATCAGTTTTGCAGAACATGAAGATTTCCAAAGTTTATTTTGTGGCAAAATATCTGCTACTCCAAGTACTGACACAGTTTTTAAAATGCAGACACACGAAACTCTACCTAATGAGTATGCAAATGTGGGTGCTTACAAATCTCTTTGTGTGAGGGCACATGGATATCTGGCATAAAATAAGATAAAACATTTATACCCACAACATTGCCAGGAAGGGAAGATTAGGTTCTTGTGTCCTAAGAGAAGGGTTTTTTTAGTAGACAATGAGGTATGAAGACAGAGAGAGAGCAAGAAAAGAGAGAAAGGAGAGAGACATAGAGAGACTGTTTTGATCTCAGTAACTAATTATATCTAGATTAATGGAATTTCTATTGGGATATTGATGAATAGGAAATATTCCCATCAGGTTAAAAAAAAGATGGTAGGATGGTGAAGTGACATTTGACACGAAGAAAGAGCATTATATTTCTCATTGAAGAGCACTGAGGTTCTACTCACTTTTCAAAACCCAGTGATAATGCTTTTAACAAAATAAGAAATACCTGCTCCAATTCTGTCATCTACATCAGGGAAGAATTTTATTCTGGAAGAGCAAAATTTTGATAATGTCTGCAAATGAATACTTTTTTTTTTTCTTTTTGGAGGATGTGTTCAAGTGCAAATCTAGTCTAGTGATTGATAAGTAGTGATGTGGGGAATGAGTTTTTTTTTTTTAAGTCACTAAGATAAGTTTGACTATTTGTGACCCCATGCACTGTAGCCCACCCAGGGAACAGGTAAGAGCAAGAAAAACCAGCAATATGTGTTGCTCTGTTGTTTTTCACTGATATTATCAAACTTAATAGCTTTTCTCTAGTGCATTTTGAAATCTAAAAAAGTACCTACATTAGAGGCAGCTTATTAATAGAAAATTGAGTGAGGAGGTCAGAGTGTAGTTCAACAAGACAGTGAAAATGAGGACTCCTTGTTTACAAAGGCATGCCGTTCACATTTTTCTGATATGATATAATAACGATGACGGTTAACATTTTGACTGCTTACTCTCTACGTATGATCCTTATGCATTATCTATTTAATATTCATAGTAACCCTAAGAAGCTGATTATGTTATACCTGTGATTTTTTGAGTGAAAACGTTGAGGGAGAGAATGGTTAAATACTCAGTCTCTGGTCACACAGCTAATAAACATTCCTCAGATTTGAACTCTAGTCTGACTGACTCAAGAGCTTCTATTGATGGCTTTGTTATTGCCACCACATCAGAGAAGGAGGGCAGCGTAAATATTATCCCCGGGTGTGCTGAGTGACAAAATCTCAGGGAAGTGGTGTGAGGAGGGTGAGAAAGAGCTGAGGGAGCTAAGTGAAGTGACCCAGGGAGAGAATGTGTATGGGCTCAATGTGAGATCCAAAACCTATTATTTGGTGAAAGTATTCTAATGATAGAAGCAGAGTTTACTTACATGAAATCTGGAGACCCATTTTCCTAAAAAACAAAAGGTTATAAAGGTATAACTGAATGCACCATACCTTGAAGGCCCAGCCTACTTAACATATGATACACCTTAACATTTCTTCCTTAACATCTTTGAAGCTGATATTTAAACCCTGGCTAAAACCACTTAATCCATCACTGTATCCATGCTACATTTTGGATGGAACTCAGAAATTATTTTAAGTCATTTAATAATTCAATTTAAAGAGAGAGAAATTAAAATTAATACTAACAAAAAAAATTTAAAAGTAATAACATACCCCTCTCCAAATGGACCTATTTACATTGTATTCACGCAGATATAGAGGAAAGTCCTGGGTAGTTTCTTAATATTTAAAGTGACCACTGAAATAAAAACACAAATTCAGTGCAAGTCTTTATAAATTTTTAAAGAAAATTTGGTCTTGGAGAAGTTTTTGTTACTGAAGGAGGTATCCATTATGTTGATCTAAGAACATGAAAACTATATCTAGATTTTTCTCTATGTCATGGAAATTTCTTAGTTAACTCATGGGAGTTCTCTGGCAGTCCAGTGGTTAGGATTCCATGCTTTCACTACTGAGGACTTGGGTTCCATCATTGGTTGGGAAACTAAGGTTCCACTCGCCACAGTGTGACCAAAATAATAATAATAATAGTAATAATAAAATAGTTAACTCATGTGTACTAGAAGTAGACCCACAGTTATAACTTAAACACATGGTGATACTATAGCACATTTATGTAAATTCAAAATCCATGAAATTCCTTAGGAGTTATCAGAAATTCGTTTACCATTTCACAGATCCAATGCATTGGGGTCTCTGGTTTACCATGTGTTGTCTCTGTAGTTGTCTGGTATATGTCCAATAGCTTAGAGAGTGTTAGATGAGGTGGTATGTTATGGTGGCTGGAAGTGAAGACTCCGTTCTTACATACCTTGAAACACACATGACTTACTTCTTGTTAGCTATGTGACTCTGAGCAAGTTCTTTATTCTGTACCTTAGTTCCTCCATATGTTCAAAGTGAATGGTTATAGGACCTGATTATTTGGTTGTAAGGATAAAATAAAATAATCAGCAGCCACACTTGATGCTGAATGTAACTAACTGCTCTGACCTTGAGCAATAATCATCATTCAAGGAGTATCATGGCTAGCATTGCCAGAATAAGCAAATAAAAATAAAGGATCCCCAGTTAAGTTTGAATTTCAAATACAAAATACAAAGATAAATTTAATGTAATTCTGCCCTATGTGATGTTGGAAACATAACACTAAAATATTATTTATGGTTGAAACTTTATCTGGCAATCCTAATCATAATGCTGATGATGGCATTCAATGATTTAATTTAAACAGTTTTGTTTGAATATATACATAAAATTATTGACTGGAAATTTTAAAGTGACTAATATTCATGCATTTAAATACATTAATTTTGCTACATAAGCTAACCTTCAATCTACGTGTGAGTGTGCTAAGTTGCTTCAACTGTGTCTGACTCTTTGCGACCCTATAGACTGTAGCACACCAGGCTCCTCTCTCCATAGGGATTCTTCAGACAAGAATATTGGAGTGGGTTGTCATGCCTTCCTCCAGGGGATCTTCCCGACACAGGGATCAAACCTGCATCTCTTATGTATCCTGCACTGGCAAGAGGGTTCTTTACCACTATCACCACCTGGGAAGCCCAACCTTCAATTTAAATGTATTCTTATTCAACAGTAGCTAGAGATTATTTATTCAACAGCTAGTATAGAAGCTACTAGGTTTCTTCCACTTGTTGGTAAATAATGAGACGTCAAACTAGAAGAAACGACTGCACAATAGCGATCCAAATTCAAATCAGTCAAGGCTTTTACTCAGTATGGTGCAGATACAGAGAGACCGTGGGCTAGAGGTCTTTGAGAAACATCCTGCAAGTAATGTACCAGATATTATTGCTCCATGGGTAGGATGAGTCCACAGTGGTGAAGACCAGACAGGAAGATGATGTGACAATAACACAGATAAATAAAAAATTACAACTGCGGTAAGTACATCAGAGGAGGTATCAATATGTGGTGCTGTAAAAGAACAAAGGAAGAAGTTTGGATGTGCTCAGGAAAGTCAGGGAAGGCTTCTCTGGGAAGCAATAATAGGACTGAGATCTAAAGGATAAGAAGGAGTTAAGTAGGAAAGAGAGATACAAGAATATAATTTTAAGTAGAGAGAATAGCAAGCACAAAGATCCCAAAGGGGGAGGGAGCATGATGTTCAATGAAACAAAAAGAGGACCACTGTGGTCAGAATGCTAGCGAGGAATGCGAAGTCTGAAAGGTAAATAGGGGCCAACCCATTGGATGGCATCACAGACTCAATAGACATGAGTTTGAGTAAACTCTGGGAGTTGGTGGTAGATGGGGTGGCCTGGTGTGCTGCAGTCATGGGGTCACAGAGTCCTACATGACTGAGCAACTGAACGGAAATTTGGACTTCAAGTTGTTAGTATTTATCCTAAGTGCCAGTGAAATAATTTGAGTAGAGTTAACGGATGATGAATATGTGTTTTTCAAGTTTGTTCAGGCCGCTTTGCGGAGAGTGGCTTGGAGGAGCCAGTGGGAACTCTGAATGGAATCAGTGGAAAGTTT
Source organism: Odocoileus virginianus (assembly GCF_023699985.2). Lineage (NCBI taxonomy): Eukaryota > Metazoa > Chordata > Mammalia > Artiodactyla > Cervidae > Odocoileus > Odocoileus virginianus. Next base: position 19,970,453 of record NC_069698.1, read on the forward strand.
TTCCTAAAAAATACAATTTAAGATAAGTCTTGGAGGATTTAAAATGAAGATGAAAAATAAGGTGCAAAGGAAAAAGAAATATCTGCTGCAAATTCTGGATCCAGGAGTACACTTGTGTGATTGGAAGAGGGTCCATTCAGTGCTGGAAGAGAGTGTCCACTTAATGGAACATGGAAAATGTTTGTATTGGTGGAGGTGGAGTAGGAGGAAATTCAAAAGCCAGTAGAAATACCTTGTGAATAAAGGTAAATTGTTTATAGTAACCCTATATGTAATAAGTAGTTACTGAAAGTTTTTAGTAGAAACATAATTATGAGGAGTGCTTTGATGTATTTTAAAGTGCATACAGTGTCAAGAATAAAGAATTTAAGCTAGGGAATATAAACTGGAAACCATGGGACTAGCTGGGCTCCCCTGGTGACTTAGATGGTAAAGAATCTGCCTGCAGTGAGGGATACCTGGGTTCAATCCCTGAGTTGGGAAGATCCCCTGGAGAAGGGCATGGCAACCCACTCCAGTGTTCTTGCCTGGAGAATCCCCAAGGGTAGAGGGCCCTGGTGGGCTACAGTCCATGGGGTCTCAGAGTCGGACACGACTGAGCGACTAAGCACTTAATTACACATCTGCTGCTGCTGCTGCTATTTTCTCGCTAAGTTGTGTCAACTCTTTGTGACCCCGTGGACTGTAGCCCACCAGGCTCTACTGTCCATGAGATTTCCCAGGCAAGAGTATTGGAGTGGATTGCCATTTCCTCCTCCAGGGGATCTTCCTGACCCGGGGATCGAACTCATGTCTCCTGCATTGGCAGGCGGATCCTCTACTGCTGAGCCACCGGGGGAAGCCCCTACGCATCAACTGTAGTACAATCACTGTGAAGAGGAATAGGTGTCATTTAAAGACTTGGTTTGGAGAGAATGGAAGCAGAAAGATAAAAATAATGATGAAGGAGCAAAGAAGAGGTTGGGAATTAAATGCAGTCGTATATCAAGCCCAAGGGAGTAAAGAAAGAAATTCAAGGAAGTGAATTTCCAATGTAACCTGAATTTAAGTAGTTTCCAATGTTTATCAACCAGTTTTGCTATTATCATTTATGCTGAGGCCACAAACTCAAAGCCTTCATTTTATACAACAGCACATGTTCATTCCTTAGGCTCTATGCAGACTGTGGAGTGACTGTGACTGTGTACCAAGCATCTTCTTCCCTAGATTCTGGCAGAAGGAGCAGCCCTGTTAAGGACACCTGGTGCTTCTGGTAGAGGAGAAAGCGTGAGGGAGAGTCATGAATTGTTCCTTAGAGCTTCTGCTCAGAAGCTGCATAGGTGCTTTTATTGACTAAAGAAGTCATACAGAGAATCCTGATATCAAAGGACAAAGAATATAATCTATTTATAGGGAGGGGCAGTAAAAAAATGTTTAAATGAAATTTAACAATCATGAGCATTCTGACTCATCAGTCCACTTCTGGTTACTTACCCAAGGGAAATGCAGACATAAAGCCACACAAATCTGTATGTTAATGTTTGTAGAGGCTTTATTCCTGATCATCAAGAATGGAAACAATCCTAATAGTTATCAACTAGTGAAGGAGAAATATGTGGTGCCTCCATACAACAGCGTAATATTCAGCAATAAAAAATCAGCAAACTACTAATGATACATGTAACACCATGGATGCATGTCAAAGACATTATGCTAAGTGAAAGAAGCCAGATTTAAATGGTTACATACCATATTACTTCACATATATGACATTCTGAAAAGGATAAAACTGGAAAAAGAAAACAGACCAGTGGTTGGCAGAGACTGGTGTGGGGGAGGCCACTGACTACAAGTGGAAACAAGGAAATTTTTGGAAGGATGATGGGACTATTCTATATTTTAACTGTGATGGCGGTTAGACTACTGTATGTTCATCAGAACTCATAAAACTATACTCTAAAGGGAGAAATTTTATTTAATGCAAATTATGCCTCTACATTGAGTAACATGTATTTGTTAGTTAGTAGGAAATCACTTTTACTTCCATGAGTTACTTCATACATAATTAAAGAACAAATAGATGCCTAAAAGTAAGTAATTGATTAACAGAGACAAAGCAAACAAATGAGTATGCAAATGCTCATTTATCTACAGTTTTTTTTAGAGGGGGACAGTAATTCACGAATTTTGATATAGTTTCCAAAAAATGCAACTTAAATACTAAATTTTACAATAAAGAAATTTAGCTTTTTATTTACCTTTTAAGGAAATGACCCTCAGCATGTAATGTATATTATAGAGTTTATGGCCTGTGAGTTTTACAAGAGAAGTGGGCCTCAGTAAATAATTATGAAATGCTTTTGAGTCATTTCAATTCCCAAAGAAATACTGCATAATCTAAATAAGGAATGCTGCATTTTAATGGACATAATATTTTAATTTGGTAGTTACACAAAACTGTGTTCTGGCAGTTTATAAATTGTATGAACATGTGCAAATTCAACTGACATGCATTATTCAAGAATGAATAATTGTCCAGAAAGATGAGCAGAGAGAGAAGAATGAAATATAATTTCTTTCCCTCTCTCTCACTCTCACTTTCTTTCTCATTTCAAGATAGCACAGCAAATAAAGAAAAAGAGGGAAGGATAGGTTACTTTTACTAGTGATCCAGTAGACAGTAAAAAAATAAACTATAATAGTATTGGAGAAAAATATTTCAAATCATTGTTGTTGTCCAAAATAGTCTTATATAATTTAAGTAATTCAGTCAAATAACTGGTGAATTAGGATAAACCAGATTAATTTTTTAACTAAGTGTTTTGAAACAAAACAAAATCAAATCACATTGATTGCTTACGGGTATTTTCAGGGAGGGAGGGAGGTTAAATTTATCAGTGCTGATGTATTAGACACTTGTACTATGATGTAGTGAACTCTTTTTGTGAACCCCAAGATAGCAAAGAAATGCTACACCTCAGTACCTTTTGATTGACGTGGACCAGAGACAATCAGAGGGTACTGTCATTTCTATCTTGATTCTAGAATCCTGTGTAGAATTTTGGTGGGAAGAGTCTTGTTCTGTTTGAAATTAGAATCTAAATTAGGTTCCCTGTTGGGGCAGCATTATGACCCTTCCTGTCTAACCATTCAACATTCCCTAGGCATCTTTAATAAGGAGCACTACAACTATTTCATGCCTAACAGTGTGTGCATTACAAAGGCACTGTTGCCTTTTGATCCCCTCACTGTCACTCCTTTAATCACAAACGCTTTGAGAACCAAAGTGTTTGATTAGGAAGATATTTAGAGTAATCAAAAATCTACTTTTATCCAAGTACTCAGCTATCTTCAGAAAAATTGATAACACAAGATCAATTGTTTATATCCTTTTTCATATTCTTTCCCATTATAGCTTATTGTAAGATTAATGGCTCAGATGGCAAAGTGTCTGACTGCAATGCGGGAGACCTGGGTTCAATCCCTGGGTCGGGAAGATCCCCTGGAGAAGAAAATGGCAACCCACTCCAGTACTTTTGCCTGGAAAAATTAAGTGGAGAGAGGAGCCTGGTGGGCTGTAGACCATGGCGTTGCAAAGAATCGGACACGGCTGAGCGACTTCACTTTCACTTTTTCATAAGATATTGAGTATAGTTCTCTGTGCTAGACAGTTGCTTGTCTGTTTTATATATGGTAGTTTGTTTATGTTAATCCCAAACTGCTAATTTATCCCCCTCTCCCTCTGCTATTTATTTTGGTAACTGTAAATTTGCTTTCTATATCTCTTGAGTCTTTCTGTTTTGTAAATAAGTTCATTTGTATCAATTTAAAATTTTACATGTAAGTGATATAATATTTATCTTTCTCTGACTTACTTCACTTAGTATGATAATCTCTAGGTCCATCCATATTCTGCAAATGGAGTTACCTCATTCGTTTTTATGGCTGAGTAATATTCCATTATATAGATATTCAATATACCACATCTCCATTATCAATTCGTCTGTTAATGGACGCTTAGTTGTGTGCATGTGTGCTAAGTCGCTTCAGTCATGTCCAATTCTTTGTCACCCCATGGACTGCAGCCCAGCAGGCTCCTCTGTCCATGGGATTCTCCTGGCAAGAATACTGGAGTGGGTTGCCATGTCTTCCTCCAGGGGATTTTCCTGACCTGGAGATTGAACCCACATCTCTTATGTCTCCTTCATTGGCAGATGGGTTCTTCACAGCTAATGCCACCTGGGAAGACTTAGTTGCTTCTATGTCTTGGCTATTCTATATAATGCTGCTTTAAACCCTGCAGTGCATTAAGAAAGATCACATTTAACAAAAAATGGACACTGTTACATATTTAGATATCTCCACTCCTGTTTAGTATATTTTGTCTATATATGTTTCATCCTGCTCCCAGTGATAGAGTCACAATTCTTCCCAATAATAAGTGGTTTGTAATCCATCAGTAGGCAAATATTCTGGGTATTGTGGGCAATCAGTGTCAAGGAACAGCTAAGTGATGTTCCCTGGGAATACTAGAATGATGTGTGCAGGTCATTACTCTCAGTCACCCCAAAGTAGGCAGTAGACGAGGAAGAGATTTCCATTATGTAGGCACTAGGCAGTTGACTGAAACTGAGTTTCTTGCCCAGCACAGCTCCTGGGCATTAGAACTGTGCTTCTCATAAGATCTTTGTTCCCACATCCTTGCCCCAAGAGTTTCTAAAAACAGATCCATAGTAAGACCATATTTAGAGACATTTGGCTTTTGGCTTCTTCAGGGTTCTGACTTTTCCTAACTTCCCCAAGAATTTTCACCCACACCCCTTCATTGTCTCATAAATAAATACACAATTTTTTTTTTTTTTTTTGCCTCCTCTTCCCTTATAATAGGACTATCAGACTCTTGGAGAGGAACACAGTCATCTGTCAGAACAGACCCTTAAATCCATTAGCAATTTAAAAAATTATTTAGCCTTCCTTAAGGATAGAAAGAACTTTGTTTTAAGAAACAAAGTGTTCTTGCCTGGCTCAAATTACAACAGGGAAAAGAAGAGGCTTCATTTTGTCCTGGGAAGGAGGACCCCTAAGGAAGAAATTAAATGGCTTCTTCTAGTGTAATGCAAAGGAAACTTGGATTTTCATATCAAAAACACAAGTTGAATGTATATATATATTTTTAAATAAAAGAAGAAAATCTTAATTCACTCAATTTCCTTTAAAATTGCTGTTTCATTCTCCTATTTTCTTTTTTTCCCTTCTTTTCCTTCTCCTGTTCCACATTTATATACGGTATACTCCATAAAGCAGTCCAGAAAAATTATTAGGATCCTAGGTCAAAGAGAAAAAATGAAATTAAAGAAAAGCATCTATTGATTTCCTCTTTCCTCCAAAAAGATGAAAGACTTTTAGTTTTTCAAAGGCTGCTATAAAATATCCAAATACTCACCAAGGCACAAAGGCAGTAAACTATAGCTGAAAGAATATTTGAATGGAAGTATACTATTTTAATGACTTGGTCAAGTTTTTCAACTTTTTTTTTTATTTTTCAGTTTCTTTATCTGAAAGTGAACTAACTCTGCTAGATCCTATAATTATAGAAGTCTATGAATCTTCCCCATCCCCAACTTTTTATTACCCTTAAGCATTAAAACGGTTTGATAATGTGATATATAAAATCACTCCTATTTATTGACTTTAGACAACGAAAATGTTGTATTAAGGAGATTCAAATCTCCCCCCTTTACCCACCTAACTACACACATGCTTGCACTTGGACAGAATTCTTAAATGTCATATAATCTCATACCAGGTATTTCACAATAATGATAAAACAAGGATAATACACAGACACACACACACACACACACACACACACACACAGGGTACAGTGGTCACCACTGGCCTCCTTTCTTCTCTTTCTGCTATCAAATCTGCTCTTTTCTTATTTGTTCCTATCAAGATATATATGATTATAGATCAAGATGTAAGATATTAGTATTGCAGTATGTGCATTTTAAAAGAGAACAGAGATGGAACTCTAACCTCGATATTTCAGTTATGGACAAAGGAGAGGGCAGGATCATCACTCTTTGGCACCCCTGAAATCATTCAGTGATGATTCTGCTGGCAGAAAATTCAATGTCTTAAATGAGACTTTTGGACACAACAAGAAGAGAATGTGTCCAAAAGTGGCACAAGACCTAGAGAAATATAAGTTGAAAGAATATTTGTATAAAATATAGAGGGAAAACCAATCTGTCAAGATGTTCATTATGGGATTATTTGCCAAACAACAGTCATGAAAACAACAATATACCAACCATAGGAAAGTAATTTAAATCATAAGCGATTCAGGTAAGAGAATTCATGATGGTTATAAAATGATGGTTATAAAAACCAGGGAGTGACATGAGAAATGTCTACATATTTAAAAAGTAGTTTTAAAAATTTGACATATACCACCTAAAAAGGTACAGCAGGAATATTAATCTGCTTCATTTTGTGTACCCTTCTATCCCAGGCTCTATGAATCATTCCATGAAGACCTATAAGACCTTCTAGAACTAACATCTAGAACTAACATCTTTTCCTCATAAGGGACCGGAATGCAGAAGTAGGAAGTCAGGAGATACCTGGAGTAACAGGCAAGTTTGGCCTTAGAGTACAAAATAAAGCAGGGCAAAGGCTAATAGAGTTTTGCTGAGAACTGACTGGTCATAGCAAACAACAACACAAGAGACAACTCCAACAACACAAGAGACAGCTCTACCCATGGATATCATTAGATGGTCAAAATCGAAATCATTGATTATATTCTTTGCAGCCAAAGATGGAGAAGCTTTATACAGTCAGCAAACACGAAGACCATGAGCTGGCAGTGGCTCAGATCATGAACTCCTCATTGCAAAATTCAGACATATTGAAGAAAGTAGGAAAAACCACTAGACCATTCAGGTATGACCTAAATCAAATCCCTTATGATTATACAGTGGAAGTGACAAATAGATTCAAGGGACTAGATCTGATAGACAGAGTGCCTAAAGAACTATGGATGGAGATTCGTAACACTGTATAGTAGGCAGTAATCAAAACCATCCCCAAGAAAAAGAAATGCAAAAAGTCAAAATGGTTGTATGAGGAGGCCTTACAAATAGCTGAGAAGAGAAGAGAAGCCAAAGGCAAAGGAGAAAAGGAAAGATATACCCATTTGAATGCAGAGTTCCAAAAAATAGCAAGGAGAGAAAAAAAGCCCTCCTTCGTGATCAAGCAAGGAAATAGGGGAAAGCAATAGAATGGGAAAGACGGAGAAGGCAATGGCACCCCACTCCAGTGTTCTTGCCTGGAAAATCGCATGGACGGAGGAGCCTGGTAGGCTGCAGACCATGGGGTCACTAAGAGTCGGACACACCTGAGCGACTTCACTTTCACTTTTCACTTTCATGCATTGGAGAAGGAAATGGCAACCCACTCCAGTATTCTTGCTTTTGAGAATCCCAAGGACAGAGGAACCTGGTGGGGTCTATGGGGTTGCACAGAGTTGGACACGACTGAAGTGACTTAGCAGCAGCAGCAGCAGCAGAGATCTCTTCAGGAAATTAGAGATACCAAGGGAATATTTCATGCAAAGATGGGCACAATAAAGGACAGAAACCATATAGACCTAACAGAAACAAAAGGTATTAAGAAGTGGTGGCAAGAATACATCAGAAGAACTATACAAAAAGGATCTTCATGGCCCAGATAACCACAATGGTGTGATCGCTCACCTAGAGTCAGACATCCTGGAATGAGAAGTCAGTGGACCTTAGGAAGCATCACCACGAACAAAGCTAATGGAGGTGATGGAATTCCAGCTGAGCTATTTCAATCTGTAAAAGATGATGCTGAGAAAGTGCTGCGCTCAATAAGCCAGCAAATTTGGAAAACCCAGCAGTGCCACATGGCTGGAAAAGGTCAGTTTTTATTCCAATCTCAAAGAAGGGAAATGCTGAAAAATGTTCAAAATACCACACATTTGCACTCATCTCACATACTAGCAAAGTAATGCTCAAAATTCTCCAAGCTAGGCTTCAACAGTACATGAACCGAGAAATTCCAGATGTTCAAGCTGGATTTAGAAAAGACAAAGGAACTAGAGGTTGAATTGCCAACATCCTTTGGATCATAGAAAAAAGCAAGAGAATTCCAGAAAAAACTCTGCTTCGCTGATACACTAAAACCTTTGACTGTGTAGATGACAACAAACTGTGGAAAGACCTCAAGAGTTGGGAATACCAGACCACCTGACCTGCCTCCTGAGAAATCTGTATGCAGGTCAAGAAGCAACAGTTAGAACCTGACATGGAACAATGGACTGGTTCCAAATTGGGAAAGGAGTACGTCAAGGCTGTACATTGTCACACTGTCTATTTAACGTATATGCAGAGTACATCAGGCAAAATGCCTGGCTGGATGAAGCACAAGCTGTAATCAAGCCTGCTTAGAGAATTATCAACAACCTCAGATATGCAGATGACCCCACCCTTATGGCAGAAAGTGAAGAGGAACTAATGAGCCTCTTGATGAAAGTAAAAGAGGAGAGTGAAAAAGCTGGCTTAAAACTCAACATTCAAAATACCAAGATCATGGCATCGGGTTCCATCACTTCATGCAAACAGATGGGAAAACAATGGAAACAGCGAGAGACTTTATTTTCTTGGGCTCCCAAATCACTGCCGATGGTGACTGCAGCCATGAAATTAAAAGATGCTTGCTCCTTGGAAGAAAAGTTATGGCAAACCTAGACAGCATATTAAAAAGCAGAGACATTGCTTTATCGATCAAGGTCTGTATAGTCAAAGCTATGGTTTTTCCAGTGGTCATGTATGGATGTGAGAGTTGGACTATAAAGAAAGCTGAGCACCAAAGAATTGATGCTTTTGAACTATGGTGTTGGAGGAGACTCTTGAGAGTCCCTTGGACTGCAAGGAGGTCACACCAATCAATCGTAAAGGAAATCAGTCCTGAATATTCATTGTAAGGATTGATGCTGAAGCTGAAGCTGAAGCTTCAGTACTTTGCCCACTTGATGTGAAGAACTGACTCATTTGTAAAGACCTTGATGCTGGGAAAGATTGAAGGCAGATAGAGAAGCGGACAACAGAGGATGAGATGGTTGGATGGAATCACTGACTCGATGGACATGAGTTTGAGCAAGCTCCGGGATTTGGTGATGGACAGGGATGCCTGGTGTTCTGCAGTTCATGGGGTGGCAAAGAGTCAGACATGACTGAACGACTAAACTGAATTGATATCCTAGGCATCTTAAACAGTATCTGGTGTAGGTGTTCAATAAATATGTGTTGTGTGATTTTATTGCTGAGTCATTTAAAGTAGATATTGAATGATAATACACAAATAAATGCAATGATAGATCTACATTAGGGTGTGGAATTATGGTACATACTTTTCCCTGATTTTTCCTAACTTCTTGCTTTTTTCCCCCACCTTGCTCTCCGTATATATCCTGTTGATATGCAGTCGTGCATATTTTTCAGTCTCCCTCCACCTCAGTACATGTCCATTTATGTTTGCAAGCCGAGCATAAAAGATAATTCAATGAAGAGGGAAATTAGGAATTTTTTAAAAGATGATATTTCTTTGAAAAACAAAAAGCAAGATATAATGTGCTATGTACTTTTTGTAGCTACAGTCCTGTCTCCAGCCAGGGACAGCTACATAGCACAGAAATGACTTTTTTCTGTTTCAGTCATGAGCTAGTTTTTCCATTGTACATTTATTCCACAGTTAATAAAACAGAGCAATTCTCCTTGTTTTTAATGTTCTGCCAGTGAACATACTGCTAAGAACAATAAGTATGAAATAAATTCTTGTGTTTTTTTTCAGAGAGAATTAGTTTCTTACCATGAAGTTTAGCCAAGTCAGGCAAATTAAACCTAAACAATAAAGCTTCAATTAGACATGTTATAGCACAGACTTACGCCGCGTAGAGTTTCTGAGCAGATTGTAGTTATGGAAATCAACAGATATATAACAATACACATTAACCTCTGATTTTAGGTATATTTTAGTAGCATGCGAAGCCTGGGACAGACTGCACTATTTTCAAACTCAAAATTGCAACCTGGTACATAGCTTGATGCACATCCATTGTGGATGCTTCCTTTCTGTTTCAGTGTTATTTTTCCGTCCATTCACTCTTTGCTTCTTCAGGAAATTCATTTGCTAGCTGTATAATCTTAGATGAGTTGCTGAATAATTTTGGCTTCAGTTTCCTCAGAAAAGGCAGGCAGTATTTGTCATTGTCCTATACTAGTTGCTGGGGTTGAGTTACACATGAAGCATTTTTAAAGTCCTGGCATACCTCAAAAGTGTTAGCTCCTTTTACTGTGCCCCAGGCACTCTGCTAGGAATTGCAGGTATGGTGATGAAAAGGATGGGCTTAGTTGTGGTTCATGGCAGCTTGTATCAAAGTGGGTATCTTCATCAAAAGACAATTCTCTATGGCCCTCTAGAGTTTCTGCATGGCTTATGAGCAGAAGCACTGACAGTTTTTTGTCCTGATTGTCTTTTCAGGGATGTTTATATGGAGAACAACCTTGGAAGATAGAGATAGTGTCTTCCCCCAGAGAAGAGAGCTGGTGGCTTGTTTTCCACCATTAAAAATAATAATAATAATAATGCCTCTCTCTCTGGGACAAAATTTGCTTGGGCAGATTTGCTTGAAGCCAGTTCTGAAAGACTGACACTTCCTAAATTTGAGATTCTTTCACTGCAACCCATTGTATGTACACGCATCACCTAGTCCTGTCGTTCTTCCGTGTAGTAACTGGGGTCTCAGGCAGTCAGGGCAAATGTTGATATTTAGATATAGCCATTAATGTGAATAATCTTTTATTTCTGATCCAGGCCCTGTTTGCCTTCTCCTAGCATCCAAGTTAACTTGTTAACTTGCAAGTTGGATAAAATTTCAGATTTTTCACAATTGCTGAAAATCATTAGGTAAATTATCAGAAGCGTATAACATGTCTGAATAAACACAAAAATGTACATACACATACATTCTTGTGAGTGTAGAAAAATTGAGGATAGCTAAATGATATAGGAATGTACAGTAGGATGAAGTTAGTATTAATCTATTAATTTATTGAATTGACACTAAAAACCTTAGAAACATGAGAATTATCTAATCAAAACTACTAGCTAATGTTGGGAGTTTACACCAGTCTTGCCTACTAGTTTTTCTTCACTGCATATTAGAATAACTGGCATATAATATAGTATATTGGATATATTGCTAATAAGTAAATATGTAACTTATGAATATATTTATTAATAAATGTGTTCTTTTTACATCTTCCCAATTTCCATAATAGGACAGGAGCTTCTGCATGGGAAATCAGTCCTTTGCTGAATGTCATTTTTGGGAGTTCTTCCTTACTATAATAATCAAGCTTCCTTACTGTATACATTGTGATAATATAAAAAGCACAACATAGTATTGAATGGCATTGCATAACAAAAGAGTTTATTTCTCTTCTAATACCATCATTCAATATAAATTAGGAAGCTCACCTTCCTAGAGGCTTTCTCTTTCATGAGATAAGTCAGAAACTGGGGCTCTTCTGTGATGTTGTTCCGACCAGGGATAAAATGAAAATGACCGTGTTGTCTCCAGTGTACTTAATTTGAACTAAACTTTCATTTCTTAAACTTAATTCATTGATTCCAGTTTCTTCCTTGGAACAAAACAGAACAATAACAGCAATGAAATGTATTCTTTTTACATGATATGACAGATATTATAATATTTATTTCCTTTGGTCTCTACTTCTTCTAGCCTCAGTTAGAGGCTAGAAGTTTCCATAATCAGGCCTTACATGAAATCATTCTCAACTACTTTGCCATTTTGATTGCTTTCCTATGGACATCTGTTAGGTTGTCCACAGCATTCAAAGAATATCATTGAAAATGGAATACATCTGAATATATTCAGATTTTGTCAGAGAGATTAGAAAGGCCGGTGCCTCTAGTCTTTCCTATTATCTCTTGAGAATTATGGGACGCCAGGAGGGATAAGATTTTTCAGTATTAGCAGATGCCGACCTATCTCATTTCATTTTACCGGTCACGTCTCCTCCCTTTAGGTCACTAGACTTCAGATGGGCATTGCCTCAGGAGGAGTGGTAGCTATGGAAACTGGACAACAAATATGTCAAATTCTTAACTTCTAAATTTTGATAAAAACCATGCAAGAATACTTGACGATCAAGTTTTTCCTGACTTTGATGAGATAAGAACTCTCCAAGCTAGAAGAAATAGGGAAATGTTGTAGAAGAAGCTAGAACATTAGACACTGCTGAAGGCATAGGAGAGCAGGTTTCAAGCACCCTGTCCACTGCCCTCCACCCTCACCATTAAAGTCAGTTCTAGAAAAGGGAGGAGGAAAAACAGAAGTCAGTCATAAGTAAAATTGGAAAAGACAGAATACCCAGGCCTCTGCCCTCTCTCCGGCACACTGAGAGAGGCAGTACCCTTTAGGTGGCTAGGTGGGGTGTCAGGCTGGAGAACCCCAGGCAACTGTGGGCTCCTGTGCATGAGCTAGTGGCACAGAATCATCGCTGTCCTGCCCCTGCCACACCCCACCCTCAATGGCCTAATATTTCAGGCAGCAGTAGACAGGGAAGATCTGAAATGACCAGTTTAACCTGAAATCATTGAATACATCCAGAAAAAGCTGAAAAAATTCTGAAGTAACTTGAATTCACTTATACCTAAGTGAACTTATACCTAGGATTAACTTATCTACCTTTAGGAAGACTGAGAGCTATAATAGGAAACATGTCATATCTTAGAAAAATACGGCCAACTCTTTTGCATTTCTAAGGACACAACTTAAAATATTTTAACAACTATAGATGGTTTGTTGTGAATGGACAGGTACTGGATTTGGCTTTAGGAGACCTAGGTTGAAGTCACCTTCTCTATCTACTTGGCCCCATGAGAATTTCTCTCTTAGCAACAGTTTTATCATAAAAAAATATGTATGTATTATGACTTTCTCATGGGCAGAATGAGCGTATGAAATGAGGTAAGTGCCTAGAATATGATTTTATAGTGTATAAATTGTCATGATTTTATCACCATTAGCCTATTTCTACCAGCTGGCTATGGTCTTAAAATTAGGCTAAATTTAACATATGTGATTTGATATTACACTTTGATCTTGGTTATAGAAGAACACTCCAGTTTAGTGCTTCTTGAATTTAACATGCATAGAAACCACCACGAAGATCTCATCAGAGTACAGTTTCAGATTCAGCAGGTTTGGGCTGCAGCCTGAGGTTTTCTACTTCTAACAAGCTTCCAGATGATAATGAACCTGTTGAACCATAGACCACACTTGGAGGAGCAATGCTGAAGTTGATGATGAGGTTTTGCATAGTTCCTGAGCTGAAAGTAACAATTAATATTCAATATTGTGTCTCACACTGCCCTAGAACAGCTTTATCTCTCCCATCTGTTCATATCGAGCTCCTCATATTTGTAGCATATCTGAAGCTGATTATGTCATGACCTGATTATCAAATGCTCTGAAATTACTTTTAGATTTTTAAAAATATTTATTATCCATAAAGAACATGGTGTACTTCCAGGGAAAGTATAAACAAATAGTTCAGTCCTTGAGAATTTATGAGATTTAATCCCACAAAGTTGGCAGCTGATAGGCCATTATTTCAGTTATCCACTTTTAATAAAGAATAAAATTTATATTTGGATACTATAAGTAAAAAATAAACTGGACCAGCAGAGGTACTATTTTGTTTTAGATGGTTTGTGTGCATCCATATCCCCTCAAGATTCCACAAAGGTGGTATCCACAGAGGACAGGTTATCATTCATGCTTTCGTCCCTCTGGTGAATAATACCACTACGGTCCAGAACACAGAACATCACTGCAGACATCAGAGATGAAAGTTATCTGTTCAAGCACAAGGAAAAGTTGTAGACTAGCGACTGTGGTTTCCTATGATAGAATGGACAAATTTATTCAGAACTGCCAAAGTTACTATCAACTTTCTACAAAATCCTCTTTGAGACAGATTGTCTGGGTGATAATTTAACCACATGATATTTGATTTCCTTATCTATTGTGAGGATTAGATGAGTTGCTAATAGTAAATGTAAAGCATTTAAAACCTGCCAGACACATAGCAGGCACTGTGTAAAGGTTAACTATGATTATTATTGGTGTTATTACTACTGCTATTATCATTATTTCTTTGTAAAATGTTTTATTATTTTTTATTTTTTATCATTATTTCTTAATTCCCCTTTCTTGATCAAGTTTCTGTTATGATTAGATAACTTCAGGAAGTCCACCCATAGCTATACCACCAGGATTGACTTGACTTTGCAATCTCTCTGGATACTACTATATAAAGGATGAGCTACCATAATTTATAATAACTGCAGATGATATATATCTCTTGAAATCTCAGTGGACTCTGTATTTTTCAGTTGTAACATAGTTGTACTATATTAAAGAGATTGCTTAAATTAAAATTCCTTAGAAAATGAAAAAAAGTATTTTCAAAAGTATTACTCATCAACCAAACATTTTGGTATTATTATAAAGAAAATACGAAAATTAGGCTAAAAATAATTAAAGGTATATTTTCTGTCTAATATTCATACAAAAAGTTATCTGCATTTGTGTTCTTCCTGTTTGATATTTAAAGAGTCCAAAGCAAGACCATTTATAGATCAACAATCTACAATATTCACTGATGACAGACAGAGTCATTCAATTCAAATTTATCTAAGCAGGGTCACAGTGTACCCACTTTTGGTGCTGTGGGAAGCACCAAAGAAATCTCTAACTCTACCTCCTCCCTCATAGAATTTGTCTTTTGAATCTTTTCATGATGGAGGCAATTATGATAACTGAAATGATCAGATCAAAATAAAGAACAATAAAAATAATAATACCTGTATACAATCAAGTCACCAAATATAAGGTGCAGGCAATGCAAGTTATAATGGCATAAAGAAAGTTAATTTTCAAATGTTAAGATACACTACTTAGAAGAAGGGATGCCTATATTGCATGTGGAAGTAGGTGGGATTTTGAATATATTCCAGGCATCTATAGCCAGAGGGATAACAATGTTAAAACATCCTTTCCAGTGACCTATTTATACAATAAGAACAAAGTGGGCTGCTGGGATGCAGCTAAATTACTCTAAGGACTTTAAATGAGTGCATACGTTTGTAGGTGTGGAATAAACACAATGCACGAAAATCTGTTGGAAAACTAGCAGCCAAAAGAGGAGTAATTTTTGTTTGTTTGTTTCATAAAAGCTATTGGTCTTCAACATGGTCCAAAATGTTTGTCTTAAACACAAAGCCTCTTTTGTGCTTATTAAACATAAATTACCTATAAAAATCATGATTTGTCCTCTTGTTCCAGGCTGACACCTCTTGTGTCAGTGAGAGTACAGCTCATAGTGTTTCTTCATGCCAAGCAGTTGTCGGGAGGCGTGAGGCATCGTGTTTCCTCTCTGTCTTCTCTCCTCTGAATGACAGCAACATGGGCCTTTGGCTTCATTTATCCTAAAATATTTAAATCAAATTATAAAACTAATGTATTAAAAATGAGAAATAAATTCAAACCAGATTATGCTGGCTGCTGTGATTTATTAGTCCAATTGGTCTTTGTCTGTGGCTTGTTAGCCTGGTGGGTTAGAACACAGTGTTAATGACGCCAAGATCAAGGCTTCAGTCCCTCCTGGCCTATTTAGCTTTGTTCCATTCCAAGGACAGAACTGCACCCACACCAGGCCAGACTTCATGTGAATATATTCCACTTGTCACAAGCTGACAGAGAGAATGTAGTTAGATTAGTCCGCATCAGCCATTACTACCAGCAAAGCTAGCAAAATAACAACCAACCAACTGAAGGTACACATTGAACTAGTGGTCTGTCATTAGCTTCTATGAGGACAAATGATCCTTTCATGGTGAAGTACATACTCTTTGCTGACTTGTTACTGCAGGCTAAGAAGTGTCTTGGTATCTGTTCATCTTATCTCACTGTTCTCAACTTGGATTCCTTTATTATTAAATCTCTATTAAGTAGATAAATAAGTAGTACTATAAAATCTTACAATTCCAGCCAAAGTTACTAGAGGAAAAATAATCTCAACAAACTTTAAAGGGGGAGCCTGCTGACTGTTTCAAAACGGCATTCTAGTAGTAAACGGAGGTACGGAGAGTTTCAGTGAACCTCCAGTGAGTGAGAAATTGGTGAAGCAGGTGATGATACCATTTGCTGTATGTCCCTGCTGGATTCACTGGAGATAAAGTCTCATTTTTATTAAACAAACAAAACCAGAAGGATTGAAAACAGACTCATTATTAAATTATAAGTAGATGAAACTTCATCCTTGGAGTCTTTACATGAGAGCTTCAACTTGTAACGAGCACTATGTGCTCTGAGCTAAACACATCATAAGAGAAGTAAATAAGACAGAGAAGTGGCACTTTATTTGATGTTGAAAGTCATCAGGAAAAAAGAAAAATACCATCTTGAATCAGAGTACAAATAATATCTCTGTAAGAAACCCTGCCTAAGAAATTCTTGCATGGATGTTTTTAAAACAGTCTGCAGAGAGAACACGCTGACTCTTATAAGCTTAGCCATTAAATCTCACCAGGCTGGAGAGAATAGAATAATGCAAAACACAACACGCATGTGCCATGCACAACTCTTGGGCATCCTGTGCCCTAGATTGTCCATGGATTCACAGGCCTGGCTGGTTGGCTTGGGCATTTGTAGAACTCAAAAAGGACCCACAAATTATTTTTTTTAAGTATTTAGTTGTTCTGTAGTTTGTTTCACAACTTGCTGAGGAAGGTTTGTGACAGGGAAATAAGTGAACATTTTGAAGCTCAGCATGAGTTGATTTCTCCCCTATGAGCTTTATATATATTATTTATTAATCCTCACACAACTTCTATAAATACAACTATCTCCATTTAGACATAAGAAAACTGAAATTCAGACTTGTGTCTGGAGCGAAGGCTTGTGCTCTTTTCATTCTTGATGTAAGTATCCGAAGGCTCTTTGTGACACTGATTTTACTAGTCGCCCCGCAGCACAGCCAGCCCCTGCTCACTTGGTAAGGCGCTCAGCCAGCCGGTGACTTCCCTGATCACTGTCCCCTGCAAGACTTCTGTCCTGTCCACCTGCCTACTCTGGCCACTCTGCTGTATTCCCTTCAAGGTCTCTGTTTGATACAACTAAGGTCACCTTTCTGGTAATATCGAAGGTTATTCGATTTTCTTCTCTAGTTTCATTGAAATAAAATTGACATAAATCTGTAAAAGTTTTTAGAAAAAGGAATATGTCTACATTGCTGGTGGGAATGTAAATTAGTGCAGCCAGCATGGAAAGCAGTTATGAAGTTTCTTTAAAAGAACAAAAACAGAGTTACCATGTGATTCTGAAGTCCCATTCCTGGGTGTATATCCAGAGGAAACTCTAATTTGAAAAGGAATATGCACTCCAATGTTCATCACAGCACGTTTTGCAATAGCCAATATATGGAAGCTACCTAAGTATCTATTGACAGATAAACCAATAAAGGAGATGCTGTGCATATGCATAATGGAATATCACTCAGCTGTAAAAAAAAGAATGAAATAATGCCATTTGCAGCAACATGAATAGACTGAGAGACGCTCATACTAAGTGAATAAGTCAAACAAAGGCAAAAGTTATATGATATCACTTATACATGAAAAATAGGCTCACAGACATAGGAAAAAACTTATGGTTACCAAAGGGGAGGTGTCAATTGCTAGGATTGTGTCCGAACTTTTGCAACCCCACGGACTGTGGACTGCTAGGCTTCTTTGTCCACGGGATTCTCCAGGAAAGAATACTGGAGTGGATTGCCATTTCTTCCTTGAGGGGATCTTCCTGACCCAGAGATTGAACCCTCATCTCTCATGTCTCCTGCATTGGGAGGCCAGTTCTTTCCCACTAGTGCTGCCTGGGAATAACTGAATCACTTTGCTATACAACTGAAACTAACACAACATTGTAAATGAACGGTACTCAATTTAAAAAATGTTTGAAAACTGTGTAAGTTTAAAGTGTAATATGTAATATGACTTATGTACATCGTGAAATGATTACCATGGTAGGTTTAGTGAACATTCATCATCTCATATAAATACATTAAAGAAATTGAAAAAAAAAATGTTTTCCTTGTGATGAGAACTCTTAGGATTTACTCTCTTTACAGCTTTCAGAGATAATGTCAATTATCTCTACATTGTTGCACATTACATCGCTAGTACTTACTTATAACTGAAAGTTTATACTTTTTGACTACCTTTATCTAATCCCACCTAGCCCCACCTCCACCTCTGGTAACCACAAATCTGATACTGCTTTTAATAGATTATGAAAAGAAGCAAATAGAAGTGAAAAATTAAATATAAAAGTACCTTTAAGAAAAAAAAAACAAACAAAAAACTTCTTAATTCTACCCATGGAGGAAATTTTGAAGCTACTTCTGTAATCCCTAGCAATTAATTTTTTTAATGCACTTCAGAACTTTCAGGAGCTCCCTACCCACTTCCTTCCAAACCAGTTCTTAAAGCCAGAAACTCAAGTTCAGCAGGAAATTTTACTTAAATTGACCCATTAGACAAATAATTGATGAAGGAAATTTTTGTGAGCCTTATCAATTCTTTTATCTATCTTTTTATCTCTTTCACAACACAAACACATAAAGTTATATATATATAGACCATTTTGTCAGACTTAGTGCTCATTAATTTTTATATAATGTATGGTATGATAATAATTATTTAAAAACACAGGTGTTTTGGAATCAGACCTGAGGTCAAATCCTGACTCAAGCACTCACCTGCTAGGTGATCTTTAAGCTATTTAATATTTCTGGCCTTTAGCTTTTTCATATCTAAAATGGTAACACCATCTAATTCATGGGATTTTTATGAAAATTAAATGAGTGAGAGAAAAAGAATCTTAGCATAAATGCCTGGTTCATTGCAGGTGTTCATAAAATGTGAGTTCCCTTTTTCATCATCTTCCCCAAGAAGACGCAAAAATCTTGATCCATATAAACCTCCTACATTATTCATCCTCTCATAAAGCACATGCTTTAAATCATCTAACAGGTCTATAACCTACATCTTGGGTGGTGAAACATCTACTGCTAAACGAAGCCTATCACTATAACTGTGACAATATTGAACCCCAAACGAAATTATCCTTTCATAAAGCATACAATCATGATTTCATTAAGTATGATATAGCAGTGAATATGAATAAAACATGGGCTTCCCAGTTGGTGCTAGTAGTAAAGAACAGGACAGCAGAGATATGAGATGTGGGTTCGATCCCTCAGTCAGGAAGATCCCCGGGAGGAGGGCACGCCAACCCACTCCAGTACTCTTGCCTGGAGAATCCCCATGGACAGAGGAGCCTGGCAGGCTATAGTCCATAGGTCGCACAGAGTCAGACACAACTGAAGTGACTTAGCATGCATGCATGAACAAAACATATATATTTTATTCCTTCATGGATCATAGTGAGGAGACAGGAAAAAAAAGAGGGGGTTAAAAAAGCCTATATATCAAAATAGGATAAATACTAGGAAGGGGGTGTGAGCAGGCTGTTATTGGAGAGAATAGTGGGGGCAGAATGCCGGTGCACTTGAAATTGAAAAATGTCTTTGAGGAAGCATGTTTAATCTAAGCTCTAGATGGCCAAGCAGGGGATATTTTTTCCAAGGAAAGGGTGCATGCAAAGACTTAGGGAGAAGGCTCATTGGACTGAAGCAAGTGGTTGGATGACATGTGCTAGAACAAAATTGCAGAGTGGATAGGAGGAAATGGGTAGAAATGGTACAGGTTAGCTGGCAGAGGCAGAAAGAAAGAAACAGAGAAAGAGAAAGAGAAAGAGGGAAGAGAGAATTTATGACAAAAAAAAGCATTATATTCACCAGTGAGTTAAAACTTAGTAGAGCTAGCTGGATTAAGAGTCTGATGGGAGACATGAATCCTTTATTATAATTCTTTGAGTTGGTCTAAATTCCTACTTGGCTTCCCTGATGTCTAGGACTGTAAAGAATCTGCCTGCAAAGCGGGAGACCCAGGTTCAATCCTTGGATCGGGAAGATCCCCTGGAGGAGGAAATGGCAACCCACTCCAGTGTTCTTGCCTGGAAAATCCCACGGACAGAGGAGCCTGACAAGCTACAGTCCATGGGGTTGCAGAGTTGGAAACGACTGAGCAACTAACACATTCACTTTCCCTTACATATATATACATATCCTCCCAATCTGAGTATGATTTTAGCATTTAATGATTGGTTTATGTGTTTTTTAAAAAGACGTGGTTCCTAAACATGGATCAGTTTTTCACCTGGTGGTCAATTCAAGAAAAGGCAAACTTTTCAATGCTGGAGGTTAAATTGTCTGTGTTGAACTTTCTGAGACACAGTATGTGTGATTTTGTTCACTGCAGGGGTTTAAAGAAATTTTCAATAATAATTCGGGCCATGCATGGTTTCACTTGCTTTATTTATTGACTTTCAGTTCAGTTCAGTCACTCAGTCATGTCTGACTCTTTGCGACCCTATGGACTGCAGCATGCCAGGTCTCCCTGTCCATCACCCACTCCCGAAGTTTACCCAAACTCATGTCCATTGAGTCAGTGATGCCATCCAACCATCTCATCCTCTGTCATCCCCTTCTCCTCCCATCTTCAATCTTTCCCAGCATCAGGACCTTTTCAAATGAGTCAGTTCTTCTTATCAGAAGGTCAAAGTGTTGGAGTTTCAGCTTCAACATCAGTCCTTCCAATGAACACCCAGGACTGATCTCCTTTAGGATGGACTGGTTGGATCTCCTTGTTGTCCAAGGGACTCTCAAAAGTCTTTTCCAACATCACAGTTCAAAAGCATCAATTCTTCAGTGCTGAGCTTTCTTTATAGTCCAACTCTCACATCCATACATGACTACTGGAAAAACCATAGCCTTAACTAGATGGACCTTTGTTGGCAAAGTAATGTCTCTGCTTTTTAATATGCTATCTATATTGGTCATAACTTTCCTTCCAAGGAGTAAGTGTCTTTTAATTTCATGGCTGCAGTCACCATCTGCAGTGATTTTGGAGCCCAAAAAATAAAGTCAGCCACTGTTTCCACTGTTTCCCCATGTATTTGCCATGAAGTGATGGGACTGGATGCCATGATCTTGATTTTCTGAATGTTGAGCTTTAAGAACCCCATATAAGATATATTTCCATTCCACAAGTCTTGGACTCTGGGCTAGATGCTAATTTTTGTAAGTAACTTGCATATAGAGGTGATTGGAAGATGGATGAGATCTCAGGATGAGGGGATATAGTAAGATGAGAAAAAAAAAAAAGCCCAGAAAAAGACTAAAAAACTCAATATTTAGAGTTTAGGTAGAGGGACATTTGGTGAAGGACATTGAGAAAGAATAGTCAAAGCATAAGAAGGCAGATTAACAAAGAGGGGCATAATGGTAGGATGTCAAGAGAAGAGGCAAATTTAAGGAGGGATTAATCCACAATGTCAAAGTCTACAAAGCATCAATCTGGATGAAGCTAAAGACATAAAGTTAGAATTGTTAACATGATCATTACTGGTGACATTAATAAATTTTGGTGGGGTGATGAGGCAGAAATATGATTGTATATGGATGGAAGAGTGAATAGAAAAGGAGAAAGTGGATTTTTGAGGGTTGGTAATGATGGATAAGATAGGAGATCGTAGTTAAAAGAAGATGTGGGTCAGCATGCCAGAGGAACACAGTGAAGTTGGTGGGAACCGAAGAGAGTACCCTGAAGGCGGGTGATCCTAAATGACAGCTGCGGAAGTGGTTTAACTGTTTTACATGTGACTTTTGATCTTCTGTTTTTATGTCTATTCTACTAGTATTTATCAGCATCACCTTTTGGTCCAGACAACTAGAGTCCCTCCTTGGCCCAGCTCACTGGTTCCTCTCCTCTCGTGCCTCTCCTCGGAGGCAACTGTAGGGCAAAGGGGACATGCCCACCGAAGTCCTCTCTTCTAGCCTCCCCTGCCCCCCAGTAAACTGGTGATTCGTCTGCTACTGCTGCTGGAACAGATCACCACAAACTCAGGGACTTAAAGCAAAGCAAATTTATTGTCTTACAGTTCTGGGGGTCTGAAGTTCAAACTGGTGTGGTTGGCAGGATTGCATTTCTTCTAGAGACCCCTGGGGAGCCTACTTCATGCCTTTTCCAGCTTTTAGAGGCCGTGTACTTCTTGGTTCATGTTTCTTTTCCATCTTCCAAGTCAAAGATGGTCTGGAGAGTCTTTCTCACTTCCTGTCAATAGGACACTGAGTCTTCTGCCTCCTGCCTATCTTCTTAAAAAGACCCTTGTGATTACTTACACTGGGCTCACCCAGATAACCTGGGTTTTTCTATCTTAAAATCTATTCATTAGTAGCCTAAATTCCACTGCAATCTTAACTCTTTTGCTGTATAAGATAAACATATCCATAGGAATTATTCTGCCTAGAACACCTATGTTTTTGTACTCAAGGGTTGACAGCTTCCTGAGTAGATGAACCAAGTGTACTTCCTCAGAGCCATACTTTCTAGAGCAGGCTGCATTATCAGTGGGCTCAGCTGAGGCCAGAGGGCTGGCTGAGAATCAACTCTTTATACCCTAGGAAGAATGTTTGGATACACATGCTGAGTCATCCAACACTTGCACTGCAGATCTCATTTGTTTTTCCACACTAAGACTCTAAGCTAAAGACAAGCCTAGTTGTCATCCTTCTAAAAGAAAAGGCAGCTCCCACTTTGCCCTATCTTACCCCAAGAGATATTGGGGAAATCCACTTCGTGTTACCCCTCCAAATGAAACTGATTTGCGGAGTTCACCTCATTAAATTCCAGCTGGAAAATTTGGAAATATTCTGGGAAACTTGGTGGGTGGTTTCAAAACTATAGTGACTGTAAATCCCTGACTCAGAGAGTTGGAAACATTGAAAGTCATCTAAGTATTCTATAGGTGGTTTCCCCGGTGGTACAGTGGTAAAGAACATGCCTGCCAATGCAGGAGATAAAAGAGATGTGGGTTCGTTCCCTGGGTTGGGAGGATCCTCTGGGGTAGGAAATGGCAATCTGCTCCAACATTCTTGCTTGGAAAGTTCCATAGCCAGAGGAGCCTGGTGGGCTACGTCCATGGGGTTGCAAAGAGTCACATACAGCTGAGCATACACACATACAAGTATTACATTAGAACCACAGTGGCTGGGATATAGAACAGTAGGAGTATAAGCACCAGGTAGGTTTGAGTTTCACATCACTCAACCAGAAGAGGAGTGGAGCAGACTGAAAGAAGAAAATAAAGATAAATGAGTAATTTTTGAGGAACTTGAACTCAGAAATGCAAATCATCAAATTCCATCCCATTACTATGTTATTCCAAATAATTGTGACACCTCTGCATGACAGATATGAAAATGAGTACATCATTGGTCAGATTGAAATCTCTGGTCTGGATGACTCACTACTGTCAAATGCAATCAGCCTACATTCCCCCCAACCCACTCCTTTTTCACAACTCGAAGTTCACCAAAAGATGATTTCATCTAAAACCTCTGCTTATATGCATAAATGAATATGCATGAACAGGTACATGTATGCACACCCACATATATATGTGTGCATGTAAATATGTATGTGCATGTAAATATATATGCATGTGTGTGTGTGTGTGTGCATGCATGTGTATTGTGGGTGGTAGAAAACTGAACTAAGACTCCAGAGACCAGGAGGCTTTGATTTTAGTTCTGCCTCCATTTCCTTTGTTGTTGTTTGGTCGTTCAGTCATGTCTGACTCTTTGTGACCCCATGGACTGTAGCACATCAGGCTTCCCTGTCCTTCACCATCTCCCAGAGCTTGCTCAAGCTCATGTCCATTGAGTCGGTGATGCCATCCAGCCATCCCATCCTCTGTCCCCCACTTCTATCTGCCTTCAATCTTTCCCAGCATCAGGGTCTTTTCTAATGAGGAGGCTATTCCCATCAGGTGGCCAAAAGAATTGGAATTTCAGATGAGCATCAGTCCTTCTGATGAATATTCAGGATGGATTTCCTTTAGGATTGACTGGTTTGATCTCTTTGCAGTCCAAGGGACTCTCAATAGTCTTTTCCAACACCACAGTTCAGAAACATCAATTCTTCGGCATTCAGCCTTCTTTGTGGTCCAACTCTCACATCCATACATGACCACTGGAAAAACCATAGCTTTGGCCAGATGGACCTTTGTTGGCAAAGTAATGTCTCTGCTTTTTAATATGCTGTCTAGGTTGGTCATAGCTTTTCTTCCAAGAAGCAAGTGTCTTTTAATTTCATGGCTGTAGTCACCATCTGCAGTGATTTGGGAGCCCAAGAAAATAAAGTCTCTCACTGTTTCCATTGTTTCCCCATCTATTTGCCATGAAGTGAAGTGACTGGATGACAGGATCTTTTTTTGAATGTTGGGTTTTAAACCAGCTTTTTCACTCTCCTCTTTCACTTTTATCAAGAGGCTCTTTAGTTCTTCTTTGCTTTCTGCCATAAGGGTGGTGTCCTCTGAATATCTGAGATTATTGATATTCCTCCACGCAATCTTGATTCCAGTTTGTGCTTTGTCTAGTCCAGCATTTCGCATGATGTACTCTGCATATAAGTTAAATAAACAGGGTGACAATATACAGCCTTGATGTACTCCTTTCCCAATTTTGAACCAGTCCGTTGTTCCATGTCTGGTTCTAACTGTTGCTTCTTGCCCTGCATACAGGTTTCTCAAGAGGCAGGTAAGGTGATCTGGTATTTCCATCTCTTGAAGAATTTTCCACAGTTTGTTGTAATCCACACAAAGGCTTTAGCATAGTTAATGAACCAGAAGTAGATGCTTTTCTGGAATTCTCTTACTTTAGATCACTTGTTTGCTTATCTTTGAAAGAATATGTTGTAGACTAGGTGATCTTTCTTATTCTTTTCTATTCTAAAACCCTAAATTTATACCTAGGGAAAGTCAGACATATCTCCTTTCCTATGAGAACTCCAACTTAGCTTTCCTTAATAGGAATTATCCTACTTCTCTGTCTGGGCATAATTTATCTTCATTTTCTCCTATCAGTGCAGGATAGGGAGGAAGAAAGACACCAAAACATATATTTTTCATTATAGAAAATTTTGCCAAATACCTCCAGACTTTTGAGTCTATGACATTAGTGTCCGAGAACTACATCTTTGTCATACATTAAATATTTGCAACATACTAAACAGAGGCTCTATGGGGCACGAGGAAGATGCAGAAATTGGAGCATGAACAAGTTTGAGCTAGTTCTGCCTTTATTTTCTAAGTCAACAAATAGAACCTGAAAACCTTCTAAATGTTAGATATACGGGATATACATGATTCAGCAGTAGTCTAGTGGAGAAGACATATCGCACACATAATTGTACAAAAATAATCAGTTATAGATATATTATCTGAAGATAAAGTTAGAAGTGTTAAGTGACTACACTTCTTCCTAGAAAGGGAGGTCTCAATTCAGATGACTGAATGGACAGTTGCAGGAGATGGTGACATAGGTAAGAGCTAAAATTTGAATGTTAAAGAGTTGAGACTGCAGACTGTCAAGAGCTCCTGGGGAAATTTTTCTAAAAGGAAGGGTAAGCATCATTACTTTGTTGGATTTGCAGTGACTGAAATGGAAGAGAATAGGACAAATGGATCAGAAGAGGTTTGAACTTGGGGCCTGGAAATCAGTTAGGTGCCTCTTACAGGATTCTGGGTGAGAGATCTCCTAGTGAACTAAGGATTATAGCGTCATAGATAAAGAGATTAGGGGAGAGAGTCAGTAGAAAGGTATAAGTGGGGATGAAATGAGCTCCAAGACCATATGTGGAGCCTGTGATGTTAGATGAGTCCCAGATTTCCAGCTCAGTAACTGGTGATGGACAGGGAGGCCTGGCATGCTGCTATTCATGGGGTCGCAAAGAGTTGGACACGACTGAGTGACTGAACTGAACTGAACTGAACTAGGATGGGAGTTTCAATACCTGAAATGGATATCAAAAGAGGAAAATCATGTCAGGGCTATGGGGACAATATTAGTGCTATTATGACTGAGGTACTATAGAACATCTGTGTGGAGCCACCCAGACAGAAGCTGAAAAGATGAAATCTGGAACAGAGAAGATGGGCATGACCAGTGGTTTTCAACTTGAGAAAAAGCAGTAATAAGTATTTTAAATAAAGTTATATATGTCTTACTTACTTACTTAAATATGTCACCCTATTTATTTAACTTATAGACAGACCACATCATGAGAAAGGCCCGGCTGGATGAGTTACAAGCTAGAATCAAGATTGCCAAGAGAAATATTGCCAACAGCCTCAGATATGCGGATGACACCACTCTAATGGTAGAAAGCAAAGAGTAACCGAAGAACCTGTTGATGAGGGTGAAGGAGAGTGAAACTAAATATTAAAAAAAACTAAGATCATGGCATCCAGCCCCATCGCTTTGTGGCAACTTGTTGCTGTTTTTCAGTCACTGTCATGTCCAACTCTTTGCGACCCCCATGGACTGCAGCCCCTCAGACTTCCATCCCTCCCTGTCTCCCAGAGATTATACAAATTCATGTCATGGAGTCAGTGATGCCATCCAACCATCTTGTCCTCTGTTGTCCCCTTCTCCTCCTGCCTTCAATCTTTCCCAGCATCAGGGTCTTTTCCAGTGAGTTGGCTCTTCGCATCAGGTGGCTGAAGTATTGGAGCTTCAGCTTCAGCATCAGTCCTTCCAGTGAATATTCAGCATAGATTTCCTTTAGGATTGACTGGTTTGATCTCCTTGCCGGCCAAGGAACTCTCAAGAGTCTTCTCCAACAACACAGTTCAAAAGGATCAATTCTTTGGCGTTCAGCCATCCAACTCTCACACCCATACATGACTACTGGAAAGACCATAGTGTTGACTATAGGGACCTTATATTTCATGGCAAATAGAAAGAAGAAAGGTGGAAGCAGTGCAGATTTCCTCTTCTTGGACTCTGAAATCACCGCAGATGTTGACAGCAGCCACGATACAAGAATATGATTGCTTGACGGCAGGAAAGCTATGAGAAACCTAGACAGTATGTTAAAAAGGAAAGGCATCACTTTGCTGATCAAGGTCCATATTGTCAAGACTATGGTCTTTCCAGTAGTCACGTATGATTGTGAAAGGTAGACCATAAAGAAGGCAGAGCACCAGAGAACTGGTGCTTTTGAACTGTGGTGCTGGAGAAGACTCTTGAGAGTCCCTTGGACAGCAAGGAGATCAAACCAGACAATCTTAAAGGAAATCAGCCCTGAATACTCATTGGATGGACTGATGCTCAAGCTCCAATCTTTTGGTCACCTGATGTGAACAGCTGATTCATTGAGAAAGACCCTGATGTTGGAAAAGATTGAAGGCAGAAGAAGAAGAAGGGGACAGAGAATGAGATGGTTGGTTGGTATCACCGATGTGATGGACATGAACTTGAGCAAACTCCCGGACATGGTGAGGAACAGGGAGATCTGGCATGCTGCAATCCATGGGGTTGCAAAGAGTCAGACATGAGTAGGCGACTGAAGAACAACAACAACTGATAGGAACATATCCTCTGTTACAGAGAGCACAAAGTCTAAGTGGTGATAGCCTTAATAAATATATTTTTAATATTCAATTAATCAGAGAATGAGCAAGTGAATAGGAGCTACTATGAGTAGCTACCAATTCTTATCCAGTTACCATAGTTTGTGTATTTGCATGTATGAGGGAGGGCATGTGTGAGGGTATATGTGTTGATATATTTGTGTGTCTGGCTAGTTATACATAACCATATACACATTTATATTTATAATTTTATAAAAATTAGTAATCTAAACAGTATATTAGTACTATACATCTGTATTAGTCTGCTAGGGCCTCCATAACAAAACGTCACAGACAGTGTGGCTTAAACATAGAAATTATTTTGTCACAGTTATGGAGGCTAAAAATTCAAAGTACCCACAGAGTTAGTTTCTGGTGAGGCTTCTCTTCCTGACTTGCTTCTCACTAGGTGTTACAAGCCTGCCAAAGCAGACAGACTCCTGGCATCTCTTCCTCTTCTTATAAACACAGTGATCCTAGCTTAGGACCCTGTCTTCATGACCTCTATTAACCTTAATAATCTCCTGATAGACTGTGTCTCCAAGTACAGTCTCATTGGGCATTAGGCTTCAGCATGTGAATTTTAGGAGGCCACGTCTGTCCGGAACATCAGTACATTTGACATCCAGATTAACTTCTCAAAGTCTAGTTCCTGCAAACACAAAGAGATTGTTCTGTGTTACATATAGAGGGAGGGATATACTTGGTCAGAGACTTTCCTTATTTACAAAATAAGTATAATTCTTTTCTACTAGACTTGATTATATTGAAATACAATTATATTGGAGAAGATTGTAAATCACTTGCAATTAAATCTTTAAACAGCTGGATGGGTTTAATCGCATGTCACTGTTTCTTATTTTATGGAAACCAGACTGAAAAGGCCAGAAGAGGTTGACATCCCACAGGAGGTCATATCATGAAGGTGTAAACTTAAAGCGGAGATTGTAGGGACCTGGGCTGCCTTCTTGGCATGTGAGCTCTTGCAACGAAGTTAGCACTTATGGTTATATTTAATGTAGGAGCTAATCCCACTTCATTTTGCGCCTGCTTTGTTTTACCTCTTAGTACACTTGGCCTTCATTTAGCCTCGGCCTCTACGTTGGTGTTCCTGTAAAATCTCGGGGCTGGGAAGCCCTCGCCCCGGCGGCCAGGTGACAGGAGATGGGCTGGGAACCCGCGGAGCTTTCCAAGGGCGTGGAGCCTCTCGCATACCATTCCCTCCCACCGCCACCCCACTGCCGGGAGGCGGAGAGGGCTTCCAACTTCGCTCCAATCCGCGGCCGGTCCTCCCCGGGGTCCCCCTGCTGGGCGACCGGCCCGCCGCCGGCCGAGTTGGAGGAACTTCGCCGAGCTCCGCGTCAGCCCCGGAGAGGAGAGCGCTCGCTGTCCTCCCGGGCCAGCCCCCTCCGTGCGCCCCCGCCTCCCGGTCCTCGCCCAGCCGGGAGCGCCGGTGATAGGACGAGCCCCGGGCGTGCATTGTGTATATGCAAAGCAGAGCCCGGCTCCCCACGTCTGCCCACCCCGGGCCGGCGCTCGGCAGCGGCTGGCGCGGCCGTGGGCGCCCGAACCCCGCGCTGTCATGTCCCCGCCGCGCGGCGGGCCATCGCGTCCCCGAGTCGCTATATAAGCGCAGGCCAGGGGACACCCGGAGGGGCTGAAGATGAGGGTGCCCGCGCATGGGCCCCCGCTAACTGCCAACGCCTCCCGAGCCGGCGCGGCGCGCGGAGCCCGCGGCCGCCAAGGACCCGCCTCGGCCGCAGTAGCAGCTGGAGCTGCGACAGAGGCGGCGGCGGCGCCCGTCGCTCCAGCGCGTAGAGCCGCGGCCGCAGCCCCGGGGCCGCCGCTGCCCCGGCTGCCATGAGTTGTGCGGAGGTGATGTATCACCCCCAGCCGTATGGAGCGCCCCAGTATCTGCCCAACCCCGTGGCAGCTGCAACCTGCCCCACAGCCTGTTACCACCCGGCGCCCCAACCTGGCCAGCAGGTGAGTCACCGACCGGGCAGCCTGCCGGGGGCGGGGGCGAGGGGCACGGGGAGTATCGGTCTGGGGCTCCCGCGACGACGTCCCTCTGGGATGGGTGGCGCGGAGGATGCTCCGAGAGTTGCGGGAGCGCCCTGGAACAGAAAGCCATCGGAAGAGAAGAGCAGAGCAGTTTCGGGAAGGAGGAGCAGCCAGGTGGACGGGTGGGGATTCCGAGTGAGACGTTACCTGGCTCGGGGCTTCAGCGAGCTGTGGTCATAGCCACCCTAGCTCTTAGGGCTCAGTTCTTTGAAGCTCTCCAAGGGCACCTGTTTTAAGAATATGTGAGTAAACTTCCTTTAAACCAAATATTTTGTTTCCTTTGAAGAGGTGGAGTGTACTAGGGTTTTCTTGATTAAAAGGATGAAATGTGTCACTGACATAGGGGAGGCTGTCCGGATAGTGAGCCCATGGAATGTCTCTTCTGGGACTTTTCTGGTGGAAGATGGGTCTAGTATGATATTCGTCAAATGTTATTAGAAGTTCTCGTAAAGTCTGTCTTCTTCCATGCTGTGACTTAGGGGGCAAGGATTGATCCCCAAATCCCTCATCTATTTTTAATCCCATCAAAGCACAGAGGTGCTATGGTTCAGTCTATTGGACAGAACCCTTTCCTTTCCCAGCCAAGAAGTAACCTTGGATCACTGGATGCTGGATCTCCTCCATGCCAAGAGTGACTGAATGTTGTTAGATAAGAAGGGTTCAGGAACTAGGGAGATGATAGCGTTCCTTTAGAAGGGCGAATAGGGTTCTGGGGAATTTAGCACTCGGTATCCCTGGATGTTCCTTTCTGGATGCCAACAGAGTGTCAAGGCTTAGTCAGCCTACATAAAGCACATATGTGAGCACGTGGCCAGGGTGTACCAAAATGGGGTCCTCAGACTCTGGGAGTTAGGGTGGGTTGATTTGGTGAGACTTAAAAAAATGTGATTTATGTACTCTGAGGTGGAGATACCTATCAGGGATCTAGGTACGTTTCTAATAATAACATCCACAGTTTTTATTGATTTTTAAAAAAAATTTCTTAAAAACCCTGTGTTTTATTGTGGTCTTCAGGGTTTGGCTCTTTAATTAATCTGGTCATTTAATTTATTTCCTCTACTTCTGTCTCTTTACTAGATTTATTGTGCTACTCTTTGGAAAGAAATGATAACTTCTGCGTATAATTTAGGGACTGAAATTCAGCTGATTCTGGAAGGGTACATGCTCTAGATTCATCTGCCGAACAGTGTGAGCTTAACCAGGACAGCTAGGGCAAAAGAGGAAGGAGCCTTACTCTGTGGCTTCTTATTTATTTATTTTTTTAATATTCATCAGCTTCAGCACTTAAAAGCAAGATTACTTTTAGGGAGGGGAATGGGAAAGCTTTGTAATTTGTGGTCAAGGGTAATAGGTTAAAACATTTTGCTTAGGCTCTTTGTTTACATTCTTTGGTTTTAATATAAAAGATACAAGTAATGGAGAAAACCATTTAAATCCAAGTCAGGCAAGTGATGCAAAGAGACATTGGATATGTTTTGTGTGTTTTATGAACACTCTGTTCCAGATGAACCACCCTCTTCTTCTTTCCTTTCTTCCATCTCAGACACTGTAGAGGCCTTCAGTTATCAATTGTAACATAGATGAGCAATAAACTCAAACTTTACTAAGCATTCATAAAAGTATTTTTCCCCATCAAAAATAACTTTAGCAGACTACTTTTGAATGAGATTTTATTTTCTAGAATTGTGGAAATAGTTGCATTAAAATATGAATATCTAGTGGGGATTAGAATTGGAATAATTTTTTGAGCTAGAAAAATAAAGTTTGGTACCAGAAAAACTGTAAATAACTAATCATGAAATATAGTTTTTAATAAAAAATGACTCCAATGCCTTATCTAACTTTTGCAGTAGCCCCGGAACTCAGTTCCTAAATTGCATTCTTTTGCTAAGACCATCAACAAATCAAAAAATGAGCTTTCTTTTTCACTTGAAATGTCTACCTTGAGGAGTATCACATATTAGTAAATAGTAATTTCTGCTACCCTTTGGGCTTCTGTAGATATTGTTTAAGTAGGTGTTAGGCTGAGTTGAGCTTAAGAACTTAGTTGAGAAGTGTGCTTGAAGTTTTCATGTTGCTTTTACTACATTGGCTTGTTTGAGATTATTTTGTTTTGTGGGGTAAAGAAACTATTTGACTATAACTGGCTAGCAAAATAAAAGACAGTAGTGTAGCTACTGTTCTTTTACTGTCAAGAGTTTATTTTGATGACCTATATTTTCTGTTGGAAAAAAGATTAAATCAGGAAATTGTTATCAAGCTGACAACAGTTTTAGACTATGTGGTGCGTGGGTGAAGTGGGACTAATATTGACTTGGCCTCAACGTAGTCATCTGAGAATACATATTTTGGTTGTTTTTGCATTCCATAAGGTTTTATCATTATTATCCATGAAGATTGTTTTCTCTGTACATGGGAAGTGACCCCTAGTAGCATCTTGCCTGAGAGACAAAAATAAGAGCTACAAGCCCTACTACATTTAAAAAATTGATTTGTTGAGGACAAGAAGCAGAAAAAGTGATAGAGTGACAAAATTTAATCATCATTTAGAAAATGTTAGAAAAGATAGCATTAAAGTTTTTCTGTCACTTCTGTATATTCAATTATTGTAGTGTATCTTTGAACTAATTTTTTTGTCCTCAAAGTCATATAGCTCTGAAGTCCTTGTAAATTATTATGTCATAATGGTTTATTACACTGGATTTTAAACTTAAGTATAGTTCCCTTTTAATGTGTGATTATATAGCAGAAAATTCATTTTGAAATAGTAGAACTTCATACTCCAGGCACATGTACTCTCAGCTTTTCCCCTAAAAGCTCAGTGTATATTTGAAATTTTAAGTTTTATTTTTTTTATTTGCACATACTGTACATTGTGGTGGGTAATAGGTTAGCACCTTATGTAAATATACCTGTAGGGTCAATTTTATAGTCCTTGGCGTTACTTCCTAGAAACTGCATGGGCTGTGCATAAATTTTACAGTGTGGTTTCTAGAGCCAGGATTTGTTGAGGGCTGCTAAGCTCTCTGGTCCCCGTGCCCACCATTTCTTCCTAGCTCAAAAGCATCAGCCCCTACTATCTCCTCAGGAGAACTCCTCTATCTCCTCAGTCTCTCAGCACATGCTCCAAAGGCATGATGACACTGCAGAACATGTACAAAAAGGAATGTATTTATATCCTAATAGTGAGAGTAGGAAAAAAGAAAAAAAAATTCAAGATATGTGTTAGGAAAAACTGAGGGAAATAATGTGAAATCATAAATTCCCTTCATACTCTGTGGATTCCTCATCTTAAATGCGGGCAATCTGCGGTTGTCTAAAATCTCCCACCCCCTCCCCCATACTTCCATAATGTTAACATTAGGGAGATTCTTAAAGCAGAGCTTTCAGAACTGGGTAGTTCATAGACGAGGCAGTAAAAACAGAGAATAACCCTTGTTCACTAATTGTGCATAGGGGTTTTTAACAGTCACACTTTGGGCTTCATGTATGAGTATTTAATCTCCCCTCTTCCAGGGTAACAGCTGGGTGACTATACATGCAAGCTTCCACTTAAGAGAATTAAAAGTCTTGGGAGACAGAACTCCAGTTATAAGTTTATAAGGGATTTTTCAAGCTCTTTTTCTGGCCTCTGCCACCTTGGTTAGGTCATAAAATCTCTCTGAGATTCTGTTTGTTAGGGAAAAACCCCTGGAAAAACACACTTCAACCCCTCCTTTTCCAGATAGAGAGATGCATGTTTATAGGGCTGAAATGCCTGAGTAAAGATTTCAAAGCTAATGGGTGACAAAATTAGGACCACAGAATCCCCTGCTCCCTAGTATAGCATCTTTCCACCATACCATGTGGTCCCCTAAGATTTTTTTTTTTTGCTATTGCACAATAGGCTTATTTTTGTCTTTAGTGCTCCAAATCAACTTTTTGATAAAGAAGATTAATATGCAGTAGATTCTTTGGCCTTGGGGCTTGAAATTCTTTCCAAGTCCTTGGTAGTGTACGTTTTTAGTTTAGGCATTCCAAAGTCCTTTGCAAGCATTTGTAATATGCTAATGACTTTTGCTATCCATGTTGCATCCTTTGTTGATGAAGCAGAATATCAGTTAGCAAATGAACATGTATTTGTTTGAAAATAATATTCAGGAAGTGGTATTAACAGTCAACTTTAAGTGCCTTATATATCATTGCTATTCTAACATAAGCTTAGATTCATAAGAGGAAAGCATACAATTACATTCTAAATAGTTTCAATACACAGGCCACTTATTTAAGTGGGAGGATCTAATTTTCTTACAAGTGTAAGCAAGGACTTAAGTGGATTTCTAAGAGTTCATACAGGACTTCTTTGAGAAAGAACAGCCTCTCTGATTCCATACTACACAAAATAACTTGACTGTAGAGACTGAGAAACTTCAAGTGCCTCAGAGCTTTATGCTCCCAATAACTTTCCAGCCAGAAAATTCAAAGCCAGAAGGAAAATTAAACTTTAAACTAACTAAACTGAACTGTTGTCTCTGGCAATCAACCAAAATGGAGATTACAATACCGATAGTACGGGCAGGCTGGAAATCCATAAAATCACATGCAGTAAGGCTTCATTCACCAGAAAACCAAATGCCAGGACAAGGAAGCATTCTGTGGAAATTTAAGTTGAGGATATTTTCTCTCCATGCATGGAAGTCCTTCTTTACCTAGTGCTTGGTAGAGGTTCGCATCTCAGGGGATGGAATGATCCTTCATGGTACCTCTTTGGGCAACTACAGGAGAGATGCTGTGCTGACCCAGTTGGGCAGATATGTACATTTCTGTCTTATATCTTTCTGTGCAAAGGGGATTTCAGTAAGACGAAAAATATTATGCTCGGCTATTCTACAGAGTGAAGTCAGAAAGAGAAGAACAAATATTGTATATTAAAGCATATATATGGAATCCAGAAAGATGGTACTGATGAACCCATTTGCAGGGCAACAGTGGAGATGCAGACATAGAGAACAGGCTTGTGGTCACAGGGAGTGGGGAAGGAGGGGGTGGAATGAATGGAGATAGCATGGAAACGTATACACTACCATATATAAAATAGCCAGTGGGAATCTGCTGATGACGCAGGGAACTCAGACCCAGGCTCTGTGATGGGGCGGGAGGTGGAAGGGAGGTTCTAGGGGGAGGGGACAAATGTATACCTACGGGCTGATTCACACTGATGTATGGCAGAAACACAATATGGTAAAGCCATTATCCTTCAATTAAAAATAAATACATTAAAAAACAAAACAAAAAACTATTATGCTTGGAATGCTTAAGTCAGATTCTAAAGCGAATTTGAGAAGTTAAGTGACTGCTGTTCTAAACCTGGACACTTAACTTGAATCTCATTCTCATAGGCCCTATTTCCAGCTGGCTTTAAAAAGAAATCTCAGAACTGATAAATCTAGTAATATATAACAATTTATGGTATTATCTCTAGGAAAAACATTTTCATTCAAGAAACAAAGCTCTCTAATACTTAAGTTTCCCAACTCTGGCAGAGACCAGTGAAGGAAATAATTTTGGTCAAAACTTTGCCCTGAATTTTTCAAAAAGCACCTCTTTCAGCATCTGGTTTTCTACTTTAACTATTCATTTAGGAAGACCCTAAGAATGCCTTGAACCATTAGATACAAACATTTGCTGCTAGAAGTAAGTCATAAATGCCATATTTATAGATAGTTCAGTGGATATCAGATTTATGCCAGTAATTTACAAGTATGACCTGAACTAGGGTAACTGAACTATTTTTCACTTGTCTCCTACTTTAGTAAAGAAAAAAAAAACGAAAGAAAGGAGAGGAAGAAGGGCCTGAAGTGAACAGGTGTCCTTTTCTCTTAAAACTGTATTATTTTAGTATGCCAAAACACTTGTCCTTAGTGGATGGGGTGAAAGGATTCGAAGGATGCCTCCTTTCCGGTTCCTGTGAAGATAGCTAAAAGAATTACCCAAACTAATTCCTAGGAATTGAGCTAGATGACCTACGTCTGCAAAAGAATTAGTCTTCACTGATCTGTCGGGTTTTTTGGCCAGAGTCCTGAAAAATCAGAAGAGGCAGCCAATGTAAGAAACAAAATTAAGTGTGAGTTTGTCTAGAGCTCCAGCATGTTGCTTATTAGGACACAGAATTGTACACGAACTCTCAGATAATCAAGTCAAAATTCCTCATTTTCAGAAAAGGAAGTTCAGGGCCTGAGGTTTCAGTTCTTCACCCAGGTTTATGGACTAGTTTTGGTCAAATCTCCTTAACCATCCTTGTTCTTCTTTCTACTGTGTTCCCTTCCCATCTGGACTTCTTTAGAAGTAAGAAAAGCAATTAGTAATTTACCCAGTGTTACTTTGTCTTATTTTCTCATATAAAATTTTTTGAATATTTGCTACTTGGAGAAATTAGACAATTAGCCAGGTAGATAAAGCCTCAAGTTCTCTTTATCATTTTCCTTGCAACCCTCTCTCAAATGCTGTGACCATCATTTCTGCGGCTCTGAGTCTTTGCACAATGACTGACACAAAGTAGGAATTCACTGACAATTCCATGAATAATAGATAAATTTTTAAAAGTGAAATCATGCCCTAAATCTAGTAATAGGATTATACAAACATACCAGAAATTTATACATCAGAAATGTTTCATTCAAAGCAGTCAGTTTGAGAGAGAACACATACCCTCATGATGTGATCATTGCTTAAAACATTTTGGGAATGCAAATTTTGAAATTCTCTCTCAGCCTGTGGCACATTTTTTTGGACATCTTCAAAACTGGAAAATTTTCGTCCTTTCAGGGGGTGGGTTTGATTTTTTGATAATGACCAGAATCATTGACCAGCAAGTGTGCTCAGAAAGAGCCAGTGTTATTTTTGGTTTGCTTCTCCTACTGTTAAGATAAATAAAAGCAAACACATAAAGCTAGCAAACAAGTTTGAGGTATGAATGTATCTTGTAAATTGACTCTGCTCATATTTCCAAAATAGTATTTTCAGAAAAACTTTACTTTGTTTCTGACTTGCTAAGGGGACAACACATTTCTAGATATAGAAGGGCAGTTCCTCTAGGTATACATATATTTTGAAAAACAATGCTTTATTTAATAATCATATTTTTATATGTTCATATTCCTAATTTTTAAATGTTATAACTAACTTTTGACTTTTCTTAGCATATGATACCATGCTGCCTGTGGGCTTCTGTTTGTTTATTCAATTAAATATTATATAGAGCTCATTTTCTTTAATCTGTTTTCTTGGCAGATGCTTTCTAGTCAGACAGGAATAAGTTCTAATCCCATGCCTGCCATTTACTAGTTAGATGCTGGTCAAATAAATCAGCTTTTGCATATGTAAATTGAGAATAATTATTTAGACTGAATATATGTGCACCAGTGAGAGTTAGTGAAACAAAATACATCAGAGTTCTGTGCACTATCTTCCTTATCCTGATCCTCATTCTGACCTCCCTCCACCTGATTCCCCCTCCTCCAAATAGACTAAGAGCCAAAACTTCAAGTCTCTCTGAGATAGATTTAAAAATCTGTTATTCAAATACATTCAGAAAAATATGATCAAAGAACAATGCACTGCTTTATGGGGTTTATAGTTTTGAAACATTGACTAGGGGTTAGTGGTCCTTTCTTATAGGCCTTAACCATGTCTGTCAGGATGAAAGAACCATTGCCTTAGAGAAGATAGTCAGTATAAATTTTTTTTTTAAGTTATTTCTAAATATTCAGTGATTCATTAAAATATTTTTGTTTCCTTAGGAAAAAGTTTCCACATATGCACACTAATCATTTGGCATTTTGTAGGCTTAAGCCTTGGGGAGCTAGTGGTATTTGGCTCCTGACATGGAAGTCTTTCTCTTGTCAGACAAATCCTTTCCCCGGCACATTCCTGTGAGAGTTTGTTTCTGTTGTTTCTGATGGCAGTGTGTGAGGTGGTTTGGTATGGTTTGCGCTGCCTCGCCAGACTTCCTTCACACTGCTGCCTTCCAGTCTTTCAGAGTTAATTTTAACTTTGGGGCTGTTAGCTCAGTCATTGTTTCATCTAACTGAGGCTTATTTTACCTGAAGAAAACTTTAGTTATTATTCTGCAATGAGGGGTACATTCAATAAGCCAACTTGCAGTCTTTGAAATTCCTCCTGATGACTTATTTTTGTTAACAATTCTTAAGTGTCTAGTAAGAAAAGCATGAATACTTCTGACAGACTGGGCTATTTTTAGGGAGTGATAGTGCATTTTAAGAAAAATATGAACCACTTTGCCTTTCAGCTTTGATTCAGGAAATCTAGGTTCTGATGATTTGAGATTTATTTTCAACATTTTGAATTCTGTATATTCTTTTCAAGAACAAAGATAATGCTAGGGAAGTTTCATTCCAAGGAGCATACACCAAGTAAATACAGAATATGGCAACAGTGTACATAAGTAACATACTTAGTTGTTTGTTTTTTTTTTAAGGCAAAGGATTGATTTACAGTCACAGAACAGATAACAGAAGGTAGTCGGGGCTTAAGAATCAATGGGGTGGAAGATTAGGATGGTGTGAATGTCAGCATTTCAATCAATTGCTGTTTTAATTTTGTGTTCCCGTTTTCTTCGTGCTCACACTTAATGTTTAAGAAATGTGTGTAAGTTCAGTGTTGGCCTTTTAGGAAGCTATCTGGCTAATCAGATACTTTAGAATTCTTATTTTAACCAGTGATGTTGATAGTGAGGTCATAAATGTGCTTGTGTTGTAAATGTAAATATTTAATTGGTTCACTAAAATTTGTGAAAATTGATGCAACTTTATCTCAAAAAAAGTGCAAGAGGTGACAATAAATATGTTTTATGTCTTGTCCATTGGTCAATATGTCATAGGTTCCTTTTCTATTTTATTTGTTTGATAGTCTCTAGTAAATTCATTTAATTAGTAGATCTGCCCCTAAAAGCTAGGAGAGAGAAAAAAAAATATTTTATAATCATCCCCCAAGTGTATTTAAATAAAGACATATAATATAGATATTTATGTAGTATTGTGTGTATTTGAAAGGAATATTTCAACATATATTTATATAAAACTATATGTATATATATAGATGTACATCATATATAGGAAATATAAAGTTTGTAGAGAATCAATGCATCCATTGACAGAGAACTGAATTTTAGAAAATAGACAAATAAAAGGTATTTTGATACAATGGAAGATTTTGCTTATCTTTCCCTATTTCATAGTGAAAAATGTGCAAATTTTAGATTAATTTATTTGTATCCAATCACTTAACAATTGGTCAAAAAAAACCATGAAAAATTACATAGCAGTTAGAAAATTGTGTAATCTTTAATAGACTGAAAATGTATACCTTAAATTCATTGCCATCAATGTAAAAATTAATATATTTTATTATCATCATTATTGATCATAATACTATGCTATATTTGGACACAAACGGAAATTACATTTGTATTTGATTTGGAGCTCTCAAGTCTTTTACATATAACTTATTTTATTTAAGTATCAATTGCTAATTGGGATAAAATAAATAATTGCCTTTCTTTGGATAATTAACATAGCCAGGGCTCTTTCATTTAAGGAATAAATGCTAAAATTAAGCAAATGAAACAAGTAGATGCAAAGCCTGACTCTCACAAACTGATTCTGTGCTGAACATTAGCAGGGAAGAAGAAATCGATTTAATAGATAATACTGAACACTTGTGGCAGTGAAGCCACTCTGTAGCGGTTTTAATTTTCTCCCCCATATAAAAACAGTGCTTCTTTCTAACAGGCCTGAGAATTCGGCAGAGTGTGTGCATTTGCTCAAAGTCATGTAACTTCGGTAAATGCACATGTGAATAGAGAGATAGTGCCATCAAGAAATTCTATTATTTGTTTAACTTCAGAATGGAGTTTATAGTCAGGAGTAACTTTAGAGGTCAGTTAGCTCGATATTCTCATTTTATATATAACCTATGTTACTATGGTGTTTTTATTATGGAAGTTAAACATAAACATGTTCAAATCTGTGCAAAACAGATTGTAAGAATTTTGTAACCATTCAGTCATGACAATCACTTATTCATCAGCAAGGCATGCTCACTCACAGGGAATGAACTATCTATTCATCATGAATTGATAACCCTACTGAAACAAACTAAATAAAAAGGCATATATATATATATATATATATATATATATATATATATATATATATATGTACTTATGTATGTATATGTAGGTACACACACACACGTGCACACACACATATACATAATAGCCCTAAATAATAACCAACAGCTTGTAATGTGCCTGAACATTTCAGAGCCTACCTCACATAAGAACAACATATTCATTGCTGGGGAAAAGGGTTCAGTTTTTTGAATGATGCATTTATAATTTGTGGCTATAGATTTTGAAGCTGGTAGTTACCATTAGAAACATTAAGAGTCTGGGTTAGGTGTTTTGATAACATTTGACAATCTATGCTTACTGATATTCTAGAACGATCCACTTCTTATCTACTCGCATTCACTTTCCAGCATGCATTTTTCTCTGAAATAAGAACAAAGGCATAACAAATGGTCAGGTTTTGTAGGTATACAGATGATAGGATGCTCATTTTGTCATTAAAATAATGAATTTTATAATATTTTAGCAATATCTTTTAATACATAATTTATAGTGAAATTGTTGATTATATTTAGCCTCCAACTAATAAAAATAAATGGAAAAAAATAGTGATATGTGCTCAATGGAAAATATTTGGAAATATTGGAAAGCAGGAATACGAAAATAACAACTGTAAGCTTACCACCCAGAGAAAGAATACAAAGTATAACATTTTAGTGATTTTTTTTCCACACTCCATATCCTTCCCTGCCCTCCTCTGACACGCATGCACATGCATATGTACATCTGTATATTTTTTGTATTCATTCTGGGCCCACCGCTTGTACATTCTGTGACCTTTTGCAAGTTACTTCACTTCTCTGTGCCTCAGTTTTTTGATCTTTAAAATGTGAAGAGTAATAATAACAATGTTTGTTATAGGATTGTAAAGATTAAATGGGGTAATAAATATGAGTATCAGTCATAATATAAAGTATTTCTATAGCTATGATTATGTATTTTGAAAATATTTTAAAATTATCAAGCGTTTTTCATTTTGATTTGAAAGCCATAGTGGCCATTGCTAGTACTTGTATTATTTTCAGTAAGTCATCATAATACCTTTTTTCCCTCCTTTTATGATAATGGTGGTAAGTGGAACATTTAAAAAATATGTTCCATGCAAAATGGATCTTCACACAGGCTTATTTTGTCATTTTAGTTTGATTTTTGAGAAATGAGTTCAGCACATCTGCCAAATCCTTTATAAGATGCTACATTCCTGTTTTTATTTTAGTGTATTTCCTTTATGAAAAGCTCTTTTCTTCTCCACCCCACCCCCAGGCAGTGAGGCCTCCTTCTCTATTTCTCCCCATCCTCATAATGTTGCTGTACATTAAATCTTTAAAATAGAAAACGGGAACAAAAGTGGAAGGGATCTGTCACTTTCTTTTTTTAAAATTCCTTCTCCTTTTGGTATACCTAGGTTGAGAAAAACAATGACAACAGCTACCTTTCACAGTCTGAGAATATGCCATGGGATAAAGGACACCTTTTTCCCACCAAATCTGAAATAACAGTCTTTTTTTTTCAGGGTGGGAAGCAGAAAGCGGGTTTGGGGAGAGGGGTGGGGGAGATGGAGTAAGCAAATGAAGAAGAATCCGTTTGCGAACATATGTTAATATTTAGATCCTTTTTTTTTTTAAGTGAACAGTTAACTAGTTAATGCTTTTTTTTTACAAATTGTCTTTGATACTGTGTTTTGTTTATTCCATCCCAGAAGAAGTTAGCGGTATACAGCAAGATGCAGGACTCTCTGGAAGTCACCCTTCCCAGCAAACAAGAGGAGGAGGATGAGGATGAGGATGAGGATGAGGAGGAGAAAGACCAGCCTGCCGAGATGGAGTACCTTAACTCTCGCTGTGTCCTTTTCACTTATTTCCAGGGAGACATTGGGTCAGTAGTGGATGAACACTTCTCAAGAGCTTTGGGCCAAGCCAGCACCCTTCATCCAGAATCTGCCATTTCAAAAAGCAAGATGGGGCTAACCCCCTTATGGCGAGGTAAGAATTCCAGAGCAGATGCTCTCCAGGCCACTGGCTGTGTTTCGCAACCGTCTGTACCAGGTTCCAGCTGGAGACCTGCCCCTGGAGGACGGATATCCACTCGCTTTTTAATTTTTAAGGACAGCAAGGAATTTCTTTCAGACAAACAGCTGGATCAGTTTTGTCACATGTGGAATGCAGGGTTGGAAAGGATGCAGTCACACCCCTTAAATTCCTCATGGAAAGTAGTGATGCAACCGGCCTGAGTTTATAGTGGCAGGACTGAGCTGTGAAGCACCATTCCTTAAGCCCCGATGGCCCAATTTGGATCTCTAAACAATGGGCGTGCCTGGATCAGTGTTTAAAAATTAGCCCTTGCTCATTCCACTAGGTGCTATGTGGTGACATAGCAGAGATCTGAGTCTGCCCCAGGAATACAGACTTTGAAAGCCTTCTGTGTTTGCTTGATGGCTTACTCTGTCCCACTCTGTTGTGATGTTAACTCTTTGCAGTGTACAATCCAGATATCAGTGACTGTATCTGCCTGGTTTCTGCGATTTTTTTTTTTTTTAACCTCAGTAAAGCAAAGCAGTAGATTGGGCTTCTTCTCCTTTATTTCCCTCTCCATAGAGGTCACAGAAGTGTGTTCAAATCTGATTTCTGACTCACAGAAAATCATCAGGTGACACCTTATTTGGGATAATTACAACATTAGAGAAAAAAACAATCCATCATTCCAATGATTGTTTTAGAGAAATGCATTATGAACATTTCTTCTGAACTCACCTGGTTCCAAGAAGAATCTAGTGAAATGGTCCTCAAAGTGTGGTTTCCAGGACTGGGAACATGAGCATCATAAGGGAACTTGATAGATATGCAAATTCTTGGGCTAAGCCCCAGATCCACTGAATCAGAAACTCAGAGGTAAAGTAACCTGTGTTTTAACCAGCCCTCCCAGGGATTCAGGTGCAGGCTCAGGTTTGATAGTTGTAGATCTAGTGCTGTGAAAATCACAGATTGCCACCTCCTAACTAAGACCTTTGAATCAGATAGAGGGTCCAGAAGGAGGCTCTGGGAGTTACTGTAGCAAGTGCCCCAGGCGATCCTGTCGATGAGGAGAGGCTGGACATCTGTGTTAGGGGCAGGTGAGAGATGATGAGTGGCCCCTTCCTTCTCAGCATCATTAGAAGGGTTTTTAAAAACTGTGGAGGGTGAAATTAGGAAAAGTTCAGTGACTTAGATGGCTTTAATAAGTGTTTGATATATCAATAATAAATGCTATCATGACAGCCAGTCCTGGGAGAGTGAGTGAAACTATCAGTCACTCAGTTGTGTCCAACTCTATGCAACCCCGTGGACTATAGTCTGCCAGGTTCCTCTGTCCATGGAATTCTCCAGGCGAGAATACTGGATTGGGATGCCATTCCTCTCTCCAGGGGAAAATGCAATGCCTAATTCTTTTAGCATACTGACATATTCAGCCCAGTGACCACTGAACTTGGAATATAGGAATGAAAGTTCCAAATTACAAATAGATGTAAGAGTGATTGTCTAAAGCATCATAACCAGAATAGTTTTAAGTGAAGTGTTGTGTAAATGTAACAACTCTACAATTCAGTGTTTTCCCATAATCTGCATGACTTAATGGAGAGGACCTTTAGAAAGATGTCAAATTTTAGCGTCAAAAGGGTGGATAATGGTAGTGTTAGTATTATTAGAATTTTCTTGGCATTATCTTGAATTTTGCCTACAAATCTATCTCCTGTTTCATTCATTGACATTGACTTATGCAGCAGATATTTATTAAAGTCCTGCTATGTTCTAGGTAGTGGGAATATATCAGTGGACAGGAGAGTCTAAACTTGTACACTCATGAAGCTTTCTAAGGAGACAGACAGTAAATATATCAATATATTGAGATGCAAGGTATTGTTTTACCTTGTTTTATTTAGAGTGACAATAGGTGGTCTAAGATTTTTATTTCAGTACATACCCAAAGGAAATAAGAGTGCTTCTCATCACACAAATATCTAGAGGAAGATTACTGAAGATAGATGAAACAGCCAGTGCAAAGGACCTGAGGAAGGATTGAACTTGAATGTTCAATGAGAAGCCA
Source organism: Odocoileus virginianus (assembly GCF_023699985.2). Lineage (NCBI taxonomy): Eukaryota > Metazoa > Chordata > Mammalia > Artiodactyla > Cervidae > Odocoileus > Odocoileus virginianus. The sequence continues at coordinate 20,014,546 of NC_069698.1, forward strand.
AAATGCTGGTGTAAGTGAAGTGAAAGAAAAAGGTGTAGGTAGAGACCAGAATTTTTAGAGCTTTGTAAGTTAGTTTATCAGAGCAGCACAGGCAAACACAGCATGCTCTTCAGTCTTCATCTCTCCCTCTTCAGCTAAGACTATATGTGTCCTATTTAGTTATCTCATATCATTTCCCCAATACTCAGGATAATGCATTTCTATATGAAAAATATGGAATATAAATTGAATGAGCAATTGATTAAATTAATTGAACCAAATCCATACCATGTACCCAGGATAAGAAAACAAAAAAAGTCCTTAATACAGAATTTATAGTAATAAGTTGTATGAAATCTTTGGGTACTGTTTTATTTATAAAATAAGGGATTTGAATTAAGGGATTGTTGAAATCTTTTCTCCATGAAGTTGTGATTTCAGATGTATTATTTACTATCTGATTGTAAATAAAACTTTGCCATAGTTGTGAATTGGTGTTTTTAGGTAAGTGTACATAAGTTGAATAAGATGCATAGGAAATCCACAACATAAAATTAAGGATTTAGTAACTATGTTATAGAAAAGTGTAATAGGGATTCCCATGTCTAGTGAAGAGAGTTGCTTAAAATATATTAACTGCCAAAGCAACACCAGTTTGCATAATGCTGTCTTTGGTTGAATTATGTTTGCTTGGAATTCAAGATTGGGCCTTATTATTGCCTGGTGGCAATGTTATCCTCGATGCTCGAAGTATCTCTGAGAGTAACTTCAGCTATAATGTGTATTTATTAATACACATCTCCTAGTGTTGTTGTAAAGATTTTTTGATTATATATATATGAATAATTTAGCATAGGGTTGATGCAATGCATTAACTGAAGGTCAGATGACTTTTCTCTCTTAAGTTAAGTTTTCACTCATTTGGCACACAGAAAACCAACCTTGTGTCTTTATTCAGAAACATTGTTTTCTGGAAGTTGGTATTCCTGACAAAAAGCACAGTGTCTTGAACATACAAGATACTGAAGGCTATTGACAATTTTGATGGCCATGGCGGTAATATTTTATGAGGAGCTGTTGACCAGCTGCGTTAAATTAAAGGGTCTAATTTATGGCATGAGGTTTTTCACAGTGCTGCACAAGTGCCACAGTGCTTCAAAGGAATTTAAAATTGAATTATGTTTGATTGCAGAATACATTTCCACAGTAAATCTTCAGGCAAATGATAGAGTGTCAGCTAATGATGGAATCGTGGTCATACTTTGAGCTTGTATCTTGATGGACTTAGGAAAGTCCTCTTTAGGTGTTTTGTGGCTTTTCCTGTCAAAAAATTGACAGGAAATATTTCTTCTTTATTAGGCACATCACATGAACCACCTTATCTCCCACCATATCTTTTAATGGATTATATAGGGCTTCTCAGTTAAGTAAACCTAATGAATCTGATTGTCTCATCCCATCCAAATAGAAACATCAGCTTCAAATATGTCTATTCACTGATTTCAGTGCTTAAGTTTTATTACAGAACGTGTGTATGTGTGTGTTTGTGTGTGTAGGAAAAGGCAGTAGTTAAGTCAAGACATAGCCAAATAGATCACTGACTTAAAACCTATGATGGATGGTAAACTTGATTTTTTTTTTCTTTTTGTAGTTGCAAAACAAATATATTCTGCATAATTGATCTACACAGTGTCTTCTTGGAGCAACATTCTCATGAGAAAGATCTCTCAAAATGAGCATTAAACTTAGCAAAAAGGAAGAAGGGGAAGGAGGGCCTGTCTCTTGGGTCAGGTGACAGAGGGAAGGAGAGAGTTGCGCGGCCTCTCCAGGAGGCCCTTGGAAGTGATCACTGTGGGGAAGTTTAAAATAAACACTTTGGAGAAAATTGAGGCCTGGTTTATCTCAGATACCTGCCTTCAAGGATTATGGGCATCTGATAGCACCCCGTGAAATTCTCATTTTACAGTCACAAGGACTATTTGGAGCAACTCTAGAACAAAATAAGTGGAGGGCAATCTTTGTACATAATGGTAATGCTCAATTACTGAGTGATAGGTAACACTGGAACACATATTATTTCACCTCTGACCCCCCAAATTTATTTTTATAGAAAGTAGAACATGAGGAAGAGAATTGTAGACTGAGGATGGAGAAGCATTGTTTTTCGCTAAGGTTAATTAAAAAGGTAAATATTATCTTTTAGCATGGATGTTTTCAGTCAGTATTAATTCTAAGAATATGTTTTCTGGAAATTTTTAAGATCTGAAGAACCTATTTTTCATTGTAATATAGTCTTCATTTTTGGTGGGTCAGACAATAAAGAATTTGCCTGCAATGCCAGAGACCTGGGTTCAATCCCTCACTTGCGTAGATCCCCTGGAGAAGGGAATGGCTCCTCACTCCAGTAATCTTGCATGGAGAATTCTATGGACAGAGGAGTCTGGCGGTCCCCAGTCCATAGGGTCACAAAGAATCAGACATGACTGAGGGGCTAATACTTTTACTTTCATTTTTTTTCAAAATTAATAAAATATTTTAAAGAATTATATGTTTAATTTTCTCTTGCATAAAATGTTTACCTTTAGATCTTTTTCAGAGAAACTGAATGTTAATGTAAAATGTATCCCAGCTACTGTTAAATTGAAAAGAACCTCTTGATGTACCATGTTAAGCTCTTTTATGTCTCTAAGACATATTTCTGCTAAAAATCACACCAGTGAGATTACCGGATATGCACTGGGTGGGTTGTATTAGACAATTTTTTCCCCCATTTTTGTTGTTGTTTAGAAATAGGGTATGTATGTTTGTAATATTTTTTAATCCCAAATGCAAACTGAACCAACAAATATCTAGACATTTTGTACGTGTTAGATTCAGTGTGAATGTCATCCAAATATCGTGTCATTGAGCCCAAAGTCACCATAGGGTGTTAATATCACATAGTTCTGAATTGCTGGAAAGTAATATTGCATGGAAATACTGTGTGCAGTTTTTCATAAGCTTTTTCATCCAAAAAATGTGGCTGTGATTAAATACTTGTAAGCAGAGTCATGTAATAAAAAAAATTTACATATATATGAAATAAGCATACTGATTCCCAGGCATGAAACAAAGAATATCATCTGCTTCTTTGTATCAAGAATTTCTTTTTTAACAATCAAGATACCAGATAGTGATTTTGAAATGTAGACTTGCCCATAAACATATTTTCTGTTCAATATCTTTTCATTTATTTGTAGAATGCAACATTGTTTTCTCAAAACACTGCGTTGATCTCTGCAAACTTTATGTTAATCTCAGGAGACACACTGACTGGGAAATTACTAAGTTACCTCTAATTTGATTTTTCCCTGGCACATTTTACAGCTTTGTTCAGCCTTTATGGGGTGCGTTTTTTAGAACAGATTTCTACTTTCAATGATAACACGTTCCCTAATCACAATATAATATGTAATAAAGAGGATAATATTTTTGTAAGGAATTTTTTCATTATTCACATTTCCTCATGCATATCCAAAATGTGCAAACATCTGCAAAATAAAATTAGGTCCATGGACATGAAGGAAAAGAAACAAAAGGAAAGCATCCAGGAAAATGACATATACTCTCTGTACTTTTGACATTTTAATGGGAGATATTAATAAGGAGAACTCTATCTCTGGCACACACCTGTGGCTTGAGTTCAGCTGTTTTTATAATGGGATTCTGGTCCCATAAGAGATAAAACTTATGAGCAGAATGAAGGGTTTGGTACCAAAGATTGGACCTCTGAGAGCAAAGGAGCAGATTGGCGGTGGCAAAGCTGCACTATGTAATTTAAGAAGCCTTTATAAACTCTCTTATGAGTTTTAAACTTTAAATGTTGACAGCTTTCACTGTGAGTATGATAGAAATATTCTACAAATGTCCGTCATTTATAGGCTTCCTGGGTGGCGCTAGTAGTAAAGAACCTGCCTGCCAATGCAAGAGACACAAGAGACGTGGGTTCAATCCCTGGGTCAGGAAGATCCTCTGGAGGAGGGCATGGCAACCTACTCTGGGTATTCTTGCCTGGAGAATTCCATGGACAGAGAAGCCTGGCAGGCTACAGTCCATGGGGTCGCAAACAGTCGGAAATGACTGAAGCGACTTAGCACTGCCATCATCTAAGGCAAATTGAATTTTCTTCCTACACCTTACACAATTTTCCTTCTTGTCATTAGCAGCTAGGTTTCATATGTCAGAGGAGGACAATGCTTAAATAGATCACATTTGCCCAATGCCAGTAGGCTTGACTTTAAGTGCTATTTTCTAACAGATTGTCATTGTGACAAAACTAAGTCATTCAAGTAAAACTTTGCTAGGTCTGCTGGAAGGTTTGAAGACTAGTTTGCTTTTCATCCTTTGCCTCTACAAGGCCATCATCAAGGTTTTCTCAAGGGTTTGAGATCCAGGGAGATGCTGGGCAGAAGCTAGGGGGAGACTTGAATTGAGACACTGAAAATCTGTCTGTCTGTGGATGGGGCGGATGATAGCTCTGCCGTGAGGCTGATGGGGAGAAAGGAAGAGCTTACAGTGTAGTGACTTAGCCTTTAGTGACGCTAAAGAAAGAAAATATTTGAAACAACCCAGTGATATCCTAATTATGTTCATCAAATTACATATATGGAGGTTGAGTCAAGTTACTTAAAATTTCCCTGAGGTAAAAAAAAAAAACAAAAAAACTATGTCCTGGAAGTTTATGAAGTAAGAACATGGACATGTCAGATTTCTGAATACGTTTATTTCACAATACTTCTTGGGATATCCTTCATTCCATGGAGATATCTAGCAAGGTTCTTTTATGTGGAACCCAGTATAAAAAATACTGTTGTACTGTACATGCATAACTAATGCACTAACAACTTTATCTTTATAGATAGAAATAATCCATAGGACATTTCCCAGAATGGCTAGAAGCATGGGGCCAGAAGATATTTGGAATTAAATGAGCTCAAATGCCTATTTGATTGGAAGACACTAAACCACAGACAAGCCAATAGATCACTTGGGGTCTTACAATAAGAGAGGATGATTGCTGGATGCCAGCTCTCAACCTGGGCTCTCCAGACTCCCAGGCCAGGGCTTGCTCAGTTACCTATGCCAGAGGCAACAGGCTATGGCTGGAATAGCTATCTCTGTAAACACAGATCTGACCATAACCCTTCCTAGGAACTGTACTACATAAAAATTAATTTAAAAAGTAAAAATAAAACTCTTTAAGCTCACTGGACCCCTCAGGATAGTACCCACATTTAGTGCATGGCTTGTAAGGCTATGAAAAGCCAACCTAGACAGCATATTAAAAAGCAGAGACATTACTTTGCCAACAAAGGTCCATCTAGTCAAAGCTATGCTATTTCCAGTAGTCATGTATGGATGTGAGAGTTGGACTATAAAGGAAACTGAGCACTGAAGAATTGATGATTTTGAACTGTGGTGCTGGAGAAGACTCTTGAGAGTCCCTTGGACTGCAAGGAGATCCAGCCAGTCCATCCTAAAGGAAATCAGTCCTGAATATTCATTGAAAGGACAGATGCCGAAGCTGAAGCTCCAATACTTTGGCCATCTGATGCGAAGAACTGACTGACTGGAGAAGACCCTGATGCTGGGAAAGATTGAAGGCAGAAGATGAAGAAGAGGACAGAGGATGAGATGGCTGGATGGCATCACCAACTCAATGGACATGAGTTTGAGTAAACTCCAGGTTTGGTGATGGACAGGGAGGCCTGGCATGCTGGAGTCCGTGGGGTCACAAAGAGTTGGACATGACTGAGCGACTGAACTGAACTGAACTGTAAGGCCATACCTATGTGGGTCCTTCTTGGACCATAGTATGTTTGCCACCATCTGCCCACTGAGTCCTTTTTTGATCCCTCAAATGCTGCTTTGTGCAAGTACGTGTACTTTTGGCCTTTCTCCACATACTTTTTCATTAGCCTAAAATACTCTTCCTTAACTCTTCATGTGGCTAGCCCTCCTGACCCTTTTGATTTTGCTATTACTTTCTAAGCCAGTTTCAATGCCCTGTCTGTGTATTTCCCCTCCTGAGAGCACAATCTAAGTTACATTGCTCATGTCTGTTTACTTCTCTGTTCCCTGCCAGATGTGACTGAAGAGGACATCTGTCCAATCATCTCTAGTCACCCCATGTTTCACACATAGTAGGTCATCTATAAATGTGTCATGAACATTGAGTGGAGAAATTGAAGCAAAGCTGGGAATTGTTCTCGCTCTTGCTTATTTATCTCCAAGTGCTAGTCTTTGATATCATTACCCCCTTCTCAATATCTCCTCCAATCCATAACCCACCTGAATCTCCTCCACTCATGATTTCCACAGAATTTCCACCAAATTCTGGGTGTTCAGGTTATAGTTACAAGTGTGCTGACATGTGGCACAGTTGCAATGAGTGACAGCCATTCCTTGCCTCAACTTCCACATCTCTAAAAGACGGATAATAGTAACTACCTCATAAGTTTGGAGTGTGTATCCAATGAGATCAATCCATGAAAAGCTCCTGGCCTGTATCTGGTACTGGGTCACTGACATTAAATGTCAGTATTATTTTCAGTCCAGAAACTCCCAGACCTCTACAGAAAAACTAAGCTGGGAATACATCCTTCTTGATGTAAAGTGAGTGTTGGCAAGCATCCTTAAGTATGATCTTACTTCCGTTTGTTAGTTTTGGCATTAAAATGGTTTGAGTGAAAATTGTATTTGCCTTTAAAACAAGTTGGTAAACATTATTTGCAATTTACCTGAATCATGTCTATGGCATAAGCTTTTTCTTTTTTTTAACCTGTGACGTATGTACCCGTGACCTCTGCTCAGACCTAACGGCATTAAGACACACAGGAGAAAGCTAAGTTTTCCAGTCCTAGACTTGTCCACCTCAGCCTAAACAGTGACCTCCTAAACTAAGCCAGCAACGCTAGGGACTCGTTCATCATCTGGGCCACCGTGCACTGGCTTGGCGTGAAACCTCACTATCTGGTATCATTCACCTCTGTGTGGGGGAGAAAAAGAGTGCATACTCATTAGCTTGCTTGAAAATACTGGACAAGTAGACGCAAGTCCATCCCAGAACGGAATCTTATGTAAATAATGTTATTTTTCTGTCTTCTCAGACAGCTCAGCTCTGTCAAGCCAGCGGACTAGTTTCCCGACTTCCTTTTGGACCAGCTCTTACCAGCCCCCACCCGCACCCTGTCTGGGGGGCGTTCATCCTGACTTCCAGGTCACGGCACCCCCGGGCAGCTTCGCGGCCGCCGACCCCAGCCCCTGGCCGGGCCACGGGCTGCACCAGACTGGCTCCGGCCCCGCACCGCCCGCGTCGGAGCCCTGGCCCTACCCGCTGGCTTCTCAGGTGAGCCCGTCCTACGGCCACGTGCACGACGTGTACCTGCGGCCCCACCCCCCGCACGCGCACCGCCGCCATCACCACCATCACCATCACCACCTCCCGGCGGCGGGCTCCGCGCTGGAGCCGCCTTACGGGCCCCTGCTGATGCCCTCCGTGCGCGCGGCCCGGATCGCCGCGCCCCCGTGTGACGTCACGAAGGCCGATCCCGCGACCGTCACCTCCGCTACCTCAGCGTGGGCCGGAGCCTTCCACGGAGCCCTGGACGTGGTGCCGAGTGTGGGCTTTGACGCAGGTGAGCCCGGCGCTTTCCTCCTTTCCGTAAAGAAGGAAAATCCCTGAAACGAATCGTTGAAAATGGAGGATGTTTTAAACATTTTGAAAAAAAAAAAATTTTTTTTTCTCTTACATAGAAAGTTAAACTTTGTCCATATGGTTTTCAATTCGCCGTCTTTGCAACGATTCCTGCATTCCTGCAGAAATGGGTGTGACTACCCGAGAGAGGTCTCAGAGCTTTTCTCCCATTTCTTAAGCTAGTAATCTGTTTATTTGAATTGGAATCTCTGGTACCTTATGTTCACAAAGATTTAAGCACCTTGATTAAATCTCCCATGCCTCTGTACTCTCTAAGGGTGATGTGTAATGCCAGACCATTCAGAAATAGTATGTTTCAATAATTTTCCCTTCTCCCTTTTTGTCAGACCTTATTTATGATTTATAAACCAAACTGCTTTCTGAAATGCAATTCATGGAATATAATCATGGTCTTTGAAAAGAATTAGGAAATGAATTTTAAAGGAATGGATTTCTCTTCTCTTCCTACCTCTTTCTTTCCTTTTCATTTGTCTTTTGTTATTTCCCTCCTTCCCTCCTTTCCTTCCTTCCTCCTCCTCCTCTTTCCTTTTTGTCTCTCTCTTATTTTAAAGCATCAAACTTAAGAGGCTACTCCAAAGTTTATATTCAATAGATTTGGGGAAGAAATAACGGTAAAGGAAATATTTCTTCAAAGTACATTCAGCTCCTCTCTGGAATTCACTAGTTCTGAAAGCCATGGTGTCAAAATGCTTGAGCTTGGTTTTTTGACCAGACTACTCATATTAATAGTGTTATTAGTTCCAGGTTCACAAAAGTCACAAACATCAGAGGCTAAAAAAACAAATCAAGTCTGTGATTATATCCCCAGAAACTACATTCTAAAGTCAGCCACCACCACTTCCAATCCCAGGTTCTTTTCTGAGAATCCCTTGTGAAACATTAGGACTTTCTTTCCAGAGTTTTAAGGAAACACACTTTTTTATTTTTTATAAATTTTAATCATTTTCCTTATTTTCCCTTGCAGTGAGAGAACTCACTTTTTTCATAGTATTCCTTAGTTTCCCTTTTAGTGTAGTTGTTCATTCACTGAGTCGTGTCTGACTCTTTGTGACACTGTGGACTGCAGCATGCTAAGTTCCTCTGTCCCGCACCACACCGCCTCCCTGAGTTTGCTCAAATTCTTGTCTATTGAGTCAGTTATGCTAACCATCTCATCCTTTGCCACCCCCTACTCCTTTTGCCTTTGGTCTTCCCATCATTAGGGTCTTTTCCAGTGAGTCAGCTCTTCCCACCTAAGTGGCCAGGGTATTGGAGCTTCTGCTTCAGCATCAGCCCTCCCTTATTCTTTGCGTGTTTTTCAGTCGCTCGGTCATGTCCAGCTCTTTGTGACCCCATGAACTGCAGCACACCAAGCTTTCCTGTCCTTTACTATCTCCCAGAGTTTGCTCAAACTCATATCCATTGAGTCAGTGATGCTATCTAACCATCTCAATCTCTGCTGGCTCCTCCTCTTGTGCCCCATCTTTCAGATCATCAGAGTCTTTTCCAATGGGTCGGCTCTTTGCATCAGGTGGCAAAAGTATTGGAACTTCACCTTCAGCATCGGTCCTTCCAATGAATATTCAGGGTTGATTTCCTTTAGGATTGACTGGTTTGAACTCCTTGCTGTCCAAGGGACCCTCAAATCTTCTCCAGCACAACAATTTGAAAGGATCAATTCTTTGGTACTTGGTCTTCGTTATGGTCTGGGCTTCCCAGGTAGTGGCAGTCATAAAGAACCTGCCTTCCAATGCTGGAGACATAAGACAGATTTGATCCCGGGATTGGGAAGATACCCTGGAGGAGGAAATGGCAGTCTACTTCAGTATTCTTGCCTAGAGGATTCCGTGGACGGAGGAGCCTGGCAGGCTATAGTCCGTAGGGTCACAAAGAGTCGAACAAGACTGAAGCAATTTAACACAGCTCACACTTCTTTATGGTTCAGTGCTGACATCTCATCTGTACATGACTACTGGAAAAACCATAACTTTGGTATATGGACCTTTGTTGGCAAAGTGATGTCTCTGCCTAGATTTTTAATATGTTGTCTAGATTTGTCATAGCTTTTCCTACAAGGAGCAAGTGTTTTTGAATTTCATCACTGTAGTAACTCTCCACAGTGATTTTGGAGCCCAAGAAAAATAATCTGTCTTTGTTTCCATAGATGTTTCCCCATCTATTTGCCATGAAGTGATGGGACGAGATGCCAAGATCATAGTTTTTTGAATGTTGAATTTTAAGCCAGCTTTTTCACTCTCCTCTTTTACATTCATCAAGAGACTGTTTAGTTCCTCTTTGCTTTCTGCCTTTAGAGTGGGATCATCTGCACATCTGAGGTTGTTGATTTTCTCTCAGCAATCTTGATTCCAGCTTGTGATTTATCCAGTTGGGCATTTCACATAATATACCCTGCATAATATACTCTGCATATAATGTACAGCCTTGATGCACTCCTTTCCCAAGTTTGAACCAATTCATTGTTCAATGTCTGCTTCTATTGCTTCTTGTCCTGCGTACAGGTTTCTCAGGAGGCAGGAAAGGTGATCTGGTATTCCTGTCTCTTTAAGTATATTTTTAGTGTACAGGATTTTAAATCTGAATGCCAATCACAGCAGAGAACTGCACAGAGTAACAAATGTTCAGCATCCATTTATGTTCATCCTAACCTAAGCAGAACATCCTTAGCTTGATTAACTGGTTCTCCGCTAAGCTTTTCAATGTTGGTCGTTGCCTAATGTCGCCAATTTCTGCTTCCTGTTTAGTCTTTGGGTTCAAGCTGCTTCTCTAAACTATCAGGCAAGAACTTGGCACTTCCTCTCTGTAAGAAGAGAATGTGATGAAACTAAACACCACAGGTTTGCCTCCATCCTTTGCCACATACTAGTAGTGTGAACTCTTGAGGCGTTTGATGCCTTGGGTCAGATCGAATGAGAGCCCCAGTGGGTAGGCTGCCATCATTGGCAGCCAGTCTCTGGAGGCTCTCAATTTCCCAGTACCTGTGTGGCCAGGGTTAATAATGCCTTTAGAAGCAAAGGGAACATTCTCTTCTTTCTTAGTTTGGGCTGCTTCAGCAGAATACTATATACTGGGTATGGTAAACAACAAATATTTAGTTCTCACAGTTAGTTCTCTGGGAAATCCAAGACCAAGGTGCCAACACATTCAGTGTCTGGTGAGGCCCACTTCCTGATTCATAGAGACTTTCTTTTCAGTGTGTCCTCATTTGAGGTGGAAGGGACAAAATGAGTTCTCTGCACTCTTATTTATAAGGGCATTAATCATATTTGTGAAGACTCCACCCTCATGACTTAATTTCCTTCTGAAGGCCTCACTTCTAAATACCATTACATTGAGGGTTAAGATCTAATACATGAACTTTTCAAGGATAAAAGTATTCTGGAAGTGGATGTGATTACCTTTGCTCTCTGTTTCTGTCACTGATTACCTACTTTTGTACTTGTTAATTTTGATGTGAGCCTGATTCACTGACTCATTGTTCAGAATTTTGGCTTGAAATAATCTCTTTGAAATGAAGTCATTCTCCTACCTTCAGGAAGTAGGAGAAGATTTTCATTCTCCATGAAGAATCTAGAGAGAAACCATGTGGATATATTATAAAATAGTTCTTAATGCTGAGCTATGAATTAATATGTATTGAGTACCCACTATATATTGCCAGAGATATTATATATATTAGTATTTATATTATAAATACATATACTATATTAAGTTATATATTATAATAAATATAAATATATAAGTAACACATGTATTATTATATATTATATACTAATATATATTAAAATATATTTATATATGTGTGTATATATATATCATTGCTTTTAATTCTTACACTAAATCTGAGATGGATCTTCTCCAGTTCAGTTACTAATAAGGATATAGCTTGGTTTTCCTATTTGAAAACATCTTCCTAACTCTCAAATGCCCAAGCTATATTTGACCCAAAATCTGCCCCAAACTAAGGCATTGCTAGGGTAGCATCTGCCTTTATTTGTAGGTGAATGAAACTATTGATTAAAACTGTTATATTAGACTGTAAATGATTAACATTAAGGAATGAAGATTTACCTACAGGACATATGTAGTGCTCCTTTTTGTCATTGTGGGTTTAGGATGATGATCATGATTCATTCCTATCCATAAGTTTAACCCAGTTGAACAAACAAAGACAAGGGAATCAAGAAGATAAAGGTAAAATCATAGCATGATTATCACCTGTGTGTGTTTAGTCACACAGTCGTGTCTGACTCTTTGTGACCCCATGGATTGTAGCTCTCCTGGCTCCTCTGTCCATGAGATTTTCCAGGCAAGAATATTTCCGTTGGTTGCCATTTCCTCCTTCAGAGGTTCTCCTGATCCAGGGATCAGACCGACTGAGCCATTGCATCAGTACAGGCTTAGGCCAAATTAGAGATCTTAAATTAGGCTTACTACCACAATTGAGCTTTCTAGAATCTTCATCTAAATTTGGATTCTGGTAGATCCAATCCTACTGAAATATTCTCTTCAGAGAAGATTCCCATAGACATCTTCCTTTTTGCAGCCATGAAATTAAAAGACGCTTACTCCTTGGGAGGAAAGTTATGACCAACCTGGACAGCATATTTAAAAGCAGAGACATTACTTTGCCAACAAAGGTCCGTCTGGTCAAGGCTATGGTTTTCCCAGTGGTCATGTATGGATGTGAGAGTTGGACTGTGAAGAAAGCTGAACGCTGAAGAATTGATGCTTTTGAACTGTGGTGTTGGAGAAGACTCTTGAGAGTCCCTTGGACTGCCAGGAGATCCAACCAGTCCATCCTGAAGGAGATCAGTCCTGGGTGATCATTTGAAGGACTGATGCTGAAGCTGAAACTCCAGTACTTTGGCCACCTCATGCGAAGAGTTGACTCATTTGAAAAGACCCTGATGCTGGGAGGGATTGGGGGCAGGAGGAGAAGGGGACGACAGAGGATGAGATGGCTGGATGGCATCACCAACTCCATGGACATGAGTTTGAGTAAACTCCAGGAGTTGGTGATGGACAGGGAGGCCTGGCGTGCTGCGATTCATGGGGTCACAAGGAGTCGGTCATGACTGGGCAACTGAACTGAACTGAGGAGTGTTGTAAGTCAGTTTCCCCAAGAAACAGACTCTAAGACACAATTTTGCTTGTAGAAAATTTGTGTAGTAGTGTTCTCAGGACAACATTTTTGTACAATAAGAGAAGAATTAACCAGCAGAAATATCACAATGAATAAGTTCAGCTGAAACTTAGTGGATGATACAGGGAGTTCTGGAGCTGGGATGGTCTTTTAAAATGATCCTGCCTTAAGTCAAGGTGGATGGACTTTTACGTTCTCACTTTGATCAGTTACTGTGTGTACTTGCCCTTGGAAAAATAGTCATTGCATTAGGCAAGGTGGCCTTGTTCAGCTGAAGGCAATTCCCAGAGAGAGACAACTGAAGGCTGTATGCTGCGGACATCAGGAAAATGAGTATCTCAACACAGAATACAGGGGGATCTGACAGCGCCCAGTGTCCACAAAGAGGGACAACAGAAGAGCAGTAGCAGCTCTTCCACTGCTCTAACTACTTGTTAAAGAACAGAAGTTTCTATATCATAATCCCAAGCTGGAAAGGTAAGATGGTTGAAAAGAATGAGAGTCCCTGTATATAATCTGTGCAATGTTGACCTAACCATGCCACCCAGAACAGCTCAGAACTCAACATCTGTGTTAGGTGGCTCTCGGGCAGCTGTGAAAAGAGCCTACATTCAGGTGATTTAGGCATGAAACTTTCCAAAGTCTAGGTTCTTAGGCCACCAAAGTGTAGGTCATTTTCACATTAGGAGGCAAATAAACTAATCCAACCATTTTGAAAGGTATTTGGTAAAGGATACACTTATTTCCTCAGGAGGGAAGAGATTTAATAATTATAGGTGCATTTTTATTTTGCAGTCATTTAATGAAGTTAAGAAGTCTAGGAGGTTGAATATTATGTAATGCTTAGTGACCTAAGAAAGTTTAGAGTACCTTGTATGGTATAATCCAAGGGGATCACACTGTTTTTATTGCCACTTCTCAATTCTGCTTTCATAATATAGAAGCTACCACAGACAAAAAATGAATAAATGATGTACCTATGCCCAATTAAACTTCGATGGAAACTGAAATTTGAATTTTGTATGCTTTTTGTGTGTCAATGAATATGATACTTATTTTTTTCATTCCTTCTTTCTCAACCATTTAAAAATATAAAATCCAGTCTTCCATTCTTAGCTCATGGATTATGTATAAACAGATGGTGGGCCTAATTTGATCTATGGGCTATAGTTTGCTGACCTCTAGTATATATAGTCCCATGTAAATACTTTTTAATCTATCTATATGCATACATATGCGTGTATGTGCCTGAAAGTGTATACCCTGACTTATAATGGTCATTGCTACTAGTAATTTGTGTACAACATGAGCTTTGAAGTTAAACTTCCTGGTTTTATAAGCCTGGCTCTGTTCCTTGCTAGCTACAGAATTTGGGGCAAATTTTTAAACTGCTTGGTGCCTTTAATTCTTTATCTTTAAAATAAGTCTCACTGGATGGTGTTGAGGATTAAGTAAGTTAATGAAGTTAAACATTTAAAGATGTGGCCTGCACATAATAGATAAAATATAAATTCTAGCTACATAAGAGAAAGTGATCAGACCCTCACTCATTTTAGCTTTAAAAAATTTATTACTGAACAATGTTTCACCTATCATATACTTCAGCATGTTAAAGCTTACAATTCAGTGGGTTTTAGTATGTTGATGATGTTCTACAAGTATCTCTAATTATAAAACATGTCTTTCACCTCCACAAGAAACCCATATCTGTAAGGAATCACTCCCAATTTCCTCCTTTCACTATCCCCTGGCAATCACTAATCTACTTTCTGCTTCTATGGGTTTTCTCACTATGGATATTTCATTTATAGAGAGTCATACAGTATGTGGTCATTTATGTCTGCCTTCTTTCCTTTCGCCTGGGTTTTCAGAATTCATCCGTGTAGCATGTATCAGAACATCATTCCTTTTTGGGGTGGACATTAGTCCACGTTTCGTGGGCTTCCCAGGTGGTGCTGACAGTGAAGAACGCACCTGCCAATGCAGGAAACATAAGAGAGGTGGGTTTGATCCTTCCCTTGGTTGGGAAGATCCCCTGGAGGGAAGGCATGACAGCATACTCCAGTATTTTTGCCTGGAGAATCCCATGGACAGAGGAGCTTGGTGGGCTATTATCCATAGGGTCACAAAGAGTCAAACATGACTGAAGTGACTTAGCATGCACATCTTGTGTATTCATTTATCTGTAGTTTTTTTTTTTTCTACTTTTTGGCTAATAAGGATGATGCTGTAATGGATACTCATAAGTTTGTGGGTGAACATATATTTTTAATTTTCTTGGGTATGTACATACATAGTAGAACTATGGGGTTGAGAGAACCTCACTTTATTTTGATACCTATTTCTTAAAGATATAAAGAGAATTTACTTTAACTGTAATTAATTTTTAATTAAAATTAATTTTTAGAAGATTTATTACAGAATATTGTAATATAGTAATAAGACAGAGTTCTGCAGTTTGGTAGACAAAATTCTTCACTAAGAAGAAGGAGAGATAGTCCATCTTTTCTGAAGGGCCCAAGGTAAGGTGAGGAGAGTGAGGTGCTGCAAAACAAAATTTAAAGAGATATTCACTTTCTGGGGCATGCAAGCACATAACTCCTTAAATTTTGCCTCACCTGCCCTGGTCCTACTTTCGCTATCACTTACTGCTCCCTCTGTTGAATGGATATTCCATATAGGTCTCTTGGAATGATCGGTGTGTTGATATAATCGTAGAGCATCTCTGTCTGCCCTCCTTGTGCAAAATACCCATCTTTACCAAAAGGCTGTTACCAGAATCTCACATCAAACTCTCCTCTTTTCGTTAGCAGTCACAGAACTGGTTCTGTTCCTTGAGAATGGTAGTTCCTAAATGTGATGAGAGACTTAATTGAAAAACAAAGATTTTTGGTGAAATGAATTTGTTAACATTGCCTTCTCTGTACATCCCATTGAGATCAGAACTCAGTTTATTATATAAAAGGCTACTATGCATTCTTTAGTAAAGAAACATCTTAAATTTTGCTTAATAGGAGATTTTTCCACCTGACTTTCTTTTGGGCACATTTAGGTTTTAGCATACATATTAACTTCTCATGGAATACTCTTTGGGAAATGCTATTACTGTTTTTTCCATCATAAAAGCCATGTGCTTTTCAACTTCTACTAGTAACTTTCACCTAACATGTAGCTACTGTGAAGAGGTATAGTTTAGAAAGGGTAGATTGGTCTGAAGAAAATACCTAGAAGGGCAAACTAACTGAAGAAGAGAGAACTCAGGATATGGAGGATTAAATTCAGTAATCTCAGAGTGTTGTATGGTACCCTTTGTATGTCAGGAAGAAGAGAGTTAAATGTGGAAATATTTGTGATTTTGATGCAATGCATTATTAGATATATATATCTGAATGCAAGAATATCATGCTCAGATTTTTTTAATGATGACATTAGGTAAATTCTGACTTACAATTCATCTTTTAGTGGCCATAACCAAAAAATGCATCTTATGGAAATGCTGTCATATTTTCTGTTACTAACAACAATTTCTCTGATGTAGGACATAAAATGTTGCATATTCCAGCCAGTTTGAATTAATTTTTCAAGTAAGATTTATTAATGAGGTCTTTTTTTACTGAAATACAAAGTTGACTTTATTTGTAAGTTCCATTTCATCCACTGTATTTAAATTTACAGAAAGGAAAAAGAGTCATGCTTTGTGACTCTTTTCCTGTAAACACAAACTGCTCAGGGCTTGAGATGGCTTTCATCTCTAGATTCACAGATTTATTTTCCTTAGCATCCCTTATGTTATTTTAGCTCCAATTTTGTTATAATTTTTTTTTTTACTTTGAGGAATGTCACAGTAATTCTATATAAAATCTACATGAACAGCTTAGAGTTGAGTTATACATGTTCTTGTTGCTAATGTATATTTAGGTAGCCTAAAATTTAATAAACCAAACAATAGTCAATAATGTTCTGGTTTCTCAAACATTTTGTCATGTAAGCATTAACTGTGTGTGTAGCTCTTCCCAGGTGGCATTAGTGGTAAAGAACCCATTTGCCAATGCAGGAGGCACAAATGTGACATGCGTTCAATCCCTGGGTCGGGAAGATCCCCTGGAGGAGGGATGGCAGCCCACTCCAGTATTCCTGCCTTGAGAATCCCATGGAGAGAGGAGCCTGGAGGGCTATAGTCCATGGGGTCACAAAGAGTCAGACACAACTGGAAGCGACTTAGCATGTGTGTGTGGCTGTGCATGTGCATGCAGCTGTCTCTGGCTCTTTGTGACCCAGTGGACTATAGACTGCCAGGCTCCTATGTCCTTTGAATTTTCCATGCAAGAATACTGGAGTGAGTTGCCATTTCCTACTCTAGGGGATCTTCCCAATCCAGGGATTGAACCCATGTCACATTTGTGTCTCCTGCTTTGGCAGGAAGATTCTTTACCACCAGTGCCACCTGGGAAGCTAAGCATTAACCATATGTTTGCTTAAGTAGTAGATTCAATGAGTGAGTCATTATATGATTCTGCCCCAAAGTATGATTATGGACAGATATCAAGCAGTCAGCTCTCATTAATGAATATAACTTCAGATATTGAAATCAAGATTACTCATCATAGAATGGGACAGAGTTCCTCCTAGACAGAGAAAAACTGTAACTACAACAGTTAATAGATATGAAAATTTCTTGCTAAGTGGAGGTTATGAATTCTGAAGAGAGTTTTATACCAATGGGCTTGATTAACCTGGGTATAGATATACTCTGTTAAGAAACCTGGTAAAAATATTTTTGAACTCCTAAATTGTGATAGTGGATAGGGAGCATTGGGCAACAATAGGGAAGTGAGAAGTTCACAAATGACCTTACCTTTTTTTTATTCTTCATAGACACTTTGTGTCTGAAAATATTATGAGTAAAATCACCTTAAATAGTTTTCTGAATTTTTTATGGTATAAGACCTGTAAACTACATATATATGTATGCATAACTATACTTTATAGTTATACATATATTTATACATATGTATATATACATAAATACAGAGGAGCCTGGTGGGCTGCAGTCCATGGGGTTGCTGAGTTGAACACGACTGGACGACTTCACTTTCACTTTTCACTTTCATGCATTGGAGAAGGAAATGGCAACCCACTCCACTGTTCTTGCCTAGAGAATCCCAGGGATGGTGGAACCTGGTGGGCTGCCGTCTGTGGGGTCGCACAGAGTTGGACATGAATGAGGCGACTTAGCAGCAGCAGCAGCAGCATATACATAAATATATATATGTATATATGCGGTGCTACCCTTAGTCGCTCAGTTGTATCCGACTCTTGAGACCCCATGGACTGTAGCCCACCATGCTCTTCTGTCCATGGGGATTTTCCAGGCAAGAATACCAGAATGGGTTGCCGTGCCCTGCTCCAGGTGATCTTCCCACCCCAGGGATCAAACCCAGATCTCCCGCATTGCAGGCGGATTCTTTACTGAGCCACCAGGGAAGCCCATATATATCAAGTTTAATCTGAATATTTTGTGAAAAAGACATCTTTCATAAATGAAAAAATGTATGCAATCTAAATTGTAATTATTGCTCACAGTTATTATATAGTGTTCCCTTAGAAATAGGCTAATTAAATTACTTCTTTGCTTAGGATCATGGTAGTCAATCTTGCTTAATACTATATGGATGCTTTACATTGAAATCCATTAGAAATATAAATATCTTTGTTTTATCAGATGCAGGAAATAAAAGACCAGAGTAAAAATAGTTCACTTACTAGAGCAGCAAATGGACAAGCAGTTTCTGTCTGTGAAAGAGAAATGGATATCAAGTTACAACTTGCTCTTTCATCCAGCCTGTAAGTTACCATCTCTCTAGATCACATCTCAAAACCATGCTATCTTGGAGGTGATCTGGTGCTGACAAGCCTGGGCAAAACTTATGCATGAAAGTTCTCAGAATAAACTTGCCAAACTATTTTAACATCTCATTTTAAAATGTCACATATTTTGGTATTTGGATTACTAAGGATATCAAAATCATGGAGCTTTGCATAAAATAACTTCTTTGAATTTGTTTCTCTCTATAATAGATATATACATTTATGAAAAAAGACTAAAGGAAACCTAGAGTTACCAACCTAAGACATTTGAATATTTACCTGATAACCTAATGCTCCAATTCCAGGCTTTACAGTGAAAGAGAGATGTACTAAATTTGGAGAGAAATCATCTCATTTCAGTTCAGTGCAGTTCAGTCGCTCAGTCGTGTCTGACTGTTTGCAAACCCGTGAACTGCAACACGCCAGGCCTCCCTGTCCATCACCAACTCCCAGAGTCCACCCAAACCCATGTCCATCGAGTCAGTGATGCCATCCAACCATCTCATCCTCTGTCATCCCCTTCTCCTGCCCTCAATCTTTGCCAGCATCAGGGCCTTTTCAAATGAGTCAGTTCTTCGCATCAGGTGGCCAAAGTATTGGAGTTTCAGCTTCAACATCAGTCCTTCCAATGAACACCCAGGACTGATCTCCTTTAGGATGGACTGGTTGGATCTCCTTGCAGTCCAAGGGACTCTCAAGAGTCTTCTCCAACACCACAGTTCAAAAGCATCAATTCTTTGGTGCTCAGTGTTCTTTATAGTCCAACTCTCACATCCATACATGACCACTGGAAAAGCCATAGCCTTGACTAGACGGACCTTTGTTCACAAGTGATGTCTCTGCTTTTTAATATGCTGTCTAGGTTGGTCCTAACTTTCCTTGCAAGGAGTAAGTGTCTTTTAATTTCATGGCTGCAATCACCATCTGCAGTGATTTTAGAGCCCAGATAAAGTCAGCCACTGTTTCCACTCTTTCCCCGTCTATTTGCTGTGAAGTGATGGGAATCATCTAGAGCCACAGTAATCATTAACAGGATAGTATGAATTATATAAAAATATTAACGCACTAAGACATTTTTCAGTATAAAGAAGAGAGTGAATTAAAGCAACATATATAATAAAGGCTCAACTACAAGCCATGTCACTCCTTCCTACTTTACCACTTCTTTTTTAGCTTAGTTATTACTCATTTAATACGTTTATGAAGACTGTGGGGTTGGTGATTCATTGTAGTATTTCCTAACATTATTAATGATTTTTACAAATAAGGAAATTAAGGAATTTTATTTAATAGTGTCATAAAATAGAATAGACAGAGAAGCTTACTTCTAATCATTTGATTTCAGCAGGGAGACACATTAAATGGCTTTTTAATATAGAAGCCAGCCCTAGGACTGTGATTTTTCAGTGACAGCTGTGCTGGTCGATAGAGATTTACAGATTTCTGGATACTTACCTTGAAGGCATTATCTTAATTAGGATAACTAAAATGCCACAAAGAAATAGTTGTGGATTAAAAAAAAATACTAGGAAGAATATTTGTAAACTAATACTTCCTATGGACTTTTACTATTTTTTGACAGTTTATTATGACTTGATAACATAAAGACTCTAGTAATTAACAGCTGATTGCTCCACTCTTTCTGCAAACCTTTGTTTTTCTTTTGGCCTGTGGCATAAGCCTATTTTCCACTGAAAGGAAAAAAAAAAAATGAAAGTATGTTACAGTATTTACACACTCTTGAATGGTGTTAGTTGTATAAGGCATATGTCCAGAATGACAGTTCTGTGACCAGAAGGGTAATGGAAACCGTCTTTGAGATGCGTGTAGAATGCCAGTAGATCCCAGCCAGAGAGTGAGATCTGTGTTAAAAGTAGCAGGATGGTGAATCAGAGGCAGAAATACATTCCAGAGCACGGCTGTCAGTTTCCAGCATCCAGGGCTAGGTTCTGCAGGACCTTGATGAAACTCCCCTGCTCTCCCCGAGTGCTGTAGATCTTCCCCATCCTCTGTCCTGGCCCTTCATCCAGAGGGGTGTGTGCGTGCGTGTGTGCACACGCGCGTGTGTGTGCTTAGTCATGTCCTACTCTCTGCAGCCCCATGGAGGCTCCTCTGTCTATAGGATTTCCCAGGCAAGAATATTGCAGTGGCATTGCCATTTCCTACTCCAGAGGATCTCCCAGACCCAGGGATCAAACCCATGTCTCTTGAATTTCCTGCATTGGCAGGTTGATGGTTCACCTAGGAGCCACCTGGGAAGCCCATCCTTAGGATGGTGCCGTAATGTTACAATGCCCAAAGCATGGAGGTTTCCTCTCAGAGATTCTCTTCCAGCCTTACAGGACAAATGCGGACACCTTCTGAGAGAATTCTGAATGTTTTAAGATGCATTTGTATAATAATAAAATAAAGCCTCTGTGTGTGTGTGTGTGTGTGTGTATGTATGTAAATCCTTGTAAAAGACACTTTGGTTAAGGGAAAATGCTATTTTTCATATATTGCTGTTACAAAATTAGAGAAGTATAAGCTTTTTTTTTTTTTAAGTAAACTGAAATATATACTACAGTTAAAAATTCTCCTAAATTTTGTCTCCTCTTGTGAGTCTGTACCACACAAATACAAGCAGCACCATGTGAAGACACGTACAAAAATGTTTACTGTGACAATGTTCATAATATCTCAGAAGTGGAATCAAGTGATTGCCATTAAGAGGGTATCTCTGAGTGACGTATGTTTTGTGTGATGCTGCTGACTAAAAAAAATAAAGATGAAGAAGCACATTTAGATGCCCTTTTCTTAAAAAGACAGATATGGACCGTTTTTAAAGTCTTTATTGA
Source organism: Odocoileus virginianus (assembly GCF_023699985.2). Lineage (NCBI taxonomy): Eukaryota > Metazoa > Chordata > Mammalia > Artiodactyla > Cervidae > Odocoileus > Odocoileus virginianus. Next base: position 20,036,129 of record NC_069698.1, read on the forward strand.
ATTTGTTACAATACTGCTTCTGTTTTATGTTTTGGCTTTTTGGCCCCAAGGAATGTGGGATCAGGGATCCAACCTGCAAACCCCGCATTGAGAGGCAAAGTCTTAACCACTGGACCATTAGGGAAGACCCTGTATGCCTTTTTTTGGGAAAAAACAGATGGCAAGAAGTCCTGTATGTGTATTTATGCATTTCAGTGAAAGCGGAGAAGACTAGCTTCTTAATTTGTGTTTCCTTTTGGGACTGAAAGTATTGTGGTCACTAATGTGGTTTAAGGAGGAGAGAAGGAGGAATTTATAAGAGAAAAATATGTTGGAGTGTGCATATGTGTATTACTCTTCCTTCCAAACTTAGGGAGCTAAGATGAAGAATTGATGGTAAAATGATGGTAAATATACAGGGAACATTAATCTTTGCAATGTTTTTGGAAAAAGCAGAGGGCCAAATGATAGATTACTGGACCTGTATTTTCTGTTAGCTATTTTGTGCTGAGCAGATCTCATAATCTCTCCAGTCCTCTTTCTTAGATGCAAAATAGAGATGATACTTCCTACTCTGACATGACCAGGAGATTCCAATGAATGAATGCACATGGCCGTGTTTTCTAGATGGTGACACATAGTGCAGAACTAAAGTTCTCATTATTCTTCATACGTATGGTACTTTTCAAACAGAAAACAAAGTCACACTGGAGATGTGAGGCATCATGCATGATAGAGATGCAAACTTTAAATTCTTCCATCACTTCCTACTTCTAGTTTAATTTATTTCTGTTCTTGAAGAATAGCTGTATTATTTCTCAGAGCCAAATTTTCCAGTAGTGGTGTCAGCTGGTGTTGGCCATACAATGAAAACCGGGTACTTCTATATTATTAGGCAGGTTATGAGAAAAAGGAAGATAAAGAATCAAGAAGATAAGGATTTGAAGGGTCATCAGAATATTCTCACATTTTGAAATATAGTTTTCTCCATCTGGAACTCTCTACCATGTGGTGGTTCAGTTCAGTTCAGTTCAGTCGGTCGGTAATGTCTGACTCTTTGTGATGCCACAGACTGCAGCACACCAGGCCTCCCTGTCTATCACCAACTCCCGGAGTTTACTCAAACTCATGTCCATTGAGTCAGTGATACCATCCAACCATCTCATTCTCTGTCATCCCCTTCTCCTCCTCCTGCCTTCAATCTTTCCCAGCATCAGGGTCTTTTCAAATGAGTCAGTTCTTTGCATCAGGTGGCCAAAGTATTGGAGTTTCAGCTTTAGCATCAGTCCTTCTAATGAACACCCAGGACTGATCTCCTTTAGGATGGACTGGTTGGATCTCCTTGCAGTCCAAGGGACTCTCAAGAGTCTTCTCCAACACCATAGTTCAAAAGCATCAATTCTTCGGCACTCAACTTTCTTTATAGTCCAACTCTCACATCCCTACATGACCACTGGAAAAACCATAGCCTTGACTGGACGAACCTTTGTTGACAAAGTGATGTCTCTGCTTTTTAATATGCTGTCTAGGTTGGTCATAACTTTCCTTGCAAGGAGTAAGCATCTTTTAATTTCATGGCTGCAATCACCATCTGCAGTGATGTTGGAGCCCCCAAAAATAAAGTCAGCCTCTGTTTCCTGATCTATTTGCTATGAAGTGATGGGACTGGATGCCATGATCTTAGTTTCTTGAATGTTGAGCTTTAAGCCAACTTTTTCACTCTCCTCTTTCACTTTCATCAAGAGGCTCTTTAGTTCTTCTTCACTTTCTGCCATAAGGGTGGTGTCATCAGAGATTACTAAAAAATACATCCTATCTCATTATGATTATGGGTTATTGGGATATTTGTTCTTGTCACTCATGGATTGAAAGGAAATTTTATGTGCAGAACAAGGAAGTTAGATTATTCATGTAGTTAAATGCACCAAAACTCCATTAATAAAATATTTGCTATCTTCAAAAGTTGTGAACTAAAATGTGTTCTTTTCCATTCTAGTATTAATTTTATGAACAAGTTTCTATGGGTAGCTATATAAATTGGGTGACATCTCTTGCTTTATGAAATGTTTTCTTAAAAATTGCAAGCAAAGGTGGGCTACAAAGTTTTCTTTTGTTTTCATGAAGGAGTTGTCATCAGCTCCCTGTCATTGGGATTGGCGATTTTGTCAAAGTACACAATGTCTTCCCGAGAGAAGTTTGCTTGCCTGGGAGAGGAGCTATAGAGATTGAAAAACTCCTATTTAATTATTACATGATTCCAAATAAATAACCACTCAAAGCATTCAAAGGCTTGTTTCAGGGGTTAGAATATTTTATATCCACAAATTATATTTTCAGTTCAGTTCAGTTGCTCAGTCGTGTCCGACTCTTTGCGACCCCATGAGTCACAGCACGCCAGGCCTCCCTGTCCATCACCAACTCCCGGAGTTTACTCAAACTCATGCCACTGTATCACATATAGTGGTACATCTAAAAGAAACAGCGTGAATGACAAAATCTGTTTCATAACTTATATCCAGGCAATTTTATATTAACTTTCAAATAGCCTATAAAGATTCTATACAAAATTTTATGTGGCCTGTGGAATTGACAGGTTCTTTTTATTCACTTTCTGGCTAACTCTTCTCTTATTGTGTTTATCAACAATATAATGTTTCACAAACAGTTGTCTGTGGCCAACATGTTCTGAATTCCTTGGCAAAAAGATGACCAAAAAAATTCTTGCAAGAGACTGATGAGAGGCCAAAATATGCCATTTTTTTGTTTGTTTGTTTGTTTGGTTACAGCCTGATATAGTAGGGATTTAATTTTGTCAACCGCAAGCATGTGTTATAATGCTTATTTTCATAGCTGCCTTGTTTGAACACTATCAGATGACACTTAGCATCTTCACAGTCATTGAAGCCCTATTTATGTTTGCTTTGATTGGACAGAGGTTTCTGGAATATGTCAGAGAGCACCCTTGTGTTCATGTCACAGAGAAGTGAGATGAAAAATTACTGATGTCAGTGAAGAATTGATCTATATGCAACATGTCTCATTCTTACTGAATATTTTCCAATATGGTTTGATTTAATGGGGAGAATGATTACTTAAACTAAGTAGGCATAAAAAATACATTGTACTTCTGCAGTTAAAATTTGAGAGTCCTTAAGTAACTCATAGTTTCAGGTAGAATACTTGCTGTGCTGATGTTGTGTCCGTAATTAAGGCTTTATGGATAAGCAGTGGATCCAGATTACCTCTTCCTCTGGTTGGATTATCTATTTTCTGGATCGTAAAGCTGTCACTGCATAACCTAGAAACCTTTTTAAAGATGCATGTTTGGCTGCATTTGTTATCCAGCAGATGTCTGGATAGTTAGAATCTCTTGAGAGTATTATAACTTGTGGTTTCAGTTACAATAAATGATCCAGGCGTTTCTTTTTTTTTTTTTTTTTGGTCTTGTTCCTCTCTAGTTCTGGGGGAAAGTCTGTAGAAGAAATTACAGGAGGTATTTTATTTCACTCTTCCCCATTCCTTTTTTCCTTTATTCTTTGTTTCTGTCTTCAAAGTTACTTTTTAATCTGCTTTTGAAATTGAGGTCACTGCTTGCTGAGCAGTGTCTCCACACCATGTTGCATCTCCTGGGCCCCAGCTTCTCTCAGCCCAGAGGTCATCACACTGGCATTCGTGTTTGAGCACGGTAAATTGCTGCTATGATCAGAAACTCTACGCAATGCTCTGTAGTGACCTAAGTGGGGAGGAAATTCAAAAAAGAGTAGATAATGTGTACGCATACCTGATTCACTTGCTGAAACAGCGGAAGCTAACAGCATTGTAAAGCAACTATACTCCAATGAAAATTTAAACACGAACAGCAGTAACAAAAAAACTATCAACTCTGTGATTTGTATTTTATACTTTTCCAAAAGGTCAGTTGTAGAATGACTGGTTCAGATTTGTAATTACATATCCTGATGCTTAAAGTACTTGCCAGTTCCCTCCCAGCTGAGGGTTTAAAGTGCAGGAATCTGAGGAAATGGATATTGGTAAGGGCAAAAGCCGGAGAGTCAGTGCAGGAGTTGGTTTTGGGCGGAGGAGGGTTCTGAGAAGGCAGACTAAGTGTGCTTGCCGCTTGGGCCAGGAGCAGAGGGAGACCCCTGGCAACTGAACTGCTAGTCACCTGCAATCTTGGCCTCACGTGTATGGGTCCCATGCTTCTTCCACTAATGTAGTAAATTACGGTCTACCAGTAACATCAAGTTCAATGGGCTTTAAATTTCTCCTCTTTTGAATATGAATTAAAGATATTTTGACAGGTTTAGACAGCTTTCACCTCATTGTTTATGACAAGACTACTACATGGAAATTTTAAGACAATTCTAAATATACCCAAGAAAATACCTCTATTCACTGAGGATGCTCCCTCTGCTAATAAATGATTATGCTATCATAGTTAAGTATATTTTGTCATTGTTTTAGTATGTAGGAGTTGTAATGATACGTGGATAATTGTAATTCAGTTTAACAATAAATTTAATCTTTGGTCTGGCTCAAAAATACATTCTTGTTTGTGATGACTTTTAAAATAATTATTATCCAAAGTTTAAGCATTAAGTATGGAGGTAGTGTTCATTAAATTGGCCAAAAATGTGTGTGATACATGAAAAAAAATACTAATATACCTAATAATACAAAAAGCATTTAGAAATCAATGAGGAAATTATTTTGTTATTAATCAAAGCATAGAAAGTCAGTCAAAAGATAAAACATAGAGGAAGAAATAGTAAATCATGTAATGTTCAGCTTCAGGAGAACTGAAGGAATGCAAATTGAAACAATTAGATACATTGAATCTATAATAATGATAATAGTAAAAATATGAATGTTGATGCAAACTTCCTGAAACATTTACCACTCACCATGAAATATGTAAGTATAAATATATTCATATGCTTGGGTTCAGCAATTATACAAATGTATTTTGAGGAAGCTATCTTATCTACCAAAATATTCACATAAGCAGCAAATATACTTTTATATGCACACACACACTATGTGTGTGTGTATATTCAAATGATGCATATCTATATGGAATTGAGTAATATATGGTATAGGGAAGAATGAGTATTGTGCATATTGAAGAATTAATATTCTTCAAAAGAGTTGATCGACATACACTGACATGAAATGGTTTTGCAAGTCAATATTTCTGATGAAATAAGCATTGTTGTCACATAGGATAAACAGTGGTGTATGTATGTACATCTGAAGTATACTCAGCAAGTTGTGTGATGACAGGGTACATTGTATAGAACTTTTACTTTCTAAATACTTCATAACTTGATCCTTAAACAACAAATCTATGATATTATGAGGGGTTTTTTTTTTTTTTGAAGTTTTAAAAACAAATGAAGGGAATTCTTCCTGATGCTTAAACATGATCTGTCTTGTTATTTACCTGCAGTGAAATCAGTTCCCAAATTGAATGGCCCCCACTCTTATTTTTACCCCTTATTAGTGTTAAGGTGTACTATCCCCATCTAGATCTTATTTAAACATTCTTCTGTAGCATTTAAACTGGTTGCCCAGGTGTTCAAACACATGCAGTTGTATAATAATTATCAGTGATAATTTTATAAAGTAGAAGAAGATAATGTGACTGTCTCTCATATCACGTAGCTTGTTATCATTTGACAATGTGTCAGTGTTAGATGTTAGGCTGTTGGTGAAGGCTTGGTATTTTGATATAGCATCCAATACAGCATCGTGTATATTTATATTTGTGATAACTATGGCTTTCTCTATTAAAGCAAGGATGAAGCAGGTATTTGTGTTTTAAATGTAGAAATAAACCACCAGTGTCTTTTCATGTAGTATCAAGCAGTCTGATCCACAGGGGTTTTCTAGACTCTTGATATCTATGAAACTAAGTTTTCATTTAAGTATTTTCTTTACTTTTCAGTCATAAAATATTCCACCTGCACATCCAGGTTTTATGTTCCTCTTTTTCTTCTCTTTTTTTCAACAGCATATTCACTGGTGCATGGTTACCACATTACCTCTTTTATCTCCAGCAATAAAATTAATTGGAATCATATTAAAGTTACTTAAGAGTGATAGTCAGTGATGTTGTCAAGGGATTATTCTTCTTTAGAAGTAGGATATGCTTTTCTAGTGGATATGACTGATGGTCACATGGTCTTAAAACTCAGGTGTGCTGGAGTATAACATTTTCAGTAAGTCAGTTTATTATTTACTTCTACCCAGTAGCAGAAAATTTAGCTTTTCAATTCATTTTCTCTAAATTTATTTTATTCAAGCATAGTTGATTTACAGTGTTGTTAATTTCTGCTACACAGCAAAGTGACTAAGTTGTGTATACATTCTTTTTCATACTCATTTCCTTTAGAGGATATTGATTATAGTTCCCTGTGCTATAATTACTTCATCAATTCTGAGTATTTGTGGTCCAGCCCAATGATTTCTTCATTGCTCAGTTTAAAACCCTGTCCCACTTCTGGTTGAACCCTCTTCTCAGATGCTTCCCTCACTCTCTCCCTAGGGATTGCCTCTGTTTTCCCAGTTAGTCATAGCATGAACATTGCCGCTTAAGTGGTTGCTTTGTCATTTCATTTCTGTCTTGCTTTTGTTTGCAGACGTATCCCCTCTCCCACCATTTCTCTGTGCGTTCTCCATACGGTGCTGCACTGATGACTGTTTACTCCATTTGGCTTCCTAAAGTCTGTGATGCCTCTGAGGTGCTGAGCTAGGGCGGCTCATATCCTTTCTTATGCCGTGGGGTACCCACATCACAGCTATGGGATAAAGAGGCAGGCCTGCAGAAATCTCTCTGAAGCAGCTTGTTTGAGGAGCTCATGGGGACTTTAAGATCTTTTCATCAGACACCTAGGAGCTGAAGGAAACAAGGGTGGGGGAAATTTATAGGCTTTCTCTGCTTAGGCACATCCTGCTGCCAAGTCCACTTCTTTATTCCCAGAGGTTTATTTGCAAGAGAAGAAATCTGTGAAGCAATAGGCTCCCAAAAATTTCAGCTAGAAATTGAGTTACAATGCCTTGTTATATAGTCAGATTCTTCAAATTTTAAAGGGAAGTCCTAATATGATCTCTTTTAACCAAAGCATCTTTCCTACTCCTAAGTATTCAGTGTATCTTTCCTGTGTTTGTACTTCAGTTGTTCTATCCCTGGATTTGGTTTTTCTTTTCTCTTTTGATGGTCAGGTGGTGGTGGTATTGGAACTGAAAGGAGAAACTGGGTCTGTGGGCTTGTGTTTTCTTTCAGGGTTTTCTCCTGACTTGATCTCAGACTCTCAAACTCTGAATCCAACAGTGTGATGTCTTTGTTCTTTGGTCCCATTTCTGACAAACACGTCTTGGGTCAGATGGCCAGCCTATGTCTTCAGTTTTCATACTGTGGCAGTTTATTTGGGTGGAGGCAGGGAGGACTGGTTACACATCTGTTCACAAAACATGTCCTATTACACGATCTGAAGGATAACAAACTACTGTGTAATCATCTTCTGTGACTTAGAAAAGCTTTGCAAATGTATAGTTTAAAAAAAACCACAGAGCTATTTTATTAACACTGGTATCAGTTCTGATAAATCAGGGTGTTTCTAAATAGTGCAAAAATCAATATTTAAAATGTATTGACTTTTCTTTGAATTGATTTAATGAAAGGATTTTGACTCAGGGAATTGCAAGAATACAGGCTAGTGTCACAGCCTACAGACAATATAATCCACAAAGACAATATAATCCACAAAAGGGGAGTCATATACATTGTGGTTAAAACCATTGACTCTGATATTAGACCACCAACTTTCAGTCCTGGTTCTACCACATAATAGTTGGCATAACCTTTCTTCTCTCAGTTTTCTCATTTGTAAAATGAATATATATATCCATAAAATATAAATATATATATATAGCATGATTGGAAACATTAAATGAGACATTTCACATAAAATAGCACAATGTCTAGTGTGTTCAGCCCTAAGAAAGTATTTGCTAACATTATCGTTGTGATGTTTATTTTACTTTCTCTGAACATATCACAGAGTAAACAATAAATCTAAAACTGAGTTACTAATATCAAGAGATAAACATGGGTGATTTCAGCAACCCAGTAAGTAGATTTCAAAATGTGTTATAAACTAATTTCATATAGGTTTGAGTTAGAGGAGTGAGAAGCAAAAAAAAAAAAAGCCTGAGTAGTAGCAAAATAATAGCAGGGTGAATTTTATGTTCTTGTAAGAAAATTTGGGGAACCCCCAAGTACCTGTAGATTGTGTAAGGATCATGGATTAAAGATACATGCATCCAGTTCCATCACTTCATGGCAAATGGACGGGGAAAAAGTGGACAGATTTTCTTTTCTTGGACTCTAAAATCACTGTGGGGGCTTCCCTGGTGGCTCAGCAGTAAGAATTTACCTGCAGTGCAGGAGACACAGGAGACTTAAGTTTGATCTCTGGGTTGGGAATATCCCCTGGAGGAGGGCATGACAACTCCTTCCAGTATTCTTGCCTGGAGAATCCCATGGACAGAGGAGCCTGGCAGGCTACAGCCCATACTGTCGCAAAGAGTTGGACACGACTAAAGCAACTGGAGCACAAAATCACTGTGGACAGTGACTCCAGCCATGAAATCAAGACTGTTGCTCCTTGGAAGGAAAGCTATGAGAAAACCTAGACAGCATATTAAAAAGAAAAGACATCACTTTGCCAACAAAGGTTTGTACAGTCAAAAGTATGGTTTTTACAGAAGTCATGTATGAGTGTGAAAGCTGGACCACAAAGAAGGCTGAGCACTGAAGAATTGATGCTTTCAAACTGTGGTGTTGGAGATGACTCTTGAGAGTTCCTTGGACAGCAAGGAGATCAAACCAGTCAATCCTAAAGGAAATCAACTCTGAATATTGGTTGAAAGGACTGGTGCTAAAGCTGAAGCTCCAGTAGTTTGGCCAGCTGATGTGAAGAGCTGACTCATTGAAATAGACTCTGATGTTGGGAAAGATTGAAGGCAAAGTAGAAGGGGGGTGGCAGAGGATGATATGGTTAGATAGCATCACTGACTCAATGAACAGGAATTTGAGCAAACTCTAGGAGATTGTGGAGGAGAGAGGATTCTGGCATGCTACAGTTCATGGGGTTAAAAAGAGTGGGGCATGTCTTAGTGACTGAACAACAAGACCACATTAAGAATCATGGGTTAATGATTTTGTCTTCTTTCACCACTGGGAAAACTAAGTGTACTGACTGATTCTTGAATATTTTGATCTTCCTTCAACAAGTGTTTAACAAGAAAAATCATAGCCCTGTTACAACTTAGTAGTAGTAGAGTCTTTTGTCTGTGGTGATTCCTTTTCTTTATACTTACTTTGAGATTTACAGGTATGGATACCTGGTAATCAAAGGAAAAGTTATATTTATGTCCCATCACTGAGAAGAAATAACGCCAAAAGGACAACATTAGCCATTTAATATGTTGTAGGCCATAGGTGAATTGGTTTTTTAAGGTTTGCTTTGGAGTAATGCAGACTTGGAAACAAAACAGTTGAAGAGCGAGAGTTACTCCAGCCACTATCTCTGATTAGGATATTTAGGACTATGTTAAGTAACATAATCCTGGTCCACAGAAAAAGGCTAACATGATTTTGGTGGAGTCATCTCTCTTTGCAAGGCAAACTAGGGATTGCTTTTGTTTAAGAAGAAAAAAAGACACTCAAACCACTTGATGATTCCAACACTATTCATGACTTGCAGTGCTGACATTCTATAGATTGATGGGGTCTTCAAGTGTGGAAAATACTGAGTCATACAGAAGATGAGACGTTCTAGTAATGAAAAAAATATTTATGCAGTCAGCAGATTGTCGGTTAAGGTGGTTTAGATTATAAAAGTCACCCAATGGAGACTTTGTCAGGTTGCAAATTATTCTGACCACAAAATTATTTGAAAATGAATAAAGCAAAGTTAGAGTGAGTGGATATGACCCAGATCCTCTTTATTTTTTTTTCTTCCTCCTCCTCTTCTTTTGAAATGGGAAAGGGAAACTGTGGACTCTCTGTCTAAACATAATGGTAATACACGAGATAAAACTTAAGATGGAACTAATCATTTGGCATTCAGAAAGAGTTGCTTTTTCCCAGTATACAAATGCTATAAAACCAAAGATCATGCCTTGTGGTTCGATGAGGTGCTTCTTTGACTCCCTTTTATTCTTTTTCATTTTATGTAATTTGTTTAGTGTCTTAATGACTCCCATAATGACTGACTAATTGTATCTGTTTTGTAATGACATCCATTGCTTTACTCAATTATTTGACAAATTGAAAGACAAGAAATAAAATCACTACAGATGCTTTAGTGGGGCTTCCCTGGTGGCTCAAATGGTAAAGAATCTGCTCACAACGGGAGAGACCTGGGTTCAATCCCTGCGTTGGGAAGATCCCCCGGAGAAGGGAATGGCTACCCCCTCCAGTATTCTTGCCTGGAGAATTCCATGGACAGAGGAGCCTGGCGGACTACAGTTGATGGGGTCACAAAGAGTTGGACATGACTGAATGCACACACACAGATATTTTCTGGGAGAGAGAACAATAAAAATAAGTAAATTTAGTTCACTACCTTAGTCCAAAACTACCATCTGATGTTTGCTGAAAAGTGTTAACTGAAGCGCTGCCTAAATGTGCCCCAGAGCTCAGTTGTATCATTTTTTTCCCCATATCAGTTCCTTTTGAGATCAGAAATAGGAAAGCTTCATTTATATTATTTTGTTTATTATTCACACCTACTGTAGTAAGATAAAAGCCACAGTAAAGAATGTGTCCTGTGCTGACAGCGCTGCTCCAGTCTCGAGTTTTCCTGGTCACTTAGTATTGGTTGGCTTTTTGAAACTTGGGAGCTCAGTTGTCACTTTGGTTTCTGTATCCAGGGCGTTGTAGAAAATGCCCATTCTCAAGTGCTACACATATTGATACTTTTCTATTTCTCACACCTTTTCTAGGTCTACAGCATCAGGACAAGGGCAAGGAATCACCGTGGTACTGAAACACACAGTGTTATCAAGTTAAATTGGAGCATGAATCCGTGGGCCCACTGGGAAAAGATGCTGCCAGGGACTGTCATTCTGCAGCGGGACATATTAGACGTGGAAGGAAAAGAGGAAGTGCTCTCCAGCTGACTTTGGTTTGGAGCCTTTTCTTGAGAAAGCAGAATGAGTCCTAGACATTGAAGAAAAGCATTTTTGTTTATTTCTTTCCCTCATCTGAGCCTTTGCCAACTGTGCAACTCTCTCTCTCTCTGTTTTTTGTCTTGCTTTTATCAATACATGTTTTAATTTTTGGTTTGACTTTTTTTTTTCCTTCTTTTTGAACCAATTACCTTGTCAGGAAACAATGAACCACAAAGAAAATGTTCATTCTTTCAGGAATACAATTTTGTATTTCTATGTTCTTCTATTTTTGTAAAAATATGGGAAGTTTGATTTAGCATTGATGGGCTATTTTTGAGGGATTTTTTTTTTTAATATTGTAAAAATTGTTAAGTTCTGTTTAAAGAACTTGCTCTCAGAGAAGCACTGGCTAAAGTGTTTAAAATGCTTGTCTCTAAGATATCTGTGATATGTTCTGTGCTCTAAGTTACCTCAAATGTTTGATAGTTTCTCCTTTTTACAAAAGTAGCACCATAGCCAAGCCAATATGGTATTGTTTTACATTAAGTCTCAGTGAAGATTTAATTCCATGATAGCTTACTTAGCTCTGAGTTACATGTGTAGCTTGAAAAGGAAGTTTTTTAATAATCACACTAAAGAAAAGCTATTCATTACTTTGATTTCTCCCAAAGACTGCTTGGAGGTTGACTAAGAAAGTTTTCATGAACTTTCAATCAGATGGAGAGTTTGCCTGAAGTATATAGTTATCTTTGTAGTCCATCCAACGTTGATAAAATGGAACCAGAATTTACAACCAGCTACTGGAGGGGAAAAAAAAAGCTTTTAACCATGCTATCTTTGAGTGCCAGTGACTTATTTTTCTTGTTTATAATTATTCATTAAGTGAGTTTTTTCTGAAGATAGTTTGAAAGGATTCTATTTGGGAAAGTACTAGACACATGACAAAACCTTCCACTCAGTGGCTGTTTCTGAGAGTTTTATCCATCATTATAAGTTGAAGGTTAATATATTTCATATGTACTGTTTTAAACAGGTTTTTGCAAGTCTTATTTGTTTAATTCTGGTTTTAATTGATCTGATTCTTTTTAAGAAAAAAATTGGGGGCAAGATATATTTAAATTGGGATTTATACTATAATTACTGAAATTAAATTAATAAATTAGCAATTTATTATTTGAAATTTATTACTGGGGACTCAGGATTCAACTTGACGTGGCCCTCAGGATCTAAATAAGAAAAAGTTGGGATTATCATTAAAATACTATTAGGAAAAGATTAGGATTATCAAATAGCAGTTATTGATATTTTAAAAACTTTCAATATAAAGTCCATTCTTTCAGATGCTTCCAGAGTTGGGTCATGTTAAAACAGTTGTGTTACATAGATGTTTTAGTTTGTTAAAAATGTTTCTCAAATTTTTTCCATCCCTGTCCTCATCCATGTGAAATTAAATGTTTAGTGAAATTTCATTTTCTATCTTAAATAGTATAACTTATATGTGTGAACATTTTAGGTATAAGAACAACACAGTCTGCTTAGCTAGGCAAAATTCTCACAGATCATTTTCAAATATTTCCCTGATGTTCCATAGTTTTCTTTCCTGGTGCATCTTATTAGTTATAAATTTATGCCCTCTCTTGTATTTTCATCACTATATTTCTTCTTAACCAGACTCTCTTTGACATGGTATACACGTTTACCTAATGTGAGGTCTAAACTTAAGGAATCGTCCACTTACTAATGATATGAACTTAGATATCTAGGGAGTGGCTTGATTAAATTATCAACATTTTGATCTGCAGTTTAATTTGATATAGTTATTTGTACTCTGCCTTTATCTGTGTAGCACAAGGTTTAATGAATCTTTAAAATGGGTTTATTTTCTATCCTCCTGAATTCTCAAAGGCCAGTGTTCAGCAGCTTCCATGGGATGGTTCAGTGGGGATTATTTATTTTTCTCTTCTTCCCTTGGAACATGTTAACTTTGCAGTTTCTCTTAGAATTGTGTGGTATTCCAGTTCATTCAGATCACTCAGTTGGATTTTCCCAATTTTGAGAAGAAATATTTCAACTCTCTGCTTCTTTCCTTACTCTCTAGTGAGTTGAGTTGAAGGAGAGAGAGCTGACAGGTAGCTTCACCCTAAATTTAGGGTGGCACTGGGCCCTGTGTCACTCCTGGTAGCTATCTAGTAAAATATTCCTCGGCTCTGAGGACCCAAAAAAAGCTTGGGACCTAAATTCTGCTGTATGCAGGAGAGATTTGTGAATAAGATCTCCCACTGAAAACAGGCCTGGGTGGTGTTGGCACTTTGCAAAGATTGGATCCTTGCATATACAGGGAGTGGATCCAAATCTGTCAAAGAAGAATGGGTGTGTCTCTGTGATTGTCTGACATGCCTTTGTTATCATTATATTACCAAAACCACCAGATGTCATACAAGGGATGAGTTGTAATTTAGTATGATAATCTGAGTTTAAAATGCTATCATTCTCTGGATGGATTTTCTCCCACCAAAATGATCCTGTTAATCTTGGAGGTTTCCAGACTGCATTATTGAGGGCTACCATTTCCCTCTCCAGTTTCATTTGAAAACATTTTGCTTTTGGTTATTTTACAAATTAGTCTTTATTCAAGCTTTCTAAAGGTCTATGAGCTAGACCCTAGGAAATTATCTCATTGATTTTCCATCTAATCTATGCTTTGACCACTAAGCTATCTTGATCTGAGGAACAGTAAAATAATGACTAGTTAGATCCTAACAAGTTATTTGGTTCCTCACTGTTTATTTGAAAAGCACCTCTAAATGTTTAAAAATCAATGTTTCTTCTTAATAAGGCTAACAATCCCTTCTTAACTTTCCCCTTTAATTTTTCTCCCCTCTTTCATCTTAAGTGCATTATTATTTTAAGCAAAAAGTAACAGGGATTGCTCTACATTTTGCCATGAGAACAAGTGGATTGCAAGTAACTGAGAAATTAATTTCTTGCATGTTGTAACAACCTTTAAAAAAAAACAACACAATTCCAGGTACTGGCATAAAATGTGCCCTTATGAAGCTCCTTATTTATTATGCAAATAGCAATCAGATACTGTATTTTAAGAAACTGCATTCTGTCCCTTACTGAGTAGCCCTTGGTTACATAATATATGCCAAATTAAGAAAATGGGTCAGTGACACTAAGCAGTAGAAAAGGACAGTATTTATGTTACAATTCTGACCGGAGGGTGAACACAGAAGCAGTGAATCAGTGAAAAAAAATTGACTCGGACATTGGTCATTTTCTGAATTCTGGTTTAGCCACAATTAGATGTGTGTTTTGGGGCTTCATTTATTTATCTCATGAGTAAAGTAGGATAATAATACCTAACTGGCAGGCTAGGAAGGTTGGAAATTATATTACACACACACACATATATACACTCAATAACATGGCTCATAGTAGACATTCAGTTAGTGACAGATTCCTCAAGTATCTGTCAGCTGAGTAAGTAAATAATCAAATTGCGCTCCCAAGTGTCCCTTTTCTTTACATACCCATATCTATAGAAAGTTGATATACAGCTGTGCTTTTATGTAAGAAATCGTTGCAAGAGAATCTTTGTCTTCTACTAGATGGTGAAGATAAAATGTAAATTTCTTAATTATTTCTGATATTTTAATGTGCTGTTTATGAAGGAAAATAAATTAAGTTCTTAGTGGTATATAGGTCCAACTCTTGAGTTTTCTTAGATTTCAGACTTATATTCATCCAGAACCCTGTGATTATTGTCTCCAAAATGAAAGTGACAGTTTCATGAAATCACCAAAGTTTTTATTATTTTTTTTATTATATTTTGGGCTTTCTTAGCACCTAGAATAAAAACATCTCCTTTGAAGTTATCCGTTTTTTTTTTTAACTTGGAGGAAAAATTGCAAAATATGGTGGAAAAAAATTTTTCCGCATGAAAAGAGGAGGAAAAAAAAAAACCCAGCTCTTTACAGTCTCAGTCAGCAGATTTATTTGACTTGAGAAAAAAGGAACAACTTCATTGGAAGCAGATGTTGACACTGTGTCAGTTGTTGAAGATGGAAGGGGTTCGCTTGAGCCATTGTGGTTACAAGGGAGGTATTGATGGCCATTAGAATTCTTGTGATTGAGCATCTTCACAGCAGATAAGACACTGGAAAAGCCAAAACTGTGATACCAAGACTGAAATCAGCCTGCCAGTTGTAATTTACTGGACCCTAAAGACTCAGCTGTTTTATTTTTTCCTCCTCCAGAATAGAAGACATATCTTTCAAAAGATTTAAGGTGGCTTTTGAGAGAGAAATTAAAATATATTCTCTAAAAACATGGCCCGAGAGCCCTTTATTATTAAAGATTAAAACTAATATTTAAGTCATTTTAGAAGAATCATGATAAAACTTTGGTTTAATAGTATATGTTGAAGAAATAGCCTCACAGACATAGAGAACAGACTTCTGGTTGCCAAGGGGGAGGGGAGGTGAGGTGAGGGAAGTAAGGATTGGGAGTTTAGGATTAGCAGGTGGAAACGAGTATACTTAGGACTGATAAACAACAAGGTCCTACTGTGTAGCACAGGGAACTGTATCCAATATCCTGTGATAAATCATAATGGAAAACAACATGAAAAGGACATATACATATATATGTGTGTGTGTGTGTATGTATATGTATATAAATATATGAACTGAGTCACTTTGCTGTACCATTGTATTGAAAAAATTAATACAACATTGTAAATCAACTATACTTCAATACAATTAGAAAAAATAATGTATATTGAAGAAGGATGTGTAAACTGTACACAAATGGAAGGCTCTAGAAAGTGAGGAAAAGGTGAGGTCCACGAAGAAACCTCACATCCTAATAGCTTCACAATGTTAATTAATTGGTGACTTGATCTTAGAGATTGGGCACAGAACAGACTTCAGAATTTTTCAGTAGGTTTTTTTCTTTTTATTGCTCTCTTGGAATTTCCCTCTGTACACTTTTCCAAAGTATAGAAATAGCCGTAATTAAAATATCTTAATTCTGTTATTTCTTGTATTGTCCATTGTGTGTGCTTGCTTGAAAAATATTTTTATGGTTTCAAATAATTGATCAAACTAGTGTTCTCTTGAAATTGTAAATTAATTTGATCCAATTCAATTATCCAAATCTTCTTTTAAAATTTTAAGAAATGGTAAGTAAAATTTACCATTTCTCTTGTGTAAATAAACAGTCACACCTTCTAGAAAATGACAGGTCATCATCAGTTAGCTTCCTTGTTAACAATTACTGGACTACTAAATTTTGACCTAAGAATAACTCTTTTAGAATACAAGATTCTTTAATTAGTTGTTTGGTATATGTATAAGATGTGAACTCTTCTATGATGTCTTTTTATATTGATAGAGCTGTATATTTTTTTCTTTGCTATGACTAGGGCAAAATTTAATGATTATTTACACACTTGATTTAATTTTTTAGACTGTTTACAATCTTGGATACGGTATCTGATTTAAAATCACTATTCCATACATGTTTCTGGGTACGCAATTAAGGAAGGGTTTTCATGTGAATTCTTTGTATATTTTAAAATGAGTATATTGAAAGGGAAAACATAAACTCTGTTTTCATCACATAAATTTAGATCAGGTGAAAGCTTTTGTAAAAATACATAGTACAATGAGCTTTATATTTGTCACTTGATTAAGTGAACTGAAAACATAATAGAAATGTTATCTTACAACCCTTAAATAAAAAAAAAATCCAGATTTATTAGTTTGATGAGCAATTTTATGCTATCTTCATTTTAGATGCCCAGAAAGAGAAATTAATCTTAGCTCTATTGTCATTCTTAATTTAGCAAATATATATAACTCATAAAATTTTAGCTTTATAAGCTAACTATAAAATCACACACACACACACACACACACACACACACACACATATTTGTTGTTTTTCATCAGGTTGGAGGAAGAGGCATTTTTGTATTTCTATTCACTCTTCAAATAGGTCTCATAACTATGTGTTGATGATATAAAATGATGGAGGACTTTGTAGTTAAAACAAATGTCATCTTCAGTTTATTCAATAAATAACTTAATGTGAACTCAATGCTTATATTTTAATGTAGCAGTTTGGTTTTGTCCACATTTCTTGACAGTTAACTAAAGCTCTCTGTTTTCTTCTTACTCAGTTAAGCAACTTACAAGTATCTTTAGAAATTAAAACACTTTAGGTGTTTTGTTTTGTTTTTTAATGAGGTTAATTTTACAGCCAAGGGATTTATGTGTTGTAGTAAGAATTGTATGGTTACAAAACAAGGGTCATAATAGAACAGCAAGTGAAATGGGCAGTATCAGTTACGTAATAACAGGCTTGGGAACTTTGTAATACAGTGCTTCTGAAGTTACCAATTAACTCTGCCGCAGAGGTGTACTTGGTCGTTTTGCTTTTGCATTTGTTAATGTGGAACTTGCTCTAAGTCCTGTGGACAACTTTCTTGACACTTCATTGACATTGAAGAAATAGGCCTAGAAAGGAGAAGTCCAAGACCATATATTTGTAAAGGAAGCTGGAGGTTCGCTACATGGGCCCTCTATTTTCTTGTTAAATAAATTTCTGATGTGTAAATGCAGAGCCTGGAAATCAGCATTTCAGTTAGTAGACATTCATCATCACTGTGAAAATAACGTGACACAGCCTTCTTAACTATTTGCCATATTCAGACTAGACAAGTGTAATGAGTTTTCTGTGGTTACTGTAAAAAGTTACCAATCTTAATGGCTAAAAGCAACACAAATTTATCCGGTGGCTCTGTAAGTCCAATATCCAGTACTGATCTCAGTGGGCTAGAAGCAAGTTGTCAGCCACGTTCTTTCTGGGAGAAATGTTTCTTTGATGTTTCCAGAGTCCTTAGCTCATGGCCTCTTCCTCCATCTTCAATGCCAAGAACCACTGGTCAAGTCTTTCTCATATGGTGTCACTCTGACCCTCTTTTTTGCTTCCCTTTTACAAGTTTAAGGATCTTTGTAATTGCATTGGCCCTGCCTGGATAATCTAGAATAATCTCTCCATCTCAAGTTCTTCATTTTAAGATAAGTCCTTAGATGTGAGGTAACATATTCACAGGTTCTGGGGGTTAGGAAGTGAACATTTTGAGGGTGTTATTCAACCTACCACAGTTGTTATTGGATTTCAGTTAATTGTCATCAGCCTTTTCATCTAAGAGGGTTTAATGTATCACTGTAACTAGCAAGGCACGTTCCGTGTTTACAGTGGTCATCTATGTAAGGATTCATCTACATTCACTTAAATAATTGCACATAAAGGAAATTCTTGTTATTTCAAACATTTATGTGGTTCTTATAGTGCCTTGGAATTCAAAGGGTTACATTGTATTTATGTCAGAGAGGCACTCAAGGGGGTGGAGACCAGGACATCTGGTGCAGATTCTTCCTAGCTGAAGTGTGTTTTCTCTGGGGACAGTCATCTACCACTTAATTGTTTTGCTTCCTTTTTTGGGAATATATGCCCATCCTGTGATGTCCTAAGTCTTCAAGCATCTTATTTGACCTGTTTATACTCATTTGACTAACTATCCATATATGACTACATTGACGTGGTAAAGCTTTTACATTCCTGTCCAGATTGAATCCTTCCATCTGTTATCAGTTAAGCAGTGGAAAAACTGCTATGGAAAGCAAATATGTTTTGATACATTTAATGTGTAAAGTAGGAACCTAGATTCTGGAATGCTGTTGATCAATAAATGAACTAGAATCTCTTCAAAACAACACTTGAGCCCCACTGTTTTACTTTCCATACCAAGTTTGGCTGTGGCTGAATGAAGAACACCAGCATTGATCTTTGCTTTGCACTTGTGCAAGAGACTATTTGCAGGGAGCCAAATATAGCCACAGAGGATTTAATATCTTGCCAAAAAATACAAAATCTGTTCCCCTTTAAGCACGACATTCTATCCTTTTCTTGTGGATCTTGCTAAAAGGAAAATATAACTTTCAACTAGCCCATTCCTTCTGCTGGAAGTTCCCTAATCTTTTTCAAATGGGCTATGTGTGGTTTTCAGATTTATGTTGCCAAAAAAAAAAAGGGGGGGGGTGCTATATGAGAAATCCATTTAGTGTTATCATTTTTCTTACAAAAAACAACCCCTAAATCAAGAATGAGAGTAACATTAAGGAGGAAAATCACACTTGCGTGGTTTCAGGACTAATGAAGGATCACTGGGTGATCTTTGTGTTTCATATTGTATTGAAACAAAAGTAATAATAAAAAATTGGCTTCAACCAAACAGGTGCTTTCTCTGCCTTAGAATACCGATGTTTCACACTGAATGTTGTCTGATGGGTAGATGGACAAGTCGAACTTTCTCTGTAATATGGGTAATGACAGTGCCTGTTTGGTCTCTTATGTTGTATATACAGAAATTTGAAAGCAGTTTTGCAAATATCACCATGAAAATAAGTTTTGCTCAGTGACAGCTTTCCCAGACATCTCCGTGTGGGATTTTAAAACAAACACAAGGCTGTTTGGAAATACTTTGTATATGTAAATATGCAAAATATGCTGATGAGTGCCAACAGCTGTATGGTGTACTCTCTTAGCCTTGAGCAGAATGTTTTGGTGGCAGTAGTTATTTTTTTCCATCTTTACTTGTCATTTCCCCCTTTTGTCTCCACCCACTCACCCATCCACTACCTCTTAAAATACACTTAACACCCTTCCCCCCATTCCTTCACACTGCACCCAAGAGAGTCATTTCAGTAGATTCCCACTGGAAAAGGTGGGTGGTGCCTTGAAGGAATGTTTGGCTTGTACTATGTTGTAAAGGTTGAGCTTCAGGGAACTTGCTTGCACTTGCTCTGACACCAGCCCCGCACACAACCCAGACACTCTGCAGGCCAGATTCCATTAAGGCTCGTCATTGCCCAGGGAGGGAAAGTCCTGTTGAGAGTGGCCTTCCTGCCGTGAAGATTCCAAATATCAGTGTAATCACTTTAAGTGTGCGTTATCAAGTTCTGTAACATCAAGGCACTCATCCATTTATGAAAATAAGCAAATGCCTTTCAGTCCAAAGCCTTAAAAGGGAGGGAGGGAGGACTCAACAGAAGTTAAAAATGAAAGCCACTTCTTACAGGATTTTGAAAGTTCTGGAGAGGAGAAAAGGTGACATGTAAAAGGAAAAACCCTGGGTTCCTAGGACCAGTTCCATGAGAAATGTGTTGATATTGCTGAGTCCCAAATTTCCAGTTTTTCTGTCAGTTGAAGATCAAATGAAATAAAAGACGCAAACTGCTTTGAGAAAACTAAAAGTAGATACAAAGAGACAGGAAGTGATATTTACTAAAAGTCCTCTGTATCCCTTGACCATTACATGAATTTATCCCAAGGAATTTTCACAAATAGCAACATGTAGATAGCATTATTTGTGAGGCTGTTAGCAATATTTTTAAAATGGGGATTTGAGTTTTAGTGATGCTGGTTAGGATCTACATGTCCTTGAACAATTTCCTCAGCCTTTTTAAGTCTCTGTGTTCGCCCTTAAGATGAAGATATTTAAAGTAACTACTTCAAAGAGTCATGAAGATTAATAAAGTATGTAAATAGTTTAATACCAGGTAAACACTATGGATTTCTTATTAATCTTATTTTTCTCGATTCTGAGTACTTTAGGAAATCACTAGGGAAGGCTTTGCCCAAGGGCACTTGGCCACAAGTAAAAGTCAGGATTCAACTCCCTCAAATAGAATCTTAGAACACCACATTGCCCAATGTCTTTGCTATTGTCACATCTAAATGTATTTGTTGTGAACATATTTTAATCATCTCTTAGCCAACTGGAATAAAAGAGACAATAAGAGGAACTAAAAATGTCCAGAAATAGCTAGGTTCTTTAAAAGAGTGAGAGTAATGTGGCTTTCAGGAGCCAAATAGAGTTCCGACAGATGTTGCAGTTGTGGAGCATTATTTGTAACTTGGGAATACAGAATCAGTTCACTCAACATATTCTTCTGGTCTGAGGACACTGATTACTTTTCTACTTAGGTCAACCTCAAGTCTCAGTAAAATAGTGAATAATGGGTTGGAAGAATTATAACTTCTTTCTGCTGACATCTTGTCATAGTTTTCATCTGAAGATGTCAACTCCCTAATCTCTTTAGGGATGAGCTCTCACTGTGCTGAAAGAATCAATGTTACATTTTAATCCTGATTTTTTAAAATAATTCAGGTAATGTTTATGAAGTATTCTCATTTCTCATAACCTGAGTGTGCCTTGGGTCAGGAGTAATGGTGGTGAAATAAATCATTTAAAAATACACAGTATCTTAACTTGCAGATTCTCTGTTAGAAAGGTAAGAAATTATAAGATTTGGTTTTGATCTTTTTTACTCTCTAATTGTTAGTTGTTTGATGTGTGGAAAGTACTCTTCCTCATCATTAAAAAAAATGCTAATCCCTACTTTGTAAAGTAGACATGTGGATTAAATGAGATAATGTATAAGTGCCTAATACAGACTTCTCAGAGGGGTATAATTTCCTGTATCAGTTACAAATGGCAGCAATTTACTAGGCATTTGTAACAAGGACATTTACAACAGTCACCCCGCCGAATCCTCACACAACTTTCCAAGGTGGGTTTTTAATTCCCACATTACAGAGGAAAAAGCTGAGTTGTAGAGATTTTAGATCACTTTCCAAAGCAAAATTAGGATTGTATCCTCTGTCTGCATACTTAAAAAACTCACATCTTTCCCACCGCACTGGTTTGCTTCTCAATCTACTTAAAGATTAAAACTGAGTGCTTGCTGTTTGCTCAAGTTCACATGCAAAATATAAGAATGAGTATAAACACCCTACTCTGGGTGATGGGATGCTTGGCTTCTAAACAGCTTATATTGCAAACTAGCTGTGCTCCCTGAACTAAATTACTGCACAGCTAATTTCATGACTGGGACACTATGATGAATAATCGAAAGTCTAGTCAAAGTTTGCATCAGAAATCAGATTATCACAAACTTGTGCAAGAGGGAAATAATTCCCATTTTCTCCCTTCTCCAAATCCCATAAAGACAGAACAGAAGAAATATCCCTCTCCCAGAACCCAAGAACTTGTGTGTGTATATGTGTACAACATATTTTTCAACTATATATACTAAAAATACGAATACAAGTAAAACAAAGTACTGATTTCAATCCCTAGGGACTGTGGTCTTGAAGTATGCATGTGTTAAATCTTTTTCCTTTGACAATTGTCAGTGAACATAGCATGTGTACTGACTATTTGAAATAAGCCAAAATACTCTCCTATTAGGCAGTGCACATTCATAAAAACAGGTCTTAGAAATGTCAGCTTTTTCATGGAAATGTTCTTTGGTGCAACCACTGCTCATTACTCTGCAGTACAACTGGGCCTGTGAAACTTCTGAACCTCTGTTTCCTGGCACCATGATGATCCCCTTAGACTTGTCAACAGTCTCTGATGTTGATCTTTTTATTGCACTTCTCAGAAGAGGTTTTTACCTGTTTTGATTTCTTTGGTTGCTCATAATAGCTCTTTCCTGCCCCCACCTAGGCTCAGTTCTGGCTCCAGGAACGAGCCAGGATCAGGCTGTGCTGAAACCCAAAAGAATTATCTTGGAAAGTTATTCACCTAAGGGCTGATTTATGATCTGTGGGGCTTGAAACATAAAAGTGGGGGGTTAGAGGGGCTCTTTAAAGAAAATACAAAATGATGCTAAATTATGAATGAAAGTGAATACTTAGAATGAGAAAGTACAAGTAATAGATTTTGAAAAACTGATAAATACCATAAACACAAAACTTAGAAAAATGATGGAAATTTGTATTAATACCTGCTTGACTCAGGAAACTGTGGAAAATTCTGAAAGAGATGGGAATATCAGACCACCTGACCAGACTCTTGAGAAACCCGTATGCAGGTCAGGAAGCAACAGTTAGAACTGGACATGGAACAACAGACTGGTTCCAAATAGGAAAAGGAGTACATCAAGGCTGTATATGGTCACCCTGCTTATTTAACTTATATGCAGAGTGTATCATGTGAAATGCCAAGCTGAAGGAAGCACAAGCTGGATTCAAGGTTGCCGGGAGAAAGAGCAATAACCTCAGATATGCAGATGACACCACCCTTATGGCAGAAAGTGATGAAAAACTAAAGAGCCTCTTGATGAAAGTAAAAGAGGAGAGAAAAAAATTTGGTTTAAAGCTCAACATTCAGAAAACTAAGATCATGGCATCTGGTCCCATCGCTTCATGGCAAATAGATGGGGAAACAGTGGAAACAGTGAGAGACTTTATTTTGGGGGGCTCCAAAATCACTGCAGATGGTGATTGCAGTCATGAAATTAAAAGACGCTTACTCCTTGGAAGGAAAAGTTATGACCAACCTAGATAGCATATTAAAAAGCAGAGACATTACTTTGTCAACAAAGGTCCAGCTAGTCAAGGCTATAGTTTTTCAAATAGTCATGTATGGATGTGAGAGTTGGACTGTGAAGGAAGCTGAGCACTGAATTGATGCTTTTGAACTGTGGTGTTGGAGAACACTCTGAGAGACCCTTGGACAGCAAGGAGATCCACCCAGTCCATCCTAAAGGTGATCAATCCTGGGTGTTCATTGGAAGGACTGATGTTGAAGCTGAAACTCCAATGTTTTGGCCACCTAATGCGAAGAGCTGACTCATTTGAAAAGACTCTGATGCTGGGAAAGATTGAGGGCAGGCGGAGAAGGGGACAACAGAGGATAAGATGGTTGGATGGCATCACTGATTCGATGGGTATGAGTTTGGGTAGTCTCTGGGAGTTGGTGTTGGACAGGGAGGCCTGGCGTTCTGCTGCTCATGGGGTTGCAGAGTCGGACACGACTGAGAGATTGAACTGAACTGAAGACTCAAGTGGCTTTCCTGGTAGCTCAGACAGTAAAGAGTCTGCCTGCAATGCAGGAGACCTGGGCTGGGTATTTCACTTTCACTTAAGACACAAGCCTGGTATAGCATGCTACTCTTCAAACAGCTAGTCTTTATTGCCACATTTCAAAAATGTTCCTTTTCCAGTACCTTCTTATATTTGGTAGTAGAGACTTTATAGGCCCTGTTCATAAAGTGATAAGCTCTCAGGACCTAGGTACAGCACAGTGAGAGGCTGAAGTATTCCTAGGAACCACTGATACATTCTCTCTCTAGTCGCTAAGTCGTGTCTGACTCTTGCGACCCCACGGACTGTAGCCTCCCCCCATGGACAGCTCCTCTGTCCATGGGCTTTTTGAAGGAAGAATACTGATACATTAGGGCATGGTTATTTATCTCTCCCTGGAAGTGTTTGAGAATACTACGAATATATACCATTCAGTCCAAATCCAAACTGTGTTTATCTACCAACTCAATTTTCACTTAGCTTAATTCCTACTACCCCACTCAAGGAAAGTGTAATATGGACATCTGAATTTAGAAAAAAAAAAGTATTCTGAAACAATTGTGGTTAAAATAGCTTATTTTTGGAAAAATTTCAAAAACATATGTCAACATGAATGCTGGGTCCATTCCAAGTCATTGGAGTGGGCCCTGAAGCTTTAGCTTCTTTAGCTTCAGGGCACATCCGTCTGTGTACATGCCACTTCAACAAGTCCCCCACATGTCATCCTTAAAAGACTATTGGTGTGTGGCTTTGCATTTTTTTCAGTTAACTGTGATCTTCTTTATTACTTAGCATGCATCTCAGCTTCCTTTGTGTATCATTAAATAATTCAAGGCCTCCTTTGCAAAGACTTT
This sequence comes from Odocoileus virginianus, assembly GCF_023699985.2. Lineage (NCBI taxonomy): Eukaryota > Metazoa > Chordata > Mammalia > Artiodactyla > Cervidae > Odocoileus > Odocoileus virginianus. The sequence continues at coordinate 20,061,094 of NC_069698.1, forward strand.
TCTTTCCATTCCCATCAAAAGATGCTAACCCATCCTCAACTGCTGTCTCTGACTTATTTTGAGGTAAAGCTGTGAAGGAAACATCTTCATGCCTTGGAGAGGAGGTCCTGCTCACTTGTGGACAGGTGTTCACACAGTGGATCGTCTCTCAGAGACCAGGTACTAAAGGACTCAAGGACAAAGTGTAGCTTTGAGTAGAATTCTGAGGGGGCCCTTTACACCACTCTGAAGCCACCACCTGATTCTCTCCATGGCTGCAGCATGTGTTCCAGGCAACATAGCACTGCCAATTCCAGGATGAGCTCTGACGCTGGGAATTGGCCCAACGGCACCTGAGGTTCTGGATGTTTCCTTCCCCAACCTTCCACAACACAGAGGACTCAGGTGTAATGTGTGGGGCATCTCAAGCTCAGTGCTACTGAGAATCAGCCTTCAGGAGCAGCAGCAGCAGCAACCTCACACTTGTTAAAGATGTCATTTCATGGGCCCTGCCGCAAACTTGCAGAATCATAACTTCTTAGAGGGGGGCCCTGATCCTCAAGAGATTTTCATACACCTTAAAGCAGCTTCAGAAGAAATACTGTTAAGTGGTTCCCATTAGTTTTCCGCTAGGATCACAGTTTTGAGAAATACCATCAAGTGTGCCCTCCCCCTCAGAGTCTGTCGATTGATCTGGGTGGAAGCATCAGTGCTATTTTAATTACGTGCTCTGGGTGATTCTAGAGTGAGGCCAGGATTAAGCCCAGAGGCTACTGGGTAGATCTGTGAGAGTTGCATCCAGCCTTTGGTCTAAGTTGGGGGTGACAGTATCTGCTCTGTATGTGTTTGAAAGGGGCAGGTCAGTGTAGCCAACATACTTCATGTTGGAGCTGAAATGTTAGGTGTCTGTGGGAGGGGAGAGGATGTGCAAACAGGAAAGAAAGCAAATCACGGTTTGGTTTTCCTGTAGGAGTTCCTTGTTCCTGAATTTCTCCTGAGACAATAAGCTGGAGAAGTTGGCATCTTCAGCGTTTCAGGGTCCTCCCATCTCTGGATGCAGTGGGAGCAGGTGAAGGCATTGTGCTGATGCCTTTGAAGGTATGTTCTCAAGATGTAGATGTGACTCCTCAACACAGCCTTGCCTGAGACCACAAACCCATGGAAGGGGAGAAGCGGGGCTAAATGGGAGGCTCACAGGTAAATACCCTGTCCCGGGTCAGAGGCTGTCTGCTTTTCCTCCTGAAATGCCATAGATTGAGGATCTGCAAACATTTAATTCTCTGCCTTCCCTGTTCCTGCCTATCAAGGTGGTTTTCAGTTACTTTTTATAAATTGAAGTATAGTTGATGTAAAATATTATGTTCAGATGTAGAATATAGTGATATACAATTTTAAAGGTTATATTCCATTTATAGCTGTTATAAAATGTTGGCTATATTCCCCATGTTGTATAATATATCCTTGTAGCTTATTTTATACATAATCATTTTTTCTTCTTAATCCCCTAGTCCTATATAGCCCTACCCACTTCTCCACACTGGTAGCCACTAGTTTGTTCTCTGTGACTCTTTCTTTTTGTTATATTCACTATTTTTTTTTTGATTCCACATATAAGTGATACCATACAGTATTTTTCTTTGTCTGACTAATTTCATTTAGCATAATACCCTACAAGTCCATCCTTATTGTTGCAAAGAGCAACATTTCATTTTTTTCTCTTTTATGACTGTAGTACTGTATGCATTTGCACATATTCTTTAACCAATCATCTGTTAATGGGCACTTTGGTCACTTCCACAACTTAACAATCGTATATAATGTTGCAATGTTCAGATGTATACCCAGGAGTGGAATTGCTGGGTCAAATGGTAGTTGCCTTTTTAGTCTTTGAGCATCATCCATTCTGTTTTCCACAATGTCTGTACTAATTTACATTCCCACCAACAGTGTACAAGGGTTCCTTTTCTCCACATCCTCGCTAACATTTATTTGATATTTGATGACAGCCATTCTGACAGGTGTGAGGTGATATCCCATTGTGATTTTGATTTGCATTTCCCCGATGATTAGGAATATTGAGCTTTTTCATGTGCCTGTTGGCCATCTGCATCTCCTCTTTGGAAAGTGTTTATTCGGGTATTCTGCCCATTTTGAAATTGTACTGTTTGGAGTTTTGATGTTGAGCTATATGAGCTGTTTGCATATGTTGGATATAAACCACTTATTAGTCATATCATTCACAAATAGTTTCTCCCCATTCAATAGATTGTCTTTTTATTTCATCACTGGTTTCCTTTGCTGTGCAAAAGCTTTTAAGTTTAATTAGGCCCAATTTAGTCATTTGTGCTTTTATTTCCCTTGCTTTAAAGAGATAGATCCAAAAAATACTGCTATAATTTGTGTTAAAAGAGTGTTCTGCATAAGTTTTTCTCTAGGAGTTTTATGATTTCTGGTTTTACATTTAGGTCTTTAATCCATTTTGAGTTTACTTTTGTATATGGTATTAGAGAATGTTCTAATTTTATTTTACCTATAGTTGTCCAGTTTTTCCAATACCAATTATTGAAGAGACTGTCTTTTCTCCATTGTATATTCATTCATGTGTCCTTTGTTGTAGATGAATTGACCATATATACCTGGGTTTATTTCTGGGCTGCTTTGGATTTGTGTTTTTAATGTTCGAGTTCCTATTTGTTGTAGTACACTGAACTATAAAGTGAAAAGATGATAAGAGAGTTCCATCTTGAATAGCCAAGATTAAAAATGGCTTCAGTTTGAGAGAGGGAGGCAGAAGCAAAAGCTAAAAATTTTTGGAAGAAATTCCACACAGGCAAACAAGGGGAAAACAGTTTATAAGATGATTCTGAACTGAAAAATTTATCTGCGAATAACCTGAAGCTGATAGCAATAAGGAATGAGTTATCCCCTGGATAAGCCAGTTTTGTTTACCTTCACAAATAAAAAATAAGTGTTTGTAATGTTTGTACCGACTCATAATTTTAAAGAAGAACTATATCACATGCTCTACCCTCACCAGTGAAGTCTTATCATCGGTTCAGTTCAGTCACTCAGTTGGGTTTGACTCTGCAACCCCATGGACTACAGCATGCCAGGCTTCCCTGTCCATTGCCAATGCCCGAAGCTTACTCAAACTCATGTCCATTGAGTCAGTGATAGCATCCAACCATCTCATTGTCTGTCGTCCCCTTCTCCTCCCACCTTCAATCTTTCCCAGCATCAGGGTCTTTTCTAAGTGAGTCAGTTCTTTGCATCAGGTAGAGTACTGGAGTTTTAGCTTCAGCATCTGTTCTTCCAGTGAATATTCAGGACTGATTTGCTTTATGATTTACTGTTTGGATCTGCTTGCTGCCCAAGGGACTCTCAAGATTCTTCTCCAACACCACAGTTCAAAAGCATCAATTCTTTGGCGATCAGCTTTATTTATAGTCCAACTCTCACATCCATACGTGACTACTGGAAAAACCGTAGCTTTGACTAGATGGACCTTTGTTAGCAAAGTAGTGTCTCTGCTTTTTAATATGCTGTCTAGGTTGGTCATAGCTTTTCTTCCAAGGAGCAGGTGTCTTTTAATTTCATGGCTGCAGTCACCATCTGCAGTGATTTTGCTGCTGCTGCCGCCAAGTTGCTCCAGTCGTGTCCGACTCTGTGCGACCCCGTAGATAGCAGCCCACCAGGCTCCGCCATCCCTGGGATTCTCCAGGCAAGAACACTGGAGTCCTCGAACACTCCAATGCATGAAAGTGAAAAGTGAAAGTGAAGCTGCTTAGTCGCGTCCGACTCTTCGAGACCCCACGGACTGAAGCCTACCAGGCTCCTCTGTCCATGGGATTTTCTAGGCAAGAGTACAGTGATTTGGAGCCCCAAAAATAAAGTCTGTCACTGTTTCCATTGCTTCCCCATCTATTTGCCATGAAGTGATGGGACCAGACGCCATGATCTTAGTTTTCTGAAAGTTGAGCTTTAAGCCAAATTTTTCACTCTCCTCTTTCATTTTCATCAAGAGGCTTTTTAAATCTTCTTTGCTTACTGACATAAAGGTGGTGTCATCTGTGTATCTGAGGTTATTGATATTTCTCCTGGCAACCTTAGTTCCAGCTTGTGTTTTATCCAGCCCAATATTTCTCGCGATGTACTCTGCATATAAGTAAAATAAGCAAGGTTACAATATACAGCATTGATGTACTCCTTTCCCTATTTGGAACCAGTCTGTTGTTCTACGTACAGTTCTAACTGTTGCTTCTTGACTTGCCTACAGATTTCTCAGAAGACATTCAGGTGATCTGGTATTCCCATCTCTTGAAGATCTTTCCACAGTTTGTTGTAATCCACACAGTCAAAGGCTTTGGCATAGTCAATAGGGTAGGAGTAGATGTTTTTCTGGAATTCTCTTTTTCAATGATCCAGCGGATGTTGGCAATTTGATCTCTGGTTCCTCTGCCTTTTCTAAAACCAATTTGAACATCTGGAAGTTCACAGTTCATGTACTATCGAAGCATGGCTTGGAGAACTTTCAGCATTACTTTTCTAGCATGTGAGATGAATGCAGTTGTGCAGTAGTTTGAGCATTTTTGGAATTGCCTTTCTTTTGGATTGGAATGAAAACCAAACTTTTCCAGTCCTGTGGCCACTGCTGAGTTTTCCAAATTTGCAGGCATATGGAATGCAGCACTTTCACAGCATCATCTTTTAGGATTTTAAATAGCTCAACTGGAATTCCATCACCTCCACTGGCTTTGTTCGTAGTGATGCTCCCTAAGGCCCACTTGACTTCACATTCCAGGATGTTAGGCTCTAGGTGAGTGATCATACCACCATGATTATCTGGACCATGAAGATCTTTTTTGTATAGTTCTATGTATTCTTGCCACCTCTTCTTAATATCTTCTGCTTTTGTTAGATCCATAGCATTTCTGTCCTTTATTGTGCCCATCTTTGCATGAAATGTTCACTTGATAGCTCTAATTTTTTTGAAGAGATCTCTAGTCTTTCTGATTCTATTGTTTTCCTCTATTTCTTTGCATTGATCACTGAGGAAGGCTTTCTCGTCTCTCCTTGGTATTCTTGGGAACTCTGCATTCAAATGAGTATATATCTTTCCTTTTTTGCTTTCCTTTTCACTTCTCTTCTTTCACAGCTATTTGTAAGGCCTCCTCAGACAGCCATTTTGCTTTTTTGCATTTCTTTTTCTTGGGGATGGTCTTGATCCCTGTCTCCTGTACAAGGTCCCGAACCTCCATCCTTAGTTCTTCAGGCACTCTATCAGATCTAATCACTGGAATCTATTTCTCACTTCAACTGTATAATCATAAGTGATTTGTCTTAGGTCATACTTGAATGGTCTAGTGGTTTTCCCCACTTTCTTCAATTCCAGTCTGAATTTGGCAATAAGGAGTTCATGATCCGAGCCACAGTTAGCTACCTGTCTTGTTTTTGCTGACTGTATAGAGATTCTCCTTCTTTGGCTGCAAAGAATATAATCAATCTGATTTTGGTATGACCATCTGGTGATGTCCATATGTAGAGTCTTTTCTTGTTTTGTTGGAAGAGGGTGTTTGCTATGACCAGTGTGTTCTCTTGACAAAACTCTATTAGCCTTTGCCCTGCTTCCTTCTATACTCCAAGGCCAAATTTGCCTATTACTCCAGGTGTTTCTTGACTTTTTACTTTTGCATTCCAGTTATATAAAGAAAAGGACATCTTTTTTGGGTGTTAGTTCTGGAATGCTTGTTTCCCCTCAATTTCTTACTCCTGGTAAATGGCCTAACGCATACTTAGTTGGTTTTCTTTCTTGCTCTTTCTTTCTTTCTTTCTAATTCTAGGTAGATTATCTGCAGGGTGCTGATGCCCTTTGCACTATGCAGTGGTAGTTGCTCTCTGTAACCAGAGCAGTTCGCTCCAAGGTGGAGGGGGAAATATTTTCTCCTCCTAAGTAAACTGCTCTGTTCTAGAAAGGACATCAGCATTTGTTTATTTGTAGAGGTTGTTTGCTCTCAGATCTCTTTCTAAACTCTCCAGTATTTCACTCACTATAATAGGAGGAGTGACCCCCAGCAATGCCAGGAGAAGGAGGAATGAAACCAGGAGTTTGGGAGAAGTTGGGATATTTCTCCTTTTCCTGCTCTGCTTTAAATAAGATCTCTGGCAGCAGCTATGTCTCCAGAGATGACTATGGCTTCTCTGTGGCCTCCATTCCTGCCATACTTCCAGGTAATGCTGGGTACCCTTGCCTCAGGCTCCCTTATTACTGATCCTCACCAAGGAAAGTGGCTTCCTGTTCTTACTAACCTCTGGTTTGTTTCACCATCTCCTTACCTCTGCCATCACTATGAAACCAATATCTTGCATTGAATTTGCTTTGAGGACCCACAGTGATTTCTGTTTACCTGGTTGAAATGTGGCAGAGACAATTTTACCTGTAAGGAATAGTCCTAGGAAACAAACCCTCAAGAAAGGATGTGGCATAGAGTTGTTCACATGTTAGAACATGACTGTAAGAATGACATTTTTGCAGGCAAAAAGGGAAATTTTAGTAATCCACGGTATGCGATAGCATCAAAACCATTTGAAGTATCAGGGCTCTAAGAACTAAATAAACTGCTGAACTTGTCCACCATGGCAATAATGGTTATAAATATTGTAATTGAAATTGTATTGTTGTATTTGAAACAGCATTGAAGGCCTTACCAAAAAAAAAAAAAGAAAAAAGTTAACTCAAAACACATGAAAAGATGCTCAACATCACTCATTATCAGAGAAATGCAAATCAAAACCACAATGAGGTACCATTATACGCCAGTCAGGATGGCTGCTATCCAAAAGTCTACAAGCAATAAATGCTGGAGAGGGTGTGGAGAAAAGGGAACCCTCTTACACTGTTGGTGGGAATGCAAATTAGTACAGCCACTATGGAAAACAGTGTGGAGATTTCTTAAAAAGCTGGAAATAGAACTGCCATATGACCCAGCAATCCCACTTCTGGGCATACACACCAAGGAAACCAGATCTGAAAGAGCCACATGCACCCCAATGTTCATCGCAGCACTGTTTATAATAGCCAGGACATGGAAGCAACCCAGATGCCCATCAGCAGACGAATGGATGAGGAAGCTGTGGTACATATACACCATGGAATATTACTCAGCCATTAAAAAGAATTCATTTGAATCACTTCTAATGAGATGGATGAAACTGGAGCCCATTATACAGAGCGAAGTAAGCCAGAAAGATAAAGACCATTACAGTATACTAACACATATATATGGACTTTAGAAAGATGGTAACGATAACCCTATATGCAAAACAGAAAAAGAGACTCAGATGTATGGAACAGACTTGTGGACTCTGGGAGAAGGCGAGGGTGGGATGTTTCAGGAGAACAGCATTGAAACATGTGTATTATCTAGGGTGAAACGGATAACCAGCTCAGGTTGGGTACATGAGACAAGTGCTCGGGCCTGGTGCACTGGGAAGACCCAGAGGGATCGGGTGGAGAGGGAGGTGGGAGGGGGGACTGGGATGGGGAATACATGTAAATCCATGGCTAATTCATATCAATGTATAACAAAAACTACTGTAATGATGTAAAGTAATTAGCCTCCAACTAATAAAAATTAAAAAAAAAAAAAAAAATTTTGAACTGTTAGCTCAAAATTCTGATAAAAACCAGAGAACATCATAACAGCATTAAATGAATTTTTAAATTTGTAGACGTGGTTGACGATCAGGATTAAAGTCTTACAGTATAGTTTCGAGGAATTTAAAGCAAGTTGGACAGGAAAATTTACCAGTTTTCTTAATGAGGAAGGAATGATTTCCTCAGACATGGACAGACATAATTGTGTGTTCTCAGAGAAAGCTGGAAACCCTGGGCCCCCAAAATTTAATAAATCCCATAATTGAGCCCCCAAATTCATTTGCCAGTTGAAACAACTCCCTTCCTCTTTTGGAGGAAATTAGCCTTCTTTCATAAAATATTCCCACATCATACTTTTAAAACTAGAGTCATTTATTGGGTTTCCAATAAAACCCAGGGGAGAATCATAATTATTTTGGGAGAGGGAGTCTTACAGAGTACACAGATTAAAAGGAGTTGCTCATATTTACTATGTGAAAGCTAAGAATCATGCATGTGAATTAATGCTGAGCGTGATGGGCTAAAGAGGTGGAATCGAATATTAAATAGGCTATATCTATCAGATGCAGGATTTAATGGACTAACTTGGCTGGAAATGACGAACCGTTTGCTTGGTTGACTGACTAAAGTGTGGATTCCACAAAGGGCTGTGTTTTATGAGGTCAAGATACCAGAGTTTCCCTGTAATTATTTAGAGGAAGGAATTCAACAGGCTTAATCTAGTGATGTTACTATAAAATTATCATATGTAATTTGCTTTCTCTCCTTTTGACAATGTTGCCTGAAAGTTACAGAAAGCACTCCTATCCCTGGGGCATTAGCAAATGCATTATGAGGGGAGAAGCAGAATCCTTTCAAACTTGGTGTTAGCTGTCATGAATAGACTGGGCATGATGGTAGAATCTGCCACTGAATTAGTCTACAGGATTTTAATGGGAATGGTAAAATCCCAGAGTAACAGAAGCCAGCTGTCAGTACTTAACCATTAGAGATAAGAGTAACTGCCATTCAAAGTGTTTTAATGTCTAGGGATCTGGGGCATGACTGATTGATTACAGGGTCCTAGGAAAAAATATAAAATACAAATATGGGGAACAAAATCTTTCATCATTGCCATAAGGTGTCCTCCCACCCAATTCCTCTACACTAGCTCATCTATAAACCAGAACCCCCTGACTGAAGAAGCGACCAGGCCCTCTTAAGGAGGGTCTTGCAACAGTTATGTGTACAGACTGTAAGGCATCCTTTAGACACCAGCTGATAGGGTAAATAGCCATTTTGTCTGTAACTCTGTGGTGGAGAAAGAGAAAAACCCCAGAGCCTGACTGTGAGTTGGCCTTAATCCCTGCAGACCTGAAATGCCACGATGGTTCACTGAAGCTTATGGTGACCGGTAAACAGAGGTTTGGCCCAAGTCTAATTCAAAGTGAGCCTATTGAATCCATCCTTTGGTTATATTCCCAGTTTCTGAAAACTACATAGTTCGGTAAAGTAGTTGAAGAAAATAACAGACTTCAGTTCAGTTCAGTTCAGTCACTCAGTTGTGTCCAACTCTTTGCAGTCCCATGGACTGCAGCACACCAGGTCTCCCTGTCCATCCAAAATAACAAATTTGGAAGACCTTGAACTAACCTGTTCCATGGACACGCTGAATCTATACCTATATATAGAGCAATTCATCCTGAAGACCTGAGGGTTGGTTGAATATCTTCTGCACGTTCAATTATAGACCACATAAAGAAGGAAAGACCAGTCACAGACACATTATCTATGGGAATCCCACCCCTCATGGGGCACCATGCCGTAGGGAGGGACCTGTGTGCAGAATTGCAGGGCCTGGGACACAGCATAAAACCCAAAATTTGTTTTCATAAAAATAGATACATACTTTGTAAGTGGATTTGCCTTAGCATCCACATTGGTTCCTCCTCCAGCACCATCATCCATACAATTTCAGAGCACCTTACTCTCGATCATACACCCATACCTCGTTACTTCTAACTGAGAAATCTATTTCAGTGTGAGAGAGGAGAGTAATCCACATCCACCAGGTGTACTTAACTCATGTACTGGCTGATCCAGCAGAATAGTGGAATGACCAGAGATTCAATCTGGGGGCCACCTGGGAGATAACACCACTGAAGTTGGTTGTGCTATTTTATAGACTTTGCTGAACTTAACTCTGAAATAGTGACACGGTGCTATTGTTCTCATAGAGTTCACTGGTCTGGGAACTAAGAGAAGTTGGAGAGACCCTTCACATTATACTTGATAAGATAAGAATAAATGTGATAAATTCAGTAACAGTCAAGTCTAGATGTTCTCTCCCCTTTTTTGCAGAGATTTGACTCGTAGTGCTAAGAGACAGTAGAGAGACAAGAAGGCCTTTAACTTACATGCACATTTCTGGCATGCAAGACTTTCCCCAGGGCACTTGGTGCCCTGATTTTTATGCATCCCCTATGACGTTCTACTTGAACCCAGAGGTATCTTGATGTATTTTTTGTTTCTTAGTGAAACTAGACTTTTCCCATCTTTTCTAAGGCTCACCTGTGAATCTGCAATACAATTTGGTCTTGGGCTTGTTTGCCGTCTTGGGATGCTGTCAGTCACTCTTCCATCCTCCTCGTCCTGCCGGCCCTCTTTGGTTGAACAGTGACCAGCATGCATTCAGACCATCTCCACCCTGCCTAAGTTCTGAAATAGTGATAGTTCAGGAGATGCTGTGCCCTGTGCTACTTCTCCTTTTGTGAGTTTTTCTCCAACGAATGCTATGTATACTTCTCTAGTAAATACTACGTGTGTACTGTAAATACGTGGGTTCCTCATGGTATGTATTTAGATTCCCTTGCAACAAACAGCGTACTTGTGAGGTTTTGCTTTTCCTTCATGCAAACTTGTGGATGCTGTTTTGCTAGTTATCTTAGTCCCTAATAAAGGAATATTTTGATCCAAGGGATATAATTAGTTGCTTATACTGGAAGTAGAGACTAGCACCAGGCTACTTTGAGCTCCTCATTCTGCTGAACCATCAGAGATAAAGAAGGACGATTACAAAACCTAGGGGAAAATAGATTGCTAATAATTTGTCACAAGAATAAATATGTATGGAATCGAGGGGATTCCTAGGGTGCATCTTATTACTTCTACATTTCATAGTAAAGATCAATAGAAGATAACATAAAACCTATAAAAGGCAGGGCTCAGGAAGTCAGACCCTTCAGAAAAATAGGTTTGATAACCCCAGTAAGTAATGAACTTGATCATCCAAGGCTGAGGGCAAGAGTAATACAGTTATAAGAGTTAAATAACATAGCTCTCTAGTTGTAGTACTCCAAAGACATGGTACCATTAATGCAAGTTATATTCAGAGTGTTTGGAGATATGGCTACTCCAACTGTTTTCTTGATCCTTGAACTTAGATCTCAGGAGAGAGACATGAATCAAACATGGATTCATTTCATAGGAGCTCAGGATATATAAAATAGGAAAGTGTACCAAATTCTCTTACTTTCTTATCCCTTAGACTTGTAAGAAAAGGTCATTATGATTATGTCAGCTTCATATATGAACCAACTGCTTTTTACCCTACATGATATAAGAAGTCTTAAGATCTTAGTCCTTTTATTAAGACCACCCTGAATGAACTGTGTGTGTGTTAGTCACTTAATCATGTTTGACTCTTTGTGATCCCATGGACTAGGGTGTTCCAGGTTCCTCTATCTTTGGAACTCTCCAGGCAAGAATACTGGAGTGGGTTGCCATTTCCTTCTCCAGAGGACCTTCCTAATCCAGGGATAGGACCCAGGTCTCTCACACTGCAGGCCGATTCTTTACCATTCGAGCCACATCCTAGGGCTTAAATGAACTGAATGAACTGGCCCCATATTAAAAAAAACTCATTACTTCTTCTGATTTTCTAGACACCAAATAATTAGCTTTATATACTCTGACTATATTTCATGATTTTGATTTAGCTGACTATATTTTATGATTTTGATTTAGCACAAGTGATTTTCCCCAAACTTGATGTTTTTTTTTTTTAAATTATGAGGAAAAACTATTCTTCCGTAAATTAGGGAAAATCTTCCTGGGACAGAATAACCTATCAGCCCTCATCTCATGGGGGGGACTTGGACATGAATGAAATTCTCATTTTATTCCCTCTAATAATTTCACATTTCTTTTAAAGCAACAGTTAAGTTCTAATATCATAGTTCTTTAGTCTATAAGCACACAGCTTAAAGTAGTTATGTTCTTATTGTCATATATAGTTTATCTTAAGATTTTATGATTAGCTATTAAGAATCTGCCTGCAGTGTAGGAGCTCCAGGTTCGATGACTGGGTAGAGAAGATCCCCTGGAGGAAGGAATGACTACTGATTCCAGTATTTTTGACTGGAGAATTCCATGGGCAGAGGAGCAAGGTGGGCCACAGTCCATGGGGTCACCAAGAGTTGGGCACAACTGAATGACTAACACTTCTACTCACTATTTTATGTGCTGAGCCATATATAATTGCATTGTAGAATCTTTATAAAAACTCAGTTTTGTGACTTAGTGGCTGTGTATACTAATATATTTCTCCTGATCAATAAGTAATTCATAGCCCATATTTTGGAGAACATAAAATGCTATTCACATATAAAATATTACTGTTTCTGCAACCAGTATCTTTAAATTGTCACCAAATTAATGAATGCACCCTACTTAGAGCTAACCACACTCAATGCCTGTGCAAGTCAGCCTGCTTTTGATTTCTGTCTTTAAAACTTGACTTTTTGCTAGTTTCTTCCCAATGTGTTGAATCTAACTTGTCAGATATTTCATTAACGGAACTTCTTTATAGGTCTTATTTTGAAAATAATTTTGGCATTTTTTATCTTAAAAGATTTTTTTTCATATTAGTCTTTGTTACTTTACTTGCTCCATTACATTTGTAGAGTGAGTTGAGATTATATGAAAACATTTATAAAAAGAATATTTCATCTTTTTAACTGAACATTTCTTGACTGTAAATGATGTTTTAGGTCTCATTTCCAGTGTTATCATTAATATAGGTAACTTTTGTTGAAAATAACTAGTTGTGACTAACTAGATTATTGCAAACCAAAGTAAGTTTCTTGAAATGCATTTTTAAACTAACGTCTAGAATGACTATTGTCAGAAATACAGTTCAACATTATAATCTCAAGAAAGTATGGGGAGTTAACATATTTCTGAATATTTTTCCTTAGGTCTAAATATAGTTTCCTCTAAACTTTAAAGGAAATTTACTTTTGGGAATTTAAACATGATTTATCCCTTAAATGAGAAAATATGTGACTCACTTAGTTCATGATATTAAATATTGACAACGGTCTAGCATTCCATTGTGTTCCAGTCACAGTTCTATGTATCACTAGTATTATAATTATGTAAGTTGTTTTACTGGTACTTGAACTATTCTTCTAAGTATTATCAGAGATATTGAAACTGATTTTTAAAAACCTCATTCTATTACCATTTCATTATCTAAACATTCTGATAATTGAAGAATAATGCTCTTCAAATACTGACAGAATCGCAATATGCAGTCACATTTGAGTGACAGTGGAAATGGTATTACAACTTTCTGAATCTAAATTTATAAATTTGTTCAGATAAAAGGATTTATCTTGAATATTAAAATGTGCTCTCTAACTGAAAATGCCAAGCCCTTTTAATACATGTTAGTCTCCCTAAAATTAATTAAGCCTACTGTAAAGAGTTTTAAAATAAATTTTATCTGAAGTAAAAAGTATATAAATTCCCTGAAAGTCAAACTTCAAAATCAAATGTATAAACAAATAAAACATTAAAAAGAAAATATTCTTTTCAATGTGAATCATCTTATTATTTTGTCTTGGTACAAGTTATATAGATCATTCAATATATTTTACTTAATGGTTTTTTGGAGTATGGTTTTTGGGAATGTCACTGATTATTCTTATTGTAGGGTAAGCTTGGTGCATCATTCTTTTAAACCAAATAGGATAGTGAGGCTAAGATCATCCAACCTCAGAGGCTTCATCCAAGAAACGTTTATTTCACACTAACTGTAGATGTTGACAAGGGATCTCTATTCCACTTAGCTGCTCTAGAACCCAGAATAAGGAAGACTTTGTTTACATCTTGAAGTTGCAACCTCTGGAACACTTAGTCTTTTCAACTTCTTCCTTCTTTTTGGTGGATTCATTTTGGAAATTAAACATGTTCCTCCTTCTTATATCTAATTGGCTCAAACTATTCACATGGTTCTATCAAGCTGCAAGAACATGGAGAAATGTGGGAAGAAATTTTTGGTGAACATTTTCTCTGCCACAGCCGTGAACAATAATAAACATTTATTGTCTACTTTGACTTATGTTAATCACTGAGCAAATAGCTGAACACATATTAAGATATTAATTCTCACTTGACCCCAGGAAGCCTATAAACCAACCAAGGAAGTGTTTCTTCAGTAATACAATCATCCAATTGAAATGATACAACTTTTCCAAAGGATTCCAAGAATCCCTTCACATTTGGAAGAAAGAAAATATCCAGTAAAAATTAACTAAAACACTGTATTTTCATATGGATAGGAACATAGCTGCTTATTTTTATTATTATATGTAATTTTAAAGTCAATTTCACTTTTAAATTGATGAGCCTGTGATACAGAGAGCTTATATGCCTCATTTAACACATGCAACCAATAAATACTGAGACGAGGTTTAATTCATTTCTGAGTCTACAGCCCAGACAACTTGCCTTTATGGGATCCGGTAGCTTTCTCTCTGCAAAAGAATATTCCAAGCACCACAGTTCAAGATAATAATCATATGGTCACAGTGATAGTTCTCTATTGATCTCCACATCACTTCTGTGCTTTCTGTCAAAGCTTTGAGATGAATTTTCCTTTGAACAGTCAATTTTTATGATACTTGATTAGATTTGTAAAATGGTATAAGTTGTGGTTTACCAGAGAAACAAAAGCAATAAGATCTGTGCATGTATGTGTTTGTATTTTACTCATTGTGCAAGTCCAAAGTCAGCAGAGTAGGCTGGCAGGTGGGAGACCTAATGTTGCAGGGAAAACCTAACGTGGTTAGCGAAGAGCTAGTATTGGAGATTAAAGGCAGAATTTTCTCTTCTTTGGGGGATGTCATTCTTTTTTCACTTAGGACCTATTTTAGACAGGAGAGGAGTGCTAGGCTGTGATTGCAGTCATTCAACACTGGTAGTTTAATGTAAGAACCATTTATTTCAACTTACTGTATGAGGCTATATTATGAGGCTACTCTGCTTTATTCACAGGCTACTGATTTGAATGTTAAACTTATCTAGAAACTAACTTCACAGCAATATCAGACTGATGCTTAACCAAATATATTTGAGCATCATGTCCTACCCAGGTTGGTGCATAAAATCACTATTACAGATGAGATAACCCCTCATAAAATACTTAGAAAATCACTGTGCTATGTGCTAAGTCACTTCAGCGTGTCCAACTCTTTGTGACCCCATGGACTGTAACCCTTTAGGCTCCTCTGTCCATGGAATTCTCCAGGCAAGAATACTGCAGTGGGTTCCCATACCTTTCTTCAGGGGATCTTTCCAACCCAGGGATCGAACCCATGTCTCTTGTGTCTCCTGCATTGGCAGGTGGGTTCTTTACCAGTAGTGCCACCTGGGAAGCTACCTAGAAAATTATTAAAGGTAGAAATTTTTCTTGCATATTAATATAATATGTACTTTTAACATAAAGTTTTTAGAATAAATGCATACCATCCAAATGTCTTTCCAGACTCATTTTACATTTAAGTATTTTTAAAAATAACACAATTAGGTCCAAGTCTGCAAAATATGTCCTGACAATGTTGAGTTATCTTTTCCCAGAGAAGAAACTGCTATCCAAGTGAAAACACTCAATGCAACTCAACAAATATTCACAGAGCATCTGTTGAAAGTCAAGGACAAGACCTATTCTCTTCTGTATCTGTTGTGCCATTCATTTTCCCTCATATGTAGCCTTACAGTCTTAACTATAGTTTCACTTCCTTAGACCTTGATTTCCTAAGATAATTTCGCTCCAAAATGATATGCTTCTTGACAGAAGGGACCATGTCTTTTCTTGGTCCATTACAGTGCTACAACACAGCTCTACAACACTGTTCACAAAGCCAGTACCATAAAATATGGCTTCAGTATGTTAAAAATGAAATTCCTTCTATTTTAGAGATTTTTGTTTGGAGAGTAATGAGTTAAAACAACACTGACAATTTATTTTTATTTTTATTGAAGTACAGTTGATTTACAGTGTTATGCCAATCTCTGTTACAGAGCAAAATGACACAAACGCATCTATACATTCTTTTTTATCTTCTTTTCCATTATAGTTTATCACAGGATTTTGAAAACAGTTTTCTGTGCTACATATTAGGACTTTATTGTTTATCCATTTTAATGTAATGGTTTCCATCTACCAACCCAAAACTCCAAGTCCATTCCTCTCCCTCTCCCCTCTCCCTTGACAATCACAAGTCTTTCTATGAATCAGTTTCTGTTTTGTAGGTAAATTCATTTGTGCCATATTTTTGATTCCACGTATGAGTGACATCATATGGTATTTGTCTTTCTGACTTAACTTAGTATGATAATCTCTAGTTGAATCCACGTTGCTGCAAATGGAATTATTTTATTCTGTACATGGCTGGGTAGTATTCCTTTGCATATATGAACCACATCTTCTTTATCAGTTATTCTGAAAAATGGACTTATTTTAAAAGAATGACTTATGTGTGACTTATTTGTCAAAAATATATTTCAGGAGCAATTTGGTAGAAGAAGTACAGAATTGAGTACCAGGAGAGCTGGCATCTCCTTCTGGCTCAGTAGCAAACCAAAAGAATGACTCAGGGCAGGTCAACGCTTCCTGCACCTGAGTTCCCATCTTGGCAAAGGGGAAGCTTATACCAGAGAACTTTTAAGGCTGTAGAGATTCTATAATTCTTTGAAATAGTCTAGGAATTTATTTACATTTTTATTTCTCCTAAATTATCTTGGTTATATTATATGGGCTTGAAGATAATTTCCGTAAAATATAGTAAATATTAAAATAATACCTTTAAATTGTTTTGCAATTTTTAGGAGAAAAATCTTGTAGAAAGAATTCTATAATTAACAAAGAAAATCCAGATGGCACATTATAAACAGAAACATTCTGGTGTTGTATCGTCCTGTTGCAGTTGAAAGATATTTTGAAAAAGAAAAATAAAAGCTAATAGCTTTGAAAGGACTGGACTTCCTTCAACATTCTGGCTGACATTTTTGATTATTTTCTGCATTGTTCTGATTGACAGTTTGAATAAATCTACATGAAATATTAGCAATCTATCCCCAAACAGTGTCAGAAACTCCATGCTCAGAATGAGTGTCAAACTCCCAACATAATCCACAATTACAAGGCTCCTGCAAATCACAGTCTTGTCATTTTTTTTTAAAAGAGAAATCTACAAGCATAATAATTGCTTCTTGGTAGGATACTTTTTTTTTTCCCCTGAGGGGTCAAATTTAAACCATCTGTAGACAGATGGAAAGGAAAGTGGAATTAGGACTACTACCAAAATCTTCTGCAGCTGTCAGGATGTGTTTGAGGCAGCCCCAGTGGTCCTAACAGGCAGTATTATATCCTGGGAGAAAGAAGCAGGGCCTCGGGGGAGAGGGATATTCTTCTTCTGGCTGATTGTTTGCGCAGACATGAGTAAGTGATGACTGGACTCATCTTTGCAGAATACTGTTCCTCTGCGCCTGGCCTGTAGGTTTTACTCAAAATCTTTGGTGTACTTTCTGGTCATCCGGACATACTGTGGTTTCCAGTCCTTCAAGGGAGGACCAACTCAAGCCCCAGCCCTATTTCTCACACTTCCCACACCCACATTTTTCTTGTTGGGATCATCATCGTCCGATCTCTCCTGTTTGTTTTAATCTTCGAAGAGAGCAAGAAAAAGAATAAGGAGTCTCGGATACTACAGAGTGTAGCCAATTCATGAGATAAAACAAAGCTAGACCTGAGCAACAAAGCAAGGGTCTTCTGGAGATACCCACACTCATTTCATGTTGGGTTCACCACCCAGGGGCTTCTCAGTTTCTGGATTCTTCAGGTGACAATCATTCTAGCTTGCTGTTTTTTTTTTTTTTTAATTTCCTATTTATTTGTTTCATGTAAGCAAATTAAACATGTTCCTGCTTGGTGCCTCACATAACTTGCCAAAGTCAAATGGATTCTTGGAACATTAGCTCTCCATTAAAAAGAAAGGGTAAGTGAGAAAAGCATACAAAAGAAATACTAGTTTATGGCAAGAAGACTGTTTTCCTAATAGCCATCATCCATACTGTATTTTTGTTGATGTTCGGGTTCTTTTTCCTCTTCTTTTAGAAACTCTGTGGTTTGTACTAGATGGAAAAGTGATTCCATATTAAAATTCCTCACAGTGGCCAAATCATTCTACTATTATTTCTCAGACATGTTACATGCCTTCTAGATTTTGCAGCGTGTGCTACCTACATACCTCCTTTTGAGGATGCTCTAATACCTCACTTTCCTTGTCTCAGTCTTACTCATCATTTAAGATTCTTCAAAGCCATTCTTCATTCTGCATGAGGTACTTATTTCCTGCTACAGTTACAAGCCACACAGTAAATTTTACCTGGGTCTGTGATCTCTCAGCACTTGTATTAATACTATTTTCCTGAATAGATGCTCAATCTCTCCATGGCCAAGATCCTGTGACACCCTTCTCAGTGTTAATATCCTCGAAGCACCTTACTCAGTAGGAATTCATGAAAAGATAATAACTTGAGGTCCCATTTGGAATGGATACATTTAGGATGGAAAAACAGTTGAAAAACACTCATGGAGATAAATCCATCATATACTATTGTCAAGATGTCAGAGTAAAAATACATTGAAAGGTAAAAAATCCTCTGGGCTTAAGTTTCACCATTTATCATGACTCAGTAGTATTCAAGTTTGCCTTTTCATTAAGAGTAGAGCTGTTTTCCAGAAAAAAGGATAGAATGCAATGCAGTTCTCAGTGCAAGAATGAGAAAGTAGCTTAACACTTTGAAAATTAAAACAAAGGCCATTGCTGGAAGTGTAGGTAGAAAGAAGATTGGAACCCAAAGATGAACGAGCTTGGGGGAAGAAAATACGTGGTTGGCTTCAAATATACTGATTGTCCAGAACAACATCTGTACTAAAGAAGCTATAGCAGAAGGGGCTAAGTATGGTTAGACTTTCTCTATGGGGTCGTTACAGGTTGAGTTTGCAATGTCATCTGTTCAGTATCATGGAAGTGCTTCAAGTGTCAGTCTGCCTTATGATTACTAAAATTTTTAAAAAGTAATTATTAATGTGAGAGTTATATTAATATGTTGATTCACCAATCTATTAGCCCATCATTTATCCCTGGAAGGAAAGGAGACAGGAAATGGCAGATAATCAAATTTGCATTCTTTTAGTGCCTTTTGTCTTGATGCTGTTTTGAAGGCTTTGTGTATATTGACTGTCTTAATTATTACAATAACTTGAAGAGGTGTTTGCTGTTATCCTGATTGTTCAGAGGGAAAAAGAGAGGCATAGAGAGGTTAAACAATAGGTTCAACCTCACACATGGCTGGTGAGTGAAGGAAATGAAATTCAAAAAATTTCAAATGGGAAGATCCATAACCATTGCACTAAACCACCTCAAATGTCTTTGGATATTTCAAGTAGTTTTGAGACAAGAATTGGGCAAGAATGGGACAGATTCTAAGTTTATAGTTGGTAATCTGAATAGATAATTGGAATGTGAGAGCAGTTGTGAAGGCAGGCAACTAGTACATTTGTTATTCAATGGTTGTTTTCTGGTCCTGAATGAGGGTACCTCTGCAAGAATATATTTTAATGCATCAGTAGAGTTCTTGCTTGGTAACATGTCAGGTCCCTGGCCATCAGCAGGCTGGGTGCTGGTGGGGATGCTAGTCTAAGAACAGTCCAGGAAGTCATAGCTTCCTCCATACCTCTGGCTTTAGCATAGTTGTGATTCTGATGAGGATAGAAGGTCCCATTCTGTTGTGGCTTCCCTCTGCAAATCAGAATTACTGTACATTGTCAGTAAAGATCTCCTGGAGGAGGGCATGGCAACCCACTTCAGTATTCTTTTGGGGAGAATCCCCATGGACAGAAGAGCCTGAGGGGCCACAATCCATGGGGTCACAAAGAGTTGGACACGATTGAAGGGACTGAATGTGCATGTCAGGAAAGATGCCCTGCCCTGGAGTTTACTGCAGTTAGTGCTGCTTGAAGGAATGGTGCAGGTCGAGTCACACCCCCAGTCTAACAAATTTCATTCCTGCATTGCTTGTAGAAACACCACACTTAGGCTTATCAGATGGTGAAAATGACCACTATATTCATGTATCACATCCTGGTATTTAATATAGAACCTGAACCATTATATAACTGAAGCCGATATACTTGGATTAAAATTTGTATCCTTAAATGTTTTTCAACATTTGAAAATATTAAAAGCCCAAATAGTGATCACTGAATCTCCCACATAATCTCATGTTCTAAATTTATCCTCTCATTCAGCAGTTAGATTAAGAGAGTCTCTATTGTCTAATGTATGGTCAGGCCACTCAAGATGGTTGCTTTCTTATTCTCTGGATATCCACTCTGGGACCAGTGCCTGCCTCACCTTTATCCTACTCACAAAACTGACCTTCCTGTATACTTGCTCTGGGTCCCAGTTAGTGATTGTACTTATGAAAGGGGCAGTGAAGGGCATGTCCTTTTGGTTTCCTGGTAACTAATGAATCCACATGATGTCGGCATGTGTGCTAAGTCACTTCAGTCAGGTTCAAGTTTTTGCAACCCTAGGGACTGTAGCCCGCATGTCTTCTCTGACTGTGGTATTCTCCAGGCAAGAATACTGCAATGGGTTGCCATGCCCTCCTCCAGGGGATCTTCCCGGCCCAGGGATGGAATCCAAGCCTCCTGCGTCTTCTGACCCAAGGATCGAACCCTTGTCTCCAGCATCTACTGCATTGGCAGGTGAGTTCTTTACCACTAATACCTCCTCGGAAGCTCCCATATAACGTCAACTCTCCTTTAACTAGAAACCTCCCCTTCCTCACTGGGAGAAAAGATTGCCCCCACAACCTACCTGCCATGTACCACATATGGTGGGCTGTTGCTCCCAGACTTGGCTTCAGAAGTGTAAGCTCCCCGATCCATTAAACCATTGATGTCTCTGTTGCTGACTCCGGGCTCTTTCTTTGGTCTTGACGCTAGGCAAACACAGGCCTTGCAGCCCAGCACTTAATGTGTTACTTTGGATTTATTTGGTGAATTTATTTCTCAATCCACCATCCTTATGTAGGAGGTCAGTTAACTTTCACCTGAAGTGTAATTATTTTCTTGCAAATATTTCAGATTTCAGTCCACTGACCACTAGGATGCCTCTCACACCTTTTTGTTGTTGCTGCTGCATTTGTTGACCATTCCTGCCACTCATCTGCCTTTCCAGTTGCCACTATTTCTTTTCCTAGAGATGAAATGTTTTTCTTTAGGTTTTCTTATCATTTCCACATCCATCACAGAAGATCTTGTACTATTTGTAAAGCAATGTTAAACTAAAATCCAAGCTTATAGAATTTCCAGTTCAAGTTGTAACAGAGAGCACATATATTTGTTTCACTTCCTTCCTGAAAATTCAGTGAAGTAACAATACAAATGACAAAAAAAGGAGCTGAGTAAAGTGAAGCTATCATCAGAACAAATATTTAGTTAATTCCTAAATAATGAAATTCAGATGGAATTATTTAAAAGATAAATCAGATGGAGGGCACCCAACTTTAAAGCCGAGAAAGAAAAAAATTTCATAACAAAAAAAAAATAATCTGCTATGTATATTTAAAAAGAAAACACACAATCACCAACATAAAATGTTAAAAATAGACTTGAAGGGAAAAAAAATCCATGAAATTACTGGATTATACACAAAAAAAGAAAGGAATGAAAAAGTAACAGATCAGTATTAGAGATATAGACAGTCATTCTGGGGAGGACATTTATGAAATAGGAATTCTAAAAATGCAGAATGAAGAAAATGGAGGGTGTGGTAGATAAAATAGTGGTTCCAAAAATGCCTATGTCTTAATTCTCAGCACTGTGAATATATTTCCTTATAAAGCTAAAAGGAATTTGCAAACATGATTAAATTGAAGATCTTAAAATGGGAAGAGTCACCTGAATTATTCAGGTGGGCCCCGTGTAGTCACAAGGGTCTTTATAAGAGGATGGCGGGGAGGTCAGAGTCAGAGAAAATGATGATGGTAGCAGAAGTCTGATTTGAGGAAGGAGCCCTGGGCCAAGGAAGGCATGTAGCCTCTGGAAGCCGGGAAAAAAAGGAAATGGGTTTGGTTTTAGAGCAACACACAAATACAGAACAAACACAGATCTCTGGACAACCTGATTTTAGAACATCTGATCTCCAGAAATACACATAATAACTGTGTGTTGTTTTAAGCCACTAAGTTTGTGGTAATTTGTTACAAAACTAGTGGGAAATTAATAGAGAATTAAATGATCAAAGGGAAAATAGAGTGAAAGTTCCTAAAGGCAAAAAAAAAAAAAAAAAAAAAAGAACAGTGCATTCAAAATTGAATGAATCTCTCTAGTACAAAATAACATTCAATGAAAATAAAAAACACAGCCTGATATATCACAAAATTTAGAACAAGAGAAGCTTAAAAGTTATTTTTCAGGAGGATTTAAAACAAAAGTTGAAGCTGTGCTAAACAGCCACATGGTTTTGTTGCATAGTTGCTAAATTGTGCCCAACTCTTTTGAGACCCCCTGGACTGTAGGCCACCAGGCTCCTCTGTCCATGGGATTTCCCAGGCAAGAATACTGAAAGCGTTGCCATTTTCTTCTCTAGGGGATCTTCCCAACCCAAGGTCAAACCAACATCTCCTGCATTGGCAGGCAGATTCTTTCCTACTGACCCACCAGGGAAGCCCAAACAGTGACGTATGAAAGATTGATTTAAAGATGGGCATATATTTCTTGCAAGCATCATTGGATAGAAGATGATGGAACATCCCTTTGAATGGATGTCTAGGGCAAATGGTTTTAAAAATTAATATCTGTCCACATGAAAACTATTAGTCAGGGTGAGAAACAAAGGCTTTTTGAAAATGTAAAACTCAGTTTTCTAGCTATAAGTGAAAGTGTTAATCACTCAGTCATCTCTGACTCTTTGCAAACCCATGGACTGTAGCCTACCAGGCTCCTCTTTCCATGGAATTCTCCAGACAAGAATACTGGAGTGGGTAGCTACTCCCTTCTCCAGGGGATCTTCCCAACTCAGGGATCGAACCTGGCTGTCCTGCATAGCAGGCAGATTCTTTACCATCTGAGGCACCAGGGAAGCCCTTACTAGCTGTAAATCCTTCCTTAAAGAAATACATAAAAGTATGCTCTGGCACAGTAAAGCCTGAATCTGAGAGAAAGGAAAATAAGGAATTTAAGAATACATGTACTAGATTTAGGAAAATAAAGGATAGAAATTTCTGGATAACAGGTAAGTGGCAGTATAGAAGCCAAGCAAATAAATAGGAAGTCAATGAGTTCTGAGATAAACTTGTTTTAAGAGAAAATGAATATCCTGGGACACAGGCTGTATTGAAGAAGTTAGGATGGTCTTGGAGACAACATAAATGCATATTAAAATATAAAATCCTATAAAAAGTGCATGATATCCTCATAATTATACCAGTTTTCAATATTTCTTTGTTAATTGAAGCTAAATTATATATTTGAAGAATTCATAGAAATATGTGTTTGGTCACATCAGGAAGTATAGATTACTTGAAAAATCTCTTTAAGGCAGAGATGGCTTTGAACAAAGGCTCTGATTTTTAGTGAATATTGAATTTGTTGCTCTCCTTACTAAATTTTTTTTATCATCTCAAAGCTGGACAATAAATTTCAATTCAGACATACATTAAAAAATTACTTTAAATAAGATACCACATAAAAGGCTCTGTCATAATGTAGGCATTTATCATGCATTTTTTGCCTTCTTGGTCTACCCTTGGAAGCATAAATTTGAACTCTCTTACTATTCACTATTCTGCATAAGATCTTAGAGTCTCACAATTTATAAGAATATCCTCACTTTAACTTAGTGTTGAGATTCTTTTTAGAATCTCTTTAGAAGTAATTCCTTTTCTAGGTGACTACCTACAGTCAAAGTCTAAATATCAAAAGCAAGCACTGATGAGAAGATTCTTCACATTTTCAATTAAGAATATTTTTCATTATTGTAGTTCAATACATGCTTGTTTAGGGAATAGGGAGGAGAATCTTAAATTGTTTCAAAAGCATGTTCCTTTTTACACCTACTCATATTACTCATTGCCCAGAGAGTTTGAAAGAACACCCTGGGATGCCTGACAGTGTAGTTGCAAAATCTGTAGTGGTTGAAATTGTCCAACCATTTTTATAAACATTTGGTTTTCAGTTGAGATTTTTAATTTTTGACATTATTTAGAAACCCAGGAATTATTTTTAAGGACAAAAGGAAAGAACCTGAATTCCCACTAAACAATAATTCTTCAGTCTACTCTGGTTTAGCTATTTGTAGCCTCCCATTATCTGACTCCCTAAAAAATATACACATTCGTTTGGCATTTTCTCCATATTCAGTTCAGTTCTGTTTAGTTGCTCAGTCATGTCCCACTCTTTGTGACCCGATGGACGGCAGCATGCCAGGCCTCCCTGTCCATCACCAGCTTCCAACTTTACCCAAATTCATTTTCATTGAGTCAGTGATGCCGTCCAACCGTCTCATCCTCTGTCCTCCCTTCTCCTCCTGCCTTCAATCTTTCCCAGCATCAGGGTCTTTTCATGTGAGTCAGCTTTTCGCACCAGGTGGCCAAAGGATTGGAGATTCAGCTTCAACATCAGTCCTTCCAATGACACTGGAAGGCAATGACAATGACTGGTTGCATCTCCGTGCAGTCCAAGGGACTCTCAAGAGTCTGCTCCAACACCACATTTCAGAAGCATCAATTCTTCAGCTCTCAGCTTTCTTTATAGTCCAACTCTCACATCCATACATGATGACTGGAAAAACCATACCCTTGACTAGATGGACCTTTGTTGGCAAAGTAATGTCTCTGCTTTTTAATATGCTGTCTAGGTGGATCATAACTTTCCTTCCAAGGAGTAACTGTCGGTTAATTTCATGGCTGCAGTCACCATCTGCAGTGATTTTGGAGCCCCCCAAAATAAAGTCAGCCACTGTTTCCACTGTTTCCCCATCTACTTGCCATGAAGAGATGGGACCAGATGCCACAATCTTAGTTTTCTGAACGTTGAGCTTTAAGCCAACTTTTTCCCTCTCCTCTTTCATTTTCATCAAGAGGTTCTTTAGTTCTTCTTCACTTTCTGCTGTAAGGGTGGTGTCATCTGCTTATCTGAGATTTTTGATATTTCTCCCGGCAATCTTGTTTCCAGCTTGTGTTTCCTCCAGCCCAGCATTCTTCATGATGTACTCTGCATATAAGTTAAATAAGCAGGGTGACAATATACAGCCTTGACGTACTCCTTTTCCTATTTGGAACCAGTCTGTTGTTCCATGTCCAGTTCTAACTGTTGTTTCCTGACCTGCATACAGATTTCTCAAGAGGCAGGTCAGGTGGTCTGGTATTCCCATTTCTTTCAGAAATTTCCACAGTTTCATTGTGATCCACACATTCAAAGTCTTTGGCATAGTCAATAAAGCAGAAATAGATGTTTTTTTGGAACTCTCTTGCTATTTCAGTGGTCCAGAGGATGCTGGCAATTTGATCTCTGGTTTCTCCATATTAAATGCCCAATATAGATTTTTGCAATGTATTTAAACCATAGATAGTATATTTAAAGTGGTTTGAGTCATAACCATAACAAAGGGATTTTTTGCAATCATATTTTATCAGCTGTTATTAGTCTATGTATTTAAAATGGACATTTCTCTTCAAACAAATCCTGGGATATCTTTTTCTCTACTCAGCACTTTAATTTGGTGTTAAGTCTGTGGAAGCTTCTGAGTGGCCAATGAGGACCACATAGACATGTCTCTAGGTAGGGCTACTGCCTTGGGGTTTCTTTCTCCTTATGCTCATCGATGGCCAGAGATCTGCAGCAAGGAGAGGGATTCCAAATCCTAGCCCTCCCTTGCTATAATACATTCAAATTACCTTCTCATTTTGAAGAGCCCAAATAATGTTCTGCAGCTGTGATGCTTTTTGTTCTCCCATCCACAAACATGCATGCACAAAAATAAAAACTCCTCTCTCTTTGAGGCTTTCTAGCACACTGCACAAGATCATGGGTGGACTTCTGGTCTCCAGTTCTGCATGGAAGAAGTCAATACTTAGTCCTAGGGCTTCCCAGGGGGCACTAGGGGTGAGGCATCTGCCCGCCAATGCAGGAGGTGCAGGAGGCTTGGTTTCCATCCCTGCTTTAGGAGGATCCCCTGGAGGAGGGCATGGCAATCTACTCCAGTATCCTTGCCTTCAAAATCCCATGGAGGAGGAGCTTGGCGGGCTACAGTCCTTAGGGTCGCAAAGAGTTGGACACAGCTGAGAGACTAAGGGCCTCCAGTGTTCAGTCTCAGGACTGACATCAAGTAAAAAGCTGAACTGACTGAAAAATCAACGACTTGAAAGAGGGAAGTCCACAGAGCAAACTGCTGCCGCCAAAACTGGAGAGAGAGTAAGGCAGATATAGGGAGTCTTGGTTTATAGGAGCAGAGACACACGCAGAAACCTCTGCGGGAGCTTCTGCTGGGGTAGAAACGCCTAGACTGCAGCTGGTACATTTCTGGAGGCTTTGTGTGGACAATGCTGAGAATTAAAAATTCTAGGCGCCTCAGTCATGGGGTGTCCTTACAAAGTTGTGAGATTTACTTTTAGAAACTTGACTAGATTCTCACAATAAATGCCTGAGAAAAATCCTCTCAGACTTCCCACAGTAGGAGAGGAAAAAGAACCATTAGGAAATGCCCAAGAGTACAGCTTTCCCTCACATTTTCAAAGTAGGGAGTTCATGAAACCTTTCGTAAACTGAAATGGGGTGAATCGGAGACGCAATTACCTTAGAATACATTTTGACAATGGATGCGCAAGATGGAGTGAGATAAAGCACAGATGCTCCGAGACATAGTCCAAAGCCTTAGTGGTAGATGCTTGAATGCAGTTTCTGGGGAAGAAGTTTGGTGGGCCGCCCTCACTATTCTGAGTATACACGGCCTTTGTGCTGACCACTGCAAAGCAAACGCTGAAGGTTAATTTTGGTTTTTACCTTTTTTTTCATAAATGTCAAAGTCCTCTTCAGATTTCTTTTGGTTAGTGAAAACAAGTACTAATGTAGGTACTTCATAAAATTGAAATGGTGTAAAGTGAGCTTTCAAAAAGGATAAGATTCCTATACTCTGTTCTCTTTTTCATTTTTAATCTCATACTGGAGCATAGTTGATTAACATTATTGTATTTTTAATAGTTTTAGGTGTACAACAAGGTGATTCTGTTATACATATACATCTGTCTACTCTTTTTCAAATCCTTTTCCCACCTAAGTGATTATAGAATATGGAGCAGTGTTTCCTGTATTGTACAGGAGGCCCCTGTTTGGTTTTCTACTTTAAATATAGTAGTGCATACATGTCAATCCCAAACTTTCTCGGTTCTTTTTAATAAGACTTATTTTCAGGGGAAACTAGATAACCAGAGCCTAACCTGTTGGGATTTTATCAGAGTCTAAATGCCATGAAGAAAGGAAATATCCAACTCTAACCTACTCTAGCCTCCCATGTGATAGAAGGAAATACAAATGACTCTGAACAGCTTGAGTTTGACTCTTGAACAACCTGGGCTCTCGTATAGATGAATTTATTGAATAAATACTACAGTACTACACAATCCCTCACTGGTTGAATCTGCAGATGAAGAACTGTGGATAACTGAGGACTGACTGTGGGACCTGAGCATCTTCAAAGTTTGGTATCTGCAGCAGGTACTGGGACCAACCCCTAGAGATACCAAGGGGTGACTGTAGTTAACTCAAGCAATCTTTTCTAGACATCTTTTCTCAGCTAAGAGGGGAGAAAGAAACCTGTGAATCACCTGTGAAGTGTTTCACAGTCCAGAGACATAGAGTCACTAAAAGATAGATCCTATCATGAGACTATAGAAAGCTTCCCCTCCCCATATACTTCACCACCACATCACTAACGGCTTGTTTACAACAGTTCGTTTTACTCAGTATTGTCATTGTTCAGCTCTGAAGAAAAATTTGAAGGCATATCAAAGGCAAAACAAAACAAAACAATTGAAGAGCCAGAGCAAGTATCAGAACCAGACATGGCAGGGATGTTGGAATTATCAGACTGGGAATTTAAGACAATTGTGACTGATATGCCAAAGGCTCTAATGGGTAGACAGCCTGCAAGAACAGGCTATGTAAACCGAGATGGAAATCCTAAGAAAGAATGAAAAGGAAATGCTAAAGATCAAAAATGCTGTAATACAAATAGAAAAGATCTTTGATGAGCTTATTAGTAGAATGGATACGACTGAGGAAAGAATTTCTGATGTAAAAGATGCATCAATAGAATCCCCAAAAACTAGAAAAGAAAGAGAACAAAGACCAAGAAAAATAGAATGAGATATCCAAGGACTGTGAGAAAACTAAAAAAGGTGTGGCATACATACATTGGAAATACCAGAAGGAGGAAAAAAGAAAGGAACCAAAGAAACATTTGAAGCAATAATGACCAAGAATTTCCCCAAATTAATGCCAGACATCAAACCAGTTTAAAGAATCTCAGAAAACACCATGCAGGATAAATGCAAAAACAAAGTATGCCTTGGGATAATGCTCTTAAAATACACACACACACACACACACACACACACACACAAAATCAAAGACGAAGAAAAAATTCTGGAAGAAGTCAAAAGTGGGGAAAATCCACCATATCTATAGAGGTGTAAAGTAAGAATCACATCCAGCTTCTCTTTAGGGGCATCCCTGGTGGCTCAGGGGGTAAAGTGTCTGACTAAAATGTGGGAGACTGGGGTTCAATCCCTGGCTTGGGAAGAGTCTCCTGGAGAAGGAAATGGCAACTCACTCCGGAACCCTTGCTTGGAAAATCCATGGATGGAGAAGCCTGTAGGCTCCAGTCTATGGTAGGCTACAGTCTATGGAGTTTTAAAGAGTGGGACACAACTGAGCGACTTCACTTCCACTTTCTCTTTAGAAACCATTCAAGTAAGAAGAAAGTGGCATGACATATTTCAAGTTGTTGAGAGAAAAAAAATAATTATGTACCCTGTAAAACTGTCCTTCAAGAGTGAAGGAGAAATAGAAACTTTTTTAGACAAAGATTGAAAAAAGTTTTATGTATGCTTATATATGTATCTTATGTATGTTTGCTATACAAGCTTATATTTAAGTGAAATGAGTAGTAATAGAAAGGATAAGGGGAAGGAATTAGGATTATTTCATTTCTTATGGTACTCACACTACCCATGAAGTGTTAATTGTAAAGTGATCTTGGATAGAAGTACAACACAAGGAATATACCCTGCATTTTATTAAAACTTTAAATGGAGTATAATCCATAAAATAGTAAATCACTATGTTGTATGGCAGAAACTAATCTATTACAGTAAATCAAGTGTATTTCAATTTAAGATTGCAAAATTGAAAAAAAGTGGTGTTGGAAGTAAAACTGATGTGCAAAGTACAAAGAGAGAATGGAATCATATAAAACGCTCAATTAAAGCCGCAAAAGGCAGAAAAAAATAGTTGAACACAAAAATAGGAGCAAAGAACAAGCACAGAAGATAGAAACTGGGTTCAGGTTTTTTTTTTTTTTCTTTTACTTCACTTGCTAAGAAGTTGAATTTTCAGGACACACTAAGGGGTGTGTCATTCACATATTTTCATGGTGGCTGTTAGTTTTGTCTTATTTTGGTTCAGTTTGCCTGTTTATCGCACTTACACTAACTGGTATCTTTTCCACCAGCCTTGTCCACTTTGTAGTTGGGCCTCCTCTACGCCTCTGAAACTAAAGTTAGAGGTTTTGAACCTAGGGGTGTGGCTGTTCTTCTAGGAGTATAGCCATCTCCCACCTGGTTAATCCAGCTGACATTCAGTGTCAGTTAGCAGAGACATGCAGTTCCCCTCCACACATCTGCCTGGTCTTGGCCCAACATGATTCATCCCACCACAGAAAGGATACTTACAGACCTGGTGACTTTCAGCATGGTCCTTCTCAGTTCAGTTCAGTTCAGTTGCTCAGTCATGTCCAACTCTTTGAGACACCATGGACTGCAGGACACCAGGCTTCCCTGTCCATCACCAACTCCTGGAGCTTACTCAAACTCATGCCCACTGAGTCAGGACCAAGAGAGTGTCAATCATGTTTCTAACCATGCTGTTCCGCCTTCTTTATCAGACTTGGCTACCTCACCTTAGCACATTTTGTAGAGTGTCCTGGGTCCCCTCAGATGATCTCAATAGAAGGAGTGAGTCACAAATCCCTGGATATGGTATTCTTCTCACATTGTCTAATAGACTTTCCTCACCCCCAGGTCAAACCCAGAGAATTTAAGTCCACAGGGTAATCTTTTCTCCCCTACCTCCATTTTCTGACTAATCTTTAAGGTCAAAGCAAAGTGTTATTTCACTTATCACATTGTCACCTTTCTTTCTATATTAACCTTGGGGGAACATGGCTGCTTTCTCTAACTACTGGAAAAACCTAGAGTATTGGAGTGGGTTGCCATTGCCTTCTCCGAAACCTAGCTTAGTCCTTCATGTATTAAATGAAAACAAAAGAAGTTAAACTAATCTTTATTTTTCTCTACAATGTTGAGATTCAAGATCACAGTCTTATTGTAAAATATCATTAATACTCTGTCATCAGTTTTTTCTTTGCATTTCTTCTGAAATACAGTTTAATTTTCTCATCTCCCAACGACTGATGCCCATGGCCCTGGACCTTGGTCAATTAACGTGATGGTTATATTCACAGAAAAGTAAAAGAATAAAGTTCATTAATACTTTTCAAATCATTACCTTCATTGCCATTTTTATCTATCTCCTTTTGAATTTAGGTGTATATTTCAACCATCCATCTGAAAACCTCTGTTCCCAGGAAGTCCGATAATCAGTGCAAAGTCTTTGTGCAAAATCTGAATTCCTTATATTCTACTTTACCTCTCACACCCTCCTGTAAATCTCATTTAACAGTGCCATTTCTAGCTTAGTGCCCTACTCCAGAAACCAGAGTCAGACTTGACTTCATCATTTCTTTCCTCTTATCCTTCTTGCCAATTAAGATGTGACAAATTACACTGCTTCCAGAGTTGCCTCTCTGAAATCGTTAGGAGAATAATTGACCTTTCTAAATATATGCTTCTTTTTTTTTTTAAAGGATGCTATTACATAGACCATTATTGTTGAAAGAGTTAAGTGAGATAATGGATGGATATAAATTTCTTGGTAAATGGAAGCATTACTCATGTTTTTTTTTTCCTTATAAACTTCTACAAATGTCTCCTTTCCTACTGAGTCCTTCTGTATTACATTCAAGCTTTTAGCAAAATATTCAAGATCCTTCCTATTTGCTACCATCTGTAGGCTACATTCTATGGGATCGCAAAGAGTCGGACACAACTGAGCGACTTCATTTTCACTTTCACTTTTAACAACTTGAACACTCAGTTCTCAAACCATTATGAATTTTCTCTCCTTCAGCATCAATCCTTGCTTTCTCATACTTAAGAATGCTCCCCACTGTTTGTCTGACTGCTTAAAATGCATTTCTGCCCCTACTCGTTGCGCAGCTTTGCCATTAACTCTCCCAGTGACCTTGGGAAAATTTCAGAATCTCTCTGGGCCTCAGATTCCTAAATTCAAGGCTAGAGATAGACATGAAACTATTTCTGTTTTAATAATTTCACTTGCTTCTTTGTTAGATTCCATATGTAAGTGATATCATGTATCATATGATATTTGTCTTTCTCCACCTGATTTACTTCCCTAAGTATGACAATCTCTAGATCCATCATAGAAAATGAATTTATGGTAACCAGAGGGGAAGAGGGCGGGTCAATGAGCTTGAGACTAACAGATACACACTACAACAAATAAAATCAATAAGTTCTTACTCTATAGCACAGGGAACTATAGTCAATACCTTTGTCATAACGTATAATGGAAAAGGACGTAAATAAGGATATAAATGTATATATCCTTTGTTGTACACCTGGAATTAACACAACATAGTAAATCAACTAGACTTCAACAAAGAAATGTAAAAAATGAAACCAAAAGCATGAAGACTCAGCAAAACAACGGAAACTGGTGTTGCAAATTGCCTGGCTGTCATGAGGACCCAATAAATGTTACACAGTAACCGCAGATCGTGTTATTAATTCCTGTTTATTATCATCATTATCAGCAGCAGCAACAACCATTCCCCAGAATACTTTTATTTAACCTTCAAGAGCTAGTTAAAATATCATCTCATCTGAAAAGACTGCTCCAGAAAAATATGTTCATTTATCCTATTGTGGTGCCGTCTTGTATTCATTTCTTCCCAGTTTCTTAGCATCTTGAAAGCAGAGACAGTCATCTTTACACACCTAGTACCTGGCCAGTGACTGCATATAGTACATGCTCCATAAACAATTGCTGAAGGAAGGAAAACAAACAAACAAAAATAATAAAACTTATTGTGTAGTCAATGTGTGACAAATTGTTCTAAAATATCCTAGGTATTAAGTCACTCTCAGTTCTCCAATAGCCCTATAATAGCTACTCTTATTATCACCCTATTGCACAGGTAAAAATCTAAGAGATGAAAAAATTACAGTAACTTGGTCATAACAAGGACTGGAACCAAACTTATTTGGCTCCAGATTCTGTGTTTAACCTTAAAATGGTACATTGCTTTTCCTGGGATAGCAGAAAGACAGAGTACAGGACTGGAAGTTCTCTAAGGTCTTTCCTGTTTCATATTCTATAATCCTAGCATTTTTCTTAAAGTTCTGACTAATATATGCAGAAATAATATATAATATACTGTTTCTTCAGGAGTTTTATAAAAGGTTCTAACTATTCATATTTATTCACTGGGCATTTCTAGTCTGATAAAATGACTTTGTCTCCTATCAGTTAACCACAGCATGCCTCCTCATACTCTCACCTACTTATCATTTGATTCAAGCTCTTTTTTTAAGATAAGTGGTTCTGTTTTAAATGGCATCAATTAGGAGTCACCTTGAATCTGGAATTTTATAATTCC
The DNA here is from genome assembly GCF_023699985.2 of Odocoileus virginianus. Classification (NCBI taxonomy): domain Eukaryota; kingdom Metazoa; phylum Chordata; class Mammalia; order Artiodactyla; family Cervidae; genus Odocoileus; species Odocoileus virginianus. The sequence goes on from NC_069698.1 coordinate 20,094,145, forward strand.
TGAAGTTTAAACTCTATCTTGATCTTAAATAAAATTTCACCCAAATTCGACTATGCTAGATTCATACATTTAAAAATAAATTAGATTGAGTGCTGCTGGGAAGACAGTGAGATATTGCAAGGCAAGTGTTTTTTGTGGGGTTTTAATTAGTTCCCCTGAGAAGAAAGGACCTAGGGACACCATATGTGTTTATATAACTCTTGCAAAGAAATGACAGTGAAAAGACTGTATCATAGAGTAAGCTGAATAAGGCATGGAAGGACTAGATGAGTAGATTCACGCTGAAGGCAACTGGGGTTCAGTCCGGCTAGGGGCCCTTAGAATTGTTTCTCTGCAGGAGAGAAAGCTGGGTCCCTCCATCAGGTCTGCCCATCATTGTTGAGGCTAGTGCCCTGTGGGAATTAGTTATCTCACACTACCAAGCTGCCCTATGTGCAGGGTGAGCGAGCTTCCTATAACTTCCACAAAAACTATCCAGCAGAAAAGCAGAGAAGCAGGCATATGAACAGATATGCTGCCGGAGTGCATGTAGCAGAGTCCACAATTGAAGCTGGCTTCATAGGCTTGCTTAGGGAACCTTAACACTGAACCCCTTTCCTACCCCGAAATCATCATCTTCTACTGCATTCTTTTTTTGCTGCTCAGAAATTTCACTGCTTCACATGAAGTTCAACTTTTTAATAACTTTTCGAAAGTGTATTCGGCTGGCACCTCTTGAGAAAAAGGATTAAATCAGACTGAGTATAGCAGGTTCTAGTTCCTGCTATAGCTATGGGGCCCAAGGTTATAACTGCTCTTCCTGGTCTCCCTCCCCTACCACTAGAGTCTCCTCGCACCTGGCCAGCTCTCCACTTGGCATATAAGCTGCTTGTCTGAAAGCAGAACACGGACCTTCATCCCTTAGTCATCTGAGCCTTTGTTTACTTTGCCCCTTTGCAGGCAGTTATTGGTGACAATGCCTTTTTCTGATATTATTGAGCATGGAAGCACTGACGGATGGCCCAGTGATCCACCTCGGTGTCCCAAAGACTTCTCCTCCCTGCCTCTGTGACGTTGCAGCGACTACAGAAATTGTTGATAATCACAGCCAGCAACACTGCCACTCTACTAGCTCCTTCATTTACCTGCTGGTCCACAGGTATAAGGAGCCCAGAACAACTAGGCACAAGTTGAGACTTTTGGACTGGAGGAATTTTTAGTATTAATATATCCTTTAGAAGAACATTTCCCTGCCAGGGTTAAAGAGCTCAAATCCTGCAGAATTTAAAGTTGCAGGAATGAGAAGCACAAATTCCCTTGTGGCTTATTAGAGGTATGGTGACCATGGCTAATCCTTCTTTCAACATTTGATTCCCACACCTGTGTATTCTATTACTAGGACAGACATCATATAATACCTCTTGGTTAAATATGAACATTGCATCAGAGAAGGCAGTGTCCTAACCACAGAAGGTGTCTTTCCCATGTTGGCATTTTGACTGAGCTTTTATGAAGCCATTCTTACATTCTGTCAGATTTTCTGTGATCCTGCGATCACATGCTTCCAACTTGAATGTAGAGTTACAACTGATTCACTACTGTGAGTGGGAGGAGTAGGATAACTTCAAGTTTGCTCTTGATATTTTACCCTTATTATCTTATTACCTCTGATTCTCTAATCATAAATCTAATGTAAGGTTTTCAACAGCTTATAAACATTTATGACCTGAATAAAAACTCAGAGTTTTAGAAAATAATACAGGGTAAGTCTGCAAAACAGTTGGATCCATTGCAGGACAGGTTTAGGCCAGAAATCTATTTGCTGCATTGCAATAATATATTAGGGATTAGGGTCACTTTAATTTTAGTACTAAGTAAGGCTCAGTTTTCAATACCTCATGATAGACTTTGGGTATTCTTCCTCCTCACTATGCAGTTATTTTAAGGCTATAGGTTCTTTCAAGGAGATATTGGTTAGATGTTTGTTATAGATGCTTCTGGTGATATGACAGAGTGTTTCCTCAAGAGAATTTGTCTCTCTTTGGGTTATCAGGCCCTAGGTGTGATGTTAGCTCAAATCTGGAAACTGGGCAAGAAATAGTGATGTTTCATTGCAGAGGGTAATAGAAATCTTGGCCTACTATCTCCTGAGGGTTTTTTTTTTTAAATATAAAAGATAACCCTTTTGGCTTTTCATTTATTTCACTCCAAGATGTATCATTGCATCTTACAATCATCATGGGACCCTGTAAATTAAGAACCCTTTATGTATCATACTGAGCTTCCCTTGTGGCTCAGCTGGTAGAGAATCAACCTGCAATGCTGGAGACCTGGGTTTGATCCCTGGGTTGGGAAGATCCCCTGGAGAAGGAAAGGCTACCCACTCTAGTATTCTGGCCTGGAGAATTCCATGGACTGTATAGTCCATGGGGTCGCAAAGAGTTGGACATGACTGAGCAACTTTCACTTTCACTATGTATCATATTAGTATTGCTGTGCTTTATAGTAGTTAAATTGACTTTGCTCCTGACAGCTACGGGCCACCATCTGGTCTTGGCTATTCTGGAACACGTCATCTTCATTGATATCAGGAGTCTTTCTCTCATGACATCATCTCTTCCTACTAATTCTGTCCGATAGAGGCCAGGCACCCTGCCCTAGTGTTCTTCACTAGTGCATGTCTTCTTAAGTACTCCAAGTATCACCATTGCACACCTCAGACTCCTACTTATTCTCTATCTTCTCCATAATTTTATCATAGAAGACCTACTAAGGCTGAACATTAAGTCTCTTTTGCACTTTCTCTACATTAACTATTAAATTCCAGTGTGTGAATTTCACCAAAGTTTCCCCCTAGACGTGGAAATTGAAAGTTTGGAACAATTTTCATGAAGGCATTTCGCTTTCTCATCATCCCTTGTTAATAGGTGGATGTCTTCATAACTGTCATTCTCTTTCTTCTTGGTTTCCAATATGAATGAATAAATAAGCAAACATTAAAAAGTTGGATAATTCCATGGTTTTCAAAATTTACCGTTGTCCCTATTCAGTTCAATATCACAGTTACTCCATAAACCAGTTTTCTCTCTCCTGCTTCTCATTCCATTCTAAAACACATGAAACTATGAGTAATCAATGAAACTAAGCCATGCCATGTGGGGCCACCCAAGACGGTCGGGTCATGGTGGAGAGGTCTGACAAAATGTGGTCCACTGGAGAAGGGAATGGCAAACCACTTCAGTATTCTTGCCTTGAGAACCCCATGAACAGTATGAAAAGGCAAAAAATAGGACACTGAAAGATGAACTCCCCAGGTCGGTAGGGGCCTAATATGCTACTGGAGATCAGTGGAGAAATAACTCCAGAAAGAATGAAGGGTTGGAGCCAAAGCAAAAACAACATCCAGTTGTGGATGGGACTGATGATAGAAGCAAGGTTTGATGCTGTAAAGAGCTATATTGCATAGGAACCTGGAATGTTAGGTCCATGAATCAAGGCAAATTGGAAGTGGTCAAACAGGAGATGACAAGAATGAACATTGACATTCTAGGAATCAGTGAGCTAAAATGGACTGGAATGGGTGAATTTAACTCAGATGACCATGATATCTACTACTGTGGGCAGGAATCCCTAGAAGAGATGAAGTAGCCATCATAGTCACCAGAAGAGTCTGCAATGCAGTCCTTGGATGCAGTCTCAAAAACAACAGAATGATCTCTGTTCATTTCCAAAGCAAACCATTCAATATCACGGTAATCCAAGTCTATGCCTCGGCCAGTAATGCTGAAGAAGCTGAAGTTGAATTGTTCTATGAAGACCTACAAGACCTCCTAGAACTAAAACCCCAAAAAGATGTCCTTTTCATTATAGGAGACCAGAATGCAAAAGTAGGAGGTCAAGAAACACCTGGAGTAACAGGCAAATTTGGCCTTGGAGTACAGAATGAAGCAGGGCAAAGGCTAACAGAGTTCTGCCAAGAGAATGCACTGGTCATAGCAAACACCCTCTTCCAACAACACAAGAGAAGACTCTACACATGGACATCACCAGATGGTTGACACTGAAATCAGATTGATTATATTCTTTGCAGCCAAAGATGGAGAAGCTCTATAGAGTCAGCAAAAACAAGACCAGGAGCTGACTGTGGCTTGGATCATGAACTCCTTATTGCCAAAAACAGACTGAAATTGAAGAAAGTGGAGAAAACCACTAGACCACTCAGGTATGACCTAAAAAATCCCTTATGACTATACAGTGGAAGTGAGAAATAGATTTAAGGGACTAGACCTGATAGACAGAGTGCCTGATGAACTATGGATGGAGGTTCATGACATTGTACAGGAGACAGGAATCAAGATCATCCCCAAGAAAAAGAAATGCAAAAAAGCACAATGGCTGTCTGAGGAGGCCTTACAAATAGCTGTGAAAAGAAAAGAAGTGAAAAGCACAGGGGAAAAGGAAGGCAGAGTTCCCAAGAATAGCAAGGAGAGATAAGAAAGCCTTCCTCAGTGATCAATGCAAAGAAATAGAGGAAAACAACAGAACGGGAAAGACTAGAGATCTCTTCAAGAAAATTAGAGATACCGAGGCAATATTTCATGCAAAGATGGGCTCAATAAAGGACAGAAATGGTAGGGACCTAACAGAAGCAGAAGATATTAAGAAGAGGTGGCAAGAATACACAGAACTATACAAAAAAGATCTTTATGACCCAGATAATCACGATGGTGTGATCACTCACCTAGAGCCAGACATCCTGGGATGTGAAGTCAAGTGGGCCTTAGGAAGCATCACTACGAACAAAGCTAGTGGAAGTGATGGAATTCCAGTTGAGTGATTTCAAATCCTGAAAGATGATGCTGTGAAAGTGCTGCACTCAATATGCCAGCAAATTTGGAAAACTCAGCAGTGGCCACAGGAATGGAAAAGGTCAGTTTTCATTCCAATCCCAAAGAAAGGAAATCCCAAAGAATGCTCAAAATACCGCACAATTGCACTCATCTCACAGGCTAGTAAAGTAATGCTTAAAATTCTTCAAGCCAGGCTTCAGCAATACATGAACAGTGAACTTCCAGATGTTCAAGCTGGTTTTTAAAAAGGCAGAAAAAACAGATATCAAATTGCCAACATCTGCTGGATCATCAGAAAAGCAAGAGAGTTCCAGAAAAACATCTATTTCTGCTTTATTGACTATGCTAAAGCCTTTGACTATGTGGATCACAATAAACTGTGGAAAATTCTGAAAGAGATGGGAATGCCAGACCACCTGACCTGCCTCTTGAGAAATCTGTATGCAGGTCAGGAAGCAACAGTTAGAACTGGACATGGAACAACAGACTGGTTCCAAATAGGAAAAGGAGTACGTCAAGGCTGTATATTGTCACCCTGCTTATTTAACTTGTATGCAGAGTACATTATGAGAAATGCTAGGCTGGAGGGAGCACAAACTGGAATCAAGATTGCCGGGAGAGATATCAATAACCTCAGATATGCAAATGACACCACCCTTATGGCAGAAAGTGAAGAAGAACTAAAGAGTCTCTTGATGAAAGTGAAAGAGAAGAGTGAAAATGTTGGCTTAAAGCTCAACATTCAGAAAACAGATCAAGGCATCCGGTCCCATCTCTTCATGGCAAGTAGATGAGGAAACAGGGGAAACAGTGGCTGGCTTTATTTTTCTCGGTCCAAAATCACTGAAGATGGTGACTGCAGCCATGAAATTAAAAGACGGTTACTCCTTGGAAGGAAAGTTATGACAAACCTAGACAGCATATTAAAAAAAGCAGAGACATCACTTTGTCAACGAAGGTCCATCTAGTCAAGGCTATGGTTTTTCCAGTGGTCATGTATGGATGTGAGAGTTGGACTGTAAAGAAAGCTGAGCCCACCAAAGAATTGATGCTTCTAAACTGTGGTGTTGGAGAAGACTCTTGAGAGTCCCTTGGACTGCCAGGAGATCCAACCAGTCCATCCTAAAGGAGATCAGTCCTGGGTGTTCATTGGAAGGACTGATGTTGAAACTGAAACTCCAATACTTTGGCCACCTGATGTGAAGATCTGACTCATTTGAAAAGACCCTGATGCTGGGAAAGATTGAGGGCAGGAGGACAAGAGGACGGCAGAGGATGAGATGGTTGGATGGTATAAGTGACTTGATGGACATGGGTTTGGGTGGACTCCGGGAGTTGGTGATGGACAGGAAGGCTTGGCATACTGTGGTTCATGGGGTCGCAAAGAGTTGGACATGACTGAGTGACTGAACTGAACTGAACTGAACTGAATGAGTGATCATGCTGCCCAAAGCAAAACTTAAGATAAGGACTTATTAAAATGAAGCTTGTTTGGAAGGTGATACCCAGAAGCAGAAATAAAGAGATAAGTATCAGCGACACAGGAAAGGAAACTACTTGTTCTCACTGAGAGCAATTGGCCCTTAATCCCTCTGTGAGCTTCAGTCTCTCTAAAAATCTGTATTGAATGTACTTGTTGAATGACAAACCAGAGACTGAGACCTTGTCACTACCCCCTTGCTCCACTGATTGATGGATTCATTGACTCTGCATTTCTGGACTGCTTTGAGGATAATGCCTGAATTTCTATAACAGAAAAGCAGAGAAATATGACTGGTGTTTTATATTGGATGTGTTAAGTGTGATGAGCTCTATGAAAAATGCAACTTAGTTTACAGTGGTCTGAGGGGATGTGTCACGGGACACAAGAAGAAGCATTTTACTTATATTCATGATCACATTTTTACTCAATATATCCGTTTTATAGATGAGAACATTTAGGTTCCTATCCTGAAATAATGTACACAAGATCACACAAAAAGTGACAGAATATGACTAAAGCTGATAAGAAATGAAGAATCTCCAGCCCCACCCCACCTACTGAATCAAAATCTGCATTTAACAGGATCTTTAGTTGCTATATATGCATATTTAGGTTTGCTAGGCTCTGGCTTAATTTTTCCCCCCCTTAAATGATTATAGCCATAAATCAAATGAGAAAGTCATGTATAATATCAAGTGATCCAAAAGGTATATTTTTCTTTTAATTAAACCAAACAGATTTTCCTAAGCATTTTATTTTACAAACCTTAACTAATTAAAATATTTTGCTGTGTGGAACCCAGCACAATTTTGTTTTGAAGTTTCTGTGGGTTACAGTTTGTTTGGGAATTTATATAAAAGGTGTGTTATTATCATAAGTAAGTAGTATGCCAATCAGAGGTGGAAGCAATGGCACACATATAACTTATAGACCACCTATTTGAGAGTGTATTCATTTTCTGTTGCTTCTATAACAAATTACAAAAACTTAGCTTAAGACCAGGCAACTCTATTATCTTACAGTCCTGTTGCTTGGCTAGTTTCTCTGCTCTGAAATAAAGATGTTGTTCAACTTCCAAACTCATTCACATTTTTGGAAGAATCTAGTTTCTTGTAGTTGTAGGACTGAGGCTCTATACTTCATTGCTAGCTGTCTGCTGGTGTCTGTCATTAGCACCTAGTCACTCCTAGGTCCTTCCCTATGGGTTCCTGCATCTCAGAATCAGCAAGGGCACATCAGACTGGCTCATGTTTGGAATCTCTTTGACTTTCCATTCTGTTACATATATCTTGTTTTCCCTTCTTCCACATTTTTTTTCTGCCTCCATTCAGAAAATATTCTCTGCTTCCAAGTGCTCATGTGATTATATTGAGCACACCTGGATAATCCATATTATGCTCCCTATTATAAAGTCTGTAACCTTAATTTAAATCTACACAATTTATTTTGTTGTGTAGCATAACATATGCATATTTTCAAATGATCAAGGGATGGATATCTTTGGAGAGCCATTCTGCCTATCACAGAGGTTGGGTGCTGCAAAAAGTAGTAGAGGTAGTTTGGAGATAGATTTTTGACAGCTAAAAATGAGAGGAATACTTGAACTCTTTCAACGAATATGCATTGACTAAATGTTTTCTAGTATTCTGGATTAAGGTTTTAACTTTCAAGCAACAGGATGTTTTCAAAGATTATTAAGTAGGAAGGCAGTAGAATGAACAGTATCATTAAAACAGCCCAGAAATGTAGAGGTAGTGCCCATCCCCTATGTTGCAGCTAGCAGGCTATGGGTTCATACTTGAAATGGAAGAGATACGGATGATTTCTTCCTTTTGGTAACTGCGGGTTAGTGATAGAGAGATAAGGGCCTCCTTTGGGAAGCTGGCAATGGAAAGAAAAAAGAAAGGGTGAGTTTGAGGAAAGGTGCAAATAAATAACTGACAAAACTCTGTGTTTGGCATAAAAGAGATAAAATTGATGAAAGCAATACATGATGCTTGGGAGAATTTGAAGAATGGCAAAATGTTCATTATAAAACCAATAATGCAAGAAAAAAAGTAATGGGCCCAAATCGCTGAAATGCCATGAATGCTTGAATAGAAACACCAGGTAAGAGAGCAGCAACAACAAAAATGAAAACATCATTTCTTTCATTGTTTTTGTTTAATTGTTCTTTCCGCTTGTTGCAGGCCATGAAGATGGTCATTGCCTGTCATAATGTATGTTCTATAATCTTGACTTAAGTGTAAGTAAGTAAGAGTCGCTCAGTCGTGCCCAACTCTTTGTGACCCCATGGGCTGCAGCCCACCAGGCTCCTCTGTCCATAAGATTTTCCAGGCAAGGATACTGGAGTGGGTTGCCATTTCTTTCTCCAGGGGATCTTCCCAACCCAGGGATCGAACCCAGGTCTCCTGCACTGCAGGCAGATTCTTTACCGACTGAGCTACAAGGGAACTTATCCACCAGTAAATCTCGAAATAACCCAGCTCTTCAAGTTTCATAACAGCTCTGCCTATTTACAGGAACAAAGTGTCATCTTAGGAAGTGTCTTTCCAACAAATATACAGGCAGTGATTGGACTAGATCATGGGCCACATTATTAAAAAATGACTCAAATTGAGAATACATTTGAGTTGTTTGAAGAGTACAAGAAAGATTCAGTTAACCCTACCACTAGGGGAAGGTTGACAATTTTAAAAAACACATATTCTGATGTTGCCTCCTCTAATAAGTGACCCAGAAACATCATGAAGAAATAATGGAATAAACACAGTGTATGACACATATGGTGGGCATTTGCTTGAACATCTCTGGATGGGAGATTATTAAAAGAAAACTCAGTAAAATCTTTAAGAAATTATTCATTCCTATTCATACCTTGGTGTATATTTTATGGCTTCATTTCTCCTACTGAAAAACAGTGTTTATTTTTAGGCTAATAAACAAACACAACAGTGTTGAAGGTCATACTACAATCTAAAACTATTTCAAGTGTTTTTGGTTTGGCTTTATGAAAAATGCATTTTGCCAAACAGTTTTTCTCCTTAATTTTTAAACCCTTGTGTATTTTTAAAGAAAATGTAATCCACATGTTTCTTATGCATTTACACTTAACTCATCAAATTCCTTTTGTGTAGGAGTGACTTGGAAAGCAAAAGACTTTGGAAATTATTTTTTTTGTCTCTGAAGCTTTTTATTTTTATTTGGAAAGTAGCAGCATATTCTTTAGTATAGTTCATGTTAGATACCCAGGTATTCAGCTTTTCATGTATGTAGATAGCATAATTTAGAATATCTATATTTGTCCTTATATCTTATCTTCCCTAATGTACCATTATATTAATTACCATTAGTATAATGGTAATTTTCATCTTCATCATTGTCATCTGTTGTAGTACTATTACTTTATTAATTACTATTATTAATATTATTGTTATAAGTTTCATAATAACATTAATGGTATTACAGAATATCTATATGTTCACAACATCTTCATTTACAAAATGCCTTTATCTCACCTTTTCTTAAAGACATGTGTGGAAAGAAACTCCCAAGCTTTGTAGTATACTCACCCATTTCATCTCCTGATAAAATATCAGGCAGAGAGAATTTGCCAATTGCTTTACATCCTCCAAAAATCTTCTCAGTTTGTTTGTCTTATTTTTATTTTCTTGACTGAGTGTGCTATTCATCTCATAGCTATTTTTAACCTCTTCAAATCCTTGCACAATTGTCTGGCTCTATAATCTGAATTAAAAGTCATATCTGACATATCTTATTGCTGAGCTGAAAGATTCTGTCCTACTTATTCCATTTATGTACTCTTTACATCTATGGACACTGCATTGTTCTAATTTGCTTGTTCTCTGAATTTTATCCATTACAGATCTTTAAGTATGCTTCAATAATCTTGTGGATGTATGCTCTGAAACTCAAGAGCATCCTAAGTTACTTTAAAAGTAAGGCCTATGTCATTTTCTTTCTTTCATATCTTCTTCCCATGCCTAGTTCTGATTGCTACAACTTTTAATCTTAGTAAATATGACTGGTGGGTTGTTAATTTTTAAAGTATTATGGCATGTACTACTTGTTTTCTCCATGAAAATAATGTAGTAACTTACCAAATAAAAGTAGATTCTGACTCAGTCTCTTTTTAAAATTAGATTGCATGCTTATAATCTATTGTAAGACTTGATCCTTAAAATATATTTTTTTTATTTAACTAAAGTCTTGAAAACATAGTGTATATGGAAAGAACAAGTAGTGAATAAGATCTTCATCAAAATTGCCAGTTCATTTGAAAAACAGATACCGATGGACCACAAGTAGTAGAGCCTTGCTCAGGCTTTGTGCTAGAGTCTGACAATGAAGAAAGACAACCTGTTCTCTCAGGCAGCTATTTTGGGAATCACGAATGCATATAATCTTAATACTGTGTGCAGAGAGATAGGACGAAGATGAAAGAGTAGAGGCAGGCATCTCTGTGTAGTTTCAGAAAAACACTTCTGGAGTAAACTCAAAGTTAAATAGGCTGTGCAAGCTAAACATTATAATAGGCAACATGAAAGCCTCAATTTAATAGACATTTTACACAACACTTGTGTGGGTTACTGTTCCAAGCATCTTACAGTTATGAACTCATTCAATCCTCATCACTATCCCATGGGTAAGCAGTGTTACTAGACTACTTTTACAAGTGAGAAACTTGAAATACATAACAGTTAAGTGAATTGCCCAAGGTCAACAGCAGGCACAGACAGGACTTAAAATATAGCTAGAGTGTGTCTCCAGAGTCCTTACAGGAGGCTTTTAATAGGAAATTTACAAACTCATGGAGAGCAATACACAGTCAGGGAAGAAAAAGTGGGTTGGCATTTCCTGAGGGCAAGTTATACCTGGGACAATGTCCAGAGATGGAGGAAGCTAAAGTAGTGAAAGCGAACAGTGTTACAGTGAAAAATGAGGGTTTTATCTTAAACGGATCATTGTAATCTTTGGGATAACAGGGTTTTGTCGCAATGCTAGAATGTTCTCTAGGATCATGGAGACTGGGATACAAGGTGGTTGGGGTGGAGGTGAAAAGACCTGGCAAAGGGAACACCTGCAGTAACACAAGTGAGACAAACAGTGGAAATGTGGTTGGAGGGAAGCTGAACCTCACGTGAGTTATTCTAGGGGAGGACATGTGAGGGATTGGTAATCTGTTGATGTCGGACAAAAGAGAGAGACTTGTGTCTGGACTGGTTCCTCTGAATTTTTGATTAAGGCAACAGTGTATACAGAGGTGACTATTGAGATAGGGAAGAAAAGAAGAGAATTGAATATTAGAAAATGCTTCTGATACAATGAAAAAGAAAGTAGAGCTCAAAATTGTATATTATCTATTGTCCTTTAAAAATATGTGTAATATGCACAGAAAAGCTCTGATGAAAACAAGAACAAATATTATTGTGAATGGTAAAATTGTTCAGTAGAACTTTTGATTTTCCCCTGCATTTTCTACATTTTCTTCAATGAACATGAACTAAGTATATTTCATTAAACTGAAAATAAGTATTACTGGAAAGGCTTTATATGGTAATCCTATTTAACTTCTACGATCTTCCTGAAAAGCAAATTAAAGCACTTAGTAAAAGTAGAAGATTTATTAACTTTGGATCAAGAATTCCCTTCTTGGGAAGCTACTTTAAAGTAATACATAAATTCTCACTGTTTATTTATAAATATATTGTTATATGGAAAAATTAGCATCAACAATGGAGTTGTTGAAAACAATTATAGCACAGACATGTGATGAATGCTACACATTCACTAGAACAATTACTTATAAAAACACTTAACTTCAGGGAAAATACTACTCATATATGGAAATAACAGGGTATGAGTTCTCTGATCCTATTTACATAGGATATCTCTGAGCAAAAGATTATACTTAACTTTTTTGATTTGCATTTTTCAAGATCTGTAAAATATACATATGTATTTACTTATAAAATGTGATAATAAAACATAGAAATAAAGGCATTTAGTTCATAGTGTGAGCTGTATCACTGCTATTTAATCATTTCGAATGGGCTTACATTGCATTGTAAGTACCCAGGCAAAGAGGAGTGGAAAAATCACCTGTATTATGAGACTGTCTGTGTCAGGGGAAGCAGCTAGTCAAAACCAGGACTGTAGACAAGAATAAGTGTGAGAGGCCAATGATTACACTGAAAGTATGTTTTTCAGGAGTGTTTGAATAAGATCAGAGGGAGAATATGATAGGAGGGGTAAAATTTTAGAATTTCAGATACTAAGAAGATAAAGATATTTGAAGAAATGTTATCATATTCTTGGGATTTCCATAAAACAGTGTCCAGGGTCTATACATAGATAGTGGATTGATTTGTGACTGCTTGCACTATTATATGTTTGGATACACTGGCCAACTTTTAGGTATGGTAGTGCTATGGAAATGTGAATCTTAAGGTAGCCATGTTTTTCCTTTGTCCCATGAAAAGGAATAGAATCTGGAAAATTTAATAATCTTTAATAAACTTTATCAATTTTTGAAGAAAACATAAATATTTTAGGTTAATTTGCCATAGCTAATAATTCAAGAGTGTTAAAATAATTGAAATGATGGTATCCACATGTAAATATCTTTAACTGCATGTTAATAGAATGTTGTGCTATTTTTATACTAATTATTTATTGATATTTATTAAATGACTACTATAAGCAAGTGCTTTAAATGCATGATCTCATTTAATGCTCAGAAGAGATAAACTTATAGATAGATCAGATACTGACTGAGACTATTTGAACTGACCACTATTTGTTATGTGGTCATCAAGCAACAGATTCATTAAAAAGTATAATATACATTTGGTAGATGTATATTCGGTTCAGTTCAATTTAGTTCAGTTCAGTCACTCAGTCCTGTCCGACTCTTTGCGACGCTATAAACCGCAGCATGCCAGGCCTCCCTGTCCATGACCAACTCCCAGAGTCCACCCAAACCCACGTCCATCGAGTCAGTGATTCCATCCAACCATCTCATCCTTTGTTGTCCCCTTCTCCTCCTGTCCTCAATCTTTCCCAGTATGATGGTCTTTTCCAACGAGTCAGTTCTTTGCATCAGGTGGCCAAAGTATTGTAGTTTCAGCTTCAGCATCAGTCCTTCCAATGAACACCCAGGACTGATCTCCTTTAGGATGGACTGGTTGGATCTCCTTGCAGTCCAAGGGACTCTCAAGAGTCTTCTCCAACACCACAGTTCAAAAGCATCAATTCTTTGGCACTCAGCTTTCTTTATAGTCCAACTCTAACACCCATACATGACTACTGGAAAACCATAGCCTTGACTAGATGGATCTTTGTGGACAAAGTAACGTCTCTGCTTTTTAATATGCTATCTAGGTTGGTCATAACTTTCCTTCCAAGGAGTAAGTGTCTTTTAATTTCTTGGCTGCAATCACCATCTTCAGTGATTTTGGAGCCCCCCCAAATAAAGTCAGCCACTGTTTCCACTGTTTTCCCATCTATTTGCCATGAAGTATTGGGACTGGATGCCATGATCTTACTTTTCTGAATGTTGAGCTTTAAACCAACTTTTTCACTCTCCTCTTTCACTTTCATCAAGAGACTCTTTAGTTCTTCACTTTCTGCCATAAGGGTGGTGTCATCTGCATATCGGAGGTTATTTATATTTCTCCTGGCAAAATGTATATTACACTATATCATATCAAGACTGCGGCCCAATGTCATGTTCTTGCAGCACAGTGTTGGAATCAAGATTCAAATAAGATTTAGTTTGAGCTGCTATGTCCACACTGTTTTAGAAATTTCTAGAACATAATATACCACTTATCATCCTTTAGAGACGCTCTTGAGAATCTATGATCTTAGTGACTGTTCTTTTATTTTCTATATACCTGTTAAATACCTCTCATAGTGCTTCCATAGTTTTTTTGAAGACATTTCTTGAAGTTATACTTTTCATATATGTTGAATGATTTATTTTATAAATACATAATCATTTTATATTTATTTTATAAATATAAAACTTGATTTATTTTATAAACATAAAACTGTTAATGATTTATTTTATAAATATATAATTGACATACAACATGGTATTAGTTTCAGGTATATAGCATAATGATATGATGTTTGTATATATTGAGAAATAATCACTGCAGTAATTCTGGGAAACATCTGTTACAGCTTCAGAAACTTTTCTTATGATGAGAACTTTTAAGATCTACTCTCTTAGCAACTTTCAAATATGCAATACAGTATTATTAACTATAGTCACCATGCTGTATGTTACATCCCCGTGACTTCTTTCATAATGGAAGTTTGTACCTTTTTACTCCTTCCATCCATTTGCAACCGACCCTTTGTTCTCTGTATCTGCAAGCTTTTCTCTTTACTTTTTATTTTAGATTCCACATGTAAGTGAGATCATAGAGTATTTATCTTTTTTTTTTTTGGTCTGACTTATTTCACTTATTATAATGCACTTAGGGTGCACCTATGTCGTCACAAATTGAAACATTTTATTCTCTTTTGGCTAAATATTCCAGTGTATACAAATGTACACCACATCTTTATCTGTTCATTCACTGATGGACAATTAGGTTTTAAATGTACCTTGGTTGTTGTACATAATGCTGCAGTGAATATAGGTGTGCATATATCTTTTTAAGTTAGTATTTCTGCTTTCTTTGGTTAAATACTCAGAAGTGGAATTGCTAGATCATTTGGTAGTTATATATATGCATGCTCAGTTGCATCTGACTCTTGGAAACCCCATGGACTGTAGCCCACCAGGCTCCTCAGTCCATGGAATTCTCCAGGTAAGAATATTGGAGGGAGTTGCCATTTCCTGATCCAGGAGATCTTCCTGACCCAGGGACCAAACTCATGTGTCTCCTGCATTGGCAGGCAGGTTCTTTACCACTATGCCACTTGGGAAGCCCCTATGGTAGTTCTAGTTTTAATTTTTTTGAGAAGCTTACATGGTCTAGAGTGGCTGCACCAATTTATATTCCCACCAACAATGCACAAGCGTTCTTTTTTCTCCATATTCTCACTAGCATATTTTACATTATCTTTCTGATAATAGTAGTCTAACACATATGAGGTGACATTGTGGCTGAAAATCAGAGAGATTAAATGATGCATCCAAGCAAGGTAGCATTCTGAATGAGGATTTTAGCCCAGAACTGCCTAGTGTCAATACTGATGATCTTTTTCTACTCATATACTTGCTTCCTTTATTTTAAACATAGAATTATTAGACTTCAGAGATGAAAGAGCAATTGAGATTACTTATTTCAATTAGTTCAATTCATGTTTTAGGGAACTATCGTCTAGAAGAGTTGGACTACTTAAGGTCATGTAACAAACTATTAATTCTGGAGTACCACCATGAATTGTGGTTGCTTTCTTTCCATATTTCAGGTACTAACAAGTAGGCCTAAATTCTTTGGCTTACTGGGTTTAAATTTAAAAAAAAATAAAAAATTGACTCCTACAATTTCCTTTTCCTCAGCAAGATGTTGGAGTATGACTTGATTACTTACATCACACACTTTTTGGATTGGCTTCTAGTTCTTTCATTGCTTGAGTTTCTCTCTGTTAAGAAAAATATATAATGAAAAAAAATTGTAATGGAAATTGAATCTTCTTAGTGATACCAACATAGTAGACTTTGCTATTGATGTATTCCCTTTATTCTGATGATATCCTCATGCTTTGAGAGAAAAAAGAACCAGCATTGTTTCACAACTGAAACCACTTCAGGCATCAGCAGAAGCAATTGTGAAGATGTTTGAAGATCCAGACACTACAAGGCAAATGCAGTAAACCAGGGCTGATTGGATATAGTTTTACTACATGGCAGATAAGCCTGGTTTTAGGTAGGAATATTTAGATACATGCTAGGTATGCAAAATTCCAATATGAATGTGTAAATTACTCTGGAGCAACAGAATATCTTTACTTATTTAGAGAGTTGGTTCCAGCAATGGATAGAAATGCTTTGAGTTCACGCTGGGGACAACTGACCTCAGAAATTTTAATACAGTTTTGGAATGCAGTCATGGAAGACTGCATGGCTAAATGATAAATAATAATTCTGTGAATTCTCTTTAATCTCTTCAGCAGTGAATATGGTTCATTCACTGGTCTCTGTTTTCTTCTATCACCCCAAAGCACAGTAACATTATGGATCAATTCTTTTACCAGCCACAGTATCTTAGTGCAGTTCCAATGATGTGCCCACATATTCTTTACTATTTAACCACAGCAGTCATAACAAACAAAGATGTTCAAAAACACCGGCAAGTGCTAAAAGATCTGGTCAAAGTTATTCAACAGGAGCCTTGCACATATTTATATAAAGACCCAATTATAGAATTTGTTGAATGCTTACATATTAACTTCCATGGGGCTCAGATAAAGCTGAAGGAATGTGGATCAATGCAAGTGAATGATTTCTTCTTGGTGGTTTATCTTGAGGATTTCATTGAAAATGCCTGTCTCCATATTTGAGACTTGTGTCACATCCATCAATGTATCAGCATTAACGTGCTGGCAGTTAAACTAAGCATGACTCCAGAATAAGTTGAAAAGTAGTTTATAAATTTGATTACAAATGCAAGACTGGATGTCAAGATTGATTCTAAATTAGGTAATGAGGCTATGAGTAACAATACCATCTCACAAGTGATAAAATCACACAAGTGATTGAAAAGACCAAGAGCCTTTTATTTAAGAAGCCAAATGCTGACCATGAATATGGAGAAGAAATTTAATCAGAATAGTAAGTAGAGGCTCCTAACTGTAACTTGGGACTTTGCCTCCTATTGAAGAACTATATAGAAAAAAATGAAAAAAAAAAAAAAAACTATAAAAGAAGGTGAAATATTAAAACTATCATATAAAGGTAAAACATTTTAGAGCAATTAGCATAATAACTATACTATAATAACTATAATAACTATACTTTGGAGAATTTGAATAAAATTGATGGTTTCATTAAAAAGTAAAATAAGAAGTAGATCCCTGAAGTGATCTCCCCCTAAAGTGGGGAGATGAATTAAAAAAAGATGTACCACTTGGACAAATGATTTTGTGCAAGTAAAACTGCACCCCAGCATCATTGTCAAGTTATCAGGGTTCAAGAATCCTAAGTGGACTTTTAAATCCCCTTGTCCACTTCAGCTGGACACCCTTGAGCTATGTATCAGTTTAGGACTCTTGGTAGTCACTCTTCAAATAGAGACTTCAAAAACCTTTCTTTTGTCTCACATAGCATCTCCGTTAACTTTTGTCACATGATGTTCTTTGCTTCTCGTCTCCATTTGGGGTGTACTGTTATGTTACTACAATCATGACACTGATTGTTTCTTTAATTATTGCTCTTAAGAGTGTCTTGGTCCTATGCCTAGGGCTCTAAGCAAGCACTGTATTCCACAGTCATATGAACTGCAGACTCCACTGTAATAAATCTGTTCTCAATAGACACTTAAGCTTATATTCAATTACTTTTTCACTCATAGGATTTTAACATTAGGCCGAAATTGAACATCTTGTTCTACTAATTATGAACAATAAAATGTTTTACATTCTCTGAATTACTATAACTCAGAAATAAAATTAGCAACTCATATGCTTTTAAACTAGTAGTTCTAAAAGTATGCTTAAGTGATTCAGATGTATTAGCATCACCTGGTCACTTATTAGAAAGAAAAATTCTTGGGTCCACTCAAGAATCACTACTGAGTGATTATGACATGCGTTGATATTTGAGAGCATCAGATTTAAACCATGATGTTTTACTTGCTTTACTCCTCAAATATTGTATATTACAACCAAACATGATGATCCATTAATTTCCAGGCATAGTACTAAGTTTGCCTATGTTTCTCTTTCCCAAAAGGCATGTGTAAGTTAGGGAAACTTGAAAGCACGCTGAAAAAAATAATAGTATGATGGCAATCATACCAAATGCCCCCATTGACTTCACAGTAAACACTATTTGTCTTTTTTGTTGTTGTTGTTATAGATGAAAATACTACAACACACCTTTTTGTATATCTCTTATATATCTTTCTTAAGCTATTTCATTATTCCTAATATCAGGGAAAAAACTATATACTGGATTGGCCAAAAAAATGTTCATTCAGTTTTTCTATAAGATGTTACATAAAAACCACAATTAATATTTTTACTACTCCAATATATCAAAGATTTTAGAATATTTGTTCAGTATTCAGTTATCATTTTTTCATTGCATTGTAGTTTATTTTAAAATTAGACACTGTAAATGAAAAGCTTCTTGGGTTAAATGTGCTGATTGAAGAAAGGGTCATTAATTTACTTTTAACTACAACTCTCCAAAAGAAAGTAGCTACGTATATTTGAAACTGAACAGATTGATACTAAAAACAAATTTACATTAGTTTACAAAAAATATATGTATATATTTTGTTCTAAAAAGTTTTAGACTAAGTTGCTTTCATTTTCCAGTCTCTAATTATGCTAATTTGGGGTATCTTGACCTCTGAGCTGTCTAACACAAATTTGTACCATTTCAACATAATTAGATAACTGATTATAATACAATTTGTATTGGCTAAAGCCCAGCACAACTTAAACATTGTCATTCTTTTGTTTCTTAATAAAAAGAGTACCTATGTGGTGATCATAAATTAGTTTTCTGACATTTGTATTGCTGAATTTTATTTTTATATTTCAAAAGTGAATCTACTTTTGAAACAAAAGAAATAGTAATTAGCTACTTGAGAAGCGAAGTTATTTCTTGAACATGTATTTTCTTTCTTTTTAGAAATAATAACATTCATCTAATGATATTTGCATTTGGTGGAGTGTTGTTACTCTAACATCAAAATAGGCTTATGGTGTTTCTGAAACTGAGATATCATATGGAGACAAAGTCAAAGTGTGTGAAATTCCCCTACACTCTCTGGGGTAATTCTCAAATTCCACAGAGTATTTTGTAATGTAACAATAGATGTGTGCTGTCCATTAGGCACTGCTGTACTTCTTTGTCTAATTGAGCTTAATATTGTAGCTATCAGATATACTTCATCTTATTGTCATCTGATACCATCTACAAGAAATATTATTCATAATTTCTACATGATAACATAAAATGACTGTCTTTTTAATACTGGCTGTTTGTACAAACTAGTTGTTTCCTCTATATAATGTTTTCCAACTCTTCTGTCTATGGAAAACATAAATCTATTTTCTCTGCATGAGAGGTTTCCTCTAAAACATAGAGTATTAACTTAGAATAGTTCCAACATTTGGCGAATAATTCAGAAGTTGAAATTTTTTATATTTGAAAGGATAACATATATTTATTATAAAGAAAAATTAACACACGCACACACAAGCTCATGTACATAAAGCACATGTATACAGAAGACTGCTGATGCTGGTTTAAGTACAGGAGACCTAAGGGAATCTGAAAATGATGGCTTTAGTGCAGTTATCTGATTTAATAGCAGGTGCTTACATCCGAGAAGGCAATGCAACCCACTCCAGTACTCTTGCCTGGGAAATCCCATGGATGGAGGAGCCTAGAAGGCTGCAGTCCATGGGGTCATGAAGAGTCAGACAGGACTGAGCGACTTCACTTTCACTTTTCACTTTCATGCACTGGAGAAGGAAATGGCAACCCACTCCAGTGTTCTTGCCTGGAGAATTCCAGGGACGGGAGCCTGGTGGACTGCTGTCTACGGGGTCGTAGAGAGTTGGACATGACTGATGTGACTTAGCAGCAGCAGCAGCTTACTTACCTTGTTCATCTCTATGATCTGTAAACTTATGAAGGAAAATTTCTATTTGCTATTCTTAGGATAGACATGGAAAATTCTGAAGGTATGAAAAGGAACAGGCTACTGGGGGTTAGGATTCACCTAAATGAGGCAAATTCCAGATAATTTTTAATTTTTATGTTAAGAGAAAAATTATCATTAAGGCTCTTTATAGTTTTTATAATGATTTTACTTTTGTGTAGTATCTTGGTATCTTTTGATAGTCACTCCTAACGTTATGAGTCAAAGAAAGTTGTGATAGTCTCCATGAGGAAATTGGGATATAAATGGCAACAGGCTCATACAACATTGCACAGTGAAACCAACCAGCATTCAGGCCACTGATTCCTAAATCAATAGTGTTCAAATTGTTCCAACAAACATCAATAATTAAAATAAGGAAAATGTTTTCTCTGTTAGCACCTATGATATTTGAATAGGCATACATGGTCTTATCAACCACTATCATCTCATTGTCTCATTGATTTGACTTTTCTCACATGGCACTGAGGTGGGCTTAATCATTAATTTATTCTCTAATTTACTTCACAGATATGTAGATGAACTGAGCTAGGGATGATTATCTGTATACACAAATCAGGGAAATCCTTCCATATAAATTTATGAACTTTACTGACTTATAAATGTGACATATTGATTAAAGAAGTCAATTCATTAGTACATTTAGACAATCTAAAGCAAAAATATGGATACTAAGAGTATTATAATAGAATTAGAGTTTTAGATTAAGTCTCTAAATTAGTTGTTACAATTCTACAATTAAAAAAATAGCTTTTGATTTGTACAGTTATTTCTGTTGCTTTGAATATAATAATCACCCTGATGAATGTTCAACTTTGAAAATAGAAACAACTATAAAAAATAATAAAAATGCAAACATGGCAGTACTTTGTCTCCCTATTTATGGAGAATATGTTATAGTGCTTCTGCTTTTGACAAGAAACAGTCTATTCTATGGTCATGATTTGTCATGATGTGGCTCTCT
Organism: Odocoileus virginianus; assembly: GCF_023699985.2. Lineage (NCBI taxonomy): Eukaryota > Metazoa > Chordata > Mammalia > Artiodactyla > Cervidae > Odocoileus > Odocoileus virginianus. The sequence goes on from NC_069698.1 coordinate 20,115,304, forward strand.
GATATACAAGCAGCTAAGAGCATCCAAATGACATAATGGGAATAAAATTATGGCTCTTAAAGAGTCTGCTCCATCACAGTCATATCTGAATTGTTCCAGTTGAAGAAGTAATAAGAGCACTGTTTTTGGTAATTTAAATGCATGTGTTTTCTACTCATTTCTAGACCATAATGGTTTTGATTTGTTCCTTAATTCAGTATCTCTTGTAGAATTTTTAGTTGTATGTTGACTTACATTAGTGAAAGAACAGTATGAAAGAAAAAAAAAGAGAGACCTTCCTTTGCCTGAAAAACACTAGAATATCATAAACAACTAGACCTGTATCCAGGCATGACTATGTAAGCACTTTGGGGAAGCCAGGAAACAAATCAAATCAAAGCATTAACATATGAAAAATCTGTTGCTTAAGAATGAAGACTTTTAACTCTTCAAGCTTTTATATCTCTGACCATATACCCTTCATATATGGAAAAGGAAAAGAAAATACTATAGATTTTCAAATATTAAAAACAAATTATATTATTTGCATAAAATACTTTGAAAAATTTATCATTTCCAGCCTTGTACTTTTGACTCTAATTGTTGTCATTTAGTCACTAAATAGTATCTGCCTCGTTTGCAACCCTGCGGACTGTAGCCTTCAAGGCGCCTCTGTCCATGGAATTCGCCAGGCAAGAATATTGGAGTGGGGAGCCATTTTGTTTTATAGGAGAACTTCCCAACCCAGGGATTGAGCCCACATCTCCTGAACTGCAGGTGGATTCTTAACCACTGAGTCTCCTGGGAAGCCTGAGACTTCATGGAATGAATTTGCTAAAGCAAGGACTCTAAATTGATTACACACAATTTAGTAAAAAATTATTAAAAAAAAAATTAAAGTAATGAATGTGGTACAGACACATGCTACAATGCCAGCAAAAATAGCCTTTTCAAAGACCATAACATAGTATACCAGCAATAATCTTGAATTTGGTAAGTCTGGCCCTGTTAATAGTGGTATAAACTTGAGCAGATTCTTTAACTTCTCTGGGACTAGGTTAACAGGGATGTATTTACATTATCTACATCTTAGACTTGTGAAATTTATGTAAAATAAAATAATGGTTAAATGATACTTAATAGGCAGAATTGTTTTAAGAAAATAATCCTTATAACTATTAGACTGAGCACATACCCACACATCAGGCATCATGCATACAAACTGTTAATGATATTTTAAAAATGGAAATTTCAACATGTAAATTAACATTTTCACAAAGGGAACAACTTCAAGAACAAACTTAATTTCTTTGAGATTTAACCAAAGAAATCCACAGTACTTGTATTAAATAGAGAACAGTGACTAAAGTTTTTGGCAAGCTGGGGAACTAACATACCTATCAAAAATCCTTGGAGATTTGTGAAAGGAAAATATTGTTGGCTGTTTGCAATGAGTATATTCTTCACTTTAACAGTTTTAAAAATAACCCCTAAATGCTAAGCTAGAGCAGTTTAGTACATTCAGACATTCAGTCATTTTCCCATTCAACAACTATTTTAACTGCCTACTATGTGTCAGAGAATGTGCTGGACTCAGAATGAAAAACATATGGTTCCAGTCTCAGGGACTTTCTGATGTTCTCACAAAACACTGGCAAGATGTCTTAAAAATCCCTGCTCTTTTATATCTATACCTAGCAGATGGTGACTGCAACCATGAAATTAAAAGATGCTTACTCCTTATAAGAAAATTTATGACCAACCTGGACAGCATATTAAAAAGCAGAGACATTACTTTGTCAACAAAGGTCCCTCTAGTCAAGGCTATGGTTTTTCCAGTAGTCATGTATGGAGGTAAGTGTTGGACTATAAAGAAAGCTGAGCACAGATGAATTGATGCTTTTGAACTGTGGTGTTGGAGAAGACTCTTGAGAGTCCCTTGGACTGCAAGGAGATCCAACCAGTCCATCCTAAAGGAGATCAGTCTGGAGTTTTCATTGGAAGGACAGATACTGAAGCTGAAACTCCAATACTTTGGCCACCTGATGCTAAGAGCTGACTCATTTGAAAAGACCCTGATGTCAGGAAAGATTGAAGGTTGGAGGAGAAAGGGAGGACAGGGGATGAGATGGTTGAATGGCATTACCGACTTGATGGACATGGGTTTGGGTAAACTCCGGGAGCTGGTGATAGACAGGGAGGCCTGGCGTGCTGCAGTCCATGCAGTTGCAAAGAGTCGGGCACAACTGAGCAACTGAACTGAACTGAACTGAGCATTAAATCTTTTATGATATCCAGAGAAGCTATAATTTCTATATTTATCAATTCAGTAACCATATACTAAAGCTAAAAATATCTGGGGAAAAAAAACACTGTTCACTTCAGAAGAGATCATAAGGATGACCTATTTGCGGACATAGGTCCAAATCAAAATTTCTAGAATTTATATTTTAATAAGTCCAAACCTTAACCATCAGAGCAGAAAAATCACACCATGTAATAACATTTTAAGTTATCTTAATCAAAATTTCCAAATCAAAATTACTTGAATTTATATTTCAATAAGTCAAATCAAAATTTCTTGAATTTGTACTTTAATAAGTCCAAACCTTACCCATCAGTGCAGAAAAATCACACCATGTAATAACATTTTAAGTTAAATGTGCTAGTCATTTCACTCATGCTAGAAATTATCTAGTATTTTTGTTCATGTGCTAATTTTTTTTTAATTCCACAAGAAAGATTCCATTACAACCAGTTATAAGAAATAACCAGTATGAAAAATGTTGTCTTGCTATTTATGTCATGATATTTAAGAAATATCTTCATAGTCTGTAAGTATTAATTTTTAAGCAATTTTTAATATCATCTTGGAAGTTTTGTAAAGTAAATTTTGTTATATAGCTAATGCTATGTATCTATAAGATCAAAATTCATTTAAGTCCTATGATCAGTTGTAAATATAAGAAAAGCAATTACTGCTTTGACATCAGATTTTTTACTTTTTCTTAGAAATACTTCAGTCATTTAAACAGTCCACATTGTTGAATACCAAAAACATGAAATACTTGTAACTTTTAAAGATTTCCCCTCCCCGCCCCCCCATGTCCCAGCCTTTCTGGAATATCTTCATGAAGTCACCGAGAGTAGAACATTAATTTAGGAAAAAGAAATTCTCAGATGTAATTTGACTCATCTTTTTTTTTTCTTTCTAGAAACCCCTCAGAACATGGAAAATTAGAAGGAAAATTATATTGTAAAATATAGCAACAAAATAGTATTCCCTATTATGTGCAACACATGTATGCATGCACACACACACACACGTACTTCTATCCAAATGGTTATCATATATTGCACATGGGAAATTATGAATAGGAGTGTCATTTGCCAAAAAAGCTTATGGTTAGATATTCCCACAGGCTCTAAAGTGTTGAGTTCAGTATAAACAAAGTTCATAGACCTGAAACCTTGAATACTACATAATGCAATTTTGGATATGTTGGGTGTGTTCTGACTGAACACTGTGTTCTGACTGGCCACTGAAACTTTACACATAGTTTCTTCCTAATTCAGGGCTTCCCTGGTGACTCAGATGATAATCACTGGTTCAGTCCCTTGTCAGGAAGATCCCCAGGAGAAAGGAATGGCTACTCACTCCGGTATTCTTGCCTGGAGAATTCTACCGACAGAGGAGCCTGGCAGACTACAGTTCATGGGGTTGCAAAGAGTCAGACACGACTGAGTGACTAACACTTTCACTTTTTTACTTTTTCTTCTAAATCTAATATAGAGAGGAAGAAAGTGTTGCAGATAAGGACCAGACAAGCTGAATAACCGGACTTCAAACCCTGATTCTACCATTTGTTGGCTTTGTGACCTTTCCTGGATCGGAATCCTCATCTGTTTTGGGGAATGACTCTTTTATTCACCTTCAAAATGTGTTTTCCTTATAGGGGTATCATGAAGATTAAATGAGTTAATATACAAAGAAGCACTTAGAGTACCACCTCAGTAAGAGTTAACTTATTTTTTAATGATCATAGATCCATGACTATAAGAATTACCTTTGGCTTCTAGAAAATAAAATTGGTAAATCTAAAGGAACACTTAGTGATATGAATTTGTCTTATGAATTGATCAAGGCTCTGACTGCTTCCTATAAAAATCATTTGTTGTCAAATCATCTCTCAATAGACTTATCTAATACTAAAGCCCAGAAAAAAAAAGAACAAATTTGAAAAAAAAACAGAAAGTTTACTTAGGCTTTCAAATATTCCCAAATATCTAGACCCAGATATTCCTGCAACTGTGAAACTAAGCCAGGCAGACATTATTTTCATCTCCAGGTGATTGTATGACATTAAATGTTAGAAATGTAAAGGCTGGGATATGATTTTTTTAATCATGCTTTTCAAGAAAGTAATTTAAGTAATTAATTAGTTGGGGGACTAATTTAAGTCTGGGAATGTCAGAAGAGAAGTTGGCCAGCAGACCTAACCAATTCACAGAGAACAGACTGTGATTATGTTCTCACAACTTCCTAGTCAAGGTCAAATTAAGAGACATCTTTTAAAGAGTAAATGAGAATGTTCCATGAGACTAGAACAAGGAGAAACGAAAGCTGTTCCCTCTTTAATTTGTTTCAACTGGCACGTGTTTTAGGTCAGTTTCTGAATAATTTTTGTATGTTTAGTGAACAAAAACGCAAGTGGAATTATTGTTTTCCAACTCATGCAGGCATGTGTCTTACAGGTTATTTACCTTAAAAATTAGCTATGAGAAGTTAAATCTCTAAAGATCCAATGAAATTAATATAGGCTTTTGTCATGCCTAGTGTCATAGGGATTTCAAATGCAAAAAATAAAAATAAAAGGAAAGGTCTTAGTGTTTTGCTTCTGGAATAGTGCACTTAGCTATCTTTAAAATTTCCTGAATATAAAGAAATAGGAATCCTCATTAAATCTCAAGTGATTTCATGAAAACTATAGATCTTTCTGTCAAAACAGACTGGACTTTAGACAACAAAGAGAACTGTTATAGTGGAGCCAATAATGTTCAAGAATTTTCAGTTCAGTTCAGTCGCTCAGTTGGGTCTGACTCTTTGTGAACCCATGAACCGCAGCAGGCCAGGCCTCCCTGTCCATCACCAACTCCTGGAGTTTACCCAAACTTGTGTCCATTGAGTCGGTGATGTCATCCAACCATCTCATCCTCTATCGTCTGCTTCTCCTCCTGCCCTCAGTCTTTCCCAGCATTAGGGTCTTTTCAAATGAGTCAGCTCTTCGCATCAGGTGGCCTAAGTATTGGAGTTTCAGCTTCAACATCAGTCCTTCCAATGAACACTCAGGACTGATCTCTTTTAGGATGGACTGGCTGGATCTCCTTGCAGTCCAAGGGACTCTCAAGAGTCCTCTCCAACACCACAGTTCAAAAGCATCAATTCTTTGGCACTCAGCTTTCTTTATAGTCCAACTCTCACAACCATACATGACTACTGGAAAAACCATAACCTTGACTAGATGGACCTTTGCTGACAAAGCAGTGTCTCTGCTTTTTAATATGCTGGTTAGGTTGGTCATAACTTTCCTTCCAAGGAGTAAGCATCTTTTAATTTCATGGTTGCAGTCACCATCTGCAGTGATTTTGGAGCCCCCAAAAATAAAGTCAGCCACTGTTTTCACTGTTTCCCCATCTATTTGCCATGAAGTGATGGGACCGGATGCCACGATCTTACTTTCCTTAATGTTGAGTTTTAAGCCAACTTTTTCACTCTCCTCTTTCACTTTCATCAAGAGGCTCTTTAGTTCTTCACTTTCTGCCATGAGGGTGGTGTCATCTGCATATCTGAGGTTATTGATATTTCTCCCAGCAAATCTTGATTCCAGCTTGTGCTTCATTCAGCCCAGCGTTTCTCATGGTGTACTCTGCATATGTTAAATAAGCAGGGTGACAATATACAGCCTTGAAGTACTCCTTTACCTATTTGAAACCAGTCTGTTGTTCCATGTCCAGTTCTAACTGTTGCTTCCTGATCTGCATATAGGTTTCTCAAGGGTCAGGTCAAGTGGTCTGGTATTCCCATCATGTTCAGAACTTTCCACAGTTTATTGTGATCCACACAGTCAAAGGCTTTGACATAGCCAAAAAGCAGAAATAGATGTTTTTCTGGAATTCTCTTGCTTTTTCTATGACTAGTGGATGTTTCCCATTTGATCTCTGGTTTCTCTGCCTTTTCTAAAACCAGCTTGAACATCTGGAAGTTCGTTGTTCATGTATTGCTGAAGCCTGGCTTGGTGCATGTTGAGCATTACTTTACTGGCATGTGAGATAAGTGCAATTGTGTGGTAGTTTTAGCATTCTTTGGGATTTCCTTTCTTTGGGATTGGAATGAAAACTGACCTTTTCCATTCCTGTGGCCGCTGCTGAGTTTTCCAAATTTGCTGGCATGTTGAGTGCAGCACTTTGACAGCATCATCTTTCAGAATTTGAAATAGCTCAAGTGGAATTTCATCACCTCCACTAGTTTTCTTTGTAGTGATGCCTTCCTAAGGCCCACTTGACTTCACATTCCAGGATGTCTGGCTCTAGGTGAGTGATCACACCATCGTGATTATCTGGGTCGTGAAGATCTTTTTTTGTACAGAATTACATGTTGTTATTTAAGATATCTGTTGATAGCTTAACTATGGTATTCCATGGTATTGTTTCCCCTTCATTCATTTTGTTTGGTTAAGTGGCCTGTGGTGGGGTGAGGGGAAATTAAAGTGAAAGTCTCTCATTTGGTGTCTGACTCTTTGTGACTCCATGCTCTATGCAGTCCATGGAATTCTCTAGGCCAGAATACTGGAGTGGGTAGGCTTTCCCTTCTCCAGGGGATCTTTCCAATCCAGGAATTGAACCAGGGTCACCTGCATTGCAGGCAGAATCTTTACCAGCTGAGCTATCAGGGAAGCCCATATATATGTACATATATATAACTTTTCTCTATAGATTATTATAGGATATTGAGTACAGTTCCCTGTGCTATGTGGTAGGTCATTGTTTATCTATTTCTATATATAGTAGTATTTATATGATAATCACAATCTCCCTGTTTACTCTTGTTCCTACTCCCTACTTTCCATTTTGTGTTTGTATGCTAGTCACTCAATCACATCTGACTCTTGGTGACCCCATGGACTATAGCTTGCCAGGCTCCTCTGTCCATGGGTTTTTCTAGGCAAGAATACTGGAGTGGATTGCCATTCCCTTCTCCAGGGGATCTTTCTGACACAGAGATTGAACCCAGGTTTCCTACATTGCCAGCAGATTCTTTACCATCTGAGCCACAAGGAAACCCTTTCTTTCCCCTTTGGTAACTATAAGTTCATTTTCTATGCCTCTTGGTCTATTTATGTCTTGCATATAAATTCATTTGTATCTTTTTTATTTTTAGATTTCACATATAAATGATATTATGTAATATTTGTTTTTCTCTGATTTACTTCACTTTATATGATAATCTTCAGGTTGATCCATGTTATTGGCATTATGGCACTAGTGGTAAAGAATTCACCTCCAGTGCAGGAGACATAAGAGATAATGGATTCGATTCCAGGGTTGGGAAAATTCCCTTGAGGTGGGGGCATGGCAACCCATTCCAGTATTCTAGCCTGGAGAATCCCATGGACAGATGAGCCTGGAAGGCTAAGAGATGGATATGACTGAAGTGACTTAGTATGCATGCCATAGTCCAGTGTATATATGTACCACATCTTCCTTATTCATTCTGCTGTCAATGGACATTTAGGTTGCTTCCTTGTCTTAGCTATTGTACATAGTGTTGCAATATCAGATGATCCTGCAATCCCACTCCTGAACATATATCTGAAGAAATCCTTGTAACTTCTTGAGAGTAGAATATATTTCCCCCAAGATCTGTGAGTAATAACCTTCTCTAGTTCAATTTTCCTGAGGTCTGAAGTTGAACCTAACTCAGTACTTTTTGCTCCACTTACTAAATGTTAATTTAACAAAGTTATAACAATATCTTAGTGAAAGTTTGGCAATTTAAATATCATAGATAAAGCACTTTTACATAGAAAAATTATTTAAAAATATTAACTCGCAGCTACATTAGATCCCAATTAGTAAGAGTCCTTAACAGCTCCCCAAATTAAGGATTTCCATTGCTATAGCACATATTCTCTGCCTGAATTCTCAATCCACAACATCATAAGATATAATAAATTAAAAATTGGTTCTAAATATCCCCCACTGCTCCATTTGTAAACAAATTTTCTGTATAGGTGAAGTCGATAAAAGCATTCTGTGAAACTCAGCTACACATATATCTAAGGGATCTGACTTGGTTTCCTGTGATAAATAGAACAGAATTCCTCCATTTATATCTTATGATTTTTTGGGTAGCTTTGGCTTCTCCTCCATTTCAGAATAATAAAAATATTAAATAATTCTTTAAGAAAAACCCCACCAGAATCAAACATGGTATCCTGGTTAAATGTCAGCTCTTCAGAGAGGTCTTCCCTGACCAACCTGTTTATACATGATTTACTGATCTCCTCACTCTACTTAATTTTTCTTGGTACATTTATCACTACTGACATTACAAAGGGCTTCCCTTGTAGCTCAGTTGGTAAAATAATCTGTTTGCAATGCAGAAATCCACTTGCAGTGCAGGAGACCTGGGTTCAATTCCTGGGTCTGGAAGATCCCCTGGAGAAGGAAATGGCAACCCACTCCAGTATTCTTGCCTGGAAAATGCCATGGACAGAGGAGCCTGGCAGGCTATAGCCCATGGGGTCACAAGAATTGGACATGACTTAGCATTACAAATTTCCACCTTCCCTTTGCATATCACCTCCATGAGTGTACTGTATTTGGTCTGTTGCATAGAACAGAGATTGGTACATAGTGCCTGGATAAATATTCCCTGAAGAATTAAAGCTTTTTATTGAGATATTTTACCTGAAAATAGAAACTTTGTTTTTACAAATAAAACTATAAATCACCCCAATACTTTAAAAGAGAAATGTATTCTGAATTTCAATAAATAATTAATAATATGCATTTATTAATGTTTTGATTTTAGGGATAGTTACTGCAAATGTTTACTTGATATTTGTTTGTATAATCAAAAGCCAATTAAAAGTCAACTTACTTTCAAATGTTGTATTAAGTCTGAGCTCTCTCTGGAGTTAATAATCAGCTAAATTTTGCTTTGTCTTCCTTTGATTTATGTTTAATTTACATGACAGTAAATTATATATGAAATACTAGTCCCCTTATTTCATGTAGTCTTGTGTATAATTCATGATCTGGAGGGTGTCAAGTCATTTATTTTAGCACATGTGAGTTTATAATGCATTGAAAGCCTTTGATGATAAAATTAATTGTCCTGTTTGACAAAGGGTGGAAAAAATGTAGAAAGCCTTTAAGTAAAAATGAAATTGACTTAAAAATGGCAAAACATACAGTGGCTCCCCGTTTGGTTTAAATGAACATGCCATTATCAATCTATTCAGAAAATCTCAGTGTGGTACCATTTCCCTATTAAAGCTTTATGCAGAGGGAGTGGAGCTATTTTGTATGCTTATCCTTTGTTCTTCTACCACTTTCTCTTTCCCATGTTTACATGACAAGAGGGAAGTTAAGAAAATAAAAGAAGAAGCCAACTGAGCAAGGCCACATAGAAGATTTGAAGCTTCAGAAGGGGGAGCAAGGAGCACAAATCCTTCAGGCATGTTGCTTGCATGCCTAACAATACATTTCTCTTTAAAATTCAGTTAAACTGCATAAGGAACTGCATCATTATTTTCCTGAATTAATTTCTCTTTCCCATGCAACAATGACTGTTCTTATCAACCACTCTCATAATGGGGAGTAAACAGCCAACAACCTCAGCAACATATATTATTAAGATTCTTCCTTTTTCAGGCCAGCTGTCCCTACAATTATATTTTACAAATACAATTCTACACAACTCGTCTCAGTTGAACACAATAATGTAATTTTACTGAATGACTCTGCAGAAGGCCTAATTATTTCTTGAAGCAGGGCTCCTGATGTTATTTTGCATTTAATTCGTGACCACATGCTGAAGGTTATTATCTGTGTAGCAGCCAATTCAAATGTTTCCTGAAGTATTTCATATACTTTTTAACCAGTGACTTTAAAAACAATTGTGTTACAGGAAATGATGGCTCCTTCCAGAGCCCCAGAGTGGATTCTTGTCTAACACTCAGAAGTGAATTGTTCTAAGAGACACACGTGCTGACAAGGCAAGAGACTTTGTTGGGAAGGCATTCCAAGGGCAGAAAGCAGCAGGGTAAAGGAACCCAGGAGAGCTGCTATGCCGCATGGGTCACAGTTTGGGGCTTTATGGTAACTGGATTAGTTTCAGAGTTGTCTGTGGCCAATCATTCTGACTCAGGGTCCTTCCTGTTGGTGCCTGCATTGCTCAGCCAAGATGGATTCCAACAAGAAGGATTCTGGGAGGCTGGTAGGATATAGGGACTGGAGTCTCCTCTCTCCTTTTGATCTTTCTCAAATTCTTCCAGTTGGTGGTAGCTTACTAGCTCTGCATTCTGTACCAGGACGTCCTGTTTAAGATAACTCAGGCAAGTGGTTACTATGGTGCCTGGCCACGGTGGGTGGTTTCAGTTAGTGGTTTCTGTAACAATTGTACTTTGTACTTGATATTTGAGTCCTGTCTCAAATATAACAGAGTTAAATTATAAAGCTTATATGTGCATGCATTCCAAGTCCCTTTAATTGTGTCCGACTCTGCCACCCTATGGACACTAGCCGGCCAAGATCCTCTGTCCGTGGATTCTCTAGGTACGAATCTAGAGTGGGTTGCCATGCCCTCCTCAGGGGATCTTCTCAACCCAGGGATCGAACCTGAGTCTCTTAGTCTCCTGCATTGGCAGGTGGATTGTTTACTACTGAGTCACCTGGGAAGCCCAAGAAGCTTATATACATTGAATTAATTTCATTCATTATTTAGAAATATGTACTAATTCTACTGTTATTGCAAGTACTCCTTTGTCATCCCATTGTTCATGTATTTTATTTTAATGTAAAAAATAAGCTCATAAATCTGTTTCAGTGACTGGGAAGGATGTTATTCATTCATAGAATCTTTTCAGGAAGCATTGATTAAAAATGATCTCTTCTTGAAATACCTAGGGCCTGTTTAGATTTCCTTATGACACTCATCATCTATACTATCTTAAATTGTGGTATTCTTTCCTCAAAGACATGTATTTATATGCATATCCTCACTTTCCATTTAAAAGTATATTGATATTAACAAATACCACAATAAAATGATAGTTAATATGAAACAAGTGCTTACACCATGGAATATTACTCAGCCTTTAAAAAGCTATTCATTTGAATCAGTTCTAATGAGATGGATGAAACTGGAGCCCATTATACAGAGTTAAGTAAGCCAGAAAGATAAAGACCATTACAGTATACTAACACATATATATGGAATTTAGAAAGATGGTAACGATAACCCTATATGCAAAACAGAAAAAGAGACACAGATGTACAGAACAGACTTTTGGACTCTGTGGGAGAAGGCGAGGGTGGGATGTTTCAAGAGAACAGCATCGAAACATGTATATTATCTAGGGTGAAACAGATCACCAGCCCAGGTTGGATGCATGAGACAAGTGCTCAGGCCTGGTGCACTGGGAAGACCCAGAGGGATCGGGTGGAGAGGGAGGTGGGAGGGGGGATGGGATAGGGAATACATGTAAATCCATGGCTAATTCATGTCAATGTATGACAAAAACCACTACAATATTGTAAAGTAATTAGCCTCCAACTAATAAAAGTTAATGAAAAAAAAAAAAAGAAGCAAATGCTTACATAGTACTAGTACATTACCTTTTTGTGTGTTATCTCCCTAAATCTTCACAATGGCCCTGGGTAAAAATCTTATTGAACAGATAAGAATTTCAAAATTTGGAAAGAATTAGTAGCTTGCAAAGAATTCAGTTCAGTTCAGTTCAGTTCAGTCGCTCAGTTGTGTCCGACTCTTTGCAACCCCATGAATTGCAGCATGCCAGGCCTCCCTGTCCATCACCAACTCCCAGAGTTTACTCAAACCCATGTCCATCAAGTTGGTGTTGGCATCAACCATCTCATCCTCTGTCATCCCCTTCTCCTCCTGCCCCCAATCCCTACCAACATCAGGGTCTTTTCCAATGAGTCAACTTTTCGCATGAGGTGGCCAAAGTACTGGAGTTTCAGCTTCAGCATCAGTCCTTCCAATGAACACCCAGAACTGATCTCCTTTAGGATGGACTGGTTGGATTTGCCTGTAGTAAATGGATAACACAGGATTCTAGTCAAGAGATCTGCTATCACAAAGTTAGCTTACAACATTCTGACATGTATTTAGATTAACTTTTCATTACAGAGACATTAAAAGTGTGTGTATGCGTTTGTCTAATTATCAAGATGAGTAGATTTCTTTGGAAGGAATATAAGGTTAGCATTAAAATTTCCCATATGTATATAAGTGAGGGAAGTCGCTCAGTCGTGTCCAACTCTTTGTGACCCCCATGGGCTGTAGCCTGCCACGCTCCTCCCTCCATGGGATTGTCCAGGCAAGAGTACTGGAGTGGGTTGCCATTTCCTTCTCCAGAGGATCTTCCCAGCCCAGGGATCGAACCCGGGTCTCCCGCATTGTGGGCAGACGCTTTACCATCTGAGCCACCAGGGAAACCAAAAGCAATGAGCCAGCTAGCAGATGAAAACTATGACAATGCCATTAGCAAAGTACTAATATTCTAAATTCTAAAGTAGAGGATATAATAAAATGTGTCTTTGCTATGTGTCTTTACCTGGGGAAATTAAATGTAGTGCTTTATTTCCCACAGATGACAATAAAATTGATTCATTCTCTGATAAAGTACATAGTTATGTTTGAGAGGGAAAAGTACCCTGCTGAAGACTGAAGATGACAATATTATTTAGAACTAGAATAAAAGAAAAAAAATGAACTCACAAATAATAATGCAGTAGTAAGCTTAAAATATAGAAAGAAATTTATTTCTGCTTTGTAGAAAGAAAAACAAAAACAGAGTCTGTTCCACTTTTCCAATAGTTCTGGAAGCCCAGCAAATCATCCCCACCATCTAGACTTATTTTGGGTTACAGAGGTAACATTTATTGAAGTAACATTAAAGTATATCTGCAAATCTCACAAATTCTACTATGGAAGCTTGTCTATAAGAATAATTAGCTATTAGTGAACCCTGCCAGCAAGAATATATTTATATTACCTAGGAAGCTTTTAATTCATACTGAAATTGCATTGTGACAAAGCATAATTCCAAACCAAGAAGACAGAAAAATATCTATGTTAATGAAGTTCACAGAGAAAGTGTTCTTCTGTTCCATAGAAATATCACGAGTCATTTTCTTAGTTTACAAATGATGACAGTCCAATAGTTGTGACTTTGATAATAATTCATATAGATAAGTCATTAATTTTTAAAAAATATAAATAAGAAAATTAGGAAACATTATTATTTAATTAGTAGCTGCCGTGCTAGAATACTAATTGAACTAAGTAAGTAATACTCTTGTGATGAAAATTATAATAACATTATAAAAATAAATCTTAAGGTCTATTCTGCAAAATGAGAGTCAGAAAGACAGGATACGGGATTTTAATAAACATGCTAAGACTGCAAATGCTATTCATGATATGATTAATATAGTTATTTTTATGCTTTATATCCAGGTGGATAAAATGATTTGTACAATTGATGAAGTCATAAAAAAATAAATATTTAAGATGTGTTTTATCAAAAGGATATTATTCCATTAAACATTAGATGCTGCATGTATAGGAAGAGGCTTTCTATGAATAAAATGAAAACCGTCCCTTAGTACATTCAAAGTCTTAGTACATTCAAAGAATATTCCTTAAGTATTTTTAAATATTAGTGGGAGACAAATCAAATTCACATATAAAATGTTTTAGCAACCAGAAGCAATATATAATTCAAATTGAGGCACAGAGTGATTTGAGATGTAAGAGACTGATGATATCTTGTCTATTCTACAGTAATAAAGAAATCATAAAATGATCTTTTGTTTGTATGGATTTACAGTGAATGGATTTTTTCAGATTATACTTTGCCAGATACTAATTGAGCATTAATTTGAATTAAAATATTGCATTTTGCAAATGAGATGTTGCTTTATATCAGTTCTCAACCATGAGTCTGCTGTAACAATTGTGTTATATATTAAAAACTTGAGTCAATCAAGTAATTGGTATAATACACTTAGAATAAAAGAACATATTTTAGTAACTAATAGTTACCATGTTAAATTAAGGGGGAAATATTGATGATAGCTCAGTAGGTAAAGAATTCACCTAAAATCCAGAAGACCATGGTTCAATTCCTGGATTGGGAAGATCCCCTGGAGAAGGGATAGGCCACCCACTCCAGTATTCTTGGGCTTCCCTTGTGGCTCAGCTGGTAAAGAATCTGCCTGCAATAGGTGAGACCTGGGTTCGATCCCTGGATTGGGAAGATCCCCTGGAGAAGGGAAAGCCTACCTACTCCAGTATTCTGACCTGGAGAATTCCATGGGCTGTATAGTCCATGGGGCCATAAAGAGTCGGACACTACTAAACGACTTTCACTTCACTTCATTGAACCTAGCAACTAAACACTGAAAATATAACTTTATATAAATAGCTCATGAAAAATTCTTCAAAAAAATGCATTCTGATCACATCATAAATGAAACCTCAATGCACTTCTCAAAGAAGTATAGTTCCCATTGCTTAATTTAAATCATCAAAATTAGATGTTAAAAGAACACCTCAATAAGTTGAAAATAAATACAGAAAAGGAACAAGGCCGGATATCTCTGTAGAGTACTGTATAAAATAGGAAGCAAATTATGATGACTGATTATTTAGCAGCTAACATCCTTGTAAAATATATATGTCCAAAACTCTAGATACATGGACCTCAATGTTCGCTGAAGCCCCATTTACAATAGTAATGACATGGAAGCAGCCTAAAAGTCCATCAGCAGAGGAATGGATTGAGAAGATGTAAACAGTTGAAACTTACTCAACCATGAAAAGGAACAAAATTTTGCCATTTGCTGAGACATGGATGGACCTAGAGACTGTCATACAGAGTGAAGTAAGTCAGAGAAAAAAAAGCAAATATCATATGTGTGTGTGTTAAGTTGCTTCAGTTCTGTATGACTCTGCAACACTGTGGATTGTTGCCTGCCTGGCTCCTCTGTTTATGGGATTCTCCAGACAAGAATACTGGAGTGAGTTGCCATTTCCTCCTCCAGGGGATCTTCCCGACCCAGGGATCAAACCCACGTCTCTTATGTGTCCCGCATCAGCAGGCAAGTTCTTTACCACTAGTGCCACCTGGGAAGCCAAATATCATATAACATTACTTATATGTAGAATCTAGAAAAGTGGTAGAGATGAATTTATTGGCAAAGCAGAAATTGAGATACAGATATAGAGAACAAAGGTATGGATACCAAGGTGGTGGGTGGGAAGGAGGGTGTGGAATGGATTGGGAGATTGGGATTGGAATATATGCAAGACTATATATAAAATAGATAACAAATGAGAACTGACTGTATAGCACAGGAAAATCTACTCAATACTTCGTAGTGGCTGAAATGGGAAAGAAATCCAAGGAAGAGGGGATATATGTATACTTTGGCTAATTCACTTTACTGTACAGCAGAAACTAACAACATTGTAAAGCAACTATACTGCAAAAAAAAAAAACTCAAGCATGATTTTGAATATTTTTAATATTTAAAAATAGAGAATAAAAAGTTAAATAACATTCACATAAATAGGCTACACGTGCATGTGTGTGGGCTCAGTCATTTCAGTCATGTCTGACTCTTTGCAACTCTGTGAACTGTAACCCACCAGGCTCTTCAATCCATGGCATTCTCCAGGCAAGAATACTGGAGTGGGTTGTCATGATCTCCTTCAGGGTATCTTCCTGACCTGGGGATTGAACCTGTGTCTCCTACTTTATAGGTGGATTCTTTACCATTGAACCACTGGGGAAGCCCCAATAAGCCATACAAGGAACACCAAAATATACCAAAAAGAGATGGGAGAGAGATTCAACACAATTGAGGAAAAAAAAAATTATCCAAAAAAAGTAGAATTAATAAATTTTTAAAAGATTTTTTTACTTTTGGATAGCAGCCATCCTGACTGGCGTATAATGGTACCTCATTGTGGTTTTGATTTGCATTTCTCTGATAATGAGTGATGTTGAGCATCTTTTCATGTGTTTGTTAGCCATCTGTATGTCTTCCTTGGAGAAATGTCTGTTTAGTTCTTTGGCCCATTTTTTGATTGGGTCATTTATTTTTCTGGAGTTGAGCTGGAGGAGTTGCTTGTATATTTTTGAGATTAATCCTTTGTCTGTTGCTTCGTTTGCTATTATTTTCTCCCAATCTGAGGGCTGTCTTTTCACCTTGCTTATAGTTTCCTTTGTTGTGCAAAAGCTTTTAAGTTTCATTAGGTCTACAAGCAATAAATGCTGGAGAGGGTGTGGAGAAAAGGGAACCCTCTTACACTGTTGGTGGGAATGCAAATTAGTACGGCCACTATGGAAAACAGTGTGGAGATTTCTTAAAAAGCTGGAGATAGAACTGCCATATGACCCAGCAATCCCACTTCTGGGCATACACACCAAGGAAACCAGATCTGAAAGAGACACGTGCACCCCAATGTTCATCACAGCACTGTTTATAATAGCCAGGACATGGAAGCAACCCAGATGCCCATCCGCAGATGGATGAGGAAGCTGTGGTACATATACACCATGGAATATTACTCAGCCATTAAAAAGAATTCATTTGAATCAGTTCTAATGAGATGGATGAAACTGGAGCCCATTATACAGAGTGAAGTAAGCCAGAAAGATAAAGACCATTACAGTATACTAACACATATATATGGACTTTAGAAAGATGGTAACGATAACCCTATATGCAAAACAGAAAAAGAGACTCAGATGTATAGAACAGACTTGTGGACTCTGGGAGAAGGCGAGGGTGGGATGTTTCAAGAGAACAGCATTGAAACATGTATATTATCTAGGGTGAAACAGATCACCAGCCCAGGTTGGGTACACGAGACAAGTGCTCGGGCCTGGTGCACTGGGAAGACCCAGAGGGATCGGGTGGAGAGGGAGGTGGGAGGGGGGACTGGGATGGGGAATACATGTAAATCCATGGCTAATTCATTTCAATGTATGACAAAAACTACTGTAATGATGTAAAGTAATTAGCCTTCAACTAATAAAAATAAATAGAAAAAAAAGATTTTTTTACAAACATGGAATATATAAAAACCTCCAAACTAATATGAATTTATATTAATTATAAAATATTGATTTCTAGGATATAATCTTTCAAATATCCTCAGCTCTGCTCCTAGCCAACAGCCAGCAACAACAGCCAAGTAGATGTTGCCACTTTGGAAGTGATTTTTCCAGTTAAGTTTCTTCATATGATGCTTATTGAAACAGAGAAAACTATTCCCAGCAAGCACTACCTAAATTGTAGAAGTGTGAGTAAAAAAATAGCTGCTGAATCTTGAAGCCACTGTATTTTGAAGAATCAATTATTTTACAGCAACATATCTTCACTAAAATAATTTATTCCTTTGGTTGTTGTTGTTGTTCAGTTGCGTAGTTGCATCCAACTCTTTGCAACCCCGCAGACTGCACCAAGCCAGATTTCTCTGTCCTTTACCATCTCCTGGAGCTTGCTCAAACTCATGTCCATTGAGTCAGTGATGCCATCCAACCATCTCATCCTCTGTCATCACTTACTCCTGCTACCTTCAATCTTTCTCAGCATCAGGGTCTTTTCCAAGGAGTCAGTTCTTTGCATCAGGTGGCCAAAGTATTGGACTTTCAGTTTCAGCTTCATTCCTTCCAATGAATATTCAGGGTTGATTTCCTTTAGGACTGACTGGTTTGATCTCCTTGCAGCCCAAGGGACTCTCAAGAATCTCCTCCAACGTCACAGTTCAAAAGCATCAATTCTTTGGCGCTCAACTTTCTTTATGGTCCAACTCTTACATTCATACATGACTACTGGAAAAATCATAGCTTTGACTAGATGGACCTTTTTCAACAAAGAAATGTTTCTGCTTTTTAATATGCTGTCTAGATTTATCATAGCTTTCCTTCCAAGGAGGAAGCGTCCCTTTGCAATTTACTTTTTGCTTTTAGACACCATTTTTCTTTCAAGCGCTTCTCAACTTTTATACAATTATTGAAATGCTATATATAATACATGAAAACATTTTTAAAATTCCAGCAATAGAGGCATATTTAAAATTATTGTTCATATATTTGTTTATAGATGGTGAGGTCATTCAAGCTGGCCGTTCTCTTGCTCTCTGTACATTCTCTGCTCAACCAGTCCATACTTCACCTACACCCTACTCACATGACTATCCAATCCACTTAATCATTGGATTTAATCAGTAACTGCCTATGTGTTGCCCCCTGCCATCGCTGTTGATTTCCCTGGTAAGTGATGAGCAAACCTAACGTCAATCCCCCCTATAATGGTGGCCTCCTTCTCCTTTGAGTAGGGGAGTGGGGAGATTGCTGTTAGGTGGTGTTCTGCCTACCAGCCATCTGCCATACATGGTGGGGTGTTGCTCTAGGACCTTTTGCTTCAGGCAGATGGGATTCCCTATCCAATAAACCATTCACGTCTCTCTTGCTGTCTCCTATCTCAAGACTGGGCAGTTACAAGACTTACAGGTCTGTGTGGGTGTAGCCCAACAATTCACAAATATCAGCATGCTTAAAAAGATGTTTCATAACACAGAAAAGAGGCATATGACTTAATGTCTGTCATTGGTCAACTCACTTGCCAGATAGACCTTTCAGAGTCATTTTTTTTCCCATAGTTTCTTTAATTTTTGTTTGCTTTTAAGTCATCTTCATTGGTGAAGCTGTTTTATCAGTTTGTAAATAGATGTAACCTTGTAGAATTACATTTTTGTTTTTTGGGGAGTTATTGCCTTTATAACTTTTACTTTATCAATGATTATCAAAATGAGAATCAATTAAGCTTTCTTACAACTTTTGCCATATCTTCACTAGACCCACTGGAGCCAGAATTGGGCCATTTTTGCCTATGTGGCCAATTTGGATGATGGAAAAATGAGATTAAGATTGTCAGAAATTCATGGGAAACGAGAATAACTCATGCAGGTTTACTGAAAACAAGGCTGACAAGGCAGAGTTTGGGGTTCCTTTGCCCTGTCTTAATCATGGCTGTCTTCTATTTGTCCACATCCCTAAAATAGACTAATAAATTCAGTTAATAGTTTGGTTTTTAAAATAAAGTATCTATTTTGGGGATAAAAACAGGACTAAGAAGTTAAACCAATTTTTTTTTTCTTTTTTTGGAGGGGGTGCATGTGAGATCTTATTTCCCTGACCAGGAATTGAACCTATGCACCCTGCATTGCCAGCATGAAGACTTAATCACTAGATTACCAGGGAAGTCTCTAAAAGTGAAAGTCACTCAGTCATGTCCAACTCTTTGCGACTCCATGGACTATACAGTCCATGGAATTCTCCAGACCACAATACTGGAGTTGTTGGTAGCCTTTCCCTTCTCCATGGGCTCTTCCCAACCCAGGGATTGAACTCAGGTCTCCCGCATTGCAGGCGGATTCTTTACCAGCTGAGCCACAGGGGAAGCCCAGGGAAGTCCCTAGACCAGTTTTTTTCCCCCTTACTGGATTATGAAAGTTCCACTGATTTTCAAAACCACATTCATTTCAATAAATAAATGTCATCTCAATTGACTCATTTGGTTGGAAGTGGTTTTGCATGCCAATCTGGCCTGATCTAAATGAATGCTCTTATAAAAGTACAGATTTTGAAATTTTCTTTTCATGCCATTAAGCCTTCTTCTTCCCCTGTGATATGATGCACTTAGTTCAGCAAAAAACATGACTTTTCATAATAAAAGCATTTTTGAAAAAAGAGGTGCAAATGTTTTTTTACTTCCTTAGTATATTTTTTTAAATTTTAGTTTTTTGCTAATATTCCCTCTTCAGAGACCCTTTTAAACAAAGAAATTTCTGTTATATCACTTTACCAGCAAGTTGCTTCAGATTTCCAAAATCTATGGCAATTTGTGATTTTGATAATATATGACTTTACATTTTGCAACCGTGACATAAAAATTACCTAAAACATTGAGAAAGAGTCCCTCTGACTACTTAGATAAATATTTGAGTAAATAGTATTTTCATTTAAATTTTATCATCTATGACTTGTTTAGTTATTATTAACATTAATTTATTATTATTGATATTAGTTACTATTATTTTGATTGATGTGAGAAGGTAATGTTGTCCATTGTGATCCGTGTGTGGATCCATTGCTTTCTAAAGGAATCGTTTATCAGAGAAAAATAAACATAAACCTCTTCTATATTTACATTCAAAAATAACTTTTAGGGGAAGGGTGTAGTATAGATTATATTTATGAATTTGATATTTTTAATTATAACTGAATCCAAATATTATTTGAAGAAATAAACACACCATTTTCTTAATTTTAAATAGTTTTATATTTTTATATTCAATTTGAATCATGAGAAATTTTACATATCAAAATGAGAAATATGTTAACCCTTAATACAATTAAAATATTAAAATGTGACTCTAAAAATTATGGTTGAATTTCGTTTCTTAGGTTCAACACTGAATTTGAGGTTGTTTAAAATTAGATTCTTCAAAGCCAAATTTTCTATGAGAAGGTATTTTTGGAAAAGTACAAAGGAATTTTAATAAGTGACATGAATTAATATTTTTTTGTAGAATATACATTTCAATATTAGTAATAACATTAATTATTGAAATTAAAGTATCAAAGCATTTCCTAATATTCTATTCTATCAACCATCACTGTAAAACTATTTTAAAGACAGTCTTTCATTCTTTAGAGTATTCTTCAGAAACAAAACAGAAATAGGTCAATTTTTGAAAATGTGTTGGAAACGTATGTATAGTGAATCTAGGTTTGCATTTTACATTTTGTTGCATTATGTAGTTTTTAATTAGGTATATTTTATAAAATAATAATACTTCTTGATTGTAATGATGAAATATGATCATCCAAGCAAATGCAATAACATTTGAAATTTATCAATTTGAGTTCTCAAAGCAAACTAGTAAAAAGCCTTCCAAGAAAAAAATTATCTAAAGAACATACTGGATCTCAATTCTCTTAATTTTCCCTCAATTGAATGTAAAGAGTGATCAATTGAAATGCTGATTATAAATGATTTTCAGGGTACGCAAGTAGATTCAGTCAGCTATTTAAAGTCCATAAGTACTTTTCCAATATAAAGCTGCCATGGGTACAAATTGTCCCCCGAAACCAAGGCAATTAATTTCCACTTTGATAGATTAATATGTTTGAGGGGGGCAACTTACTAGTACTAAATGATTCCTATTTCTAGAAATTCACTCTAAATTTATAACTAGTATCAAAAGTTTACCACACATGCCCTCATCATTTATACTTATTGAGCAGTATGTATAGAATATTATATGCTAGACCTTTGTTATCTGTGGCATTAATGTCTCTTAGATTAAAGCCAATTTCACAAATCTGAATTAATACTAGAATTTTGTATGCTTATTATAAAAGTTACCTTGCAGTCAAAAGACACAGAAAGCTTCCAGGTAGATATTCAAACTGTTATGTATTTAGAGGAAAAAAAAGACTTTCTAACAGTATATGAAAATGCTTTTTAGTTCTACTGTACACAATTTTTTGGGGGACTAAAATTCTATTGAGTGAGTTTAATTAAAATGAAATTGGGAAAGTAATTTATGTGGGTTGCAGCTCAAGGCATATTGATTCATATGGTTTAAAATGATTGTCTTTAAAACTGTAAAAAAATTGTGAGGCTTCTCAAACTTTGCACATAATATAAATTTGTGTTAACTATGTAGAAATTAGGTTTCCTTGGTGACTTAGCTGACAAGGAATCCACTTGCAATGCCAGAGACCTGGGTTTGATCCCTGGGTTGGGATGATCCGCTGGAGAAGGGAACTACTACCCACTCCAGTATTCTGGCCTGGAGAATTCCGTGGACTTTATAGTCCATGGGATCGCCAAGAGTCAGACACGACTGAGCGAATTTCACTCACTTCACTCGCATGTAGAAATTTAAAAAAAAAAAAAATGTATTTTTGACGCAAAATTCAAACTTCTAAAAAAAATAAGTTGGTACTTCTTATGTCCTTTGTAAATCTGAAAATTTTACCAAATCACGTAGATAGTGAGCCAGATGCTAAGCAAAAGTAGCTATAACTTAAAAGAAGAGAGTGAGGAATATACCCCTTGCTCTTATTAGAAGGCATATATACTCAAAGGCAGGAAAATTATGAACAGCTGTTAGCCACCATGCCTAAATTGGTTGTGAATATCTGAAATAGTTGTCCACAGTAAAAGGAAATTCATGGTTATTTTACACCTTTAGAAAAGCTTTAGTTCCAGCCTATCAAAGCTCATTCTTTCCTGGAGGAAGCTCAGAATTACACAGTTTCCACATCTGTGGAGCATGTTGCTACTTCTCAATCATCTAACTGCCCTAAGACGGGCACAATAGGATCACTGTGTCTGGGCATTTTCTCAAGCCGTGTTTGTTTTCAGCAGGACAGGAGCAAGGAGGCCAGGAGAAACAACAGCAGATGCCCAGGCACAGGATGAGTCACTTTCCAGCCTACGTAAAACTGTTAGTGGAGTTTCACAGGAACAGGAAACTCTTTTTGTTTTCACTTTTTGAACTAGCTTGACCGATTGGAAAAGAAAGTTCTCTGCATTTACCCTATCATAAGGAACTGAGTGTTTTTTTATAATTATAGTTTCTTAGATATTTATTAGAGGGGAATACTATTGAGTGAGTAGCATGAAACACTCTTTTTATTATAAAATACCAACATCAGTCAAGCTTTACCAGAAAGAACCTTGTCTAGCTGACATTTTTACAAACCTATTTATCTTTTCCTCTTTTGAATGTTTTTGATCTCAAAATGTTAGGCAATAATAAATGATACTTAGATATTACAATATTCCTGAGAATATCTGTCTGTGTATAAAATGTGAAAGTTACTATATAAGAAAAATGATTATAAGGCACTTTATTTTTTTTTATTGAAGAATTAGCAAACTATTTTTACAGCAATGTAATTCAGTTATACATATATATACATCCTTTTTCACATTATTTTCCATTACAGTATATAACAGGATATTGAATATAGTTCCCTGTGCTATACAGTAGGACCTTGTTTATCCATTCTATAAGTAATAGTTTGTATCTGCTAATCCCCAAATCTCAATCCATACCCTACCCCTTGGCAGCCACAGTCTGTTTAAAAGGCATTTTTAAATTAACTAAAAAAATTGTCATATATTCTAAGTTTGGTGTGTGTGCCTGCTAAGTCGCTTCAGTCATGTCTGACTCTGTGCAACCCTATGGACTGTAGCCCACCAGGCTCCTCTGTCCATGGGATTCTTCAGGCAAGAGTACTGGAGTGGATTGCTATGCCCACCTCCAGGGGCATCTTCCTGACCCAGGGGGTTAAACCTGTGTCTCATAAGTCTCCTGCACTGGCAGGCAGGTTCTTCACCACTAGCAGGTTCTTTACCACCCGGGAAGCCCTCTAAGCTTGGGGATTTAAAAAAAAAATTACAATAAGTTTTCATCCATTTATGAAAAAAAAAAATCTAATGAAAAGAACAGTTGCAAAATCTATCTTAAGGTACAGACAGACATCAACTATTATCCAAAACAAACTTTTCAGAAGCAATCATCTTTTACTTCAGTAGTCAATGAAACTTTCTCTAGAAGACCAAATTCTTCCTTGATTAATTGGATTTCATGAAGTGGAATGAGCAGGAAGAAAGTAATGGTATATTTGCTATTTTTGACATAACCATCACCAGTTCCACACACTACTGGATCAGGATATGTTGCCATTTGGATGGACATGACTAACTCGAACTTTATAAGACTAATTGAATTTTGGTGGAAGAAAATGATCTTTGAAAACTAACCACACAGTTGACCAAAAAGGTTTCCTAGCTATCAAAAATTATTATCCAAATATGTTTTATGAGACATGCCCAGCATCAAATCATTTGTCTTTCATGAGTTTTTGAGGGCATTGGATAAATCAAACTTAGGAACATTACAGAGAGGAAAATATAAAGAAATTTACAATGAAGAAAAAGATAACAATGACCTAAATTTATGGTTTAAGGCAAGCGATCACAATTCTTATTTAATAAATCACTGGCAAATCACCATTTATCTAATAGGAGTAATTCATCTTTTTTTAGAATCCTGTCTACAGGATAGTCCCACCAGTAGAGGGGCAGGAATACCTTTTGATGGTGATTTGATGACATTAAAAAACCTAAAAATGGTTTTATCAAAATTAGAATCTGCCCATGTTGAGATCACTAGTTCCACTCTTATTATTTCTCTGAGAACTTGGGGGCAAAAAACTGATGGATGGCAAAAAGATTAACTTTGAAAACAGGATGTAAAGATCAGGTTTTTTTTTGCTTTGGTGAGCTTCCTTCTGTGCTAATTCAGTGAAGTTATACTTAGGAGTCTGTACCCTCTTGACTTCAGATATTGATTTCCAATCTATACCCAATTTTATCCCTTCTCTGACTTCTTCATATCATTGCTTCTGTTATTTCACTGATTAGTGATTAGGGTTAACCCTTAACATTTTTATATGGCCCAATTTTGATCACTTAGTCTGTAGACCAAACTAGAAAATATGTTTTCTGAAGATAGGAATGATAGATTTTCTCTAAAATTTATCATTTTAAACTAGCCCAGGATTGAGAATAAAAGTGTGTGTGGCTCATTCTTCTTATCTGAATGAGTTTTGACTGTAGTTTGGCCAATAGGCTCTGACTTTTGTGTTTCTCACAATTTCTTCCCTGCCACCCTGCCCCCTGCCAGTACACACTCTGTTTGTTTTTGTCCTCTCAGATTTGAATCTTCATTTTCAGCATTAGATTTATCAACTCAGCTCTTCTGAGTATTCTGTTGATTGGCTTTGTGGAGTGGATCCCTCAGTTCTTGGGGTTTGTGCCTGCCTTTCTTTCTTAGCCCTCTGCCCAATTTCCTGTCTTACAGATGCTTTTCCATTTACTTCCAGCTTATTAACAAAGTATGTGTTAAGATAATCATGGGAATAAGCATTATGAAAAATTCAATAGCCTGTAAATTAAAAAACAAACAAACAAGCAAACAAACAGAATTTGCTCTCCACAGCCTACTTATAATCTGGGGATGGAGAGACAGAAAGCTGTTTTGATTTGAAAGCAGATCTTGTTCTGAAAACAGTTCTGTTGCTGTAATAAAGGTGAAAAGTCACTGAAATTTTGGAGAAAATGTTTAGTGTTTGCATCTTAAGTTATCAAAATCATTTATATGTTAATTATTCTGCTTTAGACATATATTACTTTGCACAGTTTAAACAACATCTGTATTAAATCTGTCATTTGATTAAAATGAAGTTTTAAGACATTCACTGAGAGAACTGGTACCATGCATATATAGGGGTCAGAGGTCAAGCTATTTGACCTCTGGTCACAAATCTAAATCCCCATCCCACATAGGACTGATGAAGTGACCTGCTACATAGACCTGCAATATGGTTCTAAGTTGTGCATGTCATCCTTCCAAGAAGCAAGAATCTTCTAATTTCATGGCTGCAGTCATCATCCTCAGTGATTCTGGAGCCCAAGAAAATAAAATCTGTCACTGCTTCCACTTTTTCCTCTTCTATTTGCCATGAAGTGATAGAATGCATGCCATGATCTTGGTTTTTTAATGCTGAGTTTTAAACCAACTTTTTCATTCTCCACTTTCACCCTCATCAAGAGGCCCTGTATTTCCTTTTCACTTTTTGTCATTAGGAAGGCATCATCTGAGGTTGTTTATATTTCTTCCAGCAGTCTTGATTTCAGCTTGTGATTCATTCAGCTCAGCATTTCACATTATGTATTATGCATAGACATTCATATTCATTTCCCAAGCATATTCTCTTCAAGCCATCTGTATTAAAAGCCAAATCATGGACAAATTGCTGCTGTAGTTCTAGAAGAGGGTCTTGAATAGGATCTTTATTGCTTGGCAAACACCATCCCAAGTAGGATATTAATTGGCTAAATATTCAATCATGTCCAAGTAACCATTAGGAATAAATTTAACCAAATCACAAATTAAATGCCAGCTACATTATTTTTAGCTGAAGCATAACTCTTCCTTGAAGATGCCTCTGTCTTCATCTTTCACTTTTGAAATCACTTTCTTGCTGTAGGAAGTAGGATTGTGTTTCGTGGCTGTACCGCATGGCTTGTGGGATCGTAGTTCCCCAAGTTTCCCAACCAGGGATTGAACCCAGGTTCTTGGCAGTGAGAAAATGGAGCCCTAACCACTGGATCCCCCAGAAATTTCCACCAAGAAAATTTTCCACCAGGAAAAGTATTTTCTAAAGTAAAATGTTCTCTTCTGCTAATATTCTCAGCATCATGGTCAGTTATCTTTTGCCTTTCCATTGACTTCTCTCTTCTTGATCCTAGGTCAAGCCTACTCACACACTGAAAAATTTGGCAGGGAGTGGATCACATTTCTTTTCACTCAAATTTTTCACTATTCTGAACTAATATCAATATTTCTATTAACGTGGAATTTCCATAGCCCAGAGGCTATTCTGACTCCTTATTGTAACTGTATATATTTCTATAGCAAATCATTACAATTTAATGGTGAAGTTGAAATCTTTTAGGGAAATCTTATTTTCATGATCTTCAGGATCTTTGAGTCATTCCTCAGTCTCCTCTATGCCCTGATTGTAGATATCAGCTAAAGCGGTGGCAGAAAGTAAGTGCTGGGTCTTTGCGGGGAGCGGCGTAGTAGAAGGGTTAGTGAAGGCTTAATCAGAGCTGTTTCAAAAGATCAGTAGTTCACCACGCTGGCCAGATACCTATTTGCTGCTGCTGCTGCTGCGTCGCTTCAGTCGTGTCCGACTCTGTGCAACCCCGTAGACGGCAGCCCACTTGGCCCTGCCATCCCTGGGATTCTCCAGGCAAGAACACTGGAGTGGGTTGCCATTGCCTTCTCCAATGCATGAAAGTGAAGTCGCTAAGTCGTGTCCGACTGTTTGCGACCCCATGGACTGCACCCCACCAGGCTCCTCCATCCATGGGATTTTCCAGGCAAGAGTACTGGAGTGGGGTGCCATTGCCTTCTCCTAGATACCTATCTAGGGGGAGCTAAATCCACAAAGACATACAGGTATTAAATAGAGTGGTGAAGTATGTATGGAGGAACAATTAGAAATTGGATTGAGCATCAGTTCAGTTCAGTCACTCAGCGATGTCCAACTCTTTGCAGCCTCATGGGCTGCAGCACACCAGGCTTCCCTGTCTATCACCAACTCCTGGAGCTTGCTCAAACTCATGTCCATCGAGTCAGTGATGCCATCCAACCATCTAGCATCATCTTTTAGGACTTGAAATAGCTGAGCTGGAATTCCATCACCTCCACTAGCTTTGTTTGTACTGATGCTTCCTAAGGCCAACTTGAGGACTCCAGATGTCTGGCTCTAGGTGAGTGACCACATCATCTGGTTATCTGGGTCATTAAGATCTTTTTTGTATGGTTCTTCTGTGTATTCTTGCACCTCTTCTTAATATCTTCTGCTTCTGTTAGGTCCATACCATTCCTGTCCTTTATTGTGCCCCTCTTTGTATGAAATGTTCCCTTGGGACCTCTAATTTTCTTGATGAGATCTCTCTAGTCTTTCCCACTCTACTGTTTTCCTCTATTTCTTTGCATTGATCACTTAGGAAGGCTTTCTTATCTCTCCTTGCTATTTTTTGAAACTGCATTCAGATGGGTATATCTTTTCTTTTCTCCTTTGCCTTTAGCTTCTCTTTTTTTCTCAGCTATTTGTAAGGCCTCCTCAGACAACCATTCTGCCTTTTTCATTTCTTTTTCTTGGGGATGGTTTTGATCACCGCCTCCTGTACAATGTCACGAACCTCCGTCCATTGTTCTTCAGGCACTCTATCAGATCTCATCCCTTGAATCTGTTTGTCACTTGCACTGTATAATTGTAAGGGATTTCATTTAGGTCAAACCTAAATGGTCTAGTGGTTTTCCCTACTTTTTCAATAAGACTGAAGTTTGCAATAAGGAGAGTATTTTTTCCTCTGAACCCAGTAGGATATACTGGTCTTCGATTCCAAATAATGCATGTTTGCTTCTTCCCGTCCCTGGCAGCAGGGCAGGGTGAAAGTGGTGGGGCCTCAGTCAGCGCCCTGCTGTCCCGGTCGCCACTTCCACTATGGTGGCTGCTATAGCCGCTCCCGCCAGGACTGGACATAGAGAAAAAGATACTTCATCACTGTCTCAGATATGACATTTATAAAGAATCAATTTATAACCTCGTACTTCTTCTGAGCCCCTGAACTTGATTTCATCCTGTCTCTGAGAATATCCATGTTTTTTTTCTGCCACTCAGTTAACACAACTGCCATGCCTCAGGCAGGTGTTGGGCAAGAATGAGGTTGTTGCCGGATAATGGAGAACCGACTACATGCAGATTTTTGCTTTATTTTTTTAGCCATCAGGAAATCATTGAAGTGATAGAAATCCATTTTTTTTAAGGGGAACTGGGAGCTTGAGTGACTGGGTAGATGGTGTTAACGATAGCTTCACCATACTTCAATAACAACATCAAGAACGCAGTTAACTTTAACCCCTAGTGATTCCTATAATACATTAAACAATTCTCTAAGATAAAGCTATTCTGAAACAATAAACAATAATAAGGTTAAGGGAAAACTGCCTTAGTAAACTTTTACCATTCAAATAGCTGACAACAGAAAACTTTTTTTGGTTGAAAGGATCTTCTGCAAGAAAATTGAGACTTCTTCAGCTGATGTTATAACATATATACCTATTTTTTAATGTACTTGAATAATTCCTATTAAGGAATCTTTTCCCCCTAAAATGAAACTTTCCCCCTAATTCCTGATCAGTTGCTGAAGAATTAGATCTCATCTTTAATATCTGACCTATTTAACTATGAACCAGTAGGGGCTGACTTGTTCATTGTTTGACAGATGTAAAAATAATGATCCCTGTGTTACCTAAACAAGAAGGATTTATCTTTTTGCTCCTATGAAGTTTGGTGGAGGATGTTTGCTGGATCATGGATGGTCAGTCTATTATCCAGGCCTCTACAAGTAATCTTTTCTTTGACATATATAAGTGGTTCCCTTGGATTCTGTTCAACCTTAAAGGAACTAGAGACTTTGATTTACTGTTGAAAACATCAGTTGCCTTGTGGGCACCAACAGTTTCATTTTGTTGTTTTCTGGTATTAGTTTTATAGTTTCTGTAAAATAGGGGCTACCACTGTAATTGGTCTTTGGCTATCTGCTCACTTGAGCATGTTTTAACGCTATCAACTGAAGTCCAGTAATTGGAACAACGAAATAGTGGTGATTATATTTCATTAAAGAAAAATACAGAGAAAAGATTCGAATATGTTTCAAGCCTTCAATATATTTGATGTATGGGAAACTTTTAATGGCTTGGACTTCATAATGTCTGTAACTAACTTTCAAATACCATGACATGAATGTGCTTTAACAATCTTTATAAAAAAGACTCATGTCAGTGAGACAGACTCACATAGGAAGAAAGAATTTAAATAGTTATATGATCCAGTTGTGCACAAACATGTATATGCCTAAGTCCTGGGAGAATTTGGAAATATTGAAAAGAGCCTGAGAACTCTTTTTGCACATGCTCCTCTGGCATTATTCACAGAGGAAATAAAATATCTCTAGTACTTAGGGTTTTTTTTTACAAATCTATGAAGATGCTTATTTATTATTAATGCATTCACTTAAAAACATCCAGAAATAAATTCAGCAGCTTTCCTCCTATAAACACAATCAGAATTTTATGAAAAACTTAAAGGGAAACCTAGGAATGTGTGTACATATTTCAACACAAAGCATGATAGAATAATATTAAAATATACAATTGAAATTCTGAAATCTACTGCAGGACAGAAGACTACTAGAGAGAAAATATATATTAGGTTTTTGAATAGGAAAATACTAAAATGGGTCAATTCTCCCTAAATTAATCTATTGGTGCTATGCAATTAATCCTGGTCAAATTCTTAAATTATCTTTTTTCTTAATGAAAAAAAAATAACTGTAAAGAATATCTGTAGAAATAAACCTAAGGAAATAGTAAAATAATAGAAAAAATAAAAGCACATTTTAATAATACTATTTGTGCTATAAAGTTTCATAAATTAAAAATTAATATGGACATAGATCAATAGTCCACTGACCTAAATGGACTAGATTAGACTCAAGTATGATGGCAATTGAGTATCTTACAAATGTCATTTAAAGTTAGTAAAGATAATTGGATCATTACATAAATGGTAATAAAAATAAATATGGGAATTTCTTCACTATTTACACAAATTAAGTAATAGATTTAAATGCACAGTCTGAAATCATGTAAGTACCTACAAAATCCTGGGTATATAATCTATAATCTTGGTGTGGAGAAGGCCTCTTAACCACAAATTAAACATGAAATAAGAATATATTTAACATCTACATGCCCCCAATACAAGGTAGAAAGTCTGTAAGCCTATATTTGGAACACATAGTAAAGAATAACATCAAATATATGTTAAACTATTATAAATCAATTTGAAAAATGTGTTGAAAATTCTCTCAATAGTAAGGAAAAAGTAGGGTCATTTCCATCCTCCGTTTCTTGAACTATCTGACATTCCTATGGACGTGACGTATGGCTAGGAGAGTGTTGGGGTTAGAGCAGCATCTTATATTAGTCAAGTGGGCATGGGAGCTCAGCTTCTTTACATATTTTCCCCACTACAGTTAAGAAATAATGAAGTCCTTCAAGTTTAATGCCATATTCTTACGATTTTTCCCCCCTATTTCTGTGTGTTGAGACACCCTTAAAAGCCCTACTTGCTACGGACTCAAACCCACGTCTGCCGCAAACATGAGAGAATGTATTTGTGTGGAAATGCCGAACTACCTACTGTCGGGGTTTTACTCTTCTGGGTCATTGTGACCCAGCCTTTTATGGTACAAGAGCTGGAGAGCCAGTCAGCAATTAGAAACGGACAACATCTATTGCTGATCAAGCAGAGGTTGAATGCAACTGAAGTAGGAAGCCGCATAAATCTCCTCAGTTAGTCAACTTGTGCTTGCCCACCTAGGTCTAAGGAGGTTGATGTGTGCTCTCTGGTCTTTTGACCCAGCACAATAGATATGATTTTTTTCTGTAGGAGCTGCTTTACAGAGTACATTTGACCTGAGAAATCTAGAAAAAAAATTAATTTTTGAAACATCTCAAAATCCTGAGGGCAGCCTGATATAATTATTAGTATTAATATTGGCCATGGCCTGATTTATTATCTACCCTAGATCATAAAAATGGCATGTATGTTCTTTAACAGAGATTGAATATTATAATTCATTATTATATCAAGAACAACAAAAGAAAACCTTACCAAACCCTTCTGCCATGTCTCTCTCAGGGATATTTTCCATGCAGATGGGTCTATGTATCAGGATGTGCAGTGGATGAAAACTGAAGCAGGAAAACTGGTTAATAAGTTGTTTTGTCTCTATAATGCCAAGTATGTCACCAGCCTACTTCACCAAACTTGCCGAGTCTTTCCTTACCAGAGAGATTAAACTGCTTGCTCATCTGCTTGTGATTAGAGTGCCTTAGAAACACTGAAAGCTTACTTCTCCACTAGAGTGAGCTGGCATTAGCCTGCTCAAACAAGCAAACCCAACCACCTAGAAAATCTCATGCCAACACTTTGAAGCTCATTGTTTTGACTTCCATAAGGGTTTAAGTGAATGTGAAGAATTTATTTAGCTAAAATAGTGATGCTAATTTTGTTCTTCTCCAAAGACAATTCACAGCAGGGGAAAAGACTTCTGCTTAATGCTGTACAATTATTTTCTTTCTTTTTAAAAAAAAATTTATTTAACAAATATGTGTAACACTTAATAACAGCCTACTATCCTTATAAGGACTTTACATTTAATTTTTTTAGTAACCAGTCTTAGTTTATGCTGTTATAATAATATACCCTTAAATAACAAACATGCATTCCTCATAGTTCTGGGGGCCAGGAGTCCAAGGCCAGGCTGTCAGCATGATCAGGTTTTAGTGACAATCTTCTTCCTGGTTTCCTAAAGAAACTCAACATAATACACCAAAGAGAAATATGTAAATAAATGCAACATTGGTCTATCTATCGATTTCACACTTGAGTGAAAGATTTGAGTGATAGGTTGCAAAGATCAACAGAAGAATAGTGTTAAAGGTTCTAAATGGGAAGGAGAACACATGAAAACGACTTAAAATGATTCCAACGACTTGGAGCTAAATCTGTATTATTAGGAAAAAAAATAATTTTTTTCATAATTTTAAAAATTTGAAGCCAGTTGTTTATGAAGAGAGATTCTTGATCAAGTGGAGAACTGAGATTGTGAGAGAAAGTAAACTGTATTAAAACTTGGGACAGGAGATGCAGTTCACAGAGTAACTTAGGAAAACGCTCCTCCCTGAAGCTGTGGGAGGCATAAAGCATCTACAGAGTCCAGGCCATACTGGTTGAATCACAAGCTGAAAATGGAGTGTGACCAAGCTTGGAGAGTGGAAAAGAAAAGTTAAAGCTGAGAAAATGCTGTAAAAGAGAAATTGGTAAAGTCTGATGATTTGAATGTGGGACGTACAGGATTAGGGATTAAAAAGAAATATTTAGTTTACAGGCCTGAAGAATGCAGAGTTTGGGTTTGAACTCCCCCAAAATTCAGCTGCATTTTGAAAGTCTTCCAGTTTCCTGGAAGAACTATAATTGATATTTTGGAATGAATGGAATGGTTTGCATGTACTTGAGGCAAACCATAGTCCATTTTGCAATAATAAGTAAGCTGTCAGATTTATTATTTTATATAAGTGAAAAAATATTACTAGGAATAAATGTTTAGATTTTCTGCCTTTTTTATGATGACATTTCAAGTTCTAAACCACAGTCAGCAAATATTACTTTTATATTTTCCCAGCCAGGTAACTAGTGCCCCTGCCTATAATTTTGTTACAACTGCTTTTTTAGGTTTGGCTGGTGGAAGTCTGCACTGCTGCATTAATTTGAGGATTTATTGGTTTGATTTGAAAAGGGAAGCATAGAAAGGTATACGGTCAAAAACTAATGGGGACAAATGTCAGTAAATGTATGTGTGCTTGCATGCTCAGTCGTATCTGACTCTTTGTGACCCCATGGACTGTGGCCTGCCAGACTCGTCTGTCTATGGAATTTTCCAGGCAAAAATATTGGAGTGGTTTTCTATGTCCTTTTCCAGATGATTTTTCCAACCCAGTGATCGAACCTGCGTCTCATGCATTGACAAGCAGATTCTTTGCCACTGGTGCCACCTGGGAAACAATTAACAAATGTTTAGTCCTTAAACTATGGATGGATTCATCAGTTAAAATTAAACATAAGTATATTTTTTACAAGTTATTACATGAGGAATATACTAAGGAAGAGGTATATGTAGGATTTCTTCTAGAAGTTTATTCAAAAGAGTACTATGGTAATCAGAGTATACTTATTTGTGTAGCTTTCTGGTAATTCTAGAATGTACTGAGAACTGATAGTATTAAAAAACCCTCTACCCTGGAATTTTAATATTAATAGAAGTAGTGAGCTGGTAGACACCCCTTGGCAATAATATTTGAATTAGATAGCAGATCTAATTGACACTGGGATTGTCAATTCTCATGTCTTCTGTGGCATTTTCCAAGATCCAAGACAACTATCGCTAATGGGTTTCTTCTTTTAGAAAATTATTTTTTCCTAATAATACAGATTTAGCTCCAAGCTGCCTTCTTGATCCAGACAGCATCAAACGGCACTGATTTAAGAGCATACCCCGGACCCAAACTGCCTGTACAGTATTTATATCATGGCCTGCTCTTTGATGTATTAACTTGTATCAGTTACTCATAATCCTATTATGCTTTGGTTTTCTTAGTTGTGCAATAGGCAAAATCGTAGTAACTACCTCACAGGATTTTTAGAAAATAAATTAATATCTTAGTCTTGGCTTTGTAGCATGTGGAGCATGAAGGAAGGTTTAAGAGGCTATCCTTTCCTGTATTTCCAGCCTAAGGTGATAAAAGCAAGAGAAAAAGGCAACAGTTGTTAACAAAGTAGGTAAAATAATGCTATATCATGTTTACCAACCTGGGTTCTACATCTCAGCAAGCAACAAGGAAATAAAGCAGGTCTCTTGAGAGGCATGTTTATTGGGAATTACCTGGAAGAGTTATAATAGGGAATAGCCACAGAAAAGAGAAAGAAGGGAGAAATTATATTCATGGATCCTCATCTGTAATCCCATCAGTCAAAGTTTATCTCAGTGCAGAGCTGGTTCTCATGCAATGCAATTTGAGGCTGTCATCCAGTCCTTGGTGTTTTCTCGAGGAATCCTGCAGCAAGGTTCATCTGAGTCTGCCAGTGGCGGAGACCTAGCACAAGGAAGACTTGATGAGAAGGAGGCCATCAGAGAAATCTGAGAAGATGTCCAGGGTGTCTGGCACAATGAATGAGTATTTGTGAAGCACTTAGAAGAGTACCCAAGGATGGTAAATATGTGTTAACTATGACTACTCTGAGACCAGCTACAGAGAATGTAAAGTAAGAATGAGGCTTGTAAATAAAGGGCTTTAATGAAATTCTAATTGTCCCAAGATCGTCTCTGATGTCTTGTATTTGGCTGTTCTAGGTCTTCGTTGCTACACAGGCTTTTCTCTAGTTCCAGGGCACGGTCTTCAGTAGTTGCAGTGGGTGGGTTCAGTAGTGCTTCCCAGGCTATAGGGCACAGGCTCAACAGTTGTGGCTCACGGGCTTAGCTGCTCCACAGCATGTGGGATATCCCAGGATCAGGGATCAAACCTGTGTCTCCTGCATTGGAAGGTGGATTCTTTACCACTGAGCCACCAGGGCTGTCTCTGGTGTCTTGGGTTAAACTGAGACATAATTACAACTCCCTTTAAAGATGAAAAATCCAGAGGGAGCTAGAAATGGTCAATTCTTTCAATTTTTGTTTTTTTTTTTTCTCCCTGCAACTAAGACATAGATAGCAATTTCAGAACAGGCTCAGCTCTAGTTTGGATGATGGCCAATGTACTCAGGGATGCTGACCACAGAGGGGAGTACACTTGTTCCTCCAGGGTTTAGGAGTAGATGCTAGAAAAATAAATAGGGAACGGTATTTGACTTTCTCTCTGAAAGTCTCTGTTTAGTACCAAATCTTTGACTCCGGGACTTCTGTGGTGGCTCAGATAGTGAAGAATCTGCCTTCAATGTAGAAGACCCAGGTTTAGTCCCTGAGTCAGGAAGATCCTCTGGAGAAGGAAGTGGCGACCCATTCTAGTGTTTTTGCCTGGAGAAGTCCATGGACAGAGGAGCCTGGTGGGCTGCAGTCTATGGGGTCCCAAAGAGTCGGATATGACTGAGTGACTTTCACTTCCACTTCACTTTGACTTCAAGGCTTGTGAGTTGGGAGGAGGAATTCTCTAAACAAGACTGGAGTCATGGAATGTGTCATGAAGGACAAACAGGTACAACTTTGGGGAGCAAAGCTTAGAAGGTTTCTAGTAAATATGGTTCTGCCCAGAATCCTACGGATGGACCAGACCAGTGCCCCAGTGTGGGGATTATCTGGTGAAAGCTATGGAGTGCTTCAAGAAGAAAGTAAATAAAAGCACAAACATTGAAGCATAAAAAATATCTATGTCCACCCAATGGCAACCCTTATTTATTTTATCCCCATCCTCATTCAAGTTATCAAAGTTTTTACCAAACTATTGCAATATAATGTTTTCAAACTTCGTGTGTCAGATAGTGACATTCTGTAAACATGCAATATAATTTCAAACTTCCTGTGTAAATCTGAGCCATCTAGATGCTGGCATAACAAAATTTCTTTTCTGGAATTTTAGCTGCTTTTTGGAAAAATAAAAGATTAACAAAGAATACCATTATGTTTTATTCTAATTAATATCACTAAAATGGAAAGAAACTAAGTGTATCAGGCTTGACTGTTTGCATGTTAAGTGGTATTCCCTCTTTAAAGAAATTTTTGCATCATCAAGGGATTAAACTGGCAGCTCTCGGCTGTTCCCATGCAGACCACAGAATTTGCCCCTCCTTCTTGGTGTCTGATGGAGATTTATGCCAGATGCTTAGAATAAAGGACAGGATTTCAAAATCTTACAGTCAGCATTAGGGGGAGAGTGGATTGCAGGAGAAAAAATTGGATTGTTTCAGTATTCTGAAATACTCGAAAGCTTGGGAATGTGTGGTGTTAGTATATACATTATCTAACACACAAGACATAGCTACCTTCAAATAAAAATTCAGAAAACTTATTTGGTCAGAGTGGGTTTTCTCCTTGTCACATTGTTTTCTTGACTTCAGGAAAATGTGGATGGATTTTGAGAAGTTTGCCACAAAAACTCCAAATTTTCTTTTATCAGTGCTTCACTGAAATAAACATAGATGAGATTACCAAGAAATGATCACTACTCAAAGTTTAGGATCTGTATACTCTGAATGTATAATTCCTATGGATAATGTAAAGGAAAATTGCTGTTGAAGATTTTTTCTTTACATTATGTCTTTTAAGATCTAAATATTGCTACACATGAGATTTGTGTGTTGACATTTTACTGTCTCATATCTATGATTTGGTTATTCATACCCAGATTAATTAAAATAAATTTTACCCTAAAAGATCTCATGATATTTTTACTTTATTCATAATCCTTGGAATATTTTATTAATTTTACCCAGTCTACATCTATTTTTGCTAAATTATAAAACTCTTTCTCCACACTACAGACCCTAGGGCTGAGGGGCAAACACATAGATTTTTAAATTATGAAGTCTTATTCTTGAAATAATTACACCTGAGATTAGATTCCAGGAATAAGGGTTTGGCATGCAGGACTATTTGAACCAGCCATTTGATTCTGTCAATTATCTAAAATTTTACATGATTCTCTGTTTCCCTGCTTAAGATTATATTTCTTCAAATATCACTTTATCCATTCTATTAATGTTGTAAGCTCTAACTAAACAATATATGGTAGATTAACTTCATCACATTAAAAGTTTAAATATATATAAATATATATATACACCTGCATGAGTGCTCAGTTGCTCAGCTGTGTCCAGCTCTTTGCCACCCATGGAATGTAGCCTGCCAGGCTCCTCTGCCCATGGGATTTCCCAGGCAAGAATACTGGCGTGGGTTGCCATTTCCTAGGGCAGCAGAGAATGAGATGGTTAGGTAGCATGACTGGCCCAATGGACATGGATCTGAGTAAACTCCAGGAGACAGTGAAGGACAAGGGAGCCTGGTGTGTTGCAGTCCATGCAGCAGCGGAGTCAGACAGGATTAAGTGAATGAACAACAGCAACGACTCCGGGGCATCTTTCAGACCAGGGATCAAGCAGATGCCTCAGTTGCATCCCCTGCATTGGCAGGTGGATTCTTTACCTCTGCACCACCTCCCAAATATATAAACACACACACACACACACACACATATGTCCAAATACATTTAAAAATTTTGCAGAAAATCATTATTAACTTTTCAGAGAATGTTGATAATATTTACGCTGCTAGATCTGAAAGTTGCTAATTATATGAAAAGAGAGAGTTGTAGGAATGCAACTTTCAGAGTGAATCTCTTCAAATATATGTATTCACAGTCACTCTTGATTTAAGGTGAAAAAAATGGCTGCAAAGGTTTTTTTTTATAAATGTCACCGTTGAAATATATTAGCATGATTAACTCATGCTACTCTTTCCTCATTTCTTTTACAGTCATGTTTTGTTTCTGGCTTTGTTTTTTATCTTCACATAAAAAGCAAACACATAATTTAAAATTTTCCTGTTAGAAAATAATCCTAAGGCAAGTGTGATTTCTGTATGCAGGACACTGGATTTAGCTCTTTAGACCATCTCTCTCTCACCGAAAGCAATCTATTTTACTTGTGTGTGTATGTGTGTGTGTACACACAAAAACAATATTTTCCTATGTGAAAATAGGAATAGGAATTCCTATTTGAAAACAAACTGCAGTGGAGATTAAGTTTTTAACTAAGAATCTTAGGTTCTCCTTCTTCAGCACACATAGGAAGCTTGCCCCCTTAAATTAAGCATGACTACATGAATTGCTTCAGCCTTTGCAAAATGAGCAGAAACATTTTAGGGCTGGGGTGCAGTTTACCTTGTCTGTGTTCCAGACTGTGCAAGCTGGGTCTCTGAATGAAAATGATATGGAAAGAGTCCTGTCACAGTTTGTTACAGACATTTGCTATTAACCACACCCCACAAATAAATTAAACCTTTCTTGTTCAATCCACTAAGATTTGTTACTATATCAGTAACCATATTGTCACCGATATCAGGCTTTCCTGATTCTCTCTGTTTATCTCTTCCTCATTTCTTCCTACTCAAATACTCATAGAACATAAAGCATTATAATCAATCTTCCTTTCTAAATTAATAGTGTAACATGGAACAAAAAGACAATGGTTAATTGAAATCCAGTTAGACAACAGAGGACTTTTTTCTCTATATATTTATCTCTTATTCAAAAAAATTCCAATACTAACCTTTGTAATTCCATCCTCTCTCCAATACAATCAGTACTTCATAAGTACCCACTTCCCAGTGTTTTTCACCTGAGCTACTTAAATAGCTGTTGTATAGTCATGTCCGATTCTTTTGCCACCCTATGGACTGTAGACTGCAGATTCCTCTGTCCGTGGGATTTCCAGGCAAGAATGCTGAAATGGGCTGCCACTCCTTCTCCAGGGGATCTTCCCAACCCAGGCATCAAACCCTTGTCTCCTGCATTGGTAGGTAGATTCTTTACCACTGAGCAGCCAAGGAGAGGCACAGAGAGAGTAACAGACAAAATCTGCTATAGAAAAGGGCTATGAAAATGACTTTAATGGAGTGTAGTCTGTAATCAAGGATATGGTTTTCCCAGTGGTCAGGTGTGGCTGTGAGAGCTGAAAAGTGAAGGCAGAAGGACAAAGAATTGATGCCTTCAAACTGTGGTGCTGGAGAAGACTCCTGAAAGTCCCTTGGACAGCAAGGAGATCAAATCAGTCAATCTTAAGGCAGATCAACCCTGAATATTCACTGCAAGGAGTGATACTGAAGCTGAAGCTCCAGTATTTTGGTCATCTGATGCAAACAAGACTCATTGGAAAATTCCCTGGTGCTGGGAAAGATCAAGGGCAGAAGGAGTAGAGGGCATCACCAGTGCAATGAACACGAACTCGGGCAAACTTCAGGAGATGGTGAGGGACAAGGAGGCCTGGCGTGCCACAGTCCACGGGGTTGCAAACAGTCGGACATGACTGGGTGACTGAACAACAACAGCAACAATCTGTAAAAATACTGAATCCCGTTATAACTGAAGCAAATATAATATGGTAAATCAGCCATACTTCAATAAAAAAGAAAAGAAATATGGGGTAGTTATAGAAATAGTTCAAATGCTTATTGTTTTGACTCAATAATCTAAGAATTGAAATTCATAGAAATTGGGAATGTACAGGACACCTTAGATGATAGCCTTAAGGGAAGCTACTACTGATGCCCTAGAGTGTTCTTTGGCAATAATAAATAAATAATAATAAATAAATAATAATAAATAAATAATAAATATATAAATAAATATATATATATATATTTATATAAATATATATATAAATATAAATATATATAAATATAAATAAATATATAAATAAAAAATAAATAATAAATAAATAATATTAAAAAAATGTGGTTTGACTCACAAAAAGAAAAAAAAGTGGAAATACTCTAA
Organism: Odocoileus virginianus; assembly: GCF_023699985.2. Taxonomy (NCBI): domain Eukaryota; kingdom Metazoa; phylum Chordata; class Mammalia; order Artiodactyla; family Cervidae; genus Odocoileus; species Odocoileus virginianus. The sequence goes on from NC_069698.1 coordinate 20,155,448, forward strand.
AATATGAAATAGTATTGTTAGTCTGATATCAGTTTTGTTACTAAATAATAAGATGAATCAATGAATTATTTCTAATTTGCCATCATCTGTCAAAATCCATGATCCAGTCTATATTTTCAGATTGGAGTTTCTAGATTTGCATTTCAAGTGTATAATTATCTCAGGCCACACCTAAAATCATTTGAATTAGAATCCCTCAGAGGTAGAGAGACCACTTTTGGGTAGGGTGCTTTTCAAATTGGCACCCCAGGTACTGAAAACATATTTTGATATGACTCCCATTATAGCATTAGAAATGAGTGGCAATCATGGACTTCAAATGCAAACATATTTCAAGGATTATATTATATCGTAATCCTTCCCCTAAGAGCTGCTTTGGTTGTAGTTGTTATTTTTAATTCCAGGGGGCTCAAGAAACACCTAGGTGCCCCAGATGAACTTAAGCGTCAAGATGGATGATACAATACAAAGGGTCAATGGATTTTACTAGATGAACATCTTTGTTTAGTCATATAATGGTAACTGGAAAGAGCTCTAGAATGGAAGAGAAAATACTGTTTTAGTTTTTTGTTTTGGGGAGAGATCTCTCCACCTTATCTCTACTCTTGTGTTTCTTTTTGTTTATTCGTTTTCATTTCTAAACACACCAACTGACATAAGCAATTTTAATTACTTGGTTCTGAAAAATGTCTTCTGAAGAGAACTTTGTATTATCTTCTGTGTTGTAGCAAATTGCAGTTATTTAGGAACAGCTGCTGCCTGCTTCAGGCGTGCTGAGTGTCAAGGTATTCTACCCATTTGGATCTGAAGGTCATGAACTATAGATCATTGAGTTCCTGCCATCAGGGATTCACTTGTTTTTCTTTTGTTCAATTCACATTTCATCTTTGCTCCTTCTCCATTTTCCCCCTTGATAGAGTGGAGATACTTTGTAGTTCCAATTTCCATTAGCAAAAGAGAGATGTCATCTTGATTGCAACTTTTAACTTTTAGTTGTAGGCTTCCCTACCCCCATTTTATTTATTTCTAGAGTTTATTTTCATGGAATTATTACCCTCACAGGTAAAATTTGTTTTTATGTGTGTGTGCATTTAAGCATATTTGACAATTGATTTTTATAGGGTATCTTATGTAATCTTCACTTTAATTAAACTTGGATGATATGAAGGCCAAAGAATTGATTGTACCTAAGGGGGATTTAGTTTCTAAAAGCATGTGTAACCTTTAAATATAGTTTATTAACTTATTTTAAACATAAAAGCATAAAATTATTAGGAAATTGCTTATTGGTTCTCCAGAAGACAGACTCAGAGTGGATGTGGAATGTGCAGGCTGTTTATGATGGAGCAACCCCAAATCAACACCTGTGGACAGGAGGGGCTATAAGCAGAATTGGTAGAAGAGGAAGCCAAGCCGCAGGGTAGACCCACCATATCTACACCTGTGGAGAAAGGGAGTGCCTTTTTCAGGACTGGGCTGATGAGAAAGCCAAGCTGCAGTTCAGACTTAGCACATCTCAGCTGACCCTTCAGGTTAGTTTGAAGCTTGAAAGCCTGTCAGAACTGCCCTGAGCTCGGTCAGGATGGCCAGAGCTTTATTCTACATCCCCAGTCACAGCGTCCTGTGGGACACTCATGAGTAGGAGTATGACCTTAGGGGAAGATGACCTTGGGCAGCAGTGCTGGGCATCTGAGGTGGTTCCTGAAGAGTGTTGTGAAGACTATCTGTTGACATAGCTCCAGTGGCCAAGGTATCAAGCCCTACATTGAAGGACTATCTGGATGCTACATCACTGGGTAAGTTTGTACATGTTTCATATACTATGAATATATAAATATATGTTTATTTTTGTTGAGTAGATGTGAATAAGCGTGTCCTAGTGCCATTAAGAAGGTTTCCAAAACTTATCTAAAATGTGATTATTCCCTTAATATCCTCTTAATATAACCTCTTTAATTTCCTATATCCGTAGGTTACTCAATTTGCCATATTATCTTTCTGTACAGTTTCAAGTGTACCAACCATCATTTGTGAAATGGAAAATATCATAATAAAAAAAAAAGCCTTTAGAAAAATATTTTAAGTGAGAAAAGGAAATTAGACCCGAAGTAGAATTATGTACAAATAACTTCACTGAACGTGTATATGACTGGGTTAAAGGTGGCTTTCTCTAATGGCTAGCCCCCACAAGAGGCTTCCCTTGTGGCTCAGCTGGTAAAGAATCTGCCTGCAGTGTGAGAGATGGGTTCTACCCCTGGGTTGGGAAGATCCCCTGGAGAAGGGAAAGGCTACCCATTCTAATATTCTGGCCTAGAGAATTCCATGGACTGTATAGTCCATGGAGTTGCAAAGAGTCAGACATGACTGAGCAACTTTCATTTAGCATCACTTAATGGCTAGCAGTCATTGACTATTAAAATGAAACACACGTATATTAAAAACTGAGAAAATAATACAAATTCTGATCCAATGGCAAATATATTTGTTATGGCTATATATCTAATATTTTTGGTGGGAAAATGTAAAAGAATATGAGATGAAAAGTATCTAAAATTGAATTTTGGCTTGTGTAAACATTGGCTCCTAAAGAATATTTAGAAGAAATAGGTTATTACACAGAAGAGTCAAGGGATGGTAGGTGGAAAGAGGAAGAGAACAGCAAGGTGTGTTTTAAAATGTTTCCACCTGATTCATACTGCTCCGACTCTAAGCTCTGTGGGGCTTCTTCTCCATCTAGGGGAGAGGAAGGGTCAACAGAACTAATAGCCTAGAGAAAAGTACTGGGAAAGAAAGGGAAAAAAGTAGATAAGGGAATAAGAGTATAGAAAAAACAGAAATATGAAAAGAGAAAAGAAAAAGAATCACTCATTGACAAAATTTTCAAAAATGAAAAAGAAAAAAGAAGAAAATTGGAAAAGAGAATGAACATGTCGCTTTTCAGCACCTTTAAGGCAAGCCTATGCTGTGGTCAGGTGAGTTTGACCCTGTTACCCTGTGGACTATAGCCCACCAGGCTCCTTTTTTCAAAGGATTTTCCAGGCAAGAATATTGGAGTGTTTGCCATGCCATCCTCCAGGGGCATCTTCCTGGAGGGATCGAACCCACATCTCCTGCACTAGTGGACAGGCTGTTTACTATCAAACCACCAAGGCAACCCTAAGCAGGTGCAAACCCTTCCACCAAAGAGCAGTTTGGCAAATCTCCCAACTCCTTTATTTGTCCTATGTGTCATTTTTATGGATAGCTTTGCCACTGGGGAAAAAGTAAAACATCAAACGCTAGGGCCTGGTTAAAAAACTGTCAAAACAGGTGTCACTAGGTCTTTTAAAAAATATTTCTGTGTATTTATTTGGCTGCACTGTGTCTCGGTTGCAGGACTTTTTGGTTGCAACCTGCAAACTTAGTTGTGGCATGTGGGATCTAGTTCCCAAGACGAATTTTGAACCCAGGTCCCCTGCATTGAGAGCACAGAGTCAGCCAGTGGACCAGCAGGGAAGTCCCTAGATCTTAATATTAAGTTTTTCTGATCTTTGAGCACAACCAATATCTCTGCCTCTAAAGTCATCTCAGAAATAAGCTACAGGTGCAATAGTGAAAATGTCTATAGCATAAAAGTTGTCAAATAATAGCTGTTAACTGTAAGCCTAAGTAAAAAAGAATCTGAGAAACTTATATGTCATGCTTAGCATCTTCCTTAAAAGTAGGTAAGTTGAACAGTTGCTGGAGATGATATTTGGGAGGGGGTCCAGTTCCTTGACTTACCAGTTGCACGAATCATGATCCAGATATTTAACTTAATTACTTAACCCTCAGTTTCCTCATCTTTTTAATTGGAATAGCAAACTTCATTCATACAGTGGTTTTGAGATTAAATCAGATAATGTTTTAATGGATTTAGCATAAAGCCTGACACATGATGCTTTATCAAACCACTTTTTCAGTTAAAACTAGTACATTAGATACTTTTAAATAGATTTAAAAATCAAGCATGAAGCATTTGAGGAGCTGATGAATTCTAGCTACTGTCAATATCATTTATTCATTCTCAGTGCTGTTTAGTAAAATGTTGCCCTCAAGATATAAGCCAAGGTGTAGTTATGCTAAGAATTCTGAAGGTATTTTAAATATCTGACATTTGGAAATACTGTCTGTAAAAGTAGATTTTGCTGCTTCACAAAAAAAAAAAAAAAAAAAAAAAAAGAGAGAAAAGCTATGGATAATTATATCCTAGTGGTTCTGGTTTTGTAAGGGAAGGCCCTCTGGAAAAATATGTAGAAAGCTCCATGTAGTGTCCATTGTAAATTTAAGTTAAGTGACAGTACAGATGTGCTCAGACAGTAAAGAATCTGCCCCTAATGCCGGAGCCCTTGGTTTGATCGCTGAGTTGGGAAGATCCTCTGGAGAAAGGCATGGTAACCCACTCCAGTATTCTTGCCTGGAGAATCCAATGGACTGGGGAGCCTGGCAGGCTACAGCCCATAGGGGTGCAAAGAGTTGGACATGACTGAAGCGACTTAGCACTCAGGCATGCACCTAAGTCGAGAGGCCAGATATAGTTAAAAAAAAAAAAGTCCCTGGAATACGACTTGTTGAATTTTTTAAAAAAATTATAGTTCATGTTTCCACATAAAACATAGTAACAAGAGAATGTAAGAATTTCAGATTTCTTTATCATGGTAAAAACCACTTACTTGAATTGACATGGTTTAAGGTAACACTTAAGCTAAATATTTGTAAGTACATTTTCTCTTAAGAATTTTCAAGGTCAACTTTTTAAAGAACTCTTAATCGTTGCCAATTTAACTTTTAAAGTTCTGCACTACCCAAAGTGTGAATCCACCGATATCCATTACATTGATTAAAAGTTATAACCAAATGAAATTGTTGTGATAGTAACATTAAATTCTGTTTCTTTATGAAATCATACCTTTTCTCTTTTGTTTAATTAAATCTTTATTATCACTTCCTGATATTTCCATCCTGAAATGCCTTATACATTTCAGATGCCATTGTGGGCACTGCTGCTTCTGCTGCTGCTAAGTCTCTTCAGTCGTGTCCGACTCTGTGTGACCCCATAGACGGCAGCCCACCAGGCTCCCCCATCCCTGGGATTCTCCAGGCAAGAACACTGGAGTGGGTTGCCATTTCCTTCTCCAATGCGTGAAAGTGAAAAGTGAAAGTGAAGTCGCTCAGTCGTGTCTGACTCTTAGTGACCCCATGGACCGCAGCCCACCAGCTCCTCCATCCCTGGGATTTTCCAGGCAAGAGTACTGGAGTGGGTCACCAGTGTGGGCACTAAGAGGTATTAAATTACAAAATAAATTAAAAGGTATGATACCTCTTTTCAAGGAACCTACAGTCCTACATATGCATGAATTTATTTTGACGTTAGACACCTATTTTTTGTGGTAAAGTACACAGAACATAAAATTTAGTATTTTAACCATTTTTAAGTGTTTGCTTCTGTGGCATTAATTATACTCATACTGTTGTAAGACACCCACCAGTAACCATCTCCAGAAAATTTTCACCTTCCTGAACTCAAATGTAGTACCCCTTAAACACTAATTCATCATTGTCTCCTCGCCTCACTCTGGCAACCGCTATTCCACTTGCTGTGTCTGTGAATTTGACTATTCTTGAAACATCCTTTTGTGACTGGCTTGCTTCACTTAACATAATATCTATGTTACAACCTCTGTCAAAATCTCCTTCTGTTTTAAGACTAAATATCAATAATATTACACTGCACACATGATATTGGGTGACTTTTACACTGTCTTAATTGCCAGTGATTTCCTTTTAATGAATTATATTTTAATATCTTTGCTATAAGCCTTTTGTTTTAGAATAGTTTTAGATTTACAAAAACTTTTAGAGAGTATGGAGAGTTTCTATATGCCTCATAATTTTTCCTATTGTTAACTGTTCAGCTCTTTGCGACTCCATGGATTATACAGTCCATGGAATTCTCCAGGCCAGAATACTGGAGTGGGTAGCCTTTCCCTTCTCCAGGGGATCTTCCCAACCCAGGGATCAAACCCAGGTCTTCCCCTTTGGGGGCAGATTCTTTACCAGCTGAGCCACAAGGGAAGTCGAAGAATACTTGAGTGGGTAGCCTATCCCTTCTCTATCAGATCTTCCCAACCCAGGAATCAAACCGGGGTCTCCTGCATTGCAGGCAGATTCTTGACCAACTGAGCTATCAGGGAAGCCCTCCTATTGCTAACACCTTATATTAATTAGTATGGTTTGTTTGTTACAACCAATGAACTGACATTAATACATTATTTCTGTCTAAAGCCTATATTTAGATTCTCTTCATTCAGTTCAGTTGCTCAGTCATATCTGGTTCATTGCAACCCCATGGACTGCAGCATGCCAGGTTTCCCTGTCTATCACCAACTCCTGGAGCCTACTCAAACTCATGTCCGTTGAGATGGTAATGCCATCCAACCATCTCGTCCTCTGTCATCCCCTTCTCCTCCTTCCTTCAATCTTGCCCAGTATCAGGGTCTTTTTCAGTGAGTCAGTTCTTTGCATCTGGTGGCCAAAGTGTTGGAATTTCAGCTTCAGCATCAGTCCTTCCAATGAATATTCAGGACTGATTTCCTTTAGGATTGACTAGTTTGATCATCCTTGCAGTCCAAGAGACTCTCAAGAGTCTTCTCCAACACCACAGTTCAAAAGCAAAAACATCGATCCTTTGATGCTCAGCTTTCTGTATAGTCCAACTAACACATCCATACATGACTACTGGAAAAAACATAGCTTTGACTAGATGGACGTTTGTTGGCAAAGTAATGTCTCTGCTTTTTAATATGCTGTCTAGTTTGGTCAAAGCTTTTCTTCCAAGGAGCAAGCATATTTTAATTTCATGGCTGCAGTCACCATCTGCAGTGATTTTTGGAGCCCCCCCCTCCCTGCAAATAATGTCTCTCACTGTTTCTACTTAGATTCTCTTAGTGTTTACCTTAAATTTTCTTATTCTGTTCAGGATGCAATCTAGGATATTACATTACCTTTAGTTGCGTTCCCATAGGCTCTTCTAGATTATAAGTTCTTCTCAGACTTTTCTTTTCTTTCTTTTTTTTTTTTTAAGATTTTGGCAGTTTTTAGGAGTTCAGGTATTTTGTTTTTAGGAGTTCAGGTATTTTTGATCCATCTGATGCTTCACTCATGATTATATTGATGCTATGGATTTTAGGAGAAAAAACACAAGTGCTATTTTCATCACAATATCAAGGGTGTATACTATCAGCAAATATTATCATTAATGTTAATTCTAATCACCTGCTGGGAGGAGGTGGTTGCCAGTTTCTTCCTCTGTAAAGCCACTTTCCCTCTCCTTTCATCCTGTTGTCTTTGGAAGTAAGTCTTCATGTAGTACCAACATTTAGCAGGTAGAGAGTGATGCTCCCCTCCTTAAAGGAGAACTATCTATACCAGTTAACTTGGAATTCTTCTATGTAAGAGATTTATCTATTCTTTCACTTTTATAGATTTTTGCCTTCATTTTTTATATCAGTTTGGATGAAGCCAATTTTAGGAAAGGAAATAACATCATTTAGTGTTTGCTGTGCCACAGGATCTGTGTAAAGTGTGAAAGTGAAAGTGTTAGTTGCTCAGCTGTGTTTGACACTTTCTCATTCCATGGACTGTAGCCTGCCAGACTTCATGTAGTACCCATTAATTCTTTGTGTAATCCTAGCCATAAACAATTTGGGATAGATATATCTTTTCACACTGTCGATCAATAAATCAAATCTCAGCTTTAGTAACTTCAGTTCTATGAGAAATGTACATCTAACTATTTTGCTCATGTAACTGAGATTTGAAGTTACTTTGTGACTCCAAGAAATGGATTAGATTTTGAAATTAACTATTTTGTTTTCAGTAACTCCTTTGAGAAGAGCTTTAGATATGAGCTTCGTGTAATCCTTGTAGTTATGGACCTAAGTAGCTTTGCTAATCTGTACTACTAATAAGTGTCTGTTCCATGGTAAGTGTGTAGGTCTATCAAATCCCAACCACTGCCTTTTATAGTTAGTTTCCATAGCTCTCTGTGCTGCATAGATCTATATCATTTAAACACTGAATTTATGAAGGAGAGGTTAAAACTGTAGGCTTGGGTTCCTTGGCTAGCTGAGAGCCTTGGGAAAATTGCATATCTATTCAAAACTTCTGATTCTGTATCTAGAAATTGCAGAGAGGGAACAGTGATGATGCCAGTAATAGGTACTGCAAGGATTAAATACAGTGATTGATGATTAATTAGAGTTCTTTCGCATTGTGTCTGGTACAGAGTAGGTACTCACTTTGAGTTAGCTGTCATTATCAATATTGTTCTTGTCTTCTTATTCCATACTTCAGTATGTGAGATAGGTTGGGTTTCCTGGGGGACAAGTTGGAGGTAGTTCCAACTGCAAGTGGTTAAGGCTTGAGGTAGGCAAGGCAGGAAAGAGAAGGTGAGCCAAGGTATGATCAGGTGAAATCAAGTCTCAGCCCAGTCTGATGCCATGGTAATGGTTTCACCTGTTTATAGAACCGGACTTTCGTATATTCTATCCGGCAGTATATTCTATTGGCTATGGGTTGTGGAGGAGGGGAATGGTTCTGGTGTCGAATTTTAGGCACAATCAGGAAGTTCATGGACCACCCTCAGAAAGAAAGTTCCCAAGTGCAGGGGATCCTCAGCTAAGTAGTGCAGAAGCAGTAAGAAGCACTGGAGGAGATCAGGCAGGGCACAAAAAGGGCCCATGGTTTTTCCTCCCCTACTACACAGGAAACTTCCTTAGACAAGACTTTTAGTAGAATCACAGATACTTCTCAGACTCTGCAGATTTAGAGCAATGTGTTTGCAGAAGGAAAATTGGGCATTAGATGCCTGCTTTGGAAGCTTTTAGCAAAATAACCTGGTTTGTTGTGGATTGTATTTTTCACAATTGTTTAGTTCACATTGGCTGCACTAGAGATGGCTTAGTTCTCTTCCTGGAAACTAAAATATTTATCAAGAACTATTCATAGAAACCTCCTGTGGATGGAACTAGTACTTCCAATGAAATATCACTAAGGTTATGTTGCTGTGGTTCTCTAGCTCATGGTGCATTAATCCTCACCCCTTCCTTTGTTTAGTAGCTCTCCTTTGGCCCCACCCCCAGATACTCTGATTCACTGGGTATGGGGTGAGGCCTCGGTTTTAATTTGCTTTCAATGCTTCCCAGCCAAGATTGAGAATAACCAGATTGCAGTAAAAATAGCCAGTTGGAAAGCTTTAAATTGTCTAACTGCTTCAAAATGCGAGCAAAGAGATCTGCATCTTGAAATTATTGCATTTAAAAATACCAAAAAGGTATATAATGACATTTTAAATGGTAATGTTGAGAAAAATATAAATTTCAGAGTGCAACAAAGTGTTCATTCGAGATGATCCTGAAAATGCAGAAATTCTAACACCTTTCCTATGCCCTCCAAAACAGGAGACCTTGGTCTAAAAGAATTTTAAATCATTTTGAGTGAACATTAACTTGCGCATGCAAATAATGTAGATATTAGATCAGGTATACACGCAAGCACAACCAAAGTGAATTTTTAGTATATATTCAAAAATTAAGCACTCATAACTGGACACAAATGCCCAAGAGAAACTCAGGTTGGTATAATATAACTGATATAGTTAAACTAGCTCTAACATAATTCTATTCAGATTGAAAGTGAAAGTGAAAGTGAAGTCGCTCAGTCATGTCTGACTCTTTGCGACCCCGTGAACTGTAGCCCACTAGGCTCCTCTGTCCATGGGATTTTCCAGGCAACAGTACTGGAGTGGGTGGCCATTTCCTTCTCCACAAAGGCAGTAAAATGCATGTCACGATATTTTCCTTTCTCTGAAATTAGCATTAAGAGTTTAAATAGTATATTTAAAATGAAAGCAAGTGAAAGAGTTTTAATTATTTTATTAACTGTTAAAATAATGACAATGTTTTAGTTTCTAAATAACCATAATTTTCCTCCCAAGTATTCATCTGTCAACAATATTTCTCAAGCCATTTCTGTACTTAAAAGCAATACAATTTATAGAATTATCAAATAAAGATAAAAATGTGCGTTGCTTATCCTATTATTATTATTAAACATTGAGCTCTAGTTTTTTTCAGGGAAGAGGATCATTGGTGATTGACAGTGCTAGAAAAGAAAAGAATATTTGACTATAGAACTTTCCCTTCAGAAGAATTTATTGCCCTCAACTAAAAAAATTCTACTCAGATTTCCACTGTAATACTATGAAGATTACCTTTAGAAAACCCCAGTTTTGTTTTTCCTGGCCACAAAAATTTAAAAAGTAAAAAAAGGCTACTATTAGGTTTCTGCTGGCGTTGTTAAGTTTGCCAGATAAATGTCTCAATTGAAAACTGAAACTGTGATTTATTGGGCTTGAAATATGAGGTATATCTTTTATGTAGGAATTTTAAGTATCTTATTAAGCAATGGTAAAGTTGATTCAGTATTTAATCAAAACAAACCACAAAACAAGTATGTGTAGTACTTAGCCCTCTCTCAGGATCACCAGCTACTGGAGATGGAGGAAGAAAATATTCTTACATTCTCAAATTTTATTTCACTTTCCAGCAGTGTTTCAAAAAGTACTGTCTCTCCAGATGTACACACCTAGCAGACATCTGAATGCAGGTAAATATATATGTGTCACACTCTTGTGACCCCACGGACTGTAGCCTGCCAGCTTCTTCTGTCCATGGGATTTTCCGAGCAAGAATACTAGAGTGGATTACCATTTCCCTTTCCAGGGGATCTTCCTGACCCAGGGATCGAACTTAGAACTCCCTCACTGCAGGCAGATTCTTTACCAACTGAGCCACCAGGGGATTCCCAAACATACATGTTTACAAGAGCAACTTCTAGTGCACAGGACCTTTATCATAAAATATCAGAGAAACTCACCTATTATTGTCCTCAGTAAAATAGAGTGGGTCTGAATTATTCCGAAAAAAATGCCAAGATGCATGTAGCATATGTTAACTCAGTTTTCACTCATGTTTGAGAATACACTTTTCAATCTTATAAAAGGGCAAATGTTTCTATGATTCTGCAAAAATATCTCATAGATATTTTAGATGTTTGGAAAATATCACTTCTTATTTTTTCTTTTTTTTTTAAATAAAATTTAGTCTGTGAAAAATATACATTTTACTTCTGGTTTTTCCTTCATTTTTTTCTCTGTGACAACAATGGTGCTTAAGGGGTGAGGGACAGTACATTTTAAAATGGTGATATTTGTGCTTATTAAATAAACCTAAATTTGTTGGAAGAAAATGGGCAATGAAACACACATGCTAGAAATATCATTATAATATTAGCAGAAATAATAGATAAGAACTTGTTACTCTGCAACATACTGAAAAATGAATAGAACTGAATAAAAGTGAACATTTTTTTCAAAAAAAGCCAAGAACAACTCTAGAATGGTAAGTACAGAATTACACTCACCTTCATGTGAATTAAAGAACTTAAATATAACTGGCTATTTAATTGGTCTGGTTGTAACACTGCTGTTACCTCCCCCAGGATGTGCAGAATTGGATAAATGGAAATACAGAGCTTTTATTAAATTTTAATTGTATTTTATTAAGGCACAGGAAAAAAGACATTTTTGTGGTTTTATTATCATGGTAATTTGCCAGGAGAAGGATTTTAATGGTTTAAATGCTAATTATTCAAAGATAGATTAAGCTTTACAAAAAGAAAAATGGTTGCTCAGAGATTTGGACATGCTGAGGAATAAAAGATAACATTTGATATAACAACCCATGCTGATCCTTTAAAAAAGAAAACAGTTGGATTAAGAAAAATCTGCATTTTGAAAAGCCAAATGAATACATAAAACCATAACAAAGACAAATAAATATTCATTCATTTATTCAGCAAATGTTTATTAATTGCCTCCTTTGTGTACCAGTAACTTTTAATCACTGGACATACAAAGTCAAATTATACATAGTCCTGCCATTGTGGGTGTTCTGTGGGAGGCAGTGAGAGATGTGAATCAATAATAATATAAGACAGGGCTGGAAAGGATTGAAGTTCTGTAGAATTGCAAACAGAGGCACCTGTGGGAGCAAAGGAAAGGAAGGGACGTTTCTCCAGAAACTTATTTTAAGGCATTAGGAAATAGCGCAATGTAAATAGGTAAAGCCAGTCCAGGTCCAATATAGCAAAGCAGAGAAACAGCAGGAACTGGGGCAGTAGGCAAGGGCTAGGTAGCAAAAGATCCTTCTTGCCAAGGTAAGGAGCTTAACATTTATCTGAAAATTCAGGAAGGAGCTATTGGGAGATCCCCACCACCCTTAAATTGAGGTAAAATTTATGGATTGTGAAATAGACTTAGTGCAAGTTTCTTAGTAGGCCAAGGATATAGTGAGATCTTCATTTTAAAAGTATGAATTTGGCAGAAGTATAGGCTCCCCAGATGGTATAGTGGTAGTGAACCCACCTGCCAATGCAGGAGACATAAGAGACGCAGGTTCGATCCATGGGTCGGGAAGATCCCCTGGAGGAGAACAGGGCCACCCACTCCAGTATTCTTGCTTGGAGAATTCCATGGACAGAGGAGACTGGTGGGCTATAGTCCATTGGGTAGCAAAGAGTTGGACATGACTGAAGTTACTTAGTACACATGCATGCACGCACACATGGGAAATAAACCATCTACCATCTGTCTTTAGAGCAGTCATCCAAAAGATATCAGTGTCTCCGATATTCTTGCTCACCAAATGTCTATGTGCTCCCACACTTTCCTGCCTCTGCTCAGTTAGGTAAGACCACATGATTAGTTCTGGCCAGGGGATTATGTCAAAGGATGCAGAGAGTTGGCAAAGGCTCCTCCACCTTACCTTCTTCCCTTCGATGCAGGCTTAGAAACTGTGCTCTCTGTGATGCAGCCTCAACATTAAAACTCATGCTCCTTGGAAGAAAAGCTGTAACAAACCTAGACAGCATATTAAAAAGCAGCGACATCTCTTTGCCAACAGAAGTCCATGTAGTCAAAGCTGTGGTTTTTTCAGTGGTCATTGGCAGATGTGAGAGTTGGACCATAAAGAAGGCTGAGTGCCAAAGAATTGATGCTTTTGAACTGTGGTGTTGGAGAAGACTCTTGAAAAAATCCCTTGGACTGCAAGGAGATCAAACTAGTCAGTCCTAAAGGAAATCAACCCTGAATATTCATTGGAAGGACTGATGCTAAACCTGAAGCTCTGATACTTTATATTTAGCCACCTCATGAGAAGAGCTGATTTACTGGAAAAGACATTGATGCTGGGAAAGATTGAGGGCAGGAGGAGAAGGGGATAACAGAGGATGAGATGGTTGGATGGCATCATCGACTCAATAGATATTAGTTAGAGCAAACTCCATGAGATAGTGAAGAACAGGGAAGCCTGCCATGCTGCAATCCATGGAGTTTCAAACAGTCGGACAAGACGAAGTAACTGAACAACATCATCTCTCCCTAATTCAGTTCTTGACCCCCTTTGACCCATTCTCAAAATAAAAGGTAGAATTTTTTTTTTTTGAAACACAAGTAAATCATGTCACTCTTCAAAATCCTCCAGTGGGTACCTTTCTCAGAGTAAAGTCCTTAAAATGATCTATACAGTTCTATATTTTCTGGTCCCTAACATTTCTCTGATTTCAGTTGTTTCTCCTGTTAGTCACTTTCAGCTCTAGCAATGCTCATCTTCTTGCCGTCACTATAACATGCCAGTTAAAGTGCCTTCTTCGGGTCTCTCACACTCACTACTCACTGTATCTGGAGTGTCATTCCCCCAGATCTCTGTGGTCTGTCTCCTTCTCTGCCTTTGGATACCTGCTCCAGTATCACCTTCCAAGTTAGGTCATCCTAAACCACCCAAAATTAGCGTTCTTATTCTCTCAGCGATCTTGTGAGTTAGATAGTATTTTTACATTAAAGTTGAGGGAAAATGTTTGCAAGATGTTATCCCTATTATTAAAAAAAGGAAACAAGCTCACAGAATCATGACTACAGTGTTAGTTTGTACCATTTATTCTACATTCTTTATATCTATTAACCTATTTAATCGTAATAAGAAATCTGTTATCCACAAAAATCACATAAAATATCTAGAATCACACAGTCATTCAGCTGCATAGATAAGCTGAGACAGCATCTTTGAATTAATCATCTTTTACTCTATTGGCTTCTGACATTATCATTCAAATCATGCATAACCATAGTATTAATTATAAATATGTGCTCAGGGATTGGTTACACATATTTCTCAGTTAAATATCTCCTTCTATAATTTACATTACCCTGACTATAATTTTCAAAGTTGTGAAATATTAAAAGCCGGAGTAATTGGAAATTTTGTGTTGTTGGCATCTCAATATGGGCTGTGCTGCAGTACTTTAGTCTATATTGTAAATTATTGTAGATTTTTATCACAATCCTATTCTCCCCAAGAGATAGTCTGTTTCTCTTCTTAACATAGAATTGCTTGAGAAATGTCAATACATAACTTCTAAAAAAATGCTATTTCAGAATTTTGCATTCCTGTTCATCTTTGGATAATTTTAGAAATATTATCTGTGCAACTAGTTCACTGTTACATCAGTGGTGCCTAACTAACAATAGCTGGCATTGCATAAAGCCATAGAGTATTCAAAACTGAAGAAATACAAAGATCTCCTTTAAAGCAGGGGTTAGTGAATCTCTCTAATATGATTATAGGAACACATAAATGACATAAAGGCAGGTAGGTAGATATTTAAAGTTTTTTTCAAAGTTGCAATAATTTAAGACACCATTTGGCTGCTCAAATTGCATTTGTTTATAAATTATCTATTAACATTTTCCCATGCTTCTGCCCATCACTTATAAAAGTATTTTATTATACACAGAAAGTTGTGTTAATGATATTGCTCAATAGTGTACGCAAACCTCATTTTTGTTCTATCTCCCTTCACTTCTAATCTCTATTTTATTTCCTATCTTGCAACTGAAGCCCATTCTATTATGTTTGATGTGTTTTTAAACATTCATGTAATCATAGAAAATATTTAGAAATATTTGTAATTGTGTGTTTTTAAATTTTAAATATGGTATTGGGCTATAAATCTTACTCTGCTTCTTATCTGTTTTTAAACTCAAGGCTGCTTTTAAGTGATATATGGTTTATTATCTTCATCTAGTTGTTTCTAATTGGTGAATAAAATTTCACAAGTATATATCCACTAGTTTTTTTTACCCACACTTCCAGTTACCTGTGCTTCCTCCCCTTACTGGTAAAACTGTAATTAATTGCTCTCATACAGGCTATGGGAGATTTTCTCTGAGATCCTCATCAGAACTATGATCCCTGCCTCCACGGGCCTTCCTCTGTTTAATTGTACTAAGCACTTCCATTTACTTCCAGAATGCCTGTGCCAATGTAAACTCTCAACAGTAACTCATTTCATTCATATTTTTGAATCTGTTTTGCACTGCCAGTCACTTATTTTGCTTGGGTATCCCTACTTTTCCACATTTTTATTGCATGCTTGTTCTTTTATTAGCACTTAACAACAGGATGATACAGGTTTGCTTTAGATCAAAATGTCTCTCTTCTAGTATTAGGCTGTGCTGTGCTAGGTCGTTTCAGTGTCCAGCTCTTTGTGACCCCGTGGACTGTAGCACTCCTGGCTCCTTTGTCTATGGGATTCTTCAGGCAAGAATACTGGAGTGGGTTGCTGTGCCCTAGAGAGTACAAGTAATTTGTGAGATAAACCTGGACTTTTACAATTAATTGTTTCTTTCTTTGCCTTATAGTTGTTTTGTTTGCCTTATTTAATCCCATATATAAGCTTCTTAAAGATAGGAGCTCTGCCTTAGATATTCTGATATTCATCCATTCATTTATTCATTAAAATATTTACTGAGCATTTCTTTCATTATAGTAGTTTTCTAGGTAGTGCTATTAGAGATGTTAGTAAGACCCAATTTCTATCTTAAGCAGCTCAAATTAATAGTGGAGCAAAGCATGAAAATAAATGATAAAAATGCAAAATAACTGCTGCTATAGAAATGTATACACATATATGGGTTATCTCTTTTGCATTTTGTTTATGCTTCTCTGGCCTTGAAACATGAGAAAGTAGAGAAAGGTAAAAGTTTTTATTTTCCTTTTCTCCCTTTTATCTCCCTCATTCTTTGTTACTGCAGAGCAAGTACTGTGATAAGAAACAAAGTGACCTCTTACACTTAAATAGGTCAGAATTGAACTGAAGACTGATTACTTCAAATGTGTATCAAAATATTGACTTTGGAACCAAGTTTTAAAAATTGAACAGATAATAGCTAAATGCTTTTTATGAGAGATTGAGTGTTAACAAGACAATGGAAAGTAAATCCCACTTTTGATATAAAAAGGTTAGTGAAGATGCACCATCATAAATAACTTCTTACTCCTGGTATAAGAATTGGTCAGGAAAGAGGACCTCCATCGTACACAGCAGTTTGTAAAAAGGGTGTCTTAATTCTTGGCTTCTTACTTATGAAATTTCCTGGAATTAGTTCTTTTGAAAGGCACCGAGTAGACTTAAGTCATAAGTTTGTAAAATTTTGTAAAATTCTCTGTGTTGGCCAGCCATACACAATTCAAGGTGAAGAATCCAGCAGATGGAAATAAAGGTTAGTGGTACATACTGCTAATAACTTTATTTGGTGAATTTGAAAAAGAGGACTCTGTACCCTTCTTTCCATGTTCTCCATTTGATTGGCACATGCAGTTAGGATAAGATGATTAGAAATGAGTCTTAAATTCTGGAATGTTAAGAAACAATGAACTCAAAGAAGAAAGAGTGGGGCGGGGGGAAGCATTGTCAGAATTATGTCCTGTTATGTTTCTTAGAGGAAGAAATACTTGAGGAGAATCCTCAAATGTGGCTCACCAGGTGACTTTGCCAGGTAAATGAGGGAGAAAGGGAAAGTTTTGGTAGAGAAACTATCTGCAGTGGCCCAGAGATATGCAACAGCGTACTCTGTTCAGGAAGTTAAAAATGGCTCATTAATGCTGGAGCAGAGTCCGGCTTAGAAGGCCAGGAAGGCTGAGCTGTGTGAAATAAGCCTGGAGAGGTAGGTCTCATGAGAAAAGAAATATAGGTTATTTTAGAGCAATAGAAATATACTGAAATCTTTCTCTCTCTCTTTTTCTTAATTAGAAAGCTATATTTATTATAGAAAATTTGAAAAATGTAGAAAAGTAAAAAGATTAAAATAAATTTCTTCACTGTCCTATCCTCCTGAGATGATTATTATTAACATTCCTTTCTGTATCACCAGCCCCACCTGTATATCCATCTATCTGTATTTTTAGTGTATTACTATTATTTTAGCTTACTATTTAGTTTGCTATACATTTTAGTTTGTATATCTTTAGTTTACTATATCTTTAAGGATTGCAGTGCTTTGTAATAAGCATTTTTACTTAATATACTGTATTGTCCCAATATTTATGATATTTCTATAGTACTTCATATTCAAAATACACCCTATTGTATTTGAAAGTTAAATTTAAAACATGACAAAATTCCTTGTTGATGAGTTTATTTTGAAAGGAGAATCAAAATAGACATATTGTGCACTAGTTATTTCTGGCTTATGATAATCTAGATAACATTTTAATCTTATTTGATTTTCTTTCAATGAATTTGTCACTAGATTTTAGTGTAAAATTTTCTGTGACTCTTTAGTCTTGCTCTCCTACTTCCTATGTTTAATGGGAAAATCCCAAAGTATGCCAATGATATTTTCCCCGTTATCTTTTGAAAACACTCCAACTATAACCCTCCCATCAAAATTCATATGCAATTGCACTCTTGTCAAGATTTCTGATCATTTTCTTGTTGCTGAATGCAATTTAACTTTTTAGTCATCTTCATCCTGGACCTATAAGAGTCATTTGACATTGCTGATTTTTTTATACCTTATTGAAACACTGTTCTTGACTTGGCTGCTGGGCACCTATTCTTACAATTTTCTTTTTACTTCACTACCTATGTCTTTTGAGCATTGTTTCCTGATTCCTCATTAGTTGGCTTCTAAACTTTGGAATAACTCAGGGCTTAGTATTTGGATTTCTCTTTTATATGCGTGTGTATGGACAGGGAGGCCTGACGTGCTGCAGTCCATGGGGTCGCAAAGAGTCGGGCACGACTAAGTGACTGAACTGAACTGATATATATATTATAAATATATTATATATATACAATATACTCACTTGTAATTTATATGTATAAGAAAGTCACTTGGTCATGTCCGACTCTTTGCACCCCAATGGACTACACTGTCATGGAATTATCCAGGACAGAATATTGGAGTCGGTAGCCTTTCTCTTCTCCAGGGAATCTTCCCAACTGAGGGATCAAACCCAGGTCTTGTGCATTGCAGGTGGATCCTTTACCAGCTGAGCCACAAGCGAAGTCCAATTTATATGTATGTGTGTGCATAAATATAGATCAATTATATATTGATACATATATTTTTATTATATTTATACACAACATACAAACACACTACACATAAATTTATACATACCCTATAAATACACTATTCCTTCTATGGGTGATTTCACTTCTGGTATGTACTATACAGCTTATATGATATATGTTGATTTTTAGTCATGTCCAACTCTTTGCAACCCCATGGACTGCTGCACACCAGGTTTACCTGTCCTTCACCATCTCCTGGAATTTGCTCAAATTCATGCTAGTATAGCATATAGACATGATTCTTGGCCTTTTTTGGGCAAAAAACATAAAATTCCTAATGATGATATTTCATAGTTTATTATACTTAGATGACACTCCACACTATTGAATTTTTTTGCTGTATTTCTTGATGTCAGTCATATTTTAAGTAGAATTAAAAGATGCAAAGGAAGGGGAGGGAAAAGTCAAAGTTATTTTAAAAATTCAAAATGCTTCGAACTGTTATGTTGAAAATGAACACATGACCTCAGACACACTGCCTCAAAACATGACCCCTTGGAACTTGTACCATTACTTTAAGATGAAGGAATTTGAGTGACAGGTGCATGAAGGACTCAGTGGCCTGGCTGTTTTACTTGAAGCCATAACACCCTTATGTGGGAGATGTCCCTCCTAAACCTGAAGGAAAGGAGCATCCTTATCTTTAAAGACAGTGGGGTGCCAAGAGGAATCTGAAAGAATGGTCATCACCATTCCCCTGGTTCACCACCCTTAGCTCATGCCCTTTTTGTCTTCTGCTGCTTTCCATGACTTTTCACTCTTCATCGAATCTAATGTAAAAATGTTCAGGCTTAACCTTTTCTTCAAGCCTTTGTTTCCCCATGAAGGCTCCTATGTCTCATAAAACTTCTATCAAATAAATGTGCTTGCTTTTTTCTTATTAATCTGTCTTTTGACAATCTACTTTATAGGACCCCAGTCAGAAAACCTAGAAGGGCAGTAGGAAAAATAACTTTTTCCTCCCTTGCAAAAGTATTCAAAGTTTTTCTATTTATCCTAAAACAGAATAAGTTTTTATATAAATTTATTGTAAAATAACATGAAATAAAATATTTTGTTTTATATGAATAATACACATATATAAATATATGAATATACATTTAAATATATTATATATAAAGTTAAGTAGAAAGAAAATAATAGGTGGATGTATTCACTTTGAAACTTGATATTTTTTAGCTGACTTGCATATTTCAAGGCTTTATATTCTTTTAGCACATATTTCTGCAACTGAAGGCATACTGATTCTTTTCCCCCTCAGGTTATACACAACTCAATCCTTTTCTTAAATTGGGAAGTTTGGTTGTACTTTAGTCTTGGCATTTAATCTTGACTGTGAAACACAGGCTCTGGATCAAAACGCTTAAAATCTCATCATCCTAAAGCTAGTAAGTGACAGAAAGGCTTTTCAAAAGCTCTATGGAAACCACTTATGTTGAGTAAATTATATGCCACAGTCAAACATTTTTCAGAAAGTTTTAGACAACATAATGGTCGTGGGAATTCCACAAGTTTGGTTTCTTCATTCAAGAAAGTTCTATAATATGATTTCTGTGCTAATGTTTTACATATGCCCCAGATTTTATTATGCTATCAGATTTGTAGTGTAGCTTAGAAGATAATCAAGCAACAAATTATGGAATTTTGAGTCACAGCAGTTATGCAGCAAACAGGCAAATAAAGAAAAACAATAACTATTTTTTAAAATGTAAAACTAAAACTGAATCTTTCAGTTAACAGCTAGAGACATGTGAATTCCACACAGTTTTTTAGCTATATTAAGAAATAAGAAATTTTAGCTGTAATAAAACAAAAAAGCAAAGAAGTTGGAACCAATTTAAAAAAAATGGGCCTTATTCTATTGATCAAATGTTAAAAATATAGAATATCTAAGTTTTCTGCATCATACAAAAAATAACGATGAAATATTTTGTTAAGAATGTAAGAATGTTTATATTCTAATAGCCAGCCTATCATAGCATTCCACTCTGCGGTGACCCTGATCCACTTCTTACTTCTCATATAATAATCACTTCATTTTGCCCTGCAACTTTGTGGCTCTGTGGCATCTGCATTGGAAGGGTAGAAATTCTAGCTCTTCTATGAAAGACAAAAGTCAATGTGGGATGGAATGGAGAAACTTCAAGGCAGTAAACAGATGTAAAAATTCTCCTTGTCCTGTTTCCCAACAGCTGCCAATCACAGGATTTTCACAATAAGACACCCCTGAGAACAAAGTCAGCCATCTCTTGGTGCTTGTCATCCTCATAGAGGACTCACAGCAGGCAGGATAGCAAGACTGGCTACCTGGGAAATCCAGGCTTGGGGGATGTATAACAATGAGAATGACGTTAAACAAACGGACAAGGATGGTATGCACTCTCTTCATTGGTGCCTGTTTAGCTCACACAACTCCAGTGACTAGAACAATGCAGATCCCAAGAGAATTAACAACCAAGGTTCGTGTCAAACCCTCAGTTTGGGCTATGCTCTTTGCTTTTCATTGTCAAAACCAGCTAAAAGCTGGGTGTTGTGCTTCACAGATTAAGACAATGCCTGTTCTTCCCTTTCACAAATAGGATTACAGTACTATGTGCTTAAAACACATTTTTTTTTTTTTTGTTCTTGTTTTTAAACTCAAATGCTTGATTGACGATACCCTGGGAGATGCCATTGTTTCTGTAGCAATCATTGTAGTATCCTTGAACACAGAGAGCAGTGAAGACTCTCTCCCAGGTGTTTCATCAATGTACCAGAAGGATGGCCTCTTGGAGGGTTCACTTGTCCACTGCTTTAACATCAACTGATGTCTATTTGAAGAGCATACAAGAAAGAAGACATTAAATGGTACAGGGCAGAAAAGAGGGAAACTAAGTTCATTGAGGGCCTCCATCTGCAAGCAGCATGTGTGGGATGTCAATTTAATAATAGCATTGACAGCTTTTCTCTGGTGTCACTCTAACAATGGCTCCTTTGACAATTTATA
The DNA here is from genome assembly GCF_023699985.2 of Odocoileus virginianus. NCBI lineage: Eukaryota > Metazoa > Chordata > Mammalia > Artiodactyla > Cervidae > Odocoileus > Odocoileus virginianus. Next base: position 20,176,992 of record NC_069698.1, read on the forward strand.
AAATGGACCCTTTGTAGATGTCAGTGAGTGGCACTGCATACATTTATGAATGCCCTGCATAACTAACATTCTCCCTGATGCTGCACTTTCAGGATCTGTCCCAAGGATCTTTTCAAACTGACCCAGGGAACGGGTATATGAAGATCCAATGAACCTATGCTGTGTATTTGATACAGTTTTTAATGTTGAAACCCCAACATCATCAGATCATAAATCAAAATGTTTAAGTAGTTTGATAAATAGTCTTGGGCTAGAAGATACTTTTGGACTATGTTACTCTAACACGAATATCAAGTGCATCTAATCACTTAATAATTTTGTGATGAGCTTACTATAAAGTGATTTCACTATTTCAGGCAAAATTTGGCCTTTCAGTGTAAACATAGATCATTCTCATGAATTGATTCACTGTGTGAATTCACTGTGTACACAGGTAAAGTTTTTTTAAAAACCTTGAATAGCACTGACAGCAAAAAATGAACAATGTGGAAGCAACAAAAATTCCTCAGCACTCAAATTCCAGATTATATTATTTAGGTTATTCTTAGGGCTTTAAACAGTTTTTTTTTTTTTTTTTTTTTTTTGCCTATTAGTATTGAATTAATCAGGAAAGTCTTTAAAAATGCAAATGGATTTTGCAAATATCCAAAATCAAATTTCTACTTAAATTTCAGTGATTCATGCTATGTATAGGGAAACTATTGTATTTTCTTATTTTAGCAGTGTTTCATAAATTGTTATTCCTAAATGAGCAAATACATACAAAGCATTTGAATCAAGATGGCAAGTATATAAATTATTATAGTCATCATGAAGAGTTGATTTGACCTGATCAATGACAATTTCGTTCACTGTGCTAAAACTACAATTACAAATGCATCACATCTTTACAGGAATACTGAGCAGTAGTTTTTAGTGATAGATGACAGAAACATATGCATATTACTTTTAAAGGAATATTCATTGATTCATTAATCCTTTAACCATGTTTTATTTCCTTGAATAATTTTTACAGTATTCACATTAAAATAATAACATGGTTTAAGTTAGAAAATTTTGAACTTTCTTATTTGATAACTGTTATGCTATTTCTGCTATCTAATTATCTAATAATTTATAATATTCAGCATTCTACTCTGTATAGGATTAATTCAATTTGGAGTTAAAAGACGAGAATCACAAAGTAATTCTGTAGTTAATATACAAAGTTCTGGACCTGTAAAGAAACTTGAAAATTCATATATCTAACTTCATCATTTTACCTATGAGGAAACTAAAGCCACAAAATTTACTGATTCTGTGTTTTAAGACAAATTTTCTGTTAGTAATCACAATATAGAACATATTAATCAGAAATTGTCAAATAATTTAAAGAATTTTAAAAAATGAGAACGTAGAAAGTCAGCTCAGATTCTTTGTGAAACATCTCCATCCACAATGGTTATTTGCCCTGTATATGTGAACTACTGGGCAGGTTGTAACAAATGGATATATATGTATATATGCATGTTTCATGGAAATATTAATGTAAATCAAATGTGAAGGCATAACTAATCATTATTTACTCTCAATACTGATTTAACAGTTAACTAAATTGATCAAAACAAAGTATTACCTTAAGCATTTTTAGGGATAATTCCCTGGTGGCTCAGATGGTAAAGAGTCTGCCTGCAATGCAGAAGACCTGGTTTGATCCCTGGGTCTGTAAGATCCCCTGGAGAAGGAAATGGTGACCCACTCAATATTCTTGCCTGGAAAATCCCATGGACAGAGGAGCCTGGCAGGCTACAGGCCATGGAGTCACAAAGAGTTGGACACAACTGAGCGACTAACACAAACATTTTTAAAGAGTTAAGAATCATTTAATTTGATTTAATAAATAAGGTAGCCTATGAAATGGGAGAAAATATATGTAAATCTTATACCTGATAAGAGGTTAATATCTAAACTATCTAAGAAACTCATATGACTCAAAATACCCTAGTAAGCTAATTAAAATAATTAACAGAGGAACTAAACATTTTTCCAAAGAAGATATACAATTAGACAGTGGGTGCATGAAAATATCACTAGTCATCAGGGAAGCACAAATCTAAACCAAATTGAAATACCACTTCAAATCTGTTAGAATGGATTATTACCAAGAAGATAAGAGATAAAAAGTGTTGGCAAAGGTGTGAAGAAGAGTGAACCCTTGTGACTTTACTGTGTATTAGCTTGGGCACAGTACTTAACATCTCTAAACCTTTTTAGTCCTCATCTATAAAATAAATAAACAAATAAATATGAAGTTCTTCCTACATTATATGATACATAGTAGGAGCAAGATAACGCTAGTTAACTATCACTGATAGTGGCACATGTGTTACTGGTAGAACTAAACCGCTTTACAAATCTCATTGAGGGGTTACAGTGATGCCACTGAGAAGAATGCTCAGTGTGGGTGCAGGCAGATGACAGTATGTGTGTGTGTGTGTGGCTTAATACTGCAGTTTTATATTTTCAAAATATTAATTTTGGTAATTTACCTATAGAAAAACAAAAGTTTGAAAATAATTGTGCTGCCATTGGGGGCATGTTTGATGAATTAAAGCTTGACTATGGAGGTGAAACTTGGCCTTTCATGTCTTTGAAGGTGAATTCTATAATCAAAAAGAGGGCATAGTAAATAATAGATTGAGAAAACTGGTTAAACTTTCTTTGCAATATTGTGTCTGCAAGAATAAAATAAAACTCTCATGAGATAAGCTATAGACTGATTGATTGTAATACATTACATTGAAAAATTACTGTATCAGTGTAGATACATGTTCTTGGAATATAGATGATGCTATCCAACCATTTCATCCTGTTGCCCACTTTTCCTCCTGCCGCCATCTCTTTCAGCATCAGGGCCTTTTCCAATGAGTTGGCTCCTAGCATCAGGTGGCCAGAGTATTGGAACTTCAGCTTCACCAGTCATACCAAAGAACATTCAGGGCTGATTTCCTTTAGGATTGACTAGTTTGATCTCCTTGCAGTTCAAGGGACTCTCAAGAGTCTTCTCCAACACCACAGTTAGGAAGCATCTGTTCTTCAGCACTCAGCCTTCTTTGTAGTCCAACTCTCACATCCATACATGACTACTGGAAAAACCATAGCTTTGACAATACAGACTTTTGTCAGCAAAGTGATATCTCTGCTTTATAATACAGTGTCTAGGTTTGTCATAGGTTTTTTCCAAGGAGCAAACATCTTTTAATTTCATGGTTGTAGTCACCATCTGCAGTGATTTTGGAGCCCAAGTAAATAAAATCTGTCACTGTTTCCACTTTTTCACTATTTATATATCATGAAGTGATGGGACCAGATGCCATGATCTTAGTTTTCTGAATGTTAAGTTTTAAGCCAGCTTTTTCACTCTACTCTTTCAACTTTTTCAAGAGGCTCTTTAGTTCTTCTTCACTTTCTGCCATTAGAGTGATATCATCTGCCTATTTGAGATTGTTGACCTTTCTCCCAGAAACCTTGATTCCAGCTTGTGAGTCATCTAGCCTGGAATTTTTCATGATATAATCTGCATGTAAGTTAAAGAAGCAGAGTGACAATATACAAGGAGCCTTGATGTACTCCTTTCTCAATTTTGAACCAGTCCATTGTTCCATGTGATTCTGACTGTTGCTTCTTGACCTGCATGCAGGTTTCTCAAGTGGCCAGTAAGGTGGTCTGGTATTCCCACCTCTTGAAGAATTTTCCACAGTTTGTTGTAATCCACACAGCCAAAGCTTTAGCATAGTCAATGAAGCAGAAGTAGATATTTTTCTGGAATTCCCTTTCTTTTCCTATGATCCAGCAGATGTTGGTAATTTGATCTATGGTTCCTCTGTCCTTTTCTAAATCCATCTCATACATCTGGAAGTTCTTGGTTCACATACTGCTGAGGCCTAGCTCAAAGGATTGTAAACATAATCTTGTTAACATGTGAAATGAATGCAATTGTATGGTAATTTGAACATTCTTAGGCATTGCCTTTCTTTGGGGTTGAAATGAAAACTAATCTTTTCCAGTCTTGTAGCCTTTGCTGAGTTTTCCAAATTTGCTGGCATATTGAGTGCAACACTTTAACAGCATCATCTTAGTGGGACAACGTGAGCACTGGGCATGTCATCTGAGTATGTGGAGCTGTTGAAGGGCGTGTCCCTGACAGTCAGGGCCTGACAACACGTGGTCCACTGGAGATGGAAATGGCAGACTGTTTTTGTATTCCTCCCTTGAGAACCCTGTGAACACAATGAAAAGACAAACAGATATGACAGTGGAAGGTGAACCCACCAGGTCAGTAGTTATTCAATATGTCACTAGGGAAGAGCAGAGAAACAGCTCCCTAAAGAATTATCCATTAAAAGTTATTTAAATTGGTTTCAATGTCAAGCTCTTATAAGTAGTTCATTCTCATTCAACTCTTGACTGATTTGAATGGATCATTAACTTGATTATTTGTAGAAATGCACCCATCACAAATATTTAATGCCACTGCGATTTACTCAGCCCTTCCTAGATGCTAGTGGCGCACTATCTTTGGAATATGATTTTCTCCATGTGGGGAATTAAACAAGAAAAACCTCTAGGGGCCTAACCAGTATAAAAGATTCAGCTGTGTTCACTAAAACAGCCTTCCTGTGTTCATTAGACTCCCCTTTCCAAGCACCCTATCTTTGGAGATGAGAACCCTCCAACTGGTTAATTTCATTATTGCAGATTGGAAGGTAGCACATATCTGGAGTGTGTGAATTCACTGACATCCTCATTTATAAATGAGTGGCCTGTGCATTTACTTACCATGAAATAATTCCACAAAGTATGGTTGTGTTAGGACAACTGAAAGGAAAACAAGCAAACAAAAAATTATTTTTTGCAACACAGAGTATTCCAATGGTATAACTGAACTCTCTTTAAATTGAGGCTGTAGGCCATAGCATAGCATTTCTAGTTAAAAATAAAATAACTTATTCAATGATGGTTTTCTAAATCCATATAAATTTGCCAGGAGCAGTTGATGGTTCCACACGTTTTTGAATTTCATCAGTGTAAGGAGAAAATAAAAGGAATTTGAATGGTATTTCAGTGTCCTGGAACAAACCCTTTTATGTTTTTACATATATTGCTAAAAATGTGGCATGTGAAATATTTAAGTTCACTTCCTTATAGTCTTAAAGCAGGATTGAAATGGATCAAGAACTATATATAACCAGTGAGCCAGCCAAGTCAAACATATGTGAAGATAGAAAATCCTCCGTAAATGTGATACACAACATTAACTATAAATGTAACCATGGCCTCCCATTTCATTGTTGATTTCCAATATCCTTCTCAAGTGTTATGTACATATAATTCATCAAAAATTCAGACAGAAAGCTTCCCTTGTGGCTCAGTAATAAAGAATCTACCTCCAATACAGGAGACACAGCTTCTATCCTTGGTCTGGGAAGATTCCACATGTTGTGGAGCAACTAGGGCCATGAACTACAACTGCTGAGCCTGTGACCTAGAGCCCGGGAGCTTCAGCTGCTGAAGGCCACATATCCTAGTGTCCATGCTCAAGAACAAGAGAAGTCACTGCAATGAGAATCTCGTGTACCACAAGTAGAGATTAGCTACAACTAGAGAAAAGTCTGCCCAGCAGGGAAGGCCCAGCACAGCCAAAAATAACTGAATAAATAAATGAAAATTTAAAATTCAGGCAGAAAAGCCAGATGGCAGGCAAACCTTCATCAAAATCCTTATGTGAGAGGCACTGCTTTTCTAGAATTTAAAAACAGCAGTCCATTATATTAAAGGCAGATTTAACCTAAAGAAACTGACCAGGTAGCAAGACATGCTACTCCACATTTCTTTATATCATGTTATTGTGAGAGATGGTCAGTCATGGTGCTTCCATAGAGACAGTGTATGATGTCAAAATTGTTGCTTATTCAAACAAATGTATTCATCCAGTGTGATGGTTAGTCATCAAATGAATAGAGCATTTAATTTTTTCATTTCTCAGAGAGACATGATGTAAAAATTGCCCATGAAAGCAGAATTTCAGCATGTGTGTGTTAGTCACTTAGTCATGTCCAACTCTTTGCGATCCCCATGGACTGTAGCCCACCAGGCTCTTCTGTCTATGGGATTCTCCAGGAAAGAATACTGGAGTGGGTTGCCATTCCCTTCTCTAGGGGAATCTTCCTGACCCAGGGATTGAACCTGGGTCTCCTGCATCACAGGCAGATTCATTACCATCTGAGCTATAGGGAAGTCCATCAACTTCAGCATAGGAAGGTATAAAAAAAAAAAGTAGTCAAAATGAGCAATTAAAAGAATAAACTCAGAGTAAGTTAATGATAATTACAGCCTTATTGTAATTTTTTTCTATATATATTGATGCTTCCTGTACCATTTTTCTGATGCATTGTCTGGATTGTACTCAAAATGCAACTTTGAACATTACAGTTTCAACAGTAAATCCAGAGTTTTATGAAAAAGGAGAGGATAGACTGCTCTTGTTTTTATTTTTGCTGTAACCAATTACAACAAACACAGTGGCTCAAAACATCTCACATTTATTTTCTTTCAGTTTGGTCATTCAGAAGTTTGACAAAGTTCTCACTGTGTTAAAATTAAGGCATGGAATGGACTGTGTTCTTTCTATAGGCTCTAGGGGGTTATCCATGTCTTTCCTTTTTCCATATAGCTTACCTGCATTCCTTGGCTTATGACCTCTTCCTCCGTCTTAAGAACCAGGATCCACACATCTCTTTGACCCTTCTTCAATTGTTGCATCTCTGTCTATCCGATCTAGTCTGGAAAGGTCGTTTGCTTTTAAGAACTCATAACTAGGTTGGGCCAACCAGGATAATCCATCCCATGTCAAGGTCTTTAACCTTAATACCATTCACAAAGTCACTTTTATTCTGTAAAATAACATATTCACAGGTTTAGGGAATGCCTACCCCAAAGCAGAAATACAGCAAATGATTAAAGTGTATTTGACTGCAGTTAAAATTGATTGTCATTGGCATTCTTGCTCCAATTTTTGTCAGCATTTTTTGTTGAGTCTCTACTTTAATGTTTATTCAGTTTACTCAGAAACTTTAGCATAATCTGAATCAAAAATCTGGCATTCATCACAGGGTGTGGAAATAACCTGCTAACCTTTGTACTACAAAAAGTTGACAGAATTCTCTGGTTTGGTATGTACAGCCAGCAGTTTGGAGATGTTCTCCAAAGCCCTTGCCAATTCTTACAACTAAAAAGATGCTGAAAACATTACTTTGCACTTAGACCTTTAGCTGTGCACTTAGACCAGCCTTTTTCCTTTTGAGATAACTTAGAAATTATATGTGGTAAGTATTTAAAAAAGAGTAGTGACTGTTTAGTAACAACACCTAGTTATACACTTTTACACATTTTTGTGAACTTAACCAAATAACTCAGTCTCTCTCATTTTTTGCTTTCTCATTTTTATCCATTCTTATCATATCTCATCATGTAGGGGTGAGGGTCAAATGTACTGATATTAGATTTGTAGACAATTAGATGCTATGCAAATGTTAATTATTTATAATTTATTCTCTTAGCACTCCCCTTATTATTTTCATTTTAATTAAAACAGTAAATCAGTCACATACATACGTGTGCACTCAGAGAAAAAGACAAGCGACATGATTAGCTAGGTGGTTCAAGAAATGGTTCCAGAACTTCCATATTTGCTGTCTTTTTCTTTACGTGGAATCACTTTAAAATTTCCATATCCTCTCTTGAGATGGGGCTGAGACTGGGGCAGGACCAGGTTTTAAACTGTCCTGCTGCTGCTGCTGCTTAATCGCTTCAGTTGTGTCTGACGCTTTGCAATCCTGTGGACTGTAGCCTGCCAGACTCCTCTGTCCACGGGATTCTCCAGGCAAGAATACTGAAGTGGTTTTCCATGCCCTCCTCCAGAGGATCTTCTCAACCCAGGGATCAAATCTGGGTCTCCTGCGTTGCACTGCCCTGAGACACCAGAGAAGCCAGTTAAATTGCCCTAGGCTATCTAGCATAAATTAAATTCCTAAGACCCTTAGGGTTGATAAGTTAACATCCTCATTCCACTTTTACTTTGGAAGAACTGTTTCAAAATAAACCATCTCACAGCAAGTTATAGGCACTCAAGAGAGATGCAGGAGAGAGAGGGAACTTGTCTTTCCAGTTTGCTTCTTAACAAGAAAGAAAGTAGGGAAGTGGGGTTACCCAAGTGGTCATAGTATCTTCTTAGTTGTGCCTATCTGTGCTCACTTCTGTTACTACTTTAATTTTCAAATTAATTTTGGCTGAGGCCTTGTGTGTACAATAAATACCACTGGACTTTTCATAAATTCTAGAAGAAATGCCTTGGGTTTGGATTTTCATGGCATCTTTTCTTGGAGTCTCAGGGCACCTGCTCCATTTCAGGTTCATATGATCCACCCCACGGAAGCACATAATACTTTCTGCAAGATCCCTCTGCCAGGGGGCTTGCAGTAAATCCCTCTGCAGCCAGACAAGTTGGCCTTTATTTTTTGCATTGCTCTGGGCATCTCACATGACATTCCCAAATAAGGTATTGTGCTACAAGCCTGCTATGATTGCTAGTAATGACTTAACTGCAAAGGAATTATAACAGTATGAATAACAGTGGTTTGCACTGTGAATGTCCTCACTACTCCAAAAATGCCAGAGCAACAAATAGAAAATGCTTCTTATTTGAAAGTATGAAAGGAGTAAAAGTCAGAAGACTACAACTGCTGCTAATCTGTAAACACTGATTGTTCATTCAACAGCAGGAAGCAAAACAAATGTAAAACGTGTGATGGCATTAGCCATTTTGCTGTGTGCAAAGGCAGTTATACAAAAGGAATGAAAATAAACTAAAAATCATATTCAAACACAAAACATTTGGGCGGAAATAGGTAACTTGTTAAACCAGATATTCTTGTGCATTTTGACTTTGGTGTTTGTTAGAATCACATTACTATTGTTATGGGATATGTGTGTTTTCCCTTATAGTCTATCTAGCATTATAGATCAGGGTCAGCGAAGTACAAAATTAAATTTATGTTCTCAATACCTCTTGATTCCAAAAAGAATATGTTTCTTTTCACAAATAAACACTACATTATTTTTTAAAAGCACAAAAGTTTTTCTTAGAAAAAAACAGATATTAAATGGCCTTATTTATTATGTGGCATATAAGGATAAACATGAATTAAAGAGTTTATCCACTCAAGATTCAGTAAATATTCCTTTAACATATGTAAAACTTCAAACAGTCATTTATTTACTAAACTGATTTTTCAACTCTATCTTAGAATTTAACTGTACATTAGAATTGTAATGTACAGTTAAAGATTGTAGATTGGATGCAATCTTGTGTCACATTATAAATTAGGAAAGTGAATTGAACAGATATTTATTTAATAAGAGGTAGGAAACTGAGAAGTTTCCCAGTCTAGAGAACGAATGAGTGCTTCTTAGCTTTTAGAAATTTAGAATTGCTAATATATAGGACTTTGCACACTGTAATGAATAACCTTTAATTCATGACTTTCAATAGATGCTATATTCCATTAATAATCTTGCTCTGCCAACTTATTTTTAAGCATCTTTGTATTCTAAAATAGAAAAGATGTGTGAACTCTCTAAATTATTTCAAAAATCTACCTACTTGGATATTTCTTTTACTCAGGTATCCTTTCCACTTGAAAGTATCCTAATCTGATAATCTGATTTAATTGCTTATTTTCATGACCTCATGAGAGTTTATTTATTTATTTTTTTGTCTAAACATCTATTCTACTTTCCATGATACTGAATGCCTCAAGCATCGTGAGATTTTGGCAAACCAGATGCATGAAAGAAGGATGGTATCTCAAACTGGTGGGGACATCCTCCACAACAGCAGTTACCTGTAGAGACTCACTGGCTACTCAACTATCAGATGAACCCTAGGTTTGGAGATTTACTTCCTCCTCTTGCCCTCTCTGTTTGAATGCTCGCTTGTTCCCCCATGGGACAAGAAATGGCTTACACTTGGGATTCTTGAATGATTGCCAGAAAGAAATTGACTCTGAGAATTGTCATTTTCCAGGTTCCCATAGCGTGCAGAAAACCTGAGAGACTGGCCTGATATGAACATAGAAGTATTGATCTAGATGATAATCATAACTAAATACATAGTTATCTTCTAAGGTGGGGTAGAAGGATCTGTCAGACCTCATTTTGGTACTACTATAAGAAAATTAATGTTCATACTTATATTAACAGCTTTAGGTCACTGAAATCACATAAAGGCTATGATGCAAAATTTACCACACAATTTCATGTGTTAGTCCCAAATACTGAAGTATTTTCTCATTATCTAAACTAGGTCAGGGGTTGGCATACTATGGGTGGCAGGCCAAATGGGGCCTGCGATCTCTCTTTGGCAAGCCCACAAGCTAAAATATGATTTCAAAGTCATTGAAAACAACCAAAGGAAGAATCACATACCACAGCATATAAAAATTATATGAAATACAAATTTTCATCTCCATAAATATGCATTTGAATACAGCCATCCTTGTTTATGTATATATTCTTGATGACTGCTTTTACACTGCAACAGCAGAGTTGAGGAGTTACAACAGAAACCATATGGCCCATAAAGTCTCAAATATTTACTCTCTGGCCGTTTGCAGAAGATCTCTCTACCTCTGAACTGGATTATTTACTCTTCAGGGTCAGAGACCATATTTTGGACATTTCTAACAGCTCTCAGATTAAAGAAAAAATAGGAAGTACTCAACGACAATTCACTGTTACTTACTCCAATGTGACCACCTAATCAAACATGCCTAAGCTACTCTTGTTATCAGAGGACATTGTGGCCTGGAGGGCTTTTAAGGCTTGTGAGCAGGACTCCTGGTGTTCACAGCAGAGTGGCTACACATTGAGCAAATGCTCTGTATAATTAATTACTTACTCTAACTTCATTCTTCAACTGGAGAGAATGCAAACTTAAATTAGTGGAGAGATAATGGAAAGAAAAATGAAACTCTCTTTCTCACACACACATGCACACACACAGACTACAATGCGGGGTGGGGGGAAGAGAAGGAAATGGGAATAGTACTAATTTGTAGTGTAAAATAGTAACTTACAAAGTGTGTGATAAGCACATATTAGAATTTGTTAAGTTTTTCCTCTGTATGTATGTGCTTAGTTGTTCAGCTGTGTCTGACTCTTTGCAACCCCGTGGACTGTAGCCCACCAGACTCCTCTGTCCATGGGTATTCTCCAGGCAAGAATACTGGAGTGAGTTGCCATGTCCTCCTCCAGGGCATCTTCCCAACCCAGGGATTGAACTCAGGTCTCCCAAACTGCAGGCAGATTGTTTACCACCTGTGCCGTGAAGGAAGCCCAATTTTTTCCTTTAATGCTCACAAAAATCTCTTAAGGTGGTTTTATACTATTACCAGGGGTTCCCTGGTGGCTCAGATAGTAAAGAATCCGCCTGCAACGCAGGAGACCCAGGTTTGGTCTTTGGGTTGGGAATATCTTCTGGACAAGGGAATGGCTTCCCATTCCAATATTCTTGCCTGGGGAAATCCATGGACAGAGGAGCCTGGAAGGCTACAGTCCATGGGGGTCACAAAGAATTGGACACAACTGAGTGACTAACCCTTTCACTTTCATACTATTATGATCTCAGAGGTGAAGATACAGATTGACTGTGGTTAAGTAACTTCTATAGGTTTTAAAAGTTGGGAAAAGTAGACTAGGATGAAGATCTTTCCTTTAATAAGTATTTGTTATGAGTTTGAATTGTGCTCCCCCACCTCCTGCATTTAGATATTGAAGCCCTATCCCTCAGTATCTCAGAATGTGTCTATATTGGGAGATAGAATCTTTAAAGAGGTAATTATACTAAAATGAGGTCATTTGATGGTCCCTGATCTAATGTGACTAGTATCCTTATAAAAACATGAAAGCCTGACACAGGTATGTACAGAGGGAAATACAGGGGGAAGACTATGTAAACATGCCAAAGGAAGATGACCTTGGACAAGCCAAGGAGAAGGGCTCAGAAGGACCCAAACCTACTGACACTTGGTAGTAGACTCCTGTTCTCTAGAACTGTGAGAAAATAATTTCTGTCATTTAAACCTCCCTGTCTGAGGAACTTGTCATGGTGGGTCTAGAAAATACCATATCTAAAAAAGTTCAAGACAAATGTGATTTCTATGAGACTAACTATCTGCTACTCAGTTCAGTTCAGTTCAGTTGTGTCCGACTCTTTGCAACCCCATGGACTGCAGCACTTCAGGCCTCCCTGTCCATCACCAACTCCCGGAGTCCACCCAAACCCATGTCCGTTGAGTCGGTGATGCCATCCAACCATCTCATTCTCTGTTGCCCCCTTCTCCTCCCACCTTCAATCTTTCCCAGCATCAGGGTCTTTTCCAATGAGTCAGTTCTTTGCATCAGATGGCCAAAGTATTGGAGTTTCAGTGTCAGATCAGTTCTTCCAATGAATATTCAGGACTGATTTCCTTTAGGATGGACTGATTGAATCTCCTTGTTGTCCAAGGGACTCTCAAGAGTCTTCTCCAACACCACCGTTCAAAAGCATCAGTTCTTTGGTGCTCAGCTTTCTTTGTAGTCCAACTCTCACATCCACACATGACTACTGGAAAAACCATAGCTTTGACTAGATGGACCTTTGTTAACAAAGTAATGTCTCTGCTTTTTATTTTTATTTATTTTTTCTGCTTTTTAATAGCTATCTAGGTTGGTCATAACTTTTCTTCCAAGGAGCAAGCATCTTTTAATTTCATGGCTACAATCACCATCTGCAGTGATTTTGGAGCCCCCCCCCCCCCCAAATAAAGTCTGCCACTGTTTCCATAGGTGGAAGATAGAGATAAAAAGATGCAGGCTCTTTTGAAGAAGTAGGTCTAAATAAGATTATACAAAGAGAAATTGTAGGTGGAAAAGAAAAACAAGGGATTAATGGAAACCTGAAGAAATTCAGCATTTAAAACCAGCAAACATACCTGAGAAGAAGTGGCCAGTAAGTTAAAAAGACAATCAGAAGAATATGGTGTCACAGAAGCTTAGAGAAATAGTCTATCAAGTGGGAGGGAGCAGAGAACTGTGTAAACGGTTTCTTCAGAAGACATATTGCAACAAGGAGATCACCAGAGCCATTTTAAAGAACAATTTCTGTGAAATGGAGGGGAATTGAAACCCATTTGGGGTCGGTTGAAAGAAGGTTCGATAAGCATGAAAAATTTTTCTGAGATGTTTTAACATTAAGAGAGCAAAGGAAATGAACAGCAGCTTGTGGCTGGTGGAAAATGTGAAGTCTTCTTTTTTTTATTTTTTAAGGTGGAGTGATATTAAGGCATTGTTGCTGATGCTTGTTTTGCTGTTGGAAATAATTTAGGAGTGAGAAAAACGATGCAGTGAGAAAGTGGCTAATTGTGCATGCAGTATTGAAAGGGGAAGCCATGAAATGAGTGGGAATGAAGGAAGATCTTCAGGCTATGAAGAAACTGGTCTTAGATAAGAGTGGACGTCTCCTTGCTCTCTTTCTAAGCGGAGGAAAGAGACTATCTGAGTATGGACACAGATGAGTGAGTGAATTTAGTCACAGGAAGATAAGATCTATTCTGAGGATAACAAATGATTTTCAGTGACTTTTGGTGTGGATATCTTTCTTCAGTGTAGAGTGAGAGAGAATGGTGTAAGTGTTTGAGAGAGAAGCAAAGGTGTGAAATTGGAACTTAAGACCTTGAAGAAGTGTAGTGGAATTATAATATGTGCTGAGTGCCCATTTGAGATCCATAAACATAAATTTAAAGTGAGATCAGGCCAGAGTGGAGGAATTTTTTTTTTTTCCTCCAGCCATACACAGCTGCTGAGGAGACCAGTTGTCAGTGAATAGCTGGATTTAACCATGGTTGGGGGTGTGCCAGCAAGTAGGTCAGAAGAAGAGGAGGCCAAGGCCATTAGCTAGGCATGGCTCAGAGTGCTGCACAGTTATCCAAGGAATCTAAAGAATCTCCACTGGATAAGAGAGTAGCGAGGATGGGGATGTGGAGGAAAATAAAGAAAAAGATGGATTTGAAGTGTAGAAAGTAGAGTTAAGAATTGGAGGTCTAGGGAAGCTTGAAACTTATCTGGAGTGCAGCAAGAAAGAATGGTCATGAAAAGGGAAATTTAAAATGCAGGTTTTTGAGTTGGAGTTAATAGAAATGAAAACAAGATCCAGGAGGGACCTTAGAAGCTGCAGAGATCAAAGATTTTAGATGAATCAATGTTGAATTCCCAATCATGATAGCTAGAGTAGCAAAGGAGATATCAGTGAGCTGAGGAACTAAAGATGATTATGAATAAGGAGAGTTGTACATTTTCTCTCAAAATGCTAACGGGCAGGAGAGTCTTTACATCTTAGTAAAGCACTTTTTCTACTTTTCAGAAGCTGCAGCTAATGATTGAGTTTTTAGAGATGAATAAATTCTCTGTTTATCCCATCACTAAATGGTACAAATCAGTTAGTAACAGGGAGTATGTGTGTTAGTTGCTCAGTCGTGACCTATTCTTTGTGACTTCGTGGACTGTTGCCCACCAGACTCCTCTGTCCATGGAGTTCTCCAGGCAAAAATACTGGAGTGGGTCTCTACTTCCTTCTCCAGGGAATATTCCCAACCCAGGGATTAAACCCAGGTCTCCCATATTGCCGGCAGATTCACCATCTAAGCTACCATATTAGAACACCGGAAAAAATGTTTTTGATCAGACCCGAGAATTACTGGCACATATATATGTTTAGGGATAACTGTAATTGCTTTATTCTGTCTAACAAAAGGTTAGAATATTTCTCAGAAACAATCTAATATTTGAATGTTACTTGGAAATTTTGTTTTCTAAATTAATAACAAAATTTAAAGCAGTAGCATTTAAAAAATTATATTAATTTCAGTCTAGAATAAAAAAATTCTCCTAAATGGATATTTTTTAATGGACAATAAGTCAAAAATAGCCATACAATAGAGTGGCTTTAGTTACTTCAGGAAAGTTGAGAAAGCAGATTAGAACACATTTAAATGCGTAAACTCTAGTCTAATAATTGTTTATACTTTGGTCTAAAAAATGTAAAGCAGGATAGCATGAAGGTATGTCCAGAGATGAAGTTAGAAGTGATATGAAAAAGCAGACTATGAAGAATTACATATGCACTACTAGATTGTATGTGCCTTTACATAGCATCCACTTTCTAATGGGATATGAAAGATCAGTAGAGCATTTTCAGAAGGAAATATTTATTTGACTTATGGTATACTGCTATGCTCATTGACATGTGATTGACTTTTTTAAAAGAACAGTGAAGAAAATTAAATAATTCTTCTATAAGGCATAGCTTATTTTAAAAGAATAGCACATTCTTAAAGTCCTGTAAAAAGGATCCTTTCTGTAGGTGACAAGACTGTTAAATCATAAAACGACAAGGAGGTAAGCGTGCCATCTATTGGTGAAACAAGCATAATGTAAGAATATGTGCAAAGTCATTGGTCTCAGGGCAAGTTAACATAGGCATCTTTTTCTATGTCATATAAAGTAATGCTTCATGACAGCAAAATACCATAATCTACTCACAGAAAAACTGGGCTTGTTGTTGCTGTTAGTAGCCCAGCAATAAAAGGATGTCAAATCAGAAGTCAGGGCATCATAGCTCTCACCCAGCTTTATGCAATATGCAACATAAGGTTGCATGTATTGCTTCATGTCCCAAGATCCCACTTTTCTTTTTTGTAATAATAAATTTAGAGATAACAAGGATTAATTAGCTCCTTTAAGTTCTAACATTTTGCAAATTTTATAGCTTGAATGTATGCATAGATGCAGATGCTGTTTCATTTAAGTAAGTTTGCCATTTTTTAAATTTTACTCTTAGAGACATACAGACTCCTTTGATGAGAATTGTAGAAGCCACTGTATATAAGGTCTTACTTTTAGAGGCAGAGAAATTAGTAAGTTATAATTGAATGTGTGCATGTGTGCCAAGTCACTTCAGTCTTGTCCAACTCTTGGAGCCCCTGTGGAATGTAGCCTGCCAGGCTCCTCTGTCCATAGGATTCTACAGACAAGACTACTGTAGTGGGTTGCCATATCCTCCTCCAGGGATCTTCCCAACCCAGGGACTGAACCCTCATCTCTTATGTTTCCTGCATTGGCAAGCAAGTTCTTTACCTCCTGTACCACCTGGGAAGCCCCTAAAACTGAATACATAAACAAATAGTAAACCACAATTTTTATTTAAGCTGACGTGCAGTTGACTCACAATACTATATTAGTTTCTGGTGTATATCTGAAGAAAACAGAAACACAAATTTGAAAAGATATATGTGCTTCAATATTCAAAGCAGCATTATTTGCAATAGTCAAAATATGAAAGCAACTTAGGTGTCCATTAGGAGATTCATGGGTAAAGAAGATACATATATTAGAATTTATGTAAATATTGTGCTGTGCCTCTGTGCTCTGTCATGTCCGACTTTGTGTGACCCCATGGACTATAGACTACCAGGCTCCTCTATCCATGGGATTTTTGAGGCAAGAATACTGGAGCAGGTTTCCATTTCCTCCTCCAAAGGATCTTACCAACTAGGGATTGAACCCATATCTCCTGCATCGGCAGGTGGATTCTTTACTACTGACGCACCTGGGAAGCCCATAATGTAATATTACATATCCAGGATGATATTTTGCCATTTGAAAAGACATGGATGGACCTGTAACAAATTATGCTTAGTGAAGTAGGTTAGGCAGAAAAAGACAAACACTATATATATATTCTCTTGTATGTGGAATTTGAAAAAATAAAACAAATGAGCAAATATAACTCGCAGGTTATAAATTGACTCGCAGGTTAAAAAATTTATTTTTCAAAATTATAATTCTATATCTCTTTAAGCTGTGTAAGCATTAGCTTTTATTAACCTGTGGCTTAGTGTTTGCTTATACATTACATTCTAATTAAATTAGAATATTTCTGTTTTGAAGCAGCTATTAAAGTGGAAATTAAGAGTTATTTAAATTAAATTCAAGCAATCTTTTATTTAAATTTTTATTTAAATAAATTAAAGTAGTATTTCTGGGCTTTGTTGTCATTTTTTGTTCACTTTTTAAGTGACATAAAGATTTAGTTTTTTTTTTTTTGAAAAATGTTGTAGACAAAATGTATTACCATTTTCTAAATCCATTTCAAAATTAATATATTTAAAACATGACAATAGCTTGTGATGAATATTACAGGGAAGCTAGCTGATGCAGAGAAATTGGTACGACTTTTGTGGACATTATTAGCATGCTTTAATTTAGTAATTCTTCTTCTGGAATCTATCCTTAATATATGCTCAATAATGCATGGCAAGAGTTATGTACCTACATGTTCAGTGTTCTTTATAACTGATATGTAATAAACATGAAGTTTACAATAGTTTTTTACAATAAGTTTTTCAACAGCAGTTGTAGCTCTAAAGAAAATTTAAAAAAGTTGAGAAATTCAGGCAACATGATCATCATACTTATATGGTACATTCATCAAAGTTACAGTTGACATCCTCATTAGTAAAAAAAAAGAAAAAAAATCTAAATGTCAGCGCCCCAAATAGAAGCAAAAATGGGAAAGCTAAAAAAAAGGCAATATACAATGTCATATTTGAATAATCTTAATATAATGTATTGGAGAAGGCAATGGCAACACTCCAGTACTCTTGCCTGGAAAATCCCAGGGACGGAGGAGCTGGTGGGCTGCAGTCCACGGGGTGGCTGAGAGTCGGACACGACTGAGCGACTTCACTTTCACTTTTCACTTTCATGCATTGGAGAAGGAAATGGCAACCCACCCAAGTGGTCTTGCCTGGATAATCCCAGGGACAGGGGAGCCTGGTGGGCTGTCGTCTATGGGGTCGCACAGAGTCGGACACGACCGAAGCAACTTAGCAGGAGCAGCAATATAATGTATTGTTATACATTTTAATTAAGATTGCATTCATAAATAGTTCATTACATCTTAGTCCAGAAGCGACTGTGAATCTTAGACCTTGAGGTGTGTACCAGTCATGGACTGTTCCGAAAAGTGAGATCTCTCTGGAAAGTAACAGTACTCACTTATTTAAGTGAAATCACAGACAAAGGGAAGGCATGCTGAACTGTTTTCCTTTTAAAGATGAAGCCCAATATATCTTAAACAGAAAAAAAAAGAAAAGGAAATATCTCTATTATAGGATTCTTTTCCTAACTTTAGCACTAATGTTTTATTACTTTAATGTTTTAACCATCAATAAGTTATCTGGTTAACAACGAGGATCATTGGGATAATTTTTCTTAGCAGACAAAGAGATGGTGTTTATGAGGTGGAGATGACAATATTTATAAGGCTCTTGAGTCCTCACACATTTCAGTCATTAAACTAAGCCTGAAGCATAAGCAAGCTGAATCTTTGTGTCTATGTTTCCCATTCATTCTTTTATGTGAAAAATCATTTCATCACAAATTTTGGACAATGTATCATGATATAAAACTAGAACTTCAGGTATGTGTTTGTACTATCAATTCGAATCCATTTTGTATTGAGAAGGAATAAGAGGTGAAACAGATGATTCAATCTTAGCTGCTAAGACCCCATTTAGGTTCCCTAAGAATCAAGTCTGGAAATTCACTTACTTTTTTCAGCAAGAGCCACTTATTTGGTGCCTATTTGCAATGTTAAATTGTTTTATTTTCCTTAGCTCACTTTGCATATTATTTCAGCGTATATGAACATAACATCTGAAGAAATAGTTGTGTCTGTGTACATGTGTGTTCAGATGCTCAGTCATGTCCAACTCTTTTGTGACCTCATGGACTGTAACCCACCAGGCTCCTCTGTCCTGGAATTTTCCAGGCAAGCATACTGGAGAGGGTTGCCATTTCTTACTCCAGGGGATCTTCCCAACCCAGAGACTGAACCCGCATCTCTTGTATCTCCTGCACTGGGATTCTTTATCACTGTGTCACCGGGAAATCCCAAAAGAATAGATAACAAGTCAGAATTTAAAACATTTCTACCATCAATGGATTTATCAGTATTTTCATGCATTCATACAGCATGTCAGATAAAGATATATGATATCTTTGAGAAGTTATACCATACAGATTTTGTAATCTTCTGAAAATTTGAATTATTGGCACAACCAGAAACCCTTTCATCTTCCAGAGTGGTAACTGTACATGAAAATGTGAAAATGTCTACTGAGACATTAAGTGTAGAATGTCCCCTCTTCCTCAAAATAAATCAAAATAAGATCAAAAAAGGGTATTTTTAAAAATTTATCACAGGGACTTAAAAGGTTTTCATTTTTGTCACTTAAGAAATACACTGGGAAAGCTATACCAAGGAGGGAGTTGGGAAGGACATTTGTACAGATGACATTTTGAAATGTTGTTTTGGAGGAATGAGAGTCTTATGCAGGTACAAAGAGATAAGAGAAATTTATGGACATATATCCAGTTATCTGAACATAATTTATAATTAACTGGATATACCTTTGCTTTCTCATATGTTTCCTTGTCGGTTTCACATTTCTTGCAATGATACTCCAGATGTTTAAGAGGCATCTGCTGTTTAAATTCCCTGATTTCAAGTGCTCTATAACCTTCTGAATGAATTAACTTTTGAATCAAAATTTATCATGCTATTCTTAGTCTAACTTTTAAAAAGTTTGATAGAAGTACTTTGGCTATCTTTCAGTCATTCAAGCATGAAAGAGCCATTATCTTTTTCATACTTTCAGACATATTTGGAAAGATTTCCACCCTTGGTTAACTCAAACTTATGTGTAGAATGGCAGTCTGCCGTCTTCTGGCTTCTCCAGCTGCCAATCTATTATTAGGGTCCACATTTATCTCAAGAGACTGAAGATGGAGAATGGAATGAGGATAAATGTGAACTAATGCTAGGAAAGAGAAAAAGCAACAGGAGTAAGAAAACTTGGAATGTATTATCAATAGGTGAGATTCCCTCCAAAACTCTCATTTTTCTCTTTCACATGAGATCTAGCAAAGAAACTGTGCTTTTATAAGTGAGGGATTCTGAGAGCAAGTCATCCAATTAATGTTCAAATACAATTTTAGAGAAAAGGAGTCGGAGTCAGTAGAAGGGGAGTGTGGGCAAAAATAGAGGAGATGTTAGGATTCCTAGAACCAGGATTTAGATTAATTATAGTCCTGAATAGAAAAAGCATAATTTATAAAACATAGAACAACAGTATATGCATCTTCTCTCTTTAATAAACAATAAAAAACATGATTCCAGCATAGACAGTTTAACTTTGATTCCTTGGAAGATTGTAGAAAGACTCACTCAATAATCAATTTGATATTGCCTAGAAAAAGGGTAAATATTAGGATAGTATAAAGTCAGGCTGTGTGGGGAATAAATTTGGGTCCAATTAATTTTCTTCTGTCTGTGACAGAATGGTGACTTCAAGAGAAAGAGAAACAACATCGTGTTTCAAGAAATCTTCAAGTTTCACAGAAGATCTCTTTTCCATTCCAGATGGCCTTCTCTTACAGGTAAGACTTAAAAACAAGCCTGTGAGACACATATGTTACGTTCCATGGGCTCCAATCTAGAGTTATTATTTCATGAAGTCTGATTAAATTGCATAATAGCTATTATATTATGTTCAAATATGTTTAAAGGAATTTATTACTTTAATTGATATTAGTGGGTATTTAGAAATAAAATATTTAAAGGAATATTTGCAACAGTTTACAACATTACAATTGGGAGATGGTGTCAGAAGTTTTGATTGCCATTAATCACTGAGAATAAAGCTTAGGTATAAAAATTCTGCTTGGGCTTCATTTATTCCAATTAGAATGGAAGAGGGGACAATCAATTCTTTTTCTCTGAAAAAACAAAATTTCTACCAAAATGCTATAGACTGAGAATTGTATGAGTCACTGAAATAGTTCCAATTTGAGAGATTACCTTGGGCAATTGAGTAAAGAACATTTGGAGGTACATCTCTCTTTAACTTCTCACTTCTGAGAAATGTTTCCATCATTTTATTAAAGTCAGCATGCTTTTGAATACCTTTATTGAGAAGTCCAGAATGCAAGTGTGACCAGACCCACCACTGTTTAACTTAGATGCTTCTTCAGTAAAATGAAGAGAATGGATGATACTTATATTTAAGATTCTTTGTGTCTCTACAAAGGATATGATTCTCTTTCTAGAAGATCACCCAGGTTTATTAATGAATGAGCAATACTGAAGGTTTTGTTTGAGCTTCATAACAGTATTATTTAGAACTTTTGTATTTCTTTGAAACTGACTTCTGCTTAATTTTGTGTGTATGTTTTAAATGTGGGATTTATAATGTATACAATATCACCTTTTAATGTTAGTGGAAAAACTCATCTAGCGTAATAGTAAGGATTGGGGCCTGTAGTGCTTCCTTCTCCTCTAAGAAGCTTTGATAGAATAGTTGGAATGCTTTAATGCTAGCAATCACTGAGAGGATGACTACTGGCATTACTGCTTGGAGAATAGGGATGCTAACATTATATAATGCATCAGCCAGCCCCTCACAACAATGGATTCCCTTCCCGGTATCTAGGATTGCCCCTGAAAAAGACTGAAGAATTGTCATAATATTTCATACTCAAAAGTTTTCAGGCTTCTCCGTTTACCTTATGGCCACTATCAGATGACTTAATACAAGGACTAGAAAGTTTCTAGAACATTAATCTTTCAAGGCTATCATCATAATCTGATAACAACCAGACATCATTACTTCATGTGTAAGAGATGCTCAGCTTGAGGCTGGCAATCCTTTTCATGCATTGCCTTGAGTGTTCTTCTCTGAAAGGGAAGAGGGTCAAGAAACTGTTGACCAACATGTCTAAGAACTGTTCTCAGAGGGGCATATACTGATCTTCAAAAAACACTTTGCAGTGAGTTTGTAGCCAAATCTCCTTGGACAGAAGCCATAGAAATGCTCAACAGCTGAGGAAAACTTGGCAGGAAATAAGAGAAAGAGGAAAAAATAACTTTCCTCTGTTGGGATATTACATAGGTGGTTGAACTCTAAGCTCCTGTGGATGAGGATGCTGGCCTCTAATGTCTCTATCCTCTGTCTAGCATCTGGAAGAATTGTAAGCAGATTGATAATATTTCATACGAGTTGAGCAATTCCTAGATTGATAAATTCTAAAAATAGAATTAAATAATTAACTCATTTCAGTACTCTGTGTGTATGGGTTTGTGTGTGTATTTTAATAAGTAAACAATATCGTTTGATGATCATAACAACTACCTTAAGTCTTCAATGGGTTTCCCTGGCGGCTCAGCTGGTAAAGAATCTGCCTGCAATGCGGGAAACTTGGGTTAGATCCCTGGGTTGGGAAAATCCCTTGGAGAAGGGAATGGCTACCCACTCCAGTATTCTAGCCTTGAGAATTTCATGGACTATATAGTCTATGGGATCGAAAAGAGTCAGACACGACTGAGTGACTTTCATTTTAAGTCTTCAATGGGACTAAAAATTTCCTGGAAAGTTAAGAGATGCAAAATGTCATTGAATATACAAAATGTAATAAAGAAATGAAACATAAAATGTTCATATTTGCCACATGTTTTTGTTTAGTCCCTCCTATGTAATATGAGAATAAAGTGAAACACAACTGTGGGACAAGCAATTAAGAGTTACAATGGGAATGTCCTGGGCCATACACAGTGTATTTCTTGCTTGTGTTGCAAGGGAAAAAAATCTTAATGGGAAATATAAAATGTGAAAGAAAATACATTTTTCTCTTAAATATTGAACAGAGTCCTAGTAAATCTTTGCTTATAATTCCATTCTTATTGTAATGGGATGTCAAGATTTCGGAGAACATCAAATAAAACTTTATAGGTACAATATGAGTTTAATGCTAGAAATATATTTTTTATAACTTGATAGTTCTATCTATGTAAAAGACAGTAGAAAGTTTTTCAAATGGGGAATCTTTTAAAATGGTGAATTTATAGGTGTTTTTTCTTTAAGCACAGAAAAAAGTTAAAGGTGCATGTTTCAAATTTAGCAGGATAGTAATATAAACTAGGTGATTCCATGGTTGCTCGGACAGTAAAGAGTGTGCCTGCAGTGTGGGAGACCTGGGTTCAATCCGTGGGTTGGAAAGATCCCTGAGAGAAGTAAATGGCAACCCACTCCAGTATTCTTGCCTGGAAAATCCCATGGTTGGAGGAACCTGGAGGGCTATATAGTTTATGGGTTCACAGAGTCAGACATGACTGAGCGACTAACATTGGATTGGATTAGCAATATAAACTAGCATCTTCTAATTGGTGAATTTTCCTCTCTATTTTCTTTAAATTTTTTGACAATCATTTTATCTGAGAAAAATGTAAAATGTATCCATAGAAGGTTATGATTATTCTTTTCATTATAGAGACATTGTGGGTGGATTATTTAGGGAAAGATTAACTAGTCTGTATTTTTTTCCTTCACTGAGAGCTCTTCCTTTGAGATGAGTGAGTGGGGATTTTTTCCAGCTGTTGGTAACTTGATATGTGGTGAAGATTAAGTTTCCTAGGATGATTATAAGAACAATGTAAACACATTAAGGGAGCAAATCCTAAATATTAAGAAAAATGGATTATATATCAAAGGTTATTAAATGAAAGAAAATATGCCCTAATTAAAATGTGAGGTTTTCTGCCTTTCTTACTTCAATGAGACTGAGATAGGGGCCACTTCTTTAGCCTTGAACTCAAACGAAAATGATTTGTGTAGGAGAACTGCAGACAATTTCAGCCTACAGGTAACATAGTGAGAAAAACTTTTCTTTAGCTTTTTTGAGGCTGTTATTTTAGCAAAATCTAGCTAAAGCTATTATATTCCTTCAAGGTCCTAGGTCAGTATTGGGCGTATTAGGAAATCAATTCATGTTAGCAAAGTTGTTGTCATCACCACTTCTGCTGTTATGCTGGATTGTTATGTACACTTGCATTCTGAGAAATAAAATTGTTGGATGCTGGAACTCCACTTACGATTACTAAGATAGAAGTCTCAGAGATCTGGGGAAAGTGCACTTAATATTGAATACCACCGGGCTGGATTCAATCCCTAAGGGGACTTGAACAAATTGACTGCCTAAAAAAGTAATCGTATGCAGTTTGGCAGGCATAAACAAACAATTGGGATCTTGCTTTTCATTTGGAGGCCTGACTGCTGTTGCTGTCCAGTCGCTCAGGCATGTCCAGCTCTTTGGGACCCCATGGACTGCAGCAAGCCAGGCTTCCCTGTCCTTCACCATCACCTGGAGAGTGCTCAAACTCATGTCCACAGAATCGGTGATGCCACCCAAACATTTCATCCTTTGTCACCCCCTTCTCCTTCTGCCTTCAATCCTTCCTAGGATCAGCATCTTTTCCGATGAGTCAGTTCTTTGCATCAGATGGCCAAAGTATTGGAGCTTCAGTTTCACCATCAGTCCTTCCAATGTGTATTCAGGGATGATTTCCTTTAGGATTGACTGGTTGGATCTCCTAGAAGTCCAAGAGACTCTTAAGAGTCTTCTCCAACACCACAGTTCAAAAGCATCAATTCTTCAGTGCTCAGCTTTCTTTATAGTCCAACTCTGACATCCATACATGACTACTGGAAAAACCGTTGTTGGCAAAGTAATGTCTCTGCTTTTAATAAGCTGTCTAGGTTGGTCATAGCTTTGCTTCCAAGGAGCAAGCATCCTTTAATTTCATGACTGCTGTCACCATCTGCAGTGATCTTGGCTCCCAAGAAAATAAAATCTGTTACTGTTTCAAAGGCAAGGAGAGATAAGAAAGGCTTCCTCAGCAATCAGTGCAAAAAAAAAAAAAAATAGAGGAAGACAATAGAATGGGAAAGACTAAAGCTCTTCTCAGAAAATTAGAGATACCAAGGGAACATTTCATGTAAAGATGGGCTCAATAAAGGACAGAAATAGTATGGACCTAACAGAAGCAGAAGGTATTAAGAAGACGTGGCAAGAATATACAGAAGAGCTATACAAAAAAGATCTTCACGACCCAGATAATCATGGTGGTGTGATCACTTACCTAGAGCCAGACATCCTGGAATGTCAAGTCAAAGTGGGCCTTAAGAAGAATCACTATGGACAAAGCTAGTGGAGGTGATGGGATTCCAGTTGAGCTATTTCAAATCCTAAAAGATGATGCTGTGAAAGTGCTACACTCAATATACCAGCAAATTTGGAAAACTCAGCAGTGGCCACAGGACTGGAAAATGGCAGTTTTCATTTCAATCCCAAAGAATGCTCAAACTATCGCACAACCACACTGATCTCACACGCTAGCAAAGTAATGCTCAAAGTTCCCCAAGCCAGGTTTCAGCAATATGTGAACCATGAACTTCCAGATGTTCAAGCTGGTTTTAGAAAAGGCAGAGGAACCAGAGATCAAATTGCCAACATCTGTTGGATCATTGAAAAAGCAAGAGACTTCCAGAAAAACATCTATTTCTGCTTTATTGACTATGCTAAAGCCTTTGACTGTGTGGATAACAATAAACTGTGGAAAATTCTGAAAGAGATGGGAATGCCAGACCACCTGACCTGCCTCTTGAGAAATCTGTATGCAGGTCAGGAAGCAGCAGTTAGAACTGGACATGGAACAACAGACTGGTTCCAAATAGAAAAAGGAGTACGTCAAGGCTGTATATTGTCACCCTGCTTATTTAACTTATATGCAGAGTAGATCATGAGAAATGCTGGGCTGGAAGAAGCACAAGCTGGAATCAAGATTGCTGGGAGAAATATCAATAACCTCAGATGTGGAGATGACACCACCTTTATGGTAGAAAGTGAAGAAGAATTAAAGAGTCTCTGAATGAAAATGAAAGAAGAGAGTGAAAAACTTGGCTTAAAGCTCAACATTCAGAAAACTAAGATCATGGCATTCCAGTCCCATCACTTCATGTCAAATAGATGAGGAGACAGTGGAAATAGTGGCTGCCTTTATTTTTTGGGCTCCAAAATCACTGCAGATGGTGATTGCAACCTTGAAATTAAAAGATGCTTACTCCTTGGAAGGAAAGTTATGACCAACCTGGACAGCATATTAAAAAGCAGGAACATTACTTTGTCTACAAAGGTCCATCTAGTTAAGGTTATGGTTTTTCCAGTAGTCATGTATGGATGTGAGAGTTGGACTATACAGAAAGCTGAGTACTGAAGAATTGATGCTTTTGAACTGTGGTGTTGGAGAAGACTCTTGAGAGTCCCTTGGACAACAAGGAGATCCAACCAGTCCATCCTAAGGGAGATCAGTCCTGGGTGTTCATTGGAAAGACTGATGTTGAAGCTGAAACTCCAGTACTTTGGCAACCTGATGCGAAGAGCTGACTCATTGGAAAAGACCCTGATGTTGGGAAAGACTGAAGGCAGGAGGAGAAGGGGATGACAGAGGATGAGATAGTTAGATGGCATCACCGACTTAATGAACATGAGTTTGGGTAAACTCCAGGAGTTGATGATGGACAGGGAAGCCTGGCGTGCTGAGGTTCATTGGGTTGCAAAGAGTTGTAGATGACTGAGCAACTGAACTCAACTGTTTCATTGTTTCCCCATATTTTCCTGGAAGTGATGGGACCAGATGCTATGATCTAATTTTCTGAATGTTGAGTTTTAAGCCAACATTTTTACTCTCCTCTTTCATCTTCATCAAGCGGCCCTTTAGTTCCTCTTCACTTTCTGCCATAAGTGTGATGTCATTTTCATGTCTGAAGTTATTGATATTTTTCCCAGAAATCTTGATTCTGAGAATTACAAATAAGCCTGGAAATCAGAGTCTATTGAAATTATCTATAGATGATCTTCTTTTAAAATCTAAAATATTTCTCAGCCTCAGAACAAACAGTAGAAGTGGCTGAATGTCAAAATGTTAACCCAAAAATCTCTGGAAATGATGGAAAGGATTGAGGATTGAAGTCAGTTTACTCAAGTGGCCTCAGTATGCCTTTGGTTTTTCATTCATGATTATCCCTACACAGTTTCAAGTCAGACTGTGAACTGTTTATCTTTACTAAATGCTATTTATGCAAAATTATGCTTAAATGATGAAAAGATAAATAGTTATAAATTACAAAAGGCTAAGAAAATAGAAGCTTTTGAGATAAGTGGAATGTCTATTTGAAAATTATGAATGGATATAGACCATTATACTTTAGAAAGAGTCATGATAAGAATTTAATTTTTCTTTGGTTATATAATAAAAGGGTACTGCTGCTGCTGCTGCTAAGTCACTTCAGTCATGTCTGACTCTGACCCCATAGACGTCAGCCCACCAGGCTCCCCCATCTCTGGGATTCTCCAGGCAAGGACACTGGAGTGGGTTGCCATTGCCTTCTCTGAATAAGAGGGTAATCAATCCATAAATATTTATTTAATGAACATATGATAATAAGAATGTCCAGAAGTTAAAAATGGCTCAGATATTGTCCCAGTCCACACAGTGTTAACACTCTCATTAGATGACAAGACTTCTAAAATTATTATAGTACTTAAGCAAAAGAGCAAATGTGAGTATATGTGCGGTGTTATAGGTGGGTTTGCATTTTGATTTCTTGGTCATAACTTTTATGAAGTCAATACTTAGTCAATACTTTTCTGAAGTATTGTCATACATAAGGTATACAACTTACTAGTACACACACAGAGACACACACACATAGTTATTTATATTGAGTTCAGTTCAGTTCAGTTGCTCAGTCATGCCTGACTCTTTGAGACCTCATGGACTGCAGCATGCCAGGCCTCCCTGTTCATCAACAATTCCTGAAGTTTAGTCAAACTCATGTCCATTGAGTTGGTGATGCCATCCAACCATCTCATTCTCTGCCATCCCCTTCTCCACTTGCTTTCAATCTTTCCTAGCATCAGGGTCTTTTCAGATGAGTGAGTTCTTTGCATCAAATAGCCGAAGTATTGGAGTTTCAGCTTCAACATCAGTCCTTTAAATGAACACTCAGGATTGATCCCCTTTAGGAGGGACTGGCTGGATCTCCTTGCAGTCCAAGGGATTCTCAAGAGTCTTCTCCAACACCACAATTCAAAAGCATCAATTCTTCAGCTCTCAGCTTTCTGTATAGTCCAACTTTCATATCCATACATGACTACTGGAAAAACCATAGCATTGACTAGATGGACCTTTGTTGGCAAAATAATGTGTCTGCTTTTTAATATGTTGTCTAGGTTGGTCATAACTTTTCTTCCAAGGAGCAAACTACTTTAATTTCATGGCTGCAATCACCATAAATCATTGGAAGTGACTTTGGAACCCCCCAAAATAAAGTCAGCCACTGTTTCCACTGTTTCCCCATCTATTTGGCATGAAGTGATGGGACTGGATGCCATGATCTTAGTTTTCTGAATGTTGAGCTTTAAACCAACTTTTTCACTCTCCTCTTTCACTTTCATCAAGGGGTTCTTTAGTTCTTCTTCACTTTCTGCCATAAGGGTGGTGTCATCTGCATATCTGAGGCTGTTGATATTTCTCCTGGCATCTTGATTCCAGCTTGTGCTTCCTCCAGCCCAGCATTCTTCATGATGTACTCTGTATATAAGTTAAATAAGCAAGGTGACAATATACAGCCTTGACGTACTCCTTTTCCTATGTGGAACCAGTCTGTTGTTCTATGTCCAGTTCTAACTGTTGTTTCTTGTCCTGCATACAGATTTCACAAGAGGCAGGTCACGTGGTCTGGTTTTCCCATCTCTTTCAGAATCTTTCACAGTTTATTGTTATCCACACAGTCAATGGCTTTGGCATAGTCAATAAAGCAGAAGCACATATTTTTTTCTGGATCTCTTTTGATTTTTCGATGATCCAGCAGTTGGCAATTTGAACTCTGGTTCCTCTTGCCTTTTCTAAAACCAGCTTGAGCATCTGGAAATTCATGGTTCACGTATTGCTGGAGCCTGGCTTGGAGAATTTTGAAAATTACTTTGCTAGCGTGTGAGATGAATGCAATTGTGCGGTTGTTTGAGCATTTTTGGCATTGCCTTTCTTTGGGAATGAAATGAAAACTGCCCTTTTCCAGTCCTGTGGCCACTGTTGAGTTTTCCAAATTTGCTGGCATATTGAGTGCAGCACTTTCATGGTATCATCTTTCAGGATTTGAAATAGTTCAACTGGAATTCCATCACCTCCACTAGCTTTATTCGTAGTGATGCTCCCTAAGGCCCACTTGACTTCACATTCCAGGATGTCTGGCTCTAGGTGAGTGATCACACCATCATGATTATCTGAGTTGTGAAGATCTTTTTTGTATAGTTCTTCTGTATATTCTTGCCACCTCTTCTTAATATTTTCTGCTTCTGTTAGGTACATAAGATTTCTGCCCTTTATTGAGCCCATCTTTGTATGAAATGTTCCCTTGGTATCTCTAATTATCTTGAAGAGATCTTTAGTCTAGTTTATGTATTATGTATCACCTATATATGTGTATGTGTATATATATACACACACACACCAAATAAAGTATACAGCTTTCCACATTAAATGTTATATTTGATAAAATTCTAAGACTTGTTTTGCTGGTATTAGTCTCATTAAATGACGTATATCTACGTGTGGTTCCAGTAAGATTTTTAAGTGCACTGTTTATTTTTGTTGTTATATTGAGTTTTTAAAAATGACTATTCATACATATGCCCTGTTTCAGATTCTTTTACATTATAGGTTATTACAAGATATTGAATATAGTTGCTTGTGTTATACCAAAAGTCCTTGTTTTATCTATTTTATATATAGCAGTATGTATCTGTTAATCCCATACTTCTAATTTATCCCTACTCCCCTTTTTTTCCCTTTGGTAGCCATAAGTTTGTTTACCATGCCTGCAAATTTTTCTGTTTTATAAATAAGTTCACTTGTATGTTTTTTAGATTCCACACATAAGTGACATCATTTAATATTTGTCTTTCTCTATCCGAATTACTTCACTTAGTATGTTAATCTCTAGGTCAATTCATGTCATTGCCAGAGGCATTGTAATTGCACCATACATTTTAATGTATTGACTATCTAACGGAAATTTTCTGATCTTTTTCTGCCATCTAGTGGTATACTCAACAGTAAGTGGTTTGTAAAAGGCAAGTGTAAGACTTACTGTATTGGAATTACAGCTTTAGGTCATTTAATAAAGTTCTGAATGAACAGAAATAGGAAGTAAATGTTTGCATTTGTAGGATACTTATACATTACCTGGTTAGTTGCAAGGTTTCTCAACGTTTCTTTCTCATTTCTTATAAAATATAAAACTTCAGGGTTAGAGTGAGCTGAATATGGCTTTGTCCAAAAGTCACAATCTTTCAAATGAAGTACCAAAGAAACTAAATGTAAAATAATAGGCTTTAAAATTCTAACTAACTGTCACATATTGCTTCAGTATTTATAATTAGGTAACACTTACCATGTATCAGGTATTATTTTAAGCACATGTACACATACTAGTTCTTTTATTTATGGTACATATCTTGAATAAAAATGTTTATGTCATCACGGAATATGTTGCTTAATACTAAGGAAAACATAGGCAGTGCACTCTTTGAGCATATAGCACAGCAAGATCCAATTTGACCCACCTCCCAGAGTAATGGAAATAAAAGCAAAAATAAACAAATGGGACCTAATTAAACTTAAAAGCTTTTGCATAGCAAAGGAAAAAAATAAACAAGTTTAAAAGTCAACCCTTAGAATGGGAGAAAATAATTGCAAATGAAACAGCTGACAGAGGATTAATCTCAAGAGTATATAAGCAGCTCATACAGCTCAATATTAGGAAAACAAACAGCCCAATCAAAAGTGGGCAGAAGACCTAAGCAGATATTTCTCAAAAGAGGACAAACAAATGTTGAATGGAAGTAAAGATGTTCAACATCACTAATTATCCCAGACATGCACATCCAAATTATGATGAGTTATCACCTAATGCCTGGAGAAGGCAATGGCACCCCACTCCAGTACTCTTGCCTGGAAAATCCCATGGATGGAGGAGCCTGGTGGGCTGTAGTCCATGGGGTCGCACAGAGTCGGACATGACTGAAGCGACTTAGCAGCAGCAGCAGCATCACTTAATGCCAATCACAATGGACATCATCAAAAAACCTACAAATGATAAATGCTAGAGAGGATGTGGAGAACAGGGAACCCTCCTACACTGTTGGTGGAAATGTAAACTGTTATAGCCATTATGGAGAACAGTATGGAGATTCCTTAAAAAAAAAAAAAAAAAAGGAATAAACCTATAACACGACCCAGCAACCCTAGCACTGGCATACACCCTGAGGAAATCATAATCAAAAAACATACATGTCCCTTAATGTTCATAGGAGCACTGTTTACAATAGCCAGGACATGTAACCCACCTAGAATGTCCATTGACAGATGAATAGATAAAGAATTGTGGTACATATATGCAATGGAGGCAGGAAGGGAAAGGTCTACTCACCTGAATGCAGAGTTCCAGAGAATAGCAAGACAAGACAAGACCTTCTTCAATGAGCAATGCAAAGAAATAGAGGAAAACAACAGAAGGGGGAAGCTAGGGATCTTGTCAAGAAAATTGGAGATATCAAAGAAACATTTCACCCAGAGACGGACACAGTAAATGACAAAAACAGTAAAGAACTAATAGAAGCAGAAGAGATGGCAAGAATACACAGAAAAACTGTATAAAAAAGATCTTGACCTAGATAACCACGATGGTGTGGTCACTCATACTGAGCCAGTATCCTGAAGTGTGAAGTCAAGTGGGCCTTAGGAAATACCGCTGCCAATAAAGCTAGTGACGGTGATGGAATTCTAGCAGGGCTATTTCAAATCCTAAATGATGATGCTGTTAAAGTGCTGGACTCAATATGTCAGCAAATTTGGAAAACCCAGCAGTGGCCACAGAACTGGAAAAGGTCAAACTTCATCCCGATTTCCAAGAATGGCTGTAGTAAAGAATGTTTAAACTAATGGACAATAGCACTCACTTCACATGCTAGTAAGATTATGCTCAAAATCCTTCAAGCTAGGCTTCAGCAGTACTTGAATCAAGAACTTCTAAATATGCAAGCTGGGTTTAGAAAAGGCAAAGGAACCAAAGATCAAATTGCCAACATCCACTGGATCATAGAAAAAGCAAGGGAATCCAGAAGAACATCACTTTTGCTTCATTGACTATGCTGAAGTCATTGATTGTGGATCACAACAAACTTCAGAAAGTTTTTAAAGGGATGGGAATACCAGATCACCTTACCTGCCTCCTGAGAAACCTGTATGCAGGTCAGGAAGAAACAGAACCAGACATGGAAAAATGGACTGGTTCCAAACTGGGAAAGGAGTACATCGAGGCTGTATATTGTCACCATGTTTATTTAACTTCTATGCAGAGTCCATCATGAGAAATTCCAGGCTGGATGAATTGCAAGCTAAAATCAAGATTGCTGGGGGAAATATCAGCAACTTCAGATAGGCGGATGATACCATTCTAATGGCAGAAAGTGAAGAGGAATGAAAGAACCTCTTGATGAGGGTGAAAGAGGAGAGTGAAAAAGCCAGTTTATACTCAATGTTAAAAAAGCTGATATTGTGGCATCCAGTCCCATCACTTCATGGCAATAGAAGGGGACAAGGTGGGAGCAGTTGACAGATTTCCTTCTTTGAGGCTCTAAAATCAAGGCAGATGGTGACTGCAGCCATGAAATGAGAAGATGATTGCTAATTTAAAAAGCTATGACAAAACCCAAACAGTGTATTAAAAGCAAAGCCATCACATTGCCAACAAAAGTCCATATAGTCAAGGCAATGGTCTTTTCAGTAGTCATGTACAGATGTGAGAGTTGTACCATAAAGAGGCTGAGAGTCAAAGAATTGATGCTTTCAAACTTGGTGGTGGAAAAGACTCCTGAGAGCCCCTTGGACTGCTAGGAGATCAAACATGTCAATCCTAAAGGAAATGAGTCCTGAATATTCATTGGAAGGACTGATGCTGAAGGTGAAGCTCCAAAAATTTGGCCACCGGATGCAAAGAGCCAACTCACTGGAAAAGACCTTGGTGCTGGGAAAGGTTGAAAGCAGAAGAAGACAGAGACAGAGGATGAGGTGGTTGGATGACATCACCGATTGAATAGACATGATTTTGGGGAAGCTCTGTTCGATGGCGAGAGACAGGGAGGCTTGGAGTGTTGCAGTCCATAGGGTCACAAACATCAGAGACGACTTGGTGACTCAACAGCAACACCAGCATTTCTCAGCCATAAAAAAGAACAAATTTGAGTCGGTGCTAGTGAGGTGGATGAACCTAGAGCCTATTATACAGAGCAAAGTAAGTCAGAAAGAGAAAAAACAAATGCAGTATATTAATGCATATATATGGAATCTAGAAAAAAATGATATCGATGGACCTATTTGCAGGGAAGGAATGGAGACGCAGATGTAGAGAATGGACTTGAAAGCACAGCGGGGGAGGGAGAGAGTGGGATGAATGGAGAATATAGCATCAACATATATACACTGTGTGAAGTCACTTCAGTTATGTCTGACTGTTTGTGACCCTATGGACCATAGACCGCCAGGCTCCTTTGTCCATGGGCTTCCCCAGGCAAGGATAGTGCAGTGGGCTGTCATTTCCTTCTCCAGGGATCTTCCCACCCAGGGATCGAACCTGAGTCTCTTAAGTCTCCTGCATTGGCAGGCAGATTCTTTACCGCCAGCGCCACCTGGGTAGCCCTATATATACACTATCAGGTGTGAAATGGATAGCTGGTGAGAAGGGGCTGTGTAGCTCAGGGAGCAGTGTGGTGCTCCCTGTCCTTGGAGGGATGGGATGGAGGGAGGAGAGGGGAGGGGTGTATGTACAAGGATGACTGATTTGTATTGTTGTATGGCAAAACCCAACACAATATTGTTAAAATTTATTTATTTATATAAATATATATATATTTTCTTTTAACAGAAAAAAAAGTAGGGGAACAAATGGAAGTGATTTTAAGACTATAATTTAGAAGGGGCTTCTTTGATAGCCCAGCAGTAAAGAAACCACCTGCAATGTAGGAGACACAGGAGACCTGGGTTCAATCCCTGAGTTGAGAAGATCCCCTGGAGGAGGGATTTGGCAACCCATCCCAGTATTCTTGCCTGGAAAATCCCATGGACAGTGGAGCCTAGCAGGCTTCAGTCCCAAGGTTTGCAAAGTCGGACATGACTGAGCAACTGAGCATATACACGCACACAAAAAACAATTTAGTAGAATAGAGTGACTATTGGCTACACGTTCAAGCTCTTCTGCCTGGGTTACTCTGTCTTCTTTAGTGAAGGGAGAGTCACAAGAGAAGGCAACGGTAATTGGCATGAATAGGATATGCAATGAATTTCTAAAATAAAACACACCAAAATGAAACGTTCAGTAGCATGTACCACTTAAAATGGTTATCATATTAAAAGATGATATCGACAAGTTCATATATACTGCCTTTGAAATATTTGACCAATAAAAATAGCTTGCTATCAACCACCCCCCCAAAACCCCCCTAAAACACTGTTTTGTGATCAAAGTCTGTTTTTTATATGAAAAACTTATGGGTCTTCACTGTAATATGTAGAAAAGAAAAAGAACTTTTAATATAGTGAGATTTGATGCATGCAAATATTAAAATTTCCTGGAATGAGGAAGAAATTAATATCACATATTATACAAAAATTAATAATAAAAATACTTTAAACACATGGTTTGTTTGTCTTACTGTCAGTAGAAAAGAGAAGTAAACCTATAGGTTGTGCATTTTCTTGAGAAATGTCAGTGTGCTCATTTGAGTCCACTTGGTTCTCTACTTTTAATTTGAAAAATGATTTTTCTACTTATATATAATTAGTGTTTATAATCTAACTTTTATATAATTATATAACATCCTAAAAGAAAAACACGGTTTTTAGAGAACTATATATAAAATGTATGAAGTGCTAATTTTCATATGAGAAAAAATCTCATCAACATTTTCTATGGAAGCTCTTCTGGTGCTTATGAGAAGACCAAAAGTGAAACTAAAGAGGGCTTATTAAAAATTCTGCAATTATTTTCCAAGAACATAATAAAAATTATTATAATCACTCAAAGATTCAAAATGAGAAGTGATTTGCCTGCTTAAAGCATAGAACCTTATTCATAGATAGCAAGTTAGTGTGCACCTCTTTGAAGTAGATATATTATTAGTTCAGTTCAGTTCAGTCCAATCGCTCAGTAGTGTCCAACTCTTTGCGACCTCATGAACTGCAACACGCCAGGCCTCCCTGTCCATTACCAACTCCCGGAGTCCACCCAAACCCATGTCCATTGAGTCAGTGATGCCATCCAACCACCTTATCCTCTATCGTCCTCTTCTCCTCCTGCCTTCAATCTTTCCCAGCATCAGGGTCTTTTCAAATGAGTCAGCTCTTCATATCAGGTGGCCAAAATATTGGAGTTTCAGCTTCAGCATCAGTCCTTCTAATGAACACCCAGGACTGAT
The DNA here is from genome assembly GCF_023699985.2 of Odocoileus virginianus. Taxonomy (NCBI): domain Eukaryota; kingdom Metazoa; phylum Chordata; class Mammalia; order Artiodactyla; family Cervidae; genus Odocoileus; species Odocoileus virginianus. The sequence goes on from NC_069698.1 coordinate 20,212,617, forward strand.
CTCTTTTAGGATGGACTGGCTGGATCTCCTTGCAGTCCAAGGGACTCTCAAGAGTCTTCTCCAACACCACAGTTCAAAAGCATCAATTCTTTGGCATTCAGCTTTCTGTATAGTCCAACTCATATCCATACATGACCACTGGGAAAACCATAGCCTTGACTAGATGGACCTTTGTTGACAAAGTAATGTCTCTGCTTTTTAATATGCTGTCCAGGTTGGTCATAACTTTCCTTCCAAGGAGTAAGCGTCTTTTAATTTCATGGCTGCAATCACCATCTGCAGTGATTTTGGAGCCCAGAAAAATAAAGTCAGCCACTGTTTCCACAGTTTCCCCCTCTATTTGCCATGGAGTGATGGAACTAGATGCTATGATCTTAGTTTTCTGAATGTTGAGCTTTAAGCCAAGTTTTTCACTCTCCTCTTTCACTTTCATCAAGAGGCTTTTTAGTTTTTTTTTCACTTTCTGCCAGAAAGGTGGTATCATCTGCATATCTGAGGCTGTTGATATTTCTCCAAGCAATCTTGATTCCAGCTTGTGCTTCTGCCAGCCCAGCATTTCTCATGATGTACTCTGCCTATCAGTTAAATAAGCAGGGTGACAATGTATAGCCTTGACGTATTCCTTTTCCTACTTGGAACCAGTCTGTTATTCCATGTCCAGTTCTAACTGTTGCTTCCTGACCTGTATATAGGTTTCTCAAGAGGCAGGTCAGGTGGTCTGGCATTCCCATATCTTTCAGAATTTTCCACAGTTTATTGTGATCCACACAGTCAAAGGCTTTGGCATAGTCAGTAAAGCAGAAGTACATGGTTTTTTTTTTTAATTTTCTTGCTTTTTGGATGATCCAGCAGATGTTGGCAATTTGATCTCTGGTTTTTCTTCCTTTTCCAAAACCAGCTTGAACAACTGGAAATTCATGGTTCATGTATTGCTGAAGCCTGGCTTGGAGAATTTTGAGCATTACTTTGCTAGCATGTGAGATGAGTGCAATTGTGTGGTAGTTTGAGCATTCTTTGGCATTGCGTTTCTTTGGGATTGGAATGGAAGCTGACCTTTCCCAGTCCTGTAGCCACTGCTGAGTTTTCCAAGTTTGCTGGCATATTGAGTGCAGCACTTTCACAGCATCACCTTTCAGGATTTGAAATAGTTCAACTGGAATTTCATCACCTCCACTAGCTTTGTTTATAGTGATTACTTCCTAAGGCACACTTGACTTCACATTCCAGGATGTCTAGCTCTAGGTGAGTGATCACATCATTGTGATTATCTGAATCATGAAGATCTATTTTGTATAGTTCTTCTGTGTACCACCTCTTCTTAATATCTTCTGCTTTTATTAGGTCCCTACCATTCCTGTCCTTTAGTGAGCCCATCGTTGTATGAAATGTTCCCTTGGTATCTCTAATTTTCTTGAAGAGATCGCTAGTCTTTCTGATTCTATTGTTTTCCTCTATTTCTTTGCATTGATTGCTGAAGAAGATCAATGAAGATCGCTGAAGAGATTGCATTGATCTCTCTTTGCTTTTCTTTGGAACTCTGCATTCAAATGGGAATATCTTTCCTTTTCTCCTTTGCTTTCTGCTTCCCTTCTTTTCACAGCTATTTGTAAGGCCTCCTCAGACAGCCATTTTGGTTTTTTGCATTTCTTTTTTGGTGATGGTCTTGATCCCTGCCTCCTGTACAATGTCACAAACCTCCATCCATAGTTCATCAGGCTCTCTGTCTATCAGATCTAGTCCCTTAAATCTGTTTCTCACTTCCACTGTATAGTCATAAGGGATTTGATTTAGGTCATACCTGAATGGTCTAGTGGTTTTCCCTACTTTCTTCAATTTCAGTCTGAATTTGGCAATAAGGAGTTCATGATCTGAGCCACAGTTAGCTCCCAGTCTTGTTTTTGCTGACTGTATAGAGCTTCTCCATCTTTGTCTGTTTTATCAGTATATGTTAATTTATATTGAAAGGTCTAATATAGTTTAGTAAGCATGCATAGAAATTAATGCCATTTAATATGCTGTATCTCTGAAATGATAACTGTGAGGTACTTTGAATATAACAGGTATTTCCAAAGTATTTTGCAAAGATGACTTTAAAATTGTATTTCTAATTTGTAATATGTACTTAGTATCTTACTGATTTTTATATTTATTTCAATTTGTTGTTGTTTAGTCACTCAGTCATGTCCAACTCTGCGACCCCATGGATTGCAACACACTATATTTCCCTGTCTTTCACTGTCTTTCAGAGTTTGCTTAAATTCATATCCATTGGGTTGATGATGCCATCCAACCATGTCATCCTTTGTCAGTCCCTTCTCCTCCTACCCTCAATCTTTCCCAGCTTCAAGGTCTTTTCTGATGAGTTGGCTCTTTGCATGAGGTGGCAAAAGTATTGGGGCTTCAGCATCGGTCCTTCCAATGAATATTCAGGTTGACTCAATTTGTTAGCAACTATGAAATAACTTGAAAAGTAATAAAAATTATGATATATATATATATTGTAAAAATTTTCTACATATGGCAAAGTTTATTTGCTAAAAGATATGGCGTTATTGGGCTTCCCTGGTAGCTCAGCTGGTAAAGAGTCCATCTGCAGTGCAGGAGACCTGGGCTCAATTCCTGCGTCAGGAAGATCCCCTGGAGAAGGGATAGGTACCCTCTCCAGTATTCATGGGCTTCCCTGGTGGCTCAGATGGTAAAGAATCCCCTTGCAATGAGGGAGGCTTCAGTTCAATCCCTGGATTGGGAAGATCCTCTGGAGGAATGTATGGCAACCCACTCCAATATTCTTGCCTGGAGAATCCCCGTGGACAGAGGAGTCTGGCAGACTACAGTCCATGGGGTCCCAAAGAGTCAGACATGACTGAATAATAAGCACATAGCACACTCTTAGTGCAAAGAGAAAACAGGTGATTTTTCCCCCCTAAGAAAACACATATATGTCTATTTTCAACCCAAATGAAGTGAAATATACTCTTATCAGACATCAATCTGGGCTTCCCTTGTGGCTCAGCTGGTGAAGAATCTGCACACAATCTGGGAGACCTGGATTTGATCCCTGGATTGGGAACATCCCTGGAGAAGGGAAATGCTACCTACTCCAGTATTCTGACGTGGAAAATTCTATGGACTGTATAGTCACATGATTGAGTGAATTTCACTTCCAGCCATTAATGTGGTTAATGAATGCCCCATCCATTGTCATCTACTACTCATGAAGGAAGCACATAGGCTTCTTATAATAGCAGTCTCTTTTGTAAATATGTTTTGCCAAGGCAAAGTCACCAATTTTGGCCTTTTGGGTAAAGAGTTGAATTATTTTATGTGATGCCCTTTCAGCAAGATTTCTAAATTGAAAAAAATTATATGTATGCACCTATCAGTACTACTGTCTTAAATTTAAAGCACATAATTTTCCCCATTACACAAAGTGTACAATTATTTAAAAGTACATTTAGCTAGAAAAATAGACTCATGGCTTATAAAACCAAGGAAGATGACATTTTCACTCAAGATTAGTGTAAACGAAGCTGGAAAACTTTATATAGTTGTATTTTCTGAGTATAACATGTAAATACACACATAGTAAAACTTAAAAGTAACATTTAAAATGCATGTGCTTCTATCAGGTCTACATAAATAATAATGAATATATAATAATATATATAATATAAATGATAATAAATAATAATATGAATATATAATAAATATTTGTATCTATTTAAACAATGCTGTATATATATAAATATAGTCATATATACATAACCATGTGTGTAATAAACAAGTTTTTATCTTAATACTATCAAAAACAATTTTATATTATTTTTTGTTTCAAGAATATTTTATTGGCTATAAAATGTTACATAGCTTTATTTCTGAATTTTAGGTCACCATTTCATATTGTTATATTTTTCTGATTAAAATCAATAACTAGCTCCAAGTATTTTAGCCTATTCATTATTAATTTTATTACAAATGCATGATAGTCAAGTGAAGTGACAAAGGCATTTTAAAGGTTCTGATATATATTTTTATATCACTATCCAGATAGCCAGTAAAAGCTCAGAGAAACAATTTCCAAGTAAGTATCAAAAGCCTTAATATTTTATGTCCCTTGACTAATATTTCTACTCCTATAAATCTGCCCAAAGGAAACAATACAAAATTTATACAGTGCTTTAAGCCTGAAATTCATTTCAGTATCATTTATTACTTTGAAATATTGGAAACCATGTACATACTTAAAAATGCAATAATGCTTAAGCAAACTATGATGGAGAATATTCTTTATGAGATACAGTCATTATAATACCAAATAATCTACAATACTATAGGAAATATAGACAATATAATATAGAGAAGATATTTATGGTATGCTGGGAAGGATTGGGGGCAGGAGGAAAAGGGGACAACAGAGGATGAGATGGCTGGATGGCATTACCGACTCGATGGACTTGAGTTTGGGTAAACTCCGGGAGTTGATGATGGACAGGGAGGCCTGGCGTGCTACAATTTATGGGGTCGCAAAGAGTCAGACACGACTGAGCGACTGAACTGAACTGAACTGAATACTTTTTAAAGAAAAAAATTCAAGAATAGTAGAAAATTTCCCCAAATAACACTGGTCATCATAGAATAGTGGAAACAGAGGCACTTTAGTTGTATCTTCATTTTTTAACTTATGCAGTTTATAAATAAGCAAGTAGATATATCAAAGAAAATACCTAATTTATTTTATAACATTACTCATGCAAATTTATCTTTACCAAAATGGAATCATTTGAATTTGGAACTATTTACTTAAGATGTCAAAATAGAATTCTAGAAATTGATGTTAACAATTTATAGTCACTGATGCTGTTGTCAAAATTATTTTTCCAACTTTAAGAAAACTCACAGATGAACATATACCAGAACACATTTCTTTCTCTCTGATATGTGAATATTGCATAGCTATGACTAGTTACAGATATGCAGAATGGGTAAATATTATTATTTGGTGCAGCATAGGCATAAATAATTTACAGTTTGCAATAGTAGTTTCTAAACCACAAGCCAATGAACTCCAGAGATTAGAAAAGGTTAATGGATCCATTGTTAGTTGCTCAGTTGTTAAGTCATGTCTGACTCTGCGACCACATGAACTACAGCACTCCAGACTTCCCTATATTTCACTATCTCTCCTCCTCTCCATAAGTTCACACTCATGCCCACTGAGTCAGTGATGCCATCCAAATATCTCATTCTGTTGCCCCCTTCTCCTCTTTCCCTCCAGTTTTCCTAGCATGAGGGTCTTTTCCAATCAGTTGGATCTTTGCATCGAGTGACCAGAATATTGGAGCTTCAGCTTCTGCACTAGTTCTTCCAATGAATATTCAGAGTTGGTTTCCCTTAGGATTGACTAATTTGATCTTCTTGCTGTCCAAGGGACTCTCAAGAGTCTTTTCCAGCACCACAGTTTGAAAGCATCAATTCTTTGGCTCTCAGCCTTCTTTGTGGTCCAATTCTCACATCCATACATGACTATTGGAAAAACCATTGCTTTGACTATATGGACCTTTGTCCATATAGTGATATCTCTGCTTTTTAATACATTGTCTAGGTTTGTCAGAGCTATTCTTCCCAGGGCCAGTGATCTTTAAATTTTGTGACTGCAGTCACAAAATTTGGGGTCACAAAGAGTCGGACATGACTGAGCAACTGAACTGAACTGACCTGCAGCCACAATCTGCATTGATTTTGGAGCCCAAGAAAGTGAAATCTGACACAATTTCCACTTTTCCCTCACTTTCCATGAGGTGATGGAACCAGATGCCGTGATCTTCATTTTTTGACTGTTGGGTTTTTTTTTTTTTAAGCCAGCTTTTTCACTATCCTTCTTCACCTTCATCACAAGGCTGCTAGTTCCTCTTCACTTTCTGCCGTTAAAGTTGTTTCATATGCATATCTGAGGTTGTTAATATTTCTTTTGTCAATCTTGATTCCAGCTTGCGAGTCATCTGGCCCAGAATTTTGTATGATGTATTCTGCATGTAAGTTAAATAAGCAGGGTGTCAGTGTGCAGCCTTGACATATTCCTTTCCTGATTTTAAACCAGACCGATTTTGTTTCATGTCCTTATCTAACTCCTGCTTCTTGACCTGCGTACAGGTTTCTCAGGAGGCAGGTAATATGGTCTGGTATTCACAACTCATTAAGAATATTCCACAGCTTGTGATTTACACAGTCAATGACTTTAGTGTAGTCAATGAAGCAGAAATAGATTAAAAAAAATTTATCTTGCTTTTACTATGATCCAGTGGATGTTGGCAGTTTGATCTCTGGTTCCTCTGCCTTCCCTCAATCCAGCCCGTACATCTGGAATTTCTTGGTTCACATACTGCTGACGCCTAACTTGAATGGTTTTGAACATGACCTTAGCATTTGAAGTGAATACAATTGTGTGGTAGTTTGAGCATTCTTTGGCATTGCCTTTCTTTGGGATTGGAATGAAAACTGACCTTTTCCAGTCCTATGGGCGCTGCTGAGTTTTCCAAATTTGCTGACATATTGAGTGCAGTACTTTCACAGCATCATCTTTTAGGATTTGAAATAGCTTAGCTGGAATTCCATCACCTCCACTAGTTTTTTTCATAGTAAGGCCCACTTGACTTCACTCTCCAGGATGTCTGGCTGTAGATGAGTGACCACACCATCGTGGTTATCTGGGTCATTAAGAACTTTTGTGTTCAGTTCTCCTGTGTATCCTTGCCACCTCTTAATCTCTTCTGCTTCTGTTAGATCTTTGCCATTTTTGTCCTTTATTGTGCCCATCTTTCCATGAAATGTTTCCTTGGTATTGCCAATGTTCTTAAAGAGATCTCTAGTCTTTCCCATTCTGTCATTTCCCTCTATTTCTTTGGATTGTTCACTTAGCAAGCTTCCTTATTTCTCCTTGCTGTTCTCTGGAACTCTGCGTTCAGTTGTGTATATCTTTCCCTTTCTCCTTTGCCTTTTGCTTCTCTTTTTTCCTCAGCTATTTGTACCAAATTTCTATGGATAAATATATATATTCCATATATTTCTTTAATTGTAAAAGTAAAGGGACTTGTATCAGCATTATAGTTTTATGAATAAGTGGATAAATAAAGTCTTTGTGGCAAGTTAACAATTAACATTTAGTTGAAAGTATATATTCATTATTTTTTTTTCAAATTGCAACTATTATCATATGTCTAATATTTACAGACTTCTAATATATTATAGACTAATATTATTAGACTTCCCTGGTGGCTCAGAAGGTAAAGTGTCTGTCTACAATGCGGGAGACCTGGGTTCGATCCCTGGGTCAGGAAGATTCCCTGGAGAAGGAAACAGCAACCCACTCCAGTAGTCTTGCCTAGAAAATCCCACGGATGGAGGAGCTTGGTGCAGGCTACTGTCCATGGGGTCGCAAAGAGTCGGACACGACTGAGCGACTTCCCCTAATATATATATTTAATATTACAATGCAATCTTAGATTTAAAACTGTGATTAAAAATCTTAGATTACCAATTCTGAAAATATAGTGTCTATAGGGATCATGTAGGGTGTTTATAATGAAGATTTCACTGCCTAATCCCAGAGATTGTGATAGAGAAGTTTGGGGGAAAATGCATTTGTGTTATGCATTCTAGATGATTCTGATGAGTGTGGTCTTTGGACCTTTATTTTAAAAACAGCACTTGGATGCTGGGAACAACTATACACTTAGGAGATATAATGATGTTGTTGTTTAAAGAAGGGACAGCACCACTGTTGCCCAGTGATAAACATTTCTGGCCTATTAGCAAGATGATATTCAAAGCAGGAAATTGTCACTAAAGACTAGCAAAAGTATAGTCTAATTGAGCAATAAGAACTAGTGTCCATAGGGCTAATATGTATGAAAACAAGCTCTGTGTATATATATATATATATACACATGTATGAGAATGTGCATGCACACAAAATAAATTACCCTATGGGGTTCTTAAAAATAAATGATCATAATTGTGATCAAAAATGATCATAATTGGCTCTGTTTTGCTTGTTGTATTGTCAAGAGGAAGGCACTGACCGCATTGTGTATTTCCTTTGAGTGTCCCTATTCTTAATTTACTATGCCAACTAAACAAGTATTGAAAACTGCATGATTAGTGTTTTACAAAATTCTTGAAATTTTATAGTATAGCAATTTTTACAAAATGGCTCAAACCAAATCTTAGACAAAGGATCAGGTAGTAATTAAATGCCAGCCACCTCTCCAGTGAAGCAGAATTTAGGTGCTTCAAACACATAACACCTTTTTCATAGTTGTTATCCTTGAGATTTCTGTTGTTTATTTTCTGCTCTCTTGTCTTCTCTGTTTTCTTCTCCTACTGGCCTGTAGCTAGCAGGAGACACTCTGAAGCAGTGATGCAATTTTGCCCCTGACCCTTGCTGTGACTGTGGATTTTGTAATCTAAGTCAATTTCACTCACAGCAGGTCCATTGGTAAAGTATTTCAGTTCTAAATGGCAAACTGCTTAAACTCTTCAGTTTTGGGTGTCCAAGGGATATCTATAGGCAAGTGACTTCTGTAAACCCACAGAAAAGGCTTCTTGACCCAGTGTGACAAATACATACTTTATATGCTCCACTGAGATAGAGTGATGCTTATAATCTTTCAACTCAAATATATTCAAATCTTGGTTATATGATCACTTTCATTATTATCTGTAATCAGAGCAGTGATTTGCAAGAATATAAACTAACCATTCTCAGATAAACTAAATGGTAACACATCATAAAAGAGGGGGCAAGATATGCTACAGATTTTGAATTTGTGGCATTGCAGACAGCAATCAAGCAGGAAAAGCAAGGGTAAGCCGGCTCATGTCCAAATGAAATTCAGAAGCAGCCGTAATCTAGATTCTTGGGTAAAAGAACTTCTCAGTTTTCACAGGGCAATATTTCAAATAAGAAGTAGAATAGTTTATGTAGAGCATGAACCAGAAACTCAAGAGGCTGCTCTTTCGTGTCTGACTCTTTGCGACCCCATGGACTGTAGCCTACCAGGCTCCTCTGTCCATGGGATTTTCCAGGTAAGAGTACTGGAGTGGGCTGCCATTTCCTTTTCCAGATCTTCCCAACCCAGGGATCAAACCCGGGTCTCCTGCATTGCAGCCAGATGCTTCACTGTCTGAGTAACCAGAGAAGCCCCCTAAGAGGCCACTAAAGAACACAATTATATGATTTATGCTGTATGTAGGACAACAAGAAGTGATGGGGCAGTGACTAATTGACAAGTGCATGATTCTCCTAAAATCGTTTTGATGCAAAAATAACTAACACACATATAACAACACTGTAACTACAGGGAAAGCATATTTGTGAGCTTAATTTTGTCTATACAATAGACCTTTAGATATTCTCTCATTAGAGTTCAATTCAGGAACTACTCTCTGCCCACCCTCCACATCCCATCCCCCCCACCCCCCAATTTCCCCTCTTCTGAAAGCCTTGGTTGACTATTAAGTATTGTAACTCAGGGGTTCTGTCTGCAGCACTGTAACCCTTTTCAGCTAAGTATGCTATTCCGATGAGGTACTGCTATCCATACATAATATTAAGTTTGGATGATTTAAACTTAGAAAGACAGTGAACAAAGACTGCTTGATTCCTGACGTATTGGAAGGCACCAGATAAGATTCAGGTCCTTTTATTAATGCTTTAAGAAAATGTGTGATTTCTCCTCATTATACTGCACAGATAACATAGTTTTACTTTTGATAAGGACCTGATACTCTGGATTAAACCATCTGGACATTCCAGCCTAAGTGGATTCTGAAGAATTTTGCCCAGCATGTTTTTAGAGTTCTTGCAATGCCGATTGCACAAGAATACACTTTAGCATGAAACTAAATTCTTAGTGAATAAAATGAGAGATGGCAGTTCTGAGGGAACTGAGCTTTAAAAGCTAGTTGCAATGTGTGTTGTGGAACTTAGTCCATCCTTTGAATATGCTGTGAAGCTTCATTTTCTAGAAATTATGACTTACTTCATGATTACATGAGACAAATTTAACTTATGAAAATTTGAGAGAAAAATTGCATTATTCTTAAGGTAAAGTAGACCTTAATAAGTAGCTTTCAGCAAAGAATTACTTTGATATTTAATTTGAATTGCTATGAAAGTTCAAGCCCATTGAAGTGAATTAATCACAAAGTAACATATCATTTTTTGTTTGATCTACATTGCCTAATTTGTTTTATCCATGGAAAAATACAGTATCTGTTGTTGCATCCAAACCATGTTCATATATTTTAAGAACAGGCATTGAAATGGTCATATAGGCTAGAGGGGAGTATCAGTAATTAGAAGTGATCATGCCTTATGACCACTCTATAAATTTGAAGGATAAAAGGATTCAAAATTATTAGCAGAAGCATTAAGTGTCTGTATCTAAAAACAAACTCTCCTTTATTCAGGAGCAAAGTATATTTTCCCCAAAGGGCTGAAAATATTTTTTGTTATTTACAATATTAAAAAAAAATTCTCTTCATAGAGGTTTCTTTCTGGCTTGAAACAGATATTATTCAAGGAGATTGTTCCATCTCATCTCTTCCCTCCTCAGTGTCTATTTTATCCTCTCTGATGCTTTCAAATTTCCCAATCCCCAGGTAAGATAGCTTTAGGCATCATGTCTGTTTTTTCACCATATATCAGCACAGAGTGCCTGGCCCATAATTATTGCTCAACAAACACGTGTTGAGTGAGTTGGAAGAGACTTGTTCCTCCACACATGCCCAGAAGTAAAGGTCGTATACCCAACAAGACTGGTCAATTGTATTGATTTATTTTCCCTGAAAATGTCTCAGGAAAGAGAATTAAAAATCTTTAACAATTGATCTAATATATATGGATCTGCTGGTAGGGTTCTAGGTAGGGATACCATACATGATTTTCTTACATAAGAAACATTTTCCACTTTATGTGTAGTTAAACAAGAAGTTTGACTTTGAAAAGTATATTGGGTCAAGACTTTGGAATTATTCTCTGATCTGTTGATAATTTCTATACTTAAGAGAGAGATTAAATAGTTGGCTCATATTTAGGTCTAGGAGACTTATATTATGTCTTAAACTTGTGAACATATTTGTGAAAATTTCCTTAAAATGTTTTCTGACTAAGCATCACAATGATTAAGTTAAAGATTTGAATGAAAAATATTATAATATTGTTTTACAGAGAATTGTAAGTTATTAGCTAATATATTTTTCTCAGTTATCCGTGGATTTAGAAAGGTTATAATACTGTACCAGGATATATTCATTTTGAATATGTGGTTGATTTCTTATTCACATAAAATAAAGGAATGCAGAAAATATGCTGATGGCTCTTTTTTTGGATGTTCATGTTACTAAATATTAATAAAATTGTTTGATCTGGAGGTCAAAAACTTTTTTTTAATTTCCCAAACTTTCTAGAGCTGTTTGCATTTTTCCTTTGGAAAAAGAAGCAATATATGGAAAATATTTAGCTGTTTGGGAAAAGCAGTTGCCACATAATATATCAGTTACCACACAACTGTCATATGATACACTGAAGTGGTTACCAAAACAATATGGTTTAATTTTATTTGTTTGTTATTTGCACATACATATTTTCCACATGAATAATGTCAAAATATCTTCTGATTCAAGCAGAAGCTCCCAACAGTTTCTTTCTCTTCCATAAAAATCTTAACATGTAAGATTTTCTTAGTTCTTGCTGAAACATGAAAATTAAGGTAAAAGCCTGTTAAATCATTTGCTCAGATAAAATATCACAGTTCAAAACACCGTGACGACTAGGAAAAAAAGGAACAAACACGATGTAAAAGCTGTGAGTGAAGTTTCCTCAGAATCTTGTTGTGGACTGGACTCCCAGAAACAGTCTCTCAGATAGCTCTGACGGGCTCTGAAGAGGTGGTGGGCAGGTTAGCACATATGCGATTTGGATGAAGGGGGTGCATGCAACCAAGTGCATATCTCGGTGGAAAATTGCTGCTAGTCATGAGGAGTTAATGGTGTTAGTGTATTTTTAGGAGTGGGAAGATGCCAAAAACTTCTCCTGAAAATATCTAATTATCTGAAGACCTCTTCTGCCAGTCTTCCCAGAGCACAGAGCGCCTCATTACACCCCGGATTCCTTGCAGGGTGTATTGAAGGTCAGCGACTGCAGTGGCTATTGACCTAATTCTTGTAGAACAGGTTGCAAGTAACATTCTTCAGTTGACAAATACATTTACAATATTCTCTCCTAGGAATAAGTTTTTTCAAGGATATATGAGCATAAACTGAACAGGAGTTATAGAATTCTGGGAAAGGCAATTGAGAAAACTGTGTGTTCTTAATACAATAATATTAGCTAAAAAACAATCTACAGATGTTCAGAAATTATTTCTGTCCTTCTTATTCAAAGAGAATCTACTGTCACCATATAGGTTGAGATGTTGCTGAGATGATTCCTTCATAGATTTTCAAAGTGTTGGTCATGATCTCCTATCTTTTCCTCAAATATCAACTTCCACCCCTATTGGTGTTCCAAAGATGGCTGGTGAGAACTTGTGATTGCCATCATAATTTTCAAAATCAAGCTTCTGGGTTTGGTGTCATGAGGACCACATTCTAGCAAATTGAAATATTCTACTAAATAGCAGTAAAATCTCTTTAACAGTTATGAACTCAACCACTTGATATTCTTTGGCTAACTTGTGGCTTAATTTTGAAGTTAAAGGATTACCCATCTTTTGACAAAATAGCCAAGGATTTATAAACATCTTTTATTGTTAATTAGCCTCAGGTAAGCTCTTTATACAGCAAGTGATCCTTCGATTGCAACACTTTTGGGATCTGAAAAGTTCTAGAATATATTTTTATTCATGTGGCAACTTCTCGATAAGAAAGCAATGGTTGATATAGACAAAACTAAACGCAGAAGAAAAGCTAGAGTTGCTTTTTACAATTTTTATAAGAAAATGATAGGAATGAATTTTAAAATGAACCTAAGAATTGTTTCACATCCAGATGTTGGTATAGAAGAGTCCATCAGCATGGAGGAATAATAAAGGCAGTGTTTGCAATGGAAACAAAAGTAACCATTTTTAGTCTGAACTAGATCTGTAGCATCAAGTCTTATAATAAGTATATAGTTTCTCTTGTCTTCACGCAAGGTAACTTTTGGGGTTTGATTTAAACATTTTAAAATCCTGTGTTTTTCCACATGTAACTAAACATCAAAATAAGATCAAAAGATCATTTCTCATTAAAGATTTGCCTGCTGGTCTTTTAAGTATATAACTTATTGATGTGTATAAATTTATAATATGTAAAATGAGAAATATAAATACTATATGCTCATCTCTGTTTCCTAGGGAGTTCTGTGAATAAATTTCCATTAATCTAGTGGCAAATGCACCCTAAAGTTGTATAATTCATGCCCTTTCTGGATGAGTTTAATAAGAAATAATCTGCTATTTTTCATTTCCTTTCCTCTCCCTACTCCAATTGCACTTCTATAGAAGTCTTAAATGTTTATGTATGTATCTGGTTATGCATATTGTAAACATCTGTCAGCTCAGTAAAACTCACTGCAGGGTAGTTATTATTTTGAAGGAAAACTGAGCTCATCACAATGAAAATAAATTTAAAACCTGCTTCAATCTAAAATTAAAGAAATACCAAGTCAGAAATTTTGCTTTTGCTTCATTGATTTGACCAGGGTAGCAAGAAAGAAAAGTAACTTATGTGTTTTTACTTTCACAACAGTCTTTAAGATGTGTGTGTGTATATGCTTCTAAATATCTGTGTTTTCATGTAAAAAGAACATCATTACCTGGATTCTGAGGTACAGTCATGTCACACGACACAGATCATTCCTGGATTCTGAGAGATGACCGAGCGTGGTGGAGGTATAGTCTACATAGTTTATGTACAGTGTCTGTGCTAGTCAGGTATCATGAGTTGCCAAGTAAAAGTGTACAGTTACCCTTCAAAGGCAAAAGCAAATTGTTACTGAGAAGCTGTTGAATAAGATACGTTGGCCAAATATCACAGCAAAGTATTTTCTAATGGCCAATTCATTGAAATTTGTTTTTTAATAGTAAATTTATAGGGTTAGACATTTATAGGAAGTGCCATCAGTTCAGTTCAGTTCAGTCGCTTAGTCGTATCCAACTCTTTGCGACCTCATGAACCGCAGCACACCAGGCCTCCCTGTCCATCACCAACTCCCGCAGTCCATCCAAACCCATGTCCATTGAGTCGGTGATGCCATCCAACCATCTCATCCTCTGTCATCCCCTTCTCCTTCTGCCCTCAATCTTTCCCAGCATTAGGGTCTTTTTAAACGAGTCAGCTCTTCTCATCAGCTGGCCAAATTATTGGAATTTCAGCTTCAACGTCAGTCCTTCCAATGAATACCCAGGACTGATCTCCTTTTGGATGGACTGGTTGGATCTCCTAGCAGTCTAAGGGACTCTCAAGCATCTTCTCCAACCACCACAGTTCAAAAGCATCAATTCTTCAGCGCTCAGCTTTCTTTATAGTCCAACTCTCACATCCATACATGACCACTGGAAAAACCATAGCCTTGACTAGACGAACCTTTGTTAACAAAGTAATGTCTCTGCTTTTTAACATGCTGTCCAGGTTGGTCAGAACTTTCCTTCCAAGGAGTAAGCGTCTTTTAATTTCATGGCTGCAATCACCATCTGCAGTGATTTTGGAGCCCCCCAAAATAAAGTCAGCCACTATTTCCACTGTTTCCCCATCTATTTGCCATGAAGTGATGGTACCAGATGCCATGAAATTAGTTTTCTGAATGTTGAGCTTTAAGCCAACTTTTTCACTCTCCTCTTTAGAACTATGATAATTCATAGTCTGGTGACATTCGTTTTTACTTTGTCTTGCTTGGACTACTAAAAGGGGAAATCACTGGACTAATCATCCTTTCCTTTAGGAGGTTTTATATCCTGGGTTATAATTTGTTAGCATTTATTAGTTGATGTTGTTTAGATGTTAGATCAGATTGCAAATTTAAAAGGCCCATTTAGTAAGATATATCCTTAAAACTAAAAGTTTAATTATAAATAGTTTATTATATCTGGTTTGAGGCTTAAATAGAAAGCCAATTATCCCTCCTTTCCTTTGTTATGCAACTTTATCCCCAAGTTTGAATTTTGCCCTAGGATTTTTAATGGTAAAAACAAACTTGGATCATTATCACAATTTTTTTCTTACAGAAACTTTATTCATAACTTTGTAAATCAGTATATTTTAGGGGAATTTTTCTTATAATTTTTTCTTTGGGAAATCCCAATGTGGGTCAACCTTTCATGAAATGAGGGAGAATGGAAAGCCCAAAAGTTTTCTATCCACACTATTAGGATTTGAATGCCACACTGTATTAATAACTATATGGCTTCATAGGAGATCCACTCTTCCTTAATGTATAGTATTCTGGAAATACAGGATTCAATGGCTGGTTAGACACACTATAACAATCTCATGTTCTCTAAGCAACTCAGTCTCTCTTTTTTTCTTTTTTCCAGTACTACTCAAGGTCAGGCTCTTGGCTTCTTTTCTTCACTTATATGGGCCAACTCAGGTTGGATAAATGTAAAACTGCTAAAACCTAGTCAAGCCGACATAAAGAGACACAGCCCAAACACAATCACACAAGCTCAGCAACTGGTTGATCCCATTCAGGCCCACTGAATTGTATGTAGTAGATTCAGTTTATAAGTCAGGAGGGAGAGACTGAAGATACATCATCACATTGAGGATCATTGCCATGGCATCCTGCTCACAGTGCCAATTGTTTTATTAGAGCACTCAGCATCCTTGGCTGAGTGCTGGGCTGTGTGTCTGCAAAATTTATGGAAGAGAGGTACCAGTGGACAGAAAATAGAAAGAAACATAAAGAACCAAAGAATTCTCTGAGAAAGCTCAAATTTGGTCTGTAGTGGACAAAGCAGGTAGGAAGATGAAGATGCAGGCAGTTGGTTCGGTTTTTTGTTTGTTCTTTGTTTTATTTAGGTTAAAAGGTGGGGTCCAGAGGGACAGATTGCATTATTTGAATTTCCCTTGTACAACTAAAGGAAGTTTCCTATTTCCTTGCACACCTGTGGGGCTGAGGGGAAAGAAAGGAAGAGTATGTATGGAAGGTGTCAGAGGTCAAACAACAGAAATGAAGTCAGCCAGCCTCTTAATTATACTCTCTAGTCTTAAATTTTTGAAATTATATTGGAAAAAATCAAATTCTATTAAATAGTCAGGAATTACCAAGAGAAAAACTGTAACTCTGAAGTACTACAGAAATTCTGCAATGATTTTATATCACTGCTAAAAGAATCTAAGCATCAAGAAGGAAAGAAATCGTTATTTTCCCACCAATCATAGTGCTTGACACAGAGAAAAAAGTCAACTCATATTTTTGAATGAATGAATGGTAGTTTGGGGAGACATCTCCTAGGAAATGATATTTGAACTGATGCCTAGAGTTATTTGAAGAGCAGGGTAATATTTATACAGAGGAGAAAGAAATAGAAAGGCCTTTAGACAGAAAGAACTTGGAACTTCGGAGGAGCAGAAAAGAAACCATTATGGTTGGAACCTAGTGACTTAGGGGGAGAGTTTAATGAAATAAAAATGGAGAGGTAAACAGGAACCAGACCATGCAGGGCTATCAGGCATGATGAGCAGATTACAATATATTTTTTTAAAAGTGAAAAGTCATTTTAAAGAATTTAAGCAAGGGAGTGACATTATGTACTAGAAAGGAATATTCTATTTTTGTGGTGTGCAAAATGGAATGCAGGGGATGAGGTGGGGATGGGAAGATACCGCATGAGTGGAGAAAAGCAGTGTGTTGAGTGGTCACAGTGAAGATGGAAGAAGTGATAGTTATGGACATGGGGATAAATATTAAAATATAATGTGTATTTTGGAGATAAACCTTGATGTATTCAGTGATGGACCAGTTTGGGGAAAATAGAAAATGGCAGGATTTCTAGAATTTTTGGCTTGAACCATGGAATATATGGAGTGCTATTTATCGGAATGGGGAAAATTGGAGGGATGGTGAAGGAATACACTGATTTGAGGTGGAATAAACAGTTCCATTTAGAAATGTTAAAATTGAAATGTCAATGTATAGCCATTAAGAAGGAATTTGGTAACATGAGTCTTGAGCTACATTTTGAAAAATCAGCTAGTCAGTGTTGTTGAAAGTCTTGACAAAGTTTAAAGCCAAATCAGCTAAGCCTCATGGAATCACCTGAGCTAAACTAATGAGAAGAGAAAAGAGACTGAGACTGAGTTCTGAATGTTAAAAATTTAAATTGAAAGAGGAATAGCCAAGAAGAGAAAATGAAGCAGGTATTACAGATGAAAAGGCAATGCAGTAGAATTAAAAACTTGAAGTATATGATGTAACAAGCCCAAGACAGGAGAGGAAGACAGGCATTAAGGAGTTAAGAAAGGCACTCATCATATAACCAGATAATGTATGTAATAACCAGATAATGTAAGTGTGTATTAGTCAGATAATCTAAGTATGGAGACAATCAAGGTGGAAAAAGAGAGCTTGATGGAGTGGAGAGAGGCTTTTAGATAGAGTTGTTCTAGAAGATCTTTCCAAGGAGATGATTTGGCAGGGATCTCATTAATGGGAAAGGGAAGCCATGTGAAGATCTAGAGGGAATACTCTCCAGGTCAAGGAGAAAGATGGCATGAAAACTGATAAGGGCGCAAGCTTGAGATGTTGAAGGGGCACCAGCATGTCCAGTGCCTCTGGAGTTAAAGGAAAGGTGGCCCTAGAGGTAAATAAGACCCAGTCAGGTGGGACATTGTATCCATGGCAGAGTTGGCATTAATCGGGGGTACTTCTTAGCATCAGATAAAACAATGAGTTAAGTAGCATTGGGGCAATTTCCAAAAGTGTATGAAATTGAGAGGAATTTTTCTGGTATTTCTAACAGATTTGACCCTTAGTGTTCTTAGAATAAAAATCAATACATTAACTTTACCATGTTTACTTCAAAAATACTTAGAATGTTGAAAGATGGATAACTAGTTAGATATAAACATGGATATTTGAATTAATAGGAAGTAGTTGGAAGATTGTGAGAAAAATGATCTGTGATTTATATATAAATATTTAAAAAGTCATTTTTTCTTGTGAGAATAAAGACTACATAAAATATAGAAAGTGATTTTAGTAATTTGCAGGGGATGTGCTAAATGGTACTACTAGACAACATGTACCAACTGGTATGAAATGTCCAGCTTCTGGCTCTATTTTGAAAACTGCAACCTACAAGAAATACTGATAGATTGGATATGGAAGTTAAAGTAATTACATTAGTGTTTGAGAAGAATAAACACTTTGGATAATATGCATTGTATTAAATTTAATGAAGAGTATATTTGCAGTCTGGGTATATTCATACATATATATAATATATATTCAGTCTAGGTATATTCTAATACCCAGAAAAGTGTTTTGCTTATGGAAAAAGCTAACTATATTTTTATTACATGCAGTAAAATATTGCAAAAATGACTTGAAAATATGAGTGTCCTGCTTACTGTGTAAAGTATTTAAAAAAATTAGAACATCAAAGGCCTTGAAGAAAATTTTTCAATTTTTACTTTTAGTTATTCTAAAAACAAAACAAAAACCTAACAGAAATCAAAATCTGTTCATAGACCCTTATGTAAATATATGTGCTTATATGTTAATGGTGATTATAAAATGAAATTAAAGTTATATTATTAAGGATAAAGATTAGAGCAAGCTAATTGAATGGACTAGGATACGTAAGAAAAGATGTGTAATAAAATATAAAATTGGATGATATTTTCTGTGAGGTAACATTTACAGCTTTCTGTTTTACATGTATGTTTCATATATCTATATCTAAGTCTTATAGCTACCTTCAAAGTAAACATGGTAAAATTAAGACACTTTTATTCTAAAAATTCTTGAGTCAAATCTGTTAGAAGTATATGAAGAATTCCTCTTAACTTTATACACTTTTGGAAAGTTACCCAGAGCTATTTGTTTTGTCTAATTCCCAAAAGTATCATTTATTAATATAATCTGTTTTACACTTTAGTCTATAAATAACTAAAAACAAATAACTTTCTTCAATCTTGGGTTAAATAATTAGGATATTATCCTCAAAATCTTTCCCTGGTCCTAAAATATAGGAGTATCAAAAAGTATAGAAGATTAAGGCTCTGTCCTGTCAGTGATATGGAGGCTAAAGATCTAGAAAAAAATCAGATGTCTCCCTGACATTAACCTATGTAACTAACAGTTGCTAAACATTTATAAAATATAAAACATATGATATTTTATGATAAAAATACATGATCTCATATTCTTTAAAAAATAACTTGTACAAAATAAATACCAACTGGTCTTAGATATTCTCTTCCTATTTTTCACTCTGCTTTTCTCTTTTCCAAATCTTTAAAACTGCAAATGCACCGAACACAATTTTAAGGCTGCTCCAGGAGGTGTCTCATTGTCTCTCTGTGTACCTTTGGTAAGACTTGGAATTTTATATTCTTCCTGAAATAACAACTAGAACCCCATGGTCCTCCCACCCCACCCAAAAAATCAGCTGCCAATCATATCTGGAAATGACTAATTCATGAACAAATGCTATGCAATGAAGGGATCAACAAGTCTAAAATCTACTTATTTCTCTTTTCTCTTCCCTGGTATTGACCTAGCCTACCTACTTGTGTTTCTTTGTGCTTTCTCATTTTTATTTCCTATTGATTTTCCTACATCCTTAGCCCCTGCTTTCAGCCTGCCAAGACTATCTGCCTGACTTGATTTTGTTAGTCCTCTTTCCCTGTATCTGGGTCTTGAAAGAGTGTTTTCACTCAATCTAAATTGGGCATAATGATGTGTCAATGCTTACATACAAAATACTCATTTTACACATAAGTATGTTGATACCTGGGCTTCCCAGGTAGTGCTAATGGCAAAGAACCCACCTGCCAATGCAGGAGATATAAGAGATGAAGGTTCTATCCCTGGGGGGGGAAGATCCCCTAGAGGAGGGGATAGCAAGCTACTCCACTATTCTTGCCTGGAAAATTCCATGGACAGAGGAACCTGGTGGGCTACTGTCCGTAGGGTCACAGAGTCAGACACGACTGAAGTGACAGCATGCACATGTTCATGTTAGTACCCACCTCAGTAAATGTTAGTGAGTAAAAGAATGTGTAGTTAAAAGTACTTGAAAAAAGAGAACATTTTCAGTAGCACATGTGTTTGAAAAGGGCATGTGTTTGAATGGTATATGTTGGAAATTGTATCTATTGTGTTAATAAAATTATGTTAGCAATTAAAAAAAAAAAGTCTTAAGCTATAGAAAGAAAAACATTAAGAACAATTTAAAAATTAAGTTATCTATATAAATGGAATATCTCTCTTGTGTATTCCAGCCCCTTTTTATGACCAATCCTAAAATAGGTTCTTCTTAATAGATTTTCCACTTTCGGTCAATAGCACCGTGGAATATTAGATTAAAGCAACTGGAACTACTTTTGCTTCATACTGCATCTTTATTCTTTATCCCCAAGCATTTCTGTCCAATGGCAATTTTTCATTTGGAAAGTTTCTATATCCATAATTTTCCCACTATATAGGATTTTGTTATTTAATACCACCTTAATTATCACTTGCCTTTTCCTTCTGATTCATTTTACACTCTGCCTCCTCCAGTAGGATGTATTCTGAGAGACGATGAGACCAAACTTACAACCAATTAATTCTAAGCACATTAACCCTGCTGCTGCTGCTGCTAAGTCGCTTCAGTCGTGTCCGACTCTGTGCGACCCTCTAGACGGCAGCCCACCAGGCTTCCCCGTCCCTGGGATTCTCCAGGCAAGAACACTGGAGTGGGTTGCCATTTCCTTCTCCAATGCATGAAAGTGAAAAGTGAAAGTGAAGTCGCTCAGTCGTGTCCGACCCTTTGTGACCCCATGGACTGCAGCCTACCAGGCTCCTCCATCCATGGGATTTTCCAGGCAAGAGTACTGGAGTGGGGCCATTGCCTTCTCTGGCATTAACCCTACAGATAAAATTATAATATTTCTATTATTTAAAAAATAGCAACCTTATTGAGATGTAAGTCATATACCATACAACTCAGTTAAAGTGTTCAACTCAAATTTTTATATATTCACAGAAGTTTGAAATCATCATCACCACAATGAATGTTAGAACATTTTTCCCATCCCCCAAAAGAAACCTGATACCCATAAATAGTCATCTAGCTCCTCCAACCTTCCCCCATCCCTAAGCAACCACTTTCTGCCTGTATAAGTTTGCCTATTTTGAATATTTCATGTATCAGAATCATATGAAATATGTTATTTTGTGTCTTGATTCTTTTACATCAATATAGGTTTTTAAGATTCATCCATATTATAGTATCTATCAATACTTTAGGTTTTTTTTATAACCAAATAGTGTTCCATTGCATAAACATATTGCATTTTATTTATGCATTTACAGTTCATGGATATCTGGATTTTCCCCATTTTGGCTATTATAACCAATAATGAACATATCTGTATGAATTTTTATGTGATCATTGTTTTCATTTCTCTTGGGTGTATATCTAAGAATGGCTTTACTGGGTTAATGATGCCCTATTGTTTAAACTATTGTGAGACCACTACACTGTTTTCCAAAGCTCTGCACCATTATAGTATGGTGCATTCTACAAATCGCATTGCATGAGGGTGCCAATGTCTCTATATCCTCTCCAATGCTTGTTATAATCTTTCTTTTTTATTACATTCATCTTAGTAAGTGTGAAGTGGTTTTGATTTGTATTTCCCTGATTGCTATCCAATGTTTTGAGTAATCTCAAATTATACTACATACCTGGGAGAACTTACAAAGTGCCATGTAATAGATGCTGAGTTTATCTCAAACATAATTTAAAATGTTAAGCTTGAGCAATAATGGACTTTAACAAGATGCAGATGGAAAAGCACTGCACATGCAGGATACTTTCAGTGGTCATTCCTGCTTTATGCTTTCTCTGCAGGCCTTCTGCCTATGGCAGTATCCACCGGTGGTGGTAGAATCAGAGGTACCTGGGGGATGCACTGTGTGTCAATGTTTTTTTGTTTTTTTTCCAATTAGGTGACCCCATAACAGTATCACAAATGGTATTTCTAAATAGTTATAATGGCCTCTATCCTTTCTCATGTATCATTCTAATGAGAATTACAGATTGGTTTTATAAGAGATTAACTAGAAATTACAAAAAAAGTCAGTAACTTTTTTATGTCACTATCTTCTTTTCCCCAGTGCTCCTAAATCATCTTAAATACATGTATTTAACAGATGGTTGGCTTTCAAGTCCACAGTTCTTTTGGGGGTGGAATCTTCTTGGTGTATTAATAACAATGGCAATAGATGCAACATGGGAAACAGGTGTTATCCAGGAAAAAACACACTTACTTGATCACTCAAAGCAAATTCAAATAGATTGCCTTGACTTTCAGTCTTGTTTTGCCTTTTTTTCCTGTGAGTATTATGTAGACTGTTAGCTCTTTAAATGAATCTGCTATTTAGCCTTTATTTACAAAATGTGACATGATTCTTGAATAAGTAATTTGTGCAAGGATATTAAAAGTCTATTCATATTGTGGTTTAGAAATTAATAATCTTCATGATTTTTAAGCACAGAAATTTTAGAAGTTATGTGTTTGAATAAGTATATTTTAAAATGTTAAATTCTGTCAAAATTACATTTCTATATGCCTTAACAAATAATTCATAACTATATAAATTTCAGAATTGTCCTACAGTGCTGTCCTACAACACAAGCAAGAAGGATGGAGCATGAGTGTATTTGTCTATGCCATCTGGAAGCCCTTTTACAGTCCATTAGTTAGTAAGATTATTAAAATATTCTCAGTTAATGGATTCTGTCAGTTTCAAGCTCTAGGTTTGTTTGTGGTTGAAGGTCTGTTTGTATGTTTGAATTAAGTGCTTGGTTATTTCAGTGATGGGTGTGGCTATTATTAATTGCTACTTATACATTCCTTTATATCTTATTGTGTTAATAAACTTTGGACAAAGGACCTATAGTGTGTATAATTGCAAATGATCCATAAATCAGTGCTCAACCTTTATTTGGAGCTACTCTGGGCCAAATTGTCTCCTTGATGTAGTAGGTTTTAGGGTAAGAGACAATGAAAAGTAATGTGAAAGGGACAATAGTCCCCTAATTGAACATGTACACCTTTGTTGCAGAAAAAAGAATGTATCTGCTTTCTGTACCTGGTTTCTAAGAAGGAACTGCTAAAACTTCATGATTTCTTGAGAGATCAGAGTATCTTTTATTCATGACAGACCCTTGGACCATAGCTGAATTTTTGCTAAAGAAATGCCTTGGGCTGGGAACTGGTCATGCCAGAAAACTAACCACATGTTTAGAGGTTTGTGGCTTTGAACCACATAGTATCAGCTAGATCACCTGACATCTGGGGAGGAGAGAGGAGCTAGAGATGGAGTTCAGTCACGTGGCCAAGGAGGAAATCAATCATGCTTACACAATGAAACCTCAGTAAAATCTCTGGACACTGAGGATGAGGTGAACTTCCTGGGTGGCGAACACATTGATGGACCAGGAGGATGGCACATCTAAAGCCCTCAGGTGGGGCACGTGAAAGTTCTGTACTCAGGACCTCTCAAGTCTAACCTGATGTGTCTCTTTTTGTAACTGGCCCTGATTGGTATGTTTAATAATAAAATTGTAGTCATTAATATACCACTATATTGAATTTTTTATGTCATTCTACTGAATTATTAAACCTTAGGGGGTCACAGGAAACCTTGGATTTATATTCAGTTGATCAGAAGTGCAAGTGAACTGGAGATTTCAGTCTTGCAGGTGACATCCGAATGAGGGCAGCCTTGTTGGAGACCATGACTTTAATCGCTGGAATCTGCACCAACTTTGGATGGCCAGTTCTAGAATCATATCACGTTATTGCAACAGTCCAGTTTATTTCTACCTAGGGCTCTTCATTTCTCCTTGAATTTTTGCATGCAAGCCTCCAAATGGCCATATTCTAAACCTTACAGAATGGTGTTACTTGGCAGCTAAATACTGGATTTTCTGGATTTTGATCATAAAATGTCACTCCATTATTTAAACCAACTGCAGACAGTGCTTTATAGAGATTAGAATGTGATGGAGAGATAATATGGCTTTGAGGAAATAAGACCAGGCTTGGTTTTTAGATAGGCATTCTCTGTCACTATAAGAACTTTGACCTTGAAAATGATTGGTTATTCACCCTGGACCTATTTCATCTTTCAAAGGATAAGATATTTGACTAAATAAACTTTAAAGTCTCTGGAATCTCTTAGGTAGTAAGATTCTTTGAATTTTAATGCCTCAGTTTCCCTGTCAGCAAATGCTTGTCAATTTGAATATCATTCAACTACGATAAATAACTGAACCATTTCTACCTGTAGGAAACAAATACACTATTCATTCTAAATATGTTATGACTCTGTCAAGATTTCCACAGGAAAATGAGAAGACAAAAAGTATAAAGCTTCTAGTTTCAATAGAAAGCAGTTTTCCATAAGAATCCATCAATTAAGTAAAATGTGGATTATATTGTAAGAAGCAGAGATGGAAATATTGTTGTATTTGATTTCTACTTGAATATAATTTTAAAATTAATATAAAGTGACAATACCTGTTAAAAATGTTAGTAATAGGTGACATGATATCTGCTTATGCTTAAAAATCTCTATTTGATTTTTCCTTTTTTCTTTTTGTTTAATATCCCCCACCCAATTCTGACTTTTGAGGGAAGTTACTTATATCAGTGTACAAACCAGTGTATAACTCAGGAGACTCAGTCACACATTAACTCATGTGTATCACTGAACATGATGGCAAAGGAACTGTGTAATTATAATGCACCAGAAGTTCACATTATAATCAAATTATGAAAGGAGCATGGAATTTGGAGTCATGTAGGGCTTAATATGAATCCTAGCTGTCCTGTACATTAGCTATATGACGCTAGATAGTTTACATTAACTTTAAAGAGTCTGTTTTCTCTTACAAAATTTCTGTTTTATAGGACTATGTTTAGTGTTTAGCATAGTGGCTAGTATATAATAAATGATCACTAAAATGGTAACTAATGAATTGGGAATCGTGAGGTCCAGTTTTCCTTTTTAAAATTCAGGTTCTTCATCTTTCAAGTGAGCAGGTTAGACCAAATAATCACTAAAGACCCTCTAGGGTTTCCCTGGTGGTTCTAGTGGTAAAGAATCCACCTGCCAATGCAGGAGATGCAGAAGATGTAGTTCGATCCATGGGTGGAAACGATGTCCAGGAGGAGGGCATGGCAACCCACCCCAGTATTCTTGTCTGGAGAATCCCAAGGACAGAGAAGAGCCTGGCCAGCTACAGACCATAGGTTTGCTAAGAGTCCAACAGGACTGAGGCGACTTAACACTCAAAGACACTCCCACGTTTTTTGTTTAAGGAACTGCGTTTATTGATGTATCTTGGTAACACTAGGCAATACAATGTACATTTAGGGGCCTGGGAGCATTGAACAACACCCCCTTTGGAGGCTGGCAGTTCTCAACTGGAAATTCAGGTCCACGAAGCCCTCATGGACCCAGATTCTTGCTAGTTTTCTGCTTTGTCTGAGGCTTTCATCCTTGTGAATGTAAGCATTTGCCTTTTTGTGGTTCTGTGGATTTTGTATTTTCAGGGATACATGTATTATATATTATTTTGGGGGATATATGTATTATATATTATTATACATTGGAAAAGACCCTGATGCTGGGAAAGATTGAGGGCAGGAAGAGAAGGGGATGACAGAGGATGAGATGGTTGAATGGCATCATTGACTCAATGGACGTGAGTTTGAGCAGACTCCAGGAGATGGTGAAGGATAAGGAGGCCCAGCATGCTGCCATCCATGGGGGTCTCAAAAAGTCAGACACGACTGAGAGATTGAACAACAAATGTATAATATGTATGATATAAGCAGAACCCTAGACTATTTTGCAGATGTTGAACTTTGGGTGTTTTCATTCTTAATGCTAAGATAGGTCACAAACACTGAAAAATAAGAATGGGATTTTAAAATTAACAGCCAGTTATATTACACACTATTAAGCTCTGATTAATTCCAATCAGAATTATTTGTTTTTTTCAGGAAGAACTGGTGTTTTTTTTCCTTCAAAAATCTATGCCTCATAGCATCATTATCATGCAAGCAAAAATAAAACCCCTTGTCCTTAAATGGTTAAGGAGGGCAACAAAGTGGAGCAAAGTGACTTATTTAAGCAGCTGACTTTGCATTAGTGTTCAAAAAAACACAATAAGCATTTCCTATTTGCTGATGGAGCTGTCAGATAAGGATATAACTTTTTAAAAAGAGACTTAAAAGGCTGTTCAAGTGCTCCAGCCCTCAATTTGTTTGTGTTTACAGCCATCTACAAGACTATCTTCATCTACTCACAACAGAGTTGATTTTTATGAGCCTCAAAGTTTCTTTGTATTGAAATTCTGTCACATTATAATCACAAAATAAGATTTATTATAGTACAGTGTTTTGGTAAGTACAGGACTGTGACTGTAAAGTGACATTTGAAAGCACACTTGAGGAATGGCAAAATTTTAGACAGACACATTTTTTGATATTAGTTTCTAAGAACCCTAACTTGGAAGTTTCTCTTATAATTAATAATTCAATGGCCAATAAAAGCTATATAGAAAAGGATGACTTGATATAACAAAATGAAAAATTTGAGGAAAGTGCTGTATATTTTGCCCTATCCCCCAAATATTATTTATAATAAAAAATGTAAAAAAAACATTTAACTTCAGATTTATTTTTTAGGTTATGATAAGTATCTTACAAATGGGCTATATTTACTGTCGTGTTTAACATCAACTGTAACTTGCTGGGTACATATTAAAAAGTCACAAATCAAGACAGAGTGCAAATAATTCCAATTGACCTACATGTATGTCTGTTTCCCAGGTGGACTTTTGAACAGTTTATCAACTGACTGATTACAGAGCTTCATTTTCCTTTTTAAAAATTCACTTATTTTACATGAATTATCCAGGATAATTGATTAGGTTCCTACCACTTAACGCTTTACACACAGGCTGTGAATTTTTCCAGAAGGCAGGTGGTTTCATTTCTGGACTGCTTAAATCATATTTTTCTTTCTGAATCTTTCATAGTCTCTGTTTCCTTAGGTGCTAACAAATCACACCAAATGTGTGTATCTAGCCCTCATTTTTCTTTCCAGCCCTGGTGTTTGTAGTTAGGAAGACTTCCAACTATGTAGCAAACAATGTAAAGGATGAATTTTGGGGAAAAAATCTTCCAACAGTCCCTGGTAAAAGAGGTAAGGAGGGTTAATCTTAACTCCACAGCTGTTTCTCCCATGAACCTTATAAGTTATATCCAAGCAATATCTTTATTTTAAATATTTTAATTATGCTAGATAGTCAGTAAAATAGGGCTGGTGTTGACCTTGGGGGATTAGATGCAATGAGTCAAAAGTCCTTGTAATGAGTTTTGTAAGTCCTCAATATAAAACACAGGGAAGAGGCAAGATGAGATTCATAGGTATACAGTTGCATGTGAAATCATTAATTTCTTTGTATAAATGGATATAGGAAGAGTTGGAGAAATAAGCAGCGTATGCTTTATCTTTCAACATCCAGGAGATATACTAAAAGCAGGCTGAAGGGTGAAAGTGTTAGTAACTCAGTCATGTCTTTGTGACCCTATGGACTGTAGCCCACCAGCCCACCAGCCCACCCTCCTCTGTCCATGGAATTCTCCAGGCAAGAAAAAACAGGCTACATGCATACAAATGTTGCATCTTGGGTGCCATTACCCAAACCAGTAGTACTTTTATCAGATATGGCTTATAAACAGTCACATTGCTCTGTTTAATCTAGATCATAACAGTCATCAATGAAATATAGAGTTTCTTTCATGTTTATTATCTGTATCCTTTTTTGTACACCTTGTCCTGTTAGTTTAAGCTTCTTGATAAAAGATTCTGCCTGCCTTAGTCATCACTGTATTCCCAACTGTTGAAGTAGTACCTGGCCCATTGCAAGCATCAATGATGTTGGAGGCTGACTGATAGGGACTTCCAATTATGTCCTATCTCTATGGGACACCACTGATGTGGATTTTAATTTGTGTAACCCTTCACAAAAACCTTTCACACATTATATTTTTAAAACTTCTATCAGCTATGTTTTTTTCACATATAATATGGTTTTAGGAGGCTCCATATTTTAAGGTTTTAGTTTCTATTTTATAATGGACAAAAACTCAATGCGTTATATAGGACAAAATGTTTATGATAACAAATCAGATGTGAAAATACAATCTAATACTTAAGACATTGGTTTAATAACTAATGCAATATGTGGTGGTATCATAAAACAAACAAAATGGAAAAAACATGTTAAATTCTTCTAGTAAGTTATTGGTAGTATTTGAAAATGTAACCTTGAATTAATGAGAAGATATAGTCAAATAAAATTGTCATCTATAACTAAGTATTTTTTATACATGACAAAGCCATTGTTTAGAGCTCAAAGATTTTGGTCTGACTTAAAAACTTTATTTTTTTGAAAAAACAAATAACAGGAAGTTAATAATAAACTAAATATATAATCAAACCTATGAACTATTTTTAACTCCAATATTTAATAGAAATTCAAAACAAACCTTCATGTACTGTTGGTGAAAGTGTCAATTAGTCCAGCCACTAAGGAAAATATTATGGAGGTTCCTAAAAAGTTTAAAAATAGAAATATCAAGCGTTCCAGAAATTCCACTGCTGGGCATTTGCCTGAATAAAAGAAAAGCACTATGCAAAAAGACACACACACCCCAATATTTATTGTAGAACTATTTACAATACCTAAGATGTAGAGGCAGCCTAAGTATCCACCAAAGATGAATAGATAAAGAAAATGTTTTGTATATGTTAGGTATATATATGTGCCCACACAGACACACACAATGGAGTATCACTCAGTAATAATAAAGAATGAAAGATTGCCTTTTGTGACAGCATGAATGCACCTGATGCTAAAAAAGAAAAAGAAAGACAAACACTGTATGCTTTCACTTATTTGTAAAATAAAAATAAATAAATAAAGCAAATGAACCAAACACCCCGAAACAGCTTACAGACTGAAGACTCTTGAGAATCCCTTGGACTGCAAGATTAAACCAGTCAAGCCTAAATCAACCCTGAATATTCACTGGAAGGACTGATGCTGAAGCTCCAGTACTTTGACCACCTGAGGTAAAGAGCCAACTCATCAGAAAAGACCCCGATGCAGGGAAAGATTGAGCAAGAAGATGAGAGTTAGATAGCTTCACCAACCCAGTGGGCATAAATTTGAGCAAGAGTAGGGTTCCTTGAGCTATATAGTAGGCTCTAATTAGTTATTTGTTTATGCTGCTGTTGTTGTCCCATCACTAAGTCTATTTCTTTCAAAAAGAAAAGTTGAATCATTCTCTACACCTTGAACATAGTATAGAAAAAACTAAATAAATATATATAAATATGCTCTATTACGTTTTTGAGGAGCATCTAAACATTTTCAAATAGAAATCATATCTCTGAAATCTAAATTTAAAGCCTAGATAAATGTCTTATTAATTCAAGACGAGAATGTCTTGTGTTTATATAAGGACTATTTGTGTTCATTTAAATTTTTAAGTTTTGTTACTTTCTTTTTCTAATCAAGATTTGGCCACTTTTCTTTCATATTCTATTATTTATTCCAAAAAGACCAAGCAGGGTGGTTTTGTAGAAAGACAACAGTGCAGTTTTCTAAGTGTTATAACTGATACCTGTAAAGATTTATCTGAACTCCTGTCTAAATCCATCTTCACTAATTCTTCTACTGCTCTCTTTATTTTGTTTTCTAGTATCCTGAGGAGGACAGGACATTAAAAAGTAATTTAGTTCAGCTATCTGTCGAGAGAATTATTACCCATCCTGATGAGAGAGATCATTTGTACAAAGAAAAACTTGGCCTGTAGTTTTTTCTAAGTGATAGACTTCAAGAGTTTATTTATTCACCTTTTTCAATCCAGTTACTTTTCTCCTGACTCACTGAAAAATATTTTGAGAACATGAACATTTTAATGGGGATCGTGAGTAGAAAAGGGAAGAAAGGAATAGTCCTTTCAGCTAACGGAGCACATCACTGGAAATTAAACCTGGGTTAGGAGAAGTCATTGGACTCTTTAAAGACATGTTTAACTAATTACTAAAAGGGATGCCAGAAGTAGAGAAAGGAGAGGGAGAGGAAAGTTTTAAACATTTATCAAAAATTTTGCTGAAGCCTGCTCCTAGGCGATTTTCTGATTGTAGGACTCAACCTAATTCAAAACTGCTTTTAAAATGAAGAGTGAGCTGTGGCATAAGAAGCTTAAAGGATTTTTTTCCTACATACTAACAAACAAAAGTAAGTAGGTTACCTTAAGTATTTTAGACATAGTTGAAGTGATTTTATCGGTAATGGTAATAGTATGTGTGGAGTGAGGAAACTAAAAATACACAATCTAATTCCTCCTGACCTCATAAAGTGTTCTAATACTTTAAATAGGCTTTAGCAATGTTTCCAGAAAAAAGGAATCTGTTTCTGCTAGTGGGTTTAATTAGCATAAAATAGTATCCTCATAATACACGCCAGCTGTAGATCAAGAAATAATTTATTTCTTTGAATTGATAAAATTGTTATTTTCAAATTTCAGTTCAATGTTTCTATTTTATTATATTTTAATACCTTATATTTGTTTTCCAAATAGCCATACATTCTATAGCTTTCAGGATATGCTTTATTACTGTTATTAGTGAACAGAGAAAGAAATGAATGGTGGTTAAAATTTAGTAATTAACACTCTGTGAAAGACTTTAGTATGGGTCTAGAAGTCATGATCCATAGTTCAGAGCTCAACCCTAACCACACAACCATGACCAGCCCTTTGCAGGTATGTTACAGGAGTAGTGATTCAACCATTTTGATTTTTATTTAAATCACTGGAGCCTTTTATGAGTTCAAGTAAAGGCTCCTGTGACATGAAAAGAATATCCTTTCTATGACTGGATTTTATAGCTGCAGGCTCTGGCCAGATAAATTACAGTTCATTGCACTCTAGACTCCAAACAACAAATCTGTGTCCATAAATTTCCACTGCCATCAGGGGTTCTTTGCTTCCGAAATGCTTATTTAAAGGTTAAAGAGCCCTTAATTAACACGGTGGGTACTCAGTCGCGTCCAGCTCTTTGCGACCTCCTGGACTATAGCCCACCAGCCTCCTTTGTCCATGGAATTTTCCAGGCAAGAATACTTGAGTGGGTTACCATTTCCTACTCCAGGGGATCTTCCCCACCCAGGGATCAAAACAATATCTCCTGCATCACCTGTTTTGACAGGTGAATTCTTTACCACTGTGCCACCTGGGAAACCCCCTAAATAACACAGTACTCAGTATTTATACAAATTTAAGAGTGGTACCGAATATACATGTAGAACTTTCTGATTATATTTATTCATGAGCCCTAAACTTTGTCTCTTACAAATAACACAAAATGGAAAGAATGAAGTAGAGATATTTCTCTGAATTTTCTTTTTGAGATTTTCTTTATATTTATAGAAATATTTGACAAAATATGACCTTATATGTGGGTTTTTAATCAACTCAAGATGTTTGTAACATCTAATAAAATCTGTAACTTCATGTTTAAACAAAAATTACCCCAAGTAAAATCTACATATAATCAATCAAATTCAATAATTCTGAGGAAGGTCCCCTGGGCCTTGTAAAATGCTCATGCATTTATTAAACACTTAGGTCACACACTTCTATACTATTAGTTTGGCCAGCTGTGTGGTTGTTTATCCTCTTGTACTGAATTCCTGAGAGAGCAAGAATATTCTTGCTGACATACCTTGGACTTCTGCGGCCCCTCCCCAGGGGTGCAAAGCAATGACGTGAGAAATTGAGTTGAGGGAGTGGAGAGGACTCCTGACAGCATCAACACACAGCTTTGTGCTAATCTTTAGCCGTGGCCTTGGAAGATGCTGGGTCTTACCTGTTCCTCTTTTGACGGCTCTGTTAACCCAATGGGCATGATCCAATTGTGTCCACACAAATCTACAGTTGTCAATTAAAATGTAGTGGGGGAAAAAATTGAACATTTTCTATCTTATATCTACAGCACAATAAACACTTTGACCCTTTGTCAATAAATCAGTTGGCTGAAAATTAAGTAAACATAGACATGTTCAGAATAGAAATATTGTCCTAAGAGATGAACACCCTAGAACGCAAAACCAAATAAATGAATAATAAGGAGGCTTATATGTACACATGTAAGTAAAAACACATATATACCATTAAAATCTCAAGAAACTTATTTATATTCATTTATTTTCTTTACCTAATTACTTATTCAGTCTACATAAAAACACTGTGATAATACTATCCATCAACTATGCTTCAATAAGAAAAGAAAAAAATGAAAGAAAGAAAACAACACACACCTCTATTCCTGCCCTGCAACTTGAGTCTTTTTTTTGTTTGTTTTTAAATTGAAGCTTAGTTGATGTATAGGGCAGGAATTGAGACACAAACATAGAGAATAGCCGTGTGGACAAGGGTGGGGAAGGAGAGAGCGGGATGGATTGAGGGAGTCGCCTGGACGTATGTACATTACCATATGTGAAATAGACAGCTAGGGGAAACTGCTGTCTCGTGCAGGGAGCTCAGCCTGATGCTCTGTGATGACCAAGAGGTGAGATGGGGTGAATGGGAGGGAAGTTCATGAGGGAGAGGGTATGTGTGCATGTGCAGTTGATTCACTTTGTTATGTAGCAGAAACTAACGCAATGTTGTAAAATGATTATGCTCCAATTTGAAAAATGGAAGAAAAAAACCCTGATAAATTCTCTGATGTTAATAGATTCTATAAGATACAATGGAGGGTAAATCAAGATTTCTGACTTCATGCATCTTATAGTCTAATATCTAATGAAGTAATAAGGCACTAAAAGTAACAAATGCTGAATATATGAAGTGAAAAAATGAAAGCAAAGGGTGGATTTGGAATCACTGAATAATCAAGATTTAAATTAATAGAGCCTATACCTTTAAGACAGAGAAGGCAATGGCACCCCACTCCAGTACTCTTGCCTGGAAAATCCCATGGACGGAGGAGCCTGGTAGGCTGCAGTCCATGGGATGAAGAGTCGGACACGACTGAGCGACATCACTTTCACTTTTCCCTTTCATGCACTGGAGAAGGAAATGGCAGCCACTAGTATTCTTGCCTGGAGAGTCCCAGGGATGGGAGCCTGGTGGGCTGCTGTCTATGGGGTCACACAGAGTTGGACACCACTGACGTGACTTAGCAGCAGCATACCTTTAAGATCAGTTTGTCCCTATGAAAGGTACATGAAGGGATATCTGTACTTTACTTCTTAATAGTTTTAATTTTCAGAAAGCAAAATGCTTTAGTGTATTAGTATTTGAAGACAGTGTTGTCTGTTTTCCCAAGTGAGAACATCATTAAAAGCAAATAGGTCAACCACCTGTAAAAGAATGAAACTAGAACACTTTCTAACACCATACACAAAAATAAACTCAAAATGGATTAAAGATCTAAATGTAAGACCAGAAACTATAAAACTCCTAGAGGAGAACATAGGCAAAACACTCTCCGACATAAATCACAGCAGGATCCTCTATGACCCACATCCCAGAATTTTAGAAATAAAAGCAAAAATAAACAAATGGGACCTAATGAAACTTAAACGCTTTTGCACAACAAAGGAAACTATAAGCAAGGTGAAAAGACAGCCCTCAGTTTGGGAGAAAATAATAGCAAACGAAGCAACAGACAAAGGATTAATCTCAAAAATATACAAGTAACTCCTCCAGCTCAACTCCAGAAAAATAAATGACCCAATCAAAAAATGGGCCAAAGAACTCAACAGACATTTCTCCAAGGAAGACATACAGATGGCTAACAAACACATGAAAAGATGCTCAACATCACTCATTATCAGAGAAATGCAAATCAAAACCACAATGAGGTACCATTACACACCAGTCAGGATGGCTGCTATCCAAAAGTCTACAAGCAATAAATGCTGGAGAGGGTGTGGAGAAAAGGGAACCCTCTTACACTGTTGGTGGGAATGCAAATTAGTACAGCCACTATGGAAAACAGTGTGGAGATTTCTTAAAAAGCTGGAAATAGAACGGCCATATGACCCAGCAATCCCACTTCTGGGCATACTCACCGAGGAAACTAGATCTGAAAGAGACACGTGCACCCCAATGTTCATCGCAGCACTGTTTATAATAGCCAGGACATGGAAGCAACCTAGATGCCCATCAGCAGACGAATGGATAAGGAAGCTGTGGTACATATACACCATGGAATATTACTCAGCCATTAAAAAGAATTCATTTGAATCAGTTCTAATGAGATGGATGAAACTGGAGCCCATTATACAGAGCGAAGTAAGCCAGAAAGATAAAGACCATTATAGTATACTAACACATATATATGGAATTTAGAAAGATGGTAACGATAACCCTATATGCAAAACAGAAAAAGAGACTCAGATGTATAGAACAGACTTGTGGACTCTGGGAGAAGGTGAGGGTGGGATGTTCTGAGAGAATAGCATTGAAACAAGTATACCATCAATGGTGAAACAGACCACCAGCCCAGGTTGGATGCATGAGACAAGTGCTCGGGCCTGGTGGACTGGGAAGACCCAGAGGGATCGGGTAGAGAGGGAGGTGGGAGGGGGGACCGGGATGGGGAATACATGTAAATCCATGGCTAATTCATTTCAATGTATGACAAAAACCACTGCAATGATGTAAAGTAATTAGCCTCCAACTAATAAAAATAAATGGAAAAAAAAAAGCAAATAGGGAAGTCTGTTTAAAACCTCTAATCTCTTCTGATGCCATGTTTTCAAAATGGCCTAATATTCACTGTAGAAGATGTCACTGATATAAGAAATAATTTATAGAGTGTAGACATATGTCTTTACAATGGTTATCTTTCTGGATACATATGTTCAGTGTGTTTTTTACATTTGAACAAAAAGGTGGCTTTTTGGGCTGTAATTCTGTCATCTAATCACATGGAAACCTGCCAATTCCTATTAACATCTTGACATTTTATTGCCACAAGCTTATTATAAATTCTTCTAATGTAGGATGGATTTAAATTCATGGAGTTGAGCTTTTTGTTGTGTATCCATTAAGTGCTGATCCTTTGCTCCTTGTATCAGCAGAACTTTCAGTCAAGTAATTCAGCTGTTGGCCAGAATACGAATTATAGATTAGGCCCTGAAAGGTTAACAGTTTGCTGTTTGGGATGCAATTGAAAAGCTAGAGAAAACAAAAAGAATAAATGTAAGTGAAATTCTTTCATATTAACTTGTACACCAGGTAACTGACATGTCAAGCTCCTTATATATAGACTTTACCCAGAAGTGGTGCAGTGGATTCTTATTACCATGATACAGTTCTTCTTTTGTTTAACAGGAGGTGTTAGCCTTTGAATTGCTACAAAATTAAGGGTTTAGCCTGGAAACCTTTCTCTAGACAAAGAGAAAAACGATTATCTGAGGCTGTGACAAGTCTCATCAAAAGACTGGAAATGGTTCAGAGCATGATATAGCATGAGGAAAATGTCACCATGAAATTTTATATGTTGCAAATAATTAGAGGACTATGAATTTAGTCCTAATGTAATATGTAATAGATACATTGAATGCACATCAATGAATATATGTAACAAGAGGCTCCTTACCCAAAAAGGGTCATCAAAATCTCCTTTAAAAAGGTTTACAATTTCTCAACAATTTGTATTAATGTAAACTTGGATATTAAAGTGCAATACAGCAGATTTATATTTACTATTATGCATTTGTGTCAAAGATAAAATTAAGTTTGAAACACAATTAAAATTACTGCTTATTCATAAATTATGGCATACATCCACTGCAGGGGTTCAGAGGTATTAAAAAAGGAGAGTACATTTTATAACATAAGAAGGGGAAATATTCATAAAGCATTTAGTTGTAGCAGTTGCTCTATTAAGGGGGGATTTTTGCAAGTGGATGTTGGAGGGATTTCAAACTGGTCTTCAGATATATTGGCAGCCCTTGGTTGTATCCATTGAGGTGTTTAGGAAACATCTCATAGAGGTGGTGGCAGAGGTTGGGGGGACAGGGAAGGTTGTGGTCAGCCATTTCATGGGTCAAATTGAAGTCAATAGGGTGCTTTTCTGGAGGTCAGACTCTTATAATGGTTCCTATAAGGGTGTGACTCTAATGACAGACAGTTTCTTACTTGTTAAATTTGCTAAACTCCTTTTTTGTTGGGTTAGCATTTCTTGAACATACAGTGAATAATTTGAAGTTGGAAATTGATAGCTCTGTCTCTCCAAACTTGGTGATGACAAGGAAAAGTTGGCCTGCTATTAAATCAGAAAGGTAATCCTTTCAAAGTATACATAAAACTGAAAAGTTTATCAAAGGAAAATTATGACTTTAAAATCTAACTCCATTGCTACTTTTATTGCTATAAGCTGAAAATAAGTTTTTTGTCATATAAAACCAAACTGCTTCTGTTCATCATTAATATAAGAAAAAAAACTGTCATTTGAATCACTACAAAAAAAATAAAATACAATAAACTTGTTACTTGCATACATCCTTTTCAAGGTTGCACATCCTCCTCTCTTTACCTCATCAAGTAAAAATTGATTTTCTAAGTCGGGAAATTAATCAGTGAATCAGGAAGTAGTTAACAGCAAGGTACCTTGCTGGGTGATGAGAAAAATGGGAGTGGTTCCTGTCATCTAGGTACTTGAAAGCTATCTATCTAAAGACAAGACATACAAGTACACATAAAACTAAGAAATGTTAAAGAAAAAAAAAAAGAATGGAGTTAAGAACTTATTGTGTTTTGCAGCAAGTACAGATGAAGTTGGGAGTTAACAGTAACCCTAAACATGAGTTACTGTGAGGTTGATAGAAGCATTACTGAGTTCAAAGTGCTTGCAGAGACTGTATAAAGCATTGCTGAAGAGCCTAATTACATCTCTATGGAATGCCCTCAATATGATTTCACTTAGTAAATGGATGCCTAAATGAAAATGCCAATAATGAATGAATTGCTGCCTGGGAGAATGGTGAATTTCCGAGCGGATAGAGTAGAATGATCAGGCAAGGGTTAAGAATATGGCATTTTTGTTTGAGACAGACTAATCTGGTTTATATTGCGTGGCTGGATGACCGCTAGTGAGATTAAGTTGAAAACTTGATTGGGGTAATGCTATTGATACTAAATAGATGAGATTTTCACCAGGAGTTAAGGCTTATCTGTGGAATGATTGTCACTCGGAGCCTGGCCTCCCCTCTCCCCCTACTCCCCTCCCTGCTGACCCCCTCCACTGTCCAAACTTCACGTATTGTTTATTCTATATGTACAGGCTCACACGTGCATGTCTGACTGGTAATATTCTCTTAATACTTGGGCCTATTTGTAAAAGTGTATATTAGTCCCACTTAAATGTCCTATGAATATTTCAAACCCAGTATATCTAAAGTACACATATTGTATTTCCCTGTAAACTTGTTTCTTCTCCTTGGTTTTCTGTCCCAGTAAATGACACCACCTAGTATTTGCTCTTGAATTTTGCTTTGGTTTCACTCTCCAACCTAGTGTGTTACCATGTCCCATCAATTCTATCTTCAACATATGTTTCAAATGCATTAACTTTTCTCCAATCCCTCTGCCACGAATTTAGGCTGTGCTCTATTCATCTCTTGTATTGTTGACTGTAAGACTCTCAGCCTCTGAATAGGTCCCTCTGCCTTAAGTCTTGTCCACTTCCTGATTCTTCTTCACAAAATAGCTAGGATGATCTGCAAGAATGCATACATAAATTAATTTCAGAAGTATCAAATATGGAATGTAAGTGAAGTGAAGTGCAAGTTGCTCAGTTGTGTCCAACTCTTTGCAACCCCATAGACTATGCAGTCCATGGAATTCTCCAGGCCAGAGTACTGGAGTGGGTAGTCTTTGCCTTCTCCAGGTGATCTTCCCAACCCAGGGATCAAACCCAGGTCTCCTGCATTGCAGGCAGATTCTTTACCAGCTGAGCCACAAGGGAAGCCCAAGAATACTGGAGTGGGTAGCCTATCCCTTCTCCAGGGATCTTCCTGACCCAGGAATCAAACCGGGATTTCCTGCATTGAAGGCTGATTTTTTACCAGCTGAGCTATGAGGGAAGCCCCATGGAATGTTAAGTTCCCATAAATAAATTAAGCTTGAATAAAATTAAGCAAACTGTACAGAATTTCCTCAAATAACCAGAATCAATATAGACTTTTCATTGCCCTTAAGTCTTCCTTCCTTCACACTTGTTCAACTTTCTTTACCAGTAGTGCCTTTTTCTACCAGGTTACTTGGCAAACTCTCTTATATTACTGGGGTTTTCAATAATAGTAGCAATATTTGAAAACACATCATAATTGCATCAAGTTAAATTTTATATGCTAATTTACAATTCTCAAATAATTTTTCAAAATATAACCTGAATTAGAGAAGACAACATAAGCAATACATCTCTCACATCTCAGAGAAATTGTTTCCTACACAAGATCACACAGCTCTTATGTGGTCATTCTCCTGTTTCCCCATCCCTCACCATCAGGTTTCTCTCTGAGGCTTTCTCATTCCAGGGGTCCTGGTATTTTGTTTCTAAACTTGTAAGGCACTTCATAACAAAAATCCCTTAAATATTTCAGACAATAGTTTCCTGTTTGCAGAACAATTTTGGTATGCTAAATTCCCATTTCTCTTTTTAATACCTATTTTATACTAAAATAGTTTTAGATTTACAGAAAAATTCCAAAGACACTATGTACCATCCCTCCTTCTCTTTATTAGTAATATCCTGCATTAATATGGTACAGTTTTCACAATAAATGAACCGGTGAATATTGGCACGTTGTTATTTATTTATTTATTTTTTTGGCACATTGTTATTTAACCTAAAGTGATACTTACTCAGATTTCTTTGTATATAATTCCTTAGATTTTAACCTCATGGCCTTTATGGGTTCCACTAGCTGATCCAGGATGCCACATAGTATTTAGTCCCTATTTCTCTTTAGGCTCCTTTTGGTATGAGAGGTTCCCAGATTTCCCTTTTTGAAGATCTTGTTGGTTTTGAGGGCCATTGATCTGATATGTCATAGATGGTTCTTTGTTTTAATTTTTCTGATGTTTTCCTCGTAATCATTCTTGGGTTATAATTATTTGGAAGAAGACCACAGACATAAAGTGCTATCCTTGTTGACGTTCATCTTGATCACTTGGCCGAGTTTTTGCCATTGTTGTTAGGTTTCTACAAAGATGACTATTTTCTCCTCTCTGCTCTCTTTTCTTTGGATGGAAGTCACCATGCATAGCCCACCCTGGGGAGTGGGGAGTCATGTTCTCCTGCTTTCAGTCAGAGTATCTACATAAATTATTTTGAATTCCTCCACATGAGAGATTTGTCTGTTATCCCCCATTTGCTTATTTATTCATTCAGTCATATATGTATAGCACAATGCATGTATGCATGCTAAGTGGCTTCACTTGTGTCCAACTCTCTGCAACTCTATGGACTGTAGACTGCCAGGCTCCTTTGTCTATGGGATTCTTCAGGCAAGAATACTGGGATGGGTTGACCTGTCCTCCTCCAGGGCATCTTCCTGATCCAGGGATCGAACCTGCTATGGCCTCATGGATACTTAGTGTATACTTTGGATTAAAATTCATACTATATATTGTTATACAAATTGTTCCAGCTTTGGCCTTTGGGAGCTTTTTCCGTTGACTCATTTCTCTTTCATTCTTTCAGCTTCTGGCAGAAGCTACTTTATTCTTTCCTTCCCTAAGGATATTGTTTCTCCTCCTTTATTTTGTGTAATGTATAGAAGTATAAGCTACCTAGCAATTTAAACCACCTTTGTTCCCTAACCTGACTGCTCTTTTGTCAGTCTCCAACACAAAGGAAACTTAATAGGAACTAATCCTGTGCCACTCAGGTGTTGCACTAATTTTATACATTTTTAATAAAACTTTCTCTTTCTGTTTCAGCAAATCTTTGCCCATGGATATTGGAGTGTTTTATATGTTTTATTTTTTTTTTTCCATTTATTTTTATTAGTTGGAGGCTAATTACTTTACATCATTACAGTAGTTTTTGTCATACATTGAAATGAATTAGCCATGGATTTACATGTATTGCTCATCCCGGTCCCTGCTCCCACCTCCCTCTCCACCCGATCCCTCTGGGTCTTCCCAGTGCACCAGGCCCGAGCACTTGTCTCATGCACCCAACCTGGGCTGGTGATCTGTTTCACCCTAGATAATATACATGTTTCAATGGTGTTCTCTTGAAACATCCCACCCTCGCTCTTTTATTATCCCCCATAAACTATCTTAGTATACAATATCATTTAATCCCCTATAAACATTTATCAATGTATGAAAAAAGAGAAGTAGTGATACTGAGAAAAAATGAGACCTTTTATGATATTTTCAGCAATAAATTGATTTAGGGATCATATCAATTCATTCCTCATCAAAATAGAGTAAATCAGTGCTTCTCAAACTTTTAGTATATATCAGAATTATCTGGAAATCTTGGTAAAATAAAAATATCTGGAGCCCACTTCTAGAGTTTCTTGATTCAGAAGGTTTTGCATGGGCCCTAGAATTTGCATTTCTAACAAGTTCCCAGGTGTTTTGGTTTCTTAGGACTGTAATGAAAAAATACCATAGACTGGGTGGCTTCAACAACAGAAATTTGTTTTCTCACCATTTTTGAAGCTCAAAGTCCAAGATCAAGTTGGTGGTAGGGTAGGTTTCTTGAGATCTTTTTCTCTGGCTTGGAGATGACCACTTTCTCATCTGGCCTCTTCTCTGTGCATACTGCTGTTTGGTGTTTCTCATTTCCATTTCTTTTAAGGAAACCAGTTAGATTTGATAAGGGCCCACATTCTAATGGCCTCATTTTAACTTAATCACCTTGAAAGACTCATTCTCCAAATACAATCACATTCTGAGGTACTGAAGACTAGGGCTTCATTTTATGAGTTTGGGGAACACCCAATTCAGCCCATAAAAGATTATATGAGTTTTGAGAATTACTGGCTTAAATCATCGAGTCAAGCGTTTTCTAACAAAAACTGAAAATGATCTGTATATATTATTATGTGTGTGTGTGTGTGTTAGCTGCTCAGTCATGTCTGACTGTTTGTGACCCCATAGACTGCAGTTCCACCAAATTCCTCTGTCTATGGAATTCACCAGGCAAGAATACTGGAATGGGTTGCCATTCTCTTCTCCAGGGGGTCTTCTCCACCCACGGATAAAACCTGCCTTGCAGGCAGACTCTTTATTTTCTGAGCCACCAGAGAAGCCATATTATAATGAAAGTCCATTGAGAAAAGAGAGCACAAGTTCTGGATAAGAAGGTTCCTCTTTCCCAACACTGACTCAGAATGACAATTACACAGCAAGGTGGAATTGGGAACAAAAGCTGAGATGATGTGAAGAAAATGCTTTGTCCTTCACCTTTCATGGAATTAATAGGGGTATATCTACCTGAGGGATTTTCAAAGGCTCTAGAAACTCTCAGCCTTCATAAATAATTTACTGTTCACTGCTTATTGTGTTTCCTTGCTTTGTTTCCTGTAGATTCCTCCTTCTTTCTGTAGATTCCACTTAAAGGTGCTTATGAATGGAGGATACTGGCCTTTCCAGATATAATCACAGCAGCATTTGACTGGAGAGGATTATAGGTATCATACCAATTAAGGAGTGCTTCATTCCATAGAGTTTCATCAAAATTACTGTGGCAGGGATTTCTTTTTCTTTAAAGAGGTAAGCAAGTATCTCTACCAATTCCTAAGGGGATGAGGATTTTTTTTTTCAGTTCACCCCCTGAAGTTACTGGCCCTTGAGAATATCTGTCAAATGTAGGAGTCTCCAATTTAGCATTCTACCCATCTTAGGGTTCAAGTTTTATAAACCTTTTCAAATGAGCAAGGCTAGACCCATTCAAAGTCAGTCTCTAGAGCACTCTGAATCAACATGTCAGTGTTGCAAATTCTGAATTTTGTTCTGCCCTCTAAGGATTTCTCTTATTTCTCAGAAGCTTCATTATACAGTTAAAGAAGATAAGGATGTGTGTATGTGTGTGTGTGTGTGTGTGTGTGTGTGTGTATTTTCTATTACTTTATCATGGTCAAGTGTTTTGAAAGGAGTATCTAAGTTTGCTGCTTCCTCCTTATCATCTTTATTTGATTCAATATTAAATAAGTGTGAAAGAAAACTTAGTGGTTACATGTTTCAAATTACCTGTGTTGAGTCAGACATTGGTGGAAAACTCAGCATCACTGAGGCCAAGGAAGAAAACTCTTCCAGAAAAATCATTTGAAACACTTCTACAAGTGTTAAAGATAAATCAATGAAAACTAATTTCATTATCTTCTTGAATCTTCTGTTTCAAACATATACTTGTGTGCATGTATATGCTTGTGTGTGGGTGGATGCAAGGTGAGGAGTAATTTATCACCTAAACAGGAAACCTCAGAGGCACAACAGACTCTTCCTTCATTTCCATATCCAATTAATCACAGAATGTTAAAATTCAAACTAATAATAGATTCTTAATGCAATCTGATTCTTTGCCATAGTTACATTTATCTCTTCAGCAACTGTTGCCTTATTTCAGACTTTGGGCTCTATCTGCTAGCTCATGTGTCAGCATCATATTCTTAATCTGGCTTCTTTTCCCACAAAGCTTAAAATATTTATTATCTGACCCTGTAGAAAGAAAAAAAAAGTTTGCAGATATCTGCCCTAGATTAATAAAGTGCTTTCTTAAACTGCTATTTTGGTCTCCCATTCTCTTCATTATCAACTATGCACTGTGTTGTCCATCACCTACACACTGGATTCTCAGCTCTCTCTGGCCCATGACAGCATTATTTCTAACCATTCTTATCTGCAGCCTCATCTCATACTTCTCTTTTCTGCTTATTCAATTAGTTTAGTAATCCCCCAAAATTTGGATTCCCAGGAATCTATCCTTTTCTCCCCCATACACACTAAGTCCTCAACCTAGAATGACTTATTTTTGTTCAATCTGAAACAGTATTAATCATCTTTCAACAATCATGTCAAGCATGGTTTTTTTCTCTAAAGTCTTCAGAGCTTTCTAAAAGGACAGTAAAGTGAAGTGGTCAAGAACATGGTTTTAAGAAACAAAATATCTGAGCTTCAGCATTCATGCTGTGCTCCTTTGGGTGAGTGATTTAAAACTTTTAGTCCATCTGTTCCTTTTTCACAAAAATTAGGGTGATCCAGATAAAGCTAACTAAGAAGAAAGGCTTTTGATTTTAATTCGCCCTTTCTCTTTGTTGTCAAATTAAACTTAGATATAGAAAATGAAATCACTGCATTGAGAAAACTACATGAAAAACATGCATTTATCTTGGCAAAATACAGTAAGGATAAAGATAAAAAGAAAAGAAACACAAAAGTACATAAAAGAAGTTTCAAAATGTGACAACCTATCAGATAGATTCAAGTCACATTAAGACGTCTTCAATTACAAGTGAAATATCTGTCTGAAGCATTTCTTCTTCCTGTAGATGTGTTCCCAATTTTCCATTTGAACAGTTGACCTTTCATTAACTTTAGAGCTTTGTGCTATGTTTATACTGCTATCTTCTCACATCACTTTTGACTGCTTTTAGACTCAAAATATTCACAATCAGGTGAAGCATTTGGTAGATGGTTGAATTGCTTTAGCTCTGGCATCTTAAACAACCTAAATTACTAAGTATTTGTTTATAGTAAAATAAGTAAGGGATTGCTCAAAAATTGGCTTCAGGTTTATAGCTTATCTATCTATCTATAATTGTCATCATTTGTTTGTGTATTTGTATATATGTGGTACATATTCTGACAATAAGAATTCAGATTGTTCAATATTTTTTAATATGGGTTGAGATAAATTATTCTGGTTTTTCTTTACAATTCACCTTTGTCCTAAAGAATGCTTTTTCCTTCAGCTGTTAAAAAAGAGTAGTATACTTAATCATACACATAAAGTCCAATATATACACCTGCACGTGTATACACATGTTAACATTTATCAGAAGAGGTTTTCTCCTGATGTTTTCATGAAAACCTATTAATTTTGCTGTTCAATGCATTTGATTATGGGCCATGTCTGACTGTTAAGCATTCTTTCCTTTAAAGGAGATAAATTGTTTGTTGTCTTTATTTAAAATTTATTTACAAACTGATATGGCATAATTAGTATCACATAAATAATTTTATCTGGTATTTGTATAAATCCAACTTTCCTTCCTATTGTTTTGTTTATAGACTAGCATAAAAATCCATTAAAATGCCCTGAAATACCTCTTTGATCCCAGGATTTC
The DNA here is from genome assembly GCF_023699985.2 of Odocoileus virginianus. NCBI lineage: Eukaryota > Metazoa > Chordata > Mammalia > Artiodactyla > Cervidae > Odocoileus > Odocoileus virginianus. Next base: position 20,257,301 of record NC_069698.1, read on the forward strand.
AAATTCCTTTTTTCCATGTTGACAGCCAAAGTCGGAACTGATTCTTTCCCTTGAAACTGATGGAAAAGAATAAGAACAGAGTTTCAAGTCAGAAACATAAAAATCAGTGAGAAAAAAAGAGAGGTGCTATTTCAGATGTGCTGTCACAACCACATTCAGCAGAATCTTATAGACTTATTTTGGTTAGTGGTTTAAAAATGGATTTTACTAATTTCTGTGAAAAACTAAGGAAATGAATCTGTAAAGAAATAAGAAGCTACCTTCAAAGCTTTTCCAATTTTTAAAAAAGTAAAATGTATCATCATAGGTAATGTGTTTCTTCATGTTCTTTCTTGTTAATACAAGAAACTCCAGTGAAAATTGTCATTAATTATCAGACCATTAATACTATTGGGTTGGCCAAAAAGTTCCTTTGGGTTTTTTCATAACACCTTATTGAAAAAGCAGAACAAACTTTTTGGCCAACTCAATATATTAATACTGTAATACCACTTGGTAGCTTTCCATTGAGTGCAGCCAAAGTGATCTTTTTTCTTTTTTTTTTTTTTTTTCCCTCATGACTGCTAGCTTTCCTACCTCATTATGACTGGACTGTGAGGTTGTGTAGTTAGATGAAATTTCTTGTATTCTGAATGCAAAATTACTTGAATTTTCTTGAATTTAAAGTGACTATAATAGGGCTATGTATGAACAAAATTTCTTTTGACAAAACAGACACAAATTTGTATAGAATCAGATGTAGAATAAATACAAATTCTCCAAATAACAAAGCAAAATAAAGATTAAAAAAGGAGGAGGAAATATTTTTTACATGTGCATTAGATTATATCTAAAATATCAGGACTTTCCCATATATATATCTTTTAAAAACATCATAATAAATTAATGTGATAGACTTGAAATCTTTGGGGTTGCACTTTGGTTCAAAATTTTCTCCAACTGCATGAGTTTAAAATAAAAAATTCTCAAAATTTTGAGATTCAGTTTCATCTGCCAAATGGATTAATAATGCCTACTTTAAGAACTTGCTGTGATGTTTGGTAAAATACTAAATTCAGTGAGTGATACATAGGATGCCTTCAGAACGGTGGTTATAATTATGAATATTGCTCCAGATAATTAAATAGAGGTAATTGATTATATATATGTATGTGAGGTGAAAGTCGCTCAGTCGTGTCTGACTCTTTGTGACCCCATGGACTATACAGTCCATGGAATTCTCCAGGCCAGAATACTGGAGTGGGTTGCTGTTTCCTTCTCCAAGGGATCTTCCCAGCCCAGGATCAAGCCCATGTCTCCCACATTGCAGGAGGTTTCTTTACCAGCTGAATCATCAGGGAAGACCCATATATGTGTATGTGTGTGTATATACACACACATATATTTTCTGATTTAGCAAATGTTATAATAAAGGAAACATTAGGTGGAATTAGCCAAGTTATTGATACTCTTCTCCTGTCTTCAAATAATCTTGACATCTTTTATGCATTATTCTAGTGTGAATTTGGCCAATCTCTCAAATTTTTCCCCAAAACTTTACTCCCAAAAAAGCTCATCAAGATCAGCTTATCTTTAGGAACAATTGGAAGAGCCATCTCATCGGCTTTGTCTGCAGCTATATCAGCCAACTCTGGCTGTCACATCAAAATACCACAAACTCAGTGGCTTGAACAGCAAAAATTCATTTTGTCTTGGTTCCGGAGGCTGGAGCCCAAGATTAGCAGCTCATCAGATCTGGTTTCTGCTGAGGCCTCTCTTATTGTCTTGAAGATGAAGCCTTTTTACTGTCCTCACACAGACCCCACTCTATGGGTGATGTGTGTACACAGACAGAAAGCTTTGATACCTGTTCCTTGTCTTATAAGGAGACAAGTCCTATCAGATTAGGGCCTGACCCTTACTGACTTGTTTAACCTTAATTATGCTTCTAAAGGCTCTTTCACCCCGTACAGTCATATCAGGAGTTCTGGCTTCACTATCTGAATTTGGCTTGACATACAATTCAGTCCATGACAGCAAACAGACAGCCATGAGTATTTTAAGGCTTGCAACTTGCCCATTCAGTTTTGTTGTTGCTGTTCCGTCCCTCATCATGTCCAACTCTTTGTGACCCCATGAACTTCAGCCTTCCAGGTTTCCCTGTCCTTCACCGTCTCCCAGAGCTTGCTCAAACTCTTGTCTATGTCCATTGAGTCGGTGATGCCATCCAGCCATCTTATCCTCTGTTGTCCCATTCTCCTTCTTCCTTCCATTTTTCCAAGCATCAGAGTCTTTTCGAATGAGTCAGTTCTTCACATGAGGTGGCCAAAGTATTGGAGCTTCAGCTTTGGCATCAGTCCTTCCAATGAATATTTGGGGTTGATTTACTTTAGGATTGACTGGTTTGATCTCCTTGCATCCAAGGAACTCTCAAGAGTTCTTCTCCATCACCACAATTCAAAAGCATCAATTCTTTGGTGCTCAGCCTTCTTTAAGAAAAAGTTACTGCAGTTTTGGACCATGAATTTTAAAACATTATAAATAGGGTCAAACATATCTTTATTAATCAAAATAGGAATCATGATAAACCACACATTTTTGCCAATGAAAAATGTTTGCTATTACTGTAGCATAAAAATCTGTGCTTTGGGATTTGACAAACTCTTAGAAAGCATTTTCTGCATCCTGCTAATATGGAAACTTTTTCTCTACAAAGATTGTCGAGATGCTTGAAGAAGTGGTAGTCAAATGGCAAGAGATCAGGTGAACATGGCAGATGAGGCAAAACTTTGTAGCCCAATTCATTTAACTTTTCAACCATTGGTTGTGCACAGTGTAGTTGGGCTTTGTTGTGGAGAAGAATTGGGCCCTTTCTGTTGACCAATGCTGGCTGCAGGTGTTTCAGTGTTCAGTGCATCTCATCGATTGGCTGAGCATACTTCTTAGATGTAATGGTTTCACTGGGATTCAGACAGCTGGAGTGTATCAGATGAGCATCAGACTACCAAACAGTGACCAGGAGATTTTTTGGTGCAAGTTTGGCATTTGAAAGTACTTTGGAGCTTTCTCATGGTCCAGACACTGAGCTGGCCATCACTGGTTATCATATAAAATCCACTTTTCATTGCACATCACAATCTGATCCAGAAATGGTTTGCTGTTGTAGGGAAGAATAAGAGGAAATGACACTTCAAAACAATGATTTTTTTGATTTGTAGTCAGGTCATGAGGCACCCACTTATTGAGCTTTTTCACTTTTCCAGTTTACTTCAAATGCCAAATGGCCATAGAATGGTTGATGTTGACTTCTCTGGCAACTTTTCATGTAGTTATAACAGTATCAACTTCAATGAAGTCTCTCAATTGGTCATTGTCAATTTCCAATGTCCAGCCACTGTGTTCCTCATTTTCAAGCCTCTGGTTCTTGAATCATCACTGCACTGTACATTCATTAGCAGTTCCTGGGTCAAATGCATTGTTGATGTTGCAAGCTGTCTTCTCTGTTTTAAGAGCCATTTTGAACTTGAAAAAAAATACTTGAATTTACTTTTTGTCTGACATCATTTCTATAGTCCAAAATAAATATAAAATATATAGCAAGCAATGTCATTAACAAAATAATATAAAGTGAGAAATGTACATTAAAATGATGTATAACATAAACATATATATTTAATATGTATTCCAATATCAAGTGGTAAATTTCAACAATGCCAAACTGCAGTTACTTTTGCACCAATATAATAGTTTGCACAATGTAGATACAATTCTTAAAGACATGGGAATAACATACCACCTGACCTGCCTCCTGAGAAACTTGTATGAAGGTCAAGAAGCAGCAATTAGAACTGAACATGGAACAGTGGACTGGTTCAAAATTGGGAAATGAGTACATCAAGGCTGTATATATTGTCACCCTGATTATTTAACTTATATGCAGAGTACATCATGCAAAATGCCAGTCTGGATGAAACACAAGCTGGAATCAAGACTGCTGGGAGAAATATCAACAACTCCAGATACGCAGATGCTAACACTTTAATGTAAGAAAGTGAAGAGGAATTAATGAGCCTGTTGATGAAAGTGAAAGAGGAGAGTGAAAAAGCTGGCTTAAAACTCAACATTCAAAAAACTAAGATCATGGCATCCAGTCCCATCACTTCATGACAAACAGATGGGGAAACAATGGAAACAATGACATATTTTATTTTCTTGGGCTCCAAAGTCACTGCAGATGGTAACTGCAGCACTGAAATTAAAAGGTGCTTGCTCCTTGAAAGAAAAGCTATGACAGACCTAAACAGCATGTTAAAAAGCATAGATATCACTTTGCTAACAAAGATCTGTTTAGTAAAACCTGTGGTTTATCCAGTAATCATGTAGAGATGTGAGAGTTGGATCATAAAGAAGGCTGACTGCTGAAGAACTAATGCTTTCGAACTATGGTGTTGGAGAAGACTCTTGAGAGTCCCTTGGACAGCAAAGAGATCAAACCAGTCAATCCTAAAGGAAATCAACACTGAATACTTCTTGGAAGGACTGATGCTGAAGTTCCAATACTTTGGCCAACTGAGGCAAAAAGCTGACTCACTGGAAAAGACCCTGATGTTGGGAAAGATAGAGGGCAGGAGAAGGGAACAACAGAGAATGATGTGGTTGGATGGAATCACTGACTCAATGGACTTGAGTTTGAGCAAAATCAAGGAGATAATGAAGGACAGGGAAGCCTTGTGTGCTGCAGTCCATGGAGTTGCACAGAATTGGACCCTACATAGTGACTGAACAAAAGAATGATGAATGCATATTCATTTTAAATTACCTATATAATCTTTAACATTAAACTGCAATTATTCTTAATAGTCTTCTGACTGTTTTCAGTGTCCTCATTAAAAATATTTGTATGTATTTATTTTTAAGATAAAATATATTTAAAATATTTTAGGGCAATTATGAAACTTTGTAAAATTCCTAAAAATAATGAAATGAAAAATAATTCTATATTGTTTTATACTTTTTTTTTTTCTATTTTATGTTTGGTCCTGGAGACTTCATCAGAAGATATGCCAGTATAAAAAGCCCTATTTGTTATTAGATCTAAGATTTTATGCTAAGAATCAAAAAAATTTTTTTCCCCATGAGGATGAAGTACTATGAAATCAACATGAAGTATGTTTTTAAATAAATAGTTTTGTTTATTTCTCTAAATAATTTATCAAATCTACAAATATGGTTCACAACATTCTGGTCACTTTATATAAAAAGTGGAAAAATATTATTTTTACAAATGTCTTCTGCCTTTACTTGAAGCTCCTAACAAAAGTCATGCTTGAAATTTTGGCAGCATTTGATACCCCAATATCTTTGCTGCAACAACACCAATACTTCTTAGGGATTTGAAAGGGATGTTAAAGGACTTGGGATTGATTTTTTTCCTAAAAGTTGTGACAAATAATGGTAAGGGCAAGAATTATAATTTGGTGATTTTCATTCATAAATTCATTCAGCCATGTTTTCAAAGCCTGCCAGGAATAGTAAGCTTACCAAATCAATAAATAAAATGGATGAGTGCATATAACTCGAACTTCTAACTAGAACACTGGGGAGTGAAAAGGAAATGTATTATTTATTGAATTCTTCTCACATTAAAAAAGAAAGAAAGAATTTAATGTGAACAAATACCAGACATTAGTTTGGATAAGAATCATGTACATTCCTCAAATCCATGCTCGCTCTGACTCTGAATTTTGACTCATAGAACAAGTGTTGGTATGGTCTCTATTTATTCTAATTCAGACTGCATCATATAAAAGAACAAATGTAGGATTGAGGTAATATGACCTATATTTGCAATTTTTTCCCTTTGAAAATATACTCTCCGTAATTCCTGAAAAAGGCCAAGGCCAGTTACATTCTCAGTAGCATTTTATGTGAGATTAATAAATAGAATCTGGAAATATATTCTATGAAAAGCCGACAGTCTGAAAGTTAAAAAATAAATCTGTCAGTTTTGCTTCATTTTGATGAGAACACCCATTTTGAGATAATCTACTGAAAAATTCCAATGAGCAGAAAGAAAAGGACCTTTTCCCTGGTATTGTTTCAATATATTTTCAAGATATTCTTACATATTTTTAAGCATAGTGATTCAAAGTATCTCTTTAAAGGGATATTGGAATTTGGGTGATAAACATATATCTTATAAATGAAACTAGTTTAACAAATATTCAGTTATACCTGAATATATGGTAAATGATGACAATGGTTAGGATACAATGCATGGTTACTACATAACTGAATTTTTATTCCCCAAACCAAAGACAATATGACCCTATAAAATACAAGCCTGTGAGTTTAATTTGTTAGGTAAATTTAGGATAATAAAAATAATTGATATAACAGTTTGAAAATTGCATGATGATTCTTATTTTGAGTTAGAAATGTCTAACCCCTTTCCTTTTCTAGAATAGCATTAGAAAGATCAATTGTAGTAAGAATTTGGGTTTAATTTTCACATTTAACTCCATAATAAATGGAAAATAGACAATCTAGATTGCCTAATTATTAGGTCTCTTAGAGATTAGGGCTCCTTAACAGAAATCGTGACTATATAATCTCACAGTTAGAACTTAAATTTTTTTGATTTGCTAGTTTTTCAGATTCATTAATTCATGTATCCATCGTATAAATGTTTTTTATTGTTGCCTTTGATAGTGTAGTTGGTGTTTGCCAAAGGTCTCGAAAAAGAGTTGCAAACTCTCATGCCCAGGGGAATTGGGCAAGGAGTGTCCATGACAGAAGTGGGCTTGAAGTTTTCCTGAACTGCACACACCCACCAGAAAGGATAGCCTCTATTCAGCTCCGATATGGTTACATCGGAGCAGCTTTTTTGGATTTAATATTTTTAAATAAGAGACTGGAAATCTGAAACTTATTTGTAATCTTCTGATTTGTTAAGTCTCAACATAAAGTACAGTTGAAAAAATAATAATGTGCACGTCAAACTAATTCTGTTTATAGGCCTAATATAGTTTATCTGTTTCAAGGTTCATTCAGTAATACTCAGATTTGTAAATATCATCTTGAACTTTGACTTGTATTTAGATTTTTTGCCATCAGGAAACATTAATTAAGTTTATCATTGGTCCTAAAGGCAACTGTACAATTCGTGGTTGTCTGTGTTGATTCAGTGATAGTCAATCTTTGAAACAGTCCCTTGGATGATGACATCCATCAAATCATTTTTAAGATGGTCTGATGATAGCCATTTCCTAGGGAAGACATTTTACACCGTTTAATACAGATCAAACATGGGAAGGGAGATTTCCCAAGAAAAAGGGATAATAATATTTGGGGGAAATTACTCTATGCATACACAGTAAATCAATGCATATTAAAACATATAATAAAGAACAGAGAAGATTCATGGGGATTAGAACAGTGACTATCAATCTTTATGTTTACAGGAATTATCTTGAATACTTATAAGATTTTTGACATGTGGCCTTTCCCCATAAGATGCAGATCCTTGTGGCTTGGAAAGAGGGCCCAGGGCCCTGTCCTTTAAACAGGACCCCCTATGTTTTGAGGCTTATGTTGTAAGGTTGACATTTTGAACACTATGAATGAGTGAGTGAGTGAAAGTTGATCAGTCGTGTCCAACTCTTTGTGACCCCCATAGACTATACAGTCCACGGAATTCTCCAGGCCAGAATATGGGAATGGGTAGGCTTTTCCTTCTCCAGGGGATCTTCCCAACCCAGGTATCGAACGCAGGTTTCCCACATTGCAGGTGGATTCTTTACCAGATAAGCCACAAGGGAAACCCTTGAACACTATGGTGGACTTATTTTTCTTTGTACCAAAAAAAAAAAAAAATAATTGTAAAGGATCAAGTAAGTTGAGTCACCCAGTCATGTCCAATCTTTGTGACCCCATGGACTGCAGCACACCAGGCTTCCCTGCCCATCACCAATTCCCGGAGCCATCTCAAACTCATGTCCATCATGCTGATGATGCTGTCTAACCATCGCATCCTCTGTCGTCCCCTTATCCTCTTGCCTTAAGTCTTTCCCAGGGTCTTTTCAAATGAGTCAGTTCTCTGCATCAGGTGACCAAAGCATTGGAGTTTCAGCTTCAACATCAGTCCTTCCAATGAATATTCAGAATTGATTTCCTTTAGGATGACTGGTTTGACCTCTTTGCAGTCCAAAGGACTCTCAAGAGTCTTCTCCAATACCACAGTTCAAAAGCATCAATTTTTTGGCACTCAGCTTTCTTTATAGTCCAACACTCACATCTATACATAACTACTGGAAAAACCATAGCTTTGACTAGATGGACCCTTGTTGGCAAAGTGTCTCTCTGCTTTTTAATATGCTGTCTAGGTTGGTCATAGCTTTTCTTCCAAGGAGCAAGCATATTTTGATTTCATGGCTGCGATCACCATCTGCAGTGATTTTGGAGAGAAGAAAATAAAGTCCGTCACTGTTTCCATTGTTTCCTCATGTATTTGCCATGAAGTGATAGGACTGAATGCTATAATCTTAATTTTTTGAATGTTGAGTTTTAAGCCAACTTTTTCACTCTCCTCTTCCGCTTTCATCAAGAGGCTCTTTAGTTTCTCTTCACTTTCTTCCATAAGGGTGGTGTCATCTGCATATCTGAGCTTACTGATACTTCTCCTGGCAGTCTTGATTCAGGCTTCTGATTCCTCCAGCCCAGTGTTTCTCATGGTGTACTCTGTGTATAAGTTAAACAAGCAGGGTGAAAAATACAGCCTTGACATACTGCTTTCCTTATTTGGAGCCGGACCATTGTTTCATGTCCAGTTCTAACTGTTGTTTCTTGACCTGAATACAGATATCTCAAGTGGCAGGTAAGGTGGTTTGGTATTCACATCTCTTTAAGAATTTTCCACAGTTTGTTGTGATCCATAAAGTCAAAGACTTTGGTATAATCAATAAAGCAGAAGTAGATATTTTTCTGGAATTCTCTTGCTTTTTCCATGATCTAACAGATGTTAGCAACTTGACCTCTGGTTCTTCTGCCTTTTCTAAATCCACTTGAACATCTGGAAGTTCATAGTTCACCTACTGTTCGAAGCCTTGCTTGGAGAATTTTGAGCATTATTTTGCTAGCATGTGAGATGAGTGCAATTATGCAGTAGTTTGAACATTCTTTGGCATTGCCTTTTTTTGGAGTTGGAATGAAAACTGCCCTTTTTCAGTCCTGTGGCCACTGCTGAGTTTTCCAAATTTGCTGGCATATTGAGTGAAGCACTTTGACAGCATCATCTTTTAGATTTTGAAATAGTTCAACTGGAATTCCATCACCTCCACTAGCTTTGTTCATAATGTTGCTTCCTAAGGCCCACTTCACTTCACATTCCAGGATGTCTGGCTCTAGGTGAGTGATCACACCATTGTTATTATCTGGGTCGTGAAGATCTTTTTTGTATAGTTCTGTGTACTCTTGCCACCTCATCTTAACATTTTCTGCTTCTGTTAGATCAATACCATTCCTGTCCTTTATTGTGCCCTTCTTTGCATGAAATGTTCCCTTGTTATCTATAATTTTCTTGAAGAGATCTCTAGTATTTCCCATTTTATTTTTCCTCTATTTCTTTGCACTAATCACTGATGAAGTCTTCCTTATCTCTCCTTTTTATTCTTTGGAAATCTGCATTCAAATGGGTCTATCTTTCCTTTTCTCCTTTGCCTTTAGCTTCTCTTTAGCTTCTTTATCTTTAATAGTTAATTTTTTAAACACTTTGTTGGACTGAAAAAATACTGTTAAGGATAAAGCATTAATTTGTTATAAAGTTAGCCATGTTTCAAATGAGAATAATGAAGATTCTACTCTTTTTATTTTCCTTCCAAAGAAATGATTATTGAATACTTAGTTATCCTCATTAGAGTGAGTGCTGTATAAAGTGGAAGATTAAGTGAACACTTATTTCACATTTGTGAAGCAGGAGGCTGTACTCATTAGTGGCAAGTTGTAATAGTGATAAAAAAAATAAGAGGAATAACAGTGATAAACATTGGAGACAGCAACCTCAAACATATAATTACTATGGTTATCCTGATTTTACAAATAGAGAATGAGAAGCACTTTCCAGATATCCTAGTGGAAGACAACTTTTCTAGTATCATATAAGAGAGAGACCTTCTAATTGGAGAAGGAATGGGTATAATCCAGTCATTGCCCGAAGCACCAATCTCTAATGCCACTTTTAGCTGCATTTCAATCACAAGGCAGTGAATATACATTAAACGTCGTCCTCATTTAACAACTTTACCGCATAGGATTGTTGTGAGTGTGCTATCATTATATATTTTTATATATTAACATTAGTAAATATTGCTATATTATACAATATACAAATGTGTCTGCTGCTTAGTTGCTCAGTCATGTACAGTTCTTTGTAATTCTGTGGACTGTAGCTTGCCAGGATCCTCTGTTCATGGGGTTCTCGATGTAAGAATACTGGAGTGGATTGCCATGTCCTTCTGAAGGCGATCTTCCTAATCCAGGAATTGACCCCAGGTCTCCTGCATTGCAGGCAGATTCTTTACTGTCGAGCCTCTAGGGAAGCCATTATACATATATGTCATGATAATAATCATTAACACAGAAAAGTGGGAAGAATTTCTTAAAAACTATTATTGGAGTATGGTTGCTTTGTGTCAGTTTGTGCTACACAGTGAAGTGAATAAGTTATACATATACATACATCCACTCTGTTTGAGATTTCCTTCCCAGATAGGTTACCGCAGATGATTCAGTCAAGTTCCCTGTGCTAAACAGTAGTTTTTCATTTGTTATCTATTTTATACAGAGTAGTGCATACATGTTAATCTCATTCTCCCAATTCATCCCACTTATTCTTCCCCATCTTGATAACTGTAAGTTTGTTCTCTACATCCATAACTCTATTTCTGTTTTGTCAGTAAGTTTATCTGTATCACTTTCTAGATTCCATAGGTAAGCAATGTTACATAATATTTGCTTTTCTCTTTCTGACTCCACTCTGTCACAGCCTCGATTATCTGCATTTATGCAAATAGCACTATTTAATTCCTTTCTATGGCTGAGTAATATTCCATTGTGTGTGTGTGTGTGTGTATTATGTTCTGAAATGTTAAAAGCAGAGAAGAGGGGAAGCAGAGGAAAGAGGAGAGGAGGATGAAGAAATTGGATTTCAGATATTGGTGATTAATAAAATGATAGAAAAAATAAATCTTCAACATCAAAGTCCCAGACACAGATATTCTGATTCAGTAGGTATGTATTAGGCCCCAAAAATATGTACTTATAAGAAGAATTTTTTATATCTTTGCATCCTTAAATGTTTCTTCACAGAAAAGGACCATTATTTTCGTCCTTCTCTATCACTAAAGAAGAAAGAAAATTAAGCCACTTATAAGATGTTGGTTTTAGCCATTAGAAAAAAAAATCATCTGACAGGAAAGGATTATAAATATTAAAATCAGATGTTGAATACCTGTGGCTATGGGATATCCTTTTTTAGCAACCTTTTAAAACACTGAGTACATTTTATCCTTTTAGTTACAGATTATGACTTAAAGTGTCCAGATAATTTTTCAGGAAATAGGGCTAATATTTAACAAATATCCTGGCATGCCCACATTAATTTTCCTCATATAAATCTTACTACAACCTTTAAGGAGGGTCCCATTTCATCACCATTTCATACATGAAGAAGTGAAGCTCAGAGCACTAAGGACATACCCAGGTTATGTTGCTAGTCAACTACTAAACCAACTTGCCAACTCAGAAACCCCAGCTATGAACCCTGTCATTTTCTTCAATTATGCCTCCCTCCAATCATGCTTGTTTTTTAAATATTCCATAACAAAAGTGTGTCACTGCATCCAATTTCTTGCTACTGTATTACAATTCTGTGTCTAGACCTACTGATATAGGTGATTCACTGGCTGCAAAATCATCAGTAAGTTCATTCCCACTTATAGGATTAATTCAGAATTTCTTGGCAGAACACAGGAGGTTTTAGGCAACTTGTTTCCAATCTATTTCTTCAGCCTTGCCTGGACTCTCACCCAGCTACCTGTCACATAGATTTATTTTTCTTCCTAGAATAACAATATACCTTCAGCACAGAGTTTTCTCTGCCTGGAATACCTTGAACAGTCTTATGTGCCTAGCTCATTCTGAGTCATTTTTCTGAGGCCTGCTATAAACAGCCTCTTTCTGACACCCACAACAGCACTGATTTTTCCCTTCTTTGCTATCTCACACTGTATTCTGTACATTGACCCCTCCCCCAGCTGCCTTGTAATCTCACCATTTGTTACATGTGAGTGTCCGTGATTGAAATATAAGCAAGCTTGAGAGAGGTGCTAGTTTTATTCCTCTTTGTATCCACAGAATCAAGTTATTAATTGGGGCCCATAAATTTTACTTGGGTAAAGTGTTATCAGAAGTTAATACTGTTTTTGCCTTCTTCAGTGATAAATTTTAGTTCACCATGGAGATATATCCTAAAGTTGAAATTTGGACTTTAAAATTTAAAAGGTATTATACTAATGAATAACTTTAAATGTTTTTTTAAATTCACCTTAAAGGGACAAGTGATCATCTACCATTAGCTTAATATGACTTTGACTAATATTTAGAATTGATAGAAGATATATTGACATAATTATTATGCAGGCATTTAAAAACCAAAAATAATCTTACAACAGGCAGCTATAATTTTCCCCTTAAATCATGTGTGAATCACAGCAAACTATGTGGATCACAACAAACTGTGGAAAATTCTTAAAGGGATGGGAATATCAGACCACCTGATCTACCTCCTGAGAAATCTGTATGCAAGCCAAGAAGCAACAGTTAGAACTAGACATGGAACAACAGACTGGTTCCGAATCAGGAAAGGAGTATGTCAGGGCTGTATTTTGTTGCCCTGCTTATCTAACATATATGCAGACTACATCATGCAAAATGCTGAGCTGGATGAAGCATAAGCTTGAATCAAGATTGCCGGGAGAAATATCAATAACTTCAGATATACAGATGACACCACCCTTATGGCAGAAAGCAAAGAAGAACTAAAGAGCCTCTTGATGAAAGTGAAAGAGGAGAGTGAAAAAGTTGGCTTAAAACTCAACATTCAGAAAACTAAGATCGTTGTATTTAGTCCCATCACTTCATGGCAAATAGATGGGGGAAACAATGGAAACAGTGACAGTTTATTTTCTTGTGCTCCAAAATCACTGCAGATGGTGACTGAAGCCATGAAATTAAAAGATGCTTCCTCCTTGGAAGAAATGCTGTGACCAACCTTGACAGCATATTAAAAAGCAGAAACATTGCCAACAAAGTTCCATCTAGTCAAAGCTATGGTTTTCCCAGTTGTCACGTATGGATGTGAGAGTTGGACTGTAGAGAAAGGTGATCGCCGAAGAATTGATGCTTTTGAACTGTGTGTTGGAGAAGATTCTTCAAAGTCCCTTGGACTGCAAGGAGATCCAACCAGTCAATCCTAAAGGACATCAACTCTGAATATTTATCGGAAGGACTGATGCTGAAACTGAAACCCCAATACTTTGGCCACCTGATGGAAAGAATTGACTCATTGGTGCTGGGAATGATTGAAGGTGGGAGGAGAAGGGGATGACAGAGGATGAGATAGCTAGATGGCATCACTGACTTGATGGACATGGGTTTGAGTAAACTCCGGGAGTTGGTGATGGACAGGGAAGCCTGGCATACTGCAGTCCATGGGGTTGCAAAGAGTCAGACATGACTGAGCGACTGATCTGAACTGAACTAAATCATATTTAAGATATACCCTCACAAATATCTATAATTTATACTATTTTCTATTACTAGCAAGGTATAAAAGACAGAAGAAAGTGTCACAGCTGAAGGAGGCTCATGCATTAGTGGATTAAATTTCCTTTAAGGCTCTGTGGAATGAATAGAAAGATACTCTTATTGAATTTGTATTTTTCTTTTGTAATCAAATGTGGAAGCCCATTTTAAATGCATGCTCTGAACTATGTTATGTATATCCTATATGCTTGTTTATTTTTCTGGAGACGTGCTTGGAGACTAACTAAATTCTTCATAATCCCTTAATCTAAAGTATGAGGTTATGATGACTGAGGTTCATTTTTGGCTGCTTAGAGATTATATTATTTTCTGTTTCCATTCATGGCAGGCCTGCATTCATGGGTAGGCACTTTGGAACTTTAATAAACTCTTAGTTCTAGGAACTACATTTTTAAAAATTCTAAGCATTCTTGTAAGTAGATCATTGCTCTTTTACCAACATATTTAAAACTCTCCCCCAAATTCTCTCCTCTATTTTCAAATTTTAACATAGTAAAGCAAATGGATTTCACACCAATTAGACTTTTTTCCATCCTAGTTCACATGAATTTTAATTGTCTATGTAACAGTGGGAAATTACTTTATAGAAGGTTGTAATAAAGCCAGGCAGAATGGTGCATTGCAGTAATGCATTATTTCTAATCTCCTATTCATTGTATGTCAAGACAAAATCTTGACTAATGTCATTGAAACTGCCTTTACCAGTATCATTTACAGCTACAAGTTGGAAGTGATATAATTCTTGAAGATCCTGATAATGCCAAGAGCAGAGGTTGGCACAGACTGGCCTTGATGAATGTTACCCAAACATTTGAGTTATTGGACTTCAGCAATGTGTCATTCTGTGAAATCTAAGAAAACAAAACAATTTTAGAAGATAGCTAAACACACTTTCAAGGAACACTGGACCTTCCCATACTCTTTCAAATAGCATTTCAAATTAATTAAAACATCTAGTCTAAACCCCACAAATACTGTATTGCTTTATGTGCCAAATCATAAAAAAACCTACGAATGCTGGTTAAACCTTATAATAGTAAGAAATAAATCTTTAAATTGAAAAATAGAATAAGTAAACTCAAATGGCTATTTTCATTTGGTTTAAAAATGTAACAGTATGCTTCAGTAATGATTTTTAGCACTTTACCAAATATATTTAACCTAGTACCTTCTTTGCGTTTTCAATGAAGGTAAGAAGATAAAAGAAATTCTTACACCTCCTTTGAATATATAAGATTATAATGATGTCACCCAAGAGTTAAGGATTCCAATGTTCTCTACTGTCTATCCATTTCACCTGAACTAGCCAGCACTGAGATACTGGTGTGTCTTTATTATTGCTGGTCCTATGCATATGTCTTATCCTTGAATGAAAATTTCTCTGCAAGTTCAGAGCTAGACAGTGACTTACCATAAGGTGGGGCATATATTGTTTTGCTTTCATTCTGCCATAGACACAAGATGTTGCAAAGCTAAACTGTATGCTTCATTATTTTCTACCCGATTTTTTTTTCCATTTATTTTTATTAGTTGGAGGCTAATTACTTTACATCATTACAGCAGTTTTTGTCATACATTGAAATGAATTAGCCATGGATTTACATGTATTCCCTATCCCGGTCCCCTCTCCCACCTCCCTCTCCACCCGATCCCTCTGGGTCTTCCCAGTGCACCAGGCCCGAGCACTTG
The DNA here is from genome assembly GCF_023699985.2 of Odocoileus virginianus. Lineage (NCBI taxonomy): Eukaryota > Metazoa > Chordata > Mammalia > Artiodactyla > Cervidae > Odocoileus > Odocoileus virginianus. The sequence goes on from NC_069698.1 coordinate 20,272,850, forward strand.
TCTCATGCACCCAACCTGGGCTGGTGATCTGTTTCACCCTAGATAATATACATGTTTCAATGCTGTTCTCTTGAAACATCCCACCCTCGCCTTCTCCCAGAGTCCACAAGTCTGTTCTATACATCTGAGTCTCTTTTTCTGTTTTGCACATAGGGTTATCGTTACCATCTTTCTATATTCCATATATATGTGTTAGTATACTGTAATGTTCTTTATCTTTCTGGCTTACTTCTCAGTTCAGTTCAGTCACTCAGTCATGTCTGACTCTTTGCGATCCCATGGACTGCAGCACATCAGGCCTCCTAGTCCATCACCAACTCCTAGAGTCTATTCAAACTCAAGTCCATCAAGTTGGTGATGCCATCCAACTATCTCATCCTCTGTAATCCCCTTCTCCGCCCACCTTCAATCTTTTCAAGCATCAGGGTTTTTTCCAATGAGTTGGTTCTTCTCATCAGGTGGTCAAAGTATTGGAGTTTCAGCTTCAGCATCAGTCCTTCCAATGAATATTCAGGATTGATTTCTTTAGGTTTGACTGGTTGGATCTCCTTGCAGTCCAAGAGTCTTCTCCAACACCTCAGTTCAAAAGCATCAATTTTTTGGTGCTCAGCTTTCTCTATAATCCAACTCTCACATCCATACATGACTATTGGAAAAATCATAGCTTTGATTAGATGGAACTTTGTTGGTAAAGTAGTGTATCTGCTTTTTTATATGCTGTCTAGGTTGGTCACAGCATTTCTTCCAAGGAACAAGCATCTTTTAATTTCATGGCTGCAGTCACCATCTGCAGTGATTTTGGAGCACAAGAAAATAAAGTGTCACTGTTTCCATTGTTCCCCCATGTATTTGCCATGAGGTGATGGGACTGAATACAATGATCTTAGGTTTCTGAATGTTGAGTTTTAAGCCAACTTTTTCACTCTCCTCTTTCACTTTCATCAAGAGGCTCTTTAGTTCTTCTTTGCTTTCTGCCATAAGGGTGGTGTCATCTGTATATCTGAGGTTATTGATATTTTTCCTGACAATCTTGATTCCAGCTTGTGCTTCATCCAGCCTGGCATTTTGCATGATGTACTCTGCATATAAGTTAAATAAGCAGGGCAACAAAATATAGCCTGGACATACTCCTTTCCTGATTTGGAACCGGTCTGTTGTTCCATGTCCAGCTCTAACTGTTGCTTCTTGGCTTGCATACAGATTTCTCAGGAACCAGGTCAGGTGGTCTGGTATTCCCATCCATTTAAGAGTTTTCCACAGTTCCTTGTGTTCCACACAGTCAAAGGCTTTGGCATAGTCAATAAAGCAAAAGTAGATGTTTTTCTGGAACTCTCTTACTTTTTTGATGATCCAGCAGATGTTGGCAATTTGACCTCTGGTTCCTCTGCCTATCCAACTTGTACATCTGGAAATTCACAGTTCATGTACTGTTGAAGCCTTGCTTGGAGAATTTTGAGCATTACTTTGTTAGTGTGTGAGATGTGTACAATTGTTCGGTAGTTCGAACATTCTTTGGCATTGCCTTTCTTCAGTTATATGATTCTTATATTTCCATCCAAAGCTGGGTAGTTTTATTCTCTAAGCCATTTCATGTAAATCAGCTTAATTTATTTTTGAAAGTATGCTTGCAATAATTATTTTGAAGACAATAGATGTTGGATACCGTATGACGAAGTACTAAAGGGCTTTGAATTCAATGTGCCCCTCGGATATTTTCCCTGGTGATAACCAAAATTCCACATTTTGAAACAAGTGATGGGAAAAAGAATCACATTCTTTCTACTACCGTTCTATGTAAATGAGTTCATCAGATTAATCTCCCTACGTGACTAATGGGTTCAGGCAGCCAAAGAAGCAATTGTCTTTGCAGGGTAGGATAAAGTATCAAACTAAACCACACCAAACAGCACAATGTGAAATAGTGACCTCTGAAAACAGAGTAATACTGGAGCAGAAAGATACACACAACACCGTTTTTCCAACTGACCCCTAATTCCACTCCTAAACAGTGTCTTCCAGGAAGTATAGAAACATTAACTTACCAATATAAGAAAATCTCATGTTCTGCAGGACAAATAGAAGGAGGATCACAAAGTTACACTGTACTGAAACCACTGCTTTACACAATTACCACTCAGCCTCAGGAAGGTGGACTTGACCTTCAACCTTCCTTCCATGTGAAGCTCTATTTCAGACCGGTAGATTAATGTGCTAATATTTTTTTTTTCCCTGTTGTGGCAGCTCTTTAAACATTTTCTTTAAGAGCCCCATATGCATATTTATTTTAGTTTCAAAATTCTGGGTATGGTAAACATTTTAAAAGTTGGACAGCTTAATGTATCATAAGCTTTAGATTACTGTTCTCAAGTTTAAGAATTACTTGTTCTTCAGCTTTTGCTCACTACTTATATTATTACTATTGGTCTTGGGGAATTTTTATTTAAATAAAATTTATTTTATATCCCATTACATATTAAGTAACAGAGTTATTGTCTCATGTGTGTTACATATTTTTTTTCAGACTGGCAGTTGAGTAGTCTGCTCTTTCTTTTTGAGATGCTTTATTACTGGAGTTACATATTCAAAGTTTAGAGATAAAATCAGAATACTGATCCAGTTCCATTTCTCTAGTAAAATTTGACCCTGCGCTTACAGTTAATAATGCACCAGGCTTTTTCTTGGGTTAGGCAGTGTGTAGGACTAATTTAGTCCCTAGAGTACCATTTCACACAATAAAACATTCACTTTGCTTTTTGTCCTAGTGACTGGAAGAATTAATACATTTCTTAAGTGCCAAATTTCATCTCAGATATTAGGTCATATTTTGGGAGAATGCACATCAATGAAAAGTAGTTAGCATTAGAATGCAATAGGAAATAACAATAAATTAATGAAAAACAGAAATAAAATGTTCCCTCTAAGCAAAGTATTTCTTTTTCCAAGGGATATTTATTGAATAACAGTGGCAAATTTATCAATCATGGTATGCTCTAGGGCTAGTTTCACATTTACTGTTAAAAATACTTTTTGTAGGCTACAGTTGCAAAAAAGCAATATGCAATTTTAGTTTACAGGGAATGGTTAAAATAAGCAAAGCTGCCCATTAATCAAGCCTTCACTGCTGAATAGCAACATGGTAGCTTGTAAGCATGCCTCCAACTTCTTGAGACAGAAGCACAGTGCCCTGCTGGGAACTCAAAAGAATAAGATTATTTGCTCTTTAGAATAAAAGAGTACAAGTCTACATCAACTTAGTCGTCTCTTCAAAACATAAAATATTTCTCTTAGGATTATCTCTACTGAGAGGTACAAGCTAGCTAAAATATGAAATATTGAAGCCTGCAACAATAAAATTTATCCATTAATACAAAATAATTGGTAAAACTGATTTTTAAAAAAACCCAGTATCTGTGAATTGCATAAGCCTAACTGAAAATTAGGTCCTTCCCGGGAAAGAAGTGAAGTAGCTCAGTCGTGTCTGACTCTTGGCGACCCCATGGACTGTAGCCTACCAGTCTCCTCCATACGGGATTTCCGGGCAAGAATACTGGAGTGGGCTGCCATTTTCTTTTCCAGAGGATCTTCCCCACCCAGGGATCAAACCCGGGTCTCCCACATTGTAGGCAGACGCTTCACCTCCTGAGCTACCAGGGGAGTCTTTTCCTGGGAGAAGGAAATGGCAACCCACTCCAGTATTCTTGCCTGGAGAATCCCACAGGTAGACTGTCGGTCTACAGTCCATGGGGTCGCAAAGAATTGGTCGGACAGGACTGAGAAACTAACACACACACAACTGAAAATTAAAAACTACACTCTAGACAATTCCATAGTCGTAGAAGCTTCACCCTAACAACATAGATCCACTTTATTTTTTTTCTTCAGCGTTTTAAGTACTTCATATCTAACAAAGACTATTATTAATCCTAGGTTTTTTTTTTTTTTTCCTTTTAATTATATGGTAGAAACACCCATCTGAAACTTCATAATGGGTAATAATGAAATTTAACTGGATGCAAACACATATATATTTGTTACATAAGAATAGTGAACCAAGAGTTAAGAGTTTGCTGGTTATTTCTTTAAAAGTTGAAGGGGAGTTCAGGGCATTAAAGGGGGAAAACCTTATCCTCAGCGACATCTAGTGGACAACTACAGAATGCCACCTTAAAAACAAGCTGACTACAGATCAGGCAAGAGCGCAACTTCAGCTCCTTGTCATCCTTTGTTACATTTGTGTAAGAATTATAAGCCTCTATTGAAAAATAACTTTACATAAGCAGTAAAATTACTTGTTTTAAGAAACAATGGAAATTACACAAGGCCTAGAAATTATGCAATGGAAAATAATCTTAATTTAAAAGTTTATAATGTTGATGTAATTATACGCCATTATAGGAAAAGTGCTTTCAACACTTTTAAGATACTCTAATAGACAGGGTCGTCCTATTCTATGTAAATATAAAAATATATGTGCTCTTTATTTAACTTTAAAAACTCAGTGTTGAGATCATTAAACTTGTTCATCTTATTTAGCTAAAGTAAGAAGCTAGATTATTTTGTCAGAAAAATTTATTCTCAGTGTATATTTTTCTATTTTTTTTTATTATTTGAGGCACAGAAATACAGTGCTTTCTATAATAACATTTTAAGGAAACATCAAAATATTTTCTCATTGCTCTTTGATGATCATTTTTTAATAATATGTAAAAATATGCCTGTTACATATGACACTATGATTACTTTATTTCTAACTAGCTCATTTGCCTTTGAGAGTACAGTAGCCTTGTATTATTGTTATTGTTTTTCCACCTCCTTTCAAAGCATAAAATATCTGTTGATAAATTATTATTCTGTTCTTGACCTTCAATTTGTCCTAGTATCTCTTTGTATGAGTTCTGCCAATTCTGTTCTTTGTATGCCTTCTGTAACCTTCTTTATCTCATCGTAATTTTCCTTTTTTGTGTCATCTATTTCATGTTCCTTTTTTGTATTCTAAATTACTTTCTATTTTTCTTACTACCTTAAGGCTCTCTTTTTTCATATTTGCCACTAATCCCAAGCATTCTTACAAGAGAAAACAACTTTGTGATCTCTAATTATTTTCCTTAATAAATATTTTTTTCTCTTTATTCAATTGCTCTTTATTCAGTTTTCATATTCGCTTTCTTGCTGTTGCTATGGTTACAATTGAGTACTATAAAATATAATTTAAATTAGAGTATTTATTTTCATTTTTAAGTGAGTTTCCCTAAGTAAAGCTTTCCCACTACTTTTTGAAGTTAGCAAACTTTTGGTAACTCCTACTACATATTTAGTTAAAACTAAATATTTAGCTAAATATTTAGTTAAAACTAAAAGATCAAGTTCCTTTGGGGTAACCAAGAAAAATATCTTATTTTATATGTATTTAAATGATTAGTCTGTTAAGAGAATCACATGTGAAGTGACAAATATGATACTACATAATCACTAAATTTTTTAATATTGACCCAAGTGTGACAGATTCAAAGAAGAGCAACAGAAATCATAAAGAGAATAGAACTTATTTATAATAAGCTTTTTAAAGAATCATTTTCTAGCATCTTTAAACATTGACTCCACTTCTACTTGGGCTTCCCACATGGCGATAGTAGTAAAGAACCCACCTGCCAATGCAGGAGACATAAGAGATGTGGGTCTGATACCTGGGTTGGGACGGTCCCCTGGAGAAGGGCATGGCAACCCACTCCCGTGGTCCTGCCTGGAGAATCCCAAGGTAGAGGAGACTGGTGGGCTACAGTCCATAGGGTCACAGAGAGTTGGATGCAACTGAGAGACTTAGCACTCACGCTTTTAGTTAAAAAACTTGAATAGATTTGCAATAGTGAGTAGACAGAAAGGAGTGAATTAGTGAGCTTATAGAAAGAATCCAGGGCAAGTGTGATACCAAGGGGAGAAAAAGTAGATGGCACCTTGAGGAAAGGTGCAGCGAACAACTTAATAAAATGCAGAAGTATCTATTTTGGATGAAACAATTATAAACATATTTGACATTGTGAAAATTTTTATAGTAGAAAAAATTATGTGGTAGATATATGGTAACAATTGCTTTTGACAAGGTGATATTAACAGATAGAATAACTTGACCAGAGTACTGATAAAATGCCATCAAATCTGATCATGGTGCGTGCTATAGAAAGGAAAACCAATAGCATATGATATTGTACAATTGTTAAACAACCTGTTACTACTAGGGGAAACTGAGTGAAGGATAGAAGGGTCCTTCCTATACTATGTCAAAACTTCATGTAAGTCAACACGTAGAATAAAAATATGGGAAACAGAAATGCCAAAAAAAGTAGAAGAAGAAGAGGAAGAAATTAAACCAGGAAGGGCATAAGAAATGAAAATAAAGTTTACAATAGTAATTAATAAAATAAGAGCCAAAGTACCCTAGAGATAACCAAGGAAGCTAAAATTTTATTCTTTGAAAATCTAATGAGTTTATAAAATCTGTCAAGGCTAAAAATAAAAGGAAATATACAAAATCAATATTAGAGGAAAAAAACCATTATAATCTAGATATTAAAAATCAGTTCAGTTCAGTCACTCAGTCATGTCTGACTCTTTGCGACCCCATGAACCACAGCATGCCAGGCCTCCCTGTCCATCACCAACTCCCAGAGTGCACCCACACCCTTGTCCACTGAGTAAGTGATACCATCCAACCATCTCATCCTTTGTCGTCCCCTTCTCCTCCTGCCCTCAATCTTTCCCAGCATCAGGGTCTTTTCAAAGGAGTCAGCTCTTCACATCAGGTGGCCAAAGTATTGAAGTTTCAGCTTCAACATCAGTCTTTCCAATGAACACCCAGGACTGATCTCATTTAGGATGGACTGGTTGGATCTCCTTGCAGTCCAAGGGACTCTCAAGAGTCTTCTCCAACACCACAGTTCAAAAGCATCAATTCTTCGGCTCTCAGCTTTCTTTATAATCCAACTCTCACACCCCTACATGACCACTGGAAAAACCATAGCCTTGACTAGACGGACCTTTGCTGACAAAGTAATGTCTCTGCTTTTTAATATGCTGTCAAAGTTGGTCATAACTTTCTTTCCAAGGAGCAAGGGCCTTTTAATTTTATGGCTGCAATCACCATCTGCAGTGATTTTGGAGCCCAGAAAAATAAAGTCAGCCACTGTTTCCACTGTTTCCCCATCTATTTGGCATGAAGTGATGGGATTGGATGCCATGATCTTAGTTTTTGAATGTTGAGCTTTAAGCCAACTTTTTCACTCTCCTCTTTCACTTTCGTCAAGAGGCTCTTTTGTTCTTCACTTTCTTCCATAAGGGTGGTGCCATCTGCATATCTGAGGTTATTAGTATTTCTCCCAGCAATCTTGATTCCAGCTTGTGCTTCCTCCAGCCCACCCTCATGATGTACTCTGCATAAGTATAGGATGTCCTCTATGTAAGTTAAATAAGCAGGGTGACAACATACAGCCTTGACGTACTTCTTTCCCGATTTGGAACCAGTCTGTTACATGTCCAGTTGTAACTGTTGCTTCCTGACCTGCATACAGGTTTCTCAAGAGGCAGTCAGGTGGTTTGGTATTCCCATCTCTTTCAGAATGTTCCACAGTTTATTATGATCCACATAATCAAAGGCTTTGGCATAGACATAAAGCAGAAATAGAAGTTTTTCTGGAACACTCTAATTGATTATTAAGTCTTACTTAATGATGAATTTGGTGCTATAAATTAATGGAAAAATTATAATAAAAGCTTAGCTTACCCCAAATGATGCAGAAAGACGTTTAAAATCTGAATAGGCTTTAATCTGTGAAAGAAATTGAATTCCTAATTAAAAACCTTTCACAAACAAAATTTCATAATTAGTTGTCTTCACTGATAAATCTTAATAATTATATAATGAAGAATAATAAGCACAAAATTATCTAGGGGAATGAAAAATGTGACATATTTTTCAACTTAGGTTATGAGATGAACACAACAGTAATAATAAAATATAAGACATAATAGAAAAGAAGAACCAGTTAGTATATGGTGATATTCTATTATCCAAAAAGAAATATTCTGTAGCCTGGTGGATCTTAGCACAGAAATGAGAACTGAAAGCTGTGTTCTATGTTAGGTAATGAAAAATAAGTAAATAAATAAATATATAAGAAAGCATTCTGAAATTATTAAGAAATAATTAAGAAATTATTCCTTAGAGTCTATCTTAGTCCATTCAGTCTGCTATACCAGAATACCATATATTGGGTGACTTATGAAAACAGAAATGTATTTGTTCCAGTTTTTGAAGGCTGGGAAGTCTATGATCAAAATGACAGCAGATTCAATGTCTGGTGATTCACAGACTGTGTCCTCACATGGCAGAAGGGTAGGGGAGCTCTAGGAGGTCTCCTTTATAAGGGCACCAATCCCATTAATAAGGACCTCACCCTCATGATCACTCACTTCCCAAAGGCCCCATCTCTAAATACCATCATATGGAAGAGTAGGCTTCACTATATGAATATAGGGGCTGGGGAGAGACACAAACATTCAGTCTTTTGTAGAATCCTCACCTCACCTTAGGACCAGGAGAAAGAAATTCAGCAAAGGAAACATTTCTTAAATCAAATGAGAAGTAAATCAATAGTAATTTGTTAGTCCTTTATTCTTTTCACACTGTTATGGAGTTCTCGCAGCAAGAAAACTGGAGTGGTTTGCCATTCCTCCTCCAGTGGACCACATTTTGTCAGAACTCTCCATCTGTCTTGATTGGCCCTGCATGGCTTGGCTCACTGCTTCACTAGGTTACACAAGACCCTTCGCCATGACAAGGCTGTGATCCGTAAAGTGGAAGTGGTGACAGATGTTGTTTTCTTGGGTTCCAAAATCACTGTGAACAGTGACTACAGCCATGAAATTAAAAGACACTTGCTTCTTGGAAGAAAAGCTCTGACAAAGCTACACAGTATTGAAAAGCAGAGACATAACTTTGCTAGCAAAATTCTGTATAGTCAAAGCTATGGTTTTTCTAGTAGTCATGAGTGGATGTGAGAGCTGGACCATAAAGAAGGTTGAGCACTGAAGAACTGATGCCTTTGAATTGTGGTGCCAGAGAAGATACTTAAGAGTCTCTTGGACTATAACAAGATCAAACCAGTCAGTCCTAAAGGAAATCAACCCTGAATATTTATTGGAAGGATTGATGCTGAAACTGAGGCTCCAATACTTTGTCCAACTAATGCCAAGAACTGCCTCATTGGAAAAGACCTTGTTTCTGGGAAAGATTGAATGCAAAAGGAGAAAAAGGAGGCAGAGGATGAGATGGTTTGCTAATATCATGGACTCAGTGGACTTGAATCTGAACAAACTGGGAAGTAGTGAAGGAAAGGGAAGCCTGATATGCTGCAGTCCATAGAATCACAGAGTCAGACACGACTTAGCAACTGAACAGCAACAGCAACTTTCATTCTATATTATTAGCCAACTAATGAAGTTGGAGTTCAGGATTTCTCAGTGGAATGCAGGGTATGTACATTGAAAGGTAACTAGTGACACTGGATTCTATTTGCATACTATTTGCCCCAGGACTGATTCTGGACATGTGTGACATTAATTTTGAGAAAAAGATACTAAGTTTTTGTGACTACAGAAGTCTTTGAAGAGCAGAGACTGATCTGAAAGGAGTATTATTAAACATATAAGAAGTAAAGGATTATGCAAATGAAGTTACCCTCAAATTTTTTCTTTGAGGAGCACTAAGTCATACAATCTTATTAGTGAGTGTATGCCGGAGCCTGCCGGCAAACGAACTGGTCGAGAACGCAATTACCAGAGTACCTGAGAAAAATAAGACTTAGACAGACTTAGAAAGACTTAGACAGACTTAGAAAGATGGGGTTGAGAGGGACAGAGTCAGCTTGCGTCTGACTCTGCCAACTTTATTGAAGAATACCACACCTATATATATGCTAACAGGAGTTGCTAATAGATCAAAGGTTTGCATATGTGCAGAGCTACAGGCACAGGTGTTTTAAATTCCTCCACTTAAGATCAGTAAAGCATCACCCTATCGCCCAACATGATTAAGATCAATAGAACATTAACTAGATAGAAAACAGGCTTCAATCATGACGAGTTTATCAGCAACAGGTGAAAGATCGCTACAGCAGTTTCCTTGAGGGAGGTGAGAAAGGCCAACCTGTGCTTTAATAAATCAGGGGTGGCGGGACAGATAGGGACCTCTTGATCTCTCTCAGAGCCAAGAAGGAGCCTGAGCAGTCAGGCTGGCTCCCCACAAGTGTAGCTTATTGAGAGCAGAGGGAAATTGTTTACAAAGGAGGGAAATTGTTTACAAAGGAGGGAAATTGTTTACAAAGGATTATTGAAAACAGATATTGGAGTGTACTATTTTTAGCAATTCTCTCTTATCAGCCTTATTTATTACTTTAGGTGAAGTCTCAACTACTCATTACATGGTGCGCATGATGGAAACTTGCTTTGCAGTTTTTGTTTTGTTTGGTTTTTTAACATAAAGTAGAGATGTTAGTACATTTTATCACTTTCCTTTCCTATATCATGCCAAATACTGTCTGTCTTCTCACTAGGCTCAGAGATCTTATCTATCTACAGGATATAGTGGGGGAGGATGCGGAGGAAGAAATAAGGAGAAATAACACCCTTTTTTATATATAAATTTCATGCTCCCAAGACTGAAACCTCCTCTTTGTAGAAAATCTGCTTTTATGAAGGGGATTAGAGTGAATGTTTCATTTTTCAGGGCTCCATGGGCTACACCCGCTGCTTTCAGGGCTTTAATATTATTGGTATCTGTTGTGTTCTGGTCACTGGTTATATTTGTCCCAGTCTCCACCAAAAGTAGTTTTTCAAGTGATTTTTCATTTTATTCACATCTATCCCTGCCTACCAATTAAAAAAATCACTTATCAAGATTATTTTTAAACTCAGTCTCCCTTTTCTATTATCCTTGGACTTCTAGCTGAAAGATCACAGCACAAAAAAGTCTTCATGCTTGCTTTCATGTTTGTCCCCAACTTCTTCCTGAAAACACCCCATGACCATATGTGAATAGGGTTTTCTAAAACCATTTCAACAGATGGATTTAGAAAAGCTTGTAAGTGTAGACTTCTTATTTGCTTATTTGGTTTGCCATATAAAATAAAAAAGAGAAAAAGAACATCCTTCTAATTCTAACACCCACAATAGCTATTTGTTCTAAAAAGTGAGGGTCCATTTAAACTGATGCTAGGTTGTGACTCTAGAACTTGATAACACTGCAGAAGTTGTATAACATACATCATACTTTATTCCAAATCCGAGATCAAATTGCTTAGTAATACAAACCATAGTCCTCTTAACAGGCATATTGAATTGATCCAAACTACAATAACCTCCTTTGTCCACAAATAAGAATGGATTCAGGCATCAAACATGAGTCCATTTGCATCTTTGCTTAAGATAATCAATTGTGATTCAGATAAAGACAAGCAAGCATACTCATTAAATTTGCAGGTGAGGTCATATTGTGGACAGGTAGAATGCAATAGATGTTTTGAGCAACAACTGAAAGAATTATAATAAAATTAAATTGCATAAAGTGGAGATATGTTTCAAAAATGTAAATGATATTTAATAGGATAAGTTCAAACTGATGCACTCGAAAAGGAGTAGGAATCTGAAGGTAGGAACTGGTAAATATCATAAGACATGCTGTGTAGCAGCTCACTGTGAGTATTTGTTCTTTCTTTCGCTTATTTAGTTAGTCAGTTATGTAATATGAGGAGAGATTGCACAGAATAGATTGAAGCTTGCCTCTTAGAGTCTGATATTTCAGGTTCAAATCTTATCATTTTCTAGCTTTGTGACCTTTGGCCATTTACTATTTCTCAGCTTTAGTTACTTCCTCTGCAAAATGGTGCTAATGGTTTCATACAGTGATTGTAAAGATTCAATTAAATGTTGTATAAACATGCACAGGCGTCTCCAATTCCTAGTATCAACTTTGTCTTTATTACTCTGCTGATATCACAAGTTACCAACAGTGTTCCTAGTTAAAACCACTGGCTAATTTTTAAGTCCATAATTTTGTGGACTTGCTGTTTATTCCTTCTAAATGTTATCTACCTTGGCATTACAGTCACTTGACTTTTCTCTTACAACTCTATTTCTTTCTTGTTTTCTTCATAGGTTCTTCACTAAAAATATACATGTTCATCGTGTATTTATTGTGAGCCGATCTTTCTGAGAAATAACACTGATGAAGATCTTGATGTCAGCCCTCAAGAGGCCACTTATCTAGTCAAATATAGGGAGAAATGAACAAAGATGAGAATGAGCTTCTGCACAGACTGGGAGAAAATGGTGCAGTGAGAGAGGAGGGTTAGAGGAAGGAATAGGTCCATAAAAAGAGACATATATACGGAGATAAAAAATTAGTGATTAACTACAGTGAGAAGGGTGGCAAAGAGTTGTCCTGGTGTAAACACCAAATTTGTGAAAGTTGAGCAGTGAGAGAAACTATTTCAAGTCTGAGAGAGACAATGAGATTCCACAGGATTAACTTTTTAATACTGTGCTGTGATTAAGTGGGGGTGGAGCTAGCAAAAACCAAAGAGACAAGACTGTACAATAAGCAGATACCCAGTCATTCAGAACTGTTTCACCATTTTTAGACACTTATATTTTATGCTGAAAGCAGTACGGAAACATTGAAGGGTTTTAAGTACCATCGCTGTCTTTGACTTGGATTTTTGCATTCATTTTCTAACTCACTCCCCTGCTTCCTGTCAGGACAGAGTAACAGAATTTAAAATCAGTCTTGATCATTTTGCTCTGCTATTATTTAATTTTCAGTAGATCTTCAGAATCTAAATCCTCTGTGTATTTTCTTTGAAAGCATTGCATAATAATTATCACGGCACGTGTCTCTCCCACTCAGGACCATGAACTCCTTAAGAGAGTGAAGGAGGAAACGGACAGAACAGGCTCTATCTTGAAAGTAGGACTCCATCTTGGGCTGGACTGTGGACTGAGTTATACGCCCAGTATCCATGGAAACGACAAACCAACTGGAAAACCACGCCCCCAGAGGATAGAGCCCCAGGGCTCATATCTAGACTCTCTGTAGCCTAAAAGAATACCCTAACTACCTGTGTAACTGAATAGAGTCATGCATTCTATTATGCTTATTGGGGTATGACCACAGGCCCTATTGATAATTGTCCATTGTTAACTAGCTAGGCTAAAGGCAAATGAATCACGGGTTAACTTTGATTGTATCTTTCTTTTCCTTTGTTCAGACTAGTTTCAGGGAATTTGGGGAGTGGATTTGGACACATACACTTAGGGTATATAAAGTTTTCACAGAAAACTGGTTGGGATCCTTGGCTAAGAGGTGACTCTGCCTTGGGCCCCCCCCCCGGTGTAATAAACTGGACTCCACTATCTACATTGTCCTGAGTGAGTTCATTTCCTGGAATGTATGGCTACAGCAAGAGATAATTAACCAATGTATCACTAGCATCCAGCTCCATGACTACCACATGGTACTTGCTACTATTTCATTATTCATTTAATAATTAATTCACCATCAGGGATTATTAAAATTTAAATTAGAGAAACAGATTAAATGCTTTTAAGATATTTTGAAAACCGTGATTGTACAACTCAAGTTGTCTATAAACAAAGGGTAGTTCCTGGACCAGCAATATCAATATTACCTAAGAACTTGCTAGGAAGGTAACTCTGGGGTCCTCTTCCAGACTTACTGGGTCAGAAACTCTGATTGTGCCCATTGCTCTGTTTTAATAAGCTCTGAGTGACTCTAATGCCCTGGAAGGTTTAAGAACTACCATCGATACCATTGACACATTTGTGGGGAATGAGTTTGTTTTGTGACATAAATGGGCCATCGCTGTAACACTGCTGCACATCCTTGATAGAACATTAATTTGTTTCTTCATTCTGCTTCAAGGTGTGGGGTATGATGTTTCTGCTGGTGCTAATTAGGATGTTTGCTGTGGGTTTAATAGGAAAGTTTTTTATATCTATTTTAAAATTGCAGATTTAGTTAATTTATTTGCACTCTTCTATTTTTATTCTTTATAAAACTTCAGACTGAGTTCAACAGCTGATAAGGATTCAGAACCTGTCACTTTTAACTCAGTTATTTATCAACCTGCCCATGCAAATAGATGAAGAAATTTGCTATAGAAGAGTTTGAGAACTATTAATTAGCCAAAAATATATCCAGATAAAGGATCCAAAGTGACAGTCTGGGACACTGAAAGTAGAAAATACAGTCTGAATGAATGACTCATGCATTCCTCTGACATCTGGATCTGTTAATCAGACATAGGCCATAATGATGCTTTTATGTTTCTATAGCTTGCTAGCAGTATTTCTGGCTTTCAGTCTCTGCCTTTGTTTATTTTTCCCTCACAGGTATGTTATGACTTCTTGTCCCCTTGATTGGCTTAGGAGCATTTTTGGGGAAGGTAAATACATTAAGATAAAATTGAAAAAGCAATGTTATTTTGAATACAATGGGCAGTATCTGATTACACATTCCTACTCCATAATGATCGGATAATTTCTACTCTGGAAATTCTTTGCAAAATAAAACCAATTACCTAAAGGTTCTGTTCACAATGGTGCATATAAATCAAATCAAAACAGAAAACAACAGCAACAAAAATAGCATACTTTATTTTGCCTATTAGTATGTATTTGTTTAAAATATGGTAAATAGTTTGTGATGCTTCAAATTGGATTTTTTTCCCCATATGAAATACAGTCATTCACAGCTCATCTAAATAGACTCAAAGTATCTGAGACTGAAAGATATTACAACTTAATCTTCAGCTTTTCTCTCTCTCTCTCTCTCTCTCAAATGAGCTAATTGACATCCAGAGATGTTAACTGACTTTTCAGAGGATAATTAATTCACATGTGTTAGATTCATAACTAGAAAACAATGTACTGTCTCCAGGTTTAGTCCTGTTAAAGTGTATTTATCAACTTAAATATATAAAAAGTTTATTTTTAATTGAAGTATAGCTGGTTTACAATATTGTGTTATTTTCCAGTATACAGCAAAGTTATTCAGTTACATACATATATATATATAATTTCACATTCTTTTCCATTATAGCTTATCATGGGATATTAAATCTAGTGCCCTGTGCTATATAGTGACCTGTTAAAGGCCTTGCTATATAGTAGGCTTTGTTACTTATTTTTTATAAAGCAATTTGTATCTGATAATCACAAACTCCTAATTTATCTTGCCATCTCCTTTCCTCTTTGGTAACTATAAGTATGTTTCCTATGTCTGTGTGTTTCTGTTTTGTATATAAGTTCATTAGTTGTCATGCTTTAGATTCCACATATGAGTAATATCATAGAATGCCTTTCTCTGTCTGATTTGTTTCTCATTGTATGATCATCTCCAGGCCCATCCATGTTGCTACAAATGGCATTATTTCATTCTTTCTTGTGGCTGAGTGGTATTCTATTGCGTGTATATATCACATCTTCTTTACCCATTCAACTGTCCTTGAACATTTAGGTTGCTTCTATGTCTTGGCTGTTGTAAATAGTGCTGCTATTAACATTGGGTGCATATATTGTAAACGTTTTATTTTAATGCAAAAATATAAGTACAGCACTCTTTTAGTGCTCTTAAAGACATTTATCAACTTGAACATATAAAAAGTATGCATGTATAAGTTTTTAGTAATATTTGAGACACTGTATATGACAAAGATATTGAAGATCATTTAAAAAAATGGATTGTTTGATATTTTTATTGGCATTTCTAAGCTAGTTATAGTTGCAATTTTCTATTTTTTAATCTACATTTTTAGTACAAATAAAGAGAGAAAAAATGAAGATATAAATCAGAATATTATTTTTCACTTTTGCACCAAAGACAGCCAGTTCATTAAATACAGCATCAAACTTTCAGAAAAGAATGACCTATTTAATTTCTCCTCTACATGTTTATAGAGGTTATAACATTCATTTAACCATTCAATATTTACAAAAACCTAAGAAGTTTCAGGTACTATTCGTGATGGTTAGGATAACTCAGGGAATAAGAGAGAAAAATCCCTGTTCTAATGGAGCTTACACTCCAGTGGAGGAAGACAGATAATAAAAAGAATACTGTGTCGGACAAAAAGTTCATTTTTTTTAATAACATCTTATATGTTATAAAATCTTATATATTATATAATATAACATCTTGTATATATATTAATATATAGTGATCCAATATGTAATAATATAATAATATATAATATAATATATAATAGGAAGTTTTATAACATCTTATATGATATAACATCTTATATAATATATGAAAGTGAAAAATTGAAAGTATTAACCATTCAGTCGTGTCTGAATCTCTGCAACCTCATGGACTGTAGCCTGCCAAATTCCTCTGCCCATGGAATTCTCCAGGCAAGAATACCTGAGTAGGTTGCCATTCTCTTCTCCAGATCTTCTCAACCCATGGATCGAACCTGAGTCTCTTGCAATGCAGGCAGATTCTTTACCATCTCAGCCACCAATATAGAGCAAATATAATATGTAGCATGTTGATAGTTGTAAAGTTAAGGCAGAAGAAAAAGAAAAGGAACTGCAAGAATTATGTTTGATATATTTGAAATAGATTGGTTGAGGGGATACCTGAGAAACACCTAAAGGAAGTGTAAGAGTGAATTGTACATTATTTTTTTTTTTTTTTGAGGTGTCTCTTAAAAAGCAAAGCAAATACAAAGGTCCTTAAGCCGGAAAGGTCCTAATGGGTTCAAAGGGTAGAAAGGAGACCAGTGTGGAGATAGCAGAGAAAGCAAGAAAGACAAATAGAAGATGAAGTGAAAGTGATTTCAATAAATTACTCTCTTTCATATATTTCTCTTCTGGACTCTTCTTTCCTTGAAATAATTGGTCACTATAACCATTGTACCAGCCAACCGGGGATTATATTCCCCATTGTTAAGTTAAACCTAGAAAGCAAATGGGTGACTGTGGCTTCTGCAAATTCCTTATGTTTTCCAGGTTTTCAGAATTAACCTAGAAACACCTTTACAATTATTTGCCATCTGGACTATATGATTTTACTCTGACCTAAATAAACTAGGTCAGAGTAAAATCATGTAGATGCCTTTGAACTGTGATGCTGGAGAAGACTCTTGAGAGTCCCTTGGACAGCAAGGAGATCAAACCAATCAGTCCTAAAGGAAATCAATATTGAGTATTCATTGGAGAGACTTATGGTAAAGCTCCAACACTTCGGCCATCTGATGTGAAGAACTGACTCATTAGAAAAGAACCTCATGCTGGGAAAGATTGAAGGCAAGAGAAGGGTATGACAGAGGATGAGATGGTTGGATGGCATCACCGACTCAATGGACACGAGTTTGAGCAAACTCCAGGAGATGGTGAAGGACTGGGAAACCTGGCATGCTGCAGTCCGTGGGGCTGCAGTCTTGGACACAACTGAGCGACTGAACAACAGCAACAAAAATGTTGGAATTTTACTCCTTCATAATATTTCAAGACTTTGTTGCATGATGTAAACACTATTGAGATGTTGAGTATAATAAAAGTAGACTGAAACTCTTGAGAAAGAGTTGACTAGCCAAATTTTAGATTTTCCTATTCATGTCATACATGTTACATAATTCATTTCAACAAAGCATTTTTTAAAATTTAGATTTATTTTTTAGATCAGGTTAAGATTTGCAGAAAATTTGAGAGGAAGATGCAGAGATTTCTCATAGTCCCTGCTCAAACACATACAGAGCCTCCTCTATTATCAATGCCCCCTATCAGAGTAGTGTACTTATTATAGTTGTTACTAATTAATATAATTGGTAACCTACATTGACACACCATAATTCCCTGAAGTTCATACTTTGCATTATGGTTTAGTCTTCGTGGTATAGAGTTTCCCTAGTAGCTCAGTAGTAAAGAACTGCCTGCTAATGCAGGAGTTGCAGGTTCGATCCTTGGATTGGGAAGATCTTCTGGAGAAGGAAATGGCAACCCAGTCCAGTATTCTTGCCTGGGAAATTCCATGGGACAGAGGAGCCTGGTCAGCTACAGTCCATTGGGTCACAAAGAGTCAGATATTACTCAACACTACACAACAGAGACAATAGGTATATAGTTGTAGCTCATTTTTATTTGCGTTTCCTTAATAGTATAGGATACGCAGCATATTTTCATATGTTTATTTGCCTCTATTTTTCTTCTTTGGTGATTTGTCTATTAAGGTCTTTGGCCCATTTTTTAGCCAGGTTGTTTGTTTCCTTATTGTTGAGTTATGAGAGTTCTTTATATATTTAAGTTGTCAGTGCTTTATCAGATGTATCTTTTGAAAATATTTTCTCTCCCAGTCTGTGGCTTGTCTTCTCCTTCCATTGACAGCATCTTTCAGAGAGTAGAAGTTTTAAATTTTAATGAAGCCCAACTTATCAATTATTTATTTCATGGATCCTGACTTAGGTATTGTATCTAAAAAGTCATTGTTATATCCAAGGTCATTTAGGCTTTCTCCCATGTCATCTTCTAGGATTTTTGTAGTTTTACATTTTACATTTAGATCTATAATCCATTTTGAATGAATTTATGTGAAAGGTATAAGATTTGTATTTAGATTCATTCTTTGCTTGTGACTGTCCTGTTTTCCACCAGCATTTGTCAAAGGTATTACCTTTGATGCATTATGTATATTGCCTTCACGTCTCTGTCAAAAGTCAGTTGACTATATTTATGTAGGTCTATTTCTGGGCTCTCTATTCTTTTCATTAATCTATTTGTGTATTCTTTAGCCAGTATCACACTGTCGTCATTATATTAAGACATTTTTGAAAGATAGATTTCAACATATTTAATGTTACTCCTATGACTCATCAGTATTTTTTTGAATGCTAGGATACTAAAAGGTTAAAAGATAATATATTTTTATTCTACCTCCTCTCCTCCCAAATGTTTTCTTAGAAGGTAAGAACTTTCTACTTTGCAGAAGTATGTTCAGAAATAGTTACTTAGCATAAAAAAATTGTCTTAAGCAAGCCAATGTGGTGCAAATATTTTTCAGAATATGTGTGTGTGTGTGTGTGTGTGTGTTTGTCAGAAAGATGGCAAGGGAAGTGAATCCTTTAACATAATTGCAAAATAGTGTTCAAATACATTAAGTGTCATTAATCTAAGGAGAGATGAACAAGACCACACTTGCACTAACTGCTCATGTCTAAGACTTGAGGTTGCTGGAAGTGGATTAAGGTGAAAAGATAATTCTTTTTGCTAGCCTGGGGAAAGGAGAAAGAAAAAAATAAAAAAAGAGAGAGAGAAGAATTTAAAAAAAAAAGGAAAGGAGAAGGAGAAGAGGGATTAGTTTGATGTAATGACCTCTGATCGTCTCTTTTGCTTTTGCACTCTAATTAGAGCAAACAATTGGCTGGTCCTGTGATTTATTGTCTTACCTGTTTCTACACTGAAGCTGTTTTCTTTTTCCTCCACAGAATCCTTTGCTAAAATTACAGTTGTTTTAAAACAGAAAGACCAGTTTTCAGTTCAGTTCAGTCCAGTTCAGTCGCTGAGTCGTGTCTGACTCTTTGTGACCCCATGAACCACAGCACACCAGGCCTCCCTGTCCATCACCAACTCCCGGAGTTTACTCAAACCCATGTCCATCGAGTCAGTGATGCCATCCAACCATCTCATCCTCTGCTGTCCCCTTCTCCTCCTGCCCCCAATCCCTCCCAGCATCAGGGTCTTTTCCAATGAGTCAACTCTTCGCATGAGGTGGCCAAAGTATTGGAGTTTCAGCTTCAGCATCAGTCCTTCCAATAAACACCCAGGACTGATCTCCTTTAGGATGGACTGGTTGGATCTCCTTGCAGCCCAAGGGACTCTCAAGAGTCTTCTCCAGCACCACAGTTCAAAAGCATCAATTTTTTGGTGCTCAGTTTTCTTCACAGTCTAACTCTCACATCCATACATGACCATGGAAAAACCATAGCCTTGACCAGACGAACCTTTGTTGGCAAAGTAATGTCTCTGCTTTTTAATATGCTATCCAGGTTGGTCATAACTTTCCTTCCAAGGAGTAAGTGTCTTTTAATTTCAAGGCTGCAGTCACCATCTGCAGTGATTTTGGAGCCCCCAAAAATAAAGTCTGACATTGTTTTCACTGTCTCCCCATGTATTTCCCATGAGGTGATGGGGCCAGATGCCATGATCTTAGTTTTCTGAATGTTAAGCTTTAAGCCAACTTTTTCACTCTCCTCTTTCACTTTCATCAAGAGGCTTTTTAGTTCCTCTTCACTTTCTTCCATAAGGGTGATGTCATCTGTATATCTGAGGTTATTGATATTTCTCCCAGCAATCTTGATTCCAGCTTGTGCTTCTTCCAGCCCAGTGTTTCTCATGGTGTACTCTGCATATAAGTTAAATAATCAGGGTGACAACATACAGCCAGGTTTGGGTATTGTATATAAATTATGAAGGTTAATTCATTTTCAAGAACCAGGAGTGAATGTGCAAACAAAAAATGTACAACTAAATACAGTTAAGATGACTGTAGCCTACCGGGCTCCTCCATCCATGGGATTTTCCAGGCAAGAGTACTGGAGTGGGTTGCCATTTCCTTCTTCAGAGGATCTTCCCTACCCAGGGATAGAACCCGGGTCTCTCGCAATGTATGCAGACACTTTACCATCTGAGCCACAAGGAAGCTAGAAAGGAGTGAAAGGTGTATAAACATTATGTAGGTTATGTAAATTTTTCTTTTGTTTTTCTATCCTTAAATTTTTTCATGAATCCTAATGCAGGTCCCTGTAAATTGATCTAAAATTGGGCAAAGTCCTTCAATAAACCAATTCTTTAAGCAGCAGAGCTTTAGAGATACTCATCAACAAGAATTCCATCAAATAATCCTTGAAAGGATAAACTGCATAATGAGAATTAAAAGTTCCAACAATACCCATTAGGGTATTCTCATGCACCATTGATTCCACAAGTATCAATTGCTTTCAGTTAGCTGAACTCTTGAGTGTTTATTGGAAGGGACTAATAAGCCACAATCAATTTTCTCTTTAACCTCACAAAGGTAGCTTGAATGAATTAAATGTTTTCTCTCCCCCCACTGATTGCTTTACATTTGGGACATGTACTAATAAGCATATTTTGAACGTTCACTTTTATAATAACTGTCTCCCCAAAATAAGATGATGCATATGCATATATTCTGTCTGTGATGGAAATACTTTTTTCCTCTTCACTTTACATCATTATTGCACTCATGAAACTCTGAGGATGTGTCTCCGTTTGTTTTAGTTTCAAGAAAACAACAGGATCAGGCTGTCAAATGCATTTGGTGCATCTCAGTAATAAATTCAATTTGCCCCAAGTTTATTGAGTTGCCACACTTTACAATTTTAAAAATAGATACAGATGAATAGAAAGATAGATAAATGGTTTATATGCCCAGATCAATTCTCCCAGGTGTCTGGTAATGAGGAACAATCTTGTTTTAAACTGATGATCTTAATCCTTTAATCTTTCATTCAGGGTTATTCTGTCACTGTGTCAAGGACAGATCTATTGTCTTTCTCTATAAAGACAAAATTAAAATGCATTTATAAATACAATAAAATATTAGACTTCAGTTATGAGAGAGGTATGTAGATATTATAATAAATTGTTTGCATTTTTTGTTTTCAATCCTAATTTGCTCTAAAATAATAACATAGCCTTTAAGAATTAAAGATAATATTAAAGCATACTTTTAGAAAATAAATTAGTTATACATTGTATTATTATGGCCTGAATCATATATCTTGCTTGAAAAATGTAGCTGGTATTAGGACTTCAGTGTTCCTTTGCGGGAGTTCAAGTGAAGCTAAACTATTCTATTGAACTTAAAATTGAGCCTTCCCAGGAAAATCTGTTAACATGTTTATAAATTGTATTTGTTGTTATAAAGTAAGACTTTCTATTGTTAATTAACAAACAAATACTGACTTTTAGCCATCAAATAATGTTTCAGGCTTCAGTCAGAACCCCAGCTGTCAGCACATAAACCTTCTCAAAAGAGAGACATCAGATTTACACATTATTGTTAGGATTTGGATATAGTGATTCTCCCTTAGAGCTCTCTGAGTTTAGAGATCTGACCCTCACCCCCAAATATGTACCTGGTAAATTTATTGGAAATCTGAGGTAAATTGGAGTTGCTCACTTAACTAACTGTCAGACCTTTGTGAGAGGGAATCCAGTGTAGTGTCCACGGGGCCTAGGATGTGTCTGGCGAACAGTAAATTCCTATTATTTGCTGTTGGCTTGGACTCTTCAAAAAAACAGAACTATCACTGATAATTAAGAATTTTGGAGGAGTATGTGGTAGCAGATGTTTTATTTAAAACAATATGTACCAAAATGTGACAAAATATTATAAAGCATAATACAGAGAGATTCTCAACTTGGAAAATCTCAAAGGACACATTTAGTGGAGTGGTGAGCTAGCAAATGTTTAACACCCAGCTGTCTGTTTATCTCTGCTATTAAGACCACCTGCCTTTCTGCTCAGGGTCCTGACCTGTTGATTATTTATATATAATTGATTATTTACATAGTAATATAATATATACATACATATCTATATATAGCAATTGAAAAGTATAACATTAAATGTAGATGCCCAGATAAATATATATTTAATGTGCCACCCATACATGATTATGGGTAAGCCACACATAATCCATAACATACTAATTAATTACATTAAAGAATTCATATGAATTTTTATAATAATCTTTGAAGTACAATTGCATGAAATTAATACAATTTATCAAGCATGTTAACAACTAACTCTAAACAAAACTTTCAAGGACTTTAAACACACAGTACAAGGTTTACCACTGAGAATTTACTCATTGAAATTGAGAAACTTCATCCACTTTCCATAAATAAATATCACTGTGGTGACAGACAGAAAAGTAAATTTCTATCCATAGTGAATAATAAGTCTTCAGGAAACTGTCATTTGGTAAAATGTCAAGCAGTTCATTTAAAATGAACATGGTCTATGAAGTAGCAATTTTGGAGAAGTTGTCAAAAATTTCTTCAAAGGTGAATTAATCAGACTTTGGTCTTGCCTAAAGCTATTTTGTCCTCTTTAGCCACACAGACTGCCTGTGCCCATAAGGGAGAATATAAAGATGCTTCAGCATCTGGAGCTTTCCAAGGAATGGGCACTGCAACAAATCAATGTTCAGAATTAACCCTTTTCAAAGTGCATGTGCAGGAGTACAGAAACATAGCTATTAAAAAGTAGTGATTCTGCCTCACTTTGTTTCAGGCCGTGCCCTGCATATGCTCCCTTTTAATCTGTGGAGACTAGGAACCCATGAACCACTGTGGCATTAGATAATTTCTCTGAATCAGAGGGTTTCTCTGGTGGCTCAGCTGGTAAAGAATCTACCTGCAATGCGGGAGACCTGGGTTCAATCTCTGGGTTGGGACGATCCCCTGGAGAAGGGAATGGCTACCCACTCCAGTATTCTGGCCTGGAATACTTAACTTTTACTGCAATACATGAATTTCCAGATGTTGAAGCTGGTTTAGAAAAAGCAGAGAAACCAGAGATCAAACTGCCAACATCTGCTGGATCATCAAAAAAAGCAAGAGAGTTCCAGAAAAACACCTATTTCCTCTCTATTGACTATGCCAAAGCCTTTGACTGTGTGGATCACAATAAACTGTGGAACATTCTGAAAGAGATGGGAATACCAGACCACCTGACCTGCCTCTTGAGAAACCAGTATGCAGGTCAGGAAGCAACAGTTAGAACTGGACATGGAACAACAGACTGGTTCCAAATAGGAAAAGGAGTACGTCAAGGTTGTATATTGTCACTGTGCTTATTTAACTTATATGCAGGGTACATCAGGAGAAACGCTGATCTGGAGGAAGCACAAGCTGGAATCAAGATTGCTTGGAGAAATATCAATAACCTCAGATATGCAGATGACATCACCCTTATGGAAGAAAGTGAAGAAGAACTAAAGGGCCTCTTGATGAAAGTAAAAGAGGAGAGTGAAAAAGCTGGCTTAAAGCTCAACATTCAGAAAACTAAGATCATGGCATTCAGCCACATTACTTCATGACAAATAGATGGGGAAACAGTGGATACAGTGGCTGACTTTACATTTTTGGTCTCCAAAATCACTGCAGATGGTGACTGCAGCCTTGAAATTAAAAGACACTTACTCCTTGGAAGGAAAGTTATGACCAACCTGGATAGCATATTAAAAAGCAGAGACATTATTTTGTCAGCAAAGGTCCATCTAGTCAAGGCTCTGGTTTTTCCATGGTCATGTATGGGTGTGAGAGTTGCACTATAAAGAAAGCTGAGTGCCGAAGAATTGATGCTTTTGAACTGTGGTGTTGGAGAAGACTCTTGAGAGTCCGTTGGACAGCAGGGAGATTCAACTAGTCCATCCTAAAGGAGATCAGTCCTGGGTGTTTATTGGAAGGACTGATGCTGAAGCTGAAACTCCAATACTTTGGCCACCTGATGCGAAGAGCTGACTCATTTGAAAAGACCCTGATTCTGGGAAAGATTGAGGGCAGGAGGAGAAGGGGATGACAGAGGATGAGATGGTTGGATGGCATCACTGACTCAATGGACATGAGTTTGGGTAAACCCCGGGAATTGATGATGGACAGAGAGGCCTGGCGTGCTGCGGTCCATGGGGTCCTAAGGAGTTGGACACGACTGAGTGACTGAACTGGACTGAACTGAACTGATTCGGGGTTGGGAAGTAGCAGGTAGAAATAGTAACCAGAGTTGCATTTACTATCTCTACATGAAAGGAAAATAGGGCTGAATATTTAATCTACCCCCAAATCCACTTAACTGAAACTTGCATTCAGATGAGCTATGTGATTCTCCAGTTCACATGGAGTGAGTGCGTGCATTAGAATATCTAGGTATAAATATGTATGTACATGTACACTATGTCTTTGTAGGCATTTAAAAAGCTACAGACTTATCAAAACAAATTTCTCACAACAAATATCTCTGCTACCCTGATTGTTTACCTTGTTTCACAATAGACCCATGAACACTTTCCCTGCCTATTACTTGAAGTGGAAAATTAAAATCATAGATTGTCTTCCCTATTACTACCAAGACAGTAATACCTAGGTCTTAAAAATAGTCTCAGAGGATGTGCTGGAAATATTAGTTTGGTAAGTTAAAACAATCCTCAGCATGTGAAATTTTGAAGGCAAGGGGTCTGGAATAATGGAATCTGCCTTATCAAATAAGGAGCAGTGACTTCTCTTAGTCTTCTCTTTGTATCTGAAGTGAAACAATTTAAGAAGCTGTCACTGCTATAAATCATTTATGATGGCTTCATAAAATATGTTTATATTTTATATAAATAAACTAGATGTATTAAAAGTAATATACAGACACACAATTTGCCAATGTATATTTTATATGTAATAATATATATCATGACATATATTTCATTCAATTCACAAATACATAACATCTATAAGTTATGAAATTTGGTAATAGACCATAAGGTCACACCAATGCCTCATCACATAGTATGGTGCATAAAGGAACAATGCAGGGCATTGTGAGGTGAGCTAGCAAAAAATGTTTAAAAGTATTTGAGAGTGTCAGGTGTTAGAAAGTGTTCTAGTTTCATTCTTTTACAGGTGGTTGACCAGTTTTCCCAGCACCACTTGTTAAAGAGGTTGTCTTTTTTCCATTGTATATTCTTGCCTCCTTTGTCAAAGATAAGGTGTCCACAGGTTCATGGATTTATCTCTGGGCTTTCTATTCTGTTCCATTGATCTATATTTCTGTCTTTGTGCCAGTACCATACTGTCTTGATGACTGTGGCTTTGTAGTATAGTCTGAAGTCAGGCAGGTTGATTCATCCAGTTCCATTCTTCTTTCTCAAGATTACTTTGGCTATTCGAGGTTTTCTGTATTTCCATAGAAATTGTGAAATTATTTGTTCTAGTTCTGTGAAAAATACCGTTGGTAGTTTGATAGGGATTGCATTGAATCTATAGATTGCCTGGGGTAGTATAGCCATTTTGACAATGTTGATTCTTCCAATCCATGAACACGGTATGTTTCTCCATCTGTTTGTGTCCTCTTTGATTTCTTTCATCAGTGTTTTATAGTTTTATATGTATAGGTCTTTTCTTTCTTTAGGTAGATATACTCCTAAGTATTTTATTCTTTTTGTTGCAATGGTGAATGGTATTGTTTCCTTAATTTCTCTTTCTGTTTTCTCATTGTTAGTGTATAGGAATGCAAGGGATTTCTGTGTGTTAATTTTATATCCTGCAAGTTTACTATATTCGTTGATTAGGTCTAGTAATTTTCTGGTAGAGTCAACCACTACAATATTATAAAGTAATTAGCTTCCAACTAATAAAAATAAATAAAATGGTAAAAAAAAAAAAAGCAGAGCTATTATGTTGCCGACAAAGGTCCACATAGTAAAAAAAAAAAAGGTATTTGAGAGTGTCAGAAGGAGTCAGAGAAGACCTCACAGATGAGCTGGAATTAAAGCTGAGGTTTTAAAGGGTCCCTTAGTAGACCTCCTTATGGTTGAATCAAGAAAGCCTGGAACATGCATAACATTCAGACCTGTAATGAGTTATCTGTGTCAGAGCCTGGGTTGAGAAACACAGGATAATCTGGAAAGCAAAGTTTCTATACGATATGCATTTTAGATTTAATACTGTGGTCATTGGAGAACAAAAAACTTTTTAATAAGGTAAACTTTTTTTTCTTTAGAAAGATGTTTGATACAGAGAAGTAGATTCTAAAGGCAGAAAGAGTATATAGGAAGCCATTGTGATAGCCCAGAAGGGAGAATCCGTGGAGGTAAAGGAGAGTCTAGGGCAAGAGGTAGTAATACTGAATATTGTGAAGGAAGATTATGAAAGAAGAGACCATAGCAAATGTCAGTGTGCTTTCCCTGCCAAGTAGAAATTAGAAAACACTCAATACAACCATATATACCTGTGTGCATGTGCACACACATGCACACACACACACACACACATGCATGCATGCACACACACACTTCCCAATTCACATACAACATGCCAAAGAGGAAATGAAGAAGTTCGGAAATTTGAGCAAAAATTGGTTCTTTTACTTCCCCTCCTATATAATGTAGCTCTTTGTTCTAACAGCTTATTTGAGTGTATAACAATATTTATTATAAATTATCTATGTGCACAGGTCTGTTCCAGGGGTTGAGACTTAAAACTTAGAATTCCTAGCCAGTAT
The DNA here is from genome assembly GCF_023699985.2 of Odocoileus virginianus. Taxonomy (NCBI): domain Eukaryota; kingdom Metazoa; phylum Chordata; class Mammalia; order Artiodactyla; family Cervidae; genus Odocoileus; species Odocoileus virginianus. The sequence goes on from NC_069698.1 coordinate 20,300,217, forward strand.
GTTGTTTGCATCCTAGCAGTATATCAATGACACTGCTTCACTTTAAACTTAAAAGACAAACCAATGAAGGGAATTTAGAAGACTTTGTTGTGTAATAATAAATAGGACTTACCTAGGACCTTTATCCCAAAGAGTAATGATTTGTTGGTAATTATAGAATAAATTATGTATCCCCAACTACACTGTTTCACAGAAAAGACCCAGGGAAGAGAAATATTTAAAAGTTAGCCAAAATAAAATGAGTAATAATAATACCATTCTATTATTTTATAATTCAAAGTTATGTTTAAATATTTTATTTGTTGTGCAAGAAAATTGTAAAGGAAACTGTGGTAGATATTTTTTTCATGATTCAGGTTGAAAGTCATGCAGAAAGAAATCACCTGAATTCAATAGTTCTAATGTAAATATTCTAATTAAGAGTAACTACATTAAAAACATACAAACATCTGTTTGTGTCCTCTTTGATTTCTTTCATCAGTGTTTTATAGTTTTCTATGTATAGGTCTTTTGTTTCTTTAGGTAGATATACTCCTAAGTATTTTATTCTTTTTGTTGCAATGGTGAATGGTATTGTTTCCTTAATTTCTCTTTCTGTTTTCTCATTGTTAGTGTATAGGAATGCAAGAGATTTCTGTGTGTTAATTTTATATCCTGCAACTTTACTGTATTCATTGATTAGCTCTAGTAATTTTCTGGTAGTCTTTAGGGTTTTCTATGTAGAGGATCATGTCAGAAATATACCGTGTTCATGGATTGGAAGAATCAATATTGTCAAAATGGCTATACTACCCAAAGCAATCTATAGATTCAATGCAATCCCTATCAAACTACCAACGGTATTTTTCACAGAACTAGAACAAATAATTTCACAATTTGTATGGAAATACAAAAAACCTTGAATAGCCAAAGTAATCCTGACAAAGAAGAATGGAACTGGAGGAATCAATCTACCTGACTTCAGACTCTACTACAAAGCCACAGTCATCAAGACAGTATGGTACTGGCACAAAGACAGAAATATAGATCAATGGAACAGAATAGAAAGCCCAGAGATAAATCCACGAACCTATGGTCACCTTATCTTCGACAAAGGAGGCAAGGATATACAATGGAAAAAAGATAACCTCTTTAACAAGTGGTGCTGGGAAAACTGGTCAACCACCTGTAAAAGAATGAAACTAGAACACTTTCTAACACCATACACAAAAATAAACTCAAAATGGATTAAAGATCTAAATGTAAGACCAGAAACTATAAAACTCCTAGAGGAGAACATAGGCAAAACACTCTCCGACATAAATCACAGCAGGATCCTCTATGACCCACATCCCAGAATTTTAGAAATAAAAGCAGAAATAAACAAATGGGACCTAATGAAACTTAAAAGCTTTTGCACAACAAAGGAAACTATAAGCAAGGTGAAAAGACAGCCCTCAGATTGGGAGAAAATAATAGCAAACGAAGCAACAGACAAAGGATTAATCTCAAAAATATACAAGCAACTCCTCCAGCTCAACTCCAGAAAAATAAATGACCCAATCAAAAAATGGGCCAAAGAACTCAACAGACATTTCTCCAAGGGAGACATACAGATGGCTAACAAACACATGAAAAGATGTTCAACATCACTCATTATCAGAGAAATGCAAATCAAAACCACAATGAGGTACCATTATACGCCAGTCAGGATGGCTGCTATCCAAAAGTCTACAAGCAATAAATGCTGGAGAGGGTGTGGAGAAAAGGGAACCCTCTTACACTGTTGGTGGGAATGCAAATTAGTACAGCCACTATGGAAAACAGTGTGGAGATTTCTTAAAAAGCTGGAAATAGAACTGCCATATGACCCGGCAATCCCACTTCTGGGCATACACACCAAGGAAACCAGATCTGAAAGAGACACGTGCACCCCAATGTTCATCGCAGCACTGTTTATAATAGCCAGGACATGGAAGCAACCTAGATGCCCATCAGCAGACGAATGGATAAGGAAGCTGTGGTACATATACACCATGGAATATTACTCAGCCATTAAAAAGAATTCATTTGAATCAGTTCTAATGAGATGGATGAAACTGGAGCCCATTATACAGAGCGAAGTAAGCCAGAAAGATAAACACCATTACAGTATACTAACACATATATATGGACTTTAGAAAGATGGTAACGATAACCCTATATGCAAAACAGAAAAAGAGACTCAGATGTATAGAACAGACTTGTGGACTCTGGGAGAAGGCGAGGGTGGGATGTTTCAAGAGAACAGCATTGAAACATGTATATTATCTAGGGTGACACAGATCACCAGCCCAGGTTGGGTGCATGAGACAAGTGCTCGGGCCTGGTGCACTGGGAAGACCCAGAGGGATCGGGTGGAGAGGGAGGTGGGAGGGGGGACTGGGATGGGGAATACATGTAAATCCATGGCTAGTTCATTTCAATGTATGACAAAAACTACTGTAATGATGTAAAGTAATTAGCCTCCAACTAATAAAAATAAATGGAGAAAAAACAAAACAAAACAAAAACATACAAACAAAATTCTTATCTCCCTGTAGTATATTAATTAAATGTGAATAAAACTATGTATACATATGTATATAGTTTTACTGAATACATCTATATATGTACATTTCCATATATATATGTATATATAAATATTTGTGTGTATATTATGTTTATATATGCACACTCACATATAAGTTCTGTTTACTGATATTAGAAGATTTTGTCATTTTTTTTCAACTACATCAAACTACAAAATAAAAAAAATTCATTTTTACAGACCTCAGGCCAGGTATCCAGGTGAAAAGAGAAATGAAACAAAGCTTCCTTGATGGAAAAATAAGGGCTTTCTCATCTCCTCTTGGGCAAGCTTTGAGTCATTTATAAAAAGTGATTTATTTTCTGAGAAAAAATAAAAGTCCAGGTCTTTCAGTGGAGAACACTGGGAAACTGGAATTTAGGGAGACAGACACCTAGATGTGTGGATTTTTTGAATCACTGTACATGACATGTCTAGATGCTAAGAAATTGCAAGAAAATGTTAAAGGATATACAGAATTCCCAATGGTGCCCCTTATTTCTCAATAGTTTTCACTGGTGAAATATATCTCTTCAAAAAAATATTGTGGAGGCTTTGTATACACTTGTAGCTAAAAGAGATTTCTTTTACAATAGTCAAAGCATACTTCTGTAAGCCCACCAAATAATCTGTATATCTCAACCTGCTTACTCTCTTTACTACCTGAACTGAATCTTGAATAGCTAATAAACTTGTTTATAGTTTTGCACTCATCCCCTTGTCTTCTATTCAACACATTCAAAGTTTGCCACTCTTCTCTAAAAAAAATATCCACTTTGCTACTTCTGTTTCCATTTCCAGGTGAGTTCACTACCAGTATCTAATCTAGAAGGATTTCCTTATTGTTGAAATGGGGTAAACCCTGTACTGACCTCCCAGATGATCTAGGCTAATAAAATGTCACATTAACAGAGTAAATAAAACACTTCAGTTAAAAAAAAAATCTTAGAGTGGTATTTTGTATATGTTTTCCACCTATTCATAAAACAAAAGAAAACATTATGCAGTTGGTATATGGGGAGAATTTTTTAGGATACAATGAAGCACTGAAGGTCATACATAAAAATGAAAAGGATCCCAGCTATGTACATCTAGCTTTCTTCTCAATCTTTCCTGATTCTGATGGTGCTTAAATAAGTATCCCCAAGCAAGAACTAAAGTGAAACATGAAGAATAAGCATCCTTTATGTGTCATCAAATAGATTTTCAGATTAGTTTTGGATGACTGCTTTTTAACATGAATACTATATTTAGGTGCTCAGTACAAAAGGTCATTCCATAAGCACTGCCCCATAGTGATTTGTGCCACTTTTAGAGAATTGAGAATTATCTTAGTATCTCAAATGATTTAATTCTGCCTGGCAATTCTACTATCAGACAAAAGAAAATTATACCCTTCTCATTATATTTTTAAGAGGCTAAAATTCACCATATTACCATGTTTTGTTCTATTTTATTTAAGGCTCATCTAGTTTAAATGTAACCATTCATTACAATTTTAGTTAGAGGTTTTTGAATCTTAGGCATATTTTATAACTCATGCAAGCCAAAAATAATGATTAATAAGAAACTTACATTTGGGTCAATGTTTTAATTAAAAAATGGTTTGAAGACTAACAGAAGAAACAATAGCAACAAGATGAGCTTTGAAATAAATTTTATAAGGATCAAAGTAGAATAAAGTTAGCAAGAGTTTTTGAATGAAAATAAAAGAGAGCATTTGAGTTTCTTTCATACAAAGTGTTATGAGACCAATATGTCACCCTGTCATTTAAATCTTTTGATGAGATAGTTTCCCCTGTGATTTTGAAGAGGCTGGAGCAAACAGAAAGGCAAAAATTTGAAGTGCTTTTTACGTCAAAGGAGAGAAAAAAGCAAGCTCTTGAAACTATGAGAAAAGAACAATAGATTTTGTGGACAATATTGAATAGGCCACTTGGAACTATTGCAATAAATCTACCGTGCGTATGTTTCCATGAATCTTTCAAGTTTACTGGATGATCTTCTCAACTAAGTAAATGACAATCCGTTAATATTAATTTTGGGGGGATAGATGTATCTGTTATTCTTATATATGTTCTCCTTAGTGTTTTACAAAGTACCTGGCAGCTAGTAAATATAATCATTTACGAATTTGTTCATTCAATCATACTGTGAATAAAAAAGTTCCTATTATTAAATTCTGATTGAATGATAGCCAGGTTTTTATTTTTTTTCAATAATTCATAGTTGTGGTAGTGACTAGTAAACTCATAACAGTTTATAAGGGCTTTTACACTATAGCTGTATGTGTGTGTATGCGAAACTATATAAATAAATTTGTTACATTTTGCTACTTCAAACATCAAATATGGTATCTTCCTAACACTATTTCAGGAAATTATTTTAAGGAGCTAGATAAAATGCTTTTAAAGTAACATTTAGAGTTCTAATTATGCTAAAATATTAAAGTTGATAACAATTAAGGTACAAATAACTAATTGATGACAATGACAGATATACCTATATAGCATTGATGATCATACAAAAATTTAAACCTATATAATTATTTTAAATATTTAGGGAATTAATGCTTTCCTTCATCTTTCTGACAATAATCTTATCTGCTTCTCCCAGGAACTTGAGTAATTCTGATTTTTCCCCATCATATACACTATGAATATTCATGCTACAATGAGAACTATTAAAACAAAGCATGAATTATTTACTGCTGCCCAGAGCTGCATTAACTTCATGGAATATTTCTAATTTACCAAGGCTTTGAACATCTAGCTTAGGTCAGTTAAGCATTCATAACACAGGATTCTAAAAATAATGTTCTCCAAAGTGCGTAATTTTCACTTAAAGAACGTCAATACAAATCTAGCAGCAGTGAACAGTACAATTGCATCCGGTCAGAAAAATGTGTTTCTTTTCTCTCTGCATGTTAGGTATAAAATAGTGGGCTCTGAACACACTGCTTGTGGAGAGAAAAAGGTTCCTGAGATACTGTCCTCAAACCTATGGATTACGTTCCATACTGATGTTTTGATAGCTTTGGTATCACATCACAGTTCGGTGGGGAAACACCAGTGGGGGAAGTGTAGAGAGCTTTGAAAAGCACAAGTAAGAAAACTTCTTCTTCCTTGGTTTTCAGCCAGGCCACCAAGCTGAGTCTGTGAGAAACCTTCTCTTTCTTTTAGAGTTAGTCTTGTGTAGTGGAAAGAGCACAGATCTAAAATAGACTCATCTTATGTAATTGTGTGCAAATTAATGAATTCTCTGAATTCTCAGTTTAATCTGTAATATGCCTACATCCTATGACATGAATTAATGCATATTAATCACTTAATATAGCTCCTGATGATCGGGTGTGAATTTAAGCAGTTAGACATTTGAATTTCAAATGATTAGTCTGCTTCTTATGCAATTTGGTAATTTAGGAGAAGTTACGTACTCTCTCTCAACACCAGTTTCCTCAGCTGTGAAATGGGGGTTATGATAGCATCACTGGATGTGGTATTTTGTGATGTGGTTTAGAGAGTGGATATACATAGTGAGAGGTTTCCCAGATGGCTCATTGGGTAAAGAATCCACCTGCAATGCAGGAGATGCAGGCAGATGTGAGTTTGATTCCCTGGTCGGGAAGATCCCGTGGAGGAGGACATGGCAGCCCATTCCAGTTCTTGCCTGGAGAATCCCATGGAGAGAGGAGCCTGGTGGGCTACAGTCCGTGGGGTGGCAAAGAGTCAGACATGACTGAAAAACCTGAGTGCATAAACACGCATATATAGTGATATACTGTTTCCAGTGTTTAGCACCGCGAACAGTACCTTAATGCTCAATTCAAGTTCACTTTTATTTCATAGTAATTGTTAGTTGCTTCCTTTCATTCCTATGGTTTATCTGATGATAATGTGATTAAATGACTCCTTTGGAAGCTAACATTTCAGTAACATAAATATTCAGTAATATAACAGTTTTCTCTGATAACAATAATGAATATTTGGACAAGGGACCCACAATGAATATTTAGGATAAATACTTGAATCCACATTAAAATTACTTTCAAGGGCTTCCCTGGTGTCTCAGGTGGTCAGGAATCTATCTACAATACAGGAGACTCAGATTCAATCCCTGGGTTGGGAAGATCCCCTGGAGAAAGAAACAGCTACCCATTCCAGTATCCTTGTCTAGAAATCCATGGACAGAGGAGCCTGGCAGGCTAGAGTCCATAGTGTCTCAAAGAGTCAGACACGGCTGAGCAACTAACACTTTCATTTTCATACTTTCACTAGTCATCCTGGGTTATTGAATAATTATCCAAATATGTGCCATAGTCTTTAAAGACCAAGAACAAAGCATGGAGACTCAGAACTTTTTCATAGGAGTTGTTATAAGGAGAGCCCATAACAAATCATATTCATTGCTAATTCTCTAACTAATCTCAATTTTACAACAAAAAAATGGAAAAAATTATGTATATCATTTTTGTGGCAATATTACCAAGCCAACTATAACTATGTGTTCAGAGGAGCCGGGAGGAGGCAATCTACCAAGACCTGAATCACACAAGACCTGATGACCTCCAACAGCTCCCAGAGAAATCTGGGTTTTGTTTTTGTTTGTGTTTGTTTGTTGATGTTGTTTATTTCCCTATGAACATACAAAAGTCTTACTTGCAAAAATACTTGTGGCATCTTGTTCATGAAATTCTCATATATTTTACAGGATCCTCCTTTTCACACATAGAAAATGTTGCCTTTTATGGGAGAAAAGGAATGAAAAGAAATAGAAATAGCTGTCAGGTACCAAGGGGTTGAGATTGTTTGAAGGCTGTTTCATGTTATTAATGGAGTGATACAAGGATTATTCCTTGTAGTCTTATGTGGCCTTATCATAAAGCAGAAAAAGAGAGATGAGCATTTTGTCTTCTATAGAATAAAATAACTCACAAAACTGCAAAGCAATAGAGAATTGTTATCAGTACAAAGGGACTGTCTTGTAGGTAAAATGCCTTATTAAGAAATTCTTCTGATAGTATTATAATTAGTATCCTATCTAATATATTCCAATATTCCTACTCTTTACCAAACATACTAAATGACTTGCATAATATAGGAGTTTCAAATGTATTTCTTTAAATTTGGCTAATAAATTTGAAATGATAAAAATAGAAAAACTGTTGTGGTCATCTCTGGGTGGTGGGATTAGGAATGATATTTTTCCTCTGTGCTTTTCTGCTTGTCAATGTCTCCATAAAGAATATTTTTAAAAGCATAAAAACAAATAATTCAAAAAGCTTTCTGTTAGAAATGTGAATGCTTACACAAGGTTTAAATGTAAAGAAAAAATAATGAACGCCTTCTGCATTATTTTAGTCTAGATACCATTGAGCTTGTGTATCACGGGCACAGTCTTTGAAAGAAATGACTTTTAACATAAAATGATGATGATGATAGTAGTGATAACAACCGTAATCTCACAGTTTGCACCTGACTCCAGCCCAGCTACTTGAAAGCACGATGAAAGCTGTTTCTGACAATTTAACCCATCACTTGAGGAACCATTGTTACCGTTGCAACAAGCAGATGTCACTGCAGACTGTGTGAAAATGTCGGAAAATGAAGTAAATCTCAGAAGTAGTAGAAATGAAATCTCACCCTTAAAGTGTGTTCTTTCCCACCCTCAAAACTGTCAGTCTGAAGGCTCCTTTGTTCGTTTGCAGCATTGAGTCTGACTGGGATTCCTGGTCTGAAAATATTTCCATTTATCTCCACCTGATATGGCAGCCCCTCCTCGCAGGCTCATTAGGCTTCGAGGGGTCTCAGCCGAGCTCGAGCTCGGGAACTGCCGAGTCTGATAAAAGGAGCTTGAAACCTGCTCAGGTGCTGAGGGGGGAGTGGGGTGCAATCGGGGGAATGTTATTAAGGTGCAGAACTGAGTATGACATATCATTTTCTGGATAGATGGGAGGAGTAATGTATGTGCTGATCTCAGCTTTGCGGGAATAAAGGACTTTTCGTCCAATCTGTTTTTCACCACCGCTACAAACAAGACTTCTAAGGACTTTTTCATTAAAAGTAAAAGCCAACCATCTTTGAGCTTAAGCTTGGAATTTGAGAGTGCAATCCTCTAAAATCAGACACTTTATAATAGGGGAGTGGAATCCTCTTTCTGAGACTAGTTTTCTATCCACTCAGGGTGGAGAGTATTTAAGCTTCTACAGTGAAATACTGTTACCTGAAACAGAATCCTATTTCTTTCCTTCAAGTAAAAGGAACTTTACAAAATGTCGTGATGATACACACTCTCAAAGTTATCATTCAGAACTAAAACCACTTAATACTGTATGTGTGTATCATTTATGTTAATTTATTTTCTGAAGAACTGATCCCATCTCTTAATATGTAATTTAGGCATAAAGCTAATCATAATATCTACATCTACTATACCTATTGATTTATCTTATTATGATAACTCTGATCAAATTTTGATGATGCTAAAAAGCTGTCACTCTGGAGTGAAAGTGAAATAAACTTTTCATATGAAACACAAAACTCCAGTAAATTGAAGCAATTATAAAGTTCATGGAAGGTGGAGATATAGAAAAAAAAAAATGACTCATTTTCTTTCTATAAAGCCATTTTTTTTCATAATTTCACAAAAAATTGACTAACCAGAGATGCAGTTTTTGTAAAAGTAATTCTTTCATAGAATACTTTGGAGCGCTAATGCTAGAGAGAAAACACAGTGGCCAGCACAATGCTAGGACAGCCAGTTCCACTGTGCTCATCTGGGGTTCTGAGGCTGCTCATTTCACCTCTTTGCATCCCTATCTGTGAAATGTACCACAGGACTGCTTGGGAGGTCAGTTGTGATCTTGAGTGTGCACACAATGTGTAAACTCTTCACACATGTAAGAATCAAATGAAAATATGTCTTCACTCCACTGGAAAAGAAACAGTCTCTCTTAGCAGTTGGGTGGGCGTCCCTGGTAGCTCAGCTGGTAAACAATCTGCATGCAATGCAGGAGACCCTGGTTTGATTCCAGGGTCGGGAAGATCCCCTGGAGCAGGGCGTGGCAAGCTACTCCAGTATTCTTGGCTGGAGAATCCCCATGGATAGAGAAGCCTGGTAAGCTACAGTCCAAAGGGTTGCAAAGGGTAGGACACAACTGAGCAACTCAGCACAGCACAGTACTTGAGTACTGGGTTAGAATAGGGGCTTCCCAGGTGGTGCTAGTGTAAAGAACCCACCTCCCAGTTCGGGAGACGAAAGAGACAGTGGTTGGATCCCTGGGTCAGGAAGATCCCCTGGAGGAGGGCATGGCAACCCACTCCAGTTTTCCTGCTTGTAGAATCCCATGGTCAGAGGAGCCTGGCGGGCTACAGTCCATAGGATAGCAGAGTCAGACACAACTGAAGCGACTTAGCACTTGTGCAGGCTTGCACTGGGTTAAAAAGTTTGACTTGGCCTATATGTGCATCTCAGGGTGCTGGCTTGAATTTTTCAGACCTCGAAGCTATGAAGAAGTTGTGTGCTTCTGTGTCATTTCCCAAGGTTGGAGCAGAGAAAACTTCTTTTACTAGTATCTGAATTCTCTGCCTATAGAGTTAAAAAAAAAAAAAAGGCAAGAATGTTCTGTAACGAAAAAGAGAGATAAGTAAGGTTTTATAATTAAGGCCTCTGGCCAGCTAGGGTTCACCAAAACAAAGAATCTGAGTTGGGAAGAAGGAATGATTTTCTCTTATAATTAGGGCACCTATTTCCCAGAAAGGAGGGCAGGATGGGGATGAATATTCTGATTCCTCAGCTTTTCTATCTCCTTACTTCCTTTACCTTATAAATTAGCAGATTTGCATACATAAAATATACCTGAAGAACTCAATAAAAGCATGGATTAAAAATATGCAGCTAATTATATGAGAATGTTCATTTCTTTTCCCTATAAGGCAAATGAATATTTATCAAGTTAAATTCCAAGATACTTATTATCTTGCTTGCATTTTGAATATAATTACATTGGAAGGCAATTGTTCTGATGGGTGTAGGCAGAGATTAAAAGATTTGTATGCACTTTTTAAAAATGCAAAATAATCATAGTTTTTTTTTTACCATTAACAAAGTAGTTCAACCCTTCCCTTCAGCTGGAAAATAAGTTAGCATTAAAGCATAGCAGTTCTAAAGATACACAATAAATGAAAATGGTTGAATAAAAACTAGATTGCAATTATTTTTTGGAAACTAAATGTACAAAATAGGAAAATGCTTGAGAAATTAAAAGGTGCTATTTAATCTGCTATTTTTTAAAGCTTAGCTTTAAAATAACTACCCTCAGATTATTTCACTGATGTGTAGTAAAGTGAAATTAAAGAGAATAAAATTTATAAAATAGCAATTAAACAATAATTGTCCTTAAATTAATGAAATTTAATTATTCTGGGGCAAATAAAATCAAGATTTTGTATATCTACATTCATATACATAACTTCTATAATTGTAGACTTTTTTCACATTTTACTTATCAAAATAAAGTTATCTACATAAATCTTATTTTCCTTTTTTTAAGCTTCCAGAAAACATGGATTATGTATTGCTTTTCTTTTACTGATGTTAAACCATCTAAAGTGCCTTAAGTTAATTGGTATACAATAAATATGTAAACTACTAGCAACAGGAAAAAATAGGAGAGAACATTTCAAAAAATAACACCAATTCATAGAAGAGTAGACTTAATTATACTACAGAGCAAATAACTAATCTGTTGACACATGAAATCTTTTTTTAAATTATATTTTTGTTTTTCCATAACCTGACTACTGTAACAAATATTGTCAGTGTCTTCCCAGATTAAACATGGGGCATAAACAGTAAAGAAAACTGCTCAACTCCAAGCATACTCAGCCCACTTTATTGTTTGACCAAACACTTTAATAATTCTAAGGAGCAAAACAATATTGAGTGGTAAGATTGGACAAGAGCTCTTGCAGCAACTGCCACTGAAATAGTGGAACATTCAAAGCCTAAAAAAGACTGAATAAATCTCAACTGAGATTAGCTCTGGAGAACTTTGTGGCCAAATAGGAAGAGTGATACATTACTGCTTAGAAATGAGTTACACATTTATATATATATAAAAAAATACTATATGTACATGTGGTTTGATATGAACTAAGGGGAAAAAACAATCTCTGGGACTCTGGAGCCCTTTGATAAAATTTCCAATTAATTTTTATAAATCCCTTTTAATATAGGTAGGAGTTCCACTTGGGATTATCAATTTAAGAATTATACTTGTATTCAGTGGACTAGAATCTGTCCTAAGCTAGTTATGCATAACACCTGCTAAAGTTAATAGATGTTCCATAAGAGTAGCTGATTTTGCCAGAGTCATGTGGAAATAACTAATATTGAAATTTGCTCACAGTATCTTCAATGTTTTCCCATTTAAAGAGTGTTTATTATTACCTTGCATGGTCTCCTTAAATAATTAACTATTTTTGATGTGCATGCACCATGTTTTGGATGTGTCATCATTTTTTGATGCTCTATAATCAGGCAAAGAAAATATTTTAAAAGTTTTATCTCCTAATATTCATTATAAATAATGCACTGGCACATTAATGTATACACACACACACACACACACACACACACACACGACTATATGTTTAAGAAAGCTTGGAATGGACAATGTATTTCTGAAAATTCCTATAGAATTTACAGACTGATCTACCCTCTTTAAAAGAAGCATTGCTATTGATTTAATGGTCAAGTACTAACCTTTTATGAACTGTTATTTTTAGTAGAAAATTGATACACAGAAGGGCAATCAGGACTACTGTCCATTAATAGTCATTCTTCCCATACTAGTTTCTTTTCAGTTCTCACATTTTCATTCACATTGTTTATATCTCTTGGAAGATCTTCTCTTCAATCCTTGTCATATGGAATCTTGAAGTCTTGCCTCACATTCTCAGTTCAAGCTTTTCTAATCTGCCACAATTACATCCGTCTATCTTTCCTAGGTCGGTCAGTTGGATCCTACTCTTTTCGAAACCTATGGACTATAGCCTGACAGTTTCCTGTGTCCATGGGATTTTCCAGGCAAGAATACTGGAGTGGGTTGCCATTTCTTTCTCCAGGAGATCTTCCTGACCCAGGGATTGAACCTGGGTCTCCTGCCCTGCAGGCAGATTCTTTACTGACTGAGCTAATGGGGACCTCAGTCCCATTACTCCATGGCCAAATAGATGGGGAAAATATGAAACAGTGTCAGATTTCATTTTATTGGGCTGCAAAATCAATGTGTACAGTGACTGCAGCTACAAAATTAAAAAACGCTTGCTTCTTGGAAAAAAACTATGGCTAACATAGACAATGTATCTAAAAGCAGAGACATCCTGTTGCCTACAAATATTGGTATGGTCAAAGTTATGGTTTTTCCAGTAGTCACATATGGATGTGAGAGTTGGATGATAAAGAAAGCTGAGCACCAAAGAACTGATGCTTTTAAACTGTGGTTCTGGGGAAGAATCTTGAGAGTCCCTTAGACAGCAAGGAGATCAAACCAGTCAGTCCTAAAGGAAATCAACCTTGAATATTCATTGAAAAGACATATGGTAAAGCTGAAACTCCAATACTTTGGCCACCTCATGCAAAGAGTGGTCTCATTGGAAAAGACCATGATGCTGTTAAAAATTGAGGGCAAGAGGAGAAGGGGGCAGCAGAGGATGAGATGGTTGGAGGGCATCACTGACTCAGTGGACCTGAGTTTGAGCAAACTTAGGGAGATAGTATGGACAGAGAAGCCTGGCATGCTGCAGTTTATGGGGTGGCAAATTGTTAGACATGACCTAGCCACTGATCAACAACAAAAAGATTATATCCTACATTCAGGTACCTAGTTTTGACTGAAAGCTTCTGAAGTACCAGATGAGTTTTTATATCTAGGATTTCTTCCTAGATCCTTATACAGTGACTTATGCATATTCAGTATATGTTTAGAGATCAAAAATGAAAAATTACTTTTTTATATTACTGCAGAGTAAATCAGTATGGTTATGAATCCCAGATAAGGTAATAATGTAATGGACTTACTCTGGCCAGCGACATCAAGCAAGGAATATTTTCCTTTATAAGAGTAATTATTTTAGGACAGAGAATACAACCAACAAAATTCATAGTGTCTCATCAATTTATTGAAAAACAAAACTACTTTCTGAGAGAGATATTTTATATTATCTCTACTACTAAAGTCCAGTGATTTCAAATGGAAATTTGCCAAATATTACTTTTTGTGTGTCTCTTTTAAAGATTCAGGTTTGTTTTATTTTAGAGTTATCATTGTTTATTTTGTATAATATGCCATATATTCAACACATTAAAAAATAAAAGTTAATTTTTTCCATAGAGATTTTCAACTTATTTGGTAAGACATAAAAATCTAAGAAATTATTCCAATTATCTGAAGCACAAGGATAGTGAAGAATTGTTTGTGGTCCACAAGTAGTTTCAGGACTGATGCTATATATTGAGAAAGAAATGAAGATTTTAAAAAAGGCAGATTTCAGAGGCAGATGAGGGATCTGAAGAGAAGTATCTGAAGCAGATGCTGTATATCCTTGAAAGAGAGGATTATAGCAATGGGGATAGAAATCGGAGAGTCATCAGCATACTGATGGTAATAAAATCCACTTGAGTGTACACACTACTGGGATGAATATAATTGAAGAAGATTAGCTAGTCAAGCATTGAAAGTTGGGGAAACCACTCTCAACTAGCAAGATAGGATTTAAGAAAAATTAATCTAAGAGGACCAGCAGAGAACAGAGACCCAGAAATTGATAGAGAATTCCAAAGAAATTGGTCAATAAATATTCTTAAATTTTATCAACAGCCCACTTTCACTTTTTCTTGACTCTTTCATTGCTGTGCCTTTGACCACCACCTATATTGTCATCTTCATCCCAAATCTCTCTAACTTCTGAACTCTCACGTCAAGCTACCTCCAGGAAATCTTGTGCTGCACTTCCACAAGATGTCAAACACCGCTAAACTTGCTGGGGCAAAGACAGCTAGCTGTCTCTTCTTGTTGTTCAGTCACTCAGTCATGTCTGACTCTTTGTGACCCAGCGGACTGTAGCATGCCAGGCTTCCCTGTCCTTCACGATCTCCTAGAACTTGCTCAAACTCATGTCCGTTGAGTCCTCAAAGGAGTAATCAATGATCTCATCCTCTGTCATCCCCTTCTCATCCTGCCTTCAATCTTTCCTAGCATGAAAGGTCTTCCAATGAATCAGTCCATCTCTAAGAATTTTCCACAGTTTGTTGTGATCTACACAAAGGCTTTAGTGTAGTCTATGAAGCAGAAGTAAATGTTTTTCTGGAATTCTCTAGCTTCTTCTATGATCCAGCGGATGTTGGCAATTTGATCTCTGTTCCTGTGCCTTTTCTAAATCTAGCTTGAACATCTGGAAGGTCTCAGTTTACACACTGTTGAAACCTAGCTTGAAGGATTTTGAGCATTCCTTTGCTAGCATGGAAAATGTGTGCAGTTGTGCAGTAGATTGAACATTTTTTTGGCTTTACCTTTCTTTGGGAAATATTACTGAATTACAAGCCATCTCTTGTACCTCAGTAATAAAGTATTCAAAGTATTTCTGAACATGTAACCAAGAAAAATAAATTCTACATTCCATAGTCCCTCTTGCAGGAAATTATGGCTTTGTGGTGAATTTTTTTTTTCTCCAGAGAAATGGAAGCAAAAATTGCATGCAGCTTCCTAGAAATGTCTTTAAGTTCCACAGGCAAGCCTTACATTACCTTTTTTTTTTTTTTTAAATTTTCTTCCAGCTGACTGGAATGCAGAATTTATAGCTGGACCTGGAGCTAGATAAAATAGATTATGAGGTGTATCTGGGCACTGAGGTCACACAGGCAGAGCAATAAAATCAAAGGGGTCTTAGTCTCTGACCCTGTGAAACATTTAGCCAGCCATGGATACATAATTGGACTTATACAAGAGATAAACTCTTGCCTTATTTAAATTTCTTTTGTCTGGAGCTTTCTGTCACAACCTAGCAAAACAATTCTAATTAATGCATTCTATTTATAAAAAATCTCATTTTACTCATATATTCCTTTTATAAATGTCATTACCAGCGATCCAGGCTAATGAAACAGAGCCTCTTCCTTCTCCATCTCCTCTCATAATACCAACACAAATTCAGTCTCTAATGCCATTGCTTAGTTAGGCCCTTGTCATTTCTTGCCAAGATCACTCCAAAACCTGTTAATACTTATTTCTAATTTTATTCATCCTCAGTTTAATATCTGTGCTTCCCAGCTAAAGTAATATTTCTATAAATAAAAAGTCTTGTCACTTCTCCATCTAAATCCAGTTAAGGGTAATATGCAAATTTCCACGTACTGTCTACCAGCTTCTTCCTATCTGCCTCCTTCTTACATTTCTAATCTCCTTATTCAAGTTTTCAACCTGCTCCCTCTACTCCAACCAGCCAGAAAGTCTTCCAGAAACTCACTTTTCCCCCATGCTTTCCTGGAAGCTGTTTGTTTTCTTTGTGTGAAATTTCTTCTCTCTTTTTTATGTAGCAAACTTGCCTTCAAGTCTGTGTTTAATAAACTCTTCCTCTTGGAGGCTTTTGGTAAAGACTGACGTTGTGCATTCTCTGGGGCCCACATCAGTGTGAGTGAAGTTCCTCTTCAATGTCATCCATTCCTCTGTGCATCCCCACATCATAGAAACCATCATGGTGTAATTATCTATTTACTCCTCCAACTCCTCCATTAGTTGTTAGGATATTTTTAGACCAGGAACTTGTCTTTCACTTCTGATTGCCAATATCTAGTAGTGCCTACTTGGAGAAGGAACTGGCAACCCTCTCCTGTAATCTTGCTTGGGAAATCCCCTGGACAGAGGCATCTGGCGGGGCTACAGCCCATGGGTCACAAAGAGTCAGACACGACTTAGTGACTAGACTACCACCACCACCACCAGGACCTAATATTCATTCATTCACGTATTCAGCAGATAGTTATTGAACAAATCCATAAACATGTGAGGATTATAAGTAAGAAGTTAGCAGTTAATTGCTAGAGCATTAGTGATTACACCCAATCTTTGAGATCAAACATACCCATTACATATGAACTTGCAGCTAGGAAACTGGTTATCTAGTTCTGTGTATATTAGAAAGGTAACAGTATAACTCAGTAAAAAGAGAAAATAGGGAGTAGGACTTGATAAATAAGGGTGAGAACTAGAGATGCAATAGCATTGAATGGAAGATAATTTTAGAAGCTATTTGCATATGTGTGTTTTAGAAGGCAGGAGATATATGAGTGCCTTTGAAGACAAACATACTAACGTGCACCCTAAGTGAGGTGTAAAAGAAAAATCTGAAATTTGTCTTCTTTGAAGCATTTCTAAAGCCAAGTACTTTTATGAGTTTTATAATTCACAAAATATTACTGTATTCACTGTCTCATTTCTATTTGCACTATAGCCATTTGATGCAGATGTTACCATTTTTTTATTTTATAAATACAATAAATAAGTCAAAGTGGTTATGAGCTTTTCAAGTTTATTCATTAGTAAGATTATGAGATGCGCACATGAGGTACCATGGTATTTTAATTTTAGAAACCTGAAGACTAATAAATGTGGAGTGAAAATTATCAGGAGTAATATAAAATAATTATTTGGTTAACCAAGTTGAAAAAATTATAGCATTCTTTTCAGTAACAGTTTATCTCTATAAACAAAACTTTAAAAACAGCTCAGCGATCTAATTGCTAGTGTATGAAACCATGCATGATTAGACTGAGTTTTTTATGATATCCAAAACAATCTTGTGTTTAGGTGTATACTTATCTTAGTCATTTCTTAGCTGCTTAATTTAGTCCTTGTTCTTTCTCCATATTGTGGAGGATGTAGCCTTTTTATTCAGATTGAATCTTTTCTTGGCATCAAAATCATTTAGGGTTACATAAAAAGTGTGAGCATCAAATGATGGAGAAGTTTTTCTTGTACAAGAAATCATTTTTGTTCTAGTCTTACATTCACATCTCCATACATGGATCCAATCTTGGTCTTTGGTACTTGAGGGCATCCTAGTGTCAAGAGCCCTTTAAGATCCTTCTACTTAGCCTTTAATCTTTTCTCTAGATGGAGAGATTTAACTACTTCTAACTTAATAAGAATGTTGGATATGGTTTACTTTATAGTTCTTCCAATTAACTTTCTGAGTGCTTTTCTTGTGGAGGCTTTAATCTTGTCTAAACTTGTGAGAAAGTAGAGAGGAAAGAAAAGAACACTCCTACTATATATAGTGTGTGTATATATATATATATAATGTTAGTGAAAGTCGCTCAGTTGTGTCCAACTCTTTGTGACCCCATGGACTATACTGTCCATGGAATTCTCCAGGCCAGAATACTCAAGTGGGTAGCTTTTCACTTCTCCAGGGGATCTTCCCAACCCCAGGGATGAAACCTAGGTGTCCTGCATTGCAGATGGATTCTTTACCATCTGAGCCACAAGGGATGATCATATAATAATATATGTATATATTATATATGCAACATAAATATAACACAATTAAATGTCAGTTTTCTTGGACTTAAATCATCTCATACTTTGATTATGTGGAACTTAGTTTAGTTATATGATAGATATCACTGCTTCTAAATGAGCACTATTTTATTAGAATTGAGATAGAGTTTGAAATTGAAGTAAAGACCTATGACAAGATCAATGGAAAGAAAATTATGATAGATTTAATATCAAATACTATATTTCATCAATATTTTCAAATTCCTCCTCAAAGTAAATCAGATTTAAGACTTTTTAATGTATCTTCTTTAGATGTACATGTAGAAATAAGAGGAGCTTCCCAGGTGATTCAGTGGTAGAGAATCTACCCTCCAAGCAGGAGACACAAGTTGGATCCCTGGATTGGAAAAATACTCTGGAGGAGGAAATGGAAACCCACTCCAGTATTCTTGCCTGCAAAATTCCTTGGAATTTTCAGGAGTAGAAGACTGGAGGGTTACAGTCCATGGGGTCGAAGAGTCGGACATGACTGAGCTTGTACGCACTACCGTAGGTATAAGAATGTGCCTATGATTTTATATCTCTTTCTAAGGAGTAAGAGAGCTCCCATTTCTCCTTATCACCAATAAACCAGAGTCATCTGATATCTGAATCACCTGAGTATTACAGCTACCTAGGCCACTTCATTAATTCCTTAAGACTCCTAACTTGTATAGTACCTTGTTCTGGAAATATCAACGTAATCACAATATCTTACAGAACTGGGATTATACAGAAAGGGTTTATATCAGTATATATTTACCTATAGGGACATCAAAATACAGTTAATGACTCATATGTCAGGGTTTTAAAAAGACAGCTATGTTATTACTTGAATTGTGTTAGCTCTTCATTAAAATATTTGTAATGGTGATGAATAAATAAAACCGTAGTTGAATTACTGCAAGCCTTTAATCTATTGGAGGGGGCTCAACAAGGTATATACATTAATAAATAAAAATTGTTTGAAGAGCTTCATCAATAAGTAATTGTATCAGCTATAACCTGGCCACCTTATGAACATATAGAAATATCTAGTAATTTATCAAAAAACTTAATCAACATTTAAATAATATTTTTAGGTCAAAAAGGGGGAAATACACAGCTTTTGTAAGAGAAGGAGGTCAGCACCAAGAGAGTCCTGATGCTTTTGAGGCCAAGTTATACTAGTTTAGGCCGTGTTGGATCTAGCACAGGATGGGCCGTGCATCCTCAATTTGGCAACAGGTTGCTGGGCCTTACAATTATACTCTAAGGAGCTACCCTACCAAAGGAAAGTGACTTGTAAACTCTATCTGTAGGCCAGATGAACAGCAAGGATATTTGACATCTGTTGTAGCCACACATGGGGAAAATAAATCACTGGTAAGTAATTGAAGTCTAGCCCTGTGTTATGCAGAGCTGCAGGTTGCAATTTATTACTACAGTGCGGTGCAGGAATCTAAGCCAAGAAATTAACATAAAACAGATTTGTATACAGACCCAGATCTCTTAAGGAAGTAAACAAAGTCTTCGGTCCAAAAATTTTCACAGTTCAGTTCAGTCACTCAGTTATGTCCAATTCTTGGTAATCCATGGACTGCAACACTTGCGTTAAGTTGTGAAAACAGAAAACAGGTCTCACTGAAGAAGAGATAATATTATTATTTAGGAAAGAAGATGACAAAAACAAACCAACGAAAACAATGGAAGGGTAGGTGTTAATGAAAACAGAAAAATTAAGACTTGCTTTGGGTTTCCCTTGTGGCTCAGCTGGTAAAGTATCCACCTCCAATGCAGCAGACCTGGGTTTGATTCCTGGGTTGGGAAGATCCTATAGAGAAGGCAAAGGCTACCCACTCCAGTATCCTGGCCTGGAGGATTCCATGGATTGCATAGTCCATTGGGTCGCAAAAAGTCAGACACAACTGAGTGAATTTCACTTTCATTTTAAACAGAACTGAAAATTATGGAACCATTTGGAGATACACCACAACATAGATATGTTTTGGACAATTTAAGAGATAAAAGTAGATATCTGAATCAATAAAAAGAAGAACATGAAATAACAAGTAGCTTTGAAAAGGAATTAAGCAGATATGAAATCTGAGTGCTTAATAAATCCTGAATGAATGAATGAGTGAAGGAGTGAGTGAGTACTTAGTACAGCAACTAATTCACAGTCAAATACAAAAATTTTAGAAAATGTTATTTTTGCTATTATTTTATCCTTAAATTTCCACACCATTTTTTGTAGGGTAGTATAGCTGTTTACACAATTTTTGTAGGGTAGTATAGCAAACCAACTCATCCAATATCTAAATAATCTTATAACCTGTTTTATTAGTGGTTCATCTTGGATTCTATTGAAGGAGCATAATATAAATGTTAGGTGAGTCTTAAACTGCTAATTGGGCTTCCCTGGTGACATAGATGGTAAAGAATCCACCTGCTATGTGGGGGAACTGGGTTTGATCCCTGGGTTGGGAAGATCCCTTGAAGGAGGGCATGGCAACCCACTCCAGTATTCTCCATGGGAAAATCCCATGGACAGAGGAGTCAGGCACAAAGTTGGATGTGACTGAGCAACTGAGCATAGCACAGCACATAGCTCTTTAACGATTTGTTTCCTGCCTTATTCTGGAATACCATAGTGAATCCTTTACTTTGCTTAATGATATTCACATACATTCATTCTTTTCTTTCATACTGATCGCTATAAATAGGCCATACTTTCTCTATTTACACACTGTTTTTCTACTCTGGTACTGGCACAATCATTCTACTCTATGCAACAGTCACAGGAATCCCACATCTAACACATTGACACTTCTTGATCTTAAATATCAGAGTATTAGAAGTAATCTCATCGGAATACAGACATTTATGTACTTAGAATGAAACATGACAAAGCTCAGCAGTTTGTAAGAGAAAACTAGATTTTTACTCCCAAAATATCCAATTTACCACTGTGAACCTGTTTTTAACAACCCTTGATGATATCTTTTTTTTTTAATTTATTTTTATTAGTTGGAGTCTAATTACTTTACAATATTGTAGTGTTTTTTGTCATACATTGACATGAATTAGCCATGGTTTTACATGTATTGATGAAATCTTTGATAAAATTTTTAATAAGGTGTCTAGCATAGGAACTAAAGTCAATTGCTTCCAACTTTAATAATTACAACATATGTTTACTGAGTGCCTATGTTTTTCAAGATTATTGTTTTAGAAGTTTCATTCATATTAACTTATCTAATATTCATCTAGTACTTGTCTCTTTCAAAAGAACAAGAGAACTATACAGGTTAATTACCTTGCCCAAGGCCAAGGTTGTAAATGATAAATCCATGGTTTGAACTCAGTCATAAATTCTAAAGCTAGAAATTTTAAATACCACATGATTTTAGTCAGTTCAGTTCAATTCAGTTGCTCAGTAGTGTCTGACTCTTTGCGACCCCAAGGACTGCAGCACGCCAGGCTTCTCTATCACCAACTCCCGGAGCTTGCTCAAACTCATGTTCATCGAGTCAGCGACGCCATCCAACCATCTCATCCTCTGTCATCCCCCTCTCCTGTTACCTTCATTCTTTCCCAGAGTCAGGGTCTTTTCTAATGAGTCAGTTCTTCACATCAGGTGGCCGAAGTATTGGAGCTTCTGCTTCAGCATCAGTCCTTCCAATGAATATTCAGGATTGATTTCTTATATGATTGACTGGTTGGATCTCCTTGCAGTCCAAGGGACTCTCCAAAGTCTTCTCCAATATCACAGCTCAAAAGCATCAATTCTTCAGCGTTCAGCTTAATTTATGGTCCAACTCTCACATCTATACACGACTGTTGGAAAAACCATAGCTTTGACTAGACAGATTTTGTTGGCAAAGTTATGTCTCTGCTTTTTAATATGCTGTCTATGTTGGTCATATCTTTTCTCCCAAGGAGCAAGCATCTTTTAATTTCACGGCTGCAACCCATCTGCAGTGATTTTGGAGTCCAAGAACATAAAAAGTCTGTCACTGTTCCATTGTTCCCCATCTATTTGCCATGAAGTGATGGGGCTGGATGCCATGATCTTAGCTTTTTGAATGTTGAGCTTTAAGCAAACTTTTTCACTCTCCTCTTTCACTTTCAACAAGAGGTCCTTTAGTTCCTCTTCACCTTCTGCCATAAGGGTGGTGTCATCTGCATATCTGCATTATTGATGTTTTCCCAGCAATCTTGATTCTGGCTTGAGCTTCATCCAGCCCAACATTTCTCATGAGGTACTCTTCATATAAGTTAAATAAGCAGGGTGACAATATATAGCCTTGGATGTATATAGCCTTTCCCAATTTGGAATCAGTCCATTGCTCCATGTCAGGTTTCAACTGTTTCTTGGCCTGCAAACAGAGTTTTTAGGAAGCAGGTTATGTGGTCTGGTGTTCCCATCTCTTTAAGAATTTTCTACACTTTGTTGTGATCCACACAGTTAAAGGTTTTAGCACAGTCCAGGAAGCAGCAGTGTATATACATATATATATATATATATTTTTTTTTAATTCTCTTGCTTTTTCTATGATCCAACAGATGTTGACAATTTTATCTCTGGTTCCTCTGCCTTGCCTAAAGCCTGCTTGAACATCTGGAAGTTCTCGGTTCATGTACTGTTGAAGTCTAGCTTGAAGAATTTTGAGCATTATTTTGCTAGCATGTGATATGAGTGCAATTGTGCAGTAGTTTGAACACTCATAGGCATTGTGTTTCTTGGTGATTGGAATGAAAACTGATCATTTCCAGTCCTGTGGCCACTGCTGAATTTTCCAAATTTGCTGGCATATTGAATGCAGCATTTTCACAGCAACATCTTTTAGGATTTGGAATAGCTTAGCTGGAATTTCATCACCTCCACTAGCTTTGTTCGTAATGATGCTTCCTAAGGCCCACTTGACTTTGCACTCCAGGATTTCTGGCACTAGGTTAATGATCACACCATCGTGGCCATCTGGGTCATGAAGATCTTTTTTGTATAGTTCTGTGTATTGCCACCTCTTCTTTATATTTTCTGCTTCTGTTAGTTCCATACCATTTCGGTCCTTTATTTTGCCCAAATTTGTATGAAATTCTACCTTGGTATCAATAATTTTCTTGAAGAGATCTTTAGTCTTTCCCATGCTATTGTTTTTCTTCTATTTCTTTGCACTGATCACCGAGGAAGAGGAATGCTTTTTTTTTTTTTTAAACTTTATTTTTTTTTATTTATTTTTTTTCCATTTATTTTTATTAGTTGGAGGCTAATTACTTTACATCATTGCAGTGGTTTTTGTCATACATTGAAATGAATTAGCCATGGATTTACATGTATTCCCCATCCCGGTCCCCCCTCCCACCTCCCTCTCCACTCGATCCCTCTGGGTCTTCCCAGTGCACCAGGCCCGAGCACTTGTCTCATGCATCCAACCTGGGCTGGTGATCTGTTTCACCCTAGATAATTTACATGTTTCGATGCTGTTCTCTTGAAACATCCACCCTCACCTTCTAAATGTAAGACCAGAAACTATAAAACTCCTAGAGGAGAACATAGGCAAAACACTCTCCGACATAAATCAGAGCAGGATCCTCTATGACCCACATCCCAGAATTTTAGAAATAAAAGCAAAAATAAACAAATGGGACCTAATGAAACTTAAAAGCTTTTGCACAACAAAGGAAACTATAAGCAAGGTGAAAAGACAGCCCTCAGATTGGGAGAAAATAATAGCAAACGAAGCAACAGACAGAGGAATGCTTTCTTATCTCTCCTTGCTATTCTTTGGAGCTCCACATTCAAATAGCCATATCTTTCCTTTCTCCTTTACCTTTTGCTTCTCTTCTTTTCTCAACTATTTGTAAATCCTCCTCAGAGAATCTTTTTGCATTTCTTTTTCTTTGGAATGATTTTAATTGTTACCTCAAAATGGTATTTATCACAAGTTGTCATGGACTGTATGCTTGTATCCTCTGCAAGACTGTATGTTTAAGTACTAACCACCATGAGATTTAGGAGATGACTAGCTAATGCAGGTAGCACCCTCCTGAAGGGGATCGGTGTCCTTCTAAAAAGAGACATGAGACAGCTTGCTCTGCTCTCTGCTGTCTTGCATGTGAGGATTCGGTGAGAAGATGGCCATCGGTAAACCAGCAAGCAGGCCCTCCTAAGACACTGGGTCTGCTGGCACCTGATCTTGGACTTCCCAGTGCCTAGAACTGTACAGAATAAATGTTAGTTGTTTAAGCCATAGAGTCTGTGATAATTTATTATTACAGCCCAAACTGTCTGAGAAACAGACATTGAAAGTAATTACATCATACCATTGAGTAGTATGATTTTTATTTGGGGGGGGCTTTTAAAATGTATTAGCTCATGTAAATTTGCTTCTATGAAAAATATAGGGAATTAAAGAACAGAAGCAACAGATTATTATAAATTTGCTGAAATATTATTATCATTATAAATAAGAAAAATAAGTAGACTGCAAATCAGCACAACTACCAGCTATAATGTGGTCTTAGTATTTCATTCATTTTATTGAAATATATTTATAATATCAGTCAAGTAGCTATTAAAAAGGCTTAACAGTACAGATGACCATAAGAAAGCCAAAAATTGAAGAGACAATATTGACTGACACCTTCTATCATTTTTTACTATCTGCATAGTCGATATTTAAAAATCACTTTCATTTTCTCTTTGAGTAAGACACCAAGATGATTTTGACTACAGACATTATGATCAATAGGATTTATTCATCAATGACTTGTTTAAGCTCTTGATTTTCTAAATATTCCACTATTCATATTTCTATATTAACCTCAATAAAGAAAAAAGTTTAAAGTCCAAACTGAGTGGATTCTGGGCAGGTTTTCTAGGCTAATCATATATAAATAAAATGTGTTTCTAATGTCTTTTATCTATGAATAGTCATCAAATAGCATTTGAAAGAGTCACTAATCAGAGCTATATATATGTACACACATCCACAAACACACTCATATATTTAGGGGTGACAGTTATCATGTGGAGTTATGTAATCTTCCTAAGTACCACTTTCCAGAGAAGTAAGATTTCTGTTTGATGTAATATCAACAATGAGTGATACATAATTGATAGGGCTCTTTCCATGAAAAGAGCACTGCGGTATGTACACCTTGGTAACTCTGAAATCTGTCAATTCTGTGTCATATGAAATAGATAATTACACAGTAGATAATTACAGGCATGCAATAAAAAGTCACCAAGTGACTTTATATTTTGGCAACTTCTGTTTCAAAGGATAGGTCATTTTTAATGGAGTAATTTAATATATTATTTTAAATGTTTCTTACATATTAGCAGGTAATTTTATAAATGAGTCTTTAGAAGAACAAGTTGTAGTACATAATGCCTTCAGGTAACAGAAGAAGCAGAATATGAATGGGAGATGCTTAGTTAATTTATAGGACATGTACATTTCAAAAGTCTTATTTTTAGTCTCTGCTGTATGACACTTTATTTTGTGGAACTATGACATTTCCTCATTTGAGAAATGAAGAACAAAGAAATAGAAGCTGAAATATAGAAAGCATTACTACTCAACAGGTTTGAGATTAACCCTGTCTATTTACAATGTTAAATCAACTATGTCTCAAAACCAAGGTTTATAACATTAATAAATTTATCACATTGAAAAAAGCACAGTCTTTGGAGTCAGATGGATGTGTTTAATCATGACCTTGACATTTAATGAGTAGGCAAACATATGCAATTTACTTTACCTCTTAGATAGTGATTTTCTGTCTATAAAATGAGTATAATAATATCCACAACCTTAGCAAATGTAAGTATTAAAATAAGTTTCCCACATAGAGTAATGCTTGGAGTTTAGTGTGCACTGAAAAAAAAAATTCTCCTCTTTATTGACAATAGAGAAACCTTGTATATGTTCTCAAAAATGCTCATAATTACAAAATGAGAGACAGCAAATACAAAATGCATTTTTCACAGCAACTTCTGTTTGAAGTTGTTTGACTTCAAAATTTTGTTTGAATTTTTCATAGGAAATTTTATTATGTATGTCTTTAAAATCATTTTCAAATTATCTCAAAATGTAATATGTGCCTGTCTATGTTGTTCATAAAAAGTGTTAACACACACAGTTTGTGTCATATTAGCCACCCTGTCAACAAGTGACAGCTGAGTTGCTGTCTTGAAGTTCTCCATGAGGGAATATGTAATGTGAGAGTCAGTCAGCCCATTTGAAGACATTCTGTCTCAAAATCTAGTAGAAGCATACCGGAACCAGGTTGACTTTCTCTTACTGATTATATTAATCTTTTTTAATATATGGTCTTAAACTCAAATATCATAAGCTAGTCAGAAGTATTTGGTTTCATTTTAAACCCTTAACTTAAGAATAAAAAATTAAGACACATTTTCCTCTGAGCTATGCCACAGGCATTCTTAAATTATATTGGTGGATATGACCTTAACAAGTGCAATGGATAGCAAAGAAGCAAATTTCACTGAAGCAAAAGAATAATATTGCAAATGTATTCAGGTTAAGGTTAAAAGTCTTGCAATAGGTCAAGTTATGGAGAATTTTGTGGACTAAAGACATTATCTTAGTTTGAAAACACTATCACCAAAGAAATAATGGAAAACCAGATTTCAGAGAACATCATGGTGAAAAGAATACTCAAAGAATATTGATCCAGCTGTGGGGGAGCAGTATGGAGTCTGAAAGACTATTTTCCCCATTTGTTCTATTATTTAATTGTAAGAGTCCCACAAATGATGGCTCTGCTCTGAAAATAGACTTGCGTTCTATTTTCAGGTAAGGTAAAATTATTCTTCTGTTGAAAGATATTTCTAATGTGCATTGAGGCATGTAAAAACTGAGGAAAAGTGTTAATAATATTTTAAAAGTAAACAGAAAAGTAATGCCAGGTATTATGACTTTTATTTTACTTGGGTATAGCTGCAAATTATCATTGTAAACAATCATTTTAACAACTGCAGGATAATTAGGTTTCAAATAAAATACAGATAAGGTATTTATCTGAAAAATTTTGTATTTCTTTTCCTTAGTTATCCATATGTAGAGATTTCAATTCTTTATCTGAAATGGATAACAATTATGCTGATTATCTCACTGCCAATTCATATTTGCATGAATGGTAGCCTATAAAAATGTACAATAGTTCAATTCAGGGGGACAAAGGGACCCAGCAAGTAGAGTTCATGCTGAGATTACAGGAAGTCTCCTGTCTTTACAGGAAGGCTTCTGAGCTATTCTGTGCATCAAAAATCCATGAGTATTTATTTCCTATGTAAAATGCTTCAAGCAGCTGCTTACTTTTTATCTGTAACTTTTCTTTCCAATCTTCTTTCATTTTTCTGATTACATTAAGGGAAATCCTTGGTCAGGAGCCAGTGGTCTTTAACACCTGCTAATTTCCTTTTGAACAAGGGAAGTGTTTGCCAGGCCAGGCCATCTGCAGGCAACAGAGGGCTAGAGTGGCACCAGGGGGGCAGGATGCAGTGGGTATTCAAATCCTCATATCCTGAATCTTTGAATCAAGAGGGTTTCCTTCATTGAACCCTTGAGTGGGGTCTCCTAGCAGCTAAGGAAGCCCTGGAGATGTGTAATTAAAGGAGTCCATTATGCACTAAACACAATGAAACTATAGCTACTCCTAATTCCCATAAAATTGAGCCAGCTCCTTGTACCCACGGCAGAGTTTGTGCTCATTCTCCAGGAAGTGCCCAGCCACCCCTCCGCTATAGAAAGGCGACAGTGAAGGGCTGTAGTATGTTTCCTTGTAGTGGAAAGCAGATTATATATTGTGGAAAAAGATATGGTTCTGAAGCTAGCACCTGGGCTCTCCAAACATCCATGCCTGTCAAGCCTGGCTTAAAATTTAATGAGGTCTTTTGGGAGAGTACATTCTACATATTTTTAGTACATGCCAATTCTTAGTCCACAAATGACATAATAAAAAACCTCAGGGCTGAGTTGCACCTTGGAAATAATTTCATCTGCCCTCATCTTTTTCCCAGGGTGGAAGGATAGCCAAAATCAAGTGAGGATATTTAACTGAAGTTCTCAATCTTCTGTTTCTCAGATTGTTTACATTCTAACTGTCCTGAGTTTCAATCAAAAATTTTTACTGTTCTTGCATTATTTGCTAGGCATCATAGTACAGTTGGGGAATAGAATGGAAAACAAGGTAGAAATAGTCCATGCTTTCCAGAATTTATATCCTAAGGGTAGACGACAAACATGTGTTAAATGTTATAATAAGAGAAAAATTTACTATGGAAACAAAAAAATTCAAATAAAGAAGTATGAATATATAGATTAGCATCAAAGTTGTTTTTTTTTTTAAATTATCAGAGCAACACATTTTAAAACTAAAAATATAGAACCACTTGTAAAATTTATTTATGAGCATATGCTGAGGATTTTTATTATTGAGACATTGTGTATCTTCTTGAAAAAAGATTACAAAACTTTAACAAAACATTTTCCAACTGCAGATTCTTGTAATTACAGAAACATGGGTTCATTAAAAATGTATAAATGAATGTATTTATTCAAACATATTTTTCTAGGGTAATTAAAATACTTTCCTACCTTATAGGAACAAGTATGCTTGTTTTATTTCGTTTAAATTTATTCTACCTGGTGTTTCTTTTTAAAAAAAATTTTAGTATAAAGAAAAGAATTTGGGTTTTGTGGGTAGTAAATGTCATACTAAAATCGTTCCCTTAAGTTGTATCATATAATAAATGAATTGATACTAGCCTAAGTTCAGGTACAATGTATTTTGACACCACTGATTCATTTTTTTTGAATAGTAGTTTTAACTATATCAGGGTAAGTATGGAATCAATATCTATTTGAATGTCAGATTAAACCTCTTTAAAAAGATATATATACTCTTGTTTTTTTCACAGATTCCACATCCTGATCAAAGGGAATCTATAAATATATGGCTTAGGGTTTTGCCACTGATCCTGCCTTATTTTTTCAGTTTATCATATTAGAGTGTGAAAAGCAAATTAGCAAAATTGTAGGATTTTGGATAGCTTCTGGATAGATTAGATAAGGTAAAATGTCTTTGGATATCTAAAATAAAAGACTCAAAATAATAATACTAAACATATTAAAGGAGACAATTTGAGGGTCTATACTTAAGTTAAAATAATGAAAACAATAAATAATTCTACTCTTTTTGCTGTGGGTATATGCAACTTGAGTTTTATGTTTATAAAAGAGGATGACCAAACTGGAAACATTATGGTAGTGAAACTAGATAATCTTATCTGAAAATGGTCACCCAGGCAACAATCTAAGGATCCTAAGATGTCTAGCTTAGAAAGGAAACATGGGGGCTCATGTCTCTTCAAATATCACAACATTCTTTGTTGAGATCAGAATTTGCAGTGATTAGTGAGTTTTACCATTTGATTACACGTTAAGAGCAAGTTCTATAATTATTCCTAAAACAGTGCTCCATAAATACTTGTTAAGTAAACTAATAAGTGTTACAGAGAAGAAGCTAAAAATAAAGAGAAATGTCAAATTGCAAGCTGAAAGATACTAAAAGTGCTCTGGTAGATGCTAAATTATCATTTATTAGGAACTTGAAGTAGAAATTCTTGAATTGGGAATGAGGTAAAGATAGATGATTTCTGTTTATTCAAATAGTTTATTTTTCCTTTATAAAGAGGATGCTTCCTTTTCTTTACAGAGTATGATGGGTGAACAAAAAAATAGGGATTTATTTTTCAACTAATTAATTTGTTAACAATTATGGTACTTCTATTTCTTACAAATTTGTTAACTTGTCAACACATCAGTCATTGAATTCAGAACATTTCATCGTTTGATACAAGATTCTGTCTTTTGGATTTGTAGTAATTACTATAAATCCCTCCAACTGAAGGCTATAAAACACATACAATTTCATCTTCAGAGGAAGCTTTTCCAAGGATGTTGACTCTGTGAAATCATAAGCAATCGACTCCGTGATATCTGCAGATTGGTGCGTTTAAAAGATGAGACTGAAAAATCAAGCAGAAGAAAGCCACAAACATGTTAAGGTAATAGTATCTATTACTAGTCTGAATTAATAAAATAAATTGTATTTAAATTCTATTTCTGGTTTATATCAGGCTTTTTTCTGTTGGAATTTTCAATATGCAATACAAGCACTTCTCTTAAAGAATGTTTGTGTGTTTAGTCACTCAGTCATGTCCAATTCTTTGCAACCCCGTGGTCTGCAGCTCACCGGGTTCCACTGCCCCTGGGGATTCTCCAGGCAAGAATACTGGAGTGGGTTGCCATGTCCTCCTCCAAGGAATCTTCCCAACCCAGAGACTGAACCCAGGTCTCCCTCATTGCAGGCAGATTCTTTACCAACTGCACCACCAGGGAAGCCTGAAACCCAGGGAAACCAGGGGTGCCCATTATTCTCAAAGAGTGGGTCTCAATAAAACATGACAAGTATCAGGCCATGTGAGAACATGATTTACACATCAGCTTTCAATCTATGCAAATATATTATTTCATTAGGAAATATGATTTAGTCCCATAGTTATCTGATTTATAAAATTCTAGTACAAATCCTTCCAAGGAATGGTGTTGATAAATTAAGGTGACAAAATGACTTCACAGGAATCAGTTCTAAGGATAATAGAAAAAATAAGTGAAGAAAGTATTAGAGAAGTCATCTGTATATAAAATTAATACATTCCAAATGCAGACAGTTAACCCAAATGACAATGATGAATAGCTTACCTGATGTTCCATAATGTCATCTGTAACCCTATACAAAGAAGAATTTGTTTTTCTTTTGCTATGTTTTAACTTTAAGACTGAAAAGGGAAAGTTCATATATAATCTTATAAGAATAACTAATAAATGGGATGAGGAATAATCACCAATTATGCCCCCAAGTGCCCCTTAGAACTTTCCAGTTTCCCATTTTTAAATATTTTAACTATTGAACTCATTCATATTAGATTCAAGACAGAGAAATCATATTATCTCTGTAATCTATAAACCATAAACATTCACTGAAAGTTTTTATTATAAAAAGTTTTTGTTTATTAAAAGTTGTCAAAAAGTTTAACTGTCATTTCAAGATAGCAGGTTGTAACTGGTGATACACAATCTTTCAAAACCCTTTAAAACTCTTAGTATTTTGTTTTTGCTGTTCTTGTTCAGCTGACTCCATATAGAACTTTTATGTAAATTCCAAAAACAAACTGGTTGTGGTGAGAAGTAAAAACAGCAAAAAATATTGTTAGGCACCTGTTACCTCCTTGGCAGTTAATCATATAAATAAAATAGGAGAAATAAAAACCTCAGTTTTCTTTGATACATATTTACTGGCTTAAAAGTTTCTCATTAATTTGGATTCCCATTCAGAAAGGCATGTATTGGCTAATGGTCTACTTTGCAATTATGCTGTTAGTTTTCAAAATGAACTAATATATAATCCCTCTGAATAATTAACCAATCATTTATTTTAACATTTGATTCACATGAAACTATTCATCAACATATGACTATTACTTGATAGTCTGAAAATAGGAGTTTCAAATTTCTAAAGGTGATTCCTATATCATTGAAGAGAATAGGCAGATGAAGAAAAACTCAAAGATAATAACTATGTATATAGCATAATGACATATTCTGGAGTTCTTTTTCTGAATATCTATATCACATTTAAAAATGGATTGATATACAAAAGATTATATATAGTAAAATAAAATGATAATTTAAACAAATTCCAAAATCAAAAGCATACATTTTCCTTGGTGGATTATTTCCAGAGGAGTGTGTATTTTTAAAGAGGAAACATATATAGGAAAGTATATTTTATGAGCATTTATGCCTTCCGATAATATATATTTTTAGTTTTCTCTCCAGCCATCTCTACTCTACCCCTGTTGTAGGATACACTCTTCTTGTTAAGATCATATTATGAATTCACAAAGAAATAACCCAAACTCCTACATAAATTTAGAGCAATAATGGATAAAATATATGTGAAATATATTTTAAAAACATCATCATCATTAAAAACAAGATAAAATAACCTGTTTACCTAACACAGAATAGTGAGCAGAAGCCACAGATGTGCCTAACTTCAGTCTAGTAAAAAGACTCTTAAAATTGTCTTGTAAATGTAAAGGAGGAGAACTAGACTCCCTGTGAAGAACTAGAGCTTAGGTAGACTCTGTCTACAAAAGGAGGTTAAATACTTATAATTATTGCTTATGACTACACCTATCTTTGAACTACCGCTCAGGTAATAGGAAGACTAGGGAAAGCTACATGATCAGGAGGATGGTCAGGCCATGTAAGGGACATAGAGCTGAATCATTAATTCCACCACAGAATATTGCTGTTGTTGTTCAGTTGCTAAGTTGTGTCTGACTCTTTATGACCCCATGGACTGCAGCATACCAAGCTTGTCTGTCCTCCACTATCTCCCGGAGCTTGCTCAAATTCATGTCCATTGAGTTTGGTGATGCTGTCCAACCTTCTTTTCTGCCACCCCCTTCTCCTTTAACCTTCAACCTTTCCCAGCATGAGAGTGTTTTCCAA
The DNA here is from genome assembly GCF_023699985.2 of Odocoileus virginianus. Lineage (NCBI taxonomy): Eukaryota > Metazoa > Chordata > Mammalia > Artiodactyla > Cervidae > Odocoileus > Odocoileus virginianus. The sequence goes on from NC_069698.1 coordinate 20,333,002, forward strand.
TGAGGCAACTTTCTGCATCAGGTGGTCAGTATTGGAGCTTCAGCTTTAGCATAAGTCCTTCCAATGAATATCCAGGGTTGATTTCCTCTAGGATTGACTGGCTTGATTTCCTTGCCATCCAAGAGACTCTAAAGAATATTCTCCAGCATTACAGCTTGAAAACATCAGTTCTTCAGTGGTCAACCTTCTTTATGGTCCAATTTTCTCATTTGTACATGACTACTGGAAAGACTATCCCTGGAGAAGGAAATGGCAACCCACTCCAGTATTCTTGCCTGGAGAATCCCATGGACAGAGAAGCCTAGCAGGCTACAGTCCATGGGATCACGGAGGCAGACACGACTGACCGACTAACACTTTCATTTTTGTTTAGGTTTGTATTACTAATATAATCTCAGATTTTGAAAAGGAATATCTCACTTGCCGGGTGGAGTGAAGTATATACTTCTAGATAGGAAGGGGATGTCATGATGTTGTGAAGTTGGAGGAAAAGAGAGGGCTGGCACACAGACAGAGTTCACTGGGCAGCCAGAGGACAAAGAGGGTGCATAGGAATTCACCCTCTTAGGGGCCAGAAACTAGAGTTAGTCCACAAAAGTTATCTGCTGCAGTGGAGTAGAAACTCACTAGAGGCTGAGCACCTGGGGATTTCCTGCATTTTAACCGCTGCCAGTTGTGGCCCTAGAAGAAAAACAAACAAAGACTAGAAACATCTATCTACTATGCCTTGTCATGTCTCTCTAGCACCTTCTCAGCCATTTCTCCTTTGCCACATGAACCAGAGTTAGATTCTGCACCCCACACATGGCTAATACCCAACAAGCTCCTGCTAGAGGCACCTCAGCGAACTTCTTCATATGACTTTGGGCTGCAATTATGCTTTCTCCACAGTGTAGTTGCTCAGTTGTGACTTGTTCTTTGAGACCCCATGGACTGTAGCCCGCCAGACTTCTCGATCCATGGAATTCTCCAGGCAAGAACACTGGAGTGGGTTGCCATGCCCTTCTCCAGGGGTTCTTCCTGATCCAAGGATCAAACTGGCTCCCACATTGCAGGCAGCATTTCAGCCTTGGAGGACTTCTGCTTCCAAGTATATTTCTTCCTTGGTATTCTTCCTCAGCCCTAGAAATAGTAGCTGTTTCCTGTCTATTACTCCTTAAAACTTAGAATCCTCTTTTACTTCTTTAAATAATTATTAACCCATTTTTCTAGTTAATATTGCCTTATACTTGTTTCTATATTCAAATTTCTAGTAACATTGCTATCATTCACTTTGTTTTATATATAAGCATTTAAGCATACTATACATACACACATTATATATAAGCTATATACGTAAGAATGTATAATCAAATATAGTGTTGCTCTTATTGATTTGAAACAACTTGTATCAGATTAATTAAGAAAACTAAAATGTTTAATTTTACTCTCGTTTATTCCTTCTTATGTAGATCTAAGTTTCTGACCTATATTATTTTTCTTCTCTCTAAAGAACTTTAAACATCTCTTCTAAGGCAAGTCTACTGGCAGCAAATTCCTTCAGTTTTTCTTTGCTGAGAATGTCATTATTGTTCTTCATTTTGTAGAGATAATTGTAGTGTTAACTTTGCAGAATTCTATTTTGGAGGATTTGGTGTTTTATGAGCTTCCTGGGTCTATGTTTTGATATCTGACATTAATTTGGGATAATTTTCTAACATTTTATTGCTTTTAATTTTTAGGTCAGAGATTCTTTCCTCTGCTGTATCATCTACTAATGAATCTATCGAAGGTAGTCTTCATTTCTGATACAGCGTTTTTTATTTCTAACACTTCTTGTTTCTTTCTTAGGATTTCTATCTCTGCTTATGTTGATCACCGGTTCTTACAGGCTGTATACTTTATTATTAGAGCCATTACCATATTAATCACAGTTGTTTTAAATTCCCAGTTTGATTATATCAACAGCTCTGCCATGTCTGGCTCTGGCACTTGCTCTGTCTCCCCAAATTGTGTTTATTACCTTTATCATGATACTTTCTTATAAGCCAAACATGATGCATCAGGTAAGGGAACTGCTGTTAATAGGCCTTTAGTAATGTTATTGGAGAAGGAAATGGCAACCCATTTCAGTATTCTTTCCTGGAGAATCTCATGGACAGAGAAGTCTGGTGGGTTATGGTTCATGGGGCTACAAAGAGTTGGACATGACTGAGTACATGGCCTGGGCATGGCAGTAATGTTAAAGTGAGGTGTCCAAGGTGGAGAGTGTTCTATGACCCTACCATGATCATGTGTTCTATGATCTGATTAGGTCTCAGATTTCTGATGAGCCTATGCTCTCATTAGAAGAGTTTCTCAGTATTTTCTCACCTAGGTGGGACAAGAAGGCTAGAATGGGCAGGATGTGGGTTTTTCCCTCTTCCACTTGGAAGGATAGAGCCAGCTGAGGTTGGTTATTTCCCTTCCCCCAGGTCAATTAGGCTCTGATCAAACCCCAGTAGGTTCAGTTCAGTTCAGTCATTCAGTTGTGTCCGACTCTTTGCGACCCCATGGACTGCAGCACGCCAGGCCTCTCTGTCCATCACAAACTCCCAGAGCTTATTCAAACTCATTCCATTGAGTCAGTGATGCCATCCAACCATCTCATCCTCTGTCATCCCCTTCTCCTCCTGCCTTCAATCTTTCCCAACATCAGGATCTTTTCCAGTGAGTTAGTTCTCTGCATCAGGTGACCCAAGTATTGGAGTTTCAGCCTCAACATCAGTCCTTTCAATGACTATTCAGGATTGATTTCCTTTAGGATGGACTGGTTGGATCTCCTTGTAGTCCAAGGGATTCTCAAGAGTCTTCTCCAACACCACAGTTCAAAAGCATCAATTCTTCAGCACTCAGCTTTCTTTATAGTCCAACTCACATTCATACATGACTACTGGTAAGGCCATAGCTTTAATGGACTTTTGTTGGCAAATTAATGTTTCTGCTTTTTAATATGCTGTCTAGATTGGTCATAAGTTTTCTTCCAAGGAGCAGGCATTTTTTAATTTCATGGCTTCAGTCACCATCTGCAGTGATTTTGGAGCCCCCAAAATAGTCTGTTTCCCCATCTATTTGCCATGAAGTGATGGGACCAGATGCCATGATCTTAGTTTTCTGAATGTTGAGTTTTAAGTCAACTTTTTCACTCTACTCTTTCACTTTCATCAAGAGGCTCCTCAGTTCTTCTTCCTTTTTTTCCTTAAGGGTGCTGTCATCTGCATATCTGAGGTTATTGATATTTCTACAGCAATCTTGATTCCAGCTTGTGCTTAGTTAATTAATTTCCCCTGAGGGGAGACATTGTTAAGAAAAACAGTGCTCTGGTAAATTTCAGACTAGTTTCTTTCTCCCTTCTCTGCCAAAAATCCAGCGATTTTTCTCAGGTGTTTCTTTGGGACATTGGATGAGCTCCTGGAGGAAAATCTCACAATATTATGGGGGCCTCTGTATTACTTGCACCCCTTGGAGTTTTTAACTCTGAGACTTGCCCACACTGAGCTTCACCAGCAGTTTGTCAAATAAGTTCAGGTAGTCTTAGTCTAGCACCAGATTCAGGGTGGTTTCTGCTTGCTAGGCTCAGCTCCAGGTAAGCCACAATTCCATGAATTTTCCTTTCTGTCTCTCCGGTCTTGGAAGGAGTGATTAACTTGTGTCCTCTACTCTTTTATGAACTCAAGAAGATATGTTGATTTTTCAGTCTGTTCAGCTTTTAACTTGTTGGGATAAAGTGGTGCCTTCCAATCTCCTTAACATGTAGAACTGTTGCTGGCCAAAATCTTGGCCTCAGTCACTCAGTCGTGTCCGACTCTTTGCGACCCCATGGACTATACAGTCCATGGAATTCTCCAGGCAGGAATACTGGAGTGGGTCGCCTTTCTCTTCTCCAGGGGATCTTCCCAACCCAGGGATCAAAGGTGGCTTTAATTGTCAGCCAGCAGAGAGGGGAAAACAGTAGACTCATGCCTCAAGAACTGCGCCCATTCTCCATGAGGGGTCTAGGGGCTTATATAAGGTAAGTGCTTGCAGTCAGAAGCCTGGTGATGAGGAACATAGGTGATAGGTTCTTGATTTCTTCCTCTTTCACTGTTTCAAAGACAGTCATAACCTGGCATCAGTAACCCAGTAATTGAGTCTGGCAGTTAGATCTCTCTGTGGCCTCTGTAACTACAAGGGGAAGCGTGTTGTAAGGGTGACAACCAGGGTAACCTGTAAGGGTAACCAGATAAGGGATGTATTTAGCAGAGTCAAAAGGAAAAATGTGAATTGTAGCTCCTGCAGAGTTAGGGGGCAGAGAAGCAAACTTAGTTACAGACATTCAGAAGTAGGAGCAGTTAAAGTAAAACAAGACTAGGAATGTTCAGGCCTGCTCACTGTTCTCTTTATCTTCTTTGTTCTCAAGGAAGGGGAAGAAAAAGACTCATTCCTCTTTTTTCCTTTTCTCTGCAACAGAAGTGGAAACTGCAAATGAGTACTTTCTACAAATGAGCTGCAAATGAGCATTTATCCTTAAAAAAAAAAGCTATCTTAGACTCTGTCTGTAATCTAAGTTTTAGTTTCACATACTGGAGAAAGCTTTATGTGTCCAAAGATGTTCATTGTAGCTTTGTTTGTAGTTCAAAAAACATGCAAATAACTTGAGTACTTTGGTAGAATGGAGATACGTTAGTGAATATTCTGTATATAGGGGTTAAAAACTAAACTAATTGTGCATATATCAACTTGGCTATGTCTCAAGAAAGAAAATAAGTAAAAAAGTCAAACTGCAAAAGGATTTCATATAACGTTATGAAATGATTCCTCTTTGTGTTTCTAGCAAAGTTTTGTATTAAATTATGATTATCCACCCACTCCTCACTCCTTATCACTATGGAGAAGTAGAATTAAAAGTTTACTAGGGAAAAAAAAAGTTTACTAGGAAGAGGGAACTTAAAGTTTATATATATTACTTTATTTTCAAGAAAAACCATATAAAGTCAAAATTGAAATAATCACTTATGATTATGAAAAATAGATATATAAGTATTTAAAATGGTTTTCATTAGTCTTTTCTGTTTAATTAAAAATGAAGCATTTTCTCAGTTATATTTCTAATTATAGAAAATGTAACATATGGTAGCTATAACATATGACTCTTGGTAGTCCTTTAGAAAGATTGGTTGAAATAAATGATATCAAAATCACACCATATATACAATATTGCTTTCTGCATCTTTCCATCTTAATAGCATATTATGAGAAATAGCAAAGAGTGGATCTCTGAAGTTAGAGTGCTTTTACCTAAACACCAGATCCATGATTGGACAGTTAATTTAAAGTCTTTGTGCCTCAGTTTCCTCAAAAGTAAAATAAAGATAGTGAGGTTGCATAAATGTTGAAAGATGCAATACATATAAAATACTTGGAAGAGTATCTGGCACAAAGGAAATTTATCAGTGTGATATATTTAAAACTGAATATATTACATGAATGGCAGGATAATATTCTAGGCTAACATGGTTATATAATGCTTTACATTTATCACAGCTTTTCCACAGGTAGTAGTAATTTTTGAGCCATTTAATATTTGAAAATGTTTTTCTATTCTTCACAAAGAGAACAAGTTGTTTGATAAAACTTTTTTCATAAATCTCTGAAAATGTGCTAATTTTTTTCAGTATTTATTGAGAAATTTAATAAAAATTAAAATGAGCCTAATTTTTGCTCTATTATATGCTCATTTGTACCTAATTGAATAAATATGTATATGTGCTTTTAATTCAGTTTTTCCCTTATTTTGTGTCTGAGTGTGCTGAATTGCTGAATTTTCACTCATATTTACTACACATGATGAGGGCTTTATATCAGTTGTTCAGTTTTTCTTTCCAGTTTTTAAAAATTTAATTCAATTATTTGGTTGTTGGTTTTGTTCTGTTTTTATCTAATGAATTTTTATTTTCCTGTGTGATTCCTTAAATTTATTACACTCATAATTGCTTCCTTTATGGTTATCTTCCTTATAGACTAAAAGTTCCAGGTGAGCAGAGGGGTATTCTCTCTTGCCCATTATTAACTGCAAAGCAGAGGACTGTATTTGATCAAAGTAAAATCTACCCCTTCCTCCCTTCCCTTCTCCATTCCTCCTTCTTTCTCTCTTTTTTATTTCTCTCTCTTTTTCTCCTCCTCCCTCAACTCCGCCAATATATGAAATTAGAGCAAGAAGGTGTCCATCTATAAACCAGAAAGTGCATCTGCTAACCCCTTGATCTTAGATTTCTCAGCCTCCAGAATTGTGAGAAATACATTTCTGTTTTTTAAGCCACCCAGCCTATGGTGTTTTTATTATGGCAGTACAAACAGACTTAGACTTCCTCCTCGATGTTTTTTTTTTTTTTTTTTGTATTATATTAATGTATGCACGTAAATTGGAAAAGGAATGGCAATCCACTCCAGCGTTCTTGCCTGGAGAATTCCACAGACAGAGGAGCCTGGTGGGCTACAGCCCAAGAGTCGGACATGACTGAGCAATGAACACATACTATGCACATACATACACACCATGCATGCTTATGATATTCTGAATGATTTAACTTTATTTCATTGATACTAATGAAACAACATCATTTACGTACACTAAATCATAAGCTCATGTATTACATGGAATGCACATTACTGACCTGTTCCACAGACTAAAACATACCTTATTCTTACTAAATAAAATGAAGGCTATATCCAGACAAATTCATGTTTAGTCCAAATACAACCCAGGACTAACAGACATAGTCATCATACCTTCTTTTGTTTGTTTGTCATGGTTTCCTTCGGTGCTATGAACATATTTATAGCAGTTGCTTAGATGTGTTTGCTTTTTAGACGTGGCATCTGTTTGTTTACATGAGCAGTTTCTACTGCCTGCTTTTTTCTGCTGTAGGAGGCATATTTCCTTTCTTTGTATATCTTATATCTTTTTGTTGGCTGTCTACTCTCTGTCTTCACGTTGTCTTTGCTGTATGTACCCAAATTTCCTCTTCTTAACAGAACACCATTCATATTGGATTAAGGCCGCCCTGATGATCTCATTTTAACTTATTTCTTTAAAGACTCTACCTCCAAATAAGGCTACTTTCTGAGGACAGGAGTTCAGCATATGAACTTTCAAGGGATGTCTTTGTCTTATGTGCTCAGTCCTGTCTGACTCTTTGTGGTACCAGGGATTGTAGCCCGCCAGGCTCCTCTGTCTAAATAGGAATGTATTAATTTCATCTGGGTTATGCATTTTATTGATGTATAATAGTAGTAACATCTCACAATACTTTTTTCTTTAATTCTGGGATATTGGTTGCAACTTTACCCTTTTCATTACTTCGTAACTGCTTTTATAGATTTTGGTCAGTCCTCTGCACAATAAAATTTTTATCTCAAACACTTTAATAATTTACACACAATTATTGAGAAATCTGTATATTTCACTCTAGAATACAATATCCGCTTATTCTTTTTTCTATATTTCTTTAAGACTAAAATTTAAAATTTTGTACCTAGAGCCATTCCAAAATATTCCAAAGCTATATTTTTTCTTTATGTCTGATTATGACAGCACTTATTATTATTATTATTTTATTAAGGTTTCATTCTCTTTTGACCTTTGTCGATAGTGCCAACAATCCCTTCATTGTATAGTTAGGTATTTTCTCATGATGTCTTTATTAAACAGTTTATAGCTTCCCATATCCTAATCACATGATCTCAGTATGGTATATGATATGTGTTCAGTGCTTAGATGCTTCATTTGCTTTATTATTTTAGGTAATGGGATGACTATGTTGTCTCAAAAGAGGCAACTAACCTCAAGAATACCAAGGAGTAGAATATGGATCAATGCACAGATACAAATCCATCTCCCTTCCTGTTAAAACCAATGAAATGGAATGATGATCTGATAACATCATCTTTTAAGTATTTATCAATTAATTAAAAATTAACCAATTAAACATTATATCAATTATCACTTGACATTATTTGCAACTTTGAGAAATCCTAGTCAATATGTCTAGTGTGGTTTTCAGTAACTAGGATTTGGAATTTTACAACCTGAACTTCCAATCCTATCTATCACACTATGTGACTGTAAAATTGTCAGTTGTAGAATGGGAATGATAACATTCACTAGATTAAACCTGATGTACAGAGAGATGCAGGGTGAGAGACAGAGAGGACTTCATGGTTTTCTATGTCATCTCTGATCCCAGTTCCTTTCTTGAGTACCAGTTGCCTACCTCCCTTTTGATTTTTAAAAATGTCTCAACACCAGCAACAATAATAGTGACAATCATAAACAGTCACATAACAGTAAACATGTAAATTCAATCCTAAATATTTTTAAAAGCAATAGCCATAGTGACCTTATTAAATAGGTTATATATAATTATCTCCATCTATAGATAAAAAAAGAAAATTGGGGTACATAATGGTTAATTAACTTGTCTAAAGTCACCTGGAAAGTAAATGGTAGAATTGAGACTTAATTCAGCTCTTAACCATGTATACCTGCTCAATACTGGTACTCTTTTAATATTCATCACTTGTGTTTAGATTCCATGAATATGATTGGTGACACTTGCAATCCAAACTCTTCTAGCATGTTCTTCACACACAGTATTTAAAAATGCTCTCAGAAATTGTCAGGCACTATTATGGCAGGAGAAATTCTAATGACATCAGTGGTTGAGGTGGTGGTGGTGATGATGACTAGAACTAAATCATTTACTCTATGGCATCTATGTGTAAGGTACTCTTAATTGCTTTAAAACAAGGTTTTATTATGCAACTTTAAAATGGAACTGAATGTTAAACCAACTACTGTACAACAAAAAGGCTAAAAAAGAAAAAAGAGACATAAAGTAATACAATGAACTCAGACACAAGTCTATGTGTAAAATAACACACAACTGAACAGTTTATAAGCAGCTGTGAACATGTGGCCGTCCAGTAGATTCTGTTCAACAAGGATCAAATCAATTATGTCTTAAATTTAAAGTTGTTTCAACAAGCATTTTTGCTTAGTTTTAAGTTATTTATGTTTTCTTTAAACAAATGCAGACATTCTTATAGTTAGAGAGAAATGTAGTATAAGTTGTTGCCCACATTTGCAAATTATTAGTGTGCTTATTGAGAAACATTCTGTATTTCCTTTGAAAATCTCACAGTTTGAAGGAAACTTGAAACTGAGTTTCAAGGAAAATCTTTTTCCTTGTGAAGAAAATCTTCAACCTTTTGCTTAAACATTGCTTTTTCTGGGTGATATAATTCTAGAGAGCATCAGTGAAGAACAATTTTAATAGAGAATATAAAAACACCTTTTTTAAAAGGATACACTCCAATAGAAATAATTTCTTTTCTGACAGACAATATATTTTTTTCCTCCTTGGTTTTTTCTTCAAGATCAAAACTGTAAATTTCACTTTGCCTTCAATATTCACCATTTAGGGTTATATAGAGTCTTTGGTCAATCCAATCAAAGTTCCAGGTAGATTACCACCTAAAAGTTGCAAAAAGATTAACATATACACACTTAAATACTATAGAGTTAAATATGTCTAGAATATGGGGATTTTGAATCAATTTTTCTTTGTTTTACTCCTCTTTCAAAGGTTATATATTTGACCTCTTTGTAGTCAGCTAGGATTATTATAGTTCCTGGGGATTACTAACATTTTTAGAAGGTAGTTTATTGACAGGTATATCAGAGTATGAAACCTAATTCTTATTTGATATACTTTCAAACATTATGTAGCCAGGCCAAAGTAAATATTCCTAATGCACAGAGAAAGAATGAACAGTATATAACACATTTATAAATTGAAGTGTAATATATGTTAAATATCAATGATGACTCCCTCCTTCTACCTTCCCTAGCTTTCCCCTGCCAGCTAGATCAATTTTTACTGTAATTCCTGTCTATCTACTACTTATCTATCTAATATTTTTTCTTTAATGGTACTCTGATAGAAAATGCAAGAGAAATTTAAAGTCTTTAAAGGATTTTATAAAATCAAAGTGGATTGTATAATTTAAAGAATTTTAGGCTATCTTGAGTGGAGGCCTAAATAAATATTCAAATAACTTGATATACTTTACAGAGATATAATCTTCAACAACTATTTCAATATTTATAGCTTCACCCATATTTTCTAATTCTTCTCAGAATTTTAAAAACCAGTCAAGACACTAAGTAGATGTATAAGTGAAACAAATAGCTTGGTAGATATCCTCAAACCATTTCACTTCTTCTAGCCTTATCAGTTTAATTGGTTTGTGATGGACAGATGATGTTAGCAGGACACACAACAGTTACATTAAAGAAAGTTTTCTGTTGGAGTAGTGATCTAGGTTTGGTAGAGGTCACTTATCTGAGAGTGGAAATAATGTCAAATTTTATAATAGTTGAGGAGGTGGGAGGAGCCAAACATTGTAATTTCTGTGTTTTAGTCACATGATTCTGATCCAAAATACATGCTACAGAGTAATCCTTGTAATTGCATTGTTCTCTGTGTCTCCTCTTTATTGTGAAACATAAAGACATCAGGAATTCTCAGTATTTCCTGGTCTGGTCAAGTGTGAAGTAATCAAATTCTAACTTTTATATAGGCTGTTTAGACAAATAAAAGGTTATGGGTCAAGTTATATAACTAATTCTGTTGTGCCCCTTAAATGCTTAGGTTAGAAAAAAAATTGTGAATGGACTACAGCCATGCCATTCCCTGATAATCTCATAGAGAACAGTTCCAGCTCATGTGAAGAACTGCAGATTAAATATATAGAATTCTCATCACTCGGAGCTGTAAGAGGGAAGTGGAACTGAGTAATGAGAGCTGATTACTTGTGTATTTATAGTTTTGTAATAACACTGCAGTGAAATTACACTCCATGTGTATATTTGATGACATTCTTGTGCTAGGAGACTGATTCTGATAAGCTGGAAAAGACACTATATACATGAGGTATATTTAAAGTAACATCAACTGAAAGAGGAAATTCTGATCCCTGAGTAATGATAAAGGAAAATTATTCAAGCACCAGTTAAACATTCAGGAGTGCCCCTGTTCACAGAATTGCCCTAGGCCACCTTTACTCACAGAAGATATGGTGGCAAATCAGTAGAGAGCAATGCCCCACTTATTCTTCATTGTTGGGTAACAGCATGCTCCAGCAATGAGAATTTTCCCAGAGAACTTTACCCCTTCAAAAAAAAAAAAAGTTTTTATTATAGCCACTTTGTAGCCTTTGGTCTTCTACCAGCACTTAGATCTCTAAAGCTCATATTCTCATTTGCAAGTTTGTAAATTTTGCTTCTAACTCCAAAAGAAATGGTTCTTTGAGATCTTAGTTATGTTCACTTTTTTTTTTCTTAAACGGGTACATGGCCTCTAGAGAAAAGAGAATTAAAAATTATTATTGTCATATTTGTTCTCAGTTCTCTATTTTTACTCTAGATAACACCCATAAAATGGAGAAAGATGTTTTTATATTTTCCCTTTAGAGTTTTTTTTTTTTTTTTTTTTAGAAAAGAGTCACTGGATAATCAGTTGCCTGAGCCTAGAACTATGCTTAAAGTTATTTCTGGAGGCCAGTCCCTCTCTGTGGGCTAGAAATGCAAAGCTAGAGAGACCTTTCAGCTGCCTCAGTTTTATCTCATCATTGTCAGAGAGGAAACTGGGCACCGTGGGGTGAAAGTCTCGTCTATCCATCAGGTGTCACTGCCATGACTACATACGTACTCCAACGGTTGGAAATCCATGCCCTACAGGATAAAGCCAGTCTTGGTTTTTGTAAAGAAAGTTTTACTGAAACCCAGCCATGTCTGTTAGTTGACATAGTATCAATGGCAGTTTTCATGCTATAGCTGCAGATTTGATTAGTTGTGACAAAGGCCAGAGACAGAGACACCTGGCCCCCAAAGCCAAAAATGCTTGCTATCTATCCCTTTATAGGAAAAAAAAAAGAAAAAGAAGATTGCTGACTTAAATCTGCTCGTTTACTGTCCAATACTTTTCCCTCTCTTCTCTAGTATACACCTTTGGTTTGCTGGATTCAACTCATACATAGACACAAATATTACCCAGGGGCCTAAAAAATGCAATGAAGTGACTTGTGTTAATGCTTTGTCTCAATAAGATCTGCTCCTATAAGGGAAAAATCTGAAGACTATCATATTACTTTAAATTCCTCTACTTTTATTTGTTTTGTAGAGCATAATTGCTTTACAATGTTGTGTCAATTTCTGCTGTACCAAAAAAAAAAAAAAGTGAAGTGGATCAGCTATGTGTATATACATCTGCTCTCTTGAACCCACTACTTCTAAAATGCAACATATCATGTCACTTCACTTCAAATTAATGTAGTGGGAAGAATATAGAAAAGTCCATCTCTCTTTAATCTTTCTACAGTGAATATTTAGATTATTAGTTTACTAGAATATATGTGTTAGTTACTGATAAACCTTGCTACATTGTTACAACAATAAATTTGACAACAATTCTTGTTGTGTGGTAGATGCTTATGAGTATAAATATAAATCATATCTTCCTTAGAATTGAAAACTCACTTGTGACAAGGAATTGAGGGATGTCTCACTCACTAAGTAAGCATCTCCCCTTCATCATGGCACAAACTATAAATGTAGAAGCTTGGGTAATGAGGAAACTCTTGCTGAAGTTCAAAACACTTCAGCCAAGCTTTCTCATGCACAAAATACCACTTCTAATTGGTTCTTAACTAAATTAATTAACTGGTATGACTCACTCTCCAGTCACAACTCAACTTGAAAAACACAAAGGAATATGGCTGGGATAACAAAAGCTAAGAGCCCTGAATTACTCCTGATTTTCATATTAACAAGGGAGTTCAGCCTAGAGAGAAAAGGTTAATTTGTTTTTTAATGGGCTTTTGAAAGACATGTTCAGGTCTAGTGTGATAATTTATGGTTAATCATATGTTTAGAGGCAAAAGGCATTAATCTTTTAATATTAGAGACATTTTTGTGTAACATAAAACAAAGTTCTCCTCATAGTAACTTTAAAAGTCAGGTCAGACTTCCTTTTTGAGAAAAGGTGGCAAATTGACAACAAGGAAAAAGACATTCTATGTGACCAGCAGTGTGGTAAGCATAGAATGACAGAACCACTCCCTGAGCAGACCTCAATCACAATGTCTTCCACTTCCCTTTCTTTATCTATATCTCATGACTTAAACATTAATTCCACTGCTCATGTGCTGGTGGTACTCCCCTTGAACAGCCTAGCAAGGGCTGTTCTAAATGCTCACAAGTTAAATTAAAAAGAAAATCATCTTTCTGAGTCCATCTTTACCCATTAGAATGTAATTCCTGGAGCAGAAGTTTGCTAAACTCAACCTCAATTACCTTACCATATTGTAATCTTGCAAAACACATCCACAGGGATAGACACCACCTTGGAAAAACAACACACAGCAGTGTAAGTCTACAGTGTTGAAGGCTTTTATTGGCTAACTTCTGTCTCCCACAGAAAGATGCATTGCAGTTCTAACCCCTCATACTTCAGAATGTGGCTTATTTTAGAAATAAGGTCTTTAGAGTGGTAATCAGGTTAAAATGAAATTAATTAGGTAAGCCTTAATCCAATATTTTTGATATCCTCCTAAAAACAGGGGAATTTAGACAGAAACACATTCACACAGGAGAGACTACATAGAGACATACAAGGAGAAGACAGCCATGTGATCAGAGAGATGCACCTTAAAGCCAGAAATGATAAGGGATGACAGCCAACACTAGAAGCTGGAAGAGAGGAGGGATCCTCCCACAGTGCCATTGGAGAGAACACTGATACCTTGATTTTAGACTTTCTAGAACTTTCCAGAACTGTGAGGCAATAAGCTTTAGCTGTCTTAAGTCACTGAGTCTTTAGAGCTCTGTTGCAGCAGACCTAGGAAATAATACAGGACATGAGGCACAACTGTTTTCTTCCATCATGACCTGGTGAAAGCACTTAAGGAAGGGAGTAAGAAAGATAGAAATGAATGATGTTAAATTGGGTAAGACACTCATATTTTATAATTTAAAAATCAACCTCATGTGGTTGGGGCAGCAGCACAGTTTCAGAGATGTGAGACCATTACATATTGTACACCCTCTCACACTGATCAGACACTAGGAAACCTAGTCCCCTGGGGGCAATTCTGTCATAGACACTTCCATCTTTCATGAATAGGTGGGATACAGAAAAGCTCAGATGTAATGTGGTGGTTTTCCTTTGTTAAATGATCACGTTTAATAGGGTTGGTACATTCACAGAGATGCTAAAAAAATCTAGTCATAAAAACTCCAACTTAAATACCTTCCACGTATAAATTGTATCCCTGAGAATCACATTAGAAGAAATTATTTCTTGTTGATAGACTTTAATAGATGTGAAAGGATCCTTAAATTTATCCTGTCCAACCTTTTGCTCAACTCTGCAGGGCTATTTATGCAATGGAAATGTAACTTAATTTGACCACCACTGCTCTGGTCCTTTCCTCTTAGGACTACTAAGACCACTGGGCTATACCCATGATGCAGTGGCATCCCAGGGTCTCAGGTTGGCTACGTCTCACCTTCTCACTCAGCTGGGTCCAGCTTCAAGCCCTGACTTAGTTTAGATTGCACATCCTTAAGTCCATAAAATTTAGTTTACCTTTTATTCATTTAATTGTGTCTGAGTCTTCTACCAAATGAAACGAGCTAAATAATCTATGATAAGTAAGGTCTTCTCCTTTATCTGTTGTGTTGTCTTACCACATTCTGGTCATTTCAATCAGATTTCAGCTTCAAGTAACCTCCACTACTATAAGAAGAAAAACAAATTGTTTATCCTCAGTGTCAAATCAATGCTTGATCTGCCTCAAACATTGACTTTCTCTTCCTTCATCTCACTTCTAACAAAATTCACTAAAGGTCCCAGTTTTCTTAGTTGCAATCTCACTCTGGCATCATTTCATTTTCTTTTTTTCTGTAAATCTCTCACTCCCTCTTTAGAAGTTCATTTACTTACTAATTAAATGACAATTTAGACCATTTTGATAATATAGGGAAGAGCACAGATTTCATCACCCTGGGGATAACTGTTAACTTTACCTTGTTCCAAGGCCAGAGGCTGCAGAAATATCAATGCCTTTTGTACATAGTAAAGAGCTGAGTATCTTCTATGACTTAAAGTGGTTCTAGTATCTAATCTAAAAAAACAACATATAGGGAATGTCTTTGAGAAAAACTCACTGTACATTTCAAGCAAGGGGGAACTTTAGAGAGAAATACACAAAGCAGAAAGGAAGGAGATGCTAATTAAGGTATATGGATCTTCCAAATCCATCATGGATGACAATAGGATGATAAATAAAACTATCAGTAACTCTTTGTATCTACCTTTTCAGAGTAGGTAAGTATATTTTAAAATGTATGCAAGTATTTGAAAGACAACATCATAAAATATTCAAGTATTGAATATGTAAGTGTATAAATTCATAGTTGTCAAAGCACTTTAATGTAGTAAGCTTACTGTTCCTTCTATCTAGTCTGAAAACTATTGTTGGAAAACCTATGACTGCTAGAGAATAAAATAACATTACCAAAGTCACATAGAACTGAAAAAGTGGTTGAATCATGATTAAGATTCAGGGCATCTATTGACTCAATAAATATTAATTTAGCACCTACTCTGTGCTAGACTTATGCTTGGGGTAAAACCAATAATTTTCTTATATGACTATGACTTTGAAGCTCATGCTGTAAATTGAATAGAAAGATAATCTTTTAAAAAGTCATTGTGAACTGTCATTTCTTTCCAGTTTGACAGATTTTTTTTTGTTTAGGCTTTAGAGTTTTCTGAAGCTCAAAAATACAATCTAGTATTAAAAAACCATTTCTGAAGCACCTATGACTATTAGTGTATTTATTTGCAGTGTGGAATTATAGCATCTTCTCTATATTAATATGGAGGTGTCAATAAACACAAGCAGCGTTACTCTTAAAATGACTTCAATTTAGTAACATCTGTACTTTTTCAGTAGAATACACAGTCAGCTTCATAATTAGATTTTGTAACCCCAAATTAGATGTGTAAATAAAACATCCTATTTTAACTGACAGGAGATATACATCAATAACTTTCTTGTCTTCTAAATTTAAAAAGAATCACTTGTTTGTTTTCTTTAATCCAAGTAGAATATATGGGTACAGAATCTCTTAAAGTACTTTGCTTGTTAAAATCTAACTGAATATTGTAGGGCATTCAGTGTAGCATTGTAAGTTGCCTTAATCATGAAATTGAGGGAAAAAATGTCAACTCTAGGTAATTCCAAATTTTGTTATAGCCAAGCCAGCTTTTCTAGTTTAGTATTCAATGCCCCACTTTTCTGTCTTTGTACAAATTATGTCCCACAATTAATCAAACTCTTTTAATAACCTGTCAGTTGAAAACTGTCCATAGATGCTTTTTTTTTGTTAATCCATCCTTTCACTCCAATCTCTAGGTTACTCACGAAGCTGTTGGCTTTTTAATTCTGTACAATTCTGGCTTCATAAACCCAGTGAGCTTGTGATAACTTTCAGTACCATTTTGCAGTCCATGAGTACAGCTTTGAACTTTGCAAGCTCCCTGGAACTCCAGATAATAATGTGATGTTTAGCCAGTTGATTGCTCAGGCCAGGCCTTAGTGGGAAGTTTCACCTTCATGGATCCACCATGGCCCCACTTAGCTAGTTCAGATGCTCACTTTTGTCCGTATATCCATGTGTGACCATTCTCTGACTCTCAGTGGTCTGAAAGTCATTGACTTATGAGCCAGAATAGTAATAATTTACAACTAGGTAGGAGAACTTGACATCTGCTTACCATAGTGCCTTACAAGTAAGTATGTTTATTCAGATAAATAAAGATCAGGAGTATGCCTAGTGAATACTGCGTTATAGAAAAGGAGTAGAGGACTTTGAAAGGATTTCTGTATCCTAACTGAAAACAACATGCATCCACTGCAGAGAAAGTTTAAAGGAAAGAGATTAATTACTGGAAGTTCAAATTTTCTTGAGGATATTGAAGAAACTAATAATCTCTAGCTCATGATCCTTACCCTTATGTTGTATTTAACATTTTCTTTTTCTTCTTCATCATATTCTTTTTCTTTCAAGACATATGTAATGTTTATTTTTTGTCACCTGAATTTTTTAAGTTATGAGAGGAAAACTCATTTATTTTATAAGACATTTTGTCCAATTATAGCGTTAATTACTTCTGGAGTCTCTCAAACAGCTGATTTTAAATATTAATCCAGTTGTCCATTCACTTTTTATATATTTGTTTATTCAAAAATAGCATGTCTTATTAGTTTCAATCAAAAATAAGTTCTTTCTTTTCTCTGAACTTCCATTTAATTACTTTCTTTAGTAGCTTCATTAAATAATTATTTGACCAACTCTTGTAACTCTTGTTTGGACTTTCATTCTTTACAGTCTATTCTGGCCTGGGTCAATTTCAATATTCTAAAAATTACCTAAGTTGATTCTAGGTACCTGTCCTAAAATTTTATATTATGGCAGATATGAGCTCTCAGTTGGCCTTTCTGAAGGAAACTCTCTTTCTAAAGATCTGAACTCTCAGTTGCCTGTCATTAACAGCTGGAAAATGAATGCTTCATTGATCCCTCAGAGATGTTACTAATAAGGAATACAGAATTTTCCTCTAGTTCTATTCCTAGAGTTAAGCCAAAGAGGTCAATAATATCACGGGGTTAATCAGCTTTGAAGCAGAAACTGTAAAGTCCAAAACATGACAGTATAAATCACTATAAAAATCACAGAGAATTCTTCTCAAGAATGCAGAATCTGGCTCTTCTCCTAATCTTTCTGTATTTTCTGTTCTCATAATTGTGATTCCTTTTGAATATTGATATTCTATTTTTTTTTAAAGAAAGCAGGATATATCAAACTTGACTTTATCTCACAAAGTCTTATTGATTTATCATAAATGCAGATAGACCCAAAAAAGTACACTGACCAATTTTGTATCATTGTCTTGAACAAGATTATCAAAAAGTCAAGTAGGAATGCTTTCTCGTGATCTTGACATAGTTGCAAGAAGATCATCTGTCACTTCAGAAGTGTTAGAGTACTTCTTCTCCTGTCTGATAGTTGAGTTGTTGTACTCTCCAAGCCAGGGTAAAGAACCAAACCTTGGCTGGAGAGAAAATTAAAATTGTCCTAAAAATCAGATATGCACATTCAAGTATAGCTAGACTGTCACTTTGTACGACATGACATTAAGATTCATGATAGCCAATTAACTTTAGAGATCTGACATGGTAGTTAGTTTCACACTACTCATTTCTAAGGAGGTTGTTTTAATAATGAGCTCATGAGGGATATAGAAACAAATAATCTGATTATATTGAGATTATATTTTGTAAAGATAGTATATAAAACAATTATATGCTGGGTAGGTATGCTTTGCTTCTTAATGAAACCTAACACAATAGTGCATTCATTTATTTATTAAAATAAATTAATACTCAGCACAACAAAAACCTTCCTTCCTTATCTCTAACAATAAGAACCTTAAGTATAACAAAATATGATTCAATTTAGAAAATTTTTATTCATGTATTTATTTCTTAGAAATATATTTAGCTCATAAGTATAATTTACAAATGAATAGAAAACTACCCGTCTGTCATGTTCCTGGTCTAGCTATTTGCAATCATACAAACTTCTGATTCTTACAGAGCAATTAATAGTTTTTGTTTTATATCTTTTGGGGGAAAACATTATTGTTTATAAATAATAAATAAGATTATTTAAATTATAATAAGATTACCAATGATAAATATTGCAAAAAGAGAGATTATTTAGGCTTGCAAAATTCTTGTGAAATATTTTTGTCCTAATTTGTGGTAGTCTGAATGTTCATGTGTCTTATAGAAAAAATCTGCCTACTGAACCTGCTTTAAAATAGATAGCAGAGTTATGATTGGCTTTTACTAGTGCCCATCACTTATGCCCTGAAAAATTAGCAGACGATGCAAGAGCACATGCTCTTTAAAACTATCTCTGCTTTGTGTTAGAGATGAATGCCAGAACATCCTTCTGTGTGTGCCCAAAGGAACAGATAATGCCAGACTACTTCAATGTTTAAAGAAAGAAATTGATCTCGGCAGGAAGAAAGAGAAATTCAGCGAGTATGTTTCATTTTGATTAGCATAGAGAAGACGGCAACTTCTGTCTCTTAGTCTTTGAAAATTTTTTCTAATTAGTTTCAAGAGACAAGCCTTCAATAACCAAAATATTCATTTATTTACTCTCTAGTCAATATACATGGAATACCTACTATGTGCCAAACCCTGGCCTATGCAAAGAGGATAAAACGGTGAATAAAAATAGCCAGGCTTAAAGTAAAATAACCCAAACTTCTCAAAATCATTGCATGAATCTATGAATCAATTTTATTATTTTTTTAGGAATTACTTAACTACTGAGCTTTTTGATTTAAAATTTTAAAAAGCCCCTGGTTTAAGATTTGCAAAGCCTGAAATTTTATGAATGAAAATAAATACTGAATGTTCTATATCCTTAGATAAAAGAATATTTTTTCAACAGTGCTATGGGAAAAATTACAGCATTTAGTGGAACTTTAAAACACATTTTTTGACTGTTTACATAATATAGGAAAATGTGTCTCTAATTTTAAGAGTAAAGAATTCCAGGTTCAAATTTTGACCTTTAATTTACAGCATCACAAAGTTATTCTGTTTAGTACAGAATCCAGGTAAAGTTTATGTGAAAGGGTTTCAAAAGTGTGTGAAAGGGAAGCTGACATAATTTGTGAGCATCAACTTATTAAACAGCCAAGGAGCCTGTGTAATGGGAGTGCACAGAAGGCTGAGTCCATGTTTGCACTCAGCGAAGGAAGCTTTCATTTTGAAACTCAGTCTGCCAAAAAGTACTCTTTGTGTAGGAAGCTGGCAGGAGAGAATTCCTCCCCTTACAGTAGAAAACACATACCATAGAGGCAGTGAACAAGAGAGATGGAGAGAACAGAGCATAGGAAGATGAAAGTAGAAAGACAAGCTTTTCTTCCGTGGAGATAGCTAGTGGTGTGTATTTTGTGAGCATATTAAAGGGAAGTGAAACATCGGCATAGAGCTATTAATAGTCTGCTCTTAATACAAACGTTGAACAATTGTATAAACACAGGCTGAGGATTTTCTGCAAATAATAAAGGAAAGCATCAATGCATATTATCCTGGGAGAATCGCAAAGGGGTGTCACAAAAGCATATCAGGTAATTTAGAGACACTTTTCTAGACCCATAAAGCAAATAAATGGTTTTCTCTAGTTCCTTATTTGGGACAGTTGAAATTAACTTCAGCATTTTAATTCATTTGCTGAATGCAACTCTGTTTCTGTTACTCATGATCTTATTAGACTGTGTAGTAATTTTACTCTATAAGGCACTTCAATCATTTTCATAAATGTACTTATTATATTTAAAATACCTCTTCTAAGTAACTGAATTCATTTTCACTGTCATCAAGGATTCTGCGTTATAGAAAACAGCATCAAGTAGGTATAATTACATGCATATGTGCATATAAACTGCATCAAACAAAAAAACTGGTAACAGATTAATGACCATCTGTAAGGAAAGGTAAAATGAATACTACAGCTATTGCATGACTGTTCTACATCCACTAAGTACAACAAACTGAAGTAACTAGTCTAGAAAATTTACTTAGGAAGTACTCATAGGTGAAGCAACAAGGTGCAGGAGAATGAAAAATTTCACATCTTTACATTATTTACATTTTTGTAAAATGCCCAATGCACTTGGAACACTTTGTATGTATATGTGTATATATACACGTTTACAAGATATCTATATCAAATTATATAAGCATGATGAAAATAGAAAAGGGTCTATACTAGGTGGTTAACAGGTATGAAAAAAAGTAGGGACTTTCTGATGGTGCTTCTTTTTATTGTTATTATTTATTTTTAAATTTTTATAATTAATTTGAGGTATGTTATATACATATACACTCAATATGCCAGCAAAGTTGGAAAATTCAACAGTGACCACAGGACTGGAAAAGGTCAGTTTTCATTCCAATCCCAAAGAAAGGCAATGCCAAAAATGCTCAAACTACCACACAGCTGCACTCATCTCACATACTAGCAAAATAATGCTCAAAATTCTCCAAGCCAGGCTTCTACAGTACATGAAATGTGAAATTCCAGATGTTCAAACTGGATTTAGAAAAGGCAGAGGAACCAGAGATCAAATTGCCAACATCTGCTGGATCATTGAAAAAGCAAGAGAGTTCCAGAAAAACATCTATTTCTTCTTTATTGACTATACCAAAGCCTTTGGTTGTGTGGATCACAAAAAGCTGGAAAATTCTTAAAGAGATGGGATTACCAGCCCACTTGACCTGCCTCCTGAGAAACCTGTATGCAGGTCAAGAAGCAATAGTTAGAACTGGACATGGAACAACAGGTTCCAAATTGGGAAAGGAGTATGTCAAGGCTGTAAATTGTAACCCTGCTTGTTGAACTTATATACAGAGTACATCATGAGAAATGCTAGACTGGAAGAAGCACAAACTGGAATCAAGGTTACCGGGAGAGATATCAATAACATCAGGTATGCAGATGACACCACTGTTAGGGTAGAAAGCAAAGAACTAAAGAGCCTCTTGATGAAATTGAAAGAGGAGAGTGAAAAGTTGGCTTAAAACTCAACATTCAGAAAACTAAGATCAAGGCATCCAGTCCCATTACTTCATGGCAATTAGATGGGGAAACAATCGAAACAGTGATGGATTTTATTTGGGAGGGGGGGCTCCAAAATCACTGCAGATGGTGACTGCAGCCATGAAATTAAAAGACACTTGCACCTTGGAAGAAAAGTTATGACCAACTTAGACAGCATATTAAAAAGCAGAGACATTACTTTGCCAACAAAGTGCTGTCTAGTCAAAACTTTGGTTTTTCCAGTAGTCATGTATGGATGTGAAAGCTTGACTATAAAAAAAGCTGAGGACTGAAGAATTGATGCTTTTGAAATGTGGTGTTTGAGAAGACTCTTGAGAATCCCTTGGAGTGCAGGGAGATCCAACCAGTCCATTCTAAAGGAAATCCTAAATGAATATTCAGGAATATTCATTGGAAAGACTGATGCTGAAGCTGAAACTCCAATACTTTGGCCACCTGATGCAAAGAACTAACTCATTTAGAAAGACCCTGATACTGGGAATGATTGAAGGTGGGAGGAAAAGGGGATGACAGAGGATGAGATGGTTGGTTGGCATCACCAACTCAATGGACATGAGTTTGAGTAAGCTATGGGAGTTAGTGATGGACAGGGAACCCTGACGTACTGCAGTCCGTGGGGGTCACAAAGAGTTGGACGCAACTGAGCGACTTAACTGAACTGACTGATGTTATATACATATAGCATTGTATTAGTTACAGGTATACAATATATTAATTTGATATTTGTATGCATTGTGAAGCACTTCCCCGATGGCTCACTGTGTAAAGAATAAACTGCAGTGCAGAAGACACAGGAGATGTAGATTCAGTTCCTGGGTCTGGAAGATCCCCTGGAGGAGGGCATGGCAACCCACTCCAGTATTCCTGCCTGGAGAATTCCATGAACTGAAGAGCCTGGTGGGCTACAGTCCATGGGGTCACAAAGAGTCAGACATGACTGGATGACTAAGAACAGCACACACACGTATTCATTGTGAAGTGATCACCACAGTTAAGTCTAGTTAATATCCTGTAGCTTTCATAGTCAAAGAACTTATTTTTTTTATGATAAGAGCTTTTCAGATCTACTTTCTTAGCAACTTTCAAATAGGCAATACTGTTTCACTAACTGTAATTGCCATACTGTATAATATAACCTCATGATATGTTTATAATATTATAACTGGAAGTTTTTACCTTTTGACCCTCTCATTCATTCCTACCTTCCATGCCCCCGTTCCTCTCTATCTCTGGCAACCATCAATCTGGTTTCTGTATCTTGAGCTTGGTTTTTAGTTTGGGGTTTTATTTTTGCTTTAGATTTCATATATAAGTGATATTATATAGTATTCATTTTTCTCTGCCTGGGCTGTTTCCCTAGGCATAATGCCCTCAAGGTTCATCTGAATGTGCTATTTTTTGTGTTTTTTTTGAAGATAAAAGAAAAGAGGAACAAAAAGCAAAGCCAAACAAACAAAATAAAAAGACAAAAGAATAGAAAAATCGTTCCCTAAAAAAGTATTTATAACATTGCTTATAGATTGATGCATCATTATTTATGTATCTATGTTCATGAAGAGTTTAACTAAATGTTAAAAAAAGACTCTGATTCTTGAGTGATAGAATTATTAAGTGGTACTCCACACAGATGCTGTTTTGATTCTTGAATTTTTGAGCCACATTACCAAAAGATATCCATTCAATATTTTCATTTACCCTGTAGTGTTACTAGTTAAATTGAAATTTTGAATGTAATTTGAGACTATTTCCAAAAATAAATTTTCTGGACAATATTATAATACTCCACAGAAAACAATAACATATTTAGATAAACTAATATTTATACAAAAACTCTCATAACATTTTCTAAGTCTAACTGTAATACTTTCTGAAGTATAGTTTAAAATTAAAGTATAATAGCTTCAATGTTTAAATATGAAATATATATAAAGATATATCAATACTGACCTCTGTCTACATTTAGTAACTTTTAAAACAATTTTGTTTTGCAATGTAGTAGTAAAGAATTACTGTATCTTTTTTCCTGTAGTTTATTTTCTGGCTAAGATTTATCTAAGTGAAGCACAGATTCACTATACCTTTTTAATATAATGAATTACTGAACAATAGGAAAGCAGTTTTATTTTTTCTGAAAGCCCTTTGATATTTTGCTTTAACAAAGTATATGAACCATTGGTAATGCATATTATTTTATATAAAGAATTATTAAGAGCTTGAGTAATTTCTTAATGTTTGAAAATATAACTATTCTTCTGTGATAAACTTTGAATGATTAGCAAACTTTTGTTTTTCAGTCTGTGAAACACACATTTTGCACAAGCCCTAGAGATTCAAAATTTTCAATGTCTTAATTAATTATAGGTTCCAGTGCATTTGCATACTTGAACTACTGTAAGTGTAAAAGTTTTGGCTTCCTCTAAATCCAATACATTCTGGGGGTGGGGGGGGACCCAATTACTTGCAATGACAACAAAATTTAAACTTTGAACATAAGCATGTATACTGACCAGATCCCTAAAAAAAAATAAACGAGAAAGCTGAATTATATCAAAGTTACTTATATCTTTAATCAAACTTCAAGTTTTTTTTTTTTGATGTTCTTATTCCCTGATGTTTGAAAAACTTAATAATAGATGACATTTATTGAGTACTTCATATGCCAGTCACTTCTGTAGGTGATTTATATGTCTGAATGTATTTAACCCATAAAAATCTTTGTGAAATATGAACTATTAATCATTTTACGAATGATGAAACTAAGACACTGAAAGATTAAGTACATTGTTAAGAAATTTAATGGGTATAAAATTTCAGTTATGCTAGATGAGTAATTTCTAGAGATCTGCTATAAAACATTATGTCTACAGTTAACAATGCAGTAGCATACGTTTCAAACTTTGCTCAAGTGTAGATTGTATGTCAAGTGCCCTTACCACAAAAAGAGAAAACAAAACAAAAAACAGAGGAACATAAGGAAACTCTGGGAAGTATTGGTTATAACCACAATGTTAACTGAGGCGATGGTATCACAAATATGGCTATGTTCAAATTAAACAAATTAAATACGTTCAGTTGCTTTTATGTGAATGATACGTTCTTTAAGCTGTTGAAAAAGAAATCTGTTCCTCACTCAGCCAGGATGTGTAGAGCTGTGTTCCAGACTAGACAGATCACCGTCTGCCATTATACCAGGGTTTCTCAAATTCACCTCTACTAATATTTTGGATCAAATACTTTTGTGTTGTAGGGAAATTTCCTGTGCCTTTTAGTATGTTTAGCAAACTATTTTCCTATGCTCATGAGATGCCACCCCATGAATCATGGCAGCCAACAGTGTCTCCAAATATTATCAAATGTTTCCCTAGGGACAAGTCTCTCCCAGTTGAGAAACCGTGGGTTAGACTAAGCAGACTATTAAGACCTCTGAGTTAGAGGTAGAGAAGACGAAAATAAAAGTTCTTTTAATGAGAGCAGGAAAGACTGGGTGTTAGGTAAAGCATCTACAGTACCCACTACCTATATTATCTATTGCCCTTTGTCCTCGCTGCTGGAATGCGCTGAGTTGCTCAGTCATATCTGACTCTTTGTGACCCCATGTACTGTAGCCCATCAGACTCCTCTTCCCATGGGGCTTCTTCAGACAAGAATACTGGAGTGAGCTGCCATGCCCTTCTCCAGGGATCTTCCCAAAGCAGGGATGAAACCCAGGTCTCCTGCATTGCTGGCAGATTCTTTACAGTCTGAGCCATATTTAGTTTTATATATGACACATATACAAGACACACATATATATACAAGACACACATATATATATATATATAATATTTACATGTATAAATATATATTTATTTATATAAATTTGTCCTTTCCTACATAATGTGTCTTGTATATATTTGTGTGTATGTGTGTATATATATATATGTATATACATATATATACATTTTCCCTCTATTACTACATATGTATTTGTCCTCTACTACAATGATTATTCTTGAGACTTTGTTTTGCTTCTTGTTTCTCTTATTCCAAGGGGACTATGAATAAGAAGTGAGGACAGGTTATTGTTATTTAAGAATGTTTGAAGATATCAAATGGTACCAATGCAGACATGTTCTGATTCTGCATATTTAAGGGTGAAGACAATCAAAACTCAGAAATTCTGTGCACACAGGTACTGATAGTCAGAGCTTCCATTGGTGGCCTGACCAAAGAGAAAAGATAAGGTGTTCCTCCCTCTTTTCCTGCCTCCCTCCCTCCCTCAAATGTGTCAAAGTGAAAGTGAAAGTCGCTCAGTTGTGTCTGACTGCAACTCTATGGACTATACAGTCCATGGAATTCTCCAGGCCAGAATACTGGAGTGGGTAGCCTTTCCCTTCTCCAGGGGATCTCCCCAACCCAGGGGTCAAACCCAGGTCTCCCCCATTGCAGGCAGATTCTTTACCAGCTGAGCCATAAGGGAAGCCCAAGAATTGTGGAGTGGGTAGCCTATTCTGTCTCCAGGGGATCTGCCTGACCCACAGATTGAACCAGAGTCTTCTGCATTACAGGTGGATTCTTTACCAATTGAACTATCAGGGAAGCCACGTAAAATGTGTCAAGCAAAGTTTAAATGAGGTTTTTTCTGCATATGGACATTATCTCCTTAGAGGATGAATTGAAGAAGGAAGAAAGATTAGTAAAAGAAAAAAATACATATATATATATATTTGTTTATATATATATATAGTTGTTCAGTCACTTA
The DNA here is from genome assembly GCF_023699985.2 of Odocoileus virginianus. Lineage (NCBI taxonomy): Eukaryota > Metazoa > Chordata > Mammalia > Artiodactyla > Cervidae > Odocoileus > Odocoileus virginianus. The sequence continues at coordinate 20,359,578 of NC_069698.1, forward strand.
GTCATGTCCAACTCTGTGACCCCATGGACTGCAGAACAACAGGCTTCCCTGTCCATCATCATCTCCTGGAGTTTACTCAAACTCATGTCCATTGAGTCAGTGATGCCATCCGGCCATCACATCCTCTTCATCCCCTTCTGCTCCTGTCTTCAATCTTTCACAGCATCGGGTTCTTTTCTAATGAGTCAGCTCTTTGCATCAGGTAGACAAAGAATTAGAGCTTCAGCATCAGTCCTTCCAATGAATATTCAGGGTTGGTTTCCTTTAGGATTGATGGGTTAGATCTTACAGCTCAAGGGACTGTCAAGAGTCTTTTCCAACATGACAGTTCAAAAGCATCAGTTTTCTGATGTTCAGCCTTTGTGGTCCAACTTGCTCATCCATACATGACTACTGGAAAAAGCATAGCTTTGACCATACAGGCATTTGTCAGCAAAGTAATATTTCTTCTTTTTAGTATGCTGTCTAGGTTTGTCACAGGTTCTCTTCCACAGAGCAAGTGTCTTTTAATTTCATGGCTGCAGTCATCGTCTGCAGTGATTTTGGAGCACAAGAAAATAAAGTCTGTCATGTTTTCATGTTTTCCCATCTATTTGCCATGAAGTGTTGTAACCGGATGCCATGATCTTAATTTTTTAATGTTGAGTTTTAAGCCAGCTTTTCACTCTTCTCTTTCACCTTCATCAAGAGACTCTTCAATTCCTCTTCACTTTCTGCTATAAAGTTGCTGTCATCTGCATATCTGACATTATTAATATTTCTCCTGGCAATCTTGATTCCAGCTTGTGCTTTGTCCAGCCTGGCATTTTGCATGATGGGCACTGCATATAAGTTAAATAAGCAGGGTCACAATATAAGCTTTGTTGTACTCTTTTCCCAATTTTGAAACAGACCTTTGTTTCATGGCTTCCGTTTCTAACTGCTGCTTCTTGACCTGCATAGAGGTTTCTCAGGTGGCAGGTGAGGTGGTCTGGTAGTCTCATCTCTTTAAGAATATTCCACAATTTGTTGTGATCCACACAGTGAAAGGCTTTAGAGTAGTCAATGAAGCAGAAGTAGATGTTTTTCTGGAATTCTCTTGCTTTATCTATGACCCAACAGATGTTGGCAATTTGATCTCTGGTTCCTCTGCCTTTTCTAAATCCAGTTTGAATATTTGAAAGTTCTTGGTTCACATACTGTTGAAGCCTGTTTTGGAGAATTTAGAGCCTTAATTTTCTAGCGTGTGAAATGAGTGCAATTGTGCAATACTTTGAACGTTCTTTGTCATTGCCTTTCTTTGGAATTGGAGTGAAAACTGACCTTTTCTAGTCCTGTGGCCAATGCTGAGTTTTCCAAATGCTGGCATATTGAGTGCAGCACTTTAGCAGCATCATTGTTTAGGATTTGATTTGGAAATATTTCGTCCTTCCAATGTTAATTACTTGGCAAGCAATTTAATTTCTAGTGCCAAAAGCCCCCTTCTAATATTTCAACTTCAGCATTTGCCTCCACTCTAACTTGGCCACACAATCCACATCACATTTCAGCCTTTAGGTAACCGTATCTCAGATCTCTCATTTATCACAAGTGAAATAGGTAAAGAGTGGTTATTAAAAAGTCACATTTAGCTTTTCATTTCTTAATTAAAATGAACATATATTAATTGAATAGAAGATGGCTCAGAGTTGATAAATAACTCTAAAATTTACTATAATTCTAGCTTCACAGGCCTTTTATCTTATGAAGGAAAAATTTTGTTTCTACAGCAATGAGTAAAGATTTTAATAGTAAATAGATACCATGGTGTTAAAATTACCTGTGATATAAAAGCAATAAGCAAAGGATGGCATACATGGATAACAATAAAATAATGGCAGTCACTTAGAGGAAATATCACATCAGTGATCACATGAGCAAAAGCAAATGCAACTTATTATTTTGCATTCTTACTAAATGCTATTAAAGTTTCTTTGTTTTCCTATCACTTAAGAATAGCAAATTTAATTCAAATGCTCACTGTGTACTGAGAAAAAATAAAATGAATAGCTATTAGAATAGATAAAATCTCCTTTGCTAGCAAAAATATTTTTGACAATTTTCTTTTTGGCTTGATATGTTTTAGTTAATTCCATTTTGTTGTATAATAAGTTATTTCTTCAATAGGATACAACTTATAAAAACACATTATTTTACTATTATTAATTTTTAGCCAAGAATCTCATCAGTTATTCTGCAGTCTTGATACATAACAAAATTCCCAATTTCTTGTATCTTCATCTTCCATGACAGTACTATGTACAGTACAATCCTTTTGGATAACAGTATATCTGAAGCAAAATAACTGCCATTTTAGATATTATGGTATTTAGATATTCTGGTAGTAATCTGTGTTTTGTAAAGCTTGAAACATAATAATAGGTTCTGGAGAATTAAAACATCACTAGTGTTTCTGCAGAAAGCCTCCACAGGTTGGAATAGACTTTATGTAAAATCCTGGAAAATTATGTAGGCCTTCAAACAGAGCATAAGAGTCCTGGGATCCCTTTAATATTCAAATCAATAATGGAGTTTAAAACATGTTATTAAATAACATTAATACCAAGCTAGAGAAATGTCATGAAATTAGACCTAACCCAAGCAGAAACATTGTGTGTGTGTGTTATATATATATATATATATATGATAAATTTTAATAATAAGTACATATTTTTCCTAGTACAGAAAGATATGGCATTATCTCTTAAAGTGCGTTATAAGGTAAAATCACTTACAGTTTAGGTTATTTGGATTGCAGTCTATTGACAAGTTCTCTCAGTAAATTCCTCAGGTTGAGGGGTGAAAACGGGAAAAAGAACAAAGTTGGAGAAAATACTGATAAAGCCTTTATAGTACATAACTTATTTTAGACATAAGTTCTTATAGTCCTTTGGCTCTCATAGCAAGTGTATATTATGGATATTATTATTACTTCCATTTACCAATGAGTAAACTGAGATCCAAATAGTTTAAATGCTGCCCAAGTTCACAGAACTAAGAAGTAACTGAGATTAGAAGCAAGACAGGTCAAAAGTTGACATATAACTCTAAATATATTATAATATAACTCTAATTTTATATTTTGGTTTCAGAGTATGTTTCTTATCTGTTCTGTTATTTTGAGTATAACTGGAGTATCCTATAATTATCTATACTATCTAAGTGAATGCCACTTTTTTCTGTATCATTTTCTGTTCCAATGGAAACTATTAATAAGAGGACTTCTTTTCTGCCGTGCTTATATGGACAAAGCTAAGTAAAGCTCTGCCTGGGTAACTATCACTAAAACTGACATTCTTGAATGGCATGGGATTTTTATCATTTCTCTCAAAGAAAGTATAATCTGTACAAGAGTCTCTGAAGCAAATAACTTTGTTGACAACTGTGTATTTGGTTGATAATACAAATTAAATAATATTTCCCATGCTATTTTCAAAGAAATGTGCTGTGAAGCTGAACTGTTCAAACTTTTTAAAACATAAATTTGTATTTGTATGTAATTAGTTAAACACATGTTTACATTTAAATATTTATTTAAACATTTTGAAAATGTAGACAAGGAAAGGCAGTCAATTAGCATAATGGTTCTGTGTGCCTTTCTTTCTTAATAAACAATTGAAATATTTTAAACTCAAATCATTTTAAAGAAGTACCATCCTATTTAAGAGACTGTAAATACACTTAGTTAAAATCATTTTGAAGTGAACTTACAGTTTTCAAATAAGGGGAAAAAATTGGTAAATAACTTTTAGAATGACCTGATTGATGATTATAATCTATATATCTAACAGATAAAATATTGCCTTTATGTGTGTGGGCTTTACTGAAGAAAATCAATATCCTCAGCTCCTCCAAAAAAAGAGATAGAGGAGGTGTGGGGAATAGAAAGAGATAGAGGAATAGAGAGAGAGAGAGAAAGGAATTTGTTCCATTCTATAGGGTAAGGGTTAATCATAACAGGATTTAATGGAGAATCTTTGTTTCAATTTCAGTTTTACATTTCAGTATAGTAGGTATAATCCCTTGTGCCATAAAGTTGGTTAAAGAAAAGACTAAAAAATGTGCTTTAAATGTTGAAGAAATACAGTTTTTCTGTACAGATAAAAATATCTTTACAGTGTTCTGTAATAAGCTCAGCTCTGTATAAATTGAAATACTATGACTTGTCTCACACCATCAGTTTTTACATATTGCTAAAATTAACCTAAAGAGTTTTAATCTATTAAATTGCTTTAAAAATTCTTAGTGAATGCTTCCATGTAAACAAGTACTTAGTATCCAAACATCTTATTGAATATCTAAATTGAATGTGCAAGAATAAATGTAAAAACACTCATCTTATCTGAAAAAACATTTTTGAAATCTTTAAAGCATGGTATTAGCTAGCTTCAAATTTTATTTCAAAACTTGTAAAGTCTCAGAGCCAAGATACGTAAGTTGTCTATGCTGTATTGTTATTCAGCCAGCCCTAAATCAGAGTCTCTATCTTGACATAATATTCAAAGTTTATTTTTGCAGTATAATAAATGTCTCTTAAAATATGGCTTATTCCTTTATATAATTGTATATCATGAAAAGCAAATCATGTATTTCAGAAAAAATAGATTAATAAAAAAATGGTTGTGGCACAGTTAGCTAAAGCACCATCTTAAGGAAGATATTAGTGTTGTTCATCATTATCAAAGAAACACTGTCTTCATAAATTGTTTCTCATAAATTCCTGATGCTTTCTCACTTTAAGGAAAAGACTGAGGTAAAGCTGTTTCCTTCCTATTTTATAATCAAATGTAATTTGTATGTATCACTTTGACTTGAATATTACTATACTGTAGTCTTTTGAAAATTTCCCTCTCCATTTTGCATAATTCATGACCCTTAATAAGACCCTGATGCTGGGAAAGATTGAGGGCAGGAGGAGAAGGGGACGACAGAGGATGAGATGGTTGGATGGCATCACCGACTCAACGCACCTGGGTTTGGGTGGACTCCGGGAGTTGGTGATGGACAGGGAGGCCTGGCGTGCTGCCGTTCATGGGGTCGCAAATAGTCAGACACGACTGAGTGACTGAACTGAACTGAACTGTATTTTTTTTTCTCTATGCTTTTAAATGATATAAATAATAATATTTTGTTGTTGTTGTTCAACTGCTAAGTTGTGTCAAACTCTTTGCAACCTTGTGGACTGCAGCACACCATGCCTGTTTTATCTTCAGATGTTTAAGAAACTTCTGAACTTCAAGCCAATTTAGTCTATATTATATAAAGCACACACTAAATGTTTTTCTGAAATCATATTTGTTATGTGTCCAAAAGGAATGGTTTAAAAACAGAAGAAAAATGAAACACACTTAAACACCTTTTTTTTTTTTTTGAAATCAAAGACTTGTGATCCATGTCAATATAATACCACCTGAGATCAGTTATTCCTGTGGGAAAAGGTCATTCAGTGAGCCCCTAATATACACTGCCAGAGGTCACAGGCCCTTGTATTCAGCTACACTATTCTGGGTTCCCTGTATTATGCCCTATAGAAGAGAATTCTGCTAACTCAGTATTCACTTCACCAATAGAGAGGGCTAGTGATTTAAACAAGTAATACGTATTTCCATAGTTAAAATTCTCAGACATGATCCAGTTAATGCAAAATGCTGATGAGTTTCCAATCATGTGGAATTAATTTCTGGGAGAAGCTGTAGAGAAACATTAGGTTTCATGAGGAAATCAGCTAAAAAAATGAAAGACCGGTACATGAAAACTTTTCCTCAATTTAGCACTGCAATAGCCTTTGATGATCACTTAGAGCTCTGCTCATGCAAGAAAAGTAATATCCAGAAACCAAGTTATTAGTACTGTGAGTGAAATAAATCATTTAAAGATAAGCAATGTATAAGGCTGCTGCACCTTCCTGTTCTAAGCTTGGGTCTCTCATTGTGGATAATAACAATGATCGTTTCATTAATAACTTACTGATAGTTATAAGATTTTGAAAAATCACATTAAAAATTTCCTAATAAATGGATATTCATTATCTTCCTCAAAAATACCAGTAAGTTTTAGAGACAGATAATGATGTTCATATGTAAGCCCAGAGCAATATAGAAGCAGATACTGTAGGAATTAGAGTTATAAGATTTCACAATTTTAGAAAGTAAATGAAATATTTCTGAATTTTATAAGTAACTATGCGGTAACAAGTAACACGTTGCTAAGAGACACCCTGGTGGTCCAGATAGTAAAACCTCTGCCTACAATGCCAGAGACCCGGGTTCAATCCCTAGGTTGGGAAGATCTCCTAGAGAAGGAAATGGCACCCCACTCCGGTACTCTTGCCTGGAAAATCCCATGGACGGAGGAACCTGGTAGGCTGCAGTCCATGGGGTCCAAAGAGTTGGACACGACTGAGCGACTTCACTTTCTGAAAAGAAAACTTTTGAATCTTGGGGAGATTTTTTAAACTGGAAAAAAATAATTTAAAAAATAATACATATATTTAGCTTACATTTAAGCTCAGTCTTATATAATTTTCTTATTTTCAAGATTAAATGTGCTGCTGCTGCTGCTACTGCTGCGAAGTCGCTGCAGTCGTGTCCGACTCTGTGCGACCCCACAGACGGCAGCCCACCAGGCTCCCCCGTCCCTGGGATTCTCCAGGCAGGGACACTGGAGTGGGTCGCCGTTTCCTTCTCCAGCGCATGAAAGTGAAAAGTGAAAGTAAAGTCGCTCAGTCGTGTCCGACTCTTCGCGACCCCGTGGACTGTAGCCCACCAGGCTGCTCCGTCCATGGAATTTCCCAAGCGAGAATACTGGAGTGGGTTGCCATTGCCTTCTCCCTTAAATGTGCTAAACCTTTGTAACTAAACAGTAATGGAATCTTATTCTATTCCTTAACTGCGAGTCTAATCTTTTTATTTATTTATTTATTTATTTTCATTTATTTTTATTAGTTGGAGGCTAATTACTTTACATCATTGCAGTGGTTTTTGTCATACATTGAAATGAATTAGCCATGGATTTACATGTGTTCCCCATCCCAGTCCCCCCTCCCACCTCCCTCTCCACCCGATCCCTCTGGGTCTTCCCAGTGCACCAGGCCCGAGCACTTGTCTCATGCACCCAACCTGAGCTGGTGATCTGTTTCACCCTAGATAATATACATGTTTCGATGCTATTCTCTTGAAACATCCGACCCTCGCCTTCTCCCAGAGTCCACAAGTCTGTTCTATACATCTGAGTCTCTTTTTCTGTTTTGCATATAGGGTTATCGTTACCATCTTTCTAAATTCCATATATATGTGTTAGTATACTGTAACGGTCTTTATCTTTCTGGCTTACTTCGCTCTGAATAATGGGCTCCAGTTTCATCCATCTCATTAGAACTGATTCAAATGAATTCTTTTTAATGGCTGAGTAATATTCCATGGTGTGTATGTACCACAGCTTCCTCATCCATTCATCTGCTGATGGGCATCTAGGTTGCTTCCATGTCCTGGCTGTTATAAACAGTGCTGCGATGAACATTGGGGTGCACGTGTCTCTTTCAGATCTGGTTTCCTCGGTGTGTATGCCCAGAAGTGGGATTGCTGGTATTAAATTGATCAACTGGCTCCAAGGTCTGGGTTAGAGAATTGAATGATTTAATACATGGAAATTACTTTGCTTGTGTGAGTTGCCTGGGTGTGAATAAGCTCCACATGCTGAATAATGCCCAGAGCAGCAGTCAAGACACTTGCCAGCCTATCACTGAAATACTGGAGTGCAGGGTAAGCAACATTCACTGGCTTAACTGACAACATCTTGGTTATTGATGTTTGCATGTAATGTCTACTTCAAGATGATTGTTTCCTGGTTTAACAAAAAGATAACCCAAAAGAATTTTCTTTTGAGCTCTACATTAGCCAGTCTTTAAAAATCTGTGGGCTTCCATCTCTTGATGCAGCACCATCTCATTTCCTGACCAGAGTTTGTGCATTGATTACCTATGTAGCTACCTTCAGATAGCTGCTCTGGCTCTCCTGTGGCCACTGACTTGGAAATCTCTGTAATTCTGCCCCATGTTAAGCCTGGTCCTTTTCTTCCAGTCTCCATTTATCTATGTGGGTTCTAGCTATCAAACTGCATGTAAACCGACCATTTTCCAGAGTTAAAGCAGGAGTGCAATTATCCTGGGTCATATAGAGCCCATAGTTAATTCCACCCTCTGACGTTGCAAAAATTACATGTATTTGCTCTATTGGAATTTTACATGTTTAATTTTTAACTTTAATTGTTTAAGTAACCTAAGAACATCAATATTATAGCTTACCCTCAAAATAAATATTCCTTCAGAAGGTATAAAGGGCTCAAAATACTCTGGAAAACTTTAGAACTTTCCCCTAAGCAAATAAATAATTTCACTTAAAAAAAAAACAACAAAAAAACCTTCTACCAACAATGTAGTCAACCATGAAACAATTGTGCAATAGAATTTGGAAAATAAAGAATACGATCATTCTAAAAACTCCCATCTTAGAGCTGTTTTGGAAGACTGTACCTAAAATACCTATTTTGTTCTGCCTATTAATATCAAAATATCCATTTCCTATGATTTGTCAACACAATAGATTTACCATGATTAAACTGTAACTTTTTAAAAAATCTTCTTCTTAAATGTTTTTGTAATGATTAGTCAGGTTTACTACCTGAGTATATTCAATTGAGCATAAAAAATTAATTGTAATTAAAAAGTCTTTGCAAACCCTATCACAATATCCATGACAACAAACTTCATCAGCTTGTTCATCCAGTATCATAAATTCCCCAGCTTTGTCTTTCTTCCTTTTCTGTTGCTCTTTGTGAAAGACCAATACAATTTTACACCAATTCAGGCCCAGTTTAATCCAAGACTTGCTTCTTGCTCTGATTTGAAAATATGAGGAATTAACCATTATCAAAATGTGATTTACATTGTGATTTAAATTATATACTGCAGTTGATTTTTTTATTAATTTCAAGTATACTGCAAAGTTATTCAGTTATATACATACATACATACATCTATTCTTTTACAAATTCTTTTCTCATATAGGTTATAACAGAAGACTAAATAGAGTTCCTTGTGCTATACAATAGGTCCTTGTAGGTTATCTATTTTAAAGATAGTAATGTATATGTGTCAATCCCAAACTGCCAATTTATCCTTCCTCTTCACCTTTCCTATTTGGTTTGTTTTCTATCAATAACAAACAATGTTTGTTTTCTAAGTCTGTGACTCAGTTTCTATTTGTAATTAATTTCATCTATGCTATTATTATTTTTTGGGGATTCCACGTGTAAGTGATATCATATATTTTTCTTTCTCTGTCTGACTGACTTCAGCTAATCTCCAGGTGCATACATGTTGCTGCAAATGGTAGTATTTCATTCTTTTTAGTGGTTGTGTAATATTCCATTATATATATATATATATATCTCACATCTTTTTTTTTAGATTTTCACTATTTTACCTGTTTGTTTTTTTAATTTATTTATTTTATTTGAAAGATAATTGCTTTACAGTATTATGTTGGGTTTCTGTCAAACATCAACATGAATCAGCCATAGATATACATACATCCCCTGCCTCTTGAGCCTCCCTCCCCCCTCCCTCCCCATCCCACCTCTCTAGGTTGTTCTACAGCCCTGACTTGAGTTCCCTGGGGCTTACAGCAAATTTCCATTGGCTATCTATTTTACATATGGTAATGTATGTTCCCCTGTTACTTTCTCCATACATCCTACTCTTTCCTTCCTCCCATCTCTCCGTGTCCAGAAGTTTGTTCTCTATGTCTGTGTCTCCATTGCTGCCCTGCACATAATTTTGTCAGTAACATCTTTCTTGATTGCATATATATGTGTTAGTATATGATATTTGTTTTTCTCTTTCTGCCTTACTTCACTCTGTATAATAGGCTTTAGGTTCATTCACCTCATTAGAACTGACTCAATTGCATTCCTTTTATGACTAATATTCCTTTGCATACATGTGCCACATCTTCTTTATCCATTCATCTGTCAGTGGACATTTAGGTTGCTTTCCTGTCTTAGCTATTTAAACAGCACTGCAATGAAATTGGGTCAGATGTATCCATTCAAACCATGGTTTTCTTTGGTTTTGCTGTATCATATGGCAGCTCTATTTTTTAGTTTTTAAGGAGCCTACATACTGTTCTCCATAGGGACTGTACCAATTTACATTTCCACCAATGGTGTAGGAGGGTTCCTTTTCTCCTCACTGTCTCCAGCATCTATTGTTTGTAGACTTTTTGATGATGGCAATTCTGGACTGATAGGTGATAACTCATTTTAGTTTTGATTTGTATTTCTCTGATAATTAGTGAGGTTGAGCATCTTTTCTTGTGCCTCTTAGCTTTGCTGTTGGCTCAGATGGTAAATAGTCTACCTGTAATATGGGAGACCTGTGTTCAATCCCTGGATTGGGAAGATCCCCTGGAGGAGGACATGGCAACCTACTTCAGTATTCTTGCCTGGAGAATCCCCGTGGACAGAGGGTTCTGGCAGGCTGCAGTCTATGGGATCACAGAGTTGGACATGACTGAGTGACTAAGCACACTTGGCCATCTATATAACTTCTTTGGGAAAAGTGTCTATTTAGGTCTTCTGCCCATTTATGATTGTTTTTTTTTATTATTATTCAACTGCATGAGTTAATATTTGTACATTTTGAAGATTGATTCCTTGTCCTTCACATCATTTGCAAATAATTTCTCCCATTCTGTGGGTTGTTTTTTCAGTTTGTTTATGGTTTCCTTTGCTGTGCAATAATTTTTAAGTTGGACTAGGTCCCATTTGTTCATTTTTATTTTTATTTTCATTAAGAGGTGGGTCAAAACAGGTCTTGCTGTGATTTATGTAAAAAAGTGTTCTGCTTGTGTTTTGCTCGAAGAGTTTTACAGTAGCTGATCTTACCTTTATACCTTTATTCCATTTTTTTATTTTTCATATGTTATTAGAGAATGTCCTAATTTCATTCTTTTACATTTAGTAGTCCAGTTTTCTCAGCACTGTTTATTGAAGAGACTATCGTTTTTCCATTGTATAGTCTTGTTTTCTTTGTTATTGATTAATTGATTGTAGGTTTATTTCTGGGTTTTCTATCCTGTTCCATTGATCTATATTTCCATTTTTCTGTCAGTACCATACTACTATGATGATTGTATCTTTGAGGTACAGTCTGAAATTAGGGAGCCTGATTGTTCCACTTCTGATTTTCTTTCTGAAGATTGCTTTGTTTATTTGGGGTCTTTTGTGTCTCCATACAAAGTTTTTGTTGTTGTTGTTCTACTTCAATGAAAAATACCATTGGAAATCTGATAGGGATTGCATTGAATCTATAGATTGCCTTAGGTGTTATAACCATTTTGATAATACTGATTCTTCCAATTCAAGAACATGATATATCTTTCTGTTTGTGTCATATTCTGTTTCTTTCATTAGCACCTTCTAATTTTCAGAATACAGGTATTTTGCCTCCTTAGGTAGGTTTGTTGTTGTTTAGTTACTAAGTTATGTCTGACTCTTTTGTGACCCCCCCCATAGACTGTACTCTGCCAGGCTCCTCTGTCCATGGGGTTTCCCAGGCAAGAGTACTGAAGTGAGTTGCCATTTCCTTCTCCAGACATTCTTCCCAACCCAGGGAACAAAACTGTGTCTCCTCAATTGGCAGGTAGGTTCTTTACAACTGAGCCACCAGAGAAACCCTTAGGTAGGTTTATTTCTAAAGTATTTTATTCTTTTTGATGAGATAGTAAATGTGATTGTATCAGAATAAATAAATAAATAAAAGGAATTCAAATTGGAAAAGAAGTAACTGCAAGGAAGTAAATGAAGAAGTTGGCAGACGATGTTATACTATACATAGAAAATCCTAAAGAATGTTCAAACTACTGCACAATTGCATTCATCTCACATGTTAGCAAAGTAATGCTCAAAATTCTCCAAGCAAAGCTTCAACAGTACAAGAACCGTGAACCCCCAGATGTTCAAGCTAGATTTAGAAAAGGCAGAGGAACCAGAAATCAAATTGCCAACATCCGTTGGATCATCAAAAAAGCAAGGGTTCCAGAAAAACATCTACTTCTGCTTTATTGACCATGCCAAAACCTTTGACTGTGTGAATCACAGCAGACTGGACAATTCTTAAAGAGATGGGAATACCAGACCACCTGACTTGCCTCTTGAGAAATCTGTATGCAGGTCAGGAAGCAACAGTTAGAAGTGGACATGGAACAACAGACTGGTTCCAAATCAGGAAAGGAGTACATTAAGGCTGTATATTTTCACCCTTCTTGTTTAACTTATATGCAGAGTACATCATGAGAAACACTAGGCTGGAGGAAGCACAAGCTGGAATCAAGATTGCGGGGAGAAATACCAATAACCTCAGATATGCAGATGACACCACCCTTTAATGTAATCAAAAGATGTGAAACTTAGTTTTTAAAATAATTTTTTGCTACTAATATCCAAATATCAGAAAATCTTTTTTACTTTACACAATTAGTGGCACGTGCAAAATAGTAATTTGATATTTCATTTGTAGCTATTAACTTTATCTTCTTTTTAGACATGGAATAAATATAGGACAAAATATATGAATAGATTATGGCACTTTGTTTACTCAGGAAGTTGTGTTCACCAATTATTTAAAGATAGAATCATTTTCTATCTTTAAAGTGTATTCCACAGTATATGTAATCTTTTAGAAGATCTAGTTGTGTCTATCCACTCATTGTGAAGCTATTATCAGTTTTCCTGAAATTTCACATCCAAGAGCAGTCATGATATCTGTAAACAATCAGAGTAATAAGACATAGTGCAACCCTGAAAATTTAGATCTAAAAACCCATTTTGTATAGAAAAAACTATAATTTCTATCAAATGATTAGTTTGCAAACCGACTCATACTATTTGAGAAGGAAATCTTTAGAATTGTTGGCTAGAGCTATTTTGAAAACTGTATAACTTCTTTGAAAATTTTCCCAGCAGGAAACAGATTTATCCTTGCCATCTTTGAAGCTAAAAGGCTAAAGGGTAAACATCCTATTTCTTATGTACATGAAATTATTAAATGTCAAAGCAGAAGTAATTCACATCTCAAAGATAATTCCATTTCTTCATCATCATAAACTGTTCATTACTAACATACAGAATTATATAAAAGTTATTTTCATAAGAGAAAACATTTTCACATAGCAACACTTGCTATAATAATTACCTGTGGAAACACATAGCCTAGTAAAAATGACTCCTCTTGGAGAGATACTGTGTGTCTGTAGCCTCATTTTTAATGAAAAGAAACTACGAATCTCTTTAATATGTCCATAATAATATGTTTTATAATTAATGATCAGTTTCTCCAGCTTTGTTTCTATAGCCTACATTTCTCATGATTTTGTGTGAAATGTTATGAGCTTGACTAATAAGCTGTCCTAATTACTGGTATTGTTTATAGACTCACATATACAGAGAATAAACTAATAGTTACAAGTGGGGAGAGGCAAGTGGAGAGGGGAAATAGAGTGGTAGGGAAGTAAGGAATGCAGACTATTTGCTGTAAAATAAGTTACAATGATATATTGTATAACAAAGGGAATATAGCCAATATTTTATAATAACTATAAATGGAATATAACCTTTACAAATTGTGAATCACTATATTGTACACCTGCAGCATAATTTGTGTAGAAAGTAGAATTCAATAAAAAAAACAAAGTAAAAAATGTTATAAATATATGTGAGCATACAGACATGATACAAAGTAGACACATCAAATTTGAGTATATTTGTAATGATGAAGAATCCATTTTTCCTGTATTCTCTCTTTGTATAAAATGCAGTGAAGAACTGCCCAATTCCTGACTATCGACTTTCAGGAAAACATTAACAATTAAGAAATATTCAGAGAAAGACAATCAGAACAATAAAATATTGCGAGAATATATCACATAAGAAATTGTTGAGTGAAATTGGAAGAAAAATACCAACACTTCCCAAGAAACAGAAAGCAGACTGGTGGGTAGACATTATAGGAGCCATTCTTTGTCACATGTAGCATATGTCTTTGTTCAGTCGCTAAGTCATGTCAGACTCTCTGCAATCCCATGAACTGCAGCATGCCAGGCTTCCCTGTCCTTCACTATCTCCCTGAGTTTGCTGAAACTCATGTCCATTGAGTTGGTGATGCCATCCAACTGTCTCATCCCATTCTTCTCTTGCCCTCAATGTTTCCCAGCATGAGGGTCATTTCCAATGAGCCAGCTCTTTGCATCAGGTGGCCAAAATATTGGAGCTTCAGCTTCAGCACCAGCCCTTCCAATGAATATTCAATGTTGACTTCCTTTAGGATTGAGTGACTTGATCTCCCTGCTGACCAAGGGACTCTTAAGAGTCTTCTCCAGCATCACAGTTTAAAAGGAACAGTTCTCCAGTGCTCAGCCTTCTTTATGGCCCAAATGTTACATCCATACATGACTACTGGAAAAACTATAGCCTTGACTATATTAATTTCTGTTGGCAAAGTGATGTCTCTGCTTTTTAACTTACATCGTTTTATCTCTTTAATAATATCTTAAAAAGTTGTAAACTAGTTATTGCTAAAAATGTTCAAGCACAAGCTAGATAAGCATTTCTTATGAATAGTATAGGATTCATTCATTAACTAAAGTTTGCCCTAGATGACCTCTAAGGGACTTCAAAAATTCTAAGATTAGATCAATTCAATTATACATAGATATATAGTCTAAAAATATTTTTTGAGTTCCACTAAAGTGTGGTAAACTGAAACTCAAGACTCTGACAAATATTAATGGGCTATTAAATCATGCCCTATGGTGTCTTTAAATCATATGTCTTTTAGGCTTACATTTAATTAAAATTTAAAAGCTATTTTTGGCTATCGAACCTGCTCTTCCATCAGAAAAATCTTAAAGAAAAGTAAGATTATTCACTTTTCTTGTTAAATATTCAGCATCAGTTAAATGCTTTCATACCACTAACTACATGCTCCCCAAATTCTAATTCTGGTGACCTATTTCATTTGCATAATACTTTCTTTGCTTTGAGAATAGTTTATGGTAATACTTTTATATTTAGATAAGCTCAAAGGCCATTACAATTTTAAATAGATTTATAATCTATACACAGAAGCATGGTGTTTGCACATCCTCTTTTTAAGGTGATATTCCAAAAAAGCAAATCTTTATTATGAATGAAGGGTTTTGAAATTTTTATAATTTTATATGCTTGGCTTGTATTCACACCAATAATGTATCTTCCGTAGTTAATGTAATGTAATATGATCACCTAAATGGCTACCAATGTTTTATTTGCAAGAGATTATAAACATTTCTATAATAATATTTTTAAGAGATTTGAGGCAGAAAGAAGAGCCCTGAATTTACAAGGTTCCAGTAAGATTATATTGAGAAGGTAGTTTAATTTTAAATTATGTGTATTAATCCTCTGAGAGTTCAACTATTGATGGATTAAGAAGTAGAGTAAAAAAGAATAAAAATTAATATAATTCAAAAAGAAAATTAGTTCCACAAAGGTAGGCAGAACTCAAATCTGAATTTGAGTACAGAAATATCTTTTGTGGAGGGATGCTGAAAGATACCAGGTGTAGCAAAAATTTGGTCCTATAAGCCTTAAAAGGCATCACTGAAATGGTTCCAGCCGAATGAGCTCTGATTCGACTTTGAGTAGGCAATCTACCAAGTAATGACTATGTGAATTTTGCTGGGACTATAGCTTCACATGTTTGTGCTTTTTTCCCCTCCAAAATAGAATTTGATTATTGCTACTGCTGTAGAACAAAAGCTTGAGGTTTTCCTAGTTATTAATTCTTGAAAATCACTCAAAAAATCCTGATTTTGTGACAAACCAGGTTTTAAAAGAGAGAGAACACTACTAATAGAACTGTATTAAATGATGAAGAAAAAGGTGGTATGCTATGAGAGTAAAATTTTAAAAATTCCCTTAGTATGTTCCATATATGATCTAACATGTAGTTACATACTAGCACTAAGGTAAGGAACAGAATCTCTTTCTTATTGAAGTTAATTTGTGGGTTATTTGGAAATTAAAAAATAGTAGTAATGCATTTTATAAAAGTTAGAAAAGTCACTGAATTGATTGAAATTTTGAGCATTGAATTAGGAATATGCAACATTCCCCCCATTCAGGAAATATATAATCTTGCTAGAAAGATAAACTGGGTTGCATCTAAAATAAATGATTTTCAGTTAGAGGGAATCTAGATAATATTTGTAATTCCCAAAAAAATTTTTAAAAAAGCTGATAATCTATGATATCATATACCTTAAGAAAGGGGTATAATTTCTTTTAAAAACAAAGTATCTTTTTGCAATTAAATTAATGTTTAGAGTAATCACTATGTCTTTATTATTTTTAGAAATATCTACTTTTCTCGTTAGTTTGTCAGATATGGAAGAGTATTTGACTCTCATATGAATTAGAGAATCAAAGTGTCACTACATATCCAGTTCTTTTTGTTTTCAAACTATTACAATGTAGTGCTAGTTTAATCAACAACTATTCTGATGAAAGACACGTTTTTCTTCAGTGTTCTGGAATTTGGGTCATTCAAATAACTTTACATACACATCGTCCACAGAGTTTGACCGGTAGAGGGAGCCATTATCTACATAGTCTAAAATCTGAAAACTAAATGTTCTCTGCTCATGAAAGAAGCAGTCACAGAATATTAGTCAATTTATCAAGCCCTTTTTAAATTAAAAAAAAAAAATCGAAACGGGTTTAACATTTTAAATTTTAAAACAAATTTTAAATTAAATTTACTTTAATTCCTTTTGTGAAATAAAGCAATGAACATTTTTAATAATTTACATACTTTAAAAAATCTTGCCTCAATTACTTAAAATGTCAGTATACTGAAGGAAATGTACAAATAGCTATTATCTGAGTATCTTCTTATTTTCATATTATTGCTATATATATTTAGCCTCATTTTTACCAAAAATTTCAAACAGCATAGACTCAATTCTCATATTATCAAGTCATATAAAAATATTTTCTAACTTCTAAAGAATTATGAATTTTCTGATTAGTAACTATGAGAGTATACTGGAAAATTTTTTGATGAGTATAATGTATTAAACTAATGCTTGTCTCTTAAAAATAAATAGAATTAGGAATCTGTGTTTGTTCATATGTTGATACATTTGTAACTGTGATATATAAAGCTTATGTATTTATTTAAAAGATATTTAAAAATAATGATGTGTGAATACACCTAAAATGACTCACATAATTTTGTATAGCACAGATTGACACAAATTTAAAATAAGTGTATAATTAAAAGTTTCCACATTCATACTCCAAAAGCTGTTTGCTTCTCATAATGACATTTATATTAACACCTGTATTAATCAAATAAAAACATCTTGTGACTATTTACTTTTAAGTAGTATTTCATTAGAGATTATAAAGGATCCCAAACTTTTTCACAGGTCTTACTATCATTATTTAATAGAGTTCTTACTGTATCATAGTTGTAATAGCTACACAGACACAGCCCTTCTTTATACCAAACCTTAGGGTCTAAATTCAGCAAATATAAGGTAGCAGATGCAAATGAGATTATTGGTTGTTATAGCGTGAGTCAAAACAAGGTTTTACAACTTCATTTTTAACGTGGTTTGTATAGTAAGAAATCAGCCAAGTTAATGTTCAAGAGAGGAGTCTACAACTTTGCCACTCAAAGTGTGTTCTAGTATCTGGTAACATTGGTCTCCTCTGGGAGCTTATTACAACCCTCCTCTCAGGCCCTATCCCAGAGCTTCTGAACCTGAATCTGCATTTTAATAAGATCCCCAGGTACTTCGAATGCACATTAGATTTTAAGAAACACAGGAATACACCATGTCTTTACAGAGGTTTCCCAGGACACAGGGGACCTCTAGACTTCTAGCATCTCTCATATTAATAAATATCTGTGACTTTTAACCTGAGTAGTTTTGGAAATCTATAAAAGTTTTCTAGTTCTTAGATGGCCTGTCAGTGCCTAGTAATTCTACTTGAAATTGTGACTTTGAAAGTGTGACACAGAGTACTTAATGCAGTTTTATACCTGCTGGGTTTAATTCTGAAATCACTTAAAAGTTATTTTTGATTTATCCTATAATTTTCAGTAGAAAAAAACATTAATTAGAAATGCATCTAAGGCTATTATCTACATAGTTTGTGTGTTTTATTCTTCTCTGTCTGTAAAATTTTTCTACTTAAATAGTCGCTGTCAGATAAGCAGTTTTTATAGTCATGATAGAATATGAAGTGACAGTATATTGGTAGCATTAAGACATTTCATAATAGTGTTGAAAAAAGAATCCTGTATGTAAGCTTTGGCATAACAAAACTGGCAAGGAATTAAACATCACTAGCTGCTCCTTGGGAACAGAGGTGGAGATTGAGGTGCTAGAATACTGTGATTACCTGTTGTCCCCCCCTGCACTCCCCCTTCAGCTGACAGGGTGATCATCCCCACATTCAGCGATTCCCAGAGCTCTGCTTATACTCGGCCAATTATATCTTCAACGTCCCAAGCAGTCTCGCCTTTATTATGATATAAAATGAACAGACAGCAACACCCATGATGTAGAACCAGCAAAGAGAATGGAAGTTTATGCTTCTGGCTAGAGCTAGATTTGCATCCCTTGCAATGTGGGTGATGCCCTCAACCCATGCACATCCCTCCTAGAGAACTGTGTCTCAGGTGGGAGAGAGGAGCAGGAGGAGAGCCAGGAGAAAGGTGGTGATTCCATTGCCTACAGTGTCCTAACCTCCCTGTGTGTATATATGTACACACACAAAACTAATATTTCCTGTCTACCTGTCTTTTGTCCATTATCACAATTCACCAGGGTCTCAAGGGATCAATGTCATGTCCTTGACCAGAAGGAAGAATCAACCACTTTGATTCCAGATAGAGAAAGTGGGATTCAGCCAGAACTATGAAACTTGCCCCCAATCTAAAATGTTTGCAGCAGGACTGACAGTCAAAGCCAAGTTTCACCAAGGTCCAGCAATATTTTTCTACACTCGCCTCAAAGACTGCCTTTTAAAAATGTATGGATTTTATTCTTCCTTCCAGGCATCCCCTTTAACATAACTTTAAGATGGGGAAGAGAGGGAAAATGCTCAAACATGAGGTACCCTGGGTCTTTAGACTAATTTGATTGAAGGAACTGCTGTTAAGTGTCTACCGTATTCAGGACTGTGTTAAGTGGGAAGACACAGCGAGGAGAAAGATGTCCCCTCTTATCTCACTGAGCTGATATATATGCAAAGGCTGCGGGCTGTCCCCAGGGTGCACAAACTGAACAATTCTCTCCAGTAGGAAGTTACAGTAGCCTGTCAAGAGCCTCAGTGGGAGAAAACACCTCTCTCCCTGATCCTTCACACTTATACCTAGAGGACTGCACACACCCCTAGGAATCACACATTCTCTGCGCACATAAACAGGTCTACCTGACTTAAATGCGGTTCCCTGGAAAATAGCAGACCATGCCCCTTATCGACTTGAGAATCTTCTTGAATTTGAAAGGCACAGACTAGGGAGATATTGAAATTCTGAGCATAGCATTGTGTTGTTGAAATTTCATCATAAACTAGGCTGTTTTATCAAACACCAACATCATCTTATACTTTTAATTTTGCTGAACATAGGGGTTTGCAAAATTAAAAAAGTAGTGACCTCAGCAGTTATGGGCATGTTATTTTTAAAAACTGCAAAATCTAAAATTCTCATGTTGTGCCCTTTGATCTCATTCCTTTCCCCTGTTGGTAAAATGATCAGTGGCAAGCATCAGCTCCCCACTCAAATATACACATGCATCCTACTGTTTTTGCAAGAGAATAAAATTATATTTCTGACTGAGAAAAATCATAAACCTCTTATTATATCATTTTCTTCCTTCCCCAAAATCAAATAGAAAGAGGATGGCAGGAAGATTGGCATTATTAGGGATTGTTATCTCTAAAAAGTGCTTTAGCACATGCTGAAGAAATTTCAGCATCTTCCCATTAAGATTTTGTTGTTTTAAACCATTAAGATGCACACATGAAGAATCAAGTGCAGACCATTTTAACACTCTTATCACATAAAAGATGAGTGCTTATCTTGGAGGGGAAGGGAAACAGGGGGATTAATAAAGAAAAAAGATGAAGGCACAGACAGTGTAGAAGGATAGAACTGCAGATATTGAAACATCCTTATATAATACACCTAAAAAGAAACAAGATTTTATATATATATATATATGAAAAATCAATAGTGCACACATACATAGTGATAGTAAGAATTTCATTTTAGATTCTGCCATTAATTCTGTGTAAGTCCAGGTCCTCACTCTCTGAAATACTGCTTCAACTTCTTGACTGACTACATCTTTACATGCCTCTCCCTAGTCAAATCCATCTGACACATTGCCACAAATGGGTCTTCCTGAAAATATAATTCACATTATTTCCTAGGTTTAAAATAGCTGTTTCCTGTTGCTTGTCTGTGGGATGAGCTCCCACACAGACCTAGGCGTTATGTCATTTGCAGCCTTTCTGTAGCTCCATTTCAAACTTCGTGTTATGTTTGCTAGGACTGCAACACTCCCCCTGCTTTCTGCAAGGTATAATCTGGGCTGCTGAAAGTCTTCCAATACTTCCCAGGCAAGCAAGGCATCATTTAATACCCCCAGATGCTCTTTTCCTCCTCGGCTTGGGATGCTTTTTCCCTTTTTCACAGGGAAAAATCCAGGTTTTCTGTGCAATTCTGACTTTAAAGCAAGCTAATGAGAATGAATCCCTTAGTAACACTGCTCCTACCTCTTCAGACCATGACTTAATGTTGTGTAACTTGCAGAATCTGAGCATATATCTTCAACAATCATTACAAGATGGTATTATACAAACTTCCCAAATTTCTCATCTTTTTTTTTTTTTGCATTTAATAAGAAAGAGTCCATGTTTTTCTACTTATCTATTTTCAGTGTTCATTACCAAGCACAGTACCAGGCAAATAGTTGTTTCTCAATAACTAATTGTTCAAGGGAAAATAAATGAGTGACCCTAATTAGATTGGGCAAGCCCCTTGACAAAATTAAAGAGTTCACTCTTTTTCAATACATGAGCACAATATTTTGCAGCTCAAATTATTCTTCAAATTGTATTCATATGTACTACAATAATTATTTATTGACTGTTTGGTGTATAGGGTTCATCTCTCCTTTTGACTGAGAAACAGCAATATGAAAATGGTTTCCTTCCATTTAGACCCTCACTAGAGTATCAGTGAGAAATTTTCTGCTATAGCAAAATAATTTCCACATTAGTTCTTAGATTTCTATATAACTGTCTACAAATATCTTGCAAAATTACAATGAATAAAACTCCACTGATACCACAAAACATCCTGTTATATCTCTCCAAATCATTAGACAGTAAGCATACATTTTGGATTATCATCTTGCACTGCTTCCCTGAGAGCTCAGCTGGTAAAGAATGCACCTGCAATGCAGGAGATCCTGGTTCAGTTCCTGGGTCAGGAAGATCCCCTGGAGAAGGGATAGGCTACCCACTCCAGTATCCCTTGTGGATCAGCTGGTAAAGAATCTGCCTGCAATGCAGGAGACCTGGGTTCGATCCATGGGTTGGGAAGATCTCCTGGAGAAGGGAAAGGCTCCAGTATTGTGGTCTGGAGAATTCCATGCACTGTATAGTCCATGGGGTCGAAAAAGAGTTGGACATGACTCTTTCACCTACCAGGTATAAAGTTCAAATCAAATTAATTGAGATATAAAGTTTTATCCTACACTCTTTGTGTGCTGTTACAGTTAATAAATAGTCTCAATGTTTTTTTGCAAAGGCTTATTGATCCAGTGATCTAATAATGGGAAGTATTAAACTTGTGGTTCATTTACCATTAAATGGATTCAAGAAAGCCAGAGAACCTACACTTTTTCGTCATGAGATATCATGATTCACCTGTATGACATAAACCCAGGTTAAACTTTCTTAGAAACCCTTTGAACAAAATTACTTTATTCTCTATAGAAAATTATGCCTATAAGTAATCATAACAGTGACTGTGTTGAATACTACTCCCTTCAGAAGTGTTTGGACAGGCATGATCCCATTTCTACTGCTATAGTATAACGTTGCATAGAAATAATGAAGATGTTCTTTTCTTATTCTCAATATTAAGATGGAGGAAATGTTCAGTATTTCTTCATTAGGTATGATGTAACCTGTAGGCTGTTACAGCTGCTTGCTTTTAGATTGTCATATTCTCCATTTGGTTTGTTGATAACTTTTATTATGAATCAGTGCTGACTTTCATCATATGATACTTTCTGTATCTATTGATGTCATTACATGATTCTTTTAAGGTAACAGTTTACACTGATTGAATTTTTGTGTGAAACATTTTATAATCTTGGGATAAAGCCTATTTGATCATAGTGCATTGTCCATTTTCCATATTGTTGGATGGGATTTACTAATACTTTCTCATGCTCATGAGCTTCGCTTGTTGCTCAGCTGGTAAAGAATCTGCCTTCAATGCAGGAGACCCAGGTTTGATTTCTGGGTCAGGAAGATCCCCTTGAGAAGGAAATGGCAACCCATGAGGGATTTCAATCTGTAATTATCTTTGCCAATAATACCTTTGATTTTTGTATCAGGGTTATATGGTCTTGAAAAGAGCAAGTTGAGAAGTGTTTCCTCCTCCTCTAGTTTGTCAAGAGCTTGGCATGACCTGGTATTAATCTTCCTTCAGTGCTTCACAGAATTAATCATTGGTGAATTTATTTTGGTCTGAAATTTTCTTTGTGAGGTTATTTTTATTAAAAATTTTAATAACAAGTATAGGGATAATCAGATTTTCTATTTCTTGATTCAGATTTGGCAAGCTATGACTTCCAAGGAATATGTTCATTTCACCTAAGTTGTCAATTTTATTGATATAGCATTGTTATCATCTTTTAAATGTGAATATCATCTGTAATGATGTTCTACATCTTATCAGGGTACTGATATTTTGTGCTTTTTTTTCCCTCTCTCTTGTTTTTATTTTTGCATTATGAGTGTTCCTAAAGAGTTAACAATTTATTAGTGTCATCAAATAATCCATTTTGACTGCTGATTATTAAGTAGTATTATTTAATGATATTTAAACATTTGTTGTGATTTTTTTTCTATAAACATGATTTATTTGCAAGTGGTTGCTTAATTTTTGATATTTAAAGATTTTTCTAGATATTTTTCTATCACTGATTTCTAATTTAATATCAGCATGGTCAGAGAACATATTCTGTATGATTTTGATTCTTTGAAACTTATTGAGATGTGATTTATTGCCCATTTTTAGTGCATGTTCTATGTGCAAATGAGAATGTATTTTCTGCTGTTTGGAGATGCAATATTCTATAAATATCAGTTAGTGTAGCTCAGACTTCTATAGTCTTTCTTTTCTCTACTGGAATTTCAGTGGAAATCTAAATTGTCTCATGACTCTGGGTCCCGATCTGGATATTTTCCTAGGAGGAAGAAACAGCCAGTCATCCAAGTTCATTCTGCGGAGAGGTCAAAGCCATCACTTTCATTGCTTCTGTAGTAAAAGAATAAGGTCTGTGGAGACCCTTCAATATAGGAGGTCATCTCTAGAAACTTACAGGTGTGGGAAGCGGTGGGAGAAAAGAAATCTGCACTGTGTGTCCTGGTCTAGTTTCTTCATGTTGAATATACTCTTCTGTTTTAAAAGCCTGTGTATCAGGAGTGCTAACTTTAGTCAGCCTCACAAAAGATATGAAGGAAATTGGAAGTTACTTCAACTTTAGAAGCTATGAGATTTGATTAGAAACTCAGAATCAGTCAAGGGGAATTTAGAATAGTGCTTACAAGAAATATTTTGCTTAGATAAGATTTGTTCGTTTTCTTACCCCTCCTTAAAACCATCATACACAACACACACACACACACACAAGTCAGATCTTAACTTCTGAAATGAAAGCCCAGAAATCATTAAGTTTTGAATACAGAATGACACATTTAAAAGCTATCATTATATCCCTTTTAAAATTATCTTTGCATAAAGTTTTTTAAAAAATAAATTTAATCAGACTCTTTGATTTAGCAGACCCATGGAGGAACACCAGATACTTTTCCCTTTCATAAAAATGCAAGGATAAAAACATGAAGAAAACATTTAGTTAGAATTCCCATCAGCCTAGGTTTTTTTTTTTCTCCTTCTTGGCTACTTTAAGCATTAACAAATGAAAAAGTGAAGTATTTCGTTATATAACTAAATCATAGACACTTTTCTGTTACTTTACAAAATAGATTGGTTGTTTCCCAAGTAGTCTATTTGTCAGATTCTTTCTCTAAAAAAGTACTGCTGTGACCTAGAAACCACATGAGAACCTTATAACCAGAAATGATTTTTTTTTCCTGCTATGATATCTGTTCATTAGAGTGCTTTAGAAACCAGGGAATAGGTGTCTTTATTAGCTGCATATTTTTATGTGTAATAAACTGTTTTTAAAAGATCATTTCTTGTAGCAGAACAGCCATTAAAATGAGGTGTTCCAAGTAAGATAATTTTATCAAAGAACACTGTGGGTTTTTATTGGATATAGTAATAACATGTGAATATATATTTTTGCTTTATCATTTGTCATCTGTTTAGTTATTACATTGATTTGTGTGACTCTATTGCCTCCTATACTCATATAATTAGGGAGATGAAAATCAACTCAGAGAGACAAGCTGGGAAATTCTATACAAGGCAGTCATTTTAATCTGCTGGTGCTAAGACTATTGAGATGTATTCTTTTTTTCCTTTTAAAGTCAGTCTTACACAGTGTCTTGAGTGGCAAAGCTTTTTTCCTATTTCACTGATATATGATTGACATATAACATTGTGTGAGTTTAAGGTGAACAATGATAATTTAACACAATGCATATATTGTAAAATATTTACCACAGTGAGATTTTTTTTAACACATTCTTTAACATAATTACAGTCGGATTGGTGGTGGGGGTTTGGTGAGAGCAGTTAAAGCTCTATTGAGATAGCAACAGTAAAGTTATAGAATACAATATTGTTGACTGTGGTCAGCATGCTTCATATTAGATCCAGGTAACATTCATCCACTGAAAGGTTGTATCCTTTGACCAACATCTCTCATTTTCCCCACCACATAGCCCCTGACAACCCCTCTTCTATTGAGTGGTAAAGTTTTACAAGTGTTTAGAGTTATATATGCTTTGGTGTTGGGGCAGATTTGCTGGTGTCCTGAAAGTGAAAGTGAAGTCGCTCAGTCTTTGCGACCCCAGAGACTGACTGTAGCCTACCAGGCTCCTCCTTCCACGGGATTTTCCAGGCAAGAACACTGGAGTGGGTTGCCATTTCCTTTTCCAGGAGCTGGTGTCTTACCACAGGGTTAAAAGTGTGTTCTCAAGGCAGTCTGGTCTAAAGGACAGTTTGGAGTGAGAAGCAGAAGTAGGCACCTGTTTGGAATTATCCTTGACCAGTGCTGAAACATTTCATATATTCCTGTTTGAAAGTATCTCCATTAATGGAGAGCAAATCAAAACTGCTTCCAATAATCATTTCCTGAACAAGGTTATACCCTTTAGCTTAAACTCTTCTAGAAAATAATAACATTACACTAAGGATTGAGTTCTGGCTTAGTGAATTTAGCTGGTCAGTTTCCATCTTACTCACTTGAAATGGTTTCTGCTGCTTAAAGAATTGCCACATGTATTTAAAATTATATGAATGGTTAAAGAAAAGCAAACTGGGCAAAATATGGCAATAGCTGTTTTCAAATATAAGTATATATATATATTTATAAAGAAGACTTTGTGCCTACAAAAATACAAAAAAAATCATTCTTATTTCTACTAAGATAACCTTTAAAGTTACCATCTCCCTGAGAAAATTATTGTCTATATAATAGATTTAACATAGAGATACTTATTTGAACTGTTATTTCTTCACATATGTATATTTTTGGGCAAATGAAAACCAATGAAATAGACTTTTTAATATTCATGCCCATTTTGCATAAGATGAAACTAAAGACTAATTTGTTCATCATCATGCAAACAGGATAGAGAAAATTAACACATTTATCAGATGTTTATTTTATTCATTTACATCATTTAGCATCTAGACCAACCATGTGCATACATGCATACAAACACATGGATGTATAAGTATGAATTAGACTAACAGACTGATTTTTTGTTCAGTATAATTAATGTGAGTCCAAATACAGAAATATGTATTAATTGTTACTATTTCAGATGATTTAATTATATATGGCTTGGAAAAATGTAGTAAAATTTAAAACACCAAATAAGCAATCATAAAACCTACAATAAAATTTTTATAAATTATCAGATAATGGAGAGATGGCTAACAGAAGTGTCATTCTAGTGTAAAAGTCATGGATAGTAAGTCTCATTCAAATCACTCCCAGATATTTTTTCCTTCTGCAATGAGGACTGTATTTTGTGTAAATCTGCATCTATTCCTGTGGAGAGAGAAATGCATGAAGATAATGCAGATTTAACCCAAAAGGAATTTTTGTAACCAGGGTTAGCAGGGATAGTAATACAGATGAGAAGTAGAAGCTATACAATTTTCAAGCCTAGATGCAGAAGCAATAAGGGACTGCTACTCAAAAGCAACAATTCGGTGGCAATTTAGGTCCAAACACATTAAGATTAGAGTCAAATGAGTGTGATCGACTCTCATATCCTTGAATTTTCCCTTGATGGAATGGACAACTCAGATACATGGCAATAACCTCCTGGCTGATTTTGGCCTAGAGACTTTCTAGTTCATTACCTTCCTTAGTATTTTAGTCCAGGGAAAACCAATTTCAATTCTATTAAAGGGATTCTTGCTATTATGCCTCTTTGTCTCTCTCTTTCATTTTTTTTAAAGAGTTTTTTCTTCTACCTTATCTGAACATATTTCAAGAGATAACATCAGTTTTGCTTTATACTCCACTGCTTTGAAATAGGTAGTGTCTCTACTATGGTCTTACCCAATAAATGACTGCAAAATTTCTGAAATACATGCTGCCAGTAGCAATGAAATATTAATACTTCAAGCATTTTGATTAGCTATTTATATCCACAATTAGTTGGAGTATTAAGAGTTGAAAATGTATTTATAGTACATCAAAATTGATTAGCTTACATTTACACTTTTCACTTACTTTATAGAAAATCAAAGTCAGAGCATTTGCACAGTGACGCCAGTCACCAGTACTTTCTACATATCCGGCATCCTTGTCAGTTATTAAATCAGTGTGCTTCATTTTCTCAGCGTAGCCTTATGCTACTGCAGAAGTGATGTGAACAGTGGAAGCAACTGCTTGAATTTCTCAAATAATCCAAGCAGAAATAGAAAGTTTGCTTGAAGCACTATTGTTATCCTTCTCTTCACAAGTTGAGTCATCCCCAAGCCTGTCAATCAAATGTCCTCTCTGTTAGACGGTTCCACTCTCTTAACCACCATTGCTCAAAATGTCTAGACCTAATACATTTTCTTATTTTATTCTTGGAAACACTCTTTTAAAAATATAGACCTCATTTTTGATAGAGAAAGAAGTGAACTCTAGCAACATTTTTTTTGTAAATTAAATATTTTATTATGCATTTCCATATAAACTTTTCCAATCCTCATACCAACATGATTATATTTCCTCCACCATATAAGTCATTATGAAAATAGGCATATTGTGCATGGCTATGTAAATTTTCAAACACTAAAATATACACATATAAATAATGTTAATCCTTTCAAAGGTAGGTTATGTGTTTATTTAGAAGTAACTACCACTCTGCAAAAAAGTATTTAGTGTTTTTCTTAGAGAATTAAGTTGAATGTCTGTGATGGATTTGTTGAATTTCTAGAATTCCTTGCCCATAAAGAATTTATTCATTTCATCACTGCTACACAACCTCATCAAACATTCTTCCATGTCAGAAATAGAACTTAGCCTGGCACCTGAGAGGGTCCTGATGTTCTCTATCCAGATAACAATCTTTTCTCTCCTTGCAAAATAACACTATCTCGATTTTTATCATCAGAAACATCCTTGTTTTTCTCTATGATATTTATCATTCAAGTGTTCATTCATAGACATTATTGTATAGTACAGGTTGTTTTTTTTTTTTTAAGTTGGATATGTAGTTTAAATCTCTTTTAAGTTGCAGGGTCATTTTCTATTTCTTTAAATTTTTAAATGTTAATTATTAAGCCATTTGAACTGTAGAGTTTCTGGTAGTCTGAAGGTGACAGACTTCATGCTTACTGTGTAATGCAAAGTGATACTGTGACTTCTATGTTCTTGTAAACTGGCCATTGGATCCAGAGAGTTGATGAGACTTAAGTTTGATCCCTTTGGCAAGTCCACATGTGATGGTGTGTTTGTATGTGTGTATGTGTGTGTTCAGGAGACACATCTGAGTGGATTCTGCTATTCTTTTTGTTGTTAGCTTCAGTTGCTAACACCCAGATTTTTTATTTGATTGAAATTCCAAAATGGTGATAGTTTACCATTTTATCTCACTTACTAACTGACAGAATCGTATAAATAAACACTTTTCCTTTATCTATTATTGAGTTGTACACGAGTAGAAAAGGCAGGATAAATATTTTATTCTTTACTCTCATTTACCAGCGATTTGTGAATGCTTCTAACAGCTTCTTGCTGCCCAAAACCTAAGAAAAAGAGGCGGACTAAACTCTTAGACAATGAGAAACCACATGGAGAGGGGGACCAGATGAAATCTGAGCCAGCTCTCAGACATGAGTAAGGCCATCTTGGATCACAAGGCACCCACACCCCTCCCTGCCCAGCTATCAGCTGACTTCCACTGTATTAATGTTCCCAAAAGACCAGTAGTAAGAAACATTCCAGCTGAGCCCAAATTGCTAAACCCAAAGAATTACTGGCAAATGGAAAAGTTGTTTTAAGCCATTCAGTTTTCAGGTGATGTTTTACAATAAGATGGATACCTGATGCATTATGTTTAAAGATAAAACATCTGAATTCATACTGATATTTCTAACTCAAGTTAGACTATAGGCTTCTCACCTAGATCTTCTTCCACATTAAGAAGTCTGTTCCTGAAGAACACGGAGGATGATAATTACTCATTTGTTTTATGTCACAGTATCCACACAACAGTCTCAGAAAAACAATAATGATACTCAGTGTCAATTATGATCACTAAAAATTAGTGTATGTTTTCAATGTGCATTCCCCAAATTTTCCTTGAAGATTTTAATGTTTGGGTATATCTACGTCATAGATTTCTAAGCCATTAAATATACTCGCTCCATTTTGAGAGAAAAGCAAAGGATGTTTGATTGAAGTGAGAACATGGACCTTCACTTAATCTCAATTTTACACCTATCTGTATAGTTAATACATATCAGAAGTCACTACATAATGTTTATCTAGTCATTTTTGCTCTCTAAATCTAATTCTTTTCTATAATGTTTATCTTGTATATTAGCATAAAGCATAGGAACTGTCTCCTTGAGTTTTGTGTGTTGGTAACAGCTTATGACTTTCATAATTGAAGGTCAGTTTTACTAGATATAAATAGCTTATCACATTTTCTTTTTATAAGAATCTTACCTATTTATTTTATTTTCTTCTGCAATAAAATACTGCTGTTGGAAAGTCTGATGGGCGATCTAATTTTCTTTGTCATAAACATCACATTTTTTCCCCCCTAGACATTCTAAAGATTCGAGTTTCCTTTTGTTTAAATTCCAGGATATGTGCTAGGTTTATGTGATGATACCCAAGATATGTATTGCTGCATATAAAACCATTCCAGAACTTGATAATCAAAGCAACAGCCATGTTATAAGTTTCACAGATTTTGTGGGAAAGAAATTTGAAAAGAACACAGAGAAGACACTTCTTTATAATGTCTGGTCTAAAAAACAGGCTGTATATTATCACCCTGCTTATTTAACTTATTTGCAGAGTACACCATGAGAAACGCTGGGCTGAATGAAGCACAAGCTGGAATCAAGATTGCTGGGAGAAATATCAATAACCTCAGATGTGCAGATACCACCCTTATGGCAGAAAGTGAAGAGGAACTAAAGAGCCTCTTGATGAAAACGAAAGAGGAGAGTGAAAACGTTGGCTTAAAACTCAACATTCAGAAAATTAAGATCATGGACTCTGGTTCCATCACTTCATGACAAATAGATGGGGAAACAGTGGAAACAGTGGCTGACTTTATTTTCTTGGGCTCCAAAATCACTGCAGATGGTGACTGCAGCCATGAAATTGAAAGACACTTGCTCCTTGGGAGAAAAGTTATGGCTCACCTAGATAGCATATTAAAAAGCAGAGACATTACTTTGCCAACAAAGGTCCATCTAGTCAAAGCTATTGTTTTTCCAGTAGTCATGTATGAATGTGAGAATTGGACTATAAGAAAGCTGAGCACCAAAGAATTGATGCTTTTGAACAGTGATGTTGGAGGAGACTCTTGAGAGTCCCTTGGGATGCAAGGAGATCCAACCAGTCCATCC
The DNA here is from genome assembly GCF_023699985.2 of Odocoileus virginianus. Taxonomy (NCBI): domain Eukaryota; kingdom Metazoa; phylum Chordata; class Mammalia; order Artiodactyla; family Cervidae; genus Odocoileus; species Odocoileus virginianus. The sequence continues at coordinate 20,390,251 of NC_069698.1, forward strand.
TAAAGGAAATCAGTCCTGAATATTCATTGGAAGGACTGATGCTGAAGCTGAAGCTCCAATACTTTGGCCACCTGATGTGAAGAGCTGATTCATTTGAAAAGACCCTGATGCTGGGAAAGATTGAGGGCAGGAGGAGAAGGGGACAACAGAGGATGAGATGGATGGATGGATGGCATCATTGACTCAATGGACATGAAGTTTGGGTAAACTCTGGGAGTTGGTGATGGACAGGGAGGTTTGGCGTGCTGCAGTTAATGGGATTGCAAAGAGTCGGAGATGACTGAGCAACTGAACTGAACGGAAACTGTATGAAGGGAGTTTGAAGTAGATAGTTTTTCTAACTTTAAAATGTTTTTCTAACTTTCACTATGTTTTGAGTAGTATTAAAAAAAATAATGGCTTGTTTTATATGATTTCCTGCCGTGTTCCCAAGCCTACTTTCAAGTAGATCCTTTCACCAGAGGAATATAACATACAGTTGCTGTGTCCTGGTGCTTCCCTGGAGTCTCATTTATAAAGAATCGCCTTGCCTACCAATGCAGGAGACTTGGGTTCAATCCCTACACCTGTAAGATTCCCTGGAGAAAAGAAAAAGGCAAACCACTCCAGTATTCTTGCCTGGGAAATCCCATAAACAGAGGAGTGTGGTGGGCTATGATCCATGGGGTCTCAAAAGAGTCAGACATTAATTTGCAAGTAAACAACAAGGAGCTGTGTATTGGTTTTTTAGTTTTATCTAATTGCTGTTTAGAGTTTGGGGGAATACCTTGTCTTTTACCTGTGTTGCAAATTTTTAAAATATGTGCTTTATTTTATTATCTAGTCTCTGCTTATATTTGGAGATTTGACAAGGCCCCCAAGATATGTTCCTGTCACTTGCCATTTTCCAAGAAGTTCTGAGAATAATCTCAAAAAGAGTTTTCTGAATATCATTTGAGAAAGGACAACATAATAATGGCCGTCTTTGAAAGGAGATCACTAACATGTCTGAAATATTAAAAACTTAATATTTTATAGCCATGTCTCATATATATTTCTATTGAAAAATGATGAAAAGTAATTTGGAGCTCAATGTCATTTTAAAATGTAGCGTTGGAAAAAAAAAAACTACTTTTCCTCTATACAGTCCTATTTTTATCAAAGAAATTCAATAAGACGAATAACTTAATATGCAGTGTTTTCTTTTCATGCCCGCTTTATCTTGAGTATAACACAAAAAAACAAACACACTTACATATCTGTAAACTACACAAATATGTAAAGTTGGCCAAAAAGTTAATTTGAGTTTTTCCATAAGATGTTACAGAAAAACCAGAATGAATCTTTTGGCTAACCCAGTATAATAACTTCTTATACTTGGGTAATGATATACTTTGAGAGGTACTAAAGTTCAGTCAGTTCAGTTTCTCAGTCATATCCGACTCTTCCTCTACCATCTCCAAAATGAACAGCCAGAGGGACACTGCCTCTCAGAATTCCTGGGCTGGAATCTCTTAAAGCTTTGGGTTGTCCTGCTAAGACTCTCCCCATATAGTCACAATCCCATCAATCTGTCTAAGTGGTTTTCAGGACTTCTTCCCTCAAGGTATCTCTTTGGGCTGGTCACCACAGGAAACCTGATATTCCCAGACATCTCACATCATTTAACACACATAATGATGCTGACTAGAATTATTTTAAATTCAAAATCCCCTCTCAATTCCTTAGTATGCTTGCTTTTTTAAATATCATGACAAAAAGAAACAATAGCAAACTTTTGCTTCTTTATTTCTCTGCTAAAAGAACAACAGGACGGTAAATCATACATGGGCTCCACCAAGTTACCAACCTATACTGTCTGCCTTCCGTATCTGTATAATACGGTCTTTGCTCCTGTCTAAGGTGATTTCTTCATTTGCAGTGGATTATATTCACTCTTCATTCAAGGAAATCAGTTCTGAAGCTGTTTCTTCCCAAATATCACCAATTGTCCCTTCTATTTTCTCAGTCCCATCAACAGATAAACATGCCATAGTCCAATTTTAAATGATAATAATAATAATAATAATAAAGTTGTTCTGAGGATTATCTCTGTCTCATTTCTCAGCTCTAATTCTGTAGTAAAATTCCTCAGCAAATTCTTCTACATTTATTGCTTCCAATTCCTGACTTCTCATCCTCTCAGAAAGCATTTGGTTCACCATTACTCCACTGAAATGGCTTACCCATGGATAATGTTAGGAAATTATTTGACCTCTTTGAGTTTTAGTTTCATCATTAGTAAATTTGAAACTTGATTTTCTGTTTAGAAGGGTTTGGGAGGGTTCAGTTTGAATGTCTTATTTGTGTTCAACTGCTTGAGGACACAGACATTTCAGAGTCTATTATAACCCAAGAAGACGGCCGTTTTACAAAGACTGAGGCAGGACTAGAACAATGTCTCTTAAAAATCACTGTCACTGTGGATAGGGTTGTGGGGAGAGCACAGGTGCTCAGTAGCTGCAGTCTGGTCATTTTACTGAGAACTTTAAGTTGAAAAATGTCTCTCTTATACATTTGCTTACTAAACTCAGGAAGTAATGGTGACATATTTTATCTTCATCATACTTGCTACAGTTGCAAAATCCTCTACAACAAAGATGTCTTCTCTCTTATCTTATAGGTTAAGGTATATGCTGGAACTTGTACTATGGCTCATGAGCACCAATTGTTAAATATTTCAGAAATTTCAAACCAGTTATGATACTATTAGTAGCCTGAAAGTGACCATGGAGGAATTATTTATAGCACAGAAACTGGCAAGCACTACAAAACAGGGTATTCATTAAATAATTATTTAGTAACTGAGTTACCAAATGACATTGCATATAATAAAATGATAATAATGTTTCCCTGTATTACTTAATTATATTCAATGTATTCTAATAAATTTTTCTCATTTAGACAATTTCAACTGTATCTACAGCTATGAAGAGCTTTACAGATTGAATGGACATTACCTGAGGAGAGCCTAAAACCTAGCATACACTAAAGCCTGAGAGTTACTCTAGTTTCCATCTGCTAAACTGAATAATAGTGGAGCCCAGCTGAGTACTTTACTTCCCCCTTCATATGAGAGGGTTTCATTTTAAGAATATAATATCCCTAAAAGAATTCTTAAGCTTCTCAGACAGAGAATGATGGTCTCAAAAAAAAAAATTTGTTGAGCATATATATGAAAATGAGTCCTAATATTAGATGAAACAAAATACAGATATGTGGAAAATACAATTTCCTGTAACATTTCTTCAGAGGAAACTACTTATGCCATTATGAAACACTCTTCCCCAATCATTTATTATGGTTTATTCTCTATAAATATTTTGGTTTCCAGTTATAAATGTAGTTAAAATATCCAGTGCATCCTGTTATCTGGTTTCCATCACACTAAAGCTATATTTGACTAATGACTACTTGTGTAACTTCCTGTTTTACAATATCCTTTCTAATCCTAAATCACTCTCAAAGCCAGTAATAAGTTCTGATGTGTCGTGTCACTCAGCATAAAGTTCCTCATGTATTTTTGATACCACTCAGACTAAGGCAAGATAACTCTCAACATAAAATTGTTCTTGTGAACTTTCCAAGGGAAGAACTTTTGCAAAACTGTTTTTAAAAATCTTTTTTAACCCATGCTGAATTTTGATGAATAACAACTCCCCTAGCCCCTGGCAGCATCACCCTTCTAAAAAGGTTGCCTAATACAATCTCACATATACTACTTCTTTGTTCTTTGAATTCTCAGCCTTTGTTTTCAACTCCTTTAATTTGAACTGATATTTTCATTTAATCAGAATATGTGTCTGTATTTTCCATGTACTTACCTTGAGATTGTGCAGTGTACCAATATACATTTATGCTGTGCCATAATACTTGAGTTTTAAAAACTCCTGAAGGAACCATATATTTTGAGTATTTTAATGTTTTTATTTGCTTAGAGACTAACATGACCAGCACTCAATAGGTATACAATGTGTGTTGAAAGACCCTTATGTGTTTGTCAGATTTGCATAACAGATCTAGAAGACAGCATATGTAACTAGAAAAATCATCAATTTAGTTATTAAATAGATGATCACAATATGGTTTTGTACATTCGAAGACCAGAATACTTTCAAAGGAGTCAATGATTTTATGATGATAAGATATTTTAAATATTTTGAATAAATATGACATTTCCAGACCAACCACACTGGTTAAATTGTTATTCTGGTCTTGTAATTACAGCTTTATTTGGTGATAATAATTATTGTGGCATATCACATTTCAAATAATTGGAGCAGGGTTCAGTAATAGACAATCTGAGGAATTTCATAAAGTCTGAACATTGGAATTATGTTTATCCCCAAGTAAGGCTAAAATTTAGACGTATAGGAAGGTTGAATTAGGGAGATCTGACTGCAAGTGCTGGAGTTTGGGAAAAGGTTTTCAATTTCTTGAAAGATAGAATTTTGTACCAAACGGGACTATCAGTCCTGAAGAAATCACACTTATAAAGAGAATAAAACCCAAGTTTATTCAGCAGAGACAATACTGGATTTAGGCATTGAGAACCAGACTGCATAATCAGTGAATTGGCTAACATGACTGACTTGCTTCCAAGATTGCTTGTAGACTCAGGCTGTGGAGGAGGAATCTACAGATTGATATTAAAAAACATCATCGGAAAAAAGGAGAGAGAAGAAAACCAGAAAGAACACTGTGGTTTTATTACATGATTGGCAAATATGATGTTCCTCTAGGAATAGTTCTTTGTAAGGCTGAATATAAATAGATTTCTGGGATCTGTATATAATTCATTCCTCAAAATGGTGTCAAAAAGTATTCTTTTTTATCTCCCTTTTACCCATTCCTAAATACCATAACTTATTCAGAAGACAAAGACAGAATCACTGAATAAAACAATATCAGTAGGCTGGTCATAAATGCAGTTTAGCCAAGAAAGCATTAGAAGTATTTAGTATACCTCTGTACCTAACTATTAAAATAGTGTTTCTGATCCAAACATCTGCTTTCAGATATGCATGGATTCAGTAAACTTGCTTTAGACTTCTTGAGAAAGTGTACATTTTATAGGTAATTCTAAATATTAAGTAGTGCCCTAGGAAGTTATTTGCATTAATATACAGAAATATAAATGGTTCTGCTAATTAAACAGCTATATGAGAGTGTTGATAAAACCTCAACTGACTTAACTATACGTATTTTCCAAAAACATACACTTTATTTGCTTAGCTAAAATTTAACTATAAGATTTTACATAGAAGTGAAAAAACAGGGCTTATTCAGAAAATGTGAGGGGAAAGTGCTTATAAACATTAGATTCTGTATTGTATAGGAATAACTATTATAGGAAAGGAACATAAGTGTGCTCCTTTTAATTCATTGACTTTAGAAAACATGTACTAAAAATGTATAAATTAGTTATACTGCTCAACATAAGGATGGTCTGTGAAATTAGTGTGCTGATTAAAATAACATTAATTCCATGTATAAACATAGGAACTTTATTTCTTAAAAGAATATTTTTAAAAAATCCTATAATTCATCAATCAACATATCAAGATAGTTTTTGTTTCATACAAAAATATATTTTCCAGAATAGAAATAACAGGTTTAGTATTATTTGCAAAAAGAACATTTTATTCATCTTCCATCAAATCTCAGTATATATTTATATATTATATAAAATCTTCCACTAATTTTAGTCAATTTAAATTTCAAAACAAATATAAAAATTAACCAGGTTAAGAATAAAATGGGGCTCATTATCTAAACAACACCTACCCATATTCAACCCATTCTTTATCATATGTCTTATTTTCTGAAATCTGTTCTATTATTTCCATTGAGTCATTCTGCTTGGATTTTTTTTAATGTTAGACACTGCCTGCATTTCACAAACAGAACTTTGATTATGTCTATTATTTTACTCAGCAATTAAAACAAGAAACTTCTGGAAAATTTTTGAAGAAATCATTTTAATTTTTGTATAATTTTTATGGGAGTATAGTAGATTTACAATGCTGTGTTAATTTCTGTTGTATGGCAAAGTGAATTGGTTATACACATTAATATGTCTACTCTTTTTAAGATTCTTTTCCCACATAAGTCGTTATAGAGTACTGGGTAGAACTCCTGGTGCTATAGAGTAGGTCTTTATCAGTTATCTATTTTATATATAATATTGTGTATATATCAATCTCAATCTCCCAATTTATTCTCCTTCCACCACCTCCCCCCCCCCCCCCCCCCCGCCCCGGTAACTATAAGTTTGTTTTCTCATCTATGACTCTTGAGCTGGAAAACAGAGTGTTGGAAATCACTGCCACAAAACAGAATAAATAGTAAATAAAAAAGAATGAGAAGAAACGAGAAGAATCTCAGAGACCTCTGGGACAACATTAAACATTTACAACAACATTCACATTATAGAGGTCCCAGAAAAAGAAGAGAAAAGAAAAAGACCTGAGGAAGTATTTGAAGCGATTATAGCTGAAAAATTCCCTAACGTGGAGGAGGAAACATTCACCCACTTTTAAGAAGCATAATGAGTCCCATACACGATAAGCCCAAGGAGGAATGTGCTGAGACATATATTAAACAAACTGACAAAAATTAAATGCAAAGAAAAATACTGAAAGCAACAAGGGAAAAGCAACAAATAACACACAAGAGAATCCCAGTAAACTTATCAATTTTTTTAATGCTGAAAATAGTAAAAACATACACAAGCAGGACAATTACAAATGTTCATCTAATAATCTTATAGCCATATGTATTAAAAAAAATAATTGCAGCCCTATTTATAATAGCTAAGACACGGAAGCAACCTAGATGTCCATCAACAGATGAAAGGGCAAAGAACATGTGGTCCATTTATAAATGGAACATTATTCAGCTATAAAAAGGAATGCATTTGAGTCAGTTCTAATGAGGTAGGTGAACCTAGAGCCTATTATACACAACAAAGTTAAATCCAAAAGAGAAAAACAAGTATCATATATTAATGCATATATATGGAATCTAGAAAGATGGTACGTATGAACCTATTTTCAAGGCAGCAAAAGAGAAATAGATAAAAAAGAGACTTGTGTACACAGTTGGGGAAGGAAAGGGTGGGACAATTTCCTAGCGTAGCATTGAAGCATATACATTACCATAGGTAAAATAGATATCCAGTGGGAATTTGCTATATGATGCGGGGAGTTCAAAATTAGTACTCTGTGAAAACATAGAGAGTGGGATTAGGTGGGAGGTGAGAGGGAGGTTCAAGAGGGAGAGAACATATATACACCTATGACTGATTCATATTGATGTATGGCAGAAACCAATGCAATATTGTAATTATCCTCCAATTTAAAAGAAAATAGGAATTGTTCTAAAAAAATTTAAAAATTAAAAGAACAATGCCACAATATTAGGAAAAGTTAGTGTAAATCATCCCAGGACATAATGGTTAGAATAATAAATGCCAACCTAACTACTTGAAATGAGGAAGAAAATAATCAAAGTTTAGTTGTAAGCATATTAAAAATAAATATTTAATGTTTTAGGATCATTAAATACACAGTTATCAATAATATCAACTAATCAATATATCAAATAATTGAATATAAACTGATGGAGAAGTTTGTACACATAATCAGTAATTAAAAATTTAAATTTAAGATATTAATCTGCAATGGCTGCTGTACTTTAATATGATTTAAACTGAGTCATTTGGATCAAGGATTTAATAAAAAAGATTTTTAGCAAATTCTGAGCCTGGATACATCTTTATCCTTTTGAAATCAGGGCAATGCTTAGGGGACCTTATTAAAGAGAATAAAATTGCAAAAATAATTAGCATGCCTGTGTTCACTTTATAAACCCAAATGCCAAGAAGTGTCCTTTAGCTGGAGGCTCCAAAACTTTAAATGCAAAGTAGAATATTTCTAGGTGGAGAGGAAGGATTTTGTAGTAAGTGTGGATTGAAGAAAGGACATAACTGATAGCTATTGAAAAGGAATGAGAGAGACTCAATGAAATATTCTATACAGAAATGAGATGAGCCACTCATGAGATATAATTACTCATGACATTCATATCCTTTTTATCCTGACTTGGCATGGTTTAGAATATACAGTAATCTACCACATGTCAAAGCTTTCCTGGACTATTCTGCAGCATAGTCCCTTAGCCTATTTCTCATTCAGTACCCCGAGTATTGCGGTTAGTCGATCAGTTGTATCTGATTCTTTACGATCTCATGGGTTTCCTCCAGGCTCCTCTGTCTATGGGGATTCTCCAGGCAAGAATATTGGAGTGAATTGCCATGCCCTCCTCCAACCCAGAGATGGAACCCAGGTTTCCCACATTGTAGGTGGATTCTTTACCATCTGAACCACCATGGAAGCCCACCCCAGGTATTACCCTACTTCAGTGACTAAGGCCAATACTGACCATGACGATTATCAAGTGGGATGAGCTACACCATTACCACTGTTCTTGATGGAGAATTAATAACATCAGTGCTGCTGCAAAGAGCTGAGGAGTCTGTCCTTAAACCCGACCAATGCCAAGGGTTAGGCAAGGATAACACAGATGAACTCACTATGAAATGGAAAGAACTTGCAAAAAGGCTCCTTAAACTTTCTAAATGTCATTCGTGTGTGTGTGTATACTTTGACAATGTTGGTTTCTTTTCTCTGTCATTTCCCTGCCTTTAACTGCTGCTGGGGCTGCTAAGTCGCTTCAGTCGTGTCCAACTCTGTGCGACCCCATAGACGGCAGCCCACCAGGCTCCGCCATCCCTGGGGTTCTCCAGGCAAGAACACTGGAGTGGGCTGCCAGTGCCTTCTCCAATGCATGAAAGTGAAAAGTGAAAGTGAAGGCGCTCAGTCGTGTCCGACTCAGCGAATCCATGGATCGCAGCCCACCAGTCTCCTCCGTCCATGGGATTTTCCGGGCAAGAGTACTGGAGTGGGTGCCATTGCCTTCTCCTCCCTGCCTTTAGAGAACTGGTTTTATTTTCATTCTGAGTATGAAATCTATCTTTCCTCACAGACCTCTTCCGTTTACAATTTGGAAACTGTGATGTTTTCTTCTTCGTAAGAGAGATTTAATATCAAACATGATCTATTATACATAGATCTTAAATTTCAGATTAATTAGTGTATTTGGGCAGTTGACTTGCCATATCTTGAAATGATGTGTTATGCTTATTTAAATTTTTGTTGAATTATTTAATTAGGTAAATGATACTGAATAAGGGATATCTGTCAATTAATTTTTTTAAAGCTAAGGAAGGCAAATAGGAAAATGCAGTATTGTCATGGAAACTAGTAAAATATAACAAGGGAAATGTTTCAAGTTCTGTGAAACCAAACCTAACACCCTAATTAGAGGGAATAATCAAACTATTTTTAGTAATAGAGCACAAAAACTATTGATAGGGAAAAATAAAAATATGAGAACAAAAATATTTGGAACACAAACTATTAAATATAAGGTTAAAAAATAAGTTGAACACAAACTATAAATATAATTTGATCTATAGAATAATCTGATTTACAATGAGAAAGAAACATGTGTAGATTGCCAAGAATAAAATATTTTGGAAATTAAATGATTCCACATCTTTGAATATTAAATACTGTAACAACATTACCATACGAGGAAACAATTAACCTCTCCTGACATCAGTGGCAAAGTTTTTTTAAGGGAACTGAGGTATGAAAATAGAAATTGAAATTTTAAATATAACCCTAAATGAATTGAGCAGTTTGTGTTAGTGACATTTAGAAAATAATGTCACTTGTCTAAATATTTCCACTCATCTTGAAAAATGTTACAAGTTTGTGGATAAATTATCTACTATCTAAAATACAATATAGAAAAAAATTTCTAAAGTGTTCTTTTTGTTTTCCTCCTTGATTCAAGCTAATGTATCCAGGACACCTTAAAATCTATTTACCTATTTGTTTAAAACTGTACTCTTACCTTATTTTACATATTTAACATTTGTTTTATACAATATAGTAACAATATATTTATATTGCTGTATAACATACACTTTGACTGTTTCCTTTAGTCTATGGAAAAAACTGTAGAGTTCAAATAAATATGATAGACTATGTTGTCCCCAAAACCAGATGTTTTGAATAATCCATTAACTTTCACACTAAAACCATAGAAATGTCCTCAAAAAAAGCTTCAATCACAAAGATACATTAAAAACAAGAACCTAGTGTTCAATTCTTATCCATTCTCCATTCATTTTAACTGTAAAATCTAAATTCAATTGTAAACTGTGACCAATTAAGGGAAAGTTTTCAACCAAATTATTTAATAAATACTTATTCAGACAGTATCTAAATAGTTTGTTGGCTTGCTGGCTAATCCTCTCTTTCATTCATACTTAATAAACCATGATGGCCAAAGTAGATCTCATCCTCTCTCTTTTTCTTTTCTTGTTAGAAATAGCACTATAAAATCATATATACTACATAAGTTACTGTTTATTTAGAGAAACTAAAGATCTAAGATATTAAATGGCCTGCCCAAAAGTCATACAACTCACTCCTGGATGAATCAAGTCTAGAACTCAGGGATCTAGAGTACTCTTTGGTGCCAAGTTGCCCTTAATTTCTAAGGATGCAACAATTTCCCAGTAATCTTTAAATTGCGAGCAGATGCTAAATGAGCAATGAACTTTGAAAGCTATATAAACACGAATAAAGTTTAGAGTGATAATCAAATAAAACTTAACAACAAAGTCCATTTAGCACATGCTTAATGGATGCGCAATCATATCCTGCCGCAAGGTAATCGGGTAAATAGTGAGCAAAGATCATAAAAGAGCATATTAGTCTTTTAAATGGTTAATTGTATTATATCTTTAATTTTTAACGTCCTGGGTCATTAGTTAAACCTGATTCTAGTTTTCCATTAGCTGTGTTGGGTCTTACTCTGCTTGGAAAGGTTTCATGGGGCACAGAGGCACACACCTTCACAAAAGCATTTTGAAAGTACCCTATAGATCAGCGAATAAAGCAGCCTATTCAAAAGCACCTTGGGAGTGGGAAAGGCCTCTGGAAACCAGGATTGTAAACTAAGTCTTATGAGGGAATTAGAGCAGTTTCCAGCAGTAAAATATTTTCATCAAAAAACTAGTATAAAAAGTTCCTAACTTGAAAAGAAAAGTTGCTTGTTGCTTCAAGTAACAGAGCTATACCAACTGGGACTGCTGAGCTCAAGGTTAAGGTAAAAGCACAGTGATAAGAAGGGCACGAGCAAGGAATTGAACTTGAAAAATGCTGGTGCATAAAGAGGCAGTGAAGGGAGACGGAGGTTGAACCACTGTGAACCACACTAGCCTGACTCGCTGGGTCTTCAGGGGGTGGAGATCAGTGCTGAAATGCATGTTCTGCCTGGCTCACTTTTTGCTCTGCCTTAAGGTTAAAGCTTTAGGAAAACAACAATTGACAAGTTTAGAGGAAGACCACTGCCTAAAACTTGATTCCCATTACTCTTACTAGTTTTTACATGAGGCAAGGCAATGTTCCTGTATTAGAACAAACTATATTGTACTTTTTTTTACTACCACTTAACTAACTTGCCTGCTTTTTAGCAAGTGCCCCTTCATTAGGGAAACGTTTATCTTAAACGAACAAGGAGCAGCAAAATATAGTAGTACAATTGGTACATAACCATTAGGGCTTTCATTGAGAGGAAGGATTATTTGAGGAACTTTTGACTTTGATAATCAGAAATGTCAAAAAAGAAGAAGTAAAACATTCAAGATTCAGGATGAGCATTTTAGCAAAATCATTTTAATTTATCAGATTCTCTATGGCAATGCTTTTATAATTGTATCCTATAAATAAGTCACAAAAACATTTTAAGGGGACACAACCAACATTTAAATATTAACCAGAAGAGAGCAAAAATAGACACTATAACAGAACATGTTTTATAGCAAGCATAGGTATTATTTGATGTAATTTTTGTCTCTTGTTTGTGTGTGTTTGTGTGTGTTCTGGATTTCTACGCTGCCAATGTGTTTATTATTTGAGTCAAAGAAAATCCAGCAAATCTCTGCCCCCTAAAAAAAAAAAAAAACAACTAAACATTGAAAATTACTACCCCTTTTTCAAGGTGTAAACTGTAAAGGACTATTGCCCGTGAATGTACAAACAATCAGATAGGTGATAAAATTCCAGTAACCCACCAAGTCTTTACTGCTAAAAAAACACTTCATTTCCCTATGTAAAAGTCCTCCCTTTGGAGCCTAATTTCTATTTTTATTTTCTCTCACATACACAAACATTGCATACAGAGTCATAGCTCACACAAAGTAGCCTACAGAATATTACACTGACAAATGCTAATTAGCTCAAAATGTTTGACAGTTTGCTTTCTTTTTTCTCATAATTATTTAAAATTGGTACATCTTTTTTTCACAGTTTTTCAGAAGGAATCTGTAAAATGATACAAACTGCCTTCCGCTCACTTTTCCTATTTTGCATTACTATAGCTACATCAAACTCAGAAATACTTACACATATACCACCACAGAAACAACAGGGAATCTTCAGAAAATCATTATTATCAACAGGCTCCAGAACCTTCCCCCTACCTATTTTCTATTCATAGATAAATGGGCAAAATAACAGCATTCCATCTGGTTTATCCCACTGGGTTTCAAATGTGCCATCTGGCCCATTCTCCATAATTATATTCATCTCTTCCAACTACCTAATAAGAGTGCAAAAGAAATCCTGGATTTATCTGATTCCATGAGAAATATTTATCGAACAGTTATTCATTAAGGTTATGTTTTTATGTAATCTTTTTTCCTGACTCAGTGTTATTTTAGGGTGTACTCACCGCTGCAATAGTTTATTTCATGGAATGAAAATTACCATGGTTTAACACCCATCGCATGGAAGAGTGGGCTGGTTCCCATCTCTGTGTGATGCAAGTATGACCGGTACTATGGCCACTGAAGATTGGAAACACCTATGTGAGTTTGAGGACAAAGAAATGGTACATGTGTCCCCACACATACAGCTCTAAGTCTGTATTTTACAATCGAAAATTACCTTACAATAGCATTCAAAACTAGAATTTTTCTAAGACTTCAGTATAAAATTTTCAACATGCAATGAACAATGGCTTTTACAGAGTATAAGCTATTCAGTTTTGTTATTGTTATGGGATTTTTATTCCTTTACTGTCTCAACTTAATGAGTGAAAGCAATAGTGAAACTTAACAGGCCTTTTGCTGGAAGAATTTTCTATCTAAATTACTTATAGAGCAACAAATATGCTATGGGAGGGAAGTGTACAGTGCTAAAAGTCAGAGAGCATAGCTCTGAGAGGCTTAAGTGATTCTGTGTGACTCAAGATTGATGCAAGTAATAATATGGTTAAGGGACAGGTAGAGATAGCAGAAGGCAATAGGTTTGTTTAATGGAGTGTCTTTCTTCTATATTACTGATGAAAGAGAAGGCAGTTATCTGCTGGTAAACACTTAAAGCTTATATTCTTTTTGTTTCCTTATTCACAGAATTACAGTTTTCCTGAAAATGTGCAATCACTAAAGTCCTAATATCAGTGTTTGTCCAGTTTTTTCCTCTATAGATTTAAATACATTAATCTTTTAAAATGCTCTAAGAATAGACTTAATGTGCATACAGATTCCTCAATCATTTCATGCCATGAGTTAAGGACTGACTTATTTATTTTATCATGGCAAAACAGACATAAAATGAAATTTAGCACGTTATTTTTAAGGGTACAGTTCAGTGGCATTATGTACATTCACATTATTATGCAATCTTCACCACTATCTCCATAAAGTTTTTCATCTTCCCCAAATGTAACTCTATATTCATTAAACAATAACTTCCCACTCCCTCCTAGGTCCTGGCAATCTACTTTCTGTCTCTATGAATCTGAGTGTTCTAGATACCTTGTATAAATAGAATCACATAGTATTTGTCCTTTTGTGGCTGGTTTCTTTCACATAGTTTATTATTGTTGAGGTCTAGTCATGTTGTAGCATATGTCAGAATTTCCCTCCATTTTAAGGATGAATAATTTTCCATTGGTTTGCTTCCACGTTTTGGGTATTGTAAATAATGATGTTGTGAATATGGAATATAAATATCTGCTTAAGTCCCTGCTTTCAATTGTTTAAGGTATACATAATATTCAGGAGTGGAATTGCTAGATCATATAGTAATTCTATTCATAACTAAATTAAACATCAGTGAGAAATCTGACTATGTATATATGTATAAGCTTATTTATTCAATTCTAATATACATCTATAGTGATTTCAGAATAGTTGATCAGTACTTTCATAGGAAACAAATTTACCATAGGGTACAGTGCATCTATAAAGTTCTTTTTGCTTTTAATCTTGTAGACTGTGTTCTTTTCCAAATATCTTTAGGTTAGCATCATTATGCTCCTTCAGGGAGGTTGTACACATTTGCAATAGACTTAGGTAGATCCTTTTTCTTACATTCTGGATTTTGTTCTAGGGTCCTCATTCTTCAAAATATTTTTGTTTTAATTTGCATACTCATAGGCTTAATTTTTCTGCTGCAAAGTTCTATATATTTGGACAAATGTATCCAATATTACCATGTTGTACAGTATATTTTCACTGCCCTAAAATATCCTATATACTTTATCTCCTCAACATCCCCCTCTTTCCTTAAACTACTGGCAACCATTCATCTGTTTACCATTTCTATAGTTTTGTCTTTTTTAGAATATCACATGACTGGTATGTACTGTATGTGGGCTGTTTAGATTGATAGACTAGTTTGTTTCATTCAGCAATATGCATGTAAGGTTAATCTATATCTTGGCAAGGTTTAATAGCTCATCTATTTTTCTCATTAAATAGAATGGTACTCACAGTTTTGTTTTCTATTCACCTATTCAAGGACATCTTGGTTGCTTTCAGTTTGGGGCAATTATGAATAAAGCTTCCATAAGTTTGCATGCATGTTTCCATATCAGCATATGTTTTCAAATCATTTGGGTACAAATCTATGAACACAATACCAGGATTATATGGTAAAACTATATTTAGCTTTGTAAGAAACTGCCAGACGTTTTTCCAATGTGGCTGTACCATTTCACATTCCCACAGCAATGAATGAGAGTTCCTGTTGAGGATTGGTTTTTAACCAGCAGTTTTGCAGAGAGATATGGCAAACAATGCTATGCTATGCTTTAAAAATGAAATAACCTACCTATCCATTCCCTCCCTGAAAGTGTTATTTCTATAGCAGGTCAGTTCAGTTCAATTCAGTCACTCAGGAAACCAGTAATAACTTGTTAAATGATGGATATTATTGCTTGAGCATCTGACCTAACAAAACCAGAAAAAACATTTAAATTATGAGATAGGAAGTCAAAACAAAGCTAAATCAAATACATGGTATAACTGAACATATTTTAAATCATGACCTAATGTGTAAAGCTTTGTTTTACTCTGCTAGATTGTAAGTGTGGGACCAGATCCATGTTTCTTAGCATTATATTCTAATTCCTAAAATATTTATGCCTAATAAATGTTTGTGGAGTGATGAAATTATAATGATAACAATGATGATGATGCTGAAGGTATGTTGAAGTAAAATGTGCTTACTATTTTTTTATGGCACATCTTAAATGCTAAGTAAGTTTCACTAAATAATAAATAAAATAGTACTTTAAAAAAAAATAACTAATCACAGGTTAGTTATAGCTAGCTCAAGGCTTTTGGTGGAGATTTTTAATTCTGGAGATAGCCTTGTCAGGCATGGGTATGAAGAGAAGCAAAGACAAATATTTGCTAATGTCAAAAAGTTATGGCTCTCATGGAGTGGAGTGGGAGTGGCGGCTTCCATGGTGGATCAGATGGTAAAGAATCTGCCTGCAATGAGGGAGACCCAGGTTTGAGCCCTGGTTTGGGAAGATCCTCTGGAAAAGGGAATGGCAACCCACTCCAGTATTCTTACCCAGAGAACTCCATGGACAGAGGAGCCTGGTGAGCTACTGTCCAGGGGCTGGCAAATGGTTGGACACGACTGAGTAACTAACATACAACACACAGTATTGTTATGGCAGACTTAGTTATAAATATCTAGTGTGGAGATGGTCAGAGAACCTTTCCTGGGAGACTTATAAGGCCAATGGATGATGGGTGAGAAACTTGGAAGAGAGTTTCCAAAAAGAGAGAGTGGTCTAACATGATTAAGATATCAATACATATGACAGAAAGTTTCAAAGCAGATTCTGTAAATGGGATATGAACGATAACCCTCAGCAGGTAACTTTAGAGAGCTGGATTTGATTTTGTTGTTGTTTTCAAGAGTGAATAAGGTTAAGGAAGTGAACACAGCCAGGGTGGATGGAGACTATATGATGAAGGGTGTTAAGAGCATCTTGCTTTGTTTTTGTATTCACTCTTCTAAAAGCAGACCTTCTCTTGTGTTCTCTTGTTTTATCTAATCTCCATGCTTCCCCTCCATTCTTCTTTCCCCCATGACACCCCGCCTCAATCTCTCTCTTAAATTCTGTCTTTGGTGCTGTGAGATTACTCACCTGCTTTTTCATACACTGGAATAAGAATTTGGTTAAGAGGAAAAAAGGTTGAAATCATATAATCCCTTATAAATGTTAGATTTTACTTTTATAGTGCAGGCTTCAAAATTCAGAGAGTGTGTTACAAGGGGTGTGCTTTGCCTTGCTGAGCTTCTGCTAGTCAGCTGACATTGCAATTTGGTAAATGTCACTACTCTCTGGGATCTAGAATGCTAGGATGCAGCTGGTCTATTGGACTCTCTCTGAAGCTATTAAAGAAATAAATATCTGACTTTTCATGGGGAATTTTTCCAAAGACATTGACCAAATGAAAATTCTTCACCAAAGTATTTGTAGAATAAACTTCCTGGTGCTGAATTGTGACATATTGGACCAGCTTAGGAAGAATTTTACTTTTATTTTTACCCTAGGGAAACAATATTCCAAAACTCACCCCTCATTTACAGCACTATTTTTACTGTTTTCTGGAACATGAGTAAAATGACTCTGTTACCCTTCTCTGCATATTTGATGTAGCTGCCTAAATCGCTCCTTGTTTAATGATTTCTCCATAATATGAACCTTAACACACACAAGAGTCCCTAACACAGAAGATGCACTCATTAAATATTAGGTGCTTTGGGTGAGAGGCAGAGCTTCTCTTTCACTTGAAACTGAAAATGCCTGTGATTACATTTTAATCTCCCTTTGCATTTAGGATGAGCCACATAACCTTGACTTTTTACATCAGAAATGTCCTCTATAGTTTCTGAAATTGAAATATACAGAGAGAGGATGTTAAAGAGACAGAGAGAGCAGAGAATATATTCTGATGGTCCATGGTGACTATGGAGCAGACACATGCTGATGCCTGGGGTGACAGAACCCATGTTTTCAAGAGAAACCTGTAACCAGGGAAGCCTCATTGTGTAGTATGCTGTGCTTGAGGCCTGTTTCCATTCTGTGGCATGATTTTGGCTAAGGTCCTGACTGCAACCTCACATTCTTTTCCTCACTCTTTTTCTGTATGTGGTTTTCAAGGCTCCTGGTATTCACTCTATTTTTAAAAATTTATTTTCTGCTTAAATAATAATCAGAGTCAGGTTCTGTTGCCTACAGCTAAGAACCCTGAAAGATACAATTGCCATATACATCAAAACTCAGAAGCAGCCACCATGGATCTTAAATTTAACTCTGACTATGTATTATTAATGCCTCAAGAATCTCAAGTATGGGAAATCTATGTGAAAATACTCTGTCTATTCTTGAGAGCTGGTAATGAAGTGAGATGCTAAGGATTGATTACTTAAGGCATGAATTTGGTGAGTGAGCTCCCAGTAGGTCAGATTCTGATTGCTGCCTATGGAGACTGCTTTCCCAGTTTGAGAAATAAAAGCCCAAGCTCCAAAACGATTTTTCTGACTAATTTCTAGTAATGTTCCCTTAATAAACAGAACCAATTTTTAAAAGTCTACTCAATAATATCCCAAATAATGATTTCTGTTGCTAAATTCTTCAAGGACTTTTTGTATAATGATCTCCTAACTTCACCGGTTTAGTGTTGTGACTCTATGATCCTTTTTAATGGATCATGCTTCCACCTCAGTCCCTTTGCCCTCAAAGTAGAACTTTTCTAGCTAATTGGGTGCGCCCTTAAAAATGTCTGATAGTTTCCTCTTGTTTAAAATCTGAGATTCCTCATAATTCTTTAAGAGAAAAAGTATGTTTCAGGATTTGACTTAAAATAAATATTTATGTTGAAATGACAATATCATATTGTCTTAATATGCCAACATAGAATCATAAGAATTTTCTTTTGATGGTTTTATAATGTGGGACAAAATATGAAAGTGTTTTGGTTTCCTGTAATTTAAAAGTTTGTCTTGATACTTTGATAATATCTTTGAACAAATAAAGTGTATAGACATTGGCATGATGGACAGAAAGTTCCTCTGCCCTTTATATGCAAATCAAATGGATTTATTTCCTTGAAGTAGAAGTAATCTTAGCAGATAAATGACCCCAATATATACTTGTTATCATGGAAAGTAATTATTTAGGCTTGGTTGGTAGATAAACAGATTCTTCAGAAAATTGACTGGTTAAATAACCTATAGATACATTTGAAAAAAGGATCTTCTAGTGTTCAGCTGAAATAATAAAGGATATAACACTTTACCAATGTTATTTAATTGGCAAGATGGACATTGAATAAAATCCAGTATTATTTGGATAAACCAATATGATATATTGGGCTTCCCAGGTAGCTCAGATGGTAAAGAATCTGCCTGCAATGTGGGAGACCTGGGTTCAATCCCTGGGTTGGGAAGATCCCCTGGAGGAGGACATGGGAGCCCACTCCAGTATTCTTGCCTGGAAAATCCCCATGAACAGAGGAGCCTGGTGGGACATGACTGAGTGACTAAATACAGCATGATGTGACATATTGCCTAGAAGTTTGACCCTGAGAGTTTGCATGACGTCAAACTTATTTTTCTTTTCAGGAAAATCTTGTCCTACTCATGGGTGGTCTTTCCATATTGAGTCTTATCAATATTCATAAGGGGAAGTGAAATCTATTCTGAGCTTAGCTGACTGTTGAATTATATGACCCCATTCTTTTCCAGTACAAACCAGTCCTGCTTTCACATAGATGTCAAAGAGCATAAACTCAATTCACTTCTATTTAGTACTTATCAAAATTGGGCTGAAATGGATAAACTCTAGGGAATATTGTCTGAATGATATTTAAACTTTCTACTCATTTATCAATCAATTTACATTAGTTATTTAAAAATTATGCTCTAGAATACTCTGTTCTAACAAGACTTTGATTAAACTGTCACTGTGTAATAGAGATGAAGGTAGGGTGGTCTTAGTTGGAGTGCAACTAATTAGCCTTCATCCTAATTACCAAGAACTTGGCTTTCCCTAGATCTAGAGAGTAGTATTTAGAAAACTTCACTGTGTTAATCTGGTTTGATGCACTAAGACATTCCATCAAAGAATGTACACCATATCCATACTGTTCAAATCCCCACCACCTAGGATTACCTTATTTCATTTAATGTGTTGTATGACACAGGCCATGGATGGCTTATGAAAAATATTGAATACAACACTTTGAAACTCATCATAGCTCTATTACAATTATAATATTGGCACATTTGTCATCATTGTAACTCCTCTTTACTCACAGGAAAACTATTTCACATAACACAGCGAGGAATAATTATGTGAAATCAATTTGTGTTCATCTTTGGAACATTGGGACATTGGGATTCCTTATATTCACTGGTTGTTTTTAAGCTAAAATCTAGCAAGTACACAATAAATGACCTATGGCCATGTTTTGTGTATTAATGTTTGATTTTGTGTGTTCTGGTTGTGTTTTTGTTTATTTGGGGATTGCTTTTGAACTTGATTTTATCTTTAACCTGTTTTGTTTCTCAATCAAAAAAAAATCTGATTAACAGTGTTTGTACTTTTGAATGCTGCCTGAAATTCACGTTTTGGGGTCTTTTTTTGAACAAGGCAGGATATAAATTTGTTAGAATAATTTTAAAATGTATTATCTCTATTTTCTCATCCATTGTGAAATCTTGGTTTTGTACATTTAATATGGCACCTTCTGGAGTTTTCCTTCTCTTTTCTCAATACTTATTTTCAATAAATCCACTTATTCCTAATCTGTTTTTTTTCACACACATACTAAAAATAAGCTACTAAGAAATTTTCAAATATTTGTTGTGCTCATAAACAATTGTGAACAGCCCATTTATTCAAAGATAATTTAGGTATAAACATTTGTCTTCTACTTTTAATTCAAAAGCCTCCTAAGTTCCCAGTCTGGTGCAAAAACTCTAAGTTCAAAATGCTTCCAAAATCTTAACAACTGGACAGAGTAATTAGACAATAAAGGCAGCCACTAGTGCTCTTGTACTCATTAGCAGAAAACTAAATAGCAGAGCTTTTAAAAATGTTTTCAAAAGCTAAGTGAGTACACCAAAGAGAGCTATTATGGGCACAGAGATTTCAGACATGTAAATTGAGTTGAACTTTGTTTGCATCCATCAACCTGTCCTCAGTGAGGTTAACCAGGAATTTTGTAAAGCTTTGCTGTAGTAATTGGTATATCTAAAATAATAACCAGCTTCCAAAGTATGGTCTATTAGAGGTAGCAACCTTAACATTGGGGAGAACAGGAATTTAACTTTATCAGTTCCAACTATATTTCAGGGTTATAGGGGTGTTCTGGTACCATCAATTGATTGACCAAATTAATAGGTAGAGCTCAGGTGTCCTTAAATAGCCAAATTTTATTAAGAAATACTCTTCTTATAACATCTGGCTCAATATAACTGACTTAAAATAAATATTTCCCAGTGTTAAAAAATTAGCTGCTTAATAGTCAGAGAGTCTAGCAGATCCCCAGGGATAATTAGACAGAATCACACTATGGAAACTGGGAGGCACATCAGGCAGATAATTTCTAATACATTTTAAGCAGTGGCTCTCCACTTCTGCACTGTAATTATTTCTCACACAATATGATCCATCCCAGGGCAGAATTTTTGAATATAAACATAACTTTCAGTGGGAACCACTAATGAAGGAGCAATGCTTAGTGCTATCTAGCACAAGGACATGCATAAATCATAATCTTGAAATGCAAAAACAGAATGAACTATTCTATTATTCAAGGGTCACAGTCCTCAATACATTAGTATCTCCCAAGCTAATGACATCAAGTAGACTTTCATTCCAGCTAAAACTTTCTAACCCACAAAAGCAAAATGAATACATTTACTATTTCTAAATTTCCTTAAGACACTTTCTAATTAACTGTATAATTTGGGACAACATATAACTAGCATTTCTTTCAAACAAAGCCAGTATTTTAATCAAGCCAAATATCCTCCAAAATGATTTATACATTGAATCTTTTTTATAAATTAGCCTAATGTTTTATATATAATAATTGTGTTCATCTCTAATTTACTTAAAATTCTGCCACAGGACAAAATCTGTAGACAGATTTTTTACAAACCTGTGAGCTGATATAATATTTAGAAACCACTGAGATAATGATAGATAAAAAAGAAAATTAATATATATATATTTTTCTGTTTTACCTAGAGCCAAGACGAAGACAAGAAATTAAGCACTGTATTGCTTTCTAGTTTTTTCTAGGTGTGCTCACTGTGATGTCAAAGAATCCTCTGTGTGTGTGTGTGTGTTGACAGTAAGAGATGTTTCTGGCCTGACCTTTCATTTTCCCTTATACCCAGGATTTTGTCATAGCTTCCATGTATGTGCATATTATAAGCTGATGCCATATTTAAACCACTAGGGTTTGGCAGATGCCATCTAGGTAAATACTACTCAATATCCCTTCATTCTTTGGAACTCTATTTCTCTCCTCCATTTGTTTTCCTTCCTTTCCCACCAGCTCATTCTTTAAAATGAAAGCATGTCTTATCTTCATGTTTTATTTGGTATATCTTGCTAAATATAATTATGAAAAACTTCCTTTCAATTATATTTCTGAACTGTAGCAATTTTTGTTATACTTAACATGTTGCCTCTATAGAAGCCTTGATAAGGTGAAGTATGAGTGAAGTCGCTCAGTCGTGTCCGACTCTTTGTGATCCCATGGACTGTATTCTACCAGGCTCTTTCGTCCCTGGAATTTTCCAGGCAAGAATACTGGAGTGGGTTGCCATTTCTTTCTCCAGGAGGTCTTCCTAACCCAGGGATCAAACCTGGGTCTCCCACATTGTAGTCAGACACCTTACCATCTGAGCAATCCCTCACTAGTTGGATGTGTCCAGTGCTGCAATTATTCTATTTCTCAAAGAAGAGGTCAAGCTAAATAATGTAGAGAAAATTCCAATGGGCCTAGCTCTTCCCATCAGAATGGAGAATAACCTCTAAGACTATTTAATTACAGCCTTTGTTAGAATTGTGAAAATCTAGCCCAGTTTTTGTTGGTAGTTATCCAACCACCAGATCTTCTGCTAGAAGCTTCATGAAGAGAAACAAGGAAACACAAACCAAACTCAAAATGATGAGTTTTTTGTGAAATTCATACTGTAAGATTGGGGCCATTTAGACAAAATAATGGATATGTGGTATATAGTTCGGTTTGGATCGTCATAGCACAGTAAAGGAAGGGATTCTTATTTATTCTTAATAATGTAATTAAAATGTAGTCAGAGTCAGTGAGGTAATATAATTTCAGGCATATTTCAATAATATTTTATAAGTTTATCCAAAAAATTGCTATCTGCAAAGCAAAAGAGACCAATTGCTTTGTGGACCAATTGAGGAATAGAAATATATATAAAACAAATTCTCACTCTTCATTTCAATTTGAAACATCACATGAATTCTGTGTCTTCATGTATTTTGCTATGCTCCTCTATTTGAATTAATAATGAAAATAAGGAAATAATTATCCACTTCCATTTCACTGAATGATGAAATATTTGAAAAATTATTGTTGAGCCTGGTTGACATGAGGAAAAGAATTTTTCCTAAACATAAGTAAACTTCCCTGGTGGCTCAGATGGTAAAGCGTCTGCCTACATTGTGGGAACCCAGGCTCAATCCCTGGGTGGGGAGATCTCCTGGAGAAGGAAATGGCAACCCACTCCAGTATTCCTGCCTGGAAAATCCCATGGATGGAGGAACCTGGTAGACTACAGTCCATGGGGTCACAAAGAGTTGGACATGACTGAGCAACTTCACTTTCTTTTTTTCAATAAGTAAACTTTAAGTTACCCAGGTAGACAGTGGATTTCAATCTGAGCAGCCCAACCACAGAGTCCATGATTCTAACTATTCTTGGTTACAGGCTCATAGTTTTGTGTCTTCAGTTCAGTTCAGTCGCTCAGCCATGTCTGACTCTTTGCGACCTCATCAACTGTAGCATGCCAGGCCTCCCTGTCCATCACCAACTCCTGGAGTCCACCCAAACCCATGTCCATTGAGTCGGTGATGCCACCCAACCATCTCATCATCTGTCATCCCCTTCTCCTCCTGCTCTCAATATTCCCCAGCATCAGGGTCTTTTCAAAACAGTCAGCTCTTTGCATCAGGTGGCCAAAGTATTAGAGTTTCAGCTTCAACATCAGTCCTTCCAATGAACACCCAGGACTGATCTCATTTAGGATGGACTGGTTGGGTCTCCTTGAAAAAGCATCATTTCTTTGATGCTCAGCTTTGTTTATAGTCCAACTCTCACATCCATACATGACCACTGGAAAAACCGTAGCCTTGACTAGACAGACCTTTGTTGACAAAGTAATGTCTCTATTTTTTAATATGCTATCTAGGTTGGTCATAACTTTCCTTCCAAGGAGTAAGTGTCTTTTAATTTCATGGCTGCAATCACCATCTGCAGTGATTTTGGAGCCCAGAAAATAAAGTCAGCCACTGTTTCCACTGTTTCCCCATCTATTTGCCATGAGGTGATGGGACCAGATGCCATGATCTTAGTTTTCTGAATGTTGAGCTTTAAGCCAACTTTTTCACTCTCCTCTTTCACTTTCATCAAGAGGCTCTTTAGTTCTTCACTTTCTGCCATAAGGGTGGTGTCATCTGCATATCTGAGGTTATTGATATTTCTCCCAGCAATCTTGATTCCAGCTTGTGCTTCCTACAGCCTAGCATTTCTCATGATGTACTCTGCATATAAGGTAAATAAGCAGGGTGACAATATACAGCCTTGAGGTACTCCTTTTCCTATTTGGAATCAGTCTGTTGTTCCATGTCCAATTCTAACTGTTGCTTCCTGACCTGCATACAGGTTTCTCAAGAGGCAGGTCAGGTGGTCTGGTATTCCCATCTGTTTCAGAATTGTCCACAGTTTTTTGTGATCCACACAAAGGCTTTGGCATAGTCAATAAATCGGAAATAGATGTTTTTCTGGAACTCTCTTGCTTTTTCGGTGATCCAGTGGATGCTGGCAGTTTGATCTCTGGTTCCTCTGTCTTTTCTAAAACCAGCTTGAGCATGTGGAAGTTTACATTTCACCTATTGCTGAAGCCTTGCTTGGAGATTTTTGAGCATTACTTTACTAGCGTGTGAGATGAGTGCAATTGTGTGGTAGTTTGAGCTTTCTCTGGCATTGCCTTTCTTTGCCATTGGAATGAAAACTGACCTTTTCCAGTCCTGTGGCCACTGCTGAGTTTTCCAAATTTTCTGCCATATTGAATTCAGCACTTTCACAGCATCATCTTTCAGGATTTGAAATAGCTCAACTGGAATTCCATCACCTCCACAAGCTTTGTTCGTAGTGATGCTTCTTAAGGTCCACTTGACTTCATATTCCAGAATGTCTGATGAGTGCGAGAGAGCTCACCATAGTGATTATCTGAGTCGTGAAGATCCTTTTTCTACAGTTCTCTTGTGTATTCTTGCCATATTTGTGTCTTACCATACATTAATTAGAAGGAAGTGGCTACCCACTCTAGTATTCTTGCCTGGAGAAGTCCATGGACAGAGGAGCCTGGTGGGTTGCAGTCTGTGGGATCACAGAGAGTCAGACATGACTGAGCTACTGAACATACTTTAAATAAAACAGTGTATTCTTTTCTATAGGTTAACACTGCCTATTCAGCCAATTAAGCACTATTGCTTAAAACTTATAGCAGCAAAAGACAAACTCAATGCAAATGTCATTAATTGTTAGACAGTATTTTATTATGTATAGTTTAAACATATGGAAAATACTATAAATTTAGCATGGATTGTTTCTAGAGCAGCACTATTAAATAGAACTTTCTGCAATGATGAAAAGATTTGATATATGAGTTGTCTAATACCATAGCTTCATGTAATTATTGAGCACTTGGAATATGGCTAGTAAGACTGGAATATGATCTCTCCATTTTATTTAATTTCAGTTAATTTAAACTTAAATAAAATTGTCCCATGTGGCTGGTAGTTACTACATTGAACACCTCAACAATGGAGAATGTCCTAAAGTAATGGCTTTCAGTCCTTTATGACTGTGAATAGGGAAAGAGATATATTTTACATCATAATGTCATATGCCTTAATTGTGTTATTGTTTCTATATGCATAAAACCAAAACACAAATTTCATAATAACTCTAACAAACTTTCAGCCTGATAGTAGCATTTCAATTCTATCATTTAGTAAAAATGTTGCCTCACATAATTAATTCTATGGCACATGAACGTTTGGAGATCTGTTTCACAACCCTTCAGTGAAGGATCTGTAGGTATGTGTAAACTTAGTCGCTCAGTCGTGTCTGACTCTTTGTGACCCCATGGATTGTAGCTTGCCTGTCTGTAGGTATAAAGATGTCATTTTCACTCATTTTCTGAATTGACCTGAAAGTCACTCCCAAGCACCGACACAAGTTGCACTGAACATTTTACTCTTGTACTTCCTTTACTGGGGCTAAAGGGAAATAAGAGCACCTTGAGTCTTGAAAAGAGAGAGCATCTTTGTGGTAGGTTTATTTTCCATTTTCAGTGAAAGCTTGTGCTGATGGTTATTGAGGATGTTAAGGAATGACTGGAGATAGAAAACCTCACCTTTTCAGGCCAAAAGTGTGAGAAGTATGTGCAGGGACAGTTGCATCAGCAAAGCACCACAATGTGGCTCAGGAGGAAGACAGAGGAAATGATCAAAGCTATAAACAAATCTAAGAAGGGAGATGGAGGCAAGGAACAAAAGCAATAAGTCTTCTCTATCTGGAGTACAAGAGTCTGCTGCATGTCTTAGAATCGACTTACACACATCCTCCTTAGTGGCTGAAAAATACATTCCTCAGAATAACAAAGGGACATATTACATCTCTCAGTCACCGTTAGCATATGGCAAATCTAATGCTTATTGATGATGTCTGCTAATTAAAGTTCTTCCTAAAACATTATAAAAAGTATTGACAAGTAGAATGTGTCAGGCTGTCCTGTGTTATCTCTTCTATCTGGATAAAAGCTGTGGATCTCCCCTTTCAATCAATGAACTTGGTTTAGTACTTAATAGTACTATTATACTATAATAAATTGCCTTAATTGCTTAAAAACAAGAATATACACAGTAAATTATGAAACAATTGTATAATTTTTTATCTTTGTTGCAAGGAGTTTAAATTTTGTTTTTCCTTTTCTACTTATATAGGTTTACTATTAAATGTGCATGAAATCTTATCAGTGTGATCCAAAGTTGGGAAACTGAAAGTCAAACCAACTACATGTAATATTTTTCAAAATCAGTGTTAATGTATTTTTTCCTTTTTCCTTTCAGAATTGTTTTTTAGGTTATCAAAACACTATCTCTGTTTATTTATCTTCACGACTCAACTGAAAAGTTATCTCTTTTTCTAAAGTCTTATCTTGAATTTTCTTTAAATGCATTGTCTGACCCTGCATTCCAATCTCTAGGCAGTTTGTGGGAAGTTTTGTAAATTTATTTTACAGTATTTGATATTAGAGAATAGGAAATTTATATCAATACCAGACAAATACAGATGAAAATGGGTTGTCTCATCCTCTATTTACCTCCATTTTTTTCATGAGTATATTTGTAGCTTTAAAAGTATTCATAGGATTTTTCTTGGTTAAAATCTATCACAAGCTTATATAAAACAATGCAAAGAAAATATAGAAGGAAAAGAGGACACAACATATTTGGGTCTTATCTCATACATTTTCTCTGTTTTCAATTTTAGCATATGTGCTCTGAAGTGAATCACATAATAATTCCTACAGTCTATGATCTTCACACTTTCAAATCCAAACTACATTTATTATTAATTTTCTGAGGTGTCAAGTGTTTGTAACAAATATGCTAGAGGTCATATTTGTTCAAGGACTGTGATGATTTCTTCAAAGGATTTTCTTCTAAAAGGAAGAAAAACTATAAAAAAAATTTGGTTGGATATTTTGCCATCGTTTACAAAAGCTATTTTTATTTCACTTACTGTGTACATTTCATGAAAAAGTGTTCAAGTGGTATAGAATTCTGTATGTGTGTGAATGTATAGGTATATATGTGTATATGTATAGGTAAATGTGTGTATACATGTGTGTGTGTGTTCAATATTAAAACAGGAAACTTGGGAATTTAGTCTTTCCAGCAAAATGATTTTTTCTGTGTTCTGTAGAAACTCTGACTAAAATTCCCAAAGACTCATAAGCCAGACCATTTTGTTAGGCTATAATTATTAGAGAGTAATTTCTCATATTGAGCCAAACTTTGTTCTGCTGTAACTTTCACAAAATAATACTAATTATACTCCTAAAACTATAGTAAAAAAAATAATAACTAGTCTTTAAAATGATGTGTTTTCAACTAGAGCTTCAAATCATGAAAAGAGCTTTACCGATTTTTCTGCTAATATAATAATAAATTTTATAAGTGATATAAATCATACTATAAAGTATCTTTAACAAAATAAGGTGACAGTCATTCATAATCTAATAATCCAGGAAAAAACTATTTATATTTTTATATAAATGTCAGCATTTTAATGCATTTCTGCATAGCCACATCTTGGAAAAAAATTATTTTCAACTTACATATCATTTTATAGCCACTTTGTTCAGTTATGCAATCGTATCTTATTTTATATATGTATCTGTATGTGTGCTCAGTCGCTTAGTTGTGTTTCAACTTTTTGCAGCTCCATGGACTGTAGCCTGCCAGGCTCCTATGTCCATGGAATTTTCCAGGCAAGAATACTGGAGCAAGTCGCCATTTCTTTCTACTGCAGGGGATCTTTCAGAGCCAGGAATCAAACATGTTTCTCCTGCCTCTCCTGCATTGACAGGCAGATTCTTTCCCACTAGCACCACCTGGGAAGCCCATATGTATCTCTGTGTGTAAAATCTAAGTTTTATTGGATGCATGATATTCGGTCATATTCTATTGCATTGTTTAAGAATTTATAGTCTTTTCTTAAAATTAATTTCTGTGTTTTTCTAGGTCAAAGTTGTTTGTGTGTTTTTAATAACGTTGACACGTATTTCCCTTCAATATAGTGTCGGGTCCTGAGAATGAAGAAGTAAATATTTGGAACCAAGCCCCGCTGTGACTGACTAGAAAACCCGAACAAAGGACTTTCATCTTGATATCACTGTAGGTTAACAACAAAATCATTTTTATATGCATTTTAAATGAAATAAAACCAAATTCACACCAAATTCTCCTTCAACTCAGCACCTAGTTCATTTTATTAAGCCAGAATAGTCTTCATTAAAATTTGAGAATGATATTATAACAAAAATATCAGGTCAAACTCATCCATGGAAATAA
Source organism: Odocoileus virginianus (assembly GCF_023699985.2). Taxonomy (NCBI): domain Eukaryota; kingdom Metazoa; phylum Chordata; class Mammalia; order Artiodactyla; family Cervidae; genus Odocoileus; species Odocoileus virginianus. The sequence continues at coordinate 20,419,141 of NC_069698.1, forward strand.
ATGTAAAAATACAAATTACCAAATAAATTGTATTAGAAGTACATGCAAAGTTAATATATCCAGAAATTAGAGTTGTTTTAATGTTCAAAAATTGTTATCATCTCCATATATATAAAATTATTTTGTAAACAGTATCTATTATCAAAATGCCTAGAATACTACAACTAAGAGACTTGGTTAAACATTTAAAGGGAATCTACTAAACAACAATAGCACATATCAATTTAACTAAAAAAATTTTAAGACATTTGTCTCTAATCTAAGATAGATACTTAGATTACTACAACTTTTCCAATACTTTGGCCACCTGATAGGAAAAGCTGACCCATTGGATAAGACCCTGATCCTGGAAAGATTGAAAGCAGGAGGAGAAGGGGGCAACAGAAGATGAGATGGTTGGATGGTATCATTGACATAATAGGCATGAGTTGGAGCAAACTCTGGGAGATAGTGAAGGACAGGGAAGCCAGGCATGCTGCAGTCATGGGGTTGCAAAGACTTGGACATAACTTAGCGACTAAACAGCAGTCAAGTATATCACTTGCAAATATCTTCTCCCATTCAGTAGGTGGCTATTTCATTACATTGATAGCTTCCTTTACTGTGCAACAGTTGATGTAGTCCCATTTGTTTATTTTTACTTTTGCTTTCCTTGCCTGAGGAGACATATTCAAAAAAATATTGTTAGATTGATGTGTACCCCCTATGTTTCCTTCTATGAATTTTATTGTTTCAGGTCATACATTTATTTCTATAATCCATTTTGAGTGTATTTATTTTATAGTGTGAAACAATAGTCCAATTTGAATATTTGCATGTAGCTGTCTACTTTTCCCATCAACCATTTATAGAAGAGACTGTCTTTTTCCCACTGTATATTTTTGCCTCCTTTCTCATAGATTGATTTACCATCTATGTATGGGTTTATTTCTGGGCTCTCTGTACTACTGTTCTAATGATATGTGTCTGCTTTTGTGCCAGTACCATAATCTTGATTACTATAGCCTTGTACTATACTTTGAAATAAGGGAGCATGATTCCTCCATCTTTGTTGTTCTTTCTCTTGATTATTTGAGATAATCAGGCTCTTTTGTATTACCAGGCATAATTTAAAATTATTTGTTCTGGTTATGTGAATGAAGACATTGGTATTTTGTTAGGGATTACACTGAATCTATAGATTGCCTTGAGTAGAATGGTCATTTTAATAATATTCATTCTTGTAATTTATAAGCATGGAATATCTGTCCATTTGTTACTTTTATGTTCAGTTCATTTCATCACTTCTTATAGTTTTCTCTGCACCAGTACTTTACCTTCTTGGTTAGATTTATTGCTAGATATTTTCTTCTTTTTGATGTGATGGTAAATAGGACTGGTTTCTTAATATCTCTTTCTGATAATTCTCTGATGGTTCATTGTTAGTGTATAGATACACAATAGATTTGTTTATATTAATTTTGTATCCTACAGATGAATCCAGTTCATTAAAAATTGGATTTTGGTGTATCATTAGTGTTTTCTATGTATAGTATCATGTTACATTCAAACAGTGACAGTTTTACTTCTTCCTTTCCAGATTGGATTCCCATTATTTACTTTTCTCATCTGATTGCTGTGGATATTGTTTCAGTTGTTGTTATGGTTCAGTCATTAAGCTGTCTCCAGGTCTTTCTGACCACATGGATTGCAGCATGACAGTCTTCCCCATCCTTCACTGTTTCCCAAAATTTGCTCAAACTCATTTCTATTGAGACAGTGATGCCATCCAACTATCTCATCCTCTGCGGCCACCTTCTTTTCCTTCTCTCAATCTATACCAGTATTAGGGTATTTTCCAGTGAGTTGGCTCTTTGCATTAGGTGGCCAAATTGTTGGAGCTTCAGCATCAGTCCTTCCAATGAATATTCAGTGTTGATTTCCTTAGGATTGACTGGCTGGATCTCCTTGTGGTGCAAGGGACTCTCAAGAATCTTCTCCAACAACACAGTTCAAAAGCATCAGTTTTTCAGCACTCAGCTTTCTTTATAGTCCAACTCTCACATCCACACATGACTCTGGAAAATCATAGCTTCACGGCACAGGAGTGGTCGAGAGGAGCTACCCCACATCCAAGGTAAGGAACAGTGGCTGCTCCAGCAAGTGCAGCCGTGAAGATATTCCCCACATCCAAGGTAAGAGAAACCCAAGTAAGATGGTAGGCACTGAGAGAGGGGATCAGAGGGCAGACGGACTGAAACCACAATCACAGACAATTAGCCAATTTGACCACATGGACCACAGCCCTATATAACTCAGTGAAACTAAGCCAGGCTGTGTGGGGCCACCTAAGATGTATGGGTCCTGATGGAGAGGTCTGGCAGAATGTGGTCCACTGGAGAAGGGGATGGCAAACCACTTTGGTATTCTTGACTTGAGAACTCCATGAACAGTAAGAAAAGGCAAAAGGATAGGACATTGAAAGATGGACTCCCCAGGTAGGTAGGTGCCTAATATGCTGCTGGAGATGAGTGGAGAAATAACTCCAGAAAGAACAATGGGATGGAGCCAAAGCAAAAACAATATCCATCTGTGGATGTGACTGGTGATAGAAGCAAGGTCCGATGCTATAAAGAGCAATATTGCATAGGAACCTAGAATGTTAGGTCCATGAATCAAGGCAAATTGGAAGCATTCAAACATGAGATGGCAAGGGTGAACATCAATATTCTAGGAATCAGCAAACTAAGATGGACTGGAATGAGTGAATTTAACTCAGATGATCATTATATCTACTACTGTGGGCATGAATCCCTTAGAAGAAATGGAGTAGCCATCATGGTCAACAAAAGAGTCTGAAATGCAGTACTTGGATGCAATCTCAAAAATGACAGAATGATCTCTGTTCATTTCCAAGGCAAACCATTCAATATCACGGTAATCCAAGTCTATGCCCTGACCAGTAATGCTGAAGAAGCTGAATTTGAATGGTTCTATGAAAACCTACAAGACCTTTTAGAATAAACATCCCCAAAAGATGTCCTTTTCTTTATAGGGGACTGGAAAGCAAAAATAGGAAGTCAAGAAACACCTGGAGTAACAGACAAATTTAGCCTTGGAGTACAGAATGAAGCAGGGCAAAAGCTAGTAGAGTTTTGCGAAGAGAATGCACTGGTCATAGCAAACACCGTCTTCCAACAACACAAGAGAAGACTCTACACATGGACATAACCAGAAGGCCAATACCGAAATCAGATTGATGATATTCTTTGCAGCCAAATATGGAGAATCTATATACAGTCAGCAAAAACAAGACTAGGAGCTGACTGTGGCTCAGATCATGAGTTCCTTATTGCCAAATTCAGACTGAAATTGAAGAAAGTGGGGGAAACCACTAGACCATTCAGTTATGACCTAAATCAAATCTCTTATGACTATACAGTGGAAGTGAGAAATAGATTTAAGGGACTAGATCTGATAGAGTGTCTGATGAACTATGAACAGAGGTTTGTGACACTGTACAGGAGACGGGAATCAAGACCAACCCCAAGAAAAAGAAATGCAAAAAAGCAAAATGGGTGTCTGAGGAGGCCTTACAAATAGCTGTGAAAAGAAGAGATGTGAAAAGCAGAGGAGAAAAGGAAAGATATACCCATTTGAATGCAGAGTTCCAAAAAATAGCAAGGAGAGATAAGAAAGGCTTCCTCAGCAATCAATGCAAAGGAATAGAGAAAAACAATGGAATGGGACAGACTAGAGATATCTTCAAGAAAATTACAGATACCAAGGGAACATTTCATGCAAAGATGGGCTCAATAAAGGACAGAAATGGCACGGACCTAACAGAAGCAGAAGATATTAAAAAGAGGTGGAAAGAATACACAAAAGAACCGTATAAAAAAGATCTTCATGACCTAGATAGTCACAATGGTGAGATCACTCACACTCACCTAGAGCCTGACATCCTGGAATGTGAAGTCCAATGGGCTTTAGGAAGCATTACTACGAACAAAGCTTGTGGAGGTGATGGAATTCCAGTTGAGCTATTTCAAATCCTGAAAGATGATGCTGTGAAAGTGCTGAATTCAATATGGCAGCAAATTTGGAAAACTCAGCAGTGGCCACAGGACTGGAAAAGGTCAGTTTTCATTTCAATCCCAAAGAAAGGCAATGCCAGAGAAAGCTCAAACTACCACACAATTGCACTCATCTCACATGCTGGTAAAGTAATGCTCAAAAATCTCCAAGCAAGGCTTCAGCAATATGTGAACTGTGAACTTCCAGATGTTCAAGCTGGTTTTAGGAAAGGCAGAAACCAGAGATCAAACTGCCAGCATCCGTTGAATCATCGAAAAAGCAAGAGAGTTCCAGAAAAACACCTATTTCTGCTTTATTGACTATACCAAAGCCTGTGGATCACAAAAATCCATGGACAATTCTGAAACAGATGGGAATACCACCTGACCTGCCTCTTGAGAAAACTGTTTGCAGGTCAGGAAGCAACAGTTAGAATTGGACATGGAACAACAGACTGATTCCAAATAGGGAAAGGAGTATGTCAAGGCTGTATATTGTCACTCTGCTTATTTAACTTATATGCAGAGTACATCACGAGAAATGCTGGGCTGGAGGAAGCACAAGCTGGAGTCAAGATTGCCAGGAGAAATATCAATAACCTCAGATATGTGGATGACACCACCCTTATGGCAGAAAGTGAAGAACTAAAGAGACTCTTGATGAAAGTGAAAGAGGAGAGTGAAAAAGCTGGCTTAAAGCTTAACATTCAGAAAACTAAGATCATGGCATCCAGTCGCATCACTTCATGGCAAATAGATGGAGAAACAGTGGAAACAGTGGCTGTCTTTACTTTTTGGGCTCCAAAATCACTGCAGATGGCGATTGCAGCCATGAAATTAAAAGACGCTTACTCCTTGGAAGGAAAGTTATGACCAACCTAGATAGCATATTAAAAAGCAGAGACATTACTTTGTCCACAAAGGTCCGTCTAGTCATGGCTATGGTTTTTCCAGTGGTCATGTATGGATGTGAGAGTCGGAATATAAAGAAAGCTGAGCACCAAAGAATTGATGCTTTTAACTGTGGTTTTGCAGAAGACTCTTAAGAGTTCCTTGGTCTGCAGGGAGTTCCATCCAGTCCATCCTAAACGAGATCAGTCCTGGGTGTTCATTGGAATGACTGATGTTGAAGCAGAAACTCCAATACTTTGGCCACCTGATGCGAAGAGCTGACTCATTGGAAAAGACCCTGATACTGGGAAAGATTGTGGGCAGGAGAAGAAGGGGACGACAGAGGATGAGATGGTTGGGTGGCATCACTGACTCAACAGACATGAGTTTGGGTAAACTCCGGGAGTTGGTGATGGATAAGGAGGCCTCGCGTGCTGAGGTTCATGGGGTCGCCAAGAGTCATATACGACGGAGCGTCTTGGCTGAACTGAACTGGACTGTGTTTACGGACCTTTGTTGGCAAAGTGGTGTCTCTGATGTTGAATATGCTGTCTTGGTTTCTTCCAAGGAGCAAACATCTTTTAATTTCATGGCTGCAGTCACCATCTGCAGTGATTTTGGAGCACAAGAAAAGAGTCAGTCACTATTTCCATTGTTTCCCCATCTATTTTCCATGAATGAAGTCATGTCATGATCTCAGCTTTTTGAATGTTGATTTTAAGCCAGTTTTTTTTCCACTCTCCTCTTTCACCTTTATCAAGAGGCTCTTTAGTTGCTCTTTCCTTTCTGCCATTAGAGTAGTATCATTTGAATATCTGAGGTTGTTGATATTTCTGCTGGCAATCTTGATTCTTGCCTGTGATTCATCCAGCCTGGCATTTCACACTATGTAATCATATAAGTTAAATAAGCAGGTGACAATATACAGTCTTGATATACTCCTTTCCCAATTTTGAACCAATCGATTGTTCCATGTCTGATTCTACCTGTTAGCTCTTGACCTGCATACAGGGTCCTAGTACGCACAAGATTTTCTTTGAGCCTTTCAAGAATCTCTGTTTGTCCCAGTCTCTGTTTCTCCCTGTCTTGTGGAATTTCTGAAATTGAATTCTGCTGGCCTTCCAACTCAGATCCCATGGAGATTCCCACTCTCTTTGCTGCATCCAGTTTGGGAAGTCTGGTGAGGCCTAGAACCTTACCGCCGTGTGAGAACTTCTTTGGTGTAATTGTTCCCCTGTTTGTGGGTCACCCACTCAGCAGCTCTATGGTAAGTCTAATGGATACCTCCTCCAAGAGCACTTAAGCCAGACATCGTGCCTCTTAGGACTCCTGCTGTCAGTGCCCCTTTCCTCAAGGCAGGCCGTTGCTGACCCACGCCTCCCCAAAAGATCCTCAAACACTCACAGGCAGGTCTGGCTCACTCTCGTCTGGGAGTCATTACTCCTTTCTTGTAGGTCCTGATGGGCACAATTTTTTTTTTTTTTTTGTGCCTCCAAGAGTTTCTGGTGGGTATGAGGTTTGATTTTATCATGATTATGCATCCACTACTACCTGTTGCCACTTCTCCTTTGTCTTGGACATGGGGTACCTTTCTTTGGTAGGTTCCAGCATCCTCCTGTTGATGGTTTTTCAGCAGCTAGTTGTGATTTTGGTGCTCTTGCAGGAGAGGATGAGTGCATGGCCTTCCAGTCTGTCATCTTGGCTTCTATTTTTGTACTTTCAATACTACATCAAATAAAAGTGGTGATAGTCAACGTCTTTATCTTGTTCCTGTTCTTAAAGGAAATGCTTTCAGCTTTTTACCACTGAGTTTGGAGAAGGAAATGGCAACCCACTCCAGTATTCTTGCCTGGAAAATCCCATGGACTGAGGATCCTGGTAGGCTACAGCCCATAGGGTCGCAAAGAGTCAGACATGACTGAGTGACTTTACTCACTCATCACGTTAACCATATGGGCTTGTCATATATGACAGTTATGACAGTTATCACGTTGTGATATGCCCTTTCTATGTGTACTTCATTTAGAACTTTTATCATAAATAAATGCTGAATTTTGAAAAAAAATTGTATCAGTTGAAATGATTATACGATTTTATTCTTCAGGGTTTTAATGTTGTGTGTCATAATAATTGATTTGGGTATATTGAACCATCCTTGAATCTCTGTAATTAAGCCCATTTGTTCATGATATTTTTTAATGTATTATTGAATTTGGCTTGATAGTACTTTGTTGAAGACTTTTTCATCTATAATCATCATTCTATTGGTTTCTTTCCTTTTTTTTTTCCGGTATTTTTGTTTTGGTATTAAGTTCATGTTGATCTCATGAAGTAAGCTTGGAAGCATTCCTTTCTCTGCAACATTCTAGTAAAATTTGTGAAGGATAAGTATTAATTCTTTAAATGTTTGATAGAATTCATCTGTGAAGTGTAAAGTCATCTGGCCCTGGACTTTTGTTGGAAGTTTTCTGTTTGTCTGTTTGTTTAATTATTGGTTCAGTTTCATTCCTGGTAAGTGGTCTGCCCATATTTTGTGTTTCTTCTAGATTCAATGTACAGTTGAGAGATTGTGCATTTCTTGGAGTTCATTTCTTCTAGATTTCCCATTTTATTAGCATTCAACTGTAGTAAACTATTATGATGCTTTGTATTTATGTAGTGTCAGTTGTAACTTTTCTCTCTTCATTTCTGGTTTATTTGGGCTGTCTCTTTTTTCCTCGATAAATCTGGCTACAGGCTTATCCTGGAAAGAACCAACTCTGTTTCATTGATCTTTTGTGTTGCCTTTCTAGTTTCTGTTTCTTTTCTTTTTTTCTGCTCTGTTTTTAATTTTTTTTTTTTTTCATTTTACTGACTTTGTGGTCACTCTAATCATAGATTTTTGTTTCCACTGCTTTAAAAAAATTTAACCCCTTGCAAACAGATCTCCCTTGTGCAGTTTCCCCTCTGTAAATGTGAAACAATATATTAGTTGATGTTACGATGACATGTGGTGGTGGTTTAGTCGCTAAGTTGTGTCCTACTCTTGCGACCCCATGGACTGTATAGCCTGCCAGGCTCCTCTGTCCATGGGATTCTCCTGACAAGAACACTGGAGTGGTTGCCATTTCCTTCTCCATACTATGACATATCTCTGTTTAAAAAATTGCTTTCAAATATTTATTTTCATTTTCCAAACAATACTAAAATAATAATGAAGATTATATTAGCTTGATATTTATAATTGGGAAGTTGATAGTCAGATTTGAAAAATCTCAAATGGTAAGCCACAGATTCACTCTGTTTTCTCAACCAAATGTCATTGGAAATTTTTGTCTATTATCCTGGATTTTATATTGGTATTAATAAAATATAAATATAAATCACTTCCCTTTAGAAGTTGGATCACACTTTTGAGAAATTTTTCATAACGATACTCCTGTCTAATTATAGATCTGGTCATTCTTTTTTGTCTTGTTGCTCTGATCTCATGTGGTGTCCCAAGGAAATTCAGAGCTCAGGTTTGGTTGTCTTCATAGTTATTATTATTATTTCTGTCAGTTCATTTCAGACTAGAGAACTACAAGACTTTATTATTTTTTTACATATCTTGGCTTCTTGAATGTATTAGCTTTGGGTTATAGTTCCACTTCCCACCTTAATTGTTTCTTATTAGAAATAATGCTTTTTAATCCAAAACTTCATAATGAATTGAAAAAGAGAACTTTGTCTTGGATGTTACTTGTGTACCCACCCCAAACTATAATTTGTCACTGTGTCTGTGTGATTGACTTCCATGCTAAATAAACTCAGTGAGATTTATTCTTTTATCATTATTCAATCTCTTATTGAAATTGTAGTCTATTCATTCTTGCCTAAAATGATTTTAGATCTTGCTGATTCTTCCATAATCTTCCAGAAATACAATTAAAATTATTATTTATGAATGATTAGTCATTATTTGTTGAAAAGTCCTATGTATTTTGTAATTTCCATCTGTGAGTTTGACTGCGAAAATGTAAATAAGTGGAGCAATTCCTAATCCATTCTGCTCTGAATAAACTACATCAATGTCAATTTTTTTAGAAACGTGAACATAATAAAATGAAGGATTTTCATGTAAATAGAGTCTGCATTTCTTCACCAGTGTTATTAGTAAGAAATAAAGAGACTTCAAAAGTCTTTTATTATTTGACTTTAAGGTTATCCTTAGTCTTATTTATTCAACTGTTTATAATCCCCTTCTTCTAGTTAGTTAAATATCACATTTTTGCTTATATATTAAAAAATAAACAATTGAAGCTTAAAATGTCTCCCCCATAGTGTCACTTTTATTTTGTTCTTCAATTTATTACAAAACATGAGCAAATCAATGTTCACTTATCAAATATGAAAGTGAAAATTTGCTTTATTATTATCTGAGGAAACCAAATTTTCTTCAGATAACTATTTCCTTTCTTTAAATTCTTATAAAGAATATGAAACATAAACTAACCTGTGTCCCCAAAGTGTCTGCTATTATTGAACAGATTCTGTCTACTATAGAAATAACAAATTGCTTTCTTGGTTCTAATGAGTTTGACCTTGATGTAAATATGAACCCCCAAATCTATTTCCTTCCTGATTCTACCTTTTGGCAGAACTTATTCAAGCATACGTCTTCATAAAGAAACTCTGTGCTTGAGTCATTTCCGTGGAAATATAAAGTAAAATGAGATTGTATACCAATTTAAGGTGCTCTATGATTTATGCAATGTGTGCAATATTTAAAGAAATGAGAGTTAAAGAGAAGCTGTTGGTTTCAAATGGTCTTCAGGGTGAATAAATAGCTATGATATACTTTGGCCTTGAATGTGATCCTGAAAGTTTTATGATAATGTGCTGTCTACCAACTTGCCACACGTGACAGTTAATCAACTAGAAGAATAAAGGTGCTGGGGTAGGCAGTTCTCCTCAGGATGAATTCCTATGTGCAGTGACCCACTAGAATCATATTTCATATTTTGAAGCCTCCCTTACTATCATTTCATCTTTTATTTAATATTTAATCTCTACAGTTTCTGCCATCCCCCCCCCCTTTTTTACTACACATATTCACATGTTAATTCATGTAACATCACATTTAGAAAAGTGTTTCTGTCTTAAAGAAAATAAGAAAAATATTATGACTTCTCTGAACCCTGGATAAGGAAGAAATGTTAAGCATTAGTCTAAAAGAAAAAAAGATTGACTGATAAGGGGAGTCAACTTTAGGTAAAATGCTAATTTTGTATTATGCAATAGATTATAATCAAATCTTGAAAGTCCAACAGAAAAATGCTAACATAAAAGCATATAATATGCTACAAAAAGAAATATAAATGGCAAGAAATTAGTAATCACTAAAGTGCAGAGGAAAATTATTCAGGACTGTTATTTGGCTTCTCAAGTTAATGAAGATTCATATGCAATTAGAGGCTTAGAATGAAAATGGAAGAGAGCGAGAGAGGGATATTTTGGGTTAGAGTGGTGCATTTATACAGACTACAGGCTGCTAGTCCACTTTATAAATTTTTCAGGAAATATTCAGCATCAGTAAGGAAGTATTTAGTGAGATATACAGACATTAAGTTTCATCACAGCCTTGCCTTTAAAAGCAAAATAAATATTTAAAAAGAACAAAAATGTCCAAGAAACCTAAATTATTTTGCATACCTGGAGAAACATTTCATTTATTTTTCTGTGCCTATTTATTTTAGGAATTGTGCTCATTATATAATATTAACAAAATAAAAAGCAGCTTTTACTTTCTCTATGTCTGTATATATTATATGATCCTGTAGTTAATTTAGTTAATTTCTGCACAATAAAATGATTAATGATTTTCACATTCCTTATGTATTTCTAGATTTTCTAATCTTCATGACTTATGTATTTCCTCATTAAAAAAGGATTTTATAGTGAATAATAGTGGTGAGAGTGGACACCCTTGTCTTGTTCCTGATCTCTTATACTGTTTATTTAAGGAAATGCTTTCAGTTTTTCACTGTTGAGAATAATGTTTGCCGTGGGTTTGTCATACCTATATGGTCTTTATTATTTTGAGGTAATTTCCTCCCATGCCTACTTTCTGGAGAGTTTTTATCACAAATCGTTGCTGAAAATTGTCAAAAGATTCCTCTGCATCTATTGAGATAATTATATGGTTTTTATCTTTCAATTTGTTAATTGGTGTATCATATTGATCCACATATATTGAATAATCAATAAATGCCTGGGATAAACTCCACTTGATCATGGTGCATGATCTTTTTAATGTGTTGTTGGATTCTATTTGCAAGAATTTTGTTGAGGATTTTTGCACCTATGTTCATCATGATGTTGGCCTGTAATTTTCTTTTTTTGTGTGATATATTTTTCAGGTTTTGATTTCAGGGTGGTGGTGGCCTCGTAGAATGAGTTTAGGAATTTTCTTTCCCCTGAAAATTTCTGGAAGAGTTTGAGCAGGATAGATATTAAGTCTTCTCTAAATGTTTGACAGAATTCTCCAGTGAAGCTGTCTGGCCCTGGGCTTTGTTTGTTGGAAGATTTCTTTCTTTCTTTCTTTTTAAAAAATTTATTTATTTTAATTGGAGGCTAACTACTTTACAATATTATACTGGTTTTCCCATACATTGACATGAATCAGCCATGGGTGTACACGTGTTCCCCATCCTGATCTCCCCTCCACCTCCCTCCCCACCCCATCCCTCTGGGTCTTCCCAGTGCACCAGCCCTGAGCACCATGTCTCATGCATCCAACCTGGACTGGCAGTCTGTTTCACACTTGATTATATACATGTTTCAGTGCTGTTCTCTCAAATCATCCCACCCTTGCCTTCTCCCACAGAGTCCACAAGTCTGTTCTATACATCTGAGTCTCTTTTGCTGTGTTGCATATAGGGTTATTGTTATCATGTTTCTAAATCCCATATATATGCATTAGTATACTGTATTGGTGTTTTTCTTTCTGGCTTACTTCACTCTGTATAATAGGCTCCAGTTTCATCCATCTCATTAGAACTGATTCAAATGTATTCTTTTTAATGGCTGAGTAATATTCCATTGTGTATATGTACCACAACTTTCTTATCCATTCATCTGCTGATGGACATCTAGGTTGCTTCCATGTCCTGGCTATTATAAACAGTGCTGCGATGAACATTGGAGTACACATGTCTCTTTCAGATCTGGTTTCCTCAGTGTGTATGCCCAGCAATGGGATTGCTGGGTCATATGTCAGTTCTATTTCCAGTTTTTTAAGGAATCTCCACACTGTTCTCCATAGTGGCTGTACTAGTTTGCATTCCCACCAAGAGTGTAAGAGGGTTCCCTTTTCTCCACACCCTCTCCAGCATTTATTGTTTGCAGACTTTTGAATAGCAAACATTCTGACCAGTGTAAGTTGGTACCTCATTGTGGTTTTGAATTGCATTTCTCTGATAATGAGTGATGTTGAGCATTTTTTCATGCTTTTGTTAGCCATCTGTATGTCTTCTTTGGAGAAATGTCTGTTTAGTTCTTTGGCCCATTTTTTGATTGAGTAGTATACTCATTTTCACTATTTTGATTCTTCCAGTCCATGAATATGCTATATTTCTCCATCTATTTGTTTCCTCTTTGATTTCTTTCACCAGAGCTTAATAGTTTTCTATATATAGGTCTTTTGTTTCTTTAGGTAGACATATTCCTAAGTATTTTATTCTTTTCGTTGCAATGGTGAATGGAATTTTTTCCTTAATTTCTCTTTCTGTTTTCTCATTGTTAGTGTATAGGAATGCAAGGGATTCTGTGTGCTAATTTTATATCCTGCAACTTTACTATATTCATTGAGCTATATTACTATAGCTATATTACTAGCTCTAGTAATTTTCTGGTGGGGCTTTAGGGTTTCCAGTGTAAAGGATCATGTCATCTGCAAACAGTGGGAGTTTTACTTCTTCTTTTCCAATCTGGATTCCTTTTCTTTTTCTGCTCTTCCAAAACTATGTTGAATAGTAGTGGTGACAGTGGGCACCCTTATCTTGTTCCTGACTTTAGGGGAAATACTTTCAATTTTTCACCATTGAGGATAATGTTTACTGTAGGTTTGTCATATATAGCTTTTATTATGCTGAGGTATGTTCTTTCTATGCTTGCTTTCTGGAGGGTTTTTTTTTTTATCATAAATGGGTGTTGAATTTTGTCAAAGGCTTTATCTGCATCTATTGAGATAATTATATAGTTTTCATATTTCAATTTGTTAATGTGGTATATTACATTGATTGATTTGCAGATATTGAAGAATCCTTGCATCCCCGGGATAAAGCCCACTTGGTCATGATGTATGATCTTTTTAATATGTTGCTGGATTCTGTTTACTAGAATTTTGTTAAGGACTTTTGCATCTATGTTCATCAGTGATACTGGTCTGTAGTTTTCTTCTTCTTCTTTTTTTGTGTGGCATCTTTGTCTGGTTTTGGTATTAGGGTGATGGTGGCCTCATAGAATGAGTTTGGAAGTTTACCTTCCTCTGCAATTTTCTGGAAGAGTATTTGAGCAGGATAGGTGTTAGCTCGCCTCTAAATTTTTGGTAGAATTCAGCTGTGAAGCCGTCTGGTCCTGGGTTTTTGTTTGCTAGCAGATTTCTGATTACAGTTTCAATTTCCGTGCTTGTGATGCACCTGTTAATATTTTCTATTTCTTTCTGGTTCATTCTTGGAAAGTTGTACATTGCTAAGAATTTGTTCATTTCTTCAAGTTGTACATTTTATTGGCATATAGTTGCTGATAGTAGTCTTTTATGATCCTTTGTATTTCTGTGTTGTCTGTTGTGATTTCTCCATTTTCATTTCTAATTTTGTTGATTTGATTCTTCTCCCTTTGTTTCTTGATGAGTCTGGCTAATGGTTTGTCAATTTTATTTATCTTCTCAAAGAACCAGCTTTTAGTTTTGTTGATTTTTACTATGGTCTCCTTTGTTTCCTTTGCATTTATTTCTGCCCTAATATTTAAGATTTTTTTTCCTTCTACTAACCCTGGGGTCCTTAATTTCTTCCTTTTCTAGCTGCTTTAGGTTTAGAGTTAGGTTATTTATTTGACTTTTTTCTTGTTTCTTGATGTAAGCCTGTATTGCTATGAACCTTCCCCTTAGCACTGCTTTTACTGAATTCCATGGGTTTTGGGTTGTTGTTTCATTTTCATTTGTTTCTATGCATATTTTGATTTCTTTTTTGATTTCTTCTGATTTGTTGGTTATTCAGAAGTGTGTTATAGATGGAGAAGTCTTGAGGCTACTATAAGAATAAGACTGAAAACCAGAGGCAGGAGGCTTAAGTCCAAAACCTGAGAACACCACAGAACTCCTGACTCCAGGGAATATTAGTCATTAAGAGCTCATCCAAAAGCCTCCATACCTACACTGAAACCAAGCTCCATCCAAGAGCCAATAAGTTCCAGAGCAAGACATACCATGCAAATTCTTTAGCAACGCAGGGACATAGCCCTGGGTTTCAATATACAGGCTGCCCAAAGTCACACCAATCCCTTACACATGTCAAAACTCACTACTGGGCACTTCATTGCACTCCAGAGAGAATAAATCCATCTCCACCCACCAGAACACCGACGCAAGTTTCCCTAACCAGGAAATGTTGACAAGCCACCTGTCCAACCCCATCCACAGCGAGGAACCTCCACAATAAAGAGGAACCACAAACAGACTGAATACCAAAAGGCCACCCCAAACACAGCAATCTAAACAAGATGGAAAGCAAACAAATATTTATCAGATAAAGGAGTGTGATAAATGCCCATCAAACCAAACGAAAGAGGAAGAGATAGGGAGTCTACCTGAAAAAGAATTCAGAATAATGATAGTAAAAATGATCCAAAATCTTGCAAACAAAACGGAGTTACAGATAAATAGCCTGGAGACAAGGATTGAGAAGATGCAGGAAATGTTTTACAAGGACCTAGAAGAAATAAAAAAGAGTCAATCAATAATGAATAATGCAATAACTGAGATCAAAAACATTCTGGAGGGAACCAACAGTAGAATAATGGAGGCAGAAGATAGGATAAGTGAGGTAGAAGATAGGCTGGTAGAAATAAAGGAAGCAGAGAGGAAAAGAGAAAAAAGAATTAAAAGAAACGAGGACAACTTCGGAGACCTCTGGGACAATGTTAAATGCCCCAACATTCAAATCATAGGAATCCCAGAAGAGAAAAAGAAAGGCAATGAGAAAATACTTAAGGAGATAATAGTTGAAAACTTCCCTAAAATGGGGAAGGAAATAGTCATCCAAGTCCAAGAAACCCAGAGCATCCCAAACAGGATAAACCCAAGGTGAAACACCCCAAGACACATATTAATCAAATTAACAAAGATCAAACACAAGCAGCAAATATTAAAAGAAGCAAGGGAAAAACAACAAATAACACACAAGGGTATTCTCATAAGGATAATAGCTCATCTTTCAATAGAAACTCTTCAGGCCAGAAGGGAATGGCAGGACATACTTAAAGTGATGAAAGAGAAAAACCTACAACCCAGATTACTCTACCCAGCAAGGATCTTATTCAAATATGAAGGAGAAATCAAAAGTTTTACAGACAAGCAAAAGCTGAGAGAATTCAGTACCACCAAACCAGCTCTTTACAAATGCTAAAGGATCTTCTCTAGGCAGGAAACACAGATAGGGTGTATAAACTCGAACCCAAAGCAACGAAGTAAATGGCCATGGGATCATACTTATTTTCCTTAAATGTAAATGGGTTGAATGCCCCAACCAAAAGACAAAGACTGGCTGAATGGAAACAAAAACAAGACTCCTATATGTGCCATCTACAAGAGACCCACCTCAAAACAAGGGACACATACAGACTAAAAGTGAAGGGCTGGAAAAAAATATTCCACACAAATAGAGACAAAAATAAAGCAGAAGTAGCAATACTCATATCACATAAAATAGACTTTAAAATAAAGGCTGTGAAAAGAGACAAAGAAGGACACTACATAATGATCAAAGAATCAATCCAAGAAGAAGATATAACAATTATAAATATATATGCCCCCAACATAGGCACACCACAATATGTAAGGCAAATGTTAACAAGTATGAAATGGGAAATTAACAATAACACAATAATAATGGGAGACTTTAATATCCCACTCACACCTATGGATAGATCAACTAAACAGAAAATTAACAAGGAAACACAAACTTTAAATGATACAATGGACCAGTTAGACCTAATTGATATCTATAGGACATTTCACCCCAAAACAATGAATTTCACCTTTTTCCCAAGTGCACATCAACCTTCTCCAGGATAGATCACATCCTGGGCCGTAAATCTAGCGTTGGTAAATTCAAAATAACTAAAGTCATTTGACGTGTCTTTTCTGAACACAATGCAGTAAGATTATATGTCAATTACAGGAGAAAAACTATTAAAAATTCCAACATACAGAGGAAGATTTCTCATAACAGTTTTGATACCAGTGCTTGGGATTGGTCTCTTCAGATTTTTTGTTTCTTCCTGGTTCAGTCTTGGAAGGTTATGCTTTTCTAAGAATTTGTCCATTGTTCCAGGTTCTCTATTTTATTGGCATATAGTTGATCACAGTAGTCTCTTATGACCTTTTGTATTTCTGAATTGTCTGTTGTAACTTCTTTTTCATTTCTAATTTTATTTGTCCTCTCCCCTTTTTTCTTGATGAGTCTGGCTAATGGTTTGTCAGTTTTTTTTTTTTTTTTTTTAACCTCTCAAAGAACCAGCTTTTACTTTTACTGATCTTTGCTATTGTCACCTTCATTTCTTTTTCATTTATTTCTGTTTTGATCTTCATGATTCTTTTCTTCTATTAACTTTGAGTTTTCTTTTTTTAGTAGTTATGTTAGGTGTAATGTTAGATTATTTATCTTTTTTTCTTGTTTCTTGAGGTAGGCTTGTATTGCTATAAACTTCCCTCTTAGCACTGCTTTCACCGCATCAAATTGGTTTTCAGTTGTTGTGTTTGCATTGTTATTTTTTTCTAGAGACGGAGGAGCCTGTAGTCCATGAAGTCACAAAGGATCAGACACAATTTAGTGAATGAACAACAACAAATATTTTTTTTATTTCCTCTTTGCTTCAGTGATCTCCTCATTATTCAAAAGTGAATTGTTTAGTCTCCATGTATTTGTGGTTCTTATAGCCTTTTTTTTTTTTCTTTTCCCTGAAGTTGGTAGTTAATCCTAGAAAAGGATTTTAAAATAGTACTATAACTTTGTTGGCATACTATTAACTGATTATTTTCTTTAGATACTCTTTCTTCTTTAACTACATGTACTTTTTAAGAAATGATATTTGTTTCTGGATATATATTTTTGTGAGAGTCCATAAAGATTATACAATTATTAAGCAACTTGGAAATACTCTCTTATAATCCATAAACTAACATACAGGAAATTTACTCAGACTTAACTAGACTATACCAGCTTTATGAAGCTGTTGGCTCACCTACAGAACAGAGTGAACAATTAAAATTTTAGATCTCTGTTTTTTTAATTCCATCAAGTACGTACTTCTGATTACCCTACCAAAAGGTTAAAGGATAATATGAATATTTATTTCATTCAAATATAATCTGTTTTCAGATTCATCCCCGTTAGCTATGTGCAACCCCAAGCAAGGCTATTCTGTGTAGCCAGAACATAGCTACCCTACCAGCTAGCTGACCAAGATACTTGAGCAGGCTCAGCTTAAATCAACATAGGGTATTCCAGATCAATAGAGCTGCCCAGGAAACTTGTAGACTCATGAAAGATAAAGAATTTTTTTTGTTTGTTTGTTTGCTTTAAGCTATTAAAGTTTTAAGTGAATTTTTATAGAGCAGTAGCTATCTGACAGCCATATTAAATAAAGCTTATGTAATTATCTTTCTAATTTTAATTCATTATAGTTACAAGATATTCTATAAATTTTGAGAATCTGTTCTCTGACCCAGCCTTTAATAAGACATTTTAAATATCCTAGTATTAGATCCAGAGAATATGATTTGGAGCTCTGTAACACATTTTCAGTTATAGTAGATACATTATCATACATATAGGAAAAGTAAAAATAAAGAGTATTTGCCTTTTGAGGAATGTAATAAAAGTACAGGCATTATTTCACTATTCAGAAATGGGTCAAATAAGGTTTAACCTCGAGTTTGTCCATCTCCCTACTAATGTCAACTGGATTTTGAGTAGGTGAGGGTAGGGAAAGCATTGATGTTATTTTCCATTTCCGCCTTCTTCCTCTCCCTTAGTGCCTGCTTTCTTCCCACATAAATAGGGTCTTTCAACAAATTTGGAGTCCCCAATTAATGATTTCAATCTAGGAGATGACTATGTCCCAGGTCTTTACTATGATTTTTATTCATTCTTCTGACCCTGAAAAACTAGGCTGACATTATAAATATAACATGCAGACTATTTGGAGAATCAAAACTTTCTTTTGTTTAGAATAACATCAACAAAAACTTAGTTGTGTATCCTCAGCATTTTATCCATTGATATTTTAGAACATCCTAATAATATATTATCTGCTTAATTATTAGATAGAAACAAATTAAATTTATTCATTAAGTGATAGCGGATGGTCCCAAATTAACTAGTGAATAGGTTCACGAATCTTAAAAATATGTTGAAGAATGCTTCCAATAAGCACATGTGGGAACTTCTTATCCTCCAGACTGCCTTCTGAAAATGTGACTGTAGGTGCAGTAATCTTTACAAAGGAGATGAGGTAGGCTACTGCACTGGGCAACAGTGAGGTCTATACTGGGTGAGGTACTCATGTTTTTCAGCATGATGATTGCTTATAACATTCAGCTCTCACAGTCTGTCATGTGGCTGATATGGTGAGAATTAGAGCAATTTGTCTGGGTCAAACTGCTTACTGAAACTCATAAAAATGCAAATATATTACTTGAGAAAGGTAACACATTAAGTCACAGAATGTATTAATAATTTACCATGTATTATGTTATCCTAAAGTTCTCATAATTGATCTGTTGACACAGCACTTAGAAGATACATTCACTTGCATTTTTCATACTAGGCTTCTCAAACTCAAGCTTATTCTAACTCAAATCTTGATTTCTACTCTGCACAATCCACCCCCCACCTTGTTATGGACTGAGTGTTTGTGACCACCCAAAATCATTTATTGATGATTTTATTCTCAGTGTGATTGTTTTAGGAAGTGGGAGCCTGGGAGGCATTAGGTTTAGATGAGGTTATGTGGGTGGATACTGCCCTGCCTTCATGATGGAATCATCGCCTGTGTAAGAAGAAGAAGAGACACCAGATCATTCTCTTTCCACCATGTGAGAACACAGTCATCAGGACTGTGAATGCACAGAAGGAAGCTTCTATTGGAAGCCAGGAAAAGGGCACCCATTAGAACCAACCCACGCTGGTACCCTGATCTTGAACTTTCAGGCTCTAGAACCCCAAGAAAATACATTTCTGTTGTTTAAGTCACCCAGTCTATAGCTTTCCATTATAACAGTTTGAGCTGACTAGACACCTCCCACTCACCCAGTTCCTCAAGCCAAGAAACTGGGAATCATCATTTATGCCTTTATGGTCTCCATATCTCATATCTAAACCAATAGCAAGTTCTTTGGACTGCTTTATTATTGTTTTCCTGATGGAGACTTTCTAATGGCTTGTCCTGGAATAGTAATGCAATCTAAATACTCACGGTAACTCATATTTACCTTTTCAGGTCTTCCCTTACCACTCTCCTCTTAATTCACATGTTTCAGTCACACTAACATTTCTGTTAGATGCATCACGAAGTCTATGTGTAACTAAGACTCCATAGGCCCTCTTTCTTTGCCTGGAAGGCTTTTCTTGAACACCTTCTTATAGCTATCTCATCTTGTCATTTATTTCTCAGTGGATGGTCCTGCTGTCCAAAGAGCTCTTTTCTGACCATGCTAGCTAAAATGCTCCCAATACTACACCTATCATACTCTGTTTCTCTGTGGTAATTTATCACTATCTGAGTGATTACTACTTTTCATTTCTTTGCATATTTTATTGCTGTCTCACTTTGCAAAATATATTCAATATGATGTGAATTTATTTATTAGTTTCCCTATCCCCAATATGTACAACAGCACCTTAATACATCATAAATGACTCAAGAAGGCAATTTAATCAGCATGCTAAAATATACTAAATTCTATGACACAATCTGAAGGAACTTTGTTGACCAAATATATATATGATATTCAATACAAAATCATAATTCCAGTCAAATGTTTAAATCAGTAAAGAAACATTTAAATAAAGCATAGCAAAATAATAGCAGCATTTGCCCTTAAAATATATTTTTAAGTTGTTTAGCATCTTTCGTATTTTCTGAACAGAAGCAAATAAGTGATAACATTTATAGGATATACCATAAGATAATTTTCAGTTTAATATATATTTCAGTAAAACATGTTTACTAATATAACTGTGACAAATTTAAAAGGAGAGCAATTATATTCATTAATAACTCCTCCTCCTCCATACAGACACAGATTGGAAAAATGTAATTACCATTCAATATTAGTTAAGTTATCCAATCATGCATTCCTTTCCTAAGCATATATGAGTTAATGACTATGTATGAGGGTGAGACTGGATTTCATATTAGGAAGCAAAGATAAATGATACAGCCCTGTCCTCAAGAAAATTCATCTAGGTAAAGCGACAGACATGAAAATCAATGACTAAAATGCAGTGGAGCTATAAAGACAAAAATAGATGTGTATCTTGGTTAACCTGGAATCATATGGGAGGGGGTTTCTGATAGCTGAAATGCTTTTTGGAGAGGGAGGAAGTGACTCTGAGCTGAATTTTAAGAGATGACTAGCTGCTAGTAAGGCAAAAGAGGAAGGGGTCATTCTATGTAGGGAGCGAATGTGAATGTCAAAAAGTATACAACAAAAATATGAGATGAAGACAGTAAATGAAATGGCAAAAAGAGAAAATAGAGTATGAGATGAAGGAAAAGCAGGTTGGGCTCTGATTAGATAGTGCCTTGTCTTCTTCACTTCTTTGTTCATTTGTCTTCCTTTTATTGTCTAAGCAAATATTTCAGTAGCTCATATCACGTTCAATGCACGGCACTTCACAGTAAAGAGTTTGAACTTTGCATTATAAGTGAGGACAATAGATTTTATGATGGCTTGAATTTTAGGATGCATTACTCTGGCATTTGGGGGGAGAGGTAAATTGAACAGTTTAGGACTGCAAGCAGGGAGGCTGCTATAATAATCCATGCAAAAGTTGACAGCGGTCTACCTTAAGGCAGTGGTGATAGAATAGAGAAAATGAGACAGACTTAAGAAATAGTTAAGAAAAAACAGAATCTACAAGTGAGAGAGAGAAGTAATTCTCTCCTTGAAGTGAGCAAGAAGAGTTTATTAACCTTTATCGTTTATCAGCTCCTTAAATAGCTTGAAAGGCAAAAGTTTTGTAGAATGGTATGACCTGTCAAGTTTAGGTGATTCAACTAAATTTTCTAACAAGGGGAAAAAAGAAGTTTACTTCTCTTTGTCTTCGTTCCGTATTGCCCGAGTCCTACAGATACCTCTTCCTGAAGGAAGAAGCCTGTAAGACTCTGCAGGTCAGAAGGGAGACAAGAACCCCGTCTCCAATTCTGTCATTGTTTATTAGTCTGTTCTCTCAGTACATATACCATGAGAGTAAATGAGAGAAGATATATCTGAATATTTCACACTTGCAAGCTTGGACTTTTACATCTTGCTCTTACTAAATAAGAATCAGGAAGGGGCTGTTTAATTGATGCTCTGCCTTTGGGTTGAATTCCACCTATTATAATCACCAAAACAGAAAACTGTATACTTACTGTGTTACAGTATGATTTTTCAGCTCAGCCAGCTCAGTTCAGTTGTGTCCAACTCTTTGCAGCCCCCTTGGACTGCAGCATGCCGGGCTTCCCTGTTCATTAACAACTCCCAGAGTTTACTCAAACTCATGTCCATTGAGTCAGTGATATCAGCCAACCATCTCATCCCCTGTCGTCCCCTTTTCCTCCCACCTTCAATCTTTCCCAGCATCAGGATCTTTTCAAATGAGTCAGTTCTTTGCATCAGGTGACCAAAGTGTTGGAGCTTCAGCTTTGGTATCAGTCCTTCCAATGAATATTCAGGACTGATCTCCTTTAGGATGGACTGGTTGGATCTCCTTGCAGTCCAAGGGGCTCTCAAGAGTCTTCTTTAACACCACACTTCAAAAGCATCAAATCTTTGGCGCTCAGCTTTCTTTATAGTCCAACGCTCACATTCATACATGACTACTGGAAAAACCATAGCTTTGACTAGACGGACCTTCATTGGCAAAGTAATGTCTCTGTTTTTTAATATGCTGTCTAGGTTGGTCATAACTTTCCTTCCAAGGAGTAAGCATCTTTTAACTCCATGGCTGCAGTCACCAATGCAGTGATTTGGAGCCCAAGAAAATAAAGTCAGCCACTGTTTCCCCATCTATTTGCCATGAAGTGATGGGACCGGATGCCATGATCTTAGTTTTCTGAATGTTGAGCTTTAAGCCAACTTTTTCACTCTCCTCTTTCACCTTCATCAAGAGGCTCTTTAATTCTTCTTCGCTTTCTGCCACAAGAGTGGTGTCATCTGCATATCTGAGGTTATTGATATTTCTCCCTGCAATCTTGGTTTAAGTTTGTGCTTCTTCCAGCCCAGCGTTTCTCATGATGTACTCTGCATATAAGTTAAATAAGCAGGGTGACAATATATAGCCTTGACGAACTCCTTTCCCTATTTGGAACCAGTCTGTTGTTCCATGTCCAGTTCTAACTGTTGTTTCCTGACCTCCATACAGATTTCTCAGGAGGCAAGTCAGGTGGTCTGGTATTCCCTTCTCTTTAAGAATTTTCCACAGGTTGTTGTTATCCACACAGTCAAATTCTTTGGCATAGTCAATAAAGTAGAAGTAGATGTTTTTCTGGAACTCTCTTGCTTTTTCAGTGATCCATTGGATATTGGCAATTTGATTTAATTGCAAGCATATTTTTAATATTTATGTAAGCAAACTTGCTTTCTTCATAAAGATAGATACAGAGTCCCAATATATAACTTAAACTTAAAAAACAAAACAAAACAAAACTTTTTTTCTTAAAACAGAAAATTCCAATTAAATTTTTTCTAATAAAGAGCATCTCACCAGACTATTGTAGCAATTGGATTAATTTCTGATTAATGAATGATTTTAATTTAATTATCTGTATGTCCAGATAAGATTACATTCACAAATTCAAAAATATCTTGTCTCCTTTATTATAAATATAGTATATTCATATGTATAAAACTTCTTTTGAATTCCTAATGAATATTTATTTCTAAGTATAATTTAAAGAATGAATAGGTAAAAAGATTTAAGTTGTACATTGTGGGTAAATTATATATTTTTTCTCTTCTACTCTGATAACATTGAGTTTTGCTCATTATTTATTTTCATTTATTAATATTCTGGAAAAACTCTAATTTAGATATTTCCTTTCTAAAGGCTATTACATTGTGCAAGTAGATGATCTCAAGTATGTCTTTAATATAAATCTACAGAGATCTTAAGTTAAATAATTCCAAAGGCTTTCTGTTGGCTAAAATGAAATTGTAAAACTTTAGTATTTAGATATTACATCACAATCTGTGATTGATAATTCACATCAATTATACACTAAAACAATTTTTACTTAAAGTGTTTTTAATCACATGATTGAGAGTGCAACTTAGATATTGAAACAGAAGAGTGATTGTAAAATTTTACCTTTATCTTTTTAACGGTATATTAAAATTAAGT
This sequence comes from Odocoileus virginianus, assembly GCF_023699985.2. NCBI lineage: Eukaryota > Metazoa > Chordata > Mammalia > Artiodactyla > Cervidae > Odocoileus > Odocoileus virginianus. The sequence continues at coordinate 20,442,938 of NC_069698.1, forward strand.
ATGTTTATTTTATCCACAAAATGTCAAGAAATTGACTAGAATAGATAGTACAAAAGTGAAGTAAAATAGCTTTGGCAAACACTGAGTGAACTCTAGACCATATGTGGGATGCAGGCTGTTTCATTATATTTAAAAATTAAGCAGCATTAAGAATTTTTAGACTATACTTCTACAGGATTTAAAATATAGAAATATGTCATTTTACTTCACGTGCCTCCAGGTAGATAGGTAGATATATACCTTTATAGCTCTACATGTATGTGTATATCCTATCTGCACAGTTTTGGAGTTTTATTTAATATTTAATATGCAGAAGTGAAGAGCCATCTATTCTCAGGTAATACCTACATTTTTCATCAACATTTAGTCAGCTTGCATGCTTTATGTTCTGTACAGGTCATTTCTGGGTGACTGACCTCTTCTGTAGGGTGGATTAGAAAGGTGGGGAATAGCAGACCAGTCTACTTTTACATATACCCACCACCACCAGCAGCCTGACAAAATGTCTGAGAGTCTATTATTTAGGTATTGGGCTGCTCAGTGGTAAAGAATGTGCCTGCAGTACAGAAGACAAGGGTTTGATTCCTGGGTCAGGAAGATCATCTGGAGGAGGGCATGGCAACCCACTCCAGTATTCTTGCCTGGAGAATCCCATGGACGGAGGAGTCTGGAGGGCTATGGTCCATGGGGTCACAAAGAGCTGGACGTGACCGAAGCGAATAAGCAGCAGAGCAGTGAATATATTAACTGTGATGGGTAATGCAAAAAGTTCAGTGTTTTGTGAAGTATACAGAGCTATAAAAGTGTAACATGTTATCAGCACGTAAGTCATACTTTGTCATTTATTATTTTTATTGTGTCCACCCCAAAAAGAATATCAATTTATCTGAAAAGATATTTTAAAAAGTTCTACTTAAAGACATAAAAGCCATAACTAATAATGAAATGTTATAAACATCAAAAAGTACCTACTTAAATGTCTTGTCAATAAAGACTGGTACATGTATTTTTGTTAGTTTTCCAATAAAATTTCAGTGTATTGTAATTTAGTGAATTTCAGAAAGTTTAGATATACATTATAGTCTTACTTTCCTTTGTGTTTTAAATGTAACTGTAATATCAAAATTCTAAATCTATTTTACTTAGGCATAGTCTTAATAATTAAAGGCATTCAAAAGCCATAAGCTTGTAGTATGTAACAGATTACTATTCTATGAAGAACAGTATGATCTCATGGGCAGTCTTTCTGTGTGGAGTTTTATTGATAATACATTTCAGGACACTGGTAATAGAAAAAGGAACAAAGGAAAAATTTTCATCATCATCTCTTGAGGATTGTACAATGCAAATTTTATCAGTTCTTTTCTAAGGCAAACACAAACCTCTCACCTGTTAAACATGATAAATTAACATGAAAGATACACTGGAGTCCAAAGACAAAATGGAAGAGATAGTATTACTCACTGGAATGACCAAGCACAATGCAAGAACTTGGATGATTTTTATTCTGTGCAACAAAAGAGCCATGAAAAACTTTGCAAATTCACCACACATAGCCTCTTTATTTGTGCATTATTTCTATTTGAGAAAAAGTATTCCTTGATATATTAAATAATTGTAGTATTCCATGCAAAATAGTAAAATTCTATGTATTGAGTCCATTTTCTATGAATATTTAATACACATTTGAAAGTTATTTCATTCAGAAAAAAATTCCATATAACACAAATTGGAAATGCAGTATCTAAATTAAAAAAAAAAAAAAGGCAGGAGTGACAATTAGAAGGTAAATGAGACCTGAAACTATCACAACATCTTTTCTTGCTAATTGGCTATGCTCCAATACAAAATAAAAACTTTAAAAAAAAAACACAAGATAAATGGCTTTTTACAATGTCAAGGAAAGGAAAATTAGCTTGGCTTTACAAGTATATCTGTGGCCCCAAAGGAAAGCAAATTGTTTTGTTAAGAAGAAATGCAGTTAAATAAGGGTCTAAAATTTCTATAATTGAAAATTTCAACTAAATTTATGCTCTAATTCAATCATCCAGCTCAAAAAATCCATAAACCTGAGATAATCATATTTCTCCTTTAAGCAGATCACATGTTAAGATAAAAGTTTCCAATATGTGATAAAAATTATGCTGGATAAATCAGTAATTTTTCCCTTAAAAAAAAGGCATCCTGCTACAAAAGTAAGGGAATTGCAAGAATCACCAAACATACAAGAAATGCAAGTCAAGACCTATTAAAAACAAGCAAAACACTACATTGTTTTAGAAACTTCTGTGGAACCTTGGTATAAGGTAGCAGGAAGGTTTTAATTGCCTGATTACTACATATGATTTATGTAGGTTAAATCAGAAAATTCTTAAAGTTGAAACTTTGGAAAAAGGTGTTTTATTTTTTTATTATTTTCCCTCCAGGTTGGGTCAAACTAAAAAGATACTAAAATTCAGAATATGTTTGGGACACTTTTTCTTTTTTTTGCCTAAAAAACCCAACTCTCTTCTGGGATTTCTTAAACATAGTCTGCCCTCAAATATACTTGACATCAAAATTGACTGTTATTATGTACTGCTCGAACTATAAGCTAAAGATCTAGTCAAAAGTTATCTTAGGCAGGTCTTTGCCCATACTTACCTAAGAGAAGCTAATCAAATAGTCTAAGAGAAAAAGAAAAGACTTCAAAATATCTCTAAGATTTACTTTTAAGAATAGATGGTTGACCAAAATGATAAGTACATAATAGTTATCCTGAGTGAAAGTTAACTGAAACAAAAATTTTATAGTCCAAGTTCTAGTTATAAGATCAATGAGAAGAAGTTGGATGCATTCCTTTTTATTAATAAAAATGTCAAAAATTGAATTTAAAAATAAAACATTGTAATTAAAAATCAATAAACACTGTCTAAAAATAAATCCAGCAGAAGTTGTACAAGAGCTATATTATAATAAATTATCTATATAAGTCATTGGAAAAGTCAGTATTATGAAGATATTTGTATTCCACACATTGACTTAGAGGTTTAGTTCAGTGTCAATGAAATAGTAACCAGCTATTTTGTGGAAATTGATGTTAGAACAAAGAATCATGTGTAAGCAAAATTTTCCTATAAAAGAAGTTCAAGGAGGGAGAGGGTATATTAAATAGTTTTATAAAATAAAACATTATGGTATTAGTGTTCAAGTACAAATAAATGAAACAATTTATTTATTAAAATATAAGAAATGGCATTACAGTTCATAAAACAGAAGGTGGACTATTCTAGATATCTTTGATTCCAATATAAAATTCACCTGTCAGACTTAGTTTTGCTTTTGTGTTCTTTGGTGAAAATTCTTTAATATTTTCCATCCCTTTAATCTGGTTTTCAACAAAATTACCATGCTTCATCTGGGAATGATTTGTTTTGCATTTATCTAACTAAGCTCATTCTGATTGGTATCACTTAGCAAAATTTTGATAATTCTCAACCACTATGTCTTCAAATATTACATCTTTTAAATTTTTATTCTGTCTTCTCTGAGACTCCAACTGAAATGTATTACAAACATTTCACTAAAACCTCTGTGTCTCATGTATATTTTTATGCATTCTTTTAATCTCTTGAATCTTTTTTTTCAGCACTTCATCTGTTGTATATTCTCATTTTCTATTTTTTCCAGCTTTGACTAATCTATTAATTTCACCCTTCACAGTCTTAGTTTCTGTTACCTGTATATTTCACCTCTAGAAATTTCATTTGGTTCTTTTTCAAAGATTAAGACTTCTGCCAGGATTATAAAACTCCTATAGGATTTTTTCAACATTTTAAGCAGAATTTTATTTGTTTAACACATGAAATACTTTCCTCATCTACATTCCCTATGAATCTATCTCTAATATCAATTTTTCTAGCTCTATATGTGTGGTTATTTTTGATTAAGTGTTGGAAATTGTAGATAAAAATGGTAGAGATAATTTGAGTTCCAAAATCATTTTAGTTTTTCACATTTTTATTTTCTTCTCCCAGAGGGCTAAGGCCAACAGCAATCTCAAATCAACTTAATCCAGTCTAGTTTTGAAATAATTTGAAGCTGTGCTTCAGTCTTAGTCAGGATGGTTTGTTTCCAGTTAACCTGTACACTTACGATGTAGACATTGCTTTGTTCATAGTGCCTACTGGGTTTATCAGTGCTCTTACTTCTTGGTAGGTCATAAATTTCAATTTTTGTCCTCTTAGCCTTGTGATTGAAGTTTCTCTCAATTTCTAAACCTCATAAGACAGAAAAATGTCACCAAATATTTGTAGAATTCTTTTTTCTTTCATATTTCAATTCTGCTTCTGCTTATAACCATGTAGCTGTATATATTATAACATATTTTGATATATATTTTCTAGATTTTCCATTTATTCTCATTATAAGAATTTGTTCAAGTTAACCTAATTCACTGTTATAGGGAAAATAACTCTAATTAAACTTTTTTAAAAATTTGGACCTGAAAACCAGATACTGCTCCTAACATTTCACTACAGTTGAGCTGTTTTACATAACTATATTTTAAGACCATAAAAGTCTGTAGGCTAAACATTTTTCATATCTTTGCTGTAGATTTGTTTATTTTTATTGTTAAGTGGGCATCCAAACAATATTATTGCTAATATAAAATTAATGATTCAGTTGAAATATGGATAAGTTCTACTACTAATGTTTAACCATTAACATTTCTGCCCAGGTCTTCTGATTGGTTTCAACAGAAAAACATGTACTCTAACATCTTCTGCTGACCTCTTCATTTTCTTAAAAACCAATTTACTTGCAGATAGGGACAGAAAGTCAGGGTGTGCATACTGGTGAGAATTATGAAACAAAGATTAATGAATGGTGCTTGTCAAAGATTTGCTGAACTCATGCATTTTGCATAGACTTCCTGATACAGCGGTCATGCATTCACTCATTCTATAGCGTTTAGGACATAAAAATGGAATCATGCCAGATGAGTGAGCTAAGGAATTGTGAGTGCCTGAATGGAGCAATGCATTCCACATACTTCACCTTAATCAAGCCTGCCAAGTCACCCTTCATAGACCTCATTTTTCCCTCTGTCAGCTGAATATGAGTAACAGTTCTAAGATATAAAAGATAGGAATGGTATGTAAAATACTTCAACTTTTAATTTATTCTGAATGCTCTCTTTGAATTTTCGGCATGCTTGTTATGGTGCCAATAGGTAATTTAAGGGAAGTTAATTTGTATTTTAAAGACTAATCATAGGTACATTTAAAATGATCATACAAATTGTACTTATTTATAGTACCAATATATAGACTTTTAGTGTTTGTTGGTATCAGATGAATAATTTTGAGAATATTGTAAGCAAGGTTTTAAGTTTTCATTGTAGCTCACTGTTCTCTTTACATACATTAAGTGAACTGTATCCTTATTAGCCTCTAACTAAAATATTAGTAACTTAATTTGGATGCCATGCCAACTATGCATTGATAACCAACTGTCATTCCAATATTCAAGCCTTGAAGATTCATAATACATCCTGTGATATCGTTTACTTTCATTGATCAAAAAGATTAGCAAGAATGTTGGGCAGTAACAAAAATCTTTCTCTATAGAGGAAGACACTTGTTATCTAGAGTAGAAATCACAGAATTCAAGATACATCCAGATCTCCATCAAAATACCACCTCTGCTTTAGGGTTATTTTATTTGAAAAATATTTACTCACCATGCGGAGAGAAATATTCTATTTATTTTTGATCTTTTATTTAGGAGGTAAAACAAACAAAAACAAAACCCATATATAAAAAAATAGATCGGCGGTTGTCAAAGGGAAGGAGAGTCGGGAACTGGGTAAAATGAGTGAAGGGGTCAACAGTACGAACATCCAGTTATAAAGTAAATAAGTACTGGGATGTAATGTACCACATGGTGACTACAGTCAATAATATTTTATTTTATTTCATATTAGATAGTTGCTAAGAGAGTAAACCTTAAAAATTCTCATTACACACAAAAAATTGTAACTATATGGTGATGGAACCATATTATCTGATATAACTGATATATCCAAAAATATAAAAAAATTTGCATTTTGTATGTATCAACCACTTATTTACTAAACATTTAAAAATTTAAACTTAAATCAAGTTAGAAGGGTTTGTGAAGAGAATAAAATTTAACTCTCAATTATACATCACTATTTACGTATTTTTAGAATTAAAATTATGCTAGAGGTTGATGAAGTGATGACAAATTCAGTGAAGTTAGAAAGCAATAAAATATAAAAATAAAAACATATATTAAAGCAATAAAGTCACTGAGCTATTCGTGAGTTACAGCTGCTGAGGTTCTAGATATTTGATAGTGTCACATAGGAAGATTTTTAACAGTTATTTTTCTACATGACAAGAAAAGACTTTTGCCTTTGACTCTGAGTGATTATTTATCTCACTAAATAATAATACAAGAACAATAAGTGAACTCTGCTCTCTTTTCCCAGCCACCCTTACAGCTTGCTTCAACAAATAGAAAGCTGACCTGGAAAACAGAATGTAGCCACCCAATGCAGAGTAATGGTGAGATGTTAATAGGTGAATAAGATGAAAGGGTTGATGGTTGTAATCAAGTAGGAAGATTTCTAAGATGACCCCCAAGATTCCAGGTGCCTAGTGTACATGTACATGTTCTCAGTTGTTAAATCAACAATCATCTAGGTTTTGTTATGAAAGGCTTCTGCAGTCACAAGTTTCCCAAATCAATTATCTTTAAGCTAGGGAGATAATCTAAGGGGACTGATGTGGTCAGGTGAGGATTTTAAAAGTACAGAATTTTCTTTAGCTTATTGAAGGAAGGAAAAATCAAAGATTTGAAGCACAAGAAAAATATAATTTTTATTGTTGAGTTGAAGATAGATGTGGCACATGTCAAAGAATGCTTATGGCCTCTAGAAGCTGAGGAGCCACTGGCTGCTAGCCTACAAGTAAACAGGGATCTCAGTCTTTCAAGCACAAGGAACTGAATTCTGGCAACAAGAACAACTTGGAAGAAAAAATTTCCCCAGTCTGTGGGTGGCAATTCATATTGGCCAATGTTTTTATACCTTCTGGCACTACCATGAACAGAGAACCCAGAACATCATGGTGGATTTCTGATCTACAGGAGGACTAAGAGCTAATAATTGAATACATTTTAAGCCATTGTGGCAATGGTAATTTATTTTGCAGTGAACAAAAACTAACACATATGGAAATCATGCCTCACTTTTGCTTTTAAATTTGAGTAATGCATTACTTTCTGTATTTATTTGACCCCAAAGTCTAACTTATTTATTACCTTAAAAGAAAACATAGACATGCAGTATCACAGAGCAATACCTAGCATTCTGAAGAGCACACTGCAAAGGCTTAAACATCATTTACTCTTTATCTATTGAATTTTTAAGCCGTTAAGTCCCTTCATTTCTGCGCTCTTTTATTTCCTTTCTTCACGGCCAGTTTTTGCCAGAGTACATTTCTTTGGGTTGATACATTAAAAGATAGAAAATAATCAGGAACACAGATAACACTATTGTTCTTTCCAACCATTTCCCTTAGAGCCACAGTTCAATAGGCACATAATGTGCCTTCCTATTTATTATAGAAGATAATTTTATCAGATGTTGTACAAAGTAATAATCAGATGCCATAGTCTTCCAGCTTGTTGTATTTGTTTGTTCTCTGCCTATCAATTGACAGCTAATCCAGAAACAAATTAGAGATTTTATAACAATACTTTCTTAAAGATAGTACATCACATCACATCAAGTAGTCACTCTTACATGTCTGACTCTTTATGACCCCATGATTCGCCAGGCTCCTCTGTCCATGGAATTCTCCAGGCAAGGATACTGGAATGGGTTACAAGTTTCTTCTCCAGGGCATCTTCGTGAACCATGGATGGAACCTGGGTCTCCCACATCTCAGGCAGATTCTTTACCATCTGAGCCACCAGGGAAGCCCAAACACTTTGAATGAGACTAATTGCCAAAATAAGAAAACTAAAATTTCAGTGGCCCGATGACACAGTTAAAGTTTATTTTGTGCTCATTGAATGAGTCAGCTTTTGAACTGTGGTGTTGGAGAAGACTCTTGAGAGTCCCTTGGACTGCAAGGAGATCCAACCAGTTCATCCTAAAAGAAATCAGTCCTGAGTATTCATTGGAAGGACTGATGCTGAAGCTGAAGCTCCAATACTCTGGCCACCTGATTTGAAGAAGTGACTCACTGAAAACAACCCTGATGCTTGATGATTGAAGGCAGGAAAAGAAGGGGACAACAGAGGATGAGATGGTTGGATGGCATCACCAATGCGATGGGCAGGAGTTTGAGTAGCCTTCAGGAGTTGGTGATGGGCCGGAAAGCCTGGTGTGCTGCAGTCCGTGGGGTCACAAAGAGTCGGACATGACTGAGTGACTGAACTGAACTGAACGGAATGATTCGGTGTAGGACCCGATTAACAAAGTTTAGGTGTGAGGGAGGTTGATGGAGATATAAAAGTTGCATACAGTGTTTCAAGGGACTGAAGCTGCTGGACATAATGCCATCTTTAGCAATTTAGCTTCATGGTTTACCTAAGTGTAAGTATCAACTGTCACATGAGGGGAAAGCATGTAATGGGATTATATGGGAAAGGTTTTATGAAGTAGGCCATGTAAGTGATGCAGTTCTGTTTGCTAACATTCTTTTGCTTTGAATTTGGTCACATGACCACCACCAGCAATACCAGGCAGTATAACCAAGCAGTGGGTTCGTCAAGAAAAGGAAATGAGGGATTTGAGGGATGAAACAGACATTTCTGTCTCAGTGTAACTTTCCATCTGTCCAAGCTTTTATTCAGTTGTTAAAGTATCTTTAAGCTGTTAAATCTCTTAATATTCTTCATTTCCTTAAGAATTATAGATATATGTTTCCTAACACCTGTATATAATCTATACATGATAGTCTGTTTCTAAAATGATTCCCCACAGGTATATATACATTTATGTATAATATGTTGATAATTTAACTATGGATTATTAGCATACATTCTTAAAGCCTTCTTAGCAGTCCATTCTTGGGCTTCCCTTGTGGTTCAGCTAGTAAAGAATCTGCCTGCAATATGTGAGAGACGTGGGTTTGATCCCTGGGTTGAGATGATCCCCTGTGGAAGAGAAATGCTACCCACTCCAGTATGCTGGAATGTGGCTGATTAACAATGTTTTGTTAGTTTTGGGTGTACAGCAAAGTGATTCAGTTATACATATATATGTATATATTCTGTTTTCAAATTCTTTGTCCATTTAGATTATTACAAACTATTGAGTAGACTTCCCTGTGCACTACAGTAGGTCCTTATTGGTTATCTATTTTAAATATAGTTGTCTTCCTTTGTCTGACTTACTTCACTTAGTATGGTAATCTCCAGGTCCATCGATGTAGATACAAGTGTCATTTTATTCTTTCTGATGGCTGAGTAATATTCTCTTGTATATAAATAGCACATCTTCTTTTTCTGTTCATCTGTCCATGGATGTTTAGGCTGTTTCCATATTTTGGATACTGTAAAACAGCACCACCATGAATATTGGGATGCATGTATTCTTTTGAACTATATTTTCCCTTGAATATATTCCCGGTAGTGGGATTGCTCAATCACATGGTAGCTCTATTTTAGTTTCTAAGGAACTAAAAAGGAACCACCATAAGAGGGAGGTGGGAGGGGGGACCGGGATGGGGAATATATGTAAATCCATGGCTAATTCATTTCAATGTATGACAAAAACCACTGCAATGATGTAAAGTAATTAGCCTCCAACTAATAAAAATAAATGAAAAAAAAAAAAAAAAAGGAACCACCATATTGTTCCCCATAGAGCTGCACCAATTTGCAGCCCACCAACAGTGTAGGAGAATTCTCTTTTTTCTATAGCTTCTCCAGCATTTATTGTTTGTAGAATGTGTGATGATGGCCGTCTTGACTAGTGTAAAGTGATACCTCATTGTAGTTTTGATTTGATTTCTCTAATAATTAGTAATGTCAAGAATCTTTACATGTGCCTAATTATGAAAAGTGGCTTCTATTCATGTGGTTAATCTGGATAAATATATTTAAGTCTCCTGCCCATTTTTTTAAATTGGATTGTTTAGATTTTTTTGTATTGAGCCACATGAGATGTGTGTAAATTTTGATCCCTTGTCAAAATTTGATCAGTCAAAAGACTGATCCCTTGTCAGTCACATTGTTTGCAAAAATTTTATCCAATTTGTGGGTTGTCTTTTCAATTTTTTAGTGGTTTCTTTTGCTGTATAAAAGTTTCTGAGTTTAATTAGGTCCCATTTGTTTATTTTTGGTTTTATTTACATTTTACTATGAGATGGATTGAAAAGGTATTGCTGTGATTTATGTCACAGTGTGTTCTGACTATATTTTCCTCTAAGACTCTTACAATATCCAGCCTTAAGTTTGGGTCTTTAATCCATTTTGAATATAATTTTGTGTGTGGTATTAAAGAATGTTCTAATTTTATTTTATTACATGTAACTATCCAGCTTTCTTAACATCATTTATTGAAGAGACTGTCTTTTTTCCATTGTATAGTCTTGCCTCCTTTATTGTAGATTAACTGACTATAGGTGCATGGGTTTATTTCTGGGTATTTTATCTCAATATTGCTTTGGTCATTTGGGATCATTGGTGTTTCCATACAAATAAAAAAATATTAGTTTGTTCTTGTTCTGTGAAAAATGCCATTGGTAATTTGAAATGGGTTGTATTGCATCTATAGATTCACTTGTGTAGCATAGTAATTTTAACAATATTGATTTTTCCCATTCAAAAACATGGTATGTCTCTCCACCTGGTTTTGTCATCCTTGATTTCTTTCATCATCATTATATAGCTTTCAGAGTATGAGTCATTTGCCTATTTACATAGGATTATTCCTAGGTATTTTATCCTTTTTGATGAGATAGTTAATGGGATTGTTTCTTGGGTTGCTCTTTCTGATCCTTTGTTTTTAGTATGTAGAATTGTAACAGATTTCTGTGTATTAATTTGGTATCCTGCAACTCTACCAAAATTATTAATAGTATTTTTCTGTAGCATCTTTAGATTTTTCTATGTATAGTAACATGTCATCTGCAAATGTGACATTTTTACTTCTTCTTTTCCAGTTTGGATTCCCTTTATTTCTTTTTCTTCTTATTTCTATTCCTAGGATGTCCAAAGCTATGTTGAATAAAAGTGGAAGGAGTGGACATCCTTGTCTTGTTCCTGGTCTTAGAGGAAACGATTTTACATTTTCACCGTTGAGTACAATGTTTGTTGTAGGCTTATCATTTATACCCTTTCTTATGTTGAGGTATATTCCCTCAGTGCCCACTTTCAGGAGAGTTTTCATCATAAATGTGTTTTTTCTTTTATAATATCTACAGAGGGGAATGTGATACTGTCTTAACTCTCTAAGAACTTTCTAGTGAGATAGTAAAATAAAACATAATAGAAAATATTATAGAGTGGGAGAGGTACCAAAATGATGAGAATCAGAAGAGTAACAAGTGTATATATATTGAGGTAAGTGAGGAAAAGCTATGAAAAGTAGCATTTGACATGAACTTTGAAGATTTGGTAAATATGCAGTCATATGAGATGAGAAAATGTTCTAAGAAAGAAATATACATTTACACAATTTCTATTAGACTGCTCCTAAATAAGTTGTTGAATGAAAAATTCTTAATAATAGGATATTTTGCTGATGAACATTGATTGAAAATTATTTTAAATTTCATAAATATTTTGGAATAAATTTACTAAATCTATTAATGACACAGAAATTGCAATTTAATGACATGACATATAGAGATATCAGTGAACATCAGATAGTGCAAAGCTATGTTATGAGACAGAAAATACTGGCATTAAATATCAGTATAGACAACATACCTGATGATGGAGCCTATATTCTAATCTGACGGGAAGCCAAGGTATGTTGTCAAATATTTAATAAAGCATATATGCAGCAATATTTTAGATTAAATAGTGTAAATGTACAGAGTATGTTTACATTTTTATTGATTCATTCATTTGTTCAATAGCCAATCACTAATGCTTACCATCCTAGAAAGAGTCTCATATGGATTAGAATGAAGGAGCAGCTAAATATTGTATTTCAATTTCCAAGAATGAAATTAAAAATGATTTGTTTGATTTCAAAGAATGGGAAAAGAGAAAAGGAAATTGTTTTATTCTTTCCACTACATGATAATACTGTTCATCATCTTTCAAATAGAACCTAATCAAATGTTCCCCAGACGTGTATCTAAAAGTCTGTCCTCTCTTCTTTCCTTTCATTGTTGCTGCTTGAGTTAAGGCCCTCATATCTGCCACTGGAAATATTTTAAAACCAACTTCTAGTTGGTTTATATACAGCCAATTTATTTAGTTCCATTTGACTTGTCATGCTGCCATTCCAGCTACCATGCTTAAAATGCAAATAAATCATTCACTTACCAGTATTAAAATCATGTTGACACCCTGAAATCCCTTGACTAGGTCTAAAATGTAGGCATACATTTTGTAGCATAAGCCTAATCCATGTATTTCTATTTCATTTGCTACAAATCTCTCCAGGCTTCCTACTCCATCTCTTACATTGTGGTCCATGAAACTTTTTACCATCCTTGGACACATTATGTTCTTTCATAGTCTACAGACTGGCACAACTTAAAGACCCAGATTAGATATCATGTTCTCATTATGATATTCTTTGCAATACCCAAGAAAAGTTGTTCCAATCTCTGTGCTCCTTTAGAACTGTATATGTATCAAAATAAAGCTATATATATATATGTATATATATATATATATACATATATATATATAGCTATGTTAAGCTATATATATATATATAGCTTAATGGTAAAATAAGTTGGATGTTCATTTCCATCTATTTTTCTTTTCCTTAACATCTAATATGGTGCCTAGTATGAAAGAAGTAGTAACAAATGCTTGTTAAGTAAATTAATAAATTTGCTGAATTTAAGGTATAGTGAAACTCAGTTTTCACATGTGAATCAGAATTTATATTGGTACCATTTCACTAATCAAGTTTATTTCTTTATTCTAGAGTTAAGTATAGTAACAAGCAGAAGAAAATTTGTGGATAAAATTCATTGACAGTAATATATTTTCTTAACTATGGATTGAGTTTTGCCTGCTGAAGTAAAATACACCCTCCTTTACCAATTGTGATTTGTGCCTTCTTAGTATGCCAATATAAGGACAAGGTTTAAAAATATGTTCTATATTTTTACCCTTGGAGACAGTATTTGCAAAAATTTACAGTGTCCTTTTTGGAAAATCTCAACAAAAGATCAAAATTAACTCAGAAATTGGTGAAATATAGGAATTTTAAATGTATTTTTTTCCTAGAGTGGCCCTTCACATTTTAGAAACTAATTAGAAACTTTTTATAGCTTTTGCCCTTTATTTTATATGATATGTTTGCAAGCTTAGATTTCTCTGTCTTTCAGACAGTGAGAGAAAAACTTATTCAAGATGAGTGAAAAACTGCACAATGTGTTTTACTATTTCAGGAATCCATTCTTATTAGTATCAGCATCCATCAGGAAAGTTCTAGAAATGTAATGGCTGCCCCTCTCCCTTAACCCCCACCAAAAATTTCCTATAGTTTTTTTAATTTTCATCTCCAAGAATTCACATTAAAAGGCTGAACATATCATATCATATCATATCATATCATAAAGATGTAAAGAAGTGGTTGATGGAGTGGAGAAGGGCAAGTATAAACCTTCCCTACCTGACAGATGATTACTTTTAAACCAAATCTGCTTCATTATGGAGCTAGAAAATATGAGTTAGAAACGATAAAGCAGTAGTAAGGTACGATAAATGTTATGAGAATTTATAAAGCCTATTTAGAAGTAGTCATATAACATCAGTATTAGAATAAAAATAAATCTTATTAAAACTACCTAGAGCCCTCTTTGAAAGCCATTCCACTATGACTCAAATATCTTATTGTCCCTTGTTATTGGTTCTAAAAGTGTTTGTGATAGTCATTATAGTTTATTCAATGACTACTCAATTACATATATTATTAACCATTATTAATATAAGCTTACTTTTTTATCCCTATATTTCTAAACAACTGCATTTTCCTTTTGAATGCTGGCATAATGTACAGAACACAAAATTGTATCAATATGACTAAATATATTTTATATTATACTGATTAATCTTTCTGAAATTAAATGTTATTAAATAAAACTCCTTAATATGAAAAATAATAAAATAGCATTAGCTGAAACTTTAGGAGTTATAATTCAGATTTTTTTAAAGAAATAATGAGTTTTAGGTATACATACTTCCTTTCCATTCTTACCCATACATGCACATATATTGTTGTAATTATAACCATACTCCAAATTTTGTTTGCTTGATTTAGCATTACATTGTATGCATTTTTCATTTTGCCATACGTGATGAGTCATTTATTTGACATACTCTAAGTATTCTTCTTAATGAAGTTTTATTGTGTCTTAATTTTCAAATCTTGTAGCTAATGCTTCACCCAATTTCCCTTCAAAGGTTACATTTTACATACTATAATACAAAATGAAACTGGGAAATAGATATAACAGTGAGATGTCATTTTCTCACATATGTAAATTGGTCTAACCACCACCAGTCAAGGTATATACTCTGACATCATCTCAACAATTTTATCATCCTATCTTGTTAATGATAACAGCCATTCTCTCCCTGCCCACTGTCCATAACTCCTGGCAATCACTGATCTGCTCTACACATACATACTTTCTCACTTTGAAAATATTTTATAAATCAAACAATACAGCTTGAAGCCTTTTAGGATTGTGGATTTCTACTCAGCGTAAATGTCTTTGAAATCTGTCCAAGTTGTAGTATGCATCAATAATTCATTGTTTTTCACTCCTGAGTTGTATTTAATTATATGTATGTACCGCAGTATAATTATTCACCAATTAAAGGCCATCTGAGTTGTTTCCAGCTTTTGGCTGTTACATAATTGCTATGCACAATTTGTATTTTTGTGTTGCCATAAGTTTTTACATCTCTGGATAAATACACAGAGATACAATTGTTGGTCATATGGTAAATGTATGCAGTTTTCCCAGAATGGATGTAACATTTTACATTCTTATCAGCAACTTATGAGATCCAGTTTCTCCACATCCTTGAGAGAAGTTAGCACTGTCATTACTTTGTAGCTGTTCTAAATAGGTATGGAGTTGTTCAGAAGCATTAACATAGCAGATCTAATATGGCTATCATTATTTAGGCCTGCTTATAAGATTGGCTCCTGGGTGGCATCTTGGAACTTGGATTTGGAAGAGTTTCTGTTATTCCCAGATAGGAACAGCTCACGGTACCTGAACTCTTTGTACAATTTAGTTTGCTTTGAACACTTGCTCTCCTTCTGGGAGTCTGGACTGTTGACATACTCCAGGAAGAGGGTGCCTATATAACCCATTCCCAGTTAAAACCCTGAGCACCGAGTACTTAATGAACTTCCCTGATAGCACTTCACCTGTGTTGTCACACCTCATTGACAGAGGAAGTGTGTCCTGTGTGACCACAGTGGGGGAGAACTGTTGTAGGTTTACATCTCACTTCTACAGGGATTCTTCCCAAACAAATTTCCCCTTTGTTCACTGCACTTTTACTGTTTCACTCATAAATCACAGCACTAAGTATGCCTATATGCTGAGTCCTGTGAGTACTCCTAGTGAATCAGCAATCTGGGGTGGTTTTGTGAAGCCCAACACAGTCATAATAGCTCCTTCATCTTAATTTGCATTCCCTTACTGACTAGTCGTATTGAACACCTTTCATATACTTGTTTTCCATTTGCATAGCATCTTTAATGAAATGTCTAATTTATTTTTTAATTAAACTTTATATATATATTTTTACAATTGAGTTGTGCAAGTCCTATATGTATTCTACATAGGAGTCTCTTATCAGATATATGATTTGCAAATAGCTCCTCTCAATGTGGAATTTTTCATTTTATCCTCAACATGGCAACAATTTTAATTTTGATGAAACCCAATTTATCTATTTGTTTATGATCAAGTCTTTGAGGGATATCTAAGAGTTCCTCACCAAATGATATGACCATATGTTTACTTCTAAAAATTGTATAGTTTACCATTTTAGACTTAAAATTGTAATCCTTTGAGGTAATTTTTACATGACTTATAAGATTTACATAAAATTTTTTGGCCCATGTATATCTCAGTGCTCGATCTCCATTTGTTGAAAATATTATCTTTCTTCCATTTAATTCCTTTTGCAACTTAAAACAACAACAACAACAACAATTGACTATAATTAAACTGTGTTGCTTCTGGGGTCCCTCTTCTGATCCCCTGATATTTTGTCCTTTCCTTCACCAATACAATGTATCTTGATTGCTCTAGCTATTCAAAATTCTTAATATAGTATAATTTATCCTACTTTATTCTCCTTTTCTCAGAATTATTTTGGCTATTCTAATTCTTTTGCCTTAAAATATAACTTTTAGAATAGTCCTGCCAAATCTACAAAACGTCTTGCTGAAGATTTTGGTAAGAATTGTGTTAAACCTGTGTAATTGACATCTTTACTATATATAGTCTTCTAATATATGGACAAATATGTCTCTCCACTTATTTATACCTCCTTTGATTTTTTATTAGGATTTTGTAGTCTTCAGAATGTAAGTTTTAGGTTTGTTCTACTGGGTTTGTATCTCAAAATTTCTCTTTTTTTCAAATGATTGTAAATTGCATTATATTTTTAAATGTTGATGTCTATATATTCACTACTAAAAATACAATTGATTTTTGTATATTTGTCTTATACCCTGAAAACTTGCTGTTCTCTCTAATTAATTCTAGGAGTTATTTTTGTGGATTGCTTGGGATTTAAAATTCATTATGTCATCTGCAAATAGGGGCAGATTTATTTCTCTTTTTCTGACCTGGATGCCTTTTTTCTTTTACCCGCTGATTTCATTCTTTTTCCCTTTGTCTTTAATTTTCAGACTTTTGACTATGATGTATCTTGGCATTTTTTTTTTTTTTTTTTTTTTAAGTTTTATACTGTTTGGAGTTTGCTCAGTTTCTTGAATCTGTTGGTTTTCATTGTTTTAAAAAATAAACTGTTCTAAATTAAGTTATACGTGATGTACAATAATATATGTTACAGGTGGACAATATGGTGATTTAATATTTTACATTTTATGAAATAATCACAATATCTCCAATTACCATTCTCACAAGAAAAACTTGTTACAAAGCTATTTAGTATATTCCCTATGTGTACATTACATCCCCATAACTTATTTCTTTTTTCCTTAATACAAGTGTGTTTATTATTTAAAAAAAATTTTGGGGGGACATAGTTAGTTTACAATATTGAATTGGTTTCAGGTGTACAACAAAGTGAATCTGTTACACATGTACATAATTCATTCTTATATTGTTTCCCCTCTGTATACACCATCATAAAGTATTGCAGAGTTCCCTATGCTATCTAGTAGGGAATTAGTTATTAGTTATCTATATTTTATATGGCAGTGTGTATGCGTCTGTCTCAATCTTCCTTTTGGGCCTTTTAATCCCCTTCATGAATTTCATTGTTGTTGGTTTATGTCTTCTGTCACGTTTGGAATAGTCAACCACTATTCCTTTGAAAACTTTTTCAGCCTCACCCTCTCCTTCTTATGAATTATTATCACATGATTGTCATATTTTTATTGGTCCACAAGTTGCTGTGACTATGTTTATTATTGTTCCAGCCAATATTTTGTCTAAGGTTAAAATGGAGTGGTTTCTGTTGTTCTAATCTTTAAGTTCACTAATTCTTTTCTCTGCCCCCTCCATCCTGTTTTTAAATACATCATTGTGGAGTCTTTATTGTTGCTGTTACTACACTGTCTAGTTATTGATTTTTTATTTGGTTCCTTTCTCTTTTCTTGCTGTTTTTTTCTATTTCTTTGAGGAGATATTTTATTTTTGATTAGCTTTAAGCATTCATAATTGCTAGTTGAAATATTTTATGATGTCTTTTCAATTTCCGTCATGCCATATCTGTCACAATGCTATTATTGACTTCTATTGACTGACTTTTTTCATTCAAGTTGAAATTTTCTTGGTTCTTTATATGACAAGTGATTATCAGTTGAAAACAGGACATTTTGAGTATTATGAGACTGTATTTTATTTAACTTTGTAACTTCTTTGTTTGTTTTAACTAGTGCTAACAACATCATTCTAGAAGGAGAAGGAGGGTGGGTACTACCTCCTTATTTCTGGGTGGTTGTGAAATTCCAAGTTCCCTTATTGGCCTCCACTGATGAGAGAGAGAGTTCTTTATTACTGGGTGGAATTTTCAGCTGCAAATATTCCTGTGGGAGGACCAAGATGGCCTGAAGAGGCAAGAATGCCTTGTTAGTCCTACGCAGATGACTTCCACTGTTCCTGCTGGAAGTGGGAGGGCTCATTACTGTTGATTGGTGATGAAAACTTGTCTTTTCATAAGGGTTTTTTCTGATGACGGCCCAGGAAACAGGGATGCCTCATTTTCACAGGGTAAGGGTGGAGTACAGGCTCTTCACATGGTTTCTATTAATACTGGGAAACAGGATAAAATGCTGGCTTCTTACTCAGACTTCTGTGTTGTAATCCCAGCAGGGGTTTGGGTGCCATATTATAGCCTTGTGGGCATGGAAGTCTTGACTCCCCTCTCACCTTTTGCTGCTGGGGTGGAGATGGGGCCACAGATTCTTTTGTGGTGTTGGCTTGAAATACACAATATTTTGACTCAATCAAACACTTCTGTCTCACTACTCTGCCCTTTTCCCCCTGGTCCTTTGGTTGTGGAGAGCCAACTTTTATTCGTCTGTTTGTTTTGCCTCTGTCTATTGACATTTCTGAATTGCTAGCTTCTCTAGCACCAAGACTGGGGGAAATAGGACACAATTTTTCAAATTGTGTTCTCACCAATGTGTCATTCCTTGAGTCCCAAGGCTCCTAGCTGGTCTGTCTTCTCTCCACATTTCCGAGTTTGTTTTACATATATATATATATATATATATATATATACACTTAATAATATATATATAAGTGTAATACTTATATATATATATATATATATATACACTTAATAATATATATATAAGTGTAATACAGAAGTACTTACACACCATCTTTTCCAGA
Source organism: Odocoileus virginianus (assembly GCF_023699985.2). Lineage (NCBI taxonomy): Eukaryota > Metazoa > Chordata > Mammalia > Artiodactyla > Cervidae > Odocoileus > Odocoileus virginianus. The sequence continues at coordinate 20,462,221 of NC_069698.1, forward strand.
AGTGGAACTACCAAAACTGTAGGCTTTTATTGAAGATTAAATGAAATAAATTTTCCCAAGGGTGAGAATAGTGACTATTATTTTGCAGCTTTTAATAATTTTTAGTATCCAATTTTGACATCTGCATAAATATTCTGAAAATTAATTAAAAGAGTAATTATATAAAATGAGAAATTAACTTTCCTCATTGATGCTATAATATATATCAAATTACACATTATTTTATCATCTTCTATCAGTAACTTGCATAGTTTGTTGGAAACTGAAGATTTTTAGAATACCATCTAATAAATGAAAGTCATATTTCTTCTGTAAAGTACTCGCATAGATTTAATTATTTTGAAATCTTTGATACAAGCTCTCAATTTATATTTCTTAAGCATAATTGCTAAAAAGAAATTGCATCAACTGGTCTCACTGCCCTATTGCTTTCCCATCTGTCCTTGACATTTAAATGGATTTTCTGAAGATGAAAGAACATAATAAAAAGAGAAAAGAGAGAAAGTGATCAGAGCATTAATAGAAAGAGGTAAGACTACTGAATTCTCTCTTCCATTTATCAGCTTGAAACCTTAGTCAACAGTTGTAGATAGACTTCCTAGTTAATTTTTTCCACATCAAATGTTATTCATAAGTATTTATTCATAAATATTATATAATAGGGTACAACATTTTAAAAACATATAGTAGATAAAGCATAATCAATTTAAAAGAATCATTATCCTATTTTTTCTTTATATGGCGAGTCAAGGATTATTACACCTACTATCTTTCAGGGACTTGGCACAAACACTGTTACTGAGAATTTGCAAATTTTCTGTTTCCTGCTTTTCTTACTGTTTCATCCCAACCCTCCTGCTTACACAGCACCTTCTCATATTTTATATGTGTCTTTTCACTATTATCACATTAAATGTTACTCATTCCAAACTCTTTGCATGGAGTTCTATGTTCTTAGGAAGAAAAGCACTTTATAAATCTAATAAGTAAATCCAAGTTTGAAATCCAATAAAGAGGAACCTCTAGAAATTATTAAAGATTTCACTGACAGAGAAATTAAACCTTGATATTCCATTTCCTTATCTTTTCACTGCAGTAGAATCCATGAAATCAATATATCTGAAATGAACTGCATACAGTTCATTCAGAAGAATGGCTCTGGCACAAAAGTGAGCAGCTTCTAAAAATTGTCAAGGCTGCTCATTCCTTGAGAGAGTATGCACAGATTTTTAACGTAGTTCTCTTAAATTTATCTGAATTGAGAAAAGAGAATGCCAGCACTTTTGACAAATCCACAAATAGATGCTAGTGGGCCTCAATATTAAAAATTGAAAGTCTCATAACATAGTCACAATATTATACAAATGTCATGCACATTACACATTTGAAACTCAGATGCATCATGATTAAACAAGTGTTATTATCAATAGGGCAGTTAAACAAACAGTTTATTTGGAATTTAATTTGGAAGCACCAGTACCTAATCTCCCAAAAAGAATATAATCAACATCTAGATCAGCTTGGCACAGGAAATATAACCTTCCACGAAATAACAGACAACAGTACACACAAAGGGTTTGCGTGCTGTCAGACACTTCAGTTGTGTGCGACTCTTTGAGATCCTGTGGACTGTAGCCCACCAGGCTCCTTTGTCCATGGGGATTCTCCAGGCAAGAATACTGGAGTGGGTTACCATGCCCTCCTTCAGCGATCTTTGCAACTCAGGGACTGTACCTGAATCTCTCATATTTCCTACATTGGCAGGCATGTTCTTTGCCACTAGCGCCACCTGGGAGATCTTCATAATCTTCTATTCTGTCCACTATATATATATTTAAGTTTAAGAAATAAATATATGTTAATACATACATACTGCTATGTGTAAATGTCCAACTGGAAGATAAAATAGTTAATGATACACCAAACACATGCCAGTTATCATATTTTTTATATACAGTTTATTTTTGTAAACAGTTCATTAACTACCCCAAATTCACCTGCAGATTAGGACGTAATAGCTTATTCTAAACTTGTAAGCCACAGTTTCTGGTATGCTCCTAGACTCTCAAGAGATGCTTCATCTATTACACAAGCCTCTTTAAAAATATGGTCTAAGGTGGTCATAAGTTGTACTGGGAGATTTTCACTGCACTGCCCCCATTTAGAAGAGCTTTGTTCAGGAATAGACACCTCCTCCAAGATCAGTCAAAACATGGGCTACCAGCTGAAAAAGATATTCTAGACCGAAAAAAAAAAAAAAAGTATTCTTATGGGAATTTCAAACAATCTATTGGTGGGTAGCTGTATCAGTCAAGGTCCAGTCAGAAGAGATTAGCCACACCAGATATTTGAATAGAGAGAAGTTAAATAGAAACTTGTAGATATGTAAGGGATTCTTAGGTGGCACTAGTAACAAAGAACCTGCTTGCCACTGCAGGAGACATAAGAGATGTGGGTTCGATTGCTGGATCAGGAAGATCCCCTGGAGCAAGGCATGACAACCCACTCCAGTATTCTTGCCTGGAGAATCCCAAGTACAGAGGAGCCTGGTGGGCTACAGTCCATAGGGTTGCAAAGAGTCCGACATGACTGAAGTGATTTAGCCCACAGGAACAACTTAAAAGGCAGGAAGAAACATAAAGTTTATCATTCCTAGAGAGAAACACTACCACACCTAACACTGAAGAATAACCGAAAGAAATTTGAATTATTAAGACAAGAAGTTTGGACAAGAGACCCCACAGAGCTCAAACCCTGGCTTCTGAGGAGGAATCGTTGGCCAATGTTGCTGAAATTCTTGACTTTGGAGAAGGAAGTATAATTGCATGATACTCAAGCCAGATCTTTAAAAAGGGGGCATGGGTACTGAGGTCTTGGAGTGGGGCATGGTGTGGAGAAAACAAAAAACTTGATTCATCTCCCACAGAAAGGAACTGGTCTTTTGGAGTAAGCATTGCTAGGGTAATGCTCACAGAAACAAAGAGAAAACAACCAAGAAGGAACAAATCTTTTCTTCCTTCCTTGCCTTCTGCTCTTCTGATACTTCCTGCTGACAGAGGCCAACAAAGAGTGAGCAAAACAGACCTAGGGCTTTCAGAACTTCAGCACCAGCATCACAAAGCAGATCCTAAAAGCAGGCATTTGAATCTGAGAAAAAAAAACTTAATAACATTATATCCTGTTCCTTTGGCCACTCAGCTTTCATATGTGCTTTTTTAATACATATTTTAACTTCCATAAAACAACAAGGTCATTTATGTTTTCATGTAATAAGATGCAATTATCTTGTATTCGAGTGAAGATATCCTTACATTCTGCTGAAATAAAAAGGTATAAAATACCAACAGTTATTGTATCTGAGTCTGGGAGACTGTCACATTACCTGTCTTTGATATATGCTAATTTACCTTCAAACTCAATTGCAGTCACATCTGCATATTTTGTTCCCTGAATTATAAATCCCCTTACCTGAGTGGTGAGTTCTGATATTGAGTTATAAATTTAACCTTCTACAAAGTGTGGATAAAATAGTGAGGGGAAGAAAGAAGAAAACTGTACACATATACATACACGTGCACATACATATGTTCAACAAAAAGGAAAATATATAAATACTAATATAAATACCAACATAAATATATAAAGCAAGGAATTCATCACTCTGTAACCAATCTTGAGGGCATAATTGATATCTTCAATCTTAAATTATTTATTCCATTTTTCTTTTGTCCTTAAGCATAGGCTTTAGGCTGCAATGGATATTTATGACTTCCTCCTTTCAGAACTCCTTCTATGTTTTCTTTGCCTTAAGCTAGCCTTGTCATGTTTCCTTTCTTATTGTGGTTCTTCGAACTTTCATTCTTGAAGGATCTAAAAACTTAGTGGTTTTTATTTTCTCCAAAGCTCTATTTTTCCATTAACTTACATTATTAGACATTAAAGTATTATGAGACTTCCCAAGGAATTCCCTAGGTTCCAAATATAGTCTTTCCTGACCTTATTTTGTAGCAGCAACCAACTTTCCCCTTGGTAATCTGTATCAGTCACTCCAGTGAATAGAGTAACGACCTGGCTTACCCACTGGTTCAGTGGCATAGAAAGCAGGAAAGCTGGCCTCTCAAGTTGCTATTGCATAGAACAAAGGTATCTTTGATGGAGATTTTCATTCCTTGCAGACATCTCCAAAAACAGCAGAGACCTATGTTGAGACAGTGAAAAAAGAAAATCTCTGTGATTTAAGCTGCTTTAGTAGCAAGAGGAATCACTCCCGGGACTTGATCCTCTGGATATAGGAGAAACAGCAAATATGTTGGTCAATGATAAAAACAGATGTTGGGCCCTAACATATAAAAGGCTCTTCTTTCAAATGTTTGTGATTCCTCCCTCTCCCCTCCCCCCCAAATTGGCACTCTGAGTCTTGAGTAGGCATTTCCATCAATTGATTAGGAAAGCTACTGCTAAGACCCATGAATTCCATGAACAAAAGCCCTCTACTGCTCTTATTTTGCTAGGAAATAAGTTTCTTCACCAGAATCAATGTTGTACAACTGTCATGATGATGAATAGGCCATAATAGAAATCTTTGGATGGTGATGTTGGCAGAAGCATTAAGGGCAGAGAAAGCAAACCCATATCCGGAATACATGTCTATTCCAGTGAGGACAGAGCTCTGTCCCTTCCTTGCTGGAAGTGGTCCAGTGTAATAAACCTGCTAACAAGTGATTGTTTGGTCCCCCCAGAGAATGAATCCATACCAGAGTTCACTGTTGGTTTGCAGCTGGCAGATAAGGAACTCAGCAGTAACTAGGTAATTTAGCATTGGTGAAGGACATACACGTGGGTAATCCCTCCACGAATAGTCTCCACCCCTGCCATTATGGCTACCATAGATGAACTGAGCAAAAAAAAAAAAAAAAAAAAAAGGTGCTGAATAAAGAAGCCAACTAATATGCATAGAATGTATCATTTTGTCAACCAAAAACCTCTTCTGCAGTGGATGACCTGTGGGGAGCATTAAAATAGGACATAATTGCTTTCAAACTTTGTACCCACTCTGACAGATCCATCCATACACCTCTTACCCAGGTTTCACTGTCACCAATTTTTCAATCTTGTCCTTTTCAAGTTTCTAAGTATCCTAAAATCATTAGCATCTACATGTGCATTAATGTATTAACAGACTTGGTCTTTTGACCATCATTTGGCTTAGATGAGGTGAAAAGCCAAATACATATTATACATGAAGTTCCAAACACTAGAATAGTGCTTCTCAGATTTTCTCAATATGTTCTTTATGTGGCCTCTTACAGACTGATGGCTGCAAATGCCCAAACCTATCATTTCATAATAACAAGCACACATAAATAGTCATTTGTCCCATAGTTAGGTGGTTAGTGTCTTCTAGGGCTCAGTGGCAAGAAAGGGTGACTCAAAGGGGTAAATAGTTGTTTGCAGAAGAGAACAAGGATTTCCCAAAAATATCATAGAACTTACTGTGATTCTTCTATAAGTCTTGCTGCTGCTGCTGCTGCTAAGTCTTGCTAGGGGTCCCATAAAAATGAAGTTAAAGGAGTTCAGTCATGTCCAACTCTTTGTGATCCCATGAGCAAAAAAAAAAAACCAGCCAGGCTCCTCCATCCATGGAATTCTCCAGGGAAAAATACTGGAGTGGGTAGTCATTCCCTTTCCCAGGGGTCTCCTGCCTTGCAGGCAGATTCTTGCCCATCTGAGCCACCAGGGAAGTCCAGCATCCCCATTTTCCACAAACACTTTGAAAAATATCAACTCTGTTATTCATAAGGCAAACAGGAAGAGTAATGGAGACCAGCCTAGATTTTCTGCTAGGCCATTTCTTGCTCTGGTTCTCACTAAAAACTGGCAAACTTACAGGTTACCTAAGGTATACGATGCTCCCAAACCCACAAGACTCATCAAGAATTGCATTTCTCTTCTGTACAGGTTCTCTTCCTGCAACTTATCTTTGAGTGGGAAGGAAATATTATGACATGTTCTAGATCTTTGTACTCACAGAAACGTCCCTGAGTTATCAGGTCCCTGGGCTTGCTTTTAGGGTTCTATACCATCCTCTCTGTCACATAGATCTCACTAAGGAATCTTAAGTTCTTGCTGCTTCATGTTCATAAACTCCAATAAGCCATAATGTTAATGAAATGATGTGATCTTTCACAGAATATCCAAACCATTAAGATCCTGTGAACTATATTACTGCAGTGAACCAAAGAGTAGATATAGTCCTGAGGCAAGATATTCAAATGTATACCAATGGTCCTTCTGGGTAAATTTAACAGCTTTTGATAGCCTTTTCAAATTGATATGTAGAAAACTGTACTATTCAGGTCAATAGCTACATATAAAGTACCAAGAAATGTGTCAGTTTGCTCCATAAAATAAACTGTCTGCAACAGTGGGAGCAAGTGGAATCTCTGCCTGATTCACATAAAATAATCCATGTTTTCCAAGAATCATTCATTCTCCGAACAGTTAAAGGGGGCAAGTTAGAAGAGTGCTGTCATACAAATAATTATGCATTTTTCAAGATTTTGATGTTTTCCCTAATACCTGCAGTTTTCCAAAAATTGTGGTAGACTGCGTCTAGCCTACTATATTGAAAGAAAGGAAAATTCTTAGGGTCTGTCTTCCACTTAATCTTTCTTACTATAATAGCTCTATATTATTGTTTAGATGGCAAATGTGGAGTTTCTTTAAGTTGCCAATTATAACTACTTCTATTATATATTGAGGAACTGGAGAAATAACTATAGGAAGAGACCTCAAATATATTGGACTCAATGTGATATAAACTTTGGTAAAAATCTTATCATCTGAATTAAATAAAATAGTATTTTAGCTGGTGGATGATAAACAGTTATAGGATTTTTGTATTCTCATGATTTGAGAAAATTCAGAGAAAGTGTTCAGTAATTTCCAAAAGGTTTGGACATTTCCACAGTGTGTAATTGCTCAATTAAATTAAATCCTCTTTGGCATATGCTTGAAATAACCATATACTTGGGGTATATACTTGTGAAGTGTTTCCGGGTCCTTCCTCAAGTGTATCTAGACTTTCGTTCAATCCATATTCTTTAGGTCTATGAAAAGACATAGTCCTAAAAACTGAACAACAATGATTTATTATTGTGGTGAATCAATTTATGTTTTTGACCACCAGATTTGGAATCTTGTTTTATAGATCAAGTACATTTTTAGTAACCAGAGTACATACTCACTGGTAGAGGAAATCATGATCAATTAACTATCAACAACATCCCTGTGGATCAAAACTTTCTAATTCCCACTTTATCCTTTATCCCTGCTATTCTTTTTAGTGTGAAATGGGTTAAGTACTGCCACCAGCCTCTGTGTTCCTGGTATCCACTTATCTCTACTAAAAGCAAAGGCTCATTTCTGTTGCATCATCTCCATCATCATACATGTTCTACAAAGAATAACTACTGCAGAGCATTTCAAGATTACTGATGTTTTACTCACTAATACATTTTTTGATATTTTAAGCAATGGAGAGTCTTCTGAACCTATGAGGGTAAGTGTTGGGAAAGTAGAAATGTATATTACATATGAAACTTCTATAACAATACTCCTTACACTCTAAGTATTCAAATTTCTTTCCATTAATTATTTCAGGGAAGTTTTAACATCTTAAATGAAGGTCATAATTAAGTTCAAACTTTAGTCAGTCAACTAAGTAAACTGTCACAGTCATTTCCAGGTGTAGAGGTTAATGCATTAATCCAAAATCTCTGGTGAATGCATTCACACCAACAAATTCAGTGTTTTATCCTAGCCTAATTCATCTAATATTCTTAGAATATATTCCCACACATATTTAACATGTTTCTTCAGATGTGAACCAGCAAAGTCTTGAAATTATTTTGCCACATAGGCTACTTCTTCCTGGGGTATTTTTATACTTGCCTGTCTGAAACATGCTACAATATGTCCCTACTTATGGGCCTAGTGACAACAAGTTGTTACGAGGGTTTCTCTTAGATAAAACTAGAATTTCTTTGAAATAAAGCTGCTACAAATGATTTTATTATAGGATATTCAAGCAAGAAAAGTGAAGGGAAACTTCTTCCAGAACCTCAGAGTGACAGAGTTCAAGGTCCTCAATGTCTTCTAGGTCCATTCAAGTGTAGATGCTCAATCCTTTATAGTCTTTGCTTTAACATACATCTGAAAGAATTGCAAGGAGGTGAATTTATCCTTACACTACAATCCTGCAACCCAAGCAATAAATCTTTGTGTTTAGTTTTAGATATATTGGCCCTAACTGCTTTATGATAGTCACAGAAACTGTGTTTGCTGATGGTGACTTGGCCCAAGAAATTAAAGATGAGACCATGTCATTTTGTTTCTGTAGACACATCAATGACCTGAGAAGATCAGAAGTATAGACCCTGTAGTAATCGGCACTGCTAAAATTAAAAAGCACAGTAGCTATTTGATCTGCTGAGGCACTTGCTACAGGAGGCCCTTCAAGACAGGCATGTAATAATGAATTTATGTAAGATGATACTGTGTGTCTGGGATTGCTAGTATGTTATTTTCCATTGCAACAAATGCATGTCACTGCATTAAAGACCAATAATATGACTGATACAATACTCAAATAATATTCTTTGCTACAACTGTTGCAAGTTAAGGTTTATTTGGGGCAGTGTGAGGACTCCTGCCTGGGATACAACACCTCAGATAGTTCTGAGAAACTGCTCCAAAGACGTAGGGGGGGAAAGACAGTATAGATGTGGTTTTGGCAAAGAGGGGGTGCACACAGTCAAGCACATATTTTTTGTAGAAAGTTTCTGCTAGTCTCATGAAGTTTCTGCTAGTCACAAGAAACAATCATCACCATGAAAGATTTTAGTGTTTTTCTAGATGTGATGAGATATAAGAATCGGGCTTATAGAATCAGATCCTGAGAATATCTAACTACTTAAAGACCTGTCCTACCAGTTTCCTGGGGCACAGAGTGCCTCATTTCTGCTCTACACCCTGATAGGTCAGCATATATAGCAGCACATGATTTAGTGCTTGCAGAGGCAGTTGTCAAGCACCCACAGCAAGTGCCAATTTGTAGTTTATACAACAATTACTTCATTAATCAGTGTCCAGTCCAGAGACAGAAACCACACCAGTTATTTGAGTAGAGAGAACTTAACCTAAGAAAATTTTAACTAGGCATAAAGTTTGATTAGCTAGCTAAAAAGAAACAAGAAAAATACTCTTTATTCACAGAGGTTACATTGTAGGAAGTAATTGCTACCTAGGACTGTAAGAATAAAAGACAGAGGTTGTAATTACTAAATTAGAAGCTTAGAGGAGAGGCCTCATGAACCTGAGAATCATATCCCTAAGGAGGTAATGCCAACTTCTTGGGTATTGTTGTCTTTGATGGAGGAACAACTAAACTGGTTATACAAGGGTTTCCCAGGTGGTGCTAGTGGTAAAGAACCCCACTGCCAGTGCAGAAGACATGAGAGATGTGAGTTCGATCCCTGGGTCAGGAAGATTCTCTAGAGAAGGGCATGGCAACATACTCAAGTAATTTTTTCTGGAGAATCCCATGGACAAGAGGAGCCTGGCAGGCTACAGTCCATAGGGTTGCACAGAGTTGGACGTGACTGACGTGACTTAGCATGCACGCGCACGCGCACACACACACACACACACACACACGTACAAGTGTTGGAAAATCTGTACACTGTATTCACTGTGGCTAAAAGAAAATAACTGCAGTCTTGGTGAATAAGAATAGATAGGCTGACACCAACAGGAACAGGAAGTGGACAGGAAGAAAATTGGAAATGAAAAGGAAGGAACGAATGTCTTCTTCCTTGTCCAAATTTGCTATCTCATTCTAGTGTCTTCTATTGACAGAGCTTCTTAGAAACTAAGTAGTAAAGAATTAATGTGGTTTACAGGATTTAAGCCTGAGTATCATAAAACTGATAAGTAAATGGGTGTTTGGAGTTGAGATACAATAAATTAAAAAGTGGCACAATAGCTAAAGAGAAAGAATCCATTGGGAGAACAGCCAAATCAATGTTCTAATATTACAGGGAAGATAGTGCACTCTTTCTATAATCAATCATTTCCCTGAGTCAACTGTATATATTTTGTCAATGTCATAAGTGGGCACATCCTTATAACAATCCCTGCTCCCATATTTAAGACATTTAAGTGAGTCCATTCCTTCCCATCAAATAAAATACACCTAAACAACCCTTTAATTTAAAGATGACATGACAAAAAAGACTAAGCTCACAGCTAATTCAGAAAAATTAGCAGTTTAATTCAGTCTAGATATGCAATTCTAGAAAATGGACATCTACTTATTATTTTTAAAATTTTGTCAACTACTACAAGTATATTTTATGTGGTAGTTCTTAAAGTTTGGGTGCAGTGAATTCAAATGTCACAATCCACTTTCTGATTTGTTATACACATAGCAATTTCACTTCTTTTTTGTTTTGCAATTTCATTTCTAATGTATGGAATGGAGATTTTGAGACCAAACCTCCTGACTAACCCAGAATAATTGTGTTGGATAATTTCTTTGGGGAATTTGGAGAATTGCATTTTACCTGAGGCAGGTATAACCATCACTAGAAATTAATTGACTTTAACTACAAAACTTATTCTCAGGAATTTGGTTTCTTTAAGTATGTGTGCTAAGAGCTTATTATCCTAGGGCTTGTTGGCAACTAAGCTTTCTGAATCATAGGATGAGAAACCAAATCCTTGAAAAGAAGTGATCGACCTGAGGCAAAATGTTATTCCAAAAACCCACCATTGTTCCTGACAGGAACTATAGCTTCATTCTACTTACAATGAAGTATTAGTGTGGTAATAAGGCAGAATTTTAGATACTTTCATTTTCAATGTTTATATTCTTTTCTTATTACAGAGAAATTACTATAGGTTCTATATACAATATTATGCCTCATTTAAATGTTTAAAATCCAGAATTGAGTTTAATTGCATGTTGACATTACACAATATATTCAATGTTAATATTGTTAATTAAGTGATTTCAGAGAAAATTATAAAATGATTCTATAGTTTCTTTAGTCATCATTTATAACTCTTTATATTTGTATGTCATTATTTTATCCCCAAATGTAACTCTTCCATCATCATTATAATAAAAATTATATCAAAGCAGTGCATTTGCTTTACTTATCTGTCACATATTCTTGCTTTATATAAACTATACAAAGAAATTTTTCTATAAATTAATGTATTATAAATTCTATTACTACCTAGAGGGATCAAACCTTCTTAAAACATATGTGAATATTATAATATAGCTATTTTACCACAATTTCTTAATTTTTAGGCTGAGGTGTCTAAAAATTGCATTCTATGCAACTTAATATTTTATATATATACATGTGTGTGTGTGTGTGTATATATATATATATATATATGAAGTTGCATACAACATACCTATAGTGATGTGCTAAAATTTATAAAATGATAGTCATCAACTTCTGTATAAATTACATTAAAAATTAACTAGCATAAAGAAAAGAAGATTTGTAATGTAGGCCTAAGGCCACTCTATGTTATATATAAACAGGGTGAATAGTTGCTGCTATTGGTTAACTCATTTCACTGTGTTTATTCTTTGTTGTTGCTGTTGTTGTTCATTTTTTAAGTCATGTCTGACTCTTTGGGACCCTATGGACTACAGCATGCCAGGTGTCCCTGTCCTTCACCATCTCTCTGAGTTTGCTCAAACTTGTTTCCAATGAGTCAGTGATGCCATCCAACCATCTTATCTTCTTTTGCCCACTCTCCTCTTGCATTTATTCTTACAATGAAATAAAATCTTATCATTTTAAATTTGTCACTCTAATATGTGTACATTTATGGTGCCAATCCTGTATCTGCAAACATCAGGCAGGCAACATTTTTATTCTTCCAGGAAATTATTCCTTACCTTACTATGTTCTGTGAAAATTAATGTTTACATAAACATGACATGCTAAACCACAGAGCAGCTAAAATTTTAACACAGAGAAGTACAGAAAGAATTTTAGCATTCTACTAAGATTGGAACAAGTCTCAAAGTCTGGCCTCAAAGATTATTGCTGCAAGGGATAAGGCTTAATTGTGAAACTGTGGAGCATTCATGCTCCAGAGCATTATCAAAAATAATAAATCAATTAGCTGGTGATTAGTAGAGGCTAACAGCTGGTGTGATGCGAGTGGATGCATGTGATTTAAGAGAGATCATGGAAAAGACAATCAAACAGAGCCCTCCAAAACCATGGCCTCCCGGGATGACTGTAAGCATGGTCAGGGCTGTGCCCTATGAAGAGTGACATCAGAAGGAGCACATTGTGGATTATATCTTAATTAAGCTGTTAAACATATATCTATCCTGATTATAGGTAGATTAAAAAATATTACTTCAGTTCTCCAAATAACATAAATGTGCAAATATTTTAGACAATAAAATTAATAAATATAAAATATAAAATAATTGGTGTATGGTTTCAGTTTTAGGTATTACATTTAGGATAGATGAAATGTCTTTCTACCAAAAATCAGGAAAAATCAGATATCTCCTGTGATCCCTTCTAGTCATTAGACTAATTTGCTCTACTCTTAAAAATAGTTACATTGGATTAAGAAGATATTGATATTTTGATTCTGTAGCCTAGAATCTCCAATATTTTGAAGTGTATTATAATTAAAGTTTATACTTTTACAGAGGCTGTTTCAAAACTTAAATTACCATCATGTCTAACTATTAGAAGTACTAATATTAGAAAAAGTTCATAGTTGGTTCTAACTGTTGCTTCTTAACCTGAACACAGGTTTCTCAGGAGGCAGCGTAAGAAATTTCCAGTTTGTTGTGATCCATACAGTCAAAGGCTTTAGCATAGTCGATGAAGCAGAAGCAGGTGGTTTTCTGGAATTATCTTGCTTTTTTCGATGATCCGAAGGATGTTGGCAATTTGATTTCTGGCTCCTCTGGCTTTTCTAAATCCAGCTTGAATATCTGGAAGTGCTGGGTTCATGTACTGTTGAAGTCTAGCTTGGAGAATTTTGAGCATTACTTTGCTAGTATGTGAAATAGTGCAATTGTGTGGTAGTTTGAGCATTCTTTGGCATTTGCTCTTCTTTGGGATTGGAATGAAAACTGACCTTTTCCAGTCCTATGGCCACTGCTGAGTTTTCCAAATTTGCTAACATATTCAGTGCAGCACTTTCACAGCATCATCTTTTAGGATTTGAAATAGCTCAGTGGGAATCCCATCACCTTCACTAGCTTTGTCTGCATTGATGCTTCTGAAAACCATTTGACTTCACACACCAGGATGTCTGACTCTAGGTGAGTGATCATACCATAGTGGTTACCTGGGCCATTAAGATTTTTTTTTTTGTATAGTTCTTCTGTGTATTCTTGACACCTCTCCTTAATATCTTCTGATTCTATTAGGTCCATACTGTTTCTGTCCTTTATTGTGCCCATCTTTGCATGAAATAGCCCCTCGGTATCTCTAATTTTCTTGAAGAGATCTCTAGTCTTTCCCATTTTATCATTTTCCTCTATTTCTTTGCATTGATCACTTAAGAAGGCTTTCTTATCTCTCTTTGTTATTCTTTGGAAGTTTACATTCAGATGAATGTATCTTTCCTTTTATCCTTTGTCTTTTTCTTCTCTTCTTGTCTCAGTTATTTGTAAGGCCTCCTCAGGCAACCATTTGGCCCCTTTGCATTTCATTTTCTTGGGGATGGTTTTGATCACTGCCTCCTGGACAATGTTATGAACCTCCATCCTTAGTTCTTCAGGCCCTCTGTCTATCAGATCTAATCCCTTGAAACTATTTGTCACTTCCACTATATAATCATAGGGGATTTGATTCAGGTCATACCTAAATGGTCTAGTGGTTTTCCTTACTTCAATTTAAGTCTGAATTTGGCAATTAGGATTTCATGATATGAGCCACAGTTAGCTCCTGGTCTTGTTTTTGCTGACTGTTTAGAGCTTCTCCATCTTTGGCTGCAAAGAATATAACTGATCTGATTTCAGTATTGACCATCTGGTGATGTCCATGTGCAGAATCATTTCTTGTGTTGTTGGAAGATGGTGTTTGCTATGACCAGTGTGTTCTCTTGGCAAAACTCTGTTAGCCTTTGCCCTGCTTCATTTTGTACTCCAAGGCCAAGCTTGATGTTACTCCAGGTATCTCTTGACTTTCTACTTTTGACTTCCAGTCCTGTGTGATTAAAAGGACATCTCTTTTTTAGCTGTTACTTCCAGAAGGTCTTGTAGGTCATCATAGTACTATTCAACCTCAACTTTTTGGCATTAGTGGTTGGGGCACAGACTTGGATTACTGTGATATTGAATGGTTTGCCTTGGAAACGAAGAGAGATCATTCTGACATTTTTAAGGTTGTACCCAAGTACTGAATTTTGGACTCTTTGTTGACTATGAGGGCTACTCCATTTCTTGTAAGGGATTCTTGTCCACATTAGTAGATTTAATGGTCATCTGAATTAAATACACCCATTTCTGTCCATTTTAGTTCACTGACTCCTAAAATTTCATTGTTCACCCTTGCCATCTACTGTTTGACCACTTCCAATTTACCTTGATTCATGGACCTAACATTCCAGGTTCCTTTGCAATATTGTTTTTTTACAGCATCAGAGTTTTACTTCTTTCATGAGACACATTTATGCCTGGGCATGGTTTTTGCTTTGGCTCAGCCTCTTCATTTTTTCCTGGAGTCATTTCTCCACTCTTTTCCAGTAGCATATTGGGCACCTATTGACCTGGGGAGTTCATCTTTCAGTGCCATTTATCTTTTTGCCTTTTTTATACTGTTCATGGTGTCCTCAAGGTAACAATACTGAGGTAGTTTGCCATTGCCTTCTCCAGTGGACCATGTTTGGTCAGAACTCTCCACCATAACCTGTCAATCTTGGGTGGCCCTACACTTCATGGCTCATAGTTTCATTGAGATAGACAAGGCTGTGATCCATGTGATCAGTATATACAAGTATTCTATTTTTTATATTTTAAATGTAAAATGTATACCTTATAATGAATTAAAATCACATTTTACAGGATTATTTAAATCTTGACTTTGACTTTCAAGTGTTTTACATTAAATAACATGTTTTATAGGTTTTACATCCACATCTAAGCAGCATTTTAAAAATTAAAGGTATCCTTCCTCAATGGAAAAATAAAGTAAATCATGTCATGTTAGTATTACATATCACTAACAGTTTCAAATATTGTCACCTTTGAATTCCCTGCATTATTTACACTATTGTATTCAGATATGGATTTTTTTTTTACCATAGTTGCTCTATGATGTAGATAATATTGATGGTAGTGATAAAAATATAGATATGAAAGTATTAACTCTGAATAGATTGCAACAAAGCTACTTTAAATAAAACTGGAAAGTCAGTGTCATCAGTGAGCATGAAAATTTCCTGGTATTTTTTAAAGAAAATACCTAGTATTTTTAAAAGAAAATACCTTGTATTTTTAAAAGAAAATAGTGAATATCAACAGATGAAATGGAAATAAGTGTGACATTTTTCCATCTTTTTAGAACTTTCTCTGCTATTAAAATATCCATATCAAAGGATAAACACAACTCTGAAAATGAATACATATATACATTTCTAATGAATATATATATATAATGAAAATGAATACTTATCTATCTATCTATCTATCTATCTATCTATCTATCTATCTATCTATAGGACAGATAACCTCAGTCCATGAAAAAAAAAGAAATACTATGGAAAATTAGAAGTGATTTCCATAAAAAACACAATGTAAAGTTTCTTCTCTCTCAGCCATATCAGAGCAATAGAAACTACACTCACCTTCCCGTTGTGAGCAACTATAATGTGCATAAAATGTACAGAGCATTTCCTTTTAGATGCTGGGTGACACAGATCCAGGACTAGAATCCTTGAGGGAAGGATAACACAGAATAAGTTCTAAAATCATGTAGCTTTATTCCAGGCGTCATTATTTTTTATTAATTAGATGATTTTTATTTTTCATACAAATATACCTTTGATAATATTAAACACATGGCTTTACAATGTAAAAAAAAAACTTTTGTCCAGATTTTATGAGGAATAACTGACAAACATAATTGTATTTGATATATGATGTGATGATTTGATATACATATACATTGTAAAATAATTATCAAGGTCAAGATAATTAACACATCCATAAACTTACATAGTTCACTTTTGTGTGGTGAGAATGCTTAAGATCTATTCTCAGCTATTTCAAGTATATAGTACAGTGTTACAAACCTCATCATCTGTACATTAGATTCTCAGAACTTATTCATATTATACCTGCATCTACATACACCGTGACCTACATCTCCCCATTTTCTCCTCCCTTCTCCAGGTCTTGGTTTCCACCATTCTTGTCTGTTTCTATGAGATCAACTTTTTACTTTTTAAGATTCTATGTATAAAACATACCATATAGTATTAGTTATCGTGTCTGAATTATTTTGTTCAGCATAATGCCCTTAATTTTCATAGATATTGTAACAAATGACCTGCAGAACATTTAGGTAGAGCTGGTAAATCCATAATTTTGGATTTCACACATTAGTAGATGATGTTCAAAACAAAAGGTTGGAGAAATTGCACTGAACCCACCAGATTTTCAGTTAAGATGCCAGAAAGCCTCTATTATAGGAATAGCCCTGACATCAGGGCCAAAAATCAGGACTATAGATGTCTCTGCTTTTTAATATGTTGTCTAGGGTGGTCATAACTTTCCTTCCAAGGAGTAAGCATCTTTTAATTTTATGGCTGCAATCACCATCTGCAGTGATTTTGGAGCCCCCCAAAATAAAGTCAGCCACTGTTTACACTGTATCCCCATCTATTTGCCATGCATATCTATATCCTATTGAACCTGCTTCTCCGGAGAACTTCAACTGATACTAAGCGCTTGTATATGTGGGGGAGGGGTTGGACCCGAATGCTACAAATGGTGAATACTTAGATAAATGTAAAATGTTTCTCTTCTCTGTATATATTTGAAACATGTGGACTGTTGGTTAGTTCTATTTCAGTTTTAGATGAGTAAACTCCTGGAAGACTGACCTTCATCAGGTAGTAAGCACAACTCTAAGCAAAATACCAAACAAAAATTAAAAAAAAAAAAAAAAAAAAACACCAAAAACAACTTCTTAAAACCTTCCAAAAAAAAAAAAAAAAGAAAGAAAAGTCAGACTGATTATATAAAGATAATAAAATCTGAAAAAAGAAGTCACCATAGGCTGAGTTCCCTATTTTTACCACTTTTAGCCGAAGGATAGAATCTGAATTATAAAATCTGCAGTGTCTGTGGTCTGAAAAAGCTACAGAGGTCAAGGCAAATACAGCAATTGTTGAATGTGGAGTGATCATGATAAGATAGCACCTCACACATGTAGGGATGGCTGTTCTCAAAGACATATCATATTACTTATGTAATGACTTTATAATCAATGGATTCTACACTTTTTAAAAGATACTAATATCATATTATGGTTTCTAAAATGACTCAGTTGAAAATGGAGGAATTTCTTTGATAATTAGGTCTGGCACTAATGATCCAGTTTCTCTGCTGCTGGAAGACACAGAATCTTGTGCATACTGTCTATGATATATAAACAGGCACCAAACATTTTATTATTTTATTAAACATATGCCTCAGCCATTAAAAATTTGACAAAAACCTAAGGATCGGAATACAAAGATTCACAAAACATCTGTCCTCTAAGAATCACTGTCATCAGTTCAACTTAAATAGGGAATCCAGGGGGTGGTCCTAAGAAGGCAGAGGAATAGGACAGGAGAGCACTTTCTCTCCCACAAATTCATTGAAAGATCATTTGAATGCAGAGCAAATTCCACAGAACAACTTCTGAACGCTGGCAGAGGACACCAGGCACTCAGAAAGGCAGCCCATTCCCTTTGAAAGGAGGTAGGACAAAATATAAAAGATAAAAAGAGAGACAAAAGAGGCACAGATAGAGACCCATCTGGGGGAGAGAGTCTTGAAAGAGGCAAAGTTTCCAAACACCAGGAAACCCTCCCATCGGCGGGTCTGTGGGAGTTTTGGAATCTCAGAGGGTAACATAACCAAGAGGGGAAACACACATACACACACACACAAATTCGTGCCTAACCTCAACTCCCAGTGGAGAAGTAGCCCAGTTGCTCAGCGGCTGAATAGGGAGGCGTGGGTAGCATGCTTAGGGTAAGGACCTGGCCTGAATGCCCTGAGGACGTTCTGAGAGAGCTAACATGAGATAGCAACCCAAACTGTGGGATAGCCAGAGAGAGAGAGAGAGAGAGAGAGAGAGAGAGAGAGAGAGAGAGAAAACCAAAAACACAGAGAGAGAGAAAGAGAACTTTCCAGAGAAAAGCTATAAGGCATAGCTTGGCCTGCTCATAGAATAAAGGATGGAGCAATCACTAGAGGAGAGCTAGGCGGTTGCAGACCAGTTCATCCCCCCACCGGAGGCAGAGAGGCAGGCATGAACCAGCCAGAGCTGGAAGGCAAGGGGCAATCTTGGCCCCAGAGACAGCTTTCTCCACCAAACTGTGAGCAGTCTCCCAGTTGCTAACCAAGTCTTCCTGGATCCTAGGCGGTTGACATCCACCAGGAAGGTCGCAGCCAGAGATCAGCTTCCCAGAGGAAACGCACGGCACACCTGAGGTGATGCTCTGACAGCGCACCCAGGAAGCCAAGGGGCTGGGACCGGGTAGGTGATAAGATGCACCGCCCGCCTGGGCAGGGTGCACTCGCCAAGCACCTGGTCCCCTAAGCTGCTCAGACCTGGGAAAGGCACAAATTATTGGCCCAACTGAGTCTGTGCTTTTGTGGAGTACCCAAGAACCTGAACCTGAACGGCTTAGTCCTGGGAAGTGCACGCATCCCAGAGCAAACTTTAGACAGTTCCCCTGCAGAGCAGCCTGGAGCCTGAGCAGTGTAGACCGGGAAAGCACAGATGCTGTGAGTGGGGGCAAACCCACTGTAGCCCAGGCACTGAAGCACTCCCCGCACAGGCCAATGATATTCATTTGCAGTCTTCCTCCCTCCCCACAGTGCAACAGAATTAGTCAGCCTAAATAAGTGACCACCTATGCTCCTTGTGTCAGTTCAGTTCAGTTCAGTTCAGTCGCTCAGTTGTGTCTGACGCTTTGCAACACCATGAACCACAGCACTCCAGGCCTCCCTGTTCATGACCAACTCCCAGAGTCCACCCAAACCCATGTCCATTGAGTCGGTGATGCCATCCAACCATCTCATCCTCTGTCATCCCCTTCTCCTCCCACCCTCAATCTTTCCCAGCATCAGGGTCTTTTCAAATGAGTCAGCTCTCCGTATCAGGTAGCCAAAGTATTGGAGTTTCAGCTTCAACATCAGTCCCTCCAGGCAGAAATTAAACACTGAAGAGACCTGCAAACAGAGGAAGCCAAAATAAACAAAGAAGAGGGAACCGCTTTGGGAGTGACAGGTACAACAGATTAAAATCCTGTAATTATCACTGACTACATTGGAAGGGGCCTAGAGACCTTGAGAAGAAGTATTAGCTTGAACAAGGAACTATTTGAAACTGAACTTATCCGACACTGCGCTCAATAGCTTCAGAGAAATTCTGAGATATAGTTCACTATCATCATTTTTTAATTTTTAAAAATTTTAAGTTCTTTATCACTCCTTTAATTTTAATTTTTATAACCTACTATTACCTTGCAAAAAAAAAAGACCCTGTTTTTAAAGCAAATTTCTTATCTGTATATATATATTTTATAATTTTTGTCATTTTTTTTTAATATTGTATTTTTGAGAGTCTAACCTCTACTCTAGATTTTTAATCTTTGCTTTTTGGTATTTGTTATCAATTTTGTACCTTTAAGAATCCAATTTTCAGTACCCATTTTTACTTAGGAGTGTGATTACTGGCTTGATTGCTCTCTCCCCCTTTTGACTTTCCTTTTTCTCCCCTAGGTCAACTCTATCTCCTCCTTACCCCTTCTCTTCTCTGCCCAAATCTGTGAATCTCTTTGGGTGCTCTGGGCTGTGGAGAACACATTTAGGGAACTGAATACTGGCTAGATCTGTCTCTCTCCTTTTGACTCCCCCTCTTCTCCTCCTAGTCACCTCTAAATCCTGCCTCCCTCTTCTCTTCTCTATGTAACTCTGTGAACCTCTCTGAGTGTTTCAGACTGTGGTAAGACATAGAGAATTGATTACTGGCTAGATTGCCCTCCCCCATTTTGATTCCCCCTCTTCTCCTCCTGGTCATGTCTATCTCCCTCCTCCCTCTTCTCTTCTCCATGAAACTCTGCGATCCTCTCTGGGTGTCCCTCACTGTGGAGAATCTTTTCACCATTAACCTACATGTTTTATCATCAGTGAGGTATGGATGGAGATTCTTGAGGCTACTGTAAGGATAAGATTGAAAGTCAGAGGCAGGAGGTTTAAATCCAAAACTTGAGAACACCAGAAAACTCCTTACTCCAGGGAACATTAATCAACAAGAACTCATTAATCAACAAAAGCCTCCATACCTACAATGAAATGAAGGTCCAACCAAGAGCCAACAAGTTTCAGAGCAAGACAGACCAAGCTAATTCTCCAACAATGCAGGAACATAACCCTGAGCATTAAAATACAGGTAGCCAAAAGTCACACATAACCCATAGACACCTGAAAACTCACTACTGGTCACCTCATTGCACTCCAGAGAGAACAGATCCAGCTCCACCCACCAGAACACCGACACAAGAAAGCTGAGCGCAGAATAGTGGACGCTTTTAAACTGTGGTGTTGGAGAAGACTCTTGAGAGCCCCTTGGACTGCAAGGAGATCCAACCAGTCCATCCTAAAGGAGATCAGTCCCGGGTGTTGATTAGAAGGACTGATGTTGAAGCTGAAACTCCAATACTTTGACAGAGGATGAGATGGTTGGATGGCATCACCGACTCAATGGACATGAGTTTGGGTAGACTCTGGGAGTTGATGATGTACAGGGAGGCCTGGTGTGCTGTGGTTCATGGGGTTGCAAAGAGTCATACATGACTGAGTGACTGAACTGAACTGAAGGAATTCCTGAGATGTAACGATATCATTTAAGAGAAAGTGAAAGGACTTGGGTAAAATTATTGAGAAAGGCAAGAAAGTTGATGACAAATTTATTTCCAAATACTATTTTTACAAATACAAAAGCTTAACAATTTATCAAAAGTAAAAGAGGATTTGTATTTAAATTCCTATATTTTTAAACTCCACAACTAATATAATATCTGAACTGCTAAAAACACACATGATTTTACACTAGCTTGCTAGATACCTTTTGTAATGTCTAAGTTATGAAAGGTACACAAATGTAGAGAAGATTTACATGATTTCATTGCTAGGTTATGGTAAGGTTTTAAGGAGACAACAGAATGAAGGCTGAAAAAAATAAACAAATAAAAAAGCAGGCAAACAATGACAACAAAAGAACCTGGGAGGTGAGCTCAATGTAGTGGAGTAGGAGGACTCTAAGCTCACTCCTCTGAGGAACTTATCAAAGCTACAAATTGCACATAGAGCAACTTTTGCTGAAATTGACCTGAGGACTTGCAGAATGGCTCTTCCACAACAAATACTGTGGGGGATGGGGGACGGTCCACACAGAATCTGGTAGGAAGAGACAAAAGAGATTTAGTCAGGACCTACACCCCTAGCTGATGATCCAGAAGAGAAATGGGGTTATAACAAGTTTGGGGACCCTCCACGGGACCTGACACTGGGGAGATGAGTCCCAACTGGAGATGAGTTCAGTGGGGCTTACTGAAGGCTCTAGAAACTGAGACTTTGCTCTGAAGAGCCCTGGGCACAGACTTTGTTTCTCCCAGTCACAGCACAGAGGCAGCAGATTGAAAACTGCCTCCTCTTCTGGCTGGCTTTCCAGGTGCAGTCTAGTACTTTAGCCCCTCTTGCTCAGGCACTGATCCCCTCTAAGGTGGAGGCTCGCATTGCCAATGACAGTGAGCACACTACGCGGGGACGAGGCCAGCTCTGAGCCTAGCTCTGCTTCTGTCTAGGCAGAGGCAGCCATTGCCAGCACACCCTCCTGTGAGCATAGTTGGGAGGTAGTGAAACCAGCTCTGGGATGGAAACCACCGCTTCAGGCATACATATCCACATGCAGATACGGGTAGGAGTGGATCAGCTCAGTAGAAAGCTCTAACATTTTTGCACAGACCCAGCCTCAATGAACTTAGAACATTTTATCATATCATATCCTATCCAAAAGTAAACTCAAAAGGAATTAAATACCTAAGTGAAAGAGTAGAAACCATAAAATCTCATAGAAGAAAACTGGCAGTACACTCTTTGACATAAGTTCTAGCAATTTTTTTTTTTAACATGTCTCGTCTAGCAAAGGAAACAAAAGCAAATGTAAATAAATGAGATTGGATCAAGCTTAGAAAACTGCACAGCAAAGAAAACAAGAAAACAAGAAGGCAATATATTGAATGGGAGAAGATATTTGCAAATAATATGTCTGATAAGAGGCTAATATCCAAAATATAAAAGAACTCATAAGCTCAATGTCAAAAATCAAATAACCTGATTAAAAATTGAGAGAAAATCCAAGTAGGCAATTTTCCAAAGAAGATGTATAGATTGTCAACTGGTACATGAAAAGATTCTCAACATTGTCAATTACTAGGGAAACATAAATCAAAACTACACTGAGATATCATCTCACACTATCAGAATGACTATCATCAAAAAGATAAGAAATTACAAATGTTGCAAAAGCAGTGGATAAAAGAGAACGCTTGCACTGTTGATGTGACTGCAAATTGGTGTAGCCACTATGGAAAACAGTATGGAAGTTGCTCAAAAAATTAAAAATAAAACTACCTCTTCATCCAGCAATTCTACTACTGAGTATATAGCTGAAGACAACAAAAATATTGATTCAAAATGATATAAGCACCCCAGTGTTCACAGGATTCTCTGGTGGCGTAGATGGCAAAGGATCTGTCTGCAATGCAGGAGACCTGGGTTCAATTCCTCGGTCAGGAAGATCCCCTGGAGAAGGGAATGGCTGCCCACTCCAGTATTCTTGCCTGGACAATTCCCTGGACAGAGGAGACTGGTGGGCTACAGTCCATGGGGTCACAGAGTTTGACACGACTGAGTGACTAGCACTTGAATGATCATACCAGCATTACTTACAATAGCCAAGATAGGAAAACAGTCTATATGTACCAACAGAATAGTGGATTAAGATGTTGTGTACAAACTCAGCCATGCAAAAAATGAAATCTTACCATTTGTGAGCCAGGGATCGAACCCAGGTTTCCCGCATTGCAGGCAGATTCTTCACCATCTGAGCCACCATGGAAACCCATAGATGGACCAGTAGGGTGTTATACTTAGTGAAATCAGCCCAACAGACAAATATAAATACTGTATATTTTCACTTATATGTGGAATCAAAAATTAAAATGAATATAATAACACAGAAGCAGACTTATTGTTACAGAGAGTAAGCTGGTGGTTACTAGTGGAGAGAGGGGTGGGGATAGAGCCACTAGGTGAAGGGAATTAAGAGGTACAGCTATATTACAGGGAATATAGTCAATATTTTATAGAAATTCTATAAAAATATTAAATTACAATGTTTTACAATAGAAGCTAACTTAATATTGTAAGTCAACTAAAATTCTATTAAAAAAAAAAAACTTTGAAAAAGAAAATGAGCCAGTAGAGTTTCTCTGTTGCTTACATACAAAGCCAAGTGAAAGAATCATGCCTGGTTATGGAAAAATCAGAGTGAGAAAGATTGGTTATTCACAAATATTTGAATTTCTTAACCACTAGCACTGTGAGTAAATGTAAATGTCTTTGTATGTAATTATTTTCTACATCCTAGTAATTTCTTTTATGTTTCTTTTTAGCTCAACAAATGTTTATTGAGTACTTAATAACTCCTAGGTGCTGAGGAAGCAGTAAGGATATACAGATGCCTTGCACTCTGTTCCTGATCAGACGATATCTGAAGACTAAAGGCAGAGAAGCTTGTCAAAGTACATAAGCTGCGGTGCATAAGTGCGGCATGAAGACACGAACAAGCTGCCAAGGAAGAGGGAAAGAACAAGTAAGTGACACTCAAAAGCAGAATGAGATATAGGTTACCATTTGTCATTCTTCGGTGAATTCTCTTCTAGCTAGGCAGAGTCTGCGCTTTTCATTTTTTATTTCAGTGATTTTTCCCTTTTTATAAAGATATTTACTCTATTTTTTTTACCATATTCAAAACTATTTCAGAACTTTCCTCATTATCCTCTTTAAAATTTCTTATTTGCTAAATGCATCTCTCATTTTAAAATTATAATATGTGAATATTAATAGCTAAGGATTTTTTCTGATTTTTACATTTTTTTCAGCATCGGAAAATAAATTGACTTGAAAAAATTAAAAGAAACCACTGATCTACTTCCAAATAAAGCATTGAATAGGAACACTGCAAATTTTTAAGTCACCTGAAATAAAACATAATTTTATAAGATGAGGCTTAGATCGCCTGGGGAAGGGAATGATTACCCACTCCAGTATTCTGCCCTGGAGAATTCCACTGACTGTATAGGTCATGGGGCCACAAAGAGCTGTACACAGCTGAGAGACTTACTTACTTGTTCACTCACTAAATAGACCAGGTGTCTCAAAGGGTTTTGTTTTATTTTATTTATTTATTAATTTTTTTTGAAATTGACACATGTGAATGCATTCCTTTATGCATGCAAACATCTACAGTTTCATTCTTTACTATTGAAACAGGATTGGATACAAGAAAAGATAAGTTCAGGTACTTACTAGTCCATGACAAAGGCAAAGATAATAGTCTTTTTATGTCTGAATTCTCCCACTCTATGAAGCTATAAGTTATTCTACCCTCACAAACAGACAAAAAAATTAAACACTTAAATAGAATAAAACACAATCAACTTGTCTCTGTTCAGTCCTGTGGTGTCTGCGAAGTCTTTTTTTTTAATAGAAAGGATTACTATCTACAACATGGACCAACTTATCCATGTTAGCTCTTTCTTACTTTTTGCATTTCCAAGTATGGATAAGAATTCTTAACTACTTCTTATATAGCATGAGGATTAATGATTCTAAGAAGCTTTCAAGATAGAATTTCTTTCAAGTATAAAGCATCATTAATAATAAAGAAAAAGGAAATTAAACCCTAGCATAAATATCCTTGCATATGATGACAAATTAATATCCTGATGGACAGGCATTTCATATTCCTGGCTGTGAGGCAGATTTTGTAGTGTACCATTATTATTCTACCCAGGTACACAGATAATACTTACAAAGAAACTTACACACTCCACGCCTAAAAGTATGTGCATAAGGAGCATACACACTCAATCAAATCTCTCATGTTCTTCACAAGTTTACCAAACAGAGAATTTAATCCCATGAATGGATTAGAATTAATGTAAAAGTGTTTCCACATCTTTAAAATTCAAAAATACGTTGACCCCAAATAATATATGTGGGC
Source organism: Odocoileus virginianus (assembly GCF_023699985.2). Taxonomy (NCBI): domain Eukaryota; kingdom Metazoa; phylum Chordata; class Mammalia; order Artiodactyla; family Cervidae; genus Odocoileus; species Odocoileus virginianus. The sequence continues at coordinate 20,487,864 of NC_069698.1, forward strand.
TTCCCTAATAGCTCAGACATTGAAGAATCTGCCTCAATGTGGGAGATCTGGGTTTGATCCCCAGGTCAGAAAGAACACCCGGGGAATGGAATGGCTACCCCACTCCAACATTCTTGCCTGAAGAATTCCATGGACAGAGGAGCCTGGTGGTCTGTAGTCCATGGAGTTGCAAACAGTCAAACACAACTGAGTGCATGTATGTATGTATATAAATAGTATATTCTCATTTGAAGACTGTATCTAATAAAGAAATCTTTGAGACCTAACACATAGTAAATGATTATTGTATAAAGCCATGAAATGTCATATTCGAAAATGATGGGATATTAATTTTAAAATTGTGTCCACCTCAGCCACCAGGGAGTATGAATTAAAAATCAATATCTTTGAAAAATACGTGTAACAGTTTTGCTGATAAGAGAAAGTTATATTTTTCAAGTCAGACCAAATTCCATGATTGCTTAAGTAGTCAATTTTTAATTCTTGCCAGCATATGTGACAATCCAATATGCAAAGACACACACAGGCATTTGGAGGAGAAGAACAATTAATTCTGATATGTTTAAATAAGATGGTACTTCAATCAAAATATATATTCCAAAACAATTCTCTGTAATGCTTTTGAATCAGAAGTTTAGAGATGATAGTGTGAATGAGAATGTGGATAGTAAAATATCAAACCTGGCAGCACACAACTCCAATTTAGAAAAGAAATTAGATTTCCCTGAAAAATAGATTAGGAGAGGAAGTGGAGACAAAGTGTAGCAGAACACAAAAACAATTCAAGCAACCCTTTAGAAACTGGCAGAAGGAGTTGCACCTCTGCTTAATGAGGTGGATGATTTAGACATGAACTCCTCAGGTTTTAAATGGTGTTGGAGGGGAGGAATGTAAACTAGTTACTGAGCAAACTGCCTGAAGACTTTAAAGTCTTCATGCTCAGCATCTCATACTTCCTTTGCATTGTTGTAGTTCTAACACTTCAAAATATTTGATTACCTAAAAATGGAAAATATTTTAATTAAAAATGTATAAAGTCATAGTGAACAAATAGCTATCAAGTGCTAAAACTGAAAACAGCATGACAATGCTAACTGAAGTTGACAAATGGAGACAAAGTCTAACACTCTAGTCTAAAAAGAGATGAGATGATTACATTCCTAGTCATCTAAAATATTCATTGAGTTCCTATGAGCTGCCCAATCTTTTTCTGTGCTGCAGGGATAACCTTCACAGGTCTGGCATTCTAGTGAAAAAAGACAGAAAACAGAGAAAAGAAACAAGAAAGTTATAGGGAATATTGAAGGGCTTCCCCAATGGTTCAGGAGGTGAAGAATCTGCCTGCAATGTGGGAGAAGTGGGTTCAATCCCTGATCAGGGAAGATCCACTGGAGAAGGAAATTGTAACCCATTCCAGTATTCTTGTTGGAGAATTCCTTGGACAGAGGAGCCTGGCTGGCTACAGTCCATGGTGTTGCAAAGAATGAGACATGACAAGAGAGAGATAGAGAGAGAGAAAGAGAGAGAGAGAGAGAGCGAGAGAGAGAGAGAGAGAGAGAGAGAGAGAGAGCGAGAAAATGCATATTACGATAAGAATGAAACAGGGGAGGGAGCTAGGAAGTGCCTGGGCTTGGGGTGAGCATTGAAATACAAAGAGATGGTCAGAGGAGGACTCACTGAGAAAGTGACATGAATGAAGGAGACCTGAAGGAGACAAGGATTCAAACCTCCTGGTTCTCAGGGGAAATCATCTCCAGTTGAAGCTTGCTGGTACAAATGTCCAGAACCAAAGTGTTGCAGTTACTCCAGGAATATCATGGAGCAGTTGGAGGGCAGTGAATGAGAAAGAGAGAGAGAGGGTAAAAAAGGAAGGCAGGGGAAAAGATGTAGTTTGGCTGAAGCCTTGTAGGCCATTAGAAACGTTTGCTTTTACTCTGCATGAAATAGGCATTGGATACTTCTGTGCAGGAAGTGATGGATTTTTATTGAAATATATAAGAACATATTTATCTTTTATGTGTTTTATATATATATATATATATATATATATGTAGTATTTAGATAATGCCTAAAATAATACTTGTATCCTTGCTAACTTTAAAAGTGTGAAATCATTTCCATTAATCCTTATGTAAAAAGGTCATATTATTTACAATAGGTATCTTCTTAATTTGACCTGTTGTTCAAAGCTACTTCAGTAGAATACACTTCAGTAGAATACTGAAGTTAGAGGACAGGATTATGGCAGAAATCATTGGTTTTCTCCCTAAATTCATCCTGCTTTTTGCCAACAGTAGTGAAATGGCTAACTGAGAATGCTGCCCTTCAGGTATGATTGCATTTTCTCCCTTCCCTGACAGATAGGTGAGACCATGTGAGTGGATTCTGGCAAGCCGTAGTGTCCTCTGGCAGTTCTTGAGATTCATCCTAGAGAAAGAGGGGTGCACACAATGTGCCCCTTGTTTTTCTCTGATTCTTCATTCTGTTAAATGACAGCAGCATTTCATAGTGCTTGAGTTGCTTTCTAAGCTCACATGTGCACTTTAGCTTTATGTTTCTGGACACTTAGCATAATGACGATGCAGTTATAAGAATGTGGGCTCTAATGCAAGAATGGCTCTTCAAATTCCAGCTTTGCCACTGGCTTGGCTGTGTCATCTTCAGCAAGCTATTTAACTTCTATACTCTTAAGTTTTTATTTCCTGTAAAATGGGGTTGTTGTGAGAATCAAATGACTTAATTCACATACAATGTAAAAAGTACCTCACAACAGTATATACCTCACTGCCATTTTAGTTACTTCTACTGCTTTGCTGTTATTCAGTCGCTAAGTTGTGTCTGTCTCTTTGCCATCCCAGGGACTGCAGCATGCCTGGGTCCCCTGTCCTTCACTATCTCCCAGAGTTTGCTCAAATTCATGTCTATTGAGTTGGTGATATATTGAGTTGGTGATATGTCTATTGAGTTGGTAAATACTTTTGTTTCAATATTATAAATTGGCACAAAATGTGAACAGTTTAGAAATCACAGTTACCAAGTTTCACAATGTCTTTTCTTAAGACATGGGCAAGGAGGAGGGTCACCTAAAATAGTCTTTGTATTTGTTTTCAAAGTCACAATACCAAGACAAAACTACTTTTCTATCCAATTTAACCCAAGTACAATCCAAATTTGTATTTTATATCCAAGTTCCCAAACAGCTGTTGTTTACCCTTGTTACCAGGACCACAATAATGCCAAGTCCATAATAGCTGCTCAGTAAGTTTTCATTGAGTAAATACATGAAATTAAAAAAACAAGTTTGAAAATCTTTAAGATCCTGAGGACTTAAATAGTCTTCAGCTCTGGTCTTTATTTTCAGACCATTAAATAAAGCTTCACTGAAGTCAAACCTAGTACAACTTAAAGGCAGCTATATGGTGGAAAATATATATTAAGTGCCTTTTCCGGAAGTAAACTCAATAAATGAGTAAGTACAAAGAGGAAAAATAATCAACATTATCTTTATCTAGTGATTATTTCTAGTATCCTATAGTAAGGCTTCTATCCAAACACAGAAAAAAAGGCTTGGAAAAATAAATAAGCAAAAAGCTTTTTTTTTTTTTTTTTTTAATGCTACTAGAATCTAAGTTTTAATGAATGAGACAAGGTGATGTTACTGATAGAAAATAGCCAACCTGGTGGAAAAGAACCTAGAGGACTCAGTTTGAATACGTGCTTCTCTTTGAGCCAAGTTAGAAGAATATTTTGGTGCCTTGGAGAATACGATGTCTGTTTATAAGCAGTCCATTTAGACCAAGACTGCCTTCCTTGGAGGGAAAATTAAAGGAAAATTTTTGCAAAGAACAGAGAAACATAAGATGCATGCGGTGCTACACCTGGGTATAAAGGTTTTATGCTGTCCTTTTCATTTGTTTTTATCTCTGTACAGTGGAATTATGGGTAATTTTCCTCCCATTTTGAACTTCTCTGTACCTTTCAAATTTCTGGGAAGGAGCATACTGTTTTTAATAATCAAAACAAACAAATACCAAATGAAGCAGTGAGTTAACAGAACCTAAAACTTTCAACTAGATAGGTAATATTATCTGAAACTGTCATAAATAAGATAACTTTTTCAATATGTTAAAAATAAGGATTGGCTAGAGAAATAGTTTGAGTGAGTTAAAAGTCTATGCTGATATTGTGAGTGTTGTGAATTGTGAGATGGTGTGACTCTTTTAAAAACAATTTTATTTATTTGTTTTTGGCTGTGCGAGGTCCTCATTTACTGTATGGGCTTTTATCTACTAGTGTTAGTCGCTCAGTCCTGCCTGAATCTTTGCGACCCCATGGACTGCAGCCTACCAGGCTCCTCTGTCCATGAGATTTTCCAGGCAAGGGAACTGGAGTGGGTTGCCATTTCCTTCTCCAGGGGATCTTCCCAACCCAGGGATCGAACCCGGGCTTCCTGCACTGCAGGCAGATTCTTTACCAACTGAGCTACAAGGGAAGCAGGTGCAGTGAAAACTGCTACCCTCTCGATGTGGGATGTGGGCTTCTCTTACTGAGGAGCACAGGCTCTAGAAAATGCACGGGCGTCAGTAGCTGCGGCACGTGGGCTCAACAGTTTTGGTTCCTGGGCCCTAGAACACAGGCTCAATAGTTGTGATGCATGAGCTTAACTGCTCTGCAGTGCGGGGGATCTCCCTGGACCAGGATCAAATCCATGTCTCCTTCATTGTCAGTTGGAGTCTTCACCACTGAACTACCGGGGAAACCGCTGAGATAGTGTAAATCTTACAGGAGTAAAAACCTAGAGGATACATGGGGCAGAGCCAAGTATTAATAATGAAGGCTCATCTTCATAGCAAAAAAGTAAAAAAAGAAGCAATTGAACCTGTGAAATAGGTTATGGGATTTCAACTTATGGATCTATAAATTATGGAATTTCAAATTGCAGATTAAAGGGATACCAACAGACCAAAGTATGAACAAGCAATTTGACTTTGGGCCAGCTACCTAAGGGAGATACCATCTACCTCTAAGAATGTTTATGAAGATTTAATCAGGTAATACAGGGCAAACAGTCCTCATCAATTTTTTTCCTGAAGTGGTGGTACAGAAAGTGAAGAAAAAAAACATAAAAAAGCTTTAACCTATCTTAAAGAAAGAAATTCAAAATTATTTGGTAAGCACTAGAAATTAATAGAAATTAAAGTTAGATATTAAAAGCTGATATTTTTCAAAAACAGAAATGTATTTATCTTCTGACAGCTAATTTCTATTAAACTATTTATAGTATAAATATAAAAAATAACAAAAATAATCTACAGCAATGTACACCATATTACAACTCAGATACTATACCACTAAATATAAACATGCTAATTTCCTTTAGCACAGATGGCAACAAGAATAAACTGAAGAATATGTCAAATGTCACTTGGGTGTTAAACTCCAGAATCAACACATTATGGATTCTAACTGAGATAGCCAACACTATCTTGACAGGATAGACTGTACATGAACAAAGTGAACGTGAAAGTGAAGTCAGTTCTGTCTGCCTCTTTGGACCCTGTGGACTGTAGCCTATCAGGCTCCTTGGTCCATGGGATTTTCCAAGCAAGAGTATTGGAATGGGTTGCCATTTGCTTCTCCAGGGGATCTTCTCGACCCAGGGACTGAACCCAGGTCTCCCACATTGTAGGCAGATGCTTTACCCTCTGAGCCACCAGGGGAGTCCCTCCAGGAACAAAAAGACATGCCAATTCCTTGGGGTCAATGCTAAGCAAGCCATTCAATGTGCCAAGTGGGAAGTTGGTGTTCCTTGAGAGAAATCATGTATCAAAATTCATGATAATCTGTCAACATATATGTGGACATGGGAGTCTGGGACCAAGAATGTTTAATTACTAGGAGGGCAAGAATTGCTGTGAATTCAGGTTCAGTCTCAGTCAGCAAAATTTCTTTGGCTAGTCGCTTCCCATGAAGTTTGCCTACTAGGAGAGAATGTGTGGGTATGCAAGCTGCAATAATTTCTTTCACTTAGCTCTTATAATCTAAATTCATAAATTATCATTCTGCTCTTTACCTGTCATCTTTGCTACAGTGGCATTTGTTATTATAATAAACTATGTGGCAAAGACAAGGTCAGTGTTAAAATCCAGAAGATGGAGAGCTGAGCTATTTATCATACCAGACTAACTTTCACAGGATTTTCCCTCAACTACCCACTTTTATTTTTAAAACAGACTACATACATATATATTATATATATATGTATATATATAAAATAAACCTCAACTATTGTCCTTTATATATATATATAATATATAAAATAAACCTCAATTATTATAGTTTTCAATGTTAATCTTCTACTACAGACATACATTTACAACCAAAAGACTAACTACTTGGTTCAAGTCAACTTTGCAGAAAATACAAGAAATAAAATAGATTATTATTTTGGTGAAGTGATTAAAATACATAAACCATGTTATAATAGCAGGAGATACAATTAATCAGAAAACATAAACATTATAAAGTTCATATTTCAAAAATTAGCTGGTATAATACATTGAAAAGAAGATCATTGAAAGGAGATTACTCAGGAGATAGTTAAGCGTAATAAGGTCCTAATCATTAGCAGAGACGAAAGGAGAAAGAGTGGTAATTAGGAAACTCTTAGTATGTGTTTTACGCTGTAAGCACAGAAATGTCCTGGCAGATTAAGCAGACAAGGAGTTTACTGAAAGGGTATCGGGTGACTCAAAGAACTGAGCAAACTAGATTACTTCTATCAGGTTCCCAGCTGAACTTTTAGTAACAAAGCTACAATCCTGGCTACCAATGTGACCCAATGAGAAAGCATTCTTTTTCCACAGAAGCCACTGATTGTGATGTTATGCAGCTAACATCATTGCTATTATTGCTATAATCTAGAGTTTAATGTCACTGTTAATTCTTTTCCAGGATCTTGATAATGCAATCATTGTCAGGCACCTCTGACATCACCCCTTGCCAACACAGTAGGTTCTGTATAGAAACTCCTTCCTTAGTTTGTTTCTTTTTGTATTAGACCCTCAAACAAGTTTATTTGTTGCAGATCAGGTCTGAGACACAAAGATCCAGGAAGCTGATTTTTCTTCTACATGGGGAAAGCAGAATTCAAAGGATGGAGATTTCCTGAACATAGCAGATGTGTTCAGAAATGTTGCGTGTCCCAGAAAACAATGATGAGTTGTACTATAAGGATACATTTTAGAACTCATTTCTTTTTTTATTGGAAGTGGTTGACACAATATAATAAAGGAGAGGAGTGAGGTAGAATGAGATGGAGAATAAGGGATCTAGGAACTTAAGCTTTTTTATTTTGATGTTTTGTTTGTTAAAACTTAAGCAGTTGTCTAACTCTATAAACAATATAGCAAAATGGACTGTCATTTAGCTAAATGGTGCACTATTATATAATTAACTTGAGTTTACACATTTTAAAATGAAGTAATGGATCTATAATATTGGGCACATAACAACACTGTAGATGAAAACAAGATGCATCAGAGTTTTTTGACCTTAAGAATTCAACACAGACATATGAGAAATTTTAGATCAGACTGTTAGACCAGTACTTATGATGTGTGCTGTTGACGGAGGCTGGAAGTCTAGTAGTAGCTTAACGAGGGGTGAAGATTCCTCAGTGACTCTGCCCTTAGCTAGAATGTTAAGGGTACACAGAGGTTAAGTTTGGTTATATGTGCAACTATGTGTATGCTCTTATTTCCCACATATAATGGATTGAGGGGAGAGCCAATAATCTTTCATTAAGCACATATTTGAGTAGGATTCACCAAATACCAGGAATTTTGCAAGGTACAGAGGATACACAGAAAAATAAAACAAGACCACTGTTCTGATAGAACCTGATAATGTGATAAATGTTATGAGAAAATTAAACATTGGCAGTATGAAAGCAAGCACAAATTCTCTAATATAATAGAGGTGGCAAAAAATAGATCCCTTAAAAAAGAAATACCTAAAGGGCATTTTAAGGGAAGCATCAAATAAAGCATTTAGGAGCAGAATCATTGAGTCAAGACTTGCAGCTACAAGTGATTTTTTTTTCTAATTAGCATCATCACTTTCAAACACTGGATCTTCCAAAATAGAAAAAAAAGGTAATAAGTTTATCAATATTGGAGTTTTTTCAAGGCAACCGCAAATATAATTTCTTCCTATAAACTAATAAGAAAAACACAAAATAATAAAAGTCATAAACTGAAAAAGCATAATTTCTTGAATAAGAAGTATGGTATAGATAAACTGAACCCAAATGCTTCTGATTGAATCATGTTTTCATACCCAGGAATATTTAATATTGAACAAAATAAGGAAATCATGAGTATCATTCAACAACATCCAGGCATCATAGGAATATACTCCATAATCATTATTTCACAATACTTACTTTTTATTAATCTATATTAGTTACAGTACCAACCAAAACCCAACAAAAGCATGTTCTTTCTAAATTTATGATATTTATCTTTTTCAGTCTCAGAAGTTTTACTTAAGAAAAAATAATGCTTAATCTTTAATCAGTTCAAGTGTTCAGAAAGTGTCCTGGGGAATTCTTCGGTCTTGTGTTGCATTTCCCACTGCAGTGCTTTTTGGATGTGCTAAAGTGATGTAATAATCTCTTTCCTTCACAGTCCGGTTCTTTACTTAGGCTAGTCCCTTTACAAACATAGTGATAATGTGCCTATCTCCCCAGACACCTAGCTGACCTCACAGCACTTTAAAGTTCTTCATAACACAGAGTCTCTGGTACCTGTCAGAACTTCCTCACAATCTTCAAAAAAAAAAAAAATTACAAAGAAATAAATTTAAAAATAATCTGCCAAGTAAATTATTTTATAATATAATGCAAATATAAGAACTAGTCCCTGAAAAACCTGAGATGTCAATGCTTGAGAATCACTTCTATGAGTTTTACAACATAAAAGTAGGTGACCAGTGCTTCAGTACTGGGAAAAGATGCCCTGAAATGCCAGTGGTGGTAGAAAGTGAGAGAAGCATCTCTAAAAGATGATGAGAAGAGAAACTCACATGACTGATAGTTAATATTTTTTAAAAGGTATCTTGAAAGATTCTTGCATCTTAAAATTAAATGGTTATTTTTTCATGATTTAAAGGAAAAAAAGAGAAAAATATATCAAGTACAATGAATTTAACTTAAATGATTAAATAATCAGTTGCTAATCAAATATCTTGTCACCTGAGATGTTTGCAACAGCTTTTGGAAAGCAATGAGATCATTTTTTAAAGTTCAATCTAAACTAAACAAATGGGGAGGGAGGGGGAGCATTAAAAACACACAAAATAAAACAGATGCAGGCATTGAAATGCACTTGAATAGACCTAAACAGAAGTAGAATGCTAAAAGAAATTAAAAATTATATCTTCTCCACTAGAAGTGGAGCCTAATTTCTTAGGTTGCTTTTTAGTATCTCTTCTTATTTAACTCAAAATTTCTTACACTTGGAATTTAAAAATCAGTTAAAACTATAAGGATAACCCCACTGTTATCTTCAGAGAGTAGGTTGAATTTAACTGCTGAGTTCACGACACTATCATCCAAATAGAGTACTTTTCCTTCCTCATAGAAAACTAACCTAGCTAGGATCCTCATTCACTTCAAAACAGTCGGCTTCAAAAGAATTGCCTTGAGTTAACCTGCAAATGTGAGTGAGAGTTTCAAGGTGCAACTCAAGATTTAATACAATTAATTAATCATTGAAATAATGGGGGTGTCCATAGACCCTCAATTAACTACTTTAAAGAAATGTTCCATCTCTCACTCAAAGTACCAGTTTTAATGGATGTTTTTAAGTCACATTTAACACACAATTTAAAGTGATCATTAACTCAAAGACTAAGGTATATGAGTTCTCTCATAGAGTAGCAGGAAAATAAGTTGATTTATCAAATAAAGTGCTAGAATTTCTGACAGAGTTTTACTCCAGGAAGCAAATGAATTCTCACAATCTAGCTATTATCAATTTATCAGGAAGCTGGCAATCAAATTGAATCACTCCATGAAGTGAATAAATGAGATCTCCACCCACTGCCCCCATGGATTTTTGCATTTTCAGTAGCTAATTTTTTAAATGGTGGTTCTTCAGGAATATGACATAGCAAAATGAAATCAAATCATGACAAAAAGTCTTTTTTGAACTAGGATAGATTTTTTTTTTTTTAAAGACAGTTAAATCTTACTTAACTATCTCAAAGCCTATTAGGCTGTTTGTGCTGCTACGGCAGAATACTGTAGATTGGGTGTCTTATATAACAGAAATTTATTTTCCATAGCTCTGGAGACAAGGAAGTCCAGGTTCAAAGCACCAGCAGATTCTGTGTCTAGGGAGAACCTACTTCCTCTTCATCTAAGGCAGTCTTCTTGCTATAACCTCAACATGGCAGAAGGTGCAAGGGAGCTTGTGGGGTCACCTTTAGAAGGATGCCAATCTCATTTATGAGAGCTCAGTCTTCTTGACTGAATCATCTCTCATGTACTAATATTGTCACATGAGGAATAGGTTTCACCATATGAAATTGAAGGGTACACATGTATCCAATCCACAACAATTCTATTTTCCAGATTATTCCAGCCCTTTGTAGGGCTTCTTTGTTCATATGTACTTTGTATATATGGTGTGTGTGTGTATATATATATACATATACACACACTTGTGTGTGGAAAAGCCTGATTTTAGGAAAATTTTCCGAAGCCATAGGTAATTTGGAAGAATGAGGGAAGTCCTTTTTATCATAAAAAGTCATAGATTATTATTTGGGTCAATTTCTGCTTTTAAATATAAAGAGGAACATCATTTTATTAAAGTTTTGCACTTTAAACTGTACATTTGAAAATAAATAGTTCATGTCTTATTTAGCTTGACACTTACTCTGATGACTAGGTAAATGGAAATATTTCTTCTCTTTGTCCTCACTCTTTCATTTCATTATGTGATACTGATGACAAGCTTTTCACCTAGATTGCAGCTAGCAGGCTTTGAGCATCGCCTGCCAGAAGTGATTAATACCAATCAAACAGAGTTTGTTCAGTTGGAAAGACTGGCAGAAAACATTTATCATCTTCTCAAGGCATTAGAGTTCCAGATTGGCTCTGTGTTTGAGATAAACAGGATATAAATGCATTTGCTCCAATATTCACCTTGTAATCACATTTATTGAGTCTATTTTCCCAAGAAATGCAAGTAACTGTGCTTGCACTCTTCAAAGGCCTTCAAAATTAAATTGCATACCTTTAAAATTTTTCAGTAATAATTCTAATGTCCGTATTGTAAATTAGAGAGAAACCAAGTAATACCCAATAAGACAAAATGTCTTGATCAAAATTTCTGAGATTTCTTCTTAGATAATGAAATATAAATGAGCTGTTACCAGCCTCACATGTTGAGGCATTTGTTTATGTTTCCCTGGTGTTGCTGTTTAGTATAAAACAAGCATACTTTGGTGAGGGGGAAGGGGAGATGTAAGAAGGGTACAAGCCAAAACTAACAATCCTGTCTTTTTCAGGGAGTTGAAAACAGGTAGTTGAGATAGAACCCAGAGGTGACAGAATGAGAGCAATGAGAAAAACAAGAATGTAGCCTTTGGTAATCTCATACTGCTGCCCACATCTCACCAACCCCCTGCCTCTGCCTCATGAGCACTGACCTGTCCCATCTCTAAATTCCTCAAAGCTCACTCCCCTTCTTCCCTGCCATGCACCTTCCAACCTCAATACTGTTTGGTTCTATATGATCATCTAGGGTCTGGGTATAATGCAGTTTATTTCCTCCTCTAATCTCTTTCTGGTCTATTATTTGGTGTAAACTCTATCTGGGTTTCCCCATTTTTTTTTTTTTTTTAAGAATCTACATTGAAGCTAAAAATAAATATTAGAATAAGCATTTCTGCTATAATAATTTTAAATATCCTCAAGGCAATGTGGTCCAGGCTTCTCAATGACTAGGGGAAAAAACATAAACAAAAGAAGCGCATGTGGAGAGCACACAGCCATCATTTCATGGTTTGTCCTTTCCTTCACTTAGTAAGTATTTATCTAGCATTTGCCTGGCATGGCCAAGCCCTCAAGGGGCTCACTGACTAATGGGCTAGACAGAACAACAAAAAAATCAATTCTCACAATGCCTTACATCAAAATAAATGTGTGTATATAGTGTATATCTAAGAGGCCCACAGAGAGGGTGTTTGGAAGGACACCCAACTGTTAGGGAAAAACAAGAGAGAGTGAAGGAAGTCCCACTGAGCAGTGGCTATAAAGACGGAGGCATGAAGGAGCAGGATAAACTTCGGAATGAAAAGTGGTTCAGTTTGCCCACTGATGACAGATGAGGAGAAGGGAACAGGGAGCAGAGTTTTGATCAGGAAAGGTCTTATTTGTCATAAATACTTTGAGCAGTACCCAGAGTCAGTGAAGCCATGATCATATCTCAGAAAGAGTTTAAACAGGGAGTAATATAATTAGATTTACAAATCACAAGGTTAATCCTGGTAAGTTTATTTTTTATTTTTTTTAATCCTGGTAAGTTTAAAAGATGATTGGAGAGCAAAAAATAAAAACCAGGAGACAAGTTACTGCAATTATGTAAGAGAGAAATTATGAGAGCTTGAAAGCAGTGGAAGCAGACATTTTCAATTCAGGTTTTCAATACAGAAACCTAAAGAACCTATACTTATATGCCATGCTGTTGCTTTTTAAGTTAACTACTGCACATGTTTATGCAATATAGTTGCCATCAACTGATGTTGCTGTCTTGATATTCCCACTCTGAAGCACACAGTGGTTGCAGTTTTGCAGGAAACATCCTTCTTCACATAGTAGAAGTCACATACTGACTTTTGTCATAGGGGAAAACCTGGCAATTAGTTAATTAACTCAAGACATCTTGTTTTATCCTTTGATGACCTTAAAATATGAAAATGCCTAAAATTAGTTTTACCTAAAAATTCTGCTTTTGACTTGTAAATATAGCTTTAAGAAAACCATAATAAAAGGTAAATAGAAAGTGCTATAAAACATAGTTCTTCAAACTAGACAGATAAAATAATCTTAAAATTCAATTATTCTCTTACAATGAGTTTGGGATTCCTAGGAAGTAGGAATCCCAAGCCATAAACAGTTTCTTATTAATCAGATTTTAGGAAAAGTCACACATAGAAAACTGTTAAGGTGGAAGGTCTGAGTTAGTACTTTAAGAACTTACTGAAAAGCATGTGTTACTTAAAACTGTTTGCTCAAGTCAGAACCTTTATTAACTGCATTCTTTTCTTCTGGAAGATAGAATTCAACTATAAATTATTTGGATAGACTACAATCTCCACCTTATTTTACCAAGGCTTTTATCCTCCCACACAGAAGTGTATTTCTTAACACAACTCAAAAGACATCAAGTTCCTCATCCAACCTATTCACCAACTCTAAATGGGATTTGACATTACGAGGTCAGCATTGCTTTTCCTCATAGATGGCTAACAAATTTACGGAGACATAAGTTCACTGTTCTCACATGGATCACTGCGCAACAGACCAGTGGTTTTTGATTGTAACATTTAGGTTTCAGTTATTAAATGAAAGCGGAAACTCAGGCTGTGACAAATTGCTTGGCACCTAAACAATGATCCAGAGAGGTGGCCATAAGGAAAGCTAACTTATTTCCAGGTTTCAAGAAGAAGATTGGCCAATAATAATGAAGTTACATCATTTTGTAAAATTTTATGAAATTCAAATATTAGAATAAATTAAAATATGATTTACAGTCTTAGTGTTTCATTGGTTTACAAAAAATTCTTAGAAATTATAATGCATTTCAATTTTTCTTAAAATGTTCACAAAGCTAACATTCATATCATAAAAGTAAATTTTATACAATTATAGTTTATTTTGCTATGCATTAACCTTTTAAATAAATTCAGCACCTTAAAAGCATAGGAAACTAATTGTCTTATTAGTGGAGAAGCTAAGCAAATAAAGAGAAAAATCCAAGTATATATCCAGTGAAAAGTTGGTTCATAGTTTTACAGCTATATCTGCATTGTCAAACATTCAAATGAAGAAATCATTCATGCATTCCAATATGCCCAAATTCAGGCAAGTTTTAACTTAAGACAAGTGATTTAGGAATGGCTTGTTCACAGGAAAAATCAATAGTGGCATATTTTGTCACTATATCAACTTTTGCTTCTAATTCAGAGCAACTAGTAAGTGACTGGTCTGGACAGGTGCCTTGTCTTATTTATGCACCCACCATGGTAATTGCACACTCTTTCTTCACTTAGACGACAAGTTTTTCATGCTTAAAATAGTAACTTCACCTCTCTTTCACCCCTCACTTCCACTTCATTACTTTGCCTTCATCTCCACAGCTGGAGAATGTGTTTTCAATATCTTTGGTCATAAACCTAAAAGCATTTTCGCCATTGAAAGCATAGATACTCAAAGAATCAATGTTATAATGCTTGGTAAATAGAGGTGAAGAAGCACTAAAGAATTCCTTTTCCCAATGCATAATTCATACCTCTATTTAATAAAAATGTATTAAGAAAGCAGTATATGCCAGGTATTAGGGATAAGAAAAGCAGGAAACAAGCAGAACTTCCAGAAATGTCCTTTCTAGTATAGAAAACGACAACTAAATTACAACAGAGCTGGTGGATACTATAGATTACTTGCCCAACATCCATTCTTTCCTTCTTCTTCAATTATCTGTAAATCCTCCATGAGGTCAGGAATCCAGCCCGTGTCTTCATTAGTCAAAGCCAGTGGTCCTCAATTGGAAGTAGCTTTGCCCTCTAAAAGACACTCAGCAACGTCTGAAGACAGTGCTTGTTATTACAACCTGGAGATGGCAAACAGTGTGCAGAGTCTAAGGATGTTGCTAATACCTTACAATGCACAGAGCATTAAAGTATCTAGTCCAAAATACCAATGCTGCCACCCTTGAGAAACCCTTGTTTTAACTGAGGTTAGTAGCACCATCCCGTCCTCATTTAGGAATATGAGCATGAGATGATAGTTTTCTTCTAGCAACTGCTATTTGTTCAGTTGGTCTAATCAGGATAACATGGAAAGGCTTTATCTTTCATCCTTTAGACTTAAATGATGAGACACTTTGCTCTGTTATTACTTGCAACTACCTTGGGTTCCTTGGACCATCAACAAGAGAATAAAGCCAGTATCAGGAAGCGTGCAGAAACTCATTCTTTTGCCAAGAGAACTAAACCTTGATAATAGCATACTTTGTGGGCTTTAGTGTGAAATAATACATTTTCTCATTAGTTAGCATGTTGCAGGCTTTCTGTTACCTAAATGTAAAGTTTCCTAAGAGAAGGTAATATTAAGAATCATATGTATTGACATCAAGAGGATTTCAAGGGAAAGACAGTGAATAAAGCCTAGAAAAGCCTGGCATGGTCTCTCCAAAGAGAGGTATCTGAGTTAAGTCCAACTGGCCAAATAAAGGTGAAGTATGGGAAGGTACTACAAGCAGAGAGAAGAAATCCTTCTTCAATTAGCATGGCAAAGAAATAGAGAAAAACAACAGAAGAGAAAGACTAGAGATCTCTTCAAGAAAATTGGAAATATAGAAAGAACATTTCATCCAAAGATGAATTAAATAAAGGAAAGAAATAGTAAAGACCTAATAGAAGCAGAAGAGATCAAGAAAAAATGGAAAGAGTACATAGAACTGTACAAAAAAGATCTTAATGATCCAAATAACCACAATGGTGTGGTCACTCACCCAGAGCTAGACATTCTGGATTGTGAAGTCAAGTGGGCCTTAGAAAGCACTGCTGTCAATAAAGCTAGTGAAGGTGATGGAATTCCAGTTGAACTATTTCAAATCCTGAAAGATGATGCTATCAAAGTGCTGCACTCAATATGTCAGCAAATTTGGAAAACCAGCAGTGGCCAAAGGACTGGAAAAGGTCAATCCTCATCCCAATTCCCAAGAAGGGGAGTAATGAAGAATGTTAAAACCATTGGACAATTGCACTCAACTTTCATGCTAGTAAGGTTATATTCAAAATCCTGCATACTAGGCTTCAACATTACATGAATTGAGAAATTCCAAATGTCCAAGGTGGATTTAGAAAAGGCAGGGGAACCAGAGATCAAATTGCCAACATTTGCTGGATTATAAAGAAAGCCAGGGAATTCAAGGCAAACATCTGCTTCTCTCTCACTGACAACACTAAAACCTTTGACTGATTGTGTGACTGTGTGTAAAACATTTGACTGTGTGACTGTGTGGATCATGATAAAATGTGTGGAACATGACAAACTGTGGAAAACTGGAGACAGAAATATCAGATCATCTTACCTGTCTCCTGAGAAACCTGTATGTGGGTCAAGAAGCAAAGTTAGAACTGTGTATGGAACAATTGACTGGCTCAAGATTGAGAAAGAAGTATGACAGGGCTGTTGACTGT
The DNA here is from genome assembly GCF_023699985.2 of Odocoileus virginianus. Taxonomy (NCBI): domain Eukaryota; kingdom Metazoa; phylum Chordata; class Mammalia; order Artiodactyla; family Cervidae; genus Odocoileus; species Odocoileus virginianus. The sequence goes on from NC_069698.1 coordinate 20,504,364, forward strand.
CACCCTGTGTATTTAACATATGCAGAGCACATCATGAGAAATGCCAGGGTGGATGAGTTACAGGCTGAAATCAAGATTGCCAAGAGACAAACACATGGAGATTAAACAATACATTTCTAAATAACCAACAGGTTACTGAAAAAATCAAAAGGGAAATCAAAAAATTTCTAGAAACAAGTAACAATGAAAATAAGACAACTCAAAACCTATGGGATGGAGCAAAAGCAGTTCTAAGAAGGAAGTTGATAGCAATACAACCCTACCTTGAGAAATAAGAAAAGCATTGAATAGACAACCTAACTTTACACCTAAACAATTGGAAAAAGAAGAAGAACAACAACAAAAAAAACCCAAAATTAGTAGAAGGAAAGAAATCATAAGGATCCAAGCAGAAATAAATGAAAAAGAAATGAATGAAACAAGAATAAAAATTAATAAAACTAAAAGCTGGTTCTTTGAGAAGATAAACAAAATTGACAAAACTTGGCCAGACTCAAAAAAAAAGGGGGTGGGGGGAGAGAAACCAAATCAACAAAATTACCATGGCTGATTCATGTCAATGTATGGCAAAAAAACCACTGCTATATTGCAAAGTAATTAGCCTCCAATTAAAATAGATTAATTTTTTAATAAAGCAACAAAATTAGAAATGATAAAGGAGAGGTTACAACAGACAATGCAGAAACACAAAGGATTATTAGAGACTATTATGAACAACAATATGGCAATAAAATGGATAACCTGGAAGAAATGGACAGATTCTTAGAAAAGTTTAGTCTTCTAAGACTGAACCAGGAAGAAATAGAAATTATGAACAACCCAATTACAAGCACTGAAATTGAGCTGTGATAAAAAATCTCCCAAAAAACAAAAGCCCAGGACCTGATGGCTTCACAGGAGAATTCTATCAAACATTTAGAGTGAAGCTAATGCCTATCCTTCTAAAGCTCTTTCAAAAAAATTGCAGAGAAAGGAACACTTCCAAACTCATTCTACAAGGCCACCATCACCCTGATACCAAAACCAGACAAAGACAACACACAAAAAAGAAAACTAAAGGCCAGTATCACTGATGAGCATAGATGCAAAAAATCCTCAACAAAATTTTAGCAAGCAGAATTCAGCAACACAGCAAAAAGCTCATAAACCATGATCAAGTTGGGTTTATTCCAGGAATGCAAGGATTCTTCAATATACACAAATTAAACAATCTGATACACCATATTAACAAACTGAAAGATAAAAATCATACAATAATCTCAATAGATGCAGAAAAAGACTTTCACAAAATTCAGCACCCATTTATAATTAAAACTCTTAAAAAAATGGGCATACCTACCTCAACATATTAAAGGCAATATATGATAAGCCTACAGCAAAGATCATTCTCAGTGGTAAAAAATTAAAAGCATTCCCTCTAAGATCAGGAACAAGACAAGGGTGTCCACTATCCCCACTACTATTCAACATAGTTATGGAAGTCCTAGCTACAGCAATAAGAGAAGAAAAAGAAATAAAAGGAATCCAAATCAGAAAAGAAGTAAATCTCTCACTGTTTGCAGATGACATGATACAGTACATAGAAAACCCTAAAGATAGTATCAGAAAATTATTAGAGCTAATCAGAAAATTTAGCTAAGTTGCAGGATACAAACTCAATACCCAGAAATCATTTGCATTTCTATATACTAACAATGAAAAACCAGAAAGGGAAATTAAAGATAACAAACATGAAAAGATGTTCAACATCACTCATTATTAGAGAAATGCAAATCAAAACTACAATGAGATATCACATCACATCTGTCAGAATGGCCATCATCAAAATGCCTGCAAACAGTAAATTCTGGAGAGGGTGTGGAGGAAAGGGAATGCTCTTGCACTGTTGCTGGGAATGCAAATTGATACAGCCACTATGGAACATGGTATGGAGATTCCTTAAAAAACTAGGAATAAAACCACCACATGACCCAGCAATCCCACTCTTAGGCATATAACCTGAGGAAACCAAAATTGAAAGGACATATGTATCCCATTGTTCATTCAGCACTATTTACAATAGCTAGAACATGGAAGAAATCTAGATGTTCATCAACAGACGAATGGATAAAGATGTTGTGGTTCAGTTCAGTTCAGTTCAGTTGCTCAGTTGTGTATGACTTTTTGTGACCCCATGAACCACAGCACGCCAGGCCTCCCTGTCCATCACCAACTCCTGGGGTTTACCCAAATTCATGTTCATTGAGTCACTGATGCCATCCAGCCATCTCATCCTCTGTCATCCCCTTCTCCTCCTGCGCTCAATCTTTCCCAGCATCAGGGACTTTTCAAAGGAGTTCAGCTCTTCGTATCAGGTGGCCAAAGTATTGGAGTTTCAGCTTCAGCATCAGTCCTTCCAATGAACACCCAGGACTGATCTCCTTTAGGGTGGACTGGTTGGATCTCCTTGTAGTCCAACGGACTCTCAAGAGTCTTCTCCAACACCACAGTTCAAAAGCATCAATTGGTCTGCACTCAGCTTCTTTATAGCCCAACTCTCACATCCATACAAGACTACTGGAAAAACCATAGCCTTGACTAGACGGATCTTTGTTGACAAAGTAATGTCTCTGCTTTTTAATATGCTCTCTAGGTTGGTCAAAACTTTCCTTCCAAGGAGTAAGCATCTTTTAATTTCATGGCTTCAATCACCATATGCAGTGATTTTGGAGCCCCCAAAAATAAACTCAGCCACTGTCTCCCCATCTATTTGCATGAAGTGATGGGACCAGATGCCATGATCTTAGTTTTCTGAATGTTGAGTTTTAAGCCAACTTTTTCACTCTTCTCTTTCACTTTAACTAAAGGCTCTTTAATTCTTCTTCACTTTCTGCCATAAGGGTGGAGTCATCAGCATATCTGAGGTTATTGATATTTCTCTCGGCAATCTTGATTCCAGCTTGTGTTTCTTCCAGCCCAGCGTTTCTCATGATGTACTCTGCATACAAGTTAAATAAGCAGGTGACAATATATAGCCTTGATGTACTCCTTTTCCTATTTGGAACCAGTCTGTTGTTCCATGTTCAGTTCTAACTGTTGCTTCCTGACCTGCATACAGATTTCTCAAGAGGTAGGTCAGGTGGTCTGGTATTCCCATCTCTTTCAGAATTTTCCACAGTTTATTGTGATCCACACAGTCAAAGGCTTTAGCATAGTCAATAAAGCAGAAATAGATGTTTTTCTGGAACTCTCTTGCTTTTTTGATGATCCAGTGGAAGTTGGCAATTTGATCTCTGGTTCCTCCGCCTTTTCTAAAACCAGCTTGAACATCTGGAAGTTTACTATTCACATGTTGCTGAAGCCTGGCTTGGAGAATTTTGAGCATTACTTTACTAGCGTGTGAGATAAGTGCAATTGTGCAGTAGTTTGAACATTTCTGGCCTTGCCTTTCTTTGTGATTGGAATGAAAACTTACCTTTTCCAGTCCTATGGTCACTGCTGAGTTTTGCCAATTTGCTGACATATTGAGTGCAGCACTTTCACAGCATCATCTTTCAGGATTTGAAATAGCTCAACTGGAATTCCATCACCTCCACTAACTTTGTTCATAGTAATGCTTCCCAAGGCCCACTTGACTTCACAGTCCAGGATGTTAGGCTCTAGGTGAGTGTGAGTGATCACACCATCGTGATTATCTGTATTGTGCAGGAGCAGTGAAGAGCTACCCCACGTCCAAGGTAAGGAACAGTGGCTGCGCTTTGCTGGAGCAGTCGTGAGGATATACACTACGTCCCAGGTAAGAGAAACCCAAATAAGACAGTAGGAGCTGAGAGAGGGCATCAGAGGGAAGACAGACTGAAACCACAATCACAGGCAAATAGCCAATCTGATCAGGCAGATCACAGCCATCTCTAACTCAATGAAACTAAGTCATGCCGTGTGTGGCCATCCAAGACGGATGGGTCATGGTGGAGAGGTCTGACAGAATGTGGCCCACTGGAGAAGGGAATGGCAAACCAATTCAGTATGCTTGCATTGAGAACCCCATGAACAGTATGAAAAGGCAAAAAGATAGGACACTGAAAAATGAACTGCTCAGGTCAGTAGGTGCCCAATATGCTACTGGAGATCAGTGGATAAATAACTCCAGAAAGAATGAAGGGATGGAGCCAAAGCAAAAATGACACCCAGTTGTGGTTGTGACTGGTGATAGAAGCAAGGTCTGATGCTGTAAAGAGCAATATTGCATAGGAACCTGGAATGTTAAGTCCATGAATCAAGACAAATTGGAAGTGGTCAAATAGGAGATGGCAAGAATGAACGTCAACATTCTGGGAATCAGCGAACTAAGATGTACTGGAATGGGTGAATTTAACTCAGATGACCATTATATCTACTACTGTGGGCAGGAATCCCTTAGAAGAAATGGATAGCCATCATGGTCAACAAAAGAGTCTGAAATGCAGTACTTGGATGCAATCTCAAAAATGAGAGAATGATCTCTGTTCATTTCCAAGGCAAACCATTCAATATCATGGTAATCCAAGCCTATGCCCCAACCGGTAATGCTGAATAAGCTGAATTTGAACAGTTCTGTGAAGACCTACAAGACCTTTTAGAAGTAACATCCAAAAAAGATGTCCTTTTCATTATAGGGGACTGGAAAGCAAAAGTAGGAAGTCAAGAAACACCTGGAGCAACAGGCAAATTTGTCCTTGGAGAACAGAATGAAGCAGGGCAAAGGCTAATAGAGTTTTGCCAAGAGAACACACTGGTCATAGCAAACACCCTCTTCCAACAACACAAGAGCAGACTCTACACATGGACATCACCAGATGGCCAACACAGAAATCAGATTGATGATATTCTTTGCAACCAAAGATTTTGGGAGAAGCTCTATACAGTCAGCAAAAACAAGACCGGGAGCTGACTGTGGCTCAGATCATGAACTCTTTATTGCCAAATTCAGACTTAAATTGAAGAAAGTGGGGAAAACCACTAGACCACTCAGGTATGACCTAAATCAAATCCCTTATGATTATAAAGTGGAGGTGAGAAATAGTTTTAAGTGACTAGATCTCATAGAAAGAGTGACTGAGGAACTATGGATGGAGGTTCAGGATCTTGTACAGGAGACAGGGATCAAGATCATCCCTGAGATAAAGAAATGCAAAAAGGCAAAACGGCCATCTGAGGAGGCCTTACAAATAGCTGTGAAAAGAGGAGAAGTCAAAAGCAAAGGAGAAAAGGAAAGACATACCCATTTGAATGCAGAGTTCCAAAGAATAGCAAGGAGAGATAAGAAAGCCTTCCTCAGTGATCAATGAAAAGAAATAGAGTAAAACAAGAGAATGGGAAAGACTAGAGATCTCTTCAAGAAAATTAGAGATATCAAGGGAATATTTCATGCAAATATGGGCTCAATAAAGGACAGAAATGTTATGGCTCTGACAGAAGCAGAAGATATTAAGAAGAGGTGACAAGAACACATAGAAGAACTGTACAAAAGAAGATGTTGTGGTACATAAACACAATGGAATATTACTCTGCCATAAAAAGGAACACTTGATTCAGTTCTAATGTGGTGGATGAACCCAGAACCCATTCTACAGAGTTAAGCAAGTCAGAAAGAGAAAGATAAATATTGTATTCTAACACATATATATGGAATCTAGAAAAATGGTACTGGAGAATTTACTTACAGGACAGCAATGGAGAAACAGACAGAGAATAGACTTATGGAGATGGAGAGAGGAGAGAAGAGGGTGAGATGTATGGAAAGAGTAACATGGAAACTTACATTACCATATGTAAAATAGATAGCCAATGGGAATGTGCTGTGTGGCTAGGGAAAGTCAAACGGGGACTCTGTATCAACCTAGAGGGGTGGGATGGGGAGGGAGATGGGAGGGAGGTTCAAAAGGGAAGGAATATATGTATACCTATGACTGATTCATGCTGAGGTTTGACAGAAAACAGCAAAATTCTATAAAGCAATTATCCTTCAGATAATAATAATAAGAGATTGCCAGGAGAAATACCAACAACCTCAGATATACAGATGATACCACTCTAGTGGCAGAAACTGAAGAGGAAACTAAAGAGCCTCTTGATGAGGGTGAAAGAGGAGAATTAAGAAGCCAGGTTAAAACTCACTATTAAAAAAAAAAAAGACTAGGATAATGGCATCCAGTGCCATCAGTTCATGGCAAATGCAAGGGGAAAAGGTAGAAACAGTGACAGATATCCTCTTCTTAGGCTCCAAAATCACTGTGGATGGTGACTGCAGCCATGAAATTAAAAGATGCTTGCTTCTGGAAGAAAAGCTATGAGAAACCTAGATCATGGTTAAATAACAAAGACATCACTTTGCTGACAAAAGTGCGTATAGTCAAGGCTGTAGTCTTTCCAGTAGTCATGCATGGCTGTGAGAGCTGGACCATAAGGAAGGCAGAGCACTGAAGAATTGATGCTTTTGAACTATGTTGCTGGAGATTACCCTTGAGAATCCCCTGGGCAGCAAGGAGATCAAATCAGTCAATCTAAAGGAAATTAAACCTGAATTCTCGTTGAAAGGACTGATGCTGAAGCTGAATCTCCAATACTTTGACCACCTGATGCAAACAACCAACTAAATTGGAAAAGACCCTGATGCAGGGAAAGATTGAGGGTAGAAGGAGAAGAGGGTGACAGGATGAAATGTTTAGATGGTATCACAGATGTAATGGACCAGTACTCAGGCAAACTCCGGGAAATGGTGAGCAGGAAGTGTGGCGTGCTGCAGTCTATTGGGTAGTGAAGAGTCTGACATACTTGCTAACATCAAATACAGCAACAGGAAGTTATCATACAGAGAGTGAGCAGCCTGTACAGAAGCCTGAAAGTAAGAGAGGACATGATACTAAAGGAACTGTAAGCAGTTCTGTATGGATGGACGGGGGGACTCATGCATTATAGGTGAAGTAAAGTGAAGTGAAGTGAAGTCGCTCAGTCGTGTCCGACTCTTTGCGATCCCATGGACTGTAGCCTACTAGGCTCCTTGATCCATGGGATTTTCCAGGAAAGAGTACTGGAATGGGTTGCCATTTCCTTCTCCAGGGGATCTTCCCAACCCAGGGATCGAACCTGGGTGTCCTGCTTTGTAGGCAGACACTTTCACAGTCTGAGCTACCAGGGAAGTCCCTTCATTATAGGTAAGGGAGAGTGAAAAGATGATGACTCTCAAAGTCACATGGTTGGAAGAAATGGAATGTTCAAGAAGAGAATAGAAAGCCATTTGTCTTCTGGTTTGAGGTGATGTTAGAGTATTGTTAGAGTATTGAGGTGAGGATAAATTACATATTCCTTTAGTTAATAATCTTGGCCTTCTGCTAACATATTGTATTACAATTGTGTGATGACGGAGAAAGCAGGACCCAAGGGATTTCTGATGCATAGTCTAGCCTTGGCAAGGCTTAAGGGCAAGTTGTATAGCATTAGGCAAGGTGCATTCTTTCAAAGTTGCTGTGTTTTGGTTGTTGTAAGATTTGATTCAAATGGTCTGTTTTTTTTTTTTTTTTAATTTTCTCCTACCAATACACATTTTACTGTGAGTATAGTGTCAATATGTTTTAATTTACAAATTATGGGTAAGTAAATTTTAATAATTTTGTTACTCATTTTTAATTATTGTTCCTACATTTATTCACTATATCAGTTGCTCCTGCCTTTACTTACTGTATTTAGTTACTAATTTCTAAAAGAAACAACTTTGCATGAGTGTAATCAGATTACTACTGCATTCAGATTACTTATATTTGCTTGTATTGTAATATACACAACCATTAGCCACTGATGCATAGCCATAAGATTTCCGATTACAAAAGAGCTCTAACCATAAAATAGCATGTGTATTACTCATTTTACATAGTCTACAGAATGCTTGCCCTTTTTTTGTTCAATAAATTCTAGAGATGAAATACTTCCCCTGCCTTTAAAATACAAAGACTTTTTGAACCTCATGCTGCATATTTTTTGGAACCAGAATTGCTTAAATGATGCAACTTGTGTTAATTATGTTCAAAAGTGATAATCAATGGTCCAACAGAGCTGAGAGATCTTTTTTTTTAAAGCCCAAATAGCAAATATGTTTGGTGTTGTGGGCCTTATGATCTCTATTCAGCACTGCAGGAAAGCAGCCATTGAGAGACATTAATTACATAAACCAAATGGGTGTGGTTGTGTTCCAGTAAAACTTTATTTACTAAAATGGGCTGTGGGGGCATATTTATTCTGCTGGCCACAGCCAGTCTACCTCTGTGTTGTGGAACCTCAGATAAAGTTGATCTATTCAGTTCAGTTGCTCAATGTGTCCAACATTTTGCTACCCCATGGACTGCAGCATAAAGTTGAGAGGACAAATATTGTGGTTGGCTGTGCCTGTGTGTATGGAGAGCAGGAAGCTGGGTCAGGGTGGGGGAGCGGTTTAGGTAAGGTTGAGTGGTGGGAATTTTTCACCCTGTTTGTTGTCAGATTGTCTACTTGTCTCCTTAAAGCCTTTTTTATTTTTTATTTTTTTCCTGAGCATTCCATATTGTTTCTTTCCCTAATCCAGTAGGGGGCAATGAAAATCAATCAAAACCATAAAATGAATATAATTATCAATCTTCAATAATCAAGAGTCTGCCAAAAGAGTTTAGAAACTCAAAATTTGGATTAAAGAGGCCTCTTTTTTCCCCTCCATCTTCATGCAATCTTGTCTGAATAGTTCTGCCCTACATTCCAAGCTGCAAATTAGATTTTTTTTTTTTTTTTAATTGCAAAACTTCAGAATGAAAGTAGGTTTCTCTGTCCTGGTAGGGAAATTGACTGACTACACTGACTCGTAAGGAAGAAAGAATGAGAGAATCATATGCCACATTGTGCTAAGGACTCAATTTCTAAATGTCCTGTTACATAGTCACTGTACAACCGAGCTCTCAGCTGAACAGAATTGAGAGAACGCTATTGGGCTCCCTAGAAAACAATAGAAGAGGTAGAGCATAAAGTAGCAATAAGACCATCTTTCTGTTACATCATTCCCTCAGTCCTCTCAGGGTATCATCTTAATTACAAAGCCCATAGAAACAATCACTAGGAGATGATGCAACAATATTTAGTCTCAGCACCATCACTTGCAATGATTTCAGAAAACAGTTTTGTTCTACATTTGCACATTTCTTTGACTAGAAAGTTGCTGTCTTAGCAGTCTTTCTAACTCTGATAGAGAAATACTATATCAAGAGGGATAAATATAATTGAGGCTTATACATCTACAAAATAAAATTGGAAAACTTCTAAAAGAAAAACCCAGTGTAGAGGGGACCTACTGTTTAAAAAGAAAGAAGAGGGGAAAAGAAAAGATTAATAGATATGGGCTCCTACGGAATGAGAGCTCCCATGCATTGAGCGTGAAATTGGTATTCTGCCATTAAAAAAGGGAGACATTTTAGAGACCTTTTCAGTTATAAAAGGAGGTACTGAAAAAAAAAATTTTTGAGGGGAGTGAAGGAGAGGATAACTATAACAAAAAGTTATTGGATATCTTGGTATTCTCACCTGATTTAAAAAACACATTAATATCTGTCAAAGAGTGTGTTATAGAAATTTTAATGAGTCACCTCTCAAATGTTTACTATAATCACCTCAGAGAACCATCTCCCTTGTATTAATAGAATGCTTAGTATAAATATACTTATTATAAACTTTCCAATGAATATAATTTGGGGCAAAACTTTATTAAATTATATGTATATAGAATTAAAAGCTGCAAAATTATATATGTTTATCTAGTAGAACATGTTAATGTGATGCCTAGAACATGGTAGATATTCCAAAAAATCTGAGCCTCTAATAGAGAGATAGTTTATTTATGTGAAGATTTGTTTGGGTTGGAAGGCAGGGAACAGTCAATTTCTGCTATAGTTCAAACTTAATAAAATCTCTTTGTCTAAGATCTTTATTTTCTCTTGAAAATATGATTTTCATTTGATGATCTTGTTACTAGATATTGTTGCTTTCCTTTTTCTCCAGTCATATTAGGACTTCTCTGCATTGTGAGACACTGTGGACTGAATTATACCCTCACAACATTTATAGGTTGATTCTCTAATTCTGATATTTGGAGATGGAACTTTGGGGGCAGTAATTAGGTTTAGATAAGGTTCGGAGGAGGCTTCCCAGGTGGCTAAGTGGTGAAGAATCTGTCTGCCAAGCATTCGTTCAAGAAACACGGGTTCAATCCTGGGTCAGGAAGATCCTCTGGAGAAGGAAGGGGCAACCCACTCCAATGTTCTTGCCTGGAAAATCCCACGCACAGAGAGGCCTGGTGGGCTACAGTCCATGTGGTCTCAAAGAGTCAGACACGACTGAGCAGACACAGACACTGAGGTCCTGAGAGTGAGGTGCTCATAAGATGAGATTCAGTCAGTTCAGTTCAGTTCAGTCGCTCATAGTTCCCTCGTAAGTTGAGACCAGGGAGATCGCTCTCTCTCTCTCTCTTTCCCTGCCTTCTAAAGATGCAGCAAGAAGACAGCCTTCTGCAAGCCAGGAAGAGGATCCTTGCTAAAAATCTATTAATAACTAGCTGCAATTTTGATCTTGGACTTCCCAGACTCCAGAACTGACAGAAATAAATTCCTGATGCTTAAGTCACCCACTGGTGGTTTTATATTAAAACAGCTAAGATTGGGGAACCCATTCCTCTGCCACTTTCAGGACAGTGGTAAATGTGGGTTTCAGCTTCACCATACTTCTCCAGGTTAATCAAAGTGTTTCTCAGGTATTCTTGTGAGAATTTAACAATTGTTATGCTTTTGAACCTGGGAGAATGTAGCATCAAGCGCTGACAAAACCATCATGAAACCATGATGGAAAAGCTGTTCTAAAAATAGAGTCTGCACTAGAGAAGTCTTTCTGGGAAAGGAGTGGGGGTGGAGAGAGACAGGTAACCAGTGTCTTAATTTTTAGTTTAGGGTAATTCACATGTTGCAAAAATATTAATAGGTAATATATGAAATAGAAGAAAATAGATAAATTAGAAAATTATTCAGAATCTTTTGGTTAAGATTCTAATCCTGTAGCTTTGGCTTTTGTGACTTCAGTGTCTGGCATATCATTAGTATTCAATTCATGGTTGTGATTTGCAAAAAAAAAAAAATAATTATTGAATGAGGTCCTAAGCTCAGGGGACCTAGAATGATGCTCTACACCCCTAGTGAAATACCTTGTTTATCAATTATTGCTTATAAACCAACCCAGGATTTAAAACAACCACCATTTTATTGGTTTATTATTTTGTGTGTCAGCATTTGATACTGTATTCAGGTAGATCTTCCTGCAGTCATCTGAATTTTGATTTGGAGGCTGTCTGCTCTAATGGAGCCCTCCTGAAATGGCTCATCTATTCCAGATGATCATATCTTCCAACAAGCTAGTTGTATTAGTTTGATAGAGATGCTATAGCAAAAGATCACGGACTGGGGAGCTTAAACAACAGAATCTCATTTTCTCACAGTCCTAGGGGACAGAAATCCTAGATGAAAGAACTGATGGGCTTTCCCAGGTCTTTCACATTAGCTGATCAAGATTTTACGTATGTTTACACACACACACACATACTTTTTTAATGAAGATTTTAAATAATAGGACAATTGCCTTGGCCCTGATGTTGAGAGAGAAGAAACATATGATGTTACATGTCAGTTAGATCAGGCTTTGTTATGTTTTCACAACAAACTGTCTCCAAATTTTGTATTCTCAATACAACAAATGTTAAATGTTCACTTGTACTACAGGTATATAATTGCAAGTCATCAAGGGGTTCTTTTTTTATTTGTTCATCAGAGACTCAGGCTAACAGGCTTCATTCAGATATATCCTTTCACCAGGTCTGCAGCACTGGAAGGGTAACACGGTGATTGAACAATGGTTTTTAAAATTTGCTCCAGAAATTGGCACATGTAATTGCCCCTCACAAGCCATTGGCCAAGTCACATAGCCTCACCAAGAAGTGCAGAGCAGGTATGGTTCTGCCAACCTGCCGTGTGCACCCAGAGGGCAGCTGAGACAGAGAAATGGGATTTTCTAGGCAAAAGTAATGGAGTGGGTTGCCATTTCCTTCTCCAAATGAGCAATTTTACTAACTACTAAATACACACACTTAGACGGTAAAGAATCCGTATGCAATGTAGGAGACCTGGATTCGATCCTTGGATTGGGAAGATGCCCTGGAGGAGGACATGGCAACCCACTCTAGTATTCTTGTTGGAGAATCCCCATGGACAGAGGAGACTGGTGGGCTACAGTCCATAGTGTCATAAAGAATCGGACACGACTGAGCGACTAAGCATATCTCAGCACAGTGGAAAAGCTCACATAGCACCCCCTCCTACAACAGATCTTTGGATAAATTTTAGGGGTCTGTTCAACTAGAGTGTAATGACCCTCAAGCACATACACACACACACACACACACACACACACACACACACACACACAAATACAACGGTCAAGGTTAAGGAAAGGAAAAGAAAATAGTATCCATGGAAAACAAAGCTAGAAGAAAATCTGGTCAAGTTATGCTAGTGAATAAACTTCAGATAACACATTTATCATCTATCTACTTTGTAACATTTTCTATGATAAAATATATTCTTTCATACTGGAAAAATATATAATTAACTGTGTAAATTATTGAATTTTAAAAAAGAACATCCTACCTCCATTATTTTTTTATTACTTCTCCATTTGTGAGTTATCAATTCTCCATTAAATGCACTATGCTTATTAAGAAAAAAAATGTATTTTTCCAAAACATAAAAGTTGAAAAAAAACATCGCTGATTGTAAATATTTGTATTATTATTAATACATTAAAACCTGAAAAGTCTTATCAATTTTCCTCTGGCTATATTTGTCCAGGACAAATGTCAAATTGATTAATGTGCTGAACATCTATTGTAATTTATTGCACAGCTCTGAAGAGCAGAGCTGAGTAAGCTGACAAATTAGGAATAAAGTTTCACAAGAAGACCAGTGGTATAAATTATATTGTTACCAGACACTGGGTGACAATATTTTAAGAAAAAAAAGTTATACTTTTTCGAGTAAAGTCTAAAACCTTGTTTTATATAGTTACAGATTGAAGACTATTCCTCCTTTGGAACAGAAATAACATAAAATAGCTAACTGATGTCATTAATCAAAGAACATATTCATATAATCCAAACTAAATTGAATATTTCAACCATATAGTTTCAACAAAGATTTGCATCTGCTTTCTAAATCCTTAGCCAGGAACTTGCACACACATGTATAGTTCTTCAGAATTATGCTCACTCTATGAGTTTGCCTAAAATATAAAATCTTATATATGAATACCAGAAAAAGAGAAAACTACAAAGTTCACCCTGAGAAACAGTTCAGATTCTTTTGAGGATGTATAGAACTACAATAGGTTCATTTGGGAAGGGATGTTGGAGGTAGGCCAATTCAGTGGATTGTCAATTTTTTTCTGCATTTTCTTTTTTCAAAGGAAACTACAACAGGAAGTCTAAATTTAAGAGGCTAAATACAATTATTATGATAGAAGTAGACTGGGAAAATTTGTTGTCCCTCCTTCTCTTTCTCTCTTTCTCTGTTGGCCTGTCTCTTTCTCAGCATGGATTTTAAAAGATAAAAGTATTTAACAGAAGAGAGACTTGGAAATAGAAATCAACTCATACTTGTTCAATGACTTAAAATTTTCAAATAATTTTATCATACTCAAAACAACTCAGAACTTCTTCCTTTTTTTTTTTTTTTAATATTATATACCCATATCTCAAGAAGGATATCTTTGGATTCCAAATAAAGTGTCCTCATTATGTTAAGTCTGGCCTTGGCACTGTGCTAGATTTTTTCAGATTTTTATGACCTTATTGTTAGAAAGTCTATGTCCTATGTCAGTGTAGAGCATATTGCTGTTTGCTACCCTGTCTTCCTTTCTGCTCACAAAAGCCCATTATCACCATTATTTTTTTCTGTCTGCAAGGTCATGAGTTCAAGAATGGTGACCCTATTTCCAGCCCCAGGAGTGAACCATGAATGGTTCAGTCAAATCATCTTGGTCTTATTCCTTTTTTCATTGGATATTTTATATATTGCCTTGTGACCAAGTCCTGGTCAATGCAACCTAAGAAAAACTCTACCGGGAAACTTCTGTGGGAGATTTTTCTCACAATAAGAGAGATGAACAGAAATGTATTCTCTCTTCTTCCCTGAGTAACAGTTATGTCTGCATACAATACTGAAACTGTCACAGCCATTTTGTCACCTTGAAGAGAGGTATGCTGTAGAAGAGAAAAACCTTGTCTTTATTTCATGTCATTGTGAATAACAGACACAAAGGTTTGGTCATATTTAAAAGGTTACTTTTTTCATTCAGCCAAATATCTAAAAGGTATTATTCACTGGCCTTGGAACAGCAGCTCTAAGGATATTAAAGCCAAGATTTCTCAAATTCTCCTCATCTGCTTGCAATGCAGGAGACCCAGTTTCAATCCCTGGGTTGGGAAGATGCCCTGGAGAAGGAAATGGCAGTGCACTCCAATATTCCTGCCTGGAGAATCCCAGGGACAGAGGAGCCTGGCAGGCTACAGTCCTGGTTTCACAGAGTCGGACATGACTAAGTGATTTTCACTTTCTGTATTAGTATAAGATGGCTGTTATAGTCTCAACTAACAAATCTTTGTCAAAACAATCAGAAGAGGAAGGAGGAATGAAGAGTAAGTTTACTAAGTGCATGAGAAGACAAAATTTTTCCCACAGGGGCACTCTTCATGGGAAAATTAATTTTTTCTTCTTATAGACTCTGTAGTCAAGGAAAGAAAGAAACCAGTGCCCGAGATGGGTGCTGAGTGAGTCTATCTGTATCTGTCATACTCCCCTATGGAAGATAAGGGGAAAGAGAAAAAACTAGATTCTTGATGACATAGTTGATACATTGAATAAAATAACACAGGACAGAAGTTCCAGACTTTGTTTTGTATGAGAAAATGAAGGTCTCTGCTCTTTAAAATATCTATATTTGGGGATTATGTTGCTTTCACTTGAGAATACCTTAATTAACAGAATCATATAAACACTGTGCAAAATGAATCCTAAATTCACATCAATAAAGGTCAGACTGATCATGTATTCCTTCAGGTAAGAAGGAATACATTAAATATACCTAAAAGTTTTATGTTTCAATTTATGTACATTCATTCTTATTCTTAACTTTTAGAGAAAGAGGTTAATCATCACTGCATAGACATCCCTTATTAACTATTTATTTACTGTCTGTCTTCCACCGTTAATAAGGTCTTCCTGAGAGCAGATACTGTTTCTGCTTTGTTCATTGCTATGTGCACAATGTCATTCATACAGTACATGCTAAATATACATTTAAAAGAAAGAATATTTTTAACCATTTATTCAGATATTTGGAAAATGTGCTTAAAAACAATTGAAGACTCCTTGTAATTAGTGCAGTCTATAATACTGTGATTTCTACTACATCTAAGGTCAGTGGTGTGGAAAAAAAAATTTAAAAAACCCTTTATTTGCAGAGGTTGAGTAGTTGAGATGTTTGAGGAAATTAATTTTGTTTAAATAAATACACTCCAAAAGTAATTTAATTTTGTATGAAGGAAAATTAGTCATTCTCTTTCTTTTATATTTACCACTGATATATGAGTTAATGAGAGCATCAGATCAATATCTCTACTCATAAAAGGGGTTCACAGAATCTTAGTGTATAGGTCATTTAATCCAATCTTTGTCCCTTAATCGAGTCCTAATTAACATGGAGAGATTGAATATACAAACAAACAATGGCCAGATGATATATAAAAATATATCTTTGACCTACAATGTAGCAACCTGCCTAGAAAACCACCCCCTTATATGCAATCAACAACACAAGAAGCTAGGATGCTCAGATTGCTGTCTCTAGTTACAATCAAAAAAGATAAACAATATCTTCTGTAACAACTGGCCCAGAATAGGCAGGGCATGATTAATAACTGACAGCATGTCCAATCTTTATTCCTGCTTCCAGTTTAGGACCAACTAGAGGAAGCCAAATATGCAGCCCAAACCAACAACATAGGATACTTACTTCTAGTCAGTCCACCTACAGCTTCCCCAGAAAAACAATCTTTAGTAAGGGCATATCTGCAGACTTCCTTTTTCTCAATGTAAAATTGTCCCACTGCTGTCTGCCTTTGAGTAACTGCCAAATGTGAGTAATGGAGGCTGACTGCTTTGCTATAGTGAGCTCAGAATATATACTGTTTGCTTTTCTCATTTGATTGGTTTTTGTTTATGTCCACATCATAGTCTGTCAATATACTACAACAGTTATTCTATAAAACCAAATTTGCATTAACATACATGGAGTCTGTGTTGGATTTTGTTAAAAAAAATTCCATAAAATAATGCAGCAAAGATGATCATTAGAAAGTGATGCCTTGACCAGATGGATCATAGGTATATCAGCTTAATTGGTTAGTTTTATTAAAGATAATCTTTATAAGATCTTGATCTATTTTAAGCATATTTATCAGTTAGAATATAGAGCACTGTAATGTTTTCCTAAAATGATTCATTAAACACGTATGTATGTGTGCTCAGTCGTGTTTGACTCTATGACCCGGTGGACTAGAGCCAGGCTCATTTGTCCATGGAATTTTCCAGGTAAGAATACTGTAGTGGGTTGCCATTTCCTTCTCCAAGGGATGTTCCCAACCTAGGGATCAGACTCATGTCTCTTGTGTATCCTGCTTTGGAGGTAGATTCTTTACTTATGAGCCATCAGGGAATAGATGAAACCAAAATAGATTCAAGGTTAATACCAAATAATAAAACTGAAGCATTCTGAGTTACCTTTCAAAAGCTATTTACTTCACATTTAAACATATGAAGAAATTTATGACACATTTTTGATAAATTTGTCTTTTAACACAATAGAAGAAATATAGCTGTTATTCTAGGTTTTTAAGTTGGTCTTATTAGATTTATTGGAATTAGAGTTTTCTAGGAAGAAACTGTGGACTCTCATGTGTCATCTTCTGAAAAATCCAAGATACAATTTCCTTCTAATAGTTTTTCACGTTTGAATATAAATACATAGAAAATTATAAAATTAAATCATCATGAGATTAGACATACTTCCTAAGAGAAGATTCCTAGATGAATTAAAATCATCTATTCTTACTGATCTTTCAGTTATTTTCTTTTAACATGTAGATTCCATGTAAAGTTGTGATATTTATTAAGACAGCAGTGATTTCTTTTTTAATCTCAACTGGAGCCAAAATGTAAAATGATAATAATACATTAATTTATCTTGACAATTTTGAAGAAAATATACAATTTTCAAAAACTGAATATAATTATAGACACTTTGCTTCTCCAAAGATATGCGGATTGATTTTTCCTTCTCCTTAAGGTTTGTCTTAGATCTCAAACATTTCTTATTGCCACCAAAAGAGCTTGGAGACAAATATGTTGCTAATCCTTGATCCATGAAATAAGAATCCAAGACATAAAAATCAAAGGAGGCCTTTTAAGGGAGCATAATAAATCCTGCATCCCCCAAGGGGAGAAGACACAGATGAACACCTTGCTCCAACTGGGATTGCATAAAATTGCAAAACTTGACGTAGTCTCTTCTGACAATGATTTTGGTCAGAGTCCTGAATATCCTTAAGATAGTTAAACAATCCTACATTATAGTGAAGAGTTTCTGTTCTCTCTCTATATATAATTTCAGTTATGCAAGATGAATTATTTTTAGAAATCTGTTGTATAATATTGCATTTATAGGTAGCAATATTATGCAGTACATTGATAACTTGTTAAGATTATAGATCTTGTTATTTTTTTCTTACCACAATAGAAAGAATTGGAATGTTAAGAAGATATTGTCTAGAGCAGTCTTTCTGATGCTCTGATTTCATCATCCCAACACACATAATGTATGAAACCACATAGCATTCAGCAGCACAGTAACACGGAAACTTGCAAGGCACTGATTTTCAAACAGGACTTTTGTTTGTCTGTTTTCACACATGCTTCCTAAAGTATACTGTTAATAACTTTGAATATAACTAGAATGAAATGTTAGGCATTGAGCAGAGGGAGAATGAGTAAAATGAGAAAAAAAAAATGAGAGCCTACACAATTGGCTTGAGTTAGCATTCCCTTTTTCTGTGACACCTTTACATCCGTAACATATGTAACATGTAACTGCATGTTGTCAGCTTCATGCCTAGGAAATACAGCATTGTTCTATAGGAAAGGTCACATTGGTGTGAATAATATCCAGTTTCTCTTTAAAAATTACACCAAGTTTCAGTGGAAAAGTTCAGATCAATGAAATAAATATGCACTTAAATAATATAACAGACAGTAGTTAGAATATCATTTTTTACCAAGATCCTAGATATTCTGATACAGTGATATCTTCAGAAAAGAAAATTCAAATACAAAGCTGAAAATAAACTGCTGCTATTTTGAAAGCATAAATTAATGGGACTGTTTATAGATGAAATTTAGATTAGAAATATATATGTAAGTACTAAAATAAGACCAAGTTAGATATACTATCAGACACTGGCATTTTATCATGAAACTACACTCATGTTATTTGCCCTTTTGGAAATGCTCATATTCCAATCTTTTTATTTAAATGCCTAGTTTACTCCCGTGTAGAGGTCAGAGGCCTTATCATTTCATAAATTGTTTTAATTACAAGTGATAACAATGCTACATGCATGATTAGAATCCTTCAATTTTACTTCAATAAATAAATGTAATCAATTGATTCCTCTGCAAAGCAAACTGAATAGTTTTCTTTTTGCTATTTATATTGTTCCTTTTCCATCTAAAATATTAATATGATATCATTATACATAGGATAAACATAGGCATTTACGGGGAAAAAATCCAAAAATCATGTTTTCATTCAATTATCCAGCATATATTAGTAAAATTAAAAGTGCCAAAGAGACAGAGAGCGAGAAGGAGAGATTTAGAGAGGGAGAAAGAAACAGAGGGAGGGAAGGAAAGGAGAAAGGGAGGGAGGAGAGGAGGAAGGAAAGAGGAAGAAAGAGAGCTGATGTAATACTCCCCAGGTACTGGAGGAGATGCCTAAGGAATTGGAAATGGTGTTGGTAATGTAATGGTCTGTGCAACCTCATGAGCTGTCAAATCCTAGACTGCACAAGACTAATAGCTCTTTTATAAAGAGTTTCTTTTAGCACTGCTCCCCAAACTCAAAGGCGCAGAACACTAGCTATTTAAGGGCAAAGTGATAAAGACTCACTTACTTAGGTTGATAAGCTTTCTCAGGAGTAGCATTTTGATTCTGAAACAAGTCACAGAACTCATTAGCAGAACCAATGGCGATGATAATAGACTATGACTATCTTTAATTGTCCTTCTGTTGTGTTATGCATTTAAAGGCCGCATTTCAAATGAAAGCCTTGTTGGTGATTTAATGGCAGGATTTGGGTTTTAAAGTAAGATAATCTCACACCTATAACAAGATCAGTTCTGCATTAGACACATGCCCTGGATCACCTTCAGAATTCTTTGTTGATGATATAAAATGAAAGCATTTTAAGCTGCTGGTTTTGCAAAATAATAGTTAGATTCTACTTATAATTTAATATTCAAAGATATTAACTTTATGTTTCATGAAATATGAAATAAAATGCTAGCTTCAAACCTGGCACATAGTTCAAATGGCATTCTAGAGTTTAAAGCATCGAAAGGTTTTAAACAGGCAGTACTATTGCACACAGCAGAGATTTATAAGGCTGTCAGCTTGGTGAAGAGAAATATTGCGGCATCCTTGAAAGGGTGTATAAAGTATAAATAAGCATATTCATTATGACAGTATAATCTTACTTTATAATTGTTTCTTAAAATTGCTATTTTTTTAATACAAATTCAAGAAAGTAAGCTCAAAAAGAAAGCTTTACTATTATGTACATTATTGAGTCTCAAGGCAGAAAGAGCGATCTTAGATACAGAATATGTTTATGAGATGATTGTTTTTAATGAAGCAGAGTTTATATAAGTTTGAGAATTTCCAGCAGGATGAAAACATGCAATAGGGACTAAACTGGGGCCCAGAGACTTGGATTCTAGCCATAGTCCTATATTTTGTCTCAGGGGCTTTAGATTCCCCAGCTTAAGCTTGCATAGCTTAGCACCCCTATGGGTCTGTCCCTTACTTGGATAGTAGTACTGTAGAATTGTATTATAGATCCCATTTTGGTTTTACTGTCCTCTGTCGTCAACTAAGGAGTTTGGATTAATTACCAAATTATTTCAGATAAGCAATCTAAAATATTTTTTGAGAATGTAGTGAATTAAGTGTTCCCAATTCTTATCTATGTGGATATTCTTAATACTAAAACTTATGTATAAAAAATACTGAAAATCACTGAAAAGTTATTTCAGTTCAATTCAGTTTGGTTCAGTCGCTCAGTTTTATCTGAATCTTTGTGACCCCATGGAGTGCAGCACACCAGGCTTTCCTGTCCATCACCAACTCCCAGAACCTACCCAAACTCATTTCCATTGAGTCAGTAAAGCCATCCAACTGTCTTATCTTCTGTCGTCCTCCTTCTCCTACCACCTTACCTTCAGTCTTTCCAAGTGTCAGGGTCTTTTCAAATGAGTCAGCTCTTCGTATCAGGTGGCCAAAGAATTGGAGTTTCAATATCAGCATCAGTCCTTCCAATGAATATTCACAACTAATTTCCTTCAGGATTGGCTGGTTGGAACTACTTGCAGTCCAAGGGACTCTCAAGAGTCTTTTCCAACACCACAGTTCAAAAGCATCAGTTCTTCACCACTCAGTTTTCTTTATAGTCCAACTCTCACATCCATACATGACCACTGGAAAAACCATAGCTTTGACTAGATGGGCCATTGTTGGCCAAGTAATTTCTCTTCTTTTCAATAGATTGTCTAGGTTGGTCATAGCTTTTGTTCCAAGGAGCAAGCGTCTTTTAATTTCATGATGCAGTCACCATCTGCAGTGATTTTGGAGCCCACAAAAATAAAGTCTCTCACTGTTTCCACTGTTTCCCCATCTATCTGCCATGAGGTGATGGGACCAGATGCCATGATCTTAGTTTTCTGAATGTTGCATTTTAAGTCAACTTTTTCACTCTCCTCTTGCTTTTATCAAGAGGCTCTTTAGTTCTTCTTCACTTTCTGCCATGAGGGTGGTGTCATCTGCATATCTGAGGTTATTGATATTTCTCCTGACAAACTTGACTTCAGCTTCTGCTTCATCCAGGCTGGCATTTCCCATGATGTACTCTGCATATAAGTTAAATAGGCAGGGTGGCAATATACAGCCTTGATGTACTCCTTTTCCTGATTTGGAACCAGTCTGTTGTTCCATGTCTGGGTTCTAACTGTTGCTTCTTGACCTACATACAGACTTCTCAGGAGGCACATAAGGTGGTCTGGTGTTCCCATATCTTACAGAATTTTCCACAGTTTGTTGTGATCCACACAGTCAAAGGCTTTGGTGTAGTCAGAAGCACAAGTAGTTTTTCTGGAACTCTCTTGCTTTTTCAATGACCCAGTGGATGTTGGCAATTTGGTCTCTGGCTCCTCTGCCTTTTCTAAATCCAGCTTGAACACCTGGCAGTTCACAGTTCATGTACTGTTAAAGCCTGACTTGGAGAATTTTAAGCATTACTTTGCTGGCATATGAGATGAGTGAATTTGTGCAGTAGTTTGAACATTCTTTGGCATTGCCCTTCTTTGGGATTGGAATGAAAACTGACCTTTTCCAGTCCTGTGGCCACTGATGAGTTTTCCAAATTTGCTGGCATATTGAGTGCAGCACTTTCACAGCATTATCTTTCAGGATTTGAAATAGCTCAACTGGAATTCCATCACAACCACTAGCTTTGTTTGTAGTGATGCCTCCTAAGGCCCACTTGACTTCGCATTCCAGGATGTTTGGCTCTAGGCAAATGATCACACCGTGGTTTTCTGGGTCACTAAAATTTTTTTTGTACAGTTCTTCAGTGTATTCTTGATGCCTCTTCTTACTATCTTCTGCTTCTGTTAGAACTGTAGCATTTCTGTCCTTTATTGTGCCCATCTTTGCATGAAATGTTTCCTTGGTATCTCTAATTTTCTTGGTATCTCTAATTTTCTCTAGTCTTTCCCATTCTGTTGCTTTCCTCTATTTCTTTGCACTGATCACTGAGGAAGTCTTTCTTATCTCCTTGCTATTCTTTGGAACTCTGTGTTCAAATGGGTATACCTTTCCTTTTCTCCTTTGCCTTTCACTTCTCTTCTTTTCTCAGCCATTTGTAAGTCCTCCTCAGACAGCCATTCTGTATTTTTGCATTTCTTTTCCTTGGAGACAGTCTTGATCACTGCCTCCTGTACAATGTCATGAACCTCTGACCATAGTTCTTCAGGCACTGTGTCTATCAGGTCTAATCCCCTGAATCTATTTGTCACTTTCACTGTATAATCATAAATGAGTTGATTTAGGTCATACCTGAATGGTCTAGTGGTTTTCCCTACTCTTCAATTTAGCTCTGAATTTTGCAAAAAGGCAAATTTTGAAATTTAAGTCTGAATTTTGCCAACAGCCATTTCCTTGTTCCAGGGATCTTTCCAACTCAGGGATCTAACCCAGGCCTCCTGCATTAAAGATAATCTGCCTGCATTGCAGGAGATTCTGGTTCGATTCCTGGGTCAGGAAGATCCACTGGAGAAGGGGAAGGCTACCCACTCCAGTATTCTGGCCTGGAGAATTCCATGGACTTTATAGTCCATGGGGTCCCAAAGAGTCAGACACTACTGAGTTACTTTCACTTTCAAGTATAAAAATGAAATAATTTAATGAATAATTTATCCTCAAATTTTATTTAAATAAGGGACTGACCAAGATGGACTTAGCAGTTCTCTCTCTTGATTAGACTTTCGATAAGCTTCTTTCCCACTCATCAGGACTTGGGAATCATTACTTTGAAATGTGTGACATGAAGATAGCGCCCCATCATCCAGTTTCTGGGAGAGAGTCGTAGCCAAACTTTGGTGCACACTTTGTTCCAAAATGTAAAACTAACTTCTATCAAGAAGACTGAAGAAATTAACTTTTTTCTCTGGCTAAGGCCAATTAGCAAATGTTGATCTACAATCCCCCTACCTCCAATTCAGCTCTTAAACACTCTCTAGCCTATTTCAATAAAGTTGAGATCCTTTATTGATACAGACTTGAATAAAGTCTTCCTTCTCTGTTTTACCTCGTCTACTGCAATGTTTGCTTTGAAAATATATAATATATAAAATTTCCAACAATGAATAGTCTAATATATGGGATTACCATTTCAGTGGATTTATCTTTATGTTTCCCTAGTTCAGTGCTGAAATTTGTGTTTTGAAGAACAAAGTTATAATTATGTCTTTCTCATTTCCAGTATATGGAAAAAAAAAAATCAGGTTTTTAAGTCTTGCTACTTGTTCTTCGTTCCTGTACAAGTACATGTTATATGGGAACCATCTGCTTGATCTGCTCTTCCATTGGCAAAGTGAAAATTAAACAAAAATAATCAGTAATTTCTTGTCTATTATTCATTAAAAGCATTCACTGATTGTATCTGTGAAGTGTATTGAAGCACAATGAAATACATTCCCCACAGTTTTAATTGAACATAATATAAATCAAACAAATTAAAATTGTAGTTGAGGAAGATTTTAGTATGAGCTCCACAAAATTTCTGTCATTTAAGTGAGCTTGCTTGATTTAGAATGGCAAATTTAATATCATACATTACAATCCATGAACCCACAAATTTGCTTTGAAACATTTAAGGGAGACAAATTTCCCCCAATATGGAAGGAATTCATATAATTAAATGTAATTTAACAAGAGATTTATTTTTAGAAAGGTAACAACAGTGTTCGTTCTTTTTTTAATGCTGAAAACTTGCAAGAACTTAGCTGTTTAGAGCTTATGTAAAAGTGTTGCTAGTTTTCTCTGAATCTATTGCTTTATCATTCCCAAAATTGCATGTACTAAATTATGACCACTACTTGAGAAATTTGGAGGGTCACACAATCATTGGGCTATGAACATTCTTATTATGTGATTTAATAAAACACTTTATTTCTAAAAATGACTGTTAGTGCTAAACCATCTCAGATAGATAAATGCTTATGACATATCTGAATGTCTTAAAAAATGGCACTCAATAAGCTGCTTATTAAAATGAAGGCATAATTTTAATATCTTTCAATCAAAACATCCTGAATGCTTCTAACTCAGGTGTGGCAAAGGTTCTTCTACAGCCTCTGATTTCATACCAAGTACACTTGAAAGTCAAGGTCAGAACCTTAAGCAACCCCCCAAAAGATTGAACCCAAAACTTACTGATAGCATTTTAGTAATGTGTTTAATTAGTTTCTAGTTCAACATCAACTCCCAACCTCTGCTTTCTCAGCTTAAGAGAAATACATTGTTGATGCAAGACCCAATCCCACACCCTCTTGGTATTCTACCTACCTCTTTAGGTGGCTTACTGTAAACACCTCAAGACTCTGTGGACAAGCTTCACCTGTCCCAGGGACCACACAATGCAGAGAAATGCTTCCCATATGTTGTTCTCAATAAGTGGTGAATATATTCCCCAGTTTCCCTACTGTTGGAATGACTTGATGTGTGTCCTTCCCTTGGCAGGATTGAGCTTTAGTTGTTCATAGTGATGACCTGCTTGATAACTCTCCTTTGCTGATTTCTTTCTCTGTCTTACCTCTTTGGTCTCCCACCAATATTTATGGCAATTGACTCAGATAGATACTACCTGCAATCAAATCTCTTTCTGAAGATCTGTTGCTCGTTTGCCCAGTCTCCTTTGTAGCTAGAACAGCCAGAGGTCCTAATCTTAACCAATAAGGCCTAAGGCAGGGAGAAAAATAAATAGCTCAGTCATTAAAAAGGGAGGGGAGCATTGGAAATGAGCCTGTTCTCCCAGTAAAGGAGAGATTCAGGAAGCATCTCCATTTACTGCCCTCTCATCTCCACCTCCTTCCAGCACTTCTTGCTTTACATGAAGATAAGCTTAAAGCTCATCTCAGCAGCCACACCTGACCTCCTGCATGGGGTAGCTCGTCTCGGCCACCGCCCCTGACGTCAGACACGGGGTAGCTCCTCTCGGCCGCTCCTGCGCCTTGGCAGCCTGGCGCTCTCGGTAGCCGCCCCTGACTTTGGGCGTGAGGGATCTCACCGCCACGCTTCTGCGCGGTCCCCATGGCGGAGGTCAGGGGTGGCGGCCGAGAGGAGCAACCCCATGTCCAAGGTAAAAGGAGCAACAGCTGCGCTTTGCTGGAGCAGCCAGGAAGAGATACCCCACGTCCAAGGTAAGAGAAACCCAAGTAAGACGGTAGGTGTTGCGAGAGGGCATCAGGGGCAGACACACTACAACCATAATCACAGAAAACTAGCCAATCTGATCACAGGACCACAGTCGGGTCTAACTCAGTGAAACTAAGCCATGCCATGTGGGGCCACCCAAGATGGTCGGGTCATGGAGGAGAGTTCTGACAGAATGGTGGACAGTGGTCCACTGGAGAAGGGAATGGCAAACCGCTTCAGTATTCCTGCCTTGAGAACCCCATGGACAATATGAAAAGGCAAAATGATAGGATACTGAAAGAGGAACTCCCCAGGTCGGTAGGTGCCCAATATGCTACTGGAGATCAGTGGAGAAGTAACTCCAGAAAGAATGAAGGGATGGAGCCAAAGCAAAAACAATACCCAGTTGTGGATGTGACTGGTGATAGAAGCAAGGTCCGATGCTGTAAAGAGCAATATTGCATAGGAACCTGGAATGTTAGGTCCATGAATCAAGGCAAAATGGAAGTGGTCAAACAGGAGATGGCAACAGTGAATGTCGACATTGTATGAATCAGCGAACTAAAATGGACAGAAATGGGTGAATTTAACTCAAATGACCATTATATCTACTACTGTGGGCAGGAATCCCTTAGAAGAAATGGAGTAGCCATCATAGTCAACAAAACAGTCTGAAATGCAGTACTTGGATGTAATCTCAAAAATGACAGAATGCTCTGTGTTCATTTCCAAGGCAAACCAGTAATGCTGAAGAAGCTGAAGTTGAACGGTTCTATGAAGACCTACAGAACCTTTTAAAACTAACACCCAAAAAAGATTTTTTTTTTCACTATAGGGGACTGGAATGAAGAAGTAGGAAGTCAAGAAACACCTGCAGTAACAGGCAAATTTGGCCTTGGAGTATGGAATGAAGCAGGGCAAAGGCTAATAGAGTTTTGCCAAGAGAACGTACTGGTCATAGCAAACACCGTCTTTCAACAACACAATAGAAGACTACACGTGGACATCCCCAGATGGTCAACACCAA
Source organism: Odocoileus virginianus (assembly GCF_023699985.2). Taxonomy (NCBI): domain Eukaryota; kingdom Metazoa; phylum Chordata; class Mammalia; order Artiodactyla; family Cervidae; genus Odocoileus; species Odocoileus virginianus. The sequence goes on from NC_069698.1 coordinate 20,530,819, forward strand.
AATCAGATTGATGATATTCTTTGCAATCAAAGATGGAGCTCTATACAGTCAGCAGAAACAAGACTGGGAGCTGACTGTGGCTCAGATCATGAGCTCCTTATTGCCGAATTCAGACTTAAATTTAAGAAAGTGGGGGAAACCATGAGACCATTCAGGTATGACCTAAATCAAATCCCTTATGACTATACAGTGGAAGTGAGAAATAGATTTAAGGGACTAGATCTGATAGATAGAGTGTCTGATGAACTATGGATGGAGATTTGTGACATTGTACAGGAGACAGGTATCAAGATCATCCCCATGGAAAATAAATGGAAAAAGGCAAAATGGTTGTCTGAAGAAGACTTACAAATAGCTGTGAAAAGAAGAGAAACGAAAAGCAAAGGAGAAAAGGAAAGATATACCCATTTGAATGCAGAGTTTCAAAGAATAGCAAGGAGAGGTAAGAAAGCCTTACTTAGCCATCAGTGCAAAGAAATAGAGGAAAACAACAGAATGGGAAAGACTAGAGATCTCTTCAAGAAAATTAGAGATACCAAGGGAACATTTCATGCAAAGATGGGTATATAAAGGACAGAAATGGTATAGAACTAACAGAAACAGAAGATATTAAAAACAGGTGGCAAGAATACACAGAAGAACTGTACAAAAAAGATCTTCACAATCCAGATAATCACAATGGTGTGATCACTCACGTAGAGCCAGACATGCTGGAATGTGAAGTCAAGTGGGCCTTAGAAAGCATCACTATGAACAAAACTTGTGGAGGTGATGGAATTCCAGTTGAGCTATTTCAAATCCTGGAAGCTGATGCTGTGAAAGTGTTGCACTCAATATATGCCAGCAAATTTGGAAAACTCATCAGTGGCCACAGGACTGGAAAATGTCAGTTTTCATTCCAATCCCAAAGAAAGGCAATCCCACAGAATGTTCAAACTCCCACACAATTGCACTCATCTCACACTTTAGTAGAGTAATGCTCAAACTTCTCCAAGATGGGCTTCAGCAATACATAAACCATAACTTCCAGATGCTCAAGCTGGTTTTAGAAAAGGCATAGGAACCAGAGATCAAATTGCCAACATCTGCTGGATCATCGGAAAAGCAAGAAAATTCCGGAAAAGTAAGAGAGTTCCAGACATTTATTTCTGCTTTATTGACTATGCCAAAGCCTTTGACTGTGTGGATCACAATAAACTGGAAAATTCTGAAAGACATGGGAATACCAGACCACCTGACCTGCCTCTTGAGAAACCTATATGCAGGTCAGGAAGCAGCAGTTAGAATTGAACATGGAACAACAGACTGGTTCCAAATAGGAAAAGGAGTACGTCAAGGCTGTATATTGTTACCCTGTTTATTTAACTTATATGCAGAGTACATCATGAGAAACACTGGGCTGGATGAAGCACAAGCTGGAATCAAGATTGCCAGGAGAAATATCAATAACCTCAGATATACAGATGATACCACCCTTATGGCAGAAAGTGAAGAGGAACTAAAGAGCCTCTTGATGAAAGTGAAAGAGAAGAATGAAGAAGTTGGCTTAAAGCTTAACATTTAGAAAACTAAGATCATGGCATCTGGTCCCATCACTTCATGGGAAATAGATGGGGAAACAGTGGAAACAGTGTCAGACTTTATTTTTTGGGGGCTCCAAAATCACTGCAGATGGTGACTGCAGCCATGAAATTAAAAGACGCTTACTCCTTGGAAGGAAAGTTATGACAAACCTAGATAGCATATTAAAAAGCAGAGACATTACTTTGTTAACAAAGATCCGTCTAGTCAAGGCTATGATTTTTCCAGTGGTCATGTATGGATGGAAGGAAAGTTATGACAAACCTAGATAGCATATTAAAAAGCAGAGACATTACTTTGTTAACAAAGATCCGTCTAATCAAGGCTGTGATTTTTCCAGTGGTCATGTATGGATGTGAGATTTGGACTGTGGAGAAAGCTGAGTGCCGAAAAATTGATGCTTTTGAACTGTGGTGCTGGAGAAGACTCTTGAGAGTCCCTTGGACTGCAAGGAGTTCCAACCAGTCCATCCTAAAGGAGATCAGTCCTGGGTGTTCATTGGAAGGACTGATGCTGAAGCTGAAACTCCAGTACTTTGGCCACCTCATGTGAAGAGTTGACTCATTGAAAAAGACCCTGATGCTGGGAGGGATTGGGGGCAGGAGGAGAAGGGGACGACAGAGGATGAGGTAGCGGGATGGCATCACTGGCTTGATGGACATGAGTTTGGGTAAACTCTGGGAGTTGATGATGGACAGGGAGGCCTGGCTTGCTATGATTCATGGGGTTGCAGAGTCGGACACGACTGAGCGACTGAGCTGAACTGAAGCTTAAAGCTGCCACCATAATCATGTAACAAGCCTGAGGGTGATATGAAACCTACTGAGATAGAGGGGATTATCTGGGGCTTTGAGTAGCAAGCTAAAGTCAGTTGAACTTTTTGTTTGGTGAGTAAAAAAACATATACCATATATATTTAAGATTGAATATCTTGATTTTTTTTGTAACTGTATTTACTAAGATATATTTTTATAGAATGTTTTATACTAAAAGGGAGAAGGCTTACCTTATACAATATGCATAAAAGCATCATAGAAATCATCACATCTTTTTTTCAGTATCTAATATTATTCTCCTTAGTTGTTTCAGTCTCTTCCTTCACATAATATTTTAAAATATTTATAGTGAGGAATTCAGTTTCTACACTATTCTTGCATATTTTATGCAAAGACAAACAAAAACAGGTAATTAGTAGTAGCCACATCTTTTATTTTTCAAATGTACCCCATATAGGGCCTCTTGTTTCATTTTCTACATAAACACACAGGCCTAGAAAAATAAGCTAAAAAGTTTACCTAGCTTAATTCACAAGTTCAAACCAAAATGACAATAGGCAAATTGTTTTCCTGGCTTAAAAATTAAAAGCTTCACCTTAGAACATTTAGTAATTTCACATATATTAAAAAAGCAACAACAAAAGGTTTGCTGTACCTGAAAGTATGATGAAAAATTGAATAAGTGATAGAAAAAAATTGGTCAGAGAATACCTAGAAATGTCTCAGAAAAATTCTGCATGTGAGCAACACAAAGTCAACCCAAGTAATAGACATGTAAATGGATTATGTGTATTGTTTACTTTGACCTCACTGCAATGCTGTGTACAAGGTACAATTAATATATCTATTTTTACGTATGAAGCAAAGGCAAAGGAAATCAGGGGGAAAAAAACAAAACCCAAAAAACTCTCCAGATTCTTGCAAGTACCTAATTTCCAATTTGAACCAGACTTGTCTGGTTCCAAAGCTAGTATTCTTGTGAGTTTGCCTCTTGTTTGTCTGTTATTCCCTTTCACTGAAACAGAAAATTTCTACTGAGAGGATGAAATAGTTCATGGCCTTCCCTAGGACTTAAGTAGCTCCTTAAAGTCATCCTATTACCTTTTAATTAATTCAACTAATTGCATTCTAAATATTTAATTTCCCAGGTATTCTGTCAAAGGGACGAGGGCTTGGCATAAAAAGCAAAATCTTATATCCATCATAAAGCACGTGAGTTCTAACATTCATCTATGTGTTTATTCAGTTTATCAATCTCCAATAATAATCAACTGCAATACTGGAAAAAACAATTTCTAAATGTGAAAGTGAAGTCTCTCAGTGGAGAGTATCTGACTCTTTGTGACCCCTTGGACTGTAGCTTACCATGCTCCGCCATCCATGGGATTTTCCAAGCAAGAGTACTGGAGTGGGTTGCCGTTTCCTTTTCCAGAGGATCTTCCCAACCCAGGGATCGAACCCAGATCTCCTGCATTGTAGGCAGACACTTTACCACCTGAGCCACATGGAAGCCTTGCAGATGGATTCTTTACCAGGTGAGCCACAAGGGAAGCTCTAATTTCTGAATATATGAACCTAAATATTAGAAACACTAGGAATATTAACCCTAATGGTCACACATAAACAACTAGGTGACATGCTCAGGCAACCACCTCTGACTTGGACTCTCAATGATGCCATGTGGGAAGATTATTTTGTTTTCAACAGGACTACAAAAAAAAAAAAAAAAAATTGAATGAGATGAACATGCAGTTTATATTTTACAGAATCCAGCTCTATAGTCCACTGTTCACCTAGGGGTAATGACAACAAACTTGAGATTAAATTTTATATCTGTAAAACAATATTTATATATGTGTCGGGGGAGTGCATAAATTCCTTGGTTCTGTCTTGCCGCAGCAAAATTTGAAGAGACGGATATTTTGTTGCTTTCTTTATATGTGTGAAATTACTAAATTTTCTAAGGTGAAGCTTTATGTTTTTTCTCCTCCCCTTGAGCCTGTCCTCTGTAAACTGGGCTAGCCAGGAGGCTGTTTGCTTCACCTGAGGTTCTCACTCTGGTCGGCAGACCTTCCTTTATTCTATTTTCATGGGCTTTTCCCTTCTTTGTCTTTTAGCTACCACCATTCTGGACTCCTTTTGCCTATTCTAACTGCCTAGCATTCTCCCCTCAAGAGATGGGAGGCCCAATTCTTTCGGAGTAGGGGCACTGAGGTCTCTCTGGCTACTTCCTGCTGAACTGGGATGGTGAGGGGCATTGGGCCTCCCTCTCTTGCTAGTCTCAGGCCTCAAGTCCTTATAGCAGTGTCCATCTAAGGGTGAGTGATATTTTCCATGGTTGGCTGTAGTTTTATATATCTTTGTTGAACTGGCACTGCATGTTGTAGCTTGTTGACCTGGACAGACACAAAACGGGTTAGACAATTGATAATACATGGAACAGTTATAAGAAGCATCAATATGGTGATAACAAGGATTAGTAGGGCCATTAGCCAACTCCAAATTCCCCATGCCAGGAGAAGGATCCACTAAAGAGATTGTGGCCACCCCGAGAACTCTCTAGCTCATTCTTTGAGATCTGTAGGATTTGAATGTTTTTCTTGAGGCCTGTGAGACTTTCTTTAACTTAGCTGGAGGTATTTACCCAGAAACAAGACATCTCATTCAAGATGGTTGGAGTTCCTCCTTGTTCAGGGATCAGGAGATCTATCTCCTGTCTATTTTGGAGTACAACCCCTGCCAAGCTGTGTTAGTTCTTTAGAGCTGTCCTGAGAAATCTTATTCCCAGAAACTTAATTTTGGAGATGTTCATTAGAATGGCACTCATTTGTAGTCCTGAATAGGTATCTGAGGTCTCCCAGGGGCTCACAGGTGTATTGAGTGTCCTCTTTTGTTTTCTTCCACGGCTTGACTCATGAGTAGTGAATCCAGGAGTCATGTCCTGGCACCTTGACTGCTGTGGGTAGAAAGTATTACAGGGTAGGGGCCCTTCCATGTGGGCTGGAGTTGAGTCTTTGGGGAACCATCTTTCCAGACTTTAATTAGGACTTGAGTCCCTGGGAGCACATAGTGGTGGCTCTTTAGAATCTTTTGGGTCCTGGTTGACACCCCACAAGTGTATATTTTGTTGGAATTGTCCAATGGCCATGGCATAAGACCTGAGGGTCTGAGCCTCTGGATCTAGGAAGAGATCATTGACATAAACAAAAGGTCTCCCATATAGCATCTCATAAGGACTAAGATCAACCTGTTCTTTAAGGGCAATCTGGATGTGGAGGAGAGCTATTGGTAAAGCCTCCTTTCAACTCAGGGAGGTGTCCTAGGTTATTTATTCATTCTTTTTTTATTGCTGATTTTAAGAATTTGTTGGCTCTTTTTACTTTTCCTGAAGAGTGAGGCACAATGGAGATAATAAGTAATGCCCAATGCTTTAGAGACCCCTTGGGGGACCTTAGAAGTAAATGATGTCCCATTGTCAATTTGTAATGACCTAGGCAGACCATATCTTGGAATAATTTCATGGAGCAGTTTTTTTTTTTTTTTTTTTTTTTTTACCACCTCCTCAGCCTTCTCAGTCCAGGTGGGAAAGCCTTCAACCCATCCTGTGACTGTATCTATCATAACTAATAGGTATTGATACCCTTGAGAAACTGGCATCTGAGTGAAGGCCATCTCCAAGTTCTCTCCGGGTTAGGTCCCTGTCGTTGGACAGGCTGGGCCAGTTGGGGTCTTCAAGCTCCTTGGGGGTTGTTTAATTGGCAAGTGAGACAAGAGATCACCACTTGTCTTATAGTCATTTGGAGGCCTGTTCCAGTGAAGGACCTTTCTAGTAATCTTTGGAGGGCCTTCTTCTCTAAATGAGTGGTGGCATGTAAGGAGTTAACCAACTTCCATTGTAGGTTCCCAGGCAGAAAATGGAGTCCCTCCTTTAGGAACCACCCTGTATGGTCTTCTTGAAAGCCCTCACTCTTAGCTTTAAGAGTCTCACCTTCTGTATATGAAGGAGTTTCTGGCAAATTAGTCTGTGGAACTAAGGTGGCAACCTGTATTAGGTCACTGTTCTGTAATGCTGTTCTCTTAGCTGCCTGATTGACTGCTTGGTTCCCTCGTGGCATTTCTGTGCTCCCTTTTTGGTGTCTTTTCCAATGGGAGACTGAAACCTCAGTGGGCAGCTGGACTGCCTCCAAGAGCCTAAGAATTTGCTTTCCATATTTGATTGGGGATCCTCGGGTAGTCAAGTGGCCTCTTTCTTTTCAAATAGCATCATGCACATGCAGCACCAGAAAGGCATACTTGGAGTCAATGTAAAAAGCTACTCTTTCCCGTTTTCCCAGTTCTAAAGCTCGAGTCAGGGCTATCAGCTCAGCTAATTGGGCTGAAGTACCTGGTGGCAAAACTTTAGCTTCTACGGTCTCAAAATTGGAGATGACTGCTTATCAACCTTTTCTTTTACCATCCAAGACAAAGCTGCTTCCATCAGTGTACCAGATTTCCTTAGGATTGGTCAGGGGATCTTCTGATGATCCCTCTAGGGGTCTTGTCCAATGGTCCAAAATTTCTAGGCAGGGGTGAAAGGGGAGAGAGCCCTAGGGGGTAGGCAGGAGGGTGTCAGGGTTAAGAACCTCACAAGGGGATATAGTGAGGCCTGGATTTTCCATCAACACTACTTGAAATGTCTGAGAATTCTTTGATCAATTCAGTTCAATTCAGTTCAGTCACTCAGTCATGTACAACTATTTGCGACACTATGAATCACAGCATGCCAGGCCTCCCTGTCCATCACCAACTCCCAGAATTTACTCAAACTCATGTGCATCGAGTCAGTGATGCCATCCAGCCATCTCATCCTCTGTCGTCCCCTTCTCCTCCTGCCCCCAATCCCTCCCAGCATCAGGGTCTTTTCCAGTGAGTCAACTCTTCGCATGAGGTGGCCAAAGTATTGGAGCTTCAGCTTCAGCATCAGTCCTTCCAATGAACACCTGGGACTGATCTCCTTTAGGATGGACTGGTTGGATCTCCTTGCGGTCCAAGGGACTCTCAAGAGTCTTCTCCAACTTTTTTTTCTCCAATCAACTCTTTGATCAGACATCTATAAATGGCCTCTCCCACTCAGGAATTGTTTCACTTGGTGGCTGGTAAAAATAGTTTGCTCCCAAAAGAGAGTTTTAAAGCATTTTATATCAGAACTGCAATAGGCAAGGAGAGGAAAGGCAAGGAAAGATGATTTCCCAATAAGGGAGTAGGACACTCAAGGACCACCAGAAACTGGTGGGAAAATATTTGTCCATCCCAGCAACAAAGTGCTCAGGTGACTCTTTTTGTATTTTTTTTTTTTCCTGTAGCACCCAAAGTGGTAGGAGGTCAGGACAGAGTAGGAAGCCCCAGCATCAGCCAGGAGATTCTTGGACCTACCTGCCACATCCAGTTGCACCCTTGGCTCCAGCCCTTGGATGGCTCTCTATGACAGGTGGGCTGGCGGGGACGAGCTGCTTCAGTCCTGTTGAACCATTGTGAGGGAAGGCTTGGCGCTTGACCTTGAGGCTCTTGGGTCCTGAGGGCAGAGTGCTGCCCAATGTCCCAACTGATGGCATTTGTAGCAAGCCTCTATTGTCCCCAAATTGGAGACTACTGCATGCTCTTCTTTTTCCATCCAAGACAAAGCTGCTTCTATCAGTGTACCAGATTTCCTCAGGATTGGTCGTAGAATGTTCTGACAATCCCTTTTAGGAGACTTGCCACGGTTTGGAGGCTCTTTGGCCCAATATGCCACCTGTCTACAGATTAGGCATTCGCTTTGTGCCTTGTCCTTCAAGGACTTGGGGTTTGCTATAGGGCTTCCCTGGAGGGTGGCCAGCATCCGTGCAGGCCTTATCTCTTTCCTTCTCTCCCTTTCCTGGGCCTTGGCCTCCCTCTCTTGTTCTCTGTTATAAAAGGCATTGGTGGCTGTCTGTACCACCTCATCTAAAGAGGCAGCAGGGTCCTGCTGCTGTTCCTGTTGTAACTTTACCCTGATGTCTGATGCACTTTGGGACAGGAATGTGTCCTTTAAAATCACACTTTTGGAGGGCCTCTTTTAGACTTTCCAGAAAGGCAATGGGGTTCTTTGACTCCTAGGTTATTGCTGAGACTGGGCACAGCCCACAACTAATAAGTTTCCTTCTATTTCCATGGGTGGACTTCCTTAGGGGTGAGTCTTTCTGAAGTTTATCCTACCCAGTACTGTTGCAACCTGAGAGCCGGGCATTCCTGGGTCAGGGTGCAGACCCCCAGGCAGGTTGAGTCGTGACAACCTCCTGGAGATCAAATCCCTGGGCAGGTCAAGGAAGGTTGACCTCCTGGGACCCCCAGATTGGAGTTGGGCATCCCCAAGGTCCCTAATGCTGACCAAGGCTGCGTAGGATTAAGGAGTTGTAATCTTAACTCATTGTTTATTTGTCCACAGCTGATGGGAACAGATATCTTGAGGTAAAGCAATCCAAGTCTGTGCCTTGAGCCTGGGAACCTGGTGAAACAGCCATAAGACTTGTCCTCTTACTGCTCTGAGGGAATGTAAGTCACTGATTTCCTCCCTAGTCCTCCATAGGAGCCATTTAGGGTCTTTCCAATGGTAAACACCTCATTGTCATAGACCCACTTTAGGTAATAACAGAAGTCAGGGTTGTCTGGTTCTGTTAGGGGCATTAAGAATATTTTAATAATAATCTCGGTGGAGCTATGTTGCCTTCAAGTGGGGCAGGGTTGTAGGAATTCATAAGGGGCTTAAGAACAAATGGATAAGAAGCAACAAACCAGATATTCCATAAAAGTGGAGTGGAGATCTGATCCAGGGGTATGTTGGTAACTTTAGGAGAAGGGTGGTAAGGATTTGGCCCTGAATGGCCTGCAGAACTGACTCCCAAAGTGGCAAACATTATATCTGGAAGGCCAATTGTCCTTGAAGGGATGCCACCAACAGATGGACTTCTAGCAGGCATTGTGTGCCTGTCACCCACCCTATTGGGTTCACTGGGAGATGCTGTTGTTGCGCATGTTGTAGGAAACATGGAAGATGGATATCTAGAGAGATTGGATAGTATGCAGCATTTCTTTCCCAAGGGCCAACTGTCCTGCTTGTCCCTCAAGTTGATTGTAAAGGCAACATTGTGGGCCTGGCAGGGCTCGGGAGAAGAGCATAAAACAGGAGGGAAGGGGGCAGGGCACAACTTTTGAAAAAATGACATAGCCCAAGAGCATAACATAAACCAATTAAAATCAAATGGGTCCAAGATGACAAGTCAAAGTCAACTGAACCTATTACCTCAGGCATGCTGAGAGTCCAAAGAAAGTAGTATTACAAGGACCCTGAAACTAGTCAGTTTTTGTTGGATACTACCAATGCATTGGGAGGGAAAAAATGAAGTCTGGAGATGACTAATCACCAATTTAGGGAAGTGTTAAAGGCAGATGACCTCCTGAGTAAAGTTATTTTCATTTCTGAAAGGCAAAAACAGCAAAGTGTGAGGCCATAATTTAATTATAAAAATAGAAGAGTTACAGAAATGTTCAAATCCTTAACTCTGCCAATGTCTTAAGATTAAGGCCCTAATTGGAAAAGCACAGAAGCCTATGAAACTAATAATCTGATTGAATGCCCCTAAAAATCTTGAATTTCTAGATCCCTTAAACAAATCGGACCTTCAGAAATGGCCCATTGTTCTCTTAAAACCTTCAAAAATGGCCCACTGTTCTCGTAAAAAGCTAGGGTTCCATCCTTACATGAACTTGAAGTAGACTTTTTTTTTGCTTCTATCCCCACTTTCACTGTGGTCACCATACCAGTAACCTGGGTTAAGTCACATCTTAACCTTACTGGAGCAATGCTGACCCTGCTCAGGGACAAAAAATAATATGCACCCAAAATATCTGTAGTTGTTGTTCAGTTGCTCAGTCGTGTCTGACTCTACAATCCCAGACTAAAGCTCGCCAGGTTTCCCTGTCCGTCACCATTGCCTGGAGCTTGCTCAAGATCATGCCCATTACACTGGTGATACCAACCAACCATCTCATCCTCTGTCATCCCCTTCTCCTCCTGCCTTCAATCTTTCCCAGCATCAGGGTATTTTCTAATGAATCAACTCTTCGCATCAATAACTGTATGGGGGGCAGTCAAATGTTACTGGTAGGAGCCAGGAGAGTATGTGTGGATCCTGACAGGACAGGATTAAGGAGGGTCAAAGGGAGGGGTTTTGTTGTTTTAATACATGTTAGAAGTTGCTGTTCCCTGGAGGAGGGCATGGCAACTCACTCCAGTATGCTTTCCTGGAGAATCTCCAAGGACAGAGGAGCATGGCAGGCTGCAGTCCATGGGGGTGCAAAGCATCGGACATGACTGAGTGACTAAGCAGTTGTGTTAGGCAGGATGGTGTCTGCCCCCCTCTTTCCCCCATCTTACTCTAATAGATATCCACTTCCTAATCTATGGAACCATCTGAACCAATAGGGTGAAATATGTCAACATGTGTATATTATATATATATATATAATGTGAAATTACTTTTTGCCTTACCTGGTAAAGAAGAATTAAAGTAGGAATAGAATTAAATTTGCTAATAAGCAAACCTTAATATAGAGAGGATATTTAGGATTAAACAGGATGTTCCAATATAAGTGCACGGGTTCTTAACGTTGGAAGAAGGGAGCAGAAAATGAGAGTCTGAAAAGGAGACAATGAAATCAGTCAGGATGAGGCCCTGTGAACAGGAGTCAACTTGCCAGTGCTTATTTCAAAAATGCAAGAATGAGGCCAGAAACCAAGGAATTTCGGCAAACAAGAACCTCAGAAAGCAAGAAAGTAGGTTCCTCCCTAGGGTAGAATCTAGAAGTAACTCAGCTCTAATGAGGCTTTGATTTTTAGCCCTATGAGACCTATTTCAGATTTCTGTTCTTCATAACTATAAGATAACACATTTATACTGTCTAAGATACTTAGATTTGGGAAATCTGTTATTGCAGCAAAAGAGAATTAATGAAGCATTCCTTCATGATACAATATTTAAAACCTTGGCAAAGACCCCATGAGATATTGGTAATATGGTTCTAGAGACATGTGAATAAAACATTTAGTATGTTAAATTATAAATTTAGCATATTTATACTTGCATTGCTGTTGATTTCAGCATCTGAAAAACTGAATGCCTAAGCCTTGAAGGAGGGAGTGGGCAGCCACCCCAGTATCTGTTACCCTACCTCTGCCTTTTAGATAAACTCGCTTCATGTAGTATTGGGTTGGTAAAAAGCTTGTTTGGGTTTTTCCTTAACAGCTATAGAAAAACCTGAACAAACTTTTCGGACAGAGGATGAAAGGGTTGGATGGCATCACCAACTCAACGGACATGAGTTTGAGCAAACTCCGGGAGATAGTGAAGGACAGGGAAGCGTGGTGTGCTGCAGTCCATGGGGTCACAAAGAATCAGACATCACTTAGTGACTGAATAGCAATGTTTGCTCTCTCTGGAAACATCTCCAGCATGATGCTGAGAGTGTTAACTGCTGATGGCCTATCATTAGTTTGTGTTCCAGCATTGCCCTTGCTGCTGCTAAGTCGCTTCAGTTGTGTCCAACTCTGTGTGACCCCATATACGGCAGCCCACCAGGCTTCCCCGTCCCTGGGATTCTCCAGGCAAGAACACTGGAGTGGGCTGCCATTTTCCCCAAGTTATCTTACTCAGGTGAAGTCCAAAAGCAAGGCTACTTGAAGAGAGGCTACAGAGATGTAGACTTTTGTATTCAACTTGAGATGATTAGAAAAAATGATCTCAGCTGCAGAATTCCCTGTGGAGATCAGCTGGGATATCACATTTCAACCTCACCCTTGGCCCAATGCTGTTTCTCTTGCTTTATTCCAGATATTAGTCTCTAGAGCACTCCCCAACAAAGTTTCTGCATGCAACTCTCCATCTTGAGTCTATTTCCAAGAGAATTCATCTAAAACAATAACTTTCTAAGGAAAGACATTAACTTTTTCCCCCTTTTTAAATAAACACTGACTTTTTAACTGATGGACTAAGGGAACGTTATATACTACAGTAGGCCTCAGATTTCCAGAAGGTCAAAGATGGAGTTTTGAAGATAAAGAGCTCTTTATAGTGGCATACAGAAAGCAGCTTTGCTGTGATGGATTGGGAAAGAATTTGTGATTCACTTTTACCATTTGATGTGATCCAGATGTAATCAATTATTCTAGAAATGAAATGATGTATCCAGTTCAAAATACTGCCAGAATGAGTTTAGAGGTAGATGGATAGAAATACAATCAATTCTGGGAAGGCTGAGAGGGTAGGAGAACTATGCAACGAAGGCAATCACTTCATTCATTCATATATTGAATGATTCATTCAACAAGTTGTTTGTCAAGAACTTTCTTTTTTAAATTGTATTTATTTTTTTATTTTTTTGGCTAGGCTAGGTCTGTGTTGCTGTGCAGGTTTTTTTCTAGTTGTGGCGATCAAGGCCTTCTCTCTGATTATGGTACACAGGCTTCTCGTTGTGGCGGCTTCTCTTGTTGCAGGGCACAGCTCTAGTATTTGCAGGCTTCAGTAGTTGCGACACGTGGCTTCAGTAGTTGTGGCTACCAGGCTCTAGAGCACAGGTTCAGTATTGGTGCTTCACAAGCTTAGCTGCTCCACGGTATGTGGGATCTTCCCAGACCAGGGATCGAACGCTTGTCTCCTGCATTAGCAAGCAGATTTTTTATGACACAGCCACCAGGGAAGCCCTGTCAGGAACTTTCTAAATGTCTGACACTGTGATAATATTGATAAAACTGTGAAGGAAAGATGTTGTCCCTGTATTCTCAGATGGGGTCCAGACCTCTAAACAGGAACTTTTAATATAAGATGACAAATGCTGTCATGTAGAAATAGAACCTCAGTGAGGACAGAGGCTAGATAATAGAGGCAAAGCAAACATCCAAGGCAAAAGCCCAAACTTCAGAAAGATAATGTGGTATTGCTGGGTGACTTAAAACCTTCTCTGTAGGATAGAATGCAGAAGGAGGAAGATGACTGCAGTGGTGAGCAGGAGCCAAATTTTGAAATGTCTTATGGGTAGGTCATGTTTAAGAGTTTAGATTTGGTCCTAAAAGCTAGAGGGAGAATTGGGAGATTTTAAGTAGAGAGTGATATCATCGGATTTGCCTTTCAGAAATAGTGTGAAACTCCAACAGGGCTTGACTCAGAGGGCATAGTCTGGCAGGTCCTGCTGCTTTGTAAACTTTATAACATCAAGGCTCCATAAACTTGGATCTCTCAGTGCCATGTAGAGATTTAAGATATAGTCTGACTCTGACATCTCTTACTTATAGGATGTACATAGATAAAGGACATCAAGAAGCTCCAACTGAGAAAACACACAGAAGACCAACGAATTTATTAAGAAAGTCACTAAAGTTTATAAAATATATCAATGATAGAATTTGTGGCCTGATTAAATAGGACCTCTTAAATCATGAAAATATACTTTGACTATTTTCAAAAGGTATTTCTGCTCAGGGTGTGGACTATAAACTAATGATCTGTGAATCTTACTTTTATTTTCATCATTATTTTCAAATAATTTTGTCCTAAGACTCCAAAGACAAATACACTTGAGTAATATTAACACAGTATAGTAAAGGTGTTTCTTAAAAATGTTTTAGAAGGTGCCATTTTTTCTTTGGGCAGCAGAGTAAAAACCTTCATATTTGTCTGGCATTTCATTTCCATAAGCTTCAGTAAAATCTTAGAATCTTACATGGTGTTAAGGAAAAAGTATTATTAACCCTGATGAAGTTTCATTTAACCCTAGGCAGTAGAAAATCTTGTAAGTTCTGATATCAGAAATAATCAGAAATGTTGTCTTACCTACAGCTGAATGTTCCAGGACTCAGGTCAGACTTATCTTACTAAGATCAGGTAGTAATAGTTTATACCAAATATTTAGTGTGCGGATCTCTGAGCTCCTTGAGTCTTATCCTCCTGATTGGTTTCTTTAATAGAAAGGCTTTTCGGGCTCTATCTGCCCTGATAATTCCAGCTGAGCAGGTGAAGACTGGACATGAGAAAGATAGAGAAAATATTTGCTTTATGAATCTAAAATATAAATCAAATGATGTAAGCTTCCCAAGAAGCACAGTCCTATAGAACATCAGTTCCTCAAAAATTATTGAACTAGATAAATAAAACTTGGTGAAAACATTGAAAAATATAGGCTTTCTTGATTTGTGCTTATATATTAATAAAAATGCCTGTTTATATATAATACACATAATTTATATAATGCTTATGTTAGGTACTCATGGAAGATTAAAAATGGACTGATTTTTTAATGCAAAAAATCAAAATAATGTCTAATTTTAATTTTAATGTAATTTTAATGCAAAAAATGCAAAACAATAAAATCTGTACTGAGAAAATACAGTAAGCTAGTCAGTGAGTGAAAAGTGAAGTTGCTCAGTCATTTCCAATTCTTTGTGACCCCATGGACTGTAGCCTACCAGGCTCCTCCGTCCATGGGATTTTCCAGGCAAGGGTACTGGAGTGGGTTACCATTTCCTTCTCCAGGGGATCTTCCCGACCCAGGGATTGAACCCAGGTCTCCCTCATTATAGGCAGACGCTTTACCATCTGAGCCACCAGGGAAGTCCCAAACTTGTCAGAGATTTGAGCTATTTAATGTTGAATGAATGGACACCTCAATTTTGTTAAAGTTCCTATTTTTGAAACAGGCTATTAATATAGAGTATAAACTGCCATTAAATCCCATGAGTTTATTATTCCTGATTAAACATTTCCTAAATATTTGAGATTGACTAAAAAATTGAAAGCTATAATTTTACCCTGGTACAGTATTGGTTCTATAAAAGCATGACTTTCATGTTCTATTAGTGATGCATTTGTATTTTATTATAGACCTTCTTTGTGGTTCATACCCCTCTGGGGTAATACCATTGTTTGGTTTGCCTTCTGTTACCTTTGACATTTATTCCATATCATGTATCCTAAATCTGTACCTCTGATCTAATTTATTATCCACATGGGAGAGAGAAACTTACCAAAGATAAAAAAATGGAAGCAGGTAGAAGAACCGTGCTTGAAGCCTTGTTCATTTATAGCACCAAGGCTTAAATACAAGCTTTTTTTTTTCTTTCTTGCACATAATACCCACTCTAATCTGTTTGACACTGTTAATCTCACCTCATGTTCCCACCTTAGAAGCAGGGTTTAGCTCTGAGAAAGAGAGGGATATAAATAGAGGGAATAGATATTTCATCTCAAGATGGAAGAAGCTGAGATTAGGCTGCTTCACAATTTTGAAGCAGCTATTTTAAATAGCTAATCATTAAAGAATTATTTTCAGCTCACACCAAAATACCTAATGCTTCTAGAGCATGAATGTTGATGTAATCTCAGACTCCTTGACCTCCCCTATCCTCTTGCTTAACCGACAAGTTTTTGGTTTTTTTTTTGTACTTCCAAAATTGTTCTAAAACCCATCCTGTTCTCTTCATCCTGACAAATCTTGCCCCTTCTCCATGTAACCTTTCCTCCTAATTGGCTTAGTATCATGTTTAGCTCTTTCTAAATTATTCTCTAAGTTTTAACAAGTGTATGCTTTTCAAAATAAAACTCTGATCATGTTAATGCCCTGTTTAAAAAAAAAGCTGAATACTTCTCATTTCTGAGTGAATAGCATATTTTTGTATACCCTAGTCATGCAGCTTCGCTCTCCATCTTCCTTCATTCCAGTATCTAATCCAAGTATATCTAACATCCCAAACTTTCAATGCACCTTATGCACTCCTGCTTATGGGCTTTTGATTTTTTTATGTTAAAATAATTTTAGTTTTACACAACAGTTGCAAAAATAGCTCAAGTTTCTTAAGTAGTTTTCACTTAGCTTCTCCTAATACTAATAGCATGCATAAGCATTGAACCTGAATTCAGTTCAGTTCAGTTCATTTCAGTCACTCAGTCATGTCTGACTTTTTGCGACCCCATGAACCGCAGCACTCCAGGCCTCCCTGTCCATCACCAACTCCTGGAGTCCACCCAAACCCATGCCCATAGAGTCAATAATGCCATCCAACCATCTCATCCTCTGTCGTCCCCTTCTCCTCCTGCCCTCAATCTTTCCCAGCATCAGGGTCTTTTCAAATGAGTGATTTTGGAGCCCCCCAAAATAAAGTCTGTCCCTGTTTCCATTGTTTCCTCATTTTTTGCCATGAAGTGATGGGACTGGGTGCCATTTTTTTAGCCTCTTCATATCTGTGACAATTCTTCACAGTCTTGAATTTTTTATTTTAATTTTACCATTGACATATACTCATTTGCAATATTTCAGGTATGCAGTGAAGTGATTCAGTTGCAGGTGTGTATATATACCTTTTCAGATTGTTTTCCACTATAGGTCTTTATAAGATACTGAATATAGTTTCTTGTCTATACAGTAGATACTTGTTCATCTGATTTACTTATAATAATGTATATTTGTTAATCCCGAATTTCAAATTTATCCCTTCCCCCCATATTCCCTTTGGGTAACCATAAGTTTCTTTTCTATATCTGTGAGTTTATTTCTGTTTTGTAAATTCTGTTGGATTATTATTTTAGACTACAAAAGTGATATCACAGAATATTTGTCTTTCTTTGTCTGACTTCACTTATGATGATAATCTCTAAATTTGTCCACATTGCTGCAAATTACATTGTTTTGTTCTTTTTTTATGGCTGAGTGATGTTTCACTGCGTATATATATACCACATCCTCTTTATGCATTCCTCTGTCAATGGACACTTAGGTTGTTTCCGTGTCTTGGCTATTGTAAGTAGTGCTACTTTGAAGTACATATATCTTTTTAAATTAGTTTTCATTATTTCAAATATATGCCCAGGAGTGGAATTACTGGATCATATAGTAACTCTATTTTTAGTTTTGTTAAGGAACCTCCGTTCTGTTCTTCAAAATGGTTGCACCAGTTTACATCCGCACCAACAGTATAAGAAGGGTCCCTTTTCTCCACACACTCCAACATTTATTATATGTAGACTTTTTGATGGTCATTCTGACTCATGTGAAGTGATACCTCACTGTGGTTTTGATTTGCATTTCTCTAATAATTAGCAATGTTGAGTATCTTTTCATGTGATTTTGGCCATCTGTATGTGTATGTTGAAGAAATGTCTGTTTAGGTCTTCTGCCTATTTTTGATTGCATTATTTGTTTTTTTATTTTAAACTGTATGAGCTGTTTGTATATCCTGGAGACAAACCCCTTTGTCAGTCACTTCATTCGCAATATTCTCTTCCATTCTGTAGATTATCTTTTCATTTTGTTATGTCTCCTTTGCTGTAAAGAAGCTTATAATTTTGATTGTCTTGTTTATTTTTGGTTTTGTTTCTGTCACTCTCAGAGATTGGTACAAAATAATATTGCTTCAATTTATGTCAAAGAGTGCTTTGCCTGGTTTTTTTTGCAAGTTTTATAGTATCTGGTCTTACATTTAGGTCTTTGATCCATCTCTTTATTTTCATTCTTTTTCAAGACTTTATCAAGTGTCATAGACAAACTTTTGTATACATATATATGTATATAATGTATACTATATAAAAAAATTATCAATTTTTGCCTAACTAAAAATTTGTGATATGATTTCACTTGTTTGACTTAGTAGGACTAGATGTTAGATTTCTAAATTATGTTCACTCAAAACTTTGATATAGTTCCATGCATTCTGACATCTAAAAGTCTAGAAATTTAGCAATTTAAAAAAATTTGAATGAGGCATGAAACTTCTAATTCTGAGAATATAAAGGAATACTATGTGAAACAAACAGGAAATTAACGTGTGATACAGTATTATTAAGTACAGATTTTTTTTTCAAATCTCACAAAATTTTATGTTAGGGTGTCCATTGTTTGTTTTCATACCTTATTCAAGATTTCACAAAGTATTTAATTGCAGTTTCAGGTGCATGCAACAAATTCTAGTAAATTATCTTTTCATTTTTATTCTATTACAAATATTTTCTAATTTTACTTGTTATGGATTCTTATATATGCTCAACATTTAGAAGTGGACATTTAGTTGCCAAATACATGGGATCTTTTAAAAGTATATTAATTTCTCATTTTGATATTAATTTCTCATTTAAATTCTTTTTCTCTGTGATCACCCTCAATGTTTTTTTCTGTCTTCTAACTTTCTTAAGGCTTTCAATGGCTAAGTTACAGATCTCTGTTGGTAAATGTCACATTACACTTGAAACTATGGGAGTTATTTTTAAAGATAAATGTTCTAACACAATTCTACAGTGCTAAGAGAAGCAGCTCTGGATGATTTAAATACCTTTAGACCATGAAATTTTTCTACCTTGTTTTATGTCCCTGGATGGGCTTCCCTGGTAGATCAGTTGGTAAAGAATACACTTGCAATGCAGGAGACTCTGGTTCGGTTCCTGGGTTGGGAAGATTTGCTGGAGAAGGGATAGGCTGACCACTCCAGTATTCCTGGACTTTCTTGCTGGTTCAGATGGTAAAGAATCTGCCTGCAATGCAGGAGACCTTAGTTCTATCCCTGGGTTGGCCAGATCCCCTGGAGAAGGGAATGGCTACCCATTCCAGTATTCTTGCCTGGAGAATTCAATGTCCAGAGGAACCTGGCAGGCTACAGTCCATGGGGTCACAAAGAGTTGGGCATGACTAAGTGACATTCACTTACCACTTTTATGTCCCTGGATGTATTTCTTAGTTTATAGTGTATAGGAACTTAGTCTATAGGACTTAGGACTTCGTCTTAGGACTAAGACTAAGACTATAGTTTATAGTCTCTTAGTTTATAGTCTATAGGAACTTGAATAGAAAAAAAAAAAGTGAAAAACTTTTCATACTCATTTGAATTTGCTATGGGTATGAGAAGCATGCCTTTTCTTGTTCAAGAGTATCTTAAATATATGTCAGCTCTGTTGTACATAGAGAATACTTTGAGACAAATCTTATTTAGAAAACAGGTTTTGGTGAATTAAAGAATTAAAACAAGCCAAAAAAAAAAAAAAAAGCCTTAGAAAATGAATTTATGGTTGCTGGGTGGAATGAATAGTTAGGGAGTTTAGGAGGGTCATGTATACACTGCTATATTCAAAATGGACAATCAACAAGCGCATGTTGTGTATTACATAGAGCTCTACTCAATGTTACGTGCCAGCCTGGATGAGAAGAGACTGAATACATGTATATGTATGATACAGTCCCTTCACTATTCACTGAAACTACCATGACATTGTTAATCAGATATACCTCAATACAAACTAAAAAAGTTTAAAGTTTGAAAAAAGAATTCTAATTTCCTTCTTCATTCACTTTTCCCAGCACCAATCAATGAAGAGACTGTCTTTTCTTCACTGTATTCTTGCCTCCTTTGTCATAGACTAATTGACCATAAGTGTGTGGGTTTACCTGTCTTATAATATCTTTCAATGTACTAATGTTTTTAAGAGTACTAGTCATTTTATGAAATATTCTTTCATACTGAATTTCTCTGAGTCATCATGGTAAGAGTAAGCTTATGCTCGTTTCCTTGTTTGTTTTAATAGGAATACCACAGAAGTGGTGTGTCCTTCTCAGCATTTTATGTGAAAGAGTACATGATGAGATGTGGCTTATTACTGGTGTTATTAGTCATGACAACTTGGTTGAGAGTTTTTTTCCATAGAGTTTTTCCATGGTCAATTTACTATTTTGGATTTGTAATTGATCTTTGTCTTGAGAAAGGTTTTTAAATACTATCCAAATATGCTGCTTCTCCTAAAACTTTTGCCTACTAATTTTGGTATCCATTGGTAGAACTTGCCTGAAGAAAAATGCTGAGTTGTTTTTATGATGATTTTCTGTTTTTCTGAATCCTACATTGACTTTCTTAGTAAGCAGAATCTGTCTCTTCTCTTTCATTTATTCATTAATTTTGTCACTATGAATTCATGGGTGTTCATTTTATTCTTCAGGTTATAATCAGTACTATTTTACGCAAACTATTATGTTACTCAAATTGTTGAAGTCTTATTGAGTTTTAGCCATTAGGAAATTTTGCAGATTGGCTTCTGTGCATTTGCCACATCTCCATCTATGTTAAACTAATACTTTCTTTTCTAATATCCATAGAATGATGTAGATTCATCTCGCATATCCTCTGCCCTACAATCAAACACTTTTCTAAATTGGCCTTGTCTACTTCATTGACTTGGAAACCAAGATCTGCATGTGAGGCCAGCTCAACATTACAGGAAGAGGATTGCCTCTTGCCTCTGATTAAATAGAGATAAGAAATATATATGTTGAAACCTACTACACACATAAATGAATTCCAGAAGTGATAACCCATAGTTTGTGAGCAAAAAAAGTTACTACTCGAAGCTCAACATTTGTGGACAGTTCTTTTTGTCACTAATCTTAAAGAGTATCAAGTAAAATTACCATTTTACAACGTTAGGCCAGTTATTTTCTTCCCTACTTGTTTTGTTACATTCAGGTAATAGTTAGGTTCATCTCTTTATATTTAACATCTCCACATCTTATTGTTATTTACATACTGTAAAACATACCCTTTGTGGTTTACAGTTCTGTGACTTTTGACAAGTGCTCTGAGTTGTATATCTATCAACACAGTTGTGAGCCAGAACAGTTTCACCGCTCCCAAAATTGTCCTGAATTGTCCCTGTTAATTTATCTCCCATCCTCAAAGTTAGAAAACACTGGTCTATTTTAAATTCTATACCTTTGTCTTTCGAAGAATATCATATACATAGAATCATGCACTGTATGACTCTTTGGGTCTGGACAAAGCTTTCAACAAGCATTTAAAGTTCATTCATATTGTTGCATGAAAAGTGTGTTCTATTTTATCACTGAGTAATATTCATTTGTTGGCTGCAGAACAGTTTATCCATTCATCTGTTGAATGACATCTGAGTTGTTTCCAATTTCAGTGACTGTGAACAAAGCTGTTATAAATATTCATGTACAGATTTTTATGCAAACATAAGTTTTCATTTCTTTTGAATAAGTAGCTAAGAATAGGACTGTATGGCAATATGGTAAGTATCTGTTTAACTTTGAGAAATAGCCAAATGGTTGTCTATAGTGGCTGGATATTTAGCATTTGCACCAGCAATATATTAAATTTCCTATTTCTCCACATCCTTGCCAGACCTTAGTAATGTCAATATATTTTTATTTTAAATGCTGGTTAAATGAATAGTCATATAACAATGTAGTTTGATTTGCATTATGTAGTAATTGATGTTGTTGAGCATCGTTTTCTATGCTTATTACCATCCATATATTTCCTTTGAAGTATCTACCTAGATCTTTAGTGTAGTTTTTCATTTGGCTTTAGTGCTTGTTGTCATTGTTAAGCTTTCAGCATCCTTTATACTCTAGAAACAGACACTTTTGTCAAAAGTGTGATTTCCAAATGTTCTTTCCAAGTCTTTGATGGGTCTTTTTATTTCCTGAAGATTGACAGATTCAATGCAATCCCTTTCAAATTACCAAGGGCATTTTTCATAGAATTAGAATGAATTTTATTTTTTATAATTTATATGGAAACACAAAAGAGCCCAAATAGCCAAAGCAATCTTGAAAAATAAACAAGGAGCTGGAGAAATCAGTCTGCCTGACTTCAGACCATACTACAAGTATCGTATGGTTCTTGTAGTATAATCTGATAGTATGGTACTGGCACAAAAATGGAAATATAGGTCAGTGAAATAGGATACTAGGCCCAGAAATAAACCCACACATCTATGGTCACCTAATCTATGATAGAGGAGGAAAAAATAAACAGTAAAGAAAAGACAGTCTCTTCAATTAGTGGTGTTGGGGAAAAGTGAACAGTAAAATAATTAAATTAAAACACCCCCTAATATCATACACAAAAATAAACTCAAAATGAATTAAAGACCTAAATGTAAGGACAGATACTATAAAACTCTTAAAGGAAAATATAGGCGGAACAGGTCACAACAAGATCTTTTTTTAACCCACTTTCCAGAGTAATGAAAATAAAAACACAAATAAATAAATGGAATATAATTAAACTCAAAAGTTGTGGACAGCAAAGGAAACCATAAACAACATAAAATATTTTCTCAGAATGGGAGAAAATATTGCAAACAAAGCAACAGACAAGGGATTAACTCCCCAAATATACAAACAATTCATATAGCTCAATATCAAAAATACCAAACAACCCAATGAAAAAACAAGCAGAAGACCTAACTGGACATTTCTTCAAACAAGACATACTGATGTCCACAAGGCACATGAAAAGATGCTCAGCATCAATAATTATTAGAGAAATGCAAATCAAAACTTCAATGAGGTACCACCTCATGCTTGTTAGAATGACCATCATAAAAAAAAAAATCTACAAGCAATAAATTCTGGAGAGGGAGTACAGAAAAGGCAACCCTCTTACACTGTTGGGGGAATGTAATTGATACAACCACTGTGGGGAACAGCATGGAGGTTCCTTAAAATCTAAAACTAGACTACCATATGACTTGGCAATCCCACTACTGGGCATATACTTGGAGAATGCCACAATTCTGAAAGTTAAATACACCCCACTGTTCATGGCAGCACTATTTGCAATAACCAGAACTTGGAAGCAACCTAAATGTCCATCAGCAGAAGAATGGATGAAGATGTGGTACATATATAGAGTGGAATATTACTCAGCCACAAAGAGTAATGAAAAGGTGCCATTTGCAGAAAAACACATGGACCTAGAGACTGCATACTTCACCTAGAGTGAAGTAAGTCAGAAAGAGAAGCAAATGTCACATAAGATTGCCTACATGTGGAGTCTAGAAAAATGATACAGGTGAATATCAGGGTGGGTAATGGAGGGTGTGATGAATTGGGAAATTGGGATTGACATATATACACCACTATGTATAAATTAGATAACTAATGAGGAGTTACTGTATAGCACAAGAAATATTACTTGGTGGTCCACGGAGACCTACATGGGAATAAACCCCAAAAAAGGGAGGTGTATGTATAAATATAGCTGATTCACCTTGCATTGTAGCAGAAACTAACACAACCTTTATAAAGTAACTATAATCCAATAAAAATAAAATTTAGAAAGGGGAAAATGATTGTCTTTCTGAAAGCAAAATATTTTAATTTTAATGAAATTCAATTTCAATTGCATGGAATGTGTTTTGATACACATATGTTAAGGAAAAATTATTTGCCTAACTTATTATCACAAACATATTTTCCTGTTTTTGTTGAGAATATTTATAGCTTTTTATCTTATATTTGTCTGTTTTATTTTGAGCTAATTTTTGGTACAAGCTGTGAGATAATAGTTAAGGATTATTATTTCTTGCATATTTATAAATGTTCAAGCACCACTGGTTAAAAATGTATAAATGTTCCATTGTCACTTGTTGAAAAGACCATTCTTTTGCAGTGAGCTGCCTTTGCATTCTTGTCAAAACTAAGTAGACAGCATTCATGTGGGCCTATTAATTGATTTTCTGTTCTGTTCTCATTTTCCATATGCTTATTCCCTTGCCTTGATTAATGCAGTAATCTTGGAATTCTTAAACTTTTTTTTAAGTGTTATTGCTCTTCTAGTCCCATTACCTTTTTGTGAAAATTCTACATGAACTTATCAATATCTAAAGGTAGAATGCTGGAACCTTGGTTGGGATCACATTGAATCTACAGATCAATTTGGATAAACTGTCATTTTAAACTATTGAGTCTTCTGGTCACAGACATAGCATATCTCTCTCAATTTAGGTCTTTGATATCTTTCGTCAGTGTTTTTCACTTTCCATCACACAGATCCTGAGCCATTTTTGTTAAACTTGTACCTAAATACTCAATTTTATGATGCTACTCTGAATAATGTTTAAAAAGAAAAAAAAGCTTTTCCAATTGTTAAGAAATGACAATTTTTTTTTTAAATTTTGTTTTTGGTGTATTGACCTTGTATCCTAAGACCCTTCTAAAAACTTATTAACTTTAGGAGTTTTTGAGTAGGTTCTTTGAGATTTTCTACATAAGCAATTGTGTCATCTGTGAATATATGCAGGTTTATTTCTTCCTTTTCAATCTAAATACCCTTTCTCTTTTGCTTTTTGCTTTACTAGTACAATGTTTAATAGGAGTTGTAAGAACAGACTTGTTCCCAATTAAGGGGAATGTTTTCACTATTCGATATTAAATATCTTGGAACTTGTATATTTTTATAGCTGCTTTTTATCAGGGTAGGGGGAAAAAAAAAAAAAAACTACCCCTAGGTTGCTGAAACTTTGATAATGAATGCACATTGAATTTTAAGTGATTTTTCTTTATTGAGTTAATCATGATTTTTAAAAAATTCTGTTTAAATGATTAAATAACAGAGTGGGAAAGGGTGTTCTCTGATGTTTTAATTAAGTTTCAGCCTTAGGTAGACACTGTTCCTGGTTATGGAGCATGTAACCTCATTGCTCTTGATTCCTCCCTTGGTTTTTAGTTCTGGATTCAGCATGCATTTCTGTCCCTCCTCTAACAGTAGAGAAGTTGTTTGTATGTTTATTTGTTTGCCTGTTCATTTTCATTAGCTATATGGCTTTTCACCACTGCCCAAAGACGTCTGTTTTTTACCCCTTCCGTTCAGATAATAATGCATTTTTCTATATAGGAGATAATGAAGATACAGACATATTTTTTATGTTCTCTCACAACAGCTACTCTTATCTCTAACATATTCAGAAAATTTCTCAATATTCTCAAACATTTTGGGCTTGGTGAAAAGAAAATATCTACAGAAATATGCCAGTCCCCTTATATCTCTGACCTCCATGAGGCGGGCATGGCAGCTTCCTCCAGTATTCTTGCCTGGAGAATCCCCTTGGACAGAGGAGTCTGGCGGGCTACAGTCCACGGGGTTGCAGAGAGTCAGACACGGCTGGGCGACTAAGCCCAGCACCAGCAGCTCCACACTGTCTCTCTGTACTTCTCTTTACCAATGTGTTAACTGTTCCAGTTGCATTCTTCTGCTACTCTCCACCTGTATCTGCTCCAGATAAGTAAACGCTCAAGTCCCGTCTATCCCTGAAGATGCTGTTTATATTTTGTGCTATATGATTACCTTGTAAGCTCAGCTCCCTGATAGACACAAGAAATGTGATGGATATTCATTTCATGTGAATTTTTGTTGTAAGCGGATATGTGATGTTCCTAACTGTCTCTATTCTTGAGTGAAATCTGGAAAGTGAAAGTAAAAGTCTCTCAGTTGTGTCCAACTCTTTGTGACTCCATGGACTATACAGTTCATGGAATTCTCCAGGCCACAGTATTAAAGTGGAGCCTTTCCCTTCTCCAGGGCATCTTCCCAACCCAGGGATCGAACCCATGTTTCCCACATTGTGGGCAGATTCTTTACCAGTTGAACCACAAGGGAAGCCAAAGAGTACTGGAGTGAGTAGCCTATCCCTTCTCCAGCAGATCTTCCTAGCCCAGGAATTGGACCGGGATCACCTGCATTGCAGACAGAGTCTTTACCAACTGAGCTATCCGGGAAGCCTCTGAAATCTGGCAGTCCTATCTTTTGAAAATGCTCTTCTCACCTGTGGAACATTTTCAACTTTCCCACTTTTTACCCTTCCAATGATCTCTTTACAGACTTCCCAAATTCTGCACTCTCTCTTTCCCTTCTGATTAGGTTTTCTTTCAGATCACTTCCTCCAAAATGCCATCTCACACTTCAAAAAGAGTAAAGAGTCCTTTCTATGTGGTATCTCATGACTTGTCCATTAACACTTATTTAATTCCTTGTAATTTCATGTTGCCTAATCCACATATTTATTTTTCTGAAAGCAGGAACTGTTCTGTCGCCAGTGTCTGTCACATTTTGTAGGCATTCAATGATCATTTCTGTATGAAAGGATTTCTATATGGATATCAGAAACAGTATAGACAAGAAGTATGATATTAAAGTCCTCAAGATCAACCTCAACATCAAAATATCACAAATGTTATATGTGTCTCTTAAATATGCAGGAGATCCACACTGCAATAAAATGGGAAAATTTGTGGGTTAGGCAATGAAATATAGAATCAATGGAGACAGACATGCATCATTTGATTAATACCCCTCTCCCCAGTAATGCTTATTATAGAGTAAATTGAAAATTTTAGAAAGAAAAATCAGAGGGAAAAGCTGAAGAGTAATCCAGATATACTCTTGTTTTGGGAAAGCAATAAACACTATTAGAACATTTTTAGTTTTTTTTTTTTTTTTTAATTATCATCAATATCTGTATGGGGCCCTTTGCTAAATCCTAATGTTAATCCTAAATAAACTGTATGTTTTGTGTATTTCTTGACTTTTTCTAACTATAATACAACTGTAAAGTAACAGAAAAGATGTTTAGGGAACATATAGATGAATTTCAAGAGAAGATGGAGACCAGATCCTCATTTGTAGGCAATGCTGGTAGGGGACAGTGAGCAATCCCAGGGCTGACAACCAGGAAACAGCTTACCTGGCCCAAGATACACAGACAATAGGCAGCTTCCCAACACACTAAAGTATATTTCCTTAGGGAATAGATTTAATTACTGTACTAGTAAAATCAATGGATATTCAAGTTATTTCCCCAAAGAATTCAACATTTATTCAACATTTGCACAAGAACTGAGAAAGCCTTCACCACTTTATACTCTGAGCCACAGTTAATTGCAGTTTAAACTTCTTAATTTTTAATATATATTATTAATCATAATCATGAAAAGAGTCCTAAACATTTTAACATAACAATGCTGGACTCATAAAGCTGCAGCCTCTTTCCAGCCTTTAATTGGAGCTAAATTCTCATTTTGCTACAGAGAAGAATTACATTAGATCTACAAATATTCCATAAATTCAGAACTTAACCTTGTCCTCTTTTGCAGTATATCACATTCTGAAGAAATTATCAACAGGATTGCTACCTTGTAAAATAGAGGAGGGAGGGTAAGGAAGATTGGTAGTTTATATCTAAGAACTTGATAGCTTCCAGTAACATCCAAATATCTAAAATTATTTTCATAGTATACACTGATAATCTTTGGCTATCTTTCACACTGAAACTAGGTTTTTGGGACCAAAATCATCAAAGAGTAAAAACATTTGAACACCACACAATAGCTCTTAAGTGAGTCTGTAAACATAAACAGGTCGAATAACTGTTCATACTCATCCCCATCTCTCTATCTCTCTGAATAGCTTTTCTTTTTGCATCTACACACAGCTGCAGAATGGGATTCAGCACATTGTCGTGTTTCAGAGCAAGGGATTTGGAGCCAGATCACCTGTGATTAGGTGCCCTTTTGTACTTCTCAATAGGTTTGTGGCTTTTAATAGTTTCCAACACCTCTCTAAAGCTCAGTTTGCTCATTTATAGATGAGAGGGTAATACTGGCATGTACTGTAAAGGATCGCTCTCAAAATTAAAATTTATGTAAAGCAATAGCCATGGATGTGGGTACATAGTGAATACTCAGGAAATATTAGCTGCAACAATAATGATCATATGTATCATTGAAAATCAGAATTGCGTGATTTGGAACATCTCATTAAGTAGTAAACAAGTCCTCTCTTTTTTTCCTGTAAAGGAAGACTCACATTTCTACCAATTATATTAGGATGTAAAGATGCTCCTTCTTTTGTAATGGGCTCAGTGTCTCTAGAATATGAAAATAGAGATTCTCTTTAGTGTTTATTTTCTTCACTGGTGGCTCAGGTCGTGAAGACTCCACCTGCAATGCAGCAAACCTGGATTTGATCCCTGGGTTGGGAAGATCCCCTGGAGAAGGGAATGGCAACCCATTTCAATACTCTTGCCTGGAGAATTCCATGGACAGAGGATTCTGGAGGGCTACAGTCCATGAGGTCACAAAGATTTGGACACAGCTGAGTAGCTAACACTTTAGTGCTTATTATTTTTGTTTCTCACTCCAAAATGGCCCATATGAGTAACCAGAGAGAAGGATCAATGGTCCTTGGTGTCCAGCAATAGTTAACACATAGATAAAAACTTTCAATTATTTAACTCTTGGTTTTATGGGTGGGACTCTTGATTTATGAAGTAAGAGAAAAATTTTGGAACATGACAGGTCTTTATTTGAACTCTGGATCTCTAACTTACTCCTTGTATAAATATGAAAAAAAAATTCTTTGCCTGTTTTTCCTTTTGTAAAGCTAGGTTAATAACATCTAACTTAGAGTTATTATAAGAATAAAATGATTAATAAGAACTAGGCCTGGTTCATAATCAGACCTTAATGAATGGCAGCTATTATCATTTTCATTTAGTTCAGGTCACTCTGCTTTACTAAGAAATAAACACAAACACAGAAAAAACAGCAAAGATTAATTTTACTATCTTATTTATAATGCAAATTACTGTCCTCATTAAAAAAGAAGCACTAGAATATCCTTTAAAATATAATTATGGAGGTTAAGTAATTTTTGACATGGTTTATTAAGGGAGAAATAAAAAATAAGTAGACTGTCTTCAGTTATAGCTACTGAAGATGCTTCTGTGCAGTTGTTATTAAGAACCACAATTTCAAGCCTATGTCTTCCATTTGACAGAGCAAAAGGTCAATTAAAAAAGCTTTCTTAAATTATTAAACACATCAGGCATACAAACAGATACTAAAATTAATGTCTCTATATCTAGCAACTCAGCTTAAAGAAAAGTCTTTCATAGACAACTGAAGCCGTGGGATGCTTCTCACAGGTACCATTATCTTCATATTCTCCTACTAATAGATACCCTTAATATCACTACTATTCTGAATTTGATAAATCGTTCCTAGAGTTTAAGACAAAAAGTGACCTTGGACTTCCTTAGTGTCTCAGATGGTAAAGAATTTGCCTGCAATGCAGAAGACCTGGATTCAGTCCCTGGGTCAGGAAGATTTCCTAGAGAAGGGAATGGCAACCTACTGCAGTATTCCTGCCTAGAGAATTCCATAGACAGAGGATTTTAAAAGCTATAGTCTAGGGGGTCACAAAGACTCGGACATGACTGAGGGACTAACGCAAACACATAGTGACCTTAATAACTCAGAAGAAATGCTCACTATTTTTTGCGAAGGTTTTAGAACAAAGATATAAGGATTATAAGCTTAAGAGAATTTTCTATATTGATTTCTGTGATTTTAATTTCTCAATTTGAAGTAAATAATACCATAAATTCCCACAATTGCTAAAAGTATATTGGTACCAGAAAGCTAAAGTTATCTCTGAATCATTCAGATAAATTAACATACCTATGTTTTTATTTTTTAAAAAATGTAATAGCATGATAAAAATCTATTCAAATGAAATGAAATATTATATGCAAGTTAACATGCTAAGAATACAGACATAAAAATAAGATTTGATCCTTGTCTTATATTTTGGGAGAGATTGAAAAATAACTGTTTTTTTCCTTTCCTTTTTGTTAAATATTTTATATAAAGGTCTTAGTCTACATTAATCTATAGCTTTTTTAAATGTTTGCCACTCTGAGCAAATTAGTAATGACCTTGCATAGATCTATACAGACACTTGAAAGCTTAATATCTTTTCTAACCTTCAAAGAATATTCTCAGGATGTTTAAAAACATATTAAATTTTTTAAGAAAAAGGCTATTAAATATCTTCTCCCCTCTCCTCCCCCCCCGCCCCCACTTCTTTTCCTCTTGGTGTCCCTATGTTTTTCCCAAGAAAGGACTTTTGCCAACAAAGGTCCATCTAGTCAAGGTTATGGTTTTTCCAGCAGTCATGTATGGAGATGGAGAGTTGGATGATAAAGAAAGTTGAGCATCAAACTATTGATTCTTTTGCACTGTGGTGTTGTTAAAGACTCTTGAGAATCCCTTGGACTGCAAGGAGATCCAATCAGTCCATCCTAAAGAAAATCAGTCCTGAATGTACATTGGAACGGCTGATGCTGAAGCTGAAGCTCCAATACTTTGGCCACCTGAGTCGAAAAACTGACTCATTTGAAAAGACCTTGATGCTGGGAAAGATTGAAGGTTTAAGGATAAGGGGACGACTGAAGATGAGATGGTTGGGTGGTATCACGGACTCAATGGACATGAGTTTGGGTAAACTCCAGGAGTTGGTGATGGACAGGGAGGCCTGGCATACTGTGGTCCATGGGATCTCAAAGAGTCGGACACGACTGAGTGGCTGAACTGAACTGAAATATCCTCTATTGAAAAGAATGTTAAAATGGATTTTCTTTAAAAATGCATTATTTTTCTATTTACAGAACAGAATTCTCTTCCATAATCAAGCAGGGAATATTAATATAGCTAAGCTTTTATTGTGCTGCTGCTAAGTCACCTCAGTTGTGTCCGAGTCTGTGCGACCCCATAGACGGCAGCCCACCAGGCTCCCCCGTCCCTGGGATTCTCCAGGCAAGAACACTGGAGTGGGTTGCCATTTCCTTTTCCAATGCATGAAAGTGAAAAGTGAATGTGAAGTCGCTCAGTGGTGTCCGACTCTTAGCGACCCCATGTACTGCAGCCCACCAGGCTCCTCCGTCCATGGGATTTCCAGGCAAGAATACTGGAGTGGGGTGCCATTGCTTTCTCCAAGCTTCTATAGTGTCAGCTTTAATGTTTTGGTCTCCTTCATATGGTGTCATGTTAAGAGAATGCAGGCATAAGAGAAAATGGTGAGACATATATATATACATATATATATAATACAGTTGGTCCTCTCTGAGTCACTGGAAACCCTTGTAACCAACTTCATGTTATGAGAAAGAACAAGAACATTTCTAAGACAAAACTAAGCAATGTGATTTACAAATCCCTCACAGATCCAAACAGACCATTTTCATTTGATTTCTATACACACACACAAGCACACACTGTCAAAGAAAACAAACATAAATGTCAAGAAAGCCCATATTGGACAACTCTGCTTTTCAGTGGAAAAAGAGCTATATTAACTTGTTTATAACTCCTCTATGGGTACTAGTACAGTATTGCATCTTGCCATTGATCCAAGCACAGATATGGTCTAAGATTCATATATGCTAAATAATCATCCTAAAATCAGATTTTCTGCCAGCATTCCCTGACAGATATGGTCCATTCTACATGTGACATCCTAAATGCTTGAGATAAGATCTATTTTACTAATTGACCTACTAGTAGATCTATTCTACTAATTTGCAAATATATTTCATTAATGATTTTAATAACAGGTAAAGGTACTTACAGTTACACGGGGAAGTTCTTTCTTCAAAACCCAAATTCTGAGACTATACACTGTAGATTTTGGCTTAATTTTGAGAATGGGGCATAGACATGCATATTCTGATAAAGAGCGATGTGTGCATGCTAAGTTGCTTCAGTCATGTACAACACTGAGATCCTATGGACTGACCCCCCAGGACCCTCTGTCCCTGGGATTCTCTAGGCAAGAATACTGGAGTGAGTGCCGTTCCCTCCTCCAGGGGATCTTCCCTGACCCAGGGATGGAACCCAAGTCTCTTAAGTCTCCTGCATTTGCAGGTGTGTTCTTTACCACTAGCACCACTTGAGAAGCCCCCATAGAACTATGTCCATGTATAACTGATAACTATTTGGAATGTCTTTCTGGATCCTGATAAATTATTCAACAATGGACCCCTTGATTTCTGTTATAACTCAAAGTCCTCAAATACTGTTGATCCTGACCTAGACCCAAGAGGCTCAAAGTTTCCTTCCCAGGAAATTGTTGATGGATTATAGAAAAGAAAGTAAATCAAGCATAAGAAATGACACAGTGGTTTTTATTTGCTCCCTACATGGACTACATAAGCACTGAAAGCCAATGTGTAGTGACAGGGAAAAGTAAAATCAGCACATGTGGAACTAAAGATGAAAGACAACTGCAATTTTCAACTTTCTGGTTTGATTACTGTTCTAAGGTTCAACTCATTATGACTGATGACTCAGTTTCATTACAGTTCCCCCTCATGCCTAAGATATCTTAACATGGTTTATTTTATTTTCAAACAAAGGTACTAATTTAAATATAACTTATCATAAACTTTAGAATAATTGGTATGTAACAAAATAATAACCGACTTATGGTCAGGACTATTGTTTGGAGATGGAAAATTGCCATTCCTCCATTCCTCACAACATCTGAAAAGAAAACACTTGCCCTCTCCTTTGCATTCACATTTGAATTAATAAATTTAAGATAGTAATAGATTTTGAAATTCAGATGAACATCACATTCCTTTATGAAAGCAACAGTCACAGAATATACATCAAGTTAAATTCCCTGGCCAATACAGGAATTACCTCCACGATATTTTGACAAGTGGCCAGCTTCCTAATGCTTTTAGAAATTTGTTGTGGTGGTGTTCGGTCTCTAAGTGCTGTCTGATTCTTTGCAATCCTATGGTCTGCAGCACGTCAGGCTTCTCTGTCCTCCACTGTCTCCTGTAGTTTGCTCATATTCATGTCCATTGAGTCAGTGATGCTATCTAACAGTCTTATTCTTGGCTGCCCCCTTCTCCTTTGTCTTCAATCTTTTCTATCATCAAGTTCTTTTCCTATGAGTTGGCTCTCCACATCAGGTGGTCCAAGTATTGGAACTCCACCAAAAGTACTTCAGCGGATATTCAGGGTTGATTTCTTTTAGGATGGACTGGTTGGATCTCCTTGTAGTCCAAGGAACTCTCAAGAATCTTCTCCAACACCACAGTTCAAAAGCATCAATTCTTCAGCACTCTGCTTTCTTTACAATCCAACTCTCACATCCATACATGACTACTGGAAAAGCCATAGCTTTGACCAGACAGACCTTTGCTGGCAAAGTGATGTCCCTGCTGTTTAATACACTGTTTAATGTCTTGTTTTGTCATAGCTTTCCTGCCAAGGAGCAAGAATCTTTTAATTTCATGGCTGCAGTCACTGTCAGCAGTAAAATCTGCCCACAGCTTTCACTTTTTCCCCTTCTATTTGCCATGAAGTGCTATGACCAGATGTCATGATCTTCATAATTTGGATGTTGAGTTTTAAGTTGCTTTTTACTTTCCTCTTTCACCACCATCAAGAAGCTCTTCAATTCTATTTCCTCTTCATTTTCTGCCCTTAGAGAGTATTGTCTGCATACCTGAAGCTGTTCATATTTCTTCTGGCAATCTTGATTCCAGCCATCAGGCCCAGCATTTTACATGATGTATTCGGCATGTAAGTTAAATAAGGAGGGTGCAAATATGCAGCATTGTCATACTGGTTACCTAGTTTCAAATGAGTCCACTGTTCCATGTCCAGTTCTAACTGTTGCATCTTGACCCACAAACAGGTTTCTCAGGAGACAGGGAAGGTGGTCTGATACTGTCATCAGTTCAGTTCAGTCTCTCAGTTATGTCTGAGTCTTTGCGACCCCATGGACTGAAGCATGCCAGGCTTCCCTGTCCATTACCAACTCCTAGAGCTTGCTCAAACTCGAGTCAGTGATGCCATCCAACATCTCTGTCGGCCCCTTCTCCTCCTGCCTTCAATATTTCCCAGCATCAGGGACTTTTCCAATGAGTCAGTCCCTCCTATCAGGTGGACAAAGTATTGAAGCTTCAGCATGAGTCCTTCCAATGAATATTCAGTACTGATTTCCTTTAGGATTGACTGGTGATCTCCTTGTAGTCCAAGGGACTCTCAAGAGTCTTCTACAACACCACAGTTCAAAGCATCAATTCTTCAGCACTCAGCTTGCTTTATGGTCCATCTCTCACATCCATACACGACTACAGGAAAAAAAAAACAACAACATAGCTTTGACTATATGGACTTTTTTCAGCAAAGTAATGTTTACTTTTTAATATGCCATCAAGGTTGGTCATAGCTTTTCTTCTAAGGAGTAAGCATCTTTTAATTTCACAGCTTCAGTCACCATCCGTAGTGATTTTGGAGCCCAAGAAAATATTAAAGCCTGTCCCTGTTTCCATTGTTTCTCCATCTATTTGCCATGAAGTGATGGAACCTGATGCCATGATCTTCGTTTTTCAAGTGTTGAGTTTTAAGCCAACCTTTTCACTGTCCTCTTTCACTTTCATCAGAGGTTCTTTAGTTCCTCTTCATTTTCTGCCATAAGGGTGGTGTCTGAGGTGTCTGCATGTCTGAGGTTATTGACATTTTTCCCAGCTTGTGCTTCATTCAGTCTGACATTTCACATGATGTACTCTGCATATAAGTTAAATAAGCAAGGTGACAGTATACAGCCTTGATGTAGTCCTTTCCCAATTTGTAACCAGTCCATTGTTCCATGTCTGGTTCTAACTGTTGCTTCTTGACCTGAATACAGATTTCTGAGGAGGCAGGTAAGGTTTTCTGGTATTCCCATCTCTTGCAGAATTTTCCACAGTTTGTTGTAATCCACACGGTCAAAGGCTTTAGCATAGTCTGTGAAGCAGAACTTGTTTTTCTGGGATTCTCTTGCTTTTTGCATGAGTCAGTGGATGTTGACAATTTAATCTCTGGTTCTTCTGCCTAAATTCAGCTTGAACATCTGGAAGTTCTCAGTTCACTTACTGTTGAAGCCTAGCTTGGAGATTTTTGAGCATTACCTTGCTAGTGTGTGAGATGAGTGCAATTGTGCAATACTTTGAACGTTCTTTGTTATTGCCTTTCTTTGGGATTGGAATGAAAACAGACCTTTTTCTGTCTTGTGGCCACTGCCGAGTTTTTTAAATTTGCTGGCATATTGAGTGCAGCACTTTAACAGCATCATATTTTAGGATTTGAAATAGCTCAACTGGAATTCTATCACCTTTACTAGCTTTGTTCATAATGATGCTTCCTAAGGCCCACTTGACTTAACACTGAGGAATGTCTGTATCTAGGTACTCTCATCACTTTAAGAATTTTTCATATTTTGCTATGGTTCACACAGTCAAAGTCTTTAGTGTAGTCAATAATGAAGAAGTAATGTTTTTCTAGACTCCCTTATTTTCTTCATAATATAATTAATGCTTTCAATTTAATCTCTAGTTCCTCTGCCTCTTTAAAATCCAGTTTACACATCTGGAAGTTGTCTGCTCACATATTGCGGAAGCCTAGCTTGAAAGATTTTGAGTGTAACCTTGCTTACATGTGAAATGAGCTCAATTGTTGGTAATCTGATCATTCTTTGGCATTGCCCTTCTTTGAGATTGGAATGAAATCTAAATTTTTCCAGTCCTATGGTCACTGTTGAGTTTCCCAAACTTGCTGACATATTGAGTACATCCCTTTAACAGCATCATCTCTTAGGATTTTAAATAGCTCAACTGGAAGTTGGATTGCTGTGATGTTGAATGGTTTCCCTTGAAAATGAACCAAGATCATTGTATGATTTTTGAGACTGTACTCAAGTACTGCATTTCAGACTGTTCCTTTGACTTTGAGGGCCACTCCATTTCTTCTAAGGGAGCCTTGCCCTCAGTAGTAGATATAATGGTCATCTGAATTAAATTCACCATCCTCATTCATTTAGTTCACTGATTCCTATGATGCCAGTGTTTACTGTTGTCATCTCCTGCTTGACTATATCCAATTTATCATGATTCATGGACCTAAAATTCCAGATTCTGGTGCAATATTATTCTATACAGCATCAGACTTTCCTTTCACCACTGGACACATATGCAGTTGAGAATCTTTCTTGCTTTGGCCTAACTGCTTCATTGTTCTTGGAGCTATTAATAATTGCCCTCTTCCCTTACCCAGTAGCATACTGGAAACCTTCTGATCTGGGGGGCTCATCTTCTGGTGTTATATCTTTCTGCCTTTTCATACTGTCCTGAGTTTCTCCAGGAAGGAATACTGGAGTAGATTGTCATTTTCCTTTCCAAGGGACCATGTTTTTTTAGAACTCTTCACAATGACCCACCTGTCTTAGGTGGCCTTTCCTGGCATGTCTCATCGCTTCATTGAGTTAGCCTCTTTGCCACAACAAGGCTGTGTTCCATAAAGGGATTTTAGCAATTAGGATCTTTTTAATCTATGAAGCAATCAATTTTATCATATTGGAGAGTTGTGATGCTAGAATTTTTATCTCATGCTAAAATCTTGCAAAATTGATAGATTGAAAGTTCAGGGAAAGTTTGCCAATGCCTTTTCAATGTGAAAGCTTTTACTGTTAATATTATCGAGGCAATGTTTTCAGAAATGCAGACAAAAGAATCTCGAGGGGTAGAGAATAATTACTATGAGCAATGTGACATGAATAGTTTGATGGTGAGTGAGACAGAAAACTAAGCTATGAAATACTATAAATTAAAATGAAAGTAAAAGCAACGGGGAGACCATGACATTGAGAGCGGTGCTTCAGGTGTCCTTCTCATCTTCTTGGACCTAACTGCACATTAATATTGCATAAGAAATTTAAATTTCTGCATATGAGTTTCTTCATGTTCAAACAAATTATCCAAAAACCTCTTCTCAGGGTCCCTTTGGACACTGACATCCTATGGGTAAATAAAAGGCCATATCACAAATACTTAATGTAGGCACTATACTAATCAATGAGGCATGCGGTGCTCAGAGCACTTGGACTAGAGCTGAACACTTCCACACAGCACTTCATCAAATGCTGAGCCCTGACCTCCCCGTTCTCACGCTGACCCAGGATGCATGGCCGACAGAGAGTTTCAGCGTGCCATCTGTCACATCGGCATCTGTAGTTTGAGGACTGGATGATAGCCAAAATTTCATCAATTGATGTATCACTCTTTCCATTCTTAAAGTCATACAGCTTTAAAAGTGATGTCTTTGCCTTTATCTACATTTTACTTTTGATAAATCATAACTCAGTGGTTGGCAATGAACTAGAAAAGTGAGTGAATAGTAAATCACTGGTACTGACTGTGACTTTTATCATCCAAGAGAAGATGGCCACTCAGTTGGGTCTGAGAGATTGTGAAGTAGAAAAGGCATGTTGAGTGTTTCATTAGCACCACTCCATCCTTCTCTGTGTGAATCCCTTCCTGTTCTTCTGTATTCCCTCTCTCCCTTAGTCTTGTCTATTGTACTGAGCTCTCAATACCAAAACCCTTCACTGCCGCACGGTTCTTCCATTCTGGCCCACTCTTCCACATTCAGGGCCTTTTCCCCTTTATTCAAACTATTCTGCATTGCATCTCAGATTCTTTCATCCCTGCTGAGTAACTGGCTTATGACTGAAATAGCTATTTGGGGCTAGACTATTAATGGCTAATAAAGAATACAATATGGTATCACTCATTTTAAAACTACAAATCTATTTGGTACAGACTATGGATCAATCTTAATGGAGAATTCAGAAATATGTACCTTCATTATCCTTGATCTCTTGGAGATCACTGTCTCAAGAGAGAGAACCTAAGTAAATAAGATAATGTGCAATGAGTGCTGTCAGAAATATTAAGCAACATACATTAAAAGTATAGAGGAAAATTTTGACTCAATGTGGAAGTAAAGGACAGGAGGAAATAGCTGGAAAATCTATAATGAAGACTGTTCTGTTCTCTCTCAGATAGGAGGAGTCGCTCAAGAAGACAAGGCAGAGTATCTTTCAGGAAGAAAAAAGAATATATGCAAAGCACTGTGGTTAGGAGGATAATGCTGGATTCCCTAGGCATAGGGATAAAAAGAGAAAAAGCCAACAGAAACAATCTTTACAAATGATCCTATACAACACATAAAGAAAGGCACTTGGACACTATCATAATATAGTATATGAGTACTGGTAAACATTAGAATGGTTTACATGTTTGAAAGGTCAGTCTGAGGATAGTGCAGATAATGAGTAGAAAGCGTGGAGAAGGAGAAAACTGGAAGCAAATAAAATATTTAAAAATCCACTATAAGTCCAGCCAGAATGTAACAATGAAAATAGGAATAGAAAAAGATGAATTCCTCTGATATTTGTTACTACAAGAATTGGCAGGGGCTGTTTTTATGGAAGAGGAGAAGAGGGCCAGGTGGGTTTGAGAGAGAAGGAAACTGATGGCATCAGAGGATTTGACTTGCATGCTTGGATATTTGGTGGAAACATGAAGATCAGGAAGAATATAGTTTGACACCATTGGAGGTAATTGGAAAAGAGATACAAAAGTATGACATTGGTTTGAATAAATACAAATAAAGTTATTTGTAGAAGATTCAGATAGCAATATCTGAAAATATATGTCTGATAAATTAAGAAAATGGGACTGTCTTGGATTTATACAATTGAAATAATTAGCTAAATATATAACAGTGAAATCACTTATGAAGTGTATGTAGCAAGAAGGAGACAGATGTAGGAGGGATATTTATATTTAAAGAGTATGGACAAAAGGTCAGAGAAGTGAAAAAAATAAGTGTTGTAATAATAGAAAAAAAATTCAAGGAAAAGATAAACAAAACACTTTAAGCACATGTAAGATGATGTTTCAAAGGAGGAAAAACTAGAAAGGAGAACATTGAAAACTGAAGTGAAAGCCTGGATCCAATAAATTTAGAACCTCCAATGTAGCAAGATATAGTTAAATAGAGTACTTTTATTGCATTGAAAACTAAATAGGTGGTGAGGAAATGGAGATATAATTATAGGCAAACATTTTGAGGGATATAGCCATTCATAGTTGTATCTTTAGTCTTAAAGTATAATTTAGTACAAAAAGGGACTCAAATATTCAGTGAATAAAGAAATTTATAAATATAATAATTAAGGTCATTTGGTAATAACTTGCTAAAAAAATCACTTGTCTGATGAATGGATAAATTATATGAAGAAAAATGTCCATGAGAGAAGACCAAGTTTATTAATTATCTATTGTTACATAACAATATTACTACAAAATTAGTGGACTAAAACAATTCATTTTATTTTTTTCCATTTATTTTTATTAGTTGGAGGCTAATTACTTTACAATATTGTAGTGGTTTTTGTCATACATTGACATGAATTAGCCATGGATTTACATGTATTCCCCATCCTGATCCCCCCTCCCACCTCCCTCTCCACCCGATCCCTCTGGGTCTTCCCAGTGCACCAGGTCCAAGCACTTGTCTCATGCATCCAACCTGGGCTGGTGATCTGTTTCACCCTAGATAATATACATGTTTTGATGCTAGAACATCTCTTGAAACATCCCACCCTCGCCTTCTCCCAGAGTCCACAAGTCTGTTCTATACATCTGTGTCTCTTTTTCTGTTTTGCATATAGGGTTATCATTACCATCTTTCTAAATTCCATATATATGTGTTAGTATACTGTATTGGTCTTTATCTTTCTGGCTTACTTCACTTTGTATAATGGGCTCCAGTTTCATCCATCTCATTAGAACTGATTCAAATGAATTATTTTTAATGGCTGAGTAATATTCCATGGTGTATATGAACCACAGCTTCCTTATCCATTCGTCTGCTGATGGGCATCTAGGTTGCTTCCATGTCCTGGCTATTATAAAAACAGTGCTGCGATGAACATTGGGGTGCATGTGTCTCTTTCAGATCTGGTTTCCTCGGTGTGTATGCCCAGGAGTGGGATTGCTGGGTCATATGGCAGTTCTAGTTCCAGTTTTTTAAGAAATCTCCATACTAACAGACAACACTGAAATACAAAGGATCATAAGAAACTACTACCAGCAGCTTTATGCCAATAAAATGGACAACTTGGAAGAAATGGACAAATTCTTAGAAAAGTATAACTTTCCAAAACTGAACCAGAAAGAAATAGAAGATCTTAACAGACCCATCACAAGCAAGGAAATCGAAACTGTAATCAGAAATCTTCCAGCAAACAAAAGCCCAGGACCAGATAGCTTCACAGCTGAATTCTATCAAAAATTTAGAGAAGAGCTAACACCTATCTTACTCAAACTCTTCCAGAAAATTGCAGAAGAAGGTAAACTTCCAAACTCATTCTATGAGGCCACCATCACCCTAATTCCAAAACCAGACAAAGATGCCACAAAAAAAAGAAAACTACAGGCCAATATCACTGATGAACATAGATGCAAAAATCCTTAACAAAATTCTAGCAAACAGAATCCAACAACATATTAAAGAAATCAAACATCATGACCAAGTGGGCTTTATCCCAGGAATGCAAGGATTCTTTAATATCTGCAAATCAATCAATGTAATACACCACATTAACAAATTGAAAGATAAAATCCATATGATTATCTCAATAGATGCAGAAAAAGCCTTTGACAAAATTCAACATCCGTTTATGATTAAAACTCTCCAGAAAGCAGGAATAGAAGGAACATACCTCAACATAATAAAAGCTATATATGACAAACCCACAGCAAGCCTTACCCTCAATGGTGAAAAATTGAAAGCATTTCCCCTAAAATCAGGAACAAGATAAGGGTGTCCACTCTCACCACTACTATTCAACATAGTTTTGGAAGTGTTGGCCACAGCAATCAGAGCAGAAAAAGAAATAAAAGGAATCCAGATAGGAAAAGAAGAAGTGAAACTTTTGCTGTTTGCAGATGACATGATCCTCTACATAGAAAACCTTAAAGGCTCTACTAGAAAATTACTAGAGCTAATCAATGAATATAGTAAAGTTGCAGGATATAAAACAATTCATTTCAGTTTGTGTAGCTCAAGAGCCTGGGCATACAGAAGCTGAGTGCTCTGATTCAGAGTCTCATAAAACTGCTATTAAGATTTCCATTAGACTGGGGTCTCACCTGAGGCTTGTTGTGAGGGATCTGCTTTCAAACACTTTTAATTGCCTGCACTGAATTCCTTGTGAGATTTTGGATTGAGAGCCTCAATTTCTTAGTACTGATTGGCTAGCGTCTATCTTTAATACCTCTCCATATGGGTTTCCCAATAAGGCTGTTTCTTTCTTCAGAGCCAAAAACAGGGAACATCTTCTTGAGAGATGAACACCACAATCTTAGGCATTATAATTAGAAAAATGACAGCCTATTCAGTTCAGTTAAGTTCAGTTGCTCAGTCATGTCCAACTCTTTTCCATCCCATGAACTGCAACACACCAGGCTTCCATGTCCATAACCAACTCCTGGAGCTTGCTCAAACTCATGGCCATCGAGCTGCTGATACCATCCAACCATCTCATCATCTGTTGTCCCCTTCTCCTCCTGCCTTCAGTCTTTCCCAGCTTCAGGGTCTTCAAATGAGTCAGTTCTTCACTTCAGGAAGCCAAAGTATTGGAGCTTCAGCTTCAGCATGAGTCCTTCCAATGAATATTCAGGACTGATTTCCTTTAAGGTTGACTGGTTTGATCTCCTTCCAGTCCAAGAGACTCTCAGGAGTCTTCTTCAACTCCACAGTTTAAAAGCATTAATTCTTCAGTGCTCAGCTTGTTTTATAGTCCAACACTCACATCCATACATGACTACTGGAAAAACTAAACTTTTGATGAGACTGACTTTTGTTGGCAAAGTAATATCTTTGATTTTTAATATGCTGCCTAGCTTGGTCATAGCTTTTCTTCCAAGGGGCAAACATCTTTTAGTTTCCTGGCTGCAGTTACCATCAGCAGTGATTTTGGAGCCCGAGAAAATAAAGTCTGTCACTGTTTCCATTGTTTCAGCAAGTATTTGCCATAAAATGATGGGATCAGATGCCATGATCTTCATTTTTTGAATGTTAACTTTTAAGCCAACTTTTCACTCTCCTCTTTCACTTTCATCAAAAGTTTCTTCAGTTCCTCTTTGCTTTCTGCCATAAGGGTGGTGTCATCTGTGTATCTGAGGTTATTGATATTTCTCCCGGCAAACTTGATTCCAACTTGTGCTTTATCCAGCTCAGTATTTCCCATGATGTACTCTGCATGTAAGTTAAATAAGCAGGGTGACAATATACAGCCTTGATGTACTCCTTTCCCAATTTGGAACCAGTCTGCTGTTCCATGTCCATTTCTAACTGTTGCTTCTTGACCTGCAGATTTCTCAGGCAGGTAAGGTGGTCTGATATTCCTACCTCTTTAAGAATTTTTTTCAGTTTGTTGTGACCCACAAGAAAGACTTTAGTGTAGTCAATGAAACTGAAGCAGAAGTAGATGTTTTTTTGGAATTCTCTTGTTTTTTCTATGATCCAACATATGTTGGCAATTTAATCTCTGGTTCTTCTGCCTTCTCTAAATCCAGCTTAAACATCTGGAATTTTTTGATTCATGTCATATTGAAGCCTAGCATGGAGAATTTTGAGCATTGTTTTGCTAGGGTGTGAGATGAGTGCAATTTCTGCAGTAGTTTGAACATTCTTTGGCATTGCCTTTCTTTGGGATTGGAATGAAAACTGGCCTTTTCCAGTCCTGTGGCCACTGCTGAGTTTTCCTAATTTGCTGGCATATGGAGTACAGCACTTTAACAGCATCATCTTTTGGGATTTGAAATAGCTCAGCTGAAATTTCATCACCTCCACTAGCTTTGCTCATAGTGATGCTTCCTGAGGCCCACTTGACTTTGCAATCCAGGATGTCTGACTCTAGGTAAGTCATCACACCATCATGCTAATCCAGGTCTTTAAGATCTTTTTTGTACAGTTGTTTTTTGTAATTTTTTAGTTCTTCTTTGTATTCATATTTATTTACAAATATATTAACTTAATGTATTTATAAGCATCAAACTTATAAACAACCAGGAAAAATGGACATGCTGCAAAATGTCATGACTAATTTAATTTTTTTTATTATCCCTTTTAGCACAAAATAAGGAGCTGCTGATTCTATTCTTGTCATATAAGGGAAGAAACTACAAAAATCTGATTAGTCACATATATAGTTAATTTGCAGTTCTTCAAAATTAAATGGTTTAAAGGATTGTTTGACTCAGAAGTCAAAGTGCTCCTATAGTTTCCTAAACAGTGTGGAATGAATCATGTTCCTGTAGGGATTTCCCTGTATTCTAATCTTCAACTGCATATGAACTATTAAAGTGTTCAATTGCATCTGGAGAGCCCACACAACTAATTTCAGGCACTAAATAACCGGTGGTGAATAAAAATAGCTAAATGTAATACAGGTATTTATTGAAAGGGAAATCAACTTGTTACACCATCAAATTGACAGTCACTCTGTAAATGATGCACTCTTTGATAAACCTAATATGATATATCAAAGAGAAGAAATAAATACTATTTCTTATGTCAACTCAGTCAACCTACTTCTCCTGAGACCTTGAGAAAAGACAAATTTAAGTATTACATTTTTGTTCTACTTTCCATATTGGGAAAAAAAAAAAAAAAACTGGTTTGAAAGGAAATAGCCACAGACTTTGTAATAGTTTGAAAGTGAAACGTGAAAGAGAAAGTCACTCTGTTGAGTCCAACTCTTTGCGACCCCATGAACTATTACAGTCCATGGAATTCTCCAAGTCAGAATACTGGAGTGAGTAACCTTTTCCTTCTCCAGGGGATCTTCCCAACCCAGGGATCGAACCCAGGTCTCCCACACTGTAGGCAGATTTGTTATCAACCGAGCCACAGGGGAAGCCATAATAACAGTTTAAACTTTACCAAATGTCATTATTACTACTTTTGAATATAATCCCTAAAAAAGTTATTATATCAAAAAATACTAAGCTTGGTAAAGGATTAAAAATGTATCTAATAACACAAGAACATTTATGTACTCTAAATAGATGTCACTCATGAGATAAAAGAATCCTTTATTAACAATGTTTCTCTGACCACTCCTAACCTATAAATTCAACATACATCAGTGAATGACCTTTGAAGGTAAAAACTCTTCCTCATGTAACAGGCATTTGATCCATATTAATGTTTGATCTTGTTACAAAGGTAAATTGAATGAAATCAAAACAATTTTAAATGAGTAGAAAGTAGGATAAGTATACAGATTGAGAGTTGTATACATCTAGGAAACAGAAAAAAGCTAAATTATTCACTTTAAACTATTACAGTTAATACCTTAGATGGCACAACAACCTAATCTTAGTAAACATATCCTTTATGTACAAATATAATTGTTTATAGGATAGACGAGCTCTGAAAAATGTTAAAACTCTAAATGTCTTGAGTATAGATGCAATGCATTTCTTTGCCGTTCATTAATGAAGCATTTCGAAAGAGGCATTTGCCACATGGTCATCAATGTGTATGTCAGGTATCGTCACGAATATAACAGACTCTCAACATTCAGGATACCAGAGAAAAACAGCAAAGAAGCTCTGCCAAATGTGTCCATAGGAGGAAACATGGAAGTAGAAGAGTCATTTTCCTAATTCTCTGAGATACCCACTCCTCTATATCCACTTAGCCATGTTCCTTGCTCAAGGAGGAAGGAGGGGAGCTCTACCCCAAGGCACAAAGCTTCTACTTACCTTTTCTCCCTATATGGAAAAGAAATGAGCACAATTAAGAAGATAGCAATACAGTCAATGTCTTTACA
This sequence comes from Odocoileus virginianus, assembly GCF_023699985.2. Lineage (NCBI taxonomy): Eukaryota > Metazoa > Chordata > Mammalia > Artiodactyla > Cervidae > Odocoileus > Odocoileus virginianus. The sequence goes on from NC_069698.1 coordinate 20,575,588, forward strand.
TGTTGGTGAGTCTGACATTAATGTTATCATGCAGTGAGTGGACAAAAGTTAATAAAAGAATATGACAAATATTACAGTTAGTGCATCAGTTTTCTAAGTCATCAAACTCCATTCTAAGTACAATTCTTAAGTGCATTTGAAGTTTGAGTGTGAGACCTCGATATCACTTGTGCCTTTTTTCACGTCTTAGGATTAAAGCAGTCACTAAGACAAAGATGATTTGTGTTGAACTGGAGCCTGCCACTAAGACAAAGATGATTTGTGTTGAACTGGAGCCTGCCAGGCTCCTCTGGAGCCTATATGCAAAACAGGAAAAGAGACACAGATGTACAGAACAGACTTTTGGACTCTGTGGGAGAAGGCGAGGGTGGGATGTTTCGAGAGAACAGCATCGAAACATGTATATTATCTATGGTGAAACAGATCACCAGCCCAGGTTGGATGCATGAGACAAGTGCTAGGGCCTGGTGCACTGGGAAGACCCAGAGGGATCGGGTGGAGAGGGAGGTGGGAGGGGGGATCGGGATGGGGAATACATGTAAAAACCATGGCTGATTCATGTCAATGTATGACAAAACACACTACAATATTGTGAGGTAATTAGCCTCCAACTAATAAAAATAAATGAAAAAAAAATTATAACACATACCGTTTTAAAAAATTAAAAAAAAAAAAAAAAAGAATACCTCAGTGGGTTGCCATCCCCTTCTCCAGGTTATCTTCCCAACCCAGGGATCAAACCTGGGTCTCCCACATTGCAGGCAGATTCTTTATTGTCTGAGTTACCAGGAAAGCCCTGCGATACTACTACTCCCTGTTTAAGTAAAGTCAAGTTTTCCTAAAGTAGGTTGAGGTAAAGAACTCATAAAGTAACTTACCTTTTATAGTAGATTATCTTCATCTTGCTCAATTTTAAAAAATATTTTTATTGTGGTCACAATTTAAAATCACATAATAGAAAACAGGCTACTTTAACCATGTTGAACTGTACACCAAGAACATTAACATTGTTGTGCAACTTTCATCATCCATCTCCCAAATTTTCTACCTCCTAAACAAGCTCTGTCCCCGTTAAACACTAACTCTGCATTCTCCCTCCCCACACGAATATACGAATGTACTTTCTGACTCTATGAATTTGACTATTCTAGGCATCCATATGAGTGGAATCAAACATTATTTTCCTGCATCTAATGTATATTGGAGTGAATTTTTAAGGTTGCTATATGTGTTACAAACAGATATGCTCTTTTTTCCTTATGCTATACAGTAAGTTCTTACTAGTTATATATTTTATTCATAATATCAACAGTGTGTATGTGTGTATGTGTGTATATGTGTATGTATATATGAGATGAAATGACATATATTTCATATATACATAATATAGGACAATATATATTGATGCATAATACATAATCAATGTATATTATGATACATAATATCAACAGTGATAAATACACACGCAATCACAGTCTCCTAATAGACCCTACCACCACGTCCCCCTGCCCTGGTGTCCATACTTTTGTTCTTTACATCTGTGTCTCTATTTCAGCTTTGAATGAGGGTCATCTGTACTCTTTGACTAGATTACACACATACACACACACACACACACACACACACACATATGCTGTGTGCTCTGCTTAGTCACTCAGTTGTGTCCAACTCTTTGCCACCCCATGGACTATAGCCTGCCAGTCACCTCTGTCCATGGGGATTCTCTAGCCAGGAAATCTGGAGTGGGTTGGCATGCCCTTCTCCAGAGGATTCTCCCAACCCAGGGATTGAACCCAGGTCTCCTGCACTGCAGGTGGATGTTTCACAGTCTGAGCCACCAGGGGGGCTCTTGTTTTACTCTTTCTTGCTTACTTTACTCTGCATGGCCATCTCTAGGTCCATCCACATCTCCGCAGATGGTACAAGTTCATCCTTTTTATGGCTGACAATACTTTGGCCACCTCACGCGAAGAGTTGACTCGTTGGAAAAGATCCTGATGCTGGGAGAGATTGGGGGCAGGAGGAGAAGGGGGTGAAAGGTGATGAGATGGCTGGATGGCATCACTGGCTCGATGGGCATGAGTTTGAGTGGACTCCGCGAGTTGGTGATGGACAGGGAGGCCTGGCGTGCTGCGATTCATGAGGTCGCAAAGAGTCGGACACGACTGAGCGACTGAACTGAACTGAACTGAATATTCCACTAAAAGTGTGTGCCACAACTTCTTTATATATTCCTCTATTGATGGACACTTAGGTTTCTTTCATGTCCTGACTGTTGTAAATAATGCTATGATGAACATTGGGGTGCAAGTATCTTTTGGAACTATGGTTTTCTCCAGATACATGCCTAGGAGTGGAATTGCATGATCATATGGTAACTGTATTTTTACTTTTTAAGGAACCTCCATTCTCTTCTCCACAGTGGCCGTATCAGTTTATATTCCCACCAACAGTATCAGAGGGCCTGCTTTTCTCCAGGATTTATTGTTTGTATATTTTTTGATGATGGCCATTCAGATCATGAACTCCTTATTGGCAAATTCAAACTTAAATTGAAGAAAGTAGGGAAAACCATTAGACCATTCAGGTATGACCTAAATCAAATCTCTTTTGATTATACAGTGGAAGTGATGAATCGATTCAAGGGACTAGATCTGATAAATTGAGTGCCAGAAGAACTATGCACAGAGGTTCATGACATTGTTCAAGAGGCAGTGATCCTCAAGAAAGATCCTCAGGTGATCTAGTATTGCCATCTAAGAACTTGCCATCTATCTAAGATCCTCCATTATCAAGAAAAATAAATGCAAAAAAGGAAAATGGTTATCTAGAAGGCCTTACAAATAGCTGAGAAAAGAAGTGAAAGGCAAATGACAAAAGGAAAGATATACCCATTTGAATGTAGCATTCCAAAGAATAGCAAGGAGAGATAAGAAAGCTTTCATCAGTGATCAATGAAAAGAAATAGAGGAAAACAATAGAATGGGAAAGACTAGAGATCTCTTCAAGAAAATTATAGATACCAAAGGAACATTTCATGCAAAGATGGGCTCAATAAAGGACAGAAATGGTATGGACCTAACAGAAGAAGAAGATATTAAGAAGAGGTGGCAAGAGTACACAGAAGAAGTATACAAAAGAGATCTTCATAACCCAAATAACCACGATGGTGTGATGACTCACTGAGATCAAGACATCCTGGAAAGTGAAGTCAAGTGGGCCTCAGGAAGCATCACTATGAACAAAGCTAGTGGAGGCGATGAATTCCATTTGAGCTATTTCCTACGGCCATACCACCCTGAACACACCCGATCTCGTCCATTTGAGCTATTTCAAACCCTAAAAGATGATGCTGCACTTCATATGCCAGCAAATTAGGAAAACTCAGCAGTGGCCACAGGACTGGAAAAGGCCCGTTTTCATTCCAATCCCAAAGAAAGGCATTGCCAAAGAATGTCCAAACTACTGCACAATTGAACTTATCTCACATGCTAGCAAAGTAATGCTCAAAATTCTCCAAGCTAGGCATCAATAGTATCTGTAGACCAACAACGTTCAGATGTTCAATGTGGATGTAGAAAAGGCAGAGGAACTGACAGATCAAATTGCCAACATGTATTGTATCATCAAAAAAGCAAGAGAGTTCCAGGGAAACACCTACTTCTGCTTTATTGATTACACCAAAGGCTTTGACTGTGTGGATTACAACAAGCTGTGGAAAGTTCTTAGATAGATGGCAATACCAGACCACCTGAACTTCCTCCTGAAAAATCTGTATGCAGGTCAAGAAGCAACAGTTAGAACCAGACATGGAACAACAGACTGGTTCCATATTGGGAAAGAAGTATGTCAAGGCTGTATACTGTCACTCTACTTATTTAACTTATATGCAGAGTACATCATGTGAAAGGTTGGGTTGGATGAAGCACAGCTGGAGTCAAGATTCCTGGGAGAAATATCAATAAATTTATATATGCAGATGACATCACTCATAGGGCAAGAAGTGAAGAAAAACTAAAGAGCCATTTGTTGAAAGTGAAAGAAGAGATTGAAAAAGTTGGCTTAAAGTTCATCATTCAGAAAACTAAGATCATGGCATCCAGTCCCATCACTTCATGGCAAACACATGCTGAAACAATGGAAATAGTAACAGACTATTTTTTGGGGCTCCAAAATCACTGCAGATGGTGATTGCAGCCATGAAATTAAAAGACACTTGCTGCTTGGAAGAAAAGCTATAACCAACTTAGACAGCATATTAAAAAGCAGAGACATTATTTTGCCAACAAAGGTCTATATTATCAAAGCTTTGGTTTCTCCAGTAGTCATGTATGGATGTGAGAGTTGGACTATAAAGAAATCTGAGCACTGAAGAACTGATGCTTTTGAACCGTGTTGTTGGAGAAGATGCTTGAGAGTCCTTTGGACTGCAAGGAGACCCAACAAGTTCATCCTAAAGGAAATCAGCCTGGAATATTCATTGCAAGTACTGATGCTGAAGCTGAAACTTCACCTGAAGTGAATAACTGACTCATTGGAGAAGACTCTGATGCTGGGAAAGATTGAAGGAGGAGGAGAAGGGGATGACAGAGGATGAGATGGTTGGATGGCATCTCCAACTCAATGGACATGAGTTTGGGTAGACTCTGGGAGTTGGACAGGGAAGACTGGCATGCTGCAGTCCATGGGGGTCACAGAGTCAGACATGACTGAGCAACTGAACTGTAGTGATTCTGACTGGTGTGAGGTGGTACCTCACTGTATTTTTGATTTGCATTCCTCAGCATCACTAATTATTACATTAGTGATGTTGAGCATCTTGTCACATGCCTCTTGGCCATCTGTATATCTTCTTTGGAGAAATGTCAGTTTAGGTCTTCTGTTTACTTTTTTTCCCTCATTTATTTTTATTAGTTGGAGGATAATTACTTTATAATATTGTAGTGGTTTTTGCCATACATTGACATGAATCAGCAATGGATTTACATGTGTTCCCCATCCTGATCCCCCCTCGCGCCTCCCTCCCCATCCCATCCCTCTGGGGTCTTCCCAGTGCACCAGCCCTGAGCACTTGTCTCATGCATCCAACCTGGGCTGGTGATCTGTTTCACCCTTGATAGTATACTTGTTTCAATGTTATTCTCTCAGAACATCCTACCCTTGCCTTCTCCCACAGAGTCTAAAAGTCTGTTCTGTACATCTGTGTCTCTTTTTCTGTTTTGCATATAGAGTTATCATTACCATCTTTTTAAATTCCATATATATGTGTTAGTATACTGTATTGGTCTTTATCTTTCTGGCTTACTTCACTCTGTATAATGGGTTCCAGTTTCATCCATCTCATTAGAACTGATTCAAATGAATCACTGCAGGATCCTCTATGACCCACCTCCCAGAATATTGGAAATAAAAGCAAAAATAAAAAAATGGGACCTAATTAAACTTAAAAGCTTTTGAACAACAAAGGAAACTATAAGCAAGGTGGAAAGACAGCCCTCAGAATGGGAGAAAATAATAGCAAACGAAGCAACAGACAACGGATAATCTCAAAAATATACAAGCAACTACTGCAGCTCAATTCCAGATATATAAATGACCCAATCAGAAAATGGGCCAAAGAACTAAACAGACATTTCTCCAAAGAAGACATACAGATGTCTAACAAACACATGAAAAGATGCTCAACATTACTCATTATCAGAGAAATGCAAATCAAAACCACAATGAGGTACCATTACATGCCAGTCAGGAAGCTGCTATCCAAAAGTCTACAAGCAATAAATGCTGGAGAGGGTGTGGAGAAAAGGGAACCCTCTTACACTGTTGGTGGGAATGCAAACTAGTACAGCCGCTATGGAAAACAGTGTGGAGATTCCTTAAAAAACTGGAAATAGAACTGCCATATGACCCAGCAATCCCACTCCTGGGCATACACACTGAGGAAACTAGATCTGAAAGAGACACGTGCACACCAACGTTCATGGCAGCAGTGTTTATAATAGCCAGGACATGGAAGCAACCTAGATGCCCATCAGCAGACGAATGGATAAGGAAGCTATGGTACATATACACAGTGGAATATTACTCAGCCATTAAAAAGAATTCTGTTCACTTTTGATTGGATTTTTTTGGGGTGAGGCACTATTGAGCTACATGAGCTGCTTGTATATTTTATAGATTAATCCCTTGTCTGTTGCTTCATTTGCAAATATTTTATCCCATTCTGGGAGTTGGCTATCATTTTTTTTTTTAGTAGTGGAGTTTTAGGCCAGAAATTCAACTGACTTTTTCATAAACTAGTCCTAAATATCAGTTTCATAAATATTTTCATTATTTCATTTGTATATATTACTTTACTTTGTTGTAACCACACTTTAAATATGTCTTCAAGTTAAAAAAAATAAACTTTAAAAAGTAAAACCCAAGTTATTTTATAATTTAATATTAATTTTTTTAAATGTACAATTTCTACTTCCTGAAGCTCCATTAGATACTTAACATTGGAAAAATATATGAAAAATATTTCTGCCATAAAATATTGATTTATAATTGAATATTCAATCAGCTTTTATTCTTAAGAAAATAAACAAGATACAAGGTATTTGCATGCTTTCCACCCAGGCTGATAGTATACATCATGGTCAACACCAGAAGTTTATGTTTAAATCTGAGGGAAACTGGAAAAAACCACTAAATTTCTGTTCCTTCCTACAATTACTACATTTTGTCCAGTGTCTCAAAGCACTCAGGGCCTGTCTTCTCCTAGGCACCCCAAATCTTATTTCAAAATATTTCAATATATCCATATTGCAAAGCACTCAGAGAAGGCAATGGCACCCCACTCCAGTACTCTTGCCTGGAAAATCCCATGGATGGAGGAGCCTGGTAGGCTGCAGTCCATGGGGTCACGAAGAGTCAGACATGACTGAGCGACTTCACTTTCACTTTTCACTTTTATGCATTGGAGAAGGAAATGGCAACCCACTCCAGTGTTCTTGCCTGGAGAATCCCAGGGATGGGGTCGCACAGAGTCGGACACGACTGAAGGTGACTTAGCAGCAGCATTGCAAAGCACTTAATGAATTAACAGAATTAATTTTCCATATTTCCATCAAAGTGACTATTTTAAGAGAAAGAAATATTACTTGAGAGATTAAAAGTCAATGATATTCTGAGGTCTTCTGGGGAAATACCTTCTGGGGGATCACCTGAAATTGTATCATAACCCTCACTTAAGCCTTGAACTCTGCCCTCTAAGGGCTAGTTACAGTGGCACTGAGGGAAAAGACCTAGATTTGAAATGACTAAGATAAAAACAATTAAACATATATGCTAATGCTAATAATGCTTATTTTTAAATGGAATGTACTTACCCTAAGGAATTCAGAGAAGGAAGTTTCAGAGAAAGAAAATTTTACCATATAGCTAAAGACTGGATAAGGCTGGAGAAGCAAGGTAAAGCACAGATGAGTCCAGGGTTGTGTAATTTAAAATACAGTAATAACGTACTTAAAAAAAAAAAAAAAAAAACACGTCACTTCAGAATAAGATGATTTCATTATTTCCTTTTAATAAATCAGAAGACTTTAGAACCAAACGGGTTGAAAAATTTCCCTATTCTTTTCTCCTTCAACAAGAGTGATGTGTTTATTATCAGAGAGAGTTGCAAGAATTTTTTAAAAAAATTAACATTAATTGATTTGTTTTCTCATTGGAATTATCTTTTGCTCCTTTCTCACATTTTACTCTGAAGAATCTAGCAGCTAGTATGGTGCAAATACAAGAACTGCTACCCACAAATAGAAACTTACATGGTTAGGAGAAAAAAGACAGGTCTTCTACTTTTTGGGCAGAACATATTTTTTTTTTCCCCCCCATCAAATGACTTCTGAGAGAACAGTTTTTCTTGTTGACCTAGACAATATGAAATAGGATATAGTGGAATAACTTTATAGACTCTGAAACAGAGAAATCTTTATGGGAAACAACAACAAAAGCAAAACCCCAAAATAATACAAAATAGTCTCTTTTCTCCTTACCCCTATCCTTTTGCACTCAGCAGTTCATTCTTTACAACGCAAATGGATTTTCCTTTGCCTTCTTCCCTAATTAACCTTAGCATTAAATTTATTTAACTAAGATGCCCTATAACAAGGCTGGATATAAGAATATGCATGCTACTTCTCTCAAAATGTAACTCCTAAAACAGTTCAAAAAGCATAAGTAAAATCTGTAAAGGTCATTTTATCTTTTAGCAGTAGCATTTTCTCGCTGAGCCTTCTGAATTCACAGACTTTTCTTCCATTTTAGTTTTCTGCCCCTTCAAGCAGGTCACAGTACGAGCCTGATAGGAAAAGAAATGGGGTGCCTCTAATTCACTGCGAGTCTACTTGTGTTTCACTTTCTTCACATTTTACCTTTTGTCAGACTCCATTTAAAACCAAATAACTATTGGCCAAAGCCATGTCCACACAAAAATGGCAGAGTTAGATGTGTCCAAATAAGATCATAATTCTGCTTAGCTATAGCAGTTTACATGACTATGTGAAATACCAGCACCAAGCTAGAAGAAAAGTCTGCAATGAGCTTACTGAAATTGGACCCACCAAATCTATTTTCCTTGGTTTGGCCAGTGGTATCTGAAATCAAGATCAATTATTATCCATAAACAAATAAAAAAATGGTAAACTTTTAAAACATTTTAGAATTTTCATAAGTATGAAACACTTGTAGAGGAAGACATAAGACTACCAGAATATTATATTACATCATTTAAACTAGTTACTCATATAAACAAGTCTGGGCTTCCGCAGTGACTCAGAAGTAAAGAATCTGCCTGCCAATTCAGGAAATGTGGGTTCAATCCCTAGGTCAGAAAGATCCCCTAGAGAAGAAAATGGCAACTTAGGCCACTATTCTTGCCTGGGAAATTACATGAACAAAGGAACCTAGTGGGCTACCATCCACGGTGTCACAAAAGAATCAGACACAACTTAGCAACTAAGCAATAACCAATCTAACCATCATCCAGTACAGAGTATTCTATACATATTGTTGCTGATAACATCTACAAAAGATTTAGTTAACATATGAGTTTTTCAAACGATAGCTAAAGAAGTCATCAGAGATATACATAATACCTTCAAGGTTCTCTTCAGTCTACCAAGATACACTGTATATGTAAGTAAAGCATTCCACAAGCAGAGCACCATAATTTTCCTCTGCCTGTAGTCACAGTTACAGATTGTTATTGAAACTCTGTAACCAGAAACAAAGATGTGTGTTTTAACAAAATCCTATAAATCTGACCCCATTTGAAGAGGACTGATTCTACAACTGTGACCCAAACATGAAATTATAGGAAACAAAAATAGTACTTTTATAAAAAGAAATTCAGAATGATGTATATCTACTAAATGTTGCCTTTGACTCTTCTCACCTTTTACCTTCTATTGTTAAGAAGAGTGTGTTCATTTATATTTTCTCTATGGCAGATGCATTGATTTACAATGAGGCCATGTGCTAAAATTTAAGTTCTACTGTGTATGAAAGTCTGTCAATGTCAAAAAGAATACATCTGTTCTGCTTTCAGTATAAAGATAAGACATGAGAAATCCAGCTACTGGATAGAGCTTCTGGATGTTCTTTGGGAGCAAGTTGGAGCAAAGCTGTAGAACAGGTCTCTCATACTACTCCGCTGAACCGTGGTTACAGCCCTCCCAAAGAACTGGACTTAAACATTATCCTATCTGCCTGTGTTGGTTATTTCTGCAGTTGATCCTGATCAGATGTCAACCTCAACCATCAGCTACACTACTCCTATTTGTATATTCTCTGTGAGGTTAGATGATAATAAACTTCTTTCCCTTCTAAGGAAACAGGAAACCTGCCACAGTGAAGTTACCACTGGCCAGGCATTCAAATGCAGCGATTTTTCAAATAACATCTTGAGCTTTTAAAATCTTCTCTGACAGAAACTTCCACCAGCGTCCCTGGACTAAAAAATCTGGTTTAGGTTTGCAATATATAATATTATCAAAGATACCCATTTACCTAACTGGAAATGGAGCTCTAGTCTTAGGAGTAATTATGTGGCAGAGTTTTATCATTTATACAGTAAAGGAACCTCAAGCTAGAACCCAGAACGGCAGCTCACTTGAAAACCAAAACTTGATTTCTGCCACTCAAACTGTCCTTTGATGTGCACTTTCGTATCTTGTGTGTTTTTATGTTGATGACTTTTAAGATCTACTCTTAGCCATTTTAAAATATACAATTCAATATTATAACAATAGTCACTGTGCTATATATTACATATTCAGGATTTATTTATTTTATAACTGGAAGTTTGTAACTTTGGCTAGCTTTTCTCATTTCATCTACTCCCTACCCTTCACTTCTGGCAAACACCTATACATTCTTTGCATGTGTGAGCTCAGTTTTGTGTTTTCATTGTTTTAGATTCCACATATAAGTGAGGTCACACAGTATTCATCTTCCACTGTCTTATATCATTGAACGTGGATGGAGAATGAGGGTATTGTGCTGTTGCAAATGGTAATATTTCCTTTGTTTTTCTGGATGTACAATAATCTACATATAAATCATGTGATATTTTTATGCCACATTTTCTTCATTCATCCATTGGTGGGCAGTTAAGTTGCTTTTTATGTTTTGGCTGTGAATTTGCCAATGATGTAATGGACATGAGGGTGTATATATTTTTTTGAATTAATGGTTTACTTTCCTTGTGATATCCATTAGTGAGATTGCTAGATTATATGGTAGTTCTTTTTTAAATTTTTGGAGGAATGTCCATAGTGTTTTCCATAGTGGCTATATGAATTTACATTCCTACCAGCAGATCACGTGCTTCTTTCCTCCACGTTCTTGACAACACTTATTCCCTGTCTTTTTGATCACAGTTATACCAAGAACTGTGAGGTAATATTTCATTGTGGTTTTGATTTGCATTTCCCTGTTGGTTAGTGATGCTGAGCACCTTTTCATGTATCGCTTGTCTATCTGTATGTCTTCTGTAAAAAAAAAAAAAAAAAGTCTATTCAGATCCTCTGCCCATTTTTAAATGGAATTGTTTGGCTTTTGGTGTTGAGTTGCATGAGTTCTTTATATATTTTATTTATTTTTTTCATTTATTTTTATTAGTTAGAGGCTAATTACTTTACAACATTGCAGTGGTTTTTGTCATACATTGAAATGAATTAGCCATGGATTTACATGTATTCCCCATCCCGGTCCCATTGATTAGGTTGCCTTTTCATTTTATCAATGACTTCATTTCCTGGAAAAAAGGTTTTTTTTTTTTTTTAGTTTTACAGAGTCCCGCTTGTTTATTTTTATGTTCTTTTTGTCTTATTTTATTGTTCTTAAAGCCAAAAAAGTATTAACAAGTCCACTTTCAAAGAGCTTACAGCCTAAGTTTTCTTCTAGTTTACAAGTTCTAAGTCTTACATTCAAATCTCTAACCCATTTTCAAGTAATTTTCCTGTGTGTGTATATGTGTCAGTCCCTCAATCGTGTCTGACTCTTTGTGGACACGACTATAGTCTGTCAGGCTCCTCTGTCCATGGAATTCCACAGACAGCAATACTGGAGTGGGTTGCCATTCCCTTCTCTGGATCCCCAGGGGTTGAACCACATTACAGGAAGATTCTTCACCATCTGAGCCATCAAAGAAGCCCATAAATGATGGTCAAATTTCATTATTTTACAGGTGGCTGAACAGTTTTTCCAACACCATTTATTGAGACTTTCCATTCCCCATTGCATTTTCATCTTTCTCATAAATTACTTGACCACAAACATATGGGCTTATTTTGTTCCATTGTTATGTGTGTCTGTTTTATAATAATACCATGCTGTTTTTATTACTATAGTTTATAATATAGTTTGAAATCAGAAAGTGTGATGTCTCCAGCTTTACTCTTGTTTCTAAGGATTGCTTTGGCTATTCAGGTTTTTTGGGGGTTCCATGCACATTAAAGATTATTTAATTTCTCTAAGCTTTTATTTTTATTGAAGTATAGTTGCTGTATAATATTGTATAGGTCACAGATATGCAATATAGTGATTCATAATTTTAAAGGTTATACTCCATTATTATATAATGTTGGCTATATTTTTCAATGGACGTGGGTTTGGGTAGACTCTGGGAGTTGGTGATAGACAGGGAGGCCTAGCATGCTGTGGTTCATGGGGTCACAAAGAGTCAGACACGAATGAGCGACTGAATTGAACCAATATTTTTCATGTTATACAATACATCCTAGTACCTTATTTTATCCTTGTTTTATACCTAGAAGTTTGTAACTCTTAATCTCCTATCCCTATATTGACCCCCATTCCTTCTCCCTACCAGTAACCACTAATTTATTTTATATATCTGAGTCTGCTTTTTTGTTATATTCACTAGTTTGTTGTACTCTTTAGATGCTACATATAAGTGATATCATACAGTATTTCTCTTTCTCTGATTTACTTCACTTAGCATAATGCCTTCCAGGTCCATCCATCCATGCTACAACAAATGGCAAATTTTTATCCCCTTTTATAGCTGAGTAGTATTCCATTGTGTGTGTGTGTGTGTGTACCATATCTCTTTTATCATCAGTTGATGGACACTTTGGTTGCTTAGGTTGTTTCCACATCTTGACAATTGTAGATAATGTTGCTGTGAACATTGATGTGTATATATCAAATGTATAGGTTTATTATGTCCAAACTCTGTATTACCCTGTTTCATGTTCTGGTGTCAGAGTAACCCCTCAGTTTTAAGCAGCAAGAAAACCCATATGACTTCTTTGTGGGGACATTCACACAGCTTGACACATAGGTTCATTATATTTCATCAATATGGATCCAGGTAATCACTTCATGTCTCTCCTACTCCTTCAACCTTGCCTTATAATCTTGGTCATACCACATCAGGGGTGTTAATTGACACTGGCTTAGGTATTATTTGATTTTAGTAAGACATATTAAATTTAAAGGAGGCTTCAAGATTTAGGTTAAAAAATCCCTAAGATAGTGAAAAACACAGTGACCACTATTTATTGCCTTCTTAGACTTTCTTACGAGTTGTTTCTTACTAGTCTTAGCTAGGTCTTTCCTCCTGTTATACCTCAAATAATTCTCTTGTTCAGAGGGTCTTTGAAGGAAAAGATGCAAAGATATTCAAGGAGTTTCTATGCTTATTTTAAATTGTGTATATGGTGTCATATGCAGAATGAAAGAGGTTTATTTTTTCTACATACTGCATATTTTATAAAATGTTATATCTTCAATTATTCAATATTCTACATTTGTGTGACACAAATGTGTTTACTATGTACTTGCTATAGCTATGAATATTCTACACTAATAATGTAAAACTTATAATGTACAATTAGCATAATAGTTTCTAATCAATTTCACAGAGCATAGTGCTGAATTATTGCTGAATTTTTACCTTAATTTTTTTTTTTTTTTTTTTTGCAAAGCATTTGTTTCTGTCAAATAGTAAAAAGAATGTACAAGTTTCAGTATGGAGTTCTAATACTTCAATTAATGAGGAGCTAAAAATAAAAGTCTAGATTCCTTGAGACTCTCCAATCTACAATAGTATATGAATATTATTTATAAACTTAGCTAAGATAATAAACTTTCAAAGTTAATGAGGAAACTGTCTTAATTCTATAAATTAGGTTAAATTATTATCTTCTTATAGATTAAAAGTGAATAAGAAGAAACTAACCTTTAGTACGAGGGCATCAGAGGCCAGACAGACTGAAACCGCAATCACAGAAAACTATCCAATCTAATCACATAGACCAGAGCCTTGTCTAACTCAATGAAACTAAGCCATGCCGGGTAGGGCCACCCAAGATGGACGGGTCATGGTGGAGAGTTCTGGCAAAATGTGGTCCACTGGAGAAGGGAATGGCAAACCACTTCAGTATTCTTGCCTTGAGAACCCCATAAACAGTATGAAAAGGCAAAAAATAGGACACTGAAAGATGAACTACCCAGGTTGGTAGGTGCCCAATATGCTACTGGAGATCAGTGGAGAAATAACTCCAGAAAAAATGAAGAGATGAAGTCAAAGCAAAAACAACCCCTACTTGTGGATGTGACTGGTGATAGAAGCAAGGTCCGAAGTGGTAAAGAGCAATATTGCATAGGAACCTGGAATGTTAGGTCCATGAATCAAGGCAAATTGGAAGAGGTCAAACAGGGGATGGCAAGAGTCAACATCAACATTTTAGGAATCAGCGAACTAAAACAGACTGGAAAGGGGGAATTTAACTCAGATGACCATTATATCTACTACAGTGGGTAAGAATCACTTAGAGGAAATGGAGTAGCCATCATAGTCACCAAATGAGTCCAAACTGCAGTCTTTGCATGCAATCTCAAAAATGACAGAATGATCTCTGTTCGTTTCCAAGGCAAACCATTCAGTATCATGGTAATCCAAGTCTATGCGCTGACCAGTAATGCTGAAGAAGCTGAAGTTGAACGGTTCTATGAAGACCAACAAGACCTTTTAGAACTAACACCCAAAAAGAATCCATTCCCTTCATTATAGGGGACTTGAATACAAAACTACAAAGTCAAGAAACACCTGGAGTAACAGGCAAATTTGGCCTTGGAGTACAGAATGAAACAGGGCAAATAATAGCTGAGTTTTGCCAAGAAAACACACTGGTCATTGCAAACACTCTTTTCCAACAATACAAGAGAAGACTCTACACATGGACATCACCAGATGGCCAACACCAATATCAGATTGATTATATTCTTTGCAGCCCGAGATGGAGAAGTTCCATGCAGTCAGTAAAAAAAAAAGACCAGGAGCCGACTGTGGTTCAGATCATGAACCCCTTATTGCCAAATTCACACTTAAATTGAAGAAAGTAGGGGAAACCACTAGACCATTCAGGTATGACCTAAATCAAACCCCTTATGATTATACAGTAGCAGTGAGAAATTTAAGGGACTAAATCTGATAGACAGAGTGCCTGATGAACTATGGACAGAGGTTTGTGACATTGTACAGGAGACAGGGATCAAGACCATCCCCAAGAAAAATGCAAAAAACCAGAATGCCTGCCTCAGAGGCCTTACAAATAGCTATGAACAGAAGAGAAGTGAAAAGCAAAGGAGAAAAGGAAAGATATACCCTATTTGAATGCAGAGTTCCAAAGAATAGCAAGGAGAGATAAGAAAGCCTTCTTCAGTGATCAGTGCAAAGAAATAGAGAAAAACAATAGAATGGGAAAGATGAGATCTCTTCAAGTAAATTAGAGATACCAAGGAAACATTTCATGCAAAAATGGGCTCAATAAAGGACAGGAATGGTATTGCTCTAATAGAAGCAGAAGATATTAAGAAGAGGTGCCAAGAATACACAGAAGAACTTTACAGAAAGATTCTCATGATACAGATAATCTTGATGGTGTGATCACTCACCTAGAGCCAGACATCTTGGAATGCCAAGTCAAGTGGGCCTTATGGAGATCACTAAGAAGAAAGCCAGTGGAGGTGGTGGAATTCCAGTTAGGCTGTTTCAAATCCTAAAAGATGATGCTGTGAAAGTGCTGCACTCAATATGTCAGCAAATTTGGAAAACTCAGCAGTGACCACAGAACTGGAAAAGGTCAGTTTTCATTTCAATCCCAAAGAAAGGCAATGCCAAAGAAAGCTCAGACTACCTCACAATTGCACTAATCTCACATGCTAGTAAAGTAATGCTCATAATTCTCCAAGCCAGGCTTCAACAACATGTGAACCATGAAATTCCAAATGTTCAAGCTGCTTTTAAAAGAGGTAGAGGAACCAGAGATCAAATTGCCAACATGTGCTGGATCATCAAAAAAGCAAGAGAGTTCCAGAAAAACATCTACTTCTGCTTTATTGACGATGCCAAAATCTTTGACTGTGTGGATCACAACAAACTGTGGAAAATTTTGAAAGAGATGGCATTAACAGACCCCCTGACCTGCCTCTTGAGAAATCTGTACACAGGTCAGGAAGTAACAGTTAGAACTGGACATGGAAAAACAGACTGGTTCCAAATAGGAAAAGGAGTACGCCAAGGCTGTATATTGTCACCCTGCTGATTTAACTTATATGCAGAGTACATCATGAGAAACACTGGGCTGGATGAAGCACAAGCTGGAATCAAGATTGCCAGGAGAAATATCAATAACCTCAGATATGCAGATGACTCCACCCTTATGGCAGAAAGTGAAGAAAAACTAAAGAGCCTCTTGATGAAAGTGAAAGAGGAGAGTGAAAAAGTTGGCTTAAAACTCAACATTCAGAAAACTAAGATCATGGTATCCAGCCCCATCACTTCATGGCAACTAGATTGGGAAACATTGTAAACAGTGGCTGACTTTATCTTTTGGGGGGCTCCAAAATCACTGTAGGTGATGACTGCAGTGATTAAATTAAAAGACGCTTACTCCTTGGAAGGAAAGTTTTGACCAACCTAGATAGCATATTAAAAAGCAGAAGCATTACTTTGTCAACAAAGGTCCATCTAGTCAAGGCTATGGTTTTTCCAGTGGTCATGTATGGATGTGATAGTTGGACTATAAAGAAAGCTGAGCACAGAAGAATTGATGTTTTTGAACCGTGGTGTTGGAGAAGACTCTTGAGAGTCCCTTGGACTGCAAGGAGATCCAACCAGTCCATCCTAAAGGAGATCAGTCCTGAGTGTCCATTGGAAGGACTGATGTTGAAGCCTAAACTCCAATACTTTAGCCACATGGTGCTAAGAGCTGACTCATTTGAAAAGACCCTGATGCTGGGAAAGATTAAGGGCAGGAGGAGGGGATGATAGAGGAGGAGCTGTTTGGATGGCATCACCGACTCAATGGACATGAGTTTGAGTAAACTCTGGGAGTTGGTGATGGATAGGGAGGCCTGGCGTACTGCAGTCCATGGGGTCACAAAGAGTTGGACAGGACTGAGCGAAGGAACTGAACTGAAATATAGTACTGTTTATGACCCTTGAATGGAAGTAATTAGAAGGCATCTGTGACTAGATTTAGGGCAAAGAAGAACTGAACATTTATCGACCTTAAGAAGCCAAGAAAGTAAGATCTCAGCAAGGCATTTGACACATTTTTTTTGCTGCTTACCTCTCTCTCTCCCTTTCTCTTTCTAACTCATTTCCTTCTTTCTAGACAAATTCATTTACTCCCACTGCCTCTTCTTTTTCTACTTGACAGAAAACATGCTGCCCAACATTTCCTGAGTATCACAAGTGCATCTGTTACAGAAGGACTCTATTTCTAATTTTATTAATAAAAAAAAAGAAAAAATTGTGAGGAATTACTGTGATTGGTTCAGCTTGGTTTCAGTGCCCACTCCAAACAAACCAATAGTGGCCAGAGAAAAAGGAAAGCCTCAAATGGAACCCAAAGTGATGGTTGTGAAGGAATAGAGGTTTTGAAACCCATAATAGGGTGCTATAATCTAGTGAAAGGGAGAAATGACTGGCATATAAACTTGTTCAACAACCTACACAGACTATAGCTTAATCAACAGCTCCAGACTTCAGCTATATATTTCACTCCTTTAATCAAACTCCCTACAAGTTTTGAGTCATGTTACAAGAAAATAGAAGGAAAAAAAAAAAGAAAATAAAAGGAAGATTTTAAACCTGCAAACAAACAAATTTGTGGATCTGGATTTGAAAAAGTTCACTATTTTCCTGTAGGTTTTATGTACTATAGGTTTCATGTGAAATCTTGTCCTTTTATTATTCGCATGACTGAGGGTCAATGTATTTTATTTGTTTATATATTCTGCAGAATATATTAAGATAGTATAAATTAAAATCAAGTAAAAATGAAACAACACAGCTTCTGAAAATCAGGAAATTTAAAGTCAATTTAGAAATTATGAATAAATTAAAAATATAAAAAAATATCGACAATGTATACAATTCTGACCCGAAATTAATACTTGAACACATATAAAATACACATGGAGAGTGTTTATTGCATTCAAGTATTTCAGTTTTCAGTATTTGGGGACAGGGAGAATAAATATGTAAATTTAGATATTTTAATAAGCATATGCTAATTGCTTTCAAAAAGAAATTTGTGGCTAAATTTGTGTTTTTCCACAGTGGATGTATAACTCAGAATAGAGGGTGGGAGAAAGTTAATGATTCCAAAGGAAAATGTTTTACTTTCCAGAATGTAAATCAGGGAATTTACTGTCCAAAACTTTCCATTACTTAGGCTATTTATTACAGGGAGTATTAAATAACATGAGATGAAAGTGACAGAACAGATTTTTTTGATAAGTACACACTATTTTAAATAGTAGCTTCTGATAAATTGATGTAAATCTAAAACATCTTGAAAATGAACTACACTATTTCAAGTAGCTGAGACCAAAAATGAGACATCTGCCAGAGAGTCAGAAAAAGAACGAGTGACAAGATCAACAGAAGTTGAGTGCCTGCAAGTTGTAAAACATTTTATGGCATGATCTAGATGTTATTTTTTTTTCTTTTTTTAAGTGAAAGATGGAAAGTGATTCCAGCATGCCATATTTCTGGCATGAGGGAAATTTTTAATAGTCTCTACTTTGAAAGCCATCAAAGTGAGAGATTGTGTATCTGTAGTGGTATCTTCAAAAATGGAACGAGCCATTTTTTTTTAAATAAAAATCTGCATCATTTGAGAATGTGGAATAACAGATATGGAGCAGAGAAGGGAGTGTTGCAGTTAATACCTGAGGTGGAGGTGCAGAGGATAAAAGTCAGAGGTTTAGAACTTCCCACTCTGTTCAAGATCCTTTGACCTCTGCTAATTGTTTAATGCAAACTGTATGTTTCAAAAATTCTTGTATAACTCGCTGCAATCAGCTAGGAATTAACAACAGTCAAGTTACTCTGAATAAATGTAGGGCAGATACTATAAACTCCTTAGATTCCCAAGGTCCTAAAATTTTTCTAAAATACTAGAATAAAAATGAAACTACAGAATTGTCTTCCAGATCTCTTCCTCTGCAAAAGGATACCACCACTTTTGATAGCATAACTGCTACTTCTAATTGAAAATCTTGATCACTGGAAATTAGCTCTGATTATCATTGACTGATTATTTCTGCTGAAACTCTCTGTTTCCAAACTTTACTTTGTTAAAGATTTGGCACCTTGCCTTACCGCCAGGGTAGCTGTGGTTTTGTGGAAAAGTCATGTCCGACTCTTGCGACCCCATGGACTGTAGACCACCAAGCTCCACTGTCCATGGGATTTTCCAGGCAGGAATACTGGAGTGGTTTGACATTTCCTTCTTCAAGGGTTCTTCCTGACCAAGGGATCAAAACTGGTCTCCTGCACTGCAGACAGATTCTTCACCGACTGAGCTATCAGGAAAGCCCTGAAAAACTTAAACCCACTGAAGGGGCTCCTATGTAATTATCTCCTTCTAGCTCTTCTGCTCTCTGTTTAGACATGGTGGGGATTTGAACCCTCTGATGAGAATATTCCAGTTTTTTTGGTTAGTCTATCTCTCAATTCAGTTCAGCTGATCAGTCATGTATGACTCTTTGTGACCCCATGGACCGCAGTACCCCAGGCTTCCATGTCCATTACTAACCCCCAGAGCTTGCTCAAACACATGTCCATCGAGTCATGATGCCATCC
The DNA here is from genome assembly GCF_023699985.2 of Odocoileus virginianus. Taxonomy (NCBI): domain Eukaryota; kingdom Metazoa; phylum Chordata; class Mammalia; order Artiodactyla; family Cervidae; genus Odocoileus; species Odocoileus virginianus. The sequence continues at coordinate 20,595,263 of NC_069698.1, forward strand.
AACCATGTTATCCTCCATCATTCCCTTCTCCTCCTGCCTTCAATCTTTCCCAGAATCAGGGTCTTCTCCCATGAGTCAGTTCTTCACATCAGGTGTCCAAAGTGTTGGAGTTTCAGCTTCAGCATCAGTCCTTCCAATGAACACCCAGGACTGATCTCCTTTAGGATGGACTGGTTGGATCTCCTTGCGGTCCAAGGGACTCTCAACACCAAGAAGACCAAGGAATCTTCTCCAACACCATAGTTTAAAAGCATCAATTCTTCATCACTCAGCTTTCTTAATAGTTCAACTCTCTTGTTCACATATGACTACTGGAAAAACTATAGCTTTGACTAGATGGACTTTTGTTGGCAAAGTAATGTCTCTGCTTTTTAATATACTGTTTGGTTGGTCATAACTTTCCATCCAAGGAACAAGTGTTGTATAATTTCATGGCCGCAATCACCATCTGCAGTGACTTTGGAGCCCCCCAAAATAAAGTCTCTCACTGTTTCCACTGTTTCCCCATCTATTTGTCATGAAGTGATTGGACCGGATGCCAAGGTCTTAGTTTTCTGAATGTTGAGTTTTAAGTCAACATTTTCACTCTCCTCTTTCACTTTCATTAGGAGGCTATTGGGCTTTTCTTCACTTTCTGCCATAAGGGTGACACCATCTGCATATCTGAGGTTATTGATATTTCTCCCAGAAATCTTGATTCCAGCTTGTGTTTCATCCAACCCAGCATTTCACATGATGCTCTCTGCATATAAGTTAAATAAGCAGGGTGACAATATACAGATTTGACGTACTCCTTTTTCCTATTTGGAACCAGTCTGTTGTTCTATGTCCAGTTCTAACTATCGCTTCTTGACCTGCATATGGATTTTTCAGGAGGCAGGTCAGGTGGCCTGGTATTCCCATCTCTTTAAGAATTTTCCACACAGTCTTCATATCTGGCCTGGAGGATTCCAAGCCATTTTCACTAACATTGACTGTTATACAATACTTCAAATATGTGCTTGCCTTCTTCCTAAAAGTTCAGCTCTTTTTCTCTGTCCTCATTGTGGTTATGTAACTCAGTAAACAGAAAACTGGGTCAGGGTAGCCCTGAATCCTTAGCATTATTTGTAGCAGAAGGATATCCATTAAAACTACTGATCATGTCTCTGGTCCCCAAGACTTTCTTAAGCAGCTTATGATTACTCTACTCACCACTGGTGCATTGTTTAAATCAAGAGCAAAAAATCATGACTTCATTCTCCCTTATCCTATCTCTTAAAAGGGATAGAATTATTAAATATTCCTCACAGTAACCTACAGTGATTTAACTTAGGTTTATTGACTGTAATAACTCTATACCTTAACCCTAGAAGGGAGTGATGGTACTCATAAGATACATGAAAAGTTAACAAGCTAGATTAAAATTAATTTTGAATATGAACATGAAGAGGTACCAAAATGCAAGAATTACAAAATGCATCCCTCAGTTAGCTCACAATTTTGCCTATATTTTATAGTCTGGATCATGATATTTTCAGTGAAAAGTGAATAAATATTGAATAAATCCTCCTCATATAACAACTTACTAAGCTAATTTAAGCAGCAGTTGGACTAATTAAAAAGATGTTAAACAGAAGATATCTAAGTTTAGGTTTCCCATAGCCCATTCTGAAACTGATTGCCTTATTTGGAAGATGATCCCAGAAAACTTGATTAAAATATGGGAGCATGGAATTGGAGGAGAAAAGCCAATATGGTATATTACTGAACTAGTAACCACTGCAGGTAATAGGGGCTAAGGTTTCAAGCACATCTTAAAATTTCCCTCAAGATTGTGAGGAAACGTGTGTATTTATTTACCATTTCCATTTGGTTAAGATTATCTCTAGATCAGTGTTCAGTAAAAGGCTAGATAGTAAACACCGGGGGTTTGGCAAACCACGTGATCTCTGTCACACTATGCAACACTGCCATTGTAATATAAAAGAATCAAACAGATAAGTGGTTAACAAATGGCTATTGTGTTCCTTTATTTACTAAAACAAGTAGGGAGCTGCATTTGGCTTGAGAGTCATGGCTTGACAACTCCTTCCTCTTCTAGACTCTCCATCACCCTGCACAGCATAGCAGAATGTGATCTTGCAACCAGAAAACATCCTTAGATGGAAAGATGCAGGAAGCCATGGGCTTCTGTGGAAATTTCCATAGTGACTTATTGGGAAATTCAAAGGATATATGTAGTAAAGATTATGAAGATAATAAAATTTGAAGTCAGAAAAGGAAATTACTTAAAAGAAAAATAGCAACAGAACTATGTTGCATTTTAAAAATCAGGATAAAGAGGCATCTAAATATTGTTGTTGTATAGTCATTAAATTGTGTCTGAATCATTTGCAATATCATGGACTGTACCCGCCAGCCTTCACCGTCCATGGGATTTCACAGGCGAGAATACTGGAGTGGATTGTCATTTCCTTCTCCAGGGGATCTTCCCGGCCCAGGGATCGAACCTGTGTCTCTTAAGTCTCCTGCATTGGCAGATGGATTGTTTAATCACTGAGCCACCAGAGAAGCCTAACCTAAATACTGGATGTGCCAAAATGTTCATTCAGGGTTTTCCATAAGATATTACGGATACCCCCAAATGAGCTTCTTGGCCAACCCAACACTATGTCAGGAGTCTCAAATTATTTTCTTTTAAAGATAAATCTCATTATGTTGGACACCTTAAATGTGTTTCATGCCAATTATATTTCAATAAAATTAAGTCCTAGATTATAAGAAAAAGACTTTAAATCTTTTTTATCCTGAATGATTAAGTTATAAAATTATTTCTTTTTGATATGTATTATCACATGAACACTAGCTATTGCCTAGTACTTTGCTCTTTATCCATACCACGTCTAATTAGCAACATTGCATAAGAGCATCTCTTATGCCCGCAATGACAATGTGATTATTCCTTGAAAATTACAAATCTTCAGTAAATGTGTGGGGTTTTAAAGACATTTTAAATCAGATAAAATAGAAATTAGTAAAAGATAGGGTAATGAAGCTTGAAATCCGACATCACCTTACCGAATCTCAAATATAAGCATGTGTGACCATTTTGAAATTTGTTAGTACAAAACTACAATTCAAGAAACTAAATTATCACTTTAGAAAATGGCTAAATAAGTTACAAATTATTTACTTTTTTAAACTTAGCATTCATTTTATAGGTATTTCACATTCATATTACATGTAGTTCACAAAGTAACACTTCAAAAACAAGGACTCACACATATGTTCCAGGTGAACCAAATAAAGGAAAGCTGCAGAGATGTAATTTGGGAAATTTTAAAAACACGTTAATAAGGTATTTTCATTTTGTGACTTTTCTAATTTGATTTTCAGTTAGGCTGTACCTGAAGAACTTTGACTTCTAACCATATCTTTATTGAACATAATTTTAAGATAAATGAAAGATCAAAACAAAAATGTACATAAGGTAATAGCTTTTCTACTGCAGTTTTAGAAGACTGTATTAGAGTTCAGTCATAAGCAACAATATTATTGCCTCATAAAATAGCCCAGTAGAGCTAGACTATTATCCCAATTGTGGTGCTATAAGACTTGATGAAAAATGTGTGCAATAACTATGAATGTAAACATGCAAGTGTATTGGATTTTTCTTTTCTTCCACATCAAGAGGTGGAAGTAGCAATACAAGAGAAAAAGAATGAAAAAGTAAAGGAATCAGATGTATGAACCATAAAAACATAGCCTAACAGCAAGTATTATAATGTTGCTGTGATATCTTAATAGAGGAAAATATTGGTGTTCATAATGTACTTACAAATTACTGGTTCATAAAGCTCAGTAGGATGGAGGCACAACCAGGATGTTATCTAAGTCTAGTGGGAAAGTAGAATTAAACTAAGTTTTGAAGACCTTATATCTTTAAATCTCTAATTTATTTACTAGTAGATAGAAGCACAGGAGAGAGATTGTGAAGGACATAGTGTGTGTATATAGACCTTATAAGATGAACTCACCTCAGAAAATAAAAATGGAAGAACAGGTATCTATTTAGAATGCATATGCTATATTTTGGGGCTGAAAATATCACTTGGTTTTTGATTGCCTACAGATTTTGTGTAGTGTTTTTTTTTAATATGTTTGCTTGTTTTCCCATTCCACATCAGTCAAAAATGGGTCTATGCATCTATAATTTTTTATTTTATATATATTGACTTTGCAACTATTTTACTTCCTAAGATAGGTAACTATGGTAGACACAATTCTAAAGTGACCCCAATCACTTTAAAATCACTGAGGCCCTACTTTCCCTTTGAGTGTGAGTACAACCATTGAATTAGATGTGATATCACATTAGGAGTCATTTACTAGTCAGCTGACTTTTAGTTTAAAGAAAAGGTGTGTGGGTGGCTGGGGATATCCTAAGTATGCATAACCTAGCCAGGTGAATCCTTAAAAGGAGATGAAGCATCAGAGAAATTATCCTTCTGGCCTGACTGAAGAAATAAACCAGCGAGTTGTGAGTAAGCCTAGAGGAAGGGGCATCTAGAAATTGAGACTGACCTCGGCTGACAGCCAGCCAGAAAAAAACAGGGGCTTCAGAAACTACAGTCTCAAGCACTGAATTCTGCTACACAATATGAAGGCTAGCACTTTCTATTTTTGGTAATTTTAGTTTTTTACAAATAAATATTTTCTCAACATTTCTAGTGTTTTAAATTGCAGGGTAATAAGTAAATGTTAATAGCATTATTTTTTCCTTAGTTATAACTGATGGAGAGATTTTAATATTTGACTAATTTTTGAAAACTATAGAACAGTTATACTTTTTCCATTGATTATTAAGTCACTCTGCATCATTTCATTGGTAGTCAGCTATTTTGATTATGATGTGGCAGTCAGGGTGTGTGTATCTTTGTGTTAAAGAAAGGGAATATCTTTTCTGAATTGTATTGAGTCTCTTGAAACTGGAAGTTTAAAATTTTCATTAAATTTGGATAAATACTATCATTTCTTCAAATACTTTTATCTGCAAGGATAACTTCGTCTTCTCATCTGGTACTCCAGTTGCTCATATATTATACTGCTTGTTCCTATATCACTGAGGCTCTGCTCTTTTTTTTTTTAGCTTATTTTTTATACTTCAATTTGAACAATTTTTATTGTACTGTTTTTAAAACTCACTGGGGTGGTGGAAATTTGGAGATTCTAATACATTGTTGTATTATTCAGTGAAAATTTTGTTTCTTATATTCCTTTTTACATTTCTGGAATTTCCATTTGGTTCTTTCTTGGTGGTGGTTCTAATAGTAAATCTGAAATTTCCTCTTTGCTCCTCTGTTTTCTTTTTAAATACTTCAAGATATGTCTAATAGCTTTTAAAAATTTATTTGTTTATAAATGAAACAAAGGTGAATATTTTTCAGTGATAAAAGGTACAATTCACAAAGAAGATGAAAGTGAAAGTGAAGTCGCTCAGTTGTGTCCAATTCTTCACGACCTCGTGGACTGTAACCTTCCAGGCTTCTCGGTCCATGGAATTTTCCAGGCAAGAGTATGGGAGTGGGTTGTCATTTCCTTCTCCAGGGGATCTTCCCCACCCAGGGATTGAACCCGGGTCTCCCGCATTGCAAGCAGACGCTTTACCATCTGAACCACCAGGGAAACCCACAAAGAAGATGGACAAATGTATTTAAAATTTTGCATATCATATGTTGTTATTAGATATCCAAAGGATAAAACATTACTAAAAAATATGAACTTTACTGAATTTCAAAATGTAGAATTGTTTAGCTGTTTAAATGAATGTTTTGCTAAGTCCATCATTTTTGTTGTTTATAGTCTATTGGTATTGGTTTATTTTCATTCCTGATAAGGGGTGACATTTTTCCTGTTTCTCTACTACACACTTATATTAAGATGTTCTTACCTGGTGTGTGCTGGACATTTTGAGCACAACATTGTTGAGAGTCTGGACTTTGCTTAATTAATATAGCAAATCATTTTGTTTGGATTGCTAGTTGCTTTACTGGAGGATGACTTCATCTTTCTGAGCTCTTTCCTTGAGCTTTGTTCAGGTGGATCTAGAGTGGTCTCTACTTTGGGGTTATGTAGACTTACCCAAATATATGGACTCTCTGGGTTGTCTCATGAGTGCCTGGAGTTCTCTGTGAGGTTTCTCCAGTCTGACATGTCAGAACTCCTATTTTTCTACTCCTACATAAAGTTCAATATTTGTTCAGCTCACAGAAATCTGGTAGTTATATTTTCCCAGTTGTTATACTTTATCAGGTCTTATGGGCTTGCCTGGTCACTCAGACAGTAAAGAATCTGCCTGCAATGCAGAAGACCTAGGTTTGATCCCTGGGTTAGGAAGATCCCCTGGAGAAGGGAATGGTTACCCACTCTAGTATACTTGCCTAGAAAATTCCATGAGCAGATGAGGCTGGTGGGGTATGAATCTCAACCTTTGAATGTACAGCTTAGTTTTTGGCTCTCTGCAGAGAATTCCTTCTCTGCATTGTTCTTGCCACTAAAGACCCCTGTGTCCCACTGCCTCAGTGACTCTGAGTCCAGTCTATTTCCTCAGCTTGATGAGTCTTCTATGCACTATTTGGCCTTCACTTCCTATACGACAGTCAAGAAAATGCTTCCAGGCTGGTACTGATAACAAGCCTAAACCTTAACTCTCATAATCTCATCTCTCAATGGTCACACTCTTTATGCACAACATAGAATTACTTCATACAACTTATATATACACTTAAAATGTGTTTTTAATAGAAGGGCTAGTCCAGCACAAGTTATTTCATCATAACCAAAGATGACAGTTCTTATTTTAAAATCTATACTGTCCTAATAGCCATATGAAATATTTCATCCTATCCCACCCTCTTCCTTTGAAACACTAACCAGCTCTGCCACAATCTTCCCTATTTATGGACCAGATTTTTGATTCACAATCTGTTTAGATCAATACTAACTAAAGAAAGTGAAGTTTTTGTTGCTTTTCCAAGAAATGCTTCTCAAACTTGTTTGGTGGCAACTGGGAATTATATTTACTTTTTTAAAAATTTAATTTATTGCTATGTATCTTTTATAAATATTTTCTTTATGAAAACTTTGACTTCTAAATAACTTTGAATATATACATACACACACAAGGTATATACGTACTTCATAATCTACATCACAGGCCCCCAACCTCCAGGATCTAATGATTGATGATCTGGAGATGATATAATAATAAAAATAAAGTGCACAATAAATTTAATATGTTTGAATCATCTCAAAACCATCCCCCCTCAATTCAGTCCCTGGAAAAATTGTCCTCCATGTAAACAGTCTCTAGTGCCAAAAAGATTGGGAACTGTTGGACAGAGAATAACCTTTATACATTTGAATCTTCAGATATTAAAAATCTGAGAGATATTTAAGAATATTTTCAACCTAAGATTTTATTTAGATATATACATATGTAATATATACATGCATATGCTATGCTGTGTTCACTCGCTTCTGTCGTGTCTGACTCTTTTTTTTCCCCATTTATTTTTATTAGTTGGAGGTAATTATTTTACAATATTGTAGTGGTTTTGCTATACATTGACATGAATCAGCCATGGATTTACATGTGTTCCCCTTTGTAATACTATGGACTATAGCCTGTCAGGCTCCTCTGTCCGTGGGAATCTCCAGACAAAAATACTGAAGTGGGTTGCCATGCCCTCCTCCAGGGGATCTTCTTGACACAGGGGTCAAACCTGAAACTCCTGCATTGCAGGCAGATTCTTTACTGCTGAATCATCAGGGAAGCCCCATATACATACATGCTATTATGTAAATATATAAAATATGTAGTGCATATATATTATTTGTTATATATTTAATTTGTTTTAGAATATTGAATGAAAATTGGAAAGCATTATATTGAATTCTATTTTACTAGGAAGAAAAAATTTAAGGAATAATGGAAATATATATTTCTTTTTGCTCAAGCTAGATAAAAATAATGAGACTTCTAAAGTTATCTAAAGTTTGTAGAGCATAGGAGAGCAAATGATAGGTGTGAAAATAATACAACAGTTTGAGACAAATTGAAGCAGAGGTAAACAGATTAGAAATTCTGAGTTTGAAAAACAGATACCTTTAGCAGTACTTTTTGTAAAAATGAATCCCCTGCCACATGTTGCAATATAATATAAGAATTTGATATCCCACATGTTAAAACCTTTCTAATATAAATTATTGGAAAATCCAGCATAGCTAATAGGTCTCCACTGCCTTTGACAACAGAAACTTTTAGAACTGGTCTCAACTAATCCTTTATGGTGTCTCAGGGGTGGATCAGCTATTAACTACTCTGAGTAATACAGTCTCCTTAAAAGGAGCTCAGTAGTGGGTCCCGGGAGGCAGGTGCATCAAAGGACACAGGGTAGTACTGGTGAAGCATTTTGCATCAAACTCAGGAGTGTTACTTAGCCATTTAAACAAAATAAATAAATAAATAAAAATTATCTTTAATCAAAGTCTGCAGTTTTACTGGTAACCATTAAGAAATGAGAGTTGTGATATAAACTTGTTAAAATATTACTAGTCTGACAGTTTTTTGTTGCACTGTGATCAAGCTTCTATAGGGAATTGGTAGTCAACACGTTATTATTTTAAGAAATTGCTTTTGTAAGAATATCTTCATAAAAACCTGTTGAGGAGTGGGTGGTTTGAGATCTCACTAATTTATCATTGTCAAACAAGGAGAGAATTTGAAAGAGCAACAGAATTATCTCAGCTATATTTTTTCCATTGATTTTATTTGGTAATACATTTGGGTCTATAATTAGTCATTTTTATTAACAAATATCCATCTATATTATAAGCAAAATATAAATTCTCAAAATGTCTTTATCAACCTAATAAGAGAAGCACATTATAGAAGTTTAAACTGTTCCTAAAAAATCAAGTTTTACTACAGAGAACATGCCATGTTTCAGAGTTATTACAACAATTTGCAATACATTTTGGGATTATCAATAAAACTCAGATTTGTGAATAAAACCCATCATAAATATTCACCATAGTGTTATGTAAGAAAGAAGGCAATGAGTTTTCAACATTAAGCAACAATTCCTCACGTTTAAATTTTTCGACAATAGACACTAAAATGATAAAAGAAAAAATGAAAAGTGTACAACTCTTCATGACATCCCTACATATGTGTATGTGTATGCAGATACACACACATATCTACACACATATTCATATATGAGCTTTTGCAGAGGTGCCAAGTTAATATTCAGAATCATATTGGCTAAGTTAACTCAACACTGTAGAAGCTGAATATTTCATACGTATGAAAATGCCTAATGCAAACTGCACTGTTCTGTGTAATTAATGAGTGTGTAAAAGAAGAGATTGGAAAATGCAAAACATCTCCATAAAGAATTCAGAGGCAGGTGGTTTATTTGTCCATGAAATAAATCTTTAATTAGTGCTCTGGAATATGATTTTGCAAAACAATATTTGTTCCATGTTTCCTACCACAAAAAGAAAAGTCAAGATATCTGCCTTTATTCCTCTGAAATAAATCATTTCTTTATATAATGATAAATGTATACATTAAGAAAATATCACATATATTACAGCCAGAAAGTCTCAACCCACATGCAAAACTCACCATGATAATCTTCTTGTTATTGAACATGTACTTTAGGCTGCTTTTCTTAAAATTTGAGAAACAGGAGGGCATGAAAACAGCAGAAAATGGTAATTCTGTAGTTTGAACCATATCAGAAATGAGACTAGGACAGGGAGAGAATGGCAAGTTGGATGTGAAGGAGACACAAGTTGTAAGTTAGGAAATTCAAACAGGGTAGAGAATGAAGTGATTTAGCAATTTTTTTTTTGTAGAATTCATTGTAGACTTTTCCACAACTCCTAAAATTTATTGAAAATACATGTTTGTAGGTAAATATTGATTATACATTTGGTTCCTGATGTTAAAACCTGAAGCATTTTATTAACTATACTCAATCTTGGTTTGTGATCCACATGTATCGTGTGCCAATAGTCTCATTGACTATTTGATCTGGGCCACTGGGTGCTTTTTATGAGATTAAAACGAGTAGCTGCTAGGAAGGCTTGTCATTCAGTAACTGATGTTAGATTCTAGCTCCCTCTGTGTTGTATGACCAAGCTCAAGGTCTGTTGGTCAAGTATTTAACATTTTGAAATGAACATGTGAAAGAAGTGTATTTCCAAAGGTTAGGAAGACCTACTTATGTGTAATCTAGGAACAGAGTAGGCAAAATGGAGAAAGACAGGAGAAGCAGCAGCCAGCATCAAGAGTCATGGAAATAAGTAGCAGGGACCCATTTGTGACTCAGATACAGAAGCAAAATTTTCAAAATAGGTCTTTCCAATTTTGAGCTGGGTCCTTAGGAAGATTGTCAAGCGGTCCCGATTTTGAGGTTGTAGTTCAGTTCAGTTGCTCAGTCATGCCCAAGTCTTTGTGACGCCGTGGAGTGCATCACGCCAGGCCTCCTTGTCCATCACCAACTCCCGGAGTTTACTCAGTCATGTCCCTTGAACTGGTGATGTCATCCAACCATCTGGTCCTCTGTTGCCCCCTTCTCCTCCTGCCTTGAATCTTTCCCAGCATCAGGGTCTTTTTAAATGAGTCAGTTCTTCGCAACAGGTGGCCAAAGTATTGGAGTTTCAGCTTCAACATCAGTCCTTCCAATGAATATTCAGGACTGATTTCCTTTAGGACGGACAGGTTGGATCTCCTTGCAGTCCAAGGGACTCTCAAGAGTCTTCTCCAACACCACAGTTCAAAAGCATCAATTCTTCTGTGCTCAGTTTTCTTTATAGTCCAACTCTCACATCTGTACATGACCACTGGAAAAACCATAGCTTTGACTAGATGGACCTTTGTTGGAAAAGTAATGCCTTTGCTTTTTAATATGCTATTTAGGTTGGTCATGACTTTTCTTCCAAGGAGTGTCTTTTAATTTCACGGCTGCAGTCACCATCAGCAGTGATTTTGGAACCCCCCAAAATAAAGGAAGCCACTGTTTCCACTGTTTCCCTGTTTATTTGCTATGAAGTGATTGGACCAGATGCCATGATCTTAGTTTTCTAAGATCATGTTGAGTTTTAAGTCGACTTTTTCACTCTCCTTTTTCACTTTCACCAAGAGTTTGTAGAGATGTATGGATTAAGTCAGACAACCTGAGAAGTTAGCTGATTCCTAGTGGGATTGAACTCAAACTTTCAGCCTTATAGTGTTCATCCATTGATTTTGACTGCATGACCTCCAGCAGCTAGGAGGTGAGTCACAGTGATTTTTTTTTCCCCTAATACAAGAATAAAAAATACAGAAAGTAGTGATGAAAAAATATTCTGTCCTTATTGATACAAAGGTCATTTTTAAAAAATTTTTGTTCTAATATGATTTTTATGATGGGAGAACTAAGATTAAAGTTGGTTAGATCTACCAGAAATGCCATGGCCAGTGACAAAAGAGTATACCATATCTAAGACAGAAGATGAAGCAGAAAAATGATCATAACACTGTACTTCACAGAACAAAAGTAAAGAGCCAAGTCATAATAACATCTAGTAAACAACCAGATGGTTGCAAACACTCAACAATCAACAGATTTTTTTTATTTTTTAATTAAACTTTTACAATGAATCAGGTGTTATATTTGTGTAATTAAGTGAACAACATATTCTTTGTTCCAAGGAGTTTAAGATATATTAAAATGTTAGCCCAAGTGAAAGTGGAAGTCGCTCAGTTGTGTCCAACTCTTTGCAAACCCCATGGACTATACAGTCCATGGAATTCTCTAGGCCAAAATACTGGAGTGGGTAGATTTTCCCTTCTCCAGGGTATCTTCCCAACCCAGGGATCAAATCCAGGTCTCCCACATTGCAGGTGGATTCTTTACCAACTGAACTATAAGGGAAGACCAAGTAGATGTGAACAAACTTGCCTTGTTTCTTGATGCTCTCTCATGTTCTTATAGCACCTTAAGGATACTGCAGATTTAGAAACCTTCATGTTTATTAATGATGACATAAAGATGTAGGCAAGTGTCTTGGATTCTGAAGGTAAAAAGAAAAAAAAAAAATATACTTAGAATACCCAGCCAATTTACTACTCTGAACTAGTGATGTAACTACAATGGCAGGCAGAATCACGGCCATATGTTCTCTATTAACTAATGTGGACCTATTTCCTATTTCCCTATTATCTTTCTCATCTGGCTGCCTGTCTTCCCCTAAGACAAAGACTTCAAAATGGAAATGGAAACATAAATGTAAATTTATTCTACACAGGGACTTAGGTCCAGTAGTTAAGACTTTGCCTTCCAGTGTGAAGGATGAGGGTTTGATCCCTGATCTGGGAGCTTAAATCCCACATGCCTTGTGGCCAAAAAAACAAATCATGGAACAGAAATTCTGTAAATTTCTGTAAATATTTACAGAAATATTGTAAGGATGTCTCATCTACACACAATAAAAATTTTCTTTCCTACACATATCTACTGATTGTATTTAACTTTTTATCATAACCTTGAAGATAATCTTTGAGTGTTATCCTAATAGGAAATTAGGTATGTGTTGATATAATATTTATTTGAATAGATATAATGATAGCATTATTTAGGTTAAAGATGGCAGGAATTTCAAATAGAAAGTTAATATAAGAAATACAAGCCTATTTAAAATATTTGGAAGGCTACATTTTAGACATTCACTGCCAAATTCATAGAATTTTTTATTACATGATTTCAGGTAGGAAAGCCATAACTTTAGAATAAATTATTTTCATATACATATAAATATTTGTAAAATTATCATTACATATAATTTGAAAGGAAATGTTTTTTTTTTATTTTGTTAGTTAATTTTAAATAGTATTAGATCCTTCGATTCGAGCTACTATTGAAGTATATGAACTATGAGGATATTGATCAAGTGAGTCCCCTAAGAGTATGATTTATAAATACTATATAACGGATAATGCAGCAGCAGAAGGCAACTAAAGTAGAGTGGGGTAGTAGATTTTGAATTTAAATCACTATCCACATTTCTCACTATTTTTGAGTCTTAATTTTGGTTTGTTTAACAAAAATACAAGGACAGATAAAAATACAATAAAGAATGTATTGCAACAGAAAAGTACTTTCCCTAACTCATACCTTTAGAACATGAAAGAAAACTTACTTATTGCACTGTGGAATGAATTGTAGCTCAGAGAGGTAAACTGACAAGCTCCAGACTATACATATTTTAATAGATTTATAACAATTAGAACCAGATTTTTTCCTACTCTCAGTTCTACAGTCTTTCAAATATTTAAACAATAACTCTTAAACTGCAGAAATTATTTATATAGAATAATACAGACTCTTCACTGTCTACAAAGCTTTAAAAAGCAGTGATTATGCAGGATTGGTTTATATAAATGTAAATTTTGTTAGCAATAAGATTATATGAACAATTTGTTGGGGTTTTGGGGGATTTGATGAAATTAACATTTTTGTTATTTGTGATGAAGGGTTTATTAATTTTTAAAAATACTTCCATATCTAAATCTCAAAGGAATTTAGTCACTGTCAATCTAACCACACAAATAAATGGATTAAATACATGAATGAGTTATTTCTTTCTGTCTGTAATACTGTCTCTCTCTTTCTATTCAATCATCCATCTACTCTAACAATTTATAGTTTTTAGTTTGAGAGAAATTGATTTGTATCCATAATTAATTCCTCACATACACAATTCACATGAGATAGTATCCATTTACTAGAGATGACTATTCAGAATCCTACAGAAGAATATTGTAAGGGCTGTAAGTTTCTTATAAGCTTTTCAAACATCCCTTTCTTCTCACAAGTTCAGAGTGCTTTATCGATATTAGCTCATTAATCTTCACAGCATCCTTGCAAAGAAGACAACAGGTATTATCACTGTCCTACACATGCAGCAACAAATAATAAAAAGGTCAGCTGCCTTGTCTCAGGTTTATGGTAGGCAGTCATGAATCCAAGCACAGCATGAATGCAATGAGGGTATATACACATATCCTGAGCTAAATCCATGGGCTCTGAACTACCTAACTTCCTTAATAAGAATCATGGGGTACTCTTATTAAAATACATATTCATCTTCAACAAACACATTGCAATGCAAAAAACAAAAAAGGGAGCTTGGGAAAATATCCTATAGGTTAAAAGACATCAAAGATATATACATAAAGTGAGTTATATAATCTTTGTTTGGATTATAATTCAGACAAACTGTTAAAACATGCATTTATGAAACAATGGTAAATCTGAACAATGGCCAGATATTTAACAATATTTAGTGATTATTGATGGATTTCTAGGTGTGATGATGTTATTATGGCCATTTTACAAGAATAGACCTGTTTATGAGATATATTCTGAAATATACAGTTGACCCTTGAACAATATATGTTTGAACTGCTCAGATCCACTCATACACAGATTTTAATCAATAATAAATACTATCATATTACACAATCTAAATTTAGTTAAATACCAGATGCCAACCAGAAGGGCAAACAAAGGAAGCACGTGTATGGAGGGATGACTATAAGTTATAAGTGGATTTTCCACTGTACAAGTTTGGGCACCCTTAATTCCTGGATTGTCCAAGGATCACCTGTATATGAGTGAACTGATATGATATCTGGGATTCACTCCAAAATCATACAGAATGTGGTAGAATAATTGTGTGTTAAGCATTTTCTTCTTTCATCATTAGTTGATAAGTGAAATATTTGAGTTCATTACACTAACCTTTGTATTTTTTGTATATTTAAGATTTTCTGTTATACCAAATTCTTTAAAGGGGAAATGACTCTCCCTAATAATTTATGGCTTAATATTTGTCAAGGGAGCTAAGTAAGAATATTTTTCACAAAGTCCCCAGGTGGTTTTATCAAGAGGAAATTCTTGGAAACATCTTAAAGACTCATTCTAAAATTTGAAAAACAAACAAAGAAACAAAATTGACATAAGAGTCAAATATTTTAGCATTTGTAATTTATTTACATGTAATTTTTCTATGCAAAACTTTGGGTAATACACTATTAGTGCTGGTACAAAATAATTTTAAATTTCCCTTTTTTAAGAAAAAGACTCAGGACTGATTTGACAACATCATAAAATAAGTTATTTTGCTAAAAAGTTTCTCTTGAGTTGAGTGGGTTATACAACTCTTATCAGAGATTTTACTAAAAATTAAGACAGCAAAGTTCATTTGCACTGAAAAATGTTTTACATCAGATCAAGATAGTTCTTCTCTGACATAGAATTTTATCAAAGTATGCCCTATTAGAAACAGGAATGGAGGCTGTGACTTGGTTTTGATATATATATATATATATATATATATATATATATTTGGGGAATATATTTTAAATAATTGCTTAAGGAATGGAAAAATCATTTGAAGGTATATATCAACCTTTGCCTATTCAAAGAATCATGTAACTATTTATGCAAATTTAATCTTCAGTTCAGTCTCTCAGTCACGTCCAACTCTTTGCGACCCCATGAATCACAGCATGCCAGGCCTCCCTGTCCATCACCAACTCCCGGAGTTTACTCCAACTCATGTCCATTGAGTCAGTGATGCCATCCAGCCATCTCATCCTCTGTCGTCCCCTTCTCCTCCTGCCCCCAATCCCTCCCAGCACCAGGGTCTTTTCCAATGAGTCAGCACTTCGCACCAGGTGGCCAAAGTATTGGAGCTTCAGCTTCATCATCAGTCCTTCCAATGAACACCCAGGACTGATCTTTAGGATGGACTGGTTGGATCTCCTTGCAGTCCAAGGGACTCTCAAGAGTCTTCTCCAACACCACAGTTCAAAAGCATCAATTCTTCGGCACTCAGCTTTCTTCACAGCCCAACTTTCACATCCATACATGACTACTGGAAAAACCATAGCCTTGACTACATGGATGTTTGTTGGCAAAGTAATGTCTCTGCTTTTTAATATGCTGTCTAGGTTGGTCATAACTTTCCTTCCAAGGGGTAAACATCTTTTAATTTCATGGCTCCAGTCACTGTCCGCAGGGATTTTAGAGGCCAAAAAAATAAAGTCTGTCACTATTTCCATTTTTTGTCCATCTATTTACCATGAAGTGATGGAACTGGATGCCATGGTCTTAGCTTTTTGAATGTTTAGTTTTAAGCCAGCTTTCCCATTCTTCTTGTTCAGCTTCATCAAGAGGCTCTTTAGCTCCTCTTTGCTTTCTTTCATAAAGTTTGTGTCATGTGCATATCTGAGGTTGTTGCTATTTCTCCCAGCAACCTTGATTCCATCGTGTGATTCATCCAGCAGGCATTTCACATGATGTACTCTCCATATAAGTTAAATAAACAGGGTGACAATATACAGCCTTGACACACTGGTCTGTAATGGAGGGACATAACAGCTTCCCACTTTATCTATCAGTATTAATTTTTAGCCCAATTTTCATCTTCCTTTGTGGTGTAAGTTCATGTACAGTTAATAGACTAAGGATTCAAGTGAGAATTCAGAAAGACCTGGCTGAATATTGCAGCTCCAATGCTCCATTGTCATGGAACAAGTTAAATTTATACAGGTTATTTCCTCTTCTCTAAATGTGGAATAGCAATATATAGATGTAGATTTTATTAGATATTAAAAGCATGTGTTTAATACAGTGCCTAGTTCTTTATAAGCATCTAACTGCTCTTTCAAACAAATTAGCAGAGTAATTCACAGATAACATATCAATTTCAGGTGTATAACATAATGATTGGATATTTGTGTATATTGCAAAATGATTTCCACAATAAGTCCAGTTACCATCTGTCACCATGATTTCAACACTTTTTCTTGTGATGAGAACTTTTAAGATCTACTCTCTTGGCAACTTTCAAATATGCAATACAGTGTTATTAACTATAGTAATCATGCTGTACATTATTATCCCATGACCTATTTATTTTATAAGTGGAGGTTTGTACCTTGTGAACCTTATCATTCATTTTGCTATCCATAACCCCTTCTCCCTCACATCAGGCTAGTACTAGCTTGTTCCTCTGTATCTCTGAGCTCATTTTTTTGTTTGTTTTCTGGTTTAGGATTTTGTTTTGTTTTAGATTCTATGTTTATGTGAGATCATATGGTATTAATATTTCTCTAGTTTATTTCATTCAGCATAATTAAGTTCTGTTTCTGCTGTCATAGATGGCAAGGTTTTTCTCTTTTCTATAGCTGAATTATATTCCTATGTATGCATGCATTTACCATATTTTCTTTATCAGTTTATCCATCAACAGGCATTTAGTTTCCTTCTACATCTTGGCTATTGCAAATAATGCTGCAACAAACATGGGAGTTCATACACTTTTCCAAGCTATTAGTTTTGTTTTCTCTGAATAAATACTCAGATGTGAAACTGCTGGATCATATGGTAGTTCTATTTTTAATATTTTGGTGAACACTCAAACTGTTTTTCATAGTGGATGCTCCAATATATATTCCCCTCATAGTGCACTAGGGTTTCCTTTCCTCCATATCCAGGCTAACACTTGTTTTTGTTTTCTGATCATTGGTATTTTAACAGGTGTAAGGAGATATCTCTTCGTGTTTTTTTTTTTTTTATTTCCTTGATGATTAATTATGTTGGGCAACTTTTCATGTACCTGTTGGCTGTCTGTATATTCTCTTTAGAAAATGAAAATTTATATCCTTTCCCCATTTTTCAACTGATTTTTTTATGCTCAGTTGTATGAGTTCTTTATGTATTTTGGATACTAACCTCTTATCAGATCTAGTGTTTTTCATTAAGTCAGTTGCCTTTTAATTTTATGGATGGTTTCATTTCTATTAAGAAGCTTTTTATTTTGATGGAGTCCCATTTGTTGATTTTAGCTTTTGTTGCTTTTTGTGGTAAATCCAAAAAATCTTCACGATGTATATTAAGGATCTCACCACCTACATTTTTCTAGGATTTTATGGTTTCAGATCTTATATTAGTCTTCAGTTCATTTTGAGTTAGTTTTGGGGTATGGTGTAAGATTTTGGTCCACTTTTAGTTTCTTTGGCATGTGGCTGTACAGTTTTCCCAACACCATTTATGCAAGAGGCTGTTCTTTCCCCAACTATATATTCCTCAATTCTTTCTAATAAATTAATTGACTGTATATGTGTATATTTGTAAGTTAATTAACTATATATTTTAACCCATCCCACAATATTTCACATTTTTGATGTCATAATTTACCACTTTTTAATTCTCTATCCATTGACAAATTATTGTAGTATAGTTATCTTTACTAAATTTGTCTTTTATCTTTTATACTAGCTTTGTAAGTGATTAGCATATCACCTTTACCTTAGATTGTTCTGAATTTTACTATATGTTTACTTTTACTAGGAGATTTATTGTTCTTTTGTTTTCCTGTTATTGGTGTCCTTTAGTTTCAGCTTAAACAAGTCTTTTACTTGCCTTATAAGGCTGGTTTGGTGGTGATGGATGCTTTTCTTCTTTGTTTGACTAGAAAACGCTTTATTTCTCTGACTCTGAATGGCAATTTTGCGGGGTATTTATTCTTGGTTAGCAGTTTGGGGGGTTTTGTTTTTTTGTTGTTGTTTGTTTGTTTATTTGTTTAGCAATATCATGCCACTCTCTTCTGGCCTTCAAAGATTCTGCTTTAAAAACCTACAGTTTTATGGCTGTTGCCTTGTATGTAATGAGTTGTTTTCTCAAGCTGCTTTTAAGTTTCTCTCCTTGTCTTTAAATTTTGGCACTAAACTACAAAAGAGCAAATAGACTTCACAGAGAAATTGCAGGCATATTTTAGTCTACTGTTTTAACTTTGTCCTATTGGTGGTAGTTGGTATATAATTCTTTCTCCATGTTACAATCCCATGGGACCTAGGAATGCAAGTTTCACTGGCCACTAGAGCCAGGTGATCTAGCAGGATCCCATCAGCAGCAGCCACAAAAGCCAGGATGCCAGATGTAAAAACTGGGGCACCAGGACATGCAGTCTTCCCTCCAGGAGATACTGGGTCTCTGCAGTGTGCTGAGAGACAGTGTGTGTGAAGATAGCACCCACACTCCAAGTCTGGAGGGGATCACAACTAGCCATTAGATGCATGTTTAATTAGCAGCCTAACCCTCAGGACACAGCTTTGAAGATGAGTCAATAGGCCTCTTCATAGAGAGACTGTAACCTCAATCTATTGCTTCTCTGCTTTGCCCTGGGGAGTAGTAGCTGATTAAAAACTTTCTCTATTTGATACTTTTCTGTGGGATTCACAAGAATTAGTTCCACTGGCCAACAGAGTCAGGAGATCTAGAGTTGTCCTGTGGGTGTCAACCACAAAAGTCAGGACACCAGCAGTGAGTACAAGCTCCTTTCTAGGATATACTGGCAATTTGGAGCAAGCCAGAAGGAGATCACAAAGATGATGCCAGTCAGCATTCATCCCCAGAGTGTATTTCAGTAGGCATCTACATGTGTATTAAATTAGATGCCTGCCCCTCAGGCCAGTGCTTTAAGATAAGCACATAAGCCTTATTAACAGAAAGTCTGGGTGCTTTTCAGTTAGCTACCTCTGCAATGCTCCCTGCGAGGGTAGGAACGCATGCACAAACTCTAAAAATGTTTTCTTAGCTCACTATAGCCTTGTTAGTCTTGTGGACTCAGGCCCTGCAGTCTTTCAAAGATAGATGTTTTGGGGCTCATCTCTCAGGTGCAGATCCTAAAATTTGGGGTACCTGAGGTGAGGTTTAAACTCTTCACTCCTCAAGGAGAATTCTGGGTTTGTGAGTTCCCTTCTGACTGTGGATCAATGACTGAAAGTGGAGTTTACAGTAGGACTGTCTCAGCCTTCCTACTGGTTTTGATGTGGACTTTCTTCTTGTTTGTCCAATGTGTAGGAGTCACTTAATTAGTTATTGGTTCTCTTTCAGAGTAAATTGTTTATGCATAGCTGTATATTTAGAGTGGGTGGGAGGATGTCAGTTTAAGTTCCTACCTCACCATCTTGAACCTGAATGCCTATATTAATTTGCTACACTGTCCCACTGTCTAAGTGTAAGTGAATTATACATGGACTCCTTCACTCTGGGTATCTGTGTCAAATGCTCATTTGGTGTCATTCTTTGTTCTCATTGAGGATGCATCAGTGGACAAGAAAAACAATTTTTCCATTATCATCGCTTGTACTGAGAGGAAGAAAACACACAGTAAACATAAAAAGCATCACCTGATAGTGATTATTTGGCAGAAAATTATTCAAATGATGAAAGAATGTGACAGGTTTAGACTAGATGGTTACAAAGTATCTTTAACATATGAGTACTAAGAATGAACCTATTTTGCAAATATTGGACACAATTTTCAGATAGAAGGGGAAAGAATTTAGCTAATCCAAATAATGAGAGAAAAGGATCAGTGTGGCTGAAACAAGCTGGGAATCAGTACCTTGGGAGCCTAGAACTAAGCAAGTAGGACTTCAAGAGATAGGCAAAACCTGGAAATTTTTCCTCTATCGAAGATGCTCAGGGTTTTACACAAGGGAATGCTGTCATGACAGTTCATTAAAAAAAAAAAAAAAAAATCACTCTGGCTTCTAGGAGAAAAACAGATTATAGACTAAGTATGTAAGAAGAAAGTGCAGCTCAGAGGCTACTGTGGTATCCATGAACATTAATGGATTACAGTGAGTGACCTCTTCCAACCTACTTCAGCCAGGTCACATCAGTGCTGTAAGGATTCTGGGGCCTAATAAATGTGTCTTTAGAAAATTATCATATATAGCACTAGTCACAGCTTATCAGATTACTTTCTGCCATTACAGTTGTCAATAGCTGGGACTTGGTACAGAGTGTGCCTTACCTATAAGTGGTGATCAAATGTTCCTATTTCCAGACTATAAGACAATGGACTCTTTGTTGTTGTTGACTGTTGAAAATGCTATCATTTCTTCTTCATCCTCCTCCTCTTCCTTTTTCCTCTTCATATGATCTTAGAAGAAAAAACCATGATGAGTAAAATAGATCTACCTCAAAGTTAGGGCTTCTAAGTTTTTTTTTTTTCAATCCAGTTACAAAATAATGTAAATTTAAATTGTAAAGAGCTGTGATTGAGCTAGATACAGCCAGATGGTCAGATGAAGGTCATGTAGTGAGATAATTTAAATTCATTTAAATTTCATTTATTTAAATAAAAATGTATAGTATTTATTTAAAATAACAATAATATATTATTTATTTAAAATTGAAAATACATAGTGTGTGACAGGCATCTAATATAATGTAGGAAAAAAAAATGGTCCAAAACTTTCAAAGCTTTTACTTATGTTTTGTTATAGACAAGCATTTGCTTTATATTTAGTGGTGCTGACACTGGGGGAAATTTCAGGTGGAAGCATTTTAATTATCTTTTTTTTTTTTTTTAAAGCTAATAAAGAGAGTAGAAGCAAAGATATTCCTAGGAGACTTAAGTATTATAAATATGCCTATAGTTGTTAATACTAGTTGATCCTCTGTTATATTAAAAGCAAAAAAAATTTAAAGACACTGCAAGCTAAAAGACAATAAGGGTCATTTAGTTTGCCTTCTGATTGATAAGCAACAGTTTTTCTTATAAGTAATTTTAGCCATGTATATCTTTCTCCTTTCCTTAATATTCACAGAAAACTCATTAAAGAATGACTGAATACTCAACTCTAATTCAAGGCCAAAAGAAAAAGTAAATGTCTCCTACCTTTGAAAAGCTGGACGGTGAAGGAGTTAGAAACTTCGACAAACTATTTCAATATAACGTTGTTAGATATCTCTTTCTACACTAAACAGCCAACCAAAGAAAAAACTAAAAAGCCTTTCCTTTCACATTTTCTATGATCCATAGAAAACAGGTCTCTGGTTTCCCTCTAACACATTTACTTTTCTAAAATCACTTAGTGCATTTTATTTTCTAAAACTTATTCATGTCCTACATGCTGGGAAAAAAAAGAAAAAAAAGTTTTAAGCCCTTATTTTATGGGACCTCAAATAGCTCCTGCATTTGACTTGATATTTACTCCTTCCTTCTTTAAACTCTCAATTTCCTTGGTGTCTCCTTCACTGTATATCATTGAGCTTTGGAATGTTTGTACATGATCCTTCCATGTTTTTTTCTTAGTATCATTTTCTCCCCCTAACCATCCTTGGGCTTTGAAATTGACCTTTTGCTCATTTTATTTTATTTTCTAGGTGCTCTGGTTCATGAAGACTTGCTTGCAGAGGTCTCCAACATCCTCATCTCCAGCATCTCTTCAAATAAAAGAGCCAATATAACATGAGTAAGTAAAATCAGAATTTTGTTTAAAGGTTTAATGATTTTGAAGTATGTGTCTGTAACTCAATAGCATAATACAAAATATTAGAATTACTAACATCAAGTATATTATTTTAATTTGCACTTTACTTTTCTAGTGGGCAGAAATTGAATTTGGTATATACTTGGCAGACTGCTCATAACATGGTTAAAAGTTAATATTGTTCCTAATCCTAGAAGCAGATAATGTTAGGAAAATATGCTCTATTAGAAGTAAGTGTCTCATATTATTAAATTACCATTGTCTAGAACATTAGTAATGTTGAATTGTGGTCGTATATTCTGGAAGAAGTAATTTACTTTGAGCAAGCAATAATTTACCTTCAAAACTGAGCTTTGTTTTTCTGACTGTAACCGTAATTGGTATCAGCTAATTTCCTCGCAAAGGGTCGGATGCGACTGAGTGACTGAACTGAACTAAACTGAATTCAAAGAGTGATGTTAATGTCATTTCCTTTGGAAAAATGCTGTGTATTTGCTTAAAAGGTAATGACAGTCTGTGTATATATAGGGATTCAAGAAAAAGCCCTGTGCTCGCTTCGGCAGCACATATACTAAAATTGGAACAATACAGAGAAGATTAGCCTGGCCCCTGCGCAAGGATGACACGCAAATTCGTGAAGCGTTCCATATTTTTACTATTACAGTATACTAACACATATATATGGAATTTAGAAAGATGGTAACGATAACACTATATGCAAAACAGAAAAAGAGACACAGATGTACAGAAGAGACTTGTGGACTCTGTGGGAGAAGGCGAGGGTGGGATGTTTCAAGAGAACAGCATGGAAACATGTATATTATCTAGGGTGAAACAGATCACCAGCCCAGGTTGGAAGCATGAGACAAGTGCTTGGACCTGGTGCACTGGGAAGAGCCAAAGGGATCGGGTCGAGAGGGAGGTGGGAGCGGGGATCGGGATGGGGAATACATGTAAATCCATGGCTGGTTCGTGTCGGTGTGTGGCAGGAACCACTGCAATGTTGTGGAGTGATTGGCCTCCAACTAATGGGGATAAATGAAATAAATAAATAAATAAATAAATTCTGTTACCTAAAAAAAAGAAAAGAAAAAGCCCTCAAGAGAAGATAAGGAAATAGAAATTTGGTGATTATTATGCTTGTCTGTGTCTTCACCGGAGCATCATTCCATATTCAGATCTAGATAAACTATTTAAAATGGGTAGGTGGGCCTCAATTCACTTTCACAATTTCTCAATTTTTCACCAAGTGGTCAAACATTTTTGGAAACCTGTTACTAGTCATAATGAGAGTTTTCACATCAAATATGGTGACAGAGGCCCAGCACTGCACATGCTGACTGCTGTCACAAAGGCTGAACACTGGAGATCAGTAAGCAGTATTTGGCCTGCAGATGTTCTTGTTTAACCTGCTGACATCACCACCATCCCCTTCACTCTTTATTGCTTCTCATTCCCATCTGGGCCATATACCATTAAGTTTACAATCATGCTTTGTTCAGCCTTGTTGATGGGCTGAAACATAACCTGCAGGAAAAAATAGGGAGAGAGAAATAAACTATCATCAGGTCAGTTCAGTCGCTCAATCCTGCCTGATTCTTTGTGACCCCATGTACTGCAGCACCTATACGTCATCAGCTCCCAGAGCCTGCTCAAACTCATGTCCATCGAGTGGGTAATGCCATCCAACCATCTCATCCTCTGTCGTCCCCTTCTCCTCCTGCCTTCAATCTTTCTCAGCATCAGGGTCTTTCCCAATGAGTCAGTTCTTTGAATCAGGTGGCCAAAGTATTGGGGTTTCAGTTTCAGCATCAGTCTTTCCGGTGACTATTCGGACTATTTTCCTTTAGGACTGACAGGTTTGATCTCTTTGCTGTCCAAGGGACTCTTAAGAGTCTTCTCAAACACCATAGTTCAAAAGCACCAATTCAAAAAATAAAAAGCACCAATTCTTTGGCGCTTGGCTTTCTAAACTGTCATGGAATAGCCCAAATAATAAAGTGAAAGAATATGGTGAATTTGGATTTGATTTAATCGGTTTTATTTATTCAAAGACTTGTCTAATGCGTAAACCTGAGAGAGAAATTATGGGTTTTCCAGTTGCTGCATTTAAAATGATGAATATGAATGAAATCATCTAGGTAGTGGTGTACTTTTGTTTCTAATCCATAAACTCTTTGTGGTAAACGCATTTAGAAACAAAATGTATAATGCTGGTAAAAGTGAAGTTCAATGACTGAGATGTATATGGGAGTATGTGCACTCTATGTGTAGAGTCTGGAAACCACACAGGAAGAGAAAACAGTCTAGAATGGAGCTTGGGTCTTTCCTGGTGTTCCAGTGGCTAAGATTCCCTGTTCCCATTGAGGGGGGCCAGGTTTGATCCCTGGTTAGAGAACCTAGATCCCACATACTTGAAAAATAAATGATCCCTTATGCCACAACTAAGACTCAGAATATTCTTTTAAAAAGCAATGGAACTCTATGGGATATCTGCATTTGAGTGTCAAAAAGAAAGGAGAACCAGCTGGTGGGGAAGTCGGAAAATGAATATTCAGTGTAATAGAAAGAAAACCAGAAATTAGCATGGAAGGGAGTTTTGAAAAAAAAGGCATTTGATCTGACAAGGACATTGAGTCCTTTACATTTAGCTATTTATTCACTAAATAAAAAGAGAAAATTAAATGAGGTGAAAAGAAATCAGATAGCAATGTTTCTAGGAGTAAAGGAAGTTGAGGAAGTAGAATTTTATAATAGAGAAGAATGTAGTGGCAACAGGTTGAAGGAAAAGTAGAGTCAAAAGACAGGTTTGTTATTTTATTTTGGCATGTTTACAGTTTGAAGGAAAGGAAAAATATGGAGAATTAAAGCAACAGAAGAAAGGGTGAGAATAGGCATAGTTTGATTAGATGAGAGGTTGAGTGATAAACAAAACAAACAAAGGGATTCACATTTATAGAGGACAGATGTTTATGCATTTATGGAAGAAGGAAATTACAGATAATTTGAAGATCAGAGGAGTTCATAATGGATAGTCTTTATTGTCCTTGTGATATAGAGTACACAGAGTTTGTTAGAATGAAGAAGATTCAGCCTATAAAACAACCTTATGAAATTTAGGATATTTAAAATAAGGATTGAGGAATTTCCTGCAAGAAAGACATTAAAAATTGTAGCCTAAAATGAAATACTCACATGGTTAAAAACTGTTCTAGGGAAGCCAAAGTCATAGATCCATATAAGGGACAGTTAGCTTTGCATTAAGAAAAAAAAAAAAACAAAAACAAAGCCCTCCTCATGATAATGGATGCTCCTCGTAATCGAAATCCTTTGCAAAATATGTGCTACAGACTCATTTAAAGGAGCAAGAGACTGAATCAGCTCAGAGCATGCATATGGAGACCTGGAAAAAGTATTAAGAATGTACAGTATTAATCAGATAGTGATGGTACAATAGTAAAGAATCTGCCTGCTAATGCAAGACATGCATAATAATCTAATTGAAAAACAAGTGAAGGACCTAAGTAGACATTTTTTTTTCCCAAAGAAAAAAAATGGTTATCAAATAAACAAAAATTTGTTTGAAAAGATATTTGTACCCCCAAATAATAGCAAAATTATTTACAATAGCCAAAATATGTAAAGAAGCTGTGTTCAATGATGGATGAATGGATAAAGAATAGAAGGTATCTTGGATCCCTGGTGTCTCAGCTGGTAAAAAATTTGCCCACAGAGCAGGCGACCTGGGTTCAATCCCTGGGTCAGGAAGATCCCCTGGAGAATAGAATGGCTACCCACTCCAGTATTCCATGGAGAATTCCATGAACAAAATAGCCTGACAGACTACAGTCCATGGGGTCACAAAGAGTCAGACACGACTGAGCAACTAACACTACTACTACTATCTTCAAGTTAGTGCCTCCATTTCCTCTAGATAAATACCCAAAAGTGGAATTGCTGGATCATATAGAAATTCTATTTTTAATTATTTAAAGAACCTCCATACTGTCACCCTCAGTGACTAAGCAAATATACATTCCAACACAAAGCACACAAAGCTTCCCTTGTTTCCACATCCTCTCCAATATTTGTTATCTCTTGTCTCCTTGATGCTATCCATTCTAGCAGGCATGAGATGATATTGTGGTTTTGAAGACTAGTGATATTGAGCACCTTTCCATATACCTCAAGAACCATTTAATTTCTTTGGGAAAAAAGTCTATTTAGAATTATTAATTTTCTTGTTACTGGGTGATATGAGCTTTATTATTTTGGATATTAACCTATTCTCTGATATATGGTTTGTAAATCTATTTTCACATTCTGTAGATTGCCTTTTATTTTGTTGATCAGTTCTTTTACTATGGAGAATCTTTTCAGTTTTATGAGAAAGTGAAAGTTGCTCAGTTGTGTCCGACTCTTTGTGACACCATGGACTATAGAGTCCATGGAATTCTCCAAGCCAGGATACTGGAGTGGGTAGACTTTCCCTTCTCCAGGGGATCTTCCCAACCCAGGTATCGAACCCAGGTCTTGCTCATTGCAGGCAGATACTTTACCAGCTAAGCCACAAGGGGAGCCCAAGAATACTGGAGTGGGTAGCCTATCTCTCCTCCAGAGGATCTTCCCAACCCAGGATTCAAACCAGGGTCTCCTGCATTGCAGGCAAATTCTTTACCAACTAAGCTATGTAGTCCCACTTGATCATTTTTATTTGCTTGTTTCTTTAATTGCTCATGCTATAGATGTCATATCCAAAGAACCATTGCCAACATTTATGTCAAAAAGCTTTTTTCCTCTTTTTTCTTCTATAAATTTTATGGTGTCCAGCCTTACATTTAATTCTTTCATTCATTTTGAGTTTATTTTTGTGGTGTTATAGGTGTCTAGTTTCATTCTACTACATGTGAGTATCCAATTTTCTCAGCACAGTTTATTGAAAGAGCTCTTTTCCTCCATTGAGTAGTCTTTGCTTCCTTGTCAAATATCAGTTGCCCATATATGTATGGGTTTATTTCTGGGCTCCCAATTCTTTCCCTTTGTTTATGTTTTTGTTTTTATGCCAGTACAATACTGTTTTGATTATTATATCTGTTTAATGCGAAGAATTGACTCATTGGAAAAGATACTGATGCTGGGAGGCTTTGGGGGCAGGAGGAGAAGGGGACGACAGAGGATGAGATGGCTGGATGGCATCACCGACTCCATGGACATGAGTTTGAGTAAACTTGGGGAGTTTGTGATGGACAGGGAGGCCTGGCATGCTGCAATTCATGGGGTCGCAAAGAGTCAGACACGACTAAGTGACTGAACTGAACTAAATTGAATATAGCTTGATTTCAAGAAGTATGATGTCTCTAGCTTTGTTCTTCTTCCTCAGGATTGGTTTTGGATATTCAGTATCTTTTCTGGTTCCAAACAATTTTTAGGATTTTATTTTAACTTCTGTAAGAAAATGCTATTGAAACACAAATAAAGATTGCATAATTTCTATTAACAGCTTTGCATACTATGGGCATTTAAAAATATTAATTCTATCAATTTATAAACATTAGGATTGTTGTCATTCAGTCACTAAGCTGTGTCCAACTATTTTTGACTTCATGGATGAAGCATGCCAGGCTTCCCTGTCTTTCACCATCTCCTGAAGTTTGCTCAGATTCATGTCCACTGAATCAGTGATGCTTTCTAACCATCTGATCATCTGGAACCCTCTTCTCTTTCTGCCTACAATCTTTCCTAGCATCAGGGTCTTTCCCCACGAATTGGCTCTTTGCATCAGGTGGCCAAAGTATTGAGGTTTCAGCTTCAGCATCAGTCCTTCCAATGCATATGCAGAGTTAATTTGACTGATTTGATCTCCTTATAGTCTAAGAGGCTCTCAAGAGTCTTCTCCAGCACCACAATTTGAAAGTATCAATGTTACATAGGAACCTGGAATGTTAGGTCCATGAATCAAGGTAAATTGGACGTGGTCAAGCAGGAGATAGCAAGAGCAAATATCAACATCTTAAGAATCAGTGAACTAAAATGGATTGGAATGGATGGATTTAAGTCAAATAACTATTGCGGGCAAAAATCCCTTAGAAGAAAGTGAGTAGCCCTCACAGTCAAAAAAAGAGTCCAAAATGCAGTACTTGGGTGCAATCTCAAAGTGACAGAATGATCTTGGCTCATTACAAACCAAAACATTCAACATCACAGTAATCCAAGTCTGTGCCCAAACTACTAATGCTGAAGAAGCTGAAGTTGACTGTTTCTATGAAGTCCTATAAGACATTCTAGAATTAACACTCACTCAAAAAAAAAAAAAAAAATGTCCTTTTCATCATAGGAAATTGGAGTGCAAAAAGTAGGAAGTCAAGAGATACCTGGAGTAACAGGCAAGTTTGGCCTTGGAGCACAGATTGAAACAGGGCAAAGGTTTACAGAGTTTCATCAAGAGAACACACTGGTCACAGCAAACACGGGGTTCATTTCCATTTATTTGTATCTTTAATTTCTTTTATGAGTGTCTAGTAATTTCAGAGTAGAAACTTCTCACTTCTTTGGTTAAAGTTATTCCTAAGTATGTTACTGTTTTTGGTGCTACTGTAAATAGAATTGATTTTGTTCTTTTTCAGTTAATTTTTTGCTAGTTCATATAAACTGTTATATGTTTTGTATGTTAATTTTATATCCTGCAACTTCCCTAAATTTGTTGATTACATCTAATAGTTTTTGGTGGAGTCTTTAGAATCAGTCATCTCTAAATACAGCCAGTTGACTTCCTTTCCAGTTCTGATGACTTTCGTGTCTTTTACTTAGCTGATTTTTTCTGGTGGAACTATCAGTTGAATAGGAATGGTGAAAGTGGGCATCCTTGACTTGTACCTGATTTTAATAATGTTTCAAACTTTTATTGTTGAATATAATGTTAACTGTGAGCTTGTCACATATGGCCTTTATTATGTTGAGGTACATTCCTTCTACACCTAATTTTTAAAGTGTTTTTACAATGAACAATTGTTGAATTTTGTCAAATACATTTTGTTAATTGAGATGATCATATAATTTTTAAATTTAATTTTATGAATGTGATGCATCACATTGTATGATTTGTGTAGGTTGCATCCTCCTTGCATCATAAGAATCAATTCTACTTGATCATGGGGAATGATTCTTTAAATATGCTGCTTAATTCTGTTTGCTAGTATTTTATTGAAGATTTTTGCATTTATGTTCATCAAGAATAGTATTATGCAGCTTCTTTCTTTTAGTATCCTTCTTTTGCTTTGGTATCAGGGTGATAGTGGACTTCTAAAATGAGTTTGGGTATGTTCCCAACTCTTCAACTTTTGGGAAGAATTTGAGAAGGATTGCCTTAATTCTTCTTTAAGTGTTTGGTTAAAATTACCAAATACTTCTGGTCCTGGATTTTCCTTTGTTGGGAGATTTTTGATTACTGATTCAATATCCTTAAGAACAATTCATCTATTGACATTTTCTATATCTTTCTAATTAGTCTTGTTAGGTTATATGATTCTAAGAATTTCATTCTATCTAGGTTGTAAAATTTCTTCATAGTAGCCTTTTACAATTCTTTGTATTTCTGTGATGCCAATTGTAATGGTTCATTTTTCATACATAATTTTCTTGATTTGGGTCTTTTCATCTGGTTAATCTAGGTAAAGATTTGTACATCTGAAGTTTATCTCTTCAAAGAACCAGTTATTAGTTTGATTAACTGTTTTTGTTGTCTTCTTGCTCTCTAGTTCAATTATTTTCCCTCTAATCTTTATAACTTTCTTCTGTCTGCTGACTTTGGGTTTGTTGGTCTTCTTTTTCTAGTTTCTTGAGACTAGACATTAGAGTTAGGTTGTTTGAGATCTTTCTTGTTTCTTGATGTAAGCTTTTACCATTACGAACTTCTCTCTTAGAACAGCACTTGCTGCATCCCATGTTTTTGGTATACTGTGTTTCCATGTTTGTTTTTCCAAGATAAAATTTTAGTTATCCTTCAATTTCTTTCTTGATCTATCGGTTATTTTAATTTCCATGCATTCATGATTTTTTTTCCATTTTCCTCCTGTTATGGATACTTAGTTTTATAAAATCATGGTCAGAAAAGATTCTTGATACAACTTCAGTCTTCTTGAATTTGATAAGACTTATTTTGTAGCCTAACATATGGTCTAGCCTATAAAATGTTTCAAGTGTACATCAGAAGTATGTGTATTCTGTTGTCAGCTATAATACTTTGTGGATAACTGTTAGGTCCATTTCAGTCTATAGTGTGGCTAAAGTCTGCAGTTTCCTTATTGATTCTGTGTCTGTATAATATATCCATTGTTGACAGTGGGATATTAAAGTACTCAACAATTATTGCAGTGCTGTTTATTTGTTCTTTAATCTGTTAGGCTTTGCTATTTTAAATGATCTGATATCAGTTTCATAAATATTTACAATTGTTATATGTTCTTGATAGATCAGCCTATCATTATATAATGGCCTTCTTTTTCTTGTTTTACCATTTTAAAGTCTATTTTGTTTGATAAAAGTATTGCTACCCCTCCCTTTTGGGGGTTACAATTTGCTTTAAATATATTTTCCAGTTCTTTATTCACAGTACATGTGGGTCTTCAAGAATATTTTATACATAGCATATTGTTGGATTTTTATTTAATCCATTCATCTATTCTGTGTTTTCTGATTGGAGAATTTAATCTATTTACATTTATAACAGTAATTAATAGGTAAGGGCTTACTATTGTCATTTTGTTCATTGTTTTGGCTGGTTTGAAGATTCACCATTCCTCATTTCTTGCTCATTTTTTGTCCTTTAATGATTTTTTGGCATCACTATGCTTTGACTTCTTTACCATGTTTTTGCTACAGGTTTTACTTTTGTGGTTACCATCAGGCATAGATAAAGTGTCTTATAATACCCTATTTAAACTGACAACAACTCAACTTGAATAGTATTTTGAAACTTTCCACTTTTACTTCTCTCCCAATATATTTTTTGTTATTTCTGTTATAATTTATATATTTTACGTTGTGTATCCAATAACAGATTGCTGAAGTTATCACTATTTTTACTGTTTTTTTTTTAAACAGTTGTAAATGAATTGCACATAACTGTTACCATATTAAAAAATCTAACTTTAACTCTATATTTAGCATTACCAGTGAGCTTTATGCTACTTCTTATATTTTTATGATACTAATTATCATCATATGCTTCCATTTAAAAATCCTTAGAAATTTTTATAAGGTTAGTCTAGTAGTGATAAACATACTCATATTTTGTTTATTTTGAAAGATCTTTATCGTTCCTTCAATTTTGAAGGACAGCTTTGCTGGGCATACAATTCTTAACTGACATTTTTTTTTTCCCCTTCAATATATCATTCAATTTTCTCCTGGTCTGAAAGTTTCTGGTGTGAAATCCACATATAGACTTATTGGATTTCCCTTTTATGTAACTTTTCTCTCTTCTCTTCCTGCTTTCAATGTTCTTTCTTTGACTTTTAACAGTTTCTTGTAATGCGTTTTGGTGTATCCCTGTGAAACTCAGCTGTGTCCGATTCTTTGCACACCCATGGACTATATAGCCCTCCAAGCTTCTCTGTCCATGGAGTTCTCCAGGCAAGAATACTGGGGTGTGGAGCTATTCCCTTCTCCAGGGAGTCTTCCAAACACAGGGATCAAACCCAGGTCTCCTGCTTTACAGGGAGATTCTTTATCACCTGAGCCACCAGGGAAGCTGGCACTAATCAGATCCAAGCTCTTTGGGGTTCCTAGGGCCCATGAACCTGGATGTTCATTTCCCTTTTCAGGTTTGAAAAGTTTTCAGTTATTGTTGCTTTAAACATACCATTTGTCCTTTTCTCATTCTCTTCTTCATCTAAAATTTCCATAATACATATATTATTTCTTTTGATTGTGCCCCTTAAGGCTCATCAGCTTTCTTTACTCTTTTTAAATTTTTTTTTTCTCTACTGAATGGATAATTGCAAATGTATTGTCTTCTAGGTCACTAATCCTTCTGCATAGTTAAGTCTGCTTCTGAAGGTTTATACTGAATTTTTCAGTTCAGTCATTGCATATTTTAGCTCCAATATTTCTTTGCTTTTTTTGGTGGAGATACTTTATATTTTATTGTTGAACTTATTTGTTGATGAATTGTTTTCCTAATTTTATTGAGTTATCTGTGTGTTCTTTTAGTTCAGTAAATTTCTTCAAGGGAATCATTCAGAATTATTTATCTGACATATAATATAGCTTCATTTTTTTTTAAAGTGAGTTACTGAAATTTCATTAGTTTCCTTTTATGGTGCCATGTTTACTGACTACCCATGGTCTTTAATTGCTTACATTGGTATCTGCGCATTTGAGTAAGTGGTTAAGGAGTTTCCTCTTTCAGACTTGATAGTCTTGCTTTAGCAGAGACAGTTCTTCAAAAGTCAACCCAGTATGGGTTTCTAGATGTGTCCACTGATAATGTTCTTGGGCAGGTAAGCTTGATATTGGGTCCTATTTTGGGGTGAGGCCACCGCAGATGCTCTGAGGTTAGAGGTCAAGTGTGTGGCACTGGCTGAGGACAGTTTGGTGGGACTGTTGGCTTGGTTCCCTCCTAAGCAAGGATGGGGATGGTAGCCACAGTTGCCTGAGTTCTCTGCTGAGGCTTACTAGATGGTCAGACTAAATATTGTACTCATTAGTAGGTTAGACTATAAATTAGCTTCCTTGCCTGGGGACCAAAATAGTCCCTAGGGCCTACATGGTCCATTGGTTAGGGATGCAAATCAAATAAGACTATTCACGGACTTCCCTGGCCAGATGGCACGTTTGGTTTTGCTCTGCAGACAGGAAAGCTGTGGGTTGTGGTCTCTGTTCAAGTGCCCCTGTGTAAGCAAGACTGCTGCATGAACTAGACAGCTTCCCATGTGCTCTGATTAAGTTGCCTGGTGGGGTGGACTGAGTACAATATTCAGTAATGGGCAGGGCGAGCAATTAGCTTCCCTGCCCAGGTGGAGATGGAAAACCATCTCCAAGTTTAACAGAGCTCTTTATATGTGTCTTGACTCAAGCTAATCAATGCTTAAAGTTCATTACTGGGCAATGACACTAACGTTGCTCTTTGGACAACCAGCTCTGCCTATGGTACTGTCTGCTCAAACTTACTGGGCTACGCATCTTCCAGGTGTTCTTGCCAGTCTTTCTGGTTGGGGGGGAGGGCAGGAATTACATTTAATCATGACCTAGCTATGATTCAGTTCCCTTCTGATGGCTTTCCCTCCTAAGCAGGAAGCAGACCAGACTCCAAGGTCAACAAGATTCTTCATTTAAGGACACATATCAAGTAGGTCTGCATCCTGCTGAGTTCCCTGGTCAGACCATGCCATTGTTTTGACTCTGCAGATGAGCAAAGCAGCTGGCTGGAACTACTGCTTGGGTGGTTCAAGGAGGAACTTTATTTTCAAAGATCCAAGTGCTAATGATTGCAAGACCCTCCCCACTATTCTTTCACAATCCAATTCCCAGAGGTCAAGCCCTGCAGATTGCCCTGAAATCTTCATGAGGTGAGACTGGAATAGGGGCTCCCAAGAAGTGACCCACATGCTTGGAGAGTTAGATCTCCACCTTGTGCTCTTTTCCCACGGAAGGATTCATCATCTCAGAGGAGGTCTCTCCTTACTGCACAATCCTGGGGAAAAGAGCAATGTAGTCAGTGGGTAGCTGCTCCTTTTACCCTTCTAACACAGTCTGTCTTGGTCTCTGTGGTTAAGGGGGGCATGCTTCAGCTTCATTCCATGTTCTAGGATTTATTCAGTGGTGTCTTGTCTATGAATGGCAGTTAGTTGTAATTCTTACGAGAGGAAACATGTCAAGAATGTCCAGTGTTACCATCACAGTGACGTCACTCTCACACATTTATAATAAGGGGTTTTGGGACAGAATTTTGACTTTGATTCATGATCTTCAAATATAGTATGTGTTATATTTTCTCCACTTTAACTAAATTAATTAGTCCTCTTCCAATAAATACATATTAGAAGAACTTGTACATCAGAACTTGGTGACTTGCTTATTCTGTTCAGGTGTGTGTTTCATGGTTTAAGGAAATTTAACTTTCACTCTTGTTTTCAACAAGTTTTATTTAGTGTCTATGAGGCCTAGTACTAGGAATAAGTGTGCAGTACTGAGTAACAAACAATGACTGTTATGGGAATTATAGTCTGAACCTTTATTAAGCATTCTTATCTCGTGTTAAGTGTTAGAAAGGAAACAAAGCAAACAATATAATGCCTACAAATTATAGTAAGTGCCATGAAGACAGTAAAATTCTTGGGGAAGAGAGTAAATTGAGTGGCAGTTTACTTGTCGAAATCTTCAAGATGAAATCTTGGAGTGGGGAAAATATTCCCTTCAAAGGAAGCAAAATATTGATGCAGTCACTGGAGGTGGAAAAGGACTTGTTACATTAAAGGAAATTTTAAAAATCCAGGATGGTTTTAGGATACAATTTCATGTCCAGATAGTGACATTTAAAAGCAGACAGTGGCCAGAATCACACGGGCCATGCAAGTGGTTTTGGAAAGCAGTCAAGGAGTATTTTTTTTTTAATCACATAATGTTCTATAAGAGTACTAAAAGTGTTATGTGTAAATATGGAATAGAATTCATAAATCTCAGAAATAACATCTTAATTGGGATT
Organism: Odocoileus virginianus; assembly: GCF_023699985.2. Classification (NCBI taxonomy): domain Eukaryota; kingdom Metazoa; phylum Chordata; class Mammalia; order Artiodactyla; family Cervidae; genus Odocoileus; species Odocoileus virginianus. The sequence goes on from NC_069698.1 coordinate 20,630,362, forward strand.
AAAAAAGTGCCAGATATCAACAAATGGCATGATACTCTTAACTACAAAACTTAAAAAAGGCATGAATAGACAAATTATCTTTAGGGATATGCAACACATAAATAAAAAATAGTTTGGAAATCAAAGCAAATTAAGGATGCTGTGTGCTGTGCAGTTGTTTCAGTCATGTCAGACTCTTTATGACCCCACAGACCGTAGCCCACCAGACTACTCTATCTGTGGAATTTTCCAGGCAAGAATACTGGTGTGGGTTGCCATGACCTCCTCCAGGGGATCTCCCCCCCAACCCCAGGGATTGAACCTATATCTCCTGCATCTCCTGGCATTGCAGGTAGATTCTTTACATGCTGAACCATCAGGGAAGGCCCAAGTTAAGAATAATGGTAACCTCTGAGAGAAGGCAGAGTGTAGGATAATACAATGCATTTAATAACATTTGAGTACTTAATCTTGGTATCTGTTCAATGTTGATTATATTATTTTGATTTCTAATTTTCTAAATTACTACTAGTGTTTTAAATATATCAATGTTTATTTTTAAAGTAGACATTAATAAACCAGTCAGGAGGTCTGTCAATTTGGTCTTGACTAGTGGAGTAGGTGAGGGAAAGGAATGCGTCAAGGACAGTTTCTAGGTATGTGGTTCTATTAACATGAGGAAGGGTGTCACTTCTTCCTGAGATGGAGAAGATTAAAGGAGGTCTAAGAAAGACAAATGTCTGGTTTGGTTTTGAACGTCTTGAACTTGAGAGACCCATCTTAGCAGAGATGTGAAGCAGGAGATGGGGCTTAGAAATCTTTCACTCAGAAAAAATGTATGAAGATGTACATTCGGAAACCATAAGTTTATAGAATGCATCTGAGGTCATGAAAATAGGTATATAAGAGGGAGAGAACAAGAAAAGGAGGAATAAAAGATGGTGAAAAGAACTCCAGCTTTAGAAATCCTTTGAGGGAGGAGCTGAATTTGAAAAATAAGAGTAAAGGGGTAACCCTAAATACAGGGAGGATTATGCAGAGAGTTTTGTTTCAAGTATTCCAAGGGAAAGGACTGTCTTAAGAAGGAAGAAGTGTTTAACTTTGTTGAATGCTCTTAATAAATATAAAAATGACAAAAACTATTTCTACTTCATTTTGCAGTACTGAAATAAAGACTCTATTATGTGTAACTTTTTGTTGTTGTTGTTGGTACAAGAACAGATTCCAGATTGGAATGAGTTGAAGAATAAATGGAACATAAGAATATGGAAGTTGAGCTTTAAAAACATCTGGAGAGATAGAATAGTAAATGGAAATGTTATTGTCATAATATTAGAGATGATGAATGTGCAATGATAATAGAAACAGGTTGATGATGCCAATGAGTGACAGTCAGTAGTAGTAATTTCTGGGAAGCTAATAGGACTAATGGGATATAAATATACTGGGATATCCCTTATAAATGGGATATAAATTTTACTGACCTTTGAATGAAAGAGAAGAACTATGTCCAGAGTACAATGGTGAAGAATTGGGATATATGTGAATATGACTAAATTTGTAGTCTTTGAAGCAAAACTTATCATTTGGGGGATATTCTCCTTTCAGTGAGGTAAAGGTAAAATTGAGGGAAAGGAAGGAAAAGGAATAGAGAAGCTTTGAATCAGTAGGTAAGGCACTGTGGACTAGAGAGAAAGAATAAGCTAAATATAGAACATGCAGCACTCTTGCATGACCTGAAGTAACTTCAGAGCTTTGTGGTTATTCTCAATCCACCTGGCTTTGATGTCTCTCCTGGAATTTCAAATAATAAGCCATCACTCACCACACCATAATAAGATCTTTGTCCTCATCTATCATTTTCTATTAGTACCATCATCATTATCCAAGTCACCCAAATTCCAAACCCTAGAGACACTGATATCTTCACTTCCTGGCAGCCAATCAGTTCTTAAGTATAATTGTATCTCAAAAACTTGCGTGTCTTTTATCATTTTTTCTTATGCAGGTACCACACTAGCTTAGAATCTTATTAGTTCTTACCTCCCAATTAGTTCTTACCTCCCAGTTTCCCAAATTCCACTTAATCCACCTGTATACTGTGTTTATATTGTCTAAAATGCAGACTGAGTAAGTTTCATTTCTTTACTGAAAATCTTGGAAGATTTCCATGGTTCTTTACACCACCTATAACCCCTTAGTCTTATATACCTGGATCTTTGTGATATGATTCAACTCTGTTTTGCAGCCTCATCTTTTTTTTTTCAGGGCTTATACCCCATGATTATGCCAAGTAAATATATATTTTATTACCTATCATATCTGACATTTTTATTAAGTAATTTTTCACTAAGCTCTGGGTCTTACAACTGTAATACTCCTACCTTCTAAGCTAATTTTTTCCATCTGTATGTTAAACCAAATTCAAATCCCATCTTCATTATGGTGTATTTTCTCCTCTATGCTTCTATTCCCTTCCCCCAGTTTCCTATAGTCTTCATTTGTGCTTTTGCATGTTTGTTAATTGTCATAGTCACCTCCATAGAACTAGATGATATGGATTCAAATGTTTTTTTTGTTAAGTCGCTCAGTCATTACCGACTCTTTGCAACCCTGTAGATTGCAGCACACCAGGATTCCCTGTCCTTCACCATTTCCCGGAGCTTGCTCAAACTCATATTGAGTCGGTGGTGCCATCCAATCATTTAATCCTCTGCTATCTCCTTCTCCTCCTGCTTTCAACCTTTCCCAGCAGCAGGGCCTTTTCTGTGTCAGCTCTTCGCATCAGGTGGCCAGAGTATTGAACCTTCAGCATCAGTCCTTCCAATGAGTATTCAGGGTTGATTTCTTTTAGGATTGACTGGTTGGATTTCCTTGCAGTCCAAGTGACTCTTAGGAGTCTTCTCCAGCACCACAGTTTGAATGAACCAATTTTCAGTGCTCAGCTTTTTTTATTGTCCAGCTCTCAAATCTATACATGACTACTAGGAAAACCATAGCTTTGATTATGTGGATCTTTGTTGGCAAACTAATGTCTCTGCTTTTTAATAAGCTGTCTTCTTTGTCATAGCTTGTCTTCCAAGGAACAAGAATCTTTTAATTTTATAGCTGCACTCACTGTCTGCAGTGATTTTGAATAAAGTCTGTCACTATTTCCATTGTTTCCCCTTCTATTTGCCATGAAGTGATGGGACCAGATGCTATGATTTTAGTTTTTTGAATGGTGAGTTTGAAGCCAGCTTTTTCACTCTACTCTTTCACTTTCATCAAAAGACTCTTTAATTCCTCTTCACTTTCTGCCATTACATTGGTGACATCTGTATATCTGAGATTATTGATATTTCTCCTGGCAATCTTGATTCCAGCTTGTGCTTCATCCAGCCTGGCCTTTCGTCTGATGTACTCTTCATGTAAGTTAAATAATCAGGATGACAACATATAACTTTAATGTACTCTTTTCCCAATTTTGAACTAGTCCATTGTTCTAGGTATGGTTGTAATAGTTGCTTCTTGACCTGCATATAGGTTTGTCAGGAGGTAGGTAAGTTGGCTTGGTATTCCCATCTCTTTAAGAATTTTCCTGTTTGTTGTGATACACACAAAGGTTTTAGCATAGTCAATGTAGCAGAAGTAAATATTTTTCTGGATTCTCTTTTTCTATGATCTGACGAATCTTGGCAATGCCATCTCTGGTTCCTCTGCCTTTTCTAAATCCACATTGAACATCTGGAATTGCTCAGTTCACACACTGTTGAAACCTAACTTGAAGGATTTTGAGCATTACCTTGCCAGCATGTGACATGAGTGCAATTGTGCAGTTGTTTGAACATTCTTTGGCATTGTCCTTCTTTGGGATTGAAATGAAATCTCACCTTTTCCAGTCTTCTGGCCACTGCTGTGTTTTCCAAATTTGCTGGCATAATGAGTGCAGCACTTTAATAGCATCATTCTTTAGGATTTGAAATAGCTCAGTTGGAATTCCATCACCTCCACTAGATTTGTTCACAGTGATGTTTCATAAGCCTCACTTGTCTTCACACTATACGATGTCTGGCTCTAGGTGCTTCCATTTATTTTTAATACTCTATTACCTAACACAGTACCTTTCACAAAATATCTATTTGCCAACCCACATTGAATATGTTAAAAGCTGTCTTTTATAATATATAAAAACTAACTTTTAATGACATTTTAAAATGTTAATGCAGAGTTATACATTAAGTCTTTTGAATCTTACTGGTAATTATTGTCAGGGATTTTTTTTCACAATGACTGAAATCTAAATAATAAAGTAATTCATTCATGTTTATTTATTTATCTATTTTAAGATAGGAAATTGAGGCTTTATTGACGCACACCAAAAAAAAAAAAAAAAATAGACCTAGTTGGAATGCCACAGCAAGAATAAAGAAAAGGAATATAATAAATGAAAGGAAGTTTGGAGGGGAGGGTAATGCAAGAAAGATTTTTTTTCAAAACTTTAGCATTGGGCCAATCCTGAAGAAAGTAAATTTATAGAAGAAGTACCATGGCTCAAGAACTGAATTTACAAAATAGAACAACCTTTTATTAGGTCCAATTATTTCCCTTTAGGAGATTAATTGACTGAGATCAACTAAGTACTAAAATATGTATATATTGAAAACAGAAACCACACATACAAGATGTGATTCTTAAATCCTATTTCATAATTTTCAAAAACATTTGAAATATACTAAAGTATTTCCTAACACCATTTACAAAATAAAAAGCTTTTTTTCTTTATTGGAAATTGCATAGGCATATTTGTGTCAGCAGGAACCGCTGGATGGCAACAAAGCGTTGTAATTCATAGATGCCTATTTTTATTCCACATTTTACCTTGGTTACCAGAAATATTTCTAATTCCATATTAAGTACAAAACTATTATATAATCAGTTTGTTACCTCAAGGTTGGATTATGGATTTGAATTTTTGTGAAGTTTTAAATTCATGCTTCAAATAAATATACATGCTTAGTGGAAATAATATTTGTTACATTCATTGTTTATCACTTCAGAAAATTGCAAAACCACAGTGTTTTAAATCTCTGGTGGAAAGTAAAGGCACCTTGCCAGAGATCCAAGATGCTATAAATGTAGAAACAGTAAGAATAATAGCCTCTGAAAACCAGGAAAAATAATTGATATATGATTACATCACAGGATCAGTAGATGTTTTCTAAACCCCATAAATGAATGCAAGCAGTGTCCCATTTAGGTTCAACAAACCCCAAATGTTTGAAAATTACTCTAGAATACGGAGTAGATTTTTTTTCCTTATAAAACCATATAACAATCGGTAGTAAGTTTCTTTTGACCATGCCCCCCTGACTCCTGAGCTTAATGAAACCATCTCTCTCTCCATAGATGGAGGAAGGAAGACAGATGATGATGATGCTTAGACAGGTAGATAGAGATAGGGAGACAGATAGATATATATTTGACCCTTTAACAGCACAAAGTTTGAAATACATGAGTCTACTTATATACAGTATTTTACTTTCAATAAATATACAGTCGACCCTCCATATGGGCAGGTCCATATCCAGGGATTCAACCAACCTTGGATCTCAAACATTATAAAACATAAAATCCACAGTTGATATAATCCATGAATGCAGGATTTGTAGATGTGAAGGGACAATTATGGAAAATGAATATCCATAGATCTTGATATCCATGGCAGGTCCTAGAACCAATTATCCTCTGATATTGAGGGATGACTTTGTGTGTGTGTGTGTGTGTGTGTATCCATCTATCTTTCTATATATATATATAATTTTACATATATAAGTATATTATATACTTATATATAATATAATGGTAAAATGGTAAAATATAATGGTAAAATAATTTGTAGTACTTTATAGCTACCTTTACCTTTTTATTATATTAATAAACATAATATTATTCCATAATAATGATAAAATAATATAGTAATTTATAGCTTCCTTTATCTTTTTATTCCACATATCTGTGTCTACAATTAGCAGCATTTGTTGTTCAAAATTCTAACCAGGTTCTCTCTATATTTTGGGTAGGGGAAATTGATGTTGAGCCAGGGTCTAGATTCCTACTAAATATAGCATTTAACATACCTGGAATTATTTGCATTGTTGTTGTTGTTCAATTTGCTAAGTTGTATCTGACTCTTTCTGATGCCATGATGTGTAGCATGCCAGGCTCCTCTGTCCTCCACTATCTCCCAGAGTTTGCTCAAATTCATGTCCAGAGATGTTACCTAACCATCTCATCCTCTGATGCTCCCTTCTCTTTTTGCCTTCAATCTTTCCCAGAATCAGGGTCTTTTCCAATGAGTTGGCTCTTCGCATAAGGTGACCAAAGTATTGGAGCTTCAGTATCAGTCCTTCCAATTAATACTTAGGATTGAGTTATTTTAGAATTGACTGGTTTGATCTCCTTGCAGTCCAAGGGACTCTCAAGAATCTTGTCCAGCACTACAATTCAAAAGCATGAATTCTTCGGTACTCAGCCTTCTCTATGGTCTAGCTCTCACATCTGTGCATGACCCCTGGAGAAATCATAGCTTTGACTATACAGACCTTTCTTGGCAAAGTGATGTCTCTGCTTTTTCAAGATGCTGCTAGTTTTTTCATAGCTTTCCTTTCAAGGAGCAAGTGCCTTTTAATTACATGGATGTAGTCAACATCTGGAGTGATTTTGGAGCCCAAGATATTAAATCTGTGACTGCTTCCATTTTTCCTCTTTTCTCTGCCATGAAGAGATTGAACTGGATGCTGGATGCCATGCTGATAGGTTTCTGTTTTTTTTTTTTTTTTTTCTTTTAATGTTGAGTTTCAAGCCAGCTTTTTCCCTCTCCTCTTTCTCCCTCATCAAGAGGCTCTTTAGTTCCTCTTCACTTTCTTCCTTTAAAATAGTAACATCAACCTATCTGAGGTTATTGATATTTCTGCCAGTACTCTTGATTCCATCTTGTGATTCACCCAGACTGGCATTTTGTATGTTGCACTCTGCATCTAAGTTAAATCAGCAAGGTGACAATACACAGACTTGTTGCACTCCTTTCCCAATTATGAATGTTCTTAGTTATATTAGTAATTAGTTCTTCTTAGTTACATTAGAATTAGTTCTTCTATGTCCAGTTCTAACTGTTGCTTCTTAACCCACATACAGGTTTTTCAGGAGACAGGCAAGGTGGTCTGTTACTCCTATTTCTTGAAGTTCTTGCCACAGTTAGTTGTGATCCACACAGCCAAAGGCTTTAGCATAGTAAATGAAGGAGAAGTACATGGTTTTCTGGAATTCCCTTGCTCTGTACATGATCCAACGAATGTTGGCAATTTGATCTCTGGTTGCTCTGCCTCTTTGAAACCAGACTGTACATCTGGAAGTTCTCAGTTCACATATTGTGATGTTGAGTTGTTTGCCTTGGAAGCTAACAAAAATCATTTTGTCATTTTTTAAGGTTGCACCCAAGGTCTGCATTTTGGACTCTTGTTGACTATCTGGGCTACTCCCTTTCTTCAATTGTTTCTTGCCCACAGTGGTAGAAATAATGGTCGTCTGAATTAAATTTGCCTGTTCCTGTCCATTTTAGTTCCCTGATTTTTAAGATGTCTATGTTTACTCTTGCCATCTCCTGCTTGACTGCATCCAATTTACCTTTATTCGTGGACCTGATATTCCATTCCATATTCCAACTTTTCCTATGAAGTATTCTTCTGTATAGCATAAGGCTTTATTTCACCACCAGACACATCCACAAATGAGTGTTTTTTCTGTGTTGGCCCAGCAGCTTCACTCTTTCTGGAGCGTTTAGTAACTGCCCTCTGCTCTTCCCTAGTAATACACCAGACACCTTCCAACCTGGTGGGGGGGGGGGTTCATATTCAGATGTCATTTTTTTTTTTTTTGCCTTTTCATACTGTTCTTGGGTTCTTCATGGCAAGAATACTGGAATGGGTTGCCATTTCTTTCTCTAGTGGATCATATTTTGTCAGAACTCTTCTCTAGGACCCACCCGTCTTCACCAACCCTGTGCAGCATGACTTAATAGCTTCATTGAGTTACCCAAGCCCCTTCGCCATGACAAGACTGTGATCCACAATGGGGATTTTTTGCATGATCAGATATTTATATTAGGTTACATATATATTGGTCTTCTTGAACATCAGCTTAAGGAAAGACAAACAGAAGAAACATGTTAATTTCTTTATAAGAAGATCTTCATTAAGAAGAAACTAATAATGATGTCTGTCCTTGAACCTGATTGTTAGGTCTCTTTAGTGTTCAGTATGGTCTATGGGCCTCTCCTCAGGATGAAGTGAGAAGGATGCTTCTGTGAAATTTTGCATTTCCAAAATTTTTCCCTCTTCTTGATTACCTTTATCTTTACTTTCTCCTTCATCATTTTATTTACTAATTCTTCCATTATCTGCAGGTACACCCTTTGGGGTCAGAGACTGATGCTATAATTTTCTTCATATGTATTGTCTTGGTATAATCTTATTCACTTTAAGTCATTCCTACATTGTACAGCAAATAGATAGATACATAGGCTTTGGGTTTTTTCCATCTGATGGTAAGGTTTTATGAAACTTTGGACTTTTCATGCTGTATTTTTATACACTGATGTTACTTCCTATTTTATACTCACTGCTCCTGCAAAGCATGTATTTTTATTCCTTACTACTGAACATAATTACTTAGTTTTCTCTATATTCTTTGTTGTTATAATTTCTAAAAAAGATAGGGGCTATGCTACTTGCCTTTGAATCTCTAATGTCTAACACCATATCTGGCACCAAGTGACTGTTAAAGAATAAACCTGTGTAAGGAAACATTTTTAAAAACAAAATATTTATACTATAAATTAGTAAGCTAATGGAAGGTCACTAGTATTGTCCTTTAGTAAAATCTGTGCTCTGGGTTTCTGATGAATTTGGATTTTGACTGAAATCAATAAGAAAAAAATGAATGAGGAATTAAAGAATTTAAAATATTTTAAGTTGCTACCCTGGAGTTGCATCTGGTAAAAGAAACTGACAGGAGTATCCTTTATAGTCCTTAAAAAGTGAAAACTAGAATTGAAATCATAAGTGGTAAAAATTACTAGAAAAATTTGCTGCCTAACACACATTGATATAATAGGCATAATACAACCCTTTGTTCAAGTATTTTTACATGACCAGTATTTGCTCTGATACTTTACTTTTCTTAATAGGCCTATTGTTAACCTGTTTAGGGATCAGGGAAGTGGCAATAGGAATAAATAGTGAGTCTTCATTTTTGTAATGCTGCCCCAAAGACCTTAATCAACAACTATTGATTTTAAGTCTAGAGGGAGGTCAGCCACAGACATGTACATTAATATTTATTAAAAGTGGTAGGTGAGCTATAATAAAAATTAGATTTTCTATTTATCTGTACTTAGATAGCAAGGAAATTAAAGCTATAACAGCCCCAATAATTGATTTCAGTTATTTTCTTTAGCTTGGCAAGATTCAGGTGTTTAGTTGTGAGTGAATTCAGAGGAGATGGTTATAAGAATCAGACCTCAGAACAGAGGGCTCCAATACTTTTTCACAAAATCAAATTTAAGGGGCAAGCAGTTATCTACATAGCAGTAGCAAAGCAATCTTAAATTCTCTGTAGTCTACTTTTCCCCCTTCTTATTCCATAGGGGATATGGAACTTACAGAAGACTAGGAAGAGTGATAAAAGGGAACTTGGAATGACCCCACATGTTTAGGAAACTTATATAACTTAAAGACAGAGAAGTCAACGAGAAAAATACATTCTAATTAGCAAAGGCAAAGGTTAGCTAGTTTCTCAACTGAGAAAAATACATTCTAGTTAGCAAAGGCTAACTTTATATAATGAATTGTATGTTAGCAGAATTATATTAAGAGAGCGAAAATAGGAAAGAAGTAAACATCAAAGAGTTTTATGTATTTCACTTTCTAAATTACTCTCTCCTACATTTTTAACACCTCAGTATTGATGGACTTGCTTATTGCTGAGGTTAGGGAGGTAGAAGGTATAGTGAGAACAACGGTATGGACAAAACTATATGGTTTAGTTTACTGGGCAATCTCACTCTGAGGTTCCATGGGTATTATGACAATACTGTGGCAACATGCAAAAACATGTATTTAAAACTTTTCTCACTCTTACATTCTAGAGATTAGGCAGAAATTCAGACTCTGTCCTTGTCATCTGTATCTTTTACTCACAGAATTATTTTCCCACAAAACACAAGGCAACAGAAATGTGAAGTGCATGGCAGCAGAAGGGAGATTCGCACTTACAGTCAGGTTAAAATAGACTTGCAGTCCCGTATAGTTTGTGTTACTATTAATTTACCTTTATATGATTACTTAAGGCCTCTCAAAACATTTTCATATGTCATTAGAAATACACAACAATTATCTCCAAGCTATCAGTTGCTGAATGATGTCATCATGAGGCTATCTCTCATGATAGCCTCCCTAACACTAAGACACTCAATTCAAGCGACCACTGCCAATGGCTAATCAGTGATCTTTGGGGAAACTAAATATCAGTCGTATCTGACTCAGCAGCCCTGTGGACTGTAGCCCATGGGCTCTCTGCCCATGGAATTTTCCAGGTAAGATTATTGGAGTGAGTTGCCATTTCCTATTGAAGGGGATTTTCCCGACCCAGGGATCAAACCTATGTCTCTTATTAGTCTTAAGAGACATTAAGACATTAGTCTTAATGTCTCCTGCATTAGTAGGGGGTTCTTTACCATTTGTGCCACTTGGGAAGCAGCCAAATGGTAAATCCTTGTTGCTAATCTATTTTATGTATAATAATTTGTATCTGCTAATCCCATACTCCTAATTTGTCCCATCTTCCCTCTCTCTCCCTTTTGGCAACAAGTATTTTCTATATCTGTTTCTGTTTTGTATATAGATTCATTTATACTTTTAGATTTTACCTAAAAGTGATATCATATAGTATTTATCTTTCTCTATCTGATTTATCACTCACTCAGTTGCTACAGTCATGTCTGAGTCTTTGTGACCCTATGGACTGTAACCTACCAGGCTCCTGTGTTTCTGGGATGCTCCAGGCAAGAATACTGGAATCGGTTGCTCTTTCCTCCTCCAGGGGATCTTCCTGACCCAGGGATTGAACCCATGTCTCATGTGTCTCCTGCACTGCATGTGGCTTCTTTACCACTCAGCTTCTGGGTGATCTGACTTATACTTCACTAAGAATATTATTCTCTATGTCCATTCAGGTTGAGCATCTTTTCATGTGCCTGCTGGCCCCGTGTATGCCTTCTTTAGAAAAATGTCTATTTAGGTCTTCTGCCTATTTTTTGATTGGGGTGTTTGTTTTCCAATATTGAGTTGTATGAGATGTTTTAGATATTAACCTCTTATTGGTAGCATTGTTTGCAAATATTTTCTCCCATTCCATAAGTTGTCTTTTCATTTTGTTGATGGTTTTCTTTGTTGTGCAAGAGCTTTTAAGTTGTATTAGGTTCTATTTGTTTATTTTTCCTTTTATTTATTTTCTTTGGGAGACTGACCTAAAAAAATATTGCTATGATTTATGTCAGAGAATGTTTTGCCTATGTTCTCTCCTAGGAGTTTTATGGTGCCGTGTCTTATATTTAAGTCTTTAAACCATTTTGAATTTATTTATTTATATGGTGTGAGAGGAGTGTTCTAATTTCATTGATTTATATGTAGTGGTCCAGCTTTCCTAACATCACTTGTTGAAAAGACTGTCTTTACTTTGTATATTCTTGCCTCCTGGGTCTTAGATTAATTGACTGTAGCTTTTTAGGTTTATTTCCGGGCTCTCTATTCTGTTTCATTGATTGATTATTTATTTCTTTTGAGAAATTACTAGTCCAGTTCAGACCAAAAGCCCCTGCTCATAGCTCCAAGACTAATTTCAGACTTTGTAACAAGTGGATATGTCTGTGAAAGCCTTGGTCAGCAATTACTCAGGAAATAAGAGGACTGATCCCATAGATTGAAAGAGAAGCATTTACAGCTGACAATGGTTGGAACAAGTAGGCTGACAATGATTTTGGATAAATACTGTAGTTTGGATGAATGACTCAATCTGTGGTTTGTAGTGCCTCAAGTTACATTTTCTGTAGGTGACTGAAAAAAGGAGGAAAAATCCTATTTAACAAATAGATATATTCATCAATCTTCATTTCAACATTTATTGTGTATAGCCAAGCACTTGGAATCTCTTCAAAACATTATACAGATAAATGAAACTGAAGTACATTTAGTGCATTTTTTTTTTTTTAAACTAACTGCAGGGGTCATGCTAAGTTATCTCTTATCACTCTTCTCATTCAGTAACCCTCCAGGGAAGACGATTCAGACTTCATTTCTAATAACATAGAGCCAACACTCATCTTCTCATTGTTTCATTCAAATACCAATTTCACAAGCTTTTAATTTTCTGGGATCTGTTTAGTACATTTAAATGCAGATACAGCATAATAGAATTATCACAGCTCAATTTGTGTTACTCATTAACAAATAATATTTATTAAGCCTCTTTAAAATAGTTTATATCTATAGTCATCTTGGTCTTTTATGTTTTCTATTCTAAATTATTGCCTCCAATGATTCCTCTTTATTGTTATAGCTTTAGAATTTTAAAAACAGGCCTTTTCAAGATAAAAAAGATTAAAAAAATAAAACAAAACACTGCTCTAAACATGTATGGTAGATATCCAGTAAAAGCACACAAAATATAAAATATATTTTGTTAACATCTCAAATGTGCTATGCTTTAGTATATTTTCAAGGGCACTTTTTAAATTATCACTAGTGTAAATATAACAAGTAGGAAATGGCCAATTAAAATTATCATAGCAAACTGGTCAAAATATTGTGTAACACTTTAGCAGAAAATTGAACTACTGCATGCAAACCATGATATTTTCCACTTTAAGTTACTAATGAGTGAACTGATATGCTCAAAGGAAATATTAAATAATTGATACTCACCACCAACAACAAAAAACTTTTGAGCAAAACTGGAAAGCAGTAATTTTTAAATTAGGTCATGATCATTAAAGCTAATACACAGCACTGTATAATCCTTGTTTATCAGTTTTATGATCTATTACCTTTAATTTCTCCCTAACAAAAGGAGGACTTCTGCACATATATCCTATTTTTAACTGTATTTTTCAAATGAAAAATAAATGCATTCTCATTGAATATATTTTTTAAAATATTTGGAAGAGAATAAATTTCTCTATCATCCCCAAATTAACTTTCCAGAAAAAAAAAAAAAATAGTGTGTGCAGATTCCTATGTATTCTCCTAGATCTTCTCCTGTACATATACAGATAAATAGTAAATTCTTATACATTTGTGTGTGTGCATGTAATTTTATGTGATCATGGTATAAATCCTGTTTAGTACTGTGATTTTTTTCACTAAATATATTACTGATACAATTATCCATATGAGTATGTATTTTTTTAGTGTTTTTATTCTGTATTTCAATGTATAATTATTCATTTCTCCATTTAACTGCTGTTTGAGTTTTCTGCTTCACAATGCCTATCATTCATGCGGCAATGAGTATTCTCAACAAATTGTGTACTTAAGACAAAATTCTTTAAAAAACGTGTATTTTTAGATAATATATGCATTTTTAAAAAATATAAATAACTAAATTTAAGGTGGTCAATATATTAGTTTGATATATTTATATGTTATAGTATGTGATTGCCACTGTGATAATAATTAGCATCTCTACCATATATGCATATTTCTTTTTAATGGTTAGAAAAATTAAGTTCTAGTCTCTTAGGAAGTTTGACAAATATAGTATTGTTGTCTATATTCACTATATACTGTGCATTAGATCTCTAGAGTTTATTTACTATTTGTTGCAAATTTGTACCCTTAAAAAAACATTTGTCCTATCCTCCCATCTCCTGGTTACTACCCTTTACTCTCCCTTTTTACCAGTTTGGCTTGTTTATATTTCATATATAAGTGATACCATACACTTCTTGTCATTCTCTATCCCACTTATCGCACTTAGACTGATGTGATCAAGGTCTTCCCATGTGTCACAAAGTGAAGAATGTCCTTCTTTCCCATGGTGATAATACTAATATTTATATCACATCTTGTTCATCCTTTGATTAACAGGTGTTTGTGCATCATGTCTATTGTCCAATAGACATGTCTAATAGACATGTCATCATATTTATTGAATAATGCTGCAATAACAACGTGGAAACTACATATATCTCTTTGATATCCTCTCTTCACTCACTTTGTGTGTATACTAAACAAGTGCAATTGCTGGATCATATGGTAGATCAATTTTTTTTTTAATTTTTTTAAGAAACTCCATATTTTTTCCATAGTGGCTGAACCAATTTACATTCACACCAGCAGTATTTAGGTGTTCCCTTTTCTCCACATCCTCACCAACACTTGTTACTTCTTGTCTTTTTTTATAATATTCATTCTGATAGGTATGAGGCATGAGGTGATATCTTGTTGTGGTTTCCATTTGTATTTCCCTGATGATTAGCGATTAGTGACATTGAACACCTTTTCACTTACCTGTTGGTTATTTGAATGTCATCTTTGGAGAAATATCTATTAATTCTTCTGCCTATTTTTCAAATCTGATTTTTGTTATTGCTGAGTTGTATGAATTCCTTTTATATTTTGGGTATTAACATTTTACCTAATATATGGTTTGTACATATTCTGTCTGATTCTACAGGTTGTCTTTTCATTTTGTTAAATGTCTGTTTTACTGTGCAGAAGTTTTAAAGTTTGATATAGTCCTATTAGTTGATTTTTGCTTTTGCTGTCTGTGGCTTTGAATCATATCCAAAAAAAAATCACCTAAACCAATGTCAAGGAACTTGAATTTTCTTCTAGGAGTTTTATGATATCTGCTCTCTTGCATAAGGCTTTGACCTATTTGGGTTAATTTTTATGAGTGCTGTGAAATAGGAGTTCAGTTTTATTGTTTTTGTTTTTATCCTGTTTTTCCAATACCTTTTGTTGAAAAGACAATTTTTCCCCCATTAGGTGTTCTTGGCTTCATTGCCCAACATTAGTACACCTGGTATGCAAGGGTTTAATTCTGGATGTTATTCTGTTCCATTTGATCTATGTCTACTTTTGCCAGTACCATAATGCTATTATTTCTATAGCTTTTTAGTGTTTTGAATTCAAGAAATGTGATGCTATCACTCTTCTTTCTCATGACTGCTTTGGTAGTGTGAGTTCTTCTGTGGTATTATACAGATTTTAGGGTTTTTTTTTTTTTTTTTCTATTTCTATGAAGAATGACACTGAGATTTTGATGTGGTTTCTGTTGAACTGATTTCTGTATATTGATTTTATATCCTGCAACTTTACTGAAATTGTTTAGTCCTAGTACTGTTTCCGTCTTCTCTTTGGAATTTCTGTATACAAAATCATATCATCTGAAAATAGTGAGTTTTACTTCTTCCTTGCCTTTTGTTTCTTGTTCTTGCCTAATTGATCTAGCTAGGATTTCCAAAACTATACTGAATAAGAGTGGTGAGTGTGGGCATTCTCTAGTTTCTTGTTTCAAAAATTCTTGTTTCAATTTTTTTTCAGTTGAGTATAATGTTAGTTGTGGAGGTGTCATTTATGGTCTTTATTATGCTGAGGTATCTTCCTCCTAAACACAGTTTGATGAGGGTTTGTATCATGAAAGGATGTTGGATAAATAATTATAGTTTAACTTTTTGAAAGACAATTATGGTCAACTAAGTATATACCCCTTATCCTATGTGCTGAGCACTGTTCTAGGGACTGCTGATATGGAATTTCCTATCTTGAATCTTATACTTTAAATGATGAGAAATACATAAAAGTTACTAAACCAACCAACACAAATCATTTCAGAAAGTGATAAATAACTGAGGAAAACAGATGGTACAAGGTGATTAAAAAAGACAACACAGGCTATGGAGCAAGGCTAGATTAGAGGATGATGAAAGGTCAGAGAATGATATTTGACATGAGACATGAAAGGAGAAGGAAAACAAAGGGAGTATTGTTTCAGGTAGAGGGAACAAATACTCCAAAGCTGGAATGGATTTGTTGTGTTCAATGAAAAGAGAGGAAATAAAGGAGACACTAATGCAGTGAAAAATAGAGAAGCATAAAATGATGGCAAAAAGTTTGGTAGTTGATGCTATGAAGCACTGGTTATTGAGTTTAAAGCAAATATAGAGAACTTGTTAAAACATATACACAAATACACAGTTATATTGCTGGGGTCTCATTCTAGATCTCCCAATTCAGTAGGTTTGGTGTGGTGCCCCAAATTTTCATTTTTGAAAGTTTAATTGAAATATAGTTGATTTACAATGTTATGTTTAGTTCAAGTATACAGCAAAATGAATCAGTTATACATATACACACACACATATATATAATTTTTTAGATTCTTTTCCATTTCACACTATTATAAGATATTGAGTATAGTTCCCTGTACTATACTGTGGTCCTTGTTATCTACTTTATATATATAGTAGAGTGTATATTTTAATCCCCAAACTTCTAATTTATGCCATCCCCTTTTTCCCCTTTGATAACCATACATTTACTTTTTATGACTGTGAGTCCATTTATATTTTGTAAATAATATCATTGGTATCAGTTTTTTAGATTCCACATATAAGTGATATCATATAGTGTTTTTCTTTTCCTATTTGATTTACTTCATTTAGTATGATAATCTCCAGGTTCATTCATGTTGCTGCAAATGGAATTATTTCATTACTTTTTACAGCTGAATAGTGTTTCATTGTATACATGTACCACATCTTTCTTACCCATTCATCCTTTGTTGGACACTGTTTCCATGCCTGGCTATTGTCAATAGTGCTGCTATGAACTTTGGAATTCGCTGGTGGATCAGACGGTAAAGCGTCTGCTCTCAATGAGGGAGACCCGGGTTCGATCCCCAGGTCGGGAAGATCCCCTGGAGAAGGCAATGGCAACCCACTCCTGTACTCTTGCCTAGAAAATTACATGATGGAGGAGCCTGGTGGGCTACAGTCCATGGGGTCGCAAAGAGTCGGATACCACTGAGCGACTTCACTTTCACTTCTCTTTCACTTTCATGAACACTGGGATGTACGTATCTTTTGAATTAGCATTTTCTCCAGACATATATGTAGGAATGGGATTGCTGGATCATACGGTAACTATTTTTAGTTTCTTAAGGAAATTCCATACTGCTCTCCATTGTAGTTGTACCAATTTATATTCCCAGTGGCAATGTAAAAGGTTCCTTTTTCTCCATAGCATGGCCAGCATTTATTATTTGTAGACTTTTTGGTGGTGACCATTTAAACAGTTGGAAATGGAAAATTCCATTGTAGTTTTGATTTGCATCTTTTTAACACTTAGCAACTTTGAGCGTCTTTTCATATGTCTGTTGGACATTGGTATGTCTGTCTTCTTCGGGGAAATGTATATTTAGATCTTCTGTTCTTTTAATTGGGCTTTTTGTTTGTTTGTTTGTTTTTTACATTGAGCTTTATAAGCTGTTTGCATATTTTGGGAATTAACCCCTTATTTGTCGCATTATTTGCATATATTTTCTCCCATCCAATAGGGTTTTTTTGTTTTGTTTTGTTTTATGGCTTCCTTTGCTGTGCAAAAATTTTTAATTTAACTAGATCCCATTAACTAGATCCCATATGTTTGTTTTTCATTTTATATCCATTACTCTAGAAGACGAATGTAAAAACATTGCTGTGACTTATGTCAAGAATGTTCCATTTTTCTCTTGGAGTTTTAGAGTATCCAGTTTTATGTTTAAGTTTTTAATCTATTTTGAGTTTAGTTTTGTGTATGGTGATAGAGAGTATTCTAATTTCACTCTTTTACATGTAGCTGTTCAGTTTTCCCAGCACCACTTTTTGAAAAGACTGTCTTTCCTGTATTGTATATTCTTGTTTCCTTTGTTGTTGGCTAACTGACCATAGTGTGTGAGTTTATTCTTGGAAAGTTCTGCAAATTTTCCTTTCTAATGAGTTCCCAGGCGGTGCTGATACTTCTGGTCTGAAGACTCACCTGGTGAAATAATGGTGTAGATCTCTGAAGACAGGAGAGGAAATCTGCATTTACTGTGTTGTTCCTAAGTGGAATGGAAAGACATTAGTTAATCCGAAGCATTTGAGCCTGAAAGAAGAATTAATTGAAAGAAGGGATTAAAGAATGAAATTATATTATATGCTCAATTTATTTTTATCTTTGGCTCGAAATGTTGGATCTATGAGCAGGAAACGATGCCAGGATTCTTGGCCTCCTGAGGCGAGGAATTCAACCTCGGGCTTGTAACAAGACTTGATCACTCAGAGCTTTTTGTGTAATAAAGTTTTATTAGAGTATAAAAGAGAGAAAGTTTGTGGCATAGAAATCAGAAGGGGACAGAAAGAGTGCCCCTTGCTAGTTTTTAGCAAGGAGTTACATACCTATTAGCAAGCTGCTAATTAGAGAAAGGAAACACCTCAAAACTGAGAGAGTTGCACCAGGCCCCTCACTCACAACATGCATTTTGAGATAGCATTGGCAGATGGTGAGTCATCCAGGGCCATGAATCTTGAAGAAAGGCATTTTCCATAAGAAAAATGCATTGTTTAGCTCAAGATTTGACATAAAGTTGAGTTCCAGTAGAACCAGGTGACAACACAGGATTAGAAGAGAAAAAAAAGTCTGCCACTTGCAGTTTTATTTCCTCCTGCTACCTGGGAACCTCTGGCCTCCCTACGGAGGCTATTAACACTCTCAGGCTCTAGAACATATCTCCTGTAGATGGAATAGAATTAGAGCTTGTGTTTTCTATTTTTAAAACAGTCTGAGATCTCTGTCTTTTGATTGGATAGTTTTATCTATTTACATTTAATGTTATTATAGATATGGTTAGATGTATGTCTACCCTCATGCTTGTTCTATATGTTTCATTACTAATTTGTTCCTCTATTCTTCCTTTACTAACTTTGATTAAGTGGTTGTTTTCTAGTATAACATTTTAATTTCTTTAATTTTAACTATGTTTTTTGAGTTATTTTCTTAGGAGTTGCTTTAGGGTCTAGATAGCATGGCATACTAATTTAAATGACAGAAAATGCTAATAGAAAATAATGCTCCAAAATATACGTAGTTTAACACATAACCCATAACACATAACACATAACACATAACTTTTCACATTCCTTCTATTCTGCTGATGCAAGACATTTAAAATGTAGTACCTGGCTGGGCGGCCAAAGCAACATTTCTGCATGGTAGAAGTGGTGCCCAAATATTTTGTGGGCTAAAATGTGGGGAGACATGCTAGTAAACTACTTTGACAATTTAGGGTAGAGATTTTAGACTAAGACTTTACTGGAAGAGGTAGGAAAATGATAGATTCAGAAGGTGTTATGGAGATAGAAGCAATAAATCCGCTGTAAGGATGTGAGTGACACTGTAGATGGTGATGTTATTTACAGATATGCAAAAAAGGTTTAAGAAAGAATGAATTAGTTTTTGCCACATTAATTCCAAGGTGCTAATTATATATCCAAGTGAAAACAAAGCAGGTATTAGGTGATATGTATTTTGAGTACAGTAAAGAGGTGAGTTAGATATATATACTGAAAGTCACTGGCATAGAGATTATATATGTGAAATCATAAATTACATTTTCTCAAAAGAAAAGTCAGGTTAAGATTTGAGTGCCAGTGACTCACCAACATTTTAGAGGACAGAGATGACTAAGGAGCAAAAGAGACTAAGAGGCAGTAGACAGTTTAATAAAGGAAACACCATAAATATGTATTGTCATGACAAAAGAGATAACATTATTAGAAGAAGTGTAGTGAACTATGCCAAATATTTCTGACTTTTCAAGTAAGATAAATGTTACCAAGGTCATTTGTGACCTTGAAAAGAAGTTTCAAATGCTATCATTTTACTTAATACAGATGTTGTACCTGCTTTAACATAGATTGGGGGTGGGGGAGTGATTCTCTATGTCTTCCAAAGATAAGTCACAAAAGAACACATGCCTTCTTCATGGGTGTCTTTCTCTCAGGACACTCCTGATGTGAGGAATTCCAGACTATTCCACTTGCAAGGATTATTAGAGAAGGTCATGTGGAGACAAACGAGATCCACAAGTGACAGAACTTATCACATTGCCAGCTATGTAAACAAACAAGCTTTCAGGTGACTCCAGCCTCCAATTTTCATACCTCCAGCTGAGACCCCATACGTTTGGGAGGAGTAACACATCACCCCTGCAGTACTTTTTCCAAAGTCATGACCCTCAATAAGACAATAAATAGTACAAAATGCAATGGAGTAAAACAATTATGTTTTGTAGCCATGGTAACTGGACTATATAACTAGAATTCAAGGAGCAAAGAGGAGATAAATGGGGCTGAGGAGAGGGGACAGAGAAGAACATGTTGCTAGAAGATGGGTGAACTCTCAAGTGCTTTGAAGGCCTTTATAAAGACTTTGGCTTTTATTGTGGGATAGGAGAATTTGGAACATTCTGAACATAGGAGTAGCATGATGTATGTCAAAATATGTGTTTGCTGCTTTTTGACATGGCAGATTTTGGGCGTTCTTTGTGTTCATTATTATAAACTAATACAGCTCTGTTACAGTAACTTTTTACCCAGTAGTAACTTTCTACTTCAAAGTTCTTGGAAAAGGAACTTTAGTTTCATAGCAAAGAAGTCATAAAATACAGTAGGCAATTCTATATGATTTTCACTTCAGGTTCCTGTTTTTATGAAGGAAGCTATTTACAGATAACTAGTAAAAGGCATTAACCAAGGTGGCAGTCTTAATATTTATCTCTTCTTCTAATTATAACAAAGATGAACACATTTTGAGCAGAATATAATTTGGTTGTATTGCAAATTCTTATCTAAATTAATACTCAAGAAGGGAAAAAATATTTTGGAACTGCAAATGTCTCTTAAATTCCAGCACAAATGTTGTGCTCCAACTTTGATGCCTGCTTGAAAATGACCATTCGTTTGGATAAAAATTGAAAATACCAGAAAATATCAGAGATATGCTACTCTAAAACTTGGTTTTAAAATTTTCTAAACACTAATAATATGTTTGATTTAGGTTATACCTGAATGGTCTAGTGGTTTTCCCTACTTCCTTCAATTTAAGTCTGAATTTGGCAGTAAGGAGTTAATGATCTGAACCACAGTCAGCTCCCAGTCTTGTTTTGGCTGACTGTATATAGCTTCTCCATGCTTGGCTTCAAAGAATATAATCAATCTGATTTTGGTATTGACCATCTGGTGTTGTCTGTGTGGAGTCTTCTCTTGAGTTGTTGGAAGTGGATGTTTTCTATGACCAGTGTGTTCTCTTGATTTCCTACTTTCACATTCCAGGACATTGTAACAGGAGGCAGTGATCAAGACCATCCCCAAGAAAAAGAAATGCAAAAAATCAAAATGGTTGTCTGAAGAGGTCTTACAAATAGCTGAGAAAAGAAAAGATGTGAAAGGCAAAGAGGAAAAGGAAAGATGTATCCATTTGAATGCAGAATTCCAAAGAATAGAAAGGAGAGATAAGAAAGCCTTCCTCACTGATCAATGCAAAAAAAAAAAAAAAAGAGGAAAAGAATAGAATGCGAAAGACTGGAGAACTCTTCAAGAAAATTAGACATAAAAAGGAAAAAAAAAAATCATGCAAAGATGGGCACAATAAAGAACAGAAATGTTATGGACCTAACAGAAGCAGAAGATATTAAGAAGAGGTGATAAGAATACATAGAAAAACTATACAAAAAAAGATTCTCATGACCCAGATAACCACAATAGTGTGATCACACACCTAGAGCCAGACATCCTGGAATGCGATATCAAGTGGGTCTTAAGAAGCATCACTATGAACAAAGCTAGTGGAGGTGATGGAATTCCAGTTGAACTATTTCAAATCCTGAAAGATGATGCTGTGAAAGTACTGCACTCAATATGCCAGCGAATTTGGAAAACTCAATAGTGGCCACAGGACTGGAAAAGGTCAGTTTTCATTCCAGCCCCAAAAAAGGCAATGCAAAAGAATGTTCAAACCACTGCACAATTGCCCTCATCTCACACACTAGCAAAGTAATGTTCAAAATTGTCCAAGCCAGGCTTCAACAGTTTGTGAACTGTGAATTTCCAGATAGTCAAGCTGGATTTAGAAAAAGCAGTGGAACCAGAGATCAAATTGCCATCATCTGTTAGATCATTGAAAAAGCAAGAGAGTTCCAGAAAAATATCTACTTCTACTTTATTGACTATGCCAAAGCCTTTGACTGCTAAATTCTTAAAGAGAAGAGAATACCAGATCACCTGACATGCCTCCTGAGAAACCTGTATGCAGGTCAAGAAGCAACAGTTAGAACTGGACATGGACAACAGACTGGTTTCAAATCAGGAAAGGATTATGTCAAGGCTGTATATTGTCACCCTGCTTATTAAAAATATATGCAGAGTACATCATGTGAAATGGTGGGCTGGATAAAACACAAGCTGAAATCAAGATTGCTGGGAGAAATATCAATAACCTCAGATATGCAGATGACATCACTCTAATGGCAAAAACAAAGAACTAAAGAGCCTCTTGATGAAAGTAAAAGGAGAGTGAAAAAGTTGGCTTAAAACTTGACATTCAGAAAGCTAAGATCATGGCATCCAGTCCCATCTCTTCATGAGAAATAGATGGAGAAACAATGGAAACAGTGACAGACTTTTATTTTGGGGGGCTCCAAAATCACTGCAGATTGTGACTGCAGCCATGAAATTAAAAGACACTTGCTCCTTGGGAGAAAAGTTATGACTAACCTAGACAGCATATTAAAAAGCAGAGACATTACTTTACCAACAAAGGTCCATCTAGTCAAAGCTATGGTTTTTCCAGTAGTCATGTGTGGATGTGAGAATTGGACTGTAAAGAAAGCTGAGTGCCGAAGAATTGACACTTTTGAACTGTGATGTTGGAGAAGACTCTTGAGAGTCCCTTAGACTGCAAGGAGATCCAACCAGTCCATCCTAAAGGAAATTAGTCCTGAATATTCATTGGAAGATCTATTGCTGAAGCTGAAACTCCAATACCTTGGCCACCTGATGGGAAAAACTGACTCATCGGAAAAGACCCTGATGCTGGGAAAGACTGAAAGCAAGAGGTGAAGGGGACGACAGAGGAGGAGATGGTTGGATGGCATCACCAACTCAATGGACATGAGTTTGAGTAAGCTCTGGGAGTTGGTGATGGACAGGGAAGCATGGTGTGCTGCAGTCTACGGGGTCACAAAGCGTCAGACATGACTGAACGACTGAACTGAACAGTATGTTTAGGGTTTCTCAAGTGGTGCTAGTGATAAAGAACCCATCTGCCAGTGCGGGAGGTATAAGAGCCACAGATTCTGCCCCTGGGTTGGAATATTCCCCGGAGGGGAGGGCATGGCAACCCACTCCAGTATTCTTACCTGGAGAATCCCATGGACAGAGGAACTTGGCAATCTATAGTCCATAGGGTCACAAAGAGTTGGACATGAGTAAACTGACTTAGCATACATGCACACAGAAGTATGTTTGTAACAAAATCAATGTTTTTCCATGAAAAATGATACATTATCATATTTGTAGTTTTATAAAAAAATATTTTTACCAACTGTATTATTTTTTCTGGGATGAAAACATCTTAAGTTGCCATAACTATAAATATTGACTATAACAATATCTAAATTATTATGTTTCAGTTCTTTTATGAAACTTGTAAAATAAAAGACAGGAAAAAAAAAAAAGATAGGACATCTACTGTAATTAAGTAGTGAGCAAGTAGAACACATACTTTCCAGAAGGTATAAAATAACCTTAATGAAGAGAGAAGATCTCAACACACACAGTCCACTTATGATGCCTCCGAATAGTTAGACTTCCAAACCATTAAATCAAGTATTTAACAAAATTTGAATCCAAAGAGACTATTTTTTTCTTTTATATAACAAACTAATTATACTATCATGGAGCAGTTGGGGGAAAAGCCAACCTAAAAATCAAATTACAAGATAAAATAAGCACATGCTGAAACACATGATAGTTTGTTTTTAAACAGCATCTATATTTTTAAATGGCATAATTATTTTTGATACTGTATTTAGTGCAGCTAACAGTATTGCTTCAAAAATTTTAACTAACTCACAATAAAAGATTTTCATAATGCACCTCTGCTATATGTGTATATCAGAGGAAAGAGTCATTAGCAAATGTTTTCCCACAGCTACAGATTTAATCAACACAGTTCAGAAGTGAAGTTAAAACTCATGATTTCCACGTCTAAGTGAAATCATGATAGCCCTAAAAGTTTTTCCTTGATCTCATCTTTACCACCTATGAGCTTTGAGTGTTGTCATTTTAAGCTAGTATTATGAGAAATAAATGTAAAAATCAGGTCCTCCCATCAGATGAAAAGTACTGGAGTAAGAAATGAATTTGATTTTCCATTTATCCTATCATCATAGAAAGTTTCATTGTTTAATATATATATATATATATTTATTTTTTAATGTTTGAAGTTGACCCTAGAAACTTCCAGCTGAAACCACCATTTCGATTTTTTTTTGCTAACATTTTTATTCAAATTCACCTTTTGGTAAGCTGGTTTGAGGTAATTACATTTTTCTATATGTGAGGACTACAGACTGTAATGAAATAATCCCTTGCAGCCAACCTGTTTCTTAATACGAGCAAAGTTAATTTCAGAAATGACCTTGAAGATTTGACAAAATTATTATAAAATACTCATTTATCAGAAAAAAATTGGCATTGCACTATTTGAGACAGATTTGCACTATTTAAAGATGTCACTCAAGATTGCCCTAAAAGTCAAATAATTGAGTCATAATATAATGTACTATGAATAATATAAAGGACTTTCTCTATTATCAGAAATGTGGGTCTTTGGTTTTCTGATTCCACAGTTTATAAAGGAACTAAATTTTTTTGAAGGACCTAAATTTGTTTGAAGTAAAATTATTAAAAATAACTTTTTATGCAGTGGTTATTGACCTGATTTTATGAAAACACCTATTCTGTCTCCTCTCCCTCCAAGGAGGTTTTACTGAATTTTATTTCTTATGTATTTATTTGCATTGTCTTCCAATCAGTGAATACTTGTTTCCTTGTTGTAAACATCAATGCCTCAGGGAGTGAAACCCAGAAATCAAATCGAATTTGATGTTCATCTTTTCATTTATCAGGTAAACCTAGTTATCTATATTTTAAAAGCATATAGTACTATTTTATAGTATGTATAACACATATACTTCTATGCATAAAGAATCATGTGTATAGTATCACATGTGTGTATAGTTACATTTAAATATCCTATCATGCTAGATAACAATAGAGATACTACACAATTGTGAATGGAATTACATCTGATGATGGGAGGGTGAAAGTACACCCTTTAGCAGAAGGGTGAAAGTACAGTGCCACAATGAGAAGGATGAAAGAAAATTTACACCAGAAATGAGAAAGGTACTTGTTGAAAAGAAACGGAATAATAAGGAGCAAAACATTTACTTAGTTACTGTGCTTAGTGAACAACTCATTTTCTGTCCTTACCCCGTATTTCCAGCATGAGGATTTTCCCTTGGATTAAGTTGGAGAAGAAAATGGCAACCCACTCCAATATTCTTGCCTGGAGAATCCCATGGACGGAGGAGCCTGGTGGGCTACAGTCCATGGGGTCGCTAAGAGTCGTATACGACTGAGCGACTTCACTTTCAGTTTTCACTTCTCATGCATTGGAGAAGGAAATGGCAACCCACTCCAGTGTTCTTGCCTGGAGAATCCCAGGGACGGGGGAGCCTGGTGGGCTGCCGTCTATGGGGTTGCACAGAGTCGGACACGACTGAAGTGACAGCAGCAGCAGGTGGTGGTCAACACAATTTTTTTCCATGAGTGATTTTCCTTTTCTAACCCCATTCCTAAAAAGTCATAGACTTTTATAATAGACTTTCCATAATAACTTCAGGAAAATTCTGAGCTTAATATGATCAGATCTATGTGGGACTTCAATGCAATATCTCATACTTTGAATCTACTTGATTGCAGTTTGTACCCTCTTACTGTTGTAGTTCAGCAAATTTTCAACACTTACTGAGACTGCTGAGCATAGCATCTTTTATCCTATATATATATGGTTACTGGAAAATAAGCATCAAGAAATATACAGATAAATGGGGGGAGGGCAAAAGAGGATGGAGGTGAGGAGGGAAAGATTGCTGTAGCTTTTAGTTGCAAATAGTCATCAGGAAATTTATAACTGGCAAGGAAAAGAAAAGAGGGAAACTTAAGTATGGATTTACTGTGGGAAAATGATGAATATGAGAAGAGGAATAATAATAAAGCCGCATTCTGCACCATGATTATCTGTTTAGGGGAAAGGTCTACAAAGATAAGAAGAGGATTTAGTTGAGAAAGAATGGAAGACAAGAGGAAATGTGAAGAGGAAAAGTGAAAAGAATAGAGAGGTAAGACAAGATTACTTTTCATAATAACTTCTTTAATAATCTTTGGTCAACATAATATTCAGAATGAATGAATGTCTATAATAATAGGAATGTTTAGCTCTTCTATGGAGTGTAAGCTACTTGGTGGCAAAGACCTTAACAGATCTTTCAATAATCATGTAACACGATTACATGAACCTTGTAGGAGATCAGGAGACTTGAGGTGTCTGTTGTGATAACTCTAGAGTAAACTTACCATCAATATATTAATATAAAAAAATAGAAATGAATCAGTGACTTCTTTAGTAGGACAACAGGATGCTGTAACTATTAATACCTCTTTTTGCAATTTACTAAAAAATACACCTAGTCACTTTTATATTTTTTTCTTTGTACTGTATTTTCTGCATATGTAAACTCATACCCATATAATCCATGTGGAAAAGTTATGGGAAAACCAAGTCTGGTAACAATTCACTGAATTCAAATGTTAAAAGAGTACTTGTGGTGATTTAACACAAATTTAAATTTTGTCATGATTTCAAGCAGAATGAAGCACTCTGCTTTAAAATTTAAAGATAATTAGGAGGAAATGATTTTAATTAAATATAGGCATATATTTGTGTAAGGAGATTTGTGAGGGTGTTTAAGCAACTAAACCGAAAGATTTTGAGGTCAACTCAACAGTAGTCATATGATAGATATCATGAGCCAGTTGATAAGATCACCTCAATCAGGAAAAAAAGAAAATAATAAAGGAAGAGTGATTTTTAGGAAGAAAATAGTCTTACTAATAGTAGCTTTAAGCCACACAAAGCAGCATGGTGACATGACTAACAGTGTGGGAGATATTTTGATACATGTGCATAATGGGGAATTCCCTGGTAACTCAGTCAATAAAGAATGTCTGCAGTGCAGGAGACCAGAGCTCAATCCCTGGGTCAGGAAGATCCCCTGGAGAAGGAAATGGCAACCCACTCCAGTATTCTTTCCTGGAATATCCCATGGACAGAGGAGCCTGGCTGGCTACAGTCCATGGTGGTCATGAGTTGGACACAACTTTGCAACTAAAGCACCACATGACGAGAGACATACAGAGAGTATGTGTTATTTTCAGCTTGATATATAATCCTAGAATCTATACAAAGAATAGAGTCTTTTTCTAAATAAGTTCTATTTCCTCCCAATACAGAAAATACTTGTACAAAAATATCTATTACTGGACAGTTTCAGGAGCTCCCCTGGTGGTTCAGACAGTAAAGAATCTGCCACCTATATGGGAGACCAAGTTTCCATCCCTGAGTTGGGAAGATCCCCTGGAGAAGGGAAGGGCTACCCACTCCAGTAATGTGGCCTGGAGAATTCCATGGACATAGGAGTCTGGAAGGCTACCATCCATGGGGCTGCAAAGAGTCAGACACAGCTGGGTGACTTTCACTTTTATAATTTTAAGCTAAAAAACATTGCATTTCTGACTTGACTTTAGTTATTCCTTCTAATGGTTCATGTAATAAAATTATTTTCTTGTCCAAATAGCAGAAATGTGTGGTTTTGATGGGAGTAATATTTCATTATTCCATCTCTTTTCCCAACATAGTATTGCTAATTGTAAATCACATAATAATGCTTTCCATTTTTCACCATAGGATTTGGCTTGCTTTAGTTTGAAGTATTTTTTCTTAAGATATGTATGATGAAATTCCTTCAGGGTAACACCCTTGTTTTTATGCCCTATGCAAATGAACAGAAAACTTTAAGTTTTATTTTCTGAGAGTGTTTAGATGTCTATCATTAATTCATACTAAATGAAGAGCATAGTCTTTAGTTTTTCGCTGTGGGTTTCCGGTAACTTCAACTTGAACTTATAGAATATCAGATACACCCAAGCTTGAATGCAAGTCCAAAATGTAAATAACCTTAGTCTTTTCTGCTATATGTGTTTTGTTGATGTATGTTTCATATAAATATACATATTTACATATTTTATCTTCACAGGAATTAGCTGCATGAATTCACATATATTTGTCCATGTCATTGAACTATAAAATTAAATAAAAATCAAATTTTGGGTAAAATCAATTCACAAGTTTAGAAGGTATTGGCATAGGAAATGACAATCCACTCCAGTGTTCTTGCTTGGAGAATTCCATGGACAGAGGAGCGTGGCATGCTGCTGTCCATGGGGTCGCAAGGAGTCAGACACAACTGGGCGATTAACACACACAGAGAAGGTGTGTTTATATGATATCCATAAAAAATTATAGCATTGTATTTATGTTTCTGTAACAAAGAAAATAACTCTAAACCAGAGAAACTCCGACAAACTAGGAAAGGTTTAAGATATTCAAAGGAGAGTCAGCCCTGATTCATTATTTTGTAGATCATTAAAAAGTTATTTTGAATGACCTCACTTAATCATCGTGTCACTACAGCTGATTGACCTTAGGTAAGTCACATAGTCTCTTTGATTTCAAGTATCCTTGTCTCTAAACTTAAAAGGCTGAGTTTGACAAATTGCCCCCAAATAGAGCTGAGAAAGGGGAAAAAAAGGAGGTTCTAGAGGCTGCATGACCTTTGCTCTGGAAAAGAGAGGCAGAGAGGTACAGGATGTCCCTAAAGTGTATTTTATGGTCTGAAAGTGTACTGATAATTTTATATGAAAATCTCAGAAAATTATAATAAAATTAATACATACTTAGTATCCTACAAAGACACAGGAATGCCTATTTAGCAATAATAAATATTTCAATGACAGATACTGTATTAATATAATGCATTATTTTAAAAGATAGTCACGGCATAAGAGAAAGAATAAGATTCAGAATGAAATAGAAACGTTTTAGTAGTAGGCTGCTCCAGTAAAATGTATTCAGGTATCTTCACCTTAACCTTGAACATGTAGTTTCTTATTACCAATATTTAATAAAAGCAAATATGTTTTCCTCAAGACTAGACATAAGTTGATTTTATCTGGATTACTTCTTACAGTGACAGTGCACGGCAATGCTCAGTAATTTCTTTTCGAATGTACTAGATACATTTTTGTAGAACTCTGATTGTGTACTTTTGCTACCCATGAGAAAGTAACATAACACAGCATGGTGGTTAAGATTATGAATTTTAGAGCCACATTAACTGGATCTAAACCTTGGCTCTGATACTTGCAAGTTGTAGGGCTTAGGGTAGTGACATGAGCTCTTCGTGAGAGTTTCTTCATCCAGCTTTTGTGAGGGTAAGTGGTGGGTTGGATATGAAAGAACACAGCCCAGTGTCAGACACAAAGTTAAGTACTATAAAAGTGCTAACTGTTTGACATCATAATTATCTTTTTTTTTCCCATTTTTTTATTATATAAATGAATATATTCAATTAGAATTTTTCATGTGTCATAACCTTACATATTTAGGCTATGGATTTCACTAGTCACACTAAGGTCTTTTTAACAGGAAGGGCTGGGATAAATGGAAATCTACATTTAACCCATCATGAATCATAAAATGTACCTCATTTCAAATATAATGAAAAGCAGAATATATTCTTCAAGACTCTGTTTACAATGGATGAAAACTTTCTAACAAGAGATAAAACCTGCATGTTTCAGATATGGAATAAAGCATTTAATCCACCTGTGAAACAAATATGCATTAAAAGTCTGTCTCCATGACATTGAACATCCTCTTCTATAAATATGAAACTGTCCCTGCTCTCAAGGAGTTTACAGTCTGTAGAAAAGATATAAATTATCATATGCAATTATGCTCCAAGGAAATAAGAAACTTGGTGATATTCAAAGAGAGATCATGGGGAGAAGTCACAAGAAAAGCACCATATAGCACATAAGAGGGGGCAAATTTGGAGTAGGGCAATGCAGGATGAATAGGATAGAAGGTGAACATTCCAGCCAGAAGGAATAGTGTAAGGAAAGGCAGAGAAAAGAAACAGCTGATGTGAAGGCAATAATTAAATAGTATTGAATTTTCATGAGAGTGAAATAAATTCACAAATATATTTAAATAATTCTCTTATCAAGAAAAACCTAACTATAATGAATGAATTTCTATTTTTTCTCTTATCAAGAATACTAACTCATTATGCTTTACCAGAATCAGTAATTAGTGCTACTTAATAGAGAGAGGGGGAAAAAAGATGTGAAATAAAAACCCCTTTGGCTTAGACTTTCTCCAGTTTAAAAAAGAATTGATGTCTTTTGAGTTAATGGTCTCATAAAAAAAAAAAAACAAAAAAACAAGAGCAGCAAGAGCAAAAACAGAGAAAGTTCTATTTTCAGGTTGAAGTAAACATTAAAAACAGAGGAAGACTTTAAATATGCTTAGAAACTATTTTCTAGCTATTGAAATATAGTATAGAGCAGTACTTTGTAGTAGCATGGAATTACTTTTAGGAAAGTAACTTAATCAGTTTTGTTTCATGTTTAAACCTTTCCTTACTAACAGAAAAGAATCAACATTAAGTAGGAGAGTTTGTCGTGAATTCAAATGAATGTTTTTGCTTTTAGGATATTCTCTTACTGCTAAGCAATCCAATAAAACATAGCACCTGAAAGAACAATATTGAAGCATTTTCAAACTTTTGGAAGGAAGGAAAGACTGAGAAGAAGAAATGAAGGGGTGGGAGGAAAAGGGAAAAGAGGAAGGTGAAGGTGAGAGAGCAGAGATTTTCTAATAACAGAGCATTTTTATATCTCTAACAAAAATATTCTCCTTGAAAGATTACTTGCTCCAGTGGTTTTAATGGACATTTTGTAGGGAACTGGTGGCCTTGTTCTCTTACTAAAATTCAAGGCCACTGAGAAAAACATATCTTTTCCCATGGAAACGAGCAATTTCATGAACCTTCTAGGGAGCATATGGTCACCACTAATCTACTGACTTAATCCTCTCCTTTGGGTCTCTTACTCTATTTCAGGTTATCTATCCTTTGCCTCCAGGCAGGACTGCAACTAAGCCATGTAAAACAGATGCGTTTCTAGCTAGTCAAGATTTCCAGAGAAGTCATTTTTACAGCCTCTCAACATTAATCAAAATAACCAGCCAGCCCCAGAATTTAGAAGGAAAAGCAAAATGTTCCAAGTAGGCAAAAGTTATTGTTAAACAAACACAAATTAAATACTTTGCATACTACATAAGGGTCTTTACAGATCCAGATCTAGGTTTTCTTTTGTTTTTGAATGTCTTTTTTGTTACCACCTTCTTAAATCTTTTAAGTCATAGTGGCGATTCGCCCCTGCCCCAATCAATTTAATACTGAAAAGATTTGAAATGGTATTTCCTAAATAAAAATGTGAACTTTTACAAAGGGAAAAGGTATTTCGCCCAAAACAAAATTTAAATAACATATGAGAAAAAGTCTAAGCTGTTTAACTGACTTTTAAGACTTCCTACAGCTTTGCATTTTTATATCATCAGGTTTTACAGCTAATTTATTTTGTTCTGCACAATTCTTTGTCAGCTTTGGCAACTCCCTGTGTGCCAAACAAAAACACCCATTCCCAGGCTTTATAGACATATACCCTCCACATCACACGGTATCCCCATTCCTTATCATCATGCTTAAATCTAATGCATCTGTAAAAGTCTCACAGAAAGTGATCCATGCAAAATGCTGCCTCCTCCTACAGACTGAAAACAATGATAGCAGCGTTTATTAAACTCTATCATTATTTACTATTTACTAGCTAACATAGTTCAAAAAACTATGAGAATTATAATGTACAAACTCATCTATTTGAAGAGATAGTCAATGAGCTAAGTATTATTAACCCTAATTTAAAAATGGAAAGAAATAAACCTAAAGATGAATAGTAATAATAACATGTTGTTGTTTAGTTGCCCATGCCAAACTCTTGAAACCTCGTGGACTGTAGCCTGCCAGACTCCTCTGTCCATGGTATTTCCCAAGCAAGAATACTGGAATGGGTTGCCATGCCCTCTTCCAGGGGATTTTCCCATCCCAGCGATCCAACTCATGTCTCCTGCATTGATAGGCAGATTCTTTTACCACTGAGAAACCAGGGAAGTTCCCAGAGAAAAAAACAGAAATTTGTTCATTATAGTTAGGTTGTCCTTGATAAGAGAATTATTTAAACACATTTGTGAATTTACTTCACTCTCACCCATGAGAATTCAATACCATCTGATTGTTACTGCCTTCACATCACCAGTTTTATCTCTGCCTTTTCTTAGACAATTCCTTCTGTCTGGAATGTTCATCTGCTACCCTGTTCATTAGCAGCAGTTTGTTTGACTCTTGCTATGTCTTCTGCACTGTTCTAACATTATCCATTTTCCTTTTCTATTATAGTAAGCTGCTACCCAATGAAATAGATTAGTGATGAACAAATATTTTCAAAGCAGGATTTGATTTTCAGTGTTTGGTTTGATATTGTTAAAAATTCTCTGTAATTTCAGGACACTTACCAGATCATGAAAAAGTGAAATTTTCTCCTCAGTGAAATGGCACTCTGAAAGAGGAACAATATAGAGTACTGATCCATAACTATCTACTGAAAAGTAATAGAATATTAATAGTATATTGACACTTCTAAAGAATGTTGATCTCAATGTTAAACATTGTCATGATTCAAAATAGTCACTGAGGGAAAAAATAATCAAAAAGGATGGTAGGAAACTTTTGGACGCATATTTTATGGCATAAAATATGTTTATGGCTTACATTGTGATGATGATTTCACAGATGTATACTTCTCCCCTAACTCAAACTGTATATATTAAAAACACAGCTTTTTGTATATAAATTATACATCAAACTTGCTTTAAAAAAAAGGAACTGTTGAAGAATCTTATAATCTCTGTAACTGACTATATTGCTATAGTATCTCTGAGCAATATATGTATATTTATTATACACTATATATATAACCACATGTATATATACATATATATGCATATGTATATATATATATTATTAAAAGCTGTTCTTGTGTTAGTTTAACTTGATGCATACTTTGAAAAAAAAATAAGAATTTTTTGTGCCCTAGTTCAAATAGTTTTTAAACAGAATCTTTTTCAAGACTCTTACCATATTCTTAAAGGAAACACTACAGATGTATAAAAACAAGGTTCCAACCTTAAAGGTTTTACTTATGTAGGAAAATGTTTTACAATTTAAAAATGATTTTTTTTCTTCATACTTTCTATTACTTAAATGGTACGTGCTATCCAATATTGAAAATATAAATCTACCTCAGTTTGGTTAGGAAACATTTTAAAAGTGATTTTATATGGGCAATTTTTTCTCCCCCAAAATATCTTGTCAAATCAAAGAAGGACTCTCTTTCATCCAAGCATTGAGTAAACAATGTAGACTAACCTTATATTAAAGAAAATCTTTTTCTCATGTTTTGTTCCTGCTAAGAATTCTGTATTAAATAGAAATGCCTCACTCTAGGGATGAAGGGATTTCTGTTGAATATGATGCATTTTCTTCTGTGGAAATTGTTTTGGGATTCTTTAAGATAAAAGATCTATACAAAAGTTATTATTATTGGTTACCTGTCTTGGTTCCTTGATTCTTATATTGGCTATTTCCCAAAGGTAATTTTCATTAAACCTTACACTGTAACACTTCTAACCCTTCATGTCTTTGTGTTTGCTTCAGTCGGTGCTACTCGGACTCAGAAATGTACCAGGAAAGAGAGATTTTTCTTTGATTGATTTAGGGAAGCAGGTGCAAAATTTTGTGACCTGACTTTTTTTCCTGCAAGTCTTCCCTTTCAAGTCCCTTAATCTGATATAAAGGACAAGGTAGTTTCTAATCACACTCTAATCTCTATTGGTCTAAATCCAAATAATTTCCTTCCGCACCCTGCCTGGTTGAGACTTAAATCCCTTATTATTCAATGATCCTATTTTTAAACTCTGCTTGGGAAAGCAGTGGTGACTTTTGATGCTAATCCTATTCAGTCCACTGACTCTATCCCCTTCAGGGATATGGCCAAGGATTTTTAAGGGGGTAAATATATAGCTAGCTGCATAATAAGAGAAAGAGGAAGCTAAGTTAGAATTTTGAAAACTACACAGGATAATAAAAAATACAGACTTGCTATTAAAACCCAAGTATATTTATTCTGATGAGCTATCTATTCATTCCATTGGAAATAACTAGTTAAATCCTTTAGTCACAGTTTTTCATGGCCTAGGAGTTCATAGCTACAGAATTGGAGGATAAGCATTTAATTTTATATTCAAGGCAACAGCACAGGCAAGTCCTCAGTCAAACCCTTCAAATGAAAACTGAACCTGACCATATTCCATATTCCATATTCAAAACATATTCTAAACAAATATGTTAATTACTATGATACATAACCCTTCGAGTGTTCTTTTTTGGCTTTCTATGGCAGTTAAAACTGCCCAGGAAAATAATAAAAAGAGATACAGCAGAGAAATCTCTGGACTGAGTATCAGGACACCTTTGATCTGCATGTGGCCTGAATTACAGAACTGCATAGCAGGCAGAGAACTGAATCTTTAGGGGACCCCTATATCGACCCAGAAGATGAGGAAAAGGGGATTTTGAGATCCCAAGGATGAGAGAAAAGTCTTTTATTCTTTTTTTTCCTATTTTTCTCCTCTCACCTCCAATCTCACATCTGCCCTAGCCCTGGAGATACACTGCTATTGTGCCGACGGTGGCATAGGCTCCTATATACCCTGAAGATAGGAGACACTTATCTTAAGCCTAAAGAACCCCTGTGTTCTGAATCACCACTGTTTTGCTCTTACTATCTAACACCTCAAGGATGAGCCCAGTCGTGTGGAATTGTGTGATAGCACAGTGGCTAAACTTCTGAGAGAAACTATTTTTCCATCCAGAGGAGCTTGGATATGAGAACTTGGGAACTGAAAATTGTGGATGGAATACTGAAGAAGTGAGAACTGGAGAAGCAGGTTCCCTAATTCTGTGTATGATCCTGGGCCTGACCACACCCCCAAGGTAAATACTCAGCTAGTTAGACAGGGCTAAAGATTTGAGAATTGAACTGTGATATAAACCACCAACCAGATATTATAGTCAGAGGTAAATTACTGACTAGCTCATGGCTCATGCAAGGCAGACATAAACACATAGCAGAATGTATACATATACTGACATTGGAGCTTCTGCCCACAGAAGATGAAATAGACATTGCCTTCTGAAACTAATTATTTTAACTGTCTGCTAAATAACAACAACATGGATTTGATTAGGGCCCATGATCCACCAACATAATATTGCAAATGTCCAGAGTACAATCCAAAATAACATGCCAAAGTTGAAAGATGAGGGAACAAAGGAAAAACTGACTAATCACCAAGTAAAAACACACAAAAAAAGTTAACTCAAGATTGCCATGACAGTGAGATTATCACTCAAGGATATTATAAGAACTCTTAACACATAATCCACGAAATAAACATGTCTGAATGGAAAATAGAGTTCATATCAGAAAATAGGAACATCATAGAAAAGATCTAAATGAGAATTTTAGAAAGTAAATATAACTGAATATTTTTAAATGTTGACCTCAATAGCAGAATAACGATGAAAGAAAAATTAATCAGTGAAACTGAACATGAAGCAGTAGAAATTTTCTAATGAGAAGAGACAAAAAATAAAAAGAAAAATCAGTGAATTAGCCCCTCCCCTCCTACTCTATATTATACAAGAAGTTCTAGACAGTGCAGCAAGGAAATAAAGAAAAATTAACAAAATAGAGGTTAGAAAAGCTGAACTAAAGCTATCTCTAGTAACAATTTATAATTATCTATGAAATTTTAGGGAATCCATACCAAACATTCATAACGGATAGGTGAGTTTAGCAAGATACCAGGATGCCAAATTAACAGTACAAAAGTGTCCTTTCTAATTAATAGCACTGAACATTTGGAAATCAAAATTTACAAGAGCACATCCACAAAATAAAGTACTGAGCTATGAATCTAGCACTCTGTGGCCTGAATCTGTCTGATAGAAGCTCTAAAACATGGGTGAAAAAAACCAAAGAAGATCAAATAAATAAAAGAGATGTACTAAGTTAATAATTGGAAGACTTGAGAGTATTATAGCACTATTCCTCCTATATATCAATGTAATTCAAATCAAAATTCCAGCAGAACTTTTTATAGATATTTACAAAGATTATTCTAAAATTTATGTGTAAAAGAATAAAAAGAGTTGAACTCACTCTATTCAATTTCAAGACATTATAAAGCAACAGTAATCAAGACAGTGTAGTATTACTGAAGAACACACATCTATCAATAGAACAGAATGGTGAGTTCAAAAAAAGACCCAGCATATATGAATAATTGATTTCAACAAAGTTAAAATGGTAATTTAAAGTTAAAGGATAGTCTTTTCAACAAATGGTACTCACTGAGAAGGTAATATTTTTAATTAATATTGGATCATAATGAATTCTACACCAGTTGCATTCTGTAGACAACTGAGGAACAATGAAGAAAAAAAATTGTGTTTTATATATCATCCATGATAACAATGTAGAAAAATTAGAGAAATGTTAGTGAAAATCCCCTAATTTTAACCGTAAGACTTATTTTATCTTTAAGAATCAGCCTAAAAAACCATTAGGCAAAGGAGAAAAGAAAAAATATACCCATTTGAATGTGGAGTTCCAAAGACTAGCGAGGAGAGATAAGAAAGCCTTCCTCAGTGATCAGTGCAAAGAAATAAAGGAAAATAATAGAGTTGGAAAGACTAGAGATTTCTTCAAGAAAATTAGAGATACCAAGGTAACATTTCATGCAAAGATGGGCTCAATAAAGGACAGAAATTGTATGGATCTGAAAGAAGCAGAAGATATTAAGAGGTGGCAAGAATACACAGAAGGACTATACATAAAAGATCTTCATGACCCAGATAACCTGATACAACATATGCTGATATAACATTTACAAGTATGGGAAATAATGTATTTTTTAATTACTGCATGAAAATTCTGAAAGTTAGCACTAGTGATAGTAAGACAGTCATACTAAATATATATGGATAAGAAAAAGCAGAAATTCAAAATGGCAGTATTGGGTCTATTTTGAAGCAGCTGAAGTCTTATTCCAAGACTTCCTGAAAAAATGGAAGGTATTATTATGGTATAAAGGCATTGGAAACATGTTTCCCAGTCAAAACATCTATTGAAAAACACATGGAAAATAATAACTAATTTCTTTTAAGTGAATATAATTTGATGGAGGTAAATTCAAGCAGTTATTTAAGGTATATGTACTTAGTAATACTGTTTTTAATACTTTAATTTTCATCATAAATAAAGTATGCTATTAAATGTTCACACCTTTTATTGAAAGCTTAAAATGATCTTGGTATTTGATTTTCAAAGTATAAAACACTGTTGGCTTATGTATTATAGCATTATAGGATAGATCTCTTCATAAATTATTTGTACTTCTTATTTTCAATTTTATAAGATATACTTCCATTAAATATATATCATAAATTATGGTTTTAAGATTAAAGTGTGAAAATATAGTTCACCCCTACCCTTAAAAATATAGAGGTTTCTTTATAGAGAATCAATATTGTACTGAGCCTTGTCTCTTAACAGGAGTTAAGTAACAGGTACTTTACAATTTAACTGCCTTAAGGATGCTTCTGGCTTTTCCATTTCTATTCTCTAAATTTTGCCTCATTTTAATTTTTCATTTTCTCTGTGGAGATAAATTTAATCTTTTATTATTTGTGCTTGTATGTGCTTGAACAGAGGCCCCAAAACCCTTTGCTCTTTTGTACTGTTGTTTCCTTTGAAAACTATTACTGACAATTCTGGGATTTTTTTCCCTTTTCCCCATCCCTTTACTATTATAACATCAAAAGGAAAAATGGTCTGAGAAGAAGCTTTGAATATTGGAACTTCTGTACTTGAATACAGCGTTATTGTCCACCTTGCCCCACAATAATAGCTAGGCTTCATCCAGTGTACAATAGAAGATTCAGGACCCACTTGCTCTGATCCTTTAAAGGGCTAACTGCTTCTCAGCGTCTACAGATATGGAGGCAGGGCAGAGGGTACATTAAGGTTAGTGACGCCCTCTTTATATCTTACATATTTGTAAATTACATTACAAATTATTAATCTATTCTCATAACAATCTAAGAAGTAAGTGTTGAGGACAGTCATTTCCCTTGATTACAATTGAGAATGCTAAAGTTCAGAGAGCTAGGTAGAGTGTCAGAAATCACTCAGCAAGAAAATTACCATGTTATTATTAAGGACAGAACTGAAACTCCCCCTCACTTCAGCCCAACACTTGTTTACAAAACACTACATTTAAAATAAGATATACTGAATGAGATTCTATCACCATAGAATAATTCTTGCTCTGATGTTCATGGCAAGAGCACTAAACTTGACTTTATTGCTTTATTATATGTAAACTTTCCAAAGCATATGTGTAATCTGATAATTAAGTGAAATAACAGGGCTGTTAGTAAACATTTTTGGTCAAAATAGCTAGTAAATCAGGTAATCAATGTAATGTAAGTTTATTATTCTATCATAAGGTTGTTGACAATACTTATAACTTGACTTTATACACACACACACACACACACACACACACACACATATCCCTTAGTTAATTTAAAACATCATATTTATTTCCATGATTTACACATCAACTTGGATATAACATTATTTACAAAGGGCACAAAAATCACCTAGATATCAATTTTGCCTCATCATTTTTTGACTATTCATTTTTCAATATCTATAGTTTCATTTTCTTTCCCACACATTGAATCATAGATACTTGTATTACTGATCTCTGGTATCAATATATTATGTTCATGAAAAAGTATTAAATTATTTTTAAGAATAGAGACGCTTTTATAATTTCTTTTACATACCCCAAATACATGCTATTTGTTGAACTATAGTAGACACAGAGCACACACACAGACACACACACACACACACACACAGCTATATACACAGATTACATATTTGCCTTAATTCACTATTCACTGTTATTGAGCACAGCATCTCTTATTTATGTTTATATATCTGAATGTTTCCTGCCTTCATTTTTAGAGGTATTTTCATAACTAATCCATAGAAAAATAAGACAAAATAATGCAAATTTCTCTATATTTTAATCATAGTGCACTTATATTTGAGGATGTGTGGTAATATAACTAGTTGATTTTTACATCTCTATTACAGTAAATTGCAATTTTTAAAAGCTACTTCTCTACATAAAGCTCATGGTATAAGCAAACAAATGCCAATTAAATTTTTCCTACATATGTTTCACATCTTTTTACTGTTATCTTCTTTATACAGCCTGCACTCACTTTTTATAGTGGACATTATCCTGTTGCTGCTTAATAAAGGTGTTGCTCTTATTAATTTTATGATATCCTTCACTGAAATTTAATTTACAAACACACACAAACCACACAAATATTCTATTGCCAGTACTTGGCACTTATTATAAGAAAATGGAATGCCTTTAACAAAACAATTTTTGGTATCTCAAGAATGGATAATAAAATAATTTTTACTATGTTAACAGAAGTCACAGAAGAATTATGTAGTTAGAAGACTACATTTTATATGGATATTTTAATTTAAGTCCCATTTTAATTATTAATTATCTATAATATTAAGTAATTCAGACTCTAGTAGAGCTCCTTTATTGGCAAAATGAGTATGCTGAGTGAGGAAAAGACAGATTAATTAATTAAAATTAGTATAGGGTAACTACCTAATTATTTTTGAGAAAATAAACTTGTACAACAAACTTATTCTCTCTTTAAATTCTATGTGCTTAAGGATTTAATTGTATATATTAAAACCATTAAAAAAACTAAAAGGTTATTTTATTTTAGTTGCTTATTTTAGAATTGTGGAGAACATAACTCAAAAGCCACACAGCAAAAATGTAGTTGATAAATTTTAAGTATACAACTTTTAGCAAAATACAAGCAATTATAAAGGACACAGAATAAGTTAGATAAAATATACAGAAAACAACTTTATAATAATTTGCATTGTCTGAAAATTCTCAAGAAAGCAATGTAAAATTCTAGTCGGATGGTGGTAACTAATTTCATGTGTCAACTTTAATAGGCACCCAAATATCTTGGTACCCAGATATTTGAACAAATTTCACAAAACACTCTGAAAATATATTTTGAGTGGGGTTAACATTTTTTGTCTTTGAGAGGAGAAGATTGTCTACCATGATGTGAGTGGGCCTATCCAATCAGTTGGAGACCTCTAAAAAAAGACTGACATCTCTTAAAGAAGAAATAAATCTGTCCATAGCCTACCTTAGGTCTTGAACTGCAGAAACTCTTTCTAGAGTCTTTCGTTTGCTGGCCTACCCTGGATATTCTGGACTTGCCAGTTTCTACTATCTCATTCCTTAAAATAAACTCTCTGTATATGCACATCTTATTGGTTCTGTTTCTCTGGAGAACCCTAATACAGAAGGTGAAATATTTGGAAATGCTACAAGACAAAACTACAGAACCACTCTGAGGGATGCACCATGATCAAGGCCAGAGATACAGAAAACAAAACAATCAAATAATAAAAGTCCTCTAAGAACTCATTTCACCCAAACACACAAAATAAAACATGCTAGCTTAAAAAAACCCACTCTGAGGTACATAAAAAGTCAGTTTCATAGTAATGTTTTTTCCATTCCATGTAATATGATATTGCATAGTAATATAAAACAGAAAATAAAATAGGTATATTAATATTATTACAGTCATGAAAGAATAACTGAATGATATGGAAGGTAAAAACTATCAGGCAGATTTGAGACAGACCCAAATACAGCAATTAAAAATGAAAACATATAGACAGTAAAATTAAAAAATGTACAATTGCTGCTTCTGCTGCTAAGTCGCTTCAGTCGTGTCTGGTTCTGTGCGACCCCATAGACAGCGGCCCACCAGGCTCCTCCATCCATGGGATTTTCCGGAGTGGGGTGCCATTGCTTTCTCCGGTATAATTGCTAATTTCTATAAATTAGGAATAGTTGAAGAGAGGACTGGAGAACTGGGTCACTGCATTCATTAGCTATAATGTGGAGCAGAGAGATGAAAAAATATGAGTAGTGAGAGACACTGAGGCTAAAACGAGATAATCTAGCATACATTTAGGTTCTCAAAGTAAAGTATGAAAGAGAGGCAACATTTGAAGATTCCATGAGGATATACACATCCCTTATTTACACCATATGTCTTGTCACATCATGGTAAAACTACATAATAATAAAAAAGCCACTAAAGGGGAAGATGGCTTATTTGCAAAGGAACCTTAGACTCAAACTTGAATTCTCAGTCCCAGCATTCAAAGAACATGACAAATGAAAATAACTTCAACATGTTGAATGAAAGTGCATATAAATCTAGAAGGCTATACTCTGGCAAATTACTTCCGAAACTTAAGTTGAAAGTTCTAATGGAAACTGAACAATGTTTGCTGTTTCTGGATCCTGGCCTATTATTCAGCTAGTATTCATCAGAATAGCCACAGGAATTGTTAGAACATTGAGATAATTCCATCAGTTGGAAAACAGCTGATGCTCTAAGACTTCTGATTGTCTCTCTGAATGACAGAGTGGAATAACAGAAACAATGGTAGTCAGACAAATCACCAAGCATTTGGTTAAAAATTAGGCAAGAAATGACTGCATCAGTTCAGTTCAGTTCAGTCGCTCAGTCATATCTGACTCTTTGGGACCCCATGAATCGCAGCACGCCAGGCCTCCCTGTCCATCACCAACTCCTGGAGTTTACTCAAATTCACGTCCATCGAGTCAGTGATGCCATCCAACCATCTCATCCTCTGTTGTCCCCTTCTCCTTCTGCCCCTTATCCTTCCCAGCATTAGGGTCTTTTCCAATGAGTCAACTCTTTGCATAAAATAGGGCAATTATGCCAACTAATATTTAAATTATAAGAATAAGATACTGTTATTTTCAATAACAGAATTGGTCAATAATAATTGAAAATATCAATAGTAGCATGCCATTTAAAAATCAAATCATTAGCTAGAATTCTTCTATCTTCCTAATCCACATTTGAAAAATACATTTTGAAAATATCTAGGCCCAATTATTTTATAAGAGAGTATTTTAATTTTTTTTAAACAGGTATTTGTCTTATTCAAACTATTTGAATTGGGGCAAAAAGAGTACTATACCAAATAATTGTAACTCTGAGATCAAAAACTAGGCAAGGACCTAGGAGAAAAATTATAAGTGAGTTTAACTTAAAATATAAGTGTAAAAATTCTAAAACATAATTTTAAGTGAATAAAATATTAGCAAATCATCAAGTCACAATTATTTAAAGGATATAGAATTTAAGATTTATATTTAAAATCTTTACAAGGAAAATAACTAACTCAATAGGTGAAGAAAAGCTATTTTATAACACTATTATAATAAAAAGTAACACTCAAACTTCAGAAGAATATACTTAAATGAATTACCATTTTTCACATCTAGTGCTGATAAGAATTCAGAAGAGAAATAAATTGCTATGTTCTTTGTGATTATTATTTACTAGAATCTATAAAATAGTGCATACTCTTTGACTAAACAATCTTTCCTCTAGTAATCTACACTGAAGGAATGATTCAAGCACTAATCAACTTCTGTGAAGAAGAATGTTCATTTTGCATTATCCATAATAGCAAAAGCTGGAAACAACTTAAATCAAAAAGTGATTATTTAAGTAAATTATGGTTTAGTAATGCAAAATCATATTATGTAGCTCGGGAATGAGATAGTTCTCTAAGGACCAGCATAGAGTGCAACCATGATATAGT
Source organism: Odocoileus virginianus (assembly GCF_023699985.2). Classification (NCBI taxonomy): domain Eukaryota; kingdom Metazoa; phylum Chordata; class Mammalia; order Artiodactyla; family Cervidae; genus Odocoileus; species Odocoileus virginianus. The sequence goes on from NC_069698.1 coordinate 20,673,758, forward strand.
GTTGAGTCAGAAAGTAAGTACCAGAACCATATGAATAGTGTAAAGCAATACGTATTTTTAAAATTCTATCTGTTTATGTATTCATAGAAAAACATCTAGAAGGATAGACACAAAACTATTTATAGTGGCTACCTCTGGGACATGTGGTTGGAGTGAATTTTTATGTGAATTTGTTTATTATGGCATACAGACCTTTGCATTGTTGCATTTTAAGCACCAGTACTACTTTTAAATAATATTAGAATAAATGATCATTAAATGATTAATTTTGCACCTGGGACATAGATCACCAAGCTTTAACTCTCTACTCCTTTCATATTCATTTATTAAAACCTCACCTCTAGTTAAATAAAACACCTTGTTTATTCCACACTTGCTCCCTATACCTGAACATGGCTAGATAGAAACAATCCATCCTGGTGACCATTCTGACTTTAAGTTCATAATCACAAACATCAAGTGTGGTCTTTAGTGATGCCAAGAAATCAAAATTCATTTCCAAAATTCATTCAATATCCCCATGTTCCCAAGAAAGCTATTTTCTTTCTTCTTTCTTTTTCAGACTTTTAACTCCATCTTCCCTGTCCTTGCTTTCTATTTGAATAAGAAAAAAAGGGTCAATCAGGAAGGCCTTGCCACCAGCTGTAACCAAAGTCCCTAACTCATCCATGATCTTTCCCTTCTGTTACTATGGATGAGTTATGTTCTAAAATTAACATTCCTCAAATGCATTGCATTTTCCTTTTTCTCATCTACATGGGAACACAGCTTCTGCATTTCTCTTACTATTTCTAGTACCACACCAATGATAATTTCTCCCATTTTCAAAACAAAAAAATCAAAATAAAAATTTCTTGTATCCATCTCCTCTCCTGACAGTGACTTATTTCTCTGCCCTATTTTTACAGCAAACATTTCAATGTTTTGTTCCCTAACTACTTCTCTATGCCCTGCTTCCATTTACTTTGAGCTCACTGCATTCAGCCTATTACTACTACTGGTTTACTCAAGATTGCTCTTACCAAAATCAGCTATCAATAGCGAATCCTCATTTCCCATCTAACTTGGCAGATCTAGACATACTCTTGACTTTGCTTCCATATTATCCTCCCAGTTTCTTCCTAACGTACTGGCTATTTCTTCCCATTACTGTTCTTGGTTATCCTTTCCCATTCTCTTGTCTTGCCTATTTGAAGGGCCTTAGGGATTAGTTCTTGCTCCTCTTTTCTGGGTTTTCACTCATCTCCTTGGTTATCTCGTTCAGTCCCATTGACTTAAGATCTGCTTCCATGCTGACAACTCCCAGATATGCATCCCTAGTTTAGACCTCTCCTCTGAACTCCATATTAAATGCTATAGTTGCCAATTCAATATTTTTTTTAGGAGTCCCATAGTCTTCTCAAACTTGCCCTTCCACATTCTCCTCCTCCAGTCTTTAACTGATTAAGGTAAAATCCTATGGTCACATCCCACAGCTAGTCTGTCAGAAAATGCTACTGTCTTTACTTTTAAGCATGCTCAGAAACCGATCATTGCAAACTATCTCTATCATGAACACCCTGGTTCCCACTATCATTATTATTTAGCTAGGCTATTTCAATAGATTCCAAGTTAAATTTCTGTTTTTCTTTTCTCGCCTACTGCCTCTTCTCAACACAGTTCAGTGTTCTTTAAAAATAGGTCAGATCATTGGTTTTTTTTGCCCCAAACCCTCCAATCATTCCCCATTTCACTTACAGTAAAAGTGAAGGTTCTTACAGTGACCTAGGGGACCCTACATGATCTGTTTTCTTTTTATTACTTTTCTGACCCTTGTCACCTTCTATCTTCCCCCTCATGTCCTATGACTTACTGAACATGCTAGACAAATGCCCTTCTGAGTGACTTTGTGCTTGCTTTTTATTCTGCCTGGAATATTTTTCCACTACACAGGCACACAAATGGTTGCTTTCTTATCTATTCCAGCATCTTGCACAAATTCTACCTTTTGATTGGCAACTTCTTTGGCAGCCTCGTTTAACATTGTAAAGCTCTCCCTCACCCTAGTATTTCTTAGTCTTCTCTGCTTTATCTTTCTCCAAGGCATTTATCACTATGAGAAATATTTATTTGCATGTTTTCCTTTACTATAATGTGCCCCCAAGACCGTTTTATAATATTTGTTGTTTAGTTGCTAAGTTGTGTCCAACTCTTTGTAAGCCTATGAGATGTAGTGCACCAGGCTTCCCTGCCCTTCATTGTCTCCCAGAGCTTGCTTAGATTCATGCCCATTGAGTCAGTGATGCCATCTATTTCATCTTTATAATATTAAGAAATTTTAAATTTATTCTTATATGCTCAGCATCTAGGATAAGCTTAGAAACAAAAGTTTTTCAAATATGTCAAATGAATGGATGAATGCTCCAGGTCTATCAGACTCAAAACAAGTTTTTTGAATGCATGAAAGGACATTAAAGAAAATTAAATGACTTAAAAATAAATGTAAATACAATTATAAATCCATTTTCTAAAATATCCAATAAAATAATACCAGTTATTATAAAGGTTGTTTACCTATTAAAATAAAATATTTAAAGTCCAAAGTGGTATGTTTTTCAGTTAATGGCTCAATGCAAAGAAATAGAGGAAGACAATGAGTGGGAAAGACTAGAGATTTCTTTATGGAGAAGGCAATGGCAACCCACTCCAGTACTCTTGCCTGGAAAATCCCATAGATGGAGGAGCCTGGTAGGCTGCAGTCCATGGGGTCGTTAAGTCAGACTCAACTGAGCGGCTTCACTTTCACTTTTCACTTTCCTACATTGGAGAAGGAAATGGCAGGCCACTCCAGTGTTCTTGCCTGGAGAATCCCAGGGACGGGGGAGCCTGGTGGGCTGCTGTCTATGGGGTCGCACAGAGTCAGACACGACTGAAGCAACTTAGCAGCAGCAGCAGCAAAGATTTCTTCAAGAAAATTAGAGATACCAAGGGAACATTTCATGCAAAGATGGGCACAAAAAAGGAAAGAAATGGTATGGCCCTAACAGAAACAGAAGATATTAGGCAGAGGTGGCAAGAATACACAGAAGAACTATACAAAAAAGATCTTCATGACCCAGATAATCACGATGGTGTGATCACTCACTTAGAGCCAGACATCCTGGAATGTGATATCAAGTGGGCCTTAAGAAGCATCACTACGAACAAAGCTAGTGGAGGTGATGGAATTCTAGTTGAGCTATTTTAAATCCTAAAAGATGATGCTATCAAAGTGTTGCACTCAATATGCCAGCAAATTTAGAAAACTCAGCAGTGGCCACAGGACTGGAAAAGGTCAGTTTTCATCCCAATCCCAAAACAGGCAATGTCAAAGAATGCTCAAACTACTGCACATTTGCACTCATCTCACACACTAGCAAAGCAATGCTCAAAATTCTCCAAGCCAGGCTTCAACAGTGTGTGAACTGTGAACTTCCAGATGTTCGAGCTGGATTTAGAAAAGGCAGAGGAAACAGAATTCAATTTGCCAACATCCGCTGGATCATCGAAAAAGCAAGAGAGTTCCAGAAAAACATCTACTTCTGCTTTATTGACTATGCCAAAGCTTTGACTGTGTGGACCACAACAAACTCTGGAAAATTCTTAAAGAGATGGGAATAGCAGACTACTTGACCTGCCTCCTGAGAATTCTGTATGCAGGTCAGGAAGCAACAATTAGAACTGGACAAGGAACAACAGACTGATTCCAAATAGGGAAAGGAGTATGTCAAGGCTATATATTGTCACCCTGCTTATTTAACTTATATGAAAAGTACATCATGAGAAACCCTGGGCTGGATGAAGCACAAGTTGGAATCAAGATGCCGGGAAAAATATCAATAACCTCAGACATGCAGATGACATCATCCTTATGGCAGAAAGTGAAGAAAAACTAAAGAGCCTCTTGATGAAAGTGAAAGAGGAGAGTGGAAAAGTTTGCTTAAAACTCAACATTCAGAAACTAAGAAAATGGCATCTGGTTCCATCACTTCAATGCAAATAGATGGGGAAATAGTTGAAATAGCGACAGACTTATTTTTGGGGGGCTCCAAAATCACTGAAGATGGTGATGACAGCCATGAAATTAAAAGACATTTGCTCCTTAGAAGAAAAGTTATGACCAACCTAGATAGCATATTAAAAAACAGAGACATTACTTTGCCAGCAAAGGTCTGTCTAGTCAAAGCTATGGTTTTTCCAGTAGTCATGTGTGGATGTGAGAGTTGGACTATAAAGAAAGCCAAGTGCTGAAGAATTGATGCTTTCGGGAAAAGACTCTTGAGAGTCCCTTGGACTGCAAGGAACTCCAACCAGTCCATCCTAAAAGAAATCAGCCCTGGATATTCATTGGAAGAACTGATGTTGAAGCTGAAACTCCAATACTTTGGCCACCTGATGCAAAGAACTGACTCATTAGAAAAAACCCTGATGCTAGGAAAGATTGACAGCAGGAGGAGAAGGGGACAGCAAAGGATGATATGGTCGGATGGCATCACCAACAAATGGACATGAGTTTGAGTAAACTCCAGGAATTGGTGATGGACAGGGAAGCCTGTCATGCTGCAGTCCATGGGGTTGCAAGGAGTCAGACACAACTGAGCGACTGAACTGAACTGACTAATGGCAAATGGACTAATTTTATTCTTAAGACTAGATACTTTTGCTATATTTTTAGATCATCATTTAATGAGAGTTGCAACATGAAAATTCATAGATTTATGAAATTGAATGTGGCTCAGTCATGTACAACTCTTTAAAACCCCATGGACTATACAATCCATGGAATTCTCTAGTCCAGAATACTGTAGTGGGTAGCCTTTTCCTTCTCCAGGATATCTTCCCAACCCAGGGATTGAACCCAGGTCCCCTGCATTACAGGCAGATTCTTTACCAGCTGAACTTCAAGGGAAGCCCTATAATCAATCATTTCAAGTCCAAAGCATTAATTTTCTCAGTTAATGGCAAATGGGCTAATTTAAGACTAGATACTTTTGCTGTATTTTTCGATCATTATTTAATGAGAGTTGCAACATGAATTCGTCTTTGGCAGGAACACAAAATGCATTGAAGTATACCTCTGATGTATGCAGCAAATATTTCTATCAGCATCTGACTACAACACTATAACTTAAAAAGAAGATTTTTTATTTTTAGCTTCTTATCTAGAAATATGTCTTATAGAAAAGTTGTTGCCTGGTCAGAAAACTTTGCAAATCTCTACAGGTATAGACTCCTATCAGAAAGTAAGGAAATCATCACATAGTAGACATGCAGAGTCAGTGTTAAAGTAACCTATTTAATTGGATTTAACTGATGATTTTGTTAACTTTCTTGAGCATCCAACCCTTTATTCATAAAACACAAAGTAATGTGCAGAGGAACTAAAAGGCCATAAAGCACACATGGATATATTGTTTCATTTGGTATCCTGAGCTCTTTGTAATCATTTTTTTTTTTTCCTCAACTGGGTATGGTTTTTGAGAAACAAATTTTTGAGAAAATTGTTTTAGTTGAATATATAATCAGTATCATATTCATAAAATTATGACCTTTGTAATATTTTGCATTTTATCATGAATATTTTTCAATATCACATTATTTATGTAAGTTTATAGATAATTTCTTAGAAGCTTAATACATCATTTCTGAATGTATGTGCATCCAATAAATCTATGCTCACACATACACGCATAAAAAGAATATATTAACTTACTTTTAAGTATTTAGCAAGTCAATAGAAGAACAAAGGTAGTTTTCCAGACATCTTTTCTACAACCAAATATCTACATGATCAAATATAATTTGCTGATTAATATCATAAAGGACGGGACTGATAACAGACTTTTAAAATAATAAGTGAGATTCAGATATTTGGGAAAAAGAAGAACCATTACTAAATTATCATAGACAAAATCAGAAATGAAGGCAACTCAAACTACGGATACCAAACTATGTTATAAAGAAACAAGTCCCCCAGGTCATGTCTATTTGGGTGAACGCTGTGAATATTTTTTTCTCAGAGTAGTACCCCAGATAAGCCAAGGACCTGTTCAAACTTCAGTGATCTGCTGACGATGCTCAGAGTATGGCAGTTTCACTTTTGAGGAATATTAATAAAATTTTGGGGATTATAGTGTAATGGAATTGATTTGCTTATGCAATTCTAAGTAATTTAAAAAAAATTGTTTGAATGATAATATTCTGTTTTGTTTCCAACAGTAAATAAGGGTATTTAAATTATCATATTTCTCAACCAAAATCTCCTAGGTTTAGAATCATACTTATTACATACATGTACAATATCTATCTCCACTCACAGGCACTTCTCTTTTTTTTTTTTCCATTTATTTTTATTAGTTGGAGGCTAACTACTTTACATCATTGCAGTAGTTTTTGTCATACATTGAAATGAATTAGCCATGGATTTACATGTATTCCCCATCCCGGTCCCCCCTCCCACCTCCCTCTCCACCCGATCCCTCTGGGTCTTCCCAGTGCACCAGGCCCAAGCACTTTTAAAGCCTAAAGTTGAATTTGTAAATCCCCAGTGACTTTAAGTGATTCCCTATCAAACTTGTAGATATCACAGTAAAATTCTAATGTGGCAACAGCAACATTTCTCAAACAGGACCATCTCTAAACTAAGGCACAGAGAATTCACAGGTTCTGTATCATGTTTTAAAATATTCTGTTTTCATTTTGACAGCATCTAAAACACTCAATATACCTGAACTATCTGAATGACCTGCCCTAAAACCAAGATCTGACAAAGGAATTAATTCCTTGTTTTTTTTTTTTTTTAATTCACATTGACACCACTTTAAGCTATTTTAATTTGCAGGGTAACAAATAAAAGAATAATGGTGACTCAATATGATAAAATCCATTTACCCAAAGAAAATGAAAACACTAATTCAAAAAGATATGTGTCCCCATGTTCATTGCAGCAATATTTACAATAGTCAAATTATGAGAACAATCCAAGTGTCCATTGGTGGATGAACAGATAAAGAAAATGTAATATACACACATACAGGTATATTATATTCAGCCATAAAAAAATGAAACGATATTTGTGACAACATGGATAGATGTTGAAGGCATTATGCCAAGTGAAATAGTTAGAGAAAGACAGGTACTTCATTTATGTGTGGAATCTAAAAAGAAAAATATTCCATTATTGCCTTGAAATAAATAATATCACTGTGGTACAGTAGCAAAGTTTTTATATTTTAAATTAGTATGTAACATATAATATTTTAAATTCAACAAAATAACAAGTTCAGAGAATCAAGTTTTTATTCATTTTTGAAGCATTAAATAAGAAATTATATTACTCATTTATGAAATTTATGTTTATTAGCATTTAAGTGGTTTATATGAGTGTTCGTCTGTGTGGATCTTATACATGTAGGAGAGCTACAAGCTGGAGAAATGTATCACTACATTCATACTTGCACATACTTAAGTAGTAACCGTACAATAAATATAAAGCTAAAAAAAATAGAAATGGTTTGTCCATAATGAAAGACTCTTGACAATGTCTTTTCTTTTAAAATGAACTTTACATTACTCAAGAACCTTGTCCTGCAACAGTCTAACTTTAGAAGTAAACCATCTGATAAAGTGACCACTCCCATCACGTGTCTGATAGGCACTGAAATGTGACTCCTCCGCACTGAGACACGATGTAAATATAGGTAACATTTCAAACTTTAATGACATTTTTACATGTAAAATATTTCATTAATAATTTTATACCAATGCCATGTTGAAATGAAAATATCTTTGAAACGTCAGATGAATAAAACTTTAGTAAAACTGATCTTACCATTTCCTTTTACTATTTGAATATGGTTTCTAGAAAGCATACTATATATGTGGCCTGCATCATATTTCTCTTGGGTTCTTTACAAGGTTACCTGCTTCCTTATGTCATGGGCACACTTACTTTGGACACTTCTTGATTATCTTGAACATACTAGTGCTTTTTATTCTTCTGTATATTTGCATATGATATTACTTCTTTTTGGATTGCCCTTCTTATCTTTCTATTCTTTAAGAATTCATAATAACTCTTCACTACTTAATTCAGGCTAATACCTCTGGAACCTTCTGATTTTTCTAAGTTAGATTTCTAGCCCTGTGCATGTCAATATCTTAGCACCTATCACATATTACAACTGTTTTTCTTCATGTTTGTTTTCCTGTGAGATCTTGTATTCCAGGGTATTGTTTTAACTAGCTTTTCATTCACAGCCTTTAGGCCAGCATCTAGTGAATGCTCTGCACACAGTGAATGTTCAGTAGATAATAGTCAAATGAATTATTAAATGAATGAGAGATGAATGATTATAGTTGCAGCTGAAAGTGTATATGTTACATTCCTGTCTAACTACCTCTTATGTCATTTGGCTTATCTTTGTCCTACTGTCCTATGCAAGGTAGACTAAAGCCAAAGAAGTTTAACATATTCTTTACAGCTGTGAATTTATCACTGATGTTTCTGAGCTCTTGTTTTGTGTAATTTATTTCACCTATGGATTGTCTCTCCTCATACATGCTATTTCTATCCCTCACTTTATCCACCCATATATGGAATTAAGCCATTTTCTAAATACCCAAAAACCACACAAAGAATTGTGTGTGTAATAGATCTTATTTAAGACTTGCATTGGTAAAAGGAGTTTTGTTTACAAAAATAAACCAATTTCAAAAGAAGCATCACACAGAACTACTTAAAACGTTTTTCCTAGATTGTCCAACACTGGATTTTTTTTTTTTTTCACCAGAAAGGGTTGCAAACACATTTTTTTTCTTTTTTGCCTCTCCTATATCTTCCCTGTAAAACTCCTGTCCTCTCTCTTGAATGTCCAAGAGGTCTCCTTATACATATTAGACACTGATTTACCTCTCCTGACCTTACTTTCAGACTCAGCTTCAGATGTATTCCAGAGCTATCAAGCGAATCAGAAGGATGAAAATATCTCTTATTTGCTCATATATACATCATGACTATACATTTACGCTGGAAAATACAGTTTTATCCTCAACAACACATAAAAAACACCATCACAAATATAATTATGTTTTTGCTAGTGGATTTAGAACCAATTGAAATAAATTCAATATTTGTGAAAATAAACATCTAGAAAAAGATTGTAATTTTTGTTTTGTATTTTATGGTTTCTAAAACTAATTTGTTATATCCAGTTTAATACGTTTTGGGGATAAATATGAATTACCCCAGAGTTGGAATCTTGTGTTAGTCTGCAATATAGTTAACATTTTTTAAACTATCAAATGTATTAATATATAGTAAGCAAATTCTAATAAACTAATCAATAACAGGGTAAAATAAGAACTATCTTCTTAAAGTAACTGGCATCAAAAATTCTAGAACCACAATACATAAGTAAGTCTGCTACTTCAACAGAAAATAACCAAGAGTTTAAAAAAGTAAACATGAATATTTTGATAAAGTCCATTTAGTGTTAAGTACACATTTGGGCTTCCTGGTGGCTCAGATAGTAAAGAGTCTGCCAGCAATGTGGGAGACCTGGGTTCGATCCCTGGGTTGGGAAGATCCCCTGGAGAAGGAAATAGCAATCCACTCCAGTATTTTCCCTGGACAATCCCATGGATGAAGGAGCCTGGAGGCCTATAGTCTGTGGGGTGGCAAAGAGTCAGACATGACTGAGCAGATAACACTTTAACTATAACCACATATTTAGGGCAGATAAATATAAAAATGTATTCAGAACAATTTCTTATTATATTACAAAGTAATTTGAACAAACAAACAAAGTTCAGTTTTAAAGAGCAATTTGCCTTCCCACTCCAGGCTTTCTATTCAGCGTCAGCTCAATTTTAAGGTTTGTGTCTCACTATTGCCTTCCAGTAATGATGGGAGTATAAACTAGATCAAGAACAGGAACCAAGATGTTGAGAAAAAAAAAGAAGAAAACATTCCAAGTTATATTTAGAAGGTAGAGTCAATAAGGTATAAAATGAATTGGCTGTGGTAATTGAAGGAGCAATAATAGGAAGAGCCTCACCTTTTGAGATTCATGCAAATAAAAGACCCACTGATGGGCAGGAGTGGCAGGAAACTAGAAAGTCTTCTTGGTGATCTCTATTCTATGTGAAAATTAGAAAGTAATTGAGAGATAAAAATATAGAACTTGAAGAAAAGAATGTGAAATCAGAATTGATCTTCTAGATTACAGAGAGAATGAAGGGATAAAGGTCCAGGATATTTCCACACAGCTAAAGAAGAAGTGTGTATTGTTTTTACACCTAAATGTATTTATTTATCCTGATACAAAAACACAAGTTTTCTGGATCAGAGCACAAACTGATTATTTACTCACATGTCAATCATAGTGCTAGCTTTCTATGCCCTAATTCCCCAGGTGGAATGCAACACGAATCAGATATATCCTTCTTGTCCTTCTCATCAATACCACAGGGGAGCATCTCTGAAATTATGCATCTTGGAACTTATAGAGGTCAGCTGGCCCATTTAACCCTCAACCTCTCTGGAGAGAGAATGACCTTTGGTTTGGAAAGCAAAATCACCCTATTTGGGAAAAGGAGGTAAAGTTTCTTAGATTTATTCTCATTTGATATGTAAATTAATGGTCCACTGGAATTGTCTGAATCTCTCTCTCTCTGTAAGTCTTGTAGGCAGAGCAATATTTTTTCTCTGCTCTCTTGAGGTCTCTGGCTGAACTTGAGAATTAAGTTGACATAGACAGATTAATAGGAGAAAAGTATACACAGTTTATTTTTATATGTACATGGAAGCCTTCACAGGAAAATGAAGGCCCAAACAGTGCCTAGGTTCCCTAAGTTCTGATATACTAGATTGAAGAAAGAGTAGTAATTGTGAAAAAAGTAAAATATTTAGGAAGACCAAAGGAGGATAACAGTCATTTTAACAAGATATGTTTGTACAGATTCTTCTCAGCCTCGACTCCCCTTCTTTGGTGATGAGAATGTCCTTTTCCTCCAGGTTCAGGGATGGCGTCTTTTGGATAGGACTTACATTTCTTGTTTCAAGAAGAAAAGTGAAAGTCAGATGCCTCTTTTGGTACCTGCTGTTTTTCTAAGTACCTTTAGATCAAAAACATCAATATATCAAATTGGCCTATTTTGGGGTGGCATGTTCTGAACCCTTTCATTCTGTCTTTACTTTTCAAGACTTGTTTTCCACTCAAACACTTCTTTAACCAACGATCCAGCAATCTTTGTTCCAAAAGCCCCATTGGTGCAGAAACATGGAAATATTCAAGAAGCATTGTTTTCTGACAACAGAGTAGTAATGTGGGTCAAGATGAATAATGCAGTCCATGGATCAGGTTGTTCAAGCAATGACTGAGGATGAGAAAAATTAAGGAGCTAGGTGGATTAACCCCACAGACTCCCTATGTCTCATAAGGACAGAAATCAAAGTTTTTCAAAGCCCTTTAAAATCTGTTGGAATGTCCTAGTATAAAGGAGTATAGCATGTGTAGAGGCTATGAATCACAAAGAAAGAGGGCACTTTATAATCAGGCAGGAAATAGTTGAAAGCCCATAGAATTTTGACACCCCCCTCACTTTTGAATCATTGGAAAATAAGTAGCTTTTTAAAAAGAACCAAAATAAACAATGTTATAGAGAGAGCTGGGTTTGAATTGGAGCAAAATGAGGCTGCATATATTCTGTGATGTGGCTGAGTAAATATTGTTTACCACAAAACTAGCATTTCAGAGACCTCAGGAGAAAGGAGAGAGAAGAAAACATTTTTAGGACAAGAAGTCAAGATAGATAAATGGGAAAACCTCCTGTTTTCTGTATTCTACCTCCCTTCACTTCTGAAACCAGACATGTTGTTTTTTTTCAAACCAAGTAATTTTTCCTATTCTCTGTGGATACTAACTGGGTGTGCCCAATTCTGACACTGTTGGAGGTGACACCTCCACAGGTGAAGGACTCAGTACCATAATGAGGCAAGTAGTAGATGGACCCCTCAGTGTAAAATAATTGAAGAGCCATTCTCTGTGGACCAAAACTCCAAGACTAGAATAGCAGAACAATTGAGGGAGGAGGCTGGGTCCTGTCCAGATCACGTATTTCTCCTTCTCCAAGCCAGGAGATTTCCCCAACCACACATGCACAGAAAGTCTCCTTGGAGGTCAAAGGGAAGTGATGCCAAGGGATGCTTTACCCATATGCCTTTTTGGTAGAATCCACCTTGGCTAAGAGATGCATGTGCATACTTGGGAGGATCCTAAGATATGGGCTCTGAACCAGGAAAATCAACATGATTGGCCAAAGGAAACCCAGAAAAGTTGCCACATGAAAGTAATTCATACTGCCATGAGGGTGCAACTCAGGAACTCTCTCTCTGAGCCCAGCTGTGTGTCTATCCACACATATTATAGTCTTTTCCTCCTAATAAATACGTTACTTGCTCCACTACTTTCTGTTATGTGTCTCCACTACTTTATGTTAATTTACACAAAGCTGAAGAGCCAGGATCCTTGCCACGGACCACTGATCTAGAGGCTAGGGCCTGTGCTCTCATCACCACTGTGGCCTGTCTTCAATCTTTGGGTCAGGGAACTGAAACCCTGCTTTAAGCCACTGCAGGCTAGCAGAGGCCACCTGATATCAGGAAGGCTGCCCGACCCCAACCTCAGACCCAGTCACAATTTTTAGGTTGTCATCTGTATTTCTGATCAAGCAATTATAAATTGAAAGTTCCCACAACCCCTCTACTGAGGTTCAATAATTTGCTGGAATGGCTCACTGAACTCAGGAAAGCACTTTACTTAGTGTTACAGATGTATAACCAAGAATATATTACAGGATAAAAATGAACAGGCTGGTAAAGAGATACGTATGATAAGGTATGTAGGAAGGAGTGACTTGCTTTTATACCCTCCCTGGCCAAGCGACCCTTCTCACACCTCCATCTGTACACCAACCCAGAAGCTCTCTAAATCCCTTTGGTGAGGGTTTTTTAATGGAGGCTTCATTATATAGGCATGAGTGATTAAATCATTGTCTGTTAGTGATCAATGCAACCTCCAGTTACTTGCCTATCCCTGGAGGTTAGAGGTTGGGGCTAAAGTTTACAACTCTCTGATAACATTTGGTTCCTCTGGCAATCATACCTTCATACTTAGGGGCTTTCAAAAAGTCACCTTATTGACATAAAAGGAGGTCTGCATTGGTATTTGTTATGCATAACAAAAATATGTATTTCATGTCCATTGTCCTAGAGCTGCTTCGGGATCTCAAGACAGAAACCAAATATTATGATAAAAGATACTCCTATTGCTCTTAGAAAATTAGGAAATTACACTTAGAAATCATTTAGGAAACTACAAGAGTTTCAGAAGCTCTGGCCAGGACCCTGGAGAGACTCTTTACCCCCACCCCTAACAGGGTAAAACACCTGTAGATTCTTTCCCTGTAAACCAAAACTCCAAGATAAGAATAGCAGGATAATTAAGGGAGGAAGCTAGGTCCTCCCAAGGCCACGTTTTTCTCATTCTCAAAGTCAGGAGACCTCCCAGACCACACAGGCACAGAAAGGTTCCTTGGAGGTCAAAGGGGGAGTGATCTTCAAGGGATGCTCTATGCATATGCCTTTTCAGTAGAATTCATCTTGGCTAAGAGATGTGTGTACGCACATGAGAACACACATGAGAGGATCCTAGGATGTACCAAATATGGACTGTGAACCAGACAAATCTAAATGACTGTCTAAAAGAAACCTGGAAGAGATGCCTATAAAAGTAATTCAAATTGCCACCAGGGAATAACTCAGTGACTCTGAGTCCACCCCTGTGTCTATCCACATGTACTATACTTTTTGTTTTCTCCCCCTCTTAATAAATACTTAACTTGCTTCACTACTTTCTGTCTTTGTGGAAATTCTTTTCTGCAAGCCAAAGGGCCAGGGCCTTGTCACTGACCACTGGACTACTGGCTAGCATCCGGTGTGCTCAGGACCACAACCCAGCCTCAGTGTCCAGCTGGGAACCAAACCCTGCTGCAAGCCATTGCAGGCCAACTCCACTCAAGATCAGAAGGAAACTGCACATATTTGCTATTATATAACAATTTTACAGTAGACGAAGTTCCAACCAATGCAATGACAGATTTGAAGAAGGGTCGATGAATTAAAGGTGCTTTTTAACAGACTGAAGACTATAGGAATTTTTATCTTAATTTCTTTGGATAAGGATCTTTAAAACAAATTCATTTATCTTTTAACATAAGCATAGTATTTGAGTTAATTTTGTTAAGCAGTTATTTGCAATGCCTGTTATTTTTTTCAACTTCCTAATTTATTTGTAACTAAGCTTGAATTTATTGTTCACAAAGATGAAATAATAGTAGAAATTATGTGTGAAGAGAATGTTGGAAGCATCTCCACACAGTGATGTGTATGCGGCAGGGTGTACATAAAGTTTCTGAGAGAAGCCATGCCCTATATGCCTGGACATGGAGAATAAGGAGCAGGGAGTTCTCAGATCAGCCTTAAATAGACACTAACAAAAAATAAAGGAAGCGAGAGATAAACCACTACTATTTATACCTTCTTCCTATTTCTCCCTTACTCATCTTCACTTGCTCTTTTTCCTTATTTTTTGCTTCTTACCTATCACTCTATTTTTTTTTTTTTTTTTTACCTATCACTCTTTACCTGCTTTTTTCCTCCACTCTTTTTCCTCTTCTTACTACTTTTCCTTCATAGTCGTTGGGGTTAACATATACACACTACTATAAATAAAATAGATAATCAGTAAGGACCTACTACAACACAGGAAACTTCACTCAATATGATAACTTTTATGGGAAAACAATCTGAAAAAAAAAATGGATGTATATGTATGTATAAGAGAATTGCTTTGCTGAAGCTAGCACATTATAAATCAACTACACCCCAACATAAAATATAAGTAATTAAATAAAATCTGCATTTCAACAACTGCTCATTGGTTTTAAATCATGCGACTCTATCTTGAGATATTAGTCAGTAGGTGGAAGAACACTAAATTGTCATGATCTGGCCTATACTTTACTACTCAGAAATGCAATGCAAGTCCAGTGTTAGAAAAATCATAATGATATCTGCATTTTCCTGAGAATGTAAGGGCATGTGGGAGTTATGAGATGTCTAGAGTGCTTATCTGTGACTCTTATGCTTTTGAGGATGCAATTTCTGACAATGTGCATCCTTAAAACACTTTCCTTTTCATTAATATTCTTCCCTACACTTTAACCCATACGGCAGAATGGACAGCTATACATTTATTCAGTTTATTGAGTATTGCTGTTGTTCAGTCACTAAGTCATGTCTGACTCCTTGTGATCCCATGGACTGCAGCATGCCAAATTCCCTTCACTATCTACCAAAGTTTGCTCAAATTCATGTCCATTGAGTTGATGATGCCATACAACCATCTCATCATCTGTCACCCTCTCCTCCTTTTGCCTTCAATCTTTCAAAGCATCAGGGTCTTTTCCAGTGAGCCAGTGCTTGCAGCAAGTGGCCAAGGTATTGGAGCTTCAGTTGCAGCATCAGTCTTTCCAATGAATATTCAGGGTTCATTTCCTTTAGGATTGACTGGTTTGATCTCCTTGCTGTCCAAGGGATGTTCAAGAGTCTTCTCTGGCACCGCAGTTCAAAGTCATCAATTGTTTGGTGTTCAGCCTTCTTTAAGGTCCAACTCTCACATCTGCACATGACTACTGGGGGAAAAAAAAAACAAAAACCATAGCTCTGATTGTACAGAACTTTGTCAGAAAAATGATGTCTCTGCTTCTTAGTATACTGTCTAGGTTTGTCATAGCTTTCTTTCCAAGGAGCAAGTCCTTTTAATTTCATGGCTGCAGTCATCATCTGCAGTGATTTTGGAGCCCAAGAAAATAAAATCTGTCATTATTTCCACTTTTTCCCTTTCTATTTGCCATGAAGTGATGGGACTGGATGCCAGGATCTTAGTTTTATGAATGGTGAATTTTAAGCCAGCGTTTTCACTCTCCTCTTTCACCCTCATCAAGAGGCTCTATTTGGTTATTTTTATTTCAGAATTTCTTTTTTAACTTAATCAAGAAATAGGGTGCCCCCAATCTTTCATTATAAAAACAGGACATGTGAAATTAGAAGGAAAAAAAAAAAAATTTGCAAAGTATTTTAACTTTTTTCAGGGTCATTTGAGTTCAAGCTTTGGGCAAAGATTCAGGCTAGTTCTTATTTTATCCAAACTAGTGCATTCCTAATCACAATGCTAGCAGCCAGCTGTGTTGATTCACTTGTATCTAGCACATGTCTTTATTGTACTACAGAGAAAAAGATCATTTCATTTTGTGCTCAGGCAAGGGTATTTCATCAAAAACAAGACTGTCTCTTATTTTTGCTATATTCCACATAATGTTTGTGAATGATAACACACAAAAAATTGTTTTTTAACTTAGTATATGACTAATTTTAAAAAACATTTTGCTTTTCTTGGATATAAAAATAGAAGCACTTAATCTAATGTTTATTATATAATCACTTATAATACAGAGTTAACAGCCTCTACCTAAAGTCACTGGTTAATGGAATATGCCAAAAGATACCTCAAACCACATCAGATGTTAATATAAAACTGTCTGTCCTGTTTTTTTTTTTTTTATTTATGTACATTCAAGAAAAGGTAGTATAAATGTGGGGATTGACAATGCCCCTACATATTGTATTTGTTCACATATATAAATGCACACACACAGGAATATTATTCAGCATTAATTTAGTATTAATTTGTTCCCATATTACTGTAAAGGGAAGTCACTTTTAAATTCACTTCAAGAATAAATTCAGCTGAATTTATGTCTTTATTTTTAAACGAATCAAAGTGTAGTGAGACTGAAAACTGCTAATATCCTAGAACATTATGCATTAGAATGTTGTTTTAAGATACAATTTTAAAAATATCTAAGATCATGGACAAATCACCTGCTCAATTAAGTGTTCCATATAAAAATCATATGTAATCCTGGCTATAATTATGTTGTATTTTTCAAGTACTCTAAGATTGAAAATTACATAAAACATGTCTACAAATAAATGCAAGTCATGTTTATACATAGATGATTGCTAGGCTCTGATACAAATGATCTGAAAAACATTGTTAGAACATATAATCTGCAGTAAATTCAAAAGTCGTCTACATTATATCTGTAACAAAGTCATTTTAATTACCTCGATATGTTAAACTACACTACAAAAAAATATTTCAGTATTCCTCTAGAATTGTTTTGTTTAAATAGATTTCTGAAACACTGAAAACCTACATCTTATTTTTATAACAAAAGACTATTTGAATAATGTATGTGTATTTAGTTGTTCAGTCCTGTCCGACTCTTGGCAACCCCATGGGACTGTGTCCATGAGGCTTCTCCAGGAGTGGGTTGCCATACCCTCCTCCAGGGGATCTTCCCAACCCAGGGATCGAACGAGGTCTCCCGCTATTGCAGGCAGATTCTTTGCTATCTGAGCCACCAGGAAAGCCCGAGTACTGTGTGGTTCAGCACTCTAATAGCAAAATAACACAATATCTCATAACTGTTATGAGAAAAACATAAAATAATAAAGAACAAAACAATGCATCCTGTTACTGAACAATGTAAACTGATGCTCCAATAAAATTGCCTTTCTCATTTTTGTAACCACCATCCTATTAAATAAATCAGTAAAAAGAAAACAGCTTTGTCAGAGCTTGTACATAATTCCAGTTCCCCTTCTCTCATTTTTCATCAAGTCTCTGTCCCAGAAATTTGCGGTCAGTGAAGGGCAATTCCAGTAGGTGGAGTAATCATAAAGCAAATACTATGCATTGCACTATAACTTTCTGCTTCTATTGTCATTTGGGCAGAAATTAGCATAAATCAGATGAGGTTAATATAGAAATAGAAAGTATAAGTATAGATAAATGTATTACTATTTAGAGTAAGTGTATTGCTGTAGAACAAAAACATATTCCCTTTAGTCTTCAATATTCTCTATATTTTTCCTTTTCACTTTCAAAAGTTCCCTAGGGAAGCTGTGTTTAATACAAAAGCCTGCTTATTATTAGTAGCTCCAAATTTGACAGACAGCTCCTGAGTAATGTACTGGGGGAAATCAGAGAGGACAGACTCAGGCGACTTCAAGGTTGGTATCTGGGTATTTAGATTTTAGAGAATTTTCTAATAAACTCATAGCCTTCCCAACCCCCACATCTTTAGCCTGGTCAGAGCCTTCACTGTCCGGAGCAGAAGAATGGCGGAGAGATCTTTGCCAAGTGCAAAGAGAGACAGAGAGAGAAGGCAGATATTGAGGTTCTCCATGCGTTTATCTATATTTCTCCTGGGGATTAAACTGCTGTTATGGGATCCCTCTCCTAGGGATGAAAGCTCAATATGTCTATCAAATATGACTACAGTTATCCACCAAATATGTATATGTGATGGAAAATAAATTCAATTGCTGTATTTCCATATCTATACTTATATGTGTATCTCTATACATAAACTGGAAGAAAAAATGAATGTTCGTACTTATTACCATCTTTTATAAGTTATAATACAGGTCTTTCTTCCCCCCCAACTCTGGTCATAAATCCTGGGAAAAGCTTCATTTGAAAAGTAAAAATGTCTCTGGTATCCAAAGGAAGGCCCTAGGATTACTTTCTGAATGGACATCAATCCATAATGTCCCTACTGATTGTTTTTCTTCCTGTGTGTATTAATTTAGAGACTATTTCAGGATGCCAGGATAGCCAGGTTTAGAATCATGGCAATCTTGTCAAGTGGAATTTGTGAGCCAATGTCTTGAAATCTAGGTAACATATACTACTGCCGTGATATACAGAAACATATAGTGTCTTCAATGTTTTTCTTATGTTCAAAGTAGTACAAATAAACAATTAAAAACAATTCAAATAGGGATGTTTTTTTGGTCTATAACATTTCTTTTTGTTATATCTATCCTTGTCTTATCAACTGAATAGATAGTATTTTATCAAAATGCTGAATGAGAAAATAGTAACATAAGCTATGAATTCCATATTCTACTGTATCATTTCCTATCAAATATTTCTCCTTAGGATAGTTTAATAACACTATAGTTACATATCATCACAAAATTTAAAAAAATGAATATGGCTATCAAAGTTACTCAAACAAAATGCACGTATTTAGATTCGTCTTCTCATTTATATTCTCTTTATATGTACTTAGCTTGGTTAATTTAGGAAAAATCTACAGAATGTGATCTGTACACTTCTACATTCTATCTTAACTTGCCTTAGTGTGAATCATTAGATAATTGAGCACAAAATTCCAAAATTCTGAAAGTACCCCATAATAGCAATTTTTACTAACAAAATTAAATAGTGGAAGTTAATAAAAAATTTAATATCTAAACAAAAGTGAATCTTTAGTCAAGACTAATCTTGATTCTTTTTATAAATGTTAAACAGAGAGAAAAATCAGTACTCTTAAGTAATTATTTTCCACCTAATAATCAACTCAATTTTTTGTCATTTATCTTGTCCCTATAAATCCATGCCTCTCATAAGTAGGTAACCAATTTTTTTTCTGTCTCACAGCTACAGAATCCCAGAGGACACATTGACATTTTTCCTTCATTTTGAAGGGATAAAAAATTAATGAGTCACTACTAGAGGGATAAAAGTATCTTATCAGGGAATAGTCAACCAATTAAGTGCAACATATTTTATTAGAATATGTTATGTTGGTGGGAACACTCCTTGTCTCTGATGTCATATTTTCATATGAAGACGCTTGTGTTAGAATACTAATCTTTGGTATACTCCTCATCTTTTATATCTCTTAAGAATATGCTGTCAACAACTATCTGGTTCATATTTCTTGACTTTGCAGAAATAAAGCATTGAAAGATTAAATTTCTAAACACTTGCTTTAATTCTCCCCCACCTCAACCAGTGAGAGACTTGAAACAAGCTGCTTTGTGTTTAATAAACACAGCTTTTCCCTGGGATGGATGGTATCAAGGCATTTACAAGTTTAGGAGGAGGTGGTTGCCTGGAAGAAGAAAACAATAGTCAACACATTTTAGATACAAATTGAAACTGAATTTTGTACTTTTTTCTAATAATTTTTATATTTCTTGTATCTTAGTTTTCACTTTGTTTCTAATTGAGGAAGGACAGAAAGGAGTGCTATATATTGACACCCTTAATCCCTAAAGATAGATTTGACATTATGAGAACCTCTCAGCTGAATATAATTAAGTGTGAAATAAGGAGCAAGAACAGCAACAACAAATATGGTTTGTTATTGTTTAGTTGCTAAGTCATGTTCCACTCTTTTGTGGCCCCATAGACTGTAGCCCACCAGGCTCCTCTGTCCATAGGATTTCCCAGGCAAGAATACTGGAGTGGGTTGCCATTTCCTTCTCCAGGAGATCTGCCCCATCCAGGGAATCAAGCCCACATTTCCTGCTTGGAAGGTGGATTTTTTACCATTGAGCCATCTGAGAAGCCCACTAAATATGGTGCCAACTTTGAAATACCTTAGACTTTATCTGAAAAGAGGATATCACATCAGAGAAATTTTATATGGCATCTTATAATTATTAGTGTCTTCTGGGCTTCCGCGGTGACTCAGCTGGTAAAGAACCCACCTGTCAATGCAAGAGACACAAGAGATGTGAGTTCCATGCCTGGGTCAGGAAGATCGCCTGGAGAAGGAAATGGCAACCCGCTCCAGTATTTTTGCCTGGAAAATTCCATGGACAGAGGAGCCTGGTGGGCTGTATAGTTCATGGGGCCACAAAGAGTTGAACAGGACTGAGCATATGCACACACACTGTCTTCTGAAATTACTTACACCCAGGAGACAGTCATAAAATAACATTACACTCTGTTGAGTGTATGATACTTTGTTCCTTGGTAAATGAGATTCTTAAATGCTTGGGCCTTCACTTAGACCTCTGTAATATTAACATAATATATTGGATATTTCCTATTAAGTTTTAGTTACTGAATCATGAAACATACCACTTACATATAAGTGGAGGCTATGCAAATAGAATAGTTCATTATGTTAGTATATATTGCCTTGAAGCTTCCTATATACGAAGTTTCAGTTTACTAACATGTGTCAGTGAAAGCACAGATAATGCAATACTACTTAAGATTATGTCAACTGGCCATAAGTCAAAATGATACTTTCAAAAGAACTAAAAGTACTTTTTAATAACTCAGTCAAACTTCTGCAATGTCTTTCACTTCAAACTGACATGAAATATAGATTATTTTATAATTTCCTTGAGAGAAAAATATGTAATTCTTATTAATTTTATAATCATCTAAAGACCACATCAGTTATCTTGAATTTGAGGTAGAAATTAAAACAGGAAGACTAATTTGACCATATTGTCCTATTAATATATGAAGGCATAAAATTCAGGAGAAATAGCTTACCAATAAAGCAAAAAAAAAAATCTTTATGCAGGCTATTGTTCAAGGACAGGAAGCAGACTTTCCATAAAAATGTAAAAGATTAATGGATTTGTGGATAGGAATGTATTTTTAGAGACTCATTCCTAATCTCTCTGACATACAGACACAGACTTGTATGACTTTAAAGGCATAACATGATTTAAAGTAGAATATTATATATGGTACATTGTGACTTGAAAATGATGTTTCCAGTGTGAATGTAATATTAGCACAAAGAAAGTACATCCTGAAGAAGGAAAAAATCATTATGTGGTAAGTTCCATCTCATCTAGATGGCAAAACAGGTCATGTCAGTCATGAAGGACAATTCCAAACTATTGCAGCTGAGCAAAATTCCATTATAAATCATCTCAATACACATAGATTCAATTTTACAAAGTCATCAAATCATGACCTCATTTTGATAGTGATATATGACATAACTATAGATCTGGTTTCATTACTAACTAGCTGTGCAATTGCAGATCGACACTTCTCTTGTTTGAGGATTATTCTCTCCATCTATAAAATAAAAGGATTAGAACAGATGATCTCTAAAGGCCCCTGGAGAGTGAATGTTCTATGTTTGCTTTCCTAAAGACACAGAAAATGTAGCAAGAATACCATTCTTGCTTCTCAGTGTCAGGACTCTTTGATGAGATTATATTGCATTTTAAATGATGAATAAAAGAGTTCCAGGTTCAGTTAAGCTAGATGCATCAATTCCCTAGAAATGTGAGTGAATTCTTCACCAGCTCAGGGAAGAAGAGTCACCCATCATTGATTTTTAAAGGAGATGTTTCTTGATATTTGGGAATTTTCCAATTCAGTTCTATATGAGGGACTAGTTTGCATTACACACACACACACACACACACACACACACACACACACACACACACACACACATATTACATACTAAAAATAAAGATACATTGCCAAGGTCCA
The DNA here is from genome assembly GCF_023699985.2 of Odocoileus virginianus. Taxonomy (NCBI): domain Eukaryota; kingdom Metazoa; phylum Chordata; class Mammalia; order Artiodactyla; family Cervidae; genus Odocoileus; species Odocoileus virginianus. The sequence goes on from NC_069698.1 coordinate 20,696,242, forward strand.
GCCTTGGCAGGACCAGGAACACCCAAGGGATGAGTGGCATCGGCGAGGAAGACAGACAGACAGACACACACACAGAAGATTGCGTAGAAGAAGTAGCTTTTTTTTTTTTAGGATAGCTCAGTTGTTATAGAATGAACCTTACGCCCCCTTAAGTCACCACATATTACATCAGATATTGGTTTGTGCTTCTGTCAATATTTTTTTCCCATGTTTTACCCCTATGCATTCATCTAGAACGTTTCCGATTACAGGGTTTATACTTAAATGTCCCGTACATAGTCTTCTTGCCTCAACGGCCTAACATTCTCACTCTAACAAAAACAATGTTCCACAAATCTCAGGTATAGTGTAAATTCTTTGGACAATAAAACAATACATGAGAAGGGTCACAGTAACATGTTTGACATTTCTGAGAATTGTACCATGAGAAACACCTGATATTTTTCTTTACCTGAAACCGCAAAATCTCAATTTACAATGATTAACTATTAAACGGCAGAAACACCTCTATTAATAGTGAGATAATGGCAGTGAAGCTGGTTAATATAAATCTTCTATTGAAATCCTATTTACCCCATTTTCTAATTTTACAAAAAAATCCATAATATCCCCCATTGTTTAAAGAAAGGGAAACAATGAACAAATAACAGCAACGAAATAGCAATAGTGAAAACCCTTTCAGCCAAGGAACAAGTAAACTAAAGCAGTATATCTACTTCTAAATATAAATACCTCTACTCTTTTCTATTCTAGAACATTATAATCTTTTAAGCAAGCAGCCAAACTATACCTATGGCCTTTTCTTTTTTGACTTGATGTTATGGCCATATCCTGAGCCAGAGCAATCATGAGCATTTCCAAAAAGGCTTGGACTTTTCCAGCGAGGCCTTATTACTATATATTATATTCCCCAAATTAATAGAAAGCCCAACAACAGTAAGACCGGAGTAAGAAAGGGACATTCTGGGCCCCCGGGACAACCTCGAGGGGAAGCGCTGCCTTGCAGGTTCCTCTCTCGTCCCGTGACCTTGTCACGGACTGGGTGCATCCCGGTGGCTCCCGATAATACATAATGAAGAATGTAACATCCCCAATAGTAATACTTCAACAACAGTCTCAAACCATTAAATATTTTAAATTAGAAAAGGAAGTTATATGTTCATGAAATAGTCTATTGCAGGGTTTTTCAACTTCAGCACTATTTATATACTGGACTGGATAATTTCTTGGCATGGGGGCTGTTCTGTGAAAAGTAGGATATTTAACAATATGCTTGGCTTCTAGATGTTAATATAGAATTTTCCCAACAAATTGCAACAACCAGCTGTTTCCTGGGAGAAAAGTGGTCTCTGATTGAGAACCACTGGCTCAATACAATGCTATATATGTGTGTATACTATCACAAAAAGTCTAATTGTTCTCCAAGATGTTCTGATTTCAATACTTCAGGATGAATTATTTCATTTAGGTTTAAACATATGTTACTACATTTAGTGTGGACTTCTAGACATATAAAAGTTAGGAAACAAAGATTATTTTAGCTTTGCTTTTCTAAAACTTAAAAATTATGGTGAAACTACATAGAAACACAAGTTTCACAATAGTCAAGATACTGATATAATCTAAACATTCTCCATGGGATGAATGGATAGAGAAAATGTGTACATATAAAATGGAATATTATTCAGCAATAAAAATAGAAAATCCTGTCATCCGTGACAATATGAATGAAACTAGAGAGCATTATGGCCAAGTAAAATAAGTCAAACAGAGAAAGCTAAATATTGTATGGTATCACATATATCGAAACAATGCTTCTTTGCTGGCTCAGTGCTAAAGAGTCTGCCTGCAATGCAGGAGACACAAGAAACACTGGTTTGATCCCTGGGTCGGGAAGATTCCTTGGAGAGGAAATGGCAACCTGCTGCAGTATTCTTGCCTGGAAAATTTTGGTGGATTACAGTCCATGAGGTCGCAAAGAATCAGACATGACTGGGCACACACACACACACACACACGAATGATAACAGCAAAAAAAGCCGAGTAATAGAAACTGAGAATAGAATAGATTGCCAGGAGGTTGGGAGAGGGAGAAATAGGGAGATATAGTTCAAAGGGCACAATCCTTCAGTTCTAAGCACAGTGAGTTCTGAGGATGTAGTATATAGCATGGTGACTATGGCTAATAATATGTTATTATATACTTGAGAGCTGCTGAGAACAAACTTTAAGTATTCTCACCACAAAAAGAGAGATTTAACTGTGTGAGTTGATGGATAGGTTAATTTTCTTGAAGTCTTGAAGTCTTTCTACAGTGTATATGTATGTCAAATCATCACACTGTATACTTTAAATCTATACAATTACATTTGTCAATTATTCCTCAAGAAAGTTGGGCGGGGGGGAACACAAATGAGGCTTCTGCTGAGGAAATTAAGTTCTGCAAACCTGCTTATTTTAGCAAAGAATCTCATTACTGGACATACACCCTAAGTTCCTTTGTGCTCTATGAGTAAGGAGCAGCTGATTGAATTCTGTGCCCTGTTCCATGACCTCTATGCTCAAAACACTGTATTATGTTCACACACAGACACAAAATTACCATTTACGTTGCTGGTCTTGAGCCGACAAGTTTGTTGGTTCCTAAAGAAAATTCTTTATCTAAGAATTTTGTTTTCTTTTTCCTTCTTTGTGGATCTGTGACAATCCCTTTATTATTCATTTGCATATATTGAGAATTATTTAAAATTTTTAATATTTTAAAAGCAAGCATGATTCAAGTCCCATGTATCTATGCTCTGGGGTATTCCATTGAGGCAAAATCACAACTGGCATTAAACCTAGAGAGAATTATGCATGGCCACAGAGAGAATGTTATTCACTTAGAGCAAGGCCACATAGTGGCTTCAATCAGGTTTGCTTTTCAAGTGTTAAATGGACTGAGTGGCTCTAAAGGTTTTTGGACACTTTCCAAAATTGGAGTAGTGCAGTTTTTGTTTTAAGTTCAAGTTTTGTGGTTAAATTGGGAGAATCTTTAATATGAAGAAATAAGTAGGATTCCAAAAAGAAAATGCATTCAGGAAAATGAGGTTCTAATTTATTGATATGCTAATTAGTAAAACATCATGCAAATCCAAAGAAGGCCATGGAGATTTTTTCCTTCTAAGCATAAAAAATACATCTAATGTTACTTAAGCTGCAGTCAATTACAGTAGTGTGAGAGACTCAATCACATAGGGTCTAATTTCCTTAACAGAAAAGATCCTTTTTCATCATTATTTACTTATTACAAGTCTACTAATAAGTCTCCAAATAATATACTTTGTTATCAAATGCCTAAAACTTCTAGTGCATAAACTTACTTGCCATATTCACTCTTATAGGAAAAAGTCATAAAAATGTAAAGAATATATATATTTTTTTGCAAGAAAGATATTCCATGAAGAGAAGCAGCCATATCAGCTCATCTAATACTGACAGTGAAAGCTTATGCTTGAAGAGATATGAATTTTATGAGATGAGTTGAAGGGAACCTTAAAAATAATCTACTTATTTTTTAAATAAGAAGGCCAAGATCACATGGTCAGATACCCAAAAAGTGAGGACTAAAATACTACCCTCCCTTCTTGTAGGCCCTTTTTATTTCCATTTTATTTTTTTACAAAACTATCTGAGCTTCCAAAGCTATGTTCCTTTGAGCCACTGGGACTTTCATGCAAACAGCCTACCTTTCAGCAAAACAGACGTATTCCCTTAGTGTATAGGCCCTACATATAGATGTATGGGCCGTTTAAAATCTGTGCTAGTAATAACAGTGAGATAGAAACACTCTTACATATTTGGCTGGTTCAATTCTCTAATCTAAAATCCACTAGCAAGTAAAAACTATGCTAACAAAATTGATCAAAACTAAGAGGTATCACAATATACAAAGTGTATTTTTTGTTTTTGTTTGGTAGAGCTCTATCAGTAGCCAACCATTTGCAAATACAGAGACTATATTTTGTGTATCCACCACATTGATAAACAAATAGGATCATTTTTTTTACACAGTATGAACTTATCAGAGCAAATGAACACAAGTTTTCATGATCTTACTTTTTCTTTTTTTTCTCTTGACACCCTAGAACCAGATTCTTTAATGACTTGCATCAGAGTTATTCGGAGTAAAATTTTTTTCCTGTGGATATTATCTTGTTGTTTTTAGTTTTCATAGGTTATTTTTGCAGAATTCAATTACCACTCCCTGTGACTCACTGGAAAAGACCCTGATGCTGGGAGGGATTGGGGGCAGGAGGAGAAGGGGATGACAGAGGATGAGATGGCTGGATGGCATCACCGACTAGATGGGCATGAGTTTGAGTAAACTCTGGGAGTTGGTGATGGACAGGGAGGCCTGGAGTGCTGCGATTCATGGGGTCGCAGAGTTGGATGCGACTGAGCAACTGAACTGAACTGACTGAACTGATGTTTAATATAGGGCTTCCCTGATAGCTCAGTTGGTAAAGAATCCACCTGCAATGCAGGAAACTCCAGTTTGATTCCAGGGTCAGGAAGATCCGCTGGAGAAGGGATAGGCTACCCACTCCAGTATCCACAGGCTTCTCTTGTGGTTTAGCTAGCCTTAATATAAGGTATACAGCAGAGGTTTTGTTGTCGTTGTTGTTGCTAAACTAAGAGTCGACTAATTCTGATAATTTGACTAAGGTTTTGGTTAGATATGAATACACTGAGTCTACAGTTATGTTTGGAAAAATTTACTCTAAAACAAAGCAAAATAAAACTAAAGTCTGGCTGAGTCACAGCTATTGAGCAAACAGGAAGAAAGCCATAGCAAAGTGGGTTGGGAGGCTGGGACACAATTATGCCATAAATCCTACCCACAGCACAGAGACACACAACTGGAAGAAGTTCAAAACCCAGAGCTTATCTCCAAGAAGCAAAGGGTCCAAACTCTACCTGGGAAGTGCACCTGAGACAAAAACCACCAAAATATCCAATTTTGAAAACCAAAATGGCTCACAAGAGGGTGGCCATCTGGGAGACAGCTCTTAGGGGTCCTTGCAATGCTCGGAGCAAGCCACCCCAGAGTCCAACTCAGACAACTAGAGGTGAAGTGAAGGAGGATGACCTGCTTATAAGCAAAGCATCAGCCAAGGGCAGGCATCTCATTTAACACACATATCTAGGAATCTGTTGAAACACTATCTAGGCATGGAGGTATTTTCATGAGGATTCCATCTTCATGTGTTTCCTTTCCTGTGCTCCAAAGCACCAGCATCTCCTGGGAGGGAGCTGTCCCACGTATCTCATGGCTCCCTTGCAGGGAATATCTCTTGGCTGCCTGACTATGGAGACCAGGGGAATTTTGGGTCCTGGTTCCAGGGGACTGTAATAATTAGTGTCATCCAGAAAGAAGCTCACATGCATGTCTGGCACCCTAATTTTAGCGACTCTCTCAAGGGATACCTCTACATTGCCTGGCTCTGAAAGCTAGTGGGGCTTCCATTTGTGAGTCATACATGACTGTAACTAACAGAGAAAAAGTTCTTAAATAGCTATCACTCCCAGGGCACAAGAGGCAACAAATCCAGGGGCCCAGTCTTTCTGTGAAGGAAGCTTATAAGCTAATCATCATGGCTGTGGCTTGAGAGGAAGGATTCTAGCAGTTGGCTATCATCCTTTCCAGATCCCTGTCTTTGTGCTCTTCCTATACTGTTATCCAGAGCATAAGTATGTCATGGAAGAGGGATGTACACACGGCTGGCAACCGATCTTTTATGTCAGGTGCCCCGTCTGGGCAGCTGCCACCCAGAGGATGCCTCTTGATAGCCTGACACTGATGGCCATAGCATTTGCATTCCTAGGTCCCGTCAGACTGTGGCTGCATCACCACCCCCCACCCCACAATACTTAGGGATTGCACAAACTGGGCAAAGCCCTAGTCTTTCTCTGAAGGAAATCCCTTTATTTGTCCTGGAGCTTTGGCCTGAGAAAAGACTTCAGGTTTGACACACATCTAGTAGGTTATGGAGCTGCTGTCAAGAAGGGTAAGCTGTGGGTACCATCTTGACACTATCCATCTGTCTCACTCCAGCTTTCTCTTATATCCCAGAAAAAAAATGTGCATGTTCATCTGGAGCCCTGTTTTTTGTGACTGCTTCCCAAGGGATGCTGCCTGATCCTCTGGACAGTATGGCTTATACTCATAGACCCTGTACTAAGTTGCTTCAGTTATGTCTGACTCTTTGTGACCTGATGGACTGTAGCCCGCCAGGTTCCTCTGTCCCTGGGATTCTCCAGGCAAGAATACTGGAGTGGGTTGCCATGCCCTCCTCCAGGGGATCTCCCTGACCCAGGGATCAAACCCACGTCACTTATGTCTCTTGCATTGGCAGGCAGGTTCTTTACCACTAGCACCACCTGAGAAGCCCCATACTTGTAGTCCCATCTGACTGTAACTACTTGCATATTTTAAAAAGCTACTGCTTGAGAATCCATTTTCCAAACCTGAATCTAGGTGCTGAGATCTCTTTTGGGGACACTGGTGGGCCTTCACACTTCCTCAACTATTGAAAGCTATTAAAAAATATAATAGACTGTGTGGACAAGCATGAAGGTTTGAGAGATAATAAAGAGTTGAAGCAGGGTTGAATGATAACTTTCATCTTTTACACCAGGCCAGTCCTTTAAGACTGGGAGAGATGATTGTTTCATCTACTGTCTAGAAACTAACAGAGATCAAGCAAAATGAAGAAATAGAGGACTATGTTTTAACTGGAAGAATAAGATAAAACCTCAGTAAAAACCTTAATGAAATGGAGATAAGTAATTCACACAATAAGCACTCAAAGTAATGGTCATAAAAACTGCTTACCAAACTGGGGAGGAAAATGGATGAACACAGTGAGAACTTCAGTGAAGAGATGGAAAATATAAGACTGCCAAACAGAAGAAAAATAACAAAAAATGAACATAGCACAAAAGATTTAAGAGTCATCAAACAAATTAACATTTGCATGATAAAGCCCCCAGAAGGAGAAGGGGAAAAGAAGCAACTATCTTATTAGAATGCATAATAGCTAAAACCTTCCCTAACCTGGGACAGAAAACAGACATCCAGAACAGGAAACTGAGCAAGCCCCAAATAAGAATAACTCAGAGACTGACAACAAGATATGTTATAATTAAAATGTCAAAACTTAAAGACAAGAAGAGAATATTAAAATCGTTAACATTTTAATGATTTTACCTGCCTAAAATTATCAGCAGAGTTTTCAACAGAAAGTTTGCAGGTCAAAAAGGAGTGGGCATGATATATTGAAAGGGGAAACAAGAATTCCAGCCAAGAATACTCTACCTGGCAAAATTATCATTCTAAAATAAAGGAGAGATAAAGTTTTTTTTTTTTTTTTTTTAGATAAGAAAAAGCTAAAGGAGTTTATCACAACTAAACCAGCCTTACAAAAAATGTTGAAGCGAACTCTTTAAGCTGAAAAGAAAGGATGCTAATTAGTAATAGGGAAATGAATGAAAGAATAAATCTTATTGAACAGTTAAAAATATATTAAAAGCAATGAAATATTCTTTATGATATTAATATGAAGGTTACAAGAAAAGAGAAGTAAGAGAAGCATAATCAAACCAATTAGTGAAGGGACACACAATGATAAAATGTGAAGTGTAAAATCAAAAACATAAAATATAGAGGATAAAGTAAAAATACTGACTCTTAGAATGAAATCAAGCTTAAGTTGTTCTCAATTTAAAGCAGACTGATAGAGATGTAAATTGCTATTTGTAAGCCTCATACTAACCACAAAACCTATACTAAACACATATAAGGGACTTTCCTTATGGCTCAGCTGGTAAAGAATCCTCCTGCAATGAGGAGACCTGGGTTTGATTCCTGAGTTAGGAAGATCCCCTGGAGAAGGGAAAGGCTGCCCACTCCAGTATTCTGGCCTGGAGAATTCCATGGACTGTATTGTCCATGGGGTTGCAAAAAGTTGGACACGACCGAGTGACTTTCTCTTCACAAACATATATAAGAGAAAGGAATCTAAGCATACCACTAAAGAAATTTATCAAACAACAAAGAGAAAAAAAAAGAAGAAGAAGAAGAAGAAGGGGAGAGGAACTACAAAGACGCCAGATAAATATTTAACAAAATAACATGCGTGCTTACATTCATGCTATTATCTTCAGTCATGGCCAACTTTTTGCAACCCTATGGAATGTAGCCCACCAGGTTCCCCTGTCCATAGGATTTTCCAGGCCAGAATACTGGAATGGGTTTCCATGTCCCATTCCAGGGGATCTTCCTAACCCAGGGATTGAACCAAAATCTCATGTCTCCTGCATTGGCAGGCTGGTTCTTTACCACTAGTGCCACCTGGGAATCTACAAACTGACATACCTATTAATAATTATTTAATTGTAAATAAATTCCCCAAAAGATGCAATAGATTAAGAAAAGAAAATAAACAAACAAAAAAACCTCTGTGCTGTGTAAAATAAATTCACTTTAGGTATCACAGCCTTGTTGTGGCAAAGGGCCTTGGGAAATGAAATGAAGCTATGAGACATGCCTTGTAGGGCCAACCAAGAAGGACGGGTCATAGTGAAGAGTTCTGACAAAGTGTGGTCCACTGGAGAGAGAAATTGCAATCCGCTATAGGATTCTTGCCACTAGAAACCCACGAACAGTATGAAGAAAGCAAAAAGGTATAACCTTGGAGATGAGCTCCTCAAGTTGGCAGGTGTCCAATATACTATTAAGAAAGAGCAGAGAGCAATTACTAATAGCTCCAGAAAGAATGAAGTGACTGGGCTAAAGCAGAAATGATACTCAGTTGTAGATGTGTCTGGTGGTGAATGTAAATTTCAATGTTGTAAAGAAACTACTGCATAGGAACCTGACATATTAGGTGCCTGAATCAAGGTAAATTGGACGTGGTCAAGCAGCAGACGGCAAGAGTGAATGCTAATGTTTTAGGAATCAGTGAACTAAAATGGACAGGAATGGGTGAATTTAATTCTGTTGACCATTAAATCTACTACTGTGGGCAAAAGCCATGACAAGAAATGGAGTAACCCTCATAGTCAACAAGAGTCTGAAATGCAGTACTTGGGAGCAATCTCAAAAATGACACAGTGATCTCGGTTCTTTCTAAGACAAACCATTCAACATCATAGTAATTGAAATCTAATGCCAAAGAAGTGGAAATTGGTGAGTGGAACTGGAAATCTATGAAGACCAGAAAAACTTTCTAGAGCAAACAACAGCAACAAAAAGAACTCCTTTTCCTCAAAAGCGATTGGAATACAAAACTAGGAAGTCAAGAGATACCTGGAATAACAGGGAAGTTTGACCTTGGAGTACAAAATGAAGCAGGGCATAGGCAAACAGACTTTTGGCAAGTGAACACACTGGTCATAGCAAACACCCTTTTTCAGCAATGCAAGAGAGGATGCTACACCTGGACATTACCAGATGGTCAATACTGAAATCAAATTTCTTATGTTCCTTGCAGCCAAACATGGAGAAACTCTATACAGTCAGTAAAAACAAGACCTGGAGCTGACTGTGGCTCAGATCATCAGCTCCTTATTGCAAAATTCAGGTTTAAATTGAAGACAGTAGGGAAAACCGCCAGGCCATTCAGCTATAACCAAAGCCAAATCCCTTATGATTATACAGTGGAGGTGACAGATAGATTAAAGGGCTTAGTTCTGGTAGACAGAGTGCCTGAAGACCTATGGATGGAGGTTTGTGATATTGTACAGGAGGCAGTGGCCAAAAACATCCCAAAGAAAAAGAAATACAAGAAGGCAAAGTGATTGTCTGAAGGGACTTTACAAATAGCTGAGGAAAGTAGAGAAGCGAAAGCAAGGGAAAGGGAAAGATACACCAAACTAAATGCAGAGTTCAAGAGAATAGTAAGGAGACAGAAGGAGGACTTCTCCAATGGACAATGCAAAGAAATAGAGGAAAACAATAGAATGTAGAAGTCTAGAGATCTCTTCAAGAAGATATCAAGGGAAACTTTTATGCAAGGATGGGTATGATAAAGGACAAAAATGGTAAGGACATAACAAAGACTGAGGAGATTAAGACAAGGTGGTAACAATACACAGAACTATACAATAACCAAGATAACACAATGGTGTGGTTACTTACCTAAAGCCAGATATCTTGTAGTGTGAAATCAAGTGGGCCTTAGGAAGCATTACTATGAACAAAGCTAGTGGAGGTGACAAGATTACAGCTGAGCTATTTCAAATCCTTAAAGGCAATGCTGTTAAAGAGCTGTACTAAATATGCCAGCAAATTTGGAAAACTCAGCAGTGGCCACAGGATAGGAAAAGGTCAGTTTTTATTTCAATCCCAAAGAAGGAAAATGCCCTGAAACATTCAAACTACCATACAATTTCACACATTTCACAAGCTGGCAGGTTTTTGCTCAAAATCTTTCAAGCTAGGTTTCAACAGTACGTAAACCAAGAACTTCCAGATGTATAAGCTGGATTTAGAAAAGGCAGAGGAACCAGAAATCAAATTGTCAACATTCGTTGGAACATAGAGCAAGGGAATTCCAGGAAAACATTTACTTCTGCTTCATTGACTATGCTAAAGCCTTTGACTCTGCAGATCACAACAAACTGTGGAAAATTCTTAAGTAGGCTGGGAATACTAGACCACCTTATCTGTCTCCTGAGCAACCTGTTATGTGGGTCAAGGAGCAACAGAATCAGACATGGAACAAGTGACTGGTTCAAGTTTGGGAAAGGAGTACGAGAGGGCTGTATATTGTCACCCTGATTATTTAACTTCTATGCAGAGTACTTCATGCAAAGTGCTGGGTTGGATGAATTACAAGCTAGAATCAAGATTTCTATGGGGAAATATTAAAACAAACAAACAAAAAACCTCGGATATGTGATGATACTACTGTAATGGCAGGAAGTGAAGAGGAACTAAAGAACCTCTTGATGAGAATGAAGGAGAGGAGTGAAAAAGCTGGATTGAAACTCAACATTCAGAAAACAAAATCATGGCATCAGGTCCCATCACTTCATGGCAAATAGCAGAGGAAGTGTAAGCAGTGACAGACTTACTTTTCTTGGGCTCCAAAATCACTGCAGACAGTGATTGCAACATGAAATTAAAAGACGCTTGCTCTTGGAAGGGAATCTATGGGCAACCTAGAGAGCTTATTAAAAAAAATAGAGACATCAATTTGCCAACAAAGGTCTGTATAGTTAAAGCTATGGTTTTTCCAGTAGTCATGTACAGATGTGAGAGTTGGATCATAAAGAAGGCTGAACACCAAAGAATTGATGCTTTCCAACTGTGGTGCTGGAGAAGACTTGAGAATCCCTTGAACAGCAAGATCAAACCAGTCAATCCTAAAGGAAATCAACCCTAAATATTCATTGGAAGGACTGATGCTAAAGCTCCAATAGTTTGGCCACCTGATGCAAAGAGCCGATTCAATGGGAAAGATCCTGATGTTGGGGAAGATTAAGGGAAGGAGAAGGGGGAGACGGCTAGATGGTATCATCAACCCAATGGACATGAGTTTGAGTAAACTCTAGGAGACAGAGAAGGAAAAGAAAACCTGGCTTGTTGCAGTCCATGGGGTCACAAAGAGTCAGACATGACTGAACAGCTGAAAAACAGCAATGAGCCATTATATAGAAAAGTTTGATAACATAGAATAAATAAATTAATTCTTAGAAACCTACAATTTTCCAAGACTGAATCAACACAAAACAGAAAATCTTATTAGCAGACTGATTTTGAGTAGGTAGAACAAATCGGTAATCAAAAGCCTCTCAAAAAAAAAAAAAAAAAAAAGTTCAGTGTCATATGCTTCACAGGTAATAATAATACCAAACATTCAAAGGAAAGTTAATACCAAATCTTCTCAAACTCTTCCAAAACATTGAAGAGGAGGGAAATCTGTTTGCAGTTCAAGAAGCAACAGTTAGAACTGAACATGAAACAACAGACTGGTTCCAAATCAGGAAAGGAGTACATCAAGGCTGTATATTGTCACCTTGCTTATTTAACTTATATGCAGAGTACAGCATGCAAAATGCCAGGCTGGATGAAGCACAAGCTGGAATCAAGACTGCCAAGAGAAAGATCAATAACCTCAGATATGCAGATAACATCATCCTCATGGCAGAAAGCAAAGAACTAAAGAGCCTCTTGATGAAACTGAAAGAGCACAGTGAAAAAGTTGGCTTAACGCTATGGAGAACAGTGTGGAGATTTCTTAAAAAACTGGAAATAGAACTGCCATATGACCCAGCAATCCCACTTCTGGGCATACACACCGAGGAAACCAGATCTGAAAGAGACACGTGCACCCCAATGTTCATCGCAGCACTGTTTATAATAGCCAGGATATGGAAGCAACCTAGATGCACATCAGCAGATGAATAGATAAGGAAGCTTTGGTACATATACACCATGGAATATTACACAGCCATTAAAAAGAATTCATTTGAATCAGTTCTAATGAGATGAATGAAACTGGAGCCCATTACATAGAGTGAAGTAAGCCAGAAAGATAAAGACCAATACAGTATATTAATACATATATATGGAATTTAGAAAGATGGTAATGATAACCCTATATGCAAAACAGAAAAAGAGACACAGATGTACAGAAGAGACTTTTGGACTCTGTGGGAGAAGGCGAGGGTGGGATGTTTTGAGAGAACAGCTTTGAAACATGTGTATTATCTAGGGTGAAACAGACGACCAGCCCAGGTTGGATGCATAAGACAAATGCTCGGGCCTGGTGCACTGGGAAGACCCAGAGGGATCGGGTGGAGAGGGAGATGGGAGGGGGTATCGGGATGGGGAATACATGTAAATCCATGGCTGATTCATGTCAATGTATGACAAAAACCACTACAATATTATAAAGTAATTAGCCTCCAACTAATAAAAATAAATGGAAAAAAAAGTTGGCTTAAAATTCAACATTCAGAAAACTAAGATCATGGCATCTGTTCCCATCACTTCATGGCAAATAGATGGAGAAAAAATGGAAACAGTGAGAGACTATTTTGGGGGGCTCCAAAATCACTGCATATGGTGACTGCAGCCATGAAATTAAAAGATGCTTGCTCCTCAGAAGAAAAGCTATGACCAACATAGATAGCAGATTAAAAAGCAAAGGCATTACTTTGCCAACAAAGGACCATCTCGGCAAAGCTATGGTTTTTCCAGTAGTCATGTATGGTTGTGAGAGTTGGACTGTTAAAAAGCTGAGCATGGAAGAATTGATGCTTTTGAACTGCGGTGTTGGAGAAGACTCTTGAGAGTCCCTTGGACTGCAAAGAGATCCAACCAGTCCGTCCTAAGGGAAATCAGTCCTGCATATTCATTGGAAGGGCTGATGCTGAAGCTGAAACTCCAATACTCTGTTCATCTGATGCGAAGAACTGACTCATTTGAAAAGACCCTGATGCTGGGAAAGATTGCAGGCAGGAGGAGAATGGGATGACAGAGGATGAGATGGCTGGATATCATCACTGACTTGATGGACATGAGTTTAAGCAAGCTCTGGGAGTTGGTTGACAGGGAAGCCTGATGCGCTGCAGTCCATGGGGTCACAAAGAGTATGACACAACTCTATTTTACTCTCTTCTTTCACTTTCATCAAGAGGCTCTTTATTTCTTCTTCACTTTCTGCCATAAGCACTTTCTCTTGATGTACTCTGCATATAAGTTAAATAAGCAGGGTGACAATATACAGCCTTGACGTACTCCTTTCCCGATTTTGAACCAGTCTATTGTTCCATGTCCAGTTCTAACTGTTGCTTCTTGACCTGCATGCAGGTTTCTCAGGAGTCAAGTCAGGTCTTCTGGTATTTCCATCTCTTTATGAATTTTCCACAGTTTGTTGTGATCCACACAGCCAAAGTCTTTGGCAGTCAATAAAGCAAAAGTAGATGTTTTCTGGAACTCTCTTGCTTTTTTCGATATTCCAGCAGATGCTGGCAATTTGAACTCTGGTTCCTCTGCCTTTTCTAAATCCAGCTTGAACATCTGGAAGTTCATGGTTCACGTACTTTTGAAGCCTGGCTTGGAGAATTTTGAGCATTACTTTACTAGCATGTGAGATGAGTGCAATTGTGCAGTAGTTTGAGCATTCTTTGGCATTGCCTTTTCTTTGGGATCGGAATGAAAACTGACTTTTTCCAGTCCTGTGGCCACTGCTGAGTTTTCCAAATTTGCTGGCATATTGAGTGCAGCACATTCACAACATTTTTTAGGATTTGAAATAGCTCAACTGGAATTCCATCACCTCCACTAGCTTTGTTTGTAGTGATGCTCCCTAAGGCCCACTTGAGTTTGCATTCTAGGATGCCTGGCTCTAGGTGTGTGATCACACCATCGTGGTTATCTGGGTCATTAAGATATTTTTTGTATAGTTCTTCTGTCTATTCCTGCCACGTCTTCCTAATATCTTCTGCTTCTGTTAGGGCCATACCATTTCTGTCCTTTATTGTGCCCGCCTTTGCAAACAGCCTTATAAAGGGCTACTGACTCTAAAGTCTACCGTTTACTTTTGTCTTCTCACCTCTATTTTATAGCTCTTGATAATGTGCAATTTAAATTTGTTTTTGTTTCTTTTCCTCTATATCTCTATACATAGGATTATCATTTAAATTACAGAGTACATATACAGCATTTTGAATAATCATAGCAAGAATTCAATAAGCATTACCACTTATTACTATGCAGTTCCTAGTTGATACAAATTATAAAACTACTAATACATCTTCAAACATGGATGTGTGCTGTGCTTAGTCACTCAGTCATGTCCGACTCTTTGTGACCCCATGGACTGTTGCCTACCAGGCTCCTCTGTCCATGGATTCTCGAGCCAAGAATACTGGAATGCATTGCCATGCCCTTGTTCAGGAGATCTTCCCAACCGAGGAATGAACACAGGTCTTCCACACTGCAGGCAGATTCTTTACTGTCTGAGCCAACACAGACAGTCATGTGATAAAACATGCTACAGCAATGGGCGGGCGGTGGGTCCGGGTCTGCAGGCTAGCCCTATGGGTGGCAGGCCATGGGTCAGGCCCTGTTCCCAGATCTTGTGAGCCCGAGTTCCTTCTCTGCACAGCCGTGCCCTCAAACCGGACAGAGCGCACCCTCCAGGCAGACCTGAGGCATGAAGCTGGAAGGTCAGCCAGAGCCGACTAGCCCATTTCACAGATTTGGAAATTCATCCCCAGGGATAGGATTTGACTTGTACCATATCTCTAAGATAGTTCAAGATAGAGACCGAATGGGACAGATGGACATCTGACCAGCCTTTCCACTTCAGCATCCCTCCAGTCTGTTCATTCAACAAGTATTTATTGAGTACTTCCATGATCCAGGAGACCTGGGTTCGATCCCTGGATTGGGAAGATTCCCTGGAAAAGAGCATGGATACCCACTCCAGTATTCTTGCCTGGAGAATCCCCATGGACAGAGGAGCCCGGCGGGCTACAGTCCTTGGGGTCGCAAAGAGTCAGACACAACTGAGCAACTAAGCCCAGCACCGGGCAGGCAGGAGACCGCCGACACCTCTGCTACGGCGGCCGGGCCCACGGGGCCAGGTGGATAGCTTTGTGCACACTGGTCGGCCTCCACCCAGTGGTCTGTCCACACGGACAGTTCCAGAGACCCGCTTCAGCTTGGAGCTGCCTCCCTATTTTCCCACAGCTGGTGACCGGCCCAGCGGGCCTCAGCCTTAAGCCTCTGCCTCTAAGCTTCCCACTTTTGTGGGGCAGGGAGGGCCAGGACCCAGGCTGGCCCCTCATGGTGCTGTGTGTTCCTAGGAGCCACGCAGGGCCAGAGGAGCCTGTGGCTGGGCGCTGCCTGCCTCTGCCTGCACCCGCTTCTGCTCCTGGGGGACAGGCTTTGGACGCTGCCTTTGAGCCTGTCTACTGGCTGGTGGGCAACGTGATGCGCCGGTACGGGGTGGTGTTCGCGGGGCTGGTGACTGTGCTGACCGGCTCCATCGTGGCCATCGCCTACCTGTGCGTCCTGCCCCGCATCCTCCAAACCTACTGCGTGCCCCGGCTCTGCTGGCCTTTCTTCTATAGTCGCTGGAATCTGATTCTCATCGTCCTCCATGACTACCAGGTTATCACCAGCCCACCTGGATGCCCACCCCAGGGCAGGAATGATACGACAACAGTCTTATCTGTAAGAAGTGCATTAACCTCATGCCAGCCCGAACACATCACTGCAGCGTCTGCAATAGCTATGGAAGCTGGGACCTTTTCCAGGAGGCTTATGCTGCCATCAAGACTTGCCACCAGACCCCACCACCCACTTTCTCCTTCCAGGAGTGACTTCTGGGAGGGAGTGACTCCAAGAGTCTTGCGTGCCTCTGGTTCCTGTGCGGTTCTGTGGCACTTGCCCTGGCTGCCCTAACTCTATGGCAGGCCGTGCTCGTCAGTCGAGGTGAGACTGGCATCTCAACAAGGCACATCAGCAAGTAGGAGCGTCAGTGGCTGCAGGCCAAGGGCAGAGTTTTTAGGAATCATTACAACTATGGCTGCTTGGACAACTGGAAGGTATTCCTGGCAGTGGACACAGGAAGGCACTGGCTTACTCGGGTGTTGTTAACTTCCAGCCACTTGCCCCACGGGAACGGAATGAGCTGGAATCCCCTGCCCTGGGTGACTGTTCACTCAGCCTCTGTGATGGCAATGTGAGCGTGTGAGCTGGAGTGTGTCAGCCTCAACTTGAGCACCACCCTGCTTCCTGCACTACCTCAAGGGCCTCCAAGGATAGCTTCTTGGGATCCTTGAGCCAAACGAGCCAGTGGGCCTGCCCCAGGGTACCATGCAGGGATAGCTCAAGGACCGGTCTCCTGGCCGCTGCAGAAGCAAGGCACAATGTGGAGAAATCCTAGGACTGATGTCTCGTTACTCAGGCAAACAGAAGTTCCAGCCTCAGACTGGGGATCAGGCAGCTAGCAACCTTGCCAGGTTGACCCCGACATGCTCCGGGTTACAGCACTGGGGTTGGCCACCACCTCTTCCTTTTGCCATCTGAGGAAACAGCTAGAGGTAGAGATGAGATTCTGGCTTCTCAACAGGGCAAAGATACCAGGCCTACTGCTGAGGTCACTGCTACTTCTCATGTGCTGCTGAAGGGAGCAAAAATAAAGGTTTTTGACTTTGTAAAAAAAAAAATGCTACATAAGGAAGGATCATGCATAGTGTTGTGAATTTCATGTATAAAATATGTATATTTTGTATATTTCAATAAAACTCTTCTATTAATAGTTTTCTTCTACTAAAAAGAGTAAAAGTTCTAGAAATAAAATGAATGATTCTAGTTTGGCTTTTAAAATGTGTTCAAAAAATATGAAGATAAAGTTTCAAGACCACTTCTATAAATAAGTATGATCTATCCACATACTTCTAATTAATATACATTAATAATTGCTGGCACATCTTGTATTGCTTGCTTGGCATTTTGTAGATATTTTCTAATTTAATCCTCCTAATGACCTTGTGATTTAGGTTTTACTACTCTAATTTATCATATGAAGCAATTGAATCCACAGGTTCTAGTGGATCTCTTATTCCAAGTCAAGTGTTACTGCCTGAGTGAAATGATAGACCTGAACTTCTAGAAATTCTCTCACTTGAATGCAAGTATTTGCTTGAAGCCTTGATTTTTGGAAAGAAGACAAGAAAAGAAATTATAACAAAAAGTAATTATCCCCAATTTTCCCACCACATAGAAGCGAAGTAAAATCAGCCCGGGGTGACACTGATTCTCTTTCACCTATTTTTAACTCACTACTCGGTTTCTCAGTCTCTAAATTATTCTGATCTCAAAGGAAAATGTGTGTGGCAGGGGAGGTCAGTGAAATCTTTGGAAGTAGCTGAGGTATGTGCCAGGGGCTGTGGTTGGGATATCATAAACACATAACACCAGATAAACGTTGGGGGAAGTAGGAGGAGATCGGGAGAAGAGAGGTGGGAATTTAAAAAAATGAGAAAACTGGCCCAAAGGCATTTCAAGTTGAGTTGTCTTAACTCCAAAACTTATACTTGGAAGTGAGAATTTGTTCCTTTCATTTAACTAAGTCAAGGAGTTTCTTTTCTATAAAATAGCTTTGCCTAGTTCCAATTTGCTTAATTTAGTGTTAGTTACTTAGATGGTGAACTTCAAGAAAGCATAGGATTTTTTAAAAAACTAACTTTCTGGCTCTATATATCCTTATTTTAAAACAAATGATGAACAAAACTAATTTTGATTATTATTTGTAATTCATAGCCACATCCCTTCATTAAACATTAGCAGAATAAATACATTAATTTCTGAGTTAAACTCTGGTGTCCTGAATGAACACTAAAATGTATTAAATATTTTTACACTATTTGCCCAGTTAATATACTTTGTCATTAAATTTAACTTAAAAAATTAATATGTAGGGGTTTTAAACATATTCAATGATTGTTTATAATTTTAATGAAAAAATAGATTAAAAATCATTGCTTAGAGTAATCCTTCAAAATAGCAAAGCTATCTCAAAAGATGAAGTGTTACTTTTAAAGAAGATCAACTAAAATATTATCAATGAAACAGATTCTTTATAAGAATAGCTTACAATGGAAATTTAGGATTAAAATTGTCCTCATTATAAAGGATTTGCAGTAGGAAGCTGAGTTATTTCTAAACTGAGTACAATAGGGATGCAGCAGGACATGAACCTATAAGCAGCAGCCAAAATGACTGTGGATAAGGGTTAACTTTGTTGCAGTAATTTACAACTATGAGACCAATATTTCAAGGATGGCACTGAATTCTATTTATCCTACTTCTTCTGAAAAAATCTAAGTAAATGAGAGCTTAAAACTGTAGTACACCATTATATATGGGTTTACAACTATTTCCCCCATTATACATTTTTAAATAATACTTAAAAAAAACCCAACTATCATTTCCTTTCTTCCCCTAATTTAAAGTTATTCTCATTATATTTTTGGCTCATTTCTTCAGTAGATGTCAAGAAAAATTCAAAACAGGGATAGATTAATGACCTACATTATTAGCTTAATACATACTTGTAGAATAAGTGAATGAAAAACTGGTACTAGAACTTTTAAGATAATAATTTTAAATGGAGGTATTATTTTCAAAATGAAATTTGAGCAGCAAATCTATAACTAATTTAATATTTAAAATGCTTGGCTCAGCGGGTAAAGAATCTGCCTGCAATGCAGGAGATGCATGTTCAATCCCTGGGTTGGGAAAATCCCCTGGAAGAGGTCATGACAACCTACTGCAGTATTCTTCCTTGAAGAATCACATGGATGGAGGAGCCTGGCAGGCTACATTCCGTAGGGTCACAAAGAGTCAAACACGACTGAAGTGAGCGAGTACACATGCACGCTGTTATTTTCAAGATGAAATCTGAGCTGCAAATCTGAGTATTTTAAAATTTAAAGTGCTTTTTCCTATAACATCAATATAGCATGTTATCACAACTTTTTTCCAAGAGAGGAAAATAAAATCAAATTAGATTTAATAAATGAAAAATAGTGAAGAACCCTGTGTATGCTCATAGAAAGAAAAACCATCTCTTTGTTGTTGTTGTTTTTCATTTATTTGTTGCGCTATTGGAGTATAATTGCATTACAATATTGTATTAGTTTCCACTGTACAACAAAGTGAATCAGCTATAGGTATACGTATATCCTACCCCTCTTGAACCCCCTCCTACCCGCACATACCATTGCTCTAGGTCATCTCAGAGCACTGAGCTCCATGTGCTATATAGAGAGCTCCCGACTAGCTATCTATTTTACACATGGTCGTGTATATATGTCAGTGCTATTCTCTCAATTCTTCCCACCCTCCCCTTTTCCCACTGTGCCCACAGTCCCATTCTCTACATACTTCCCTGCAAATAGGTTCATCAGTAATCCCGCTACTGAGCATATACCCTGAGAAAACCATAATTCAAAAAGATACATGTACCCCAGTGTTCACTGCAGCACTATTGGCATAAGCTAGGACATGGAAGCAAACTAAATGCCCATCAACCAATGAATGAAGATGTTGACATACATACAATTGGAGTATTACTCAACCACATAAAAGGAATGAAATTGGATCATTTGTAGTGATGTGGATGAGCTTATAGTTTGTCACACAGAGTGAAGCAAGTCAGAAAAAGAAAAACAAATATCATATATTGATGCATCTCTTTTCGTTTTTTAACATCTTTTTTTTCCTTTACCTGGCTGTCTATGTAAGATGACTTAGCACCTGTGTAAACTTCGGAGAAAGTTCAACAATTTTTAGTTTAAAAAAATGAGGGAGGAAAAAAAAATTCCTATATAAAATCATCTTTGTTCTCCCCAAAATGATTTTTATTATTTTTACATAAATGAATTTTTAAATGCCACATAGATTTCCTTTTACCTAGAATCAGTAAGACTCATCCTCCTTGAGGGAAAAATCCTTTCCATTTGAAAAATTTGTGATAATATTAAGGTTTTAATAGTACTGAATAAAACTAATCAGAGATAAATTTATAGAATCAGGACCCATAATATATGTGAAACAATATAAGTAAGTTATGATAGAATTGTAAGAGACTATTGATAAAAAGAAACAGAAAAGAAAGAACATAAAAGCAGCACTAAAAATGAAATGATAGACCAACAGATTAATTTCAGATTTTTTGACACTAATGGAAGCCAGAGATTGAATGAAAAGGAAAACTAGGCATCAACCTAAATTTGCTTATGTAGCAAAACTATTTATTAATAATGAGTAAAATAGTGCTATATCTAACAAACAACAGTTAGTGTTATCCACAAATAATTCTCCCTTATAGAAATATTTAAATTATATATTTCAGGAAGGAAAAATAATTATTTCAGAAGAATGGTCTAAGATGTATGAAAGTATAGTGATGAAAAAGTGGTTTGGATAAAACGAAATAAAAGTGCCATGTGAACATGAAGACGCCATCTGAAAGCCAAGGAGAGAGGTTAGAACAGATCTTTGCTTTAAGAGCTCTCAAAACGAAAGAGCTATTGACAACCCTAATGACACTTTGATTTTGGATATCTTGCTTTCAAACCGTGTGCTAAGTCATTGCAGTCATGTCGACTTTTTGCAGCCCTATGGACCACAGCTTGCCAGACTCCTCTGTCCATGGGATTCTCCAGGCATGAATACTGGAGTGGTTTGCTATGCCCTTCTCCTGCGGATCTTCTTGACCCAGGGATCCAACCCATGTCTCTTATGTCTCCTGTGTTGGAAGGTGGGTTTGTTATCGCTAGCACCAAATCTGTGAGACAACAATTTTTTGTTATTTAAACCAGCCAAATATTATAAATTTATTAAAATATATTTAATTAAAATATTAAATTTAATTAAATTTAATTAAAATATAAAACAAGTTATTATTTCTGTATAATAATAATAGCATCAAATGTATTGAGCTATAAAACAGAAAGTAAAATCATGAACAGAATAATCTATAAAAACAGATTAGAGTTGAAAAGTGAAAGAGTCCTAAGGTAAAAGAAACATTTTCAATTGTTATATAACATTAAAGGAGAGATAAAGGTCTTAAAAAGTGAGGCAATGATTAAACACTAAGTAAGTTGAAGAAATAAGTCAAAATATATCAGTCATCAAAGGACTAAACTTGTTGGTTAAACAAAAGCATGGAAAACCGAAATGGAAAATCAAATAACATCCCACAGAATGCTATTTACAAATAACATCCACAAAACATAAAGAGCCTCACATTTTCATATATATATATAAATAGGAAAGTGAGAGTCATTACACAATGTTCAATTAATTAGGGTTATATAGCAACTGTGTGTGTGTTTGCACCTAATGAAATAGAAGCCTTAGATTAAATAGAGCTACATGTGCCACATAAGCTAAAATAGGGATGGCTGAAGTAGTTCTTCCCCCCCCACTTTTACACACTTAAACTTCCAATTCTGATACTGAGACATTTTCCTTCAAATTTCTCTAGGACCAGGATTCTTCTACCTCATCTCTCAGTCACACTTAGATACAGTCCTCATCCTCCTCGTCCAAGAAAGTGATATTTTGTGTCTCATGCTGTAGGCTAGAAAAGGGACAAAGAGGGCAAATGTTCTATGCCAACTATAGGGAACAACTGCCAAACATTCAGAAAACTAAGATCATGGCATCTGGTCCCATCACTTCATGGCAAATAGATGGGGAAACAGTGGAAACAGTGGCTGATTTTATTCTTGGGGGGGGGGGAGGTGGCTCCAAAATCACTGCAGATGGTGATTGCAGCCATGAAATTAAAAGACGCTTACTCCTTGGAAGGAAAGTTATGATCAACCTAGACAGCATAGTAAAAAGCAGAGACATTACTTTGTCCACAAAGGTCCATCTAGTCAAGGCTATGGTTTTTCCAGGGGTCATACATGGATGTGAGAGTTGGACTCTAAAGAAAGCTGAGCACACAACAATTGATGCTTTGAACTGTGTTGTTGGAGAAGACTCTTGAAAGTCCCTTGGACTGCAAGGAGATCCAACCAGTCCATCCTAAAGGAGATCAGTCTTGGGTGTCCATTGATAGGACTGATGTTGAAGCTGAAACTCCAATACTTTGGCTACCCGATGCAAAGAGCTGACTCATTTGAAAAGACCCTGATGCTGGCAAAGATTGAGGGCAGGAGAAGAGGACGACAGAGGGTGAGATGGTTGAATGGCATCACTGACTCAATGGACATGGGTTTGGGTGGACTCCGGGAGTTGGTGATGGACAGGGAGGCCAGGCGTGCTTTGATTCATGGGGTCGCAAAGAGTTGGACACAACTGAGCAACTGAACTGAACTGAATTATAGTGAGATATTTCAACATTCCTTTCTCAAAATCTGAGGAGCTAAGACAACAAAAATATGTTTATTTTTATAAATAAATATATATTTAAAGATTTGAACAAAAGAAGTATCAAACTAAATTAAAAGACATATATCACTCTGAAACTAACAATTGAGGAATATTATTAACAGCATAGAGCATATCTACACAAATTGGCCACCTACAAAGTTTTAAACAAGCTACCAAGAAAATTTTAAAAAGTCAGTGTCAACTGAATCATAAACAGAATGCAAATAAACATAGCAATAAATTTATTAAATAATATAAATGCATATTCTTTTAAGTGAATCTCTTTTAAATATCTAATATAACAAAAAGGATCATTACAGAAATGGAAATAGTAAGAAATGAGTGTATGCATATGTGTATATATAGGGTTTCCCTGGTGTCTCAGACAGTAAAGAATCTGCCTGCAATGAGGGAGACCTGGATTTGATCCCTGGGGTCAGGAAGACCCCCTGAAGAAGGAAATGGCAACCCACTTCAGTGTTCTTGCTTGGAGAATTCCCATTAACAGAGGAACCCGGTGGGCTACAGTCCATGGGGTCGCAGAATCAGATATGACTGAGCAGCTAAGCATAGCTCTCATTTATATATTGGTCTTTGATGAAAAAGTGAAAGTTTATTTGCTCAGAGGAAAAAAAAGTGCGCATTCTTAGAAAATCTGTATAACCAGACTTAATTTTGGAAGAAATGAACTTCAAATACTTCTTAAACAAATAAGTAAGCTAATTGAATCAATTTTCTCAAATGTTCCAAGAAGCAAATTCCAGAACAAATATGTTTTATGAATAATTTCTTTGAAATTCTAAGAAGAGACAATTAAAATAAAGAAATACTCTCCAACTTATTCTGTAAGGTTGTATATCTTCATTATTAATTTTAGACAAGAAGATGATGGAAAAGTAAAGTATAGAGTACTTCTTTTTATAAATATAGATGTAAAACTCCTGAACAAAATATTAGTTACCTTAATCTAGCAGTGCATATGTAGGTGGTATAGCATAACTATGGTTGGTTTATTCAGAATTGCAAGGGTAGTCTATCACTAAAAAATCTATAAATGTGATTACAAATGAGTAATTCAATAAATATGGGGATATCAAGCTATTAGTTCAAATTATATCCATGAAAAGAACTATTAGGAAACTAGAATTATCTCTAATTTAATAAAAATAACCTACAGGAAAATAATTTTTGTGTTGAAAGTTTAAAAGTGTTCTATTTAAAATCATAGGCAACATAAGGATAACAGCACAATTTTTTAACTTTGTATTGAAAAAGATTCCCAATGCAATAAGAAAAAATAACTTTATAAGGATTAGAAGGAAAGAAATGAATTGGTATTATTCAAATATGATATAATTGTGCAGAAGCTAAAAAAAATATTCATAAAAATATTAAAATTGAAAGAGGTATTAAGAAAGTTGAGAGGGAAGTGGGAGGGGGATCAGGATGGGGAATACATGTAAATCCATGGCTGATTCATGTCAATATATGACAAAAACCACTACAATATTGTAAAGTAATTAGCCTCCAACTAATAAAAATAAATGGAAAAAAAATAAAATAAAATAAAAACAAAGGTGTAACCCTAAAAAAAAAAGTTGCTGAGTGTAGCATTTATGTAAAAATATTTATTGCATTTTTGGAAAACTAAAATATTGACAGAACACATTCAAATAGGATATTAATACATCAGACATCACTTGCAATGGCGATTAAAATGTCATCTCTGTCAATCTAAAACACAGAAAGATATTTTCAAAGAAAATTACAAAGTTCATTATGAGGCGTAAACAGAGAACACACATTTTTCTCAATACTGATCTATTTAAATTGTTATGACATTTTTATCAGAATTTTTGTAAAATCTGTATGGAATTGCAAGGCCCAAGAGGAACTGAAAGGTTTCTGAAAAAGAAGAGCAAGTTTGGATGATCTTTATCAAATACCAGGGTTTATTAGAAAACTAATATATTTAAGTTAATGTGGTCTTGAAACAGGAATAGACAAACTAGATTTAACTCATCCATTGATTGAAGAATATGAAATATATGACATAAGAAACATGGTAGTCATCAATAAATAATTTAGGAAAGAGAAACTATGTAATTAATGGTGCTAGGACAGTTAGTTATTCATATAAAAAAAACAGCAACAATGAAATTAGCTCATGAGATCTGTAATAGTCAACATCAAATAAAGACTTAAGGAAAACAAAAACTCCAAAACCTTTAAAAGAAAAAATAATTTCTTATTGGTTTTGGGATACAAATGCTATTCAAACTGAAGAAGAGTTTATTCAGAACATGAATCAAACAAGAAAAGCAAATGAAAGATCCTCAGTACTAATTAGGAATATGCAAAATTAAGACTAAAGTAAGAAACTTTGTTATTCATAAAGCTAGCAATGTTTGACAAATGGTGGGAATATAAAACACAGGGAACTGTATATTTTCTAGTGGAAAATACTGATGCAATTATATTGGAAGCAAATTTGGCATGATCTTATAAAATGATATGTGCAAATACTAAAAACCAGAGACTCTGCTTCTAGACTAAACTCTTGCAAATGTGTCATAGAAAACACATATAAGAATATTCAAAATAACATTATGTCAAGAAAAATGTAAAATGCCCCCAAATATAGGAAAATATATAAATAAATCAATGTATTTATATTGCATAATATTATACAACAATGGCAACAAATTAAAAAAATCTCCATAGGCATAACATGGATAAAATTTAGAAATACAATGTTGAATGATAAATAAAAATATCAAAAACTTTTTAAAGTATTAAAACACTTTTAAAGTCTCAAAGTAAATAAAATTAATTACCTTATATAAGAATGCATACATATAATAATTACATAGCTATAGCATATGAGCAAAACTCCAAATTTAAAAAAAAATTCAAAAGATTAATTCTCAGTACAGTGAGAACTAATTCTCACTGATTTATTCTCACTACAGTGACAATGGAATGGGGAAAAGTAAGGTAGCAGTAATGGTTGCGGTTTCATTGATATCTGTTTTATTCTGCTTTTAACTTACAAATTTGTTACATGCATTTTTATGGACCAAATAATACATGATTGTTCTTAGATTTCCAAAAGCAAAACAAAACCTGGTATCAATTATAGCTGCTATTTTTTTTATCACAGAGATCTATTACTGAGCTATATTCAGAAAACAATGGTTAGGAAAATGATATTATATTGTGCCATTAGTAACAGGTGATAGTTCATTTATTTTGTAAGAATTATAGATTTATTTAAGATTAATAGGATGTACACATAAATGGAGAGAAAGAGAGACAGCAAAACAGGTTGAGACTGCTTTTCAATTAAATTTCAGCTTCAAATTATAATCTCACATTAATATCCTGTGTCACTTGGTCAAAGTTGCTGATTCTGACTACTGAGTTAGAAGTAAAAAGAATGCTCCTTTCCAAACAAAAGTTCCCCGAGTGTCAGCAAAATGTCCAAATCATCTATTTCACATTGATGTGCTTTTTAAAGCTTTTCAAATCAAGGGCACTTCTTTGTTCCAGATTTAAAGAGCTGATGAAATATATTCTAACAGATTCTTATCATAAATCTCTAGTGTCTAAGTAGACCTGAAGAAACATCTATCTGTCCTGATCGGTATCTCCAGAGGCTATTCTATTCCCATTAAAAAAAAAAAAAAATGTCATCTGCATAAAGCCCATCTCAGTCTCTAGCTTGTCAGTTCAAGAACATTAGAATGCCTTAGTTTTGCTCATTAAGATGTATATCTTTTATGCCCCGTGATAACTATTAATATTCAAAAAACATAGGGAAAAGCATAAGGCAAGTGCTTAAACTAGAGAATACAACTATTCCAAACATTTGGAGCTTCCTGATTACTACTGGACCCTATTTCCATCTGGCAACTCAGGGTTATATCACAGCATAATGCCATTTTGAGACTCAGGTAAGCAGCGTCAATCTAACTGCTATTTGCAGGATGACTTTGTAGTCCTAGAGGATTGCAAGATGTGGATGATTGCTCCTTAGAGGAATAACTGTTGACAGGGCTGGTGAAACAACTCACAAAAGATGAACTGAGAAAGTGCCCAACTGTTCATGCAGACCTGTAAATGTGCCACAGCACAACCTTAGGAAGGATTAAAGCAATTTCCCCATGTTCTATTATTTGCCTCTGACCGAAAATGACAGAGATGCACAGCATCACTAGACATCGTCTACATGTACATTTCACACATCCTGATCCTTTAACATCATTGACGTTAAGAAATGTCACCAGAGTTATCAGAATCTTGAAGCTCTCTATTATATCTTGAACAGGGATCAATTTCCTCTGTTAAAAAATTAATGACTAAAAACAACTCTAATAATGTTTAAAATGAATGAAGATTTGCGGATATTAAAGAATCCTTGCATTCCTGGGATAAAGCCCACTTGGTCATGGTGTATGATTTTTTTAATATGTTGTTGGATTCTGTTTGCTAGAATTTTGTTAAGGATTTTTGCATCTATGTTCATCAGTGATATTGGCCTGTAGTTTTCTTTTTTTGTGGCATCTTTGTCTGGTTTTGGAATTAGGGTGATGGTGGCCTCATAGAATGAGTTTGGAAGTTTACCTTCTGCAATTTTCTGGAAGAGTTTGAGTAAGATAGGTGTTAATAGCTAGGACATGGAAGCAACCTAAATGCCCATCAGCAGACGAATGGATGAGGAAGCTGTGGTACATACACACCATGGAATATTACTCAGCCATTAAAAAGAATTCATTTGAATCAGTTCTAACGAGATGGATGAAACTGGAGCCCACTATACAGAGCGAAGTAAGCCAGAAAGATAAAGACCATTATAGTATACTAACACATATATATGGAATTTAGAAAGATGGTAATGATAACCCTATATGCAAAACAGAAAAAGAGACTCAGATGTATAGAACAGACTTGTGGACTCTGTGGAAGAAGGCGAGGGTGGGATGTTTCAAGAGAACAGCATCGAAACATGTATATTATTTAGGGTGAAACAGATCACCAGCCCAGATTGGATGCATGAGACAAGTGCTTGGGCCTGGTGCACTGGGAAGACCCAGAGGGATCGGGTGGAGAAGGAAGCGAGAGGGGGAACCGGGATGGAGAATACATGTAAACCCATGGCTAATTCATTTCAATGTATGACAAAAACGACTGCAATGTTGTAATTAGCCTCCAACTAATAAAAAAAATAAATTAAAAAAAAATAAAAAAATAAAGTGAATGAAGAACTTGCCAAGAGTTCAACATTGTATTAATACTTCTGTCTAACCTTCTATTCCCAAGGCTGATAGCATGCACAAAGACTTTGATTAGGACTCGCAACACACAATAAAAAAAAAATCAATCTGATCATCTGTGTGAATTTATGTGAATATAAGCATATAATAGGCATACCTTAAATAGATTTAATCATAGAAAATCTTTTACATAGTAATATAAAAATAATATATTGTTAAAAAAGAACATAATTTATTCTTCTGCAGGTAGTACTCTGCCTGGTAATGATAGTGACAGCATTTACAAAAGGGAAAATATGATGCAATTGAGAAAAAGAATTAATATACACTCACGAATGGGATCATTTACTATTTAACAGAGCATTCCCATTCTATTTATGTCTTTGACATATTACCACTATAAACTGTTCATCATATTTGCTCAAATACCATGCCATATAGTTTAGTAGTTTAAAATTCAGCAGTTAAATAACATAATGTGTACATGAGCAAATTTTTATTTCCCTCCTTGTCCTACATATTGTATCATCTGTCTCATTTACTTTTCATGTGCTGCTCATCTATATTTTGGCCATTAATAGGTTACTTTATTCATCCATGTGTATCACTCATTAGCTACTACTTTTCTGATTATTATCATTATTGTTGTTGTAAGAGCACTTAACATGATATCTGTTCTCTTAACACATTTTTAAGTGCATAATATAGTATGTTAACTATGGACACAATGTTATATAGCAGATCTCTAGAACTCATTCATCTTGTATATTAAAACATTAATGTCTGTCAAATAGCACCTCTCCATTACTCTTCTACATCCCACTTTGTCTTCACTGTTTCCCAAATCACAGTGACATCCTTGTGTTTATCACCTTCTTTGTTCTTTTCTCCATTTTATCTACCCTGCTTAGAAAATATATTGATTTGATTTTTATCTTATTTTTATTCCCAAATTCCAGATAAAGGAATTTCCATTCTATATGTGGGTAGTCAAAAAAGAAAATAAAATCATTATCTAGTAAAAATATTTTATTTTATGCCCATTAGAAAAACACTTCACAGTATCAATACTTTAGGAGTACCTCTCTGCTAAAGAAGAACTAATTTATTATGCTATCTAGTACCTTTCTTGTAATCCAGCCTGTCAAATTAGGTTTTGTACCTAAATTAAGTTTCTGCTTGTTGTTTTTATTGATTTTAATGTCATCTTAATCCCTCCTGTTAGTTAAATCTTTTAAACAAAATGAAACAATGATGTTTAATAACCAGTAGGACCCTAAGAAAATTTAGCATTTGGATGAAGAAGACCTAGTCTCCAGCAGGATGAGATAACAGAACAAGAATGGCCACAGATACATCTCATTGGAAAAAATTTTAATGTTCTTTTATTTTGTTTTTATTCTTTTCAATTAAAAAAATAGTATTTTATTATTTGCTACACCTTGTGGCATGTAGGAATCTTAGTTCCCTGACCAAGGATACTTGTGTTCCCCGCAGTGGAAATGTGGAACTCTAACCACTGGACAACCAAGTGAAAATGAAAATTGCTCAGTCATGTCCAACTCTTTATGACCCCATGAACTATACAGCCCATGGAATTCTCCAGGCCAGGATACTGGAGTGGGCAGCCTTTCCCTTCTCCTCTGGACCATGAGGGAAGTCTCTTTAGTTTTGATTCTTAACCAAAGTTTCAAATGACAGTGAAGGCTAGTTCTGTATTATTGATTTATTGATGATGATTTCACTAAATATAATTTAGTAAAATTCATCCTAAAGTTGTTTTTCAGCAGGTGTTATATGAGAATGCGTATTTGGTTATATTTATGTAAGTGCATTTGAAACATTTTAAAAAGCATATAGCTTAAAAGTATGAAGCCTTCAAAAACTTAATACAGAAGTTTTTTTTACTTATTTTCAAAAGGAAACATAATCCTCATTACTACATAATCCCTTGGGTAAAAAATTTAAATGTATTACAAATATCCTTCTGTTCCAATTTAAGAGAAAGATGGATGAAAATAAAAGACCTTAGTCAAGATAGACATTCTTTCTTTTAAAATATTTCTTAAAACACAACCTAGGTGATTACATTTAAGAAATTTCTTCTTTTTCCTGACATACTATTTTGACATGCTCTTCTAAGAAACTAGGGTATTCAGATGAAGTTTCTTATTTGGAACATGGTTTATGATGAAAATATACAGGTCCACACATATTTACATATATGGATTATGCTCTCACATCTCCACTTAGAAATCCATGTTCATCAATGTGAGTGAAAGTGTTAGTCACTCAGTTGTGCTGGACTCTTTGTGACCCCATGAACTGTAGCCTGCCAGGTTCCTCTGTCCATGGAATTTTCCAGGCAAGAATACTGTAGTGAATTGCCATTTCCTTCTCCAGAGCATCTTCCTGACTCAGAAACTGAACAGTGGTCTCCTGCATTGCAGGCAGATTCTTTATCATTTGAGCCACCAAGGAAACAGTTTTATATTATTAAATATAAAACATTTACTGTTCAAGACACCAGGGAAGCTATATTATATTATTAAATTATTAAATGTATATTTCTCAATCAACTATAATTTAATGATAGATTTAGTCATTACCAGTGACAGGACAGACTTTGCTTAATCATGCTCAAGTATTCAATTGGTAAATTCAATATACTGCACATTTATTAGAACAATGCATTTAACCATAAATACTTTTCTCTGTAACTTTCTGTTTGGGATTACTGTATATGCTTCCAGCAAACATAAAAGGACAAACTTATCTTGCAGTATTCTTATGTCTGTTATAATAACAACAATCTTTAAAATATTCAACTAAATACATTTATTATATGTGTTATCATAATTTAGCACATGATAAGCTTTCTATAATTATTAGGAACACATAATTGAAATAAAACTGACAGTAATAAACAAACTGTGATCCTCTTTTTGCTTGTGAAAAATTAGTTGGTCATGATAATACTAATTTATTATGGCTATAAACTATCTGCAAAATTAAAGTTAAGTAGACAAAACATTTTTATTGTTGAATGTATGAAATACATTCCTGTAATACTGTCAAAAGTATATTTGCAAGGCCTGAATTTTGGGACCAGAGAGGCATCTTTTTAAACTTTGCATCTGCTACTTACATACACTGCAATTTTAAGTCAAGGTGGGAATCTCAGCATCCTTGAAATCAAAATATGTAGTGTAGATTAATATGAAAATTATATGAAAAAAATCTACATAAAGGACCAAGAATGTAACTGGTCAACAGTGATATAACCACAAATATTAACAAAAATCCTTCCTTTTTTTTGTCCTAACTGCAAGTATTCAGTGATCTAGGTAGATATTTTCCCCTAATCTTAACTATTGTGGTAAATATTCATAATATAAAAATTACCAATTTAACTATTTCTAAGTGTACAATTAGGTGGCATTAAGTATGTTCACATTGTTGTGCAACAGTCATCACTACTAATTTGCATAACTTTCATCATCCGAAAATGAAACTGTACCCATTAAATGACTCCCTGTTCTTCTGTCCCTTGTATGGTTTCCAACACTGTTCTATGCCTCGATGGTGGTGATTGTTTAGTCACTAATTTGTGACTGACTCTTTGCAATCCCATAGACTGTAGTCTGCCAGGCTCCTCTGTCCATGGGATTTCACAGGCAAGAGAGTGGGCTGCCATTTTCTTCTCCAGGGGATCCTCCACCAAGGGGCCCAATCTGCATCCCCTGCATTGCAGGAGCATTCTTTACAACTGAGCCTCCAAGGAAGCCTCTATATCTCTATGGGCTGTTTTATTAACCACATATAAGTAGACAGAATGATCTCTGTTCATTTCCAAGGCAAATCATTCAAAATCACAGTATTCCAAGTCTATGTCCCAACCACTAATTCCAAAGAAACTGAAGTTGAATGGTTCTATGAAGATGTACAAGACCTTCTAGAACTAACACCAAAAAAAAAGAAGTCCTTTTCATCATAGGGGACTAAAATGCAAAAGTAGGAAGTCAAGAGATCCTGGAGTAACAGGCAAGTTTGACCTTGGAGTACAAAATGAAGCAGGACAAAGAGAGTTTTGGACTAACAGAGTTTTTCCAAAAGAATACACTGGTCAGAGCAAATATCCTCTTCCAGCAACACAAGAAAAGATTCTACACATGGACATCACCAGATGGACAATACTGAAATCAGATTTATTATATTCTTTGCAGTTGAAAATGGAGCTCTATACAGTCAGCAAAAAGAAGACTGGGAGCTGACTGTGGCTCAGATCATGAACACCACACTGCCAAATCCAGACTTAAATTAAAGAAAGTAGGGGAAACCACTAGGCCATTCATGTAAGACCTAAATTAAATGCCTTACAAGTATACATTGGACGTGGCAAATAGATTCAAGGGATTAGATTTGATAGAGTGCCTGAAGAACTATGGACAGGGGTTTGTAACATTGTACAGTAGGCAGTGATAAAAAAACATCGCCAAGAAAAGAAGAGAAGCAAAAGGCAAAGGATAAAAGGAAAGATATATCCATCTGAATCCAGAGTTCCAAAGAATAGCAAGGAGAGATAAGAAAGCCTTTCTAAGTGAGCAATGAAAAGAACTAGAGAAAAACAATAGAATGGGAAAGATTAGAGAGATCGTCAAGAAAATCAGAAATACCAAGCGAACATTTCATGCAAAGATGGGCACAATTAAAGACAGAGACATCGTGGACCTAACAGAAACAGAAGATATTAAGAAGAGATGGCAAGAATACACAGAACTATACACAAAAGACCTTAGTGACCCAGGTAACCATGATGGTGTGATCACTCACCTAGACCCAGATATCTTGGAGTGTGAAGTCAAGTGGGCCTTCGAAAGCATCACTATGACTAATGCTAGTGGAGGTGATGGAATTCCAGCTGAGCTATTTCAAATCCTAAAAGATAATGATATGAGAATGCTGCACTTAATACGTCAGCAAATTTGGAAAACTCAGCAGTGGCCACAGGATTGGAAAACTTGAGTTTTCATCCCAATCCCAAAGAAAGGCAATGCCAAAAAATGTTCAAACTACCACACAATTGCATTCATTTCACATGCTAGCAAAGTAATGCTCAAAATACTCCAAGCTAGGCTTCAAAACAGTAGATGAACCAAGAACTTCCAGATGTACAGGCTGGATTTAGAAAAGGCAGAGGGACCAGTAATGAAATTGCCAACATCAGTTGGATCATAGAAAAAGCAAGAGAATTTCATAAAAACATCTACTTCTGCTTTATTGACTATGCCAAAGCCTTTGACTGTGTGGATCACAATAAACTGTGGAAAATTCTGAAAGAGATGGGAATACCAGACCACCTGACCTGCCTTCTGAGAAATCTATGCAGGTCAAGAAGCAACAGTTACAACCAAACATGGAACAAAGGACTGGTTTCAAATTGGGAAAAGAGAATGTCAAGGCTGTATATTGTCACCCTGTTTATTTAACTTAACAGGCTGGATGAAGCACAAATTGGAATCAAGTTTGCCAGGAGAATTATCAATAACCTCAGATATACAGATGACACCACCCTTATGGTAGAAAGTGAAGAGTCAGAAACAGTCTCTTGATGAAAGTGAAAGATGAGAGTGAAAACCTATCTTAAAATTCAACATTCTAAAAATGAAGATCATGGCATCCACTCCCATCACTTCATGGCAAATAGATGGGGAAACAATGGAAACAGTGACAGACTTTATTTTCTTGGTCTCCAAATCACTGGAGATGGTGACTGCACTCATGAAATTAAAAGACTCTTGCTCCTAGGAAGCAAAGCTATAACAAACATAGACAGCCTACTAAAAACAGAGACATTACTTTGCAGACAAATGTCCGTATAGTCAAAGCTTTCGTTTTTCCAGGAGTCGTGTATGGATGTGAGAGTTGGACCATAATGAATGCTGATCACTTAAGAATTAATGCTTTTAAACTGTGATGTTGGACAAGACTATTTATAGGGTCCCTTGGACTGCACGAAGATCAAACCAGTCAATTGTAAAGGAAACCAGTCCTGAATATTCATTGGAAGGGCTGATGCTGAAGTTGAAGCTCCAATATTTTCGCCAGCTGCTGGGAAGTGCTAACTCATTAGAAAAGACCCTGACGCTATGAAAGATTGAAGGCAGGAGGAGAAGGGGACGACAGTGGACGAGATGGTTGGATGGCATCACTCACCCGATGGACTTAAGTTTGAGCAAACTCTGGGAGATGGTGAAGGACAGGGATGCCTGGCGTGCTGCAGTCCATGGGGTTGCAAAGAATCGGACATGACTGAGTGACTAAACAACAATGGCAACATACAAGTAGAATCATACAACATCCATTCTTTTATCTCTGGCCTATTTCAGTCAGCATAATGTTTTAAAGTTTCATCCATGCACTAGCATATATCAAAATTTCATTCTTCACAAAGGCAGAATTATATTCCACTGTATGTATATGCCACATTTTGTTTATTCAATCAACCTTCAGTGAACATTTGGGTTAGTCTCACCTATTCAATATTGTGGGAAATACTGTTATGAATATGGGGTGCAAATATCTGTTTGACAATTGCATTCAACTCTTTGAATCTCTTTGGGGTTTATACCTATACTTGGGAATTGCTAGGTCCTATGGTCATTCTGTTTATTTTTTTGAAGAAATACCATACCATTTTCCACAGGACTTTCATCACTTTAAATTCCCACCAGCAACGCATAAGGGTTCCAATTTCTCCAGGTCTTTTCATACAGTATTATTTCTCAGGATTTGTTTTGATAATAGCCATTATAATGAATATGAAGTGGCCTGTCATTTAGGTTGAGATTTGCATCTTGCTAGTGATTAGCGATATTGATTAGTAATGTTCCTCTTTTCTTGAGTATATTGGTTATTGTAAATCTTCTTTGAAGAAATATCTGTTCAAGTCCTTTGCCCATTTTTTAAAGTTGCCCATTTCTTTTGTTTGAGTTTTAGAAGTTTTATTTTTAGCATTTTCTGGATATTAATCCTTTGTTAGATATATTATTTAGAAATATTTTCTCCAAATTTGTGGGTTGCCTTTTCACCCCAATGCCTTTGATACAAGTTTTTCATTTTTTAAAGTTCATTTATTTTTTTCTTTTGATGCCTATGCTTTTAATGTCACATTCAATAAATCACTACCAAATCTAATGAATCTTTCGCCCTGTGTTTTCTTTTAATGTTTAGTTCTTTTGTTTTAGGGCTTCCCAGATGGCACAAGTGGTAAAGAATTATCCTGCCAATGTAGGAGACACAAGAGACACGAGTTTGATCCCTAGATCGGGAAGATTCCCTGGAGAAAGAAATGGCCTCCTACTCCAGTATTCTTTTGCCTGGAAAATTCCATGGGCAGAGGAGGCTGGTGGGCTCAGCCTATGGGGTTTCAAGCAGTCAGACATGCCTGAGTGCACAGATGCTAGATACTTAGGCCTTTGCTTTTATGTTTAGGTCTTTGACCTGTTTGGGGTTAATTTTTATATATGAAGAGAGTGAGAGTTCAAAACTATTCTTTTCCAAAGGGGTATCCAGTTTTCTCAGGACCATTTTTTGAAAAACTGACCTTTCCCCATTGAATGGTATTGGTACTTTGTCGGACATATTTGATCATATATACAAGTTTACTTTTTCAGTTCTCTTTTCTATCCCATTGTCTATATGTCTTCCTTTATGCCAATACCACAATCTTTTTTGAGTACAGTAGATTCTAAATAAGTCTTATGATCAGATCATGTGAGTCCTTCAACTTTGTTCTTTTTCAAGATTATTTTGTCTATTTGTAGTCCTTCAAGGCATGGAATTCAGGATTTTTTTTTTTTCTATTTCCTCAAACAGATATTGTTTGAACTTTGAAAGGGATTGCATTGAATCTGTAGGTTGCTTCAGATGGTATTTACATCTTCACCATATCATTTGTTCCATAGACATATTAACATTTTAACAATATTATGTCAGTCCATAAACATAGATGTCTTCCCATTTATTTATGACTAGTTTCTTTTAGCAGCATTTTGTAATCTCAGTGTACCAGTAGAACTCCCTTGGCTAAGTTATCCCTAAGTGCTTTATTGTTTTTGATGCTTTTGTAAATGGATTGTTTTCTCAATTTCCTTTTTGAGTTGTTCACTGTTAGTGTATAAAAATATAACTTATTTTCTGAATTGAATTTTGATTCTGAAATGCTGCTGATTTTATTTATTCACTAAAACTTTGTGTGTGTGTGTGTGTGTGTATTATTAGTGCTTTCTACATGCAATTTCATGTTGTCTGCAGAGAAAACTGTACTTTTTCCTTTCTAACTTTGATGCTCTTACTTAATTACTTAACTCCTCCCTTCCTCCATTGCCTAATCACTCTGACTGGAACTTCCAAAACTATATCATATAGAAGTGGTAAAAGTCATTATATCTTATCTTATATCTTAACTCATCACTTACCAACTATGTTTTTGATGTCACATAACTCTGAGCCTCACTGTTTTCAAATAGGAATAACTGTATCCACTACATTTGATAATTTTACATGCTTAATGACACAGTTTATTTCAAAACTTTCATCATAGTCTCTAACAAATAGAGGATGTACCCAAAAATTAGGTAGAGTTCATTCCTCTCATTTTCTTTACATCTTAAAGGAATTAAATAGGGATTAAAACCAGCTTTAAATTTAAAAAGCAAATAAGATATGTGGTAACTTTATCTTTTTCATTTTATTTCAATAGTCTTTCTTCATATATATATAATAAGTAATTCTATAAATAATTATACTTTGAAATGTAAAGGGTAGTATTTTAAATATTTAGTTGATTTTTACCCTTCCACATATTTCTTCAGACAGAAAAATATATGCATTTTTAAGATTGAATGTTCCTTGACTAACTAAATGTATAAATTAATACATATTTATAGCTAAATATGTAAATTAACACATATCAAATACATGTTTAATAGCTAAATATGTAAATTAATACATATTTTCCTTTACATGACCCAAAATAAGCACTTTAAATAGCCCCACAATGTTCACTTGGAAACACACAACTATATAAATTCAGTGAAATTTCTTTCATCATTACACTCATGTCTTCATTTGTTTCTAACTCAGAATAAATCCAGAATGCTGAAAAGTAAGTTAATTTTAGTTATTTGGTCATTTAATCTAATTTTCATTTGGGTTTAAACTCAAATCTTACATAGGACAGTTTGTGAAAGCATTTTCTGCTTCCAAGGAAAAACATACAGAATATAATCATGCTATTTAACTGAGAGACTAAAAGAAAATAAACCGCATCTTTATAAGTAAAGGAAAAGTTTGTTAAATATAAAGTATGGATATTAACTTGAAAAAGTGATAGAAATAGAGGTTACCTTGAGAGGCTCAAATTGGTCTTGTAGATAAATTTAATATTTTTAAATGCTAGTGACAATAATGAAGGTGTTACAAGGGACAGTTGAAATGTAATTCAAGGCAGTTAATAGAATTTACTGTCACAACACATGCTGATACTATGGAGGGCAATACCTTAGCTGCTATTTTATTTTCTTTCTGTGTTCTTGACATACTCCTATAAACTTGTTCTCAAATTAGGAGATATTCTGATACCTCCTGGTCATAAAAACAAATGCAACCCAGCTATGAGGCTGATTATATTTTAAGATCATACAAGCATCTATTCTTGTGAATAGAATAAAGCTCCATCATTGAAATATTGCCTTCAAGAATGAAACCCATTGCTTGTGGAAGGTATTTTTAGGAAAAGGGAAAGAGTAAACTTCACATCTTGAGTAGCAGGATATCAGCCTTATTGTATATCTGTTAATTACTTGTTATAAGAAGTGAAGTGAAGTGTTAGTTGCTCAGCAGTGTTCGACTCTTGACAACCCCATGGACTGTAGCCCGCCAGGCTCCTCTGTCCATGGAATTCTCCAGGCAAGAGTACTGGAGTGGGTTTCCATGCCCTTCTCCAGAGGATCTTTCTAGCCCAGAGATCAAATCTGGGTCTCCTGCATTGCAGGCAGGTTCCTTACTGTCAGGGCCACCAGGGGAGTATACTTGATATAAACATATATCTGATATAACTAGTTATTATATCATCTATAAAAATGATATGTCAGTTTTATTTATATATATCATAAAATAATTGTTCAGGTCTGAAAAGTTAAGAATATGAAATACCATTATTATACCATTATTATATTACCATTATAATACCCTTACAAATGTTTGCAAATTTTACAGATCATATATATTTCTTCTATTTACCTATGGTCTGATTTCCACCTTTGACTAGATTTTCATTTCCCACTTTCTGTTTAGTGACTGCTTTAGACTTTTTCCTATCTTTGCATGACACATTTTATATATCTGTGGAAACTCTCATATTCTATTCATTAAACATGTATCTATTTATGTTCAAAAACTTATTTGATTCATATATTAGACAAGTAGTATTCTATATAGAGCATGATATCTCTCTCTCTCTCTCTCTCTATATATATATATATATATATATAATATAATATAATAAAACAAAACCTAAAATAATGCTTTGCTCTCCATAATTCTTCCTCTTAAAAAGCTCCCATAATACAGTAAACCTATAATAAGAGAAATAAAATATTTACCCTAAATAATTTAGTACAGTTTAGAATTTAACAATCTAGTTAATAGAATCTTGACCATGGCTTCTAATTAAATATTTCTAATATTTTAGTAAATATATTCATTGAATATAAAAATTAACATAGCAAACATATGCTTTTCTATTAATTATACAGTCAGATTTTTTTAGTTTTATTTTTTTTAGTAAATATATTCATTGAATATAAAAATTAACATAGCAAACATATGCTTTTCTATTAATTGTACAATCAGATTTCTTTAGTTTTAATTTTTTTCCCCAGGAACATACAAAATCCTAATGGTATTGGTTCATCTTGGTAGGTACTAGGACTATTCTTAGAATATATCTAAAGTGGAATTCTCATAGATGTGCCATAATTTATATGCAAAATTTTACATACACTTTATTGACCTCAATGGAATATACTATCTTACTGTATTTTCTTAGTTCCTATTTGTCCTTTGAATTTTACCTGAAAAGTCTCTTCTTTACAATGTTTCCTCTAATACTCCCCTAGCTGTAACTAACTTTTGTCATCATTAGAAGGTGATCATTGGTTGCAGGAATTGTGTCTTATTTCTTTGCCCTAGTGCTCAGCTTAGTACATGGTAGATAGTAGACAAAAAAAATTGAAGAGTGATGTAATTGTTTAAATCTCATACGTTTTTCTTCTTCCTGCCTTTGATTTATTTACATATTTATTAATTTACTGAGCTCAATGCTAAAGCTGATCCAAAATATTACCTAAACATAGTTCTTGCTACTTATAACTTATAAAAGGATATTAAAAGGAAAAGAAGGAGGAAGATGATGGATTTCCTTAATTTTTGTTACAGTCAACATTATGCTGATTCTTAGCACAGAGATAGAAAATTTGCTGTTTCCTGCAAAGTCACATTTTGAGGCAGAACTACATTATATTCTTTCTTTTTTCCAAAATCCAACCTCATTCATGGAATTTAGCTTTCAGTGTTTGAACAGTAAATATTTTAAATTGAACATTGGCAGGCTTTCAAGATATAAATATATGCATTTACAGTTTGTACTCATATTTTCCATGTATTTGGTTTGACTATGACCACAGACACATGCTCAGAATAATCCTTCTTGACATTAGGAAAGCTCTATGTAGCTAAGATAAACTATACATTTCACTACCTCTATCACATAATGTCTATGAAAACACATGCATTTAATAAATAATGTCACAATTAATAAGACTAGATTCCATGCCCCATAGATCTATGTGAACAAATAAGGCCTTAATTTCCCTAGGAGAAAGTTCAACTCCCAAGACATATTTCAAAGCCACTTTCAATTATCATAATTTATGGGATTCCTTCAGTCATGAGTGAATAATAATCTCCTTCCATTTTCAATGCTACATTTGGATGGTTTTAATTCCACCACATCACTTTTCAAAAATCTATCTAATCAATAAAATGTGTAAAATTTAATAGCTCTAAACTTTACTACAAACTTTTTTTGATCAGTGAATGACTAGTCTTCATACATATTTAAGGTTTATCATGGGTGGGAGTCATGTATTTTGAAATATTTCTTTACTGGGCAAACATTTAGTGGTCATTAATTACCATCCGTGATTTGAAAATGCCTCCTATTCTCAATCTCTCAGTCATGTCTGTCTTCATGGACTGTAACCCACCAGGTTCCTCTATCCAATGGAATCCTCCAGGCCAAGAATACTGGAGTGGTTAGCCTCTCCCTTCTCCACAGAATCTTTCCAACCCAGGGACAGAACCTGGGTCTC
Source organism: Odocoileus virginianus (assembly GCF_023699985.2). NCBI lineage: Eukaryota > Metazoa > Chordata > Mammalia > Artiodactyla > Cervidae > Odocoileus > Odocoileus virginianus. The sequence continues at coordinate 20,736,918 of NC_069698.1, forward strand.
CTGCATAGCTGGCAGATTCTTTACCATTTCAGCCACCAGGGAATCTATGACACACCTAGACAGCATAATAAAAAGCAGACACATCACTTTGGCAACAAAGGACCATGTGTTTGTGTTAGTCATTCAGTCATGTCCAACTCTTTGTGACCCCATGGACTGTAGCCCACCAGGCTCCTCTGTCCATGGAATTCTCCAGGGAAGAATATTGGAGGGAATTACCATTTTCTCCTCATGGGGATCTTCCCGGCTGAGAGATCAGACCTGCGTCTGCTGTGTGTCTCCTGCATTGCAGGAAGATTCTTTTCCATCAGGGAAACCCAAGGTCCATATAGTCAAAGCTATAGTTTTTCCAGTAATCATGTATTGATGTGAGACTTGGACTATAAGGAAGGCTGAGCACTGAAGAATTGATGTGCTTGAACTGTGGTGCTGGAGAAGACTCTTAAGAGTCCCTTGGACACTAAGGAGATCAAACCAGCCAATCCTAAAGGAAATCAGCCTTGAATACTCACTGAAAGAACTGAGGCTGAAGCTTCAATACTTTGGCCAGATGAAGCAAAGAGCTGACTCATTGAAAAAGAACTTGATGCTAGGAAAGATTGAGGGCAGAAGAAGGGGGTGACAGAGGATAAGATGGATGGATGTAATCACCTACTCACTGGACATGAGTTTGAGCAAGCTCCAAGAGATAGTGAAGGGCAGGGAAGTTTGGTCTGCTGTGGTCAATGGGATCTCAAAGAGATGAACTTGACTTAGCAACTGAAGAACATATTCTTAGTGATATTGCTTGTATCTAGAGGTTTCATAAATCAAAATGTATCTCTATTAAACTGAGCTTACAGAACATATAATATTCAGCTCCTTTACTGAATGAATTGTGATCCATTTACCTTAACATAGGAGTTTCCTTATCATAACACCTGGTGAATTTCAGCTTGCATTTCATAGTACCTATAACCTTGAACTATTACTCTGCTATGCTAGGCTGTGAACATATACCTCGTTACTCAGTTTGCTTCTAGCAGCACAGCTCAGTCACTCAGTCATGTCTGACTCTTTGCAACCCCATGAGGCGCAGCACGCCAGGCTTCCCTGTCCATCACCAACTCCAAGAGTCCACCCAAACCCATGTCCATGGAGTTGGTGATGCCATCCAACCATCTCATACTCTGTTTTCCTCATTTCCTCCTGCTCTCAATCTTTCCCAGCAGCAGGGTCTTTTCAAATAAGTCAGATCTTCGCATCAGGTGGCCAAAGTATTGGAGCTTCGGCTTCAACATCAGTCCTTCCAATGAACACCCAGGACTGAACTGCTTTAGGATGGACTGGTTGGATCTCCTTGCAGTCCAAGGGACTTTCAAGAGTCTTCTCCAACACCACAGTTCAAATGCATCGATTCTTCGGTGCTCAGCTTTCTTCACGGTCCAACTCTCACATCCATACATGACTACTGGAAAAACCATAGCCTTGACTAGACAGACTTTTGTGGACAAAGTAATGTCTCTGCTTTTTAATATGCTTTCTAGGTTGGTCATACCTTTCCTTCCAAGAAGCAAGCATCTTTTAATTTCATGGCTGCAATCACCATCTGCAGTGATTTTAGAGCACCCCCAAAAAAATAAAGTCAGCCACTGTTCCCACTGTTTCCCCATCTATTTGCCATGAAGTGATGGGACTGAATGCCATGATCTTAATTTTCTGAATGTTGAGCTTTAAGCCAACTTTTTCACTCTCATCTTTCACTTTCATCAAGAGGCTCTTTAGTCCTTCTTCATTTTCTGCCATAAGGGTGGTGTCATCTGCATATCTGAGGTTATTGATATTTCTCCCAGCAATCTTGATTCCAGCGTGTGCTTCCTCCAGCCCAGCATTCCTCATGATGTACTCTGCATATAAGTTAAATAAGCAGGGTGATGATATACAGCCTTGATGTACTCCTTTTCCTATTTGGAACCAGTCCGTTGTTCCATGTCCAGTTCTAACTGTTGCTTCTTGACCTGTATACAGGTTTCTCAAGAGGTAGGTCAGGTGGCCTGGTATTCCCATCTCCTTCAGAATTTTCCACAGTTTATTGTGATCCACACAGTCAAAGGCTTTGGCATAGTCAATAAAGCAGAAATTGATGTCTTCCTAAAACTCTCTTGCTTTTTCAATGATCCAGCAGAGGTTGGCAATTCGATCTCTGGTTCCTCTGCCTTTTCTAAAACCAGTTTGAACATCTGGAAGTTCATGGTTCAAGTATTGCTGAAGCCTGGCTTGGAGAATTTCGAGCATTACTTTACTAGTGTGTTAGATGAGTGCAGTTGTGCGGTAGTTTGAGCATTCTTTGGCATTGCCTTTCTTCGGGATTGGAATGAAAATTGACCTTTTCTAGTTCTGTGGCCACTGCTGAGTTTTCCAAGTTTGCTGACATATTGAGTGCAGCACTTTCATAACATTATCTTTTAGGATTTGAAATAGCTCAACTGGAATTCCATCACTTCCACTGGTTTTGTTGCTAGTGATGCTTCCTAAGGCCCACTTACCTTCACATTCCAGGATGTCGGGCTCTAGGTGAGTGTGAGTGATCACACCATCATGATTATCTGGGTCAGGAAGATCTTTTTTGTACAGTTCTTCTGTGTATGCTTGCCACCTCTTCTTAAGATCTTCTGCTTCTCTTAGGGGGTCCATACCATTTCTGTCTTTTATTGAGCCCATCTTTGCATGAAATATTCCCTTTGGTATCTCTAATTTTCTTGAAGAGATCTCTAGTCTTTCCCATTCTATTGTTTTCCTCTATTTCTTTGCATTCATTGCCGAGTAAGGCTTTCTTATTGATCCTTTTCTTCTATAGAGATCTTTAAAAATTAAAAATTTCAAAGCATATTTCAAATGCTTATTCACTTCTCATTTATTCTTCTTTGTGTGAAGGTTCTAGAATTCCTGGAATCATAGGTGCTCAAACTACAGTGTGCTTTAACATCACTGTAGTCTCTCCATCCCGAGACTCCATATCAGTAGGGCAATAACGAAACCCCAGATATGACATTGTCAGCAATTCCACTGGATGAATCTGGTACTGTTAATCCTAGATCACACTCTGAGAGTCACCATTTTATTGTGTGAAACTCCAGGTTCAGAATTCATGGTAAACAGAGAAATTTCTGACAGACCACCCTGCACTGTGTTTCAGATATTCATAACATTGTGTATGAAGACAATTAATGATAAATTGACTGTGGTCCTTAATTTGAAGTAAGAATGAAGATACTCCAAATAAGTCTTATGAAAAAGAATAACTAGAAAAACTAAGGGGTCACACATTTTTATAATTAAAATGCTCTTAAGTGATGAAGGAGTAGGAAGAAGAGCTTTAGATACAAATGTAGCCAGAGACATCATTCTTAGTTACAATCACATCAAACAGATCTTAAAATTAAACAAATGAAAAAAGGAGGGGACATAGAAAGTCACTATAATTAAACACATTTTTGAGTCAATAATTAATATGGATATATATGACTATTAACTCAAATACCATGTGAATTGTGATTAAACTTAATTTTACAGTGAAAAAATAAAAAATCTTTTAAACCCTGTATCCTACCAAATCTTATCTTGAGCAAGCCTACAAAAACTATTTATGTTGTGATTAACTGCATTGTTTTCAAATCTAAACTGAGCAAATGCGTTCACTGAAAAGAAAGACACTGTTAAATTGTCTCCTGACAAAATGATGACATATTCTTAATTGCTATAGTTTAGATGATCAAACCAGAGAAACAGAGAATGATAGCCCTGTGAGAGAGATGAAAGACATCATGGCATCCTGATCAGTCACTTTACAGAGTCAGGTAAAGGTGGCCACATGACAATTTTGTGTGTGTGTATGTATGTATGCGTGTTCAGTTGTATCTGACTGCAATCCTATGGACTGTGGCCTGCTAGATTCTTCTGTCCAAGGAATTTTCCAGGCAAGAACACTGGAGTGCCATTTCCTACTCCAAGGGATCTTCCCGACCCAGGCATCAAGCCGGCGTGTCTTGCATCTCCTCCATTAGCAGCCAGATTCTTTACCAATGCACCAACTAGAAAGCCCTATAATGATAATTAATACTTTCATGTTCCTCTTGGTATTTTGATATGCTTTAATACCATATTGTTTCTGCTAATGTTCTTGATTCCTGCTGTAGATTATAACATTCCAATAGGAAAAGATCTTGATTGCTTACATTTTGAAATTTTCTTGATATATTCTACTATCTTGAACTATTTCACATACTGCTTTAATCCATCCCTGATGTGGGTTTGGTAGACTTCTACCCGGAGAGGTGCTTGATAAATTAACGGGTTTCATCAATAGATGAGCTGACTTCAAAACTGGATACTACCCATGAATATACATCCTCTGCCCTTAGTAAGTTGTAATGTGAATCTGGATACTAGAACCCAAGTAATTGTTGTTTTTTTTGTTTGTTGGTTTTTGTTTTTTATCATAGAAAAATTTCTCACATGTTCTTATATTTAAAGTATTTTTAGAGTTGTTTTAAGTTTACAATAAATGAGAAGAAGATCAAGAGTTTATCTGCTTCTTGTATTGTACATTTTATGGTGTTGGACAAATGTCCTGAAGGAGGGCATGGCAACCCACTCCAATATTCTTGCCTGGAGAATCCCCATTGGCAGAGGAACCTGGTGGGCTTCCTCTGCCAGGTCCATGGGGTCCCAAAGAGTCAGACACGACTGAGTGACCAAGCACAGAACACATAATGACATGTATCCATCATTATAAAATCATACCAAGTATTTTCACTGTCCTGAAAATCTTGTGCTTCTTTTTACTACTTTCAGTTCTCAATATGAGAACATAGACTTGATGATTAATGCTTGAAAATGGCCAATAAAAAGTCTATTTCATTTTATATCTATTTTATATATTTTTTAGTTCCTTTTGGTACCAATGCTCCAAATCTTGCCACTTTCTTATTACTAAATAATGCACAGTAAGTTACATATAGGAAGACAGAGAGAGCTACAAGTTTTCTTTCTTTTTTTTTTTTTTTTTGATTCAAACAATTCTAAAACTCATGTTTGTATTTCTTGGCAATGTTTGTAATATTTATTATATAATTATGCTCAAACTTTCATTTGATAATTTGAAATAATTACCAAACACATATTGGATGCCAGGAAGTTTCTAGATTCTGATTAGATAGCAATATACAAAATCAGCAATAACCTTGATGTATGAAGCTTGTATTTTAATGAGGGAAGAGAGATAACAAATATATAAATGTGTAATTTGTCAGGTGGAGATAAATGACAAACCAGAAAAAATCACCCATGGTAGAAGGGAGAGAATGAGGTGGTGCTGCATTGTTGTACAGAGTAGGCAGGAAATCTGCTCTGAAAAGCTGGTTTCTGAGCAGATGCACAGCTTACTCTATTCAGTGTGGGTCACTGTCCTCATTGTATCCTGAGTGGTCCTCTTGTCTAGGATAGTCCCTTCACATTATTTACCAGTGCTTGTTTGTTGTAAAGTGAAGAAACAGAAATAAAGCTTTAAAAAACCACTAAAAATTTCATGGATGAGTTACAAAACCTTCCCATCTGACCAAAAGAATCTCAGCCCAGCTGCACAGGTATTGTGAAACTGGGACCCACTTTCCCTAACAGCCATAGCTGGGTCCAATTTTTCCCATCGGTACAATTTAACCAGCAGTTGGAAGTTTCAGTAAGTATGCACTGCTTTCTGAGCTACTGACTTTATTAAGTTAAATCAGGTACAGCTCTGCTCGTAGCAGGGTTTAAAATGACAACTCTGAGTTCCTTAAGTACGTTAACACCCCAGGCTCTCAAGTCTGTACTGGCTCCAGTACCTCAATGAGTCATAGAGCTTCAGCTTCCGTTTTACTGCCGCAGCTAGGAAGTCCCTTTTAGTACCTGAAGATTACTAATTTTTCTCTTTTCAGCTATGTCTTTTCATTGACAATAATATATCTTTATTGTTCTGTGTTTGAAGCTTAAGATATGAAGCTTGGTAGAAGTGGGGGTGTATTCAGAATGTACTCACTCACTTATCAGAAGTCTTCTCAATTAGAAGTGAAAGAGTGTGCAGTATTTTCTGTGTGCTAAAACTTAACCTTAACACCATTCACAAGAACTGCATGTATTTTATTTGATGTGTCTTAATGACTCATTCTTTCCTTTAATTTATGGTGGCAGGTGTTACCTTTACTAGTTGGAAATTACCTAACTATCCATCATGTAAGACAATAGCCAAGTTTCTATTGTTGCAGAGGATGAGAGAAGTAAACCGCATGCATCAAAGTGTGGACAGATTAGTGTCGCCCCCTTCCCTGTTAACTCTAGGAGATCGGATTTGGATGATATAAAAGACAATTTATTGTCCATCATGGGCACACTGGGCACATAAAAAAATGCACTTCAAATGTATGAGGAAAATGAAGTCACAGTGATGCCTCAGACAAAGACCTCAAGAGATTTAGGTTATGCTTCAGTTTATACAACCCTCAAAAAACACTTATGAAAGCATTAGTCGCTCAGTTATATCCAGCTCTTTGTGACCCCCATGAACTGTGGCTCAACAGGGTCCTCTGTCCACGGAATTCTCCAGGCAAGAATACTGGAGTTGAGAGTTGAGTTCAGTTCAGTCATTTACTCGTGTCCAACTCTTTGCAACCCCATGAACCGCAGCATGCCAGGCCTCCCTGTCCATCACCAACTCGTGGAGGCCACTCAAACCCACGTCCATTGAGTCGGTGATGCCATCCAAACATCTCATCCTCTGTCGTCCCCTTCTCCTGCCCTCAATCTTTCCCAACATCAGGGTCTTTTCAAATGCGTCAGCTCTCCGCATCAGGGGCCAGAGTATTGGAGCTTCAGCTTCAACATCAATCCCTCCAATGAATACCCAGGACTGATCTCCTTTAGGATGGACTGGTTGGATATTCTTTCAGTCCAAGTGACTCTCAAGAGTCTTCTCCAACACCACAGTCCAAAAGCATCAATTCTTCTGCACTCAGCTTTCTTTATAGTCCAACTCTCACATCCATACAAGACTACTGGAAAAATCATAGCCTTGACTAGATGGATCTTTGTTGGCAAAGTAATGTCTCTGTTTTTTAATATGCTGTTTAGGTTGATCATAACTTTCCTTCCAAGGAGTAAGTGTCTTTTAATTTCATGGCTTCAGTCACCATCCGCAGTGATTTTGGAGCCCAGAAAAATAAAGTCAGCCACTGTTTCCAATGTTTCCCCATCTATTTGCCATGAAGTGATGGAACCTGATGCCATGATCTTAGTTTTCTGAATGTTGAGCTTTAAGCCAAATTTTTCACTCTCCTCTTTCACTTTCCTCAAGAGGCTCTTTAGTTTTTCTTCACTTTCTGACATAAGGGTGGTGTCATCTGCATATCAGAGGTTATTGATATTTCTCCCTGCAATCTTAATTCCAGCGTGTGCTTCCTGCATGCCCAGCATTCCTCATGATGTACTCTGCATATCAGCTAAATAAGCAGGGTGACAATATACAGCCTTGACAATATACAGTCTTTTCCTATTTGGAACCAGTCCATTTTTCCATGTCCAGTTCTAACTGTTGCTTCTTGACCTGTATACAGGTTTCTCAAGAGGCAGGTCAGGTGGTCTGGGATTCTCATCTCCTTCAGAATTTTCCACAGTTTATTGTGATCCACACAGTCAAAGGCTTTGGCATAGTCAATAAAGCAGAAATTGATGTTTTTCTGGAACTCTCTAGCTTTTTCAATGATCCAGCGGAGGTTGGCAATTTCACCTCTGGTTCCTCTGCCTTTTCTAAAACCAGCTTGAATATCTGGAAGTTCATGGTTCACATATTGCTGAAGCCTGGCTTGGAGAATTTTGAGCATCACTTTACTAGTGTGTGAAATGAGTGCAGTTGTGTGGTAGTTTGAGCATTCTTTGGCATTGCCTTTCTTCGGGATTGGAATGAGAACTGACCTTTTCCAGTCCTGTGGCCACTGCTGTGTTTTCCAAATTTGCTGATATATTGAGTGTAACACGTTCACAGCATCATCTTTTAGAATTTGAAATAGCTCAACTGGAATTCCATAACCTCCACTAGCTTTGTTCGTAGTGATGCTTCCTAAGGCCCACCTGACTTCACATTCCAGGATGTCAGGCTCTAGATGTGTGAGTGATCACACCTTCGTGATTATGTGGGTCATGAAGATCTTTTTTGTACAGTTCTTCTGTGTATGCTTGCCACCTCTTCTTAATATCTTCTGCTCCTGTTAGGTCCATACCATTTCTGTCTTTTATGCCATTCCCTTATCCAAGGGATCTTCCTGACCCAGGGATTGAATCCAGGTCTCCTGCTTTGAAGGCAGATTCTTTACCATCTGAGCCACCAGGGGAGCCCACAAACTTATGCGTGATGGTTCCAGAATCCTCTTACACAAAGGTCTCATGAAACCTGCCGGGATGCTTCCTCCAGAGATAGACACATATTTATTTCTTTCGTGTTCTTTCTTTTATTGATTAGGTGGCAAAAATAGTTGTCTTCTATAGGAGATACAGACTTTTAAGGATGAAGAGAGATTTTGAATACTACATTTAAAGCCCATGTATAATTAGTCATGTATACCGAAAGACAGAAACTCTAATTCAAAAAGATACATGCACTCCAATTTTCATATCAGCTGTATTTACCACAGCCAAGACCATGAAAGCAACAGATGGATGGATAAAGACTATGTGTTACATATGTACAGTGGAATATTACTGAGCCATAAAAAAGACTGAAATACTGTCATTTGCAGCAACAGGATGGACCTAGAGATTATCATACTAAAGGAAGTAAATCAGGCAGAGAAATACAAATATTACATATTATCCCACATATGGACTCTTAAAAAAGACAGAAATGAACTTATTTGCTAAACAGGAACAAACTCCCAGACATAGAAAATAAACTTATGGTTACCAAAGGGGAAAAGGGATGGAGGAGTGAGAAGGATAAATTAGGAGTATTGGATTACAGATACATACTATCATTTATAAAAGAGATAATCAAGGATTTATTGTATAGCACAGGGAGCTATAGTCAATATCTTGTAATAACCTATAATAATGGAATATAATCTGAAGCTGTGCACCTAAAACTAATATTGTAAATCAAATAAAACAAATTCTATATCAAGTTGGTATAGTATGAATTAGTATGAACCAATAATGTGGACTATGTTCTAATTGAGAGTTATTAAATTTATTAAAAAAAAATCACACTGCATATTTGGTTTTTACATTTTCCAAATGAAATAGAAATCTATTCAGTCGTATCAATTTTATTGATATTTCATTAACATGTATTGCAAATAAATTCTATAAAACCTTGAAATAGATCTTATTGTATTGTTATTTTTTAACCATATATCACAGCAAATATGCACTTGGTTTTGTGTGTGTGTGTTACTGTTGTGTATTTTTTTAAACCTACAAGAAAAATTTCAATAGTTGATCTTATTTTTCCTCCCTAAAATTACTGTCCAGCTTGCAAAGAAAATATCTCATTAAGAAACTTAGTAAACTATGAATAATACAAAGTTATCAGGAAATATATCTCCATGGAAGTGAATGAGGCATAAGTGGGTGAGATTATGCTGCAATTTCACTCTCTCATTGAGTCAGCCTTTGAAGTTAATGATCCCTACATGTTTAAGTTTCAGGTGAGAAAGAATCTCAAAAACATATATGGCCTGATTCCTGCTCTGAGAGATCCAAGCTACCTATCCATTACAGATGCTCAATCTCCTGAACATCTTGGATATGAATACTGAGTTTAAAATAGCAAGCCACAGAACTGTATGGGAGACTCAAGAGGGAGGGATGTGTGTATACATATAACTGGTTCACTTTTTTGCACAGCAGACAGTAATACAACATTGTAAAGCAATTATACTCCAATAATGATAAGAAGAACTAAGATTCAAATATATATATATATATATATATATATATATATACAACAGGAAAAGAGAAAAACCACAAGACCAAAAAAAAAAATGTGTAAGCTAAAAGAATTAAAATGTATATTGTAGCATTTTGAGAAAAAAATTAACCTATCAGAAACTATAATCCTATGAAGTAAGTACAAACCAAGGTATTTATGTTAAAAAATATATATATATATATATATATATATATATATATATATATATATATATCTCAGGACTTCCCAGGTGGTCCAGTGGCTAAGAATCCAGCTGCCAGTGTAGGGGACATGGATTGACTCCTACTCTGGGAAGACTCCACGTGCCTCAGGGCAATTAAGCCCATATGCCATAACGACTCACCTTGTGCTCTAGAGCCCATGAGCTGTAACTGCTGAAGCCCACACACCCTAGAGCCCATCCATGCTCCTTCACAAAAAGAACCCGCCACAAGGAAAAGCCTGTACTCCACAATTAGAGAGAAACTTCTGCTTGCCACAACTAGGGAAGACCCACATGTAGCAATGAAGACCCAGCACAGCCAAAAATTTAAAAATAAATAAATAGCTTGAAAAAAATGATAAAGAAAAACAGAGTATAAACAAATTACTGATATATAGGACCTCATTTTGCCCACCAGAGGAAGGGGTAAACATGAAATGGATCTCTTCAGAATACACTCAAATAATAAGGATGCCCATGTTCTTTGTAAAAGCCCATCAGAACACTCTCTCTATATTATAGGCTCTTAGCAATCAAGTAGATATGATGATCTATTCTGTGGATGAAAATCAGTACCCTTGCCATCCAGCCCAGTGCAAGAATGATCTATGAATATAAAAATGGACTCATAAAAATGCCCAAGATGTCAGAATAGAGGCTGTCACTTGATTTCTACCCACTAAATCTGATTTGACTACTCTGGTCTAGATTGTATGTTTCCAGCAATGAAAATAAACAAACTAACAACAAATAAATCAAACTGATGATTCCCATTTAACTTGTTGTCTTCAAGAAGCCAATCTAGAAGCAAGTTATTACACTGAATTCCTTTTATATTAAAAGTTATACTTTTCCCTCCCTGGAATAGACTTTATTGTATAAATGAATGTGCCTCCCTTCCCTTCAGATAACTGTCAGCACTTCAACAAATAGATTTGCCACATGCATTGTATACTGTGGGCTTCCCCTGTGGCTCAGCGGGTAAAGAATCTGCCTGTAACATAGGTGACACAGGAGACAAGTGTTCAATCCCTGGGTTGGGAAGATCCCCTGGAGGAGGAAACGGCAACCCACTCCAATATTCTTGCCTAGAAAATCCTATGGACAGAGGAGCCTGGCAGGGTACAGTCCATAAATGTCACAAAAAGTCAGACATGACAGAGTGACTAAGCATGTACAAATGGTATACTATCCATCACACACTATCTTACATAGTACTGACTCACTCATATCCCTTATTTGACAGGGCAAAAGCCTTTGGGATTCTCTAGTACCATCTACTTTATCATCCAGAAACAGTTTTACTGAATGATGTGATGACATACTGGCTTGTAGGATGTGATTGAAAATAAGATGCTGATTAATGTTGCAGTTTCTCTTGTAGGTAAAATGCATGGGTCCCAGAACCAATGGGAATGGTTGAAGTGGTTAGTGACTTCAAATTTGTACTCAAATATATATCTTCATAATATTTCTAATTTTTTCACCAAGAGATCAGGTTCTATGGACTTTAAGATTATTTCACTCAAGGGATAACATACTTTCTATTAGAAGATCTAACAATAGTTTCACAATTTAATTTGGAATCTAAGAGTTGGTCATTGAGCATTGTTCATGCCACTAAACATGAGGACAAAAGAATGTTTCAGTATTTGATAGAACATTCATAGTAATAAAATAGTAAATAAAGGACAATAACATAACCATTATAAAATAAGAGCTTATAAAAGTACAGCTGCAGTTCAAGTTATTGGCACACTTTCTTTTCTGTACTATGTCCAAAATTATGGTGATATTACTGCAGAACAAAACAGGAAAGACTGTCAAGGCTTTCAAAACCTCATGAAAGGAAATCTGGATCAACCCACCAGTGAAAAAGTAACAATGGCACTATAGATCTAACCCAGAGAGCTGCTGTATGCCACACCCAGTAAGGCAGGGGAATCAAGAAACAGCATTTGGGATGGTTATCTCTAGGAACGTAAGTGCCTTCACTTTAGTTTAGAATATTGGAAACCCCCATCCCCTCTGCAACTCTTCGTCTTATAGCCATGTCTGTTGCTTAATCTGCACTGGTAATCAATTAATCAATGAGCACATAAGCCTCACACTTGTAGGCTGACACCTTAAAACACACTATCTTCATGACTGGGGGTAGGTACTTTACACAGAAAGAGCAGAAGAAAGATATTATCCACCTCAACTAACCTTCCAGATCTTATACCTGACAATTTACATAAATGCAGAGGTTGGTGAAAATTAACTAACTTCCAAAAACCTAATCATGAGGTTATCTGGAAAATGAAGTTTGTTGGTTGATTTCTTGTTTGCTTTTTCTAGGCTCTGGAGGAGTCTTACACTGAATGGTGGTTTAATAGATGTATTGACCCACAATTCATACCGTGTAGAAGAAAATCAACTACAACTTGGGTTTCATTTCCATACTAGATCCCACATACATGTTTAATCATATATCTCAGTAGTCTTACCTTTCCAGTGATCTTTCTCCTACTAATGTATATTAAGTGCATTAGAGGTAGATAAACTTGCCTTTATGTTCAGTTAATAGACTATCACATCATATTAGGACATAACAGGAGAGAGGGGAATCACTCACGGCCAAGCACTTGTCATTTGGTCTTCAGGCTCTCATTCTGCAGAAACAGGATAGTGAGTGCATGCATGCGCATGTGCACAACGTACAGTTATGCAAAGTAGAGACATTTTAAAATTGTATCTATGAGAAAAATATTTATGTCTATGACTTTCTCTTTATATTTTAAACATACAAGGGATAAATATAGTATGAATTAGTTAGACATTTTCCAGCCATTCTCACTCATCCATGTGCTTTGTGGAAGAATTCTTTTCCCTCTTTTCCTTTGTGGAAGAATTCTCACTTTCCCTGTTCTTCATAGAAATGGCTGTCAAAGATCTATCACTCTGCATGCTTCTCCCTTCATCCTTGCAGAGTACACCTGACCCCAGCGGGCCACTCATACTCCCTTCCAGAAACTAAAATCTTGAGAATAACACATGAACAAGAGTCAGATGAAACACTCCAAAGAGACTGTTTTGAAGCTACTGGAAAATATCAGGGAGATTCATGGATCTCATGATTCCTATGCTTGCTTCCCTAGGTTTTTCTTTCTTTCTGTGAGCATCCCATAATTATTCCAATATTTCTGTGTTAGTCTGTTTCAGCTGCTATAACTGCATACACGGTATCTTAAACAACAGAATCTTATTTCTCACAGATTTTTATGTGTCCTTAGATGAGAGAGAGAGATTATCTCTTTTGGTCACTTCTAATAAGGACATTAATTACATTCATAAAGGTTCTACCCCTGTAATTACCCCCTGAAGGCCCCACCTCAAAATATAATATTGCCAATTAGGGTTTCAGCATAGGAATTTAGGGGGGACACAGATATTCAGTCCATGTATTATTCATTTTATTCAGTTATTTCAGTGATTCATGCAATAATGAAATCTAATTGATTAATTAATAATGATTATAAACACATATGTCTTGGGCACTACATTAATACTTTCATATTTAATGAAATATCAATAGTTTTATCTATAAATATATTGATATAATTACTAATACAATGGACTTAGTTTTTTATATTTAATGTTTACAATTATAAGTGAAATAAAAGTTATTATAATTTTAAAGATTAGGAAATGAAAAATTTAGAAAGTCAAAGTAACTTGAGCAAATTATCAAACTAGAATCTAGCAGACACAGGACCCAAGCCTACAGTTCTCTAATTTTAAAACTGTGCTCTTAAATAAAAACACTGTTCTATAGGGAGAGAAGAGGAGAGGAGAGGAAAGGGGGAGATACTGTTAGTTAAAAAACTGTTAACTCCATAGAACCAATGCTAACATTACTAATTATTAAACACATTCAAATCAAAACTACAACGAGGTATCACCTCACAACATCAGAATGGCCATCATCAAAAATATCTACAAACAATAAGTGCTGGAGAGGATGTGGAGAAAAAGAAACCCTCCCACACTGTAGGTAGGGATGTAACCTGGTACAGCCACTGTGCGGAACAGCATGGAGTTTCCTTAAAAAGCTAAAAATAGAGCTACCATATGATCCAGCAATCTCACTCCTGAGCATATATCCAGAGAAAACCATAATTCAAAAAGATGGATGCACCCCAATGTTCATTGCAGCACTATTTACAATATGCCTTGATATGTTTTCTGCCCAGAATCTGGGAAAACATAAAATACTGGACCAGAAATAATACTGAATTTTTAGTAATATAGAAAAAAAAATAATGAAAAAGGAAATGTATACCTTCTAGTCTGTATGAAATGAGGTTTGAATATCTACAGTTTTTGGTCAGTAGGAAGTTGTCCGGAATGTTAAATGTTTTTCTTTGTAGACATACTGGTATTCAGAAAAGGTAAACACACACATACATAAAATGTATCTTATGACATACTAAGATGTCCTATTGAGCTTTTGATTCCTTAGCAGCAACACGTGCTCTGAGTAAAAGCTCTAGAAACAAGAAAGGATCGGTTCCCAAACCATGATATGAGAATTCCATGCCATGTATACCATATCCTAAGGAGGCTACCTACCCTAATCTTGATCTAACTCATTCAAATAAGTATATATTCCACTGATCAAGATTAACATTCTGTGACCTACAATGACCAAAGAAGGCAAGTCTTTAATACATAGTCATTCCCCTAGTTACCTACATATCACACTCAGAGATGACTGTGTCACTACCCAGACCAACTGAAATAGAACACAAGCTACTGGTGGCCTTACACGTACATTTTGAAAAATAACTTGAGTTTCTAATGGTTAATTGGTCTTGACATGTAATAAACGAAATGGCCAAAAGTCAGATTTGATATTGTTCCAGGAAAACTGTGTGGCCCCAGAAAGATTACAAAAATTATGTGAGTTTTCACTTCTACACTGGTGAAGTTAGGTAATATAACTAGATACTCACATTTTAAGGCACATTTAACCTTTATCATATATATTATTGAATGATACGCCTGCTGTGGCACTAGTATATAAAAAGTGATTTGATGGACCTGGACTCTGTCATACAGAGTGAAGGAAATAAGAAAAAGAGATATCATATATTAAAGCATATATATGGAATCTAGAAGGGAAGGAGACGGTGGGATGAATCGTGAGAGTGGCAATGACATATATACACCTCCCTGTGTGAAATAGACAGCTAGTGGGAAGCCGCTGTAAGCACAAAGAGCTCAGCTCAGTACGGTGATGACCGAGAGGGATGGGATGGGGGCACGGGGCCAAGAGGGAATTTCAAGAGGGAGGGGGTATGTGTATACATATAGCTAGTTTCCATATAGCAGCAGCTAACGCAATGTGAGAGTTGGACTATAAAGAAAGCTGAGCGCCGAAGAACTGATGCTTTTGAACTGTGGTGTTGGAGAAGACTCTTGAGAGTCCCTTGGACTGCAAGGAGATCCAACCAGTCCATCCTAAAGGAGATCAGTCCTGCGTGTTCATTGGAAGGACTGATGTGGAAGCTGAAGCTCCAATACTTTGGCTACAGGATGCGAAGAGCTGACTCATTTGAAAAGACCCTGATGCTTGGAAAGATTGAGGGCAGAAGGAGAAGGGGATGACAGAGGATGAGATGATTGGATGGTATCACCCACTCAATGGACATGAGTTTGGGTGAACTCTGGAAGTTGGTGATGGACAGGGAGGCCTGGTGTGCTGCGGTTCATGGGGTCGCAAAGAGTCAGACACGACCGAGCCACGGAACTGAACACAACATTGTAAAGCAATTACACTCCAATTTTTTCTTTTTAATGATTAAGTTGCCATGGAGATAACATCAAGGTTTACTCTGAAAGCAAGACTTCTTGATTTCTATTTTTTAATGCACCTAAACAGTTTCTTCAGAATTCACATGAGCAAATTTCTCTGTGTGTTCATAAATATGAAAAAAAAAAAAAGTTGATTTAAAAATGTACCATTTATCTAGCATCATCGAGCCTAGGGGAGAAATTATGAGTTAGATCCCAAAATATTAAAGTAGATGTGTTTCGGCCTTATGTTGGTCATTCAGAAATTACAGATTGTATAACAGAATTGGACCTTATCTTAACCTTAGTTTTATTTCTTTTCTTTGCTGTAGCAAAGCACAAATGCCAGAATCACCATTTGGGAAGCACAGCGGGTGTCAGGAAAATGAGGTGGCTGCATTGTCTTCCTTTTGTCCTACTGACAAACTTCTTTTTGAAATGCTGATGGAAAATTCAAATTGCAGTTTGCCAAAAAAATTCAAACAGCATTTTCACAAAAGTCTGTCTCTTTTCCTCACAGGAGAAAATCATTTTTGTTATGAAACTCATAATTAGGGATAAGTTTCTTAATTGAACATATGGTTAACTTTTTAGTTGAACTTTTATATGAAGCTAAAATGGCAGGTTTTTTTATGTTATTCTAGATGTAGGAAGTTAGAGGTTTATACACAATAAAATATTAAATATATATTATTTATTTAAAAAGAGAATACGTTCTCATTTCATTTGAATTAATTCATTTTGATATGCCTGTGATGTTTACCTAGATAGAATGTCAACTTATTTGCAGAAAATTAAAATCTATGTGGAAAATATAACATCTGTTAATTATTTTTCTGTTGAAGACAAATAATAAGTGAGTAGATTTCTAATAATTAAATTAAAAAGCTCCCTGGAAGGTTGGATAATTGTTTATCTATGCCCATATTTCACTACTAAAAAATGCAAATTACACACAGTGGCTATAAGTAAAATATGGTCTTCAAATATTCACATGGAATTGGAGAAATTAAAGGACATTACGAGAGTTTGTAAAATATTATTTTACAGGTAAGTAACTTCTGCAGATATACACATTTAGATTATATTGAAACTGACTTTGGAGTCTCACCATCAGGTATATTTCTACTCAGTGTCAGTTCCTGGATGCTTCCCATTATTCTTCATCTATTATTAAGGAAGAGAAGAGAAGAAACAGATGTTGGGAAACAAAGACCAGTAAATTCAACCAAAGAAAAGAATTCAGAGGAAAATATACATCTAAGGCTGAATTCGCTTACACCATATGGAGATGGATAAAATGGTCAAGGCTTCCTCCTGAAGGAGGGATGCAGAATGTTCACAGGAATCATGCCAATAACCTTGTCACCACCAACAACACATTGATCTCTGCTTTGCTCCATTTTTCTTCACATGTAAAATTTTAATTCTAGCTTTTCCATTCTCTCTTCACTTCAGTCTGGCTTTAGTCCCCATTTTAAGAAATTTCTTTTATTAAGGTAAGTACCTCACCTTGAATACAAAGATAGCTCTTTAAAGAGGCAGTGTTTTTGGTGAGATTAGAATGATGGAAAGATCCAAGAGAACACAGATCAAAAGAGAAAAGCATTGAGGTATGGATGTAGACATTCAAATGGCCAGAGTTGAGGGGTGGAAGAGGTCTTAGTGCAGAGAAAGAAATGGCAACCCACCCCAGTATTCTTGCCTGGAGAATCCCAGGGACAGAGGAGCCTGGTGGGCTGCTGTCCATAGAGTCACACAGAGTTGGACACGACTGAAGCAACTTAGCATGCATGCATGCATTGGAGAAGGAAATGGTAACCCACTCCAGTGTTCTTGCCTGGAGAATCCCAGGGACAGAGGAGCCTGGTGGGCTGCTGTCCATAGAGTCACACAGAGTTGGACACGACTGAAGCAACTTAGCATGCATGCATGCATTGGAGAAGGAAATGGTAACCCACTCCAGTGTTCTTGCCTGGAGAATCCCAGGGACAGAGGAGCCTGGTGGGCTGCGGTCTATCAGGTCGCACAGAGTCAGACACGACTGAAGCGCCTTAGCAGCACAGCAGAGGTCTTAGTGAGTGTGCACATTTGAGGACAGAAGGACAAGTGTGGACAGAAAATGATCAAGGGAGAGTCTGTGGGGTGGGAGAAAACAAACAAAAAGGACAACGGTGGGGCTGAAAGAAGCAATACCCCTTTCATGTAAGGTCCCTGCTGCAGGAATACTAGAGGTAGGGATCATTGGAGGTGATATTAAATGACTCCCTACTATAGTCTATCCTCTGATCTCCAAAAGTTTATGTCACTGAAAATTATCCTCTCGCAAGTTCCCTGGAAGTCTCATCCTATTATAGCATCAGCTCAAAGTCCAGAATCTTCATCATTAAAATCAATTCTAGCTCCTTGTCAGGGCTTCTCAGTTACCTGTGACTTTCCAGGTTACTCCCGTGACACCTGTTGATACCACGTGGAGCAAAAGAATCACTTAGTCAAGCCTTTCCAGATTCCTTAACCACATATTTGCAGGAGTTAATAAAGTAGTTAGCATTTTAAGCAATTAGAGTTTTTCTATACAGTAACTGAAAACCAGAAAAATGTACTAGGAATCCAAGTCCTTGGAACAACAGAACTGCAAGACCACAAAACATACCCTGCAATAGGAGCATGTCAAATGTCTTGAAGTAAAGCATCCTTATGTTTCATGGTCAGAAGCTCAAAACACTTCCCTCTGGGGGAAGAGAAGCTGAAGGCGAAACAGCTACAGTACAGCGCACTGGGTAAGTGTCAGGACCAACCGTGATGCTAACAGAAGCTTTCCATATTTCTCTATGGGACATACAGGTAAAGCCATTCAGAGGGCAGATAAAGGATAACACAACCACTGAGGCATAGCTGGACATGGAACCCCAAAATATGCTTCTTCGGTATATTGATTTTTGTGTGTGAGTATGTGAGCTATTGGCACCTGATAAACAACAAATGCAGGGAGATGCTTTCTCTAAATTCCCCTTGTCTCCCAGAAGACATAGACTCCAAAGGAGCTCACTTGGCATACATCCCCTACCCAGGAATTTTATCAACCACGGAAGATGGACTCATCACAGGAGAGGAAACCACACCAATCAGGAAAACTATGTCACAGGCTATCATGTCTTCCATCTTTTCTTCTAAAGGCCCACTCATCTTTCCTAAAAGTCATTGATTCTACCATTAAAAAATATTTTCATATTAATATGGCATTTCATACTGAATTCTAAACCACCTTGCAGAGTTACTCATTTTTCCCTGAAGATATTTCATGCATACATGAAGTATAGAGAAATTTCCATTTATTTTTCTCTTATTAATCTGTCTTTTGTTATAAGGGTCTCAGTCATGAACTTGAAAGGGTAGAAAGAACACTAGTCATATGATATGCCTTATTTCTGCTTATATCAATTGTGATGGAAGACATACTGTTTCTCATTTCCCCACTCCTTCCCAACCTTCTCAGGAAGAACTGGGAACAATGAAATAACATCAGGCAGCTCGTATCCCATTTCACTGTGCAGAAGAGACTTCAAGTGTCTGGAGGTTGGTGAGTTTGTTCAATATGTCATGTCTCAGAAGGCATGGGACTGGACTCCCAGGTCTTTCAACTAATGAAGAGTTAACTTCTGCTTAGGAGGCTTTACTTGAGCAAAAGCCAGCTCATTTCTTAGAATTTTGAACAGCCTGTTGAATAAATTTTATTCAGTTAAGAAAACAAAACCCATATTTGATAGTTAGCGGGTAGGAGTAAATAGGACCATCAGCTTGGCTTTGGGGAAATGTAGAAGTCAGTGTTCATGGTTGTGGAACAGACTTTCATGGCAGGGTTTTTGACTCACAGGGTAAGGTATTTACCACAAACTTTATATCATAAAGCTTACTCCAGGAACTGCCCTCATCATCTATACTCACTCCTGTTGTTATTTATGCTTATGACTGTAAATATCTTCCTACTGATGCACTTAAATGTCTCTCTGTTCTCTACCTGTCACCCAGATATCATATTCATATTTCCATTTGCTCACACCTCCTCTTGGATATCTAATTGGCATTTCAAACTTGACATATCTGAAACCAAATATCTGTTTTCTTTTCCCCAATCTACTTCTCCTCCAATGGTCTAAAATCACACATAAAATTCCTCCATTCACCTATTGCTCAGATTAAAGAAATAAAATTAGAGTCACCTTTGTCCCCTTTCTTGCCCTCACATCACATAGTCATCCATCAGACAAACATGCTAAATGTATCTTTACATTCACTCTAATCTATGCATTTGACGCCATATCTACAACAACCTTTCTGACTCATGCCACCACATTCTTTCAAGTGGCTACTGCAGTAGCCTCCTGACTGCTTTTCCCAATTCTCTTCTCATACTTCTGTGTGTGTATATTTTCAGTAGCTCAGTTAGGGTCAATTCCGTGTGACCCCATGGACTGTAGCTTGCCAGGCTCCTCTGTCCATGGGATTGTCCAGGCAAGAATACTGGAGTGGGTTGCCATTTCCTACTCCGGGGATCTTCCCAACCCAAGGATCGAACCCAAGTTTCTTGTGTCTCCTGCATTTTCAGGCAGACTCTTTACCACTAGAGCATCCTGGCCTAAAGTCATTGTGATCCTGTGACTCTAAGTAGGTTAACACAATCCTACATAATATCTGGGAATTCCAAAAAGGGTGTTTTCTATTCCTAATAAGTCAGATCAAGGACTGTCACCTGGAATTATCATCTCTGCCCTCCCTGCCTGCCTGAGCTCCATTGCTGCTATCCACTGTATATCCACTATAAGTTTTATCTTCACCATAAAGACAGCAAGCATCATTTGAATGGATGTTAGGTTACTGAAGAAGCTTCCTAGCCATTCCTAAAGTTATCAGTAGTTGAACGGCCAGAATATCTCTGAAAATGGCCTCCTTCCTAACTCTGTGATAATATGTCTATTACCTCCAGATTAATGATTAGCCCTTTTGTCTCCCAAGAGAAAAGTGAAAACTTCCTAAAACATCAGTAGAAATAAACAATCACAGGAATGGTACAATATGTTGGACTGAGTAGACACCTCAATATGTCCTGTCAGATTTATAATTTGCTCATGGAAACAATATTAACTTATGAGTGAGATAAATCATGTCTTTGGTCAGAGCTTTCGTTTAGTTCCCACAAGATTCCCTTTATTCCAGTTCCCATCCCCCTAAACCCACAGGCATGCTGCACCTGGGCTTGAGGTTTCTTCAAAAGTCTTTTGGTAATAACAGAAGGTGAGTGTGGTTCAATAAATTGTCATGGGAATTGGTGCTGTATTTTATTAACAATATACTCAGACTGGGAAGTTTCGCCTGCTTTGAAGAGAAATTTGAAAGGTAATGTGATGAAGTGACTTCCTATTGTAGAGTTTACAAAGCTCCTTTTGTTTGTAACATATTGTTACTTTCAGTCTTTATGTTTCAAAGGTTTTAGATTGCTCCTTAGAGTTTGGAATTTATCTGTCCAGAACATTACAATGTCATAAAAAAGGGGAAACTATCCCCAAGTTCAAACTTCTATTTTCTATAATAAAGGTATAAAAATCCCACAGAACTCATTCTTCGTGGAAGAACTGTGTGCCCCACAAGCTGAGACTCAGGACAAAGAACTGCATACATCTCCTATCCCTCAGTTCCCAGCAGTTTTCATTTTCAAGCAACCACTACAAAGTTCTTTTTCTAGTTACTGAGCTGAATATAAAAAAAGATTTAATGCTCCAGGGCATTTCTGTGTTAAAAAAAAATCCTAGCACCTGAATAACTAATGCAGACCTTAATGTGATATTCAACTTTACGATTCCAGTTTAGACAGAAAGAAATCAGATGAATTACACTTGAATACATACCACAATACATTTGACGCTTCAACTTATATTGTAATCTTTCAAATGAAAGCAAAAAAGGGTAGATGCCTTTTCATATGCCAGGGCTACCCAATTTATAACAATGTCTGCATTTATCAACACCAGAATGACGCTAACAGAAAATAGAACACAAAATGCAGAGCCATCAATTCCTCTCACATAAGAAAGCTATAGCTCCTGAGTTTTGAGGCACATTTTAAAAATAATTATGCTAGTTGTAATCTCGAAACAATTATATGGCATCAGCTTCTGTAGTTTGGGAATCTAAACTATTTGAAAGCATCTGAATCCACATTTCCTGTGTGGATTTGACTAATGCAAAGGTGTTTTACAGAGTCATGATTACCAGAAAACTACCTATGGAGAAGAATATCCCTTTTGAAAGAATTAGCATATACAGTCCTTTGAAACAAAATGACAGAAACTTTAACTAATTACACTTTAAAAACAGGCAGTAGTTACTTTTATTATTCTTACACACTTTCAAGATGCTAAAATTCAGTAATCCTTAAAGATGAGGAAAAAAATCTGAGTCCATGTATATAAAAAAAAACCAATATATACAGTCGTTTCATTTTATGCTTCTTATCACAAAATTAGATCATGCTTTTTCAATTGCCAAAGGTAAAATAATCCATAGATACACGTTTTTACTTCCCTGCCTTTGTCAATGACAACAGTAGTGTAATGGAAAGACTACTAACTGGAAAATCTGAATTCAAATTCCACCTTGCAGCTCTCTGCTCCAATTATGTTAGGCAATCCAGTTAGCTTGTTTGGGTCCTAACTGCAGTGCAGAAAAGTTTGTATCCCCATGGGAGGGTAATTAACCTTGTTTCTTTGGATATCAGTAATTATAATAGGACAAACATGTACAAGCATCAAATTCAAATGAATACTTTCCACAAGGTAGAGGTACCCAAAGATGGCATGGAGGCAGGCAAGAGACACATTCAAACTTCAGCTTATACTGGATCATCACATGGCAAGAATCTGGGAGAGGAGACCCAAACTTTGAAAGGGAAACGGAACTAAAATCTTTTGCATGCCCTGCATTGGCAGGAGGATTCTTTACCACTGTGCCATCTGGGAAACCTAACATTTCAATGTTTTATTCCTTGAAAGTGAAAGTTCCCTGAAAGCTCAGTCATGTCTGCCTCTTTGCGACCCATGGACTGCAGCCGGCCAGACTCCTCTATCCATGAAATTCTCCAGGCAAGGATACCGGTGTGGGTTGCCATTCGCTTCTCCAAGGGATCTTCCTGACCTAGAGATTGAACCCAGTTCTCCTGAATTGTGGGCAGATTCTTTACTATCTGAGCCACCAGGGAAGTCCTTAGAATTTCTATTAACCCTGAAATTTTATAACTTTCTGGCTTCCGTATTTCTAATCTTCCTCAAATATTGCTTTCATCAGGGCACTTCCTTTTGAAATGACTCATTAATTTAAACCATATTGTATCGAGTTCCTTTCAATAATTCCTATGGCCCATGATCTCTAATTAAAAATATATTTATTCCTCAAAAACACCTTCTACTCTAGCCAGAGCAGTCTTCACCTTGTGCCACAAATACCCCATGGCCATGCCTATCCCCATTTTTTTTAATTCAGAATTTTTTCTTACTTTTCATTTTCTGTTTAAGTTAATGCCATCATTGCTCATAGGCTAGTTCTTCAATATCTGGTTTAGTGTTTTAAACACCACCTATTCATGATCAAAGATTTTTCTTTTCCTAAGGTTATGATAATGGCTGAACATATAACACACAACTCTGGATAAATGAGATCAATGGTAGTTTATTAGTCACAAATACAGCCTGGGAAATGACCCCCATATGCTATTCAGAGTCCCACGGGTGCTGCACTCAGGAGCAGAGTTAACAACCAGATGCTGTGGTCTGGAAGATGTGTTTCGTAGAATCATGAAGGTGAGATGCCTCCAGTACAAAAGCAGGGACTCAATTGGCTTGTTTGAATAATTCCATGCACTGGCAGGGAACAGAAACCTGATACTCAGCTATAAGCAAGAAATTTATCTGGTCCATTTAATGAGCAGGGTTGTCTGGCTAGAGAACCATATTTGTGCAGTAGCATTGTGGGTAGGGGAACTTACAGAAAGGCCATTTGAGGCCCTCCAGTTGTCAAGGCAACACAGAAATGCATTTTTAATTTTAGACATTACACCACAGTTATGAATTATCTACCATAAAACCTTCTGATCAAGTGAGGTAAAGTACACAGATATGATTTTAAATGACTATACTAATCTGCTATTTTCTCCTCTCTACTGTAGCTTTCATCTACATCCAACTGAATAGTAAGAATGTAAAACATTAATTTATATATGCATTCTTATTACTAACTTGTTATTTTTGTCTCATTACCTAGATTTCATGTCCCTTAAGGGTATTGGATATAGAAAAGCCAAACTTTTACTTCCGTTTCTCTGCTGTAGAATACTGAATACACAGTAGGCATTTGACTGATTTAATCATTCTGTGAAGGGGGGAATGCACACATAATTTTGTAAAATACCCATTGCATTCTAATAACTTTGTTCGCTCATCCTCACTTAACAAAATAGATATATTTTAGGAAAGCTAATTATGATATGTATTCCTCTTCCTTGATGATTTCCATTATGAAACAGGAGATTTATTTCCATGTAAAACTTGGCTTTAATAGACTGCTAAACATCTCTAATGTGTAAGTGATTAAACTAATAGTCACATAAAATGCTAGAAGAGGGAAAAATTATTAAACAAGCAGTTTATAGGCATTTTAAAAATAAAATTACGATAACTTGAAATCAAAAAGGATTTATTAAAGAATTACATGGACATTGACTTAGACTTTAGCCATTTTACTGGTATTACTGATTTGGAAACTACCACACAGAATATTTTAATTTTGTTGATATACTTGACATGACTTTCTTAACATTCTGGAAGATCAGAAATAAATTTGTAACTGGTAGAAGAATACATAGAGAATATTGTTTAATGTCAAATTGACTAGAATTTTCTTCTAATTTGATGAAAGATTCTGTCTTTGCTCTTGTTCTATACAAAAAAGTTAGTGACTAGGGTAGGACACAGCAAGTAAGCTTATCAAATTTTGAATGGCATACAGTTGAGAGAGATGACAAATGAAAGAATCAGATAAAAAATTACCTCAACAAGGGAGAATGTTCAGTCCAAAGGAAAAAGATTAAGTTTAGTAGGGATGTTGCAAATTGAGTCCTATATTTAAAAATTGGTTGTGAAAGTTACAGGATGGGTATATCTGGAAGTATAGTTGGCCACAAGATTAATAATGAAATAACAGTACTGTAGTTAATATGATCAATGGCTGATGAAGCACATGGTCTAGATTGATAGGGCTCACCACCACACAGCACAGCTTTGCCCAAACCCAGGGCTCCCTTCTGTTGTGAATGTACAGAAAATATGCTGGATGCATTAGATGACTAAGTAAAAGATCCAATGGTCTTAAGGTAAGGGAAGCTAGAAGAGAGAACAGGCATAGTACAGTTTTTGAGGAAAATGCTAGGTTATGATTTACAAATAAAAGTTTAAGGTTTCTATGCTTTGATTTTATACTTAATTCTAAATTGAAGAATGAAGACATTATTATAAAAGGTTGTAGTGGGATAATATATACTTGGATTATATTCTAAAGTGACTCTGACAAAAATCACTACCAACCAAAGTTGATCAATATTCACTTACCAGGTTTTCAAGCCCACTTCTCGGATCACCAGACTAAGGAAACAAAAGTACATCCTTGGAGCCAAAAACCACTCAAAGGTCACCCACAAACACAATTTTCTCTAGATATCTAACAAAAGGGTAATCGAAAGAAGCTGCAGGAAAAGAAAGATGAGAGAGAACAATAGTACCTTTAAAATCTGTGAACTTCAAAGGGAGAAAGGTTGAAAGAGAGAAAGAAAGCAAAGGCTGATAGGGATAGGAGGGGACCAGAAGAAAAAGAAGGTATTAAAAAGACTTTAAATTCACTGCTTCTCTCTTTTTTTAAAGCTCATCCTAATTTATAATGCAACTCTGGCAAAGAAGGTTTTCCAATTTGCATACTTACTCTAAGATATTCCAAAGTGTCAGGCAAATTGAATTTTTATTTATATTTAGCAAACTAATCATTTGCCTTGAGAAACAGAAAGCTCTGATGTTCTGAGACTTCTTTTTCAACAATTAAAGAGGTTGATATTCTCTCAATTTCCTGAGATATTGGAAAACTGAAAATTGACAGAAAAGTGATTTTGTATTGCCAAAGAGCATGACAGGTGGTCAAAGTATTTAAGGGGAATTGCAGTGACTTTCAATTATTTATCCTTAGACACTTATCTGTTCCTCATGGTGTCCTACCTAATGAATAACTCTTCTGCAGATGGTGAGAAAACCAGGATTCTTAATTGCCACCAGGCTAAAATTAACAACAATCATGAGCAATGTTAGGGGAAGAACCTGATATAACATAGTTCATCTATCAGAAAAGGAAGCTGGATATTCACCTTGATGATGTGTACTGTACAATAGATGGTAAGGATCATTTTAACATTATGAAATCTCATCAAATTCTATTTCTATTTCTACTAGGAGCAAGTATTAATAATAAAGTAGTTAAAATAACTTTAAAACTATTTTCACTGGATTAATGTTTCTTGAACATGCTTTGATACTTATATTACCCAGTGCTCAAAACAATCTTGAAAGCACATGTAATTTTGTTACCCGTACCTTAACATTAACATCTGTAATATGAGTTCAAGTAACTTAACTTGACATTGCAACTTAAACTGATATTTAACATTTAAAGGGTACACACCTTGTTCCCCCAATATCATAGTTCATTTTCTGGCAAGTGCTAACATTATTTCTCATAAGAGCTTGCAATTATGAAGCAAATAAATGCCAAAATATGGTGATAGAGTATATGCTGCTGCTGCTGCTAAGTCGCTTCAGTCGTGCCCGACTCTGTGCGACCCCATAGACGGCAGCCCACCAGGCTCCCCCGTCCCTGGGATTCTCCAGGCAAGAACACTGGAGTGGGTTGCCATTTCCTTCTCCAGTGCATGAAAGTGAAAAGTGAAAGTGAAGTCGCTCAGTCGTGTCCGACTCGTAGAGACCCCATGGACTGCAGCCCACCAGGCTCCTCCGTCCATGGGATTTTCCAGGCAAGAGTACTGGAGTGGGGTGCCATTGCCTTCTCCGGATAGAGTATATAGTATGATGCTAATCCATATTTACTATCACTTTTTTTTATTGTAAGTCATTCCATGCAAGTAATTTAATAAAATAGGATAGTGATAGAAAATTGCAAAGAAAGAACAAACAAGACAAAAAGTAGCAGCTGAATAAACAAACTTTAACACTATTAATTTTCAAATAATTGTATAGATTTCTGTGTTTCAGCTGCTGAACTGCAACCAAATATTGACTAGTTCAAAATTTTGCATGCTGCCTCTTTTTAATCTCATTTCTTAATCACAATTTAAAAGTAAGGAATGGGACAAAAACAAGGCAGCAATTGCCCAAATAGCCTTTTGAATTATAGTTTCATGCTTAACTATTGCTTTAGTGCTCCAACTTCTAAGTAATCTAGTAGTTTGGGAAACAGGAAGAGACAGTGAAAGTTATCCATTCCAAATCTCTTCTTCTATTTCAAAATCTATGAGATTAAAAACTTGGGTGCAGGTTACTGGTGTCTATAGAGGCTTGCATTGATGCCATGGCAACTTAGAATGCAGAACATGCTGGAATGTTTGAAATGACTTAAGTTGCACCCTAAAGTATCAATGAGCAGTAAGCAGGGCAAAAACATACCTAAAGATGTCCAGCTTACCGCTTCCATCTTAACAGTTTTCTAGAAGGAATTTTTCTTTAACCAGTGTTTATAGTAGTCATAGAACCATATCACAAAATTGGTCCTGAGGTAAGTGGCTCATACACAAAGAAGGAACACATAATTTGTATCATTATATTTTCTTTAGTGTTTGAACTGTGTGCGTGTGTACCCAGCCACTCAGCTGTATCTGACTCTGACCCCATGGACTGTAGCCCTCCAGGATTCTCTGTTCATGGAATTTTCTAGGCAAAAATACTGGAGAGGGTTGCCATTTCCTACTCCATGGGATCTTCCAGACCCAGGGATTCAATCTGTGTCTCTTGAACTGCCTGCATTGGCTGGTAGATTCTTTAACCTCTGTGTCCCCTGGGAAGCCTCAGTGCTAGAATTATCAAATGCCAAAATTTTTTATATTCTATGGTGAGAGCTCAGAAGGGGAAAGTTTATCAGCTAAACCCATTCTTATGACTACCTAAGAATGAGTAGATTGACAAATGTAGAAACTTGTGACTTTTTGTTTTGCCATCCCTTGTGGCATGTGGGATGTTAGTTCCCTGACCAGGGATTGAACCTGGGCCCTCTGCAATGGAGGCTCCGAGTCTTAACCACTGTGCTGCCAGGGAAATCCAGGACTTGAGGGAAAAAAAAAAAAAATATATATATATATATATATATATATAAAATCTATTGAAATATTGAAATATTATCTATTGAAATACTAACTTTTCTATTTGAAGCTGGACAAATTTTACAATATTTAAAACCTTTATATAATGAAAATAAAAAATATAGAAGATTCATTTTTTTTTGGTCCTACAACTGTTTCTTGATCGCGTCTCTTCATGTTAGCTATTGGATATTTTTGGAAAGCTGTTATAGTAAAAAAGAAGAAAAAAATACAAAAAGTGAAATTAAATGGTTCTTTTCCAAGACTTTTCAGGCCTTGTAGGCAAATAAACAAGAAGCCATTAATTGCTGTGACAGCCTCTAACTTAAGCTCTCTCTATGAACTGCAGAGTAAAGAACTACATGAAAAGGATAAGAAATTAGAAGCTCTTAGACATCAGCCTCCAAGATGAAGTCATCAGACTTCCTTAAACTCTGCAGTATTTATATCATTGTACAAATACTGACTATCTCTTAAGATAGGGTAAATATTTATTTCCTTGTGGGAGGAGCATACAAGTTTTCATTGT
Organism: Odocoileus virginianus; assembly: GCF_023699985.2. Classification (NCBI taxonomy): domain Eukaryota; kingdom Metazoa; phylum Chordata; class Mammalia; order Artiodactyla; family Cervidae; genus Odocoileus; species Odocoileus virginianus. The sequence goes on from NC_069698.1 coordinate 20,765,935, forward strand.
TTGTTTATTTTTTATTTTCCTTCTCATCTTGTCCAGGGGATTTAAATAACGCTACTTTGGAAATTACTTATGAAAAGTTGGCTAAGTTACATGATGCTTTGCAAAAAATCTCTGTGTGGCTTTTTAAAATTTAATTATGTCTTCAAGCATCTGGATACTATTCAATTGCTGCCCTTGGTATCATCCATATCCATACTTGCTACAAGTTGAAAGAGACAGTACGTGTGATGCTCTTCTGCAGCTTAATGCCCAAGCTTTTACTTATTATTGATTCTTGCAAATGCCAATATGCCCAAATCAAAAATTGTATCCCAAAATACAAATAAAATTTCCCAGAGCTTGTGCTTTCATTTTGCACATTCCATTATCTTAGATAACTTGTCTATTCTATCATGATGGAGAAAAGTTTTCCTTCTTACTTGGCATTAGATATATACATTTACTTTATAATACATTTATCATCAATCAATTTTCAGGAGCTGAGTCTATTACTAACATAAGACAGTGGAATGCTGCCTTGATGATAGAAAACAGAGAATGTCAGAGCCACAAAGACAGTAACTTGGGTAGACAGAAAGGCTAACACTTAAATGCAATTTCTGATTTTTTGGAAAGGAATTATTGGATGTTCTTTGGTCCTCTTCACTTATTTTGTTGCCCCTCAGGTCTTTTCTTTTCTGCTTTTAATATTAGATTTTGGGAGATTCAATTGACTGCCATGCCCTATTGCCTAATCAGTCGGGAAAAAAGGCACCAAAGTCAAGAAAAATATTTTAAGAGATGTCAGTTCCATAAAAGTCAACAGAGATAAAGAGATTTATTGCTTCTATCCTCACTGCTGACCTGATTCTATTGGAGTCAGAAATCAAGAAAATCCGATTGTTTGTGCGTGGGTATGAAAGCAAGCAAGCAAGCATGAGAAATAGATTTAGTTTGTAGGGGAAAAAGAATAATATTTATAAGTTGTCAGAAGCCCCCAGAAGTTGATATTTTACTGCACTGCCTCAATTTACAGAACTTTCTTTTTTCTTCTGTTGGTTTGGTAGAAGAAACAAAAACAAAATAAATTAAGGCATTATATTCTGTTATTAGGTTTATTAATTCATGTACTCATTTGAGCAATACTTATTATGCTCCTGTTGTATGCTGAAAATTATTCTAAGCATCAGAGTTAACAACAGTGAACCATCCTAATTTGGCTCTAATTTCATATTATATGGCCTAAGGGAAATACATTAATCTGTCATTTCATATAAAGAAAGATGAAAGGGATTGGGCTAGAGCAAGAATGAGAAAAGGACTCAAGTTGCCGAGTACAGTCACCTCTAGGAGTTTCTGTAATTATGAAGTACCTTTTAGTTCAGAGCTAAGTTAGAAGAGACTGTAAGTCCATATAGAAGTCCTGAATGCTCCAAATATAAAAAAAAAAAAAAAAAAGAAAAAGAAGAAGAAGTCCTGAATGGTCAGAGGGCCATTAAGTCATTGATGTCTAGATTTTCTGGGATGGAAGGGAATCAGAGATGATTTTAACATTCTTCTTTTTACAGATGACAAGGAATATGCTGCTTGGAAGGACTGATTTGTTCACCTGGCTGGTCATGATAGTGTAAAAAATAAAAATGCAGTTTCTTGTGCTCATTTCATTGCAAATTCTTCCAAAATGTTTTAGGACCCCTTTATCTAAACAGTTTCTTTCAAAGGCTGTTCTTGTTGTAAGGGCAATAGGACTGAGTGCTGTAGACTGTGTAAAGTAAGTTAGGCTTTAGTTCATATGGAAGACAACTCAAATACTGCTATTTACACATATTTCAGGTTATACTATATATACATATAGTAATACCAAACATTTTAGGCTATTTACTATCATACCCACAATCACATTCAAAAATTTAAATATTCCAATAATTAATTAATTCAACAAGGATGAATTACTTAAGTACTTTAAGCTAGGAATTCTGTAACATGAACACCCCTTTATATCATCGTAATTATCAAAATTTCCTAGGTCACACAATCCATAGCCTCTTAACACTATAATCATGTGTCTCCATTTTATATTATCTGGGAGAGGAGATAAAAGGCAGGAGGTCTAAAATTACAGAGATTTATTTTCATCAAAAACATCCATGTTCAAACATTCTGGGCCTCATTAAAACAGATTAACTTCAGTATGCCAGAAAAATTTGTTCTTATCACTTACCCTCTGAGTCTAATTAGTTGTTTTTTTTTTTTAAATAGATACATTTATGCCATTTTGTAAATTCATTATAAATGTAAGAATAAAGATACAGTGACAAAACAGCTATTAGAAATTTTAACAAGATTTTAAACATAATACACTATAAATTGTATCCTTCATTAAAAAAAAAAATGTACCCAAAATGGACAACATTCTTTGAATGCATCTAACCACACAGCAACTTTTTATGCATGGACCTGAAACATATCCATCTTGTAAATACTGATTCCATATTTCAAGCACATCTCTTATGGGTTCCAGTTTTTCATTGCTTTTGTTCTTTTTCTTGCACTTATATCACCAAAACATAATGCTTTTGAATATTTTGACTACCCTAATTTTTTAAAGAAGAGGATGTCCATATTCTATGTTCCAAACCGTAAAACATTTTATTTTTAGATTTATGAAAATGAAAGTCACCCAGTGGTGTCCAAGTTTTACAACCCCATGGACATGGAATTCTCTAGGATGGAATACTGGAGTGGGTAGCCTTTCCCTCCTCCAGGAGATCTTCCCAACCCAGGAATTGAACCAGGGTCTCCTGCATTGCAGGCAGATTCTTTACCAACTGAGATATCAGGGAAGCCCTTTAGATTTATGAACACAAATTAAAGAAGCCAATGAATTATTTTCCATTTCAATAATGCCCTTTTGATAATCTTTGTATGCCTTCTGGGCTTCAGCTTTTGTTCACTTGTAAAATATACCAAGTACCTTTTGGTAAACAAACATAATAAAAAATATTTCTCACATGTTTTTTAAATAAAAAAGTATGTCTGATGCCATTACGATACAATATACACGATGAAATGCCTTCTGTTGAAGGAAAGACTGCTCAAGGATCTCATATTTCCTTTTCTGTCCTTGGAAATGATGGGTCACTTGTTCAATACTGTTCACTAATTTCTGAGAAAAACCATGTAATTTATGGTAATCTGAAGATGTTTCTGAGATTTCTATTCAACTTCACCATCGTCATCAGAATCATGAGTGGTGTTATCTGACTGTGTTATTGTTTTCTCATTTGCCTAATAATTTTGAAACGTCTGTGTTCTACTCATTGCCAGTATAGATGAAATTCTTTTTTTTTTTTTAGATGAAATTCTTTTTTTTTTTTTTTAGATGAAATTCTTAAAACACTTGTAGTTCTTAACTCTGTAATGAAAATAGTAAACAAAAATGCTACAAATAAGGTGGACCTACACTTCCCTTAAACCTTTTTGAAGAATGATACAACATTTTAAGCAAAGCAGTAAGAAAAACTGACATATGATTAAAAGTTTGTTATTTGCTTATTATGTCATCCTACCAGGTGATATTATACTATAGTCTTATTATTATAATCTTTATCAGAATAACTTGGCAGTTATTGCCATCCAGTCCAAGATGGCAACATAGGAGACTTCTCAACACACCTCTTCCCGTAGAGGTGGTACTAAATCTAAGCTACTGGGACAATGTCCCATAAAAGAAATCCTGAAACTATCTGAGTGACTCCTACATGTCCAGGAAAGTACATATCAAAAAGCCTATCAAAACTGGTAGGAGAGACAAAGACACAGTTCAGTTCAATCGTGTCTGACTCTTTGCGACCCCATGAATTGCAGCACGCCAGGCCTCCCTGTCCATCACCAACCCCCGGAGTTCACTCAAACTCATGCCCATCGGGTCGGTGATGCCATCCAGCCATCTCATCCTCTGTCGTCCCCTTCTCCTCCTCCCTCAATCTTTCCCAGCATCAGGGTCTTTTCCAATGAGTCAACGCTTCACATGAGTTGGCCAAAGTATTGGAGTTTCAGCTTCAGCATCAGTCCTTCCAATGAACACACTGGACTGATCTCCTTTAGGATGGACTGACTGGATCTCCTTAACACAACATCACCATAAATCTCACCTTCATTTTGCCAACACTCAACTGTAAGGCACTCACAACTCCCAATTTCTCCTTGAGGAGTGAAGGATTTGGAGTTAACAACTTACCAGGCTTCCACCTGTGTCTCAAAAACCTAGCTTTATTAGCTCTGAAGGCCAAAGAGTATGTGTCTACAAACCTATAGCAAACAAAGAAATGGTGCTTAAAGGGCTCTAGAGGACTCATCTGGCTATCCTCTCGGGGGCCAGAGTAGACTGAAATTCCCATCCCGCAGTCCTTCCCAGAAAGGAGGCTTGTTTGCCTATCTTAAATGCTGCAGCCTGAAAGCCAGGTTCCTAATTTAACACAAACCTAGGGGCCAACTTTGGGTTTCCCAGGTGGCTCAGTGGTAAAAAAAGCCACCTGTAGTGATGAGATGTGGGTTCAAACCCTGGGTCAGAAAGATTCCATGGGAGGAGGAAATGGCAACCCGCTGCAGTATTCTTCTCTAAGAAATCCGTGGCATCACAAAAGAGTTGGGTAAACTTAGTGACTGAGCACACATGCATGCAGGGGCCAACTTCAATCCTCTCCAGAGACCAGGGAGCGCAGGCGGCACCATCTCTGGCATTCTCCCTTTTCCCTTTTCCATGTCACTTGTATATTCCTGAAGGAACTTGTGCACAGAATATACGGGAAAAGTAGATCACTGAGTTTCCATAAGAAATCTTACTATTTTATAAAAGACCCCAATAGACCCTTGGGGAAACAGCAAGATAAAATGGTTATTATTTTATTATAAATGTAAATTCTCTTTATAGAGAAATCTTTTAAAAAGAAAAGTCATGTAACATCTATTCCCACAGTAGATAGAATTTCTTAAAAAGAAACCCCAAAAGTTTGAGCTCAGAGGACCCTGATAGTATTCCTGGGATTAAATTTAAATCATTTATATTGAATAAAAATTGAATGTCTTCTTCATAGGTACTCTTCAGGGAGGTAATAGGCACACTTCTCAAATACAGTCTCATCCAAACCTGCTCCTTAAGACTCATGACAGATAACTGAAATTTGAGCCTAATGCCTAGATTTTTAATTGTTGAATTCCAAGTTAGTAAAATTTACTTTCTCATGCTTTTCAAAGTAAACAGATTTACTAAAATGTTTTTGTTAATACATTCCCCTAAAACCCCATTGCTTTAAAAATACATTTAGAATAAAGTGGTTTTTTTTTAGAATAAGTTTTTAAATGTTGTATATTTATTATAATTTGATTTCCTAATTTTCTTCTATAATTTCAGATTAAGATAATGAGAAAAACCTTGGCTTTAATTAAATTTTTGTTGACATTATATAATCTGCAAAGGTAAAATTTTGAGTCCCTGAACAAAGATCTAGCATTTAGCAATAAAATTCTGCTAGGCTTTGTATTATTCAGGGAGAACGTTCTGCTCACCCAAGGAAATCAAAGCTTGGAAAATAAACATAAGCTCTGCATGAGAAAGCAGAACCATGACATCATTTTGGCTGAAGATAACTAAAATTTATTGATAGGGGTTAGGAAGCCTGCCCTGAAGTGGTTATGTCAGAGGCAGAGACCATTCAGGCAGCAGAAGGCAGGTATTATGTGAATAGTCTCCAGAGCATAAACCACAGTTTACCAAAAATATTTCATAGTGGTCACTGTTCTTTGCTTTTGATTTGTCATGATTAATATAATCACAAGTGAGCAAGTCCGTGTTTGCTTCAGGGTATTTCTCTCTACACCAAGATTTCTCAGATATTTGGATAAGGACTACAGTTACTAAAATTACAAATAAAGAGTCCTTCCTATTTTGTGCATGTTTACATAGAGGTGACCTAGTAATATCCTAACAGATGGGGACATTTGAGTAGGTGAATTAACAACAGTTTAATAAAACATTGCATATTTGAAGGAACTTGTCTTACACTGCCCACTTGGTAGGTCTTTGCTTTTGTAAATTCTAGATATTTATCATTTCACTTACTCATTACTCACTTATTTTAGTTTGAACAATATCAACACGATGGTTAAGTACAGTGATCTGTATTAGGCTGTCAAAAATACTAGCCAAGTGGTTCAAAAACATATCACTTACAAGTCAGGTCCACATGCATACTAGTTTTCTTAGAGTGGTGGGTGTGTGTATGCTCAGTCTGATCCATCTCTTTGCGACCCCATGGATTGTATCCTGCCAGGCTCCTCTTGTCCATGGTATTTTCCAGGCAAGAATACTAGAGTGGGTTGCCATTTCCTTCACCAGGGCATCTACACCACCCAGGGATCAAACCTGTGTCTCTTGCATTAGCAGATGGATACTTTGTCACTGAGCTACCTCGAATAATCCTGGCTTGTGACTAGTTTTTTGTTTTTTTGTTTTTTTGTTTTTTTGTTTTTAAGTTTTTAATATTTTCTGGTTTTACTCTCAAGGTTTCTGAGAGAAATTTTGTGGTCACTCTACCTGTAAGAATCTAAAAGGACTCATCCCTCATCCCTTAGTTTTCAATAGCTAATTTTGATTGTAATAAAAATAAAAAATGTAATAAAAATGGAGTCATTTATTATTCCACTATTACTCCATTAATTATTACTCCATTAGATTGTAAAGCAGCTATGTTTTGCTGTTTAGTCGCTGAGTCATGTCTGACTCTTTTGAGACCCTATGAATTGCAGCCCACCAAGCTCCTCTATCAGTGAGATTTCCCAGGCAAGAATACTGGAGTGGGTTGCCATTTCCTTTTCCAGGGTATTTTCCAGATCCAGCAATCAAATCCGAGTCTCTGCATGTCAGGCGGATTCTTTACTACTGAGCCACAGGCAGTAACTACACTCTGATAAAAACAGAATGACTCAGGATAGAGGTCAAGAAAACCCAGACCTTGCCATCATGCTACCATTGTGAAAACTTTCCATTAGTGGAGGGTGCTGGGTTGAAGGATCCAGCAACTAGAGACCTATGATTTGTTCAAAGGCCAGAGTTAGGTCTGATTTTTTTGTTGATTCTTCTACTGTATCTAGTTCAGTTTTGGGTAGGTAGAAACAATAAGCACTAACAGATAGATTAAATTCTTACTTCAACACATAGACAAAAGGATGACCATTCAATATTAGAATACTGTATGTTTGTGGTGATTTTAGAGAAGGCCTCTCTGAAGCAAACACCCACACACAAATAGGTCACTGAAACTTCATTTTGAATAAACTTTTCTTTTTTAGTGAATACAGCAAAGAATGAATAAACTTGTCTCTGATGTTCTTTGAAGCCAAGTATGCCCTATAGACATCAACAATTGATTTGAGAAACAGAATGAGGAAAAAAATAACTAGAGTAAAAATGTATTTATACTGAAGAAAAGTCATGTTTTTACAAACAGATTGACTCTAGACCATGTTCTGAAAATGAAGCTTCAGACTCTAGTTAAGACTTTTTTCCCTCTGTAAATTTTGTATTTCTCTAATTACAATTGCTTTAATATGAAACAGACTTTTCCAACCCATGCCAAGCTTTTGTTTGTAATTTCCATACCTAAATAAAAAAAAAATATCATGTAGACCTGCCAAATGTGTTATTAAATTAGTGAATTCTAAACTAGGACATTGTGATATCCTGGTGCGATGGAAGCAGCACTGGAGTGCTGATTAAGCACACAGGTTGTGATGAGATCTGCCTCACTACCAACACTTCACCCTGAAAAAGAAATAGGACAAATCCCAGCAGAAACAGGGTATCTAAGACTTGGAACAGCCATAAACAAACACAGGTACTCTAATTGGACATTTACAATAAAGTCCAAATTGTCACAGAAACCAGAATCCTTGACAACGATCACTTATTAAAAAGTAAGGAATGGTCAGTCACCCTGCCTGCAATCAGCTCCTTCCTTGATCCTGCCCTTCTTCGCTTAATCCCTGTCATAGTAAATAGCTCCAATATCCATCTGACAGCCTCAGCCAACACCTGGATTCATGTTTATCTCTTTCATTGGCTTCCTACTTATGCCCCTAGCAGCCTTGCCCAAGATCAGTGAAAGTGCCACACTCACGCTACCCTTCTGTTAATATGTACTAATACCAGAAGAGGTTTGGCCATCTTTTTTTTCAACAAACTATTCTGGATATTTGAGAGCTACCAGTTTAATAATATGTCCCTTCTTTGGGCTAGAATCTTCTTTTTTCTCAATGAGATGGAATGTTCAAGAGCCTAAGAGATAGGAGCTATCCAAGCAATGCCTAGGCAGTATCACATATCACTGCATGCTTCTCTAAACATGAACGTATTCAATCATATGAATAGCCCTAGGCTCCTGAGGATGGATGGCTGAATGGTCTTGCTCTCAATTATAACTGAAACTCAGTAGAGGTTGAACTTCCAAGAAAGCATGTTCTGAGAGTTGGAATTTTTCTCCTGAAACTAAGATTGTTGGCCATGATAAATCCAATTAAAACTTCAGTTTTTCATACACAAAGATAGTTTCTTCTTATTTTTTTAAGAAGCTAAGCCTATCAAAAAATAACCAAGAAAGATTATTAAAAGGATTGCTTATTGCAAGTACTGAAAAATACTGAAAAATCATTTACATGTTCCAGGTACTGTATTAAACTCAGTGAATATGACAATAAGCAACACAAACAAAAATCCCTCTCCACAAGAAAACTACATTTTTTTTTTTCTTGAAATAGCTCATTGTTAAAGAAAAGTGCAAAGTTACCATGGCCCACCTAAGAACAATTCATCTTGTTTTGTTTTGTTTCTGTAAGAAATAAAAGTTCTTATGTGACAGAATGCCAGAGATCTCAATCTCCATTTGTAGAGTAATGATGCTGAAACTTTCCACTCTTACTTCAAATGACTACCCTATGTCCCTCCAGAGAGGACATCTATTATGCTTGTTTTCCATATTCCATTTCCTGTTCTGTCTGTAACCATTCCAGTATTATGCTGGGCACGTTTTCCCTAGTGGATCCTTTCTGATGACCTGGCCAATCAAGATTGGAAAAAGGTTAGAAAAGCTTCTCACTGATTCATCCCCGCAATGGTGGCCTAAATGTGCTGCTACCTGGAATCCAGGTTCTGCCCTGCTTTCTCAGCATCCAGTTATCCTTGTGAGCTCCATAAATTACTGCATGAAATTTTCCTCTGCTTATTTAGCTTGTTTCCCTTGTTTGCAGTCCAAGATTCCTAATAGATACACCATGGATTCTTCCAGAGGTGCTGATTGCATCCCTGGGCTCAGAGCAGGCCTTATTGTGCCTGGCAACAAGCACTGAGACAAGTATATTTTACTTTGAAAATGAAAATAGCACAAAAAGATGGTTTGAAGACTCATCTCCTAATTTATTCTTATAAATTATTCCTTGTGATTAATGTAGCTAGTAGCTAAAACTGTTGCTTGGACACAACACAAAAATGTCAGAAAATTATTTTGCTGGGTAGTAAAAAGCTACTGACTTTTATACCAGATTATTATTATAGCAATTACACAGCTGACATGCAGAAGCCTTGAAGATATGTGGCCCTCGGGATAGCAAATAAGAAGTCTGAAATAAATGAAACTCAAATACCAGAATCGTGTTGATGGTCAGCACTGCTCCTTTTGGCAGGAAAGCAGTTTCTTCTCTTCCAAGAAAGAATTTGCATGACACTTGCCATAGATATTCCTTTTCTTCCCTGTCACACATGAACTGACTACCCAGATGCTCAGAGCAAGAAGAGTAACACCAAGTGCTTATTAAAACAAAACAAAACAAAAAAGAAACGTCTTTCAAGATGCACAATGTAATCACAAATATGAATGCCTTGATAATTAATAACTTGGGCTAGCTTGTAGCCTAAATCAATAATGGTTTATTTTGCCCATCTCAAATATATAAAATTCCAGTCATGATCCATTCTCCACACCCCTTGCCATAAGAGCTAAAAGCAAAACATGTGTCAAATTCTTGATTCCATATCTATTGCAGACACAATGCCAGAGATAAAACCTAATGAGTTTCTACAAACACAACCAATTTGTTAGCATTGACTGATCACTTCAGTGAAAGAACCAGTCAATTTAATCAAATTGGCCAAACTGGCCTTAAGCTGAAGTGACAAATGGATGCAGTCAAAATAATCAAACAACATAAACAGACTGGGTGTGTTTATTTCTGTATCCTTATTATGGTTCTGAATCTTAATATTTTTTTGCTAATAAGTGCTAGTCTCTACTGAGTAGGAAAACATTAGTATTGAGGATCACAAAGTGAGATGCCTGCTTATCCTAGTGGTCATAACCAATCATCTGAATGAGCAAAACCTGTAAAAATGGACTAAACCTTCCCCCAACCGCTTGACTGAGGGCATGCCCAGGAGTCCTACACCATGTTTTCTAATCATTGGCATGTGAAGAATCCAGAAGAGACATTGCCCCTAGCCACAGTATAATTGGTTATATACATACAGCATAAACATACGTTTACTGGGCAGTGGACACAGGAATACTGAATTAGAAAACGTACCCAAGTGACTCCACCAGGAATCTAAGAAGAATAGACAGCAGAGAGGGCTTTCTAAAGCCCCAAACAATCACGGTAATTCACTTCCAACTGTTGCCCTGCTGGTACTCTTCCTGAGCAGACAGCGGAGGGCTGCTGCATCTCTCAGATAACAAGGTAATTAATGTTAAAAAGGAAGACCATGTTGAGGAGGGTCAGTTGTCGCTTCAGAATTATAAAAAGGTGGAATTAAAGAGCCTATTTCCATTTGGCGCTAACTTTTTTTTCCCCCCCTAAGGCTTATTTTAAAAAGATTTGAAAAGGCAGGGGTAGAGATGTGAATAAACAAAAGCTATTATAGGAAAATGAAATTCCTTTCCTCTTGGCCTCTTGCTATTACAGAACTTTTCTGGAGCCCCAGTGGTATTTTATAACCCAAATTTCCAAAATTATTCATCTACTTAAAAAAAAAAACACAGATCATAGAACATATTCATAAACACATTTCAGGGTGATGACATGCTATCAGGGTGCCCCAACTTTCCGCCCTGATTCTCTACTTTGCAGGTAAATATATAACCATTATTTGTTAATTATCCAAACTACAATTACTGTCCAGTAACATCTGGAGAAATTTTGTCATCAGAAGATAGTGATGGGCTTGCAGAAAGCTGTATGGAAGGATTACATAAGATTTGCTTTTCCCAGATGGCGCTAGTGGTAAAGAACACACCTGCCAGTGCAGAAGATGTAAGAGATGTGGATCTGATCCTTTAGTCAGGTACATACCTTGGAAGATGGCATGGCAACCCACTCCAGTATTCTTGCCTGGAAAATCCCATGGAGAGAGGAACCTGGTGGGCAGTCCATGGGGTCACAAAGAGTCAGACATGACTGAGTTGACTTAGCACACACATAAGATTTAAATGTCCTACTTTAAAAGCCTAAGATAAATTTAATATTCTTTCAAATCTATGACATTTATGTTATAGTAAATAGCAATAGTAAATGTGGTCTTTAAGTAAATATGAAGCATAAGAAAATATTCTGCCTTATACAGCAGCTGAAGAAATGAAAATAGATAGCCAATGAGAATTTGCTGCATGCCTCAGGAAACTCAGACAGGGACTGTATCAACTTAGAGGCGTGGGATGGGGAGGGAGATGGGAGGAAGGTTCAAACGGGAGGGGATATATGTATACCTATGACTGATTCATATTGCAGTTTGACAGAAAACGAAATTCTGTAAAGTAATTATCCTTCAATTTAAAAATAAATAAATTATAAAAAAAAAAAAAAGAAATGAGATCTTGAGAAATATTATTAAGCTTTACTCAGAGAAGATGTAATCATAAACATGATAAGAGTTAACATGTACTAAACACTTACTCTGGGCTTCCTTGGTGGTTCAGTGGTAAATAATCTGCCTGCCAATGCAGGAGACATAAGAGACACGATCCCTGGGTTGGGAAGATCCCCTGGAGTAGGAAATGTCAATCTAATCAAGAATTCCCAATCCCATGGACAGAGGAGGCTGGTGGGCTACAGTCCATGGGATTGTAAAGAGTCGGACACAATTGAGAGACTAAACAACAACAAATACTTACTCTCTGTAAATACTAGACTTAGTGTTCTAATACACTGAAACATTTAACACATTTAAATTGCAAAACAACCCTAAGTGGTAGTTTTAAGACTTTCATGCTCATTGTTTTAAAGTGAGAAAAGAAGACTGAGGCACAGAGAAGTTGAGCAATTTACAAAGGTAACTCAGCTAATAAGTGGATAAGCAAGGATTTAAATGCTGAAAATATAGTCTTGAGATCTATATCCTTAATCTATACACATGAAGCCTTAAAATAAACCATCTGGATATCTGTGTCAATGAAATATTATATATAGCTTAGTTTTGAACATAATGTTGGATATGCAGGACAAGCTCTCTAGGAATGCTAATATTAATGTCAGAAGAAAAAAAAATTATAGTAAATAGTATATAAATTCTGTACTGTATTCTAAAAACATTAGGATGCATTACATTTTTGATACTATTTACTTATATATGTGTATATACCATACTGACACACTTAATTACTTAGTGGTAAAATCTATGTCCAGAAACAATACCCATCACAGAAAGGTTTTAAAGGAGTTTTAATTTCTCCTCTACCTATAGTGTCTGCTGTTGGGGGCTTCCCAGGTGGCACTCGTGATAAAGAACCCGCCTGTCAATGCATGAAATGTCAGTTTGATCTCTGGATCTGGAAGATCCCCTAAAGGATGACATGGCAACCCACTCCAGTATTCTTGCCTGAAGATTCCCATGGACAGAGGTGCCTGGTGGGTACCGTCCATGTGGTCACAGAGAGTTGGACATGACTGAAGTGACTTAGCACACAGCACGTCTGCTTTATGAAAGAGTATTCAGTATTAATTTTTTATCATAAATATAATTGATCAATTTGGATTATTGCAAACTATCTTGAGTAAGATTACTTTATAAGTCTTAATAAGCTTCTAGAGACTGTGTGTATTAACAACTATTATCCTACATTTACAGTCAAAACAGGACAAGTTTAATGGTTTCATTAAAAGCCTGGCAGATAAAGGAAAAGTCAGAATTTGGATTTCAAACTCAAGGAAACAGTTGGATAAAATCTATGATACTGGCTATTTCTTAAAATGTGTCTTAACAACATGTTAAATGATGATGATATGGAGGAACTATAGCCTCCGGTTTTCCTTCCAACCTCTTAGTTCTCCTGCTCACACAAGCACACAGCCCACCTCCAACTCCACTACAATAAAGCAGCAAAAAGAAATGAGTACCACTAAAGAGAAAGCTAAAAGGCTCACAACTCCTGAAAGTGAGGTTTGCCATAATCACAGGAAGACGACAGTCCTCATTCCCAAGCGATAGGAAGTGCACAGAGCATTTTTCACCCAGAGAAAATCTGCCTCATTAACCTTTAGGTGATGGCAACTGAGGGAGACAGCAGAAAAAAGGAGCTGGAACAGCTCTAGGAAAGATGACAACGGGTCAGAAGTAAGATGGGTTGTGACAGGGATGATCTCTAAAGGAAAGGAAAAACATGGACATTGGTGACACAAATGGGAAGTGACAGGAAGACACTGTTGGGGACTGTAAATGAGCTCCGTGGGAAAAGAACTGGAACATGCATTGGAGTGAAACCACTGAATTATGGGATTATGCCCCCAGAACTTTTAACATAGCAATATGGTCTCTCAGCTCACAGAGCAGGTCTAGATTTATTACACATCCTCCTGCCTTCCACGTCGTGTTCTCAGAGAAGTAGCAAAGTCTACCGTGACTGGAAAATAAGCCAACCCTTTTCTTTTTTACCTCTTCTTTGCTTCCCAAATTAGTGAGAAAATACAAATGTAAATTTTCCCTGTGTGGCTGAAAGGTGATACTTTAGAAAATCCTGGTGAGAATATTTAATTCTGTGTTTTCTTCTTCCTACCAGGGCCGATGTCCCTTTGAAGGTGCTAATGGTCCCTCTCCTGTTCAGAGCCTTGAATGTTCACCTCTAAGTCTTTTCTATAAAAGATCTTTTAAAATGAAGAAATCTGGGATATAAATGTCTCAGTGTAACTCGTGTTTGAACCTCAGGTGTTTCTCGGCTTCATTTTCCCCCACAGGTGCTGTTAATAGATTGGATTTAGTAAGGAGGCCCCTCACTCTGGACTTCCTCGGTGGCTCAGACAGTAAAGCATCTACCTACAATGAGGGAGACCTGGGTTCGAACCCTGGGCCGGGAAGATTCTCTGGAGAAGACAATGGCACCCCACTCCAGTATTCTTGCCTGGAAAATCCCATGGACCAAGGAGCCTGATAAGCTATAGTCTGTAGGGTTGCAAAGAGTCAGACACAACTGAGTGACTTCACCTTACCTTCCCCCTCAGAAATCTAGGTCACAAACTGCTCCTTGTTCAGCATCCACTTTGTAGGGAGACATCACTCCACCTGAAATTAAAGATAGCACCTCTCTAATCTTGTGGAGTGTTGCAGACTTAATGTAAGCAAGTCCAGTGGGGGCGCGTCAGCTCACAGGTCCTGCACGCTGGACAGCCAGAACTCTGGCAGCTCTTCACTTGACCCCACATAATCCCATTTTCACCTGCGAGCCCAAATGAATGCTTAACGTGCTGGGTGCTCAGCGCTGCTCTGCAGGCTTCACTTGCTCGCGAACAAATGGTTTAAGGTGAACAACAGTAGTCAGGAAGTAGGTTTGTTTGAGTACAGTTTTTGAAACAAAATTTTTCATTCGATGCTGGTTTTTAATAGAACACACACACTCACATGAATAGAGTAATTATGTCAGAGATTGAAAGCAAACAAAGAGATCTTGTGAAACAAAGCACTGCTGGGTCTAGAATAAAATGGCAGCTTTACAACAAAGTACAGGCTGATAGATCTATGAGGGCACAGCAAAGGATGTGCTTCAATTTGTTCACATGATAAGCCCCTGCACTAGATGGAATGCTCCCTCCCTGGGGAAAAATGAGTGTTTTTCAGGGTTTGGAGAGATATCTTAATTAATTAGAAAGCTTTGGGGGGAAAGATAGCATAAGAATAGACAGGAAGTCCATCACCTCATCGTTTGCTACATACTGGATGGGATGGGGGAGGGGTACAGGATTTGCCAAAACACAAACATGTACAGAAGATTGAACGACTTCCTCTAGGTCACTCCAGGCCTCTCTCCAGAGAAGGAAGCGTGATGGTCCTTCAAGGTCCACACTCCTCACGTGAAGGGACGCCTTGGGACAAACAAGAGCAACCACTGACCTCTGGCAGGTTTCGCTTCAAGGTGTCATGCTAGGGATCAATTCTGCAATTTTCCTGTTTGTGAGACAGATGCAAGAGAAAACATCACATGGCCTATATGAGCTTTCACAAGTTGTGAGGAGGATTTCCCAGGTAAGCGAAACGTGTAGCCTCAAGGAAGAGGGGCTTCACACCATCACGGCGGGCCGGAGCAGGAAGCAGAGTGAGGAGACCAAACAAAGGGTAGGGTGTGTTTCAGTGTCTCAGAGAGCAGGGGCGGAGGTGATGCAGAGAGCGCCAGGTGATGTTCACACTCATTACTGGTACTATCCACAGGAGGAACTGGCATGCCAGCGCTTGGAAGTGACCACAGCAGGGACACTGCTGCCTGCAATTGTTCAAGAAGAAATACAAAGTCTTGGGGAAAGAAGAATCAGAGGGGATGTTTTCAAAGAGGAGGGAATACATTTCTTTCCATTCCTTTTCCATTTAAAGTCTAGGAACTGGCTTAGTGCATGCATGCTCACAGTCATTTCTGATTCTGTGTCACCCCAGGGACTATAGCCCACCAGGGTCCTCCGTTTATGGAATTATCCAGGCAAGAATACTGGAGTGGGTTGCCATTCTCTTCTCCAAGGGATCTTCTGATCCAGGGATCCAAACCACATCTCCTGTGTCTCCTGCATTGGCAGACAGATTCTTTACCACTCAGCCACCTGGGAAGTTCAATTGGCCTAGTAAGGGGAATCGAATGCCTTAGAAACAAAATTCTGGGACTACTATTTTTAAAAGATGCTAGCACAATTGGCTTCACTCCAATATGAAAAATATAATTTCCAATGAAAACAAAACTCTTAATGTGGAGGAAATAATATATAAATATATTCAAATTGTCATATTTTCTCATTATTGTCTTATCATGTTACATACTGCATTTGTTATCAATTTGAGCAGGAAGATAAATACTTGTAAAACTTAAAATTACTTAAAAATAATAGAGCTTATGGCTTCAAAATACTGATTCCTCACACACACACACAACAGAAAAAGACATGATCTATATTTTTATAAATACTCTAAAGCAAATCATACAAAAATGTTTTAAAAATAAGCACAAGATGAAAAAAAGTACTGAAATTATATTTTAAAAGTAAATGTCTGAAAGAACAAAATATGATTCAATTTCAGCAAATTAATTATATTCATTGCTCTTTAAAAGCAAATGTAATATAGTAATTTTAAGAATGAATATCTGTGTCATTTGGAATCAAATTAATCAACCAATAAAAGTTTCAAGATCAATAACATCAATTTGATTTCACAAGAATTCACAGCAGACAATAACATTAAGTATATATACCTTTTAGTGTAGGTGAAAAGGGAATAGAAAGTAGGAAAATATGATGAAAGTAAATCAAGAGAAACAAAATACAAGTCTACAATCCCTTATCAGAAACTCATGGACTCAATGGATTTTGCACATATCATATTTTATATAATATCTCCAGCCATACTCTGTAACATATTTTTTCTCAATATTTATCCCACAAAGTGGGATAAATAAGACTGTCAATGCTAAATTGGTGTAGGTCAAGTTTTGTTGCCAAATGTAATTTGGTGCCAAACTAAAAGAAAAAATAAAGATTGTTTTCATAGTTTGCTGTCTTGTAGAATTGCAGAAGTGGGGTTATATATCTGTATTTTATATGCACACACAACACTAAGTACTTCATTGATGATGCATTTTGGCATCCTTTAGAAGTAATGTAACTAGATGTAATAATTCTATGGGAACTTAAAATGGAAAGGTCTATATTTACTGACTTTCAGAGGACTTTGGCGCTATGCAGAAATTACAGTCTGGTGCTATGCAGAAATTCCTATGTGCCAGAAGGATAATGACTGAATTGGGGATGTTAACAGAAAGAGATTTATAAGCAGTGTTCAAATATAATTTCAAGTTATGTAAATGTTTGAAAGGTTGCTAAATAAACAGTTTTAAAATTTTAATCACTTCTTCACTAAGTTATTGAGAAATACATGGAGTTCATCCACTGTAAGGCTTTTCATCCTGGAAATGCTATATATTGCAGGCAGGGATCATAGAGGATGATCCATACTTTGAAAGGGCTCTTTGATCTCAGTAGGAGTCTGGGGATGGTGGAGATGGTTATTATAACTAAACAAAGGTTACAGTGATATGACCATGAGACATCTCTTGTAGTTGCTAATTGTTGTTGATATGCCTAGAACTGAAATTGACAGCCAACTGACTCAAAACCCTACTTAATGTGTTTAAGTAAAACAAAAACAAAGCAAACAGAAATCACAGGTCTGGTGAACAAAAGCCTAATATAAGTCACCATAATAGCCACAGATTTTCACCCTATGCCCAGACCCGAGTCAATCTCTACACTGCTGCTGCTGCTGCTGCTGAGTCGCTTCAGTGTGTCTGACTCTGCGTGACCCGGTAGACGGCAGCCCACCAGGCTCCCCCGTCCCTGGGATTCTCCAGGCAAGAACACTGGAGTGGGTTGCATTTCCTTCTCCAATGCATGAAAGTGAAAAGTGAAAGTGAAGTCGCTCAGTCGTGTCTGATCCTTCGCGACCCCACGGACTATAGCCCACCAGGCTCCCCCGTCCCTGGGATTCTCCAGGCAAGAGTACTGAAGTGGGTTGCATTTCCTTCTCCAATGCATGAAAGTTAAAAGTGAAAGTGAAGTCGCTCAGTCGTGTCTGATTCTTCGCGACCCCACTGACGGCAGCCTACCAGGCTCCCCCGTCCCTGGGATTTTCCAGGCAAGAGGACTGGAGCAGGGTGCCATTGCCTTCTCCAATGTGTACTCTAGGAGTCCCTTTTCAAAGATGGACTATGTGACCCTGACAAAGAATCTAACAACCCTAACATGTATGTAAATCCCATATACTTTTCTTAAGAGACTTGAAGTCATTTACCATGTAACTGAATTAGAGAAAATAAATGGGGTTACTGGAAACTGGATCTGAAGTAATGATAATCTCTGGGCATTCAGAACACTCCATGGTTTGGATGTTAGGTGATAAATGGAGTTTTGCCCTGGGCCTTTCTCTGTTTTCCCACTTTCAGAACATAAAGATGAAATGGATATGTTTAGCAACCAATATAATTAATTAGATACATTTATTCAAATGATCCTATTTCTAATTCTGTGACTTATCAAGTGGAGCAATCTTAAGTTACTACTTAGGAAGTTAGCCTTGGTGTTTATGGAGTTAATTACATATGAAGAGTTATCTATCATTATATTATCATACAATTAATCAAAAACTTTGCAAAGTTTGATTTATGAGGTTCCGCAAATCTTCTCTATCAGAAAAAGCATATGTAAAGGCCACCTCTTATCAAATTTTATTTAAAGGACAGCTTCCCAACCAATGTGCTACAGAAACAGTTACAGTTTTGATTGTTATAGTTGCAACTGTTGATAATTATAACACTTGTGTGATTAAAAAATTCTCTTCACCAATTTAGAAATTCATCTTAGAGAATACAACATGCATTGGTATAACTAAGTTCATTTTTGATAAATAAACTTACAAGTAATGTTTTATTTATGTAACATTTAGATGTCATATAGCATAATAATTGAGAACATGAGCTCCTTATTTAAATACCTGCATGTAAATTCACTTTTACTAGTGTGCGTGTGCTCAGTCATGTCTGAGTCTTCGCGACCCCATGGACTATAGCCCGCCAGGCTCCTCTGTCCATGGGATTTCCCAGGCAAGAATACTGGAGTTGGTTGCCATTTCCTTCTCCGGGGGATCTTCCCAACCCAGGGATCTAACACGCATCTCTTGCCTCTCCTGCAATGACAGACAGGTTCTTTACTGTTTGCACTATAAGGGCAGGCCTCACCTTCACTACCTACCACCTAAGTGATCCTGGTCTAGTTTATTAACTTCTCTGTACATCAGTGTCCTTCAATTTCTCTATATAGGATGAAGTTTCAAAAATACTTTTTCTCTTACTCTTCATGTAAATCTCAAAATGAAGACCATATTCTACTGCATTAGATTAAGAATCATAAGATCACTGAAGTAAAATGTATGATTACAACCAAAGACACAGTCATGATAACAATGATGCTAACAATAATAAAGTATTATTATAACAATAAAGGTTTAGATTAAATAATGAAGTATAATTACTTAATCTTGACAAAATCATTGTGATTTATCTATATACTAGCAACAAAATTTGGAAAATGAGATAAAACTACTATTCATAATAGACTCCCAAACTAAATTAATTACAATTAAATTTAATGAAAGGAATGTGGTCTCTAAACTGAAAACTTCAAAACCTTGCTTTGAGAAAAGAGGACATAAATACATGAGATACACTGAGTTATTGGATTAGACAATTCAATGTTATTAATACATCCATTTCCCCTAAACTGATCTATAGAGTCAATGCAATTCAAATAACCCCTTGGGGTAAATGCCTCTAAAATATGAGATAAAAGTAAATTTTAAATGCAAACCCTGTCCCCTACTAGACTATTCAAAAAATAGGGAGGTAATATAAGAGCAATTTCAGAAATGTAAACATCTGTAAATTTCAGAAATAGCAATTTCAGAAATGTCTTTAAAAATTGCATTTTATGCATCCTAAGAAGACTAATGGAGCATCTGCTCCATCAAAATGAAGAAAACATATATAGTCAAGAGGAGTCTAAGGAGACATCATGAAAGTGCAACGTGGTAACCTTGATTCGATCCTAGAACTGAAAAAAGATGTTAGGTAAATAATAGGAATACTATACAGTCAAAGCTATGGTTTTTCCAGTAGTCATGTATGGGTGTGAGAGTTGGACCATAAAGAAGGCTGAGCACCAAAGAATTGATGCTTTTGAACTGGGGTGTTGGAGAAGACTCTTGAGAGTCCCTTGGACTGCCAGGAGATCAAACCAGTCAATCTAGAGGAAATCATGGGAGGGACTGATGCTGAGGCTGAAGCTTCCATAATTTGGCGACCTGATGTGAAAAACTGACTCATTGGAAAATACCCTGATGCTAGGGAAGACTGAAGGCAGGAGGAGAAGGGGACGACAGAAGATGAGATGGTTGGATGGCATCATCAACTCAATGGACACAAGTTTGAGCTACAGTCAGGAGATGGTTAAAGACAGGGAAGTCTGGCATGCTGCAGTCCAAGGAGTCACAAACAGTTGGACACAACTAGGCGATTGAACAGCTAAAGAATACTAGGTAAATACTTAGGAAATCTAAATAAAGTATTGACTTTAGTTAATGATGACATAATACTGGGTTATTTACTGTAACAAATACACTGTAAGATGCTAATAATAGGGGAAACTGTGTGGGTATATAGGAACTTTCTGCACTGTAGTCTTAGTTTCTATATAAATCTAAAACTGTTCTAAAAAAATAAAGCTCACTTGGAAATCAGTATGATTTAGGCCCTCTTGTTTTCCCCTTCTTAGGAATGAGAAAACTGAGGCACAATATAATTTAGTTATTTCCCCCCAAATCACACAGCTAGTAATTTGTAAGGCCAATATATGCTAACCTTAAAATTTCACCCCAGCATCCATGCTCTTAATTGCTAATGTTACATGTTGTAAAGGCCTAAGGCTAAGAGAAGTAAGTTGTCATGAGTCCTTTGTTGCTATACCAAATCATCCTGATCAGAAAAAGGAGGAGGAGATTCTTTCAATAACCTTCTAGCAGAAACAGGATAAAGAGGAAGAATTTCACTTCCTTACTTCCTCGACAAGTGAGAGCAGCCAAGAATACTATTTAAACCCTACTCTTGGTTGTCCTGCTATAAGGACCTCACTTAGCTTCACCAGGATTATAATAAGAGAATACATATGCAAATGAAGTAAATAGTAGTAAGAGGTGAGGTAATCGGTGTTTTAGATATATCCAACTTAAGGGCCATTCAGGTATGACCTAAAGCAAATGGCCTTATGAGTATACAGTGGAAGTGACAAATAGATTCAAGGGATTATATCTGATAGAGTGCTTGAAGAACTATGGACAGAAGTTTGTAACATGGCACAGGAGCCAGTGACCAAAAACATCCCCAAGAAATTCAACATGGCAAAATGATTGTCTGAAGAGGACTTACACATAGCTGAGAAAAGAAGAGAAACAAAAGGCAAAGGAGAAAAAGAAAGATACCCATCTGAATGCAGAGTTCCAAAGAATAGCAAGGAGAGAGAAATTTTCTTAAGTGATCAACACAAAGAAACAGAAGAAAACAATAGAATGGGAAAGACTAGAGATCTCTTCAAGAAAATTAGAGCTACCAAGGGAATATTTCATGCAAAGATGGACACAATAAAGGACAGAAATGGTATGGACCTAACAGAAGCAGTAGATATTAAGAAGAGGTGGCAACAATACACAGAAAAACTATACAAAAAAAGTCTTAATGGGTCGGATAGCTGCAATGGTGTGATACCTCACCTATAGCCAGATATCCTAGAGTGTGAAGTCAGTGAACATTAAGAAGCATTACTTTGAACTAAGCTATTGGAGGTGATGGAATTCCAGTTGAGCTATTTCAAATCCTAAAAGATGATGCTGTGAAAGTGCTGCACTCAATATGCCAGGAAATATGAAAAACTCAGCAGTGACCACAGGACAAGAAAATGGTCAGTTTTTATTCCAATCCCAAAGAAGAGCAATGCCAAAGAACATACAAACTAACGCATAATTGCACTCATGTCACATACTAGCAAGGTAATGCTCAGAATCCTTCAAGCTAGATTTCAGCAGCATGTGAACTGAGAATTTCCAGATGTACGAGCTCAATTTAGAAAAGGCAAACTCTAATTAGAAAAGGCAAACTCAATTTAGAAAAGGCAGAGGAACCAGAGATCAAATTGCCAATATCAGCTGGATCATAAAAAGAGCAAGTGAATTCCAGAAATATATCTACTTCTGCTTCACTGACTACTCTAAATACATTGTGTGGATCACAACAAACTGGAAAATTCTCAAAGAGATGAGACCACCTTACTTGCCTCCTGAAAAACATGCATGCATCTCAAGAAGCAACAGTTAGAACCAGACATGGAACAATGGACTGGTTCCAAACTGGTAAAGGAGTACGTCAGGGCTGTATATTGTCACCCTGCTTATTTGCCTTCTATTCAGAGTATGTCATGTGAAATGCCGGGCAGGATGAAGCACAAGCCAGAATCAAGATTTCCAGGAGACATATTAATAACCTCAGATATGCAGATGACACTACCCTTCTGGCAGAAAGCGAAGAGGAACTAAAGAGCCTCTTGATGAAAGTGAAAGAAGAGAGCAAAAAAGCTGGCTTAAAACTCAACATTCAAAACACTAAGATCACGGCATGTGCTCCCATCACTTCATGTCAAATAGATAGGGAAGCAATGGAAACAGTGACAGACTTTATTTATTGGGCCCCAAAATCACTGTAGATTGTGACTGCAGCCATAAAATTACAAGGTGCTTGCTCCTTGGAAGAAAAGTTATGACAAACCTAGAAAGCAAATTAAAAAGCAGAGACATCTATTCGCCAAAAAAGGTTCTTATAGTCAAAGCTATGGTTTTCCCAGTAGTCATATACAAATGTGAGAGTTGGACCTAAAAAAGGCTGAGCACTGAAGAATTGATGCTTTTGAACTGTGGTACCACAGAAGACTCTTGAGAGTCCTTTAGTCAGCAAGATCAAACCAGTCAATCCTAAAGGAAATCAACCCTGGATATTCATTGGAAGGACTGATGCTGAAGCTCCAATACTTTGGCCACCTGATGTGAAGAGCCAATTCTTTGGAAAAGATCCTGATGCTGGGAAAGGTTGAGGGCAGGAGGAGAAGGGGATGACAGAGGATGGGAAAGGTTGAGGGCAGGAGGAGAAGGGGATGACAGAGGATGAGATGGTTGGGTGGCATCATCGACTTAATGGACTTGAGTTTTAGCAAACTCTGGGAGATAGTGAAAGACATGGAAGCCTGGCATAGTGCAGTCCATGAGGATGCAAAGAGTCAGACTCACCTGAGTAACTGGCTGAACAACAACAGTCTTAAGCAGAGCTCTGAGAGGGACTGTGCCAGGCAACAACAGATATGTGTTCAGACCTGGACTGTTAATAGATGGCATTGTGATAAGACTAAACTGCTCTTGAACTTGGGTAGTCCATATATCTTGCCCAGTGATTTTTATATCTTACATAAACAAGAAGTTACTGTGAATCCACATCTTCCCACCTATTTTTATCTGTTGGTTTCATTATATGGAAGAAGTTCTAGACTACAAAATGGCAGATTTTTGTTCTTCTTGAGAGATCATATTACTTGGCTGAGGAACTTGACAGTTTTATAATTCTGACTGTGGGACTCTGTTTCAATTGACAAAACCAGTTTAAACTACTTTAATGTCAGATTTAGAATTCAGAAGTGTCTAGATACAGGTTTCTATCTATGTCATCAGGATTCTTTCATTTGTACTGTCCTCTGTGTGGTCCCTTAAGGAGATTCCTCACATGGTACAAAGATCAATGTCAGAAGCTCTAGATTTAGTATAAAGAGGAAGAATCTTTTCTCCCCTTGAGTTGTATAAATTTATAAAAAACAAACACAACTGAGAGTAGCTGTGTTTGTCCAGTTCTTTCATCCTTGGTCCTGAACCAGTTATTTGATCAGAGGAAGGTGGTAGAATAATTGATTTTGCAAACTTGGGTTACATTCCCATAATAGGTAGTAGGGTTTGGGAACAGCCCTGGTCAGCAGTGTTGACAGTGCGGGGCGGGGAGTGTTTCCTTAAAGCAACCCTGGGCCTACATACCTTACCTAGAACTGCAAAATTGTGTTTCCTTTCTCTTTCTTATTTCCTTTCCAATGTCCCCCTGATTACTACTTATTTCCAAGGTTATAGCATTTAGATATATGAATTTAAATGATCAATTTAAATAAATAATAACTTGAACTTCAATTATGAGCAATAGAGACATTGATTACATTTAATAAGAATCACTTTATATTTTCCTTTCAGATGACTTGCTTAAGCATAGCATTATAAAAATTCCAATAAAATTAGCATCCTTAACTTAGCTTAAAACAAATGTTTTCTAAAGGAACTTTCTGTAAAACTGCAATAGCCATAGTCTCCTAACACAGACACTTGCAAGACTTAAAGGGCAGTGTAGAAGCTGAATTTTTCCACTGTTATCTCTGTACACATTTTGCTTGGAGGAGAATGATATTCAAACTGGAAATAAAGTCAGCTGGTCCCTATCACCTGCATTTCAGTCTTTTCTTTCCATTGTACTTACCAAGCAACATTCAGTAAAGTCTTAATTATTGACATGTAGATTCAAAATGCATCTCTAAAATATCTGAATGTTTGCTTCTAAGTTCTCACACTTTCAAAAATTTTAGAGGAAAAATTAATTATATCTAAATTTAGTAACTTTAGATGAATAATTTTTAAAGTAACATTGTCTAGAGAGTCTCTCTTACCTGGTACTTCCATTTTCTAATATTAAAGTTATTTTTGATTATTACACATCATTTATAAAGTTATAAAGATATAAGAAAAAAAATTACCATACCATCCAGATATGATATTTGATATTTTGATAGTTTTCTTCTAATAACCATGAAAATTAAATAGCTCAAACCACATTGGTAAACTTTTTAAATTTTGCATTTTTTTGACAAACGTGTGACAAGCTTTTCCTCATGTAATTAACGGGCTTCTCTGGTGGTTCAGCTGATATAGAATCTGCCTGCAATGAGGGAGAATTGGGTTCCATCCCTGGGTTGGGAAGATTCCCTGGAGAAGGGAAAGCCTACCCACTCCAGTATTCTGGCCTGGAAAATTCCATGGACTGTATAGTCCATGGGGTCGCAAAGAGTCGGACACGACTGAGCGACTTTTTCTTTCTTTCTTCTGTGGCTCAGCGGTAAAGAATCTGGCTGAAATGCAGGAGACACAGGAGACAGGGTTTCGATCCCTGGGTCTCTGGGTCAGGAAGATCCCATGGAAGAAGGCATGGCAAGCCACTCCAGTATTCTTGCCTGGAGAATACCAGGGGCAGAGGAGGCTGGCGGGTTAAAGTCCATAGGATCGCAAAGGGTTGGACATGACTGAAGCGACTTAGCACGCACACGTGTAACTAATAAGCTTTGTTTCAATGGTTTCGATCGCCATAAGAGCATATAATATTTTCCCTTTGCTTAAATACATATGTTCATGACTGTTTCTGCACTCTATTCCCGCCCCCCATTGGTTTATTAGTGTATTCTTGCCTGTCAAGGTTTATATTAAGTCATCCATTATAAAGTAAATCCCACCCATTGTGTTTTAGAATGCCTTGGCAATTACATTTCCCTATGAATTTTAGAATTAGCTTGTCAACTTCCACACAAACACACACCCACACAAATCTGTGTAGGTATTCACTGGACTTTCAGTGAATCTATCAATCAACTTGAGGATAATATGGTTACCAAGTTTCTTCATTCCCTTTGTCTTTTTCTGTCTCTATTTCAAACAATGATTATCATACATTTTCCCATTTATTTAAGTCTTCTTTAATTTCTCTCAATATTGGTTCATTGCCTTGGGTATCCTTCATTCAATTTGGTTACATTTGATTTAATATTCTATTGTATATAGCATTTGTAAAGTTTATTTTATGTTTATTGCTATTGAAATAATTTTTTCATGCCTATATTTCTGAGCACTTGAGTTATTTTTAGCTGTAAGTATGTATGTGTGGTGTGTGTGAGTGTCTGTGCATATAAGTGATTACATCCTTTAGCACTGCATGGTTGCCATTAGCATGTTAATTTTATGAGTGAAAATAAAATTTTATCATCTTAATTCTCATTTCTTTAATTATTAGTAGGGGTGAATATTTTAAAATGTTCATTAGTCATTGTAACTGAATAAATAACAATTCTGCAAGCTACAGAGAAACTCTTAAATAGAAATATTAGCTGAATTCCTACTTTTCATGCAAAAAGAATTTTTGTACATTAGCTTTTTATGTAAGCATTGTTTTACACTGTGTAATGCCATTTACCTATGACAATATTTTATAATAACATCTGAACTTTCAAAGTCCTTTTGTTATGTCCTTGTTATTAATTAGATTCACTCACCACATTACTGGGATGCTGAAAGTTTAACAATGCCAAGCTTTTATTTATGACAGACTGTGTTTTAATATGTTGAATCCTGACTTAGATACAAGATTTATGTTATAAGAGTAAAACAAATGAATGTGATTCATCCCCTACTTTAAATAGTTGACCATCTAGATAGTAGTGTAGGAAGCCCTATGTGCAGTCAAATAGAATCAAGCCTGGGAAACAGAATCTGAAATTAGCCAATCATAAAATTCCAAGTGGAACAGAAAATTTACTTTATAGTTTAATTTATTTTGCCCTGTTGCTGTCTTAGATGTTAATGAATAATCCTACCTGGCCACCTGTGGTGAAATGAGTATGTTGATGAAAAGACTGAATTTGAAATTATGGAAAAGTTTATTGAGAAGGATAGGTAAAAATAAAGAAAAAAATTCATTTGTTAACCGTAAGAATAGACAAGGGAATGGAATTCACAATTAGAATGGAATTTGCATTCCCTTTATCGTGTATGTTAATTTATAGACTTGTTCAATGAAACCTGGAATGTGTTCTGCCAGCCCCCACTTCCCCATAAAGCAGCAGATTCTGGATCTCCTCACCCTGCAGGTGTTGCAATTAATTAAACCAGTGTTTCTATTTTGCAAGTATTATGACTGTGATCACTAATGGTGATTAGTCTAGATAATATTGTTAGGTTCTCACTTTCCAGCTTAGGGGTATTGCTTTCATTCTAAAGTGTTGATTGTTTCTTATCTAACTTTGAAAATAAGATTAGATGCTTTTTAAACTGATGTCTCCTATATTGTCTAACTATGGAAATTTATATGGTAATTTAAAATCTGATAAGCTATGAGTGGCATAAGCCTGCATAATAAAGCAATCATAAGCATTGACACATTGGGCAGAATTCAACTCAGTTTGCCAGAGAAAAAATCTCCATCACATGCCAAAGAGTTAGAAGGGACATTGAAAATACAATTCATCAAGCAGAATTGTATTTATTTTATCCACTTTATGTACATGCCCGGAAAATTTTATTTTGGAATTTCAACAAGATTAATGAAGAAAATAATGGAGGATATCTCGCTCATTAGCATTTCTTCATTCAACAACTATTTTTTGAATGCTAACTCTGTAGAACAAACCACTCTGCAAGGCATAAGAAAGGATCAGATGCCATTCTTGACATTTAGTAGAGAAATCAGATCACTCATAGTCTATTTGCATTATTACAATCTTGCTACAGATTTGCTACTTAGTAGTAACATGAGCATGTAAAATCTTTTAATCACAACTGCCCTTTTGTCAAAGGCAAAAAGAGAAAAAAAAAAGTCTATCAAGATTGTTCTGTGGATTATGCTTTATGTTATTAGCCCAGTTTCTGACATAATAGACCACAATGACAAGACTTCAGCTCTGACATGGGTCATGATGATCTAAGTGTCCTGTATTTATACGCTTGTACAAGCACCTCTCATTGAGGGTGGGCTGAAGAGTCAAGTGTGTCTTGCTTTTTAAAAACAGAATAAAGTAAAAATGACACATGTTATTTCACTGATTGGGCTAGAAGAGACCATGTTTTCTCTCTGGTCACTACTTTTTATTGGCCCTCTTGTTCTCTCTTGTCTTTGCATGCTCCCTTTGATGAGAAAATATGTAACGCTGGAGAGATCCATGCAATAGCAAACTGGGGTTTTAGCCATCAGACAATGAGAGACAAAATCCTGCCAACAGCCACTGAATGAATTTGGAAGTGAAACGTGCCCCATTAGAACCTTCAGATGTTTACAGCCCCTACCACCACCGTGACTATACCCTTGAAAGAGATGTGTGCCAACATTTTTCAGTCTTGTGAAAGACCATCAATCAGTGAACCCAGTAATGCCACACTCTGAATCCTGATTCACAAAAATTAAAAAAATAATAAATGTGAGGTGTTTTAGGCTATCACGCTTAGCAGTAGTTTGTTCTCCAGCAGTAGCTAACTACTACAGTTTATGTTCCATATTCCTTCTCTGAATCTGCAATTCCTAACCTATAAAAGATAATAAATCATGACCTACTGACCTCAGAAAATCTTTATAATGTTCAATTATGATCATGTGCATAGAAGAACATAAACTCTCCATC
The DNA here is from genome assembly GCF_023699985.2 of Odocoileus virginianus. NCBI lineage: Eukaryota > Metazoa > Chordata > Mammalia > Artiodactyla > Cervidae > Odocoileus > Odocoileus virginianus. Next base: position 20,794,588 of record NC_069698.1, read on the forward strand.
ACTCTAAAAAACATAATTTTAAGAAATAATGTTAACGCAAATGATTGGTGTCACAAGGCAAGTAATTACCACTTCCTGAGCACATAGGATGTTTCGAGCACTTTCCAAGATATTTTAGAAACACACCTAATTGATATTGACATCTTTTAATTGAGGAAACACATTTAGCCAAGTTTAGTGATGTGCTAAGTGATGGTTTTGGAATTCGACATCCAGATGTGGATGAGAAGTCCATGTCATTTTCTCTATAAAATTCTATTTTCCTGTTTTTTTTTTTAAATAAAACAAAAGGTTAGGTTTTTCAAATATGAAATGTCTTATAGTGGGTCATGTTGGTGGCCAGCTAATATTTCCTTAATTGAGCGGGTACACTAATCATCCAGCTATTGATTATTGGCTGTCAAAGTTTCCAGCTGTCCCCTGATCTGAAGAAATCTCTTACAGAAGGGAGGCAGTCTGAGGCTGAGGACTGACTGACACAGTCTATCACATGAACACTTCAAGTTGAGATCGACTCTGTTGTAATTTGTACTTCAAAGTCTCCTATCAGATGAAACAGAAGCTAGTCTCCAGATCAGAGCACATCTTAGCCACGCTATTACTCTGCCCTGTCCTGCTTCCGCCGCTCCATATCTAAGAGAACTTCCTGGATAAATCTCCCTTACCCACTTCTTTGTCTCAGCCTCTGCCTCCAGGGAACTCAAGCTAAGACAGTCCTTCGCCTCCCTTATTTTCTACTTTGTCTTTTACACATTTCTATCTCCAAATCTCATGTACACGTACACAGCAATATATTTAGTCAAACCTTTAGGCTATAATTACACAGGTTATTGAGTTTATAACAAAAGTACTAGCTTACGTACAAGAAGTAGCAGCCCAAAGCTTGTGTTCTACTTTTGCTGCTAGACTCCTGAAAAAGTTTTTTTTCATGGGTCTTTGATACAAAATCTGGTTGCAGTACATATGTGTTCATTGCACAAGAAAAATTCTATGTTACATTAACAGATATTTTATATGTAACTTACAAATCACATTTATTTTGTTTATAAAGTAATATATTTGTGATATAAAATTTTGAAAATACAAATATTTGAACAAAATTGGAGAAGAATGTATATGTACCCTTAATTCAACTATACAAATACAATTTTAAAAATTAGTCTACTTTTAAAGAAACTTTAAAAAGAAATCATCTTAGTTCAAACTGATATTTTACTAGTCCAGAACTATTAGTTCTTGATGAAAATTCTTGTTCTTTCACTAGTTATTATCCTTCGGGTACAAGGCATATCTTATAAATATACATTTTACTCTTTAAACAGAACTTTTATTAAAATAGGACAGTTTTAGTCTTTTCATCAGAAGTGCCTTTGGAAAAGCAGTAGGTTAAATTACTACAGCCTTTATTTTTATTTAAATTTCTAGGACAGATTCCTCAGAACAAAGGCATAATGACATTCTCTGCTTGGGTCTCAACATAGATACAAGCTCGTTAGTCACTGCCCTCAATTTAATACTACTTGTTAAGGTAATTTATCATTCAAGTGAATTATTTTATACTTTTATTTATATCACTAAAAGAACATAATTAAAATCAACTCAAATTATCCACACAAAATTCTAGAGTTATGCAATCCAGATACTATGTGACCTGAACTTAATATATGTGGGGCTGAAGATTGTACCCCATAAAGCCCTATCCAGCCTTTTTATCCCCTGTTGTAGTCTTCTTTAAACACAAATTGGCAGTGATATCCCCCTCAAGAATTCAGGAATATTACACAGAACTTGATACATGTCCAACAAATATTAAAAACTATAGTTCCTCAATGGATGATTCCACTATTTTAAATCAAGTGGGTGGCAGAGTGCAGAGATCACATACTGTCTTTCCAAGTCTGGCCTTGGTCACTGACCCCTGAGATTACTCTAGAAATGTTTCTCAAGCAGATGTTCATCTTTGTCACTAAGTCTGTGATCAAAATGGTTTATTTAACAGATAAGTTTATTAAGTTAAAATTTTTTTCTACATAAAAATAGTGAAAAAGGAACATAAATACTTCCTTTTTGTGTAGGAGTCAGTCATTATCAGGTAAGGTGAGTGTATTGCAGACTATGCCAGCTGTCACAACTAGGGTGATTACATGGCATTGCCTTCATATGGCATATTTATGCCTATTCTGTTCCTTAGAATATTTTTGACTGTAAATATTAAAGTAAAATATACCAAAATAAATGTTTCATACAGACTGGTAAGCATGTACTTGCCTGTCTTTCAGTAATTTTGCCTTACACATCACAGCAAAGTTCGAGTCCATTTGGACATCAGTTTGGCAAACACATGCATGGTTGGTTGTTATATGTGAGGCACTATTTTAAGCCCTACATGGCTCTCTACTCTGGTTATGGTGTCTAGGTTCTTCCCTGCTATATAATACTACCTCTCATTTCAAACACTTAGGAAGGTTATGAGTTCAGAACTCTTGTTGAATTTCATAATATTTAATTGTCTATATTCTTCTGTTTATCCAAAACATATTGCAATAGCCCCAGGGCAATAGCATCTCAGTGCTGACTTTGATTTTCCTCTTTTAAGAAATACACTTAAATTTTTTTTAAAGGATGTATTTCCTTCCCAGATTAAAAAAAAAAAAAAAAAAAAGTCTTGTCTAGCTAGGAATAAATTGCAAACTCAACATTATAGTCCAAAGCAGAGTTTTGACTGATTGCCTAGCAAATATAAGAATGGTATGCAATTTTCATCTACCCAACAAAAACATATACCATGAAATTCTATGATATGAAAAACACAAATAGGTGCACATCTTGGTTTCCTTTATATCTACCGTTCATGAAAAGAATCATGGGATTGGAAAAATTCTCACTGCTTTAGAAGAGACAGCATGTGTGAAAAATAAGTCAATGACAGATTTCAAGGAGTGGAAACTTATCTAAAACTACAGAAAGTTTCCTAAGTACCATTTGAGTTTTAAATGTTAGAAAATTAGAAGTAAAATATCTTGCTATTTACAGTGAAAATATTTTCCTGATTAGAAATGAGTGATATGACAGTCTATCACAAAGTCGGAAAGCCAATCTTTTCATATGAATGAGAAATCATAATCCTTATACTCTGAGAAAGATCAGATCATAAATTTGATTTTAGAAATAGAGGAATCACCGCCCTGAAAGCTGAGTGATTTGCTTAAGTCTTTCTGTAAGTCTTGAAACTTAGCATCTCACTACCCACTAGTTTCATTCATAATGGCATGTACTCTCTAGTTATTAAAATAAGCATGTTCTCTGGTAATCCAATCACATTTTGGAGCATACCAATTACCTCAAAAGAAAGAATCCAGTGCTTTATGTCTTAAGCATCCCCATATCAATATCACACAGTCTGCTGCTGCGGCGGCGGCTGCTAAGTTGCTTCAGTCGTGTCTGACTTTGTGAGACCCCATAGATGGCAGCCCACCAGGCTCCTCTGTCCCTGGAATTCTCCAGGCAAGAATACTAGAGTGGGTTGCCATTTCCCTCTCCAGTCACACAGTCTTCCTACATTCAATTTAGGTTTTATACACTTCCACCTGGTTCAAACAAAATTTCTGAGTACTGTCTCTATTTTAAAATCTGCCTATTTTGAACTACCCATCTAATTAAGAAAGATGTGTCTTTGTGAAGATACTATCTTCAATATTTCATAAACAAAACTTTAAAAAAGAAAAGATAGAATAATACTATGTGCACACATGTACGTTTTTTCTTTATTGAAGTTACCTATTTCTAGGTACTGAGGTGGAATCATGCGACTTGAAAACAAAGATCTCTGCATATGCAAAACAGAAAAAGAGACTCAGATATATAGAACAGACTTGTGGACTCTGGGAGAAGGCGAGGGTGGGATGTTTCAAGAGAACAGCATCGAAACATGTATATTATCTAGGGTGAAACAGATCACTAGACCAGGTTGGGTGCATGAGACAAGTGCTCGGGCCTGGTGCACTGGGAAGACCCAGAGGGATCGGGTGGAGAGGGAGGTGGGAGGGGGGACTGGGATGGGGAATACATGTAAATCCATGGCTAATTCATTTCAATGTGTGACAAAAACCACTGCAATGATGTAAAGTAATTAGCCTCCAACTAATAAAACTAAATGGAAAAAAAAAAGATCTCTGCATATGATGTAAACTCTACTTTAATAGTATAAAAAATATATGTGCTGTAAATGCAGGATTTACCTTTATAGTGGCAAATTCTGAACTAGCTTAAGCTGAAATAGCTTAGTCTAAGATCCAAACTTTTTTACAGTATAATGAAAGGGTGATAAAGATGATAAAATTTTGATTTTAAATTGTATATGTATGTTTATATGTACAATCTTTATTAGTAATTCTTATGTCAAAAATTTTTTCTCCACACTACCAAGAAATTATTGGATACTTCCTGGGTGTCCTACAGGTTAATTCGATCAATTCTGATCTCCTCCGACCCCAAAGGTTAAGGGTTCAATCATATAAGACCACCCCCCCTCAAAGCTTCAGAAAAGTGAAAGTGAAAGTCACTCAGTCATGTCTGACTCTTTGTGACCCCATGACTATAGTCCATGGCATTCTCCAGGCTAGAATACTGAAGTGGGTAGCCTTTCCCTTCTCCAGAGGATCTTCCCAACCCATGGATTGAACCCAGGTCTCCCACACTGCAGGTGGATTCTTTACCAGCAGAGCCCAATAGTGAGAAAACCCAATAGCCTCAGATGTCAACTACAAGTCCAGGTTGTCATCTGTACTTTTGTCCAACCAGAGAGAAATTGGAAGTTTAAAAGACCACCTCCCTTGGGTTTGATTAATTTGCTAGAACACTTACAGAACTCAGAGAAACATTTTACTAAGTAGATTATCAGTTTATTATAAAAGGGTATAACTCAGGAACAGCCAGATGGAAGAGATGCATAGAGTTAGGTGTGAGGGAAGTGCACAGAGCTGCCATGCCTTCTTCCAATTCACCAGTCTCCCCAAATCTCCATCAGCCCAGAAGTTCTCCAAATTCTGTTCTTTTACACTTTTATAGAGGTTCAATTACATAGGCATAATTGAATAATTATAGGCTATGGTCAATTGATTTACTCTGCAGGTCCTCTATCCACCCTAAAGGTGGCGAAGAGACGACTGAAAGTTTTACCCTCTTATTTTGTGGCTGGTTTCCCTGACAACCAACCCTTAGGTTTCCTAGACAGTTTCCAAAAGTCACCTCATTAACAAAAGATGTCTTTATCTCATCATTTATGAAATTCAAGTGGTTTTAGGAGCTCTGTGCCAGATATACATTTATTATAGGTCATAATAAAAACATGGTTGTATATGAATATTTATGTACGAATACTCATAGCTATGAACACTTAAGGTATCAGTTCAGTTCAGTTCAGTTCAGTCACTCAGTCGTGTCTGACTCTTTGCAACGCCATGAATCACAGCACGCCAGGCCTCCCTGTTCATCACCAACTCCCAGAGTCTACCCAAACCCGTGTCCATCGAGTCGGTGATGCCATCCAGCCATCTCATCCTCTGTCGTCCCCTTCTCCTCCTGCCCCCAATCTTTCCCAGCATTAGGGTCTTTTCCAATGAGTCAGTTCTTTGCATGAGGTGGCCAAAGTATTGGAGTTTCACCTTCAACATCAGTCTTTCCAATGAACACCCAGGACTGAACTCCTTTAGGATGGACTGGTTGGATCTCCTTGCAGTCCAAGGGACTCTCAAGAGCCTTCTCCAACACCACAGTTCAAAAGCATCAGTTCTTCGGCACTCAGCTTTCTTTATAGTCCAACTCTCACATCCATACATGACCACTGGAAAAACAATAGCCTTGACTAGATGGACCTTTGTTGGCAAAGTAATGTCTCTTCTTTTAAATATGCTATCTAATAAAGTATAATAATCACTCATATATGAAGACTTAAGGTATAAAGTATAATAATTGCTCATATATTTACCATTCAGATATATGGTAAAACATAACAAGTACACATAGGCATCATCTCTGCTCACCCCTCTGCTCTACCTTACAGACATAACCATAATACTGAATCATTTACTATTTTATGGTATATCACCTTAAAATAACCACAAATCTTCCCATTCCTATACAGTGTACTTTTAAGCAATGTGACTTTTAATCATTCTCATGAAAAGGAGGAATTTGCCTTTCACTGTATCAAGTTTTGTGGGTTTTTTTTTTTTTTTTTTTTTTTTTGCCTATTTGACTGTAGTAGTAAATTTGTGTCATCCTGACTGAGGCATGGTACTCAGAAATGTAGTCAAACATTGTTCTGGATGTTTCTGTGAGAGTGGTTTTGGATGAGTGAAAGTGAAGTCGCTCAGTCACATCCGACACTTAGCTACCCCATGGACCGCAGCCTACCAGGCTCCTCCATCCATAGGATTTTCCAGGCAAGAGTACTGGAGTGGAGTGCCATTGCCTTCTCTTTGGATGAGAGTAACATTTAAATAAGTGGTTTCTGAGTAAACAGATTATCCTCTAGAAGGTAAGTGGGTCTCATCCAATAAGTTGAAAATCTGAAGAGAATGAAAGACTGACCTCCCCTGAGCAAGAGAGAATTCTGCCGTAAGGAGATATCAAATGCAAGCTGCAACATAAGTTTTCCCCTGAGTCTTCAGCCTGCTGGCCCACTCTGCAGATCTGTGCTGCCAGCCTCCATAATTTCATGAATCAATTCCAGTCAATCAATCAACAGACACATACAGACTCACACAGAGAGCATGGGTGCTATATCTCTTGAGAACCCTAATGTACTGCTGTTTCAAAAACATGAAGCAAACAGAAGCTTGCAAAATGCTTGCATGGTAAGACCTGATTTCTCTTTGTGCAAGTGGTATTCCCTGGAAACTTGTGACCACCACCATACGGACAAACCAAGGCTAGTCAACTACATGATAAGAGGCAAGAGGCACGATTAATTCCATCATTCATGTCAACAGAAGCCTAGTTCCAGACACAGGAATGAGAAACTCAACTACCAGTTGCCCACATATGCATGATCAAGCCCAGTAAACACACCTAAAAATTCAGAATCTTAAAGCAACAAATCTTATAATTAGCTCATATAGTTTCTGAGGATCAGGTATCAAGAGAGGCTTAGCTGCTGTTTCTGACTCAGAGTCTCTTACTAGGTTTTATTTAAGCTACCAGCCAGAACAGCAACTACCTGAAAACTTTACTGTGGCCAGAAAATTTGCTTCTAGGATCACTTATGAGGTTGATGGTGGGCCTCGGTTCTTATCTAGCTGTTGGCTAGATATTTTATTTCCTTATATATCCATTGTTGTTGTTTAGTTGCTCAGTCATTTGGATTGTAGCCTGCCAGGCTCCTCTGTCCTTGGACTCTCCCAAGCAAAGAGAACTGGAGTGGGTTTCCATTTCATTTTCCAGGGGATCTTCCCAGCCCAAGAGTCAAACCTATTTCTACTGCATTGACAGGCAGCTTCCATGCCACTGAGCCACCAAAAAGCCCTATGGATCCAACAGTTTGATTGTTCAGTTATGTCCAACTCTTTGGAACCCCATGGACTGTAGCAGACCAGGCTTCCCTCTCCACCACTAACTCCCGGAGCTTACTCAAATTCATCTCCATTAAGTCGGTGATGACATCCAATCATCTCATCCTCTGTCTGTCATCCCCTTTCCTCCTGCCTTCAGTCTTTCTCAGCATCAGGGTCTTTTCCAATGAGTCAGTTCTTCCCATCAGGTGCACAGAGCATTGGAGCTTCAGCTTCAGCATCAGTCCTTCGAATTAATATTCAGGACTGATTTCCTTTAGGATGGACTGGTTGGATCTCCTTGCAGTCCAACGGACACTCAAGAATCTTCTCCAACACCATAGTTCAAAAGCATCAGTTCATCAGCTCTCAGCTTTCTTTAAAGTCCAACTCTCACATCCATACATGACTACCAGAAAAACCATAGCTTTGACTAGACAGACCTTCATACGCAAAGTAATGCCTCTGCTTTTTAATATGCTGTCTAGGTTTGTCATAGCTTTTCTTCCAAGGAGCAAGTGTCTTTTGATTTCATGGCTGCAGTCATCATCTGCAGTGATTTTGGAGCCCAAGAAAATAGTCTTTCACTGTTGGCATTGTTTCCCATCTATTTGCATTGAAGTGATGGGACTGGATGCCATGATCTTCATATTTTGAATGTTGAGATTTAAGCCAGCTTTTTCACTCTCGTCTTTCACTTTCATCAAGAAGCTCTTTAGTTCTTAGGGCTATTCATAAATGTCTCTGCTGACTTCCTCCAGAATAAGGGATCCCAGAGGGAAAGCAAAGATCATCCAAGATAGCAACTGAGGTCTTTTATGCTATAAACCTGGAGGAAACATAATGGCATGTTACCACATGCACTGGTCACACAGATCTTCCCTGGTATATAAGGGAAGGGATTACAAACACACATATTTATCAAGAGCAAGGGCTCATTGAGTTCCTTTTCAGAGGTTGGATACCATATATTTATGTCTTTCAGTGAAGACTTAATAGCAATTCTTTTTCAATAGAGCTTTTGCTGGATTTAGTCTAAGATCCTTTCTTTTATGGTTGGTTATTATTTTAAATGGTATTTTTAAAATTTACCTTCAAAAAGTCTCCTGAGGATATGCAAAAATGAATGCAATTGACTTGTCTATATTGAACTTTCCTAAGATCTTTTCACTAATTCTGAAAGTAAATCTGCAATTTATGTTTTGATACAAACCTGGTCCTAACCTAACAGAAGCAGAAGATATTAAGAGGTGGCAAAAATACACAGAAGAACTATACAAAAAAGATCTTCATGACCCAGATAACCAAGATGGTATGTTCACTCACCTAGACCCAGACATCCTGGAATGTGAAGTCAAGTGGGCCTTAGGAAGCATCACTACGAACCAAGCTAGCGGAGGTGATGGAATTCCAGTTAAGTTATTTCAAATTCTAAAAGATGATGCTGTGAAAGTGCTGCACTTAATATGCCAGCAAATTTGGAAAACTCAGCAGTGGCCACAGGACTAGAAAATGTGTTTTTATTCCAATCCCGAAGAGAGGCAATGCCAAAGAATGCTCAAATCACTGAACAATTGCACTCATCTCACACACTAGCAAGCTAATGCTCAAAGTTCTCCAAGCCAGACTTCAACAGTATTTGAACCATGAACTTCAGATGTTCAAGGTGAATTTAGATAAGGCAGAGGAACCAGATATCAAATTGCCAACATCTGTTGGATAATGGAAAAAGCAAGAGAATTCCAGAAAAACATCTATTTCTGTTTATTGACTACACCGAAGTCTTTGTGTGGATCACAACAAACTCTGGAAAATTCTGAAAGAGATGGAATACCAGACCATCTGGCCTGTCTCCCGAGAAATCGGTATGCAGGTCAAGAAGCAAGAGTTAGAACTGGACATGGAAAAACAGGTTTCAAATCGGGAAAGGAGTATGTCAAGGCTCTATATTGTCATCCTGCTTATTTAACTTATATGCAGATTACATCATGTGAAATTCCAGGCTGGATAAAGCACAAGATGGAATCAAGATTGCCAGAAGAAATATAAATAACCTCAGATATGCAGATGACGCCATCCTTATGGCAGAAAGTGAAGAAGAACTAAAGAGTCTCTTGATAAGAATGAAGGAGGAGAGTGAAAAAGTTGACTTAAAACTCAACATTTAAAAAACAAAGATCATGGTATAGTCCCATCACTTCATGGCATGTAGATGGGGAAACAATGCAGTGAGAGACGTTATTTTGCGGCTCCAAAATCACTACAGATGATGACTGCAGCCATGACATTAAAAAAATGCTTGCTCCTTGGAAGAAAAGTTATGACCAACTTAGACCGCATGTGGAAAAGCAGAGACATTGCTTTGCCAACAAAAGCCTGTTTAGTCAAAGCTATGGTTTTCCAGTAGTCATGTATGGATGTGAGAGTTGGACTATAAAGAAAGCTGAGCACTGAAGAATTGATGCTTTTGAACTGTGGTGTTGGAGAAGACTCTTGAGAGTCCCTTGGACAGCAAGGAGATCCAACCAGTCCATCCTAAAGAAAATCAGTCCTGAATATTCATTGGAAGGACTGATGCTAAAGCTGAAGTTCCAATACTTTGTCCACCTGATGGGAAGAACTGACTCATTGGAAAAGACCCTGATGCTGGGAAAGATTGAAGGCAGCAGGAAAAGGGGATGACAGAGGATGAGATGGTTGGATGTCATCACCAACTCAATGGACATGAGTTTGATTAAACTCCGGGAGTTGGTGATGGACAGGGAGGCCTGTCATGCTGCAGTCCATGCGGGCACAAATAGTCAGACACCACTGATCGACTGAACTGAGCTAAACATACCTAGTCATGTAATTAACAACTAATGAGTGTTTTATTTCAAACTTTCTAGTTTTTCTTTTAGAGTGATAGCAGGCATCACTTAGCTCATCTGAAACTAAGTCTTAACCTTCAGTATTAAAGCTGATTTTTTTTCTACACTGTGGCATTTAACAATTAGACATCTCCTATTATGATTAAGCTAAGAACTTATTAAGGAATGAATCCTGAATTTCATTTAATGATTTTACTACATCTGTTGAAATGATCATCCCTTTTTGCTCATGTTATGTATTGATGTGGCTAATTATAATGTCAATTTCCTTAAATTAAAAACCAACCCTGCACTAGCTGAAGTAAACCCAACTTGGTCAGGCTATACTTTGTTACATGCTGTATTTTGCTTTGTTATTATAAATATATTTGCATCTGTATTCAATGAGAGTAGACTAGTTTTCATGCCTCCTATTAGCTTTGTCAGTTTTGATATTAAAGTAATGGTGATCACATAAAGTTTGAACGAGTTCATTTTTTCATTTTTTTAAATTAAATTTGAAATTATATTTACTGATTTTTGTTAGAAATCATTTATAAAATTATCTGGGCCTTATAGCCTTTTAAAATAATTTGAAGTAAAAAAAAAAAAACCAAAAAAACAAAAAACTTTATTCAACGGTTTTAATTGTATTAAGCAGTATTTTTATAGAGAGTTTTTATTTATTTTTTTTGAGCAAAGATTGACTTTTAAAGGAATAATTCTATTTCATCTAAGTTTCAAATTTAAAATGTAATTTTTAATAAACTGTTAACTGTATAAGTTTTGCTTAATATGTATACATAAATATAAACATATTTATGTAACTTGTAATTCTAATATTGTTTATTTATGACCTATTTTTTAAGATATTCTTAAGGTTTTCAATTAGTTTCAGAACCAACTTTTAGCTTTCTTATTTTTCTTTGCTTTATATTATTCTCATATCTCATTAGCTTTGAGTATTCATTCATGCATATCTTTCATAGTATTGAAGGTTATTCTATGATTCCTTTTATATTTATTTAATTCAATGCGTAGACTAAAATTTGTCAGATTTTTTTCTCAAAGTTTTGCTAACATTGGCATAAAATTATGTTATGTGATATTTCATTATTATTCATCTTAGAAAGTAACTATGAAATTAAATTCAAAAGCAAGATTTAGTTTTGCTTTTCACGGTTTTTTGGCTGCACAGGGCCATGACATGTGTGATCTTAGTCCCCAGAGCAGGGGTTGAACCCATGCCCCCTGCATTGCAAGCGCAGAGTATTAACCACTGGACTGCCAGGGAAATCCTGATTTAGTATGTTTTTAATGTTCTTAAATATTTGGATTATTTAATCATTTTAAAATTCATTTTTAATTGTAAATTTAAGATTTTGGCCTTGAACATGTTTCTTTTTTCTTTCACTTTTGTTCACAATATGTATTCTGTTATAATTTTCTTTGTGTGTTCACAAAGACTATCTTAGTGTTTTGGAAAAATGCAATTCTGCTTGATGGAGTGCTGTTGATTTCTCCCACTGGGAATATCTGGTTAGTTCTGCCAATATCTAATTTATGTATATTGAAACTATTTCAGATATGTTTAATACTGCACATATTTCTCAGGAAATACACATTTTATTATTTTTACCCATGTTTTACTTAAACTATATAGTTTAATAATAGTTATATAAGCTTTCTTTTAATATTTTTCATGAAATATTGTTTGTTTTTCTTCACCTTTCAATGTTTATGTGCCTTCAATTGCTTCCCTGGTGCCTGGTAAAGAATCTGTCTACAATTCAGGAGACTCAGGTTTGATTCTCAGGTCAGGAAGATTCCCTGGAGAAGGGAATGGCTACCTTCTCTAGTATTCTTGCCTGGAGAATTCCCATGGACAGAGGAGTCTGGCAGGCTACAATCCATGGGGTCGCAAAGAGTCAGACATGACCAAGAGACTAAGACCTTCACTTTCATAAATGTTATTTGTAAACAGAACATAGTTTCTTTGTAGGTGTATGTGTGTTCTCATCTAGACTATTTATTGTCATATTTTTACTCAAAGATATTACTCCATTTATGAGCTTCCCTGATGATTCAGTGGGCATGGAGAACTTATTCCATTTACATGAATTGTGACTGTTGCTGTATTTGTGATTATTTCTACCATTTTATGCTTTATATTTTACTCGTGTTCTTGTAGTCTTTTTCCTAATTTCTTGTGATATTTTCTCTTCTCATGCCATTTTTAAAATCAATTTGAAAAGCTTACACTGTATTTGCTATTCAAGTAGTATCAATAAATATTAACATGCATTCATAATAAAGTATAAAATTATAGTCATAGTTCCTCCCTTTCTTGAAACTACAAGGGCCAAAACACGCTACTTTTGACTTGTGTCAAAAATGACAGGAGTCATTTTTTTATAACACAAATTATTACTATTGTTTAGACACTATTTCTTGTGAAGATCAAATGGCCGAATTGTGGTAAATTGACTCTTTGGTCCCAGAAGGCTTTGATATTATTGTGACCCGAACAGCCACACAGTTCAGGTAGGGGTTTGCCTACTCCCTAGACATCTGTCAAAATTCCCAGGGATTAAAGAGCATTTGTTTCAATGGTATGGGATTTCATATAACATCAAAGAGACCAGGGATCTACTTTATAGCAAATTAGGTCCTAGAGAAGGTCCATGAACACATATCATGCTACCCAGAAGCTGCTGGTCTGACAGAACAGTAAAATGACCAGCTGATGACATGGCTAAAGAGTTATCATGAAGGCAATACTGTGTGAGGATGAGGTACGCTTTTCCCAGATGCTGTGTACTCATTCATTAAAAATCCTTTAAATGGCACCAGGTTCCCAATGGGAGGGCCATCCAGTCTGGAATCAAGCAGAAAGACATGAATTGCTCACTTATCATTCCCAGTGTCTCCCTATCAGATGATATGTTTCATGTTCCCACAACTCTGGGCTCAGGTGTTAGAGGTCCTAGTCTCCCATGGAGGCAAAGTTTTGCCAAAGGCCATAGTAAGTGAATACAAAGTATGCAGAAATAAAACTACTGCTATGTAGGTATGTTTCCTGCTTCCAGAGACCAGGAAATAAAAAAATGATCACCATCTTTGCAGAGGACTGTAATTGACTCTGATGATCAGCGGGAGGCAGGGCTGCTCCTACACAATGGAAGCAGGAAGAAACACATGTGAGCTCCTTTGATACTCGTGCCTAATATGACTCTGAACAAACAGGCAGAGCAACCTATCTTGAGAAAGGCATGGTGACAAGGGGCTCAGAAGACTCACCATTGAGAATCACCCAGGAAGGCATTAAAGCAGACAGAAGAGGTAGTTGAGATTAAGGGGAAATCTAGAATGCATAGTGGGGAAGCACACAAAGAAAATCAATCGAGGTGTCAAATACAACTATTCCAGTGAGAACTGTACTGTCTCAATCACCTCCCTCTCTTAAGTCTCCTTTCAGGATCAAAGAGCCACAGGAATCCTGATGGCACTGTTCCCTGAACAGTGGGGAGAAGTAAATCTGGGCAGCACATGGGCTGGTGTCTTAGTTCCCAGACCTGGGATCGAACCCACACCCTCTGCATTGAAGAGCAGAGTATTAATCACTGGACTGCCAGGGAAATCCTGATTTAGTCTGTGGGCTGTAGGGTTATGTTGCCTAGATCCTCCACCAATTAAGGATATGCAGCCCACCTGAAAGAAGAATAGCCAGGAGATCACTGTAAGGCTAGGTTCTCCAAAGTCTGTCTCAGCTACAGACCTGGACCAAGGTCATGACTTTCCCAGGTACCATAGATTTGGTGACTGAGCAAAACCAGGGAGAAAAAGCTGGATGACTTTAACAGAAAATACCTATTGCTCATCTCCCCAGCAGTTTGACTGAGTTTTATTGCACCTATATAATAATATGGCATATTCCCCTGACTAATCCTTCTTCTCTCTTCCTTTCATGAGATTCGAACTCTCATAAACATCTTGCACTCCAAACCTGTCGTAAACATTTGCTTTTGGAGATGATAACTCTCTAGATACTAGTTTCTCATCCTCAGAAATAAAGAACAGTTTCACAGGTTTTAGACTTGTGTCATATGCTGCTGGTAGGTTCACTGAACAAATAACCAAGATGGTCCAGTTTGGTAATAACAGAATTGCTCTACAGAATGTTGATTTTCCTTTAACATGGTATTTTTTAAAAATCACATTTATGCATTTGCTTAATTCCCTGGACTCTCAATACTTGTGTTTTGAGGAGGCTTCTAAACTCACACCCCCAGCACAGACACTCCTAAGCATTTGTATTCAACAGCTTACTAATGTTTGATTTTCATCACCTAATTTAGTGCTATATTGAAAACATTCTAATGATGTTGAAAAGAGTACAGCTAATAAAATTATAGTCACACAAATGTGATAAAATAGTTTTAAGATGACTTAAAAAAGAAATATCTGCCCTTTGTACCACCAAAACTGAAGTTAAAATGACAAATTTATACCTATGATTCTACTCACTCTCCTTGATGGAATTTTTATATTATGATGAACTATCTTGATTCCTTATACAGAAGCTGCTAATCCTGGAATTATTATAAGCTGATGACACACCCAGGGCATAAGTTAAAAACAACTCTAGAGACCTTTCGAACCCCCACAATTATCCTTGAATGTAGATTTACTAATACATACATGAGCTAAGAAGTAGTTTTCTCTCTAAACATTAATTATAATAATCAAATCATACAGATTGAAGTTGTTCTTTGTCCTTTTATCAAAAAGAAAATAATATGGCAGTTCCTCTATATATCTTCAGAAGACATTTGTCAGTATTTATTAGAATTGCTCACACAGCTCCATAAATACAACAGTCATTTGGTACTCTTTTGCTTGCTCCGCACAGCTCAAACGGGGGAAATTTTGCCTGGAAATTGTCTTATTTCCTGGTATTTTTCACAAGGAAATTGTTTATGTGTCATTCATCAGTTTTATGGCCTTTTCCCCCTGATTTTAGAAAGAGGAAGCATGCTCAGTATTCAGTCACACACAGAGCAGACTCATTAAAGGATTGTCAATGGGCAATTTACCAAGCAGAAAGTCAAATTAGCTTTACTGGAAAGTTGACTGTGGTGTGTTACCCTCAGTGCAAGCAGCAAGTAAAATTTTACCCACAACTGGTTACAGAGGGGTAATTAAAACCATTAATCTTTTTATTGATCTTTGACTCTGTTGCCTACTATATTTAGCAGATAAGATTCATGAGCTACTGGAGTGTGTCCATTGTCACAGATCTCCATCGATAGATATCCCCTGAAGAGGGCCCCAGGATAAAAGAGCATTTATCTGATTTATGCCTATTATGTGGTTCCTTCAGACCTGAAACAATTACTTGTTATGCTTTATTAAGAAGCAGTATTTGCAAACTGAAAATTCTGTGGAAAGTGTAACTTCTCAGGCTACAGAAAAGTACTACATGGTAAATGCTTTTTGAGTCATACCTGTTTCATTTAATTTTTTACATTTGAAAGAGATACAGATCTACTTAATAACATCCTAAAATGATATAGGGCAGTGCATAATTTTATACTTAGGTGCTCTTTTAAAAAAGTAAATGTTTGATCTTATAGTCCATAATTACATCTCTGAAGTGGTAACAGCCCCTCACAAAAGCAGGGCTTGGTTCACAGATCATTGATACAGTTAGTTTTAGCAGATGCTTAGGTGCCATTATAATCTTTCCTATCCATTTGGCTGTCATAAAAGCTAGGCCCATGTGTCCAGCTTAAGCTACTATTACTACAGAGCTTTTGCTTTCTTATACTGTGAACAATTAGTACTTTACAAGACTGGATCATTGACCAATGACCTTCATCAATTAGGGGATTTTTTAAATTAGGCATGTGTTAGCTACTCTGAATATTTGTTGAGGAAAGTGTAAGATTAGCAGATATTTCATTGTGGGTTCCCATGGGGAGGAGAAATCAATATAGCCAGAGGATTTGGTATCTTGGCAGCTGCAGTCTTGGAAATTTAATGGTGAGAATCCAATCCCAATAAATACTGGCTATATGTTTCTATGCCCATGAAACCATCAGTGGCAACATAAGTAAGTTATTCAGTAGCTACAACTTTACAGATCAAAAATGCTGAAATAATAATGTACGCACTGAACAATTCTAGTTTGAAGGTTACCAGTTTCTGCATACTCTCTCTCTGCAGGGTAAGCATGAGTTATGCTGCCTCATCGAGTGTCAAGAACCCTCTTCCTTAACCTAAATAGTTAAAGGGAAGCAAGTAGATCTTGCAAAGAAAAACCAGCTTGAGATCAAATTTAGCAAAGGTGAACAAAACCAAGCAGAAATGTTCCTAGGAGACTGGAGGTGGAGCTAAGCCCAGGGTGAGGCAGCAGGCGAGTGTGCAGGAGCCAGGCCCACCAGTGGTGAGAGCTTGATATTCTGCTTGTGACCCTGGCTGATTCTAAAGGTCTTAGGAATCTGAGAAGCTTGAATAAGCCTAAGCCAGCTTCTCCAGATTTCTAATCATTTAGGTTAGCCATTCAATAACCATGCAATCATTCATTTTCTCCTGAAATTAACAAGCATTTTAAATCAATAATCATGACCGATGTACCTTGCTACTAGGTACACATGCAACTGTATGTATGTAATGTCATAACTCACTTTGTTTGGTTTGATGGATTCCTGGCTAATGAATATTAGTTGTCATAAAATTTTTTCATTTCTCTGTGAGCAGATTACTAGTGATTTATCCACTTCTGGATTTCAGATTTCAAATCTCAAAGCTATAAATCCAGGATAAGACATTTAAACTTACCTATTTCTGATGAGTATTTTTAATATTTCTTAGTCTCAGAAAAAAATTTGTGATACTATGAGACAAAGGCTCAAAATTTACTCATTAACATGCTTTAAGCATGGTCAGGAAGGGTTCAATAAGTATTCTTTCAAATTTAGTAAATAAGTAAATGAATAAACATATTTCTATTTCTATTCCATTAATAGTAGTAACCAAGTCTATCAAATAGTCTCATAGTTTTGTTCTGTTTTTGCTTCCATTATACCAAGTACTGCTTCATTTTGAAAATTCTTTCACTCCCTAATCACCACCTACCCAGGTGACTGAATTCACTCAATCATTCAATAACCATTTATTAAGTACCAGGTATGTGACATGAGGGGAGAAGGCAATGGCACCCCACTCCAGTACCCTTGCCTGGAAAATCCCATGGATGGAGGAGCCTGGTGGGCTGCAGTCCATGGGGTCGCTAAGAGTCGGACACGACTGAGCGACTTCACTTTCACTTTTCACTTTCATGCATTGGAGAAGGAAATGGCAACCCACTCCAGTGTTCTTGCCTGGAGAATCCCAGGGATGGGGGAGTCTGGTGGGCTGCCGTCTATGGGGTCGCACAGAGTTGGACACGACTGAAGTGACTTAGCAGCAGCAGCAGCATGTGACATGAGGTATTTGTTATTTAATGAAATAGACATGGATTCTGCCTTTTGCCAGCTTAACTTATTTACAGGAAGTAGATAATACATCATGTAACAAATGTGTGCACATTTGTGTATGTGGCGGGGGGGGGGGGGGGGTTAAAAGAAAACAGACTGAATGCAGAAGTAGAGAACAAACCAGTAACTCAAGGAATAGTAAGCAAAGACCTCTTAAATAATGTAACATATAAAAAAGGTTGTAGAACTATGCCCAGGAATTAGCCATGAATAGGATGAGGACAGGCATGTATGTGTGTGTTGGAGAGCGAAAGGAACAGAGAAGAAAAAAATTGTGTAATAATTTCTGTACTGTGGAGAGTTTGGAATACATTAAAAGCTGACAGGAAGTCCATGTGGCTGAATTGTTGGAGGCTATGGAGAAAAGACAAGAAATGATGCTGGAGAAGTGGGCAGACATTTCATGTAATAATTTACTGTCTGTGTTAGAGTTTAAATTTATCCTAAGGAGAGTGAGAAGCAGTTGAAGGGTGTAAGTCTAAGAAGTGACATAATTTGATGTGTTTTTATTAAGCTGCCTCATATGTGAAGAATAAGTTGAAATTGTTAAACCTGGATTCAGTAAGGATGCAGCTGATGATGCTGGTTAGAATAGAATGGTGGCAGGTGAGAGCTAGAGAGAAGCTGACTGAATATATTTGGGGTAGAAAATACAGGACTTGATTGACAATCTGAAGTTAAAGTGAGAAAAAAAAAATCAAGGGTGACTTCATGTCCCAAATATATAGTGAGTTTAAGAACTTTGAATAAAATGCAATTAGTTCTACTTTTTAGTACTGTCTCCATAAAGAAGCTCCATCTGCCTCTTCCACCCTCATCTTTCCCCCTTTCTCCCTCTTTCTCTTCACTTCAGAAAACTCCTGAAAATAAGGCAATGTAGATATCCTAAAACTTCTCAAAACAAAAAGCAAGAAGTACTGAACAAGATATAATTTTAAAGCACAATTGGGCTTGCAGTAATTTAATTAAGGAAGAAAAGAATCATCACTCTTGCCTTTTTGTTCATGAAACTCCAACGTTATCCAGAAGGCCTTGCTTTCCCTGCGGGCCTGTCAAGCAGTGGCTGTATCTTCCCTGCACAGCCCTGTTCCTCTGGGAGTGGAGCTGGCCGATCTCTATGACACTTCTTTCTAGACTTTTAGAACTTTCTTTTCTCTAAGGATAATACATTCATCCCTGAATCTCATGTTATTATGTTACGTTACTAACTGCTCCACAAGTTTCCTAGATCATCTCTTCTGGTTTCTCCATGATTTTATCTCTATCCTAATTATCTATCCATAACTTACTTCAGTACAAACCTTCCATTCTCCTTCGATAGTCTTGTCCTTGTCAGCTGCTAACTCCAATGTGAATCAATGATCTCCTAATTGCAACTTCTACATAATCCAATTTCACGTGTCCTTCTGAGTATCAATAGCTGTACTGTGTAAACATTAATTTCCTGAATGTGATGGTTATTTTGTGATCACATAGGGCAATGTTATATCTAGAATTGATGGAGCTTGATTTTTACAACCTACATCTCTCAGATGGGGAAAATGAAGAGTTTTATTTGTGCCATGTTCTAACATTTTTCTAAGTTTAACACCTCTTCAAAATTAAAAGAAAATATTCACAGATGAAGTCCCACCTACAAAGAATTCACAGACTCTAATCACCAAAGATACAATGAAACAACTCACTGTAAATGAAGTGGAGATTGCTAGAAAGGAAACATGCAATTTGCCAACACAAAATGAGGAAACATTTTGATTAGAAGAACCCTGCAAAACAGACTTTCAATCTAAGTCTAGATTCAATGCTCCAAACACATCCTATTTAATGAAAATCGATATTTGAATATTCAATGCAGCCTTAAAACCGCTACAAGCCAGGGCCCAGTACGACCTCTTGACCTTCCTGCATGTTAGCAAGTGATGCACTTCACAAACATCAAAACCCAATAATTTTTTTTAATCTCTTTAGAACATTCTTTGCAAGTTCAGTTAACTGTCAAACAGGACTGTGGAGGACACACCAGACAAAGATGCAAGACAGAGGAGCACAAAACGTACCACTGTTAAAGCCCAGGGTCTCCCAAGTCACCCAGGACGCCAGGTACTCCAGCTAACTGCGGTGCCTTCCCCGGAGCGCGGCACTTAGGGAAGGCTTTTCAAGCAGTCCAGAAACTCCATGTCAGAAGAGTGGCAAGGAAAACCTGCCCTATTTTGCCTCTCTGGGAAGTTGGGCCAGGTCAGCTTTGCTTGGGTCCAGACGAGTCTGGTCACTGTCCAGGAGTCCGGGTGCTGCCCCCAACTTCTGCCCTGGTCAGCACTCTCAATCAGGCTCTGGGCTCCAGGCCTGGCCAAAGAGGCAGAAAGGGTCATGAGGTGGGAATGCTGGTCAGGCCATGAGCATAGGTTGGTGTATAACTTCTGAGCATTCAGAGATGCCATTTGGAGCCCTCATTTGCTCTCCAGCAAATGAAGTGTCCGGCTGGGCATGCTCTTTCTTTTGCATTCTATCACCTTTGCTGCCCAGCGACCCATGCTGCTTATTCCTTCATGCCTCCAAGCTCACTCCCAACTGGGGACTCCCAACTGCTGTCCTGATGCCTGGGAAGCTCTTACCAGTGTTCTTCACTTGACTTCTCCACCCTCTCCCCAGCTTCCTCTATAAAGCAGCAAACCTGTCCCCCTTGCATCTCTTGCTGTTAATTCTGCTTTATTTTGTTCACAGCACTTAAACTCTCTGAAGCAGAAAGCATTTTTTTTATCAGCTTATTATTTCTCTCCCCATTAGAATGTACATGTTATAAAGGCAGGAATGTCATCCTTTTCATTTTTGGCTCCAGCACAACACATATTACCAATATATACCTCAATATATACCAGATAAATGGATGAATGAACTAGAAAAGGATGTGAAGTAATGTGATTTTAATTTTTAAAGAAAAAATAAAAATTGCAAACAATTTGAATATACAAGCTTGTAATATTGAAAATAAATTAGAGCTAAAAGTAAAAAGTACTGGAAAGATTGTGATCACAATTAATTTTTTTAAAAGATGAAGATAAAATACCAAATGACTTCATAGAAAATCTCATAAGCCACTTTCTAGTAAAAAAAAAAAAAAACACACACACACACACAATCGTGGTGTTTTAAGAAAAAGAAACATTTTATAAGACTGCATTAACATTTAATGAATGTGTGAAAGGCTATGAATGATTCTTCTATTTAATTTTAACATTTGTAGTTGTTGCTTTTTAGTTGCTAAGTGTCTAACTCTTTTGAGACCCCATGGGATATAACCTGCCAGGCTCCTCAGTCTGTGGGATTTCTCAGGCAAGAATACTGGAGTGGGTTGCCATCTTCTTCTCCAGGGGATCTCCCTGACCCAGGAATCAAACCCATGTCTCCTGCATTGGCCAGGGAGTTCTTTACCACTGAAGTGAAGTGAAGATGCTCAGTCATGTCCAACTCTTTGCAACCCCATGGACTGTAGCCCACCAGGCTTCTCCATCCATGGGGTTTTCCAGACAAGAGTACTGGAGTGGGTTGCCATTTCCTTCTCCAAAGGGTCTTTCCAACCCAGAGATCGAACCTGGGTCTCCGGCATTGTAGGCAGATGCTTTACTGTCTGAGCCACCAGGGAAATCCCATTCCAAACTCATGAGTAGCTGAAGTAAAACA
This sequence comes from Odocoileus virginianus, assembly GCF_023699985.2. Lineage (NCBI taxonomy): Eukaryota > Metazoa > Chordata > Mammalia > Artiodactyla > Cervidae > Odocoileus > Odocoileus virginianus. The sequence goes on from NC_069698.1 coordinate 20,816,206, forward strand.
TTAAATTTATCACTCTACCAGATTATATAGCCAGTCACACGGCCACTTGTAGAGGTTTTAATTGATCTTTGTCAGATTTAGTCTCATTCAGCACTGAACATTTTATTAAAATTCATGACTGAAAAATATATTTATATTTACTAAGTTTGAACAGTATCCAAGCCACATAAAGAAGTGACTATAAGCAAATAAGATAATAATAGAAAGTTTGCCTATGTTCTCCTCTAGGAGTTTTATAGTTTCTTGTCTTACATCCATTTTGAGTTTATTTTTGTGTATGGTGTTAGAAAGTGTTCTAGTTTCATTCTTTTACAAGTGGTTGACCAGTTTTCCCAGCACCACTTGTTAAAGAGGTTGTCTTTTTTCCATTGTATATTCTTGCCTCCTTTGTCAAAGATAAGGTGTCTGTAGGTACGTGGATTTATCTCTGGGCTTTCTGTTTTGTTCCATTGATCTATATTTCTGTCTTTGTGCCAGTACCATACTGTCTTGATGACTGTGGCTTTGTAGTAGAGTCTGAAGTCAGGCAGGTTGATTCCTCCAGTTCCATTCTTCTTTCTCAAGATTGCTCTGGCTATTGGCTCTCCAACATAAATCACAGCAGGACCTCTATGACCCACCTCCCAGAATATTGGAAATAAAAGCAAAAATAAACAAATGGGACGTAATGAAACTTAAAAGCTTTTGCACAACAAAGGAAACTATAAGCAAGGTGAAAAGACAGACTTCAGAATGGGAGAAAATAATAGAAAATGAAGAAACAAAGGATTAATCTCAAAAATATACAAGCAACTCCTGCAGCTCAATTCCAGAAAAATAAATGACCCAATCAAAAAATGGGCCAAAGATCTAAACAGACATTTCTCCAAAGAAGACATACAGATGGCTAACAAACACATGAAAAGATGCTCAACATCACTCATTATCAGAGAAATGCAAATCAAAACCACAATGAGGTACCATTACACATCAGTCAGGATGGCTGCTATCCAAAAGTCTACAAGCAATAAATGCTGGAGAGGGTGTGGAGAAAAGGGAACCCTCTTACACTGTTGGTGGGAATGCAAACTAGTACAGCCACTATGGAGAACAGTGTGGAGATTTCTTAAAAAACTGGAAATAGAACTGCCATATGACCCAACAATTCTACTTCTGGGCATACACACCAAGGAAACCAGATCTGAAAGAGACACGTGGACCCCAATGTTCATCGCAGCACTGTTTATAATAGCCAGGACATGGAAGCAACCTAGATGCCCATCAGCAGATGAATGGATAAGAAAGCTGTGGTTCATATACACTATGGAATATTACTCAACCATTAAAAGGAATTCATTTGAATCAGTTCTAATGAGATGGATGAAACTGGAGCCCATTATATAGAGTGAAGTAAGCCAGAAAGATAAAGACCAATACAGTATACTAACACATATATATGGAATTTAGAAAGATGGTAATGATAACCCTATATGCAAAACAGAAAAAGAGACACAGATGTACAGAACAGACTTTTGGACTCTGTGGAGAAGGTGAGGGTGGGATGTTCAGAGAGAACAGCATTGAAACAAATATGCTATCAAGGGTGAAACAGATCACCAGCCCAGGTTGGATGCATCAGACAGGTGCTCAGGACTGGTGCACTGGGAAGACCCAGAGGGTTGGGATGGAGAGGGAGGTGGGAAGGGGGATCGGGATGGGGAATACATGTAAATCCATGGCTGATTCATGTCAATGTATGGCAAAAACCACTATAATATTGTAAAGTAATTAGCCTCCAATGAATAAAAATAAATGGAAAAAAAAGAGAAAGTTTAATTTTTTTCAAAAGGTAATAAGACTAACAATAATTCTGTGAGCAGGTGAATATTAAATTTAAAAATTACATTTTCTATGTTAACATGTGAGCTATACCAAGAAATATTTTGGTACATAAGTAATACAAGATACACAAGTAAACGCTCCTAAGTTGCAATCATTTGACCTTGAACAAATCATTTAACATTTTGAACTTTAGAATGTATTCAGGTAAAATAATCAGTAAGTTCAGTAAAAGTTCCTGGTCTTCCCAGGTGGCACTAGTGGTAAAGAATCCACCTGCTGATGCAGGAGATGCAAGAGACACAGGATTAATCTCAGGGTCTGGAAGATCTCCTGGCAGATGGAATGTCAACCCACTCTAGTATTCTTGCCTGGAGAATCGCATGGATAGAGGAGCCTGATGGGCTACAGTCCACAGGGTCACAAAGAGTCAGACACTACTGAAGCAACCTGGCCTGCGGTGAAACCTACATAAGGAATTTCTGTGACTTTCTCAAACTGGACAAAGTGTAAAGGTGATGTATGTGTTTATCAAAGTTAGTAGAGTGAACCAAAAAAGGGACTTTGCCTCAGGGAGTAGAATCAGGAATAACATATTTATAGTTGAATAAAATATAATTTTATTTTATTTATTATTATATGATAATATAATTATAATATATTAATACTATATTATATTAGAATAATAATAATATATTATTTTCTTATGAACACCTGGGCTCAAATGGAATTTCGCTGTTTCTAAAGGCCATGATTTTCAAATATTAATAAGATAAGTTTCATTAGTTCTCCATGGAAAAAGACATTTATAATCAGTTTATCATGAAATTGTTTTCAAATATTAATAAGTTTCATTAGTTCTTCATGGAAAATGACATTTATAATCAGTTTATCATGAAATTGTTTTTTAAGTGTATCAGCACGATGAATTAAGTGGTGGCATTTAAATTATATCTTAAATTTAGTTCTAAAAATAACTGGATAAATGATAAATGACTGTGGCAGTAAAGTTACGGAAAGGTTTCTGTAAGACTCCCTGGTTATTTAAGCAAACACTAACCTTGGCATTGTACTGCTGAGAAGGGACCTTGCTGATGGAATGAGGTTACTAATCAACTGACTTTAAAATGGGGAGAGCATCCTGGATTGTTCAGGTGGGCACAATCCAATCACTTGAACATTAAAAGCAGAAGAATTTCTCAACTGTAAGCAGAGTGATGTGGCAAAAGACAGGCAGAGGAGAGAGAAGTCAGAAGCCAAGAAAGACTCAACTCTCCTTTTCTGGCTTGATGATGGAAGAAGGGGTCCATGAACCAAGGAACGGGGGAAGCATCTAGAAGATAAGAATGACCTCTGACAGCCAATAAGGAAACAGGGGCCTCAGTCCTAACACCACTTGCAACGGAATTCTACCAACAAATGAATGAACTTGGAAGTAGATTCACCCCCACAACCTACAAAAGAAGCACATGCCCAAACCTTGATTTTAGCCCCATGAAACCCAATGTCTCCTTCCCAAAATGTGAAATAATCAATTTGTATCACTTTGTCACTGATTTTGTGGTCACCTATTTGACAGCAATAAGATACTAATTACAATGGAAGAAATCAAAATTGTATAGTCAGTCATTCTGTAAATTACAAATATGTCTTAGACCATATATTCTTAGAGCTGGAGAAAAATGATTTGGTGCTTACAGAACCCAATTTCTTTTTTCAGACAGATTTTCTTTAAATAGCATCCACTAAGCTACCATATATGCAACTGTTGAAATAACTCTCCAGTCCCAAGGTGGAGTTACTCCTGGTGGAGGGTGGGGCATGTCAGCAAACCAAATCTCAGATAACTTTCCTCTCTTTGTAAATGATCTACCTGACCAGAAATGCAATCTGTCCAGTCGGTCAATTTCCCAACACTAAGGCAGCTCTGGGCTCTATACTAATTTCCCTGTATCATCTCACCTCAAACAAGGTTGACTGATCCTAGCCAATCAGATGTTTTTTCCTCTTTATTATTCTTTATCCTATAAAACCTTCCTGTCCTTTGTCCCATATTGCAGTTCTCAAATGGAATAACTTCTTTAAGTATTAAAATTGAATTACCTAAATTGTTTTCTTTAATTATTCTTTAACTATACAAACACATACACATGCATGTGCACACACATGTGCACACACACACACACACACACACACACATTCCTGAGCACAATGTATGTGATATTAAAATTTGTAAAGGAAACAGGTGTCAGAGAAACTGATGATACAATGAAGACAGTATATCACAATGTCACCAATAGCCCTTGTTTTTACCCTATACTAATGAGCCTGTTTTCAAACAATGGAAATTTGTTTCTGTAATTTTCAGTGGGATGCCTGTCAACCAAGGCACAACTTTTTAAAGTACTGTAGTTGACGCTTTGTAATGCCTCTAAGCATCACTGTCTGACAAACACCCCTGCACTGCATTAGATGGTGCACTTTTTATATAAACATTAGAGTTGCCAGAGACTGGGCATCGACTCATAATTGCTCTTTTCTCATGTGATATTTTGTCTTGTTAGGAGCCTGAGATTTTAATTTCTGTAAGGTCAAATTGGTCGGTGCAAAACTGAATCATCCTGCTAATCATCGTGTTGCTGAAATGCCTTAATAATCAGTTTTGCTTCCTTAACCTTGAACAACTGAGTTTTCATTTCATTAATTTTTCCCTATTACTAAAAATATTTATTCTACTATAATGGTAATTTAATTTACTAATTCAAATGCTTTGCATCACAGTTATTTTTACCCATATCGTAGCCTCCCTAGTAAATGTAAATCCTTCTTGTGATCATTGAGATTTTGTGTGTCATCTTTTTATAGCCCCCAGCACAGAATATTTCACCAAGTTCACACTGAATACAAAACAGTTGTTTTGACTACATAGTGCAATATTTCCAGCAAACTTCCATGGATTTTCTCATTAATTAGTCTGACTGGTTGTACCTGTTATATTTCTCTCTCCAAGAAACCTTAGAACTCTCTGAAATAAATGAGCTATGTTCTCTGTTTTGCTGATAAAGTTGATTAAAATAAGCAATAACATTAAGCATGTGGACTGAGAATTTCTGTAAATGTAAAACCTGAAAAACTTAATTTCAAGATTCTAGTAACTGGTTTAACTGCAGTCCCTAAAACTCCACTAAATATTTCCCTGCTATTTACCTATGAAACCATTCCCTACTTCCATTTGAAGCAACTAATCAATCACCTTGGAGGAGGAAATGGCAACTCACTCCAGTATTCTTGCCTGGAAAATCCCATGGACTGAGGAGCCTGGTAGGCTACAGTCCATGGGGTCGCAAAGAGTTGGACCCGACTGAAAGACTTCACTTTCACTTTCAATCAATCACCTAGTGCTTGCACTACAAATTGCCATTCAGTTCAGTTCAGTTTAGTCGCTCAGTCCTGTCTGATTCCTTGCGGCCCCATGAAACGCAGCACGCCAGGCCTCCCTGTCCATCACCAACTCCCAGAGTTCACCCAAACCTATGTCCAATGAGTCGGTGATGCCATCCAACCATCTCATCCTCTGTCATCCCCTTCTCCTCCTGCCCTCAATCTTTCCCAGCACCAGGGTCTTTTCAAATGAGTCAGCTCTTTGCATCAGGTGGCCAAAGTATTGGAGTTTCAGCTTCAACATCAGTCCTACCAATGAACACCCAAGACTGAGCTCCTTTAGGATGGACTGGTTGGATCTCCTTGCAGTCCAAGGGACTCAAGAGTCTTCTCCAACACCACAGTTCAAAAGCATCAATTCTTCGGCACTCAGCTTTCTTTATAGTCCAACTTTCACATCCATACATGACCACTGGAAAAACCATAGCCTTGACTAGATGGACCTTTGTTGAAAAAGTAATGTCTCTGTTTTTTAATATGCTGTCTAGGTTGGTCATAACTTTTCTTCCAAGGAGTAAGCGTCTTCTAATTTCATGGCTGCAGTCACCATCTGCAGTGATTTTGGAGCCCCTCAAAATAAAGTCAGCTACTGTTTTCACTGTTTCCCCATCTATTTGCCATGAAGTGATGGGACTGGATGCCATGATCTTAGTTTTGTGAATTACCATTACCAACTTCCAAAATCCATGGAGCAACCATGCTAAAATGAGTTGTTCATTTGATTTCTCCCAACTGATGCACCCTAGATAACAAAGTCTTTTTTTAAACTTATTTTTAATTGGAGGATGATTGCTTTACAATTCTGTGTTGGTTGCTGCTGTACAACATGAATCGGCTGTAAGTATACACAGATTCCCCTCCCTCTTGAGCTTCCCTTCCCCTTCACAACAAACTGATGCCAATAAATGAGTTTCACTGGAAGGGGGAGAATCATCTCCTCTCCCTCTTCCCTGCCAATGGCCTCTCTCTGCTTTAAAGTCACTTTCACTTAGCAGATTTGCTATAGCCAGCACCTGCATTGCAAAACAATAGAGATAAAAGTTCCTTAAAGCCAGACAGGTGTTCTAATCCCGGCTCCTCTGACTGACTAGCTGTATAATCATGCACCCTTTGCTTCACTGTGCTAAAAGGTGGGATTGCTTTTTGGCTGATTCTGTTAAAGTAGCACATGAACTAGAAGGAGTGAAGTTGGCCAATACTTTAATATAATAGATGCAGTTTTGATGTATCTTATCATCATGTTGAGCCTCAAACATTAATAAAGCTTGGAAAGAAAAAAAAATTTAGAAATGAGAAATCAATTGGATGTTCCCAACCCTACTGCTGCAGGAGACACAAACAATTTCATCTGTTGCTATGTGTGGTTGGCTGCTGCCACCATGGTGGAGAGGTTCTCCTATAGTGAAAGCTTGGGCATGCTCCATGGTATTAAGTCCTATTCAGGCAATTATGTAGAAAAGGATACATGTCAAAAGCCCATTTCACAATGCATATGTTTCTAGTCCTTCTCTTATACCTAACTGCACTTTAGTTGTCTTATGTAATGATAGTTTCCTATTGGAACTGCTATCTCCAATGGTGGAAGGCTGTTCGCTCATTAAATCGCTTATCCAACCATGAAAACCCTGATGTGCAGAGCATGATTGACTTCCCTTCTTGGTACTGCATGCTATGTATAGTGTTATCAAAGATACAGCAGTCAGCACTTACGAGAAAAAAATGTATTATCAATCTGCCACCTCAAGAGTGTCACTTGCTATCTGGCTCTAGAAAGATGAAGTCATTAGCCACTTCAGTCATTGACCTTCAACACTCTCTGAAAGAAGTTCAGGGCAGAGACCAGGAATGAGGCACTCTGTGCTCTGGGAAACTAGGCTGTTGGATACTTGCAGGATAAATTTTTATGAACCCAATTTATTGCATCTCATAATACTTAGAAAAGTATTAAAATCATTAACTAAAGTTTCTGTGCCCTTGACCAGTAGTAACTGTCTACCAAGATGCTTTGACGCTTGTTCTGCTTCTCTGAAATCACGTATATGCTGACGGTATGCTGACCTTCTCCTGGTCTCTTCAGAGCAATTCCTCAGAGCTGGCTGGGAGGCTTTCTCCTGGGTTATAGTCCTAAGTCCCCAAATAAAACCAAAAATCACAGCTGTCACACTGGGCATTTTAATTTCAGTTGGCAAAAGTTCACCAATATATGATATGCAAGAGGATTTCCTATTGCGGTATGTTAAAAATCACATAAAGGTGTCACTGTATCAAATGAGGAGAAAATGTCCCTCCAAAGCAGCTAAGGGCCTCATTGAGGCCAGCACAAGAGAAACATATCTGGCATTAACCCTACCTCTGATAATGACAATTTTGGTATTCAGATATATCTACTTTTAAAAATAAGGTATCCTAATATTTTACTCTGAAATAGTCAATAGACTTACAGTGAAAACTCTAATGTGGATTCTATAACAGAAGTTTTACCACTGAAATTTGCAGCTTTTTGTCCCTTTATGCATAGGGGGATTATTAAAGTAGTATGTATTGATCAACTTTTGAAATTCCAAGTTTATACCTACAGTATATGAATGTGTCTCTGGATAGTATTCCTCCACAGAAGTTGATCTGTGTATGATTACCTTATTTGAAAAAATAAATTTTAGAAACTCATTTGAGGTGATTTTTTTTCATATTCTCTATGTATATAGAGAATTTACTGAAGCCTTGGATATTACTTAAAAACAGAGGCTATTCAAGTAAAAAATATCTAGAGTTACACTTTTTATTTATTCATAAGTTATTTCTAAAGTATGCCATCCTTGTTGTTTAAATGCTCTATGCTTCTGTAAGAACTCACCAATATTAGGTATTGTAGTTTCCAATCTCATAACTACCTACAGGTTGATTTTGTTTAAGATCCACCTGAAACCCTCAAACCTCATGTTGATAAGAATTTATTATGTTAATTTTATTTATTATGTTAATTTCTGTGATTTTCTTTTCCTAGCTAGAATATTAACTATATTACAAGAGGGTTACTAACATTATCAAAAGCTCCCTCTAAGATAACTTTGGTAATTATATCCATCAACTAGAAGGAGCGTATGTGGCTCACTCTTGATTCATTATTGTTTTAACCTCAGTTCAATCTCATTTAATATGAAAACTCAAAAGTTCAAAATAACCAGAATCAAATTCTGATGATCTCTTCAAAATAACACAGCAATGCACTATTTGAAAATTTTCTGCATAGCACCTAAGCCTAAAATAACCTGTCTGTATTTTGGAAAGCATGTTTGAGGAAGTACCAAGAAAGCAAAGCTAACCCAATTCCTACAGGAGAGTAAAAAATTATTAATTCACTGTAAATAATTAAACAGAGTATCCATCTTCCCAGTCTTGCTTATTTCTGTTGGAGACACACATTCTCTGATAGTGTTTCTCTTTCCCTGAGAGCTGCAACCACTCACTGCTCACTTATCACCCAAAACTGAGCACTCCACAGTAAGGTGCCTCAGCAGCCTTTTTATATTCCACAATTCTGCAGAGTTGAAGCGATCAGGAAAGGACACCAAACAGCGTGGAGCTACTCAGATTATCTGCATATTCAGTTCAGTTTCTCAGTCATGGCCTACTTTTTGTGACCCCATGGAAACAGCACGCCAGGCCTCTCTATCCATCAACAACTCTTGGGGTTTACTCAGACTCATGTCCATTGAGTCGGTAATGCCATCCAACCATCTCATCCTCTGTCATCCCCTTCTCCTCTGCCTTCAATCTTTCCAAGCATCAGGGTCTTTTCAAATGACTCAGTTCTTCGCATCAGGTGGCCAAAGTATTGGAGTTTCAGTTTAAGCATCAGTCCTTTAAATGAGTATTCAGGACTGATTTCCTTTAGGATGGGCTGGTTGGATCTCCTGGCCATTCAAGGGACTCTCAAGAGTCTTCTCCAATACCACAGTTCAAAAGCATCAATTCTTCAGTGCTCAGCTTTCTTTATAGTCCAATTCTCACATCCATACATGACTACTGGAAAAACCATAGCTTTGACCAGACGGACTTTTGTTGGCAAAGTAATGTCCCTGCTTTTTAATATGCTGTCTAGGTTGGTCAAAACTTTTCTTCTAAGGAGTAAGCATCTTTTAATTTCATGGCTGCAATTAACCATCTGCAGTGATTTTCAGTTCACTTCAGTTCAGCTGCTCAATTGTGTCCAACTCTTTGAGACCCCATGAATTGTAGCACGCCAGGCCTCCCTGTCCATCACCAACTCCCAGAGTCTACTCAAACTCATGTCCATCGAGTCAGTGATGCCATCCAGCCATCTCATCTTCTGTCTCCTTCTCCTCCTGCCCCCATCCCTCCCAGCATCAGGGTCTTTTCCAATGAGTCACCTCTTTGCATGAGGTGGCCAAAGTATTGGAGTTTCAGCTTCAACATCAGTCCTTCCAATGAACACCCAGGACTGATCTTTAGGATGGACTGGTTGGATCTCCTTGCAGACCAAGGGACACTCAAGAGTCTTCTCCAACACCACAGTTCAAAAGCATCAATTTTTTGGTGCTCAGCTTTCTTCACAGTCCAACTCTCAGTGATTTTAGAGCCCCCCAAAATAAAATCTGTCACTGTTTTCACGGTTTCCCCATCTATTTGCCATGAAGTGATGAAACCAGATGTTATGCTCTTAGTTTTCTGAATGTTGAATTTTAAGCCAACTTTTTCATTCTCCATTGTCAATTTCATCAAGAGGCTCTTTAGTTTTTCTTTGTTTTCTGCCATAAAGGTGGTGTCATCTGCATAGCTGAGGTTATTTATATTTCTCCTGGCAATCTTGATTCCAGTTTGTGATTCATCCAGTCTAGCATTTCTCATGATGTACTCTGCATGTAAGTCAAATAAGCAGAGTGACAAGATACAATCTTGATGTACTACTTTCTAAATTTGGAACCAGTCTGTTGTTTCATGTCCAGTTCTATATGTTCCTTCTTGACCTGCATACAGATTTCTCAAGAGGCAGGTCAAGTGGTCTGGTATTCCCATCACTTGAAGAATTTTCCACAGTTCGTTGTGACCCACACAGCCAAAGGCTTTGGCATAATCAATAAAGAAGAAATCAATATTTTTCTAGAACTCTCTTGCTTTTTCGATGATCCACCAGATGTTGGCAATTTGATCTCTAGTTCCTCTGCCTTATCTGAAACCAGCTTGAACATCTGAAAGTTCATGGTTCACATACTGTTGAAGCCTGGATTGGAGAATTTTGAGCATTACTTTGCTAACCTGTGAGTTGAGTGCAATTGTGTGGTAGTTTGAGCATTGTTTGACATTGCCTTTCTTTGGATTTGGAATGAAAACTGACCTTTTTCAGTCCTGTGGCCACTGCTGAGTTTTCCAAATTTTCTTGTATATTGATTGCAGCACTTTCACAGCATAATCTTTTAAGATTTAAAATAGCTCAACTGGAATTCCATCACCTCCCCTAGCCTTGTACGTAGTGATGCTTCCTAAGGCCCACTTGACTTCACATTCCAAGATGTCTGGTTCTAGGTGGGTGATTTCACCATTGTGATTATCTGGATCATGAAGATCTTTTTTGTACAGTTCTTCTGTGTATTCTTGCCACCTCTTCTTAATATCTTCTGGTTCTGTTAGGTCCAAACAATTTCTGTCCTTTATTGTGCCCATGTTTGCATGAAATGAGTAAAAACTCGAAGTGACATATGGAATGAGCTACACATGTATGGAGGGGAGCAGAAGTGGGGGAATGTCTTCGTAGGGTTGGGGGATAGATCTTTCACCATATTCATGGAGAACCAGGGAAAAGTGGGCTATAAAGTAAAACAGGCACACACAGGCAGGGCACCATGTATGTCTGGAAAGTGGAAAATTGAGAGCTACATCACTCCCTGATTCCATCTAGTTTCTGGTTCTACTAGACCCTCAAAAGTCAGGCTCTCACCTACTGCCCTGGGAGGCTAGTGAGATGGCATTTCTAAGTAAGATCCACAGTATTGTTTACACTGCTATGAAGCAAACATAGGGATCAACTGAATTACACATTGTTGAAAAGACAAAATGTCACATGCACACTGGAGAGTAGCTTAATGGGCTTTCCTTGTGGCTCAGACGGTAAAGAATCTCCCTGCAATGTGGGATGCCTGGGTTCGATCCCTGGGTTGGGAAGAATCCCGGGAGAAGGGAATGGCTATCCATCCCAATATTCTGGCCTGAAGAATTCCATGGACAGAGGAACCTGGAAAGCTACAGTCTGTAGGCTCGCAAAGAGTTGGAGACAACTGAGGAGTTTCACTTTATGAAGTTAAACATACCCTTACAATATGGCAGGCATCCTATGCACACCTATGTTTTTAATCAAGAGAAAGAAAATACATTTCAAAACAACAGTACAGATAACCAAACATAGAAGTCAAAACCAGGGAAAAACCCAAAAGGCCGCCATCTGGTTAATAAGTAAAACTGTGAGATATTCATACAATGATAAGTATTCCACAATAAAAAGATAAAACACTTCTCTTAACCTCAACTGTATGGATGAATCTCAAAAGTATCATGCCAAGTAAAAGAATCCAGAAACAACAGACTGAAGGATGCTGTACAATTCCATTTATATGATTTTCAAAAAAGGTAAAACTATAGTGATAAAAAGTAGATCAGTGATTTCCAGGGCCAAGGGTTCAGGCAAAGGATGGAATCAAAAGTGCATGTGGTAAGCTCAATAATGCCCCTCACCCATGAGATAAGAGGAACTTTGCAGATGTGTTTAATTTAAGGACCCTGAGACAGGAATATTATCCCAGACTTTATCCAGTTGGGTCTTTTGTAATCGTGATGAGTAGATGAAGAAGTCACAAGGATGGGCACAGGAGGAGTTACAGGAAGAGAACAAATGTAACCATTAAAGATTGGGGTGATATGACCTCAAGCCAAGGAAACTTCTAGACTCTTCTAGAAACTGTAAGAGGCAAAGAAAAGGAAGGGGTTTTTCCCCTCGAGCCTTCACAAGGAGACAGCTTTATCAATACCTCGTTTCCGTAAGACTCATTTTGAAATTCTAATATCTAGAAGTGTAAATGAATACATTTGTGTTGATTTAAGCCATTACTTTTGTGGTTGTTTGTTTCAATTGCAATAGGATATTAATGTAGAACATGAGAGAATTTGCTGATAAGTGATAGAAATGTGGTTGTGAGAAAAAAAAAAAAGAAATGTGGTTGTGGTTATAAGACTACATAAACATGTCAAACCTCATTGAACTATAGACTTTTATGAATTATACGTAAATTATATAAAGTTGATAAAAAGGAAAAGTATATTTAATGTCTATTCTATTATCATTCTCTCATGTAAATTTACCTGTAATTCCCTAAATTTCCTCATTTCTCCTATTAATATCTTAGTACCCTTCCAAATGCAACTGAATTCACAAAGTCTTCTAAGATGACTCTAGCTTCCTCTATATTCCAGTAGCTCTCAAATTTTATCCCTTGCATAGCTTTTATGATTTTTTTGCCTTATGGTATAAATATTTGTAATAATTCATCTTCCATGGCAATTTGTAGGTTTCTTGAGACCATGAATATTTGTGCTCTGAAAGCAATCCAGAACAAATCCTTGCAAATAGCACTCATTTCATAAAGATGTGTTAAAAAAATTCATTAATTCATTCATGCCTTTATTTAACCAGCAAACATTACCTGGATCATTATTATGTGCCTGGTTCCACATTAGAAACTAGGTATTAAAATGTCTTTTCTGGTTATCACAAAGTTCTTTCCCTTTTTTACTTCTATAGCCAGAGAGTCAGCACATTTATTGTGCTAAGAATTTCTATTTGTCCATAAAAGAGAGCAAGATAAACACAGTACAGACATCTCCTAAGGTGATTAAAAAGCACTCAAACAGCCCTGTGTATCTGGGCTCCATTTGCTCTCTTAGGTATAGAGCTCCACACAGCTTGGATGACCTGTGATGTCAGTGTGTTATTGCCTACAGTCCCGATTCCTGCTTTGTTAAACAGCATGATGAGCCAGCTATTCAATTTCTTCCTCTCAACTCCAAAGGCACTACGCTGCTCTTCCAATTATGTAATAGATTCTGCTGCGGTGGTGACTGCTGTTAACATTTTTACTGTGTAGAGCCAGGCTTTCTATCGTGCAATCACATTAAGTGACAGCCAAGCAGTTCTGCAAAAGACAGGCAAATAATCTAGGTTGGATGACAAAACATACTTTACATTAAATTTTAAACTATTGGCTAATAAAGTTGCTGGGAAAATGAAGGTGGTCCCCATATACACTAACTGGATTGCAAATGCTGGCATGTACAATTTTCACCTCATGGGATTCCTATGAGCCTATTTTATTTTTAAGAGGTTTGAACTAAACCATTGTATTCACTGGCCTCATAAAAGTTTGATATCTGATTCAGCTAGTACTTCTCTTCTTTTTACAGAAATTGTACTGAAAAATGGAAAGTCATGTTTCATATTTTTATTCTACTACAGGAAAAAACTTCTAAAGTGTCACCTATGCAGAGCTGTAAGTGATACTAATTTCTCTCCTCAGAGTTTAGGAGATATAAATTTCTGGAAGATTTTAGCTATATTCTGGAAAGAACTGACTTCTATCTTTTTAGATTTCTATCAACATTTCCAACATTTTTAACCCTGAAAAAATAATAGTCATTTATATTGGGACACTATTAGATAAGCAAAATATGTTTCAAACCTATTGCCTATCTTCTACTTTTAAGTGTTTACCCTAACATTTTACTATTTATTTTTCAAAATTAAAGATTTTGAAAAGTGTTTACAGTGACTATCTGTTTATGATTAAATTTCACTTAACTTTCTTATTCACACACCTACCAGTTCCTCTGAGGCTTCCCAGGTGGCTCCAGTGGTAAAGAAACTGCCTGCTAATGGAGACACAAGAGATATGGATTTGGTCTGTGGGTCAGGAAGATCCCTTGGAGTGGGCAATGGCTACCCACTCCAGTATTCTTGCCTGGAAAATTCTATAGACAGAGGAACTTGGTCCTACACTCCATGGGGTCGCAAAGAGTCAGACATGACTAAGCCATGAGCATGCATGCACATGCATGCACATGCACACACACACACAAATACACACACACACACACACACAAATTCCTCTATCAATCCAAGGATCCATTTTATTTTGGACACATTTCAAGTAAATTAACTGCAGACATCAGTGAATTTTACTCTAGGTACTTTAGAACATGCAGCATTATTAGAATTCCATATTTACTTATAGTTTTTTATTTTAAATAAAACCTACATATGAAAAGTGCAAATTTTAGATGTCTATTCATTAATTTTCTGACATAGCTTACAGTTGTGTCATCAAAGCTTCTGTCAAGATATATATGAACTCCACTCTCAGACATCCTTCTTTCCATCCAATATTCTCTCCTCCATGCTCAAGGTCAATCTCAACTCTGATTTTTCCCACTGAATTTTAGTAGCCACTTATCTATATTTTTGAGCCAAGAAATTTAGTGAATTTTGAAACAGAAACTACAAAACAGAAGAATGGAACAAAATGACAGAGAAAAAAACTCTGAAAATCCACTTCTCCATAAAATCAGAAAGAGCACCTAGGAAAACTGTCAAAATCAACTTCCTGAGAACTCTGGAAATCACTAATGACTGGTAACCATCTCAGAGGCATTTATTTAAAAACAGAAAGAAATTAAACAGCCAAATCTCAGTTTAAGAAAAGGTGCACTTTGTATTATTTTAATTTGCCCTAAACCCACTCCTCTCCAACTTTTCAGTAGGTTTGAAAATCAATAGCCTTGCAACTATGGTAGCTATGAAAACCAGCATGCTAAAAGCTACTAGATAAATAAGAAAAGATTTGCAGTGCCACAAAAACCTTATCCCCAAAGAACTGTTACCATTTGACCTGTCTGGCAGCTTGCTGAAAAATTCATTATCAGAGTCTGTCTTAATTTAAACTCCCTCTATAAGCTTGCTCCGTGGGAAGAGTCCCATCCCTAAGGTATTTGGGGCAAATTATCAGGGCTAATTGTTTAACTTTGAAGTTGCCTGAGGTGGAACTAACAAGAGTCTGACAAAAAATATTAATACTTAGAAGGCAATGGCAACCCACTCCAGTACTCTTGCCTGGAAAATTGTATGGATGGGGGAGCCTGGTTGGCTGCCGTCTATGAGGTCGCAGAGTCGGACACGACTGAAGCGACTTAGCAGCAGTAGCAGAAGGACATGCATATATGAAGAGTTCTGTGCATGCCCAGGGAAGACATGACCCTAATCTCACTCTTCTGACTGAGCAGAACTTAAGGTTCTGCTCAAGCAAGCAAAGGCTAAATAAGAGTTGTAAACTATCTGTCAGACTATCAGACACATACCTTAGCACACACAAGAAACTCCTTGGCAAAGGCTGGGAGAATTAATGGTTCAAAACACCTAAAGAAATCTCCATCAAATCTTTAGATGACAACTAAAATAACCACAGACTTCAATGGCTTCATCAGCAATAGTATACAGACTTCAGAGAAGTTGTCCAGGAAAGTCGAGAAACAAACAGAAGAAACATCAAGCAGTGAAAACAACGTATCCTGGAAGGAGGTGGTATTTCCAGAGTTTCCACAATATATTATTTTTAAAGATCAAGTGGTTGCTATTTTTTAAAATAAAGTATCAATTTTTTTAAAATATCAATTTTAACCCGAGGGTGGGCATTAAGAAAATCACTAGAATACATACAGCAAAAGAAACAAGAGAATTAAACTGGTGTATAGAAAAGTATCATTTTAATACAAAAGAAGACAGAAATGAGAAATAGAGGAAAAAAGAAAAACAAAGAAAATAACAAAATGGAAGACACAAATCATACTTTACCAGTGTGAGTGTGTGCTAAAAGTCACTTCGGTCATGCCCAACTCTTTGTGACTGTATGGACTGTAGCCTGCCAGGCTCCTCTGTCCATGCAATTCTGCAAGCAAGAACACTGGAGTGGGTTGCCATGCCCTCCTCCATAGGATCTTCCTGACTTCTGATGTCTTCTGCATTGACAAGAGGTACTTTACCACGAGAGTGACCTGAGAAGCCCCTTATCAGTAATTACATTACATGTAAATGAGTTAAACATACCAACTCAAAGACAGAGATTAAGAGTAAATTTTAAAAATGATTATGTGTACCCTTTTCCCTTTCTTCTTGGCTCTACTTGGTCTTGGTCTCTGGTATTGCCACGCAGACCGGGTCAAGTAGAGCCAAGAAGAAAGCTCTTTCCCAATAATTTTTGGAGGTCTTGTGAGATTAAACAAGACCAAATAAATAAATAAATAAATAAATAAATAAAAATAAAAAAATAAAAATGATTACGTGCATATTCCCTGGTGGCTTCCCAGGTGGCTCAGGGGTTTTCTTGGTGGCTCAGATGGTAAAGAATCTGCCTAAAATGCAAAGACTCAAGTTTGAACCCCAGATCAAGAAGATCCTCTGGACAAAGGAATGGCTAACCACTCCAGTATTCTTGCCTGGAGAATTTCATGTACAGAGGAGCCTGGTGAGTGAAACTCCTTGGGGTTGCAAAGCCCTGAACACAACTGAGCAACTAACACTGTCACTTCACCCATATATTATCATATAAGAGATACATTTAAAGAAACAAGTAGGTTGAAATATAAAGATGTAAAAAGTTAAACAAGGCAAACAGTACCAAAAACAGAGCTGTAATGGCTATGGCATTCATTAAATGGACGGTGAAACAAAAATTTTTGGTAGACACAAAGAAGGAACAGGTGACTTCACAGGGGAATTCTACCAAACACATAAAGAAGAGGTAACACCTATTCTCAAAATATTCCAAAAATTTGCAGAAGATGGAATACTCCCAAATTCATTCTATAAGGCTACCATTACCCCAACACCAAAGACACTACAAAAAAAGAAAATTACAGGATAATATCTCTGATGAATATAGACATAAGAAATATGAGATTGGCAAAACAAATTAAAATATGTAAAATGTATTATATCTTGCAAATTAAAAATATGTAAAATGTATCATATTATCATATCATTTTCCCAATAAAAAGAAATACAAAAAGGCAAAATGGTTATCTGAGGAGGCCTTAAAAATAGCTGAGAAAAATGAAGCAAAAGGCAAAGGATAAAAGGAAAGAAATACCCATTTGAATCTAGAGTTCCAAAGAATAGCAAGGAGAGTTAAGAAAGCATTCCTAAGTGACAAAGCAAAGAAATAGAGGAAAACCATAGAATGGGAAAGACTAGAGATCTCTTCAAGAAAATTAGAGATACCAAGGGAATATTTCATGTGAAGATGGGCAAAATAAAGGACAGAAATGATATGGACCTAACAGAAGCAAAAGAGATTAAGAGGTGGCAAGAATACTCAGAAGAAATAAACAAAAAATGATCTTAATAAACTGGATAACCATGATGGTGTGATGACTCACCTAGAGCCAGACATCCTGGAGTATGAAGTCAAGCAGACCTTAGGAAGCATCACTATGAACAAAGCTTGTGGAGATGATGGAATTCCAGTTGAACTATTTCAAATCCTAAAGGATGATGCTTCAAAAGTGCTGCATTCAATATGCCAGCAAATTTGGAAAACTCAGCAGTGGCCACAGGACTGGAAAACATCAGTTTTCATTCAAGTCCCAAAGAAGTACAATGCAATAGAATGTTTAAACTATTGCACAACTGCACTCGTTTCACATGCTATCAAAGTAATGCTCTAAATTCTTCAAGCTACGTGTCAATACTACATGAAATGAGAACTTCCAGATGTTCAAGCTGAATTTAGAAAAGGCAGGGAAACCAGAGATCAAATTGCCAACATCTGTTGGATCATAGAAAAAGCAAGAGAATTCCAGAGAAAAACATCTAATTCTACTTCATTGACTACATTAAAGCCTTTGACTGTGTGGATAACAATGAATTGTGGAAAATTCTGAAAGAGATGGGAATACCAGACCACCTTTATCTGCCTCCTAAGAAGCCTGTATGCAGATCAAGAAGCAACAACTAGAACCGGATATGGAATAAGAGGCTGGCTCAAAATTGGGAAAGGAGTCCATCAAGACTGTATATTGTCACCCTGCTTATTTAATTTATATGCAGAGTACATCATGCAAAATTTCAGGCTAGATGAAGCACAAACTGGAATCAAGATTGCTGAGAGAAATATTCAATAACCTCAGATATGCAGATGACACCACCTTCATGGCAGAAAGCAAAGAAGAACTAAAGAGCCTCTTGATGAAGTGAAAGAGGAAAGTGAAAAAGTTGGCTTAAAACTCAACATTCAGAAAACAAAGATCATGGCATCGAGCCCCATCACTTCATGACAAATAGATGGGGGAAATGATGGAAACAGTGACAGACTTTATTTATTTGGTCTTCAAAATCACTGCAGATGGTGACTGCAGCCATAAAATTAAAAGATGCTTTCTCCTTGGAAGAATACCTATGACAAACCTAGAAAATGTATTAAAAAGCAGAAACATTACTTTGCCAACAAAATCTTTATAGTCAAAGCTGTGGTTTTCCCAGTAGTCCTGAATGGATGTGAGAATTGGACCATAAAGAAGACTAAGCACAGAATTCATTCTTTTGACCTGTGGTGTTGGAGAAGACTCTTAAGAGTCCCTTGGACAGCAAAGAGATCAAACCATTCAATTCTTATGGAATTCAACCCTGAATATTCATTGGAAGGATTGATACTGAAGCCAAAGCTCCAGTACTTTGGCCACCTGATGCAAGTGAGTGAGTGAGTGAAGTTACTCGGGCATGACCAACTCTTTGCAACCCTATGATCTTTAGCCTGCCAGGCTCCTCCGTCCATGGGATTTTCCAGGCAAGGATACCAGAGTGGGTTGTCATTTCCTTCTCCTGATGTGAAGAGCCAACTAGTTAGAAAAGACACTGATGCTGGGAAAGAGTGAAGGTAGGAGAAGGGAATGACAGAGGATAAGATAGTTGAATGGCATCACCCACTCAATGGACATGAGTTTGAGCAATCTCTGGGAGATGGTGGAGGACAGGGAAGCCTGGTGTAGTGCAGTCCATGGGGTCAAAAGGAGTTGGACATGACTGAGAGACTGAACAACAACAAAAATGTATCATACACCATGATCAAGTCAAATTTATTACAGGTATGCAAGGATGGTTCACATTTTCAAGTCAGTTAATGTGATATACCACATTAACAAAAAGAAAGATTAAAACTACATGATTATCTCAATAGGTGCAGAAAAGGCATTTGATACATTTCAGCATCCAATTATGATAAAAATACCAACTCATCAAAGTTGGTATAGAGGGAACACATCTTAAAGTAACAAAGGTCATTTATGAAAAACCCACAGCTAACATCACATGTAACAGTGAAAAGCTGAAAGCTTTTCCTTTATAACTGGAAACAAGACAATGATGTCTACTCTCATTACTTCCATTCACATAGTACTGGAAATTCACAGCAATCACATAAGAATAAGTAATAAAAAGACATCAAATTGGAAGGGATAAAATATAATTGTCACTATCTATAGATAAAATGATACTATATATGTATAACCTTAAAGTATCCAGTAAAAACTAACAGAAAAATGAATTCAGTAAATTTTCAGGAACAAGATTAATATACAGAAATTTGTTTTGTTTCTATATTCTAATAATGAGTTATCAGATAAATTAAGGACACAGTCTCATTTATGATTTCATCAAAAATTAAAATACCTAGGATGCTTAACCATGGATTGTACCCTGCCAGCCACTGTCCATGGAATTTTCCAGGCAAGAATACTGGAGTGGGTTGCCATTTCCTACTCTAGGGAATCTTTCAGACCTAGGGCTCAAACCCATGCCTCTTATATCTCCTCCACTGGCAGGCAGATTCCTTGTCACTGCACCACCTGGGAAGCCATACAAACACACATACACAGAGTGGAATATTACTCAGCCATAAAAAGAATAAAGTTATACTACTGCAACAATATGGGGTGGACCTAGAATATATTATGTAGTGAATTAATTCAGAAAAAAAATGCAAATACTCTGTTATCACTCATAAATACAATCTAAAAAAATAAACAAATATGTACATATATATAACTAAAAACAGATTCACAGATGAAGAGAACTCAAGAGTGGTTATTAGTGGGGAAAGGGAAGGGAGAAGGGGCAAGATAGCAGAACATTATTAAGAGAGGCAAACCACTACATATTAAAGAAGCAAAAAAGATATATTGTACAGCAAGGGAAATATAATTATTTGTAATAATTTTAAATGGGACATAATCTATAAAAATACCAAATCACTATGTTGTACACCAGAAACTAATATTGTAAATCAAGAAAAGGAATTTATTAAAGGATACTAGGCTTTCCAACAAGGCTAGTCTCTGAGTAACAACATCCAATCACATGGTAATTGTTTTTCTGGGGGATACAAACCCAGGGGGCAGGGAATAATAACCACAAATCAGATTCTGCTGGCTAAGCAAACTGATCCCTGACTGTAATCCAAAAAATCCAGGAAACACACAGCATGACTTACCTTAGGAATAGCACTCGAACCTGCAGATGAGCCAAGAAAAGGTATTTGAACTGACCAAATGTCACCTACCTCTTGATCCTACACTAAAAATCCCAGGCCTCCAGAGCAAGTGGACTGCAAATTCTTTTCTAGGGCCTTCAGATATTACTAAAATTTCCAAAGTTTTCCTAGCTGATAAGTAGCTAAATCAGGACTCTTACCTCAGGGTCTAGATTCTTAATGCTCAAAGTGTGGTTTGTGGACAATCAGTGTCAGCATCATCAGTGCTTGTTATCATTTCACATTCTTAGCCAACATTTCTTGGCTTCCCCAGTGGCTTAGCGGTAAAGAACCCACCCCTTCAATGCGGGAGTCGCAGGAGATGTGGGTTCAATCCCTGGGTCGGGAAGATCCCCTGGAGAAGAGCATGGGTTACCAGAGTTTCTGTCTGGAGAATCCCGTGGATGGAGGAGCTTGGTAGGCTTTAGTCCATAGGGTTGCAAAGAGTTGGCTACAACTGAAGCAACTTAGCACACACGCAAGGGGAGAATAATACCTGCTTTTCCTATTTTAGAGATTGTTAATGAAAGTCTTTGTTGAAGTTTTCACTGCCCTACAGAAGAATGAGAAAATTCAGGATAGGACTTCCCAAAAGTCCATTTTAGGTTGTTTAAGCGACTTTTTATATCCCTAGGTCAGGAAGATCCCCTGGAGTGGGAGATGACAACCCACTCCAGTATTCTTGCCTCGAGAATTCCATGGACAGAGGAGGCTGGCAGGCTATAATCCATGGAATCACAAAGAGTTGGACATGACTGACCACACACATTTAAATAAAATTATCTTTGCTATTTTGCTATGATCATGCCCTTTTGTGAGTGATGGTGATAGTATATAATAACATTTTTATCTCTCAAATATCCTTATTTGATAAAATACAAATTTGGACCCTCTTTTGACATTGTGGGGCTTTTATTTTTCTTTGTGTAAGTTTACTAGTCTTTGAAACCCCCAAATATGTGATCCACTATGTGAAAATGCTTGGAAAGCTACAAAAGTGAAATAAAACATGAAATGTTCCTATCTTATATAAGCACGGAACACTTGCTGCTGAGAAAACTCATGTTTGAAAGCAAGAAGGTTATGCTCAGTGTCCAGAAATGTAAATGTCTTTAACTCTCTCCTGTATTCCTTGGCTCATGGGAAGAAAGAGAAAGACCCAACCAGATGATTTTCTCCTTGCTCCCTTGGAATACCTCCTGAAGGTGTTAGGACTCTATTCAAGTCCCAAGCCTTAGGCCCCTGAGTTTTCTGTTCATAAAGTGAACCCTGAAGGTGAGATGTACCTTTTTGCCATTCTTTAATTTTTATTTCACAGGGCATGTGCCTTATCCTACAAGGTGAAGGAGAAAGATTTGTTGTCCACTTGATTACTGTCAGTAATTCTACAGTGGGCACAAAATACCTATTGTGGGTGAAAATAAATGTAATCTTTTCTTATATAAACATTTAAAATGGAAATAAATCATTTTAAGTATTTTTTTCCTAAAAAAGTCAAGACGGCCTGTTCATACATTATTAAGACCGCAATATCCCCAAGTTGATCTACAGATTCAATGTATTCCTTTTGAAATATTAGCTAACACTTTTTTACCTAAATTACCAAGATAATGCTAAAACCATATGAAAATGCAAGAAAATTTAAATAACCGAAACAGTCTTTAAAAAGTAAAAGAATTTGGAGGACTCACACCTCTGAGTTTTTGCATCATCAAGCACAAGCAACACATATTTATTTCTTAAATCTAAAATCCCTGCTCTTTTTCATCCCTAATCCATCACACTTCCTATTTTAATGCAAATGTATATACATATGTGACAGGCATACATTAACATAAATTTTTAGAAATACACAATAACTCTTATGAAATATTTTCTTAAAATTTGGAATGGAAAAGGGACTGGCCATTTATCTCTCACTCTTTCTCCCAAGTTAGCTAACCACAATTAGTAAAACTGCAACCCAAACTTAATATGAGACCCTGAAAGAGAGATACATTATTACTTAATCTTTAAATCTATAAAGCTTTAACATATTTCTCTGAATTTTAAATACAATAATGTCTGATAATCAAATAGGATTTTAGCATCTGCAAATAACATTATGTCAGCTCATGTAAAAATGTGTTTATTAAAGAAATGATGACCTATTAACAAATATTGAGCCAACATATAATTGTTCTGTTTTTATATCCTTGTTTTCTTTCAAGAATAAACTTTTTGGCCATATAACAATTCAAAATTAAGCAATCTAAGTAAGGAAATTCAAAGACAGATATTTCTGTATTAATAAAGTTTTACATACTGAAAGACAATTAAAATTCTAGAGCTACCAGAGATATTGATATCGTTCAGCCAAAGCTCTCATTTCTAGTGACACAGGTCACTCAGACATTTTCAGCCCAGTGTTCTCTTCTCTGTGTAATGAACACACACATTAATGATTAACCCTGTAGGAATAAAGTACACCTTTTCACAAAGCTTCCCTTCTCTCTTTTATTTGTTGTCTCCTAGCTTCAGTTTTGTATAATTGTCTCTAATATTTTTTTTTTTTATTTTTTTATTTTTTATTTTTTTTGTAAATCCATATTTATTTATTTATTTATTTTTTTTAATTTTTATTAGTTGGAGGCTAATTACTTTACATCATTACAGTAGTTTTTGTTATACATTGATATGAATTAGCCATGGATTAATATTTTTGATAGTGATTCTAAACCTTAAGCACAGTTTATGCTCAAAAATATCATGTATTATTTAAGGGGGAGGGAAGGTGTGTTAAATGCATTCCTATATATTAGCCCCCCAGGGAGACTTTGAAAATGTGGCTTAATGGTTAAGTCTAGACAATATATTCTGATACACAACTATATATCCTTAGCTACCTCATATATAGTTAACTGTTAGTATACAATTTGTGTTCTAGTTCCACTATTTGAGAATTCACACAGAGCCAAGCTTTATATCTCATAACTTTTAAAAACATTTCAATAAAATTAGACATTGTGACTGGCAGACTAACTTGGTGGCATTTTTTCCCCCTAATGGAATTAATCATTGCCTCTAGAAGTTAAGTGAAACTCTGAATTCAATGTGACCATGCAGATTTTACAACTTACTTGAACTGTTCCATTGATGGCAAAGAATCTCTCTATCAGCCACTGCTGTAAACTTTGCATTTGGCACTTTTGAACCATGAAGACAAACATAATAATAAAAGGATATGAATAAGAAGTTAACAGCTTTTGCATCAGTGTTTCTCACATCATTGGTAGTTGAGTAGATTCTATGTAATTTTTACTCAGGGGTAGAGCTAAATTAAGAATATGTCTTTTAAAGTTGAAGATAAAAGGTCATCATTTACTCGACAGGTATAGATAAAAGGAAAAATTACAAAATACCAGTAGAGTTGAGAATGACATAGGGCCTCCAGGCATTTTGCATTTTGTTGGAAAAAAAGTTGGACAAACATACTAACTGGTACACACAACATTTTTTCCTCACATTCTTGTATAGTCCTCTACCTGCCAAGGAAAATAGTTCTCTCTGATTTAGCTGTGAAACCATTTATTTTGATTGGGTTATTTAATAGATCTAACCATATGAGAGAAAGGTAGGGAATTAAATGAAAGACAAAATAGGAGACTAGGTTAAAAATGAGGTGTATTAAGCTAGGTTTTCCAGAGAAACAGAACCAGTGTGTGCGTGTGTGTGTGTGTGTGTGTGTGTGTACATATTGCTGGCTTTTGGACTTGAACATATACTGCTGGTTTTCCTGAATGTCTAAACTGTTGGCTGCAGATCTTGAGACTTGCTAGGCTCCATAATCACATGAGGTAATTCTTTGTAATAATATGTGATTATGGAGCTTAAGATGCCAAAAACCCAGCAGGCTCAAGACCCAAGAAGAATCGCTCCAGTGTGAGTCTGAAGACTGGAACAGACCAATGTCCCAGCTTATTCAGTCAGACAAGAGGAGTTCCATCTTACTTAGACTTTTTGTTTTATTCCAAACTTTAACTGATAGAATGAGGGCCCCCAATATCAAGGAAGGCAACATGTTTTACTCAGTCAATTGAAATGATTTGTCTCATCCATAAACTCCTCCACAGTCACATCTAGAATAATATTTTGCCAAGTATTTGGGCACCCTATACCCAAGTCAAATTGCCACATCAAATTAATTATCATATAGGCAAAACAGGAGATAATTTTTGAAAGCAGAACAATCAACCATCTATTGCAATATTTTCATTTGAATTCAGGCAACTGAATTCTGGTTGTACTCAATGGAAGGTTATCCTTTATTTATCTTGTGCCTACTCTACCACGAATACAGCACACTATTGCAGCTCCAGTGTATATGATTATATCATCCAGAATTCTTTATACATTTAATATTTGTTGAATGAGTTAGTGGATGACCAATTATCATTTAAATTTATTTTAATAATAACTGACATTGTTTATATCATTTTAGAGTTGCCACAGCACTTTTACATACTTTATATCATCCAAGCATTATGATCCCAATTGCACAAATAAAAAAATAATGTTCAGAAATAGTATTGACACACAGCTAGAAGTCATCAGTGTAATACATGAAACCAGAGCTCCTGAACCTAATCTGTATAGCACAGCAAATATAAGGAAATTATTAGATGAAATTAAGGGGAAAAAAAAGGATATACACTGACCTCCTTTAGAAGTGAATATAATTATAGATGTTATTTAAGAATTTCAATAATTGCAAAAAAATCCTTTGAGAAAATTCAACCCCTATTTATGATTAAAAACCCTCCAGAAAGTAGGCATAGAAGGAATACACCTCAACATAATAAAAGCAATATGCAACAAACCCACAGCAAACATTATCCTCAAGGGCAAAAAATTTAAAGCATTTCTTCTAAAATCAGGAACAAGACAAGGGTACCCACTCTCACCACTACTATTCAACACAGTTTTGGATGCCCTAGTGGCAGCAATCAGAGAAGAAAAAGAAATAAAAGAAATTCAAGTTGGAAAAGAAGTAAAACTCTCAGTGTCTGCAGATGAGATGATCACCTACATAGAAAACCTTAAAGATACCACCAGAAAATTACTAGAGTTAATCAATGAATGTACTAAAGTCACAGGATATAAAATTAATATAAAGATATTCCTTTCATTCCTATGCACTAACAATGAAAAATCATAAAGAAAAATCAAGGAAACAATCTCATTTACCATTGCAATGAAAATGAATAAATTATTTAGGGATGCATTTACCTAAAGAAACAAAACACCTGTATACAGAAAACTATAAAACACTGATGAAAGAAATTAAAAATGACACAAATAGATGGAAAAATATACCATGTCCTTGGATTGGAAGAATCAATAGTGTGAAAATGAGTATACTACCCAAAGCAATCTATAGATTTAATGCAATTCTTATCAAGCTACCAACAGTATTTTTCACAGAAATAGAACAAATAATTTTGCAATTTGTATGACAACACAAAAGACCCCAAGTAGCCAAATCAATCTTCAGAAAGAAGAATGGAACAGGAGGAATAAACCTCCCCAACTTCAGACTATACTACACAGTTACAGTCATCAAGAGAGCATGGTACTTGTACAAAGACAGAAATATAGATCAACAGAACAAAAGAGAAAGTCTGGTGTGAAATGCACACACCTATGGACACCTTATCTTTAATAAAGGAGGCAAAAATATATGGAGAAAAGACAATCTCTTCAACAAGTGATGCTAGGATCTGTAAAAGAATGAAACTAGAACATTTCTAATACCATACACAAAAATAAATTCAAAATGGGTTAAAGACTTAAATGTAAGACCAGAAACTATAAAACTCATAGGGGAAAGCATAGGCAGAACACTCTGTGCTCATAAATCACAGAAAGATCCTCTATGATCTGTCTCCCACAATAATGGAAATAAAAACAAAAAGAAACAAATGGGACCTAATTAAACTTAAAAGGTTTTGCACAACGAAGGAAACCATAAGCAAGGTGAAAAGACAGCCCTCAGAATGGGAGAAAATACTTACAAATGAAACAACTGACAAATAATTAATCTCCAAAATATACAAGCAGCTCATGCAGCTTAATACCAGAAAAATGAAGAACCCAATCAAAAAGTGGGCAAAAGACCCATACAGACATATATCCAAAGAAGACATACAGATGGCTAATAAACAATGAAAAGATGTTCAACAATCGCTTATTATTAGAGAAATACAAAACAAAACCACAATAAGTATCATCTCACACCTGCAGAATGGCCATCATCAAAAAGTCTACAAACAATAAATGGCAGAGAGGGTATGGAGAAAAAGAACCCTCTTAAACTATTGTGGGAATGCAAGCTGGTACAGCCACTATAGAGAACAGTGTGGAAATTCCTTAAAAAACTGGGAATAGAAATGCCATATGACCCACCATTCTCACTGCTAGGCATATATCCTGAGGAAACCAGAAATGAAAGAGACACTTTTACCCCAGTGTTCACTGAAGCACTATTTACAAATGTAAGCAATCTAGATGTCCACTGTATTTGAATGTATATAGAAGTTGTGGTTTATAGACATGATGGTATATTACACCACTATAAGAAGGAATTGAAGAAGGCAATGGCAACCCACTCCAATACTCTTGCCTGGAAAATCCCATGGACAGAGGAGCCTGGTAGGCTGCAGTCCATGGGGTCATGAAGAGTCAGACACGACTGAGCGACTTCACTAATGACCTCACTAATAATGAAGTGGATGAACCTGGAGTCTATTATACAGAGTGAATTAAGTCAGAAAGAGAAAGGCAAATACTGTATATTAATGCATATATATGGAATTTAGAAAGAT
The DNA here is from genome assembly GCF_023699985.2 of Odocoileus virginianus. Lineage (NCBI taxonomy): Eukaryota > Metazoa > Chordata > Mammalia > Artiodactyla > Cervidae > Odocoileus > Odocoileus virginianus. The sequence continues at coordinate 20,843,966 of NC_069698.1, forward strand.
AGTACTGATGATCCTACATGCAGGGCAGCAAGGGAGACAGAGACATAAACAATAGACTTTTGGACTCAGTGGGAGAAGGCAAGGGTGGGATGATTTGAGAGAAAAGCATTGAAGCATATACATTACCATATGCAAAACAGATACATTACCATATGCAAAACAGATGGCCAGTGCAAGTTCAATGCATGACGCAGGGCACCTAAATTCAGTGGTCTGGGACAACCTAGAGGAATAGGGAGGAGGATTCAGGATGGGGGCAATACATGCACACCTATGGCCAATTCATGCTGTGTATGGCCAAAAAAAAAAATCACAATATTGTAAAGAATTATTCTCCAGTTAAAATTAAAAATTGTTGTGTTTAACATACATTGACTTGTTTAATAGTTTCGATAACCATATGAGCCAAAGCGTCTTATCACTGTTTCACCCTGCAGAAATTGAAGTGTAACCTACACAAGATTGTATGGGTGATAGCTATTAGAACCAGGTTTTCCACTGAGATCTAACTAATCCTCAAAGCCTGTGCTTCTAACCAAAGTAAAATAGCATCATTTATTCTTTAACATACCCAAAAGTATGCATAATTACATTTTATGGGTAAAGAACGTTTAATTTACTTAACTAGACTACAAAGACAATCAGAGCACAAATTTTTAAGTCAAGTTCGATACATGCTTTCTTTTTTCACTGACCTCAGGCTCCATGGCATTTTAGGCCCTTCAGTGTGTAAGACAGGCATTGTATCTGCACTTATAAGCATATATATTAATAGAAAATGTACAGAAATAGAGTTACTGGATTTTGAATTTATTACTAATTTGGAGCTATTAAAGAAACCAAAATTTTCGGTAGATTGCATGACAACCTGAAAAAGATAAGTCCAAGTGTGTCAACACAGCTGTTGTAAATGTGGCACTTAGCAAGACGAATAAACATGGAAACAACAGTACAATAAATAAAAGGACCTGTACCACAAATAGTGTATAGAGATTACATCTATAATTTTTAGCAAATGCTTCCATTAACTCCTCAAAAAGGATACTATTGTAATTATATTGGCTTATTTCAGTAGTTTTTAATAGATGTAGAGATATGTAGTTTGAGAGAGATGAATAGCCATGGAAATTCAGGAACATGTAATCCATAAGTATTTGAGACAGTTATTTGGCATTCTCCATATTGTTCATTCTGTAGAGTGATTTTAGTTCAACTAAACCTTTACTATGCTATTATCATAATCCAAATGCACAGAACCCCATCAGATATACCAATGAACCACTTTGGTAGAATAGAACTAAAGTGGCATTTGAATGCTAGAATATGGATACACAAGGAAGTTATACGGTAATTGTTTTGTATCCTGCCTGCACATTGTAAGGTGGTAAAGAGATTAAACTGAAAAATAACTGTAAGGAATTTACAATGTATTGAGAAATAAAACATGACGTTTTACCCAAAAGACAAAAGAGAAGAAAATACTTCATTTGGGAAGAAATGCTCTAAATTCAGTTTTAACTCACTGACCTGGAGGATGTCCAGGATAGAATGTTCATCAAACTATTTAAGATAAAAGAAATATCAAGATATAAATGTAGAACAGAAATAAAGATTTGGAAATCATGCTCTTCAAAGTAATTATTCAAGTTTTAAGAATGAATGTAATTTTATCACAGAGTATAACAAAAATGAAGACAAAATCCATAATATTGGAGTATTCCTAAGATTGGTATTGGAAAGAAGAGAATGAGGAGATAGGGACAAAAGCAGCATAGTTTCAAGAGAAGATACAGAAGTCCCACAACTACTATAAAAGTATCAGAAAACTTCAGAAAGAAACACTGGCTAACATTGAAGGACATGGAAAAAAGGCTGAAAGAAATGGTGACCTGTGAAAAAACTGTTTATTACAGAAGTTTTCATAAATTTCCTCAAAACAAACTCAATATTGGGTGGGACAAAAATGAAGCAAGAAGTTAAAAAACAAAATAGCTGATAATAATTAGATATTGGTTACTTGATTTGCCTGATGAACTATGGATGGAGGTTAGTGACATTGTACAGGAGACAGGGATCAAGACCATCCCCAAGGAAAAGATGCAGAAAAGCAAAAATGGCTGTGTGAGGAGGCCTTACAAAGAGCTGTGAAAAGAAGAGAAGTGAAAAGCAAAGGAGAAAAGGCAAGATATACCCATTTGAGTGCAGAGTTGCAAAGAATAGCAAGGAAAGATAAGAAACCTTCCTCAGTAATCAATGCAAAGAAATAGAAGAAAACAATAGAATGGGAAAGACTAGAGATCTCTAAGAAAATTAGCAATACCAAGGGAACATTTCATGAAAAACTGGGCTTAATAAAGGACAGAAATGGTATGGACCTAAAGAAGAAGAAGATATTAAGAAGAGGTGGCAAAAATACACAGAAGAACTATGTAAAAAAGATCTTCACTCACCAGCCCAGGTTGGATGCATGAGACAAGTGCTCAGATCTGGTGCACTGGGAAGACCCAGAGGGATCGGGTGGAGGGGGAGGTGGGAGGGGGGATTGGGATGGGGAATACATGTATATCCATGCCTGATTCATGTCAATGTATGACAAAACCCACTACAATATTGTAAAGTAATTAGCCTCCAACTAATTTTTAAAAAATGAAAAAAATAAATAAATAAAAAAGATCTTCACAACCCAGATAATCATGATGGTGTGATCACTCACCTAGCCAGACATCCTGGAGTGTGAAGTCAAGTGGGCCTTAGGAAGCATCACTACGAAAAAAGCTAGTGGAGATGATGGAATTCCAATTGAGCTATTTCAAATCCTAAAGGACGATGCTGTGAAAGTGCTGCACTCAATATGCCAGCAAATTTGGAAAACTCAGCAGGGGCCACAGGACTGGAAAACGTCAGTTTTCATTCAAGTCCCAAAGAAGGACAATGCAAATGAATGTTCAAACTACCACACAATTGCACTCATTTTACATGCTATCAAAGTAATGCTCAAAATTTTCCAAGCTATGTTTCAATAGTACATGAAATGAGAACTTCCAGATGATAAAACTGAATTTAGAAAAGGCAGGGAAACCAGAGATCAAATTGCCAACATCCAGTGGATCATCGAAAAAGCAAGAGAGTTCCAGAAAAACATATTTATGCTTTATTTACTATGCCAAAGCCTTTGACTCTGTGGATCACAATAAACTGTGGGAAATTCTGAAAGAGATGGGAATACCAGACCACCTGACCTGCCTCTTGAGAAACCTGTATGCAGGTCAGGAAGCAACAGTTAGAACTGGACATGGAGCAACACACTGGTTCCAAATAGGAAAAGGAGTACATCAAGGCTGTATATTGTCTCCCTGCTTATTTAACTTATATGCAGAGTATATCATGAGAAATGCTGGGCTGGATGAAGCACAGGCTGGAATGAAGATTGCTGGGGAAAATTTCAATAAGCTCAGATATGCAGATGACACCACCTTATGGCAGAAAGTGAAGAAGAACTAAAGAGCCTCTTGATGAAAGTGAAAGAGGAGAGTGAAAAAGTTGGCTTAAAGCTCATCATTCAGAAAACTAAGATCATGGCATCTGGTCCCATCACTTCATGGCAAATAGATGGGGAAACAGTGGCTGACTTTATTTTTTGGGGCTCCAAAATCACTGCAGATGGTGATTGCAGCCATGAAATTAAAAGATGCTTACTCCTTGGAAGAAAAGTTATGACCAACCTAGAAAGCGTATTAAAAAGCAGAGACATTACTCTGCCAACAAAGTCCATCTAGTCAAGGCTATGGTTTTTCCAGTAGTCATGTATGGATGTGAAAGTTGGGCTATAAAGTAAGCTGAGTGCCGAAGAATTGATGCTTTTGAACTGTGGTGTTACAGAAGCCTCTTGAGAGTCCCTTGGACTGCAAGGAGATCCAACTAGTCCATTCTAAAGGAGATCAGTCCTGGGTGTTCACTGGAAGGACTAATACTGAAGCTGAAACTCCAATACATTGGCCACCTCATGAGAAGAGCTGACTCATTTAAAAGACCCTGATGCTGGCAGCGATTGAGGGCAGGAGAAGGGGACGACAGAGGATGAGATGGTTGGATGGCATCACCAACTCAATGAACCTGAGTTTGGGTAGGCTCTGGGAGCTGGTGATGGACAGGGAGGCCTGGAGTGGTATGGTTCATGGGGTCGCAAAGAGTCAGACACGACTGAATGACAGAACTGAACTGAAAACTGAATGTGATTTGATCTTCAATGTGCATATGATCATGACACTAAAATGCAGATTAGAAGAAAGAAAATACAGAGCACCATTTTTATTCAATATAGTATTTGAAAACCTATCCAGATCAATTAGGTGAGCGAAAAAAGTTAGAACAAATCCAAATTGGAAAGGAAGAAGTACAACTGTCACTATCTGTAGATGATATGATATTATAGAGAGAGAGACCTTTAAAGACTCCATTAAAAAAAATTAAACACATTAGAATAAGCTAATTTCGTAAAGTTATAGGTAGGATATAAAATCAATATACAAAGAAAAATTGAGTTTCTCTTCAACAATAACAAAATATCAGCAAAAGAAACAAAGAAAACAATCCCATTTATAATTACAGAACCACGCCACAAAATACCTAGGAATAAATTTAACCAAGGAGGTAAAAGACATATATTGAAAACCATTGAAGTCTAAATTAATGAAATAAATTTAAGAAGACCCAGTAATGGAGAGATATTTAATATTTATTGATTGAACAAATTAACATAGTTAAAATGTCCATACCACCCAAAGTAAACTACAGATTCACTTTAATCTCCATTAAATTTGTATGGAACCACCAAAACCCTGAATGGTCAAAGCAATCTTGAAAAGGAACAAGGCAGCTACAGGGATCATACTCCCTAATTTTAAATGATATTACAATGCTACAGTATTTAAAACTAGGTGAGCGAAAAAAAAAATTATTTTTATGTCATTGACATAAAAATAGACACACAGATCAATAGGACAGAATACAGAGCCCAGAAATAAACCCATGCATGTGTATTCAATTAAATATATGTGACTCACTTTAGTGCAGTATTTGCTTTATTGTGGTGGCCTAGAAATGAACCTGCAGTATCTCTAAGGTAAACCTGTATATTTTTGATATTCGCAACTTCTCAGATATATGATTTGCAAATATTTTCTCCCATTCGGTAGGTTGCTGCTTCATATTATTGATGGTTTCCTTTCCTGATGTATACTAAAGCTATGTTTACACTACAGTGTAGTCTAATAAGTGTGCAATAGTATTATGTATAAAAAAGCAACATATATATCTTAATTAAAAATACTTTATTGCTAAATATGATAATTATGTCTGATAATGCAAGGTTGCCACAAACCTTCAATTTGTGAAAAATGCAACATCTAAAAAGTACAATAATGAATATGCAGTTAAGTCAAGGTTTGTCTGTATAAAGAACTCTAACAACTAAATAGCAAAAATCCAAATGATTCAATTTGAAAATGAGCAGACAATCTGAATAGACTTTTTCCAAAGAAGACAAACAGATGGCCAATAGGTTTTGAAAAGCTGCTCAATGTTAGTAATCATCAGAAATGCAAATCAAAACTGTATCACCTCACACCTGTTAGAATGGCTACTATCAAAAAGTCAAGAAGTATGTGCTGGCAAGAATGTAGAGGAAAGGACACTCTGGTGCACTGCTGGTGAGAATGGAAACTGGTGCAGCCACTAGGAAAAAAGTAAGGAGGTTCCTCAAACAACTAAAAACAGAACTACCATATGATTCAGCAATTCCACTCCTGGGTATTTATCTGGAAAATAAAAGTGAAGAAAAGTGAAGTAAAGTCACTCAGTCGTGTCTGACTCTGTGACCCCATGGGCTGCAGCCTACCAGGCTCCTCCGTCCATGGGATTTTCCAGGCAAGAGTACTGGAGTGGGTTGCCATTGCCTTCTCCAGAGGCTCTTCCCCACCCAGGGATCAAACCGGGTCTCCTGTGTTGTAGGCAGAAACTTTACCATCTGAGCCACCAGGGAAGTCTTGAGGAAAATAAAACCACTAACAAAAAAATATAGGCTCTACCATGTTCACTGCAACATTACTTACAATAAGATATGGAAATAACCCGTGTCCATCAGTGGATGAATGGATAAAGAAACCATGGTGTGCGTCTGTGTGTGTTTATTTATATATATATACAGCAGGGCATATATAAATACACACAATGTATTGTTATTCAGTCATAAAAAATCAAATCCTGCTATTTGTGACAGCATGGATGGATCACGAGCATTTTACTAAGTGAAATAAGTCAGATAGAGAAAGACAAATACCATATCATCTCTCTTATATGTGGAACTTAAAAAACAAGTTCATAGATAGAAAGAACATGTTGGTGGTTGCCAGGGGCAAAGGGTGGGGATGGGAGAAATTAAAAAAATAATAATAATAATCCAATGCAGGGGTACTCTCTTGACACCTACGAGGTACATGCTACAATTCAAGCAGTTCTTCTGGCTGAGTGTCTTTTGACTCATTAATTCTGATATGCAGAATTTGATTCTGCATGTTTAAAAGCTCCTGAGTAATATCACTGAAATTGGTTGATAGACCAAACTTTTAGATAGAAAATTTGTAAAACATCTCAACTGATTTAGTAACAACCAAGCAAAAGGAAAGGGTTTGCTGGGAGGATGGAGAGATGGTGGGATACTTTGAGCTCCTGAAGAAGGTCAAGTTAATAGGAACTAAAAATAATGTCAGAACATAGTAAACTTCCTCTTCAGTGTGTGTGTACTTAGTCAGTCTTGCCTGACTCTTTGCAACTCCATGCACTGTAACCCACCAGGCTCCTCTGTCCATGGAACCCTCCAGGTGAGAATACTGGAATAGGTCGCCAATCCCTTCTCCAGGAGATCTTCCTGCCCCAAGGATCAAACCTGGGTCTCCTGCATTGCAGGAAGATTACTGTCTGAGCCACTAAAGAAGCAAGTGGCATAGAGAAACTTAACTACATTATGTGTTTTCATAAGCCCAGGTTGAAATAAAAATAACCAAAAATAATGGGTAACAGTATTGTACTGCCAGACAATAGGTTTTACTCGTTCTATTCGGATACAAATGAATTACCATAAAGAGTTAGCTTTGACAAACATTTGACTTGATAAGCAGGACTCTGAGAAGCAATTTAGGCTTTCAGAGGTGCAAAAGAAATTCCATTATAAATACACATTCTCCAAAGCTCAGAATTTATATTTTTCTTACATTTGAAGATTTTTCCTTTTTATATAAAGCATATATAGCCTCTAAAACAATAAAATAAAAAAATATATAAACAGAAGTAAGTAGAAGTAATTTATATTACTTTTATCATAGTTGTGATATTTAAATAAGGTTTCAGTATTTGTGTCTCCCACTCAGCACAAAAATATGGAATAACTGATCTTAATGAGCAATTTGTTAAAAACAACATTTTGTTTCATAGTGTACTGTTCCCTCAGTTGGAAATAATTTTGGATGGAGAACTAAATCACTAACAAAACAACATTCTTTTCTAGTTCTGTTAATGAAAAACAAAAGTAATAAAATATTTACATTAAATAGAGTGCTCAGTTAAACTGAGGACATGTAATTGGACTCAAACATGACACAAACTTAAACATGTTTTCACAAATTTTATCTATTTTTAAACACTTGGAAGCTAGCCAAAAACATCTGAAGGATTCATTCCAAATTAATTGTTTCCCTGGGGAGGAAAGGACATAAATAAGTTGACAAAACCAATATTTATGAACACTGATTGTCTGGATATGTTTCCTGGTTTACCTTTGTGTAAGGTATGAACAGGAATACAAGTTCATCATGAACCAATCCTGGAAGAGAAACCTGCATCTGAACTCTACACTAGGAAATAATAACATACACCTGCTAGGAACATGGATTAATTTCCATTAGTCACAGTACAGATGGGACCAGAGAGAAAGAAGACAGCAAGGCCACACTCATAGTTGCCCTCCTGGAGAAAGCAGAATTATAGGGAGGAAGCAGGGTTAGCGGCCTGTGAGAAATGGAGAAAAGGGCAGGCTAGGTGCAGATGTAGAAATGACAACCAATATTTGACAATCAGAGGTATTCCAAAGCAGTCTTCATGGGATCCACCAGGAAGAAGTCACAGCAAACTGAGAGCTGGCAGGGAGCAGGCCAGTCTCTTGAATGTCAGTTTGATTTACTCGTCCTTCATGAAAAAAAAATAGAGAAAGAGGGAGAAAGAAAAGAGGATTATGACACATATCTCAATAAAAAGTGTAAAAAACATGAAGATGCTCTTTATCTACAAATAAGACACACACTCATATACACATCCACACACATTAGGATATATTTACATTAGGTACAATTATGAATCATATACTGTGCACAAGCAACCCTATATATAATACATCAGTGATACTCTAAAAATACAGGAAGACACTGGAATTTTCCTGTTTCACAGAAGGAGAAATTGAGTCTCAGTGAGGTTAACTTGCATAAGGGCACATTACCAGAAATTGGCAAGTCCGGGATTTGAATATGAGACAAGTGCTCGGGCCTGGTGCACTGGGAAGACCCAGAGGGATCGGGTGGAGAGGGAAGTGGGAGGGGGGACCGGGATGGGGAAATACATGTAAATCCATGGCTAATTCATTTCAATGTATGACAAAACCCACTACAATATTGTAAAGTAATTAGCCTCCAACTAATAAAAATAAATGGAAAAAAAAATAATAAAACTAAAAAAAAAAAAAAGATTTTGATTCTCAACTCCAATGTCTTGACATGTATCCTATATAGTCCCATTATTAACAGATGATATGCAAAATCAAGTAATGATTCAGCTTAAATGTGAATGCTGATACTGGTGTTGGCAGAGGTATAAACAGAGACTCTGTGTTAGGTTAAACAAAAGTTATATAACTTTTATGACTAATATTTTTAAAATAATTATCTACAGTCAAGCAATACCTTGGAGACAACTCTAATAATTTATTCAAAACAAATATGGATGGATTGACTTAAAAATTTCATTACAAGATTCTGATTCACAATATTCTTTAAAATGATAAAAACTGAAGCTCTCACAGTTTTTTTAAGAGTTTCAGTAAAATAAATTATAGTACATCCAGGAGAACATTATATGATCTTTAATGATACAGTGAACATTGTAAATGGCTTGGAAGGAGGGCTTTCAATGTAATACAGAATAAAGATCTCTACATTATTAAACCAGAAGGCCCTTATACATGCATGCAGTTTACAAAAGAATTACTGTAGGCACTTTATTTATTCCAAACTGGGGAGAAATGGTGTATTCATATTGGTGGGGGAGTTTAAGTGTATTTCTCTTTCAGAGACTTCAAGAGGGTAAGAGAAGGTAAAACTGAAATTTTAGACTCTCTTTCGAAAGAACTGGGTGTGGACCTCAAATTTGCACCAAGGCAATCTTAAAGACTGAACTCATAAGCATTATTCCATAATTTTGTTAAAGGCCACTTTTCCAGGGGATAAAATATGCCAAGCACTGATCTAGGTACTCTGCAAATACTGACTCATTTTAGTCTAATGATGCTGCAACCATAGGTGGTTCAAATGCTGTGACCCAACCTCAAGCAGATGTGAAGGAGCAGCACAAGGATCAAACCATGGTCTCAGAGCTGGTGAGAAGCAGAGCCAAGGCTTTGGTTTATATAATTATTTACGTATCACCACTATGGTTCCCATTTTTCTCCTTTCACATTCTGTCACCCTAATTACTAGAGTTGCATAGTTAAATTGGCTTTTATAAAGAGGAAAATTCACTAATTGTATCAAGTTGCTCCATTCATCTTTGGTAAAGTTCGCTGTCTAAATTGACTTTTTAGCATCCTATTTCCCGAGTTTATAAATTTCTCTATTACTTCCATATTTGATTAAGAGTTTATCTTGATCTAAAATTCTTGAAAAACATTTTACCTTCCTGATGATTTTGAAACAATGCTACTTCCTTTTCTGATTTGTATGTTGTAACAATTGGGTTCTCAAGCCAGCCTTATTTATTCTGGCTTACAGACAAACTAAATCTTCCCCCTGAATGCCATAAGATTATTTATCATTTTTTTAAAGTACATGTGTTAATTGACCTGGTTTTATTTATTTATTTTTTTCATTTATTTTTATTAGTTGGAGGCTAATTACTTTACAATATTGTAGTGGGTTTTGTCATACATTGACATGAACCAGCCATGGATTTACATGTATTCCCCATCCCGATCCCCCCTCCCACCTCCCTCTCTACCCAATCCCTCTGGGTCTTCCCAATGCACCAGGCCTGAGCATTTGTCTCATGCATCCAACCTGGGCTGGTGATCTGTTTCACTATAGATAATATACATGTTTCGATGCTGTTCTCTCTAAACATCCCACCCTTGCCTTCTCCCACAGAGTCCAAAAGTCTGTTCTGTTCTGACCTGGTTTTAGCTTGAAGCATCAAGTTTTTAGTTACTTCATGCAAGTTTTTTAAACTGAAGCTTTGAAAAACTTTTCCATTTGTTTCTGCTTTTCTGTATCCTATTCCATTCATTTTGTTTCTTTAAAAGGGTCAGCAATAATGTGTACATTAGAAAATCTTCTCTATCATACAGTAATTACTTTCTTTCAAACCTTTTCCATGTTTTTACATTTCACTTGGCCTAATTTTCTTTCCTTTATCTCCCTATTTTGGCTTTAGCTTAGTTGCTCAGCTTGTGTCTGACTCATTGTGACCCCATGGACTGCACCTCACCAGGCCACTCTGTCCATGGGGATTCTCCAGGCAAGAATACAGGAGTGAGTTGCCATACACTCCTCCAGGGGATCTTCCCAACCCACGGTTGGAACACAGGTCTCCCACACTGCAGGTGGATTCTTTACCATTTGTGCCACCAGGAAATCCCATTTCCCTATTTTAAGATGATAATTTTTATGCTCAATGTAACTTTTACTTCTATAATGGCACTTTTCTCCTTTATAAATAGACATTAATTCTGTCACATAGCAATCCCACTTCTGGGCATACACACCAAGGAAACCAGATCTGAAAGAGACACGTGCACCCCAATGTTCATCACAGCACTGTTTATAATAGCCAGGACAAGGAAGCAACCTAGATGCCCATCAGCAGACGAATGGATAAGGAAGCTGTGGTACATATACCCTATGGAATATTACTCAGCCATTAAAAAGAATTCATTTGAATCAGTTATAATGAGATGGATGAAACTGGAGTCCATTATACAGAGTGAAGTAAGCCAGAAAGATAAAGAACATTACAGCGTACTAACACATATATATGGGATTTAGAAAGATGGTAATGATAACCCTATATGCAATACAGAAAAAAGAGACACAGATGTACAGAACAGACTTTTAGGCTCTGTGGGAGAAGGGGAGGGTGGGATGTTTTGAGAGAACAGCATCGAAACATGTATATTATCTATAGTGAAACAGATCACCAGCCCAGGTTGGATGCATGAGACAAGTGCTCGGACCTGGTGCACTGGGAAGACCCAGAGGAATCTGATGGAGAGGGAGGTGGGAGGGGGGACCGGGATGGGGAATACATGTAAATCCATGGTTAATTCATTTCAATGTATGACAAAAACCACTGCAATGTTGTAAAGTAATTAGCCTCCAACTAATAAAAATAAATGAAAAAAAAATTCTGTCACATAACTTTTCATTTCTTTGCATTGTCTCACTTTTCCTCCAACTCTTGTATTTCACTATGCTATTTTGTTTCACTGAGATGTTTCATTACTTCAGTTTACTTACTATAAGAGCAACTGTGTACTCCAAATCTCTAATAATCTATTAGGCTACTATTCTCTTTAGCATGTTTCTCTATGTTCACAAATATCTTTTGTATACTAAGTCCATTTTCACATTTTATTTTCCGTAATCTTTGCCAAGGATCATTATATTTCTTTTTGCAAATCTGAAACTTTCTACATAGACAAGTCCTTTGCAAAAGTTTAGCGTTTAGTGTAAATAAGGAAGTGGAGTATTGAGTTAAGAGTAATAGACAGATTAAGAATTTTGCACCTTAAACTTTAACTGCTGTCATTTTCTCATGAGCATCTCCACTGTGGCAGGATGCAACCTTGGGATAACTAGGGGGTTGGCCTGGTGTTTTTGGACCTTTTCAATTTCAGGGTAACAGATACCCAGGAATTATTTGAATTCCTCTTATCTTGAGTCTGAAAATTCCAGGGTAGAGCTGGCCAGCATACTGGATTCAGAATTTCAAACAGAATCATCAGAACTTGGCTGGAGTTGGAAGACTTGTGGCTACCCTGTTCTCTTTTGGGCTTCTTCTGTTTCCAGGAGTTATAGACTTTAGTATTCCTCTCACCAAATTTGGCAGACAACGTATTAACTATTCAATATTTATTTTCTGTTTCTTCTTTACTAATAGAAGCATAGTTGGTTTATAGCTGCATTTTGTCCAGTTACATGATAGCCATGTACCCTGGTTATGCAACAGTGAGAGGTGACCATTAGTCAATTCTTGAAAGAATTCCACTGGGTAAATTCCAGGAATGATACCATTTTCCTCAAATAATTGAATAGACAGAGCTGTCCCAGATCTTGACTCCTTACCCTTTCCATTTTTTTTTTTTTTTTCAGATACTCTGAATCAGGAGTTATCAGATTCTTGGAAACACAAAGATGCAGTACCTATACCTTAATCAGAGAGATCACTTTTCAGCTAATGTCTTCAACTCTACAAGCTCTCTAGATGTTTTATCTAAGCTTCTATTCTGCATTCTATATCTTGCCTGAAGACACAAACATGAAATGCCCACTCCTTCATGAAAGTCATGTTAAAAACAAACTTACTGTCTTTCCCCACTTGATGATTTTATTTCCATTTCCATTTTCAACCCACTTTATGTTCTTAGACAAATGTTATGGATATCTCATGCTGCATACAAAATCCTTAAACTCAGTCATGTAAAATGACAATTATTTTATTCATTGATCTGGGGCCTGGTCTGGTGTGTTAGCAGAACCTGAGCTGGGAAAGCTTGAAGCCTACAGTCTGGAATCACCTGAAATCTCATTTACTCACATGCCAGTACCTTGGCTGGGATTCTTCTGCCAGGAAGTCTTGCCCTAGCATGAGAATGGCCAGGAGTCCTTAGATGTCTTTCTTTACTTCTATGTAATTTTCCAACATAGCATTTTCAAGGTAGTTGAGAATTGTTACATGGAGACTCAAGCTTCAAAGCATGTGTGCCAAGAGTGGCCAAGAGGAAGTTGTGGTCTTGAAATGACTTTGCCTCAGAATTTACATACTAGGGCTTCCAAGAGACTGTTTGGTTTGGAGTAGTCTCAAGCCCTTTCCCAGACTCAATAGGAAGAACCACAGATACCATTTGTCCATGAAAGAAAGTGTGATGTCTGACTGCAGATATTGCTCTGGTGACAGCTGAAAACTACAGTTTATCCAAGAAAAATCTGTTTTGCTTTCAGACATCTGCTGAAAACTAGTTACTTGTAGTAGGATAGGGCTCTATAATTATTTATTGCACTTCAAGCAGGATTAATTATCTTTGGCTATGGATGGGCCTATGCTTAACAACTGTTACTGCTGCTTTCAAATGTTCTATCTGCTTGCACATTTGCCTCCTTTTATTCCTTTTTAAAACTCTTACATGTAGATATATCATATATTATAAAATAATACATAAGAAACATTATAATATATATCTATTTATTAATAGTTGACATAAAAATGATAGTGATATATTTGTCACATTGAAAGGTGTTGCTGAATCAAGCAAAGATGTTGGGGTTCTTGGCCTCTGGAGGGGAAGAATTCAATCCAGGGCCAGAGACAGGCTGGAATGCTCAGAGCTTTTGTGTAATAAAGTTTTATTAAAGTATAAAAGAGATAGAGAAAGCTTCTGACATAGACATCAGAAGGGAGTAGAAAGAGTACCCACTTGCTAGTGTTAGCAATGGAGTTATATACTCTCCAATGAATCCAAAGAATGTCTGGAGGTTGTAAAGACCTCACCAGACCTACTCCCATAATTTACATTTTAAGATAACAGAATAAGCCAGAAGGTTTAATACAGAGACTGTCCTCATGCAGGATATATCCTTGTAAAGACCAGACTTATTCCCATAATTTATGTTTTAAAATAACATAATTAGCAAGAGGGTTTAATCCAGAGACTGTCCTCAGGCAGGATACATTATTGTTATATAATCCTAAGGAATGTAGGGGGAAAAAGTAAAAAGTTTGTCCTTTCTTCCTCCTTGAGTATTCCAGACGTCTCTCTCCTTGGGGACCCCTAGACTTCTTATCAACCTGCCTAGGTAAGGGCTCTCTCAACATTCTATTCATATCTTTTATCACATTTCTATAACTCTCACTTTCACTTTGCTCTCCAACTCTTTCATTAAAATTTTTGGCATAAAATAAAAGTACTCTGGATTATTTTCCCTAGTATATTATCTCTTTTTCTTTAATCTACCTAAAATTCATTTTTGAACATGGTATGATATAGGAAAATTATATTTTCCCACGTGGATAAAAATCATTCTAGTATGACTTATCATATATTCTATGCTATCACTAATACTTTTATTAGCTTCTTTGAGATACAATTTATACATAATAAAGTTCACCAATTTTACATGTATGACTTGAAATTACTGACAAGTGGAAGCATATAATTATAAAACCAGTTATAATATAGTAGAGGTCCCCAACCTCCAGAATCTAATGCCTGGTGATCTGAAGTGGAGCTAATGTAATAATAATAGAAATAAAGTACATGATAAATATAATCCATGTGAATTATCCCAAAACCATCCCCCCACTCCAATCTATAGAAAACTTGACTTCCATGAAATTGGTCCCTGGTGCTAAAAAGTTTGGGGACCACAGCAATAAAGAATATTTCAATGACTTAAAAATGTTACCTCCCCAACCTCATCCCTGCAAAAGTACTAATTAGCTGTCTGTCACTATGGTTTTGACTCTCAGAAATTCACATAAGTGGAATCATAATATATGTATTATATATGTCTGACTTTATATAATTAAATTTAATGTTTTTGAATGTACTCAAACGTAGATTGTTATGAACTTAAATTAGCTTATTATAAATATAAGTTGTTCCCTGAAAACCTCAAGGTAATGACAAAACAAAGAACTAGAGCATATATACAATCTAAGAATACCACGACAAAAAATCATCAAACCAGAAAGGAAAGAGTAAGAGAAGAAATAGAGAAACTTTTTAAAAAAGAGCCAGAAAACAACAAAATGGCAATCTCTATGTATCTATTAGTAATTATCTTAAATACAAATTGACTGACTCTCCAATGAAAAGACATAAAGCCACAGAATTTTTTTTTTTCTCAAAAGACATGTCTATAATGCTGTCTACAACAGACTCACTTCAGAAGTAAGGACACATGGATTGTAAATAAAGGAATGGAAAAAGATATTCCATGCAAATGAAAATCAAAAAGTGCCTGGAGTAGTTATACATATATCAGACAAAGTAGACTTTCAGGTAAAAACTGGAATAAGAGATAAAGAGGTCATTATATAATGACCAAAAAAACTAAGATCATGGCATCTGGCCCTGTAATTTCATGAAAAATTGATGGGGAAACAATGGAAACAGTGAAAGACTTTATTTTCTTGGGCTCCAAAATCACTGCAGATGGTGATTGCAGCCATGAAATTAAAGGATGCTTGCTCCTTGGAAGAAAAACTATGACTAACCTAGACAGCGTATTAAAGAGCAGAGATATTACTTTGCCAACAAAGGTCTGTATAATTAAAGCTATGGTTTTTCCTGTAGTCATGTATGGATGTCAGAGTTGAACCGTAAAAAAGGCTGAGTGCCAAAAAGTTGATGCTTTTAAACTGTGGTGTTGGAGAAGACTCTTCAGAGTCCTTTGGACTGCAAGGAGATCAAACCAGTCAATCTTAAAGGAGATCAACCCTGAATATTCATTAGAAGAACTGATGGTGAAGCTGAAGCTTCAATATTTCGACCACCTGATATGAAGAGTTGACTCACTGGAAAAGACCCTGATGATAGGAAAAATTGAAGGCAGGAGAAGGTTATGACAGAGGATGACATGGTTGGATGGCATCACTAACTCAATGGACATGAGTTTGAGTAAGCTACAGGAGATGATGAAGGACAGGGAAACCTGGCGTAGTACAGTCCATGGGGTTTCAAAAGTCAGACATGGCTGAACATGCAACAGAATATAATGGTAAAGAGGTCAATCAAGCGAGATGATATAAAATTTGTAAATATTTATGAACTCAACCTAGGAGCATGTATATATAGAGAGAGAAAGAGACAGAGAGAGAGAAATGTATATGTATAGCAAATATTAACAGTTCTAAAGAGAGAAATACTAAATATTAGAGCAATGCTGTAATAATCGTGGGGTGGGAGGGGGGGCTTCCCTCATGACTCAGTGGTAAAGAATTTGCCTGCCAAGCAGGAACCTCAGGTTCGATCCCTGGATCAAGAAGATGCCCTGGAGAAGGAAATGGCCACCCACTCCACTGTTCTTGCCTAGAAAATCTGATGGACAGAGGAGTCCTGTGGGCTACAGTTCATGGGGTGTCAAAGAGTCAGTCATGACTTAGTAACTAAATAAAAACAATAGTAGGGGACTTTAATATTAAACTTTCATCAATGGATAAATCATCCATACAGAAATCAATAAAGAAACATTGACTTTCTAGGACACGTTAGGCCAGACAGACTTAACAGACATGGAGAACATTCACCTAAAAGCAACAGAATACGCACTGTTTTCAAGCATGCATGGGACATTCTCTAGGACAGTCATACATTTTAGGCCACAAAACAAGTTTTAATAAATTTAAGAAGGTCAATATCATACAAAGTATATTTTCTGACCTCAATGATAATATCTAGTAATTAATTACAAGAAAACTAAAAAAGAATGCAAATATGTGGAGATTAAATAACGTGGTAATGAACAAACAATGGGTCAAAGAAGAAATCAAAAGTATCAAAATATACCTTGAGACAAATGAAAATACAACATGCCAAAACTTATCAGGGCCAGGATAGGAAAGCATCACAGGGGAATTCTACCAAACATATAAAAAAGAGCTAGTACCTAACCTTCCCAATTTATTGCAAAAAACAAGAGGATGAGACACTCCCGAATTCATTCTACAGGGTCACCATTACCCTGATACCAAAACCAAAGACTTTACAAAAGAGAAAATTACAGGCCATATCTCCTTCCTTGGTGGCTCAGATAGTAAAAAAATATGCCTACAATACAGGAGACCCAGGTTCAATCCCTGGGTTGGGAAGATGACCTAGAGTAGGAAATAGCTACCCACTCCAGTATTTTTGCCTGGAGAATTGCATGGACAGAGAAACTTGGAGCACTACAGTCTATAGAGTGGCAAAGAGTAAAATACCACTGAACGATTAACACATATACATCTCTGATGAAAGTAAATGCAACATTTCTCAACAAAAGATTAGCAAACCAAATTCAACAATACATTTAAAGGATCGTAGGACATGATCAAGTGGGATTATTCCAGGGAATCACATTACTGAAACAAAGCCCCAAAATCAGAGAAACTTCTCAATAGATGCAGAAAAAGGATTTGAGAAAATTCAAAATCCATTTATGATAACAACTGTCAACAAAGAGGCTATAGATGGTACGTATCTCAACATAATAAAGATCAAGTATGATAAGTCTGCAGCTAACATTGTAGGAGACGGTGAAAAGCAGAAGCTCTTTAAGATCAGGAAAAAGACAAGAAAGTCTACAGTCACCATTTTTATGCAACATAGTATTGGAATTCCTAGCCAGAGCAATATAGTTAAGAAAGAAATAAAAATATATCCAAATTTAAAAAAAAGGAAAACTGTCACTATTTGCAGATGGCCTGATATTATATATAACAAACCCTAAAAACTCCTTTAAAAAGCTGTTAGAGCTAATAATCAAACTCATTAACATCACAGGATACAAAATCATTACACACAATTATGTTGTATATCCATACACTAATAACAAAAAAAATCTGAAAAAGAAATTAAGAAAACAACCATTTAAATTTTCATCGAAAAGAATAAAGTACCTAAAAATAATTTAAACCAAGGTGGTAAAAGACCTATACCCTGAAAACTGTAAGTCATTGATGAAAGAAATTGAAAAAGACATAAATTTACAAAGAAGATATTTCAGGTCTATGGGATTAGATGACTTATTATTAAAATGCCCATTTTGGGAATTAAAAGTACCCAGAGCATCTATAGGTTCAATATAATCCCTATCAACAGTTAGAACTGGACATGGAACAACAGACTGGTTCCAAATCAGGAAAAAAGTATGTCAAGGCTGTATACTGTCATCCTGCAAATTTAACTTATATGCAGAGTGCATCACGTGAAATGCCAGGCTAGATGAGACACAAGCTGGAATCAAGATTGCTGGGAGAAATATCAATAACCTCAGATATGCAGATGACACCACCCTTATGGCAGAAAGTGAGGAAGAACAAAAGAGCTTCTTGATATAAGTGAAAGAGGAGAGTGAAAAAGCTGGCATAAAACTCAACATTCAGAAACTAAGATCAGGCATCCGTTCCATCACTTCATGGAAAGTAGATGGGGAAACCATGGAAACAGTGAGAGACTTTATTTTGGGGGGCTCCAAAATCACTGTAGATGGTGACTGCAGCCATGAAATTAAAAGATGCTTGCTCCTTGGAAGAAAAGCTATGACCAAACTAGACAGCGTATTAAAAAGCAGAGATATTACTTTACCAACAAAGGTCCATCTAGTCAAAGCTATGGTTTTTCAGTAGCCATGTGTGGATGTGAGAGTTGGACTATAAAGAAAGCTGAGAGCTGAAGAATTGATGCTTTTGCACTGTCATGCTGGAGGACACTCTTGAGAGTCCCTTGGACTGCAAGAAATAGTTCCTCTATTTCTTCTCTTACTCCTTTCCTTTCCTTACTCCTTTCCTTCTTGAGAGTCCACTGGACTGCAAGAAGATCCAATCAGTCCATCCTAAAGGAAATCAGTCCTGAATATTCACTGGAAGTACTGATGCTGAAGCTGAAACTCCAATACTTTGGCCACTTGATTCAAAGAACCAACTCATTTGAAAACACCCTGATGCTGGGAAAGATTGAAGGCAAGGGGAGAAGGGAATGACAGGGGATAAGATTTTCGATGGCATCACAGACACGATAGACATGAGTTTGAGTAGGTTCCAGGAGCTAGTGATGGACAGGGAAGCCTGGCGGGCTGCAGTCCATGGGGCCGAAAAGAGACACGACTGAGCGACTGAACTGACTGAATCCCTATCCAAATCCCATTATCATTTTCCATAGAATATGGCCCCGGATGCAAGTCTCTCAGTCTTGTCTGATTCTTTGTGACCCCATGGACCATAGCCCACCAGGCTCCTCTGTCCATGGGGATTCTCCAGACAAGAATACTAGAGTGGGTTGCCATGCCCTCCTCCAGGGGATCTTCCCAACCTATAAATCAAACCCAGGTCTCCCACATTGCAGGTGAATTCTTTACCATCTGAGCCACCAAGAAAGCCCTATGGGAAAGACCGAAGGCAAAAGGAAAAGGGGATGGCTGAGGATGTGATGGTTAGATAGCACCACTGACTCAATGGACATGAATTTGAGCAAACTCCTGGAGATAGTGAAGGACAGAGTGCTGCAGTCCATTGGTCACAAAGAGTCAGACACGATTTAATGACTAAACAATAACAATGAAACAACAAAAGATCCCAAATAGTCAAAACAATCTCTAGAAAGGAAAATAGCTAGAGGAATCACAACTTGACTTCAAAATACATCATAAAATCTTTAATAAGCAAAATAGTATGGCATTAGGGTAGAAACAAACATAAATCCAAGTAACAGAATAGAGAGCCTGAAAAAGTCCACAGATATATGGACAATTAATTTATGGCAAAGGAGTTAAGAATATCAATATGGAAAGTTACAGTCTCTTCAATAAATGATGCTCAGAAACTAGAGAGCCACATACAATGGCACAATGAAGACAGGTAACTATCCACACACAGGATTTAACTCCAAAGGGATTGAAGCTTGAACATTAGACCTAAAACCATTAAACTCCTAGAAGGAAACACAAGGTGGCAACCTCCTTGATATAGGACTTAGTGATAATTTTCTGGATTTGACACAAAAAGCAAAGGCAACAAAAGGAAAAATAAAGGACATCTAACTAAAAAGCTCTAAACAGCAAAAGAAATCTTCAACAAAATAAAAAGGCAACCTACAGAACAGAAAACATTTGAAAATCATGTATATGGTGAGGGGTTACTATGAAAAATATATAATGAATTCATACAAGTCAGTAACAAAAAAGCAACCAATTCTGATTTTAAAAATGGGCAGAATAGCTGAGTAGACGTTTTCCAAAGAAGACAGACAGATGGCCAATGGGTATATGAAAAAAGCTTCAACATCACTAATCATCAGGGAAATGCAAACCAAAACCACAATAAGCTATCTCCTCACACTTTCCAGAATGGCTATCATCAAAAAGATGAGAAGTAAGGAGGGGAAGATATGGAGTTAAGAAACATTCACACCCTGTTGGTGGCAATGCAAATTAATATAGTAGCTGTGGAAAAGTGTAAAAGTTTCTTAAAAAAATAAAAACAGAACTACTCTATGATCCAGCAATTCCACTTCTCGGTATTTATCCAAAGAAACCAAAAACACTAACTTGAAACAACATATGTACCCCCATATTCATTGCAGCCTTATTTACAATAGCCAAGACACAGAAAAACAGTGTCAAAATACAGCTCTGATAAACTCTATTTTCCTCTCATGCTGCCTTATGTCTGGAAATTCTTTTCCAATCCCCACAGGGACAACACTGTATCCCATTTTCAGTGATTTTTACCCTCCACCTTACCTCACGTACCCTCTGCTGAGGATTCCATTGTAGATTTTATCATTACCAACAGCTGGGAACTCCCATAACTCAGAATTTCAAATAACCAGCTTTCTTTTCCAACTCATTTCCTCTCTTTCCTGATCCAGGGATCCAGGGTTAGAGTTATAACCCATTGATATTACCACATTTTAACGTCTCCTGTATTAAATTTAATGAAAGTCGCTCAGTACTGTCTGACTCTCTGTGACCCTCATTGTCCATGTAATTTTCTAGGCTGGAACACTGGAGTGGGTAGCCGTTCCCTTCTCCAGGGGATCTTCCCAACTCCAGGATCAAACCCACGTCTCCCTCATTGCAGGCAGATTCTTTACCAGCTGAGCCACAAGGGAAGCCCAAGAATACTGGAGTGGGTAGCCTATCCCTTCTCCAGGGGATCTTCCCGACCCAGGAATGGAACCGGGGGCTTCTGCATTGCAGATGGATTCTTTACCACCTGAGCTATCAGGGAAGCCCATATTAAATTTAATGTCTTATGCATTCCCTTTCTTCTCTGTACAATTTGGGTACCATAGTTAGTAAACGCTTTACTCTGTTTAAAGCCAGTATCTGTCCATTTCCTAGCCTCTTCCAAGTGTCTTGGTACTCACACGTCAAAAGAAACTAACCAGTCAGGGGGAAGTTCAGCGAGTAGATGCAGGCTACGACTCCTGGTCCGTGGGGATCTGGTGAGGAGGCAGACCGCCCCGGGGGAAGCCAAGGGTCGCCTGGACCAGCGGTACTCAGCTCGGGCGGAGCGGGGCCGGGGGAAGAGGCAGAGGTGCGGGGGTCCGGGGCTGAGCTGAATCCCTGGGCCAGTCCGTGGTTTGAGGAGTCAGTGCTTCCCTGGCCGGACATCTCCTACACCTGGTACTTACAATACCAAGTGCTCCACGCAGGTCTGCTCTCGCTCACCCTCCCTGAACTCTCCAAGCCTGTCTACAAACCCTCACCACATGAGAACATCCAGCTCTGCATCTAGCCCCTGGCTCTGCTCTGGACCTCCAAATAAGACAGATGGATGCTCACGTCTGGGCAGGGCTCCAGGCCCCTGGGCAACCCAATCCCTCTAGGAGCCCACACCTCGGATCTTCACGCCTCTAATATCATTATTTTGTTGGTCCCACAACATTTCTCGATAAAGTGGTCTTTAAATTACATAATTAAACACACAACAAAACAAAAATCTAATTTAAATATAATCCTGTATATAAATATGTAATCAGTACCTAGAGGAGTGTCTGGATTATAGGAAGCATTTAATAAACTCTTGTTAAGTGAGTAAATGAATGTACCATCATTCAGAAATATGGAAAATAATGTGAATGGACCATTCACTCATTCAATAAATATTTATTGAATACAGACTGGATTTTAAGATATCCAGAATCTCTGCTTTTCCCCAGGAACCTCAGTATATGCTATTTTCCTGGGCTTGAACACGTCCTATAGTATGTAATACTTTAGCATTTTCTAACATTTTCAGTTACATCAACAAAGAACAAAGATGTGAATTAAGGATTAATAAGAATATTATCAGTTTTGAGCAAAGATAACAAAAGTTCCTTTAAAGTTAACTTTTGTTTTTTGACAAAGAATAGGGGACCTAAAAGGTGGCTTCCATGGTGGCTCAGACTATAATCTGCCTGCAACTCTGGAGACCTGGGTTCTATTCTTGGATCAGGAAGAACCCTTGGAAAAGGAAATGGCAACCCACTCCAGTGTTCTTACCTGGAGAATTCTATGGACAGAGGACAGAGGAGCCTAACAGGCTAGAGTCCATGGGCTCACAAACAGCTAGACACAACTGAGTGACTAACACTAAAGAGGACCTCAATAAATAAAAGTGATCACAGTAAATGGACTAATAGTATGAAGGTACAGGTATCTTCATGAATGGTTAGGCAAATAGAATCGGAGAGAGGAAGGATGAGAATATTAACCCCATTTCTCCATCTGTACCTTGGGTGGAGCTAGTTTCACTTTAGATTGTCTCCTATAATGTGCTGATATGTAAAAACAACATTTTAGGAGACTCAAATATTATTGCTTCTAAAATATTGGAATCCCTCTGCAGATGTGCAAGGCCCTGCCATTGGTAGACTAACTGCTCTTAATATCTCCAAACACTTGAGCTACTTTGATGACAAAGGATTTATCCAAGGGTAAAGTAGATAATGTTTAATGGGGCTTACAAAAATTTCTGTTTTGGCTTTTGCTTACTTTTCTGAACTCATCTCTCCAACCTTCTTTGTATAGTTTTACTGAACAGCACTTCCCCAAATCTCCACATTTTTCTTAATGCCTTTATTCTTAAGGCATTTTTCTTAATGCCTTTATTTCTGTCCTTGAATATCCTGCTCCATCAACCTGAAATGTTCTCCCTTCTCTTACCCCTCTCTCTACCAGAGGAATTCCCACTCACTCTCTTCATCTCCATCTAGATTTTACTTTCTCCAGAGGTCTTTCTGGTTTCTCAGAATGAAGTAAGATTCATGCTGAACTTAGCTCAAACACAGCACTTAGTACCATGAATTGGGACTGTCTGTTTACCTTTGTCTCCTTCCTTAACATATAGAAAGGAGAAACTGGATCTTGGTCACCTGGTGTTCCCCTTGCTCAGCACATAGCAAAAAGCTGAGGATCAGTAAACAAAGTAATGAATGGATCTCTACCTCTTTTCTTTTTCATTCATTGCTGTCATAAGAGTTTTCTTTGTTAAAAAAAAAAAAGTCACTTATCTATTTAAATACATTTATTGACTCTCTAATGTATAGCAATAATTTTCTGTAGATCCCATGATTGAAGAGTTTAGTTAGTTCTGATTGGCAAAGCAAAGACTAGTAAAAAGGGAAGCCAGACTTCTCCAAGTCAATTCACAAAAGTTATAATTTCATTATCCTACACATTAGATTTCAGCATTGGACTCTGTTAAGAAAAATAAGTTTCCACAACTAAAAAAAAAAGAAGAAGAAGACCAAATAAAGGCTTACAAGATGTCTTACAGAATGAAATGCACCCTCCTTAACAGGCAAATAAAACCCAAGCTCCCTCATCAGTTTCATTTTTTACAACTATTGCAAAGAAATGCCATAAACACCAGACTCAAACTGATCTGTTGCTAAAATATGTCAAGGTCTCATTGGCCTCTGTGTTTGCCAGTACTACTCCCTGAGCTTCATATATTCTACTATCCTCTTGTCTTTTTATACTTTTACTTTGTCTCTAAGGGCCAGCCAGTGTTTTACCTGTTTTCTTTAAACTTCCGTTGCAGTTTTCAATAATCGTGCATTGTGAGTATCTTTGCAGTCTGCCACTTCTGCTTCTCAAGAACATAGATTAGATTTTGTCATGCTCATATGGTTCGGTTCAGTTCAGTTCAGTCACTCAGTCGTGTCCCACGAAGTAATGGGACTAGATGCCATGATTTTATTTTTATGAATGCTGAATTTTAAGCCAATTTTTTTACTCTCATCCTTCACTCTCATCAAGAGGCTCTTTAGTTCTTCTTTACTTTCTGCCAAAAGGGTGGTGTCATCTGCATATCTGAGGCCATTGATATTTCTCCCAGCAATCTTGATTCCAGCTCGTGCTTCATCCAGCCTGACATTTCTCATGATGTACTCTGCATATAAGTTAAATAAGCAGGGTGACAATATACAGCTTTGATGTACTCCTTTTTCCTATTTGGAACCAGTCTGTTGTTCCATGTCTAGTTCTAACTGTTGCTTCCTGACTTGCATACAGATTTCTCAAGAGGCAGGTCAGGTGGTCTGGTATTCCCATCTTTTTCAGAATTTTCCAGTTTATTGTGATCCACATAGTCAAAGGTTTTGACATAGACAATAAAGCAGAAAGATGTTTTTCTGGAACTCTCTTGCTTTTTCAATGATCTAGCGGATGTTGGCAAGTTGATATCTCATTCCTCTGCCTTTTCTAAAACCAGCTTGAATATCTGGAAGTTCGCAGTTCACATACTGCTGAAGCCTGGCTTGGAGAATTTTAAGCATCACTTTACTAGCATGTGAGATGAGTGCAATTGTGTGATAGTTTGAGCATTCTTTGGCATTGCCTTTCTTTGGGATTGGAAGGAAAACTGACCTTTCCCAGTCCTGTGGCCACTGCTGAGTTTTCCAAATTTGCTGGCATATTGAGTGCAGCACTTTCACAGCATCATCTTTTAGGATTTGAAATAGCTCAACTGGAATTCCATCACCTCCACTAGCTTTGTTCATAGTGATGCTTCCTCTGGCCCACTTGACTTCTCATTCCAGGATGTCTGGTTCTAGGTAAGTGTTCACACCATTGTGATTATCTGGGTCATGAGGATCTTTTTTGTACAGTTCCTCTGTGTATTCTTGCCACCTCTTCTGAATATCTTCTGCTTCTGTTAGGTCCATACCATTTCTGTCCTTTATTGAGCCTATCTTTGCAAGAAATATTCCTTTGGCATCTCTAATTTTATTGAAGAGATCTCTAGTTTTTCCCATTCTATTGTTTTCCTCTATTTCTTTGCATTGATTACTGAGGAAGGCTTTCTTATCTCTCCTTGCTGTTCTTTGGAACTCTGCATTCAAATGGGTATATCTTTCCTTTTCTCTTTTGCTTTTTGCTTCTCTTCTTTTCACAGCTATTTGTAAGGCCTCCTCAGACAACCATTTCACTGATGTGAACCACAGGATAGTCTAACTCAATGAAACTATGAGCCATGCCATGTAGGGCCAGCCAAGATGGACGCGTCATGGTATAGAGTTCTGACAAAATGTGGCCCACTGGAGAAGGGAATGGCAAACCACTTCAGTATTCTTGACTTAGGAACCCCATGGACAGTTTGAAATGACCAAAATATAGGACACTGAAATATGAACTCCCAAGGTCATTATGTGCCCAATATGCTACCGGAGATCAGTGGAGAAATAACTCCAGAAAGAACGAAGAGATGGAGCCAAAGCAAAAACACCCAGTTGTGGGTGTGACTAGTGATGGAAGCAAGTCCAATGCTATAAACAGCAATATTGCATATGAACCTAGAATGTTAGGTGCATGAATCAAAGCAAATTGGAAGTCATTAAACAGGAGATGGCAAGAGTGAGTGTTGACATTTTAGGAATCAGTGAACTAAAATGGCCTGGAATGGGTGAATTTAACTCAGATGACCATTATATCTACTACTGTGGGCACAAATTCATTCAAAGAAATGGAGTAGCCATCATAGTCAACAAAAGAGTCTGAAATGCAGTACTTGGATACAATCTCAAAAATGACAGAGTGATCTCTGTTCACTTCCAAGACAAACCATTCAGTATCATGGAATCCAACTCTATGCCCTGACCAGTCATGCTGAAGAAGCCGAAGTTGAACAGTTCTATGAAGACCTACAAGATCTTTTAGAGCTAACACCCCAAAAAGATGTCCCATTTTAGGGGACTGTAATGAGAAGTAGGAAGTCATGAAACACCTGGAGTAATGGGCAGATTTGGCCTTGGAGTACAGAATGAGGCAGGGCAAAGGCTAATAGAGTTTTGCCAAGAGAACACAGTGCTTATAGCAAACACTCTCTTCCAACAACACAAGAGAAGACTCTATACATGGACATTACCAGATGGCCAACACTGAAATCAGATTGATTATGTCTTAGCAGTCAAAGACAGAGAAGCTCTGTAAGTCAGCAAAAACAAGACTGGGAGCAGACTGCAGCTCAGATTATGAACTCCTCATTGCTAAATTCAGACTTAAATTGAAGAAAGTGGGGGAAAACCACTAGACCATTCAGTAATGACCTAAATCAAATCCCTAATGATTATACAGTGGAAGTGATAAATAGATTTAAGGGACTAAATCTGATAGGCAGAGAGCCTGATGACCTATGGATGGAGGTTCATGACATTGTACAGGAGACAAGGATCAAGACCATCCCCATGGAAAAGAAATGCGTATAGTTGGTGGTGATTAAGCATGAAATGGGGGCCATGGGGTCGCAAGCAGTTGAATACAACTGAACAACTTTCACTTCACTTTAGATAGGCTTTCCTAGTGGCTCAGATGGTAAAAGAGTCTGCCTGTAATGCAGGAGGCCCAGGTTCAATCCTTGGGTTAGGAAGCTCCCTTGGAGTAGGAGAGGCAACCCACTCCCGTATTCTTGCCTATGAAATCCTATGGACAGAGGAGCCTGATGGGTTACAGCCCATGGGGTCACAAAGAGTCAGACACGACTGAGTGGCTTTCACTTCACTTCAAACATGTAATGCTGATATGGCAAGAAAACATGCCAGGGAAAAATACAAATACTGATGAAAGGTCAAGTCATTCTACTTTGCCATTTTTAAAAACATTTTTCCCAAAAAAACCCTGCCTCAGCCCCTCATATTTGCTGTTTTCTTTGTCTCAATTGTGTTCCTCTTATACTCACCTGGTTAACACCTTCCAGTTACTCCAAGTATCATCTCAAGTTTTTCTTCCTCAGATCACAGCACCTCACCAGATAAACCTTTCTAGTTTTATCCTATAAAGCATTTATATATACTATTTATAGCTATTTTATCAGGGTTAGCAACTATATATTAGTTTCTGTAAGTGTTTGGCTAGTTCCTGTTTTCCTTCTTAGAGTATATATTCTATAAAGGAAGGTTGAGTGGTTTGCTCAGGATTGCAGCTCCAGCTCAAGGGAATGGCCTGATATTTTCTAGGGATTAAAAATTCTTTTGAATAAATGGGGGGAAAACTGAATAATGTATTCATGGAATGCAAGATTTCCAAGGAAATTAAATAAGGGTGAAGAATTAGAGGGAATGGGAGGTATATAAATTGGCTCTAGTAGCAGGATAAATTAGAAAGATTTTTGTATAAAATTTTATCTGACAATAGTAGGAATTATCAAAGTGCTGCAATCAGAGGGAATAAGAGAAATCCAATTTGCATTTCAACAAGATCAATGATGAGTGAGTGAAGGGGTTGGATGAAGCACAAGCTGGAATCAAGCTTTCCGGGAGAAATATCAATAACCTCAGAGATGCAGATGAAATCACCCTTATGGCAGAAAGTTAAGAAGAACAAAAGAGCCTCTTGATGAGAGTGAAAGAGGAGAGTGAAAAAGTTGGCTTAAAACTCAGCATTCAGAAAATTAAAATCATGCCATCCGGTCTCATTACTTCATGGCAGATAAATGGGGAAACAATGGAAACAGTGAGAGACAATTTTCTTGGGCTCCAAAATCACTGCAGATGGTAACTATAGCCATGAAATTAAAAGATGCTTGCTCCTTGAAACAAAAGTTATGACCAACCTAGACAATATATTAAAAAGCAGAGACATTACTTTGTCAACAGAGGTCCATCTAGTCAAAGCTATTGTTTTTCTAGTAGTCATATATGGATGTGAGAGTTGCACCATAAAAAAGCTGAGCACCAAAGAATTGATGCTTTTGAACTGTGGTGTTGGAGAAGACACTTGAGTCCCTTGGACTGCAAGGAGATCCAACCAGTCCATCCTAAAGGAGATCAATCCCAAATATTCATTGGAAGGATGGATGCTGAATATGAAACTCCAATACTTTGGCCACCTGATGTGAAGAACTGACTCATTTGAAAAGACCCTGATGCTGGGAAAGATTGAAGGCAGAAGGAAAAGGGGACGACAGACAGGATGTGATGGTTGGATGGCATCAGCAACTCTATGGACATGAATTTGAATAAGCTCCTGAGTTGGTGATGGACGGGGAAGCCTGGTGTGCTGCAGTCCATGGGCTCACAAAGAGTCGAAAGTGACTTAGTGACTGAGCCAACTGCAAAATTTAAATGCGATGTGACATACTTTGTTCAAAACTGGGAAGGAAAACAAACAAACAAACAAACAACTTTTTCTTGCACTCTTTCTCTTAACCTGTAAGACTAGTCTTTATTTGCCATTTAATGTTTTCTTCCCTTGGGCATGCAGACATTCAAAGGGTCAGTGTAGATCCTCACAACCAGCACTGCAATCCCATACATGAGCAAGGACATCCTGACCCTAATCTCCCCATGTCTGTGCCTGGGACCCTGCCTGGCATGGCATTTAGTGGTCCCTGGGCATGAGTTAGGGAGTGGGCAGTTGAGAAACTGTCAGGGGAGACAAAGTGGTGGTGAGAGGCAGAGTCACACAGGAACCAAAGCTCCAGGCTTCACACACATGCTCCATCACTCCATTGGACCTCACAAATTCTAACTTAAGATTATGAAGAACTTCAAGGTGGCCACTGCAGGCCATTAAACCTCAAGTACGGGATTCCACTTGGAGCTGGAAGTCCTAGGTCAAACTTCACTACTGGTCACCACCCATAAAAGCAGCCATGAAGCAAAGCATTGAAATACAGCTTCAGTGAACAAGTCCTTCCACATGAAAACTCCTAGTAGTATTGACTGAGATTATAGTGTAAATAGATTGCTAACTAAGTCAGTCTGGATTTGAACATATTCATATTTGTATATGTGACTAAATGTGACTATTTTCTCAATAAATGGAGTTTGTTGTTTTTGTAATGTTGGGCTTTGATTACCTATGATATGATCATTTCCAGTGGTATTTAGTAGTTTTGCCTTC
Organism: Odocoileus virginianus; assembly: GCF_023699985.2. Classification (NCBI taxonomy): domain Eukaryota; kingdom Metazoa; phylum Chordata; class Mammalia; order Artiodactyla; family Cervidae; genus Odocoileus; species Odocoileus virginianus. The sequence goes on from NC_069698.1 coordinate 20,873,587, forward strand.
AGAGCTCCAAAACAATTTGTACAATAAATTGGGAAGATGTTCTTGTCTTCACTGTGCTACCCTCCAGTAGCTTTAGGGTCTCCTGGAGTATCCAATGCCTCTCTTAGTAGAAAATCATTGGGTTCTTATCACCATCAATTATTACATTCTCTGATTTGGTTCTTATTTATTGTAGGCAATCTCATTATATGCAGTTTGTATCACACTGTATTTTAATCATTCATTTGTGAGGATACCAAGAGAAGCTCAAAATCTTACAAGTTTAGCAATGGTGTCACTAAGATTTCAGCAATATAGATGTTATCTCTGACAGATGAACACTTTTAGTAATGTTCCCAGCATACAGCACAGCACTTCCATGCAGACATATGGTCTGAGATGGGGGGCACCATTTTAAGTGCTTTCCTGGTGGCTCAGTTGATAAGAATCTGCCTGCACTATGGGAGACCTGGGTTCAGTCCCCAGATTGGGAAGATTCCCTGGAGGAAGGCATGGAAACCCACTCCAGTATTCTTGCCTGGAGTATCCGCATGGACAGAGGAGCCTGGTGGGCTATGGCCCATGGGGTTGTGAAGAGTCGAAAATGGCTGAGCACAGAGTTTGTATGGCTTTTTCAAGCTTTGTACCCTCCCAACACCTCCACATGTTCACCAACCTGAGAGCTCTCTGAATTCCATACTTCATGGATTTTTAAATGGTGGCTTCATTACATAGGCATAGTAAATTAGACAGTTGATCATTAGTGATTGACTCAGCCTCCAACCCCTCTCCTGTGTCTGGAACTTAGTTGTTGGGACTAAAAATTTCAAAACTATAATCATGTAATTGGTTCCCCTGGCAACCAGCTTCCAAGACAAGGCCATCTGGGAGCCCTCAACCATCAATCATTTCACCTAACATACCAAAAGACTCATCACTTCTGGAGATTCCAAGAGTTTCTTGCCAGAAAGAGGTGTGTGCATGGGAGGGAGGTGGTGATATTGGCACAGGAACAAATATATGTATATATCTTATTTTTCAACAGGGGGATACTCCAGTGCTTTAGCCCCCAGACCACAGATAGTGGCTAGGTGTAAGAAAGACAAACATGAATGAGGAGTGTTTCTACAGCTGCGGATATTACTTTTGGTACAAGGTTAAAGCAGAGAATCTTAGTCTGTGCTTCAAGGTTATGTTATTAAAATGCAAGTCCTTGTTCCCAATGCACAGAGAGGAGCAACACCAAAATGTCAGGGTTTGAAACAGAGAAAGGTTTATTGCAGAGCCACACAAGGAGATGGGTGCTTCATGCCTTAAAAAGCCCAAGCTCCCAGAAAGCTTTCAGCAAACCCTTTTCTAGGAAAGAGGAAGGGGGAGGGGATGGTTAGTTGTAGCAAACTTCTGGGTGTCAGAACCTATGTTCTTGAGGTCAGGTCATGGTCAGGTAGGGGCTTCCTTGGTGGCTCAGGGGTAAAGAATCTTTCTGTAATGCAGGAGATGCAAGAGATGTGGGTTTGCTCCCTGGATCAGGAAGATTCTCTGCAGGAAGCCATGGCAACCCATTCCAATATTCCTGCCCTGAGAATTCCATGGACAGAGGAGCCTGGTCATTACAGTCCATGGCATCACAGAGCCAGACATGATGAAAGTGAATGAGCACATTGTGTCTGACTCTTGGGAAGCCCATGGACTGTAGCCTGCCAGGCTTCTCTGTCCATGGGATTATCCCAAGCAAGAATACTGTAGTCAGCTGCCATTTCAATCTCCATGCCATTCCCAACCCAAGGACTAAATCCACATCTTTTGCATCTATATTGGTAGGTGAGTTTTTTACCAGGGTATCACCTGGGAAGCCTTTCCCTGGTGGCACAGTGGTTTAAAAAAAAAAAAAAAAAAAAAAAACTGCCTGCAACACAGGAGCCACAGGAGAAGTAGGTTCAGTCCTTGGGTTGGGAAACCCCTGGAGAAGGAAATGTCAACCGACTACAGCATTCCTGTCTGGGATAATTCTATGGACAGAGGAGTCTGACGGGCTATGGTATCTGGAGTCACAAAAGAATTGGACATGACATAGCAACTAAATCACCACTATGACTTCTTTTTCTGGGCTCCAAAATCACTGCAGATGGTGATTGCAGCCATGAAATTAAAAGACCCTTGCTCCTTGGAAAAAAAGTTATGACCAACCTAGACAACAGATTAAAAAGCAGAGACATTACTTTGCCAACAAAGGTCCATCTAGTCAAAGCTATGGTATTTCCAGTAGTCATGTATAGATGTCAGAGTTGGACCCTAAAGAAAGCTGAGTGCCGAAGAATTGATGCTTTTGAACTGTGGTGTTGGATAAGACTCTTGAGAGTCCCTTGCACAGCTAGGAGATCTAACCAGTCCATCCTAAAGGAAATCAGTCCTGAGTATTCATTGGAAGGACTGATGCTGAGGCTGAAACTCCAACACTTTGGCCACCTGATGTGAAGAACTGACACATTAGAAAAGACCCTGATGTTGGGAAAGATTTAAGGCAGGAGGAGAAGGGGACAACAAAGGATGAGATGGTTGGATGGCATCACTGACTCAATGGACATGGGTTTGAGTAAACTCTGGCAGTTGGTGATGGACAGGGAGGCTTGGCTTGCTGCAATCCATGGGGTCGCAAAGAGTTGGACACGACTGAGCAACTGAACTGAACTGATGACTTATGAAAGCCTCTTTCATGAGCTAATTTCAGGGCTAAAAGGAGACATGTGGACTCTCAGGAAAAAGTTCAGATATTGATATTCTCACAAATCTCTTCTCAAAGGAGAGAAGGAATGTTATCGTCTCTTCCAAAAAGAAAGAGCAAGGTCTGAAGGCACAAACTTTCCCTCCAAAGGCCCTGGTCCTGGCTAAGAGGAGGCAGAGCTCGGTTGCTGGCTTCCTCAGGGCCAGGTCCTCAGACCCTGCTCAGCTGTCATGGCTGAGGGCATCGGGTGCCAACCCTTAGGCTCCGCAGATGGCCCAAATTGTGCGCAGGGAGAGAGCCAGGTCCCACAGGCTGCAGCTATCAGATTGCAGAGGTGAGGGTGGGGGAGAGTTTCACAGCTGCTTCAAGGCCTGGTCCTGTCCAATGTGTGGCCCTGGATCCCTGCACAGCCTGTTCCCTGGGCCTCCCAGGTCACCTTCTGGCCGAAGGCAGGATGAGCTAAAGGGCCTTGGGAGAAGGTCGGGATCTGCCTCTTACCTCACTCTCAGCCTGATGACCACCACTTTGCCAATCTTTGGCCGAATGCCCTCACTAAAGGTTGTTCACTGACAGTTAGTTGCTTGGGGGAGGAGCCCGCAGCAGCGCTGACCAATGGCTGAGCAGGAACACTAATGGTCCCCGGTAACCCTTGCTTGGTAAGAAGGCATGGAGTAAACATGCCCAGAGATTGCCCCATGCTAAGGGCTGTGACTGGCCAGACTCTACTACAGTTAGACTTAAAATGTTCCCTAATCTCTATACAAAATACTCTGTGTATGCCTGATTTTACAGGACTCCACCAGATTAGCAGAAAAATCTGTAAGCAAAATACGATTAAAAGTACTAAGGCCTTCTATCTACTTACAGGGCAAAGAAAATACTTCAGTGTCACATGAGACAATATATGTGTTGTTTGGTGCTTAAGAGCAGGAAATAGTCTGAAGCACAAGAATGAATAATTTACAGCAAGAGCTGCAACTTTGATAGGCTTGCGTGTGTGCTCAGCCAGTTAGTCATGTCTGACTCTTTGTAACCCCATGGACTGTAGCCCACCAGGCTTCTCTGTCCATGGGATTTTCCAAGCAAGAATATAGAGTGAGTTGCCATTTCCTCCTATAGGGGAATCTTCCCAAGCCAGGGAGCAAACCATCCATCTCCTCTATCTCCTACAATAGCAGATGGATTCTTTACAACTAAGCTGCCTGGGAAAGCTTTGAAGCAAAGGAAGATGTCATTGGTGGATTATGTAGTTAAAATAGGAGTCCTTAGATCTCCAAAACACCTTGTCATTGAGCTGAGGAGTTGGTGAGATTGCTGACCCTTTGTGATCCCATTTTAGGAAATTTCTCTGATCTCTGGCAGAAGGGTATTAGGGCATGTTCTCATTTGGTAATATTGCCAAATGCACAAACCTTACCTTTAGGAATTTTCCAGGTGACTTCTAATTATTTTTTCTCCCAACACATTGAAATAAATTAATTTCCTGATATACTCTCACATATTCATGTTACACCCATTTTACTAAATATATTTTCAAATAATAGAGTGAGTGATTACCACATTCCAGGAATATTATGTTGCTTTCCAGAAATACCATATTAGTTTAAAAAAACCCACACTACATTATTATTGTATACCAACTCGAATCTACCTGAATATGTACTCCCTAAATCTTCCATGTGTCATAATATATGCACCCTCCAACTGTGTAAGAATCCAGTTTACTAAAAACAAAATGAATTAAAGTATTAAAAGTATATACAAGGCACATGTTTTAAGGTTTTTTAAATAATATATTGACTCTGGTCTTTCTTACAGACATTCTTCAGAAGATGAGTTAATTTCCTACATTTTCTAGCATAGTAAAGATTTAATATTAATCAGACCTATTAAAAAGTCAAATAGAAAACTTCCATAGAAATACCTATTGAATTTGAGACTATGAACAACGATTAAAAAATAGGCTACTTGTTTTTTAGTTTGATTAAATCATAAGACCTTTTATAATTACTTTTTTGATTAGAATTTTCCCACTTCTTCTCCAACATAGCAATGCCAAAGCAAAAAAAGTGGTCATTACTTGGAAGGAAAATTTAATTATTAAATTTCACAAAACAGTATGGTTTGAAAATCTTTTAAAACTATTTCCTGGAAATTCTTGTTTTAATAGAATGTACACTTATTTTTAGCATCATCTGGGGATTATCACGTTATGAAAATCCCTCTCAAAGCCTAAAACTGCCATGTAATTACTAATTAAAGTGTATCAGTATCTTCCCTTGATTTAAAGAATACCAAAGAATATTTTGACTGAAATAACACTTGCTATAATGAAAACATGGAATTGATTTATCTGGAAATGTGGATGTCATATATGCATTTGGTGGTAGAGCTGAAGAAAAGTGGGCATTTTGGGTAACTTTAAAAGAAATAAAGAATTGCGTCTATGAATGTACTATTTCAGATGTCATTTTCTTGTGGTGCTGAACCTGCTTTTACACACAGTATCAAATTTGCTAACATGTATCACAGGGCTTCTTTTGCTAGGATAAATTAATTAAAATAAGGAAATGTTATTTCATAAAATAAACCAGATACAAAATCTTGCCTTGTATTTACAGATAAATTTTAATGGAATATTTCATGGTCTAACACAAATATCAGACCCAGACACTAATTCTTGTACAGCCTTTGGCTTACCCTGTATAACAAAATCTGTTATTTAAAGTAGATTATAAAATACCTTATGGTAAGTGAACTTCCAAAGACACAAAGAAAATCCTCCATAAATTTAAAAGCTTATCTCAAATTCTTATTGGCATAAGCTTAGGATGAATATGCTATTAATTGCATTATCTTAGGTAGTTGAAATATATAATACTGGTTAGAGTGTGAAAATTAAAAGGGTGTAAGTATTTTTGCTTCTGTTCCTAGTCAACATTAGTAAACACATGGAAGTGATTGTAAAATTATCTTTACAGAATATTGGAATTTTGGCAATCTCAAGCAAATTTCCTTAAGTCGGCAACATTTTTTTAACCCTTAGTCAGCATGTTACAAGGTTCACACATTCCAAAGAGTAACAATTATATGTTGTACAAATAATATAACATTTATTTGACTACTGCTTAACTTTTTAAAACTTCCATTTAGAAACTTACAAACAAAATGGGCATCACTGAAGAAGTATAAAATGAATGGATAACGTATGTAGTTGAAAAAAGGTATGCAAAATAATGTCTTGGCAAAAAGGAATGTGTTTTGTGGTATATTTTATAATCTGTCAGTGGGAGAAAAGAAATTTCCACCTTTCTGTTAACAAGCCTAAGAAAATGAACTAAATGAATAGACAATTCAGTAATGTCCAACAGATAACTAAAATTCAAATTTTATTTTTCCATATGTATTAGACAGTTTTTTTCTGACAAGACTTTACTGAAAGATGAGGTGCAAATGGGAACCCTGTAAGAATGTTTATAAAAGTAGTACATGACATGTTTTAAGCGCCACTGAGTACACTTTAAATACTTGTAAGTATATAGGCATATCAACATGCAAGTGTCATGTACCTAATATTACAATATGCATTTTGGTTTTTGAAAATGTTAATGATAACAGTAGATTCAATAATTGTGTTTCTCTATCTTCTGTGCAATATGTTTTATTTCAGTGCATCTTCTTTATAGCACAGAATTTATTTTTATGCTGTCATAAATATACCCTTCCAAAAGCTATGAATTTCATGTCACATAAATAGAACATTTTATTTTTGAAGCTACGTTACCGGGAACACCCGCGTTTCTGGGTACCATTTTCAGAGATAAGTCTTTAAATTCTTTTTAACATGGCAGACTTGTTCTGATGTTAGTTATGTTGAAATATTTATGATAAAAATGGAGCTTTGTTGAGGGAATATTTTTTGGTTGAATGAAAAGCTAAACAAACAATTCACAAATATTGATGTGAACAGAATATGAAAATAAACATGTCAGTAATTGCGAACTCATAAACTCTTGGGTTACTACTTAACTCCATCATTGAATCTACAAGTACAGTAGGTACAGTTAAATAAATTCATCAAGAGATTAGTTTTATACACTTGTTAGGAGAACGAGAACTAGTTTTGAAAATTTTCTAACTTATTTTTCTATTTATGAGACTCATTCCATACATTAGAAACACAGAGAAAAGCAAAAAGGATAAAGAGATAACAATTCAGTTTACATTTCATAGTTTTTTTAACCAACTGGTGAATACTACTTTCAACCATCAAATATTTTATTGCATATAACTTTCACCATCAGCAAATATAAAGAGAAAGTGTCTACTAGTTTCATGTACAAGGAAAAGTATCTGAAGAAAGAAAACATTTGAGGTTTGACAGTACTGTGTGTAAGAGAAGTGTAATGTGGCATTTCATACCGCACTTAAAAGTTCATGAAGGAATCACTGCTGTTCCGACCCTGGATGTGGGAAAAGTGCTTAAGTGCTGAGCCCTGGTAGGTTTTTCTTTTGCCCCTGCAATCTTCAAATATCTTTTAAGTTTCTTCTTTTGAAATATACAGTATATTCATAGGGGAAAATAGTGGTTTTGCTTTACATCGTTTTCACATTTGGGCCCATTCTCTCCAAAATAACCATACATTTCTTGTGAAATATATATATATATATATATGTACATATACATGTACATACATATATATATATATGATGGTAGAAAATACAGCAAATATTATCTATAACATAACCACATAACATAGAAAAATCTTACTTTAAGCATCATACTTTGAGATAATTTTTGTATCATTTTTTTTCCTAAAGAAAAATCTGCTTTTAAAAGCCATTTCCTTTTAGAATCATTAAATTATATGATTTGAAGAATTCATACTGTTTCTATGCAGGCAAAATAAAGTGGGTCTTTGTGGCAATACTTTGCACTCATTCTGGGATTATTTGTTAATAATGAGGCAGATTTAAATACTTAAATATTTATCTTACAGAATAACACTTCTTGGGAAAATAAAAATACATATATGATTTTTACTTAAAAGCATAGTATTAATTTATAAGAAATTGTTTCATTCTAAACAGTAAATGAAATGTCAAGTTGGATTGCAAAGTGTTGCCATTTAATTTTTTTAATCAGCACAATTATATCACATTGAAATAGTAAATAGGAATGAGAGGAACTATCCTTTTAAAGTTATTATAGTTTGCCTATAGGAAAAGTTAATGACAGAAAAAGGAAAACAAATGCAGATCCATACACCACTGAGTTACACTAAAAGTAAAGTTGGCTTTTGAGATGTCCCAGGGGGTGGGGAGTGGACTGTTAGGATAGTCCCAAAAGAGTGCTTCCTGGGATATCTTGTAAATAATTATTTCTTCTATTTATATCGAAGTATCATAGCCCATGTTAAAAGTGAGAGGTAGAAGGATTATTGTAAGTATGCATGGCAGAGAACTTACCAGCTCTATCCAATAATATTGCATTCAATATTAATAATCTCAATACATAAAAATGCTGATGAGTTTAGAACCCATTTTTACATGTTGTCCCCTTTAGCTCTCTTTATAATCTTGCTACCTTCAATCCATTGCCTTTGGAAGGGTATAAGTGAAGTGCAAAGGGCATGTTTGGATTGAAATAGAGAGAGAAAGAGAAAAATGAATTGAAGAATAAAATTATCATAAGAAATTTCCATTAAACTATAGTGACTCTAACTATTAAAGGTAACATATGTTTTTTGAGTAGATTTGTCCTTGTAATAAAAGTTCCACAACCCATTAAAACATACATACACTTCAAAGAAAGTATAAGAACTCCAAATTCAATTAGCTCTGAATCGAAGTTGAAAACTCAGGTTATGTCTTTCTCTCCAGGAACACTAAAAGCTAGGCCAGATAATTGTATTGTGTAATGTTAATGATTAAGCAAGAAAAGCTTAATGTGTTGTTATGTCAGTTGTATTTTTAACTAATGGTTTAATATGTGGGAGGTGAAGATTAGCAACCTCTTAGATCTTGTTGAAGAGTTCTTTAAAATCCCTTTGCATGAAGTATCCAGCAATAGAATTGCAGATATTGCACTGAGTGTATTTCAATATTGCCAGTGTATATTTCAAAACAAGTTCTATTATCTACACTAAGATTTCCTCTTTCCCAATATTCAAAATGCATATTATAATTACATGGGTTTCCAACATCCATACACAGCCAGTACAAGATACTTACATGTACGTACACGGTAGTTACCTATATTTGCATAGTTTTTGTGTGTCTTTTGTGCCACTTAATAAAAAGCATTACTCCCTATTTCTCATTAGGTGTTTTATTTCCTCTTCTGTAGTTGCCAGTTGTGTTCTGTTTGCTTTGTTTTGTATATTCATCACAGACCACCATGTGCAAAGGGGGATTGCAGTGGGCATTTTTAGAGGGCGCTAAGTCATTAGCCATGTGATGGGGAATTTGCAGTAAGACATGAGGTTCTGCAGTTTCTCCACATTTAAAAAAAGGAACATGAAATTTCATACTTATAATTCAATTATCCTTATATCCAAAAAAGTCTTTTAGATGTTCCCCTTGGTAACACTTTGCAATAAGTGGCACTAAATTACACGATAACTGCTATGTTACATGGAAGAACCATCACCACCAAACAGCTGCTGTACATGGGCCTATATGGAATCTCAATGTCATTACAATCATGAGTACATAATTACAAGTGAGCCTGTCCTTTTAATTGAGATATTTATATTTTTACAAAGAAATAAAAATAAATGAGGTGTTAGCTTCTTTGCCATATTTAGGAAAGTTAGTTTTCTTTCTCTATTTGTTTCTTTAATTGTGGGGTTTCAATGCAAGATTAAACATCTTGTATCAACATGAGATCATCCAGTTTCTAGATTAAACTTCAATATCAGGTTCCTTAAACTGCTTCTTGGATTCTCTGGTAAAAGAAAACAAGTTGAAATCTCTTTCTCTCTCTCATACACACTCACACACACACACACACACACACACACACGACTATGTTCATGCTCTCTATCTTTGCTCTTTCACTCACAAACTTTCCTTTTCTCCCTAATTTTGATAATTGTTTTATCTAGGACATTCAAATATGGAAACCAAAAAAAAAAAAAAAGAATGCTGTTTACACTTTTTTGATGGAGGACAATTTACACTGTAAACAGTACGCTGGCAGAGAATAGCTACTTTGGGTAAAGAATAATGTTCCATATTCTACTGGGGGGTGTGTCTGTGCGCACTGCTTTCATTATGTTCTGTGGCTATGGTGCCCACTAAGTAATGACCGAATTTGGCTCTCTGGGCATAAAATGTGCACATTTCAGTCATGGCAATTGAAATGGTTCATTTATATATTTATTTCATTTTTTCTGATTTTTATAGAAATGAACAGAATTTTTACAATTTCTTTCATTGGTGGAAATCAAATAAATTTGTTTAAGATAGGAAAATATAACTCCATTGCTATTTACTTTCAGTAACTGAAATGATATCTAATTCATATCTATTTTAGCTGTCAAAATATTTGATTAGAGCTCACAAATCATAATACACCAGTTAGTTTCTTTTACAGGCTTCCAATGAGTTTTTATATTACTGTCAAGGGTTAAAAGAGTCAAAAGTCTTGAATTGTAACCAATCTTGGATTTCTAATTTTATAGTGCTATAAATAATGATTGAGTTATTTAGGCAACAGTTTAGCAGTTGGAGCCAAGTAGAATACAGATGAAATGAAGAGGGATGTAAATACAGCATCGATGGAGAGTAGCAATTTTGTAAATGCATCCTGAAATTAGGCTTTAAATAGTAATTGATGATGCAGTTTATACAACTTACTCCTGTAATAAGAACCTTTCCATTTTGTACTAACAGAATGAATTTTGCTTTGTGGAGTCTTTCTAAAGATTATGCATTGAAAGATATGAACAGTTTATAAACCTATTCTAGTTTCAATGTGTCTAGTAGCACCTACCGGATTCTCTCAAACTACCATACTATATTAACATATTATTGCATTTTTTCCACAGATGGTATGGAGTGAACTGTAAAAACAAGCATGCAATCACATCAATGCAGACTTATTTCCTTAAAATTGTCATACTGTATATGATTTATTATGTTAACACTCAACCACATCATATTATTTATGTTCTGTATATTCTGAAAAAGTGCTGCTTGACTGACATCGTCCTTTTTCTTTTGTAAGAAATCAACAAGATAAATGCTTCAACAAACAAAAAAATTAAAAGTCTAACGTTGTCCTTAAAAGATTTATACTTTTCTGATAAATAATCTAAGATACAGCACCCTTGTCTTTCATTTGATATTAATACATGATGTCATACTCAACCATTCTCATTTCCCAAAAATAAATTCCAAGATATTATTCTTAAAACCATAGGCCATCATGCTTTCAGACATCACAAGTATAGCTACCATATTGTCATATTCTTTTTCTTCCTAAAGGTGCAATTCTTGTCAATGGGAAAATAATTTTTATCTAACTGGATTTTTAATCTTTAGCATAGAGTATCAATAGATCTAATGACAACTAATCTAGCATTATTGTCTTTTACTAGGAGAAATAATATGACTTCAGATTGACTCTGTGTCATATTTAAGAATACAGCATTTCTTAATGGTTAAATACATCAAAATTTTAGAAATAATCCAGAGAAAGAGACTTTCACCTTGGAGTTAAAATTATGGCAGAAATTCTCTATCACTCACTGTTTCATATGTTTATACCTCACAAAATGCATAGACAGGAATTTAATATAAAGAATTAGTTCATTTATACAGAAAACATATCTCAAACACTTCTTTTTGGCAAACCAACATAGGTAAGCAGCTCTGGAACTGCCAAATTAAAATTTGTAAATTTTTAGCAAACTAAGAGTTTATTTTAGATTATTATTCAACTGTGGTTGTAATTTAAAACCTGAGGCTGTGCACTGGTTGTTAGCTTAAAATTACCTTTCCTTATAACATTGTGCTTCCATTGTATAACAAAAATTAACAAGAACTAGAAAAATTTGTTGTTGAACAGTGCTAGGACATACAGACAAAAATACTAATACATGTTATCTACTTATAATATTGGTTTAAGTAATATCTAAAGGGATATAATGGACATTAGAAAATGCTTACTCATGACTGATTACCTACAGCCAAAAAAGTTAAATATGTATCAAATAATGTTTAATTGGATTTATTATATGCACTATATACAGATACTAAAATGTTTCAAAATTGTGCCCTATGGATATTTCAATTTTGTTTAGGCAGGTGAGTCTTTATGGAGCAAATAAATTACAGAATCAAATTAGAGAAATGAATGAAGTCTTTGTGATTCCCAAAATGGTAAAATATTTGTAACAATTTATTGGTAGATGAAGCTAAATGGTAGGATCTATATAATTATATAAGACAGCATGTCATGACTGTAATCCATATTCATGGCTCCTGTATCAAATACTATATTTTTAAATAGCAAATTGATACAGCTTTATCAGTATAATCTCAAATATTCCAGAATCTATTCTACAGTAGTTTATTTCAGTTTGTGTTTTTTAGGGCATATGCTTCCAAAACATGTCTTTGAAGATAGACATGTAGAAAACATCATAAACCTCTCACATCTGAATTGAACTTAAGCATGTTATGTCTTTACCTAATCCTGTTCCTTGTGAAAGCTGTCCAGTGGTAGGTTTACAAGAACTTTGATTTAAAGGGAGCCAAAAATGAGGGGGTGGGGGAAGCTCCGCATACTTTTTTTTTTTCAATGTACAAAAACAATTCAATATCATGATCCAAGGAGATGATTAACATTGTTAAGGCTGTATATTCAAGCACTGTATGTTAAAAGAGCATGGTGTGGAATTTAGGCGGTAATAAATGTCCTGCATTATGGATGGTACTGTAATTAAAGAATGATGCTTTCGACAGCTGATTGTTGGCATACACTGGCTACAGATAGCAGTACAATATGGAAGTTAATAAAGGTAGCAGAAGATGGTAGAAATGAATTCTGAAAGATGATAGCCAGTTTTCTCCAGCAGCCAGCCTGGTACATAAAATTCAGAATCTTGGCCTGCATTTTAAATGAAATATTCTTTTTTTTCTTCAGCATTGACTTGGCTGCCCTCAGCATTGATAATGGCTGTGTCAGCATCTGGGGCATCTTCCGCTCCTTTAGCTTCATTTGTTAAATATGTTCCTGTGGGTGTTGGAAGAAAACCATGTTAGTTATGTCAGAGTGGTAAAATAGCCAGTATTGAAGTCACATTCATTTAGGAAGAAACTTACACCAGATTTCTTACATGTTGAAACATATTCTGAGGTGTAAGAAACCATACAGTTCACTCTTCTAAAGCTGTACACTTTCTTCCGGTTTTCAGGTGTATGTTGCAGATGGAGCTGTGTCCAGGTTAACTAGAGGCAACTGCCAAACTGGCATGGGTAATGAGTACTTTGATTTATTTAATGATGGCTACAGACCATGTGATCCACTCAGCTGTAGCAATCAGGGCCCTTCGTTCAGATGTTGATAATGATCACATCAAATGTGTCAACACACATTTTGGTAACTCCATTTAAAAGTAGATTATACCAATACTTTCTACCTAACCCATTGCAAAAAAATCACATATTTTCCTCATTAATATACCACATATGTGTCCATAAACTTACAAACAGAAGTATTACCAAATGATTACTATTAGAGTTGAATTTCAGTCCTAAAGATATACTACAAACAACTCCCATGTATATATATATGTGTATGTATATATATATATATATATATTTTTTTTTTTTTTCCTGAACCAATGATTCACTCTGTGACTTCTTGCTATTGGCCAAGTATTATTTTGCTAAGCCAATCCAACTTTAATGTTGAGTAAAATAGTTAAGAATTCTCTGAAATAACTTAGTATTCAGATCTCTCTGTTTCAACACTTATCACACAAAACACACGCGCGCATAGACATAGAGAATAAGATTTCAGGATGAAGCTGGTCTTTAGAATTTTTTTTGCCAAATTTAAGAATGCCTTATTATATATAACCTACCTTTATGTCTTGCCAGATATCGTCCAAGCAAAAATATAGAACATAGAGTGACAAATACAACTACAGCCACAATTCCTCCTATTAGAGCATGATCAGGGCCAGTCTGGCCAGCCAGAGCATTGGGATCTTGAAAAAAGAGAAAAAATATTGTTTTAGTTAGTGTGATTTTAGACATGCAGTACATATCTGCGTGAGAATGAGTTGTTTTGGAAAGTAGCACGTTAAAAAAGTTTTTTTAAGCCTGTATTACACCAATCATCTAGTCAACAGATATTGAGCATATAAAATTTGACGCATAAATTACCATTGACACTGAGTTTACATTTTAAGGGAGAGACAGTAAACAAGTACACATATATGATTTTCTATAGTTATATGCCTTTTCTTTCTCCTCCTCTCCACCTGAAAGTGTGTGTATTTTTAAATGTGACAAACACAACTATATCATTTAAAAATCCAATTATGCATAGGAAAGGCTGGGATTAGAGATTATAACAATTATACAAATATAAATACTATACAAATTATACAAATATTATTATTTTATACAAATACATTATACAAATGTTATTTAAAGCTGAGGAAACTGATGAACTCTCTAAGGGAGAGAGTCTAGATAGAGAGGAGAAAAAGTCTGAAAATTGAGACCTGAAAAGTTCCCATATTTAAAGTCTGACAGAAGTTGCTTCCAGCAGAGTAGATTGAGAAGGAGAGAAAAGTGGGATAGGAAGAGATCCTGATGTGCAAACAGTAATTGATTAAAGGAAAGATCATTTTTTAAGGAGAGGAGGGTGTTATAAGCTGTGTTGTATTATCGATTGAAGGAGGAAGATGAATACTCAACATTGAGGGTTAAATGTCTGTTGCACTCATAGCTTTAAGGGAAATGGTTGGAAAGATTAGATTATTGATATACTTTTATGTTCTGCTTTTGTTAGGATATTATAGGAAAGAGCTGAGCCTAGTAGAGTATGGCCAGTTTTTAAGCAGAAATAAAAAGATCAAAGGAAGCTCAGATGTGAGTGCTTAAAAGTTTGGAAAATCAACTATTTATAAAAGTTGCATAATAAGAGATAAAACTAAATGAAGTTTTGAGCAACAAAATATACTAAGGCTCAGCTCTGTTGCAAAAGTCAGATTGAGTATACTGCCTACCATCCAGGGTCCATTGTGTGCATAGCTTCATGAGAGCTGTGTACAGTCTAAAATCTAAAAGAGAGTTTCAGAGGGAGATAGGAAAGAAATAAATAAAGTCTGGCAATTCCATTTTCAAAAAGTCTTGAAATATGGTTACAGGTACAAGAATCTGAGAAATAGATTAGGAGTCTATTTTGTTTTTAATGGAACTACTGTGCCAAAGAAGCACATACTTAGAAAAGAAATAAAAAAGAAAGAAAAGTCTGATAATTGAAACATCAAAAACTTCTAGACTCCCAAATGTGGTGAAAACACGAAGTGGCCTATAAGACTTGTGTAGTCCCCATGAGAGCATATGACCAAACACCCACTTCCAGTGTGGCCACACAGCATGACTGACAAGGCTGAACTTGTGTGTGATAGACTTGGAAGAAGGCAAAAAGAATGATCAGAAGAGAAGCTAGTTTCTTTAGGGACTATAACTGTTGCCAAGGCAAAGGGAACTTTTCATGCCAGTCTGAAATATTTCCACAATTATTATGGATCAGTGACTACTCGGTGTTTCTCATTGTTCCTTATTTCCAAAAGAGAACATTTATATTTAGGAGGTTTTTCCTGGAGCTTTCCTGGTAGCTCAGCTGGTAAAGAATTCACCTACAATGCAGGAATCCCCTGTTTGATCCCTGGGTCGGGAAGATCCCCTGGAGGAGGGCGTGGCAACCCACTCCAGTATTCTTGCCTGGAGAATCCCCATGGACAGAGGAGCCTGGTGGGCTACAGTCCATGGGGTTGCAGTCAGACACAACTGAGTGAGTAAACTCAGCACATTCCTGACTCTTTCTATCACTGTATTTTGTGCATGGGGTGGAAAAGAGCACTGAAATGTGTTTTGGTTCATTTATCCCTGAGCTAATGCATCCGGAGATGATGAAAATAATTGTGCATATTTGAGGACCTTGATCATTGAATTGGGTACGCTAGTTTGATGGGACTCTAGGTTATCTCTTGGACAGGGTAGGGCAATGGTTTATGTGAGAAAAAGAAGGTAAAAAATATTTGGTGATCAGAAGGCTATTATGGGCAGAGATTTCCAGCTGATAACAAATCTGCTTCCTTCATTTTTCAGTGTACAGAGCTAGACATTTACCAACTTCACTGGCAGTTGCATGTTAACCATACGATTTGTGTTCTAGATAGGTGAAAGAAGGCCCAGCGAATAAAAGTCTCCCACATGTAACCATCCAGAGTGATAGCAGGAGGTACAAGTTGAAAATAAGAGAACCACAAAAATAAGTCAGGCCATAAGTCACTGAATCTCCACCTGGAAGAAAATTGTTGCCCAACGAATAATACAGGCATCATCAGACTGCTTGAGGGGAAAAGGAAAAGCTTTATTTTCAAACACTGAACATTAAAAAAAAGTAAAATTCTTACAACAGCTGTTTGTTAATTTAGCTTTCTATTATACAGGAGCAAAAAATAAATCTGCCATGCCTCTGAATACCCTATTCCTAGCTTAGATACATCAGAATTAGTTTCAAATTCCACCTCCTGCTCAAATACAAATAGTCATAAATTAGGTCCCTTTTATTTGCTGAATATCTCTCAGAACTGAGCACCTTTTGGGGAGCTGAAAAATCACTCTTGCTAGTGCATCTGTACTTGTCTTCTTTCCTGAAGGTAAGCTCTGAGAAGTGGTATTGCTGGATCAGAGAATGTAAACATTTTAAAAGAATTTTGATAAACATTGCCAAATTACATTTGCAGAAAAATTGTGTGAATTCATCCTTCACCAACACCACATGAATTCCCATACAGTATTAGCAGCAGATATTCCAGGAGGTACAGTGGTAAACAATTTGCCCGCCAATGCAGAATACGTAAGATATGTGGGTTCAATCCCTGGGTTGGGAAGATCCCCTGGAGAAGGAAATGTCAACCCGCTCCAGTATCTTTGCCAGGACAATCTGATGGACAGAGGAGCCTGGCGGGGCACAGTTCATGGGGCCACAAAAGGTCAGACACATACTGAGCACACACACATACATACTATAATTAAATAAAAAATTGTCTAGTATATTGAAGTGTTAAATATTTAGTATTATTAAATTATAAGTTAACATAAATGTGTCTAAATATGTATATTTCCTACATTACTGCAATAGTTTTGTACTGTTTATTTATAAAATCTCTTTTCCATTCAAAATTTCTGTTTTAATGGCTCTCTCCATAAGAAAGATGAACATTTTAAGTATACCTTCATTTTATGGTCTTTTCATCCATAGATATATCTTACAATTTTAGGTAATCAAATCTATTGAAGTTTTGTATTATGATGTCTGGCTTGTGGATCCTGATTTGAAATGCTTTTGCCATGATAATATTATACACATAAGGATTTCTGTTATCATCTAACACTTTTATTGTTTTATTTTAATCTATCTAAAATGTATTTTGGTCTGTGATTTGAGGCTGAAGCATACAATATGACTTTAATTCTTCTGTGACAGACAGCTGTATCCCACATTATTTCTTTCATCAATATTTTTGTCACTTACCATAAACTAAATGTCTACCTATTTTGTGTGTTTCTGCATCTTCTTGTCTATTTTATGTGAGGGATCTATATATATGCAAGCCTATGCTAATACTGTAGTTTTTTAAAAATCGTTTTGCTGTCTTGGAGAAGAAGTCTCAGGTCAGAATATTTTTGAAAGAAACAAAAATACAACAGATTGCTTATTGGAATTGTACTGATTTACAGGTAGATTTCTTTTATATGGGCTTCCCTGGTGACTCAGTTGGTAAAGAATCTGCCTGCTATGCAGGAGACCCAGGTTCACTCTTTAGGTCAGGAAGACCCCCTGGAGGAGAGGAAATGCCAACCCACTCTATTCTTGCCTGGAAACTCTCATGGACAGGGGAGCCTGGTGGGCTACAGTCCATGGAGTTGCAAAGAGTTGGACATAACTTTCACTTTCATTTTTCCTTTTATACAGTGCATTTTCCAGGATCATGGCATGACTCTACAATTATTTACATTTTTAGTGTCTTTTAGTAAATTGTATAGTTTTCTGATATAGGACCTACTAAATTTTGTTAATGCTATTTCTCATTAAAAATATTATTTTCAGTATTTTGAAAGATTTTAATATTTTTAAATGTTATTACTTTTTCATTAAATTCAAGCCTTATTTTTCTTCCATTTATGGTTTTGTACTCTGTTTTCTAAAGCATTATATCTAGCATTTGTAAAGGTTATATTTTTCATTTTTATTTCCTCACCATCAAACTCACTTAGTTTTATATATTATTTTTCTACTGAACTAGTTAGTACTTTGTGAACAGTAATGGCAATTACATTCTGATTCTGCTGATCTCAGAAATGCATCAAAAATTTAAATAGACTAGCCACAATCCTCCGTTTGACATTGTTTACTCTATTTATATCAATATCAAGAGTTACTTTTACAGTTTCTATTATCTAAATAAAAAGATATTCATATTATCACCCCTTGATCATATGAAGCACACATCTTGTCAAAAGAAAATTTCATGATGACAACATCTTTGATTCTTGAATATCTGAGAATTATTGTATTGTCAATAAACACCGAACTGGCTAAAGAATCCCTGTTTTTTATCTTTTTGAATTAATAATAATGAAAAACAGATTGTCAATGTCAGTATTTTGACAATTTGTTTTGACTCCCTTTCCTACTAAATAACTCAGAAATCATTTGCATTTGTCTTGCCACCTTCTCCTCCAAGGCAAATCTGAAATTGTTGACTTTTTTAAGTGACCTGCATTTTTCACATTATTGCTATTGCAATATTTGTGTTTTGCTCCACTATATTTGGATATTTTAGCTGAATATATTTTGTGGTTTGTCTTTAGTCAGAATTTTGCTTTACTTGCAAACATACTTTTTTATTAAAGTCAGTTAAGATCATTTGCTTTTGACTTATGAATTTTTTTTTCTACTCTATTTTTGATTAACAACTGTTCTTTCCATTTCCTTTCTTGGAAAATCAAATTACACACTGGTAGAGACTCTATATTTTATGCTGTATGTATGTCTTCCCCTCTTTCCTATTTTAAAAACCATTTTACTAATTTTATGTTTTGCTTTATCATGTCTTCCAAGCTTATTATCTGTTTAGATGATTTTACCTTCTATCACAATTTTTCCTTGTTACTTCCTAAAGGATTTTGTTCTGACTGACTTTGGTTTATCTACACCATCTATTTAATATCACCCTGTTTTTACTTAGTAGATATTTTAACCAGTTTTATATGATTGACAAGGAAAAGTGATAGTTTGACAATATTTTCCTCATTTTAGTATAATAATTCTATTTAAATATCTGAGAAAATGATTTTTCTTGGTGAGCATGTATTATTTCTCTTATTGCACTCATTTTTCATGGGATGCAGATTGAATTTTGAAATTCTATTTACATATCATTGCATTTTCTTTTCTTGTTTTCACTCTTAATGTTGACATGTTCAGAAGAGGGATTCTCTTTCCTGAGGCTGGTGTTCATTCCTGGTCAGCTGTAATGCTGTGGACCACTGTAGTTACAAAAATGATTTTTGTAACTGACAGATGAATCATATGACATCTGTACCTAGTGAATGGTTTGAAGAAAGAGCCCTGAGATGTAGATCACTCTTTGTGAAAGACTTCATTAATTTTAAACACTTTTGCTTAAAATCTTCACTTTCATAGTAAAGTTTCAGATAACATGTAATCCTTCACCCCTTTTTTGTACAATTTATACAAAGAAAACTTGATAGATTAGAATTCATTTCAGATCAATTAAAATTTATTATGTTCATTATTGAATATTTTCACTGGTTTCAAGTGCTTTTATATAAATAGAAATAAGGCAGAAAAAACATAATATTTATATATATTTGACCCTACTGATGAGTGTTCTGCATATACTTTTATAATCTATGAAAGAAAGCTTCCAACCTTTAGCCTTCATCTCATAAACAAAATAAGTCAACATATAGTCCTAGGATTTTTAAGATTTCAAAGCTAGTATAGTTACAGAGACTGCTACTTTGCATGTCTACTTGTAAATAGTAATTTTTCAAGCTAACACTTTGGTTATGCTCTTTATTTTTACCCCATAACTGTTGAACTAAAAGTCTATCCTTAATGTCTATTTTTAGCAACTGAAACAAGTGATTGAGACTGAGGATCAAATAAATATCACTTGAGCAAGGCAGAGATAATATGTAACAGAAATGGCTAAGTCTCAGTGGGAATCTCTCATACATCCTTTCTCTCATGCCTCTCCTAGTGTCATAGCAATAAAAAGATGAAGTATAACCTTCTAAACTTTCTGTATAGGTTGCAGAGTGTATCATTATTCAGATAAAAATATCCTGTGTCTTTAAAGACCATTATTCATCATCAAGCATTGACCTTAGGACTTGCTGGAGTTAGCCTGTTTTATATACATATACATATACATATATATATATATATATACATATATATATATATGGTAGTCAGTAAATTCCAGTAGATTTGGCAATATTTTAGAAATCTTTTCTACTTGAGACAATGCAAAGAACATGAATATTGTGGAATTAAAACTTTCTGAGGAGTAAAACCCTGGAGGTCCAGTGGTTAGGACTTCATGCTTCCACTGCAGTGGGCACTGGTTTGATCCTTGGTTGGGAACTAAAATCCCACAAGCTGTGCAGTAGAACTAAAACAACCCAAAAACAAACAAAAACTTTCTGAGCATCAAATCTTTCAGTTAGGGTCACTGGACTTTCAATAGAGGATTCCAAAAAGAATCATGTTACATGACAATATTTGTGATTAGTAATTTTTGGCATTTAGAAGAGTAGAAAATAATCTTAAAGTGTAGTTATATTTAAAAATCATAAAATGGAGAAGTACTAAATTATGTGGGGATTCCCTTGGTGGCTGTAGGGGTAAAGAACCCATGCAGGAGTCTGCCGATGCAGGAGACTTAAGAGATGCTGGTTCGATCCCCAGATTGGGAAGATCCCTTGGAGGAGGGCTTGGTAACCCACTCAAGTATTCTTGCCCAGAATATCCCATGGACAGAAGAAACTTGCAGGCTACAGTCCACGGGGTCACAAAGAACAGGACATGACTGAAGTGGCTTAGCACACACAGCATGCACTAAATTATTTCATTATATCTCTAAAATCCTTCCTGGGGTTTTCTACCATCATGTGTCTAGTCTGTCATGTTTTGTTCCTATAAATAAGAAGTGAAAACACTAAAGAAAGAATACCTAAGTTTCCAAGGTCAAGCAAGGAGAAATTAAAAACACTGCACCCATTTTAATCCTAGTATTAGAATTATTTTAAAAAACGTATTTTATTATGCATGATTTTTCATTTTAATAAAATAGTAACAGAAATGAAAAATTTATGTAAATATTTTAAAATTAGGTTCTGAGACCATTTTTAAAAGAAAATGATCATCTTTATATAGTAAAATAAATGTTTTCAAAGCCAAACTTGGAGTATCAGTTATAATTTTTAAAACTGATAAATCTTCAAGGACATACACTATAACAAGCATGTTAATTCATCTCTTTGTATTTGAAAAGACATTTTTATGTTTCTTTTTTTACTAAAATCTAATAAAAACTAACTACAAAATTGTTTACATTTCAGAGTTCAGGACTGGAATTTAATTAAATATTGAAAAATAGAGTTAGAAAAGCTAGGATGACCAGAAAAGGATAAGTTAGTGAGGAGAAGCAAATGCCTCTTATGCAAAAGTCACCAAATCTAGTTTCCTAGTAACAACCACCAGTGCCACGGAATGTCAAAATTTAAACAAAAGAAGAGTAGAATAAATTTAAACAAAATATAATACTGGAATATGAGTCACTTGAACAATAAAGCCACTTCAGCTCATTTCATTCACTCAGTCATGTCCAACTCTTTGCAACCCCATAGACTGCACTACATCAGGCCTCCCTGTCCTTCATCATCTCCTGGAGCTTGCTCAAATTCATGCCCATCAAGTCAGTGATGCTATCCAACCATCTTATCCTCTGTTGTCCACTTCTCCTCTTGCCTTCAGTCTTTTCCAGCATTAGGGTCTTTTCCAAAAAGTCAGTTCTTCCCACTACATGGCCAAAATATTAGAATTTCAGCTTATCAGTCCTTCCAATGAATTTTCGGGACTGATTTCCTTTAGAATTGAGTGGTTGGATCTCCTTGCAGTCCAAGGAGCTCTCAAGAGTCTTCTCCAACACCACAGTTCAAAAGCATCAATTGTTTGGCTCTCAGCTTTCTTTATGGTCCAACTCTCACATAGATCTCACAATATAAGCCACTTTTGTTGATATTTTATGTTTGTTTTGGAGTTTATGTGTGCTCAATCACTCAGTCATGTCCTACTTTTGTTGACCCCATGGACTATAGCCCACCGGGCTCCTCTGTCCATGAAATATCCCAGGCAAGAATACTGGAGCAGGTTGCCATTTCCTCCTCCAGGGAATCTTCCAGGCACAGGGATCAAACTGACATCTCCTGCATCTCCTGCATTGGAAGGCAGATCCTTTACCACTGAGCCACCTGGGAAGCCATATATATATATATATATACACACACATGTTTATTTATATATATATATCCCTGGTATTTTGTTACAGCCTGCACTAATACAGAAACTATAGTATGCTGTTTTTCCTGTATTAGCTCAGTTGAATTATGTGAAAATTTAAGGTGATAGAAAATAGATTTGGGGAAGTCTGGAAATATATATTCATCCCCAGCCAATGGCCTACAGACAGGTGGAACGCCTAAGACTACACAGATCAATTCCTTTATGTGACCTACACGTAATTCAGTTGTGCGTTGTATTAGGTGCTGCACTGAGTTACATTACAAACCTTGCCTTCTCTGTGCTCACACACCAGTTTCATAGTGGTTAAGATGCAGTGAGTGATGTCAGTAATATCAGATGAAATCAGAATTGGGGTGACACTCTGTTGTATTATGTTGTACACAAATAGAAGGAAAGTGGTAAATGAAGCAGAAAAGTCAGTGAAATTTTTTCAAGTAGAAGATATTGTTCACAAATTCCTGGACTTACATATCATTTACACCAAACCTCAGAGAACTTTCTAATATCAGATTGGCTCTGGGCAATTTTCTTAACCTCATCTTTAGAATGTGAATACTTCTTATTTTCTAGGATTGTCAAAGACTAAATGTGCTATCTTGCATACAAGGCTTAGAAGGATATCCGACACATTGTAATATAAGCACTATCTAAATGCTAGTTAAATGAGGGAGAAGATGTTGGAAAGTATAAACTTCTGTGTAGAAAACTGCATGTTTCTTTTTTTCAGTTTTTAAAAAGATTATTTTAGGACTTTGACTCTATGCAGTAATGGTGAAGCATTCTAAGCTTCTGAATGTTTGAAAGATGGGGGGATAGGAATAGCAGAAGACTTGTATAACATGAGAGCATGGGATAAAATGAATCTTATGGGAGTCTGATGATGGAGAATTAAATGAGAGAATAATTTATTGAATATTTAATCTGTGCCAGGTTCTGTGTGGCTTATTTTATTCAATACATGTAAAATGTTGACTTAGAGACTCATGGTTATTTTTAATATAAAGATTGATAAACTCTGGAACAGCTTGCCTAAGCAAGTTTGGGGATTAATTTTTGAAGAGTTTTTTGAAATTATTATGAAAATTAGTTTGTAAGATGTGTCAGATGACTCCTATTTTGAGAAAAAGAGTTTGTTGTGGTAATTTTTCCAGGCATTGTATCTTTTCACATAATTTCATTCCCTTTTCTTCGGTCATGAAGAGGAATTCAATGCCCACCCATGCTAAATGACCTTCCTGCTGGTGCATTCATTCAGTGAGATAGTCTTCTTTCTCTTTTGTTATGCAAAGTCTGAACAACAGTGAGCAGTCTACATGCCAATCAGCCATGAATTACTTCGTTCAGAAGCTTTTTATCTTGAATTAATTCACTTGCTTTAGTTTTATCTTCCCCCAAAGATATAAGGCTTCTTGAAGATAAAAGTTGGGTCTTACAAAAGCAAAGAGGAACTAAAGAGACCCTTGATGAAGGTGAAAGAGGGGAGTTAAAAACCTGGCTTAAAACTCAACATTTAAAAAACCAAGATTATGGCATCCAGTCCCATCACTTCATAGCAAATAGATGGGGAAAAAAAAAATGGAAACAGTGACAGACTTTATTTTATTGGGCTCCAAAATCACTGCAGATGGTGGCTGCAGCCATGAAATTAAAAGACACTTGCTCCTTGGAAGAAAAGCTATGACAAACCTAGACAGCATATTAAAAAGCAGAGACATAACTTTGCTGTCAAAGCTCGGTATAGTCAAAGCTGTGCTTTTTCCAGTAGTCATGTATGGATGTGAGAACTGGACCATAAAGAAGGCTGAGCAACAAAGAATTGATGCTTTTGAACTATGGTGTTGGAGGAGATTCTTGAGAGTCCCTTGGATAGCAAAGAGATCAAACCAGTCAAAACTAAAGGAAATCAACCCTGAATATTCATTGGAAGGACTAATGCTGAAGCCGAAGCTCCAATCCTTTGGCCACCTAATGTGAAGAACCAACATCCTGGAAAAGACCCAGATGCTAGGAAAGATTGATGGCAGGAAGAGAAGGGGGTGACAGATGATGAGATGGTTGGATGGCATCATCAACTTAATGGACATGAGTTTAAGCAAACTCTAGGAGATAGTGAAGAACAGGGAAGCCCAGCTTGCTGCAGTCCATGGGGTCACAAAAGTTGGACACACTGAGTGACTGGGCAACAACAACAACACTCATAATATAGTGGAAACAGTGCTTTTACACAGTTCTTGAAACCAAGCAAACTGAGTGAGCAGTAGATAACATTCAATACTTATACTGAATTCCAGACAGAACTGAGATCTTTCGACACCAGTTTGTTCTGCTGACCAACAGATGGCCGCTCTCACGGTATTAAATTATTTGTTTAAATATAATAATTCTGCCGATATCTGAAAATTTTAGAGATTAGTGCTTAGCAATAATGACCTATCTGGATTTGTACCTAATGCATTGGATTATTTGATCCTAACAGAAACTAGAAAATTGTCATGCACTTAAGATTCTACTTTACCCACTTTAAATATAATGGTACTGCTTCAGAAAGAGGGTCACTACAGTAAAACATTAAAATAATTATACATAATTTATGAAAAAAAATACTGTCCTTTGGCAGTATATGACATTGGGAAATTCCCTGGCAAAAAATAAATTACCATATTCACTCAAAGTTCATCTATTATTTTTAAATTTTATGTACATTTACTGTTTCTGACAGAAACACTTAAGACAAAACTCTGAAGGTTATAAAACATGAAAATATATTCTTCTTTGTGTGTATAGTGATTTATACATACTTTTTTTTTTAACTATAAACAATGTGTACTCAGACTCTAAATCCAAGGGTTCTAAATTAATGCTACATCATACAACAGGTTTTCAGTAATAAGAAAAAAAAAAAAAATCTCAGCAAGCCCAACACTTAGCCTTTCACCTCATAAAAGTTTATTGTGCTATAAATTTCTCTGCATACAAAGCTCATAAACAACAAACACCATCACATGTTTCTATGTATTGGTAGCCCATAGACTTCCTAGTCAGAAAGTTTTGACCATAATTGTAAAGTCACTGCTTTGTTTGTTTGCTTCATTTTGAATTTAATGTTTCAAGGTTGTTTAGCTTAGAGATATAATCGATTTATAAAATGTTTCAGCAAGTGAAGTGTGACTGTCAGAGGTACAGAAGTGAGGTGATGTTATATTCTAGAGTAATTTCACACATTAAGTAATAGATTTCCTCTTCTGAGGAATACCCCCTCAAGATCCAGTCCTCATTCATTATGACTTACAAGGTTATCCAATTACACAACAACTGACTAGGCCTGAACAAAATATATACTTGAGTAAAATACTTCATATATCCTTGAAATAAAAATTTAAGTAGAAACTTTCTCCATATGTGATCGTATTTTTGGATAAAGTAGGTTCGAGCATAATTCTCTTCACTTTGCCAGTCTTTTTTTCTCTGGTAAAACCAAATAGTATTTCCTTGACTACTTTGAAAGAGGAACACTTTCAACTCTGAAGAATTTTAACAATCCAGAGAGGACTCTCAATCAGCAGAGTATATAGCTAGTAGGACCGGGGCCTTCACAAAATGCTCCACTTCATTTAGCACTGACATAGAAAACGGGAGAGAACTTGCCAGAATGAGGTTACCTGTGTGAGAATATAAGGTAGGTGAAGGAGAGGAATGGTTTTGGAGGTTATGCGAGTCGTCAAAATGGGAACAATGTAAGTTTTGAGGTACACATGGAGTGATTTGCTGCTTGTAAATTCAGTTCAGTCACTCAGTCATGTCAGACTCATTGCGACCCCATGAACTGCAGCATGCCAGGCCTCCCTGTCCATCACCAACTCCCGGAGTTCACCCAAACCCATGTCCAATGAGTCTGTGATGCCATCCAGTCATCTCACCCTCTGTTGTCCCCTTCTCCTCCTGCCTTCAATCTTTCCCAGCATCAGGATCTTTTCCAATGAGTCAGCACTTTGCAACAGGTGGCCAAATTATTGGAGTTTCAGCTTCAACATCAGTTCTTCCAGTGAACACCCAGGACTGATCTCCTTTAGGATGGACTGGTTGGATCTCCTTGCAGTTCAAGGGACTCTCAAGAGTCTTCTCCAACACCACAGTTCAAAAGCATCAATTCTTCGGTGCTCAGCTGTCTTTATAGTCTAACTCTCACATCCATACATGACCACTGGAAAAACCATGGCCTTGACTAGACTGACCTTTGTTGGCAATGTAATGTCTCTGCTTTTTAATATGCTATCTAGGTTGGTCATAACTTTCCTTCCAAGGAGTAAGCATCTTTTAATGGCTGCAATAACCATCTGTAGTTATTTTGGAGCCCAGAAAAATAAAGTCTGACACTGTTTCCACTGTTTCCCCATCTATCTGCCATGAAGGGACCAGATGCCATGATCTTAGTTTTCTGAATGTTGAGCTTGAAGCCAACGTTTTCACTCTCCTCTTTCACTTTTCATCAAGAGGCTCTTTAGTTCTTCTTAACTTTCTGCCATAAGGGTGGTGTCATCTGCATATCTAAGTTTATTGATATTTCTCCTGGCAATCTTGATCCCAGCTTGTGCTTCCTCTAGCCCAGCGTTTCTCATTATGTACTCTGCATAGAAGTTAAATAAGCAGGGTGACAGTATACAGCCTTTGATGTACTCATTTTCTTATTTGGAACCAGTCTGTTGTTCTATGTCCAGTTCTAACTGTTGCTTCCTGACCTGCATATAGGTTTCTCAAGAGACAGGTCAGATGGTCTGGTATTCCCATCTCTCTAGAATTTTCCACAGTTTATTGTGATCCACACAGTCAAAAGCTTTGGCATAGTCGATAAAGCAGAAATAGATGTTTTTCTGGAATTCTCTTGCTTTTTTGATGATCCACTGCATGTTGCCAAATTGATCTCTGGTTCCTCTGTCTTTTCTAAACCCAGCTTGAACATCTGGAAGTTCGCAGATGGTTGAAGCTGAACCTGGTGCTGCTGAAGCCTGGCTTGGAGAATTTTGAGAATCATTTTACTAGTATGTGAGATGAGTGCAATTGTGCAGTAGTTTGAGCATTCTTTGGCATTGCCTTTCTTTGGGATTGGAATGAAAACTGGCCTTTCCCAGCCCTATGGCCACTGCTGAGTTTTCCAAATTTGCTGGCATATTGAGTGCAGCACTTTCACAGCATCATCTTTCAGGATTTGAAAGAGCTCAACTGGAATTCCATCACCTCTACTACCTTTGTTTACAGTGATATTTCCTAAGGCCCACTTGACTTTACATTCCAGGATGTCTGGCTCTAGGTGAGTGATCACACCATCATGATTATCTGGGTTGTGAAGATCTTTTTTGTACAGTTCTGTGTATTCTTGCCACCTTTTCTTAATATCTTCTGCTTTTGTTAGGTCCCTACCATGTCTGTCCTTTATTGAGCTCATCTTTGCAAGTAATGTTCCCTTGGTATCTCTAATTTTCTTGAAGAGATCTCTAGTCTTTCCCATTCTATTTTCTTCCCCTATTTCTTTTCACTGATCGCCGAGGAAGGCTTTCTTATCACTCCTTGCTATTCTTTGGAACTGTTCATTCAAATGGGTATATCTTTCCTTTTCTCCTTTACTTTTTGCTTCCCTTCTTTCCACAGCTATTTGTAAGGACTCCTCAGATAGACATTTTGCCTTTTTGCATTCTTTGTTTGGGGGATTTTCTTGATTTCTGTCTCCTGTACAGTGTCACGAATCTCCATCCATAATTCATTTGGGCACTCTGTCTATCAAATCCAGTCCCTTAAATCTATTTCTCACCTCCACTGTATAGTCATAAGGGAATTGATTTAGGTCATACCCGAATGGTCTAGTGGTTTTCTCCACTTTCTTCAATTTCAGTCTGTATTTAGCAATAAGGAGTTCATGATCTGAGCCACAGTCAGCTCCTGGTCTTGTTTTTGTTGACTGTATGGAGCTTCTCCATCTTTGGCTGCAAAGAATATAATGAGACTGATTTCAATGTTGGCCATCTGGTGATGTCCATGTGTAGCATCTTCTCTTGTGTTGTTGGAAGAGGGTGTTTGCTATGACAGTTTGCGCTGCTTCATTCTGTACTCCAAGGCCAAATTTGCCTGTTAATCCGGATGTTTCTTGACTTCCTACTTTTGCATTCCAGTCCCATATAATGAAAAAGACATCTTTTTTGGATGTTAGTTGTAGAAGGTCTTGTAGGTCTTCACAGAACAATTCAACTTCAGCTTCTTCAGTGTTACTGATTGGGGCATAGACTTGGATTACCATGATATAGAATGGTTTGCCTTGGAAATGAACAGAGATCATTCTGTCGATTTTGAGATTGCATCCAAGGACTGCATTTCAGACTCTTTTGTTGATTGTGATAGCTACCCCATTTCTTCTAAGGGATTCCTGCCCACAGTAGTAGATATAATGGTCATCTGATTTAAATTCACCCATTCCAGTCCATCTTAGTTCACTGACTCCTCGAATGTCAATATTCACTCTTGTCATCTCCTGTTTGACCACTTCCAATTTGCCTTGATTCATGGACCTAAGATTCCAGGTTCCTATGTTATATTGCTCTTTACAGCAGTGAACCCTGCTTCCATCACCAGTCCCATTCACAAACGGGTGTTGTTTTCGCTTTGGCACCCTCCCTTCATTCTTTCTGGAATTATTTCTACACTGATCTCCAGTAGCGTATTGGGTACCTACCGACCTAGGGAGTTCATCTTTCAGGGTCCTATCTTTCTACCTTTTCACACTGTTCATGGGGTTCTCAAGGCAAGAGTACTGAAGTGGTTTGCCATTCCCTTCTCCAGTGGACCACATTCTGTCAGACCTCTCCACCATGACATGTCCATCTTGGGTGGCCCCACATGGCATGGCTTAGTTTCATTGAGTTAGACAAGGCTGTGGTCCTGTGATCAATTTGGCTAGTTGTCTGTGATTGTAGTTTCAGTCTGCCTGCCCTCTGATCCCCTCTCTCAGTGCTGCTTGTAAAAGTCTGCTATATTATCCATTAGGCATGTGATACAGAGTATAACTTATCTTCATAAGACAATAATTTCTCTTTAAGATCAGAGAATATCTGATATAGTATCAGACTCAGAACCATAAGTCTGACCTTCTAAGAGTTTCAGTTTTTACATTTATAAGTATATACACCTGCTCTGCCTTCCTCAAAGGGTCACTAATAAAATCAGCTAATATGGAATCTGTACATATAAGTCACATCTAATAAGTGGGTAGCTCAGTTGGTAAAGAATCCACCTTCAATTCAGGAGACCCTGTTTGATTCCTGGGTCGGGAAGATCCGCTGGAGAAGGGAAAGGCTACCCACTCCAGTATTCTGGCCTAGACAATTCCACAGACTGTATAGTCCATGGGTTCCCAAAGAGTTGGACATGAATGAGCAACTTTCACTTTCACATATATGAGTAAAATAATGAGGCTAGAGACTACAATAAATAATGTTAGAGGCTATTAAAAAAATCTTGTATTTTGTAGTTTTATTCTTTTTCAGGAAAAAAATGTACTGAAATTCAGTCTACAGGGCCCAATTTCTTTTATATTTATGTGATCTGAATAAGCTGCTGTTTTTTTTTTTCTTGTTGTTGCCTATATCTTTCTAACTTGAAACTGTTCTGCCTTCACTGTCAACAATACTTAACTCTTTGCATACCATTAGTCTCAGCCTGTATGCATAAGATGAGTAAATAGGAACAACCGTTAAGAAGGAAGACAAATGACTAGTATATGACATTGGCATATTTCTATTTTGACAATGTACTCTGCCTGGAGAATCCCATGGACAAAGGAGCCTGGTGGGCTACAGTCCATGGAGTCACAAAGTGTTGGACATGACTCAGCGACTAACTCACGTACTCTCTGCAAATCTAAGAGGATGACAAAGTATTTTTCAAGCATGCTAAGTCACTTCAGCTGTGTCCTACTCTTTGTAATCCTATGGACTCTAGCCTGCCAGGCTCCTCTGTCCATTAGATTCTCCAGGAAAGAATACTGGAATGGGTTGCCATGCCCTCCTCCATGGGATCTTCCTGACACAGGGATTGAACCTGTGTCTTTTAAGTCTCCTACATTAAAGGCAGATTCTTTACCCACTGAGTCACCCGGGAAGCCTATTTTTAAGTAGACTAGAGGTTAAATAAATTATATGCAATGATTCTGCAGTAAAGTAAAATCTTGGCAATTACATTTCTTCTTAAACTAAACTAACAACAACAACAGAAAAGGCAGCTGACCTGCTGATAATTATGTGAAATATGCTTCTAGAGGAAACAGCCCTAATATGATAGGCTTATTTTTTTTAATACTTAAAAAAATGTAAAGAATAAATGCTTGACAGTGAGAATACAATGCTCAATGATATTCTAAAAAGTTCATTCTGTGCCAATTGTTTTTGATATCTATCTGTACACAAGAATAATTGGGATGGAATAATAAATTTATAAAATGGTGGATTAAACATGTTTTAACATGTTTACTTTTATGGGCCAATACACTGGAAACATAATATCATTGCTACTAAATAATTTCCCTTTAGAACCAACAGCTCTAAAATGTGTATGTCAATATCAATACTCAATTCAGCCAAAACACCTCAGGTTATAATTTTTGATTGATCATTCTAGTGACAATTATAATAGTCATATTGACTGTGCTCATATAATATTTTAAACCCATTATAAATGGTCATTGAACCAGTTTCTTGGTAATGAAAATGAATATATATTCAGAAGAATATAAACTAGTCCTCTATATTCACCATTTCGCTGAAGAATCCTCAAACTACCACACAATTGTACTCATCTCACATGCTAGTAAAGTAATGCTCAAAATTCTCCAAGCCAGGCTTCAGCAATATGTGAACTGTGAACTTCCAGATGTTCAAGCTGGTTTTAGAAAAGGCAGAGGAGCCAGAGATCAAGTTGCCAACGTGTGCTGGATCATCAAAAAAACAAGGGAATTCCAGAAAAACAACTATTTCTACTTTATTGACTGTGCCAAAGCCTTTGACTTTGTGGATCACAATAAACTGTGGAAACTTCTGAAAGAGATGGGAATACCAAACCATCTGACCTGTCTCTTGAGAAACCTGTATGCAGGTCAGGAAGCAACAGTTAGAACTGGACATGGAACAACAGACTGTTTCCAAATAAGAAAAGGAGTACGTCAAGGCTGTATATCACCGTGCTTATTTAACTTATATGCAAAGTATATCATGAGAAATGCTGGGCTGGAAGAAGCACAGGCTGGAATCATGATTGCTGGGAAAGATATCAATAACTTCAGATTTGCAGATGACACCACCCTTATGGCAGAAAGTGAAGAGGAACTAAACAGCCTCTTGATGAAAGTGAAGGAGGAGAGTGAAAACGTTGGCTCAAAGCTCAACATTCAGAAAACTAAGATCATGGCATCTGATCCCATCACTTCATGGGAAATAGATGGGTAAATGGTGGAAACAGTGTCAGACTTCATTTTTTGGGCTCCAAAATCACTGCAGATAGTGATTGTAGCCATGAAATTAAAAGGCACTTACTCCTTGGAAGGAAAGTTATAACCAACCTAGATAGCATATTAAAAAGTAGAGACATTGCATTGCCAGCAAAGGTCAGTCTAGTCAAGGCTATGGTTTTTCTAGTGGTCATGTATGGATATGAGAGTTGGACTGTGAAGAAAGCTGAGCACTGAAAAATTGATGCTTTTGAACTGTGGTGTTGAAGACCCTTGAGAGTCCCTTGGACAGCAAGGAGATCCAACCAGTCCATCCTAAAGGAGATCAGTCCTGGGTGTTCATTGGAAGGACTGATGCTGAAGCTGAAACTCCAATACTTTGGTCACCTCATGCGAAAAGTTGACTCATTTGAAAAGACCCCGATGCTGGGAAGGATTGAGGGCAGGAGGAGAAGGGGATGACAGAGGATGAGATGGCTGGATGGCATCACCAACTCGATGGACATGAGTTTGGATAGACTTCGGGAGTTGGTGACGGGCAGGGAGGCCTGGCGTGCTACAATTCATGGGGTCACAAAGAGTCGGACATGATTGAGCAACTGAACTGATATTCACCATTTAGGAAAGATCATCACATAACACTGGGAAAGGCTTGTGCATATTCTAAATATTAAAATCTTAAGCTTATTGGAATCTTACCTTTTTTTTTTAATATACTAAATCATGTTCAAATAGATAGTAAATCTCTTCTTATTGGTCCTTTATACACTCTCTGTGTGACTAATATATGGTACATAACAAATATAACAGTATATGAATCACACAGAACTTTTGTGTGAATTTTATGAGGTAACACAAGTTCTTAGTACATACCTGTTCCATAAAAGACAATAATTATAATTAATATTTATTAAAATCAATATTACTTTAAATTTGCAAAATATGAATTAATTTTATCCACAAGTCAATTTTACCATATAGTTGCTAGTCTTATACTAAATTTAGTAGATTGTCAGGAAGCATTTAACAAGAGGCTTCCTGTGTGCTGTTTTGGATCTGTCAGGAACCCTCCCACCCTTATTAATCCTTGAATATTCAGGAATTAAGAGGAGAGGCATGCCTTTCCCAGGGCTGAGGAATCCAGGCATTTCTCATTACGGTGATAAGTATCCTCTTCCTTTTTATGAGCCATACGGTAAAAGGTGATTGTTTGCAGCTCTGTCTTTGATAGGGATCGTCTTATGTTTTCTAAGTCTGGAATTTTAATCTTTATCTTCGCTGAGAATAACCACCTTGTAAGACAGAATATATGCCCACGCCATGTAGATTAAAACACCTTTGCTCCATCAGAGCTTGGGTCCCCGTGTCTTTCTTTCTATTCTTTCTTTCCTTCTCTCTCTATTTCTGGCTAATTCCTTGGAGCGCGGAGGCCCGCTGAGCTCACTTTCTTGCCCGGGCTTCTGAGACCCTCTCGAGAAGGCGCCCTGCGCCTTCACCCCCTCAGAGGGCGCCCGGTGCCTCCGCGCAGCAGGGCCGTCCTAAGAACAGGGCTCTATCGGCTCTCCGCGTAAACCAGGGGATATCAGCCTCTTTCTCTCTCTTACTTTCTTATCGTCGACTCTGGACCACCAGGTTCCGGTCCAGTAAAGGACCAACAGTAGATAAATGCTCTTTTCATTATAACTTGGGTAATAAGCTCCAAATGGAAAACATAACTTAATGCAAGCTGTATTAGACTTGTAAGAAAGTATCTTCACAGAAGGAGAAGTACTATCAAGAGGATACATCGTGACTAATAAGTACTGAAAATTGTCTGCCTGACTTATGATTATCTAAACAGAAATTCGATTGTGAATACATTTCCCGTGTTTCAAAGGGATTCCTTTCTAGAGATTCCTTGGTCTGTGCTGTGTTCTCTTCTGAGATCACTTCATGAGGAATTGGAAGATAAATGTCAAAGATCAAGCATCACTGAGTTTTATCCTCATCCCATAATTTAGAATTTATTTTCCAAAATGGCCAGAGTTGTAAATGGTGGCTAAATTTGGCAAGATGACAAATAAACTGCTTAGATCCAAAAGGTAATATAGAGAAATATGTTTAGAGTTCAGTCTATTGATTTAGAAGAAAAATTCAGTTTCTTAATTTAATTGGTGAATTACAGTTAAAAAAAAAAACAAAAAACTCATATCTCAAATGCTATATTATAGAAAGCAATTCAGAATGTCACTTATTATTATTGGATCTATTGAGTAGATTTACTTAAATGGAACAAAACTGAATGAGGGCTACATCAAACTTAGTAATTTCTTCCAACATGAATTTTGAGAAAAATATTACTATAAAACATCAGTGTAGTTAACTCTCAGAGATCTGGCTCCATTGCACATAATTTATGTACTTTATATCTATCAGGAGTTGCTCTATCCTCACTATCATTAATAATTTCACAATCAGATTGTTAGCTTGCAGATCTAGACACTGATGTAATGGCAGAAATAGTTGTTTTCATGTTTGTGGATAAGAAATAAGCTCCACTGTCCCCAGAGTGAGTAAAAAGAAATGAATAAAAAAACATAGCATGCTTAAGTTATGATAATACCTTCAGTTTAAGCATACATGAAATTTTCATACTTTATGAATTAATGGATCATTATTTTTTTTAAATTCAAGAAACAAGTGTGCAAAACAAAACTAACTAAACTAACAAATTCTTTAGAGAAACTTAAATATTAATGAGTAGCAGATATGCCTATAAAATAATTCTGCTCTTACAAGTTTATATGAAGTATGATTATATGTAAATTTTGTCCTGCAATATTGTTAAAAAGTAGTGGGTCTAAATCCCTGTTATGCATAAAATATAATTATTCATTTTAACAATTATTACACAGCACTTGTGATCCAAGCATACAAATGAAAACCTCACTGAAAACTCTGAGATGAATTTGCTGAGGTCATTTAAACTAAGCTGAAGAAAAATTTAGATGGCAACATTAAAATATCGGTACTTTATGTTATAAATTATGTGTTATGGTCATAAGAGTAGATTTCTAAACTATTTTCAAAGTGGTACCTAATACATAACAATTTCTGAGAATTTTAATGACAGAAATTTATATCTTTCCTCTACTTAAGCAATATCCATACAATTTAGAGGAAGAGATTAGACTCTTCATTATCATTAAACATATAACCTAATCATTAAATATATAACCTAAAATAAAGCATATTCAAATGTGACTAGAAATCTAATGTAGCCATAATTATCTTCCAAATTTAGCGTAATTGTTTCTATAATAAGTAGAATGCTGTTTCATTTCCTTCTTCCTGCCATCTCCATATAAAATAATTTATTCTGCATTGTTTTACCAGAATTTGTCATTCACTAAGATTCAAACTGCCTTCCAAGATAACAAGAAACCAGCAAGATATCAAGAAACAGCAAAGAACTAAGTTATTTTCTCAAGGTCATCTGGTAAGGCTACAGACTGCTCAACAACAGAATGGCAATATTTGTTTCTCCATTTTGTTCACTGACTCAATGATTTTTAACTTTATATATGAAAAGAATTTTCAGTATATATTACCTGTAATATTTTATGTTACTGTAAGTATAAAAAAAGGGAAAAAATGTGTCTTAAGAGAGTTCTTTACCAAAAATACAATAAGAATGTGACACTAAATGAATCACTGTTTCAATTACATATTCTCTTACAGTCAGTCAGAGTTCAAACTGAATTCAGTCAAGTATGGATTGAATGATCTTGAACAACTTACATACTTTACTCTCACTGAAACTTGGTTTACTTCTCTTTAACTGTTATCTTTACTTATTATCTAGCTTGTATTATAGAATTATTGTGAAAGTGAAACAGGATTTGACTTGGAAAGTTCTTAGGCTAGCACCCAGTAGAGTCAACATGTGTTAGTCTTGTTTATATAATTGATACTTTTCAAGATCTACCCTAATTTGAGATGATAGTAGTGATTTCAATAGAAATGAGTGACCAAACTTAAAGACATTCTAAACTGAGATGTGAGAGGATCACAAAATAGCTGTGGTGTATACCATATTGGCTAGTGTATACCATATTGGCTAACAATGAAAAAAAAAGAGATAATTTGCTGATAGAATGATTTTGTTTTTTAGTTAGCATTTTAATTAGAATTAAAAACGCCTATGCTATCCAAAAGTCTACAAGCAATAAATGCTGGAGGGGGTGTGGAGAAAAGGGAACCCTCTTACACTGTTGGTGGGAATGCAAACTAGTACAGCCATTATGGAGAACAGTGTGGAGATTTCTTAAAAAACTGGAAATAGAACTGCCATATGACCCAGCAATCCCACTCCTGGGCATACACACCAAGGAAACCAGATCTGAAAGAGACACGTGCACCCCAATGTTCATCGCAGCACTGTTTATAATAGCCAGGACATGGAAGCAACCTAGATGCCCATCAGCAGATGAATGGATAAGGAAGCTATGGTACATATACACTATGGAATATTACTCAGCCATTAAAAAAAATTCACTTGAATCAGTTCTAATGAGATGGATGAAACTGGAGCCCATTATACAGAGTGAAGTAAGCCAGAAAGATAAAGACCATTACAGTATACTAACACATATATATGGAATTTAGAGAGATGGTAATGATAACCCTATATGCAAAACAGAAAAAGAGACACAGATGTACAGAACAGACTTTTGGACCCTGTGGGAGAAGGCGAGGGTGGGATGTTTCGAGAGAACAGCATGTATATTATCTATAGTGAAACAGATCACCAGCCCAGGTTGGATGCATGAGACAAGTGCTCAGGCCTGGTGCACTGGGAAGACCCAGAGGAATCGGGTGGAGAGGGAGGTGGGAGGGGGGATCGGGATGGGGAATACATGTAACTCCATGGCTGATTCATGTCAATGTATGACAAAACCCACTGCAATGCTGTGAAGTAATTAGCCTCCAACTAATAAAAATAAATGAAAAAAAAAAGAAAGTTTATTAGGACAATAGTAATAACCATTAAATGTTTTGATCAAGCTATACAATTTTTTAATTCATTTCAGAATGTACATATGATTTAATTAGCTATTTCTCATTTTAATTAGCTATGTCATCATATATAAATAGACACATTATTTTTTAATAATCATCTCTTTATGGATTTCAAAGTCTTAATTACATTTTTGCCTTGAAAAACATAATAAATATATTAGAAAGTGCCATATTCTCTGTGAAGACTTTTGAAAGACTGTGTATTTCTTTTTCAAAATTCCTTTTCCTGACTTTCAAGATAAAATAACATAACCATAATATGAATTTCTAAATATAAAGAAAAATGTAATGTTAATCTGAAGTCTTCCATTACTCCCACCCTACAGTAACCTCCATTACTCCCACCCTACAGTAACCTCCATCTACTTTTTAAGGTTATATATTTCAATGTTTTCTATACATAGTAACATGGTTCAGTGTTACTTATTCATGTTTTTGTGCTATGTAAATATACTGAAGTAGAATAGTCAGGATTAACTCATTCAGGATTAAAGTTTTTCTGTCTAGAATTTTCTTAGCTAAAAAATTCTGAGAAACAGGTTTTGTGATATCTTCCTTTTCCTATAGCTTATACAAAGAAAATCTCATATACATTTATGTCCACTAAGTTTTAGTGTTACACATATTCAGGACCCTGGGCTTGGGGTTAGAAATGTGAGAGCATTTTACTTCAACATGCCTTGGTTTGTGTTTTAATTATTTTTTAAGACATTGGCCATATAATTTATATTGCATTGTGTTCTTACTACTTACTACTCAATGGAGGGAGATGAATTGGAGTAACATGAGTGAAAGGTGGATAAGTAATATTCTGGTCTGATCAGGGGTTCTTTCCTCATGTTACATATGTTAGCAAAGCTCTTTTTTATCTTACTTCCTTGAGGTACAATGTGATTTGTAGAATACTCTAGTCTAGGCAGTGATAGATGTTAAATTCTACCCAGAGGGTCATGACTACATCAGTTTGCAACTGACAAACTCATTTCCTAACTTCTCTTGAGACACAAATAAGGCCTTGAATCAAAGGTCCAGTGTAATTACCATGTGTATTTCAGATTAAATAAATGTGATAAAAGCTTCCATCTGGCTGTTGATCAAACATGTGGGGAGATTCTGATTTCCAGTGACATATTGCAATATGTCTATTGTAAGAGTCCCTAATGCCTTCCTGTAAATTACTTACATTTGGGACTACTTGACTTAGGCAGACAGAAATATTATTCACTTCTTAAGTGCTGCCCAATGGGAGTTTCTGAGATGTCTAATCTTATACTTGTTAAGGAAGATATTAAGAAATAATGTAGCCATGTTTATTTTATTAAATGACAATTGTGCTCAAACTATTTGAAAAAAGCAAACTCAATATCACAGCAGCCAGAAACTTGTTCTTGATGACAGAAGACTATATCTAAAGGGACTGGAAATTAAGATGTTAGATAAATGTTTGGTTGCATTATAAGATGCTGAAATTTTGATAAATGAATGAAGTCTGGATATTTACTTTAGCAAACAACGGCAGTAGCATAGTAAAAGCATTGGGCTAGGCAAAGTTTTGGTTGAAAATTTCACAGATGTTGTGTCAGTCACTGTTAGCAACAATATGTTTCTGTTTTAAAGAAAAAAAACCTAGTATATTGGTTTCTAGTTAAAAATACTGATAAACAGTAGAAATGGTGAGGGGCTTTGGGGTAGGGGTATTCTGGAGTAGGGTATAAATAAAGAGAATCAAACCACAGATATTTTCCTGAGATTGAAAAAAAAGCCCATTCCTAGTTATTATGCTAATGTTAAAAGCCTCAGAAATAGTCTAGGACTCAGAATTTTTCAGTCTAACTTATTTTGAGGTGGGTAATTTTTTATTGTGGAATGCTAGTCTGTGATCATAGAATGGCTGGCAGTATCCTTGGCCTCTACTCAATAGATACCAGTATTTCCCAAGTGGTTATAATAAAAAGTCTCCCCAGACATTTCCAAATAGTCCCTATGGGGCCAAATCTGTGGTAGTCCTAACCAATTATCTACGTAAATTTGCTGAATAGAGATAGAAGGTTTATGAGGATTAAAAAAAAAAAAAGTACAATAAACTATCAACTACTAAGGTCCTTAATGCTTAATTTATGTAGAAGGCATAGAGGTTACATGTTTTAAGAATAAGAGATCACAATTGAAAATACTACTAAATTTGAGAAAATATGCTTATAGAGATCAGATACAAACAAAATATTAACTAGGGTGTGTATAGGAAAGCTAAAGGATGAAAGAAAAACTACATAACCTAGGTTAACTAGGTACATAAAACATAAAATGGAATTATATAAAACTGGATTAAACATTTTTAACATAATTGGCCTTAATAAGTATTTACGGAACTGAACTGAATTGTATTCTTTGCGTTAAGTTGAACTTTGAGCAAGAAAATGAGGCCTCGAAGAAAAGCAAAAGAGTGGAGAATGTGAATTCTAGCCTTAAACTTCTGAGTTAGAGACTGACTTTGACACTTTTAAGCTGGGACTTAGGACAAATACAAGCTTTCTGCCTCTGAGTCTCCTTAAGTGTAAACTGAGGACTAAAATAGTATTTACTGCGTGAGTGAGTGAGTGAAAGTCCCTCAGTCATGCCTGACTCCTGACCCAATGGACTATACAGTCCAAGGAATACTTCAGGCCAGAATACTGGAGTGGGTCTTCCCACTCCATTTCTGATAGATGGGAAGGTACAACAAAGACAATTTCTAATGAAACAAATTGAGAAGACAGTTTCAAGGAATACGTGTGTTTATAGCCCAATTTAGTAGCACATAGTGACATATTCCAGGGTAGTTGAGAATTGGATTATGAGTACATTTATACCTCTTAATAACTAAGAATCCCTGAAACTAGAAAGGAGCCACTGGTATGTCTATCTTTATAAGTGAAAAAGAAAAGGGGAGGTTCTAGAGATTAAACACCAATATAATTATCTTCAAGTTCTAGGAAGACTGGTAGAACAAGTCAGCCAATCAATTGAAATCACCAAGAACAGCACTCAAGCTTATTAGATATCCTTTCCCTTCCCCAAAGTGACTTCCTATGGAAATAATAAGTTTGCATTTGCTGTGCATGCAAGCACACTTACATTATCCTTCAGTGATAGAAAGACTAACAGGAACTTATGGAAGCACTGACAATTACAGAGGAGAGCAGAGAATAATTTTCACACTGCTGTTCTACCTTCCATATTCTCCTTCTAAATGTTCGTTCTAATACTGATTTCCAAATATCTGTCACTAGAGGCAGAAGAATATGATGGGAATATCAAAAAAGTATGGACTGAATGTCACCTAGGCAATTTACTAACCACATACTTTTAGGTATAAAAAAATCTGCCTTCATGCAGGAGACCCAGGTTTCATCCTTGGGTTGGGAAGCTCCCCTGGAGAAGGAAATGGCAACCCACTACATTACTCTTGGCCTGGAGAATTCCATGGACAGAGGAGCCTGGCAGGCTTTTATGGAGTGGTCCCCAAGTCTGTCACGTACCCCTGAGTTTTACTTCAGTCACTCAGTTGTGTTCAACTCTTTGCGACCCCAAGGACTGTAGCACACCAGGCTTCCTGGGCTGTCATCAACTCTCAAAGCTTGCTCAAACTCATATCCATTGAGTCAATGATGTCATCCAACCATTTTGTCCTCTGTCATCCCCTTCTCCTCCTGCCTTCAATCTTTCCCAGCATCAGGGTCTTTTCCATTAAGTCAGTTCTTCCCATCATGTGGCCAAATATTTGAGCTTCAGCATCAACATCAGTCCTTCCATTGAATATTCAGGATTTTCTTTAGGATGGACAGGTTGGATCTTCATGAAGTTCAGGGGACTCTCAAGAGTCTTCTCCAACACCACAGTTCAAAAAGCATCAGTTCAGTGCTCAGCTTTCATTATGGTCCAACTCTGACATCCACACATGATTACTGGAAAAACCATAGCTTTGACTAGACAGATCTTTGTCGTGAAAGTGATGTCTCTGCTTTTTGATATCTGTCTAGGTTGGTCATAGCTCTTCTTCTAAGGAGCAATCATCTTTCAATTTCATGGCTGCTGTCACCATCTGCAGGGATTTTGGGCCCCACCCAAATAAATTCTCTCACTGTTTCCATTGTTTCCCCATCTATCTGCCATGAAGTGTTGGTACTGGATGCCATGATCTTCATTTTTCAGCTTCATCAAGAGACTCTTCAGTTCCTCTTTGCTTTCTGCCATAAGGGTAGAGTCATCTGCATATCTGAGGTTATTGATATTTCTCCCAGCAATCCAGTCCAGCATTTCTCATGATGTGCTGAGCATATAAGTTAAATAAGCAGGGTGACAATATACAGCCTTGACATACTCCTTTCCCAATTTGGAACCAGTCCATTGTTCCATGTCTGGTTCTCATTGTTGTTTCTTGACCTGCATACATATTTTTAGAAGGCAGGTAAGGTGATCTGGTATTCCCATATCTTGAAGAATTTTCCACAGTTTGTTGTGATCCACACAATCAAAGCCTTTAGAGTAGTCAATGAAGCAGAAGTAGATATTTTTCTGGAACTCTCTTGCTTTTTCTATGATCCAATGGATGTAGGCAACTTGATTTCTGGTTCCTCTGACTTTTCTAAATCCAACTTTAACATCTGGAAGTTCTTGGTTCATGTGCTGTTGGATCCTAGCTTGGAAAATTTTGAGCATTACTTTGCTAGCGTGTGAGATGAGTGCAATTGTGCAGTATTTTGAACATTTTTTGGCATTACCTTTGTTTGGGATTGGAATGAAAACTGGCCTTTCCCAGCCCTATGGCCACTGCTGAGTTTTCCAAATTTGTTGGCATATTGAGTGCAGCACTTTCACAGCATCGTTTTTTAGGATTTGAAATAGCTCAGCTGGAATACCATCACCTCTACTAACTTTGTTCACTGTGAGAGTGGAGAGAAAAATGAGATGGCCACAGGATTTAAGGAATGAAGGAGTCATTAAAAGAGGGATTTTGGAGGGGAAGAGGTTTTTCATTTTAAAGCAGAGATAAGATTAAATAAAAAGATTGATGTAATATGACCTTAAGTATAAAGAAAAGAAATCTTTTTAAAAGAGCCTCAATATTTTCAGATAAATAAGATGAGGTAATATGTGGATAATGAGAAAGGCAGAGTTGGTCTTAAAGTGATTTGAGTGAAAAAAATTCTCTATTTCATATAAATCATAGTTAGCTCTGAACAAATGGTTCACAAAATATTTGAATAGGTTTAATTGCCCAATTCCTATAAATTCTAAGTTTGAAATGTAAAATCAACTGCATGTAAGCTTCATATCAATGTGTAGTTCCAAGCCAGAAATCAATCATAAAATCATCCTTAAGTCACATCTGAATTATCATATGAATTATATGATAAATTCTTAGCATTTATAGTTACAAGGAAAGAGTTGAAACAATTCCATCTTCTGCTCTTACTACAAGGTTGTATATATATAGTTCATTGAGTTTAATTTCTTCAAAGCTGTTAATATACTTTATAGCTACATAAGGAAAGGCATATCCGAAATGCATTAAAATGTTTCCTTTTAGTTATTGCTGTCTGCTATATTTTATTGTATCAATTGTTAAGACAAGGAAGAATCTTTTATCCTTTAAAAGCCTAGTTTATATTTTATAGCATTGTTTACTAAATGCTTAATGTCTGTTCTAGCCATAACATGGATGTCCTTTTTGAAACACCAGCTGTTTTTAAACTTTATGTACCTGTTTGATAACTGGAAGACAAATTACCAACAGTTTTAGCCAGGAAAAAAGTGGCCTTCTCTATCTCAAATTAGATGAAATGCATATTTGAGATTTCTTTGTGAAGTGTCACAGTGTCTATATGTTGCTCACTTCATTTGTGAATTTTAATCAATATCCACCCCAAAACTATGCATTTAGTCAAACCCAGTAACAATAGAAGAATGATTATTCACTCACATATAGAGAAGAAAAAATATCTAAGTTAATAAATTGTTTAAGTTTACTCTTGTTGGGGCTTCCAAAGTGACGCTAGTGGTAAAGAAGCCACTTGCTAATGCAGAAGATATAAGAGATGTAAGAAGATGTAGGAGATTCAGGTTCAATCCCTAGGTCAGGAAGATTCCCTTGAAGGAGGACACAGAAACCTACTCCAGTATTCTTGCCTGGAGAATGCCATGGACAGAAGAGCCAGGTGGACTACGGTCCATAGAGTCACAAAGAGTTGGACATGATTGAAGCAACTTAGCACTCATGCACTCACTCTTCTTGTCAGTGAATCTCCTCCCCCCACCACCACCACACAGACATAATTCTCATATAAAATTATGATTTCCTAAAAAAGCTAAGAGGTGACAGAATTCCAGCTGAGCTATTTCAAATCCTAAAACATGGTGCTGTTAAAGTGCTGCACTCAATATTTCAGCAGATTTGAAAAATTCAGCAGTGACCACAGGACTAAAAATGGTCACTTATCATTCCAATCCCAAAGAATGGCAATGACAAAGAAAGTTCAAACTATCATAGAGTTGTGTTCATTTCACGTGCTAGCTAAATTGTACTCAAAACCTTTCAAGCTAGGCTTCAACAGAATGTGAACCAAAAACTTTCAGGTGTACAAGCTGGGTTTCAAAGAGGAAGAGGAACCAGAGATCAAATTGCCAACTTTCACTGAATCACAGAGAAGGCAAGGGAGTTCCAGAAAAACATCTCCTTCTGCTTTATTAATAACAGCAAAGCCTCTGGCTATGTGGATCACAGCAAACTGGAAAGTCCTTAAAGAGGGGAGTATCAGACCACCTTACTGTCTCCAAAGAAACCTGTATATCGGTCAGGAAGCAAGCTGGACATGAAACAACTGACTGGTTCAAAAATGGGGAAGGCATCTGACAAGACTATATTTTCACCCTGCTTATTGAACTTATATGCATAC
This sequence comes from Odocoileus virginianus, assembly GCF_023699985.2. Lineage (NCBI taxonomy): Eukaryota > Metazoa > Chordata > Mammalia > Artiodactyla > Cervidae > Odocoileus > Odocoileus virginianus. Next base: position 20,917,647 of record NC_069698.1, read on the forward strand.
AACATCATATGAAATGCTGGGCTGGATGGATCACAAGCTGGAATTAAGATTCCCAGGAAAAATATCAACAATCTCAGATGCACAAATTGTGCCACTCTAATGGCAGAAAGTGAAAAGGAACTAAAGAGCCTCTTGATGAGGCTGAAAGAGGAGAATAAAAAATCTGGCCTGAAACTCAGCATTAAAAAACTAAGATCATGGCATCTTGTCCCATCACTTCATGGCAAATAAAGTAGAAAAAGTTGAAGTAGTGATAGATTTTAGTTTCTTGGGCTCCCAAATCCCTGCAGACGATGGCTATACCCATGGAATTAAGACGCTTACACCTTGGAAGAAAAGCTGTGACAAACCTAGACAGTGTATTAAAAAGCAGAGACATTACTTTGCCAACAAAGATTTGGATAGACCAAGCTATGGTCTCTCCAGTAATCATTCATGGATGTGAGAGCTGGACCATAAAGATGGCTGAGAGTTGAAGAACTGATGCTTTTGAACTGTGGTGCTGGAGAAGACTTTTGAGGGTCCCTTGGACAGCAAAGAGCTCAAACCAGTCAATCCTAAAGGAAATCAACCCTGAATATTCATTGGAAGGACTGTACTGAAACTGAAGCTCCAATACTTTGCACACCTTATGTACAGAGTCAACTTATGGAAAAGACCCTGATGCTGGGAAAGATTAAAGGCAAAAGGAGAAGGGAGCAGCAGAGCATGAGAATGGCTAGATAGCATCATTGACTTAATGAACATGGATTTGAGCAAACCCCAGGAGACAATGGAAGAGCCTGGTGTGCTGCAGTCCATGGGGTAGCAAAGAGTCAGACACAACTTAGCAACTGACCAACAAAAACACCAAAATTCAATAGCTGTTATTATATCTCGTCATAACCATTCTCTGTTTCCAGGTTTCAGGCTATTACAGTAGAGCTTAAATTTTGCTTTCATCTCCTGTTGGAGAAATAAAAGCATCCTCAAACATTTTTTAAAAATAACTTGCCCCAAATAAGTGGTATTTCCTAATCTTTTTCCACTAAACCACTCTATTTTCTTTTCTTTTTAAAAGTTTGTTTTCTCCTTCCTTTGCCTACAGATATCTGCCTTATTTTAAGTTACCTTTTGTCAACCAGCTTGAATTTCTTTTGTCTTTCTCCTCTGCCTACTTTCTAAGAATTCATATTCCTCAGGGATTTAACTATTTCTCCTTTATTACCCATTCTCTTAACAATGTCATCCTTATGACTGCAGAGTTTGTGTTGGTGACTCACATAATAATTTGCCTCACCAATGTACAAATAGAAGTCTCAAATGTCAGTATAATGCTAACCATTTTCTCTTGAGATGTTCCCTGGAATGTTAATATATAATCCAGAGTAGTGAATAGAGTTGTGGTCTAGGAGCCAGAAATTTAAAGTCTTTGTTACTAGCTGTGGGAACAAGGGCAAGTCAGTTATCTTCTTAACCTTTGTTTACTCATTGATCAGTTGATAAATTGAGACAAAGAACATTTCCCCTGATCCCACTGTCCTTGGCCCAAGAAAAGAGATGAAAGTGCTCAGAAAAACATGTCAAGCACTATTTAAATATTTTCCCAAAATAAAGCCTATTATCTTACAATAAAAAATCTCTCCTGCTTCTCATTACATTAATACACACACACACACACACACACATATTCATTTTCCTTTGTTCTCTGGAAATAATAACATTAAATTCTTCCAATGCCCATATTATCAACTCCCTCCTTTCTGTTATATTCCACTTTCTTTTATGTCCTCCTTTTGTTTGACTTGGACAAATATCTCTTAAATTGTCTTTCAGCTACTAGACTTTTTTCACTTTCTTTTGTTCAAAGGCCAAGTATAATTTTAATGTGCTTAAAGCAAAATTATGATCATGTCGCTTCACCAACCAAAAAAATTCACTAGTTCTCCATTGCCTAGGATGTTAAATATCTACCTCTTCTTGGCATGGCATTTAAGACCTATCACAAGAATGTTCCTGAACTCATACTTTGCAGGCTTATTTCCCTCTGCTCAGTATCAAAGCTTTTATTTTCCAGTGGAGCTGGCATAGGGGGGATTTCACCTTCTAGTTCTTTTTTCATGGTTCTCACCATGGCTCCCACAATTTATTGTATCCTAACCTATCTAGAGTTAGTTCCCACTGTAGTTGTAAGCACTCTATTAATCCTTTTTCCCCGGAGTAGAACCCAAGGTATAAGAACAGCTGTTAATATAGTAGAAAAGTAGTCTAGGAACTATAGATGCATTCTATAATTTAATACAGGTTAAGTGAAGTATTATTACCCTAATTTACAAAGGAGCATATAGATAATTAACAAAATTGCATGATTTATTCATTTAGCTACAACCTAAAAGTAGAGATTTTAATCCTTTTGTGTTAGGCTTCAAACCTCAAGTGCTTTCCTTCATAGCCATTGTTTTCAAACTATTTAATAGATTTTCAAGTACCAGGAGGTAGTTTAAGATATATAATGAAATAGGAAGAAGTAAAATATGCAGGTTGTAAGCCTCATTGCCCTGGCTCCCTTTCTCTTAAGAAAAGAAGGATAAAAGGAGAACATACTTGGAGAAACAATTTTTGGAAAATAGCTGAACCTCTTTTGCATGATGAAACTTGCCAACACTTTTATCTTATGTCTCTTGATACTTTAAAATAATCTTTTATAGCAATTGCCAGCCACAGTTTTGTTTACTAGATTGGAAGCTATTTGGAAGTAATTAACAATGTCTATCTCATTTTATATTGTTCATAATATTGACAACTCAAATATTTGTTAAATGAATACATGAGTCTACCTTTGTAGTAAGTATATAATTTTACACAAAGGGGTTGTGTTAACTCAAATAATGCCATCACCCTTTATTCTCCATATGTGGTTCCATATGTTGCTTCTCTGCTGCTGCTGCTAAGTCGCTTCAGTCGTGTCCGACTCTGTGGGACCCCATAGACGGCAGCCCACCAGGCTCCCCCGTCCCTGGGATTCTCCAGGCAAGAACACTGGAGTGGGTTGCCATATCCTTCTCCAGTTGCTTCTCTACAATCATTTATATAAGTCAATTATAAAATCTTATTTTGCTGCTGAAAACAGAATGCAAAATACACACTTTTATATGAAGTTAATGAAATGAAATTCAACTGTGAGCTACTCAGTATCTCTAGGAAAGACAATTCATTGGATTATAACCTGGCAGTTAGATGTTAACTTTTCAAAATAGATTGTGAGTTCTTTCTCAAAGAAAAGAGATATCAGAATTTTCTAAAGTAAGTTAGATTGTATAACCTGTATCCCAGGTCTTTTGAACCTCTAGGCAATAATAAGATAATATGGATATTTACTGAACTGCCCTGGGATGGTTTTCTAAGAGAACAAGTCAACCGTCATTTTCTTATCTATTCTTAAAGGCTGGCCTACTAGTTTACCTAGACCCTCCCACTGATGCATTTGGAATTGACTACTCATATTCTCATAAAGAGCAGTAGTTTAAAAATTGGGGGAAAAATTAAAAGATGAATAGTAAAACTATTTTAAAATAATTTTTTAAAGAGCTATCTTTTTATACTACATTTAATATGCTAATATCATTCAAAGATAACTTTTATCCTCAAGATATTCCAGTAAACATGATGAGTCATTTCAATATGCTACGCTTCATGGAGCATTTTAAATAAACCTGAAAATCAATTATAGGCAAATGGATGTTTTGCTGCTGGTGACCACATTCAAAAAGAGAATCCTACTTCCTATGACAATATGGATCTAATTAAGAGCAGCTATGCATTGAAAAGGTGTTTCCTAAAATGATTTATGATAAACGCACGGAAAAGATAAATGAGAAATTATCATCTCTCTGCTGTGGGTGTGAGGTTCCTTTTTGTTTTGTTTTCCCATTTTGCCTTCAATTATAAATCACATATCATGGGATATATTCTCCCACTCCAATATGTGATATGCAGTGCTGGGAAGACACGTTAAACTCAACAGAAAGAAGGATATTGCATATAAATATCTGTGTTGTTCAAGAAAATATGAGAATAAACTAATGCTTTGGAAAAAAAAAAAGTGAAATGTGAGGAGCAAGGTGAATGCACTACATTGGATTCACAAACTGAAAAATTTCTTAACACACTTAGAAGTGAATGATGATCAATCCTTTTGGGTTTCCCTGGTGGCTCAGTGGTAAAGAATTTGCTTGCCCATGCAGGAGATGCAAGAGACACGAGTTCAATCCCTGGATTGGGAAGATCCTCTGAAGTAGGAAGTGGCAACTCACTGCAGTATTCTTGCCTGGAAATCCCATGGACAGAGGAACCTGGTGGTTATGTTCTTCGGTGTTGCAGAAGAGTCAGACCGGACTTAGTGACTAAACAACAAACAGTAACAGCAGCACAATCCTTTTAATCACTATTAATTCATTCTTTTTTATTTGTTTCAGAAAAGAGAGTCAGAATTCTGTTCTTCCTTTTGGCTTGTATTTTTGAGATTTACAAATCTAATTCTGTAGGGAAGAATCAGTCAGGGGCCATTTTCTTCTCTTGCAAGATATTCTCATTTTTTACAAGCTGTGAGACTAGGTCCTTGCATAACCATTAATTGTAAGAAGGCATATATTTGAGATAATGTTTATAATTTTAATATTTTGATTTCACATCAACACAAATTTAAAGAGCATTTTTTTTTTCTATCCTTTTATCTAAGGATGCATTAAGTCATTAATATACATAGTCTAGTGGCAGAATCTGGCAGATCAAGAGCAATCACAACAATACAGAGTTGTTAAGTGCTCTAATTCTCTCTTTTAACTGGTGCTGTGAAAACACACAGTATGAGAACAGAAAAGGTATATTAGAGATACTGATACAGAAGGTTTTGAAGAATAAGTAGAAATGTTCTAGGTGGAAAGTCAGGGAAAAGACATATCCAGTAGCATAACACAAATAAAGTATGGAATGGTCAATAAATTGCCAAGGAAAATATGTCTGTAGGAGAGTGATTTTAGCTGAAGTTGTGGAAGACCTTAATTTTTGGAGGACTTTATTGCTTACATTATGGTTTCTATTTGTCTGCACACACACAAAAGAAAACATGAAACAGTCAGTGCAAGTATGACTATCTCTAATTTATCAAGCTCAGTGAAAAGCATGACTTACGTAAAGAGATACAGCAAGGAAATAACATGATTGTGCCTAATTTCAGGTGCCCCAGCTCTTGGTCTAATTTTTTTTTTCCCTACAACAAAATTCTGCTGTAGTTATCATTCTTACATGTTCAAATATCAGACACAAAAATACAAAGCAATGAAAGGCAAAGAAATTCGAGAATTAGGCAGACCTGGATTTGAATCACAGACTTGCTCTTGTGGAAAGAACTTGATTGTAATTCTTAACTTCTTGGAAAATATTTCTAATCTTATAAAACAGAACATTCACTGATACATAATAAATACTCAGTTAATGATGGCTATTGTTTATTGCAAAAAAAAATCTTAATGACACAGATAACCATGATGATGTGATCACTCACCTAGAACCAGACATCCTAGATTGCAAAGGCAAATGGGCTTTAGGAAGCATCACAATGAACAAAGTTAGTGGAGGTGATGAAATTCCAGCTGAGCTATTTCAAATCCTAAAAGATGATGCTGTGAAAGTGCTGCATTTAATGTGCCAGCAAGTTTGGAAAGCTCAGCAGTGGCCACAGGACTGGAAAAGGCCAGGTTTCATTCCAATCCCAAAGAAAAGGCTATGCCAAAGAATGTTCAACTGCACCGCACAATTGCATTTATCTCACATGCAAGGAAAATTATGCTCAAAATTCTCCAATCCAGGCTTCAACAATATGTGAACCAAGAGCTTCCAGATATTTAAACTGGATTTAGAAAAGGCAGAGGAACCAGAGATTAAATTGCCAACATCTGTTGGATCATAGAAAAAAGCTGAAGTTCAGAGAAACATCTTCTGCTTTATTGACTACACTAAAGCCTTTGACTGTGTGGATCACAACAAACCGTGGAATATACTTCAAGAGATGGGAATAACAGACCACCTTACCCACTTCCTGAGAAGTTTGTATGCAGGTCAAGAAGCAAGAGTTAGAACCAGACATGGAACAATGGACTGGTTCCAAATTGGGAAAGGAATACATCAAGTCTGTATATTGTCACCCTGCTTATTTAACTTCTATGCAGAGTACATCATGTGAAATGCCAGACTGGATGAAGCACAAGCTGGAATCAAGATTGCAAGGAGAAATATATGCAGATGACACCACCCTTATGGCAGAAAGTGAAGATGAACTGAAGAGCCTCTTGATGAAGGCAAAAGAGGAGAGTGAAAAATCTGGCTTAAAACTCAACATTCAAAAAACTAAAATCATGGCATCCAGTCCCATTTGTCGTCATGGCAAATAGTTTGGGAAACAGTGAGAGGCTTTATTTTCTTGGGCTCCAAAATCAGTGCAGATGGTGACTGCAGCCATGAGATTAAAAGATACTTACTCCTTGGAAGAAAACCTATGACCAACCTAGACAGCATATTAAAAAGCAGAGATATTACTTTACAGACAAAGTTCTGTCTAGTCAAAGATATTTTTCCAGTAGTCATGTATGGATGTGAGAGTTGGACTATAAAGAAAGCTGAGCACAGACAAACTGATGCTTTTGAACTGTAATGTTGGGGAAGATTCTTGAGAGTCCCTGGGACTGCAAGGAGATCAAACCAGTCAATTCTGAAGAAAATCAGTCCTGAATATTCATTGGAAGGACTGATGCTGAAGTTGAAACTCCAATACTTTGGCCACCTGATGCAAAGAACTGACTTATTGGAAAAGACCCTGATGCTGGGAAAGACTGAAGGCAGGAGGAGAAGGTTATGACAGAGGATGAGATGGTTGGATGACATCACTGACTCAATGGACATGAGTTTGAGCAAGCTTCAGAATTGGTGAACAGGGAAGCCTGGTGTGCTGCAGTCGCTGGGGTCTCAGAGTTGGACATGGCAGAGCGACTGAACTAAACTGATGGTTATTTGATTATCATTATCATTGTTATTTTATTTTACATGAGATATACATATCTTTCAAAAATAATCAGTTTTGGTTTGCTAAGAAATATTTTCAAACTTGTTTTATGCTACGTTATATTGCATTTGTCTGTTTAAATTATCTTGTCTCCTTTATTTTTAGTCTCTAAACATCTTGTGAATAAGTAAACGTTTATTTCTATATTCCTGATGTTTAGTTCCACTGTTATTGCAAGGCTGAGGCAAAAAAGAAATTGAGGGAAATAAACAAAATCTTGTCATATAATAGATTTGCAGTATAAATTATATTTGTTATATTTTGTTTCTTAATTTAGATGATGATTTACTTTAAAACTTAAGATCTGACATCTACCTGCCATGCCCCAAATAAGCAAATTAGTTTACTATATTCCTCATCATTATTATCCCACAATCTGCCCTTAAAGATGATGGAAGAGTTTATCAGATGAAGACTGAAGGAAGATATAGTACAATCATTTGTATAAATATCTTAAAGATAAAGATAAAATTTAGGTGAGTATGCTTGCTTCAGCTCCTAGTGGAGACTAATGTTCTAGACCAGTGTTAAGACTGACATAAATAGTGCATCATATATTTTTATAATCACCCCTAAATATACAGTCAATTTTGCAATATCTACTGAAGCAAGCCCAGATAAGCTTATTGAGAGAAATATTTGCAAAAGTGCTTAACATGATCTGAGTTTTGCTGGTATCTAAGCAAGCCAATTTTGATTTGTGTTATTACAGATTTATTATCACATAACACAGACAATTGTAGTGTCAATCTATTAATATCAGAGCAATATATAATTGCTCCCAATTACTAATAATGTTCTAATTTAAGTAGACCTCTGTTCTCAGATAATTTACCTGTAGATGTGTTAAGTTCTACAATGTTTCATAAAGTATCTTTTAGAAGGAATATAATTTTCCTTTATTTCAAATACTTTTCAATATGAAAATCCCAATGTATATTCCAGCAGCAGAAATTAAAATTAATGATGCTCTAAGCCAGGATAAGTAAAAAATAATAAAGTTCAGAATATGAATATGCATTGAGGTGATAAAGTTAGAGAGGTGGTCTGTCCTGCTGTAAGTGAAAAGTAGGTCAGAATTTATACAGTAAAGTTTAGACCTGTTAAAGGGGCTAATCTAACACTATAGCGTCAACCAGGTAAGGAAAAAAGTTCATTGCTCCCCAAAGGCAGCAATTCACTGATGCTATTTGAGAAAAAGAGGACTCTAAGGTGAAAAGTGTCCCATTTACATACTAATGTGATTTAGTTTATCAAGCTGTGTGAAGTTTACATTGGTAGGCTGCAAGTAGAGTTTAGGGCTGGTGAGAAAATTTAGGGCAAATTTCAATTGAAACAGAAGAATGGACAAGAGAGAACTAGAATATGGGGTATGCCTATTAATTTACCTCTTTGGGTCACCCAAGACCTAGTGAAAAATTAATGGGAGGAAAGAATTAAGTTAGACTGGCTTCCCTGGTAGCTCAGCTGATAAAGAATCAGCCTGCAATGCAGGAGACCCCAGTTGGATTCCTGTGTTAGGAAGAACCTCTGGAGAAGGGATAGGCTATCCACTCCAGTATTCTTGGGCTTCCCTGTTGTCCCAGCTGGTAAAGAATCCGCCTGCAATATGGGAGACCTTGGTTCAATCCCTGGGTTGGGAAGATCCCCTGGAGAAGGGAAAGGCTACCCACTCCTGTATTATGGCCTAGAGAATTCCATGGATTGTGTAGTCCATGGGGTCACAATGAATCAGACAGGACTGAGAAACTTTCACTTTGAATTCATCATTGACCTTAATACAGATTCTTATTTCAGAAAAAACTTTGAGATTGGGGCTGAAATTAAAGAAGAGTTAGTAGTTCTAAAACCTAACAGCTTTTAGGTAGTTATTTAGGTAGCTATTTATATAAATACTATTCTTTAAAAGTGGTGAACAAACTTTTAGAAGAACTGTAATCCTGGAAGATAGTCACTACATTTCTTTCAGAAGTAAAGCAGAAATGCAATAAATTCTCTCAAGGTTATTAAAAAAGAGCTAAAAACCCATCCAGGATAATTGTCTTCTTGAGTTATGGGATTTTCTCTAATAATGTAAGAGACTTGGCCACAGGATGAATACTGTCTCTCACAAGATAGTATATCTATATCTATATCTATATATATGTATATATATACCTATATAAAATATGCTAAATATTTTTAAACATATGTTGAGACTTGAAAAAAACATTTTTTTAATATCTGCTATATTGTTTAAAAGCATGAAGAATGTTCAGTTTCTGAGATGGATTTTCCTTTTTCTTTCTGTTTTACATTATTTGCCATAGCCTGGTTTCTTTGCCCACAAACTAGGAAAAGGGGACCTTGGATAAAGGGGACTTTGGATAAAATAAAGAACAAAAGTCAACAATTTGAAGACTTCTATCAAAGGTATCACTATCTTAATTTTTGCCAAAAAAATTCCATCTCCTTGAAGAAAAGTCTCAGTTATGCAGGAATCTGAGAAAGTGAAAGTGTAAGTCATGTTCGACCCTTTGAGACCCCATGGACTGTATAATCCATGGAATTCTTCAGACCAGAATACTGGAGTGGGTAGCCTTTCCCTTCTCCAGGTGATCTTCCCAATCCAGGGATTGAACCCAGGTCTCCTGCATTGCAGGTGGATTCTTTACCAGTTGAGCCACAAGAGAAGCCCAAGAATACTGGAGTGGGTAGCCTTTCCCTTCTCCAGGTGATCTTCCCAACCCAGGAATCAACCCAGGGTCTCCTGCATTGCAGGCAGAAATCTGAGAAGCAGCCTACATATGAATGTTTCCATCAATGTTACTAAAAAAGTAACACAACAGAAAGCTCATTCTATGTTGTGAGTCTGCATACTTCTATGATACTTTTTGTAAAATGTGAGCCAAGATGAAAAAAGAATAAAGTGAAGTGAAGTGACTCAGTCGTGTCCGACTCTTTGCAACCCCGTGGACTGTAGCCTACCAGGTTCCTCCGTCCATGGGATTTTCCAGCCAAGAGTACTGGAGTGGAGTTGCCATTTGAATTCTTAAGTAAGAGCCACAGATATGACTGAGCTCTATTGTTATTAAAAATTAGTTATCTAGGTTATGTTTATCAAATAGAACTTGTAGTTCAGAAAATCAGGAGATTCTGGCACGAAGTGTGTGTGTGTGCACACATATATTTATGTGGAAAAAATTAAAACTTAAAATGGCTATTATGAGTTCTTGTGGAGGTGTCAGGTTTACTTAAGTTGGAGAACTATGTCATCATTTATATTTTCTGACAAAGATAAGGCTATAATGATGAAAGGGACAACATAATTGAATACTGCAAGCAGTTAAAGCTTCTGTACCAATACACAAAACTGTCTAGTTTTTCAGACCTTGATACAGTCTCAAAAAGTCCCTTAAATTTTCACTTGTCACAAAAAAAAGTTCCAGAAAGAGAACATAAGTTTTTCAGACCTATTAAGACTAATTTGATATTTCAAATGATAAATGTTTACACTTCAGTAGTGTATCATTTGTGGCTTCCCTGGTAGCTCAGACGGTAAAGAATTTTCCTGAAACAGGGGAGATCTGCGTTTGATCTCTGGGTTAGGAAGATCCCTTGGAGGAGGACATGGCAACCCACTTCAGTATTCTTGCCTGGATAATACCCACACAGAGGAGACTGACAGGCTACAGTCCATGGGATCGCACAGAGTCAGACACGACAGTACAGTGTATCATTTCTTGGAAGACATTTAACCTAAATGGAATCTGTCTTTGGTCCAAATAAAGATGTCTTCCACAATTATTTTTGTAAGTATACAAGAAATGATGGGACAATGGTAAAAAAAAAAAATAGAGACTACTTGAACCATGTCTACACAATATTTTATACATTATTTTAAGTTAGTGAGTAAGTGAAGTTGCTCAATTGTGTCCAACTCTTTGCGACCCCATGGACTGTAGCCTACCAGGCTCCTCAGTCCATGGAATTTTCCAGGCAAGTGTACTGGAGTGGGTTGCCATTTCCTTCTCCAATTTTAAGTTAGGGTATATCACTATACCCTCTGATAGGAAGAAATACATTGCTCTGTGCTCAATTGCTGAGTCATGTCCAACTCCTTGCCATCCCATGGACGACAGCCTGCCAGGCTCATCTGTGACAAACCTAGACAATGTATGAAGAAGCAGAGACAGCACTTTGCTGACAAATGTCTGCATAGTCAAAGCTATGGTTTTTCCAGCAGTCATGTGAGGATGTACATATTGAAAAGCAGAGATATTACTTTGTCAACAAAAGTCCATCTAGTCAAGGCTATGGTTTTTCCAGTGGTCATGTATGGATGTGAGAGTTGGACTATAAAGAAAGCTGAGAGCCAAAGAATTGATGTTTTTGAACTGTGGTGTTGGAGAAGGCTCTTGAGAGTCCCTTGGACTGCAAGGAGATCCAACCAGTCCATCCTAAGGAGATCAATCCTGGGTGTTCATTGGAAGGACTGATGTTGAAGCTGAAACTCCAATACTTTGGCCACCTGATGCGAAGAGCTGACTCATTTGAAAAGACCCTGATGCTGGGAAAGATTGGGGGCAGGAGAAGAAGGGGACAACAGAGGATGAGATGGTTGGATGGCATCACTGACTTAATGGACATGGGTTTGGGTGAACTGTGGGAGTTGGTGATGGACAGGGAGGCCTGGCGTGCTGCGGTTCATGGGGTCACAAAGAGTCGGACATGACTGAGGGACTGAACTGAACTGAACTAATGTAAGTGTGTGAGAGGTGGACCATGAAGTCTGAGAGTAGAAGAATTGATGCTTTCAAACTGTGGTGTTGGAGAAGACTCCTGAGAGTCCCTTGGGAAGCAGGAGATCAAACCAGTCAATCATAAAGGAAATCAACTCTGAATATTCATTGAAAGGATTGTCTCTGGAATTCCAATACTTTGACCACATGATGTGGAGAGCCAACTGATTGGAAAAGACTCTGATGCTGGGATAGATTGAAGGCAAAAGGAGAGGGGGCAGCAGAGAATAAGATTGTTAGATAGCATCACCGACTCAATGGACATGAGTTTGAGCAAATTCTGGGAGATAGTGGGGAACAGGGAAGCCTGGCATGCTATAGTACATGGGGTTGCAAAGAGTTGGAAACTACTCGGAGACTGAACAACAGCAGAAAAATATTTTACAACTTTTCTTTAAGAAATCAAAAGACAATGTTGTGATGTCATGTAGTTAATTGGCAAAGCATATTTAGAATAGGAATAGGGAATGGTATCCATTTGATCAAATCATAAGAATCTGAGTACACAAATGGTTATCTTTTCTTGGTTGTGATTTACTTATGTTATTCTAAAATCGTTCTTTTTATATGAAGTCTTGAGGTACAAATCTGTAAAACAATTTCTCTTTCAGCCTTTTCGAGTGACATGAGCCCACCTTAACTTTAGAGGACAGAAAGAGGCCTGCAGGTCAGCTGAAAGTAATCAAAATAGTGTTTGACATACTGTTGTTAGATAAGAATTACTGTACATTTCTTTTGAATTAATTTTATTCTGAAAAAACTGTATCTTTTTTTTTCTATCTAAATATTCCCATTCCAACTTTGTCTCTTCAGTAGATATGGGTGAAAGTTTTAAAGTAAATCCTTTTCTTACATTTAAATTTATTTAAATACCTAATTGCATCCTTGGTAATTTCTGTTTTATTATAAAAAAGAACAATTTTGGGGAACTGTACTATTTTATCTTGATTATATAGTAAAGACATATTAATTATCATTAAATAAGAATAAAACATAATTATTCTCCTAAGTGTTAACATTATCATAAAATGCCAGGACAATTCAGAATGTTAAGATTTTAGAAATTATTTGCAAGGACAATAAAAGAGTAAATTTAAGTTTTTTACATCACCTCACATTTGTAGTTCCAGGCTGATGAGAGTGATAATTTGGTAGGCTATGATTAACAAAACATGCTAGCTTTTATGCTTCAGGGAAAGAAGTGGGAGTTACAACTGGTAGCAATATTAATATTACCATACCATCATTTAATTATATTTCTTCATCATTCACCAGAAATTTTTCCTTATCTGTCATTAACCCCAATCTCTAAATAAGTTTTTGCTGTAAAATGACAAAATGTGTACATAATTTTCTCTTATGTATTATCCACAAAAATTTTAAATGATAGATTGCTACAAAGAAAATAATTATGACAGTTTATCTCATAAAAATTACTTATTAGTAATTAAATATGAAAAATACAGTATATAACATAGTAGGTGTTTGCACAAATATATAAGGAATAGCTTCATAACATGTTTTATATATTACTTCTATTTTTCTATCCCAATATGATATAAATTTTATAAAGTAATAAAACTTAAGAAGTGATGTCTAGCCATAGAGTGACATGAGTTTGTTACATATTAAGGAAATTTCAAGGTAATTATAAAATGATTTGTTTTACCTAGATAATGAAATTATTAACTTTTCTTTAATGTTGTAATTCATTGTATGAGACCACAGCTATGACAGGTAAAGGGACTTGAGTATGAATTAAATCAAATAAATTGAGCAAGATGGCTTCCAGGATCTTTTGTGTTATTCTACTAGAATATGCATTTCGTTTCGCTATGTAATAAAGACACTGTACAGAACCAAACACACTATATATTTAATCATATTAAATTATAAGACATATTTGTAGTAAATTTGAATTTATTAATAAATATATATATATATATCTTTATGCTTAAGAGAAAAGTTATTTAATATTAAAATTTATCTGTCAACACTTGAAAATGGAGAAAACTTCAGCACTTACATATTTTATTTTAGTATGAGTTATAGTTATGTGAAGAGTATATGTTTTTTAACAGAATTCTGATTGGTATGTCTTTTATACAGTCACAGCTAAAAATAAGAAATAATATATGCATGCATTTATATATTACAACATTTTATATTTCTAGTCAACATTAAAGCATATCTTTTTATTTATTCAATTCTACATTTGAGTTCCTCTAAAATGTATAGGGCATTAATATTTTTTTCTAAGCTTTTATGTAGAGATTTTGTTACAATTAAAAGGCTGGAAACTTTTAGCTATGTTTTCTAAGCTATTAAATTTTGAATTGAGTTTGTTCTCTTCCACTTTTCAAAATCTCTAACTATACCTATTAATGTGGTTAATTACAAAAATTATATGTGTGGTTAATTATACATAAATACATTATATATAAATTATATAAGTAATTTATAACTATATATATGCAAATTTCTTAATATTGAATCATAGTTTAATTATTGGTAATACATTAATTTTGATAAAGCATGATTTTTTTAACATGCTATTGTATTTGCTAGTATTTCATTTAGGACTTTTCCATCAGTATTTGTAAGTTAAAAGTGATTTCCATGATAGACACAGTGGGGGAAGGACAGGATAGGAAGAACTGAAGGAGTAGCATTGACATTCCCACAACTAGTGGGAAGCTGCTATATAGCTCAGGGGATCAGCTGCATACGCTGTGATGCCCTAGAGGGGTGGGATGAGGGTAAATGGGGGGAGGCTCTAGAAGGAGGGGATACTTATTTACTTATAGTTGAATATTTACTTATAGTTGTAGCATAAAGTAACACACCATTGTAAAGCAATTATCATCCAATTAAACAAAGTGACTTCCAAATGTTCTTTTTACCCCTGCTATATTTATAAGACTTAACTACTGATGTTTTGATGTCATTATATATATAAAAAAAAAGGAAAACTTAGCTTTTTCCTCTATGCTTGGGATCTGTTTTAAAATAGCATCTATTTAAGATTTGATATAGTTAGCAGACCTGTAATATAAAGCATACCTTTACACGGTATCTGTAATTTTGCCTATTTATAAATATATTTTTAGAAATTATATCTTCCTAGAAACATATCTATTACATACAGATATTCAAATCCTTATGCCTAGAGTTATGGAATGCCTTTTAATTATTTTAATCTCTTCTTTATTGGAAATCTTTATTCTCTTGATTAATTTTATATGTTGTTGATCTTTTCTTTTTTTCTGGGAAAGATTAGTTAGGCATTTGAAAGCTTTACTGATTTCTTTGCTGATCTTACCAATTCTGTAGCTTGCTTTCTAATTAGCTAATTTCTGTTTTTATCTTTATTTCCTCTCTTCTAGATTTTTATATTAAAATATTCTAGTTATTTATATTTTTAAGATTTATATCTGCTTGTTTTTATTTCCTCTTTCTTCCCTCCCTTCCTCCCTCCCTTTCTTTCTTTCTCCCAATCATGTTCAGCACTGTGAATTTTCCTATGAATACGATTTCAGAGAGTCCTTACATATTTTATAGATTTTCTGTTTTCAAGTTGGATTTTAATCAAAGGTTTTTTCTTTATGTCTGACTCATGAGTTTATTTCTAAATATTGTTTATATTGCCACTTAAATATTTTCTTTCATTGTCATTATATTCTGGGATTATTGAGTTCATGGCAGAGAAAATAATTTATAATACTGCTTTTACATTATCTTTTACTGATTGCTGTTTTCTTTGCTACTCAATAGGTAATTGATTAAAACATAAGTTTAGTCATATGTAAAAAAAATCCTTATTTTTAAGGCATAATTTGATATATGTCTCTCAGATCAATTATATTTTGCTATTATTCAGCTTATGTATATAGTTAATATTATTTGACCTGTCAAGGTCAAATGTGTTTATACAACAGGTAATATTACATACACAATTTCTAGATAATTATCTTTGCAATCCATGTGCATGTGTGTGTGTGCTCAGTTGCACAGTTGTGTCCAACTCTTTGCAACCCCATGAATGGGAGCCCACCAGGCTCTTCTGTCCAGTAAATTTTCCAAACAAGAATGCTGGAGCAGGTTGCCATTTTCTACTTCTGGGGATCGTCCTGACCCAGGGATTGAACCTGTGTCTTACATCTCCTGCATTGGCGGGAGGATTCTTTACCTCTGCACCATCTGAGAAGCTCCTCTTCTTCCTACTACTGTCAATTTGAAGTGACCATTTTTATTTCATTTATTGTTGCTGCCTGAATTCAAATTAAAGGATTGAAAAGATTATATAGAGCAGCAGTTAATGAAAAATTTTCCAGGTGATTTTAAAAGAAGGAAAAAGTTCACCAAGTCTCAAGCAACCAACAAGTAACAAGTCCATCACTTAGGGCACTACCTAAATATAAAATTTAATGAGAAAATGTAAAATTCAAAAGTAATAAATATAAAATCCAATTAAGAACTTGTCTCAGAATCTTCATGTGACAATAAAAACAATAAGTTTCTGAATAGCTCTTGAAGAAAATATTAGCTTTTATGTTGTGAAAAAGGAGCACCAGCTTTTGTAATTAAACAGTTACATTGTCAACTACTTCATATGATGAAAATGCCAAAGTAGGCTAAACCTTATCAAAATAAGTCACATAAACAAAATTTGGAGTTTTGACAAAATATCATTTAAATCTTCCCTTTTAAAAAATACAATTAACAACCTATCAGAAGTAGAGTGAACAAGCTCCAAAAATACAATTAACTTCTTATGTCAAAGAAAAAAAAATAGTAAGAAAACTAACTAAAAAAATAATTTGTCAAAGCCTTAAAAACAGGTTTTCTGCCCTAAAATTCTGAGATAATTGAAGATCAGGGTCTTGAGAAATAAACGTCTTCTGCTACCCATGCATGCAGGTAATGTCATGACTGAGGAGAATGTCTACAGCAGACACACCATTTTCCTTTTGATTATTCAAATACAAGGAAGAATATAAATAATATAGCATCAGCTCTGCTTTCCTTAAACTGTTAGAATTCAAGCTTTTATTGTTTAATATATAATGAACATCATTACATGTATATCTACAGTGAAAATCATTACTGCCAAATACTCTGTATTGCTGTACTGATGCTTCTTTTTCTCATACAGAAAAGAATATTTGGGAAAAATAAGGGACATTTTGTTTCAAATGCATTTTTGTATTGAGAAGATTCTAAGTAATTTAACATTGGTAGATGATACTCCATATAATTGAAAACTGAAATAAAAGATTAAAATTAATAGCATTTTCAAGGTATAATCCTCATAAATTTGTGAGAAGATAACCTTATTAATCAAATTACATAAAATTCATCTGGGTCAATTTACAGCCAAATTGTCCTTGAACTAGAAAAACATCAAAATGAACCTGTTTGCTTTCTAATTATTATGGATCAAGATGGCAAATTAAAATTTAGCCCTTTAAATCCTCTTGGGTGACTAAGGATTTTTGAAATTGTCATTTTAGTTTGCGCAGATTACACGCTGACTTCTTCCACCTCACCCAAGCATTGGATTAAGCATCACATAAGGTTAGTATTTTTTGTTTGAAAATTACATTTATACAGAGAGAATGTAATGATAATTCCAGTTCATGTTTCTAAATTACACAATCTATTATAATAATTCTACAATGATTGATTTTTTTTCACAATTTGTAATCAGATATGCATAATGTTCAAATGTACTCTCTAAACTAAAGATTTGGTGTCCTATTTTCCTTCTCAATGGATATGTAACTGAATAGAAAACTAACACCCAGTTTGTTTCACTTCTGATAAGAATGTGAGAAAAAGCTGCCCACCTCTTTCATTCCCAGTATACAAAGTAAGTTTCATTTGATTAGGAAAGATACTAATTTTTATATTTTGGCATACTGACTTTTGAAATATCCTCAATTGGGGAAACAAAATTGATTCTCAAATTCAAAATTATCTTACACATGATGTTTTAGAATGTCATGGTTAGCTGGAATTTTATGATATGATGAACCTGGAACTTTCAAGTTACAAATCATGAGGCCAAGTCAGAAAAAATCTGTTTCTGATTTCTTGAGTTACAGCTCACATTTTCTCTTAGCTCTGTCTTGGTCTGTCTGAGATTAATTTGCAGGATATGTTCAGTAGAAAGAGCAAGACATTATTCACCTAAAATGTAAGATAAAAATATCTTTTTTTGCAGTTGGTATAAAAATGTCATGGTCTTTCATTATTTTTCCCACATTTATTGAACAGGACATGAAATTTCAAAGTCTTAGAGGAGACAAAAATTCTTTGTAGCAACTTAAACATTTCCTTGGGTTTGATAGCATTATACGCTTTTGGAGTGTGTAAGCTAGAGAGATTCAGCTCATTAGCCAAAGCTGATAATCTGCTAAATTCTCTGTCATTTGCTCTTTCAGGAAAGTGTCATTTGCTTGGCAAAAGAAAAGTGTGGATGAGGCAATAAGAGTTAAGTCTGGTACTTCACAGCCTGATGCAATAGAACAAACTGTGTAACTAGATTTGTTTCTTTGCTTGCCACTAGGAGACTCGGTTTAAGTTTTTATTCCATGATTTAACAGTGTGTAGAACTCTGAGCATGAAAAGCGTTAGTGAGAGTGTTAGTCACTCAGCTGTGTCCAACTCTTTGCTACTCTAGTCCACCAGACTCCTCTGTCCATGGAATTCTCCAGGCAAGAATACTGGGGTGGGTTGCTATTCCTTTCTCCAGGGGATCTTTCCCACCCAGGGATTGAACCTGGGTCTCTTGCATTGCAGGCAGATTCTTTACCATCTGAGCTATCAGGGAAGCCCTTGGATCATGAGAAAGAGCAGCCTATTAACATTATTCTCAGTGTCACTTTATTCTTCCCTTCCTTTATTCACCCCTACCCAGGTACATCCTCATTTATTATTACTTTTATTATCTAGTATAACTGTTGCTATCATTTGCACTATATGTATTATATTAAGTATTTGAATACAGGCAAAGTTTAAATAAGTATATTCAATTGCTGGAATCTGGGAAGTTGTGAAGCTCAGCCTGTTCCTCTGCTCTGACAAAGATACAAAGATTTAGGAGATAAAGCGTGTAGCAGGAGGAGGACAGGAGAAGCAGAACAAAGGGGTCTGTTCATATTCTCAAATTAGTAAAACTCACTGTGGTGGAAAGTTACCATCATAGGAGTGCCTGGAGCAGAATGGTCCTCAAAACATTCTGCTCATGATTTCAATAGGTTGAAGGTAGCCTCCAGGTAGAGGTAACCTGAATCTCTAGCAAATCCTCACTTCTTACAATTGGCAGCTTACTCCTAGTGGGAAAAACTTTCAAGACTAGAGATACACTTGCATTCAAGATTCTAAAATCTCATCCTTTTCTCATTCATTACTCTCTAAAATAAAAATCAAATATTCAACAGGTCAAGTGCTTCTTCACAACTTCATCAGGTCAGGCAGAATTTCCCTGTTGGTGGGGAAAGGATTACCCATGTAATGGGATGAGGTACATACTTCTAAACCCAGAACCTTTCCTCTGATTCCTGCCAACACCCTGACAATTCTGTCATCACAGTTGAAAATTTTTGTGTCAATGCACTAAGGCTTGTGATTGACCACTTCAGGGGACACGTTTTGACAAAGCAACATCCCACATTAATTCCTTATAGGATGTTAGTTAACCAGAGAGTAGTGTTTTCAAAAATTTGCAAAATTTGGATACTGAAATACTTCTGGGAAGATTACATGATTTGGTACTGAACCAAACATTAACAACAAGTTATTAGAAGCAAAAGCTTAAAAAAAAAAAAAAAAAACTATAAGTGGAAACCATTTATGAGTCCTATTACTGTGAATACACCAGGTACTGTCCTGACTGTGGTGCTGGGAGAAAATGTGACCGTAGATGGATCAAGAGATGATTCCTGCTTTTACTAGGAGTTAGCAAGATGGAAGAAGAAGGGTGCTCTTTGCAGAGGAAAGCATGTGGCTTAGGCATGAGAGGGACTTTTGGAAGAAACTTAAAATCCTTCTGCATCTCAAGGACCAGGAAAGGTGGTCTCTCCTGGTCAGTGGAGGGCATTCCTGTGGGGTAGAAAATGCCCTGAGAGGGATTGTGTCAGTCCAAGGTCATTGGTGAGATATTGATGGGTTTTGCATAAACTTACATTTTATGAAGTTGTCTCTAAATGCTTTGTGGAATATGAGAGAGAAGAAATAAAATTGTAATCAAGAAGTGGCTACTGCAGAAATAGTCAACAGCAAGGATATTTTTTTCTCTATGTTCATTACTATTTTGCTAAGAATTAGACTAGGTTTATTTTATGAATAGGATAAAATTCACCTGAAGACTTAACTCCAGGCAAATGTTAGATAAAGATTTAACTCTCCATGAAGCATGGCGTTCACCTTGCATCCCTTGCTCTCTGTACACTGGAATATGGCATAGTGCCATGGTTTCATTTCCTAACTGTGAGCTGAAGCACCCCAGGGCACCACAGTGCCCTCACAAGAACGTTGTGGAACATTTTAAATTCGTCAGAGAGTCAGAGCAGTATTTGTTGAACACCACATGAACTACTAGCCAGCGATAGTTCAGGGTTTCAATATTAGATCGCTACACATTCCTCTCTGGGGTGCCATTACTTTGTGAATCTGGGGTTTCAGTAACTGCTGTGATAAAAAACAAGTACCATGTAAATAACAGTGTGGAAATCATATGCCATTTTTTTCTAGAATCTTACTTATTTTGACATTTAAAAAAATATAAAGGAACTTTTTGGGTTTTTATTTCTGTTCTGTTCTGTTTTGTTTTTTGCAAGATGCACTATCATCTTCCTTCCTAACCAGTGCAATTGTAAGAGAATTTGGATACTCCTCATCATTGTTTTTCTTCTTTTTTCTTCTTCTTCCAGTTTTATTGAGATATAATTGACATGCAGCACTATGTAAATTCGGAGCTTCCCAAGTGGCTCAGAGGTGAAAAGAATCCTCCTGCCAATGCAGGAGATTCTAGACACTGGGTTCAATTCCTGAGTCGGGAAGATCCCCTGGAGTAGGAAATAGCAACCTGTGCCACTATCCTGGCCTGGAAAATCCCAGGGGCAGAGGAACCTGGTAGGTTATAGTCTATGGGGCTACAGAGGATCAGATACAACTTAGCGACTGAGCATGCACTATATAAATTTAAAATGTACAGCATAATAGTTTGATTTATGTACATCATGAAAAGAGGACCACAATAAGATTAAGGACCACCCTTCATCTCATATAGATAAAACATCAAAGAACTAGAAAAGAATATACAATTTTTCCTTGTGAGAAAATTTCAAGATTTACTCTCGAGTTTTATCAATAATGGAGTGAGTAAGAGAGTCCCTCAGTCATGTCCGACTCTTTGCTACCCCATGGACTATACAGTCCATGGAATTCTTCAGACCAGAATACTGGAGTGGGCAGCCGTTCCCTTCTACAAGAGGTTTTCCCAACCCAGGGATTGACCCCAGGCTTCCTGCATTGCAGGCGGATTCTTTACCAGCTGAGCTACCAGGGAAGCCCAAGCAGTATTAATTTTATTTATCATGTTGTACATTATATCCCTAGTACTTCTTTATTCACAGCTGGAAGTTTGTACCTTTTGACTACCTTAATCCATTTTCCCTTCCACCTCCCCCATGCCTCTGATAACAACAGATCTCATCTTCTTCTATGAGTTTGATTCTTGCTGAATCTGAGCAAAGATCTGAGCAAAGGATATATGGTCTGCATCTGGTCCACAGACATATTTTACCTTGAACCCATGGGCTGAACATATACATGCTAGTAAATTTATCCATAAAGATTGTACACTGTAATATTATGGACTATCTTTTAAAATCAGATAATTTGACAACACTTGACTTACAGTTTTCCTGCCTAGCAACAATCAGCAGAAAACACAGGCTACTCCCTTCTGAAGAAAGTTTTTCTCCTCACTCCGGCACAGTTCCTACTAACTTACTTTATGGGACTGGTCTTTGCCCCAATATAATGCGACAAAAGAGTTTTAAGTTAGGGTTCATTACCTAAGACATGAAATTTTAGTGTACTTTAGCCATGTATCTGTGGGTGACTCAGAGAGTGGAGGTAGTTCTGCAACTATTAATACTAGTATTATTAGTCAATAAGGTGTTTTGATATTATTCCACATATAATAGGCATTAGTCTAAACACTTTACATTTATTATTTCAGTATACTCATAGCAATATTACAGTCACAAAACTTCTACAAGGTAGTGTCATCACTTTTTAATTACAGTTGTGTCGAGAACTATGAATGTTCTCAGATTTTATCCTTCTCACAAGCTAACAAGTTAGCTTGTCACAGCCTCATAGGTGCTGGCAGAAGATCTGAGGCTCTTGGGTTAGAGAAAAAGGAATGCACTGTGATTCAGCAGCTTGCAAGCACTGCAGCTTGCCCTGATTTCTCTTCCACTCTAAGTGCCATGGCTGCAGTGAGCAGTGGATTCCTGGGTGCTGTGGCACAAGAATGCATTCATCAGCTGAGGTCAGATGTCCCCAGTCTTTTGTAATAGACTACAAGAAGACTGCCCCACATCTGCCATTTGCCCTGAAGCAGACATCATCTTGACTGAGCTGGCCAATAAACCAGCCGTCTGCCAAGAGGAAGATATTGTCTCTGTCTTCTAAAGCTGTTGGCTAAACAAACATTCTTTAAATGGAAGAATGTCTTTTTACAATGGTCTGAGACAGAGAGGAGAAATAAAGACTAATATATTGCTTTAAACATTTTGTTTTCAAATAACATTTCCATTTTCTTGCACTAAACAATGATAACATTATAAATTTGATGACAAGCAAGTAGAAACCTGCTGTAGGCAGTAGATGGAGGGGAGAACAAGGCATCTATAAAATTTAATGGAAACCTAAACTTTGAGAATAAAATGAGAACACTGAAACATTATTTTAAAGTATCCCATTTATGAACCAACTTTGAACTCAGTTCAGTTCAGTTCAGTCGCTCAGTCGTGTCTGACTCTTTGCGACCCCATGAATCGCAGCACACCAGGCCACCCTGTCCATCACCAGCTCCCGGAGTTTACTCAAACCCATGTCCATCAAGTTGGTGATGCCATCCAACCATCCCATCCTCTGTCGTCCCCTTCTCCACCTGCCCCCAATCCCTCCCAGCATCAGGGGCTTTTCCAATGAGTCAACTCTTTGTGTGAGGTGCCCAAAGTATTAGAGTTTCAGCTTCAGCATCAGTCCTTCCAATGAGCACCCAGGACTGATTTCCTTTAGGATGGACTGGTTGGATCTCCTTGCAGTCCAAGGGACTTTCAAGAGCCTTCTCCAACACCACAGTTCAAAAGCATCAATTCTTTGGCGCTCAGCTTTCTTCACAGTCCAAATCTCACATCCATACATGACCACTGAAAAAACCATAGCCTTGACTAGATGGATCTTTGTTGGCAAAGTAATGTCTCTGCTTTTTAGTATGCTATCTAGGTTGGTCATAACTTTCCTTCCAAGGAGTAAGCGTCTTTTAATTTCATGGCTGCGATCACCATTTGCAGGGATTTTGGAGCCCAAAAAAATAAAGTCTGAACTAGTAGTTCCTAAATCTTTCTGCTCCAGATAGCTTTAAAAATCAGTTTCTATGAGTCAACCATAGGTCTATATATTAAAAAATAAAGTTAAAATTTAATTTTATAAAGTTCCCCAGGAGAATCTGATTTGTAGTCTTAAGAGAGCATGGAGATCATGTAGTTCTGAAGGATGATCTCCAAGTAGAAGAGTGAAGTTGAATCAAGGTGACTTGTGTATCACCTCCAGGAAGTACAATGGAATAAAGATTGTACTTAAGGAAAGCATAAAATTAATACATCTTTCTACTCTGTGAAAAATGTGTGTTAACAAATAGTGTGGTGTCAAAATGTAAGGAGAACCCAAAGAATAGACTCTTCTATGTTAATTCAGAAATGTATCATGAATTCTTGAGGACTCAAGTACTTGTTTATTCAAAAGGTATAAGTTGTGGAAGCAGCATATCAGGCAAATACAGGCTGACAAAATTGACTCCTTATGTTTTTTATAGCTTTGTATCCATGCTTATGTGATTAATAATTAATTGTCCCAGATACATGGCCATTAAGATGAAAGTGTCCTGGATTAAATAAGCAACTCAAGGCCCATCAATATTTTAGATTCTTTCTCTCCTCTTGGTGACTCACACTGCCATCCACGCATATCTCTTCCTAACTCACTGATAAACTCCCAATTTTCTTGAACAATTTTTCTATCAAGTTCACAATTTACTTTTCTAATCAAAATCCTATAATGACCTTGGGAAATTCCCATATCCAACTGAAAGAGACATTCAGAAGTCCACAGCTCCATACCAATGGCTACAAACTCATAGCTCCAGACTTGTATATCCTAGTATTAAATATTAAATTCTAATCTAGCTATTATTTCATTGCTTTAAAACCTTTCCCATTCTGACCGAATAGCAGCTAGGAAAACCATTTGTATGGCCTTTCACTCTCTATTCCTCTTGAGTCCATCTCTTTGTTTAGTCCATTATTCTACTTTTTATTAAAAATCATCACTCATTAGAACCCTTGATCTCTTCCTTTCACTTTGCTTGCATAATCTCAGTGCATTTGCTTCTTCAATCAAAGAATCTGTACATTCATTTAAAACATGGCCTATTCAGAAATCCAAGAATAACAATAAAAAAAAATGTAATTTTGAACTGCTACAAGTTTGTGGAATCCAATCTCAGTTGAACACTGAATTTTCTGCTCATTATATACTCTTTCTACATGATCCCAAGCTCAGCTTTAACTGATTCTATACATCCAATGGGCCTCCCAGGTGGTTGCTAGTGGTAAAGAACCCACCTGCTAATGCAGGAGATGTAAGAGATATAGGTTCGATCCCTGGGTGGGGACGATCCCCTGGAGGAAGGCATAGAAACCCACTCTAGTATTCTTGTCTGGAGAATCCCATGGTGGGCTACAGGCCATGGGGTTGCAAAGAGGCAGACATGACTGAAGCGACTTAGCATGCACGCATATACACCTGATAGCTCTTCTGAGTTCCAAATCTGTATATTTAATCATGTGTTCAATATTATGTCTCTACTTAGAGATATCAAATATACAAGCTTAATACGCTTAAAACAAGCTCACAATTATACTTTTACCACCATTACTTATCTCAGTAAATATTTCCACCATCTATTAATAATGTTTCTCTAAAAACTTATATGTTTGGTAACCTAGCTTGTGACATCCTGTTCTTTAGTCCATAGAACCAAAGAATTAGAAAAACTGATTTACATGTTAAATTATTCCACCTTTCTGTCAGTAGTTCTAAAAGCTTTGTCTAAACCATTGTCACCTCTTATTAGAATAGGTCCTTAACCTTTCTCTCACTGTCCTGTCTTGCCCATCTCATAAATTTGTTCCCCTATAGCCAGAAATATATATCTGATTATAGTATCAATATTATTTTTTGCCTAAAACTCATTAGTTTCCTTTTTCCTTCTTTCCCTCCTATGCTCCCTTCCTTTCCTACTTCGTTTCTTCATTTTTTATTTTCTTCTTCTGTTATTCTTAGGATACAAGCTCAAATCTTAAAAATACGTTTAAGGCTCTGCAGGATCTAACCCAACTAACTACCATTTACTTTCATTCTATTTTGACAATCTGTGTTCCAGTTCGAATGGTACCCTTTCTGGATTTTTTGAATAGCCACCTTCCTCTTCACTTCAGGACTTGTGTACTGGCTACATCCTATTCTTGAAATACTCTTCTTCATCCCTGTCTTTTCATTCACTTCTCAACATCACATCTTGCACAAATCCTTCATATCCAGCAAATATCACTTCCCAAGGATGATTGCCTATGAGAACTTCTTGGAGCAAAGCAAGAGAGTGCTGTGCATCTTTTAAATAGCAGTTATGAAAGCATTTACAAAGACTTTTCTGGTAGCCTAGTGGTTAGGATTTTGGGCTTTCAGTGTTGTGACCTGGGTTCAATCCCTGGTTGGGGAACTGAGATCCCATGAGCCATGCAGTGTGGCCAGAAAAAAAAAAAAAAAAGACACTGACTATCTACCTTGTTTTTATTCAGTCTCCAAAGTTTAGCATAGTGTCTGACAGAAGTAGATGATAATTATTTGTGGAAAGAAAGAAGACATGTTTCCCAGAAATTGCAATGTGTTCCGCTCCAATGTCGTGTTTTGTTTTTTTTTTTTTTTTAGTTTCTAAGGCATTCATTTCAAAACTTCACTGCTTTCTTAAAGATCCCTTTTATGCAAATTATTTTATCCATCTTGGAAAATTGTCTCCCCTACTTTACAGATAAAACACAGGCCATTAAGTAAGGTCTCTCTTTACCTTTCCTGAGCACACTTCCCATTGCTGGCAAACTGGTCTCTGCCCATTATTATTATTATCTTCTCTCCTCAGTCTCATTGTACAGAGAGTCTTATGTGATCAACACCAATGCTTACAGTCAGATATAACTTATATAAAGTATATTATATTTTAAAATAATGTTAGATTTTATAGATAGATTTACAAATATATTATATAAAATCATGACATTTTGAATATTTGGGGACTTATTTTATCTGCTTATCTGTTTTAAAAAATATAAATTTTTTCAGCCTCTTTTTTTCCCTAGCTCTCTTCTTAACCATTAAATAGAAGTGCTATATTTATATTATTCTTCAAAAATGGTAATTGACTTTATGCTGCCTTCTTTCTGCTTTGTATCTCTATTTTTCTTCTCAGACAATGCTCTTGATAGATTCCACTGACTTTCCCTACCTTTTACCTCCCATTCACTTTTCAAATTCTATAATCTGACTTTTATGCAATCATTTCATTGAAACTGCTTTTTCAAAATTCACCAAATTCTCCCAGTAAATAAAACAGAAAACAAAAACTGTTTTCATGTGCTATCACACTTGGCTTCACTGAATCATTTGGCACTATGGACCTCCCTGATAGGCCTAAGAATTTCACACCCTAAGCTCACCAGACATCATCTCACCAGCCTGGCCACAACTTTGTATCTTTGTATTCCTTAACATAACCTTTAGATCCTTTTTGTTGTTGTTGTTCATTCTGCTTTTTAAATATCAGAGTATAAACTTTAGCATTATTATCTTTTTTAATTTACACATTTAATAGAATACAATTTTAATAAAAGTTATATTTAATCAAAAGCTTACACTTCCTCTACAGAAAACTCTGTCTCAAATCTGTATTTCTGTCCTGGATAATTTATATCCTATGTTCTAGTTAGTATTAAACAACTTCACTTAGCTCTTGGAAAGGTATTTTTAAAATTGCATGTTTAAAAGGAACATATCTCATTTCCCCTTAAAACATGTATCTTTTATTCTTTACTCTGATAAAGTGCACCAAATACCCTGGAATCCAAGTTGAAATCCTGGGAGCCATTTTGGTATTTCCTACCCTTTTACATAAAGTCTTTTACTTCATTACTTACAAAATCTATCAGTTTTACTTTCCCAAATCTCTTGGCCTTTCCCTCTCCCCCATGCCTTGGGCACTTTCTCTTCTCCAAGTCCTCATTCTTAGTTACCTGGATTTCTTCAATGACTTCCTGCCTTTTCTGTCTTCCTCAATCTGCTACTATCACACCCTTCAGACTGATCTTTCAAAAATCTAATCTAAACTTTTTTCATTTTAAATTATTGCTCATCACCTCTTGAATAAACTCTAAACTTTTAAGCATGGCCTACAAAATTTCTTATAATTTGCTCCTTCCTGTCATAGAATAACTGCTTATTGAATCAATAAATGCATGGATAAATATTTGAAGACGTATCTTTCACCAATGCTTCCTGTTTATGCTTAATGCTAGCCAAACTGAGTGTGTAACACTGTATCTATAAAATGTTGCTTTGCACATTCTACTCTTCCCTTCATCTTTTACATATCCAAATGCATATCCAATTGCATTTGAAGACATTTATCTTCCAGATAAAAACGTTGAAGGAAATGAGGAAGCCTTATTCCCTAGGTTCTCAGAGAAGGTCAAATTGCACTTGCCAGAAATGTCATTAAAAAGTGTCAAAATTTAGAAAATCAGCTGCAGAAATAACAAAATCTAAATTGTCATTCTATTTGTTTTATCTCTATGAAAACAGGAGTATCTAAAAACAAAAGTGAAACATGTAAGTATCACCTGCAAGAATTACACATGCATGCTTCTCTACTACCATTCCATAATTATTTAAATTATGCTTATCCTGTCTATATCTGGTGAGATCACTCATTTAAGAAGCCTCTTCATTTAATATTCACCTCACCCTTCTCTTCTTTTAGGTTATGTGTTTTTTTCAGTGAAAGGTAGACCTTGAATACTACTTATCATTACTGAATGCTTATTGTAAAATAAAGGTTCAAACAAATATATAAAGAATGAATTGATGAAAAAATATATATTTGTTTTTTTCTAAGGGCTTGATTTTCCTAGATTCATTGATATACCAGTTTTCCTACTGATCAAAATAAAGACCAAATCATGGACTTTGATGACTATTTTTAAAAGTACATGAAAAGCAAAAAACAAAACTAGCAATGAGTGGCTTAAGGAGTGTGAAAACATCACCTTCACTGCATTTTAAATTATTATATCACAATTTCAATACTACATAGATGGCTTATATTAAGCAAATACTATGGAGGCAAAAGTTCAATTGACTAAATTTTTA
Source organism: Odocoileus virginianus (assembly GCF_023699985.2). Classification (NCBI taxonomy): domain Eukaryota; kingdom Metazoa; phylum Chordata; class Mammalia; order Artiodactyla; family Cervidae; genus Odocoileus; species Odocoileus virginianus. The sequence continues at coordinate 20,946,306 of NC_069698.1, forward strand.
AAATATCCCATTTTTTAAAAATCCCAATATATTTTATTTGGGATTTACTTAGAATATTAATGTTTTTTCTTTTCCCAATTAAAAATATTAATGATTGATTTCTGGTCAATGGCAGTTTGAAATAAGGTTTAAAAAAATAGAACAGTGATGAGAAAGATATATTTGCAGTACTTTATCATATCTAGACGGTTCTCACATTTATAATTATGACTCCTGGTTTGAAGATTGTGGCTGTATAGTCCAGAAGATGTTAAATTTAATGGTTCTAACAAATCAAGTTGTGGTTATGCAAATAATACAATGAGCTTTCACTGAGGGTTCATCCTGGAGGCTTAAATTAATTCTTTATTCAGGTAATTATATTTATGTTGTTTTCTCTTCTTTGTGTCTCATTGATCAAACTTCGAAAGTTTTTCCCTTTAGTTTTTGAACACTTAAGCCTTTAGGTGTAATTTCAAAGAACACTTTCATTTTAAAGTCAAATTGCACTGAGAGAAGACGTGACAGCCTAGGCCTTGGATAGACTCTACAGAGGTCATTTATGGAAGAAAGATAAAACAATTACTGCGCCACTTTGATAATAAAATGAGGCTTTCAGGACTAGGATGGGGTAAAGGAGAGATTAAGAATAGTAGGAATGATCAACAGTGTAATGACAGGATTTTCAGAAGAAATCCTTTATCTTGTTTTAAGATTTAACTAATACATTGCTAAAACTAGATATTTAGGAAAAGCCAGTAAAATAACTAAACCCAACAATGTTTTGTTCAGATTTAACAATGAGGTCCCTGTCAGGTTGAGGTAGGAATGTACAGAAATTAACATATAAAGTGTATTTGCTAAATTTTATGAAGAAGAATTTTATCTCAGAATATGGTGGCACTAGTGGTATAGAACCCGCCTGGCAATGCAAGAGACCCAAGAGATGTGTGTTCAGTCCCAGGGCGGGACGAGCCCCTGAAGAAGGGAATGGTGACCCACTTCAGTATTCTTGCCTGGAGAATCCCATGGACAGACGTGACTGACAGGGTACCGTCCATAGCGTTGCAAAGATTTGGTCAGGATTGAAGCGGCTGAGCATGTCTGATATCTGTGTATTCCTAAAAGAACAGTAATAAGAACTCTACACAGGTATAGGTGTTTCAAAAAAAATTTGTCCTTTTACATGAAGGTCAAAAAATCAAAAGAGATGTGGAATTAGAATCATTCACATAGTAAGATAATAATAATAGAAAAGTGATGAAGAAAATGCAAAATGGTTTCACATAAACAATTTTTAATAAATACTAAACATATATATTTTTAAAAATTTCTAGGATAATATTTATAAAATGTAGCAGTTTGTCTCAAGCATCTGAGATAAAAAGCGGTCTTTTCCTTAATTTTGTGTAACAGTTTTTAAAAACTATCTGTGATAAACTTGTTTAAAGTAAGAAACATAGAAAAATGTTTTAGAATTACTAGGAAGATAAGAAACAATTGAAATTTAAGTAATCAATGAGAAGTCAGTCTGCTAAATCTTGAATGTGTTTAGGTAATTTCCCAAACATTTTATAGAGTTCTTTAATTTACTGGAGGAAGTTAAATATATGTTAATCAACTGAATTCATTAATGGGCTATTTTAAGCTAAATGGCTTCATTAGGTCAATATATCAAAGATGAATATTAAGTTGTACTAATTATGGTAATAAAATATTTTAACATGAAAATGGTATCACTTGAAATTAACAAGCGCAGATTCTAAAAATGATTAATGGTATATAACTTCAACATAAATTGTAATGATACATCCTCCATATTTAGCAAATCATCCATATTGTAACAATACCAGAAAATCAATACTCAATAACCTTATGAGTAAATAATATAATCATTTTAGAAACAAGGAAATTGGAACTTAAAGTATAACTCACATACCATGGACCAGGGATCGAACCTAGATGTTTCTGCTACTGAAGAACATTTAAATGCCTGTTAATATTTTTTTAGAAAGCTAATTATAAATTAAATTACTTTTATTTAAAAAATGCTTCTGATTTGACAACTGATAGGTCGAACTGAATAATAAGGAACTGCAGTGGGACTCTGTTTTATATTATTCACTTTAATCACATGGCAAATCCTTAAGTTTTAGATTTTGAAGAGGATTTACATGATTTAAAGGATGATCTATCTACCATACATTATAGCCTTCACTTAGCAGTTGCCAGTTAATCTCATTGCTATTCACAAATGTGCAGCCATTTTTGTCCTATGTTGTTTAGTTGGTTAACTGGAAGAAAATTGTTAATAAACATTATAAAATCTAACGGTTACTGAGTACTTGCTATGAGTAAAGCACTTTTGAAATACATTAAGTGTATAAACATTTAATTTTAAAAACTACATTATAAGGTTGATACTATTATAATTTACCATGCTTTTTAGATTGGGAAATGGAGGCACAGAGTTTAAGGAAGATCACATACCAGGGACAGCAAAGTGGAAAAAAAAGCCCAGATAATGTGAGTCCAGAAGCCATGGTTTTCATCATTTTTCAATAATCATTTTAATTAAATGAACATGGATGTCAAACTGCAATAGTAAAGAGCATCAGAAAGTTTGTCTAAGCTGTGGATTTTGGCTACAAAGTGATTGTTCATGAGAGACCTGAAATCAGTTGAAGAACTGTGAAAATTGACCATATACATTAGTTTTATGGACATTACAGCTAGAACTCAATATTTATTTTACTAATATAACGTGATGTTAGAAATTTTACAGACAGGACAATGTTCAGGTATATAAAAGTTTCTGAGAAAATACTGGAGGGAAGTAAGTGTGCAAGAAGTGATGGGAGTAGAAAAGGGCATGGGAATGGGCATATGGCTAGGAAACAGTGGCCAAAAGACCAAATACTGAGGTCAGTTCAGTTCAGTTCAGTCACTCAATCATGTCCGACTCTTTGCAACCCCATGAACTGCAGCACACCAGGCCTCCCTGTCCATCACCAATTCCCAGAGTCCATCCAAACCCATGTCCATTAAGTCGGTGATGCCATCCAACCATCTCATCCTCTGTTGCCCCCTTCTCCTCCTGCCCTCAGTCTTTCCCAGCATCAGGGTCTTTTCCAATGAGTCAGCTCTTTGCATCAGGTGGCCAAAGTTTCGAGTTTCAGCTTCAACATCAGTCCCTTCAATGAACACCCAGGACTGATCTCCTTTAGGATGGACTGGTTGAATCTCCTTGCAGTCCAAAGGACTCTCAAGAGTCTTCTCCAACACCACAGTTCAAAAGCATCAATTCTTCAGTGCTCAGCTGTCTTTATAGTCCAACTCTCACATCCATACATGACCACTGGAAAAACCATAGCCTTGACTAGACGGACCTTTGTTGGCAAAATACGTCTCTACTTTTTAATATGCTGTCTAGGTTGGTCATAACTTTCCTTCCAAGAGTAAGTGTCTTTTAATTTCATGGCTGCAATCACCATCTGCAGTGATTTTGGAGCCCAGAAAAATAAAGTCAGTCACTGTTTCCACTGTTTCCCCATCTATTTGCCATGAAGTGATGGGACTGGATGCCATGATCTTAGTTTTCTGAACTAAGGTCAGAGTCTGATAATTCATTTCTAATCTTTAAGCTTTTCAGAACATTCAAACAGAAATAAGTTGGAAGTGAAGAATTAGGTTAAGTAAATTACTGACACTATTTCAAGTGGCAAAGGAATTTTATCTACAAGTTCTCATTTTAAAATACCAGAAATTGTACTGGTCCCTGAAATCCTGGTGGAGGACCCAAACTTGAGAAACAGCTTAGAATTCACAGTGCCCACTAGGGTAAGAAGAAATTTGCCTGAGATTTATTTATTTGCCTGAGATTGCATGTCCAGAGGTCAAGTCAGGGGCACAGAAATATATTCTGTGCTCAGAAGTTACTTTTACCATCCCACATTGAGTCCAGATGTGGCATATCTTGTTAACCTAGTAATCAATATTGGGTTGTGCACTATTTTCAGTTTTTAGTAAAGAATCATTTCTTTAAAATTATTACTTTAAAAACCCCACATTGATGAATTATCAAGGAAAAATCCTACAATGATATATTATCAAACTGAATAGAAAAATTAGAAATATGAAAATGTATGCTCAGTCATGTCTGACTTTTTGCAACCACATGGGATATAGCTACAGACCCAGGGACTGAACTGCATCTCTTGCATCTCCTGCATTGTAAGGAGGATTCTTTATCATTGCGCCACAAGGGAAGTCCAGAAGTATGAATATGAAGTAGTAAAATGAGCCCTTAGCACTTCCTTCTCATTTACATATCATTTTTTTCCAACTTGGAATTAAGATGGAATATATCTGGATTTAAGTTGTAAGAGTAAGAGAAAAAAATATATGTGTGTGTGTGTATATATATATATATATATATATATATATATATATGAAGATTCATTTTTGATTCCCTAAAGCCTCATTTTGAGATGCAGTGCTCGATTGCCAGTCAACTAACTCTCAAAACTTGGTGATAGAATAACTAGAAATACCAGAAAAATTAGACTGTCATTCTTGGTCCTTTTGAAAAACTATTCTAATATCCTACTCTGAACAAAACGTTCTGGCCTGTTGGTGGTAAAATGCCAAGGGACACAAGCTATAGCCTGGGCTAATGAGTATTCAGTTCAGTTCAGTTTAGGTTAGAGTAAAAACAAGCTGAATTGTTTTTATTTTACATGTTTCCAATCTACCAACTTAAGTAAATTAATAATGTACACATACTTTAAAGACATCAAAGGGAGATACATAGCATTATATATTAAAAACTGTGATTACTCTTTCTAAACTCTTCTCTCAAGAAAATGATTTTCTATTCTGAAAAGCTATTATCTCAGGACAGAAAATTATTTGTCTATGTGACATGAAAATACCTTAAATAGAAAACTAATAAGACATATCTGTATCAGCTTATTGTTAATTTATGGCTAGCTCATTTTTAGAACTTTCCTCTTGCAACTAATGTTTTCAAGGCTCTTAATTCAAGCAAAAGAAACAGTCTGCCTCCATACACATAGATTTGAGAATATTTCAAATGAGGAATCTCTCGCTACTCAATAAATAAAATGGATACTCTTTACATCAAGATTAAAAATGATTTTCCCTTTTGAAGTAAGCTGTTTAAATAATACACACATATCTATTTTTAGATTTCTTTGTGTCTAAGAACAAAGCCAACTCTATCAAGCTTCATAATCTGCTATCATCTAAAGTGTTGTCTCTTTCTAACTTTAGCCTGGAGAGGAAAATCACATATTAAAGTGAATTGGGAAGGTGGCTGCTTTACCACCATTTCTAGCACCATCACTTGTTTTCTATTATATACTTGTATTGTGCATGCCTGTGAGAGAAATCCAAACCTAAAATAAAATTTGACATTTAATCACCCTTAGTGGACAAATTAGATAAATTATTCTAAGCAAATTAGATGATGTTCTAAATATGTTTCCCCTCTTTATGCTATTGGTCCCCAAATCCATCCTCCATTCTTTTTTTTTTTTTCTTCTGCTTTCAGCTGTGCTCTAGAAATCTGACTTCCCTGCACTGCTCCACTTAAGTTACTTAATCTCTGATATTTCAGAAGGATTCAATTAATGGAAAGTTACTGGAAGGCAGGAGGAGAGAGGGAGATCTGAAATGCATCCCTGTGCTGTATCCTTTGACTACCTCTCTTTGCAAATACAGCCCCTTCTCTGGCTCTAGTTCTTCTCTGACCAAGACTCTGACCAAGATAACCTGTTCGCTTCTTTGGTCTTTCGGCCCAGGGCTGGTTAACAGCATTTTGCTATTACAAGTTTGATTGTGCTTCTCCTCTATGAGTTCTTCAAATTCTGCCTATGCTTCTGTGAAAGTGTCCTCGTTAAAAACCCTTCAGCTACCTTCCAGGACGGCTGTCAGTTCCTGCTGATATCCTGAGTCACACACAATCTAAATGAGTAAAAAATACTAATCTTATAATCAGTATTTAGGAAACATGGCTTCAAGGGAAATAAAATTATTAAGATCATCATAATTTTCCTAGTTTGACACAGACTGTTCTCGAAGAGCGCCGTGCTTCTTTACTATAAAACCTTGGACTTACACATCAAAAATGGTTCAAATGCTTTTGGGGAAAAAAAAAAAAATGTTTCTTAGGGAATCTGATGCAATTCTTCATGTTAATTCAAAGTTCATTTCTCCTTTCCTACTTAAATCTTCATCGATTAGCATTCCTTACTTACTAATGGGTAAAATAAAAGGGCCCCGGGAATATTTGAGTTCATTTCTTTTTCTAAAGTGAAAAATAGCTGGTTTTAAATTGGGTATTCCCATTTATTTTACTGAACGCTTTGAACACAATTCCCTTTACACTAATGTAATTCTTTAAACAGTATTGGTGAAGAAAGTTTAATTTCTGTTCTTACTCATCTCTTAGCATTTATAGTAACTTTATTGACTCTCTTTTAACACTATGAACTCAGATTTTTATGTGAAACTCCTACATTTCATTTGTCTTGACAGGTTTCCTGGCAATAATTTAAACCTGTGCACCTAACTGAGACACTTGCTTTTTCTTAGTCATTTTTCTTAATAGTTTTATAAAGACATTCCTTTAGTTAAGAGTCAGTGTTATCACAACTTCAGCATAAGCAATTCTGATACTAAAATCATATAAATATTATGTATGCATTTGAGAAGCCATTTGGAAAAATCTGTCTGCTTGCCCTGCGATCATCTACATATACTTTGCATCAAGTAGCTTTTAATTTTCTGGCTATAGCTTAATTTAAATGAGTACAGAACACTAATGGGAGATTATTTGAAATCTAAAGAAATAAGAAATCACTTATTATTGAAGCAAGAGGTGTTTCAAAATATTACAATTATCCCAATATTTACTTCAATTTCATGAAGTATATTTAATAGATTGTGTTAGACCCTTTTCAGAAATCATGCTTTGTGGCATTTGTTCTTATTTACTGTCCTGGTAGAAAGTTCCAGCTGAAGTCAAGGTCACCTTCTATCCCAAAGTTAGTATAATTAGTATCAATTCGGTGTTTCTCCAAGCTTACACAGGAGGTTATTAACTGTGTTTCATGTGGAGTGTCAAAGAAGCAAGGGCAATGCCGACAATCTTTTCAGCTTCAAAAGCACAGCTCATAAATTTAATTCATTGGCTAGTAAGAAAGATACAACCAGTTTAGTTTATTAATGATTTTAAAAATAATTTCAGAGATGTTCTGGAAATACATTTATTCATATATGTAGGCAAAATTTTAAAATAAAAGACAAATTATCTTCCTAATAATAAGTAACTCATTTAGTCTTAATATTTTATGTGATATGCTTTCTGGAATATAATAATTATGGAAATTTTTAAATTAATATTTATATGTACTTGCATATTATATAAAAATGAAAATGGCACATATTCTACTATGGAACATTTTCTTTCTTAGAGGTTGTTTTGCAGGAAATGTATACATTATTATATTATATTAAATCTAGATTACCATAAAATCAGTTAAGACACTCCCACAGTCATAGAAGTAGAAACAATAGAACTATTTAAAAGAAATATAAATTAAAGGTACAAAAATTTCTGTTTAAATTGATTAAAGCCAAAGAAATAAATAAGTTTAAAATGAAGCTCTTAAAAATGTTTGATGTTTTAAATTGCACAAGCCACAAATTGTCCTTGGAAAATAGAGCATAAGTGTTCTGCTTCCCTTACTGGGTGGTATGGGAAAGAAAATATGAATATCAGTTTCTTCAAATATTTCCTCACTGCCATAAAGAATAAGAAAATATTTAAAGATTTTCAAACTTTGCCAGCTTCGCACAAGTCCAAGGCAAATGCTCCATTTAGTTACAGAAATGGTTATACATAACAAGGGATTCTTATTCCAAGGAAGAGCTACTAGAATAGAAAGGATAAATTTAGCATCTTGGGCTCTCTTGGAATAACCTAATCTGAAACACTGTTGCTATTCCAATGTGTGGGTCCTTAGCTGACAAAGAGACCAGGACCCCAAGTCATCACTTCCACCCATGTCTGGCCTGTGGTCACTCACAATATGGTACTTGTAGCCAGACTGACAGTGAGTGTTCATCCTGCTTATTCTTTCCAGAGTATATACTGTGCTTATTCTTTCCAAGTGAGAAGCATTTTAAATATCTATTTCCATTAAGAACTATGTTTCACATATTTAATTTTGAAACAGAGTCAACTTTATATAATAATTATTGTTTTGTAAAAGACTAGTGGAAATTTAGCTACTTGGTTGGAGAAGGAAATGGCAACCCACTCCAGTGTTCTTGACTGGAGAGTGCCAGGGACGGAGGAGCCTGGCGGGCTGCCATCTATGGGGTCACAGAGTCCGACACGACTGAAGCGACTTAGCAGCAGCAGTCTAAATGTGGAACCCTGTCTTTTTGCAGATAAGCAGGTCCTTCTATATGGACCATCTGGAAACTGAACTATTACTTAATTTGTTCCAAGTTTAGAAAAGCCCAACATATTGACACTTAATTTTTAAAAGCTCACAACATCATGCAAATTGTGTTTTATTACCACCAATAAAGTCAGAAACATTTTTAATAGCTAAACACTCATAATACAAGCTCATAAACAATTTCTTGATTTGCACACTTAGGGATTTAACTGTGTCAAGATGATATATTTTACCATTGCAAATACTCTATTTGAATGCATTTATTCTGACAAATCAGAGCTTTAATGATTTTACTCCACTCATTCTTTCTCAGTGCTAGCATTCTTTTTTCTTTTATTCTGAAAAATGTTTCTTTATCTCTTTGTATTCTATTTTTTAGGTATCTATGCCAAAAGAGGGAGGAGGGCTCACATTAATGAAACCAAATAAAACAAAATATAAATTAGATTTTTTGACATAAAAGAAATAAACTTTAGAAGCACAAGTCAGATCATTATTGCTTTTTAACCTGATTTAATTCAATAGATGATTCAGACAGTAGTTTGATGTGCTCAGGTATGCATTTTGTGTTTATTTTATGTTAGCATATTTTATTTTGAAACCAGAGAAATGAAACAACAATTGAAGTAATGGAATCTGCATGCAAAACTATTATGTCACAAACAACATTGTAGGCAATTACAGTTCATTAAAAATGCCCACATTAAATATGAGTTGAATATTATAATTCATCTCAATTTCTCTATACTGGCACAAAGTAAATACTTCAGCAATTTATTTTCATTGAATACAGCTTAGCTTTGTGCATATGATTTTTTTTCCACAAGTCACTAAGATTGCTTCAAGAAATCTTTAGAGAAGGGAGATCTTTCAAATGGCAATATTTGGGGATTACACTTAATAGGATTATACTTAATGGCCAAATATATTCCTAGATTTATAAACATTTAAGTAGTCAATTTTTTTATGATTTTTAAATTACAAGGGCAGCATATGGGCTAAAAATTATGGGCCTTTAATTCTAGAGTGGAGATATAATCACTGCAGATGTATGCTAAAATTCATTCAATTCTACCTGAATAATCTAAAATATTTTACTTAATATTACATTTTCAGGCATAAATAAATTAATGTGCAATTTGATTGTGAAGAATTTATATTAAATTGTGCTGTGTGCTTAATCTCAGTCATGTCCAACTCTTCTCAATCCCATGGACTGTAGTCCACCAGGCTTGTCTGTCCATTTGATTTCCCAGGCAAGAATACTGGAGTGGGTTGCCATGCCCTTCTCCAGGAGTTCTTCCAAACCCAGGGATCAAACCCAGGTATCCCACATTGCAGGCAGATTCTCTACCTTCTGAGCCACCAGAGAAACCCTATATTAAGTTAATGCTTGAAATTAAGCTTTTGATCGCAGAGACATACAGTTCAAAAGAAATCCATCTTGAATAAATGTATTGTCAGCCTAGCAAAACAACCAGGTAAGAACCAGGCTGCCCCACCTGTAAACTTCTTATTTTCAGAAATCCCTGGGTAACCCAGACAACTGATCACATTGAGAAACTGGCTCTCCCTTCCTATGCCTAATTCCCATTCTTACAATTCAAATTTAGCGGTAATGATGCGAGCCCACAAAACTCTAGACACCCAACGTTTGAACTCTAATAAAGCCAGAGACCAAGTCTGTGTACTGTCTCTGTCTTTCTAACCGTGACTTCTCTAGGTGGTCCTTCAGAATCTGTGAGTAGTAATTTTGTTCTTCAACATTCCCTGTTGTTTTTTTGCTGAAGTGCATCCAATTGGACCATATTAAGAACAAGGGCTGGTCCAACCATACTGGCCTCAGTGGAGGTAATGTCTGTAGGTGCTCCTAAAAGCAATAGGAGCTGAGGCAACTGACTCAAGGAGTCATAGCCAAAAGCATCACTATCAATAGGCTGGGACCAAAACCATAACTCATCTTTAAATTTTTTGACATTGGTCATATTTTTCTGGTTCTAGATAATTTGATAACAATTGATTTGGTAAATTTAAAAAATATATTTTTTAGGAAAAAATTTGCAGTGCCATTCTGAAGTAAGGTTCCACTCCAATTACCTCATTATAGTTAATAAATTGGTTGTGATTATAAGCAAAATGGTACAGTTTTATTAACAAAAAATTATTTTTCCATTTTTAAGTCTGATGTAAAATAAATCAATACTTGAACCAATAATTCATTTGGATTTTTATATGGATTGTATAAATGATGTCATCATCACTTTTAGGATTTTTTTTCCTATCTGCAACATTGAAATGCATGAAGTATTTGAACAGGACAGGGAGTATATTAGATATTTTATACCTTTTCTCCATATATATCATTTCATTTCTGCACCTGTAATTTACTTACAGTCTTACAGAAACAGAAACAGATAACAAGTAGGCATTTAGGAGTTTTTCTGTCTTGGTAAGCACAGAGGCTTCAATGGTGAATTCTATTTTTGAAAATCATGATAAATAGACATAATCACTTATTTATCTCACTATGTCTCATAGATATTTCCTGAATTTTCAATATCTTTATATCATGATCTGTAAATGAGGGTGCTGTTAAAGATTCTTAGATTATGAGATAGTTTATATAAAACTGAAAATGTACAATATGATAAAAAATTTTAGGGCTTCCCTGGTGGCCCAGTAGTGGAGATTCTGACTGCCAATGCAGGAGACACAGGTCCCATCCCTGATCCAGGAAGATCCGACAAGTTGTGGAGCACCAAACTCATGTGCCACAACGACTGAGCCTGTGCTCTATAACCTGGGAATTGCAACTACTGAGTCCAGTGCAACTATAGAAATTCACATGCCCTAGAGTCCATGCTCAGCAACAAGAGAAGCCACTGCAATAAAAAGCCCTCACACTGCAACTAAAGTGTAGGCCCTGCTTGCTGGAACTAGAAAAAGCCTGCATGGCAGTGAAAACCCAGCACAGCTAAAACTACGTGAGTAAATAAAGAAATTATTTAAAAAAATTAAAAATGCTTTCAAAGTAAGCATACCATGCAAAAATCATATTAATTCTAGAAATCACATCAAGTCATTTGGAAGCATTTTATAAATGATCATATTTAACTCATCAAAGTTTATCTCATTAAAAATTCATTAAAGTGATAAGAAAACCCCAAATTCGTAAGAAAGTATATATGGATAGATGGATGGGTAGATAGATACAGATACAGATATATAGGTATATATCTTCTAAATTAGTTGATAGGATTAATCAGGCCACTAGCTTTAAAAAGTTGCAACTTCTGTAAGCAGAAAATGTGCTATAGCAATGACATTTTGTAATGAAAAACGTTTGAGAGATCTATAAAATGTTCAGATTTTAGATATATGATATAAATCAAGAATACTATGAACTTCATAGACAATTTATTAATTGTTGTTATATTCAAGGATAGGTAAGTTCCATATGTTCTAATGCCATTTATTATTTAATTTTTGACATAATTAAAGTAGGTTTGAAATTAAAATGCAATCGGTGCACTAACACCAAATAATTTTGTCAAAACTAGAATTATTATAGCAAAAATATACAATTTCATCAATTGTATGATGCAAACGTGAATATATTCACTCTACTTAAAAGAACTAAGCAATAATTGTCATACATTGAGTGCTGATTATGTTGCCAGAACCCTAGATATTATCCAGCCCTCAAGACAATCGGAGAATTGAGTGTTTCTCATTTTTCTGATGGAAATGCAGGTGCTAAGTTTGGTTCAACAAAGACCGTGTAAACAGTAAGACCAAAGACTGTGTAAATAGAAGAACTACAGCTCACACCTGAAGATGTCTCCTGGACTCACTTATTCTCTGTCTTTCCCACTTCTGGTAAAGTTGGCTCCTTTCTCTGTCTTTTAGCACACTTATTCGTAACAAGATACTGCTAATTGCCAGCTTTCTTCCCTATGGTCGAAGCCCTTCTCCCTGCACACAAGGGTGTGCATTTCATGTACGAACTGAAGAGATATGCAGATTCTCAAGGTTATAACTGGCAATTTGAGTAGCTTCTTTTGTTTATTTTATCTTGATTTTTAATACAGCTGCAGCTATGGTTCTTCATTTTTAAACCAGATGTTAACCTAGAGAAGAAAACTCAGCAACGGCAGGGGTGGTGAAAGAGTAGAAATGGAGATATGAATGGTGATTTATTTGTGGTAATTTATTAAATATGTATGTACAGATAGAGATAAATGTTATATTTATGAAATCTGAAGAGATGATATTTAAAGCTAATAAAATTAAATATAGTTAGTTTACTTAAGATTACTGAATGAGAGACAGGCATGAAGCAGATAAGCTTAAAAAAAATTGACAAATTGAAAATATTTAGTCCTTAGCTTTTCTTAGACAACATATTTTTATTATATCTGTTAAATGATAATTTTGTAACATCTTTTGCCATTTTATAAAAAAATGAGTTCCACTAAAATATAATTGCATCTGAAAGCTCTAATTTAATAGGTAATGCATGGCTAAGTGAATATCATATAACTTATAAGTGGCAGAGTACAAAAATCATAAAATATTTATATATTGACAAAATTCCCAACTCCCTCAAATATGGACTAGAACATTAATCATGCAAGTGAGCTTAGTAACTTTCTTCAGTTCCCAGTTGTTTGTTGAAGTTAGCAAGGTAAAACAGGCATTATACTAACATTTGATGTCAGTGTTACTATTTTTTCTGTATAAAATAGTTGCTATGAATTGCTTAACACATAAAAAGTTTTCTTTTCACATATCTTGATGCCATTTGAAAAATGATATGTTTCAACTGTTGAGTAAAGAAAGAGGGAATGGTGTGGTGTGTGTGTGTGTGTGTGTCTTCTTTGAGGTTTATTTATTCATGTGATTCTTTGAAGGAAAAATATCTTTTTTTATTCTTTTTGAATTCCATGGTGTAAAAAGTTTACAAAATATCTTAGGAAACCTTTAAAAAATGAATTTACTTGAAAAAGCAGAAAACTGATTTCATTTTAGCAGGCTGATTAAAATGGAACCAGTAAGATTCACTTAAGATTCATGTGAATAAATATAAAAAATTGTTGTTAAGCACTTCACTTTGAAATAAAATATTTTTTCTTATTTTAGCCTAATGTATATATACTCACAAAAAATATGAATGCCTTAACTAATTAAGCCCAGGCACTGATTATTTGGGGAAAATGCATTAATTTGCTAGTGTTTTTAGATACAATATGCTTAATATGCATAATTTTAAGCCCTGGCATAGTGCTGTTTATATAATATATATAACAGGTATTTGATAAATACATATTGAAGAAGAAATTAATTAGGCTTTTTTTGTTATAAGTAGGTCTTTTTTAAAAAATTAAACCAATATATCCTTTTCCATAAAAGTGATTTCTTTGTACACTTAGAACTTAACATTACCATAGAGATTTTGTGGGAAAGCAATAGCTACATTTCATCTGAATTACTGTTTGTAAAAATCTTTCAAAAAAAAACAATAAGTAAAGCAAAGTAGAACATTAGATATTTTACATTCCATATATTATCATAAAGTGTTTTTTCTTCATTTTTATTATTTTTCCACCCATTTCATACACACTGTTATAAGAATGACCTTTAAACTGTTCTACTTTTATGTTTAAATCAAATACAGTTTTTTTTAATAATACTAGGTATTTTTAATGATTTTTATTGTTATCACCATCAAGTTTTAGCTATCAATCTTGTACCCCGCATAACAGAACTTAATTATTAAAAATGAACACTTACCGGATACTAAAATATCTTTCTGGAACAAGAAAAAAAATACTACAAACACGAAGTAAAAGCTAGCAGCAACTCAACATAATACTGAGAATTAATAAAAATTCTAAGAAACATAAGAAGTCTAATTGAATAGTCTTTACAAGTGAAGGAAAACAATGTTAAGTGTATCCCTGATGAAACTTTAGATATATATCTTTGTAAAGTCCTTATGAGCTCAAATTAAATTGCTACATTTAAGACATATTAGTACAGCCAACATGACATAAAACATGTATAAGCATGTATAAGAGTAAATGACAGACTTAAATAGGACACATTGTCTCTGAACATAGAAATAAAGTTTAAAATGTGTATTTCTATAATGTGCTCAAATATCTCAAAAAACTTTTCATTTTTTCATTATCTAACAACCACTTAACTGCTCAGAAATGTTTTTTTATATTTTTGAACTATGACATAATGATTTTTTTTTTTTTTTGCCCTTAAGAATTGCTTCAAAATCTTTTTGGTTGCTGTGCTTCAGAAAAACAACTTATTAGTAATCAGACACCAGAAATTATTCCTAGAGCCAACCATCAATTCCTGTCATCCTGGATAAGCCTAGAACATTTGCTTCTGGAACACTCTCTAAGTACAAGAAGTAGCTCCACTCAGAAAATCACTTTAGGATGATATATTAAATATTTACCTAAAAGTTCTATGTGGTAAATATATTATAATGACCCCTGTCATGCTAATTTTAGAACAAACTCAACACTGCAGCC
The DNA here is from genome assembly GCF_023699985.2 of Odocoileus virginianus. Lineage (NCBI taxonomy): Eukaryota > Metazoa > Chordata > Mammalia > Artiodactyla > Cervidae > Odocoileus > Odocoileus virginianus. Next base: position 20,961,334 of record NC_069698.1, read on the forward strand.
ATTTTAATCTAGTTGCAGAGAAATAAAAAATCATTAACACTAAAGTAGGGTCATAAGAAAGCAAAAACGACCTCTGCATTTTTGAACATCTTATTTCTTCGCTTGTTTCTATAAGATAAGGTAAAAAAAAAAAGTCTCCCATGTTCACATTTTAATATGTCAGTGCTTCAGAGCTCCATATTTTTTTTTACCTATATTCTGAACATTTTCATGAATCATATGACACTAAGAAAAATTAAAATGTACCATCTTGTCTCATATTTTATTACAATGACCCTAACTGACAGTAACTGACTTAATTGTTCCTTATAATTAAGTAAAATTGGATCTCAATCCTTCTACTCTTAAAAAGTAAGCCCTATAAATTTCGATTTACCGTGTTTTCCAGGCCGTAACAAAGAAGCATACTGTACCTCTGATGTTGCTGGTTGTTGCGGATGTGGTTGGGCAGGTTGTTATGGTTACAGTGGTTGTGACTGTTGCAGTGGTAAGGGAGGGGATGATAGTAGTGGGAAGCAAAGTGTTGGGAACATCTGGTGAGTGGAAAGAAACAAAATATAAAACAAAATCATATCATGCAAACAAAACAGAAACATAAATGATCCAAATTATAAATACACATATCTTATTTAGGTTTACATGTAACAGGCTTAAACAGATTATCTGGTACAAAGCTCCTTGTACCACGCAGTTCTTGTCATTTTTTTGTTCACTTATTTTTCATGCTCTTGCACAAAGCAAAAACCTGGAGCAATGTTTGAGAATAAGCAGACTGCTTGCAATATTTTGAGTGAAATTTAAAATGACAAGAATTCATTTGTTCATTGAGTCATTTAAAATGTTTGACATGCAGTAGCAAAATACAGATAGGTAAAACAAAAATTGACATGCTTTTTCAAAGAAGTAAACAAAGAAACAACACAACAGAAAATATACACAAATAACACCACCATATAAGATTAAAGAAACGTTAACGATGGATGAGTATATGCATGTTAAATACTTTTTGATATTTTTAGGCAAACAATGATAGGAAATAGGGTGAAAGCAATCTTTAGATACAAACAAAAACAAAGCCAATTGTTATTATTATTATTATTATTACTATTATTTTGCTTTTCCTTTTCTCACAAATGGTGTTAATGTACAGCTTAGAATCTTGCAATTCTTACCCTGATTAGCTGGTAACGCCTTCTAACAATTTTTCAGTACATAGAAGTCTTTAACAAGTATTGGGTCAACTAGCATGGAACTCAATATCTGAAATGTTTATGATTCATATTATTTGGCATACCTAGGAGAAGTTATTGAACATAGATTTGAACCATAATATTTAACCTCTAGTCCATAAATAGTCAAAGCTGGCAAAAGTTGACAGTAGATTCAAGTACAGAGGACATAATAAACTGAAAAACAGTTGAGAGTTTAACAAGATTTTCCTTCCTTTCACTCAAAAGCAGCTGAAACTTGGAAAAGCAGCATAAACACTGAAACAATATAGCCAGTGTCAAACAATGAGAACTTCAGTGAGATCCTGAGAGTCAACTCTTGTCTTAGGTGTACAGGCATATAATTTACACAGTGAGGAAATGAGAAACAGTTCACAAATTACCTGTAGTTACGGTGCTGGAGTGTGATTTCACATGTTTGTTACACAGCCCCTATGTATTCAGAGCATTTGACAAATTATTTTGCTATTAAAAGGCTTCCTGTCATTCCCTCAGTTAAAGTCTGTGAGTCACACTAAAATTTTTCTAGTTCCTTACTTCTGATAAATAGCCCTACTCAATCCTCAGACTTTAACCTGCTGAATTGTCTAAGCTGGAGACATCAGAAAACAGCATGAGATCATTCTCTTATCTTTGGTATTGATGTTTACACCTGTTTTTCAACAGGGAAAATACTTCCTGGCTAGTCAAATTAAGAAAATAACCTTCTGAAAATCCAATGGTGCTACATTAGTTACTAGAGAAAATGGGTATTACCTGGTGTGCAATTAACACGATCATGAAGTAGAATTGACTTTAACAACATTATAAATGAATAAATACTATGTATACATGCACGTTCATCTCTTGTTTACTAATTTGTTATACTTTCTTATTTTCATTATAAGCTTCCTAAATACTGTAGGCATGCTGGAGATAAATGAAAGACATTTTCTAAATTAAAAAAAAAAAGTGTAATTTGAATTTTTACAAATATTCAAATTAGAAAATAATACAATTTTTGTCAGTTAGTAAAATCATTTGCTCATTAGGATCTCCAAATATATGTACTTAATTAGTGAAAAGGGAAATATCTTCCAGGGCTATCAAATATAAGAATATACAATAATATTAGTCCCTTAAAACTCAGTGGAAAGAACTTGATATTACTAAACTATCACAGATTATAAAATATTAGATTATTTGCTATTAGACACTGGATTAGAAGAAAATTTCATTGGCTCTGAAAAGCAGTTTTTCAAAATCATCTATATCATTTGATTCTCAGATGCAAATAACAGGATATGGTGTTTTTATTATTTATTTGTTTAGCAAAAAATCTCACATTGTTTAGATTTCTTTACCTTACTGTGTATCAACAAAGATGGGCAATAACTAACTCTGATTTGTTTTGGAGACAATCTACATATTTTCATGAACATTCTTCTATAAACCAAGCGATATTCTTTTTTCCATGTGAAGATACATGATATATAGGGGCTTCCACCCCCATGCTAATATTCAAAAAATATAAAAACAGTGGGTAGTTTTAATAATTGCTAATCTACTTTAAGAGACCTGCCCTAGAGTCTTTTACAATGTTCACCACTAGTCATTATTGACTCACAATCTGGCTCTTGCTTATCTGATCATCATTTTCTCTCATCATCTCCCCTTGACTTCATATGCACCTAAAAAAAAGTGGCTGGAAGCAATTGATGGGAAGCACCTTGGCTGATAAGACAGCTGGGTCAAGAAAATGACTTGTCAAATAACAAATCGCTCCCAGGCACTCTTACATATTTTTAATCACTAGTAACATTATTTCAGTTTACATGTTTGGAAACATTTTTGTTTTTGAAAAAAAAATAAAAATTGAGGGATTCTTTATTCAGTTCTTTCTTCTCACCACACTGTTTATTCAATTATTTCAACTTTATTGTGAAATGGCAAACATTTAATCTTAATATTCAATGCCAGGAGATTAATCAGAATCAACTACAACTCAACCATGTAAGATTAGCTGGAATTAGTTGGAATTCTCAGAAAGACCAAGAGAATAGAGTGATATTTCTTGTACCTAAACTTTCTATTGTTATGATTTTACTCAGTTTCACCACTTGGCAATGAAGCTTTGAATGAAAGAATTCCGCCTGCTTTTTTGTTGGTACCTAGCACAATTTAGAAGGTCAATAAAAATTTACTAAATGAATTTGTTCATAGCATTATAAGCATATAATGTATTTTAGGGGATATAGAAAAGTCAATTTTTTGACTAGTTAATATAAAACTAAAATATTTCATTACCCAAAGAAAGGCAATGCCAAAGAATGATCCAACTACTGCACAACTGCACTCGTCTCACATGCTAGTAAAGTGATGCTTAAAATTCTCCAAGCCAGGCTTCAGCAATACGTGAACTGTGAACTTCCAGATGTTCAAGCTGGTTTTAGAAAAGGCAGAGGAACCAGAGGTCAAATTGCCAACATCCGCTGGATCATCAAAAAAGCAAGAGCATTCCAGAAAAACATCTATTTCTGCTTTATTGACTATGCCAAAGCCTTTGACTGTGTGGATCACAATAAACTGTGGAAAATTCTGAAAGAGATGGGAATACGAGATCACCTGACCTGCCCCTTGAGAAACCTGTATGCAGGTCAGGAAGCAACAGTTAGAACTGGACTTGGAACAACAGACTGGTTCCAAATAAGAAAAGGAGTATGTCAAGGCTGTATATTGTAACCCTGCTTATTTAACTTACATGCAGAGTACATCATGAAAAATGCTGGCCTGGAAGAGGCACAAGCTGGAATCAAGATTGCTGGGAGAAATTTCAATAACCTCAGATATGCAAATGACACCACCCTTATGGCAGAAAGTGAAGAAGAACTAAAGAGCCTCTTGATGAAAGTGAAAGAGGAGAGTGAAAAAATTGGCTTAAAGCTCAACATTCAGAAAACTAAGATCATAGCATCCAGTCCCGTCACTTCATGACAAATAGATGAGGAAACAGGGGAAACAGTGGCTGATTTTATTTTTCTGGGCTCCAAAATCACTGCAGATGATGATTGCAGACATGAAGTTAAAAGATGCTTACTCCTTGGAAGGAAAGTTATGACCAACCTAGACAGCATATTGAAAAACAGAGACATTACTTTGTCAACAAAGGTCCATCTAGTCAAGGCTCTGGTTTTCCAGTGGTCATGTATGGATGTGAGAGTTGGACTATAAAGAAAGCTTAGTGCAGAAGAATTGATGCTTTTGAACTGTGGCGTTGGAGAAGACTCTTGAGAGTCCCTTGGACTGCAAGGAGATCCAATCAGTCCATCCTAAAGGAGATCAGCACTGGGTGTTCATTGGAAGAACTGATGCTGAAGCTGAAACTCCAATACTTTGGCCACCTGATGCAAAGAGCTGACTCACTTGAAAAGACCCTGATGCTGGGAAGGACTGAGGGCAGGAGGAGAAGGGGACGACAGGGGATGAGATGGTTGGATGGCATCACTGACTCAGTGGAGATGGGTTTGTGTTGACTCCGGGAGTTGGTGATGGACAGGGAGGCCTGGTGTGCTGTGGTTCATGGGGTCACAAAGAGTCAGACACGACTGAGTGATTGAACTGAACTGATTTCATTGCCACTGATCACAAAAATTTCTCTGTCCTTCCTACATACAGAAACTTTTTATTTCCTGAAGCATACATTTTCAAGACTACAACCTGAAACTTCTTTCAGTAAATATCCTTGCTAACAAAATGAAGACTTCCCTGGTGACTCAGTGTAAAGAATCCACCTGCCAATGCAGGAGATGCAGGTTTGATTCCTGGGTCAAAAAGATCCCCTGGAGAAGAAAATGGCAATCCACTCCACAATTCTCCCCTGGAAAATTCCAGACAGAGGTGCCTGGTGAGTTATAGTCCATGGGGCCGCAAAGAGTCTGACAAGACTTAGTGACTAAGCAACCACAACAATAAACAACAAAACAAACTGAGTCTTTGTGTACATATTCTGCTACTCTGAAAGCTGTGTGAGCCTGACCTGAGATTCACGCACTCCGCATCTCCTTAGGAACTCCCTCCATTTTCACCTGATTTGAGACTTTCCAAGAAAGGGTGAAAGGCTAGGAAAGACCACTGAGTAACTCATTGTGATCAGCGGTAAATGATCACAGCAAAATTGTGAGTTATCTATTACTATCCCCACTTAATGGATGGGAAGATTTTGAGATAGTTTCCTTGCCTTGAAAATTACACATACACATGCCATATTATGGAGATAATTTTCTTAAATATATAAGTATACTGGAGAGACAAATTTCTCTAACATTTCCATCTCAAGATGATTTATTTTACCTGCCTGACTGTAACTCTTGTCAAAGCAGAAATTAGTAAAATTCTGAGCTGTCTTACTAAGTCCTAACATCTACCTCTCTAGTTTTTACCCTTAGAAGTAAGCACCAACATTTGGCATCATTCAGCAATTATTTTAAAGGTTTTGGCCTTTTATTTAAACATTGATAATGAGAGTGAAGCTATATTTCCATAAGGAAATGCAATATTGGAAACACAAGTAATAGTCATTTACCTTATTTTTGAGGTATCTAGAATCTTGCATATTTTAAAACCATTATGCTGTTAACATAAAGCATACTCAATCAAATATAGCACAGGATATAAAATGCAGATCATTTTCTCCTTTTTTACAACACATTCATTTTTTCTCTCTCCTTGTTGAATAAAATACAATGTGTAGGAAAAAAATACACTGATTTATATGCAGAAGAATGAAAAATGTGCACATATATAATAAAAGTAACTTAATCCTGGTTCAACATCAATTTATTAATTCTGTTCATAAAGCCACATAATCTACAGTCATATTAATATTATAAGTAATCTGCTAAATATGACATCAATTTAGAAGATTTTTCCTTACAGATTCACATCCTATGATTAAAGGGTATTTAAATGGATACAAAAATAGCTATAAATGAAAAACAGAAAAAAATCAATGGTATATAATTTGTGGATATTAACATTCAGAAATGGCAGCTATCTAATAGAGCAACCAATTAACTACATGATATTTCATCTCTGTTTTCTACAATATAAAAACTGGTTCAAATTTTTCATTGTCATTTTCCTTGGAGAGCACCTTAATCTAATTAAATATTGTTGAATTTGCCTGAAAAAAAAAAGTGGCTAAGTTAAGAAGTTCAGCATTTATAATTTACAAATTTACTGTATTATATATTTTCTAGAAATTAACATATAAATGATGAAGCTAAAAACTGATAAAAAAATGTAGTGTATGAAAAAAGGTATTTTCAGAAATAAGCAAAGTGAAAATAATTAAGATTTTGCTTATTTTAGTTTAGATCTGATCAGAGAAATTAGTATATAGATAAAATTTAAAACCAAAAAGAGAAATTTCAATAAAGCTCTTCAAAAATCATAAACAACAAAACATCTTCTAGTTAGTAAGAAATTTGAATGTGAAACAATAGTATCTTCAAGTTGTTAAAAATTGTTATCACAATATATACAAATGTGTAACACCGATTTCTCTAAAATTGTGATCATGTGTTTAAATCCTTTCCTAGCAGATTAAATTTTAGGGAGCTACTCATGTCACATGCTGCTGCTGCTGCTAAGTCACTTCAGTTGTGTCCGACTCTGTGCAACCCCACAGACGGCAGCGCACCAGGCTCCCCCGTCCCTGGGATTCTCCAGGCAAGAACACTGGAGTGGGTTGCCATTTCCTTCTCCAGTGCATGAAAGTGAAAAGTGAAGGTGAAGTCGTTCAGTCGTGTCTGACTTTGGCGACCCCATGGATTGCAGCCTACTAGGCTCCTCCGTCCATGGGATTCTCCAGACAAGAGTACTGGAATGGGTTGCCATTGCCTTCTCCTACTATATACCAACATGGGTAAAACTTGCTAAATAGTTTTTTGGTTTAAATAAGATATTTAAATGAATTCATAGAGGTCCAAGATTCATTATTTATTATTTATTAATAAAATGTTATTATTTTAGAAAACTATAGTAGCCATAATAAAATCAGGAATTTCCTTTAAAGAAAAAATTTGGGAATTTATACTGATGGGGAGCTGAGAAAAATAAAGGTCCAAGCATGCAAATATTTGCCTATAGTTTTACCTACACATAAGCAGTAAGTTAAAATAAATTACAATTTTCATCTTGTAACATATATAAAGTGTTACCCTAACATATAAGGAAAATTCAGGATTGTTTCAATAATGTCAGCTAAAACCCCAAATCTAGTCAATTGTGCAATTGTATATTATGAAGACAAAATCTGAGTAGGCTGCAAAAGTTATTCATGTGAGTGAATGTTGAGTACAAATTAATGCAGTATAAATACTGTGGGTTACTTCTATAAGAACCTATTCACTTGCAGAAACACAATTCTACTCATACAACAAAGCTATTGAATCAGGAAACCAAAATCTGTGTTCCCAGGGACCATGGCTAAACTTTGCTATGACAGTTCATCAGTCCATCATGTCACCTGCTTAACCTCTATGGCTCTCATCTGAGCTCCAAACTATGCCCACTTGAGTTGCCTCACTGTTAAAGTTTTCTGGAACAACAGGGGCTAGAGGTCTTCAGTGCATGTACTGGATTCTTTTCTTTATTTCTTACAACACCAGTTAGCTTAAACATAAAAGCCAAAGACTGGAACACAAGACATCTGCCCTGACACAAGTGATTTCCCCAAGTTTTAGACTCAGCTCTTTCTGTTCTCCTTGTTGCATGTTTTCGGAGATACATTCTGTTTCACATTAGTTTTCTGTTTCGTGTTTAATTCCTTCCCTCAATGTGCTTTCAAGCACTTCACATTCACCTCTACACATGCTTATTTTCCATATTACCATGACACATATATTTATGGACCTATGTTTCTAATAAACTGTAAGCTCAATCTTTAGAAATCAGCATGTTCTTGCTTTTAAAAATATAACTTTACCTTGGTAAAAATTTACTCTGATCCAACCCATCGGTATCACCCAATCTCATCTTAAAGTAGCCTCCCCTTTTTTGATGTGCCTAGTAAAATGCTACCCTCAACTTTCAGTCTTATTCCTACCTGCTCCGTAAAGACTTCCTTGATCAACTAAACCCCAACTGATTTTCTTTTTCTGAACACTTTTCGTGCTTTCTGAGTTTATCTAGTGTTCCTGAATTTTGTTACCTATACCCCTCTACCATAAAATTAAGGGCTTCCCTGGTGGCTCAAGTGGTAAAGAATCTGCCTGCAATGAGGGAGACCTGGGTTCGATCCCTGGGTTGGGAAGATCCCTTGGAGCAGGGCATGGCAACCCACTCCAGTATTCTTGCCTGGAAAATCCCATGGACAGAGAAACCTGATGTATTGCCATAACAATGTTGTTTACATTCATGACCACCCTATTGTGATCCCACCCAGAGTTATGTGCCTCTCACTAGCTATATTGCTCTCTCTATCTTTCCTTCAGTGGAGAATATCTATCAAAATACATGAGTAGCATTAAGGTAAAATTTTTAAATTCTTTTTAATTAACATAGTCACTAATATACTTAACTATTCTCTTAATAATAAAGTTCGCAATAAACAGAATACATACCATAGCTCTTCATGAAATTAGTGGTTGAAATCTGGGAAGCTATCACATTTACTTGGCAATTAATGCATTACTAGGGTTTTTTTTTTTCAAGAATATGAAAGATGATAAGATAACAGAGGAAATAGGTATCAAATCCACGGTACCCTTGTGCCTCCTTAGGGTACTCAGCTCTAGGCTTTGAGTTTGACTGATAATTTATAAATAATGCATCTTTTGGTGGTAATAGCAATGTTATCAGTACATAGGAAATGGCATCAATTTTAAAGACATGGATCAGTAATTGCACCTTATACATGGTTGATCTCTGCAAAAAATTATCCTTCCTCCTCCTTTTACCATTCATGAAGTAATTTTTAGGAATTTCTGCTAAGAATCATCCAGTCTAAAAATTTAAATGCAGCATACTGAAGAATATTACATTCCAAATGTAATTTTTGAATGTTTTTAAAAGTGTCAGAGCTCTAAATCATCACACTCAATTCAAAATAATAGAAAAAGAGCCCTTTTTCACATCCTAATGAAGGAATTCAAAAAACGCAACTATGTTTTGTTACTGGAGCTTATTAGAGCACAACAGATCCTGTATAACCTTGTCAAAATGAAATCACTTCCAACAAGCACTGTATACAATAAACTCCAGAGTATTACAGCACCTTTTTTCCAATAACGAGCTTTTCAGGTTAAAGGTATATTCTGTTCTCTACAAGTGCAGTGTACAATAATTTCTAACTTGTCAACCTGTTTTGTTTTGTGGCAGTTTCTCTTTTTAAAAATGGCATTCTGGCCCATTCAGATTGGATTTTCGAAGCAAAATTGAGTCTAAAGAGTCCCAGAAGCCCAAGCTGCTTGGTTCCTCTCCAAAGACCAGTATTCAATAGGGAGAAAAACTGTTACCATTTAGTCTGGACTCATGTGTCTACTTCCTTTCCACTTTCTGTCACTAACTCCCCTAGGTTGTCCCCAGATAATCAACAGTGAATCTAAATTAAGGTGTATTATTGGAGATATGAAAGACTATTAGTGGAATATTGTTAACCAGAATTCAACATATTAATGTAAGAAGTAGCTTTCTGATAGAAATGACTCACATTCCCTAATTTTAAAAATAATAAGGCATCTTTAACTTTATTGATAATTACAGTTTCATTGGAAGCAACTGTAAAAGGAAAAGTTTACTGTATTTGCTTTTTTTGCCTGTGCAGAGGACATTTATCTGTTCCCATTATGTTCAGCTACTTGTAACAGCCTATTTGGATTATAGCATAAGAATGAATAACAGCACCAAGGCTTTTACTTAAATGACAATCTCCAGGTTGACAAGGCCTCAACAAGCCAGAGCTTGCCTCCTCCTCCAGAGCCATATGGTAACCTCATCTGCTTCATAAAAAGGAACCCTTTCAAAATTAGATTTGAATGCATCCCTTTTCATTCCTCTGATAGCTTCAACTGGCTTCACATACTGAATGAAATCCTTATACAATTAAAAAAAAAAAAAAAAAAGGCTGTTCTTGATAAATGAAAACTACTGCAATTTTAAACTGTAGGTGGCAACCAACAGTCTTATGTAATTACAAGAAAAGTTGATGAATAATCTGTCTGTTATTGAAAAAAAATGTATGCTTTTTTCTTTAAAAATACTCTTTTATATTTCAAGCTGACAAAGGAAAGAGAAATTTAAAATGGGGGAAAATTCCTTTGAAATGTATGATTCTATATTATTTAGGCCCACCTATTTCCGTAATGGGAGTTCTTTCCTAAAAGTACTTTGTGCTCAGTTGCTGAGTTGTGTCCAGCTCTTTGTGGCCCCATGAACTGTTGCTCCCAGGCTCTTTGTCCATGGGATCTTTCAGACAAGAATACTGGAGTGGGTTGCCATTTCCCTCTCAAAGAAAATTACTTTACCAAAAAGTAAATCAGATGATTTGATCAAATACTTTTTAAGTATTAAGTATTTCCAATGCTTCCCATTAGAAGAAAAGACTTAAATATAAATATACAAAAAGGAGTGGTGTGATGTAGTAAAAAAGTAGTGCTTGAAAAATCAAAATATTTTGACTTTTCATTTAGGTTCTGTGATAAAATAATAGAGACATTTTGCCTATAATTTAATCCCTTTGCACCTATGCTTATTCATCCAAAAAACACAGTTCAGATCTGGTCTTTTATATAAATCATTTTGGACCAAGTTTCTTTATTAGTGATGAGTAACAGCTGATTTCCTAAAAGCAAACATCTTCACTCAGGAAATTTTGTAGCTGTGAAAAAATTTTGTATGACTTTAGGAGATTCATTCGAAATCTAAAGATGGCACAGATTTTAAAATGCAAGGAAGTAAACTTATATAATGCTTCATATCATAAATCATATCTCTACCAACTTCAAGATAATGTTATGTGGGCTTTAAAAAATTAATGATAACATGAATGGAATACTAAGAAATGCTAATATAAGTGAACTTTCAAGAGATAAAAATCACTTTTCATATCAAGACTCTCATATTTAAATATATCATGCTTATGACTAAGATGTCTCAAACTTTCTCTGCTTGTTCCTGTTTTTGAAATGTTTATTTGCTATTATGAAAAGTATTTCTGTAACTCATACTAAGCTATATATATTATATATGCATGTGTTTATAAATATATATATACAGAGAGCTGAACCTCTGTTAGCTCAGATGGCAAAGAATCTGCCTGTAATGGAGACCCAGGTTTGATCCCTGGGTCAGGAAGATCCCTTGGAGAAGGAAATGACAACCCACACCAGTATTCTTGCCTGTGGAATCCCATGGACAGAGGAGACTGGCAGACCACAGTCCATGGGATCATAAAGAGTCAGACTGAGTGACTAACAAACACACACACCCATATGTTACTACATATATTTCTCACCATGTAGAAACATTTCTAATTTTATCTTGATTCGTCTTCCTATTTAATACACAGATTCCATGAAAGAATAACCATGGGTTCTGAATCCTGAACCAAATATCCTGAGGGAATAACTAAACTGTGCTACTCTACTATGTTACCAACTTGTATAAGTTGAAAAATGCTGTCATGAAATTGGAGTTTATTACACAGCATTAATTTTGGTGAATTCTAATTTTCATATACATGTTTGTTGTCTGATCAATGTTTACAGGTAATAAAATGAATGAGTTGGAAAACTCAGCAGTGGCCACAGGACTGGAAAAGGTCAGTTTTCATTCCAATCTCGAAGAAAGGTAATGCCAAAGAATGCTCAAACTATCACACAATTGCACTCATCTCACATGCTAGCAAAGCAGTGCTCAAAATTCTCCAAGCCAGGCTTCAGCAACACGTGAACCGTGAACTTCCAGATGTTCAAGCTGGATTTAGCAAAGGCAGAGGAACCAGAGATTGAATTGGCAATATCCGCTGGATTATTGAAGAAGCAAGAGAGTTCAAGAAAAATGTCTATTTCTGCTTTATTGACTATGCCAAAGCCTTTGACTGTGTGGATCACAATAAACTGTGGAAAATTCTGAAAGAGATGGGAATACCATACCATCTGACCTGCCTCTTGAGAAACCTGTATGCAGGTCAGGAAGCAACAGTTAGAACTGGACCTGGAACAACAGACTGGTTCTAAATAAGAAAAGGAGTATGTCAAGACCGTATATTGTAACCCTGCTTATTTAACTTAAATGCAGAATACATCATGAGAAATGCTGGCCTGGAAGAGGCACAAGCTGGAATCAAGGTTGCCAGGAGAAATATTAATAACCTCAGATATGCAGATGACACCACCCTTATGGCAGAAAGTGAAGAAGAACTAAAGAGCCTCTGGATGAAAGTGAAAGAGGAGAGTGAAAAAGTTGGCTTAAAGCTCAACATTCAGAAAACTAAGATCATGGCATCCGGTCCCATCACTTCATGGCAAATAGATGGGAAAACAGTGGAAACAGTGGCTGACTTTGTTTTTCTGGGCTCCAAAATCACTGCAGATGGTGTTTGCAGCCATGAAATTAAAGGACGCTTACTCCTTGGAAGAAAAGTTATGACCAACGTAGGCGGCTTATTAAAAAGCAGAGACATTACTTTGTCAACAAAGGTCCGTCTAGTCAAGGCTATAGTTTTTCCAGTGGTCATGTATGTATGTGAGAGTTAGACTATAAAAAAAGCTGAGCATTAAAGAATTGATGCTTTTGAACTGTGGTGTTAGAGAAGACTCTTGAGAGACCCTTGGACTGGAAGGAGATCCAACCAGTTCATCCTAAAGGAAATCAGTCCTGGGTGTTCATTGGAAAGACTGATATTGAAGTTGAAACTCCAATACTTTAACCACCTAATGGGAAGAACTAACTCATCTGAAAAGACCCTGATGCTGGGAAAGATTGAGGGCAGCTGGAATCAAGATTGCCGGAAGAAATATCAAGAACCTCAGATATTCAGATGATACCACTCTTAAGGCAGAAAGTAAAGAGGAACTAAAGAGACTCCTGATAAAGGTGAAAGAAGAGAGTGAAAAAACTGGCCTGAAACTCAACATTCAAAAATCCAAGATCATGGCAACTGGTCCATGGCAAGTGGTCCCATCATTTTATGGCAAATAGAAGGGGAAAAAGTGGAAGCAGTGACAGATTTTATTTTCTTCAGCTTCAAAATCACTGCAGATGGTGACTGCAGTGATGAAATTAAAAGACTCTTTCTTCTTGGAAGGAAAGCTATGAAAAACCTTGACAGTTATTAAAAATCAGAGATATCACTTTGCCAGCAAAGGTCCATCTAATCAAAGATATGGTTTTTCCAACAGTCGTGTATGGATGTGAGAGTTGGACCATAAAGAAGGCTGAGCACTGAAGAACTGATGCTTTTGAATGTGGTGCTGGGGAAGATTCTTGAGAGTCCCTTGGACAGCAAGGAGATCAAATCAGTCAATTCTAAAGGAAATCAACCCTGAATATTCATTGAAAGGACTGATGCTGAAGCTGAAACCCCAATACTTTTGCCACCTGATGAAAAGAGCTGACTCATTGGAAAATATCCTGATGATAGGAAGGATAAGGAGAAGGAAACTGCAAAGGATGAGATGGTTACACAGCATCATCAACTCAATGGACATGAATTTGAGCAAGCTCCTGGACACAGTGAAGGACAGGGTAGCATGGTGTGCTGCAGTCCATGGGGTCACAAAGAGTCAGATATGACTTAGTGACTGGACAGCAATAAGAAGTATCAGGGACTGATAAGCTATAATGTTTGGGTTTTATACTAAGTGTGATGAAATGCTTTTGGCAAAATTTAAACAGGGTAAGACTGAAGACTATGCATATAAAATATTTATATATTGCATCCATGTGGGAATGAGACTGGAGAAGGGGAAGCAAGGAATCCATTAGCAATGTTTCAATAGTCTAGGTGAGAGAGGATGGTGGAAAGGAGACATACTAAGAAGATGGTCAGGAAATAGTGTTAGCAGGATATGCTGATGAATTGGAAAGAGAGGCAGAGAAAATTACAGGATAATTTTTAGATTCTGTAATAAGTACATGATCTGTTGTTATAATATTTGTCAAAACTACATTTTTGTAAGAAGCTACAAAGCAGATTTTATGTAATAGCTTCCTCTAGTTTAAAATGCCATTGCTTCTAAAAAGGAATGCCAAAAATGTCCCCCATGGACTATTGAATACTGCTTGAAATTTGCTAATGAATGAATGCATATATACTCAGGGAGAAGAGTTCTATATATTTTATAAAGCTATAATCTAGGCTTTTTTGCACATAAAAAAATCTAGAAAGCCTAAATACCACATGTATAATCCTTCTGTTCTGCTTACCTTACTGCAATAGACAGAAAAGATCATATATAAAGAGTGCAAGAGAAAATATTTTAAATGCTGCATTTGTTGGGTAGTGAAGTCTTTCATCCCTTCAGACAGGAATGAGGGTTTTCCTCATGGACAGTTTAGTCAGTGACCCATCTAGGTACCATAGACACATTTATTGATACTGCAGAGTGGTATCTCTGAATGAATTTTTATCTTGAAAAGTGAAACTTGATTCACTTTATGTTCATCTTAAAGAGGTGGAATTTAGCTTCAGCTCCATGTTGAGTACGCTTGCACAAATCCACCTTTCAAAAAGCTTTATAATGAAAGCAGTGCCCCTGCCTCCACTATTTGATCCCATTCCATTTCTCTCTGTAGAGTTCAACAGCATATTCATCCAGTCAGAGGTACGCCTTTCCCACAGGCATCACAGCTCTCCCCGCTTTTTCATGCCCAGAGATGCTATGCTTTATCTCAGCGATTAAGGAAGGTACTGTTTTAAGAGTCATCCGACTAGTTTACTGTCTGGAAACTCTCAACTGAAGATGAGAGCGGCAACCATAGCGCTCTTCCATTAGTGAACTGTTTGTTGTTCCATATGGATGTCTTTTTCTACCCTTTGCTTCCTACAGTGTATATTTTTCCATCGATGCTTCTAAAGAAAACTTCTCCAAAGGAAAATGCTCGTTACGAGCACACAGAATTAATTTACCAACTGGCAGGTCTGTTTCCATATGAGGAAACAGATTTTAGCTGAATCCCTTTAGAATGTTTGCTAGGCTGTACATCTGTCCATAATCCAGTCTTCCCTTTCCTGCTCCCCACCCACTCATCTGAGCTCAAAGATTCACTGTCTTACTTTCTTTCTGATCTGTATCACCTTTCCTAACAGCACAGTTAAGTTTTTAAAAAAAAAATTTATGCAGATTCTCAATGTTTCTAAATGTTTTGTATTATTTTGTAATTATATCAGTAAATGTAGGTATGACTGCCGACTTTTTAGTCTAGCTACATATTTACTATGAAGAACTGAGGTGCATTTTAATTTTAATTGATGAGAGTTCTTATTAGCTCTCAAAACATTGATAATCATAGCAGGAATATGTGAAGCATAAGACTAGGAAAGTATGCATACTTGCTCAGTTCTAGAGTAAGACAAATTTAAAAATAAATTTCAGATATTACTTTATAGTAGTCCTAATCTGTTTCATAATTAGTACTGCATGCATCTCTATATGTATTATTTATTTTGCTAACTTTAGGATCAGGCACTAATAACTCTTAAGCAATTGAATATATACGTTGCACATTTTTTTTTTTTTTTAATATTTGAAGGAGATAACAGATGGCTTGGAAATGTTTGTTAAAGTGAGATAAAGGCTACACTCCACAACTCAATTTGTCTCTCTCCCATGATAAGCAAACTGACTGAAAGGAAGAATTAACACCTAAAATGAGAAGTGAACTTGCATTTACCTATAGTCTCTGAAAGAAACATATCTAAATAAACAACACAGCTTCAAGGTTTGCCTTGATGCAAAAATCTGCAATATCTTGGTGTACAACTTTCTGTCTCTCTGCATTTCTGACATTTATTATTAACAATAAAAGCAGAGTGAAAGGAAAATAGCAGTTGCATTGATTTTTTAAAGTTGCGAAGGCATATTAATAGCTTGATGCCTTTCACTAAACCAAAACACATAGATATTTCTAGCAGTAATATTCTCTCTTACTCTAAAAATTAAAAACTTGAAACACTTTGTTATAATTATTCTTACTTGCTAACCATAAAATGTGATAGACTTTATTCTATATATTTGTTATTCTGAGGTAAATTATCCTGGAAACAAACAAAAATCAATATCACATTTTTCACCAGTATTTATTTCAATAGATACATGAACAAATATATAAAACAAACTGTAACTGTCGAGTGATGTTTTAGGGATACAAAGTCAGCAACTTGAGATTACATAAACAAGCTTTTTACACTATTTCACTTTCTACTATGATAATAATACTAGTTATGGAGAGTTTTACTTGTGACAAAGATGAAATTTGCTAGAAAAAGCAAAATACGTACATATAGAGAAAACTAAAAATGTGGAAAGGTGAAAGGAGGGCAATTTTACTCAAAATAAGAATAGCGAGAGTTAAGATAATGAAGAAGTAATGAAGTGTTATAAAAGCTTATTTATATAAGTCAATAAACAATGAATCGATGGAATAAAAACAATGGCAAAATAGTTTTAAATTTCATATAAGGGTGACTATGGTAATGTGAAAAGTAAATTCAAAGACAGATGGGAAATATCATGAAAAACATTCTGGAATAGTGCATCTCAACCCTGCCATGACTGTATGAGACAGCATTGAGTTGGGTCCCAGGTGGAGTGAGTTCTCCACTGAAACTCAAACTGGAATCCCTGTTACTCCCCTCTCCAGTGTGGGCCTGCTGGAGTTAGTGCAGTTACAGGTAGAAGAAGAAATAAGTTACTCATTTTTTTTTCCTACTTATATTACTGTATTTCTTCTGAATTCTGGGAAGGGTTTTGAGACTAGAAATGATAGTAAAAGAGTTCCAGCATCTCTGTCCATCTTCCATTTGTATTCTAAGATGTTGGTTGTGCATTTCTCTAGCATGAATGTGAAAGGAGGTCAAAGGCACTGGAATAGTTAAGGAGGAAGAAGTTTAGGACTTGGAAGGATGTGGTCATTTGTGTTTTTCACTCTCCGTAGATATTCTTTCAAACTGTTCCAGGTACTGCATATTTCTGACACTTCCAAAAGAATATTTTTTAATCAGTGGATGACAAATAAATACAAGAATTTAAATTGCTCCCAAACACAAAATAAGACTGGTATCAGATCAACTGCAATTCTCTGCAGCCGTTCTTTATGTGATGAATAGGTATCTTCTATGATCTCTGTATCTATACAAAAAGATGCAGGTCTTGGATAGTCTCTCTTTGGGGAGAGAATATTTTATCTATACTTTCTGAATTTGATGTTGCATCAGAGGAATAAGAGTAATTATAACTTGCAGTCTGCTCTCTTTATATTACCAGTTTGCTGTAGTGTTGGTATTTTTATGATCTTCTCTATTGCTTAGTTAATAAAAATATAGAATTTCCTCATTCTTTAATAGAGATAATTTAACTTATGCTCTGGGTACCACTCAAGGAAGATAATGGATGGTAAACTATACAACTCTTGGGTAAATTTTATACCAGAGGATTGGATTGAGATTGCCTTTGGTACCATAAGACTACTTGGTCAGGCAATCAGTTCAGTTGCTCATTCCTGTCTGACTCTTTGCAACCCCATGGACTGCAGCACGCCAGGCTCCCCATCCATCAGCAACTCCTGGAGCTTACTCAAACTCATGTCCATCGAGTCGGTGATGCCATCCAACCATCTCATCCTCTGCTATCCCCTTCTCCTCCTGCCTTCAAGCTTTCCCAGCATTAGGGTCTTTTCCAATGAGTCAGGTCCTCGCATCAAGTGGCCAAATGATTGGAGTTTCAGCTTCAGCATCAGTTCTTCTAACGAATATTCAGGACTGATTTCATTTAGGATGGACTGGTTAGATCTCCTTGCAGTCCAAGGGACTCTCAAGAGTCTTCTCCAACACCACGGTTCAAAAGCATCGATTCTTCAGTGCTCAGCTTTCTTTATAGTCCAAGTCTCATATCCAGACATGACTACTGGAAAAACCATAGCCTTGACTAGATGGACCTTTATCAGCAAAGTAATGTCTTTGCATTTTAATAAGCTAGGTTGGTCATAGCTTTTCTTCGAAGAAGCAAGTGTCTTTTAATTTCATGGCTGCAGTCACCATCTGCAGGGATTTTGGAGCCCCCCCAAAATAAATTTGGTCATTGTTTCCATGATTTCCCCATCTATTTGCCATGAAGTGATGGGACAAGATGGCATGATCTTAGTTTTCTGAATGTTGAGTTTTAAGCCACACTCCTCTTTCACTCTCCTCTTTCACTTTCATCAAGAGGCTCTTTAGTTCTTCTTCACGTTCTGCCATAAGGGTGGTGTCATTTGCATATCTGAGGTTATTTATATTCCTCCTGGCAATCTTGATTCCAGTCTGGGCTTCAATCAGCCTGGTATTTCTCATGATGTACTCTGCATATAAGTTAAATAAACAAGGTGACAATATACAGCCTTGATGTATTCCTTTCCCGATTTGGAACCAGTATGTTGTTCCATGTCTGGTTCTAACTGCTGCATCTTGACCTGCATACAGATTTCTCAGGAGGCAGGTAAGGTGGTCTGGTATCCCCATCTCTTGAAGAATTTTCCACACACAGTTTGTTGTGATCTACACACTCAAAGGCTTTGGCGTAATCAACAAAGCAGAAGTAGATGTTTTTCTGTAATTCTCTTGCTTTTTCTATGATCCAGTGGATGTTGGCAATTTGATTTCTGGTTCCACTAGTAATGTTATAATAGTAAAACTCTGATTTATTATATCTATGTACCTGGCACTGGTGGACACTTCTATTTATGATGTATGCAATTTGTTTATGAATAATCCAGGAGTACCATGTTACTTTTTTTTTTTTTTATTCCGGACACTTGGACCATGTTGTCACAAACCCTGACATTTACACTATGGTATATTCATCCTCCTAGAGCTCTTTGATTTTTGTACTATACTTACTTGAATGCTTATTTTCCATGTTTAAAGTCGTTGAGTGCTGTTCACTTTTGCTCCTATAGTGAATTTGCACTTGGTGGATAAATGCTATATATGTATTTGGTTAATGAAGGAATATTTCTGTTGATCTGAGTTCTTCAAGTAGCAAGAACAGCAATAGAACAACATACCATTAATGTGGGACCATTAATATGGGAGTAATTAACCATTCAAAAGAAATAAGTAGTATGATAACAATAATAATATGAGACTAACTTCAATATTTTTACATAGAAGCAGAAAACACAAAACTATTGTGGTTCACAGGAATTAATAGTATAACAATGACCAGCAATTTAACAGATTAATGTTTCCACTGCTGAGCTTGTTAATGAAAAATGCTCTTTTTTTCCTAATGGGATCTCTGCAGTACAAATGTTTCAAAAGTGTAATGTTTTATCTCACAGGTATTTGTATACTGAATTTTGTTAGGCCTTTCACTGAGAATGAGATTCAGACTGGTAGTTTCAAATTACTGTCTGTAGTTCTAATGCTTTAATTTCCAAAGGGGTCATTATAAGGAGTGAGAGGGGTGGGGACCCTCCAGTGTTACTGGCACAAAATGTCACTGCTGTTAACAATTAAATGTGCAAACATTTAAATAATGCTCTTGCACTGACACCCAAAGAATAAAACCTATTAGGATGGCATCTAGATAGCAGATGATTTCACAGCAAAGTGCTCCGACCTCCATCAAGTTAAGAATCAATAGAACTTAGGTAACTGTGGTAGAGTCAAAGATGGTCTCAGCTCATGAAAGGCCCTTCTGTGCTAGAGTTATATTAAATTATCACAGCTAATGCAAAATCAAACTTGGTGTAAAAGATAAAAGGGTAAAGTTCTCACAAGCGATCACTTATCACTCCATTCCGAAATGCATACAGCATTCATTATAGATCGAAATGCCACTCAAATTTCACTATTTAGTCTGGTTTTGAAACAGCCAAACCATTAATAGAAGCGAGTAGTGTTTTATATTTATACAACCAGTGACTAATGAAACATTATACCCTGTGTGCAAAGGAGAGGAAAAAAACAACAAAACTTTATTTTGTAATGAACCCAATTGGAGCCCTTTTAAAACACAGTGTATTATGGTTTCACTGTTTCATTGAGCCTTGCATTACATGTGTCAATAATCCTAGGTAAACCAGTGTTGAACTTCACAGCATTTATCTCACAGCGTGAATAGCACTAATCTATGGGGTGCTTTTCATGAACTGTAGTTCAAAAAGCAAAGCCAAAAATGACTTCTTACAAAGTGCTCAGAGAAATATTTATTAGAAATATGTCAACTGCCAACTACCTAAAGGTGGCTTGGCTCTTTCGGAAGTCATACTGTTGGCTAGCTTGCAAACACTGAGAAAACATGAATTTTCCCCCACTTGAATTACTTAAAAAAAGGAATGACATATTTTTCATCAAAGTATATTATTTCTTCTGTCATTTCCCTTCTAATTGTCTATATTTTTATGTCATATTGCTTTCGACACAATGTGACATGCTATGCAACATGCCTCCAGTTTCCCAAAAATTGTTTGGTGAGATAAACACTTAAAGTTGAAGGTGAATCGGACTTCACTTCCATGACTGTAGCATCTAAACATCCAGATCAGCATGAACTGTAAGTGACTCCTGGATCCTGCTCTAAGGATCTAACTTATCTTCTTGACACACTCAAGGTTGTTATATTCTCTCTAGTAGTGAGCCTGGCAGGGGGTTACCACATTTAATTTCAATTTATCAGTCTAACTTGATCAAGCTGATCTTTCCCCAAGACTGAAATGTGCACAATTCATGAGATACCATAAATTACTCTCTCAGTTCTACTGTTTTCAAGATGTTTATATGTGGAAAGTCTATTCAGAACAAGCCATTGTTT
The DNA here is from genome assembly GCF_023699985.2 of Odocoileus virginianus. Lineage (NCBI taxonomy): Eukaryota > Metazoa > Chordata > Mammalia > Artiodactyla > Cervidae > Odocoileus > Odocoileus virginianus. Next base: position 20,982,560 of record NC_069698.1, read on the forward strand.
ACCTTCAAGAGCAAATTGTTGCTAAGAACTGAGAAATGGGAGACACTAACGCAATTTGAAAATAAGAAAGCTTTGTAAATTGATTTAATATGTTATTTTGGCCTGTATCATAACAGCATAAGTATCTTTGGAAAAACAAATGGGGTTATTTTTCCCCTAAAATTAAATCACTTTACAAAGAATTAGACACCTCCCAAATTCCTTTTTTTGGAAACTTATAGAATTAATCCACGTTTCTTACAGTTATTTTATACTTAGATTCATGAGTAACATTTCAAATAATGTACTCTGTAACTTCTAAGATCCACTAGATTTATTACAGCTTTGTATAGATTTTACACAATACTCATTCAAATACTGTAATATTATGTAGAATATATTAGTCTTAGAAAATGTTTTCTTGGTGAAATATATGAGAAAAATCTTACATTCTATAATGCTTTTTTTCTCTTTGAGATTCACATTGTACCCTGTAAATAAACTCTGAGAAGTCTTGAAATAAAGAAATATGACTAATTTCATTTATTGTGATATTTACCAGTTTCAAAAAGTTCATCTTCATTTGTCCTGACTTTTGGAGTTTACAGAAAATAGAAATTCTCTCTAATCTTGGGAACTGGCATGTCTGCCATTTTGCTATATTTACTCAAAGTATGTGACTAGTGAGAGGAGAAAAAAAATTTTTGTGGGTGTTCTAAATTATTATGCATAAGAAATTAGCTCAGTTATCATTAGTACTGTACATCTCTGTCTTTGCTGTATGTCGATGATATACTATCATTCTTTGTAAAACTACTAATAATATACTAATAAATATACTTTTATGATAATTCTATCAAAATTAAGGAAAGTTTTCATGATTCTGATTTATTATTAAAAGCATTTATTTGTAAAGCATAAAGAAAACCACTAATATGATTTACTAGTCACCATCAAATAATATAGTGTATTTGCAATTAATAAATCATTTACAAAACAGTTTTTATTTCCTAATATATGCTTTAATTTTATGTTATTATTTTGATTTGAAACATATTAATTGTGAATTTTGGAGATATTCATACTTATGAGAAGTTCTTCTGAAAGAAAATGAAAATGTTTAAATTTGTTTATTATCCTAAAGATTTTGATAAATTTTAGCAGCTTTTCAGGTCATTCATTCTTACATGTATAATAATGTCAAAAAGGTACTCACCATGTACAATGAGAACGTACTCTGCACTGCTTTGGCCAATTGTATTTGTGGCTTCACATCGGTATGTACCATTATCCGTTTTGTTGAGGAAAAGAATGTTTAGCTCCCTACCACTCACAACCATTCGGTCAGGATCTGGTAATTCTCCACCATCCTTTGTCCACAAAACAGGTTCTGGCCTATTGGATTTAAACATGCATATAGACAAAAAAAAAAAGAAAAATATGTATATGTATACACAAAATGTTACATATTGTGTGACTCAAATAAACCAACCAATTTTTATTTAACACCCACTTTGTGGATAGCAGTGTGCTTGCTAATTTCTGTGCTGTGCTGTGCTTAGTCTCTCAGTCACGTTGCCTCTCTGTGACCCCATGGACTGTAACCTGGCAGGCTCCCCTGTGCATGGGGATTCTCCAGGCAAGAACACTGGAGTGGCTTCCCATGCTCTTCTGCAGGGGAATCTTCCCAACCCAGGGATCGAACCCAGGTCTCCCACATTGAAGGCAGATTCCTTACCATCCGAGCCACCAGGGAAGCCCTGCTAACTTCTGTAAGATACCAAAAGAACCATAATACACTCACTCAGAAGATTTGGAGGTATAGCAATTATAATTTAATTTTTTTCTCCCTAATGAAGGAGACATGTATTAAGGAACTAATTAGTAGAGTCATTATAGTAGTTACCAATAGACAACAGGTCCTGGGACCAGATTCTGTGGCTAAATTGTTCATGCCTATTGGCTTCTGGAAGACTGTTTCTGGGCTATTGGAGCAGCCTTCAAAAGAAGTACCTGGAATTATACCTTTGCATTTGGGGCGCCATAATGGCACAACTTTGCCTGAAACCACCTGAAACTTCTCCCTCTTACCTTTCCTGTTTTTTCATCTCCCTAGAGGCTTGTTTTTCCTGAAATTTCTCTTTTTATTCCCCTTAGTTTTATTGAGGTATAATTGACACATAACATTAAACTAATTTAAAGTGCACAGAATAATGATTTGATATATGTATATAAATGTTGCAACATGATTGCCACAATAAATTTACTTAATATGCATCACCTTACATAGTTATAATTTTTTTCTTTTGATGAGAACTTCTAAGATCTACTCTCTTAATACCTTTTATGATCAAATATTATTCATTACAGTCAGCATACTATACATTATATCCTCATAACTTGTCTTATAATTGGAATTTTGTACCTTTTGACCATCTTCACCCATTTCCCCTACCCCCACCCCTGCCTCCAGTCACTTTTATTCAACATTGTACTGGGATTCCTAGCCAGAGCACTTAAGCAGAAAAATAAATAAAAGACAACCAAGTTGGAAATGAAGAAGTAAAACTGTCTTCATTTGCAGATGACATGAGAACATATATTGGAGAAGGAAATGCAACCCACTCCAGTATTCTTGCCTGGAGAATCCCATGGACAGAGGAGCCTGGTGGGCTATATAGTCCATGGGGTCACAAAGAGTTAGACATGACTTAGCAACTAAACATAGGAAACTCTAAAAATTTCACTGAAAGAATTGCTAAAACTAATAAATGAATTTAAAATTACAAGATACAAAATTAATATACAAAAATCAATTAAATTTATAAACACAATCAATGAAACATCAGAAACAGAAATTAAGAAAATAACCTATTTTACGATTGCATCAAAAAGAATAAAATACTTAGCAAAAAAACCTGACAAAGAAAGTGAAAGATCTGTACACTGAAAACTATAGACATTAATGAAAGAAACTGAAGAGGACAAATAAATGGAAAATTAATCTGTGCTCATAGATTGAAAGAATTAATATTAAAAGTCCATAATACCCTAAGCAATCTGCAAACTTAATGCAATCTTTATCAAAATTCTAATGGCAACTTTTCATATAAAAAGGACAAACAATCCTAAAATGTGTATGGAACAACAAAAGGTCCCAAATAGGCAAGTAATCTTGAGACAGAGTGAAAAAGCTGGAGGTTTCACACTTCCTGATTTCAAATGATATTTCAAAGATATAGTAATTAAAACAGTATGATACTGGCAAAAATACAGACCCATAGATCAATGAAATAGAAAGTTCAAAAATAAAGTGACACATATACGGTCATTTAATTTTTTACAAAGGAAGCAGGAATATACTATGCAAAAAGGGCAGTCTCTTCAGTAAATGGGGCTGGAAAAGCTGAATAGCCACAGGCAAAAGAATAAAACTGGACCTCTGTTTTACAACATAAAAGTCAACTCAAAATGTGTTAAGCACTTGAATGTAAAACTGGAAACCTAAAACAGGAAAGAAGGTCCTTGACATTGACCTTGGGGATAATTTTTTTGTATTTAACACCAAAAGCAAGGGCAACAAAAAAAAATAAATAAACATATGGGAACACTTTAAATTAAAAAACTTCAGCATAGCAAAAGAAACCAGTTAAAAAATGAAAAGGCAACCTATGGAATGAAGGAAGTTATTTGCAAATATTACATGTAGGTAAATAAGATAAAGAGTAAATATCCAGAATAAAGAAATAACTTACACAAGTCAATAGCAAAAAATGACCTGATTAAAAATAGAGAATCAGAAGATATTTTTCCAAAGAAAACATACAAATGGACAACAGGTACATGAAGAAATGTGCATCATCATTAATAACCAGGGAAATGAAAATCAAAGCCTGAATGAGATAACACTTACATCTACTAGAATGGCTATCTTCATAAAGACAAGAAATAATAACTGTTGAGAGGATATGGGGAAAGGAAATCCTCTTACATCATTAGTGGGAATATAAGTTGGTACAGCCACCATAAAAAATAGTAAGGTGATTCCTCAAGGGTTTCCCTGGTGGTTCAGTGGTAAAGAATCTGCCTGCCAATACAGGAGATGTGGGTTCAGTCCCTGGGTCAAAAAGATCTCCTGGAGAAGGAAGTGGCAAACCACTCCAGTATTCTTGCCTGGGAAATCCCAGGTACAGAGGAGCCTGGTGGGCTACAGTCCATGGGGTCGCAAAAGAAGATAGACCACACTTAGCGACTAAGCAACACAGGAGATTCATCAAAAAATTAAAGATAGAACTACCATATGATCCAGTGATTCTACTTTATGGTATATATCCAAAGGATATCACCATTTTAAAGAGGTATCTGTACTCATATTCATTTTAGCACTATTCACAATCACCAAGTCACAGACCCAACCTAACTATCCACTGACAAATGAATGAATAAAGAAATTACAGAGGACAGGGAGGCCCCTAAGTGCAGAATAAAAGATACCTAAGTAGTTACAGAAAGAAAGAAAATACATTACAAATGTAATGGAATATTATTCAGTCATTCATAAAGAAAGAAATCCTGACACTTGTAACAACATGGATGAAACTTGAGGGCACTATGCTAAGTGAAAAAGTCAGACAGAGAAAGATAACTACTTCAATATGACTTCATTTATGTGGGGAATCTAAAAAAACCTGAGCTCATAGAAATGGGCAGTTCTCCATTAATCAAATACTTACAAAGAATTCTCAAAACCTGCTTTTAGGGAAGAAAGGCTAAATGAACCATGAATTCTGTCTTCAGAGATTTCAATCTTATGTAATTACTAGTAATAGGAATAGTTATTAGTATCTATCACTGTGTTTGATAGTGGTAGTTATCCTAGTTGCTTTACGTAGTTTCTATACTCCTCATAAGGATAAGGTTTTTAAAAAATGTAATGCAGATATTAATATAGAACATTAGAGATGCATTCAAACCACCACCCCTTGTATTCTAACATGATGAATATTTTCCTAATTCTTCTATGTCAAAATTTCCAACTTTAAACATGATTTTATCTTACCATTGGAAATTATTTTCAAAAGAGCTTTAATTATTTGTTTATTTTGGTGAAAAGTGAACTTATGTTTTGTTGTTGGCGAATATATTTATCAATAGAACATAGGTCTGGTGCCTATGACCCTAATACTTTTCTAGGATGAAGAATATATTTTTTTCTGCAAACTTTCACAAAAAGACAAAAGTTGTGAAGCAATTAATAAATATTGTAAATTGTATCAAAATAAGCAAATCAGCAATGTGATGAAAAATCACTTAGTTTTTTAGTAAAAACTTGTTCTCCAAAAACGTTAGAATAATACACTAGTTTATATCATCATCCAGTTATATAGACAACTTATTCTGATAGTGTCTTTAATAAAAGTCAAACCTTAATACTTCTCAACTTTCTTCATATATCCCACATTTTATTGTTGCTATTTTAGTTTACTAATTCTTATTTTAAAACTAATGGATGGGATAATCTTGAACCATTCTTATCCTTAGCATTCTTTGAAGAAAAAAGCTGGCACAATAAAATTATGACTAACTGCACATAACAAATTGTTAGAAACTGTGTCTTTTCTACAAAGCCACATAAGACCAACATTAAAATAACAGCTATATTAAGGATAATTTGAGCTTTAGAAAATTAATATTTAAAATACTGCTCAACAGAAGTATTTTATATTAAGAAGCAATATTTTCTTAATGTATAAGTTGGAATTTTTACACACATTCATAATTGTACACACATACCTATGCATTTCCACAAATAAATTATATTCCTCAAATCCAAACTGTCATAATTTTTTCTCTGTTAGTGTTTGTAAGCTTGAAGTCACATCTTAAACATATAAGCCTGTAAATATGTAATTAAATTTAGATATATATTTTAAATTAGTGTATAAAATAAAGATCTAGAAAAAAGTATTCATTGTTACTATTTAAAAATTTTCTTCTAAAAAAGATAATTCTCTCTTTTAGGAAATAATGAACAAACACCTGGAGAAATATTTACAGGAGATTCTAGCAGTATAAGTTACTGCTGACACCGAACACTGCAGGATTCTCGATCATACTCTGTATCATAAATCTTCAAGCTGGCAAAAAAAATGTTAGCACCATAAAATGAAATTTTAGCAAAATGGAGGTTAGAGTTTATGCGTCAATTAAAAATAGCCTACACATATTCGAATTAGTATTTAAAATGCTCAAGCTACTTAATATCACCATAACAATATTAAGTGATTTAGCAAGTCTTGATGCAATTTGTGTTTCATCTTAATAAAAAGGACCCCTAGGCTTTCTCTAATTGGAACCTAGAAATGATTGAGTCTTGCTGCAAAAGAATAAAAATCCTCCCTGCTGTTCAGGCAACCAAAGGAGATCATTTAAAAGGTGGTTCCAGTCTCGAGTTACTCTGGGATAAGGCTGAGAAAGAGGAAGGGCCAGACCGCAGGAGTCACAGGCCAGCGACATAGCACGAGGCATGAGATAACACGGCAACTCCACACGTGTGACTCCACAGCAAGGATATTAAGGGCCTCAATCTGGAGAGCTGCCCCTTTCAAAGCAATAACTTTCAGTTAAAAGTTGAAATTTTTCATCTGAGACAAACTTAGATCAATGTTCTGCCTACCAAATCTATAAGGCTGAAAAGATGTTTGTTTTTCTCCTACTCCTAAACATAGCTGTGCAGCAGTTTCTTCCTAAGGTAAGAAGAAAAACAGCAAGAAAACTAATTAGAAAAAAAAACAAAAAGGAACCAAATATGATTGTATATTTATTATCTTGTATTCTAAAGTCTTATTAACTCGTTTTTATCTCAACATACTTAAAAAAAAAACCTTTTATTAATTCACTATTTTATTCTGTAGATATCTAATAGGAGAATCTCTTATATCTTTAACAATTCCTTATTTATAAATTAGTGTTGGAAGGAATTGCCACAAGTTTCTCAGACTCCTGGTTTATTTATTATTTGACCTTGATATAAACATGATTACTAATATCCACCCAAACTCTTGAGGTAGTCATTTGGATATTTATTCTGTAAAGTTATGCCACAGACCAATCTCTCTAACTCTCCCAACAGTACATGGACTCATTCACTCTCTAGGTACTGATGAGAATACCTGTTGCTGAGACTATTGATGAATTTTGCCTTCAAAGCTCCCATTGTTCCCTTTACTATAATGCTCGAGAAGAATAAAGAATAAGCAGTTCAGTCATAGAAATATCCGTCCCACAATACAGACCTTCTAAGGAAAGAATTTTAATATCCTTACAAATTTGGATGGAGGGTGGAGTCTTCCCTGGAAACTCAGTGGTAAAGAGTCCGCCAGCTAGTGCAGGAGGCATGGGTTCAATTTCTGATTCTGGAAGATTCTATATGCCACGGAGCAGAGGAGTTAAGCGCCCTGAACCAGGACTATTATGCTTGTTCTCTAGATTCCAGGAGCAACAACTACCGGGTCCATGAGCCACAACTTCTGAAGTCTGTGCACCCTAAACCCCATGTTCTGCAACAGGAGGAGTCCCACACATCGCAATTAAAAGGTGATTCTCCGCAATCACCACAGCTAGAGAAAGCCCATGCAGTGATGAAGACCCAGTCCAATCCAAAACAAACAAAAATTTAAAAAGTGGAAAGTAGCAAAATATCTTCCGATTTTGGAATGGATGTATGCTCTGGTATCTTCTTTTTCCCAAATGGCTATCCCCCCTTGAATTCTGCAGTGGCTTTTCCTCCATAAGCACAGTGCATGTTGGGTTCTAATTTTAAAATTAATCCTGTGAAAATCAACTTACTTTTTCTAGATGAAAGCAAAAAAAAAAAAAAAAAGTCACTGTAATAGCATTCAAGTAAATGTCTTGTTCTGGTTCAAAGGAAAGGAAAGAAATTACATATTACAATTACATATATCTTACATTTCCTTTAATATAAGACAAAGCATGAATGTATTGTTAATAATTTGGGACCTTATGCACTTTTATGGCACACGAAGATGACTTGTGCTTTTATTTCCATTTAGAAATTTCACAGGTGGCAGTAAATATGATTGAAGCTTCAATAGCCTGAATATTTTTTTTTAAAGCCTAATTACCCTCTAATTCTTATCATATTTTTACCATAATGCAAAAGAAGGTAGTGAGAGTTATATAAACATCTTGATTCATTTTTTCTGCTTTAAATAAACTTTTTAATCAAGAAATTATACCAGAGAGTCTGTTTTTAAAACCTTAGCATTCATGCTATCCAATATTTAGAGAACTGGAAGGAGAGAAATTAAATGCAAATTAATCAACAAGTGGGTTTGAAATTAGGTTCAAGTTTAGAATTTTAATTTTATTGGATTCCTATAGGGAGTCTTCTGAGAAAAATCTAGCCCAGATAATCTCTATTGGGTACATGGAGATTACATTCATAAACCACAGTCAAACTCTGTCAACCAAGTGAAGAGAAAGACAAAAAGATAATATGAAAACAGTTAGACCCTGGGGTTTCTTCCTCCTTTTTTTTAAAATTTAAAATATAAACACAAAGGAAGTTCAAGGAGTAGCCTTTCTTGAAGCTGTGAAACTAATTCAAAATATAATTTTATAATGAGTCTCAGTTGGAGGCATAGGACATGGTATATGAACGAAGAGACTGAAAAGGATTACTTACGGAGTTATTTAATAAGTTGATCATTTCAAATTTAAAGACACATAAAGGGTTATTTAGTTACTGAGGATCAAACAAGGTGTTTCTGAACATAGGTTGGAAGTAACTTTTTATATTTATTCAAAGGCATATTCTTAATTATTGTAAAAATATAGATCTAGGCCTTTGGAGAATACATCAAACTGTGATTTTTCCTCACATTTGATTGTTGTGTAACTTAATAACCATGAAATTTGTTTTCGTTTTTTTCTGATATTGATTTTATACTTTCCATGGGAGCAATTCTTAAAAATATCAGATAACTTTTACTATTAGCCAAGTTAACTTTGAATGTTTTACTTGTCACAACTGAGGTTCATTTAAAAACATAATCAATGAAACACTTATGTGTCTGTCTTATAGATAGGGTTTTGCTTAAGGCAAAACAAAACTTCAGACATGCTTATAGTAGAATAATCTTCAATGAGTCTCGAAAGGTTTAATTACCAGAAAATGTCCTATTCTTACACTTACATCTTAACACACATAAGAAATCAGTGAATATTTTTGTTGTTGTTAATTAACATATGCCTACATATTCTTGACTAGTTACTTTATAAGTTTGCACAATTATTATCTAATAAGGATCCGTAAACAAATCAGTACAAGTTTTGAACCAGAAATTATGAGGGATATAAGGAAAATAAAATAATATCTGTTCTCTCTGATATTATATTTTAATACTTTATATAAGATATATGTAATCAAGCATAATATTGGGCAGGGCATAGTAATTGGCATAAATGAGTTATAAAACATAATAAAGATTCATCACATCTGTATTAACAGCACTGTACTGCAACAGGCTTTATGAAAGATACAGCTCTTGATTCATGTCTTAAACTATAGTAAGATTTTTATGTGTTAAAAATGGAAGATGCCAACTCAAGAGCAGTCAGAATTCTGCTTAGGATACTTGCCTTCCAGGGGCCATATTGTTGAAGAGATGAATTTAAATATGGTGAATTCCAGGAAAGAGTATAGAGTTAGTTGGTGATACTGTTATTGGCTAAGATAACAAATTAAGAAAGGGCAGAATTAAAAGTGCTTGATGCAATGACTGAGCTGGAAGTAATAAAATCAAAAGCCAAGATGTAAGTTGATATTAAGGAATAGGATCAAATATGCTAAGAAGCTTAGTCCAAGACAAAGTTAATAGGATATAAAGCTAAACATGAAAAAGTGTTATTGTAGTATTAGACCAGAAGACTGATAGTGCCAATAATATGAGAGACAAAATGAAATGTGGTAGAGAAAATTCTGATCATAAAGAGGAGGGTGAAAAAAAGCAAAGAAACAGAAAAGTTTGGAATAGACATGTGCAGGTTAAAAACACAGTACATTTAGAATGGTACATTCGTTAACCTGGCACTCAACCCTGGCCTTGGGTATTATGTGGAAAAACTCAGATATTAATGAAAAATAAAAATACTTTGTAAGGCTTTTAAGAAGTAAATATTTCTGATAAGAGATATATATGTTATCAAATAATATATCTGATAGAATTATTAATTTCTTTAAATATACCATTGTGAAATATCTGAAAAACAAAAACTTAATGAAGAGACAGTATACAGAGTTCTGAAGATAGAAACCAAAGTTTTACATAATTTTGGAATAATAATAAAGGAAACACACAATAATAGGATAAAATAGGAGAGCTCTTGGGAAAATAACATAACTTTCTAGAACCAGAAAATATACAGTGTAAATGAAAACACATTTGAGGAATCAGTGAACTAAAATGAACTGGAAAGGGTGAATTTAATTCAGCTGACCCTTATATATACTACTGTGGGTAAGAATCCCTTAGAAGAAATGGAGTAACTCTCAAAGTCAACAGAAGAGTCCAAAATCCAGTACTTGCAGGCAATCTCATACATGACAGAATGAGTTCTGTTCACTTCCAAGGCAAACCATGCGATATACGAGTAATCCAAATCTACGCCCCAACCACTAATGCTGAAGAAGCTGAAGTTGAACAGTTCTATGAAGACTTACAAGACCTTCTAGAACTAACACCCAAAAAATATGTCCTTTTCATTACAGGGAACTGGAAAGCAAAAGTAGGAAGTCAAGAGATGCCTGAGTAACAGGCAAGTTTGGCCTAGGAGTGCAAAATGAAGCAGGGCAAAGGCTAACAGAATTTTGCCAAGAGAACACACTGGTCATAGGAAACACCCTCTTCCAACAACACAAGAGATGACTTTACACATGGACATCAAGAGATGGTCAATACTGAATTCCGATTGATTATATTCTTTGCTGCTGAAGATGAAGAAGCTCTATACAGTCAGAAAAAATAAGACCAGGATCTGACTGTGGCTCAGATCATGAATGCTTTATTGCAAAATCAGACTTAAATTGAAGAAAGTAGGGAAAACCACTAGATCATTCAGGTATGACCTAGATCAAATCCCTTACAGTGGAAGTGAGAAATAGATTCAAGGAATTAGATTTGATAGACAAGTGCCTGAACTACAGACAGAGGTTCGTGACATTATATAGGAGGTGGTGATCAAAAAAGTCCCCAAGAAAAAGAAATGCAAAAAGGCAAAGTGGTTGTCTGGGGAGGCCTTACAAATAGCTGAGAAGAGAAGCTAACAACAAATGAGAAAAGGAAAGATAGATCAATCTGAATGCAGAGTCTCAAAGAATAGCAAAGAGAGATAAGAAAGCCTTCCTCAATGATCAATGCAAAGAAATAGAGGAAAACAATAGCATAAGAAAGACTAGAGATCTCTTTAAGAAAATCAGACATACAAAGGGAGCATTTCATGCAAAGATGGGCACAATAAAGGACAGAAACAGAATGGATCTAACAGAAGCAGAAGATATTAAGAAAAGGTGGCAAGCATACACAGAACTATACAAAAAAGATCATAATGAGCCAGATAACCAGCATGGTGTGATCACTCACCTAGAGCCAGACATCCTGGAGTCTGATGTTAAGTGGGCTTTAGGGAGCATCACTACAAACAAAGCTAGTGGACGTGATGGAATTTCAGCAGAGCTATTTCAAGTCCTAAAAGATGATGCTGTGAAAGTGCTGCACTCAATATGTCAGCAAATTTGGAAAACTCAGCAGTGGCCACATGACTGGAAAAGGTCAGTTTTCATTCCAAACCCAAAGAAAGGCAATGCCAAAGAATGCTCACATGCACAATTTCACTCATCCCACATGCTAGCAAAGTAATATTCAAAATTCTCCAAGCCAGGATTCAACAGCACTTGAACCATGAATTCCAGATGTTCAAGCTGGATTTAGAAAAGGGAGACAAACCAGAGCTCAAATTGCTGACATCCAGTCAATCATCGACAAAGCAAGAGAGTTCCAGAAACATCTACTTCTGCTTTATTGACTATGCCAAAGCCTTTGACTGTGTGGATCACAAAAAATTGTGGAAATTTCCTAAGGAGTTGAGGATACCAGACCACCTGACCTGCCTCCTGAGAAAGCTATATGCAGGTCAAGAAGCAACAGTTAGAAACAGATATGAAACAATGAACTGGTTCCAAATGGGGAAAGGAATATGTCAAGGTTGTATATAGTCACTCTACTTATTTAACTTTTATGCAGAGTACATCATGTGAAATGCTGGGCTGGATGAAGCACAAGCTAGAATCAAGATTTCCTGGAGAAATAGCAATAACCTTAGATATGCATATGACACCACCCTTATGGCAGAAAGCGAAGAGGAACTGAAGAGCTTCCTGATGAAAGTGAAAGAGGAGAGTGAAAAAGCTGACTTAAAACTCAACATTCAAAAAACTGCGATCATGGCTTCCAGTCCCATCACATCATGGCAAATAGATGGGGAAATAATGAAAACAGTAACAGACTTTATTTTGAGGGGCTCCAAAATCACTGCAGATGGTGACTGCAGCCATGAAAGTAAAAGACACTCCTTAGAAAAAAAGCTATGACCAACCTAGACATCATATTAAAAAGTATAGACTTTACTTTGCTGACAAAGGTCCATCTAGTCAAAGCTATGGTTTTTCCAGTAGTCATACGTGGATGTGAGAGTTGGACCATAAAGAAAGCTGAGTGCCGAAGAATTGATGCTTTTAAACTGTGGTGTTGGAGAAGACTCTTGAGAGTCCCTTGGACTGCAGGGAGATCTAACCATTCAATCCTAAAGGATATCAGTCCTGAATATTCATTGGAAGGACTGAGGCTGAAGCTGAAGCACCAACACTTTGGCCGCGTGATGCAAAGAACAGGCTCATTGGAAAAACCCTGATGTTGGGAAAGATTGAAGGCAGGAGAAGGGGATGACAGAGGATGAGATGGGTGGATGGTGTCACCGACTCCATGGACATGAGTTTGAACATGCTCTGGGAGTTGGTGGTGGACAGGGCAGCCTAGTGTTCTGCAGTTTATGGGGTCTCAAAGAGTCAGACACAACTGAGTGACTAAGCAACTGAATGAAAAGAGGGGAGAAACTCTCTTCATGGAGCCTAATCTGTATCATAAAAACAATCCTAGTCCTAAACAGGAAAAAAAATGACAATGCAAGACCACCCAACTAATCAAATAAATGACAAACTAGAAAAACAAACCAGATTGGAAACAAACAGCAGAAAGGAAAAGTTGATGATTTCATTTGTTATTTTGTTGTTTATTCATAAGTCGTGTCTGACTCTTTGCAAATGCAAGGACTGTATCCTGCCAGGCTCCTTTGTCCATGGAATTTTCCACACATGAATACTAGAGTGAGTTGCCATTTCTTTTTCTAGGGTATCTTCCTGGCCCAAGGATTGAACTTGTGTCTCTTATATCTCCTGCTTTGGCAAGAGGATTCTTTGTCACTAGCACCATATGAGGAAAGCTAAATTCAGTGCTAGAAGGAAGTTAAGAAATGCATATCTATCCAGCAATAAGGGAATGAGAAATTAGAAATTTGAGCATAGGGCAGGACTGGAGTTTTTTATAAAGAGATTGGAGCCAAACAAGTGCCCAAGCCGAGGAAAGAAAACAAAAGAGCAGATTTACCAGACACATTAGAATACTTTCATTTAGGAAATGAGAAAAGAGAGAATGAAATCCAGTATGTCTTAGAGAAGTCAAAAGAAACTGATGTCATAGTAACAAGAAAGAATCTTTTAAATATTCATCGACCTTCATACTTACATTTATAACACATCCAATACCTTGACCTCTCAGTTCCCCAAACTTCACATTTCCAATAATCTTTTTGTTAGCACTACTCAACCGTAATCCCACACTAAACTTTGTCATTATCATTCCTTCAATTCCTTGTATATTTCATTTTTTTTTCAATGTCAACCTCCCATCTTTTTAGCTCACTATTCAGCTCATCATCAAAACCTCCAATCCTATCTACTGAGTCCACCATTTACCTTTATTTTCCGAATCCTTCCTAATTTTACTTTTGTCTTTCATTAGCATTACTATGCTATTAATACTTTTTTCCTTTCCCATTCATTGTAGTTAACCAGTTAATTATCAGCCCCAATGAACCCAACTTTTCTATATTCTCTGTCAGAACATCTAAACTAATTGGAAAAAAAAACAAAAGAATGAGAAGGTGAATGGCTTGTTTTAAAAATACTGTTCTTGAAATTATCATGAAAGAATGCACATGAAGAGCAATGAAAAGTAATTTTAAAGCAAAATAAATTTTATTCTTGGGTCTTTGAGAATTTCATGACTAAAAATATGTGGAAATATGCCTCAATGATTATCATAAATGTTTAAAATATATGATTATATCTACACATCTCTGCCTTTTATAACACTTTAACATAATATTTTAAATATTTATTTTCACAAAATCTATATTTTGATACAACTGGTATCATCAACTGTTAAGTTGGCTCTGTCCTAACATTTCAAATATTTAGGGCTGGAATAGAACAGTAAGCAAAGAGGGAAAAAAAATGAAATTACACAGTTAAAGAAAATTTTTTAACTGCTTCTCTTTAAAATATGTAAATTTCTATTGTACTTCTAGCTTGTTGAAGTTATTTGCATCTCAGTTAATAAATATGTCCTTGTGTATTTGTGTGTGTGTGTGTGTGTGTGTGTGTGTGTGTGTATGTGTGTGAGTGAGAGAGAGGGAGAAAGAGTAAAAGGGTTCTGTAGTTTTCTTCTTCATTGGTCTCTACTCTCTTGATTTTAGACATTTCTGGGTGTGTTCTTCAATCTCTTGCTATATCCTTGCTATAATCTTTATTCTTGTTCAGAATAAACATGACATTTCCCATAGTTGAAAAATTATTTTCTATGAAAAGTGATTTTTTTCCTTCTATTTGTAGTTTGAGAATCCCAGTGATTCCCATTGAAAGACTTAACAATGAAGTCCCCTCTCAAATACCATCATCGGTACTTCTGCCTGATAGGGCTAAAAGTGTTTAATGCGGTGATGAATGAAGTCAGTTTGAAGCAGAAAATCCAGGCTGCTTGTTTCATTAAATTCCGAGTTTTGAAAGTCTGATTCTGAATGTATCTACTCATGTGAATTCTGGAAACCAATAATTGTACTAGTATAGTGTCAAGTAGGAGGAGTCTCATTACATTAAAAAGTCAATGTAGATGGGACAGTATCATCAATGTTAACTTCATCATTAGACTTAAAATCTCAAGAGAAAATAAGAAACAGATTTATTCCATCCTGATTAATCTGAGCATATGCTACTTAATTCTGATTTTTTAAAGTACTTCTTGCCTACAAGTTTAGAGGCTTGCAGTAGAAATAGAAAATGACCTATATGCAAGAGGTAAGTGCTCTTTAGACAGCTTAAAAAAAATGACATTTTTTTAGAGTGCCTGTGAAATCCTGGACCACTTTTTACTGATAAGGTAGTGCTCACCAATAATTATTGTAACACTTTTGAGAAACAGAGAATTCACAATATAAACTGTATAATTCCACACAATTTGTGGCACAACAAATACAAGATTATCCCCAGAAAAGATAAGATTGCTATGATCCTGAAGGAGTGACAGATTTTAGCACTGAAGGAAAAATATTCAAGACTGTGAAAAACGCTTAAGCTAATCTCTCTAGGACTTTATGCTAAAGGAAAACAATTACCAATCCCTTATCTACACGTAACATTTTTTCCCCCACTTTGGTAAACACAGAATATTAATTCCTAGTTAAAAGATCAAGAAATCTGGAGTAAACATTCATTTCCTTATCCAAACAATAATAAGCCCCTCTGTGTATGTATATTAAGCTTAAAATCACTATGATATTTGAAAAAACACTTTCTTAAGAAAATATTAATTTCAAGGTCTTTGAAACTTAGTAACTCCTAGAAACTTCCTTTTACTAAGACAGACTTTGGAACATTTTCATGTTGTTTAAATCAAGAACTTCTGAGTCTGAGTTTCTCAGAATCTGTCACTTTCTCAACCTGTGTACATTATAAAATCAATTTGATACCATATGATATGTATCTATAAGCTTTCTATTCAGTCAAATGTGTGAAAATCATTCAGATTAAAGGGCAAGTTGCAACGAGAGGGTCCATATAAGAGTTACTTTACAATCCATTACTTTCACTACTATAAAATTGTGCTAATTAACCTTATAAGATCTAATACTTATGTTAAACACTGTGTCACCATTATAGAACTGCTTCTGCTCCATGACTTATTTCTTTACTAATATCAAAACCAATGGTCTTGGAAAAGCAAAAGTGCACATCATTTATCTGGTAACTGGGGAATTAAATCCTCCGTGTAAGTAAATGCTGGAGATAATTGAAATTTAAGATTAAAACATTTGCAAGTATATTTTAATCATTTGAATGAAACCCTTCTCAAAGGATGAAATTTTTCTGCATTATTAATCACAACATACTTAGTGCCATTCAGTTGGTTTTTTGTAGTTAAGATCTCTTCAGTTGGAACACACATTTTTGTGTACTGATAGTTTTAGAGGAGCTAAAGTGATCAGGATTTAGCATGCTCATTTCCTGAATGTCCCCAACACCCAGTTTCACCACAGTTGGGGTTAGCATAACATTTTTCAAATCCTACAGGAAAAATACATATTCTACGACTTTACATGATGCATAAGCATTTCCTGTTCTATTTCATTCATATTTTTCTGTAATAGCTTATGGAAAAACCCAAACAAACTTTCTGGCCAGCCCAATATTATTTTTCCATTTTATTTTTGGCTTTTAAAAATGATTTTTAGGCTTCCCTGGTGGCACCAGTGGTAAAGAATCCACCTGCCAATGCAGGAAACACAAGAGACATGAGTTCATTCCCTGGGTCGAAAAGATCCCCTGGAGTAAGAAATGGCAACCCACTCCAGTATTCTTGCCTGGAAAGTTCCATGGACAAAGGAGCCTGGTAGGCTACAATCCATGGGATTGCAAAGAGTCCGACATAATGCAATCCAATTTTTAAATCTGAAGTATGTTTAATTCACAATGTTCTGTTAGTTTCAAGTGTACCCCTGTCAGAATTTAAAAGTGGCATTGGTGGTTAAAATTAATCTGATGACTAATTAATATATCACTCTTTGAAACTTGGAATTTGTGACCTAATGTGAGAGTTCCTGTGGCTTCTAGGTCTTTTTGTGCCTATGTGCAGTATGCAATATATTCAGTTACTCAGTCATGTCTCTTTGCAACTCCATGGACTGTAGCCCACCAGGCTCTTCTGTCCCTGAAACCCCCATTTCTTGCATCTCCTGCATTGGCAGGTGAATTTTTTACTGCTAAAGCACCTGGGAAAACCCCTTTGTCCCTAAGCTGGAAAATTATATATTTTTAATCTTGTTTCTGTATGGTCACCTCACTATGTTCACCTGTGTACCTGTAATTTTGAGTGGTGGTGCTGAAGTCCATCACAGCTCACCATTTTAGAAAAATCTGCTGATCACAAGTCACAAGAGTCTCTCCTTTCCTCCTGCCTTTTTAATGTTCTTTCTCTCTCCTTTCTCCTTTCCTTAAAATTTCCCAGAGATTTCTGGAGCTTTGCACTTGAAAGAGCTGAGCTTTCAAGGCTATCAACAATCACTGACAGATTCTCCTCATTCTAACTGGAGACATTTGTACATGTTCATATTTTCTACAGTTTGGGAACTTGCTGTTTAAATTTTTTTCAAACTTTGAAGTTTTAGAGGTTCCTGAATGATTGAACTTATATCTAGAAAAGTGAATCACTATATACCATACTTTGTTAAAACACATATAATGGAAGAAAATTTCTTTAGGTCATTTAAATAAATGGCTTTCCACAGTATAAAAATTTTCTCAGTTGCACCATTAATTGAAATAATACTGAATATATGTGGTGATTCTGAGTTAATTCACATTTTGTTCTCTACATTTATTTGCAAAAATTATAGTCAAGAGATTTACCACAAGCACAAAGTAATGCCCTTCAGAGTAAGCTGACTGGTGATCACCAGAAGATTATTATTAACTCTAACTTTATGACACAAATAATATTATGGGGAAAAATGCAAAAAGAAAAAGGAATTCTTATTGAATGGGAGTTGTTGAGCAATGGGTTAACATGCTTTTTAATCAAGGATGAAGTATAATATTTCAACTTTTATACATTAAGAGTGATTTTTGTTTCTACACTTTTTTTACAATTACCACTTTGATGACTCTTTTATATAAATATAAATGCAGTGTTTACAGAGATTTAAATACAGGGTAAAGTGCTTAGATGCAATATCATAATTAATATATCAAAAAAGCAGATTTTAACGTCCATGAGCTCAAAAATCTAATCAAGTAAATGACGCCATCACTCCACAATGGGGTCTTAAAAGTATTGAGGATGTTTTGGTGTTGGAGTTTCCCACTGAACATTTACATAATCCCTCAAAATAATTGGGTTTTTGTTGCAAGAAAATTGCTTACCTGGAAACGTTCAAAAGTACGTTTCCTCTGTGGATCTATAATCATGATTCTGCAAGCTCTCGTGCGACTTTCATGAGACATAGGCGCATTTAATTGAAAATGATTGAGTGCCCAGCACACCACAGATGCCCAGCCTACATAACAGCAGTGGGGATTACCAGGAGTCAGCTTCTTGTTTCAAAAACAAAACCAAATAAATTCGGTCTTATTTCCAAGATAACCACTTGTGTGTTTCTAGAGCGTCAATGTGTGATTAAATTTTGAAGCCATGAGATGGAAGCAAAAGACCATATGGGCCTCAGAAAAGTAACTCACATGAAAAGCACAACACATGGATATATATATTTTTTAATTATGAGCACTTAGAACTAATTTCCCAGTATTATTCCTTTAAAACACTTTAGAAAAAAAACTGATTATACTGCCTTTAATTTTTAATTAATTAATTGAGACAAGTTTATATCTCTCTAGATATTAGGACACAAAGTGGGGGGAAAAAACAATTTAAATGCTCTGTAACATTTGTCACTGAAGGGCTGACTTTGTGAGAGTTTGTAGATGAGTCCCTCATTATGTTTATTCCATCAATTATTTTGGTGACATATTAAGCATTGCTTTTAGCAAGAAAGACACACTTTGGGGGAGTGTTCTCTTTGAGCTTCCTGCTTATTATAGTCAACCCCTGAGGCTGTGCATTGCAGTCCAATACATTGGTATTGTTTTGTAGTTACAATGAGCAGTCCTAATCATCTCAGATATATAAAATTAAGAGCAGAATATAATTAGCTTTTTAAAAACAAATATGTTTAATAATGGAATAATTATTATGTCCATAATCATAAAATCTAGGCAGACCTATTTAGGTATATGTAGAAATTCTTTATATAGTATTTGAATATGTCAATGCAGATTTCATTCATAACTGATAATCTTCTATAATTAACTAAAACATAGGCATTCCTAAAGTTTATAAGAACTTTCTCGTTCTTGTCAGCTTCACTGGGTTATCCTGAAAAGCCAACATGACAGAAGTGAAAATGCTGTGAAAATAAGAAAACATAACCATCAGTGTTGTTAAAATTTTTAAAAGGTGTTTTTGTAATCCCAATTCTACCATTTATTTGCTGTGTGACTAGAAAAGGTCATATAACCTCCACAAGGCTCACTGTCCTTATCTATAAAATGAAAACAATCTAAGGGTCTTTGTAAACCTTTTACAACAGGATAACTTTGTGGTTAAAAGAATGGAATAAGGGAACTGGGAAACCTATGCTAGAACGAGGCTTTATACATCGCAAACCCTGGAACATCAACCACTCATGACCCATGTTATTCACTTAGTGTTGGTTTCTTAAAACCTTCCAGATCTCGTCTTCCTCTTTCTGTCAAACTAGCTGACTGGTTAATCTCTTTCATCCCAGCTGAACTTCTTCATAGCATATTTTCCACTTTGGGGAACCAGAACTCATTCTCTAACCCGTTCTAGTCCTTTCCAATTTTTCTAAGTTTTTTTCCTACCATGACAGTAAGGAGGGGCTATTCCTGTGTCCCAGGACTTTCTCATTTCTAGCCACATTTTACTCCTAACAACTATTCATGCCTCTGTCTTTCTTCTCTATAGCTCATTGTTAGTATTATTAAACCTCAACAAAATCGCCATGCTGCCTGAAAGTTTTGCCATGACTTTAGTTTGGATTCCTTTGCTACTCAAACATGCTTTGAAAAGTCACAGATCATCATCCTAGAATGTGTTTATTCTGCTTATTACTTTGAATTTCAAAACCATGGAAGAAGTGTGAGATAATAACTCAGGTCCCAGGGTTGCCATAGTAGCCCAGTTTCAGCATATTTGTTAAATATGCAATTAAGACTTCTAAGTTTAAAAGTTGGTGAGGTACACTATGTGTTTTCTGACAAAATAAACACTTATCATCCTCATGGCTATTACTTATTATGAAATTACTTGGAGGTAGAAAGTGTTTTAAAAGTGAAAATATATGTGCAATTTGTTTATAAGGTTTTATTTTCTAATTTTAGAGAATTTACCAATGTATTTACATTGGTAAACTATGGGCTTTGGGGTAGAAATGATAGGTTCATATAGATGCACTGTAATATAAGTATCGCTGCCGTGAGGGATGCCAATAGTAGAACAGATTGTACATGAGTGGGGATGAAGGGCGCTTGGGAGATCTGCACTTTCCACTCAGTTTCACTGTGAACCTAAAAAAATAAAGTTTATTAACTAAAAAAAAGTGATTTGATTATGTGGCTTTTTCAAGACCACTCAGGCCACAGATATCTACAGATTTATAATTCAGTTACTTCTATTTCTCTACCACTCACCCAGCTTTTTCTGCCCCAGAGCATGATAGCTTAGGCATTATATCTGAACATAAACATAGACCTAGATGATTATTTAATAGGCTTTCTATAGTACAGATGGAAGGAGAGAGACAATCATTGTGTAATTAACATCTATTAGGCATTAGGTCAAATCATATGAAATTGTTATCACTGTAGATCATATTCTTCTTTCAAAATTTGGGAAAGAAAAATCAAAATGGAGCCGGTATTGCTAATAGAGCTCCCTAAAGTGGAGCCAGGAGGCTATTAAGAAGTGTGACTTTTACGTATCTCAGCCTGAATGGGATCTAACCTTTTGATCTGTTATTGTTCTACTTAATGTATCTAGATCATCCACTAGAAACTCAAGATAATTATTGGATCCATATCCTAAAATAACTTGTGGCAGCCTATCTACTTATTCAACTATCCTAAAATAACACGTGTTTCCTTAAGGACAGATATTTCCTGATTCATGTCAGAATCAATTACAATTCTCACCAGGTAACTTTTAACAGCCTCGTGGCTTTTTGGCTATAGAAGCCTCTGATTCTTTCTCTTAACCTGAACACTCTTTTGGTTTGACCAGCATCTCTGCCTACTGAATTTCAGTTTCTAAGATCCCAAGTAAACTATTTTATTATTTGCAGACTTCTGTACTGTTTTTCAGTTGACAAATTCAAATTTTGTTCTGTTTTGGGGTAGAACATTTCACTTTGCATAAATTGCTTTCTTTAACTCCTGGTTGTTTTCCTCATTTCTTTTGGCTGTGATTGGATTGTGTGGCAGGAAATAATCTGTGATTTGTAAAAAGGTACATATTAGACTGAAGAAAATAAAACAGATGATATAAAATTGTTTTGCCTTAATGTACATTGCATTTTTAAGTATCTGTTATGGTAACAGGACAATGAACCAGTATGTTCTTAACAGATTCCTTCTTAAATCTAGATCATTTTGAAAGTGGATGTGATCCTCTAAGTGTTCCTCTAAAACACCTCACTATAACATGTGATCTGTCTTCTTAAAGATTAAAATCTTTCCTCTTGTGCAGAATAGCAATGGTAAGTGCAATGCAATTACATATACTACAGTCATACCAAGAACATAAAAAAATTGTGGTTACCAGGGGTAAAACAACAAATATAGCATAACATAATGCTGGAAATATGGAAAAAATTATCAATACTTATAATTATTTTCTTTTATAGGATAAATGCAAAATATACATTTATTTGACCTACTTACTAGAGTGTTTTAGACATTTGATTAAAATGAATGATAATTCTTTAACTATAGCATATAGAAGGCAATCCCACACCATTTAAAGTCATAATTTTAATATAATATAACAGCTTTTTTTTCCACCTGTACTTCTGTAAATGGAGAACAGTGCTGCCTGAAAGCTGTCTGGGAATTCAGCCAAAGAAAGAAGAGGTTACAAAAACTCTAGGGACTTGAAAGAAAAGTAGCTGGCATTAGCTTGGTCCTCACTTTAAACTAAAATTAAAATAAAAGACAGACATGTACAGTAATCTCTCTTTTAAAGAAAGAATAGAATGCCTCTATAGTAATGTCAAGTGGAACAATTTGATCCTGGCCCAAGTTATGCAGCTGTTCCACAGGAAAATAGCAAAAGGCTTCAGTCCAAAGCAGGCAAATAAGGCATGATTGTTCATAAACAGTCACTGGGGCCCTCACATTTAGAACAAAGAAAACAGCATTAGCATACAGGAGGCTAGGTTAGGAACATGAGTCTCAGTATGAGATGAGTCATACCTTCGTTTTCTGACTTATACAAAAAGCAGTAGTGTATTTTTTGTCTATTAACTTGCCTAATAACCATTAATTGATTCATTCTTTAGGAAATCATATATTGGTCACATATTTTTAAGAAACAATAAAGATTTGTTCTTGGGTTAAAGAAATTATTGAAGTCAGCAACAAAATGTGAAGAAATCATAGATTTATTATCCATTTCTACTTCTCACCTGCTCATTAAAGGGGGATCAGATAAATGGTAATAATAGCAGAAATTAGGTACTTCAGGAGTCAATTAGAAGCTTTGAAGCTAAGGCACAGAGTTGCTTCTCAGTGAATCCAAAATAACAGAATGAGGAATTGGGTGTACCGGAGAACTTTGACTGTGATTAACAGAATAAAATAGGAAATTCGAACCTGCCCTTTGGGTAAATGTGATATTACAACTTCAGTTTTACTCATACTCTTTACAGGTTCTTTCGATCCTATCTTAAAATAAGAATAGCCTCTCTACTATTTTTTATTTTAAAACTTCTGTTTGATGTGGCGTTCTTTTCTCAGCCCTTTTCAATTGTTCATAATTCAGTTTCTGAAATGGGTGATCTTAATTTCTTTGCCTTCCCATCACCTAACTCCCTGATTGTCGTTGCTATTTTTCTGTCACTAAGTTGCATCTCTCTATGTGACCCCATGGACTGCAACACACCAGGCTCCTCTGTTCTCCACTATCTTCCGCAGTTTGCTCAAATTCATTTCAACTGAGTTGGTGATGCTATCCAACCATCTAATCCTCGGCTGCCCCTCCTCCTTTGGCCTTCAGTCTTTCCCAGCATCACAATCTTTTCCCGTGAGTCGGCTCTTTGCATCAGGTGACCACAGTGTTGGAGCTTCAGCTGTAGCAACAATCCTTCCAATAAATATTCAGGGTTGATTTCCTTTAGGATGGACTGGTTTGATCTCCTTGCAGTCTGAGGGACTCTCAAGAGTCTTCTCTAGCACCACAATTCTAAAGCATCAGTTCTTCTTTGGCACTTAGCCTTCTTTATGGTCCAACTCTTAAATCCATACGTAACTACTAAAAAACCCATAGCTTTGACTGTAATAACTCCCTGATTAATCCATTTTCAGTTTGCCTTCTGTTCTATTAGCTCTAGTGAGACTTGTTTTCTTCATGATCAGAAAAAGCATTCTCTCGCTTTTTTGGTCCTATCTGCCTCATCTGGCATTGTTGGAGATGGAAAGTAAACTAGAGAGGCAAGCAATGAGACTGTCTTTAAAGATGCTAATGTTTTCATTTGTTGGAAATGATAGTTACTTTGAAAATGCAGAAGAGTGGATTTTAACATGATTAGGATACAAGAGAGGTAGTGGTCTAAAGGCAAAAAGGAGTCAGAAAATTTGGCTATATCTTTAATGTCAATGGCCTGGAGGTCCACAAGGAAAGATCATAAAAAGAGAGTTGGGAATAAAAATATAATACAGTGAATAAGTCAATGTACATTTACTTTTGGACCATAGCATAGAGAATAAAACAGTATGATCTATAATGATAAAGACTGAATATAATAATCATTTTAACCCATACGGAGCTTAGGAGCTAATTGCTCAGAAGATACTATACTAACTAGAGAACTTTTTATATGACTGTAAACTATGTTAGAAATGGTCAGCTTGGTAGGAATTTGTCAAGTTCCCAGAATGGGCACAAATACAGAAGAAAGCCTGATACAAAAAAAAAAAAAAAAAAAAGAAAAAAAGAAAAGAAAAACAACAGTGAAATGTGTCTTGAGACGAGCCAGTTCTTCACCTTCAAGCATCTAGAGCTTCAACGTCAGTGCTGCTCATTATTGTAGCGCCGATCCTAATTTTTCAAAAGTGACTTTGACTAACATAAGTGACAATTTAGACTCAGCAATAGAAGTAGCAGAAAATAGCTGAAGATATGTGATCTTTGGGCAATGATTGAACTAAGTTTAAATCCTGACTCAACCATTTAAAATCTGGATGATTTGGAAAAATTGGTTAACACTGAGCTTTAGTTTTCCTTTCTGTAAAATAAGAAGCCTTCTTATTTCCATTACTGACAGCAAAGTGCTAGTAATCAGGATCTTTCTGAGAAAGATGACATTTTCTATTTCTTAAACTTCTGGGGCCTTTGTATTTTTAAATAAAATAAATATATGAGATTGCTGTTTTTCATTCATCTGCAGTGCAAAGGATTATTGCATATCCAAGCTTATTTCTAGATAACTGAAACAGAGACCCACAATAAGGCACTTTTATTCAACCATATCCAAGCTGAGGAAAATGGATTACTTACATAGCTAATTACTTAGATCACAACATAAGTATTCACTAAAAAAAAAAAAAAAAAAAGATAGTGAAAGTGGATATAGAATTAAAAAGAAGATCATTGACAGGTAACTAGATGCTGGAATGTATTAATATCCAAGCATTCTATATATTATACTTCCCATCTTCACCTCATTTAATTGTGTAAGTTGTACACATATTCTACATGTACACATATTCTACATATACACATATGTACTTTGGGGCAGAACTATGGAAAGAAGGTAAAAGTCAAACTCCTTTGCTATGCCCTGATCCTGATCATGTTTCTTTATCATATCTCCAAATGCTGACCTCTGAGGTTACAGAAAAAACAGAAGCAAAAGAGAGAGACAGGGAGAAAGGAAGAGGGAAAGCTGGGAAAAAATAATAAAAAGGAGCAGGAGAGGAAATGGAAGGGAAAGTGAGGAAAGAAGCTCTGGTATGAGAAATACAGAATTGGGAGTGAAGAAATTGGATTTCAGTATGTCTAAAGCAGATTAAATTTGCTACACTTAAAGTACTGAGTGATTAAGAGAAAGTCACAGTCAAATCCAACTCTTTGAAACCCCATGGACTGTATAGTCCATGGAATTCTCCAGGTCAGAATACTGGAGTGGGTTGCCTTTCCCTTCTCCAGGGGATCATCCCAACCCAGGGATTGAACCCAGGTCTCCCACATTGCAGGCAGATTCTTTACCAACTGAACTATGAGGGAAGCCTCTAAAGTACTGAACTTATAGCTAAAAGCTCTGCTTTAGCTGTAATACTGAAACACAGTCACATTTAGATAGCACACTATCTAAATGTGACTTTTAGTTGAAATAATTGCTAGTTTTTAGTTGAAATAGTTGATAGTCGAAAAGTGTTTTCTATAAGCAATTTAAGTTTATCAGCGGTAAGAACTATGAACGTGAATTGCACAGGATATATAGAGTAAAGCTACTTTGAAAAAAATTCCTCCCTTTCAAGATCTAAAATGCCTTAAATGTTTCTTAAAAGAAAAAAAAAATAGATAAATTTACAAAATGCTCTTTAAGTCAGTATATTTTTAATCTCTAGAAAATAATTACTGTAAGAGAGAACAGTTCTAAAATATCAATACTGTGACAGCAAAAGCATAAATTCACATAGTGTGTTAAAAAGTATAAGACAATAAAATTCAGGAAGCTGAAATTTCAGGCTTCTGTATTAAAATTACTTTAGAAAAATTCCACATGTGTTACTATTAAATCTACACTTAAATATAAATATTAGAAACAAATTTTTAGTAAATAAGTTTGATTTGCACAAAAACTATCCCATATATTTATATATGTTTGCTGTTGTTTAGTCACTGAGTTGTTTCTGACTCTTTGAGACCTCATGGACCTTTGAGAAGCCTGCTAGGCTTCTCTGTCCATGGGATTTCCCAGGCAAGAACACTGGAGTGGTTAGCCATTTCCTTCTCCAAGGGATCTTCCTGAACCAGGGGTGGAACCAGCATCTCCTGTATTGGCAGGTGGATTCTTTACCACCTGGGAAGCCTATAGTTATATACAGAGGACAATTAAATTCCTCCCATTAAAATTTAAACAGAAATGCAAATCAATGGAAATATCTTAAAAGATCAAACAAATGACTTTCAGTTCCAAGTAGAGTGTTACCATACAGTGATCAAAGCACTTTCCAAAGAAATAATCCTTATTTGATACTCCATACTTGAATTTTCTATTAATATATTTTCTATTGATATATTGATATATTTCCAAGAGTTAACTGTTTATAAACATGAATGTCAAACATAAAATTTTAGAGTCACAGTGATGTTAGAACTCATTATTCTAACAATGAAATCTCTTTTTTATTGAAAATGTTCAGTCTGTGACCCTTTCATTCACATTACCTCCAATTATAACACATCAAGAAATTATGTTTCAGGGGGTTACATTAGAAGTGTAGATTTGATTTCTCTTATGAAAATGATTTTCCATGTAACTAAAACATGTACATATTTTGAGGATTCAATATTTTCAGAGCTTTTCATGAGAGAATTAAATTCAGCATATGTAACTTCTATCAACCGGATGATGTAAAAACAGTGACTGATGAAGTCTATATTCCTTTCAAGAAGAAATAGTGGGGGAAAAAGGGAAAAAAATCACAGTTGGAAATCTTCCCAGAAATTTCACTAAATGATAAAATACAAGACCAATTTTCCACAGACACTTAATGAAGACATGGTTCAGGGGGCTTTCTTTTCTGAGATCATTTTGCCCAGCAATAAAAGGCACAAGTTGTGGATTTCTGCAGTTAAAGGCTGCAATCAAAGCAAGATAGAATAAAAAGTAAAAAAATTTATTGCTCATTAAATCACTTACAGTGGTTTTCCTTTGGATTCACAAGTCAAAATTAAAGGCTGTCCTTCTTGTGGAAAAGGAGTGGATGGTATAATCTTAACTGATGGTGTATCTAGAAAAAAAAGAATATTGAGAAAGGTCATTAAACACATGTAAAGCTATATATTTAATAACTGTACATCATGGTGTATGTTCAAGCCATTTCTTATAATTGTATATATTTATAAAAGGCCTTTTAGTGAAACAGGGTCTGAAGTTTAAGAAGCTACCATCCTGTCCAGGAAAAGCTTACAAAAACATCTGAGTATCTTATGAAGGCCACTGCTGTATTATTTCTGAAATCTGAATTTAAAAGTGAAATTGCAAAAGTAGTTCAGATGAATATCAAGAATTTCATACAATTGTTTCTTCAACTATTATAGATGGCTATGAATACTATTATTATGGACTGAATGCATTTATGTGCATTTGAATAATAACACTTTCATTGTTGCAGGAATACCAAGGACTAACAATAAGGAACCCTAAAAGAACTTGAGACCACTGTCTCACAAGAATTATGCAGTCTTTTTGAAAATTCAGTGATGCAGACCTTACCACACACTGTTTGCTTTAAAGTACAGTTAGCAAATCATCTGAAATAGTTATTTAGAACATTAATAAAAATCAAAATTTTGTTGTATGTGCTATAACATAATTGTTAGAAAGTTATTTCCACTTAACAATAAAATCATCCTTGGCAGAAGAAGATACAAAAATACCTTGAGACATTTATATTTATAACTTTCACGTCATGTCAGTCAGTTCAGTCGCTCAGTCGTGTCTGACTCTTAGTGACCACGTGGACTGCAGCATGCCAGGCTTCCCTGTCCATCATCAATTCTCAGAGCTTGTTCAAACTCATACCCACCGAGTTAAGTCATGTAATGTCCTTTAATCAATCAGTCGCTGTTTTTACATCATAATTACATTATAGAGTCAATCATATTACGTAGAAAAAAAGGAAAATAAACTTAAAAAAAAGAATGTAAACAGGCTCATTCCTTTATGAGACATTGCTGGCCCTAGCTTTGTGTGGCTCCCAGTCAGCAAGGGACTCTCTCCTTTTCTTTCCATATCCTCAACAATAAACAAAATAAGCTATGAATGATTCATGGAGTCACAACTATTCTCACCCTTCCCTTAGTTGTGAACTATCCTTAGGTTATATTCATACTCTCATGGCAATTAAATAAGAATCAATTGTGTACTTTTTAGGTTACTTATCTTATTCAGGAAAGTATTATTCAGATTTATCCTATAGAGAACAATAAACTGAAATTATAAAAAGAAAGAGGAAAGTGAAAGAGGAGAGTGAAAAAGCTGACTTAAAACTCAACATTCAAAAAAACTGAGATCATGGCATCTGGTCCCATCACTCCTTAGCAAATACATGGAGAAACAATGGAAACAGTGACAGACTTTATTTTCTTGGGTTCCAAAATCACTGCAGATAGTGACTGCAGCCATGAAATTAAAAGATGCTTGCTTCCTGGAAGAAAAGCTATGACCAACCTGGATAGCATATTAAAAAGCAGAGACATTACAGATAATGTAATGTAATAGCATTACAGTCAAAGCTATGATTTTTCCTGTAGTCATGTATGGATGTGAGAGTTGGACTATAAAGAAAGCTGAGTGCCAAAGAATTGATGCTTTTGAACTGTGGTGTTGGAGAAGACTCTTGAGAGTCCTTTGGACTGCAAGATCAAACCAGTCAATTGTAAAGGAAATTAGTTCTAAATATTCATTGGAAGGACTGATGCTGAAGCCAAAGCTCCAATACTTTGGCCACCTGATGCAAAGAACTGACTCATTTGAAAAGACCCTGATGCTGGGAAAGATTGAAGGTGGGAGGAGAAGGGGATGACAGAAGATGAGATGGTTGGATGGCATCACCGACTCAATGGACATGAGTTTGAGTAAACTCCCGGAGTTGGTTATGGACAGGGAAGCTTAGTGTCCTTCAGTCCATGGGGATGCAAACAGTTGGACACAACTGTGTAACTGAACTGAACCGAGAACAGTAAACAAGATCCTGTGGAAGGCCTTATACCATACTTATAAATTATTTATACTTTTCAAATGCATTTTTTCTCAATCCTCTAAAGAAAAAAATACATTCAAGATAATCAACAATAATATCCCACTTATAAATAGGCATTCCATGTACACCATGGTGAAATACTATAGCATAAAATAACCCAGGAAGAAAAATTATTTCAAAGAAATATGATGCATATTGTCATATTTTTAAACAGTAGAAAAATAATAAAGAATTGAAATATACTCAAAGTTTTATTACCATCATCATATTAATAGAACCAGTTACCATGATGATCTTATAATTTTGCCTTCCAAGTAGAACACTTTTAAAAGTGAAGAGGAAATATCAGTTTAATTATACAGAGAAATAAGTATGAACCAGAATGATTCTGAGAAAATGAGGGCTATTGTATCTTAAACTTTGACCATATGTAACACATACAAAATTCAATTTCTTCCTGACATAAAAATAAAGCTTCAGTTCCAGAGAAAAATGTCACAGAAGAAAGATCAGAAAAGTGTGATCCTTGGAAAGAGAGTTGTTGCTAGCATGTGTATCTGTTGTTGCTATTCAATCAGGGGTGTCTGACTCTTTGCGACCCCATGGACTGCAGCGTGCCAGGATTCCTTGTCCCTCACCATATTCCAGAGCTTGCTCAAACTCATGCCCATTGAGTTGGTGATACCATCCAACCATCTCATCCTCTGCAGTCGTCACTGCAGATGGCGACTGCAGCCATGAAGTTAAAAGACAGTTCCTCCGTGGAAGAAAAGCTATGACCAACCTGGACAGCATATTAAAAAAGAGAGACATTACTTTGCCAGAAAAGGTCCATCTAGTCAAAGCCACGCTTTTTCCAGTAGTCATGTATAGATGTGAAAGTTGGACTATAAAGAGAGCTGAGCACCAAAGAATTGACGCTTTTGAACTGTGGTGTTGGAGAAGACTCTTGAGAGTCCCGTGGACTGCAAGGAGATCCAACCAGTCCATCCTAAAGGAAATCAGTTCTGAACATTCATTGAAAGCACTGATGCTGAAGCTGAAACACCAATACTTTGGCCACCTGATGCGAAGAATTGACTCATTTGAAAAGACCCTGATGCTGGGAAAGATTAAAGGCAGGAGAAGAAGGGGATGACAAAGGATGAGATGGTTGGATGACATCACCGACTTGATGGACATGAGTTTGAGTAAGCTCCAGGAGTTGGCGATGGACAGGGAAGCCTGGTGTTCCGCAGCCCATGGGGTGACAAAGAGTCGGACATGACTGAGAGACTGAACCGAACTGATCTCATCCTCTGTCGTCTCCTTATCCTTCTGCCTTGAATCTTTGCCAGCATCAGGGTCTTTTCTAATGAGTCAGTTCTTCACATCAGGCGGCCAAAATACTGGAGCTTCAGTTTTATCATCAGTCCTTCCAAAAATATTCAGGATTGATTTCCTTTAGGATTGACAGGTTTGATTTCCTTTCAGGCCAAGGGACTCTCAAGAGTCTTCTCCAACACCACAGTACAAAAACATAACTTCTTTAGTGTTCAGCCTTCTTTATTGTCCAATTCTCACATCAATACACGACTACTAGAAAAACCACAGGTTTGACTAAACAACCTTTGTTGGAACAGTGTACCTCTGTGTGTATCTGCGGTGATTAATTTTACATATCAACTTGACTGCACCATGGTGTATCCAGATATTTGACCAAACATTCATTATTCTGGGTATTCTAGTGAGTGTTTTGGGAAGCAATTAACATTTCAATCAGTAGACTGAGTAAAGAAGATTTCTATCCATAATATGGGTGAAGTTTATCTGGTAAAATTAAGGCCTGAATAGAACAAAAAGGCTATTATTGTTCAGTTGCTTAGTTAGGTCCAACACCTTGTGACCCCATGGACTGCAGCACACCAGGCTTTCCTCAAAGAGGAAAAGAGTTTGCTCAAAATTATGTCCACTGGATTGAGTCCATGATGCCATCCAAATATCTCATCCTCTGTTGCCTGCTTCTCTTCTTGCTCTCAATCTTTTCCAGCATCAAGGTCTTTTCAATGTTTCAGCTCTTCACAAAGTATTTGGCCACCACATACTCTGGTGGCAAAAGTACTGGAGTTTCAACTTCAGCATCAGTCCTTCCAATGAATATTCAGTGTTGATTTCCTTTAGGATTAACTGATTTGATCTCCTTATAGTCCAAGAGACTCTCAACAGTCTTCTCTAGCACCACAATTCAAAAGCATCAATTCTTCAGTGCTCAGCCTTTTCATGGTCCAACTCTCACATCTGTACATGACTGCTGGAAAAACCACAGCTTTGACTAGATGGACCTTTGTCAGCACAGTAATATCTCTGCTTTTTAATATGCTGTCTAGTTTGGTAATAGCTTTTCTTCCAAGGAGCAAGCATCTTTTAAATTTCTGGTTGCAGTCACTAACTGCAGTGATTTTGGAGCCCAAGAAAATAGTCTTTCACTTTTTCCATTGCTTCCCCATCTATTTGCCATGAAGTGATGGAACTGGATGCCATTATCTTAGTTCTTTGAATGATGAGTTTTAAGGCTGACCCTCCCACAAATAGAAAATTTTTCCTGACAGCATTTGAGCTTGCACATCAGTCTTTTTCTTTCTGCAAGTCAAGGTGAAATAGCTGCTCTTCCTGGAACTTGAGCCTGCTGGCTCTCAGACTAGAACTATAGCATCATCTCCTCTGGTTTCTCCAGATCTCACACTGGTTTCTCTTTGGACTCACACTGGAATTGAGGCAGGAGATAGGTGGGATCCAGACAGAACAGTTTCTCTCTTGTGGACAGAAATCCATAATAGCAGAAACTCTATAAAAGCAGGATGATGAAGGAGGCTGGGCCCTGCCTCAGTAGGAGATAAAAGACCATATATCCCTCATTCTCAAAGTCAAGGTGACCTCCATGACTACACAAATGCAGAAAAGCTCCTTGGAGGTAGAAAAAGGGAGGAGGTATCAGCTCATAGTGATGTCAGCTACCCATAATCCTTTTCATTAGAATCCATCTTGGCTAAGAGATGAGCATCCATAAATGGGAGGTTCCTAAGATACACCAAATGCAGACTCACAACCAGGCAAATCAAAATGACTGGAAAAGGAAACCCAGAAAAAAAGGCCCCATAAAGTGATTGAAACTACTATGAGGGCACAACTGTTTCTCTGAGTCCACCCATGTGTCTGTCCACACACCTGTACTCTTTTTCCTCCTAATAAACATTTCACTTATTTCACTGTTTTTCTTCTTTGTGGGAGTTCTTTTTTCTGCTAAGTCAAAGGGTCAGGGCCTTGTCCCTGACTAGTCTACTGGCTAGGGTTCTGTGCTCTGATCATTGTGACCCAACCTCAGGACTGGGAACTGAAGCCCTTCTTCAAGCCACTGCATGCCAAGCCCACCCAAAATCAGACAAAATCATCAGCTCTTCTGGGTCTTTAACTCACCAATTCAGCCTACAGATCTCGGCATGTGTACTGTTTCTCTGTAGAAACCTGATAAATAGAGAATCCTTATCAATATACCCTGAGATATTTCTTTTATGGGGAGTGAACTCAGGGTGCACTGGAAAGACAGGAATAAAAGGAAGTAGATTAAGTATATGCTATTGAGCTGGTTACATCATAGGCACTTGGGATTCAGTCCTGCTGTGGAACTCAGACAGATTTGGGCATGCTCCAAGGTCATTCCACTTGATGGATAAGGGAGAGGAGTATTTAGGGAATATTGACCAATTCTCATTAGAGGCTGTTTGAGGATTTCTGGGGGTGTTATTTTCCTGGCATCCCTGTCTACTCAGTACACAGGAATGGTGTGGATCAAAAGGATGTGGGTGTCTCCCCAGTATCTTCCTCTATGAAGTGAAATACATAGTAGCATAGAAGAGAGGAAAACAGAATATAATTTCATTCTCTTAATTCTAAGTAGGTTATTAGAGGGACTTCCCTGGTAGCTCAGCTGGCAAAGAATCTACCGGCAATGCTGGAGACCCTGGGTCAATTCCTGGGTTGGGAAGACCCCCTAGAGAGGCTACCCAACAATATTCTTGGGCTTCCTTGGTGGCTGAGATGGTAATGAATCCACCTGCAATGTGGGAGACCTTGGCTCAATCCCTGGTTTGGGAAGATTCCCTGGAGGAGGGCAAGGCAACCTACTCCAGTATTCTTGTCTGGAGAATCCCCATAGACAGAGGAGCCTGGCGGGCTACAGTTCATGCAGTCACAAAGATTCAGACACAACTAAGAACAGCACAGCATAGTTTATTAGAGGTGAGAATTTGTATAAATACAGTCCCCTGAAGCATGGTTCAGCATTCCCTCTAGATCCAAATTACAGAATTTGAATTATAGCAAATGTAAAAGCAGATAATATCTTTAGCAAGTATTTTTGTGAAACTTTTAGGAAGATCACCAAATAATCTCTAGGTTAGCAAAATCAAATCATATACTGTGCTGTGCTGTGCTTAGGCGCTCAGTCATGTCTGGCTCTTTGGGACCCCATTGTCTGGTTAACCTATCTCTTAATTAATATTGAAATCTACTCATTTCATTTTTATAGCTTCACAACCTTTCTTTCATCTAGTCTACCATAACAGTGAATGGTCTTCCCTGTGTCAACTTTTACACCACTAAATTGTACTTCTGGAACTAAACAAAATTGTTTTCTCAAACATATGCCTGATGATATCAATTTTTGTGTTGTCTTCACTCTTAAGATTAAAAGCAAAATAATCAGCATGACCTTTAAGTCCTATCCTGACCTACACAGGTCCTCACTGTCATACCTTGTAACACTCAATTCATTCTTTAAATTCCAGGTAATTATATTTTCTTCCATGTACTTTAGTGAACATGTTTCTTCTTAACTTTATACAAATTGTGTGAAATGCTCCATTTGGGGAGGATTGTTTGCCTTTTGAACTCTTTTAAACCTTAACCCAAACATCATTTACTATGGACAAGCATTTATTACCCTTATATTCGGTCAGATATCTCTGTTACATTTTCTCTTTTTCAACCATGTGTAATTTTTAAAAGGCATTGCTGTATCCTCAGTGTCTAGCATAGTGCTTTATACAGAATCTGTGCTTAATAAATAAATTATTAAATGAAGAAACACATTAAATGTATTTCCTTATCACTTTAATTCACTAGTTTTAAAATTTTAAAACAGTGATAATTGAAATGTTATTGAGGTCTGCATTTGTATGTAGAATTAATAAATGCTCATGTCACAAATCTTTGTCTTTTATTCTTAGCACATATTTAATTTCATTGTCTACTGCTGATTATTTTCCTGATATAAATTTTCTACATTAGAAAATATTAGATAACAACTTTCCATGATTATACAAATGACAACTTGTTTTTAATGTATATACCACATAAGTAAATGACTTTTCTCTCCTCATCTGACTTTGAAAAGGGAATACTCAATTATGAAGAGTTTTTTTATATAATCAGTCAAAATTCTAGTTTATAATATCATGAAATGTCAGTATTTCTGTTTAAACATACCATGTTTTCTATGTACTCAAAATTACAATTTTACCACCTCAAAACTACAGTAATGTGATTATTATCCCAAACCTGACTCTCAAATATTCTTTTTGGAGGACAGGAAATCACTTGGGCTTTAATGAGATTTTTACTTAATAACAAATATCTCTATCATTATGATTCCTATTATATTTTCATTGTTCACTTTATTGTGTCCATAAGGAGCTGATTAAATACTGC
Organism: Odocoileus virginianus; assembly: GCF_023699985.2. Classification (NCBI taxonomy): domain Eukaryota; kingdom Metazoa; phylum Chordata; class Mammalia; order Artiodactyla; family Cervidae; genus Odocoileus; species Odocoileus virginianus. Next base: position 21,017,757 of record NC_069698.1, read on the forward strand.
TAGCAAATTATCAGTAACATTCTATAAATATCTTTAAATTAGTATAGAACTCCTATTCTTACTCAGACATCTGTTAGCCTACAAAAAAGACCAAAGGAAAGAAAAAAAGCAAACAAACTGTAGTCATCTCAAAATTGAATTAATTTTAAGAATCATGTTTCCAGGATTTCTTCAAAATATTTATTTTAATAATTGAAATCCCAATGTAAACCTATTTTTCTGTTATTTATATATTAAAATAAATGGGAAATTTTCAGTAGCAACACAATGCACAATAGATAGTAATATTCCAAAATAGTATTCAAACTTATGCATATATTATGCCATTAATCTTTTTTATAATCCAGATGTGAATAGTAGTCCAGCATGTCTTTGCTACTTAGTATAAAGAATGACAGTGATTTTCCTGGTGGTCCAATCGTTAGGACCACATGCTTCCACTGCAGAGGGCATGTGTTTATCCCTGGTCACAGGAACTAAAATACCACATGCTGCATGGTGTGGCCAAGAAAAAAAAAGAATTGCAAATTTTTTTTTTTTTGCCCCTGTCCATATTTAGATTATTTGTAGATTTTCTTCTTGGTTGTACTTTACTTGGACAGTAATTCCATGCTTGCTTTGGAAATAATCTCTCTATTTTCCAGTCTAGGTACAATGTGAGATGCATTTCATCCTACTCCTCTTCTTCACAAAACAGAATGACATATTTTATCTTTTTCTTCAATACTTTGTGGATGTGGATGATGTTCTGTTTTTAAATTACTGATATAATGTATTGTACTATACCAATTAAACATTAAAAAAATGGGGAGTTAGTAGAAATGTATTATTACTACCACTATTAATTCACACTTGCTTTATACTATATGTTAAACTCAGTTTTTGCAAGGTAATAATTTCCATGATGTTTCTAAGATGTCTTCAAATAAGACAACTCTAACAATATCATATTTATTAACCATAAGTTTATGTATACAATAATAGATTTATTGCAGATAATATGCAATGTTTATAATATGTTACTATATATACACACAGATGAATGACAGAGAACAGTAAATAATTAGAATAAATTATTTCAGGATATATACTGCTATTATAAAACACTGTACTTGGTAAAATATGCATTTTTTTACACGTCTTCTTCATTCATCACACTTTGAACATCAAAATCTAAGACCTTAACCTATTCGATTGTGTGTTGTCAGATCCTAACAAAATGCTTGCTATGTTGGAAGAGTTCTTTAAAGGTTAGATGAATATGTGAATGAGTTCTTTCCTACTTCTTTCAAAATACAAGCAAGTAAGGAAGTTTTGCACAAGTATATAAAATATAAGGATAGAGTCATTCATCTACAAATTATTTTTCAGCAGTTTTTAACAAGAAAAATATGCAGATACTTTAAAGGGCAATGTTTCTTTCCTTCCTAAGCTTTTTTTAATAGGAAAATATACTTTAGCTTTCATCTTTAAAATTAACAAGATGCTTTAAAAAACACATTTTTAAAGAACTAATTATTTTACTTATATGAAAGACTCTAGGGCTCATTTATGTGTGTGTGCATAGTCGCTCAGTTGTGTCCAACTCTTTGCAGCCCCATGAACTGTATCCTGCCAGGCTCCTCTGTCCATGGGGATTCTCCAGGCAAGAATACTGGAGTGGGTTGCCTTGCCCTCCTCCAGGGAATCTTCCCAACCCAGGGATTGAACCCAGATCTCCTGCATTGCAGGGAGATTCTTTATCATCTGAGCCACAAGGGAAGCCCCAGAATACCAGAGTTGGTGGCTTATCCCTTCTCCAGGGGATCTTGCCAACCCACGAATTGAACCAGGGTCTCCTGAACTGCAGACAGATTTTTTACCAGCTGAGCTACCAGGTCTCATTTAAAAAGAAGCACAATTACTTTCAAGAGACAGATTAATGGACAAAATGTTAGCTTTTAAATTATTATTCAAAAATTTAAAATTGTTATGAACTTGAAAAGTAAAGATACCCCCTATTTTATTTGAATGATTTAGTATTTGAAACAAAGTAAAGATATGGATCCAGTGGAATGGATTTTCTATTTTTAACAAAGATCTTAGAAATTTGAAAAGATGTGACATATGACTGCTTTCCAAGATGTACAAAAAACTCTTAAAACTCAACAAAAAGACAAAACAACCTAATTAAAAAATAAAAATAAAAAATCTAAGCAGACACCTCACAAATATATACACAAAAGGAAAATAATCATATGACAAGATGCTCAGCATCAAGTGTCATCATGGAATTGCAAATTTAAACAATGAGATACCACTACACATCATTTGCCGATGTGTGTGCGCTCAGTCTAGTCAATAGTGTTTAACTCTTTGGGACCCTGTGGACTCTAGACTGCCTGTCTCCTCATGTCCATGGGATTCTTCAGGCAAGAATACTGGAGGGGGTTGCTGTGCCCACCTCCAAGGGATCTTCCTGACCCAGAAGTTGAACTGGCATCTCCTGCACTGCAGGTGGATTCTTTTGCCCACAGAATCATCTGGGAAGCCTACACATTATACAGAGTGGACAAAATCCAAAAGCGTGACACCACGAAATGCTGATGAGTAGTTAGAGTAACAAGAACTCTCATTCACTGCTGGTGGGAAAGCAAAATGGTTCAGCCACTTTAGGTGATAGTTTGCAGCTTCCTAAAAACTAAGCATGCCTTCCCATAATAATATATACATAGTACAAGATAAACATATTAGTTTTTATATTCACTTAATTTATTTGTCTTTCACTAAAATGTGTTTCAGAGAAGGCAATGGCACCCCACTCCAGTACTCTTGCCTGGAAAATCCCATGGACAGAGGAGCCTGGTAGGCTGCAGTCCATGGGGTTGCGCAGAGTCGGACACGACTGAGCAACTTCACTTTCACTTTTCACTTTCATGCATTGGAGAAGGAAATGGCAACCCACTCCAGTGTTCTTGCCTGGAGAATCCCGGGGACGGGGGAGCCTGGTGGGCTGCTGTCTATGGGGTCGCACAGAGTCGGACACTACTGAAGAGACTTAGCAGCAGCAGCAAAATGTGTTTAAATTAAAATTCAAATAACTTTACTCAAAGGAGTTGAAAATTTATGTTTATGCTTACTTATGAATATATACAGTAGTTATTTTCATAATTGCCAGAAATTGGAAGTAACTAAGATAGCTTTTAGTCGGCAAATGGATAAAGAAACACTGGTACATACAGTGAAATATTATTCAGCAGTAAGAAGAAATGTGCTATCAAGTCACAGGAAGATATTTTGGAATCTTAAATACATATTGCTAAATGAAAGAGGACAGTCTGAAAAGGTTATATCCTATATAATTCCAACTATGTTAAATCCTAGAAAATGCAAAACCACTGTCAATTAAAATATCAATGATTATCACGGAATCTGTGGGAGAAAAAGAGCAATCAAAAAGTAAAGTACATGGTTTTAAGGACAGTGAGCTTATTTTCTATGATATTGTAAATATGGCATTATACATTGGTCAAGAACTATACAACATAAAGAATGAACACTAAAATAAATTATAAATTTTTGTTAACAATAGTCTATTAATATTAGTTCATCAACTGTAAAAATCATACTATAATAATGCAAAATGTTAATAATAAGAGAAACTGTGAGGAGGTGGGATACCAGTGTATATGAGAACTCTTTGCTTTTCAATCAATCTTTCTGTTAAACAAAGTCAGCTTTAAAGAATAAAGCTTATAGATTTAAAAGAAAAAAAAAAAAGTCTATGAACCCAGACAGTAAAAACCATCTCTGCTGATATATTAACAGTTAATACAATAAAGCTGAATATATTAATAGATTGCACTAGTTTTCTAACCATATGTTTTTCTCTAAGAATTATCTGTGTGTGTGTTATGATTCATTCAGAAAATAGGGCTAGCATAATCTGAGAGTGCTGGGACCTTGAATGGGCGGTCTCTAAAAAAATAAGCCTTTATCTTTTAAAAATAGACTTATCTATTTTTTCAATGAATAATTGCTTTCAATGTTGCGTTTCTGCTGTAAAACGAAGTGACTCAGCTCTGTGTATACATGGATCCCCTCTTCACTGGCCCCACTCTCACTCCCCCATCCCGTTATGTGGGTCAGCACGGAGCCCTGAGTTGAGCTCCCTGTGCTGAAGGCATCTTCCCACTAGCTGTCTATTTCACACATGATAATGCATATATGTCAATCCCCATCTCCCAGTTGATAACACTTATGTGTGGGATCTAAAATACAACACAAATGAACTCATTTGCAAAACACAAACAGACCTACAGACACAGAGAACAGCTTTGTGGTTGCCAAGGGGATGGGGGTTAGGGAAGGGATGAATAGGGAGTTTGGAATTACCAGATGCAAGCTATCATATAGAGAATAAATAAGCTATAAGAACCTATTGTATAGCACAGAGAACTAGATTCAATATCTTGCATAAACCATAATGAAAAAGAATGTATACGTATGTATATATGTATAACTGAATCATTTTGCTGTACAACATAAATGAACACAACATGAGAAGTCAACCATGCTATGCTTAGTTGCTCAGTCATGTCCGACTCTTCGTAACCCCTTGGGCTGTGGCCCGCCGGCTCCTCTGTCCATGGGGATTCTCCAGGCAAGAATACTGGAGTGGGTCACCACGCCCTTCTCCAGGGGATCTTCCCAACCCTGGGATCAAACCCACGGCACAGGTGAATTCTTTACCATCTGAGCCACCAGGGAAACCCAGATCAGTCATAATTCAATTAAAAAAAAATGGGAAAGGACAAGAGATTCATAAAATGAAATTAGTTATTACATTGAACATTTAAAATACAAGGTAGTAATGATTTATATTTATTTTCTCAATTTTAGGTTTTACTTGCCAAAATCATTTCTGTCTCATTTTATTATTCAATTTTTATTCTCTATTAAAATGACTTAAAGTTATCTTCAAAAGATACGTGGACATCTATATTATACATGGATCATATCATTTGGGGACTCTTTTTGACATATTTTTATGAAATTAATTTCCTTTCTTAAAATAATGTTAAAACTTATAAAAAGTTTTATACATACTTATTTTATGATGAGTTTGATCAAGAAAGACCACTTGAGACTATATTATTTTAACCTATGAATTTGTTATCTTTTTAAATTATGGAATCTCTACTCGCGAATACATACATTCTTCTTCACTGGGCTTTAATAGCACAAGAAATGTTAATTCTATTCATAATATAAATTTTACAGGAACACTTTGAATTCCTGCACTTAGATCACTTAAAATATTTTGTGATCCAATTACTTTTAACATTTTGTTATTGCTGGGACTAAATAAAACATTCCCATTACCTATATAAAAAATTAACTCATGACCAGCATGTGCCAGTAATATATTACTATGGGTGATATACTAAGTGAATGTGTTTTCCCTGAAAAAAGTTGAAAAATAGAGGTTGTACATTAGGCCAATTTTAATAATATAATTAAATGTATTTTTTTCTAAGTGACACACATACACATACATAGATCATTTCATGATTCTAGCAGGTACATGTTTTATGAGCTTTGTGAAATATTTTGGGCTCTATTAAACATACTTCCAACGCACCTTCATATATAAATGTGGCATTTTGTTAATCAAAATAACTATTTTATGTGGAAAAGTTAATCTAAAGATAATTTTCATTTTACCTTTAGCAGTTCCTCTATTTATATCTGTCCTTCTGTACCATAGAAAATTTGTGGTAGATGAGATAATTAGAAAACCAACATTTTACAGATTAAGATGCCAGATGAGTGAGAGATGTTACTTTAAAATACAACTTGTAACATTCACCTTTATATCTAATAAACCTATATAGCCTGAAACATTTAATCAAGCACTCTCTATAATAAATAGAAATGTAGTGGAAGCATAATTGCTACAACTAACATGGGACAAGTTAAACTGTTCTGGGTTAAAGGGATATATAAGTTTGCGTAGGAAGGATTGAGTTGGTGGGAATTAATTACTTTGCAAATGAAAAAGGACAAATGCCAAAGTCTACACTTAATGAAGAATCTCTGCCTACGTTTGAAAATATTTCTGTTCTGTGTCATATATATCTACAGTGGAAATGAAGTTGGGTTCATGCTGCGTGCATGCTAAGTCACTTCAGACATGTCAGACTCTTTACAACCCATGGACTGTAGCCCACCAGGTTCCTCTGTCCACGGTATTTTCCAGGCAAGAATACTGGAGTAGGCTGACATGCCCTCCTCAAAAATAAAGTTACAAACAAAAAAATAATCAAAGCTTCCAAGCTCATCTGTATTCAATCTCTCCTACTATAAACAGAATTTTATTTTTTATTCTATTTTATTGAAACAAGTAGAATCAAAGTAGAACTGATCAAGTACAAGAAGTGGTCCCAGAAAATAGTAGATATATACAGTCAAGACTTCAGTTCCTCTAGAAACAAAGTAATTCTCTCTAAAAGCCCAAAATAAGAAAGGAAACTCTTTAGAAATACAAATTTGTAATATAACATGCTAAAAAGAAAAAGGATTAATTGTATTATTTATTTGCCTGTTAACTAGAATGGAAATAAAAGCCTCAAGAAGGTAAAGACCAAGACTGTAAATTGACCATTTAACTCCTTGTATTATTATGGTAATGAATCTAGCAGCTTTTTGGCTATTAAAGGTACATAATGCGTTTCTTAATTTTAGTTATTAACCTAATTGATCTCATTTAAACACAATTTCAACACTGAATCTTCCTAAGTCATTCCCTTCATCCCTTCCTCCCTCCCTTCCTCTCTCTCTCTCTCTCTTTTTTTCCTTACCAGGTTTCTCACAAATTCTCACACTGAATTTGTTTAGGCTCACAAGCAGGAGGTCTTCTATAATTTAGACTATCTACTGTTTTAAAAGTTGATGCCTGTGTATGTGTGAATAGTTACTTCTTGTATAAGCAAACTATGGTATGGTTACACAATAAAAATACTAAAAAATTATTATTGATAGCATAAAATTTCATGGCTCAATGATTGTGTATATTTATACCTTACAACACGCATACACGTAACACTTAAAACCTGGGCTCTTATTTATCCATATTGGCAGTTCAATGTCACAGCACTAAAATGTTTTCTCAAAACACTCATTATTTTGAAATATTCTAATCTGTCTCTTGTGTTTTCATTTTCAATAACAGTTGATTTTTACATAATTGTGTCAATATCACACACAGAAAATGAATGTTTAGTTATTTTCTTATTTTCTGTGCTTTTACATAGTTCTTTCTGTTAGTGGATGTAACATATTCTTACTGAGAATTAAACAAAATATGACTCATACAATCTGTTCATCTAAAGACTGAATCAGAAAAATAAAATATTATTGTTTTAAGGGGATTTGTATAAAATAGTAAGATGAATTGGAATTTCCATTTAAAAAAGAGAGTGACTTTTTTCACTGCTCGGGTGTAACACATGCTATTACCTGTTATTTGTAATTTGAAACCACTTGTGGTACACAGTGAAAAGTCTATATTTTCTTAAATTTCAAGTTTAAATAAATTCTTTTCCGTATATGACATTAAAATTTAAGATTAATATTTTATAAAGCAATGAATGCTCCTATGACATATTTTATAGGCTGAGTCCTACTAAACTGTATGCCATAGTGTTACAGAATTAAAACATTTAGCTCTAGGAACATAATTCCTCATCCAATGTGTTCTCATTATGCTCCTTAACACTATGTGCTTAGTGCTTATGTCTTATTTCTCATCAAACTTGCCTTTCGACAATAACACAGAATTTTTATTTCAAGTGTAGTCATAACTTCCCAAGTGCAGGAATACATACTTACTCTTGTCAGTCGCCACAGAAAACAATGACATCTCTTCTGCTCTGGGAATCCAAAAGCTGTTCCTCTATTGAGGCCAGTCTTTGCAATTGCTCATAATAGGAACATTGTAAAATTGTACGGAATTTCTACATTTATGTCCCACAAACTCTAGACTCATCACCTTTTTACTTTTCCAATTCTTCTTTCTATTTTCCCTCATTTGCATCTACAGAATTTCCACATCATGCATACTGCACATGTGGACTTATGTACAGTCAAGATCTGTTGTCTCTGGAAGTATTTACTGAGATCCTTTAATCACTATTCATAGGTGTTTAGGAAGACCACACCCAACCTGACCAGTTTGCTCTAATTTTCATGCAAACTGGTATTAAATGTCGCTCTTCACTTTTCATTCTTCATTTCATCCCTGAGGAATGTTCTGCATCCCTAGAGGAACGTTCAGTATTATCATCAGTTAGTTTTAATTAACTTCACATACTTGAATGATAGTATGTGAGATGCTAGAAAAAATAATTTAAATAGATCTGGCCTCTGCCTTCTAGCCATTAACATATTAAACCATGACAGATGAGTTTTTATTTTTAATTGCCATAAAGTATAATATTTGTCATGTAAACCTTTATTTAATTGTGTTCCTCCACGAAGATGAAGTTTGCTTAATAATGTACGCTGAAATGTGATAAACAGCTAAGTATATACTTTCTGGGCATTTATATGTAATAGTTCCATTTTGGACCCCCAGGGGAGTGAAAAGGACTTTGGAAGCTAACAATTGGCATCTTATAGCTCACCTGAAATAATCTCAACAGTCATAAACAATTCTCTAGAATCTAAAGAATAATCAGATAAAGTCACTCTATGCTTGAGGGGTGGAAAAAGAAAAGGTAAGTTTATTCTATGACCAGCTCTAAAGGAGGACAGAGACTAATATGTCTAGCAATTACAGAAATTAGCATGATTAACCACATGTCTTTATAATAGCAGGTCTAGTTCTGCTTTAATACTTGTGCTTTGTAGGTAAAAATTATCAGCATACACATTACTGAATTGTCCCCAGTCCCAAAAGAATCTAATTCAGAACCCTCTTCAGAATATTTAAAGTGTCTGTTGCTCAGTCATGTCTGAATCTTTTCAATCCCCTGAACTGTAGCCCAACAAGCTCCTCTGAACATGGAATTCTCCAGGGAAGAATACTGGAGTGGGTTGCCATTTCCTTCTCAAGGTTATCTTCCTAACTCAGGGATCAAACCTAGATCTGTTGCATTGCAGGCAGATTCTTTACCATCTGAGCCACCAGGGAAATCCTCAGAATATTTAGAACAAACCTAAATTCTCTAACAAATCTCTCCTAACTTTTTCTTATATACACCCAAAGATTAAAATCGTTTTCTGTATGATTTTTCTAGACTGTTGGTAGGTTTCTGGTGATCTCTGGCTGGTGATCTTTAACATTCTTTATGACAATTTTTATTATTTTTCTTTTACTATGTGTTGAAAATTGCAGCTAGCCTAATAAACACAAGTATTTTTAAACAGTCTTATTTGGCTTTGTATAAAGGTGAAAATAAAGTTTAAATTGACATACTGATGATCAGGGTATTCTTGATATACTGAATACATAACATTTCATATTATAAAAGATATATTAATTAAGTAAGAAGACATAGTAAAATGAAGGAACTATAGAATGAATGCTAATGTTTCCCCAAAGTTCCATACAGTCTGCAAAAATAAGACTGGAAGCTGACTGTGGCTCAGATCATGAACTCTTTAATGCAAAATTCAGACTTAAATATAAGAAAGTAGGGAAAGCCACTAGAAGATTCAGGTGTGACCTAAATAAAAGCACTTATGATTATACCGTGGAAGTGACAACTAGATTCAAGGGATGAGATCTGATTGACAGAGTGCCTGAAGAACTATGGATGGAGGTTCATGACATTGTACAGGAGGCGGTGATCAAGACCATCCCCAAGAAAAAGAAACACAAATAGGCAAAATGGTTGTGTGACGAGGCCTTATAAACAGCTGAGAAAAGAAGCTAAAAGCAAAGGAGAAAAATAAAAATATACCCATTTGAATGCAGAGTTCCAAAGAATAGCAAGGAGAGATAAGAAAGTCTTCTTCAGCAATCAATGTAAAGAAATAGAGGGAAAAGACAGAATGGGAAAGACTAGGTAGAGATCTCTTCAAGAAAATTAAAACACCAAGGGAGCATTCCATTTAAAGACGGGAACAATAAAGGACAGAAATGGTAGGGACCTAACAGAAGCAGAAGATATTAAGAGGGGGCAAGAATACACAGAAGAACTATACAAAAAAGATCTTCCACAAACGGAGACCAAAAGAAAGCAGGAGTCGCAATACTCATATCAGATAAAATAGACTTTCAAATAAAGGAGGTGAAAAGAGACAAAGAAGGACACTACATAATGATCAAAGGATCAATCCAAGAAGAAGATATAACAATTATAAATATATATGCACCCAATATAGGAGCACCACAATATGTACGACAAATACTAACGAGTATGAAAGAGGAAATTAATAGTAACACAATAATAGTGGGAGACTTTACTACCCCACTCACAACTATGGATAGATCAACTAAACAGAAAATTAACAAGGAAACACAAACCTTAAATGACACAATGGACCAGCTAGACCTAATTAATATCTATAGGACATTTCACCCCAAAACAATCAACTTCACCTCTTTCTCAAGTGCACACGGAACCTTCTCCAGAATAGATCACATTCTGGGCCATAAATCTGGTCTTGGAAAATTCAAAAAAATTGAAATCATTCCAGTCATCTCTTCTGACCACAGTGCAGTAAGGTTAGATCTCAATTACAGAAAAAAAAATTGTTAAAAATTCAAACATATGGAGGCTAAATAACATGCTTCTGAATAACCAACAAATCATAAAAGGAATCAAAAAAGAAATCAAAATATGCATAGAAATGAATGAAAATGAAAACACAACAACCCAAAACCTATGGGACACTGTAAAAGCAGTGCTAAGGGGAAGATTCATAGCATTACAGGCTTACTTCAAGAAACAAGAAAAAAGCCAAATAAATAACCTAAATCTACATCTAAAGCAATTAGAGAAGGAAGAAATGAAGAACCCCAGGGTTAGTAGAAGGAAAGAAACCTTAAAAATTAGGGCAGAAATAAATGCGAAAGAAACTAAAGAGACCATAGCAAAAATCAACAAAGCTAAAAGCTGGTTTTTTGAAAAAATAAACAAAATTGACAAAGCATTAGCAAGACTTATTAAGAAACAAAGAGAGAAGAACCAAATTAATAAAATTAGAAATGAAAATGGAGAGATCACAACAGAAAACACTGAAATACAAAGGATCATAAGAGACTACTACCAGCAGCTCTATGCCAATAAAATGGACAACTTGGAAGAAATGGACAAATTCTTAGAGAAGTATAACTTTCTGAAACTGAACCAGGAAGAAATAGAAGATCTTAACAGAGCCATCACAAGCAAGGAAATCGAAACTGTAATCAGAAATCTTCCATCAAACAAAAGCCCAGGACCAGATGGCTTCACAGCTGAATTCTACCAAAAATTTAGAGAAGAGCTAACACCTATCTCACTCAAACTCTTCCAGAAAATTGCAGAAGAAGGTAAACTTCCAAACTCATTCTATGAGGCCACCATCACCCTAATTCCAAAACCAGACAAAGATGCCACAAAAAAAGAAAACTACAGGCTAATATCACTGATGAACATAGATGCAAAAATCCTTAACAAAATTCTAGCAAACAGAATCCAACAACATATTAAAAAAATCATACACCATAACCAAGTGGGCTTTATCCCAGGAATGCAAGAATTCTTTAATATCCACAAATCAACCAATGTAATACACCACATTAACAAATTGAAAGATAAAAACCATATGATTATCTCAATAGATGCAGAAAAAGCCTCTGACAACATTCAACATCCATTTATGATTAAAACTCTCCAGAAAGCAGGAATAGAAGGAACATACCTCAACATAATAAAAGCTATATATGACAAACCCACAGCAAGCATTACCCTCAATGGTGAAAAATTGAAAGCATTTACCCTGAAATCAGGAACAAGACAAGGGTGCCCACTCTCACCACTACTATTCAACATAGTTTTGGAAGTGTTGGCCACACCAATCAGAGCAGAAAAAGAAGTAAAAGGAATCCAGATAGGAAAAGAAGAAGTGAAACTCTCTCTGTTTGCAAATGACATGATCCTCTACATAGAAAACCCTAAAGACTCTACCAGAAAATTACTAGAGCTAATCAATGAATATAGTAAAGTTGCAGGATATAAAATTAACACACAGAAATCCCTTGCATTCCTATACACTAACAATGAGAAAACAGAGAAATTAAGGAAACAATACCACTCACCATTGCAACAAAAAGAATAAAATACTTAGGAGTATATCTACCTAAAGAAACAAAAGGCCTATACATAGAAAACTATAAAACACTGATGAAAGAAATCAAAGAGGGCACAAACAGATGGAGAAACATACCGTGTTCATGGATTGGAAGAATCAATATTGTCAAAATGGCTATTCTACCCAAAGCAATCTATAGATTCAATGCAATCCCTATCAAGCTACCAACGGTATTTTTCAAAGAACTAGAACAAATAATTTCACAATTTGTATGGAAATACAAAAAACCTCGAATAGCCAAAGTAACCTTGAGAAAGAAGAATGGAACTGGAGGAATCAACCTGCCTGACTTCAGACTCTACTACAAAGCCACAGTCATCAAGACAGTATGGTACTGGCACAAAGACAGAAATATAGATCAATGGAACAGAATAGAAAGCCCAGAGATAAATTCATGAACCTATGGACACCTTATCTTTGACAAAGGAGGGAAGGATATACAATGGAAAAAAGACAACCTCTTTAACAAGTGGTGCTGGGAAAACTGGTCAACCACTTGTAAAAGAATGAAACTAGAACACTGTCTAACACCATACACAAAAATAAACTCAAAATGGATTAAAGATCTAAATGTAAGACCAGAAACTATCAAACTCCTAGAGAAGAACATAGGCAAAACACTCTCCGACATAAATCACAGCAGGATCCTCTATGACCCACCTCCCAGAATATTGGAAACAAAAGCAAAAGTAAACAAATGGGACCTAATGAAACTTAAAAGCTTTTGCACAACAAAGGAAACTATAAGCAAGGTGAAAAGACAGCCCTCAGATTGGGAGAAAATAATAGCAAATGAAGCAACAGACAAAGGATTAATCTGAAAAATATACAAGCAACTCCTGCAGCTCAATTCCAGAAAAATAAATGACCCAATCAAAAAATGGGCCAAAGAACTAAACAGACATTTCTCCAAAGAAGACATACAGATGGCTAACAAACACATGAAAAGATGCTCAACATCACTCATTATCAGAGAAATGCAAATCAAAACCACAATGAGGTACCATTACACGCCAGTCAGGATGGCTGCTATCCAAAAGTCTACAAGCAATAAATGCTGGAGAGGGTGTGGAGAAAAGGGAACCCTCTTACACTGTTGGTGGGAATGCAAACTAGTACAACCACTATGGAGAACAGTGTGGAGATTTCTTAAAAAACTGGAAATGGAACTGCCATATGACCCAGCAATCCCACTTCTGGGCATACACATCGAGGAAACCAGACCTGAAAGAGACACATGCACCCCCAATGTTCATCGCAGCACTGTTTATAATAGCCAGGACATGGAAGCAACCTAGATGCCCATCAGCAGACGAATGGATAAGGAAGCTGTGGTACATATACACCATGGAATATTACTCAGCTGTTAAAAAGATTTCATTTGAATCAGTTCTAATGAGATGGATGAAACTGGAGCCCATTATACAGAATGAAGTAAGCCAGAAAGATACAGAACATTACAGCATACTAACACATATATATGGAATTTAGAAAGATGGTAACGATAACCCTATATGCAAAACAGAAAAGGAGACACAGATGTACAGAACAGACTTTTGGACTCTATGGGAGAAGGTGAGGGTGTGATGTTTTGAGAGAACAGCATGTATATTATCTATAGTGAAACAGATCACCAGCCCAGGGGGGATGCATGAGACAAGTGCTCGGGCCTGCACTGGGAAGACCCAGAGGAATCGGGTAGAGAGAGAGGTTGTGGGGGGGGGAGGGGATCGGGATGGGGAATACATGTAACTCCATGGATGATTCATATCAATGTATGACAAAGCCCACAGCAATGTTGTGAAGTAATTAGCCTCCAACTAATAAAAATAAATGAAAAAATATATAAAAAAATGAAAATAAAAAAAAGATCTTCATGACTCAGATAACCATGATGATGTAATCACTCACCTCGAGCCAGACATCCTGGAGTAGGAAGTGGGCCTTAGGAATCATCACTATAAACAAAACTAGTGAAGGTGATGGAATTCCACTTGAGCTATTTTAAATCCTAAAATATGATGCAGTGCAAGTGCTGCACTCAATATGGCAGCCAATTTGGAAAACTCAGGAGTGGCCACAGGACTGGAAAAGGTCACTTTTCATTCCAGTCCCAAAGAAAGGCAATGCCAAAGAATGTTCAAACAATTGCACAATTGCACTCATCTCACACACTAGCAAAAATGTTCAAAATTCTCCAAGCCAGGCATCAACAGCACTTGAACCATGAACTTCCAGATGTTCAAGCTGGTTTTAGAAAAGGCAGAGGGACCTGAGATTAAATTGCCAGCATCCTTTGGATCATAGAAAAATCACAAGACTTCCAGAAAAAGAAAATATCTATTTCTGCTTTATTGACTGCGCCAAATCCTTTGACTGTGTAGATCACAACAAACTAAGGAAAATTCCTAAAGAGATGCAAATACCAGACCACCTGACATGCCTCCTGAGAAATCTATATGCAGGTCAAAAAGCAACAGTTAGAACTGGCCATGGTACAACAGACTGATTCCAAATCAGGAAAGGAGAACATTAAGGCTGTATATTGTCACCCTGCTTTTTTAACTTATATGCAGAGTGCATCATGAGAAATGCCAGGCTGGATGAAGCACAAGCTGGAATCAAGATTTCTGGGAGAAATATCAATAATCTCAGATATGCAGATGACAGCATGCTTATGGCAGGAAGCGAAGAACTAAAGAGCCTCTTGATGAAAGTGGAAGAGGAATGTGAAAATGTTGGCTTAAAACTCAACATTCAGAAAACTAAGATCATGGCATCCAGTCCCATCACTTCATGGCAAATAGATGGGGAAATAATGGAAACTAAATGAAAGAATTTAATTTTTGTGGTTCCAAAATCCCTGCAGATGGTGATTGCAGCCATGAAATTAAAAGACTCTTGCTCCTTGGAAGAAAAGCTATGACCAACCTAGACAGCATACTAAAAAGCAGAAACTTCTTTACAAACAAAGTTTCATCTGGTCAAAGCTATGGTTTTTTCAGTAGTCGTGTATGGATGTCAGAGTTGAACTATAAAGAAAGCTGAGTGCTGAAGAATTGATGCTTTTGAACTATGGTGTTGGAGAAGACTCTTGAAAGCCCCTTGGACTGCAAGGAGATCCAACCAGTCCATCCTAAAGGAAATCAGTCCTGAATATTCATTAGAAGGATGGATACTGAAGCTGAAACTCCAATACTTTGGCCACCTGTTGGGAAGAACTGACTCATTTGAAAAGACCTTGATTCTGGGAAAGATTGAAGGTGGGATGAGAAGTGGACAACAGAGGATGAGATGGTTGGATGGCATCACCTACTCGATGGACATGAATTTGAGTAAACCCCGGGAGTTGGTGATGGACAGGGAAGTCTGGTGTGCTACAGTCCATGAAGTCACAAAGAGTTGGACACGACTGAGCAACTGAACTGAAATGAACTGAAAGTTTACATGCGGAAACCTAATCCCCAATGTGATGTTATTAGAAGGTAAGGACTTTGGATGCTCATGACTGGGATTAGCATCCTTACAAAAGAGATCCCAGAGATTCTTCTGCCATGTGCCTGATAGAAGATGGTCGACTACGAGACAAGGTCAGGATCCTCACCAGACACTGGATGTGCCTGCTCCTTGATCTTCAATTTTTGGTCCTCAGAATTATGGGAAATAAATTTCTATTTCTTATAAAACACCCAAACAATAGTATTTTTTTTTTTTACAGCAGCCTGAACCAACTAGAAAAAAAGACAATTGATATTTATCTAAGGCTTGATGAATGCCATAAACTTCAGTTGTCTAGTTTGGTCCTCACAGAAATTCTCTAATTTATAATCAAAGCTCAAGCACTTTCAGTAATTGTCACAAGGTCTCACTGAAAATAAATGTTGAAATTTGGAAATAATCTCAATTTGGGTTCTAAAACATGCTTTTCTTCAAATCCACTTCAATGAGAACAGGAGGAAAATTTATGAAACTAATATATTTGAAAGTAGTCTTAAATTTTTAATGTTAATAGCTATTAAAACAAGAATAAATAAAATAATATGAGCAATAATTAAAAATAATTATCTGATTGATATTTTCTGTTACAAATTTAAAAACATCTCATCCTCCTGATAGTTCTCTGAACTTTTCTCATGATACTGTCTACTTTATTCTCTACTCGGGTCTTGCTGATATCCTTGCTATTTCTAGAAACATAAAAACAACACACACTTCCCTGTATCAGGACATTTGTACTTGCCCTTCTCTGTTAATTTTGTGTATATGTATTTATTTAAACAGTTAAACATACTAATTCAGTTAAAATATTTTTATTTAAATATATTTATGTATATATTATACATAAATAAATTTTATATATAATATAATGTATTCATATAAATATTTAGAATAGTATATTTAAATGACATGTTAATACTATATAATATTATGATATAGTATATAATGACATAATTTGATGTGATATTATATGTGACAAATTATATATTTGTATATAAATGCAATATATATATGTTACATACTAATACAAACACACATTTGCTATCCTTGACTTCCATTCTAATTGCACTCATCACTTTCCTCCTTTTTTTTTTTCCCTCACACTTAATACATATCATTCTATATGTTGTATTTATTTTGCCTTTCTGTCACTTCTACCTAGAACAGATGCTATAGGGAACTGGAATTTGTTGCTGTTTGTGATTGTGGTGATTTTGACACTTAGAGACAATCTCAACATGTTTTGTTAAAGTTGCACTTTTTTGATCACCTCTGTAATCCCAGTGCCCAAAGGAATACCTGTTTCATAGTAGGTACTTGATATATTCTTATTAAGTAAATAAACGAAAACAAAA
Organism: Odocoileus virginianus; assembly: GCF_023699985.2. NCBI lineage: Eukaryota > Metazoa > Chordata > Mammalia > Artiodactyla > Cervidae > Odocoileus > Odocoileus virginianus. Next base: position 21,034,952 of record NC_069698.1, read on the forward strand.
TATGAGACATATTAGAAGACTAGTACCTAGACAACTTTTAAGATTTAACGTAATTTCATACCACACACACACGCAAATCTTAAACTCAAACTATAATTTATCACAGATAACAAACTCCATTAAAACAAAACTCAAATATTGGAAAAAATAAAGTAATAGGATTCAGAAACATAATTATTTGTGCTATACTTTTCAACTTTGTTATATATTTCAATTCATCCCTTTTCATTTTAATAAATATTTATAGATCACCTGCTATATCCCAAGGATACTGCTAACTACCAAAGTGTCATGGTCGTAAGTTGACCATTTGCTAGTTGTGTGAACTTGGCCAAGTGGTTCAATCACTATAATCTTCAGTGATCTTACTCATAAATTGAGTAAAGAGAGTGGTAAGTGTTCATCAGGCTGTTATGCTGATGCCCTAACATAAGATAATACGAGTTAAGGTAAGGCCAGCAAAGCATTTCAGTACTGCCCAGGCTCACCAGAGTCATCCAATTTATGTTCTTATCACTGTGAACAATAATTATGTTGATAAAGAAAACATAATAGATACATCCCTGTGTTCATAAAGACTTAGTATATTTTTAAAAATAGAAAAAAATGTTAATTTTAAAAGAACAGATGTGAAGCCATATTTGCATATAATAATGTTATATTTGGAAAGTTCATCAAGGCTTTCTCAGATTTCCACCTAACACTGACTGTCAAAATTCCTGATCTTCCTGGCCAACAATGGGAAGATAACTAGGAATGTTAACCTTTTGATATCTCCTTTCTTTTTCTACTTTGTCAAGAATGGTCAAGGACTCCTTTCCTTTGAGTGTGGTTAATACTATGGAGGTTGATTTTACTTCATTTGGCTGTAGATTTTGCTGCACACTTGCTGTAACTTCCAGGTAATTTTAAAATAATTTTCAATGTAGATGCGGAGATTTGCCCCCACGATAGAGAGTTATGGAACAGCATTTACTTACAGTGTATTTCTAGCACCTGCATGGCCACCTGAGGGGTGGCATTGAGAGATTCATGGTCTACTCTGCAGATGACTGCCACGCCATCATCACTTCTGTCCACTCGGAAATCCAGTGTGCTGCTGACAGTGAACGTCTTGCGATTTGCATCCTCTTCCTTTAAATATTTTACATCTGAAAATAAAATATAAAATTTAAAATTCTGTGAAATTCTCTTTGAAATGTAGCAGGTCTCATTTATTCAAGACACCTACTGGAAGTGTTTTCTCCTTATCTTTATCCAATCATAAAAAGAAAATATTTGTTAGTTTGACATTTAACCCATTTTGAGTAAACAGAAATAAAACTACTTCAGATATATATTTTAAAAGTTAAACACAGAAATAAAAGGGCAAATCATAGCCCCCTTTTTAATACTATATTAGAAAAATCAGGCCGTTTTACAATATTAATCTCTTTTCTTTAGATTTAGATAATACTAAAAGATAATCTTGATTTTCTGAACCACAAGCACAATGAGAAGGGCCACGTGGGTATGCCTAAAAGGAAGGACAATGTATTTGAGCGATGATTTTTAACATGAACAATGTGAGGTCAACATAATTGCTAAAACATACCTAAGATGAGAAAGTTGTTATCTTTGGTAGAGAAGGAGGACAGTCATGTGAACATTTTGAACATTCAAATATCTGTCTCTCTCTATATATATTTGATATGAAATTTCTGTTGAGATAAATGCTTTTCACTTAGCTGAAGAATTTGTTTCAGCCTGATGAGAACACTTCCCTCAAGATGTGAATTGACATATCAGTATTTAAACTTATTGTGCACTGATTTCAGATTTAACATTAAATGGTGCACTTAGGGATTATTTGTTCTTTATGGAAAAGAGATTTGACAAGACTTTCATTTAATTTGAAATTTCTCAAATGTAAAGTAGCTGATAAGAAGAGGGTAATTTTAATGGATTAGAAATCAAAATGATAGTCTAAGGTTAAAATATCACATTAACAAGATCTTAAATATAGTTGAAGGAGAAAGCTGTTCCAATTTCTTAGTGTTTCAACTTAAGTGGACAGTGATATTTTTAGGAAAAGTGTTCTTTTGCATAAAATATTTGATTCTAGCATGTATTAAATATTTTAAAGCTATTTAAAAATATATCAATGATAACAAATTAACATAAATTCAGCATTTCTACTGTTGTGCTCTATGCAAAGATTTGACTTGGAAATGATATTGAATTTTATGTATTTGATGGGAAGATATTTGCATGGTCCATTGTGTTTTACTTATTTCCAGGGAAGAATGTCTTTATCTTGGAATACATGTATATCCATGGTTCATTCATGTCAATGTATGACAAAAACCACTACAATATTGTGAAGTAATTAGCCTCCAACTAATAAAAATAAATAAATAAATAAAAAACAAAAAAATTAAAAATAAAGTAAAATTAGTAAAGGAAGCACTTAGTTGCTCAGTCATGTCCGACTCTTTGCAACCCCACGGACTGTAGTCTGCCAGGCTCCTCTGCCCATGAGGATTCTCCAGGTAAGAGTAATGGAGTGGGTTGCCATTCCCTCCTCCAGGGGATCTTCCCAACACAGGGATGGGACCTAGGTCTCCTGCATTGCAGCATTGCAGGTGGGTAATTTAATGTCTGAACCACCAGGAAAGCCATAATAAAGGATAAGCCTAGATAAACATTCCATGTCTTGTTTGGAAAATGTCTGTTTAGGATTTTGTTCAGAAGTATCTAAGTTGGGATTTTTACCACAAAAAGCTCTATGAAATTTCGGCAGTTTTTGAGAAGAAGAAGAATTTCTAACATTTGGAAAGGAAAGAAGGAGCATAGTACCTCAACTCTTTTTTAACTGTAAATTAATCATATATGGTATAGGGATTTCCATCAACATGTGTCTTATGAAATATCTCATTTTTGTTAACCAAAATCATTTCTGAGATTTTTGCATTTGAAAATTAGATTCAACTTCAGTTAAAAAATATTAGAGTGAAAGATGAAACGATCTTCTTTTAGTCAAAATATGTCAAGATAATACAGATGTATTTATAGTTCTTTGGTATATTAAAAAAATGAGGCTCTCTTACTTTTCAGTGTCTCATAAATTTATACAAAATGTTGCCTCATTTTTATATTTTGTATCCTTGCCTATAAATCTACGCCCATGTTTTTTGTTGAAAGCTCCAAGCAGTAGAAATTTAAGAAAATTTAGATCTCTTGACAAAATACTTGCATAATTATGTTACACGATATGTGAGAAATTATTCCAAAATATTGCTTATATTCTTTAATTTTAATAACAGCTGCATTTTAAGAACCCACACATCTGCTTCCTTCAGCTATATTCTTCACAAAAATATCATTTTATGTAATATTAATTGGACACATAAAATCTGATAGCAGTTGTATATAACATAAAATATTAATGAGCATCATTCAAACAGAATAAATAAAAGTATAATTTGTTGCTTTTAATATTAGTTCATGTGACATCTTATAGGGTTACTAGAAGGCATAAGATAAACAGGAAAAAGAACTGAGAAGAGCCAGTTGTAATATCTTTGCCCATATTTCTGCTGACATCCTTCTCACCAAACAGGAAATAGCACTTAAAATTTATTTTCATTTTGCTTTCTAGCTTTATAAAGTAACTGATGTATTACATAGTTACAGAATTAATAGAAATTTCTTTATATGGCACAGTTAATCTGATGATTCCATATATATTCTTGTTTCATGTTCTGTATTGTTTTAGAGAGTTTCTATTTTTTTCTTCTTTGGCAAGTAAGTCACAGCATTACTTCATCGCTTTGTGATCTAAAACAGTGTTTCTCAAAAATGGAATGTGCATCTGAATCATATTTGAATCTTGTCAAAATGCAAATTCTGATTCAATAGTGGTGAGGTAGAGCCTGAGAGTCTGTTGCTGGCCTACAGAATTATTTTCAAGAGCAAGGGTATAATGTATACATCATCACTGTAGGGGATAAGACCAAAGGTGAGTGAATACTGGAACTAACTTTACTCACTTCTCTCCCTCTCTCTCTTTTTATTGCGACTCTTTGTAAGCTTAACATTCCTTTACTATTTCAACATATATTTCTCCTTTATTTACATTTTTGAAAATAGCCATGTCATGTATTATATAATGTGTTGGTTCAATGGCCAGTGAAACAAAGGGCAAACATTAAACACAGGAATTTGTAGGATTACTTTCCATTATAATCCTTGAAGTCACCCCTTTATCTTTTTCCAAAGGAGATTATGGACATGTGAGCACTTGCTCTCAAGTAATCAGAAATGTGATTGCTTTTGGTTGGTGGTGGTTATGTAACTGAGGAGGATCCCATGGGCTGGGGAGGTGGGGTAGCAGGTCTTCCTTTGTAGCCTCTGCTTTATCTCCTTTCTGAAGTACCCAGATAACAGTATTTGATGCAAATGTTCTGAATTCTTTTGCAGACGTAAACTCCTACCCACCTCAATCAAATGGAAGACATTAACTATTTGATGACCCAGAGCACATCAGTCAGTTCAGTTCAGTGGCTCAGTCATGTCTGACTCTTTGCAACCATGGACTGCAGCACACCAGGCTTCCCTTGTCCATCACCAACTCCCAGAGCTTGCTCAAACTCATGTCCATCAAGTCAGTGATGCCATCCAATCGTCTCATCCTCTGTTATCCCCTTCTCCTCCTGCCTTCAAACTTTCCTAGAATTAGGGTCTTTTCTAATGAGTCAACCCTTCACATCAGATGGCCAAAGTATTGGAGCTTCAGCTTCAGCATCAGTCCTTCCAATGAATGTTCAGGATTGATTTCCTTTAGAGATTGACTGGTTATATCTCCTTGCAGTTCAAGGGACTCTCAAGAGTCTTCTCCAACATCACAGTTCAAGAGTACATAAGGACTGATATTTGCTGAATCCTGGGGGAGCTTGAGGCTTTTTAGAACAAAGCCACCTCATCTCCTTTCATGACCATGCAATAAAAATGTCTCAGCTCCAAACTCTGACATTTTAGTTTGTTTGACCTCACTGTGTGCCACTGTTGAGCATAGGAACTTAGTTGCAAATTGTCTCATTATACTACTGTGTTTATACTGCATGCTTTAGAAATCTTCTATAAAGAACTGTTTTTAAATATCTGCCTGAAAATTCCTCAAGTATGCTTCCCAATGAAAGTTATTTTCTTGAAACCTTCATGGTGAAGTCTAAAGTAAAGATTCTCTCTCAATATTTATAGTATGTATCTGTATAAGAGAGCTGGATCATAAAGAAGGCTGAGTGCCAAAGAATTGATGCTTTTGAATTGTGGTGCTGGAGAAGATTCTTAAGAGTCCTTTGGACTATAAGGGGATCAAACCTGTCAATCCTAAAGGAAATCAACCCTGAATATTTGAAACTTGAAACTAACACAACATTGTAAATCAGCTATATTTAAATACTAGTTTAAAAATTAAATCAATAAAAAACCTGAGTCGAGTTATCTAGGGAATGAAACAAAAGGTTATCTGGACATTTTTACATTTAAATCTCTTTAAAACAGTCAGATCTCAGGAGATAACTCTAGATCCATTTTTTTCCCCAGATTTATAATATTAGGTTGCATGCATGCTAAGTCACTTCAGTTGTGTCTGACTCTTTGTGACCCTACGGACCTTGACCTGCCGGGCTCCTCTGTCCCTGGGATTCTCCAGCAAAGAACATTGGAGTGGGTTGCTATGCTCTCCTCCAGGAGATCTTCCTGACCCAGAGATTGAACCCATGTTTCCTGCATGGACAGGTGGGTTCTTTACCACTAGCACAGCCTGGGAAGCCCTAATATTAGGTTACCTGCCTCTGCATCTGGAGCTTCTGGCCACCTTTGTACTAGACTTTTAGAAGTATCCTTCTAAGGTGAAGTTTCTTCAGATGTTACTTTGCCTCCACAATGATTCCAATCACCCTGAGTGTTGTAATCTGAACTTTTGTGATGTATTTCCTTTCTGCTCGTGACTTTGATTCCCTTTAAACAGATCAAGAACAAATATAACCCCAGTTTTATAAAAGGAAATCCTGTCCTGAATCCTAGGTTAGCCCTTTCTTTCAGACCTGCACCTGAAAGAGGACCAGTTTCCTTTTGAAAGATTGCAAAGCCAATAAGCAACACTTGGAACAAGGTTGGGATTTAAATGTAGCTCTGCCTTGTAGCCAATACTAGAAGGATCATACCTTCTCATAACTGGGATAAAGCTCTTGGAATTCTGTAATATATTTTGTGACTTCTCCACAACTATTTGGGCTTTGAATTTTGGGGTCATGAGCAAAGTTGCAAGATCTTAGTGTATACCCCAAATTTCTATGCTTATGTAGAATATGAACTCTGTTATTATTTTCAGAGTCTGTGTTTGTAGGTGTTTTTCCAAGAATCAAATGGCAGTTTCAACAAGAGATTTCAATAAATTTATTCTGAATCCATACATTGTTATTAATGGTGCTTTAAATGACACCATTGTTAGTAAGCTGAAAGGTGATCTTCTTGCCATACAGGAGAGACAATGCGACATTAAAAAATAAGATAACTTGTTTTTATTGTCAAAAACTTGGAGTGACCATATTGGACAAATGGATATGTTATATAATTCTTGTTTAAATGAATTTGTATAGATCAAAATTTATAAAAGTGAACACATCATTTTTAGAAGGCAATCAACTCTCTTCATTTAAAAAAAAATGACATAATGTAACTATATCTAGTTAACTCAGTCAGTAACATAGATGCATATTTTAGAACTAATTTGTCTTGAAGGGATTGTTGGTACTTTTTCTTTTCTTATGGCTTAAGTGTACAACAGAATTTTTTCTTTTTTTTTACAAACCACCTTTTTTTTTTTTAACTATTCAAGTTAAGCATTTGATTTTATATCTACTTCAAACTTTCTTCAGACCAAAAATACTGAGGCCATGTCTTATATGGTAAAACTTTAAAGTCTGGCAACCACTTTCATTTGTTCACTGGAGAAGACTTCAAAACAAATTCTTGAAGCAAATTTCAGTAATGCCTATGAGTATTCCTTCATGCTGAAGAAGGCAATGGCAACCCACTACAGTATTCTTGCCTGGAGAATCCTATGTGCAGAGGAACATGGCAGGCTACAGTCTGTGGGGTCGCAAGAGTCGGACACAACTTAGCGACTAAACTGCTACTACTAAAATTCACATCGGAGAAGGGAATGGCAACCCACTCCAGTATTCTTGTCTGGAGAATTCTGTGGACAGAGGAGCCTGGCAGGCTGCAATCCATGGGGTCACAGAGAGTCAGACACGACTGAGTGACTATCACACACACACACACACGCACACACACACACACACTCCTTCATTCAACCCCAATTAGAATGCAGTAGAGTTTTATAAATCCCTTTTGCAATAGTCTACTTTTATAAGAAGGTGCTACACATAATTCTGGTTTGTAAAGCTGTGGCTCTATCATTCACTAGCAATGCAAAATATTTGTTTCACTTGACAAGGAATTTTATTGAAGCTCAGTTTTTGTTAATAGATTTCAAAAGCTCAGATGAGCAAAATAATATTTACAGGGGATTGATGAAGGGAGCATAATTCATTTATCTAAACATTCTAAAATCACTTTAACTTTATTCAGATGAGTCAAATGTTACAGTCTTTATCAAATTCCTCTTAAGTATTACCCCATAGGTATATATTCAGAGGTGCTATAAAGACCCACTCTATGATATTTGTTGTATATAACTTGATGGTGGTTTAGTCGCTAAGTCATGTCCAACTCTTGCAATCCCATGGACTGTAGCCTTCCAGGCTCCTATGTCCATGGGATTTTCCAGGCAAGAATACTGGAGTGGGTTGTCATTTCCTTCTCCAGGGGATCTTCTGGACCCGGGAATCAAATGCAGATCTCCTGAATTGGAGGTGGATTTCTCCACTGCAGGGAGATTCTTTACCGACTGAACTTATTGTCAAATTATTTCAATACATAGACTTTTGTCTAAAACATGAACTCAGAGACAAATGCTCTTGAGTCTTGGAAACATGAAATGTCAGATCTCTTGTACAAATGGTTTGTGAACATAGTATTTAACTCATCATGTCTCTGTTTTTGTACCATCTAAAGTGTACTAATAAAAGCTTAGCAAATGTGAAAATGTGAACACTTTTATAAGAAGATTGCTTATTGATTTCACTTTAGGTTTTATCTTATTTTTCTACAATAATTTAGCGGTTGTATCATATTCATGTAGTGATTCATTCATATTAACTTTTATTTTATCAGTTTTTTGTATTTATGCAAATCCTTCTATAACACGAGGTATGAGTCACTCTCCCTCAGAAACAGTGGATGTTGTTCAATCATTGCTTGATGGCTCAGAAAATCTAAATTTTTGAATAGAAGATTTCTACTAAGGTTACTTTAGAACATCACTAAGAGGAATACTGCTCAGTTTAGAAGAATTATTAGGAAAGGAGAGTTATCTTCTTTTTAAATTTTTATTTAATTTTTATTTTTAAAGTTTTTGTGATGTGTAACACTTTTTTAAAGTCTTTATTGAATCTGTTACAATATTGCTTCTGGCTTGTTTTATTTTTTATTTCTTTTTGCTTTTCTGGCTGTGAGGCATGTGGGATCTTAGCTCCCTACCAGGGGTTGAATCTGTATCCCCTGCACTGGTAGGTAAAATCCTAACCACTGAATCTCCAGGGAAATCCCCGGAGTCATCTCCCTTGAAGATTATTGAGGTATATAGTCTTAGATCACTTCTCCCCAAGTGATTGCTTATTTCTATATTTAATTCTATATTTATATTTATTTAACTCCCTATTTAGTGGTGTGCACCTTACAAAAATACCAAGAACTGGTTTGCTAAGTCCAGGAAAGGATTCAGCAGAGAAGAGAGTCACCTCCTTCAAAGTTATTAAGGTGAAGACTGAGAGTAATTTAACCTAAATGACTCACTTGTTCTCCATATAAAAACCTTGTGCTTATATCATGTGTTAAACAACATACTAGATTTTGCATGTGAAAACTTAAAGAAAGAAATCCCAGTCTGTTGAGAGAGACAGATATGTAGCTACGGTGTTTAAATATTTTAAAACACTTTTAGTGTGTTCAAAATACCAAAGAGAGAAACAGTTTAAAAATTCATGATAATCAGATACACTCCCTGATCTTTACCCTATCAGATACCTCTTTTGAAAAAAGTATGGTAGACTGACTATTTTAGAAAAAATGGCTACTTAGGAAATTAGTTCTTCATAGTGACAGCCCAAGAGACAGATTAGCTGGTTCTCAAGAAAATCTTAATTTTATTAGTACATTCTTTGAATATCCAGTAGCAATATGAATATTACTTATTATTTCTGTACCACTAATGTGATGAGCTGAAAACCAGAGTTTGCCAGTTTCAGCATAGTTTCTCTCTTTCTGACTTACCCACCTTGTTCATGAGCTTTGATGTATTAATATACTCAGCATAACTTGTGGAACTTATCTTGGGCACTTTAGGCTTAGTTTATACCCTATCAAGTGTTCACAAATAAAACCTCAGAAGAAGGTAGGGTATGGGGAAATAGAAACATTTTTTATATTTAATCCCAGAGCACAATTTTTTATTAGAGACTCCTTAATATTTTATATTTAACAGAATTATAGTAATTAAATCTAAAAGTTATATCAATGTGTGAAAATAAATCTATAACCCTCTATAGTGTCAGTACTTGATGAATTTGAATTCATAATATTTGCCATAATCAGATTTTTGCTTTCTAATAGTAAATCCCTCTCCAATGTAATTTCTTTTGTAGATATTCCTTACCTAGAAATTTCCATACTCTGTAGCATAATTAAATTAGGTGTGGTTAAACCTGAAGAGGCATCTGAGCCCCAGTTAGATGTAATTAAACCTGAAGAGGTACCTGACTACCAGGTGCATAATATCCAGGGTAGAAAGTTGGAAACTTTACTCCCAAACAGAGCCAATGTAGTTAACTAGCCTGTTTCAGAATCTCTCTCATATATCTCAGTGTGATTTAAAACCCTGAAAATTTCAAAGAAATTGAAGTAAAAACACATGCTTGAGCACACACGTATACACACACAGGCACACATATATACCACAGTTAATTTCAGGGAAGCCATGATTTAGCCTATCTAATGAGAGAATATAATTAATGATGTACAGAAAATGTGAGCAAAATAGAGGACGAAGCAGAGAGCAGGGTGTTCTTACAGACGAAAGAAACTAAGTCACTATGAAACCAGTCAATCAGCGAACTACTTATATCCAGGGAATAACCTTTATGGTAATAAATAGATTCCCTTGTGTTCCTTTAACTTGACAGTGGCCAGAAAAAAACCTTAAAATGACTTCTTTTCACTTGAGAGTATGTTGAGTGAACCTCAGTGCCATTAACCAAAAGTTTAGACATGAAAAGTCAACTATCACTTGTAACCTCTTCTAAGAAAAGATTTTATATTTTGTGCACTATATCCTTAGGCTGAGTCAAAAATATAATACCATCTGACTGAAAAATGTTATAAAAATGATTACCCAATTCTAAGCCTGGTGCCTTAAGGTAGGCACTATAAGTGCATAGATTATAATGTCCTTCCTTCTACTGAAGATTGAAAGATTTATTTTGTTTTCTATTAAAAAAGTGTTTTAATGCAGGCCCAAAAGATGATAAAAGATGGCAGAAAAAATTTTAAAAGCCTATACACTAAAGTAAACTCTAAAAGAAAATTTTAAAAAATCTATCCACTGAAATAAATTCTATAAGTAGCAGGCAAGTGTGACTCCTTTGAAACACTTATGTAATTTTCTAGCTATCAAAAATTGAGTTTATGAAATCTTGTAGCATTAAGAAAACATAAGAAAAATAAACATGCTCCTTATCAACCTATTTTGAAAATGAGTCATTTGCATCAGTAGAATATCTGTAATGTGACATCACCCTTCTGAATACAAGTTTCTCTCTACTGTCTACTATCACTGGTTATTTTTCACAGGTTATCTTGTTTACTGAGAAACATGCTATTTTTAAATTCTAACTACACACTGGCATTTTCATAAGGTTCCATACAATTCATGTATTCATAAATAAAGTACTACTTTTCATTTACTTTTCCTTTATTCTGTTGTTATTGTTCAGTCACTAATTTGTGTCTGACTCTTTTCAACCACATGGACAGCAGGATGCTAGGCTCCTCTGTCTCCACTATCTCCCAGAGTCTGCTCGATTCATGTCCACTGGGTCAGTGATGTTATCCAACCATCTTATTCTCTGCCCCTCCTCCCTTCTCCTCTTGACTTCAATCTTTCCCAGCATCAGAGTCTTTTCCAATGTATTGGCTATTCACATCAGATGGCCAAAGTATTGGAGCTTCAGCTTCAGCATCAGTCCTTCCAATGAATATCCAGGGTTGATTTCCTTTAGGATAGCCTGGTTTGATCTTGCTATCCAACAGATTCTCAAGAGTCTTCTCTAGCACTACAATTCAAAAGCATCAATTCTTTGGCCCTCAGCCTTCTTCTGGTCCAACTCTCACATCCATAAATGACTGCTAGAAAAACCATAGCTTGGACTATATGAGCCTTTGTCAGCAAAGTAATGTCTCTTTTTTAATATGCTGTTGAGATGTGTCAGTTTTCCTTTCAAAGAGCAAGGGCCTTTTAATTTCATGGCTGCAGTAACCAACTGCAGTGATTTTAGAGCTCAAGAAAATAAAATCTTTCACTGCTTCCACTTTTCCCCTTCTATTTGCCATGAAGAGATGTGACTGCATGCCATAATCTTAGTTTTTTGAATGTTGAGTTTCAAGCCAGCTTTTCATTCTCCTCTTTCACCCTCATCAAGAGTCTCTTTAGTTCCTCTTCACTTTCTTCCATTAGAGTGGTACTATCTGCATATCTGAGTTTGTTGCTGTTTCTCTCAGCAATCTTGATTTTTACTTGTGATTCATCCAGTCTGGCATTTCACATAATGAACTCTGCATATAAATTAAATAAGCAGGATGGCAATGTACAACCTTGTTGTACTCCTTTCAGTTGTTCCATGTGCAGTTCTGTTGCTTCTTCACCTACATACAGGTTTCTCAGGAGACAGATAAGGTGGTCTGGTATTACTATCTCTTTGAGAATTTTCCAGTTGGCTGTGATCCACACAGTCAAAGGCATTAGCCTAGTCAATGAAATGGAAGTAGATATTTTTCTGGAATTTCCTTTCTTTCTCCATGATCCATTGAATGTTAGCAATTAAATATCTGGTTCCTCTGCTTTATCTAAATCTACCTTATACATCTGGAAGTTCTCAGTTCACATACTGTTGAAACCTAGCTTGAAGGATTTTGACCATTACCTTACTAGCTTGTGAAATGAGTGCAACTGTATAGTAGTTTGAGTATTCTTTGGGGTAGAAATGAAAACTGACCTTTTCCAGTTTTGTGGCCACTTTTAAGATTTCCAAGTTTGCTGACATATTAAGTGCAGCACTTTAACTGTATCATCTTTTAGGATATTAAATAGCTCAGCTGGAATTCTGTCCCCTTCACTAAAGTTGTTGGTATTAATGCTTCCTAAGGCCCATTTGACTCACACTCGAGGATGTCCATTATTCTCTGTTGTTGTTTGGTCGCTCAATTGAGTCCAACTCTTTATGAACCCATGGACTGCAGCATGCCAAGCTTCACTGTCCTTCATATCCCCTGGAATTTGCTCAGACTGATGTCCATTGAGTCAACAATGCCATCCAATCATCTCACCCACTATTGCCCCCTTGTCCCCCTGCCCTTAATCTTGCCCAGCATCAGAATCTTTTCCAATGAGATAGCTCTTTGCATCAGGTGGCCAAAGTATTGGAACTTAAACTTCAGCATCAGTCCTTCCAATGAATATACAGGGTTTATTTTCTTTAGGATTGACTGGTTTGATTTCCTTGCTGTCCAAGGGACTCTCAAGAGCTTCTCCAGCACCACAGCTTGAAAGCATTGATTCTTCAGTGCTCAGCCTTCTTTATGGTCCAACTATCACGTCTATGCATGACTATTCTTTGACTATATTGGCCTTTGCCAGCAAAATGATGTCTGTGCTTTTGTACGCTATTGGATCAAAGAATTAAATAACCACTTTTAGAAAGATTTGATTCATAAATTTCATAAAATATCTTCCTGGGTCCCAAGAAAATAATTTGCTAAAGCTGATGGTAATGAGACCATCTCTCCTTATATGGCACAGAAATCATAAGAAACTGCATTTTCATGAAAAATCTAAAGCTCTTGAATGGGAGAGGCATCTTTCTTAGCACATGAAGAAATCATAAAGTGTCTTTTGAAAAGAACCAGAGGAGATTGTGAGCAGTGATTAAGTCTCTCCATTAGCAGATGTGAGCTAGAAAGCTAGTAGATCTGAATATTTATGTTATTATAGTATCTCGGCATTGTTTGTTGGCTGATAATTCATGGATGAGTGAGAGTTGCACTTTCTTTAACACAAGTTAAAAATGGTGACTAAAAGCATTAATAAGCAATAAAACATTTTTTGTTATTGATATAATTCTCTTTCTTAACAATAAGTCAAAGATATCATTATATACATGCTGGAACTTCTCTTTCCATTCCCAGAACCACATATACTAGCACTGAATTTCTGTTGCTATTTTACTTAAAATAACTTCTGACATTAAAACTAGCAGAACTATTAATCTAAAATATTTTGCCAAAGTGAGTATGAATATATTTTACACTTAATCATGTTCATCTTCTTAAATTTATTATACTTTATAATCTTAAAACAAATAAGCAAAGAAAATTAAAACACCATTTAAATAAAAGTATTATATTTATACATTTTAAAAAGGTAGGTAAAATAACTTTTGCTTTCAACCTAGCAGAGTAACAAGGCTGGATTTACCTCTTAACTGGAAAAAGCAAGTTTCCAAGATATTGAACATCATAATAATGCACTGTTACACCAGAAAGATGGAAAATAAATGAAATGAACCTTAAAATTTGTCTCTGCTTAATGCCTTGAGAGATTTTCTAAGCAATGAAGTATGGAGGGAAAACCATGTATAACCTGGCAGCCTCCCTGAGTATTACTGATAGAGCTGGGTGTCTAAGAAGGCCAGAGGGCTAAAGTTTACAGGGTTGCGTGCTCACTCACTCAGTCATGTCTGACTTTTTGTGACCCCATGGGCTGTAGCTTACCAGGCTCCTTTGTCCATGGGATTTTCCAGGCAAGACTGCCAGAGTGGGTTGTCATTTCTTGGGAAGCCTTTAAGCGTTTACAGGGCAGAATATCAAAAAGGAAAGAGCTACATGAAGAGATGGCTCCAGACTTCTGCAGTGTCCCTAATTATTGATCAGTGTATCTGTGGGAGGAAAGCGTTTGAAGCTAGGACAAGAACTATCAGAAAAAATTAGAGGAAATGGTATATAATGCTCACATAGGACAGAGAAATAGTGCCTGTTCTAACTAACATGATTTTTTTTTAAAAAAAAGCTCATAATTCATATCTGGAACACTCAGAAGATTTTGGAAGAACTGATGCTGAAGCTCCAATACTTTGGCCACCTGATGTGAAGAGCCAACTCATTGGAAAAGACTCTGATGCTGGGAAAGATTGAGGGCAGGAGGAGAAAGGGTGACAGAGGATAAAATGGTTGGATGGCATCATCAACTCAATGGATGTGAGTTTGCACAAACTCCGGGAAATAGTGAAGGACAGGGTATCTTGGTGTGCTGCAGTGCATGGGGTCAAAAAGAGTTAGACACAACTTATCAATTAAACTACAACAATGGGATTTAAGTAATTATTACAATAAACGCTGCCCTGTCCCTCCTAAGAAATTTAAAGGATCCTCTGAAAGGGCTTCCCTGGTGGTTCAGACAGTAAAGAATCCACCTGCAATGTAGGAGACCTGGGTTTGATCCCTGGGTCAGGAAGATCCCTTGGAGAGGGGAATGGGTACCCACTCTAGTATTCTTGCTTGGAGAATTCCATGGACAGAGGAGCCTAGCAGACTATAGTCCATGGGGTTACAAAGAGCTGGATATGACTGAGCAAGTAACACATTCACTTCTGAAAGCATTAAATTCTTTCTAAGTTACTTAACCAGAACAAAACTTAAGAATTCTTATAGAATTAGAAGAATATTCAGCACCAGAAAGGTGAACATTTTAATGTCCATAATCCAGTCAAAAACAAGTCTGCCTTCAAAGAAGCAGGAAAATACTATTTATAATGAGATCAGTCAGTCTCTTGAAACTGACCTAGAAACAATATAGCTGAGAGAAGTAAAAGACAAGGGCAATGAAAATATAAAATCTCTCAAATTACATACAAAACCTAAAAATGTAAAATTTATGGAAATAATTCTTCTGATCATGGATTAGGCAAAAACATCTTACATATAATACCAAAGCAAGATTCATAAAAGTAAAAATAATAATAATAATAATACAACAACTTAGAATTTGGATTTCATGAAGTAGTACAACCACTTTGAAAAATAGTTTGGGAATGCCTTTAAAAATTAAACATGTGTCTACTATATGACTCAGCCATTCTACTCCTAGACTTTTACCCAAGAGAAGTAAAAGTAGAGCTATATACAAATACTTATATCTAAATGTTCATAGTAGCTTTATTGCAATGGCCCCAAACTGTAAACAACCTAATTGTCTATACCAGATAAATGGATAAACAAATTGTAGTACAGATGCTTACAATAGAATACCTATCAGTAACACACAAAAGCTTTTTTATATGCAATATGGATGAATCCCAGAATATTTATCCTAGAGAAATAAATCAAAGAAGAGTGTATACTATATGACTTGATTTATATAAAATTCTAAAGAACATAATCTATAATGGCATAAAGTAGAATAGTGGTTTCCCGGAAGTGAGACGGAGTTGTGGGCAGGGGGGTGGCGGTGGACAAAGAAGATCAGCAGGAAGGAATTATTAATGTGTATGAACAAACTTTTGTAGATGAGGAATATGTCCACTATCTTGATCATGGTGAAAATATACTAAAATGTACACTTAAAATATGGGTAGATTGCTTTTTGTCTATCTCAACAGTTGCTTTTAAAAAAAATAAGAAATTTTAAAAAGGAAAGGTTTCTCAAAGATTGTTGGTTATCATTTGCTTTCATTAGCTATTCACACTCAGATGAAATAGTTGTTTTATCTTTTTCCATAAAGATGCCTTATGTTTCTCATTGTATCTTGAGAGAATCTTGAGCTAATATAATCAACAGTGTTTAGAAAACCCCAAGTTGTATGTACACACACATGCCTCACTTACAGGTATTACCAATGCTATTTCTTTTTCTGATTTAATATGGGGTCCAGAATGATCCAGATTTAAATGGTAAGGACACTTTCAAAGTGGTAAATTTAAACAAACAAAAAACTCAAAAATTCATTTATCTGTGGAAACAGTGAGAGACTTTATTTTCTTGGGCTCCAAAATCACTGCAGTTGGTGGCTGCAGCCATGAAATTAAAAGATGCTTGCTCCTTGGAAGAAAAGCTATGACCAACCTAGACAGCATATTAAAAAGCAGAGATATTACTGTGCTGACAAAGGTCCATCTAGTCAAAGCTATGGTTTTTCCAGCAGTCACATATGGATGTGAGAGTTGGACTATAAGGAAAGCTGAGAACCAAAGAATTGATGTTTTTGAATTGTGGTGGTGGAGAAGACTCTTGAGAGTCCCATGGACTGCAGGGAGATCAAACCAATCAATCCTAAAGGAAATCAACCTTGAATATTCTTTGGAAGTACTGATGCTGAAGCTGAAGTTCCAATACTTTGGCCACATGATGCAAAGAGCTGACTCATTGCGCAAGACCCTGATGCTGGGAAAGATTGAAGGCAGGAGGAGAAGGGGACAACAGAGGATAAGATGGTTGGATAACATCACAGACTTGATTGACATGAGTCTGTGCAAGCTCTGGGAGATGGTGATGGACAGAGACCTGGCCTGGCATGCTGCAGTCCATGGGGTCTCAAAGAGCTGGACACAAGTGAGCAACTGAACTGAACTGAACTGAACTGAACTGATGGTGTACACTGTAAGTTTAAATGGCAACACTTTTAATTAATCCGTATCCTACATGATACAGGGGCTTTAAACTCAGGGCACACAGATATTTCCCTTTTATTTTCTTTTGTGTTTAGCTCCAGGGAATTCACAATCTCTGTATAATATGTTAATATTTCACTCATTTAAATTAAGGTTTTGTGCAACTGACATTAAATGAAGCATTAGGCCAAAACTAGTTTTACAATACCAGAGAGAGTATTTAAATTAAATATATAGCCTACCATTTCTCAAAGTAGAGTCCACAGAGTTCAAAGCAAGAAACACAAATTTGAAAAATCACCCAGCCAAAGAATACTGCTAAAATATTGGCTAATGGAACTTTTACAGTTATTCTCAGAAATGTACTAAAGTACATTTAGTTTTAGAGAATCTCCTTCTAAGAATAGATCCATAAAGAACACAGAATAGCAAATCATTTTCTAAACTTAGTGGATTAGGTCTCCTCTCTTTCTTTCTTTAACTATCAATTAATAGTTGGCTAGCTGGTTTCTAATCTTATATATTCTTAAATTATAGTGAGCCTAAGGATCAATAGAAGTAAAGTGAAGTGAAGTGAAAGTCACTCTGTCATGCCTGACTCTTTGTGACCTCATGGATAGTCCATGGAATTCTTCAGGCCAGAACTGGAGTGGATAGCCTTTCTCTTCTCCAGGGGATCTTCCCAACCAAGGGATTGAACCCAGGTCTCCCGCATCACAGGCAGATTCTTTACCAGCCGAGCCAGAGGTACTTCATAAATATTAGCACTTCTGGGTTTGACAACAGGAATTCTGATTTTAAAGGTCTTCATTGAGACCAGGAATCTGCATTTTTCTAACTGTACCTGAAGTGATTCTAATTTAAGCTGTTTTAAGGCTACTTTTTTAGAAACACAGCTTTCAGAAATTCGCTCTCATGTTTCCAAATGCTGAAAAATTATTTACTTAGTAGCTTATAGTACAATTACACTATATGTAGCCAACTTGAAAAATGAGCTGTGGCATTATTTTTGATTAACATTTAAAGTGTACATCAAATCCCTGTTCACACAGGGAAACACAGCTGAAATCAGCTTACACTTGATGGTCCAACATTTGAAACAAGTGTTGTTTAATAAGTAAAATAACACTTGGAGAATGCAGGCAATACTATTAGGAACTGACAAGCTTCAGTGACTCCCCACAAAGTTAGACTTTGACGGATATGCAGAGCAAACATAGCAAGATTCTCAGGGTCAGAATGACCTGAGTGGGTTTTTATTGGGAATGTGATGCAGAGAAAAAGGGTGATTATTTAAAAAGGCTAAAACTAAAAGTGTCCTTTATTAGGAGATGGCAGACCTTTGTATTGTAAAAATTCCCTTCTTAATAATAAATCACCTAACTCCAAAAGCCTACTAATCTTAACTCTTAGATTTTATATAGTTATTTCAGTCTCAAATTATAAACATATCATCATTTATTTCTGAAGTAATTTCTGCTAGTGCCTTATTTCCACATGTTGACTAACAAAGTCACTCAGGCATCCACATTAAGTTGTCTCTGATCCTTGCTTTTGCTCCTTCTCCCAGATTCATTCACCAAGTTCACGTGAAATTTGTCTTCTCTCTTAAATCCATCCATTTAAAAAATTCCATCTCATCCATTATTCTAGGGCCATATTAGTTCATTCTTCAAATGTCCCTTAAATATTCTTCTAGCCTTCAGCTTTCTTCCCAGACTCAAGTACTGGGTCTTAGAATCAGAATATTCAAGCTCAGTCTTTGTCAGATATACGACTATGAGAAATCATTCTGCCTTTCTAGATATCAGCTTCCTGTTACTGATGCATAATAAATCATGACGAGTTTAGTGTCATAAAACAGTATTATTATCTCACAATATCTATGGATGATGAGTCCAGATAACACTTAACGTGATTCTCTTCTCAGTGTCACCAGGTTGAAATCATGGTTCTGGCTGAGGCTGTGATTCCCATCTAAGTTTCAAATCCTCTACAAACTTACTGATTGCTGGCAAATTTACTTCTTTGATGCTGTATGTCCAAGGTCTCCATTTTCTCACTATCTGTTATTCAGGAACGACTTTCAGCTCCCAGAGGTCACCACGATTCTTTGTCACATGGCCCCTACAGTCAGTTCACACATAACTCTTTGTGGTCTTCTAGGCCTGGTGTTCTTGCCTGGAGAATCCCAGGGATGGCGGAGCCTGGTGGGCTGCCGTCTATGGGGTCGCACATTCAGACACGACTGAAGCGACTTAGCAGCAGCAGCAGCAGGCCAGGAGGAGAATGTCTGATTCTTCCTTCTTTTATAAAGGCCTTAACTCATTGTGTTGGGCTTCCCTTGATAATCTAACTTTGATGAACTCAAAAAGGACCCATAACTGTATCTGTAAAACCCCTTTTGCCATGTAAGGTGACATGATCAAGGCAGTGATATCGCATGTCTTCACAAGTTCTTTCTACACTCCAAGGGAAAAGATGATACAAAAATGTGGGTCACGGAGGGTCTCATAGAATTCTGCCTAACACATTCATGTAAAACTAGTTGGCTGGAAAAGAAAATCTTAAGATTTTATGATGACAACTGCTCAAATGAGAACTTACTAAACTTATACATGAAATGGAAAGTTTATATAAGTTCTCAGGATGCTGACAGATTTAGGAAAGCAATACACATTTTTTTTTCCCCTATACTAAATGGCAAATATTCAGATTTCAAAGCTGCACAGAAGATTAAAAGCTACAGTGAAACTCCCTGCAGTTTTGCATACAGAGTTGCCCAGAGGCACCAAAGGATTTCTGAGTCAGACTTATAGGGGGGGAAAACAGTTAGAAGAAAATTATGCTTGCTCATTTCACTGTTCAAAGCATATGGCAAAAAATGTCTCATCACAGCCTACAGAATAAACTTCAAGCTCCTTAATCTGAAATAAAATATCCATGATTTAATTGTTCCATATCTTCCCATTTATCTCTCATGTCTGTATCACTCAGAAAGCTGCAGTTCCTTCAAACAATCAAATTCTTTTTACTCTCCATAAGGACACCGTTCCTTTCTTTAGAATGCTCTACCACCTACTTTTACCCACAAACCATATGGTGAATTCCATTCATCCCTTAAGATCCACTTATTTATTTAACAGACATTTACTGAGTACCAATATACATCAATGAACACTTGTCTTTACCTCTATCACAAAGTAGGGCTTGTTTCTGCTTCTTGTTTTGTACAAAAAACTAGCCAGCTCATAATTCTATTACTGTACCTGTTAGATTTTATGTTTATATGTCCATCCCCCCAAAATGAATACCTTAAAGAAGTAATTCTGTTTTGGTTATATTTCTAGAACTAATTCAGGGATTGTTACAGCTCATCAATCATGGTTTGCTCAAGGTAGTAATAATAATGATAGCAATAATAACAATAATATCTAAATGATATGCAGTGATTCCTTATACTATGAAAATACTTTATACATATCATTGTTCTTCAGTCACTAAGTCATGTCTGTGACCCTCTGGACTGCAGCACGCCAGGTCTCTTTGTGTCTTCACTATCTCCCAGAGTTCACTCAAATTCATGCCCATTGAGTTGGTGATGCCAGCCAACCATCTCATCCTCTGCTTGCCCCCTTGTTCTGCCCTCAGTCTTTCCCAGCATCAGGGTCTTTTCCAATGAGTTGGCTCTTTGCCTCAGATGGCCAAAGTGTTAGAGCTTCAGCTTCAACATTAGTCCTTCCAATGAATATTCAAGTTAATTTCCTTTAGGATTGATTTCCTTTAGGTTTGATCTCCTTGCTGTCCTCCCTTGGAGAGGGAGAGTCCCTTCTCTCAAGAGTCTTCTCCAGCAGCATCATTTGAAAGCATCAATTCTTTGGCACTCAGCCTCCTTTACGGTTCAGTTCTCAAATCCATACATGACTACTGGAAAAACCATAGCTTTGACCGTATGGAGCTTTGTTGGCAAAGCGATGTCTCTGGTTTTTAATATACTGTCAAGTTTTGTCATACAAGTTGGTTTGTATAAAATCCCTACAATAGTACTTTGAGGCAAGTTTTATAATCCTCATTTACTGGCTGAGAAACTAAAGTTCAAAGACAGAGGCAAGACTTCTGTATGTTACTAATACTTCTCAACATTATGTTCTTTGTGGCAATGTGGCCCCCAAACAGGATCATCATCATCACTCACAAATTCAACACATTGCTTAACATATATATTCTTGGGTTCCAACTCATACCTACTCAATCAGAAAAACTGGGGTCAGACCCCTATAACCTGAGATTTAACAGGCCCTGGAGGTGATGATGGTACCTGCTAAAGTTTAAGGACCATGGCTCTATAATCTAATATAGAAATAGCCTGGCCAAGAAAATGTGATCAGGTAAGAGTGTGAAGCAACTTTCCTCTAGAAACTTGGTAATTGAATTCATATGATAGAGAATAATGGCAAAACAATGTATAGAGAAATGACTCCTCCTGAAATCAGAAGTCACTTTTAATGCTCATAACTCTTAAATAGAGTTTGAAATTTAACACCGAGTCAATATGTTGAACTTGTCAATGCTTAGTTAAAACATATGGAAAATAATCCTTTCCCCCCCACAATATAACTACTTTGGGATTTATTGTACATGATGTTACACATTCCTGTTTATAGGAAAATATTCCTCATATCTGGTTTTATCATACCAAAGTCATCTTAAACATCTCCAGGTCAAAGTTCTTGTTTTCTTTAGTTGTATATTCACTCATGTGCCATAATTCTAGTTGGGAGATATTTTAACAATTTCTTATTGAATTGAATTTAGCTAGGTTTGATTAGCCTCTCTATTCCCTTTCTTTACACTAGGGAGTGTCTTTATAAAATGTCTCAAGTAATATTGTAGTAAAAATTGCTATATGGTAATAGGGAGTCAAATTCTGATTTCTGAAAAGACAAGAATGCAAGATAAGGATGGAACACTCCTTTTAGGGAGACATGTCTGCTGAGGGATTTTAGAGTATATTTCCACTCCCTAGGTAGAGAGCAAGCAATAGTAATGAATGTGCACTCTGTATCAAGTACTGCATACAGCATAATTTGCATATACTCCTATTAAAACAGCTTAGAGGACTCAGGAAGTTCACTGTGTCATCGTGTAAACAAACTATTTAAGCATGCAAAAGAAGAGTCATAAACAAATAAAAAGCTATATAAACAAATGCAAGTATAAGAACAACAAATGCTCTGTTAATGGCCATGCACTGGTGAGAATAGGAAAAAGAAAGCTTCAGTACTTTTGGACCAAGCATAGAGTCTATGCTGATTCTGTATACAGTTTTGTCTTGATTTTCATTCTAGTCTTGATTCAGATGATTTTGGACTATGGTGCTTATAAGATCAAAACTTCATGTTTTTGTATATAAACAAATATTCTCTCTCTACTTAGTCTATGAGCAAATTCAGTATTCAGAGCAGATGCCAAATTTGTCAAAAATTAAGATATTTTATAAAAATATTTTTATGAAAATACCATGCATTTCTCATAAGGCTACAATTTAAAAAAAAAACAATCAATCAATATTAATGATTAGTATGTTAGTCTCTGATTTCCCTGAGGGTATATTTATCTAAAACACAAAACAGTAAGAAATTAGGAGAAGTTGACTAATTTACTAACTAATTTAATGTCAGAATTCAGAAAAGGATGCATGTAGGTAATAATTTAACTGAAGGAGAGTATTTAAGAAGAACATTGTAGGATAAACTGAGTCTTTCACATAGAAAAGTATCTAATTTGTAAGAATTCACTGCCTGGAGCTTTCTTATAGGCCAAAGAAATCGGATTTTAAACTTATCCTCCAGGTTAGGACTTTCAATCAGAAATCCTTATACAGAAAAGGTGGCTCGATTAGAGCCTTGTCATACTAAGATAACTCTGGGAGCAGTGTAGAGGGTTCATTTAGAAAAGCTCTAATCAAGACCAGACATTTAATACACATACATAAACAAATAAACCCTAAGGGTAGAATTAAAATGAATGGTCCTGAGCCCTGGCAGACTATAAGAGCAAGTTTAATTTAGCAAAGTGATGTATCTGACTTGTGAATTGGGTGCTTATATTTCTCTAAATTTAGTCCAATAAAATGTATTTACTAAATGTTTTAAAGCAAAGACAGTGATTATGGATATATTACAGATAGTTCCTTGTTTGGGGAAAAAAAAAAAAAAATATATATATATATATATAATTGGGTTTTAACAGACATATGATATCAGGTCCGAGATATGTGCATGTGGGGTAAAAAAGAAAAATCACTACTAACCTTAATAGCCATCTCCTCTGTAAACTTATTCCACCTTAAAAGAGTGTGTGCATATGTGTGCGTGTGTGTTTAAGGGCATGAAGGAGCAGAACTATGGTTAACATTTACATTTCTATGCATTTTTACTGAGACAAGTACATTTTTTGCCCTCTGTGAGAACTACTGAAAAACAAATTTATTAATGTTTAGCTAGTTTTATTCTCAGAAATTTGTATTTTCAGAACCACCAAGTTGAAGAAATAATTCATGGAATTTCTCTGCCTATAAATACTATAGATGAGTTCTAAAATGGCCACATCTAACAAATAGTTAGCCCTTACTATTGTCAAGCACAAACCTCTGTGGCTTTTGTATATTAACTCATTTATTTCTCCAACTTTCCCACTAGATATATATCATTCTAAAACTGTTTTACATGAGAGAAAAATGGAGCACACAGAAATAGTGTTAACATACCTTGTAAAATTACCCAATTTAAGGTAAATCTGGTTCAAATTACACTTAATCAGAAACTGACTACATTTGAAAAAGGAAATGTAAAACTCTGTGGATCTAACACTTCGTGACAGTTTCAGTACATTAATGTGGATTAGGAGACTTTTCCCCCCATCCTTACCTTTAATCTCTTTGTCGTTTTTGAACCATCTTATATCAGCTGCAGGTTTACTACCAGATGTTTTACAAGTCAGCTGCATCAAGTCTCCTTCCATAACTGGGGATGAAAATCCACTAATTTGAGGTTTCTCAGGAACACCTGAAATGTAGGCAAATGGATGAAATGAACATTAATCTCCAATGGTGATTTGTTTTCATGACTATTACTTTTGCAAACAAGCCAAACTGGATGTTCAACAATAACTTCAGTCAAGAAAAATAAAATAAAATACAATAATAAAAACTGTTATATAATAAAAGTTACTTAAAATATATAGTATATATGTTTTATTTATACACACACACACACACACACACACACACACACACACACATATATACTGGAGAAAGAAATGGCAACCCACTCCAATACTGTTGCCTGGAGAATCCCATGAAGGAGGAGCCTGGTGAGCTACAGTCCATGGGGTCATAGAAGAGTTGGACACGACTTAGTGACTCAACAACAACAACAACATATAAACATATATACATGCAAATACATATGTATGTGTCTGTGTAAATATGCATATGTGTGTATATTATCCAGAAAGCATTTAAAATGCATTTAATTCCAAGTAGTTTTTTTTAATTAAATTTTACCAGCAAAAATACTCTTTGTAAATCTTAAAAACAACCATTCAATGTATCTTAAGATTTACCACTGTATTTGTTTAAGAAGGTAGATTGCTTGCATCAGGAAAAAAAAAATCAGCAAACCATATTTCTTCATTCTTTAGCAAACTGTGATTTAACCACAATAGCACTTTTCATTCCTGACTTCATAATTCTTAGACCTTAAAAGATATTGTTTTTCTCTGTATACATTTTTTTAGAAAATGCATTTTGGAATAAGGGATTCATCAATAATTGCAACTATACTTATTATTCTTATTCTTCTGAGGGAAAGAATGTCTCTTGATGTCATTTGTATTAGAAATGCAATTATAGTTTTGTGGCACATGATATGTAATATTTTTAATGCTAGTTAATGCTAGCCACTTATTACCTTTTCTAGTCCAAATCATCCAGTGAATAAACAGAAAGCTAATATTCAGAGATAGACATGGATGACTTAAATAATAGAATGTTACACATTTTAGAGGCAATAATATTCTGCTGTCATGATAGAGATTTATTAAAATTTCTTCTAAAAGTGTTCAATAAAAAAGGCAGGCTGGAAGCTTCTTTATTGTACTATTTAATTCAAAGTTTGAAAAGAATAAAATGTAAGAATGTTGGAAGTCATCAATAAAAGAAATGCAAACTAAAAGAACAACAAGAACAATAAAGATAAATGACAAATTGACATATTTCATTAGCTGGCTAGCTTTATTTATTTATTTATTTATTCTGTTCACCTTCATACTGCTTAAAAAAATTATATCACATTACCATTTAATAAACTGAAAGTAGGCAATTGCCTATTTCTTGGGGTCTCAAGTTGGCTCTCTACAGAACAATGCATTAACCTTAGGCATCTGCTATCCTGAAATACTCCATTTAATGGATATATTTTGTCCTTAGTGGCAAACTTGTGAAGATTTTTATACAATAGTCCCAGTGGGACTTGCAAAGAAACATATTTCATATCCTATGCATAAAACAAACTCACTAGTTGGATTAACTTTAATATTCTAAACCAAAAAAAAAAAAAAAAAAAAAAAAACCCAGCATGCATTAGTTACTTTAAATACATTGTTATGCTTTTATCTATCAAAAAAAAAAGGAAGGCAAACTGAGGCAAAAAAAAAAATCAATCTTTAAATTCCTCTAACTTGTTCAGTACACAGGTGTGTTTCAATGAACTGCAGCAATTTCAGCTGATTGGGCCACTGACGTCTGTGGAATCACAGAGCTCTGAGCTGCAACTTTATTTCCCCAGAAACACTATGAATGTATTGCTTTCTGATGTCACCATAACCTTTAGAAAAAATGGCTCAATACTTAGAGAATAAAAACACAGAAGTTGCAAACTGCATACACAAGCAACGCAATGTATTTCATTCAGCAATCTAGAAAAGTACAAAGTTAAAAAGCAAGAAGACAAATAGAAATGTCAGGGTCATTTAAATGTACTTAGATAAACAAAGGGGTCATGTTTGGAAGTCAAAAGATATTAGGAGGAGCCCATCAGGTGACTGATGATAAGATGGAGGAGTACTCATAGACACATTGACTTCATTATGCTCATTATTCTATCCCTTTATAAAAGGAGCACCATACATACACTAAAGGGCTGATTTGACACAAAGGAACTTAGCTGAAAAATCAAAAAACCTGTTATCTATCGCTGGCTAAGAAACAAAATGGCTGTGTGCTCTTAGGAACTCCTACAAACCTTCACACCTCTTTGTACCTATTTGCGAAATGGGGGAAATGACTGTGAGTTTTTTAAAAGCCTTTTGATAATCCTCAAAGTGGAGATTTATTATTGAATCATGTTGCTATATCTGTATGCATCTCTCTGGCTTGTGATCATATAGTGTAAGTCTCTTGCACTTACCCAGGACAGTGAGATAGGCCTTGGAAGTTTTGACAGGCATTGTGAATAAAGAACAGGTGTACTGTCCTTCATCAGACAGAGAGACATCACTGACGCTGATAC
This sequence comes from Odocoileus virginianus, assembly GCF_023699985.2. Taxonomy (NCBI): domain Eukaryota; kingdom Metazoa; phylum Chordata; class Mammalia; order Artiodactyla; family Cervidae; genus Odocoileus; species Odocoileus virginianus. The sequence continues at coordinate 21,061,630 of NC_069698.1, forward strand.
TCAGTTCATGCCAGGAAGCCCGAACCAGCTCGATTCTATTGTCTCTTAAGGCTGGAAAAAAGAAAATATTGAAAATGTGAATTACAACAGTAGACAAAGTCCTGTAAGACCACATACTTTTAGCACAATATATAGCAAACATGAACTATACAGTCCATGGAATTCTCCAGGCCAGAATACTGGAGAGGGTAGCCTTTCCCTTCTCCAGGGGATCTTCCCAACATAGGGCTTGACCCCAGGTCCCCCAACTGCAGGCAGATTCTTTACCAGCTGAGCCACAAGGTAAACCCAAGAATACTGGGGTGGGTAGCCTATCCCTTCTCAAGCAGATCTTCCTGACCCAGCAATCGAACTGGGGTCTCCTGCATTCAGGCAGATTCTTTACCAACTGAGCTATCAGAGAAGACTTCCTGGCCATGAGGGTGTCTAAATATTGTTTCCTAAAACATTTTAAAGTAATGTTTACATATACTGAATTTTTAAATCAGATTTTTTTTTACAAAGTAGAATTGTGTTCCTTAATGTTCTCAGAAACAACTTTTTAATTAAATGATTGGATCTAGTATATATGATGCTTTGGATGATGTAGATATTGATGGTGATAAAAATGGCTTTCCTTCACAAAGTCTTTCATGAGTTGCCAGTACCAAGAAAAGCTATAAACAAAATCATTAACTTCTGTGCACAGACAAAATTGGGAAAACTACGACTGCTCATTTCCTTCTAGGAAACCAACAATGAACCTAAGCATATTGAAAGTTTCTCTGCAGTAGAGACACCTGTCAAACTATTTTTTAATCCAGAGCTTACTTTCAGCTGAAAAGGACCCAGGGAGTTGTTGTGGTTGTTTAGTTGCTAAGTTGTGTGACTCTTTGTGAACCCATTGACTGCTGCCTGCCAGGCTCCTTTGTCCACGGGATGTCCCAGGCAAGAATACTGGAGTGGATTGCCATTTTCTTCTGCAAGGGATCTTCTGGACCCAGGGATCGAACCCATGTCTCCTGAATTGGTAGGTGGATTCTTTATCGCTGAGACACTAGAGAGGTCCACCCAGAGGCTACCTGATATTTTTTTGCTCTGATTGGTTTCTGCCTCTGCTGTAGTATTTGTTTTGTTGCTGTTGTTAGTCGCTCAGTTGTGTCTGGCTCTTTGAGACGCATGGACTGTAGCCCACCAGACTCCTACATCCCTGGGATTTTCCACGTAAGAACTGGAATAGGTTGCCATTCCCTTCTCCAGGCGATCTTCCCAACCCAGTGATCGAACCTGGGTCTCCCACAATGCAGGCAGGCTCTTTACTGTCTGAGCCACCAGGGTTTAAAATATACTTTGGTTCAAATCACCTTTTCTTACACAGAACACTTGTTTTCACAGAAGATCTCTTAACAACTTGCTGATTTATGCTCCTTTTAGATCATTTTGGGAAAATCATTAAAAAGTTTAAATATCATTATATTTTCCTCTAAATACAGCTATAAAATCAGTAACTAGGCAAGAGGTACTAAAGGAGTAATTTGAAAAGTAGGAAGAGGACACAGGACTGGTTAGGGATTCTAGGACCCAGTTCATTTCAGTTCAGTCGCTCAGTCGTGGACACTTCGAGACCCCATGAACTGCAGCACGCCAGGTCTCCCTGTCCATCACCAAATCCCAGAGCCTACCCAAACTTATGTCCATTGAGTCAGTGATGCCATGCAATCATCTCAACCTCTGTCCTCCCCTTCTCCTCCTGCTCTCAATATTTCCCAGAATCAGGGTCTTTGCAAATGAGTCAGCTCTTCGCATCAGGTGGCCAAAGTATTGCAGTTTCAGCTTCAACATCAGTCCTTCCAATGAACATCCAGGACTGATCTCCTTTAGGATGGACTGATTGGATCTCCTTGCAATCCAAGGGACTCTCAAGAGTCTTCTCCAACACCACAGTTCAAAAGCATCAATTTTTCAGCGCTCAGCTTTCTTTATAGTCCACTCTCACATCCATACTGGAAAAACCATAGCCTTGACTAGATGGACATTTGTTGTCAAAGTAATGTCTCTGCTTTTTAATGTGCTATCTAGGTTGGTCATAGCTTTCCTTCCAGGGAGTAAGCATCTTTTAATTTCATGGCTGCAATAACCATCTGCAGTGATTTTGGAGCCCCCAAAAACAAAGTCAGCCACTGTTTCCACTGTTTCCCCATTTATTTGCCATGAAATGATGGGATGGATTCCATGATCTTAGTTTTCTGAATGTAGAGCTTTAAGCCAACTTTTTCACTCTCTTCTTTCACTTTCATCAAGAGGCTCTTTAGTTCTTCACTTTCTATCATAAGTGTGGTGTCATCTGCATATCGGAAGTTAGTGATATTTCTCCCCACAATCTAGATTCCACCTTGTGCTTCATCTAGCCTAGTGTTCCTCATGATGTCCTCTGCATCTAGGTTAAATAAGCAGGGTGACAATATACAGCCTTGATGTACTCTTTTTCCTATTTGGAACCAGTCTGTTGTTCCATATCCAGTTCTAACTGTTGCTTCCTTACCTGCATATAGGTTTCTCAAGAGGCAGGTCAGGTGGTCTGGTATTCCCACAGAACTTCCCAGTTTATTGTGATCCACATAGTCAAAAGCTTTGGCATAGTCAATCAAGCAGAAATAGATGTTTATCTGGAATGCTCTTGCTTTTCTGATGATTCAGCGGATGTTGCTAATTTGATCTCTGGTTCCTCTGCCTTTTCTAAAACCAGCTTTAACATCTGGAAGTTTACGGTTCACATATTGTTGAAGCCTGGCTTAGAGAGTTTTGAGCATTACTTTACTAGCATGTGAGATGAGCATAATTGTGTGGTATTTTGAGCATTCTTTGGCATTTCCTTTCTTTCTAATTGGAATGAAAACTGACCTTTTCCAGTCCTGTGGCCACTGCTAAATTTTCCAAATTTGCTGACATATTGAGTGCAGCACTTTCACAGCATCATCTTTTAGGATTTGAAATAGCTCAACCGGAATTCCATCACCTCCACTGCTTTGTTCATAGTGTTGCTTCCTAAGGCCCACTTGACTTCACATTCCAGGATGTCTGGCTCTAGGTGAGTGATTACACCATTGTGATTATCTGGGTCATGAAGATCTTTTCTGTACAGTTCTTCTGTGTATTGCCACCTTTTCTTAATATTTTCTGCTTCTGTCAGGGCCATACCATTTCTGTCCTTTATTGAGCCCGTCTTTGCATGAAATGTTCCCTTGGTATCTCTAATTTTCTTGAAGAGATCTCTGGTCTTTCCCATTCTATTGTTTTCCTCTATTTCTTTGTATTGATAGCTGAGGAAGGTTTTCTTTTCTCTCCTTGCTATTCTTTGGAACTCTTAATTCAAATGGATGTATCTTTCCTTTTCTCCTTTGCTTTTCACTTCCCTTCTTTTCACAGCTATTTGTAAGGTCTCCTCAGCCAGCCATTTTGCTTTTTTGTATTTCTTTTTCTTGGGGATGGTCTTGATCCCTGTCTCCTATACAATGTCATGAACTTCAGTCCAGTTGTTTATCAGGCATTCTGTCTATCAGATCTAGTCCCTTAAATCTATTTCTGACTTCTACAGTATAGTCATAAGGGATTTGATTTAGGTCATAACTGAATGGTTTAGTGGTTCCCCCAGCCTTTCTTCAATTTAAGTATGAATTTGGTAATAAGGAGTTCATGATCTGAGCCATAGTCAGCTCCTGGTCTTGTTTTTGCTGGCTATATAGAGCTTCTCCTTCGGCTGCAAAAAATATAATCAATCTGATTTCGGTGTTGACCATCTGGTGATGTACATGTAGAGTCTTTTCTTATGTTGTTGGAAGAGGGTGTTTGCTATGGCTGGTGCATTCTCTTGGCAAATCTCTATTAGCCTTTGCCCTGTTTCTTCTCGGATTAACAGTACAATGCTAACAACAGAGAATATAATCAGTGAACTTAAGGACAGAAAAACATAATTCACCAGATCCAAACAAGAGAGAGAAAACTGGTTGGAAAACAAACAAAAAAACAGAATCTTAGAACTCTAAGGGAAAATGACACAGTATCCAACATTGTTACCATATGAGTTGCAAAAGATGAGAAAGAGAGTGGGGCTGAAAGAATTTAAGAAATAATGGTCAAAAACTTCACAACTCAGGCAAAAGAAAAAAAAAATCAAGAGGAAGAATAAATTCAAGTTGGATAAACCAAAAGCCCATATCAAGATATAGCTAAATTAAAATTCTAAAATCCAAAGAAAATGAATAAAACCTGAAGAGTAGACACAGAGAAAGACATAGTACCTATAAGAACCAATTCAAATGACAATATGTTAATATTTCTCATTTGAAATTATGGAGGTCGGAAGCAGTGGCACATATTTTAAGTGCTGAAAGAAAATATCGATAGTAAATTCTTATCCAATGAAACCACCATTCAGGAACCAGGGGGAAATAAATGTATTTTTGGAAGAAGTAAAACTAAAAAGCATGTTCCTCTAGCAGATCTGTCTTAAAGAAAAGTTAAAGTTCTTCAAACAGAAAAGAAAAATAATTGAAGCATTAAGAAGGAAGAAAGAACAAGTGACAGAAAAAAAAAAAATGGGTAGATACAAGGTAGACTACTCTTTCTATAGTTCCCCAATTATATGATAATTAAGCAAAAATTATACCATCAACTGATGCAGTGTTCAACATGTAAAGATGGATTAGTCAAAGTAAATAAAAAGTGGTAGGTCAAAGGGATCTAAAGAAGTAATGTTTTCATATTTTATTAGAAGTGGTAAAACTGGTAGATTGTGATAAGTCAAATATGTATAAAATTTCAATATCTGGAGCAACTACTAAGAAAATATACAAAGTGATACATTCAAAAACTCTATAAATAAATTAAGATGAAGTCTATTTATATAGTGTCTTGAAATAACTAAAATTATAGAGCTGGAGAAATTAATTCTTCCCAAGGGTTAAGGTTAGTAAGAGGTGGGGGGAAGTGGAAGGGTGGAAGGGACATGAGTGTGGTTATAAAACCAGAGCACAGGGGATCATTGTGGTGATAGAACTGTTTTGCATCTTGACTCTGGTCATGCATGCATTAACCAACATATGTAATAAAACTGAATAACATATATACATATATAAGCTATATAACTACATAATATTATCAAAGTCAAGCTGATATATTACATATGCATGTAATATAATTACATATACAAGCTGATAAATACAGATATTAAATGTTCATATTTAAATAATTTGTGTGGACTGAGGATAAAAGCACAGGTTTGGTATCAAAAGATCTGCTTTAGGTAGTTATATAAGGTTAGGTTAACTGTGGATAATAATTCCTGATTCATTCCTATCTTTGGATTATGATGAGAACTTTAATATCATGTTACATAGAAAGTACTTTAAAACAAATCTGCAATGATATGCTAAAATATTTTGTATTTGGAATCCTGATGAGAAACCAAATATTTTGTCTGAAATGCCTCAACTGATTGAGAATACCAAATCATATAATTTTTTGAGTTGCTTTATAATTGCTATCAGTCTTGACTAAAAATTAGGTTCTGAAAAGTAGAATACCTATATTGTAATGTAAGCTGTTTTGGGGTTACCATATGAATTTAGGTGAGACACTTGTTGTGCACTCCAGTTTGCTGAGTGTTAAGTGGAGATAATAATAATTGAGTGAAAATATAAGGAATATGTCTTAGAGAAATGAATATATGAATATATATTCAAAACCTGGGGATGTCATATAACTCAAAGGATTCCCCGTGAGAAGGATCCTTGTCTTGCTCATCTCAGCACTCTGCACCATCACTATCTGCAGGGGAGGTTTTCAGTGAATGACTATTGAACTGAAATTGAGAGCCAAACTGTCTGTTTATGATAAGAGCAGAGTGAAAAAGAAATGAATTAGGAAGTTCTTTTCGATAAATCTCCATGGGATCCCTTACAGGAGAAAAGCCCAAAAAAGAAGAAAAAGAGTGTCATGTTTAGACCCTGTCTAGCATAAAAGATCTAGAAATATGCTACACATTTTTTAAACAAAATATCATTCATTGAACAATTATTTGAAATACTAATGAGTGATACATGAAGTTATTGTCATGTTACCTTATGGTTTCCAAATGAAAACAAAAGGTAGTAGATACTTAGAAATAATCCCCACTTTCTACATAGTAAATTCCATACATTGATACTGAACCTGAATAAAGAATTGTAATATTGTTGGTTGAAGTGAATTCAATCTTTAAAAAAATAGAAGTTTGGGAACACAGAATGTTCATGGTTAATCCAAATATCTTTTTTAAACAATAAAAGCTCAAACATTTCATTGAAAAAAAAAATAGTTGAACATTACCTTAGGGATAATTAAGAGAACAAATGAGTGTGTAGAATAAAAGAAAGGTAATTGCTCACACACCATAGAGATTAAAATGAGCCAATAGGCCAAGCAACTACTCTGAGGTCACACCTCATCAGCCATTAGGTGCCTGCCACCCAATGGTGAGTTGACTTAATAGTTCAAAACCCTGACCTCTGGAGAATCTAATTTTAGCTGCAAATAAGAAGCAGTAACCAATGAGTAAGAATCATTAAATAGGACTTAATGCCGGGTAAAAATTATTTTCCCAATATACCATTGGTTCTAAGTGGTTCATCAGTCATACACGCATATTTGAGATTCATAATAAGTAAAATAAAAATTCCTAAGGTGATCATGTGAACAATTTTAGACAAATTTTATATTGATTTCTGACAAAAGTTATTGGCATAGCTAATAAGTTGTTTATTAATTAGTTTTAAACCAAATCAACATAATAACACTAGTACTATTGAATTTGTCTGACATTATTCACTTAAGAACCAAATAGAAATTCATGTATACTTGTGTTAATAGTGCCCCTTTCTCTAGTGTCATGATATTTATAAAGGTGGTCACATAACTTCTTGCCAGGTGGTCACATTTACAAATATCTCTAAATTGGTTCCCAGTAATAATTTGTATCAAACTTTAGGGTTCTTAAATAATGATAAAAAGCATATTTTAGTATATAATCACTTTTAAGAGACTATTAAAATGCAGCAAATAACAACTTCATCATGTTTGCACTTTTCCTAATTCATCCATCTGACCTAAAACTTTACCAAATCAGGATTATCTCTTTATGTTTATATTTATTTTTATAAGTATTTATATTTATATTATCTATAGTTTTTTACACATAGCATGGTATATATAGATGCCCATTAAGTTTTATTGGATTAAATTAAATATGTGGGTCATCAGTCTTTTGTATGTAATAATGTTCTATAATTATACATATTAACATCAATTTAGAAAATTCCATGCATTGAGTGTTATATATTGAATGATTTTTATTATTATAATTCACTATATCTTATAGAAAAAGTACTAACAGATAAAGCCTACATCAAAATGATGTTTATTAATCTCTTAAAAATCCAGGAGAGTTCCCCAGCATGACTATTAAAGAGCACACATACTTATCCATATATTTAGAGAAATAAAGCATAAAATGTCTCATTCTATGTGTAGTATATGTTACCAAATTTGATTCAACCGACAAGTTTTTGTTGAGAATCCATGATATGCCAGACACCATGCTAGGTGTCATAGGGAAATAAGAGCTTTAAAATAGAATATTTTCCAACCACCTCCTGTCCAGCTGGGAGACACATGGTCCCACATGAACACACTTCAAGTGTCAACTTGGTTACTTAAATTCTCAATGTCAAGCATATATTTCCAAGAGAATACCACCCTACACTAGGCTTTACTCAAAGCAATCACTGCGTATACTTAGAAAAATCTTTGAACATGTTTACTTTCCAATCAGTAATTTCCATTTTGTAGAGTAGGTTTAACCTCAATGGTGTGATGAGACTTCAAGAACCATAGATATGTAACTCTTCATTCTCCTTGTTCTCAGCTCAAGTCCTCACCATCCAGGTGTCCCCATTTGATTCCTAGAGGGAGTTTAGATATGTCAGTGCAAGCCAAGTTCTGCCTAGGGAAAGAAATATTAAGAATGTTGTGTATGGCCTTGGATTCAATACCAAGCTTCACTGCTGTCTGCTGACTAATAATATATTCCTTCTCATGATTCTGATTTTGTTATGTTAAGGTTGTCTGGGCCAGCACTCACCTTTGTGTCCCAGATTCTGCAACAGGCCTGTTCTCCCTGCACATTATCCACTGAGACCTATGCTAACTATTTACTCTGGCTTTGCCCCTACTGATTTCTCTAGAACTGATCACTAGCTAAATTGGCTTGGGCAATCTTCCAATCCTGTTTTTTTCAGATGAAATATCTACTGTCCCCAAGGGTAAGAATTGTATGGGTAATTAAGGCTTCAGTGACCAAGCCTTAATTCCAAGGCTTTTGGTGTACCAAAAGAGGTTTTTTTAGTTTGTTTGCTTGCTTCTTTTTAATATTAAATCTGTATCTTAATAAATCAGAAAAGAAAAATGTCAAATAAGCTCTAATAAAGTTTCAAATGGGTCATATATTCAGGGCTTAACTCTTGTCAGACCTCAAAATTAGTGTACTGACATGTATGATGTCAAAATATGCCTCTAGAAATTGTAAACAGGAAAGACAAGGAAATTGAGGTATTCTTACTCTTATTATGTGTGTTTTTTTTTTTGTTAATAGCCACAATGTTTTATTTCTTAAGCACATAAGCATATCCTGATTACATTCAGTATATGTTACTTGTAATTGTACTCTGGGCTGCCAGAAATAAAGGAGTTAAACATACAGATGGAATAAATCACAAGCTAGTGAATCCTTTTCTGTTTTGTTCTTTTACAGTCATACAACATAAAACAATCTAAATCAATCTTCTGGAAAATTGGTATAAACAACCATTGCTCCAGAGCTGATACTTGGTATACCAGGTTTCAGCTGGGACTAGATTTTTACTGAAACCATAGTAAATAGAGTTTTAGAAAAGAAATGTGAACAGAACCCAAGCAATAAATCTGGAAACTGTATCACTGAAAGACATTTTCCAAGAGGTAGAATTTCAGTTTTTAAACCATGGCTTTACTTACTTTAAATATCTGAAAACAAATATTCATTACTCTCTTCTCTATATTTGTAATCTGTTATGATGAAACATTTTAAAAAGCAAAAATGCTGCCATACCTAACTAAAAGGTACCCTAAATTAATAAACCTGGGTATGGAAAATGTATTAATATGTTTGAGGAATGAATATAAAGTCCATGGCATTTCTACTTTCCATTTCCTTGTCTTTGTAAAGCTTGCCCCTTTTCTTTAGAGTCCTCCTCATGACATATCCTGAGGGAAACCTTTCTATTTTTTCACTCTATTAAATTCCTAAAGCCCTGAACAGAGACCACATCCTTAATCATCTGTGTGTGTGTGTGTATGTGTGCGCACTCAGTTGTATCCAGCTCTTTGCGACCCCATGGATTGTAGCTTGCCAGGCTGCTCTATTCATGGGATTTTCCAGGCAAGAATACTGGAGTGAGTTCCCATTTCCTACTCCAGGGGATCTTCTATACAACTATATCCCTACCCAATTTTCTCTTTTGTAAGATGACTTTAAAACAGTTAGCCATGTAACGTAAGGCCCTAAATATTAGAAACATGTTTAATTTTCTAGCCTATTTCCCCATCCCTCCTTAAAATGCCTAACAATTTAGAAACACATAAGATTTTGTTCAAATATGGTGAGTAATCCATACCTCTTTACCTAAAGGCATATATTCCCTCTGCAAGTCTCCAGATCAGACTTTTCACTCAAGCTATCTAATGCATTGTTTTCTTGATAAAATTTTTCATGCCGTCCACCTCCAGACACATTCACCCCTTCCTTCATGCAAAAGGCAAGAATGTGCATGAAGCTTAATAATAATTTGTTGAGCTAATGAGAGAGCAGTGTATGGATGTGAGAGTTGGACCATAAAGAAGGCTGAGCACTGAAGAATTGATACTTTGAACAGTGGTGTTGGAGAAGACTCTTGAGAGTCCCTTGGACTGCAAGGAGATCAAACCAGTCAACCTTAAAGGAAATCAATCCTGAATACTCATTGGAAGGATGATGAAGCTGAAGATGCAATACTCTGGCCACCTGATATGATGAGTTGACTCATTAGAAAAGACCCTGATGCTGGGAAAGATTGAAGGCAAGAGGAGAAGGGGACGACAGAGGAAGAGATGGTATGGCTTCACTGACTCTATGGACATGAGTCTGTGCAAGCTGTGGGAGAAAGTGAAGGACAGGGAAGACTGGTGTGCTGCAGTCCATGAGGTCTCAGAGCGCTGGACATGATTGAGCGACTGAACAAAATGAAAGAGTAAAAGTGAACATTATAAGGTCCTTTATTTATATGCTGATGTGTACCTTTTCAGATTATTGTTGAACTTCATGTACATTCCTCACATGTACCGTTTGGCCTTCCCTGATGGCTCATTAGTAAAGAATCCGCCTGCCAATGCAGGAGACATGGGTTTGATTCCCAGGTCAGAAGATCCCCTGGAGGAGCAAACAGCAATCCCCTGCAGTATTCTTGCCTAAAAAATTTCATAGAGAAAACTTGCTGGCTACAGTCAACGGGGCTGCAAAGAGTTGGACACAATTGAGCACAGCACGGTGCACAGACTTGATAAACTTTCATTTTGCAAAATTTGACTTAAAAGGAGTTTGAGCTTTTGATTTTTAGTTTTTAAATCTTGATTAGTTTTCTCATTTTGTATTGTCAAAATATCATTAATAGGGATCAAAGTTTAAAAAATAACATGATATTTTACAATTCAAACGAAACTCATTTTTCTAAGACCACGTCCTAAATATATAACTTAAGTAACTGAAATTTAAAATAATCTAAGACTGTTGAATTGTCATGTTAAACTCTATAGTGGCCTATGCCTGTAAATCTAAACCTATGGATTCAGACACTGAAAACTTATTCTATGTCTTTAAGATTATAAGTAGGCTTGTCTTGGGCTCCCCTTGTGGTTCAGCTCATAAAAGAATCTGCCTGCAGTGCGAGAGACCTGGGTTTGATCCCTGGGTTGGGAAGATCCCCTGGAGAAGGAAAGGCTACCCACTCCAGTATTCTGTCCTGGAGAATTCCATGGACTGTATAGTCCATGGGGTCACAAAGAGTCGGACACAACTGAGTGACTTTCACTTTCACTAGGCTTATCTTATTCCTACTTTCAAAATGTCATATGGCAAGAAGAACTTTGTAAAATCAAAGAAAAAACACTTATGTCTTCTTTTATATCTCTAGATAACCATCTAGAGATGGTTATTTCCACGATAATTCCCATCATTATTCCCACCAATTTTACAGAATGGATTAAATGTTGCAAATCAATTGCTTACAACATAGGACATTTCTTTAACATGTAACAATACAGGACTACTCAAGGTCATTGGTGGATTAGGATGTACACTCTACAAGCATCAGTAACATATGCTGACATTGCCATCTTGAGACTATCAACGTCTTCTGAGAGGAAGTGAGCCTGGGGAAGCATGTGTACAAAATTTGAATGGCAGAGGCCTGTGAGCACGCATAGCGCACACACCCATTCCACATGCAGGCCTACAGCCATGCTTCAAGGGAGACTGGTAAATGAGTCTGGCTGGATGTAGAGGAAGGAGAGATATTAGTGAGCAGTTGGTACTTCCTGCCTTGATACTGCAGGCTTATGTGTACCACTACATCTATATATGTTAGTAACTCTATATAAAAATTAATGTATCCAGGAATAATAGAGAGTAATAGATAATATATTTTCTCTAAAATAGTTATAATTTCAGTGTGTTTGGTACAAAAATTCTAACCTAGTTACTAAGTTATTAAAAAGAATTATCAATTTATTTTTTATGAACATCTCAAAGCTACCTTAGTTAGATTCAGCAAGGGAGCAATATCAATAGAAGCAACACTATAGTCATTTTTTGTTACCACTCAAAGTGATAAGCATATTCCTAGTTTTAGCAAATGGAAGGTGAATTATTGTGTATTATTTACTAAATATGTTTTTAGAATAAAAACGATCCAGGATGGTTTATGTAAATTATAAATGTATATTAATTAGGTACATATATGTATACATATATATTTAGCAGTTAAATTATTCAATATTCATTTCATTTCTGACATCAATTTGAAATAAAATTCTATATATCTTCTTAAATGAACTAATAATAAAACTCCACTTCAATTTTGAAAGAAAAACTCTACAAATTCTCTATATGATGATGGAATCATCTAAAATGTGAACACTTTACTTGAAAATTCCAAATAAACTTTTGCTAAGATAACTTCTGGAAAAGAAAATACTCACAGATACATATACTTCACACATATATTATCAATATGTACTAATTTCATCTCTTGGCCAATACTTATAGTACATTTTGATAGAGAATAAAAGTAGTTCTAAATCTATAAACCATATATGATAAACATTATATATATATATATATATATATCAGATAAGTATTTTTCAAAATATACATATATATATATGTTTGTGTGTATATATATACATATATATTTCATTCTGGGAACATTCTCACTGAGTAAGTAAATGGTGAATAGACTAAGGGATTACTGGCACCTGAATATGAGATCATATTTATGCTGCTCAAATCACTGTTAGAAGCTACTGAGACGTTGATTTGCATTTAACATAGAGACTCTCTTTCTATTTATTGAGTTCTTCACAATTGGTACTGAGCAAACTTATGAGATATGAGCTCTGTCAAAAAAGTTGTTTAATTAATGGCTATTGGATCTCCTGCCAGGAAGGTTTAAATGTCTTTCTCTCATTGCATGAGAATATGTCCTAAGTGACTTTTGAAATCACTTATAATGATTTTAGAAAATCTATTTTTGAAATTTACTTAGGAGTAACAGCTAATGTTTTCAATCATAAATTGAACTCATATATTTATTCAATGGCAAATAAGTTCTGATTTTAGTAACCAGGAACCACTAACTCAATGGTATATTATACTCAGTGTATGCTTTTATCTATTAAAAAGCTTCAGTGGATTTTTAAGTTGCCTTCAGTGAGTTATACCTTAATTTTATTAATTACTAATAAATTAGTAATTAACTACTAATCTGCATTTTAAAGTCATCTGACACTGATTTACACTTTGTGCTCAATATGTATTGTGATCAGACTGACCTCTATGCTGAAAATATTGTCATTTATAAGTTAATTATTCAACAAAGAACTTCTCAAATAATCAAATATTTTTCAAAATTCCATCTTTAGAAAATTAGTATACATACACTCAAAATGTTTTCTGTTTCTCCTAGATGTCAGCACTCATTGCTGCTGCTGCTAAGTCGCTTTGGTCGTGTTCGACTCTGTGCGACCCCATAGACGGCAGCCCACCAGGCTCCCCCACCCCTGAGATTCTCGAGGCCAAAATACTGGAGTGGGTTTCCATTTCCTTCTCCAATGCATGAAAGTGAAAAGTGAAAGTGAAGTTGCTCAGTCGTGTCTGACTCTTAGCGACCCCATGGACTGCAGCCTACCAGGCTCCTCTCTCCATGGGATATTCCAGGCAAGAGCACTGGAGTGGGGTTCCATTGCCTTCTCCAAGCACTCTCATTAAATAAATACAAAAGTAAGTATTTAGAGGAGAGCAGCATAAAATTATGAAAGAGTGTAAACACATGTCTAATTGGTTATGGTGAAATCCTAAATGACATAATCCATTTTGGATGAGTTGAGTGCCTCTATCTTTCTATGTCTATATTCCAATTTATATATTTGTGTATATGTGTGTGTGTATAAAATTGCAATATATAAAATGTATTATATCAGATGATTCCTGTTCCCCAATATCAACTTGCTGGATAAAAATTAGAGGTATTTCATTCTTATTAATAATAGTGCATCACTCTGCAAACCTAATAATAATAATAAATTGAGATAATAATATACCATCTGTCAGATGACATAAGAACATAATATAAGCTCAGTTTATGAAATTCAGACTGAATGCCAAAAAATCACTTTGATTATGAAGCATTTGAAAAAAAGTCAAATAAATATACACTCACTAGTACTAACATATCAATAAAAAATTCTGCAAATAAGTGGCAAAGTCCAATTTTGTCTTAAGAATTCTCTTCACAACTCAAAATTTAAATAATTTGTAAATGTATATCAACTATGATCCATTGTTGCTGTTGTTGTTGTTCAGTTGCTAAGTTGTATCCAAGTCTTTGCAACCCAAAGAACGGCAGCACACCAGGCCTCCCTGTCCTTCACCATCTCCCAAATTTGCTCAAACTTATGTCCATTGAGTCAGTGATGCCATCCAACCATTTCATCCTCTGTCACCCCCATCTCCTCTTGCCCTCAATCTTTCCCAGCATCAGGTTCTTTTCCAATGAGTCAACTCTTTGCATCCTGTAGCCAAAGTATTGGAGCTTCAGTAACAGTCCTTCCAAAGAATATTCAGGGTTGATATCCTTTAGGATTGCCTGGTTTGATCTCTTTTGCTGTCCAAAGGACACTCAAGAGTCTTGTCCAGCATCGTGATTCAAAAACATCAATTCTTTGGCACTCAGCCTTCTTTATAGTCAACTGTCACACCTATACATGACTACTGGAAAAACTATAGCTTTAGCTATACTGACCTTTCTTGGCAAAATGATGTCTCTGTTTTTTTAATACATGTGTCTAGATATGTCATAGCTTTTCTTCCAAGGAACAAGTATCTTTTAATTTTGTGGCTGTAGTCAGAGTCTGCAGTGATTTTGGAGCCCAAGAAAATCCAGTCTGTCACTGTTTCCACTTTTTCCCCATCTATTTGCCATGAAGTGTTGGGACCAGATACCATGATCTTAGTTTTCTGAAGGTTGAGTGTTAAGTCAGCTTCTTCACTCTCCTCTTTCAACCTCATCAAGAAGTTCTTTAGTTCCTCTTCATTTTCTGCCATCAAGGTGGTTTTATCTGACTATCTGAGGTTGTTGAAATCATAAACTGTAATTTGTTATTAATACCAAGTGCCCAGAAGCTGATATATGTTCAGCTACTTTGGAGTCTGATGAATAAAGATCATTTATTCATAAGGCTTTACAAGAAGCCTTATCCTAAAATGAATACCATATAATTGCATTTAACATATATAAAATCCGGGTAGTTTTATGAAGAATGATTGTTAATAGATGATCATCATAATTTAACAACTACAAAATTCTGATACACATTTTCAAAGGTCTTATACAAACTTATTTCCTTGTCTCCTACAAATACAAGTCTGTGAATATTTTGTTTGCTTCTGCAAAACAATGTTTCTCTAGGTGTTTGTCACATTGTTTCTTATTTTCCTTGAGAAAATATCTTTCAGTATTTGATACAGCTCACTATTTGCCTGAATTCAAAGAATACGAAAATGATGTGGTATTTGAACTGGACAGTTTCTATAAGCTCTCATTCTTTCCAACAGCCTACAATATATTGGTCTCCTTGTTGACATATGAAATTTATTTTTTACATCCCACCATAAAATGACCATATGTGGCCATGTGACACTACTCTCATCAAGCATTTATATCAAAGAGACAAGATTATATGCCATGTTATTATGCAAATGCATACACAAACGTACATTGGGAATGGGAAACATTTGCCTTCATTAGAGAAACTAGCCTTTAGTATTTGTCATCTTTCAACTTTACAGGACCCCATACCCTTCAAAAGCCTTGCATTGCTATTTGTAAAATAGGAGGAGAAAATGACTCAAGACTATGTTGTGCATGTTTCCAATAATCCCAAAGCCTCATCTTCTATAGCCTGAAATTTGGCTTAAATTTTCAGCTTTGCCTTCTTTTTGTGGAAAATATTAATGAAATAAATTCTTTGGTACATGAACTTTGAAAATCTAGAAACATGTTGGTACATTTAAGAAAATCACTTGTATATTTGAAATTCAGGCACAATTACAAAAAGCATCAATATAATAAATATTTCATTAATACTAGTCTACATATTTCTATGAAGACATGTTTAATAGTTTTCATTTTCAATGCACATTTGTTACTGAAATATTAAGAACAACTTTGATCTTGCATCTGTTTATGAAGTCTCAGGTTCTCTGCTTGTTATTGTTTTTTCCCCTTCTTGTGGGGAGGAGGTTTATGTGAGTCTTTAGAAATTAAATACTGTCTCTGAAAAAAATCATCCAATAAATATTGACCATGAATATTGCTTTTAAAATGTCTTGTTATATAAGTCAACATTCAGATGGAATATAATAAATCTCAGACTAGAAAAAATAAATCACAATTTACTATGTAGAATTAAAAAGTGACATCCTACATTCTAAGTTTAAATTAAAGCATTGATTTTTCTGTCTTTACATGATATAGTTTGATTATTGTTTCCTTTAGTTATCTAAATTAGTTTTTCAGTTCAGTTCAGTTGCTCAGTTATGTCCAACACTTTGTGACCACCAGAGCTCCCTGTCCATCACCAACTCACACAGCTTGCTCAAACCCCTGTCCATCAAGTCAATGATGCCATCCAACCATCTCATCCTGTTTCCCCTTCTCCTCCTGCCTTCAGTCTTCCCCAGAATCAGGGTCTTTGGCAATGAGTCAGTTCTTCCCATCAGGTGGCCAAAATATTGGAACTTCAGCAAGAGTCCTTCCAATGAATATTCAGGACTGGTTTCCTTTAGGGTTGACTGGTTTGATCACCTTGCAGTCCAACGGACTCTCAAGAGTCTTCTCCAACAGCACAGTTCAAAAGCAATAATTCTCTGGTGCTCAGCTTTCTTTATGGTCCAACTCTCACACCTATACATGACAACTGGAAAAACCATAGCTTTGACTAGATGAACCTTTGTCGATAAAGTAATGTCTTTGTTTTTTAATATACTGTTTAGGTTGATCATAACTTTTCTTCCAAGGAACAGGTATCTTTTAATTTCAAGACAGCAGTCACCATCTGCAGTGATTTTGGAGCCCAAGAAAATAAAGCCTGTCACAGTTTCACCATCTGTTTGCCATGAAGTGATGAGACTGGATGCCATGATCTTAGTTTTGTGAATTCTGAGTGTCAAGCCAGCTTTTTCACTCTCCTTTTTCACTTGCATCAAGAGACTCTTCAGTTCCTATTTGCTTTCTGCCATAAGGGTGGTGTCAACTGCTTATCTGGGTTTATTGACATTTCTCCCAGCAGTCTTGATTCCAGCTTGTGTTTCATCCAGTCTGACATTTCCCATGATGTATTCTGCATATAGGTTAAATAATTAGGGTGACAATATACAGCCTTGATGTACTCCTTTCTCAATTTGGAACCAGTATGTTGTTCCATGGCCAGTTCTAACTTGCTTCTTGACCTGCATACAGATTTCTCAGGAGGCAGGTAAGGTGGTCTGGTATTCCCATCTCTTGAAGAATTGTCTACAGGTTTTTTTTTGTGATCCACACAAAAGATTTGGCGTAGTCAATAAAGCAGAAGTAGATAATTTTCTGGAGCTGTCGTGCTTTTTCTATGATCCAACAGATGTTGGCAATTTGATCTTTGGTTCATCTGCCTGTTCTAAATCCAGCTTGAACATCTGGGAGTTCTTGGTTTACATACTATTGAAGCCCAGCTTGGACAATTTTGAGCATGTTTTCTAGTGTGTGAGATGAGTGCAACTGTGCAGTAGTTTGAGCATTCTTTGGCATTGCCTTTCTTTGGGGTTGGAATGAACACTGACCTTTTCCAGTCCTGTGATCACTGCTGAGTTTTGAAAATTCGCTGACATATTGAGTACAGCACTTTTGCAGCATCATCTTTTAGGTGTTGAAATAGCTCAGCTGGAATTCCATCACCTCCACTAATTTTTTTCATAGTTATGCTTTCTAAGGTCCACTTGGCTTCACACTCCAGGATGTCTGGCTCTAGGGGAGTGATTACACTATTGTGGTTATACAGATCTGTGATCTTTTTTGTATAGGTCCTTTGTGCATCCTTGCCACCCCTTATTAATATTTTCTGCTTCTGTTAGGTCCATACCATTTCTGTCCTTTATTGTGCCCATCTTTGCATGAAATATTCCCTTGGTATTTCTAATTTTCTTGAAGAGATATCCATTCTTTCCTATTCTATTATTTTCCTCTATTTCTTTTCATTGACCACTAAGGAAGACTTTCTTGACTATTATTTGGAAGTTTGCATTCAGATGGATATATTTTTCCTTTTATCCTTTGCCTTTAGCTTCTCTTCTCTTTTCATCTATTTGTAAGGCCTCCTCAGACAACCATTTTGCTTTTTGCATTTCTTTGGCTTGGGAATGGTTTTGATCCCTGCCTCCTGTACAATGTCACAAACCTCCGTCCATAGTCCTTCAGGCACTCTGTCCATCAGATCTAATCCCTTAAATCTATTTGTCACTTTCACTGTATAATCATAAGGAATTTGATTTAGGTCATATCTGAATGGTCTAGTGGATTTCCCTATGTTCTTCAATTTAAGTTTGAATTTGGCAATAAAGAATTCATGATCTGAGTCTCAGTAAACTCCTGGTATTATTTTTCCTGACTGTATAGGGCTTCTCCATCTTTGACTGCAAAGAATGAAATCAAGATAACAGTATTGACCATCTGGTGATGTCCATGTGTCATGTCTTCTCTTGTATTGTTGGAAAGGGTATTTGCTGTGACCAGTGTGTTCTCTTGGCAAAACTCTGTTAGCCTTTATCCTGCTTCATTTTGTACTCCAAGGCCAAATGTGCCTATTTTCAGGTATCTCTTGATTTCCTACTTTGCATTCCTTTCCCCTATGTTGAAAAGGACATCTTTTTTTTTTTTTTTTTTGGTGTTTGTTCTAGAATGTCTTGCTATCAGGCTTCCCTGATCACTCAGTTGGTAAGGAATCTTCCTGCAATGCAAGAGACCCTGGTTCAATTGCTGGGTCAGGAAGATCAACTGGAGAAGGGATAGGCTACCCACTCCAGTATTCTTGGCTTCCCCTGTGGCTCAGCAGGTAAAGAATCTGCCTGCAGTGTGGGAGACCTGGGTTCTATCCCTGGGTTGGGAAGATCTCCTGGAGAAGGGAAAGGCTACCCACTCCAGTATTCTGGCCTGGAGAATTCCATGAACTGTGTAGTCCCTGGGGTCACAAAGAGTTGGACACAGCTGAGTGATTTTCACTTTTTAGAAGGTCTTGTAGGTTTTCATAGAACTGTTCAACTTCAGCTTCTTTGGGATTAGTGGTTAAACATAGACTTGGATTACTGTGATATTGAATAGTTTGCTTTGGAAATGAACAGAGATCATTCTGTCATTTTTGGGATTGCACCCAAGTACTGCATTTCAGACTCTTGTTGACTATGAAGGCTACTCCATTTCTTCTAAGGGGTTCTTGCCCACAGTAGTAGATATAATGGTTATCTGATTTAAATTCACCCATTCCAGTCCATTTTCGTCCACTGATTCCTAAAATATTGATGTTCACTCTTGTTATCTTCTGTTTGACCATTTCTGATTTACCTTGATTCATGGACTTAACATTCCATGTTTCTATGCAATATTGTTCTTTATAGCATCCAGTTGGAGAGGCAAAATCGCCTTTAGAGTCAAACCCGACACTAGGAGGTCTTAAACAAAATATTGTGGCACCAGTACCAAGAGACCACAGAGAGACTGAGTCAGACGACCCACAAACTGCAAAACAATTATACCAAAGAAATTATTGCTCTGTTAAGAAAGTCCTAGTACCCACAACAGATTTCCCAACCTGGGTATCCGGGAAAGGGACTGAAAACCCCCAGGGAATTTGACTTTGGAGGCCAGTGTGATTTGATTACAGAACTTCCACAGGACTGGGGAAACAGACTCTTGGAGAACACAAACAATACCTTGTGCGCACCAGGAGAAAGGAACAGTACCTCCGTGTCCCCATAAGAGACTGAGCCAGACTTGCCTGTGAGTGTCCAGGCATCTCCTGTGGAGGTGTGGGTCGACAGAGGCCTGCTGCACAGTCAGGAGCATCGGACACAACAGTGTGTGCACAAATCCTTTTGAAGGAGGTCACCATTATCTTCATTACCCGTACCATAGTTTGGCCTCAGGTCAAACAACAGGGAGGGAACACAGCCCTGCCCATCAACTTAAAATTGGATTAAAGATTTACTGAGCATGGGCCCCACCCATCAGAACAAGACCCAGTTTCCCCCACAGTCAGTCACTCCCATCAGGAAACTTCCATAAACCTCTTAGACTTATCCATCAGAGGGCAGACAGAGTGAGAGCCATAATCACAGAAAACTAATCAAACTGAACACATGTTCCACAGCCTTGTCTAACTCAATGGAACTATGAGCCATGCCATGTAGGGCCACCCAAGATGGACGGGTCATAGTGGAGAGTTCTGACAAAACGTGGTCCACTGGGAATGGCAAACAACTTCAGTAGTCTCACCTTGAGAACCCCACGAACAGTATGGACATTGGTTTTTGAAAGGCTCTAATTAGTATTCAATAATATGCTAACATTTAGAAGTCTGGTAATGTGTAAACAATATATGGAACTCAAATTTTGCTTGTAATTGATTTTAGCAAAAGGCAGATAAATTCTATGGCTAAGATATAAGATACAACTTATCTTACCATGTCACTGCAACAAAAGTTTAACATTTTAGAAAATTTTCACATGTTTACAGTTTACTATATATATATAATTTTATATGTACACAATAATTTATATTGTATATATAAGTTCAAGTAATTTACATAAGCATATGTACTTCTGGGGATATACAATGTATATATATAAATAATCATAAAATAAATAAGGCAATTTAAAATAAAGTAGGAAAAATATTCATTGTACAATTGAAATGATTGAAGCTGAGAAGCCTAGGGCACATGAGGAGTGACTGATGAAAGCTAATTTGATAAAAGGCTTTTAGGAGTGAGTATGGAAAGAGACTTTTTGTCAGTAATTCATACAAGTAATATTCCACTACTTACTGAAAAGATGAGAAAAAGTATACATCAAATTAGGCATATCATATGAAATCTATAATAAAAGAGCACATTGTGTTTTATTGCATTAAATACAATGGTGCAGCAGTAACCTTGAACTCCGACTTTGTAGCTGGGTTGAATTGAGATACACTGTGGAGGTGCCTTCTGAAACCCATAGAGAAAGTACAACCACACATTACTCTTGCTAATTCTCAGGAGGGAGATCCATAGTGTGACATGCACTGCTTCAAAGACTCCTGTACTTCCTGACTCCCTAGCTTTCCTACGAAGCTCTGAGATCTGGACTTACAGCTTTGAGCTTGACTTGGCTTTGGAGACTGAGGCTGCCCAACAACCAGCCTACCCTGTGGAAAAGATCCTGGCTCTCTCTTGGAGAGCTTTCACTGAGATAATGAGTACCATATAAAAGGGAAGAGTGTATAAAACTGCCTTCCAATGCAGGAGAGAAGAAGAAAAATATGTGTTTTAGATACAATCTGCTACAAAACTGTATTCCCTTACCTTCCACAACACACTTGGAGCAGTCTTACTATGAGAATACTTTCTGGGATTTCTCTGCTGAAGACACCAAAATGGTCTTTAATTACTAAGTAAATCCTACTATTTTAATCAACGAGAATTATGTTTCCACTGAGTCCCGGAGATCTTATGCTATAATAACCAGCTTGGCAAACTAAAAGCAATATCCTGACATCCAACTTAGTAGTAGCAGGGTTACCACAAAGAGATTCAGAATTCACAAGTTAAATGTAGGAAGAAGATAGAGACAGGGTGAGTTTTATAAATATGCCAGGAAGACTGTAGCGGTACTGACATCCCAGAAAGCTTAGGTCAGTGGAGATACCATCTAAGATCAACAAGGCTACCTGTGATTAAGCAAGTTAGAGACTAAGAACTGTGTTAGGTGATAACATTTATTTACCATCTGGTTGTAGAATAAGAAGGGAATTAAGAGAAATATTTAGATGTTGAATGGCTTCATGTATTCAATCTGGGTAGAACTCTCCCTGTGAAGAAATGACAGAGGCTAAGATGACTACCAAAAGTTAAAGGCAATGGAATTTTAACTTTCCCTGAAGTACTCAGTACAAAAATTCTTTATCATGAGTGACCTTTCACTCTGTGAGGACTCAGTGAGTTATCACCTTTAACTAAGTTTTCTACCAAAAGAATGTGTTCTCCTTTGCATATTTAAATCAAAAAGGTAATTGCCCAGTGCAGGTGTTGACTCAGCAACCTCTTATTTTGGATTAAAACAATTTGACCAGATTTAGCCAATGAAAGGGGCTTCCCAGGTAGCTCAGACAGTAAAGAATCTGCCTGCAATGTGGGAGACCTGGGTTAAATCCCTGGGTTGGGAAGATCCCCTGGAGGAGGGCATGGCAACCCACTCCAGTATTCTTGCCTAGAGAATCCCCATGGACAGAGGAGCCTGGTGGGCTACAGTCCATGGGGTCATAGTCAGACATGATGAGTGACTAAGCATAGCACAGAACAGCCAATGAAATGTGAATGAAGTGATATATTTCACTTCATTGCTGAGGCTTTTAAGAAGTTGGCAGAGTTTCTTTTATTCCTCATTCTTTTCTTTTTTTTTTTTTTAATTGGAGGATAACACTTTACAGATTTGTGTTAGTTTCTGCCAAACAGCAACATAAATCAGCCATAGGTATACATTTGTGCCCTCCCTCTTCAATCTCCCTCCCACCTACCTCCCCATCCCACCCCTGTAGGTTGTTACAGAGCCCTGGTTTGAATTCCCTGAGGCACAGAGCACATTCTCACTGGCCATCTATTTTACATATGGTAACATTCCTTCTGTTTTGAAGTGGATGTTTCCAAAGGGCTAGAAAAGGAAAATGCCACAAAACTGAAGAATTGTGGATCCCTGAGTCCTCACAGAGTGAAAGGTCACTCATGATAAAGAATTTTTGTACTGAGTACTTCAGGGAAAGTTAAAATTCCATTGCCTTTAACTTCTGATACTTGTGAGTGTTTTAAAAATAATATGATTCCAATGAAAAATGCTATTGATCAAAAGAAAGGCACATAATGCCAAAGCATTACTTCAGGATTTGTTATAGGAACCAGAGAAAAATATTAGACAGATGTTAAGAAACCTCAGTAGGCTATAAGAAAACACAAACACTTTATAGAAGGAAAAAAGTTATTGGGGAAAAGAATATGAAATATAATGAAAACAGGATACAATAAAAAAAAAATGAAGATGAATTTAAAATACATTTGCTCCTCGCCAAAAGGTTGAGAAGCAGTAAGATAGATTTAAAACACAAAAGAATTCAAGTCCAAAATAAAGACAGCAGTCAAAGTTACATGCATGCATGGATGTTAAGTCATTAAGTAATGTCCAACTCTCTGTGACCCTATGAACAGTAGACTGCCAGGCTCCTCTGTCCATGGGATTCTCCAGGCAAGAATACTGGGGTGAGCTGCCATGCCCTTCTCCAGGGAATCTTTTTGACCCAGGGATCAAACCCATATGTCTATGTCCCCTGTTCTGGCAGGTGAGTTATTAAAAATATAGCAAAAATGGAAACAATGATGTTAGATGACCATTTTGAGATCTGTCAGAATGCAGAAGAAAAAGCAATCTAAGCAACAAGAGAAATTACACATATAGCTTTTTTGTTGGTGGTGGTGTGTGTATACGTGTGACTGTACAAGTAGAGAGAAATTACTAAGAAAAATAATGCACTGACAACTGTATCTATACTTGCAGAATAATTTCTGTGGCTAAAATTAATCTGTGTTTTTATTCTACAAGTAATTAAATCCCTGAAACAAAAGAGCAATTTCATCACAACTTTGAGAATGAAAAGTTATAAAACAAAAGCTATATAACCCAAACAATTTGTCTCCCACATGATATTGCAATAGAAAAAATTGCAATAGATATGCAAGGTCTTAGTAAAATACCATCTATTTCCTTTTCTTAAGAAAACCATTTGAAAATATTTTGTTGTAGAAAGGAAGAAAATCAAGAGAACAAGTTGTCTATTATAGGGGAATATTGACCTAGTCTCTCCATCCAAGTGAAAGTCATTTCAATTTTAACCAAGCTTTATGCACAAAAACTAGTCACATTAACATTATTGATAATAATGAAAAAGTACAAATAAACTTAATATCCTATATTAGGTAACAAACTTTGATGGTGTATGAGAAGGCTTTCAAATTATATACATGACGACCTTTAACAAAGATAAATTATACAAGCCTAATTGAAAACAAAAGGATGCAAAATTAAATGTTCAGTATGGTATCAATTTCATGATAAAATAAAATTTAAAAGTACCTAATGGAATGTTGGAAATTTGGATGACTTTTTGCTTCTTCTTTGTACTTTTCTGAATTTTTTCATTTCATCAACTAACATCTATTTTAAAAATATTAAACTTTAGATAATACAGAATACATAGCAATTTCTATTTTGGTACTTTATTATATGATTATTGAAATTACTTATTAACTAGTTATAGGGCTACTTCATTTATTTAGGCTGCTTTTTGACAATAAACACACCATAAAATTTCATTGCAATACGTGGAAGCAGGACAGAAGGAGATGATGCTCCAGAAAATAGAAAGAAAAAAAAGGAGGAAGTTACTATAACCTTATTAATCATATTAAAGTCTTCTTATACTTTCTACTTCACCATTTTATCACTATTATAGCTCAGATATCCATTTTTTGAACAAACGTATGTTATTAAAAAAAAAAATCCCATCTCCCATAAATTAAACATAATTTAAATTTTAAAAAAAGTATTTCTTGTTGTACCATTAAACATTTTGTGGGTTTATGACAAAAGTATTACAATTTTTGATTTATATGCTACACAAATGTAGAACTTTTTTACAACTTTATTGTAAGATAGAATTTTGACAAGTAAAATCCATGTCTTATTTAGGCTTTCATTTATTTAAGAAATATTTATTTAAGACAAAACACCTCTATATCCTGGAGGCTTTGGCAGCAACATAAATGCTCTCCTCTGTGGTTGAAAACAACATACTGTAGGAAAATATTTCCCTAACAAAATAATATATAATAAAAGATTTTCATAATTTATGATGATTATGAGGAAAACAGTCTTTAAGGCAAATAGAAGAATACACCAAATATGACAGACTTAAATGTTGACATCATACCCTCTGTCTGTGATGGTGACACAGAACAGCAAAGGACACAGAACTGTCAGTCTTGTTGTTTGTCTTCTATCTGAGACTAATAAAAGGAGGAGATGATTGATGGCATAAAGACACAAACACTGTCTTAGACACATAGTTGTTACCTTTTATACATATACAAAAGTATTGTACTGGTGGTTTTAAGGACACCTTATTTTTCTAGCTTCCTAAGATGCTGTCTTTACCTAAAAGAGAAATAAAGGAACTGATAGTTTTATTATATAAAAAGTTATACATTATCCCTCTTAGATATTATCCCTTCTTGATGTAACTATTTGAACATGTTATATTTGTGCTCATGCATGTGTGTGTATATATGTTTATATAAGTATTTAAATATTCAGACAGAGAAAGAGTAAAAAAGTCCTAGTGAGAGAAAGCTTGGAGAAATAAAGACAAATGAGAAGAACAACCAAAAACAAAAACCTCAGATGTGGATTCTTTTTTCTAGTATATGTTTCTTCCAAATACAAAATTAATTAAAACATTTGTTCAAAACACTGAATATGTATAGAGGAAGTTCCAAAGAAGTAGTAAGTGCCTGTACTGATTTTTAAGAGCTTGCAATTTATTTGGAGGAGATTAAACGTACAGATATAAAATACGTAAGTGATAATTGCAAAGGAACATGAAAAACAAGTGAATAATAATGCAGTGAAAAATTCTTAAATCAGAGCCGGGGAGAGCAAGTAATTAAATAGGCATCTAATGAGTTGAGAAAACTATTTTGGAAACTTTGAACATGGGGAGAAGCCATGCCTAGACTGGCAGCTATAAGCAGAGGACAAAGATCAGAGAATTAGCTTCAGCAAAAGGAAGACGGTCTCAATGTACAGGGTAGGTAGGCCCAGAGAAAGAGTATTTCTACAAACATAAACACATTCTGGTTTTTTGCTCATCATACCTATTCTGCTCATCCATGCCTTCTCAGCTAAATGTAAGTAGTTACCAGAACACCTACAAACTTGTCCTCTTCTGGTCCCCTGTTCTCACAGCTCCTTCTGTCTGGGGTATCTCCCTACAAAACTGACAATTCCAAATCTTATTTATCTTGAAAAACTGTCTCTATCAAACAACTCTGCGCAGAAGTTATATTTCCCATTCTCATAAAGATGCTCTATTTCTCTTATTTTTCAAATGTAGTTTTAATTTGTGATTTATCAGTTTTTATATTATACTTCTATATTAATATAGTCTCTTATTTACTTTAAGTTCCTTAAGAGTGATATTTTGTATGTGCCTGATTCATCTATGTCCACCTACAGCCTAATAAAAATCATGAAGAAAGATATTCTATAACAACTAAAAAATATTATATTCCTCTTATCATTATAACAAATCTTTCTTTCAACAGAAATCAACCTTCTTTTCAATATCCCACTGCAATATTCTCAAAATTGTTTTTCATCAATATAGCTCATTAAGAAGTTATTTGTTAGTATCGCATTTTTATATTTTACCAGCAAACATATAACCCATTAGGAAAAACTGATTCAAATACATCGAGGTTTCCAGGTAAGATGGTGCAGGGATTCATATTTTGACACACATATTTATTGCAAGCACATAATGATAGTTTAAAAAAAAAAAAAAAGCTGGCTCTACAAATAAAATAAGCAGAGAAGGACCATATAACAAAGTGGAGAATGCTAGCGAAGCTGCAGGGTGGCTCAGCTTCAGGTTTGAAGCTTGCTCCTATGGAGTAAAAGGGATTTAAGTGCTCTCAAACAAACAGGACTAGGAATAGAAAATTCTTGAAGCCAAGGCCTGGAGTGAGGTTCCCCAACTCTAAAGTAAGCTAAAAATAAAACTCATCACCATCTGGGCTGTGGCTTCAAATAACCTGCGGGTCTCAGACTGTGAACACACAGACAAAGCCTTTTAATCAAGAACTGAGCAAGCTGGCTTTCTAACTAGATCACCACACCCTGAAATGCCTAAATTAAAAAAAAAAAAGTGAATCTAAGTAGAGGGCCCAGGGAGATCAGTGATAAGAGATAAGATATCACCTCCAGCCTGGAGAGGGTGAACACAGATGGGAAAGTTGCGGGGTGGGGGGTATTGAGGAAAAAATTCCCCACTTCCAAAGAATATTCAAAACAAAATTGCATATATACAGTGTTTTAATTGAATAAAGAATATAAAATGAGTATGTATATTATGGTGCTAATAGTAAGTGAAGCTATAATTTCCATTAAGAAAAAGTAAGAAATCACAAAACAAAAACAGGCAGAAATGAAAAAATAATATACAGGTCAATGTGAAAAAACAAAAATTTAAAAACTACTAGAATAGTAACTTAAAAACTACTAGAATACAGTCACTGAAATTTAAAACTGGAATTATTGTATTTGTAGCTATTTTTGAGGAATTCAGTGGCAAATAGCTCAGAAAGACAGAGGTATATACACATATAAGTGATAGCAGTTGAACAAGTAGAGGCTACACTGAGAACCTTCAACATATGTCTAATAGTATATCTATTCTATATCAAAATTGAATCAATACTTTTAAAAAACAGGTTACAAGCTAATCTCTCATGAACATAAGTGAAAAGAATACTAAAAAGAGATAGAGTAAAATTAACAAACTGAATCTATTGGTATTTATAAATGATAATATATCCTTACTTATCTGGGTTTATTTCAATAATGCAAAGTCTTTATAAGTATAGAAAAAATCAACACTGTGTTTAGCCATAGCATAAATATAAGGGAGGAAAACTCCTCAAAAGCATAAGAGTAGCTTATGAAATTATTAACATTCATGGTAAAACTTATAAATCTTGAGATAGAAGGGAACTGGTGATTGTGATCATCACATAGATGATCATTCCTATCACGCTCATTGTTCCCTGATCTCCTGCCTTCTGAAAAACTCACCCTCCATTCTCCTCAGTCCCTCTTTGTGGATGGGCTCTTCAATTCACCATACTGTGCAATACGTGTAGCCCTTCCATATGTTTCACACATCCTTCTTTCTGATGACTTCTCCAGTGCATCCCTCTGATAATAAGTGATATGTGAAGTTGCTCAGTCGTGTCCAACTCTTTGTGACCGCATGGATTGTAACCCACCAGGCTCCTCTGTCCATGGGATTTTCCAGGCAAGAGTACTGGAGTGGGTTGCCATTTCCTTCTCCAGGTGATCTTCCCAACCCAGGTATCGAACCTGGTTCTCCCACATTTGAGGCAGATGCTTTACCCTCTGAGCCACCAAGGAAGCTCCTCATCTCAGAGAAGGCATCCTTCTGGGACTCCTTTAATTTAGCCAGAGCCTTAAATCCTTTGATCCTACCATGCTTTCATCGTTATATATTTTCTTCATTTCTCCTCTTCCTAGCTTAAGAAACAGTTTCTTAATTTATTCACTCAGCGAATCTCTATTATCAAGTGCTGTTTTGGGTCTTTGGGGATACATCTACAACCAATATCACTCCCTTGTTATTTACCCACAACTTATTCATGTCTTGTTTACTTCAGTATCTCCACACTTGATTCTTGAGTAGAATTCAGTCTACTTTATTCATGCCTATAATCTGCATATAAAATGATTTAATCTTGTCTCGTGACTTCAACACCATTAATACACTGACAGTTTTCATATTTATATCTCCCAACTGAACTTATTTTCCTGAACCTACAACCTATTTATTCAACTAACTTGACACCTCTACTGAATGTCTCAAAATCTGCTTAGAATTAATAGGTCCAAAGCAGAATTCCTGAAATCATTTCCTCCTCAAACCAGCTCTTTCAGTCATCCACATCTCAGTTAACAACTCCAGTTAACAGTTTGCTTTGGCCAGAAAAAAAAAAAAAAAAGTTTTGAGCTGTTCCTTTGCCCCTATTTTTCACTTACAAAGCTTCAAATCGGTCAGCAAATGCTAACAGCTTTATACTCAAAATATGTCCCAGATTCACCACTGCTCACCTTAACTCTTCTCACCGTGGACCAAGCCACCTGACATCTCTGCTGGATTATTAAACATGTGTCTGATTCTACCCTTCCCTCTTCCATCTGTTCTCAATGCAGCAACTCCAGTGATTCCATTAAAACATAAATCAAGAAG
This sequence comes from Odocoileus virginianus, assembly GCF_023699985.2. Classification (NCBI taxonomy): domain Eukaryota; kingdom Metazoa; phylum Chordata; class Mammalia; order Artiodactyla; family Cervidae; genus Odocoileus; species Odocoileus virginianus. Next base: position 21,090,922 of record NC_069698.1, read on the forward strand.
ATGTTACTCTTTTGTTCAAAACACTTCAAGAACTTTCACTTAGAGGAATTTCAGGAGTCCTTTTGATCTTCAAGGCTCCCATTGTTTATTCTGCTTTATTCTCTCTTGCTTCTTTATCTTTGTTCATTCAGCAACCATTTTACCTTCTCTCTCATTAGATCTCTACTGGGAAACAGCAACTCCTTCATGCCCTCCAGATCATTTCTCAAATTCCACCTCTTCAGCTAAGCCTTCTCTTGTCACCATTTCCAAGATTTCAATTCCTTCCTTCCCATTTTGCATTCTCTCCCCTGTCTTTTTCCCCCTTAGTATTATTACCATCAGACAGTTGTTTATCTCCTTTATTTTCTGTCTATATTCGGCAGAATTCAAGCTCTAAAAAGACAAAATCTTTCTTATGTTCACAAACGATGCCTAAGTACCTAAAATAGCACTTAATGCAGACAGTGTCTATACATAATTAGATATGAGCAAATATGTAATAAACTGCCTTCAGGGAGATACTTCTTCTAGAAGAAAACGTAGAAAATATCTTTGTAACTTCAAGATAGTAACAGTTTTCTTAAAACACAAAAGCACAAAACAGAGACTATTGTTAAATCTGACTACAAAATGTAAATGAACAGTTATACACTTTTGTGATTGGCAATATTGAATTAACAATATAAACAAACAATGCCAAAAGTACAGAATCATTGTTTTTTTATACTTTGCTAGAAAGACTGTAAAGTGATATAAATGCTTTAGAAAATAATGAGTGAGTATCTAGAAAAGCTGAAGACAGTCCCACTTTTTAAATAACAATTTCCCAAATACAAGTAAATATGCTACAGAGATTCTTCTCACATGTATAAGAACCTTCCTTATAATACTGTTTTAGTGCAAAGTTTTTTATGGACAAGTTATAGGCACATATGGTATTTTTCTCTATAGGAATAAAGACAGTGAAAATTAATGAATGTAAAACCTAAATTAGTGTGGATAAATCTCAAAAACACAACAAAATGAGAAAGTAAAATTTCAGGAAAATACATATAATGTGCTTTTATTTGTGATATTTGAAAGATGTAAAGTAATAGAGCTTATTGATACATACATATGTAGCAAAAACATAAAACTCACAAGGAAATGATAAACATGTAAAGAATTTTGACTATTTTGTGGAGAGAATGAAAAATGACATAATGAGGAATGAGGAAACAGGGGACTTCATTTGGGGGTATTTTATTTTTCTATATAAAATGTGAAAAAATTTCAAAATAAAGCAATTTTTATTGGATGCTGGATAGGGCAAACACTGATATTTGTTATATGATTCACTATATTTTGGGTCCTTTTAAAATAACTTAAAATACAAAGTAGCTGAGAAATTATATTCATCATCAAAAACAATTCATTGTTGATTTCTGGCTTCTCTAAAATGCTGTTCTTTCTTTTGACATAGAATATATTCCTTCAATAAACTGAGACTAGTTTTTACAATAATTAAATAAAAACTTCATTTCAATTAAAAATACATATGAAAAACAAAACATAAAAAGGAGAACACTGGTTCTCAGTCACTGAAAAACCAAACCAAGATTAACAAATGTATATTGCATTTCATCTTAGAATCAATAATCAATAATGTATACTGCATTTCATCTTATAATCAAAATAATCTATAAAGAATAGTTTGCTATCCAGTGGCTCCTATTTACTTTCTATAAGATTAAAGTCTGGTATAGCTCATATGGGACAATTAACAGAATAGATAAAAATAATATGCAAAAAATTATTATGATTAAAATAGATCTCAATTTTCATAAGCCTAAATGTTTTCAAACCCAAGTTCATGCACCTCAAGCACAGTGAAGCCAAATAAACTGAAACACCAGAGTTTGGAATGGAGAGAGACTTATTTCAAGAGCCATGCAAGGAGAATGAGGTGGCGTATGCTCAAAAGACCTGAATTTCCCAATGAGGAAAAGGTTTTTATAGGTAAAATTTGGAGTACGGCTACAAGATGCATGATTTTTTTCTGAATACTTGGTGGTGAGGCAATGGGGTGATGTTCCAGGAGTCTCAAACATCAATCCAACCAGTCTGAAGTCCACACCTGTGTTCAGCCTGAAGTTACCATCTTCCACCTGGGTGGGGAACTTAGTTTCCATAGAAGAACTCAGAAATAATGTATCAGATTGCTATGTGCATACCCCAAGGAGGACACAGTACCCGGCCCCATCATTGCACTGTTCTTTTTCTGCATTCCCTCACTCCTCTAGTACTTGTTTGACTCTCTGGAACTCAGGGAAAGTATGGGAGGTTGAACCCTTTTTCCTACAAAAAGAAAGATGGGACATGAAAAGGCGTTTGTGTTTGGGAGGGTCCCACAGAGTCCTTGGCTTCTCTGGTGGCTCAGACGGTAAAGCATCTGCCTACAATGTGGGAGACCTGGGCTTGATCCCTGGGTCGGGAAGATCCCCTGGAGAAGGAAATGGCAACCCACTCCAGAATTCTTGCCTGGAAAATCCCTTGGGCGGAGGATCCTGGTAGGCTACAGTTCATGGGGTCGCAGAGTCGGACACGACTGAGAGACTTCACTCACAGAGTCTTGCTGAGTTTCAAGGATGTTACATACATAAACAAACAAACAAATAAATAAATACGCCCTGTTGGTTCTGTTTCTCTGGAAGACCCTGACTAATACATTCTCTATGGTCTATTCTCAAAACAGCAGCCAGAATGATCCTGCCAAAGCAAGCTTATGTCATTCTTATGCTCAGACACCTCCAAAGGCATCCTGTCCGACTCAAAGTAAAACCCTAAATTCTTACAGAGGCCCAGGGGGGACCCTCTACAACCTGCCTCCTTCCTGCCATTGCTTCTGTGACCTTCCACCACACCCTCTTGCTCATTCTGCCCCAGTCACACTGACTTTGCTGCTGTTTCCAGAAGACAGTATGTATGTTTCCCATCTCAGAGCTCTGCACTCCGTTCTTCTGTACTATGATGCTTTCTCCCCTCATAGCCACAAAACAACTTCATTCCCTTCCTTTAGGACATCCCTGACCATTTTATTCCCCCAAAAGTATATATTCCCCTTTCCTGCTTTATTTTCTCCATAAAACTTTCACCATTATAGCACATATAATTATTACTTGTCTTATTGCCAGACATCTTCAGTTATCTGTAATATTCAAGGGAGACAACATTTTTGTGTATCTCCTGTATCCAGAAGAATGCAAGGTATACAATCAGTAATCAAGAAATATTTTTGAATGAGTGAATGAATTTGCCAATAAATATGTAACTAATATCTAAGAGTTTATATAAACTCTTAAAATATACATAGAATTCAACCAAGTTTCTACCAATAGATTCACAAGATAATAAACCAGACAAGATCAAGATATAATGAATAAAAGTTTCACTCAAATATACAGACAGTATTTTAGGAATAGGATATGTCTTCAAAACTTAATTTATGGATGGCTTAAGTGGAAACAGGAAAAAAGCTGAATGGAAAATTCACTTTTGAAATAGAAAGAATGAATATCATATATAAGACAATACTTTCCTAATTAAAATTTAACACAATTCCAGCCAAATTCCATCCAATTTTATTTTTCAAAAACTCACACAAATTAGTATAACATGAAAACTGACACAAGAACTACAAAGAAAATGTTTCAGTTCCTCTGAGGGCATTCAAAATAAGGAACTGCTCTAGCAAGGGCAGTCAGGAAAATCACTCCTGAGAAAGTTATGATTGAACTTGGATTGGAAGAAAGAAAATTAAGAGTCAACAAGTTGAATTGTTTAGGGGGTGAAGGAGGGTTCCTCATAAGAAGGATTTGCAGAAATGTTTAATGCATGGGGAAATGTTTTTGTTGCATAAAATAGTACAATATAACCTATATAAATCACCAGTGATGTTTACATGTAGAAAAATAATAAGAAAAAAAAACCACTAAAATGTGAACAGAGGTTGTATCATAGTGAGGGGATTGTGGGTGATGCTTCTTCCTTTTCATCATCTCTGTACCTCTCAAATACAATACACTATGCAGGTTCTATTTTTATACTAAAAACGTTACAAATGGAAAGCTTTTCAGCTGAGACCTTCAAATACATTCTTCTTGTTCATTGGTATTAGATAAAAACTATAACAGTCAAGATATTCCTTTGGAGCAGCCATTTGTTTATTGGCCTATCAAATAGCCCATTTAGTTGTTCTTTTCTATAAATTATAGTGGTGATAATACACACCATGTCATGCTTCAGCACATGATTGATGTGTCAGCATGAAGATGCTTTAGTGGCCTTTGGCATTCTATTGGTAAAGTGAACTCAGCAGAATCCAGCAAGACACGTTTGCCAATCCTATAAAAATACAATATAAGCTGTTGACTCCCCAGTTGCATACAGCAGCAAGTAAGGTGTAACTTTATTCAGCTCACGTACACTGGGTAATAACAGAGTAGTTTATTATCACTGCAGGTGCAGAAACCTGCCTACATTTCAGCCATCTGGGCTTCCTCAGGGCAGTATACAAACAAAATATGTGAGTGAAATATATGAGTTGAATATAGTTTCACTGTTTGTATTTTTTTTTTTTTTTTGTAGGAGACTCAAAAAAAAAAAAAAAGAACAACCGCTCTGTACATTTTAGAAAGTAATTCTGCAGTGTTAGTTTACTTTGGAAAGCCATTGACTTTTACTAATTTAAGCCCATTAATATTTTCATTAAATTGCTTATGTCTAAGTGATAATGGACACTCCGATGGCATTTTACAACAAGAAAATTGTGGTAAATGTAATATAATTGAGTAAACAAAAATCATAATTCTTGAGGGGTTAATGAACAATCTATCTTACAGCATATTTCACCAACTGCAATATCATGACACAAGCTCTATTAATTGGCACTCAAGCATATGCAGTTAAGCATTTCACAATTTAGAAGATTCACTCTTAGAAAGACACACCCTTCATATCTAAAGTCATAGATATTGTGAGACTCCAAACTGTAATTTTTCAACTGAAATATGTTTACATCAAATCTATTGGTAATCAGGTTTTTCTTCATTACTAAGACAAAACTAAGTAGACTGATCAGGACTGAAATTTAGTGATAAGGTCAATAAATAACCTTATTATTCTTTCCACTTCTACACCTCCTGTGTCCAGAAGAGAGCATGGTAATACAACAAATAATCAAGAAATATTTTTGAATGAATGAATGAACTTGCTATTAAGTATGTAAATAATGTCTTAGTATATGCTGAAACTCTTAAAATTATATAGGATTCAACAAAGTTTCTATACTTCATAATAAATACACAGATGTCTATAGATCCATAATACAGCAATCTAATTCAAGATATATTAGATAAAATATTCACTTAAATATTAACACAAATAACACTGAGAAACAGGATATGTTTTCAAAATTTAATTCATGACTAGGTTAAATGAAAATGGAAAGATAAATGAGTGAAAAATTCATTTATATAATGAAAAGAGTGAATTTTACAAATATGGCAATACTTTTCTAATTATCAGTTTAATACGATTTCCAAAATAAGGGAAATGAATTAGACATTTTTGTTTTGTTTTGGCTGACAATGCAAGTGTAAGTAAACAAGGGTTTTTATTCTCCTTTAATCTGTATCTCTGATGATCAGTTCAGTTTAGTCGCTCGGTTGTGTCTGACTCTTTGCAACCCCATGGACTGCAGCACACCAGGCTTCCCTGTCCATCACCAACTCACAGAGCTTACTCAAACTCAGGTCCATCAAGTTGGTGATGCCAACCAGTAGTAAAACTTACATTTAATTAAATTGAAAATATTTTAATGATCAAGAAAACATTGATGCCAGGAGCCTCTAAAATAGTGTCAAAATGCTCTAGAGCTCCAAAGTCATGGAAATATTGTTAAAAGAACTGACTGCATCTTGTTAGCACTGACTTGTTCTCTTGTGTGCATTGTGCAAGCTAGGTCTCTTCAGTCATGCCCACTCTACGAACCTATGGATTGTAGCCCACCAGGCTCCCCCTTCCACGGGGTTCTCTAAGCAAGCATACTGGAGTGGATTGCCTTGCTCTCCTCTGGGGATCTTCTTGATCCAGGGATCATATCCGCATCTCTTACATCTCTTGCATTGGCAGGTGGGTTCTTTACCACTAGGGCCCCTGGGGAGCCCCATTTGTTCTCTTACTCCCTTTAAATAAACTAGGCACTCACTATGCAAGAGAACCTGGTATGTATATAAGGAAAATAAAGAATTTATAGTTGGTACTGAGCACTCAGCTGTAAGTGTTCTTTACACCTCCCCTTCTTATTTTTTAAATTTATTTATTTTTAATTGAAGGATAATTGCTCTACAATATTGTGCCGGTTTCTACCAAACATTAAAATGTTAATCTTAGATTCCCTGAGCTTTCCTACCATAGTTTGGCTTGAATCTTGACTCTCAGGCTTGGCTTGTATATTTTGCCCTCTGACCTCAACATCCTTCAGAAAAAGTCTTCAGGGCACTGCTTTGCCCATCTCATCACAGAAGGAGGAAAACCTAAGTCAACATCTAAAGTTTTGCATTTAACCGTTTCCAAACAATTCATGACTAAGCATCTGTTGATGCCTGGAATGCTTGATTACATTTCCAATAGTGAGTGAATGATATAGACCATAACAGAAAAGAAAATCTTAAATAGTTTATGATGTTCCTGAGGAAACAATGGGTAATATACAGCAGGGATCTCCAACCTCTGGGGCCACAGGCCATTACTGGTCTATAGCCTGTTAGGAACCAGGCTGCCCAGCAGGCGGTGAGCAGTGAATGAGAGAGAGTGCAGCTACACTTGTGTTTATGGCCACTCCCATCGCTCACATTACTGCATTATCACAATGTAATCACAATAGAAATAGGTGCATAATAAATGCAATGCACTTCAATCATCCAGAAACTATCCCCACCACCCCCCACTCCAGTCTGTAGAAAAACTGTCTTCCACAAAACCAGTCCCTAACACCAGAAGGCCTGGGGACTGCTGTATACAGTTTGAGGTAATCTATTACTGTGGGGAGAGTATTTCATCACCTTAGGTTAAATAGTCATGCTAAAGTTTATAGAAACTGGCCAAAGTACAATAAATCTTTTATGAAAGAGTACAAAGTGGATCACAAAAAACTGGAAAATTCTTAAAGAGATGGGAATACCAGACCACCTTACCCACCTCCTGTGAAACATGTATGCAGGTCAAGAAGCAAGTTAGAACTGGAAATGGAACAACAGACTGGTTCAAAATTGGGAAAAGAGTAGGTCAAGGCTGTAAATTGTCACCCTGCTTATTTAACTTCTATGCAGAGTACATCATGTGAAATACTGGGCTGGATGAAGAACAAGTTGGAATCAAAACTGTGGGGAGAAATATCAATAACCTCAGATATGAAGATGACTCCACCCTTATGGCAGAAAGTGAAGAGGAACTAACGAGGCTCTTGATGAAGGTGAAAGAGGAGAGTGGAAAGGATTGCTTGAAACTCAAAATTTTTTAAAAAAGCAAAAAACCCCACAAAACCTAAGATTATAGCATCCAGTCCCATCATTTCATGACAAATAGATAGGGAAAAAATGGGAACAATGACACTTTATTTTCTTGGGCTCCAAAATCACTGGGGATGGTGACTGCAGCCATGAAATTAAGACACTGGCTCCTTGGAAAAAAAGCTATGACAAACCTAGATAGTATATTAAAAAGCAGAGACACTACTTTACTGACAAAGGTCCATCTAGTCAAAGCTATGATTTTTCCAGTAGTCATGTACGGATTTCAGAGTTGGACCATAAAGAAGGCTGAGCACCGAAGAATTGATGCTTTCAAACTGTTTGCTGGAGAAGACTCTTCAGAGTCCCCTGGACAGGAAAGAGACCAAACAAGTGCTCAGGGCTGGTGAACTGGGAAGACCCAGAGGGATGGGATGGGGAGGGAGGCAGAGGGGGATTGGGATGGGGAACACATGTAAATCCATGGCTGATTTATGTCAATGTATGACAAAAACCACTACAATATTGTAAAGTAATTAGCCTCCAAGTAATAATAATAATAAAAAAAGATCAAACAAGTTAATCCTAAAGGAAATCAATTGACTATTCATTGGAAGGACTAAAGCTGAAGCTCCAACATTCGGCCCACCTTATGGAAAGAGGTGGTTCATTGGAAAAGACCCTGATGCTAGGAAAGATTGAAGGCGGGAAGAGAAGGGGATGACAGAGGGTGAGATGTTTGGATGCCATCACCAACTCAATGGACATGAATTTGAGCAACCTCCAGGAGATGGTGAAGAGCAGGGAAGCCCAGCATGCTACAGTCCATAGGGTCGCAAAGAGTCAAACATGACTGAGTGACTGAATAGCAGAGTTGTTAACTAAATGTGTGCTATTTTCCTATATAATAATTAGAGAATATTTGGTTTATCATCTGTATATTTGGAAAAAAATGGAGTAACAGATTTCTGAAAGGAATAAATATAAAATATTGACATAATAGCAGGCTAAAAATTTACATTTAAAAAGATATCATTTTTATAGTGTTCAACTAAGTGGAAGTACACAAGCCTTTTATTTTTTTCACTACCAATGACAATTAGACTATAGCAAAGAGAAAAGAATTTCTGTTATTTTTTTCTTTTTAATTTTTGTTATTAATGTGATATATTTCAATTCCAAGAATTGTAAAAGAGAAGCAGGAAATTAAAGGATAAATTTGAAGTAATGTAATGTGTTGCACTGATCTCTCTCTTAATCAGCATTTAAGTAGTGTATGATTGCTTAAGATTAAAATACTTCTTAAAAATGAAAAAAATGATAACTGTTTTAAACTCCTTGAAGTCTTTATGGAATGAAAAAGATGGCAAATATTGCCAAATCCCTTTGAATAAATCCCTCATTCTGTCGAAAAGGGAAGGGCTGGAGATCCATGTATCACTGAATCAGAACCCTCTGGATTTATATGAAATTTTAAATTAATAAGAGAAGAGAAACATAATCAGCATGTAATGACATGTGCATATCTTATTTGTCAGACTCCTCTGAAGAGCAGAGCATGTATCTTTAAGACTTAGTTAGCAGCAGCTAGGGCTGTGGAAAGAGACCCAAGGGCAAGCTTGAGAAAGCCATAGGTGGTGATTTCACTATATTCTATCCATTGGGTAGCAACTTGAATGGAGTAGGAAAGAAATTAATGAGATAAAACTGTGTAAGTCTGGATAGTGGAGGAGAGGATGTGGTAATGGGAGGGGAGGTATGCTAAGGTGCTTTAGTCGTGTCTGACTTTTTGTGACCTCATAGACTGTAGCCCACCAGGCTCCTCTGTCCACGGAATTCTCCAGGCAAGAATACTGGAGTGGGTTGCCATGTCCTCCTCCAGGGGATCTTCCTGACCTAGTGATGGAACCCGCATCTCTTATGTCTCCTGAATTGGCAGGCAGGTTCTTTACCACCAGAGCCCCCTGGGAAGCACCAGTGGGAGGGGAGAGTAGGTTAGAAATCAGGAAAAAAAACTCATGATAGAATGAAAGGGAGAGGACTTTGGATGGAATCTTGATAAAATGTTTCTCGTGGGTGTAAGATATAAACTTCTCCCCTTTTACTTCAAAATACTTGGTAAATTCTACACAATACATTCATAAAGTATAATAGTGTGGGCCAATCTGGGACGTTACTAAGGTATATTCACATGCTTAAGGGGCCAAAGGCCTGGTGGATAGGAAGCCTGAAGTGCTGCAGTCCATGGGGTCACAAAGAGTCAGACATGACTGAGCAACTGAACTGAACTGAAGGGGCCCAAAGCAACCAACCAACAAAGACACCCCACAAAAACAGGACTGCAGGTGGATATCTGAGTTAAAGCCAGGATATACACATGTATTATTTTAGAATTAATTTCAGGGTGATAGTGGAAAATGGCATCTGGGAGGAAATTCCCGCTTTATACTTACATAATGACTAAGGCAAATAAACAGGTAACTTTTCTGCAGCACTTTACATTTTTTTTCTGTAATAAAACATAATTTCCTATTGTATCCCAGAAACTAGGTAATTCTACAGTCAACTGCCCATGTATGCATCTGTTTCCTTCATTAGGTTCACTGGGTTGTAAGATCTTTAATGACATCACCACTGAATGGTATCTTTTACATTTATTTATTTTATTTAAAATTTGCCAACTCTAAAAGAGGAGGTTGGTTCCTGGAGAAGTTAGTCTTTGAGCAATGACTCAGAAAATTATATTCTGTTGTTTTATAAAACTAGAATATCAAGCATTATTTTATTCTAACTACCAATAACATTTACCTGTTTTACTAATGAGTCCTTTTTAAATTTTTCTATTGAAATATCTAAATATTAAACTGCTGTATATTTTCTCATAATTAAAAAAAATAGATGTACAAGTATTTATTTCAATCTCACTGCATAGTTTCCAGTTTCTGTTGCATTGAAGAAGTATTTCATATTTCTCTAAGTAACTCATTCTTTTCTTCTTTTCTTTCTCTTTGGGTGTATTACATGTTTACAAGAGGGATAAAGGAAAAGTAACCATGCGTGTCAAAGCCATTTTAATCAAGTCATTTTAGTAATTTCACAAACCACAAGGGTAAGAGAATCATCTAGCTTATGTTTTTAGCTTAATATTAAGGCTTTGACATAAATTTTGCTTAATTGCCTTTAATTTTAGATTGTATATTTTAAAAAATGAAAAAGCTTAAAATAAGCATCCTATTCATTATTATTATTTTTTATGTCTTTCTGTCCATATTTTTTGGGTTTTGCTCCTCTTGGCCTCCAAAGCTTCTTTTAATACCTATACAATTGATTATGTGGAAAATGTAAATTCCTTCCTGCCTATGATGCTTAATTGCTCTTTTTCAGCTGCCCAGTCATCTAGAACTTCCACTTATGGTTTTAATTACCACTAATGTTCTAATGACAATGCTGGCAGAGAAAGAATATTTTTTAGAAAGATTGCTTAAAATTAAAATCACTTGGCCAGTTGGGATTTTAAAATAATTCTTACCTGTATCCAGGAATTTTACTAAATTTTTAGATTGAAAATGAATAATTCCTGGCAGTATGCATTCACTCATTCAGTCAGAAAAAAAAAAAAATTATTCATTGACTGCTGTATGCCATGTGCTGGGGCGACTAGGACAGTAGTAATTTGCACTCCATTGTGCAAATTATCTATAAGCAAATAAGTAGAGCACAAAGTGTTTAGTTCTTATGTGCAAAGAATAATGGTAATTAGATTATTTTAGCTGAAGCAAAATGTCACAAAATGCAATTTTTTGCACAGACATTATTACAAACTTCTTCTCTTTGTCTTTATGCCTTAACATTGCCAGTCCCTAGAGTTCATCACCTTTACTTTTCTGTATTTTTATCTTATCCCTGTATATTAACACTTTTTCTTTACATATTTCATATGAAATATGAAAAAGTAAATTAGATGGCCTTTTCTTTGCACACAGATTCTGGAACTGTTCAACTGAACCAGTGTATCTCACTTGAATATCCATGAATCAATGGGGGTTTATTTAATGTCCATTAGTGTGTGACACGTGGCAATGGATCTGGAAGCAGATTAAGACAAGATCTTTGTCTGCAACTAGCTATCAGTCTTTTGGAGGAAGAAAAGACAAATATACATGTCTCACTGAAATCTTTAGTCTATTTATCTATTCACTCATTCATGCATGAAACAAACATTTACTGAGTGTCCATTATATACTTGTAGCTGTTATAGGCAACATTTTTTCTCTTCAAGGAAATAGGTTAGAGAGGCCAGTCAAATTTATAGGTAGTGTACTTAATAAGCAAACAAGTACAGTTAGCATTTGATGCACTCTGGATAGATGAAATGGAAATCTAACTTATTATAGGAGATGACAAAGATTACACGTGGAGAGAAATACCAGTTATTCTGAAGGTTACTGGAGTACTCAAGATAGAGTTCATACATCTAGACCCATGAACCTACCTGAAACTTCCATAAGATATATATTACAGGAATTTCAAACTTAAGAAACAACTAAAACAAGCCACTTACTTATCCAACCTCACCTCTACCTCTGACACACTTCTCTTTCATTGTTATCTCACTAAATACCACCCCGGCCACATAACTTCCTCACTCTAGAAAGTTTCAATTTCTCTCTTCCCTTTCATCTCCTATATTCATCAAAATTTGTAAATTCTATTTTCAAAATCTCTGTTTATTCTCATTATCCCCTCTGCCATTCTGATGCTACAAGTTTAATAATAGCTAGTAATGCTATTACTTATTCTGATCTCAGCTAAAGGTAATTTCTTAAAATTATCATACTTGTGCCAAATCTCCCTTAGGCTACATTATCTTCATCAAGATAACACTTCTCACAATTTACAATTGCATTTTATGTGAGAGGTTTCTATTTGTGTGCCATCGTTTCAGTTGTGTCCAACTCTTTGCGACTCCATAGACCATAGCCCATCAGGCTCCTCTGTCCATAGGATTTTCCAGGCAAGAATACTGGAGTGGGTTGCCATTTCCTTGTGCTGAATATTTATTGTCTCTGTCACTGGATTGTAAACATGTTGAAAGGAGAGAACACTACTGCTTTATCTGCAACCCTGTGTACTCAATTTCAAACATTAATCAATAAATATATTTTCAATGAGCAAATGGCCATCAACACTTAAAATTAGGAACTGACACAAAAAATGCACACTTTTCACTCCCATAGAAACTCAGAGAAAGCCTGTGCCAAAGTTCTTCCTAGAAGTTATGACTGAGAAGTGAATCTACACCCTGGGAATAAGGAAAGGAATGAAGGTTGGAGAACAAATTGGAGGAAAGGTGTCTGAGTAGTGGACAGCAAAAGTAACTATAATCCCCTGAAGGCGTATGGCATTAAAGCCTAGGAGAGCAGAACAATGGAGATTCTTCTTTGAAAAATGGTGTGAAACAGACTCTGAATGATGAAAAAAGAAAAAGAATCTGGAAAAGTAGAATGAAGCACTTACCAAATAGGCAATTTAAAAGGCTTTGGAGATTTTACAGGAAGTTGAAATAATCTGAAAAAAAATTCTTTAAGAAGATTACCCTAATCCTGACAAAGAAATAAATAAAAGTGGGAATTCTCTGGCAGTCCAGTTGTTAGGACTTGTCACTTTTACTGCTATGGCCCCAAGTTCAATCCTAGACTGGGGAAATAAGATCCCATAAGCTGTGCAATGTAACCAAAACAATGAATAAATTAAAAAAGTGAAAAATAGGCTCCAGTTTCATCCATCTCATTAGAACTGATTCAAATGAATTCTTTTTAACGGCTGAGTAATATTCCATGGTGTATATGTACCACAGCTTCCTTATCCATTCATCTGCTGATGGGCATCTAGGTTGCTTCCATGTCCTGGCTATTATAAACAGTGTTGCGATGAACATTGGGGTGCACGTGTCTCTTTCAGTTCTAGTTTCCTCTGTGTGTATGCCCAGGAGTGGGATTGCTGGGTCATACGGCAGTTCTATTTCCAGTTTTTTAAGGAACCTCCACACTGTTCTCCAGAGTGGCTGTTCTAGTTTGCATTCCCACCAACAGTGTAAGAGGGTTCTCTTTTCTCCACACCCTCTCCAGCATTTATTGCTTGTAGACTTTTGGATAGCAGCCATCCTGACTGGCGTATAATGGTACCTCGTTGTGGTTTTGATTTGCATTTCTCTGATAATGAGTGATGTTGAGCATCTTTTCATGTGTTTGTTAGCCATCTGTATGTCTTATATATATTATGTATGTCTCCAATATGCAAAACAGAAAAAGAGACACAGATGTACAGAACAGACTTTTAGACTCTGTGGGAGAAGGCGAGGGTAGGATGTTCTGAGAGAATAGCATTGAAACAAGTATACTATCAAGGGTGAAACATATCACCAGCCCAGGCTGGATGCATGAGACAAGTGCTCAGGGCTGGTGCACTGGGAAGACCCAGAGGGATGGGATGGAGAGGGAGGTGGGAGGGGGGATTTGGATGGGGAACACATGTAAATCCATGGCTGATTCATGTCAATGTATGGCAAAAACCACTACAATATTGTAAAATAATTAGCCTCCAACTAATAAAAATAAATGAAAAAAAATGAAAAAATAAATAAATGCACATACCCAGAAATGCAGGGGTCAGTTTTGAAGTAATGGTGGAAATAATCTGCAGTAATAGAATGACACTGGCAATGAACAAATAGGTTTGGTTATAGAAAATATGTGCTTTACTAGAAGCAACTTAAAAACTATTTTTTAGAATTATTTTGGTTTTATTTTTACTTTTTAAACTGGCTAATCAGCTCATATTTGAAACAGTTCATACCAATTGTAGCATCACTATAAGTAAACATGAATTTATACAAACCAGATGTTTGGTTTTGGAGTTCCATAGTCAGAGGTAAAGATTTGATTTTTAGTATTATTTTTGTAAAATCTGAACATCTTTGCAAATACTGTTAACATGTATCTGGGTTCTGGTGTCTAACTTGAAATTTGCATTTGCCTATATGATAAAACCTTTGATGGTAGTATATAGATTTCAGGAAATTTATATTAAGCTGTACTTACAGTAGAAATTAAATTCATGAAAAATGATAAACTAGAATGATAGGAGTATTTTTGTTACCTTTGGAGTTTATAAAGTGGTATAAGATTAGTTCATAAAAATCTATTCTAGCTGCTAGGAGGAGATATGAATTATTTTACAACCTGGAGACATGGTAAGTGAACTTTCCCCCTTATTTGTAAAATTATTTTACATGAAAAGACAAATAGTAGAAAAACAGCGTGTAATTTAAGAAAAATCACACCAACAGAGAAGTCACAGCTGGGAAGACTCTTTGCCTCCCTATGCTTATTTCAATTAATCATAAGAAACAATTACAAAATGTCACAACTGTCCTCTAGACTCTAAATTTAAACATGAAATAGCTCATTTGATTATAAATTTTTCCATAAAATAATCTAAACCATTATCTTATTGTGAGCACAACCCAAATGTTTCAAAGTAGTCTATAAAGCAATGGGCTTGAAATTATTAAAAAGTTTACAGGGGAGGAAGTATTTACAGGGTTACTTTGGAAATGCCACTGTATCCAGTTTTCTTGAAGAGAGGACTACTTTCCATTGGATTAAATTAGAAGTAAGATCCTTTCTTCAAAGGATTTTCAACGTCCCTCCCTTTGTTACAATGTGCTGGAAGCCTCAGCAACCAGGATGAGACCACTGATACTCAGATGAGCAAGACAGAATAACCATACTCCATTTCCAGTGGTTTGCAGCAAGCAGCCACATTTGTGCAGAATATTTGGAAGGACTCTTCTCTTTCACCAAGCTTCTCAGAACCCTAAAATAAAACTTGTATTTAAGATGAACCTTCAGGCCACACAAGACACTATGGGAACGTCTGAGGCGTGTGCAGTTCATGTGCTACGTGGCAAGGGGAAAAAAAGAGCTTTCAGCATTTCAAGATGCAATAAGTAAGAACTCATTATTATTCAACTCTCTGTAAGCTGAAATAATTCAAAGACACACACATTTGAATTGAAATAATTCGAAGGTATACACAAGGCACAGGACGCAGTATCCAATGACTGATGCATCGTATGACAGGAAAATGACAATCACATCACCAGCATAGAGAGCAGTCACACAGCCTCGCTGTTCTAGAGTTTGCCTGGGTTTTTTGGGGAAATATCGCCTGTTCTAATGTGACTGACCAACACAGTGGTAATAATCTCCTCAGCCCCAGACAGAGCTGCTCGAGGCTGGAAGCTATGGGTAAGCTAGAGCCTGTCACCCATAACTTCCAGCCACGAGCAGCCTTATCTGTTTACCCCTATGTGCCATATAAATGTCATTTTCTATCTGAGCCAAGAATGGAAGCACTTGGGAAGCACTGAGCGAATGGACAGTATGGTATATGAAGTTTTCATTACTTATTATAGATTCAGTCATCCTTAATGCTCTTGATGGTATCCCTGAATTTAAAGCGCCTTCAGGGGTTTCCCGGCTGAGTCAGCGGTAAAGAATCTATCTGCCTGCCAATGCACAAGACCAGTTGGTTCAGTTCCTGGTCTGGGAAGATCCCACACTAGCTACGCAACCTGTGTTCTAGAGGCTGGAAGCCGCAACCAGTGATGCCTGAGCGCCCTAGAGCCTGTGCTGCGCAAGGAAAGGAGCCACTTTAATGAAAAGCCTGAGCTCCGCGACTAGAGCGCAGCCCCCACCTGCTGCAGCGAGAGAGAAGCTCTCATAGCAATAAAGACCCCGCACAGCCAAGAATAGCTAACAAAATAATGCAACTTAAATAAATAATTAATTGTTACATAAAACACATTCAGGTACGTTCGAGATGAGTAGTGCGTCCTGAACTGAAACATCTGTCAGAAACATCGTTTTCTTGGTAATACTTTTGGTGCAAGAACATCTGAGAACGTCTCTGAGAAGTCCTGTACATAATAAATGTATACGCTTTACCGTCTGAGCCCCCTCTTGAATATAGTATGTACTAAATTTGGACATATATTTACCTCAGGGAACATCTGTTAAATTAAGGCTCAAAATTGTTCCATAACTACAAAACCAAACAAAACAACAAATAATTTCCCTAATTTGGAAATCTTGGTGCTAAGTAAATATCTCAGCTGGATTGGATTATGTGTGATTATTGATAATCAAAACTACTTGCTCCTGGTGAGCTGACCAGATAAAAAATATAGAAAACTGTTTTAACAGGGTTTATTTTTAACTGAGTGTGACATATATTCCGTCAACTCTTAAAGTGTAACTGTTGCCAAATTTTGAAGCTAGTAGTACTTTTTTGGGAAATGGTTGTTTTGAAATTCAAAATGTTTTACAAGACAAGAATGCTGATTTTAATTAAAATAAATTCATTTAGGGTTAGACTTCTTCAGAAAATGGACTGTTAGCAAATTCAGTAATCAATGGTGTATATACTTCCCAAGGCAACAGTCATTGTTCAAATAGAGAACAGCATGATTATTGTTAAAACCATATGGTTCTATGAAAGCATGCAATCTTAACTGATCTTTCATAATACTGCTGAGACTGAATCTAATCAATGAACTGTCCAGTAGCATTTCCCTATACATAAATAAGCATTGGCTCATGTTTAGGTAGCATGACTGTGACACAGATGGCTAGCTGCCCTCCTAAAAATGCAGGGTCTTCTACAATTCTGTGGAATTGTCTCTGGGAGGCAGAGACTACATTCCCCAATCTGCTTTCATCTCTCTGGATCATATGATTCATTTTTACTAAATAGGCTATGAGAAGTATAGACTGCCTGGATTCATATATTAACTCTGCCAAACTATCAACTATGTGAATTTAGCAAAGTTATTAAAATTCTCTGAGGCTCAGTTTTTCCATCTGTAACATAGTCTAATAGAAGACCTCATTTCTAGGTTGGTCATGAGGACTAAATAAAGCAGACCATGCCTGGCCCTCTAATGCAGAAAGTGAAGAGGAACTAAAGAACCTCTTGATGAGGGTGAGAGTGTAAAATCTCCTTTGAATGTTGAAGCTCAACATTAAAAAAACTAAGATCATGGCATCTGGTCCCATCACTCCATGGCAAATAGAAAGGGAAAAAGTGGAAGCAGTGAAAGATTTTATTTTCTTGGGCTACAAAATGACTATGAACAGTGACTGCAGCCATGAAATTAAAAGACCCTTGCTTCTTAGAAGGAAAGTTATAACAAACCTAAATAGCATATTTCAAAGCAGCAATATCACTCTGCTGATAAAGGTCCATATAGTCAAAGCTGTGGTTTTCCAATAGTCATGTACAGATATGAGAGTTGGACCATCAAGAAATCTGAGTGCCAAAGAATTGATGCTTTCAAATTGTGATGCTGGAGAAGACTCTTGAGAGCCCCTTAGACAGCAAGTGGATCAAACCAATCAATCCTAAAAGAAGTCAACCCTGAATATGAGTTAGCAGGATTGTTGCTGAAGCTGAAGCTTCAATACTTTGGCCACTGGATGTGAAAAGTTGACTCATAACTCTGTGATGTGAAAGGACTCTAATGCTGGGAAAGACTGAAGGCAAAAAGAGGCGGGGGCAGCAGAGAATGAGATGGTTGGATGGCATCACTGACTCAATGGACATGAATCTGAGCAAACTTCAGGAGACAGTGGAGAAGAGATGAGACTGATTTGTTTTAGTCCATGGTGTCACAAAGAGTTGGCCACGCTTTAGCAAATGTTCAACAACAAGCTGCATCTGGCAAATGGTAAGCAGATAAAGTTGTTCATTAAACGAAATTTTAAAAATATATATATTTATAATTTGTTCTAGTTATTTTTTTTTTTTTTTTTTTATTTTATTTATTTTTTTTTTTTTAAATTTTTATTAGTTGGAGGCTAATTACTTTACATCATTACAGTAGTTTTTGTTATACATTGATATGAATTAGCCCTGGATTTACATGTATTCCCCATCCCAGTCCCCCCTCCCACCTCCCTCTCCACCCAATCCCTCTGGGTCTTCCCAGTGCACCAGGCCCGAGCACTTGTCTCATGTACCCAACCTGAGCTGGTTATCCGTTTCACCCTAGATAATATACATGTTTCAATGCTGTTCTCCTGAAACATCCCACCCTCTCCTTCTCCCAGAGTCCACAAGTCTGTTCCATACATCTGAGTCTCTTTTTCTGTTTTGCATATAGGGTTATCGTTACCATCTTTCTAAAGTCCATATATATGTGTTAGTATATTATACAGAGCGAAGTAAGCCAGAAAGATAAAGACCATTGTTCTAGTTATTTTGTGTATTCTCTAAATTTATATTCCAATCTGGGTGGGGGAAATTGTTTAAAAACATTGTTAAATGAGTGAAATAGGTGTGGAAAACTGAGAGTGACAAACTTTCAGTTACAACATAAATGAGTCATGGGTATGAAATGAAGTATAGGGAAAACAGTCAATAATAATGTACTATCTTTGCATGGGTGACATGGTAACTAGACTCACTGTGGTGATCACTTTGAAACATATCAAAATGTCAAATAACTCTTGTGCACAGGACTAATATAATGTTGTAGGTCAATTATCCCTCAAAAAACAAACAAACAAAACTCATAGGAAAGGAGATGAGGTTTGTATTTACCAGAGGCCTGAGGGGTATAGGGTGATGATTAGATAAAGATGGCCAAAAGGAACAAACTTCCAGTTATAAGTAAGTAATAGAGATAGAATGTACAACATGATTAACATTATTAACACAGCTGTAGGTTATATATGAAAGCTGTTAAGAAGAGTAAATCCTTAGTGCTCATCACGAGAAACATTTTTTTCCTTTTTATTTTGTACCTATATGAGAAGATGGGTATTGACGGAACATATTGTGTTAATCATTTGATTGTATATGTAAGTAAAAACATATATGCCGTATACCTCAAAGTTATACAGTGCTATACGTCAATTATATCTCAGTAAAACTATAAGAAAACAAAGCACCATTTAGAAAAAATAGTGAAATTAAATGCGCTATTTTTAAAATATTTTATTATGACTGAAAAATTAAGAAACCAAGAAAAAGCCAATAGTAGATTAACATGGGCAAACTTTGGGATATGGTGAAGGACAGAAAGGTCTGGCATGCTGCAGTCCATGGGGTCACAAAGAGGCAGACCTCACTGGGGGACTGAACAACAATATACATACATATATATAAGATATACATATATATATATATATATATATACATATATATATATATATAAAAGATATCAGCATTTTAGTGATTCCCAGAATATATAATACTATCATAATGATGTTTTATTCCATGAACACATCTATCTCCTAAGGGAAAAATGACCTGTGATTTCCTCAGCACTTGGAGTCTCCCCTTTCCAGTGCCACAGTGGCAGGACCTGGTGCTGTCCAGCCGGTCTCCCTACTCCCACACCAGGACCGTGGCTTTAGAGTCACCAGTAAAGCCTAATTTTAACACGAAGTCAATACTCAGAGTCTGTATTTAAAAAACACAGATGTATAGGGCCTGGGCTTCTCAGGTGATGCTAGTGGTAAAGATCCGGCCTGCCAGTGCTGGAGATGTAAGAGGCATGGGTTCAATCCCTAGGTTGGGAAGATCCCCTTGAGAAGGAAATGGCAACCCGTTCCAGTATTCTTGCTTGGGAAATCTCACGGACAGAAGAACCCAGCAGGCTAGATTTCATGGGTGGCAGAGAGTCAGATACTATTGAACATGCATTCATGCATCCATGAGAAAGGGGGCAAAACAGGACTACATTTAATAACAACATAAAGGTGCTTTTTTTTTAATTAACTGCTTTTGAAATACACACATACAACTGAACCATCTTCTGAAAATATTTCTAATAGAAACTCTTGTTCAAGCCTAATTTTTGGAAAGTTATAAAGCACATTTGCATCAGAGCTCCTCCTGGAGTTTCAGCTTCTGCTGTTTATCAGGAGGATTGAGGTGACCTTCAAATGCACTGCTGGGTTTGGGCAAAAAGCCAGCTTAAATGCCTATTAATGATAATCTTGCTTCTAGTTAGTTAACACTTCGCCACCCCCCCACCCCCACTTCTGTGATGGTACTTTCCTTATATTTATTAAACTGTTGAGAGAAAGTCAAACTATATATGTATTATCTTTGAAAGTCAAGATAATGGAATGGCTAGAAAATTAGAAAACATCATCTAAATTAAAAAAAAAAAAACCTTTCTATTGTATGTTTTTTTAAAACAGTAAAATAATACATGATGATTTTTTTAAGTTATAATTAACCTTTTACTTCATAATGACAATTTAAAGAATTACCGTATATCCTATTATAAACTTATACTAAGGACTGAAAGAAGAGAGGCAGAAAAAGAGAGAAATTGAGATCAATCATATCTTAAGAGATCAAGCTAAGTTTACAGTTAGAAGGCAAAGATTTTGCTATTATTTTGATTTCATATACCTAAAGTCAGCTAAAAAACAAAAGTATCTCAACAAAACATAAGATTTCTGAGTTTTATAAACATGATCTAAAGAACAATATATTTTGGTTATTATTCTGTGTTTTTCCAAAATATATTTTTAAAAAGATGCTTCTAGTTTATATAAAGGTCATGGCAGTTCCCAGAGCCATAATTGTACTAAACATTTCATCATAGTTGTATGAGTTCTTTTTCCCATTTTCTCTGCAAATGTACACAGGTACTATCAATACATAATTACAGTTAGCCACTTATATTTGGTTCTTACAGGTAGCACCTATAACTAGCTGCTGTATGAATGCATGGTCACAATTATGCATTTTTATAATTTTTAATCTGCTATTTAAAGTATAGAGATCAATGCTAAATAATTTTTGTGTACAGTATCTAGTCTAACAATTTATGAAAATCTGAATCCTGCCTTCTGCAAGAAGCAAACAGTAAGGGCAAAATCATGACAACTGAAAGAGAGACATAAGGATGAGTTCAATTATCAGAAGGGAAGTTGAATTAAAACATATGTGACATCCTCTCTTTATCCTCCCTTTCTCAACAGGAACTGCAGAGAAGAAGGCATATAGAGACATGGCTTCCTTGCTCCCTTATCTTGCCAAGAAGACATGTAATGGGGCCT
Organism: Odocoileus virginianus; assembly: GCF_023699985.2. Lineage (NCBI taxonomy): Eukaryota > Metazoa > Chordata > Mammalia > Artiodactyla > Cervidae > Odocoileus > Odocoileus virginianus. Next base: position 21,112,601 of record NC_069698.1, read on the forward strand.
AGTATATAGGAGAGCTTTCAGAAAGAAATTTATATTTGAGATGAATTTAAGTGACCATGAACAGGAAATTATTTGACCTGAGAAGATAAGTCTCATTGATCCAAGTCTAGCTTTTGCTACAAAGCTTTGACAAAAAAAAAAAAAAAAAGCCCGTGTCCTGGTCTGAAAGGGCAAGGTTTTCTGAAAGAGGGTTGGGGAAAGCAGGCAAATATCACTTGCGTTCAAGCAGAACATTTTATTTTCTCTATCACCTCAGCTGTTGTTCCTTATCCCCAGAGGCTGCCAGCCACGATCATTTGGGAAGTCACAATGGATCTATTCTATTCAATCCTCTTGTGGGAATAGGCCATTACACCAGCAGTGTGGGACTTCCCAGAACAGATTTTCCTTCTGGTGCTAATTTGTTTTTCTCTGGAGCAGTATGCAGAGGCACTAATCAGGATGGTTCATCGTGGATGTTTTCTTGGTAGACTTTTTTTAACCTCTGCAGCAGCTGCAGGATTGAAAAATATATGCATTAAAGCAATTAAACATTTTAAAAAACATGTAAAAGGCATAACACACGTGTGTGTGTGTGTGTGTGTGTGTGTGTGTATGATAGAGGGTTTATTATAGAAAACAAACACATATTAAAATTAGTTACAAAACAGAAACTGTTGATTTTACAAATCGCATGCCCTGAAAATTTTCTAACACTACTATAAGGGCTTCTTAATAAAGGCATTTCAATGAAATTAGGGAGATTAGAAACAGTTTGAGGTCAAAGGAAGATGTAACAGATTCTATGACTCTCTGCCTAAATATGAAACAAGGAAAGATTGTATAGGCATAGATCTCTATTGCTATATAATCTCTTTATTGATATGTAGTTATTAATAAAGTTTGTTAATCTAAATAATTATCACTCTATTCTGAACCTTAGTTATGTAGCACATACTAGAGCAAAAGGGGGCTTCCCATGTGGCTCCATGGTAAAGGATCCACCTGCTAATTCAAGAGACACAGGAAATACGGGTTTGATCTCTGGGTGGGGAAGATCTACTGAAGTAGGAAATGGCAGCCCATTCCAGTTTTCTTGCCTGAGAAATTCCATAGACAGAGGAGCCTGGTGGGCTACAGTCCCTGGTGGGCTGTCCCTGAGACTGCAAAAAGTTGGACTCAACTGAGAACACACAGCTCTAGAATAGCTAGGTGTATCTCCCTGACCCGATCAATTACTACCAATATGGGTTGACGGTAAAGTTGGGACTCAAGCATAAAAACATCACAGATTTTAGCTTAAAACCAATATTTCACGACTAGCTGAAGACAGTATGAACTAACTACCTTTAAAGGTAGGAAGTTTTCTCTAATAGGAATATAACTAAAGTTTGAAGGAGCATTTGGAAGAATAATACAGAAACTTAAAAAAAAAATAGAAAGAAGTTATGTCTAGATGAACTTTAAGCTCCTTCAAATACCTGGATTCATATTTTCTAAGCAAGGTAAGCTAAATTCATATGGTGCTAGACTTGTTGCTCCTCATCTCTGTAATTCTATTTTGTTATATTACTCCCCTTTCCCTCCTTCCGACAAATAATTCTAGTCTTGCTTGGGAAAACACATTTAAATATGTGCCAAATGGATGCAATTACCTGCAAAGCTCAAATTTTTGCTTTGCAATTACAAATTTTTCTCTGAAGAGTTTCATGTTAGCGAGATAGCATAACATAATGTTCCATTTAATCAATCCTCTAACTGAGCATTTACTTTTCTTATATTGAAACATAATAATTATGTTATACTGATTATTGATAAAATTATTGCAATATTGATTGCAATATAGAGAATTGCAAACCAGTTCATAACAGTTCATAGTATTTGAATGATTGTATGCACAATTACTTTGCTCTTATTTATTACTTTTTTTTGGGTGGGGGAGAAGTATTTGAAAAATTTAAATTTCCAGAGGTGACCTAGTTCATAATTCAAGTCATATTAAAAAATATGAAAGAGTTAATAATATATATAGTATGAATGTATAATATCTTCCTCCAGTTCAGTTCAGTTCAGTTGCTCAGTCATTCCCAACCCTGTGCAACCACATGGGCTGCAGTACGCCAGGCCTCCCTGTCCATCACCAACTCCCGGAGTGTGCTCAAACTCATGTTCATTGAATTGGTGATGCCATCCAACCATCTCATCCTCTGTCGTCCCCTTCTCCTCCCGCCTTCAATCTTTCCCAGAATCAGGGTCTTTTCAAATGAGTCAGTTCTTCTCATCAGGTGGCCAAAGTATTGGAGTTTTAGCTTCAGTTAACTTTATATATATATATATAAAGAATGTTCGACCCAGGGATTGAAGCTTCGTCCTTCCGCTCCCGCACTGCAGGCAGATTTTTTACTGCTGAACCACCAGGGAAGCCCAATGACTTATTACTTGCTATTTTTTAAATATTTATTTAAGACTAAGAAAATGATGTTAGACAAAAAGCCAATTTGAGCAATTTTCTTATTTGAGTTCAAAATGGGTCGTTAAGCAGTGGAGACAACTTGCAACATCAACAAGGCATTTGGCCCAGGAACTGCTAATGAACATACAGTGCAGTGGTGGTTCAAGAAGTTTTGCAAAGGAGACAAGAAACTTGAAAATGAGGAACATAGTGGCCAGCCATCATAAATTGACAATGACCCACTGAGAGCAATCATCAAAGCTGACCCTCTTACAGCTACATGAAGAGTTGCTGAAGAATTCAGTGTCTTCCATTCTATGGTCATTTGGCACTTGAAGCAAATTTGAAAGGTGAGAAAGCTTGATAACTGAGTGCCTTATTAGTTGGCCAAATATATATATATATATATATTATATATATAAATATATATATTATATGTATATAATATATATATATTTATATATATAATTTTGAAGTGTCATCTTTTCTTATTCTATGCAACAACAACAAACCATTTCTTGATGGGATTTTGATGTGTGATGACAAGTGGATTTTATACAACAACTGACAAAGACCAAGTCAGTGGCTGAACTGAGAAGAATATCCAAAGGACTTCCCAAAGCCAAATTTGAGACAAATAAAAGTCATGGCCTCTGGTGGTCTGCTGTCAATTTGATCCACTACAGCTTTCTGAATCCCAGCGAGACCATTACATTTGAGAGTCTCAGCAAATTGATGAGATACACCAAAAACTGCAATACCTGCAGCTGGCATTGGTCAACAAAAAGGGCCCGATTTTTCTCCATGACAACGGCTGACCATAGGTCGCACAACCAACACTTCAAAAGTTGAATGAATTGAGCTACAAAGTTTTGCCTCATCTGCCATATTCACCTAACATCTTAACAACTAAGACTTCCTCAAACATCTTGATAATTTTTTGCATGGAAAATGCTTCCACAACCAGCAGGAGGCAGATGATGCCTTCCAAGAGTTAGTCAAATTCTGAGGCACAGATTTTTATGCTACAGGAATAAACAAACTTGTTTCTTGTTGGCAAAAATGTGTTGATTGCAATGATTCCTATTTTGGTTAATAAAGATGTGTTTGAGCCTAGGTCTGAAATGATTTAAAATCCACAGTCTGAAATAGCAATTATGTTTGAACTAGCCTAATACTTATATAAGAGCAAATACATTCAAGACATTAAAAAAATCACGACTAATTAGCATTCAGTTACAAAAAGTAATTTGGGTGTCATTTTTAAAAATAATTGTATTTATTTATTTTTGGCTGTTTATTTTTGGGACTGTTGCTACGTTGTCTTTTCTCTAGCTGTGGTGCACGAGATTCTCACTGACGTGGCTTCTCTTGTTTTGGATCATGGACTCTAGAGCAGGTGTGCTTCAGTAGTTGAGGCAGATGGGCTCAGCAGTTGCAATTCTTGGGCTCCAGAGCGCAGGCTCAATAATTGTGGCACATGGACTTACTTGCTCTGCAGTGTGTGGGTTCTTCCTGGACCAGGCATCAAATCCATGTCTCCTGCATTGGCAGGTGGATTCTTTATCTCTGAACCCCTGGGTGTTATTTTGTCCTAATGGACACTATAAGTAACAGTTTGGTTTGCTAAGGTAAAATGCATAATATATTTTTGAACAAAGAATACAGATATTTCATGTCATATAACTGAATACATAAGCACTAATCAGTTTAGCTAAATTGATGCGCAATGAGAATCCTAGAATTGTTTTAACTAAGTTTAGTTCTTTTAGACTAGAAAATCGAGTCTACTATTTTTTTAATAATCAGAGGCAACTATAAATATGTAAGTACATGGGAATATTCCTAATGCAAATGAAAAGGCTCTAAGTCACCATCACTTTGTGCTTCAAGTCTTAGGTGAGGGCTTCTGGCAAGCACCAAGTTGTAAGTCATGGATATCCTCATAGAAACAAAGAAAGTGGGTGTCATCTTTTTTTTTTTTTTCCCTAAAAATGGAAGGGAAAACAGAAACAAGACTCAAAAACTAATTAAACTTGCTGCAACAGAAATGAAAGCATTTTGATGCAGCTTATTAAAAGGAAAATGCTGTGAAATTAAGAATAATCAAAAACTAATTAAGGTTGATGCAATAGGAACAGTCAAAGAATGCTTGATAACATTTATTGAACTAAAGTAACATGGCTGTCACAAAAGGACATACGTGGAATAAAATTCAAGTAATTATAGAAAAGGGCTAAAGCATAAAATGCACTGGTTTATTATGCACAAATAAAGTGAAAGTTGAAACACACAATTTCTAATAGAATCTTGACTTTAGTTATTATGTCTCCATGAGTCATAAAAAAGGGAAAGAAATGATGCTATCCTTTATTACTCCCCTTTTATTACCCATAATTACTTGGAACTCCCAAATGATAAAGATAAAATGATTCTTTTTGACTGAATGAACTATTTCATAGTATTGGTAAAGAGTTAATAGCCATTTACTTAATCTAAGTGATGGTAACTGAATTCAGTAATTTTCTTGAATGAGCAATGCACAGACATAGGAGTTTGATGTTTTCCTTCTCACCATGAAATGAATAATCCTCACTTGCATGTTTGAGGCTATAAAATATGATTGCCTTCACTCTTTCAGTCTCATTTCCCTTCAATTAGATAGAAATGTTAATGTCAATTACGTAGAAAGCTGAATTTTGCACAGGAGGTAAGTATGCCAATTGCAATGCCCATTCATTGAGCTCCATAACATATACCACATAATAGCTAGTATAAAGAAATAGTCCTAAAGTTAAAACAGAAAAAGGGCAAAGGATAATAACCACATGTTTTTATTGCTTATCATCATTCATTATTAGCCCTTTTTTTTTCAAACCTAAGTGCAAAGAAAAAAACTGTATATAGCCCATTAGAATAATTACTGTAAATATTATAACTGGGACAATGGTATATAAAAATAGCAATTTCCATATAATCCAGAATAATTATCTTTAAATAAATAAGTGGGAAATTGCACTATTTCAATAATTAAAAAGAGGTTGATACAGCCAGTCATACCAAAAAAAAAAAAGCAGATTTTTTTTGTTCTTCAAAGCACTATGCTACACAATGAGTTATAGTCACCAGGCGAGCAGCAATGCTAATTAAGTTACTACAATCTCAGCTGTTAGATACAGATCAGAAAAAAAAAATAGCTGTGAGGAGTAGGCATGTGGCACCAGACCATGGCTCTTAAACCTTCATGCACATATGTTCGAGAGGAGCTTGATAAAATACATAGTCTGAGGCCTATCCTCAGAGATTCTGATTCAGTAGGTCAGGTTAAGTCCAAGGCATCTGAAATTTTAATAGGCATTCCTAAGTGGATTTGCTGTAGGGGCCTTTCAATTACATTCAAGCTGTAGGTTATAAGTCTTTTAAAAACAATAATTGTTTATTCACTTTTGTACCATCTAAGTCACCTCAGTCGCCTTTATAACCCCATCCTTATTTTACTATTATAATTGAGTGGGAAAAAAAAAGCTTTTTAAAAAACCTGCAACAGGTATTCTATATATTTAAAATATAAAAATATTATACAGGGACAATGAGAAGTAATTTAGACAAATACCTGGTGGTTGTCAATCTTGGTCACACATCAAACTCACCAGGGGGATGTCTAAAGTACTACAGCTGGAGCCAGGCTCCACTAATCAAATTGGAATCTCAGGGAGTAGGCTCTATACATCTGTATTTTTTAAATCTCCCCCTGGTGATACAGAGGCATAGCAGAGATGGAGAGTCAGTGACCGTAGGATAGCTAAAGAAATCTATCAACAGCAATAAGTTTCTCATATGAACTTTGGAAATTTCAAATAAACAATTTGAAATAAACTTTGAAATAAACTTCATTACTACAGACTCTGGTTGACCTAGCACTTTCCCTTCCTCTCTGCTATGCTACAATGACAATCGTACATACTTGACACTTTTTTTTTCTAAAATTTTACTCAAATTTAAAATTTGCTATTTTAAATCTCTAGGTTAATTTCTCTTTTCCTCAGAGAAGTTTTTAGCTTCTCTTTGGAACCTAATGAGCATGCCTGGCTTCACAATGTCTGCCATACTCTGGACAGAGCTTCAGTTCTCAATAACCATGCTTTTAATACCTTAAAAGCTATTATCCTCAAACTCAACCGTAATTTAGCAGTTCTGTGTGTAGTATTTGGATGGATGACCAAATACAATAGAATCATACCTTTTTCCCTAAACCTTTTCCATAAAGCAAAAATGGGAAATAAGTTCCTCTCTGCTCTTGGAAGGCAAATGATGTAAACATCAAAAGTTGTTGGGAAGTCTTTTTTTTTTCATATTCAACAAGTCAGTCACTATTTTGAGAACATGAAGGCAATACGCAGAAAAAAGTAACAATATTAAAAAAGAGAGTTGAGAGAGTTGCCAAAAAAGAAAGGAAAATAAACCTTGAAGCTTATCTAAATGACCAAACATGGTATCTAATTTACATATGCTAATAACAGACTTCCCTGGGGACTCAGTTGGTAAAGAATCTGCCTGCAATGCATGAGTCCTGCGTTTGATCCCTGGGATGGAAAGACCCCCTGGAGAAGGGGATGGCTACCCACTCCAGTATTCTTGCCAAGAGAATCTCATGGATAGAGGATGGTGGGCTACAGTCCATAGGGTCTCAAAGAATCAGACACAGCCGAGACAACTTAGCACATGCTAATAACAGTCATGAATTAATGTTGGTGTATGTTATACCAGTACGATACAGCTTATAAGGGCCCCAGAGGAAGGAACTATATGAAGAATTAGCCATCAGGAAGACAACTTACTTCAATCTTCTTTCATCACTGTATCTCAGTTAAATAAAAGACAGTATAACAGCATATTATAATTGTTACCTTTCAATAAAGTCTAATTTCAGAAGTCATATTTGCGGTAAAAATACACCCTAAAAAAATAGAACAGCAAGAGAGTAGAGTATGTTTTAGTTAAATAGCCTATTGTTTGTCTGAATTCACTTAGATATTTTTAAGAAATGCTTCTTGTTCTTGTCCAAGAGTCTCGTGTGTATAGAACCTCAAAAATGGTTGCTGAAGCACATCAGTCAGTTCCAGAGAATGATGATAAGACATAACTGACATGCACTTGACAAAACAAAAGCAAAAATAAAAATAAAAAACATTGTGTACAAAAGTGTCTTTCTTTCACTTGCTCTCTTCACTCCATCCAAATTCTCACTTTAAATCTACCACCATGAATTATTTTTCATTAAAGCTGTGGAATTTTTCTGTATCTGAGTTTCTTTTCCTAGTGGAATTTTAGGCTAAAGGATAAAGACTATTATAAATGCTTAGATGAGTTTCTATTTCAGAAGCAGGAAAAATTTCATAATTCAGTTAAATAGCATGTTCATCTTCACTTTATTTTCATGGCATTAGTTCACATAACTGAATGAAACAAAGATCCCCAACTTTAATAAATAAACATAAAATCAAATGTAATTAGCTATGTTAATTTGTATTTATGTTGTATGAAGAATGAGGAATATTCTAAAACAAAGAAGATTTGTACATATTCCTTATCATGTCTCAAACCGTAAAATGTTTCTTATTAACCAACTCAGAGAATAGTATGTTGTTTTTGCCATTTTTTTTTTCTTTTTTTTTTTTAATTTATTGAACTATGCCATACAGAAACTGAAACTTTCATTTCTTCATTTTCAGGGATGAGGAAGATAACAGTCTCTCTGAAGATAATCATGATCAACAAGTTCAGTTTCTTTCTCAAAAGGTTAATTAGAAGTCACATGAAATAGCGTGCCTGTTATCTGAACTACGCTTGTTCCCTTGCTTTTAGTTGGTCAGCCGCTAACCCAGCTGTATCAATGCCACTTTGCTCATATCAAAATCTTTAAAGGTATAAACTCTGGAGTCAAAAGATTGATACTTAGTTTCATGCAAAAGGAAGATAATGTGTAAATGCCTATTTAGCTTCAGACATGCAGGAGGGATCCTCTTTGAAGTTTTCCAGACCACTTTCTTTGGGTGCACAACAAAAATTACTTCAGTTCAATTTCTATTACCCTCTACTCCAGGCCCATTAAATCTTTCCAAATAGATATCCTTTATGTCACACACATACAGTGATATTCAAGGCCCTTTTTATCATATAGTTAAGGGGTGCCACATAGTGCTCTCAAACACAGAGAGCGATTTCCACATTTTAAAGCAACAAATTAATCCTGACCTCCGCTATTGACATTTGAAGAAGCAGCCTGATCTTTTAGGCCTTGATCAGTTTGCCTCTAAAAATTTCTAATTATTGTTAGCAGTCAGCAGAAGGTAGGGGGCATCAGAATCTGAAGCCATATGTGACCACAAAATTCTCTTTTCCTTCACTGGAATAAATTATCATCTACACCATTAGCAAATGGTCATTTTTACAATCATGCCTTCTGGGCTTTTCCTTTGACTATTCTCAACTCACTACACTAGGAGAAAATGTACTTCACTAGCAAGTTACTATACTCTTTAAAGGGAGTTTTCTCTTTCTCCCCTGAAGGCTCTTTAAAATAGTGATGATAAAAGGTAAGATACTATCAGTGTACTTCAGTCACTTCATTACAAGTCAATAATATCATTTTTATTCCGTTTGGCTTCTCAAAACTAAAACTCTTTTTTTTCAGAACTGAAAATTTGTAGGCAATTATGATATTTAAAATATCTGTCTGCTTGAGAGTAGTAGGGAAATTCTTTCTTCATTGAGGGCTTTTAAATGCATGCAGTGCTTTATTCAGGAGTTACTAGGAATACAATGACATTCAGTAGAAATAAAAGGAATAACATGAAAGACCCTAATTAAAGGGAAAATCGACTAGTTAGAAGTTGATGCCAAAGAGAATATGCTGTAGTAAAATCAGTCTATACTGAGTCTTTCTTTCGTGAGTAAGGAATCTATATACATATGACACTTGCTATAGCTCCAAACAAGGTCTCTGCAATTCCCCTCAGGAATCAAATTGGAAGTTCCTTTACTAAGAAAAGAATAAAACACAAAGTTCATAAAGTTCCTTAGATAAAACAACAAACAAAACACATTACAAATGTCTAAAATACACTTGATGTGCAGGGAAAGCTAAATTCATTCAGAATTCACACAAAAAATTTAGTGATTCTGCTTTGCCTACAGGTTCACAGCACCTAGCATAGCTTCTAGTTTTCAAAATGAAAAATGCCCCTATAATCTCTACTTTAGGCAATCTTTGATTATTTCCCTATAGCTCAGGGTAAACAATGATTAACGGGATAAGGCCAACAAGTCAGGGGAAAAAAATGAAGCAGAAACTGTTCTTATAGTAGCTACCTCTTACACATTTCAAGTTTTAAAGTGTAGCTTTTTAAAAGCTATCAAAATATGTCTATCAACACATTAATCACAAGAATATGAGGAAAAAGAAAAGCAACTCCAACAAAATTACTAGGGCTGTAGGCAGAGTAAAGCTTTTCTCTTTTTCCTTTCTTTTGTTTCTTTGTCCACTGCAGGTTCAAAGGAGTTAGATTGTCTTTAATTTTAATTTGCCTCATCTCAGTGGGATGAAGATTTCCCAGGTGATGCTAGTGGTAACCCTTCTGCCAATGCAGAAGACATAAGAGATTCGGGTTCGATCCCTGGGTCAGGAAAATCCTCTGGAGGAGGGCATGGCAACTACTCCAGTATTCTTGCCTGGAGCATCCCTTGGACAGAGGAGCCTGGTGGGCTATGGTCCACAGGGTCACAGAGTCAGACATGACTGAACTTCGCACACATGCAGTGGGATCAAGCAACTTAATATACATGCACACTGTGATTTCCTTATTCACACATGTGCATTCTTGGGCGCTGCAACACTCTCATACACCCATACACTGCATATCCAACAAGTTCATTTTAATTTCTCAGCAAATATGGGTGTATATTGACTATGCAAGTTAAGCGTTCTGTTACTATTCACAACTTACTTAACTTCTCTGGGTCTCTGTATTCTCAAACTGAGGAAACTGAAAATAAGCAGCTGTCTATGAAAACTCAGTACCATCTGGGATGTGCAGAGATCATCTGTGAATGTTCATTCCATTACCATACACCCAAGGCCAAGCTTCTTTTCCAATAAAAGGAACGGAGAGAAGTGAGCGAGTAGTCCTCAGCGTTGCAAATGAGGTCACTGTTGTAAGCATGCTGCTTCCTGTGTGTCCTGTAGATTATCCATGTGCTATTGGCTCAGGGGCCTTCCGTAGTGGCTCAGCTGGTAAAGAATCCAACAGCAGTGAGGGAGACCCGGATTCAATCCCTGAGTTGGGAAGATGCCCCTGGAGAAGGGAATGGCTACCCACTCTAGTATTCTTGCTGGAAAAACCTAGGGACAGAGGAGACCGGTGGGCTACAGAGCCCAGGGGCTCACAAAGAGTCAGATGTGACTGAGCAGCTAGCATACATATTGCCTCAGGGACTGTAATTACAAGCCAAACTCAGGATGTGAATTAGAGGACCAAAAAAGGAGCAAGTGCTAATGAGAAAAGTTATATCATTATTTCCAGAAAAATAGTTGATGGACACAGAGTGAATTGGAAAAGAAAGTGAAAAGTGAAAGTGTTAGTTGCTCAGTCCTGTCCAACTCTTTGTGACCCCATTGACTGTAGCCTATTTGGCTATGGTTTTTCCAGTGGTGATGTATGGATGTGAGAGTTGGACTGTGAAGAAAGCTGAGCGCCCCAAAATGGATGCTTTTGAACTGTGGTGTTGGAAAAGACTCTTGAGAGTCCCTTGAACTGCAAGGAGATCCAACCAGTCCATCCTAAAGGAGATCAGTCCTGGGTGTTCATTGGACAGACTGATGCTGAAGCTGAAACTCTAACACTTTGGCCACCTCACGTGAAGAGTTGACCCTTTGGAAAAGACCCTGATGCTGGGAGGGATTGGGAACAGGAAGAGAAGGGGATGACAGAGGATGAGATGGCTAGATGGCATCACCAACTCGATGGGAGTAAACTCGGGGAGTTGGTGATGGACAGGGAGGCCTGGATGTGCTGTGATTCATGGGGTCACAAAGAGTGAGTGACTCAGTCACAAGACTGAGTGACTGAACTGAACTGAACTGGGTCCTAGTAAAAATTTCTCTTATTTTTAAGAGTCAAATGGAAAAAATGTAAATCAGTACTAGATCCATGATATTTTGCCTTTAAAAAGTCTTTGACAATCACAGCAACTCTATTTTTGGTCTTTTGTTTTCTTAATAAAGTAAAACATTTCAAGTTAATCTCCCTGATCAATTGTCCCTTTAGTAGAATCTGGAATGACTCCTATATAATAAAATGAATGCATTTCTAAAGTGATAAAATGGGTTGAAAATAATTAAGCTTTCTATAAATAAAATTATCTCCCAAGTACCTAATTTACTGAGACTCACTTAAATTTCTAAAGAGTTTTATAATTTTCTTGTCAAAGTTTTTGATACTAGATAAAATATTTTTCTATGAATTCTACATAGCCCACTGACCAATGTAGTATATGTACATTACTATAGCCACCTGGAAAAGTAATACAGATGCATATTTTATGAAATGTTCTGGAAATGAAATGCACTAGAATTTAGACAGCCATTATAATTTTCTACTGAGTTACCAGCCACTATAACATTTGTAAGAGATTGAAATTTCCACAAGCACTGCTGGAGGGCTATCAAGATTTTATGGTCATATATTTTCATATTATGTTATCAAAAATGATTATTCACTTACTTAAATGTTCAATTTTATTCAAGAAAAAGAATTATTTCAATGAAACCTGCTGTGATTTCCTTAATAATCTCACTTTAAGGCCATTGGAAGAGGCAGTATTAATGGTGCTTTTCAGCATCCTTGAAGCATTGTCTAGCCTGCTTATGTGATCTTCCATTTTGGGGTCAATTGGGATAACAGTGAAATCAGAATTTTCTGCAAAATCTCTGGAACACAATGAACTCAATGATTACTGACTACATTTTTCTTGCAATCTGAATTTAACAACACTATCTCAATTCGAACTTTCACGATGTGTAATTGCAGTGATGCTTCTTTAAAAGTGGCAGCTCATTTTCAAGTAGAGGTACAATTCTCCAAATGGGTTAAACAGAGCTCTCCCTTCAACAAAATAAGGCTTCCAATATACATTTTGAGGTGGGTTAACAGCCTTTTCCGTTTGGATAAAGGAGCACACACTGAGAGTATCTTTCTGCCATCTGAGTAATCAATGAGCCAATATCATTGAAAATCTTCCAGAAATTCCCCTGACTCAATTCAAAAAGAAGTGTTTATTCTTCTCTGCACCCTATCCTTCATTTCTCTACTCTCATTTGATACCTGTAGGAGTATTTTTTTCATCTTGCAATTAAGAGAAAGAGGAAGTCTTTCACACTTTTCTTAACAATTCCTGTCTATTTAAATAATCCCTACTATATGCATATATGATAACCATGAAGTAAAGTGATATGAAAAATATTTGGAAAAAACTATAATAAAACCTGTAATCAAGAAAGCCACTAATTTCATTATTGTTATTTTAATGATTCAAGCGTGAACATGCGATTTGTCATTATTTTAACAGAAATAAGTGCAAATTAATGAGTAAGTCTAGATTTTCATAAAATAGTACAGGGGCTACTTTATACAAAATATTGAGAGTTAGGCTTGCCAATATTTACACATATGCCATGATTAGCTCACTAGTTCTGCATATTCCAAATGATTGATACTGTACTTGGAAAATTTATAATACATGAGTCATATCAGAATGAGGGTTTTATTTTAAAATTATACTGATTTTCTATAAAAGTATGTGATAATGCAAAAAGTCAGTAATTATACTGTCTTGTTACAGTTACAAAACTAATCTCTTAGTTTTATTATTTTACTTCCAAAGATTTATGACTTGGATTGTGAAACACAGCATTTATTAATTAAAATAACCAACGTTCTAAATCTTTTACATATAGTTCACTTTTCTCACCAGTAAAGAAAACACCTAAAAGGCATTTACAGCATTGAACATAAGTTTTAATACCTGGCCATACTTCAAAGTAACTGCAAAAATGACTTTAAAAAAGATAAAGTTCACTTAGTAAACAATAAAATATATATTCCGAATCCAACAGATAGTCCTTTTTAAGATTACTCAGTGAATAATTTTGCTACTTATTGTGGTTATGTCTGATTTCACCAATTTTATCTTCTGTACTCTACATGGCCTGAGCAGCTGACTCTGGAATGCACTTCCTCAAACATCCAGTCCTCAGCCTCTGTGCTCAGGCTTACAGTTAGGATCACCCAAAGAAAGGCAATGGCAGGAGATGCCAGGGGTGAAGAAGGGCAAAGTAGGGTATTTCTTTTGGCTCTGTAAACGGATGCAATTTTGGTTACAGTTTACATCACATGCCATTTCAGGTTTAGAGACAGCAGTAGCTTCTCACATTGTTGGTCCCTGAGTCATTGGCCTTTTGTTGATTCTCTTAAGCCTTCTCACACCTTTGTAATGGTACTTTCCTTACTAAACCCTATTAACTGGAATGTTTTGATGATGCCATGTGTTTTCTGCTGTGATTTTACCACATATTCTCATGGTAATTTCACTTTCAATGCTTATTAGTTTTCTATTGTTAAACACTCAAACCAAGCATACCTCAGTTTATATAATAATACATTCATGTATGCAAATCATAATTTTCAATACAAATTACTCTTTTTTTTAAAAGTTTTTCAAAAACATTATTTTCTCTATTTTCATCAATTTAACTCTTTCTCCTCACATTCATCTTCTCCTAAAGTCTTTATTCCTATTTAGAGCACCTCATACACAGAAGTTTGAGACCTCAGTTATCATTGGTTACTTTGACACTCACCCTCAACTCCCTCTAAATCATACACTTGACCAGGTTATTGCCAACATAAATTCAAAGTTCTCAGTGCTCCTCACAGTTCTTTTTCTTTTCTTTTTCTGCCCTCTGATTTGGGAGGTTTGGGTCCTTACTTCTCAGTTGAATTACTTGGCCTTGCTACACATATGCAGGGCTGCCACTCAACTCAGCAAACCAATGACCCAAAGTGGAAATGTGATATGAGGGATTCAGAGCTGCTCTTTCCTCATATAGCCTTTCTTCTCACATTCAGGGATGATTTCAGGTGTTTGATAAACTTAAAATTGATTTTTACTTTCATGTACATTTTAGACCTAACCAAGGAATGAAATGAGACTCCATCCTGCTTTTATTCTTAGTTCTCCACTTGCAGCCCCGCTTCCTCACATTTGGCAGTGCCAGCTTGACCTTCCCAGCACTAGGACAGTTACGCCTCCTTCCCTTGCCATCTTTCACAGCTTACCTTGTGTACCATGAACTCACCTTGAGTTGTGTTGGAAGAAACCCTTGCCCATTACTTTCCCTGTGTAAATTCACTCTAACCTTTCCTTTCTCCAATCCCACTTATTCCCCAGGACAGAGCCCCCTTTGGGGAATGTGCCGGGCCACACAGACTGTGAGTGAGGTCACACTGCCAAGAACTGTATACTTGTGTCAGTGCCTACATAGCGCATTTAAGCAAGTGATTGAACTTGTCTCTGCCTCAGTATCCTTATGTGTAAAATGCACATACCAATACCTCCAATATGAGTACTCCATTATTTAGACTTAAGCTTAGTTTTTTGCTAAGTCGTGTCCAACTCTTTTGCAACCCCATGGACTGTAGCCCATCAGGCTCCTCTGTCCATGCCACTTCCCAGGCAAGAATACTACAGTGGGTTGCCATGTCCTTCCCCAGGGTATCTTCTTGGCCCAGGGATTGAACCTGCATCTCCTGCATTGGCAGACAGACCCTTTACCACTGGGGACATTTCAAACCCTCTCAGAGAAGATAGACCACCAGTGATTTCCCCAGCATATCCTATATGGAGAAGAATGTGGCAGGAAAGGATAACAGCAGAACTCATAGAAAGCTTTCAGCTCTGATTTCAATTGCAGCAGCTTGTTCTGCCATCTTGTGAAGCCAATCTCAAATCAATCTTTTGTTTGAGTTTCTTCTGATCCTTCTAATTTGGTGTAATCATTCTGCGTATGCTGTATGCATTCTCTAGTAGTCTGTTTATTTTTCTCACAGGAAACACTCTTAATATTTTACCTATATCTTTATATATCTACATATAGATGCATAGGTATAGATAGACAAACACATTTCTCTGTAAGACTGTCCACGTTTTTAAGTTCAGATAGACTTTTTTGCAACTTTAGATGTGTTTAAAATGGAGTATATGATTAATGTGATTTAATAGTTCTTTTCAATCAAATGCCTACTACTTGATAGGCACTATTCCAAGATGATTGGTAATCTTAACCACACTTCTGCAAAGTAGCTGTTATCTCCATTTCATACACAACAGTGCTTTTCAAAGTGCCAGTTACAAACTGTTTATTACTTACCAGCATAGAGATAACTACAGAAGTTCAGAATAAATGCTTAGAAACTTTCACAGCAATTTGACATTGCAGTGACCTCCGAGTGTGTGATCACTGTCAACAAATTTGTTCTGTGGCTTAAGTTTTCTGTAGAAAAAGACTGGCAAGCCACAATGGCAGGGGAACATTTTGGAACACTGTGATTATGGAGCAAATGCAGACCATGAACTAATGTACTTCTTCTTTCATCAAAAAAAAAAGTCTTGCTACATAGTAAAAGAAAAATCAGCTGAATACCAGCATTCTTAGCAATGTGGTAAAAAATTGTGAATTATGTTAAAGCTAATGCATTAAATTGAAAATTATCCTCTTTCTTAAACAAGATAGAAGTTGATTATACATCTGTACTACACACTTGAGAGGGTAACAGGCAGGAAGTCCAGGGGTCTCCAAATGGAGGAAATAGGCTGCAAGTGTCAGACATTTTTATCTCTCTTAAGCGGCAGGAGGAAACAAACTAGTGATATTTTTTTTCCTTCTCTATACAAATTTAAAAGGAGGTTTCTCTTAAAGTGCTGTGTTGCCATGACACCTGGTTTCACCTGAAGCTATTCTCAAATCTTGAGTTAACTAATACATTTTTCTTATGGAAATGTTTATCTTAAAGCTATGTTAATGTGCTATGCATTTACCCCAGATTCTAAGTTCCACCAAATGGCTCAAACTACTTGACAAATCAGTATGTTATACTCAGGTATCGCTCCCCTAATCTATGTAAACAAAACTATTTGTGTGGTAATCTGCCTATGAATTATCTGGTGCCAAAATTATCACAAAATAAAATTTATGGATGAGGGGCCTGGTGCCATTCTGAATTTTAAGACGTTCCTTTCTTTTCATTAACAGACTGCTAGTGACTATATAACAACGAGCTGAAGACTAGCGGGGCGGCGGGGGTACTCTTTCTGCCCCCTTCTGATGCCTATGTCAGAAGCTTTCTCTATCTCCTTTATACTTTAATAAAACTTTATTACACAAAACTCTGAGCGATCCAGCCTCGTCTCTGGCCCTGGATTGAATTCGTCTCCTCCGGAGGCAACAACCTTTCATCTTGGGGGATTGTTTGGGATCCTTCAGGACAAGGTAAGGATGCTTGGAGCTCTAGTTCCTTGTTCTCTTGGTGAACACGTTTTCCGCTGTACTTTTCTAACTCTACGGTGTGCTTGTGTGAATGAATGAAATGCCCTGCGTGAAGCAAGTGAGGAGCCCTGCTCTGCGGTTCCGCGGCGACCTCATAAGGCTTATGGCAGAAACCTGTCGGGGGTTTATACCGACCTGCCAATGCCAAGAGGCAACCAATGTCTCCTTCGGGAACCAATCAGAAATGGGCAAAGCGTGTGGACCGAACTCTCCTTTCTCAGTCAAACTTCTCAGTCTCTTTGACCATTTCATAACTCCTTGGGAACTAAAAGTACTAACCTAATCTATCGGCTCATAGGCTTTCCAGGGACTTGTAATCTATGTTGCTACTGTGTACTAGGTGGCCTAGGTCTCAAACTGGGATTGGTAGTCAGGAAGCGCCTAGCCTCGCTAGGACTCGAAAGCTTGGAAGCTAGATGGAGCTCTAACTCCAAGAGCATCTCTGAGGTTAAAGGTTACTCGGATTGGAACTGCAATGTTTTTTTTTTTTCCTTTGGTAACACTAGCTCTTAGTGAACGAGAGGAGGCTCTTATACCGGTGTGATGATGCTTGGAAGGAACATCTCAGTTTTAAGTTCGTACAGGTCTTACTGCGGTCAGAAATATACTCAGGGTCGTGCACAGACACTCAGGTGATGAATGTTTCCCCCCAGTGGTCTTAGCTTGGGAGGCATTCCGGAAGGTTACTCTGATTGCACCCCGGGTGGCATCAGAGGCAAGCGAGGTGAAGAGCTGGACGTCAGTCAGGGATGCCATCAGGTCTACACCTGGTGCATCCCCACCCCATCTCGGTGGTAGAACCGGGAGGGACGAGTGTGATGCCTGCATTGGTAAGGGACAGACTAAGTCCGACCAGGAAGGAAAAGCTTTTGGTGTAACGTCTGTCTACACCTCCATCTAGAGCAGGGAGGGACGCCTCCGGTAGAAAAAATGGCTCTGGTCGCTTTTTTACTCTCTTACAAATGGGAGATAACAATTTCAGCCTCGTCTCTGGCCTCAGATTGAATTCGTCTCCTCCAGAGGCCAAGAATCCTGGAGTCTTATTGTTCAACAACAACCTTTCACACTGAGGCACAAAAGTTTTAGATGTGAGAACGTCTGTCTAGAATATTTGAACAACACAACTCTTGTTTCTGCCAGATAAGAAATCAGCCCATTTCTAAATTTTATATGTGTGAGCTAGACAACCATCCTTTGTCTGATATATTTGGTGTTTGGATAATCTTCAAAGCACTTAAAAGGAAGAAATGCAACATGTTTTGTAATGGCAGGTAAAGTCAAAGGACAAAGCAAAAGCCCAAAGCTTACAAGAACATATTCTCTATAATTATTTATGACATAGTTCATAAACTGAGCACAGTTGTCAGTAAAATATGATAATAATCTTGATATTACTTATTGACAAAAAGTTATCACAGACTACTCTACAATATTGATACAATACTTTAAATTGTATGATATATTCCATCAGAAAGATCCACATATATTCATAGATCCTAAAGAAATATATTTTATAAAACATGTATTTAACTATAACTTTACAGGCTAAATCCTGGAACTGGCCACTAATAAAGAAATGAAAATGAATTTTGAAAATACAGCAAAATTTGCCTCATTTTGGATAAAAGTTTAAAATGACTACTTTAAGATCACTGAAATTGCTTCAAAATCTCTTCTCCCATTCCTGCCAACATACTCTTGTAAGATTAATTTCTCTACTTTTACTACTACTAATATAAAGCTTGGAAGTAGTTGAGATTATACATTATTCCCTGAAAAAAATGCGAGAACCAACCCAAGGAGATTAGATAAATTAATAAGAAAGAAGCATATGTCACTTTAAAATAAATACTTGATATATATGATGTTCATTCAAAGTGTGCATACAGGCTGATAACATGGACAATTACTGTTTATTTTATTACTTTTTGTTTTGCATTGATTACAGATTTACAAAGGAAATTACGAACATTATAATGATTCTCTGCCCTAATACCCCCTTACTCAATGTGTACATACAACTTTGTAATTCTGTTATCTTTTCGAATGCCATGTTTATAAGACAACAATAAAAAGTCACAACTTTCATTTTGTGTGCTTTACCTTTTTACTTTATAATAAGCTATTTTTACTGTACTTTACAAAAGTATGACTTATTCTTGATTTAGGGAAAATAAAAGGCCCTCACCACAGAGGACTCAGAAGTACCGACTGGGCTCCAGGACAGAGGTTCATTCCTTGTGGTCCAGCTCCCCACCTAGAAGCTTACTCTGAAAGTTTCAGGAAGCATTTTCTAACTTCCTTCGTATGCAACAAATAAACAGCTCCCCTTCTTTCTACTTCCTATAGGAAAATTGAATTAGGCTGAGGGAAGATTTGTACTGAGGGAATGTTTTGCTTTGCTATAGTTGTTCTTGTTCTCACTGTTTTGTTTTTGTTTTTTTTTTTTTTCAGTGACAGGAGGAGACTTAACTTAACCAAAGAGTAAGAAGTGGAAGGTTCAATCCCATAATAAATTGCGGGTGTTCTTAGAAGCATTCGAGGGTGTCCATTCTCTATCAGGGTCACTGATGTCTGTCTCCTGGGGAAACAGGACAAAGCTTTCTTGCCTGACTATACAGCACAAGATTTTGAGGGTGAATTAAACAGGGAAGAGCACACTTAGAATAAAGAACCTCACCTAAGACACTTATAAGTGTGAAAAAACATGGAAACAAGACATATGCAGAGAACCACAACAGCATCAGTTTATTTTCTGGACATGTATATGATGTAAATAATCATCAAAGGAAGTAAATGAAAGTTGAAATGTTTGCAACTACTAACTTGCAACTATTAAATATTAATCAAATTTCAGTCCTATCACTACACACTTTTCAGAATCATTCCATAGGCCAAATTCCATAATATAGGGAAAGTTTTTTTTTTGTAAACTTAAATATATATGTATATTTAAATTAATGATTCAAATGCTTTTTTGGTCTCACCTCCTTAACCTGTTGTTAGTGGTGGATTCCAGGGTTCATTTCTTGGACTACTCTTCCCTAGACTCTCTTGGTAAACCATCCATTCTGATGACATATACATACTCAGTGTTTAAGATCTTCAACTTGAATCAGTCACTGGATTCCAGACTCATATGCCCAACTGCTTATTATATAACCACTCTTGTATGTGTAATAACAGGGCAAAATCAGAACCTATCTCAATATAGTCATCACTCTCATTCCTTGCAATCCTGCCTGTCTCCTTTTCAAATTATTTCATGTGTTCAAATCAAAACCCTTGAAGTCATACATGACTTCTCTTTCACTCTTATACCTCACATTCTGGCCACTAGCTAGTCAAAATACTTTAAAAGTACACGGAGAATTCCACTTATTCTCATCATATTTGTTTCAATCTCTTCACTCTAAATCAACTTTATCTTTTACCTGGTTTATTTGCAATAATTTCCTAACTGGTCTCTCTGCTTTTCATCCCATCCCTCATCACCATAGTCTATACTCCCCATAATAGCCAGAGTGATACTATTAAAATGTTCATATGCTCACCTTATACCTCCTAGCTCTGCTCAACAACCTTCAGTGGTGTCTCATGTTAATCAGATAAAGCCATCCTTCAATCTCCTCAATTGCTCACATTTCCTATATCCTTATCTTTCTGCCCTCATTTCTTCTATTCTATGTGTTCACTCTGATCTGCACACTCTGGCTGAGCTCTTCTTCAAATATACCCAGAGAGCATCCATTCTAGATGTGTCTCTGCATTACTTTCTGTCCCCAAATGTGGTGGCTTGTCTAGATCTTTACTCTCTCTTGGGTGTTTACTCCAATGTTACTTCCTTAATGAAGCATTCCCTCATACCTTATTTAAAATGGCACTTCCTCTCTCCCTTTTCTTAAATTGTATTCTTTGTAGAATTCATCACCCTTGGACAAACATGTACTTACTTCTTTTACTTATTGTCATTTTTCTCCCACTTGATGCAAGTTACACAAGGGCAGAGTTTTTCCCGTTTTGTTCTCCACTATATTCAAAAAGCCTAGAACAAGTTCTGGAAAAAAAGTAGCTCAGTATGTATTATTGAAAGAATGGCTGAATCTTAATTACACTTAAGGTGCCTGTAGGGTCAAATTGTAAAGACATATTAAATGGATATCTATTAATTTATTTTGAACTGACAATCTTAGTATCCCTTAGAAGCTGAGAATTAAAATTAATTTTCTCTGTCTCACCTCCTCTGACATAAATAGATGGTGGTAGATTAGTAATATAATCAATCATGTGACTACTCAAAATTAGACTCCTTTGCTCCTGGTTTGAAAGACTAGAAATTAATTTTTGGTTGACCAAGCCTAGTCAATTTCTTGCTTGAATACCTTTCAAATATATTCTTTCTCTCTATTACCTTAGCTCTCTTTTTGTTTCAGGTCTTCATCATATGGCACCTTGGCTGCTAAAATCATTTTCATTCTCCTTTTACCTTGCTTACTCAAAGCCTCCCTTCCCAGAGTTGTACAAAAAGTACTGATTTTTTTTTTCTTTTATTTCTCTAATTTTAAAAGGATGCATACTATATCTGATATACTAAGGGAGGAAACAAAAGTAGAGCTGTAGCTATTGGCAAGTCAGAAGCAGTTATTTGTAGACAACACAGGCTACTATAATGAGAAACCCCCAAAGAAGTTCAAACCACTATTACAACTAGTAAGGAGGTAATAAACAAAATAGAAATGTGCATTTTTATTTGCTAGAAAACCAATCAGTATATAAAAGGAGACAAAGACATCAGTTCAAGTAGCAGCCAGGATTGGGGCACAAGAACTGATTTTCATGCTAGTTCCATGCCACTCTTGGTCACATGGACTCAGTAGCAGCTCCACAGGTGAAATAGCCTTTTCAGCTCTTTATGAAAATCTCATACCACAAGAGCTCACACTCAACAGAAAAAGAAGTAAGGCAGGGACACAAACTATTATGTGTAAGGTAGATAAGCTACACAGGGAACTCTGCTTGATATTATTTGGTAGCCTGAATGGAATGGGAGTTTATGGGGGAATGGATACATGTATGTGTACGGCCGAGTCCCTTTGATGTCCAGCTGAAACTATCACATCATTGTTAATTGACTATAGTCATATATTAAATAAAAAGCTTTTGAGAAAAAAAAAAAAGCTTTTGAGAAAGTGTGGAGAAAAAATATATGTAAATAAGTAAGCTAACAGGATATATTGTACAGTACAGGGAAAATAGCCAATATTTTATAACTTTAAATGAAGGATAATCTATAAAAATACTCAATCACTGTGCTGTACATCTGAAACTAATATAATATTGTAAATCAACTAAAAAAATAACAGAAGTGAGCCAAGAAGGGCAGGGAGAGAACTCTTTCTTATCCTACATTCTCTCATCCTTACTTGTAGTCTTTTCCCCAAAGCCCTGAGGGTAATGACGCAGCCTCCATATTAGAAACCTTCATTGCATTTCACCTTAAACATAGTTACAGCACCTAGGAAATTGTGAAGCTAAATATTACCATTTAAATACAGAGTCTCTGCTTTATGTCTCAATAACTAAAAGGCCTGCTTCAGGTATTTACCCATTCACTGTCACTTTCAATCTGAAGGTAGTATTTAAGATCTCAATTTCCTGTTATAGAAAGTACTTATGACATTTGGCAGACTTTTGTTTGGCTTTTTATTTTGTTCGATGTTGCAGTATCGATTTTCAAACATCTCAAACCACACACAAATACATACAAAGAAGACCTCTGAAAAGAGTTTCTGCCATTACAACTGGACAGAGAAGCAGGTGGCACCTCGCAACTCATTGGCCTCAAGAGACCTACGAGCTGGAACCAAGATTGGTTTATGTGTTTTCTCAAGGTTGTTTCAAGATCACATACAAATCCATAACGAAACTAGAATCCAAATGCAGCTGCCAACTACCAGGCATGTAAACCTCAAGCATCCAAGGCATCTATAATGTTTGCAAATGTTTGTGAGGTAAGATTTTAAGTTACAAAGAAATACACGACTAATAACCAATTATCATCTCCATAGGAGAACATAATTCTGGTTCCTAGAAGATATTTTTTATCATAATTTATAATTTAGAAAATAGCCCATTCAATCTCATACCGTACAATTTTCAGCATTGAAAGACAAGGTGGGCTGTATGTATAAGAAAGTTTCGAAATCCAAGCACAATATATAACATCTATATTCATACTACTATCATTCTTTCTAAATTACAACCATTCTTTCTAACATGTAAAAGTGGGTATTGTAGAATGTGCACACCAGTCAGCATTCCTCACCCCCATTTTCCATTTGTACTTGAGTCTACCTACCAGCCTCAATATAAATTGTTGTAAAACCAGAAGACTTAATTCTTACAATCACCCACACCTCAGTACTAAAATAACACTGCCTCCTACATTTCACAGAGCTGCAAAATGTTCATCTACTGCTGTTTCCAAGGATCATTTACAAGAGCCTGCTGGGACTAAAAAATAATAAATTAAGGAAAGCAGAGTACTCTAATTTATAACTCTTCATATTCACACAATGCAAACAATATATTAAAAATATTTATTCAGGAAGAAGCATTTCTAAATTGTATTATTTTGTTTGAATAGCAGAAAAATGTCACCTGGAGAGTCATGGAGCAGGAGAAATATTCAGTATTTATAAATAGAGGAAATAACTAAAATAGTTGAAAAAAACCAAGTGAATAAATTGAAAAGATCATACTCAGTAACTTTTTAACCACAACAAATTCATAATTTAATAGAATTTTAATTAGCATTACTATCAATATAGGAAACCCGCATTTGATTCCTGGATTAGGAAGATCTCCTGGAGAAGGGAGTGGCTACCCATTTCAGTATTCTTCCTGGAGAATTCCATGGGCAGAGGAGGCTGGTGGGCTACAGTCCATGGAGTTGCAAAGAGTTGAATATGACTGATTGACTAATGCTTTCACTTTTTCACCATTAATAAAATACTGTGTGTTTTTACTTCTACTTTTTTGTACTTATACCAACACTTGCAAATTGCTTCCAAAAAATAGATCCTTGGGATTAAAAAGAGACTGCACTTGTAGGAAAATCCAAGTAATAATATTGAAATGAGCTTTTTTTAAAATTAATTCTTTAAGCTGCAATTATTTTCATATAAATATGCTATTAAGACAAAAGAATTCTGCATAGATCCTATATATTGAAACTACTGAGTGGGCCTGTCATTTAATGTAGAAGATATAAATTATTGTGATTCCTGGGCTCACTGGCCACACACCCCTGGTTATACCTTAAAGCACAGTAGAAGAATATAGGATAAGCTAAACCAGTTAATTTCTCTCTCCTAGGAACTTAAAACTAGAACAGAGTAATGCAGTGAACTCTAAGTTTTGAAGTAGAATAACATTTATGTCACTTTTAGGGCTAAGTTTTCATCAGCCTCAATTAAAAAAAAAAAACCCACTATTTCAGCAATGTAGATTTATCATAGAATGGTATGACTCTTTCAAAGTCTGATGTAAAATATTTTAAAAAATACAAGAAGAGAAAATGTACTAAATTTTTAAATAGTTAAGTTTTAAACACTACATTTCACTTAAAAGATAATTATATTGGTATGAATAAAAATTATGTAGTCATAAATAGAATTAAACATATACATTATAGACATTATTTTTGATCCTGTTCAGATCTTATTATACTTACTAAGGAGCTATAATGCTAATGCTATTTTGAAGCTTACAAATATCTTAAATTCTCCATGGTCTCTGTGCTAATCCTGATAAAAAAAGCTATTTAACGTAGAGATCATATCAATATGTCACAAGGAAATCAGGTCCATGCACAGTACATTGTTACTTCCTAAATTAAACAAATAGCACACAATATTTCCAGTTTATTTACAGTTGTTTCTTTAAAAAATAATTTTATCAAAAAATTATGTTTTTAATCATATGTATTTTCAAGTCAAGTTTTTTTCCTAGGTTCATATATGGTATTTTTATCAATTATTTGGGCATGTTGTATCCTCTCCAATGAGGTTTATTATGCAACAAGTAGAATTACATTTGTCTATCTCTCAAATGCTTTACCTAGCACTTTTCCTCTATATACTCCGCCGATCAAATATATAGATGTTATATGACAGCTTGTTTTGGTGTGCTGTGTTTAGTCTCTCAGTCGTGTCTGACTCTTTGCAACACCATGGACTGTAGCCCGCCAGGCTCCTCTGTCCTTGGGGATTCTTCAGGCAAAAATACTAGAGTGAGTTGCCATGCCCTCCTCCAGGAATTCTTCCCAACCCAGGGATCTAAGCCAGGTTTCCCGCATTGCGGGTGGATTCTTTACCATCTGAATCACCACGGAAGCCCTTACTTTTCCTCGATATACTCCACCACTCCAGTGTATAGATGATATATAACAACTTGTTCCTTAAGAGCAAAATCCATGTTTTAGGTATTTTACTAGTCCTAGTGCCCAACATAATTCCTGGGACACAGCACTATTTTACTAATATTCACAGAACAGAACTGAAATTGTGACTTGGAAATCTTTTTTAAATATAAGCTTGGTGGGTGATCCATGGGATCATGAAGAGTTGGACACAACTGAATGACTAAGCACACAGCCCAGCACATGCTTAGATATTTACCTATTAAGAGCATTTACCTAGCAGTCTTCTTTCTTTAATGACTGCTGATTCCCAAAACTGAGGGTCTGAAATATCACAAAAGACATCAAGGCAATTACCCAGAAAGTGGTTGGCCATGGTTTACATTTTATAAAGTGTTTTGGGAGATGGAAATAGATGGCACAATGGTGATGGCTACCCACCCAGTCTAGCTCTAGGCATCATCCCACTTCTGCTGCCATGACGTAAAAAGTGGTATTCCCCAGATGATTTGCTGACTATGTGCTGACTCTGTATGTCTTACCAAGACATACGTGTGTGTGTGTGTGTGTGTGTGTGTGTGTGTGTGTAATATGTTCCCAGAAGCATACATGATTAGCAGAGAAAGGACATAAAATTTTAATCAGGGCAAGGTATCTTTCAAGTACCTCTGTTCAACATAGAATAAACTCCTCAAAAATCAATGAGCCACAATAACTACAAACCACCTAGTACAGTACCTACAGTAGATAGTCAGCAAATATTTACTGAATGAAAGATGAAATAAATATACAAGTTAATCATCAGAAAGTAGAAAAAATAGTTCAGCATTGTAGAAATAACTTTTCTCTTTATGAGTTTTTTTAATTTACATTTTTTAAATTATGAAACTATGATAACACATTTACAGGAGACTTAGAAAATACAGAAAAAGGTAGCACATAGTTTCATTTTTATGAGGTTTTGCTAAAAAAAAGTGAACAGCAACATGCAATAACTCAAAGGACTTAATTTAGGAATTTGCTTATTTTCACAGAGGCACTTGATTTATTTGCAGTGAATTTTTCTTTATTTTAAAATAAAATCATTACAGGGAATTCCCTGACTGTCCAGTGGTTAGAACTCTGTGCTTTCAATACTGAAGGTGTGGATTCAATCCCTGACCTAGGAATTAAGATTCCACAAGCTGTGAAGATGGTCAAAAACAAAAGTACTGTAAAAATTAGTATTATTAGTGGAACCTAATTTATTTAATATGTAATAATAAGTATGAAAATTATGCAGAATTCTAAAATGCTCAAATTAAAATTTGCTGAACACTTTCAGACACATACTTGTGGCTTTGAATGTCACAAATCTTGATACAGATATCACAAAATGAATACAATTTATAGTGTATAGTTGCAAGGAGATCCAACTAGTCCATCCTAAAGGATATCAGTCCTGGGTGTTCATTGGAAGGATGATGTTGAAGCTGAAACTCCAATATTTTGGCCACCTGATGCGAAGAGCTGACTCATTTAAAAAGACCCTGATGCTGGGAAAGATTGAGGGCAGGAGGAGAAGGGGACGACAGAGGATGAGACGGTTGGATGGCATCACTGACTCAATGGACATGAGTTTGGGTAACTGTGGGAGTTAGTCTGGGAGGTCTGGCATGCTGCAGATCATGGGTTGCAAAAGGTTGGACATGACTGAGGGACTGAACTGAACTGTACTGATAGTGTACATGATTATCTTTATGTTTTTCTTAAAGTTGTTGAAACTTTAGTATAGAGAGATGAAGATAGTAATCATATAATATACAACTGAAATTTTGTTTATGCTTAGTGGGAATTTATAGTGATGGTTTTATTATTAGTAGATTAAGTGAAAGCAAGTTACTTCTTTAAAAAATCTCATAGCATACACTTTAACATATATGTTAAATCTGAGGAATATAGCATTGAAAAAAGTAATGTGTTTTGCAAAGGTACTGCAGTGTTGCAACTTATCTCTCTCAAAAAGAAGCAATTCAATGGAAAGTACTTGTGAAAATAGAGTGGCACATGTTTTTTTTTTTTTTTTTTTAATTTTTATTAGTTGGAGGCTAATTACTTTACATCATTACAGTAGTTTTTGTTATACATTGATATGAATTAGCCATGGATTTACATGTATTCCCCATCCCAGTCCCCCCTCCCTCCTCCTTCTCCACCCGATCCATCTGGGTCTTCGCAGTGCACCAGGCCCGAGCACTTGTCTCATGCACCCAACCTGAGCTGGTTATCCGTTTCACCCTAGGTGAAAAGGGAACCCTCTTACACTGTTGGTGGCACATGTTTTTGATGGAAATTATCTTTACTGAAAATTGGAGAGGGAGAAATATCTATTTATATTTGGTAAATTGTGCTGGCTACTTTCTGCTTATCATTTCAGATCCATTACCTATTCTGCTCTTTGCTCTGGGAGACTAAACTCCCTCGGATTCCTTGCCCAGTGTTTTCCAATTGGGCTCAGCCCATGGAAGTTAGATCAAAGGGTAGAAGGAAAAAGAAGTCAATTTTTGTATTCCCACACATCTCTCCTTCCTGAACAGTCTCAGCTTCTAACCAGAAGTCTTCTTTTCAAAACTTAGCTTTAGTTCTCTCTGTCACCCTTTCAGACCCACGGGTAGGATGGTTTCCCAATGTTGCTAGTTCCTGGGTGCTGTATCATCTTGATGAGTTTCCTTAATTATGGCTGCACATCTGTAAACAGTATGTTCCATACTTCATTAACTCAAGTGTATCATTTATTTCCTAGTGGGAACTGAATTCCTACTAATTTAATGCATTTGAAGCATATCTGCTAATACAAATAAAATGATTAACTATGAGATAAGATGTGTTCAGATCTATCATTGAGATGATGACTTTGGAGTAAAGACCTAAAAGAAGTGATAATTTCCATAAGACAAGTAAAAAATGATAAAATTAAAAAATCAATAAAGTGAAGTCCTCATAGAATGATACATCATGAAGTGTATTAGGCGTCACTTAAAAAAATTTCATGTCACATCATCATTTTGTTGCTTACTACTAGAGTCATTCAAATCTGCAAACCTCAGTTTCTTCATATACAAAATGGGAACATCGACCATATAGGTCATTGTAGATCCAAGGAGAAAAGTTAGCTATGCTGAAGTTATTTATAAATTACCTTGTGCAACTCTAAGTTGTCATCACTGATTTCATGTCTTTACTGTAACTTATACATCATATTTGATTTTCTTTATGAAAGCAAAAGGAAGGGTAAAACTGACCACTTAAATATCTGCTTTACAGAGTTAGTATTTGCTATTTTCAAGGCTGTCATATTGATTGAAACTAGTTGTGGGGAAAGACACTCAGATGGCACTGGTTGGCATGGAGCCAGGAGAACTTGTATCATTATTTTAGGTTCATCTCATTTTATTCTCTTTATTACTGCTTGTTCTAGGATATCTTATTCATGTTCCTCCTCTCCCATCATCCCCAGCATTAATGTAAAATTATCAGCAGAATAATTAGAAAATTAACACCAGCATATTTTTTTGGCTATACCCTTAATAAAATTTATTTTCACTCCTTCAGGAATAAAATTTCCTTCAAGATATTTTTGAGAATCATTGAAGTATAATTTTTAAAAAAGCAAAACTACTATAAAAAGAAATATCACAAAAATACATTTTACATTTTTATATAAAAACACATACAAGCACACAGAGATATGTCTGTTAAATGCATATACTATGCACTCCTGGAGATGTTTGTACAAAGTCTTTTCTGTCAATAATAAAATGGAATTGAAGTGTTCTTTCCTGAACATTAAGTGATCAGATTGTACTACTTCAATTGCTTTTTTCCACACCTGCAGAGAAACAGACACAATGATCTAATTGATTTTTTAAATTTCTATTGCCAAATATCACAGAGTATTAACGTAATGTTTCAGTGAACTCAGCTCGCTGCTCTCCCTCTCTCCCTGTGCTGTGCTTAGTCGCCCGGTCGTTTCTGACTCTTTGCAACCCCACGGACTGTAGCCCACCAGGCACCTTGGTCCATGGGGATTCTCCAGGCAAGAACACGGAGTGGGTTACCTTGCCCTCCTCCAGGGTATCTTCCCAACTCAGGGGCTGAACCCAGTTCTCCCCCATTGCAGGTGGATTCTCAACCATCTGTGCCACCAGGGAAACCCAAGAATACTGCAGTGGGCAGCCTATCCCTTCTCCAGGGGATCTTCCCAACCCAGGAATCGAACTGGGGTCTCCTGCATTGCAGGCAAATTCTTGATCAGCTAAGCTACCAGGGAAGGACCTTCTACCTCCTTATACTCACTCTATTCCAAATGCTTACATACTCTTTATAACAGATACAGTAAACTTTATGTAAAAAGAAAGAGACAAGGGCCAGAATATGGAACAACATTTGATCTAAGTCCCTCCGACCCATAAGTACTTTCCTCTTGATTTTTATTTTTATTTAAATCTGCAGGCTCTTAAGTGTTATGGAAAAAAATCATCATATAAAAACTATGCAGAAATGGAATGTAATTGTAATTAAATATCTACTTCATAGGTTAATGATTTCTGGTTTTCAGGTGCAAACAAAATAGATGAAGAAAATATTAAAGATGCAGTTCTGATCCAAAGACCATGACATCTAATTTGGTGGCAGTGCTGATAAACCCCTCTTATTTCCTCTGCTGGTTGGTGTCAGAAGCAGAATTAGAAGTCAAATCTGAATCCCTGTCTCCTGTGCTACAATGTCCCCATTCAGTTCAGTTCAGTCACTCAGTCGTGTCTGACTCTTTGCGACCCTATGAACTGCAGCACGCCAGGCCTCCCTGTCCATCACCAACTCCCGGAGTTCACTCAAACTCATGTCCATTGAGTCGGTGATGCCATCCAACCATCTCATCCTCTGTCGTCCCCTTCTCCTCCTGCCTTCAATCCTTCCCAACATCAGGGTCTCTTCAAATGAGTCTGCTCTTTGCATCAGATGGCCAAAATACTGGAGTGTCAGCTTTAACATCAGTCCTTCCAAAGAACACCCAGGACCAATTTCCCTTCGGATGGACTGGTTGAATCTCCTTGCAGTCCAAGGGACTCTCAAGAGTCTTCTCCAACACCACAGTTCAAAAACATCAATTCTTCTGCACCTCACCCTCTTTATAGTCCAACTTACATCCATATATGACCACTGGAAGAACCATAGCCTTGACTAGATGGACATTTGTTGTCAAAGTAATGTCTCTGCTTTTTAATATTCTGTCTAGGTTGGTCATAACTTTCGTTTTAAGGAGTAAATGTCTTTTAATTTCATGGCTGCAATCACCATCTGCAGTGACTTTGGAGCCCCAAAAAATAAAGTCAGCTACTGTTTCCACTGTTTCCCCATCTACTTGCCATGAAGTGATGGGACCAGATGCCATGATCTTAGTTTTCTGCTGCTGCTGCTAAGTCACTTCAGTCATGTCCGACTCTGTGCAACCTCATAGATGGCAGCCCAGCAGGCTCCCCCATCCCTGGGATTCTCCAGGCAAGAATACTGGAGTGGGTTGTCATTTCCTTCTCCAATGCATGAAAATGAAAAGTGAAAGTGAAATAGCTCAGTCATGTCCAACTCTTAGTGACCCCATGGACTGCAGTCTATTAGGCTCCTCAATCCATGGGATTTTCCAGGCAAGAGTACTGGAGTGGGGTGCCATTGCCTTCTCCATAGTTTTCTGAATGTTGAGCTTTAAGCCAACTTTCTCACTCTCATCTTTCACTTTCATCAAGAGGCACTTTAGTTCTTCTTCACTTTCTGCTATAAGGTTGGTGTTATCTGCATATGTAAGGATATTGATATTTCTCACAGCAATCTTGACTCCAGCCTGTGCTTCATCCAGTCAACATTTCACATGATGTCCTCTGCATATAAGTTAAATAAGCAGAGTAACAATATACAGCCTTGACGTACTCCTTTTCCTATTTGGAACCAGCCTGTTGTTCCATGTCCAGTTCTAACTGTTGCTTCCTGACCTGTATATAGGTTTCTCAAGAGGCAGGTCAGGTGGTCTGCATTCCCATCTCTTTTATTTTAATGGCTCCATTAAATATATGCAATTTAAACCGCAAAATTTCATTTACTTAATATTTGCTACATTTTTATGATGACTTGGGGTTTTCTCAGTTGAAAAATGCATATTCTGCAGCCAAGGCTGGACTTGGGCAAGGTCTATTTTGGCATCTAAAGAGAGAATCATTTTCTAGAACTGTACTTTCCAAAATAGTAAATACACATGGTTTTTCAGTACTTGAAATAGAGCTAGTATGACTAAAAACACAAAATTTTAATTATTTTAAAATTAACAAGTATCCACACATGACACTGGCTACAGAATTGTTCTGTACAGATATAGAACAGTGCCATCATTGCGGAGAGTCCTATTGCACAGTGCTGACTATACTGCATCCCTCAGTCTTACCATACATACATCTTCAACAGTTGAGAGTAACTGCTTTTCTTAACTAAAAGGCAGCTGCTAAGATCAATGGCAGAAGCCACTTGGGTTTATGTAAAGTGACCTGGTGCTGGGATACCTTTGTTCTCAGGGGCATTCTAGTTAAAACTAACATAGGCTACACCTGGATTCAAATTCCTTCATTACCACTCATTAGCAGAATGTCTGTGGACAAATTTTCCTTGAATGTTTGATTCAATTTCTCCAGTTATAAATGGAATTCTTACATATCGTAAAATAAATGTTCTCAAAGTAGCAGAAGTCTGAGATCACTGCCCTCTTTATTTTACCTGAATAAGATATATTATAACATTAGCTTCACTTTAGCTAATTACCCCTGGACATTTATCTCCCTCGTGAAAAAAATCCTGAATATTCACATTCAACCACCTTGAGAAAAACCAAGAAAAGGAGTTCAGTTTAATTCTCCTTTAGCAGATCATCGACTGCCCACTCACAGCATGCTTTTCTTCAGCTAATAATTCCAAGTAAACAACGAAGGGTTTTCTAGTTTTAATTGACCAATGGCTCACTGTCTTGAGATTCTTGTTCAAACCCCGCAGCCAGAAGAGTCAGAGACCTATGTAGCAGGAAAGGCTACTCAGAATGCCTTTTGGGTCTTATAGTGGCAACAGCAATATCAATGAGAAGCACATGTGAGGTTGTTCTGACTAACTTGCCCACTTTCTCCCTTCCTCCTTCCCTCCCTCTGTCCCTTCCCTCCTTCCTTCTCATTACTCCATGTCAGTACAGAAATCAAAGGTCAAGGATACAGAACTCTGGTGAGAACTGACTTGCTAAACTCTAATGCTTCTCAACCTCAGCTGTATTTTATAATCATTTGAGACACAATGAAAACTCTGTGATACTACATATGCCTGAAAGACTCTGTTCGGAAAGCTCCTAAGAACTGTCAACAAAATATGAGACAGAAATAAGAACAGAACTACGGATAAAGCCATTAACAGTGGCAGCCACCTGTAGAAGCTGGTGCAATCAGCAACACAGACAACCCTTTCATTTTCTCTATTGTTCTCTTGAGCAGTTGTCACTTGCACAAGACATATGGGTTACTCTAGTCACGCTAACCCATGTTTAACTTCTACACTTAGACTCTGGCAAAATTTAGCACATTTGTCTGCAGACAAAAAGACAGTATGTGGAAATTGTGATATGAAATCTTCAAAAAATACTTTTATTTTCAAAACCCTTGCATTTGAGGGACATCACTATCAAGGATCCCTTCCATGACAATATCACGAGGAACCAAATCAAGGACTTGTGAAGAAATGGGCATGTTAGTTTGTCATTCATGAAAGGTTGCTTTATTCAATACTTTCTGCTATTCTGTTGGAACTAATGGTTGACCCACAACAGAAATAGAAAAAGTCTAATAATATAAATAGAAACCTATTATATTATACACACATACACACACATAAAAGCACACACGGAGGCTTTTTTCAGAACAAATCTAATTTGTTAAGCAAATATTAAAAAAAATAAGAATACTTCAATAATTCATATGATCAGGTATATTTGGTAGCAGTGTAAAGATATAGGAATATTGCTAAATATCCCAGATATAACATGATGGGTTTTTATCACCAGGACTATCCTTCAGAAAAAAATGGAGCTTCCTGGAAACAAAGTCTTTGCAAATCTTGTATTACAAGTTGCTCTCTATTTTCCACAGGAAAGTTGCATTAACGTGAAATACTCTGAATCAATGCTTATTTTAGATAATCTATAGAGACTATTTTATAGAATCACTAAAAGAGGAGGCAATGACATTTTATATAGATTTTGGTTTTGTGCCTGAGGATTTGACCTCACAATTGTAGATGTCACTCTAAACATGACTCTCAAAGATCTTAAAGAGCAGTACAATAAGTTGTTACATAGTGGAAATCATTATTATAATCCTGCAGGATGAATGCACAACAAAAAACTGTCCTACTGTTATAAAAATTCAGTTGATTGAAACTTATTTCTCATTGACAGTATATTATACTTTTTAAAAAGTACTGCTAAGCAACATTATTTCTTTAAATGCAGGGGTGTAAGAAAGCAATATTGCTAAATTAATATATTTTTCTACTAGTTTAAATATGTTATTGTTATTGTTTAGTCATTAAGTTGTGTCTGATTCTTTTGTGACCCCATGGACTGTAATCCACCAGGCTCCTCTGGCCATGAGATTTCCCAGGCAAGAACACTGGAGTGGGTTGCCATTTTCTTCTCCAGAGGATTTTTCCGACCCAGGCACCAATCTCCATCTTCTGCACTGGCAGGTGGATTCTTTACTATTGAGCCACGAGGAATGTCCAGTTAAAATATGTACATATAATCAAATTGATAAGTTAAATAGTGTAACTATATGTTTAATTGTTCCATGAGCATCCCAAACAGTCTCTTGTCTCCCAAAACATCTTCTTTTGTGTTATATCATTGGGCAAATGAGAGGTTTCATTAAAATTGGAATCTTTTTATATTTGGGCACATATGTCTGAAATATTTATTTACAAATACTTGTAATCAATTACTGCTATGAGCACAAAGATGTTGTTAAACATTTGTATATGTATCTTACTTAAGTATTTGACTTTTTAACTAATAGAACTTCATTCTGGAAAGAAATATAGATCACTTGATTTAAAACAACAAATTCCTTTAAACACCACCATGAAGGACTGAAGTAAACACTAGAACTTTCTTTTCATGTATATGTGGATGTGTCTTTTCCATCCACAAAGCACTAGGAATTTATGATCAAACCATAAAGCTTAGATGATATTAGAATGATAAAACTTAAATATATTTTTGCTAGAAAAAATGAAATCAAGAGAAATCTTTAAGTTTTATTTTCTATTTATACAGCTTTTATTTCCATTGAATATAGCTGAAGTATAAACTAAACTATGTGGATTATACTTGTGACATTTTAAAACAGTTAATTAATCCATAAAATTAACTGTTAATTCTTGAATGACATATTTTTTAAAAGGTTTAAAAATATCAAATTAGAGATTCCTTAGCTATTTCTCAAGTTGTAAAAAAAAGTCCCTTTACAGTCTCATAAAGCAGGATTAAAATTTTTCACAATGGAATACAAACATCTTAGAATAATTAAGCAATCAATAATAGTAATAAGGATTCAAATTACATTATCCTTGCTGTATTGACTGTTTAGCAAATAGAATCCATTTCCAGACATTTAAAGATATCCCTTAATATTAAAAAAAAAAAAAAAGATCTCTGTGACTGGAAGTCTCTGTTAAACATGAATGATTACACATCAAACACTCAAATCAAAACGTAAGTATGGAATCACATTATTGGCTTTAAGTCTAGTCAATATTTAACTCACAATATTTTCATGATACTGTCTTTAAATCTCACATAGCTGTGAGAACTTTAACCCCTCCCTCCCACATGCCTGTATGAAAATGATCGTTAGTGATAACTGTTCTGTCTTTCAGACAGCAAAATAGACACCCTTTATAAATAGTAAAGTTCTACAGAAATGCTAGTATTCCTAACCCTTTCTATAGTTAAGTTTATGTGTCGACTCATTAGGCCACAGTACCCCGATGTTTGGTCAAATACCAGTCTGGATATTGCTGTGAAGGTATTTTTAGATGAGATTACATTGCAGTCGGTAGACTTTGAGTAAAGCACATCACCCTGCGAAATGCAGGTGGGCCTCATTCAATCAATAGAAGGTCTTCAGAGTAAAATA
This sequence comes from Odocoileus virginianus, assembly GCF_023699985.2. Lineage (NCBI taxonomy): Eukaryota > Metazoa > Chordata > Mammalia > Artiodactyla > Cervidae > Odocoileus > Odocoileus virginianus. The sequence continues at coordinate 21,148,363 of NC_069698.1, forward strand.
AAACAAACAGAAAAAAAACTGAGGTTCCCTGAAGAAGAGATTTTCTTCAGACTGCCTTCAGACCTGAGCTGCAATGTAACTCTTCCCTGAGTCTCCAGCCTACTGTCCTACCATGCAGATTTCAGACTTGCCAGTTTCAACAATCACTTGAGCCAATTTCTAAATATTACTCTTGTTCTCTCCCTCTCTGTAGATGTTTATGTATTATCTATTTTAGCCAACCAGCTATCTAGAGAGAGAGAGAGAGAGAACACTTGCCTCCTGTCAATGCACTCTAAAATACATTTTGTTCACGTGCTTGTTTAATTGTCTGGCTTCCGCACTGCACTGTATACCCTCTACCTGCAGGGATTTTATCTGTCCGTCCTCTAACTCTCATGCCTTGCGCCAAGAAACTCTCAAAATGTATTTGCTGAATTAATTAATTAGATTTTTAACCAATCCTTGATATACTAAAGGTTAAAATACAGTATTTGATTTTAAATTTAAAGTACATCAAAGAGGGAAAGTACAGAAATGCACAAAATATAGTGAATTTATCTTTTAGGTGAAATGGGCACATTTGTTGAACTAATTTGATTACACTTCAGTTATTGCATCCGATTTCAAATTATTTCACTATTTTCTGCTGCTGCTGCTAAGTCACTTCAGTCGTGTCCGACTCTGTGCGACCCCATAGACGTCAGCCCACCAGGCTCCCCCATCCCTGAGATTCTCCAAGCAAGAACACTGGAGTGGGTTGCCATTTTCTTCTCCATTGCATGAAAGTGAAAAGTGAAAGTGAAGTCAGTCGCTCAGTCATGTCCAACTCTTAGCGACCCCATGGACTGCAGCCTACCAGGCTCCTCCATCCGTGGGATTTTCCAGGCAAGAGGAGTGGGCTGCCATTGCCTTCTCCGTCACTACTATTACATACATACGTCATATGATACATCACTATGATACGTGACTATGATACGTCACTATGTATCACATACATACATAAGGAATAAAGATATTAAGACAATGTTGAATATTTAGGATGTAAATATAGGTATTTATATCCTATATAATTTATCTAAAGCAATAGATCCATATTTTCATTACAGTTCCTGAACTAATTTTCTCCCAGTGCTTATAACAGTGGACAACTGCTTAGACATTCAGTATATGTTTTTAGTTGTTTGCTAGAATTATGAAATGTAATGTGATTTTTTTCTCTAAAAACACTTAATCAAAATCTATCACCCAATTAGAAAGCCCAGTTAAGTCCAACTCAGTGTGTAAATACAGCTTCTTAATTTCAGTTTATTTGAGAAACATGGAGTAACTTTAATTTATTATTGAGAAATATCATTACAATTCTTAGTTTTAAACTTAATTCATGAGAATAAAATAAAAAAACTTTCCAAAGTTACGTAGTATCTTCTAAATATTTTAATTAAAGTTAATAAAAATAACACATCCTATTGCCAGGAGTGAAGAAAAAAATATTCAATCTATACAAAAGGCATCTAAAAGAGAACAAAGGCATGTGGTATCTGGAGAGAAATTAATTGTTAGGAGAAGATGTAAAACTATTTTTGAAACAGAATTAGAACTGTTTATTTTATTAAAAAGTTGACATAGGTTATCTTTAGTGTTTATGACTTGCAAACTAAAGTATTTAATATTTAACATGTTTAAATACAAGCAGCAGCAGTTTGGTAATCAAAAGGAATAATTTGAATCATCTCAGAAAAATAAATTCATTATAATTAGGATATTTTAGAATATGATTAAAACACTTAAAAGAAAATGTATTCACCTTTCTTGTCATCAAAGTACAGAGTCTGTTGAGCTGGATTTGACCACTGGAGGGAGGTGTTATCATTTTGATCAACCCTGCAGGTCAAAATTGCAGTTCCGCCTTCAACAACCGTTACATTCTGTGTGAGTGGAAACTGCCCTTGGCTGCCTAAAAAGGGATTAAAGAAAAGGTTGATTAAATGAAACTTATAACATGATTAACTTTCCAAGAGTTACATGGACTTAACTTCTCACTCCAAGCAAAATTTAAACCAACCAAACAACAACAGCAAAACTATACATTAGAAAAAAGGCAAAGATAATTGAAAACCTTTAACTAGAGGACAACATTGTGATATACTATTAGGACTTCTTTATATTCCTTCATATGCTCCAGAAAACCTTCTTCTCCTCCTAAGCACACATAAAGATGTATATTTAAATAGTAATGTGATTATCATTAATTTTCTTTGGCCTTGCATTAATTATATGGTGCTAGACCTGGCTATCTTTGAAGATAATAATTCTGGATGAATATAACTCTTTAAAGTAGCAGAAGAAATACATTAAATACTTTCCTTGTAGCTTTTATAATTCTGAATAAAGTATATAAAATATGGATATTAGATTGTTAGATTCAATTTCTGATAGAAAAAATTTAAAAAAGAATCCTCTTACACAAGGCTTTCTTGTAGACACAGCTGTTTTTAGAAATACAAAATGTGTTGCAGAAAACAATGTAAGCATTCTTCAAAAAGTGTTCATCTTATAAAACATCCATCAAAATCTTAAAGTGATTACTCTAGTCCAGGAGATAGACATAATATTCTTTTTTGTTTCTTTCTGTAGTTTTCTGATGTTTTTTTTTTCCAATGAATATATATCCCTTTTGCAATCAAGGAAAAAATATCTGTAAATGATCATTGGCAATTTGGATAGTATTAGAATGTATTCAAGTTTTCTATCTTCCTAAGTGTCATACTAATTTATTATTTATTATTAATTCATGTAATAACATTTCTTAGTAAAAGTCACTTCTAATAGTTAAAATTCATGCACATAGAAACATAATATATAAATTTCACTTCAGCAAGATGATCTGGAGATGAACACTGCCACGTCTGGAAACAGTTAACGACATGGGTTGAAAAATGACTTTCTAAAGCCAGGTTAAAATACTACTATGTGAGCAGGGTAGTTCATTAAGTCAAGGATAATTTACATATGCAAGAATATTATGATAACTTAATAGCACCCAGGAAATATATTTTCCTTTTCTTCTTTAGTTGTGTAATGATTCTGTCATTGCTACAAGCACCATTTGAGGTTATACTGGAGCTACTGGCATAAAAGTTCTTATTACCAAGAAGCCTGTTGATTGGCACTGTAAGAGAGAGAAGAGCCTGAAGGGGAAAATTTCTTTCCAGACCTAAATGACACAAGCACAGAAGTTCGTGACCACATTATATAATTAAGCCTATCAAGTATAAAAATCTGCTATCAGTAGCTTTGTCTCCTCAATGCCAACCTCTTTGAGTCACTATGGCAACTCCCCAGGATATCTCCCTGTAATCTTTAGGGTGGAGTTTTTAAATTGAGGTTAGGCAATGTCTGGAATAAATTCTTTGATAGTTGACTTGAAAGTCAACAGGAGCCAGAATGGGATGTGTTTTGCCTTCAGCTCAGAGGTGACCTCTAGCAGGGAAACATGAAGAACTATCAATCTTGTGAAGTGAAGTGAGGTGAAAAACTGCATCAGAGAAAACATGAGCTAAAAGAGAAGGAAGGAGTAATTACCAAAGATATCAGATTAGCAGCTCATAAATATGAAGTTCAAATTGTTTTTAAGATACTTTGCTCAGGTGCCCAGCTATTGACATAATGCATAAACTGAGCAGTCTAGGGGAGGAGGAGATCCTTTGAGTAATAAAAAGCACACAACTGTTAATAAATATACATAGTTCATCCCAGATGATGATTTGACTATCAACTGGTACATAAATAATACTGTCTGCTTCTTCAAACAAGTAGAAAAAGAGCAGTGATGCTTGCAACAATTTCATCCACTACATTTGCAAAATAATTTTCAAAACATCCCCATAAGAAAATATTATCCTTCTCATTTCACAGATGGGTAAACTGACACTGGGAGGTTAAGTGATTTTTTTCCATGGTGAAATGGAGTCAATGAACCATTTGGGGTTTGTTCTGAAAGTTCAATGTTTTATTCTTATTTTTCCACAAAGGCTGCTGGGTCATATCACTATTTGTTTAAATAGTTAATAGATAACAGTGAAAAAAAAAAAAAGAAAGAAAAAGAAAAGAGTATTCTTTCAGCAAAAAAAAAAAAAAACAACAAAAAAAAAAAACACTTGAATTCATACCTAGCTGAATTACATATTCAAATCAAATAAGGGAGGATGTCAATATTAATTTCCTCTCAATATCCTATCTTATTTAGAAATTATTATTTGATAATTATTTCAGTCTTTTCTTACCCACCCATAGAAGAAAGAAACTAATATTTGCCAGGGGTTCTACGTGAGAGGGGCTATGCAGACTCTAGCACACCTATACCTTATCCTTCCAAGTATGCCATCAGGATGGCTCCTCTCCATATTCTCCTCACATGGGTTCAGACTTTAAAGTACTATGACTTCAGTTCACTGGAATCTTGCATCCTAAAATCCCTAAAGTCAAATAATTTAGTTTCTCCCAATAAAGAGCAAACTCATGTTGAGAATTTACTAATCCTAAAAACCCTTAGGATATATGGTTTCCAAAATCAATTCAAAAACCAATGTTGTAGGCAGCCAAACTTCTCAAAGATTTATACTGCCTCTTATTTCTGTTTATAACCTGGAGACTCCATCGAGTTTACTGCTACTTTTCTCTTTTAATCCCCTCCTTCCTTAAAGTTCACAGGTTGTCATTTAATTCAATCTCAGAGAGCCTTTCTAAAGACATTACTAATTGTCCCATTTGGAAAAATTAATGTGTTACCAGCCTAAGGATTCATCCTCAATGTATTTTTCAAAATACTTTGGCCACCTGATGCAAAGAGCAGACTCACTGGAAAAGACCCTGACTCTTGAAAAGATAGAGGACAAGAGGGGAAAGGGGTGACAGAGGATGAGGGGAAAGGGGTGACAGAGGACGAGATTCAGTTCAATTCTGTTCAGTCAGTCAGTTGTGTCCAACTCTTTGTTACCCCATGGACTGTAGCACGCCAGGCCTCTGTTCATCACCAACTCCTGGAGTTTACTCAAACTCATGTCCATTGAGTCAGTGTTGCCATCCAACCATCTCATTCTCTGCCATCCCCTTCTCCTCTCACCTTCAATCTTTCCCAACATCTGGGTCTTTTCAATGAGTCAGTTCTCTGCATCAGATAGCCAAAGCATTGGAGTTTCAGCTTCAGCATCAGTTCGTCCAATGAATATTCAGGACTGATTTGCTTTAGGATGGTCTGTTTGGATCTCCTTGCAGTCCTAGGGACTCTCAAGAGTCTTCTCCAACACCACAGTTCAAAAGCATCAATTCTTCAGTGCTCAGCTGTCTTCAATTCTTCAGTGCTCAGCTGTATTTATAGTCCAACTCTCACATCCATACATGACCACTGGAAAAACCATAGCTATGACAAGATGGACCTTTGTTGGCAAAGAAATGTCTCTGCTTCTTAATAAGTTGTCTAGGTTGATCACAGATTTTCTTCAAAGAAGCAAGCATCTTTTAATTTATTGGCTGCAGTTACCATCTGCAGGGATTTTGGAGCCCCAAAAAATAAAGTCAATTACTGTTTCCACTCTTTCCCCATCTATTTGCCATGAAGTGATGGGACCGGATGCCACGATCTTAGTTTTCTGAATGTTGAGCTTTGAGCCAACTTTTTCACTCTCGTCTTTCACTTTCATCAAGAGACTCTTTAGTTCTTCTTCACTTTCTGCCATAATGGTGGTGTCATCGGCATATCTGAGGTTATTGATATTTCTCCCAGCAATCTTGATTCCAGCTTGTGCTTCATCTAGCCCAGTGTTTCTCATGATGTACTCTCAGTTCAGTTCAGTTCATTCGCTCAGTCATGTCCAACTCTGCAACCCCATGAATCGCAGCATGCCAGGCCTCCCTGTCCATCACCAACTCCAGGAGTTTACTCAAACATATGTCCATTGAGTTGGTGATGCCATCCAACCATCTCATCCTCTGTCATCCCCTTCTCCTCCTGCCCCCAATCCTTCCCAGCATCAGGGTCTTTTCCAATGAGTCAACTCTTCCCATGAGTTGGTCAAAATACTGGAGTTTCAGCTTCAGCATCAGTCCTTCCAATGAAAACCCAGGACTTATCTCCTTTAGGATGGACTGGTTGAATCTCCTTGCAGTCCAAGGGACTCTCAAGAGTCCTCTCCAACACCACAGTTCAAAAGCATCATTTTTTCAGTGCTCAGCTTTCTTGACAGTCCCACTCTCACATCCATACATGACCACTGGAAAAACTATAGCCTTGACCAGGCAGACCTTTGTTGGCAAAGTAATGTCTCTGCTTTTTAATATGCTATCTAGGTTGGTCATAACTTTCCTTCCAAGGAGTAAGTGTCTTTTAATTTCATGGCTGCAGTCACCATCTGCAGTGTTATTAGAACCCAAGAAAATAAAGCCTGACACTGTTTCCACTGTCTCCCCATCTATTTGCCATGAAGTGATGGGACCAGATGCCATGATCTGAGTTTTCTGAATGTTAAGCTTTAAGCCAGTTTTTCCACTCTCCTCTTTCACTTTCATCAAGAGACTCTTCAGTTCCTCTTCACTTTCTGCCATAAGGGTGGTGTCATCTGCATATCTGAGATTATTGATATTTCTCCTGGCAATCTTGATTCCAGCTTGTGCTTCATCTAGCTCAGCGTTTCTCATGATATACTCTGCATAAAGTTAAATAAGCAGGGTGACAATATACAGCCTTGACGTACTTCTTTTCCTATTTGGATCCAGTCTGTTGTTCCATGTCCAGTTCTAACTGTTGCTTCCTGACCTGCATACAGGTTTCTCAAGGGGCAGGTCAGGTGGTCTGGTATTCCCATCTCTTTCAGAATTTTCCACAGTTTATTGTGATCCACACAGGCTTTGGTGTAGTCAATAAAGCAGAAATAGATGTTTTTCTGGAATTCTCTTGCTTTTTTGATGATCCAGTGGATGTTGGCAATTTGATCTCTGGTTCCTCTGCCTTTTCTAAAACCAGCCTGAACATCTGGAAGTTCACAGTTCACGTATTGCTGAAGCCTGGCTTGGAGAATTTTGAGCATTGCTTTACTAGCGTGTGAGATGAGTGTAATTGTGCCATAGTTTGAGGATTCTTTGGGATTGCTTTTCTTAGGGATTGGAATGAAAACTGACCAATATTGCATAGGAACCTGGAATGTTAGGTCCATGAATCGAGGCAAATTGGAAGTGATCAAACAGGAGATGGCAAGAGTGACTGTCGACATTCTAGGAATTAGCGAACTAAAATGGACTGGAATGGGTGAATTTAACTCAGATGATGTACTCTGCATGTAAGTTAAATAAGCAGGGTGACAATATACAGCCTTGACATACTCCTTTTCCTATTTGGAACCAGTCTGTTGTTCCATGTCCAGTTCTAACTATTGCTTCCTGACCTGCATAAGGTTTCTCAAGAGGCAGATCAGGTGGTCTGGTATTCCCATCTCTTTCAGTTTTCCAGTTTGCTGTGATCCACACAGTCAAAGGCTTTGGCATAGTCAATAAAGCAGATGTTTTTCTGGAATTCTCTTGGTTTTTCAATAATCTAACTGATGTTGACAGTTTGATCTCTGGTTCTGCTGCCCTTTCTAAATCCAGCTTGAACATCTGGAAGCTTTCAATTCAAGTACCCCTGAAGCTGAACTTGAAGGATTTTGAGCATAACCTTACTAGCACGGGAAGTGAGTGCAACTGTCCAGTAGTCTAACATTCTTTAGTACTGCCCTTCATGGGAAATGGATGAAGATTGACCTTTTCCAGTCCTGTGGCCACTGCTGGGTTTTCCAAATTTGCTGACATATTGAGTGCAGCACTTTCACAGGATCATTTTTTAGGACTTTAAATAACTCAGTGGAATTCTATCACCTCTCCTAGTTTTATTGACAGCAATGCTTCCTAAGGCCCACTTGACTTCACACTGTAGGATGTCTGGCTGTAGGTGAGTGACCATATCATCATGGTTATCTGGGTCATTAAGACCTTTTTTGTGGAGTTCTTCTGTGTATTCTTTTCATCTCTTCTGCTTCAGTTAGGTCTTTATTGCTTCTGTCCTTATTGTGCCCATTTTTGCATGATATTTTCCTTTGATATCTCCAGTGTTCTTGAAAAGATCTCTAATCTTTCCCTTCTGTTGTCTTCCTCTGTTTCTTTGCATTGTTCATCAAGAATGGCAGTCTTTTCACTCCTTGCTCTTCTCTTAAACTCTGCATTCAGTTGGTTATGTTTCCCTTTCTCCCTTGTTTTGCACATTTCTTCTTTCCTCAGGTATAGTAAAGCTTCCTAAGACAACAACCGTACCTTCTTGAATTTCTTTTTCTTTGGGATGGTTTTGGTCTCTGCCTCCTGAACAATGTTACAAATCTCTGTACATAGTTCTTCACCCATGATTTAACAGATCTAATCCCTTAAATCTATTCATCACCTCCACTATATAATCATAGCAGATTTGATTTAAGTTTTACCTGGATGTACTAGTGGTTTTTCCACTTTCTTTAGTCTAAGCCTGAATTTTGTTTATAAGGAGCTGATGATCTGAGCCACAGTCAGCTCCAGATCATGTGTGTGTGTGTGTGTGTGTGTGTGTGTGTAGTATATATATATTTATATATTATTTTCCAGATTCTTTTCCCATGTAGGTTATTACAGAGTATTAAGTAGAGTTCCTTGTGCTATATAGTAAATTCCTGTCCATTACCAACTTTATATATAGTAGTTTGTATATATTAATATCAACCTCCTAATTTATCCCTCCACCATTGAACTGACAGTTTTACTTAGATTATTGAATTTATTCCTCTCTGTCAGTGGTTAAAAACCATTTAGGATGCTTTCAGTAATGATATGTAAATAATTTTCTAATTTATTTCTGTGAAAGACACCTTAATGAAGGATGATTAGTCAATATTTTGAAAAGATAGCTCTCCTGACCCTGTCTTTAAATAGTTCCCATTATTCCTTCAATGTTTCCACATGTCATATCCTTAGGAAAAGATCTGTTTGAACTTTTCTTTGTCTAGATTAGGAATTACCAAGTTCAAAATCAAGTGTGCTGAAACTTGACTCCTGCTGACCTCAGTTAGTTAAGAGTTGTCTTTTACTTTCACGCATGCCTCCTTGTCTGACCACCAAGAGTCTAGCACGCTGTCACACAGAACACAAAGAGACAAATTCTAAGATTATGGGCACCTCAACCTTGGTGACAGGCTGTGATGTGCCATGAGCATAAAGAAGCAATAAGCATAACAGTGAAGAAAGATCTTTGAAGCCAGCAGTACTGCTGAAAGAGAGCAGACAGGTGAAGATGCATGCTTGAACACTGATGCCAAAGCATGACTGCTGTCATAAATGGCATTATTCAAGCCTTGCTATCTCTCGAATGGATGATGAGTGAAAGCAGTGGGTTTCTCCAGCTCTTTTCTTGTGCTAAAGATTAAACGTGGACCACAACAGTGGATCAATGCACACTGTGCCTGAGTGCTTGCTTACTAAGGGCAATAATCACCTGAGATATATCTAGACAGACAAGCAGAGGTTGAGGCCCTGCACATCTGAGAGGGAGTTACAGTCAATGATTTTTGAGGGTAAATGACCAAATTTTGTGGGTTATTTAACAGGAACTGCGTACTTCATTATTTTTCCTTCCTGAAAATGAGCAAAACTTTCTCAAAGAAGAATCACATTTCAAAGGGTGAATGGAAACAAACAAGATATGAAGAGCATTTGAGATACAGTTTTTCAATAAAAAAGTGCAAACCTGTCATGACTAAAAAATGCTACATATTTTGATTCTTCCTTTTGGAATACATTTATGTATAGCAAAAACTGTCAACTCTTTTTAAAAATTTACTTAACTCTACAAGGTATTGGAATCTGTATCAAAGTGGTATACATAATGCTTTGCTTTGTTTTGAAATATTTTTGTATTCTCTCAAGAGCTCTATTTTAAGTGTAGAATACAGGTCTCATGTTACATTCCCTTATTTTGGTTATAAAAGCCCAAATTCCAAATAGACCAGTGGATACAAAGTAGGTTAAAGGTTCTTAAATATCAACCTCAATAAGAAAAGACAGAAATAGGTAACTCATTTTTAAATGAAATACAAAGATAGTCTACTATTATTTAGGGTCTTCCCCTCAACTATTCTTAGCATTGTGATTCTTTCTCTCACTCATTTGTTCTATCAATTGGTTCTGAGTGTTTACACAAAGAACCTGCATTTTAGAAAGTTCAAGATCATTCTTGTTGCTTAAATTAGAGTCTAAAAATATACCTAAATGCACACACAGCATGCTATTACTTCCAGTAAGTTACTGAAGGCATTCTAAACAAATAAACTTCTAAAATGAAAGTTGTAGCTCAGTAGTTGTATGGACTGAAACACATATTGCATACTAAAGCCTATTGATCTGAAAAGCACACATGTCATTAATGTAGGCTTATAATTCTCAGGAGAAATATGATGAATGCTCCATCACGTGAGAAGGGAAATTAGAGGAAAAATTAAGACTAAGCACAAAATGTTTCCACTTTGGGGATGCTGCTCTGTTCTTTCAAATACTTAGAATTCTCTAGTCATTTCTTCCCTCATTTCATTCCAAATTTTAGTTTGTCTTAAAAAAAAACTTTAAGTATGTTCTTTTCCGTGGCTACTGCATCTAATTTATTTTGCCTTGATTCTACTTCATCTCTCAGCTTCAGCTTGCCTTGTAGAGTGTAACACCTGGTATCTGCCTTCTGTGCCACCTCTCTGCCCGGCCGCTATGGAGCAAGGCCACCGTTCTGATGCTGCTTGCCAGTTTCCATGGAGACAGGAAGTACTTTGGAGACCTGTGTTCCTTTGCAACTGCCAGACCAATGCAGAGAAGAACCAAAGCTGGCGGGCAGTGGGTCTTGGAAGGCCAGGAAAGGTTGGAAGGGCTTTTTCATCCTGGTATCAGAGTGGAACAGTGCCAAATTGGAAGCTTCAGAAATACAATCCTGTAGACTAGATCCTGTGTTCACTATGGCCATTGTGAGAGACCCATTCTGTTCCTAACTCATGGAGCAGAAACTCTTGTGTACCCAAAGGTTGGCCCTAGTCCTTTGCTGGCTTCTGATCCATGACAAAAGGCTCTTTCAGATTTACAGTGGCTCCTACAGCTCCTGACCAAAGAATTTTCCTGCAGAAATTTCACCTTTCTCTTTTCCAGACTATGATGATAGGTTTTCCTGGACACTCTTAGCAGACCAGAAAACTTATGGGATAGGCATAGGATGATTACCAATTGACCTACCCTGTGACTGTAAGTAGGTGATCCACTTAACTAAATAACATATCAAGACTAGTCACCATCTGCTGCATCTATTACAGTATTTATAATTTAGAGTTAATTCTTGATTATCAGAATCAAAGCTAGCCTTAGAGCAATTTGTGATACAGGTGAAATAAAATTTCATGTGCCTTCCTTTGCATTTTAAAAATGTTTTTGTGTGATTATATACCTCAGCCTTTTGTATTATACATATTTCCAGCATAGTTATTCTTTTTATATAAAGTAAGCTTCTCTAGTTTCTTTCATTAGTTTTATATTGCTACACCATATCACAAAGTTTAGGTTTTCCCTAAATTAAACAATCCTAAGTAAAAAAAAAAAAAAAAAAAAAGTCTGAACTGCAGAGACTATTTATAAAGTTCTGGGAAACATGTTTAATTGCTGCTTTATATTCTTGCTTAGTGGTTATATTGCTTTATCATGCTTTAAAACATTATCCAATTAAAAATAATATTCCCAACACCTTTTTAACATGTATCTGTACAAATTCCATTCTTCATATCTTAGCTTATTTTTCTGTTTATTACTCTGCCAAAATGCATAATAAACAAAAAGTTGTTTACATACCATGGACCTCGTAAACTAGATTAAATAAAACTATATCTGGCTTTACAATCAAAATTGATTTTTATTTTAAAAAATTCAAATATATTTTGTTTTCATTAATTTAGCCATAGTAAATTCATTCCCTAACATGTTTTATTTTTTTCCCCCAAATTCAAACAATAATTTCTTGAATGAACACATGCAATTTTTCAAAGAAAAAGTGAAGTTTAGAGTTGTTCACATTTATATTCTTTTCTTCCTATAGAGATAGATCTTCAAGTTTATGATGTGGAAGAATAAAATGCAAAGGAAATAATTTTTAAATGAAAAGGAAACTATATTTTGTAAGGCAATATAAAAGAATAAAAGGGTTTTACTATAAAGTCAAAACCGGCTTTCATGGTAATTATCATGTGTGCATAAAGTCATTTTGTCTTTCTAGAATACTGTTTTCAGGGTGAATGAGCAAGACCTAGAACTGACTAGCTTTACTTGCTAACTGATGAACATTTGAGAGGCAGCCTTCCAGAGAAAAGAAATTTATGACCACAATCACAGTCTGGTTCACAGTGAAGCTCAATCACATATCTAAATTCTAAATTGAGATGTCAACCTGGAGGAAATATTCTGGAAAGGAACACACAGATGGTAAGATTCTTCTGAAGACAGAGTGAGTAATGTAATGTTGAACATACAATAATCAATCTTCTGGAGACAACAAAAATAGTGGATTGGGTGGGACATAATTGTTTAAAATTGAAATCCCTGGGGAAATCTTCAATCTGATACTAAAAAGGGGAGAAATAATGTATATATTTTGTTTTATTCAATAGCTTTTAGAAGGTTGATATATTTTAAAAAAGAAAAAAAGTTAATTGTGGTACATTTTAAAATATTTTATAATCTAGGAACAAGTCAATGGAAAACTAAAACGTAAAAAATAAAGCCAGTATACCAAATCTTAATTTCATATATACATAGATTCAAATATACATAATATAACTAACAAAATAAGGTATAAATAGAAAAGTTCTAAACTGAGAAAATATTGACTTCTCTCTTGCTTTCATGATCGTTTTCCCTAATTAAAACAAAAGAAAAAATTATACCAACTCTAATTGCTAACATTTGTTGCTAATTAATGATTTGACTTAGATTCAGTAGATATATTTTGGCAATGTTTTTCTTTTAGATTGAATAACATCTATGCAAACTCTGAAAGTATAAAATAATATTGACCATTTCAAGTTACCTACACTTTAATATTTTTTCATGTATTAAATACTTGCATTGGTGTACTGAATAGAGATACTCATATAAGAGTGACATAGATATCTAGATTATAACTTTGGATTATGGAATATGATAAGAAATTTAGAGATGACACTGATACAAGATACAGGTGAGAAAAAAGTGATATCAAACATTTGTTATTTAATCATGTATAATCAGCTCATATTAGGCATATGAATTATATATCTATTGTTCAACAGAAAAAATACAGGCCCAAAATGTCATCACCTATGCTAAAACCCAGGATATTAAACCCAAATTTAATACCTAACCTAATTGCAATTTTGACCTTCCTCAGAAAGCCTTAATCAACCAGCTTGAAATTTTCTGCTCAGCACCAGTGAAGTAATGTCACATGGGCCCTGTCCATCCTGCCAGTCCCCAGAATAAGAAATGATTTATAGATAAAAGTCACTGAGGGCCCCTTGCACACAAAAGAAGATGGCCAAGTCTAAGAATAAGTCTTTAATTACTTTTGCTAACAACTTCCTTGTGCCACTTCTTCTTATAAAAGCCTTCTGTTTTATATTACACCCTGAGAGTGTCCTGCTTGTTTCTAATGGAATGCTGCCCCATTCATGAATTGCCTAATAAAGCCAGTGAAATTTTCAAATTTACTTGGTTAAACATTACTTATTACACTATAAACACCTACATTGTTATTATAGCTTTCTGAAACCTATCTTTCCATTTGTAATGGATTTGGCCTTATGAAATATACTTCCATGACATTAGTTTATTCAACAAAGACATGTTTTGCGCCTAGAAAATGCTTCGCATGGTAGGTGTTGGGGACAAACTGTGGACGAGGTAGAAATTATGTTAAGTTCTATCTTTAGAACTTACAGCTTAAAGGCTGGAAGAAAAGAAAATGCAAATATATAAATGGAAAATAGTGCTTTGATATTTCAGTTGCAATCCAAATAGCAAGAAAAAAATCAGTCATTTAAAAAGTCTTAGATGACAAGAATACTTGAGAGGGAACCAGTATTTCAAAAAGCAAATTAGCTAATATGAAGGTCCTGAGCCAGAGGCAGGAAGAAGGTTGGTTATTCCTTCAATCATTTCAAATTGTTTGCTAGGGACAATTTGAAATTTCAATTTGCAAAAATTTCAAATTGGTTGCCAGGAAACAAACAAACAAACAAACCATGAGGAGAAACAGATGAGATGACCCAAGATGAGGCAGAAAAAAGGTTAAGACAAATCATGCAGGGGTTTTTATATCATGAAAAGAAGCTGATATATATTCTACATTTAATTGCATTGAAGGAAGCCATTCCAGAAAGTGCCATGGCTCAATATATATACTCTCAGAAGATATAATTTTTCTGCTACTTCATCATGATCCCTAAATCAAGGGTTTTTAATCTCAGAAATGAGTCACTATAAGAGTTGAATTGACAATAAAGGATTTTACTGAGAAAATAACAAAGAATCCATGAATTCATGGGGATATATTGTAAAAGTAACCAACTTTTTGGTATTTTTCATTCATCACTGTAAATAACTTTTTAGTAAATGAAGATCCATATTTTATTGACTTGAATTTATACTAAAACAAGATTGTTGCCCATATTTTCAAAGAACCCTTACTCTTTGATGGACAGTTTATCTCTTACTTTCACCCTAAAATATCATTGCCTTGAGAAGTTCCTCTTATTAATAATGAAGGACTTTCATATCATTGTTTGTTTTTAAAGCTGCAATAGTTATCTTGGATATACAGATGTAAATATTATGGTTAAAAGAGTTTTCTTTGTTTCAAATATATATTTTCCTGAGTGGATAGCAATGCTATGCTATCAAATAAATAATGAGTTCCCAAAAGACAACAAAAGTGAGGAAACAAAATATTTGAGATTTTCTCTTGCATAAGACTGTATTTTATAAACTTTATAGCATAATTGCTCTAACTAGTATCATAGAAATAAGTGTTTTCCTTTCCAATAACTGATATTTTATGCCCAACTTAACCTGAGACATGTTGAAACTCCATAACAGAGGTAGAAGCATATTACTTTTTATTCTCTAATGAGCATAAGAAATTGCCTGGGGCATTGTGGGTGTATAGTTTTGAACACAAGAACACTGTGTTCAAAATGATATCACCTTAATTATTTAAGTGTTGATCAATATGCAGTAACTTATGAATCAACTTGGAATATTCCCTAAAGAACAAGTTCCCTTTTGAAAAAAATGTAATAACACAGTGGTTAATAGGGTGTGTTTTTCACTGTTTGATCATTTCTGAATGCACAAAGATTTCATTAATGTTGATTTCACCCATCTTGTCCATGTTTACATGCTTTGATGTTCAAGTCCTTTGTACTGCCACATTAGATCTAGGGGAACATTGCCCTATGATAGCAAGTGAAAACTGCTGTGGGAAAACTTTAAATGAAACTTGATACTTTGTATAGGTTTATACAGATAACTCAGCTCAAAGAATTATATATTTGATTAGGCAAATAACAAATTAATACTATCTTCTACCTTTTCTGGGGGTTACTACATTTTTAATCTGTTAATTAGAAAATTATAGTAAATTAAATTGTGTTCAGTGGAAATATTAAAACTAAACTTTGATAAAATAAATTGAGATGGAATTTTAAAATATCTAACTCCTTAATTCTGAACAATGTTCTGGAGAGATTGTTGCAAAATGATAAATGGGAGATATATCCATAACAAAAATGACAGCCTTTCACTATAATGCTGAAAAGAAAAGATGTTTCTTGGTCTTTTCTGTAGTCTTAGGAAATCCTAAAAAGTTGACTCTCATTGAATTGTCTTTGCTATTCAAAGAATATAGTACATCCTGGGTCTAAAATAAATGAGTTGCTACATACTGGACTAAGCATCCACATTACATTCTCAAGATTATTTATTCAATAATGACATTAATATTGATCAGATGAACTTGTATCAGATAATGGGGACTGATGGCATAATCCTGAGAAGGCATAAAAACTGAAGGGATTCCAGAGCTAGAGGTTTCTAGAGATGATGAAGCCCACACAAATTCAGCCTAGTAAGGAGTGACTGCCTATGCAGAAGAATTTCATTGGGGCATAAAGTCTCTGCAGATTTTTGGCATCCTTGTGTCATCTGTCTTGTGACCTTTGGGTAAACCTGATGTTAGATATAGCTTCTTGAGTCTCATGAGCATTAACATATATATATATCAAACTAAGAGTTATGTAGTTGTTCTAGGAAAGTAGGCATTGTGACTGAAACATCAAGTTAACAAAGGTCGAAATGTATGTATACGTGTCTGCAGAAGTAAAGGCTCTTCAATAGGAGAACTCATATTATTCATGCTCAAGACTGTTCCTCTTTGTTTCCTTTCTATATCTGATTGGAGCTAAATAGACTATGACATACTTCATGAATTCTATATACAATTTGTGCAACAACAGATTTCCATTTCAAAATCCTAGTCTTATGTTTGATAGCTATGAAATAAAATATGTGTTATAATGGATAGATTTTGAGATGTAGCTATCTTTCTCTCTATATATATAATATGCTATATGAAAGACTTAACTGTTAGGTTGGTTGATAAGGAGTCGGGGCCCTTGAGGACGAGAAAGGGGTCTGGGGCCCTCAAAGAGGAGAAAAGGACAAATGTTTTTTTTCTACATTGCTTTGTCTTAGTCACATAAGGCAGAGGGTTTTTTTCTTTTTTTTTCCCCCTTAAACTCTGAGTTGTTATGACAGCAGTCTTTAAGACTAACTTTCTTTAAGCCCAGAGCTAATGATTATACAGCAAAACAACTCATCTTGCTCAAGGGTATGTTTTTCCTTAAGCTCTGTACTAATGATTATATAAAAACAATGTAATTGTTCAAGGGCATGTTTCTCCTTCTTAACAAGAACCATCTGACTAATCTTGTTATCTTAAGATATATGTTGTCGAGTGGGTCTGGTAAGATCTTTCTATTGTTAGTCCTAATCTTCTTAATTTAAGACAGTATGTTGTGGGAGTGGGTCTGGTGGAAGTGTATAAGGCTTGATAAGACTACTGTCCTGTTAAGACAGAGAGTGGGGTACTCTCTGTCTCCCTCCTGATGTCTATGTCAGAAGCTTTCCATCATTTTTCAGTGTAATAAAACTTCTGTCACACAAAGTTCTGAGCGTATGAAGCCTTGTCCCTGGTCCTGAAGCTAAATCTCTTTCTTCATAGGTCACAAATCTGATATTGTTCACCGTAAGCTATCATATATTTATAAATTATACATATATACATATATATATATATACACACTCACATATATATATGACACTGGTATACATTAGTCTTAATAACTGATTCATCTGATAGCTCAACATTAAATATCTAAAGTGCTATGTTTTCAAACTTTTAAATAAATCATTTGAATTGCAATGATTTATCAAATATGTTCAAATGTAGGTCGCTCAGTAGGATGAGCCACAGACTCAACAGGCAATTGTAAAAATTTCCAAGGGACTAGAGTATTGGCAGCAACATGGGAGTAAGTATACAGTTTTAAATGAAAATACTTTCAGAATGGCAAATATATGTGTATGTGTGTTAAAATTAATAATTACATTTAGTACCAAATCAGACTTAAACTGAAGAAAACCACTAGACTATTCAGGTATGATGTAAATAAAATCCCTTATGACTATACAGTGGAAGTGAGAAAGATTTAAGGGACTAGATCTGATAGACAGAGTACCTCATGAACTATGGACGGAGGTTCGTGACATTGTTCAGGAGACAGGGATCAAGACCATCCCCATGGAAAAGAAATGCAAAAAGGCAAAATGGTTGTCTGAGAAAGCCCTACAAATATCTGTGAAAAGAAGGGAAGTGAAAAGCAAAGGAGAAAAGGAAAGATATCCCCCATTTGAATGCAGAGTTCCAAAGAATAGCCAGGAGAGATAAGAAAGCTTTCCTCAGCAATCAATGAAAAGAAACAGAGGAAAGCAACAGAATGGGAAAGACTAGAGATCTTTTCAAGAAAATTGGAGATACCAAGGGAATATTTTATGCAAAAATGAGTTCAATAAAGGACAGAAATGGTATGGACCTAACAGAGCAGAAGATATTAAGAAGAGGTGGCAAAAATACACAGAAGAACTGTACAAAAATGATCTTCATGACCCAGATAATCACAATGATGTGAGCACTCACCTAGAGCCAGACATCCTGGAATGTGCAGTCAAGTGGGCCTTAGAAAACATCACTAAGAACAAAGCTAGTGGAGGTGATGGAATTCCAGTTGAGCTATTTCAAATCCTAAAGGATGATGCTGCAAAAGTGCTGCATGCAATATGCCAGCAAATTTGGAAAACTCAGGAGTGGCCACAGGACTGGAAAAAGTCAGTTTTCATTCCAATCCCAAAGAAAGGCAATGCCAAAGTATGCTCAAACTACTGCACAATTGCACTCATCTCACACACTAGTAAAGCAATGCTCAAAATTCTCCAAGCCAGGCTTTAGCAATACGTGAACCGTGAACTTTCAGATGTTCAAGCTGGTTTTAGAAAAGGCAGAGGAACCAGAGATCAAATTGCCAACATCCACTGGATCATTAAAAAGCAAGAGAGTTCCAAAAAATATATATTTCTGGTTTAATGACTATGCCAAAGCCTTCGACTGTGTGGGTCACAATAAACTGTGGAAAATTCTGAAAGAGATGGGAATACCAGACCACCTGACCTGCCCCTTGAGAAACCTGTATGCAGGTCAGGAAGCAACAGTTAGAACTGGACATGGAACAACAGACTGGATCCAAATAGGAAAAGAAGTACGTCAAGGCTGTATATTGTCACCCTGCTTATTTAACTTTATGCAGAGTATATCATGAGAAACGCTGAGCTAGATGAAGCACAAGCTGGAATCAAGATTGCCAGGAGAAATATCAATAATCTCAGATATGCAGATGACACCACCCTTATGGCAGAAAGTGAAGAGGAACTGAAGAGTCTCTTGATGAAAGTGAAAGAGGAGAGTGGAAAAACTGGCTTAAAGCTTAACATTCAGAAAACTCAGATCATGGCATCTGATCCCATCACATCATGGGAAATAGATGGGGAAACAGTGGAAACAGTGTCAGACTTTATTTTCTTGGGTTCTAATAACACTGCAGATGGTATATTCAGCCATGAAATTAAAAGACACTTACTCTTTGGAAGGAAAGTTATGACCAACCTAGATAGCATATTAAAAAGCAGAAACATTACTTTGTCAACAAAGGTCCGTCTGGTCAAGGCCTATGGTTTTTCCAGTGGGTCATATATGGATGTAAGAGTTGGATTGTGAAGAAAGCTGAGCACGGAAGGATTGATACTTTTGAACTGTGGTGTAGGAGAAGACCCTTAAGAGTCCCTTGGACTGCAAGGAGATTCAACCAGTTTATCCTGAAGGAGATAAGTCCTGGGTGTTCATTGGAAGGACTGATGCTATAAGCTGAAACTCCAGTATTTTGGCCACCTCATGGGAAGAGTTGACTCATTGGAAAAGACCCTGATGCTGGGAGGGATTGGGGGCAGGAGGAGAAGGGGACGACATAAGATGAGATGGCTGGATGGCATCACCAACTAGATTGACACGTGTTTGAGTAAACTCTGGGAGTTTGTGATGGATGGGAAGGCCTGGCGTGCTGTGACTCATGGGGTTGAAAAGAGTCTGACATGACTGAGTGACTGAACTGAACTGAACTAAACTGAACAATTCATTAAACTCACTTTGGGGACATTAATCCCAACTCTTAGTGTTGGGATCTTTAACCAGCTAATCTTAAAGATACCTATATTGATGACCTTAAGAAAGAAAAAAGTGATACATGTTTATTCCAACACACTTTTTCTCACTGAGAGCAATAACCATCTCCTCCGTTTAAGGGTCTAATCTTTTCTAAGCAACGTTTTGAAGCATGGAGTCCATCGTTACTCAAAATGATCTAATTAATGATGAAGGGATCCAATAAGCAGCTATTTGTTAGAATTTGAATTTCATTATTACTAAACATGTGATTTGTAATGTCATGATGGTTTCTTTTAAAAATATCATGCTTCTTTAATGAGGGAATTCTGACATGTAATGCACTTCCTTATTCTTTCTTGATTAAGCTTGTGTAGCCCCAGGGCACAGGAAATATCGACTCATATGGCAGGGTTGATAAGCATCAACTCTCCCTCCTCACTTGGACCAGCAAGCTGCTAGTCAATTCAGCAGATGTTTCTACTATCTGGGCCAATGGAAACCTTATGGACCTTTTCCCTTCATCTCCTCCCAGGAGCAAATGTTAACGCAGCAGACATTTGGATGCTTACCAAATAGGAAGCAGAAGGGTTGGTGAGAAAGTAGGATACACTCTTATCCATAAACAGCAGTCGTCCATGGTTTGAATTGATGATTGAGCCATTTTAATGGCTTATTTCTGTGCATTTGCTATTTCATTTAACCAAATCTCTGCAGTCCCTTCTGTTCTTACCTAACAGCGTTTACCTTAAACCTATAAATTTAATCCTTGTTGTTTAATATGCTAGTTGTTTCAAGATGCAAACCAAAACAAAAACAAAAACAAAAATAACAAAAAGAATATGAATATGAATATATAAGGTAGGAAAATTGTTGATTTTTAATAATTTTTCTTATCTAAATATAAAAAACAACCAAATTGTGACTTGTAATTTACTAAATTTACATTTTGATGTCATATTAAAAATAGCAATAATAGGCCCAGTTTCCATACAAATTTCCAAGAAAAACTAATTAAAGTGTTAAGCTTAGGACTCTTTATTAAGGATAATTCTTATTCAGTGAATTTTAAATGTACTCTCTGAAGAACACAGTTTGATTAAATTCATGTAGTTGTTCCTCATCGCTCCCTCCACCTCCCCACACTCAATTACATTGACCCAGTGGAGTGCCCATCAACTTTGTATGATACAGATTTTTATCACACATATTCAAATTATATCTATAATTCAGAATTCTACTTTGCCTCTACACAAGTTTTCTCTAACTAATACACTAATATAAAGAGAGAGAATATTTTTTAAAAGAGGTGGAGGTATATCTTAGACTCTAAAACTATATATTACCTCAATTTATTTTAACACATTAGGATATATTTCCTGCTGATTAAGGGATAAAATCTTATGGAAGAAATTTGAGTAGAAAAATAACAATGTTGAATCAGTTTTCATTTTTTCTAATCTTGTTGATTGAATATTACTATGAGTAAGGCACATTAAAAGCAAGTAAAAAGAAATAACTAAATGTTTAAGCATACAACTTAGTGTAGTAATAGTTTTTATTTGTTTGTTTTTTTTTCTTTTATACAACTTAGTGTAGTAATTGATGGGAGTTGCTTCAATAAGGTCAGCATTAACACTGTCCTATAATACATTCAATCAACTCCAAAAGCCATATTGAGAGGCTGCTCTACAAAAGGCCTGTTTTCATGTGTTTCCATGATTACTTTAGAAAGGGTATGTTGTTTTGAGCAAAACAGCAAAGTGTAAGTAGCTAAAAAAATTTTGGCAGTGTTTTTAAATGCTTCCTGTCTGTAGCATTTATGATAGGTGTGGTTAGAAAATATATTTACTCATAAATTTCGAATGCCAGATATTTAACAGTTTTTCCCTCTGTTATTCTAATTTTCAGAAACTTAATTTTAAATTCCTTTAAGGATTTTGTGGGTATTACTTAGCTTTGTGAATAGGAATAATTCTGGGCAAGGAAGGTGGCAAACACAGCCATTAGACAGAGACATTATAGCGATCAGTTTTCTACTGAAGAATTCTTTACAAGCTGTCCAAACAGTCTTTGGTTAAACAAGGAATTGAGATGATGGAGGTTTTACATCTGAGAGAAACAACGATGACACAATTTCTGGTTTTTATAATAAAAAAAAAAAAAAATAGCCTATTCTTTCATTCTCTATATTATCTTTTAGAGGGGAGACTACAAAAACCTTTCAGAGGCTCAAAATTAATTAGATAACAAATAAAGTAATTAACAATAGGCTCATACTTATATCATATAAGGCAGTCAGAAATACTGTGTGTTATGAAAGAGAAAGTGGAATATCTAATCTAAAGAGGGAGAGAGGCATTTAAACCCATATTTAAATGAACAAATCATTCTACTTCTAATTATTGAGGTTTAATAATTCTAGCATATCAAAATATGTAACTTCATAAAATATTCAATCATATAAGTATTAAAATAATTTGAGGTTTACATAGTAGCACAACTTAAACATCTATTAGATGAAGGAGAAAAATGGGGAAAAAAATTTGAGAAAGACCCTGATGCCCAGATAGATTACAGGATAGATAGCAATACCTCTAATTAAAATTTAGTTACAAAAGAGAACTTAGTATATCTGTTAAATTTTTCTCTTCAGCAAATCAGTCCAAAACATAATGGCTTTATATCAATAACCACTTCTGAGGTTAATTCACAGTTTTATGAAGTGGCAATCTGTACAGTGCTCCACTGGGCACTTTTGATTTAAGCTGTGCTCCATAGCATATCTATAGTTGCCAATTATCTGTCTTGGGGGGCTCTAATTATGAGGGAAGGCTGGCTGTCAGCAGTGGTGACCGATGATGACTGGGCTTGATTTCATAGCTCTTGCTTGACTGAATACAGCAAACATTTTTCCCAGTCTCTTCATGCTTTAAATTTGCTACCATCCCATTGGCCCAAACAAATCACAGTGTCAAGACCAGGGTCAGTGTGGAAAGAGACTACCCAAGGAAAGACATACAGGGTGACATGAACAAAACAGCAGCTCTTGGATAAGGAGACTAAAGTAGTTGATTATTGAAGAGAGAGTGATATATCCCAAAGTAAAAAAAAAAAAAAAATTAAAGAGATTTTTATATATCATATGTCACAGGAAAATCAAGCTTATAAAAAGTTAGACACTTGTCTAGGGGGACTGACAACAACATATACATGTTGTCTTACGGGCTTTGCTATGAAGAGATTAACTTAAAATATACAAACAGAAAGCAGTGTTTTAGGAAGTGAATGAGAGGTGATCAATGAAGATATTAAGTGTAACCAAAACTTTTCAAGAAACTTGACAGTAGATTTCACAAAAGTCAGATGGTAAAGAATCCACCTGCAATGCGGGATATCTGGGTTCGATCCCTGGGTTGGGACGATCCCCTGGAGGAGGGCATGGCAACCCACTCCATTATTCTTGCCTGGAGAATCCCCATGGACAGAGGAGCCTGGTGGACCACAGTCAGTTTGTTGCAAAGAGTTGGACACCACTGAGCAACTAAGCATAGCACAAACACAAAAGAGTATAGAGCTTGGAGAAAGATTTTTGTCCTTTTATTGTTCACTTTCTCATATGACTCGGTAGCATTGATTTTACATAGCATCAGTGAGACTCGGTTGACTTCTGTCTGTTCTGTAGAATAATTATTTCACATGTGTTTGCTTGGACACACCAGACTGACTGTTAAGAGTAAGAGAAATTGGGACTATTGTTCTACCACTTCGAGCCAAGCACTACAAAATAGGTGCCATCTATTTACACCAGTAGCAAATTATTGTCGTAATTCTAGACAGCATAGTCCTCTTCCAACAAAAGCACTAGATTGACGGTGACATTGCTATCTTTTGCATGAGAATATTAATGGAACTTAAAAATACAAAGTATCAGGAAAGTAAATATTAATTAGAACATTTGCACATGACCTAACATTGCAAACCTCTCTTAAGTAATGTCTATATTTGAAATTATTTGGTGACTCAATTGGTTAAGAATCTTCCTGCAATGCAGAAGATCTAGATTTGATCCCTGGATTGGGAAGATACTCTGGAGGAGGTCATGGAAACCCACTCCAGTATCTTTCTTGGAGAATCCCCATGGACAGAGGAGCCTGGTGGGCTGCAGTCCATGGGGGTGGCAAAGAGTCAGACATGACTGAGTGACTAAGCACATACCACATTCATTCTCAAGTGCTGTGAAAGGCCATGAAATATTTTCTTTCTTCTTTATTGTATATTGTTTTTCAGTTGCTAAGTTGTGTCCAACTCTTTGCCACCCCATGGATTGCAGCACACCAGGCTTCCTTGTCCTTCCCCATCTCCTGGAGTTTGCTCAAACTCATGTCCATTGAGTCAGTGATGCTATCCAATTATCTCATCCTCTGTCATCTCCTTCTCCTCCTGCCTTCAATCATTCCCAGCATCAGAGTCTTTTCCAATGGTTCAGCTCTTTCAATAAAGTAGCCAAAGTTTTGGATCTTCAGCTTTAGATCACTCCTTACAATGAATATTCAGGGTTGATTTCCTTTAGGATTGACTGGTTTATCTCCTTGCTGTCCAAAGGACTCTCAAGAGTATTCTCCAGCAGAATGATGTAAAAGCATCAATTCTTTGGCATTCAGCCTTTTTTTATTGTCCAGCTTTCACATCAATACATGACTACTGGGAAAAACATAACTTTGATTATATGGATGTTTGTCAGCAAAGTGATGTCTCTGCCTTTTAATACACTGTTTATGTTGGTCATAACTTTTCTTCCAAGAAGCAGTGGTCTTTCATTTTTATGGCTGCAGTAAATGCAGTGATTTTGGAGGTCAAGAAAATAAAGTCTGATAGTTTCCAATTTCCCTTATCTATTTGACATGAAGTGATGGGACCAGATGCCATGACCTTAGTTTTTTAAATATTGAAATTTAAGCCAGCTACTTCATTCTCCTCTTTCACCTTAATCAAGAGGCTCTTTAGTTCCTCTTTACTTTTTGCCATTAGGGTGGTATCATATGCATATCTGAGTTTACTGATATTTTCTAGCTTGTGATTCATCCAGCCCAGCATTTCACACAATGCACTCTGCATATAAGTTAAATGAGCAGGGAAACAATATACAACCTTGACGTACTTCTTTCCTAATTTGGAACCAGTCTGTTCCATGTTCAATTCTAATTGTTGCTTATTGATCTGCATACAGGTTCCTCAGGAGTCAGGTGAGGTGGTCAGGTATTTCCATTTCTTTGAGAATTTCCCACAATTTGTTGTGATCCACACAGTGTGGAATTCTCTTGTTTTTTCTATGATGCAGTAGATGTTGGCAATTTGGTCTCTGGTTTCTCTGCCTTTTCTAAATCCAGCTTTTACATCTAGAAGTTCTCAGTTCACATATTGTTGAAACCTAACTTGAAGGATTTTGATCACTTACCTTGCTCCCATGTGAAATGAGTGCAATTGTGTGGTAGTTTGAACATTCTTCGGCATTGCCCTTCTTTGGGATTGGAATAAAAACTGACTTTTTCCTGTCCCGTGGCCACTGCTGAGTGCTTCAAATTTGCTGGCATATAGAGTGCAGAACTTTAACAGCATCATATTTTAGGATTTGAAATAGCCACAGCTGGAATTCTATCACCTCCACTAGCATTGTTCGGTAAGGCTTCCTAAAGCTCACTTGATTTCACACTCCAGAATGTCTGGCTCTAGGTGAATGACGACACCATCATGATTATCCAGGTCATTAAGGCCTTTCTTTGTAGTTTTTCTGTTTATTCCTGCAACCTCTTCTTAATATCTTCTGCTTCCGTTAAATCCTTGTGATTTTTGTCCTTTATTGTACCCACCTTTGCATGAAATTTCCCTTGGTATCTCCAGTGTTCTTGAAGAGATATCTAGTCTTTCCTATTGTATTGTTTTCCTCTGTATCTTTGCATTGCTCACTTGAGAAGGCTTTTTTATCTTGTCTTGCTCTTTTTTATATCTCTGCACTCAGCTGGGTATATCTTTGCCTTTATCCTTTGCTTTTCACCTCTCTTCATTTCTCAGCTATCTGTAAAGCCTCCTCAGACAAGCACTTTGATCCTTGCATTTCTTTTTCTTGGGGATAATTATGGTCACCCCTTCCCATGCAATGCTATGAGTCTGTCCGTAGTTCTTCACGTATTCTATCAAATCTAATCCCTTGAATCGATTTGTCACTTCCATTGTATAATCATAAGGGATTCAATTTAGGTCGTACCTTAATAATCTAGTAGTTTTCTTTACTTCCATTTATGTCTGAATTTTCCAATAAGGAGCTCATGGTCTGAGCCACAGTCAGCTCCAGGTCTTGTTTTTGCTGACTTTGATAGAGTTTCTTCATCTTTGGCTGCAAAGGATATAATCAATCTGATTTCAGTATTGACCATCTTGTGATGTCCTTGTTTAGATTCACCTCCTGTTTTTGGAAGATGGTATTTGCTATGGCCAGTGCATGCTCTTTTCAGAACTCTATTAGACTTTGCCCTGCTTCGTTTTGTACTCCAAGGCCAAACTTGCTTGTTACTTCAGGTATCTCTTGACTTCCTACTTTTGCATTCCAATCCTTTTGGAAAAGGATACCTTTTCATTATAGATGGTGTTAGTTAAAGAAAGTCTTGTAGGTCTTTATATAAGCCTTCAACTTCAGCTTCTTCAGCATTAGTGGTTGGGGCATGGACTTGGATTATTGTGATGACTGTGATGTTGAATGGTTTGCCCTGGAAACCAATGTAATTCTATTTTTTGAGATTGTAGCTAAGTACTGCATTTCAGACTCTTTTGTTGACTATGAGGGCTGGGCTACACCATTCCTTCTAAGGGATTTTTGCCCACAGTAGTAGATATAATGGTCATCTGAATTAAACTGCCCATTCCCATCCATTTTAGTTCACTGATTCCTAAAATATCAGTGCTCATTCTTGCTGTTTCCTGTTTGACCACATCCAATTCACCTTGATTCATGGACCAAATATTTTATGTTCCTATGCAATACTGTTCTTTATAGCATCAGACATTACTTTCACCACCAGATACTTCCACAGCAGGTGTCATTTCTGCTTTGGGGTTCAGAGTCTTCTTTCTTTGTGGAGCAATTCCTCTGTTCTTTCCCAGTAGCATATTGGACATTAACTGACCTGGGAGGCTGATCTTCCAGTTACATATCTTTTTGCCTTTTCACATTATTCATGGGGTCTTCAAGGCAAGAATACTGAAGTGGTTTGCCTTTCCTTTCTCCAGTGGACCATGTTTTGTCAGAACTCTCCACCGTGACCTGTCTGTCTTGGTAGCCCTGCATGGCATGGCTCAGGGCCTCACTGAGTTATACAAGGCTGTGACCCATGTGATTATTTTCCCTGTTTTCTGTGATTATGGTTTTCATTCTGGAGGTCATAGGGCTGTAATTCTTGCTTCTTCTGTCTCTCTTCTCATGGATAAGGATAAGAGGCTTGTGCAAGCTTCCTGATTGTGGGGGGGGGATTGACTCTGGGGCTAACTGGGTCTTGCTCTGGTGGGTAAGACCACGCTCAGTAAATCT
Organism: Odocoileus virginianus; assembly: GCF_023699985.2. Taxonomy (NCBI): domain Eukaryota; kingdom Metazoa; phylum Chordata; class Mammalia; order Artiodactyla; family Cervidae; genus Odocoileus; species Odocoileus virginianus. The sequence goes on from NC_069698.1 coordinate 21,175,854, forward strand.
TCAATCCATGTTTCTGTTGATCGACGGGCTATGCTCCCTCCTTGTAGTTTGGTGTGAGGCAGCCCAGTCCTGAATTCTGCAGTCTCTATGACAGGGCTAATGGTAACCTTCTCCAAGAGGACTTATGCCAACACACTGTGCCTCCCAAGATGGCTGCTTCCAGGGCTCCTGGCCCCACAGCAGGCCACTGCTGATCCATGCCTCTACAGGAAACTCTCAAATATTCACAGACAGGCAGGGCTGCCTCAGTCTCTTGTGGGAGTCAAATGCTATCAGTCCATTAGATGTTACTTTGTTATTTACATCTTTACCAGTCTAATAATTATTAACCAGATATTAAACTAATTGCTTTCATTCTTTAGAAATGAGTAGTTAAAGAAATCTGGATTTCCCTCGTGGTGCAGTGGTTGAGAGTTCACTTGCCAATGCAGTGGACATAGGTTCAATCCCTGATCTAGGAAGATTCCACATGCCGTGAGGCAACTAGGCCTGAGTGCCACAAGTACTGAGCTCAGAGGCCTAGACCTCCTTCTCTTCAACAAGAGAGGCCACCACAATGAGCAGCCCATGCCTCACAGTGAAGAGAAGCCCACCGCTTGCTACAACTAGAGAAAGCCTACACCCAGCAATAGAGCCCAGCACAGCCAAAAATAAATAAATAAATCTTAAAAAAAAAAAGAAATATAACAGAAAACATAAGGAAACGCAGTTTCTCACTGACTGATAATTCTAACATATGTACAACTTCTATCTGCTTTTCTTTACACATATGCTAGAAACACACAATCCTATGTATGCAACTATAGGTTATGCATATTAAAATGAGATAGGATATAACATTGGTGAGCTCATCCACTTTGATTTCAAAGTTTGCTTCACAAAGATTTTTCATCATTTCTGCATGACCCAGACTGGCTTCTACCCAGACTGGGACATTTATAAAACCATTCTATAAATTGGTTTGCCTATAAGTTAGATACTTTGAGGTAAAATTCTTACTGAACACTGAGTTTAGACACTTAAACTAAATAGCATAAATTGTAGCATGACATTTCATAAATTAAATTTCATCTTAAATTAGTCATATTGAAATGAGATAGAGTTAGAAGATAGAAGGAATAGCAGAGAAATATGGGCAAAGATGAGAGAAGAGCCAACCATGAAAATAGGAGCTTAAAATACAGCAAATATGTCCCACACAACTGCATACATTTGGATGTGTTTGGATACACAATTTATCCAATGAATACATTGGAATGTCATAAGAGGAATGTCATAAAAATTTGCTTATGAAAATAATGATGAAATATAAAATGAAAAATTTGCATAACTAGATGAAAGATAAAGAAATATATGCCTATTTATGTACATTTTGGAAATATAAAAAGCAATAAATTTGAGATGGTTTAAAAGGAAACATGAATAAATAATATATAACTTGTATACCAGAAAAACAAATAAACAGGAATGGATTAAATTGTGATTCAAAGACCATATCAAGTCAAATCATATTATTAAGCAGAACTTTTAGGCATATCAGAGATACAGCCTGGATTTCAGAGACTTACTATACAACTATAGTTATTTGTGATTCATAGTTACATTTCAATGTGGAAATCTTCAGTTAAATAGATAAAATCACTATGATCAGAAAGTTAAAACAATTACCAATGAGTGTTGGTAATTGCTTAATAACAAATATTTTGTTAAAAATAATTTACCATTTTTGTTGAAACAGTATTCTCTAATGCACAAAAATATAATTCTTTATAATTAAAGAGTACAATTAATATAAAGGTGTATATTATTGTCATCACTAATAGAAACTAAGATAAATAATACGTGAACAGCTACAAGTAAACAGCTAGGGAATGACATGAGACAAATTTCAAACTAGGTCTATTATGAAATAATTTTCTATTTAACTCTCCATTCAAAACCAATTTATTCAGTGTCCACTGTATGGCAAACATTATGATAGGCATGAAGTTATAAAATATTAAAAATAAAAGTGATTATTTGAGTTTAATATTGTACATTAATTTCAGACTATCGAAGTAGAGATATTTAATAAAAGAGCATTTGTTCTCATTTGTCCCATGACTTTCTTTCTCTCCCATGTTCTAAAGTTTGCAATGTCCCTATTTTTAAGTCTTAAGTGGCTACTAAGTCTTTTTATCATAAAAGAGTGGAAGATGTATTTTTCTATCAACATATTTAATTTTTTTTAATATAGGAAGATTACAGTAAACCTAGAGTGATTCTTTTGCCATTTAAAAATATTTAATAATTTTTAATTAATTAGAAGCTTGTATTTTTATTTTATTGAGATAAAATGATGAATGCATAATTACTATTTTACTATAAAAAGCTCTCATATATTTTCATTACATGCCAAAAAGGAGTTCATAGATTTTTTAAAAATTACTGAAATATAAGCAACTGGCTCGTATATTGATATGTGCATTAAAGTAATTTTCTAGATCAGTGAATTCATGTTAGAAATGGTTGCCTGTACTAAAATTACATTTCTTCTTTTGCTTTAAAAATCCTTTAATAAAAATCTTCTACTTTTTAAATTACTGAATTATTTTAAAGGTAATTTAGTACCTAATAACATGTAGACATGAATGAATTTATCTGAATAGTAACTGTGTGTTGGAGCATGGTTTTCTCATAAATGAGAGCATAATTCGTTTTGCATGTCAGTGAGTAAGTTTATTGTATCAGATTGCATATAACTGAAATAATGGAAGATCAACTTCTAGTAATCATGTAATAGACAAATTCACCTAGTGTATCACTGAATCTATGTTACAGAGATGAATTTGGAAGAAACGATAATGTCTAGGCGTTAAAGAACAGAAGTCAGCATAGATAAGCAGAGAAAACAGTTTATAAAATTCTGAATGAAAATCATTATCTTAATAAGGCATTCTGAATGGATTTACTTTTCAGGTTTATAAAGCTACAATATAATCATCACATTCTACTGAATGCTGTGTAGATTTTTTAAACTACATATTCAAGACCTGAGCAAGGTACTAATATATTATTAGTCCTTGAATTAATAGAACCAATAGCAACTGTAATAATGTCATTATATTATTATATTGTGAAAAACCTTTTATATAGGATGATTTTAATTGTTCTTCAAAAATGTAAAGGTACTCCTCTTTAAGATTTGAAATAATTATAAAGTTTACAAAGCAATTTTAGTGAATAAGCATTTGAAGTTTTGGGTCTCAACAATATTTGGCACTGAAGTTCTTTAGTGCTCTATATAGTGTAAAAGTGAAAGTGTTAGTCGCTCAGTCGTGTCCAAATCTTTGCCACCCCATGGACTGTAGCCTGCCAGGTTTCTCTGTCCACGGGCTTCTCCAGGCAAGAATACTGGAGTGGGTTGCCATTCCCTTCTCCAGATGATCTTCCCTACCCGGTGATCGAACTTGGGTCTCTTGCTTTGCAGGCATATTCTTTGCCATCTGAGCCACTAGGGCTCTATATAGATGCCTCCTTAAGTACATGACTGTTAAACATGCTGTTTATTTCTAAATTTGAATTTCTTTATACTTAGTTTTGATGTAGGCTTATTAGAATCACATGATAGAATTTCTATAGTGAAGGATTTATCTTCATCACTATGGGGGTGAGTGTTTGTGCTTAGGTGCATGTATAAAATTGTATGTGTGAATTTTCTAAATTCAATTGAGTGGCAATAATTTAGCAAAACATGCAGAAATATTGAATAGAAGCTTCTTAAATCATGAAGATTTATAATGCTGAGGCTGGTAGGCCTCTTGGGTGTTCGTCTCTCAATCATGTCCAACTCTTTGTGACCCCATGGACTGTGTAACCTGCCAGGCTCCTCTGTCCATGGCATTCTCTAAGCAAGAATACTGGAGTAGGTTGACATTCCCTTCTCCAGAGGACTGTCCTGACCCAGGGATAGAACCAGGGTTTCCTTGTTGCAGGCAGATTGTTTACATCTAAGCCACCAGGGAAGCCCTACTGACTATCAAAATTAAACTATACAATTCAGCTACTTTCCAAGGTTTTTCATAGTCTTCTTAGTCGTGACGGTAGTTTCTAATGTAATCCAAAGTTACTGTACCACATGATTCTATGTCTGACTTTAATAAGATGATCTATTAAAGTGTCAGTCTTCATTGTCTTTCAGGAAAATTAAGATTAAAAATGAAGTTTTACAGAAAACTTTAACTTTTCATAGTATGAAAAAGAAGTAACCTGTCTGGTTTCAAAAGGTTGGTACAAATGCTTCATAAAGGTGTTATTTTTGCAACTGAAGGTAACAAGGAGTGGGCATTAAATAAAATATACATCAGAGCTGTTTTTAAAAGTGTAAATCACTTCCTCAGTATCTTTATATTACAACAAATCTTCCTGTATGCTGTTTCTCATGTGGTATCCATATGAACATATATAAATATTTTATAAAATCTTCTTCAAACTAGTGAAAATAGTTGCTTTTCTGTTATTAATTTCTTCTTTCTTATGACAAGAAATTTCACCATGAATTACTCTGTATAAAATGTCTTCAGGCTACTCACATTAAATTTAAAACCTCCATATGCATATAAAATCAACTTAATAATGTTTTCTTTTGTCCATCTAAACTAGGAGACTAAAAAAAATTAAAAATAAAAATCAACTAGGAGACTATACATTTGCTTGTTGATAGGCAATGCTTATAAAGTTTGTTCTTATTAATAGGTTCTCTGGTATATTTTCAAATAGAGACATAAGATTTCTTTCTTTTTTTTTTGGAGAAAGTAAATGTAAGAAAAATAGTGGTATAAGGCTGATAAACACAGACAAAGAATGTAATGAGACTGCAAAAGCTATATACCAAGAATAATCAAAGATAGGTTCCACAAATACAAGGTAACTTTCAAAACAAGAAGTATCACCTCAGAAACTAATGCTATGCTTTTTTTGGCTAGGTATAATGTCATCCCTTTAAAAGGGAAATATTCAGTTTATTGATGTTAATAACATAGTTATTACTTAAATTGCATTTTATCAAATTTTAGTATTTTGTTCATTTGATACATATTCATACATATCATTTTATTGGTTACCATGAACAATGCATCTTTCTTAACGTTAGGTATTAAGAATGATCAAGATTGAAATGGATCCTAGCATTCATCTAACTTAAAGTATGAGAAAATAAAGGACATTAAACCCATATACAGCAGTCTCCAGTCTTTTTCTGAAAGATATTCTATATGACTGGACAAATCTCACACATAAATGTACCTGTAAACAATACAGTTGGATACAAAAAGTGAAACTGCTAATTAAATCCCCAAAGCAAGAGAGTTTCCGGAAAAAAAAAAAATCTATTTCTGCTTTATTGACTATGCCAAAGCCTTTGATGTGTGGATCATAGTAAACTGTGGAAAATTCTGAAGGAGATTGGAATACCAGACCACCTGACTTGCCTCTTGAGAAATCTGTATGCAGGTCAGGAAGCAACAGTTAGAACTGGACATGGAACAACAGACTGGTTCCAAAGAGGAAAAGGAGTACATCAAGGCTGTATATTGTCACCCTGCTTATTTAACTTATATGCAGAGTACATCCTGAGAAATGCTGGGCTGGAGGAAGCACAAGCTGGAATCAAGATTGCTGGGAGAAATATCAATAGCCTCAGATATGCAGATGACATCACCCTTATGGCAGAAAGTGAAGAACAAAAGAGCCTCTTGATTAAAGTGAAAGAGCAGGGTGAAAACTTTGGTTTAAAGCTCAACAATCAGAAAACTAAGATCATGACATCTGGTCCCATCACTTCATGGGAAGTAGATGGGGAAACAGTGGAAACAGTGTCAGACTTTATTTATGGGGGGCTCCAAAATCACTGCAGATGGTGACTGCAACCATGAAATTAAAAGATGCTTACTCCTTGGAAGGAAAGTTATGACTAACCTAGGTAGCATATTAAAAAGCAGAGACATTATTTTTTCCATAAATGTCCATTTAGTCAAGGCTATGGTTTTTCCAGTGGTCATGCATGGATGTGAAATTTGGGCTATAAAGAAAGTTGAGCACTAAAGAATTGATGTTTTTGAACTGTGGTGTTGGAGAAGACTCTTGAGAGTCCCTTGGACTGCAAGGAGATCCAACCAGTCCATCCTAAAGGAGATCAGTCCTGGGTGTTCATTGGAAGGACTGATGTTGAAGCTGAAACTCCAATACTTTGGCCACCTGATGTGAAGAGCTGACTCATTTGAAAAGACCCTGATGCTGGGAAAGATTGAGGACAGAAGGAGAAAGGGATGACAGAGGATGAGATGGTTGGATGGCATCACCGACTCGATGGACATGGGTTTGGGTAGATTCCAGGAGTTGGTGATGGGCAGGGAGGCCTAATGTCCTGTGGTTCATGGGGTCGCAAAGAGTCAGACTTGACTGAGTGACTGAACTGAAGTAATTAGCACATAAGCATATTTAACCTTTACAGTTAAAAAATATATTGCTATATTGTATACAGAAATAAAAGACTTTAGTGATCATTTTTCTCATTTGAAAATATAGATTTGGGATATAGGTGTTTTTTTTTTTTCAGGTTTAAGGAGCTAAAAGTAGCACTTAGTGTCATTTCTTGTGCAGAGAAATTAATGTTCCTTCTCCCTTCCTGTTCTTACAGAAGACTGCATTGCCCATCCTAGTTTTCAATTAAATGTGACCAAATGACTTTCCTGGTGGCTCAGATGGTAGAGCATCTGCCTACAATGTGGGAGACCTGGGTTTGATCCCCGGGTTAGGAAGATCCCCCGGAGAAGGAAATGGCAACCCACTCCAGTATTTTTGCCTGGAAAATCCCATGGATTGAGGAGCCTGGTAGGCTATAGTCCATGAAGTTGCAAAGAGTTGGACATGACTGAGCAACTTCACATTCCCATTCCAATGGGTAAATAACAAAGGATTGTGACCAATGGGATTATTTTGTAGGCTTGATACACTAAAAATTTGTTTTACAGCATTCTTTTGTGTTCTCCTCTCCTTTTCCCCTTTCTCTTTCCAGCTGACTGGGATGACAATCTAGAGCTTTCTTTCTTTCTTTCTTTTTTAGAAGATGACAAAGCCCTTGGTAGCCAGTTTCTTCTGTTTCTCTCAACCTTTTTGAGAAGGACCACACCTCAGATCAGGAACACTCAGCTTAGATCAATAAGTGAACAAGAAAAAAAGTACCTTGAATATGTGTTTAAATCAACCTACAACCTGGGGTCTATTTGTCATAGTATTGCCTAATACATATATTTATGAGGGACTCATCCAATGAAAAGAGCACATGTTCAGATAGAAACAAAAACAAAGATGAAAATTTAGGATGAAGAATGAATAAAACTGGGAATGAAAACAGATCAAAAGAAAACATCAACTGCTAAACAATAAAGACTAAACTCATAAAAAGTAAGGGAAAAATGAAAATCTGGACTCTAGAATAGGCCAAGATGACTTCCCCAATGACTCAACAGTAAAGAATCCACCTGCAATACCAGGAGATGCAAGAGATGTGTGTTCAATCCCTGCATCAGGAAGATATCCTTGAGAAGAAACTGGCAACACACTCCAGTATTCTTGCCTGGAAAATCCCAAGGACAGAAGAGCCTGTGGGCTATAGTCCATGGGGTCACAAAGAGTTGGACATGATTAATAGACTAAGCATGTATGCAGCACACTAGACAAGATAGAAGTGGAATGCAGGTAGGTACTTGTTGACATTCAATAGCACCTTGTATTTTAAGGGCTGCCTAAGTATCCTCCTCTCTTAAACTAAGCTTTTTATTTAACCACTGGATATGCCAGGGGTCCCTTCCCTGGTGGTCCAGAGGTTAAGACTTCATGCTTCCAATGAAAGGAACGTGGGTTTGATGCTTCCAATGAAAGGAACGTGGGTTTGATCCCTGGTTGGGGAACTAAGGTCTGCAGACTGGACAGTATGACCCAAAGGAAAAAAAAAAAAAAAAAAAAAACTACCCTGGTGGCTCAGTGGTAGAGAATCCACCTTTGTAGGAGACATGGTTCAATCCTTCAGTTGGGAAGATATCCTAGAGAAGGAACTAGCAACCCATTCCAGTAATCTTGCCTGGAAAATCCCAAGCACAGAGGAGTCTGGTGGGCTACATTCCGTGGAGTCACAGAAGAGTCAGCTATGGCTTAGTGACTAAACAAAAACAAACGCCAATTCACTGGATACCAACGGAGCGGAGGGGGGGGGGTGGGGGGTGGTGGGGGGAATGTAGGTAAATATACCTGGGGCTATACTTAATTGCTAAGTATCAACTTAGTCACCAGTACCAAAAGATAGGAAACTGAATTAGAAATATACAAATGTCTTTTGTTTCTGAAAGAAAATCTATGTCTTCATTCATGGTTTAAATTTAAGAACTTAGGTATTTCATTAATTTTCCTTAGATAAACACATATTCATATGAGACAAAGACAGTGTACACATACTTTCCACATATATCACTTAAATATAGATTTAAATTAAAGAAAATTTTAACAAAGGCAAAATATCAAACCCAAAAATAATTGGAAAGAGATTTAGTGAAGACAAAAGTCCAGTTAACACTATGAAAGTTCTCTTTTTCCATATGAATATATGTGCTTTACTTGCACAGATTTAAAACTGGTCCAACTTGTTTTATGTTTCATAAATGCTTTGGTTAGGAATGATCCTGCTAACCTCAACTTCATTCTCTCACCATGATATTTCCACTTGCCTCCAGTACTGTCAGAGGTGCACAGATCCTTTTATCAATACATTTTACACATATACCAAAAAATAAAATACAATACTGTACCAGCTTGTAAAGGTTTAGTGAATTTACTACCCCTTTGCTGAAAAACTTCACCTTTCTTGATTTTTGACGTTCTGGTTCAACTTGGAAAGAAATTGAACTAGTTCTTTCTGATCATTGACAAAACACTCTTAGGAAAGATCAAAATCCCTTCTTCAGCTCATTATAGATCCACTATCCAGATAGATGGAACATGAAGAAAGAGATATTTCATTTTGGAGGAAAAAAAATGCTTTTAGGATATAATTCTATCAGCATGGCATAAATTTCTGACCCGTTCTCCAGTTCTTTTGAATATTTACTGGCCAAAGAAGAACACTTTTTTATTCTTTTGTTCATTCTCATCTATCTCTCTTCTTCATTTTCCCCAAAACTTTCCTTCAAAAAAAATACATAATATTTAAAAGCATGTAACATGTATAAGTAGAATCCAAACCTGAGGCCAGACTAAAAATAGAAGTATGAAAAATTCAGGCAGATATATATTTTACTCAAATAACTTACAGTGCTTTAGAAACCATGTTTTTTTTAATAAGCTATAAACTTATAATCTTTATAAGCTATATTTCCCCTAGCCAGCCAACACAAAAATACTAAATTCTAGAATATTCTTTGAGAATATTTTCAGCTTATTCAAACTTAAGGTAGTAAAAATATGTTCTGCTAATGCATCCATATAAACATTAATTTTTGCCCCACTTCTCTAAAGAACAATATGGATTGATTCATGGACTGACCAATGAGTTTAAGAAGTTCAGGAAGTGCTATTATTCTAACATGATAATTATTTAATGTTACTGAACCAATGAACTGTAGTCTATGCTTCACTGAACAAAATGCTTAGGGTCTAATTTAGATTGATAAAGTGCTCACTTTCAGGGCTCACACACCTTCACTAGAAGAATTATTGTTTTCTGATTCATAAAAATAAAAGGACTGTCTTACTCTGTATGAGAAAAGGGTTAGCAGAGCCATAGAGGAACATATTGTAAATGACACCTATAATGGAGCACATCTATCACAGACCTGAAGTCCAAATAGTACTTTACTTCATTGAAAAATTAAGAACACTGTATCTCTGCCCTTGCTATGCAACAAATTATCAAAGTGTATGTAAAAACATGCCTAGATTTAGAGGAGTGGAAAGCCATTTACTGGTTTTGAATGAGAGTATCGACAAGAAGGGAATAATGTCATTTAGTGGAAAATAAAGAACTAGAAAAGATACTCCAGATATTGCAGTTCAGTGATTTCATGTTTCCCATTATCTGCCATACTCTTGCTATATTTACCTGGCTATGATTTTCACATATTTCTAGAACAACAATAATAAAGCAGTCTTCATGTTTCACCTTACTACTGTATAAAATTATTATATTTGGAGCTTCAATTTTAGTGGTTTGTACAACAGTGTGAAGATAACTTGAAATCTTAGCCTCTTTTCCAAATAAGCACATAATATTGGGTTTTCATCTAGCAGTGACATTAGAGATTGTGCAGTTTTATTTTGTCATATTCCAAACGAGAACACTCAGGCCTCCAGAGGTGTAGTGATTACCACTATGGCACAGACAGTTACTGGGAGAGCTGGCAGAGGCCCGAGTTTCCAGCTTCCCAGTCCAGTATCCTCTTTCTACAACATCCCATTGAAAGAGGCTGTTAAAAAACTGTCTTTTTTATGAATCATATATAAATTTTCAGTGAGCAAGTACTTTTCATTTGAACTCATATTTTTAATTGAGCCATCAGTATTTTATAACAGCAAAATATCAAACAAAGTTAATTGCTACTTTTTTTTTTCTCTCTCTCTTCTTCTCATTGTAGTCTGGGCACTGCAACGTAGATGTCACAAAATACTGCATTTTTTTTTTAAACTTATAGGAGTAAATCAAACAAAACCAGGCATTGTTGTCTACTAAAATGAAATAAACATGCAGTTTTTAATAACATATGAAATATCAAATTTATATCTAAAATATCTAGAAGACAAACAAGCACAGAACAAACAGTGTTGTCCTAGTAAAGTATTTTTACATAACTTTTATAAGAATCAGTGGTATAGCAGCATTATCTGGACCAGAAAACAGTTTATATTTATATATACACACATTCATACACATATGCATGGAAACTGGAAGATTATTTACTTAAATATAATATACAATATACTATATATGTGTTTATAAATAACCTCCTAGTTTCCATAGCATGTAGATATCTAGAAATAATTGTCAATCTAGGAACTAAGATAATTTTAAAATATGCATGTTAAATTTTAATAGTGATTGTTTCGATGTATGCTAACAACTTGGCCCAGATGTTTGACTAAATACTGGTTGCTCAAAGTTAGGAAAAGAAAAAAGAAGAAAAATCAAGACACAAACACAATGCTTTTCTTGTGACCTTGAATGAAACCAGTTATTATGGCATATTAGTCAAATACTAAACAGCTATCATTCTGTTTCACTTCTCAATAATGATGATTTATGGGTTTAAATGACATATTAAATAGATTTATTTACCTCAGTGATAATATATATCCATATTACCTGAAAACTACTTGTTAATGAGCTATCTCATGGTAAATGAATAAATATAAATTTTAGTTGATGAATTATCATAGAAGTTATACAAGAAAGAAGCACTAAAAACAAACAAACAAAAAAAAGATGCATGATCCTCTGGGCAATAATAAGTTATAATCAATAAGATAAAAAAATTAAGACTTTACACCTTGCATTACATAAAACTATTTTTAATAAAAGAACTAAATGTGAAAGACTAGAAAAGATATATCAGTTTAGGATTCTAACAATAACATCTGTTTTGACCACTTTTCAAACCACACAGATCCACTACCAACATCTTATATGTTTTATTTTTGGTGAGACTTCTGGAGGCAACAGGGATAAAGAGGGAAAGGCACGTGGGATTGTCTTCTTCTAATTTGTTTTGAAATGAGGCCAGAGGCTTTTCTATGCATGCAAAACTTTTGACGTGTTAAAACTGTTTCTGTAATGCCACTTGCAAGTTTTGGGGAAAGTGGAAGTGCTACAAGGTCACGTTGTAAGTTGCCCCTTTCTCCTGGATGAAGTGACATCTGCTACAGAGAAGATTACACATCAGTTGATGAAATAAGAGGTCATCATAGCCCCACCAGCTGCAACAAATTTATTGACAGAAAACTAATATTGTGGCTACTCTGAAACTGTCATTCCTTCTCATCAATAAAAATAGGCATGGATGCATCTTAGTATACAATTAAGCATATGATTTAGAGCTAGATCCTGACTTTACATTTTGAAACCTCTCTTGCTTAAGCGGACTTTAATCTTTTCACCAAGTACCTTTGAAGCAGCCATCCAGGTTATTTATACATTGAAAGCAGTGACCTACTGGCTCATGCTCAGCATTAACACCGTCAGCCATTAAGAAGCTAAGAGTACATCAAGATGAATCAGATAATATATTTAAGTCATTAGATTAAGTTTAAAGGTGGCCACTAACAGAACTAAATATAATACTTAGTGAATTTTCACTTTAAGGTTCATACTTTGTTACTAGCAGTAAAACATTTGACACCTATTTATTGGAGTAGAGTGTTGAATTTCCAGGCAAGTTAAAAATATGATATGCTAAATATATAAATATTTATATATAATGAATATACATGTAAATATTTATTGAATCCATTGGTTGCTCCATATTCTCTAAGAGTTGCTAATCTACAGCAAAAATGATGGGAAAAAAGGAACACATTTAAATGGAATATGTGAAGAGACTATTGAGTAGATTTTAACATAAAGATATTACCAAACTGAATGAAGCAGAAACAGGAATTTATATAAAATCTTGCTGGCAGAGATGAACTCACTTTTTTTCATCATACCAAAAATTAATTACAGAATCACACATATACACAATGAATACTCAAGGTAAAACAGGACAGTGGGACTCCTCAATAGATCACAGCATTACAGGAAAACATCTAAGAATTACCAGGTTAAGAAAACTGAACTGAGATAATTAATTGCTAGCTTCCAATCTTATGCAATTATAGGAGCCAACTTCTAGAAGTACAAAACTGAAACTTCCAAAGAGTTTCTCTTTGCTCCCAAAGTACAGTGTTTGAGACACTGAACACTTAGTGTCCATTCTTCTACTACATGGCAACTCCCATTTCATGTCACAGAACACTAATAGAACCTAGCTACCTCGTTCTTGGAGTAGTGCCTCTTCTTCTAGATCCAACTGAAACACCCTAGAATTAAGGTGAATATACTTCCCAGTTTGCCTGGGATAATTCTAGTGTATGTTGGTTCCCTAGCATGGATATTAATAGAGGCCTTTTCACTCCCAGATCTTCCTTTTTTAGACAATAACTTGTGCATTTACCATACCAACAACATATATGCTCTAGGTACAAAATGTATACAGCTGGTTAGATGGGGAATTGGTAGTTGCTTGCAAAATCAGGAAGGAAATACCAACATTTTTAAATAAAATAGACACAATTCAGAAATTTCTGATTTTGTTATATACTATTAGTACATAATAGTACTTCCAACATTCAGAGTATCAAACAAGAAGATGATAAGAGTTGAAGAAGAACACATCTTAACCTAACAGGTCTAATGTATTAATACTTAGATACTATCAACTGGTTCAGGAACTGTTTATATTTTTTTCCTGTCTTGTTTGGATAAAAAGGATATTCATCCAATATTCATGCTGAAAGAAAATGGAATCAGAGGCAATCTGAGAACTCTGATGGAAAGCACAAAGCAGACATTGGATAAAATTTCCTATTCATGAATGAATGAACAAAGCAAAGGCATAGATAGTGTCTTAGCATGAATAATAAGTCTTCTATAAATGACAATTTTTAGCAACATACTCAATAGGAAATGAGGAAGATGGTCTCAGTGAAACAAAAGAATGATAGAGTGATATGAAAAATCAAAACCATAGGATGAAAAATATATATATATAAAATAAGAAAGAAGTGCTAATAAATTTTAAAAAGCAACTGAAGAACTAAAATCTGACAGTAGCATCTTGATACTAGAAACCAAAATAAAAGAATTAGAAGAAAAATCAAAAGCTTCCAAGAGTGTAGAAATAATATGACAACCGAATTACAGCAGTGGGAAAGAAGATGGTAGATATGGTGGATGGGTTTAGGACTCAACTTTTGGAAAAATCTGAAGGACAGTTAAGCATAATTGGGGCTGTGAAGATTACAATAAATCCTGAAATAGAAATACACATATCTGAAGACTGAATGTGCTTTATCGCCTCATAGGCAACATTAATGAACACTCAATTAGTCAGATGCTACAAATGTTTACTATTTTAAGAATATGTTTTAAAACTCTAGCATCATCTGACTGGGTACTTCTTAGAAGAGGCAGGAGGATTATGACTTATTTTCAGTAGTAATTGCCAGAAGACAAAAGTGTAACAGCTTTGTTTCAGAGAGAAATTTCATACACACTAATATACTTTATTTGTGAGTTTAGTAATATATTATTTCCTGTATACCAGGACACGTACCAAGCAGCCAAGAAGGAAACAGGCATAAAGAATTTAAGATAGAAATTTCTTTGTTAGAAAAATATGACATTTTTTGCCACCTCAACAAAGCCCACCTCCCTAACATTAGTAGAGAAACATAACAACAACAGAACAGAATGAATCAGGTTAAGGTTTGGATACCCTTTGCTAACAGTGAATTACCCTTTGCTTCAGTAAATTTTTAACTTTTCTGATATTGGTTTATCCATTTATAAACAGAATAATTATAATACCTGCTTCACAGTTTTGTTGTGAACATAAAAGGTGATAATTAATATGAAAGTGATTTTATAACACTTTTGTTATACAAATGTAAGGAATTATTATTAATCATTTCTGGGCTTGCAAATTGTTTAAGAAGAACAAGAGTCATTTTCACATTCCTTTCTGGAAATGACCCTATTTATGGTGCTTTGATACTTCTCTCAATGAACAGGAAATATGGAACCAAACAAGCATGTCACACAGGAAAACAATCCTCATTAAGTAGTTAAGTCTTTCAAAAGCTAATTTTAGGTTTGGTTGCATAGTAAGTACCTCTTGGTACTAAAGATTTGACTTTGAGCACAGATCATCTTGTTCAAGTTTATGTATACAAAGTTATTCCTTTTTGTTACTATTAAGCTATAATCTAGCTGCTTAACAAATTCTTTATCTACTTTTTCCTTATACACAGTATGCTTATTCACGATGTCTTTCTATTTGTAATTTCAAACTTCCTATCTTTTCATGACTCCATTTATTACTGATAATCATTAATACTTTTTAACTGATTACCTGAATTTTTCAGTCCTATTACTTATTATTTCATTTTAAATTATATTTCAGAATGGAATGGAGTACTGTATAATGTATGTCCAAACACTTTTATTTTCTTCTAGAAAAATGGTGTTCACAACCACTTTTAGTATATGAAAAATAATTAAATAATTTAGCCAAAAAAATACAAATTAGGCATAAAATTGGGATTGCATTTTTAACACAATGCAGAAAGAGGAAAAGGAACATGCTAACATAATGATTAGACAGTGTATTAAAAAGCAAAGAAATGACAAAGATAAATATAGTCAAAGTTATGGTCTTTCCAGTAGTCATGTACAGATATGAGAGTTGGAGCATAAAGATGGCTGAGCACTGAAGAACTGATGCTTTCAAACTATGTTGCTGAAGGAGACTCGAGAGTCCCTTGGACAGCAAGGAGATCAATCCAGTCAGTCCTAAAGGAAATCAATCTTGCATATTCATTGGAAAGACCAAAGCTGAAGCTGAAGCTCCAATACTTTGGTCACCTGATGAGAAAAGCCAATTCATTGGAAAAGACCCTGATTCTGGGAAAGATTGAAAGCAAAAGGAGAAAAGGATGGCAGAGAATGAAATGATTAGGTAGCATCACCAACTCAATGGACATGAACTTGGACGAACTCTGGGAGATAGTGAAGGACAAGGAAGCCTGGTGTGCTGCAGTCCGTGGGGTTTTAAAGAGTCAGACATGATTTAGCTACTGAACAGCAATAACAACATAATGATAGCAGATATCCCTAGATGATAAAATTATTTTATTCTTTTGTTAATTCCCTCTATTTATATCAAAATTACATAATCATAGAATATGCTTATTAAAACATAATAAAGGAGGACAGAATTCTGGCAAGAAAAGTCAGATAGTGCATAGTAGAGAAAGGAAGGCAAAAGAGAATAATTGTGAAAAAGGATGTAGTGACTAAGATCACCAAGAAATATCAGCAAAGAAGATAGAGGTGTGGACAGAGAAAACAAATGTAAAGCTCTTTGAAAAAAAGCTTTGGGTAGAAACTGCTGTTCTGCAGTCTGATGTATAGGTTATGAATCTATAGAAAGAAAGAAATAAGAAAAGAATCATAGTCAAGGACGAGAGAGGAAAGGATAAGGAAAAGAGACAGGAACCTGCCTTGAGTGATTAGGAAATGGAAGAAAGAGTTTCAAGAGGGAGGATACTAGTGAAGGCTTGGGGGGAAATGTGGAGTGAGATAGGACTTGAAGGATGGGAGAAAAGGAGGTAGAAATGCAGCATGAGAAATATCTTGTTTGTGAAATTAGTGTTCATTCCAGTAAATAATTAGTGTTTAAGAAAAAAATTGGAGTGGTGTCAAAAAAGCAACAGTGGAGAACATATATAACTGGTGCCAAATGGTGAAGGGCCTCCAGGGCATCTCTTTGTTTATTAACAGGATTCTGTTTTCATTTGTCACAGACTATCTACCTTATGAAGTGGGGTTTCCTACTAGACTACAACTTATCTTCTCCCACCATCTATTACTTGTTCCTGGGCTCACTGGCACATGTAAAGGATTTCCAGTGTTAAAATTTTAAATTATACACTAGTTATTTGAACAATCTTTCCAACCCAAATTAAGATGTCTTCCTCCTTTCACTGGGTAATTCTTCAAAACTGAGGTTATTCGCTCACAACTCCCTGTGTTAGTCGCTCAGTGGTGTCTGACTCTGCCACAGACACTCTGGTGTCTGTCTGTCTGAATCATGGCCCACCAGATTCTTCTATCCATGGAATTCTCCAGGCAAGAACACTGTAGTGGATAGACATTCCCTTCTCCAGGGAATCTTCCCAATCCAAGAATTGAACCTGGGTCTCCTACAGTGCAAGCAGATACTTCACCATCTGAGCTACCACAGAAGCCCAGCAACTCCCTATCTTAAAGTAAGCTAGGGAGAACAGATACTGATGGGTATCCCCCAGATCCCAGATCCCTTGGAGAAGGAAATGGCAATCTACTCCAGTATTCTTGCCTGGAGAATCCCATGGACAGAGGGGCCTGGTGGGCTACAGTCCATGGAGTCACAAAGAGTCAGACATGACTGCGTGGCTAACACACACACCAGATCCCACATCACGCCTGAGGCACTCGTCCCCCACCAACTGGATAACTGAGCAACTCTCAACTGTGTCATTTGCTTGGACTTGTCTTCAGTCAAAAGAAGCTAACTCACTGATGTCACACACACACACACCCAACCATGAGCACATGAAAGACTACAAATAGGACAACTTTTAAAAGTTGTCCTAGCTCTATACCCTTGGATGGATCCACTGAGACTTGCTGTGACTGCATTTCAACTTTGACTTCTGGCCAATCCTGCTTCCTTTGCATGCAAATTTCTATCTGAGAGTCCTCTCAGAGTCCTTTCCTGGAGAATTCCACCAATGGGCAAATGTTATTGTTCCTTTCTACTAGGATATATAATTTAAATTCTTAGTGCATTGCTTTTATCTAACATTTAATTTATTTAGCAACCATTCTCAAATTCTTCTCTGGCCATATAGATTACTGTCCAATGTTTGACTTATATTTGGGTGCTCATCATAAAGCTGTTGAAGATTATCAGTTCCTTGAGAGCAGAGTTCATAAGAACCAGAACCAGTTCTTAAGAACCTGATATGTATGGAAGACAGTACAATGATGTTGTCTTTCCTGCAAGATTTTATTTTACAGGATTAACAGTTTTTATTCATAGAATTAATTGCTTTTACTTTGGTTGTGTCTCTACTAACACTTGGAGAAAAATTATATATATTTTGCCTTTTAAGGATCTGGTAATAATTTTTTTAAAGGAAAATATAAACATGTTTTAGAGTTTTTAGAAAATAAGTTCCCAGCCCTATTTACGTGCCAGACCAAAAGAACACAAAATGTCTAATTATGATAAACGTGTGGCTCAGTAAGGCAGAGTTTGGGACCGTGGTGGTGGTGAGACGTGTTTTGCAAATGTTTCTGTAGATGATTCTTATTCCTACTTTTGCTCCTGCTTTGTAAAGAATCAAGTTAAAATAATGGCCAAAGGCATGAACTCTGATAATATAAAATATTGCCAGCAGGACTTGTGCATGATATAAATCAACTTTCTCTTTCTTAGGAAGTAGCAAGTCCATGTGGTATAAGAAAAAGATGATGAGATAAAAATCATGTTAAAAAATCTTAAAGTCTATATACCTTTTACAGTTTTGCATTTTAGATCATGTGACTATTTCACACATTTTAGAAATATTTTTAAGAAATATGAATTTAATCACTACTAAGTGCCTTCCAAGGAAATGCATACAAAACAGAGAATAATAAGATATGCCATGAAAATTGGTTTTAATATACTTTCTCTTAATGTATTACTTTTTAAATTTTTCCAAAAAGCTGTAAAGGGACCAAAGTAACTCTATTAGGAACCATAAAATGTATTAGCTGCTTTGTGTAAATTATGTACGGAAAAAGCACATTTCCTTGTGCTGCTAATATTTTGGCACATTCCTGAATGAACAGTGACTTCTGAATGCTTCATGTTCTTTTATAATGAATTATGCAGTAGCTCCATGCCAGAACTATGCTAAGGTGCTAAAGTTCATATCAATGAATTGTTTGTGACTCATACACATGTAATGGACACACACTGTATTTTTCTTTTACATTTAAGTCCAACATTTTATGTAGGATAAATGCCACTGACACACAAATGGATAAACTGAAAAGCAACTGCTCTGATAAAATGAATTAAAAAGGAAGGAAAAGAAGAAGTACGCATCTTTTAAGAACACAGCTGGGAAAAATTTCAGAGAAACTTGCAGTGCAAGTTACGCCTGCAAATCTCATTAACAGTAATGGAATTTTGAACATAACTAATAGCACATTGATTTGAACATTTTCCCAACATGTACATTTTATTTTTAGAAAAACATTTCTTTCAGAGCAGTGAGAGTTCAGAAAACTTTGTATTTCTCACAAATCTGACATTGTATATTGATGATTATTTTATAAAAATGAAATTATAAAAAAACACTCTAGTATAATCACAAAAGATCTTTATAATATTTTATGAAATAGTAACAGACTAAGAAAAGAAGTATTTGGGTCACTTTCTCATAAATCTGTATGCTATTTAAAGTTTTTATATTTACAATGTACATTTATTTACCATACATTTTTTATTCTCATTGGAAATATTTATAATAGAATTTGGAGAAAGCCTATGGGAGAAAGAGTTTGTAATTCTGCTGCTTAAAAACTAGAAAACAAACATCAAAGTAGAGACAGGACACAATATTCCCAAGGCAATATATGTGGTAGAGACTGCTAATCATTTCTCAATATCTGCTTTCCTTTCTCCAGCCCTATCTCAGCATGTGACTCCAAGTATAAACATTGTATTTTGGGATTCTCTTGCAGGTATACATGTGCAGATATAGTCATGGCTAGTGGAATATAAGCAGAAGTGTATTGTGAACTTATGAATAAACAGGATACAAATCCTTCCACTTACCTATTTATCCCTTCCTTGATGCCACAATTAATTGCCATCTACAATAATAGAGACCAGAAAAATTCTAGAGATCAGTGTTTCTAAATGTACATGTAAGAGTAATCATGATTGCTTATAAAATAGCATAAGTTACTTTACTGTGTTGTGTGGTATTGTAGTAAACTGTATTTCACCACAATCAAATGGCTTGAATTTCATGTTTCTTTTTTTTTTTCTTACTTGAATTTTAAATAGTTGTACTTGAGGGAAGTTGGGATAATGAAGGAGAGAGTTAGGCAGGAATGAACAACTGCAAAAGAGGAATTCAAACAATGCCTTTATATTCAGATAAAAAATTTCTAACAATAATGAAAAAAATTAAAGTCAGAGCATTTATTGTAATTGATGCAATTGTTATTTTTTTCTAGACTTAAAAAAAATGAAATCAGCCTCTGTTTGAGTTTCAAGTCAAACAGTGACTGAGAATCTGTCCCAAATAATAGGCTGAGCTACATATCTAATAGTGTTCTATGTCTTATTATTAAAGTAAATGTTATTAGGTTTGAGTTTACCATATATAAATGATTTATTTTAGCTTTTGTGACCCACCTCTACTGTATTCTTTTCATGCTCAGGATCATGCATTAAAATGATATTTATATTTTTTCTCTTTTTTTTTGGCAAAATAAAGAAACACATGGGCAAAATTTTCAACAGTCAAGCAAGAACATTGAGACTTGCAGTGCACAAAAAAAAAAAAAAAATGAGGAATTAATGTGAGATTGACAAGTTAAATTGGCAGCATAGTAGTCAAAGAGATTAATCCTAGGTGAGACTATTGCTAAATTGAAAGTCTCACTCATATTTAGCAATATTTATCTTAAATTCAATGGATTGTATACATAAACCTCTTTTTCAAATAAAACCAAACTAAATATTGAATCATCAGAAATACACACAGATAAGACATTCTGCTGGAAATAAAATAAACTGCATAAATAAATTTGCCCTGTTTTCAAATGAAACACATGATATTTTGAAGTACCTTACAGTCCAGATAATCATCAAAACAGTTCTCTGCAAAGCACCTTTGACTAATCACAATAAACATCTAAATGCTTCCCGGACCAAGATAGCCTAAATGGGGGTGGGAAATGCTAGTCATGTTTCTTTCTGAGTTTATAATTACCATCAACAAATATTTTTTGTCTCCTCTGTGCATGGCAGTATGGTAATAATGATCAGCTCACTGACCACCATCTAGATGTCCAATGCTAAATTAAGTTTCTCTGATTTATGTTCATTGCTTTATTTGTGCCCTGGCTCATCTGTTCTTACAAGCTGCTCTGTCGTACTCCTACCAGCAAATTATGTGACAGTATCAACCTGGCGCTAATTTACTGAACCCTGCGCTACCAAGAAAACACTCTTCAGTATATATATATATATATCCCTGTCCATTATTGTTTTTCTACCTCCCTTTGTCTCTAAGTGAGTACTGCCAAGCCAGTAATATATCTGTAGTAATTAAAAAACAAATAAAGCAACTCAACTTTACACTTTTCCATCTGTTGGTCTGCAGTAGTTTACATCCTTCCCACACCCTGGTGAAATAAAACTTCCACTTACTAAATTTGGCTGGTCTAGGATAAAGCAAGCCTCTATTACCTAGAAATCATTTTAAAACATAAATTTGAATAGTGTTAGTCATTCAGTTGTGTCTGACTCTTTCCGACTACTTGGAATGTAGCCTGTCAGGCTCCTCTGTCCATGGAATTCTCCAGGCAAAATTACTGGAGTGGGCAGCAATTCCTTTCTCCTGGATATCTTCCTGACCCAGGGATCAAACCTGGGTCTCCTGCATTGCAGAGAGATTTTTTACCATCTGAACCACCAGGGAAGAAATTTGAATAGGTCATTTACTAATTAAAAAATGAATCATTGAAAAAACTGGCTTAAAACTCAACATTCAAAAAGCTAAAATCATAGCATTTTGTCCCATCATTTCAGGGCAAATAGAAGGGGAAAAAGCAGAAGATTTATTTTCTTGGGCTTCAAAATCACTGTGGATGGTGACTGCAGTGACAAAATTAAAAGAGACTTGATTTTTGAGAGGAAATCTATGACAAACCTAGAGAGCGTATTAAAAAGCAAAGACATCTCTTTTCCAATAAATATCCGTATAGTCAGAGCTGTGGCTTTTCTGGTAGTCATTTATGAATACGAGAGTTGGGCTGTAAAGATGGCTAAATGACAAATAATTGATGCTTTGGAGTTGTGATCCTGGAGAAGACTCTTGAGAGTCCCTTGGACAATGAGGAGATCAAACTCATCAATCCTAAAGAATTTCAACCCTGAATATTGATTGGAATGGCAGGTGCTGAATCTAAAGCTCCAGTACTTTGGCTACCTGATGTGAAGAGCCAAAAATTGGAAAAGAGCCCAATGATATGGTTAGATAGCATCACTGACTTAATGGACATGAGTTTGAGCAAACTCTGGGAGATAGTGAAGGACAGGAAAGCCTGGTGCGCTGCAGTCCGTAGGGTCACAAAGAGTATGACACAACTTAGAGACTGAACAATAATGACAACAATGGATCATGAAGATTAAATTGAAAATCCTCCGTTAGTATCTGAATGATCCTTCACTCTCCAGCCTCTTTTCCTTTCATTCTATTCTCTGTTCCATACACTTACGTCATTATATAAAAAAAAAAAAAAAAAGTCACCAGAATCTACAACACTATGACTCTTTCTAATGCATGTGTCTTCTTTAGCCCTTTCTCTTGGCATTTGTCTCAACTTCTATCAGTCTTTCAAAGCTTACTCTTTGTCACTCCTCTTATTCAAGCTCTTACTCCAGTCTATGAAAAATGCCTCTACTTTTGTTTCTATAACATCCAAAGACTATAAATCTCTAAAATGTATCACACTTTATTTGAATTATCCATTTAATTATCTATCTCACTGGTCATATTATTTGCTTCATAAAATCAAAATCAAGGTCTTTGTGCCACTTCAACTGTAAGTTCCTGAAATATATGGACTGTTTCTCTACTTTCATACTCCAATGATTTAGCACAATTTGCCTTTCACTTAGTAGCTGCTTAATTAAAAAAAAAATTGAATGCATGAGTACAGAAAAGGATGAAGAAATACACATATACAAATCAAACTTTTATCTTTAGTTCCTTTCATATAATATTTCAAGTACATTATAAATGTTAACCTTCTCCTAATTTTTGCTGTATTTAAGTCTAAGTACATGGCAAATTCTATTAATGGAGACTATCATTTGTTTAATATTTTATGAAGCCATAAACAGCTAATATTCAACAATTTCCACTGAAGATAATCTTCCTCTCTTGAGCTCATATAACCCAAACATAAATCAATGATTTAACTGAAATGACATTTTTATTAAAACCATGGTATCCTACTCTTTCTACTGTGCAGGAGATTCAATTATACAAAATTTTTCTATATGTTACATTTTCAACTTTGGAAATAACCTTAAAGTTCTTAAAATCACAGAGTTAAAGAAATTAAAAATAAAAAAGAAATCCATTTTCTATGACAGGGAACTAGTCAATAATGTTCAAATGGATCAAAATAATTGACTAAAAAACTTTATAATCTCACTATCTATGCTAAAACAATTTGAAAGAATAGCAATTATTTCACATTAGTCTAATAGATTTCATATTTTATATAGTGTCTATATATCTGAAAAATAAATTTAAGACACAATGTCAAGATCAAAATATCAAGCAATTATCACATGACTTTTTTTTACAAATATCATACTTGGATAAATATAATATGAAGTAGAGTTATTGTGACCAATGTAGTTGAATAAATTATTCATATGTCTATTCCACATTAAATGCTTTCATATATTATGCATCTCGTAACAATCTTGTCATTTAGAAATTACTTTTGCTATCTTATTGCCAAACCATAATGAATATAATTACATACCTTGCTGTTTTTCACATTAAAAAAAAAATTCACTGAAATCTATTTTTAAAAGAAAAAATAAATACCCCTAATTGCTATAAGTCATTAAATGCATGTCATTTCAAAATAAGAAGTTGAAGGACTCATGGAAAGATTCACCCTCCTATTTTAGAGATCTAGAAGATTTTTATCAAAATTAATCAGCTCCTTCAAAAATCCTTAAAAACAAATTTATAAACAAGAAACATCACATGCTGAGCAGAAACATAATTCTCAGTTTGTTTAATTATCATGCTAAATTAATAGTTCCTTTCAAAGACTGAAGGAAATTATTTTTCTAATTTTAAAGCAAAGCTTAAAATCAAAACATTAACTTCATCTTGAAACTGAAGTGGCTACTTAGTAACACAGGTTTATTTTTGCAAAGACATTTAAAAATTTCTGGAAAGAGGAAGACTGTTAGAAGCAATAAAGCATACTTTTGTAGCTTTTTATAAAAATAACTGAGAGATATTTATGAAATATTTATTCTCACTAATATTTAATGACTAACTCTAATACTCCAGGTTTTACTCTCTATTTCTTTAATTGCCTCAAGGTCTACATACTGCTCAGTGTCTTATTATTGCCTTCTTTTCTTCATTAAAGATGATGCTTCAGGGAAATATCTCCAAAAGACTTGCAGTGGACATTTACTAGTTTCTGTTCTCCCTTGCATCCTTTACTTTCAGCTACTGCAATTCATCAAAATAGGTGGGGCTTGGGAGTGTCAAAAGGCAATCATTTGTTTCTGATTCCTTCCAAAGCAAACAATCCCAATTCTTCTGAAATGGTAATTAGTCTAGAGAAGACACATGGCCCAAAGTGGCCAAAATTTGTCTTCAGTTCAGTTCAGTTCAGTCACTCTGTCGTGTCCAATGCTTTGAGACCCCATGGACTGCAGCACGCCAGGTTTCCCTGTCTATCACTAACTCCTGAGGCTTGTTAAAACTCATGTCCATCGAGGCGGTGATGCCACCCAACCACCTCATCCTCTCTCATCCCCTTTTCCTCCTGCCTTCAAACTTTCCCAGGATCAGGGTCTTTTCTAATGAGTCAGTTCTTTGCATCAGGTGGCCAAAGTATTGGAGCTTCAGTTTCAGCATCAATCCTTCCATTGAGTATTCAGATTTGATTTTCTTTAGGATTGACTGGTTTGATCTCCTTGCAGTCCAAGGGACTCTCAAGAATATTCTCCAACACCACAGTTCAAAAGCATCAATTCTTTGGCGCTCAGCTTTTTTTATGGTCCAACTCTCACATCCATACCTGACTACTGGTAAAACCATACATTTGACTATATGAACCTTTGTGGATCAAGTAATGTCTCTGCTTTTTAATAGGCTGTCTAGGGTCCAAGGAGCAACCGTCTTTAAATTTCATGGCTGCAGTCACCATCTGCAGTGATTTTGGAGCCAAAAAAAAAAAAAAGTTTCTCATTATTTTCATTGTTTCCCCATCAATTTGCCATGAAGTTATGGGCCCGTATGCCAAGATCTGTTTTGAATGTTGAGTTTTAAGCCAGCTTTTTCACTCTCCTCTGTCACTTTCATCAAGAGGCTCTTCAGTTCTTCTTCACTTTCTGCCATGAGAGTGGAGTCATCTGCATACCTGAGGTTATTGATTTTTCTCTCAGAAATCTTAATTGTAGCTTGTGCTTCATCCAGCCTGGAAATTCACATAATGTACTCTGCATAAAAGTTAAATAATCAGGGTGACAATATACAGCTTTGAAACACTCCTTCCCCTATTTGGAACCAGTTCATTGTTCCATGTCCGGTTCTATCTGTTGCTTTTTGACCTGCATACAGATTTCTCAGGAGGCAGCTAAGGTGGTTTGGTATTCCCATCTCTTTAAGAATTATCCAGTTTGTTGTGATCCACACAGTCAAAGATTTTAGTGTAGTCAATGAGGCAGAAGTAAATGTTTTCCTGGAATCCTCTTGCTTTTTCTGTGATCCAACGGATGTTGACAATTCGATCTCTGGTTCATTTGCCTTTCCTAAATCCATCTTGAACACCTGGGGGTTCTCAGTTCATGAACTGTTGAAGCCTAACTTGGAGAATTTTGAGCATTACTTAGCCAGCATGAGAGATGAGTGCAACTGTGCAGCAGTTTGAGCATTCTTTGACATTGCCTTTCTATGGGATTAGAATGAAAACTGACCTTTTCCAGTCCTGTGGCCACTGCTGAGTCTTCCAAATTTGCTGGAATATTGAATGTAGCACTTTCACAGTATCATCTTTTGTGACTTGAAATAACTCAGAATCCCATCACCTCCACTAGCTGTGTTCATAATGATGGTTCCTAAGACCCACTTGACTTTGCACTCTAGGATGTCCGGCTCTAGTTGTGTGATCACAATATCATGGTTATCTGGGTCATTAAGACCTTTTTTTTTGTATAGTTCTATGTATACTTGACACCTCTCCTTAACATCTTCTGCTTCTATTAGGTCCATACCTAACAGCTTCTTTTCTTAATTGTGCCCATCTTTGCATGAAATGTTCCCTTGATATCTCAAGTTTTCTTGAAGAGATCTCTAGTCTTCCCTGTTCTATTGTTTTCCCCTATTTCTATGCACTGATCCATGAGGAAGGCTTTTTCCTCTCTCCTTGCTATTCTTTGGAACTCTGCATTCAAATGAATGTATCTTTCCTTTTCTCCTTTGCCTTTTGCTTCTCTTCTTTCCTCAGCTGTTTGTAAGTCCTCCTCAGGCAACCATTTTGCCTTTTTGCATTTCTTCTTCTTGGGGATACTTTTGATCACTGCCTCCTGTACAATGTTAGGAACCTGTCCATAGCTCTTCAGGCAATCTATCTGATCTAATCCCATGAATCTGTCACTTCCACTGCATGATCATAAAAGATTTGATTTTTGTCATACCTGAATGGTCTAGTGGTTTTCCTTTCTTTCTTCTGCCTTCAGAGATTTATGGAAACACACAAAGAGAAGGGGGGAAGGAGGGAATGTGTGTGGGAGATAAGGAAAAAGAGAGAGGAGAGAGAGTGCATGCACAGGCATGAATCTTATTTTCTCTCATTTTGACTTTCTGACTTTGGAAGAGACAACCATGTAACCTGGAACTATAAGAATCCATCATTCCCTACTCTGGTCAGAGATCATCTAGGGATAAAGTGCAGTTAGCAAAAAGTAGAGCTAAAATTTGCCAAGAAAGAGATACAAGCCTCCCCTGATGGCTCAGTGGTGAAGAACCTGCCTGGCAACACAGGGCCACAGGTTGATCTCTGATCCAGTAAAATCCCATGTGCTGGGGAGCAGCTCAGTCCACGCACCACAACAATTGAGCCTGTACCCTAGACCCCAGGAGCCACAAATACCAGGCCAGAGATCTGCAACTGCTGAAGCCCATACACCCAAAGAAGCCACCATAATGAGAAGCCTGCTCACTGTTCCTAGACAGAACCCATCTCTCACAGCTAGAGATAAGCCTTCACAGAAATGAAGAACCAAAACAGCCAAACATACAAATAAAATTATTAAAGTTATTTTTAAAAGAGAGAGATACAATGATAATGGCATTATTTGAACACTTATGTGAACAGTTATGTCTAAAGCCAGATTTAGCCTGGATTTTCAGGCTTCTAAACTAATAAGTCCCTTCTTATGCTGTGGTATATAGATAGATCTATATATAAATATATAGATAGATATAGATATAGATAGATATAGATATCTATATCTATATCTATCTATATCAGGCTTCTAAACCAATAAGTACCTTCTTATGCTATGGTATATAGATATAGATGATATAGATAGAGATAGATCCTTGTCCCAGGAACCTACTGGAAGAACTTAAAAAATGCTTGGAATTTTGAAATCCCTGAATGACATACATTTCTTTCGTTTTTCAAAACAAACTACTTTCAATCCTATTAGAGTTTATGCTAACAAGACGGCTAACTGGGCACTTCAATAGCTTCAAAGGAGGGGCTGGTCAAATGATTAGAGGACTGGAATTTTCAGCCCCACTTTGCCGTCTCCAATGGATAGGAAACATCTAAAGGTGTTTGATCACATGGCTATTCTTTAACTGATCGTGCCTACGTAATGAAATCTCAATAAAAACTTTTATACGACAGGTTTAGAGAGCTTTCAGATTACTAACTACATCAGAGCTATAAGGTGGAATGTAAGGAGAAGGCATGGAAGCTCTTTCCTCTTGTACCTCCTTTTACATCTCTTTATAGCTTGCTCTTTCTCTTGCCTCATCAAAGCCAGGATTGTATTACTCCTTTTCTAATAAAGAACAGCATTTTTAAAGTATTTGTTGTGTTGAATATCACATATAAACCATGTATCTTTTACATACAACTTCCAATATCCCTGGGAGCCCAGTTGTTTTGTTTTTAACAGATTCTGTCATATTAAAAGGAAAAACAATATCATCAATCATAGGAAGCAGACTTGCCTACTTTAGCAGCTGCATGACAAAAATATCTCTGTGCACATCTTTTATGTATACCTACCCAGTAAAAAAATAATTTACCACAGGCAATCCTGGAAAGTCTACTGCTCATTTTTTCAAGTCAATTTATTATTCAGCCTCTGCTTTGATATTCTTTTCATTTATCTACTGTAGTTGACCAGCATTCTCCACATTATTATTTTTTCCACATTCGATAACTGAATAATTAATTTATTTTTGAAAATTATTTTTGTTACCCAAACTCTATATTTACACAATGAAACCTCTTTATTTGTATGTTCAGTCACTTAGTCTGTCTGACTCTCTGTGACCACAGGGATTAAAGCCCACCATGCTCCTCTGTCCATGGGATTCTCCAGGCAAGAATACTGGAATGGGTTGTCATTTCGTCCTCCAGGGAATCTTCCTGACCTAGGGATTGAAACTGGGTTTCCTTTATTGTAGGCAAGATTCTTTACTATCTGAACCAACTTAAAGAATTTTTCATTAGGCTGATGAAAAAGTAATTGCAATTTCAGACCATGAAATTTAAATCATTATAACTAGGCTCAAGCACATATTATTAATCCAAATAGGAACCATTACAATCAACACATTTTTATCAAGGAGTGATAAGTTTGTTTGTTACTGTAGCATAAAAACCCATGCTTCTGGATTCTACCAACTCTTGGAAAACATTTTCTGCCTCTTACTTGTTGTGGAAACATCTTCCCTGCAAGAAGCTATCGAGATGCTTGAAGAAGTGGTAGTCAGTTGGCAAGAGGTCAGGTAAATATGGTGGATGAGGCAAAACTTTGTAATCCAATTCATCCAACTTTTGAAGCACTGCTTGTGGAACAAGTAGCTGGGCATTGTCATGGGGAAGAATTGGGTCCATTCTGTTGACAAATGCCAGCTGCAGTTGCAGTTTTTGATGCATCTCATCAATTTAATTTTGCCTGAATTCAGAAAGATGTAATGGATCAGACCAGCAGCAGACCACCAAACAGTGACCTTGATGCCCATCCCCCTCCCCCCTTTTTTTTAAGGTTGACTTTGGGAAGTACTTTGGAGCTTCTTCTCCATTCATCCCAGAAAAGATCTGGTCTTTGTTGGTTGTCATATAAAATCCTTTTTTTTTTTGTCACAAGACACAATCCAATTGAGAAATGGATTGTTGTTGCATAGAATAAGAGAAAAGGCCACTTCAAAATGACAATTTTTTTTTTTTTGATTTGCAGTCAGTTTATGAGGCATCCATGTAAAGTTTTTTCACCTTGCCAATTTACTCCAAATGCTTAATGGTATGAAATAATCAACACTGAGTTCTTCAATTTCTCATGTAGCTGTAAGATTAGCTTCAATGATCCTCTCAATTGGTTGTTGTCAACTCCCAATGGCCAGCCACTCGCTATACTCCTCATCTTCCAGGCTCTTGTCTCCTTTGCAAAATTTCTTGAGCCACCACTGCACTGTACATTTGTTAGTAGTTCCTGAGCCAAATGCGTCATTATGTTTTGAGTTGTCTCCATTGCTTTACGACCCGTTTTGAACTCAAATTAAAAAATTGCTCAAATTTGCTTTTTGTATAACATCATTTCTATAGTATAAAATAAATATAAGCAGCAAGTAATGATATTAGCAAAAATAATCTATAAAGTGAGAAATGAGCATTAAATTTGTATATGGCATAGCCACATTTAAGAATGTATTCCAATATTAAACAGAAAGGTTCAGCAAAGCAAAACCATAATTACTTTTGCACCAAATAATTTCTTGAAGAATAAAATATCCAGGACTCGTATCCTTCCCACAGGTGGGGCAATCTGGCTATTAGTGTTTGAAGTTAGGCAATTACACTTTAGTGGCTTATTAGACAAGAGGCAAAAGAGTGGATGCTGTCTTCCCACGTAATTCTTTGCCTTTTCTCTTTCTGGATTCAAAAATTTAATATAGCCAGAATCCAAATTCCAAATATCAGTGAATTTGGAAACAGCCTGAGGTATTTTGTTATCACAGAGGCATATTCAGTTCAGTTCAGTCGTTCAGTTGTGTCCGACTCTTTGCGACCCCATGAATCACAGCACGCCAGCCTCCCTGTCCATCACAAACTCCCAGAGTTTACTTAAACTCGTGCCCATCGAATCAGTGATGCCACCCAGCCATCTCATCCACTGTCATCCCCTTCTCCTCCTGCACCCAATCCCTCGCAGCATCAGGGTCTTTTCCAATGAGTCAACTCTTTGCATGAGGTGGCCAAAGGATTGGAGTTTCAGCTTCAGCATTAGTCTTTCCAATGAACACCCAGAACTGATCTCCTTTAGGATGGACTGGTTGAATCTCCTTGCAGTCCAAGGGACTCTCAAGAGTCTTCTCCAACAACACAGTTCAAAAACATCAATTTTTCAGTGCTCACCTTTCTTCACAGTCCAACTCTCACATCCGTACTTGACTACTGGAAAAACCATAGCCTTGACCAGATGGACTTTTGTTGGCAAAGTAATGTCTCTGCTTTTTAATATGCTGTCTAGATTGGTCATAACTTTCCTTCCAAGGAGTAAGTGTCTTTTAATTTCATGGCTTCAGTGACCATCTGCAGTGATTTTGGAGTCCAAAAAATAAAGTCTGACACTGTTTCCACTGTCTCCCCATCTATTTCCCATGATGTGATGGGACCAGATGCCATAATCTTAGTTTTCTGAATGTTAAGATTTAAGCCAATTTTTTCACTCTCCTCTTTCACTTTCATCACTTTTTAGTTCCTCTTCACTTTCTGCCATAAGAGTGGTGTCATCTGCATATGTGAGGTTATTGATATTTCTCCCGGCAATCTTAAATCCAGCTTGTGCTTCTTCCAGCCCAGCGTTTCTCATGATGTACTCTGCATATAAGTTAAATAAGCAGGGTGACAGTATACAGCCTTGATGTACTCCTTTTCCTATTTGGAACCAGTCTGTTCCATATCCAGTTCTAACTGTTGCTTCCTGACCTTCATACAGGTTTCTCAAGGGGCAGGTCAGGTGGTCTGGTATTCCCATCTCTTTCAGAATTTTCCACAGTTTATTGTGACCAAACACAGTCGAAGGCTTTGACATAGTCAATAAAGCATAAATAAATGGTTTTCAGGAACTCTCTTGCTTTTTTGATGATCCAGCGGATATTGGCAATTTGATCTCTGGTTCCTCTGCCTTTTCTAAAACCAGCCTAAACATCTGAAAGTTCTAGGTTCACGTATTGCTGAAGCCTGGCTTGGAGAATTTTGAACATTACTTTACTAGCGTGTGAGATGAGTGCAATTGTGCTGTAGTCTGAGCATTCTTTGGGATTGCCTTTCTTAGGGATTGGAATGAAAATTGACCTTTTCCAGTCCTGGAAAAGGAAAACACTGCTGAGTTTTCTAAATTTGCTGGCAGATTGAGTGCAGCACTTTCACAGCATCATCTCTCAGGACTTGAAATAGCTCAACTGGAATTCCATCACCTCCACTAGCTTTGTTCTTAGTGATGCTTTCTAAGGCCCACTTGACTTCACATTCCAGGATGTCTGGCTCTAGGTGAGTGATCACACCATTGTGACTATCTGGGTCATGAAGATCTTTTTTGTACAGTTCTTCTGTGTATTCTTGCCACCTCTTCTTAATACCTTCTGCTTCTGTTAGGTCCATAACATTTCTGTCCTTTATTGAGCCCACTTTTGCATGAAATGTTCCCTTGGTATCTCTAATTTTCTTGAAGAGATCTCTAGTCTTTCCCATTCTGTTGTTTTCCTCTATTTCTTTGCATTGATCACTGGGGAAGGCTTTCTTGTCTCTCCTGGCTATTCTTTATATACACACATTCAAAGAGTGAGAGGGATTAAAATTTTCCCTTTGAGAGATCCACACCTGGATCTATAGCCCACATTCTACCCTTATCCTGTTTCTGCCCTTGGAGGCTGGCTTACAGGTTGGGGTTTAAGGCTCTTCTACTTAAGTTAGACAAATACAGGACCCTTCCCGGAAATCAGAGCAAAGGAAATCAGAGAGAGGTCAGAATGTCACTTCCTATAGAGTCATATCCAGCTAGTTTTCAACTTTAAAGGTGGACCTTCCTATACTATTTCTTTCTTATCTTGGAAATCATTATCTCCTCTAGTTCATTTTAAGACTGAAGGTTGATAACAACTTTCCTGTTACCAACCATGGGGTAGTACCATGTCCCTTGCTATTTTCCATCACACTGTCCACTCCTCTGTTAACAGGCTCACAGATATAAAGAACAAGCTTGTGGTTACCAGTGGGGAGGGTGTAGGGTCGGGTCAAGATAGCGGTAGAGGGTTAAGAGGTACAAGCTGCTATGTATAAAATAAATAAGCTACAAGGATGCATTGTATAATAAAAGAAATAAAGCAAAATAGAGCCAATATTTTATAATAACTGTAAATAGAGTGTAAACTTTAAAACCTGAGAGTCATTATGTTATATACCTGACATATATAACAGTGTACATCTAATTATTGTTTTTGTTGTTTAGTCACTAAGTCATGTCCGACTCTTTTGTGACCCCATGGGCTGTAGACCACCAGTCTCCACTATCCATGGCATTTCTCAAGCAAGAATGAGGGTTACCATTTCTTTCTCCAGGGGATCTTCCTGACCCAGGAATTGAACCAGCATCTCCTGCATCAGCAAGCAGATTCTTTGCCTCTGAGCTACTGGGGAAGCCCACATCCAACTACACCTCAATTAAAAAAAAAAAAAAGAAGAAGTTACTGTGGGCTTCCCTAATAGCTCAGCTGGTAAAGAATCCTCCTGCAATGCAGGAGGTGCCAGTTCCATTCCTGAGTCAGGAAGATCTGCTGGAGAAGAGATAGGCTACCCAATCCAATATTCTTGGGCTTCTCTTGTGTCTCAGCTGGTAAGGAATCTGCCTGCAGTGCAGAAGACCTGGGTTCCATCCCTATGTTGGGAAGATTCGCTGGAGATAGAAAAGGCTACCCACTCCAGTATTCTGGCCTGGAGAATTCTTGAACACAAATGAACAACATTCACACTCACACACTGTGGATAGCAGTTCTTGTAAAGGCTCTACATGTTTAACAAATAACCTCATTTAGTGCTAATTCTGAACTCTTTTGGAAATCACCTGACACAAACTTTACAAATAGAACAATAAAAGTAGATTTTAACATGGACTTAATCATAAGTGTATGACGATAATTGCAAGGGATGGTTATCAAAGAAATATATTAAGTAATTTTGAAAGCTTCTCAGTAGTGTCCAACTCTTTGCAACCCCATGGACTGTACAGTCCATAGAATTCCTCAGACCAGAATACTGGAGTGGGTAGCCTTTCCCTTCTCCAGGGGATCTTCCTAACCCAGGGATTGAACCCAGGTCTCCTGCATTGAAGACAAATTCTTTACCAGCTGAGCCACAAGGGAAGCCCATATTAAGTGATTACCTCGTATAAATTATGAAAAACAGATATTTTAGACATGCACTAAAATTTCCAGTGTTAGGATCAAATCAAAATGTGCTGTAATATCTTAAATAACTTGGATAAATGTGAAGCTTTGCTCTAAGAAAATCATGCTAGATGATGCAGGTGGCTTCAGTGACAGCAAGACTCTGACATCAAAGATAAATTATACTTGAGAACTTTGACTAAAACATCTTTGAACTATGAGAATTATTCATAAAGTACCATTTATTAATGGATTTTATAAATATGCTATTTATATATATGGATTATTACATTGATAAGTAACTACTACAAGACTATATCTAACCATGACAAGAGTATCTTTAAGAGGCTAAAATTCAAAAGACTAAAAACATTTGAAAACTACTTTCTTTTGGAAAAATGAAGCTCAGTTTACAACTGTCTCACTTTATGATCAGGCATATTTCGTCCTTTTCCTTCCCAGACATGCTCCTTCCCCAAGTTTTAGGTTCATTGACTAGAGACAGGATTAGGGTTAGATGTTAGGGTTAGGGGTTAAAGTGAGGGTGAAATTTAGATGCCTTTTCACACCCACTGCCACTATTCCCTTCTTACCTCAGCTGTGGAGTTTCTTAGTTCTGACTGAATCTCCATAGTTTACCTTTCCCAAATTTAATCTACATTCTTTCATTCCTATTCTCAAGATTCCTAATTACTTTTTTAAAAAGATATATTGCTCTTATTTTAGTTAATATTGAATTTCTCTCTTTTCTGAACTCCAAATTCAATATTTATATCTAATTTTGTAATAAGTCTTCTGAGAAAGAGAGTTGTGTTTACATGTCATGAATCAACTTTATACTCAGCTTATTAAATTATGAGTTGTTTGAAGTTTAATGTTTGTTCTCCTATAGATAATCATGCTGATAGCATGGGGGGAAAGTAGCTTAGTAGATTAGGAGATAAAATAATCATCCAATTTTTTTCTCTCTCAGTGTCACAGCAACATCAGAGCAGTGTCCAAAACTCTAATTATCTTGCACCACTGCATTTGACATTTTTTCAACCTTAAAATAGGTTAATAAAACTTTAAAATCGGCTTAATAAAATAGATTTATTAAACTATAAAACTGTCAAGCTGAAAGATCTAGTTCTTCTTACCACCGGAAAAAGAAATAATAAAAATGTTTCTCATTCTATTTTTCATATGTACTACAAGTATATTTTAAGAACATAAAAATTGAATATTGAATATATTTGCCATAATGCCTAATGCTGTAACTCACAGTTATCTTCAGTGAATTACAGAATGTTTCAAATGTGGCAAGAAATCAAGAGGAATAGTGTTTCAGAGAACTCTGCTCAATATTCTGTAGCAACTTAATTGGGTAAAGGATTTGAAAAATAATAGATACGTGTACATGTATGGGACTTCCCTGTAGCTCAGAGGGTAAAGAATCTGCCTCCAGTGCAGGAGACACAGCCTGCAATGCATATGCATACATGAATCACTTTGTTGTATACCTGAAACTACACAACAATGCTATACTCCAACATACAATGAAAAGTTTAAGAACAAACAATATCCCCTAAAATTAGCATAGAATGGTGATACAAATAACACTCCAAAAAGAAAAATTTTTAAAAAAAAGCAAAAACAAAAACAAAAGAGGAAGAATGTATGTTCAGTCTGTATGCTGTAACAATTTAGCTTTGTTCCCAGGTTTACATGTGCAGGAATAAAGACAGAGGGACAAGTAGAACATTTTAGAAAGGTTAGGGGATGACCTCACAAAATTAAGAAGCGGAGAAGACAGCATTCATGCTTCAGAAAATGCAACCCAGGAGTCAAAAAGAACTCAGTCAATATGAAAACACATCCTGAAGTTTATGGAGTTAGCAAGAAAATCACTAGACATTTTCAGCAAAATAGAAATGTATGATTAAGGTTGAACTTTGATATTAAAAGGAAGAGGAACATAAAAAGTGTCATAAAATAGATCAACAAATTTCTCAGAATATCTTTAGAAGTGCTTACAATCATATCTAATAGAGAATGACAAGAGTAGTGTGTGGAGGGAAAAAAAAAATCACCTTAAAGAAACAAGTTTGCACTTCACTCCTGATCATTAATAAATAGAAAACAGAACAGTTAGATATTAAAACAAACACAATAAATAGAACAAATAAGAAATATTAACAACAGCAGTAAAAACCTGATATCAAATGTATCTTCAAATCCTTCTAACTATACAATCAGAAATAATTCAAATATAAGTAAATGTTTGCATTTGGAACTGAAAAAGATGGAATGATGGACTCATGATACATTTACTTTACTCTATTCCCAACTAGATTTCTGAACATCTGCATATAAAAACATTCTGAGTTTAATGAAAGTGGCTTTGTGGTGGTATGCCTTCTCTCTGGTGCATCATACAGAAATACACAAAATGTGTCTATTCTTTTACTTACTGCATGTACTTTCCTGCCAATATTTTTTTTTAATGTCATTTTCTACCAAGTGTTCTAAGATACAGATATATCTTAAATTGTATCTATTTTAGAGCAGGTAATACTCTTTTTAGGTTGGCAATTTATAACAAAGTTTATTTGCACTTCATTAAAGCATTTAATAATAGGAAGATAAGTAGGAAAAATAAATAGATTATACTAGGAAAGTGGAGATATCAGAAGAACAATTATCATGCAAATTATTTTCATAACAATGAAACTCATAGCAATTCTCTTCTCGGGTTGTAATAAAGATAAAATGAGATAATAGCTGAAAGTGGTTAGAAATTGCATCTGCACTTAGTAAGTGCTCACTAAGAGTTAGCTATTATTGTTTTCATGATTGATACTTTTAGCCTTACATTTATAGCACATTTTAGGCTTGGATTCATTTACGTGTGCTACTTGAATATCTTCATAAGTCATTTATTCTGAAGACATACAGTGAATACCTAGGGATTACTAGGCACTGCATTAGAGTCTAGTAGCATTTCTTGCAGTTTTTGAAGATAAAGGAACTTATAAATAGAGACAATCAATTGTGGTAAGTGTTATGCGAGAGGAAGGATAGAGGATCCTGAGAGTGTATAAAAGAAAGCCACCCAGTTGGGAAGGGCTTGAGGATAGCTGCTGAAAGGGTGAGTAAATCAGCCAGAGAAGGCTTTTCAGATCAAGTAAAACTGAGCCATATGCAGTATGACTAACACAATCTCTCTTTCCCCTCGTCTCCTCATCCCATTTACATCTAGAGCCCTGATATTATTAGACTCAGATAAGTGAGTATTCAGCTGGAGTAGATACAGAGTTCCTGCACAAACACAGATACCCATCAGAAACCTGGGTAGAAAACTAAATTGACTAGAAAGGAGAGACAAGGACAATTTAAGCTGTTTTGCCTGCTTCATTTTCTTTTGGCAATGCTGTGTGCTTATTTTTTTTTAATGGCTGTCTAGACATAAATGAGATAAAGTTGATTAAAAGAAGAATACAATGAACTTTTCTGTGCTTTTATTTTAAAACCTAACAATATTGAGACCTATTAAGAACAGTATGACAGGAGAAAGGCTTTGAAGTGTAGAAGATGAGTGTTCTTGAAGAGTTTTATAGAGAAAAAAAAAATCTCTAAAGAGTTTCATAGAGTCTTCTTTTTCCACTAATGGAGATATGCTTCTACAGAAAAAGAAAAAAAAAAAAAAAAGAAGAGTTCTCAACTTACAAAACAATTTCATACACATGAATTTTTAAAGACACATTGAAAGGATATTGGATATCATAGTAAAATTATAAAAAAAAAAAAAACCCTGCATTTCTTTGATTTGCATGCTATTATAGCTTATAGAGGAAACTCATTTGCATCAAAGTTTTTAATATATCAATTGCTATATCTGCTTATATTGGGTCCATACTAATGTCATCCTAGAACACATAATCTACCAGAAAACTTTCCCACATACTATGTAATATGTAAAGAGAAATAAGCATGACACTGGTTATGCTATTTTGATGATCTCTAACAGAGATGAAATGTTTGTGAATCTAACAATGTCCAAAGTTTTCATAAATCCGAAGATATTTTTATATTTCAAATGATGAAAGCCTTTCACATTACATCTGGTGCCAGTGATTTATATTTTTTATTGCACTGCTGTTATCATAAGTGTTTAACATCCTTTGCTCAGCTATAAGACACTGGAACTTCACAGAAGACTAATGTTTTGGAATTCATCCTATGCACCTCACCCTCTTATCCCCATTGATTGCTCCTCCATTTTACTCAGCACTCTATCAACCTCTCATTATTTATTATAAGTGTTTATTCACCATTTCCTTTTAAAGGGAGGGGGGAAAACTCATTTCTATTAATATACAAACATTTAAGAAATTATAGGTAGAAAATTATTTGTCATGAAATACAAGATCTGAGTTTCTGCAATGTGTTACATATCTATTCATAGATAACCCTAAAATAAATTACTTAATATCTTTTAGTCATGCAT
Organism: Odocoileus virginianus; assembly: GCF_023699985.2. Taxonomy (NCBI): domain Eukaryota; kingdom Metazoa; phylum Chordata; class Mammalia; order Artiodactyla; family Cervidae; genus Odocoileus; species Odocoileus virginianus. Next base: position 21,213,916 of record NC_069698.1, read on the forward strand.
TCCTCATCTATAAAACTATTGCCTCACAAGGTTAAATGAATTATAATTTTTAAAACATAAGTAAAAATTCTTGATAAACATTTAAAGATCAGATAAGTATAGGATGTTGCTTGAAATACGTCAGGTAGTTATTGTAATAAGGTGGCATAGTCTTGAAATATTATTATTGTATTTCTTTCATGCATCTCCTAATCTGTTTAGGTTTCTTCTTTACCTTGTTCTCCTCTCCTAAACTATGCAGTAGTTAGACTGTTCAATGTAACAACACAGGGAAAATATATATGTTAAAATATTAGAGGAAATGAAGTTATTCTGGTTCATTCAGTTATTAAAGGCCTAAAGCCTAAGAAATTAAATTTGGACATTAAAAAAAAAAAAAAGAAAGAAAATGGAGAGAAACATGATGGGGGTGGGTCTGGGAGGTAAGACACACCCACAGGAAGAAAAGTCTGTTACTAGGAGAGAAATTAGGGCTTCCCTGGTGGTTCAGTGGTAAAGAATCTGCCTGCAATGCAGAAGACCAGGGTTCAATCCCTGGGTCAGGAAGATCTCCTGGAGAAGGAAATGGCAACCCACTCCAATATTCTTGCCTGGAGAATTCCGAGGGCAGAGCAGTCTGGCAGGCTACAATCCATGGGGTCACAAAGACTCAGACATGACTGAGCAGCTAACACACACACACACACACACACACACACACAAACACACACACTCAGGAGAAAAATTAGAAGTAGGGAACCAGTTAGCCTCTGAGTCAGAGAAAGATAGAGAAGTCCCAGATGAATGTGAGGAATCCTTGAAAAGAAAATAGGGAAGACTCTAATTTTAGTTCACAGAATTTCATCTAAAATTATTTACATAATGTTTCTATCATTATTATTACAAATAATCCTGTATTAAAAAATCAGCCAATGTAAACTAACAATAAATATATAATTGAGCAGAATGTATAATTTGTCATTCAATTTTTTAATCTATGAATATAAAACCTTCTGATATCAGTTTTAAATATTATATTAAATTTGGAAAAAACCCACCAAGTTCTTAGCACTCTAACAAATATTGTTGTCTTTTTGAAATACTTTAAAAAAAAAAAGATGATATTTTAAAATTTAATTTGCTAGAAGCACATGTTGAGTAATAATTATTTATTTTCAGAAAGATGGTTCAAAAGTACTTTGAGAATTCTAGTTAATTATAACAGGTACACAAGGATACTCTAGAAGCAAGAATGTAATATTATTTAGCTATCAAGTTAGACAAAATACTTTTTAAAAAGTGATTCTATCTGATGTTAGCTAATATTCATGGGAGTGGAAACTCTTGCATTTGTGAATATGTGTTGGTAAAAAAGTGAATTTTCACAATCTCACATGAAATTAATTTGGAATAATGTACAAGCAGATTTTACAAATAGCTATATAATTTAACCCAGCAGGCTAACTTCTTGGTACTCATAGAAATAAAAAAAATAACATAAGAGTATATTTAAAGCATGTTTATTGAAGCACTTTGTATAAAGGAGGAGGAGAGAGGAAACAATATAAATTTCCCTATGAGTTTTGAAATATTTTGGATTATTAATATTATGAAGCATTATATAATTACATATTATTGTGAATATTATGCATATATATCTTATACATACATATATATCCATGAATAATGTCTATAGCATATATTGGCTATTTACCTCAGCTGTGAAAAATAGGATATCAACTATAAACTTTTCCATATATATATTTGCACATTATTTCTTGTAATCATTCCACCTCAGCAAATCAGAAAGTCATCCTTCCTGTGGCATAGATCAAAGCCTTGTAGACATCTTGAGTCTTTAATTTCTCTAGTATTCTGCCTCTAAACTATGAGAATGTTTTACTGGCGATCTTTTTAAACCAACTGTGATTTCTTCTTTACCTTCATGCTAACACTTGATAAAAGCCACCGCCATTTCTTTCCTGTAATATTACATTAATATCTCCACCCCAATATAGAAACCAGGCTTACCTTTTAAATACATAAGGCAGACCATGTCACTCTTCACTTCCAATGCTTTCCCATTAAAATTTAGTTTAAAAGTTGAGTCCGTAAACCAACCTTAAGCTTGGTCCGTAGCAGACCAAAATCCTCTGTGACCAGGTCCAGTAGCCAATCTAATGTCCCCTACCCCTTCAACATCTCACTTTCTTTCTCTGCCTCAGTCTGCTCTACCCACACCAGATTTCTTGCTCTTTCTTGAGTATGTAAGTGGAACACATCCTGAATTGTTCTGCACTGGTCTTTTTCCTGACCCATGATCCCCTTCCCTCAATATCCTCACCGCCTGATCCCTCACTGTCTTCAGTTTGTCCAGATGTCATCTTCTCAATAAAGCCTTCCCCTCACTACTTCACTTTAAAATAGCAATGCTTATCACAACATTGAAAGCAACTGTAGTTCAATAAAAATTAATTAAAAAAAAATAGCAATCGTCCCACCTCCAGGCATATCTAAACCTCATTCCCTCTGTTTTCTTTATAGTACTAATCACCTTCAAACACAATTGTACTGTTTCCTTATTCTGCTGTATTGTCACTTGTCTAACCCCCATCTCCACTAGAACATATGTTCGCTAAGGATAGAAATTGTTTCTCCTCTGTGATATACACCAGTGAAAACAAAGCACCTGGAACAGAGCTTGGCCTACAGTTAACTTGGGGGGTGTGCTTATTCGTGTCCGACTTTGCAACCACATGGGCTGCAGTCCATCAGACTCCTGTTCACGAGATTCTCCAGGCAAGAATACTGGAGGGGGTAGCCATGTGGCTAATAATTATTTTAGAAGTTAATAAATAAGTATGAAATATAAGCTCTTTAAAACATATCTTATTAATATTATTTTAAAATTATGTCTTGTAAATTAAAGCAGCCCTTCCCTTCTTAAACCCACACCTAGGCTGTTTTAATAAATGCATTTGAATCTCTCTTCAGGTGGTTTTAATCTTTGTGTTTAAACTGCTTTCACTCTCAAGCTGCCTTGTTGTGCTATTTAGTGTATGCATTCTTATGTCTGAGTTTGTGAGAATAAGGCTTGTAGAATATTCCACCAAACACAAGAAAGATTGTGGATTCCTTTTATACCAGGATCAATAACCATCTGAATTGGACAGATTAAATTAGCTACAGACTGGTTTGGAGGCTGGAGGAGAGATGGACAGCTTCTGTGAGTCTCTTGTAGTTCTATACAAAGTGTTTATTAAAGTTTCAATGAGAAGAAAAAGGCACTAGAATGCAAAGGTAAACATTCTGCTTTAAAGTGATAGAGACAAATGGCTTCCTACCACACAAACCTTTTCAGAGATGGTATAGATCATCTGCATTAGGTTTTCTATTGCCTGTGAAAGTGATGTGTGAAGAAAAGCACTACTTGAAATTCAGTTCCAATATCATGTTGGCTGAAAAGCTGTGCTTTTTAGTAAATCCAGCCAAATACACTGACATTTTCAGAGTGCATCTGATACATTTCAATAATTAATTCTTAAGTCAAGAAAGAGTCAAGAAATCAGATGAAGAAGCACAGTAGGCTGAAAATTGCCAGTGGGAAGAAATAAAAAAAGTCAGCCATAGATAGAACCTTTTCAAGCTGAAAAGAGGTCAGTGGGATACCACTGGGAACAGGGATAAAGCTTCAGGGGTTTTTATTATTATTATTTACATAAACCACCCAGAGAGTAATGTGAGTTGCTCAGGTCATAACTTTGCAGAAACTGGTAGACTCAGAAAAAGAAAAAAAAAAAATGCAACCACATAGTAAGTAGAACAAAATTAATGAGGTACATAAAAGCAGACAGAGGAGAGAAATCTCACACAAAAATATATTGTCTTTTACAGAAAACATTGTAGAATGATGGTGCTGCACAGGAACTTGAGAACTGCTCCAACAAGCCCCCATTACAAAGCTTTATCTATGTTCTGTGAAGTGAAAGTGAAGTTGCTCAGTCCTGTCCGACTCTTTGCGACCCCATGGACTGCAGCCTAACAGGCTCCTCCATCCACAGGATTTTCCAGGCAAGAGTACTGGAGTGGGGTGCCATTTTCTTCTCCAGGAGATCTTAACCCAGGGATTGAACCCAGTTCTCACACATTGCAGGCAGACACTTTACCATCTAAGCCACCAGGGGGACCTTTATCTTTGGATTTGAGGGTGTCACAGGATTGCTGATTGAAACTCTAGAACTGAATTGGGACAAAAGTACTTTTTAATGTGGAAAAGATACATTTCAGATCTGTTTTGCAAAAATAGTTTTCATGATGCCCCAGATTATGTGTTTCAATCCTAAGTAATTACTAGGATTCAAAGTTCTAAGTAATTACTCTCTTGAATGGTCTTCCCAGGTGGTGCTAGTGATAAAGAAACTGCCTGCCAATTCAGGAGTCATAAGAGACACAGGTTCAGTCCCTGGGTCAGGAAGATCCCCTGGCAGGCTGCATGGAAACCCACTCCAGTATTCTTGCCTGGAGAATCCTATGGACAGAGGAGCATGAAGGGCTGCAGTCTATAGGGTCACAAAGAGTCAGACGCGACTGAAACAACTATGCACGTGCACATACACTCTCTTGAATGTTATCAAAAGTATCAATAAAAACTGCAATACAATTATAATTTAAGTTAATGATACTTAATCTAAAAATACTAATTCAACTTATATTTTCATCTATTTCTTAAAGGTTTGCAATGGGCTTTATAGCATGGAGAGACAGATACAATCAGATCATTATATTCAAGTGACCTATTGAGAGTGTTTCTTTATAGTGGCTTTTGATGCAAGGTCCCAGGAAGGTTATTGTGTATAGAAAGATATGTATGCATTACATGTATAACTTGCTTTAACAGGTGAAATTCATTGGCTGGAAGTAAAAGAATATCTATACAGGCAAGTGTCTCTGATTTGCTGTAGGAACCGCTAGATGACACTGTCATAATGCTAGTAGATCAATAAACCAAGCCTTTAACAAGGAAAATAAAATAACAGTATACTCATTTTAACATTCTTGAAATATCAGTGTGTGCTCTTGTATTCTATAATTCAGTATTAGAAAATGAGAGAGTGTTAGATATTCCTAGACAAAGCCCTTTGTGTTCCTACTTGCTAGACCTGTGCTTAACACATAATAGATAATCAACTTACTAGAAAAATATGTATCTTATATCCCTCAAGAACTTTTAAGGAAGTAATAAGTTGTAGAAAGAAGTGTTTTGAATTTAGAAATCCTCTACATGATTCCTTAAAATTCAAGTGATTTATGAAATAGTAGTTTCCAGTTGTCTTTATGAGCTACAGGATAACTTTTCAAGGAAAGTAAATTATATATACTTTAGCTTCAATTGAATTTCCTAAGTAAGTTAAAGAGTAAAACATATAACTCAAATGAGGGGAGTAACAAGTAGGTTTTTAAATCTCAGTTTGAATAGTATAAGTGGTCCTGGCACAGGTAGGAGAATTTTTCATACGAGAGATAATTTGCTTTTTTGCAATCAAACAATGAGTCAATCTTATATTTTTTCTCCAAGAGAAAATAAATTATTTGAGACAGGAATAGGTGACTTTGTACCAATGCACTTATCAATCATATGGAGAAATTTTAAAAATAGAAACAGGGTATGTGTTGGTGGAAATGATCTCCTTATACTGAAAAGAAAAAAAAAAAAAGTCTAAACTTCCAAGATGCTTAGGTCACATGCTTGAAGAATATCAACTCTTTGCTCACAGCTCTATTAATTTATATATTAGTATTGAACAAAGCTCATGAACTAAACTGAACTGAACTGAAGTTGCTCAGTTCTGTTCAGTGGCTCAGTCGTGTCCGACTCTTTGCAACCCCATGAATCCCAGCACGTCAGGCCTCCCTGTCCATCACCAGCTCCCGGAGTTTACTCAAACTCATGTCCATCAAGTCCGTGATGCCATCCAGCCATCTCATTCTCTGTCATCCCCTTCTCCTCCCACCCCCAATCCCTCCCAGCATCAGGGTCTTTTCCAATGAGTCAACTGTTCATATGAGGTGGCCAAAGTATTGGAGTTTCAGCTTCAGCATCAGTCCGTCCAATGAACACCCAGGACTGATCTCCTTTAGGATGGACTGGTTGGATCTCCTTGCAGACCAAGTGACTTTCAATCATCTTCTCCAACACCACAGTTCAAAAGCATCAATTCTTCGGTGCTCAGCTTTCTTCACAGTCCAGCTTTCATATTCATACATGACCACTGGAAAAACCATAGCCTTGACTAGACAGACCTTTGTTGGCAAAGTAATGTCTCTACTTTTTAATATGCTATCTAGGTTGGTCATTAGTCTTAATAAGGATTATATAGCAATGCGTCCTGCTTGAGGACATGTTTCTCCTTGAGAACCTTCTGACTAATCCTGTTATCTCAAAGTGTATATATGGGAGTGGGTCTAGTAAGATCTTTATAACTTTGAGACAGTCTTTTGATTTATTGCAATAACCAATTAAAAAAGTAAGTATTTCCCTTGCTAAGACTAGCGAGGGGGCCACTCTCTGTCCCCCTTCAGATGTCTGTTAGAAGCTTTCTCTGTCCCTTTTGGTACTTTAATAAAACTCGGCTACACAAGTGCTCTTGAGTGATCAAGTCTGGTTCCTTGTCCCAAAGTTAAACCTTCTTCGGAGATCATGAATCCCACACTGTTCCCTGTAAGCTATCATCTTGGGGGCTCATCTGGGATCTTCAGGACAAGGTAAGAACACTCAAGAGCTCTATCCTCTCTGCTTTCTCAGTATACACATTTTCTGCTTTACTTTACTAACTCTACAGTTAGGCTTGTGCTTGTGTGAATGAGTGACACACCCTGCTCGAAGCAAGCGTTGAGCCCTGCTCTGCTGTTTTGAGGTGCCTCATAATGACTGAAGGCAACCCCAATAATAGGAGCTTTGTCAAGAGTTTATACCAGCTTGCAAATGCCAAGAGACACCCAACATCCTTGATAGGGGAGCAGCCAGAAATGGGTGAAGTGTATGCACCGAACTTTCCTTTCTCAGTCAGCTTTTCCTGGTCTCTGACCGTTTCACAATTGCATGGGGAAATAGAACTGCTAATCTAATCTGTCAAATTATAGACTTCCAAGGGACTTGTGATACACGCTATTGCTGTCTACTTTTACTTGGACCCCAAACTTGGTAGTCATGGGGAGCCCAGGCTTGCTAAGAGCACCTCTGGGGGTAAGGAGGAGCTCTAGCTCCAGGAACATCTCTCAGACTAGAAGTCACTCTCTTGGCTGCCTGCCTCAGGGGCCAGAGCCCTAAAAGTGAGTCCTCGTCACAGCTGTGCCTCCAAACTATATGGATGGGAGTGCTGCTAGCAAGCACAAGGTTTCTAGGTTGAGAATCCCAGGATGGAAGTGCAGTGGGCTTGTTCCCTTGGTAACGCTAACTCATAGTGGACCAGAGGAGGCTTTCTGATGGCTTTTGTCTGAAGTCCTTAGACTTTTGTCCTTTTGTGGAATCTGTGGAAATGAACTGGAAGGACTGGCCCTAATAGCTTGAGGACAAAAATCACTCTTTCCTCGCTGGCCAACCCTCCACCACCTGTTTTGCTATACTGGCGTGGTGACACTCAGAAGGGACATCTTGGCTGATGCTCATCCTTTTATAACTCAATGCCTCTACTGCAGTCAAGACTGTACTGAGGAATGTGCACAGGCCCGTGGAACACGGATGCTTCCCCTAGTAGTCCTAGCTTGGGAGGCATTCTGGAAGGCTACTCTGTTGCACTCCAGGTGGCATCAGAGGAAGAGCAAAAATCAGACGAAGTCGCGGTGTTATGGAATTAAATCAGTTTGGGATGCCATAAGGTCTATCCCTGGTGCATCTCCACCCCACCTTGGTGGTAGAATCGGGAGGGATGAGTAAGGTCGCTGCATCAGTAAGGGATAGATTAAGTTTGACCAGGGAAGGAAAGCTTCAGTGAAAAGTCTGCCTACACCCCATCTAGAGCAGGGAGGGATGCCTCCAGTGGAAAGAAGCCATGGCTGTGGATACCACTTTTTTCCTTCTTACAGATGGGAGATATCAGTTCCAGAACAACTTCTTTAAAATGTATTTTAAAAAACTGGGACATTTGATCCCAGAGTTTAAAAAAGACACACTCGATCTTCTTCTGTGATACTGAATGGCCACAGTATCCTTTGGAAGATGGGAAACGCTGGCCTGTTGAAAGGTCTCAATTATAGTAAAACAGTATTGTTTTACTATTAGACCAGTTCTGTAGAAAACAAGAGAAATGGGTAGAAGTGACATATGAGTTGCTCTTTCTCTCTCTGTGAGACATGCCAGACTTATGTCCTAAGGGTGAAGATTTGGGTGTGAAACATTCAGCTGCCTCCTGTTCTCTTACTTTGCCCCTGAATCTGGGGCTCCTTCCTTCCAGGAAGGGTTGCTTCAGTCTTGGCAGAAATTCAAACAGTCCCAAATGCAGTCGAGATTATTTAAAGGATCCAAAAAGTACACAGAAGCCTTTACAGGACTAACTCTATTTTATGAGCTTACTTGGAGAGATGTATTGTACGTCTTGGGACAGATGTTGACTCCTGACTCAAGATCTTGAGTTTTAGGGAAGCTACTACTTTTGGAGATGAATTTTTTGAAGGAAAGTGGAAAGAGGGTACATGAAATAGCCCTCTCCCACACTGGGAGCCAAGCAGTTCCCGTAACAGAGACTCTTTGTCAGATGTATTCTTGAAGGACTCAAGTGAGCACACAGTAAAACTTTAGACTATGCTAAGCTGATTGACATAGAACAGGGAGAGAAGGAAGCTCCTGGTAAATGCCTAGATAGACTACAGGAGGCACTCTGCAAGTTTACTGACGCTGGTCCTGAAAGTGCAGAGGGAGAAATGATCTTAAAAGATAGATTTCTCATTTAGTCAGCTCCAAATATCTGCTGTAAGTTCCGAAAACAGGCGTTTGGATCAAATCAGTCTTTAAAAACTGTTGCATCTGGCTTAGATGGCATATTATGGTAGAGAATATGAGGAGGAAAATAGGAGGCAAAAAAAAAAAGCAGGCAAAAGACTGAAGCCCCAGAATGGCTGTTAGATCTACTCTGAAACGGCCTGAGGAAAAATGCCCCCAGAGGGACCCAGGTGAAAAGTGACGGACTTGTTATTAACGTGGGGAGGAGGGGCATCTCAAGCGGGATGCCTCAGGCATCCATGTCTAGACTGCAAGGACCACACTGGAGAAGAGAATGCCCTCTGAGGCATAGGCCCCAGAGATTGAACTCTCAAGACAATTGGGACTAAATGTACCCGGGGGTCCCCACACAAGCCCCTGTCCTAATTACACCGAGGAACCCTGAGTATTAATAACTGTGGTGTGTGTGTGTCGGGGGGGGGGGGGGGGGGAGCAATCAGTCAATTTCTTTTGGACACTAGGGCAACTTTCTCTGTGCTCACTGAAGGCCCTGTTCTGCTCTCCTCCTGATCCCTGGTCTGCTTTCCTACCACTGTGGTGCTGTCTGGATGAGCCAAATACTATTATTTCACTCACCCTTTAAGATGCAACTGGGACTACATGCTATTTTCGTTTTTTTCATAAGTTTCTAATCATGTCAGAATCTCCCTCACCCCTTCTGGGGAGCGATATACTGAGCAATGTCCAGCCCTCTGTTTTCATAAATATGGAACCAACTCTTTTTAATTGAACAAAATGTAAATTCTAGAGTGTGGACTGATGAAGAAAACTGTGGGTCAAGCACAAAATACTGTCCCTGTCTTTAACAAGCTCAAAGACCCCTCACCTATTTTACATCAGAAGCAATATTCACTAAAACCTGAGGTTAAGGAATGGGTGAAATCTTACTGTACTGACTTCCATGATTGTAGGGGGAGACCTTAAACTCTAAAGTTCAGAGCAACAATGTTCCATCTTTAAAGCTACTGTAACTCAAGGAGTGTTGAAAGTTCTAGGAATAGAATATCACTTACACTGTTCCTGGAGACCCCAATCTTCAGAAAAAGTTGAAAAGGTTAATGACATTATTAAAAGACACCCATGTAAGCTAACTCAGGAAACACAAGACAGTTGGTTTAAAGTTTGACCCAGAGCTTTAATGAGGGCTCAAACTGCCCCTAAGAAGAAGGAGCTGTCTCTATGACAGACCGTTTTTGTGCACAGATATTGTCATAGATCCTGAAGCCTTAGAATTAGCTAACTATGTGACCCAGCTTTCAGCCTTTCAACAGATATTATGAGAACTCTGGGAGGTGACCCCTGACCCAGCCTCCACAGTCGGTCTAATTGCTGAGTCTGTGGAGTGCTCCCCACCTCATCGATTGAAGACTTCCTATGGTGGTTTTCTCTGCTTCAAGGAAAGGGCTTTCTTCAATTCTGTAAAAACCTTCACCAACAACAATCTTATATGACATCTCTTCTTGATCTGATGACATCTAACAATCTTAAAATGGACTGATGTAACTATGGACATAATGTGACTTTTAATTTTGATTATGTTTTGACTTGGTTGAATTAATATTTTGCCTTACATCTGTAACTATATAATGTGGTTGGTTTCTAAAAACTTAGGTTTTTTAGTTTTTAGGTTACAAATGGTTGTTCAAGCTCCTACAAAGGCCACAGCCTCCTCCAACTATTACTTGGGGCCCCTGGATCAGAAACTCTCAATATGAGGATTAGGAAAATATATTGCCTCAACAATTTAGGGACAGCACCCCATCACAGCAGGAAGCAGTTATGAAATGAAAATGATGCCCCTTTCACTTGGCAACATAATTCTCCTTAAAGAAAAGGGGGGAATGAGAGAGCCAATTCCTAGGGAGGGTGATAAGAAGTCCAGCATCTCTAAGGAGGAGAGAGGGGTCTGGAATGCTCAAGGAGGAGGAAAGGACAAACTTTTTTTCTACATTCCTTAGTATTAGTAAGGATTATACAACAAAAATGTATCCTGCTTGAGGACATGTTTCTCCTTGAGAACTTTCTGACTAATCCTGTTATCTTAAAGTGTATATTATGGGAATGGTTCTAGTAAGATCTTTACAACCTTGAGACATTCTTTTGATTTATTGTAATAACCAATTAAAAAAGTATATAATTCCCTTGCTAAGACTAGTGAGGAGGGCAGTCTCTGTCCTCCTTCTGATGACTATGTCAGAAGCTTTCTCTGTCTCTTTTTAAACTTTAATAAAACACTTCCACACAAAAGCTCTTGAGTGATCAAGCCTGGTCCCTGGTCCCAAAGCTAAATCTTCTCCCTCAGAGATGACAAATCTGACACTTTTCACCATAAACTATCAGTTTCTAGATCAAGTGCATGTAGAGTTGAACTCTGAATGTAGAGAATATGATTTAAAAGTAAACATGCATATCAATATCAGATATGAGGAATTAATCTGAGTTGGGAAACTACAGAACTACTTAAGAAAGCCAGAAGGCAGTTGGCTTCAAGTATTTAGTGGTAGGATTGGATTACATCACTGACTCAATGGACATAAGTTTGAGCAAGATCCGGAAGTTGGTGATGGACAGGGAAGCCTGGCCTGCTGCAGTCCATGGGGTCACAAATAATCAGACATGACTGAATGACTGAACTGAAATGAACCATGGGGCAAATGCCTTCTACAGGAGAAGAGCAATTAATGGAATGAAGACAGCTGACTTACAGAACTGAAATTTCTTTTGTTAAAGGTTTTTTGTTTTGTTTTGTTTTAATTGAAGTATAATTGATTTACAATGTTGTGTTAGCTTCTGGTAAACAGCAAAGAGATTCAGTCCTTTTCCATTACATAAGATACTGCATACAATAGGGACTTTTATACGTAGTGATGTGAATTGTTATGGTAATTTGGAAAAACTCGAAAACCTTGGTAAACAACCAGACAATACAAGATAATTAGGGCTTCCTATTCCTTATAGTTTCAGGGAAGAAGCAAAAATGAAGAGAGAGAATAAAAAGACAGTGAAATTGGTAATGGTAAGAACCGAAATGGAGCAAAGTTAAAGTCTCTCAACAAATATGAAGAAAAGTCACTGTACAATGAAAATATACTCACTGAAGCAAAACTTTGGAATTAGTGTGGAAAAAATGTGAGTTATTTGATGTCCACGTTATCAGAAAATGTTCATTATACCTGATTTGTGACTTAAGCTATTGGACTAAACTAGTCAGTTTGCTAGTACAGCTCTCACTGGGACAAAGCATGCAACCAGAACAAATTGTTTATCTATTGGAAGAGTAAAACATTCCATAAGTTAAAGTGAGTAGGAAAGGACACTTTATCTACAGGTAGCAGAGCTGTTTCCAAGGTAAAATTGTCCGATTAAGCTAAATCTATTTGCAAGAGTAAGAATTAAATGTCTTCATCTCATATTGGAGATCTCATTGCCCTATGCTCATGATTCTTAATAACTGAAATAAATTAATTGATAACTGTTTTGAATGCAGGCTTGGGGTCACATTTTTAAAAAATTACCACTAATAGATTCTCTTTTGAGGTATCTAATTTTTTTATTCAGATTGAGGCAATTGTTTGATTTTACCTATTTTCAGTGCTTCCTCACCTGTAAATATAAGTGCTTTGACATTTAAAATTAAAGTAGTTTCATTATCTTCAAGATAAGAACATTCTCTGACACTGTGTTCCCCACAATGAATGCAACTTGAATTTTATATATATTTTCAATAATTTTATTGTCATCATATTCATTTTCGAGCCATTTTATTATTTCCCCTTACTTTTTTCTCTTTCTCAATTATATGTCCAAGTTAATTTTGGATCTGTCATATATATTTGTACAAAATACTGATGAAGTGAGGCAGTTATATAATTTTAAAAGTAAATGAATCCTGCCTAATCTGTTTAAACCATCATAACATAAAATATATCTTAGTGTAGTCATTTCTCTGCCAGTTTTAGAAGTGATAATATGATTGATATCTTAAAAATTAGTGGCCACATTCCAATCTGTTTCAAGATGATAGTTTCTTTAAGGCTGCAGAGAATTTTTTGACAACAAAAACAACATGATTCTATTCTTTCAAAATTGTTTTTATATGTAAATCAGTACTAGTCAAAGTTTAATAACAGAATATGTAAACTGATAATGCAATCTTCCATTCAATTATGTTATGTGGAAGACAATGATAAATAGACTACTCTAGGGCAAAATTGTGATGCTTGCCTTTTGGGGAAAAGTTTTTGCAAAAATCAGTGTCGTCTTTTGAAACTAAATCCTAAAGATATATTCATTTTTGAACATGTATTAGTATTTTAGATTTTACTTTATATATAAAATATGTCATTATTATTCTTAACTAGCAATTTACACACACATTCAACAAATATTTTGGAAATGAACAGAAGAATAATTAAATGTGATTGAGTGAATGTGTCACTATATACATTTCCAGTTGCTACGTTTTAAAACAGAACAATTGCAGATTATAAGGAATATATGTTTTATTTCAGTATATCTTTACTAGGCTGTGAGCATATTCTTTTTTTTTTTTTTTTTTTTAAGGAATAGCCTAAAAATTGCTAGGACTTTTTAAAACTTGACTTCTCCCAATTTGTCTGCTTTATTTAAAAAAAAAAAAAAACTAGTTGAGGTGAATTATGATGACTTAAATAGCTATACAAGAAATATTCATTAAACATATTTTGCTCTAATAAATATGAAGTCAAATTATTATGCTGAAATGATCTCTTGGCTATGATAGATGTATTAAATAAGATTTGCTTGTGAAACACCTCAAAGTTTTTGTTAACACTTTCCAAAAGGCTTTCAAGGAGTTTTAAAACTTGTCTGTCTTTAGCTGTATAGCTATATTTCACCTAAATCTAAATTTATCCCCTAGTTGTATAAGGAAGAAACTATTTCATAAATGAAGCATAACATTTTATTTGAAGTTAAATTTCTAGTTTACAATGAGTCAAGCATCAGATTACATTAAAATATCTGTCTTTATTTTTAGGGGAAGGTGCATTCAGATACACAGGTATTTGCCTGTTGCACAGTATTCATTTGAATATGCTATCAGAAACTAGTTCACATGCCATTATGAATACACTACTAGGATTCTCATACTCTGGTTAGCCAGCCAAGAGATTTGACCATCTTTCCCAAGATGACTTTTGGCTAAGATGGAAGATAATTATGCACTATTCATTAATTGTTCAAGTTAAACAATATCCCTGCCTTGTATCTAAGAAAGTGTTTATTAAGTGAACCCAGTGTCCATCAGATGATTATTCCATTTTGAAGAAAACAAACTACATGGGAAAAATTTGGAATCCTACTCTGATAGTAGATGGCTTTTATTTACCCAGAATGGAGAAGTACATAAATAGTGAGCTAAATTAGCTTATGCCACACAGTTTATTACTGCTCTGATGTTACTAAAATAACCTCATATTGAATTATAGTCAAGAATCTATGCATAAGTAGCTTTACTCTGGTGTGTTAAAAAATAATAATAACTAGAATATGCAATTAAGATGTGCAGGTTCTTATATGACTTTTAGCATGTTATTCCTTGAAAGTTTTTTTTTTAATAATGTTTTCTCCTCCATGAATTATTTATGACTGAAACATTTAAATTATAAGAATGAAAAATGTAGATAAGAATTTTATTTTAGGGAAAGAAGATGTAATCTAAACAAAATGAAAAGGCAACCCACAAAATGGGAGAAAATATATGCAAATAAAGTGACCAACAAGAGATTAATCTCCTAAACATACAAACAGCTCACACAGCTTAATAAAAAAAACAAATCCAATCAAAAATTGTGTGGAAGATCTAAATAGGCATTTTCCAAAGAAAACATATACATGGACAAAAGGTAAGTAAAAATGTTCTCATCATTAAAAATTATTATTATTAGAGGAATGTGAATCAACACTACAGTAAGGTATCACCTTACACTGGTCAGATTGCCTATCATGAAAAATCTACAAACAATAAATTCTAGAGAGGGTGTGGAGAAAAGGCATCCCTCCTACACTGTTGGTGGGAATGTAGTCTTCCCTGGGAGCTCAGATGGTAAAGCGTCTGCCTGCAATGTGGGAGACCCAGATTCAATCCCTGGGTTGGGAAGATCCCCTGGAAAAGGAAATGGAAACCCACTCCAGTACTCTTGCCTGGAAAATTCCATGAACAAAGGAGCCTGGTAGGCTACAGTCTATGGGATCGCAAAGAGTCAGACACGACTGAGCAACTTCACTTTGTACTTTGTACTTATGAAGAACAGTAGGGAAGTTTCTTAAAAAGCTAAAAATAGAGCTACCATATGATCCCATGGTACGTCGCCATTGCTATGACACCAAAGCAATCCCATGCCTGGGCATATACCTGGGGAAAACCATAATTTGAAAAGATGCATACACCACAATGTTCACTGCATCACTATTTATAACAGTCAGGGCACGGAAGCAACCTAAAGTCCATTAACAGAGGGATGAATAAAGGAGATACAGCAGTTATATACAATCAAATATTACTCAACCTTAACAAAGAACAAAATAATGCAGGAACATCAACACTCCTAGAGATTGTCATGGGCTTCCCTGGTAGCTCAGTGGTCAAGAATCTGCCTGCCAATGAAGGAGATGCAGGTTCAATTTCTGGGTCAGGGAAGATCACCAGGAGAAGGAAATTCTCGCCTGAGAAATTCTCATGGACAGAGGAGCTTAGCAGACTGTAGTCCATGGGGTTGCAAAAGAGTTGGACATGACTTAGCTACTAAACAACAACAAAGAACCTTCATACTGGATGAAGTATGTCAGACAAAGACAAATTATCTATCACTTGTATGTGGAATCTTAAAAAATGGTACAAATTAACTTATTTACAAAACAGAAATAGAGTCAAAGATGTGGAAAATAATCTTACAGAGGGGAACAACCAGAGGGGAAAGGGGGAAGATAAACTGGAAGGTTGAGTTTTACATATGTGTGTGCTCAGTCACTCAGTCATGTCTGGCTCTTTGTGGCTCCATGGACTATAGTCTGCCAGGCTCCTCTGTCTATGGAATTTTCCAGTCAAGAACACTGGAGCAGGTTGCCATTTCCTATTCCATGGGATCTTCCCATCCCAAGGATCAAACCTGAGTTTGTTGCATCTCCTGAATTGGCAGGCGGTTTCTTTGCCACTGGTGCCACCTGGGAAGCCCTTTACTTATACACACTCTTTTATATGCATGTGTGCTAAGTCTCTTCAGTCATGTCCATCTCTTGGTCACTCTATGAAGTATAACCCATCAGGCTCCTCTGTACACAGGATTCTCCAGGCAAGAATACTGGAGTGAGTTGCTGTACCCTCTTGCAGAGGATCTTCCCAACCCAGGGATCGAACCCAGGTCTCTTATGTCTCTTGCGTTTGCCTGGGCGTCCCTGATGGCTCAGAGGGTAAAGCGTCTGCCTACAATGTGGGAGACCTGGGTTTGATCCCTGGGTCACAAAGATCCCCTGGAGAAGGAAATGGCAACTCACTCCAGTACTCTTGCCTGAAAAATCCCATTGACGGCAAAGCCTGATAGGCTACAGTCCATGGGGTCGCAAAGAGTCGGACACGACTGAGCGACTTCACTTTATTACTAGTGCCACCTGGGAAGCCCATACACACACTACTGTATATAAAATAGGTAATTAATAAGGACACATTGTATAGCATGGCTTCCCTGGAGGCTCAGTTGGTAAGGAATCCTCCTGCAATGCGGTAGACCCAGGTTCTGTCTCTGGGTGGGGAAGGTCCTCTGGAGAAGGAAATGGTAACCCACTCCAATATTCTCACCTGGAAAGTGGGCTACTGTCCATGGAGTCACAAAGAGTTGGACATGACTTAGGGACTAAACCACAATTTTATAGCACCACTGTAGATCATATGAAACTCTACTCAATACTCTATAATGACTTATATGAGAAAATAATCTAAAAGAGTGGATATATGTATAATTGATCCATTTTACTGTGCATCAGATAATAAGGTAATGTAAATCCATCAAACAAAAATTTAAAATATAAAACAATTTAAAAATTAAAAAAAATAAATTTTATGTAATAAAATTTATATTTGGATATTAATTGGTTGTTTTAAATGTACTTTCATTTACTCTTTGGATCATTGTAACTCTATAACATAGATGGTATTGATATTTTTATCCCTATTTTACTGGTATGAGATAAGTAGAAAAGGAGATACTAAAACCCAGGTATTCTGATAAACTCCAAAGCCTTTAACATGACACGTTGCTCCTAATAAATATGTTACAGTATGCTGTCAAGTGAAAGGATTTTTTTTTCATTAAAAACCTATAATCATCACTCTATCTGATTTGAAAAATATACTTGAATTTATTTTTGGTGTAATTTAGCTGTTAGCCTTATAGCACTTGTTCTGAAAATGCCCCCAAAATGTCTAACTGTTATACATTGATCACTATATTTCTCCTTATTACATATTGTTCCTGTTTAGAAACCTGTAAGAAGCCACAAACCTTGGGGTTTGAATTACAGACTTTCTAAACCACCATACAACAGCTCCAGAATAAGTAAATGCCAATTTTATTAACATAATAGAATGACACGAAACAACTCAATAGCACCCCAGAATGTCTTGCCTTTTGGATGAGATGTGTTTAGATAGAATAAAAAGTATTACAATGATTTATTTATGATGGAAATAAGGCTATAAGCATAAAGTAATGGTGTATAAAGTAATTTTTAATTGCTGTACAAAGTTGTACCATGTTTTGGTGACAAATGAGCTAAGTTTACCCACGTGTCCACAAGAAAACTCAAGATTGTATTTGAATTTTAAGAAGAAAGGAGAGGGGGATAAGGAAGCTTTATTAATTTAAGTGAAAAATAACATTCTTTTAAATTTGAAAATAGAATTTTCTTTCCATCCTGAACCATACTAGTTTGTAATGTGCAACCTGAAGAGGGGCAATTATAAAGTAGTAAATACTGAGAATACAGATTTCCTCTTGTTGGGCTCCAAAATCAGAAAACAATTGCTTCTTGGCAGGCAAGTGATGACAAACCTAGACAGTAGATTGAAAAGCAGAGCAAGTGCTTTGCAGACAAAGGTCTATGTAGTTAAGTCTATTGTCTTCCCAGTGGTCACACATGGTTGTGAAAACTGGACCATAAGGAAAGGCAGAACACTGAAGAATTGATGCCTTTGAACTGTGGTGCTGGAGAAGAATCCTGAAAGTCACTTGGACATCAAGATCAAGCCAGTCAATCTTAAGGGAGCTCAACCCTGAATACTCACTGGAAGGACTGATGCTGAAGCTGTAGTATTTTGGCCATCTGATGTGAACAGATGACTCATTGGGAAAGTCCCTGATGCTGGGAAAGATCAAGAACAGAAGGAAAAGAAGACATCAGAGGATGAGACAGCTGGATGGCATCACTGATGCAATGAACATGATCTTGGGCAAACTCTAGGAGATGGTGAGGGACAGTGAGCCCTGGCATGCTGCAGTCCATGGAGTAGCAAAGAGTCAGACTGAGCAACTGAACAACAGTGAGAAAATACTGAGAAACTCCACAAAGCAAATATAGTCCAAACCCTTGTACAGTGAGAAGTAAAAACCAGAAATGAGGTCAAATAAAGCTTCAGTTTAAAAACAAGTAAAATTATCTGTATTTTGACCCACTGACTTATAATAAAATTTCATGAATATACTTTTTAACCCTGCTACTCTCTTCTGAGTAAAACATTTTAAATTACTTATGCCTAAAGCTTTCCTAGAACATTATTCATCTTATTGAAAAACTAATTACCTTCTCACTTTCCCATGAAAGAATAAGTGAGGTTAACATAAGGTGAGTGAATAAGAAAACCAAAAGAAAGAATGAAAAACAACGAAAAGTGTACTGGGAGAATATTTTCTTCACCAATATACCCAACAAGGTAAGTCCAATTCATTTTTTTTTTTTTTTTTTTTTCCTGATAACAGCTCATCACTATTCTGCTTTAGTGCCATTCCCATCCCCAGCCCTACCTGGGTGGATGGAACCTAGATAAATGCACTTAAACAAATGAATGGGATTAGGTGAATTGTTGTATTGATTAACCTGACATCTTCAGACATTTTAAAAAATTAAGAGCTTGAACTCAGTAGTCAGTATGTCAGATTTGGAATTGTTCCCCTGCCTCTTAATCATTTTATTAGCTTAAACATATTTCTTAACCCTTTGTTTCATTTTCCTCACTTTTATAAATGAGGATAATAAAAGCACCTATCTCAAATAGTTTTAGGAGGACTAAATTAGAAAAGACATAGCAAATGTTTAGTGTAATGCCTGGCATATAGGAAACATATTTTCTGTTATAATTGTTGTTGTCATCTAGAGAAAAATTGCAGTAATAATTTATATCTTTAAAAACATTAGCAATTCATCATATATAGTGATGACTTCAGCAATTTTCATAAACTGAGATAAACTAGAAATGGATTAAGAAAACAATCTTAATGCTCAACATTGCTAATTATTAGAGAAATGTAAATCAGAACTACAATGAGGTACCACCTCACACCAGTCAGAATGTCCACCACTAAAATGTCCACAAATAACAACTGCTGGGAAGGATGCAGAGAAAAGGAAATCCACTTGCACTGGAGATGGAAATGTAAACTGGTGCATCGACTATGGAGAACAGTATGGGGGTTCTTCAAAAAACTAAAAATAGAGTTACCATATGATGCTGCAATCCCACTCCTGGACATATATTTGGAAAAAACTCTAATTCCACAAGATACATGCACCCCAGTATTCATTGTAGCATTATTTACAATAGTTCAAGACATAGAAACAAAGTTGAATACTCCTCAGCCATATTAAAAGAAATAATACCATTTCCAGCAGCATGGATAGACCTAGATATTATAATACTAACTGAAGTATGTCAGAAAGAGAGAGGCAAATACCATATGATATCACTTATATGTGAATCTAAAATGTGATGCAAATGAACTTACCTGTGAAATAGAAACAGACTCACAGACACAGAGAACAGACTTGTGGTTGCCATGAGGGGGAGGTGGGGGAGGCATTGATTGATTGGGACTTTGAGATTAGCAGATGCACACTATTATGTATAGAACAAATGAACAACATGATCCTACTGCATAGCACAGGGGACTATTCATTACCCTGTGTTAAACCATAATGGAGAATAGCATGAAAAATAATGCATATATTTACATGTGTAACTGAGTCACTTTGCTGAAACAGTAGAAATTAATATGTTTGTAAATCTACTATACTTCAATAAAATTAACTTTATGAAAAATGAAAACAATCTTAATTTTATAAAAGATACCATCTGAGGACCTTCCACCTGGGACTCTTAGTGTATGTTATAGAAACATAACATGTTTTAAATTTCCTTACATATTTCTAATATGTCCAACATATTTCCTTAGATCACCCTTAGGGATAAACAAAGATAAGCTTCAATAACTGTTTCTTGAGTTATTTTTGATGAAGATTTTGTAGCTGCTACACGAGTTTGAATAAATCCTTGCATTTTTAAAAATTAAACTCAAACATAGCTTCAAGAAAAATGAGATGTGTTCCAAAAAAATTATATATAGTCTTATTCTTCAATTTCTTCACTGATAATAAAAGCAAGTAACTTCTACATTTGAAACATTATATAAACCTCTCTGGAACACAGTTTTTGCAATTTTTTTTTTCTTTTGATATTGAGTTGAAATTCTTTTTTTTTTTTCCCATTTATTTTTATTAGTTGGAGGCTAATTACTTTACAATATTGTAGTGGTTTCTGCCATACATTGACATGAATCAGCCATGGATTTACATGTATTCCCCATCCTGATCCCCCTCTTGCCTCCTCTCCACCCCATCCCTCTGGGTCTTCCCAGTGCACCAGGCCCGAGCACTTGTCTCAGGCATCCAACCTGGGCTGGTGATCTGTATATTTAATATATATTGATAGTATATTTAATGATATGATTTATATACTTTGGATTTTAATTAAATATGAAGAAAAAAATACATATACTTACTGTATGTTCACACTAAATTTTATGTTTACTTTATGTTAGAATAAATATAAACATTTTATGACACCATAAAAATAAAATACAGTTCATATCCAAAGAAACATTTTAGTTGGGACTTGTCTTTATATGGTTTGTCATTTTCTACAGATGCTATTTAAATAATAATGATGATAACAATAATGGGATAAAATTTATTGAGTGTTTATTTTATTATATATCATTCCATAGGTTAATATATTTTTACACATAATCACATATAAATGTTACAACAACTGAATGTTGAGTGAATGTAATCAAATTGTCCAAGTATTGAAATCAGCTAAGTTGAAAAACCAGGATTTGATCCATGCAATTCAGATTGCAAAGTGGAGTTTCTTAATATATAGTACAAACTGAAATATAGATGTCCTATTTAAGATAAAATCTAGCAATAATTCAAAGCAATGCCTCAGTTTTAAACTCTTATGTGTCTTTCAATGTATCCTTGAAAATATAATGTGATGGGAAATTGGGACACTAAATGTCATATTTTGGTTGAACAGCAGACTGTTTATATTCATAACTAAATAAATCACTTATTTAGTAATATTTTGTATGGCTATTATTTAAATACAGTAAATTGCAATATTGATTTTTCTCTAGACCACATATATCTCAGTTTAGACTGCTGAGTATTCTGTATTATCCTTAAATGCTTATATAATGTCAGAATAATTGTGCTAATTTTTATTTGAGCACTAAAGTATGATTATTTGATTGAAATAACTAATGGCTAGTATCATAGTGATGGTATAAAATGCTATTCCCCATTAAAGTCATTGTTTTGAACCAAAACTAAAGCCCAGAAATTAGGTTGGACACTAAAAATATGTTTACTAGATTAAAACCATTCAGAAATTGTGTTTAATTCTGGAACAATATTAGTCATTTGGTTACATTTAGTCTACACATTTGTAATAGAGTTAAATAAAATCACTTTATATGAAAAAAATTAGAAATACTCTAAGTTAACTTTTTCTCTATCTCTAAGTGGTAAAGCCTTGATGATCTTATTGATATCTGAATGTAGGATAGATTATAATTGTGATATATAAATTCACTGTGATATGAAGGTAGGATAGACAGTAGAGTGTTGAAAATTCAATCAAGAAATGTTAGAACTACTTCAGGCACGTTTTGAAGAATGAGTGTTTTGAAAAAGAAGGATCCATGGAAATGCTTCTATTACCATGAAAATTAGGACAATAATTTTATTCTTAAAATTAGGACAATTTGATAATCAATTGGTTATTGGCACCATTAAAATGAAGGAGTCAAAGATGTTTCCAGCCTTTTAAACTAAAGAGTTAGTTAAATATTTGTTAATTAGAAAAAAAATAAAATCATGAGGGTTCTGGTTTACAAGAAAATGAGTTTCAGCTTTTAATATTCAGAAAGAAATGCTTAACAGGGTGACAGGAATATCAGTAGGAGCTTAGTAGTAAGAGCAAGTCTTGAAAAGTGATAACTGAAATCAACTCACAAAACTTCAGAGAAAGAAAACAATTATATTAATCAGTTGTCTTTTGATTACAAGCAAGAGACACTGATCCAAAATCTTAATGAAAAGAGAGCTGTCTCAGAGACCCAACAGGCGAGAGGAAAATAGAACCTTCTATTAGAAGAAAGAACTTAAACTCCATGAGGGCACTTTCTTAACCTCTGTTTACATTCCTGCATCATTCTTCTTTTATTTCTCAGAATTAACTCATCTTATTTGGTCTACATGGTCTTCCCTGGTGGCTCAGAGGTTAAAGTATCTACCTGCAATGCAGGAGACCTGGGTTCGATCCCTGGGTCGGGAAGATCCCCTGGAGAAGGAAATGGCAACCCACTCTAGTATTCTTGCCTGGAGAATCCTATGGACGGAGGAGGAGGAGCCTGGTGGCCTACAGTCCATAGGGTCGCAAAGAGTCGAACATGACTGAGTGATTTCACTTTCACTTTCTTATTTGGTCTACATAAACAATTCATGGCTATAAAGTGCAACAAAATTTATTTCCCCTCTCTTGTCCTTTTTCTTGCTCCTTTTGGCTTTCCCTCTCCCCTTTCTTTCTTCTCAGTTGTAAGTTTCTAGAGGAAGAATCTGAATCATTTGTCTTTCTTTTAACAGTCAACAACAGTGAGAGATAAGCTGTGGGTGCATAATCATGCAGAAAATGGTTGCTTGTTAAATGTTGTAGAAAGTGAATATCACCTTCCGAAAAAGGATGTGGACACCTGCAGCATTGCAGGAAGTGATCTCTTCAGGGATCAAAGATAAAACCTGAATGAAACCTGTATTCCAGGACAAGATGGAAGAGAAGAAGGAAAAAAAAAAGAAAGAAAGAAAAGAAGCAAAGAGGAGTTAAAAAGAAAGTTAAGTCTCTAACACAGACACTGAAACCAAAGGAAATGAAAAATAAAAAGAAACATTATATTCAGCAGAAAAACAATGATTGCTTTGGGGACTGAGGAACCACCATTGAATGTAACCACTAAAGAATAATAAGTGAATTTCAGAATGTCATTTTCTGAAAAATAAGAAATGAGTTGCTACATGTTTTGATGAAATTCTAATAGTCTACTATATGAGTACTATACTATTGCCCTCAGACACTGGTATAATATTTAATGGCCTCCTCCCAAAAATAAGGAGAAGGGGAAAGTTAGGGAAATTTTGTATGCCATGACTAGTAAGAGCTAACTCACTCCTAGTGGATTCTTTAAATCTAAGCACTCACAAACTGTTGGTTAAAGGGTTCAATAATTTTATTGGGAAGGTAATGTTAAATGTACCAGTCTATGTTTTCTCAAATATAATCCATTGTCCTTAAAAAATAGTAGAGCACATGTCTCTGTCCAATATTGCAGAAGTTCTCCACATTTTCATGATTCCATAGGAGTGGATGAATGAACTGTAAACCTCTACAAAACTTTCCCAGATTCCCTAGAATGTATTCTGTGTATACCAGGAGAAATTTAGTATTATTATTATTTGAAATTTAGTATTTTTAAGTAAGCTACTCTTGTATTGTCCTGGGTTTTATTTTCCTATTATCCACATTTTTTTTCCTTTCCCCTGTTTGAAGACCATTTGCCTTGACAGAAGTTGTACAGTAAAAGTATTGGGTAGTTCTCTCTGTTATCTACCCAAAACACATCTGTCACAATCATTAGAAATAAAACTTCAATTTTCTTCTCAAGGCATAGTTCATTTTAGAGTTATTTCTTGTCTCTGTAACACCTTGTAGATGTAAAAATGCAGACACAGGTAAACTATGCCTTAGATCCCCTTGCAATTTAGTACAGAAATGAAAAAAATAAGAGAGAGAGAGAAATTCAGATAAAGTGGATAGGTGTGGGACAAGGCAATGACAATGTGGATGTCCTAAATGGAGCACAATGGGCTTCCTTAGTGGCTCAGATGGTAGAGTCTGCCTGCAATGCAGGAGACCAGGTTTCTATTCCTGTACTTAGAATATCCCCTGGAGAAGAGAATGGCAGCCCATTCCAGTATTCTTACTGGAAAATTCCATGAACAGAGAAACCTGGTGGGCTATAGTCCATGGTATCATAAACAGTTGGACACAATTGAGCAACTAACACTTAAATATGTTTATAATGCAAAATCTTAGTCAGTCTGAGTCCTAATGTGACTTGGCAGACACTTAAAATGTATGGCTGTAATTTTTCAGTGGTGAATTGGCTTCCTATGTATTGTAATTATTGTCCATCATTTTTAAAAATTATAAAGTGAACACAGATACTATTATGAGAAGTTATAATTCATGGTCACTCCATCATCAAATTTAATTTCCTCCACTTACATAAAAACAGGTCTTATTCTTTTAAAAGGTGTCCTCACTATAGGAAATAAATGATGCTCATTCCTGTCTCTATAATTTTACTTATGCTTTCAAATTCCTGTTTTCCTGTTCTATGTGTTACTTTTTGTGTATATATTCTACCCTTCCTTCAAGAATCAGGGCAAGCTCTGTGTCTCACATAAAGCATTCTCCAAGAACAAGGACTCCAACCTCAATATGCACATCTTGCTAACTCCCTTCACACTCAAATTCTATATTCCACAATGTATTATATTTTACATCATTCTTAACTCTTCATTTCTAAAATGTAGATCTTAAACTCTTATTATGCAATCTATTTCACAAATATATATTCATTATCAAGTAATGTCTTGTTTCATGAATGCACTTCTTTTGTCCATAGAAAATTACTATAGCAAGACTTGGCTAATTTCAGTACACTTATTGAAAAGGAGACTAAGATAAGTGTGGAGGATTAAATAGTGGGTTAAAAAAATTGTCATCTCATCTGTTATATTTTCAATGTTCCATAAGATAAATACATTCCTAAGAAAATAGTATTTGCACATTAACTGAGCTATCAGGGAAGTGCTAGCCTTATAAATAGGGATCAGTTAACACTCTGAAGATAAATCTATGCACAGTAATAAAACTGGCTGTGAAATTAGAACCTGAGAGAGAGGAAGGGATAATACAGATGGATGGTCTTATGGTAGATCTGAACATGGGAGGGGCTGTCCTAAGATGGCAGAGGAATAGGACAGGGAAACCACTTTCTCCCCCACAAATTCATCAAAAGAACATTTGAACGCCGAGCAAATTCCACAAAACAAATTCTGAACACTGGCAGAGAACATCAGGCACCCAGAAAAGGCAGTCCATTGTCTTCGAGAGGAGGTAGGACAAAATATAAAAGATAAAATGAGAGACAAAAGTTAGGGATAGAGACCTGTCCCGGGAAGGGAGTCTTTAAAGAGAAGTTTCCAAACACCAGGAAATCCTGTCACCAGCGGGTCTATGGGGAGTTTTGATATCTCAGAGGGCAACATAACCGGGAGGGAAAAATAAATAAACAAATAAATAAAACCCACAGATTACGTGTCTAACAGCAACTACCAACAGAAAAGTAGCCCAGACGCTCCCATCCACCACCAGTAAGCAGGGGCTGAACAGGGAAGAGCGGGCTGCATTGCTTAGGGTAAGGACCAGGCCTGAATACCCTGAGGATAATCTGAGGGAGCCAATGTGATATAGCAACTTAAACTGTGGATAGCCAGGAAGGGGGGGGTGAGGTGGGGAGAGAGAACTAGCCCATGAAAAGTCCTAACCTAAGGCACTGCCTTGGTATCTCTAATTTTCTTGAAGATATCTCTAGTCTTTCCCATTTTGTTGTTTTCCTATATTTCCTTGCATTGATCACTGAGGAAAGCTTTCTTATCTCTCCTTGCTATTCTTTGGAACTCTGCATTCAAATGGGAATATCTTTCCTTTTCTCCTTTGCTTTTCACTTCTATACTTTTTACAGTTATTTGTAAGGTCTCTTCAGACAACCATTTTGCCTTTTTGCATTTCTTTTCCATGGGGATGGTCTTGATCCCTGTCTCCTGTACAATGTCACGAACTTCCGTCCATAGTTCATCAGGCACTCTGCCTATCAGATCTAGTTCCTTAAATCTATTTCTCACTTCCACTGTATAGTCATAAGGGATTTGACTTAGGTCATACCTGGATGGTCTACTGGTTTTCCCTACTTTCTTCAATTTAAGTCTGAATTTGGCAATAAGGAGTTCATGATCTGAGCCACAGTCAGCTTCCGGTCTTGTTTTTGGGAAAGACTAGAGATCTCTTCAAGAAAAGTAGAGATACCAAGGGAACATTTCATGCAAAGATGGGTTCGATAAAGGACAGAAATGGTATGGACCTAACAGAAGCAGAAGATATTAAGAAGAGGTGGCAGTAATATACAGAAGAACTGTACAAACAACATCTTCACAACCTAGATAATCATGATGGTGTGACCACTCACCTAGAGCCAGACATCCTGGGATGTGAAGTCAAGTGGGCCTTAGAAAGCATCACGACGAACAAAGCTAGTGGAGGTGATGGAATTCCAGTTGAGCTATTTCAAACCCTGAAAGATGATGCTGAGAAAGTGCTGCACTCAATATGCCAGCAAATTTGGAAAACTCAGTAGTGGCCACAGGACTAGAAAAGGTCAGTTTTCATTCCAATCCCAAAGAAAGGAAATGCCAAAGAATGCTCAAACTACCACACTATTGCACTCATCTCACACGCTAGTAAAGTAATGCTCAAAATTCTCCAAGCCAGGCTTCAACAATACTTAAACCGTGAACTTCCAGATGTTCAAGATAGTTTTAGAAAAGGCAGAGGAACCACAGATCAAATTGCCAACATCCATTGTATTATCAAAAAAACAAGAAAGTTCGAGGAAAACATCAATTTCTGCTTTATTGACTATGTCAAATCCTTCGACTGTGGATCACAATAAACTGTGGAAAATTCTGAAAGAGATGGAAATACAAGACCACCTGACCCACCTCTTGAGAAACCTATATGCAGGTCAGGAAGCAACAGTTAGAACTGGACATGGAACAGACTGGTTCCAAATAGGAAAAGGAGTACATCAAGGCTGTATATTGGCACCCTGTTTATTTAATTTAAATGCATAGTACATCATGAGAAGCGCTGGGCTGGAAGAACACAAGCTGGAATCAAGATTGCTGGGAGAAATATCAATAACCTCAGATATGCAGATGACACCACCCTTATGGCAAAAAGTGAAGAGGAACTAAAAAGCCTCTTGATGAAAGTGAAAGAGGAGAGTGAAAAAGTTGGCTTAAAGCTCAAGATTCAGAAAACTAAGATCATGACATCTGGTCCCATCACTTTACGGGAAATAGATGGGGAGACAGTGGAAACAGTGGCTGATTTTATTTTTGGGAGCTCCAAAATCACTGCAGGTGGTGATTTCAGCCATGAAATTAAAAGACACTTACTCCTTGGAAGGAAAGTTATGACCAAGCTAGATAGCATATTAAAAAGCAGAGACATTACTTGCCAACAAAGGTCCATCTAGTCAAGACTATGGCTTTTCCAGTGGTCATGTATGGATGTGAGAGTTGGACTGTGAAGAAAGCTGAGCGCTGAAGAATTGATGGTTTTGAATTGTGGTGTTGGAGAAGACTCTTGAGAGTCCCTTGGACTGCAAGGAGATCCAACCAGTCCATCGTAAAGGAGATCAGTCCCGGGTGTTCATTTGAAAGACTGATGCTGAAGCTGAAACTCCAGTATTTTGGCCACCTCATGCGAAGAGTTGACTAATTGGAAAAGACCCTGATGCTGGGAGGGTTTGGATGCAGGAGGAGAAGGGGATGACAGCGGATGAGATGGCTAGATGGCATCACCAACTTGATGGGCATGAGTTTGAGTAAACTCCGGGAGTTGATGATGGACAGGGAGGCCTGGTGTGCTGCGAGCCATGGGGTCACAAAAAGTCGGACACGACTGAGCGACTGAACTGAACTGAACTGAAGGCACTGCCGAGTCACTCACAGAACAAAGGACTGAGCAAATACTGGAGGAGAACTAGCTGGCTGTGGACCGGCTCATCTCCCGCTGGAGGCAGGGAAGCAGGCAGGCGGTAGCCAGAGCCGGAAAGGGGCAAACTCAGCCCCAGAGACGGCATTCCTTACCAAACTGCAGTCAGGCTTCTGGTTGCTAACCAAGACTTCCTGGGATTCTGGATGGTTGACATCCACCGGGAGGGTCACAGCCAGAGATCAGCTCCCCAGAAGAGACACGTCACACAAGAGAAGGCACAACCGCTGCCACCCAGGAAACCAAGCGGCTGGGACCAGGGAGGTGATAAGACGCACCCGCCACCTAGGGAGAGTGTGTTCACCAAGCACCTGGTCGCCTGAGCTGCTCGGACTGGGAAGGGCACAAAACGCAGGCCCAAACCGAGTCTGTGCCTTTGGGGAGTACCCGAGAATCTGAACCTGAGCGGCTTAGACCTGGGAAGTGCATGCAACCTAGGGCCTGCTTTAGACAGTTAACATGCAGCGCAGCCTGGAGCCTGAGCAGTGTAGACCAGGAAAGCACACACGCCATGAGCGGGGACAAACCCAGTGTGACCCAGACACCGCAAGCACTCCCCACATACGCCAGTCAGATTTGTTTACAATGTTCCTCCCTCCCCACAGCACGACTAAACAAGTGAGCCTAAATAAGTGATCACCTTCGCCCCCTTGTGTCAGGGTGGAAATCAGACACTGAAGAGACCTGCAAACAGAAGAAGCCATAATAAACAGAGGGAACCGTTTTGGAAGTGACAGCGGCAACAGATTAAAACCCTGTAGTTAGCACTGGTTACACTGGAAGGAGCCTATAGATCTTGAAATGTATAAGCTGGAACAAAGAACTATCTGCAACTGAACTGACCCCACTCTGCCCGCAACAGCTCCAGAGTAATTCCTAGATATATTTTTACTATTCTCATTTTTAATTTTTTTAATGGTTAAGTCCTCTATTACTCCTTTAATTTTCATTTTTACAACCTACTATTACCTTGCAAAAAAAAATACCCTATTTTTAAAGCAAACTTCATATATACTTTTTTATAATTTTTTTGTTTTTTTTTTTAGTATTGTATTTTTGAGAGTCTAACCTCTACTCTAGATTTTTAATCTTTGCTTTTTGGTATTTGCTATCAATTTTGTACCTTTAAGAATCCAGTCTTCAATACCCATTTTTACTTAGGAGTGTGATTACTGGCTTGATTACTATCTCCTCCTTTTAACTCTCCTTTTTCTCCACCAGGTCACCTCTATCTCCTCCCTCCCCCTTCTCTTCTCTACCCAACTCTGTGAATCTCTGTGTGTGTTCCGGGCTGTGGAAAACAGTTAGGGACTGATTACTGTCTAGATCTGTCTCTCTCCTTTTGATTCCCCCTTTTCTCCTCCTGGTCACCTCTATCTCTTTCCTCCCTCTTCTCTTCTCTATTTAACTCCGTGAACCTCTCAGAGGATTCCTGACTGTGGAGAGCACATAGGGAATTGATTACTTGCCAGACTGCTCTCCCCTCTTTTGATTCCCCCTGTTCTCCTGGTCACATCTCTCTCCTTCCTCCCTCTTCTCTTCTGCATGTAACTCTGTGAACCTCTCTGGGTGTCCCTCACTGTGGAGAATCTTTTTGCCATTCATCTCATTGTTTTATTATCAGTGCTGTATGGATGGAGAAGTCTTGAGGCTACTGTAAGAATAAGACTGAAAATCAGAAGCAGGAGGCTTAAGCCCCAAAGCTGAGAACACCAGAGAACTCCTGACTCCAGGGAACATTAATCAATAAAAGATCATCAAAAATCTCCATACCTACACTGAAACTAAGCACCACCCAAGAGACAAAAGTTCCAGAGCATATGTACCACACAAATTCTCCAGAAACACAGGAACATAGCCCTGAACTTCAGTATACAGGCTGCCCAAAGTCACACCAAACTCATGGACATCTCAAAACTCACTACTGGACACTTCATTGCACTCCAGAGAGAAGAAATCCAGATTCACCCACCAGAACACCAACGCAAGGTTCCCTAACCAGGAAACCTTGACAAGCCACTCGTCCAACACCACCCACAGGGAGGAATCTCCACAATAAAGAGGAACCACAAACTGCCAGAATACAGAAAGGCCACCCCAAACACAGCAATCTAAACAAGATGAAAAGGCAGAGAAATACTCAGCAGGTAAAGGAACATGATAAATGCCCACCAAACCAAACAAAAGAGGAGGAGATAGGGAGTCTACCTGAAAAAGAATTCAGAATAATGATAGTAAAATGATCCAAAATCTTGAAAACAAAATGGAGTTACAGATAAATACCCTGGGGACAAGGATTGAGAAGATGCAAAAAATGTTTAACAAGGTCCTAGAAGAAATAAAAAAGAGTTAATCAGTAATGAATAGTACAATAAATGAGATAAAAAACACTCTGGAGGGAACCAACAGTAGAATAATGGAGGCAGAAGATAGGATAAGTGAGGTAGAAGGTAGAATGGTAGAAATAAAGGAAGCAGAGAGAAAAAAAGAAAAAAACGAATTGAAAGAAATGAGGACAACCTCAGGGACCTCTGGCACAATGTGAAATGCCCCAACATTCAAATCATGGGAGTCCCAGTAGAAGAAGACAAAAAGAAAGGCCATAAGAAAATACTTGAGGAGATAATAGTTGAAAACTTCCCTAAAATGGGGAAGGAAATAGTCACCCAAGTCCATGAAACACAGAGAGTCCCAACAGGATAAACCCAAGGCAAAACACCCCTAGACACATATTAATCAAATTAACAAAGATCAAAAACAAAGAACAAATATTAAAACAGCAAGGGAAAAACAACAAATAACACATAAGGGGATTCCCATAAGGATAACAGCTGATCTTTCAACAGAAACCCTTCAGGCCAGAAGGGAATGGCAGGACATACTTACAGTGATGAAAGAAAAAAACCCTACAGCCCAGATTACTGTACCCAGCAAGGATCTCATTCAGATATGAAGGAGAAATCAAAAGCTTCACAGACAAGCAGAAGCTGAGAGAATTCAGCACCACCAAACCAGCTCGTTAACAAATGCTAAAGGATCTTCTCTAGACAGGAAACACAGAAAGAGTGTATAAACTCGAACGTAAAACAACTTAGTAAATGGCAATGGGATCATACTTATCAATAATTATCTTAAATGCAAATGGATTGAATGCCCCAACCAAAAGACAAAGACTGCCTGAATGGATACAAAAACAAGGTCCGCATATATGCTGCTTACAAGAGACCCACCTCAAAACAAGGGACACCTACAAAGTGAAAATGAAGGGCTGGTAAAAGATACTTCACACAAATGGAGACCAAAAGAAAGCAGGAGTAGCAATACTCATGTCAGATGAAATAGACTTTAAAATAAAGGCCGTGAAAAGAGACAAAGGACACTACATAATGATCAAAGGATCAATCCAAGAAGATGTAACAATTATAAATATACATGTACCCAACGTAGGAGCACCACAATATGCAAGGCAAATGCTAGCAAGTATGAAAGAGGAAATTAACAATAACACAATAATAGTAGGAGACTTTAATACCCCACTCACACCTATGGATAAATCAACTAAACAGAAAATTAACAAGGAAACACAAACTTTAAATGATACAATGGACCAGTTAGACCTAATTGATATCTATAAGACATTTTACCCCAAAACAATGAATTTCACCTTTTTCTCAAGTGCACATGGAACTTTCTCCAGGATAGATCACATCATGTCCATAAATCTAGCCTTGTTAAATTAAAAAAAAAATTGAAATAATCCCAAGCATCTTTTCTGACCACAGTGCAGTAAGATTAGATGTCTATTACAGGGAAAACACACACACATACACACACACACACACACACACACACACAATTAAAAATTTCAACATATGGAGGCTAAACAACACACTTCTGAATAGCCAATAAATCACAGAAGAAATAAAAAAAAAATCAAAATCTGCATATAAATGAATAAAAATGAAAACACAACAACCCAAAACCTATGGGACACTATAAAAGCAGTGCTAAGGGGAAGGTTCATACCAATATAAACTTACCTCAAGAAACAAGAAAACAGTCAA
Source organism: Odocoileus virginianus (assembly GCF_023699985.2). Taxonomy (NCBI): domain Eukaryota; kingdom Metazoa; phylum Chordata; class Mammalia; order Artiodactyla; family Cervidae; genus Odocoileus; species Odocoileus virginianus. The sequence continues at coordinate 21,246,503 of NC_069698.1, forward strand.
ATAAATAATCTAACTCTACACCTAAGACAACTATAAAAGGAAGAAATGAAGAATCCTAAGGTTAGTAGAAGAAAATAAATCTTAAAAATTAGGACAAAATAAATGCAAAAGAAACAGAGACTGTAGCAAGAACCAACAAAGCTAGAAGCTATTTCTTTGAGAAGATAAATAAAACGGACAAACTACTAGCCAGACTCATCAAGAAATAAAGGGAGAAGAATCAAATCAACAAAATTAGAAATGAAAATGGAAAAATCACAATAGACAACACAGAAATACAAAGAATCATAAGAGACTACTACAACAACTACAGGCCAATAAAATGGACAACTTGGAAGAAATGGACAAGTTCTTAGAAAAGTGTAACTTTCCAAAACTGAACCAGGAAGAAATAGAAAATCTTAACAGATCCTTCACAAGCACAGAAATCGAAACTGTAATCAGAAATCTTTCAGCAAACAAAAGCCCAGGATCAGACGGCTTCACAACTGAATTCTACCAAAATTTAGAGAAAAGCTAACACCTCTCTTACTCAAACTCTTCCAGAATATTGCAGAGGAAGGTAAACTTCCAAACTCATTTTATGAGGCAACCATCACCCTAATACCAAAACCAGACAAAGATGCTGCAAAAAAAGAAAACTGCAGGCCAATATCACTGATGAACATAGATGCAAAAATCCTTAACAAAATTCTAACAAACAGAATCCAACAACATATTAAAAAAATCATACACCATGACCAAGTGGGCTTTATCCCAGGGATGTAAGGATTCTTTAATATCTGCAAATCAATCAATGTAATATACCACATTAACAAATTGAAAGATAAAAACCATTTGATTATCTCAACAGATGCAGAGAAAGCCTTTGACAAAAATCAACATCCATTCATAGTGAAAACCCTCCAGAAAGCAGGAATAGAAGGAACATACCTGAACATAATAAAAGCTATATATGGCAAACTCACAGCAAACATTATCCTCAATGGTGAAAAATTGAAAGCATTTTCCCTAAAGTTAGGAAAAAGACAAGGGTGCCCACTCTCACCACTACTATTCAACATAGTTTTGGAAGTTTTGGTCACAGCAATCAGAGCAGAAAAAGAAATAAAAGGAATCCATATTGGAAAACAAGAAGTGAAACTCACTGTTTGCAGATGACATGATCCTCTACATAGAAAACCCTAAAGACTCCATCAGAAAATTACTAGAGCTAATCAATGAATATAGTAGAGTTGCAGGATATAAAATTAACACACAGAAATCCCTTGTATTCCTATACACTAACAATGAGAAAGCAGAAAGAGAAATTAAGGAAACAATTCCATTCACCATTGCAACGAAACAAATAAAATAGGAATTTATCTACCTAAAGAAACAAAAGACCTATATATAGAAAACTATAAAACACTGATGAAAGAAATCAAAGATGACACAAATAGATGGGGAAATATGCCATGTTCATGGATTGGAAGAATCAATATAGTGAAAATGAGTATACTATCCAAAGCAATCTATAGATACAATGCAATTCCTATCAAGCTACCAATGCTATTTTTCACAGAACTAGAACAAATAATTTCACAATTTGTATGGAAATACCAGAAACCTCAAATAGCCAAAGCAATCTTGAGAAAGAAGAATGGAACTGGAGGAACCAACCTGCCTGACTTCAGGCTATACTACAAAGCTACAATCATCAAGACAATATGGTACTGGCACAAAGACAGAAATATAGATCAATGGAACAAAATAGAAAGCCCAGAGATAAATCCACGAACCTATGGTCACCTTATCTTTGACAAAGGAGGCAAGACTGTACAATGGAAAACAGACACTCTCTTTAACAAGTGGTGCTGGGAAAACTGGTCAACCACTAGTAAAAGAATGAAACTAGAACACTTTCTAACACCATACACAAAAATAAACTCAAAATGGATTAAAGATCTAAATGTAAGACCAGAAACTATAAAATTCCTAGAGGAAAATATAGGTAAAACACTCTCCGACATAAATCACAGCAGGCTCCTCTATGACTCACCTCCCAGAGTAATGGGAATAAAAACAAAAATAAACAAATGGGACCTAGTTAAACTTAAAAGCTTTTTCACAAAGAAGGAAACTATAAGCAAAGTGAAATGACAGTCTTCAGAATGGGAGAAAAATAATAGCAAACAAAGCAACTGACAAAGAATTAATCTCAAAAATATACAAGCAACTTCTGCAGCTCAATTCTAGAAAAATTAACGACCCAATCAAAAAATGGGCCAAAGAATTAAACAGACATTTCTCCAAAGAAGACATACAGATGGCTAATAAACACATGAAAAGATACTGAACATCACTCATTATCAGAGACATGCAAATAAAAACCACAATGAGGTACCATTTCACGCTGGTCAGAATGACTGCTATCCAAAAATCTACAAACAATAAATGCTGGAGAGGCTGTTGAGAAAAGGGAACCCTCTTACATTGTCAGTGGGAATGCAAACTAACAGCCACTATGGAGAACAGTGTGGAGATTCTTTAAAAAACTGGAAATAGAACTGCCATATGACCCAGCAATCCCACTGTTGGGCATACAAACAGAGGAAACCAGAATTGAAAGAGACACGTGCACCCCAATGTTCATCACAGCACTGTTTATAATAGCCAGGACATGGAAGCAACCTAGATGTCCATCAGCAGACGAATGGATAAGAAAGCAGTGGTACATATACACAATGGAATATTACTCAGCCATTAAAAAGAACACATTTGAATCAGTTCTAATGAGATGGATGAAACTGGAGCCTCTTATACAGAGTGAAGTAAGTCAGAAAGAAAAAGTCCAATACAGTATACTAATGCATATATATGAAATTTAGAAAGATGGTAATGATAACCCTATATGCGAGACAGCAAAAGAGACACAGATATATAGAACAGTCTTTTAGACTCTGTGGGAGAAGGAGAAGGTGAGATGATCTGAGAGAATAGCATTGAAACATATATGTTATCAAATGTGAAATAGATTGCCAGTCTAGGTTCAGTTCACGAGACAGGATGCTCAGGGCTGGTGAACTGGGATGACCCAGAGGGATGGGATGGGGAAGGAGGTGGGAGGGGGGTTCAGGATGGGGAACACATGTACACCCATGGATGAATCATGTCAATGTATGGCAAAAACCACTATAATACTGTAAAGTAATTAGCTCCCAACTAAAATAAAAGAAAGAAATAAAACCTTCCATCATTCCTCCTGAGAACACAGGGGAAGATATTAGCAGGGCAGTATTGAATGATGAAGAGTCAGAAATTCCCCACAAAGAATAGACAAAATAAGCTTGCATTGTTTAAATGCTGGTAGCATCAGGAAATTTGCGAGTTGTTTTACATATTTTCCTTAATCCTAGCAACAACTTTTTGAATTATTTGTTTTCACACTCTGTGGATTAGAAAACTTAAAATAACAAATGTATGGCTAATAAAGTTATTACAGTGTTGTTAAATAAAATGAAAGAGGAAAATATTATATATTAGGTATATAAGAAGGAAAAAGCACTTTTTAGAAGTACAGATTGTTCTAGAGAACACAAAATTGAAATACACAAACTGTAAACTTATGACATAGTATTTTATATGTGTATATATATGTATATATATACACACACATTTGAATTATTTCAAAGTCATAAAGACTTTGATACATCAAGCCAAAATTCTTTTTCTTTCAGGGAGACATTCTGGTATTAGGCAAGCACATCCTCTCTCATGAAAATGTATTTTCAGGATTCTAGCAAATGAAAATATAACTAGGAAATAGAAGAAAAGCCATAAATGGAAAATTGGAGTTTATAATATTCAATTTTTAAAGGATAAAATTTTCTTTTCACATAATTCTATAAAGGCATGTTCAATTCTGAGACTTTCCATTAGCTTTATTTTATGCTGTATTTTTCCAATTCACAATTTTATCAAGGAAACTAAGATCAACAGGCAAAATGTTGGGCATAAAAATACCTTATTCCACTTGGAATAAAGTGGAAAGTAAAGCAAGAAAATAAGTACACAATCATGCAAACACAGGCACATATCAGAAACTAAATAATTAAAATAATATATATTTGTAGAAATTTACAATATCTACACACAGAACTGGTATTATTATGAACAGCATTCGCTCTATTGCTCAAGAGGATGCAGAAGACTGAGCAGAAAACAAACATGGTGAATCATGCAGAATGGACAGTTTGCTCAGTAGCTCACCTTTAACTTTATTCTTTGAAGCAGCCGCTGGTACCAAGGAAAGATTGCACAAGAAGAGAACAAACATATTAGTATATTAGATAGTCTCTAATAAGAAAAAGAGATTTGTTATCACTGTTAGTTAAAGTTTTAAATGATACATTTATGATTACATAATGAACACACTTCAGATGACTGGGACTTGTAACAAAGAAAATGACAATTGGCTATATTTTGTTAATATAGATTAACGTCTTTGGAAAAGAAAGAGTAAACTAGATAGGAGCCACAGATTGTGAGTAGCAACTGCAAGACACAGAATTCTTTTTAAGAACTGTGTATTTTTCTTTCTCTGTCCTCTTTAACTAAACTTTAGTTAATAATTCAATTACAATACCAATATAATTTCATGTTATTTAACAATTAAAATGCAATTCATAACATTTGGATAAAAAGCAAGGGCAGGCCATTTGCATTTATTCAATGCTTACTTAGTTGCCAAAGACTTTGCTATTTTTGGCTTCTCTGATAGTTCAGTTGGTAAAGAATCATGCCTGCAAAGCAGGAGACCTAGGTTCGATCCCTGGGTTAGGAAGATGCCCTGGAGAAGGGAAAGGCTATGTACTCCATTATTCTGGCCATGAGAATTTCATAGACTGTTTAGCCCATGGGTTCGCAAAGAGTCAGACACGACTGAGAGATTTTCACTTTCACTTTTGTTATTCTTACAAAAAAAATAACATATATACTTTGTGCATTTTGTTTCCAAAAACAAGATCATATTATATGTAATTCTTTACAGTCTGCTTTTTGCACATTTTCCAGGTTAACACACAGCGTTCTAATTCACTAATTTTAATAGTTGTATATTTTCCTATAAAGTGTATGAAATAAAGGGCTATTTCCCTGTTTATAGTAAATCAGGTTGTCTTTAGGTTTTTTGCTTGTTTTTACTGCTAATAACAACACTGCAAAACACAATCTGTGTCATATCCCTTATATACCATACTGGTGTTTTGCTTCCATTGGACAGATTCCCAAGTTATTTTCATATAAATATTTCTATTGAGTTAACCTCTGACAAAGAATACTTTAAATATTGCTGGTGGAGCTCTAGAAGAAGTTGGGATAAATATATGCAGCTATATTAAATTCTAAAATAAGAGGAAGACAGCAAAATGAAATAAACGAAAGTACAGAATCTAGTGATCCAAGTAACTGCTATGCTGGGGTGTTCTCAGACTTTTTAAACCACAAGCTTTGTCACTTAACTTTTCTTAATATTTGCTTTTCAATTAAATTGTGTTGTTTCTAAGATTACACAAAGCTGAAGGACTTATTGTTAGATTAAGAAAAAATATTATTTGACTAAATTTCAAAGAAAATATTTCAATATATCAGTATACTGAATTGTTCATGTGAAAAGAAATTTTATATCAAATTCAAATTAATCACAACATTTTTAGCACAAATTGAAGGTAAAATTGCCAAAAAACTTTAGAAATTTTTGAGGCAGCAGTACAAAATATGTTAATAGAAGCAACTAATCTTTCACAAAAAAAAAGCTTTTTGTTAAAAATTAGTGACATAAAAATAGAGAAGGCAATCTTTACATTTCTCAGTGGGACCAAGATGAATTATTTAAAGTTGTCAAACATTACATGAAAGCAGGTGGTTTTATTCTTAGATTATTGGTTAGATAACAAAATAAAAAGGAAAGAAAAACAAAAGCTCAATGTCTGTTTCTGTGTGTGTTCAGGCAGCTAATACTAGACTAGGCTGGTTAATATAATTGGAAAGAGGCCAGGCTACCAGGCTTGTTAGCCCAATTATAATTCTCTACATATTCAATAAAAGAAGCCAAGATGACAGCAAGACTGTTATAAATGTCATGTTCAATACTTGTAAGACTTTCCATTGTCAGCACAGTCCAATTATAAGTCAATTGTAACATGCACATTGCACACTACCCAAAAGTGCCTGAAAATTATTTAAAAAATACAATTTTTGTGGTTCACAGTTAAAATGAAAAGGAAGTAAAGGTACTTTGACCAGAGAAAATTTTAGATATAACATTAACATTTCTTCACCTTTATGATAAAGAGGCAAGTTGTAACTATAATATTACAGTTGTTCACACTTTTTTCCAGAGATGATTAGTTATAATATTAAATTTGTAACTGCTAATAATGATATTAGTAATGTGAAAATTTGTGTATGTAATTTTTGAAGAAAAATCATGTGATAATGATTGAAACATCAGAGCTGTTTACATATGGATGCTGAATAGTTAATGAATATTAGGCATTATATTGAGGTTTATCTTCAAAATCTCCAATACAGATGATCAAAAAGTAAAAATACAATTAATTGATTGTCACCAATTAATTATTTCATTGAATTAATCAACTGTCTATTTGAAATATATCACTAATAATTCTGCAGAGAATTGGTGAATCTAAAACAGTGATTCTCAAAATGAAGCATAGGAGCTAGAAGTAGGGCAATGGGCATTCTCAGACGAGATTGGATGAAATTTACTTACCTCAAAATTCGTATGACCTAGTCAAATGTCCCCTATTCTTTAATTTCTACTCTCATTTTAAAACTAATGTCATAACAAAACGGTCATATGTTTGTTAGTGTTTGCAATGTCTGAATAATATATAACATACTAGATTAGTAGCTACCTTTAGAAGTGTTTTACAAAAGGTTTCTTAGCAATAAAACATTTAGTAAATAGCAAATATATTACTGGAATTTATTCACAGAAAGAACACTAAAATATTATGGATCTTTTTATTTTAGTATTATGTAGTCTTTAAAAAATACTTTAGTATTTTAACCCAGTGTTTGTTTGTTTTTTTCTTTTATTCTTCCTTCCATAAACAGATTTGTAGTTAGGGAATTGCTGTTTCTTAATAGAGATGCAATAAACTTGGCAAGTACTTTGACTTTCCAAGGAGACAGAGGTTCTTGACATCTGTAACTTCATACTCAGATACGTTATGTTTTTCCCTGCCCAAGATTTAATCTATAATTAGACAAAACAAAACAGAATCCCATTGCCATTAAAAGACACTACACAGTATAATTTTTAAAATAAGAGAGTTCCTCTTAGAGACATATGAGCAAACTACAAAAATAAGAGACAATATATTGCATTACTTCCAAGTGAAAACTAAGAGATCCAAAATATTACAAAACTGGGAAGCAGAGATGTGACTTTTTCTAGGTCACAAACCTATTTGGTAGTAAAAGTACAACCAAAACAGTATGCTGAGCATGTATATTTTAAAATCCGCTGTGTGTATGTGCATGTGCTCAGTGTGTCTGACTCTGCCACCCTATGGACTGCAGCCCACCAGACTCCTCTGTCCTTGGAATTTCCCCTGCAAAAATACTGGAGCAGGTTGCCATTTCTTTCTCCAGGGGATCTGTCTGACCCTGGGACTGAACCCACATCCGCATCTTTTGCATTGGCAGGCAGATTCCTTATCAACTAAGCCACTGGGGAAGCCCCCAAATCCACTATATCAAAATGCAATCATTAGGTATAGTATAGCAATGTAATGTTAACCAATATCAGGTGAGTTTTATTCCTTTTTACAAAGAAAGAACTCACACTGATTTTAAAAGTACTATACTGATTTATCAGACACTTACCACCTTATTATAGTCCTTTCAAGATATAGAAATTAAAATAATTGCATTTCAGAGCTAGATAACCACCCACATCTCTCCCTTCTTCACTAACTATCCAGAACAAAGTTAAACACATTTTTATACTAATCACTTGAGATTTATTTAAAATAACATTGTTCTTAGCTATCAACTAACATCATATAAACATGGGAATTTTCTTCTAAGACTCATTAGAATCTGAAAACTTGAAAAACTGTGACTTTATCTAATCGCTGTCACAAGTTTTTCTTTCTTAATAACCACACAAATTTGACAGTGGAAAAATGTGTAAAAATGATGCTTGAGAAAGAAACATTTGCTGAAAGAGATATACTCAAGAGTAATCAAGTATTTAATGAGTGGAAACTTCTCCTCACACTACTATCACCGTCAGTAGACAAAGAGGAAATAACAGAACTCAAAAACCACCATTTTACAATCTTTAAAAAGTTTGTATATGTAAGCTTTAGGCAGATATGTAGTAATACATAAAGTTAACATCATTAAAATGGAGACTATCAGACTCTTGGAAGTACACAATATAATTTAAGAAATATTTTTTGCAATATAACCAAATCTGGATACAATTGTGCCTCTACATAGAACTTCCAAAATCCAGTGCACACAAGGAACAAAAAATGCATTAAGTCAATGCACTTAGTCTAACCTTGAATGTGGAAATCAAGTGGAAGATATTTTAATACTTGTTCCTTTAGCAAATAGATATTAGGGATAAAAATACCAGTTTAAGGGGCAACTTGAGAGACAAATCAAACAAATGACATGTACAGATTACTTTGGATCCCTATTTGAACACTTGATAGTTTACAGTATTTAAGAATTGTTGTTAATACTTAAGTGCAACCAGTTAAGTCGCTCAGTCATGTCCGTCTCTTTGCGACCCCATCGACTGCAGCAGCCAGGCCTCCCTGTCCATCACAAACTCCCGGAGCTTACTCAAACTCATGTCCATCTTGTCGGTGATGCCATCCAACCATCTCACCCTCTGTCATCCCTTTCTCCTCCTGCCTTCAATCTTTCCCAGCATCAGGATCTTTTCCAATAAGTCAGTTCTTTGCATCAGGTGGCCAAAGTATTGGAGTTTCAGCTTAGCATCAATCCTTCTAACAAATATTCAGGACTGATTTCCTTTAGGGTTTACTGGTTGGATCTCCTTGTGGTCCAAGGGACTCTCAAGAGTCTTCAACACCACAGTTCAAAAGCATCAATTCTTTGGCACTCAGCTTTCTTTATAGTCCAACTCTCACATCCATACATGACTAATAGAAAAACCATAGCTCTGACTAGATAGACTTTTGTTGGCAATGTCTCTGCTTTTTAATACACTGTCTAGGTTGGTCATAGCTTTTCTTTTTCTGAAAGTTGAGTTTTAAGTCAACTTTTTCACTCTCCCCTTTCTCTTTCATCAAGTGAAATTTCATTAAGTGAAAATTTTAATGACTTATTATAACTTTATTTTTAAGTGATTACCTTTACACAAAACTAAATATGAAAATAGATCAGTTGTTGAGATTCCTTTCAAAATAATCTTGAAATGCATAATGTTGATGATGTTTTCTATTTTTGTGGATGATTGAAACTTCTGATAGTAAAGTAATTATAAAATTTTACTTTATTTCTTGACATCAATGTTGTTATAATATGATTACATGCAATAGTGTATATAAAATAGACAGTACTGGTTATATATTGGTATTTGTATTGAATGAGATAATTTCATCATGTAAGTAAAATATTACTGGTATGTGCAAGGCAAACATGCACAATCACAATAATTTTGGTTTATGAGACATTTCTCCAAAATGTGGGACACAGTAATTTCCTCTGTGAAATAACCACTTTGCTTCTACAGAAATGAAGCAGAAGCTTATTTTAAGCTTCTAACTATGATATTCATATGTATTTTGAGAATTAAGTGATCTATATAATTATTTCTTTTCCATGCTTCCTCAGCCTATAATGATGAATTAATTATATGTATCAAAATAACTCATTTTGTATTAAGATTCTTTATCCACTGTTTTATATGATTCTACCACTGATAGTTTACATACTAAATATTTATACTACTTTATCCTATATTTATTTATTTTGCCGTCAAGAATCTCTTTAAATATCATGACTCACTACCAATTTATAAATTTATTTTTCTTTTGCTATATTCCATACTGCCCAGAGGCTTATGACTTTTACCTTGATAAATATAGGAAGAGGATTTCAAGACTTTGTAAATAAAAAAAATAAATAAAATTGGACTCAAACTCATGCCTCTAGAAGATACTAAAAAATAACTTCAAACTCTTAGATGTATCAGTCATATATTATTATGAAAGCTTTGAGGCAGTACCAGAATAAAAGGTTCTCAATAAATAAAGTACATGGGCATCCTTTGAAGTTATATTTTATGTCTGTTACTAAACCAGGAAGCTATCTTATAAATATTCTAAATCTATAACTGGAATAAAATATAGCACTGAGGATTAGTCTTCTATTATCCCCCAAATCCTTAGAGGCTGCTTTTAATGGGTAAATTTAGGATACATACCTTAGATTGTTGCTAAGTGCATGAAAACTATTAGATTTGAGACATGTTTTATAAACAGATACTTAGAAAACTAAATTCTAACATCAGTGAGATTGGTCAAATTTCCTATTTTCTAGATGTTGTAATTATATTTTCAGTTGTTTTTCTATTAATTACTGTATTAATTAGAGATTTTCTGCTCAATAATACATTTAAAAATATATTTTACTTTACTAGATTAAACATATTTTTTGGGCTTCAAAAGCACTGCAGATGGTGACTGCAGCCATGAAATTAAAAGGTGCTTGCTCCTTGGAAGAAAAGTTATGACCAACCTAGATAGCATATTAAAAAGCAGAGACTACTTTGCCAACAAAGGTCTATCTAGTCAAAGCTATGGTTTTTCTAGTAGTCATATATGGATGTGAGAGTTGGACTATAAAGAAAGCTGAGCTCTGAAAAATTAATGATTTTGAACTGCGGTGTTGGAGAAGACTCTTGAGAACCTCTTGGACTGCAAGGAGACCCAACCTGTCCATCCTAAAGGGAATCAGTCTGAATATTCATTGGAAGGACTTATGCTGAAGCTGAATCTCCAATACTTGGCTACCTGATGTGAAGAACTGACTCATTGGAAAAGACCCTGATGCTGGGAAAGATTGAAGGTGGGAGAAAGGGATGACAGAGGGTGAGATGGTTGGATGGCATCACCCATTCAAAGGACACAACTTTGAGTCAACTCTGAGAGTTGGTGATGGACAGAGAGGCCTGGCATGCTGCGGTACATGGGGTCACAAAGAGTCAGACATGACTGAGTGACTGAACTGAACTGAAGTAAATGACACTTTTTTATCCATAAATAGTAATGGTAAAATAGTAAAGCAACTGTATATGAATGTTGAATACTTTTGGAGCCATCAAAGTTCTCCAATTCTCATGTAGAACCAATAAGAGTATGGCATCTACCAATGAGAGTTCACATTCCAAGACAGACAGTGACATGAGGAAAATAATAGGACACAAACATTCTCTCCATGTGTGTTTGTGTTTATGTGTGTATGTGTGTATGTTTGCATGTGTGTGCACTCATTTGTGTCCAACTGTTTGTAGCCCCAGGGACTATAGCCTGCCATGCTTCTCTGTCTATGGAATTTTCCAAGCAAGAATACTAGAGCAGGTTGCCATCTCCTTCTCCAGGGGATCTTCCTGGCCCAAGGATCAGACTTGTGCCTCTGTGTCTACTGTACTGGCAGGCAGGCTCTTTACTAGCTGAGCCACCATGGAAGGCCTGTCTGTATGTGTGTGTGTGTGTGTGTGTGTGTGTGTGTGTGTGTACATAAAATACAATATTATGTAATCACTTTGTATAATCCTATACATATATAGCAGTTTACTCAGTTCATATTATATTATTGATATCTATTACTTTTTATTTAGAAAAATAACTGGACTCGGTGCTAGTGTTGAGAACAGTTTTCAATCAGAGAACCAGAGTAGCATCCAAGAAAACACATTTATTGACTGATAGCAGATTTGCAATCATTATAATAGATGACTGGGATTCACTGATGTAAGGGAGATAATTTATACCACTTGGAATTTACATGGACCTCAAGAGTTTACAGCTTGGATTTCAAGGGAGTAGTGACAGGAAATGGGTCAAGGGGTGGAAACAGAAAAAAAAAAAAATTGACAGAAATAATCAGATGTTTTCATGAGACATTTTTGAGAAGGTATATAAATACAGAAGGATGTGAAACTCAGCAATATGTACTGATTTAGCCTATAGCATTCAAGAAAATAGTCATGAAGTAAACATGAACTCAATGTACCCTAACTCCTAATTTCTAGATAGTGGGTTAATTCTGGAAAAGCTGTGAAAATAGAGAACATGATTAGCAATAATTTAAGAGAATCTATCTAATCAGCCTTAGCGTAAGGGCAGGTAACTTGTTCAGTTTCCAAGGGATCCAAGGACAATCATTTCAGTGGGCTGGCCAAGTCAAACTTCTCCATGCATAATCATTTGAGCAAGAAATACTTGGTTTTAACCTCTGGTGAATCATCCCAGTAAGGAGCTCAAGCAAGGTGAAAGGTGACCTCCAGAATGTTGTGCATCAGATGTTGTTGCTTCCATGATCTCATCTTGACTCATACTTCAGAAAGAAGCATGATTCCCTAAAATTAAATCATCCACACTACAATAGCTCAGACCCAGAACACATACACTGAACATACATTCTTATTACATTTTAAGGCATACTGATTTAAGAAGCACTTAGAAGTCTATTATTTATTGTACATCACTTCTATAACCAAGGACTGGGAATGTGACCATTTAGAAACATCAGTTTCAAATTCTTCAGATAGGATCTCTTGTAGTTTTTACTATAATATTATACAATTAAGGTCTTCAGACACATAGATGCTATTTTACTTACAGTCATAATGAGTGACAAAATAACTTCATTATTGATTGAACAATAAATAGGTGGTACTGATATGTTGATAAACAAGTACTGGTATGTCGATATTTTGTTCCAGTGTGTTTTATGGAGAGGGCCTCCCAGGTGATGCTAGTGGTAAAGAACCCACCTCCAATGCAGGCGATGAAAGAGATTCAGGTTGGATTCCTTGGTTTGGGAAAATCCCCTGGACAAAGGCATGGCAACCTACTCTAGTATTGTTGCCTGGAGAATACTGTCTACTGACAGTACTGACAGAAGAGCCAGGTGGGCAACAGCATAATGTCGCAAAGAATTGGACAGGATTGAGGCGGTTTGGCACACACCCACGCATGTTTTACAGAGAATATCACTGGTAACTTCTCTTCCTATGTTTCTCTGCTTTTGCCTTTTATGTAACACTCTTACTTTATATTGATATAGTAAGTCTTTTCTGCATAATTTATTTTGCATGAAAATTCATTAGGTGCTATTACTCTCTTGGTCAATAGATGGGTCAATAGATACTATCATTCTACTTTGATATACTAATGCTAATTATAACATGAACTTTAGAGTAAGGACTGTGGTTCAAAAGATACAGTTAACATTTGATTTAATGCATAATAAACAATGTTGAGCAGTTAAGGATCTTCTCTGACCACATCTTATTTGAAATTCACCAGAATAAAACCGATACAGGTAACATTCCTCAGAGATATGATGAGGGTCTCAAAACTCTATTTTAAGACACACAGAGAATGGAAACAAAATATACCACAAATCCAGACCACTTCAGGAATTTGAGATACTTTCAAAAGTGTATTTTAAAATTTACTTTAAAATTATTATGTAAACAAATTAAAAAAAAAAACCCTCAATATGTCCAGATTTCTGTGTCAAATATAGTCTTAATATACATGAATATTAATTGCAAAAAAAGACTGATATCATCTGAATTATACATACTTCCACCTGACAAATACTCTCTGAATGGAGTATTATATTGATAATTATTTCAGTATTTGGAGGAAAAAAAAATCTTCTAAACATAGTTTGTCTCAGTTGGGAAAATGCTGATAGGTAGTAATAATTGGCTCATATGGAGATAAAATGGAAAAATGTTCTTAGGAGTTCAGTTTCAGAAAATCTATTTCATGTATTTTGCACGATCTTCTCCACATCAGTTTTGGATAAACTTTATACTTAACTCTGACCAAAAGAATATCTTGGGACAAAGTTAGTTCTAACAGTATTATTAAAATGTCATAGCAAAATGGCAGAGGGGGTTACATAGAAATTAAAACCCTGTAATTACAAAATACATTATTACAACATACTAATCTAGCTACTTTGTATTTCACATACAGAAGCAAGTGTTAGTTGCTCGGTCGTGTCCAACTCTTTGCGACCCCAGGGGCTGTATCCATCCAGGCTCCTCTGTCCATGGAATTCTCCAGGAAAGCATACTGGAGTGGGTTGACATTCTTTCTCCAAAAGTGAAGGTGAAAGTCGCTCAGTCATGTCCAAATCTTTGCAACCCCACGGACTATACGGTCCATGGAATTCTCCAGGCCAGAATACTGGAATTGGTAGCCTTTCCCTTCTCCAGGGGATCTTCCCAACCCAGCAATCAAACCCAGGTCTCCTGCATCGCAGGCAAATTGTTTAACAACTGAGCCGTGATAGATAGAAGCAAATCAGGTTACAAATACCTTAGAATGTCATGAATAGTCATGCTTAGTGTAGTGCAAAATGCTAGGAGAAAGACTAGATAAAAAAGCTTAGAAATGCAAAGCAGTGATCTAGATTTCAATATCCACTTAAGAAAACTGTTCTTTACTTTATACTTTGATTCAGGTAGTCTGGGGCTTCCCAAGTGGATCAGATGGGAAAGAATCGGCCTGCCGTGCAGAAGACCCAAGTTCAATCCCTGGGTTTGGAAGACCCTCTGGAGAAGGGAATGGTTACCCACTCTAGAATTCTTGCCTGGAGAAGTCAGTCCATAGGGTTGCAAAGAGTCAGACATGACTGAGCGATTAACACTTTCACACTTTCAGGCAGTTTAAAATTACTGTCTTTTGAAATGAGCCCTTTCCCTGAAAAGAAGAACAAAACACATTTTGATGAAGACAAGTACACAGAAATATGTTGTGAATCCTCCTTTTCCTGGTGCCTACCTCAGATTGCTACTAAGAATAAGTGGGTAGATTATGTCAAACTGTGCTACAGATAGGTTAGCTGCTAGTTTGGAATTGTAAGATAATGCTCAGTTGGTGGATAATATGCTCATCTTACATATCAAATATTATTAGTTATAAAGTTTTAAACATATGTCTGTAAGATAATCATAATATTAAACAGTTTATATTTAATAAGATACTAAATAGTTAAAAGATATCACAGCTATTAACAGTTTTTTTTTTTTTTTTTTTAAAGCTGGTACATTTTACTTCAAAGTCTATAATAGTCACATTCACAATGAAAAAGTGATAATTTTAACACTGACATGTTATGTGATCTCCTTGAATGACAGATATATTCAAACACACCAACTGGGGTTTAAAATGTAAATTAGGAAAAATAAGAA
Organism: Odocoileus virginianus; assembly: GCF_023699985.2. NCBI lineage: Eukaryota > Metazoa > Chordata > Mammalia > Artiodactyla > Cervidae > Odocoileus > Odocoileus virginianus. The sequence goes on from NC_069698.1 coordinate 21,261,996, forward strand.
ACCTACAACAATAACTTCATTAAATCAAATTGAAAATGAGTTCTTAAAATAAGAAAACTTTCTTTATATACAATATTTTATCCTAAATTTTGCAGAGTTGATATTAGCACATCTCCCAGTTATAAAAGTAATTTAATTTTTTTTTTTAAGTTTCCATATCTACAACCCAAAGAAACTCTGAGGTCAGACCCTGTTAATTCCTAATTGTAGACATGGAAATGAAGGTCTGAGAAACAGTACAAGATTTTCTCAGAACTAATTATCTATTTGGAGGGGAATCTAGAAGGTTCTGAATCTTCCAATTCCCAGTACAGGGGCTTTCCCCTCACATCATATATCCTGACTTTTAGTACCCATGTATTGATTTTTCTTATCTATAGAACAATAATCCATCTGCCCAGGAAAGAAATATTCCTGTCATGATGCTATTTTCATAATTTCACATACAGTTTTATATATACACATTAATAAAAATGTTGAACAGTACCAACAGTTTATAGGGAAATACATTTTAAGGAGAAAATAAAATCAGTTCGCAGGATTTTAAAATAGTCAAACTGTAAGTAAATTAATTCAGGTTGTTTGCATTTGAATCCACTCCTGTTAAGCCTAAAATTCCACCTGGGATGATTTCAGAGAAGCAGAGAATCTCAGAGATAGATGATACCTTTAAAGATTATGTGGTCTAACCTCCTTTGCAGCATTGATGATCAAATACTCTGCACTCTGAATAGAGGGGAAGAGACATTTATTCAACAGTATAAACTGAAACTGTTCATTAATTTTAAAACTCTAAAGCATTACTTAAAAATTGAAATGAGAAAATTACAACTGAGCCTTTCAACTCACTCTCTGAAAACTAGGTCTAAACATGAACTCCCTGTGCCAGCTGAAAGCCAACAGAAGATCCCTAAATAAGATGCTTTTCTAAAAACATAACCTATATTAAACTTCTCTCATTATTTCAAATATAAAAATAATTTTGAAGTTATAGTCCTTTATACAAACTGGTAGCAATATAAGACACATCTGTTGTTCCATTTAGGAGATACAGTGTGAGGGTAATTCAAGATAATCTAACATCCACTTATTGAGCATGCCCTATAAATTACAGGGATGCTATTGCTCCGAAACAAATAATGTGATTAATACAAGATTCTCATCCTCAGGGAAACAAATATATAAAGAAACAAATATGTAAACAAGTCATTGAAAGGAATGTAAGTATAAAACTACTAGTAGTTGATTTAGTATAAAACTACTAATAGTGGATTAAGTTTTAGAACAATCAGCTACAGAAAGCTGGTTGGAAATCTAAAAAAAGAGGAGAGAGGATTTTCCAGGCAGCTACATCCATGCAAAGGTATTAAGGAAAAGACAATCATGGTGTTAGCAGAAGGAAGGTTTTTAGCTTGCTTTACTACAAAGCAGGAGTGGAAACGGTGTTCTGTTCATTGCCCCACTCACATCTACACATCATCTATGTGAACTGCTCCATATTACGCTAAGCCATTTTTTTCTTCCAATAGACCCAGTGGTGGATGGAGTTGGGAAGGAAGGGTTGGGCATTGGATTCCATTTCTAAGAGATGAGCTTGGCTTGAGTACTCAGGTAACACACTTCGCAGGCTCTAGAACACTTAATGTTTAAAGGCAGTGTTCATATGCACGCAGACAGTTACAGCTTACATTGACACTGGCAATACCACTGTGACCACTCCTCCTTAAAGCCTCATAAAACCTCCTCTTCAAAGAGATTTATGAATAATGTGAACTGAATAATTCATGGGGTTGCAGATGCTAGTCCAAATAGCCTTTTCTTTTTCAAGGTTTCAGTTTGTAGAACTGTGATCAAAAGCCTTCATCAGTCATGATAGTCACATTTGTCCTCACTCCAAACAAACCGTATTTGCATGTGAATGTTTTTCATTGAAATGAGATATATGATATGCCAGCCAAGGCCCAACTAAAAGGCGTTTTATGCCATTTAAATTCAGTCAAATTAAAGGCCGAATGCAACCTAAAAGGTCTACTCTCAGAACAGTAATTTGACATATCACAAATAAGAACCATTTTTCGTTATCGTAAGTTCAGCCGTTGTCAGAAAATTGTACACAGCCATATTAACATAGTGCTGTCTCTTAAGGAGAAATAAACTGTAAGGGAAACCTTGTGTGCAAAGCAACAAAACACTCAAAGGGTGAAATATAGTGTCACTGGTTCAAATTTTGCATTTTTCACTGCTATTTATAGAAGAGGCTAGAAAACATTTCAACCTGCTTGAATGCCAAGAGATATTGCCAAAATTAATTTTTTATTTAAAATTTAAACAAAAATTATTTTTAGGAACAAGTGATTACACCGCCAATTAGTTTAGGACAAGTGGCTTTAATTAATCAACTTAGTCTTAGACAGTGAAAACTGGAAGCACTGGCAAAGTTATAAACTAAAATGCCAACATTAAGTGAAAAATATCAAATGTTTGGAAACATAACGCTTTTTTTTAAAGATCATGGTAATGTGAGGAGCTAAATTTTTACTACATATTATGAACAAATGTTATGAAAAATTTTCTAGTTCTGACCGATATAAAATATCACTGAGTTAAACTTATTGAGAAATTTTTACATGAAAATTGATAACTGCATTAGGCATTAGAATCCAAAGCTAGAGAGAGGTGTTGCAAAACAAACAAAAAGACTGTCCCATAAAATAAGCTGTTGCACACAAGTGACCTTATTTATTGATTATTTTTTAATTAATCCACTAGCAAACTGTGTGTCTTTTGGGCAAGTCAATCTATAATATTCAGTATTCTCCTGTCATTTCTATAACCTCAACAACATCAAAAAAAATATTATAGGATTGTATTTTCACATTTAACTATCTTCATGATGATTATAAAAGGCTATATATACATATATGTGTGTGTATATATATATATATATATATATATATATATATATATATATACACATATACATTCTTCCTATGTACTAAGGAGATTTGAGATGCTTATAGTACAGGAAATATATGACATTTCAAGAAATACATGAAAAAGTCTCTGGACATCAGATGTCTCTGTGTGTATTCAGTCTCTCAATCATGTCTGACTCTTTGTGACCCCACGGATTGTAGCCCGCCAGGCTCCTCTGTCCATGGGATTTCCCAGGCAAGAATATTGGAGTGGGTTGTCTCTTTCTCCAGGGAATCTTCTTGACACAGGGATCAAATCCACATCTCAAGTAACACCACCCAAATTCCATTCACAGGCTTAGAATCAAATTTCTGAAATTCTAAAGGCAGAAAAATAACTATAACTATCTTATACCCCCTACCAGCAAGTGATAGGAAGCCTAAATTTGCAAGCAACTATTTTCCAAAGTCCTTTTTTGTAAAACAGAAAAGCTTTCAAAAAACCTTTCACATCCAGCTATTATGGTACTCATGATACTGTCCACAGGGGTGGAGAGCATAGGAAAGTTAGAGGAAAATCCAGATTACAAATATTTTAACTCTAATTCTTTTCAAGTACATGCTGTTAGATTAATATAAATGTGAAAAAAAAAATTCTTTAAAAGATATTTTATATTTTTTTTTTTTGCTTGATAAAAATTGTGGGAAAGTATAGGGGTTTACATATCTCCAGGAGATAAAATTGAAGTATTTTTATATGACTACATAACATTAAATTAATCTATACAATATCAAAATGTGACTTCCTGTTTTCCAGTTATACTAAGTTTTTGGTGTGGATGTTATTCTTCAGCTTAAGAAAAGGCAAATAAGAAAGTCATTAAAAAAACACATACATACATACACATAATATGGATAATGACATTCACCTTTATGGAAATTTCCTAATAATATCAACTTATTTTTCAATGCTTATTTCACAGTATAACTATACAAAAACATAGGCTTCCAAGGAAGTTAACTTTTGGTGATCAAAGAAAATAACAGTGATATATAAAATCTAAAATCCTTAATTTAAAACATCAACTCCAAACATTAACTATAGAGAATGAGGAATTCCACAATTTATTTGAAAATTTTGCTATTTCATTTTGTCATTTTAGGGATTGATAGGTGGCAGGGGATCATAATTAAATATTTATAAAGCATATAAAATATCAAGTAAACCTGCAAAGTATATAGAATATAAAATACACCTGTGCTTGCATAAGTATATATTCAAATATATATATACATAAATGAATATCCACTAGAATGTATTGGTTATGAAAGTTATCTAGACAATTTATTCTTGGTTCTCATTTAACAAATAATACACTAATTTTAATAGGTTTCAGGTTTTTGTCATGAAAATTAAAGAGATATAAGCAGTGTTTTATGATGACCTAGATTTTCTTCTCTTCCTATACCAACTTGTGAATTGCTTATTCAGGTATTGAGCAATATATACACTTTTTTTCATATTTCAGTAATAGATGTCATCAATTCTGAAGCAGATGCAGTCATATGTACATAATTCACAAAAAGAGCCAACTCAAGGAAAATATGTAATATGCTAGGGAAATTAGGACAATTTTGATGCAAAGGTATTGACTTTATAGAAAAACAACAAGGAATGGCTTGTGGCAGAAAAACACACCGTATCAGTGGGAATGTGTATGCTAATGAGAGGAACCAAAGGATGGGGATATAGCAGCATATTTTGCAAGCAGACACTGATGAGGGCAGATGTAGAAAAATGATTATCAACTTTAGACCCCTAGAGCAACATGAATAAAATCACATCCTTGTGTTCTGGGAAATAAAACAGGCAACTTGGATAGGAATAAAGAGAGGCTTTAATTATCTAAAAGTAAATTGGGAGCAACCCATGATAATACTGAAGTGGGGTTATTATAGAACACAATGTAGAGTTAATTCAGAAATCAGTTTGTTCAAAAACATCAACAGCTGGGTTTAATAATAGACACAATGAATCAGAAATGAATAAAACCTTGAGATGGAAGATTATCTGAGCAACTCTAATCATATTATTAGATTTACTAAGGAAAATAAAAAGACAAAGAATCTATGAAAGGGATTTATTTGTGTGAGTATAGTTTTAAGCAACATTTTATAAGAGATTAATCTGAGGTCATGCAAACAGTATACATATTTCACAAACACTTTTTCTAAATCATATGCCATGATGAGCAAATTATATGAATGAGAAGGGCTTCACCATAAATAATCAAAGATAAAATGTGAGGGGAATATGAAACTGTAGAACACATTTTTCAAGGTTAAATTAGACTCCAATGAACTTTTCTTCTTTTAGGCCTTTTGAATGTGAGGACTGGGGGTCAAATACCGAATTTCTGACTGTTAACAAATATTCAATGAGCCAAGCTCACAAGTGGCATGAATTTCTATGGAACAAGGTATAGTTAAATGTCTCACCCATGTGAGAACACGTGATGAAGCCCCCAAAGAGCTTATGATCACCAGTTGACTCCTTCTATAAGTAGACAAATCAAGGAATCATCATGAAAGAAATGGAAATGCAGAAATATGTTTCTTCCAGGTGATCAATTTTCTATTAAAATTGCCTACACAATGTCTTTTATCATGTTCATGTGACATCTACTCTCTAGAAGCAGTCAACACCCAGTCCAAAGCACCAGCTTCATCACTTACGCACGTGAACTTGAACATAGTACACCGCCTATCTGTGCCACAAATTCTTCATCTCCAATATGGCATGAGAGTAACAGTACTGACTTATATAATTATAATAAAAACATAAATGAATCTATATCCTTAAAGCACTCAGAACTGGCTTCCCTCATGGGTCAGACAGTAAAGAATCTGCCCATAATGTGGGAGATCTGGGATTGATCCCTGGGTTGGGAAGATCCCCTGGAGGAGGGCATGGCAACCCACTCCAGTATTCTTGCCTGGGGAATCCCCATGGACAGAGGAGCCTGGCGGGATACAGTCCATAGGGTTGCAAAGAGTCGGACACGACTGAGCAACTAGGCGCAGCACAGCACAGAACCCAGAACAGAATCTGGCAGCATACCAGCAGGATGTGTATATGCTAAGTCGCTTCAGTTGTGTCTGACTCCTTGTGACCCTACGGACTCCCCTGTCCACAGAGATTCTCCAGGCAACAATACTGGAGTGGGTTGCCACGCTCTCCTCCAGGGGGTCTTCCTGACCCAGAGATCGGACCTGTGTCTCTTCTATCTTCTGCACTGTCAAGTTGGTTCTTTACCACTATCACCACCTGGAAAGCCCCGACTAACATTATAGAAACTGCTATTTTTATTGTGCCTTTTTTGGCCTGCTATAGAAATGATCTATGTCCTTTCTGTCTCTTTACTGACGGCTTGGTTTTCTCTATTCACTATTAAGAACCCATTTTCTTATACAGGACTCAGTGTGCGCTAGGCACTCAGGATGGTTTTTGAATAAATAAATAAAGATGGAATAACTGCAAATAAGATGGAATAACTGCTATGTATCAAGCACATCCGTTAACTCTGGAGAAATAAAAGATGAAAACAACAAAATCTTTGTCCATTTTTTATTACACAATGATGTTATTTTGCATGTCTCCTATCCTTGTTTCTGCTTTGAGAAGAGTCAAAATAATTTTAAGTTTTACCACATTTAAGTGCTCCATAAAAAACATATATAAAGTGGTTAAGGAACTTTTCCAATTTATCTAATATTGAGTCATTTTTTTTTTTTGCAAAAAAAAAAAATCCCCCAGTGTAAAGTAGATAAGAAACCATTGAGGCAACTTTTTACTTCAAGTTAAAATACAAAAGAAAATGAACAAGTGTAACTATAACACATAATTGCCATATAAATAGATCCCGTATTAGACACAGTTACAGTTGCTTAACTCCACATTCTTACCCTGTATCTCATCTGGAGAATAGGGTAAGATAACCCTCCTCCACTGAAATGCTTGGAGTGGCCCTATATGTGAATTCACTTCAGTCATGTCCAACTCTTGGAGACCTTATGGACTGTAGCCTGCCAGGCTCCTTCGTCCATGGTGATTCTCCAGGCAAGAATACTGAAGTGGGTTGCCATTTCCTTCTCCAGTGTATCTTCCCAACCCAGGGACTGAACTCAGATCTCCTGCATTGGCAGGTAGGTATTTTCCTGCTGAGTCACCAAGGAACAAGGCCTCTTGTAACTGGTTTTTATGTGTAACTGGGCAGTAAAACCACCATAGGAACTGAGGATCAGGAACTACATACAGTATATTCTGAACCATCAGACTCTCCTTTCTCTTCCACATTGCTCAGTAAGAATCTGCCTCATCTGCAGGTTGTGGTCCTTCACCCCATTTGAAAACAGAAAAGACTTTGATAACTCATTTGTATTAGTTAACTGATTATTCTCTTAATGACTGTATTTTAGATATATTGTATATGGATTGGATATGTGAATATAGGTATTTCATCTCTATTTACTGAAACTATGACTGAATTTCATTAAAGAATTTTAGTCATCAAGAAGCAGAATGGAGAAAAATGTAGGATAAGTGAAGGAGTCCTAAATTTTCACTTTTCTTAACACTAATCCTTAAATTGTCTGAATGATGTGAAGCTCTTTGGGTTTTGAGGTAAGGTTATGACAAAAGTGTCTTATTATCTTCTCTCTTCTGACTTTTCATTCATTGACTTGAATGTAAACAGTGTCACATTTATGGTATCAAGGAAAGAAAGGTAGTATTAATACCAGTAAGTAGAATCTCTCTGGTTGCTGTTGTTGTTCAGTTGTTCAATTATATCTGACTCTTTGTGACCCCATGAACTGTAGCGTTCCAGGCTTACCTGTCCTTCACTATCTTCCAGAGTTTGCTCAAACTCATATCCATTGAGTCAGTGATGCCATCCAACCATCTCATCCTGTCATCCCTTTCTCCTGCTACCCTCAATCATTCTCTGCCTCAGGGTCTTTTCCAGTGAGTCAGTTTTTCCCATCAGGTGGCCAAACTATCGGAGCTTCAACTTCAGCATCAGTCCTTCCAATGAATACTCAGGGTTGATTTCCTTTAGGATCAGCTGGCTTGATCTCCCTGCTGTCTAAGGTATTCTCAAGAGTCTTCTCTAGCACCATAGTTCAAAGACATCGATTCACCGACACTCAGCCTTCTTTGTGGTCCAATTCTAACATTCATACATGACTACTGGAAAAAATACAGCTTGACTACATGGATCTTTGTTGGCAAAGTGATGTCTCTGCTTAATATGCTGTCTAAATTTGTCATAGCTTTTCTCTCAAGGAGAAAGTATCTTTCAATTTGATGGCTGCAGACACAATCTGCAATGATCCTGGAGTCTAGGAAATTAAAATCTGTCACTGTTTTCATTTTTTCTCCATCTATCTGCCATGAAGTGATGGGACCAGATGCTGTGATCTTAGTTTTCTGAATGCTGAGTTTTAAACCAGCTTTTTCACTCTCCTCTTTGACTTTCATCAAGAGTCTCTTTAGTTCCTCTTCAGTTTCTGCCATTAGGGTGGTGTCATCTGCATATCTGAGGTTATTGATATTTCTCCTGGCAATCTGGATTCCAGCTTGTGCCTCATCCAAGCTGGAATTTCACAAAATGTACTCTGCATAGAAGTTAAATTAGCAGGGTGACATTATACAACCTTGACACACTCCTTTCTCAATTTTTAACCAGTCAATTGTTCCATGTTTGGTTCTAACTGTTGCTTCTTGACCTGCATACAGCTCTCTCAGGAGACAGGTAAGGTGGTCTGGTAGTCCTATCTCTTGAAGAATTTTCCACACTTTGTGGTGAGCCTCTCAGTCAAAGGCAATGAAGCAGAAGTAGATGTTGTTCTGGAATTCCCTTGCTTTTTTCTCTGATCCAGTGAATGTTGGCAATTTGAACATTGGTTCCACTGCTTTTCCTAAGTCCAGCTTGTGCATCTGGAGGTTCTCAGTTCACAAACTGTTGAAGCTTAACCTGGAGCATTTTGAGCATTGCATCACTAATATGTGAAATGAACACAATAGTGCTATAGTTTGAACATTCTTTGGCATTGCTCTTCTTTGGAATTGGAATGAAAGCTGACCTATTACAGTCTTGTAGCCACTGCTGAGTTTTCTGAATTTGCTGGAATATTGTGTAGCACTATCGTTACTGGGTTCCTGGGTTGTTTCTGTGGCAGTTCAGTTCAGTTCAGTCGCTCAGTCATGTCTGACTCTTTGCGAACCCATGAACTGCAGCACACCAGTCCTCCCAGTCCATCACCAACTCCTAGAGTTTACTCAAACTCATGTCCATTGAATTGGTGATGCCATCCAACCATCTCATCCTCTGTCATCCCCTCACCTCCCTCCCTCAATCTTTCCCAGCATAAGGGTCTTTTCAAATGAGTCAGCTCTTCCCATCAGGTGGCCAAAGTATTGGAATTTCAGCTTCAATATCAGTCCTTCCAATGGACACTCAGTACTGATCATCTTTAGAATGGGTTGGTTGGATCTCCTTGCAGTCAAAGGGACTCTCCAGAATCTTCTCCACCACCACATTTCAAAAGCATCAATTATTCAGAGCTCAGCTTTCTTTACAGTCCAACTCTTACATTCATACATGACTACTGGGAAAACCATAGCCTTGACTAGATGGAGCTTTGTTGGTAAAGTAATGTCCCTGCTGTTTAATATGCTGTCTAGGTTGGTCAAAACTTTCCTTCCAGGAGTAAGTGTCTTTTAATTTCATGGCTGCAGTCAACATCTGCAGTGATTTTGGAGCCCCCCAAAATAAAGGCTGACACTGATTCCAATGTTTCCCCATCTACTTGCCATGAAGTGATTGGATCGGATGCCATGATCTTAGTTTTCTGATGCTGAGCTTTAAGCCACTTTTTTCACTCTCCTCTTTCACTTTCATCAAGAAGCTCTTTAGTTCTTTCTCACTTTCTACCATAACCGTGGTGTCATCTGGATATCTGAGGTTATTGATATTTCTCCTGGCAATCTTAATTCCAGCTTGTGCTTCATCCAGCCCAGCATTTCCCATTATGTACTCTGCATATAAGTTAAATGAGCACAGAGACAACATACAGCCTTGAAGTACTCCTTTTCCTATTTGGAACCAGTCTGTCGTTCCATGTCCAGTTCTAACTGTTGCTTCCTGATCTGCATACTGGTTTCTCAAGAGGCAGGTCAGGTGGTCTGGTATTCCCATCTCTTTCAGAATTTTCCAGAGTTTATTGTGATCCACACAGTCAAAGGCTTTGGCATAGTCAATAAAGCATAAATTGATGTTTTCCTGGAACTCTCTTGCTTTTTCAATGATCCAGTGGATGTTGGCAATTTGATCTGTGGTTTCTCTGCCTTTCCTAAAACCAGCTTGAGCATCTGGAAGTTCACTGTTCACGTATTGGTGAAGCCTGTCTTGGAGAATTATGAGCATTACTTTACTAGCATGTGAGATGAGCTCAATTGTGCAGTAGTTTGAGCATTCTTTGGCATTGCCTTTCTTTGGGATTGGAATGAAAACTGACCTTTTCCAGTCCTGTGGCCACTGCTGAGTTTTCCAAATTTGCTGACATATTGAGTGCAGCATTTTCATAGCATCATCTTTTAGGATTTGAAATAGCTCAACTGGAATTCCATCACCTCCACTAGCTTTGTTCATCGTGATGCTTCCTAAGGCCCACTTGACCTTACATTCCAGGACGTCTGGCTCTAGGTGAGTGATCACACCATGGTGGTAATCTGGGTTGTGAAGATCTTTTTTTTTTTTTTTTTTTTTTTTACAATTTTCTCTGTATTCTTGCCACCTCTTCTTAATATCTTCTGCTTCTGTTAGGTCCATACATTTTTTTTGTCCTTTATTGAGCCCATCTTTGCATGAAATGTTCCCTTGGTATCTCTAATTTTCTTGAAGAGATCTCTAGTCTTTCCCATTCTGTTTTTTCCTCTATTTCTTTGCACTGATTGCTAAGGAAGTCTTTCTTATCTCTCCTTGCTTTTTTTCAGATCTCTGCATTCAAATGGATATATCTTTCCTTTTCTCCTTTGCTTTTCACTTCTTTTCTTTTCACAGCTATTTGTAAGGCCTCCTCAGACAGCCATTTTGCTTTTTTGCATTTGTTTTTCTTGGGGATGGTCTTGATCCTTGCCTTTTGTACAGTGTCATGAACCTAAGTCCATAGTTCATCAGGCACTCTGTCTATCAGATCTAGTCCCTTGAATCTATTTCTCACTTCCACTGTATAATCACAAGGGATTTGGTTTAGGTCATACCTGAATGGTCTAGTGATTTCCCCCGCTCTCTTCAATATAAGTCTGAATTTGGCAATAAGGAATTCATGATCTGAGCCACAGTCAGCTCTGGGTCTTGTATTTGGTGACTGTATAGAGCTTCTCCATCTTTGGCTGCAAAGTATATAATCAATCTGATTTCAGTGTTGACCACCTGGTGATGTCCATGTGTAGAGTCTTCTCTCATGCTGTTGGAAGAGGATGTTTGCTCTGACCTGTACGTTTCTTGGCAAAACTCTATTAGCCTTTGTCCTGCATCATTCTGTACTCCAAGGCCAAATTTGCCTGTTACTCCAGGTGTTTCTTGACTTCCTACTTTTGCATTCCAGTCCCCTATAATAAAAGGACATCTTTTTGGGGTGTTAGTTCTAAAAGATCTTGTAGGTCTTCATAGAATTGTTCAACTTCAGCTTCTTCAGCATTACTGGTCAGGGCACAGACTTGGATTACTGTGATATTGAATGGTTTGCCTTGCTAGCTAAGAGGACACACATAAAAACAGGCATTTGCACACTCATCTATGCACTGTAGAATCTTTATGGCCCAAAATTTGATTCAGAAATATTAAAACACAGATATAATGTATCTGTCTTAAAATATACACATGCATATGTGTGTGCGTCTATGCCTGTATGTGTTTATGTGTACCATAATAGAAAAGAGCCATGAACAATAGCAATTCTAGCAGCAATGAACAACTCTAGTACAATAATTGTACAATATCTAATACAATAATTCCAGTAAAAGAAAATGAGACTTGTTGGATAAATAGCTTTACGGACTAAGAAATGTACAGCCTGGAAAACTGGAAATCCATAAAACCTATTGATGTTACATGAAAAGAATGGAAGGGGCACTCACTGGTCAAATATGAGACTTTTTGAGTAAGCACATCAATGGATTACAAGATATAAGATATGCTTAAATTTATGAACACATAAATTTGTTTGTTTTGATCCTCAAAACAAAGAAGGACGGAGACAAACTTGTCTGGAAGATGCCAGAATACTAACTGGTGATTTTAAAAGCTGTCAAGAACAAACAAAAAGTATCAAACATTTATCCTATCTTTCCCATATTAACATCAATTCAGGTATATAAATCATTGATTGAATTAACTTTATAGAGGTATTTAAGTTCATGGATGAAGGAAAAAATGATAGAATATTATTTTTTGCCTCAAAAACAAACAAATACTTTATCTTTTCAAGATAAAAGATAAAACTGGATAGATTATGAAAAGATAAAACTGGACAGATCATGAATTGAAAATCTGTGGTAATCAGATCTTGATAATATGGCAGTCTGTGTTTGAAATTGTATGAATTTTTTAAAGCCTATTAGTTTTGGACCACATAAAAAGAAAGTGAGAATAATAGTAATAAAAGCTGAACCAGAATAGTCTAAAAGAAGGATCCAGCAGTACAAATATGAGAAAATAAAGAGGAAAAGGACAAAAATAAATGATTCACAGTGAATTAGCTGTATTCTTGACTGCAATCCAGAGCCTCTAGCAGCTTTTGGTTGGAAGTCTATGGAAATAGACACACAAAGACAAAACAAATAGGGAGTGCCTGTGACACTGGAGAGGAATTTCAAGAAGAATAAAGGCACATTTGCTAAAGTGACAGGAGGCACAACTCTGAATATCCAAATCATAAGCTTAGGCAGTGACTTTGTATCCAACAACATCTACACAAAGTGGGAGAGAGAGATGATCTTTCCTTCCTTCCTTCCTCTACCTCTCATCTATCTATCTATCTATCTATCTATCTATCTATCTATCTATCTATATATCATCTATCATCTACCTATCTATCTGTGTAGTGAAAGATATACATCTGTGTTATAGCATTTAGTGCTTCCTATATGCTCAGACAAGTCCAACTCTTTGTGACCCTATGAACTGTAGCTCCTCTGGCCATGTGATTTCCCAGGCAAGAATGGGAATAGGCTGTCATTTCCTTCTCCAGGAGATCTACTAGACCCAGGGATTGAACCCACGTCTCCTGCGTCTCTTGCATTGGCAGGCAGCTTCTTTACCACTGAGCCACACCATAGACCAATTTAAAAATTTACACAGATGAAAGAGCCTTGAATGGTGGCAATAACATTTAAAGAAAATAAATAAAGTAGAGGGCACATTTTTTACAAAGCTTCTTTATGGGTCCTTGTAGAATTACTAGTTTAGAATCTGACATGCAGAGACCTCTAAGAAACATGACTGAAAAAAGTACACGGATATACAAAATTCATAAAATGATGGCACAAAGCAGAATGCTGTGTATGTGTGAGTGTGGTGGTTTAAATACATGGCTGCAGATTTTTTGACACCCTTCTCACTGAGATATGGGTCTTGCCCCGACCCTTTGAATTAAGGTAATCTTTGCCTAGTATAGTGCAGCCAAGGAGATGTTGCATGACTTTGGAAGACAGGCCCTGCAGCTTCCATTTTGTTTGGAGGCCTGAAACTTCACTTAAGAATCTTACTATCCTAGGACACTCATGCAACAGAAGCCAAAAGGTACCAGGCATGTCAGTTGTGAGTGACACTTTCTTGAACTCTACAGATCAGCCCATCTGCAGTTAAATATCAGTAGGTTACTTTCTCTTATGCCATAAAAAGTAGAATTCCCCAATAGTGACCTGCTTAAATTCTTGTTCCTCAAAATCATGATATAGTAAAATGATTATTCCTTAATTCACTAAGTGTTTTGGTAGATAATTAGGCTAGGGGAGGTCAAGAGCTCTGATTAGTGAGAATGATGAGTCAAATTTGTCTGTAGTTGATCTTTAAGTTATTGAATCAGTGATCAAGCAACTCAAAGATACAACTAATTGGGTAGCTGTACCCGGGGACAACAGAGAATGAGATGGCTGCATAGCCTCACCGACTCGATGGACATGAGTTTGAGTAAACTCCCCGGAGTTGGTGATGGACAGAGAGACCTGACGTGCTGCGATTCATGGGGTCACAAAGAGTCGGACACGACTGAGTGACTGGACTGAACTGAACTGAACCTTCCAATTCCTCTCTGGGTCCTTGGTAGCACATACACTAACTTCAATAACTAATGTAGGATCAAGGAGCAAAGAGGTCAGTCTCATTCCTTTTCCCTCTTATATAAGTTTTAAATATAGTATTTGAGCTATACAAAATTATGCACACACACCATAACTGTTAAAAAGTATTACATAATAGACAAGAGGAATACAACAGCGATCCAAGAAATAGAACATTACAATTAATTTGCATCTACATATATGCTTCACACCTATTCCAAACCCCAATCTCCTTTTATATCCTTAGGGAAAGAGGAAGATTATAAATAGATTCTATCTACTGCCATATAAACAACTGATGCACTACACCAAGAATGACACAGTTTATAATCCTCACTAAAGAGGCACAACAAAAGCAAAATTATTTTTCTTTATTCATTGTTTCTATGTGCTATTTTACAAATATTCAAAGGCAGTTTTTTTTCTTTACTATTAATAAGATCTTTAGCACTCATGCAATTAAAACATGGGAATAAATTGGAATTAGATTAGTTTCATTATATTATATGTCTACCTCAGCTTGAATAACTGTCATTTTTCAACATTCACAGCTGTACACTCATTGGGAGGTTATCTAGCTGTGTGTGAGTTTATACATCTGTCAGTTAAATCACATATATAAATGCATTATCTAGCATCTGGGAACATTATGTAGATTCATGACACTCCCTAGGGAATTATGGATCTAGAAAACCATGAATGAATTACTAAGAGAAAATATATTGCTTTCATCTATGACAGATATAATCTAGCTGCAATATTGTTCATATTATGTGCAGAGGAGCTAAATGGAGCTGCCTCATATCTGCAATTAGAAACTTAGACAATAAAGTAGTGCTTGTGACAATAAATATGGCTCTATCAAGTTTAGTTAGTTTCAGATCTCCAACTTGTAACATAGTCACAACAACTTTAACAATACTACTCTGTTTGTATAAATATTTCATAGAGATGTAGCACTTGAACCACAAAATCTATTTCTTTATATTTAAGATGAGGTGAAATATTTTTGAACATGTAGTCTAGATTTTAGAGGCCACCCTGGTCATCACTTGGTATCTATGCAACATTACAGTCCAATACAGACATGCACAAGATGTTATAATTCTTATTAATTACAAATGCTTTTGTAGATATCACACTTTTAATAAATCTAAAGACAACTTAAAGAATAAATACATTTTTAAACTTTTTGTAAATATCAGTTCAGTTCAGTTCAGTTGCTCAGTCGTATCCAACTCTTTGCGACCCCATGGACTGCAGCATGCCAGGCCTCCCTCTCCATCACCAACTCCCAGAGTTTACTCAAACTCATGTTCATTGAATTGGTGATGCCATACAACCATCTCATCCTCTGTTGTCCCTTCTCCTCCCACCTTCAATCTTTCTCAGCATCAGAGTTTTTTCAAATGAGTCTTTCTTTGCCTCAGGTGGCCAAAGTATTGGAATTTCAGCCTCAGCATCAGTCCTTGCAATGAATATTTAGGACTGATTTCCTTTAGGATGGACTGGTTGAATCTCCTTGCAGTTCAAGGGACTCTCAAGAGTCTTCTCCAACACCACAGTTCAAAAGCATCAATTCTTCAGTGCTCAGGTTTCTTTATAGTCCAACTCCCACATCCATACATGACTACTGGAAAAACCATAGCCTTTACTAGATGGACATTTGTTGGCAAAGTAATGTCTCTGCTTTTTAATATGCTGTCTAGGTTGGTCATAACTTTTCTTCCAAGGAATAAGTGTCTTTTCATGACTGCAATCACCATCTGCAGTGGTTTTGGAGTCCCCCAAAATAAAGTCTGCCATTGTTTCCACCGTTTCCCTGTGTATTTGCCATGAAGTATTGGGACTGGATGCCATGATCTTAGTCCTCTGAATGTTGAACTTTAAGCCAAACTTATCGCTCTTCTCTGTCACTTTCATCAAGAGACTCTTTAGCTCTTCTTTGCTTTCTGCCATAAGGGTGGTATCATCTGCATATCTGAGGTTATTGATATTTCTCCCAGCAATCTTGATTCCAACTTGTGCTTCATCCAACCCAGCATTTCTCATG
Source organism: Odocoileus virginianus (assembly GCF_023699985.2). NCBI lineage: Eukaryota > Metazoa > Chordata > Mammalia > Artiodactyla > Cervidae > Odocoileus > Odocoileus virginianus. Next base: position 21,278,371 of record NC_069698.1, read on the forward strand.
ATGTACTCTGCATATAAGTTAAGTAAGCAGGGTGACAATATACAGCCTTGACATAGTCTTCTCCCAATTTGGAATCAGTCTGTCGTTCCATGTCAAGTTCTAACTGTTGCTTCCTGACCTGCATATAGATTTCTCAAGAGGCAGGTCAGGTGGCCTGGTATTCCCATCTCTTCATAAATACCAAGGACCAAAAAATGTACTGACCAACTAACAAAAGTGTTTCATGCTTAAATATTAATCACTAGGAATTCTAATCACTAAATCAAATGAACATTATGTGCTAATATGATTTTATAAAACATACCTAAAATGCAGCTTATGTTTTAATATGAAACCATATCTCAATTATTTTATATGCATGTACTTTAAAATACAAATAATTTTAAAATCTGAAGTCAATTTAATGAACATATGCAATAAATTTCTTACTATTATTCCACAGAAACAAGAAAGTTCTCTGAAATTCAAATCCACCAAAGAGACCACAATTAATAGTGCAATATAGTATGTGACAGTTACAAGTTATAATCCAGGATTGATGTTGTTATTAGTCACTCAGTCATATGTGACTCTTTGAGACCCCATGAACTATATAGCCCACCAGGCTTCTCTGTCCATGGAATTTTCCAGGCAAGAATACTGGAGTGAGTTGTCATTCCCTTCTATAGGGGATCTTCCTGACCCAAGGAATGAACCTGGGTCACCTGAATTGCAAGCAGATTTCTTACGGATCACGCACCAGGAAGGATGGATTAGATCAAATGTGAGAAGCAATTTATATTCACTATGATAATGGGAGAATCCTATCAGAAGGAGATTGTTATGAGAGTTCAAATTTGAAAAATAAGTACTATCTTAAGAAGTACAAGTAGAGTAGGAGCGTACTTCAAACCTCAAAACAGTACAGGCAAATAAGTGTTTGAACATGGAGTGTTACACTCTTCCACTCTGAATCTAAAGTACATGAGGACCCTGTAAGAGAGTTCAGAGCCAAAAGATAAAATGAAGGACCATAGATATTATGCCAGTTAATTGAATTGTAGTTAGCAGATTCTAGGAACACCGAATTTATGAATATTTTTTAATGTTTTCTCCTTAGCAAAATATTAGCACAATGTAAGAAAGTGACTGTCATCAGTAGAAAGAATGAAGAAAATTAGACCACTCAGGAAGTTGTTGTAATAGTTCAAACAAGGTATGATGGAGGCCTGAAATAAATGTCAGTTCAGTTGCTCAGTCCTGTCTGACTCTTTGTGACCCCATGAACCACAGCATGCCAGGCCTCCCTGTCCATCACCAACTCCCAGAGTTCACCCAAACCCAAGTCCATTGTGTCAGTGATGCCATCCAGCCATCTCATCCTCTGTCGTCCTCTTCTCCTGCCCTCAATCTTTCCCAGCATCAGTTTTTTCCAATGAGCCGGCTCTTTGCATCAGGTGGCCAAAGTATTGGAGTTTCAGCAAAAAAGCAAAATGACTGTCTGAGGAGGCCTTACAAATAGCTGTGAAAAGAAGGGAAGTGAAAAGCAAAGGAGAAAAGGAAAGATATTCCCATTTGAATGCAGAGTTCCAAAGAATAGCAAGGAGAGATAAGAAAGACTTCCTCAGCTATCAATGCAAAGAAATAGAGGAAAATAATAGAATGGGAAAGACTAGAGATCTCTTCAAGAAAATTAGAGATACCAAGGGAACATTTCATGCAAAGATGGGTTCAATAAAGGACAGAAATGGTAGGGACCTAAGAGATGCAGACGATATTAGGAAGAGGTGGCAAGAATACACAGAAGAACTGTACAAATGAGATCTTCACGACCCAGATAATCACGATGGTGTGATTTCTCACCTAGAGCCAGACATCCTGGAATGTGAAGTCAAGTGGGCCTTAGGAAGAATCACTACAAACAAAGCTAGTGGAGATGATGGAATTCCAGTTGAGCTATTTCAAACCCTGAAAGATGATGCTGTGAAAGTGCTGCACTCAATATGCCAGCAAATTTGGAAACTATGTCAAAAAAAGTATAAATAAGAAGACAAAATATTTCTTTATACTGAAAGGCAAAATGATAATTTTTTTGCTAATTCAATTTTTAGTATGCATTTTTTTGGGAAAATATTATGTGCTACACACTTCAAAACAAAGGAAGCCCAACAAAAGAAGAATGAAAGGACCTAGAATCAAGAACAGGATTAAAGTCCTTGGCCTAAGAAGACTTTTCAACTTCCTATTTAGTATACCTTTGATAATATCTTCCTAACTTCAAAATGGCAAGGCAAATGTCATATGCATGCATAATTTTGAAAATTTCTCTATCAACTGAAGTGAAATGCTAATACAAAATTGATAGAAATTTGTTACTATAACTAATGTTAATACACAAAGGATATATGGTATACATATATATGCTAATATATATATAGCTATATAATATATATATGTTATATACATAATTAATATACAATTCTCACTTTTTTGGAAATTAAAGAATCATCAACATGAAACAATAACTATTAAATTAGTTATTTTGAACATCTTTGAGGAGAGAATGGACTAAACAACAAAATTTTATTTTTTCACATTTCTGGAGACTAAAAATTGGAGAACATGGTGATGGCAGGGTTTTTCCTGAGCCCACTCTCCTTGGCTTGTCAGCTGCTTCTTGTTGTGTCCTCACATAGACTTTTCCCTTTGTGCAAGCCTCCCTGGAGTCTTTACCTATTATTTTAGGGAGAAATTGGTCATACTGGATTAGGACTCCACCTTTATAACTTAATTTAATCTTAATTGTCTTTTTAAAGGGTCCATCTCCAAATACAGCCATGTTTTGGGGTAAGGGATCTGACATATGAATTCAGGCAGTGAGAAATATAGTTCATCCCATAACACAGAATATATTGTTTTATATTTTATTTAAATCACTGTTGTTATAATAATAGGTGATAAAGACAAATTGCTCCTTAGTCTGAAGACAGAGCTGATATCTTTTTTAAAAAAACATCTATATTTAAAAGGATATTAGAAATACTTATATCAGAATTTCCAGAAAACATATAAAAGACCATTACCCCTACACTTATACCCATTTCTCAAGAAAATAGCTTCCTTTCTTTGTAATTTTTCTGTGGAGTTTAGAACTGGTAGGATAGGGACTGGGAGAAGGTGAAGATATCCTTTCAATAGGCACCATCAAATAAACTAATAAGCTTACATCAGGGAGAATGAACTAGAACCGGAGTAAGTTCTGAAATAGGACTATACACCAAACATTTCTTTTCTGATAAGAAACCCTAATGGCCTCTGGACCCTGGAATAGAAAATAATTTGCCATGAGTAACCAAAGGGTAAGTTACTATACTGATTGTATATAAATAGGATGCTGTAGATCAACTCATATTTAAATTGATCAGTCCACTGGACCAAACTCCAAAATACAAAATTCAATGAAGCAAGAAAAGGATTTAAACTGCAGGTTGAACTAATTAAAAAGAAAAGTGTGTTAGTCACTCAGTCATGCCCCACTCTTTGAAACCCCATGGACTGTACTCCGCCAGGCTCCTCTGTCCATGTAATTCTCCAGGCAAGAATACTGGAGTGGTACGCCATTCCCTTCTCCAAAAAAGAAAAGACTAGGGATTAAAATATCTATGCAAAAGGGATTAAAATTAAAATATACTCTAAAAATTATAACATGCTCACTCTTTTTCTCAATATTTTCTATACCTGGATATTTGTTTTCTTTAGTGACTTCAACACTTTTAGTACATTAAAATCAAGACTTTATAAAACTTGTCAACCCAATGACCTTAATATATAATGCATAATGTGCACTATATAAATATGTCTGGCTAAATTTCAACCTGCAACTAACTGGCCAAGACATGACACTAGAGCTGGCTGTGTGGAATCTAAGGAAATCTTTTTTTTTGCTTCTTCTAAAGCTGCTATCCTCTTGCCAAGGCCAAAACCCAACAATGTGCACCTGCTTGCCAGGGAGAGGAAGCACCCTTTTCTAATTTGCTCTCTGGGATAGAAGTATTTAATTCAAATCATTAATTCATCAGCTCCAATCTTGAGAATGTTGTACTATCATATTTCCCATAGTAGAAAATCATGAAGTGAATTCTTCCTAATCAATCGTATTTCCCTTGAATCACTCTTTAAAAACTATCAGCATAGACCCTCACTCACCATGACTTCGTTTCCTTTCCAAATCCAATCATATCCAAATGTTGAACTTTCCAGTAATTTTTCAGAACCTGCTCTATTTCCCCACTCCTATTGCCTCCATCTTACCAACCTTCTCAAAACTCCGTAAATTTTTACTTTATACTTATATTTCATATATGTGTCTTTGGGAAGAAGAATCACATCATATTCATCATGTTCTCCACAGACCCTGTCTTAAGCACAGTTGGATTTTATTGGCTCTTCCTGCACCTTTATAATTCCCTCATAAATGATCTGGTAATTTTCAGTATCTTTATTTTTTTTCCTATCAAATCTATATCAAATGTCATGACCTAGCAATTCCTTATTTTCAGTGAAAAATCCATATCGTTTTCCAATCTAGCCTCAACCTGTATTTCTGTACATATTTATTCTGTCCTCAAAGACTTTTGATAACCTCTACTCCAGTCAACTGTCCTGAAGTACTTCATCTTATCTGTCCTCTATGATGCCTTGACCTTAACGTCATTTTATACTTCACTCTCCATCTCTCCCTCTCCACACATAAACCCGCATACATACACACACACATACAAATATAGAATGTTGAGCTGTTTTATTGTTTGGCACTGGTGCTCACCTTTTCATTATTTTATGTTTTCAGTATTTTCTAAAATAGCTTGAAGTGTAAAAGCTACATGCAATAGATCACACATACTTAAAGCCTTCAGTTTGATACAACCCTTCTGCTTTTCCCTACAGCTATCTTCTTTCCTAGGCAACATTAATATTTTTGTCACTATAGTTTAGTTTTCTTTTTCTAGAATTTTATAAATTGAGTGATAAACTATGTGAATTTTTTTGGTCAGAATTCTTTTACTCAGTAAGAATGAGATTCATCCATGTTGCTGCACACACTGACAGATGTTTACTTTGTATTTCTGAGTAGTATTTTTTTTTTTTTTTTGTATGAGTATAGCACAATTTTGGGCTTCTCTGGTAGCTCGGCTGGTAAAGAATCCACCTGCAATGCAGGAGACCCCAGTTTCATTCCTGGGTCAGGAACTTCCCCTGGAGAAGTGATAGGCTATCAACTTCTGCCTGCAATGTGGGAGACCTGTGCTCAATGACTGGGTTGGGAAGATACCTGGAGGAGGGTATGGTAACCCAGTCCAGTATTCTTGCCCAGAGAATCTCCATGGTCAAAGGAGCCTGGCAAGCTACAATCTATGTGGTCACAAAGAGTCAGACATGACTGAGCGACTAAGCACAGCACAGTGTCACAATTTTTTATCCATTTATTTGTTGATGGAGATTTGGGTTGTTTACAATTGAGAGTTAATAAAATTATAGTTACTGTGAACATTTTCATACAAGCCTTGACAAACATATATTTTCATTTCTCTTGAGTAAATTCCTAGGAGAGGAAATCTTGGATCTTATGATAGTGCAGTTCAGTTCAGTCGCTCAGTTGTGTCTGACTCTTTGTGACCCCATGAACCGCAGCACTCCAGGCCTCCCTGTCTAACACCAACTTCTGGAGTCCACCCAAACCCATGTCCATTGTGTCGGAGATGCCATACAAACATCTCATCATCTGTTGTCCCCTTCTCCTCCTGCCCTCAATCCTTCCCAGCATCAGGGTCTTTTCAAATGAGTCAGTTCTCCTCATCAGGTGGCCAAAGTATTGGAGTTTCAGCTTCAACATCAGTCCTTCCAATGAACACCCAGGATTGATCTTTAGGATGGACTGGTTGGATCTCCTTGCAGTCCAAGGGACTCTCAACCATCTTCTCCAACACCACAGTTCAAAAGCATCAATTCTTCAGCTCTCAGGTTTCTTTATAGTCCAACTTTCACATCCATACATGACTACTGGAAAAACCATAGCCTTGACTAGACAGACCTTTGTTGGCAAAGTAGTGTCTCTGCTTTTTAATTTGCTGTCTAGGTTGGCCATACCTTTCCTTCCAAGGAGCAAGCGTCTTTTAATTTCACGGCTGCAGTCACCATCTGCAGTGATTTTGGAGCCCAGAAAACTAAAGTCAGTCACTGTTTCCTTTGTTTCCCCATCTATTTGGCATGAAGTGACGCGACCAGATGCCATGATCTTAGTTTTCTGAATGTTAAGCTTTAAGCCAACTTTTGCACTCTCCTCTCTCACTTTATCGAGAGTTTTTTTTTCCATTTATTTTTATTAGTTGGAGGCTAATTACTTTACATCATTACAGTAGTTTTTGTCATACATTGAAGTGAATTAGCCATGGATTTACATGTATCGAGTGTTTTTAATTTTATAAACTTCCAAATAGTTTACAAAAGTAGTTGTAATATTTTTCATTTCCAGCAGTAGTTTGAGCCCGAGTTCCTTGTTGGCCTCGTTCAGTTGCTCAGTTGTGTCTGACCCTTTGTGATTCCAAGAACTGCAAAACCACACTCCTCTGTTCTCCACTATCTTCTGGGGTTTGCTTAAATTCATGTTCATTGAGTCAGTGATGTCATCCAACCATCTTATCCTCTGTCATTCCCTTCTCCTCCTGCCTTCAGTCTTTCCCAATATTAAGGTCTTTTCCAATGAGCCAGCTCTTCACATGAGGTGGCCAAAATATTGGAGCTTTAGCTTCAGTCCTTCCAATGAATGATCAGGGTTTATTTTCCTTTAGGGTTGACAGGTTTGATCTCCTTGCAGTCCAAGGAACTCTCAAGAGTCTTCTCCAGCATCAGAAAAATTCAAAATCATCACTTCTTCAGCCTTCAGTCTTCTTTATGATCCAACTCCCACAACCAAGGGCTTCCCTTGTGGCTCAGCTGGTAAAGAATCCACCTGCAATGCTGGAGACCTGGGTTCAATCCTTGGGTTGGAAAGATCCCCTGGTGAATGGAAAGGCTAACCATTCCAGTATTCTGGCCTGGAGGATTCCATGAACTGTATAGTCCATGGTGTTGCAAACAGTCGGACACGACTGAGTGATTTTCTCACATCCTTACATGACTATTGGAAAAACCATAGCTTTGACTATATGGACTATGTTGGCAAAGTGATATTTCTAATTTTTAATATGCTGTCTAGGTTTGTCATAACTTTTCTTCCCAGAAGCAAGCGTCTTTTGATTTCATGGGTGCAGTCACAGTCCACAGTGATTTGGAGCCCAAGAAAATAAAATCTGTCACTGCTTCCACTTTTTCCCCTTCTATTTGTTATGAAGTGATGGGACTGGATGCCATGATGTTAGGTTTTTTTTTTTTTTTTTCACTACCACCCAACCAAGTAGCTTTATTTTTATGGTTCCTCCTTTCTTTCTTTTCTTTTAATTTATTTATATTTTTAATCACAGGATAATTGCTTTACAGAATTTTGCTGCTTTCTATCAAGCCTCAACATGAATCAGCCATAGGTATTTATATATCTTCTCCATTTTGAACCTCCCTCCCAAATCCCTCCCCTTCCCATACCTTTAGATTGATACAGAGCTGCTTTTTGAGTTTCCTGCACCATACAGCAAATCCCTGTCGGTTATCTATTTTGCATATGGTAAGATAAGTTTCCATGTTACTTTTTCCATACATCTCACCCTCTCCTCTCCTCTTCCTATGTCTATAAGTCTATTCTCTATGTCTGTTTCTCCATTACTGCCCTGCAAATAAATTCTTCAGTACCATTTTTTTCTAGATTCCTTATATATGTGTTAGAATACACTATCTTTCTTTTTCTGACTTACTTCACTCAGTATAATAGGCTCTAGGTTCATCCACCTCATTAGAACTGACTCAGATGCGTTCCTTTTTATGACTGGGTAATGCTCCATTGTCTATATGTACCACAACTTCTTCATCCATTCATCCTTTGATGGACATGTAGGTTGTTTCCATGTTCTAGCCACTGTAAGTAGTGCTGCAATGGACAATAGGATACACGTGTATTTTAAAATCTTGGTTTCCACAGGGTATATGCCCAAGAGTGTGATTGCTGGGCCATATGGTTGTTTTATTCCTAGTGTTTTAAGGAATCTCCACACTGTTTTCTATAGTGGCTGTATCAGTTTGCATTCCCACCAACAGTGCAAAAGCATTCCCCTTTCTCCACACCCTCTCCAGCATTCATTGTCTGTAGATCCTTTGATGATGGCCATTCTGACTGGTGTGAGGTGATATCTCATCGGAGTTTTTATTTGCATTTCTCTAATAATGAGCAAAGTTGAGCATCTTGTCATGTGTTTGGTAGCCATCTATATGTCTTCTTTGGAGAAATGTCCTTTTAGGTCTTCTTCCCACTTTTTGACTGGGTTGTTCGTTTTTCTGGTATTGAGTTGTATGAGCTGCTTGTATGTTTTGGAAATTAATCCTTTGTCAGTTGTTTCATTTGCTATTATTTTCTCCCATTCTGAGGGTTGTCTTTTCACTTTGCTTGTAGTGTCCTTTGTTGTGCAAAAGTTTTTAAATTTAATCAGGTCCCACTTATTTACTTTTGTTTTTATTTCCATTACTCTAGGAGGTGGGTCATAGAGGATCTTGCTTTGATTTATGTCATAGAGTGTTTTCTGCCTATGTTTTCCTCTAAGAGTTTTATAGTTTCTGGTATCATATTTAGGTTTTCAATCCATTTTGAGTTATCTTTGTGTATGGTGTTCGGAAATGTTCCAACCTAATTCTTTTACATGTAGCTGCCCGATTTTTCTAGCACCATTTATTGAAATGGCTGTCTTTGCCCTATTGTATATTCTTGTCTCCTTTGTCAAAAATAAGGTACCCAGAGGTAAATGGGTTTATTTCTGGGCTTTCTATCTGATTCCATTGGTCTATATTTCTGTTTTTGTGCCAGTACTGTATTGTCTTGATGACCATAGCTTTGTAGTATAATCTGAAGTCAGGAAGGTTGATTCCTCTAGTTCATTCTTCTTTCTCAAGACTGCTTTGGCTATTCAGGGTCTTTTGTGTTTCCATATGAATTGTGAATTTTTTTTGTTCATTTTAGTTCTGTGAAAAATGCCATTGGCAATTTGATAAGGATCACATTGCATCTGTAGATTGCATTTGGTAGTATAGTCACTTTCACAATATTGATTCTTCCTGCCCAGGGACATGGAATATCTCTCCATCTGTTTATGTCATTTTTTACTTCTTTCATCAGTGTCTTATAATTTTCTATGTACAGTTTTCTTTGTCTCCTTTGTAAGTTTATTCCTAGATATTTCATTCTTTTTATTACAATGGTGAATGGAATTGTTTCCTTAATTTCTCTGGCAATAAATGGATAACCTAGAAGTAATGGACAGATTCTTAGAAAAGTTCAATCTTTCAAGACTGAACCAAGGAGAAATAGAAATGATGAACAATCCAATTATAGGCACTGAAATCAAAACTGTGATCAAAAATCTCCCAAAAATCAAAAGCTCAGGCCCAGATGGCTTCACAGGAGAATTCTATCAAATGTTTAGAGAAGAGCTAATGCCCATCCTTCTAAAATTCTTTCAAACAATTGCAGAGGAAGGAACACTTCCAAACTCATTCTACAAGGCCACCATCACCCTGACACAAACACGAGACAAAGACAACACACTAAAAAGAAGACTACAGGCCAATATCACTGATGAACATAGATGCAAAAATCCTCACCAAAATTTCAGCAAACAGAATTCAGCAACACATCAAAAAGCTCATACACCATGATCAAGTTGGGTTTATTCCAGGGATGCAAAGATTCTTCAATATACACAAATCAATCAATGTGATACACCATATTAATAAATTGAAAGGTAAACAACCATATGATAATCTCAGTAGATGCAGAAAGAGCTTTTGACAATATTCAGCACCCATTTATGATTAAAACTCTTCAAAAATTGGGCATAGAAGGAATCTACCTCAACATAGTAAAGGCCATAGATGATAAGCCTACAGCAAATATTATTCTCAATGGTGAAAAACTGAAAGCATTCCCCCTAAGATTAGGAACAAGATCAAGGTGTCCACTTTCACCACTCTTTTTCAACATAGTTTTGGAAGTTCTAGCTATAGCAATCAGAGAAGAAAAAGAAATAAAAGGAATTCAGATCAGAAAAGAAGTAAAGCTCTCACTGTCTTCAGATGACATGAAAACCCTAAAGAAAACTCTAAAGATAGTATCCGAAAATTACTAGAAATAATCAGTGAATTTAGCACAGTTGCAGGATATAAAATCAATATCCAGAAATCACTTGCATTTCTATATATTAACACTGAATATTGGTTTTAAGCCAGATTTTTCACTCTCTTTCACCCTCATCAAGAGGTTCTTTAGTTCCTCTTCACTTTCTGCCATTAGAATGCTATCATCTACATATCTGAGATTGTTGATACTTCTGTCAATCTTGATTCTAGCATGTGATTGATCCAACCTGGCATTTCACATGATGTAATCTGCATAAAGTTATATAAGCAGGGGGACAATATACAGCCTGACAAACTGCCTTCCCAATTTTGAGCCAGTCCATTGTCCCATGTGTGGTTCTGTCCTCCTCACAAACACCTGGTATGCTCAAAGTTCTTCTCTTATTATAATAGGTATGTAATGGAATCTCACTGTGGTTTTAATTTGCATTTCCTAATGTCAAATGATGTGAAACATCTATTCATTTCCCTCTTTGCCATCAAGTATCTTTTTTAATGAGGTGATTGTCCAAGTTTTCTACATATTTTTAAATGGAATATTTATCTTATTATTGAGTTTTGAGTGAATGTACATATACATGGTGTCTATGGTCCATGAGTCCCTGTGTTTTGGAATGGCTAGCTTTCTGTAAAATCAAGCTGAGGAGCTCTAGACTGTTAACAGCAGGAGAACTATGGATATCCAAGTGATCTACATATTTTAATTTTGTATTTTCAACTGGTGCATTGATTTCTTCTACAATGGAATGTCTTCCTCTTTCAAGGAGTAGAATAAAAATATTTTATGTGCTACTTTAATCAATCACATTTATACACATATTTTCTTCTAAGAATGTAAAAGTTCCAAATGTCTTTATTTCCTTTTGAAATAAATTATATCTAACAAATCTTTCATTCTTACATAAAACAAAAATCTATTCTATCATATTTTCCCTTATCACATTTTTACTTCTTTTTCACCATTATAATTTATCTCCACAATCTTTCATTTCTTTGTGTGTTTCCTAACTTATGTAAAGTTAAAGATGATTATTAACAATTATGAATACAATAAAAACTGGCTGGATCAATTATATTTGGCCTATCATAACTGCATTCTTTAAGTTTCCTAACTACAAATCATTTTGAATATTCTAGTCTGTGGTCAGTAATCATAATTAGTGAGGCTAAAATTTAGTTGACCTAGTGAATGTAAATATCTATCTATATATATACACACATATATATATTTAGTTGTATAACATACACTATTTTAGTTCAGTTGAGATTTATTTTAACAAATATTACATTTTAACTAGATATTTGATAGCAAGTTAAAATTTTCTAAGCAAATTTTTGGTACCACACTTGATTATATAAAATGAATATAAGTGATTTAGAAATTTTAATATTTTAAGTAATTAATTGCCATAGTCCATTAATAATTTTTAAGGTCAAATATTGCTTGCCCTGTAACAGTATTTCTTCTTGATTTAGAAGTCAGTATTCATCAACAAAAATAGTGCCATCAATCACATAAACCTTAAAGATACATGTTGACAATATATTTCTAAATATTTAATTTATAAATTTATTATCATTTTAAGGGTACCAACCAGTATTTTTATTTCAATAGTACTTATAAGATAACTGCAACAAAAAACTGGCCATTATATTAATTTTTTTCAATATGTACATGATTAATGTTGGCAGAATGTAATGAAAGACTTGAGGTAAAACTAAAATTAAAAAGAGAAAAAAAGCACCAATGATAAAACTTTAACTGTAGTCTTCAATGTTAGAAACACATTAAATGCTAAACATAAGGCACTGTGCTGTAGTTTGTGCATTTATGCAGCTAGCATGTGGGCTATTGTCAACAGCTGTTTATATACTTCATGCAACAAAGTGTATGTATTTACATGTATAAAACAGAACTTGAGCTTATGCCTTTAAGGAGAAAACAAATAATAATACATTTGTTTAAATCTTCACAGCCAGATAAAGTCATTTGACTGCTTAAAATTGAGACCTCTACTTAAAATTGTTATTTCCTGTCAGTGTGAGAAGGGATGTTCGAAATGTACAATATATTTACTCTATTAGAATATGTCTTTAGTCTGAAATTTTATTTAAAAAGCAAAAGAAACAAAATAGCCAGTTGCTACAGTGGTGACTAAGATATATCTTTATGTATGTTACAGCGTAGATTTAAAAGTTAGTGATATCACAGAGAGAAAATTATGCGAGGCAAAGGAGATGTGCTCAGCTAGCATTTAGGACAATGTCACTACCATCTTTTAGACGGTTCTCAAACACTGATGCACACAGGAGTCATTGGATGCTTTAAAACAGATTCTGATTAGTTCTGAGTGCAGCCAGAGATTCCACATTTCTAGCAAAATTCCTGGTTTTATTGATTTCACTTATAGGGCGCCATTTTGAATAGCAAGGCTCCAGACTATGTTCCAAGTATGCAAGATCCTGGAACCAGCTGTTCAAATGGTATTGAGACATTTCAGAACTTACAGGGTCTCTCCTCCTGTTTGCCACTGCTAAATTAATAGGCAATTGTCTTTTAAGTGTATGGGTGCAGAATTGATATAGGATTTGCAGCATCCACAGCTTCAAGCAAAGACTCTTCTTAACAAAATGTGTAGTCTGTGGTAGAAAAGTTAGTAGATAGTGACCTGGGGCCAGTTCTATCTGCATCACATGCTAAATAAGGTATTCAAAGGAATCCAAGTATCCTAAATTCAAATCCATTCTTCCAGATCACTAAATCAAGGTAGTCAATTCAAAATGTTTTAATTTATAGTTTATTATCATGATTTGAAAAATTTTAAATATTAAGACCAATTGTATGTGGGCTTCCATTTGTCTCTTGTATGCCTTGCAAATGTTAGTGCTGGCCTGTGAATAAGTGTGAACACACTGTATCATACTGTTTCCATTATATTTAGGAGAAATGATTCCTAGGTGGTACTGAGGAGGGTAGCTCTCTGCTACAGTGCACAGACAGAAATATACACAAAGGCACACAGATCTAGACCTACTAATATTATCATATATTGAATAATCATAGTGACAGCTTATCTAAAGGGTTTATTTTCTGAAAAGTCACATCTTACATATACATGCAGTATACATTGGAAAAGACCCTGATGCTGGGAAATATTGAAAGCAGAGGACGAGATGGTTAGATGGCATTACGGACTAAATGGACATGAGTTTGAGCAAACTCTGGGAGATAGTGAGGACAGGGAAGTCTGGTGTGCTGCAGTGCATGGGGACTGCATGGACAGAGTCAGACACAACAACAACAGCATATACGTATACACATATTCATTTTCCCCAAACCCACCCCGTCCAGCATGCCACATAATATTGAGCAGAGTTCCCTGTGCTATACAGAAGGTCCTCGCTGGTTATCCATTTTAAATATAGCAGTGTGTACATGTCAGTCTCAGACTCCCTAACTATCCCTTCCTCCCCTTTCACCCCCCTGGAAACCTTAATCGATACTTGTATATGTATCACTGAGCTCCTTTGCTGTCCTCCTGAAATTAACACAACATTGCTTAATAGCTGCTGTTGTTGTTCAGTCACCCAGTGGTGTCTGACTCTGTGAACCCGCGGACTGCTGCTTGCCAGATCTCTCCGTCCCTCACCATCTCCCAGAGTTTGCCCAAGTTCATACTGCATTATAAAATAACAAATTGAAAAACAAAAATGAGCACCATCTTGTAGAAGTAAAGAGAAAGAGAAACAATTAGGGTATCTGGATTCTACCAACATTTCCACTGCTTTTTATATATCTGAGAGAATCAAGAACATAGTTAAAAGCACAAAAAGATAATTTCCTCTTGGCATCAGGTTGGTTCATTATTATTCTAGGAAATCTGAGTATTTTTGTCATGTTAAATATTACTACAATTATTCAATAAAATAATTTGACTTTCAGCATCAGAAAGCAAAATCAGTCATAATTTGGAGAGCAAATATAGACCTTATATTTTGCTTTTCATATAATCTTGAAAATATAAGAGGTTATAATTTTAAGATAATTCATGAGAATAAGTAGAGCAAGATCAATCATTATTTTATGTCTGAATTTATTAGATTTCCACTAACAGTTCTATTCATTGAAAAGACACACACAGCTCTATTGCCTTCCTCCTCTTTTTAACCTAAGGCAGAGAAAGTATCACATAAGCAAATCAGACAACCATAAAGAACAATGTTGTGTGAGGATAATTCTGAATAAATACATTAGAGAACTTTGATGATTTTAGATGGAATAGCAAACTGTCAAAACTGTTTGCCTTCCCAACTCCCTCCCAACTCCTTCACCCCGGAAAAAAAAAAAATTCAATAATTTAGGATGAAGCACCTTCTAAGATATACTTATGTGATCATATATACTTATTACCTAAGTGGCACTCACAGTAAAAATAATTTTATTCTGTTCATGTTATTTTACCTTCACTGTATAGCTATACTGGGATAATGAATCCTGCAGCCCTTTCTAAATAATTTTAAAAACTTAATCATAAAAAAAGGAGAAAAGTGTTGGCACATATTCAATAAGAAATGAGATTAGTTTTATGTTTGGGCATGTTGTTTTCACCAACCAAAATTTCCCAGACTTAAACATACTTTTATTTTCTTGTCCTACCATGATTGTGGAAATTAAACAAAGGACACAAAAGCCATTAAATGTTCTGCTTGAAACAATACAAAAGAAAAATATGCAAAACTGCGTTTAATAAAGTGGGATTTCAGACTATCTTTTTACTAAATACAGAATGCTAATTTGGCTCAATATTTTAAAAAGGAAGCTTTCCAGTCAAGCTCATTTCAGAAATTACTAGAACATTCAATAAAACATTTAAAAAAATTATTATTCTTGTCAATTTACTGTACATATGATTGTTTTTAGCTACCTTAAATTATGTATTCTATATGTGCAATGTAATCTAAAAATATGTAAATTAAATATTCTGGCCTCTAGCTTCAGTTTGGTGAATATCTTCATATACCACATTGCTGAAAAAAGCTTGCGGTAATGCTCAAAAGATAATCAAATCCTTTGATTATCTTTTGAATAATCAAGGAAATAAGGACAATTCCTATTAAAAATTCTATCATATTGTAAAAATGTGGGGAGATAACCTAACAGATTAGTGGAAAGAACTAGACTTCCCTGTATTTAGAAAGGCAAAGTTTTTAAAGGTGGACCAATTTTCAAAGAACTATTTTCCTGTTTTAGTCAGTTACTCAAGACTGATCAAAGTAGTGATTTATTCCCAATCTTTCTTTCTCCCAAATAGTTCTCCACTTTATTATTATGAATTTTTTAGTGCTCTGGATTTTATACTGGCAAGTGTATGCTCAGTCAGACTATGACTTTTAGCTGTATCATTTAATTTTTCAGCTGAGCTTTAGGTAATAAATCTGTTGTCAGTCTCTCTATTTGTGTCACTATGAGACATATGAAGAATGAAGCTGTGAGAAAAGCAAACCAAAGCACATTCCTTGCTTCATGGCTAGAAGCAACAGATCAAAAGCTAAATAAAAATTACTGTCTCTTACATATTGCAAAGTACATGTTGAGTCTTTTAGCACATTTCCCTCTACTTCCAAAACAAGCCATATAAATGAAATAGATCATGCATTTGCATAAGTGCATTGTTACATTTTTGCAATGATTTTAACCTGGAAATTAAATGATAAATAAGGAACAATGGAATAGAACATAATTTGGAATTCTATAAGTGAAAATGTGTTATTTAAATTTTTTCCCTGTGATTATAGGAAGCTAAATAGGTTGATTATGCTGTGCTTAGTCATTCAGTTGTTTCCGACTCTTTGCAGCCCCATAACTGTAGCCCACCAGGCTACTCTGTTCATGGGAATTCTACAGTGAAGAACACTGGAGTGGGTTGCCATGCCCTCCTCCAGGGGATCTTCCCAACCCAGGGACCTAACCCAGTTCTCCTGCATTGTAGGAAGATTCTTTATTGTGTGAGCGATGGGGATATAATGAGAGAAAAAAAAAAGTTTTAGAAATTTATCATGAAAACTTGAGAAATCATTTGACTCTACTGGTGTCAGTTTCATCATCTGCAAAATGAAGCAGATAATTTTCGATTTCTAAGATCACTTTCAGCTATAACATGCTATGCTCTTTTAATATCATAAATCACACACTGCCTCTCATTCACATATATATGACTTAAAGATGATGATCATCCAGAGAAAGCTGCATATTTAAGGTATGCCACTAACTCTGTACTGCAATTCAATACATTCATTAAATTTTGTTATAGATGGAAAATTCTTCAACCTCACCTGCAGCACTTAGCTCAAAGATTAGGCAGAAAGTGCTTTCCAAAATAAACTTGCAAAAACTGATATTCTTCTTATCTCTCTATATTAATTTAATTCTGAATGTAATCAGCATGCCTAATGAACTGTAAATCTCACATCTGCCTCTGGACCCTATATGGTAACTTTATCTCATGATGCATCTTCTCTTCCATGTGTTTTGTTATGAATGTAAATTTTTTATTAACAGTGGTCAGTCATGAGAATCACTGCCTATATTTAGGCCCCAATGTGACAAAGTCTATTCTTGTATGCAGTGGTAGAATTTTTCATGACATGCTGAGTGTTTATTTACAGGGACTGTCCAGCATATAAAAGAGCTCTGTTAACACAAACAAGACTTCAGGTTCTTCTCATTTACTGTCTGATGAAAATCGACTAACAGCATGCATGCCAATGAAGGACCATGAATTTTTCATATATTTTAGTCCTTTTTGCTCCTTCAAACACCAATATTCTCTGAAGTGATTACATAGTCCTCTATAGGAAACTTATCCCTTGGGTGGCAAAAGGCCAAAGGAACAGGAGCTTGAACTGACCTTTGATAAGTTTGCACCATTTTTTGCAGCCTTGCAAGAATATCAGGGTAACTCCAGAAAGCAAGCAATTAAAGAATCAAGAAAACTAAGAAAGAGCAATGTGAAAGAGATCTTAACATTTTCTTTAAATTTAAATATAGCCTAAAGCAAAGTTTTATTAAAATGACATGAAAAAAGGCTGTATATATATTTGTATGCTTCTCTATTAATTTTAATTCTGAATGTATCAGCATGCTAATGAACGTAAATCTGCCATTGTATAGACCTATATGTATTTATCCATGATCATCTTCACTTCCATGTGTTTGTTATGAAATGTAAATTTTTATTAACAGTGGTCAGTCATGAGAATCACTGCCTATATTTAGGCCCCAATGTGACAAAGTCTATTCTTGTATGCGTGGTAGAATTTTTCATGACATGCTGAGTGTTTATTTACAGGGACTGTCCAGCATATAAAAGAGCTCTGTTAACACAAACAAGACTTCAGGTTCTTCTCATTTACTGTCCTCTATAGGAAACTTATCCCTTGGGTGGCAAAAGGCCAAAGGAACAGGAGCTTGAACTGACCTTTGATAAGTTTGCACCATTTTTTGCAGCCTTGCAAGAATATCAGGGTAACTCCAGAAAGCAAGCAATTAAAGAATCAAGAAAACTAAGAAAGAGCAATGTGAAAGAGATCTTAACATTTTCTTTAAATTTAAATATAGCCTAAAGCAAAGTTTTATTAAAATGACATGAAAAAAGGCTGTATATATATTTGTATGCATATATATACACATGTAATTTGTCAATTTATATTTCAGGATGTGTGACAAAATTAGGCCTTTAATAATTATTTATTTATCCTATCATACAATGAGTATTTATGGAGCACAGAGAAGATTAACTATATGCTAAATACACTAAGAAACACTGAAGAAAGTAATGCAACAATATATTAAAACTCAGCATACTTAAGTTACTGGAGATCAACTATATATGGGATATATGACTGTTCATGTGTATGTGTGTGCTCTCAGTCATGTCTAACTTTTACAACTCCATGGACTAAAGCTCGCCAGGCTCCCCTGTCCATAAAATTTTCCAGGCAAGAATAATGGAGTGCATGGCCATTCCCTCTCCAGGGATCTGCCCCACCCAGGGATCGAACTCATGTCTCTTGCAACTCTTGCACTGGCAGGCAGGTTCTTTACCAGCTGAGCCACTGGGGAAGGCCTATAGCTGTTCAAGGAGGTGTTTTATTTACTTATTACAATAAAATAGGTCATTCTTTTTGTGAAATTTTAGAGATCAGACTTGTATCTTTTCTCTAGAAGAAGCTTAATCAAAATTCTAGTTTAGCCCAAGATGATTCTTTTATTTAAAATTATAAAAACCATATATCAATCTTTTTTTTTGAAATGTGAAGAATTTGTGTAATTCACTGATCTAAACTAATACCTTCACTTCTTTTAAAAAATATAAATTTGGGAGTGTTTGAAATGAGTCTTTTTAGAACATTTCCCTGTGTCTTAACAAGAACTTTTGAAGAAATTTCATTCTCCAATGTCAGTAATAACTGAAAAATGTTCACAAGCAAATCTCAGATCCCAGAGGGCTTTTCTTTTCTTTATTATATCTTAAAATATTTTATGAGTATTTATGTTAGTTTGCTCGTAGTAAGAAATGTATTGTAATAATTCAGGATCTTATAAATCATCTGAATCTTTCATTTAGCAAATGAAAGATTTGCCCTAATATTTAAACAATTTACAAATACTTAGTAAAGGAAAATGGCACTTAGTAAGAATTCTTCAAGAAATATAACAAAATCTATGGTTTTTATTCATATTCCAAAATAAGGCCAGCTGACAAAAAGGGAATTACTAATAGTAGTTGCATAAAAACTTCAGTGCAGCCCCAGGAGGCCTGCAGACCCAGTGACTGCCTGACAAATGGCAGTGCTCAGACTGAGTCCACAATGGGAAGCAATCCCTGAATTAATCAGAAAATTTGTCTAAAGCGGAAATAGGCATAATACAATCTAGAAGCTAGATTCCTAGGAAAAATGCTCAAGTCAAGTTAGCAAGAAGTTATTGTGTATCTATCATGTCTTAATATTGTTCTAAGTGCTCCACAGGATAGAAAACAAATACTGTACATTTCATGTTCTCCTCATGGAAAGCTGCAAACTTATTATGAGAGAAAAGACATATGCAAAAGAAAATCAGAGAGCAGCTCCTTTCTTATCTCCATTCATATCCAGTTCACTCTGGTCTGTTCGCACTGGCTTCCCTGCTATTCTTCAAGTGAGTAATGCTTCTTCCCTCTTCAGATAGTCTGCATATGTGTAGCCTTGTGAACTCTTATATTTACATTAGATTTCAGTTTAAATATTGCTTTTTAAAAGGTTTCCCCAGCACTTCCCTGAAACAGAAGCTAAATTAACTCCTCCAGTTTTTATTCTTTTGTAGCACCCTATACATTATTTTCCATTGATTTATCACATTTAATAACTATGTATTTAATTTAGTGGTTATTGATTTTATATCTGCCTTCCAAACTAATGACAGAAGCTCTACAAGGGCAGAGATGTGTCTGATTTGTTGGGCATTACATCTGTTAAGCTTACACCATGATATCTCAACCTTAGGGCGTGGGACATGTGCTTCCAGATAATCTTTTAGGGTGAGGGGCTGCTCTGTATATAGTAGGTTTAGTAGCATTCCTGACCTCTACCCAACAGTTGTCAGTAGCCACTTCACTCAGGTGTAACAAGCAAAAATACCCTCAAACATTGCCAAATATCCCCAAGAGGGCAAAATTGTCCCCAATTGAAATACACCATCCTATACTAGTGCCTAATACATAATATATATATATATATATATATATATATATATATATATATATAGTTGCATTTATTTTTATTAGTTGAAGGCTAATTACTTTACAATATTGTAGTGGGTTTTGTCATACATTGACATGAATTAGCCATGGATTTACATGTAGGGAATACATGTAAATACATAATATATTTAATAAGTGCTTATTGAATTAGTAATCAAATGAAGGAACTGATCTAGACATCATACTATTAAATACTAGAAAGTTTGTGCCAAATTGAAGTTGCCAATTTCTTAGTTTATTTTTTTATGAGAATTAAATGAGATGATGCATGGAAGATGTTTGTTCAGTACCTTATGCATGTTAAATCTTTGGTAAATAATTACTAGCATTATTATTATGGATGAAATTTACTATCAGGTTATATGGGACAGGTATGAACTACTGACCATCATTTTGAATTTTTAAATAAGCAGTATTTTTAACAGAAGATTGCTCTGACATGGTGTGTTGGATGAATAAAATTTAAGGACCCTAGTGATTAGTATCAATGGGAGACTAAAGGTATGGAGACTAGTTGGCAATCAGCATGAAACTGGAACCATGAGCCAGTACAAGTTGAAAGGCACCATTCTGCAATAGCCTGGGATCTTTACAACTTCTGGGTAGCAAAGTCCCTTAGAGGCAATATGGTCTTGAACTAAGGTGAGGTGCCACGCAGATGGCTTTCTCATCCCCTTCACTCTCCTGTTGCTTTATGTTTCCATGGCTTACCGCCTACTGAATGTCTCCCCTGGAACATCAATCTTTCTCATTTTCTTGGCCTTCAAATCAATTCCCATCTTCTTCAATTCCCATCTCTCAAACAAACAAGCAAACAAACAAAAAACTTGTCATCTGACTCTAGGCCAACACAAATCTCTGACCTCTGAGAAACATGACTTCTTACTTGTCAATTCCAGGTAGTGTGGCAAACCATTGTTTAACATACTACCTCACTATTCTTTCATTTTTGTTAATTTCCTTTGAAGTTAGGCTTTCTGATTTCTTTGAGATATATAAGCACAGTTGTAAGTAAAGAAAGCAATGTTGTTTTTTTTTATAAAGAAAACTTTATCCTTTATTTTTGTAGAATATCAAAGATAGGAAGAAGACAAAGAAAGCATTTCCCCTAAAATCAGGAACAAGGCAAGGGTGCCCACTCTCATCACTACTATTCAACATAGTTTTGGAAGTTTTGGCTTCAGCAATCAGAGCAGAAAAAGAAGTAAAAGGAATCCAGGTAGGAAAAGAAGAAGTGAAACTCTCGATGTTTGCAGATGACATGAAGCAATGATTTTTAAAAAACTTTATCGTTTACTTTATTTTCATAGGATATCAAAGATAGAAAGAATGAAGAGGTCAGGCAGCAGACCTATCAGAAAATTCATGAATTCCCACCATATTCGTCAGAAATATGGTTAATCAGATGATGCTTGTCTATTTCTAGTAACTTTCTAGGAAGTCTGTTCTTGAACATTTCTTCTAAGATATGCAAATATAAACTCTTAAAGGACGCTTTGTGTAGCTATTCATATTCATTTAGAATATCTCCTTAGTTTCAATCCTTTACCATTCAAGTTACATTTTGCCCTTCTGAATTTGCTTTGTATTTGTTAAAATATATTTCCTCAAAAATGATCCCTTATTTTACGTATTTTCCTATAATATATCTAAAACACTTAAGCCTAGGAATCCACTGTGTTTCTTTTAGTTTTTATTCCACTCCTAGCTTACCTTAATATAGTAAGATATATTTTCAGTAAACATTTTTTCTATAATTTGAGGCTGTTTCCTGATTCATTATCATGTAAAATAGCTTCTCTACCCTGTTATGTATATCTCTTAGTACTACCAGTTCTCATTGCATCTGGAGAAGTAAAGAGCATTATAGAGAGAGGATCTGGGTAAACATTAAGAATGACTCAAAGTTGGAAATAATGAAAAAAGGAAACAAAAAATACATGTACCTTCCTGGCTTATCAAGCATTTGGTTGAATCTAGTCAGATAACAGTACTGAAACTTGTAAAATCATTCCTCTGGTTAAATACACACACACACACAACTAAATAAATATATACTGTAGCTAGAAGGCAGTTTAACATAAGTATTTTAAATAGCAATATAGTCAGTAGCTATGAAAAGTGTGATAAAACTGAAAAGAGTTCACTCAGTTTTAGGTTACATTGTTGGAAATGTCCTATGTGGGCCTGGGCAGGGCAATTATAGCCCCATGCAATTGCTCATTGTGCAGACAACACCTGAAAGATAATAGATAATCTAGGATGCCACACTTTTAAAATAATAAAAATAAAGGGAGTGACATAAATTAAAAAAAAATAAAACATATAACAAAAGTAAATGTAATTAAATGAATATAAAAAGAATAAAATAAAGGGGGCAAAGGAAGATGGTGTTCAATGATGAACAAGATGACAAGGGCATGTTAGAGCAAATGAAGATGGCTAACTTGGAAAGATAAGATGCTTGTAAAGAAGCAGCAGCACTCATTTAGTGGAAGGATTGTCATGGGAAGAGGAATGATATATGTTTTTAATGAATAGATTATAATGGGTTCTATGGTAAGAAAAAAAAATATCAACTTGATATAAGGAAGCTGTATGTAATAGTCACTAGGACACTCAAGACAGAAGGTCCTATGTGACTGAGAAATGAGATTTCAGATGATATTAACAGTTGACTTCTAAATTTCACTACTCTGTCCTATGTTGCAATAATCTAAATTATATTTTTAATAAACAAATAATGTAAGACAAGTTAAAGTAAAAGAACAACACTCAAACTTTTCATCTCAAAATAGGATTACATTTTTAAACAATAGACATGGGATCCTAGAGAGATCTTCTTATGAAGAGTTTCATAAATAAGATAGATAGCAGAAATTTTATGCCAAACATGGCAGGGATTTTATGACAGGGGTTTTATGCCAAACAGAATTTAAGCTTTCTATGGGACTTTAAGAGGAAAATAGACAAAATGATCATTATGTCCTCAGAGTTTAGATTTCTATGTTGTAAAACCAATTAATTTGAAGGGGAATGCAAGCCTATTTATTATAAAGGACAGAAGTTCCGTGGAACTCATGGGCAGTGTCTCAAGACTTAGCATGCAACAGATCCGTCAGTGGGGAGGGGAATCAGGAAGATAGCAAAGTGAGGTCTCTGCTGTGGCCTCAATAGCCATGGGCAGCCTGGTGAATGCTCCCTACACTGATGCAAATGAATGCCAAAAGCCAAATGACGTTGGGTCTTTTTTAAAAAAGGATGGTCCCTCTAATTAGCCTATAAAGGCTGGAAATCTGATGATAGTCAAAACATGCAGGGATTATTTTGTCAAACTCAAGCTATGCAAATTACTTCTTCTCCCTTCCACTTTCCGCCCTTCAAACAAAACATGCACACATACAACAAAAGATATTTACTCTTTTAAATATAAGGTTTAAAAGAGTTTAAAGGTTTAAATAGAGGTTACCATAGAACCTCTACAGTTCTATTAAAATTTATATAGCATTATGGTCACACGTTTATACCATCTGTGATCAAAGAATATCTACAGTATGGATAGTTTTCCCCAGAACTACATGTGAGATCCTTTGCTAACTTGTACCACAGAGACACTCTGATTTGTCCATTTCTTCATCTTCATTATCACACAAAAAAATGTTATTAATAGCTATTCTATACAAAGCATTAGGAAAAAATATCAGGAGAGAGGTATAGAGAATTGCATGATGTATACGTGTGGGCATGAAAATAGAATAGATACAACAGTACGTATGTGAATCACTTGGCTTCTAAAAATCAGTTCTCTATTCTGTGGTATAAACACAAAACAATGCTTATATTCATTACTCTTTTTTTTCTTTTTACACCTAAATTTCTTATTAAAAATATATATATTTTGAAAAATGAAAGCATGTTCCCAAAAAGTTAAAATAGCTATAGTTAACAGTATGCATGGATTTTATGGCTAGTGGAAGTTTGAGATTCGCAAAACCATATCATCTCTGAAATTTTGTAAAATATTATTAAAGTTTAAATGTTCTGAAGTAGAAGATCTAAGGTGAAAGTTGCTCAGTCATGTCCAACTTGTAGTCACCCCATGGACTATACAGTCCATGAATTCTCCAGCCCAGAATACTGGGATGGGTAGCCTTTCCCTTCTCCAGGGGATCTTCCCAACCCAGGGATAGAACCGGGGTCTCCTGCATTGCAGGCAGATTCTTTATCCACTTTGCTATCAGGGAAGCCCCATAGAAGAGTTAAATATAACCTTAAAATGGAAACTGGGAACATTCATATCTTGATAACTTTTAAAATTATTATCAGTATCAGATGTTAGAATTTGATTTGTCCTAACAACGTAAAGGTAAAACTGGTATGTGAATACTTTTAATTATTCAAGTAATAGATGTGCTTAAGACTCAGGCCAATGACTAAACATTAGTCAAATATTAGCAAATATTTAGTAAAATGTAAATAAAACTCAGCTGTGTAGATATTTGGACTTATGCTCTATTCACAGCAAAGTTTAAGAATGGTAACTAACTCAAAAATGTACTCGAAATATAACTGCTTACTTATAGGCATAAAGGACAAAAATCTTTTTATAAACAAAAATTCAATACTTAAATATGAAATGTCCCTTATGATGTTCATTATTCTATTCACATAAAATGACACAAAAATAGTGCTGTTTTCACCAAGAAGGATATTAATATGGTTAGAAAGATTTTATGATGAACTTTGCAGGCAAATCAATACAAATCATTTAAAAAATGCTACTAAAAATCCTGGTAGTATTATACTTGGACGTATTTATTGCTCACATGACAGCCATGTTCATCACAAATTAATGATATTGTCTTCATCTATTTAAATGATCTCACTTTAATACTTCAAAAACCAAGAAGCTACAACAAAGAAAGTTAAATTAAATATAAAGGAAACAGCTTTTTAGATTCCAAACATTTCTATAGCAATTTTTCTTCTCTATTTTATTTACATTCTTGGTGACATTGCAAGATACCTTAGAAATTTTGAAAGATTTCTATTTAGTCAATTATATCATAGCTCAAATGTAAAGCCTAATAATTCATTCTTTAGACAGTCAAAACACCAAATAAAAATAATTTCTACAAGACTATTTGAACCAAGCACACAATAGAGAACTCTCAAAAATATTAATTTGGATGTAGTAATTAAAATATTTAGCTACATTTTATAAAATGCTTGCCTATAAATACAGTTTTCACTAATCATTTGAGGACATGAATTTCTGACCTCGTCTCAGAAAGGTAAAATTTTAAAAAATTCAGATTATCTTATTCTAAATTATTATTGGCAAACCAGTGTTTTTTAATTATCATTTGTTTTAGGTACTTGAAACAGTAGTTGGTAATAACACTAGAATATCCCTGACTTTAAAATCACTGTGGGAAACCCTCCAGAATCTGATTTTGCTTTATATTCTTCTTCCAGCGTTTTACAGGTAATGGGAAAGAAAAGCCTCTGAATGATACAGGTATGCCTCAGCCAGCCCTCTGATATGCTTTCCTTGGGGCTGCAGGCCTGTATGCTATCTTGGTTCATTTTCTCTCATCGCTATACCTCGGTACTGACTGCTCCTGATGCCTTTCTCTTTATCTCCTCCACACTCTTCTATGCTCTTCAAATATCTTTCTGAGTTAAAATTGACTAATATTGTATATATTTAAAATGTACAACATGATATTTGATACACATATATATTGCAAAATGATTGCCATGTAAGGTTGGTTACACCTCCACCTCCTCATATAATTACAATCAAATACCACATCTTTAAAAATCATTCCTTGTTCCTTCAGACTAAGTATATACTTGTCATACAAGAGAAGACTTTTCCTTCATCACACTGATAGTGCCTTTTTTATTTGTATATATTTACCTTTATTTATACTTGTGTGTTTGTGTTTACAATAACTTGGTGCCTTTTTGTATGGGTGTTATATTTTTATTAATATATGCCTTTTCAGCTAATATATAATCTTCCAGAGCATAAGAATCCTTTCTATTCTCATTAACTGTTATATTCCCAACTTAATACAGTGTCAAGCTCTTATCATGAGTTCATTAAATAAACAGGTGACTCTGAGAAGAGTGAAGTTTGTTCATGTATAAACAACTTGAATGAATCTCAGGTAGTTAGCATTCCGGACTCCTTTTTATTTACAGGTTTTCTGGATAAAATCTTTCAATCACAATCCTACCACAAAGGTCTTAATTCAAATAAAATACTGAGCAT
Organism: Odocoileus virginianus; assembly: GCF_023699985.2. NCBI lineage: Eukaryota > Metazoa > Chordata > Mammalia > Artiodactyla > Cervidae > Odocoileus > Odocoileus virginianus. Next base: position 21,304,765 of record NC_069698.1, read on the forward strand.
TTCTGTTTCAGCATCTTTTTCCCTCTATTCTACACATCTCAAAGAAAGTACAAGGTTTAGCAAGATTGATTTGGGTTTAAATGAGTTGGTAAGCTAGAGTAGGAAGTATACTGCCTTACTTTCATATCTTTCTCTCTTTGAGTCTTGATCTTTCATCCCCCTTCCCTCTCTCCCTTCCTTCCTTCCTCCTATCCTTTTTTTTTTTTTTTTTCCTATTAACATCCTAAGTATAGGTCCTTCAGAGAGATCAGTACTGATATCTTTATCACTCAATAGTTCTGTTTGGATTGGAGTGTCTTTAGGTACTTCTTCATACCTAATGGATAGAAACGATTCTTTTAGCTTTGAGAGACAGTTTTTTCCTACAGCACTCTCTTCTCAGTAATCTAGATAAACTACCAAGCAAGCACATTGTAACCTTGGTAAATTTATCTATGGGAACACTCACATAAGTTTGAAATTAGTATGCCCCTGGAGACTACTCTATTTTTCCTTCTTAATCAGACCTTTTGGGAGGAACTTTAGTCTTAGAAGTGAGCAGACAGAATTTGCAAGCTGAGTAATGTTGGCTCACAGAATGCATTCTTTTACCCATGGAAGAGAAATTGTGACTAGTGACAGTGAGCTTTTTAACTTCCATGTTGTTGGTAACCTTCTGTTCCTATACAGGCAGAGGGCTTTTTTGGTTAATGGGCTGGGTTTGTGGAACACTTGTCCCTTGATGCTGTGTCTGAGCCCTCAGGTCAGGACACAGACAATTTACATCCGTTTACCTGACATTCTTTATACTCAGAGGCTACCAGTTTAGTCCCAGAAAGCCTGACCCTACCATGGTTTGATAAACAGGCAGGCAAGAAATATTGCTTAACACAGTTCTTATATTCAGTCTAGGGAAAAAGCAGGAGGTATTATAACATTCTGCACGTATTCTGTTTTTACCAGGCTTTTAAACTACCATTAGTGCTTACTTACAAAATCTTATTCAATTTAGATTAAATAAAGAAGAAAAATCTGTACATTTTTAAAATAACCCATCACTAAGATTGCTTAAACACTGCTTCGTATACATAACCACTTCAGTTAACATATCAAAAAAGAAAAGGTATTTTATAACATTTTTAGATTTATGGCATAATTCTAGAGGATTTAAAAATCAATTGAATTAGTGGCTAAATGAATGGTTTCAACTGTAACAACTTTAGATTCATAAAAGTTATCAGAAACTCAAGGGAATAGTTTATCATTTCTCCTATAAAGGGATATTGATTTAAATAATGTGTTACTTTAAGAGATATTGCTATTTAAGTAACCAGAAAGCAAAGGCTTATTTTTACCCACCTCCCGAGTATCAGTGTAATCAGACTCATTAAAAAATGCCTAGAAGTAAATTTTAGAGTCATGCAGATTTTACTTGCCTGTTTGTTTTTTCTCTTGACTTACCTTTGATGAACTTTATGAGAATTTTGTTATTTTCCAATACCAATTTTTTGCTTCATTCATTCAATAAACATTTATTGAACACCTACTCTATGACAGATGCTACAGTGGTTTTTGTCAATTCTACAGTAACCAGGAGAGAAAAGTTAAGTACTCATGAAATCTTACTTTGAAGGCATATTTTTAAAACAATGAAATAAAATGAATCAACATAGACTAAAGTCTGATAGGACTAAGAATCATGAAAAAATAGAGGGAAATATTAGGTGCTAGAGGGTAATTATAGCACTACTTTGGAAGAGTGATCAAAGAATGCATATATAAGGAGAAAAATTTTAATCAGAGATTTGAATAAATTGAGAGAGTGTATATGAGGGAAGATATTCAGGGATAGGGAATATCAAAAGCAAAGGTCCTGAGGAAGTGACTCATTTGAGGTATTCAAGAAGTAGGAAAGGAACCCGTGTGGTTGGTGCAGATTTATAGGAGGAAAAATAAAACTTAGAACATGATGTCAGATTAGGTAGGGTCTTCTTGGCTTAAAGACTATAGGATGCAGTGACTAGACCAATCCAGTTTTCATTTCTCAGTTTATTCACTTATCAACTATTTACCACATATAATTTTGGAAAAGGAGCAACTGCTTTGCAAATAGAGGAGCAATTGATGCATTGTTAGAAAATAGGTCCTCTGCCCACCTGTAACAATCTCTCAGTGACCATTATCAGAGTAGGAAATAATATACAGTCAATTTCTCTCCTACTCTCATCCCAAGATACAAAAGCTTTGAAATCAAGCAACAAAAATGTATTATTTTAGTTAGCTTTTGTGGTCACAAGCTGTAGAGATTCAGTCATGTTGCTCCATATGAGAGGAGATTTATTGTTAAGTGTAAAGAAGAAAAACAATGCAATTTAATAGGAATACTGATAGTCAAAGCTTCTTCCTTCTATGGGAGAATCATTATTCATCTCCAGATACTGGCAGCTCTTTTTTTTTCAACAAAGTACTCTAGTGCCCAGTTTGGCTAAGAAAGGCCAAATCTTCCAAACACTTAGCCTAAATGGGATTGTCTAGCAAAAGATCACTGAATCTCACACACACACACACACACACACACACACACACACACACAAATCACACTAAGACTTTTCTTTCTTGGATTGGTAGACAGAGGGTGAAAGGATATTAGTATATGGATGAGAAAGTCAAAGTCACTCAGTCATGTCAGACTCTTTGAGACCTCAGGGACTATACAGCCCATAGAATTCTCCAGGCCAAAATACAGAGTGGGTACCCTCTTTCCCTTCTCCTACCCAGGTCTCCCACATTGCAGGCGGATTCTTTACCAGCTGAGCCACAAGGAAAGCTCAAGAATATTGGAGTGGGTGGCCTACCCCTTCTCCAGCATATCTTCCTGACCCAAGAATTGAGCTGGGGTCCCCTGCATTGTAGGTGGATTCTTTACCAACTGACCTATGAGGGAAGCCCTTATGGATGAGAAGGTCCAAATAACTCAGCTTGGGAAGGGTCAGAGCAGAGTAATAATGCAGAAAAAATAGGCCCCTAAGAGAGGTGACCACAGTAGTCACTCCAATGAGCTGCTCTCTTCATGTCTCTGCTCTCTTGACAAGCAGCTTCCTTATCTCTCTTCTTTATCAGACATGTCTCTGCCTCAGACTTAACACTCACACGACTTCAAATCATATATGCCATCACATTCAACTCTTCTTATTTTCTTTTTTCATGTTGGTATTTCACACTAAGCTTAAGTACTGTTGATTTATATTTTTGGTACATTTTTTTTGTGCAGCTTGCTGAGAAATGAATTTGGTTGACTTGGATCTGATTTAGCCTATGAAGGAATGAAGGAAGGTTGCAGATGGATAGAGACTAGTGAATAGGAAGAATAAAATAATAAAATGCCATCAGCAGAAGAAGCAGAAATTTGAAAATTGTGCTTAATGAACACCGAGTAAGACAGAATCTTAGAAAAAACATTGTATTTGGGACATTTGAAGCTGGAAAAAGCAAGACAATTTAAGGTATGCTTTTTACTTTTTGATAGATTAAAAGGAATATATGCTAACCTAGTTTATTTCTACTTAGTTATTTTCTCCTGAGCAACAAAAAAAAATATATAGATTTGTTTTTAGTTAAAAGTAATTCACATGTGAACCTGAGAAATCACATGAAGATTATTGATCTTTATCCTTCACTGTTCACCAAGGTCAGACTGGTAGGTTCTAGGTCCTCTCCACGGGTACCAGAAGTAAGTTTATAACGGCATTAGAATTAGGGCATGTTTGTGTTGGAAAAGACCTCAGATAGCATCCAATCAAGTTCTCTCATTTTAGAGATGAGGAAACAGAAGCTCAAGAAAAGAATTTGAATTCAGTGATATTGTACTTAGTAGTGCAACTAAGAGTGCAGGAATCTTCTCTCCCAGAACAATATTTCCAAAATACCATCTTCCTCCATCATAAAAGTACAGAGCTAACAAAAACAGCAAAAACACAATCTATATAACAGCAAGAGTATTCTGTGCTTTTGGCCCTCCCTTAGGCACTGCTGATGGAGAAGGCAATGACAACCCACTCCAGTACTCTTGTCTGGGAAATCCCATGGACTGCGGAGCCTGCTAGGCTACAGACCATGGGGTCGCAAAGAATTGGACACGTATGAGCAACTTCACTAGGTACTGCTGTGTTCAGTTGATGCTGCTTATTTTACACTCTGTTCTCTGATTGTTAATTGTGTTGATATTATCTATAGGCTGACAATGTGCTAGCCCAGGGATGCATGAACATCCTGCATATAGTATCCTTTTGTCTATCAGACTGTCTTTTGCATATCACTGCTTATTGCATGCTTCTTTGTTCTCTGAAATTGCTCTAAAAGACTTAAGAATTCTTCTGTGTCAATAAAAATTGCTTTTTGACTGACCATTGCTCAGATCTCAAGAATGCAAGTAAAATTGCGCTTGTTTTTTTTTTTTTAAGTTACATCTATGCATTGTAGCTACATATTCTTTATGCTCAATATCTTCTAATACCACTTACAAAAAGACCTTTAACCTTTTCACTGCTCTCTTCACTGAGTGAAATACATCAGGCGTTTTTCACATGTGCCGGTTTAACTTCGTTATGATGTCACAGATAATTGTTTTGGCCTCGGGGAAAGAATGTTCTTTCTGCTGCAGAACCATCTGAGTTAAAAATGAACTAGTTGTGAAGTCTTAGCTTTCTTTATCTTGTCAATTATTGAGGAAAGAAACTTTCTCTAGCAAAAGGAGAATACTAAAAATGTTGAGCTAAATTGATGGGAAATGAAGATGAGCATAGGAATGGGTACAGTAAACAAGTCTGAAGTCAACAAGTTCTTTAATGGTGGAGACAGAGTATGTGCTAGCCACATTTACATTTTATCAGGTGAAATTATTTCCCACTTTAAAACAATAAAAATGGAAATTTAGTTTTTACTACCAAGGGAAAAGTTGAGACAAGTCTGTCATCTGTGAAATCCACATCTATTTCTTCCTGTGGAAATAAATGTATTTGACTATTGTGACAATGAGAATAACCAGAAGCTTTGTACAGAATCAAAGCATATAAACTGTGTAGCATGTGCATTTATACTCAAGTAGATTGAGTTATAACCACACTGTTCATTTGAAAAGCAGTAATCTAATTTATTATGCTTAAACACTAGGTTTATTAGAACTTTTTTGGGGTAGTAGGGAAACATGACCAGTCTTTCCCATTCTCAGGCAGGTGTTGGTAAAGATCAGGGCTTGATATCTTATTTTCTGATTGTGCTATCAGAAAGAGGAAAAGCAGGAAGCCAAGAAAAGGATTAAAAAAAAAAAAAACAAAAAAAAAAACACCTTAACCACTTTCCACCATTATCACACAAGTGGTGGTTTTCTAAGGTTCATAAAATGTCAGAATAATCAAAACTGGTAGTGAAAATGACATTTAATTGATAGGCACTTTCCCATAAACAAATGTCTTTTGAAGGTCCACTATGAGACAACATTGTTAATATATCAGTCAGTCAGTTCAGTCACTCAGTCGTGTCTGACTCTTTGAGACCATGGACTACAGCATGCCAGGCCTCCCTGTCCATCACCAACTCCAGGAGTTTACTCAAACTCAGGTCCATTGAGTCAGTGATGCCATCCAACCATCTCATCCTCTGTTTTCCCCCTTTCCTTCCACCTTCAATCTTTCCCAGCATCAGGGTCTTTTCAAATGAGTCATGTTTTCACATCAGGTGACCAAAATTGTTGATATATAGTTTTAGGTTAAATTAGTCTTGGAATATTGAAGGATAGATAACTCAGTTAACATTTACTGAGCAAAAATTATTGGCAAAGATGTTGTGCTTATCTCTTACTCTCAAAAAAAGTGTAAGTGAAAGTGGCTCAGTTATGTCCAACTCTTTGCGACCCCATAGACTATATAGTCCATGGAATTCTCCAAGCCAGAATACTGGAGTGGGTAGCCCTTCCTCCAGGATATCTCCCCAACCCAGGAATTGAACCCAGGTCTCCAGCCATTCCCTTTCTCCAGGGTATCTTCCCAACCCAAGGACATAATCCAGGTCTCCGGCATTTCAGGCAGACACTTTACCAGCTGAGCTATCAGGGAAGCCGACGAATACTGGAGTGGGTGGCCTATCCCTTCTCCAGCGGGTCTTACTGACCCAGGAATCTAACCTGGGTGTCCTGCATTGCATGCAGATTCTTTACCAGCTGAGCTACCAGGGAAGCCCTTATTACTCTCTGGAAATCATTTAATTTCCACTGCAATTCTATGAGGAAAGTAATATTGTGAATATCACTTTATGTGTGAGGAAATCGAGATTTAAAAAGTCAGAATTAATACTACTTAGTAAGTAGTTTTGACAGATGACAAATCCCTTTCCCATACATCTATTCTGTCTGCTTTGAGTAGATTTAAGGTCTTTGGGGCAAGAATATTAGATTAATAGTAGCTCCTAAAATCAGAATATTCTCTGAGCAGTGACAGTGCCCCACTGTGAGAAAATTCAAGGAGGAATATCCATCTAGATTTGGCTGAACTTTCTTGGATGATATCTGTAGATACACAAACTGTTTTCTTCAAGGAAAGGGTGTTCTTTACTTATATGTATGTTACCTTGAGCTGCACTGTCCAATATGACAACCACTATGCACCAATGACAGCTGAACACTTGAAATGTGGCTAGTCTGAGGAAGGAGCCAAGATGGCGGAGGAATAGGACGGGGAGACCACTTTCTCCCCTACAAATTCATCGAAAGAACATTTGAACGCTGAGCAAATTTCACAAAACAACTTCTGATCGCTAGCAGAGGACATCAGGCGCCCAGAAAAGCAGCCCATTGTCTTCGAAGGGAGGTAGGACAAAATATAAACGATAATAAGGGAGTCAAAAGAGCTATGGACGGAGACCCGTCCCGGGAAGGGAGTCTTAATAGAGGAAGTTTCCAATCACCAGGAAACCCTCTCACTGGCTGGACTGGGGGAAGTTTTCGGCATTCTAACTGGGAGGAAAAATTAAACAAAGCCCACAGATTACGTGCCTAAAAGCAACTCCTAGCAGAAAAGTACCCCAGACGCCCGTACCCGCCAGCAACAAGCGGGGGCGGAATGGAGAGGAGCGGGCGGCATTGCTTAGGGTAAGGACTGGCCCAAAGGCCCTGAGAGCAATCGGAGGGAGCTTTTTTAAACTGGGATAGCAAGGGACAAAATTAACCGGCCGGAACACACTGCCGGCAGTTCGCAAAATAAAGGGACTGAGAAACTCCAGAGAAGAGCCGGCCCATCCCCGCTGGAGGTAGGAGGCAGGGGGGAGGGGAAAAAGGCAAACTCAGCCCCTGAGAAGCCACCCCCTCCCACACTGCAAACAGGCCTCCGATTTCTATCTGAAGACTTCCTGAGACCCGACTGGGGGCGCGCACTAGGGCCGCGGAGGGAAAAGGCGCGCCGTACCCTGGGAGAGTGCGCCCAAGCCTCTGGCTGCCTGGGCCGCTCGATGCGGAGGGAAAAGGCGCGCCGCATCCCGGGAGAGTGCGCCCAAGCCTCTGGCTGCCTGGGCTGCTCGACATGGAGGGAAAAGGCGCGCCGCACCCAGGGAGAGTACGCCCAAGCCTCTGGCTGCCTGGGCCGCTCGATGCAGAGGGAAAAGGCGCGCCGCATCCCGGGAGAGTGTGCCCAAGCCTCTGGCTGCCTGGGCTGCTTGACATGGAGGGAAAAGGCGCGCCGCACCCAGGGAGATTGCGCTCAAGCCCCTGGCTGCCTGAACCGCTCAGGCCGGGGAAGGCACAAAACGCAGGTGCAACCGAATCCGCGCTTTTGTGTAGTACCCGAAAACTGGAAGCGCACTCAATGCAGGGCCCGCTCCATATAGAGCAGCCGGGAGCCTGAGCAGTGTAGACGAGGAAAGCACCGACACCCGTGAGCGGGGCAAATCCAGTGTGGCCGGAACACGGTGAGTGCTATCCACACAGAGCGGTATCTGTCTGCAGCGCCCCGCCCTCCCCGTAGCAGGACTGATCTGAACTAGCGACCCTAAATAAGAGATCACCTCCGCCCGCCTGTGTCAGGGTGGAAATTAGACACCGAAGAAACGGCAAACAGAAGCTGAATAAACAAAGGGAACCGCTTCGGAAAGGACCGAACCTTCGGAAAGGTGCAACAGATTAAAATCCCTGAAGGTAACACCGACTACACCGGAAGGGGCCTATAGATATTGAGAAGTGTAAGCCGGAAAGAGAAGCTATCTGAAATTGAACTGAACCTACACTGACCGCAACAACTCCAGAGAAATTCCTAGATATATATGTATATATTTTTTTTAATTAAAAAAAAATTTTTTTCTTTCTTTTTTTTTATTTTTTATTTTTTCTCTTTTATTTTCTTTTAAAATTCCCTATTACTCCCCCATTACTCCTCAACTTTCATTTTCATATATTTTTATGATTTTTTTTAATTAGGGAAAAATTTTTTTCTTTTTTTTTCTTTTTCTTGTTTTTCTCTCCTATTTCCTTTTAAAGTTCTCTAATACTCCTCTATTATTCCTTAATTTTCATTTTCATTTCACTATAACCTTGCCAAAAAAAAAAAAAAGAGAGAGAGAGAGAGAAAAAAACCTTATTTTTAAACCAAACTTCATATACATTTCTAAATTTTTTTGTGTTTTTGTTTTTTTTTTTTAAATATTGTATTTCAAAGAGTCTAACCTCTACACTAGATTTTTAATCTTTGTTTTTCAGTATGTGATATAAATTTTGGACATCTAAGAATCCAGTATTCAGTTCCCATTTCTATTCAGGAGTGTGGTGATTACTCTCCCACTTTTGACTCTCTGTTTTCTACCTCAGAACACCTCTATTTCCTCCTTTTCCCTTCTCTTCTCAATCCAATTCTGTGAATCTTTGTGGGTGTCTGGGCTATGGAGAACACTTTGGGAACAGATAACTGCGTAGATCTGTCTCTCTCCTCTTGAGTCCCCCTTTTTCTCCTCCTGCTCACCTTTATTTCCTTCCTCCCTCTCCTTCATGTAACTCTGTGAACCTCTCTGGTTGTCTCTCACGGTGGAGAATCTTTTCACCATTAACCCAGAAGTTTTATTATCAGTGCTGTATAGTTGGAGAAGTCTTGAGACTATTGGAAGAATAAAACTGAAATCCAGAGGCAGGAGACAAGCCCAAAACCTGAGAAAACCAGAAAACTCCTGACTACACGGAACATTAAGGAATAAAAGACCATCCAAAAGCCTCCATACCTACACCAAAACCAACCACCACCCAAGAGCCAATAAGCTCCAGAACAAGACATACCATGCAAATTCTTTAGCAATGCAGGAACATAGACCTGAGTGTCAACATACAGGCTGTCCAAAGTCACACCTAACACATAGACCCATCACAAAACTCATTACTGGACATTCCATTGCACTCCAGAGAGAAGAAATCCAATTCCACACACCAGAACGCTGACACAAGCTTCCCTAACCAGGAAACCTTGACTAACCAATCGTCCAACCCCACCCACTGGGTGAAACCTCCACAATAAAAAGGAACCACAGACCACAAGAATACAGAAAGCCCACTCCAGACACAGCAATCTAAACAAGATGAAAAGGCAGAGAAATACCCAACAGGTAAAGGAACATGAAAAAAGCCCACCAAGTCAAACAAAAGAGGAGGAAATAGGGAATCTACCTGAAAAAGAATTTAAAATAATGATAAAAAAATGATCCAAAATCTTGAAAATAAAATGGAGTTACAAATAAATAGCCTGGAGACAAAGATTGAGAAGATGCAAGAAATGTTTTAAAAGGACCTAGAAGAAATTAAAAAAAGTCAATTAAAAATTAATAATGAAATAAATGAGATCAAAAACACTCTGGAGGGAACCATAAGTAGAATAACAGAGACAGAAGATAGGATAAGTGAGTTAGAAGATAAAATGGTGGAAATAAATGAAGCAGAGAGGAAAAAAGAAAAAAGAATCAAAAGAAATGAGGACAACCTCAGGGACCTCTGGGACAATGTGAAATGCCCCAACATTCGAATCATAGGAGTCCCAGAAGAAGAAGACAAAAAGAAAGGCCATGAGAAGATACTCGAGGAGATAATAGCTGAAAACTCCCCTAAAATGGGGAAGGAAATAGCCACCCAAGTCCAAGAAACCCAGAGAGTCCCAAACAGGATAAACCCAAGGCGAAACACCCCAAGACAGATATTAATCAAATTAACAAATTTAAACACAAAGAACAAATATTAAAAGCAGCAAGGGAGAAACAACAAATAACACACAAAGGGATTCCCATAAGGATAACAGCTGATCTATCAATAGAAACCCTTCAGGCCAGAAGGGAATGGCAGGACATACTTAAAGTAATGAAAGAGAATAACCTACAACCTAGATTACTCTTCCCAGCAAGGATCTCATTCAGATATGAAGGAGAACTCAAAAGCTTTACAGACAAGCAAAAGCTGAGAGAATTCAGCACCACCAAACCAGCTCTTCAACAAATACTAAAGGATCTTCTCTAGACAGGAAACACAGAAAGGTGGTATAAACGTGAACCCCAAACAACAAATTAAATGGCAACGGGACCATACCTATCAATAATTACCTTAAACGTAAATGGGTTGAATACCCCAACCAAAAGACAAAGGCTGGCTGAATGGATTCAAAAGCAAGACCCCTATATATGCTGTCTACAAGAGACCCACCTCAAAACAAGGGACACATACAGACTGAAAGTGAAGGGCTGGAAAAAAATATTCCACGCAAACAGAGACCAAAAGAAAGCAGGAGTCGCAATACTCATATCAGATAAAATAGACTTTCAAATAAAGGCTGTGAAAAGAGACAAAGATGGACACTACATAATGATCAAAAGATCAATCCAAGAAGAAGATATAACAATTATAAATATATATGTACCCAACATAGGAGCACCGCAATATGTAAGGCAAACGCTAGTGAGTATGAAAGAGGAAATTAATAGTAACACAATAATAGTAGGAGACTTTAATACTCCACTCACAACTATGGATAGATCAACTAAACAGAAAATGAACAAGGAAACACAAACTTTAAAGGACACAATGGACCAGCTAGACATCCATAGGACGTTTCACCCCAAAACAATCAACTTCACCTTTTCTCAAGTGCACACGGAACCTTCTCCAGAATAGATCACATCCTGGGCCATAAATCTAGTCTTGGTAAATTCAAAAAAATTGAAATCATTCCAGTCATCTTTTCTGACCACAGTGCAGTAAGATTAGATCTCAATTACAGGAAAAAAATTATTAAAAATTCAAACATATGGAGGCTAAACAACATGCTTCTGAATAACCAACAAATCATAGAAGAAATCAAAAAAGAAATCAAAATATGCATAGAAATGAATGAAAATGAAAACACAACCCAAAACCTATGGGACACTGTAAAAGCAGTGCTAAGGGGAAGATTCATAGCATTACAGGCCTAGCTCAAGAAACAAGAAAAAAGTCAAATAAATAACCTAACTCTACACCTAAAGCAACTAGAGAAGGAAGAAATGAAGAACCCCAGGGTTAGCAGAAGGAAGGAAATCTTAAAAGTTAGGGCAGAAGTAAACGGAAAAGAAACGAAAGAGACCATAGCAAAAATCAACACAGCTAAAAGCTGGTTTTTTGAAAAAATAAACAAAATTGAAAAACCACTAGCAAGACTCATTAAGAAACAAAGGGAGAAGAGCCAAATTAACAAAATTAGAAACGAAAATGGAGAGATCACGACAGACAACACTGAAATACAAAGGATCATAAGAGACTACTACCAGCAGCTCTATGCCAATAAAATGGACAACTTGGAAGAAATGGATAAGTTCTTAGAGAAGTATAACTTTCCAAAACTGAACCAGGAAGAAATAGAAGATCTTAACAAACCCATTAGAAGCAAGGAAATAAAAACTGTAATCAGAAATCTTCCAGCAAACAAAAGCCCAGGACCAGATGGCTTCACAGCTGAATTCTACCAAAAATTTAGAGAAGAGCTAACACCTATCTTACTCAAACTCTTCCAGAAAATTGCAGAAGAAAGTAAACTTCCAAACTCATTCTATGAGGCCACCATCACCCTAATTCCAAAACCAGACAAAGATGCCACACAAAAAGAAAACTACAGGCCAATATCACTGATGAACATAGATGCAAAAATCCTTAACAAAATTCTAGCAAACAGAATCCAACAACATATTTAAAAAATCATACACCATGACCAAGTGGGCTTTATCCCAGGAATGCAAGGATTCTTTAATATCCACAAATCAATCAGTGTAATACACCACATTAACAAATTGAAAGATAAAAACCATATGATTATCTCAATAGATGCAGAAAAAGCCTCTGACAACATTCAACATCCATTTATGATAAAAACTCTCCAGAAAGCAGGAATAGAAGGAACATACCTCAACATAATAAAAGCTATATATATGACAAACCCACAGAAAGCATCACCCTCAATGGTGAAAACTGAAAGCATTTCCCCTGAAATCAGGAACAAGACAAGGGTGCCCACTCTCACCACTACTATTCAACATAGTTTTGGAAGTGTTGGCCACAGCAATCAGGGCAGAAAAAGAAGTAAAAGGAATCCAGATAGGAAAAGAAGAAGTGAAACTCTCTCTGTTTGTAGATGACATGACCCTCTACATAGAAAACCCTAAAGACTCTACCAGAAAATTACTAGAGCTAATCAATGAATACAGTAAAGTTGCAGAGTATAAAATTAACACACAGAAATCTCTTGCATTCCTATATACTAACAATGAGAAAACAGAAAGAGAAATTAATGAAACAATACTATTCACCATTGCAACAAAAAGAATAAAATACTTAGGAGTATATCTACCTAAAGAAACAAAAGACTTATACATAGAAAACTATAAAACACTGATGAAAGAAATCAAAGAGGACACAAACAGATGGAGAAATATACCGTGTTCATGGATTGGAAGAATCAATATTGTCAAAATGGCTATACTACCCAAAGCAATCTATAGATTCAATGCAATCCCTATCAAACTACCAATGGTATTTTTCACAGAACTAGAACTAATAATTTCACAATTTGTATGGAAATATAAAAAACCTCAAATAGCCAAAGTAACCTTGAGAAAGAAGAATGGAACTGGAGGAATCAACCTGCCTGACTTCAGACTCTACTACAAAGCCACAGTCATCAAGACAGTATGGTACTGGCACAAAGACAGGAATATAGATCAATGGAACAGAATAGAAAGCCCAGAGATAAATCCACGAACCTATGGTCACCTTAACTTCGACAAAGGAGGCAAGGATATACAATGGAAAAAAGACAACCTCTTTAACAAGTGGTGCTGGGAAAACTGGTCAACCACCTGTAAAAGAATGAAACTAGAACACTTTCTAACACTATACACAAAAATAAACTCAAAATGGATTAAAGATCTAAATGTAAGACCAGAAACTATAAAACTCCTAGAGGAGAACATAGGCAAAACACTCTCCAACATAAATCACAGCAGGATCCTCTATGACCCACATCCCAGAATTTTAGAAACAAAAGCAAAAATAAACAAATGGGACCTAATGAAACCTAAAAGCTTTTGCACAACAAAGGAAACTATAAGCAAGGTGAAAAGACAGCCCTCAGATTGGGAGAAAATAATAGCAAATGAAGCAACAGACAAAGGATTAATCTCAAAAATATACAAGCAACTCCTCCAGCTCAACTCCAGAAAAATAAATGACCCAATCAAAAAATGGGCCAAAGAACTAAACAGACATTTCTCCAAGGAAGATATACAGATGGCAAAAAAACGCATGAAAAAATGCTCAACATCACTCATTATCAGAGAAATGCAAATCAAAACCACAATGAGGTACCATTACACGCCAGTCAGGATGGCTGCTATCCAAAAGTCTACAAGTAATAAATGCTGGAGAGGGTGTGGAGAAAAGGGAACCCTCTTATACTGTTGGTGGGAATGCAAATTAGTACAGCCACTATGGAAAACAGTGTGGAGATTTCTTAAAAATCTGGAAATAGAACTGCCATATGACCCAGCAATCCCACTTCTGGGCATACACACCGAGGAAACCAGATCTAAAAGAGACACGTGCACCCCAATGTTCATCACAGCACTGTTTATAATAGCCAGGACATGGAAGCAACCTAGATGCCCATCAGCAGACGAATGGATGAGGAAGCTGTGGTACATATACACCATGGAATATTACTCAGCCATTAAAAAGAATTCATTTGAATCAGTTCTAATGAGATGGATGAAACTGGAGCCCATTATACAGAGTGAAGTAAGCCAGAAAGATAAAGACCATTACAGTATACTAACACATATATATGGAATTTAGAAAGATAGTAACGATAACCCTATATGCAAAACAGAAAAAGAGACTCAGATGTATAGAACAGACTTGTGGACTCTGTGGGAGAAGGCGAGGGTAGGATGTTTCAAAAGAAAAGCATCGAAACATGTATATTATCTAGGGTGAAACAGATCACCAGCCCAGGTTGGATGCATGAGACAAGTGCTCGGGCCTGGTGCACTGGGAAGACCCAGAGGGATCAGGTGGAGAGGGAGGTGGGAGGGGGGACCGGGATGGGGAATACATGTAAATCCATGGCTAATTCATTTCAATGTATGACAAAAACCACTGCAATGTTGTAAAGTAATTAGCCTCCAACTAATAAAAATAAATGGAGGAAAAAAAAAAGAAAGAAATGTTAAAAAGAGAAAAAAAATTTTAAAAAAAATAAATCAGTCACTCTAAAAAAAAAAAAAAAGAAAAAAAAAGAAATGTGGCTAGTCTGAAGTGAAGTTACTGTAAGTAGAAAATACTTACAAAAAATAAAAAAACCAAAAAACAATAGACTTCAAAAACTTAGTACCTGAAAAATAAAAGATACCTCAGGAAAAAGCTTCATATTGATTATATATTGAAATGATAGCATTTTGGATATGTTGAACTCAGTATTTTAGTATAATTAATGTTGCCTTTTAAACATACTTTTTAAATGTTGCTATTGGAAAATTTTAAGTTATATATGTGGTTAACATTATATTTTTATTGTACCATGCTGATCTAAAGTGCTTTCTTCCAAGTTTTGCTTTTTGGAGAGATTTAACGAGTTAGACTCCCTGTTTGTTCCTATTGTAATAATTTTTTTTTTATTGTAGTGGTTTTTGTAATTTTTATGAGGAAACAAGAGGTCTAAGCTAAACTCTTTTGCTATAAGAGCATGAGGGGTCTTGTTATTTCCCCTTGCTTACCTTACAATCTCCTGTTCGTTCATTGACCAGCTATAATTAGCAGTTGTGCTTTATTAAAAAAAAATAGCAGTGCTATTTTAGAATGATAATAATAGAAGTCAGCCTGGAAAACTATGCCATCCCCTTAGCCATACACATACACACATATTTTATGTGTGTGAATGCATACTGTCGTGTCTGACTCTTTGCAACCCCATGGACTGTACCTGCCAGACTCCTATGTTCAGGGTATTTCCCAGGCAAGAATACTGGAGTGTGTTGCCATTTTCTTGTCAAGGGGATCTTCCCCACCCAGGGATCAAATACATCTTCTGCTTCTCCTTCATTTGCAGGCAGATTCTTTACCACTGAGCCACCTGGGAAGCTTTTATATATGTATATAATATAATATTTATATATATTAATATAATATAATATTTATATGCAATCCTTGGGGTTTCTGCAGAATATACAAGAAAACCTAAGCAGTGTGTCTAAATCTGGTAAGAGATGGCAGGGCTCTATGTTGTGGTTTTAGGATATCATTTTAGATAGCATGATCAAAGTTAAAACAATTCAACAGTGAGATGGTCTGGTTTGTTTTCTCAAAGAGGATAAAAAAGTAAAAGCTTCCATATCATTAGTTGAGCATAAGGATTTTATAATTGATACTTAATTGAGAAGATTAGGATTAGTGTGGGGAGTAGCAGAGAATAATAACCCCCAGTGAGAATGAGAACAAAAATTTATTAAAGGACACTTTTAAAGACACAAAAGACTTTACTGAAAAGAACAAGGTCACTTGGTAATACGATACTTCTATTTTCATCAACAACTTTTGGCAGTAAAGTAATGAGATAGCACAGCCTAGATATCAAAGCTAAATTTCTACTAACCACTTTTATTTGAAAGAACCAAATTAAAAACAAAATTAACTTATTAGAAATCTATTTTAAATAGCAACTAACTTCCAATGTATAATAACAAACCAATACATATTAAGAACAAACTCATACCCATCTTCTATAGGATAGTAACAGTAATGATTTCAAGATATTACAACATTTAAGTGTTTTTCAAATTATCAAAATCAAATTATACTTAGAAATATTGGAGATTTTAAGTTTTTAAATTTTAAGATTTTAGAAATGGTCATTTAATGTGTGACAAAAAAAAATCTTTATAATTTCTGAGCATATACATGTCAATTGCTGCTAAACAGCCTTCAGATAAGAAATACTTGTTTGATAGAAAAACCGTGGAAAAGACACTTGAAAATAATAAGAGCTTCTGTTTCACTTCTTATTCACAAGTATTGAATGAGACTCTACTGTATACCAGGTACAATTTAAGATTCTGCAGATTGGCAATAAGCAAGGGAGGTATTATAAAGAAATGGTGATAACCTCAGGTATGCAGATGACACCACCCTTATGGCAGAAAGTGAAGAAGAACTAAAGAGCTTCTTGATGAAAGTGAAAGAGGAGAGTGAAGAAGTTGGCTTAAAGCTCAACATTCAGAAAACTAAGATCATGGTACCTGGGTCCATCACTTCATGGCAAATAGATGGGGAAACAGTGGAAACAGTTTCAGACTTTATTTTTTGGGGCTCCAAAACCACTGCAGATGGTGATGGCAGCTATAAAATTAAGATACTTACTCCTTGGAAGGAAAGTTATGACCAACCTAGATAGCATATTAAAAAGCAGAGACATTACTTTGTCAACAAAGGTCCGTATAGTCAAGGCTATTGTTTATCCAGTGGTCATGTATGGATGTGATAGTTGGACTATAAAGAAAGCTGAGCACAGAAGAATTGATGCTTTTGAACTGTGGTGTTGGAGAAGACTCTTGCGAGTCCCTTGGACTGCAAAGAGATCCAACCAGTCCATCCTAAAGGAGATCAGTCCTGGGTATTTATTGGAAGAACTGATGCTGAAGCTGAAACTCCAATAATTGGGCCACCTGATGCAAAGAGCTGACTCATTTGAAAAGACTCTGATGCTGGGAAAGATTGAGAGCAGGAGGAGAAGGGGACAACAGAGGATGAGATGGTTGGATGGCATCACCGACTCAATGGACATGGGTTTGGGTGGACTAGGGGAATTGATGATGGACAGGGAGGCCTGGCGTTCATGGGGTCACAAAGAGTCAGACACGACTGAGCGAATGAACTGAACTGAACTGAACTGTGCCAGGTTATTTGTGTGGGATGTCTGTATGCATTGGATTGACTCAGGGTATATAATGAAGGTAGAACCATTAGGAATTTTGTTAATGCATGTGAAGTTGGGTGTGATTTAAAGAGATGTAAAGATTACTCCATGTCCTTTGTCCTGAGAAACTGAAATGATGGAACTGTCACTATCTGTAAAGTAGAAAAATATGAAAGAAGGACGTCTTAGAAAAAGGGAAAAACATAAATTTGGGACATGTTGATTTGGAAGTGCCTTTAGACCAGAAGCAGACTTTGGGTGAAAATATGATTCTGAGGTTCAGAGGAGAGGCTCTCAACTGCAGATGCAAAGTTGAAAATCACCAGTTTATGGATGATATTTAAAAGCATGGACTAAACTATCAATAATTAAATAAAAGTAGGCAGGAGAGAAAAAGGGCCCAGTGGCTGAAAATTTAGAGGTTAGGGAGTTAAGCAGACACAGTCAAAAAGATGAGGAGCATCCTATGAGGAAGGAGGAGAGATCAGAAGGGTGGGTTACTGGCAGGCAAATGAATAAAACATTTCCAGTAAGAATCAGTGATTTTCCTTGGTGGCTTAGCAGTAAAGAATATGCCTGCCAATGCAGGAGATACTGCTTTGATCCGTGGTCTGGGCAGACCCACTAGAGAAAGAAATGGCAACCCACTCCAGTATTGTTGCCAGGAAAATCCTATGGGCAGAGGAGCCTGGCAAGCTATAGTCCATGGGGGTCACAAAGAGTCAAACACTACTTAGTGACTAAACAAGAAAAAAAGTAAGAGTCAGTGATTTACTGTGGAAAATTCTACTATTTAATTAAGGTGAAAATTCAAAATTTTACCACTGACATTGCCTAGAACAGTCTTGATGGAGTGATGGCAATGGGAGCTTCGTTGCAGTGAGTTCAAGCTAGCATGAAAGCATGGGAATGAACAGTACAGACAACTCATTTGAGGAGTTTTGTTGTAAACAAAGAGAAGAGAGAGTGAAGCAGTAGCTGTAGCTACAAAGGAATTGGGGCAAATAGTTTTTTAAGTGGTAAGGTTAAAACTTTTATGCTTAAGAAAGCTTTTATGCTAATGTAGAAAAGACAAAGAACAATTGCTGGAGCTTTGCCGCATCACAGATGAGAGAAGATGAGGTCAGTACATAATGGAGGTGTTGGTTTTCACCCTGATAGCTAGTAATGGTAGCCAGAGAAAAAGCTCAGAGTTTGATAGGTGGATGGAAGTACAGGTGACAGAGTATGCAAGGTTCAATTCTGATTCCTTCTATTTTTCTCAGCAAAACAGAAGCAGAATCATCAGATGAAAGTAAGAATGAGAGAGGTGTTGAAGGTGAAAAGAAGAGGGAGATACAGCATGATCACCCATCTGAAAGAAGGAACAGACTGGGACATAGTATGATTCCGGGAAACCTTCTATGCTAGTGGACATAAATTTAAAGAGAATCCAATCAACATGCTTTGTGTGTGCTCGTTTGCAACTTTATTGAACTTCAGGGGAGTATAGGATAATCTTCACAATAGTCCTATTTAGTAGGTACTGTTACCACTCCCTTATGGCAGAAAGTGAAGAGGAACTAAAAAACCTCTTGATGAAAGAGAAAGAGGAGAGTGAAACTGTTGGCTTAAAGCTCAACATTCAGAAAACTCAGATCACGGCATCTGGTCCCATCACTTTATGGGAAATAGATGGGGAAACAGTGGAAACAGTGTCAGACTTTATTTTCAGGGGTTCCAAAATCACTGCAGATGGTGATTGCAGCCATGAAATTAAAAGATGCTTACTCCTTGGAAAGAAAGTTATAAACCTAGATAGCATATTAAACAGCAGAGACATTACTTTGCCCACAAAGGTCTGTCTGGTCAAGGCTATGATTTTTCCAGTGGTCATGTATGGATGTGAGGGTTGGACTGTGAAGAAAGCTGAGTGCTGAAACATTGATGCTTTTAAACTGTGGTGTTGGAGAAGACTCTTGAGAGTCCCTTGGACTGCAAGGAGATATAACCAGTCCATCCTAAGGGAGATCCTGGGTATTCATTGGAAGGACTGATGCTGAAGCTGAAACTCCAATACTCTGGCCAGCTCATGCAAAGAGTTGACTCATTGGAAAAGACCCTGATGCTGGGAGGGATTGGGGGCAGGAGGAGAAGGGGATGACAGAGGATGAGATGGTTGGATGGCATCACTGACTCAATGGACATGAGTTTGAGTAGACTCCGGGAGTTGGTGATGGACAGGGAGGCCTGGCGTGCTGCAGTTCATGGGGTCGCAAAGAGTCGGACATGACTGAGCAACTGAACTGAACTGAACTGAACTGTTACCACTCCCATGGTAGAGCAGACGACATGGAGGAACAACGAGGGATTAAGGAAATTACCCAAGATCACAGAATTAGTAAGGGTCAGTCTTTGAATTCTAATCCATACATAGTTTCTATCACTTACTACTATACTTACTGCTTTCATGAATTATGTATTCCATGCATACACTAAGTATCTGGTCAGGGCAATGAGATGATCTTAGTGCCATTGTCCAGGTTAAAGAGTGCAGAAATGGGAGAAAGTTCAAGTATAGGAATGAAGGAACTAGGAGATCATTGGAATTTAGTAGTGGAGGAGGCCTGTGACTTTTTCTGAAATAGAACAAGGTTCTGGCTTTCACAATATTCATATTTTAATGGAGAAACAAGCAATTAAACAGCCAATACATCATGATAAGTGCTAAAACTTATGTTCGATGGAACTAGAGAGGAGGCGTGCTCACCACCCTTGAAGGAGGTGGGATGAAAAGGTGTCAAAAAAGACCTCCCAGATGGTAAAATGATTAGTGAGATTCTTGAAGAATGAACATAAAGTCCTTAGATAAAGAACAGCATATGCAAAAACATGGAAAATGCCACTTGCAGGGTCCTGACAACTCTCCATCTGGGAAGAATGGTCGAAGTGTAGAGATTACACAGAAAGGTGGGCAGGAAACAGCTGGAGAGCTATTTAAAAATCAGAGGGAGGGATGTGGCCTGGAGGACTTGGATTTTATGAAGAAAACACTGGACTCAATTTGAAGGATATATTGGAAAGAAAATGAGAGGGAATATCTGAGACCATGAGATCATTTTAGTGATATTACAGCTTCACAGTAACTGGGAGTGAAGTAGCAATTGTGAGGATGACGAAGAAAGAAATCCTTGACTAAAAGAAATCTCTTGAAATTGTTTAAGTCTTTACTATTCTGTTTTTTTTTTTTTTCTATCATTATCCTATTCTTGGTGTATCTAGTAACCCCCCCCCCAAAAAAATCCAATATTTCAACATTTTAAAGTTAAAAAACTGCCTCAAGTAGTTAAAATGTAATTGTTAATCAGTAATTAATAAGTAAACAGATATCACACTCTTCTATCAAACAACTGCATGTGATATAGTTAACAATCTCAATTTGAAGATTCAATGACATAGGGATTTGGTACAGATTGAGAATGTCACCAAAGAACTCAAACATATTAAATCCTTTTGGAATAAAAATAAAGAAACAAATAAATAATAAAGTTACCTATTTTATATTTAATGACAAGAGAGAATTAATAACCTAAAATGGCATATTGCTTTCACTTCAAGACAATAGTATATTACAAGAAGTACAACTACTTCTGCTTCATTTGCTATGCTAAAGCCTTTGACTATGTGGATCACAGCAAACTGGAAAATTCTTTGAGAGGCAGGCATACCAGACCACCTTACCTGCCTCCTGAGAAACCTATATGCAGGTAAAGAAACAATAGTTAGAACCAAACACGGAACAAAAGACTGCTTCAAAATTAGGAAAGAACTTACATCAAGGCTGTATATTGTCACCTTACTTATTTAACTTATATGCAGAGTACATCGTGTGAATCGCCGAGCTGAATGAAGCAAAAGCTGGAATCAAGATCGCCAGGAGTAATATGAATAACCTCAGATATGCAGATGACACCAACCTTATGGTAGGAAGTGAAGAAGAACTAAAAAGCCTCTTGATGAAAGTGAAAGAGGAGAGTGAAAAAGCTGGCTTAAAACTCAACGTTCAAATAACTAAGATCATGGCATCCGGTCCCATTACTTCATGACAAATAGATGGGGAAACATGGAAAACAGTGAGAGACTTTATTTTCTTGAGCTCCAAAATCACTGCAAATGGTGATTGCAGCCATGAAATTAAAAGACACTTGCTCCTTAGAAGAAAAGCTATGACCAACCCAGTTCAGTTCAGTTCAGTTGCTCAGTCATGTCCGACTCTTTGCAGACAACCTAGACAGTATATTAAAAAGCAGAGACATTACTTTGCCAACAAAGGTCCATCTCGTCAAATCTATGGTTTTCCAGTAGTCATGTATGAATATTGGACCATACACAAAGCTGAGCACAGAAGAACTGATGCTTTTGAATTGTTGTCCCTTGAGAGTCCCTTGGACTGCAGGATCAAACCAGTCAATCCTAAAAGGAATCAGTACTGAATATTTATTAGAAGAACTGATGCTGAAGCTAAAGCTCCAATATTTGACCACCTGATGTGAAGAACTGACTCATTGGAAAGACTCTGATGCCGGGAAAGATTGAAGACAGAAGGAGAAGGGGATGACAGAGGATGAGATGGTTGGATGGCATCATCGACTCAACTGACATGAGTTTGAGTAAGCTGTGGGAGTTGGTGATGGGCAAGGAAGCCTGGCGTGTTGCAGTCCATGGGGTCACAAAGAGTCAGACATGGCTGAGAGACTGAACTGAACTGATATTACAAGTTTACTTCACTTGAAATTAAATACCAGTATTGATCATTTTGCTAAAACATAAAAAATGGCTTTGGGATGTCTTAAAAAATTCAAAATATTTACTATGAGCTTTGATATTATCTTCATTTTATCTTGAAAAGCTGCTTGTGATTGTCTTTTCTAAAATTCTCTTCATTTGGTCATCTGAGCTAGCAGCCAGTTACTTTATAGTATGAAATAGATTGTCCAGAATTGCCCTTTTTTTTTTTTTTTTTTTTTAACAAAACAAGGGTAACAAAGAAGACATAGAGACATTTTGTGTCATGAAGAATCCTAGGGATTGGTAAACTAAGGGATCTACCAATGAAGCTCCCACTGAATGCCTCACAGTAGAACTTTAGGAACCAGGTATATGCTCAAGGCAAATGTACACATTGAAAATCTGGCCTAAGCAGCATCTTTTTTTTTCCTTTTAATTCCCTGTGCCCATAGTTGCATTTCAAATTAAAAACTAGTTAAATTAAACTCAAAGTCCCACATGATCTCATTTACCCCAAATTTAAAAGAATCTATAATCAGACACATTCCCAAGATCAACAGTGAAATCAATCCTTAATCTAGTATGTTGACAGCCATACTGAAAGGTCAAGAGCTGACAATCTTCACAGTATTGCCACTAAGAATACCTTCAAACACCAAAGAAAACCTATATTTCAGTGTTAATATTATCATAGGAAAAGTTGTTTCTCCTGAATTACAGCTATGGAACTGAAAATTAACAATCTGTAAGTGGAGGATGAATAATGCAAGTTCACATGCAAGTAACCCTAAAATTACTGCATGTAATACAATTTACTACTTTCAAAGTGCTGAATTCTTAAAATTTCCTTTAATAACCCTAACCTTCATTTTGAAAATGATGTTTGCACAGTAAATGAAATTTAAAATTGAGTAGTTGTACCTCTTGCTTTCTAATTTTAAAAAGGAGTTGATTATAGTTTGTAATAATCTAAGGACTGGAAGTCATAATTTTAAAGAGAAAAAGAGGGAAAAAGTGCACCATACATGCTGGTCAGTTTTCCCTTTGGAAGTATCTGATCTTATTCTGTGTCAAAGTCTATCTGTCCGTGATGTTATTTTTAAACCTTGAAGAAGGAGGAAACTGATTGATCTTAAACGATTTCTAAAAACCTATTTCCCCCCCATACTTTGCCCATTATAAGCCACAGGGATCAACCTGCCCCCTGCTGATAAACTCCATAGTTTGAAAACACTAATCAAACAAGATAGTGAAATGATCAAAGTGTAGTAGTCTGATTTCTCCATTCAGTGTAGGACACATCTGTGAACTGAAGCAGAGCAGGAGATTTCAAATAAAGACTAAAAGAACTCTTTTAAAGCATTTCTTTTATACTTGAAAATTTGTTCATTTTGAGCTATAAAAAAACAGAAGCGCTAAAAGCCTAATAAATTCCTTTGATCTGGACATGGCAAGTTCTTAAAGAGAAAGTCTGAAAGGTTGCAGGCTGTCTGCTGTTCTCTAAAAATTAAAATCCAGCAAACTCTCACCTCATCTCCCCACTACCTCCCTGCCTCCCACTAACATACTATATATTTCATCCATTTTAGAAAGGATAGAAAACACTAGAAATAATTAGAATAAGATCTCAGCCTACTCAAATATCTTGACCAAGAATACAGGAATCTTTCACATTTTGTAACCCATGAAAGGGCATCTCTCACCCAGGACCTCTCCTGTTTAGATTAATCAGTCAGATTAATCAATGGAATCATTTGACGTGTAAAGAGGCAATGAACAGACATCTAAACCCTAAATATTTCCTTGTGGAAAATTGATAATTTACATTTGAGAAGGAATACACTTCTAAGTAACAAAGTATGGAATGGATAAATGAGACCATTTAAGTCCATAAGAAGGTATTTAAATCCATTTTCAAAAGTTGAAATTCTATGCTGGCTACACAAATATATGTCTACAGCTGGATATGATTGTCATTCTGTGCTCTAATCTAAACCATGCTACTCAAAGTGAGGTCTACATATGAGCTCTATCAATTGCAACTTGCAACTTGCTAGATATACCAATTTTAGAACTTACCCTGGATCATTTTAAACAAAAACTGCATTTTAACAAGATCCTGAGTGACACAAATGGACATCAAACTCTGAGGAGCACTGGCCTGGATGGATCATGCTTTTGATACCTGTCACAAGTTTTAGTTCTAATACACACTGAATTTTTTGGTATAAATGTAAATGCTACAAAATGTTTCATAGGAAATTTGCTCTAGAATTCAGAACTACGTGAGGAAATAAAATTTTAATGGCATGCATTCCTGAAATGACTTTTCACTTACATATAGAGGTACTATATGCCCCAGCAATCCCACTTTTGACAGAAAAGACAAAAATTCTAATTGAATAATTGAAAAAGATAAAAACACCCCAAAGCTCATAGCAGCACTTTTTACAATAGTTAAGACACAGAAGCAGCTTGTGTCCATCAACAGATGAGTGGATAAAGAAGATATGACATATATACAGATGCATATATATGATGGGATATTAATCAACCATAAAAAGAATGAAATATAGCCATTTGCAGAAACATGAATGAACGTAGAGACCATCATACTGAGTGAAGTAAGTCAGACATAGAAAGACAAATATATGATATCACTTATACATGGAATGCAAAAAATAGTGCAAATTAATTCATTTGCAAAACAAATAGACTAGCAGACATATAAAACAAACTTATGGCTACCAAAAGGGAATGGGGGGGGGGTGGGGAGAAATAGTAACATGGGATTACTAGTACATACCACTATATATAAAATAAAGAACAAGGATTTACTTTATAACACAGGAAGCTATATTTGATATCTTATAATGCCTATAATGGAAAACAATCTCAAAAAGAATATACACAGAACTGAATCACTTTTTTGTATACCTAAAACTAACACAGAGTTGTATATGAGCTATATCAACTATAGCTCAATTTTTTTTTTAAAAAAAAGAACTATAGTAAATTCTCATTAGCACATCTACTCACTATTTTGCCCATATATACTTCCTTCTCTTCTGTTAAGCTATTAGAATGCATAAATTTTCTGTATTTCTTTCTAAAGCTGGTATCTGTTATATATTTGTTCTTATATCCTCCTGTTTATTCAGGAACATTACTCCATTAACTGTCACCTTTTACCACTACTTAATCAGGTTTTTTCTTTCTTTTTTTTTTTTTATTGGATATTCCCTATTGACAAACAACCATGATCTTATTTCCCCTCTTGATCTAGGGCTTCCCAGGTGATGTTAGTGGTAAAGAACCCACCTGTCAGTGCAGGAGAGATAAGAGATGCCTATGGTAACCCACTCCAGTATTCTTGCCTGGAGAATTCCATGGACAGAGGAGCCCAATGGGCTACAGTCCACGGGGTCACAAAGACTGGGACACGATTCAGGCAAATTAGCATGCACACATGAAATAAATCTGTCTCTTGACCAATTCCTCTCCAGTAAACACCTAGTTTTTCTGCTTTCATTTACTGCAGAACTATTCCAAATAGTTACCTAGTCATCCAAATGTCAATTTATCCACTCTCAGTCCCTTAAACTGGCTCCAATATGACACTTGCCCCCACAAATTCACTGAGTTACTTTCATCAAGGTCATGAGTGACTTTTGGGATGCTAAATCTAATGGTCAATTCTCTGTCTTTCTTAAACTACATCAACATTTAGCAACATTAATCACTCCTTAAGTACTTAAAATGCTTTCTTTGCTTGGCTTTTGGGGCGAGTACCTTCAGATTTCCCTCCTAAGTTACTACTTGCTGTTTTTGAGTCTTGCTTGCTGCCTTAGCCTTGTTTTATAAACCTCTTGAAGTTAAGCTGTTCCAATGTTTGGAGTAGTTCTCTAGTAAAAGTTATTCCTTATGTGATTCCATGCATGCATATGTGCTCAGTCACTTCAGTAATGTCTGAGTCTTTGTGACCCTATGAACTGTAGTCCACCAGTCTCCTCCATCCATGGGGATTCTCCAGGCAAGAATACTGGAGTGGGCTGCCATGCCCTCTTCCAGGGGATCTTCCTCACCCAGGAATTAAACCCATCTCTCTTATGTCTCCTGCATTGGCAGGCAGGTTCTTTACCACTAGCACCACCTGGGAAGTCCAGGTGATGGGCTTATACTCTTATAAATTTAAAAGCCATCTATATTCTGTTTATTTCCAAATTTATGTCTCCAGATATATATATTATAAAAACTCCATAATAATGTATTTAACCACAATTGACTAGGGCCTGCCCAAATAAGAACTAATCTATAACTGAGCTGAGTCAACCAACTTTCAGAATTCAAACCATGAGAAACAGATCACCAGCCCAGGTTGGATGCATGAGACAAGTGCTCAGGCCTGGTGCACTGGGAAGACCCAGAGGGATCGGGTAGATAGGGAGGTGGGAGGGGGGATCGGGATGGGGAATGCATGTAAATCCATGGCTGATTCATGTCAATGTATGACAAAAACCACTACAATATTGTAAAGTAATTAGCCTCCAACTAATAAAAATTAAAAAAAAAAAAAAAAGAATGTGAATCAGCCCGTAGCCAAGTCATATCAATGGCAGAACTCAACACAACACAGTTAATGGTTCCATTGGTGATCTTAGGATTGGTCTGGTGAATCCATTGTTAAGCTTTTCCTTTAATTCTATGAGATACATAGCCTTAGAATAAATCCCCTTTCTCTTTAAGGTAACAAGTAAGTATACTTATTGAGCTAAAGACATTTTAAAACAGTGATATCCAGAGCTAAATAATGGTGGAATACAACTAAATATTGCTAGTTTTTAGAATATATTTTTCTTCACATATTTCAAAACATGGAAAATAGAACTTCCTGAAAAACAGAATGCAATATAAAAATTCAAAAGCAATGCACATCACAGGCATACTACACGCCTACTTGTTAACATTTCTATTCTATAAAATAATTAATTTAGAATGAACATTTCAAGGACTCTACAAAAAGATTGCACTAACCAATGAGCACATATAATTACTTACTCTTAAATAACTAGAACAAACTCTTAAGAACATAGAAGTGGTCTCAGAAATAGAGATTTCGGTTGAGATCTCCATTATAGAAAAAAATAATGCTAATCTCTTCTCTTAGGAGTTAGTCAAGTATTCTAAATTCAAATAACACATTTTGTAATATACTTATTTTCTAAATTGGTTTTACTATTGGTTTACAACACATACATTTTATTTTAAATGATCTCAATTTCCATAGAGAAGTATCTTATACTATAAAAAATAGTTCTTCCAGCCAGCCTGGTTAACTTCTCTTTCTGAATAGAGGGCAAGTGGAATATGAAAATACATAAATCACCAAAACAGTAAGGTATTTCTGCTTTGTTACATGACAGGAATTCTACTGTGGGAGGGAAAAGAAGTCGAGAGCTTTTATGAATATGAGTTTATGAGTAAAAATATGAGAAACTAAACTACATTCTTGACAGACTATTCACTTTTATGACTGTTACATGGCTTTTACAAAAACAATTCAGAAAAAATATCAAAAGAAAGAAGAATATTTTTATAATTGTGTTTGTATGTATGTATGTAAAAATAAGCTATTTAGGGAAAATATCAGTATTATAGAAAATGTTCAATGACTATTAGACTTCTCCTCAGAGTGACTATAATGTTAGTGTACAGATATTTCCTGAATAACACTCCTATAAAAGTTCTTATAATTTCAAACAAATCTGATATACTCATCTGTCCCATATCATAAGTGATCTTTATACAGTAAGGAGGACATAAAGAATCAGGATTAATGTAAGGATCCTATGCTATGCTTAGTTGCTCAGTCATGTCTGACTCTTTGTGGCCCCATGGACTATAGCCTGCCAGTCTATGGGGATTCTTCAGGCAAGAATACTGGAGTGGGTTGCCATGTTCTTCCAGCGGATCTTCCCAACCCGGGGATTGAACCCAGTTCCTCCGCATTGCAGGCAGATTCTATACCAGCTGAGCTACCAGGGAAGCCCTAAGGAACCTATAGTCTTAAACTAATATTTTATTTACTAACATTGTAGTAAGAGATATTAAGTTACTATTTCTTACTTCCTTGGCTTTACATTACCCTTTTCTGATTTCCAGATATGAAAGAAAAAACACCTTCAAGAACCAATTAAAATTGCTACATAAATGAAGTAAATAATAATAAAACACTCAGCTGTTCACAGACAAGAGGACAATTAAAATATCAAAATAGTGTCCACTTAATGGTTACTCTAATAATTGCTATTTATTTGACAGACTAGCGTAACTTGTGTATTGCCTAGTGATAATGGTGAGGCAATAAATAGGAGAAAATATGTCATATCAATGAAACTAATTGGAAGTGAAGAGATGGAAAATTTTAATTAACTTTGTGAACTGGCTTTGTCTCTGTCAATTACCTAAATTACACTGTAGAAACATGGGCAGAAATCTGTATTCAAGTTCAGACAAGATCGCTAAGAAATGATTGCTTGATGAGCAAGAGATAAGTCATTTCAATTGTATATTAAATCAATAAATAGAATTAATAGAAATTCAGAATAAATGAAGGAGTAGATATATATGGGATACTAGGGAAATTATAAAAGTAGATTGAATTAAATCCAGTAAGAACCTGCTGGTATAAAAACCCTAGTAAAGAGTCAGGCTGTCTTTTGATGCTTTGAGGCTAGGCATTGACTTCTCCTGAGAGAACTAGATGACGTCCTCTTCCAACATAAGGCTATTTAGTTTACACTGAAAATCTGCTTTTTAATGTAGCCACTGCCACTAATTATCTTGGCTAGATCTTCTGGATAACTTGCTAGAGCTTCTACATCTATACTTGCTGCTTTCCCTTGTGTTTTTACATTATGGAGATGGCTTGATTTCTTTTCTTAAACCTCATGAACCAACCTCTGCTAACTTAAACTTTCTTGCACTGCTTCCTCACCTCTGTTAGACTTCATAGAATTGAAGAGAGTTAGGGTCTTGCTCTGGATTGTTTTGACTTTAGGGAATGTTGTGGCTGGTTCGCTCATCTAATCCGACAACTAAAACTTTCTCCATATCAACAATAACAGTTTCACTTTCTTATCATCTCTGTGTTCACTGGAGTTTCACTTTTAATTTCTTTCAAGAACATTTCCCTTGTGTTCACAACTTGGCTAACTGGTGCAAAAGGCTGAGCCTTCAGCATATTTTTGCTTTTGATATGCCTTCCTTCCTAAGCTTAATCATTTCTAGCTTTTGACTTACAGGTCATTGTAAGGTTATTAATTGGCCTCATTTCTATATTATGTCTGAGGGAATAAGGGTGCCAGAAGAGAAGGAGAGATGGGGAATGACTGATTATTGGAGCAATCAGAACACATACTTTTACTGAGCAAGTGATTCAGGTCATCCCAAAACAATTACAAGAGTAACATCAATGATCGCTCATCACAGATCACTGTAACAAATATAATTATAATAAAAAGTTTATTATATGGGAATAAATAAATATGAGAATCACCAAAATGTGAGACTGAGACAAGGAATGAGCAAATGCTATTACAAAAAATGGCACTAATAGACTTGCTAGATGCAGGGTTGCCACAAACCTTATCTGCAAAAAAGGCAGTATCTGTGAAGCACAACAACATGAAACACAACAAAAGAAGCTCACCCTGTAACTGCTTCAACAATTCTGTCATATTTCTAAAGCTGATTTGTGTTCTAAATGCCTTACTTGAAGGAATAGAAAAACAGATGAATGGGGAGAAAATAAAATCCTTAAATATCAAATAAAATTAGACACAGTTTTAATTTACCACGTTTCAGAATTTTAATGTGACTATAAAGAATGATGCCTATATATGTCCCCTAGAACATTTTGTAGTGGAATTTGTTTGTAATTTGTATTTTGAAAGCCCAGAAATAGCTTTTTAACAATTAGGATTATTAAGTATCTTTACAAATAGAATGCTTAAAACAACCTTCATGAGTAATATCATTATGTAATTGTGCTGGTATGCCTAGGGAGCCAGAAAAAGGTTTTTTTCTGAATATATAAACATTTTGAAACTTCTGGCTTTACCTAGGAAGGGATGAATTACTGAATCACCAAACTATCAAATAGCTGACAGACAATGATGTGTGGCTAGTTTGACAGTTTTTGAGACTTCAAAGTTATGAAAATACATAAAATGAGTGCAAGTCAGTTCCACCATTAATTTTGGCTAGGAGTCACCATGTTAACTGTTGAATGAAAGCTTGATATCTGTGACAATAACCCCCATTCTTCAAGGGCCAACTCTAGAAAGATGTCTTTAGCTCTGCCTGCTTTCTGCAGAAGTGCAAGGACACTTTAGGCTGTAAATCCTGTTGTTCTGCCTCCCATGGCCCCACAGCTGTTGTTGGCAGTGATGTTCCCAGGCAGCAATGATTTTTTTTCTCTTCTGCCATTCGTTTTTTCTAATAAGTCTGCTATGTATAGAGAAACTGATTAGGGGTAGTTATGAACTTAAAAGTGTTCCCCACTTTCACAAATTGAAGTCTTAACCACCAATTCAATTGCATTTAGAGACAGAATCAATGAGACAGTAGGTAATAAGGGTTAAACGAGGAGATAAAAGTGGGGCCCTAATATGATAGAACTTGTGTTCGAAGAAGAGGAAGAGACACTAGTGTCCACCCCCCACCACTGTTTCACACACAGAAGAAAGACTCTGAAGACACAAAGGAAGGTGACCATCTACAACACAAGGAGAAATTCCACACCAGACACCAATCTTCCTGTCACCTTGATCTTAAATTTCCACGCTCCAGAAATGTAGGAAAGTATGATTTTGTTGTTTAAACCACCCAGCTTTTGGTATTTTCTAATTGCAGTCCCAGTTGACTAATAGTGGTGTTCTTTTACCTTTATTATTATATTATTACTGTGTGTGATATCATGTCCAACTATTTGCACCCACCAGACTCCTCTGTCAATGGAATTTTCCAGGCGAGAATACTTGGGTGGGATGCCATTTCCTACTCCAGAGGATTTTCCTGACCCAGGAATCGAACCCACGTCTCTTGTGTTTCTTGCACTGGCAGATGAATTCTTCATCACTTCACACCGGGGAAGCCTATTGTTTTCCTTTACCTGAATCTAAAATATCCAATGATTTAGTCACAGGTCAGTATACCTTGCAAGACTTTCATATCTAGGAATTGAAAAAATCCCAAATATACTTGATGTATCCATTACTAAACAATAATTCTACACATATTTAAAGTAATCTTTAAAATGATCCTTTATATATCCTTTAAAGGATATATATATATATATATATATATATATATATATATATTGGCCAATATCTATATATATATTGGCTTCCCTGGGAACTCAGTTGTTAAAGAATCCACCTGCAATGCAGGAGACCCTGGTTAGAGTCCTGGGTCGGAAAGATTCCCTGGAGAAAGGATAGGCTACCAGTATTCATGGGCTTCCCCCATTACTCAGATGGTAAAAAATCTGCCTGCAGTGCAGGAGACCTAGGTTTGATCCCTGAGTTGGGACGATCCCCTGGAGGAGGGCATGGCAACGCGCTCCAGTATTCTTGCCTGGAGAATCCCCATGGACAGAGGAGCCTGGCGGGCTACAGTTCATGGGGTCACAAAGATTTGGACACAACTGAGCAACTAAGCACAGCATAGCATGTGTATGTGTGTGTGTGTGTGTGTGTACATATGTAGAGAGAGCATTGTACTATATGTAACAATTATGATAAGCTTCATTCCCAGAAAAATAAAAGTAAAATACTAATGTATAACACTGCAGTATTATAAAGGAACAGAAAACTGTGGTCAGGTTTAGAATACTTTAAGTACAGAATACCTCTCCTGCCTTAACATAGGGCTACCCAGGTTGAGCTAGTGGTAAAGAACCCACCTGCCATTGCAGAAGATACAGCAGTACAAGGGTTCGATCCCTGGGTCAGGAAGAGCCCCTGGAGGAGGGCATGGCAACTCACTCCAGTATTCTTGCCTGGGGAATCCCATGGACAGAGAAGCCTGGCGTGCTATAGTCTGTAGAGTCGCAAAGAGTTGGACGTGACTGAAGCGACTTAGCATGCACGCACCCCTCCTGCCCTAGCATAGTAGATTCTCCTGTATCTGGAGTATAGAAAACTCCCCTCCCCCATTATTTAAACTGCATAAACTATAATTTTAGTAAATCAAGCAAAGAGCTAATCAAGTTTTGATTTGCTAATTACTTCTCAATTTGATTAGAGCTGGCAGCTAATCATCTCTGGATATTTAAAGTCAATCTTTCACTCACATTTGCAAATCAAGACTTCAGTATAAAACAACATTTGGAATATAGCATAAAAGCTCTTTGTGTTATAACAAGTAATTAATTTCTACTTGTTGCTAGAATTTTAACAATAAAGAAAAATTTTCCAGGATGCTTCAACAAGTTGAATTATGCATGCAGTGTACCATCCTGTGCTGGAGAATTTAAAAAGTAAGCCAGTTTTATACAGTTTTGTGAAGCAGCCCACTCTGAGCCAGGGAAACGTACATGCTGCGTTAAACAAATACAATATAATTCAAAGTCACAATTTTGTTTTTATGGCCAACAGTAGTTTGCAGAAGAAAGATCTTCCAAGAGATTGACCCATGAATGATCAGTATTATAATCATTTTGCCAATTAAAACCAATCATTTCAAACATATTTTAAAATTATTAATATATCTAAGGCTATATCTCCTTGAAAAATATGCCAAGGTAGGAAGAAGAATGTCACAGTCACTTAAATTCAACAAGGGAAAACATTATGATGAAACACTGTGAAAAATAAAGCAAGGCAGATGAGTTGGTTCTAATTTCAGGGAAAATGTCTTTCCCAATCATTTCTCAAACACCGTATTTAAATTGTACCCTGTAAAAAAGTTTCTTCTATCTTTGTCACTTTCTGCTGCTATCACAATTACACAACTTGAAAAACTTGCTTGACTGTACTGCACTGAATAATGAATCATCTTTTGGGGAGGTATTTCATTATTACTACTGCCTCATTAACAGCATTTCCAAGCAGTATCTTCAGAAGTAAAGTTATATGAAACTTTGGACAACTATATCTTGTAAAGTTAGGATGTCTAAGCAAATAACAGACACTTGACTTTTTTCCTAAATATTTTACCATCATAATTTAAGTCTTATTTCTTTTACCCTATTCATCAAGGTAATGAAAAAGGACAACAGTTTTTTAATTAATTATTCTTTAAATTTTTCATTCTATTTTTCCCCCTTTCTATGAAGTTCATCTTTATTTACTTCAGTATTTTTATCTTAGTGTTTTCCTTATGCAATTCTTTAATATTATAGTTGCTAATTTTAGTAGTAAACAAATACCTCTTAGACTTATAGCTCAAATAATACCTTTATTTTGCCTCAATTTTGGCCTTATTCCATATTCTATCTTTGAAAGATTTCACTGGTGAATATCAAATTTAACCAGCGATCAGAGAGTAAGTAATATTAGAAAATCTTCCATAGTAAAGTATGAGACACTCCCCATACAACTCTGCAATGCAAACAGTAGCAGCCTTCCATTAATCTTTGCCAAATGCATGAATGACTTCTTTCTCTCTCTCTTTTTTTTTTATGTATCCTCTTCCATCTGAGCTCTGTGAAGTGAATTTCAAAGTTCTCTTTTCAAGGTCAAAAAGATGGAAAGCTCCAGAACTCTACCAAATGCACACACCTCATTTACACCTATACTCAAGCCATCAGAACTGATATTTCTGTCCTTCACAGATGTAACAAAAATATCTTCTTTAAAATATTAGATGTAATTCAACTACATATTACCTCAAGGTCCTTTTCCTTCTCTACTAATGGTAGAATTTTGGAAAAAATAACCTAAGACTAAAACATAGGCTGCTTCAACCTGATTTTACTCTTTTCAGAAAATGCCCAGATCTAATTACTCCCTCTTTCACATGAAAACCATCTTATTAGGAAACTTATTCTGGAAACCATTCTATTATGAAGCTTTTTTACTGCAGTTCTGTGTTATGTGATGCTAGAGATGGGAGGGTTGAGCAAGAAAGAGACATATAGTGGATGATAACTGAATTGGAAAAACAGCATTTTCTACTACCAGTTTATTTAAATGTAATATGTTAAAAAGATAATATGTTGATGACATTTACTTCTGCAGTGTATTCTAATTTAAATTCAAACATGCTGTCCATTATAAAGCATATTTTTAATAGCTTGAATCAGTGTCAAGACTCTGAACTCAGGCTAACACTGTTACCTCCTTAGGGTGACTGTTCAAATGATGTTTAGGTGGCTGTAGAAAAGAAGCATAAAGCAAAGTAGATTAGGCAAAGACTAGGATGGCATAGACCTACCTGCTGAAGCTAAGTAGAAATTTAGCTTGAAGATTTCCTTAAACTGCTGACTATCTGTTAGACTCAGTACAAAAATCTTGCTTCAGACCTTAAGAAGTTTCCTCTTGGATTTCTGTAACAATTCTAAACTTTTCTCTTTGCCAACAATCATTTTCCATTCATTTATCCTCTATGGTGCTATCAGAATGATCTCTTATCTGGACTGGGTAACCTCCACTGACACCCTGCTACCTTTAGGAAAGCATCTAAGTTATTTAGGGTAATGTCTGAGTCCTTTCATAATCTGGTCTCAGCATACTTCTCCAGCCCACCAGTCCTATGCTCCAGATATGCCAACTCTCTTGTTGCTCTCTAAAATTGTCATGCTCTCCTATACCTTGTAGCCTCCTTATAACTATATTGACCCCTCCTCTTCAACTCTGGAAACTATCTGATTATGATTTAGCAATCACCTACATGTCACTTTCTCTATACAAACATTATGAAATCTCCCATAATACCGAAAGGAAAGTGTCAAAGTGTTAGTCAGTCATGTCCGACTCTGTGCGATTCCATGGACAGTAGCCCTCCAGGCTCCACTGTCCATGGGATTTCCCAGGGAAGAATACTGGAA
Source organism: Odocoileus virginianus (assembly GCF_023699985.2). Lineage (NCBI taxonomy): Eukaryota > Metazoa > Chordata > Mammalia > Artiodactyla > Cervidae > Odocoileus > Odocoileus virginianus. Next base: position 21,340,063 of record NC_069698.1, read on the forward strand.
TGGGTAGCCATTCCCTTCTTCAGGAGATTTTCCCAACCCAGGAATGGAACGCAGGTTTCCCACATTGCAGGCAGATAGCTTACCTTCTGAGACACCGGGGAAGACCCCTCCCATAATATACTCTCTCATAGTCTCTAAAATAACACTGTTTGGGGTTTTAAATCTTATTTTGCAAAGATTTATAAGCCTGTATCCACTTCTTAAAGCAAGGATTGTGCTTTGCTCATTCATTCAACAAACATTTGAGAGGCTGTAATTGGATTGCATTGGAATGTAAAGTCAAGTGGCCTTATGAAATGTCACTACGAACAAAGCTAGTAGAGGTGATGGTATTCCAGTTGAGCTATTTCAAATCCTGAAAGATGATGCTGTGAAAGTGCTGCACTCGTTATGTCAGCAAATTTGGAAAACTCAGCAGTGACCACAGGACTAGAAAAGGTCAGTTTTCATTCCAATCCCAAAGAAAGGCAATGCCAAAGAATGCTCAAACTACTGCACAATTGCCCTCATCTCACATGCTAGTAAAGTAATGCTGCAAATTCTTCAAGCCAGGCCTCAGCAATACGTGAACCGTGAACTTCCAGATATTCAAGCTAGTTTTAGAAAAGGCAGAGGAACCAGAGATCAAACTGCCAACATCCACTGGATCATCAAAAGAGCAAGAGAGTTCCAGAAAAACATTTCTTTCTGCTTTATTGACTACGCCAAAGACTTTGACTATGTGGATCACAATAAACTGTGGAAAATTCTGAAAGAGATGCCTCTTGAGATGCCTCTGAGATGCCTCTGCCTCTTGAGAAACCTGTATGCAGGTCAGGAGGCAACAGGTAGAACTAGACATGAAACAACAGACTGGTTCCAAATAGGAAAATGAGTACATCAAGGCTGTGTATTGTCACTTTGTTTATTTCATGTATATGCAGAGTACATCATGAGAAATGCAGGCTGAAAGAAGCCCAAGCTGGAATCAAGATTTCTGGGAGAAACATCAATAACCTCAGGTATGCAGACACACCACTCTTATGGCAGAAAGTGAAAAAGAACTAAAGAGCCCCTTGATGAAAGTGAAAGAGGAGAAGGAAAACGTTGGCTTAAAATTCAACATTCAGAAAACTAAGATCATGGTATCCGGTCCTATCACTTCATGGCAAATAGATGGGGAAACAGTGGAAACAGAATCAGACTTTACTTTTTTGGGCTCCAAAACCACTGCAGATGGTGATTGCAGCCATAAAATTAAAAGACGCTTACTCCTTGGAAGGAAAGTTATGACCAACCTAGACAGCATATTAAAAAGCAGAGACATTACTTTGTCAACAAAGGTCCATCTAGTCAAGGCTATTGTTTATCCAGTAGTCATGTATGGATGTGAGAGTTGGACTATAAAGAAAGTTGAGCTCCAAAGAATTGATGCATTTGAACTGTGGTTTTGGATTAGACTCTTGAGACCCTGATGCTGGGAAAGATTGAAGGTGGGAAGAGAAGGGGATGACAGAGGATGAGATGGTTGCATGGCATCACCGACTGAATATACATGAGTTTGGGTAGACTCTGGGAGTTGGCGATGGACAGGGAGACCTGGTGTGCTGTGTTTCATGGGTTCATGGAGTCGGACATGGCTGAGCAACTGAACTGACTATATAGTAGTACAGATACAAAAATGAGATTTGGGATGTACAGTCTAGTGGGCAGGAAACTGAGAAGCAAACACATACCTAAAATAGCTAGTAATAAGTTCTCTAGTAGTGAAATGCACAGGATACTATGGGAGCACATAGCAGACGCAGATTACCTTTGAGCATCATGGAGGCATGGAGGGAACTGAGGAAAAAAATCCTATCACAGCAGTTGAGGTATGGCATGATATGTGCTCATTAGATGTTCTTTGAGTTAATTAATGAATAAATTAATAGACAAAAGGTAACCTGGATACTGCACTACTAGTTTATGTCAAATGCCTTATTTCCTAAAGTTTTGCACCATAAAGAAATTTGGAGGTCAGGAAGAAAGATTCCCTTTTCAATATTCAGTTCAGTTCAGGTCAGTCACTCAGTCATGTGTGACTCTTTGCGACCCCATGAACTGTAGCACGCCAGGCCTCCCTGTCCATCACCAACTCCTGGAGCTTACTCAAATTCATGTCCATTGATGCCTTCCAACCATCTCATCCTCAGTCCATCTCCTTCTCCTCCCGCCTTCAATCTTTCCCAGCATCGGGGTCTTTTCAAATTAATCAGCTCTTTACATCAGGTGGCCAAAGTAGTGGAGTTTCAGCTTCAACATCAGTTCCTTCAATGAACACCCAGGACTGATCCTCTTTAGGATGGACTGGTTGGATCTCCTTGCAGTCCAAAGGACTCTTGAGAGTCTCCTCCAACACCCGCAGATGACCTCAGAAAACTGAAAGTATTGATTTTTGTGGTTACAAATTAATTCTAGCAAGTAGGCAAATTCACCAATATGGAATCTGCAAATAATGAGGGTTGATGGTGCGTCTGTATTGACAATATCTTTGCAGTCCACCACTTGTTTTTTTAACTTTATACATAGTCTCTTTTGTGTTATTTGCATTAGTTGGAGGCAAATTTGCTAATATTTCTCTTATTTTAAAAATAAAATATTTTATTCATGTTAAAAAAAAAAACATCAATTATTCAGTGCTCAGGTTTCTTTATAGTCCAACTCTCACATCCATACATGACTACTGAAAACACCATGGCTTTGACTAGATGGACCTTTTTTGACAAAGTAATGTCTCTGTTTTTTAATATGCTGTCTAGTTTGGTCATAACTTTTCTTCCAATGAGCAAGCATCTTTTAATTTCATGGCTACAGTTACCATCTGCAGTGATTTTGAGCCTCCCAAAATAAAGTCTGTCCCTGTTTCCACTGTTTCCCCATGTAGTTGCCACAAGTGACGGGATCAGATTGATCTTAGTTTTCTGAATGTTGAGTTTTAAGCCAATTTTTTCACTTTCCTCTTTCTATGGCAAGAATACAAAGAAGAACTATACAAAATTATCTTCATGAACCACACAATCATGATGGTGTAATCACTCACCTACAGCCAGATATCCTGGAATGTGAAGTCAAGTGGGCCTTAGGAAGCACTGCTACCAACAAAGCTAGTGGAGGTGAGGGAATTTTAGTTGAGCTATTTCAAATCCTAAATGATGATGCTGTGAAAATGCTGCACCTAATATGTCAGCAAATTTGGAAAACTAAGGATACTCTGCATTTCTTTCTTTTCTTTCTTTCTTTTCTTTTTTTTTGAGGTAATAAAGTTTTATTAAAGTATAAAGGAGATAGAGCCAGCTTCTGACATAGACATCAGAAGGGGACAGAAAGAGTACCCACTTGTTAGTGTTAGCAATGGAGTTATATACTCTTCAATGAATCCAAGGAATGTCTGGAGGTTGTAAAGACCTCAACAGACCTACTGCTCATAATTTACATTTTAAGATAACAGGATTAGCCAGAAGGTTTAATCCAGAGACTGTCCTCAGGCAGGATACATTATTGTTACATAAACCTGAGGAATGTAGAGGAAAAAAAAAAAAGTTTGCCCTTTCTTCCTCCTTGAGAATTCCAGACCCCTCTCTCCTTGGGGACCCTTAGACTTCTTATCAACCTACCTAGGAAATGGCTCTCTCATTCTCCCCTTTTCTTTCAGAAGAATTATGTTGCCAAGGGAAAAGGGCATCATTTTCATTCCATAACTACTTCCTGTTGTTCAAGGGTGTGGTCCCTAAATTGTTGAGGCAACATATTCTCCTAACCCTCATCTTAAGGGTCTCTGATCCTGGGGCCCCAAGTAATAGTTGGAGGAGGCTGTGGCACTTGTAGGAGTTTGGACAACCTTTTGTAACTTAAAAGCTTTCAGACAGTTAGAAAACCCCATTATATAGTTACAAATGTAAGGCAAAATGGTCATTAAACCAAGTAAAAATCAAAATGAAAAGTCACATTATGTCCATCGTTACATCAGTCCATCTTAGGGTTGTTAGGTGTCATCAGTTTAAGAAGAGGCATCACACGCAGTTGTTGTCGAAGGTGTTTGCAGATTTGAAGAAAGTCTTTTCCTTGAAGTGGAGATGTCCACCATGGGAAGCCTTTCACTGATGAAGAGGGGGGTGCTCCACAGACCCAGCAGTTAGACTGATTATGAAATACAGTGTAGGAGTGAGCCCAGGACAGGAAGGCATTGTCTTGAGGATCAAACAGCAGACTCAATTTTTGGAGTCAGCAGAAGTAGGCTCACATAGATTATCTGGCCCATCTTTTAGCTCATCCAGACAGTCCCATTACGGAAGCGGATCAGGAAGAAGGTGGGCCAGGGGCTTCAGTAAGCACGGAGTAAATTGCACCAGTATCTAAAATGAAATCGACAGATTGGCCCCCCACAGCTATCAATATCCGTGGTTCCTCAGGTGTAATTAGGATGGGAGCTTGTGTGGGGACCCCCAGGCACTTTCAGTCCTGATTGTCTTGAGAGTCTGACCCCTGAAACCTACCCCTCTGGGGGCAGTCTCTCTTCCAGTGTGGTCCTTCAAAGCCTGGACATGGAGCTGGGGGCGGCTTAGATGTCTGAGGGCAATCCCACTTGAGGTGCTCCTCTTTTGCACAGTAATAGCAAGCCCATCCCTTGTCACCTGGGTCCCTCTGGGCATTTTTCTCAGGCTGTTTAAGAATGGTTTTCATAGCCATTGCGAGGGCTTCTGCCTGTTCCTTTGTCTTTTCCTGCCTTTCTTTCTTTTCCTCATATTCCCTACCATAATAGACTGTCTGAGCCAGTTGTAACAGATTACCTAAAGACTGATTTGGTCCATATGCCCTTTTTAATAGCTTGCGAAGGGCTTCTCTCAGTCTATCTAGGAATTTACCAGGAGTTCCCTTCTCCTCCTGTTGTATGTTTGCCAATTTACCATAGTTGAAAAGCTTAGCATGCGCCTGCCTGAGTCCTTCAAGAATACATCTGACAAAATGGCTCTGATCCCATCTTCCTTTAGCTGTGTTGTAGTCCCAATCTGGTTCTATAGTTGGGACCTCTTAATTTTCAGTGTGGAGTGCAGCTATCTGGTCCCCCCTCTTCCCTACTGATTCATTACCAAGCCATTTATCTCCATAAGCAACAACTTTCCCCAAAACTCGAGTCTCTGAGTCAGGAGTCAGCATTTGTCCCAAGATATACATCACATCCTTCCAAGTAAGTTCATAAAGCAGATTGACACCTTTAAAATCTCTGATATATTTTTCTGGGTCCTCTAAATAGTCTCCCAGATTCCCCTGGATTCTTTGTATTTCTTGATAAGAAAAAGGCTCATTAACCCTCATAGACTGATTATTTCTCCCCGTGGGTGCTTCATGAAGAGACAACAACTTGTGTGGCTGTTCCTCAGTCTCTCTGGCTGCTCTGCGCATATGATCCCAGGGATAGATTGGAGAAACCTGCTTTTTTAAATCTCTTGTCTTCTGTCCTCCATCTCATCTAGCAAAGTAGGAGGATAGGAGGGAGCTCAAGGAGTCACACCCAAATCTATACCCTTAGGACATAAGTCTGACATATTTTGCAGAGAGAAAAAGGGCAACACATATGCTACTTCTATCCATTTCCCTTGTTTTCTAAAGAACTGGTCTAATTGTAAAACAGTTATTATACTTAAGAGACCCTCCAACTGGCCACCATTTGCCATCCTCCAGTGGGTACTGTGGCCATGTAGTATCACATAGGAAGATCAAGTGTGTCTTCTTTAAGCCCTGGGGATCCAATGTATCCCAGTTTTTCAGGATATAGTTCAAAGGAGTGAGGCTGGAATTGTTAGCACCCATCTTGTCCAGAAGAATCCCAGAGGAGCCCCTAAGGTGAAAAGTTGTTGCTTAACCTCGAAAAGATGCCAGGATTCTTGGCCTGCGGAGGAGAAGAATTCAATTCGAGGCCAGAGATGAGGCTTGATTGCTCAGAACTTTTGTGTAATAAAGTTTTATTAAAGTATAAAGGAGATAGAGACAGCTTCTGACATAGACATCAGAAGGGGGTTAAAAGAGTACCCCTCTGCATTACTTTAAAACAATTATGATTTATTCAAATAAGCCTGAGTCAAAATTAGAATAAGAAAAATTGTCTGATATTTTATGACTCTGCCCTGAAATCCTCATCCCTCTGGATGGCAACCTCTCTTAATAGTCCTGCACATCTAAATCCACTCTGAAAGTACATCAGAAGAAAATTTGTTTACTCTAATTATCAAGTGAATAGTATCAAAAATGTTTACTTGTCAATAAGAAATTAAATTTGAAGGAAAATTATTGACCTACTTTTTCAGAAAACACAAAAATAAGAGCAGCATGTTAAATGATACCATGAAGAAACTAAGACAAATCCAGGGTGTGAAGAAGTCTACAAATTAACTGAATTTGATACCTGAGAATGTAAATGTCCTGTAAAAAAATGTTTTCATGTGGTCAGTACCTTTTCCTATACCCAGGAAATTTTGGCCTTGAGCTTCTCGCGTAGTGTAACATATTAGAGCAAGCATGTAAATCCAATGTGCGATGCATTGTTTAGGTAATTCTGATGTTTAAGTCTATCTTCCAAAATATCTGATTACTGTAAACTATTTAAACTCATCTCTAAGTTTGAATGCTTTGAGGACATTCACATATTGCCTTCTATTATATTGTTGTAACAAAGTGGAAAAACTAAAATAAATTGTTAATTTTTAACATCTTTGATATGAACTTTTTAAAGCAAACTATCAATTTGTCTTCAAATCATAAATTTAAAATAATTTTTAGTTTCTTATTTACTTTTTAAAAGGAATGATGCTGCAACGTCTATGTTTAGAATCACGAATATCCCTGCTCTAAAAAGTGTCCCACTCCTCTCTTCTCTCCTTTTTAAACCTATTTTTTAAATTTCCACTGGGTGGAAATATTTGGAAATTATAGTAAAGAAAAACAATATCTGTCTTTTATGTCTTTTGCATCCATGACTATGGGTTGCTGATATTATGAGATTAAAGAAAAAAATATTGTTCTTTAGAGAGAAAGAAAGTTTCAAGGAAGGAAAATATATATGGAGTACTTATGACACATACATCAAATTTAAGAAGCATTCAGTACTATTTTCAAGTTTTATCTATTAAAAGAAACTTCATAAAGAATAAGGTAAGAAAATGTCTACAGTAAAAATTATCTGAAATGTATTCTCTACACTAAGTGTAGTACAAATATCTTTGATTTGCAATAGATTTAAAACATTGACATTCTGTGAATTTCTTAAGACATAAATGTTAAGTATTTCTGCTGAAACATGGAAAAATTATATGTAATAGAAAGAAAATGCCTCTTGTCCTGAACATCATAACTTTGGCCAATACCATTCAATGTTTGAAAACATATTTGGAATGTTTTCTTATCTTGAGCTGCATAAATTTTGTGGAGGTAGTTATTTGGTAATGGAATGTCTGAAATACAGAAGTAAAATATTATAATTTTTGGAATAAGCCCAGAATTAGAGCAAACTTCTTTATTCATAATATAATACTCTTTCAATGTACTTTGAAATTTATGCATTTTATATAAATGTTTAAATTATAGCTTTCCTTTCAAATTGAAATTTTCTAAAGAATATTCTGTCTGACTTAAATTGAGTTATCAGGAGACATCTGTATTATCTACATATTCAATTAATAGATAATAGTGATAGTTACAAATCATAACCTGCTAAACAGTCCTTAATTGCTAATAAAATACTTTGAGGGAATCCATTTCATTAAACAGTCATTTTTTTTTTTGGTCACAAGAATTTTGTTCTATAGAAATGTTATTTATGTGATGATATATGATCTTGCTCATATATATGATCAACAGAATATAGCACAAAACACATGGCTGTTAGAAGGTTTGGAATTTTTAAATAGGCTTGATTCTACTGGACTAGGAGTTTTCTTCTGGCCTTATTTTCTTATCAATAAGTACTTGAAAAAAATTTTAATAAAATCTTCAATACATTCAAAAAGTGTTTGAACTCTTTATTTCAAAATTCAATGGGTAAACAGAGTATCTATGTAATTTCTAAAATTCTTATATAGTTTCTGTGATGAAATCTGCCTTTGTCTGATCAGAAATTTGTTGTCGTTGCTCTTCAGTCACTAAGTCATGCCCAACTCTTTGAGACCTCGTGGACCATAGCCCACCAGGCTCCTCTGTCCGTGGGGTTTGCCAAGCAAGAATACTGGAGTGGGTTTCCATTTCCTTCTCCAGGGGATCTTCCCAAACCAAAAATTGAACCCACATCTCCTGCATTGACAGGTAGATTCTTTACCACTGAGCGCCAGGGAAGTCCAATCGGAAAGCTAGCAACTTGAAATTATAAATTTATATCCAAGGTGATTAATTTGATATAGCATATGAAGAACTTGTTAGGTATACATCCCTGATAGACATGCTCAAACACATATGGATAAAATTGTATTATCCAAAGATGAATCTTTTTTTTTAGAGGTCCATAGAGTAATTATCCTCAGGAAACAATGGTTTGCAAAAATACCCCAAAAATGTAAAAATGCACTAACCTACATTGGTTTGACAGCAGTATTTCAACATTTATGACATAGGTTGCTACAAAGACAGAGTTTCTTCTTTTCTTCTTGGGAAGCTATTTAAACCTAACATACTAGAGCCAATAACTAGGTGCAACTTTCTTTTACAATGAAATAAAAAATTAAAATAACTTTAAAAGCAATACTTAAAATAAAAAGAAATCCTCAGAGGTCTTGAATTCAGTGTTTTGCTTATTCTACCAACCTCGTAAAATACATATCTATTGGAAACAAGAGAACTTTAAATTCACATTTGCAGCTCTTTTAAAATATTAGGTAAGATAGTCTCTGTATAAGCAACTTGATCTATGAGAAGGTAGTAGTGCATTTTTACTACTTTACTGAAAATAGGTAGGTTTACATCTAGTTCCTTCTTCTTCTCTCCTACATTTCTGATATCTCTGCTTCATCTCGATTCTTGGCTGTGTGACTCAAAAAGCCCCTAACAGCAGTTTCAGGCAAGGGAGATTTTGCCTCTTACCTAAAGAGCCCTGGAATTTGAACTGAAAGAGTTAATTCCAAAACACTTCCACAGCTGTTTTTTTTTTTTTTTTTTTGCAAGGTATTGGCAGGGGGTCATGTTTAATTAAAGTCAGGCACGATCAATGGTACTACAACAACCACTTTCACCTGCCTTAACATCCACCTGGGAAGGTCCATATTTGATTGCTATATGGCACAAAATTGAATCTGAATACATTTGAAACATTCCAATTTTGCAGCCTTAATTAAAAAAAAAGTTTTTCATCTTTTTTCAATGTTTTATTTATCCTTTTGTATGAAAGCTCACTCTGTTCATACAGTGACTAGATCTGTAAAGTGGAGAATATGAAACTATGAAAAAAAAAAAGATTAAATATATCAGTGTTCTTAACCCTACCTTCATATTAAAAACCACCTCTGAATTTTAAGGAAATACTTATGTCCTTGATCCACCATTAATAATTCTGATCTAAGCAATTGATGGTGGGGCTTAGACATTTATATTGTTTGAACATGCCCCTGGTGAATATATAAAATCCAGAGTCAGTGACATATTTACTGGCAATTTCATATTGTTCAACTGAATAGATTGTCATATTTACTTCTCAAAGTCACTATATTTTATAATATTCTAGGATAAGAAGATTAACTCCATTTCCTAAACTAGGAAATGCAGGATTACAGAGATGAAATGACTCAACCATCATACTAGGTTGTTTAATCAGAAAGTATTGACACTTGGCATGAAAAGCACAAATGTCACCAACGAAAGATGCATTATTTTTAGTAAGCTAGATCTACTGAATTGTAATAGTCATTACCTAATAGTCCCTTGTGACTCAGCTGGTAAAGAATCTGCCTGCAATGCGGAAGACCTGGGTTCGATCCCTGGATTGAGAAAGTCCCCTGGAGAAGGGAACGGGCTACCCACTCCAGTATTCTGGCCTGGAGAATTTCATGGATTACAATCCAACAGGTCACATAGAGTCGGACATGACTGAGTGACTTTCACTTTCAATAGTCAACCATAATAGAAACATAATAGTCATATGGAAAAATGTGAAATAAAATTAGTTGTAAAAGATCATACACAACAACAGCAAAAGGTAGACTAAAGGTAACAATGAGCCACAAATATTGCTCAACAATAAATATGATTAATCAAGACTTAATTTTCAAAAGAAACTGAATTAATTGCATATATTGATATTGATGTTGTCCCTGGCTATGGAAATTGCTACTGTTGTCAATAGATTTGACCAACAGCATACATACTTGCCAATAGTTTACTACACTGATTTCTTAAAGTTCTACACTAGATTTCCAAGCACTACCGTCCAAATTAACAGTAACCTTTCAAGAAAGACAAAACTCAATTTATTCTATTTTCTGCTAGATTTTTGTCCAGAATGGTATAACTTACATTAATTTTACATGCAAAGATAACATTATATTTTCAAGAGATGAAACTTCAAGTTAACATTTCACGAAGAAAAGTTTTGCCTCCATCGTGACTCTAAAAATATTAGCTGTGTACTCAGTGCCTATTGTAGGCACTGGAAAATTTCCAAAATACTCACAAAAGTGTACCATAATGGGAGTTATAAAAGTAAGGCATTTACCTCATGGGAATCTCTAAATGTTTTGCTGTCATGGTCACAGCCTAAATTTAGCTCTTTATAATTTCTGCACTTATGGCTGAAGTTACAAACCATATGGTGACAGAGAAAATTAGCCATATTTTAAAGAACCAGTCAAAAAGTTTTGCTTACTTAAGCCAACTAAAATTCTCTTCCAGAAAAGTATCTGGTCACAACACAGCTCATCAAATGATTCCGATTTTGGTACTACTGCTCATTTGCTTATTTCCAATTGGAAGGCATTTAAACATTGTTTATATGACAAAGCAAAATCAAAACATAAGACATAAAGCAAAGCATAACAAAATCAAAGTTATGAGACAAAGTCTAAGTCTTAGAACTAAAGGACTAAGTTCCAATCACTCTTGACATTTGGTAAATATTAACAGAATAAAATTTGTATAGAATTGGAACTGCACCACTATCATCTCTTGTGATTTAACTGGACAACATTTATCAAAGGTATATATTTAATAAGTAATGATAGTTCAAAATCTCCCTATTATTGTTGATTTTAAAAATTAATTTCTATTAATAATAAACTTTAAAAAATACACTGAAATTCTAAATGATTTTTGGCATTTTATTGCTTTAAATAATTGGTCAATCAAGTATACCCATCTTTTACAAGGAAAGTAGCTATTTTAATGAAAAGTTAAGTTTGGAGAGAGACTAACTATCTTCTTAATTTTCTGCTCACCTCTTGATTTCTCTTATCTGTATTTTCATATAACTGCACTGGTAGATTGAACTGCAGAAATTGTTATTTGAGTTGTGGAAGCCCCTATGACCCAGTTTGCCCTTTTATAATTGTTGACAGATTTATTTCAACACACAGATATCAATAATTTAGCCATAACATTCCGTAATCCTTGGATTTTTGTTATAGACAGGTAACAGATAACAGAATAGAGCTTCTACATTATGTAATCCACTCTACCGAATGTTGTTTGTTGAGCTGTGAGTCAGCTGCTGTCCTAGATGCTGAGAATACTCTGGCATAGCATGCAAACAGTCTGGAGGGAGGTGGTAGGAGATACTTTAGACAGGGTGTTCAGGAATGCCTCTCTGAATAAATGATGTTGGGACTGAGACCGAAAATGATGAGACTGAGCAAAGAAGAGTGATTCCCTGTCTAGGGAGTAGTGGAGGCAAAAATCCTTACAGTGAATATGTGTTTCGTGGTTATGAGCAATTAAAAACAGACTCGGTTGATATTTTAAAAGATTTCTCTGATTGCTCGCTCTGGAGTAGGAAATAGCAACCCACTCCAGTATTCCCTCGTGGCTCAGTCAGTAAATAATCTGTCTGCAACACAGGAGACCTGGGTTTGATTCCTGGGCCAGGAAGGTCCCCTGGAGAAGGAATGGCAACCCATTTCAGTATTCTTGCCTGGAGAGAGGAGCATGGACAGAGGAGCCTGGCAGGCTACAGTCCATAGGGTCGCAAAGAGTTACGCATGACTGAGCAACTGGGCCTACTTACTGTCCTATGGATAGAGGATTGTATGGAGAAATGCAATCAAAGATGAAAACCTACCTGGCATTTGCAGATTTGAAGAGGCTAATTCTTAATTTTATTTCTTCAGAAATCTACTTTTAATGCCACATATACTGTGCCTACTGCATTATTATAAAGTAATTATTAATATAAACTTTACATTTCCTCCTAATGTAGGGTTTTGTAAAGTGTAGCTTTGGACTGTGTACATTATCGCTTGACTCAGTCAAAAATGCAGATTCTTTGACTTCATCTCATATCTTTTGAATTAGTGACTGGGCATGGAACTTGGGAATATATATTTTAAAATGAACTACTCAGGTGAGTTTTATGCACGTGAACATTTAAGAACCACTGTTCTGAGAAAAGGTTGTTCCTACAATGTAGAGATTACACGTAAGAATTCCAACAAAAGAGATTCTTGAACTGAATCTTGAATGAGAAGTCAGTGTGTGCCAGACAGAAGAGAGTGTAGAGAAAGTCATTTTCATGTAACAAGTTACACAATTTAAGATGATCAGTCATGTGTCAGAATGGAAATTCATTCATTTATTCAAAGACTGTCTTGGAAAATCTTTGTTCTTTCCTGTTTTTCTTCTCCTGAAACCACTGTTGAGCATTGTTTATCTTAACAAATGAGCTTAGAGTAATCTTTGGTTCTTCAAATCAAGTCTCTGATTTATGTCTATGTTTGGTCTTTAATTTATGCCATTCTATAGAACACTCATGGTAGCCACTTGTATTTGAAAAAAAAAATCAGAAGAAAAGTCAAGGAACTGAAAAATGTATACATATATTTAAAGGACACTGTGAATTTACTTAAACTATTCCCATGTAACAGTGCTTTGAACTTTGCTTTTTCTTGCTATAGGATACTTGTGTGTGTGTGTGTGTGTGTGTGTGTGTGTGTGTGTGTATATATATTTAGCAAGCAAATGTGTACATGGAAAAAGAGAGAAGAATGAAAGACTATGAAAATACTTCTATATCATAGATAGCTATGATTAGTAAATAAAAACTGCAAAGGAGTATGAGGAGTTAAGATTCTGAAATCCTAGATCGATTGCAGGAGTGAAATAGATGCCACTACATTTTTTGTTTAGCAGTAAAGTAGAAATAAAAAGAACATAAAATTCTTAGGTTTGATTGATATACCAACACGATGACTAAACAGGGCTCCAAGTAACAGCTGTAAATAACATCAGGTACTTCTAAAGCAGAGCCACCTTCTGCAAAGGCAGAATTATTATGTAATTATATCTACTTTTCCAAGTTACAAACTATTCCCTGGCAGGGATCCACTTCTTCATTCATTACGATTCAATATAATTTGAGCTGCTAAGGTAAAGTGTCTCCCGGCAGGAGGCTGCAAATGAATCCTGCTGATGCTTTTATTACTACCGATTCATACTGTTCAGCCGAACATTCAAACAACTCCAGCACTTGGGGAAGCGTTTGCAAGTGTTTTATTTTGAAATAAAGCAGAGAACTACATCAGGATAAGAAAATCCAGGGAATCCAGTAAGAGTCATACCAATATGAAATCAATTTGCTATAACTGTACAAAGTTGATTGCACACAATAGTCCAAATTCTCTAACTAGTTTACATCTTCAATAAAAACTTTTATTTCAACAAAAATAAGAAATGAAATTCTGGAGCGCAGGGTGACATTTTCTTTGCTGTACATTCTTTTTTGGGGGGATAGTATTTTTTTTTGTTTTGCTGTTGGGTTTTTTTAATCTCATTTTCTTTTATGTCATCAATTTTTAAATAATGAGTATCAGAATTTTATTGTAGAAAAAGCCACAATTTTCTTTATTTGAGCACCTCTGGATAAATTATATCTCATACGCTGTAGCTATATAGTTGGTGATTTCATAGGCTCACAATATAGAACACTAAGTTGGCCAAATCATTTTGATTCAAATAGACTTTTTCTATTTTCTTATATGATCCTTTACCATTTTCTATGGGAAATATCACTTTTACATATCTACAGGAAGTTCATTACTGTGTGTACATACACAAACACACAATTGGAACTTTATAGAAAAAAACAATCTGGACCTATTCCAAATTAGTAGTCTTTAACGTGCATTTTTGTAATGAAGGTGAAATGGTTTCTGTAAGGAAGCAGAAAGAAATTACAAAGCCAGCATCTTAGAAGGCTTCATTGTTCTTGGGACTGAGTTATATTCAGTAATAGGGAGGTCACTTTACTGACCTGAGTAATGTTGACTGTAAGAGCCAGACACAAGATTTCTAAACACTCACAAAATAATGAAGGTATATTTACCAAAAATAATTTTAATGACTCTTTTAGCTTATTGCTACTATTTTAAAGTGCAATGCAGGCTTTTCTTTGAGTCTCTTACTAATATTAATGAAAGCAATTTAACTAAAATTCCTTTGCACTCTTCAATGAAAACTTCTCTAGTTTGACCCTAGAGGCTGTGCAAGCTATTTGAAGGACCAGAGCCTTGAGCTAAGACAGTTAAATATTCATCCACAGTAACTGGTTTCATCTCTGCCCTCAGTGATTGAAGCCAAGCTATGTGCACTGACTTCATATGCTATCAGGCGATTTTAACTTCTCTTTTATGTGTATCTAACTGCTTTCAGGAAAAGAAAGGGAAAAAATGTGGCATCATTAACAATAGATTTCACAATACTAAAAGTTAGGGGAAAAAAGATATTCATAGTAATAATTACAGTTCCTGCAATTTACAGATTTTGAGTTAATAAGTGATATTTTTTTCAACTGACATTTCTGCTGTCAATGTGAACTGACAAAGTAATTGCTGTTTTATTGACAATACTTTTAGAAAACCAGATATAATTATAAGAAAATATTAAAAATTAAATAATGGATATAAATATCTATCTAGAAATAGTTTCCATTACTTTCTAAGTGGGAGAAGACATTACTCAGTCATGGATGTCTTTTTCTCTTTATCAAAAGAAAGATAATTAACCTTCATGGGTGAGACATTTGATTTATTCTACTGAGATTCATTTCATTTCATTGTAAATTAAACTGTTTAATTCAAGTTTTCAATACTACCTGCTACTAAAGGGGCATCAGTGATGACTAACAGTGAGTTAATAGATCAACTATATTCATATTAAATAGGATGTTTGTAATTATTGTCATAAGGTGGGCTGTCACTCTGATATCATTTAATCTTCTTTCTTTCTTATGACCTTTCAGTTCAACTAAAAGGCATACTGGAATTGCAAATCTCCAATACATACACAGTGTAAAATAGTACTATACTATTCATGTTTATATCCAATCCAATGAGCAATATATATTTGATTTATAAACATCTTCTATAAAACTGATATTTATGTATGCTAAAAGCCACAATAATATGCATGGGTTCAGAATTAAAATTTGGTTCTATCATTTTGGAATATTATTGTGTAATTTCACAGATAAGGAAACAAAAGCTTAGATAAGCTAGAAAGTTATCCAATATTAAGCAGATATTTGAAACCACATCTCTCTAATTGTGACACTCATCCACTTCCTCAGTCTATTACATGGGTTCACAATAAATGATGTTCATGAGACAGAAATATTTTTATAATTAATCTTTATAGGTGGAGAATGATGCAAATGAAGTAGTAGATTACAATCTCTATAACTCCCTAAAGTAATTTACAGGCCAGTTTGTAGGATTTATTCTTAATGTGTCCCTGGATATAAGGCAGGGGTATAGTGCAAAGGTGAGTGTCTATAAATGCATTCTAAACTATGAAAGCCAACCCATTAAGTTCTAGGTCTACAAACATCTGGCTTGATTTAGCGATATCGTTACATGGCTGGATTTTTTAAATTAACTGAATTTTCAATAGAAATTGTTCAAGTTCAAAATTGTTGCCAAATAACCTAAGTGTAGGTAGTATATCCACATACATATTGTGGATATGTAATCAAGCATAGCAGCTTCTCAAACTGCCATGAACATCTCTTACAAAGGAAACCTCTGCATAGCTACATGAATTGCCCTGTTTTCAAATATGCCTATTACATATTGAAAAATTATTCAAAATAAGAATTTCGGGTTTTAAAGTAGCTGACCTAAAGCCAACATTTCTGACAGCTGGCTACTACAACCACTAAATACATCGGCTATTCAAACACTCATAAATAACAAGAAAAAGCAGTCTCAAAATGAGACAATACATAGAACTCTTTTCCTAGTAGACAGTGTACCTCCAAATAATCTACAATGATTGCATAACTAGTTATCTTAGAAGAAAAAGGAAACTATTAAGAAACTTTTGAATATTATATATTTAGACTATTCATAAAATAAAACACTCTTGAAATAACACTTTAAAGCTTAAAAGAGAACTGTGAATGGAAATGTTGTCTTTTAAATTAAAGTTACTAGCAATTATGTTACTTAAATTGATATTTGGTGTTGTATTTTCAAAATTTTCCAGTTTAGGGGCATACAAAATAAGTTCCTACAAAAGCAAAACAAGAACTCAACATAAGATCATATATGTGGTGTTTCCCTTACATTTCATCTGCCCTCCAATCTCACTCTGTCTTCACGCAGCTAAGTACCCTTGTCCATTCTTAGCCCAGGGGCTTCACATTTTTATTGTGTGCCTGAATCTTTCCGTTTCTATGCCTACACTCTGCCTCTTTTACATCTGGGAAAAGAAGACTACTTAGTACTGATGTTGTTTTTATGTGGTTAAAATAGCATCTTTTTATTTAAATAAAATGAGTCAAGGGTCTTTAGCAAACATAACTAAAGACAGAAAATTTTCAAAAAAGTTTTCGAATTAACCCTGTAAATCTAAAAAGACCTCCCACATCAACAAAGTTAATGCCCAATACCATAGTGAAGCAAAGTGAAGTGAAGTGAAAGTCGCTCAGTCTGTCCGACTCTTTGTGACCATGGGATTCTCTAGGCCAGAACACTGGAGTGGGTAGCCTTGCCCTTCTCCAGGAGATCTTCCCAACTCAGGGATCAAACTCAGGTCTCCCGCATTGCAGGTGGATTCTTTACCAACTGAGCCACAAGGGAAGCCCTCCAATACCATAAGATTAAGCCAACTCAGATGCTAAGTGTTGAGTAGTGTGTAGTTAATATATGTATTGGAAAGAAATAAAAATGCCTTTTTACTAGTTGTGGTAGATGACATTTTGTTTTCAATTCTGCCTTCCTTGCCAGCCCATGCTATAACTTCATTGTTGTAGAATATATTTCACTGCCCCATTGATTTTGGGTGTAGCCATATGATTGGCTTTGACCACTGAAATACAGGCAGACATAAGCCATGTTGTCACACCAGAAACTTTAAATGTGTTTGTATATTATCTTGCCCTCTTCTATTCTTGCCAGTCACCATAAAATGCACTTTTTCTAGTAACCCATTGACTCCAGTCTGGACCCAAAATGAGAGTCAGACCTAAGCACAACTCAAAGTCAGAAGTCCATCCTAAATAAGTGCAGAAGGACCATAGAAATCCTACACTCATGAAATAAATACACAGGTACCTGAGTTTTAGAGTGGTTTACAACACATTAATAGTGCAATAACTGACCAGTGGTGGTTACAAACAAATTAATTGATTGGAGAAAGAAGTGGGAAGTATGAATGATTCTCTAGTAGAGAAAGAAGTGGAGAGTAGGAACAGAGTCACCAGACTAAGTATGTAAGCTTAAATAGTTGAAGAAAACAAAATCAGTAGGTTTAGGCTAACATTTGTTGAAGGGGGAAGATGGTTAAAGAATAGTACATCTTCAGAAGAAGAATGAACTGCAAAAAACAGCTAAAAAATGTGTAGAAGTTTGCAAATGATAACTTTACATAGAAAAATATAAGAATGCACATACTTGATACCAGCAAGTCTAAATGAACTAAAATACCACAAAGTACAAAAAGATATCCTATTCTTAAAATGTACACTAGATTAACAACATACCTTTAATTTAGAGATAAGAAATTAGTTTGGTACAGAAAATAAGATTAACATTATATGCAGAATTTACATTTTGTATATCAAAAAAATACTAGATAGCTGTTTTATATTTAAGGACAGAATATATAGTCTTGGTTATATGGTAAACTATTGTTATGCTATTCCTCCTTCCAGAAGAAAACTCACAAATCATTATTTTCAGTGGTGGGGGAATATCTATCGATAAAATCTATTTGTGAGAATTGAGACTTGGTTTTCTACCCATATGTGACCATATGAAAATAGGCTATCTTTCATTAAGGTAAGCAATTGTTTGAATTTCTAAGTTCATAGTTTTATATGTATTCATATTTTTCAGTTGACAATTTTAACTTACATACTTCTACTTTTTTAAAACCAAAGTAACCCTTAGAAAGATGCAAGCAATGGAATGCAAATAGGGAATTCTTCTGTGTTTTTGTTGTGTAGTATTTACTCACTTTTCACCTTGTTATCTACAAAACATGAAAATGCCTAGGTAGGCACAGCACTTCAGTCTGACAAGCTGTCAGAATACTCAGGCCAGTGCTGGCTTTGTGATTGCTTGATGTGTCAGAAACATTTGATGGATTTTTTTTTTAAATCTGGAAAGTCTGTGTTCATTATCCAAATCATAGGATTTTCTCAGATTTCCGTGGGAAAGAAAATAAAAAAGACTTGAAGCAATAGAATTTAGTGGAAATGAATATCTTCTCAAAGCAAACTTGAGTCTATTTTATTACAGGCTTTCACTGCTACAACGGAGTAAAGTAAATGCAGAGTAAAGAACCAACAGAGCATGGATAAAGACATAATACATTTCAAGTATAAATTACTTCCTATTATAGCTACTAGACAAAATAAATTTAATAAAAATTTAATTCAAATTTTCACAGTTATCAATTTTGACATGTAGCCTGTTTATAGATTATTATCACAGGAATATGATGTGTCTTTAAAATTATTTGCTCCCCATTTCTTTTAAAATGTTTTATTCATAAACAGACATTATTATATTTTACATAAAAATATGTAAACTATTTTGAAAATAGCTTCATATACTGGTTTATATATTTATGAAGCATAATTCACTCACTCATTTTTTAAAATCTCTAATTATAAAACATAGTTTTGATAATCTGAGAAATACTTATTTCATTATAATGTTACTAGAAAACCACTGCATATTGCTGTCACAACAGAAGACAATTTATGTACTGATGCTTGACCACAGCACCATTATTAGAAGATGCCTCTCACTGTTGAAGAACATTATCTTGAAAGAACACGCTTTGGACTTTTTTATTTTTTAAAAAGTAACAAAGATCATCTTATTTCAAAATGGAAGTCATTGCAAAGTGGATGTCACCTGAAAATAACAACTAGAACTCAAAAACAAAAGGATTCCAATATGAAATGGCATTCTTTCAAATTGTAGAGATATTTGACTGTCAAAGTTAGAAACTGTTCATCAGCACAGCCACAAAAAAATGCCAGGTATGGGAAGAGGTGGGGCTAAATACATTTTATGATCTTTTAAATTTTTAATCATAGTCATACCCCCAGAACTGATAGTTTGTGTCATAATCCAGATTATATCAAACTCATTGTTCAGTTCAGTTCAGTTCAGTCACTCAGTCATGTCTGACTCTTTGCGACCCTAGCAGCCCTCCAGGCTTCTCTGTCCATCACCAACTCCTGGAGTTTAATCAAACTCATGTCCCTTGTTAACAATATTATGTCTTAAGGAATGTGCAAATATTTAAAATTGCATTTTTCTTTTTTAAAAAATATTATCCTGTTAAGTTTAATACTTTTGCAAATATTCCGGCTGGCACTGAGAGAACTGACAGTAGCAATAAGAAGAATCATTATTCATGATTTTGTATTTGAAATTATGGATATTTGTTAAAACAATCTCATTAAGTTTTTCTAATAGTCCCAATTTATGCTTCTGTGTGTGTTTATTGCTTGCTCTAAGAATTTAATATGAAAAAATTATATAATCTTTATAAATATATAAATATAAAATCATAATTTATAGTAAAATAGAAGTCAAATAACAAAGCTATCTTATTTATTTGATTACATTGACTCTTTTATGTACATGATATAAGTATTTCTAGTTTTTTCATCCTGATATCATCTCTTTAACTTTAATTTCTTTCCATGTGAATTCATCACTCTGGTACCCATGAACTTGACAAGAGAGAGGATACTAGGCTATTGGACAAGAATCAACTCTGCTTGCCAACAGCTTAAAGCTTTGGCATCATATTCATAGTATCTGTTCACACATTTGAGCATAACTATCACTTTCATGAAAAGACATTTAATCATACTTTGCATTCTGGTTTTGTATAATTGTAAAATGATTTTTATCAGTTAATGGATTGGTTTGTGTTTGTCTTTTTAGTGTTTCTGACAATCTGGGATTTAGAAGATTTAGTTACAAATTCTCTTTGCTCTTGTGTGATGATGTTGATTTTAAGTTACTCTTTGACATGCGCTGAGGACAGAGGCAGGAGATGGTAGTGGAATTCTTCCTTAAAGATGAGATGTATGATCACACTATTTAAATCTTTCTTCTAAAGGATGAAAAATAATTTTAAGTTTCAACTCTTGAGTGTAAAATAAAAACATTTCTAAAAAGGCAAAGAAAGGCAAGGAACAAGTAATCTTCTTAATTCTCAGAAGTCCCTTCACATCAACTCTTGAAATAACACTGTAGGGTCAGATTCAGATAAGCCAGTTTCTTCCCTCAGAGAGCTTATACTCAAAAGACCCAAACTGAATGCAACCTATGATAACAAATATGGGGCGCTTTATCTAACTGATAGACAGTGATCTGTACTGACCAGAGGATTGCTTGAGTGATACGGCAAGAACACCGGTAAAATGAGGATGACAGTGTACTTAACTGATTTGACCTTTTTTTTTTTCCATTTATTTTTATTAGTTGGAGGCTAATTACTTTACAATATTATAGTGGTTTTTGTCATACATTGACATGAATCAGCCATGGATTTACATGTGTTCCCCATCCCGATCCCCGATCCCACCTCCCTCTCCACCCGATCCCTCTGGGTGTTCCCAGTGCACCAGGCCCGAGCACTTGTCTCATGCATCCAGCCTGGGCTGGTGATCTGTTTCACCCTAGATAATATACATGTTTCGATGCTGTTCTAGTGTACTTGATTTAAAAGGATGATTTCTTTTCTTCTTTCCTCTTTCCACTCCTCTCTCCCTTCCCTTGCTTTCTTTGTTGACAGTTTAAGTTCCCATAGCATTTTTTTTCCCCCTAAAGAATTCATTTCCAACAAGTAAATATCTATAAATCTTGGTGCTGGTGACATGTATGTTTCTTTAATTTGAAGAGATAAACCGTCTGAAATGATCCTTATATTTACATCCATGTGTGCGACTTGTCGCTCAGTCCTGACTGCGACACCGTGAACTGTACCCTGCCAGGCTCCGCTGTTCAAGAGATTGTGCAGGAAATCTTCCCAACCTAGGGATGCAACCCAGGTCCCCTGAATCTGTGTCTCCTGCGGCTCCTGAACCAGCAGGTGTATTATTTACCACCCTGCCACCTGGGAGGCGCTATATTTATATCCCCTGACGATGGATCCTCATCGTGCCTCCAAGCGCTGAAGTAACAGGTACAGCGATAGTGCCTGCAATTTTAATAGTCTTGTCTATACACCCTGTGCTACGCAGGTATTCTGGAATAGGATTTATCAAATTGTATTTTTCTTTTTCAGGGGCATTTTTGTTTTCCTGTTAGATATTAAGGATTTTAAAGTTCTAGCATATGTTTTGTTTTTCTTACCATTTATAATTTAACATGGTGTCTGGCCCTCTGGTGTTGAGTTAATCTTTGTTCAGTTAATATTTTTTGAATGAGATGCAGATATATGTAGGAGAAAATAATCATTGCCAGCTATCTTTACTGAGCACTTAAAATGTGCCAAGCACTTATATGACACTATTACTATCATCATTTTACCAAACAGGAAGTTAAGGCAGAGAGAGGTTAAGTAAATTACCTATA
Source organism: Odocoileus virginianus (assembly GCF_023699985.2). Lineage (NCBI taxonomy): Eukaryota > Metazoa > Chordata > Mammalia > Artiodactyla > Cervidae > Odocoileus > Odocoileus virginianus. Next base: position 21,362,313 of record NC_069698.1, read on the forward strand.
ATTAACAACTAATAAGTGGATTAGAACTCAGCCATAATTACTGGATTCCATACTCTTAACCACTGTGTTAAGCAGTAACAGATGCAATTTAATGTGTGGCTAGGATTCATACCACACATTAGTAAATGGCAACAGATAGTTTAAATGCATAATAAAAAGGGCTAATCTGAATATATGAGTGAACTGGTTCCGTCAGGGGACACCAATGCACATGATTACATAGAAGTGTATAACCAAATCTGGGTCTTTATTTTGGGAATAAAATGAGAAATTTGGACACTAACAGAGTTTTGGATTTTGCAATCACTTTTATAACAATAAAATCTTATTCTGTTAAAAAAATTAAATAAAGAAATTAACTCAAATGACATTCTCTTGACAAGACAACCTGAAGGCAATGAGAAATTTGACAAAATAGACAGCATTTTCTGCTTTGTTCTCTGGGTTTCTCCAAGTACCTCTCTCTCTATTTTTTGAGGTGGATTCTCATTATTAATAATAGCTAGGGATATGGATGTATGAGTTCTAATTTTGGAATCAGTTGCTTCAGAAACTTTAAATCTCTAATGCTAAAGACTTTAAATATTTTGATTCCTTTGTCTGTAACACTTTATTTATAATAATGAATATTTGTTTCCCCAAATATTTATTTTCCTTGTTTTCTATCCTACATATACTCCATATTCAATAAATATACATAAAAACTTAGAAAATTTTTGAATTTTTATTTCTGGAAATAATTTTATTTATATTTCTATTTTTCATGTATTTAAACATCCATATTTTTTCAAAGATCTTATTATTTTCCACTGAAATCACTTAGATGTTAACATAAATATTAACAACTGTTAATAAATTCTATTTGAATGACATTATTTATTAAGGCCCTGATACAATGGCAGACATATAAATTAATTATAATTTTTATTTAGAGAGTTTAAATGATTAAATTATGTAATTTTGAGACTGTGCATATGTTAGAAAGACCCGCTGAGATCTAGATCACACAGATATGTACTCTCTCATTTCATATTTGCTAGATTTTGTGTCCATGTCTGTGGAAGACTGAGAACAATATCAATTACTTAAGGATTTAATACATAAAAATCACCTGACACAATGATAAGATATTCAGAAACATCAAATAAAAAAAAAAACAAACATGCAGTATAATAACCACTATATGTAACCAGAAAGGAATGTCTTTGTAGAAGTTACTTGTTTTCTGACAGCTTTAACAGAAACGATGGAAACAATATTTCTGTTTTTGTGTGTGTGTATCATCTGTATTTATATAAATTGATTTTATGGCATGATTAATATTTTGCTTTGAAAAGACAATTAAATTGGGTAATTTGGATATTAATAGTGTGACTGCTTTAATAAATTTAACTTAGACACATGCACCCCAATATTCATCGCAGCACTGTTTATAATAGCCAGGACATGGAAGCAACATAGATGCCCATCAGCAGACGAATGGATAAGGAAGCTGTGGTACATATACACCATGGAATATTACTCAGCCATTAAAAAGAATTCATTTGAATCAGTTCTAATGAGATGGATGAAACTGGAGCCGATTATACAGAGTGAAGTAAGCCAGAAAGATAAAGACCATTACAGCATACTAACACATATATATGGAATTTAGAAAGATGGTAATAATAACCCTATATGCAAAACAGAAAAAGAGACACAGATGTACAGAACAGACTTTTGGATTCTGTGGGAGAAGGTGAGAGTGGGATGTTTCGAGAGAACAGCATCAAAACACGTATATTATCTATAGTGAAACAGATCACCAGCCCAGGTTGGATGCATGAGACAAGTGCTCGGGCCTGGTGCACTGGGAAGACCCAGAGGAATCGGGTTGAGAGGGAGGTGGGAGGAGGGATCAGATGGGAAATACATGTAAATCCATGGCTGATTCATGTCAATGTATGACAAAAACCACTACAATATTGTAAAATAATTAGCCTCCAACTAATAAAAATAAATGAAAAAAAAAAGTAGTCCTCTATTCTTGTGAACTGCTTTTATTCCAATATTGATATAGTATTTCAGATTGTAGTGTTTATCATTAATAAAGATTACCAAATTTTTTTTAATTTAGATCAGTTCAGTAATAAGTGCCTGACATATCACAGCCTAACTGTGCACACTCCCATTCAGCATAATTTCACACAATCAACTCTAATTTATTAGCTATTACTTAAAAGCCAGCCTGCCCTTCCCAAAGAGGTAGCTCAGACTTCTCCCTTCTATGTTATATTCTTTAATGGATTTTCCAAAATCTGATGAGTCAATGGTTTCTTTGAAATTATAATTTATAACACTATCTCTTTTTACATGGTCTGAAATGAGTAGACAACAATTAGATGATGCTTTAAGTTCTATAAATTTATAAATTATATAAAGTCAATCTTTTCAGCATGTGACTGTCTGTAAATATTAAGGTCTTTTGGGAACTCAGAGAACTTTGAATCCATAGGACAATATCAGGTGGATACAGAACTGGTGTTGCAAATGAAATCCCATGGGTTTAAAGAAATTACCTTAGTCTAGAAAAATGTCATCATTATTTCTATTTCTAGTTTGCACTGCATATTTTTTCTGCACTAAGAAAAAAAAGAAATTTGCACATTTAAGGTAATAAATACAATTTATGAGTATTTATAATACCTAGAATTAATCTGATCTATTTCAATTAGCCAATGCTGGCCTGTTTTGGAGGGAATAAATAATTATTATCCTAAGAACATTGTATACTTGAGGGTCATTCAAACTTAGTAATATGGAAGTGGCTGAAAAGACCAGAAAGATTTACAACATCACAAAATTTCATTGAAGCACAAAATTTTTCTTGAGACTACTGACCCTAAGAAATCAAAGACCTTCTTCTCTCTTTCTCTCTTTTAAAAAAGGTATTACAAAGACTAACCAGAGACACAAAGACATCTGGATCAAAGAAGTAAGTAAATAGCAGATATAAAATTAGAATTACATAAGGAACATGAGATATATCGATGTCTATATTTTAACAGTGAAAGGGGTGCGAATGTTCACTCAGCAGAACTTTTGAACAACTACCCGAAGTGTTGAAAGCAATGCCACACACTTCATTTAGCCAAAAGACAATTCATCAAGGGCTATTAGAGGTTCCAACTATATTTCAGAATTGAAAGTAGCCATCTTAACATATACAAGAAAGATACTAAGTTCACCTAGAAACTAAAAAAAAGAAAACTAAAAAAAAAAAAAGCAAAGAAAAAAGACCTATTATAAGGAAACCAACACACAATAAAAGCAAAATCAACTTAAAAAGTGGCCACACAGATTTGTAGCACCCAGATACTTTGTATATGCACAAAGTCAACTCTTTTTCACTTGAGAAGTTTGCATGTTTGTAGCGATCTCTGGTTATATAGACACAGAGCAAAGTAAGCAGTCATGAACAAGTTACTAGTATATCCTACAATACCTGAACTTTGGTGGCATTAATAAACTCTGAAATTGGTGTAGAAAACTATACACAAATTTATAAGAAAAACATTCTAAAGTGAAGGGAAGTAGAATATAAGTCAAACAATTGCTTTTTTCCTCTTTTGCTTTATTCATAATGTAAACCAATTGGGACCATAAGCTAAACAAGATCCTTTTCAATCCATTACAGTATTTCTTAATGGGAACATTAAAATTATTTTTCTTAAAATATGAAAGTAGTACCATTTAAGGACAAAAATCATGCAGTCTTAGTGAATTTATATAGCATGCCAGACACTTGATTGCTTGGCTGTTTTGGAATGTTGAGATGTCCAACTCAGACTAAACACTACTATGTTACTAATGCTCTGGTATTAATAAAATTTATTAACACAATTCTATGTTTAATTATTTTATGTTAATAATGTAGTAAGACAATCCAACTTTCTTTTTTATATAACCTAGTTCTGAATTAGCAAGTATTTAGCTTTTTCTTTTTTTCTTAGTAATTTTAAAGATACACAAAATAGTTATAAAGAAAAAATTTTAAATTACGCTAAACATTATTTCACATTAAAACTCAAAAAGACTCAAAATATTGTTTCTTGAACACTGGTATTTTAATCATTAAAACTTATGAACTTGACCAAGATCCAAAGTTATGGATTATAACCATTAACATATGTCTGTTATAACTGTTTATATATATATTAATATATAATGGTTAATACAAATCTGTTAATGCTCAGGTATTTATGAATCTGATACAAGAATCTCAGTGTTGTATGGAAAGGAAGGACACTGAACTTTTATGAAGTGTTTCATCCTTGCAATGAACTGATTCCTTTAAAAATCAAAGGCTTACTGGTTGGGAAAGTACCGACCCAGTAAGCTGGGTACTTACTTGTAGTTGGTTACTACATTGATATAAGAAACATTAACTAAAAGTTAGTATCTAGTACTAAATCACTTGCATTTACTTAGCATTTTATTTAACTAAACTGTACAGTATATTTCTATTTATGGGTTAATATGTTACAAAATTTTCAACATTAAATTCTATATATAACTGTCTATTTTAAAACAAAAATTCTGGATAGATACAACTGATAGCATATTTTTTAAATTTCTTCATCCCTTAATATTCCCTCTGTATTCTCATATTTGATTTATCAAAATATCTGTATGCATTGGAAATTGGAAAGGAACTTTTCACATCATGAATCCATGTAAATACCTTATTCCTGTGTGTGTTTATATCCTTTTTCTATCCAGACTGTGAAATTTGCCATTAAGCCACAATCAACCTGTGAAATCTGTATTTCTTCTCTGTAATTTATAGCAAAAGGCTCCATGATCAATTAGGACTATACTTAAACATGTAATCATCAGGATGACTGGTCATACTGCAAATTAACAATCTTTTAAAAAATGATGTCAATTTAATAAGTTATTTGCTTTATTGTAAATACACATCAATGTGTGATTAATACACCTACTGAGATTTAACTAGCAAGATAATAATAATAATGTGTTGCCAATACAGCTAGTTTTTCCAGTTTTTCCTATATTATAATTATTCTTCTTCAATAAATATACCTCATATTAAACCTGTTAAGTTCAAAGCTAAATTGAATTAGAACATGACTTTCAGATTTTCATGGGTAATATTTTATTTTGTTCACAGTGTGTAAAATATGGCATTGTAGTTTTTAAATATTAAATTCGCTAACTTGTGTTTTAAACCTAACTTACTCAGTGTATTTTTTTGAGTGCATCTTGAGCCAAGGATGACCTTTTTCATTTATGTATTCCTTTTCACATTCCATTATAGGTCAGGCACTCAATTAATTCCTCACAAATTGAAATCTTGTGTGTGTGTGTGTGTGTGTGTGTGTGTGTGATTTGCTGAGGTTTGTTATTAATAAATAACTGGCTGTATTTGGGAAAGTTACCAAAAGAATTATTTTGTAGGTAATGAAGTCATTTTGGTAGCATCATCACCATCATATCATCATGAATGAGACAAATGTATGTTTTTATTGAAAAAATATTTTGTATTATGTATGAAAAAGCAGTGATCAAACATTCTAACATTTTACTGCTATAACATTTTTTGCTATATTCCAGTCATGAAATGAATGTCGAAAAGCATTATTTATGAATTTCTTTAATGCCCTGGATATTCTCTCTTTTAATTACTTATAGACATTCTCATCTCTTTTAATTTTACTCTACTATTATTCATATGCCAGCAAGTAAACTTTGCATTTACATGGTCAGTTATATTTGTTAATCCTAAAGTGAGTACTGGATAGAATCCAGAGATCTACAATTGTTTCATGTTACACTGTGATACCAGAGAAAGGAGTAGAGGATATTTATAGGATATAAACTCTCAAGTTTCAACACTCTTGAGGATGGGTGATACAAATGAAAAAGTCTATATAGATCTTCCTTGACTTATGATGGGGTTATCATGAAGAACTCATCGAAATTTGAAAATATTTTAAGTGGAAAATGTATTTAAAACACCTAGTCTACTTAGATGTTAATATAAGCAGAGCTTAGTTGAGCCTACCTTAAATGTGCTCAAACACTTAAACACTAGTCTACAATTGGACAAAATTGCCTAACACAAATCTTGTTTTATAATAGAGTATTGATGTCTCTTGTAATTTATTGATACTATACTAAAAATGAAAAACAATATTTGGGTACAGAATGAGCTGTAAGTGTATACATTGTTTACACTTGTGAATGCGTGGCTGACTGGAAGTTGCAGCTCGTTGCCACTGCCCAGCATCATGAGACAGTACTGTACCACATATTGCTAGCCTGGGTAAAGATCATTCAGAATTCAAAGTACAGTTTCTACTGTATGTGAGTCATGCCCATCATAAAGTCAAAAATTTCAAGCTAAATCATTATAAGTCAGGGACCATTTGTATTTAATTATTGTACTGAAAATCAAACATAAAATTTGTCATAATCATTTCAAAATATTTAAAAATCTTTGTTACACTGATATTTTAATATGTCACCTTAATCATTGTAAAAAATTAAAAATTCTTAAAACAATTTAAAGGTATAATTAACATATTTATTCCTGGTTGTCACAATGAAGTTGTTAACAGCAGTCAAAGGAACAATAGTTTTGAGTTTATTCTTAAATCTAAATATTTCTTCCTAGCTGTGCGAGCTTGATGATGATTCTCCAGTATTGTTGTGCCTTAACTTCCATCACATTTCACATGAATTAAATGAATTAAAACATATAAGGCAATTGTAAGGGTGCTTGATACTTTACAGACACTAAAAAGATTTGACTCATTACCGCTTTAATTTTGTTTCAATCAATTGACTATTACATCTGTTAATATCAACTCTTTCATATAATCTTTTCTCTGACATCATTACTTGTTCTAAAGAGTAATTTAAAAATAAGTTGCTAAAATAAACATTTTATAATTATATATAAGCATAAGTAATGAAATATGTTTAAATAGTTTGAATTCAAATAACAACATAATAAAGACCACTAGCACTTTGTATTCAAAACCTTTTGCAGTAAGATGTCTATGATAACTTTTACTTAGTATTTTACAGTTCAGGCATTATGTTAGAAATAAATATATATCTATAAAGTAAATGAGTCTCTTTAGTTCTTTAGAGTTCTTCCCAAAACAATAGGTATATGTATGTTTACATATGTGTACACACACACACACACACATCATGTCTATCATAGCAGAATAATTATAATTAAATCAGATGTTTGGAATCAAGCATGTCATTAATAAATGGCAAAAATTATTCAAATAATGTATGTGATTCCCTTCTGGAGCTTCTTCTTATGTATAGTGACCTTTTTAAAAGCATTCTTTTTCCATGTATGGTTGCTGCTTCTAATATTTTAATTCTCCTTCTGGAAAATAAAACTCCTTTACAATGATTTTTTTTTTAATCAAAACACATTCTCATAATTGTCAGCTTAGAACCTCAGTTTGTACCAGGACTGCTGACCAACCATTAAAAACAAACAAAACAACTCTTAAGAGGTGCAGACATGATCTCCAAATAGATTTGATTATAAAACAGGATTATATATTTTCTCAATTTTTTTTTCAAGACAAGTTATTTTAGCTTAAAAGCAATTAGGCAGATAGTGTTAATAGTCAAATTTCAAGCTCTAAGTACCCAAGGCTTCAGATTCAGCTGGCACTTATTTTTAACAATGTATCTTGTGCCTATTGCTGTGCCAAGTTCTATAATAATTAAAAAAAAAAGTCACCAGTAATAGGCTTCTCTGATAGCTCAGTTGGTAAAGAATCCACCTACAACGCAGGAGACCCTGGTTTGATTCCTGGGTGGGAAGATCTGCTGGAAAAAGGATAGGTAACCACTCCAGTATTCTTGGGTTTCCCTTGGGACTCAGCTGGTAAAGAATCCGCCTGCAGTGTGGAAGATTTGAGTTCAGTCCCTGGGTTGGGAAGATCTCCTGGAGAAAAGAAAGGCTACACACTCCAGTATTCTGGCCTGGAGAATTCCATGGACTCTATAGTCCATGGGGTTGCAAAGAGTTGGACACAACTGAGCGACTTTCACTTTTCATATCTTTCACTTCACCAGTAATACTACAGGTGAAATAAAGCTATAAAATGAGCTGGTTTGTTTAGAGATGAACATAATTTTTACTTTGGGTGTGTTTTTAGCACAAGAACATAGGAATTGAGAATGGGGAAGTTTATTTTGTGCTGAGTAGCTGTATCCCAAGCAATAAAATTCCTGGGAATACAGCAGGAACATTTTCTTTTCTTTTCTCTTTTTTTCCTGAATCAATGAACATTTTGGCAATACTCCTAAATTTTTGGAAGTGATTATCTATTGTTGACCCTACTTGTTGGAGTAGCTTTATCTCCTATTTGATTCTATGCCATGTTTCTCAAAACCGGTTATTTAATACTTCAAATGAGGAAGTAAACTGGGAGTTTCTATCTTTCCATATATATGGTATGTGAACTATTGTTGGGACTCTCTTTATAACTGTAGCCATAACAGTACCGCATTTCTCCAAAATTATGCATTTTCTTCCCATTATCTAGCCTACTATTTATTTTCAAATTATATAAGATATTGTTTATTTAGTTACTAATAGGTCAAGTATATTTTGGTCATAATTTTAAAGAAACAGTCTTTCCCATTTTGCAGAGATGTATTAGGTACAAAGGGCTTCCCCTGTGGCTGAGCAGTAAAGATTAACCTGCAATGCGGGAGACACAGGAGACATGGATTCGATCCCTCGATAGGGAAGATGCTCTGGAAGAGGAATAGCAATCCACTCCAGTAATCTTGCCTGGAGAATTCCATGGACAGAGGATGCTGGTGAGCTATAGTACAGAGGGTTGCAAAGAATCAGACATGACTGAGTGACTGAGGAAGCACACATGCATTAGGTACAAAAATTTAAACCAAAATACCAAAAGTTACTGCCTTAGTCTATCGTGAGCTGTTCTTCCCATGTAAGGATGGGAACAGAGTATGACCTTTCAACTGAAGAAGTAAAGTTAAATATACTATAATACTTCTTTGTACTCAACATACATTCAGCAATGTTTATTGAGAACTACCACGCTGGTACCTGTCAATTCCCTACTGCCTCTCAGACTACAGAAATTCAATAAGTTAGTATTTATGAAACACAAGTCAAGGAATCATCTATTACACCTATCGGAATCTTGAACAAGTCTATCTGGTAAACCAGGGAGAGGGTTTTGCACATGAGTCTATGACAAACTGGGCATTCAGCTAGAGCAGAGATAGAAAGTGGAGGCTGAGAACAAGCTACTATAAAAGCATGAAGGAAATTTGCAAGCAGTGTCAATGAAAACAAAACAAAACAATCAAAATTAAAAATAAGGAAATAAACATTTAGATTATAATTTAGGTAAATAATATTGAAAATATGAAGTTAATTTAACTTGAATTTTACTTTTTTTTCCAACTCAGGCAAGCTGAAAAAAGTGAAACTAACAAAGCTATTAAATACACATTTTGTTTGATCTTTCCCCCTCTCATTTGGGGCTTTTTTGTTTACTAGATTATCACTTACCCTAAAGTAACTTCAAATTAAATTTAACTACTAACAAAACAACAAGACAAGAGAAGTGTTAGTGATAAGATAGAACTTCAATTATCCTCAAGAGTATTCTACAGTGTATAATTAGTTTGATTAGCCTTGAAGTCTCTTAAATAATAACCAACAACTGAATTACCTTGACTTTTTAGGCTGAAATAGCTGCTATGTTTGGATTCTTTATCCCATGTATTTTACAATGCCATTTATTTGTGTCTGTTCTGAATTAACTAAATTCAGCAAATCTAATTGACTTATTTTCACCACTGTAGTTTTATAGACCAGTCAATATTTTTCTTCACATGCCCTACAGTGTTCAAATAAATAAAAGGCAAAAAAAAATCAAAAACAAACAAATGTTCCATATTCTTAACCAGAAAGCAATTTAACATAAGTAAATTCAGAGATTTAGAACAGAGTAGTGATTTATAATAGATATACCTATTAATAACTACCTAACTAGAACTTAATAAATAGGTGGTCCTACTCAAGAGACTATACCTTTCAGTCTGATATATTTATACAAAATATATTACTTTGTAACATGAGTATATACAGCTTTAAAAATATAAATCTTATTTATAATAGAAGGTTTTATCAGATGATTGATAACAAAGAGAACCTGCAAATTAACACTAATTAGCATAATAATAGATTCATTACATTCACATAGTTTACAAATAGAACAATGAAATATTAGGTAGTGTTAGGCAGCTTTATGTGTAGTACCTAAAACAGTAACTCTACTGTGTGTCGTTTTAAATATTAATCTTTCAGTTCAGTTCAGTCGCTTAGTTGTATCTGACTCTTTTCGACCCCATGAAACACCAGGCCTCCCTGTCCATCACCAACTCCCGGAGTTTACCCAAACTCATGTCCATTGAGTTGGTGATGCCATCCAGCCATCTCATCCTGTGTCGTCCCCTTCTCCTCCTGCCTTCAATCTTTCCCAGCATCAGGGTCTTTCCAAATGAGTCAGCTCTTCACATCAGGTGGACACAGTATTGGAGTTTCAGCTTCAACATCAGTCCTTCCAATGAACACCCAGGGCTGATCTCCTTTAGGATGGACTGGTTGGATCTCCTTGAAGTCCAAGGGACTCTCAAGAGTCTTCTCCAACACCACAGTTCAAAAGCATCAATTCTTTGGCTCTCAGCTTTCTTTATAGTCCAACTCTCACATCCACACCTGACCACTGGAAAGACCATAGCCTTGACTAGACAGAACTTTGTTGACAAAATGACGTCTCTGCTTTTTAATATGCTGTCTAGGTTGGTCATAACTTTCTTTCCAAGGACCAAGCGTCTTTTAATTTCATGGCTGCAGTCACCATCCGCAGTGGTTTTGGAGCCCAAAAAAATAAAGTCAGCCACTGTTTCCACTGTTTCCCCATCTATTTGCCATGAAGTGATGGGACCAGATGCCATGATCTTAGTTTTCTGAATGTTGAGCTTTAAGCCAACTTTTTCACTCTCCTCTTTCACTTTCATCAAGAGGCTTTTCAGTTCCTCGTAACTTTCTGCCATAAGCGTGGTGTCATCTGCATATCTGAGGTTATTGATATTTCTCCCGGCAATCTTGATTCCAGCTTGTGCTTCTTCCAGCCCAGGGTTTCTCATGATGTACTCTGCATATAAGTTAAATAAGCAGGGTGATAATATACAGCCTTGACGTACTCCTTTTCCTACTTGGAACCAGTCTGTTGTTCCATGTCCATTTCTAACTGTTGCTTCCTGATCTGCATACAGGTTTCTCAAGAGGCAGGTCAGGTAGTCTGGTATTCTTCTCTCTTTCAGAATTTTCCACTGTTTACTGTGATCCACACAGTCAAAGGCTTTGGCATTGTCAATAAAGCAGAAATAGAAGTTTTTCTGGAACTCTCTTGCTTTTTTGATGATCCAATAGATGTTGGCAATTAATCTTATTATGAATTTATAAATTGAGATAAGATTTGTTTCAAATATATTTATAGTTCCTCAAGTATTAATAATTTTTCAAAACTCTAAATTCTCTAAGGATCTCTCATAATCTTTCACTACCTTCAACTTCGTTGTTACCCTTGCTTAGTTAACCTATTTTCCCATTTCTGCACCTCTTACCATCAAGTCATTCATTCCCATGTCTTCATGAACACACAAGAATCCCTTAGTTTACTATGTCATCCTGTCATTCATTTATGAAAATATAATTTTATTTTTGCATTCTTTGTTCTGTTTATAGCTTTCATCCCTGTGAAGAAATTGCTTACAAATGACCATTTAATCATGTGTTAACAACTCTTCATTTCCTTAGACCTCTAAAAAAATTCCTCTTAAGGTTTGTATGAGCTTGGACAAATTATCTAACTGCTCTGAAGTTCAAAGTTTTTATTTGATAAAATAAGTTGATGCCCAATTTTTAGAGGTGTTAAATAACTTAAATCGTATGCATAAAGTAGCCACCGCAAAAAAGCTCAGTAACACTAGTTATTATATTGTTTGCTATCATTGCTTTCTCATTGGCCTCTCTGTCTTCAATTTCTCTCATATTCAGTCATTATGCTTTCTCTCTGACAATGATTTGAAAATACTGTATCCAAGATTAAATCTCTTCAATATTCCCTACTTCCAATTATGCAGATTCAATCTTTCTCTCTAACTCATTCACACTCTATTTCCCAATGATATCCAGAAAAATCAGTATGTTTCATATTACCTTCAACTTCAACATGTTTGCCTAAAATCAGTTCTTTCACTTCATCTTTTCAAAAACCTACACATACATTAATCTCTGGCTCACAAGCTCTTTCATGAAAACTTCGTTGATCATCCCAGTAAGAAATGAGTAGTCTCATCCTCTGATTGCCTGTAGGACCCTGCAATACCCTCAAGGCACTTGTCCCAACCTGCTTCACACTGTAGATATCTCCTTCTTCTGCTCCGTAAACCTTCAGATTTCATTTTTGTCTCTTATCATTTAAGACAATGACTAGAAGAAAGCAAGTGTCTCAAAATATTATAAAAGATACAAACTTATACTATATATGTACATTAGTTATTAAAATAGTATGTTCTATAATTAAATTAATGTATTTATTATAATAGGAAAACTAAAGTGACAGTGAATGTTGCTCAGTCATGTCTGAATCTTTGCAACCCCATGAACTGTAGCCTGACAGGCTCCTCTGTCCATGGAATTTTCCAGGCAAGAATACCAGAGTGGGTAGCGCTTCCCTTTTCTAGGGGTATCTTTCCAACCTGGGGATCAAACCAAGGTTTCCCGTATTGCAGGTGGTTTCTTTACTGTCTAAGCCACCAGGGAAGCCCAGGAAAACTAAAAGATTGATTATATTAATTCACATATTTCAGTGTGATTCCTGCTCACAAAATTTTAATACTATTTCAACATTCCAATGTGCATATATACATGTTTATTGCACATTATTTCAAAAGTGAGTTACATTAAAATCATGATTCTATAGATACTAAGATGTGTGCTATAAGATTTTGTTATGTATATATTAGTTTTTGGCAAATGGGAAATGTAAAAACAGCAAGTGTGATGGAGAGAATTCTAGTATAAAGAGGGTAGTCTAGGATAGCAAATATTGCATTAGGATTATTGGGAGGAGACATTTACACTAAAGAGAGCTCAAAAGTTTAAGATTGTTGTTGTTTAGTCTCCAAATTGTGTCTGACTCTTCACTGACTCTATGAACTGTAGCCCACCAACTGCCTCTGATCATGGGATTTCCCAGTCCAATATACTGCAGCAGGTTCCCATCTCATTCTCCAGGGGATCTTCCCAACCCAGAGATCAAACCTGCCTCTCCTGCATTGGCAGGCAAACTCTTTACCACTGAGTCATGAGAAAAAAACTGTGCTTCACATGTGGCACTAGTAAAGAATCCACCTGCCAATGCAGGAAAAGTGGGTTTGATCCTTGGGTTGAGAACATCCTCTGGAGGAGAAAACGGAAATGCACTTCTATATTCTTGAAGGTATCAGTGGTGACCAAAATCATCCTTAAGAACAAGAAATACAGGAAGGCAAAACTGTTTATTGAAGAGGGCTTACAAATAGCTAGAAAAAGATGAGAAACAAAACGCAAAAGAGAAAGGGAATGCTGTAACTAACTAAATGCAGAGTTCAAGTGAATAGCAAAGAGAGATGACCAAGCCTTCTTAAGTGAACAATGTCAAGAAATAGAAGAAAACAATAGAATGAGAAAGACTACAGATCTATTCAAGAAAATTGGAGAAACCAAGGGAACATTTCACTCAAATATGGGCACAATAAAGGACAGAAATGTCAAGGACTTAACAGAAGCATATAAGGTTAAGAAGAGGTGGCAAGAATACACAAAATAACTATGTCAAAGATATTAATGATTCAGATAACTAAGATGGTGTGGTCATTCACCTAAAGCCAAACATTCTGGAATGTGAAGTTAAGTGGATCTCAGGAAGCATTACTATGAACAAAGCGAGTGGAGGTGATGGAATTTCAGCTGAGCTATTTCAAATCCTCAAAGATGATGCTCTTAAAGTGCTATACTCAATATGTCAGCAACTTTGGAAAATTGAGTAGTGACTACAGGACTGGAAATAGCAACTTTCATTCCAATCCCAAAGAAAGACAAGGCCAAAGAGTGTTCAAACTACCATACAACTGCACTCATTTAACATGCTTGCTAGGTGATACTCAATATTCTTCAAGCTAGGCTATAACAGTATATGAACTAAGAACTTCTAGAAGTACAAGCTGTGTTTTGAAGAGGCAGAGGAACCAGAAATCAAATTGCCAACATTCACTGAATCATAGAAAAATCAAGGGAAGTCCACCAAAAAAAAAAAAAAGTCTACTTCTCCTTCAATGACTACATTAAACTAACAACTGTGTGGATCACAACAAACTGTGGAAAATTCTTTAACAGATGAGAATATCAGACCATCTTACTTACCTCTTGAAAAAACTGTATTCAGGACAAGAAGCAACAGTTAGAACCAGACATAGAACAAGGGACTTGATCCAAATTGGAAAGGAGTATGTCAAAGCTGTATATTGTCATCTTGCATATTTAACTTCTGTGTTGAGTACATCATGAAAAATGCCAGGCTGGATGATTCATGATCTGGAATCAAGATTGTCTGGAGAAATACCAACAATCTCAGATATGCAGGTGATGTGACTCCAATGACAGAAAGCCAAGAGGAATTAAAGAGCCTCTTGATGAGAATGAAAGAGGAGAGTGAAAAAGCCTCCTTAAAACTCAGCATTTAAAAAATGAAGATCATGGTATCCAGTCCCATCACTTCATGCAAATAGATGGGGAAAAAGTGGAAACAGTGAAAGATTTTATTTTCTTGGGCCTCAAAAATCACTGTGGATGGTGACTACAACCATGACATTAAAAGACATTTGCTTTTTGGAAGAAAACCTATGACAAACCAAGACATTGTATTGAAAATCAGAGACATCACTTTGTTGACAGAGGCCCATATAATCAAAGCTATGGTTTTCCCAGTAGTAATATAGAGATGCGAGAGTTGGACCATGAAGAAGACTGAGCAGAAAATAATGGATGCTTTCGAATTGTGGTGCTGGAGAAGACTTTTGAGAGTCTGATCAAACCAGATGATCCTAAAGGAAATCAACCCTGAATACTCATTGGAAGGTCTGATGCTGAATACTTTCCAATACTTTGGCCACCTGATGTGAAGAGCCAACTCATTGGAGAAGACCCTGATGCTGGGAAAGACTGAGGGTAGGAGGACAAGTGGGTAACAGAGGATGAGATGGTTGGATGATGTCACTGACTCAATGGATATGAGTTTGAGCAGACACCGGGAAACTGTAAAGGACAGAGAAGACTGGTGTGTGCTGTTCACGAGGTCACGGAGTTGGACATGATTTAGCAACTAAACAACAATAATCCTATGGACAGAGGAGCCTAGCGGACTACAGTACACAAGGTCAGACACAACTGACGGACTGAGCATGCATACAGAGTTCAAATCCTAGTCTGATACTCAATAGCTTTAAGATAATCAGTGAGTTATTTAACATCTCCACACTTTCTACATATATAAATAGACTGTGTAAAGAAGAGAAAGCTGATATCTGCAATGCTCTTAGTACCAAGTTCAGTCTATATTACCTTTGTGACTGTTGCTATTATTATCGAAGAAAAACTTCCAATTGTGCCTAAGAAGAAACCACTTCTAAAAAGTCTCTGGAAGCAAAGGAAGGAAGGCATGTCTTACTCACTGACCCTCTTGTCCAATTCTTCCTTAACTATTAAAATTTCACAATTAGACTTATCCTGGGGCCATGAGAATTTATCTTCAAGGTTTGTCACTCAGGAAAGAATTCCCCTTAAACTTCAATACAGGTGAGGTGATCATGTATTATTGTGCATATATCCTTTGCTGAAATCAGGTGTAACAAAACATTAATGGGAGTGGCAACAACATGACCTGAAGGGCTGTTCATGGAGAAGATTTTTAAAAAATTGAAAAGTTTATAAATAATCAAATTTTCTGCATTACAGTTTTCTTCAGAATTAGGGGATGGGGTGTTCACAAGAGAGATCCAAGCTGGTTCTTTGTTCATGAGCATATGTTTGCAGGGACAGGACAAAAACAGGAAACAGAGCAACCAGAGGCCTGAATTCTAGTATTTGCTTAGAAAGTTACTATCTGTATAATTTAACCTTACTTAGCTTGCTTATCTATTAAATAACTGATTTGGATCATATGAGCTCTAAAATCCCTTTCAACATTTGAGCTGGTTCATATGATTATACTGTCTTCAGAAGTGACAGAAGTTCTTAATGATACTTATACTCACATTTTAAAAATCCTTCTCTTTTAATCCTATGAATATTTGTTCCCTAGATTAAATTTCAGACTACAAATATGAATACGTGTTACTGGAGAGACAGGAAGAAATTTTCCTCTCTCTGTTTTTATAAGGTCCTTCAGTCATACTTTTGTCATGATCTTTATAGTTTATTCTTCTTATTATAGTTGCTGGGGACTCTTTAATTTCATCCTTGGGTTGTATACACACATTACCGGTATTTTTAGAAGCACTTTATGAGTACAAAATCTATTCCCTGTGCCCTCATCAATTTGAAATTACCATTTTAAGGCTGATTAAATAAGGATTAGTGCCAATGTTCTACTTATTAGGCTGTGTCTTCAACTGGAACTGATGATGTAGTATTTGTCAATAACTAGTTCACAGCCTTAAATTCCACAAAATGAAACCTTTGCATCAGGGTCCATCTGTCTGAAAATTTTGAGGCAAGCTTCCATGAAGAGGAAAGCCATCTATTATATGATGATATAAGCGTAAAGTGGCATGTATCACAGCTGTTTGATTACTGTTGGGGAGATGACTTGCATTCCCCCTAAGCCCTCTATCAGAATCCAACAGTGATGGATTGAATTACCCTTGCCTTAGCATGATGATGGATTACTTTAGGAGAATATATAAGAACAGTAGAATCAAGGCAGAAATTAATTAACATCACAATGAAAAGATGCTAGCTTTGATCTTTACCATAATATGAAACTGATCTAAAGTATCGGGTAAAATATCCACTAAACTTTCTCAAAGTATAAATGATCAGATGTTTATCTAAGTTTATTTTTCTCTGATACCTCTTTCATTATCATATGGTAATTGCAAGTTTCAAAATTTATGTTATTGCCAGATATTGCATACACACACACACACACACACACACACACACACACACAGATTTCTTAAGGAGAAACTAACACAATGTTCTTGATGTAAGGTTCACAATGTACATTTGGTAGTAGCAGTCTTTAGGAATGACACTGGATATGTGATAGAAATGAAAAGATTTGGTGGTCGATAGATTAGGAGGTAGGTAAAAAAGGCATCGAATCTGAGACAAGATGAAATCAAGCCTTAGGACCTCAAGACAGACATGTTATTCACCTCTGTGAGCATCAGATCCTCCAGTGCAAATATTGTCATCTTCTCTATCTCATTGAGTGACTATAAAGATTAAATATTTTAAAGTATAATAAATTTAAAGCATTAAATGAATCATGTATAAAAAGGAGCATGTTTACTTCCATGTTACTCTCTCCATATATCTCACCCCCTCCTCTCCTCTCCTCTCCCCATGCCCAAAAGTCTGTTCTCTATGTCTGTTTCTCCATTGCTGTCCTGCAAATAAATTCTTCAGTACCATATGTAAAATAGATAGCCAAAGGGAATTTGCTGTATGTCTCAGGACATTTCAAACAGGGGTTCTGTATCAACCTAAAGGGTGTTCAAAAGGGAGGGGAGATATGTATACATATGGCTGATTCATGTTGAGGTTTGACAGAAAACAACAAAATTCTGTAGAGCAAGTATTCTTCAATTAAAAATAAATAATTAAATAAAAAGGAGTATGTTGTTTACCCTTTATCTCTTACATATGATAATTATGTGAAAGAAAGGAAGGAAACCAGAGAAGCATAAGTAAAATAACCCTTTTTGAATATTTATAGCAATATTCTAAGTTCTTTAATTGGAGAAAATGGTTTAAGAAAATATTTTATAAATCTACATCTTACCCTAACTAAAATGCAAAAAAAAAAAAAAAAAAAGAGAGAGAGAGAAACCAAATGATAGCTTTAAATACTTTCAATAGCAGAATTTTCTTTTAAAAGGAAGGATTAAAAAGAGCAAAAAAGTTAACAGATAACTATTTTCTTGATGAGAAGAAAGTCCTTAAGAAGTCTAGTCTACTTTTGGTTGTGCTGATTATTTGGAAAACCGCATTTCAAAATATTCAGGGAACTGTTAAAACATGTCTCAAGTATATTACTTGAACTTCAACTCCTCAAGGTGGAATGAAATCAGACCACAACAAAGAAGAGGAAATGTTAATAAAATGGGAATTGATTTGCCTAGAAGACAGGTGCTGAACCCATGAAAAGAGGTTAGTGACTATCAATTGTGCACAACCCCTTTTTCCACGACCCTCCCAGTTTCTTTTTCTTTCTTTCTTTTTCCAATTCAGTAACAGCAAGTGAGTTTCTGAGGGAATTACCCAAGAAGGTTGACAGAGTTCCATGACCTGACATGTGAATTTATTCTTAGAAATGATGAAGAACAAAGGTTTTTATACGCTGAGAACTTCTGGAAAAAATGAAAAGAAGTCATTTAAAAATATTGTGCTTGCAAAGTTAAGTAGTCAAACAAGTGCTCAAAAACAGGAAATACAGACCACATCTCCCATACTCGCAAGAGAAGTCCTACCAATACTGCTACTGGAAGAGAAGCAGCAATGGGAAATGACTTTAAGCATGATTTTGTCTCAAGGATGGAAGACTTCTACTCCTTTATGTATTCAGGGTTTAACATATATTTTGGATCCACTATGTGATCAGATATCATGCTAAGTGCTAAGGATATAAGCATGAAAAACATTGTTTTGGGCATTAAGACATTTATAACCTAATAAAGTAAAGAACATAACTAATGTAAATGAAGTAACATGACTAGTGATACAGTAGACAATAAACCTGGTGCTTAAAGATATTTTTGCTTAACTCTGCTTAAATGAATCAGTACAAAGAAAAGACATCTGCAAAAGCAAAAAGCACTCCAAGTTAAGACCAGAAGTCTAAGAGGTTCTGAAGAAAATTGTTTCTTAAAAACAACGAACTTGAAATGTAAGAAAGTGTGTATTATCAAGGGTCAAATGCAAATTATACTGAAGGGATGAGGTGAACACCTTTGCTAGAATTAATTGCAAAATGTCACATTTAACAGTGCCTTTGCTCATCTTGATGCTAGTGTTGCTGACACCTCCACCGCAGTACTTTTCGGCGTTCTACAATTGAGCTCAGATTAATTTGGTCCATGAGAATCAAAAAAGGGCATTCTAATATATAAAACCTATATCACGTAAAATCACATGTTCAGCAACCAAGCTAAGAGAGACTCATGCTCTGCTTGGTGTTCAATAAACACATAAGCTAAGCTTCTTTATAAAATAGCAAGTTTGGGAAAAAGCAATGCCCCAAGATTTTAGTGGTGCTATATGATTTGTTATTTGATATGGCATGTGGAGACTACAACTTATTTTGCAAAAACGAATGAAGATTCCTGTAATCTTTTCCATTTCTCTGTCAATCAATATTCAGTTACAAAACAAAAATTGTCTGACAGAACTCCATTGAGCAAAAGCCAATTAATTTAAAACATTTTTGTCCTAAATTATGTTCTTATATTTCCTAGGGTAATTTGTCACAGAATTTTGTAGTAGTCATCAGAATAATTAAGTTTTGAAACAGGTTCTAACAGCAGGGAGTGATGGAACATAAATTAAAAGGGTTTTAAATAACCACATTTTATTTAAATCCCCAACTGTACACTCTTAAACAAATTTACCTTTATAGCATTAACAGACTTATATTGCTACATTTTAATGAAAAATCAAAATTGAAAGCCTTTAATCATAATTGCTTTCAATTCTAAGTGAAAGTTTGAATTACAATAGTAGCCATTGAAAAGAAAGGGTGTTTGAAGTTGTTTCCTGCCGACAGTTTTAATTTGACAGTTTTGAATTTTTTCAGGCTGTTCTAAGATTTCAGCTGCCTTTGCATCCATTTTAAGTTACAATTCTGTTTAAATACATTTAAATACATAAATAGAAGATATGAGGATAGCAACTAAGGAAAACAGAAATGGAAAAATTAACACAATTAAAGACAGAATATGACGTAATATGAACAGACTCATGAAAATTGCTGAGTTTAATGCATAATAAATGAATACACAGAAATTCAAGAGAAGTAGAGAAATCACATAAGGATATGAGCTAGATAAAAAGTAAATTAAACAGAGTCAAATACACATTAACCTGGGAATAAATTCTTAAGTTAGTATACATTAATATAAAGAAGAAAAAACTGGCTATTTTCTTGTCTAAAAATATGATGATATTAATTAGTTCTGTGATTTGATCTAAAGTTGAAAATTTTTAAATAATGAAAATAATAAAACATCCTACAGGATTAAGAAATATTATATTATTTGTGATGTTACAAAACTCAGATATTTTGAGAACAACTTACATGAGTTAATGTGTCATGACTGCAAAAGAATGGGTTATTTTCAATACTTTAAAAATAAATACCTTTCTAATAAAAAGTCATGGGCTTCCCAGGTGGTGCTAATGGCAAAGAATCTGCCTGCCAATGTAGGGGACACAAGAAATGCAGGTTCAATCCCTGTTTTGGGAAGATACCCTGGAGGACGAAATGGCAATCCACTCCAGCATTCTTGCTGGGAAATCCCATGGACAGAGGAGCCTGGCTGGCTAAGAGTTGGACATGACTAAGCACACACACACACACTCACACAAACAATAAAAACTCAGATTTCAAAAATAACATTTCCAAGAGAGACATCATTTTCACAGAATCTCATGTCTCCTGTATCTCATTTGAGGTATATCTATATCTATATCTATATATATATATATATATATATATATATATATATATAATATATCATTTATATATAAACAATATTTTTCCTGCTCTAATGGACTTCACAGAGGATAGTTCTACTTATCCCTTAGGACCTTAACTAGTTTATCTGAAAATGTCTAAGTTAATCTATGATTGTCAAAACTACTTTTGGGTCTAGAATTCTTCATTAATATGAAGCAGTATATACGTTGGCATTCAAGCATATAAGGATGCTTAAAATGGCAAGCAATATCATGTCAGGAGCTATCAAGGATTAATTTGTATTTGTAAATAGAAAAACTTTACCAAGTGAGCTGTATTGTCCATTAGGACTTCATCGTCTTAAATATTTCTATTGCTTTCATGATTTTACTCATATCCTTCTGAATGAAATTATTTTATTTTAATCTATCTGGGGAAACAAATCTTTTTAAAATGTTCATAGCTGTTCACAAACTTTGTAAGACAAAATTTAATGTAATCATTTATTTAGTTTCTAGTCACATTAAAAAATAAAATGTTATTGCCATGTGTTAAGTTCAGCTAATTCTAGGTGTGCATTAGAATAAAACAATGGTATATGAGAGTTTCAGTCATAAGCTTCATGAAATAGTCATAAATTTAGTGGTCATTTTTGCTTTTCTAACATCCACCAGGTCCCTGCTTATCTGCAATCGATATTCCTCTATTCTCGTGTGTTGATGTGCTCAGTCGTGTCTGACTTTGCAACCCCATGGACTGCAGCCTGCCAGGCTTCTCCGTCCATGGGGATGCTTCAGGCAAGAATACTGAAGTGCTTTGACACGCTCTCCTCCAGGGGATCTTCCCAACCCAGGGATGGAACCCAGGTCTCTAGAATCTCAGGTGGATTCTTTACCATCTGAGCCACCTAGCCTCTATTCTCATATCTGATAATAATTCTGCTTTGTGTTTAGTTGCTAAGTTGAGTCCAACTCTTTGTGACACCCATGGCCTGTAGCCCACCAGGCTCCTCTGTCCATGGGATTATACCAGCAAGAATACTGGATGGGTTGCCATTTCCTTCTCCAGGGAATCTTCCTGACCCAGGGATAAAACTTGCATCTCCTACAACGACAGAGGGATTCTTTGCCCCTGAACCACCAGGGAAGCACAATAATTATGTTGCTAAGCTAATTTTTTTAAGCATGTGATTTTTTCAGGAAATATACTTTTGACAGAAAATAACTGTTGGGGTAGACATTGTTAAAATGCATCACATGCTATGCCAAAGTAGTACACTGCTAACATTAGAAGCAGGAAGAAATATGTAAGAAGGCAATACTAGCTCATATAAATGATGAGTTTTATGGTCATGAAGAACATAGATATTTGGACATAGTTCCAACTCTGCTACCAAATGACTATGTGACCTTGTGCTAGATGATTAAACACTCTGTGAAATTACAGGATAGAACAAGATGATCTTTAAGATCCCTCTCAGGTAAAAAAGACTGTAATTCCAACCATAATATAATGTTATAATTTAGCCCTTAAAAGATACCCAAGTACTAATAGTGGCCTCTAGTCAGAGTAATTGCTAACCTTTGCTCTGTAACAAATATAACTTTTACAGCAAGTAATTCTAAGAGCTAAGGACTCAAAGGATAAAAGAAAAAGAAAATGAATAGCTTACATTGCCAAAAAGAATCCTAAGGTGGATAACAAATCATGTGTCTTCCCTAGATGCAACATGACTGTAAAGAAAGGTCATTGCTATACACAACAGCAAATCTAGAGACAATAGTTATGTATTGTGCAACTCAGCATTTGAAATAGGAGCTCAATAGGTCTCTAAAGTGTAAGGAATGATTTGATTACTTAATTTAATTGCTTTGATTATTGTTAATTTAAAATTAATAATAAAATAATTTCCTTGCATTTATAGAGGTTCTCAGTATATATAATGCCTTGGATTAATATCTATATGTATCTATCTATCTACTTACTTAAGTATATGTATGCATGAAAGAGATAGCTACTGACAAATATGGAAATTAAGCAATTTCCACAAGGATAATTGCTAGGATGTAAATTCATTAGATGCCAGAATTTGTGAATTATTTTTTCTACTGAATCATCAGCACCTAAAATAGAAAATCAGGCATATACATACTTATTTATGCAAATAAATATATTTTGAAAGATGACCAATAGACACATAACCAGTGCTAGAGTTCAAGTTTTCTAATTATCAAGCAGTAATACCTAGTGCCCTTTTTAAAAACTAAATTATTACTGAAACTAAGGGAATTTTGCTCCGAATATGGTATACTAAATGTTTCACACTAGAACATGCAAATTGGTGACACAAAATGGAGAAATAAGTATTGTTTAAGAACTTCAAGATAGTATTAATTCTGGATATTCATGAGATAGCATCCTGGAAGAGGCTTAAAAAGGGGGTTTATCTTTAGGTAAATTTCAGGTCTGCTTCAAGTTTCTGCATCTCTTGAATGGAGAAATCCATCTCAAACTCAGGTGGTGCTAGTGATAAAGAATTCACCTGCCAATACAGGAGATGTATGAGATGCAGGTTCAATCCCTAGGTGGAAGATTCCCTGGAGAAGGGCCTGGGAACCCACTCTAGTACTCCTGCCTGGAGAATCAAATGGACAGAGGACCTGGAAGACTACAGTCAATAGGGTCGCACAAAGTCAGACACGACTGAAGCGACTTAACCCACACACACACAAAATCTGGTTTTGGCTTGATGGGAAAATCTGAGGTCTGTGAGAGTTCCTAAAGAAAGATTAAAGCCTAGCCTGAATGCTGAAACCAAATAGGATCTGATTTTTTTAGTGTCTTTCAAAATGTAGATCTGGTGCTTTAAAAAAAAAAAAAAAAGTTAGCCCAGTGTCCAAATTTACAAATAACCATAGTGTCAGCCTTAAGTCTCCTAAAATGAGTCTCCTGACATCTGAGAGAATCAGGCTAAGATATCAACCTTGCGAGATCTATCATATAGTCTAAAGTGATAGGAAAAATCCTTTAAATAATTTCAAAATAAAGATTTATAATTTAAATTTATTCCAAACCCGTACCTGCAAATAATTAAATGTTTAAAATTGCTCAACATTTAGACATATTTCCCCAAGTAAATAACTACAGATGGTTTTAAGGGATATTAAATATAGCATGAAACATACTATTATTCCAATGTATGACAAATAGTGACTAGATTTGTAGTGATTTTTTTTTTAAAGAGGGAAAAAATCCTCTAATTAGCTGTGCTGCTTTTAAATGTTTTATTAATTGAAGTCTGATAAATCTTTCTGATAGCTAAATATATTAAGATACACTTTTGACAAAAAAAATCTTTCATAATGATTCAAAATAGCACATTCTAACAGTTTGATTGAGTACCTGTAGCATTGTCTACATCTCAGAAGTTGAAACTAATAATTAATTTTAAAAGCAGACATTTCTAGCTCCTGTAGGTATGAAAACATCATAATTGCTTTGATAATTTGTTTTCCACTATCATACACTCTCTCGAGAGTTAGAAACTAAAATATTGGTATTACACAGATAAAGCACAGAGGAAGGATGTGGGATAAAAATGTGACCTGCAAAAAAAAAGATATGTACAGTATATGCACACTTGCATTAATAAACAGCATTGAAAATATGCACCTATCTAGAGAAGCACATTTAAGGCACAGTTATCTTGCATTATTGCACAGCATTATTGTGGTACTAAGCAGATTTAGATAAATTTAAGATGATAACTAACCTTTTAAGTACCACATGGATTTGAGCATTTTACAAGCTTTCTGTATTGAGTTACTTCTTGAATAGAGTAAATTTTAATCTCTTGACAATCCTGTACAACTTTCTAGAAATGTCATAAAAATTATTTACTTTCTCCTCCCTCCAAAAACACTATAGTAGAATCCTGTTCAATATAAGGCTATAATAATCATATACAGGAAATGTGGAGGATTTCTGCTTTATTCCAGTTTATACATTAAGAGTATATTCATAAGATGAACAAGACAAAGTAGATTAAAGAAAAAAATGAATGTATTCTAAAATAGATCTCCTATATCTGAATTTTATAACAGAAAATGAAGTGTATACCATTGAAGCATATCCTTTTTAATAGAAAATTACTTGCTGCTATCATGTAAAAATAGAATGACTTTACACTATTCTGCACTTTAATGGAACTGCACATGTTTCTCAACAAATTTTCAGTTGTTTGTCCCTAATGACTTTTTTAGATCACTTTCTCTGGTCCAAGTTCAGTTCAGTTCAACTGCTCAGTCATGTCCGACTCTTTGAGACCGCATGAACTGCAGCACGCCAGGCCTCCCTGTCCATCACCAACTACTGGAGTTTACTCAAACTCATGTCCGTCGAGTAGGTGACACCATCCAGCAATCTCATCCTCTGTCGTCCCCTTCTCCTTCTGCCCCCAACCCTTCCCAGCATCAGTGTATTTTCCAAAGAGTCAACTCTTTGCATGAGGTGGCCAAAGTATTGGAGTTTCAGCTTCAGCATCAGTCCTTTCAATGAACACCCAGGACCAATATCCTTCAGGATTGACTAGTTGGATCTCCTTGCAGTCCAAGGGACTCTTAAGAGTCTTCTCCAACACCGCAGTTCAAAAGCATCAATTCTTCGGCACTCAGCTTTCTTTATAGTCCAACTCTCACATCCATACATGACCCCTGGAAAAACCATAGCCTTGACTAGATGGACCTTTGCTGGCAACGTAATGTCTCTGCTTTTTAATATGCTATGTAGGTTGGTCATAACTTTCTTTCCAAGGAGTAAGCATCTTTTTTAATCTCATGGCTGCAATCACCATCTGCAGTGATTTTGGAGTCCAAAAAAATAAAATCTGACACTGTTTCCACTGTTTCCCCATCTATTAGTCATGAAGTGAAGGGACCAGATGCCATGATCTTAGTTTTCTGAATGTTGAGCTTTAGGCCAACAGTTTCACTCTCCTCTTTCACTTTCATCAAGAGGCTTTTCAGTTCCTTGTCACTTTCTGCCATAAGGGTGGTGTCATCTGCATATCTGAGGTTATTGATATTTCTCCCAGTAATCTTGACTCCAGCTTGTGCTTCTTCCAGCCCAGTGTTTCTCATGATGTACTCTGCATATAAGTTAAATAAGCAGGGTGACAATATACAGCCTTGACGTACTCCTTTTCCTATTTGGAACCAGTCTGTTTTTCCATGTCCAGTTCTAACTGTTGCTTCCTGACCTGCATATAGGTTTCTCAAGAGGCAGGTCAGGTGGTCTGGTATTCCCGTCTCTTTCAGAATGTTCCACAGTTTATTGTGATCCACACAGTGAAAGGCTTTGGCATAGTCAATAAAACAGAAATAGATGTTTTTCTGGAAATCTCTTGCTTTTTTGATAATCCAGCAGATGTTGGCAATTTGATCTCTGGTTCTTCTGCCTTTTCTAAAACCAGCTTGAACATGTGTAGGATATACCAATTTCCATTTCCCAAGATGAGAATTGGATGGGTCAATTATAAATTATATAAAATTACAAAATTATAATTATTATTAATTACCATTAATAATAATAAATTATAACTATTATAAAATTATAAATTGTAAATTGACCCATCCAATTCTCATATTAGGAGATGGATATTGGTATATATATTTTTTATTTCAGTCTATATTTTTAAAATATATTTAAACCTAGACTGGGCATATATATAAGATTGGTATATATATTTTAAATTGGTACATGTATACATGTATTTAAAATAAATATATATTAAAAATATATACCTACTTATAATATATATACCATTATTAACTAGTATATTTTTAAATATATACAAAATGTAAGATATATAAATATATTTTAAAATGGTCTGTACATTTTAAATATATTTAAACCTGGACTGCACTTCCCTGGTGGCTCAGATGATAGTCCTGCAATGCAGGAGACCTCGGTTTGATCCCTGGGGTGGAAATATCCCTTGGAGGAGGGCATGGCAACCCACTCCAGTATTCTTGCCTGGAGAATCCCCATGGACAGAGGAGCCTGGTGGGGTACAAGTCCATGGTGTTACAAAGAGTCAGACACAACTGAGTGACTAAGCGCAAACCTGAATGATTAGAAGAGGTGGAGCAATACACAGAAGAACTATACAAAAAAGATCTTAATGGCCCAAATAACCATGATGGTGTGATCACCCACTTAGAGCCAGCCATTCTGGAAAGTGAAGTCAAATGGGCCTTAGGAAGAATCACTGTGAATGAAACTAGTGGAGGTGATGGAATTCCAGTTGAGCTATTTCAAATCCTAAAAGATGATGCGGTGAAAGTGCTACACTCAATATGCCAGCAAATTTGAAAGAATCAGCAGTAGCCACAGGACTGGAAAAAGTCAGTTTTCATTTCAGTCACAAAGAAAGGCAATGCCAAAGAGTGTTCAAACTATTGCAAAATTACATTCATCTCACACACTAGCAAAGTAATCCTTAAAATTATCCAAGCAAGGCTTCAACAGTACATGAACTGAGAACTTCCAGATGTTCAAGCTAGATTTAGAAATGGCAGAGGAACCATAGATCAAATTTCCAACATCCATTGGATCATAGAAAGCAGGAGAGTTCCAGAGAAATATCTACTTCTGCTTTATTGACTACGCCAAAACCTTTGACTGTGTTGGTCACAGCAAACTGTGGAAAACTCTTCAAGAGATGGGAATAGCAGACCACCTGACCTGCTTCCTGAGAAATCTGTATGGAGGTCAAGAAGCAACAGTTAGAACCAGACAGGGAAAAATAGACTGGTTCCCAATTGGGAAACAAGTATGTCAAGGCTGTATATTGTCACCCTGATTATTTAACTTATGCACAGAGTACATCATGTAATAATCTGGCCTGGATGAAGCACAAACTGTACTCAAGATTGCCAAAAGGAAATATCAATAACATCAGATATGCAGATAACACCACACTTATGGCAGAAAGCGAAGAGGAACTGAAGAGTCTCTTGGTAAAAGTGGAAGAGGAGAGTGAAAAAACTGGCTTAAAACTCAGCATTCAAAAAATAAAGATCATAGCATCTGTTCCCATCACTTCATGGGAAATAGAAGGGCAAACAATGGAAACAGTGGCAGACTTTATTTTCTTGGGCTCCAAAAATCACTGCAGATGGTGATTGCAGCCATGTAATAAAAAGATGCTTGCTCCTTGGAAGAAAAGCTATGACCAACATAGACAGCATATTAAAAAGCAGAGACATCACTTTGCCAACAAAAATCCATCTAGTCAAAGCTATGGTTTTATCAGTAATCATGTATTGATGTGAGAGCTGGGCATAAAGAAGGCTGAGCACTGAATCATTTATGCTTTTTAACTGTGGCGTTGGAGAAGACTCTTAAGAATCCCTTGGACCGCAAAGAGATCAAACCAGTCAATCATGAAGGAAATCGGTACTGAATATTCATTGGAAGGACCGATGCTGAAGCAGAAGTTCTGATACTTTGGCCACCTGATGTGAAGAACTGACTCATTTGAAAAGACCCGGATGCTGAGAAAGCTTGAAGGTAGGAGGAGAAGGAAATGACAGAGGATGAGATGGTTGGAAGGCATCACCGACTCGGTCAACATGAGTTTGAGCAAGCTCTATGAGTTGGTTATGGACAGTGAAACCTGGTGTACTGAAGTCCATGGAATTACAAAGAGTCAGACGTGACTAAGCAACTGAACTGAACTGAGACTGATTAGGTAAAGACACAGAAGCAGAAAAAAGTCACAGTGTGAACTCAACCATGGTGGTCAAGGAGCAGCTACCAGAGAAGCTACCAGAACCATGGTGGAATCCAGGCTGAGAAGAGAGTCCCAAAGCACGTGAACAACACTACTGCCTTGTGTATATATATATGGTCTATATGCCTTATAAAATAAGACATTGCAGACAAATTCTTTATTCTCTAGTGGCTCAGACAGTAAACAGTCTGCCTGCAATGCAGGAGATCCGGCTTCCATCCCTAGGTTGGGAAGGTCCACTGGAGAATGGAATGAAACCCACTTCACTATTCTTGCCTGGAAAATCCCATCAATGGAGGAGCCTGGTGGGCCCCAATCCATGGGGTGGCCAAGAGTCAGACACGGCTGAGTCACTAACACACACTCACACTCTTACCATCTCATCCACCAGTATTATGTGCTTAGTTTTCAAACAGGATCTATTTCTTGGTAACTGTTCTTACCACAATTTTAAAAAGGTAGGTATGAGGTCACAAAGAATTGGATATGGGGTTGCAGAGAGTCTAACTTTGCTCAAGAGTCTAACATGACTTTGCAGAGAGTCTAACATGACTGGGTGACTGAACAACAGGTATGAAAAAACTTTCTAAATTGATAGATATGCTTATTACCATGATTGGGGTGATGGTTTGATAGGTATATATATAGACATATAGATAGACATATAGATAGATAGATGCTGTGTGCTTCAGTCTCTCAGTTGTGTCCAACTCTTTGTGACCCCTGGACCATAGCCAGTCAGGTTTCTCTATCCATGGGGATTCTCCAAGCAAGAATTCCAGAGTGGGTTGACATTCCCTTCTACAGAAGATTTTCCTGATCCAGGGATTGAACCCAGGTCTCCTGCATTGCAGACAGATTCTTTACTGTGTGAGAAACCAGAAAAGCCCATATATATATATCCAAAATTCAATTTCTAACAGGAAATTTGTAAATTTTTGTGCACCAATTATACCTTAACAATGCTGCAAAATTTTTTTTTAAATATATGTTGTCAATCATATACTTGGGGGGGCTATTATTTTAATAATTTTCTCTGAAAGTATTATTGACAAAATATGAAATATCTATATTGTTGGATTTTTTATAAGACTATTTTTTAGAGAAATTTTATTTTTACCTCAAAATTGAGAGGGAGGTAGAGATCTGTCCCATATACCCACTACCTTCACACATGTATAATCTTTCCGGATATCAACATTACTTACCAGAATGAGACATTTTTCTTGTCAAGGTTGGACCTACATTGACACGTTATAATCACCCAAAGTTCATAACTTACCTTAGGGTTCACTCTTGGTGTTTTCAGATTCTATGGATTTGACTAATGTAAAATAACATATAACCATCATTATAGTATCACATGAAATACTTTCACTGCCCTAAAAGTCCTCTAAATTCTGCCACTTCATCTCACTAATCTCTCACCCCTAACAACAACTGATCTTCTTGCCCTCTTCGAGTCCCTTGAATAGTTCATTGCACTTATACATAAGCATACATATGTGTACATATCTGTGTATAAATATATACACATACATAAGCATACATAATTAAATATGCTATTGTTCTGAACAAATTGTTACATGTTAGATCAGTTAAAAGAAAAAGATATTCTATTTTACCTTCAATTTATTTTTCTTAAGGGCTTTTACTCATGTAAATTTTTGTTGCTGTATTATATTATTTTCTTTCTCTCTAATGACCTTTTAATATTCTTGCAAGGGAAAATTGCTGATGACAAATTCCATCAATTTTGGTTTGTTGAGAAAAGTGCTTATTTCATTTTCACTTTTGAAGGACAAGTTTACAAGGTACAAAATTCTAGCTTGGTGGGATGTTTATCTCAACACTTAAAATATTTCATGCTCTTCTTGCTTGAATATTTTCTGAAGGTAAATCAGATAGAATTCTTATCTTTGTTTCTTTATAGGTAAGGTATTTTTCCCCTCTGGCTTTTCCACGATGTTGTCTTCATCTTTTATTTTCTGTTGTTTAAAGATTATTTTTCTAGGTGTACTTTTAAGCATTTATCCTGCTTGGTATTCTCTAAGGTTCCTGGATGTGTAGTTTTGTGCGTGCATACATCCTTCAGTCACTTCAGTCATGTCTGATAATTTGAGACGCTATGGAATGTATCCCTCCAGGCTCCTCTGTTCATGAGATTTCCCAGGCAAGAATACTGGAGTGGGTTGCCATGCCCTCCTTCAAGAGATCTTCCAGACCCAGGGACTGAACCCACATCTGTGTCTCCTGCTTTGGCAGACAAATTCTTTACCCATTGAGCTATCTGGGAAGCCCATGTAGTTTGGTATCTGACATCCATTTAATTTGAGGAAATTCTCTGTCACTATTATTTCAAATATTCTTCTTTTCCTTTCTCTGTTTCTTCTCCTGCTTGTGTTCTCATTAAATTCATATTATACCTTTTGTAGTTGTCCCACAGTCCTTGGAAATTCTATATTTTTAAATCTTTTTTCTCTTTCCTTTTCATTTTAAAGGATTTTATTGAGACATCCTCAAGCTCAGAGATTCTGTACTCATCTGTGTTCAGTCCATCAAAGGCATTCTTCATTTCTCTTATAGTGGTTTTTATCTCTAGTATTTCTTTTTGACTCTTTCTTAACATTTTCAGTCTGCTTCCAGTGACCATCTGCTGCTGCTTGCCATTTTCTTTATTCATCGGCACACTTAGCATATCAATAACTGTTGCAGCAAATTCCAGGTCTGATCTATCCAATATCCTTGTTGTGTCTAATTCTGAGGCTTGCTCTGTCTAAATTGTGCTTTTTTTTTTTTTTTGCTTTTTTTCATGTCTTATGATTTTTTTTTTCTTGATAGCTGAACATAATGTATTAATACTATGCAAAAGGAATTAATGCAATGGGGCTTTTAATAAGCTGGTGATAAGATACAGGGAGGGGAAGCATTCAGTATTCCTATGATTAGGTCTCAGTCACCCAGTCAGTAGGGATCCTGTGCCCCTGAAATGTAAGCTTTACCAATTTCTCAGGGTTTGTTTTCATTGCTGTTTTTTTCTCCTTGTTTAGATGGGACAGGAAGAGGGCTGGAGTTGGGTCAGCTAGGCTCTGATCATACCCCAGCAGGTTTGGCCATCCTTAAGTACAGAGGGCAGGCCTTGTTAAAAGTCAGGTATATTTCAACATTGCTTCTTTCACCACCTCTGTGTGGATGACAGGGAGGAGGTGGGGAGAGAGTACTTTTTTCTGTTTGCCGGGGGGACTCTTCTCTGATATTTACTGTGGGAATCTGGTCAAGCTTCTGGGGGGTGGGGGGTGAAAACCAACAATATTATAAGGGCCTTCTTATGATTGAGGCCCCTAGAATTTTTTAACTCTCAGATTTATACACACTAAGCTTCAGCATTTTAACAATTACAGTTCAGGTTTTCCTATCTTGCCACCAGTTTTGCAAGGCAATTTCTACTTGGGAGTGTCTGCTTGGATAAGTCTCAAAATCCTTAATTTGCTTGTCTCTCCAAACTTGAGAATTCTGCCCTGTGTATTCCCCTCACTGATGATTCCAAGAAGAGTTGTTGATTTTTCAGTTTGTTCAGATTTTTACTTGTTAAGATGGAATGGTGACTTGCAAACTCCTTATATAAGAACCCATGATCTGAATTTTACTGAAAATAATTCATTCCTGATTTGTAAATTAGTCATTTGGTATCTTAGTGACAAGATCAAGGTAGATCTATGCTTCGTAAAAGATCTCAAGTGTGTTACTTATTGGACCTTTGTGGTAAAAAAATAAAGTAATAAAATATATAAATAAACCAGCAGAAAGACAGAGTCATGGAGATATATGTGGGTCAAAAATGGGTGGTATGTATTTTGTAGATAAGTAAATAAATATGCCAAAAACAAAAATATAAAATAATAATCCCATAAGAAATCAAACAGCAATTAATTTAAATAGCCCCCCAATTTACTTTAGGTTGGAGAAAATGCAAGAGATAACTTGGTAAGGTGATAATGTAGTTTAGAAATACAAATGCATATTTTTAAATTAATTTTATATTTTGAATTTGCTTTAATAATTTACAAAATTCTCATAGAAATGTGATTTTTTTTTTTTTTTTCATTTACCAGAGCTTTCTGGCTAAAAAAAAAAAAAAAAAAAATTAATACTTGAAGACCTCATCTTTGAAGACAAGGATTACTATACATTCTGTTTAAATATGACATTTTAAAATTATGAGTGAGATAAACATATTTCAGTTCTAGAGAAGATAAGTTACTAGACTGTAACAGAGGAATCAGTAGACGAAATAATGCATTCTAAGAAGTGTTCAACTTTTACTATATGGTCCCTCCTCACAGAGAAGATTCAAGAATTTTATGAGGCTCTATTTTCATCACTAGTTTTATATTACATTAGGCGATTATAATCCAGAATCTGAAGCTTTTACGACAGGACAATTCTTATGGTTCTCATCCACCTTAGAGGAATACTATACAACAGTACGTGTGTGAGCGCATGCATCCTAAGTCGCTTCGGTCATGTCCGACTCTGCGACCCTATGGACTATAGCCGGCCAGGCTCCTCTGTCCATGGGATTCTCCAGGCAAGAAAACTAGAATGCTGTGCATACCCTACTCCAGGGGATCTTCCTGACTCAGGGATCGAAGCCGTGTTCTTATGTGTCCTCCATTGACAGGCAGTTTCTTTACCACCAGCGCCACCTGGGAAGCCCATGTAATACTATGCGTGGTAGTCAATCATTTACAATTATATTCCCAGTGTGACTAATTTCTCACAAACTATTCACTGAAAGACTACTCACAAAGTGGTGAGATTAAGGATATGCCAAATATTGATAGAACTATGGAAATAATTCAGTATAGTCTAATATACTGCTTGCCAGTCTAAATATGTCCTTCAATTGCACAATACTAGGATTCTCAGAATAATTTTCTGTGGACAAAGTAGATCAGTGAATATACTATTAAAAACACAAAGATGTCTGAAGGTGAACATTAGCGCACATACTATCATATCTAGATGCAGCTGCCACACTAATAGGTAAATCTGTATGATTTATAAGTCATCTATAAATACTGCTGTTCTATTCAATCCCATAATGATAGGAACAGACACTTCAGTTCTTAAATGCATTAGTTCCTACTATAGTTTATATTATCAATCAGCAGAATGAATAGAAGTAAAAA
Source organism: Odocoileus virginianus (assembly GCF_023699985.2). Classification (NCBI taxonomy): domain Eukaryota; kingdom Metazoa; phylum Chordata; class Mammalia; order Artiodactyla; family Cervidae; genus Odocoileus; species Odocoileus virginianus. The sequence goes on from NC_069698.1 coordinate 21,396,398, forward strand.
AGGCTTGGAAATCCTTGGGAGAGGTGCTTGTTAAATGTAACCCGAAAGCAGAGTTGAAATTTTCCCGTTTAAATTTATTTTCCCAGGGTCCTAATAAATGAAAGCTGGGCTGCTATCCAGGTTCCAAGTCACTAGAGCCTGATTGTTTTCTATTTGTTTCAGTGTTTAAAGCCAACAAAAGCTGCATTAAAACTGACGGTGCCAAGTAGTAACAAGCATACTTTAAGCATGGCTAATGTATGAACCCACAGCCGCAGGTTATAATATTTCAAATACAACAGAATTTAAAGTCTAGGTTCTTTGTCACTGCATTTTATGAGGCAAACTTTCTTTTTTGTAAATAGACCTTGTTTATGAAAACACAAAATATCTCCCTAATCACAGAATAACTTGTAATATTCTATGATCTCCATTATTTTGCATTTCTAGTAACATATTGCTTATACCTACACCTGTCTTCTTTATACAAAAATATATTATCTCTTTCATATATATATATTTTTTAGTGCAACCACACACACACTCACACAATTGGTTCTTGTGGTTTCTTTCTGATTTTTGAAAATGTTTCTAATTTTATTAATTCACAATCCTGCCAGTCACTTTTGAGCAACAAAACAGCTCCCTACTGCCTCCATTTCAAAGTTTGAAAAATATAATCATCATATTTAAAAAGAATTTCCTGTGAGTTCTATTTCTACATGTTCATTTAAGTAAACAAATTAAATCATTTTGCTTAATTATTCTTAGAATTTTCATATTTTATTATTCCTAATTTTGTTCAAGACAAAAACTTATATGCTAACATTATGAACCTTTGAGCTGGACGAATAAAAGATCTTTATGTATCTGTGAAATTTTTATGCAATTTGTAATTACCTTTCTACTGTTTTTAGGTTATTAATGAAAATATTTCAAAGGTGGTATATTTTAAAGAACAGAGCTGAGAAGTCTGATACTATAATTACTGTTTTTCTGAATTTACATGAACAAACAGGTAACCGGTTATAGCCAGGATTTGAAATAGAGCCTTCAGATATTTAAATATAATCTGCTTTACCTTTTTTTCCCTTCACTCCATTTGGCTGATACAACTCCAGTGTTAATCTTCAATTAACCTATATTAATTTGTCTAATGATTAACAGAAATAAATCTCTATTGTGGTTGTGCTTCCCTCTGTTAGTATTAGGAAAGGGGTGACAGTGAGAATTATTTCAAGTATTGGAAAGAGTCCTTGACCCAGTTAATAGATGATATAAATTCTCTCATTTGATTCCTTCCTGCTTAGCTCTTCATAATGTAAAGATTCAAAGCCTTTTAGGATATAAAAATCCTTATCTGAACATCATAAATTTGAGAGATATCTAAATTAGTTCATTTTTAAATCAGATATTCTAGGAACCATTTAATTTTTATTTTATTAATTACAATAGCACCCACAATCTTATATATGTGCAGTTGTTTATTCTGTCTATACAAAATGCCTCTCACATGTTTTAATCTGTAGATCACTTTGAACAATTCCTTTGTTTATACCAACTGATCTATGATTCTATAGAAACCCCTCACAAAGGCCAAGAATAAATCTATGTATTACATTTTTAAATGATTAGTATATTAATAAGCATCTGATCCACTCTATTCATTTTATAGATGAAGAACTAAGGCTCTGGAATTTCAGTTGGCAGGACTGTTCCTCAAGAGGAAAAAAGGATGCTGATTTTAATTTTCTTTTTATTCTACTGTTTACACTTTCAAACAAAGAGAATGTTTCATTTAAAAAGTTAAGCTTAGTCTGTATATTGAGATACAGCCCTGAAAAATGTAAGAGCTATGTTCAAATGATAGGAAAAACAATTCTTTCAAACCAAGGCACTGTATGACACTGGCCACTGGTAAAGCACTTGCAAGCAGATGGAGTACAGGCTATATGAAGTTCCTTTCAAATGGAGGACTTTGAAAATTCTTATTAAGATAGTTTCTCTAATTATAGTTATGCCTAAATACATGACTATGACACTATCATACTCCCCACAACACATGCCTTTTATTTTTTATATGAAAGCCTCAATATAAAAGTATTGCTGATCCAAAACTATGAAAAAGAGTTAAGTTCCATCCTCCAATTTGTGATTCCTTCAGAACAAATACCTGTTTGGTTACTGATTTTGTGGTTATAGATTTTTTTATTCTATTCATATCAGTGATGGTTTGAAAGTAACTTTCTTAGAATCTGATATTGAACAACTGAATTGGGTCAGTCATTAAATGGCTCACTTTTGCTGCATGTTTCTTAGTAGGGGATGTGAAACTGTAGGTGTTGAAAGACTCACTTGATCTTTAGTATATCAAATTCTTTGTAATAAAGATCAATTACGGTAAACATCTATGATCTTTAAAAACCCTTTATAATTGTCTCTTGTATTTGTATTTGCATTACATGATAATATAGTTTACTAATATTTTGTTTTCTATTCTGTCATATTCAATGTACAATTAATTTATAATTTTAATCATACTATAAATTTACTCTTTTCTAAAAAAATGTTTTTGGATGACTTGAAACATTTTAAACTATATTTAGACAACATCTCTTAAAATCATTTTTCTCTATTGATTTTTCTATAATAGATGTTGCAATAGATCCAAAACATTACCTAACTTCTTTAAAAACTTGATTTCCTGTATATTTGATTGCTTTGTCTATGCCTTTTCTATTGTCTTATTGAATTACTATCTACAAGTCCTCTACTTAGATGCACATTTCTCCTCACCATTCCTTTCCATCAAATACAGAGATTATTTTCTCTATATAGAATTCATTGGGAACAAAGTGTACTTTCCAAGTATTATTAGATCTTTTGGTGTGACTCACTCCCATGCAGATGGTACACATCTGAAGGAGCTCTATTCTAGCTAAAAAAGATGCAGCTGATGCTCTGAAAAATTATTCTCTCTTGGTGAAAAGTTAGCTTGCCACTGCCTTCCCTGCTGCATTATTAAACACGAAGGAGTGATTCCCTTAATCCCAACCATCTGCTCTTCCCCTACTAAAAAGTGAAAACATCCCCTTGTGTTTACAAATGTTGCTGCTAAAGCCTCACAAATTATAAGAGATGGTTGCAAAATTTCTGTATATACTACATGATCAAAACAAAATCCTAGTCACCAAAAATCTGTAAGAAATAAACCAAATTTATATCACACGATAAACCCAACTGTATTTTAATGCAATGCAATTACATTTAAACTACAGTCTCAGAATGTAAATTATTTTAGCATCTCAGTATAATATTTGCATTTTAAATACACTCCTACTTGTCCAGACTTCCAAAAGTACATACATTTAAAAAAAAAAATGGATCATCTTCAATTTTTGCAGATTTGTATAGTGTACAGAATTTTAGCATCAGGAAAGGTTTAGTTTCATTGGAATTAAAGGCAAAGCAAAATATCTGACTGCTCAGATGAGTAACAGACTCAAAATCTCTAAACTAGAAAAGCAGGGGCAAGTGTCTCACTGTCCCTGTTAATTTTCAGGTAGGTGACTCACACTAGAGTATTACTAGGCAAAACCAGTGCTACTGCTTTGAAGTGAACTCATGTTTTCCTCCCAAAAGGTAAAGTCAGAATCATCCTAGATTAAGAACTCCAAAATACCAATCAATTAACTCACCAGAAACAACATTGCAAGCAAAACAAAATTTGAATCCCCAAGTACTTCAATTTGATATTCACTAAAAAATATTGGTCATAGTGCAACTCAGAAGTTCTTCCTAGCTCTCTTTTGTTTATAGTATTAAAATATTTCAGTTAACATTAAATTTATTTTTGTTCAAGACCAATTACCTTAGCTTCCTTTTAGGACTCTTTGTCAACAGGCAAGTTTCTACTTCATAACGTTTATACTTTTTGTGCTTAGCAAATAATTCCTTATCACCTACCCTCCAGACCTTTTCACCCATTTTTTTGCCTCAGTGTTTTTCCTTTCTTTCTTTCCCCGACACATTCCTTTTAAGTCTGCAACATTTCTTAAAATTTTCATTCTTACTTAAAATGGAATTTGTATAATTAGCTGTTTTATTGTCACAGGGCCCAGTAAATAAAATTGTTTTCTTTGCAAGTCTTTCTTTCAAATATTCTTTCAATTCACTCTAACATACCATGTGTTTATTTTTCTAGTCCATTTACCTGTCCTAGTGATTTTCTTGCTTTCAATCTGAAAATTTGAATTATTTAAGTAGTGAGTTCACTGTGGTCAAGCACAATAAAACATTTACCTTCTTAGAGCTTCTATACTTGTTGCCTTGAGACTTCACTCCTTGATATTTATGACCAATTATTTTTTGTACTAAATCATGGTCTTTGGGGATATGTCAAAGGCTACTTCAGTACGGATGTAACTAGCAAAATATATTTCCCTAGGTAAATTTCCAGTTCTATGGTTGACTCTACCTATTCTAAAAGTGTTTTAACCTGGATTCTGTAAGCTTTACAGAAAGGCTCCTTTTTATGTGAACTTTCAGTGACCACAAAGCTAATAGCTTCATGTCAAATTTACTCTTATCTAAACAAAACATACACTTTATGAGTCTGTTCTTAAATAACCATTCATGACACTATCTCATAAGATATACTTTGTGCCTTGTTTCTTTTTTTCTTATCCCTAGCCTTGGAGTAACACTCATATTTTCTAATCCTGTTCTTGAACCCAGGTTAACCTCCTGACATTTGCCTTTAAAAATGCTGTTTATTTCCATTTCTACATTTTATTCACTTCTGACAGTAATGTGCATTCAACTTTATGGCCTTACTCCTTCTTTATATTCACCTTAATTCCACTAAGTTTTATATAATTTGGTCAGGATTTTCCTGACAGTTATAATTGTTCTTGTTTTTATTTTTTAAATAGCTACAATGCATTTAAAAATAATTTAACATGTTTTTTTAACAGAAGCAAAGATAAAATTACAAATATATGTCAATGTTAAAAATTATTCTTTCTATTTTCAATGTGTACATTCAGATGTTATTGTCATGTTTATACACCAGTTCAGCCAAGGATCCAGACCAGTGGTAAACCAGCATAGGATATGGTCAAAGCACATGGTCCTGGCTCCTAAGGAGAGGCGATTTTGCAATGTGGAAGTCACGTGGCAGAAGCATGATCATAGATTGGTTACAGTTAAATAGTCCTGCAGTGAAGCAGTAGTGGAACTGGCTATTACTTTATTATGCTTTCTACTGGACCACAACTACTTTCCAGAATGAAATGATTCAACTCAAAGCCATTTCATCTCAACAATCCAGCTTTTAGAATCAAGAACTGATATATTATGGCAGGAAAACTCGGGGTACATGGGAGCTCCCAAATGAGCTTGCAGCTTTCACTTCTGGGCAGTGATGGAAACAAAACAGTAAGTAATTAAAAAGAAACATTAATTACATACGTCCTACACACACGTGCACCCATGCACTGACACATAAACACATTTCTGAACTCGAGTCTCCTGCATTGGTGCAGGGTCTTTACCACTAGCGCCACCTGGGAAGCCCCAAAATTTCCGTGTTCTGCTTTTACAGTCTAATCTAATTGGTTCTTTGTGCAGATGCACACAGCATAGTGTCTGCCCTAATGCTGACATTTACCTTTCCTTTGGCCTCAAATGTAGCTAAAGTAATCCCTCTAGCATACTGTTGCTACTGGAGACGTAAGTTTAAGCTCTCTGATTTGCTGAGTAGGGCCGCATTAAAAAAAAAAAAAAAATCAGTACACAGTACAGCTAAAGATGATGCAGAAGTACTTAGATGAAAAGAGACAATTTTGCAGCAGATTGCCTAACATATTGGCAGTTCTCAAATCACATCTCAAATCAGATGAAATAAGTTTCAGAAAGTTATTTAGCATGAAGAATACATTATTAAATTCAACATATAAAATGTTAATGCAGATCTGCTGGCTCTTATTGCTGCTTGCTTGCAGTCTTCCCTCTTGAAACACCAGTATCATAAACTTAACTGTCAATGTAGGGTAAGCATTCTCCCTCCAATCAACTAGCAAATATGCTTTTTAGACATCATCTCAGCATCCTTAACCACACGTAGGTCACCTTCCAGGACTAGTGAAATTAAAACATCAGAGATTTAGAATAATTTTTTTTCTATGTACCATCAGAGTGGTCAGATTTTTAACACATTTATATCTTTCTGTTTTCTGAATTTGTGTTTTTAGTCCTATTTTGAAGAAATCACAATAGGTGAAGGGTGCATTATTTACTAAGACACATTTTATTTCTGAAATGAGGCAACTTTAGATTTTCCAAATTACCAACACTTAAAATTTTGCCATTAAATTTAGATCAATTCACACAGTTTTTCAGGCATGTTATTTCTTGTTGTCATTGTAGATATTTCTCAGAAGAGACACTTCATGAAAGGCACTTCATGAAACTCATGGAATAGGGGCAGCCATTTGAAGGAAAAGCCAGGAAAGCAGATCTGCAATTTCAAGGATCAGAGATGATGACTATTTATTGTGACTCATAAGTAATTCCAATATTGTCATCTTACTTTAATAGATGTTCAGTGCAAGTTGCATCAGAGCAATTTTCCTAAGACAGTAAGATCTAAATTCTCTACCTAAGATACTTCATTTGTGTATGGCTGAGGTGACACCTAGCTTGAAGTCATGAAAGAATTCATTTCTTAGGAATACACCCTAGTTTTACGGGGGCAAATAATTTTTTCCTTGTGTTCTCAGCTTTTTCATGATGCATTAACAGTGTCTGACGTGAGTAGCTTTATTTTTGACATCTGGCCTCAGTTTACGTCGAACATTCTTTTTCCAGAGAGGATCAACACTATCTTCTATTGACAACACATTTCTTCCAGGCACTATCGCAGCTACTTTATAAAAGAAATATTTTTAGTCCTTACAGATTCCCAGTGAGATAATTATTACTATGCTCATTTTATAGATTAGAAAACTAAATCTCAGCAAAATTGGCTGATATAAGACTAGGATTTCACTTGTATAGTACCAAAATCATTTTATTACAGTGGATCCCATGTGCTATCCATTCTTCATTCTGCTTCCCATATACTGGAATGTCCATGTGGCAAACTTCCTAACTTTCACAGGGCCACTCACATTGACTATATAAAAGCTGAAAGTTAATTCCTGATGTTATGTAAAACCATTAGGTGTATAAACAAGATTGTGAAGACAGACTATTTTGGGGTACTTTCCTGCTACAGTGTCCTGGGTAAATTTTCCCTTTTGTAATGACATAATTATTCAGAGATAATGCTTAACACTGGATTTTCAAAATGATCCTACATTTAGATTTTTAAAATGTTATTTACTAAAGCCAAAGCTTTAGTCACATTGTAGCTTTTAGCTACGTTGGGAGATATACCTGTACTTCTTCTAGCTTTATTAATATATGTAGTTTTGAAATAATTATATTTGCCTTATTTTAATTATTTGTACTTCCAAAAATGAATTTTATTCTCAGATATTGTAAAAATTGAGATCTTTGATGTATAACTGATTCACTTTACTGTATATAGAAACTAACACAACATTGTAAATCAACTATACTCCAATACAATTTTTTTGAGATTTTGTAACTGTACTTATTTTTCATGTCATCTTTTCTAATGAAATCTAAATGGGAAATAGTTTTGTTATGAAATATTGTGTTTGTAATTATCCTTTTATCTTATTTTCATTCATATTTTCAGTTGATTTTATGTAGAAAATAAAAAAAATACATTTGATTTCACATAGAAATTCTGTGTGCCTTATCATTTTTTTAAAAAAAACTAGGCTTTTTCTATGAATTGATTAGTATTCGGTTTATCCTGAATAAATGGAAAGTAATTCACCCTAAGAAAACTGTGAAACTGTTTTGTCTCAGCAGGCTGCATTGTGAAAGCTCTGCATGAGCTAGAGGGATGTGAGACAGGCCAAGCTATAGGACTGTTGCTGTACATTTTAAATGCTCATGAATTACCATCAGTAGATGATGGGTAAAAAACTGGACAAATGAACAGCATGAACATCAACCACACTTTAATTAGTGGTGGCTCCCAGTAAACAAAATCACACATTACACTGTAGAGCAAACTTCCTAGAAGAAACATAACTAGGCTTCACTAAGTAGTATCATATCCATTAAATGAATGACAACATTTATGTTCACATGGCTAAATGTTTACTAACAGCTTTCACACGTATATTTTCTTATCTAATTTTTACAATAGCCCTGTGGAATAAATAAGGTGTATATTTTTGTACTTATATTACAAGATCATAAGGCTCAGCTCATTGCCTTAATGGAAAATTTTGCTTTAACCCTAACTTTAGAGCAATATGCTCTGTGAAAATGCCTTCAAAATGTGCACCAAAACTTAAAACCAAGCTATTTTACACTTATTAATTTCCTTTTGGTTTCCCTTATACACATTGGCTTTTTCTAAAGGGGAATAAAAGAGTGATTTATAAAACAAATTAAGAATGTGTGAGATCTATAGGAGTGCAAGAAAAAATCATAGAAGAACTAAAATCTTACTGCACAGCTCACTTATTTCAACAGATCAATTGGCTAGAAGCAGATCAACACCTAACTTAATTCAAGATCTAAATATTATCAGTTACTCAGTTCTGTGATACCTCTTTCATTCAACAAACCAAGGCTTCCCCAGCTATAACCTTTGCCAGTACTTGATAAAGATGATATTAGCCCATAGAGCCTCATCTGATTCCTGGAGCGCTTTAAGAAAGGTGGAATCTTAAAGAGATTAATTAAAATAAATGTCTGTGGTTGGGGGGAAAAAAAAAACACACACACACACACACACATTGATTTCATGGGATTCTTAATATATGGAAATAATTGAAATATTACCCATTTCAAAATATTTTGTTCTCACTTAAAATATTATTTAAAAGTTTATATTCTCTCATTTACTTCCACATTTTAATAAATATCTATTAAGACATAAACATTTTTATTTATAATTCTAATGACATCCTTAAAAATTTAGGTTCAGTCCTCTGGAATGTTTATGATATATAGTCCTTTCTATATATCAGTTTCTACTGTATCTTGAATGCTTTTTATATATTTTTTACTCTTTGTATGATGATACTTAAATCATCTGAGATATGCAAAAATACTGTTTTAACTTTCTCTCTATGTTGGAACCTCACTATTGCTTCTGCAGAAAAGCCATTTCTAGAAAGGAATACTTAACTTAAAAGTTCAGTTCTAAACACAACTTTGTGAATCAGGTTAAATTGGCTTTAAACTGTTATACTTTATACTTACAAATTAGCTAATATACTGTTGTGCTTATATTTTAACTTCAATAAAAATCTAGTAAATATCTAATCCTGATTTTCAAAGACTGCTTATATAAAATTGGTTGACTAAATGAATGGAGATTTAATGAAAGGAAGTCCCAAATCCGTAAAGCCACACAAACCTGAGACAGGTTAGAGCTTTTATAATGGTTGTTTCTGTGGTATAGGAGACATTCAGGTTCCGACTGCCAAGGAATCTCTTAAGTTGGTAAGGACTTTGAAAGTGTTCTGGTTAAAGTTCTCATAAATTTTAGGCATTTATTTTAATTACTTTTGCTAACATATAGGAAAAAAAAATAAATACAAACATTTATCCAGCATTCCCTATATTCCAGGCACTATCTAAACACCTAAGCACTTCATTTCTTACCATCCCAAGCATTTTCTTTTTTGATAGGTATCATTATTTCCTTTATTTTACAAATAAGGTAATAAGCCCAGAGAAGGTAGAGAAATGACTTTGCAACACAGCTGTGATCTAATTCACTCTACTAGCTCTCCATCTTGAGTCCAAAGACTTCTCAAGGTAACCAGCTCACATGCTACTCTAACTGCTTGCTGTGGACTGAACTGTGTCACACTCAAATTCACATGGCAAAGCCCTTCCCCTGATGTGGTTGTGTCTGGCAATGAACCACTGGGAATTAATTAGGTTTGCATGCACTCAGAAGGGTGGAATGGTCATGCTGGATGTCCTCTCTCTCTCTGCCAGGTGAAGACACAGAGAAAAAGGCAGCTACTTGCCAATCAATCAGGGAGTTTTCCAGAACCTGACCATGTTAGCATCCTGATTTTGAACTTCTAGATTCAAGACTGTGAGAAAATAAGTTTCTGCTCTTTAAGCCAGCACCCCTGTCTATGGCATTTTGTTATTGGAGCCCAAGTTGACTAAGACGGTGCTTTCATGCTACCTTTGTAATAATTCTGTTTACTAAACTTACTAAGTCAATCATTTATCACCTGCTTGAACAACTTTTTAATTCATTTGTTTATCTAATCATTATTTCTAGCTCATTATTACTTCTCATACTTTGTTTAATTTTGTTTAATTCTTTTTTTTCTCAAAATATTGTTGAGGGACTCTGAAATAACTACTGCAAATTAAATACCATGGTTTAAAATTAATCTTAACCAGACTAACTTAAAACCTTCAATTTACATTTCTTTGAAGCCTAAATACTCATGAAGCTCACTAAACATTTTCAGTGTCTAACAGTGTCTTTATTTGTCTCCATTTTTGTCTCAAAATTGTAAAGGTAATTATCAAATCACTGGGAAATAAAGGCATGATAGTCCAGCTTTTCCACATGTAAGTGAGTTTATTCTTCTCTGAGGATTATTGAACAAGCTCTCAAGTGTTACAGAGTTCAATTCCAAAGCCTTCTTAAATGAAAAATAGTTTAACAAATGATTGTTTGTGATTCTGCTGCAAATATAAAAGAAAAAATATACTCTTTGAGTGACCAGAATTCTTGAAACATGCTTTCTTCCTATTCATATCAGTTCCTTCTTCTGCTTCATAAATTCCTACTTACTCATAAGAACTTTCCTTTTCCTTGAAGAAATTCTGACTTATTCAGGAAGGATTTGCTCTAATTCTTATATATCTCTGCTTAGTAATTATGAGCAGAGATAATTATTTTTACTTATATGCTTCATTCTGCTTATTTCCTAAAAGTGATGTTATAAATATTTGTTCACAGACCTAGTATTCAATACAGAATCACTTTGTTTGTTGCTCTAATGAATGAAAGAATGCAGTGAAAATATTTTGAAAGAATATCCAGAAAATTACTGTAGAAGAGCAGATGTGTTTCTAACAAGCAGTGTGAAAAGAAATAATTTAAAAAGCAATCAGTGGAAATATTTCATATAATGATAATTAAAGTTCAATGGTCTCAACATTTAAGAGCAAAAAATCCTGGCTATTATAAATGAAAAAAATAAAAAATAAATAAATAAATAAAAGAGCAAAAAATCCTGAAACCTTATTGGATATATAATATACTGCTTTTAAAAAATTTATATGTATAGAAAAATACACCTTTATGTGTTGGAATGAATCTACATGTAAGTAATAATAACTAACATTCTGAGCACTTAGCATTTGCCAAGTCTTTTTCTAAAATACTTACAAGTACTGTGTTTTGCTTAGTTGCTCAGTCACGTCCAACTCTGCAACCCCATGGGATTGTGTCCATGGGCATTTTCCAGGCAAGAACACTGGAGTGGGTTGCCATGCCCTCCTCCAGGGGGTCTTCCCAACCCAGGGTTTGAACCCAAGTCTCCAGCTGTTACAGGCATATTCTTTACCATCTGAGCCACCACGGAAGCCCATGAATACTGGAGAGGGTAGCCTATCCCTTCTCCAGGGGATCTTCCTGACCCAGGAATCGAACCAGAGGCTCCTGCATTGCAGGTGGATTCCTTACCAGTTGAGCTACCAGGGAAGCCCCAAATCACTCAATTATCACAAATAAAATATACTAACTCAAGACTATCATAAACAAAAATTTAGACAGTATTTTGAAAAATTTTGTAGATAGATTTGTCATATATTATTGTTTAACAAAAACATAAATTTGTTAATAAATTAATCTTAGAAAAGTCACTTGACAAACTTCCATTTATCAGAAGTCTTTTATTTGATAGCAGAAAAGATAGCAAAAATAGGTCAATATTTAGGTCAATTATACTAAGACCCTCCCTGGAATAAATCATATCTATATTTGAAAAAGGAAATTTGATTAGTAATTTATTCAATGCTAATTAGTTTCTAGCCACAAGCCACCTTTACCACCCACATCACCCCTTCATTCCAATACCTTTGGGTTAGTTCCAATCTCTTTCTGAATGTTGTTTAACCTAAAATGTCTTTAGGGGATAATTTTCTAACCATCTTTTAAACTACCACCCACAGTTTCTCACAAACTAAGACACATCAAAAAAGTTCTTTTTTCTTTTTCCTAAATGAAACAAAGTTAATATTAAAACATAAGTGGTATATGACAATTTGATAGTTTCTAGTGGAGATGTTCTTCTATATATGATATGGGAAACTGCATCTAAATTCTAGGTTAATAGCATTGCAGAAAACAACAAAACGATTAAATGAGTCAATAAATAGTCTAAATTTTGAAGTTTCCCAGTTTTAAATTATATGAATGATCTAAATTTCAAATAACTGGTATAAACTGAAAAATATTATGGAACTCATTCTTTGCTGTCTTGGAAATTTTGATGTCAAAGCCACTAACAATAATTTAATTAAGTAGAAATATTTACCAATTTGAGGTACTTGTAGATCAAGAAATCTGTTTGATAACTTCCTACAATATAGGTATTAAACATGTACCTAAACTACAGTATGTATATGTACACATACAGACACATATAATCATATTTATTTCAGTCAAAGATCTACACTTTTTTTTTGTACAAGGCTATCAATTATTTTAAATGTGTTTTATTAGGAAACTGCCTCTTATTTTATATTACTTCTTTAATAATTTTAGTAACTGTAAACTTTTGAGTAATATGCCTTTTATTATAGATCTTATATATTAATATAAAATCTCATATGTACTGATTATAAAAGTTTTATGTGGATTGAAATTGTATTATCTGTTACTTTCATTTTGCAATGAGCTAGTCCAACTCTTTGTGACCGCATGGGTTATATAGTGCAGGCCAGAATATTCTCCATGCCTATATTCTCCAGGCCAGAACATTGGAGTGGGGACCCTTTCCCTTCTCCAGGGAATCTTCCCAACCCAGGGATCGAACCCAGGTCTCCTGCATTGCAGGCATATTCTTTACCAGTTGAGACACATGGGAAGCCCAATGAGAGAGTTAGAAAATATTTAAAAGGTGCCTAGCATCTGGTGGGACTTCCCTGGTGGTTCTGCGGTAAAGAATCTGCCTGCAATGAGGGGGAAAGAGGTTTGATCCCTGGGTTCCAGAAGATCGCCTGCAGAGGGAAATGACAACCTACTCCAGAATTCTTTCTGGGAAAATCTCTTGGACAGAAGACCCCCATGGGCTACATACAATCTATGGGGGTCTCAAAGAGTCAGACACAATTGAGTAATTAAGTACAGAGCACTAGCATCTGATAGAATTTTGATGACCTTTTCATGACAATCAAAAGGCCTGAAATATCTGAAAACACACTGCCAGCATTAAATGATTATGATTCCAGTTTTTACTAGATTCATAGTGATATGATATATCTTTCTCACTTTCTTCATTAGGCATTATTATCCTCATTTGACAAATGTAGAAACTAAGGCAGTCAAAAGGGAAGGGACTTGTCAGCTAATTAAGAGTCAATCACCCAGTCTCCCGCCTACCAGCAATCTGTCTGCTGCCTTACACAGAAAGAGGGGCAACCAGGGATTTGAACAATTTTTTTATAATATACAAATGTCTAGTCTAAATGCTGTTAATTATAATGATATTAATATAATATCTGCACTGGTTTCTTGGAAGTAGTCAAAATCTAATTAATATCAATAGCTACTTCCATATTTACTTTCTACATCCTTTGGCTTATGGCATTGCTTCAATAACTTTGAGAATTTGGCCATTATGCTATCAAAATCAAAGTAAGCATAATTACCTGGAATGAACCAATAGCTATCTTAGTCTATTTTCACAAACATGACTCTATCACTAAGCAATGGGGAGACATGGAGTACACTGACTAAATTTACATTTGAGACAAGTTGATTTGGCTGTGAACAGTAAATTTGCTAATCAGATATGCCATCTAAGAGGATGCTGCAGGCAGAAAAGTGAGAGATGACAAGGCTCTAAACTGAGGCAGTGACAGTGGAACCAAATAAATGTGGGAGAGATAAGGAAGAGGAGTAAGGAAAGTGTCTTAGAGTCAATGGATGCCCGAGATCCAGTAGATTGCAAAGAAAGTACAGGGGGAAAAAATGAGGAAGAATGAAGGTTTGTAGGGAAGCTTTGTATTTTTATACAATTAGGTTTTAAGCACTATACATTGGGTTCATGATTAAAATCTATTTGCTCAAATCAATTAATATAAATATCTCATAAATGGTTGTTTCAGAAATTAGCTTAGAATTTAAGGTACCTAGAAAATCTTTTATTTATTCATTTTAAGGAGAAAATAAGACACAAAGTTAGCTTAAAACTTTTACCAGCTATAAGCTTCAACATACGAGATTGTGCTTTAATGTTTCTTAATTTGAAACATTTCACATTTAACTTTTAAGAGATTTAATTAAGAGATTTTAATCCCTGTAAACTCAAAATACAAAAAAAAAAGGAAATGTGTGAATAGCTTGACTTTGTATTCACAGATGGGAGGGTATAAAGCTGATATCAATAGCAATCGAAATTAGACACTAATCACGACTAATGTTAAATAAAGATGGCATAGAACAGAATATCTAACCTGACTTAATTGAAATTTAAATTCATAGTATGCAAAAGAATAAGAATACAATCATTCCTCTTTTATCTGCACACACATGTAATATCAGGTTGCACAATCACATCCCACTGCAAAATATCACAATGCTATTTCATGAAGAATAGAGAGAGAAAGTGATACTGATGAATAAATTATTGTTTCAAGTGCTTGAACTGCATATAAATTTACTTTCTAGAAGGGCTATTAACAAAAGTACTTGAGTGCTGATCTATCTAGTGTGCTGTAAAAAAAAAAAAAAAAAACAACACTGTATGGCCTTTGCCCTTATTTTAACCTCTTTTAGCTCTCATACCCAAACATCTCTATATCAGTATGAAAACTTGTTTTAAAGGAAATGTTATTGCTCAGTCATGTCCAACTATTTGTGACCCCGTGGACTGTAGCCTGCCAGGCTCTTTAGTCCATGGACTTCTCCAGACAAGAATACTGGAGTGGGTTTTATTTCCTGCTCCAGGGGATCTTCCTGAGCCAGGCATTGAACTCGGGTCTCCTGCATTGCAAGCAGATTCTTTTCCATCTAGGATTCAATGCCTCATCTCAAAATGAGGCTGTACACAACCCATTTAATGCTATAGTTGGGGCTGAGTGATGTGTCTTTTGATCTATGTTTAGAATATACTTTTCACTTTTATTTTGAAACTATTACATAATCACCAGCACATCTAAGTATGCTAATTTCTTGTCACCACATGAAAGTTATAATGGGAAAAATGAGGCAAGGTCAAAAAGGAAAGTTTATATAATCCAACAATAGTTGAGAATTTTGAAGTGGAACAGAGGTCCTGATTTGGGAAATTAAATAAACACATATTTTCTACACAGAATATATATTGTTTTTGAAGAAATGTTTTCTATTCATCTGACTTTACACAAAACTGTTTATAAAAAAATATTTCAGATAGTTAAGAAATTTATATTAAAAAAAAAACAACAAAGCAACCATAAAATAGACTTCACAGCTTCAGTGCTGTGTGCTGTGCTTAGTCAGTCGTGTCTGACCCCAGGGACTGTAGCCCGCCAGGCTCCTCTGTCCATGGGGATTCTTCAGCAAGAATGGTGGAGTGGGTTGTCATGCCCTCCTCCAGGGAGTCTTCCCAACCCAGGGATCAAAACCATGTCTCCTGCATTGCAGGAGGATTCTTTACCATCTGAACCATCAAGGAGGCACCAAATTTAAGATATTTAAAATATATAAAATGCACCTAACAGGAATGCAAATTTACAAGTAGTTTTTAAATTATAAAATCCACAATGTAAACTGAAAAATCCATTGTATGTCAGCAAAACTGGAGAAACAAAAAAATACTCAAACGTATTAAATAGACTTCAGTGTCTATATAGGAAGTTGATTAACCAGTTCATTGATAGAGACAAATGACTTCTCCCTAGACTCCACATCTAGAAGAATTCTGTTACAATGGTCTTTATTTCAGTTTACTAACAATAGAATGTTGTTCACAATTATCTACTATTGTCATTATCACTTCTTGGTGGCTCTTGGTGAATGCTAAGGGACATAAAATACAATGAAGGAAAGTTTTCACATGAATAGAGATCAAATATTTTCAAATTTTTGGTGTGAGGAGAAAGTACAATTATGAAAGAAAATGTGAGAATTGAAATAAGACTGCCAACTCATTAATTTGAAAAGTTGGAATATTAAATCCATATGAATAAGCAAAAAAGAGCCACAGTGCACTTTATCATTTTACAAAAGAAGGCAGTATTCCAAGAGACAGAAAACATACTACATCAACGAACATGTATAGATATGTGGGCATAGCATGAGATCTCAGAATTTTGAAGGTGGCTTTTGGAAAATACTGCTTTAAGCTCATCTTTAAAAAATCTCTCTCTCTCTATCTCTATATCTATATATATCTCAGTTTCAGGACTTTGAGAGAATTTATATGGCAAAAATTCAGATCTGAAGTTTCCCGTAATTGTCAGATGTTGTTTGTTCTTACATAAAGCTGTCATTTAGTTTTAATCTTCACTACTTTGAACCCTTTCTCAGCTAATAGGACAGTATGTCTGCAGTTCTAAGATAGTACCACTAGAGGCCAGTCTTGCCTATGGCAGGCAAATGATAACCCAATAGAGATGATTTTCTCCAAGAAATTATCATTTTGTTGAAAAGATATAAATGCATTGCTTGCATAACTATTTTTTTTTTGTAATATAAAAACTGTGATTAAAACAAAGTTTATCTGGGGGATATTCTAGGAGATTAACATAATTCATTATCGCTATAAATAAATGCAAGACCATTTACTGAGCATTTGGCTGAGCACGTTCCACAATTTGTATTAAGACTCACAAAACTTTACAAGAAAGATACCATTATCATCTCCATGTCCGAAATGGAAGTAAGGTTCAGATAGGTTAGAAATGTCTTCATATTCTAACTTCCGCTTACATGCTGAGTGTCATATTTAGTCCTAAACTCATGCTATGTTGATTTACTTGCAGCTTCCTGAAAATTCTCATCTCACATATTTGTGCATGTTATCTTAAGAATACATTTGTAGTGTATTTCCACTCACAGGAATCCTTCCTTTCCTCTACTCAGCAGTTTAACATCTTACTATCCTGCAAGTGTCATCTTAAATCATATTTTCTGTGGAGAAACCTATCCTGTACACCAAATAGGTTATATTTATTGAGTTCTTATAAGTTATAATTTTCCATAATATTATCAAGTATGCAATTACAAATAATAGATGCTGAATCATATTAAAGGATATATCCTATACCATCTTCTTTTATCCTGAAAGAAAATTTACCAAACTATTACACTTCCAAACTATTAGCAATCATTTCTAAAGAGTAGTTTTCTGGCAAGTTAAATTCTCTTGCTTAGAGGATTCTAACTGAAACTAGATTAAGCAAACAAAACAAACTTCTTATTGGTACATACAAATGGAAATTACAGGAGTAGTCTCATTTAAGAACTGGCTTGATCTAGACATACACATCTCTTTCTTCATTACCAGCTGTATTTCATACTCAGGTTGGCACTGTCTGGGAAAGATGGCCATTAACTAGCAAAGAGTTAAATATCCTTACAGAAGGTGATTTTAAAAAAAAGAGAGAGAGATGCTTACTTCCTCAGGGTCCATTTAATCTCAGTGAGGAACTCAATCTTGGTTAATAGGTCTTCCTCTGGAGAAAAGGATGAGTTCTATGATTGGCTAGGGTGGGGTCAGTCGTGCCCTCCAGTGACTAGAGAGTGTGGAGTGCAATAATTAATTTCATCAGAAACACCTGGAATGAGTGAGAAACAAAATTTCCCAATGCATAGATGGGGCTGCTAACATACAAAATATGAAATATCCACCAGAGAGGCATAGATAAAGAAATATATCATGCAATACAAGATTTCAGGCTGAGCATATATTTTCTTTTGCACATTTTTATTTAAAATAGACTCATTTTTGAATATTTCTGTACTGCTGAAAGAGATGAAGCAACTAAATTCTTAAAGGTTAGCAATGTCAAGGGAGGCTAGACAGATTGTGGACCTGTACATGATTCCTCCAGGGAATACTTTTTGTGGATGATCCTGCCCTAGAGACAACAGGAACACAATCTTGTGACTATGTATTATTTTATAGAATTGGAACAGTGTAATGGATTGATAATAAGTGGACCTAAAATGTAGAAAATAAACCAAGTTGCTACAGGCAAAGTACACTTGCAGATGAAAATCCACAAAGCTAGAAGCCAAATTTCTGCTGCCTTAGCCACACACCAGCCAAGGATGCATTAATTAGATAGGGAGATAAACTGTGTTGCTAAAGCCAACCTATCCCTTGTTTATGATTAGACTTTGAGTGACAGAAGTGAGCATC
Source organism: Odocoileus virginianus (assembly GCF_023699985.2). NCBI lineage: Eukaryota > Metazoa > Chordata > Mammalia > Artiodactyla > Cervidae > Odocoileus > Odocoileus virginianus. The sequence continues at coordinate 21,415,090 of NC_069698.1, forward strand.
AAGATCTAAATTCCAGTCATCATGGTTAAAGAGTAAGGGATAGTCTTTGCTTGAAATTCAAGTGAAAGAGTCTGACCCCACATAGGTGAGGAAACTAGGTGAAGTGGAGTAAAGAACAAAATGATAAAGTGAGTATTTCATGGATACATTCATTAGAGTATAATCTGGAATAGCCCATCCGACTATGGGTAGCTAGAAACAGCAGAGTCTGAATTTTAGAACCAGTATTTACCTCCTACATAAATCATGAAAAAGACTCTCAGTTGGTATTATATATCAGTAGTATGGTGAGAGATGGTGAGGACTAGACATTGTCAGTAGAAATGTCATAAAGACTATAACAGTAAAATGATTTGTAGCGATGAAAATTCTAAAAAGGGTAAAGCAGGGAACAAGAGCAGATGAACTTGTAGGTTGTCAGCCAGCCAAATGTGAATGTCATGGTTTCTTTGTAGATATTTTAGGTCTAGATGCTAATCTGGCTACTTCATTCAATAGACAAAGATGTACAAGAAAAATTACTTTCCCAAGATCACATATTTGCACAAGGTCATAACTTGGATTAGAATGCAACAGATTTATAGTCCAATGTCTTTCATTATATTGGTTATGATCAAAAGAACTACAGTCACTAAAAGCATACATTTTTCTACATTATATTGTTACTGACATTTGGGTCTTGAATTAAACTACATTTTTTGCCTAAAAATAAGAAATTTTCCACTTCTGACAATGAGATATTTTTACTAAAGTTTCATTTACTAAAGTCACTGTTGTAGGTATACTCTTAGAGCGTTATGCACATGTATTCAAGTATATGTGTCTGTATGCATAGATTTTAAAAGTTATTTTACTGGATGATATTGTAGTTCTGCTTTTAGTTTTTTTTACGGAATCTCCATACTGCTGTACATGGTGATTGTACCAATTTACATTACCAAGAATGGTGTAGGAGGATTTTGCTTTTCTCCACACTCTCTCTACCATTTATTGCTTGTAGAGTTTTTGAGGATGGTCATTCTTTCCGGTGTGAGGTGACACCTCACTGTAGTTTCAATTTGCATTTCCCTCATAATTAGTGATGTTGAGCATCTTTTCACACGCTTTTTGGCCATATGTATGACTTCTTTGGAGAAATTTCTTTGTAGGTCTTCTGCACATTTTTTGACTGGGGAGTGTTTTTTTTTTTTTTTTTTTTTTTTATTGAGCTGCATGAGCTATTTGTATATTTGGAGGTTAATCCTTGGTTGGTTCCTTTGTTTGAAAAATTTTTCTCCCATTCTGTGAGTTGTTCTTTTGTTTTGTTTATAGCTTCCTTTGCTAAGCAAAAACTGTCACATATTACTCAGCAGTCCTACTCTGGAGCAGACATATGCAGAGAATCATAATTGGAAAAGAGATATACACCACAATGTTCATTGCAGTACTATTTACAATAGCCAAGATATGGAATGTCCATCAACAGAGGAATAAAGAAGATGTGATACAGATATACAATAGGATATTATTACTGTTGTAGACATAAAGAGAATGAAAAAAAATTCCATTTCCAGCAACATGGATGGATCCAGACATTATCATACTAAGTCAAGTAAGAGAGAGAAAGATGAATATTACATGATATTACTTATATGTGGAATCTAAAAAAATGATACAAATGAACTTATTTACAAAACAAGAACAGATTCACAGACTTTGAGAACAACCTTATAGCTACCAAGAACGAAACGTGAGAGGGGGAGATTAGGAATTTGGGAATAACATATATGCATTACTATATATAAAATAGATAATCAACAAGGATCTGCTATATAGAACACAGAACTGTACTCAGTTCTGTATTCTGTAATAACCTATATGGGAAAATAATCTGAAACAGAATGGATATATGCATGTGCATAACTGAACCATTTGGTTGTACACCTGAAATTACTACATTATAAATCAATTATTGTGTAGTCTCTAAGTCATGCATGACTCTTTTTTGAGACCCCATGGACTGTAGCCCCCCAGATTCCTCTGTCCATGGGATTTTCCAGGCAAGAATACTGGAATGAGTTGCCATTTCCTTCTCCAGGGGATTTTCCTGACTCCAGGATTGAACTTGTGTATCCAGCATTGGCAAGTAGATTTTTTGTTTTTAAGTTATTTTAATTCATGAGCTTCCCTCATAGCTCAGTAGGTAAAGAATCTATCTGCAATGCAGGAGACCTGGGTTTGACTTCTGGGTCAGGAAGATCCCCTGGAGAAGGAAATGGCAACCCACTTCCAGGATTCTTGCCTGGAGAATCCTATGGACTGAGGAGCCTGGCAGGCTACAGTCCCTGGGTTGCAAGAGTCTGACATGACTTAGCAACTAAACTACAACCACCGCATTTTAATTCATATACTTTACACAAAATCTGTAATATGAAAATTCACAACAAACTTTGAATTAGAGTTCTAGTAAACCAGTTTGTTATTAGTTGCACAACTAACAGATTGAGTTGACTGTATCTTTGACATAGGTAATGTTGGAGCTCTTTGTGTTCTATGAGTAGACTTTGTCTCAGGATGATGCTTTTCATGACTATAGGTTAAGTAGGACTGATGGCTGTATGATGTGAGTTCAACACCATCTGGAAAACAGACCTCTTCACTAAACAGCCGCTCACTTGCCCATCAATGCCAGAAACTCATTTAACAAATGATATAATCTATCAACATGAGAGGTAAGAATTACAATCCAAACATCCTTGGGTTAAAATATAAATAAATAAAATATATATATATATATATATTTATATAAGATATGATGTAATAATCCAATATGCCATAACCATCTTATCCATAAATATAGGACATAGAAATGTATACTGATAACCACCATTCCAAGCCAGGCTTCAGCAATACATGAACCATGAACTTCCAGATGTTCAAGCTCGTTATAGAAAAGGCAGAGGAATCAGAAATCAAATTGCCAACATTCACTGGATCATCAAAAAGGCAAGAGAATTCCAGAAAAAAACACCTATTTCTGCTTTTTGACTATGCCAAAGCCTTTGACTGTGTAGATCACAATAAACTGTGGATAATTATGAAAGAGATGGTAATACCAAACCACCTGACCCACCTCTTGAGAAACCTGTATGCAGGTCAGGAAGCAACAGTTAGAACTGGGCATGGAACAACAGACTGGTTCCAAATAGGAAAAGGAGTACATCAAGGCCGTCTATTGTCACCCTGTTTATTTAATTTATATGCAGAATACATCATGAGAAACACTGGGTTGTATGAAGCACAAGCTGGAATCAAGATTGCTGGGAGAAATATCAACAACCTCAGATATGCAGATGACACCACCCTTATGGCAGAAAGTGAAGAACTAAAGAGCCTCTTGATGAAAGTGAAAGAGGAGAGTGAAAAAGTTGGTTTAAAGCTCAACATTCAGACAACTAATATCATGGCATCTGGTCCTATCACTTCATGGCAAATTAGCCTTTCCCTAAATGAGTACCTACAAAATTTCAACAGAAAATAATACTGTTTACAAGATTATATTGCAAATTTTCTTAAGTGTAAGAATCCAAGCCCATAATTCTATTTTACTAAGCTTTATAACTTATGAAAGACATTTGAGAAGAGAAATTATATAAAATGATACAACCTGGCACGAATTATTAACACCTTCAAAGTACATTCATATGGATAATTTATAAAGTTAATATTCTTTGCAGATTCAATGGTAAAATTGTTAGAATTTTATGTTGAAAAAAGATCTTTGTGTGGAATCATTACTTCAGAATGTTACAAACAAAAGTGCAGAGAGTAATAAATTCAAATAGCAACCCAGTGTACAATAAACAGGAACTATGTTTTCTAGAGTAGCCTCCTAGCAGTTCCAGAAGGCAATAGCAACCTACTCGAGTACTCTTGCGTAGAAAATCCCATGGACGGAGGAACCTGGTAGGCTGTAGTCCATGGGGTCTCAAAGAGTCGGACACGACTGAGAGACTTCACTTTCACTTTTCTCTTTCAAGCATTGGAGAAGGAAATGGCAATCCACTCCAGTGTTCTTGCCTGGAGAATCCCAGGGATGGAGGAGCCTGGTGGGCTGACGTCTATGGGGTCGCACAGAGTCGGACACGACTGAAGCGACTTAGCAGCAGTAGCCCATATTTTACCATTAGTTTTGCATAGTTAAAAAGGATAAGAAAAATAATGATCATGGTGTTAATATTTAGTTTTTATTACAGCAAAATTAGGAAATTCTCAGATAGTTTTAAAAAAATTTCCTTTACCTTTCCTGAACTGAAACTCTTACTTTTCAGTAATAGCCCACATGACTAGATTTACACATAATCTCTGTAATACTTTTACTGGAAGATGGTGTAGAAGATAAGTTATCAAGTAACCATTTACTCTCCCACAACAAGTTTTATTGATTTTCGGATTTGTGAAAATAGATTCTATCTGTAATGAAAGAACCCAAAATTCTATGTTTTCCCCTTAGATAATAAGACAACCATCTCTAATAATGTACACTATATCCAAGCATTGTGTTAGTTCATGTATTTTTCAATACTCTTAAGTCTCAAAATCAGTTTTAAAAACAAAGCTACCTAAATTTGTGCTCACAGAAATTCCATACCCCAGAAAAGAATTCATATTAGAGCGTGAAAGTGAAAGTGAAAGTCGCTCAGTCATGTCCCACTCTTTGTGACGCCATGGACTGCAGTCTGCCAGTTTCCTCTGTCCACGCGATTGCCCAGGGAAGATTACTGCAGTGGGTTGCCCTTCCTTTCTCCGGGAGATCTTTCCAACCCAGGCATTGAACCTGGGTTCCCACATTGTAGGCAGACGCTTTACCATCTGAGCCCCCAGGGATGGCCATGTTAGAGCGCCGAGAACTTTAATAGCATAATTTAGATATTAGTTGTTTTGTGTCGATAAAAGTGAATCTAAATATATTATTCTATTGTGCATTGATGAAACCTATTGGTTAATCTCCTTAAAGAATTATGTTCCTCCTTTTTTGACTCTTCGTGTTAATTCTATGTGTTTCACAAACTTATTACCTTTTTTTTAATAACATATTTTCTCCGTATTATTGGGTATTTTCCCTGATAGCCATTTCATGTGTATTAGCTCTTAACCCATGTTTATTAAGGCTACTTTTAGAATTAAAAAAATTCCCCAAGAAAAGTGCAATAAAAACAAAAGGAAACAAAAGGGACTAAGTCAAATTAGAAACTTTTTTCACAGTGAAGGAAGCCACCAACAGAATGAAAAGGCAATCTACTGAATGGGAGAAGATATTTGCAAAAGATATCTCCAATAAGGGGTTGATGGCCACAGTATATAAAGAACTCATATAACTCATTATTAAAAAAAAAAAAAAACTGATTTGAAAATGGACAGAGTACCTAGGTAGACATTTTTCCAAAGATGGCATACAGATGGTGAATAAGCACATGAAAAAGTACTCAACATCACTAGGGAAATGTAACTCAAAATCATAATGGGATACCACCTTACACCCATCAGAATAATACTCTATCCATGTGATTTTCCTGGCAAGAGTACTGGAGTAGATTGCCATGCTCTCCTCTAGGGATCTTCACAACCCAGGTGTTAAATCCAAGTCTCCTGCATTGCAGGCTGGGCAAGCCCTCTATCAGAATAGCTGTTATCAAAATGATTTTAAAAAAAAGTATTGGCAAGGATATGGAGAAAACAGAATCCTCAGGCAATGCTGGAGGGTGTGTAAATATTCATAGCCACCAAGGAAAATTGTTAAGGAAGTTCTTTAAAAAGAAGAAGGGTTATACAATATAGCAATTCTACTTCTGGGTATTTGCTCAAAGAGAACATAAACACTAATTCAAACAGATATATGTACCCCTTTGTTCAGCTATTTACAATAGCTAAGATATGGAGGCAACCTGAGTGTCCGATGAGAAACTAACAGATAAAGGAGATGTAAGGAGTTTGTATAATGGATGGACCTGGAGGGTGTTAGGTTAAGGGAAATAATTCCAACAGAGAAAGATGCCCCAGATATCCTTTAATGGTTGAATGAATGAGTACATTGCAGTATATGTTACCATAGCAAATCACTGAGTCATGCAGCGACTTGTATGGATCCATAGGAACTAGGCCAAATGGAAAAACAAAAAAACTAAATTCTAAAGTTACATACAGTATGAATCCATTTATAATATATTTGTTAGTGATAGCCAGGGACCAGGAATAGGAACAGAGGGGAGGTAGGTGTGGCTATAAGACAGACACACCAGGGATCCATGTGGTGATGGAAGGGTTTTGAGTCTTGACTATATCATGTTAATATCCTCATTGTGATATCATACCCTAGCCATGCCAGATGTTCATTATTTGTGTTCTACTACTGGATATGTGATTTCTCTGTATTCTTTCTTAAAATTTCATTTGTATCTCTATCTCAAAATGAGAACTTTTATTAAAACAAAACAAGAAAACAGTGATAACTTCACAGTGCCTTCAGAAAGTAGTTCAATCTCCTCAAAATTCTAGTAAGGGCTTTCAGAATATAATATTTGCACATATATTATCCTCATCACTCTTTACTTTCTCCGCTTCCCCTCCTTACCTCTACCCTATATTTCAATATTTCATGCATGTTAAACTGTAAAAACTTTTCTTGCATCACTCTCGCACCTGACTAGAGTGAATTTTGATGATGTATACTGTGGTTTCAATCATTACCAGTGAATTCTAAAAACATGGTTTATGCCCACAGCCTTCATCCACTTCTCCTCAAAAACAATACGTACTAACAAACAATTACGTCATAGATACCAAGAAGAGAAGAGACAGTTTTTAAAAACTGAGAGATTTTTTTCTCTAAAGAAGATGTACAGTATACAATCTAGTTTTAGGGGAAATTATTCTCAATTTTTGTTTCTTTACTTGCATGGTACTATCAAAATAATTTAAGATCAGCATCAAAATGCAGACAATATAGCAAAAATTTTAATATTTTAAAAGAACTACAAAAAATATACTAAAGGGAAAAGAGGAAAATACCATAAGAAAAATAGAATCAGGTTAAGGATATTGATGACATGTCCTATATTGCTCAACTCCAACAGTCCCTATTTATAACATGCAAAATCATGCAATAGCCTGATGAGGTGTGTACCCATCAATAATATGTTTTCAATATTTCCAAGTATCAAGTGCTACTTTATATGCTTCAAAAGTGTCAGTCCATTTAAAAATCAATGATTACTACCTGTGAAATAATTATCTCCTTTAGGCAACAGAGAAGTTGAAGCTCGGGAAGAGAATGTGACACATTGGATTCAAACCCAGGTCTACTTGACTATAAAGAGTGTACATTTAATCTCCTAAAAATGGGAAACACATTTGGCTATAAGCTTTCTAGGAACCAATTCAAAGAGGAAAACAGAGTCACTTAAAATGTTACAGTGTTCATTATGTAAAAAAAAAAAAGTTGTTTGTGAAAACCACCTATGTTCTGGAAACTAACAACAGATTTATTTTGCCTGTTCTTCCTAATACAAAGAAAACCACTAAAACCAGTGCACAGAATCCTCAATAGCATCCTTGTCATTTTCAACTGCAATTAACTACATTATCAAATGATGCTGCATAGATCATTGTAAAGTACCAAAAATTTGTAACCAATTTCAACTTAAATAAAAAAAAAAAATCAACACATTCAGATTTGAATATATTGAGAAGCTTTTCCAAATTTTGAATCACTAAGGTTAGGTGATTTTATACTTGATTTTCCCTATAGCTTGTTAGCAGTTTAAAGTCTTAGCTTAGCAAGCATGCTGAATCTCCAATTTCAGAGACTACTTTTTCGGATCACTGTCTTCTTCAAAGTAGAATTAGTGTTCACAAGACATTTTACTTATTTGAGACTGGGACTAACTAATATATTCTGCAGGTTGCTTGCTCTGTGTAAGTATTGTTGTTCAGTCCCCCAGTTGTATCCGACCCTTTGCAACCTCATGGACTGCAGCATTCGAGGCCTCCCTGTCCCTCAACACTTCCCGAATTTTGCCCAAGTTCATGTCCATTGCAATGGTGATGCCAACCAGTCATCTCATCCTCTGACACCCTCTTCTTCTGCCCTCAATCTCTCCCAGCATCAGGAACTTATCCAATGAGTCAGCTATTCGCATCAGATGACAAAAATACTGGGAATTTTAGCTTCAGCACCAGTGCTTCCAATTAGAATTCAGGGTTGATTTCCCTTGAGATTGACTGACTTGATCTCCTTGCTGCCCAAGGGACTCTCAGGAGCCTTCTCCAGCACCACAGTTCAAAGGCATTAATTCTTTGGCATTATACCTTCTTTACGGTCCAGTTCTCACAACTGTATGTAACCACTGGGAAGATCATAGCCTTTACTATACGGACTTTTGTTGGCAAAGTAATGTCTCTGCTTTTCAGAACACTGTCTAGGTTTGTCACAGCTTTCCTGCCAAGAAACAAATGTCTCCTGATTTCATGGCTGCAGTCACCATCCACAGTGATTTTACAGCCTAAGAGGAAATCTGTCACTAGGTCCCCATGTACCCCCTCTATTAGTCCCACTCTGAAGTAATGGGGCTGGATGCTGCGATCTTAGCTTTTTTTTTTTTTTTTTTTAATTCACAGTGAAAATTTTATTTTATTTTTTCCATTTATTTTTGTTAGTTGGAGGCTAATTGCTTTATAATATTGTAGTGGTTTTTGCCGTACATTGACATGAATCAGCCATGGATTTACATGTGTTCCCCATCCCATCCCTCTGGGTCTTCCCAGTGCACCAGCCCTGAGCACTTGTCTCATGCGTCCAATCTGGGCTGGTGATCTGTTTCACCCTTGATAGTATACTTGTTTCAATGCTGTTCTCTCTGAACATCCCACCCTCGCCTTCTCCCACAGAGTCTAAAAGTCTGTTCTGTACATCTGTGTCTCTTTTTCTGTTTTGCATATAGGGTTATCATTACCGTCTTTTTAAATTCCACATATATGTGTTAGTATACTGTATTTTTTTAATATATAGTTTTAAGCCGGGTTTTTCATTGTTCTCCTTCAGCCTCATCAAGAGGTGGTTGGATCCTCATCCCTTTCTGCCATTAGAGTGTTATCATCTGCATATCTGAGGTTATTGATGTTTCTCCTGCCTATCTTGATTCCAGCTTGTAACTTATCCAGCCTGGCATTTTTCATGATGTGCTCAGCATATAGATTAAACAAACAAGGTGTCAGCAGACAGCCCTGTCATACTGTTTTCTTAATCTTGAACCAGTCAGTTGTTCCATATAGGTTTTAACTGTTGCTTCTTGACCCGTGTACAGATTTCTCAGGCGATAAGTACAATGGTCTGGTATCCCAATCTCTTCAAGAGTTTTCCACAGTGTATTATGATCCACACAGTCCAAGGATTTGGTGTAGTTGTTGAAGGAGGTAGATGTTTTTCTGAAATTTCCTAGCTTTCTTTATGATCCAGAGAATGTTGGCAATTTGATCTCTGGTTCCTCTTCCTTTTCTATTTTTTTTTAATTTTATTTTTTTTTAAATGTTTTAATTATTATTATTTTTTCCCTCTTCCTTTTCTAAACCCAGCTTGGACATCTGGAAGTTCTTGATTCACATAATACTGAAGTCCAGCATGCAAGATTTTAGGAGTGGCCTTATTAGAATGGAAAATGAGTGCAACTGTCTGATGGTTAACACATCCTTTATTATTACTCTTTCTGGGAATTGGGATGAGGATTGACATTTTCCAGGACTGTGGTCACTGCTGATCTTCTAAATTTGCTGACATCCTGAATGCAACACCTTGATGGCATCATTCTTTAGGGTTTTGAATAGTTCTGGAATTTCATCGCATCCACTAGCTTTATTAACAGAGTACTTCCTCAGATCCTCTTGACTTTGTTAAGTATTAGAACACTTCTGAGAAGAATTTTAAAATAAAAGTCCATATTCTCCTCAAACACTACACAGAAAAATAAAGAAGCATCTCACTATGAGGTAATTTGATTTGTTAACAAGTTTCTGTTTTTTTAGAGAAAATGTTTTATTTAATATATTTTCACATTGACCCAAAAATGGGAGATCAGGATATATACACTCAACTCTAAATATGAGAAATAGTTATTTAAATTCAACTCAACTTTTACAATGAAAAGGAGTGATTCATAGATTAAATTATTATTTTATAATTCCTCATTTATATATTTGATATTTAACAAGTTTCTGTTTTTTTAGAGAAAATGTTTTGTTTAATATATTTTCACATTGACCCAAAAATGGGAGATCAGGATATATACACTCAACCCTAAATATGAGAAATAGTTATTTAAATTCAACTCAACTTTTACAATGAAAAGGAGTGATTCATAGATTAAATTATTATTTTATAATTCCTCATTTATATATTTGGTATTTTAAAATATGATTCTAGTTGCTTACATTTTACTTCACAAAATGATTCATTTTTCACTTGCCCTTAGAGGGTCTGGGATTTACTTCAAGTAAGATTTAAAGTATGCTGTCAGGTTAAAACCAAGTAAATAGTTAATAGATAGATTATTTTTAGAGTGGGTGAAGAGAGCAGAGAATTTTTTTTTTCATAACTTAAAATATACTTCAAATGAATTTGATAGAGTCAAATTGGTTCTCAGCTTTTAAGTCTGAAAATGTATCATTTGCCATTTAAGTAAAATACATCACTTCTTATTTTGTTATTTTATTACTAACAAATGTTTTGATGAGATCTTATGTAGAATCTGTTTTGAAAAAAAATCATGAAACTAAATGCAAAAAAGAAATGTGCTATGTATTTGAAAACTTTATAAGCCATTTGCAAAATTAAAACTTGGAACATTTTATCAAGTGATAATTTTGATTAGTTAACAAAATGAAATATGAAGCAATAATTTAAAAAATGTATTGGTGTCTTACTAGCACTCCAAAGTTTTTATACAACCCAAGTGAGACACGGGGAGAGATGGTTTGACAGGTAGCAATTCCTTTTGAGTCATATTCTGTATTCTACATTTTGGTGGACATTTAAGTACTTATAAACAAGTTCAATTCCTAAACCAAAAAGTGTAAGCAGAAAAAATAAAATACATAAATAAAATAAAGATGAGGTGTTTGGGAAATGAATAAAAATAAGGCATAAAATAATTCTAAAAATGTATTTAACTTGATTATCATTGTCTTAGAGCTAAAAAGAGATTGTCTTTTCCCATGTTTACACAGTTAATAAGTAGTCATTTAAAATCTGTATTTTTTCCATTTAGGGAGTTTAGAGATACAATTCACAAAGAGATATCATTTTTTTCTTAATCTAGACTTTTTTATAGGGTAGAAGAGTTGACATACATCAAATACAATGAGTTAACTCTAAAAATAAACAGTTCTTTGCTCTAAAATGGATTAATTTATTTCATTAATAATTGCCATAATTTATAAGTCTAAGAAGTACCCTGAAGATGTAACATTCTTTCAGCAGACATTATTAGCAAATGTCACATAGCAGTTTTCTTCATATATAAACAGAAGCCTCAGGAGACAAAGATGAAACTTCTTACATGAAAGATTATGCACTCTAAATGTCAGTCTCTTAAAATACTCTACACTTGTCTTAAAGATAGTTAATGCAAATAGCCTAAAATGTGTTTCCAGTTATATTTCAAAGTTTTTTTCTTTCCCTAGACAAACAGGTTGGCCGATACATGAACAATTTATGAAGCCAAACAACTCTATGAGCCATTATAAACAGTGCTATTCATTGAGCATAAACATAAGAATTCCATGAAGTATGAAGAAATTGGCATGATACCATCTACAATTAAGAACACCATAACCCAACTAATTGTTTTGTTTACAATGGCTAGTGAACCCTTGTCCAGCCTCTAAAATTGTCAGATGTATCTTGGTTGGCATAAATTAGGTCTACACATACGTGAATTCTGAGCTATATATCTTGCATCTGTGTAGAATTTTTACAGTTTTTTTTTTTTATTAGCTCAATACTAATCAATGGAAAAATCATTCAACATATGTAGTCCACAAATCTCAAAGTCCATATTTAGAAGACAGGTATTTCTTAGGTGAACTATTTCTTAACCACTTATTGACCAGAGGCACATACATATATCTTTTGTTGCCCAAACATTTTTGACTGGGATGTTTCAATATCCTCTGACATAATAACTATCCAGTCACAGGCACTAGTTTCTGCAAAATTCCCCAGTCTATAATGTTTTTACATGCTAAGGTAGTTTTCATGTTTCAATCATGAATTAGTATATCAGTACACCTCTTACATATTTTTATTTTCTATTCCTATAATTTATGATATCTAAGTATTTACATGTAGATTTTTTTAAAAATCCATCAATATGTTTCCTTATTTATAGAAAAACATATAAACATGCATATTAGAACTACTTCCAGGGAGCACATGCATATAAATATGGGATTTGATGTCCTAAAGATGAATTCATCATATATCTACCGTTGTGCAGCTAAAGTGTAGAATAAAGAGACTATGAACTTGTAAAATCAAGCAAAAGATTATAGGAGATAATTTCCCTCTATGTTAAGGTAGGTTTGTAGGAGTATCAAATTAGGGATAGAATTGTGTAGTGATAGAGATGTTTATTATCTGAGTTAACTTCACTGATTTGTGAAGTTACTATCTGAGTTAACTTTGATAAGGTTGGCCATGGGAATACGCTAAACTCTCCTCCACAACTTCTCATTTCCTAGAGGCATATATCATCTCCAAGATTTCTATCCTCTAATTATTATTAAAGTCCAACTGTTTTAAAAAAGCATGCTTATGAACATGAACATAATTCATGCCACTGAATTGCACACTTACAATGATTAAACTGTGAAATACTATGCTATATATATATTTACAAAAAAACACTAAAAATATGGCACATCATTCTTTACACATTATTTATATGCAAGATTCAGTTAATAGCTTTGAACAAATCCAATGTTGCTAAAGGAATTTAGGAAATGATATTGTTAAGATATTCTTGGAACAAATCTGTGGTTCCATATGTAACCAAAGACCTTGACCCCTACCTTGGAATTCTGCTTCCTTTTTTTAAGTTTCCCAGAGAATTGGCCCTACAGCTCCTTAGTGTGACTTCTACTGGTCCTTTATAGATTAGGGGTTGGGTTCAAGGGGATCATTCTGGACTGTACATACACATCAATAGAACTGAAAATAAAGCTTAGCTATACAAACTCTTTTATTAAAAACTACTTTGCTCAGGTATATGCCCAGTAACAGGATTGCTGGGTCATATGGCAGTTCTATTGTTAGCTTTTTAAAGAACCTGCATATCTTTCTCTATAGTGGCTGTATCAATTTACATTCCCACCAACATTGCAAGAGAATTTCCATTTTTCCACAACTTCTCTCACATTTATTGTTTGTAGATTTTTTTTTATGATGGTCATTCTGAGTAGTGTGATATGATATCTCATTTTGATTTTCATTTATCTATTAATTAGTGATGTTAAGCATTTTTTATGTGCCTCCCGTACATCTGTATGTCTTACTTGGGGAAATGTCTATTTAGGTCATCTGCCCATTTTTTTATTGTTTTTTTTTCTTTTTTTCTTTTTTTGATATTGAGCTGGATGAGCTATAATTTTGGAGTTGGTTTGGAGATTAATCCTTATCAGTTGCTTCATTCGCAAATATTTTCTCCCATATGTTGGATGCCTTTATATCTTGTTTATAGTTTTCTTTGCATATACCCTGAGAAACCTTAATTCAAAATGACACATGCACCCTAATGTTCACTGAAGCACTGCTTATAATAGCCAGGATATGGAAGCAACATAAATGTCCGTTGACAGATAAATGGATAAAGAAGACATACAATAAACTATTACACAGCCATAAAAAGGAGAAAAATTGGGTCAGTTTTAGAGTTGTGGATGGATCTAAAGTCTATCATACAGAGTGAAGTAAATCAGAAAGAGAAAAGCATATACTCCATATTAAGGCATATTTGTGGAATCCAGAAAAATGCTAAAGATGAGCCTGTTTGCAAGGGGAAATAGAGATGCAGACACATAGATATGGGGTGGGAGAAGGAATTATGGGATGAATTGGGAGATTGGGATTGACATACTGCACAATTGCATTCCTTTCACACGCTAATAAAGTAATGCTCAAGATTCTCCAAGCCAGGCTTCAGCAATACGTGAACTGAGAACTTCCAGATGTTCAAGCTGGTTTTAGAAAAGGCAGAGAAACCAGAGATTAAATTGCCAACATCTGCTGGCTCATCGGAAAAGCAAGAGAGTTCCAGAAAAACATCTATTTCTGCTTTATTGACAACACCAAAATCTTCGACTGTGTGGATCACAATAAACTGTGGAAAATTCTGAAAGAGTTGGGAATACCAGACCACCTGAACTGCCTCTTGAGAAACCTGTATGCAGGTCAGGAAGCAACAGTTAGAACTGGACATGGAACAACAGGATGGTTCCAAATAGGAAAAGGAGTACTTTAAGGTTGTATATTGTCACCCTGCTTATTTAACTTATATGCAGAGTACATCATGAGAAACGCTGGGCTGGAAAAAGCACAAGCTGGAATCAAGATTGCTGGGAGAAATATCAATAATCTCAGATATGCAGATGACACCATCCTTATGGCAGAGAGTGAAGAGGAACTGAAAAGCCTCTTGATGAAAGTGAAAGAGGAGAGTGAAAAAGTTGGCTTAAAGCTTAATATTCAGAAAATTAAGATCATGGCATCTGGTCCCATCACTTCATGGCAAATAGATGGGGAGACAGTAGAAACCATGTCAGACTTTATTCTTTTGGGCTCCAAAATCACTGCGGATGGTGACTGCAGCCATGAACATAAAAGACTCCTTGGAAGGAAAGTTAAGACCAACCTAGACGGCATATTAAAAAGCAGAGACATTACTTTGCCAATAAAGGTCCGTCTGGTCAAGGCTATGGTTTTTCCAGTGGTCATGTATGGATGTGAGAGTTGGACTGTGAAGAAAGCTGAGCGCCAAAAACTTGATGCTTTTGAACTGTGGTGTTGGAGAAGACTCTTGAGAGTCCTTTGGACAGCAAGGAGATCCAACCAGTCCATCCTAAAGGAGATCAGTCCTGGGTGTTCATTGGAAGGACTGATGCTGAAGCTGAAACTCCAATACTTTGGCCACCTCATGCAAAGAGTTGACTCATTGGAAAAGACCCTGATGCTGAGAGGGATTGGGGGCAGGAGGAGAAGAGGATGACAGAGGATGTGATGGCTGGATGGCATCACCGACTCGATGGGCATGAGTTTGAGTAAACTCTGGGAGTTGGTGATGGACAGGGAGGCCTGGCGTGCTGCGATTCATGGGGTCGCAAAGAGTCAGACACAGCTGAGCGACTGAATTGAACTGAACTGATGTGTAAAATAGCTAGTGGGAACCTGCTGTATAGGGCAAGATGCTCAGCTTAGTACTGTGTGGTGAGCTAGAAGGGTAGGATGCAGTAGGGGTGCAGAGAATTCCAATAGGGAGGCAATACATGTATATACCTTTATAGCTGATTCACTCTGTTGTAATTCAGAAACTAACACTACATTGTAAAACAACTATCCCTAATTAAAAAAAAAAAGTCACTGTATAGACCAGGAAGTATTTCAGCATCTCTATTATTGTTGTTATTCAAGTTGTGTCCTTATGTCGTTGTTATTTAATTTGTTGTTGCTAACTTTTGTCCAACTCTTTGTGACCCTCTGTACTCTAGCACATCAGGCTCCTCTGTCTCCCACTATCTGCCAGAGTATGCTGAGATTCATGACAACTGAGTCAGTGATGCTATGTAACCATCTCATCCTCTCCTGCATCCTTTTCCTTTTGCTTTCAAGATTTCCCAGCATCAGGGTCTTTCCAAATGAGTCAGCTTTTGCATCAGGTGGCCAAAGTATTGGAGTTTCAGCTTCAGCATCAGTCTTTCCAATGAGTCTTCAGGGTTGATTTCCTTTAAGTTTGACTGATTTGCTCTCCTTGCAGTCCAAGGAACTCTCAAGAGTCTTCTCCCGCATCACAGTTCAAAAGCATCAATTCTTTGGCCCTCAGCCTTCATTGTGGTTCAACTTTATGAAACAAATTACTCTGTGTTGTATTTTCTCTGAGAGATTTCAATCCAATCCCTATGTCCTGGTCTCAGTTTTATTGTAGAACTAAAAAATTCCCTTCATATCATGACATAAGTCTTAAAAATGAGTAGCCATTCTCCCCAAGTTTGAAAAATAAAACAATTATTAATTATATTATCTCCATATATAAAAATTAACTATTTTGCTGGAAATTTTAGGGAGGAATAAAACTAGTGGCTTCCCTTTCCTTTTGAAATAGCTAATACACTGCTATCGAAGTCTTCAAATATAATTGTTTTGTTTTTGTATTTTTTTTTTGCAGTTGTCACATTTTTATTTATAGTGGTGAAATATCTGTAACATAACACTTACCATTTTAACCATTCTTTTTTTTTCATTTATTTTTATGAGTTGGAGGCTAATTACTTCACAACATTGCAGTGGGTTTTGTCATACATTGACATGAATCAGCCATGGAGTTACATGTATTCCCCATCCCGATCCCCCCTCCCACCTCCCTCTCCACCCGATTCCTCTGGGTCTTCCCAGTGCACCAAGCCTGAGCACTTGTCTCATGCATCCCACCTGGGCTGGTGATCTGTTTCACTATAGATAATATACATGCTGTTCTTTCAAAACATCCCACCGTCGCCTTCTCCCACAGAGTCCAAAAGTCTGTGGTTGTTATTCAGTCACTCAGTCATGTCCAACTCTTTGCATCCCCATGGACTGTAGCATGTCAGGCCTCCCTGACCCTCACAATCTCCTGGAGTTTGCTCAATCTCATGTCCATTGAGTCAATAATAAATCATGTACTTTTATCAATGCAAAAAGTCCTACTACAGTCCTATTTCAGTCTTATCACACTCTTACTTGATTAAATTTGTCATGCTTTGCTTTAAAATATTTACTATTTTTGGTTTAACTGAAACCTAATGCAGATTCTAAAGACATGGCTCCATTCTAAAAATGTTACATGAGAATAGCTATCTATGGAATGCATAATTTCCCATCTTTAGAATACTCCAGTGTTTTCCTCCTTTTATTTATTCTTTATTTATTTTGTCTCATTATAATTAAGCAGCATCAATTGATCAGTTTAGTTTTGGTCTCAAGTTTTAAGTAAATTATTTTTCCCCACAAAAATTCCCTGTTCTTGCAATATATAGAACTATTTTCTAAGTCTTAAACAATCCAAAACGGTGGTAAGGGTAGGTAGGCTTTTTATTTCATATCAAATATCCACGTTAGTCTTCTCACTCAACTTCTGAAAATCAATATTAGATAAGCAGAATTTACTGAAGGTACTCTGCCAGACTTGCTAGTGTTTAAGTTAATTTTATGTGATACTGTCCTTCTTTTAACCCCAACAGAATTTCATGTTTTTAATAATTTATTAAGGCCATTTGCTAGGTGACTTTAACATTCTGGCAGAGTTGTGCTACCTAATAATTTTCAAATAAATAGCATCTATTTTCCCATGATGATATCATAGAATCAATTTCAATTTATAAATTGAGAAAGATGACAGAAACCAAATGTTACAGAATAGTGCTGTGTTCACACTTCAAGGAAAATGATTAGAAGTTGTAAGGACATCATTTCCTTTTGTGCACAATAACTTCATTGGAATAAATGTTATTAAGTCACAAATTAAATATTTTTGCACATCAGATAACTTCACAGTGAAGAATAAAATAGAGGCTGTGGCATAATTACATATGAACAACTCTCTAGAATTTAGCAAGGGTTTGTATTATAACAGGAACAAACTATAGTAACCACATTTTATTGTCTGTTTATGCATTTGCTACCCATTTAGTTCCCAAAAAGTGAATAGAGGAAAAAGATGAGTGATGTGTATTTTCAAAAAAGCTGTAAAAGGTGGAGAGAAATTAATCTTGCCAGGAAATTAATAAAAAGAAAACTAGCAATTGTTAAAATTCTACAATGATTTAGAATTATGCTAAACACTATATTCATGTCTTCAGAGTTGAAGTATGCATTATTTTTCTGACTTTACAGTTAACAGTGATGAGAAGGTTCATAAGACTGATAGTCAGATTCACATCTAGATGTTTTTAATTCCATGAAGTGAGTGAGTGAGTGAAAGTCGCTTAGTAGTGTCTGACTCTTTTGCGACTCCAAGGACTACACAGTCCATGGAATTCTCCAGGCCAGAATACTGGAGTGGGTAGCCTATCCCTTCTCCAGGAGATCTTCCCGACCCAGGAATTGAACCGGGGTCTCCTGCACTGCAGGTGGATTCTTTAGCAACTGAAGTATCAGGGAAGCCCTTTAACTCCATACTCCCTCCCAAACCATCTACAGTAATTAAGGTACAATTTTATCTGTGCATACTGAATGTTATCCAGCTTCAATTTCCAAGGTTGACATAAATATATGGTAATGTCTTTAGCCCTACTGAAATTATTCTTTCAGTTAAAATCAGAAGTGTTTTATGAAATCATCTTCAGTTTTTCTGATTATTATCACTTCCTTATCAAATGGTTTTATTCTTTCTTACTTATTTCTAGTTTATAATCCAAGAAGTGCTACTTCTTTAAAATAGTAAAGCTGGCCTAGTAAGTAGAAGCAAGATATTTAGTAAATTTGAGTAAGGTCTCAAATTAGATGAGCTATAAGTGCCTATATATTATTTGCCTTTAACATTTTAGCACTCAACACAATATCTGTGCACAAAAAGTACAGAAATAATACATTTTAATTGAATGAATGAAAAGATGGACAGATTTTTTTTTTCTTGACTGTATTCCCAATGCCCACAACAATAGTTGGTAGAAAAAAGGCACTCAAAAGCATATAACTTTCCTCTTGTTTTGAGCTCCTAAACAATTTTGTATAATTCAGGGTCTTACTATTATGGAGGATCAAATCAGTCTGTTTGTATTCCCCCAGGATATTGAAATTACATGTCCTGTCAAGCTGATTTTTTTTTTAAGTGAGGATTTCCTTATCTAAGAAATATATTTAATCTTTATTAACTAAGATTATTTCTGATAATGATGAAAATAGAATAATATTTATTATTCTAAGAAACTTAATATCCTCTAGTTGAACAAATTACACTGCATATATAAAACATGGTATCAAGGTACTGATGGCTACCTAAATTTGGAATTTTGATTTAAAGATTATTGGATACTCTTAAACAGTAAAAAAAGAAAAAAAAAGGAAAGAAAAAACATAAATGGACATTAAGGTGATTAAAAAAACTGTTGTCTAGTCACACACTGGATTGTCACCTAGCATCTTAAAAGCCTAAACATGAATAAATATAAAAAAATATAGTATTGAATGAATGAGAAAATTGCAAAGAGATAACATCAGTGCATTAAACTTGTTCAGTCATAACACTTGATTTCCCCTTTGGAGAAACCTTCACACAGAAGCTGCTATTCTAGGCAAGGGTTGTAATAGAATGAACAAAACAATATACATTTTAAAATAAATAGTTTATATTTTCACAATAACATAATAATGTAACAAAATTCAAATATGCACATGGTAGTGATATTGCTAAGCTTCTTTCATTTTTTTTAAATCTGAAGAAAAATATGGCAATATGCAAATATGTTTGCATTTGATATTTAGGGCTGGGTTCATGAGTGACTGCCACTTTATTTTTCTTGACATTTTAAAGTTTAATTATTTTACAAGTAAAGCTATTTTAATAACCATATACATATATAAATATGGTCTAAACACATAACAGAATCATAGCAACTTGGTGACTAAGAGTTAAGAACATTGATCTTTGATCTAAATAGGAGGAAATAAAAGAAATGCCTCATGGTGAATAAAGGAAAACATCCTGTTCTTGCACAGTTCAGAATTTGAGTTAGCAGTCTGCTTTCAGTTTCAGCATTGACGTTTCAGTCCTTCCAACTTCCTCTACACATTCTTCTGCTTCTGGAGCGGCAGCAGCTCTCCTGGCTGCATTGGCTGTATTTGGCAGTCATAATATAAGAAATAAGCCAAGTGCTTGAATCTGTCTTTTTTTTTTTAATTCATTCTTCCTTTTGTCTATGCTTTTAAAACAATATCTACTACTTCAAACCATTCGTTGGCAAATTGTATCATGCTTGGATCACCATCAATAGTGGTGTTAACACAAAATGACTCCTGCCAGAAACTCACGTTCTGCGGCACCAGTGGCCTTACTGGTCATCAAGCCAGCGCACCTGCTGCTCATGCAGAATCAGGCTGCTGATAAAACCATAATCCCCTCATGGCTCATCAGTTTAGCTTTGAAAGCAACTACAGGCACGTAGGAATATTTCAAGGAAAGAGTGAAGACATTCCCAGGATTTATTTTTTTCTGTAAGGTTTTTTCTACATTTTCCTAATCCATGCATGTGCGCTAAGCTGCTTCAGTTGTGTCCAGTTCTTTGTGACCCTGTGGACTGAAGCTCCCTAGGTTCCTCTGTCTATGGGATTCTCCAGGCAAAAAAATGGAGTGGGTTGCCATGCCCTCTTCCAGAGGCTCTTCTTGTTTCAGGGATCCAACTTGTGTCTCTTCAGGCTCCTGCATTGCAGGCAGATTCTTTATTGCTGAGCCACCAGGGAAGCCCCCTCTTAATCCAAAAATAACTACTTTTATGCTTTTCAGAACTAGTAGAAGAGTGAGTTAAGTCTTCAAACTGGAAACTGGACTCAAATAACTTCTTCTTTTTCCAGTTATTTCAGCTGTCAACATGGGCATGTCTATATTAATCCTTAAGTGTGCATGTTAGGAGGCATTTGGGGTAAAATTTCTCTTAGATGTAAAACTCTAATCTGAAATTTTCTTCCTTCCTTAAATTTCCTATTTGAATTAATATTATGGTTCAAAATATTGTCATCACTGAATGGAGTTTCCTTCTATCTACCTCTCAATAAAACTTGACTTGTTTTCAATCCCAAAAAAGTGAAGTTTCAATTGTTGTTGGAGAATCACAGTTCAGGTAATAAAAACATAATTTTCTAGAAAGCTCTGTGTTCTGATGCTTAATGCTCCCATTACAAGAAAAGAAGCTCAGCTAAAACCACACTTACTCTAAAATCCCTCACCAATCCTCAGTCTCATGGAAATAGTTGTGGCTTATGAGTGTGTTAATATATATTAACTTATGAATTTAATAAAACATTGAAAGTTCATTTCACCATAAAATATATACTGCATTCTGATAAAATAGAAACTTAAGACAGGTCATTTATATTTAGATCTTAAGTAGAAAAATTTGCAGAATATTTTGTTTATCAAGGTAGCTGACTTATACATGAAAACAAAATATAAAAAATAACTTTTACATATTAAAACCATTACTGATTAAGATTTACATAAAATATTTATGTGTTGTTGTTCAGTTACCAAATTGGCTCTGACTCTTTGCAACCCCATAGACTGCAGCATGCCCGGCTTCCCTGTCCCTCACCATCTCCTGGAATATGCTCAGATTCATGTCCCCTAAGTCGGTGAAGTGAAGTCGCTCAGTCATGTCCGACTCTTTGTGACCCCATGGACTGCAGCCTACCTGGCTCCTCCCTCCATGGGACTCTCCAGGCAAGAGTACTGGAGTGGGTTGCCATTTCCTTCTCCAGGGGATCTTCCCAACTCAGGGATCAAACCTGGGTCTCCAGCATTCCAGGCAGACGCTTTAACCTCTGAGCCACCAGGGGAGCCCTACTAAGTCGGTAATGCTGTCTAACCATCTCATCCTCTCCTGCCCACTTCCCCTGCCTTCAATCTTTCCCAACATCAGAATCTTTCTCAATGAATCGGCTCTTCACATCATTTGACCAAAGCACTGGAGCTTCAGCTTCAGCATCAGTCCTTCCAATGAATATTCAGGGTTGATTTCCTTTAGGATTGACTGGTTTGAATTCCTTGCAGTCAAAGAGACACTGAGGAGTCTTCTCCAGCACCACAGTTTGAAAGTATCAAATTTTCAATGCTCGGCCTTCTTTATGGTCCAGCTCTCACATCTGCATATGACTACTGGAGAGACCATAGCCTTGACTATATAGAACTTCATCAGCAAAGTGATGTCTTTGCTTTTTAACACACTGTCTAGGTTTGTAATAGCTTTCCTGTCAAGAATCAATCATCTTCTAATTTCATGCAGTCACCATCAAAGAATAGGAAATCTGTGACTGCTTCCACATTTCCCCCTTCTATTTGCCATAAAATTATGGGACCAGATGTCATAATCTTTGTTTTTTAGTATTCATGTATGCTTATATTTAGTATGTATATATCAGATATGCTCATGAACATGTTTATGTGTGTTACATACTATGTTTATATATTATAATATGTTTATATTATGCAATATATAAGCATAACAAATAAACAGTAAAATCCAATTATGTCAGAAAGCAGACATAAGATATTTGAAAGTTATTTTATAATACTCAAGAAAGTATATGCATGAACAAAAATAGCATTACCCAAGCAAAGATAATTCGATCTACCTCTCATATAATTATACACATACTTATCTGTCTTTTCTTTGGCCTTTACAAGTGGGTTTGGCTTAATGTTGAATAAAATTTATTTTTGGCAAATATTTTATACATGAGATTTGGTTTATTTTGATAAAATTAAAATTTAAAGACCACTTCTTTCCATGATTATTTTGATGTCTGTAACTTCCAAATGAAGGAAATGCTTTCAACATATGGATGGGGTTAAGATGCCATCTGTACCCTGCATGGTGCCTCATACATACTAAATATTGGGATAGCTTTTCAATAACACTTCTCCTAATTGAAAAGTAAAAGAAAGGGATACTCAACATATACTCAAATTATTATTACCATGAAGCTTCCAGGATATAATATATAAATATTCAAAACATAAGATATACTAGAAAGTATTCCTTTGTAAAACTGATGAGATTATTGGAACTGTGGATTTAAATATATGCAGAATTTTAAATTAATTCATAATATATAAATTAAATCTGGTTAGAAAACAAGCATTATTATGTTAAGTATACAGGTAGATATTTCGAATGTCATTTTGAAAAGGAAATTCATTCTAGATTTTGTATGGTAGAATCAGTATCATTATCACTATTTGTTTTTTATTCCCTAACTAGAGATACTTAGCTATTATTTGCTGCAAACTATGAAATTAGTTCATTTTTACCTTAAGGTACAAAATTTAGATGCAAAGCAATAAAGTGAGGTTTCTTCCTTCAGCTATATTTACACTTATAATAATCTGATTCTATCTAATGAGTAGCACGTAAGTAGTTAGGAATTACTAATAACAGTACTGTGGAATTGTAAACAAAGAGAACACAATCATTCCTCTAGTCCTCTCTGTCACACACACACACATACACTGAAAGTGTTGTCTGGTATAATTAGGACTGGCTTTATGAGCAGACAAGTAAATATGAAAAATATCTGAAAAAAACCCATCTGCTCCTTTTTCTTAGTCGCCAAATGCTTTGTCTCAAGACTGGCTTTGTGTTCACAAATAAAGATTTATTTCTATGATATTAAGCAAGAAGTTGATTCATGAGTAACATCAATTAACTATTATCATCATAACAACAGTAAAATAATTTCTTATGAAAGATCAAGTCTTGTGGGCAACGAACATGGGATATAGGATGAAGAGCAGACTCAATGTTAGATTAAGTGCTTTCAAATGCTTTTGAGTAGCAAAATAAGCATATGTTTAACTGTGGCTTTTTTTTTTTCTCTCTAAGTAATGGGGATTGAGTTTCCTAAAACTAAGTGAATAATTATATATGTCAAAACACTTGTGTCAAACACTTATGCACACCTATGGGAAATTCATGTTGATGTATGGCCAAAGTCAAACTAATATTGTAAAGCAATTACACTTCAATTAAAAATAAATAAATTTTTAAAAGTGCAAAAGTACTGGTGTTACAATGAAATACTTAGATGTATGCATACTAAGTAGCTTCAGTCGTGTCCAAATCTTTGAGACCGCATAGACTGTAGCCTGCCAGGCTCCTCTGACTGCGCGATTCCCCAGGCAAGAATACTGAAACGAGTTGCCATGCCCTCTTCCAGGAGCTCTTCCTAAACCAGGGATTGAGTCCTCATCTCCAGAGTCTCCTGCATTGCAAGTGGATTCTTTACTGTGTGCCACTAAGGAAGCATGTGTGTGATCTTACCCTTATGGAAACCATGGCCAGAGATGTGTTTTCTATTTAATTCTTAAACAGAACCTCAAATTGGGTTCTACATCAGTGACAATTATATTTAACTATCTTTGGTTTTTGTAAGACATCTATATTCAGAAGTGGAAAGAAGAATTAAAGGAATAAAATCAATATGGCACACACCAACTTAAGCTTTTCTATTATTTTGAAAAGTTGAAAGTCTATACTTTCAATAATCATTGGTGGCTTATTTTATTTTTATACTTATATAATTTTAGAGGAATCCCATAGATAGAGGAGTTAGTGAGGCTATCGTCCATAAGGTCACATAGAGTCTGACATGATTGAAGCTACTGAGGACGCAAGATCACACATGTTATTCCTATATCATTTCACTGATCTCTCTGTTCTCTTCAAATTCATAAGTAGCAGACACAGTATTCATCTTAGTTGCAATTAAGCATACCTGCACACATATAAATACATTTATGTATGTATACATATATATGGTGTTAACGTCAATTTTTTATTTTTGTCACCTCAGCTCATGTTTATAAGTAATTTTTGAAACATTAAAGAAAATTTGATTGTAACATGATTTTCCTCTATCTTTGCTAAAAGGAAAAAAAAATGTACTGTTGATTTATAACTCTATTCTGCCCCTGTGCTGATCTTTTTTCTAGTTTTTGTTATGTAGTCACAAGGTTACCACAAAGTGACATGAAAATTGTATTAAAATAATAAAGCCAATAATTCAGAGTAAATGGTTTGGGAGTCCTGCTTGAATACCTTTCAAATTTGTTCATGAATAAAGAACCTTATTTTATTGGACTAAATATATTATCAAAATCTAAAAATTTATTCACATTGACACTGTGAATTATTTTCTAAGTTCAGTAATTTTGATGCCTGTCTTGATTTGTAAATCAGCATATTGTTGCCTAAGCATGCACAGGATATTATGTGCGTTGTAAAATGAGCAGTAAATGATTTTCTGTACTGTTGTTCTTAATGAGAGAATACAAAGTTATTCAGAGAGCTACAATTGTGAAATAGTTTCTCTGCTGACCTAGAGTAATCTGTGCTCTATCTCAACTGAGTTGACGAACATTAAAATTATGGGAGATAAGTTTCAATATTTAAGTAACTACTGCTACCACTGTAAACTGCCTGGAACTTTACCATTTATTTATCTTGTATAGCTCTTTTAATTTTCCTTAAAACATTCTGAATAGTAGCACTAAAGTAAATCCATAAACATTTAAAAGTTTACAGTATAGTTTTCAAGGTTGTATTTTTAAGATATATAGAATAAATATGATATACTTCTATATATATATAAAATATATGTAGGCAAAACAAGTTATTTAAATGTTAAGACTATCCCTAGGCTTTAGTTAAATATAAAAATCTATACATTTGTAAAAATATTAACCTTAAAATATTTACGGAGAAGGCAATGGCACTCCAGTACTCTTGCCTGGAAAATCCCATGGATGGAGGAGCCTGGTAGGCTGTGGTCCATGGGGTCGCCAAGAGTCGGACACGACTGAGCGACTTCCCTTTCACTTTTCTCTTTCACGCACTGGAGAAGGAAATGGCAACCCCCTCTAGGGTTCTTGCCTGGAGAATCCCAGGGATGGGGGAGCCTGGTGGGCTGCCGTCTATGGGGTCGCACAGGGTGGGACACGACTGAAGTGACTTAGCTTAAAATATTTAAATCATAAAAACAAATGTTTTGAATATGGAGATATCAAAGAGAGAGGGATACATCGGACGATTGGAATCGACATATATATATGTGGCAGTGGTGGGGGGTGGGGGAGTGGGGTTGGCGGGGCGGGCTGGGGGAGGGAATTATTACCTTGCATTGTAAATGCTAATCAAGAAAAAAGGAGTCTGATGGAAGAAGCACGGATTATTTTAAATTGTTGAAAAGCATCAACTAGCAATTATTTAAGACCATGTACACACACACTAAGTATGAAGGCAATGGCAAACATATATATTTAAATAAAATCACTCAGTTTTAAGTGGAGCAATACAATGATTTCAATTATGCTTTTAAAGACAAATAGAGTCAGAATAAGGGCTTTCTAAGTGAGTAAACTCTGGGAGTTGGTGATGGACAGGGAAGCCTGGCGTGCTGCGATTCATGGGGACGCAGAGTCGGACACGACTGAGCCACTGAACTGAACTGAACTGAAGTGATGCAGTGGTTAAAAAAATCTGCCTGCTAATACAGAAGACTCAGGATAGACTCAGGAACTATCTTCCTAGTTTGGGAAGATATCCTGGAGGAAAAAGTGGCAACCCACTTTGGTATTCTTATCTGGAAAATTCCATGGAGGGAGGAACCTGGCAGGATACAGTCCATGGGTAGGAAATAGTAGGACACTACCAAGCAGCTGAACATGCACATACACACAGGGT
Source organism: Odocoileus virginianus (assembly GCF_023699985.2). NCBI lineage: Eukaryota > Metazoa > Chordata > Mammalia > Artiodactyla > Cervidae > Odocoileus > Odocoileus virginianus. The sequence continues at coordinate 21,441,820 of NC_069698.1, forward strand.
CAGAATAAACTAATGTCACCTTTAAAACAAATTAAACTTAAAAATCTTGTATGCCCTTCTATTTAGACACACATTTTAGCAGAAACATGACAATTTTTCATCCCTGTACATCTATACATGATGATAAATTTTAAATATATAAACCTCTTCTGAACTAAATCCAATTTCTAGCATCCATGTTTAAAAATATTCTCATTCAATAAAATCTCAAAGATAATACAAAACATCCTAGAACACAGATAACATTAATTTTGAAGTACAAGCATTAGATCAATGTATTACTATTTACTACACTGAGTTTTTATTCCAACATATACCATGAACTCTTTTAACTCTGAGCAAGTACTTTGGCTCTTTTCTGATAAAGTGGCTAAGTGAAAAATTTGTTTAATGCCTCTGGGGGATAGTTTTGGATGCTTACTCCTAAAGCTAGGGAGTGAAACTTTTATAGTACTTATTTTTAATGTTCTAATAGCTTTAAGAGTTTAGTTTTAATTCTTTTCTTAATCACTAAGGTACTGGGGCCACCTTCACTTCTGAATGTGGATATATAAATACAGATTACTGGGTTCCACATTAGTCCTGAATCAGAATCTCTGGCTCCTGAGAAGGCATTTTGAAAATGTTTTCCTGGGAATCTTGGTTTGAGAACCACTGCCTTATTTAAGAACATTAGAATGCTTTACAGATTTCACATATATCAGTTAAATAGAATCAAATAATTCTAAGTTTTTATGAAAGAATTGAGACCGAGTTAAGTAAATTTCCCAGGTGACAGTACATAGTATGTGTAGCAGAGTGTCTCAGATCAGTTTTTCTCAAAATCAGACATCTCTGCAGCACTAAACAATTACATAACTATGGGAATATCATGCTCCTGGCAAATCACTTACATATATATATATATGTAGAAAGAAAATTATTTGCTTCTATTTTTTAAAACAGAATGCAATGAAGTCTCTAAAGTATCTGATATATGGTAGATGCTCAGTAATTAATCACTATCGTCAACAGCATCATGACTAACTTTCCAGTCCTAACTCCAGCTCTTTTGTAGATGTGCATCTATGTTTCCTCCTCTCATGTTCACTATCTACTGACTTAGCTACTCCTAGTGTTGTTTATTTAATTATGCATGTAAATAATTTTACCTTCATTATAGAAAATAAAAAATTACATTTATAAGAATATAATGTTAACATATGTAAGCAAGCATTTATACTAAAAATATAATCTTTTTTTAAATTAAAACCAAGATGCATTTATAAAGGAACAAATAGTTGTAGCATCCCATTCCAATGAGATTGACCTACATAATTTTTGTCTTCTTAAAACGTTTTCAGAGAGATTTAATTATAAGTTTTATGGATTTTGATATATGATGAAATACAACAGTATCCAATTTGTTTTTTAAATAGCAACAAGCATTGTAGAAATGATTTCTAATTTTAGCTTTACTTTCCTAATTATTTGATCTCTAATGAATCAATTATCACATTTATATCTCAGTTCCATCACTTATAAATAAAATGTTTGGAGCGTTAATATGCAAAGTTCTTTGCACTTTCAACTTTTTAGAATTCTAAGCACTGCATTTTTTAATCCATAAATTTTACGCCGCTTATCCCACTGATTGACTCTGATAAACCATAAAAGTAGCATGAATGATAAAAAATTTTAAATAGTAATTACAATAAATCTTTATTTACAATTTAAGAATGATACTGCAAATTTAAAATATTTCATTTCTGTGAAAAAAGGCATGCATGTATAATCACAAAAACATTATAATTTAATTAATTTAATATTCCTTTTTCCAAATCAATAATTATATGTAAAATACTTGGAATTAAAAGAAGTAAAATGGAAGTAATGCATGCATTCCTTTGATTCATTGAACAAAGGCCTTTTCCTTTTCATAGGAAAAAAGGCTACTTATGGTACATTCCAAACTCACAGTCCAGCAGAAGGGACAGATATTAATCATGTCAGTAATTATAAAATTCAAACACAGTACAGGCTTCAAAAGAGACATTATTGCAACTATAAAATAAAATAATAAAGGTTTGCTAATCACAGTCATCAGTGAAGGATTTTCTAAGGAAATAATCATTAAATTCAAGTCTAAGACATATATTTTAGTAGAGAAGAAAATTAAAAAAAAATTATTATTTAGCTTTGGGAAAGGCATAAACAAAGACTTGTGGAGTGAAATGACATTGTCACAAGGGATTGACCAGCCTGTGGCCAGGACAAAGAGTGCCAAGGGGAGCTTAGTTCAAGATGAGCCTAGAGAGGAAGGTACAGGAATGAGAAAGCAAGATTTTCTAGGTCAAGTTAAGAAATTTTATCTTTTCCCTCATAATAATGGAAACTTTTGGTGAAAAAAGGACTTTTGGATTTAGCAATACAATTAGTTGCTTTAAAAATCTTTTATATGAGTTAAGGGAATTTCAAGAATAAGTTGATTTGATTTGTGATAATATAGTTTACCAATAGGAAAGAGCATGTCTTACCCAGCACATTGGAATCACCCAGAGGACTTAACATCAAATTTCTTATTCAATATGTGTAGGTTAGATCTTGAGAATTTGTTCTTGGAGCAGATTCTAATGTGTTGTCATGTGCTGTTGTGGAGACAACATATGGAGAACCACTGATTTCAATGAATGTATCACAGACCTAAACTTTTGAATCTCCTAAGTATCAGATTCTTTTGTGAGTTTTTCTGAACCAGATCAGGATCAATTCATAGCTTACTGTCTTTGAATCTAAAATATACAATGCAGCCTGTATCTTTTCAACCCCAGAAATATTGGATAGCGGTAGTGTCGTGTGTGTTCTTACTTGCTTAGTTATGTCCAATTCTTTGACTGTAGCTGCCAGGCTTCTCCATCCATTGGATTTTCTAGGCAAGAATACTGGAGTGAATTGTCATTTTCTTCTCCAGGGTATCTTCCCGACTTAGGGATCTTTTATATCTCCTGCATGGGCAGGCAGATTCTTTACCACTGGAGCCAGCTGGGAAGTTCCAGATAAAGTTGTAGTACAAAGTAATTAATTAAAGCACAAATGCCAGGAGCATACCACTTGGGTTCAAATCCTAAATTCACCAAAGTTCTGTGACCTTAAACTACTCATTCACCACTCCCTAACTCATCTGTAGAAGTCTATGGTAGTAACTACCTCCTAAGTCTGTGGTTGGAGAAGAAATGGCAAACCACTCCAATATTCTTATCTGGAAAATACCATGGACAGAGGAGCCTGGTGGACTACTGTCTATGGGGTTGCAAAGAGTCAAACACAATGTAGTGACTAAACAACAGTATGTGGGGATTATTAAATAAGTTAATATATTATGTAAGTGATGTATGTGTTGCTATAATTATTATCATTTTTCTTTTCTCGTTTTTAATAAAAATAAATCAATTTAAATTTCTTTAATAACTAAAGAGTATGAACAGTGAACACATTTATTAGTTATTTGTGTTTCTTCTTTAATCAAGTATATGTTCTTATTCCTTAATGTTCTTCTACTGATTATTCACTTACTATAAACTACATGGAAAAACTCTGTTATATGAATATGTGTATATATAAATAGCCCTTGTTATCCCTTTTATGCACGTAACTGTTTTTAAGGTCAAGAGCAGTTCAAAATCAACTAGCACATGTATCATGCATGTGTCTCCAATTCAGTATTTGTCAGACCAGGCACTCCTGTTACATTTGTCTTTTGTGTATTCTCTGTCTTAATATTAGTTTATATTCATTGTGACTTTCATTTCACTACTGTTAACTCTGCAGGTTGCTTTGCCCTTCTGCATGTTTCCTGACTAATTTGATTCTGGTATCAGAAAATGAATTCCACAGATGTGAGCGTGTCATTAGCCAAATACTTAACATGTGCTAATATGGACCCCTCGAGACTCTTCCTGCAGCTCTCTATTTAGAGGGCTTGCATTTATTGATTGTGCTTACTCATATGACCAGGTTTTCTTTCAGGTATTTATCCAATGAATTTATAGGTATCTATTATGTAGTACTAAACAAATGCCTTTCTCAAACTTAAGCATGTAATGTCCTTTCATTACTTTTATCTCCTAAGTTAGGAGAGATGCCAGTGAAGGCTATTACAATGTATGACATGACCTACTTTTAACTAATTCATATTTGCCACTTACTTTATTAGACACCTTTCTCCCCGGTGTTCACATTTGGACTCTTTAATTATATGCTCAGCCAAAGACTTCTAATATATGAAGGCAATTTAGGAGGCAAGGAAGTAAAGTTCCGCATGCATTTCAAGATACAAAAATAAAGACAAAAGGAGGAAAAAAACAGTATTGCAATTCTAGAAGGATTTGCCTTCCTGTAGTCTTCAGCCTTAAAATTGTCTTTAAGATCCTAGGTTATTTCTAATTTTGGCCCTTAAATTACATCCTACACATTCCAGACAGCCAGGACTGTCTTTCTCTGCTTTTTCTTATTATTATTCTGATTGTTTAATGCATTGCAAATGGGAACTCTGAGACTCCAGACTTCTTTCTCCCCCTTGAAACCTCTAAATAATTAATTAGACTGTTGAGCTCTCACTGCTGAAAATTTCCCCTTCATGTTGGCTAGCGTGGCACACATTTACCCTCAGGCAAAGCTGAAGGCTAAAACAGTTTTATATTAGCTAAACATCTTCAACTATGGCATGCTATCTCTGAGGTCATAACATGAAATCACTCAAGCCCGGTGAAAGAAGGTGAAATCAGTAGAGCTTTCAGATATATGTGAGGATTAAATGTGTGTTCCAAGCAAGCTGCCAGCAACTTGAAATCCAAATCACCTATGACTTAAAATGACGGTATGTGTTTAATAGTACCACAGAGAATGTCTGAGGCCCACAGTCTTATACAACACACTGTCTAAAGTGTTCCAAGGGAGCAGAGATAGATGGTGGTTTGTTTATTAACTCCTCCTCCAAAATCTTAAAAGTGTCCATTATGATCCTTTTTAAACTAAAATAGGAATACTATGGTTTCCCTGGTGGCTGAGTTGGTAAAGAGCCTGCCCACAAGGCGGGAGATCTGGGTTCCATCCCTTGGTTGGGAAGATCCCCTGGAGAAGGGAATGGCAAACCAATCCAGTATTCTTGCCTGGAGAATTCCATGGACGGAGGAGACTGCTGGGCTACAGTCCATGACATCACAAGAGTCGGATACGACTAAGTGACTAACTTTCAACTTTCATAGAAAAGCTCTGAAATTCTCCAACTCATTGTCTGATCTATATATTGGCTGTAGGTAAACAATAGGGGCCTCTCTTGGTAGGTTCTCCCACAGGAAAGACACAGATATACTTTGGGAGAGTCCACTCTCTTCTCAACAGTAGCAAGTTATCAGCAAGCTGCAGCACCGCTCCTGAGAGCGGAGGAGGGTTGGGCCGTAAACGAGTGGCCGGGCGCTTCGGGCAGGCCATGGAGCAGTAGCAAAGGCAGTGCGAAGAAGCCTGTTTGGGGGCCTGTGTTCACCCTGGTTTGTGGCTAGACAAAGTGTTCATTTTCAACAGTGTCCTAATCTTCCAAAGCAGAATTAGAAGCTTTCTCTGTAACAGTTGACACTCGTATGTACTGTATACTGTATGCTATTCTGTAGAACAAAGATAAGCTATTTGGTCTAACTTAAAAAGGGATGCATAAAGCCTGAATAAGCCCACCCCTACCAGACTCCAGGAGTTTACTCTGGGATATTCTTTAAAACACAAAACACAATCAAATGGAAATGAGCCAATTTGCTGGGGAAAAAAACAGAAACTCCAGGGATTTCATCGTCTCAGCAGCGTAATGAGAGAGTAAATTCTCTCCTATTTAGTGAATATGATGGGAGACAGTGTGCATTAATTTATGTCATCCACTCTTAATCTCTTATCCTTCTTTCCCTTCACAACAAATACTTTCTGTCATAATAATTCTGAATTCAGTTACTGGGCACTTATTGTCTGGTAAGCACTATGGAAGTCTTCTATAAAGTCCATTATTTCTTTAGTCATTCTAAAACACTATTAAGTTGGAACCATTTTACAGATAGAGAAACTGACTCTTGCAAAGTAAAATAACTCTCCCCAGTTAATGTAACAAGAGCCAGAGACAAAGCTGGATTGCAACTCAATTCTGGTAACTGAAATTTAATTCATAAACAAAGCATGACACTACATTCTCTGTTATGTCCATAATGTGCAGCAATTATTCACATAAAGTTCTCCTCCCTTGCCCAGCCACTGAAAGAAAGAATGGGTCTTTAAAAAAAAATATGTCTTACTTAATCCATCATAACAAAAATATTATTTCAATGTGTTAACAATATTTTAAACAACGAGACATTTTACTCTTTTGGTATTGTTTTAAAAGACAAGTATATTTTAGATTCATCTGATTTGTAGACTTCATAAAATGTACAGTTGAAAAAAATAGATTTAAATACCCATAACATACTTAAAAATGTTTTCTGATAACTGAATCAAGTTAATAGTTTTAAAACCCAAACATATTAAAACAAAAAATTCAGATCCATCATTTCACTGACTTGATTTAACATGCTCCATAACATAATGGCCAGTGACTTCCATACTGTTTCAGGCAAATGCAGAATAGAGGTTTGTCCAAGTGTGATATCCAGACCAGCCTTGGTCTTGCTACCGAATGATATGGGTGATTGTTGCCTTACCTATCTAGGCCAACTTATTCTAAAAGTAGATTGTATGATTGTGGAGATGGCTTATGATCTCCATGCTAAGATCTTTACTGCTGTTTTCAGTGTTTGTCTAAATATTGACTGTCTTAATCATAAATGGTGTCAATAATACCCTGAAAGAAAAACAAGAGTTAGTTACTTAGTTGTATCCATTCTTTGTGACCCCACGAACTGTAGCCTGCCAGGTTCCTCTGTCCATGGAATTCTCCAGGCAAGGATACCAGCATGGGTAGTCATTCCCTTCTCCAGAGGCTGCTCCTCACCCAGGGATCAAACCCATGTCTCCTGCACCATAGACATACTCCTTACCATCTGAGCCGCCAGGGAAGCCCTTTCTGTTATTGTTCAGTCGCTGAGTCATGTCCAGGTCTTTGTGACCCTATGGGCTGCAGCACACCAGGCTTCCCTGTCCTTCACTATCTCCTGGAGTTTGCTCAGATTTATGTCCGTTGAGTCAGTGATGCTATCTCACCATCTCATCCTCTGCCTCTCTCTTCTTTTGCCTTCAAACTTTCCCAGCACCCGGGTCTTTTCCAGTGAGTCAGCTCTTCTCATCAGGACTCAGAGTATAGACCTTATGTCACCTTAAGATACTTCACACATTGGACAAAGTGGAGCTTCGACTTTGTGCCTGTCTTTTTTGTTTTTTTAAAATAAGTGTTATTCAGACTTATAACATTTTTTGACCTGGAATGGACCTAATAATTCATCAAATCCTTCTATTTTAAAGCCAAATAACTTATGAGGAAACCAGACACTAAGTAGGTTAGTTTTGGAACTGACGGTAGAATCAGGATCCCTAACTGTGAGGTCAACCTTCTTTCCACAATATCAGACAGCATCTTATAACAAAAAATAAAATAAGTCTTGCTGAATTATTAAATGTTGCAAGTGGATTTTCAATATGTAATTACTGCTTAGGATCTGATTTAATTATTTGGATAATCCACTTTATATTTTTTGGCTAATTGCTGCCATCCATTGCACTGTATAATTCAAACAATCATAAATAGTAGCTTGAATTTTGTGAAATTACTATGCCAAAATTTCCAAGCACTTAGTACTGAACAAATATTTGCAAATAACTACCCATTTGCTGTATAGTAAATTGCAAATCTACTTCCACTAGCTTGAAAAAAATGTTTTTCAAATGAAATTTTATATCAAAAAATGATCAATTTACTTTATACATATTCATCAAAATAATACATACTCAACAAAATATATTATGTTTAAGACTTTGAATCCTTACTCAAGATTTATTTTAAAAATAAGAAATCTTCTTGTTTTCATTTTAACCACAAAAAGCTTACAAAAAAAAAGTTTGTTAGACAATATCAAATATAAAACTCTGTGATGGAAAAAGATGGTGTTTGATATATTTTTCTCTGGTAAGTATAAATGGAATCTTGAATTTTATGCCTCATAATTTTTTCCACTGACTATTTCTTAAATTATATAATGCTCCATTTATATTCCCTGGCTTCATTTGACTCACTTCGTTCCTTTTGATTGAATGATCCATGCTTCCCAACCAAAAGATAGACATTAACAGGGAACTAACCTCAATGAAGTGGCTATCATTTTAGGATTTTGGACATCTAGATTCTATATGTGAGCAAATTGCAGTTGATAATCTGCAGCTCAGTTTACTATATTTTCTATCCTTTTTTAGTCTTTTTATCCAATTAATCTTTCCTCATATAACTTAATGATAGCTGTATCCTCTTTTATTTCTGTGGACACATTCCAGTGTTAGCAAATGCCATGTTGCATATCTTCAGACGATCTTTCTTCTGGTCAGCTTTTAAAACAAAAGAATAAGCTGGGAAGGATGAAAAATAAAGAAGGCAGAAATGCCTCCTACATCTGTCATCAAGTGGAAAGAGAGGGAGGTGGTATGATTAGCCATTTTAATTGTTCATTTGAATTCCCATTTAAATAAAATCTGGATGATGCTATCAAAGAAGCAACTCAAAATGTAAAAATTCCAGGCAAATCTTAGTATCTCTGCAGGTGATTAATTGCCTTAAAAAATTAAAGAGACATCAAGATTGACAAACAACAGGCCTACCCAAGATTTGCTCAGCATGATGCTAGAATTTTGAAGAACATCCTTATCAGATCACCCTCTTAGGCATGTAAAAATCTATATATCCCAGTGAGTTGAGCAAAAGGCAATGAGGTAATATAATTTAGGACATTCTTAAGAGCTATTCCTGTGTTATGAGCTGCCATAGTCAGGTATATTTCAGGTAACCACAGTACTATTCTCTATAGTATGCACTACTTAGTTCAAAGAAAAAAAGATCTTCCCCTAAGAAGTGTGAATTTCTCCATATGTGGTCATCTGTTCTTGCGCTAGGAAACTGGATAGAAAAAAAAAAAAAAAACTGAGCTGAAACTAGAAGGCATTCTTATCTACACATTTTCATTCTAAGATTTAAATGTCTGGTATGCTGAGAGTCTAAGACAGAGTCCCTGATTCTTGTTCATCCAACCTAGTCGATAAAAAGTCAGACCTCAGAGCTTTTTTTTTTTTTTTTGTGTGTAGGTTGGAAAGGAAATAGATGATGTCTTGGAAAGAATCATGTTTCATAGTTCTGATCCCAAGCCACAATTGTGGATATTCAGGATATGTAACAGTGATGATGGTTCTGCCCAAGGCTGTTCTGCCAATATTGGATGTATTCAACCTAGATGTGACAAAAAGATCTTTTACAAGTTGCAAAGCATCTAAGTAATATGAGATTGAACGAGTGAATACAAAAGACCCTCCCTATATTCTTCCCTTAACTCCCTTTATCTCCTCCTTTCTTTATTTTCTGACACTTCATAAAAGATATCCATTGTCTATTACATCCAATCTTGAAATTCTACTCTGATAGTAGATTTATTGCATCACTTGGCCTATTCTCATGCATCTCTCTTTAATCAATTGCTTGGGCTTCCACACTTTTAGATTTCATACTAAAGGAACTATAATATTATTCAGCACACTGCCTGGAATATAATCACTATCATCTGGAATTTTTATAAAAATAAACTGTATTAATGTTAAGGTTAAATTATAAACTACCGCACAATTGCACTTATCTCACATGGTAAAGTAATGCTCAAAATTCTCCAAGCCAAGGCTTCAACAATAGGTGAACCGTGAACTTCTAGATGTTCAAATTGGTTTTAGAAAAGGCAGAGGAACCAGAAGTCAAATTGCCAACATCTGTTGGATCATTGGAAAAGCAGGAAACTTCCAGAAAAACATCTATTTCTGCTTTATTGACTATGCCAAAACCTTTAACTGGGGGAATCACCACAAACTGTGGAAAACTCTGAAGGAGATGGGAATACCAGTCCACCTGACCTGCCTTTTGAGAAATCAGTATGTAAGTCAGGAAGCAACAGTTGAACCTGGACATGGAACATGGTTCCAAACAGGACAAGGAGTACAGGAAGGCTGTATATTGTCACCCTGCTTATTTAACTTCTATGCAGAGTACATCATGAGAAAAGCTTGGCTGGATGAAGCACAAGCTGGAATCAAGATTGCCGGAAGAAATATCAATAACCTCAGATATGCAGATGACCCCACTCTTAGGCAAAAGTGAAAAAGAACTAAAGAGCCTCTGGATGAAAGTGAAAGAGGAGAGTATAAAAGTTGCCTTAAAGCTCAGCATTCAGAAAACTAAGATCATGGCATCTGGCCCCATCACTTTAGGGCAAATAGATGGGGAGACACTGGAAACAGTGTCAGACTTTATTTTTTGGGCTCCAAAATCACTGCAGATGGTGATTGCAGCCATGAAATTAAAAGATGCTTACTCCTTGGAAGGAAAGTTATGACCAGCCTAGACAGCATATTAAAAAACAGAGACATTACTTTGCCAACAAAGGTCCGTCTAGTCAAGGCTATGGTTTTTCCCGTGGTCATGTATGGATGTGAGAGTTGAACTGTGAAGAAAGTTGAGCACCGAAAACTTGATGCTTTTGAACTGTGGTGTTGGAGAAGACTCTTGAGAGTCCCTTGGACTGCAAGGAAATCCAACCAGTCCATCCTAAAGGAGATCAGTCCTGGGTGTTCATTGGAAGGACTGATGCTGAAGCTGAAACTCCAATACTTTGGCCAACTCATGCGAAGAGTTGACTCATTAGAAAAGATCCTGATACTGGGAGGGATTGGGGGCAGGAGGAGAAGGGGATGACAGAGGATAAGATGGCTGGATGGCGTCATGCACCAATGTGCATGAATTTGAGTCAACTCCGGGAGTTGGTGATGGACAGGGAGGCCTGGTGTGCTGCAGTTCATGGGGTTGCAAAGAGTCGGACATGACTGAGCGACTGAACTGAACTGAACTGAAAGCCTCAATATTAATAAGTGTTATTTAGGGGCCTTTAGACACACATTATATAAATTAATTTCACTAAGAATTTAAGTTGCTATCATTACTAATTAAAGGAAGAATTAACTGATCTAGATTATACATTAAGTGGAACCAAGATTAAAACATATTTAGTCTCCCTTTTGAACATAACACCTACCATCCTGCTTTACTGCCTCCAGTCACTTTTTAAAAATAGCTCTCTTATCATTCCTTTCTAAATACTGCTCTAGTCCCTACTCTCATTTCTCTGTTAGTGATATATTCCTTAACTCTGAGAAAAATTTGTATGTATCACAAAAAAAAATTGCTATAATGCCTTCTATAAGTTTTTAATACACATGTGTATATATGTGTGTATATGTGTCTATACACATAGTACATATTATGAATATATAAATACATATACTTTTGCTAAATTGGCTGGTGAGTATTTGAGGGCAAGATTATATTTTAATAATCATTTCCTTGGATGTAATATTTATTATGAGCTGAATTGTATCACTCCAAAATCTCTGTTGAAGCCCTAACCCCAAATATAACTATAACTTGAAATAGGGCCTCTATGAAGATCATTACATTTAAATGGATCAGAAAGCTGGATTCTAATCCTATAGAACTGGTATTCTTTTAAGAGGAAGAGACACCAGGTGTGTGAGCACCAAGGCAAGCCCATGTGAGGACACAGGGTTAAGACAGTCATCTGCAAGCTCAGGAGAGGTGCCTCAGAAACTCAAACATGCTGAAACCTTCATCCTAGACTTGCAGCCTCTGGAAGTGTGAGAAAATGAATTTCTGTTGTTTAAATCACTCAGTCTGGGATATTTTGTTATGGTACCCCTACAGACTAATACAGTATCTTCACATTAAATGCTTTCAATAAAATAATTATTTGACAATTGTACATGGAATTAATTCATTGTTGGGGAGTGGTAAATGGGACTCAGCCTTACACTGAATATACTAGTTCGGGCTAACCCGTGTTTGATGTGCAGAGTAGTACTCTGAAGCCAGGTCTAGACTCAAAAATTACTGTGATATAAATGTTGATCCCATTCTCACTGGCACAAAATTGGGAATGACTGTATGCATGATCATATTTGTCATTTCTAACCTATTTTAGAGTCAATATGTTTTAAATAGCCTCCAGTCTAACATGAAAATGATCTATCCTTAGAGATGTCAATAGAATATTGTAGCAGTCTCTATTCACTTCTGTGTCCATCAAAAACCTACAAAAAATCCAGAACCTAAAATAGTCAAAGTACCAAGTGGACTGCTGGTAATAGGCTCTGGTGTATAAATATTTGGGAATCAAAAGAGATTTGAGTGTGCCTTGTTTACTACAGGTGATAACCTATTATGGTTTTAATCACCTTTATCCTACAGATTTTGATGAAAATTAATATACTCAAATGGGATTTCATTTGGCTTTCATGATAATATGAATAATATGAAAAAATTATAATATGCAATTTGAGAGTAAAAATTTCATAAAAATCACACTTAATGGAAGGGTAAATTTAGCATGATGAAGACCCAGGTGCTGGTCTTTCTTTTACTCTCTCTTGAGATAATCTTATCTCTTCCACAAATCAGATATTATTGCCCTTAGTGATATTTCTTTTTCACTCTAGTCTTATACATTGAACTTTCTAAGTAACATTTCTACCTTGAAGTCACAGAGTCAATTCAAACTTAATATTCAACATCTCTTTATTATACTTTACTTTGCCTATTTTCCCCAATTTTAGAAGATAGTACTAGCATCCATCTAGATGCTCAAGTCAAAACCATTGGTCATCTTTAATTGATCCTCTTTTCTTATCTGATTCGTTTCATTTTTGCCTCTCAATTCCATTTAAAAAAAAAAAAACCTGTTGAATGGAGGAATATTTTAACAAAAATATATCAGTCATCAACAAGAGCATGAAGGGATTATTTATAAAGATTTGATTAAATTACCTGGTAGACTTTAAACAGAATAGAACTATAGATAAATATACTAACAAGGAATGGAGTAGGGAATGATACAGTTGAAGAACGAACACAAGTAAGTCAAGAAGTGGGGAACTAGGGATAGAAGTGAAAATAAATTCCTGTATACTTTTTATCATGAGCAGTGGGGAAGCAGACAGGAAAACTGAGGAAAGTTAAAACTTCGAAGCTTTCATATGTTCCCGAAACATTTAATAGCAATTCTTAAAAATGGGAAATTATTGCAAAAATTTAGTATCATTTTAAAATATTTTGTTTTACTGATATCATTAGGGCACTGTGACTTTTCAAGTGATGTTGATTTATGTGTCAGTATGATCGAAAAAAGATCTGTCTAGTCAAGGCTATGGTTTCTCCAGTGGTCATGTATGGATGTGAGAGTTGGACTGTAAATAAAACTGAGCACGAAAAAATTGATGCTTTTGAACTGTGGTGTTGGAGAAGACTCTTGAGAATCTCTTGGACTGCAAGGAGATCCAACCAGTCCATCCTAAAGGAGATCAGTCCTGGATGTTCATTGAAAGGACTGGTGCTGAAGCTGAAACTCCAATACTTTGGCCACCTCATGCAAAGAGTTGACTCATTGGAAAAGACCCTGATGCTGGGAGGGATTGGGGGCAGGAGGAGAAGGGGACAACAGAGGATGAGATGGCCAGATGGCATCACCGACTCGATGGACATGAGTTTGAGTAAACTCCAGGAGTTGGTGATGGGCAGGGAGGTCTGGCGTGCTGCGATTCATGGGGTCGCAAAGAGTTGGACACAACTGAGCGACTGAACTGAATTGAACTGATGATTGATCTTAGCCACACTGATCTATGGCATTGTTATGTGTCAGCACACTTAGCAAAGGTGTGAAATCACAATTCACAACTGGAAGAATCTCACAAAGCTGGGTTTTGTTTTTTGGTTTTGTTAATGTAACTTTGATAATTTTGATCTAAATAGTAGTCATTATGAAAGCTCAAGTATCATTTAAACCAAGAAGGTGATGCTTATGAATCCATCATTGATTGAATTTATTTGGAAATATTGAAGAAAAATTGAATTGAAAATATTGGGAAGATCTCCTAGTTTTTCCCGTCTCCAGGGGGATCTTCCCAACCCAGAAATTGAACTCAGGTCTCCAGGATTGCAGGTGGATTCTTTACCAGCTGAGCCACAAGCAAAGCCCAAGAATGGAGTGGATGGCCTATACCTTCTCCAGCAGATCTTCCCAATTGAGGAATAGAACTGGGTCTTCTGCATTGCAGGCAGATTCTTACCAACTGAAATATGAGGGAAGACCTTATGAATCCATCATAGAGCTTTTAAATCCAGACTTCCCTGTCTAAAATAAGGCAAAACAACTCATAATCAGAGTGTTATATTAAAAAGCTTTTCCTACTTACAAATATATTCAGTCTTGTAAAGCATACATTTCAAATTCCTCTGCCTCCTCCTCTGTAATCTAATGTATTTACTTCACAGCATTATGATTTTTAAAGGTCAGTGTAACTGACTAGGCATCCATTCCTGTATCCCAACCATCACCTCTCTCACTTCTACATCAGACTGACATGGCAGAAACCCAAGTACATCCAACAGAATCACATCTACAGAAGCAGTGAATGTGGAGTGATTTTAGCACTATGAGTTTATTAAAAATGACTAGAAATTGCACCAACAGTTTCCTGACAATAGTATTCTTAAGAAAAATTTCATACACCAGTGTCTGTCATCTGACCCTGACCTTCAGACCTATGGATTTTAACTCCCAAAATTTTACCAGCATCTCAAAGCCCTCAGTGATTTTTTTTCCCCCCTAAGCATTAAAGCAAGCATGAACAAAGGAGACTTTTTCCACTTTCTTCATAAAAGCAACTGTGGGGAAGTAAAAAGGGCACAGCTACTTTCAAGACCTGGATCTAAGTGTCAGCACAGTCCCTTCACACCCATGTACCCTTGTACAGGAGCCTCAGCATCTCCACCTGTATCATGAATCTAATGAGACTCTCACTTCAGAGAGTTGTTGACAAGGTCAACAGGATCAAAAGGGAATCATGAGAATGAAAGTAGTTCAGACACTGGAAATGAAGTGGTGTGTTATTAAAAGACTATAAAGGTAAGAGTTCTTGTTAGAATTGTATCTCTTGGTACTTGAAGGAACAACTTCCTACACCTTCTCTCCAATAGACTAAATAATCACCTCATAACTCCACACCCAAAGAGGACCTATTGGAAGGACTAATTAAAACTGAAATATTTGAATAAATCTTACATATCTTGACTTACATTAATAAATAAAATAATGATACAACTTTTAAATAAAACAATGTAGACTTTGATTTGAATCAAGCTTTTGTCAAGGGTTGTAAATGATTCTTTGTGACCCCATGGACTATAGCCCACCAGGTTCCCCCATCCATGGGATTCTCCTGGCAAGAAAACTGGAGTGGGTTTCCATTTCCTTCTCCAGGGGACCTTCCCGGCCCAGGGATCAAACCCAGGTCTCCTGCGTTGTAGGCAGACTCTTTAACCTCTGAGCCACCAGGGAAGCCATTGTACTGTGCTCAAATCTTGACACTGCCACTTGCTATCTGGGACCATTATCATATTAACCAAATCTGTGTCTAAATTTATCATAAATATGGAATGTAAATGTTGCTTCTAATTCAAGATTCTGACAAGGCTAGAATAAGATGATGTTAAATTTCTCACACATAATGAGTTCTTACTTCACAGTAGCTAGCATTGTTTTATATGAAATCAGGGGATGAAATCATTAAATCAAGTTTGCAGTCTACTTTAACAAAATTAGAATATCACTCAATTTAACTTGTTATATCCTGACATTTTAAAATATTCACCATACAGTGTGATGATTCTATTTACAGAAGGAAAAGCATTTTCTTATTATATTAATATTAACATCATATTATCTCTTTCTCTCTCTCACACAGACTCTCTCTCACACACAGACACACACATATTATCATCAATCTGCCTTTGTAACCACATAATATAATGACATATTGGGTTTTCCAAAAAAGTATAGAAAAACCTGAATAAACTTTTTGGCCAACCCAATATATTCTACTTTATATTTCACATCAGTAGAATTCTGAATTGCATTTGCTCATGAGATAGCAAATTCAATTCTGTTAATCTACTAATTTTTAACAATGTTCTAGCAATGCTAATATATGCAAAGGTAGATAATTTCATATACACTGAATACTTTAAAACCTTTTAAACGCTTGTTAAAAAAACCTTGGTATTAGTGATTTCAGTACTCCAATGTGCTAGAATATGTATAATTCTGTTTAATTCCAAACATATTATCTCTTGAGAAAACATTACAGATTGTGAGGACCAAGCATACTCTTTCTCTCATCAGACAATTATTGTATTAAATAAAAATTCAGTAAAACAATTCTTAAAAGTATAAAAAGTTATTTACATAATATTTTACATAACAAACTCCTTATGAGAAATGAGAATATTAAAGTTTCAAAAGTATAGTCACAGCAAGTGGTAAGCAAGGCATAAAGATAAATCAAATCCTATTTTTTGTCATGCTGTGAAAAGACTGCTGTCTTTTAATCATCCTGATGTGCCATATGTAAATTCCATCAAAAAAGAAGTTTGGTAAATGTTATATTACAAAACCACAGGGAGCAAAGCTATTTATAAACATCAATTAAAATACATACCATAAAGTCATTAATAATATTCTACTAATCTGGCTGTATAAATATCTTGTATTTATTAAATCTTTCCCCTCCTTCGTGTGCAGAGAACAAATCTCTGAAATACCAGGTGTCTTCTTACATACTTCTAGTTTACTCAAGGTTACTACAATTTTCTTCAGTAAAAAAGCTACAAAACTCCTTACTAAGAAATTCAGTGAAAAGAAAAAGTAAGTAATGTTTACCTCAGATGAGTATCTTGTATAAAACATGATGTAATCAACAAGAAATAAGAATAGTTCTAAAACTTGGAGAGAATAAAAATATCACTTTGGATTTTAAAAAAAGAAAACAGAGCAATTAAAAGTATCAAAAAGTCCCATCTTAAACACACACATAAATTAAAATACAAAAAGAATATTTATCTGCTAAGGACTTATCAAGCCAATACCATAATTTATTTTACTCTTTTATTGGATTATTTAGTCTTCCAAAGGAGAATTCATCCTTTCCTAATGAATCCCAGGTTAGTGTTATCCTTTCTCACATTTGAATATTCATTTAAATCCTCTCTTCTCTTCAACTTTTCTCATATTCTTATCATTTTTCTTCAAATCTGTGTTTTCCTCCTATCAGTTAAAGTCTTAAACACAAAGTGTCTTTGCTTCCTTTCCAAGCTTTGCTTTCTAAATACCCCAGAACTTCCTACTGGTCTGAGGCTTCCCTACCACTATAGCCCTTCTCCTGAAGTATAGTTGCCCATGTCACTGCTGCGACAAACAAGAGTCCCCAGGTTTTAATCTCTTTCATAAACTGTTCAGTTATGCTACGAGGACCACATGAGGACACCAGTCCAAAAAGAATATTATTCCTTTTGGTCTTCCCTGGTGGCTTAGAGGGTAAAGAATCTGCCTGTAGTGCAGGAGACTCGAATTCGATCCTGGGTCAGGAGATCCCCTAGAGAAGAAAATGGCTATTTTTCCAGTATTATTGACTGGAGAATTCCAGGGACAAAGGAGGCTGGCAGGCTACAGTCTGTGAGGTCACAGAGTTGGACACAACTGAATGATTAAGAATTTCACTTTCATACGCAGTGTTAGTGTGTAATGGACAGTTGAGCCTGTAAGGTTACTCTATTTGAGGGTTCCTTTTCCACCTAATCATTAATGTCCCTTCTTATGGCTTTCAGGAATAAATTCTCACCTGCAATACCATGCTGCACATTTCCCCTTTCCCTAAAGCTGAGGGTCAGTGGACAGAAAGAAGCTGGTTTGAAAAGAGGAAATAATGGCATCCTACCAGGGGGACACACAGCACCAAGGATCATGAGAGTAAACAACATAATGATCCTTGTCATTCCCCACAACCAGAGGCAATGACAAGAGGAAACAAACTCTTTCAAAGGGGATGGACTCATGTTAGATGCAAGGAGTTACCACAAAAGATACTTGCAAAGCAATGTTTTATTATTCTGTACTTCAGAATTGCAAACAGAAATTGCCTAATTCACAAACTACTTCAAACCACATAGAAAATGGAATCAGCATTCTCAGGTGTCTATTTTAGATGAACAATTTTATTACAGGGAGTTTGTTATTTAGGGCCCATGGAGGAATTGATAGTAAAGAGTTTTAAATCCCCAGCATATCCAGTAGTCATATGTGCATAAAGTGAATCCTGTCATATCTGTCTTCTGATTAACAGAAATTTAATGCTTCAGCTCTTTGTAATGTTTGTTGTTTTGTTATAGCTGGTGTGTAGATTGAATGGCAGGTGATATTTCATAAGATTTAAATAAGGTAAGAAATTAATCAAATTAACATACTGCTTTTCTAAAGTATAATGAGTCATTTGCATATAAAGTGCAATTGAATCTGTAAATACAAAATGAACTTGAGATTACTGAGGAACATCGTGAACTGAATTTGTTTCATATTATCAGACAGACATGAAAATAGAGACTTGTAAATATTTCCAATCCAAACTGATTTATGATATATTTTGTGGCTGTAATGGTAGGCTTAGCCATTGTAATATCCAGCATTCCCTGTATCTACAAAATTTATGACTTCAGTTTGACATAAACAACAAAAGTAGCCATTCCTTGCAACTATTTTCCTACCTGGATCTGAAAAGGCACTTAAGGCTATCACTCTGTGAGGAGAGCCCTAAAGAGGAAAAGACAGAGACCTTGAAACATATTGACATAAAACACAAATTACATAAAACTTAAAAGAATGGAAAGCAAAGGTCAAGAGCTACTCATTTTCATAGCTCTTAAAAATGTGCTTTAGACAATGGTCTAGGTCAGAATGCAATAGGCACCTTTTGCAAAGGTCCAGACGGGAACTATTTTAGGTTTTGTGGGAGATACTGTCATCTGTCACAAGTACTCTACTCTGCCTTTGCAGAGTTAAGCATGCACTTAATGAATGGGCATGGTTCAGTGCCCGTTAAAATTTATTCATAATGACAGTATGCTGGATTTGACTAGTGGGCCATAGTTTACTGACAAGTGGTCTAGACTAGTGTTGTCATATACCACTTTCTCTGATGATGGAAGCAATCTGTATCTTTTAGAGACTTGAAATATAGCCAGTGTAACTGAGGAAATTAATTTTTTTATACTTTTAATTATAGTTATTTTAAATTCAAATTTAAATAGCCAGTGCCTACTGTATTGAACAGTACAGATATAGAAAGAAATGATAATAACAGTTGAATAACAGGAGTTATAGAAAACAATATCATTCCAGGCAATGGAGTGTTTTAAGAAATCAGATATCAAAAGTTCAATAAATGTTGCTTAAACAGATACAAATTTAGTATTTTCCTAAGTGGATAATGAACTTTTTTCCTAAAGAATACAAAAAAGAAAATATCAACATATGGTGCACATCTGAGTAAATATGAAGATTTCAGATTTGCTAGGGTTGAACTATGTCATTTGTATCTTGTCTTCTATGACAGTGGTATTTCTAAAATGATAGGCTTAGAATACTTTACTATAATAACAAGAGATCTGAAGAAAGGGAGAATCCCAGCTTATTTATAGAAAGACTTTCTTGTCCTAGAATTTAAGGACTTATCCTAAATTAAATAAAAATCAGTGACTAGAATTTAAACTAACTTTCCGGCATCCAGATGGCCTCCATGGTACAGGGCTCTTGATCTGGCTAGAAATCAAACTAACCTTCTGCTTCTTGATCTGTCTCTAAAGCTGGCCCTTGATTATAGTTAATGACCCTCAGCTGTAATAATTCCTTAACATGCTATTTGTCCTATTTCTGTCTGGATTCATAGGGCTTTAGTTCTTTTAAGAGAAAAGCATTTGTAATGATCAGAGGCATTGAAATAAACATACTTGATTTTTTCTTTTTTGAGAAATAATCATGTCTTGGCACATGCCACTTGCCATGTGAATAAAATTCATACAAGCCAAATTTTCATTTGTGTCTAAATTTGATGAAATCTCAGAAAATCTGTTCTGCTGGAACCATATTTTTGCCTCTTTAGAAGTATTTTAAAAATTAGTTTTCATTTATGTGTCAATATTGGACATTTTAAAGTATATAAATAAGTTTCTCATATAAATCATTAATTGTTAGGTAAAAAGTTAGGCATGAACAACTGGGCAGGCTGAAATAGATAAAAGCTGATCTCTAAATCCTAAACCAGACATGCCCCAGTGCAGACCAGGAGAACTCACAGACGTGCTACACAATAACCACAGAGACTTTTCCAACTCTGGCACATGAGCCCTAGGTGCGCAGTGGATGCAAGCTAACCACAGGGACTTCTGCAACTCCAGCACGTATGCCCTTGATCTGCAGCTGTGTCCCCAAGTGACCTTAGGCAGTGGGGAGCCTATTAAGGGTTTATAAAATCTGCCTGCATTGTGGGAGAACTGGGTTCAGTCACTGGGTTGGGAAGATTCCCTGCAGAAGGGAATGGCTACCCACTCCAGTACTCTGGCCTGGAGAACTCCATGGACTATATAGTCCATGGGGTTGCAAAGAGTCGGACAGGACTGAGTGACTTTCACTTTCATTTTCAAATATTCTATACATACATACATCTGATTAAAACAGACTGAATTATGGGACAGACATGCTCAATGAAACCTGTTGCTATGTAACTTTCAACTGCCAACCAAAGCTGTCAGTCCACACCAACCTAGATAAATACGTGAAAACCCTATTTAAAGACCCCATATCTCATCATTCTGGTGCCAGTGCCTCTCTTGGCTTGCCTACCTCTCACTCGAGGTGTTCTTTCTGTTATTTCTTCAATAAACTTGTTTTTGCCACGGGTAAGACCTCAGATTCTTCTTTATGTCCTTACCAAGAACTGAAACCCGTGAGGAAGGATTTTCTTCAACTCTTCCCTATCTGCCAACATTAATCAAGCTTATTTGTGCTCTAAATGACTGCTTCAGAAAAGATCATCACTATTGTCCTCTGGATATCAGAGAACAGGAAATATATTGTTTACTTACAAAGCAAACCACACAGACCAAGTTGCCTAGATGACTCATTTGGGTATGGCCAACATGCAAAGAACCAGCTGTCCAGAGAGTTTTTAAGGCTACAGTATTGTTTGAAGAGCCAATGAAATCTGGAGGCTTCAGTCATTTCCCACCACTTCTATTTAAAAAATAGAAAAAACAGTCTTTACATGTGTAAAGATTAATAAGTATGAGTAACTAGAGCAGAGTGGGGTTAACTACTGGAGGGCTGTAGTTCACAAACAGTGATTTACTCTACTGAGCTATTCAAAGATTTCTAAAATGCAAGAAATGTGTTGAATGCACTTATAAATTTAACTAAAGAACAAAAGATGAAAACCTTGCTCTAGGGAACAGGGATGGTGCACATATGCTTATGAAGATGGAGTTTTTCTCAGTTTCACATATTTCAAGTTAACAGTAATGAGTACTTTGAATTACTACAATTTGAGCAGAGAAAATCCTGCTTGTAGTTTCTTCAATACTAGCGTTAAAACGCTGCTTGCTTACATTGCTCCATATCTTTGTTTGTGCCATTTATAAAAATTTTAAAACCTAATTATGCGCCATAATAACAACTGGAGGACTGGCCTATATATAGAATGCCTACTCTGTTTCATTTCATATACATTTTTCTGACCTCTTCATTTTTACTTCTTTTCTTTATAGAACATGGATATATCTTTAGATTTGGGTGAAAATCACTTTGCAAGTGAGTATTTTCCTAGATACCTTTATTAAATAAAATATTTTTAGAGAAGGGTAAGAGAAACCAGAGTAAGAAAACTGGAGAGTTACAAATATAGTAGGAGGAACACTTTTGAAAATGTTAAGTTACTTTAAAATATCAGTCTGAGTGAAATTTGGAACTGATGTGACTAGTTCACAACTCTTAATGTCTCTCATTTATGCCTTTACACCCATGTTTTCAAGTGGCAAGTTATTCTCAGACCACAAAAAACTAGCATCTCGAAGTAGTTTACCAGAGCTGAATGCCAGAAAACAGATGCATTAAAACAGAAACAACCATCAAAACATAAAGATGCCTCCTTAAAGCTTCCTGGTTCTCATCTTGATTTCACTGCAGTTCAGTCACTCAGTGGTGTCAGACTCATTGTGACCCCATGGACTGCCCCACGACAGGCCTCATTGTCCATCACCAACTTCCAGAGTTTACTCAATCTCATGTCCATTGACTAGGTGATGCCACCCAACCATTTCACCCTCTGTTGTCCCCTTCTTCTCTCATCTTCAATCTTTCCCAGCATCAGAGTCTTTAAAAATGAGTCAGTTCTTCGCATCAGGTGGCCAAAGTACCGGAGTTTCAGATTCGAAATCAGTCCTTCCAATGAACACCCAGGACTGATCTCCTTTAGGATCTCCTTGGTTGGATCTCCTTGCAGTCCAAGGGACTCTCAAGAGTCTTCTCCATCACCACAGTTCAAAACCATCAAATCTTTGGCACTCAGCTTTCTTTATAGTCCAACTCTCACATCCATACATGACTACTGGAAAAAAAAAGCCTTGACTAGATAGCCCTTTGTTGGCAAAAAAACGCCTTTGCTTTTTCATATGCTGTCTAGGTTGGTCATAACTTCCAAAGAGTAAGCCTCTTAATTTCATGGCTGCAGGCACCACCTTCAGGGATTTTGGAGCCCCCAAAAATAAAGTCTGACACTGTTTCCACGGTTTCCCCATCTACTTTCCATGAAGTGATGGGACCAGATGCCATGATCTTAGTTTTCTGAATGTTGAGCTTTAAGCCAACTATTTCACTCTCCTCTTTCACTTTCATCAAGAGACTCTTTAGTTCTTCTTCACTTTCTACTATAGGGTGATGTCATCTATGTATCCGAGGTTATTGATATTTCTCCCAGCAATCTTGATTCCAGCTTGTGCTTCATCCAGCCCAGCGTTTCTCATGATGTACTCTGCATATAAGTTAAATGAGCAGGGTGACAATATACAGCCTTGAAATACTCCTTTTCCTATTTGGAACCATCCTGTTGTTCCATCTCCAGTTCTGACTGTTGCTTCCTGACCTACATACCTGTTTCTCAAGAGGCAGGTCAGGTGGTCTGGTATTCCCATGTTGTTCAGAATTTACCACAGTTTGTTCTGGTCCACACAGTCAAAGTCTTTGGCATAGTCAATAAAGCAGAAATAGATGTTTTTCTGGAACTCTTGCATTTTTGATGATCCAGCAGATGTTGGCAATCTGGTTCCTCTGCCTTTTCTAAAACCAGCTTGAACATCTGGAAGTTCACGGTTCACATATTGTTGAAGCCTGACTTGGAGAATTTTGAGCATTACTTCACTAGCATGTGAGATGAGTGCAATTGTGAGGTAATTTGAACATTCTTTGGCATTGCCTTTTTTGGGATTGGAATGAAAGCTGACCATTCCCAGTCCTGTGGCCACTGCTGAGTTTTCCAAATTTACTGGCATATCGATGCAGCACTTTCACAGCATCATCTTTTAGGATTTGAAATAGCTCAACTGGAATTCCATCATGTCCTCTGACCTTGTTCTTAGTGATGCTTCCTAAGGCCCACTTTACTTCACTTTCCAGGATGTCTGGCTCTAGGTGAGTGATCACACCATTGTGGTTATCTGGGTTGTGAAGATCCTTTTTGTACAGTTCTTCTGTGTATTTTTGCCACCTCTTCTTAATATCTTCTACTTCTGTTAGGTCCATACCATTTCTGTCCTTTATTGAGCCCATGTTTGCATTAAATTTTTCCTTGGTATCTCTAACTTTCTTGAAGAGATCTCTAGTCTTTTCCATTCTATTTTTTCCTCTATTTCTTTGCACTGATCACTGAGGAAGGCTTTATTATCTTTCCTTGATATTCTTTGGAACTCCGCATTCAAAAGGGTATATCTTTCCGTTTCTCCTTTGCTTTTCACTTCTTTTCACAGCTATTTGTAAGGCCTCCTCAAACAGCCAGTTTGCTTTTTTTGCATTTCTTATCCTTGGGGATGATCTTGCTCCCTGTCTCCTGTACAATGTCATGAACCTCTGTCCATAGTTCATCAAGCACTCTGTCCATCAGATCTAGTCCCTTAAATCTATTTCTCACTTCCACTGTATAATTGTAATGGATTTGATTTAGGTCATACCTGAATGGTCTAGTGGTTTTCCCTACTTTCTTCAATTTAAGGCTGAATTTGGCAATAAGGAGTTCATGATCTGAGCCACAGTCAGCTCCCAGCCTTGTTTTTGCTGACTGTATGGAGCTTCTCCATCTTTGGCTGCAAATAGTATAATCAGTCTGATTCCAGTGTCGACCATCTGGTGATGTCCATGTGTAGAGTCTTCTCTTGTGTTGTTGGAAGAGGGTGTTTGCTATGGCCAGTAAACACCTCTCATCTTCCGAGTTGACTAAAAGCTGTTATAATTATTCTACAATTTACTGAAAGTAAGAAACTAATACCACGTCTAGTCATGAGTGTGTGAGGAAAAAAGTAATAAATAAAAATAAATGAATCAAAACAATGAGCAATTAGAAGAAAGCTAGAGAACTACTCTTACAAGGCAACTGTGATTTTAGTGGAAGGATATCCAGTGAATATCATTCACATGTAAAAGTCAGTACTACGTTTTGAAAGGAAAGAAAAGGAAACACTTACTGAGCCAGAAAGTTTATATTTCATTCTCAAAATATTCTGATGAAGAGAATGTATTTATACACATGTTTTCAACAATGGATCTGAGTTTCAAGAATAGGAACAAATCCTCCTGAAATCACACAGTATTAATTTTTTTAAATGTATACCAATTTGATTCTAAAGCCCATATAATTTTATGTGTTAAGTTAATATCTACCTTTTTATTTATATATTCCCTTACTAATGATTATTTACCAGGTGCCTTCTATGTGTCAAGGCTCTGCCTGGAGCTGAGATTCTGATGTTTAACTTGCCCCCACAGAGTTTGCCAGGTAGAAATCTCTTTACCAGATGGAAAACTTTTCCTTTTTCATTGATGATACCATTTCCTACTGTTTTAAATTGGAACATATCTTGCCTCAGGACGCTTTAAATTATTATTACAAGCTTCTCCCTGATGAAGTGTTCTTGTCTAACATTTATTTAGAATTGTGCCCTGCCAGTCTTCCACCAGCTGTACTGTCCTTCCAGGATGATTTTCTGTTGCACCTTGCTTCAGAAGTCATTGCATTTCACTCATTTGCATTAATTCATAATGCAGATAAATGTAATAAATGCATAATTATGTATATTGACAAATACTATGAAGAAAAAAATTGGGGTTTAATAGAAAGCAATAAGAGAAGGATTTAATTTTTAAGATATTAGAATTCAGAGGGGATTCTCTAGGAAGTAATCTTTGAAAAGGAACCTGAAGGTGAATTAAACAGAAGGGGAATGAACATGAATATCACAGGAAGGAGGAACTACTTCAAGAAATATCAGTCCCCGAGGTGAAAAACACATTCCAAGAACTGAATTAGGTCAGCCTGGAAAGGAGCTATGAATGACAGCCTGGGACCCCACAGGAGGCTGCAGTGATCGCAGTAGGAAGTTAGGGGGAGCACAGTGGAACACACTTTAATTTTATTTTTTATTGACGAGTTAGAAGCAGAAAAGCAATATGATTGTTAGGGACTGAATGTTTATGTCCCCCCTCCTCCAAACTCATGTGTTGAAGCCTTAACCCTCAGTGCAATGATATTTGAAGGTAGGGCCTTTGGGAGATACTTCAGTTTAGCTGAGGTCCATGAAGATGGGATGCTATGATGGGATTAGTTTTCTTAAAAGACAAGGAAGAAACCAGAGCTCACCCTCTCTACCATGTGAAGACACAGAAAGAAGGCAGATGTCTGTGACTGGAAGCCAGGAAAAGAGCTCTCACCAGGGTATCCTGATCTTAGACTTCCCATCCTCCAGAACCATGACAAATAAATTCCTGTTGTTTAAGCCACCAAGTCTATGGTATTTTGTTATATTAGCACAAACTAAGACAATGATATAAACCATAACTTATGTATGATTTTAAATAATTTTCATAGCAATATGATTTAACACTAAGTGAATAGCATACTAAAAGAACAATAAGGTCTCATATGAGGATTAACTAATTTATTGAATGAATCAATGGATTTAAGAACTGGCAGCTCTCTTTGCTCTGACCTGAAAAGGTGTGTGCTACCCTGTCTACTGCTGAACTGTTTCACAAGACTTGAGAAAGCCCTAGAAACATAAGGTTGTCAATTATAAACAGAAACTGCAGGTGTACTTAGAAAATGGCCAGTTGCTCAAAATACCTTTCCAACCAGTTAGTGTTTCTCAATCAGAAGTTCCATGTCTGTATTTAAGATTTCATCTCTTTGTCTTTGGAACCAGAAAAGACTGGACTTGATAATTAGTACCAACTCTTACATTGTATGTGGTCTTGGACAAACATTTCTACTTTTTATTAACTTTGATAACTTTATTTGTAAAATCATACAATAATATTTCCTTGACAGGGTAGTTAGCTGACTAAAAAGATAGTATCTGTAAAATTTTGTAATGCTTATAAATTTAATAAAATAATTATTTTCCTTGTTTTATTATCCACATTTTTTAAGTGGAAAGTTTTTAAAAGTTAACATTATTTATTATGATGGTTAAAAATCATATTTTACCTTCTGATTATTTCATTATTTTGTTTTTCCTAAGAGAACATGCTTATGAGAAGGGAAATAAACAACTTTAGTAGGGATGCTCTAGATTTAGGGTTAGTGTGAGAGAGATACATGACATGGAGTCACACAGATATCCAAAATCAATACTTTGCTTCTGGTATATTGTGCCTACATGAATCTTTGCTTTTACTGTGATAGTGATGCAATAGTAATGTTGGTAGCATTAGCTATAGCAGTCATCATAACTCATGTTTACATGATAGCTATTACATATTAAGCCCTCTTCTAAGTACAGTGCTCATAGGTAAGTACATTAATTACTCCCATTTTATTACTAAGAAGGTTGAAACACAAGGTTAAGCAATTTGTCAAATGTTACCCAATTATTTCTTAAAGAGCTAAGATTTACAACTGAAACTAATACAATATTGTAAATCAACTACACTTCAATTAAAAAGAAAAAGAAAAACAATTGGGCTTTGAACTCACAGCTTTGAAAGCTTACTCCAGATTCTGTGCTCTTAAGGTATAAAGAAAAAGATTTATATGTATTTGTCCATATGTGTATGTGGATATGATGATGATTCCCTACTATTTCCCTAGAACTAAATTACTCTAGGATTTTCTCAAAATAAAATAGGCAAGCAAGGCAGCAAACTGGTACGTGGCACTTAAGATGTCTACAATAATTACATGAAAAAGGTGATAGGAGAGATTCCTGAGAAAAGAAATAAGAAAAAATAGCAAGACATGTTGCTGAGAGTTTGATCAGTGGAAAATATATAAATCTGAAAGGTGATATGAGGATAGATTTCTGTGCTTCTGAGGTTGTAGAGAAAGTGGCATTTGTCTCTAAGTTTAGATAGGAGACATGAAATCATACTGAGAACTACAAAGATCATAATATGAAAAATGGTCTGTTATAATATTTTACCAAGGAATATTTGACAGAAAGGGAGATGAACTCAAAATAGGCTAAAAGAACATGTCACACTGAAAGAGCATAAAATACTACAGTTGGGGGGAAATAAAATCCTCACTATAATGATTCAGAGTGCTTTTAATGCAAAATATTTTAAAATACTATCATAAAACAGTAGCATGATATTTTAAGAGTGGTTACGACATCTGACAGTCCTCAAAATTCTGCTTTTTTGACAGTGTCAATTGGTAGTGCACATAACAGAAATTTATGTTATGTCATAAAGAATAACCAAAACATACTGAACCATAAACTATAAAAAGCGATAGCTGTTTTCTCATGGGTGTGCCGTTTGATTATTTTCCAGACTTTAATTATGATTTTTTTGAGAGTGTGATAGCCAAAATTAATATTTTAAAGAAAATGATAATAGTTTAACATATTAATTTTGTGTGTAAAATTAAGTTCACTTACTGAGAAAAGCATTTTGAATAGTCATTATTATGGCAGATTTATGGAAGTAGTAGTTTATAACTATAGGTTTTACAGAATTTTGGATATAATATTAAGCACATGAAATAGCAAATGGTAGTCAAGAATGTTTGAAAATTCTGATATTGGATCCATATCTCTAAAATGAAAATATCTTTGGAAATTATTTTGTGAAAAGGAAGCTAAACTTTGCAGGGAGAAATTAAAAAAAAAAAAGGATAAAAAATGAGGGTTCAGATCCTACAGAAAATGCCTACTCATTTTGTATATTTAGCCATGACTATGTTATGGAGATGTGATTCCCTTGGCTATAAAATGGGATGATCGTTTATTTTTAGAGTTTCAAGATGGTAAATTATTATACATACCAGTAGCTTAACATACTAGGCACTGAAATTTATGCAAGTTAACATGAAATCACAGCCACTTTAATGGAGAAATAGATAAGCATTTTAAAATCTCTGTAATGAGCTAAATAGTGTGCTTGATGTTGTGGTCTTCAGTATAATTTTGTGAGATTGGCATGATTAATTTGGTTTTTCATATGAGAAAAACTATTCTAAGAAAGACCAGGTCATCTGTTCAGATACAGAGCTATATTCCTGGATTGTTGGGGTCCTTTAACGGAGTGGAACCTGGTGGTCTGGAGTCAACGACAAGAAAGTGAAAGAGAAAGAAGCTAATATTCCCTGGGTTACGCAGAGAACCAATAAAGCCCTAGGACAGGGCTTGTACTGCTCACGGAGGCACAGGGCGCTCTCTCTAAGAGGTCTTGAAAGCCGGGGGAAGGAAAGTGAACTCCGCAGGTTTCCTTGCTCCAGAGAATTAGCCAGAGGGAGGGAGAGGGACAGAGAGAGAAGGACATGGGGACCCAAGTCTCTGGTGGAGCAAGGGTGTTTTAATGATCTTTCTGTGAGTATATATAGGCTATTGTACAAGGAATTTCTTTTGACAATGTTAAAGATCAGAAAACCAAATGTACAGCAACCGTTATCAAGGGAACAAGAAATTAGCAATGGTCATAAGGTCAGAAGACAATCCATATCTCAAGAAAGAGGGTCGTGACTAAGCAGTTTTGTCATAAGGAGAATGTTCACTGAAGGAAATCCATGCATGTGTTTCATCCTATGACCTCAGTCCTGGAGCAGCGTGCCGATCCACTCATTCCTGTTACCAGGAACAGAGGATTTATGATAGACAGGAAACAGCACACAGGAAGCCTCCTGTTAAACGTTCCCTGACACTGGATTTTAATCCAGGTTATCAGACCCAAATCCAGTCCTCCTATTATATCTCGTGACTACATAGCATTAATTTCTTGTCTTTTTTTTTTTAATATACTTCTGTAATTCCTAGTATAAGGAGGCATGGGATTTAAGGAGCTAAATTCCTGTGTGTGTGTGTTTCTGTGAGGTTCCAACTTTCTACTAGATTACTTGTAAAGTACCGCTAGTCACATGATGTATTCTAATCAATTTAGTTTAGATGGTCAAAAGACAATAACAAGGATGGGATTTACTTTTCCACTGGAACAAACAATATATATGAAGTAGCAGCTTGCAAACCATTGTTCTTTGGACAACAAATAAAGGATAGTGAGCCCTGAAGACGAACGAACACAGTGAAACCTTGAAATACTCCAGTTCACTGTATTGAGAGAATTTCCTAGTTTCCCTGCAGGGATAAGAAACCCAGGAGGAGCCTGGCTAACTCCTAATGTATCCATAGTTTTCAGAGCAGAGTGCTGGAGAGAAAAGATAATTGAGTTTTTTATTAAAATGATAATAATACGGTGTGGATTTTTATAAATAGTAAAAGTAAACTGTGGCAATAATAGCACAAGGGTTGCGAAAGGAGAAGAAAAAAACATAAAACTGAAATGTTCTTTTATTCTGTTTGAAGGGGCATAATACCACTTGCAAGTACACTGTGAAAAGTTAAAAATGTAGATTATAAAGACTATAGCAATTGCTATAAAAATTTTAAAAAAGCTATTGATAATTAGCCAAAAATAGAAAAATTAAAATCATAAAAGCATTCAATCTTAAAGTACAAAAGGGGGAACAAATTAAAATTAAAACAATAGAAAACAAATAGCAAGATGGTAACTTAAAGGTTACCAGATCAATAATCACATTTATTTAGGAATAATTTAAAAAGTCAAAATTGCCCTCAATTAAAATCAAAGATTGTCAAGTGCGGAAAAAAAGTTAAGACCTAACAGAAGGAACATAAACTTTAAATAAAATGACACAAATGAGTTAAAAGTAAAAGGATGATATAAGACACAGCATTCTAACACTAAAGAAAGATGGAAATTATCACAGATAAAAAACGCCCAAGGAAACCTGACTGCTAAGTATAATGTGGTGTCCTGCATGGGAGGCTGGAAGAGAAAAATGACATTAAGATAAAACTAAGAATCTGAACAAAGTATGGACTACAGTTAATAATAAACTTTTACTATTGGGAAGATCCCCAGGAGAAAGAAATAGCAACCCACTCCAGTATTCTTGCCTGGGAAATCCCATGGACAAAGGACCTGATGGGCTAGTCCATGGGTCACAAGAGTTGAATACCTCTTGTGAATAAACCACCACATTGGTTTATTAATTGTAAGAAATATACTGTATTATGGGGTAGATGGAGGCTCTCTGTAGTACTTTATAATCTTTTCTATAAGCCTTAAAGAGTTTTAAAATAAAAAAAAAATTAGGGAAGCAATAATCATGAATTGACTATATTAATGTTAGATAAAGTAGATTTCAGATAATGAATATTATCAGGAAAGAAAAATATCATTTCTCAATGATAAAAGTGTTCATTAGTCACAAGGATGTAGAACCCTAAAAATATCTTCATATACTAGCATAAATTCAAATACATGAAATAAAAATTGATGCAACTACAAGGATAAACAAATCCATGATCATAGCCTGATCTTTTAAAACTCCTGTTATATACTAAATGATTGTGTTCCCACCCCAATTCATATGCTGGAATTCTAACCCCTAATGTGATGGTTTAGGAATCAGGGCTTTTGGGAGGTGATTAGTTTCTGGGGAGGAAGACTTCACAATTAGGATCATGTTCATATGAAAGAGAACCCATAGAGCTCCCGTGCTCATGCAATGTGAGGACACACAAAAAAGATGGTCACTATGAAACGCAAAGTGGGTTCTCCCCAGACACCAAATCTGCCAGTATCTTGATATTGGACTCCCCAGCCTCCAGAGCTATGAGAAAAAATTCCTGTTGTCTATATGCTACCCAATCTATGCCAGGCTGTTACAGCAACTCGAACAGACCGAGACAACCTCTTTACCAAAATTTCATTGAACAAGTGGACATAATATCAATAAAGATAGAGTAAATGTGAACAACCTTATCAATCAAATTAACCTAACTGACAAGTTTGGAACATTCCATCCAAACGCAGATTATACATTCTTCCCAAGTGCCCACAAAAACATTTACCAAGATAGGATACATACTAGACCGTAAAACAAACTTTCATAAATTTAAAAGTATTCAAGTCAGATAAAGTATATCTTTGAATAATGAAATTAAGTTGAAAACCAGTATTTTCTTGCTAATCCCCAAATAGTAGAAACTAAGATGTAAGGGCTCAGTCACTCAGTCGTGTCCAACTTTTTGCGACTCACTGGTCTCTAGCCCGCCGATCTCCTCTGCCCAAGGGATTTCCCAGGCAAGAATACCAGAGTGGGTTGCCATTTCCTTTCCAAGCAGAATTGGAATCCCTTTCTGACTATGGGATTGAGCCAGCATCTCTTGAGTTTCCTGCATTAGCAGGTGGATTCTTTATCACTGTACCACCCAGGAAGCCCAGAAACTAACATCTATCTAAATAAATTGAATAAAAATGAAGATACATGACAATGTTTGAGATGCTGTTAAAGCTGTAGCTCGGAGGGAATTTATAGCATTGTGCTAAGTCCCTTCAGTTACGTCTGACTCTTTGTGACACTATGGACTGTAGCCTGTCAGGCTCGTCTGTCCTTGGGATTTTCCAGGTAAGAAGGCTGGAGTGAGTTGCTGGGAACCTCCTGACCCAGGGATCAAATCTGCGTCTCTTATGTCTCCTGCTTTGGCAGGTGGCTTCTTTACCACTAAAGCTCTACATTGCAGGGAATGTACAGCATTAACTACCTATATTAGCAAAAGATCTAATGATTTGCTTATAACCTGGCTGGGTCTCTATACCTGGACACCCATAATTGAATAGCTAGTCAAATTATATCTGTCCCTAATTACTTAACAATATAGTAAATGTATTTTTGATTTGCTGCTGCTGCTGCTGCTAAGTCACTTCAGTCGAGTCCGACTCTGTGCGACCCCATAGACAGCAGCCCACCAGGCTCCCCTGTCCCTGGGATTTTCCAGGCAAGAACACTGGAGTGGCTTGCCATTGCCTTCTCCATTTTTGATTTGACCAACCAATAAATAATGTTTCATCTTTTTATTGGGCTAAAACAATGCACCATTGTTTATGCACCATGATTATCTACAAATAGACAAACAAAACTCTATTTAACTACTGCTTCCATTTTTGCTCTATGATCATGCCTTTTCCCATGATAAATGCAGCACCTTCCTATATGCCAATGCTTTCCTCTCCAGGAAAAGAGAAGCGAAAACAATCAGTTTCTTATAATTTTCAGTCATATTGATATATTATTTCTGTTACTAAGGATATTTATAATTGGAGCTAGAGAAAAATTTTCAGATAAGTGAACAATTAGATGCGTATTTTGGAAAAAAAGTTATTTTCCTTGCCAATAACAAATTACATGCATGTATATACATATGTAAATGTATACAGTTATCATTTTATTGACTACTTTATATTAAGTCCCTTATATCTATTTAATTATACTTTCATGTTCCAATTGTCTGTGAGTTATGTTTAATTACTAATCTGTTTTTTTATAAGGAAAAAGAAACATAGCTTATATATCTTGCCCTAGTTCATACACAAATGATGAATCTAGGAGTCAGACATACTCAGATTTCTTCCTTGATACTGCCTTCCTTCCCCTATGATTGATACGAAATTAACTACTATATGTTGGAGGCTACTTCAAAGATGCTTTCTTTTAAATGTAGCAAAAAACAAACTGACTTTAACCAAAGAGGGTTTTTTCCCCAAACCCACAAGCACTCATTCAGTGTCCTGTGAAGATGATTTGTTAAATAGCATCCTTAGAAAAATGGCTATCACTGCTTCTCCTGGGTCCACACCCTTGCAGGAGGACTCTTCATTAGTAGGAGTGGTTCATCACAGTACTCTTTAATTATGTACTTGGTACTTGAATATCACCCTACAAGCATATAGAAAAATAATATTTTATATCATTTCCTGCTCTTTCATTGTTTTTTTTTTTTTTTAATGATCTTCCATAAATTTTCTAAACTGTCTGCCAGAATTCCTCATCTGTCAAATGTGAATGAATACTATGGACTTACTGGATATATAAATTAGCTACACCGTTTTAAATTTTTTGCAGAAGATGGGTTATCTTAAATGTCCATTGTGCTTCAATCACTAAGGAGCTTTAAAAACCCATTTGCTTACTTTTGTTAGTCTTTAATTACTCTCCACTTCCAAAATATTCATTTATAGAGAGGAATAACTTTCAGTGAAAGTTATGAGCTTACAACTGTTAATGCAAGCAAAGCCTAAAGAGTGCTTTATTTCAATAAACAAAGATGCAAACATAAAAGAGTGACTTAAATCATCACACTTAAATGCAAATGATGTTAATAAACATATAACCATAAGTAGCTGATAACAAAGAGTGTAAAAAATGGGATACAGATAACAAAGATCTAGAAAGCTTTCATATATGGGTGCACAGTTCTTCTAGGGGGAAAAAAAACGTTAATATCTTGAGAAGAGACCATTTATTATAGTTGTCTTAGTTAAATTATATAATGAATTTCCTAGAGTTAAGGGGAAAAATAGATACATATATGCCTGAGATATGCCCAAAGTTAAGCAGAAAACACAAATAAGCATGTAGATACCTGTCCTAAAGACTTCATTTTTTTTTTTCAATTTTCTAGATATTTTGACGCAGAGTGAATTTTACATTGGCTTTTTCTAGACAATTACTTTCATTTTTCACTCTGCTAATAGAAAATTGATTATGTTAGGCAAAGTAGATTACTGAATAATTTTATAAATTAACATAGGAAAGTATATGGTATGTCATGTACCTTCATGGTAGATAGTTAATCATTTTGGGAGATAGGTTATGCTACATAGCATTTTTAATGAAATAGGACATATTCTCACTGTGCTAAGCCACTTTAGTTGTGTCCAACTCTGTGCGACCCTATAGACCATAGTCCAACAGGCTCTTCCATCCACAGGATTCTTCAGGCAAGAATACTGGAGTAGGTAGCCCTGCCCTCTTCCAGGGGATCTTCTCAACCCAGTGATCCAACCTGCTTCTCCTGCATTGGCAGGTGGTTTCGCCTGCAGTGTGGGCAGATCTGGGTTCGATCCTTGCATTGGGAAGATCCCCTGGAAAAGGGAAATGTTGCCCATTCCAGTATTTTGGCCTGGAGAATTCCATGGACTATTCAGTCCATGGGGTCGCAAAGAGTCAGACACAACTGAGTGACTTTCACTTTCACACTTTCACTATCTTTACCAGCAGCACCACCTGGGAAGCCCCATATTCTCACTAGAAATTGGAAATATCCAATCTAAATCATCAGAGCTCAGCATACTGATGACGATGAACTGTTCAACCTCTCAGTTGAGTCTGACTCTGTGACCTCATGGACTATACCCTGGTTTCTCTGTCCATGGAATTCTCCAGTCAAGAATACTGGAGTGGGTTGCCATTTCTTACTCCAGGAGATTTTCCCCAACCAGCGATCTAATCTGTGTCTCTTGCATCTTCTGCTTTGGCAGGAGGATTCTTTACCCCTAGCGCTACCTGGGAAGCCTCAGTTTAGTTCAGTTGCTCAGTCATGTCCAACTCTTTGCTACCGTATGGACCGCAGCACCCAGGCCTCCCTGTCCATCACCAACTCCCGGAGTTTACTCAAACTCATGCCCATTGAGTCGATGATGCCATCCAACCCTCTCATCTTCTGTCGTCCCCTTCTCCTGCCCTCAATCTTTCCCAGACACAGGATCTTTTCAAATGAGTCAACTCTTCACATCGGGTGGCCAAAGTATTGGAGTTTCAGCTTCAACATCAGTCCTTCCAATGAACACCCAGGACTGATTTCCTTCAGGATGGACTGGTTGGATCTTGTTGCCATCCAAGAGACTCTCAAGAGTCTTTTCCAACACCACAGTTCAAAAGCATCAATTTTTCAGTGCTAAGCTTTCTTTATGGTCCAACTCTCACATCCATACATGACTACTGGAAAAACCATAGCCTTGACAGACCTTTGTTGGCAAAGTAATGTCTCTGCTTTTTAATATACTGTCTAGGTTTAATATGCTGTTCTGGGAAGACTAAATCATACCAAAAACTTTTCTGCAATGGACAATCATGTTACTCACCTCCCCATCTACAATAATATGGAAGTAAGATGATTTTACTTAAAAAAAAAAAAAAGTTGTAAAAAAAAAAAAGCACTAAAACCACAAAACCACGTGCATTACTAGGAGGACAGGGAAGCTTAGTGTGTTGTAGTTTATGGGGCTGCAAAAAGTCAGACATGACTAAGTGACTGAACAACAATTTACTAACTGGTGTGTCTAAAAGTTTCTGGTTCAAATTTGCCTAAAATCACTTTTTTTTCTTTAATGCATTCATTTAAAGGAATATATTAAGAAAATGAAACTAATTTGTATTGCTTTTTCCCATGTGATCTAAGCTGCTGCTGCTAAATCACGTCAGTCGTATCTGACTCTGTGCGACCTCATAGATGGCAGCCCAACAGGCTCTCCCGTCCCTGGGATTCTCCAGGCAAGAACAATGGAGTGGGTTGCCATTTCCTTCTCCAATGCATGAAAGTGAAAAACAAAAGTGAAGTCATTCAGTCATGTACAACTCTTTGCGACCCCATGGACTACAGCCTACCAGGTTCCCCTGTCCATGGGATTTTCCAGGCAAGAGTACTGGAGTGGGGTGCCATTGCCTTCTCCTATGACCTAAGCGAGAGATGGCTTATGAGGGTACAACAGAAAATGAATCCATGCAAACATCCAAATGTCCAATTCTTTATAATCAAGATTCAAGTAATAAAACGGGATTGTTTGGTGTACCTAATAAGATAACCACAAAAACATATTGAAATGGCAAATAGAATCTCTATGTCGCAGTACAAGGCAAAGAATAGGTATTTAAAAATATTAGTTTCCTTATTTGTTGGCTATAAAAGTCCAAAATTTGCATTATATACATAAAATAAAATGACTAGTGTATTTATATACATTCATGAAAAGATCATTTTTGTAAAGAACTGATAAAATCTACTTTATTTACATGTGTGTTATCTGTTTATTAAACACAAACAATATTATTAAAATAATAGTTTTCCACAAAAAAAACATGTACTCATAATCAGGCTTCTTTAAAAGTAGACTTTTGATGAAAATTTGTGGAACTTGTATCTATGAAATTTCAAAAGTAGTGTGTTCACTCAGTTATAAATGGGTTAAACTTTATATCTGTAACAATGTCCCTTAATTAATCATACATACTAATTAAACATATCATGCATAAAATGAAAATGAATAAACATATGTATATTTCATATATGTCTCCAGGGCCAATAGCATTGTTGGCATATTCTGTGTGTATGTATGATTGAGAAAATTAAAATTAATTATTAATAAAAATACATGTTCTGTTTTGCAATGTATTTTGCATTTTTTACTCACTGAAGTAGAACCTTCTTACATTCTGCAAGCTCTTCCCAAATTCAGTGGGCATAAAGAAAACAACCTGTACTGAATTGTTTTCTCTAATTTCTCTTCATATATTTTAAATAGTACAAGGAAGCTTGCCAAATAATGTAGTATTTCCTTCAAATTGAAAATCAAGTTAACTGTTATTTAACTCTATAACTCAATGTTTTTTCTGTGCTTTATTAGTTTTAATCATAGACCTATTGTCCAACCTCTCAAATTAGATGTCATGCTTATTAATATCTTAATGAATCAGGATAAATGGCAGCAAAAATAATAATACTTGACCTCAGTAACAAAAAGTTAGTCATACAATAGTAGATTTTCACAATGAACATGTAAGATAGTTATTATTCTAAGGTAAAGAAGAAACACTAAGTCAGAGACCTAATAAGTGAAAGAGTCAGATTATATAATAAAAACATTGACTGAAGTTTGACCAAAAATGCATTTGTGTAGATAACTAGCTGATAAGAAAGTCCAACATCACTCTTATGAAAGGAATCTACAATATTATATAAAGAATAAAATAATACATTAACTTGAGGGGAGTGACATTGCTTACATATATATTTACTTCTTATCGCTTATTTTTCCAATGATCATCAGATATCTGATATTACTATAGTTGACTATGAAAGGCAAATATGACATAATTATGCAGCAACTCCCACATACAACACCATTTCCTGTTAAGCTTGGATGTAGACTTGAAGCCTCTTCTTAATTGAGCCAGTAGCATTCAGTTGGAATTGGCCAAAGAAATTAAAAGTTTCTATTATGCTTAATCTATATTATTGCCTATAGTTATGTTTTAAATATATTCATAACATACAATTTGTATTATATTCAATAACATAATAAAAGTATAAATAGTCCTGGAGTAATTTGAAAGATATACACAACTTTCTTAGTAGCAGGAACTGGTAAGCAGAATTCTAAGATGGTACCTGTGTAAACTGAAAATGCCCCCTGGAGATAGTTGTCCTAAAGTTACCTTGTAAGTTACTTAATAAGAAAGAAAAAAAAAAGGGTTTTGCTGATGTGACTATTTTTGAGATGGAGAGATTATCCTGGATTATCTCTGTGGGCCTTAAATGCCACTGTAATATCTTTGTGAGAGACAACAGAGTGAGATTTGAAACACAGAAAAGAAGAGGAGGGTATGTGACCACAAATGCAGAGAAGAGAATGATGCAGCACAAGGAAAGCCAGCAGCTACCAGAAGTTGGAAGGGGCAAGGAATGTGTTCATTTCTAAAGCCTACAAGGGAACATAGCCCTCCAGACACTTTGGTTTTGGCTTAGTCATACTAATTTCAAACTAATGGCTTCCAGAACTATGGGATAATACATTTTTATTGGTGTATATGTTGATTGTGGTGATTTATTATACTAGTCACAAGAAACTGATACAAATTTTGATAACTAAATGTAGAGTGTGCTATAAAAAATACCTGAAAATGGCAAAGTGACTTTAGAATCTGCTAATGGGTAGAAGTTGAAAGACATTTTAAACATCTGATAGAAATAAACTAGACTATTTAAAATAGAATGTTGGTGGAAATAGGGATTTCAAAGATGTTTTGTTTGAGGGTTTGAAAGGAAATGAAGTACATGTTATGGAAAACTGAAGAAAAGTTGGTTCTTATAATACAATGGCAGCAAACTTCACTGAAGTATCATATAGTTGCGTGTTTGTCTTTCCAAATAATTAAGAAGATAGTGCACTCGCTATCATTAAAAGAATGGTCGATCTGTTTCACACTTGATAATATATATATTTCAATGCTATTCTCTCACATCATCCAGTCCAGGTTGGATGCATGAGACAAGTGCTCAGGGCTGATACACTGGGAAAACCCAGAGGGATGGGAGGGGTTTCAGGATGGGGAACACATGTAAATCCATGGCTGATTCATGAGAATGTATGGCAAAAACTACTGCAATATTGTAAAGTAATTAGTCCCCAACTAATAAAAATAAATGGAAAAAAAAATTTAAAAAAAAGAATGGTTGAATCAGAACTTACAATGGGAGATAGTATTTGGCTCAGTGAGAAACAGATGGTGTGCTTAAATGAGAAATGATATTTGACTGAAAGGTGATAATCTCCACAGTGTTTGAAAATAGGATAAATATAATGTATACAGTTCTTTCTCAATATTTATCTTTTATTAGTCTGTGTGTGTGTGTGTGTGTGTGTGTGTGTGTGTGTTAGTTACTCAGCTTTGTCTGACTCTGCGACTCCATAGACTATACCCCACCAGGCTCCTCTGTCCATGGAGTTCTCCAGGCAAGAATACTGAATTAGGCAGCCATTCCCTTCTTCAGGGCTTTATCAGTCTAGCTATCATTAAATATTTTTATTAAATGAGAGGGAAAGGTTTCTGGAAAGCATCCTTGATACTCCCTATGGTGATGGTTTAGTAGTTAAGTCATGTCCGACTTTTGCTACCCCATTGACTGTAGCCCACCAGGCTCCTCCGTCCATGGGATTTCCCAGGTAAGAATACTGGAGTGGGTTGCCATCTCCTTCTCTAAAGGATCTTCCCGACTGAGGGATTGAACCCACGACTCTTATGTCTCCTGCTTTGCAGGGAGATTCTGTACCAGTTGAGTCACCAAGAAAACCCTAATATTATCTATAAAATTGCAACTAAAAGAGCAAACTAAAAGTCAAAATATTGAAATATAGAGTCAATGATAGTCATGATTGTCATGTTTTAAAAATCAGGACAATGATTCAATTCTAGTATTACTGACAACCCAAAATTCCTGATGCAAGATGACTGAATAATCTAATCTGGAACACAGAGCGTATGTTTTTAGCTGAGAATGAACATATGGATAGGAATAGATTCCTACTGATTATGCACTTGACTTAGGAATAATTTACATCAGAGTTTTTATTTTTAATAGAGAGGCATGTAAGTAAAGGCAAATTATTTTTTGCATTGTTTCAGTATATGAATCCCAGAATGTATTCAAAATTTCTTAATATTCAGTGGCGAACATTCTAAAATTTTAAAAATGAATTAATTTGAAATAGTTCTGAAACTATAAGTATTAAAGCTAACTATGAGCAACTGTAAGGTCAAGATTTTTATGGGAAACATTTCTTAAATTTATTTATGTAGAAATAGAGGAAAATTGAAACTCAAATGTTAATATTAAAAAAAAACTTAACCATTACATTATCATCTAATGCTTATGATCCTATAGGGTAATTCAAAGAGCATTCTTTTAAATTTATAATAAGTAGAGTGGCCTATTTCTCTATTTGCTTGTATATTTTTATAGAACAATGTTTGAATAATGATGACAAAACCTTCAAAGAAGTAACAGAAAACAGGTATTCTTCAATATGAGCCAGAAAAATAATGGAAGAAGAATGGGTTTAGGTAAAACATATACTGTAAATGGTGTTAAAAAAAATTAATTTTGAATTTACCCATGCAGCCTCAAAAATGACAGAAGGATTTCTGTTTGTTTCCAAGAAAAACCATTCAATATCACAGTAATTCAAGTCTATGCCCCAACCAGTGATGCTGAAGAGGCTGAGCAGTTATATGAAGACCTATAAGACCTCCTAGAACTAACACCCAAAAAATATGTCCTTTTCATTATAGGGGACTGGAATGTGAAAGTAGGCAGTCAAGAGATACCTGGAGTAACAGCCAAATTTGGCCTTGGAGTACAAAATGAAGCAGGGCAAAGGCTAACAGAGTTTTTGCCAAGAGAACGCACTGGTTATAACAAACACCCTTTTCCAACAACACAACAGATGACTCTACACATGGACATCACCAGATGGTCAATACCAAAATCAAATCGGTCATATTTATGCAGCCAAATATTGAGAAGTTCTATACAGTCAGCAAAATCAAGACTAGGAGATGACTGTAGCTCAGATCATGAACTCCTTATTGCCAAATTCAGACTTAAAATGAACAAAGTTGGGAAAATGACCACACCATTCAGGTATGACCTAAATCAAATCCTTCATGATTATTCAGTGAAAGTGGCAAGTGGATTCAAGGGGTTAGATCAGCTAGACAGAGTGCCTGAAGAACCATTGACTGAGGTTCATGACATTGTACAGGAGGCAGTGATCAAGACCATACCCAATGAAAAAAAATTAAAAAAGACAAAATGGTTGTCTGAG
Source organism: Odocoileus virginianus (assembly GCF_023699985.2). Lineage (NCBI taxonomy): Eukaryota > Metazoa > Chordata > Mammalia > Artiodactyla > Cervidae > Odocoileus > Odocoileus virginianus. Next base: position 21,483,249 of record NC_069698.1, read on the forward strand.
AAGGACTTACAAATAGCTGTGAAAAGAAGAGAAGCTAAAGGCAAAGGAGAAAAGATATACCCATTTGAATGCAGAGTTTCAAAGAATAGCAAGGAGAGATAAGAAAACCTTCCTCAGTGATGAATGCAAAGAAATAGAGGAAAACAATACAATGGGAAAGACTAGAGATCTCTTAAAAAAAAAAAAATGGAGATGCCAAGGGAAGATTTCATGCAAGATGGGCACAATAAAGGACAGAAATGTTATGCACCTAAGAAAAGTAGAAGATACTAAGAGGTGGCAAGAATACAAAGAAGAACTATACAAAAAAATATATTTATGACTCAGATAACCACCAGTAGTCATGTATGTATGTGAGAGTTGGACTATGAAGAAAGCTGAGTGCCAAAGAACTGATGCTTTTGAACTGTGGTGTTGGAAAAGACTCTTGAGAGTCCCTTGGTCTGCAAGGAGATCCAACCAGTCGTATGCTAAAGGAAATCAGTCCTGGGTGTTCATTGGAAGGACTGATCTGAAGCTGAAATTCCAGTTCTTTGGCTACGTGATGTGAAGAATTGACTTACTAAAAAAGACCCTGTATACTAATGCACTTATATGGAATTTAGAAAGATGGTAACCATAACCCTATATACGAGACAGTAAAAAAGACACAGATGTATAGAACAGTCTTTTGTACTCTGTGGGAGAGGGCGAGGGTGGGATGGCTTGGGGAGAGTGGCACTGAAACATGTATATTATCATAGGTAAAATGAATCGCCAGTCCAGGTTCGATGCATGAGACAGGGTACTCGGGGCTGGTGCACTGGGATGACCCAGAGGGATGGGATGGGGAGGGAGGTGGGAGGGGGGTTCAGGATGGGGAAACATGTACACCAGTGGTGGAGTCATGTCAATGTATGGCAAAACCACTACAATATTGCAAAGTAATTAGTCTCCAATTAAATAAATTTATATTAAAAATAAAATAAAAATTCATGACTTTAAATTCAGATATTAGAAAGGAAGATAACCTGTAAGTCAGTAATCTATAAATTTCTAGAAGTTAGAAACTGAACAGAAAGCTAAATCTCATCATAAACCATGGAATAAAATAAACTATAAACTTAAAGAAAAAAGAAAAACCCTGATGCTCGGAAAGATTGGAGGTGGGAGGCAAAGATGATGACAGAGGATGAGATGGTTGGATGGCATCACTGACTTGATGGACGTGAGTTTGACTAAACTCCAGGAGTTGGTGATGGACAGGGAAGCTTGGTGTGATGCAGTCCATTGGGCTGCAGAGAGTCAGACACAACTGCATGACTGAACTGATGCATTTATTCTATTGTTAGTGTTATACCACTAAACCAGGTAGTTCAAGGTTACAATTTTGGAAGTATGGTTTATAAAACAAAGTGTTCTTGTTCATTTAGAAGCTATTTGCCCCAACTGGACATTATTTCCTACCTCTCTTCTTATAAAAAAAAAATTCATATGCTTATTTTTTGTTCTACAATAGATCATGACTTTTTGATAACAGATTTCATGCTATCTCCTTTGTATATCTTAAGAACCTGACATAGGTTCCAGAATCAGAAAGAAAAAAAAAAAAAGATCGCTCACTGAATATCTACTGATTTACTTCTTATTAAAAAAATCTGTATTAATACTAATGGTTCAATTTCTAAAATCTCTAGTAATCTAAGAGACTTTGATAAGGAACAATTATTTTTAAAGAAAACATTTATTTTATGTTTTTTTTGGCCACCTCATGCGAAGAGTTGACTTATTGGAAAAGACACTGATGCTGGGAGGGATTGGGGTGGAGGAGAAGGGGACGACAGAGGATGAGATGGCTGGATGGCATCACTGACTCGATGGGCATGAGTTTGAGTAAACTCCGGGAGTTGGTGATGGACAGGGAGGCCTGGCGTGCTGCGATTTATGGGGTCACAAAGAGTCCGACACGACTGAGCGACTGAACTGAACTGAACTGATGTCGGTATATGGGTAGGTAAGTAGGAAGGTAGGTATCTTTGAACCAGCCTGACTACCTACTTTCCCTTGCCTCATGTAAGGACTTTAAGATAGATGATTTGTAATGAACAGTTTATTAAATTCCACTATGCTTAGATTTTATGAAACTTGGCACATGTCAATATATATTTTTTTCTTCATAAAATAATCTAATAAATGCATATGCTAATAGTAACAACAAAAATATTTGTAAGTGTCTAAAAATGTGCCAAGCATTATGCTAGGTAAAATGGAATCACAAAGGAAAATTGTACACAGCTTCTCCACTCAGGCCACAGCCAGTGACTTGGACTAAATTTGACCATTCATTGCTTATTCACATATGAGCTTCAAACATTTGAGGTATGTAGCAATGATGTCAGGATGATCATGAGTATTATGACATTTTTATGACTGTCTATTTTTTGTCCCCTTGAAACTTTAAATACTTAGTCATTTTTGTTACAATTATGATTGATTTTCTTTCCATAATAAGTATGATGGTTTCTGTCATTTAAAATTAAACCTCCCACCATCTTATAAGAATCTCCCACCATCTTATAAGAACAAAAATAAAGGCTAAATTGCCTTATTTTAATTTTAGAATAAGAAAATGTACATTGTTATTGCCTCATAACTGAGCTGGGATGAGAATATACTTAAAGAACAAGGTGTTAACTTTAAGGATGGGGTGACATATTCAACTGATTTCAGAGAAACATTTAGGTAAAAAAATAAAATCTAAAAGGTAACGCTAGCTTTGTTGTCTGATCTCATTCTGTCTCCTAAGTTATAGCCTAGATTGGGTTGGTTAGCTTAATTGTTCAGAGTATCATTCTGAGCAGACTAAGATCACAGCTTTGATTTTCAGGTCAGTCTCTTAATAGATGTTTATCTGTTGATCACAAAAAGGTTGAGTTAGTAAGAACCTAGTTGAGATGGCGCAAAAGCTTTTATTACCAAGTAAACACCATAATGTGTATATTCTACTATTGCAGTACCATTAATTTTGCTTACATATGCAAAAGACAGCACATCTCTGAATGATCTCCATAGAAAAAGGATATATTTCTCTTTCAGTGAATGTGACTAATAGAATAATATAATAAAGATGTGCTTTATCATATTAAATTAATCATGTCTATGTTGCATAAAACCCCCTAGAACTTTAGTAGAAAAGTTAAATCATGGCTTACCAAAATAGGAAAGGATTAAAATGGTGAACAAAGAAAAGTTAATTTCAAGCTTCAAAGAAGATATTACAGGTAATGGAGGTTAAAATAAAATTGAGACTATAAAAGCAATTAAGGATGTCCCTTTAAGGAGTAGTGCATGAGAGGCTCTGATAGTCTGAAATTATTCATATTTGCATAGAAAAGTTCACATGATACCATTGGATTGTTAACACTGAGCAAGAGACTTCCTTGGAAAAGTAGAATCTGATGCATATTCCGTTATAGGACATTAGGTTTCCTTAGAATTACAATACATGTAATCACTGGCATGGTATTATATAATTTTCATATTTTTTTAGGACAAATATACTTTTGTTTGGTTTTTACAGATATTCTGTCAGAAAACCCTTGTTCAGACCTCTTTAATACTCAGCATGATCACTTCTTATATTTATCCTAAATCCCTTTGTGTCCCCAACAAACTATGAAGCAGTGTAATTCAGTTACAGTTACCGCAGTTTTTATTGTGTTGCTGCATATTACAAAACGTGAATAGAGAATTAAATTAACAGTAGTGTTTGTCTCTGGGTATTTTTCTCATTACAACTCTGTATATGTGACAGATTTGAAATACAATGACAGACATAGGAAAGAATATCATTCTGATGACATATATTGTTGTGTTTTCATTAATTCTCCAAGAGCATTAAAAGAAAGGACTGCTAATTGGAAAAATGACTCTAGATGCCTTGAAACATAAAAGAATTTTACATCAGTTTATGGAGTAAGTGATTCAAAGTGTTTGCCCATTGCTGTTCTTATTAAAGTTAATGATGTTTGACCCAGTCTATAGACATTTGTTTGACTAAAGACACATGCAATTGCTAATTATAATACCTGTGCATAAATAGCAATAGTATTCTTCTGTCAAGGCTACATGTCATGTGAGTAAATCAAATTGCAAGTTGAATTTCAAGGAAGAGCATCTGCTTGGCATATATCAAACAACAACAGATGTTGCTAAATCAAATAACTATCAATCTTGAACTCATAATGTCATTGTTAGGTGTTTGCATTCAAAGTATAGCCTCAAATGGACAAAGAACATATATTATATACTCTGGAATACTAACATGAAGTAAAGAACCAATTAGTTGGAATCCAACTAACAATAAATGCAAAAATCCTTGCTGTGCTTTTTATTTCAGAGAAAATGCCAAATGAAAATTACATAGTTAAGGATATTTTGGCATGGTTAAGAACATTTCATATTTTTGTTTTTTGCTTTTGTTACTTATTTTCTTCGTTTTGTAAAAGTACCCCTACATATATCGTTCACTTTTATTATGTTCTATTAAAACATTTACTGCAATGGACCCTGACACATGGCATAATTCACAATCATCAGAGAAAGTTTAAATTATATTTCTAATTCTTCAGTTAAACAGAAAACTATGCTAATTTTATCAACAAAGTTTAAAATATTTTCTGTTTAAGATTTGTTTAATCAAAAATATGGGATTATGAACTTGAATTTTGTGTTTCTGAATATGTAACAGTAAGTCAAAATATTTTGTTGTGAGGCCATAAAGTAGTTTTGATGTATATTTCTATAAAATTATCTATATTTGATTATCATTATAAACAGTGGTCACATTTGCAAAAATTTTGAGCTTTTTTCTCCCTTCCTGATACATTTTGAGATGATGAAATATAATTTTATGCTTAAATGTATGATCAAATATGTACTGCAATATACACTCAAACAGATGTTGCTAAACCTTTCCAGAGAAACACAATTAAGAAGTATTTAGAAAGTTTCTCATACTTTCTAACATTGTAGACATTTATCTATGCTAATAGAAATAAGCCTCAATTTAACCAATTAAATATTAGCTTCTAATTAAAACAGAAAGCATATATTTTATCAGAGTCCGAATAACTTACATTATCGGAAAGGTAAAATGGTAAATGAGGAGCAAAACACTAGCCAAACAATACTTCTGTGCTTCTCAATCCAACGAAATTATTTAATGATAAAAGTAAAATTTAGCCTCACTACTTAATAAAGTTAAGGTTCACGTGTTTGTTTAAAAGAAGGAGAACACCTTTGCTACTTAACTTAGATCATTTAATTTTGATATACTATAATGAACAATGATGGTATTTCTTCTAATTAAAAATACTTTGTCCTTTCCCGAGATAATGAGACTTCACCTCCCCTTCCAGAGCTGCTGGGCTCAAAAGTAATAAATTCTAAAGAAATGTGGGTTCCTGAGCCATCAATTTGTTGTCTTTGTTACAAAAACAAATAATTTGGACTCGTCTCCCTAAGAATGCCTGATTATATACTGTACAAGATATGCTCCTACAAACTTGAATTCTCTTGGCTTTCAGTGCAAAAAGTCAGAGAAACAAGCTAAATTGCAAGTAATTATAAACACTCTTTTATTTCATTTTGAAATTAAAATTGAAAATGGAACAAATTTCCTATAATATATAAATATAAATGCTACATGTATTTCTAGAAACTGATATTACTTATATTACCCTGTAACTATTATTAACTTTGGATTTTTCAGTTGTGACTACCAAAACAGCATGCTTAACTAGGAGCTGAGTAATTATAGGAAAAGCAATATGAATTTTATGGACCATAGCATATTCCTCCTATAAAAATAACATATTTTTAGGAGAAATTAATTTCTAATGTTAGTTGATAACTAATCTACAGTGACAAATAAAATTGATTCATATTATTCTATTTTTCCTGGTTAAAAGTTTAACGCATAAAATATATATGCTTTAAAATAAGTACTAGCATCTTCTTATATTTGAAAAGCACTTCTTTGTTATATTTCAGTTTATTTTGAAATCAAATATGTGAAATCAATAAATTAATTTTCATATTGACAAGAAATGTGCTTATATAATGTTTTGTGTGTAAAATATTCTGATTTACATTTCTCTTATAATATGAGAAATGATCTAAGAGCATTAGAAAGTAATAAACATTTTTAATACTCCATATGACACACATTTTTATTGGTAAGTTTATAGCTCTGATATCAGAATAAAACAAACAAAAAAGCCTCAACATTTACATTTTCTGTTTTCTAAGGTATTTTCAGTATTGAGTTACAAAAAGAACCTTGATCTTAACCATTTTTTCTAAAACTTCATATATATTTACATAATGATAATTCTTATGAAATATAACTTTACCACATTTTAATTTACCTTGATGCTGTCTGATTATACCAGGAATAATTAATGTGCTTACCTAAAACAGAAAGAAACAATATCTGCTGTTAGTTCCAAAAGAATAATTGTCTGATGCTTGCAGTACACAAAATAAGACATGGCAAATAAATAATCACAACTTATTCCCATCTCTATTTTTCTTTGTATCCCAGAGATCTTTATGACTGTGACAAAATCAAATGGAATAAGTGTTTCCAAAACTGCATAGGATAAGGGCTTTTAAAGATGACTTGGTAGTGGGTCCATTTTTACTGATTTGAAGACATCTATTTTTGTCATTTATTTCATGTCATCAGCATATAAGGAATCAAAATTTTAAAAAATCAGCAAAAGCCTTCTGGAATTGTATTATTTCCCCAAAAAATCTTAGAAATATCTTCACCATTGATGCACTGTTCATGGTTCTACTACAGTATCAATCATTCTATCCACACATACCTGCCTGGAAAATCTCAGAATTCAGGTGTCTTTAAAATCAGTAATAATGAAAGTGAAAGTGTAAAACTGTATCAGTTTTAGTGATAATGAAAGTGTGAAAATGATAGTCACTCAGTCGTGTCAAACTCTTTGCAACCCCATCAACTGTAGCCCGCCAGGCTCCTCTGTCCATGGGTTTCTCTAGGTAAGACTACTGAAGTGGAAATAACAAAGTACCTATTATAATTATACTACATCTATGAATTACATATTGCACACCATATACATTATACATGTATATGTCTATGAAATAAAAAAAAACAAATGGCTATGAACTTTCTTTGGATTCTTTTTCTTTTTTTTGTATTCATTCTGTTTTGTGTGCCATGAAATCAGAAATCCTATGTATTTTTTTTACTCTAACATCCAGCAGTGCAGTAGAAACTCAAATGTTCTTTTTAGATGGATAAAAGAATATTTGAATGAATCACAGAAAAACTAAAATTAGGAAGTTAAATTATTGTCCAGTAAAATCCAAAACTGAGTGATCTACACCCAAGGTATCTTTGTTTATTGATGAAAGTGAAAGTGGAGAGTGAAAAAGTTGGCTTAAAGCTCAACATTCAGAAAACTCAGATCATGGAATCTGGTCCCATCACTTCATGGAAAATAGATGGGGAGACAGTGGAAACAGTGTCAGACTTTGTTTTTTGGGCTCCAAAATCACTGAAGATGGTGATTGCAGCCATGATTAAAAGACACTTACTCCTTGGAAGGAAAGTTTTGACCAACCTAGACAGCATATTAAAAAGCAGAGACATTAGTTTGCCAACAAAGGTCCTAGTCAAGGCTATGGTTTTTCCAGTGGTCATGTATGGATGTGAAAGTTGGACTGTGAACAAAGCTGAGTGCTGAAGAATTGATGCTTTTGAACTGTGGTGTTGGAGAAGACTCTTGAGAGTCCCTTGGACTGCAAGGAGATCCAACCAGTCCATCCTAAAGGAGATCAGTCCTGGGTGTTCATTGGAAGGACTGATGCTGAAGCTGAAACTCCAATACTTTGGCCACCTTATGAGAAGAGTTGACTCATTGGAAAAGACACTGATGCTGGGAGGGATTGGGGGCAGGAGGAGAAGGGGATGACAGAGGATGTGATGGTTGGATGGCATCACTGACTCGATGGACATGAGTTTGAGTAAACCCAGGGAGTTGGTGATGGACAGGGAGGCCTGGCGTGCTGCGATTCATCGCAAAGAGGGTGACTGAGAGACTGAACCGAACTGAATTGAGCTTTTACTTGGTTAAAGTCAAAGAACAATGTTTCAGTACACTTTTTAAAAATTAAAAATGGAAATAAAACAACAGTGTTTTGTGGCTCAATAAACGAGAATGGCACATCAATAGGACATTAGGGAGAAATTTGGAGCAATTTTTGGCATGTAAAACAATAATTCCAGCTTGCTATTTACCAATAAAAATGTAACTTATTTCACATGCTATCTGTTTTAAGAGATAGAATTTCTAACTGGAATATGCTGATTTTCCAATTAAAATAGTTAAGGCAGATTTGCACATTTTGAGTAAGTCATTGTTTCCTTAGGTGATATTTCTCCTACATGTAAAATGGTGGAAGGACAGATAGCTTCCTTTTTCATTGTATTTATCTCATACGGACTTCTGAAGAATTCTAAAGAAAAAAGTCATAATATACAGATACACATAGCTTTTTATAAAAAAGATTCATGAGAAGCCTGTACTTATATTTGACCATGGTTTTATCCAGTTACTGTTCCTTTTTTTGACCTTCTCATGGAGTCAGTTGTGCTTATAAGAATTTCTTTCTTTCTTTTCTCCATTATACATATTTGTGGTAATCTGGGCAGTGAGCCCAGATTGATACATTCATTGTTTATTATTTTTAGACTGTCCTAGATTCTTTTCAAAGGGTATATTCTAAATTATTATCATAATTACAGGAATATTGGCATTCTGTGAGATTATAAGAAGATTCTCTCATTATTGATAATGAGCTAAATGCTATACTTTTTTAATGAGTGATGTATTACATGGATAGAGCATTTTAATTTTACTACTGCCTACATGTCTAGACTGTGTTCAGGACATAATATAATTTTAACTGTGTGACACTTTCATGTGAAATAAGAGTCTTATCTACAGACCAATTTTCTTCATTTATGTAATAATTGATGTATTTACTATTGTCACATGTTCCATAAATTCCTCTTGAAAACATGACATTGTTAACAAACTGTAACTTTTAATGCAGTACAGACTATTCCAAATCTCACAGACAAAACAACAATTAAATACCTTTAAATTGTACGCATGGGCGTATTATATTTTGAAAAACTGAAAACAATAAAGGTGAGTTGAATACTTTAGACATGTGCTCTAATTGTGTCTATGTCTATTTTTTAAAATACTACCACTGGGGATAGCAAAATAGTATATCAATATCCTAACAAGACCACAGTGGCCTCCTAGGATAAAAATTGCAATGTTGTTTGGACCACACTAATGATAATGATACCATCAGGCATTATATTTCCATCATACTCTGCTGTCTGGCTCTTATGGAAACCTTGCACCAGTAGTTTATGGTTATTTCCACTTTCTCATATTAGGATTTATTTATATACACCCTAGTACCATAATGCTTGGGTAGATATAAAAATATAATACTGACAGGAACTTAGGTATGTTCTACATGTTAAATATGAAACAATAATGTGTAGACAGATTGAATGACTTGCCTTGGGTCCTACAGATCTTGATTTCTAGCCCAACGGCCTTTTCATTTTAGTTCAGACATCATAATCTCTTTTTCACTCTTTTAAAATAAATTACTATGAAAATATCAAATATGGTATATATTCATAGCACACTTGTGACATATACAATTTGGCTTCATTTGGGCAGTGATCTTTAGCCACTCTTTCTGAAAACATTCTCACATGGAGTCAAAGGTATACACACACACACTACACTGACATCCTTTCGGGATCAGGGTCTTCATTTCAAATTCACTCTGCACATCAGTTCTACTGATATGTTTTCAAATATTAAAATCTCTCACATTCTAAACTACTGGGGTTAAATTCCTCTTACAAAGTTCAAAACAAGACTAAGGAATTATTCATTTTTCACTTACATGATTCCCACTGAATTTGTAGTCCCAAATAAAGTGGTATCAGTCTTCCTACTTTAACCACTTCCCATTCATTCATTTCCCCTTTTGAATTCTTTCATTCCAAACAACTTTCTTTTCACTCTAATTAAGGTCTTTATTGTCACACCAACACATCTCAGGTTCCAGCACCTTTCCAAGTAACTATAAGTTGAAAGTTGATTCGTCTTTTTAATGCATAATACCTGCTTTTGAACAAGATTTACTAATAAACATTATTATGCACAGAGCAACTGGTTTTTTTAATGTACCCTCATGAGTGTTAAGTTGCTTCATTCATGTCCTACGATGTGCGACGCTACGGACTTCAGCCCACCAGGCTCCTCTGTTCATGGGATTCTCCAGCAAGAATACTAAAGTGGGTTGCCATGCTCACCTCCAGAAGACATTCCCGGCCCAAGAATCAAACCTGTGTCTCTTATGTCTCCTGAATTGGCAGGCAGGTTCTTTAACACTAGCACCACTTGGGAAGCCCCTTCTCTTTAGAGAATACGCATTATTTATGCATTGCCTGGGATCAGCAAAGTATTTCTATAAAGGTATATAGTATGCTGACCATTGGTATTAGCTATTTTGAAAAAAAGTGATTTAATGATACCTAGCTTACTAACTCATAATACTGTGGGCATCAAGTGAAATAATGTGTTATAAACAGCAAAAAAAAGTACATTACAAGAAACAATATGTGTTTGTGGAGATGTGTTTCAGGAGTGGCCACGAAGACAACTCCAGAGTTTCACCAGTTTGTACTTTGCTTCCTGATCTATATAGTGAAGGAAGATGGCTGAAATAATCTCCAAATATCTTTCATACTGAGACATGGTGGGGAATGTTAGAAATCATTATTATTGAAAAAGAAACTCATTAGTGTGTAAAAATGAGCAAAGCACAAACCTAGGGCAAAATTCTGCAGACATCTATAACTCCTATAACTTGGATAAACAATAACTGCACTTTAAAATGCTAGAAAATTGTATTTGTAATTGCATATCTGGATGTTGTCTTGAGTGTAAAATTGGTTACTGGTTAAATTATTGCTAAAAGACAGATATAATTACTAACATTTTTCTTACATATTTGAGATCATGAGAGGCTACTGATACGTAAAAATCCATAAATACTGTATTTCTGAGGAAGCTGAAGGACTAAATTCCTCCTTTCTTCCACTCACTCTCTTAAATATCATGGGAGGCTCTAGATCTATGAACACAAATACTCAGTCTGAAATTCTTTCCCTTGAAGGAGAATACTCCCTAACAGAGGAGCTGGACTTGTAAATTGAGAAATATGAAGATTTCTATAGTGTCTGAATACAGAGGACTGTTCATAATAAAGATAATAAAGATGTTATCCACCTTGCTGTATTTAAAAAGAAGTTGATATGTGTCTCATTCACAATAATAAACAGGTTTACAACTGCACCTATATAGGATGATTCAAATATAAGCTTTGAATAAAATCATCTTAGTTACCTTCATACATTTATCTTACTATTGTAATTCATGTTTTTTGTACTTTTTTGGATAAATTATATCAGAAACTGTTTTAAACTAAAGAGACGGCATGATAGGATATCTGTTCTTGGCCTGTTACTTTTGAAAATGTTAGACAATGTATATTTTAGCATTTAATTCTATTATTTTTTAAAGATAATTTTAATAGATGAATGTTTTTGTCACAAATATTGAAACCACAAACCTAACATTTGTTTAGAAATTTGGCAACTGATTTTTCATGAAGTATGTAGCAGTTAAAGTATAGTTAGCACAAAGGCAAAACATAAAACCCAAACAGACTGCAGAATAAATATCAGAATTTTGTCAAATTAATATAAAAAAATTGAAATTATTTCTTTCAAATTCGTGCTGTGTCCATTTTAAATTTCCACACATGCTGCTGAAGACTGACCTTCTGCTATTGAAAGCAAAGAGAACTAAGGCTGGAAAGTTAGCCTTGCATATCTTGGTCCTGCTCACACATTTTAAATAGATGTCAAACTTATTCACATCACTTGGGCTGGTCAAACTTGTTTATATCATTTAGATCTTCTCTGAGTTTGACTTCCCACTGACTTTGAGAGTTACAAGCTAAAGAGCAGCTAAATTAAGCAGAACGAAGCCAACTGTACCAGGACAGAAACAAAACACTGAAGTCCAAATCTACTCATTTCACTTAGAGGATGCAGTCTCAGAGACCTCTGGGACAACATTAAGCACACCAATATTCGAATTATGGGGTCCCAGATGAGTAAGAGAAAAATAAAGGATATGAGAAAATATTTGAGGAGATTACAGCTGAAAACTTCCCTATGAAAAGTGAGGGACTGGCAATACAGAAAATTACAGAGGAAGGAAAGTTACCAAACTCATTTCACAAGGTCACCATCACCCTCATACCAAAACCTGACAAAGATACCACCACATACACAAAAAAAGAAAATTACAAGCCAGTACCTCTGATGAACATAGATGCAAAAATCCTCAATAAAAATTTAGCCAACTGAATCCAACAACACTTTAAAAGATCATACATCATCAAGTCAGCTTTATCCCAGGGATTCAAGGATTCTTCAATATATGCAAATCAATCAATGTGATATACCATATTAACCAACTGAGAGATAAAAACCATGTAATCATCTGAATGGGCTTCTCTAGTGACTCAGTCAGTAAAGAATCCTCTTGCAATGTGGGAGACCTGGGTTTGATCCCTGGCTTGGGAAGATCCCCTGGAGAAAGGCATGGCAACTCACTCCAGTATTCTTGTGTGGTGAATCCCCATGGACAGAGGAGCCTGGTGGGCTGCAGTTCATGGGGTCATTAATAGTCCAAGGAGTCAGACATAACTGAGCAACTAAAGCATAGCACAGTCACCTCAGTAGATTCAGAGAAAGCTTTTGACAAAATTCAATACTCATTCATGATAAAAACTCTCCAGGAAGTAGGCATAGAAGGAACCTTCCTCAACATAATGAAGACCATATACGACAAAGCCACAGCAAACATTATTCTTTCCAAACATGAGACACCTTACATACAAAACAACAGGTGGCAAGTAGTGGTGATAAGCGACAAATGTAGAGGACCTGTTCATTTCTCACAAGTATTCAGTGTCCTCAATCTTTGCGTATCTCTCCACTAATGCTAGAAATTTCATACTCATTATAATAAAACATTGTCATTCACCTTGAGTAAAAATATGAAGCAAACTTGACTGTAAAAAAGAGGAAGAAGATAATGTAATCATTGAGGATTCATAAGAGAAAAGTTGATCTTTAGGTGAAAAGAAAGATGAAACTATGAAAATTTCCTCAATTACTATTTGACTAAAGTGAACAAGCAATTAACTGAAGAAGGATGGAAAAGAATAACTATGACATTCTTAATGTGTCCAAAACTTATACTCTTTTCTCTGTGATGCTCTTCTAATTGACTGATACACAAGTTATCATTTGTAAAATCATAGGATATATTTACAATATCTGGTAGTCACTTAAATGATTTTTATACTTGCCTCAAGTGTTCCTTTCCATTTATTAATTTGTAGTTTTCAATGTATAGATATTCTCAAACTTTCTGAGATACAAACTGTCAAAAATCACAAAGTGAAAGCATAAAGATTTTTTAAAAATCATGATTGCCACTCTATGGTAGAGTTCTGTAATTGGCTTCACATCCTCATCACTTGGAGAGCACTAAAAAAAAAAAAAAAAAAAAAAAAACAGCCACATCCACCTGGCCTCATAGCAAGTGTGGAGATTTACTGATTTGATTAGAAACCATTCATCTATACATATCAAAAACACCTCAGGTAGTTCTAGTAAGCAGCAGCAGAGATGAGAACCCTGTCCTAAAGTCTTAATTTTCTCAAATGCGGGCTTAGTTTATTTGTTGTTACTATGTTAATCACTGATCCCTTCCTTGGTTTCTACACTAGCAACTTTCATAGCATTTTCAACCCACAGTTAAGAAATATACTGTGTGATGCGATTCTATGAACATATTTGCATGCATGACATATCTGTATATATGTGTGTTTATATATACATATTTTTCCAAAATACAAATTTCATAAAAATAATCATTTTATACTTGAGTACTTTATTCTTTTCTATTTTTAAGTGTTGGCTATAAACATTTAAATTGTTATCATGACTTACTAATAGATCACAATCTGCAGTCTGATAATGGCTGTTCACTTTTCATTTACATGGAACATATTATGTATGCATGGACACAATGAACTCTAAGAAAATTAGAAAAAATCCAGGAAAGATTTTTGCCTATGTTTGTAGACTCCAGAAGATAGTCATTCATTATGTTGCTTATCTACACATAATATTTCAAAAACTAAGCTTCAATGAACATGTGTATTGATCAACAGGTTGGGAGTTTCTTAGCTGATTGCCCAATACATGTACCATCTAGTCACATCACATATTTTTTAAAAGCAAAAGTGGCAAAATATTAAGCATCTACCTACATATTTACCATTTGACCTGATCTATTATCCATATAAAGTGAAAGTGAATGTGGAGTCGCTCAGACGTGTCCAACTCTTTGCAACCCCATGGACTGTAGCCCACCAGACTCCTCCGTCCACGGGGTTCTCCAGGCAAGAATACTGGAGTGGGTTGCCATTTCCTTCTCCAGGGAATCTTCCCAACCCAGGAATCGAACCCCAGTCTCCCGCATTGCAGGCAGGGGCTTTAACCTCTGAGCCACCAGGGAAGCAGATATGTGCAAAAGTATACAGTGTATCAATGATGCACAATTATCATTCAACGATCAATGCATACATACATATAAAAGTACTCAAACTGTCTAGAAAATAACATTCCTTCAAGGAAAGAAAATAAAAACAATGTCAGCATGATCGCAGTTGTGTTACATTCACATGAAATAAATAAATACACACAAACAATGAAACCTAACTTTCTACCACTTATTTCTAGGTAATGACAAAAAATAATCTTAGCTTTAGATTATTCTTTGTGTAATACTGTAAAGCTGGAAAACATTTTTAAAATTTGTCCTTAAATAGTGACATAAAAATTAATGCAACTATTTTGGCAATGCCTTTGATTTTCTGATCATGTTTTCTAAGAGCAGCAAGGTTATATAGTTGCAAAAATATTTATATGATTTTGTTTTTTAATTTATTAAGAAATTTATTACTTGGTGATTTAAATGTTTCTAACAATCCAGAGTTTTTCTTAATTCCACTATTTTTCCCAATTGTTCATTTTTCAATATATACAAATATTTGAAGATATATTAGGAATGCGATTAAATATGTGTGGCTACTGTGTCATCTAAAACTTGGATAGGAAACACATCTGAAAATCCTTTTAAAAGCTAAGTAACTTGGTTTCTGTTAAAAAAACACACACATTAAAAAAAGAAAGAAAGAAAAAATCTTCTGTGATCTACAGTCCTTTTTTAAAAAGCCACTTAAATAAATCCTCAAAAAGAGGTTATATCATGAGGGAATAGAGGAAGTACTTTCTGTTGACATAAACAGTAATTGATAAGGTTTTCTTGAATACTTTCATAGAAATGCTGATGTATTACACTTAGGATTACTAGCTAGCTCTCATTTCCTTTCAACTTTTGCCTCTGGATAAGCTCAACTATTCCCAGGAAGAAACACTGATCAAGTACATTTGTCATGCAAGCAACTATAATAAGGTAATTCATCATAGTCTGTCAGAGTTTTATTCTAGAAAGACTGCTGCATTTTTATCCTTGTTTAAAAATCTGCTGTCACTCCTGCTGAAAATTTGGTAGACATTTTGGACATGTTTAAAAGCCCTTCCAACTGATAGTGGCAGATAATTAAGTTACCAGGTATCAACGCTCCTTTTTTTTTTCTTCTTTTTTCCTACCATATGTATGACACCATGAACCCATCTAGCTAGTTTAATCTGACCTGTTCACAGAGCATAATCCCTTGTTCCCTTTCCTTTTTCCTCCTTAATAGTAGCCAATGACCAAAGTAACTCACAATGACAAATGAAGCCTTTCTCAAGAGTCTAATTGAGCAATTTTGTTTTCCTTTGCAAGACCAGAAGTCCACAACCGTCTGAACTTCATTCGCTCAGGGGCAAGAAATAGCAGTTACGAGGCAGCTAGGTGGATTAAGGGTTTCTGAAGAACAAATAAACTCAGCCTAGGTGTAGTACATTATATCTCAGTAATATTTCTCATTCAATTCATCTACTCACTTACTCACTCCATGTGTGTCCTTTACTTGAAACCAATGAGGTTTCATTTGGATAGGCACTTTATTAAATCCTGGTTTGTTACTTCACTATCTTTTATAAGACTTTCCTCATCTTTCAGTGCTTAAATTCATTTGTTTGTTTTTAAAGGAAGAAATAGATCAGACTTTTACCAATTTATAGCATTTTTGTATACTATCTTAGAAATAGATTTTGTGTGGTTTAAGGAGGAGACTTCATAAGTATGTATTAATTTGACTTTCTTTTCAAACTCATTTACATTATTCTCATGGAATATTCATTTTATATCATTAATTAACTATCACAACCAAGAACATGCCCTCTTTGGTACCAAAGCACTGACAGTTTAATTAAACACAGTGATATGCATATGTGTGTATGTATGTATATATCTGCCTAATGCAAAAATCATGTAAATATAAATACACACAAAACATATAAATGAATGAAATAAATGTTTTTTATTCTCTTCTAGTAATTTGTATTTTTCAAGCTAATAATGTTTAACTAAGATACAGGTTTTATAAATATTAATGTATTTGGATATCTTTATCATCCTCTATCTTCAAATACTGGTTATAAGCATTTAAACTGTATCATGACTTACTAAAGATTACAATCTGAAGTTTCATAATCACTGCTCAGTAATTCTGAAAAGTTCACAGAGCTCTAATAATGATTCTTTGTTCTCTTACTCCAAAATGTTTATTGAGTACCTGATATATACCCAGTACTATTTTCATCACAAGGAAAGCCTGATAAGCTTCTTTGAAAAATATTATCTTTTCATTATTTTTCCCAATGTAACAGGGGACAAAAGACATAGGTGAAATTGTTTTACTCTATGTCAGTTAACCATTTGCAAATCATCATCATCTGCTCATTTTTTCCTCCCATCTCTCAGGAAATATTTTTCAAACTTTGTGAGCAATTATGATTCATTACTGACCTTATAATAAAACCAATGTTAAACTATTCTACTTATCATATTTTTATAAATCTTCATTATTTACTTTGACCAAATGCTATAGGACTTGATACAAGTGTTTCTGGTTATCTTTTTTTTTTTTTTTCTTTCTGTTTTTCACTTGAAAAAAGTAAAACTATATTCAAGTAACTGCATAGACACTTCAGATTTCTGGTTAATTCTTCCAGGCATGTTTAAAATGTTTGGGAGCTAGGTGACCCACTTCAGTATTCCTGTCTGAAAAATCACTTGGAGAGAGGAACCTGGTAGGCTACAGTCCATAGGGTTGCAAAGAGTCAGGCACAATTGAAGCAACTTGGCACACACACAACCAAAGTTCACATACAAATGCATAGAACCTAAAACTAAATGGCATCATTACTTAATATTTAGTGCTTTAATAAATTTAAATAATTAGCATTTTAATAATTAGTGAGAGCATGTACAAACATATGCATATATTTTTTTATTATAAATGTCCTTAGGTTTGATTTGTAAAGAGGAATAAGTCCTGTAACACTTAAAGGCAACTGAATCACATTAAATTTTTTTCTACCCTTGTTATTTCCCTTACCAACTACGTAATGCACAGGGCATTTTGATATTATTAAAAGTGCTTCAATATTCACAGTATTTTATTATAACTTTAAGGTATCAGGAAAAAAATAATTTTTTGTGTTATAATACTAACCCACAATTTTCTTTCCCTCTTCTTTTTTTTCTTTCCAAATTACTATATCCTGAAATATAAGTTAAACAAAAACCAGAGAGAGCCAAAAATGTGCTATTATGAAATGCCATTATATAAGGCAATTGTAAAGCTAAGTTGCAACTGCTTTGGAATATGTTCATTCACTTTAAGGATTATTAAGACTTTGATAATATATCTGAAATTATTATAAGATAATTGCCCTTTTTTTGCTTGTACTATTAGACTGAATTGAAAACCTCACTTTGAGGAAGTAAGACCTTGAAAAATTTAAATGATCAGATGGCAAACATTATCCCAATGATAGGAATTCAAGTCAACACAAAAACAAAGTTATGCCCACTTATCAAAAACGTGTCAGAAATGGAATTTATCTCATCAAAAACAATAAGCCATCAATTATAAGACACATCATAATTTTATGTATCACTATGAAAGAAGCTTCAAAAATTGAGCTAGAATGCATCATTTATTATTAAAGACATCTCAATTTCAGACATGGAAAACGTTGCCTCTTAGAATAGATGATCTATAACATGATTTTCTTAGAAAAGGACTTCTTAATGATCCCAGAAGGCTAATAAAAGCTAATTTGTTTTCCCCAAGAAAAATAAATGTAAAAAAGCAAAATGGTTGTCTTAGGAGGCCTTACAAATAACTGTGAAAAAAAGTGAAGCAAAAAGCAGAGGAGAAAAAGAAAGATATACCCATTTGAATGCAGAGTTCTGAAGAATAGCAAGGAGAGATAAGAAAGCTTTTCTCAGTGATCAGTGCAAATAAATAGAGGAAAACAACACAAAGGGAAGACTAGAGATTTCTTCAAAGAAAATTAGAGATACCAAGGGAACATTTCATGCAAAGATGAGCTAAATAAGTGAGAGAAATGGTATGGACCTAACAGAAGCAGAAGACATTAAGAAGAGGTGACAAGAAAATACAGAAGAACTATAAAGAAAGATCTTCATGACCCAGATAATCACGATGATATGATCATTCACCTACAGCCAAATATCCTGGAATGTGAAGTCAAGTGAGCATTAGGAGTATCACTATGATCAAAACTAGTGGAGGTGATGGAATTCCAGCTGAGCTATTTCAAATCCTAAAAGATGATGCTGTAAAAGTGCTGCACTCAGTATGCCAGCAAATTTGGAAAACTCAACAGTGGCCACAGGACTGGAAAAGGTCAGTTTTCATTCCAATCCCAAAGAAAGGCAATGCCAAAGAATGCTCAAACTACCACACAATTACACTCATCTCACATGCTAGTAAAGTAATGCTCAAAATTCTCCAAGCCAGGCTTCAAGAGTACATGAACCATGAACTTCCAGATGTTCCAGCTAGATTTTGAAAAGGCAGAGGAACCAGAGATCAAATTGCCAACATCTGCTGGGCCATTGAAAAAGCAAGAGAGTTCCAGGAAAAAATCTACTTCTGCTTTATTGACTATGCCAAAGCCTTTGACTGTGTGGACCACAGCAAACTGTGGAAAATTCTTAAGGAGATGGGAATACCAGACCACCTGACCTTCCTCTTGAGAAACCTGTATGCATGTCAGGAAGCAACAGTTAGAACTGGACATGGAAGAACCAACTGGTTCCAAGAAGGGAAAGGAGTATGTCAAGGTTGTATATTGTCACCCTACTTATTTATCTTATATGCAGAGTGCATCATGAGGAAAGCTTGGCTGGATGAAGTACAAGCTGGAATCAAGATTGCCTGTAGAAATATCAATAACTTCAGATATGCAGATGACAATCAAGATTTCTGGGACAAATATCAGTAACCTCAGATATGCAGATGGCAACACCCTTATGGCAGAAAGTGAAGAAGAACTAAAGAGCCTCTTGATGAAAGTGAAAGAGGAGAGTAAGAAAGTTGGCTTAAAGGTCAACATTCAGAAAACTAAGATCTTGGTATCTGGTCCCAACATGCCATGGTAAATAGATGAGGAAAGACTGGAAACAGTGGCTGACTTTACTTTGGGGGGCTCCAAAATCACTGCAGATGCTGGCTGCAGCCTCGAAATTAAAAGACACTTACTCCTTGGAAGGAAAGTCATGACCAATGAAGGCAGCATATTAAAAAGCTGAGACATTGCTTTACTAACAAAGGCCTGTCTAGTCAAAACTATGGTTTTTCCAGTAGTCATGTATGAATATGAGAGTTGCACTGTAAAGAAAGCTGAGTACCGACGAATTGATGCCTTTGAACTGTGGTGTTGGAGAAGACTCCTGAGAGTCCCTTGGACTGCAAGGAGATTCAACCAGCCCATCCTAAAGGAGATCAGTCCTGGGTGTTCACTGGAAGGACCAATGTTGAAGCTGAAACTCTGATAATTTGGCCACCTGATGCAAAGAGCTGACTCATTTGAAAATACCCTGATGCTGGAAAAGACTGAAAATAGGAGAAGAGGACAATGAGGATGAGATGGTTGGATGGCATCACCGACACAATGAACATGAGTTTGAGTAAACTCCAGGAGATGGTGATGGAGAGGGAGGCCTGGCATGCTTCAGTTCATGGGGTTGCAAAGACTTGGACACGACTGAGCGACTCAACTGAAGTGATGCAGATGACACCACCCTTATGGCAAAAACCGAAGAACTAAAGAGCATCTTGATGAAAGTGAAAAAGGAAAGTGAAAAAATTGGCTTAAAACTCTACACTAGCCAGAGTCATCAAGAAAAAAAGAGAGAAAAGTCAAATCCATAAAATTAGAAATGAAAATGGAGAAATCAGAACAGCAACACAGAAATAAAAAAGATCATCAGAGACTACTATCAGCAACTAAATGACAATAAAATGGACAACTTGGATGAAATGAATGAATTCTTAGAAAAGTATAATCTTCCAAAACTTAATCAGGATGAAATAGAAAATCTTAACAGACCCATCAGAAGCACAGAAATTGAAACTGTAATAAAAAAGAAATCTTCCAACAAACAAAAGCCCCAGGACCAGATGGCTTCACAGGTCAATACTACCAAAAATTTAGAGAAGAGCTAACACATATTCTACCCAAACTCTTCCAGAGAATTGCAGAGGAAGGTAAACTGCCAAACATATTCTATGAGGCTAACATCACTCTAAGACCAAAACCAGACAAATATGCTGTAAAAAAAAAAGAAAACGACAGGCCAAAATCACTGATGAACATAGATGCAAAAATCCTTAATGAAATTCTAGCAAACAGAATCCAAAAACATTTTAAACAGCTCACACATCATGACCAAGTGGGCTTTGACCCAGTGATGCAAAGATTCTTCAATATTTTCAAATCAATCAATATGATACACCATATTAACCAACTGAAAAAAAAAAAAACAAAAAAAAACATATGATTATCTCAGTAGATGCAGAGAAATCCTTTGACAAAATTCTACATTCATTTATGATAAAAAAAAAAAAAAGAAAAACCCTCCAGACAGCAGACATAGAAGGAATGTACCTCAACATAATAAAAGCCATATATAATAAACCCACAGTAAACACTATCCTCAATGGTGAAAAATTGAAAGCATTTCCCCTAAAGTCAGGAACAAGACAAGGTGCCCACTCTCACCACTACTATTCAACATAGTTTTGGAAGTTTTAGCTACAGCAATCAGAGAAGAAAATGAAATAAAAGGAATCCAGATTGGAAAAAAAGAAGTAAACTCTCACTGTTTGCAGATGACAAGATCCTCTACATAGAAAAAACCCTGAAGACACCAACAGAAAATTACTAGAGCTAAACAATGAATATAGTAAATTTGCAGGATATAAAATTAACACACAGAAATGCCTTGCATTCCTATATACTAGCAATGAGAAAACAGAAACAGGAATTAAGAAAACAACTCCATTCACCATTGCAACGAAAAGAATAAAATACTCAGGGATAAATTTACCTAAAGGAACAAAAGACGTATATATAGAAAAGTATAAAACACTGATGAAAGAAATCAAAGATGACATAAATAGATGGAGAAATATACTGTCTTCATGGATAAGAAGAATCAATATAGGGAAAATGAATATACTAACCAAAGCAATCTATAGATTCAATACAGTCCCTATCAAGCTACCAACTGTATTTTTCATAGAACTAGAACAAACAATTTCACAATTTGTATGGAAATACAAAAAAAAAAAAAAATCTTGAATAACCAAAGCAATCTTGAGACAGAATGGAACTGGAGGGATCAACCTGCCTGACTTCAGGCTATACTACAAAGCTACAGTCATCAAGACAGTATGGTACTGGCACAAAGACAGAAATATAGACCAGTGGAACAAAATAGAAAGCCCAGAGATAAATCCACACACCAATGGACACCTTTCATTGACAAAGGAGGTAAGCATATACAATGGAGAAAAGACAATCTCTTTAACAAGTGGTGCTGGGAAAACTGGTCAACCACTTGTAAAAGAATGAAACTAGAACACTTTCTAACATCATACACACAAAAAAACTAAAATGGATTAAAGATCTAAATGTAAGACTGGAAACTGTAAAACTTCTGGAGGAAATCATAGGCAAAACACTCTGAGATAAATCACAGCAGGATCCTTGATGACCCACCTCCCAAAGTAATGGAAATAAAAGCAAAAATAAACAAACAGGACCTAATTAAACTAAAAAGCTTTTGCACAACAAAGGAAACTGAAAGCAAGGTGAAAAGACAGCCTTCAGAATGGGAGAAAATAATAGCAAATTAAGCAACTGACAAAGGATTAAACTCAAAAAGCAGCTCATGCAGCTCAATTCCAGAAAAATAATTGACCCAATAAAAAATGAGCCAAAGAACTATACACTCTCCAAAGAAGACATTCAGATGGCTAACAAACATGTATAAAGATACTCAACATCACTCATTATCAGAGAAATGTAAATCAAAACCACAGTGAGGTACCATCTCACGCTGATCAGAATGGCTGCTATCAAAAAGCCTACAAACAATAAATGCTGGAGAGAGTGCAGAGAAAAGGGAACCCTCTTACACTGTTGGTGGGAATGCAAACTAGTACAGCCACTATGGAGAACAGTGTAGAGATTCCTTAAAAAACTGGAAATAGAACTGCCATATGACCCAGGAATCCCACTGCTGTGCATACACACTGAGGAAACCAGAATTGAAAGAGACACGTGCACCCCAATGTTCATTGCAGCACTGTTTATAATTGCCAGGACATGGAAGCAACCTAGATGCCCATCAGCAGATGAATGGATAAGAAAGCTGTGGTACATATACACAATGGAATATTACTCAGTCATTAAAAAGAATACATTTGAATCAGTTCTAATGAGGTGGATGAAACTGGAGCCTATTGTACAGAGTAAAGTAAGTTAGAAAGAAAAATAGCAATGCAAAATACAAAAATAACTCATATATATGGAATTTAGAAAGATGGTAATGATAACCTTATATGAGAGACAGAAAAAGATACACAAATGTAAAGAACAGACTTTTGGATTCTGTGGGATAAGGCAAGGGTGGGATGACTTGAGAGAATAGCATTGAAACATATATATTATCATATGTGAAATATATCACCAGTCCAGGTTAGATGCATGAGACAGGGTGTTCAGGACCGGTGCACTGGGACAACTCTGAGGCACGGGATGGGGAGAGCGTTGGGAAGGGTTTCAGGATGGGCTACACATGTACACCCATGGCTGATTTATGTCAAAGGCAAAAATCACCACAATATTGTAAAGTAATTAGCCTCCAATTAAAATAAATAAATAAAGTTTAAAAATTAATTTAAAAAATTTCCACAGAGGGCAGGGGCTGGGGGAGGCTGTAAAGTGATCTCAGCACTCAAAGAAAACTAAGAAAACTAAGATCATGGTATCTGGTCCCATCACTTCATGGCAAATAGATGGGGGAACAGTGGAAACAATGGCTGAGTTTATTCTTCTGGGCTCCAGAGTCACTGCAGATGGTGATTGTAGCCACGAAATTAAAAGACACTTGCCCCTTGGAAGAAAAGTTTTGACCAACTTTGCATATTAAATGGCAGAGACATCACTTTGCCAACAAAGTTCCATCTAGTCAAAACTATGGTTTTTCCAATAGTCATGTATGGATGTTAGAGTTGGACTATAAAGAAAGCTGAGCACCAAAGAACTGATGCTTTTGAATGTGGAGTTGGAGAAGACTATTGAGAATCCTTTGGGCTGCAAGGAGATCCAACCAGTCCATCCTAAAGGAAATCAGTCCTGAACATTCATTGGAAGGACTGAGACTGAAGCTGAAAGTCCAATATTTTGGCCACATGATGAGAAGAACTGACTCATTGGAAAAGGCCCTGATACTGGGAAAGATTGAAGGTGGGAGGAGAAGGGTATGACAGATGGTGAGATGGTTGGAAGACATGACCGACTCAATGGACACGAGTTTGACATGGAGGCCTGTTGTCTGCAGTCTATAGGGTCTCAAAGAGTCGGACACGACTGAGCAACTGAACTGAACTGAACTGAAGACTAAATATTCTACTTTATTACTCTCTGGTGGTGGTGGGGGGGGGGGAGTTTCAAAAGGCACTGCATAGTTGTAATAAGTTGTTCAATAAAATTTTAATAGAATTAGAACAAATTTAGTTGGAAAGTGTATAGAAGTGAAATAAACGCAGGGTGCATGCTCAATCATGTCTAACTCTTTGCAACCCCATGGACTGTAGCCAGGCAGGTTTCTCTGTGTATGGAATTCACTTGGCAAGAATATTCACGTGGGTTGCCATTTTCTTCTCCAGGGGATCTTCCCAACCTAGGGACTGAACTCGGTCTCCTGCATTGCAAGCCAATTCTTTACCCTCTGAGCCACCAGGGAAAGGGCTGTAGTTAAATATGATAATATCACCCCTCTACTCACAAAAATACCTACTGATCAATAAATTGAAAATGGAATCTATAGGTTAAGTCTTTCTATCACAATATTTCTAAGTAATATCAACAAAGCTTAATTAGAGAACTAAGCAGCATTCACTAATTTTATCATTTTTAATTAAAATTTTATCTTGTTTCCTATAGATTTTACAAGTTCTCTGCATAGACTTTAACCTAAAGTACATATATTTTGGAAACCCCGATCAGAATTTTCTGGCTATCAAAAAAAAAAAAAAAAAAAAAAAAGCTAATTTTGTAGGTTGCTAGGGAAATTATAAAATGAGAAAATTTTAAAGAGACCCCAGAGATGTTCTATCAACAATGTCCTGCCTATCATAACCATCATTAAAGAAATATGTAAGTACTTTACTTTCTTTTTATGAAGGAATATCACAGCTCAATGGTAAAGAATCTGCCTGCCAAAGCAGGAGACACAAGTTTGATCCTTGGGTTGGGAAGATCTCCTGAAAAAGGAAATGGCAACCCATTCCAGCCGTCTTGCCTGGGAAATGCCATGGAGAGAGGAGCCTGGCGGGCTACAGTCCATGGGGTCACAAAGAGTTGGACATGGCTTAGCAGCTAAACAACAATTAACAACAACAAAATGTGAGCCCAGACCAAAAAACTACAACGGCTTTATGAGAAATATGTTCATAATCAAATAAACTAATATCAGTATCAGTTTTCACATGCAGATAAAGTGATTCTTTTTTTTTTTTTTTTTTTTTTACTTATACTGCCAATGTGAATGCCAGATTACAAAATTGAGACAATCTGTATCTCAAAACAGTAAATCTATCAAGGGAGTAGTAGGACAGCTTAACCAGTAGGAGACCTTTAAATACTTGACCTCTTCACCACAAACCAGAAATCATGGTGTGTAAAAAACAAAACACTGTCAGATTATGAAATTCACTAAAAAGAATTCAAATATCCTGTGAGAATGCTCCATCATTCCCTGTGATTATTTTTGACACTCTGTCAATCACACTGTGTCCTTGGAATATAGCAGTGTGTTTTGTTGTTGTCATTATCATGACTGTTGTCAGCATTTTTGCTGTTCTAGGAAGAAGCAACAGGAACATTCTAAAATTTGTGAGCTAATTAAAATGTATAATTACAGAAGTTTTAATTATATTCAAAATATACAACTGCAGATACTACGAGCTCAGAATTAGTACTCAGAATACATACATCAACACTGTTGCTGCAGAATAACATTTTAAATATCAACAAAATCTGGTTCCCTGTCTCTAATACACCTGAAAAGAGTGTAAGTTCCTAGTATGTAAACCATGCAAATGTCCATTAGTACTGTTAATTCTCTAAAGTGACATATTGGACTCTCAAAAAAGTCAATAACACTGAGTGTGTATGTATATATGTATGTATATATATATGTGTATATATATATACACACACACACACATATATAGATAGATATTTATCTATTTATATTTATGTATGCATATATGTGTAGCTAATTCTCATTATTCATGGTCATTATTTTCTATTATGTTGTTGTGGACACTGAATTAGTAAATACTGAGCCATTGCTCCCAGAAAAATCAGAATTAGTGCCTGTGAGCCTCTGGTTCAAAACATTTTTGTCATTCAATCATTATATGACATTATTTCATGGCAACTTATTTAATATATATTTCTTATAAACAATGAAATGCACTATCTATTTGTAATATACCACTAGTTGTGAAGGGTTTAATGTTTTCCTGACTCTGGGTCAGGATATGACCATACAATTCTTGGCTTTCATTCCAACAGTGTTATCTACTGTATAGTTTTTAGTAAGTCATAATCTCATGAACCCATTAACTTAGTCATATTTCCATTTTACCACAGTTTCATCATATGATATAGATGTTACTTTAGCACTTTTCTGAGAGGACTCATGTATATATTATAAATTTTCTCTCCCTCTTTCTGAATGTGCTATATTGTGGATTGATTAGCTTTGAACTCAAGATCATCAGCACTATAACTCATGCCTGACATTTTTCTCATAAGGCATATTAGAAGCTTCTTGTCTTAGGAATACTAGGCAGGACTTCAGTACAGTGCTGGTGGTGGCGGGGGGAGGGGGGGGCCATTTCAGCCAATAAAGCACCAACACCAACAATACAACATAAAAATGCAAAGTACATGACACTAAATAGACTATGGAAAGGAGACATTTTACAGTATGAGAACTGAATCTAAAGACAGATATCATTTTTTTTTTTAGTTTAGCTGAGAATACATCCTAGTGGGGAAACTCAAAATTTTACCATTCTGCATGTCCATGAGTGACCAAGAAAATGCTCTGGGTTTAATTTTGGTGTTACAAATAAATTTTAGTGACTAGATTTCACAAATATGAAAAGCACAATTAATGAGGATTAATTAAGTATCCATGTGCATCCTAGTTGCTCTGATAAAGAGGTTTAGTCCCTCTCTTAAACAGATGAATGTGTTCATAAATGATTCCCAGTTATGGCCATATTAATTGTCCTAAAACCTAAAAGCCAAAATAGATGTTTTGGAGACATAATATATTTTGATACAAAATAATAAAGGTTCTGGATAGGTAAATTTGGATCATCTCACTCTTTACTTTGACCCACACAAATTGAAGTCAAGTACAAATTAATAAAATTAATAATAATAATAACAATCTATTAACATGGAAACTCTAAAAAATGAACTAGTTCTAATGACAATAAAAAAGTATTATTCTATAATATTTAAGAAAAATGCTTAAACTACAATAAATTATAATTTTAGAAGAAAATGTACCAAAGATTAATGAATATTATATGTGTCCTTAGATCTTATTTATCTTTGAATGATGTGAATTTATAAATAAAATATTTAATTCTTAATAAACTAATTAAAGAGTTAGGGGTCCACAGTTTTTGGAAAAGGGTGCAGGATGAACAGACGAAAAGAAAAATATAGTTTCTTAATTGCCTTTTGCTTTGATTTTCTTAAAAAGATACTTTTAAGGTAGGAGTAATAGGGGAAATACATAATACAGGCAAATGAATAAGACTGGCTCCAGAGCTGCGGGGAAGCCTGTCATTGCTCAGTCGGTAAAGAATCTGCCTGCAATGCAGAAGATCTGGGTTCAATTCCTGGGTCAGGAAGATCCCCTGGAGAAGGAAATCGCAATCCACTGCAGTATTCTTGCCTGGACAATTCCATGGACAGAGGAACTTGGCAGGCTACGTCCATGGACTCACAATAGTCAGATACAACTTAGCAACAAAACCGCCACCACACTCAGATAATTTAAATACATTTCAGTTTTCTAAGTTCAGATAAAATGAATCATAGGGTATTGCAAAAGTTATTTTAGTCTTTCAGAAACTAAGAAGCAACAGTTACAGTGAGAGGTATTTCAGGTGACATTTTTTACTATTTTTGAAAGGAAAAATAGTGGATTTTAGATACTGTAAAACTAATCCATGATTACCTCATATAAGATTATTCATGTAATAATATATGCATGCAGGTTTGCTCAGTTGTATCCAACTCTTTGCGACCCCATGGGCAGTAGCCCACCAGGCTATTCATAAATAATGGTATCAATTCTCTTTTGTTATCTTTGGGAATGATATAAAGGAGCATGATTTGAAGGTCATAAAAGAAAACAATTCTACAGCAATTAAAAGCACTTTAGCAAAAAAAGAATGTGAATTATTACATCAATATACATTTGGAGGGGATCTCTCTTTTCTTATTTTAACTGGTCTTCAGTAAGGAAGCTACGGCCATCAAATTATCTTGGAAAATTTCAGAGTAAGGGTGGGGGGAGTGATAAGAAAGCCAGTCCAACCAGACAAGATATAAAAGAGAATTTATGATTATGCAGAGTTTATGGGGACTGTAGGATTCAATTGTGGATAGAAGTGACAGGTGGCTGCTGAATGTCTTAAGTCACTAGCTTCATTGAAATACTAAATCTTTATACTTAAAGTATGAACAAAAGCTGAAAGCCTCTGGTGAGTCTAGTGGTTTTCACCTTAAAAAGTAGAAAAATTAGAATGAGATAAAAGCACCCTTCCAGTATCTGAAGTATTTTTCTAAGGCAGAATCAGGAGACATACTCCACTGTAGTCCTAAGTGTATACACCAGGAACAAATGTTAGAAGCTACTGAAAAGTAGATTTTCCTTCAAATTTAGTGAAAAATTTTAAGTCCAACATGCACAATAATAATTTAGCTTTTGGCATATGTGAGTATTTATCAATAGATGAAAAGGAGAAAAGTGAAATGACCCATGTTTTAGATGGTGCAGAGAGAAGACTTCTAAGTATATTCCAATTTTCTACATTTTTTTTCTCTTAGCCTATAGTAGTTTTCAACAAAAATATCATTTGTAAATATATACAATCCAAAATTATTCTATTCTTTACTAAAATGAATTTCCATTATGATTTGCAATGTGAAAACACATTTCATAAAAGGTAATAATTATTGATAAGGGAAATAGATAACAATTTGTAAATTTCATAATAATCCTACTGATTGCATTATAAAAATATTGAGGAAGACTAGTTCAACAAACATACAATTATTGGTGGAAGTAACTCTGTTGACTGGCAAATTGAAAATCTAAGAGAATAATTTAACAGATTTTGTGACTAATGAATAAGGGACTGCATTACATAAGAAAATTTAGTTGTCCACAAATATAGATAGAAAATCCTCAAAATCTGTCTATAAATTATGTAAAAGATAAATAACATCAATATTTCTACCTCCCTAGAGAGGGGAATATGGTATGTTAAAATCTGCATGTTAGTTGCTCAGTTCTGACAGACTCTTCATGACCCCAAGGATTGTGGCCTGCCAGGCTCCTCTGTCAATAGAATTCTCCAGGAAAGAGTACTGGAGTAGGTTGCCATGCCCTTCTCAAGGGGATCTTCCTGACCCAGGGATCGAACCTGGCTCTCCTGAACAGTGGGCAGATTCTTTACTGTCTGAGCCACCTGGGAAGCACCTATGTTAAAACAAACACAGATTTAAAATTAAATCTAGAAATAAAATGGAGAAGGAAATGGCAACCCACTGTGCTCAAAATTCTCCAAGCCAGGCTTCAGCAATACATGAACTGTGAACTTCCAAATGTTCAAGCTGGTTTTAGAAAAGGCAGAAGAACCAGAGATCAAATTGCCAACATTTGCTGGATCATCGGAAAAGGAAGAAAGTTCCAGAAAAACATCTATTTCTTCTTTATTGACTATGCCAAAGCTTTTGACTGTGTGGATCACAATAAACTGTGGAAAATTCTGAAAGGGATGGGAATACCAGACCACCTGACCTGCCTCTTGAGAAACCTGTATGCAGGTCAGGAAGCAACATTTAGAACTAGACATGGAACAAGAGACTGGTTCCAAATAGGAAAAGGAGTACATCAAGGCTGTATATTACCACCCTGCTTATTTAACTTATACTCAGTGTACATCATGAGAAACTCTGGGTTTGATGAAGCACAAGCTGGAATCAAGATTGCCTGGAGAAATATCAAAAACCTCAGATATGCAGATGACACCACTCTTATGGCAGAAAGTGAAGAAGAACTAAGACCCCCTTGATGAAAGTGAAACAGGAGACTGAAAAAGTTGGCTTAAAGCTCAACATTCAGAAAACTAAGATCATGGTATCTGGTCCCATCACTTCAGGGCAAATAGATTGGGAAACAGTGGAAACAGTGGCTGACTTTATTTTTCTGAGCTCCAAAATCACTGCAGATGGTGATTGCAACCATGAAATTAAAAGACACTTACTCCTTGGAAGGAAAGTTATGACCAACCTAGACAGTATATTAAGAAGCAGAGACATTACTTTGTCAACAAAGCTCCATCTAGTCAAGGTGATAGTTTTTCCAGTAGTCATGTATGGATGTGAGAGTTGAACCATAAAGAAAGCTGAGTGCTGAAGAATTATGAAAAATTGATGCTTTTGAACTGTAGTGTTGGAGAAGACTCTTGAGAGTCCCTTGGACTGCCAGGTGATCCAACCAGTCCATCCTAAGGGAGATCAGTCCTGGGTGTTCATTGGAAGGACTGATGTAGAAGCTGAATCTCCAATACTTTGGCCATGTGATGCGAAGAGCTGACTCATTTGAAAATACCGTGATGCTAGGAAAGATTGAGGGCAGGAAAGGGGACGACAGAGAATGAGATGGTTGGATGGCATCACCGTCTCAGTGGACATGGGTTTGGGTAGACTCCCTCAGTTGGTGATGGACAGGGAGGCCTGGCGTGCTGTGGTTCATGGGGTCGCACAGAGTTGGACACAACTAAGCAACTGAACTGAACTGAACTGAATGAATGAAAAAAGAAATTTTTTAAGTTAATGGTTATTATCCAAAACTTTATTTAAAATAAAGCAGAAAAAGAAAAAGGTAGCTCTAAATATTCCTATACTGATGAGTAAAAGTGCACTACTTGGTTTGAGACATTTCCTAAGAGTGCTATGTTTCAGAAATCAAAAGAGAAGTTCTAAAGCTTTTAAGAAAATAATGTATATCACACTTTGCATAAAATACCTTAAATGGGATACTCAGAATACTTTTGCCATGTTTTTTAAAGAGACCGAAGAGCTCCTGACCTGAGACCATTTATTTGGTCTCAGGCTAGGATAAATCAGCAGAATTATAAAGATAAAGCAGGCAACACATTCTTAGCTAGAGAAAAAAGCAGAATGACCTGAGACCAATCCACATATGCATAATCTGAATTGATAATTCTAGAACTTTTCCTTTCTAATTTGAATTCCTTTGGGACACCTCACACTGCACTTTAAGCTAAATGTAGAAATAATAAAGAATGTGAATCTATGCCCTGTCCAAACTATAAATCTTTTCAAGGTCATATATAAATGATTTAGGGGGTTGTCTGTTATTTTAAATTATCTGCCCCACTGAGCCCTTACAAAAGTGCAGCTCATCAAGCATGAGCTGAATAAAGATATTTATGGAGGAACAGAAAATTAGCATTAATTGTAACTTGGAAGAACCTGTCATCGGCTGCTCTACCACCACAATCACCCATTTCTTTTTTACTACTTCTAGGCTACTTAGTTGGAAGTGTAATCAAATCTTGTGTTTAAACTCACTGTCACATCCAGATTTACTTGATTGGGATATGTACCACTTCATACAGTGCACAACCAAATTACACATACACACACACACACACACACACACACACACACACATGCATGCAAGTTAGAAAAAAAAGACTCTATCAACTACCAACTGGCATGCATAATGGTAAATGCATGGTAAAATTGCATGGTAAAAATACTTTTATTTCTTTTTTAAAAATTTATTTATTTTTTAATTGAAGACCAGTTGCTTTACACAATTTTTTTTTTTTTATTTTCTGCCATACATTAACATGAATCTGCCACAGGATAACATATGTGCCTTCCCTCTTGAACCTCCCTTCCATCTTCCTCTCCATCCCACCCCTCTAGGTTGTTACAAAGCCTCTCTTTAGTTCCCTGAGCCATACAGCAGATTTTTATTGGCTATCTACTTTCCATATGGTAACATAAGTTTCCATATAATACTTTTAAAAATGTAAATCATGTCTAATGTTTGCTTTCTTCCTGTTCATCCTCTAGTTGATTGGCTTTCTCATCAGCAGCGTGACATCAGCAACAACCTACACAGGAATTATAGCAATGCATTTTCCCTTTGGGCCACCATTTATACTATAAATGAATGCATTATTATGCTGCCATTTTGATTTTGAAGAGCTTATGTTAATTAAAGGCTAAGAAAGCACACATGCAGCATAATTATTTTTAATTAAGATTAAAATAATTCAGTATGTCAATACAGCCCTCAATGGGAATGATGGCTTAATGCATCACCTCAATTTCTTGTCTATGTAGTACAGCCATGTCTAATGCTTGTTTTTAGTTTCTCACTTTTTAAGGATATAAACTTCAAGGTCACTCAGAGATCAACCTCATGCTTGAGACAGTGCTGCATACAAGCAATTCTGGAATGAATATTATGTACTAAAAAGTATCTTTTTGAAATAGATACAAAAATGTAAAATATAAGATTCTACATTTTATGAGTTTGTAAACATGTCCTAGATGTTTGTTACTAAAGTGGAATTTGTTACTAAAATGGAGACTAATTATTTTTGTATAAATTTAAGTAGCATAATAAATGACAAACAATAAATGAATGAGAACCATATTATAGAACAAATATATTTGACCATGATAGTTTAAGAAGTGTGAAATTTCAGACTTTGTCCTGCAATTTAATGTTAAGGAATTGGAAGTTAACTTTAATTTAAAAGTAAGCCCAGCTAATTTGTTTTCTTTTTAAATTGTTATAAAAAGGAATATTACATAATTGAGTAAACATTATTTCTTTAATTTAGAATATTTCTAATTTCCCCATGTCTGCCAAGTTTATAAAAAACAGAAAAGTTGATGTTGCAACATATTTTAACAAATACTCTTATTCCAAAAAACACTAAAGCCTCCAACTCATGGCATTTCTAGGCAATAAACACTGCAGTCTTGCATTGTTACATGTGAGGATTTGTTTCTCCATCACATAAGGTGTCATAAGTATTTAAATGGCAGGTTCCATAAAAATGGAGCTTTTGTAATCCATCATATCCCATATAGGGATATGCTCAAGTGACATTTTCTTTTATTCCTGCCAGAAGTGAAAATCTTTGGGCTGACAAGAAATCTAAATGTTTATTTTGTCACACTCTCAAACCAGTAGACAGACAAAGCAATGACCATATTCCTGAAGACAGGTGAGCAACAGAGATTTCTCAGAGAACTCTGGAGCTGAATCGGTTAGAGCAGCATGCCCAAATTTATGTAGTTGGGACTCTAGTACAAAGAAAAGACAAAGTCGAGATGAAGAAAGTATAATTAACACTTTCCATTTGACAGTTTTCTTCACTTAAATTGGCAATTTAACACCTGTGTTGCAAAGTTCTAGTTTTAATAAGAGACATTGTTCCTTCACAGATAACTCTAGTAAATTACACAGGTGAAAAATATGCAGTGCTTGATAAAAACATGAAATTCAATAAACATTGATATATACCTTATAGAATATTCATATTATTTAAACTTGGCACTTTCATAAGGATTAATAGTTGTGCCAGAACAAGAGGATAAACCTGAACACACTGGGGAATAACAGAGAATTATACATACAGTGAAGAAGACCTTTAAATTTCAGTTGGTAACAACAAAAAATTACTTGGAAAAATGTTAAAATCTGTTTCTTGAGATACATTTTTCTATGCTGTTTTTATTGGAAGCTAATATATATTGTTATTATTTAGTTGTTCAATCATGTCAGACTTTTTGCAACCCCATGGACTTAAGCCCACTAGGTTTCTCTGTCCATGGGGATTTTCAGGCAACATTACTGGAGCTGGTTGCCAGTTCATCCTCCAGGGTATCTTCCCAAACCCGGGATTGAACTTGTGTCTCCTGCATTGGAGGTGAATTTTTTTCTTTTCTTTCTTTTTTTTTTTTAAAACCACTAGACCAATATATTGGAGAAGGCAATGGCACCCCACTCCAATACTCTTGCCTGGAAAATCCCATGGATGGAGGAGCCTGGTAGGCTGCAGTCCATGGGGTCGCAAAGAGTCAGACACGACTGAGAGACTTCACTTTCACGCATTGGAGAAGAAAATGGCAACCCACTCCAGTGTTCTTGCTTGGAGAATCCCAGAAACAGGGGAACCTGGTGGGCTGCCGTCTATGGGGTTGCACAGAGTCAGACACGACTGAAGTGACTTAGCAGCAGCAGCAGCAGCGAGCCAATATGTATTGAAATAAAACTAAAGGATTTAATTTATGACTGTTATTAACAATGCTTGCAAAAATGCATCTTAGTATATCCAATAAAAAAGCAAAACCACCATTAAACAGTTGGTTTTGATGTTTTACTGGATAGAGCTGTTTTGCCTGGGAAGCCTAGAGCCATAACTAATTACTTTCCTTCTAACCAATCTTCCCTTTAGGTCCTCCTTGACTGGTTAATATCTCTTAATTTATACAGCTATTGAAATAATATTAGTCTAGTACCAGAATAAACAAGAACTCATATGTTCCCATTTTTGACTTTCCCATTTTTTACATTTCCTATAAAATGTGTCTTGCATTTTGATAATGCCTTTGCAGTTTGACCAAAAAAAAAAAAAAAAAATCTAAGAACCTTTGGGGCTTCCGTTGTGGCTTAAAGGGTAAAGAATCTGCCTACAATGCAGGAGACCCTGGTTCAATCCCTGGGTCAGAGAGATCCCCTGGAGAAGGGCATGACTACCCACTCCTATATTCTTACCTGGAGAATTCCTAGGATAGAGGTGCCTGGTGGGCTACAGTCCATGGGATTGCAAAGAGTCATACACAACTGAGTGACTAACACTTTTTCAAGAATCTTTGGTATTATTTCTTTTTAAATTTTCAGATATAAACCTTTATTGATAGAAGTTATTATTAAGATCTAATGTTTCAGTGATGAGCATTATCTTTGCTAAGTTAGTAAAAATAATAAGCACATAATTTTATTCTGAATGGAATGTCTCTACCTGGAAACAACCAATTTACAAAGTGAAAAGCCTTGCTTACGTGTATGTAAAGGGGAGGGGGAGAAAAAAAAAACCTGAAAAGTGTAGTTCAAGTGTAAATTGTCTTAATAAATTAAATAATTTACTTGCAATTTTTATTTTAATATTTTTGTTTAAAAATGAATTTGTAGGAACAACTGTTGTTCCTTAAAATATGAGGCAATAAGAATTTTTTTAAAATAATAGTTCCTAAAATTAGAATGGGGACTTCCCTGGTGGTGCAGTGGATTAAGAATCCTCCTGCCAATGTAGGTAGAGGACACAGGTTCAATTCATGGTCTGGAAAGATTCCACATGCCTCAAAGCAACTAAGCCCTGGTGCCACGATTATTGAGCCCACATTCTAGAGTGCACAAGCTACAACTACTGAAGCCAGCATGCTCTAGGGCCCACAAGCCAAAACTCCTGAGCCTGAATGCCACAGTTACTAAAAGCTTCATGCCCTAAAGCCCGTGCATAACAAGAGACGCCACTGAAATTAGAAGCCTCTGCACCACAAAAAAGAATAGCCCCTGCTTTCTAAAAAGAGAGAAAGCCCACTCAAAGCAACAAAGACCCAGCACAGCCATAAATAAATAAATATACACATAATTTTAAAAACCCATAAAATTAGAATGTAATGAATTATTTAAATGTTGATTTCTTTTATAGAAGACAACGAAGCTATCCAGATTAAACCGTTGAGTCACCGCAAGAGTGGATGTGACCACAATTGGTATATCGCTGAGAAAAGCTGAAGCAAAGGAGAAGACATAAATAGCTGTTCACACAATTTAAGTATTCTAAACTTTTTATTTATGTCACATATGCTGTCATGTTGTACTGTATTTCTGGGTTGCTTTAATAGCTGTGATTTTATTAGAAAACTGTAGTGTTGGAGAAGACTCTTGAGAGTCCCTTGGACTGCAAGGAGATTCAATCAGTCCATCCTAAAGGAAATCAGTCCTGAACATTCATTGGAAGGACTGATGAAGCTGAAACTCCAATACTTTGGCCTCCTGATGTGAAGAACTGATTCATTTGATAAGACCTTGATGCTAGGAAATACTGAAGGCAGGAGAAGAAGGGGACAACAGAGGATGAGATGGCTGGATGGCATCACTGACTCAATGGACGTGAGTTTGAGTAAGCTCCAACAGTTGGTGATGGACACGGAGTCCTGGCATGCTGCAGTACATAGGGCTGCAAAGAGTCAGACACAACTGAGCGACTGAACTGAACTATTAGAAAAATATATGAAGCTAATTAATTTCCCATAAAGCAGGAACTATAACTCTATGGAAACAAATTCAAATTAAGTAAGCACCCCCCTTGACATCTTTATTATAATTTTTCCATGTTGACATTACTTAAAAACATTTTCAAATCTGTACAATTCCAATGTACATTCCATTTAGAAAAACGCAGGTTTCCATCTCATTTCTCATGAAACTGCAAGCATATTTGGTTTATATCCCATACTTTGATCTAAGGCAAGGGTTTTACATGTTTGCTTTGAAAATGAGCAAAGTATCACAATCATCAAACACACCTATCATCTGCACAAGACTTTCTTCAAGTTGCAGGTTATATGGCATAATACATGCTTTAGTGCTTTGACTTAAAATGACAAATAGTGATCTAAGGATTCAGAGAAAAAGAGCAAGAAAATTTTATTTTTACGATATTAAAGAAAAAACATTTTAAATGAAAGTAAAGTCTGTACCTGTCTAGATGGGGCTTGGATTTTTTTTTTCCCTGCTGATATCTGCATTCAAGCGTATTTGTACTAATTTTTTTTTCTCTTAAAGCTAATAGTTAATATTTTCCTTGGTAAAAACAGATCGCATATTAGTGATTCAAGAACTCTGAACTGCAATTACTCTTGCAAAGTATTTATTGTGAAAACACCTCAGAAATGTTCAATTTTCTGTTCTAGGTATCAGGAATAAAGTGGGTCATTTAAACACAGCAGGTTTTTTATTAAGCAGAATATTGAGTGAAATAAATATTGTGATTAATTGAATTTTCTTTGAGTTAAAAACATTAAAAAAATTTGACTCTTGAAATAGATCTTTTCCCCTAACATGTCTGCTAGCAGATACATTATAATTTGTGCAGTCAAGCACAGGGGAAATAGAAATTTGAAGTCAAAGGATTTAAGTCCTGCATCTATGACCTTAGGTATGTACCTTGAATCTAGGACTTAAGGCAAATAGTCTAGTCCATTTGAGTTTGGATTTTACATGTGTACAATAGGAATATGAATATCTGTTCAAATGATTTTTTATGAATTAAAAATAAATATAGGTAGAAGTGGCTTATAAAAAGCAAGGGACTTTAAGAAGCTAAGATTTTACAAAATTTGCTAGGTGTATATAATCAACTACATTAAATGATTCAGAATCTTTGTAGAATTTTAGAAGTGTGACTCAAAATAAAAATTTGCATTATACAGAATTTCAGTGATGAATATAAAAGGCATATGGGATTTGTTTGATCAAGTACTCACTCTAGGAAAACATACGGTTCATTTTGTACATATAAATCTACATATTAGCTTGGTTCAAAATTACTTCCCTCCCCCAAATTTAGAATCTATCCTCTTTAAAAAATAAAAATAAATAAGTTTTTGGAGGCTCATTATTGCGCAGTTCTTTCCTGTAAAGTACTAATGCCGATATATTAATTGATGATACAGATTATTATAAAATAATTTTAAAAGTATGTTTATGAGATTATTGAGTTTAAGAATATCAAACTCATGAATCTATTAAACTAAAAACTATAACATAATTACTTTAAATTTACAGAGTCAGTCTACTATGCTCTCATGATCTCAATCTAAAGAGGCACTATATAATATAAGTAAATGAATCTTTTTATTTTTATTTTTAGAAATTTATTCTCCATTACTCTAATTGCAGAAGCACCAGGTTAATTTTTACCTAGCCATTCACAGCAGTTATTCTACACTGGTATAAAAACAAATGCCTCAGTCTTCAACTTTAAGTTAAAAGAACTATGTGAGTGATGTAAGATAAGGCTTACAGTCCTCTTTCTTAAAATGTTGTTAGTTTTAATTACACTGAGTTGACAATACTAAAACTGAAGATTTTCATTTGTTGATAGATATGGCCCTTGATCCATGATTGGAGTTTTTAAATACTTAGTAGCATTTGGTGTATTTTACTTAATTGTTAGGTCTCCTTACTTCTAATTTATTATAAAAGAAAGAAAGAAAATGAAATCACTCAGTTGTGTCTGACTCTTTGCAACCCCGTGGACTGTAGCCTACCAGGCTCCTCCATCCATGGGATTATCCAGGCAAGAATACTGGAGTGGGTTTCCATTTCCTTCTCCAATTTATTATATCTCTTATGTAAAAGCATTAATATAAAAAATCATTTAAAGCACTTCTTAACACACAATTTCAGATAATAATTTTACATGATGTGTTTTAGATGCAGCCCTTCTGACAATGATGAGATGATGTGGGTAATTTTATTATTTCTTTTCTTTTATTTTACTTCAGTATTACCAAGGGAAGATAGAGGATTGAGCTGGTGTTTGTACCTCATACATGAAAGATAGAGTAAGTGAAGTAATTAGCTTCCAACTAATAAAAATAAATGAAATAAAAAAAGAAAGATAGAGTAAAATATAATTACAGACCTTAATAACAAAGAGGAAATTTTTTTCCTTTGTATCGCTATTAAATTTAATAACTCTTTTCAGAATATTATGGCTGTTTATATCTTTCCATGGGTACTGTCTGAAAAAGATTCTCAAGATAGTACCCATGGAAAGATTTAAATAAATACCATAATACCCTGAACAAATTTATTAAATTTATTAATGGTTTCTACATTTAGTGTGTCTGAAGATGCTCCAGTACTTATCCTAAAGATATACCAAATATACAAGTTTAATATAAAATATTTAATATATGTAAAAATGATTTCCCCTTGTTTTATTCCTTTTGTGGAATAAAAGTTTTTGAATTGAAAAAACTAATTTAACTTATATATATACTTCTTCTCCTCATCTAATAGTCAACATAAATTTTAAAACGGGAGAAATTGAGGGGCTCTCAGCCATAGTAAATTCAACCTTACCTTCACTACTGTGTGTGCTTTTTTAATGTATTTAACAGAAGAATGATTCTTCATTATATAAATACAGAAAATAGCATTTCAATTTGTTTTTATGTTAATTTCTATAATTGGTTTATTACTGCTGTATAAAGCATTTAAAAATTTTATATCAATGAGATTCTGGATAATATCTTTCTAAAATGGATGCAATAAAGAGAATAGGTGAATTAAAGGAATGTTACATCCACTGCAAAATGGGGATGCAATTTGGATAGGCAAAAGAAATAAAACTTCATACTAGCAAAGAATGGAGCTGATGTGGGAATTAGATCGCTGATGATGGAAGTAAATAATAAGGTGCTATTTTTCAGATAACTTCTGTTAGGCATTAAATAAGCCTTGGTTTCCTAATAGATTATTATTGTGCTCATTCTCATGGTGTGTGCACACACGCATTCAAAGAATAAAGGTACCTTTGTATTCCCCCTACTAATACAGGGGGAAAAGGACTTTTCAAACGTATCTCTGGCAGATCAGAGTATTTTTGGAAGCCCTGACTTGGTGGTAGTATTGACTACTGCCTAATGAGAAAAATAAGCACCCCCCCCAAAAAAAAGTGATATTTCAGAGAGATTTTCAGCCCTGTAAATCTATAACTGGTGGTTTCCTATCTTTAAGGAGCATCCAGTCAGTGAAATAGAAGGGATGCCCCACTATAAATTTTTATTTTTAATTAAAACTATTTGTATTCTATTTTCAAAGAGAAAAAAAAACTTAATGATTATGGTTTGATCTTACATTTCTTTGGATTTGACACACCACAGAAATTCATGCTTGAGAATGACATTCGTTAGCTTCTATTATTTTAGGATTCTGTAAGTTGCTTAGATTCAGATATAGTCCTCTCTGCCTACTGAGAATTTTCTACCATAAAATAACTTTAAAATACATGCATTCCAATTGGTATCACTATTGTACACCTACATCTGCAGGATAATTAAACCTGTTGGAAACCTTTTTAATAGAACCTATTGGAAAGCATTTGCTATTCTGTAGTCGACTGCTAGGATGCAGTTTCATATTACAAAATAGAAAACGGGAAAACAGCTTTTTCTCAATAGTACTTACAATTTTCCAACTATTTAAAGTAACAGTGCAAATAAAATTTGGGTTTCATCTACTTAGGCATTTATGTCTTAACTAGATTAATTAAC
This sequence comes from Odocoileus virginianus, assembly GCF_023699985.2. NCBI lineage: Eukaryota > Metazoa > Chordata > Mammalia > Artiodactyla > Cervidae > Odocoileus > Odocoileus virginianus. Next base: position 21,524,035 of record NC_069698.1, read on the forward strand.
TATTTTTCCACCCAAGATATTATAACACATTTTCAACTTGGAAATCAAGCATATTTATTAAAATAAGATTACAATAGACTTACACTATGACTTTATACATTTCTCTTATTGATCAAAAAAGTTTCCATTTCTTATTATTACCCTCTATAATTGCCAATGAAAATGCATACCTTTGCAATGCAAATTGCATAAACTATAAAAATTAAGATGGAATTCTTTTTCATGATAATTCTTATAGATGTATCTTTTCAAGAAATTATTTTCTGAAGATAGTTTAACATCTAGATCATTTAAATACTTTGCAATATAAAAATTATAAATTATATGTTTCACTGAGTAGCAAATGAGTATTACTTTAAATGTGCCTAAGTTACCTGCTGTGACTCTGATGTCATCATTTTCCACTCTGCTATTCTGTTCTTAACTCAGCAGCAATAAATAAGAGCAAGTTTTGAAGGTCATTATTAATTTTAAGTGTGAATTGTACTGAATGTAAAATACTGTTTCTGATGCTAGCAGAGCCTTTGAATTCTGAAGCAGTACATTATGAGATTTTGTATTACCACATACTCATCATCTTTTTCCATAAACAACACAGAATTTCCAATGAATTACCCATAGGCACAGAGTTAAACATGCCTCCTGGGGTAAAACCTTTTATTTCTTCTTATAATGACTCTTTAGAAGGGGAAAAATGAATCAGAGTGCTTTTTAATTTATAGGTTTTATTTAATGCAATAAATGGTTACTTTTCATGTTACTAAAATATAATTATGTTGACAAAAGTGTAGTTTATAGGCAATTAATTTTGATTTTGCTGATGTCAATTTGAATTCTAGGGCCTCAATGAAATTTATGGATGCCATCGCTACATGTAGTTGCTCAAATAACTGTGGGCTACCACACATGCAGGATGATGATGTGTTTGATTTATTCCTATGGACATGGTTATTTTTCCAGTTATCAATCACCTGCTGGTTTTCTTTAAGGAGTAATTTGAAGCCTGTGTCTGAATAGGTGCAGTGAACCAGAAAGGAAAGGAAGTTAACAATGCTTTGGGCCTGGGCCAATTTTGAAACATGAATTTATATAGAGAGGCAAATCCAAATGGTTATAGAGAAAGAATGTCTTTTCTTCAAATACATAGCAGTTTATTCCCAAAATATGGGACTAAAACAATGCTTTAATTTTTAAAAGTCAGGAACACATAGGAATTTATGCATCTGAATGTAAGTTACTGGGTATCTGATATATCATGCCTTTTTGTGTTCCTAAACCTGTGTTAGTGCTCAACACATAACTGATTTTCACTGAATATTATTGAATGTTAAAACATACTTTATTGTTAACTATGAGAGTGTAAATACCCATACTGATTATTAATCCTATTTTACATTTTGCAGAATATGAATTGTATTCTATTAAATCATTCTGAAGAGTTACAATGCTTTTAAAAGATGATATTGCTGTTTTTATTTAAATGTTACTATATTGACAAGGATCTTTGAGTATTAAAGGCCGTACAGTCACTGCTATTCTATATTGGAAAATCACATGAAGGACAATGAATGACTACTTCGGTTAAATATAAGCAAAAATATAAAGCCTATCAAAATATAGAGTCTATACTATATGATGATGGGAGGTGAATAATTGTAAATAAGATTACATTTGAGTTTTTTAAAATAATTTAACAGAGGATCTATGAGGCCAATGAAGAATTAAGGATAAGGAATGTCAGAGTAATTTAAAAATAGCTGTATTTTTAAGATCTGAAATTAAACTCGTCCTCATGCTGATAAGGTCAGACATGGTAAGGAGGTAGGGATATGATTTTAAAGGTATTGTAGTGAGAAGCAGATTTCTGATTTCAATGAAACAATGAGGATTAAAAGGAGACATAGTTATTAGTCATATGTTAAACACCCTACAACAGAAAAATCTTGTCAGCCTAAATGTAGCTGATGGCACTTCATAAATACAAATTAAATTTTAAAAAAATCTGGAAGGGGGACCTTCATGGTTGTAAAGTGGTTAGGATGTCACACTCTCAATGCAGGGAGAAAGTGTTCAATTCTTAGTCAGGGGACTAAAATCCTGCATACTATGTAGTACAGTCAAAGAAATGAGTAAATAACCAATCTCAAAAAATGAAAATGAAACATATATATATATATATAAACTGTAGCGTTTGATTGGGAGAAGGTTAGATTCTAGAGGACAGGCACTTTTCCTTCATCAAATACTTTCTCTTAGTTCATTTCAGTCATTCAGTTGTGTCCAACTCTTTGCGACCCTATGAAACACAGTGTGCCAGGCCTCCCAGTCCATCACCAACTCCCGGAATTCACCCAAACCATGTCCATTGAGTCAGTCATGCCATCCAACCATCTCATCCTCTGTCATCTCCTTCCTCTCCTGCCCTCAATCTTTCCCAGCATGAGGGTCTTTTTAAATGAGTCAGCACTTCGCATCAGAAGGCCAAAGTATTGGAGTTTCAGCTTCAACATTAGTCTTTCCAATGAACACCCAGGACTGACCTCCTTTAGATGAACTGGTTGGATCTCCTTGCAGGCCAAGGGACTCTCAAGAGTCTTCTCCAACACCACAGTTCAAAAGCATCAATTCTTCAGCGCTTAGCTTTCTTTATAGCCCAACTCTCACATCCATACACGACCATTGTAAAAACCATAGCCTTGACTAGACGGACCTTTGCTGACAAAGTAATGTCTCTGCTTTTTAGTATGCTGTCTAGGTTGGTCATAACTTTCCTTCCAAGGAGTAAGTGTCTTTTAATTTCATGGCTGCAATCACCATCTGCAGTGATTTTGGAGCCCATAAAAATAAAGTCAGCCACTGTTTCCACTGTTTTCCCATCTATTTGCCATGAAGTGATGGGACCAGGTGCCATGGTCTTAGTTTTCTGAATGTTGAGCTTTAAGTCAACTTTTTCACTCTCCTCTTTCACTTTCATCAAGAGGCTGTTTAGTTCTTCTTCAGTTTCTGCCATAAGGGGGGTTTCATCTTCATTACTGAGGTTATTGATATTTCTCCTGGCAATCTTGATTCCAGCTTGTGCTTCATCCAGCCCAGCATGTCCCATGATGTATTCTGTAAATAAGTTAAATAATCAGGGTAACAATATACAGCCTTGACATACTCCTTTTCTTATTTGGAACCAACCTGGTTTTTCATGCCCAGTTCTAACTGTTGCTTCTTGACCTGCATACAGGTTTCTCAAGAGGCAGTTCAGGTGGTCTGGTATGCCCATCTCTTTCAGAATTTTCCACAGTTTATTGTGATCCACACAGTCAACGGCTATGGCATAGTCAATAAAGCAGAAATAGATGTTTTTCTGGAACTCTCTTGCTTTTCCGATGATCCAGCAGATGTTGGCAATTTGATCTCTGGTTCCTCTGCCTTTTCTGAAACCAGCTTGAACCTCTGGAAGTTCACGGTTCACATATTGCTGAAGCCTGGCTTGAAGAATTTTAAGCATTACTTTACTAGCATGTGAGATGAGTGAAACTGTGTGGTAGTTTGAGCATTCTTTGGCATTGCCTTTCTTTGGGATTGGAATGAAAACTGACCTTTTCCAGTCCTGTGGCCACTGCTGAATTTTCCAAATTTGCTGGCATATTGAATGTAGCACTTTCACAACATCGTCTTTCAGGATTTGAAATAGCTTAACTGGAATTCCTTCACTTCCACTAGCTTTGTTCTTAGTGATGCTTCCTAAGGCCCACTTGACTTCACTTTCCAAGATGTCTGGCTCTAGGTGACTGATCACACCATTGTGACTATCTGGGTCGTGAAGATCTTTTCTGTACAGTTATTCTGTGTATTCTTGCCACCTCTTCTTAATATCTTCTGCTTCTGTTAGGTCCATGCCATTTACATCCTTTATTGAGCCCATCTTTATATGAAATGTTCCCTTGATATCTCCAATTTTCTTGAAGAGATCTCTTGTCTTTCCCATTCTATTGTTTTCCTCTATTTCTTTGATCACTGAGGAAGCCTTTCTTATCTCTTCTTGCTATTCTTTGGAACTCTACATTCAAATGGGGGATATCTTTCCTTTTCTCCTTTGCTTTTCACTTCCCTTATTTTCACAGCTATTTGTAAGGCCTCCTCAGACAGCCATTTTGCTTTTTTTACATTTCTTTTTCTTGGGGATGTTCTTGATTCCTGTCTCCTCTCACAAACCTCCATCCATAGTTCATCAGGCACTCTGTCTATCATATCTAGTCCCTTAAATCTATTTCTCACTTCCATTATAGTCATAAGGGTTTTGATTTAGGTCATACCTGAGTGGTCTAGTGGTTTTCTTCACTTTCTTCCTTTTCAATCTGAATTTGGCAATAAGTAGTTCATGATCTGAGCCACAGTCAGCTCCCTGTCTTGTTTTTGCTGACTGCATAGAGCTTCTCCATCTTTGGCTGCAAAGAAGATAATCAATTTTATTTTGGTGTCGACCATCTGGTGATGTTCATGTGTAGAGTCTTCTCTTGTATTGTTGGAAGAGGGCGTATGCTATGACCAGTGCATTCTCTTGGCAGAACTCTATTAGCCTTTGCCCTGGTTCATTCTGTACTCCAAAGCCAAATTTGACTGTTACTCCAGGTGTTTCTTGACTTCCTACTTTTGCATTCCAGTCCCCTATAATGAAAAGGACATCTTTTTTGGGTGCTAGTTCTAGAATGTCTTGTAGGTCTTCATAGGACTATTCAACTTCAGCTTCTTCAGCGTTACTGGTCGGGACATAGACTTGGATTACCATGACATTGAATGGTTTGCCTTGAAAACAAACAGAGATTATTCTGTCGTTTTTAGATTGCATCCAAGGACTGCATTTCGGACTCTTTTGTTGACCATGAGAGCTACTCCATTTCTTCTAAGGGATTCCTGCCCACAGTAGTAGATATAATGGTCATCTGAGTTATATTCACCCATTCCAATCCATCTTAGTTCACTGATTCCGAGAATGTCTTTCTATACTTTCTCTTATAAACTTTCTCTTAAGGTTTGTATAATGCTAAGAAATACATATCCACTAGTTGTACATAAAGCCAAAGGCCTTTCACTTAGGGAAAGGGATATTTTTATGTAAATACTGAGCATAAGCAGCACAAACAGCAAGAAATCTTCAGTACTAAAGTCAGTGCCTCCCTGGGAGCATTTTGATGTTCATAATAATAGATATTAACCAATTCAAAGTACCTTGCTCAAACACCGCCAGGAAAGTAGAAGTTTGTAGTCTGGATCTTTGTTAAAATAAAGTGCAGAGAGGGTAAGTACAGAGAAAAAATCCATAACCTATATGCACATTGGACTTGCTTCTAAGTTACTGTAAACTCCTGGGAGAAAAAGTGGATATTTTCAGAGTAGACATTTTACTGGAAAAGGAAAGAAAAAAACTGAATACTATATAGCTTAAAAATAAAAGTAGTTGATGCATTTAGTCACTCAATTTCTTGGGAAATTACATACATTAGAGCTTTTTGAGACAGAAAATACCATAATATAAAGGTAACTACTATTAATGAGTTATAATACAAAATATCAATTCAGTAATACATTTAAAAGTAAAAATATAATTTTTACTTTCTGCCATTAGAGTAGTATTATTCCGCATATCTGAGGTGGTTGATATTTCTCATGGCAATCTTGATTCCATCTTGTGATTCATCTAACCTGGCATATCGTTTGATGTACTCTGAATACAAGTTAACTAAGCAAGGTGACAATCAGCTTTGTCATTCTACTTTACCACTTTTGAATGAGTTCATTGTTCCATGTCCAGTTCTGTTGCTTCTTGACCTGCATACAGCTTTCCCAGGAGCTGGGTAAGATGGTCTGGTATTCCCATCAATTTTAGAATTTTTCACAGTTTTTTTTTTTTAAGTTTTTTTTTTTTTCATTTATTTTTATTAGTTGGAGGCTAATTACTTTACAATATTGTAGTGGTTTTTGTCATACATTGACATGAATCAGCCATGGATTTATGTAAATCACAGTTTGTTTTGATACACATAGTCAAAGGCTCTAGCATAGTCAATGGGGCAGAAGTGCATGTTTTTCTGATAAGACTTTCTTATCTTTGCTTTCTCTGTGATCCAGCAGATGTTGGCAATTTGGTCTCTAGTTCCTCTGCTTTTTCCAAAAGAATCTTGTACATCTGGAATTTTTCATTTCACATACTGCTGATATCTAGCTTGAAAGATTTTGAGCATGAGTACAATTCTATGGTAGTTTAAACAGTCTTTGGCATTGCCCTTCTTTGGGATTAGACTGAAAACTGACCTATTTAAGTCCTGTGGCTACTTCTGAGTTTCTCAAATTTGCTAGCATATTGAATGCAGCCCTGTCGCAGCTTCATCTTTTAGGATTTTAAATAGCTCAGCTGGCATTTCATCATCTCCACTAGCTTCATTCATAGTAATACTTCCTAAGGCCCCCTTGACTTTACATTTCAGGATGTGTGGCTTTAGGTGAGTGAACACACCACTGCAATTACCTGGGTCATTAAGATCTGTTTTGTGCAGTTCTTCTGTATATTCTTGCACTTCTAAGTCTCTTCTGCTTTTGTTAGGTCCTTACAATTTCTGTCCTTTATCATGTCCATCCTTGCATGAAATGTTCCATTGGTACCTCCAGTCTTCTTGAAGAGAGCTCTGGTCTTTCCCATTCTATTGTTTTACTCTATTTCTTTGCATTGTTCATTTAAGAAGACTTTCTTATCTCTCCTTGCTATTCTCTGGAACTCTGCATTGAGTTTAGTCTATCTTTCCCTTTTTTCCCTTGCCGTTTGCTTCTCTTTTTCCTCAGCTACTTGTAAAACCTTCTCAATGACTCTACCTTCTTTCATTCATTTTTTCTTGGGGATGGTTTTGGGCATTGCCTTTTTACAGTGTTATGAATCTCCATCCATAATTCTTCAGGCACTCTATCAGATCTAATACCCATTCATCACCTCTGCTGTATAATCACAAGGGATTTGATTTGGTTAGCACACACTCACACCTGAATGGGCTAGATTTTTGTTTTTGTTTTCCCCCTTACTTTCTTCAACTTAAGCCTGAAGTTTGCAATAAGGAGCTCATGATCTGAGTCAGCTCCACAGTCAGCTCCAGGTCTTGTATTTGCTGACTCTATAGAGTTTCTCTATCTTTGTCTACAAAGAATATAATCAATTTGATTTTGCTATTGACCTTTTTGTGGTGCCCATTTTTAGAGTTGCCTTGTGTTGTTGAAAAATCAGTGTTTGTCAGTGCATTCTTTTGACAAAACTCTGTTAGCCTTTGCCCTGATTCATTTTTACTTCATATATACCAGTAAAGCATATTAATATGTACATATAGGATTAGAAATACTCTGCAATGTGTCCATGTCTGATGCACTTAAAATATACCATATAAAATTGAGTTAATTCTCAAAATATGTGACGCAGTGATGGACCATATGATCAACAGGTAAGTCCAAAATTGTTTCTTGATATTTTATATATGTATTACACACATACACATGTGTATAAATATACATGTAGATATGTATACATATGCAAAATCGCAGAATAATTATTTTATAAATTATAGAAAACTAAATTTAAAAAATAAAAAAATTAAATGTACTATTCATTATAATGAGTAGAGATTTCTGTCTAGGGTGATAAAAGAGCTTTGGAAATAAATAATGATGCTGCACAATATTATGAATGAAATTAATACCACCAAATTGTACTCTAAAAATTGTTAAAATGGTAAATTTTCTGTTATATATATTTCACCAAATTAAAGAAAAAGCATGATTTTAAGAACATACTATCCTATATCATGTTTCAGACAAATCATGTTTAAGGGAATACAGAAACAGCAATTTTATAAGTGTTGATTCATCAAGATTAAATATGTCTGAGGAAGCAACCTAAATGTCTATCAACAGAGGAATGTATAAAGAAGATGTAGTACATATAAACCATGGAATACTACTGAGCCATAAACAAGAACTAAATAATGTCCATTTGCAGCAACATGATTGGATGTAGACATTATCATACTAAGGGAAGTAAATAACAAGGAGAAAGACAAATACCATATGATATCACTTATATGTGGGATCTAACTAAAAGATACAAATGAACTTATTTACAGAACAGAAACAGACTCAGAGACATAAGAAAACTTATGTCTACCAAAGGAAAAAGATGGGGGGATGAATAAATTAGGAGTATGTTATTAACATATACATATTATTATATATAAAAATAAACAACAACTGTATAGCACAGGAAACTCTACTCAATATTCTGTGATAAACTGCATGTGAAAGAATTTGAAAAATAATAGATGTATGTATATTTATCGCAGTCAGTTTGCTGTACATCTGAAACTAACATGACAATGTAAATCAAATATATGCCAATATAAAATAAAAATTGAACTATGAAACTGAATAAGTGCTTAGATTCTAACAGTAAGCTCAAGGGAACCATTTTAATGATTATTTATAATTTCCTTAAATATTTATGGATCCATAAAATACTTTTATGGGCTTCCCTGGTGTCTCAAATGGTAAAGAGTCTGCCCACAATGCAGGAGACCCGGGTTCATACCCTGGGTTGGGAAGATCCCCTGGAGAAGGAAATGGCAACCCACCTCAGCATTCTTGCCTGGTAAATCCCATGGACAGAGAAGCCTGACAGGCTACAGTCCATGGGGTCACAAAGAGACGGACACGACTGAGCGACTACCACACATACACGCAAAATGCTTTTAAAGATTTGTTAGAACATACATGACAGAAGTTGTCTCAATATACCTTTGATATTATGTTCAAATAAAATGCACTTTAATTATAAACATTTTAAAGTTAAATATTTCCACCTTTATTACTGTCTTACTCAAAGTATGTGTCTTTTCTATGTTAAAAAGCTATAGAATATAGGCATTGGGATGTACTTTCTAGTTGATAATGTCCCCTTTATCATAATAATCTTATGAGTGTTAGCCTAAGATGGGACCATTATTTTCTTTATGAACCATCAATAAGAAAGCATTAAGTTGTCTTTTTGAAAAATATCAAACTAAACAGCACACACAACATGTTTAAACTGATCTGTATCAATACCTCACAGCTGTAGGTTGCCTTATTTCAGTCACGTGTCCAGCATGGTAGTGCACATTTCAAATATAAAATCACTTATCATAATCAAGGGTAGAAAGTTAAGAAGACTGGTAGGTAAAACAAGGCCTTTAAAATCTACTTAAGAGAAACTAAGAAATGGCTTTAATTGTTCCACTATTTTTGGAATCCCCAACATACTCCCCCAAACTATGGAATATTCAGAACCCCAGAAATATGCTTGTAGTGAAAATGAATCTGAAGTGTTTGATTAAACATAGAACTTGGGATTTTCACTAATTGACTGCCATTTCTCTCTGTCTGAGAGAGAGGTAGTGTTATGGTATGTTTTGGTACTGGTGATGTCACAGAGAATTCCCCATACCTACAGAAATGCTACAAATTCAATAAATCAACATTAGGGATATTAAATGCACACTAAGAATAAAAGAAATACTTTAAATCAATAAACATTAACAAAAACAAAGTCTTTTTTTTTCTCTAACGAGTATTCTAGTAAGTCAAATCATCTTGTACACTTTCCCCTTTTACATTTGTAACATAGAGCGAAATGGCCCAGTAGGAAGGGGAACAGTACATTGCCCCACTGATCTCTGTTAATTGTTTTGCATTTTCAATTCTCTCTGACTTCTTTTGAAGTATAACTTTTTCCCCAGCTCACAAAAAACACTGATAAATCAACAGATTGTTCATCAGGGTATTTATATTTTAAGAGTAAGATTTTAAAAAATGAAATTCTTTTCAATACCTGAAAGAAGAAAGCTTCACTTTGATTGTTATCTTGTGCTAATAGAAATTCTAGCACAAGAATTTAAATATACTTGAAAGAAACTGATGTTGTGCTGAGTGAGTGCTAAGTCGCTTCAGTCACGTCTGACTCTGTGTGACCCCATGGACTGTAGCCTGCCAGGCTGTTCTGTGTATGGGATTCTCCAGGCATTAATACCACCGTGGATTTTCATGCCATCCTCCAGGGCATCTTCCCAACCCAGGGACTGAAACCCTGTCTCTTACATCTCCTTCATTGGCAGGCAGGTTCTTCACCACAAGCACCACGTGACATTATGCTAGGGGATATGAAATCTTTTTCCCCCTAAATTCTTGATGGTAATTCTCTTCATTATAATAGAGAAAAAGCTTCTTACCCCGTACCTCCCATGTTTACGGGTGGGAATCACTAAAGTTTTACCAAGTTGAAAACAAATAAAAATGCCCTTCCTGAGTTGTCAGTGAAATCTTTCCAGCATTTTTATTCACCATCTTAATAGTCATCCTGTTAATAGATTATATCCAACTAAGAAAGCTGTTCACTTAAATAATAGTCTATTCACTCTTATAGAATTCACAGTAGAGGGTTAAGAAGAATGATGAAAAGATAACTTATCTGTCAATATGGGAGCAGTTTTCTAGATCATTGGTGATAAATTAATGATTTTAATATATATTTTGAATAATTTTGATCACACACATAAATGCTAAACAAGCTGGGTTGATTTTTTACCAACACAACATAAAATATGATGTAACTATAATATACAATATGCATATATGCATATAAATGTGTATTATAGTCATTTAAAATATTAATATCATTAGATTTTAAATTTGTAAGCAAATATATACTGAGAATTAAAAACATTGTTGCATTTATTTCTATTTTGCTACCTCCTCTTGTATGATAGTATAGACCTTAAATCTTAAGATGAAATTCAGTCAAGTTCAGACTCCAGTTGTGTTGAGTGAGTTTATAAGAAAAAAATGTTGTCTTACCAAAACTAAAGGACAACATTGCTAATGTAAATATTTTGAGAAAAAAATAAAACAGTACAAGAGATATGAGAGTTTAATGTTGCTATTCTATATCTGTTCATCATATAACAGAATATGCGATGAATAACCTATTGTAAATTGACTATGTCATTATCCTTCCATAAAAAGACAAAATGACTCTGTCATGAGATTCTCCACAGAAAGTAGTATACATTATATAGATATTAATAGTTTACAGATGAGCCTAATCAAAGAAGATTGCAATATTTAGAAATTAAAAGAGGAAAACCCTTCATAATACTTATTGTAGAAGTGGGTAAAAATAATTTGATTAAATTTTCTTTCTGAAAAATGAAAGCTGGAAAGATCCAGTGGTACAGAAAATGACCCAAACAACAATATATGTTTATATTACTCTTTGTACTTTGGTCACCTCTCCTATCAAAATGGTAAAATTACTTTTATCTTACAGCCATGAGCTCACATTAGGATTATATTTGAATGCTCTAGTCCCTAGGTAGAGTTTTAAAATTAGCATAAAATCTACAAATATTCTCTAAAATTTTGGCCCCTACAAACTAAGAATTTATATAATAAATTAAAAACTAGCAAGACTTCAAGTCAAATTAACTAGACAACAACACTCTTTGCATTCTAAATTTGGTTGCACTTCAGCCAGAAGTTTGGAAATTTAGGGAAAATAAAATAAAGCACTTTTTCTCCAGGTTTAGGAATGAAGGTTGACAGTAAAAGCACATTTTAGTACGTTATTGGCTAATACAGTACCATTTAACTAGGTAATTGGGACAGATCTACTATAGAGGGAGCTGACAAGTCTGTGCCTTAGAGTGAATAAGTTGGAAACTCAGCATTTCAAATAAATGACGTTAGAAATCAACTCAAGGCAGAAGCAGTAGTGGGGAAGCACTGAGGTGTCATGAAACTACAGGGGCTGGCAGACTGACAAATCTAGATATGAGTCCCTGCTATAGGACCGTCTTGCTATGCGATCTAGGGAAGTTACTGTGTCTCTCTGAGTCTATTATTTCTCTCATCTGTAAAATCAGAAAGAGCAAATACCACCTTTGAAAGAGTGTTGTCAGGATTTTATGTAATACAGTTAGACAGAACAGTTAATACAGGCTGGTATATCATAGCAGCTTAGTTCCCCTGCATCACTCGGCTTATGTCAAATTCTCCTGAAACTTGTCTTCTAGATGGAAGGCTTCCCAATCAATGCCTGCCTTTTTCACTGTGCAATGCCTTTAACACTTCTTACTTCACATATCTAGTCCAAACAGTAATAAATTCTTATAAAAAATGTGACATAAAGTTTGGTGCATTGGAAATACTTAGTACTTAAACAACAATGATACACTATTTCCTGTTATCAATTATGGGGAAACAATGGAAGTGGTGAGAGACTTTATTTTCTTGGGCTCCAAAATCACTGCATATGGTGACTGCAGCTGTGAAACTAAAAGACACTTGCTCCTTGGAAGAAAAGCTATGACAAACCCAGTTGGCACTTTAAAAAGCAGAGACATTATTTTGCCCACAAATGTCCATATAGTCAAAGCTATGGTTTTTCCAGTAGTCATGTATGGACATGAAAGTTGGACCATAAAGAAAGCTGAGCACCGAAAAATTGATGCTTTTGAACTGTGGTGTTGGAGAAGACTCTTGAGAGTCCTTTGGATAGCAAAGAGATCACAATAGTCAATCTAAAGGAACTCAATCCTGAGTATTCATTGGAAGGGTTGATGCTAAAGCTGAGACTTCAATATTTTGGCCACCTGATGCAAAGAACTGGCTATTTAGAAAATATTCTGATGCTGGGAAAGATAGAAGGCAGGAAGAAAAGGGGACAACAGAGGATGAGACGGTTGAATGGCATCACTGACTCAATGGACATGAGTGTGAGCAAATCCTGGGAATTAGCAATGGGCAGGGAAGCCTGGCCTGTTACAGTCCATAGGGTCACAAAGAGTCGGACAGGACCGAGTGACTGAACTGGACAACAATATACTGTTTCCTACTGCCAATATCCCTTTGGCCATGTCCAGTGTCTTGTCCTTACTCCATCTCCTATTTTCCATCTATCCTCCTTCTCACACTTTACAATTCGTCAGATTTCAAGGCAATCTCAAGACATTAGGAAAATGAAAGAGTTTCATTTCAGTAAAATAGTATAATGTTTATGCCTTATTAAACTTGTTTCTGCAATAATCCCCAGGTTGCTTCCTACCCTAGGAAATGGATAAACTCCACCACCTTTTTTTTTTTTTTTCTAATTTCTTGTCAATTCTTTCAACCAGTCAAGAAGGTGAAATGAAGTACCAAATCCCACTGCCACTTAAACCAACAAAATTTACTCAGCACTCAAAAGCATCTTGTTCAATTACTATATTTCTGCATTCAATTTTCAGAGACTTTATACGTATAGTTTGTGTGTGTGCATGTGTTAGGCACTCAATCACGTCTGACTCTTTGTGACCATATTGACTGTAGCCCATGGACTCCTCTATCCATGGGATTGTCCAGGCAAGAATATCAGAGTGAATTGCCATTCCCTTCTCCAGGGGATCTTCCTGACCCAGGGATCGAACCCAGACTTCCTGCATTACCAACAGATTCTTTACCATCTGAGCCACCAGGGGAGTCCACACACATAGTGACTCAGATTTGAAAGCAAAATCATTAATATTAAGAGCTCAATTCTTTTATTTAACATAAGCCAAAAGGATTTCATGTTGCTTAACACATCATTGTTGTCATTGCTGAAAAATCTCAATTTTAAAATTGTTACAATTATTCCACATTCAATCAACAGATTTCCAGACTGAGAACTTTAGACTACATTGATAATTTTGCCTTTAAACTGCTATATAATATGTTGTGGAAAAACTTCATCAAATGCATGAAAATAGTTTTATAAATAGCTTCTATATAGAATGTCTCCATGGTCTGGAAATGACTATAATCATTCTCTCTGGAGCTTTCATTTCAAAGTGTCATATAAAGAAGATATTTAAGCCTTATTAGAAAAACTATATTGGGGTTCAATAATTTAATATTTTAAAAGATCTCTTCTTTGCATTATGATGAATTGTTAATAGCTTTCCCACTGTTTTTAAAATGAAACCTTAAAGTACCTAAGAATTTTAAAACTTTGCTACTAACTGACTGGAATGATATATGAGGACTGAGCCAGGTGGAGCTGCTGTTAAACTGCTCAAAAATCTGATTATGTGATCCGTTCATTGAACATATAGTGCAGGGTTCTATCATCATCTTTGTAAGTGGAAAGTCCAGTGCAGTATCTAGATAGCTCAGAAAAGATCATTAAAGAATTGTTAGCGAATATACATTTCAGAAAAAATGGACCTAAACCATTCCATCCCATTTTATTATTTTATAATACTTAACACTATATAACATCACCTTGTTTCTTTGTTTTGTCTTATTTCCTTTAAATATAAGTTCCATGAGGATGCAGAAAAAAATAATAACATACATGGGAAAAGGATCTAATCTACTCTTCCATAATCTATAAAAGGTGCCTTTATTTACAGTATGTATCATTTAGTTCTACTTCTAGAAATTTTAGCATATCATTTTTTTTCTTATATAAGTTGTCTCTCGCTTAAATCTCTTGTTTCCTTGAATATATAAGGAGGTTGATGACAGGTGCTGGAGAAAAGGACTATTAATAAAGAAGTTTCTATAAACAGCAAATACTGGTATGTAAAGAAAGGATGAGACCAGTTAACCAATGAAATGTAAACTTTTAACATATTTTTAGCCATTAATAGAAAAGAAACACATGATTTTTTGACAATGTGGTATTCTTGCCTCTTCAAGTTTGAAAAACACTTACTAATGGTTATGCCTTCAAGCAAAAGTTTTAACTAATCAAGCTACTAATCTGCTGTCCAATGTAACATGCTGCAAACCATGTGAGCTGAAAATGAGTGTCATTAAAGAGGTTTCCTATATGGCTATGCTAAACTCCAAAATAGAGAGGAAATGATTATTTGTCAGAAATGTTGTAACTGCCCCCCCCCAAATTAATGGGTAGATGGGTGCAGAGGTGTCTAAAATATCTATTAAAGAAGTACATCTAAACTCTTAAGGTTTTAGACATGTTCACAGATATAATTAGATAGGTAAGCAGACAGACAGACTAAACTAGCATAATGTATCTTTAACGATAGAGTTTCAAAGTAGATTTTGCTCCTTCTGTAACTCTAAATTATTTTGCAAGCCAAGCATTAAGAATAAGAGTCTATTGTGTGTATGATTAATAAAATTGCAAGAATGGATTTTAACAGGTTGAGTAGTTTGCAGAATCTGTTCTTCTCTGCTATCTTGTAGTGTTCACTGGCAAATCTTTGACCTTGGACTACAATAGGTAATGTGTATGCGGCATGAAAAAGTCTAAAAGGAAAGAGTGAACAAAAAACAAAACAGAAACTGAGTTTATTCATCTATTCTCTTCAATTTGACATTTCTCCACTCTCTCTTACAACTGTCCTATATTCCTTTAAAAACAACATTACTTCATAAGTGGAGAAATATTTTCTTCAATGTATGTATTATTAAAAATGAAGGAAAATGTTTCCATGTAATAGTTAGGCTAGAATAAAAGTTAAAATTGTGCTACTTGTCCCTTCCCCTTTTTATAAAGATTGATGAAGAAGCTTTATCTTTACAACAATTCTCAAAACTTTGTATGCCAGCATACTAATACAACTTTACCCAATAGATGCAATATATTGATACAATTTTACCCAAGCAATGCAATAATAGGTCTGCTAAAGCAAATATATCTTTTTGAAAAACAAAATAGACATCTCAATAGATTGGTGAATCATTTGAGGTAGTGTATAATTAGATTGAAATATAGAAAACCTGCAGACAATTTTCCTTCAATAATTCATTATTTTGTCTTATTTAGATGATAGGCAGGAACTCAGATTTCTGTTTTTTTCTTTATTTTTCTAAGTACCTCATGTGCAATTAATAGAACAGACATTCTAATCTGAATATTTTGAATATTTCTAGTTTTGCCACATAATAAACTCAATTGATTTTAATTAAAATAATGAAATAATAATCCATTTAGAAAATTAAAACAACAAAAATAGTGCTTGGTTATTAAAATTTTCCTTCATAGATAAAAATTTCCAATAATTTTAGAGCTTAACTTTTTTTTTTAAATCTGAGCACTGTAAATGATTAAATAAACATATTATTTTGCTTCCAAAATATTCATAAATAATTAGGTAGATCTGTCTTATGGATAGATACAATCCTTAGAACTCAATGCATTATTGCCTAAAAATCCATGTCGTTTAGCAAAAACTTACACATATTCTAGACACATAAGGAATGAATACATTCTAATATAACCCAATCAGATAAATTTAGCTTTTATGTGGGTCCTCAATCAAAGAAGTAGAAAGGATGAGTCTTTTTACAATTTCTTCCCATTACAATGATTGTTTATAATTCAAGATTATTGCAGGATTGATTGTTCAGTATAAAAGTTAGCATAACGTTATACACCAATTGATAAAGTCACAGAGCTGAACAGAACAGATTACAGGTCAGATACACACAAGCCAGAAGAAAGGCAATGCCCAGACAAACATCTGCTTCTTCTTATTGCAATTAAATAACTGAGGCAAACCTCAACTGTAAAGATCTAAATAGCTGAATTCTCAACTTTCTATGTATTCTATACTTACTCTGCCAATATTAAAATCATCTAAAAATAATCTGAACACTTGCCTAACCCTTATACTGCCAAATCAACCTCTGAAAACAAACTTGCAGGAAAGGAAAAATTCTCTATGCCTTTAACCAGAACCTCCTTAGTCTTCCGTTTGTTATTCTTTCCAAGGAGATTTATTTTCTCAATATTAAGGTAGATTGGAGAGTTTTGTAGGTGTCTGCCAGTCACTTGTTACTGTTATTTTGCCTGGCAGTACATCTGTGAAATTGTTCCTGGAACTCCAAGAATGGTGAGTCTGTGGGTTAGGAATATTAACACATGGAATTCTTCTGTTGGCCAGGAAGCAGAGTAACACAGTTGTGTCACATGCTGACTAAATCATTTTTATGATAATAGTCACTTATAACATATATAGAGTCCTTACAATTTGCTAGCCCTGCTTCAAGTGCTTTACACAGATCCACTCATTAACTGCAAAACTGCCCTCTGAGTGGATATCTGGCTTCCCCAGTTGCTCGGCAGTAATGAAACCGCCTGCTCTGCAGGAGACTCAGGAGACCTGGGTTTGATCCCGGGATCGGAAGATCCCCTGGAGAAGGGAATGGCCACCCACTCCAGTATTCTTGCCTTGAGAATTCCCAGGGACAAAAGAGCCTAGCGGGCTAGAGTCCATGGGGTCACGAAGAGCAGGACATGGCGGAGCCTGAGCATCGACGCACAGCGCCACTCCCCCACCCTTCCCTCTGTGTATGGACACATCCTGTTGCTTGTCTTAATGAAGAGTTCTGACAAATATGGGTAAAGAAGATATAATAGTACTTTAAAATATTGCATGTCATCACTTAAGCTTTCATTTCTTTTGATAGTAAAAACACACTTGATATTTACAACAATACTTAAGGAATGCAAGGAAAGGCTTATATTTAATGATATTGTATGAATTAGAGAACTCTACCCGAAAGAGGTTAGATTAACCACCTGAGAACTCAAGTTTCGAGGCATTGTTGTTGCTCTGTCACTCGTCATGTCCGACGCTGCAACCCCATGGACTGCAGCATGCCAGACTTCTCTGTCCTTCACTATCTCCCTGGAGCTTGCTCAAACTCATGTCCATTGAGTCAGTGATACCATCCAACCATCTCATCCTCTGTTGTCCCCTTCTTCTCCTGCCCTCAGTCTTTCCCAGCATCAGTATTTTTTTGTGACTGCTGGATACTGGTCTTTTGTTCTTGGTCTCCAAAAGCTGGTAATCACTTTTCAGTTCCCAGTTCCTTAACAGAAATGGAAACTCATGAGCACTCTCCATTCAACATAATTTCAGTTGGCATAATTTCTTCCTTGGCAAGTAAAAGAAAACTGAGGGGAGATGTAGAAATAAATGATGCCGCACACTCTTATTTCCCCTTCTCTCCATGGATTGAAAATAAATAGAAAGAAAGAAAAGAAAAAAAAGAAAAAAAAACTTTTACAATTAAGTTAACGCTTATTATTAAACTTGACTTTAACAAAAATTATGAGAGAAGTTTGAATTTGTATTCACAAAAATATGAAAACTAAACACTATATCCTTTCCACTAGCTTCCCTTTCTCTTAATTTTACATTGTGGAAACAACCTTGACAAAATGAAATATCAAATGAGGTTAAATATTTTAAATAAAAATTTCTTCCTCCACATTTAATTGAAATTATATAAGAATTCTAACGCCAAAGAATTTCAGCCTTGCTTATGTGGCCTAAAAGGAGCAAAGGAAATAAAATATATTTCTCTGTATCTTAAATTATTCTATTGCTTCTACAGTCTATAAACAAGATGATTCAAAGTCTGTCACAAGGGAAAAATGAAGAGTATATGCAAAGCAGTGGCTCTCAAATACCTCGATCATCAGGGCTTCATGTAAGCCCCTAGTTAGGATAACTCGTTGTCTTAAAAAAGATGCAGTAATCTGTATCTATATTCTTGAGCAATAGTCACCCTCTAAGGGGCTTCCCTGGTGGCTCAGAGGTTAAAACATCTGCCTGCAATGCGGGAGACCTGGGTTCTATTCCTGGGTCGGGAAGATCCCCTGGAGAAGAACCCACTCCAGTATTCTTGCCTGGAGAATCCCATGGATGGGTCCAGGAGCCTGGTGGGCTACAGTCCATAGGGTCACAGAGTCGGACACAACTGAGCGACTTCACTTTCACTTTCAAGGAGCTGGAAAATGTGGCAGAATATCAGCAGGATTTTTCATAAAACAACTTGAAATCTCTCATTAAATATACTCAATTATTTTTAAATACTGGTATGAAGGTATTTATTATTTCTTAATTAATTTATCCTAAAAAAGATCAGTCCTGGGTGTTCATTGGAAGGACTGATGTTGAAGCTGAAACTCCAATACTTTGACCACCTGATGCGAAGAGCTGACTCATTTGAAAAGACCCCGATGCTGTGAAAGACTGGGGGCGGGAGGAGAAGGGGATGACAGAGGATGAGATGGTTGGATGGCATCACCGACTCAATGGACATGAGTTTGGGTAGATTCTGGGAGCTGGCAATGGACAGGGAGGCCTGGTGTGCTGCAGTCTATGGGGTCACAAAGAGTAGGGCACGACTGGGTGACTGAACTGAACTGAACTGAACTGAACTTGAAAGTATCCTTTAGGTTTTGGTGTCAAAATGCTTGATTGGACACATGTACTTTTTACTTCCTTCTCAAGCCCTTTGTGAAAGGTACATAATTTTCTTAAAAAGCATTAAGTTTTCAAGTTAAGGGAAATAGAGGAGAGAAGAGAGGGAAGAAGAGGAGGAATATTTGTAAGCTGGAAAACAGAGGAACATATGGTATATTGCTAATCAGATCCTGGGATGGAACAGAGTCCTAAACTGGTGGTTGGTAAAGTTCAAAGCAAATTGATTTGCAGAGCAAAATGTCCCCAAAGCTTGGGCTTTGGAGGAATCCTCACTGCTACAAATGGAAGGGGGAGTGAAAAGGCTTAATGTTCGGGAGACTAACAAATGCCCCTCTCTCATTCTACCCATGTAAAAGCTGATGGTTTATTCTTGGAAAAGGTGAACAAGAGAGTCTTTGAATTGAGAGATTCTGGAACAAAGTAGAATACTGCAAATATACATCATGGGTGCTGCAACTAAATGTTTACTTCAAATATTTAACTATCCCTCCTAAGTGTTTTCCTTTCTGTTTAAATTCTTCATTAGATTGTGAGGGGATGCCATAACATTATGAAAATACATCAAGAAAGCAAACTAAAGCAATCCATTAGTTAGTTCTATTGGTCTAGAAAAAAATGTGCCCAGCATTTGCCAGGCACTGTTCCAGGAACTTAATCTATATTAATGCATTTCATCAATATACCTCTAATGAGGCACAGTTTATTATTTTTATCTTCAAGATGAGAAACCAGGAGCATAGAGATATTATAGAGTTTGCCCAAGTGATAGAGACTGATCTTTACACTGGAAAACTACCCTTTACTGCCTAGTAGGAAAGAATGAAAGTGAAAGTGAAAGTGATTCATTTGTGTCTGACTGCAACCCGATGGGCTGTCCATGGAATTCTCCAGGCTAGAATACTGGAGTGGGTAGCCTTTTCCTTCTCCAGGGGATCTTCCCAACCCAGGGATCAAACCCAGTTCTCCATCATTGCAGGAGGATTATTTACCAGCTGAGTCACAAGGGAAACCCAAGAACATTGGAGTGGGTAGCCTGTCCTTTCTCCAGGGGATCTTGCTGACCCAAGAATCTAACCGGGGTCTCCTACATTGCAGGCAGATTCATTACCAACTGAGCTATCAGGGAAACCCTGGTAGGAAAGAATACAGGCTCCAAAATTGAACCAGATTAAAAAAGTATATAGGCTCCAAAATTGAACCAGATTAAAAAAAACAAAAATACTATGAGAAACAGAAAGACTATGAACTATTCCCCAAAATGTTACCATCAACAGACTTAAAGATCTAGAATTATCTCCAGATGGTGACTGACTGTGTGATAAAATTGTTCATCAAAGGTATTTTGATGTTTTTGTGGTATATATCTGGTCAATTCTTCCAACCAGTCAAGAAGGTGAAATGAAGGACCAAATCCCACTGCCACTTAGGCCAACAAAATTTACTCAGCACTCAAAAACATCTTGTTCAATTACTATATTACTGCATTCAATTTTCAGAGACTTTATACGTATATTTTGTATGTGTGCATGTGTTAGGCACTCAGTCACGTCTGACTCTTCGTGACCCTATTGACTGTAGCCCATGGACTCCTCTATCCATGGGATTGTCCAGGCAAGAATATCAGAGTGAATTGCCATTCCCTTCTCCAGGGGATCTTCCTGACCCCAGGGATCGAACCCAGGTCTCCTGCATTACAGACAGATTCTTTACCATCTGAGCCACCAGGGGACTACATATATAGTGACTCAGATTTGAATGCGAAATCATGATGCTATATATAGAAAATTGCCACCAGAAAACTGCTGATTTTAACCAATGAATTTGGTAAAGTTGCAGGATACAAAATTAATACACAAAAATCTCTTGTATTCCTATATACTAACAACAAAATATCAGAAAGAGAAATTAAGGCAGCAATCTCATTTACCATTGCTATAAAAAGAAAAAGATATCTAGAAATAAACTTATCTAAGGAGGCAAAATACCTGTACTCAGAAAGCTGTAAGATACTGATGACAGAAATAAAAATAACACAAACAGATGGAGGAATCATTTTTATGTCTTAAACTTATTTTTCAAGTGTCAATATTTTTCCTTACTTGGTATTATCTACTAGTAACAACTTTGAGTGTTACATGTTATAATAACAAGCATAATTTGTCCGTAATAATAAAACTCTCTGTAAATATGTCCTGACTCACAAGTCCTATGTCATTTACCTTGGTCAGTTATATCTTAGAATTCTGAAATGAAAAGTTTTGATTCTGAAATCAGTACTTCTTATAAAGTATCATACTTTAAAGTATTGATAATGGGATAATTTTGAAAATGGATTTGTTTCTCAATTTTATAAGGTATATTTTCAAATTTTATGGGCATACAATAGTAGCAAATTTATTTGTATAAGTTCAAGTATTCTCTTAGAATCTAAAACCCATTTGCATTCCACCACAAAAATGGTTCACCTCCTCATTTCACAGATTAAATAATAAAGTTGCCATTCTTTGCCAACCATGGTTCAAAACTTTTTCTATTTACATCCAACATTTCAGGATTGAGGATTAAAAGTTTAGTAAACCTGATTAACCGAAGGTCAGTTGTCACTTGCTTCTGAAATGCAAACATGTTTCCTTGATACTGTACATGGGTAAATTTCCAAAGCGTGGAGCTATTTTGAGTAGCTTCCAGAAACATCTCTTTGTAACACCTCCTTAACTGTGATTTCCTAATCACTATGCAGAAGATTTCACTGCCTAATTAAAGGACTGGTGCAGTGATGAAGATAAAGAATACAGAGCAGGGCTGCAAGCTAATCTACAAGCAAAACATAGGAGCTACTTGTCAACAGTAAGGGCATATTTTATCGACAGCTGTGTCCAATGAGAATGAGTTATGCAGTAAATATTTAATATTAATGCATTTTTGCCAGGATTGTTACATCCTTCATTAGATCTCACTGTGTTCAGTAAGATAATTAATACAGTCATTTATTAAAATTGAATTTTAAATGGCAGAATTTTTGAAGAATAATATTTATTTTCAATGGAATTGTAATCCTCATTGTAGTAACCAACAATATGCAAATTCAATGAAATAGTTAATCAAGTTAACTGTTCAGTTTATTGATAAAATTCTGCTTTGAATATATGAGATAGATGCAGTATTAATACACATATATGATAGACACTATTGAGATAATTGTCATTGCTATTGCATGAGAAACTAGTAGCTCAATCTGCAAGTAAACATTTAGCAGTAATTTACAAAGGGGCTGTACATTGTGATAGAATAGAAGGACCCAAAATTTAAAGCCAGGTACTCCACCAATTGTTAGCTCAATAGAATTATCAGTTTACTTTAATCTCCCTTGACTTAATTTCCCTTCTTTTGAAAAAGAAAGGAGTAATACTATCTACTACGTGGGATTTTTGTGGCTTCAGTAACAGGTACATAAATCACATGGGGCATACTAGGCTTTTAATCAATGTTTCTCTCCTCCAACATAGATAACATGATACCAGTTCCAAATTAAGCAAGTCCAAAGCAAAGAATGATGAATATTTTAAACATAATCACTGAAGTTTATTATCTAAAATCTTTCATGTTTAAGTTTATAATTTTAATAAATGTATAATGCATTTTCTAATATGACTTGGGTTCTGTAAATATCAGTGGCAATATCATAAATTAGATATAGGAGCACAGAGTAGAATTATATATATCTACATCCCTGTCCATCTCTGTATTACTATATCTATCTGTATATTGACACCAGTATTGCCTAGTTTTCTGTATCCATATCTATATATTTTATCTACAACCATATCTGTGTGTGTATAAAAATCCAAATTTTATATACTTACTTCAGAGCAAGTGAAAACAGTTAAGAAAAATATTTTCCATAAGTTAAAAAGTGTTTAAGTTTTAATAAGCAAGTAAATGAACAAGAGATCACTAATTGAGAAATGAAAAATATATAGTAAATAGCAAGTTAAAATTTTTTTGAATAGTAAGTGGAATACTGTGGTGTAAAAAATATATATCACAAAATATAAATCATTCCATTAAGTTATTTCACCAGAAATAAGAGAAGCCTGAATTGCTTTAAAACACGTCTAGCTTCTGCCATCAAGTTCTATATAGTCTGTAAAGAATCCTCTTATTTTTGCCTAGAGATTGAAGGCTAAATTTGAATTTGGATTTCTTAGACCCCTAAAGTAGAGAAAAAAATATGAGGAATAAAATGAGCTAATGTATTAGGATTAAGAGATTTTTTTTCTTTCATGTACAAATTGATGCTATTTTTTATACTATTTCTAAAATACAGTTATCAAAAGATTTTAAACACAAATAATATCTTATAATTCTAATGCCAGTTAGTTCTGTTTTGTCTCAGTCAGAGACACTTTCTCAGTATAATCGCAAAGACACCAAATATGTAACTAGGAAAGAAAATGGAGGGGGAGTAGATTATCTTTAAATCAACTATGATAATTTCATGTTCCTTTGTTTACAAAAAAGATTAATACTCTTAGGGAAATGTAACTTTGAAAAATTCAAGCACCATGATGACTTGAGTAGGTTGATACCTCATGTTCTGCCTTTTATTTTAGGTGTTTGGCACAGACTGCTTGATGTTTACCTGATTTTGGTTTTCCATCTCTCCCTAGCAGGGCAGATGACTGCCAGCCTCCCTTGAAGTTCAATGTAATTAAATTTTAGTAGACAGAATTAAGAATTAAAGCATATCACTTCTGAGTCAGGAACTTTTCACCTTGATCTTGTTTTCTTCTAAGAAACAAGATCAGTTTGTGGAAACTGGACCAGTGAATTCACCACTGGGGTCATGTAAAGAATTCAGCATTGTGTATTATGGAAGACAGACCAGATTGATGAAGCCTGCATCCTTGAGTCATGATGTGAAATTGAGACTGCCAACAGCCTGAAACATTCCCTCGCTTTAAGGGTTTTCTTTTTTCTTTTTTTTTTTTTTTTTTGCACAAGAGAAACATAAAAATCCATGTTGTTTAAATCACTATATTTCAAAATGTCTGATAGAACAGCTTTAGTCTCTGCCCTAAGTGATACAGTGAACCACTGAATATCATATTAAATAAAAATATCATGAGTAAAATGAAAAATCTGCAGCACACAGCTGCAGAATTCTCAAATATTCTAAAGTTGTTTATAATATATCACATAAATATCAATTCACATTAACTGAGTATGACAATATGTTAAACACTGGATTTTTTTCAAGGGCTAAGAATATGCAGTATAACTTTAAGAGATTGTGAGGGAGCTAAAAATGAAGAAATGCTCTTATATACCATTTATTTCTGACTTTTTGGGTTCTCATACCAAAACAGCTTTCCTGCTCGTGCCTCCCTAGTCATATCTTCATCTGAAATCTAATAACACATTTGTGACATCACTGAATAAGGAATTTTATATTACAAATAACCTTGAAGATATTTCCTAACTATCTCCAATTGCTGAAAATTTTCCTTTAGAGTCCTGAAAAACCATCAGTTATTCTTTGAACAATTCCAGAAGAAAGATTACCAATTGAATTTTTTGTTTTAAACTACTAAACTCTCACAAACCCTCCCTTTTCTAAATTCAGCCCTATTAAAATTCCATGTAATTCCTTCCTCTGTCCCTCTTTTGCTTCCCTTTTCTATTGAATCACAAAATCCACTTAAATTTCAGCATGCAGATTTGTTAATTTTAAGTTTTGAAATTAACCCAATATCCCCCTTTTTTAACTTTCCTAGGTTATAATTATTTCAGACCAAGTGGTTGGTCCTTGCTTGCTAACTCTTCATATGAGTTTCTGCATCACCACTTCATGATGTACATATTTTTTTTGCATTTTCATTTGATTGTATGAAATGCAAACATATTTTATATCCATAAAAAGTTTGCGAGTTCTTTGAAGACAATGTTAAATAATGATATGCCTCATTTTTCTAAACTTGTGCATCTAAACCTGAATTAAATCTAAATTTCATCCAAGGTGTAATTCAAATAGGCAGTTCAAATATAAATAGATGTTATTAATTCCAATGAAAATTTGAAGTAAGTCACTTTTCAGTACTGAAGATTGAATAGTTTTGCTGAATTCCTTTTCTGACTTTCTCTAACACCACCTCTTTTTCCAAAAATGCTCTTTGACTGGGTCATCATGTTACATCACCCCAACAAACAGATGGGAATACACATTTGTCCATTCTAATAATTCCTATCTAGCACCTTCTGTATGTCAGACACAGTTCTAGACATTTACAACACATTTAGGAATAAAAAGACTATGTTAACTCTTGTAGTCAATTCTAGCCTTACTTGAAAGATGGGACTTCTGTTTAGTTTTTCTGTTTTTAATTTTGATTTCTGATATTGCATGGTACACAACACATCCTTTCTAATTGTGAGTTGCAGCCCATTTGATATCTTTCCTTAACTGACATTGAATTCTTTTTTTTTTTCCTTTCTTTTGCTTACAAAGTTTCTATAGTGCTGCACATTCCTGCCTGATTCCCAAGTAATACCCTACAGATCCTATTCGATGCTGTGAGGAAACCCAGTCCTAACCACTTCTATTGTTTAAATTAAATTTGTGGGTCCTGTTGAATGCCATTCCTGCATGGCATGCCTGCCTACGTCTGTGCCACTTTTCTATAGATTTTTACAGTAACAAGCAGCTTCTTGTTTGACTCCAGTTTAATCACATTCTGAACAGAAAACATGTCGCCAAAATACCATTACGTTTAACATTTGAATTTAAATGATTATGTCACTTCCACAAATCATTTTATCACACTGTCTTATCATATATGCTAAATAGTTATCTGTGAAGATGGTGCTTTTTACTCTTCTCATCTGCATATCAAAAACTTAGCCCATGTTTAACAGAATCTGTGGATTCTCTGCCTATATATCCTATCCATGGCACTCACTGACTCCTCACACTTTTTATTTTTGCTGTAATTCTTGCAACATTAAGCCTGAAAGATTTTTCTGATTTTCATAGTTTTGAATTAAACAGTGGAGCAGGCATAAAATGGCAGGGCATTAATGTCTTTAACCAATGACAGAGGTTGCTGTCTCTCAACTTGTCTGCTGTCTGGGAGGTGGCAAACTATCCAGGAATTCCCAACTTTCTTCACATTGGATAGGATGACTCTGAGCCAGATTCTGCACCTTCCCCCGGCAGTTGCCCACAAGCTTGTGCTCCTGTTGCCCACAGTGGTAATCTGTTTGTTAGCACACCTCCGCTTTATTTCTTTCCCCTAAGAGAAGTACTTCCTTATTCTATGATCAGTGCTTCCTGGTATTACTACCCAAATCAATTACTTGCAAACAAGTCTCTACTTCAGGATCAGGTCAGGTTTTGTAGGAACCCAAACTTAAACAATGGTTAAGTTGAAAAGGCATGTGCATCAATGTGTTTAACCAGTCTTGTTATGTCTTTCGGGCTTCCTGGGTGGCTCAGCAGTCAGGAATCCTCCTGAGATGCAGAAGACGCAGGAGATGCCACAGGTTCGATTCTTGGTTGGGGAAGATCCCCTGGAGGAGGGCATGGCAGCTCACTCCAGTAATTCTTGCCTTGGAGAATCCCATGGACAGAGGAGCCTGACATGCTACAGTCCATAGGGTCACACAGAGTCGGACATGACTGAGCATGCATGTAATATGTCTTACATGTTTTCCAACATAATTCACACATTGGAAAAAACAGTAGTTTCTTCAAAGTACCAAAAAAAAAAAGTACCAAAATAATATTTAAAAGAGATAAATAGAATATTTAAAAAAATAAGCTCATAATCTTTTATGTTCTGTAATTTTGGTATATGCTCAACTTTCCTGATATACCTAATACTTCTCAAGGACTTGGGTCATATTTCATGGTCAGAAAAATTTGAATTAAATGTGCAATTTACTGTGTAGCACTGTGATAAGTTATCAGTGATAACTACTATCTTTAATTTTTCAATATTTGAGGTATTCAATAGTATAAAACAATGCATTTTTAGAGTCAATATAAGTAGCATTTCTGAACTGCTTCACAATATTTAACATGGTGATACTATGATACAAAATAATTTTAATAAATATAGCATACCAAAATTATAAACTCTAGTTTATAGCAGTTATACGCTAAGAGACAGATTGTGTCACTCAAAAAATTATTAATAAACATGAAAATTCTCCACCATTTTTTGTTAGAATTCAGTTTGTTTTTAAACTACAGATTCTGGCTTAGTATACTTTTACATTAAAAAAAGAGACTTTATAGCTTATTGTCAACATAGGTTGTATATCTGGATAGGAGCGTTTTTAACCTCAACATATGTATTGTTACATTGTTTTCCACATAATATTTAGAGAATTCTAAAAAAGCATTGAAGTTGGCAGTTATTCACAGTATTGGCTACAGTAGACCAATTCTCTGCTGGATCAAAATGTTAAGTTAGTTCCAAGAGAGAATGTGAGAGGAAGGTAAAAGCAATTTCTCTTTCTTCTGAGTCTAGGAATTCATATTTTCCAAGAGTGACTGCGAACATTTTCTATCAGTTGATACCATCCAATGGAAGAAAACTGTTGGAGAAAGGAAACTATAGAAAAGTAATATGACTTCTGTTGAAAAATTAAAGAAAAAAACAAAAAACTAAAGTCAGTATTTTTGTTAACAAAATGCTGTTGTTGCTGTTTAGTTGTCAAGTCATGTCCAATGCTTCTGCAACACCGTGGACTGCAGTCCACCAGCTTCCTCTATCCATGGGATTTCACAGGCAAGCATACTGGAGTGGGTTGCCATTTCCTTCTCCAGAGGATCTTCCCATCCCAGGGACTGAACCCGCATCTCTGGTGTCTCCTGCATTGCAGGTGGATTCTTTACCACTGAGCCACCAGGGAAGCCCCCAACAAAATGTTTAGCCCTTAAACATATTTTTCACCTAAATATTTTTCTTATATTTATCCATGCAATTAATCTGATACTACTCCACAGATCATTAAAGTTCCATGTTTTCCACTGAGATTAAAACAATCTATAGTCGATGCATTAGGATGACTGGCAGGGAGGAGAGAGGACAGTCTAGACTTGATGATGCTAAATGAGAATATGGACAAAAATGGTAATTACATTTTTCTACTAGAAAAAAGTCAACGCTTTTCTTAATACCTGTCTTATAATTCCATTTCTGCTAAAAAAAATAGTTTCACATGGATACATTTCCCAAAAATTCATGCTCTACTTATTTAATGTTGAAATAATTTGGAAAAACTCCTCCTGAAATTAACCTTTGATCAAATTATAACCCTCAAATGACAAAAAAACGTTTAAAATTGGGGAAGATAAATTTAGTCTGAAATTACTGAAAGCCTTCATTAAGCCTTAATATATGCTGTCAGCTTTAAACTAAATAATAGATGAGATTTTAACATAATCAGAAGAAAACTGCTGCTACCTGCCTCTGTTACTGTCACAATGAAATTGACAAGATAATTTTGAAAATAAGGCCTTCTCCAAGTCACTTCATGGATCTGACAAGCACACAGTATTTAAAATTATATCTATTCATACAGAAAAAAATATATGCAAGGCTATAAGATCGGTGAATTGAAAATCAAATATATTCTTCTTTAGAAATGTGGTGTCACTTGCTTTGACAAACACAAGTATTTCATGTTAGCAATCCCCTGCTTTCAGAATAGATTTCATTTTTTGTACCTTCTGTAATGGTCTGTAAGTGACTTTTTGCAGTTAGATAGCCTTCAAGTAATCAACAAAGTCTTGGCCTATATATATTATGCTGAGTTACTGTATTCACTTTTCTATAAACTATTCATGTGAATGTGAAAATGAAAGTGAAGTCGCTCAGTCATGTCCCACTCTTTACGACCCCCATGGACTGTAGCCTACCAGGAAATGGCAACCCACTCCAGGCAAGAATACTGGAGTGGATTGCCATTTCCTTCTCCAGGAGATCTTCCCAACCCAGGGATTGAACCCGTGTCTCCCGCATTGTAGGCAGACATTTTATGTCTGAGCCACCAGGAAGTCTATATATATAGTATGGTAATTATGACTACTAATAGGAAGTTGTTGACTAGTTCTCTCATTATAGGGAAAGGGTATAAAGTAACAAAGAAAAGTCATATATGTCTATAATTTTCAAAGGTATGTATTAGGACAAAGCTACATTTATGCATAAAAATATTCTTGTTTTTCTTTTCAACTCTGTAAGACATAAAATTTCCAAATGATTTATCTTTTAATACAGGTGAATATAACTCAGTGAAAATAGTGACATGTTTTTAAACTTGGTATACATAAAGTTGGATTTGGTGAAGAGGTGTTATGAACTAAAGTCATTTAGTTTTATATATATATATATATGTATGTATGTATGTATATGTATGTATATATATGCACACATATAAAATATATACATGACATGTTATTTGGCATTTTCATTGCTCATAAGTTATATTTTGATTATAAACATTTATGTCTCAATTTCAATATATGCCCAGATGCTGAATGGTGGTGCATCTGTTAAGGACTATAGTATTTGAAACCAGATATCCCTAGCTCTTTGAAACAATATTTAAGTAAAAAGTGTGTTTTATCTTTTATATGACTGTGCTGTTATGCTTGCTAATATTGCCTTATGAATACACACAAAAACATATTATATCTTAAAACCAGTTGATCATTCATTGGTGATGGAGCACAGGTGAATAAAAGAAACAGAATTTTGCTGTAAGACATTTAATCAAACAAACTAAAGTTTTCCACTTTAGAACTGAAAAACCTTTTCCACATTAAAACTCTAAATATAACTTTATATTTGCTTTAGATACAGAGCTGTAAACTTGTATTATTGAGATATTGTACTTTGTTTTTCAAATGGTAAAACTGACAGCATTCTCAAATAACTATGCTGTTAAAACACAGAGAAAAATCACTCTATTATTCTCCTGTCTGCCTGAAATGGGACAGGAAAGGGACACAGCAGGAAGAAACTCATGAACTCACCTGAAAGTTAAATACAATAGACAGGTCACATTTTTGAATTGCCAACTTTGATGTGCCTTTACTTCTACATTACAAATCATGTCATATTCAGAAAGTTTAAACGTTGAGGGATCTATTGAGTTCTGTCCCTGATCTTCAAGAAACCTGAATTTCCAAAGAGACATACAGATGGGATTTTTTTTTTTTTTTGTCCTTTTCATTAAACGTCTCCAAGCAAAAAGTTCAAGATGCAGAGGGAAAAAAGAAAGTTCTAGGAGCTTGATCTAAAGTGACCATTTTTGTATCAGAATAGCAAAGAAAAAAAAAAAAAATCAGCTTGAAAAAGAGGACATATAATCACACTTCAAATCTGTCTAAATTTTATACACACATGGAAAGATATAGATTTTTAGCATGTCACAGTCATTCATAAATACCTAAAAAGCTTTAGTAACTAGGTTTCATTACACACCAAGATTCTTTTCAGAGCTTCGTATTCAGAATATGCTCATTATGAGGGGAAAGGAAAATCATATGCTTCAATGCTCATACCTCATCTTGGAGAATTACATATTGATCACCAAAATAGAAAAAGGAATATGTGGTGTATCAAAGTTAGAGTAAAATTTACATTTGTATCAGATATTGTACTTCAATGACATTAAGCCTATGGAAATAATTTATTTAAAAGTTTTAGGTAAGAGTAGATGTGAAAGCTATTGGAATTTTTGAACCTTCAATTTTCCTTGGCAGGAATATAAAGAATATAATAGCATAAAGGTTTTGAAGAACTAAAGAAGAACTGAAAATGATAAAACAATGTTGAACTTAAAAAAAAAATCTACTTTTGAAATCTCCTGTAAAATCATTCCCTAACAATTTTAAAGCAAATTTCAGGCAAATGACACGTCTATGCATTCAAGAGGCAGGAGTGGAGGTTGAAACGTAGAGCAGATATTTTTATCTCACTCATCTGTAGGTATTTATTGATTACATTTTGAAAATTTGTAAATCACTATAATCTTTTCCTAATAAAAAGACAATAGGACATTATGACAGCAGGAATCTACTGTTGCTGAAAACAGTGAACCTCCAAGTTTGCTGTGACTCTGAATCAATCAAAAGTTCTTGACTTAGAGTCTATGAAATATTGGAAAGTCATTCAATGAGAAAGAGATTGATCAGAGAATGATCTCTGTTCATTTCCAAGGCAAACCATTCAATATCACAGTAATCCAGGTATATGCCCTGACCAGTAATGCTGAAGTTGAACGGTTCTATGAAGACCTACAAGACCTTCTAGAACTAACACGCAAAAAAGATGTCCTCTTCATTATAGGGGACTGGAATGCAAAAGTAGGAAGTCAAGAAACACCTGGAGTAACAGACAAATTTGGCATTGGAGTACAGAATGAAGCAGGGCAAAGGCTAACAGAGTTTTGCCAAGAGAATGCACAGGTCATAGCAAACACCCTCTTCCAAACACAAGAGAAGACACTACACATGGACATCACCTCAATACCGAAATCAGGTTGATTATATTCTTTGCAGCCAAAGATGGAGACGTGATTGCAGTCAGCAAAGTGGAGCTGACTGTGCAGGAGCTGACTGTGGCTCAGATCATGAACTCCTTTATTGCCAAATTCAGACTTAAGTTGAAGAAAATAGTGGAAACCACTAGACCATTCAGGTATAATCTAAATCAAATCCCTTACAATTATACAGTGGAAGTGAGAAAGAAATAGTTTCAAGGGATTAGATCTGATAGAGTGCCTGAAGAACTATGGGCGGAGGTTCATGACATTGTACAGGGGGCAGGGATCAAGAAGATACCCAAGAAAAATAAATGAAAAAGGCAAAATGGTTGTCAGGGGAGGCCTTGCAAATAGCTGTGAAAAGAAGAAAAGTGAAAGGTAAAGGAGAAAAGGAAAGATATACCCATTTGAATGCATAGTTCCAAAGAATAGCAAGGAGAGATAAGAAAGGCTTCCTCAGCGATCAATGCAAAGAAATAGAGGAAAACAATAGAATGGGAAAGACTAGAGATCTCTTCAAGAAAATTAGAGATACCAAGGGAACATTTCATGCAAAAATGAGCACCATAAAGGCCAGAAATGTTATGGACCTAACAGAAGCAGAAGATATTAAGAAGAGGTGCCACGAATACACAGAAGAACTATAAAAAAAAAACTTCCTGACCCAGATAAACATGATGGTATGATCCCTCACCTAGAGCCAGACTTCCTGGAATGGGAAGTCAAGTGGGCCTTAGGAAGCATCACTATGAACAAAGCTAGTGGAGGTAATGGAATTCAAGTTGAGCTATTTTAAATCCTAAAAGATGATGCTGTGAAAGTGCTACACTCAATATGCCAGCAAATTTGGAAAATTCAGCAGTGGCCACAGGACTTGAAAAGGTCAGTTTTTACTTCAATCCCAGAGAAAAGCAATTCAAAGAATGTTCATACTACCACACAATTGCACTCATCTCACATTACGAGCTATCAAATTAATGCTCAAAACTCTCCAACCCAGGCTTCAACAGTATGTGAACTGTGAACTTCCAGATGTCTAAGCTGGATTTAGAAAAGGCAGAGGAACCAGAGATCAAATTGCCAACATCCGTTTGGATCATTGAAAAAGCAAGAGAGTTCCAGAAAAACATCTACTTCTGTTTTATTGACTATGCCAAAGACTTTGTGTGGATCACAGCAAAACATGGAAAATTCTTAAAAGGATGGGCATACCAGAAAACCTGACCTGCCTCCTGAGAAATCTGTAACAGGACAGAAGCAACATTTAGAACTGGACACGGAACAACAGACTGGTTCCAAATAGGAAAAGGAGTATGTCAAGGCTGTATATTGTCACCCTGCTTATTTAACTTATATGCAGAGTACATTATGAGACATGCTGGGCTAGATGAAGCACAAGCTGGAATCAAGATTGCTGGGAGAAATATCAATAACCTCAGATATGCAGATGACACCACGCTTATGGCAGAAAGTGAAGAAGAACTAAAGAGCCTCTTAATGAAAGTGTAAGAGGAGAGTGAAAAAGTTGGCTTAAAGCTCAACATTCAGAAAACTAAGATCATGGTATCTGGTCCCATCACTTCATGGCAAATAGATGGGTAAACAATGGAAACATTGGCTGACTTTATTTTGGGGGGCTCCAAAATCACTGCAGATGGTGACTGCAGCCATGAAATTAAAAGATGCTTACTCCTTGAAAGAAAAGTCATGACCAACCTAGACAGCCTATTTATTAAAAAGCAGAGACATTACTTTGACATCAAAGTTCTGTCTAGTCAAAGCTATGGTTTTTCCAGTAGACATGTATGGATGTGAGAGTTGGATTAAGAAATCTGAGCACCGAAGAATTGATGCTTTTGAACTGTGGTGTTGGAGAAGACTCTTGAGTGTCCCTTGGACTGCAAGGAGATCCAACCAGTCCATCCTAAAGGAAATAAATCTTGAATATTCATTGGAAGGACTGATACTGAAGCTGAAACTCCAATACTTTGGCCACTTGATGGGAAGAACTGACTCACTGGAACAGAACCTGATGCTGGGAAAGATTGAAGGTTGGAGGAGAAGGGGACAACAGAGGATGAGATGGTTGGATGGTGTCACCAACACAATGGACATGAGTTTGAGCATACTCTGGTTATGGTGATGGACACAGAGTCCTGGCCTGCTGTATTCCGTGGGGTCACAAATAGTCAGACACGACTGAGTGACTGAACTGGCTGGGTGACTAACTGAGGAAAGATTTGTTCAGACCAACCAAATCAAACCAGATAAAGTTATACTCCCTCTTACCTTACAATGAAAACATCTAAGAAGATCCATTTTAAGAGAATCTGTTTTTTAAAAATCTGTTAGAGTAATGGGGAAATATTTTAGCATGCTCTAACCCCAGGAATTTTTTTTTTACATTCAGAAGACCCCTGAAATGGGCAAAACTCTAGAGGTTTCAGCAAAGTTATAAAGAAGTGAAGCAAAAAATCTCTGACTTCCAGATCTTCTGCAATAGCCAGCATTTAAGAATACATTAAAAAAAAAAATCTAACTAAATTTGCTATGTGTAATGTTATAAGCACTCTATATGTGCTGAATAATTTAGTCCTCCCAACAGTGTATTACACTCTCCTAACCGATGGGGAAACTGAGGAATCACATGGCAGGATAATTATCCTTTGTCAGAAATGAAACTCTGACCAAGTTCTCTAACACAAATATCTCTTAAACTACATCTACTAAGTTAACACTGAGAGTTTTATAGAAATGTGGTCATATTACTGTCACAATACAAAAGGTTAACATGATATGAATTTAATTAATGGGAGTATGCATAGCACACTAAAGACCTTGGAGTTCAGTGTTAATGCTTTGGAAGTTTTTATTTTCTATAATTGCACATACAATTTTAGACTAAGAGTAACAGAGAACTTTATTCTTACATAGGGATTTACTGATGGGATATTTCTGGAGTATTATTCCCAAAGGTATTGATGTATAATATTAGTATTTTGTATCTTTAGTGTCCAGATGTTGGGATGATTAAAACTAACCTAGACAAATTTTTGCAGCAGGATAAATAATTTTGCTGAAGTCAGCATGAAATAATGCCTAACATAGATTCCAAAAAAGACCATCACAGAATTAATTAAGCAGAAGCTTAAGAAAAAAGTGTGTCAAACTGACTTAATTTCTTAATAACTTGATTTTTTAATCTGTGGGTGACTTAGGCTACTTTTTTTCAGGATGTGCCTCAAGAAATACAGTTTAATGGAATTGCCATGTCTTGGTGTAGAAGTAGAAATGCAGATTTGTCAAATTGCTACAGGTGTTCTGGTCTTAGGAGAGCAAATCACTAGAGATAAAGTCACATGAGGCTAATTCATAAATTGGATGCCAATGTTTTAAATTATGTTGGAGAGAGATTCTGGGGCTTGACAACTGGGACAGTTCATCTGCAAGGGCATACCCTCTTGGGTAGGTAAATTCTCTGAGGAGATGAAATTATAGATTTGATGCTTCTCTTGAGAGCACAGAATTAGAACAAAGGGAATTGAGAGAAGTTAAGGGATCATTTTATCAGGAAGTAACCTGATTAATTGCCCTTCCTGCCTGTTCTGCTGATGTTTCTATCTAAATAACTGGGCCAAGGTACTGTGGAATCAGAGCACCTTTCTGCAGCTTATTTCTACAGAACCAGTAGAGACTCCAGACCCCTCAGTAGTCATTATTTTCTTCTACTCCATGCTGTTAGATATGCTATATATTTATTAAATGAATTTTATCTGACATAGGCCTACCTTCCTGTCCTCTATTCTGTCTAATCAATATCAAATTTTATGTCCAGAAATAGAGGACAGGGAGATAGGCAAGAAAAGTTTTATTCTTTTTGTCTTTCTTTCAAAGTAGATAATTGGCTCTGTAAAATTCATGATTTGGGAATATTCATTGATGGTATTAAATAGAATGGATCAAAACAGGTCAAGGTTGAAAAATAAAAGATTGTTGTAAAACCCAGCTCAAAGGCATGGAGAACTTGACACGGGATTTTGTGGTAATTAGAGATGGAAGTAAAGAACAGGAGCAAGACACATTTTGAGAAGAATAGAAAGTTACAATTATTTTCTGTTAAGTTGTGATATGGCCGAGTACTCAGAGCCATAGACTCATTGCAGCTAAACTTCTTTTTTTTTTTCCTGAGCAAAGTAAAATATCAGTAAAAAATTCAGTACAAGCCTCAATAAAAGTGTATGTTATAAGAAGTTGTAGGAAAGAAAGTAACAGTGTAAAGGGTAATAAATTCAAATTATTTTAAGATATTCTTTTCTACCTTTCCTCTTTATATGATCTCTGCTTGTCTTTGCTAAACTTGCTGACTTGTGTCTGAAATCTCACAGAGATTATCTGAGAAAGTGTAATATTACCAAGTGTTGGGTTGAATGGGTGAGAGAGCAAGCCTTTCTATGTGTTAAACTGCTGTGTTTAAACTCTTCTTTAAAGTGTGGACCTCTCATACCAAAATAAGAACAAGTGCTTCATTGATAAAAACTGAAAATAAATGAGGCTAGGGAGTATACAGGAATCCTATACTTTCTTCTCAATTTTGCTATGAACCTAAAACTGCTTTAAAAATAAAGTTTATTAATCAACAAATAACATAAATTGAGAATGAAATCATAAACAAAAATAATACAACCTTTCTCCTCTCTATTCCCAGATCTTTGTTTTTTCTCAATCGAGGACAGAGCTCATATTCATTGCAACAAGGAACAATCCGTTTCTTTTTCTGCTTTAGTACTTTTGTCTAGAGGGGTGCTTCAGTGCTTTGCCTCTCCAGAAACTACTTCACAGTTTTGTCCTTACTTTCCACACATCTGAGCTCCCCTCTGCCCTCTATCAACTTTCCAGTGTGGTGAAGAACACTCCTTATAGGATGGTCACATTTTTCTTGAAGATAACATATAACACAAATGTGAATAAAGTACACCAAAAACATTATAACTATTTTATAGTATATGTTTTCCTTATCTACCTTTCAAGGGAATGGGGATGGTAGTGGGATGGTGATTTTATATATTCATATACTACATTAATAGCAATTCAAAATGCAGTATTTAAATTGGATATTTAATTTTACCAGACTTCCCATGTACTATTACTAAGAAGCTTTTCATGTGAAAAAGATCATAATGATAAAACAAAATACCAAATCTCACAAAAGAAATTTAAAGATATCTACATAAAAATATGGATTAGAGTGTATGCTTGCATCTATTCAAATCTCCTTCAAAAACTAAAGATTTCCCTGCATTATAAAACTTCAGCTACATTTTGAAATGCAAGACAGCTTAAAAATAGCTTTTGGAGGTCTTTTAATTATAGATCAATAAGTGTGTCTGAGTGCAAAATCAATTATTAATTTATGTAAGCTGAAAAATTGGCATATTTTATAAAGTTGAGTTCTATCTTCAGAGTGGTCCTTGCATTTTGGAAACAAATTAAATGGATAATGCAATCTTTCTGAACCTCTAATGTTTCACTATTTTAAGAAGTATTCACCACTGAGTTCATTAGAAATTCTGAACTTTGACACGTGTAAAATATAGTATGAACACTAAATGGAAACATATAAATGCTAAGTTCTCAGACTGTAATTCTACAAGCTGGTTTACTATAGTTTAAAATGTTACTATATGGTAGAAAGAGATGAAAATATTTTCCATAGCATCTAATGTTTCCTCACATAAAGTCTAAAAATGATTTATCTTTTGGTTAAGTAAATCTCTTTAAACTATATAAATCTTTTTTTCCTCTGGTAGATATAAAATAGAAATGAAGAGATGAAATAACGCAGTAACAAAGGGCCATGCTTGGTGGACATAAAAACAAGCATCAAAGAAGGGAAAAATACAAGCAGATCTTGATTCATACTATACATAAATGGCAACAATGATCAAAAATGCATGCAGAGTTCAAACAGACTTATTTTTAATCTTTCTTCAAAAGGCAAAGTAGTAAATGAATATGAATAAACTGAAAATGAATCAGCAATAAAACAAGTGAAATACCATTAACCACTTGCAATATTAATATTGTAAGAAAAGGAAATCATAAATTAAAATGATGCAGTTTTATTCAAAGTAACTTCTTTAAATATAGTTTATTTCAGCATCTAGCTAGGGCACATTAATTTAATCTAGATAAGAATCTGGCTTTTTTTGGTTTTCTTTTTAAACCTTCCTCCTCGGTGTTATTTCTCCATTGCTATTTAGTGCAAAGCAGTCATTTCTCTGTCTTCTCTTTCCTAACAGAATTCACCACATTTGATAGAAGCTGAAAAGCTAACATGCTCACTACAATTTCAAGTCTCTCTTGTTAATAAGAGTGTGGACATCAACCCATACCTGAGGAAGGTGGGCTGACAGCTTCTGGGATATTTTTGTTTCCTGTCGAAAGGAAACAGATATGAAGAAAATATATTTTCCCTCTTGGATTTTTGACAAAATCTTGAGCGGTCAAGATGCTTGGGGCCAACTTGCTCCCAAAAGAGGAAGATGCAGAGAATCTCAGAGAACATGGGCTATTGAACCAACCAGGAACTCTATTCTCTAATCAGCTTTTACTTGAATATTCTTGTGCCAGAGAACAACTGAGTGTTGGTTTACCTTTTTATTAATAAAGAAATTCAGCTGTGCATATATCCTAAATTATTTGGCCTCCAGGAACACTATACATCATATAGTATGTATGTTAGTCATTCAGTCATACCCTACTCTTTATAACCCCACAGACTGCAGCCCACCAGTTCCTCTGTCCCTGGGATTTTCCAGGCAAGGATACTAGAATGAGTTGCCATTTCCTTCTCCAGGGGATCTTCTTGACCCAGCAATCCAACTGAGGTCTCCTGCCCTGCAGGTAGATTCTTTACCGACTGAGCTATACCTTATATAGTTGTGCCCAACTTTCAATAGCTTAAAAGATACAATTTTCTTTAAATTGTAACATTGCAAAAAAGTTCCATTTTGAATACTGACTGATTAATCACAAAATCAATGCAATAAAATAACAGTATAATTCACATATCTGAGATTGCCTTCTTTCTTAGTACTGTTTCTTTCCACCTTGGTTTTCAGCTACATTTTTTTTTCTTCCCCCTTCCCTCCCCCCCCAGAATGCTAATAGTAAAACAAGAAAGAATGTCCTGGTTAAAAAGAGGAAGAAGGTAGAGTCACAGAGCTTACACTCCCGTTTGGCTCTCAGTTCTTTTTCCTTTCAATAACTCTTAAGTGAAATTGCAGAACACACATTTAAAATCACTTTTTTAGTCTCAGAGTGGAAGCAAAAAGGCATTGAGAGGAGAAATCAAATTGATCTTTTACCTATGGGGTTTGCCACAAAGTTCAATCAGGTTTTCCCATAAGATGTTATGAAAAACCTGAACAAATATTTTAACCAACCCCATACATTCTGGAGAAGAATGGCAAAATTCAGGTCAATATGACCTTTTCTAATTCTCTACATTCCAACTCGGGTAGTATACAGATAACCACAGGGGATCAATACATATTTGTTGAATGAATGAATAAAGCTTTTAGACCACTGAGTTGCAGATTGAGCCCAGGCTTATTGTGGTCTTTGTAGCAAGACTTTTCATTATGCAAAGATGTCCTTCCTACAAGCAAAGGAGTGGCATAACATAAAATAGTAAATGCATATATTTGTGGAGTCCCTGTTATGTGCAGGGCATCAAGCTAGACATTTCCAGGGAAAAATGAGTAGATAAGATTCAGTCCATCAAGAAAGAATGTTTTTTAGTAGGAGAGACAGGATACAAAGTGAGCAACAAGAAGATACATGCAGAAAGTAAATGACACCAGATAAGTTGAAAGCATTTTTTAAGAACAAGTGTTTATATCATGTAAGGAGGATCATACATGAAGAGGCCATTGAGATTGACCTTGAAGGAGGGATTGAATTTCAGAAGGAGAAATGTGAAAGAGTTTTTGATGGAAGAGATGATAAAGTTATTCTGAGTAAAATAGTAGCCCACTTTTCCTTAAACTTCAAAAACATAAAGAGAACCAAACAAAATGAAAGTGCAAAAGTACTTGAAGGTTGTATTTTGGGAATCTTTGAATGCCACAAAGAATTCTGATCTGGAGATCCCCTCAAAACATATCCAAAATCAATTCAAATTATTTAGCCTAAATGAAAAATTTGAAATACTTTCCAAAAAATAAAAATACATTTAAAACAAATCTTTTGATTTTATTATGCCGCGTAGCCCGACAGGCTCCTCTGTTCATGGAATTTCCCAGGAATACTGGAGTGGGTTGTCATGCTCTCCTCTAGGGGATCTCTTTCCCACCCAGGGACTGAACCCGCCCAGGGACTGAACCCACCCAGGGATCAAATCCACTGAACCACATCTCCTGCAGCTCCCACATTGTAGGTGGATTCTCTACCGCTGAACCCCCGGGGAATCCCCTGTAATACAGTGGTGCTTTAGTCACTAAGTCTGTGTCTGACTCTTGCGACCCCATGGACTGCAGCCTGCCAGGCTCCTCTTTTCAAGAGATTCTCCAGGCAAGAATACTGGAGTGGGCTGCCATTTCCTTCTCCAGAGGATCCTCCAACCCAAGAATCGAACCCAGGTCTCCTGCATTGCGAGCAGATTCTTTACCTACTGAGCTACGCGAAGCCCCAGTAGTGTTTGCTAGTAAATAGAAAAGCTGTTTGCATTAGACTTCATTTTGTAATATTGGTAACTGAGTCCTCAGCTACCTTTTTTAAGTGTTTAAGAAATAAGATAATGGTTGATATGTTTATATATACTGTAAATTGTAAAAATCACGATCATTTGATGCTCATTTTTTATTAATTTATTTTTATTGAAGGATAATTGCTTTACAAAATTTTGCTGTTTTTTGTCAAACCTCAAACATGAATCAGCCATAGGTATACATATGTCTCCTCCCTTTTGAAATTCCCTCCCATCTCCCTTCCCATCCCACGCCTCTATGTTGATACAGGGCCCTTGTGTGAGTTTCATGAGTCATATAGCAAATTCCCGTTGGCTATCTCTTTTACATATGGTATTGAAATTTCCTTGTTACTCTTTCCACACATCTCACCCTCTCCTTTCCTCTCCCCATGCCCATAAGTCTATTCTCTATGTCTGCTGAGACCTAATGTTAAACTAAAGAAAGTGAAACATAGAAAGTAAGGCATAACTAATGTTTTAATTCTTCCTTTCACACTAATATTCAAATGCTAAAATATAAGATTTATGATAAATCTTTTAAAGAATCTGATAACAGATTTGAGGTGGGCTATGAATAATGTCCAAAAAAAAAATTGATTTTCAGCAGTACATCTCAGTTGGCATATGTCTGAAAATAAAAAATTGCTCAAAGTTGTATAGAAATAAATTGCCCTAATTTGCCTCTGCACTATAGTATCAGCTGTTTTAAAAGTGGAAAATCTATGTTTGTCATTAAACAGTTTGACACTTTGAATCCTGCATTATAGAAAGGAAGCTCTAAACCCAACGTGATCTTGTGAGGAAAACTTGTAATTTTT
Source organism: Odocoileus virginianus (assembly GCF_023699985.2). Taxonomy (NCBI): domain Eukaryota; kingdom Metazoa; phylum Chordata; class Mammalia; order Artiodactyla; family Cervidae; genus Odocoileus; species Odocoileus virginianus. The sequence goes on from NC_069698.1 coordinate 21,565,491, forward strand.
CAGTAAATGATCTGGCAGTTTTGAATTTAAATTTGTATACTGTTTTGTGTATATCAACTTTGTCCTGTGTCTGAATAAGGATAGCCTTTCAATTTGACTATTTCTTAGGTTTCATAGACAGTATCATGATGAAACTGATTTTAAAAATCAAAGTAAATTTTATATTTGAGTAATGAGTTAAAATATTCTCATTAATAAAAATTCAAAAGAATTAGATAATAATTTTACCCTTTGAAAATGTACCTTGTATTAAAATAGCAAAGTAAAATAACAACACCATAAAAACATTTATGTTGTTGCTAACTTTTGGTAATAAGTTATATTCATTATTATTGATATTAGCCATGTGAATATATTTAAGTTTTATATCAGTTTACTCATTTTTCATATATACCCTGTCAACTTTCAAAATGGATTTTCAGTTGTTCCTAATAAAGTCATCCAAACAATGAAAATATTAAAGTACAAGAAGCAGAGAGAAAATCTAGAAGGTTGAGCACAAAATTATATTGGTGCATCCTGGAAGTTCAGGAAAAAGGGAACACATGATTAGAAATGATTATAATTATTGTACAGTTATAATTAAATGGATACTCAGATAAGGAAAACAGATTGATATTTTGTGCTACATCTTAAATAGATATACAAAAGACTCATGAAAAATTTTTATACAGTTATCTCTACTCACGTATGAAACCTAATAGCTAACTGCTACATAATACTGTCTATATGGCATTGTGTGGTCTAGAAATCTAATTTTATAGTGACTCAAGTAGGTATACGGTCAGAGCTCAGACAATGTCTAAGAATGGCTGCCAAATAGACTATCCATCTCAAGTATCATTTGTCTCAGCCAGGCTTAGGCTGACTCTATAATGAATGGTTCAAAAAGGTGTCTGCTGATACTAAACATTGCTGACCTTTTGTTATAAAATGCTTATAATCAGAAAATCAACCAATATCAGCAGAGGTGTGTTTTGGATGCACTGACAGGCAGATCCAAAACACTCTTTTGAAAACAGCTTCTGATCTCTTTATGGAACAAAAATAGTTAGGTAAAGATGCAAATTTCTGCACTATGGAGCATGGAAAGAAGGTCATTTAATGTCATTTTTAAATTTTGGTTTGTGGTAGTCATTACTTTTCATTTCACATACTTTTAAATGATATTGGTCTTGGCTGGGTTAGTTTGGATACTTTATCTACTCTGTCTTTGATATCATGAGACAGAATTTCCCTAGAGATTGACCAGTATCTTTTATTTCCATGTGGAAGCCAGTCATATAATTGTTTGAGGTCATGGGCTTTGTGTTTCTACTGGCTGCTGTCCATCACTGAAAGAATTCAGTCATTAATAGAATGCCCCTTCTACTGAGAAGACCTTTGTGAAGCTTCCAGTTGCCTCTACAAGATCCTATGATATTAAGTAAGTGTTATAATGGACATACTAAAAATGAGCATTCATATGTCACTGACAGTAAGAATTGTGTTAAATTGGTTTCTGTTGCAAAACTTTCTTTGAATAACTTTACCCAAGCTATCAAGTCCATCCAGGCCTCAGGCTTATGTTCTTTAAACTGAGATGTTTTTTCTACTTAACAACTTACAAGTTCTTTACTGGTAAAACTGTGACAGCACTTTCTTTGAAGACATCAGTAGGGTGGATGTAACAGAATAGTGTTTGATCACAATATAAAACCTGTTTTTGTCACTTAATTACTCATGCTATGAAAGATGAAGGTAATAAATGTGACAAAATAATAATTAGTGTAATTAGCAACATGTACTGAGTTACTTAAAATATTTCCCCAAATACCCCTTACTTTTGAATTCAAAGAGAATTTCAAATCTTATATATTTATGATTTATTGTGGTTTAAATTTTAAACTTTTAAACTAAATTAATGAGGTAGATTATCTTCATGGAAACTATATTGGGAAAAGTGTTTATTAAAATTCATTAACTTATTCAGAATACAATATAGACTACAACCATGCTGACAACAGCAAGGAAGTTGTTTTGATTATGAATATGGATCAAGCAATCAGCAAAGGCTTACACCAACCAAGTCACCATCAAAAGCTATGGCAGCTTTGAGACAATAAAACATCTTAGGAAGAAATAACCTATATTGCACCATTGTTTTTTGCAGCATATATCATGATCTATGCTTATGTTTATATATGCTAATACTTGTTTAATAACTAATATTCCCTACTCAACTATAAGTCCCCTAAATGAAAAAACAATGATTTTTGTACCCAACGTTTAAGCACTTCAGATTGGTTCATAGCAGGTGCTTGACAAATGTTTGTTGAATTAGTGGGTAAACATTATTGTGTGAACTTTGAATAAGTAAATGAATGTGAATCTTTATTTTGTGAAAAGTATTTTGACACTATCATTTTGATGTAGTGAATAATTTAGCTCCAGTCTTTTGACACCAGTGGACACTTTGATTTATATCTGGTTTCCATTACAAACATTAAGTTTTTTTTTTTTTCCCCTTCAGACCGAAGAGCGGTAATGATTTTGCCTTTTTTTCAGTCCTTTGATCATTAACTCCTTCATTCCCTCAGTAGCACTCTTTCAGTTTGATATTTGTTTTCTTAGTGGGACTCTGACTACTAAAAGTGTTAATTATTTTTCCTGTATTTTGAAAAATTGCAACTTCAAGCTTGGTTTAATTTGGATATTCATTTACATTTAATAAACTTTTCTTTTATTAAGGTATAATATTACCAACTACTTGTAACAGTTTTTACCATATGAAATATTGTCATTTTCAGTTTTAATGTTTATGGCTGTTTCTGCCTATAATACTATAGTGAAATGGATGAAGATTAAAAACCAAACTTTCAGAGTATTCAGTCTGTAGAGAAGCTGTGACTATTTCCTTTCATATATTACAGTATTGTTCTATCACTTGAGATCAGTATATTTTAAATATTCTTTCATACACCTCCTATAACTTTTAAAGTTGTACATTAAAGAAAATTTTAGGTAAGTAAAGACAAAAATATGAATATGTTTTACATTATTTTGATTCATATATAATCATTTTTCATACTATATATTTACTATCATTTAGAGTATAACAGCTAAAATCATACTAATTTAAGTACTTTTAATATACTAAAGGAAACAGACACAAAAATAATATTAATATATGAAATTCATGTTAAAGAATTTAAAAAGACTGTGGAATTATTTTTTAAAGAAATATTATTTTTATCACATGCATTTATGTCATCACTGCATATCAGGAAAAAAGTACACACAAAAAAATAAATGAAATAATTTATGTTTTTAATTACCTTAATTATATACTAATGAAGTCATTTTATAACAAATAAGTAAAGGTTAACTTTGTGTGTGTGTGTGTATTTTTTTTTTTTAATACTGACAGTTTTGCAACCTATGAAACATATGGAGTGGGTAGCCTTTTACTTCTCTCGGGGAGCTTTCCCACCCAGGGATCAAACCCAGCTCTCTCACATTGCAGGCAGGTTCTTTACCAGCTGAGCCACAAGGGAAGCCAAGAATAATGGAGTGGGTATCCTATCCCTTTTTCAGCAGATCTTCCTAACTCAGGAATTAAGCAGGAGTCTCCTGAATTGCAGACGTGTTCTTTACCAACTGAACTATCAGGGAAGCCCAAAGAAATAAAGGTTAACTGGGTGTTTTTGTTTGTTTGTTTTTAAATACTGACAGTTTTAAAACCTGTGAAACACCAGACACTTTAAATTGCAAAATGCTATTTTGGTTAGGAAATTTATTTGTTTACAAATGACTCTTTCAACCAAAATGTGTGTGTGTGTGTTTAAGTCTGCATGTTTGTGTGTGTATATAAGTGTGATTCTTCCTTTTCACAAAATTATATTCACATAACTTTTAGGCAAATTTTTGATAAAAAATGTTATTACTTTCCCAAAATGATCATTGTTTAAAAAATAGAACAATGGGTAGTATATCACATCTTCTGCAACAAGACAACTTCTGAAAGTGGAACTGCCCCTGACATTTCATCTGTGTATTATTTCTTGGGATGAATCAGGGGAGAATTTCTACAGAGGCCTAAAGAAATATAATTTTTTAAAAGATCTTTCAAAGAACAGACTGATAGCTTGGTTCAACTATTTGTCTCTCCTTTTTTTTTTTTAATTGCTTTAAACAACACTGGTACATGTTGAATACATTGGAAAATATGCAACAAATTAATAGCAAGATGAAAAGCAAATGAAAAAAAAAGAATAAAAAAGCAAGTGATGTTATAGATTTTGTGGATATCAGTAAGTTTTCTTTAATCCAAATTGTTCTCTTTCTACCTTATCTTTAAATATCCGTTATTGCTACTGTTGTTCTAGTAATGACATTTTTATATCATCTTAAAGGAAAGGGCATAGCAGGACAAAAGCACTTGACAAGATACTGTTAAGTCTTGCCTGTCAATTCTCACTCTGCCACTCACCTAGCAGATGAAAACTTGGGCAAAGAAGCTGAAATTCTTGGATATTTAATCTGCAAAATGGACCTAAAAAATCCTGTTAAATGATACTGGTGCTGTTCTGAGAATCAAACAAAATAATACTCTGAGAGCTTTTGAAACAACTACATGCTAGGAAAAGTGTTATTTGAGCCACAAAATCACATAAGAAAGTGTTGTGTAATGTAGATGATATTTCAAGTTAGAATGTAAGGAAGCATTGCTCTCTAATTTAAAGCCAAAGTCATCTAGACTTGCCGCAGAGTGAACTAGTGAAGCATTTAGCTTAGAAATTGAGTGCTTTGGACTGCACATAAGTACTTTAAAACTCTTTTAAATAAATGCTTCCATATCATCCATTTCACAGGATGGATCCCTGGTGAAATGACACTTCACATTAATAGCTAAATTATTGACCACTGTTAATGTGTTCCTAAACACAAAATGGATTTAAAGATTTTTAGAATAACATTGTTGGGTAGTAATTTAAATAAAATGTCATTTTAAAGACATCAGCCTTGTGCACAGAATAGCAAACAGAAAACTGACAATTCATTCATTCACTATCCAAAAAAATTATCAAGAGCAAGTGCAGTAAAAGCTGCTGGGCTAGGTACTCAGATTTTTCAAAAGGTAAAAGACAATGAGTTTTTGGACTGGAAGGGACTATATGATGGGTCTGGTATCCCTATTTTACAAGGGAGTAGTTGAGGTATGCAGAAAATGTACAGAAAATGTGATGGGTCTTCAGAGATAGAACTCTGACTTCTGGATAGAATAAACAGGAATATTTTCAATGGAGTTATAAAAATGCAAATTACAGATGATTATTAAACATTTTTGAAATATGTTCCTTTTCCTGAGATAAGTATTGGTGCAATCATAAGTAATTTGAGTATTGTGTGATTTCATTTTGCCCATTAGATCTCCATAAATCCTGCCAATTTTTAAAATTTCTTAAAATATAGAAGCAGTCACAATTCTCCCCAACTGAAACAGCATAAACTTTTTAATTGTTTCATTTTAAGTGTTCATTTTATGTTGAATACATTGTACAAAGAAAATGTAAATTAAAAGACCACAATCTGTTTTCTTTAGCTGTATAGTGAGTGAAATCACTCAGTTATGTACTACTATTTGTGACTCCACGGACAGCAGCCCGCCAGGCTCCTCTGTCCATGGAAATCTCCAAGCAAGAATACTGGAGTGGATTGCCAGTCCCTTCTCCAGGGGATTTTTCCTGACCCAGGGATTGAACCCAGGTCTCTTGCATTGCAGGCAGATTCTTTACCACATAAGCCACAAGGGTGTGCAAATATTTACTCTTAAGAACTTTTTATAGAATGCTAGATGTCAATATTTAATTGAATATTTAATTATCTACTTGTCTTTATAAGTTAAGATTCATAGTCAAAGTGTTGAAAAAATCTAGAGGTTATTTTAAAAAAACCAAATTAGCCTATCTGTTTATCTGTCATCTAATTTTCAAAACTATTCCAGTTAATGATATTTAAGCAGGAATTAAGGAGATTAGGAAATTTGTTTAAGAAATATACCTGAATTCTAATCCAGCTGTATATGAATTTGGAATTCATACTCTTTCCACTTTTTTCCAGACACGGTGTTTCAATTAATTATTTACTATTACATAGCACTCTTAAAAAAAAACCCTAAACTGCAATTAACAAATTGAAAATATTTAGATACAATTATGATTTGCTTACATAAATGTACCAATGAAACTATAGTCTGAGGTTTTATGCTTTTGTGAAATCATAAAATTTCAGAGCACCTAAATATCAAGTGTACTTTCAAATGATATAATAAAATTAGTCATTCATCCTATATTTTATTTATTTTAGCATTATTCTATATTCTTTTATTATTTATTTTGCATTTTCAATTTATGTTCTAAATTGTTAACCTGAACAGCAGTCCTAAATCTATTGTTCAACATGCATTTCTATAATTTAATTTGAGATTAAAACTCATGTATGTGTACTTGTGTATATTTATATGCAAGGTTATAATAGATAAAATCAAATAAAGTAATTGTTCCTGAGTTCCAACAAGTAGGCATGGTGATGTATTTACTTCATTTATTGAATTGTATTTCTGAGATAAGTAAATTAGGTTGTGATTATACATGATATTAAAAAATTTTACTCTAGATGCTTTTACCAGTCCCCTACATAATGCAGTCCAAATACACCAAGAGTAAACATTTTTTGCTTGATAGGTTTTTCTTTATTTGATGTTTTTGATTTCATTGGAATAGAAAGGTTAATCCTTTAGATCTTCTCACAGGAACCAGGCATGCAGCTCATTTATTCTGATGGGAAAAAACTTTTCAGTCTTGTTCTGTTTACCTATTTCCTAACCTTATTCTGACATCCCAGGCCTTTTACTTGCCTTCCGTAAGGCAAGTACTCATTTAAAATTAAACCACTGGAACCAATTTGCATTGAAAGTGAAGCAGTCTGGTATGCTAGAAAGATCATTGAACTGGGACAAAAACGTCTAGTATCAACTGCACTACTATCTAGCTGAGAGACCATGGAAATCTACTTCTCTCCATTTGCCTTCATTTTCTCACTATCTGGAAAATGAAATGTCTGTATTAATGTCTAAATTTTCTTAGGCCCATAATATTCTCATGGACATATTAAAAATTTAAGAACTGAGAGTTTGTTTTACACATTCACTTTAACATAAGTTAATAGAATTAGTTTCAGGATAAAACAATCATATTTGTAAAATTGCATCGTATCTGATAAAGACTTTACAATCAAGTTTTAGGGTCATGCTTCCAAATATTCTCCAGCTTTATTCTGTAACTTAAAACCATTTAACACATAAGGAAGCCTCATTCAAAGTAATTATTCCCAAACTTGTGTGAATAGCCATGATGCCTCTCTTGACATTGATGATTCATATAAGTGCACTTTGACATAATAAAAGGAACACTTTCTAAACCTCTATGAACTATTTAACTGTGATTAGCTAGTTTTTCAGTAAAGAAATATTCATCTAGACACTTATAAGCCAATTTTATCTTTCATGGAACATTTTGAATACTTAAAAGCTCGTCATTTAATAGCCCTTATGAAAAACTATAAGATGAAATATTGAAGACTAGTTTATCCCTAAAAACAAACAAACAAAAAAAGAACCCATAAGAATCAACATAAACTGGTAGAATAATGCAATTATAGAATTTATTATTTATTAAAAAGTTATAGAAGTTTTGAACAGTCAGCTTCTAACCTTTCTGCTTGATGAATAAGACAGCTAATGCCTATGTAGATTAAATGGCTAAGTGACTTGGATGATGTCATGAATCTGTTTAAAGGAAAAATCAACATGTAGCACTATATGTGTACACACACACACACACACATAAACACACGAATGCCAAGCACAACAACCACTTTAAAGGGAGAATCACTAGATTTGACTGTGTTATACACAAACTGGCACTTTGTCATGTAAGACTGAATTTTTCAATTATTTGTTTAGAATCATGAAGATATATACTCAAGAGAAATAATAGACAATAAAAATTTAAATAGTTTTATAAAAAGCAGAACACCAGTTGTAAGTCAAAAGACAGCTACATTTGCTAAGATTATGTACAATTAATAGTTAAGTCATCTTTCATTTTGTTTTATATTCTTTCATATAATGCCTGGCACAGAAGCACCTAGGATAACAAATGAAGTTTTTGATTTGCCTTAATTAAAAACAAAGAAGAACTTCTGCCTTATAACATACATTGGCCAATATAAAATTACTAACTAGACTTTAATGTTGAACAGAATCTCATAGACACGATGAAAAGGATACATTCAACCCACACCTTTAAATACAAACAAATATATAAAAGCCTTGGAACCCCTGAATCAGAAATGTTTTTGATTCAGCACAACAGACTATGATGTATTACTGAATGTCATTTGCTTAGTCACAGCACTGGGGCATGTAGGTAAGAAAAATTCTGTGAGAAGCTTTGCAAAATATAAATGTTTAAGCAATTCGTTTTAGCCACCACTTGTGGTGTAGATTGATTGCAATCTTGAATAAACAAGATGAATGGTGAAGGGTAACCACTGCTTTATCATTCTTTATGTAGGGTTTAGAACTACAGAATCCATTGCGTATGTCTAGGGGCCAAAACTTTATGATTCTGAACAATGGGACCATATTTTAAAGTCACATTAAAAACAAATTAATTCTTAAGCTTAGCAGAATGGAAATATTGAATGGAATCTAAAAATCAAGTAATTTACCATAGAACTAACATTATAATAAGGTTGCCGCTGTATGCGTGCTCAGTCATGTGAGACTCTGTGGCCCTATGAACTGTAGCCCACCACTCTCCTCTGTCCATGGGATTTCCCAGGCAAGAATACTGAGTGTGTTGCATTTCCTCCCCCAGAATATCTTCCCAACCTAGGGATCAAACACGTCTCCTATGTCTATTGCATTAACATGCAGATTCTTTACCACTGGGACACCACTTTTCTTATAGTTTACAGTTATCTCAAACTATAATATTGAAAATGTAAGTTGCTAAAATGGATTATCTAAAATGTTCTCTTACATGTCATATTCCACTTCTCCATATACAGGTTTCCCAAATAGTTTCTAGGATGTTTCTGATTTCTGTTTTATGGCACATGTTCCCAGGATTTAACACTTACTCCTTGAATTATAGATCTTCTCCTCTCAGGACAATATGGCAACTTAAAAATATCAATTCAACCCATGACATACCTTCAAGTTTTATTACTGTATGTACTATAAGTACAAAATTGAAAAAAATGTATTAATCCTGTTATTTAAATATTTAGCTGACAGAAGTGATATATAAACATATTACTAAAGAAGCACTGAAAATCTTTCATAAAATATTCTAATAATCTTTTTATCCTTATCTTCAAACACTAACTCTTTTTCAAATAAGGAAAGCTGAAAATCAGAGCAAATGTTTAACTTTCTGTCAGTCCGTGGTTAAATGATGCTACAAAAAAGATTTTCTGAAATCAGAGGAATTCATTTAGAAAAATCCAACTGACCATGGTCTTACTGTGACATAAATAATACTTTAAAAATACAATTATGTGACATTTTTATACCTCCTATGGGCCTTGCTGAATACATAACTCTTCAGTAAATTTTAATTAAATTAATGCCCCAAACTCTGATGATACCTTTATTTTTATCATTAAATAACCAAGTTCATTTCATTAATTTATGAGTTCACTAATTTTTTACTTCCATGTTTAAAACACTCTGATAAATACAGTGGAGATAGAGAAAAGAAAAAAAGAAACAGATATTTGTTCTTAACAAACTTATAGTCTATTGGAGAAAGTAGGAAGTATCATACAAATATACCACAGAGTAAAATGTAGTAGATGTTCATGTGAGGTAAAATAGTACGATGACTAACTAGGATGCCTACATCCCATTTGCAATTATTAAAATCAGAGAAACATTTGCAAAAGTTCAGCTTCTGGTCTGCACTTCTGAGGATGAGCATATTTTCAACAGAGTCTCATATTTTACAAACATTATATATGTATGTAACAAAGATGGGGAATACATGTAAATCCATGGCTAATTCATTTCAATGTATGACAAAAACTACTGTAATGATGTAAAGTAATTAGCCTCCAACTAATAAAAATAAATGGAAAAAAAAATAAAATTAAAAAAAAAAAGAGTTATTCCCTTTCATCTACTTAGTTTTTTCTTTCTTTCTTTCTTTCTTTCTTTTTTTAATGCTTAACTCATGGTCACCCTTTCTGAGAAGGCAATCTATTATCTCATTGCATTCCATTCATATCTTAATTATAGCCTGTATCAAAATGCAATATAATCATCTCTTCTTTTCAATCCCTTTCATTTCTGTCCCTCCCCTGAGAATGGGAATTCTTCAATGTTGCCCTTCTGCTTCCAAAATTTAGAATGCAACTGACATATTGCAAATATTCAATAAATACTTGTGAAGGGAATAAATAGTACATAAACAATCTGAGTTCCTCAATAAACCACATTTCCTATCATATTTTAACTTATATTTAATATTAATTGAATCAAATTGCCCTTGAGACTTACAAATGAGACTAACATTTTTATCCAATTTTTATCTGTCTAAATATAATTACAGACTGCCTACTAGTATTCCATTTGACAGGGCATATTTTAAGAATTTTGCTGGATTAAATTTCACTTTCAGGGTACAACTTTTATAGTTTTACAGTAGAATATTTTTTTTTCTACAGACTAATGCAAATTCAGACTCTGCACTGAGTATATAAAGTATATGGTATTTTATTAGTATATTAAACAATTTTTGAAGCAAAACAATGGAAATCAAGTATAGTTTAATGAAAAAGTGCAAGTGCTAGAGGCAGGCAGACCTAAATTTTCATATTAACTTTGCATCAGACTAGATGTTTCCTTCAGCAAATTATTAAAATTCCCAGAATGATAATACCCAAAACTGCTTTCTTTCAGGGTTATTGTGATACAGAAAATGTACTCATTTAATATGTACTCATATTTAATAAGTTATGATAATGATTATGAAGATATTACTGATAGTGAATAGCAATAATGATAACAAACACATAGCACTTACAATTATTCACTCATTGTTCTAAATATTTATATCTACCATCTAAGGTTCAATGTCAAGATTGTCTTCCTTGTTAGACTGCAACCCCTGCTGGACATGGACAGATGGTGCTTGTATGTTCTTTAATGATTTGTATTAACTAATTCATCTAACAAATAAAATCTGTCATAGATATGATCATAGGACAGGATTAGTCTGAAAATAAAAAAGAGCCCAGTACTCATAGGGCTTAGTTACTATTTTGGAGATAGGCAATATGGGAAGGAAATAAGGAAATTATATAGTGTTATATGATGATAGATGCAGCAAATTATAATAGCAATTGTGGAAGTAAGAACTGAGGCTTGCAGTGTTAAATGACACAAGATGGGATACTTTATGAAGGGAAATGACCTACCCTTACCTATGTGTCTGCAGGATCACCCTGGTTGCTGTGATGCAAGTTGATTTAGGGGAGCAAAACTTGAGAGTAGAAGCCAGAAGATGGCTATGTGGCTTTCGCAATAACCCCAAGAAAGACATGGTAGTACTTTGGATCAATTCTACAGTACCAATTCTGTAGATGTTAACATATAATTTTTAAAGCCTGAAATATTTTCATGTAAAATCAGCAAGATTTTTAACAGGTAGTGTGTGGGGTATGAAAGAGAGGTTTTTTGGGACACAAGCAACTAGATAGTTGGAGTGGCTAATGTAGTTGCTTAGTTGCTCAGTCATGTCTGACTCTTTTGTCATCCCATGGACAGTAGCCCACTAGACTCCTCTGTCCATGGGATTTCCCAGGCAAGAATACTGGAGTGGGTTGTCATTTCCTTCTCCATGTGATCTTCCCGATACAGAGATTGAACCTGGGTCTCTTGTATTTGCAGGCAGATTTTTACCACTGAGCTACCTGGGATGACACCCACTAGGTGGAAATTGGTTGTGAGGATGTGAATTAGGAGAAAATTTTAGGATTGATTAAGATTGAGATATCTGATAGATATCTACATGGACATGCTAAGTAGGCCACGAAAGAAAGATCTGAGCCAGAGATATAAATGAACTTAAAGCTATGAGACTTGAAGAGATAATCAAGGAATTGCAAAGAGAAAGGGGTTCATGGGCAGATATTGAATGCTTCACCGTCGTCAATCAGTAAGAAGAGAAGGAATAAAGTGCCTTTTGGGCTTTCCAGGTGGCACTAGTTGTAAAGAATCCATCTGCCACTGCAGGAGACACAGCTGCAGGAGCCACGGGCTTGATCCCTGGGTTGAAAAGATCACCTAGAGTAAGAAATAGCAACTCACTCCAGTATTCTTGCTGGAAAATTCTGCGGACAGAAGAGCCTGGCAGGCTACAGTCCATGGGGCCACAAAGAGTTGGACACAATTGAGTGACCAAGCACCACCACCAAGGAGTGGCCACTTAGGCTGAAACAGTCAATCAAGGTTGAGTTATCATGGAGGGGCAGAGTAATCAACTAGGTCCTAACTGCCAATCAGTCAAGTAATATGAAAAATGGAAAAGTGGGTTTCACAGTGTAGAAGGCATTGCTGATCTTAACAAAAACAAAATTTGTAAAGGAGTGGGTATAAAAGTCTGAAGGGAATTAGCTTGACAAAGAAAGAGAAGAAAGCACTAAAATGATCTCTTTTGAGGAGTTTGACTGTAAATGTGTGCAGAGAAATGAGGTGGGGCTGGAGAATATACTGAGGTGCACAGCAGCCCTTCAAAAGTCTAGTTTCACTGAAACATGATTTTTATGAGTATTATTTTCCTATAATTTGTTCCATAGCACCAATTAAGTAAAATATGTTTTCATATAACTTATGGGTAAAATTATAGTAGGTTTGTGATACATATAATTTAAATTTACTTAATAATTCATAATTCGATTAAAAGAAAAAAAACATGAAGTAATTGTGTAACATGCAGCATTTACACCCTGTTTGAAGTTTATAAGAAATCAAACTTGCTCTGAATTCAGCCCAATGTTATTAATTATAATGTAGCTTGTTAAACAATTGAGTATATTGGTTTTCTTTACAGAATTGTATGGTGATTATTTATAGAATAGGTTTAAACAATTTACTGTTGTTTTTCAGTTTCTCAGTCATGTCCAACTCTTTGAGACCCATGGACTGCAGCACTCCAGGCTTCCCTGTCCTTCACCATCTGAAGAGTTTGCTCAGACTCATATCCACTGAGTCAGTGGTGCCATCCAAACATCTCATCCTCTGTCTTCTCATTCTCCTCCTGCCTCAGTCTTTCCCAGAATCAGGATTGTTTTCAATGAGTCAGCTTTCCGCATCAGGTGGCCAAAGTACTGGAGTTTCAGCCTCAGTCCTTCCAATGAATATTCAGGACTGATTTCCTTTAGGATGGATTGGTTTGATCTTGCAGTCCAAGGGACTCTCAAGAGTCTTCTCCAAAACCACAGTTTGAAAGCATCAATTCTTTGGTGCTCAGCTTTCTTTATGGTCCAACTCTCACAAGTCATCCATATATAGCTACTGAAAAAGCCAGTTTTGACAAGATATACCTTTGTCATCAAAGCATTGTCTCTGTTTTTAATAATCTATCTAGATTTGTCATACCTTTCCTTCCAAGGAGCAAGCGTCTTTTATTTCATGGCTGCAGTCACTCTCATCAGTGATTTGGAGCCCGAGAAAATAAACTATCTTACTGCTTCCACTGTTACCCAATCTATTTGGCACAAAATGATGGGACCAGATGCCATGATCTTAGTTTTTTGACTGTTGAGTGTTAAGCCAGCTTTTTCACTCTCTTCTTTTACTCTCATCAAGAGGCTGTTTAGTTTCTCTTTGCTTTCTGCCAAAGGGTGGTTCCATCTGCATATCTGAGGTTATTGGTATTTCTCCTGGCAATCTTTATTCCAGCTTGTGCTTCATCCAGGCTGGCATTTTGCATGATGAACTCTGCATATAAGTTAAATAAGCAAGGTGACAAGATGCAACCTTGATATATTCCTTTCCCAGTTTGGAACCAGCCCATTGTTCGATGTCAGTTTCTAACTGTTGCTTCTTGCCACGCATACAGGTTTCTCAAGAGGCAGGAAAGATGATCTGATAGTCCCATCTCTTTAAGAATTTTCCACAGTTTGTTGTCAAAGGTTTTAGCATAGTCAATGGAGCAGAAGTATTTTTCTTTTTTAATTATTTTGCTTTTTCTATGATCCAGTTAGTTCAGTTCAGTCGCTCAGTCATGTCCGACTCTTTGTGACCCCATGAACTGCAGCATGCCAGGCCTCCCTGTCCATCACCAACTCCCGGAGTCCACCCAAACCCATGTCCATTGACTCCGTGGATGCCATCCAACCATCTCATCCTCTGTCATCCCCTTCTCCTCCTGCCCTCAATCTTTCCCAGCATCGGGGTCTTTTTAAATGAGTCAGCTCTTCGCATCAGGTGGCCAAAGTATTGGAGTTTCAGCTTCAACATCAGTCCTTCCAATGAACACCCAGGACTGATCTCCTTTAGGATGGACTGCTTGGGTCTCTTTGCAGTCCAAGGGACTCTCAAGAGTCTTCTCCAACACTACAGTTCAAAAGCATCAATTTTTCAGTGCTCAACCTTCTTTATAGTCCAACTGTCACATCCATACATGGCTACTGGAAAAACCATAGCCTTGACTAGACGGACCTTTGTTGGTAAAATAATGTCTCTGCTTTTTAATATGCTGTCTAGGTTAGTCATAACTTTCCTTCCAAAAAGTAAGTGTCTTTTAATTTCATGGCTGAAATCACCATCTGCAGTGATTTTGGAGTCCAGAAAAATAAAGTCAGCCACTCTTTCCACTGTTTCCCCATCTATTTGCCATGAAGTGATGGGACTGGATGCCATGATCTTAAGGATGTTGTCAATTTGATCTCTGGTTCCTTTGCCTTTTATAAATCTAGCTTGTATATCTGGAAGTTCTCAGTTTACATACTGTTGCAGTCTAGCTTGAGGGCTTTTGAGCATTACCTTGCTAACATGTGAACTGTTAACAATGCCAGTGGAGGAGATGTAAGAGACACAGATTCCACCCCTGGGTTGGGAAGATTCCCTTGGAGCAGGAAATGGCAACACACTTCAGTATTCTTGCCTGTAGAATCCCAAGGACAGAGGAGCCTGGTGGGCTACAGTTCATGGGGTCGCAAAGAGTCTGACACAACTGAAGCGATTTAACAGCCCCCACCACCATTCAACAACTAAAATCTATTTTGCATAAATGAACATATATTTGGAAAGTAATACTTTTAATAAAATTTGGGCTTTGATTTCACATTTTTAATATTCTTAACCATTCTATTTCCCCTCATCCTGCTGTAGCGCAAAAGAGAATTATCTATTGCATTTTCCTTCTTAATTTAGGTATATGCATTTGGGCCTCCTTGCTGGCTCAGACAGTAAAGAATCTGCCTGCAATGCTGGAGACCTGAGGTTGATCCCTGGGTTGGTAAGATCTCCTAGAGAAAGGAATGGCTACCCACTCCAGTATTCTTGCCTCGAGAATTCCATGGATAGAGGAGCCTGGCAGGCTACAGTCCATGGGGTAGCAAAGAGTCTGACATGACTGAGCAACTTTCACTTTGCTTTGAGGGTTTCCCTGGTAACTTGGCTGGTAAAGAATCCACCTGCAATGCTAGAAAACTCGGTTCGATTTCTGGGTCATAAAGATTCCCTGGAGAAGGCATAGGCTTCCCACTCCAGTATTCTGACCTGGAAAATTCCATGGACAGAGGGGCCTGGTAGGCTACAGTCCATAGGGTCACAAAGAGTCGGCCACAACTTTTGCTTTCACTATGCACTTTTTAATGTACAAATCAATGTCTTTGACATCTTGGCAGACTTAAATATTCTCTAGCCATTTACTCTGCTATATTCAGTCAAATGTCATGTAGCATAGATTACTGTGAATTATTTTAAAGTTCACTGGAGGAAGCTTGGGGGTGGTTTTCTCAGTACAGAGGAACAAAATGAGAGGAACATGGGGTAAGGTATTTGTGTGCTTAATTACTCATTGGTGCCAACTCTTTGCAACCACCATGGGCCTCCCATCAGGCTCCTCTGTCCACAGGATACTCCAGCAAGAATACTAAAGTAGGTAGTCATTCCCTTCTTTGGGGGATGTTCCCAATGCAGGGATTGAACCCAGGGCTCCTGTATTGCAAGCAGACTCTTTCCCATCTGAGTCACCACGGAAGCCCAGGTATTTACCAGCCACCAACAAGGAGAAAACATTGTCAGGCTAGGGAGAGGGCAAGGAAGATATAACTTGAGATGACCAAAACAGTTCCTTTTTAAAGAGGTACGTGAAAAATTTCCTGGAGCATCTGCATCACGTTATGTGAATAAAATCAGGCTGATGGCAGCTTTTGTCCATTTTCAATATGCTTTCCCTGGCTTTGTCTACATAAATTGATATTTATAGGCAGCAAACTTGAAACACAAAATAAAACATTAGAGTAGGTGTCTGCCTAAGCTTACATAGATTTTTCATTATTGTTCTTTTTTATTCTTTGTATGCTTACAATGGGACCTCTTCTCTGTGTTCCTCACTTCCTTATCTTTTATTATTTCTTCTACACAATTATATTAATTCTGCAATATTTAAAGTTCTTTATGAACACCTTGATGCTCTTTATATAACTTTGTTATCTCCTGTCATAACCTCCTGCCTTATTCCAGTCAGTTATCTCCATTTCTTTCAGCATGTAATTTTCTTCTTGCCACCATTGTGGCTAGTCTCTCTACATGAGATATTTGCTTGTAAAAATATTTTTAGAAAAGTGTGGTTCCACGATTCTTCTTGGTGCTTAGGCAATTTTACCATATTGGGAGGGGTGGCAGATTTTTTACCAATTTATAAATCCAGAATGTTAATAAAGAGGAAATTAAAATCAAATTCATTTTTATCTTTGTGAGCAGTATTAGTTAAAATAAGGAAAATCAACCTGCATAGACTGTATTAAAATATTACTCCACCTAATAGGATAGTCAATCAAAAAAATGCAAAACATTTTTAATGCTAATTCATTTATTTCTAGCATCAATACAAAAACTGAATTTATAAATATTATGTTTATTTATACTTATAATACTGGTAATAATATTAATTATAAATGAGTATAAAACTTTGAATAAAAGTATAAATAAATAAAAGCATAAAACTTTGTATTATGAAAAAATATCAATTTATGAATCTTAATGATCATGTTAAGTGGCATTGTTAAACACAAGGAAGTTTATACATATATATATACACATACACATATATATATATATATATAAGTTCAGTTCAGAAGCTCAGTCATGTCTGACTCTTTGTGACATGGACTTTGTGACATGCTACATGGGCTGTAGCATGCCAGGCTTCCCTTTCCATCACCAACTCCCAGAGCTTGCTCAAACTCATGTCCATCGAGTCAGTGATGCCATCCAATGATCTCATCCTGTCATCCCCTTCTCCTGCCTTAAATCTTTCCCAGCATCAGGGTCTTTTTCAGTGACTCAGTTATTTGCATCAGGTGGCCAAAGTATTAGAGCTTTAGCTTCAGCATCTGTCCTTCCAATGAATATTCAGGACTGATTTCCTTTAGGGTGAACTGATTGGATTTCCATGCAGTCAAGGGACTCTCCAGAGTCTTCTCCAACATCACAGTTCAAAAGCATCAATTCTTTGGTGCTCATCTTTCTTTATGGTCCAACTCTCATATCCATACATGACTACTGGAAAAACCATAGCTTTGACTACACAGACATTTGTCAGCAATGTCTCTGCTTTTTAATATGCTGTCTAGGTTGGTCATAGCTTTTCTTCCAAGGAGCAAGCGTCTTTTAATTTCATGGCTGCAGTCACCATCTGCAGTGGTTGTGGAGCACAAGAAATTTAAGTCTGTCACTATTTCCAGTGTTTCCCCATCTATTTGCCATTAAGTGATGGGATCAGATGTCATGATCTTAGTTTTTTGAATGTTGAGTTTTAAGCCAATTTTTTCATTCTCATGTTTCACTTTCATCAAGAGGCTCTTAAGTTTCTCTTTGCTTTCTGCCATCAGGGTTGTTCCATCTGCATATCTGAGGTTATTAGGTCATTGATATTTCTCCTGGCAATCTTGATTTGAGCTTGTGCTTTATCCAGCCTGGCATGGTGTACTCTACATATAAGTTCAATAAGCAGGGTAACAATATAAATTCTTGACATACTCATTTCCCAATTTGGAACCAGTCCATTGTTCCATGTCCGGTTCTAACTGTTGCTTCGTGACCTGGATACAGATTTCTCAGGAGGCATGTAAGGTGGTCTGGTACTCCCATCTCTTGAAGAATTTCCTACAGCTTCTTGTGATCCACACAGCCACACCCTATGGTGTAGTCAATAAAGGAGAAGTAGATGTTTCTGGAACCCTCTTGCTTTTTTGATGATCCAACAGATGTTGGCAACAGACGTTTGATCTCTGGTTCCTCTGCCTTTTCTAAATTCAGCTTGAACATCTAGAAGTTCTCAGTTTATGTAGTGTTGAACCCTCGCTTGGAGAATTTTGAGCACTACTTTGCTAGTTATTATTTGAGTTTTCCAAATTTGCTGGCATATTGAGTGTAACATTTAACAGCTTCATCTTTTAGGATTTGAAATAGGGAATTCCATCACCTCCACTAGCTTCGTTTGTAGTGGTGCTTCCTAAGGCCCACTTGACTTCAGACTGCAGGATGTCTTGCTCTAGGTGAATGATCTTACCATTGTGGTTGTATGTGTGTGTGTGCATACGTGCATGCACACAGTGTCAGTTGTGTCTGACTCTTTGCAACCTCATGGTGTATGTATATGAGTATACATATATATTGTTGAATCAATATATATATATTGAATCACAATACATATATATTGTGTATATATTTGCTATACACTAGAAACTAACACAACTTTGTAAATCAACTATACTTCAATAAAAACAATATCCAAAGAGGAAAGCATTGATGGTAAACAAAATATACACAATATTTGAACTTCCTGTTGAATTAGTTTTGCGTGTTATATTCATGAAAATATAATAATATCTAGTATTTAAAAACACTATCAAAAAACAAATTAATAAAATTTGATGGAAACAGAATTCACATAGCTCCATTTTTCAACTAAGAAAATCAAAGTGCCTATACTATCATCGTGAATGTGAGGCAGAAAATAAATCTCAGAGATCATGAGACTGAAATTTAAAGGTGACCACACTGAGACATGGGCTTCCTGGTGGCTCAGCTGGTAAAGAATCCACTGCAATTCAGGAGACCCTGGTTCAATTCCTGGCTTGGGAAGATCCCTTGGATAAGGGAAAGACTACCTACTCCAGTATTCTGGCCTGGAGAATTCCTTGGATTGTACTGTCCATGGGGTCAAAAGAGTCAGGCATGGCTGAGCAGCTTTCACTTTCACACTGAAACCTAAGGTCACATACTTTTTTAGCAGCAGAGCAAGATAAAGACTAAGTTGGTGGTTGTAATTGTTGCCCCAGCTGCCTCTTTATTTAAGTTTTTGCACTCAGTGTTTTTGTAAAGTAGATTAATAGATTTTTAGACTTAGAAGAGTTCCTATAAAAAGCTATTAATTTTACAGACAGAAGCCTAAGACCAGGAGGAGCTAAGGCTCAAGTGCTCTGGAGGAGAATGAGAAGCTGAATAATGAAGTGGGGCACATTTCATCTCTAGGTTTTTCCAACCTTAAGCATCAACCAAGTTTCCTAATTATGAGTAGAATGAAAATGACAACTTTTTTGGACCTGGGAAACAGATCAAGTAATATAACTTCTTCAATATCAAGTTCATGCATCTGTGCCATCTTTCCTACTCTGGTAATGCATGAATTTAGAAGTGTATCTCCAAAAGCCACAGAAATATTTTAAGGTACTCTGACTTATAATTACAATGAATTAGTCTCACCTTTTAATCTTAAAATATGTTGCATGTGAGTAGTTCTCCTAATGGAATTACATTAGATTGAATTCCCCCAAAAGTAATGTCATAAAATGAAATAATTATTTTGATTTATAAGAATGTTTTACATGAAATAAAACCACCTTGATTTTATATCTTAACAGGTAAGAAGACTGAATCTGAATTTAAATTGCTTTAACCTTTTACTTTATGTTCCTGATAACGGAATATTTTGATTAGAAAATTCCTAATATGCAAATACCATCACTACATTGCTCTTTCAAATACATAGTCTTTGTTTGTCTTAGTAGATTGTCTGTGAAATTTCAGGGGCAGTGAAGTGGCCCAAAATGCTTGGCATATTGGAGGATAGAAGGACTGATTGAGTTAACTGACTGAAATCACTTTGGCTAGAGAAATTAAAGTGATTAAATATGCTGATTTTCTGCTAGATTGTTGAATAGTTTCAATATTACAGAGGAAAAATTATATGACAAATGGAGAACTTGTTTGCAACTCATAGAGAAGGTAATAAATTAATTTATATTCAATCAGAATTTCACACTAACTAAAATCAACTCATTAGTAAGTCATATGTAAACTTCCCTTCTATTTTCCATCAAAATATATTTTCCAAAGCTCATTTCAAATTATTGCTATATATGAATTATCTATTGAACTTTGTCTTTGTGAACAGCAGGTGTTAAAATGGAACCATAATCACTGAGCAAGAAAATGAATTATCTATCAATCTGTCTTTCATGACTATTTTTGTATACACAGGACAGATAGTTAAAATTTAAAGATGTTTCATTATATGCTACATAGCCCTTAACTATCATTCCTTTGTCTTATAAGTAGGAGAATACTGATTACCTATAACCGCTTCTAAGAGGAAAT
Source organism: Odocoileus virginianus (assembly GCF_023699985.2). Classification (NCBI taxonomy): domain Eukaryota; kingdom Metazoa; phylum Chordata; class Mammalia; order Artiodactyla; family Cervidae; genus Odocoileus; species Odocoileus virginianus. The sequence goes on from NC_069698.1 coordinate 21,586,438, forward strand.
TATTAACCATAATTCTTATGAGGTTGATTGCCAAAGGATGTGCACAGTAATCATTCTTTACTTAAATTCATAGAAAATTATTAAATGTGGCTGTTTTCAAACACTAGAAGTTGAAAACCCAACAGACCTAAGGTGCAGATAATCATTTGCACTTAAAGGTGCTCTCTATTAAATTATATATTCTATAAAAATGAAGCATTAGAAGCTAACTGAATGCCCTCAGGGGATGATTAAATAAGTTTTGTTTAAAATAGCCGTAGGAAATTTTTGGTAATTAAATTAGAGCATTGATAAATTTTAGTGGTTAGAAATATACTCAAAACTAATACTAAGCAAAAAATAAGAACAAAGAAGAATGCAAAGTCATTATTTGCCTTGATTCCAATTTTAAATTATTATTATTACTATTAATATTAGCTCCTATTAAGAAAATACTGAAAGAAAACAGTACTGAAGCACTGACACATATTTTTGAGTACAATGATTGTAGGGGATTGAGATTATTGCTAATATTTTGCACAATGAAGTGATTAGTGATTTTTCTTTCACATAGTATATTTTTTCATAAAAATAATACTTTATTTTTATATTCAGGAAGTAATAAAATTTTGTTTAAAAAGTCTATATGTTATTAATAATAAAATGGCTGTTTAAACAAACATGTTTAGTTAATAAGGAAAAATTCCTATTGTTTCTGTTGCAGTTTCATATAAGAGAAAAGACTTGGAAGAGTATGATGGAAAAGTAAACATGTTCTGATATAGTAAGCAGTTCTGATATATGGAGTTATGAATGTCATTTAGGTAAAAGGGCTGCCCACTTTCAATGAAAATATTTATTCAAGGGAAAACATTTGGTTTTCTAGAATGTTTACCTATATTTTCAAATTCCTTCTCATTTGTTACCCTATGAACAAAATATTTTTAAATATTTACTCTTTCACATAAGTATTTTTAAGAGAAATTTTGCTTAATGTACTTTCTGAAGTGAGGTTTAGTTGCATTTTTAGCTTTAGCAAAAGTAAAATCACATGGTATCTACCCATTTTTGCCACACTATACTTTTTATAATATTGGTAGGTTGCTGATAGTTATTAGGCTTCCCAGGTGGTGATAGCTATAAAAAACCCACCTGCCAATACAGGTAGACATAAGGGACGGGGATTCAATCACTGGGTCAGGAAGATCCCATGGAAGGCTTGGCAAGCCCTCCCAAAGAGGACTTGGCAACCCACTTCATATTCTTACCTGAGAAATCCCTAGGACAGAGGAGCCTGGCAGCCTGTAGTCCAGAGGGTCACAAAGAGTCAGGCACAACTGAAGTGACTTAGCACGCACACTGATAGCCGTTAGATACATGTATAATGTTTTCTATTATTATATTTTTAATGGAAACATGTTCAAATAAAAATAGAAAATAGAAAAATGAAAATCACCTCCACTGTCCTAAAACCCTATTGGAAGCTGAATTTAAAGACTATGTGCCAAGTGTTTAAAGTCTCTCAGCTACTCTAACAAGGAAAATACATTTCAAAACTCTTAATCAGTGCTACAAGAAAACACAAGACTTATTTAGTTTACTAAATAAGTTCTATTGTTAATTTATATCTTTTTATTTATTTATTGTTTTTTGTTAACCATTGTATTCTATAATTATTTCCATCTCCCTGGACTTCAGAATCTGGGCTAAGGTGGTTAAAAAAAAAAAAAAATGAGTGTGGCACTTACTTACATGCTAAGTTGCTTCAGTCATGTCCACCTCCTTGAGATGCTATGGACCATAGCCCATCAGACCCCTGTGTATGGGATTCTCCAGGCAAGAATACTGGAGTGGATTGCCATGCCCTCCTCCAGGGGATCTTCCTAACCCAGGGATCAAACCTTAAGTTTCTCTTAAGTCTACCTGAATTGGCAGATGGGTTCTTTACCACTAGTGCCACTTGAGCTTTTCAGCTCTTCAATACGGCAAAAAAAAGAACAAAAAATGTGGAAAATTAGAAATCATAGACAAGAATGTTATGTGAATTAAAATATGAAATAATTTATGTGAATAATAATTATGCTGAATTGCCATCTATTATTTAAATAACTGAAAAAAGAGCCCATAAAATAAAGTTTTCAAATCTAGATTTGTACATAATCCCTAAATGAATGTTATTGGCTAGTTAGAAACAATCATTATATTCTAGTAAATCTTGCTTGGAGAAGGGAATGGCAACCCACTCCAGTATTCTTGTCTAGAAAATTCCATGGACAGAGCAACCTGGAGGGCTACAGTCTATGGGGTCCTAAACAGTTAGACTGGAGGAGGAAATGGCAACCCACTCAAGTATTCTTGCCTGGAAAATCCCATGGACAGAGGAACCTGGCAGGCTACAGGCTATGGGGTCGCAAGAGTCAGAAACAACCATGCAACTAGGCACAGCACATGTATCTTGCTATCTCCACTGAACAATACCTCTACCCTGAAGTGGATAGAAGATACCACAGACAGACAATGAGACAGTAAGACAGATAGACAGTAGGAGTCCATTTAGCTTTAAAATGACTCACTGTAACATGAGGAAGTAATTTAGGCATTCAGGGATCATGGCCAAGTAATTTTATTTTTGTTTTTAGATAACACTAAATTAAGTAGAATGGCTAGAATTTCAGAAGATAATAATGAAATTTGTTTAAAAATGTCCATTAACTTTAGATATTGTAAGACATATATGAAACATTGTACAAAGCCAAAGCAGAATCCATTCAGTTCAGTTCAGTCGCTCAGTGTTGACAATATATAATTTGAGTAGCCAACAATCCTTATAGGAATGTAGAATTCAAAGTGCAGTTAACAGTATGAATAAAGCAATAATTTATTTTTTCATAGCTGCTACATCCTGGGTATTCATTGGAAGGACTGATGCTGAAGCTGAAACTCTAATACTTTGGCCACCTCATGTGAAGAGTTGACTCACTGGAAAAGACCCTGATGCTGGAAGGGATTGGGGGCAGGAGGAGAAGGGGACGACAGAGGATGAGATGGCTGGATGGCATCACCGACTCGATGGACATGAGTTTGAGTAAACTCCGGGAGTTGGTAATGGACGGGGAGGGCTGGCATGCTGTGATTCACGAGGTCACAAAGAATAGGACACGACTGAGCAACTGAACTGAACTGAATATTCCAAATGTGTAGAACAGTCTCTAAAACATAATGAGCTCTTATTTGTTGAACTCTTAACTATGACAGCATTTTAATAATAGTTTTTGTTTTCTAGTACTATATATTTTGTTTGGAGGTTTAACTTCCCATGCCCAAAATTAAAAAGCTAAGCCAGGTTAAGAGACAGGTAAGATATACTATAAAATTAAGAAATTGATATCTAAGTAAAAAGTAAATTATACATTGATTTTAGTTGATAAAATATAAAGTTAGTAATGTAAAAATAATATAGAAATTTATTTCTTTTTTACTGAAAAAATAGGAAATTTTCTTAAACTGAAGAAGAGATTAGGAAAACTTCATATCTTTAATCCTGCTAGAATTTAGCAAGCAATAAAATTTGGCAAAATTAAAAAAATAAATTGATACATATCATTTATGAAAAAAATATTTACTGATTGCCTACAGATATCAGAAAGTATAATAGTCACTAGAAATATAAAGAAAGCTTAGAGATGTAACCTGGTCCCAGATTTTCAAAAGAATGATTCTGAACCCAGCCAGAAAATGAATTAGATACTCTTCAAATTGTAATCTCTGAGTGCTGTGATGTCTGTGTGCTGGTGTGATTCTAAGCATCAAGCATCATTTCCTGTAGAAGTTCTCTTTTGATTCATTCAAAATAACACAATTCACAGATAAATAGTTAAACTTGTAGCTCTAAAGCACTATTCAAAGAAAAAAAAAACTGATTGTTAGTCTAGCCATATTTCGATATAACCTGTAATTGGAGAAAACAATTCCATTCTCTGGGTCTATGGGGCAATATGCAAATCAAAATTCATCTGCACAATGGAGTTTTGTGATTTCTCTCAGCGTAACCTATCTTTATTTTCTAGCTCCTTACATGACAGAGGGTTCAATAACCCCCACTTCTCCAGCGCTCTGGCAAAGGAGCAAGAGATTGCTTTCCAGGCGGGTAGTCACAAGTAAGCAATTTCAGGAATCCTCTAATGAGGCAATCCATAATGGTTTTCCTCACTGAGCCTGTTCACCAACCACAGGCAAAAAAAAAAAAAAAAAAAAAGTAATTCTAGCAGCCTGTTTTAAGGAGGAAAACACACACACATTTTCCTTTTGTTAAAAAAAAAAAAGAAAAGAAATGCATAGATGAAATGATCACTATATAGGGTTGTCTTGGACAACAATTTATGCAGGTCTATATCTCTAGGCTTTGGATAAATTTGGACTTCAAAAAGTAGATTGTTGTTTTATTATGTTTTGTATTTAATATTTTATTAGCTTAAAATCCTCCTTTTCAGAAAGAAAAAGATCCAGAATTAAATGTATATCTTTATTTTAAATTGAGATCTTAATGCCCATTTGATCAATATCTACTTATTACCTATAGGTCAAGAAATGAAATGCATTCACCTCAAGTGTTAACTGTAGTTACTCAGAATTTTCCTGTTTTCTGTTCTCAAAGGAATACTGAACATCATGCTCAGAACACAGTGATTTGTGTGTGTGTAGTAGTGTCAGAAAACTGTTAAGTAATATGAGATTAATATGACCTTGGAAATACAGCTAGATATAATAGGGCAATGTTAGAGATTTTAGGATTTAGTTTATATGTTATAGATATATGTGTAAAGCTTATTAATTGCTTTGAGGAAGGCTTTTTTCTAAAAATATAAAATGTTATGGCCCTTTCAAAGGCACCTGAACCAATAAGTGTAAGATTGGGATATGAAATTTGTATTTTGAGTACTCTTTTGGCAATGTTTTATGTACACTAATATACTGATACAATTACACTAAATACGTCTCATCTCTTCCTCCAATGCATAAAATAAACCCCCTGATTTCAATTATTATTAGTATAAATAACCACACAATCCTAGAATTGAAAATGACCACAGAATTCAATCATTCAAATCCTTCCCACAATTTGTGGAGAGGGAACTCAGCCCAATTTTCTATTTATAATCTTGAAGCTAGCCACTTCTACAAAAACCCTTGACTATGCTCCAAAATGCAAGCCCCTCAGTCAACAATTTTCAGGTAACTCCTTTCCTCTGCCACTGTTCTGTGGCCACTGCTGACGCTATACTCAGCCTCCACTGTTCACTGAAGAAGCCGATATCTTCTTCCCATAGCTATACCTAGAATGTATCACAAGTCATAATGGATCTGACACTTTCAGTGGTAACTTTGGTGTCAATCTTGGGCTTCCCAATTGGCACTTCTGGTAAAGAACCCACCTGCCAATGAAGGAAACATAAGAGACTTAGGTTCGATCCCTGGGTCAGGAAGGTTCTCTGGAGGAGGGCATGGCAACACACTCCAGTATCCTTGCCTGGAGAATCCTTTGGACAGAGGAGCCTGGTGGGCTACAGTCCATAGGGTCACAAAGGGTTGGACATGACTTAAGTGACTTAACACATAACACCCACCAGTTCTTGGCCCAAGTCTTTTTAGGTCACTTATTCCTTCATCACCAATCCCCAAGTTTTTCAAATTCACAGAAATTTCCAAATCCTTCAACCTTCTATTCTCTCCCAATTTTAAGAAAACCACTTCTGACACTGTTATATTCATAATCAACGTACTATGTCATATCACAGGCTTCCCCAAGAGCTCAGTTGGTAAAGAATCTGCCTGCAATGCAGGAGGCATAGGTTCGATCCCTGGGTTGGGAAGATCTGCTGGAGAAGGGATAGTCTACCCAATACAGTATTCTGGGGCTTCCACTCTGGCTCAGCTGGTAAAGAATCTGCCAGCAATGCAGAAGAAGTGTGTTCAATCCTCGGGTTGGGAAGATCCCCTGAAGAAGGGAAAGGTACCCACTCCAGTATTCTGGCCTGAAGAATTCCATGGACTGGGGTCACAAAGAGTCATATGTGACTGAGTGACTTTCACTTTCATGTCATATCACAAATGAACCTATCTACAAAATAGAAACAGACTCACAGACACTTCACAGTGTGGTTAGCAATTAAGGCCTATGAAGGAGGGAAGGATTGGGAGTTTGGAATTAGTAGATGCAAACTATTATATACAGAATGGATAAACCACAAGGTCCTGCTATATATTACAGGGAATTATAATCAATATCTCATGATAAACCATAATGGAAAATTATATATATACATATATATATATATATATATGGACTTCCCTGGTAGCTCAGATGGTAAGGAATCTGCCTGCAATGTGGGAGACTTGGGCTCGACCCCTGGATTGGGAAGATTCCCCTGGAGAAGGGAACGGCTACCCACTCTAGTATTCCTGCCCAGAGATTTCCATGGACAGAGGAGCCTGGCAGGCTGAGTCATGGGGTCACAAAGAGTCAGACACAACTGAGTGACTTTCACCAGGTTTTATATATATATATATATATATATATATATATATATATATGCCTGAATCACTTCTCTATACAGCAGAAATTAACACAACATTGTATATCAAGTATACTTCATAAAATTTTTGAGAAAGATACTATGTCATCTTATATGTCAGCAATGTCCTCAACTTTACCAAAGATTCTACTTCATCTTATCCTCCTTTTTAGTTTGTTCCCTGAAAACTTACCCGTTCATTTATTGATGTAGACTAAGGAGAGAGAATGGATGAAGAAAGCTATGCAATTAACCATAAGTCAATGGTTTTAAAGTCAGCTGATCCCTCAGTTACTCAAAAATGCTTTTATTTCTTTTTTATTTCTCCATTCCATAGTCATGCTAAAATTTCATGCCCATTCTTAAACTTGCTGCTTACATCCGGTGCAAATCATCAGCAAACTTAACTTATTGCACTAACAGATTATCATCAACAGTAATCATTTTCTTTCTTCTATTCATCTTGTTTAGGCTTCAAATTAACCTTTTCATCTTCTGAGGGTTGCCTCCATGTCAACCAACCACTCTATCACATGTTTGTAGTTTCTCCATGTCTTAACCGTATCTACAGACTGGTTCCAAATAGGGAAAGGAGTACATTAAGGCTGTATATTGTCACCCTGCTTATTTAACTTATATGCAGAGTACATCATGAGAAACGCTGGGCTGGATGAAGCACAAGCTGAAATCAAGATTGCAGGGAGAAATGTTAATAACCTCAGATATGCAGATGACACCACCCTTATGGAAGAAAGTGAAGAAGAACTAAAAACCCTCTTGAGGAAAGTGAATGAGGGGAATGAAAAAGTTGGCTTAAAGCTCAACATTCAGAAAACTAAGATCATGGCATCTGGTCCCATTGTTCATGGCAAATAGAAGGGGAAATAATGGAAACAGTGACAAACTATTTTTTGGGGCTCCAAAATCACTGCAGATGGTGACTACAGCCATGAAATTAAAAGACGCTTGCTCCTTGGAAGAAAAATTATGACCAACCTAGGCAGAATATTAAAAAGTAGAGACATTGCTTTGTCAACAAAGCTCTGTCTAGTCAAAGCTATGGTTTCTCCAGTAGCCATGTATAGATGTGAAAGCTGGACCATAAAGAAATCTGAGTGCAGAAGAATTGATGCTTTTGAACTGTGGGGTTGTTTAAGACTCTTGAAAGTCTCTTGGTCTGCAAGGAGATCCAACCAATCAATCCTAAAGGAAATTAGTCCTGAATATTCGTTGGAAGGACTGATGCTGAAGCTGAAACTCCAATACTTTGGCCACCTGATGTGAAGAACTGACTCATTGGAAAAGACTCTGATGCTGGGAAAGATTGAAGGTGGGGGGAGAAGGGGATGACAGAAGACGAGATAGTTGGATGGCATCACCGACTCAATGGACATGAGTTTGAATAAACTCTGGGAGTTGGTGATGAACAGGGAAGTCTGGCGTGCTGCAGTCCATGAGGTCACAAAGAGTTGGATATGACAGAGTGACAGAACTGACTGACTGGCTGACTGACAGACTCTTTCCTCTTAGCAGGTACATAAGTAAATGATGTACAGTGGTTTGGTAGGGAGAGTGTATGTGTGTGTGAATGATTCATTGTGGAGAAAGGCAGAGAGAAAATTCAAGAATAAAAATAAGCATTACTACTTGAAGAACTCTCACTGACCACAGATCTTGTGGTATAAGCTCTTTACAAATATCTCCCTGAAAAGTTCTAAAGATGAGTGTTATCCTAATTTTACAGAGCAGAAATCTGGGATTGAGGTTTTGAAACTTGTCCAATTGTGTAGTAATAGATAATATTAATTTAGTTCTTACTACTTACTGGGCATAGTTGAAACCGTTTTATACAATAACATAGTCTTCTTGATAAGCTTATTAAGTAAATAGACATACAATCTCCATTTATAGTTGAAGAAATATCACCCAATGCTACCTTAATAGACCAACTTCTGAAAGCATTATCTATCTTCAATATTTGTCCTTCATTTTACGTGGATTCTTGTCAGCTATTTTGCCATCAATCTCCTTTTGCTATCACAAATGTGCACCACGAAAGCATTTTTGTTTTTCTATTGTTTCTCTATCTGTCTCCTTCTAGTCTCTCTGTTTCTCTGCTTATTCACAAATCTCAGAGTATAGTGATAGTCTGTTACCAATACATTTATTGTCATCTGAGTATTCCTTCTAAAACTAAAACATGATCATAATTGGTTTGTCCTTTTTTTGTCCACTACTGGATTCCACTAGCTTTAGGATAAAATTTTCCTGGCATGACATAAAAGGCTTGCATTTAAGTCTTCCTGAACTAATTGAATTTTCTGGACTTGTTCTCACCTCCCATATACTTGAATACACTCTCTGCTTTTCTTCCCAAACTATCTCACACACACACACTCTCACAGAGTCACACTCCTGTCTATTTAACTGTAGATATTATCCAGATTACAGGATCCATTACATACTCATATAGAATTTTCCTAACTTCCTTTACAAAGCACCTATTCTTACTTCACTCACTTCTGTAAACATTGTGGATCAAGTCAACAAACTCTCCTGCAAGGGCCAGATTATAGGCTTTATGGGTCTACAGGAAAAAATTAGCAACTATTTTCCCAGAAAGGCTAATAGTCTGTTTAAATTTTACACTTTATATTTAAAAATGTAAAAAATCATTTTGACCTCTCAAGCCATACAAAAGCAAACAGTGGGTCTGATTTGATTCATAGGGCATAATTTGCCAATATTTTTCCTAGACCATGGTAATTTTATAATTTATGTTTTTCCCATTTTGCAGTCAGCATGTACAGGGTGTATCTTTTATTTATTTTTTATTTTTAGTGATTATCTCAGTATTTGGTGCACATTGCACATTTGATAGATATTGATTAATATAAAACAAATAAGTGATATTTAATCCTGAGTCCATGCCAAAAATGCAGGCAATCATTTCAATTTATAGATAAAGAACTTATATAGAGAAAAATGTTAAAATAGCTTACTGAGTTTATAGTAAATATAAATATACACTTATACTTAACAATATATGGTCAGTGCAATATAACATAGTTATAGTGCATATTTCTTACTTATTGAGACAGAAGATTGTGTCTTATTCTGTTGTTTACTGTAAGTTCAGCAGTAAGAAACATAATTTATAATCATGGAACTGCTTTCACCATGTAATACAGAAAATGCTTTCAAATATATCATATATTATTACATCATAAAATAATTTTATGAAGAAGATACTGTTATCCTTATACTATAAATGATAAATCTGACTATAAAGAGATTGTGTGACTTATTTAATAAAACATAGTTGGAACATGGCAGAATTAGGACACAAACCCAGTCTTCTGATCCATATATCTAGGACTTCTTCATTATAAATAAGTTTTTTCCACACCAAAAAAAAGAAACATTTGTTGAACTCTCTAATGAAGCTCTTTCAAAATTCAAATAATATTTTATTGCCAAAATGACAGTCAGTTAAACTGGGACCTTAAAAATTTTTCAGCCAAAGGGATAATTTTCCCCCTGAATCTTCAGTGTTTATCGGAGAAGTTTGCTATTAATGCCCAAAAATATTTTTTCCATTCAGCAAACAGGAGCCCTGCCATGATTAAGCTTTTAAGATAGCCCCTAATATTATTAATAACTCAAGTAACCTAAAGAGGTAAAATAATATGAGGAAAAATTACATTGGGTCATCAGACTGTGGAAGTGGATGATACATGCAGATTGTCACAATAAAACCTTTCAGTTAGTTTTGTATAATGCACATTCCTTTAGTCACTGATAAATACATTTTTTTTTCAATTTTTGCATCCTTAGTGAGAAAGTTGTTTGGCCATTAAGAGCGCTCATTTTTTTATGAATTTGTTTACCATGCACCCTTTAATTTTTTTAATCTAGATAAAAATTATACACACATTCATCATCAATGTAAATTTTATAATATGAGAAAGCATTCAACCATTAATAGTGAAATCACCAGCATTACCTCAATAATGGTACATTTTGTACAAAGTGACTTGGGAAGCATTAATGGAGAAACACTACGGACATAACAAGAGTGAGGACCCAGCCACAATGGAAAAAATACAAAAGCTCTCTCTGAGTTAACTAGAATGGAAACAACTTGCTTCATGGCTTCAAATGACATATCACAAATTGTGCAATTCCATTGAAGTTATAGAAGCACAAAACAAGGGTTTCCATGTTCATCTGTAAGAACTGAAAAATGACTATTCCCTCAATGTTAGAATTAACCAAGCAAAATGTAATTACTTACTAGTAAGAACTTGTTTTCAATAGCCTTTACATAGAGATTTAAATATATTAGAAATTATAACAGAAGTTTTGCTTGAAATTATTGGTTGGAGACAATGCTGGCACTACTGTGACTTTCAAAAACTGCTGGAAGATAACAGCAGGTTCCAAGGACAAATTGAAATAGAGCTCTTCCATTTGAATGAAGGAGTTTAGACACACCAATACCTGCTGTGTTATTTCCTAATATTTTACTATGAATTCAAAAAGTAATGACTCTTAAACCTGAATGTTTCGATAAAGGGAATTATGACATACAGTGTTGGTTTTTAGACTATTAGTGAATTGACTGGTTGGTTCTTATTATACTCTTAAGAAGAGGCATGCTCTCAAAAATCTAGAATCTAGTTAATGAGTTTCAGGAAAGAGTGGTGGATAGTTTCTGTTCTACTATTTGTTCTGCTAATCAAACAACGTTGACTCAAAAAATATATTCATCTTTAATATTCCACCCACAGATGGACCTGGATAAAATGAGCTACTATGTTTTGCTTGGAGTACTATTCTATTTAACTGGTGAAAGTATTAATTGCTCAGTTGTGTCTGACTCTGTGATCCCATGAACTACAGCCCACCAGACTCCTCTGTCCATGGAATTCTCAGGCAAGAATACTGAAGTGGGTTGCCATTCCCTTCTCCAGGGGATTTTCTTGACCCTGGGAATAAACTTGGGTGTCCTGAATTGCAGGCAAATTCTTTACCATCTGAGCTACTTGTCCAACTGTTTAGTCAGATGTAATTTCTTTACTTGATATTTCTCCAAATGCATTCAAAAATTTCCTGCCAAATTATTGTAGTTACAAATTTATTATATAGATCTAAAACAGAAGTGAATAGTGTTACAACTTAATAAATTATTCCTGGTTTTAGGGGTCACTAGAGTGATTCTGGAGATTAATATTGTTTAAATATATAATTAATAATAAACATGGAAAGAGTTTCATAGATCATTCTCCTCTCAGATATAATGTGGTAAGCAAGTTGAAGTATTATGATTTTAAAATATCATGCCCGTTAAATTTTAAAGACTCAATTTGAGAAAAAATCATGAAGAAAATCACAGATTAAAAGTATGACATCAATTTCTTCTCTTCATAATCCTAAAGTGCTCATTCCTTTCTTTCTAAAATCTGTGTTCATATTTCAGGTCAAGCAGGAAGTTCTGGATCTTTTCTGAGACATTTTCTGCTTTGCAGAAACTTGTTTAGAAATCCTATCACAGAAAGGGTTCTTAAAAGACAATCTGATATCAAGATATCTCTGTTGCATTATGCCTGTGCATAGTGATTCAAGAAAATAATGCAGAAAATAGGACATGAGGAAAATATAAAAACACTGTACATTTTCAACTAACTAGCCATTACTGTCCCCAAGAGAGAATCATTAAGTGTGGAAATTTATATCTGAACATTTTTGTATCACTTTATCTATTTAAAAGTAAATTAAGTATGTATGATGGAGAAGGTGGGGAAAAGGGCAAACATACTGATTAGAAATGTACCAACTTATTATTTGAGTAAATAGTACATTTGTGACCTCTTATATGTATATCCTAATAAGACATGAATTGACACATGTGACAGACTTTATTTTCTTGGGCTCCAAACTCACTGTGGATGGTGACTGCACACATGAAATTAAAAGATGCTTGCTCCTTGGAAGAAAAGTTATGACAAACCTGGGAAATATATTAAGATAAGAGATATTACTTTGTCTCCAAAGGTCCATATTGTCAATGCTATGCTTTTTCCAGTAGTCATGTACGGACATGAGAGATGAACAATAAAAAGGGCTGAGCACCCAAGAACTGATGCCTTTGAACTTTGGTGCTGGAGAAGATTCTTGGGAGTCTCTTGGACAGCAAATAGATCAAGCCAGTCATCTAAAGGAAATCATTACTGAATATTCATTGGAAGGACAGATGCTGAAGCTGAAGCTCCAATACTTTGGCTAGCTGATGCAAAGAGCCAACTCTTTGAAAAAAACTCTGAGGCTGGGAAAGACTGAAGGCAGGAGGAGAGGGGATGGCAGAGGATGAGATATTTGGATGATGTCACCAACTCAATGGACATGAGTTTAAGCAAGCTCCAGCAGATGGTGGAGGACAGGGAAGCCTGGAGTGCTGCAGTCCATGGTGTCACAACGAATCAGACGTGACTGAGTGACTGAACAAGCAGACATGTGCTTCCCTTATTTGGAGGAATACCAGATGAATTTCTTTTTTATATTTTTCTATTTTAACCCTCTTAGCACTGCTATCCTTAAATCCTATGGCTTTTAATAAATAGAATCTTAATCAATATTTATCAAATTTTATCAAATATTAATATATGAAGGTTAGCATATGATGGCAAACATGTTTTTCAATTAATTATATTTTCAAAAGTTTATGAAAATATTTTATACAGGTTAGTATGTTTGCTTTAGTCACAAAAGTGATGATTTAAACATTAGAAATCATATAAAATCAAAGAAATTTTTAAATAGACATAAGAAAAGCATAACTGACCAGTAATACATGAGAAGTTATAATCTCTTGAGGTCAGACCCAACTTAAAAACCATTTAAGAAGCCAGGAAGCCAGATCTAGACCCACCAGATAGGATAATGTTTGGAAGACATGGCAGGAGATCCAGAGCCCTTTATTTCAGCTTTCTGTGGTACTTGTCAATTAAGACAAACGTGTGTGTGTGTGTCTGTGTGTGTGTGTGTGTTTATTCTCTGTTTCTATGGAGAACCTTGAGATAATATGACAAAGTCTCATCTCTAGCATGTCATATTGTTGGTAATCTGGGGTCATACATGGTTTGACTTACATACTTACTCAGCTTTTGTCCACTAGGAGTGTCTGACCTTCTGATTTTTTTCTGCAGTGTTTGAAACTCTTCAGATATAAATTAATATCTCTTTTATCCCAAAGTGCACTTAATATGTTAATAAATGTCAAACTTACATACTCTTGACTTTTCTTATATTGAGGAGAATTTGTATAATTGTATTATCCCTCTGTATAGAATTGAGCCATTTAAAAAATATTTTTTCTTACTTACTTGTCAGGGCATTAGGAAGTTTAAATTTGGTAAGAAGATGAAATAAAATGATTTTTCAAGTTCTTACCAAGTAGAATTTTTGTTTATTAGAGTCTACTATATCAATATGCTTTCAAATATAATACAAAATATTCTTGTAATCTCAAATTAGTTAAATTACAAGAGCTACATTGAGATTCTGATGAGTAGTTTTTTTAAAAGTCTGAGCCTACTTTACATCAAAATTTCTCTAAATAAAATGTACTTCTCACAAAAATATTCTAGTGTTGTGTTAACTTATTGGCAGAAATCTACATGTTGCAATATAATAATAATAATTTTTCATATATTTTTAAAATATAATGTACTGACAGGCAGATTTTACTCCTACAAAAAACTAGGTGACAAAGGACAAGGCAGGGAAGGCTTAAAAGAGGTTTCTGGCAGATATTACATGCTCATGTAAGTAAAAGACAAGAGTTAAATCTAATAGGGAAGACTAGGTATAAATTTTCAGAAAAGAATTTAGTGTCTGAGACCTGGCAAATCTGCTGATGTGGAGACCAGCAAATTATTATAGCATAATTAGATTCATATGCAAAATCTAAAATTCAGTAAATGAAACTAAGAGCAAGAGAATACAAAGCAAAGAGAGCTACACGCTATTGAACTTTTAAGAGGCCACATAAGGCTCAGGTCACCGGAAATTACAAGGACTAGGAAAATTCTAGTGAAAAAACAAACAGTTGCTAATTAAGACAAACATTCAACAGCCACACCCCAAATTCTGCTTCCTGGCAACAAATACAAGCTTTTGTACTAATGCCATTTGCTTCAGGAAAGTCAAGTCCTTCCACAGTCTCAGAGGTGAAATTAGATTATTCTAGGTTGGCCTCCTTCACTAGCTGGCAGATCCTTTACCACTGAGCCACCTGGGAAGCTTGGACAGCAATGAGATCAAGCCAGTCAATCTTAAGGGAAATCAACCCTGAATATTCATTTGAAGGATGGATGAAGCTGAAGCTCCAGTATTTTGGTCATCTGATAGGAACAGTCAACTCATTGGAAAAGTCACTGATGCTGGGAAAGATTGAAGAGGGCATCAGAGGATGAGATGGCTGGATAGCATCTCTGATTCAATGGACATGAACTTGGGGAAAATTTAGGAGATGGTGAAGGACAAAGAGGTCTAGGTTTCTGCAGTCCATGGTGTTGCAAAGAATTGGACCCAACTGTGTGACTGAAAAACAGGTTGGCCTACAGTGGTACTTTATTCCCCTTTCCTTTCTCTGGTTTGCAAAGAGACATGAGTTAATATTCATAAATTAGTCATACACTTCTGAAGTATATACCAATATGCAAAAATCTTTATATATGAATAGTCCTATTAAACATTAATATAAATAGAAGTGAAAGGAAGCTATAATACAGAAGTAGTTTAGAAGACTGAGATATTATTTTAATTGCAAATGATTAATTTTGCTCCTGGCATTCAGGAATAATAATGACTTTTGTTTTTTGAAGAGATTTTTAAGCAAATTACAAAACTTTAAAAATATCACAAGTTGTTATTACAATCCTGTGTGGTTCATGTATATTTATAGACATTCTAAAAGTTTCATATGTGCAGATTATAATACATAATTAATTAACACTTTTAATTAAAATGTAAGAGTGAAATATGTATGTACACATAAAAACTTGCATTGAACTCTAATGTCAGTCCCTTAGGGAAAGAACAAACACACAAACTGAAGTTATCAGTGACAAATAAGGACCAAACAAACTTTCAATTTCTTCTTTCCCAACTTTTTCTATAAACAATAGCAACAGAAAATGTCAAGAAATAGATTAAATTAATTTTTGTTTTGATACTTAATGCCACCATACTGATTAAACAAGAAGGGAATTATATGCCATATTTACTGACATAATTACTGCCCTTTTCTCTCTTGTCTTGTAAACCACTCAATACAAATTAACCTATACAAAAGCATGCAGACAACAATTACCCGTGGTGACCAATATGTGAGTAAATATGGCAAATGAACCAAAACGCTGCACACATCACCAAAGCACAAATAGTAGTCTGAATTTCAAAAAAGAAAATATCTTAACTTGAAAGGAAAAGGAAAAGATGCAAGAGCATCAGATATAGGTTATCAGTTTGCCTGTATGTTTGTAGGATACATGGCAAACTTACCACAAAAGAATAATTCTTACTAATCAATGTGCACCTTGAGAAGAAACATATGAGAGTAAATGTTTCTTATCCTTATTGACTTTGAAAACATGATTTTTTCTTCATGAATTAATTTCTACAAGTTAAATAATTAATTTGAAGAAATGATAACCATAATTTAAGTTAGCTCCTAAATAATGTCTAGATTCATAAAATTAGAAACACTTGTATACAGAAATATTTTAAAACAACAAGAAATAGTTGATGATCACTTTTAATGAGAATTACTCCATGTTTAACAATAAGAATGTATATAAGGAGAGTGTAATAATATAGGATGGACTGAAAATAGACCTCCATGATGTAAAAAGCACCAAAATTCCCCGATATTCCTCAGCTCTGCCTGTCTAGTTGCCTACAATTCTTTGACATGAATATACCTTTTCTTAAAGTCACATTGTAGCATCTTTCTTCACCTTAAGTCTGATCTTTAAATCACTGAGTCTAAACATGCTGACAGGCATTCATCAGAGGGATCAGGTGGAGAGGGAGGTGGGAGGGGGGACCGGGATGGGGAATACATGTAAATCCATGGCTAATTCATTTCAATGTATGACAAAAACCACTGCATTGTTGTAAAGTAATTAGCCTCCAACTAATAAAAATAAATGAAAAAAAAAGTACATCTAAAAAAAAATAAAGAATATATCAATTTTGATTCTTCTTCTAATTAAATAACAAAAATTACACATATTTTGCTAATGCTATGGCAACTGAGATTCTGTGAAACAAAAGGTGTTAGGAGGTCTGTGGCTCACAAATGTACCCCAAAATATTTACCTTGTCTTTCACACATTCTCTGATGTTCACTGCAGCGTTCTTTATGATAGGCAAGACAAGGAAGCAACCCTGATGTCTACTGACAGATCAATGGATAAAGAAGTTGTGGTATATATATACAATCATTCAGCCATAAAAAGAAACAAACTGAGGTCAGTTCTAGTGAAGTGCATGAACCTAGAGCCTGTTATACAGAGTGAAGTAAATCATAAAGAGAATAACAAATATAATATATTAACACATACCTGGAAAAATGGTACTGATGATCCTATTTGTAGGGAGTAACAGAGATACAGACATAGAGAACAGGCTTGTGGGCACAGCGGGGAAGGATTTGGTGGGGCAAATTGAGAGAGTAGCACTGAAATATGTAAATCGCCATACATAAAATAGATAGTCAAAGCTATGATTTTTCTAGTAGTCATGTGCGGATATGAGAGCTGGACCACAAAGAAGACTGATCATCAGAGAATTGACGCTTTCAAAGTGGTGTTGGAGAAGACTTTTGAGAGTCCCTTGGACTGAAGGGAAATCAACCAATCATAAAGAAAATCAACCCTAAATATTCATTGGAAAGACTGATTCTGAAGCTCCAATACTTTGGTCACCTGATGAGAAGAGCCAACTCATTGGAAAAAACCCTGATGCTGGGAAAGACTGAAGCCGGGAGGAGAGGGGATGACAGAGGATGCGATTGTTGGACAACATCACAGACTCAATGGACCTGAGTTTAAACAAACTCTGGGAGATAGTGAAGGACAGGGAAGCCTGGCATGCCACAGTCAATAGGGTACCAAAGAGTCAAACATGACTGAGCAACTGAACAACAACAAAAAATAGAAAGCCAGTGAGAATTTTCTGCATGACTCAGGGAGTTCAACTGAGTGTTCTGTTACAGCCTAGTGGGGAGGGCAGGGGTGGGGGTGGGAGTTGGGAGGAAGGTTCGAGAGGGAGGGAACACATGTATATCGATGTGGCTGATTCATGTTGATGTATGGCAGAAACCAGCATAAAACTGTAAAATAATGATCTTCCAATTAAAAATTAAATATATATATATTTATATGTAAAATATATATATGTATATATATTTCCCTCATCTTTAAAAATCTGAAAGCCAAATATAACACAACATCAGCTAACAGAGGTAAAATAAGCATTAACTCTTACAAGTTAAAAAAAAAAATGAAGCCAAAGAAAACTTGTTTGTTTCATTCACTGTCTTCCTTTTCTTTAAAATGCTGTTTAGATTTATTTTCCTTTTGGTTTGAAGAAATGTGATTAACAAAAATATTTTATGTCTCCCTTTACCAATCTGCAAAACCTTTCTATTTCAGGTTGTCAATATTTTGTCTCAGTTATCACCTGTTCCTGACAATTTCCAACCTAAAAAGAAATTTTAAAAAAATGTCTTGTTTCTTTGAAGAGAAGTCCTTTGGGCTATACTTTTCTTTCCAAGGACATACAAATAGAAACCCTGCAAATTTCATCATCATTTTACCACATATTCACTGTGGAAATTAAAGTAAGTCCCTTATGCCCTATCTTTCAATTTTATGGATTCTTTTCTAATATGAAATGTAGAACTAAATTTGAAATATATTTTAGAGATTAAGGATTGGAAGAAATATATCAGAAAATGATTCTATATTAGACATGAGTAAGTAGATATGTTCATAAGGTCAAAATAGCATGTATTAGGAATGGTTTCTAATTTTAGTCCATTAAAATTATGAAAAAATCTTGAGTACCAATGTAGACATGCTAAATAACAAGTAGCTCTTTCTTAGACAACTTTCCTTTAAAACTATTTTGGAAAGAAAACTTGACAAATGCCTAACTGTCATAACTGGACCTTTTTCCATTATGAAAACTTCTTAACATCTTAAAGTTTAAGCATGATTTGTTATCAATGATTTGATTTAGTATAGAGATTCTCAAGCCATGGTCCTGAGGTCAAAACACTGGCACATTTTCCATGAGCTTTCTAGAAATGCACATCATAGATCC
This sequence comes from Odocoileus virginianus, assembly GCF_023699985.2. Taxonomy (NCBI): domain Eukaryota; kingdom Metazoa; phylum Chordata; class Mammalia; order Artiodactyla; family Cervidae; genus Odocoileus; species Odocoileus virginianus. The sequence continues at coordinate 21,605,385 of NC_069698.1, forward strand.
TACCCTGATCTATGAAATCAGAATCAATGTTTTAGTAGATGCCAAACTTAATGATAAAAAGTGGTTTATTATTATGTTATTATCATTTGTTCTTGTTGCAGTAGTAGTCATATTTCTATAATGGGTTGTAAGATATTATATTTTTTGCAATTATTCAAGGCACATGAAAAATAAACTGGGAATGCTAATTGACTTCTGTTGTAATATGATAGAGGATATTCATTCATGCATAACAAAAGAAAAGTGAGTCTTCATTTCTTCCAGCTTATGCTTATGTTGTTCAATATTCAAGACTCAAAGTAGCCTTTGAAACTTGGTATTCTAGAACCCAAGAACAGCAGTTCATGACAATAAGTGACACATATCTTTAGCCATATTTTATTTACAACAAATGGTCAGTATTGTAACAATTAGAAGGTCTACATGTGTGAGGCCAGTTTTGACAGGGTGGAAATATGAGTATCCATATAATGTGTGCATGCTCAGTCACTAAGTTGTGTCTGCTCTTTGACACCCAATGGGCATAAGTCTGCCAGACTTCTCAGTCCATGGGATTTTCCAGTCAAGATTACTAGAATAGGTTGCCATTTCCTCCTCCAAGCGATCTTCCAGACCCAAGTATTGAACCCGAGTCTCTTGCATCTCCTACTTTGGAAGGTGGATTCCTTACCACTGGGCCACCAGGAATCCATCTATTTAATAGGTCAATCTGAAATATGGGCAAATAAATTACTGATTGTACTTATCTGAAATCTTGTAATTCTTTGTTTTCTAATCTTTCTCATTCTGTCAGTGAGCCAGTAAGATTTTAAAAAATTAGAATGATAAGTTAAACATAGTCTTAATAGTGATAAAAAGTATAGACAGAGAATCTATATGTTCTACTATTGTTAAATAGTCACTATTGTTAAACAGTAACATAAGTAACACTTGCCTAGGCAAATTTCTTTAATTAATAGAATTTTTAAAAAATACTTTCAAGTTTGCAAAAAACTGAAAAGACAGAGGATTCCCCTATACCACTCATTCCCTTTAATATCTTGCAATAACAAGGTACACTTGTTACAGCTGATGAACCAATATTGATACTTTATTATAGGGTTCTTTTTCTGTGTTGTGCATTCTATGGATTTTGACAAATGTATAAGATGAATCTACCAGTATTATGGCATTTGGTCCCATCACTTCATTGCAAATAGATGGGGAAACAATGGAAACAGTGCCAGACTTTATTTTTGGGGGTTCCAAAATCACTGTGGATGGTGGCTGCAGCCATGAAACTAAAAGACACTTGCTCCTTGGAAGAAAAGCTATGACAAAATGAGACTGCATATTAACAAGCAGAGACATCACTTTGCTGACAAAGGTCTGTATAGTCAAAGCTGTGGTTTTTCCAGTTTAATGTATGGATGTGAGAGTTGGACCATAAAGACGGCTGAGCACCAAAGAATTGATGCTTTCAAACTACAGTGTTGAAGAAGACTCTTGAGAGTCCCTTCTGCAAAGAGACCAGATTAATCAATCCTAAAGGAAATCAGCCCTGAATATTAATTGGAAGGACTGATGCTGAAGCTCCAATACTTTGGCCACCTGATGTGAAGAACTGAATCATTGGAAAAGACACTGATGCTTGGAAAGATTGAAGGTAGGAGGAAAATGGGATGATAGGGGATGAGATGGTTGGATGGCATCACCGACTCAGTAGACATGAGTTTGAGCAAGCTCCGGAAGATAGTGGACAGGGAAGCCTGGCATGCTGCAGTTCTTGGGCTTGCAAAGAGATGGACACGACTGAGCAAGTGAACAACAATGACCACTATTATACAGAATAGTTTCACTGCCCTAAAAATCCTCTCATCAGACAATTTTAAATTTTGTTATATTATTAAAACAGTTTAAAATCTATTTGAAATAGGTATAGGGGATATTTAATACTTGCTCTTTACTGAAATACAAAGAATGCTTCCAGTAAATCTTCTACGAAAACATATGGTTCCGACTTGGTAACAGCTTGCTACTTGCCTTGGTCTGCTCTGCTAAAACAATTCCTTTAGACTAGTTGACTAAACACCAATTATTTATTTCTCACATTTCTGGGGGCTGAAAATTCACAGAACAAAGCTACTTTGCCAAAGCCTTGAATTTGGACTTTCCAGCCTCTGGAACTGTGAGAAATCAAAGTGCAGTGTAAATGAACGATAACGAAATAAAAGGCAGGATTTGCAAACAGGTTTGACAAATGAATTTAGTTTCCATGTTGATTTTGGCTAAATACACTATGCGATATGCAATAACTAGTAAAGAATGCATGAATACAAAATGTAAATTTTTATGACTCATTAAAACTCAAAACTTTCCTGTTTTCTCTTCTTACTACTTTTGATTAACTTTGCATAAACTCTTCAATTATCTACACAATTGACTATTTTTCTATAGGTTAACATTTAATCATCTTATGCAGAATCTTAAATTGCAAAATTGGAAACGCACATCATAGATTTTTACAACTAGAGCCTTTATTTGAATAAACCCGGAACTGAAAAGTACTCAAAAGTAAGACTCAACCTACTTTTTCACAATCCTTTTAACTTCACTTAAGATTAACTTAGCACAGTCAACATATTGAGACTGCCTGGGTCTCATTACAGGACATTTTCATAATGTATATCATCCAATTTGTTAATGAATAATAGATTTCAATTTATGTATTTTGTGTATATCTATATACATCAATATTAATCACCACCATCAACAACAATTATATATATTTCTATTTACTTAGAAAAAAATAAATTATGCAGACAGCTTTTTGTGAAACTTATCCACATTTAAAACTCGTCCCTGGTCCCAACACAAAAGTTCTTAACTTCTATAACAGCACTCAATTTTTTTGTTTTCATTGCAAAGCAGAGTCCTGAAGAGTGGCAATTTAAGACCACTTTTAAAATGCATGGGGCCCTGTTCCATAACCTTTCTCTATTGTATACCTACTTGTATGTGATTTTTTTTCTGTTTTCTGGTATCCAAAGGATACATGCTGAAATCTTTATTTTGGAGGTTGTAAGGTCTTCTCTGTCTAGCAGTATTTTAACTTCTGAGATGGAAATATTGCAAGTTAATAAATTTAATTTATGTTTAGTCCTACTGGTGAAAAAAGGACAATTTAACTGAAAATACATCATTAAAAACATAAAAATAGTTAAATAATAAAAATTTTCTAAATATTATATTTAGTTCTTGCTACAAGTATATGTTTCCTATTAAATAGAAAATCTTGGAAATACAGTTTAGTAAGATATCTATTTTTTAAAATCAATTTTAGATAGCTGGATTTTGTTCCAGATATTTCTTTCATTACAAAATAACAATACTTTGTATCACAACATGTGGTTCATTTAGCTATTTTATAAAGAAATACCTATGGGAAAAGTTAAATTTTTGACAAAGAAATCTTTTAGTATAAAACAACAAGATTTCTGGTTAATTTCTGTCCTTTGGGTAGTTCTATTTTAATTCTTTAGCTTCTAAATGACTTTGGCATTACTATGATGTTGCTTAATCTAGCATGAAATGTCACAATAAATAATATATTATACACTGCTCCCCCCACAAATTTGCAATAATTAAATATTCTTGTTGCTTTATCCCTAAGAGAAACTCTAATATATTTATGTATGATGCTGACAACACAACTCTCTCTTACAGGCTTTGATCCTACCGCAGATGAGTCTTAAATCCCTTATTTGTATACAAATCATAACCTTAAAATCAAGGCATTAGGCTAAAATTTTGTTTGAAGTACACAGCTTGTCTCAGAAATGCAATTAATAGCTTGCATGAAATCATGCTGTAAAATGTGCAACATTAGTTATATTTTGTAAAGTGTGCTTTTTAAAGTAAGCTATTGCTAATATCATTTGATAAACAGAGGGAAAATACCTGAAGAAGCTGTCTAAATGTTATTTTTTATCAGTTACTGTACCTTGTCAAATCATTTGTAGAAAAAAAGAAAGAGTCAGGGGAACAGTTTGATAAGATTTTTTTCTTCACTGAATTGACTGTTTCCTAAGCCAGGTTTTGCAAAGCCTGGCCATTTGCCAGCTTGCAAGCCTTCCTGAATTGGAATTCCTGGGTTGGAGTACCCTGGACACACGTTTCAACAAACACTTCAGGTGATTTTAAACTCACTAAATTTGAGAACCATGGCTTTAGACTATATATCTAAATGTGTTCAAATATTTAGTGTCAGGTAACTCTTTACATTTCCTGAAGATGGAAAGTGAAAACAAACTGACACCAGTTTCCTTGAATAACTCTCTTTGTAGACATAATGATAAGTAATATGTATACACAGTTAAGCACAGGTTTCATAGAGGAAGTAACACTACATAGAGGCCTTCCAGGTGGCTCAGTGGTAAAGAATCCACAGGCCAATGAAGGAGACCCGGGTTCCATCCCTGATCCCAGATTATCCCCTGGAGAAGGAAATGACAACCCATCCATTATCTTGCCTGGGAAATCCTATGGACAAAGGAGCCTGGCAGACTACAGTCCATGGGGTCACAAAGAGCTAAACATGACTGAGCGACTAAACTTCAACACTACATAGAGCAAACTCAAGAGGTTCAGAATGAGGTTCTTTCAAATTACTATCACACCAAAACTGCCTGGTTAGCTGGTGAAGGCATTTGCACTTTACAAGCTGCTTTCAGTTTTGCACAATTTACTCTTTCAAACACAAATTCTTCAGGCTAATAATAAGAATTTTGGCTAACAAATCAAAACAACTCAATAGAATTCTCAGGAAAATGTATGCCTCTAATATAGAAACCAAATACTTTGTGCTTAAAGAAGAAATAGCATTTCAGCTCCACTCTTTTCCCCAAAAACACAGAGGCAGAAAGAGGAGAGTTTCAGAAACATATGAGAAATGACAGGCAATGTAAAATACAGTTTAAATAGAAAATGTGAAAAGCTTGAGATGGTTGCATAAATCCATAGGGGAATGAGTGAAATGCTTATTAGAATTATCAGCTTAAAAAAAAATTGCATGATAAGAATGTAAATCAAAAGTTGTCCCTGGATTGCTTAGCCAGCAGAAAGAACTCAGACAAGAAGGTTGAGCATTACTCTTTAGCTAGAAAAAAGAAGAAACTGCCTTAAACCACTGACCCCCATACTTTTTGGCACCAGGGACCAATTCAGTGGAAGACAATTTTTCCACTTTATTTCTAATCTGATTCCACTGCTGATCTGATGGGAGGTACCAGTCCACAGTTCGGAGGCTGGGGACCTCTTCCTTAAAGGACATGTTATGATTAGCTATGATCATTTACTAATATCACAAGTGAATTAATTTATCAAAATATGTAGCCAGTCTCCTAGCCAGCACCTAAATCTGTGAAATCAAATGTGAAATTCAGAATTTTGTTTCCATATGAACAGGTATCAGTGAGGTGGAATTCCCTCTATCAACATTTTTACTTTTATTTCCCATTTTATTTTCTTACAACTGTAAATTTCTTCACCTAATCATATGCACAAACTATGGAAATTATTTTTGTTTCTCATGTTTTTCTTGAAATGTCAATTACATAACATTAAAATAAATCAGGGTTTTAGTAATTAAACCCACATCAATCTTGCAACCCATACCCAAATTATCCATAATTGTAGTATGATGTATTTTGATAACTACCTGTACTATGTGACCTTAAACAAATTTCATTTCCTCTATCAATGCCATTTTCTTAATTGTGTGTTTATTTATCTTTATTATAATTTTCAACAGCACAATGATTTTGCAGCAAGTGTATTTCTAAACTGCACCAGACTTCAACTTATTCCTTTAGTAGAGACAACATCTCTACTTGATTTAATTATGACTTTTCCATTATATTGGTAATAGAAGAGCATAATAGAACATTGAAATAAATATCTTAGGGCTAGAAGATATCAGTTATGAAGTTAATACAAACTGGCCATATGCCATTGAGATAATTCATTTTATGGTTTTGATTGGTGACCCTTCTATCCCTAAGAACTCTGCCAGTTCTAAAATCCTAGGGTTTATCTATACTATATTAATGACCTTAATTTAAGAGATAACATTTTCAGTCAAATTATTCTGATTCTAAATCCCCCCCCTTTTTTTTTACAGAAAATCATGATATGACATCTTTCTTGAAATTACACTTTTAATCTAAATTCTATGATGTTTTGGAGTTGGTTCCTACCAGATTTGTGAGAACACATTGCATGCATCATTTCTCAAAACTCTGTCTTTAGTTTTATGCCAGTTTATTTTGCAATCATTTAAAGTATTTTAACCATGGAATTTGGTAAATGCTGCAAATCATGGCTTTTTGCTCCCAGAGAGTCACTTGTTAGGCATTTACCAGCATATCACTTGGATTGGACCTAAACTGTCTTTATTATGCCAACTTCCCTGTAGCTCACTGGTAAGGAAACTGTCTCCAGTGCAGGAAACCCAGTTTCCGTGCCTGGGTTGGGAAGATCCTCTGGAGAAGAGAATGGCAGCCCACTCCAGTATTCTTGCTTGGAGAATCCCATGGACAGAAGAGCCTGGCGGGCTACAGTATGTGGGATCACAAAGAGTCCAACACGACTGAGCCACTAACGTTATGTTATTTTTTAATCATAACCCATGATATGGTAATTAGTTTATCTCAGAAATGAATAAACCCACTTATTTAAATAGGTAAGTTTTAAATCACAGAACCTAGTTTAACACACTGAAGTATATAGAACTTTTATTGCCGTTACGAGTACTGTAAAGTTCTAAACTTTGAAGTTTCTATGAACATTTAACCCAGCAGGTGAAGCACACATGGTTTGTTGGGATTTCAAGTCATGTTCATGAATCCTATTGCAGCTCAGCACAAATTCAACTTTCCCAAGTCTTGTGTTTGCTTCCTAAGCCTTTATATACTCTAATAAGACCCCTAGAGTAACCTCCTTTCTAAATCATATTGCTTTTTCACTCTATCAGCCACCATACAATAGATCAGTTTATAACAGCGTGTCTTCTTGCTACCCTGTCAAACTATATATAACCTCCAGTAACACATTTTCAAAGGCAAAATGCATTATTGTATTTCAGGGTGCCCTTGTCAAAGTATGGCTTGAGCAGTTATCCTTTGTATTGAAAAAGGACAGCTTTGCATCCTTTGCATGGAATGTCTATTGATAAGGCTACTGGCCTAAACAATTTTGTCTGCCATTAGAAGCAAGCTATATCAAACAACCCTCAGGTGGGTCACTAAATCTGTTGTTTGAGGCCATTTTTCCTTTGTGGTTCTGCCTCTCTCCTAGTATATACTCTTCTTCTTCAAAATCATTATATTTACTCTGTACACTTGTTTCTTTTCTGTCATTACTACCAACTAAGAGCTTTAATTCATGACATACTTCAATATCTCTGAAACATTTTTACTCTTTCACTCTGATGATCTTTTTCATTGTATAACTTGACTGCTTCTCAAAGCAACTTGTTCTCAGTGGAATTAACTGTTTTTAACTAATTTGCAAAATGAGACAGCATATATAGTTTTACTAAAATTTTTGTAAAGCAAAGTTCATTTAAAAAGTTATATGATTAAAATAGAAAATTATGGAGAGCAATCTGATAAAAGTGCATATGAAAATTGCACAAAAATGGCAAAAATGTTTGAAAGTGAGCTGTATAAGAAAACTCAGCATATAATGAAATTCAAAAAGTAAAAGAAGAGATACATATAAAAAAGAAAATGAGTCTGAAATCAGACAAATGCTCAAGAGTACATTTGCCTAAAAGGTTCCCTAATGCTAGAAGCTAGATTAGCATAACTCTAGATTTAGCATAACTCTAGAATAAACATAAACATTCTTTATAAGTCATTTGGTAAGAAATAAGTTCACAAATCATGGGATATGATGGGCCTCAGGGGTGGTATGCATACAAATACACACTGCTAAGCACTTAGTTGTTTTAACTGAGGTTTGAAATGAGAACGTAATCCGAGTAGCTCTATGCTACTACTTGTATTGCTGGATCACACTTGCTAACTAACATGTGTTCCTTCTTGTCCTTCTGCCTTTACATATCAAGTACTATGATTAAACTAGGAAAGATGCAAAGAGAAGTAACTAGCGGGCTGAAAGGAGAAAAAGAGTGACTACAGGAGTATAAAAGAGACATCACTGGTGCAGAATTTGCATGCAAAACTGCTCAGAAAGCAAAACAGAGTAGGGTTAATAGCTTAACTTTTGCTACTCTCAAATTTACCGTCAATTCTTGATTTATTTTCCTAAATAATCCAGATAATTTGGGGCCAACTAACTTCTGACATGTCAGTAACCTTCACATCTAGTCACAGGGTTTGCTCAATTTAATTTTATGAATAGCTTTGCATTTAATATTAGCTCTTCACAGTGGCCTTCATCACCTTTAACCCAATTTAAGGCAACAATATATTAATAGGTCTTCCTTCTCTATTCCCTTTCCTCTTGAATTCTCTGCTGTGCTTTCCAAAGTAGTTCTGTAAAATTTACATTTGATCATATCATTCTTCCATTTAACTTCCTTGATGAATCATTATCACTTGTAATGTCAAATTGAAATTCCATGGTATAGCAGAAAGTTTCTTTGTAATGTGGCACCTGTCTACATTTCTATAGTACAATTTCTCCCCTTAATAACCAAGCAAACTTCTCAATTCTCAAATTCATTAGGACTAAACTCTAGCATCATTTTCTTTGATCCCCAGGACTTAATATGATACAGGCAGTAATTAAATTTCAGGAAAATTGATGTAAAGTCTCCACTTCCATGAGGAAAACATTACATCAGTTATACCTCCTTCTGGAAGATGAGCAAAATAAAATAAAAAACACGGGATCTTTATCATGGATAATGTGGCATTTTTGTAACTGAAAATGCCAAAAAGTATTTTTTCAGAGCTTGCAAACATTAAAGTCTCCACAATGTGGGTCACTGGATTAAGCCAGAAATTGTGTGAAAGCCACAAGTTGGCTTTTAGCTAATATTTTGTGCTTGTTTATTTTTAAATTTTATGGAAAGACTATTAGTTGCATTTTTATTTATCTCCAAATAAGGCTATGGTAGTATCTAATTGAAGCAAGATATCTCCTCAAGGGGTTTTCAAATATGCTTGCTCTTACAGATGTATAAAAAAGAAAAACAGATGCCCTTAAGAGACAGAAAATAGCCCAGGTCTCTGCTGAGAGAACATCACTTACTTCATCAACTGCTCAAATGAGGAGGATAACTCTATTACTTAGACACCTGTTACTTAACTCTATTACTTAAACACCTAGTTTGAGGGTGTACCTCAGACTAGGGATTATGTGCAATCTAATTCTGGTTGGATGGCAGAAAACAAAAGTGATATCTCTGTAGTCTATATAACAGAAATAATTTTTTAAAAAGTATTTCTCTATTCTATTTCATATCTTCTAATTTATCAAATTTTAAAACATACCAAATTCAGAAGTGAAGGAATAACTGGTCTATGGAAAAGATACATTAAATTTTAAAATAATTTTGTCATCTATTCTAGAGCTATATTAGAGTCACTTTCAACTATTATTTGCCTGGCTTTTACATTCAAACACTGATGCATTTTTTGTTCATCTAATTGAACATTTAGAGTTAGTATTTTCTTCTATGGGTAAGTCACTCTGGTTCTCCAAGCTACATTTAGTTCATGGAATGTCCACTCTTATAAACGTGTCCATCTGAAGGAAAATATTCCTGAACTTTATGATACACCATTGTTTTTTCCTCATAAATTTTCCCTCCCCCAAAAAAACAAGCTTTTTTTTTTTTGCCATTTTCCCATATTTCTATTGCACAATTCAATTCTATTGTCTCATTTTTCTCATAAAATTATTACTCATTAGTTCTTCACATCCTTATGTTTATGGAAGATAAACATATGGAATCCTTCCTTTTTTCCAGAAACTCTCTAAACATCATGGCTCAATAGCTTTCTTTTTTTTTTTCCATTTATTTTTATTAGTTGGAGGCTAATTACTTTACATCATTACAGTAGTTTTTGTCATACATTGAAATGAATCAACCATGGATTTACATGTATTCCCCATCCCGGTCCCCCCTCCCACCTCCCTCTCCACCCGATCCCTTAACAGATCACCAGCCCAGGTTGGGTGCATGAGACAATAGCTTTCTTTTTGACCCCAAAATCATCTAGACATGATCTGGTAAAGAAGAAAGGACTGTTGTTAGAAAATGATGTTTTTTTTCTTAATTTTGAAATACTATATGGAATTCACTAATAAGATATGAGGGGTGGGGCAAGGAGAGGTTATACTCTGAAGTGGTAAAAGAATTTGTAAAGGTTATGAGAGAAAAGGAATGTGTTATCTATGAAAACCTGCAGTAAGTCAACAGTGTGTGAATAACGATGTGGAAAGTCACACAAAATGGAGTTGGAATGGTAAGAAGGGGCCAAACTATAGAGACTTTACTATTTCTATTTGGATCTATACTTTGAATCAATAAGAATTCAATGAGTGGCTTTAACAAATGGCATGGTGTCAGCAGATTTCATTTGCAATTAAAAAAATGTCTTACGTATGGAGAAGTGAAGTCACTCAGTCGTGTCTGATTTTTTGTGAGCCCATGGACTAGCCTAGCAGGCTCCTCTGTCCATGGAATTCTCCAGGCAAGAATACTGGAGTGGGTTGCCATTTCCTTCTCCAGGGGATCTTACTGACCCAGGGATTGAACCCAGGTCTCCTGCATTGCAGGCAGACGCTTTACTGCCTGAACTACCAGGGAAATTGAAGGATAAAAAGAAGTGGCACAGAAATACCAGAGTAAGACAAGTATAAGTCAGATAAGAAATGACAGTTTTAGAAATAGAATAGAAGAAAATGTGAATGATACTAAGTAAGTCAAAAGCATAAGCTTTGTGATGGAACATGAAGAAAAAAATGGTGTCAAGATGATGTTATATGTATAGAAGGTAGTCCGATTTACTAAGATATTGGAGGAGGATCAGATTTGAAAGAGAACGTCATGAGTTAATACTTGGAAATGAGAAGAACTCAATTAGACAGTTAAGCGTATTGTTCTGACTTTTAGAGAAAAATAATGCAAAAAAGCATGGCGAAGAGTTATCATTACAGCTGTATGTTAAATTTGAGTTTGAATTTTATCCAAGCTAAGATTAAAGTAGTACACACTATTATGTTCAGTTGAAGAAAGCTCAGGATTCTTGTTTTCATTTTATTTTATTTTTTGGTATAGGAGCATTTCTACTATTTTATAAGAATATTTTCAAAACAATTCTTATAATAAAAACAGTATCTTTCAGAAAAAAAATTCATATATGTAGTAAATATTTTTCAAACAGAGCTTCATGGTATTGCCTCTTCTCCAAAGCAGAAGCTGTGATGAAGTCCTACAGGAAAGAATTGCATCCAATTGTGCAGCATTTGAATAACCAATACAGTCACAAAGCTTAATACAAATTTAGTGAAATAGATAGAAAATTGTTTCCCCAAAATCAACTGCTTTCTGATCACATGGATCACAGTCTTGTCTAACTCAATGAAACTATAAGCCATGACATGTAGGGCCACCTAAAATGGATGGGTCATGATGGAGAGTTCTGACAAAACGTGGTCCACTGGAGAAAGGGACAACAAACCACTTCAGTATTCTTGCCTTGAGAACCCCATGAACAGTGTGAAAAGGCAAAATGTTATGACACTGAAATATGAACTCCCCATGTTGGTAGGTGCCCAATATGTTACTGGAGAAGAGTGGATAAATAATTCAAGAACAATGAAGAGAAAGCCAAAGCAAAAACCCTGCACAACTGTCAATGTGACAGGTGATGGAAGTAAAGTCAGCTGCTGTAAATATTGCATACAAACCTGGAATCTTAGGTTAATGAATCAAGGTAAATTGGAAGTGGTCAAACAGGACATGGCAAGAGTAAATATCCACATTTTATGAGTCAGTGAACTAAAATGGACTGGAATGGGCAAATTTAATTCAGATGACTATTACATCTATCACTGTGGGCAAGAACTGCTTGGAAGAAATGGGAAAGCCCTCATAGTCAATGAAAGAGTTCAAAATGCAGTGAAAGTGAAGTTGCTCAGTCATGTCCAACTCTTTAAGACCCCATGGACTCTAGCCTACCAGGCTCCTCCATCCATGGTATTTTCCAGGCAAGAATACTGGAGTGAGTTGCCAGTACTTGGGTGCAATCTCAAAAATGATGGAATGATCACTGTTTCCAAGGCAAACTATTCAATATCACAATAATCCAAGTCTATGCCTTAACCACTAAAGCTGAAGAAGCTGAAGTTGAATGGTTCTATGATGACCTACAAGACCTTCTAGAACTAACACACACACAAAAAAAAAGATGTACTTTTCATTATAGGGGACTGGAATGCAAAAAAGTCAAGAGAAAGAAAGAAAGTACGGGAAAACTCTAGACCATTCAGATATGACCTAAATTAAATGCCTGAGAAAAAATGTGAACAGAAGAAAAGCAAAAAGGTAAAGGAGAAAAGGAAAGATATACCCATCTGAATGCAGAGTTTCAAAGGATAGAAATAATAGATAAGAAAGCCTTCCACACAGCCCTCAGAATGGGAGAAAATAATAGCAAATGAAGCAATAGACAAAGGATTAATCTCAAAAATATACAAGCAGTTCCTGCAGCTCAATTCCAGAAAAATAAATGACCCAATCAAAAAATGGGCCAAAGAACTAAACAGGCATTTCTCCAAAGAAGACATACAGATGGGTAACAAACACACGAAAAGATGCTCAACATTGCTCATTATCAGAGAAATGCAAATCAAAACCACAACGAGGTACCATTACACACCAGTCAGGATGGCTGCTATCCAAAAGTCTATAAGCAATAAATGCTGGAGAGGGTGTGGAGAAAAGGGAACCCTCTTACACTGTTGGTGGGAATGCAAACTAGTACAGCTGCTATGGAGAACAGTGTAGAGATTCCTTAAAAAACTGGAAATAGAACTGCCATATGACCCAGCAATACCACTCCTGGGCATACACACTGAGGAAACTAGATCTGAAAGAAACACGTGCACCCCAATGTTCATCACAGCACTGTTTATAATTGCCAGGACATGGAAGCAACCTAGATACCCATCAGCAGATGAATGGATAAGGAAGCTATGATACATATACACCATGGAATATTACTCAGCCATTAAAAAGAATTCATTTGAATCAGTTCTAATGAGATGGATGAAACTGGAGCCCATTATACAGAGTGAAGTAAGCCAGGAAGATAAAGACCAATACAGTATACTAACGCATATATATGGAATTTAGAAAGATGGCAATGATAACCCAATATGCAAAACAGAAAAAGAGACACAGATGTACAGAACAGACTTTGGGACTCTGTGGAAGGCGAGGGCGGGATGATCTGAGAGAATAGCATTGAAACAAGTATACTATCAAGGGTGAAACAGATCACCAGCCCAGGTTGGATGCATGAGACAAGTGCTCAGGGCTGGTGCACTGGGAAGACCCAGAGGGATGGGATGGAGAGGGAGGCGGGAGAGGGGATTGGGATGGGGAACACATGTAAATCCATGGCTGATTCATGTCAATGTATGGCAAAAACCACTACAATATTATAAAGTAATTAGCCTCCAACTAACAAAAATAAATGAACAAAATAAATAAATAAATAAAATTTAAAAAAAAGAAAGCCTTCCAAAGAGATCAATACAAAGAAGTAGAGGAGAACAATAGAATGGGAAAGACTAGAGATCTCCTCAAGAAAATTAAAGATTCCAAGGGGAATTTCATGCAAAGGTGGGCACAATAAAGGACAGAAACAGTATGGACCTAACAGAAGCAGAAGATATTAAGAAGAGCTGGCAAGAATACAAAGAACTATACAAAAAAACGTCTCAATGACCTAGATAATCATGATGGTGTGATCAGTCATCTAGAGACAGATACCTTGGAGTGCAAAGTCAAGTGGGCCTTTGGAAGCATCACTATGAACAAAGCTAGTGGAGGTGATGGAATTTCAGCTGAGCTATTTCAAATCTTAAAAGATGATTCTGTGCAAGTACTGCGTTCAATATGCCAGCAAATTTGGAAAACTCAGCAGTGGCTACAGGACTGGAAAAGTCACTTTTCATTCCAATCCCAAAGAAGCACAATGTCAATGAATGTTCAAACTACTGCACAACTGTACTGCTCTCACATGCTAGCAAAGTAATGCTCAAAATTCTTCAAGATAGGCTTCAACAGTATGTGAACCAAAAACTTCCAGATGTTCAAGCTGGATTTAGAAGAGGCATAGGGACCAGAGATAAATTAGCAACACCCATTGAATCATAGAAAAAGCAGGATCATTCCAGAAAAACGTCTACGTCTGCTTTATTGCCTATGCCAAAATCTTTGTGTGAATCACAAGCTCTGGATTTTTCTTAAAGAAATGGGACCCACACAACCTTACTTGCCTCCTGAGAATTCTTTGTGCTGGTCAAGAAGCAAAAAACTAGACAAGAAAAATGGACTAGTTCCAAATTGGAAAAGGGGTATGTCGAGGTTGTATATCCGCACCCTGCTAATTTAAATGCAAAGTAGATCATGAGAAGTTCTGGGCTGGATGAAGCATATGCTGGAGTCAAGATTGCCAAGAGAAGTATCAATAACCTCAGGTATTCAGATGACACCACCCTTATGACAGAAAGTGAAGAGAAACTAATGAGCCTCTGGATGAAAGTGAAAGAAGAGAGTGAAAAAACTGGCTAAAAGTTTTTTAGCCAGTTAACATTCACAAAAGGAAGACCATGGCATCTGGTCCCATCACTTCATGGCAAACAGATGGGGGAAAAATGGAAACAGTGACAGACTTTATATTCTTGGGCTCCAAAATCATTGCAGATGGTGACTGCAGCCATGAAATTAAAAGATGCTTGCTTCTTGAAAGAAAAGTTGTGACCAACCTAGACGGCATATTAGAAAGCAGAGACATTGCTTTGCCGACAGGTCCATCTAATTAAAGCTATAGTTTTCCAATAGTCATATATGGATGTGAGAGTCTGGACCATAAGAGAGCTGAGTACCAAAGAATTGATGCTTTTGAACTGTGGTGTTGGAGAAGACTCTTGAGAGTCCCTTGGATGGCAAAGACATCAAATGAGTCATTCCTAAAGGGAATTAATCCTGAATATTCATTGGAAGGACTGAGGTTGAAACTGAAACTCCAATATTTTGGCCACCTGATGAGAAGAACTGACTCATTAGAAAATAACCTGATGTTGGGAAAGATTGAAGGCCATAGGAGAAGGGCATGATAGAGGATGAGATGGTTGGATGGCATCACCAACTCGATGCACATGAGTTTGAGCAAATTCTGGGAATTGGTGATGGACTGGGAAGCCACGAGTGTTGCAGTCCATTGGGTCACCAAGAGTTGGACATGACTGAGCGACTGAACTAAACTGAAATCAACTACTTTAAATAATTTCTGCAAGTTTTTTTTTTAAGTTATTCATTACTAAAACTATGAAAGCCTGAACTATCTCTATATATCTCTAATGGCTTATATTTTGCATAATATTCCATATAGAGAGACATTTAGAGATCAGGTATATAGAATCTCATTTTATTTGAAAATGTAGGAACTTTTAGTAGGTGCTAACTCAGAAAAGGCCTTTCAAGTTATGAAACAATGATAGTTTCATAATTACATTTATATCAAGCTAACACTGATAAATATAAATTATTGAGTTTGTTAAGGGTTTGAGTCAGAGAAACTATATCACAAAGATATTAAAGTTTTGAAGTATGACTAACTGGAATTCAAGTTGCCTTCCACCCATAAAGGGTACCATAGAGGTTGGTTAGTTCCAATCTCTGGCTCTTAATCTTTCCTGCTGCTTTATAGGATAATAATAGTTGTGCCATGAACATAAAATGAGATAATGAAAAAATCTCCTAGTACAGGGTTAGGAACAGAGTAATGACTCATTTAAGTTATTTTTATTATTATCAATAAGTAACCCTAGGTCAGACCACTAAAGCTTGTCTAGTTTAAAGAAATAAAGAGAGGTCTTTCAGAGTGACCAATTGTAACACGACCCCAAAAAATAACTGGTCTCACAAGTTCTCTAGTATCACATGTTTAACTCCTGAAGATGTTTGAACATTTACATTAAAGATTTATCCAACTGTTAGCTGTTTCTTAAAATCATCTCTACTTTTCATAATTTGTCATGACATTAGCATATGTCCAATATACTCTATGTGTCTCTCATGTGCAATACAATTTTAACATAAGCAAACCTATGTAAACTGCTAAACTGTTTTTGTTTTTTTTTAACTACTTCAAAATGTGTCAAAACCATTTTCTCCCACACTGGTTTTGATAGTAATAAACTTTAAAAGAGATAAAGTTTGATAAAGATTTCATTGAAAGTAAGCAAGCAAGCAAATTTTGCAGATTTATAATGCTTATATTACTATAATATCAGGATATATAAAGAAAAAGCCATGAATATTTACTCTATGCAGATGTCCTCAAATTTATTGGCATTTTTATTGTAGAAAGATTTAACTCAAGCAGTTAGATCTCACAACAGAAAAGAAGGTTGCAATCACATGAGTCTTCCCAGGTGGTGCTAGTGGTAAAGAACCTGTCTGCTAAAGCAGGAGACTTAAGAGATATGGATTCAATGCTTGGGTTCAGAAGATCCTCTGGAGTAGGAAATGGCAACCCTCCAGTATTCTTGCCTGGGAAATCCCATGAACAGAGGAGATTGGTGAGCTATAGTCCATGTGGTTGCAGAGTCAGACATGACTGAACATCTGAGCATACAATCTTCACTTCGATTTGCCTTCAATATTGATTTTTTTCTAAAATGTATAGAAACTTATAGTATCTGGAAAGTTTGGAATGACCAAATAAATATTAAAAAAATAGTTAATTCTGATAATCATTGAAAATGTTTTCTGAAGAAAAACTGTGAATACATTCTTCCTAATGCTTCTCCTGTACTCTTTTTCCAAAGTCTGAATTTACTAAAAATATCCAATTATCTTTTTATAATTGAGTATTTTTTATAAAGAATTTAGAATGTACACACATCCGAGCAGTATACAAATTTGTATGTAATCACTAAAACTATCACTAGGTCATAACGGCCAGATGAAATGAAATGGACAAGACAGATATCTTACAGAGAAAGAAGGCTATCCTAAATGAAGAGAGGGAAAGGGGGTAGATGGTCTGATGATGACATGCAAAATTTCCAAAATAAATTCTTGACTCTCAAAAGTTTAAAATTCCAAGGCAGTTTCAAGCTTGCAAGCTAAATAAAAGAATTCAAAACTAGAATGGTAAACAAAGATATAATCTTTATTTTAAAATTTGATTACTTATGGCTATATTATACATATGCATGCTATATATATATATACATGCAATATATATTTTATACATAGACTATAACTAAAATTAATTTGATTTCCACTTCCAAGTAAAATTCCATGCTTGCTTTTTACATTTCAACTGGTGGAGGCCAGTTATTGAACATTTGATTAGTTTTCACATAATATGTAATTCAGTTGCAGAACTTGACAAAGAGTCAAGTTGACAAAATGTTGTTATTGCTATTCACAAAAAGTACAATATTTATAGATTTTTTAAATTCAATGCATTTTTAGCATGTCATATCAATACAGCCTTTTTCCTCGGCACTCTTCAGCTAAACACATGTGGCAGCTTAGGGTAGATAAAAGCATGATAAGAAATGTTTTGTTTATATGTGTGTGTGCTTAGTCGCTCAGTCGTGTTCGACTCTTGTGACCCCGTAAACTTGGAGACCCTATGGACTGTGGCCTGCCAGGTTCCTCTGCCCATGGGATTCTCTAGGCAATACTGGAGTGGGTTGCCATTTCCTTCTCCACGGGATCTTCCTGACCTGGGGATGGAACCCAGGTCTCCTGCACTGCAAGCAGATTCTTTACCGACTGAGCTACAAGGGAAGGTTTGTATATGTAGGATCTTCTAAAAGTTAGAAATCTAAGAATCAAGATATGTGCACATGTCAAAATATATATACTTCCATAAATAATCTGAGTGTCTGCATTTGAGTTTCTGATAATATCTAAGTTGCTTACATTAATAAAAGGGCTTCTAGTAAGTTTCTTATTGTCAAAACCAGAAAATGTTCCTTATCAAAAACAAGATCTCTCCTAAGATGCTTCTATATTATGTTATATGAAAACTGTAAGTCAGAAGAGATCCTTACTGTCTCACATGGTCAAGTTATTTTATTTTCCACAAAAGTGTTCCCCAAAAGATGTACAAATATACTGGTGTACAGCATTAACTGTTGAGGAATTAGGTACAAGAACTTTCCCTGAGGAAGAGGATGTGAACATCAGCACATGAGGATCCCACTGAAGTGTTTGGTCCAGTGCACTTTCTATTTAATTTCACTGTCTGATACGCAGTGAAGAACTAAATCTTTAAAATTTAAAGACTGCATTGTCATTTAATTCACATAGAAACAACTCAAGCAATATAAAAGTGGTATGAGGTAAGAAGTTAAAATCTAGTAGGGTTCTAGAATACAAAAAAAAAAAAAAAAAAAGCTAAAGTAATACATGCACCTTTTCTTGAAATTTAGTACCTCAGAAAATAAAATACACAGCAAAAAAAAAAAATCAAAAAGTAAAATTTCATTTTAGCCTTTGAAGTATGTTTACTAAGGTAACGATGCTGAAA
Organism: Odocoileus virginianus; assembly: GCF_023699985.2. NCBI lineage: Eukaryota > Metazoa > Chordata > Mammalia > Artiodactyla > Cervidae > Odocoileus > Odocoileus virginianus. The sequence goes on from NC_069698.1 coordinate 21,624,188, forward strand.
ATGTGGTTTCTCGAAAATCATTAAACCATTACATTATCAAAGAGATTCAGTGTGTGTTTTTATATGTATATACATATATATGTGTGTATATGTGTATACACATGCACACATGTTTATGTACACATTAGACAACATGGCAACACATCAATATGGAAATGATTTACTAGTCCTTCAGAATGAGTGAAATACAATTTCTATTTTTTTTTTTTTTTGCAGGTTCTTGTCCCAAAGGATTGAGATTGATTGCTTTGTACAATTCATGGTGACAAAAAGATTTACAGTTTTTGATCATATCTCCTAGTATAGGCATCAACATCTTGAGGTATTACTTGAAAGACTGTGCTCGTTTTAAGATAAATTGGTCCCAAGCAGAACCTCTGGTGAGCTCCTGGGCTCATACTGCAAAGCCACGATTTGTTCTGACATTGTGTTTCACTGCTTTGGTCAGCCCTCCTAGGTCATACATTTAATAACAAGTTGATGGATTTATATATATATGTGTGTGTGTGTGTGTGTGTATATGTGCATGTGTATATATATATATGTATATATAAATATGTGTGTATATATATATGTGTGTGTGTGTATATATATATATATGCATGTGTATATATATATGTATATATAAATATGTGTGTATATATATGTGTGCATGTGTATATATATGTGTGTGTGTATATGTATATGTATATATATACATATATATATATGTGTATATATATATATATGTATATATATATATATATATATGGTTCAAAGTTTCTTTAGAAAAATATTCTGTTGTGACCCGCAAAAAAGTAAAATATGGAGGACAATACCCAACACAGAATACAGACAAAGACATCCTAAGACAAAAATCTATAAAGGAAGTGACCTATAAATATTGAGTAAACATTTTGAGCTTGTTGTCCTTTCAAATATGAGTGTAGTTATATAAAAGGAGCATAAATTTAGGTAGGAATTGAATTCATAACTGAATTTATCTAATTTTAAAAAATCTACCTACTATTACTGTGGCAAAACACTGCCCTTTCCTGTAATTATTAGTGGTTAATTCTGTTGAAAGTAGAATGTGTTTTGAATGTTAAATTTAAGGATCTAAATAGATTGGTTTGTTGTTTATAATACTATACCACCTTCTTTTTTTTAAATTTCATTTTTAATAGAAATGGTCTTTATTGTTGCAAATGTCTTCATGTAAAATTTCAATGATAGTTTAAATAATATTGTTTCTTTAATTTAAATAAAAATATAATACTTACACTGTCTAATTCTAGAAGGCCCAATGAAGAGGAAATTACGTATCTATAGAATTATATTAAACAAGTCAATATTTGAAAAATACTTAGATATTAAACTGTATCACAATTTAAAAAGAGCATTTATATATCAATTAAATAACAACAGTTAAAATAAGATATAAATCAAAATTACTTTTAAAGAGAAAAAAACAAGCAAATGTCATGATATCATTGTGGCTGTCCAGGGTTGGCTACTGTGAAAGCTGAATTAAACCTTCATGTGACCCTAAATCCTTGAGCCTTTCCAGCATGAGTGACCCTTCTTCTTTCTGGGAGCTGGAAGATTCTGGGGAACTCTGATACTTGCAGGCCTCTGTGTGTTGTGAGTGGAATCAACAGGATCAAAGAGGTCAGTCAGAAAAGGCTGAAACTTAAACTCCCATTTCACTAGCATCTTTTCTTTGACTGGTGATCTTTCTGTCAAGAGAGGCACCACTCAATTTTCTTAAACTCTTTCCTCACAGAAAAACGTCTGATTTTGATAGAAGGAAATGGTTCTTTCCAATTCTTTGTCCATGTCTTTGGGCGTCATCCTATAAAAGTTGCCCTTCAAATATGTGCAGTTCATATTTCTATACACTTTGGGATGTTTCTTCTCTATTTCTAAGCAGTGAATTCTTTCTTCAATTGATTTTCTATGAAGTTGCAATCCATGTTCATACTTTGGGCAGTATTTGATGTTTCATCTGAAGTTTCTCAATCTTTCAAGCTGTGTATTTTCTGACTAAAGATACTTTCTCAGTTTGGAGACTTCTTATTTCTCCTGTAAATTCTTCACTCATTTGATTTTATTCCCCTAACTTTCTGGATGCTTTATGGTGGGGGTGGGGGGGAGGTTGTTTTTGCTTCCTCAGCTGTGCCGAGCCTCTTGTGAGACCTTAGTTCTCTGACTAAAGATAGAACCCGGGTCCTTAGCAGTGAAAGCGTGGCGTCCTAACCACTGGATCACCAGGTAATTCTTTCTGTTACTTTTTCTTTTCTTTTTTTTTTTTTTAAGGAAACATCATCAGTGAATTTTTTTTTCTCCCTCAAATCAAATCCTGACCCTAGCTAGACCCATCTTCTGATATAGTGTTTTCCTATAATTTCAAGTCACCATCCATCATGCAATCTTCTCTACAGAGATTGGCCAAATTTACCACATTCAGCATGGTTTCTGTCAGAGATTTTTTTGTAGCCTCTCTACCACTTTATGTGTTCGTCTTATGCATTTTGAGTTTTCAGGCATTTCTTTCTGTTCCTTCAGCTCCTGCATTCTGCTTCCATCCTGCATTTTCTTGAGCAACCAGCTGCAGACTTCTCATATGGTGAGTATTTTCATTCGAATTCTCCTTATGTTTCTTCAAAAGTTGTTCTGCATTGGTCTAAAAAGCTTTCAAGATTCTTTTTCCATTAGTCATTTGTGACTGGGAGGGGTGGGAAGGGGATGCTGATGCATTTTTGAGTGATTTCATCTGCCCTTGAGGGCAAACCATCATCAGTCTATGAAACAAAAGTGTAGGAGCTTACTTTTCTGTACTTTTTTGAGGAAGTCTACTGTGTCCTAAAGTGATGACCTGTTCATTTTTTTTTTCCTGTTCATATTTTTAAGTGCTGCCAAGTACAGCATTTATAACTTCAGAGTGTTGGCCCCCACAATAGGCAACTTGAGGGCTTCATAGCTTATGTAATTAGTTCAGTCTTCTCACTGATTTTTTGATACTTCAACCCAGGCAGAAAACCTTTAGAGTAGTGTTTTTATTTTGAAGTATGTCAGTTCTTTAATAATCCACCACAGCAGTAAATACTAGAATCCTCCAGAGACCTGAGACAAGAGTGATGGAACCCCAGGACCTTTGCACAGTGTGAGAAACAAGAAACTGCTAGTTTGATCCTCAAGGTGTAGCAGATTTCAGGCTTCAGCACCCTTTCTGCCACAGTGGATGTGGGAGACAGAGGTTCTGGCCAGACTCACTGACTGTTTCTTAAAGGAAAGAATTCAACTACTATCTGGGGTAGGAAGGAAGAGACTGAAGAGGAGTTTAGTCCGGACTCTGGTCTCTGATGACACGGACATATAGCAAGCAGCTTAATCCAGAATAGGGAGTCAAAATAAGACGAATGGGAGGGGGAGAAGGGGCAGGGCTACGGGGCCAGGGTGCCCTGGAACCTCAAATTGGACAGGCTTGCTGTTCCCAAGTGTGTCCCTGGAGCAGAGGAAGGTCTCTGGGTGCCTGTGGATAGAGTTTCCACTCTGAGGTTTCTCCTCTGGTAGAGAGAGAGCTGACAGCATCTGCAGTTTCCGCTTTAAACAGAGGTTTGTGTGTGTTTTTACACTGTGGTAAAACATATATAAAATTTACCATCTTAAAGCATGTAGCTCTGTAACAATGAGCACCTTCACCTAATTATTCAACTGCCACCATTATCCATCTTCAGGCATGTTCATAATTCCAAACAGAAACTCTGTAACCCTAGGCAATGAACCCCATTCCTGCCTCTCACTGCTGCTGCTGCTAAGTCGCTTCAGTCGTGTCCGACTCTGTGCGACCCCATAGACGGCAGCCCACCAGGCTCCCCTGTCCCTGGGATTCTCCAGGCAAGAACACTGGAGTGGGTTGCCATTTCCTTCTCCAATGCATGAAAGTGAAAAGTGAAAGTGAAGTTGCTCAGTCATGTCTGACTTGTAGTGACCCCATGGACCACAGCCCACCAGGCTCCTCCGTCCATGGGATTTTCCAGTGCCATTGGCTCTCATTAGCCCCCAGTAATCTCTATTCTACTTTCCGTCTCTATGAATTTTTCTGTTTTGGTTGCCTCATCTCTTTGTGTCTGGTTCATTTCACTTAGCATCATGTTTTCAAGGTTCATCATGTTGTAGCATGTGTCGGGATTTTCTATGTTTTTAAGGCTGATGTTTTATCATTTCATTGTATGTATACAATGTATGTTGTTAACATTTGGGTTGTTTCCATCTTTCAATTATTGTGAGCAATTTTTCCATGAACACTCGTGTGCAAGTATCTCTTTAGGTCTCTGCTTTCAGTTATTTTGGGTCCATACCCAGTAGTAGAATTGCTGAATTATTTGGTAATTCTATGTTTAGCTGAAGAATTATCAACTGTTTTACATTGTATTGCACAAGGATTCCAGTTTCTCCATATCCTCACTATCTCTAATGCATGTGAGATGGTATCTTATTTTTGTTTTGATTTACATTTACCTAATGATTTGTGGTGTTGATCATTATTTCATGTGCTTATTGACCATCTGTATATCTTCCTTAAAGAAATACTTATTCAAGTTCTTTATCCATTTTTGAATTGGATTATTTGCTTCTTATTGAGTTGCAGGAGTTCTTTATACACTCTGGATATTCTTTATAAGATATATATGCTTTACAAATATTTGTTCTGGGAATTGTTATTTCATTTTCTTGATGAAAGTACTTTTGATGTACAAAAGTTCTTTTTCACTTTATTTTTTAAATTTAGTGAAGTTCAATTTATCTGTTTTCTTGTTGTTTCTGAACTTTGGTGTCATATTCAAGAAATTACTGCCAAATCCAATGTTATGATGCTTCCCATATGTTTCCTCTAAGAGTTTTATAGTTTAAGCCCTATGTTTAGGTTTCTCTTGAATATATGTTTGTATATATGTAATGTAACAGTGCAATTTAATTCTTTAGCATGTTCAGTTCAGTTGCTGAGTCGTATCTGACTCTTTGAGACTCTATGGACTGCAGCGTGCCAGGCTTCCCTGTTCATCAGCAACTCCCAAAGCTTGCTCAAACTCATGTCCATTGAGTTGGTGATGCCATCCAACCATCTCATCCCCTGTCATCCTTTTCTCCTCCTGTCTTCAATCTTTCCCAGTATCAGGGTCTTTTCTAACGAGTCAGTTCTTCAGATCAGGTGGCCAAAGTATCTGTAGCATGTAGATAACCAGTTTACTAGCACCATTTGTTGAAGAGTCTGTCCTTTTACCATTATCTCATTATTTCAAATGATAAACATTATACTGTGCCTTCATAATTCTGAAAGTGATACATAATGCTAATGCTAGCTATATTTATAGACTGCATAAATGGAACCTCAGTAAATATGGGATAACCACAAAATATAGACATTGTGATTTTTTGCACCATAAAATAATAATTACTATCAGTCTCCTGAGAAATACTAAAACTAAGCAATATAGTATAGTATTATCAAATAAAAGAACCTCAACTTACTCTTCCTTCTGTTATAGTAAATGCAAAAATGGTGAATCACAAAACATTTAAATAATAATTAAACATATTTTGTCAATAAAACTTAAATTTGTGCATCACCTACATTTATAAATTAAATAAGCAAGCAGCAAAATATTAAAAATCTTCAATTACTTAAAAGTAATAGTTAAGTTCTCAATATGGTTAAGGAAAAATTCTGTTGAAAGGTTGGACTTTTGACTACAGACACAATATTGAAAGTATAATTGGATATTTATTTCATAAGCCAATTAATTATCAAGTTATCACTAAAGTAAGTTAATGTTAACTGTCTGTTTATTCTCTTTGGCAGATAAGAATTTATAACATGAGCATAGTTTTTTTGTAATTGCATAAACTGTGTAATTTTAAAGAAATATTGAAAGTTGTTCTAAAATATTTCAAGAATAACTTTAAATCACATATAATTTGTATAACTGTAACTCGTAAATTACATAAACTTCACAATGATTCCTTATTATCTTCTGAGAATGTTAGCTTCAATGGGACTTCTCTAGCCCATACATAAAATATTGTTCTCGTTACCCAGAACAGTTTATGTTCTCCCTTATATTTCTACTCTTCTGTAAGGAATACACAAACTTTTCCTGAGAGGCATAAAATTCCATGTGAAGTAAAGTTTCAACCTTATCTCTATGTATGTATTTTAATGTGGGAATTATATTCACTTATATTTATTAAATTATAGCTGACCATGTGTCATTTTTGAGTTATAGTATGCCTTTTTATTTATTCAAATCTGTATTGAAATCAATCCATTTAAAAAGCAATTGCATTAGATTTAATTATTTTCAGCCCTGAAATAATCAATTTTCAAGACTTTTTGAAACCATACATATATATTTAATTATGCATTCCTTTTTATTTGGCTATTTCTGTTTCCCAGCCGTAAGATAACATTATAAAAAATAGTCACAAACAATGGCTTCTTTTGCTGGATTTTCAAAGTATCATATGTTGAATGTTATGTTCTCTTAGGAGAAAAATATGGAAAAGTAGTTTTGTGAAGATCAGTAAATATAAACTTGTAATTGGAGATTGTGTTTTTTTCTTTGCATGAAAATCATCTTATAATTCTATGTGCTAGATGTGCTGAGCATTTCCAAGCAGAAATGGGGCTGAGAAAAGATAAAAGAACTTAGCAGTAATGATACTCTACAAACTCTGTCCTTTCCTCTGACACAATGACTAGCTTATAAATAATGCTCCAATACATATATTAATCATGATATATGAAATACAAAGAAGAGATTGCAAAATGTGGACTGGGTCTAAATTAGGCCAAGGTTATATGAGTACTATCAGTTCAGTTAACTTTATTCAGATTAATTAGCTATATGAGGACTGAAGGTTAAAAAAGTTGTAAAATTAATGCCAAATTTAAGGAGCATAGTAATACACTTAACTTCTTAAAGATAAAGGTTTGAGAATAAAATGGTCTGGTAATAGGTAAGGGCAAATATATCACCATTTTAAAAATGAACTTAATGAATATTAAAGTGTTAATAGCAAAAAGTGTTGCAATTTATCTTGAATCTTTTAAAAATAATATTACACAACTCCACTAGCAAGAACACTTGAAAGATAAGTTCAATATTTTCTGTTCTATATCAATTCATCTCTTTCTAGTATGTTAACTTTTCCACGGGTTTTCATGTGGAAGCTTGAGCTTTCTTAATCTTAAGCACTTCCTTAAGATTTTTCTCTTTAGGCTGGTATACAATTTATGATACCCATGAGTTTATAATTTTATGAAAATATATGTCTCTTAGATGATTCTGAGTCTTTTTTCATGCTTCAGATAACATTTCTGCATAGATGACAATTAGGTATCTACCTTCATCATTCACCTTAGTTCTGCAATTCATAATGGTTTTTTCCTATCATCTTTATGTGTTTTGGAAATTTCTTTTTGCACCTCCATCACTTCAAAATTAATGTATCTAAAATATTTATCCTTCTTTCCAACCACCTTTTCTTTTGGGCTTCAATATACCTGTCAAAATTACTATCAGGTTCTAAATATCCAAACTCAAAACCTAACAGTCCACTTACTTTTTGAGTCATTCTTTTTCCTTACTACATAAAACTAGTAAGTCACTATTTTTGTTAATTTGAGTTTTTACTGTTTTTTGTTTTGTTGTTGTTCTTACTACTAGAGTCTTAGCCTAGGACTGTTTCACCCAATATCCAGACTACAGCAATTATTTTCCAACAATCCCTCTAGCCTACAATTTTTCTGAACTTCATTTCAACCTGAACATTACATCTTCTCAAAGAAATTGTTCATGAAACTCAGCTTTGCAAGTTGATCAAAACCTTATTTGCTCCCAATGTGCTAAATGCAGCATGGAATCATTGTCTATATAGTTTTCAGTAAGCAACAGGGTGAGCTGAGCCAAAATTAAAGATGATAATAGCTAATAAGGCTAAATATGAAGGTTTCCACATGGGTAAGAAAAACACTACTCTGGGTGAGGAAAAGCTGGCTCAACAGAAATTTGTGTTTTGTTTCTGCTTGTTTTTTAGGTAGACTTGAACTGACTCTAAATTTTTTAAGCATTTTTGTGAAATGAAGTTGCCCACAAGGAGAGTTAATAATTCTTGTGTCCAGAAAAAAATAACTTCTTTTTACTTCATACTGGCCAAAATGCATCTTGAGAATTGCTTTAAATTTGGGGGGGGGGGGGGGTGGTAGCAGAGAGCTGCTTTAATAATCTAATAAACTAAACGTCATAAGTGAAAGTATTAGAAAGATGTATGTTCTGCCTAAAGAGAAGAGTTAGAAGCTCATAGTAGCTCTATTGAAATATTTAAAGTCTGTCATGTAGAAGACAAATTAAATTTATATTGTAGACTCTAGAGAACAGAGTAAGATATAATAAAATTTTGCCTCAATATAAATAAAATATTGATAATAATTGTAGCTGTTAGTTCCTATAGCCTGCATTGCAGTTATATATCTACATTGGCGGAAAAGCTTTAGTTAATATCTATTAGGAAAGTTATCTCAGCTCTACCAAGTGAGAAAACATCTAGGCGAGTGAAAGGACTTCTCCAATCTCTTTCCAAATACTTTGTATATTGGATTTGGATATTTAGCTTTAGTTTAAAAAAGATCACTCCTTGATAAATCAATAAAAATCCAGCAAGACATCCTTACATAACTCAAACCTTCAATTTTACTGAATATTTAAAAGTGCAATTCCAAAGTTCTGTATTCTTTATATTTTATCTTTTTCCCACTATTTTATAGAAATATTATTTCTCCTCTACCAGAAGTTTAATCTATAATTTTTTTCTTCACGATTCCCAATTTTCTCATTTTCCAATGATAATACCTTTCCAAATGTGATGCACAGTTTAAAATACAGGTTATATGTCATTTTCATATATAAAAACAGAGATTGGCATTTCCCATCTCAAATTCATTGTAGAGGGAATTGATTCCTAGTGATAGGCTTCAGAATGATCTGACCACAATTTCTTCAGCCTTTTGCATCAATATCGATACAGCTAACCCAAATGGTGAGGGAGAGACACAGCTCCCTCGCCTTTGCACGTGTGTTTTCTAAAAAGTCTGAGAAGATCACATTTTCAGGCAAAGAATACAAAAAAAAAAAAAAATATGTAACTGATCTCTGTTTCAAGGGATGAGATGATTATGCTTCCTTGTCATGAATTGCCTGCTTGGTTGACACTTAGATCTAGAGATATTTTAATATCCTTACCAAAACCAAAATAACAATACTATACAATACAAAATAATTCACATTTACATTTACATCCTCTGTACTGTCAAATCTGGACTGCTAATTTTCTTTCTTTCTTTTTTTTTTCCTATGCTTTCCCATTGTGATTTTTTTTTCATTTATTTTTATTAGTTGGAGGCTAATTACTTTATAATATTGTGGTGGCTTTTGCCATACACTGACATGAATCAGCCATGGATTTACATGTGTTCCCCATCCTGATTCCCCCTCCCGCCTCCCTGCCCATCCCATCCCTCTGGGTCTTCCCAGTGCACCAGCCCTGAGTACTTGTCTCATGCATCCAACCTGGGCTGGTGATCTGTTTCACCCTTGATAGTATACTTGTTTCAGTGCTGTTCTCTCAGAACATCCCACAGAGTCTAAAAGTCTGTTCTGTACATCTGTGTCTCTTTTTTGTTTTGCATATTGGGTTATTATTACCATCTTTTTAAATTCCATATATATACATTAGTATACTGTATTGGTCTTTATCTTTCTGGCTTACTTCACTCTGTATAATGGGCTCCAGTTTCATCCATCTCATTAGAACTTATTCAAATGAATCCTTTTTAATGGCTGAGTAATATTCCATAGTGTATATGTACCACAGCTTCTTTATCCATTTGTCTGCTGATGGGCATCTAGGTTGCTTCCATGTCCTGGCTATTGTAAACAGTGCTGTGATGAACATTGGGGTACATGTGCTAATTTTCCTTTAGGCATGCCATTTTAAAATGAGGCTCATATTATGTTCTATTAAAGTCCTTTCACGGTCTAGCTTGCCTAAGAAAGAACAACGACAACAAAAACAAAACAAACGAGCCTCAAGTTTTTACTTTTACCTAAAAGTCCTGAATTCTGTTTGTCATTCATTTCAGTAGTCCTATTCCTGCAAAATCTGGATTAAATTATCTGCTTCTACCAGAGAATCTCTTCTAATTACTCCTGAACATCACTGAAATCTTCCCTTTAAAAGACTTCTTTATCATGCTGATGGATACACCTTTGGAACTACTTGTCTTTCATTTACAAATTTCTGTACCCTCTTTTCACAATTAAGTATACTATTTCTCTTCTCTACTTTTTTTTTTTTTTGGTCTTCCTGTTTTTGGTATATTTTTCATCAGAGGGTAAAATGTCTGCCTGCAATGCAGAAGACCTGGGTTCCATCCCTGAGTCAGGAAGACCTGCTGGAGGAGGAAATGGCAACCCACTCCAGGACTCTCGCCTGAAGAATCCCAGGGACGGAGGAGCCTGGCGGGCTACAGTCCACAGGGCCGCAAAGAGTGCGACACTGAGTGAATTCACTTTCACTTTCAATAGTAATTGATGTCTTCATAAATTCATAAATGAAATCAACTTTAGAATATACAGTTATAGAGACAAGAGACACAGTTCACACCTTTTGTAAACTCTCATCCAGTTGGGAAGGAGAAATAAATGACTGTCAAATTCAGCCTGGTTAGAGGTACTTCAGTAGATTTATCTACAAGTGGTACTGAAGTCCACACACTACAGTTTTCAGCTCTAATCACTACAAACTTAAACCAAACCTGGTCTTTCATAGGTGGGTATATTCATGCCTTTCTGAAACATTTCTCTTCACTTTCTTCCTAATATCTCTTGAATATAACTAGAGACCTGCCCTAAATAGATAGTGTGTGCTTGCATACCTACTCATGAAGTCCTGCCCAACCCCTGTCTACAACCCCATGGACTCTAGCTCACCAGGCTCTTCTGTCCATGGGATTTCCCGAGCAAGAACACTGGAGTGGGTTGCCATTTCCTTTCCCAGGAAATCTTCCTGACCCAGGGACTGAACGCATGTCTGCTGAATTGCAGGTGGATTCTTTACCAAGAGCCACCTGTGAAGCCCCAAATAAATGATGGTGACATTGAAAATGATAGAAATAAAAATTAATCTTTATAATTTGGCTATGAATGGAGACTGTTGTATATAGGAAATTCATAGAGATGAGAAGTTTTAAATATTAACTTTAAGTTGGTTGAGACTTGAGAATGTTTTTACCCTTAAAAATTGTCAGTAGGGCAGAGATCATTTATCATTGCCTATATCCTTAAATACATTTTATGTATATGCATTTTTAGCACAAAAACTGATTAATTTTTTAACAAATAAGCAGAACCAAAACAGAGTTAAACCTACAAAAGAATTATTAGAGGAAATGTCTGAAACAAAAAGAAGCAGCAGAAGGAAGCAGGGAGAGTCTTTGGATGAGATTTAAGTCTCTTGACTCTGAAAATGAGGTGAGAAAGAAAGGAGAGTCAGAGTCTTAGGCTGCAGCATAGTTCTAAGGGAGGCTGGACCAGGCCGACATAACGAACAGAAAGAGACCTCTAGGAATACTGAGAGGGGTGTGTGTGTGTGTGTGTGTGTGTGTGTGTGTGTGTGATTTTCATCTTCAATTCCTTTAAGAGGAGAAAGAAAACAACCAAAAGATCCATGGTTAAAAGAACAATTCAGTTCAGTTCAGTTCAGTCGCTCAGTCATGTTGGCAAAGTAATCAACTCTACTTGCCTTCACTTCCATTTCAAAAAAACACAAACTTTAAAATCATTGGTTAGCTCTTTTTTATGTTAACTAATTGAACTGTGGTGTTGGAGAAGACTCGAGAGTCCCTTGGACTGCAAGGAGATACAACCAGTCCATCCTAAAGGAGATCAGTCCTGGGTGTTCATTGTTTTCAAAATTTCACGGCCAAGTATATGACTATTTACTTGATATTTGCAAAGTACTTTAACAATAAATGCAATTCATATTATTTCTACTCTTCTTATTTAATAATTTTCTGAAGAGAATCATTGATAAAAGGGCAAGTAAATGTTAAAAATATATGTATATTTTTTTTCAAATTCTTCTCAAGTAAAAAAAATGACTCAACATTGTGATTTCTGAAGCCACAACTGACAGAGTAAATCAAACCTGTGAAAATACCTGTAAAAAGGAATAGGTGGATGATTTGAAAATGTATCACAATGTTTTTTAGAATACAAAATATAGAATACATATAGAATACTGAACACAGAATACAGATTTAAATGTAGTATGGAGACTAAATATAGGAAAATAATGCTACTAGCTAGGTCATTATCAAGAATATCTAACAAATCTGATGAGGAAAGTGTCTGACCTGAAATTTAATGAGAGCTATATAGAGAATGGAGAAGAAATGGCAACCCACTCCAATATTCTTGCCTGGAGAATCCCGCGGACGGAGGAGCCTGGTGGGCTGCTGTCCATAGGGTCGCACAGAGTCGGACACGACTGAAGTGACTTAGCAGCAGCAGCAGCAGCAGTATAGAGAATATGGAAAGCAAAAGTTCACACCAAAAAATGGATAGGATAAAGACTTCAGGAAATTGCAATAATTTATTGGGTGAAAGGGCTTCCCTTGTAGCTCAGCGGTAAAGAATCTGCCTACAATGCAGAAGATGCAGGAAATGCAGGCTCGATCCCTGGGTCTGGACGATCACTTGGAGGCGAGCATGGCAATTCAGTCCATTATTCTTGCCTGGAGAATCCCATGGACAGAGGAGCCTGGCAGGCTACAATCCATGGTGTCACAAAGAGTCTAACATGACTGAAGCAACTGAACATACATGCACATTGGTAAAAGAAACAGGAAGGCAATAAAAATATACTTGCAGACACACATATAAAAGCATACTAATAGCATTCTTATGAATAAGATAAGTGTTATGTATTTTTTTCCAAATAAGTCACTATTAATGTTTCCTGCATTGCAGGCAGATTCTTTACTGTCTGAGCCACAGGGAAGGCTCATACCAACACTACTAGGACCCAACTGGATTAGAAACAAAGGTTGGAAGGCATTTGTGAAGAGATGACTCCAAAACATGTTAGAGAATTATACACTGAGAAATTTCCATGCTAAGTCACTTCAGTATGTCTGACTCTTTGCAACCCTGTGGACTGTAGCCCTCCAGTCTCCTCTGTCCTTGTAATTTTCCAGTCAAGAATACTAGAGTGGGTTGCCATGTCCTTCTCCAGGGGATTTTCTCAACCCAGAGATGGAACCAAGTCTCCTGTGGCTCCTGCATTGCAAGTAGATTCTTTCCTGCTGAGCCACCAGGGAAGTCCATACAAGGAACTCAGCCTTACTCAAACAGGTCTGGTCTTTATCCTTTGCTTGTGAGAGGTAACCTTAAACCCTTGAAATATCCTAAATGATAGGAATGTCTTTGTTGTTCAAGGTGAGCCACTCTGACCACACCTAGTGGTTTTATGTTAAAAAGGTGATTCAGGTTGAGGTTGACTTCACCTAATTGTCTTAGGGTAGGGTTTGGCCACAATAAAGAGACCAGTCATAGGAGAAAGGGCATATGAGTTATGGTGGGGACTTTGACCACGTGATATCAGCTCCTTCTGGGTGGAAGGATTATACAGGTGTCCCCAACTCCAAAGCTATAGACCAGTACCAGTTCATGGCCTGTTAGGAACTGGGGCACACAGCAGGAGGTGAGCAAACAAAACTTCATTTTCTACTTCCCACCTCTCACATTACTGCCTGAACCATCCCCCTCTGTGGCCTATGTTGACCATTGTCTTATTTTTGAACCACATCTCTTGGCTTCCAAGATGCTATTCCATACAAGTACTTTTCTTCTTAACATTTTTATTGCCTTTCAAAATACATATTTGTTTCCTGTCTTATTCCCTACAACAAGTTGTTACCAGGTTTTTCCTTTGTTCCCTTTCTCTATAGTTGACCATTTGCCATCTCATTCATTTTCATGGTTATCTCTTGTGCACATGCCTCTTAGATCTGCTAATTTACCCCCAACTTATTTTATAATTCTTGCTATTTTGGCGAGTTTATCTACACATCATCTCTTGGGTGTCCCATCACCACAGATTCAAGATATCCCAAAGTGGCCATTAACTTTCTCACAAGTAAGATATTCTATTCTTGGAAGTAGAAAAACTTCCACAGTTTTATTTTTATCAGATAAAAAGTAAGATTTCAGTAAAAAAGCAATTCTTTGAATCAATATAATTTTGTCATTTCACATTAAATTAGATTTCTTATGCCCTATTCATCTCTGTCATATATAGCTATACTTGGAGTAAGCACAATATGAAGTGTATTATACATAATGTATATACATATGTGTGTGTGTATATATATATATATATATATAACATATATATATACAGTAGATACTCAATAGATAATTACAACTTGGATTAATTATGCTGCATTTTAACTTTATTGTTCTAGTCAGGTGTTTCTAGTTTTTGACTCATAATCTCACAAATAAGTCTCACTTTTCTACCTAGCTCTCTATAATTGGCACCTTTGTTACACACTGCAGCTCTTGTTTCACCCCTGGATATATTCTTAGATCACCCACAACTCCAAGGTCTAGAGTATGCCTCATGCCTTCTATAAATGTTAACCTCCTTTAAATGTAGACCATTATTGAATCATTCAATGGGGCCCTGACATTTTTTTTTACACATTACTTATTATACTATTTATAGCATCATGTTATTGGAACAATTATATTCAACAATATGCCCTTCTACTCTGTTCTGATTGTGACTACTTTATTGAGAAAAATTATGGGCACACAGTAGACCTTCTAGAATAATTTTTGAATGATTAATCAATCTAATTACTCTATAGTACCTTAAAAATGTACCTGGGTGATGTGTAATGCCTAAAAGAGGGCATTCCAAAGCTTAGGTTTAAATTAGAGAATCAATGTGCAGAATTTGTTTTAAATAACAGCTGAGAAATTACTCCTGTGTCATTGGAAATATATCAAGTCTCTCAGGTCACTGGGGAAAGGATATTAGAGCTTCCATTTGTCTAGTTCCTCTAGTGGGTCTAGGTTAAGTGCTTTCATTAAAATATGTATTGTCTTTAGAAGGCAACTTACTGTAAAATATTACCTAATATGCAATCATTATTATGGTATGCACAGGGGAGAAAAATCAAAGCTCTTGATGCTGTTTGAAAAGGTACCAGGTGAACAAATACGATTTTTCTAACTGTGTTTTATTAATGGTGGAGGTGGGGTGGTTGTCAATTTTTATTTGATTGATCGTTCTTCTTTTTCCTTTTTAATTGGCCAAAACTTCCTAGCTATGGTAAGGTTGGACTAGCTAAAACATCAATTACTCTAGGAATTGCTGTTCCCTATAATCAGAAATAGTATATAATAGGGTTGTATATTCCACACATTGCATAACTTTCCTTAGTTTTCTGAAAAAGATATTAAAGTGAAGAGTGTTATCATCTCACAAAGATGTCATGTATACCATATACATATATACAGGCATACATATATATGCACACACACATATGCATTTTCTTAAAACTGTTTTTATGCTTTAAAACCACATATTTGAAAGCTTCAAAAGCTATACAAAGAAACCAACAACTTTCTTTGAGTCTTTAAGGAAATAACCTATTCTCAAAGTGACTATTCTCAGAAAATTATTTTTTCTCTCCTGATTTGTCTTACCTTCAAGATGATCTGATTCAAAATTATTAGTAGATGCTTCACAGCAAAAAGAAAGAATTGAAGGATCTTAAAAAACAAAATAGAAGTGGCTACATAGAGATTCCAGTATCTCCAATATTATATTTAAGCTTCCATTTTTATATTTCTGTGTCCATAGTTCATACGCACTAAGTAAAATAAATTTTGAAAGATATGGTGACTGAACCTTTAGTTATTTAGAAAAATACCTATAATGTTTTGTGCACAGTCACTCAGTCATATCTGACTGTTCGCAGCTACATGGACTGTAGCCTACCAGGATCCTCTGTCCATGGGATTTTCCCAGCAGGAATACTGGAGTGGATTGCCATTCCCTACTCCAGGAGTTCTTCCTGGCCCAGGAATTGAACCAGGTTTCCTGCATCTCGTGCACTGGCAAGTGGATTCTTAACCACTAGCACCACCTAAAAGCCCATGCTGGTATATGTATAATAATAGTTTCCTACACATTTATTAAAATATCAAATTTGATTTTAAAAATACTTTATATATGAAAATTATATGAAACATATAGAAATAATTAATATAAATTTCACTTTGAGAATTCTGCCTCACAAATTTACTAAAATAAATATTTATTTATTTATTTATTTATTTATTTATTGAAGGTGCAAGGAGAAGGGGACAACAGAGGATGAGATGGTTGGATGGCATCCACAAGGCAATGGACATGAGTTTGAGTAAATTCCAGGAGTTAGTGATGGACAGAGCATCCTGGCCTGCTGCAGTCCAATGGTTTGCAAAGAGTCAGACATGACTGAGCCACTGAACTGAATCATACATTGCTGTAATTATTTTTCTAATACTAACAAATAAATAACTGAATAGTTACTTTGTCCACCTGATGCAAAGAAGTGACTCATTTGAAAAGACCCTGATGCTGGGAAAGAGAGGAAAAGGGGATGCCAGAGGATGAGATGATTGGATGGCATCACTGACTCAATGGACATGAGCTTGAGAAAGCTCCGGGAGTTGGTGATGGACAGGGCAGCCTGGCAGGTTGTAGTCCATGGGATCGCAAAGAGTCAGAACCGACTTAGTGACAGAACTGCACTGAGGCTTCATTTATTATCTGATCTGCTTTACTCCCTCCTTGCTGCTTTTGGCAGGACTTCCCTGATAGTTCAATTAGTAAAGAATCTGCCTGCAAAGCCGGAAACCTTGGTTGGGAAGACCCTTGGAGAAGGGAAAGGCTATGCACTCCATTATTCTGGCCTAGACAATTCCATGGACTGTGTAGTCCAAGGGTTCACAGAGTGGGACATGACTGAGCGATTTTCACTTTGCTGCTTTTGGCAGATACCTTAATTTACATACCCTTGTGCCAAGTATTCCATCCTAGCTGCCAGAGTTTGCCCTGCTTAAACTATCTCAGCTATCCAATTTAAGGAGTCTGCTTTAGGAACCCTGACCTTAGCCTATAGAATCTGCCCTCTGATGCAAACTGGGAATGAACAAGCAAACACGTTGTCCTGGTTTTGTTTGTTTGTTTTTTGCTGCGTTTTGGGGGAAATTGGATTTTTTTAGATTAAAAGTTTGCCCTCGGTAAATTTGTCAGTCCCTCCACTCTCTACCACCAGAGCTCTAATTTTTTAATAGTGATCTTTACTATGCAAAGGAGAGTATCAAGGTGCCCAGACTTCATTATCTCCTATCATTGCACCCTGGGCTATTGCAGCACAAGTTGCCAGGTTGAAAACCAACCAACCAACCAACCAACCAACCAACCAACCAACCAATTGAACCAAAAAGCTAAAGCATTAAAATGTTTAAAATTTTCTGCCCATTAAATATAGTACATGTACACATTTCTAGATTTAAAATGAATCACCAAAATGGAACAAGGATAAAGGATAAAATGGATACCAACAAGGATATAGCACATGGAACTCTGCTCAATGTTATATGGCAACCTGGGTAGGAGGAGAAATTTAAGGACAATGGATATAGGTATTTAAATGGCTCAGTCCCATTTGCTGTCGATCTGAAACCACCACAACATTGTTAATCAGCTATACCCCAACAAAAAAAAATTAAAAAAAAAAATACAGTGCTGATGAGGAGCCCAGCCAATGTTTGAAAGCATGTTATTTTTTTTTTTTTACCTAATTCTACCTGGACAAGGATGAGCTATGAATCTGGGTCCTCAGATACACAGATATTAAAAAAAAAAAAAAAAAGGGAAACAAACAGACACTTAGCATTTTCAACCCACTATGTTGATTTCATAATTCAGAGCTAGTTCAGGTGCCCTGTCTAGTGGCTGTTCAATTCCATCCTTCCCATTCAGTTTCCAGATAGTAACCTCATTTCTCTAGTGTCCTAGTCTTTCTTTTGTCCTCTTTTCTAGGAAATCACATACCCTAAATCTCTGCTAGCTTGTGAGGGATTTATTCACTGAGGGTATAGTCCTCAAAATAACAACCCCTCAAAATGACTTTCAAATTAAGTAGCTACACTGAACTTAGCTACGCTGCATCTCTGAGTGTAAAATCACACCTGATATACTTGTATACTCTAATCTTTGCAGCCTGGCAAGTACCAGGGAAAAGATGGAAATAAAGTATTAAATAGTTAAAAGAAAAAAGATATTCTTTCAACCAAGAACACCTCATAAAGAAAATATAACTCCATACAACACAATTTCTCATATGGACTGTGGTCCTATATTTATATGTTTTAAACATAATCATTGATACAAATCAGAATGTCTCCATTTATGTTTAAAATACAACTATAATTGTGACATACAAAATCATCATGCATATTATGCCCAGTGGAAACATTTTCAGAGTAGCATATACAATTTTAAGTCCATGGGAAAGTGCTGTTCAATTTTACAATCTTAAGGTGTCCAGTTTGTCAAAAATGTTTTGTATCCAAAACTTGAAAACACCTGTAAAATAGTCAAGTGTTTCTTAAAGGGTATTTTCAGGTTACAAAAAGTCAATGTTCCACATAATCAAAAAAAGAAAAAAAAAAAAAAAACATTCACTCTGCTTGGGGAAAAAAATGGGGATCTCTCAAATAAATGGCTCTTAACAATGTTGAACTTCCAAAAAATCAATTTTTTCCTGTGCTATTATTCATTTGATAGATTTTACTACATCATAGCCCAACCTCATAAAACAAGGATGAACAAGATATTTACCAAAATATATCCATGATTAAGTTTTATTTATTTGTGTAAAGCCATAGGACATGCACCTCTAAGCATGAACAATTGGGCCATGTCTGAGATTCTCTCTCCTGCTGTCAGCTAATCTATACATCCTCAATCTTCCTGATCCATATACCCACAAACAACAGATATTTCTTTTGTTTTGGAAAATTCATCATGTTGTTTTTGGATTTGTTTGTTTGTGTTTTTTCCTGCACTGGCCAGCATGGTTACAAATAAATGAAGCTTTTATCAGCAAATACAGGTAACTATTTCTATGCACTTGAGGGAAATGATCAATAAATTCCACTACATTGAAGTTTAAAATGTGTATATATCAGAGGCTAGAAAACAAAAAGAAAAGCCACATCCAATGGAAGATAGTTGCTATATTTAAACTAGTATTAGTTTCTTGAAAAATAATTTGATCTTGTCCTCTAAATTTGAATATTTGCCTATTATTTAATCTAGCAATATCATTATTGGGAATCAAGTACTTCATTTACAAGACTTTTCAGGTAAGCACAGTTATTAAGAGAAAACAAAACTGGAAAAAACTTAAATATTCAACAGAGAAGGAAGGATAAATTGCGATGTTATATTCATTAAGCATAATACTATATAGCAGTGAAAAATCAATTAGTAAATAAATGAAGGGAAAGTCATGAAAATGAAATATTGATAGGGAAAAGAGAAGAATACATTTGGAATAATTTATATAAAATTAAGAATCACAACATATTTATAATAAAAAAGAAGAAATGTAAAAAATAAATAAGTAAAAGTGGTTAATCTTAAGAAGAATGAACATCAATGGAGAGAAGCATGGGGAAAACGTAATAGTTTGGTTATTAGTCAATTACCAACTAAAAATTTGGTAGTGGATAAAACATACCACTAAGAGGAACTAAAGAGCTTCTTGATGAAAGTGAAAAAGGAGAGTGAAAAAGCTAGCTTAAAACTCAACTTAAAAAAACGAGATCAAGGTAGCCGGTCCCATCACTACATGGTAAATAGATGGGGAAACAGTGGAAACAGTGACAGACTTTATTTTCTTGGGCTCCAAATTCACTCCAGACATGACTGCAGCCATGAAGTTAAAAGGCACTTGCTCCTTGGAAGAAAAACTATGACCAACCTAGATAGCATATTAAAACACAGAGACATTACTTTGCCGACAAATGTCTGTCTAGTCAAAGCCATGGTTTTTCCAGTAGTCGTGCATGGATGGATGGGAGAGTTGGACCACAAAGAAAGCTGAGTGCTGAAGAATTGATGCTTTTGAACTGTGGTGCTGGAGAAGACTCTTGAGATTCCCTTGAACTGCAAGGAAAAAATTTTCCCTAAAGGAAATCAACCCTGAATATTCACTGGAAGGACTAATGCTAAAGCTAAAGTTCCAATACTTTGACCACCTGATGCAAAGAACTGACTCATTGGGAAAGATCCTGGTGCTGGGAAAGATTGAAGGCAGGAGGAGAAGGGGACAAGAGAGGATGAGATGGTTGGATGGACATGAGTTTGAGCAAGCTCTTAGAGTTGGTGATGGACAGGGCAGCCTGGTGTGCTGCCATCTATGGGGTCGCAAAGAGTTGGACATGACTGAGCAACTAAATTGAACTGAAAATGTACCAGGTAAATATGCAGTAACCATGAGTCAGGAAGCAGAATAAAGGTAAGAACACTGCTTTTAGACTATTTATAGAGTTTAACCATTTACCTGGTGCTGTTTTAATGTTACTTAATTTCACCTCTCTTTAAGGGGGTCTATCTACTGCTTATTGACTTTTGTGACCTCAGGACCATCCTTATGCTTGTTGTTTACACTCAAGATTTCTTTTTAAAATTCAGATTACCCTATAAACCACATAAACATTTCCCTACAGGCTAATATTACCAGCAGCCTAGAATGATCTTAGCTCATTTTGAATATAATTTACTTTGTTTTTATTTGTGCTGCTGTTACTATTTTAGCTTTTTTCATTTTTATTTAAAAAAAAGGGAATTATCATATAGTAAATCTCCAATGTAATTAGAAGATTGTAATTTTTAGACCATGATTGTTAGAGAAAATCTCTGCAATGTTTCAAGAATGACTTTTTATTTTTAATTGGTCATACTTGATTTTTAGGGTAGCCATGAAACAGTGGGTTTGGTAAGTTTAACTAAATGCATAGCAGTGATTTCCTGCTGATTCCAGAGAGAGCATGATGTCTGCAGCAAAATCCACACCTATGAAGGTCCTTTCTGCCTTAATCACCTTATGGGGGCCCAAACTCATTTCTACAGCTAAAAAAAAAGACCAAGAAGGCCTTATCTTCTCCAATCCTCCAGCACTCTTTCCATGGTCTGACTTTCTGAGATTCAGGCAATTGTTTTCTGAGTCTTTCCAAGATATCAGCATTTTGAAAGAGCAATGAAGATCAGAAGGCCAAGGGCTTGGCATTCCCTGAAGACTCAGCCCTTGTATGCCAATGATTCACCCTGCATCTCAGGACACTACAAGGTCCTGTGGCAATCTGAAATGGACAGAATCAAAATTTTACTTAATTGGACAAAGTATACACTTTCCAAAATACTTCATCACTAAAACCATATCTCATTGCAAGCTAACTTTTGGGAAAATGCTATGGTTGTTTTAATTAAAAAGAATGAATACACACAATTTTCATTTCTAAAATGTATTTTAGTATCTAAAATAAATTACCAAACACTTTATACTTGAAACTATGGTATATACAATTCAGACTTACAGATTTGATCTTTCTACTCTCAGTTTCAGCTCCAAAGAAATCAAAAGCCAAAATCTCACAGAACCAGTACAATCTGAAGCATGGTTTTAATCAACCACATGTAATGCTTAACCATCAGAAAACTTGAAAACAAAGTTGGTAACTGCTCACAGTACCATTATCTGCATTCCCAAACAAGCAGAATGTGTCATTCAGAAATGTTTCAATTAACCATATTTGTTTTGCATGTTTTATATTACTCCTTCATATATTTGATACATGAATAAATACACACACAAGTTCTATGTTTAGAAAAACAAAATATTTGGGCATCAGTACTTAGTAACATAGATATTTACTAGTAAATACTAGCTTTTCATTTAGTTAATGATTTCATTAACTAAAATGACTTTCATTTTGTCTTTATTTTCTAAAATAATGTTTGATGTTAGAAGCTCTTGTTTTTGCCTTCTCCTTTTAGGATTATATTATTGTTGTTGCTGTATGGTTGGTAAATCATGTCCAACTCTTGCGACCCTCTGGACTGTAGCCCACCAGGCTCCTCTGTCCTTGGAATTTCCAAAGCAAGAATACTGAAGTGGGTTGCCATTTCCTTCTCCAGGGGATCTTCCCAACCAAGGGATCAAACCCATGTCTCCACTGTTGCAGGCAGATTCTTTACTGCTGAGCTATCAGGGAAGCCCCAGTATTACATTATTACATAAAAGTATTAGTTGGGCAGTTATTGTATGAGATTCATATGAGCTATTTTATCTTCTTTTAATTAAGTAGGATGATATCTATGCTACACTTTTTTTATAGCTTTTTTATGATTTTGCTCTGTTCTTAGTATCTGTTTTCAGAGAAGAATAATTGATTATCTGAATCAGAAGAATGTGTGAATTGCAGACTATCCAGAGTGAAGAAAAGCAATGATTTACAAACATCCACACTTATTTGATATTAAAATACAAATGTATTAAGGCTTAACTGGATTTTTGTCATGCAGTTATTTGGATGTGTATGTTTGTACTCATTTATAAACAGAAGAGGGAAGAAAAGTAAGAGGCACATTGATATTTGCCTGAGTATATTTTTGAGTTTACAATACTTAATTAAACTTAACATTTTAAATAATTTAAAGTTAGATTTCACATTAAATATAACCCTTAAAATAATTGTACACAATGTATATGCAAAATAACTTTATCCCCTAAAACTGTTAAAATAGTTGATATTCTTTTTCTGATTTGCATAATGAATATTGACATTTACACTGATTGTAAAGCAAAGATATCATATTTATGTTTTGTATACATTTTTAAAATCTTAGGATTATCTGGCTTGCTGTGGTCCCTGGCGTCGCAAAGAGTCAGACACGATTCAGCAACTGAACTGAACTGATTATCTTTTATATAACATTTTAACATTATCTTGAAAAGGTGTGGTAATTCTAAATCTTTGATCAAGGATCACCTACTCATTTCTCTGACTTCTTACTTTTCATGGTGGTCAGAAGAAGCTTTATGCTCTTGAAAATTTAATACCACTGATAGTTTTCAATTAATATTTATATTTTATTCATTTCATACCATAATAGCATGCCTAATTAAATATTATTAACTGTTTATATTGTTATCTATATACTGTAACAATATCAACACACGTCTATATTCTTATAATATAGATCTAATGTTACGATCCATATTAATGTGCCTATAATAAAGTGAAGTCGCTCCGTCGTGTCGGACTGTCTGTGACCCCATGGACTGTAGCCCGCCAGGCTCCTCCATCCATGGGATTCTCCAGGCAAGAATACTGGAGTGGGGTGCTATTTCCTTCTCCAGGGGATCTTCCTGACTCAGGGATCGAACCCTGGTCTCCTGCACTGCAGGCAGACTTTTTACCATCTGAGACACCAGGAAAGAACAAGCAAGGTAATTTATTTAATAGGTGTGATTGCTCAGTCATGTCTGACTCTTTGCGACCCTGTGGACTGCAGCCCACTAGGCTCCTCTGCGCATGGCATTTTCCAGGCAAGAATACAAGAACAGGTTCCCATTTCCTACTGCTGAAGATCTTTCTGACCCAGGGATTGAACCAGTGTCTCCTGCATCTCCAGCATCAGAAGGCAGATGGAGAAGATATCTAAACCCTACTCTTGAAATGGGACTCAGCAATCTGCTTTTCATTTAGCATATTTTCCAGAAATACTCATCCATTCAGCTGCTGTTGTCTTCTACAAACAGATTGAAAAACAGGAATGTTTTCAAAGCTCTCTAGCATAGGATGTGCATTTTTCAAAAGATGTCAGAGAATAAGATGGGTCACAGGAAAGAATGAAAGCTGAATGTGGCATCGACTCCAGTTATAGAATAAAAGACTCTGTTTTAGTCTTTATAGTGTAACAGTTGCCAGTAGTATAAAATGAATTTGATGGAGCACCAAAAACATAACAAGTTGAATAAAATGTATTTTTGTTGATGAAAAAAGAAAACAATCTTGTGGGTCACAATTTCTTGATCCTGTGAATTCAGATTCCTTTGAAGGGTATAATATTGATTTGTGGAGTGTCTTGCTATTACTAAAAGCAATTCCCTTTATTCTGATGCTTTTCTCTTGCAAAAAAGAAATGAGATTATACAGCTGATATCATTAGAGCAAGAGCAAAATTGCATTAAAATGAAATGTTTTCAGAATTGAACATGAAAGTCAAAGAGTTTACCTCCCCATCTAAATTTCTCAAGCCTAGAAACACATCACAGAGTAAACTGAGATCAATTCCCAAAGGAAAATAAAACAGCTGACCTTTATTTTCAAAGTTATTTTTCTTCAGTTAGTTAAGAAAATATAAACCTTTATTTTTGCCTTAGTCTAAAACCTACAGTTTAAAACAAATAGAACTATGTTCTATTTCAAAAATACTACTTCAAAATACGTTCTAGAAGAATGCAAAGCTATCTGGTATGACAAGTTTTCATATTATTTAGATAACAGTGTTTCCTTGTTAGAAACACTCAAGCAATCTTCATGAAGCTGTAAATAAATAACAACATTAGGTTTTGGGGTCAGTTTTTGATTTTGAAGTCACTTGATTACATTATTATCATTATTATCAGTAAAATAAATATTACTATTATTGCAAATGTAGCAAAGCCATGCTGCTTGATTCTTAGTACTATGCTTTTAATAATTTTTCTTCACTATATTATCTTCATTAATAAAAGCTTCAAAATACAACCTTATCATAGTTAATATGATATTACATTGATGTTTGCTTTTAATTAGCCAATACCACTTATTTCCTGAAAGTAACTTGCTCTGTTTACCTTGTTTCTCTTTTGTTGAGTTGTTACTTTTTGGGGAAGAATGAAAAGGGAAAGAAAAGTCTCTTCTCTTAGCCAATTTTTCTCAGTTTTTATGAGAGAATCATGAGTATTCATTCAAAGATATGTTCAGAATACCTACTTTGTGGCAGGTGCCATCAGGTGCTGGAGATCTGATGAAGAACAAGCTAAATATAGCTTGTCCTTACACAGCTTATTGTCACACATAAGCTAATTTTAGAAAGTGGGAAGCACTACACAGTAGTGCCAGGGAGAGGGATCAGTGGAAACAGTAGACCTTAGAAAAGACAAGGGAAGGAAGATCACTCTGAAAGGAGAGAACTGACACTGAGGTTCAAAAGAGAGCCTCCTGCCAGGAGGAAAAAAAGTTAGAAAGATACTGAAGGGCCAAAGAACTTGACATGTTTAAGGAAGAAAACACCAGCATGGTGAAGCAAAGAGCAGAGTGACCCATGTGCTATAAGGTCAAAGACCAAGACAGAGCTGGGCCAGGCACCTTCCTATTTTTTTCAATAAGTTTAGCTTTTATTTTTCAGGCAAGAGGAAACCATTCAAATTAGAAGGAGCGATAGGAATGGAGATTTATTCAAAATGCTACACTGTGTTAGCAACAATGATAGAACATGTCTATTATCGTTCCATGGGAAACCAGCTACACAAAATGATTCCTAAAAAATTTAGAAAATGCTAGAAATCAAGTTAAACTTTTGGACAATCACAGTATCATTACTCTCTTAAATATAGAATATTCTCATAATGTTAAAAGCTGCTTAAACTTTTGCTCAAATCCCCAAATATATCTAACCTCAAATTTTAGTTTTCTGGTGGTATTTGGCATCTCTTTCTGGAACCATACTTTGGAAAATACTTATATAGAAAAAAGTATTCAGTATTACTCAAGTGAGTCATATCATTGGAATTCTTTTGCTTTGTTTCAATATTCCTAACTACTAAAAAATTAAATTTTAAAAACTTACTCTCATATTAAAAATGTGCCTTACATTCATTACTTTTCATACACCTGAAAAAGTCACTCATAATGCAATTAACCCTGTTTAAGGCATGAATGGGATAATTTCTCCATGAGCTCTATTCTATTTCATGTCCTCAGAAGGCAACTTTGGCATTAAATATGGATAAAGTAATAGTTTTCATAAGGATATCCAGTATTAGAGTGTTAGGATGATTTTAATTAGTCTCCATCAGCAGGATAGGTTTACCTGTGTGCTTGTCCATGTGAAGTGCATGTAAATCCTGAACCATCACCTATGAATTTAAATCAGAAAGCTCATCAACTTCTGTTGGCAAGGTGAAAGATAAAAGCCACAGAAGGACCTTCCTAGCCTCTGTCAGTAATGATAAACAGCATTAACTGCTTCTGTAGACACTAATGCTGCTATCTTGGGAACACAGGCAGCTACCATGAGAACTTTACAGCTTCACTAATCATACTTTTGTTTGTCACAAAACAGAAAATAAAATCTCAACAAAGAAGCAATAAATATTAGCATTTATGAACAAAAGAAGGTCACATAAATATGTAGATCTCCCAATATGCAATGCATTCTTCATTAACCAAATATCATGTTCATTATTATAAGCTGTTATTCTAGGAGAAGGAGACAACAGAAGTAAGAGCAAATTAAATGAAAGCCGGGGCAGAGTCAGATGTGTAGGAAGCATTTTCCATAAAAAGAGCCGGTGACTACAATAAAAATCAATGCTTTAATGTTGTGAAGTTATTTATTTGCTTAAAGGGATTTTCAGTAGCGATAAATATTCCAAATCCTGTGACATCAAAATACCAAACTTTTCTTCTAGTTCATTGAAAAATTTGTGTTTGTGGCATTATATTTTAAATTCAAATATATTAAAATTCTATTTTCTCACTTCAAGGCAAAATATTCATAGTGAATTAATTTAATAACATTGCTTACAAAGTTTAAACAACACGCATGGTAATTTTAATATTTAATATACAGAGACCCAAACAATATTTTCCCTTAAAAGCATACCAGGATGTTATATCACTAAACTACAAAAACACTAACAAATTCAAAAAAGAAAATAAGACATCATGCATATGTTTTTTATTTTCAAATACATATGGCTATAAAGTTTCTGTGATAGCTTACTTTTCATCTTCTTACACAAAAATATTAAATTCCTAGTTCTTTGAAAGACTTCTCTTATGTTCAATGGTTTCATTTTCCTTTTACTGTTTTCCTTTTTTATATTATATTTCTAATATGTTTCACTTTTTTTTCTCCTCTGCTACATTTCCAACATGACTAACAAGGTGATGGTTCAAGTAGTTAGAGTAATCAACTGATTAGTTAACTATGCTACTAATTCTACAAAAAATCTTATATTATGTCCCTGCTGTTACACTATTACTTCAATTGCTAAATGCTGTTGGGATATAATTAATGATGTTATGTTAAAACTCAAGTGCTGTTAGGTAACCTGCATGAAATTTAGAAGACATATATAACAAACCAGAGCATATCCTTTAAAGGTGCACCTAAACCACAAAACAATCTAGTGTAGATAATCTATAGTCCAAGGGTTAGGGTGTTTTTTTTTTTGTTTCTTTTTAATAAGCATTTATTTTTATTACCTGTAAAATGGGTTAATAATAGTACCTATTTCATATAGTCCCTGTAAGAATTATTACACATGCAAATGAAAGGCTTAGGATAAAAACTGATCATGAAGTGACTATTAGTTATTATGATCTACTTGGATAACTTCAAATATGGTTATTGAAACATACAAAATCATAAGAGAATAATCACAAGTATATTCACTGGTGCAAATATACTGTAATGTGTTATATAAATATCATATAATTGCCTAGGAGATATGATATTAAAGTATTAGTGGGAGGGGTTAATAGGCTAAGTTATCTGGAGAAATGAATTAGGAACTAAGTTTTTTATAATTTTCAGAAAGATTATTTACATAATTGAAATGAGAACATACTGTACATTCACTAGTTATTAGACAAGAAATCTGAATTGATCTCAATTTAAAATGTTTTTTCTTAGTTTTTATTTTCAACTTACATAAAAAAAATAAATAAAATAACCTTCTTTCACTATCTTATTGGGAAGAGAATGAAAGGTATTTATTGGAAAAGAGGAGAATAGACATCGGAAGAAAAACTATTCCAACTCTCACCACACTTTTGAGAAGGTCATAGCAATTGATTTCAGGTACTTTCTAACTACAGATTTCTGACTCCTGGTTATATCCCTATATAAGTATATGGTATATGTGGTGTTGTAGGAGCCTCTTGATGAAAGTGAAAGAGGAGAGTAAAAGGGTTGTCTTAAGACTCAGCATTGAGAAAACTAAGATCATGGCATCTGGTTCCATCACTTCATGGCAAATAGATGGGAAAACAGTGAAGGACTTTATTTTGGGGGCCTCAAAAATTGCAGATAGTGACTGCAGCCATGAAATTAAAAGACGCTTACTCCTTGGAAGAAAAGTTATGACCAACCTAAACAGCATATTAAAAAGCAGAGACATTACTTTGCCAGCAAAAGTCCGTCTAGTCGAAGCTATAGTTTTTAAAGTAGTTATGTATGGATGTGAGAGTTGGGACTATAAAGAAAGCTGAGCTCCAAAGAATTGATGCTTTTGAACTGTGGTGATGAAGAAGACTGTCGATAGTCCCTTGGACTTCAAGGAGATCCAACTAGTCCATCCTAAAGGAGATCAGTCCTGGGTGTTCATTAGGACTGATGCTGATGCTGAAATTCTAATACTTTGGCTACCTGATTCGAAGAACTGAGTCATTGGAAAAGACCCTGATGCTGGGAAAGATTGAAGGTGGGAGGAGAAGGGGATGACAGAGGATGAGATGTTTAGATGGCATTACTGACTCAGTGGACATGAGTTTGAGTAAAAGCCTGAAGTTGGTGATGAACAGGGAGGCCTGGCATACTGTAATCCACGGGGTCGCAAAGAGTTGGACACAACTGAGAGACTGAACTGAACTGAACTGAACTGAGGAGCCTTAGGGGCATGATGGTAGTAAACAAAGATTCATATTATACAACCACATTTATTTGAGTCTCACTCATTTTGATCCAAGTCATAGGGTTAAAAGTAGATAGAGCAGCACAGAATGCATGTAATGCTGACCTTAGAAATATATGTAATATGTAAGTACTCTGCATTCCATTACTTTTTCCCTAATTCTTATAGCATTTAAGCATTTAGTCAACCCACTCAGTGAAAGAAATATTATTTGATCCTGTATTACTGCCAGACACTACCCTGGGAGCTAATGATATAATGGTGAAGAAATAGGGTCACTTCCCAAGGAGTTTATGATCTTCTTTTGTCTCCAAGCAGCTTACAGACAATGGCAAACTAGTTTTAACACTGTGGAAACACATGGAAAGGGTGATTTACTTACTAAGCCTTGGTGTTATTGTATTTCTAAATAAAAAAGCTCAGGAGAGTATATTCTATTTCTTTTGTATCGCTTCTGCATATTACTTTAGTGTCAGATAGGAAAAAAATAAATATTTATGAAACTGAAATAATAATGTAATACATTTTCCTTATAAGTTGGTTAGCAATAAACAAATGTTGACTGAAAGTGAACTAAAAATACTTTACTTCTATGTAATCGGTTATTCAATAAGGACAGTCTTTCTCAAAATTTAATGATGTCATTAAAATGATATGATTGGAGGGTACATGATATGAAATATATGGATGTTACTTAATTTGGATATTACATGTCAAAACATACATCAAGAATTGGGGGGTTTCCCTGGTGGTTCAGTGGTAAAGAATCCGCCTGCCAATGCAGGGGACGTGGGTTCGATCCCTGAATCAAGTTTCCCATGTGCCACATGCGCCACCACTAAGCCCATGCACCGCAGGTATGTAGCCTGTTTTCTGGAGTCCAGGGGTCACTTCAGCTTTTTACTGAAGCCCTTGTGGAGAGCCTGTAATCCTCAACAAGCAAAACCACTGCAATGAGAAAGCCACACACTGCAACTAGAGGGTAGCCCCCACTCTCTGCAAGGAGGCAAAGCACACATAAAAAGCAACAAAGACCCAGCACAGCCATAAGAAAAATTATTAAAAGAATTAGACATAACAATTTATGATATGATATATTTAATGTCTTTGTCACAAAATGTTTCCTTTGAGAAATCAGTGAAAAATACATGTAAGGGTGCTATATAAAAAATAATAGCCAATGAGATAACTCAGCTGTTGTAATAATTTTAAATCTAGTTACTTCAATATCTATTCTAAATATGAACATTGATAGAAGATTAAAATTATTCTTTATATGCCCCAATTTTATTCCTGTTGTTAGTAGAAGTCTAAGATATAGGTACAAATAAAAAGACAGATAATAAAATATACATATATATGAAATTATATAGTGAAAATATTAATTTTTCTACTAAAGATATGTCATTCATAGAGTGACAGATAAAATTTGTAGTAATATTTGACATGAATTTCCTTAAAAGAGGCAAATTTAAGTCATTTAAATCAAATACTACTATTATATGAGTGCATCTATTTTGCTTTGAATTCATTAGGATACAAAGAGTCTTATTTATAAAGTATGGTGACATCTCTCCTGTGGTTAAATTTTTTTCTGATAAACGCTTTAGCACTTTCTCCTTTCAAAGACTACAAATGAAAAATTACGACAAATAACAAGCCTAACAAAACAACGTTCTGACTGTATTGTCATATTTATTATAAAACACTTGGCTCACTGCATTTTGGCATTTTATACAACTGGTTCTGACAGTGATTAACATGGTTTGGGCTTCTGCAGTTTCACCCAAGAGAAATAAAACACCAAAATCTCTGCAGGTGTGTAATGGGCCAGAGATTTACAATCTGTTCTGCAAAGTCAGACTTCAAAGACTTGAAAAACAAAAAAATCTTAAAGTTGGCAATGCCTCTATCATCACTATTATTTAAGGTGTTTTCTATATTTCAAGAGGAACTGTGTAGCTAATTGCAAAGATTTCATCTCCAATTTGACTTCTGTGCAGCTCTCCTCAGAAGACAATTTTCATTATACATCTGCACATTCCAGGTGAAGCAGGCATCACCTTTATGAAGCAGCAAACTAAATAATTATTTACTTGTACTTCCAAGGAGACTTCACTTGAAGTATACTGCATCATTTAACCGATACTAAGGAGTAGTTGGGAAGTGCCAAGGTAATTACCAAATGACAATCAGGCAGCAGCACCTGGGCTATGGCAGCCCCAGGACAAGTGCCCGTAATTGCTTCCATGATTGCTTGGTGTGAACCTAATATAAAACTTACCCAATTAGGGTCAGAATACACATGATAATTTCAATTATAGGAATGTTCATCTGCCTGAGAGCTGCTCACAGAAGAAAAAGTTCAACTAGTGCTATTTCAATTTTTAAATGTGAGAGTTTACCCATTTTCGTGGATATCAGGTCTATGCGTATGCCTGACGGAGTGCAAATTGCTCCATCTTTTAGAATATTCCACTTATGTATTTTCAAATGTCATCTTTGTAGTTTATTACCATCCCATGAGTAAACAAACAATGAATAAACAACATAAAGGAATATCACTTTAATGATAAGTCCCTCAGAAAATCAGTAGTAGGTTACTTTCTTTAAACTTGAATTCTGTTTATACATTTCAATGAAAGCACCCAGTAATCTCTCTGTCATCCACGGCTATTACTAACAGAAATGAAATAAATTGAATAATGGGCCAATATTTTTAGTCAATTTAACCACCAAAGGTTTTGATTGCTATGATATTTTGCCTGAAGTATAGTTCTCTCCTATTCAAGTACATTTGTTGAAAATTGTCAGGGTCATAGATGCACACATTAACCGTATCAGTCAGGGTGGCAAAGAGAAAAGCTTTCTTCCATTATAGCAGATTGCAGCCTTCATTCGAATATTTTCTGTCATCTCATCAACCTTGTTTAAAAGAGGGGATAATGTTAAAAGAAAAAAAAGTCCTTCAAATTCTTCATCCATAAAGAACTCCATGTATACTCTCTCAAAATATATACAGTATATATAGACACAAATTTGAAAACTGTCACACTACCCATTTTTAAGCTTTAATTTTTTAGGATATAAATAAGAATAAAATATTCATTTATCAAAATTACTTATTAAAAACAGAAACTGATGTGATACCTAATCACACATGTACTACCAAAGTTTGCATTAG
The DNA here is from genome assembly GCF_023699985.2 of Odocoileus virginianus. NCBI lineage: Eukaryota > Metazoa > Chordata > Mammalia > Artiodactyla > Cervidae > Odocoileus > Odocoileus virginianus. Next base: position 21,656,521 of record NC_069698.1, read on the forward strand.
TATGTGAACAATATTACCTGTCATTTACCAGTGTTATACAATTCTACATTTGATTATCTTCTTGTTTTTTCTAGGTTTTTGCAGTAGGAACAAGCATGCTACCCAGAACAAGCATCGAAACCACAACCTTATGTTCCTTGGCTTGGTTTCCTGACTGAAGTTATAGCATTGTATCTGCCAGGATGCTTTAGGAAATTTCAATCAATAATGTCAACCTGAAGCCAGCACTGACCTTACTGAACTTGAACTCACTGAAACATTTTATCACAAAGGTTGGAGGTTGTAATAATTCATTGTATTAATGTAAAAAATAGATCCTTTTAGGTTTATATAAAAGCCATAATTTATGTAGTGATGTTAATTTCGAGTGTATGATGTGCTTCAATTTCTCATTCTGCTTGCCATTTTGTGACAGAAATGCTGAAGCCATCTGAAGGTTACAAACAATGTTCACTAATAACGAGCTCTTATGTCCTTGCAGGTTTCACTTTGATGGATATCCATAGTGTTTCCCCATGACATAATTCTACTGAGGAAAAACATGTCTTGAAAACACAGCTTGTGATTTCACCTTCAAAGATAACTAGCATGATTTTAAAAACAAAGGTAAACTAAAAATGAGAAATAAATGTGCATTGTTATCATAATGTGCATTTAATCATTTTTATTACATGTCCTTCCAAATTTAATTGGCAAAAATAAAGATGCTATAGAAAAAAACACTTTATAGAGTGTTTCTTTGATTATTATTTTTAAAATCTACCCTTTTAGTCATAAAATAGTAATTCCACTCTAATGAGACACACACAGCATATTTCTCTGAAAAACTATCTGTTGTTTAATAGTCTTACATAAACAAGTCTCCACATTTCAATGTCCATTTTTGCATACACTGAAAAACTTCAATAACTCCTTTATATTTCTACTACCTGTCAGTTCATATTATAAGCATAACACAATGAAGATCTGTTTCACCCTAGATAATATACATGCTTCAGTGCTGTTCTCTGTAAACATCCCACCCTCACCTTCTCCCACAGAGTCCAAAATTCTGTTCTGTACATCTGTGTCATCAGGTGGAGAAGGAGGTGGGAGGGGGGATCGGGATGGGGAATACATGTAAATCCATGGCTGATTCATGTCAATGTATGACAGAAACCACTACAATATTTTGAAGTAATTAGCCTTCAACTAATAAAAATAAATGGAAAAAAAATGAAGATGACAGCAACCAAAGACACAAATGAAGATTCTCTCAAGTGCTTCTACAGTCCATATAAACATATAGAATCAAGGCCTTACATTCCTTTACATAATCAATAGTAGAAAACCAGACATGTTAAGATGTACATGATTTGGGTGAAGGCTAAACTGAGCCTTCAGTTTAGCCTTCAAATTAGACTTCTGAATGCTAGCATTGGCAGATTGGTGTTTGGAGACTTTAACTCTAGGGTAGTTCAACATGAAATGGTATCAGTTGAACCCACAGGTATTTTAAATAGAAGTTAGTATCAATTTGCGTTAGAATTGCCTTCCATACATTGTCCCACAGATTTCAATAAAAATGACCTCATTGGTTCACCTGTAACAGATGTCTATTTCAGTAAACTATGTAGGTTGTCTTCTTTCTCAATATACAAAGACTATGAAATGACTTTATATAAAACTTTATACAAGAAGGATTAAATTATTTGGAAATTCTGCTTGATATGATCACAAAAACCTATTATTTGACTAAAAATTTAATGCCTCCACTGCCATAGAACACTGTGTAAGCTAGGGACTCCATAAATACAGGATGAAACACAGGTGCTGATGAGACTTAGTACTCAGGCAGAAAATAGTTGTTGTAACTCATATACAAATTTAGATATTATCCATGACACCATGTTGGCATAAATGATTTACTTAAAGCATGTAATGAACTCAAAGAGGACGCCCTGAGAACCTGAGAATCTTCACATGAAATACTTATACTCCTCATAGATGTGTGTATGAATTTTTGTTTCTAAGCATGTATTTCTTTTTTATATTGTAATTCAATCATGTCAGTGCTACTGCAAATGTGACACAAGAAAATTATAACAGTATAAGAATCAAAACATGAAGCAAACACCTTTACACATATATAATGACAATAAATGTATAAATGATATAAGCAAACAGAATACACACTTCAGCTCACATTTTTAAAAATAATAGACAAAATTGAAACCTCCATTTTTTCCTTGCCAAGAATGTGCATTTCATTATGTAAAAGATTTTCATGCTGATTTATAGGTGAACATAAAGGGAAGTTATTAAGGACAGTCTTTCATTAGGTTTTTGAAAAGTAGTTTCTAAATATATGCATGTCAGTTTAATGAAAAGAGTGATGATAGCAATTTCTAAATGACCTACAGATGTGTTTGTATAGCACCTGTCTATTTCTATTGGGCACATTTTTTTCATTTAATTTCATGTATATCAAATGGCGAAGTGCAGGCAATTGCAGGTATAGTTCTTTGATATTTCGTATAAAGAAATCTAGCAATTTATTTAAAAATTACATTTTGATAAGTGAAACTTGGGCAGTATATGGAAAGGTGGGAAAGAGACTTTCTTTTTTATTCCAATTGTAGTGTGTGAAAGTGGAACTGTTTAAAGACATTCCACCTGCTTCAGCAAACATGCAGCTCCCCCTGTACTGGGGAACATCTGGTTTTAAGAAGGTAAAATGTAATTACTGAAGGGAGATCTGAGCTATTTCATATGCCTAATCTCATTGGGCAGGTTCTATAATTTGCTGGAGGTCCAAACAAAAGTTGCATGGGCTTAATTACTTTTGAAAAGCATTCCCAAAGCTGATGCTACTTCAAAGCCTATCCAGAGCTGTCAGTTTAAAAAAAAAAAAAAATTATACCTAAGAACCTCTTCCAGATAATTGAAATCCAGAAAATGTTAGTTTTCTGAAATACAACACTTATGCTCTCGCTTTCCGAAGTCATGTGGTAGAGATGGCTAACTATCTCCCAAATATTAACAAGGAAGAGTTTTGGAGGATGTAACTTCCCAGACAATGATCACATTTTCCTGCTCCACTTCAGTCATAGCCTCGTGACTGGTTTTGCTAATGTATGGTTTTTAAGAAGTGTGTTTCTTTTCCATTTTCTAAAATTCCTTCTGATGACCAGAAGGAAAAAAAAAAAGATTTCAAGACTCTGTGCAATTGTGAAACTACAGGATAGAATGATGTTTTATCCTGAAAAGCCACCCCTGACATACAATGATCATGTTGGCTGATTAGGCAGCAAAAAAAAAAAAAAAAAATAGCTTCTATTCTGTTTAACCACCATAATTTTGGAGATATTTGCTCTAGCTGCAAGTATTATTCTCAGAAGGTCAGAACCATCATTGTGCTTGCCAACTGTAGCTCAGAAAATCTATTCAATAATCACTCAGTACTTGCTATAGACCAAGAATTGTGCTAGTTCTTTAGAATAAAACATGCCTATGACACAGTTTTTGTTTTGTTTTGTTTTTCCTTATGATCTAAACAAGAAAAACATAAATAAATGCAGAATCATAAATTATATAGTATATGCAGGGGGAGTTAGGGAGGATAAACCTGTAGGTGGTAACATGATCAAAGGCAATAAATGAGAAATTATATGCTCAGGATGTTATATAGCAGGTGAGTCTCTTATCTGCAGGATGATTCTGAGGGAAGGGAATGGTTTTATGATCTCTACAACAGGTGGATGAATGTATTGAGGGCAACAAAGTCTAAAACTGAGAATAGCAGTAATCAATGCTCTTGTAATGTTCTAATAAAATGTAATAAAATAAAATGCACCATCATGGTAGTGGTGGTAGAAATGATTAATTTGATTGATTGGATTTGGGAGAGAGGGTGATAGTTTAGCTTACTTTAAATGGTTGTACCAAAAATTAACTGTTCAAGGAGAGGACAAGTTATTAATAGTAGAAAACATGATTGATTCAATGATTTTTTTTGTTAAGTTTCAACTGTCCATATGCTATAGAAGTTATGATGACCACCCAGCAGTTAAATGCATAAATCCAAAGATCAAATATAAGTCTGGCCAGAAAAGAATATTTGATTTATGGGAGTCAGATTTGTGTTTTTGTTTACTTCTAAATTTATACATAAGTTTTGAATATTTATGTTGTTAAAGACACTACCTTTAAATATAATAAAAAGATCATTATTTTTGAACTTATTTCATATTTGTTTAGTTATTAAGCAACACTATTAAATGAGTGGCTAGTATTGTAAATTCTAAACTTTGTCAGAAATACATGTTTTCTATGTTGTGCTTACTAACAGTTCTCAATGCTATCTTTAGTAATAATCTATAATATTTAATCTGCTTGTTTTATTGAAGTCATTTATATTCTAGAAATAGAAAGAAGTTCTATTTGGTATTTTCAAAAATGAATAAATCATTTTGTATTTATCTTTCAATGTGTATATACTTATTTTGGGGCTTCCCCGATGGCTCAGCAATTAAAAATCTGCCTATATCCCTGGGCTAGGAAGATCTCCTGGAGGAGGAAATGGCAACCCACTCCAGTGTTCTTGACTGAGAGATCCCATTGACAGAGGAAGTAGACTATAAGTCTATAGAGTCACAAAGAATCAGACATGATTGAGCATGCATTCGTATGCATACTTACTTTCTGGGACCTCCCTGCTGGCTCAGTGGTAAAGAATCTGCCAATGTGGGAGATGTGAGTTTGACCCCTGGGTCAGGAAGATCCCCTGGAGAAGGATATAGCAACCCACTCCAATATCTTTGCCTGGGAAATCCCAAGGACAGAGGAGCCTGGTGGGCTGCAGTCCATGGGGTTGCAAAGATTCGGACATGAATTAGCAAGAACAATTCTTATGCTTTAATTTTAATTTCCTATACAATATAGAATAGTTATCATATTATCAGAATCCCTGGCTACACCAGCATTACAGGAAAACTGAATTTAAATACTTCACTGAAGAGTTGAAGATATGTTTCCCTAAACAGACTTTGATAATCTGCCTGGTAGAATATTATTTATGCTTAAATATGACAATTTAATTTTTAAAGGAAGCTTTTGTTTCCACAGATCTAGGGTAACATTTTTTGTAACACTTACAATATGCTAGGCACAGTGGACAATGCCTAGTAGACACAGATCCTAATAAAATTTTGTTTTTTCAATTTGTTTATTGTCCATTAGTGGAGTTATAAGAGTTATAGTCTCCCTCCTGTCCCCTCTCAAATCTGTGCCCACACTGGCCTGGAAAAAAGAGAATCATAAAAAGAACTATTAGTTCTGATCTAAAGTAAGAGGGGTTTGTTTTTCATATGATGTCAGGACCCTTCCCTATCCCAACAAGAATTCCATTCACTGACTCATAATTTGGCCAAAGGTTATGCTCTAGAATACATCTTGGCATGTCTGATTTCCAAAAGGTTTAGTCCTTAATTTATTTCTAGTCTATGCACATTGCTTCTTGTCCTTGTCCATCGTCAGGGTGCCTCTTGATAAAATTGCTCTGTGCCGTCTCACTTTAGAGATGCAGTACAATGTTATAGTGAGAATGTGTTTTCATGGATTAGAAAATCTCAACAAAAGGATAACAAGACCAGACAGAGATTAATCCATTTCTTTTAGAAATGTTGCCTTTTATTGCCAGGTAAATATGCTCATTTGCATGGATGAAATATAGCATACTGAGTTCCTTAGCCCCTTACACCCTTCTCAGTCAAGCCTAACACCCATGAATCACTGGCAAGTGTCATGAGGCTGTAAAAGAAGACGTGCTGGTGAAAAGATTGGGCCAGGTCCCTTAGGACTTTTCAGACAATGATTTATATTTGTTTGAGTTTACATAACACCACTGTCACACTATAAAGTAGTTCAAAAGTGACCAAATGCTAAGCTGCAGTTGATTTTGCACAATTTCAGATCAAGCACAACTCACTGTCTACAAGCTTCTTTCCTATTTGCAGCTTCAATTTTTCATTGAAATCAATGTTTGGTTAACCAAGCACTAAAATAGCTTCTAAATCTTAAGTTATCCATTTCTGTACTACACGTATATTATACTCTTAATTTACAATTTGCTTAACAGCATGCAGTGGGTATGTCTTCATAATGAATATTTCTTGCAGATGTTACACACAAACAGCTTTTCTAAGATTAGTGCTCACTTTATCCCAAATTTGTTATCAATTTTATTGGCTATGCAGTTTCTTTCCTTTGGTCAATCACTCTTTAAATTGGCTAGTTTAATGCATCACAGCAAATGATTTTCAGAAATCATTAGGCACATGAAAATGCATATTCAGCTCACACAGTTTTAATTGACCCCATTCACACCTACCAATGGCACTGCTGCACAATCTGTCAACTTTGCTGCTCTTCATTTCAAGTTACAAGTTATTTGTAAAAATCTCTTCCCTGGACTTGCATTATATCACCTCTTTCGAAAGAACTGATGTGGTACTCTTTTGTTAATAAGGCTTGCCTTGGTTTAGCCAACAAGTTCTGAGATAAGTGAATCTAGAAAGCAAAACTCAGAATAGTTTACAGTGATGAGTTTCAAAGGGGTGAATTTGCTCCTCTGGGGACGTGTTTGCAGATGTTTTTGATTGTCACAGTGGGAGAGGGGTTGCCACAAGTATCTGGTGGGTAGAAGCCAGGGATTTTGCTCAGTTTTTAGTGTATAGATCAGTCTCCTACAGCAAAGAAAAACCCAGTTTAAAATGCCAATAATATTAGATTGAGATACTCTAGTCTACAGTCTCCTATAAAAGGCATTTGAGTGGTGGGAGGTGGGAGGAAGCTTCAAGAAGGAGGGGACATATGTACACCTATAGCTGATCCATGTTGATATGTGGCACAAACTAGCACAATATTGTAATTATCCTTTAATTAAAAATAAATAAATAAAAACCCTAATACACAGGCAATGAACAAAAGCTATGTATTATCAGTTAAAAAAAATGTATTTGAGTTACATAGGATAAGGGCTGGTCATGAAATCTACTGTGAAGTCAGAGAAATTTGAGTTTCTCTGTCATGCTCCCCTTCCTCCATTTGATGCTACAGCCTAAGTTCTTTCCTTGATTACCATTCTGTCTTATACATCTTCCTTGTTGCAACCCACTCCCTTAGAGCCACTTTTCACCTTATGTATATAAACATTAAAAAAATAAAATAAAAATTTTCCAATAGTCTCATTAACCGTGGAAAGACTTGTGCTAATCAATCCCTGTAACTCTATGCCAGTAGAAAGTGGAAAGTCAATGACATCATAATTCCTCTCATTTAGTTTGTTTTTAAAACAATTTTTCAGAATTTTATCTTGGAGAACCCATTTAAAATTTTCCAACACTTTTATTTAATTTTGTATTTATAAATAATTGTATTCTACCACTGTGTCAAATGCTCCTTTTAGAGGCTTCAGAAAATAGTAAAAATTGAGTAAAATAGTGGTAAAATAAACAAATGCAAAGGGAAAATGGAACAGAATATTAAAAGCATGGTATTTGACCATGTCTAGTTGAACTGCTTCTATCTGTGCTATGGAATTTGTTAATATATCCTGCAAAGGAATATTTTGTATGTAATTCTGTTTCTCGTACCTTGTGAGGTACTGAAAGTTGAGAATTTACACACTTTATGTGTCTTTTCAAACTGCAGATCCTATCATACTATTATTCTACTGAAAATCTTTCACTACATTACCATTACCAAACCACCAGAGCCACTCTAAAGCCTGCAGATTCAGCATGAGGACTGGCCCTGGACTAGCTCTCCAAGCTCCCTTCACTTTCTCCTGGGGCTCTGCACACCCTGGCCTTCATCCACCACAGCTCTCTCTATCAGTCCTTAGTGTTTTCTTTTGCTTTTTCCTTATGCTTTTCTCCATGCTATTTCTTAGTCATGCCTCAATATTGCCTGTAGAATTCAACAATGTGTGTGGGAATACATCCCTGAACACTGTGGCATGGAACATTTTTACCTAGCTTACTAAATCATTCTGCTATATCTTCTGTTGACATTTTTTGATAGTGTATCTACATATTCACTACATAAGCAGATGTTGAAGGCTGGTCTATTCAAATTCTTACTATACCCCTATAGTAATAGGGGTATACTTTATAAATATATAATTATTTTGTAATTTGTATATATTTTGTATATAAGACTTGTTCCATAGTATTAGAATGAATTATTTAAAGCATTGTTTAAAATGACTTATTCAGTAGATCACAGTATTCATACCTCTACTTAAGTTTAGGGGTGACCCTCTATTTTTTGACCAGACATCTTATTTCCAGCTCATGTTCCAAGAAGAATGTAACTTGGGCAGCAGGCCTCCAGATTTGTTCAGAGCAAGCTGAATAAACAGCTCTCTCACTCCTTTTCTCCTAAACCAGAGCAGTTCTTTCACTGTCAAAAACAATAAACCTGCTCTTTCCTTGTGTCTTATCAATTGCTAAAACATTCTTTCTTCAGATAACTTCAAAAGCCACCCTACATTAATCACAATTCCATCTTTTCTCTGTTTTATTCTCTGCTTAGCTCTTATACCTACTACTATACTAAATATGTGACTCATTTACCACATTTTATCATCTATATATCCAGTACAATATAAATTTCTTGAGTGAAGTGAGCTTTAATTCCTTCGTCCCTGAACCTAGAATAGTACCTGACACGCAGTGAGCACTCAGCGAACACTTGTGAAAGAAAATGAATGGAAAAAGAGGCCTAGATAAAATTTGTTGTTAAATTATACTGAAAGAAAATAGTCTAATTTTTTTGAAAAACAGGAATCTACGTACAAAGTCAGTTTAACTTTTGTGATCTCAGCAAAATAACAGGCTTGTCTTTCTGGTATTTTTATACAATGGCGTGTGTATTTAAAATACACACTTGCACACAAAACTATGCACACATACTTACTTCTTTGCCTCTGAAAAAGAGAACTTTTGTTAGATCTATTTTGAATATGAATAACTAATTTTCTAAAATTTCATATATGAATCAATGACTTTATAAATATTGGATAATTTAACCACTATAAAGCAATAATTTTGCTATGTCAGTTTATCTAAAGATAAAAACCTCTTTCATTATATCACATACTTGGACATTAAATAGATATATTTTTTAAATTGATCCATCAAAATCTATAAATCTGTTTCATTCCTGATTCATAATATCCTCCTAAAATTATATTTAAAAGTAAAGGATTATCTTTACATTAGATTTCAATTAAGAAAAAATTACATATATAGTTATGTATAATTGCATCCCTCTGGAGCCAAAAATAATCTAAAATTTATTGAAATTAAAGATTTGGTATTATCTTCTGTCTTCAAAACAAAATTAATCAATATAAACATTTTTATTTGTACACTTCAAGTAGTACAATTATCATTATAAAACCCCCATTACAGGAGGATTCTTTATCAGCTGAGCAATGAGGGAAGACCAAGAATACTGGAGTGGGTAGCCTATCCTTTGCTTCAGTAGATCTTACTGACCTAGGAATCTAACTAGGGTCTCCCTTGCATTGCAGACAGATTCTTTACCAGCTGAGCTAAGAGGGAAGCCCACTATAAAACAGGGATAAGTAATTTATTGCTTAATCCTTCACTAACTTCAAATCCATTGAGTTTTGGAACTTGATTAGAAAAAAATATTGAGTGGAAAGAAGAAACTAAGCAAGAAAGCCATCTAATGAATGCATTTTACCATTGACAGAGAAATCAAATTACATTGGAATACTATAACCGAACATATTTTGAAATGAGTGCAACTTAGGGGAAAAACAAGATACAGGGGAAAAGAAACCAAAAATGTTTTAATAATGATTCACTATGATATAATAACTTACTGAAAAAATCTTTGATGCCAAATATCATTTAGAACTAATTAAACTGAAAAACAAAGGACACAATTATGTCCTTGAAGCTTTAAAGATATGAGTATTTGCATGCAAAATAAAGGAGTGAGGGATGAAGTTGAAGGGGCAAGAACAGATGAAAGGAAACATAAAATTTAGAAGCAATTGTTATTTTCATAAAGTTTCCCGCATTGCAATTCAGATGGGGGCAATTGCCTGACAGATTTTTTTCCAAAGTGTTCTAATAGGATGGGATCTGGCTGCATGTTTCTTTTGAGTTACAAAAGCTGCCAACTTCAAGTTTGTTAAGGGTGGGCTGAACTTTTGAATTCTTCTAGTCCATGAGATATGCCTTTTATCTTCAGTTATTTAAGGCAGAAAAAATTAAGCAAAAATATTATCTAGAAAAATGATAGGTGCTACAAATTCTGCTATTAGAAATTCCTGAGTAGATTAGCACTCACCCTAGAGAAGATCCAGTGGAACATGGCCATAGTGTAGACGTAAAACTTTTAAAAACCCATTGGGGTAGAAAAAACAAGTAAACATTGTAGATTGCCTTAAAAAAATTCTACTTAAGGACTCACTAAGTGAAAGTCGTTCAGCCATGTCCAACTCTTTGCCACTCCACAGACTGTAGCCTGCCAGCCTCCTCTGTCCATGGAATTCTCCAGGCAAGAATACTGGAGTGGATTCCCTTCTCCAGGCGATGTTCCCAACCCAGAGACCGAACCGAGGTCTCCCGTGTTTCAGCTGATTCTTTACTGTCTAAGCCACCAGGGGAGCCCTGGTGGAACTCACTAGTATTGAATTAAAACTTCTCTAAAATGTCACACGAGTCTATAAGCATCAGTATAGCACGTTATTTGATCTCTAAGGAAGAACAATTCAAGTCTATTAACGACCAGAACTGCATGGATGCAGTAGATCCAGATAATACAACATTATTTGAAAAGTCAAGCTGGGTTTGACATGGTCATTCAGTCACTTTAGACAGAAGGTAGTTTTCTCTTTAAGCCATAAAATTATAAATATTAAAAAGACATGTAAGTGATCTAGATACTGTGGAAGTAACAGTAGTATTTTACCCTTCTGCCACTGTCTGTGCATCACATTCCAAACCAGAAAGTAAGAAAACAAAAATAAAAATAACAATATGTGCATGCTAAGTCGCTTCAGTTGTGGATGACTCTTTGAGACCTTATGGGCTGTAGCTCTCCAGGCTCCTCTGTCCATGTGATTCTCCTGGCAAGAATACTAGAGCAGGTTGCCATTTCTGTTCCTGGGAATCTTCCTGACCCTGGAATCGAACCTGGATCTCCTGCATTGCAGGCACATTCTTTCACTGGGCCACCGGGGTAGCCCTAATAATAACAATAGCAGCACCAATTTAACTCTGAAGAAAAAACAAGCAGATCAAGTCAGTTCTGGTGCTTCAAATTAATAAAATTGTGAGAGTACCATTTAAGTCTGAATTTTTGATAAAAACTACATTTATCCCTGACTTTAAAATGTGATAATTATACAAGATATTTGCTATTTCCCACAATTAACATATTAATGTAAACTTGTTACTTAGTTACTCTAGCAGTTATTTTCCTATATTTCACTTGGCAAGAGAGTTCTACTAAAGTTAGACACACAACTTGGAAATAAAAAGTATACTGGTGTTGTTTTCTAAATGCGTTTGCCTTCAGCTGTTACTTCCATAATACAGAAAATAACAACACAATTAACATGTACAGATTCTATAACGTTACTTTGGATATATCAGAATAATGTATCATTGTAAGATGAATTATTGTGCTTTAACTATTAAACTTTTAAGAACCATTGAAATTACACAAATATGTGAGTTATATGCACTTTTATACCAAGGGATAAAACATCATGATCGTATATTATTGACGTGTTTAAGGAGATAAAGTCAACTTCAAGGTATAGATTACTCAGTATTTCTAAATAACTACCATTATATGTATACATTTATATATGTATAAATTTTCTATGTATTTATATTTATTTATTTATTTATATTTATATATAATTATATATATATTAAATATATATATATACATATTTGAAGTGAAATATGCAGAAAGTGAAGTGAAAGTCACTCATTCATGCTGACTCTTTGCAACCCCATGGACTATACAGTCCGTGGAATTCTCCAGGCCAGAATACTGAAGTAGGTAGTCCTTCCCTTCTCCAGGGGATCTTCTCAACCTAGGGATCGAACCCAGATCTCACGCATTGCAGGCAGATTCTTTACCAGCTGAGCCACAAGGGAAGGCCAAGAATACTAAAGTAGGCTATCCCTTCTCCAGCGGATCTTTCCGACCCAAGAATATATATTTAGGATATATGTATTAACAGGTACACACACACATAATTTTTCACTTTTGCTCTAACAAGGGATCTAGCTCTATATAAGCATTCAAGAGAGTAAATATACAAGGAAATTTTTATATAGTCTCCCTTGAAAAGACAATCCCACCCAAGAGAACGATAGTTGAAATCTCATTTTAATAAAACACAGTTAGGAGTTAGGCCTTAAAAACTGTTAGCTCACTTAGAATCATTTTCCCAAGGTTTTAGGACTAGACATATTTGCCAGCAGCTGAGCAATCCTCTCATTCCCTCCGCCTGTGCAGTAAACTTTACATATGTGGGAGGCATACTCTTGTTAGGCCTTACCCCGGCAGCTTCTCAGAGTCTGTGCATTTCCTGATTAAACTGAGCAGGTGGTTAAATATTTAAGGTCACTAGAGGGACAAAGTTTAATGCAGTTCATGGAAAAATGTAGAGAACTTGAAGGAAAAAGCAGCAATACTTTACTCCTTTTACCAACTTATGTCCCTTCAACAACCTAAGGAAGCATCAGTTATTGCTTTTCCTGTAAGTTATGCCTATTCGGAGGTCATACCATTTTGATGTTCCTGCTTGACTGGAAGAAGCAAATGTGACATATTTCCTCCACTGTGGTTAGTAATACCAGTGGATAGGAACTACCTTTGAAGTTCAATCAGGAAGACTTTAAGCTGTCAAAGATGACCCTTTTAGTTAGTTCTATCATGCCAAATTTAGGAACATTTTATTTGAGTAAGCATCTGGAATATAGTTCATCAAATAATCAGTAGATTTAATGCATACATGCATCAAATGTTCACACACTCCACAGAGGAAAGTACTAAGTGATAAACATGAAAAGGTAGAAATAGTCTATTAAATCAAATTCTTGCTTCAGCATATCTGAGATTTGCCTTTAAGATGACTCTTTCAGAACATTTTTCTTGTTCTTTGAAAATATTTTCTATTTGATCACAGCTATATTCAAAATATCACCAACATTCTTTCAATACTAACTCATGCTTCAAATAAACACCCCTTGTTTTAAGTTACCCCTTGTTCTACAGAGAAATATCAACCCATCTTTCAAGACAACACAAAGCCACCTCTTCCATGAAATGGGAAAATTATCTACTCCTCCTTCCCCATTTTTCTTGAAAATAATCCAAATTTTCTTGTCCCAGAGAATGGATATAGTCTCGCTACTGAATTGAATATTCTGTGAGGGTAGAGATATGGCTGACTTCCCTCTTCATGCCCATACTTTAGAGTACATTAAATACAGAGTATTTTTGACCTTCTGAATGATATAATTGAATAAATGAAAGACAGATATTACATGAGTAAGTACTTTTAGTGTAGTATATGTTACAGTAAGAATGGGAAAAGAAGAAAATAAGAGGTTTTCTTGGAAGATAATTGAATAAAAGTACACTATGGAAAGATATGAAAGCACTGACTGTGGAAAAACTCTCAGTAAACTAGGAATAAATCAAAGTTCCCAGAAAAATGGAATCTTATCAAAAAGAATGATAGGATATGTATTTGATTTTGTGAATAACAATTTCAAAAGTAGCCTCATTATTGGACACATATTTTATTATGGAAGAAAGTTACATTGAATTTCAAATAATTTGTATTCACTTTGGATATGAAACAAATTCACATAAGGAAGCATAAGCAATTTTTTGCTATTTGAGAACTAAATCTTTGCCCCATACTCAGCCGAGATACTAAGATCTGAAACTACATTTTATTGTTAATGTTAATAGACTTTGTGCTATTCCTGTCTTCATTACCTTGACTTTATTATTTCAGAGTCTACTGACCAGGCGAAGGGTTTGATTATCCAAATTTTGTTTGCATGAACAAATGTTTGTTTGAAACATCCAATTTTCAATAAATTCTGACTTGATCTCCTCCACCACAAGGCACTATGTACTATCTAGGTTTGGGTAAGTTTTGTTTTCTACCTCCACCATGGTAAGCAATAAGTTCAAATTTGTCTTATCTTCTTATCAATAAGTTGCATTGGTGATATTTGGGGAGTAAGTTTAGGACATAGTCAACTTATATATTCAAATGGACTTTTGTATATTCAAAGAGAAAAAAAAGAAAAGTAAAATAAAGATAGTCATTCTCAGGACATTATAGGGACATTTCCTTCCCCCACCTCAATGTTGAAAGTAAATATAGATGGTTGAAGAAGAAAGAAATGGGAAGACGAGGGAATGAGGAGTAGAAATGTTTAGCTTTAGAAATAAATGCCTAGGATAAACATTTGTGAACAATGGAACCCTGAAAACTACAGCACTTCTATTTAATGTCCTAGTATCAGCTTCACTGAAGTTCACACACAAACCCATGAAGAAACAGAAGAAATTGAAGTAGGCAAGAAATGCCTCTTAGACCAAGAAGACAGCTTCATTTCAGTTAACTGTCTCATTCATGTTTAAACCTCTGGACACTGAAACTTAATAAATGCTGAGAGGCTGTGTGAAGAGAAAACAATCTCTGATTCTTAAGAGAGCAATTGAAATCTCTGAATAGGAGATAAACATTCCATTTAGAGCAGTGTAGGCAACGATCACATTACAAATTTCTTGACAGATTTCTAAAACAGAGTCCATACTAGGTAATTCTAACGATGCAGGTTCACACAGAAAATTATGATTTTTAAAAGGTATAGGAAAGTCTTGTTATCACAGAAAATACTATGTGTTTAATAGGGCAAGTATTTTTTTTTTCCTTTGTTTCTCTGCCCCTTGAATCACATGAGCAGAAGAAATATAATGAAATACGAAAGTGAAAGTCTCTCAGTCATGTCCGACTCTTTGTGAACCCCATGGACTATACAGTCCATGGAATTCTCCAGGCCAGAATACTGGAGTGGGTAGCCTTTCCTTTCTCCAGGGGATCTTCCCAACCCAGGGATCAAACCCCCGTCTCCCGCATTGCAGGCGGTGGATTCTTTACCAGCTGAACCACAAGGGAAGACCAGGAATACTGGAGTGGGTAGTTCATCCCTTTGCCAGCAGATCTTCGCGACCCAGAAATCAAACCCGGGTCTCCTGCATTGCAGGCGGATTCTTGACCAACTGAGCTTTGAGGGAAGCCCATATTAAAAGGATAAATCACTTTTGTATGCATGAAATTATATTATTTACAAAGAAAAAGGATATTTTAAAATCTCTTGAGCAGGGTTAAGGTTTTCATGATTTTTTTTTTTAAACAATACCTATCATTTTTCAGGGCTTCCGCGGTGGCTCAGACGGTAAAGAATCCACCTGCAATGTGGCAGACCTGGGTTCAATCCCTGTGTTGGGGAGATCCCCTGGAGAAAAGAAGGGCTACCCACTCCAATATTCTGTCCTGGAGAATTTTTCAAGTTCGTAGATAAAACTCATACTTTCACCCATTATTGCCTAATTCTAACTGAGCTTGTTAGTATTTAAATATGTCATAGGTCTTATTATCATAACAGTAAGGTCATACTTTTGAGTGGCAATTCATAAAGAAGGATGGGCTTCTGAGTACACATTTTTGTTTGTCTGTTCATTTTGTCTCACTGCAGTTAAGGATGCTTGTAGGAAAACAACTTTACTACTAAAAATTGATATCCCAAGGGGCTTACATGAGATTCCTTTGCTAAGATGTGATAGTTATTTTATTTTGTCATTTGACTGGGCCATGTAATACCCAAATATCTGATCAAATATTATTCTGGGTAGTTTTGTAAGGCTGATTTGGACAAGATTACCATTTAAATTGGTATATTGAGTAAAACAATTTACCCTGGGGCTTCCTAGGTGGCACAGTGGTAAAGAATCCACCTGCCAATGCCAGAGACATAAGAGACATGGATTTGATATCTTGGGTCAGGAAGATCCTCTGGAGAAGAAAATGGTGACCCACTCTAGTATTCTTGCCTAGAGAAAGGCATGGATAGAGGAGCCTAGTGGGCTACAGTCCATGGGGCAAATAGTTGGACATGACTGAGTGACTGATCATGGGCATAAAAGTGTTCTCTACAATACAGGCAATGTAATGTAAACCTCATTACATTAGTTGAAAGCCTCAATAAAAAATAAAAACTGAATAAGAGAGAATATTTTCTGTCTAATCATCTTTTGAATGAGACGTTGGATTTTTCCCACCTCCTGACTTGATCTGAAACAGCTTTCCTGGGTCTTGAAACTGTGGACTTTTGGACTAGAACCACATCATCAGATCTCTTGCATTTCCAGTTTGCCAGATCACCTGCAGACCTTGGGGTTCACCAGCCTCCATAATTATGTGAACTAATAGTAAAGAGCTTATATGCTCTTCAGTTGTTTATTTCAAGAATTATGATTACTAATGCATAAGGTCAATTAACAGAGAAATTTAAATTTAAACTAACTAACATGAATAGATAAAAGATTAGTTGTTAGCAACTGACCCAGCCTAAATAAAGACTGAAGAAAGCATATCTCAGAAAGAATGGGGACAAAATCAATTCTTTCTGATAATATCAGGGGAATAAAAAGGAATGAGGCATTTTGCATTCGATTGGGGACTGCAGAACAGAGCACTGCATACCTGGTGACGATGTGACACATTCAGAGGAGGTGATGGGATGTAGGAAAGAAAAAGGGAAGATGTTCAGAGAAGCTGAGAGATGGAACAACTCATTAGAAATAGGGGCTGGTTAAATCTGATGACTCCCTTCCTTAGTTAATAATCTTGCCTGACAACAACCTGGCTTGGAGGTAAGCTCCCTGGAAGGAAACGTTCTTGAAGGTGCAGAGGTAAATGCTTTTGCATTTTGTACTAAAATATCTTACTCTATTCCCAGGCTTAGTAACTTCTCTGGACAAAGGTCTATGGGTAGAGTCATTGGTGCACTGCTGTCTAGAACAATTTTGGTACCTAACTATGGCAGTCTTTGCAATAGAGTATTTAGGGTTTTTATGTCATTTTAAAGCAATAGGAAAATAACAGAGTTAAGATTTGAAAAATATCTTAGGAAGATTTTGAAGTTTCTAGTCCATGCTTCAGTAGCCTTTATTCAACATCTCTACTCCGTTTTGACATTGTGCTTTCTCCATATGCACATGGGATCCACGTTTGCTTGTTGAAGCATGGCTTAGTCAAACTGTGTGAACAGTAGAATAAAGCAATTTTGAGTGTGAATCCTAGCATGGCTACTTTCTATCTGTATAACATTGGCTTTTTTATTTTACCTTGTTTTTCAGTCTCTGCATTTTTTAAATGTGAGCAGTACTATTTTAAATCTTATTGTAAGCATTAAAGATAGGAAATGAATATGGAGCCAAAAATGCATGTTTATGGTATTCCTGTCAGCCTAAAGTTTCTCATGGAAATGTCTCCCTGTCAAGCTCAGTGTCTTGCCTGAATTCTGCTCCCCAACACCCTCCCCTCAGATCTTTCCATCCTGTGTCATACTACCAGTAATCCTTGTTCATTGGTTGATTATGATAACTGAAAAATATTTGCTGAGGTCTTAAAGTGAAAGCATTAGCCCCTCAGTCATGTCCCACTCCTTATGACCCCATGGACTATAGTCTTCCAGGCTCCTCTGTCTATGAGTTTCTCCAGGCAAGAATACTAGAGTGGGTAGCCTTCCCTTCTCTAGAGGATCTTCTGGACCCAAGGATCTGTTAGACAGTCAGAATAGGAAAAAGGAGTCCAAAATGGTGGCGGCTAAAAGACAAAGCAGGGAAAAGCCCACAAAAATAGAACAAAGGAAAGTCTGAGGACTGGAGCTAGGACCTCAGGTAAAACAAACAGCCCTCCTGGCTAGCCCAGTTTTCATAGGACAGGCTGGCTCAGGGGGAAGAGAACAATTATATATATTTATAAAGAGGAGTCAAAGTTGGGCTGGGGTCTACTCTTCTCTTCAAGTCTTTTGGGTTGGCCTGTTCTCATGCCTGGAGGATGTATTTTCCTTTGCTTTCTAAATAAAACTGAGCTATAACAGTAGTCCGTCCTAGGAAGTTACACAGGGCTATAACACTGGTCTGTCCATTGCTTCAAATTTTTGTTGCGATGAAACAGAACTGAGGAAACTACAAACTTATCCAACAGATAGAACTTTGGTCACCTGCATTGCAGGCAGACTCCTTACCATCTTAGCCACCAAGCAAGCCCTGAGGTCTTAAAAACCTAGAATTTATGTCTTCTAAATACAATATTTGTACTTCATTTTTAAGAATTTAAAAGCTAATCAGAAACATTAATACAATATAGGTGATGTCTTCATAAAATAGGGGCAATAAAGGCTTGGGTGTACCTTGGATGCACTGTTTCAGACATTAATTTCATTCAGAGGACTGGATCATTTTGAAGTATGTGTGTGGGGGGATAGGTGTGTGTGTGTGGGAGGGTAGGTGTGTGTGATAGAGAGAGAGAGAGTGGCTGTAAGAATACAATTATGTTTTTGAGCATACCTTTATGAAGATGAAATTTGTGAAGGAATCAAGGAAGGAGGAGGGATGGTCCTTAAAGAGAGAAATAAGCCCAGTTTTCAGGTTTCAATTTTGACTCAAAGTTGTTCACGAACAAAACACAGAAGGTTCAAGAAGCATAGTTAGAAATATCTTCTTTGGCTTTTGTACTCACGTAAAAAATTCTGGTACTTAATGTAGAATAAAAAATGAATTTAATAACAAATGCTGGATAAGGTTTGGAAAAAAGGGAACCCTCCTATACTTGAGAAAGTCAATTTCTAGGTATGTTGATAAGAAGTCCCAGATCCCTGAGGAGGAGAGAGGGGTCTGGGGCTTTTGAAGAGGAGATAGGGGTCTGGAATTCTCAAGGAGGCAAAAGGACAAAAGTCATTTTTCTCCCTACATTCCTTAATCTTAGTCACATAAAACTTTTTTTTTTTTTTCTTTAAGCCCAGAGCTGGTGATTGCACAACAAAATAACCCAGCTTAAATTCTGTACTAAGGATTATATAACAACAATGCATCCTGCTTGAGAACAGTTTCTCCTTCTTAAAAACCTAACTAATCCTGTTTTCTTAAAATGTGCATGATGGGAGTGGGACTGGTAAGATCTGTACAGCCTTGAGCCTTTCTTTTGATTTATTGTAATAACCAATTAAAAAAGTATATAGCTCCCTTGCTAAGACTAGTGGGGAGAGGGGCACTCTCCGTCCCCCTTCTGATGTCTATTTCAGAAGTTTCTCTGTCCTTTTTCTTTTTTTTTCTCTCTGTCCTTTTTAAGTTTAATAAATCTCTGGTACACAAAATCTCTTGAGTGATAAAGCCTAGTACTTGGTCCAGAAGCTAAATCTCCTTTGGAGATCACAAATCCAACACTGTTCACCATAAGCTATCACACTGTTGGTGGGAATGTAAGTTGGTGCAGGAACAGAATGCAAGTTCCTAAAAAAACTAAAAATAGAGTTGCTACACTAGTGTTAGTCACTCAGTCATGTCCAACTCTTTTTGACTCCATGGACTTCAGCACACCAGTTTCCTCTCTCCATGGGAATCTTCAGACAAGAATACTGAAGTGGGTTCCCTTCTCCAAGAGATCTTCCCAACCCAGGGATCAAACTTGGGTCTCCCATGTTGCCATGTGATCCAGCAATTCCAGTTCTGGGCATATACCTGAATGAAACTATATTTCAAAAAGATACATGCACCCCTATGTTTATAGCAGCATTATTTATAGTAGCCAAGATATTTAGGCAATATAAGTGTCTATCAACAGAGGAACAGATAAAGAAAATGCAGTATGCATATACATATATATATATATACACACATATGTATATTAGAATATTACACAGTCATCAAAAAAGAGTGAAATAATGTCATTTCCCACTTGATATCACTTACATATGGTATCTAAAATATTGCAAAATAAACATATCTACAAACAGAAACAGACTCATAGACAGAGAACACACTTGTGGCTGCCAAGGGGGAGGGGAGTTAGGGGAGGGATAGATCAGAGTTTGGAGGTAGCAGATACAAACTATTACATAATATATAGAATGAATACACAACAAGGTCCTACTGCACTGCACAGGGAATTACACTCAATATCTTGTCATAAACCATAATGAAAAAAACATGAAAATGTATTTGTATGTTTGCATATCTATAACAATCATTTTGATGTACATTAGAGATTAACATTTCATTGTACATCAACTATATTTAAATTAAAAAATAAAATTTAAACCTTTAAAAGGTGGCATATACTTTCAGGTTATAAGTATCCATTCTTATGACATAAAATCAATTTTCCTTGGTATCTGAAATTTACCTGAAATATGGTATTATATACTTCTCTGAAGGTTTGAAATGTTGACACGTGCTGTCAAACCTTGCTAATTCTCACTTTTCTAATGTAAAAATTTAATGATTCTAACAAATTCCTCCTATGTCTCAATTGTCTTCCTTGAAACTACCTCATGAAAGGATTCCATAATAAATTAAAAACTTACCAATTTTGTAGAAACTTCAATATAGGTGATTTTTCATATTCTGTGATAGAATATATTTAAAATAAATTCAAAACAGAACATTAAGTTTGAGACTTTCAACTGATATGTTTGTTGCATTTGTACATGCAGTGGCTTAACTGAATGAGTTAATTTAAGTAAATAATAAAATGCTCTAGTACCATTCTAAAAAAATTAGCTACTTGATATTGTTTTTATTCACTATGGGTTGCTTTTCTTAAATTCTTAATTTCTTAATTTCTTAATGGTATTTTTAAAAGATTATACCCCAAATTATTGCTATTCCTTAATAAGCAAAAAGGACTGAAAATTATTTCTAGCTTATAGACTAATTATATCATTTCCCTTATTTTTGAAGATTTTAAAAAGAATGTGTGCATATTATTTTTTAATTTCCCAATATCTGTCCTTTTCCTACTGCTAGGTGATGACCTTAAGTAAATATGTGTATTTCTTTTCCAGATAAAAATGCACAGAGAGTAATGAGGATCTCCTACCTTTCTTCAGTACTGTTGTCCTTATTCAGAAAAAGTGTTCTGTGGCAACTACTTCACTATAGACTGTAGAATAAACTACAAGTGACTTTACCTGACTGAGAATTATCATTACTCATCTGACCAATTGGGCCATCCAAAGTTTTCATTGAAAGTATGAGTGTTTGAATATTGTCTACAGTAGATATAAACAAAAAAAAAATGTGTTGAATCTTATAAGCATAGTGCCCTTCTTCCATGAAAATTTCAAAACAATGCAGTAGCAGTCTTATTTGTCTACTTTATAGAAAGTTATTTAAAACAAATTCAAATGGTGGTGTAAGAATTTCATGGCAACTTATCAGGGAAATGAAGACAGTTTTAATAAAGATTTCAACACCTTAATTTAAGTGTAGACTTAAATAATACCTGTGTTTCCTTTAAACACGATTTGTTTTTTCCATAGTTTGCCGAAATATCTTCTCTGTGACTTGATTCTATTATAAAATTTTTCCTAAAAGTGTTTATTGTAAAATAATCTTAACTTTACAGCAAAGTTATAAAACCAATAGAAAATAAAAATAAAAATTCTGTCAGAGGGAGTGTGTAATTTCCTTGGTTCTGTCTCACCAAAGCAAAAATTTGAAGCAATGGACAAACCAATGTCATAGCTCAGTTTTACTAGCAAGCAAAGGAAAATACATCTTAGAGATGTGAGGGTGGGCTGACCCAAATGACTTGAAGAAAAGAGAAGCTCCTGGCACAATTTTGGCTCATCTTTTTATATGTTTTTAATCCTCCCCCTGAGCCTGCCCTATGTAAATTGAGCTAGCCAGGAGGGCTGTTTGGTCTACCTGAGGTCCTCACTCAGGTCCTCAGACCTTCCTTTGTTCTATTTTCATGGGCTTATCCCTTTTTTGTCTTTTAGCCACCGCCATTTTGGACTCTTTTTTCCTAGTCTAACTACCTAACACTTCCAATCCAGATTCCCCAGTTATGGACATTTTATATCATTTGCTTTACTTTTCTATCATACATAAATGTATGCATATTATTGTTTTCTCTGAACAAGTTGATATTACTCTGATTACTACAGTGCATATTTTCTACAAGTAAGGATAATCCTATACAAAATTATGTCCAAAAATTAAAATCAGGAAACTGATGTTTATCTATGATCCAATTCACAGAAAAAATTAAGTTATACTAATTGTCTAGTAATCTCCTTTACAACAAATTGACCCAAACCAGTCCTGCTTGGCATTTAGTTGTTAAGCTTCCTACGTTCCCTTCAATTCAAAAACAGTTCCTTGACTTTTATGACCAGCATTTTTTTTTAAATAATTAAAGACTAATTATTTATAGAAAGTCATTCAATTAGGGCTCGTTGGATGTTTTGACATGATTAAATTCATATTATGCATGTGGGAAGAAATGAAACAGAAGTCATGCTGTATTTTCATTGCATCCTATCAAGACGATGCTTTTGATTTTTCCTACCACTGGAGATGATAACTTTGTTTTCTTTTAAAAGTGTTTTGTTCCTGGATTACTCCCAAAAGATGTAAAATTATACTCCTTATCCTTTGATTCATAAATATTTGGTGGTGAATTCACTGAAATTATATAATCCTTCCATTCTTCATCAGCTTTCCTCCCACTAGCTTTTGCATCTGCTGAACAGTTTTGACTAAAGTCAAAGTGTTGTTTTTCTAACTCCATCTTCATTATTAGCCAGTATCTTCCTGTAAGAAACAGTTTTCTCTTCTCCCAAAGGATTCATTCATTTATTTATTTACATCAATATAGATTCCGAGTTTCTTATTTTATTTAAGAGGTTATAATCCATCACATCCATTATTTATTTTGATGCTGAAATTATCCTTTACTCGGCCAGTTGGGACTTATTATTCTTTGAGCCCTTCTTTAATTTCTGACACAACGAAATGTTCTAGGCTCATTTTGAAGATTTTTCTCTCCGAATTCTAGAATAAATCATTTCTCCAAGAAGAAACCCAGATCTAGGTGTCATGGGTTGCTCTTTGCTACTGGGATAGCAAGGCCTCTCAAGGAGGAAAATGTGTGCACACCCACACACACACACTCAACCACACACATATATATACATATGTATGTGTATATATGTAGTTATAGTTATTTCTTTTTCAATCTATATGTAAAATTATAATACGTAACGGTAGAGTTTGAAAATCTTGGCATTTTTTCAAGCTTTTCATATTTGTAATTTCTCCAATTGTGAGAATTTTGACACACAGTAATGACACATATTCTATTCACTCTATTAGTAACCAATTTCTTAACTGTGCCAAGCTGCCACTCGACTCAGCCTCCTACCTTGATAAGTGCTGACCCCTAGTAAGCAAAGACATTGCTTGATTGCTTGGCTCCTATTAATATATTTCACAGATCAATTTTGGTCTCTTTTTTCTTACTTTTCTTTTTTAATTAATTCCTCATTAGAAATAAGGAAGGAAAAAAGTGGGGGTGAGGGGAGGAGGAGAAGAAAAGAAAGAAGGAGGATGGAGAAAATAAAGGAGGAAAAGAAAGGGGTAATGGAGAAGGAGAATTGCTTGTTTAAAATAGTAATTTTGCCAGTGAGCCTCAAAGTGCGCTTGCATCTTGTAGCATAAGACTACACAAAGTAGAAGCTTCTACCACCTTCGAACCTTTGGTAAACTTGATTGTGTACAATTTCCCCAGTGTTCTCCCTGTCTTTCTCCTGCCTTTTCTTCCAGCCATCCTCATCATTTCCTCCCCTTGTTTGTGTTATTCTTCCTTCCATAGCCATCTTCTCTCTGCACATTCTCCCCAGTTTCCTTGTACAACTTTGAATATTTCAAAGGTCTGGTATTTTCTTGTATGTTATGGTCACATCCATTTAGTTCATTCACTGAGATTGGAAAGTGGCTAAAGCAAAAAGACTTTCTTTTCCCAGAGCATTAAGATCTTCCATAGTATTTATTACAAGCCTTTAATGGTGAATTTTCAAGTTTCCTAAGCTGTGTTTACTCTTTGAAATGATTTGAATGAGTAACTGGTTCTCAGAAAATTATAATTTTGAAAGGTTAACATTTGAAAATTGCTAAAAATCGCTTTTGGAATCAGGCCTTGCTCTATTTTTTAAAAGCCAAGCAGTCTTCTTTTTTCACCAATAACTGAGTATAACATTAAGGAAAACAAGGTGAAATGGTTTCTGGAAATTGTACAGAAATTATCTAAGAGCTAGAGCTATTTTCAACAACATTTCTGTCTTCACAGGAATCAGATCTTAAAAAAAAAATTTAAAATAACCCTCTTGACTAAATACCACCCTGCATATCCAGATAAATAAATAGGTAAGTGAATAGATAGACAGACAGACAGACAGATAAATAGGCATTTAGAGAGGTAGAGACTCATTAAGGAACATTAAGCATCACAGATCATCTTTATTGATCTGTTATTTGCAACAAGAAGTTGTTAGATATACTCAAATGGCATTCTAAAAAATAATCATAATATGTCATCTTCCCAGTAAAACTAAATTATTTAATGAAATGACATTTGAAAAAGAAACTATTTCCCAAGATAAATTACTCTGTGAAGGTTATCTCAAGATTTATAGAACTGTCTTGTTCCATGTGTATACACAGAATTTCACAAAGAAAATATTTGTATACACTTTTTGTTCATAATTGAAAACTTAACATTTTAAAACATGTCAAATGATTAGAAATTCTAGGGTTTTGACCCAAACAATCTCCATATTTATTCATAACTGGCTAAATATGAAGACATAAAAATCAGGGTTTGATCCCTGGGTCAGGAGGATCCCGTGGAGGAGGACATGGTGATCCACTCCAATACATCTGGCTGGAGAATCTCATGGACAGAGGAGCCAGGTGAGCTAGAGTCGATACTGTTGCAAAGAATCGGACAAGACTGAAGTGAGTTAACACCCACATGTGTGTTAAAACCTCCGTTTTTGAAGTTTTAGAAACTTAAGTTTGGCTAATCTCAACTATCAAAAAAATAAAGATTTTAACATGTACTGAATGTTTACCATACAGCAGACACTGTGTTACACATATTTTAATATTCACAATATATTTATAATTATGTTTCCAATTTATAAAAAGCAGAAACCAAAAAGTCTCTTTGGGATTTAAACATTTTAGTCTAACTTCAGAGCCCCTGCTCTTAAGTACTAGAATAATCATCTTTCATTTAGACCTATCTCCAGAGATATTATCTGACAAATTATGTGAGTATGTGATATTTATGTATTACCATATTATTATCAGACATTGTTAGACTGCTAAAAGGGAGAGTTCCTATACAGGTAGATTTAAGAACGGCATCTATCCCTAGATTCTTCTAGGTTTAGGTTTAGGTGTCCTAGTTTATTGTTCATGGTAAAATTATAATTACAAATTTCTTACCTAAAACAAATCCCTCAATCAGTAGTAATAGTTAATTGTTTAATTAGCAAGTTAATCTACATAAAGAGTGTGCAAATATATAAAAGCCAATGAATTCCCTGTAAGCAACCTCAATGCAATATCAAGGAGTGAAAATGTCTTTCACACTGTGAACATGTATGTTGAAATACATATTTATAAGTCACATTTTACAAAGAAAATGAGAAAGCATTTCAGAGAGAAATTCTCATGCTCACTTTCACAGCTTGTGACTTAATCCTGGTTGGTCTTCCAATTCCTCATGCATTTACAGCAACCCATCTAACTAATTTTAGTTTATGCCCAATCTCTACTCAAATACTTGCCTGTTCTTTGTATCCTAAAAACAAACAAAAAACTTTTGTATCTTTGGGCTGAGAAGTTTGCTTTATTTTGTTTGACTATTCATATAATATTTTAACATTTAATTATATACTGGGCTCCCCAGGTGGCTCAGCTTTAAAGAATCCTCCTACCAGTGCAGGAGTCAGTGGAGACATGGGTTCAGTCCTTGGGTGGGGAAGATCCCCTGGAGGAGGAAGTGGCAACCTACTCCAGTATTCTTGATGATATAATCCCATGAACAGAGGAGCCTAGTGGGCTAAATACCTCAAGGTCACAAAGAGTCAGACACCACTGAGCGACTGAGCACGAAACATACAACAATCATATACTGCCTTAAGTTTATCCATATATTTGCTTTTACTGTTATACATTACAGCTTTTAGTAGCATAATCATGCCTTGTCTTTAAGTAAATTTTATCATTTTGCAGATAAAATTTCTGTAAAATACTTCCAGCAAAGTGTCTATCAAAGAGCTAAATATACAGTATGTTCTCAATAAATATATAAAGAATGGAACCAAATTTAAAAAATTGAAAAAGGAAAGAGGTTATGAGTGTTGCTGCTGCTGCTACTGCTAAGTCACTTCAGTCGTGGCCGACTCTGTGCGACCGCATCCCTGGGATTCTCCAGGCAAGAACACTGGAGTGGGTTGCTATTTCCTTCTCCAATGCATAAAAGTGAAAAGTGAAAGTGAAGTCGCTCAGTCATGGGTTATGAGGGTTAAATAGATACAAAAACAAGATAAGGCCAAAACAAATCAAGAGCACTGTAAGTCTCAAATCCAAAATAGCTTCCTTTCTGCAGTTTTCCTCCACAATGCAAGCAGTCTATGATTCTCATTTATGACCTGCCTCAGTAGATACTATTAAGCCAACACAATTGAACATTGTTATGTCTTATTTATGTTATTCATCTTCTACCTTTTTTTTTTTTTCAGTCCACAACCTAACGTGATACTAAAATAGAACAGGGATTGAGAGAAAGATGATGGGTTGGATGAATGATTTATTTGCTACACTGTCTAGAAGATTTAACAGTTGATTAGAGAGGGGAGAAGAGGTAAGGAAATTCTTATTGTGTTCCCATTTATTAAAAGTGCTATCAAATAATTGGTGCTCTTGAAAAACTTTAAGGAAAGATTCATTCTAGAAGGTATGTAGAGACTCTCAGATAGTGTTAAGCAAGAGATTTCTGGGTCCAGATTATATGAGTTCCTATTCTAGTCTTATGAATCTGGAATTTTTCATAACCTCTCTTTGGATCAATTTTATTAGGCATAAAACTTTGATATATTAGCATGTATGTCAAATTGTTGCTGTGAGGTTTAAACGAATTATTGTGTATCACCATGTAAAACAATTTCTCAGCCACAGCACACTTGACACAGATAATTCTTTGGTATGGGAAGCTGTACAGTATATGTAAGATGTCTAGCAGCAGTCTAGACTTCACCCACTAGATACCTATAGCACTCACACTCCCAACATTCAGCAATGGCTCCAGACATTGCCAAATGTCTCCTGGGGGAAGAATCACCCTCAGTTAAGAAACTCTGGTCTAGACGTTGCTATACATTATAGGGAAAAAAAATCAGTGCTCATCTATTATATATCAGTATTTTTCAGTCGCTAAGTCATGTCTGACTCTTTGTGACACCATGGACTGCGGCACACACCAGACTCCTCTGTTCTCCACTATCTCCTGGAATGTGCTCAAATTTATGTCCATTGAGTCGGTGATGATGTCTAACCATCTCATCTCAATATATAACTAGTATATATTAGCACTAGTTTAAAGGTTGAAAAGTCTATAATGTGAAGCTCAATTTGTAGAACATGGTCTCTAAATAAATATTGGAATTTTTTTTTTTATGAGTGGGACAATGATGGTACATTTGGAGAATATCAAAGTTGTACTCAATTTAATAAATATTTACTCAGTGGTTCTAGAATTTTAGAAAATGTAAAAGCTGACTATATAAAAAGTTCCATTTATATATAAAGTAATATATAAGTTAACATATTGCTGCATTTGGCCAAGAACAAGGATATAGGGAGACAATAGATAAAATAGACAGTAACTTAGCTGTTTATTTGTTAATTAAGGTAGTATTACCCTAAATCAGTGGTTATCCACAGACTATTTTATGATGTAAATTACAGTTACTGAGAACTGTTTTTATAGTAGGATATGGCCATGCTAAATAAAATACTGATGTTGAAGGAAAGCTGGCAAATGGCAGAGTTGAGTAGCACAAATCAGAACGGACAAGAACTTGACTGATTGAAGAAAGGCAGAGAAGAGATGCACTGTAAAAAATAATTCCTACTCCCAGTTACAGACTGCCCCCCAATGACATATATGAGTCTCTTTTGGTGGTGTCATAGGTTGGGGTGAAACACTTCCTACTTTCACATATGCTTGTGTATGACATAACTCATATCCACTCTTTCAGCTTCACCTTCCATTTCATAAGATTTGATTTTAAAAATTAAGATAACTCTTCCTAAAAGGAGAGATAACTAACACAAAAGTAGAGCCTGTCCAAATCTAATAAGGATCAAAGACCAAACCCAATATCCCAACTCTCATTTTAATCTTACAAGGCCTGCCCAAAGAATGTCCTTTATGAAAAATTCAAAAACCATGCTCCACTTGCATTTTGCTTCTGTGTCTCCTTCACTAAATGAGATTGCTATGCTGTGTTGTGATTTTCTCTAATCGAATATCTGACTTTTAATAAACTATTGACTATTATTTGAGGCAATAATCTATAAAATAATATTTTGTTGAATAAATATATTGTATTATTCCATTTTAAAAGATATTTTTCCTATTAAAAGGTAGATTTTGCCTTTTCCACTATGCACATTAAGTGTTTTCACTATGTGTAAATGAGTTCTTTTATAAGGGAATCAAATTTCCTTTTCAGTAGAAAATAAGTGTTTGGTTCTTTTAGTAATTTGTATCTCCAGTGCCCAGTCAAGTAATTGACATAAAACAGTACTATAAACATTTACTGAATAAATAAATAAATTCTTATTCTTTTTATTCTTTCTGTCTTTAGACATCATCACTTTCCAGTTCATTTTTAAGCTTCATAATGCAAGGTATATTATTTGCTCTAATTTATCTTTCATAGTATTTTTATGTGATGCATTTAGCAATTATTTTAACTTATTTTCTCCAAGTTTTTGGTTTTTTTGTGTGTGCTAAACTTAGACAGTTGAACCAAATACATGTTGTGCTAACATTTTCAGAATTTTGTAAATGAATGCTTCTTTTAATAATAAAGCATCTTTACATTTATCAAATTTAACAGTATTCTTTAAACTTTAATTGCATTTCACATCCTCTTCATTCCTCTCTTCAATTCAAAGTGTTGATATAACATACATTTTTCTAAAATACTGAATTAACTATAACATTTCAAATTTCAGATTCTTCATTACCAGTTAAAAATTTTTTTGTTCAGTGTTTTTATGTTCTGTATGTTACTGATTTATTTGTATCACTTTATTTTGTGACAAGCTTTAAAGGAAAGAAAAGAGGAGATAACTGAAACATAAACAAGGGGTCAAAAGAGCCTGAATAATAAATTTTAATGCCATCATTGAACTGGGGCTTGAGACCTTCAATACAATGACTGAGTCTTTAAGATTACAAAAATGTAAAGTCTAGCTTTTGCTGATAAATTCCCTAACCTTGTAAGTCTTTAATTAAAGGTAATTTGAGGGTAGAGGCAACTTAGCAGAATATATGCAGGATGAGTTAAAAAGTCTCATCAATGACAGAAAATAACACAATAATTAATCTCCAAAGACAGTGATGATTATTCTTCAAGGATTTCATAAATCCATCAGCTCAGAAGATTATCAAATTCTGTAGATAGGCTTTCAAATAAGAATAGCCATGTAAATTGACAATATTTCCCATGGCTGCTAAAGAACTTTTAAGAAAGTAAAACCCCAATGTTTTCCTACTCATTTTTATCAATCTGAGGTGCTCAGAAAAGTTTTGTTATCCTGCTTTTAATAAATTAAACCAATAAAATAAAAAAAGAAAGGGATCATGAAAAATACATTTAAGATACAAGTACTAAAAGAAACACAAGTACTAGGTTTTTCAATATATTCAAATATACATATATAGGTACACATATATGTGCCTGTTCATGTATGTATATACATATGTATGCTTATATATGTATGTACACACACACACACACACAGGATGTAATTTTATTGAATTAGCACTTAGTGTAGAAGCAACCACAAGGGAAAAAAAAAATTCTTTATAATCCCTAAAATTTCTTCCTGTGGAAATTGCAGAGAACATTATGTGGTTATAAAATTTCCTGTTAAACATCACATAGGAGGTGCTTTCATTTTTAGTGGCTTTTTTTCTTTACAAAAGGTTGTAGCCAAATATATTCTATTAGAAATCCAATATGTCCTAAGCTATATTCATATCATTATATACAACACTTTAAAAAATATATGCAGCATTAAGATGTACTTTTTCAGATAATTCAAACCCGTTAATCAGATTATTATCTCCATCCCCACTGACTCATTTGATAGATAAAACATTCATATGATTTTCTAGTATTCCATTAACTTCTTTATAGAAAAAATAATAAAATATATTGTATTTTAATAAGCTGTAAATATTCTATTTTCCTTAATCATGACATTCATTAATTCATAATTCATTTTATGCAATACAGGTATATCATAGATTATAAAAATAGAATGATTAAAAATATCAGAAGAGATTTTAGAACTAGAATAAATGAAAAAGAAACTTTATCTCAGAGAAATATTCACTGAGCACTAAGGAACCATTGATTATATAGCTAGCCATATTTTTTCCACTACTCTTACCAACTCAGAACAATAAGGCCCCAAATTTCCTTTATAGAAATAATTATCCTAAACTTGGTGTAAACTTGACTTGTAGTCAATTCCTTAGAAACAGTTAGCATAGCCTAATCTGTCTAGTCAAGGCTATGGTTTTTCCAGTGGTCATGTATGGATGTGAGAGTTGGACTATAGAGAAAGCTGAGTGCTGACTAATTGATGCTTTTGATCTGTGGTGTTGGAGAAGACTCTCGAGAGTCCCTTGGACCGCAAGGAGATCCAACCAGCTCATCCTAAAGGAGATCAGTCCTGGGTGTTGATTGGAAGGACTGATGCTGCAGCTGAAACTCCAGTACTTTGGCCGCCTGATGTGAAGAGCTGACTTGTTTGGAAAGACCCTGATGCTGGGAAAGATTGGGGGCGGGAAGAGAAGGGGATGAAAGAGGATGAGATGGTTGGATGGCATCACCGATTCAATGGACATGGGTTTAGGTGGACTCTGGGAGTTGGTGATGGATGGGGAGGCCTGGCGTGCTGCAGTTCATGGGGTCGCAAAGAGTCAGACACGGAGCAAGTGAACTGAACTGAACTGAATGATACTAAGTCACTAAAGGTATTTTGGAAACTCAATTATGCCAACAAAATTAACCTAGTGATTTGGGATAATGCTTGCAAGTTAATGTTTGTGGCACATGAAGAAAATATTACTAAAATGAAAAATAATTAAATCATAAAGTGAAAAAAAAGAATGAAAAGAAGCAAAGGACATAGAAAAGCAAAAGAGAGAGATTAAATTGCATAAATTTCTATTCCTGAGGAGACCAAGAGATACCATTAATAAGAAATGACTCAAGAAATTAGATAAAGGAAAATAGATACATTCTCCATTTATTTAATATGCACTATATGTAATTATACTTATTCTCTTAGAATTACATTTTTCTTTCAGTAGTTTAAATCTATTCTTTAAAAAGCTTGTCTTTAGGTTATTAGAGATGCATTATTTATTTTTATTCAAATAGTAATATCTGACATTTGATGCATATTTACTATGTGCTGGCATAGTACAGAGTGCTCTGCATATATTTTAAAATGGGATTATTATCTCTACAAATCAAGGAGCACAGAAACTGAATATTTTAAACAGCCTCCTATATCATAAAGGTTAGCTATCAGATTTAAACTTTTCAGAGTGGTGCAAAGGCATTTTAAATTATCTCAAATGTGTAAGATTCTTCTTGGCCTCATCTAGGTTTTGAATTTTCAAAGACTAGATGAAACTTAAAGACTTTATTTAAAACTTAATCATCTGAACTGAACTGAACTGAACTGCTAACTCTTCTGGTTTAGCACACCTCAGCATAATAAATGCAACATGCTTTATGTACATTTAACTAGGCCCCTCTATTCTCTTCAAGTAACTAAAATTTCATTGAGGTTATTGAATAATCTAGAGCCAAAATCTACTGCCGTTTGTCATCATTCTTAGTGCGTTTTCAGTTTCTGTAGTAGTCAGTCGTAAAAATGCCAGAGTCAGACCAAAGAATACTTAGGAATCAGGAAAATTGAATTTTTAAGTTTTGCCACAGCCTAGCTCTTTACCTTGGAAAATTCAAAAATCTGCTGAAAAAGGAAGAAATTAACATCTATTGAGAATCTGCTATGTAGCAGAAAATATTACCTATCTCATAGGGTTTTATTGAAATAAATAAAATATAGCAAATATAAAAAAAACTTACTACAACATTATGTAATTTAAGTTGTCAGAGTAATAGATTATAATTATTAAATTATCACATATTACTGTTCTGTCTAGAGCTATTTCATAATTACTTCATATGAAGTTTGTACCCAACTAATAATGCTTAAACAGTTAAAACAATGTATTTTAGAAATATATCTAGATATAAAGTTGGATTGTATGAAGCAGTTACTAAATCATTTCCATTAAGCAGATGAAAATCAACATGTATCTAATAAGTATCTTTTTTGTATACAGAATACTAGGCTTTGCCAGAGACATAGGACAGGCAATTTTAGTGTGAAAAAGCTTATACGTAACCAGCTGATAAGATCTGCTGTTCCTGCAGGCACATACATCCTCTATGCAAGTCATTCCTCTACTATACTCAATCAATTAATTCAGTATGATCAGTTCAGTTCAGTATAATAAAGAATGTTAATATTACTTTAGAGTAAACAGGCATCTGTTAATAGATCTTTCCAGATATTTGGCATATGCAGAGTCACTGATGGAGGCAGTGCTGCTTAAGGCAGTATTTTGAATGACTGTAACAAAATGCAATATGCTCTGAACACTGTAAATATCTCCCTAAAGTATAATGTCTAGATACTAATATGGAAATGGTTCCAAGAGATTAACGTGTGTGAGACAATATGAATGTCACAACATTATTAATAAATCGGACCTTTAAGACAAAGAGCCTATGAAACAAGGAAAAGAGTCAAGGTGGAGAAAATGAAAATTCTATTTTAAACAAATGCTCATTTCGTATGCTCCCTGCATGCTGTATTACTCAGGATCTAGGATTATACTCTGAGTGTTTAGAATTTTTTCTAAGATTGCAAATATACTTAGATCTTGGCCCATTTGCTTCTTTTATGCAAAGGCTAGACTGTCAAAGTGGCAACTGGTATTTAGAGAGTCTGATTCAGCTTTCTTTTTAAGCCCCATTTCTAGAATATAGCAGGTTCACCTGAGGGCAGAAATACTATGATAAACAGTTATTTGAAGGTCAGAGAGGGTAACTAAGTTATGTTCTTCAGTCACTAGGCCTTAAAAATTATAAGAATTACAATAATGTAAGTATTTATTTCATATTTCTTTCTATGTCACCAATTAACTGTGATACATATGACTTAGCTCACAAAGCTATTTCTTAAGACAGTATTTTTAGAGGAATCTGTGGAATTGTAAACTGGCTTACTGTTTAAAGTAGTCATCAAAATTAAAATTAGATTTAAACCATATCATTGACACTGTGCCACACATAAAAATTCAGATAAATCATCACATTGAAATATGAACATTTGCTTGAGTCTGAGGCTAAAGATGTGACAGTTTAATATTTTTATTTTTTGGCTTTTAAATCAAGCTTTATTGTCCAGTGCCCTGTTGAGAATGAGATGGTATTAAATGGTCAAAATATGAAATATGTTTTCACTTGCATAGTAAAAGTCTAATAATGAAATATATATGTAAACTTTATTCATAGTAACTATTCCTTATTATGACTTTGCTATTTTGTATCAATGTTAAGAAAAATTATATATTTTAAAAGGCAAGGAATTACTAAAACCCCTAAAATCTCTCATATACAAAATTTTAACTTTTAAATCTCTGAAGGTAAATTATGACAATTTCATATTTAAAACAAAATTCATATGTAGCATAAAATTCTGCTTTCTCATGATACTTCTTGAAAAAAAAATGACTGATATTATTTGCTGAATGTAATAATTTCTAGTTGACTATTCTAGTTAATCAGTAGTTTATAGTTTATAGTTGACAACATAAATCTTACATTTGACAATAAAAAATGAAATTTTCTTCAGCTCTGTTGTTAATGTCATATTTAAAGCATCTTTTTATTAGAGAAAACAGAAGTGAGGGAAACAAGCAGTTTGCCAATAATTCCAAAAACAATTTTGATGGTCTAAAATGTAAATTAATTTCTCTTTACATTATTCATGATTTTAATTTTAAATGATTAATTAAAATCTAACCAGTCTAAAACCAATAAAAGCATATCATGCTAGTATTAAAGCTTTTGTTTATAACCACATGAAAAAATGCTTTTATTTTAGCTAAATTCAGGAAAATGTTAAGAGATGGAAGTGAAAGGTAGGATGAAGCAAACTCGGAAAGATCACAATATGCTCTTGACAATGGGCAGGCCTTGAAGGAGGGAACTTTCAAGAAGGTGAGTGATACTAGTCAGAAATTAATTTTAATGGTCTAAAGTGAAAGCAATGATATTTAAATATAGAACCTGATAAAATAAAGATATGTTTAGAAATCAGGAGCTATGAAATTGGATAATGGTTAGAGTATAGGTATATAATCAGTTTGCAGTGAGTGAGGACAAAGTATCCAATATTTTTACTTTGGAGGTTTTGTGCACATCAACACCATTTGGAAAGCAAGGATGCAGCAATCCCATTCCTGGTCATTTATCCAGGGAAAAACATAATCTGAAATGATACATGCATCCCAATATTCATTACAACACTGTTTACAATAGCCAAGACATGGAAGCCACCTAAATGTCCACTGACAGAGGATTGGACAAAGCAGATATGGGACATGTATACAGTGTAATGATTATTACTCAGCCATGAAAAGGAATGAAATGACGCTATTTGCAACAACATGGATGGACCTAGAATTATCATACTAAGTGAAGTAAGTTAGAGAAAGAAAAATGTCATATGATATCACTTCCATGTGGAATCTAAAAAAATTTTTTTAAAAAGTACACGTGAACTTATTTACAAACAAATAGAGTTACAAATGTAGAAAGGAAATGTATGGTTATCAAGCTGGAAAGGGGAAAGAGGAAAAAATTAGGATATAAGGACTGACATGTATAGGAGATTAGGACTGACTACTGTATAAAATAGATAACTAATAAGAACCTACTGTCAGTTTTCATTCCAATCCCAAAGAAAGGCAATGCCAAAGAATGTTCAAACTACCACACAATTGCACATCTCACATGCTAGCAAAGTAATGCTCAAAATTATCCAAACCAGGCTTCAAAGTATGTGAACTATGAAATTCCAGATGTTCAAGCCAGATTTTGAATAGGCAGAGGAACCAGAGATCAAACTGCCAACATCCGTTGGATCATTGAGAAAGCAAGAGAGTTCCAGAAAACATCTATCTCTGCTTTATGGACTATGCCAAATCCTTTGACTTTGTGGGTCACAACAAACAGTGGAAAGTTCTTTAAGAGATGGGAATACCAGGTATGCAGGTAAAGAAGCATCAATTAGATCTGGGCATGGAACAACAGACTAGTTCCAAATTGGGAAAGGAGTATTACAAGGCAGTATATTGTCATTCTGCTTATTAAACTTATATACAGAATACATCATGAGAAATGTTGGGCTGGATGAAGCACAAGCTGGAATCAAGATTGCAGGGAGAAATATCAATAATCTCAAATATGTAGATGACACCACCCTTAAGGCAGAAAGCAAAGAAGAACTAAAGAGCCTCTTGATGAAAGTGAAAGAGGAGAGTGAAAAAGTTGGCTTAAAACTCAACATTCAGAAAACTAAGATATTGCCATCTGGTCCCATCACTTCATGGCAAATAGATGGGGAAACAGTGGAAACGATGGCAGATGTTAATTTTTGGGCTCCAAAATCACTCTAGTCATATATGGATGTGAGAGTTGGACTGTATAGTAAGCTGAGTGCCAAACAATTGATTATTTTGAACTGTGGTGTTGGAAAAGACTCTTGGGAGTTCCTTGGACTGCAAGATCAAAGCAGTCAATCCTAAAGGAAATTAGTCCTGCTATTCATTGGAAGAACTGATCCTGAAGCTGATAACTCCAGTACACTGGCCACCTGATGTGAAGAACTGACTCATTTGAAGAGACCCTGACGCTGGGAAAGATTGAAGGGGATAACAGAGGATGAGATGGTTGGATGGCATCACTGACTTGATGGACATGAGTTTGAGCAAGCTCTGGGAGCTGGTGATGGACAGGGAAGCCTGAAGTGCTGCAGTCCATGGGGTCACAAATAGTTGGACATGACTGAGCGATGGAACTGAACTGAAGGACCTATTGTATAGTACAGGGAGCTATACTCAATACTCTGTATGACCTACATGCGAAAAGAATCTAAAAAAGAGTGGATGTTTGTATATGTATAACTGATTCACTTTGCTGTAAGCAAAACTAGCATTGTAAGTCAGTTATACTCCAATACATTTTTGTAATGTTTGTCCTTTTGTGGTTTTATTGTTGCTTGCTTACTCTTTTAATTTATGCTATAAAGAGAAACAGAAAATAAACATTCACTTAACAGATAAACTCCTCACAGAAGAGCAAGCAGATCATAAAGGCAAAATAAAAAGGCAGAAGCTATAAACTTGGTTGCACCATGTTTTTAAGAGTCAGAGGGAAAAAAAAAAAAGACTTGACAAGGAGAGGATACAGAGAGGTCTGATTAATATCAAGGAGGAAGTGATAGTAAAATCAAAGAGAGTATTTAACGGACAGAAGAGCCAAACAGTAAAGGGATATGAAATTGGAGGTCACTGATTTTGGAAATTGCTGTCTTGTGATAGCTTTTTAAAATTCATTTATTTATTTTAATGCTCATGGATAATGTAAACCAGATTGCAATGGACTGAGATGTCAGCTGGAAGTGAATGTGTCAAGAATGGGTTAGAAATGGTAAAAAATTAATTTGTGGTTTGAGAGGACAGCTTATTCTCAAGAACCATTTAGTTTTGGTTTTGGTTTACAGGGTTTTATTTTCTTTGCATATCTTTTTTTTTTCTGGTGCATATCTATAACATAGCAGTAATCCAATAAGTAATTTTTCTGCATTTTTCCATTTTGATCTAAGTTACTTTCCTGTCAATTTGGTTAATTTGAAGGCTTTATTTTGATTAATTTTTGAAAATATATCTCACTGAATTACAGTGGATAATTTATTTCTGGCATCTCCCTTCATATTATTTTTCACTCTTAATGTGTAACCACGTTAATGACTGGAGGAAGCCACACCTTCTAACAGCTTTTTCATGGTTTAATTTAACCTCAATATTTGAAGGGAAGCTAAACTTACATTGAAAAAAATTAAGATATGAAAAGTCTAGTAATTTAGGTAGATAATCCAATATCACAGCACTTTTTAAGAAATTATGACATACTAACTTTTAAAAACTTGTAGAAACAACATTTTCACCATCTCGAAAAGATCATAAAATATAGTTAACACTCATTTTGCTAAGGGGTGTGAAAATGATTAAGTGATTAATCAAACCAATGATGCAGTAATATAGGTGTATGCTACCTGTCTTATTGCATTTTATCATTTAACCAGTAAAAATGCACTATCACACTATGATACAAACTTTTTTTGTATCAAAATCTTTCCTATTTTCCTTTTACCTGAGCTTGCAATTGCTGTTACAAACCATCCTGAAATAAATATCTCTCATTGAAGTCAACCTAAATTATTCTGATGTCCATATGTCATTTTTCAGATATAAGCCTGAGACATCATTAGCACTAATGATGTGAGGCTGCTTCTTGTTGATACCTATTGCTATTTAATGACCCAACTACCTGAGGCAGTTTTGATAACTTGAAAAAAATAATAGAAAATCATCGAGCATTTGCTCCAGGAGAGATTTGATTACAAATTGTTGACTAAGCAAGCCTACATAAAAGGTTTTCTGCTATCCTAGCAGAAATGATGAAAAACCTAGGCCTTCAAATTATTTTTGCTTGCCTCAAATGCAAATATTAGGTATTACATTTCAGTTATAGTTAGTATTAATTATTTACTTTTTCATGTTGAATGGAAATGAAGGTCATATTTTATTATCAAGATTTTTTTTTCAACTCTTTTGCAGAGGCACACACTTATAAGGAAATTAATTTTATGCACTAAGATTTTTCTGGTTAAGAAAGTGGATAGAATGTGACCATAAGTACATGGACAACTTGAATATATCATTGGGACAGCTAATATTTGTCCCATATTACTAGCTCTTCTCAAATTAACTCGACATGGTATCTTTTTATGTACCAGTCATAAACGTTTATAAAATGATTTCCTTAATAAGATGTAGTGACCCAATCAACTGTTTGAATTTAAGGTTGTGATCTGAGTCCTCAATGTTGGTGAAGACCATGTTGAAAACATTTTGAGTAGCAATTTCAAAACTGCAGCAGGAACAGAAAAACATGTTTCTTCAATAACAAAAATTATTTAAAATCATTAATCTAATTAACATTTTCACCTGGTCTTCATTTAATGTACAAAGAGGCAGTTGACGATAATAATTACACAACTACAAACTAAGTGGTCAATTAGATACACAATTAGCCAATTTGCATGCATAGAAGTGAATGTTATCACTAAAGGTATTCCTAAGCATTAAAAAATATAATATACAAACAAAATTTAGCCTATAATTAAACAGTGTAATCATTATTTTTTTCTTCTAAATGTGACCTGAAGATATTCTTTCAAACTTACTAGTAAAATAACCCTCACATTACAAATAAGGGAAGAATGATACAGATATTTTGAGAGATTAAGCTTATTGTTTTTTTGCATATCACCATTTCAGCATATCATCCACTTATTCAAATCCATTCATACAATTATCCATTTATTCCTTTATAATTGATACATTGAATACTGAATCTTCTACTGCAAGATTCTATTCTGTGTGTAATGCAAAGATTAAGACTCACAGGGTACTGTGTTTAGTACCAAGGGGTGATATAACATACATATGTGTCAGAGAGGGTAAAAGCAATAATAACAGCAAAAATAAAGTATGTAAATAACTTTTTTTACATATGAAATAAAGTTTACTTTGAAAGCATTGAGAATGCTGAAGATACTTGATGGGACAGTGAGAACAGTCCATTAACTCACCCAATGATTCATAAATATCTATCAATTACCTACTGGATATATGTCATTGTGCTAAGAGATGGGGATAAGAATGTCTGTTTAGAGGGTTTTTGTAATCAAATACTTAATCCTACTAGCAAGCTAGCAGTGGATCTTTCATCTTCCTTTAACTAGTTGAGTTTCCACAACATTTTTATAACAGAGAAAGTATATGGAATTCAATTTAGGACTCTAACAATATATATTTTATAAGGGATTTCAGTTGCTTAGAAATTAGAGTTTTCACTTGAAAGTAATATATATATTCCACTTCATTTTTATATAATAAGATATGTAAATAATGTAACCAGGTCAAACTGCTCTAAATTCAGGTTGTCTCCTGAATAAACTTCAGTAAATCTCCTCCATATTATCCAATATTTAAAAGGTCAAGCCTACAAACTCAGGGAAAAATCAATGCCGAAACAATTTTTCAAGGATTTTTTGGTACTAGGATTTTCTACAGATTTTCATGTAATCAGCACCAACTGACATATTTCTCTAGTGGATCACACTTTAAACTTAAGAATTTAACTCTCCCTATATTATAGACCTATGCTCACCCAGTTCAGTTCAGTCGCTCAGTCGTGTCCAACTCTTTGTGACCCCATGAACTGTAGCACGCCAGGCCTCCCTGTCCATCACCAACTGCAGGAGTCCACCCAAACCCATGTCCCTTGAGTCGGTGGTACCATCCAACATCTCATCGTCTGTCGTTCCCTTCTCCTCCTGCCTGCAATCCCTCCCAGCATCAGGGTCTTTTCCAATGAGTCATCTCTTCACATCAGGTGGCCAAAGTATTGGAGTTTCACCTTCAACATCAGTCCTTCCATTGAAAACCCAGGACTGATCTCCTTTAGGATGGACTGGTTGGATCTCCTGGCAGTCCAAGGAACTCTTGAGATCTTCTCCAACACCACAGTTCAAAAGCATAAATTCTTCGGCTCTCAGTTTTCTTTATAGTCCAACTCTCACATCCATTAATAACTAATGGAAAAACCATAGCTTTGACTAGATGGACCTTTGTTGACAAAGTAATGTCTCTGTTTTTTAATATGCTGTATAGGTTGGTCATAAGTTTTCTTCCAAGGAGTAAGCATCTTTTAATTTAATGACTGCAATCACTATCTGCAGTGACTATGGAACCCCCAAAAATAAAGTGAGTCACTGTTTCCACTGTTTCCCCATCTATTTGCCATGAATGATGGGACTGGATGCCATGATCTTAGTTTTCTGAATGTTGAACTTTAAGCCAACTTTTTCACTCTTCTCTTTCACTTTCATCAAGAGGCTCTTTAGTTCTACTTCATTTTCTGTCATAAGAGTGGTGTTATTTGCATATTGGAGGTTATTGATATTTCCCCTGGCAATATTGATTCCAGCTTGTGCTTCACCCAGCCCAGCGTTTCTCATGATGTACTCTGCATATAAGTTAAATAAGCAGAGTGATAATATACAGCCTTGACGTAATCCTTTTCCTGTTTGGAACCAGTCTGTTGTTCCATGTCCAGTTCTACCTGTTGCTTCCTGACCTGCATACAGGTTTCTCATCCCCAAGAAAAAAAAAAATGCAAAAAAACAAAATGGCTGTCTGAGGAGGCCTTACAAATATTTGTGAAAAGAAGAGAAGTGAAAAGCAAAGGAAAAAAGGAAAGATATACCCATTTGAATGCAGACTTCCAAAGAATAGCAAGGAGAGATAAGAAAGCTTTCTTCAGTGATCAATACGAAGAAATATAGGAAAACAACAGAATGGGAAAGACTAGAGATATGTTCAAGAAAATTAGAGATATCAAGGGAAAATTTCATACAAAGATGGGCTCAATAAAAGACAGAAATGGTATGGACCTAGCAGAAGCAGAAGATATAAAGAAGAGGTGGCAAGAATACACAGAAGAACTGTACAAAAAAGATCTTCATGACCCAGATAATCACGATGGTGTGATCACTCACACTCACCTAGAGCCAGACATCCTGGAATGTGAAGTCAAGTGAGCCTTAGGAAGTATCACTATGAACAAA
Source organism: Odocoileus virginianus (assembly GCF_023699985.2). Lineage (NCBI taxonomy): Eukaryota > Metazoa > Chordata > Mammalia > Artiodactyla > Cervidae > Odocoileus > Odocoileus virginianus. The sequence goes on from NC_069698.1 coordinate 21,698,107, forward strand.
GCTAGTGGAGGTGATGGAATTCTCGTTGAGCTATTTCAAACCCTAAAAGATGATGCTGTGAACATGCTGCACTCAATATGTCAGCGAATTTGGAAAACTCAGCAGTGGCCACAGGACTGGAAAAGGTCAGTTTTCATTCCAACCCCAAAGAAAGGCAATGCCAAAGAATGTTCAAACTACCACACAACTGCACTCATCTCACACGCTAGTAAAGTAAAACTCAAAATTCTCCAAGCCAGGCTCCAGCAACACATGAACCATGAACCTCCAGATGTTCAAGCTGGTTTTAGAATAAGGAGGGGAACCAGAGATCAAATTGCCAACATCTGCTGGATCATCAAAAAAGCAAGAGAGTTCCAGAAAAACATCTATTTCTGCTGTATTGACTATGCTCATTAGGTAATCCAAAATATTTGTTACTTTCTCATTCAATAACTTGAGAGCCTGAATTTCTCAGGATCCAGCACTATAAAGTAAGCTTGTACCCAGTCTTCACTATTGACCAGTTTTATCTGCAATTACATTTTGAGCAATTAGCCTGGATTATTTGGTACTTTTATTGATACTTTCGCAGACTTTCTCTCAGCAGACAGGGATCAATTATAGGTTTAACTGCATGAAGTTCATATACAATTCTGGCCATCAAACTTGTACCTATAGTTGAACACTACCAAGAAAAGCAGATCAGAATAAAGGTCCTCTAATAGACGTGGAAACACTTTATTTTCAGTTTATACAATTGTTACTGTGGTTAGGTCATACAGTAATTGTGTTTAACTTTCTAATAAACTGTCAAAAATGCTGATTTCTCCTTGAGCTTCACAGTAAAGGATAACACTGTGGTACTATTAAAATAATAATAACCAGGTTTCACACACTGGAATAGATCTTTAATGACATTATTTCCAGAAAGAAGAATCAATGGTTTTGGAATATGGGCTTTTGTTATCTATAGGTATGATTCTAAAGTTTTCAAATGAGCATTGAATTTATCTCATTCATTTTCAAAGGTAATCACATCACTGTCAATTTTTTCTTGGAAGATAAAACAGATAGGCACACCATGCAACTTTAATGTTGTCTTGAAAATATTTTTTAAATTGAAACTGAAGTTTGGTTTATAATTTCTTTAACAGTTTTAAACTAAAATTATTCTTAGTGGAATAATACTTTGCTTCTCAAATTATTTTCCATTCATATACTATTAATACAGAATTCTATTTTTTTCTGGAGTATTTATGCTCTTGACTCTTTATACTGAGGTTGGATGGTCTTCTTTTAGCAATATCTTCATTAGGGTCCTCAATTTTCATAAGAAGTCACTCTTCTAAATCAATTGGGCATTAAAACATATATGTCATTGAGAAACTAAATACTACTACATTTTTAATTTTATAATTTTGAATAATTTGAAGATTTTATTTGTCATTTCCTCCAGATTAGGAATTCTTAAACTTAATGGTTCAGAAAGGTCACCTTGAGTACTTGCTAAAAATCTGAATTATCTAACATTAAATTAATAGACCAGGGCTGGATCTGCAACTTTTTTATAGTAAGAAGGTATCACAAATAATTCTTATACTGTGGATAGGGGCTTAAGTTCAGTTATATATATATATATATATATATATATATATACACACACACACACATAAACACACACATATATATGATTATAGTACATATACTATAACTATAGTTATACTATATGTATTAAGCCATATGTATGTGGTAATAGGATATTGCAGTTTTTCTTTGGCATAATTACATTGACACTAGAGGTAATGTAGCAAAGTAGACAGTAAAAATGTAGGAAAGTGTTAGTTGCTCAGTCATCAGACTCTTTGTGATCCCATGGACTTCAGAGCCCACCAGACTCCCCTATCCATGGATTTTTCAGGCAAGAATACTGAGTGGGTTACCATTTCCTTCTCCAGGGGGATCTTCCTGTCCCAGGGATTTAACCTGGGTCTCCAGCATTACAGGCAGATTTTTTATCATCTAAGCCAACAAGGAAGCCCTAAAGTAGACTGTAGTATGCACCTAAATAGTGTTTTCTTTCTGAAGAGTTTTATTGAGACATAATTTACAGAATGATCTACAAAGATCAACTGTATAGCTAACATATATCCATGAAATGGTAACCACAATCAAGATAATAAACGTATTCATCACTTTCAAACTGTTTTGAACTTTATAGACCCCTTTATAAACCCTTGCTTTGTCCCTCATCAATCCCACTTTCTCACACAACCATTCATGTATTTTCTGTTGCCATAGAATTTAACAGAAGTATACGGACAGAGGAGTCTGGCGGGTTACAGTCCATGGGGTCACAAAAGAGTTGGACATGACTTAGCCACTAAACAACAACAAAAATTTCTACAGCAAATATGCTCTTTGCACTTTTGCATATTTTGATATTCATCAATATTATTATGTGTATTGAATGTTCATTATATTATATTGCTATGTAGTATTCCATTGTTCAGATAAAGCTTTCTCCAGTTGATGGATTACTGGATTACTTCCAGTTTGTGGCTAAAACACACAAAAGAGCTATTAACATTTGTATACACATCTTTGTATTGAAAGCTGCATGAATAACTACACTCACTTTGGTAAATAGCTATATATAAAATGGCTGGGTTAAACAGAGGATAGATGTTTAACATTTTAGGAAATTGCCAAAGTTATTGGAATGTTTTATGTTCACATTAGCAATGTATGACTACTTCATGACCTCCACTTTGCTTATAAACATTTGACATTAAACGCCTATTATAAAAGCTAAAATTAAAAAGCTAAGTCTTCCCAAATATTTTAAAACATGGTTTCATTTCTTACTGAATTTTGAGAGCTTTTAAAAATATATTCTGAAGACAAATATTTTATCACATAAAGTTCAAAAAATATTTCCCCTACTTACGCTTTATTCCAAAAATTGCTTTTTGTTTCTTTTTTTTTTTTTAGTTTTAGGTTTCATTTAGTCATTAATTTTCAGCAGTGTAAGGTATCAGTTCACTTCAGTTCATAGCTGCAGTCACCATCTACAGTGATTTTGGAGCCCCCAAAAATAAAGTCTGACACTGTTTCCATTGTTTCCCAATCTATTTCCCATGAAGTGATGGGACCAGATGCCATGATCTTAGTTTTCTGAATGTTGAGCTTTAAGCCAATTTTTCACTCTCCTCTTTCACTTTCATCAAGAGGCTTTTTACTGTAAGGTATAGATATACCCAAATGAATGCAGAGGTCCAGAGAATAGCAAGGAGAGATAAGAAAGCCTAAAGCAAGAAAGCCTCCTTAATGCAAAGAAATAGAGGAAAACAATAGAATGGGGGAAACTAGAGACCTTTTCAAGAAAATCAGAGAAACCAAGGGAACATTTCGTGTAAAGATGGACACAATAAAAGATAGAAAAGACAAGGACCTAAGAGAAGAACATAAGATTAAGAAGAAGTGGCAAGAATACACAGAGGAACTTTACAAAAAGGGTCTTAATGATCTGGATAATCACAATGGTGTGGTTACTTACCTAGTGCCAGACATCCTGGAATCTGAAGCCTTCAAGTGGGCCTTAGGAAGCATTACTAAGAACAAAGCTAGTGGAGGTGAGGGAATTCCAGCTGGGCTATTTCAAATCCTTAAAGATGATGCTTTTAAAGTCCTACACTCAATATATCAGCAAATTTATAAAACTCAGCAATAGCCACAGTACTGGAAAATGTCAGTTTTCATTATATTCTCAAATAAAGACAGTGCCAAAGAATGTTGAAATTACCATACAATTTCATTCATTTCACATGCTAGCAAAGTGATGCTCAAAATCCTTCAAGCTAGGTTTCAACAGTGTGTGAACAGAGAACTTCTAGATGTACAAGCTGAATTTAGAAAGGATCACAATGAACTGTTGAAAATTCTAAAAGAGATGAGAACACCAGATCACCTTTTCTGCCTCCTGCAAAATCTGTATATACAGATCAAGAAGCAACAGTTAGAACTGGATATGGAATAATGGATGGGTTCAAAATTGAGAAAGGTGTATGTCAAGAATGTATATTGTCACCCTGCTTATTTAAACCTGCATATTTTATATGAAGAGTACAATATGCAAAATGCCATGCTGGATGACTCAGAAGCTGGAATCAAGATTGTCAGGAGAAATATCAACAACCTCATATATGCAGATGATAGTGCTCTAGTGGAAGAAACCAAAGAACAACTAAAGAGTCTCTTGATGTGGGTGAAAGAGGAGTGAAAAAGCTGGCTTAAAACTCAGCATTCAAAAACTGAGACCATGGCATCAAGTCCCATCACTTCATGGCAAATAGATGGGGAAACAATGGAAACAGTGACAGACTTTGTTTTCTTGGGTTCCAAAACAACTATGGATGGTGACTACAACCATGAAATTAAAAGACACTTGCTCCTTGGAAGAAAAACTATGACAAATCCAAAGAGTGTATTAAAAAGTAGAGACATCACTTTGCTGACAAAGGTCTGTCTAGTTAAAGCTATGGTTTTTCCAGTTGTCATGTACTGATGTGAGAGTTGACCATAAGAAGGCCGAGGGTCAAAGAACTGATGCTTTTAAACTGTAGTGTTGAAGACTCTTGAACAGCAAAGAGATCAAACCAGTCAATCCTGAAGGAAATCAACCCTGAATATTCATTGGAAGGACTCATGTTGAAACTGAAGCTTTAATATGTTGGTCATTTGATGTGAAGTGTTGAGTCATTGGAAAAGATTGGTGCTAGAAAAGATTGAAGGCAGGAGGAGAAGGCGACAAGAATGAGATGGTTGGATGGCTTCGCTAACTCAGTGGACATGAATTTGAGCAAACTCAGGGAAATAGTGAAGGACAGGGAAACCTGGCATGCTATAGTCCATGGGGTTGCAAAGAGTTGGACAAAACTTAGAAACTAAACAAGATATAGCTCAATCTTTTTAAAACACAGATATCTAACAATTTCAGACCATTAGTTTGCTTTTATCTCTGCTGGCAGGTATAAAATTTATGTAATTTAAAAATACATTATACTACCTGATGGTTTGTTTATTGACAATTGCATCAGGAATTTGTTGAAGCACTAAATGGGACCAAAATAACATCATTTCATTTTAAAATAGGTTTGGATAATAATAAAATGAAATAAAATGCAATATTTGCAACTCCCAATGCCAGAATAGAAATATGCTTTTAAAGCCTTAAATTTGTCATAGAGCTTTTCCTTTTTTTTTTTTTTTTAATTCTGAAGTTTAAATTCTCCTTAGGTGGGGGGGAAATACTGAAAGATATACTTTTTTAATTCTTGTAAATAATCCTGGGTCAAATAATATTACATAAAAAACTAGAAGAATAAAAAAATTGAAATTCTATGCATTTCTATGGATAGTGTATATAAAATTGAATAGGTCTCCCTATTTAGCTTTTAACTTTTTCCTACAACCTAAGAAAGCTGCTTTAATATCCTAAATGTAAATGATTCCTATAAATTATATTGCTGCCTTTTAAAAATTTTGACAGATCATTGCTTGCAATTTTATCCAATCATACTGCTTCTAACAACTTTTCAGAATTGTTTTGTTGGTAAAAAACTATAAAATTAATATGGCATTATTTGTGGTAGGAAACAAAAAAACAGTTCTACTACATAGCATTATAATTTCATTTAAATATCACTTTGAATTTATTACTCTAAAAATTCATTGTTTTAATAAACAGTATCTTGGGATGTATTTAAAAAGACAGTATTGTAAAGTGATTAGCCTCCAGCTAATAAAAATAATTGGGGGAAAAAAAGGATTATAATAAAAAAAAAGACTATCTCTGGGGAAAATCTATATATATTTTTAAGTTTTATATTTCAACTAATTCATATTATTAATATTAGAAAAATGCATGTAGGGGTGAATAAACAGAAAAATAAAATATGTATGCTCTAGTGCTGCCAGAGTTGCTGGAACACTGCAATAAAATTTCTTAAATGCATTTGCCCTCTCCAGTACTTTAAAAAATATTTTAAAATTAAAAATGTACAAAAGTTTAAACAAAGGTACCGAAAAATCATAGTAATAAAAGAAATGTGTGATATTATTAGTAGAGATGATAAGTGCTTTGAGAGTTCAAAAGAGAGAGAGCAATTCATCCAGTTCAACACTTCTACAGTATAACAGAAAAATAGATTGAGAGGTTAGGTGAAGTAGCCAAGTTCACACTGCTGGTTAATGGCCCAAATATTTCTCTGTGATAAGGAGATCCTTGTGAGTCCAGACATCATAAAAATTTCTAGTACTTCTTTGAAAATTCAGTGTTTCTCTTACATGAACCTGAAATAGAACTGCACTAGAAATGACTTTATTTCTACCATATTTTAAAATATTATCCACAAGATGAATTTAATCAGGAGAACTGTGAGAAATGAGTTACCTCCTAAACAAAAGCCAAGAAAAATGATTTGGGAGCTTTTAAAGATTAAACAAGGATGGTGAATATAACTAAGAAGAAAACTAAAACTCTAATTGTTAAATATATCTTATCATTTTTCTTTCAAAAAGACCAATCTGAAACTGAATTCTGTCATTTGTTGTCACAGAATACATTTCAAAGTAAAATATCAAATTCTAAATGGTATAATAATTATTAGTTATAATATAGGCAAATGTATAAAATATTTTATATATTTACATTCAAATGCATTTAGATCTTTATATAATAATGCATGTAATTATGTATACATACAATTTTATGTATATACACATAATTTGTAAATTTTAGAAAAATAAATGTGTATATTTGCTTTTTACTTTGTTATGCCAAAATACTGAATGACTTAAACAGTAGAATACACCACAAACTGAGTGGCTTAAACAATGCAAATTTATTGTTGCACAGTTCTTGAGGCTAAAAGCCTTAATTCAAAGTGTTGACAGAGTTTGTTCAAAGACTTCTTAGGACTACATCTCTCCTCTTAGCCTGTAGAAGACTGTGTTCTTCCAGTGTCTTTACGTAGTCTTTTAGTACTAAGTAAAGTAGTTTAGTCTTTATGTTCAAATTACCCTGGGCCCGATATGAGGTTTAACACTACAATGCATGTTTTTGGGAGAAGGAAGATATACCTCATGCCAATAGCATGAGGTTATGGTTATATAAAATTGTAAAGTAATATGAATATTTTTATATCACCAGACATAATACCCAATCAATTGATATCTATCTATACAAACGTCCTGAAAATTTCTTTAAACTTAGCCTTTTCCAGCTTCAGTCTATTAAATATTTTAATTATTCGATTTAGATGTTCCAGGATACAATCCCTTTTGCTGATTTGAACTTGCAACATAAAAAATTTAATCCCTTCTATTTCAGAATTTGTGACACTTGAGGAAATCTCTGTGTTCAAAGCTGACTGATTTGGAAGAGGAATGTGCACCAAGTCAGTTCAGTCATGTTTGACTCTTTGAGACCCCATGAACTGTAGCCTGCCAAGCATCTCTGTCCATGAGATTCTCCAGGCAAGACAACTGGAGTGGGTTACCATGCCCTCCTCCAGGGGATGTTCTGGACCCATGTATAGAACCAGAGTTTCATGTCTCCTGCACTGGCAGGCAGGTTCTTTAACACTAGCACCACCTGGGAAACAAGAAGAAAGCCTGTTATAATTTGGTCATCATGCTATGTCCAGAACAAATTGGAAACATGAAATTAACCCAGCTGTTGTTATTGGTTGTGCTGTGGACTTCAGAGCATTCCGATTTTGGTGAGAAATTCCCAGAAAAGATGAGGCAGCTTGGCAGACCAAGATGGAAATTTTAATTTTACTTCCAGCTTACACAAGCAAAAACCTACTTATTTAAATTAATAGTGACTTTTCTTCCCCTAATTCATTAGCAATATAGTAGTACATGTTAGATTTGTATCTAAATATCCCAAGAGATTTGTCATTGTTTAAAAACCCTTAGGGTTTTATTTTATTTTGTTTTGTTAGAGTCACAAGAGCTTAGACATGGAAGATATAAGGTATCTTTTAGATAAGCATTCTTGTGAAACACTAAGGGTTTCAGAGAAATAACAGCTTTTAAGAGCCTTTCTGAAAAGAGTTGAAGTGTTAGTTGCTCAGTTGTGTCCAGCTCTTTGTGATCTCATGGACTATAATCTGACAAGCTCCTCTGTCCATGAATCTCCAGGCAAGAATACTGAGTCCTGACCAGGGATTGAACCCAAGTCTCCTGCATTATAGGCAGATTCTTTACCCTATGTGTCACCGGGGAATCCAAGAACCATTTTACTTGTTCCCAAAGAACCACAGAATGTCACTAAGTCATTTTCTCAATTTGAGATCATTAGCTAAAAATGACAACTAAAAGATTAATTCCTTTCTTCAACATGCAGAAAGAAGTATTCTATCTGAAAAAAATACTAACAGAGATTCATATAGAAGGCTTAAAAAACATTGCCATGTTATACAATATTATGCCTGAAGTTTAGCTTCATAAAGTAAATTGAGAGTCCTGGGGACAGAAGGCCCTATGTGAATGGCTAATTTAGCTGCCATTTAGTTTTTACACACTTCAGAATAGAATTTTAATTCACAGTTATAAGATAGCATATGAATTATAAAAGAACAAGATGAACAAAATCTAGAAATATAATTAGGGTTAACAATACATTATCAGTAGAAAAGAATCATTATAATTTGTTAAACTATCAAGTTGTTCTCTCTGGTTTTAAACTTAGCCATTCATGTTATATGTATCATATACGTATAATTTATATATAGTTTATATTTGTAGTTTATAACATGAAAATTATATATAGCTTATATATATGCAAATTATATACTATTTGTTTTTAATATTTCTAATTGTATGTGTTAATATTTATAGATACATAAATGTATTTATATACATATGTATATGGAGAGAGAGAAAATGATTATTCATTCAGTCGTACTTTTAAAAGAATGAAATTTCAGAATCATAAAAGCACAGAACTCTTAGCCATGACAAAGCAATTCCTCTCATCCTACAGCGGCTTGTTTCATTTTAGTTGAAAAGGCAGAAGGAAACATTCTGTGACCCAAGATTATGAACAAAATTATAAAATAAAAGACATTTTGGTGTCAATCTTAATATTTTGTTTCAAACATAAATCAATTTAATGTTTCCCTGAAACTTTTAATCACCCATTAATCCTTCTTTCTTCCCATTTTCTGTAGTAATTGTATTTATACTACTAAAACCTATAAAATAGGCTTAATCACCAATACCACCAAGCCAACATATACTAGTATATAAACCATGGTAAAAATGCAACACTTTTAATGTAAATCTCCTAGGAACAGAAGCCTGTGAACATGAGTAGACTATAGACTTCCTTTTTGGAGCAGTGTTGGGCAGGGTGGGGGTGAGCACTAACCTTTTCCATTAAGCATTTACAATTGAAAGAGACTGATATTTTGACCTTTTGTCAAGTTGACCAAATTTAAATTTATTGTGAAGAATCATTCTAAGATTGATTGCAATTATTTTATTTTTGATAAATGATACAATTACTGATTTTATAGAAGTTGTTTATTTTTAATAATTGATAGAATTACTGATTTTATAGAAGTTTTATAGAAGTATATTGAAAATATACTCAAAACTATTGATTTAACTTTCAAAACAGGTTTAATTCCTTAAGCCTACTGTCTATTTCCATTGGCTTAATTAAACCTACTGGCTATTCCATTGGCTTAATCAAAATAACCCTGAACATTCTTTGGAAGGACTGATGCTAAAGCTGAACCTCCAATACTTTGGCCACTTGATGTGAAGAGCTGAATCAATGGAAAAGACCCTGATGCTGGGAAAGACTGAAGGCAAAAGAAGAGGGCAGTAGAGGGTGAGATGGTCAGATGGCATCACTGACTCAGTGGACATGAACTTGAGCAAATTCTAGGAGATAGTGGAACACAGGGAAACTTGACATGCTGCAGTCCATGGGATTACAGATAGTCAGATATGACTTAGCAACTGAACAACAACAAATGGAAACAAATTTTCAGGTTATCTTAAAAGACATTCTTTCATATTTCCTAAAAGAAAGATTAGTATGCTAAGTTTATACTTGCTGTGAGACTCTTCAAGTCAGTGAGTCAACATTTTCTTGAATACCTACTGGATTCTGACCTATATAACTATTCTTAAATTAAAAAAAAAAAAAAAAAGCAAGCAAAACAAAACAAAACAAAACAAAAAAAATGGAATAGAATTTCCATTTTATCTTTCAAATTATGTTTAATTTCTGAAATAAGTATATTTCACAAGGAAAACAATAGAGGCTTTAAGGTTATTTAAATATACACCAAATGCTTGAAATTAAAGATTTCTTACTCAATACTGAAATCATCTCAGCCTCGGAGAAATATTTGTCATGCTATTTCAGATCTACAATACAGGTTATTTGAGAATGAAGAGAAAATGAAGCAGATGAGAAGGTTAAGAGATGATATATTGTGCTACTCCTATTTATACCAGTTGATTCAACAATAAACATATATTGTATTTCAAACATGTGGTCCAGGTTTTTATCAATCACTTTCTTTCACATTTGTTTCACTCTAGATACAAATTCTAATTCATTTATTTACTATTGAAGCAATGTTTAAGTCCTTTAAAGAAATGCCCTGGTTCTTTTATCTGAATCTCAGTGCCTGGCAGAGTCACTGGAAGGGAGGTCACTCAAAAGTATTTGTTAAGAGGAGAAATTTAAAAGGAATGTCATAGATTGATTTTAAAAATCAAGAAAATTAATTGACAACCTATTCAAGGTAGAATTCACTATTCACTCTTCATTTTCTTTTAGAAAAGTAATTCATTGATATTATAAATCACAAAGGAAGAGTGGAAAACATACAAAAACTTACTCCAAAGGTAGCAGCTGAAAGGGAAGAGAGAAAGTGAGGAAGGGAGGAGGAAGGAAGGAAGGAAAGAAGGAGGTGAGAGATAGTGAGAGAGAGAGACAGAGGGAGAAACAAACTTCTATTGAAATTCAAATGTGAGGAGTTAAGTTTAACACTCAAACTATTAACTCATTGAATTCTGAAATCTGAAAATAATTCTATGGAAAAGTTAGTATTCTTTTCTACAGAAGAAGATCCTGAAAATCTGAGAGGTACAAGACTTCCTCAACATGAGAGCTAGTAGGTGACCATGATTCAAAACCACACCTTAATACTTCATAACTTGCTGTATCACCACTATTCTGTTTTGAACATATGCAGTCTGTATTGCTAGACTTTTCCAGATAGAGAAAATTAGGTAAATTTAAACTTTCTCGCTTTGATTTTTAATTTTCTGTAGGCTCTGACTCTGTGCAGAACCAGACCTGTGCAGAGGGCAAGGTCTTGCAGAGCTGGCAGGAGAGGGCACGTTGAGATAAACTGAGCACACACTTAATGGGGAATAAGACTGTGACTCTGCTGCTGACTTCAAAGGCTGGACTTGATGCTCCAATTTCTGTGGAAGCTGGGACAGTAAAAATAGGCAGAAGATGCTCACAGAATGATTTTAACTATAGGCATCTGCAAATGTAAATTGGAATACAGCCAAGATGAATAGAAAACAATTTGTTAAGAGAATACAAAGCCCCTATTGCTCTTTCAACATAGAATCATACTCATTTAAAATATTATGTCCGGGTGACATATTTGGAGGGTTAGAGTTAAAATAACCTAGAGACAAATTATGAAAACAGCAACTTGTATTTTATTTACACAATATATATTTTTTAAAGAAAGTACATTTTTGCCCCTATCTAATTCACTGTTATTTCTGGATAAATGCTCAAAAGGCTATGGTTTATTTTGGGTGTTTTCCCAGACTACACACAAAGCCCTTGTATTTAACTGATGCAGCTATTAAGCAGAGTCAAGGTAGTGTGTGGAAGGAGTATAAAGGGCTGAGAATACAACAGACTTTATTTCACCACTAGGTTCTGTTACTTACTATCACTGTGACTTTGCATACATGATTTAAATACGTTGAGTCTCAATCCCATATACTGCTAGTAACAGTAATAAGTATATTTTCCTCCCAGATAGAGAAAGAAAAGTGAAAACATTTTGTGAATAGTAATATGTTATAAAAATCCCCATTGTTCTCATTATTCGTATTTAACCAAATATATCTTAAGTACTAATTTCTGAACCAGCACTGTGATAGATACAGCAGACATACAATAGACTTTTAAGTCAGTACTTAACTTTTTCACTACTGAAGGCTAATGAGAGGGGTAGAAAGAATTATAAATACACTGTCTTTATTAGCAGTAGCACAGCCAGCATTATTCTGGATGCTAGATTCTATATTAGGAAATTTAGTTAGGTAATTTCATATTATACTTTCAACAGCCTTACTCTTTCAGCAACTATTATCCTAATACTGCAATAGACTGGCTACTATGGGAAGAATTGAAAGCTAGCTTAATCAGGCATGTTCTTCAGCAAGATGACTGTGACTTTTCTAGAGAAACCATAATAATGGGCAAGAATATTGGAGCAAGGATAACACATTATTTTTAGCATTATATTTTTTTTTTAGCAATTTTATAATTTTAAAAATATTTTTAGCTTAAAAATTAGGATATTTTAGCATTATTATGAAATGCAGAGATGTTGCCTATAAGCACATATAATGACTCTAGAAATATATTGGAGGTAGAATTGACATGATTTTGTAATTACCTATTGTGGTGGTGAACATGAGATCCAGAGAGAGGCTCATACAGAGATGTGGTTGGAAGATAGGAGGCTTTGTTTAGTTTTGAACATGTAAAGTCCCCATGGTATGTGCAAGCAGAATTGTCAGGTAGGCAGTGTAACACACAGGTCATGAGTGAGATCTGAAATGTTGAGTGATAGGAGATGACAGCTATGAGACAAGCTGGAGGAAAAACAATATAGCAGAGCAGAAGAAAGTGGAACCTGCATGTGAAACCAAAAATCAGTGTTAAGATAAGTAAAAGGTTCCTAAGAAAACACTGAGAGAAGTTAAGGGGACAGAGTATTTCAAGAAATACATGTCTATGTATAGTGAAAAATCTGTATGGTAACATATACGAACTTCCCAGGTGGTGCAGGGGTGAAGAATGTGCCTGCCAATGCAGGAAACGCAAAAGATGCAGTTGGATCCCTGGGCCAAAAGATCCTCTGGAGCAGGAAATGGTAACCCACCCCAGTATTCTTGCCTGGAAAATTACATGGGCAGAGGAGCATGGCAGGCTACAGTCCATGGGGTCGCAAAGAGTTGGGCACTTTGTGCAAAGAGTTGGACACAACTGAGCGCACACACACACACACACACACACACAATATATATATAAAATTACAAGTAAATGCTGCCAAAAACATCTAGCTTAAGTAAAATGTTAAGGATTTCCTTTGAACTTAGTCTAAAGGAAGTTGTTAAGATTTATGAAATGTGGGCTTCCCTGGCAGCTCAGGTGGTAAAGAATCTGCCTGCAATGCAGGATACCTGGCCTCCATCCCTAGGTCGGGAAGAACACCTGGAGAAGGGGTTCTGGAGCAGGAAATGGCAACCCACTCTAGTATTCTTGCCTGGAGAATTCCAAGGACAGACGACCCTGGCAGGCTACAGGGCATGGGGTCTCAAAGAGCGGGACACAACTGAGCGACTAACACTTTTACTTTCTTTCACTTCGTGAAATACATTCAAAGGAATGGGTAGAGGGTAGTAAAGAAGATACCAGCTTAAAGGAAAACTACTTCTCTCTCTCTCCTCAAAACATTTCAGACACAAAATATGTGGGTTTTCTCCTATACCAACCGAATTCTCTAGCTCTTGGGATACCACCAATTTGGTGTTCTACAATTCAGATCTGAAACTCTCCTGAGGTAGCAAAATCCCCCACTCCCACCACACTTGGTTAAGGGCAGAGTCCCAAAAGACTGCTTCCCATGTCAGATGTCAGTCACAGGTTTGGATCTCCTGTACTCTTGATTCACTTGCTATTAATATAAACCTTAGGATGCCATGACCTCCTCCTTGGGTTGGATAATCTGCTATATGGACTCGCAGACCTCAGAAAAGCACTCCACTAATTATTATCAGTTTATTATAAAGGATACAATTTAGAAACAACCAAATGGACAAACTTACATATGAAAAGGTTTGTAAGAAGGGATGTGGAGTTCCCCTGCGCTCAAAGAGCACCACGCTCCAGAATCTCAATGTGTTCAGCAACCCGGAAGCTCTCCAAATCTCCTTCATCTAGGTTTTTTTACGGACTTTCCATTATGTAGACAAGATTAGCTAAAATCTTTGGCCACTGATGATTAACTCAGTGGCCAGTCCATCTCCCACCCATAATGGTTTTAGAGTTCCAACTCTCTGGTCATGTGGTTGGTTCCTCTGGCAACCAACTCTTATCCTCCAAATTTTACTTAATCAGTATAAACTCAGGTTGGTTAAAAGGGCAGTTACGAGCAAGAACGTATGTTTTTTATACCTCTATGACTTAGGAAATTCTAAGGATTTTAAAAGCCCTCCACCAGGGACCTGGAAAAAAGATTAAATATAAATTTCATATTATATCACAGATAGAAATTGCATTAGATTTCAGCATGAGTGATGAGTGAAGAAATGAAGTGAGGAACTTTTCAATAATCCATGGTAAGGGGAGTCAGGACTAGAAAGGCTATGAAGCCTGAATTAAAAAGAGAAAAATGTTCTGTAGAATTGTATGAAATGTTAAAAGTGTTAGTCTCTCAGTTGTATCCAACTCATTTGCCACCCTATGGATGAGGCAAGAATACTGGAGAAGGTTGCCATTCTTTTCTCCAGGGCATCTTCCTCACTCAGAGATCGAACCTAGGTCTCCCACATTGCAGGTAGTTTCTTTACCATCTGAGCTACCAGAGAAGCCAGTAGGGAAGCCCTCTATTTCAAAGGAATGGTTAATATGGGCAGGACAAATCCATAGACTTAGAGAAACTCAGGCAGAGATGACTCATCACAATGAAAGAATAATGATGGTAATTGTCCTTGGACTCAACAGTGACTTTTACTGGCTACTCCAAAGTGTTCATGTAGCAAGTGATTTCATGTCTTTAAGGGTTAGTTCTCAATTAACAAGTTTGATCTTCTTGTCCCAACCAAGAGCCTCTTGTCTTTGAGTCTCTGGAAGGCCTTAACCCCTGTCCTGATCTGGGCTCCATTCAGATATCCACACCATCAGAATGGGTCTCACTGATTAGTCTTGGAGCCCATTTTCAAGAATTCTGTCTGAAGACAGAGATTTCCTTATAAAGCAAAGGAATAAAGGCAATAATTTAAAAAAAATACCCAAAAAGAAACCTAAAGATGTCATATACAGAAATCAATATATGATTTTCCCCATTATTTTTGCATACTTATCTGTTTACATTTTCAGAATGGACATTTCTAACAATTTCCTGAGCCTGATGACAATTCACAGGCAAGGGATTGTGGCATTATGAGCAAATACTTTATGTTATCAGGCTGCCAACAGGTACAAATGAAACACTTTTCACCAAAGGTGTAGACGCCTTGTAAGGAGAATTACAAGCTGTGAATTAGAAAGCATTCCTCTACATGAGATGTGTGTTCAAGTGTAGAGCCTGAAACCCATGCCTTGAGTTTTGCATTGACAGATGAAGACATGATTGAAAGATGACAACAAATAGAATAATATCTTGAGGTAAAAAGAACAGGATATGCCTTCTAAAACAAGAAGGGCATATAAAACTGGATATTCTTAAGAGTTATATTTTTATGTAATATTGAGTTATATTATCATAGTATTGAGACTAACAAACTCACCAGAAGACATTATATTATATTGCAACTAATAGGTATTTTAAAATGTGCTTTGACCTTAGATAAATAAGTTGCTTCCATAAAGCATTACTTAACTCTAGATTTAATTTATTATAAAATTCTAGATATTTCTGTTCTTTGGATATATATGTAAATAGCAGTTTTAGAATGACAAAACCTATAGATTCTAGTTTATTAAATAATACATATGATTTAGGATAAATGTATAACATACTACTTCATGTTTTAAGTGTGGAAAAATACATCAGGAATACAAATTGCTTGGTTTAAAAAGACATAGTATTTATACAGTGAGATCTAAAATTTAGAAGTTTTATATTTTATTTAGAACTTATTATTCTGTAACATATCTCCTTAGGCTTCATTTCCTCTTAATTCTGAAAAACAGCATTCTTTATTCATGTACTGACTGATCAAAGACTCATATGTAGCACAGTTTAGATGAGAAAAACAGATCTTGAGATTCATAAGCCCAATTCATGAAAAATTAATAGGGTCAAATCATATTGTTTTCCATATTTTGTTGGGAAAAACATGAAAAAAATAAAATTGAGGACAAATAATACCTCATATAATTTTAAAGAGACAGTGATATTTTTAACCGATAGACATCACCTTTAAAATAAAAATAAATAGGAATATATTTTAAGAAATACAGTTTTTATTTTTCTTGATCTAAATATTATTCCATTTAAAACACTAATTGTATTATCTTACAACTTACATAAAAAATTCCTGAATTAGAACAATATTATACCAGATACTGGTAGAATTTAAAAGTAATCAAATAAAAATAAGTCACCACTGTGGGAAATTTCATTTCCAATATGCTTCCATTTAGAGATATGGACCATGATAACTGGTATCTGAAATACAGTGATCAATGTGATAAAATCCTGGAAAGTATTTTGAATTAAAAATAAATGAGCTAGACCCCAAAAGGAAGTTACAGAGAACAAAATAAATGCTTTATCAGCACTAGAGCAAGCTACATTACTGAGGGATTGCTGACACTGGAAAAGATAAAGCATTAATACTTAAAAGGAAGTGTGTCAATGTATTTTATTATTTTTGTCTCAATATAAATGCATGTAAAATTCTGAAACTGGAGTGCACAAAGCAGAAGTCTGTTGGCCTAGTATGTGTATGCTATATTGTCAAGACTGTCTCCTTGAACCAGTCTGATCTCAGGGGACATTTTCTGACAGCTATGGAAATCATATTATGGAGGCTGCCTGCAGCGAGACAACTTTCATACTGTAGCTTGTGTTATGTGAAAACTACCAAGCAAAACTAAGATCATGGTATCTGGTCCCATCACCTCATGGCAAGTAGATGGGGGAACAGTTGAAACATCTGTTTTTGGGGGGGTTCCAAAATCACTGCAGATGGTGACTTCAGCCATGAAATTAAAAGCCGCTTGCTCCTTGGAAGAAAAGTTATGACCAACCTAGACAGCATATTAAAAAGCAGAGACACTGCTTTACCAACAAAGGTCCGTCTAGTCAAGGCTATGGTTTTGCCGGTAGTCAGGCATGGATGTGAGAGTGGACTGTGAAGAAAGCTGAGTGCCAAATTGATGCTTTTGAATTGTGGTGTTGGAGAAGACTCTTGAGAGTCCCTTGGACTGTAAGGAGATCCAACCAGTCCATCCTAAAGAAAAACAGTCCTGAATGTTCATTGGAAGGACTGATGTTGAGGCTGAAACTCCAATACTTTGGCTACCTGATGTGAAGAACTGACTCATTTGAAAAGACCCTGATGCTGGGAAAGATTGGGGGTCGGAGGAGAAGGGGATGACAGAGGATGAGATGGTTGGAAGGCATCACTGACTAAATGGACATGAGTTTGAGTAAACCTAGTTAGTTGGTAATGGGCAGGGAGGCCTGGCGTGCTGCAGTTCATGGGGTCGCAAAGAGTCAGACATGACTGAGTGACTGAACCGAACTGAACTGAACCAAGCACCTATGAGATGTCAATTGTTCTAAACCATAGTTTCATTGAGTTAGACAAAGCTGTGCTCCATGTGATCAGCTTGGTTAGTTTTCTGTGATTGTGGTTTTCATTGTCTTCTCTCTGATGGATGAGGATAAGAGCTTATGGAAGTTTCCTGATGGTAGAGACTGACTGAGGGGAAACTGAGTCTGATGGGCGGGGCCATGTTCAGTAGACTTCTAATCCAATTTTCTGTTGATTTTCTTCATGGCTGTGTTTCCTCCCTATTGTTTGACCTGAGGCCCAACTATGGTGGCCATAATGAAGATAATGGCGACCTCCTTCAAAAGGTCCCATGCACACATTGTACACTCAGTGACCTGGACCCTGCAGCAGGCCACTGAGGACCCACACCTCTGCCGCAGACGCCTGGACACTCACAGGCAAGTCTGGGTCAGCCTCTTGTGGGGTCGCTGCTCCTTTCTTCTGGGTCCTGGTGTGCATGAGGTTTTGTTTGTGCCCTCCAAGAGAATACTTTGGCAACCTAATGTGAAGAACTGATTTATTTGAAAAGACGCTGATGCTGGGAAAGATTGAAGCCTGGAGGAGAAGGGGATGACAGAGGGTGAGATGGTTGGATGGCATGATTGATTCGATGGACATGAGTTTGTGTAGGCTCCAGGAGTTGGTGATGGGACAGGGAAGTCTGGCATGCTGCAGTCCATGGGCTTGCAAAGAGTCGGACACGACTGAACAATTGAACTAAACTGAACCGATCTGCCATTATCTTAAAATATTTCATCTTCTCATTTATTTTCTTATCTTTTTACTGCTTTATTTTATCATTCATATGTCTTTGCCTGGGCTCCCCTGGTGGCTCAGTGGTGAAGCATCTGCCCGCCAATACAGGAGACATGGGTTCAATCTCAAGTTTGCAAGGTACCCTGGCAAAGGAAATGGCAATCCACTCCATTGTTCTTGCCTGGGAAATCCCATGGATGGAGAAGTCTGGCAGGCTGCAGTCCATGGTGTTGCAAAAGAATCAGACACCACTTAGCTACAACAACATGCCTTCACTTTCCTGATATATTTCTTTCCTTTACTCTTCAGTGCCACACCTTTGTACTTTATACTATCTTCCACTTCAATAATTTGCTCTTGTTCTGCAACCTATTGTTTAATCCATAGTTTAAAATTCAGCCTTGATGTCTACATTTTCAAGTCTAGAAGATATTATTTCAAACATGACTCTTTTTTTGTTATGTCTCCCTTTCATATTACTTTAAATTTTAATCTGTTTGAGTTAAACATTATTCCTTCATTACCCCTTTCATATGGTTCTGTTATCAAATGTTCATGTTATGTTACTTATTCTATATATTTTGTTGGGCTACTTTTCCTCATATAGTTTATATGCTGTTATTATTAGTATATGTTTAATATTTTATTCCTTCCTGGGGATTGGGCTCAAATAGGATAATAGCAACATCTTTACAAAATATATCTACCATATCCCTAGGAATTTCACAGGTTCCTAATGAGGTATTTTATTGATATCTTGGTTTGTGCATGTACCTGTGTGTTTTACTCGCTTAGTCACATCTGACTCTTTGTAACGCCATGAACCACCCACCAGTCTCCTCTGCATATGAAATTCTACTAGGTACAAATACCGGAGTGGGTAGCCATCCCCTTCTCCAAGGGATCTTCCCAACCCAGGGATTGAACCCGAGTCTCCTGCATTGCAGGCAATTTCTTTACCATCTGAGCCACCTGGGAAGCCCATGCTTGTATCTAACAGATTATAAAAAGTTCAGAAAACCACACCCATGCTATTGTAGTTTTGTGTAACACTTATGAAAGAGAATTATATTTTTTAGCATTCAGAGATATAGAAATGCAGACATGCTTCTTCCTGACAATAGTTTTGTTCTTATCATAGCTTTATGGCTATTGGCAGTTCTCATAGGTTCCCAGGTATACTCATAAATCTCAGTTTTATCTATCCATTTCACACTAGTTCAAAGCCACATTACCCAAATCAGTCTTGGCATCAAAGCTCAAAACTGAATTTACAGCCATTCTGTGTTATTGGAACACACATCTAGACTCCCATAGCATTAGGTTGTGCCCTTAATACCCTGGCTTTGGGTTCTTACCCCATTTTACTACTTGGGAATATTCCCCTTACTTTGTTCTGAGATTGGCTGTAATTAACTGGCTTTTGTTTCAGCTGCTCTATTTTTTGTAGCATTTATACATGAATGGAATGGAAGCCAGTATGTGTCAACTCAGGTCACTATGTTACCAGGGTACTCCTCCCTCTCTTATTTAAATAAACAAATCTAAACCTTAATGATTGTTTTCAAACAAGTTTAAAATTAAATGAATTAAGTAGCAAGAAAATATACTCCATTACAAATAAAGGCCAAGAGGCATTACAGACCATAATTACATTATGTGAATCTATTTGACAAAAGAAGGGACAACCTATTTAACAAATATTTCCCAAAAGCACTAAAATGTAGATTCCAATGTGGTTACTACACATGGGGAAAGCCACAACTGAAATGAAACAATGAAATCTTTGCTACTGACAGACAACACAGTCAGCGCATTTCAGCTGCATACTAAGCAGAGGATTAGAATACCTCTGAGTTAACCTGTGGTTATGTGTCACTGTTTAATCACAACTCAACATATATATTCTTGGAACGACACACTACAATGAAAATTTTTGTAAAGGAAAGGTTTTTCAAAAATATATACTCTTAGATGATTTGGAAGCAGTTTGGTTTTACAGTTTTCAAAGCATAGACATGAAGCATTTACAGGAAACTCAGATGAGGAAACTGATGTCCAGAGAGCTTAGTAATTGAGACAGACAGACAAATAGGGCCTGTATTATTTCACTCTTTGTTTTATCTGAAATTATCTCATTTAAACTGGAATTTTACAAAAAATAAAAAGGGTCACTCGGCATATTCTTTTCTTAATATCACTTGTTATTTGTTTATGATTGCAGTTAGAAGACAGTTTTTGTGAGTACTCCTCTTTTGTAAATATCTTCCTTCTTGATGTGTCCTTAATATATATAACACCATTAAATAATAAATTAGTGTGTTAATGTTTAGTTAAGGGTAAATATATTTTATGTTGCTAATATATTTTTCAAAATTCCCCAAACTCGAGCTTTTCTAAAAAAAGAAATTCTGATCTTAAATAAAGTTTGTAAATGCCGTGTCATAGGCAGTAATTGGAAGGACTGATGCTGAAGCTGAAACTCCAATACTTTGGCCACCTGTTGCAAAGAGCCTACTCAATGGAAAACCCTGATTCTTGGAAAGAAAGGGCAGGAGGAGAAGGGGGTGATAGGATAAGATGGTTGGATAGAATCACGGATTCAATGGGCATGAGTTTGAGCAAACTCTGGGAGATGGTGAAGGACAGGGAAGCCTGGCGTGCTGCAGTCCATGGGATTGCAAAGAGTCAGACACAACTGAGTGACTGAACAACAACTTATTGAACACCTAGCAATGTAAAGGTACTATTTTTTGTTGTATTTGAGCAAAGGAGTGAAAGATAAAGAACAGTGTAAAGCAAGGTAACTAAGTCGTGAATGGAGAGGCACACAAAGTTAAATACAAATTACAGATAATGTTTTACTACATGTATTGCATTTTGTAAATAATTATCTTAAGAGAGAAAGTAATATAACCAGAAGATAATAGTAAAGTACCTATCACCATATGATTCATACAGAATTACTTCTCATCAGTTGTGATGCTTTTTGTGTATGGAATGTGGGGGCTTCATATATGAGTTCAGCCACGGGACATGGAAGCAGGCTATCATCCAACCAGTGACCACAGTTATATAGTAACTCACCGGTCTGGTAAGTGGCTGCCACTGCACATCTTGACAGCAGATAGCATCTCCTCATCTCAAGCTTGCAGGAGACTAATAAGTCTCATCAGAAAGGCATATTTGGCCATAAGAAGTGAACAAGAATTTTGGTTTCTACAGTATTTTATCTACCTCCTTTAAGAGGAAGAAAAACAAAAGGAAAATCAATAACTCTGGAAATACTGTGGCTCATAGGAGAGGCATTTTAACATTTTAACTATTTTTAACTTTGCTTTTAAAAGTCTTGTTAAATTGGTTTAGAGAAATAAAGATAAATAAAGCTCAACTCTTGACCCAACTAATCGGATTTCCTGTGAGTTATATGTGCATCAGTTGCTAGTAGCAGGTAGCAACCACTGCATTCACTCTGTGTGTATCCATCACTGTTCAGAAGTATTAGAAGCTTCACAGAGAGCTGCTTGCCTAGAGAGAAAGCAAGACTCTCCTCATTAGCATATCGTAGTGATCCACAGGGTAGCCAGCATTTGATTATTAATATGAACTGTTTGGGCCATTAGCTGTCACCTGTTTCAAAAACTTGTGTGGTGCTGTTTAGCCCTGGACTTTCTTTCCTGCTGTCAAATTTAGTTAAAATGTGCCTCTGGGATCAAATGTCGTAAGGGGAAATGCACAGTTGGAGCAATTTCATAAGTCTTCCTTCTGTAGGAATCCTGGTTGAAAACTAAATTAATTCTTAATACATAATATCTTGTACTAGCTTCATAGCTCCCTAAACCTTAGGATAGAAACAATATTTATTAATAATGTCCTGAGGTTTTTAGTCAGTATGCACTCTTATAATTCATTTTATCTCTTTTGAAATAGCATTGCTATAAATTGATTTATTCCCAGACATTGATGTCTGAAGTTGCTGTCAGAGAACTTTTTTAAATTTTAATTTTTGTTAATTACATTAATTCCAGGCTTCTGTTAGATTTTTACAGTGAGTATTAACAAAGTAAACTTGGAAAAACAGACTGCATCTTTTGCTATTATTATTCCTCTAATAATCAACATGAACATTCCAAATAGAAACTCATGCCAAAAGAAAAACATTCCTGAGTAATTTACAGCAGGTAAAATGATGATATCAAATCATGTTTCATTATGTACACATATACCCATTTTACAGAATGAAAGATCTAGATTTGGAAAGATTAGGTTTGTTCAATGTTTAACCTACTTACGCCTTTCTTGTAGGTAGAACTATGTATTTAAACACCATCAACCTATGGCAAAAACCAACACAACACTGTAAAGTAATTTTCCTCCAGTCAAAAAATAAATTAAAAACAAAATCATCAACTAATCTCTGCCACAAAGAACAAACATTTATTAGCTTAAATTTTATTATCAAATGGTATTCTATTTAATTAATTTTAGATTCCTTTGTTAATCATTTAAACTATCATAATTAAGTCATAAGCCAGTGATGTTTAGGAAGAAAGATGTGCATTAATGATCAGTCATGTCTGACTTTTTGCGACCCCATAGACTGTAGCCAATAGACTCCTCTGTCCATTGAATTTTCCAGTGAAGAATACTGGAGTGGGTTGCCATTTTCTACCCCAGGGCTTCTTTCAGACCCTGGGATCAAACTCAGGTCTCCTGGACCTCTTGCATTTGTAGGCATATTCTTTACTGATGATTCACCTGGGAAGCCCATTTAGGAAAAAACATGATCATTTTTATGAGGTACTTCTATAAGCTATTTTTTTTTTTTTTTTTTTTTACTGATAAAGAAATGATTTAATGGCAAAAGACAGGATTCTCAATTTTGGAAGCTGAGGAGCAGGCAGAATGTTCTTTCTAATGAACATACAAATGAATAAAAAAATACAAGGACAGGTGAATAAAAAAGAGATGTCTTAGAATGCTTCCCCGGTGGCTTAGGCGGTACAGGATCCCCCTGCAACACGGGAGACCTGGGTTTCATCCCTGAGTTGGGAAGATCCCCTGGAGAAGGGAATAGCTACCCACTCCGGTATTCTTGCCTGGAGAATTTCATGGACAGAGGAGCCTGGCAGGCAAACCATAGGGATGCAAAGAGTTGGACACGACTGAGTGACTTTCAGTCACCCTAGACTAAGAATCCATATAGTAGAACACCGTCTTAGTGCCTTCTGGCAAGCAAACTGTTACGGTAGACACTCTAATGGAGTACAGACTCTTGCCTAAAATGCTGAACCAGAAGTAAGCAGCCACGTTTGTGAAATTTGTATTGCTTTATAAGTCCACAGCTGTTACCTGCTGGGGGATTTATTGTGATTTCAGGTCTGTGAAAGCCATTTAGACTTTGAAATTTTGCCTGGGGGAAAAATCCATAGTGTATTATTTATCTTTCATTTTGTTGTGTGAATTGTAGTGACTCAGAACTAAGTGAAGTTTTTGTTGTTGTTGTTGTTTGTTTTCCCCTTTTGGAGGTAGAGGACAAGATGAATTTGCTAGTACCAACTTCGGAACAAAAATGATTATAAGGCTAAGGGGCCCAAACAAAAATATACATACTATTTCAGTTTTTAAATAAGAATACTGTTAATAGCAAAAGACCATGTTCAAATTAAGATCAAACTTTTGACTTTTAGACTTACCAATGACAGAGTCCTATTGTTAATGGTATTTAATCAGAAGTAATTATTGGTAAACATGATTTCAGTAGTTATTTGGGATAAGTAATGCATGTATATGCTGGTTTATTAAAAATTGTTGAGGTAAAAAATACATGATCACTGATACTGATGAAGTTATTTTCTTTAGGATAGTTCTGCCTGGTGACAGTTTTGGCTGATATGTACATTGTTTTCCAAACTGCAGATTAACCATTTTTCATGTTATTGGCATCCAGAAGAGTTTAGAAGCACTCACTTTTTCATAGATTCACTATACTCCCTTCACTATGAGTATAATACTTCAAGCTCTACAGTATAGAATATATATATATATATATATATGTGTGTGTGTGTGTGTATATATATATATATATATATATAATTTATAAACTGATAGAAGCAGTTCTCATATTCACCTATTTCCATGGTGAAGAGAACAGACTCTGAGAAAAGAGTGGTGTTACTAATACTTCTGATCATCCCCATGGCCATTATCAGGCCCTGTGGTAACACTAAAGTGAATTGAAGTATGTAGTGTATTTTAGAAAGTTTGGGGAAAGGACTGAGGGAGGTTGTGAAAATCTGTTTTCTTGGGCTCTTGTTAGCTTTCAAGAAAATGTTGTTTCAAGTTTTTCAAGCTTTTATATAAATATTCAAGGAGTTCTTCTACCTAAAGAGCTGTAGGGGCTGTTGTGTCATGTTCTACAATTTATGAAAATGGCCTTGATTACAGAGATGAATTTAACAGGGAAAAATTCTTAAGCATGAAAAGAGGTGCCCAAATGCTTGGATTCTAGGTAAGTGTATCACTTCAACATCAATGGTTTTTGAAACAGTGAGTAGTCCAAAGCGTCAGCGATCTGCCATATTGCAACTCCTTGTTTACAGGATGAAATTGCAAAGCTCTCTGCCCTCCAAAAAGTTCCTGCCTTGAAATTTTATATCATTAACAGTACACCCCGTTTCCCTCTCCTGGATGTAATCTCTCTGTATGCAAATATTCCCTATTAGGGTAACCTTTTACATTTGAAACAGGAAAGGGAAAATGAATGTATTGGTTTTCTTTCTTCCTTGACCATGGAAATAGTTAAGTGGCTGGAAACATTTTCTAGAACTGTATTTGCTGAAAAGAATCTTCTATTTATTATTAAAGCCCTTTCTGCTTCCCAAAAGGATGAGGCACTTTAAAACAAAAGAACAGATATACTAAAGTCATTAAACTTTGCTGTAAGAAGAATTTATAGCAAGAGCCTTTTGTCTAAGGGACATTAAACACTATAACGGACAGTATCTTCAATAGCAGTTTTACAAAAAGAAGATAGGCATTCTTCATATGGCCATTTCTTGCACTGACCTTTGATAAGAAGCCAAGGGCATGATGCCAAATCACAGCTGTGTGAAGGCATTTCTGAAGGAAGCTAACGGAATACAATCCTGGTATGTACCTTTCAGATGATCTGATTTGATACAGGGATAAAACCTAGAGAATCTGGAGAGATGAATGGTTGACATGTCCAAAGGCTGCCGGTTCCTCTGGAATTTCAATTGACTTAGTTATCAGACCATTGAAAATGGAAACTTCTGTTGGACATTAAAATGTTTTTTCCTGTGATGCACATTTCTAGAGACCTATATAAAAAAACTATAATGACATCAACAACAAAGAAAATAATAGTAGCTAACAATTAAGAACTTGCTACGTCCCAGGTGCTGTGCTAGTTAATGTGCATGACTTATTTAAGGCTCACCACAATCAGGTGAAGAAGGTATTTTTCATATCATGTCCACTTTATAAAAGAATATATTGAAGCTTATAGAGGTTCAGTAAATTGTACATGCTACTCCAATAGCAAGTCCAAGAGGTGGAATTTTGAGTCCAAGTACCCTCCCTCCAAATCTCAGTGGCATTAGTCTTTATGAGCTTATATTTTACACAGTGAAATTATAGGTGAAAAAAGTTTTCCCTTTGTAACTAAATAAAATAGATTTGCTTATTGTCTTGTTCACTGAAGATTCATTTTATATCTTCATAGAAGTAAGCTTCAGAAGTATCTCTAGAAATAGTCATGATCTTAAAAACTGAGGGTGAATCTACCTAACTTGAACCTAATTTTGGCTCTTTGGACCATTTCATTTAAGAACTAAATTGAGGTCATTGAGGACCAGAACTTTATCAGTATCACTCAATGTCACTGATAAGTGTCTGTTACTAAAAATAATATTTTTTCCTACCTTCTTGTACTTATTTGAATTATCTTGTACTGTAGTAGTGAGAAAGTTAACAAAGATGTAATTGCCTGTCTTATGTGATGTGGTAGATGGATATACTTATAAGGAACCAAAAAATGAATCAAGGTAGTGGGTAAACATATTATAAAAGATGTTCCTGTTGGTAGGGGCTAGGATATGGTTCTGCTTTACATACTGGAAAACCCTTTCTATACACAGTAATTCTAGATGGTATTGGAGTAAGAGCTCTGAAAAATAATAAGAGATCTTGTCATCTATATTGAGTTAATGGCTGTAAGAATTTGATAATCAAGCAATAGATCCTATAGAACATTAGTCTTATCATTGAGAGAATATACTGGGTAACTAAGCTCCATAATCAGGGAGCTGTACCTTAGTCCTCCTTGGAGTCCTTCAGAGAATTTAATTGATGCTAGTTTGGTATATGATAGAATAAAGAGAATAGCTGTGTACTGAAGGGGTAAAAAAAAAAAAAAAAAAGACTAGTAGGTTTATAACTTGGGGGGAAAATACATCCGAAAAAACTTAAATTTGTGAATAAACAATTGGAAAATTATGATAGGATTGCTCCAGAGCCTGGTCCCCTCTTTAGCAAGACAAAATGAGCAAGCACATAGAGGAAATTTGCCCGACAAGAGAATGACTTTTCCCAAATGCTTATGCAATTTAAAACACCTAGCCACTAAAACACAAGTAGTTATTGAGTCTTGGTTAAATAGCATCTGGTAGCTTCAAGATACACAATAGTAAAAAAAGATAATTATAAATGTTACATATTTATTCAGGGTGAGGTTAGGTAAATTTCATACAAATTCCACACATTTAAACATTATTGAAATTAGAGAAAAAATTTTTGCTATTTATTCAGGGGTGTACTTTTGGGAAAAAAAGATATAATTGCTGTTAATATAAGCACTTTAATACTCCAATCAAATTCAATTCTTAAATTGAATTTGCTAATTCTAATTCTGCTAATTGCAATTCTGCTAATTCTAAAGGAAATTTGTCAATATGGTTTTATTTTTAAGTGAAAATAACTTTCCCCTTTTAGCTGATATCTTAGGTTTTTTGAAGCATTTAATTTTTGTGAGTTGTAAATATTTATACATAATTAGTAATATTAAACTTGACCTTTTTGTGAGATAACAGAAGGGTGAGGAAATCATTAGTAAGCTGGAGATTGTTTCTCTCATATCACAAAGTACTATCTTAACAAAGAATAGAGAAGCATGTTTGAGACTTTGACATTGAAAGGCAACAAAATAAAATTTCAGCTTAAAATTTTTAATCATAATAAAGATTGATTTTTGTTTGTTTTGTTGTTATTTTCATAATAAACTTCAGCAGAATAGGATGAAATATTTACAAGACAAGCTTTGGAAAGTGCATGCCTACGTGCTAAGTCGCTTCATTCATGACTAACTCTTTGTGACCTTTGAACTGGTGTCTTCCAAGCTCCTCTGTCCATGGGATTCTCCAGGCAAGTACACTAGAGTGGGTTGGCATGCCCTCCTCCAAGGGATCTTCCTGACCCAAGGGTGGAACCTGCGGTTCTTACATCTCTTGCCTTGGTAGGTGGGTTCTTCACCTACCAGAGAAGCCAGAGAAGAGGTATACTCTAGTAGATAAGCCATTGGTCCAGGAGTCAAAGAACAAAGAAATTCAGTGACTCAGAAATGACTCGCTCTTTCAC
This sequence comes from Odocoileus virginianus, assembly GCF_023699985.2. Classification (NCBI taxonomy): domain Eukaryota; kingdom Metazoa; phylum Chordata; class Mammalia; order Artiodactyla; family Cervidae; genus Odocoileus; species Odocoileus virginianus. The sequence goes on from NC_069698.1 coordinate 21,726,367, forward strand.
CTTAGAACAGTATAACATCTCTCTGATACTCACTGAGTAAAAGTTCATAAAATTTTCTAGATTTCAGTTCTTCCTAAGTGTATTTGAACAAAAAGGGCCAAGCATAACACAAAATTCTGAAACTTGAAAAATAAGGCAAACAATACCAATCTGAAATATAAATATACATAGGTAAATTAATACTTACCATTAAAGTATTTGATGTTACATAACTATAATTTCAGTTGATATATGAATGGAAACCCCTCCCCTAAAATTTGTAAAAATTAACAAACAGGCATCTATATAAGTGAAGTTCAAGAACAGGACAGTTTCTTTGGGGATTGAGGTTAAATAATTGTTACATTTGGGAGAGGGGATACTGATGGAGAAAGAGCATTAAGAATGTTGAAGCATTATACCTTTATCCTCTTATATACACAGGTCTGTGCTCAATCGCTAAGTCATGTCCTACTCTTTGTGAGTGCATGGGCTGTAGCCACCAGGCTCCTCTGTCCATGGGATTATCCCAGTAATCTTCCCAGCCCACTGATCCAACCTGCCTCTCCTGAAATTGTGTCTCCTGCGGCTCGTGCATTGCCAAGCAAATTCTTTACCACTGCACCGCCTGGGAAGCCCATACAAGGTCTACACATTTATCAGGGGAATTAAGCTGTACATTTAAGGTTTGGGTATTTAACTGTGTGTGTGTTGCAATTAAAATGAAGGAAATATAAGCAACCTGTGTGTGTACAGACCAGACCTAAAAACAGTATTCCCTCTAGTCTGTATAATGACTTTGTGAAATTAGCAGGGCACTACTTCTGGACAGAGTCAGCTTCTTGGGTACACGGTTTGGCTAACAGGAAAAAGCAGAATTTTAGCTGCTATTCACTAGGAAGAGCCCACAGAATAGTATATCTGCAGTGCTGCAGAAAAAATAAATATTAAAGAGGAAGAAACAAAAACATTGGCTTGTATTAGTTTAATTACATCTTGAAGTTTGATGAAAATTATTCCACATCAAAATGTTTTAGAACTAATAAAGGGAAAACATTTTTAATTGTTTAAGATAACTTATTTTAATATGTAAATTTTATTTATATAGTTAACTGCTATTCAAAACTTACTCAAAAAAAGTGACCTATATGTAGATTATAATTGCCTTCATGTGAAAGACATGATCAATAATCTATTTATTAGCAGCCATAGAGAAATTTTTTTACCCATAGTACTCACAAATCAATTATTTAATAAGGCTCTCAATTAAATAAGATATATTTAAAGTAATAATCAGAACAAAGAATATTGAAATTATCTTTGTTGAAATTTAAAAATTCTGATTATATGTTTAGGTAATTACTGTGGAAATGTGTGGTTGGAAGTCTTGGGTCTATCCCTTTGATACAACAAAAATATTTTGAACTACCTTTGGACAATTCATTTCAGAAATTATAATATAATGAAATTTGGGATTTTCTTTCTAGCATTAATTTCTGAGATTTTGGCTTGTTTCTCTGGAGATCTTGGGCATGAAGCTCTATATAATGTGTTGGTTATGTGTTGGTTAAGATTGATAAGCAGATTCTGTCATGTTGAGTAATAGTACATTCATTGCTGGATCCTGTTAAGACAAATTTGTTTTCCAAAAGCAGTACCTACATTTCAGAAAATAAAGAAGCTTGCTAATATGTGTTTCTATTTGTTGGATTTGTTTACTTGAAGTGTGTTCTGAGAAATGGGCTTAATTAAATTGCTTAAACTTGAATAAACTAAAACTTCAGTGGATGAATTGTGAATTCCCAAGAAAAGATACAAAAGATCTAAAAAAAATTAGAAATTAACTATCTCATTTACCTGATGGTGATAAAATTTATGTACTTCATTGCCAATACCCTGACTTTGAAAGGTTTAGATTTTTAATTTTATTCCATTTTGCAATTTAGATTTAATAATGTACAGGTTTAATAAACATAATTGTTGGTAACTGTGGTTTTAATCACTGAATTGACTATCAAATTACTATTTCTTCTATAATTAGCTACATAATTCTTCAGGATTAGTTACGTTCACAAGTCCTATTTACTAATTCTGAAATTTGGCAGGAAGTTGCTTCTATTAATTCTCTATTAATGGCTGTCTGTAAATATAAAAATGTATTACAGGATCTCTGGCTAGGTAGTTCACACATATCAAGGTTAAGCTTTTGTTTTTGTTTTTTGTAAAATCAGAAGGAAAAGAAAAATTGGGAACTTTTTCCCTTTCAGATAAATTATTTTAAATTCCAAATATGGATAAGCTACTGATGTAAGAAGAAAATGAAATAATCTCATGATGGGCTATTTAACAAGAGATTTAATAAAATATCTGGAGAAGGAATTGGCAACCAACTTCAGTATTCTTGCCTGGAGTTTCCCATGGACAGAGGAGCCTAGCAGGCTACAGCCCCATGGGGTCAAAAAGAGTCGGACACAACTGAGTGACTAACACTTTAATAAAATATCTTCCTTTTAGGACTAAGGGAAAACTATTCTCTAGTAGATAAATCATTTTAAAAATTCATTTTGCATCAGTAATTTACTGCTGCAAACCTGAAGGCGAAAAAGGTTTAAAATATAAAGTAAAAGTAGGGAACACCACTATTTGTGGAGACAAATAAATAATAGAGGTAAAAAGTTAATTTTGTAAACTGTTAATTGCTGTAGTAAATTATCTTTCAATAGCTATAATAATGTTTATTACTTCAAAACCATTATTATCTTCGGTGGCAAATAATTATTTATCACCTATCTTGAATAAAGGTATTATTTTTCACTATGCGAACAAATAGATATAAGTAAAAGCCCATATCCTTCAAGGACTTAGTATAATTAGGAGGAAAGTATATTACAAAAAAAAAAAAAGTTAAGAGTATGGTTAGTCAAAAGAAAGTTCAGTATTAAACCATTTATTTTCCCTCCTTCATATGCTATTCTTTTCCTATGGAAACCCATGCCCTCTTGTGGACAGGACTATTAGTTTTAAGAATTTCAAAGGTGACCCCATTTATTCCTGATATCAATAGGTGTATGTTAGAAGAGGAATCTGTACAGTCAGTATCATATGGTTTTAGTATCTTAAATATCATTGAATTAATGTTTCTACAAGATAATTTTTTACACAGTTATATAAACATAATCTCATTCTTAGAAAATTCTAGAAATTTCTAAGACACTGAAAGAATTTTCTTTGTAGTTGTGATTTCCTATTTGAAATTTCTAAAAATAATTATATAAGCATCTAGTATTTCAAGATCATATATGAAGGGGTAAGTTACTCTTTCCATATGCTCCTTTCACTGCTGACAATCACAAATTTCTAGGATTTGGACATCTATTTTCTACATTTCTTAGAAAAGTAAACCTAAAGCAAATCTAAATATCTGCCAACTTCCTAAAACAATCAAGGCTTTATAGGATGGAGTTGTGAGGAAATTTTGTCTTAATATATATGTCTTAAAAATGGAATGAAATAGAATCATTTGTAAAAGTCTGTATCGTTAAGATTTATAAAGGAAGGGCACTAGGATTGAGATACAGGTCCCACTGTCAAAGGACTTAGATTAAAGTTTTAATCAATGTGTTTGTTTTGGGGGGTGTTCATTGATACTGCTGTTTTTACTTTGTGATTCTATTTACTAAATAGTTACATTATCCAACTTATTTAAATGCCAATCACATTGCAATGAAAACTGAATTTCATGTTTTTAAGCAAACAACATACACATATTAGCAGCCATCATTAAATTCTTGCTCCTTAGTACTTATCTTTAAAATAAGAAAAAAAAAGACATTCATTGCATTTGACATTATATACATTATTTGATACAAAAAGTCAAATGTTCTCTCTCCTTAAAGGGAATGCTAGATAATATATATCGTATGACCTGAAGTTTACAGGCAGAAAGCATTTTACATCGGTTTCTTATTCAAATTTTAGAGATTTTTCACAAGCAATTTATGTAGGTACAAGCTTCTTAAAATGTCCTTTGGGCACATCTGTCTTCCCAATTTCATCAATTCAGCTGAATATAATACCCGTGTCCCCAGGTAAAAGTCATGATGCAATTCTATCAGACAGTTGCTGTACTTTGCGCAGTGTGGGTGTGAGAGCTAATTTTGTCCTTAGATTCAGAAGCTTCATTAACAGTCTTAACACATTCACTGCAGCTTTCTAAACCTCTCAGGCTTTAACACTTACACTCCTGCGGAACTGGGGAGAAAGAAAAATAAAATGTTATCCTTGTTTTGAAAACACATTCTGCTGACTGGCAACAATTACAGCTCTTTTGTGCTCTTCCAAATCTGAGTTCCAACAGTGTCATGCTATGGAATCCCCTCAGTAATGTACAGTTAATATGATGAGAAAAGTACTTTGTACACACACAAAAATTTTATACAAACATAAATGAAAAAAAAAATAACAGAAACAACTCCAAAACTTGATTATAGGAATTGTGTAAAGCTACAGAACATTATTTTTTTTAAGTGATCTTTTGTTACTGCATTTTAAAATCTGAATTCAATATTATTGGAATTATTCAATATTATTGCAATTATTCAATATTAATTTCTTAGATTTCAATGATTAATAGTCCTATAAAATGCTGCTTTAGATGAAAACATTTATTAAAGTCTAGCCTTTGATTCTCAATATCTATAGGCAATGATTATGACAGTAAGTACATATAGTTGTATTTTACAGATGTTGAGGGAAAAAGTTAAAATATTTCCATAGCAATTATGGCAAGCTTTGTCAGACTCAGTCACACAGATAAACTGGAGTGATATGAAAGGAAACATTGCTATACTTGTATAGCATTCTACTTATCAATTTATTAACAATATACTGTAATTTTATTTCATACAGCATCCAATTTAGTAGTCTAAACTTTGGGATACAGGTATGAAAAATGCCAGAGATGGTTAATGAAAAAACATATAAATTTCAATTTATGTATATTAACATTTCAAAAATTAAAAGTGTTCAAGATGGGAGAGAATATGTATGGAAACTTCAGCAATTGTTTACATTAATTCTTAGTGTATATATTGTTCATCTTCTTAGACAACATAATGAAACCTCTAGCTATGCAAAGTCATGTTTTTAATGAACATACTCAGGATTTCTACATTTTCTTAAACATTTAAATAGAAAAAGTTGTTGAGTGTTTTTTTGGGGGGGTTAATCTAAAAATCTATCTTGGATTTTTGGAAATATCTTGGAAATAGGTTCAAATATTAATTCAAAAATTGAATAAAGCAATTTCAGACATATCTATAGTGAAAGTTATGAAAACAATGCAAATCATTCATATTTAAACACTATGTAATGACATATCAATGACAAAAAAACATAGATTGGATAATAGTGCCAAAGAATTCTATTCATTCTGTCGTGTACTCTTTAATACAAAGTAATTTAGTTATTTGCATGGCAATGACACATATTAGAATACACTATTAATCTGATATCATTACACCTGATTTTCTAGCAAAACATTCTAAGGAACCAACACCTAAATTGAAGGAAGAATTATTTTTAAAAATACATTTCAGAAAAGATAAGCATATAAAATGTCAGCTATTAAAGAACCACATAAACCCTCTTTTTGCTTTTCTTCTGAATTTAAGCAGGTTCAGAAACTGAAAATACACTGCTTGGGAAGTCTTTTCTAACACAGGTATTAGAAGACATGACTCCACTCAGGAAAGGAGATAAATATATGATAATATGACAGTCATCAACCCTATCACCTACTTTGCTGAGCACCTGTGAAGTGCAGTATTCTACAGCATTCTACAGGCATGATGTTTCTCTCTTTAGGGGACACCTTAAACTCATATACAAAGTTATTATTACAAAAAATAGACTATGTGAATAATATTAAATTACATGAAAATGTAGCCCCAACTCATCTCCAGGTAAACTGAAGGTTTAGGAATCATCTTCTATAGTTTATTTATTTTAATCCTATGGATTATTTCTTTCACAAGCATTTTTGCTGAGTGCTACCATAAAAGCACACAAATGGAGTAGGCATTAAAAATTGAAGGGAAATTTAAGGAAGAAAATATTAAAATGAGAAAATTCTATTTATAATCTCACCCTCTCCCTTCCTCCACCCTCCCTTCTCCACACTACCTAGCAGTGGGGAAGACTAACATTTTCCATTTTAGCAGCTATATATCTTAACTCACCCTATGTTCTTTGTAATAAGTTGAGAAGTGACGTGAAGTGTGTGAAGTGAAGTGAAGTGAAGTGAAAGTCATCCAGTCGTGTGACTCTTTGCGACCCCATGGATTATACAGTCCATGGAATTCTCCAGGCCAGAATCCTGGAGTGGGTAGCCGTTCCCTTCTCCAGGTGAAAAGTGAAGGGAAGAACTATTTGGAGGGATTCCCCTTTGACTGGCCAGGATAGCAGGGGCTAGGTCTACCCTGATAATCAGTTGAGGAGCTTCCTGGTGGCTCACAGGGCTAAGAATCTGTCTGCAATGCAGGACATCTGGGTCAGGAAGATCTCCTCGAGAAGGGAATGGCTACCCACTCCAGTATTCTTGCCTAGAGAATTCCATGGACAGAGGAGCCTGAGAGGCTAGAGTGCAGGGGGTCACAAAGTGTTGGACTCTATTGAGCAACTAACACTTTCACAGGCATAGAGCAGTGAGACTTCCTGAAACGCAGGCAGCTCGTGGTGTCGTCTGGACTATGTCCTATTTTCTTTATTGACTGTGCCTATGGCTTCCCTGGTGGCTCAGAGGTTAAAGTGTTTGCCTGCAGGTCAGGAGATCTGGGTTCATTCCCTGAGTCAGGAAGATCCCCTGGAGAAGGAAATGGCAACCCACTCCAGTATTCTTGCCTGGAGAATCCCATGGAGGGAGGAGCCTGGTAGGCTACAGTTCATGGGGTCGCAAGGACTTGGACATGACTGAGCCACTTCACTTTCAATTTCATGATATATAGTATTCATCTCAATAGAGATACTCACCATAGATGTATTAATAAAAGTCTCCCCTGAAAATAACTTTCTTCCTATGGGATCTTGATTTCCTTGTTTCTTATTTCAGTACCCTGACTCTCCTTTCTGCTTTCTCTCTTATGTGGCATTCTGGCCTCTGGTTTCTTGAGTCTGGATCTTTTCCAGATGCTGATTAGATTAGAGCTGCTCAGAAAAAGGACCAGAATGTTCCCTCAACAGTAAGCCTGGTGTCTACAAGAGGTCTGGGGAGTACCAGGTGCCAATTTTACTATCAACACATTTCTCTGTTACAGTGGATATGGTATTTTCTATTTCTATAACCAGTGTGTTAAAAACAAGTGGTAGCTGATTTGAAGTCTCCATATATATGGATGTTGTCAAGTAAGAGCTCTTAAAAAATGTTGACTACATAATATCATTATATAAAAAGTGTATTTTAGCACCAAAGAAGTAGGAAAGACAATCTCATAATAACATATGTGATCTTTATGAAAGGAGCATTATGTGAAATTCACAAATAAATTCTCTCATTTTCCCGCACACCTATGGAACATTTTCCAGAGTTCTGATCTAATCTAGAGACCAGCAATTGGAAATCACTGCCATAGTATTGTATTATATTTGAGTTACAGTTTATAAAATAATAGAAAGTGTCTGGACAACAAATCATCATGCTTCAGAACAAAGATCCTTAGAGTTTTCATCTGAAAATGAGGTTAAAACATCTATTATTCATGTCTTTCAAGATAAGTAAAGAAGAAAATATGTGTAAAAGATTATTATAAATAATAGAATGCTTTGTTAAGGTCATTATCTTAGTTATTAGTGTTGAAGATATTGGTCAGACTCTTGAAAATTTCTGTTACACTTTGTGTCTTTTTGATAGATTGACTGCAAAGAAAACAAAAATACTTCTACTTCAGCGTCTACCTGAATTTATGGAGTACAGAGTAGGAAAACAAACTTCACTAGAATCATCTGCTGCTGACTCTTTAAAAGCTGCTGAAGTTTCAGGCATTATAGCTGGCATATGCTCTGGAACAATCAAAAGTCAATGACATAAATCAAAGGGGAATCAACAAATTGGTTGTTCTGGATTTGAGGGCCTTCTACTACCCACACCTCTATCAGGGCAGCGGGCAGTAAGGAGGCCTGGGACCACAGCTCTATACCAGAGTCTCCACTGCAAGGTAAACTCACTTGAACTAGTACTTTTTAAAGTAAATTTGAAATCTGTTGATCCGCACCACATTTTCTGTGTCTCCCTTAGTTTTACGCTCTTATCATTATCCCCCAAATATGATATGTGAATATTTGCATATATTAATGCAGCAGAACCAGAAGCAGCTTAAGGATTGGGGATTTATGCAAGGAATTGACATGTCTTCATGATGCCATCTTATATTAGAGGACTATATAAACCCTAAATACTTGGAGATGGAGTACAGTGTATTTATTTCAGCCATATACACCCTCATTCTATAATTCATAGACATTTTTAGTTAGTCCTTCTCCAAGAAGCTAGGTCTTTAAAGTGGCATTTTTATTTACTAAGCAGTACTTACTTAAGTATTACTACAAAATTTCTGATACATTAATAAAAGGGCTCCAAGTTTTTTTTTAATAACTTTTGTTTCTGTAGATACAATGAGGCAAGAGACATAAAGGCAAAATTAAAAGGAGACAATAAATGTTTGAAAATTATAAAAGTGCTCCAAAGAAATATTGCAACAGTACATTGTCTTCTGGTGGATAAAATCACAATAATCCTCTCAGTTTTCTGGGGGATAGAGGTGCATTACGCTGTTTGTGAGGAATTTGAAAGACTCCATAGAAATAATCACATTAAACTCACTGTTCTGGTTCTGTATTTGAAAGAGTTTGCCTTGTAGGTCTCTTTCCTCTGGCATTTTTAGTAAATGACTACAGTTTGTCTTAATGGAATTTCTGCTTCAAAATGAGCTGATTCAAAGAATTAATTTCAACATTTGAGTATGTCCTCATTTTATTGATTAAAGTTGTGTGTGTGTGTGTGTCCCTCCTTATTTGTGAGATTCAATCATTTTGTTTGGTGAAAACATTCAGCTGAGCCATAGGACTGGCAAAAGAACACTGCCGCTTGCCTTTAAGCAGCTTCTTCTCCCTTGAGGTTCGCTTTCAAATGTCTTCCTAGATCCCTTTCTATTTGGAACCACTGGGCTGTTCAGAATCCATTCTCAAGAAAAATGCCTAGCTGTATCCATAATGTATTTATCCAATAGAAAATGTTGGGCTATCTTAGTCTATTTAATAAATCTTATTTTAGAAAGATTATAAGCAAGGTAGTGTGGAGTATACAAAGATTGATATAAGGCATTATCTTTTCGTTAAATCTCCATAGCACCATAGAAGGGTGATAAAGTACATGTAAAAACTATAAGAGTCTCATTAGGAAGTAAAGCTGGAAAGGAAATAGGCAAAATATAATTAGAAGTAGAGTATAAAAATATATTACTTTTAAGCTGGGGAACTAAAAATTGGTGAGATTATCTTCATGTGTTAGACCTTGAATCATAGCCTAATTTCAATTTGCGGTCAACAGATAAGGGTGTATATCTATATCTGCACGAAAGAAATAATGTGGAATATAAAGACATGGAAATGGAAAACCATGGGGTTTGTTTGAAGAGTATTTCCTTATCCAGTTTGATCAGATCTTTTAAAGAAAAGAAAATAGTGAGAATAAAGCTAAGAATGCAGTTTGCGATATTGAATTTTATTTCAAATGAACAAGTATATACTATCCATAGGTCAGCAGGAGCAACATACCTTAAGATAAACTAACAGTGCTTAATTGTACTAATAATATATTAACACAGATAATAGAAAAAGTCTATCCTAAGAACTTTAAACAATTATTACATTTAAGGTACACATTATTTGTCTGCAAACAAGTCATATCTACTAATTATAGCACTACTTTTATTAAGTAGTAGCATTACTACTGAGGTCTGAGCTGTGCTTATCCTTCATAAACTCAAACTATAAATTTACTTTCTTAAAGTTATCATTTGTCTCTCTGGATTGATGATCTGAAAATTTATAACTGCAGATATGGACTGGTTAATTTGATACCATATTCCACAAATTTCAATATTTTCAAAAAATTAGCAATCTTTTAGTCTATTATGGATACTATCATAAATAAAAACTACAGATAGACTCCTCTAGTAATTGTACAAAATTTATTACTGAGCTTTAGTCATGAACTTTAGATAGAAATATTTGACATGCTTTATAGAAAGATTTACATCCTGAGTTTACCATTTTCTAGGTATGTGTGTGTGTACTGTGTGCTTATTCACTATAGTCGTGGCTGACTTTTTGCGACCTTACGGACTATATCCAGCCCCTCAGTTCATGGGATTCTCCAGACAGGAATACTGGAGTGGGTTGCCATGACCTGCTCCAAGGGACCTTCCTGACCCTGATATTGAACCTGCATCTTCGGCATCTCCTGCATATAACCTTGGCTAATTTATTTCACCTTTCTACTTTCCTGATCTTTAAAACGAGATGATTTTGGTACCTAACTGATAGGACTAAATAGGTTAATAAAAGTAAAATTATTTAAATAGTCTTAGTACTAAGTGATTGTTAAAAACATAATATTTGTTATCTATATACTAGGCATTTTCTCCTCTCAAAGGGTAATTTTGTTTTATAAATAAGTTTTTGAATTTCAGAAATTGATTTGTAGGAAGGGGAAAATTAACCATATGCCGTAGAAACATTATTGTTTTTATTCAGCTAAAGTCTGCAGCAGTCAAAGTGAAAGAAAAGTTAGCAATCAACAAATCAATTTAAACTATATACAGTTAACTCAGATTATATACACTAAAGAGGGTTCATGTTGGGGCTTGACTGGCTGTCTACATTGACAAATTAACCAGATAATTGACATTTCTTATCTTAATGCTTGTATTGTAAGCATATAGGAAAGTCCTAGACTAAATGCCATGCAGTATTTCAACACTAAGTGATTCTGAAATAAAATGTGCAGTAGTTTTGCTTTCATTAACCCCACTGACATTCTTGTCGCCAATCTCATTTAAAAAAGAAATTCCATAGAGATTTAGTAGAATTCAAAGGAAGTGTAGTCTCTGTACTTCACCTCTATAATTAGCAATGTGGATACAGCATATTATAATATGAATGGAAGTTGGGATACATTCAAAGTCTTTCTTACTATGTAACTAACTAGATTTGTAAATGCAAGCAAATTACTCAAGTGCATCTTATTTTTTTCATTTATAAAATGGAAGTTGGACAGATGATAAGAAAGAGGTATGCAGTAAAGGAAATTCACAGACAAGTCCTCTGTTTTAGGATCTTTGGTGCTTGGCAAATGCATGACAAATAGTAAGAAGAAATAAAGATTTAAAGACCCAAACCCCAATGCTTCCAGCTGAAAAATGTATGATTTGTGTTCATCCCCTGTAATATTGGTATATTAAGAGTCTACTTAAATAGTGAATGCATTGTCTAGGAAGAAACCAAAAAAATTAGAAAACAATAATAGTCAAGGTTGTCAATTTAATCTATCTCTGGAAAATTAGCCATGATGAAAAATAATATATTGGTAAAGTAGAATACTGGAGGAAATAAAACTAATGCTGAGGTGTCTTCAAAGTAATATACATCTAAACTGCAGCATTCAAATTTGCATCTGGATTTTACCTTTGAGTTCTACATGTGTTCACACAGATTAGGTATAGCCTAGCTAATTTTCCATTTCATCTGAGCAATTACTTGAAATATGCATGTAATTGAATATATTTCAAATTCTGTAGACGCAATTTATACACCAGCATAAAAACTGTGCATTTCTCCAAATTTTAAATGAACTTAGTGATAATTATTATACATTGTAATATGTTATAAAGTACTTAAAATATTTAAAACATGTATATATGTATGTATATTTTAAACAAGAACAATTGTACTAACAAAGCCATCCAATTCAAATCAGCCATGGAAATATATAGGGAAAAATCACATTTCTAAAAGCTGACAAATGGTAATGGTGGCAGTTTGCTTCATGCAGAAGGCATTTTTACTTTATCTATTTTAATTCAGCATATTCCTGTCACTAAATAACCCTTCTACATGCACTTTTTTTGAATTCTCAGAGTAATATTCCAAGGTAGAATGTGGGACTAATTTTAGAGGTGAGAAAACAGAAGTTCAGATAGTTTATGTGCTTTCTTAAAGTGCCCATTAGCAAAAGGCTGATCTGAGATTTAAAATTAGGACTGATTGAATTCAGTGCCAGTGATAGTTTCTTTATATTATAGGAATCTAATTTTCTTTCAACGTGTACAGGAAATTATAATTGGAGTATATCATGCAGCCATATTCCAGAATTATTAAAGGAAATACTTAGTTTTCCTAATAATGAATAAAGGCAACTATCCAGAAGAATAAAGTCTATTTGTAATAAACAATCAGAAGAATGACTTTGCTATTGTTCTGATGTCACAGGACTGATAAATACCAAAGAATAATCTATTTTTTAGGAGATTGATTCTGAGAAGGGAACTAAAAGAAATCTCATGAGTTTTCAATTATTATTACTATAATTAGCAAGCCAAACAACCTCATTTCTGCATTAAGATGCATGTTGAACAACACAAAGTATGAAACTGCCTGATAAAACTATTAAAAGAATGAAAAATTTCTTTTATGATTAAGTATCAGTCTGCCTATTCTATTCAAAGGGAAATATGTTACTTTCTGGAATAGTCATTACTGACTAACTTGAAAAAGAAATAATCTGGATATAGATAGAGGATATTGCTCCAGTAGTTTAAAATCTAGAATTTGTCAAATGATTAGCTGGGAAACAACGCAATGATGACATTAACAGCAGATTTAATTAACCCCTTGTTGGCTTGATTACATTTTCTTTTGATTTCTTACTCATTATATTGCCAGCAATTCAACTGATAGCAGGACTGCAATAAATCTGAAGTTATTTGTCCAGTTAAATTCTGAATTTGCTCCACTCTGAATGAAGTTACAAGTCATAAACAGTAAATCTTAAGAGGTAACTAAGTAAATTCCAATAATTTGTTTAGGTCTTTCTGGTTTGGTTCTTAAGTGTAAATTTCTAAGATTTCAAGTTACTGTTGTGAAATAATAACTAAAATAAATATTCTGAAATAATTTGCCCTTGATAATAGATTAGCACAGACAATATCCCATACCTCTAACCCAAAGCATATCACAATAGAGAAATAGTGTAATTTTTACTCAAATAAGATCCAAGATCAGGCCAGTGAGCAGCAATCAGTAACTTATTTGGGCTTTAGCTATCAAAGGATAGTTTAGAGTATATATTACCTTTAGCTAAAGTAGCCTTTAACTATACTATAGTCTTTCTAGATTTAAGACTACAATTTAAATAACAGCAATCTTTGGCCTTTATTTATATTGGATTTGAAACTATAATTTTATTTTTTGCACATATTCTAAATTGTTATTCATATATAATTTACTTATCTACAGCAAGTTAAATTACATGCAGTCATTAAGTTTTAATTACAAAGGTTCATCTTTGCTATCTAACTCACTTCCAAATATGATCACATAATTTCCTTCATCATTTAAATAGTTGCTAGTGCTTTTCCCACTTTTTTTGCCACAGCCCCTCTCACTGTATATGCTATGATGATTTTCAGATGATTTCTCCACTTATACCAACTCCCTCAGGTATCCATTTTAGTCACATGACTTTGACACCACATATGTGCTGAAAATAACAAAATCTACATATCCAAACAGAACGCATCAATTCCAGATTCATACGTCCAATATCTCCATGTGGGTATCGAGCAGGATTCTTAACCCAGATTTGTCCAGACCTCAAATCCCAATTTTCCCTTTGTGAATAAACATCAATTTTGTATTTCAAATTGCTCTTTCCCATAACCCTGAAACCAACACTTTACTTTCTCTCACATCCCACACTGAGGACTTCAGCAAACCTTATTTGCATTACCTTCATCATACAGTACTATCTCATCTCAGTGCTGCCTCTTGATCTAAGCAACTGTCGCTTTTCCCCTGAATTACCTCAGTGGCCCACAAACTGATTTGCTTATTTCTTCCATTGCTCTTTCCCTATCTCTCCACACAGTGCAATACCATGCCATGGCTCTGCTCAAAACCTGCCAAATTCACTACTTAAGAGGAAAAAAAAAATCTCATTTTCTCATTTAGATAGCTTACAAGTTCCTACAAAATCTGTGGTGATCTGCCACCTACTGCTCCCCACCCATTCCCTGACATTTAACTCCCTCCCCCATATGCTGCTTATTTCAAATCAATACCAATCTCCCATTCACCAGTTCAGTATTTCTGATTCTCCTGACTAGGAAACATTGGAATCAAAAAAACAGATCCTGAATGAAGCATGTAACTCCTGTCTCAAGATATGATCTTTAGCTCCTTTTTCACCTGGGATGCTCCTGCCTCAGCAATCCACATAACTTATTTTATCAATCAGTGGGACAACACATTTTACCCACATTCTCAAGAAAAAATATTTGGAACACATTGTAAAATTTTAACTTATACATTCTACATAGTTAAATCATCAGACTTTTACATTTTAAAAAGTGTTCATTTTGTATAATCTTTCTTAAACTCTGGACCTGAATATTAATCCTGTTGTCATTTTTTACTAAGCTGTTACACTACCCACTCTTCATGTATACAGACTCAACACATTTAGCAAAGTATTGCCACAGCGTCAAAAGAGTCAGCTTTGGCAATTTTTACTTACATTTCCAGACTCTTTCTTCAGAGGCTTTGAAAAGCTATCCTCCAAACTCTAGGTGATTATTTGTTTCCAAAATACTACTTGGTTGTCCTTGAATTTCTCAATAAGCCTTGTTCTAGTTCATATACATTTGGCTCAATTTCACGCTCTAGAAGCATAATGTGCATTGCAGATATATTCTAAACAGCTTTGAGGCAAATTATAGGATTTATTTGATATGTACTTTCTTTATAAAATATCTCACACTTAGTATAACAAGTCACAGCATTGGTGAGAATCACAATAAAAGAACTAAAGTGTAATATTTATTTAATGTATATGTCTGCATATGCAAGTATTACTATCAATGTAAACATCAAATGTATAATTCCAATTATTTGGTATATAATGCATCTTATCTGCTTGTTTTATGTTATGAATCTAAAAGTATCTCTATTTCTCAAAAACAACTTTTTCAGTGCATACAGGCAAAACATTACGTTTACAGATTTGAATGATATTGGATTGAATAAGTAGATAATTTAAAGATTTTAATTATTAGAAAAATGTATTCACAAGAATGTGACATTCCTATGAAAACAATAATATTTGATTTTAACCTTCTAAAATATTATTACTGATATTATTAAATGCAATAATTTCAGGAAAAAATAAAAGGAGAAAAGGAAAAACTACATTGTAACATTAGAACTTTTTCAATTGAAAAAGCTAAGCTTAAAAATAGTTTAAAAATATGAACTATAGCAACTTGAAAAACATCAAAGAGATTCACCATTCTATACACATAAAATTTAACTTGCTATAAAAGTAAATGCAAATCTCTCACTGTGTATGTTCTAAACAAATATTAACATCTGTTGCATTCTTTTTTGAAAGTGTATAGAAGAATCTGGCATAATTTAATTCATATCATTTTAATAAACTGGAAATACACAGAATGAAATTGAAACAGAAATATTCCTATTTTGAGGTATAGTATTAGCAAATATATGTCTTTTTAATGGCTGAGTCCCTTCAGTGTTCACCTGAAACTACCACAACATTGTTAATAAGCTATACCCCAATACAAAATGTTTTAGGTGTTAAAAAATAAATAAATAAAATAACTTAATAAATAAAACGATCTCATTTTTAATTTGTTACAATCAGTATGGGTTTAAGTTTAGGGTAAAATTATATTTGTAGTAAATATTTTGTCAAGCATTGACTTTGGTTTACGTAACACTGTCCAGAAGTTGTTTATAATTCACAAATTATCTCATTAGACTTTGTTAATATTTTATACTGAAAAAGCTTTATTCTATAATATATAAAATATATTTTTTAATATATGCTTTATTTGTACATCATTAATGTAACATTTTAAGCACAGATTAGCTATATTTTGAACAATTGTCCATGGAAATATAATTTGCCTTATTGTTGAGTAGGGTTTAAGATTTTTTTCTTCACCCATAGAACTCTCAGTGTAATGAGATTTTATAAACAGAATGACAAACCATTTAAAGTTAGAAACGAGCAAACAGGTGTACAGCTTGTGACTAATAGGCCTTCACTTAGTTTCACAGTCTGATAATTTTCTCTGCATACTGACTCGACCTGATTATTCATAACTTTTTGCATAATGAGAGAAAGCTTTTAGACATGTTAGGTATGACATACAAAATCTGCAGCTATTCAAGCATTCTAAGAAGTCCTGTTGATTTTTTTAGGTAGATTTAGCAGTCAAATAATAATTTGATGAAACATGATTAAAATGTTGAACCAATTTAGTGAATTCTTTGAAAACACAAAACATCTTACAATATTACACTACATCACTCTATGCATGAAACTATTCTCATACTTGCTTAAAGATGTTTAAACGAGCAATTAACATACGGCTTGTCATTCTTGACAAAGTTCTCTGAAGCATACTTTTCTCCATGAAATTTGTTACCTTAGTCCAGTATTAAAAAAAGTTTTGAAATAATATTCTAGTCAAAAATATTTGTACATTAGATTTTGAAACAGAAAACTTCCAGGAATAAGTCAAATTAACTAATCTTGACAATACTTTATGCTAACATGCTTTATGATGAAATTTTAAATAACATTTGAATTTGGATATCATTTATATATTTGTCTCTTCCTTTTTGCAGTTATCTTTATTATTTGAAAATAGTTCTAAAATGTTTGTCTACATCTTTATTTTTCAATTATCTTAGGTTACTGTCTCAAAAGGTTTAAATGTACCTTTTACATACACTGACAATATGTTTATAATTGAATGTATTAATCTATACTCAATCCGAGATGATGGAGTGTTGGACTGAAGGTTCCCTTTGGACTTTTTCTTTTTCTTGGACTTATTTACAAAATAGTATTTTTGTTATGTTTTATTTTTTTTTCCTGTAATTCTTTTTCATTTTACTACCACCTTAGCTAATAATTTTCAAGTGGAGAGCATGGGAGGGAAATTTCTAAAATCCTTCCATAAAATACATATCTCTTTGTCTATACTTTTGTTTTTATTTTCATTGCATTGCTAAGTATATAATTTTAAACAAAAGTTACTGCTTTTGTATGGAACTGAAGAAATATTTATATTTTTCTCTCTATATCTATTTTTATATCTATATATCTATATCTATATATATTTTTCTCTCTCTGCTACTGCTAATGAAGTTTCTAATACCAGTATAATAATCAGTCAGATTTAGTAATCTATTATGGAACTATATGTAAATTTAGGAGTTCTTTTTTTAAACTTATTTTTCATCTCTTGTTTTCCCTGTTTTGTTTTGCTTATATTCACATTGCTGAGCATTGGTAGGCCTTTCCAACCTGAAGATATATATTCTATTTTAGTTTAGAAATGCTGTATATACTTTCCTGGGCTTTCATTTTTGTTGATTTTTATTCACAACCTCTTTCAATACAACTTACAACCTTATCCCCATTTGCAATCTGATTATATGAGTGCTAAATGGTATAAAGATCTAGAGTAAATACATTAATAAAAAAATACAAATCTGTGAATCTAAGTTTCATGTAACATGTCTAAAGGGGCTGAGGGAGTAGCTGGAATAAATAGAGTTAGATAAAATAATTGGGAAGCTTTAGCTGAAGTCCTTTCAGTCATATTTGTCTCTTGTTC
Organism: Odocoileus virginianus; assembly: GCF_023699985.2. Classification (NCBI taxonomy): domain Eukaryota; kingdom Metazoa; phylum Chordata; class Mammalia; order Artiodactyla; family Cervidae; genus Odocoileus; species Odocoileus virginianus. Next base: position 21,744,330 of record NC_069698.1, read on the forward strand.
CATGTTCAAAGATGCACATGAACTCAATGGAATTGAAATTCTCCTTTGTGTGCGTGTGTGTATTTCTCATTTTAATTTGTTTCTGCTCTTCTTGTAGAACCCGATATAGGATATCAGAATATTCATATATATCCTCTGTTTTTAAAATTTTCCATTATGTATTCCTTTAGTTCTACTTTCCATGAAATCTATTGAACCTTGTCTAAGACATGATTAGCATCATCTTAAACCTTGTTCACTCCATTGTTAAATTTTTATTTTTTTTAACAAGCTCTGATGATGCCAAGTAGAATTTATGAAATTCTTATATTCTGTTTTATGTCTACTATCTCTGTGATAAGGGGAATAATTAGTCCAACATCAGGAGAATATGTAAAATAAAATCTAAAACAAATTTAAATTTTTTTTCCTCAAAAAAAACTAAAGATTTCCATTAATATAAAGATGAATACACACACACACACACACACACACACACAGACACAGACACACATATATATAATCTTCCTTATAGAGAAGGTGATTGTATCCCCTATCTAATATTTTGATGGTTAATGCATATAACAGATACCATATTTTCAATTGTCAAAGACAAAAGTGAGTAAAAATGTCCTGGTTTGTTTGCATAGAGGGTCACTGACTATTTCTGTGCACTCAGAGCAATTCATCTATTGCTGTAGAAAGGTTACTAATAGGACAAGATTATCCTGACCTCTAGGTCTCATAAAATATTTATTGAAGTGATTGGCAGCTGGGATTTCTATGACAGGGACTTATACTACAGAAAACCACATGCTGTATTTTTGCCATACTGATAAAGCACCATTGCTTTTTATGAATTTAAATAAAAACATGCTCCTTACTACTTTTACCTCAAAATAAACAGTATATTCACACCTTGTTTGCTATTAAATGACTATTATATAATTAGTTATTTATAAGCTATATGAATTTCCAAAATGTGATCTCCTCTCCAAATCTGCACTATTATTTTAGTGGTAGACAGGCAAAGCCATGGATCAGTATTATCATATAATATACCATAACTTGGGTTGTAAAGCTGCTCACATTAAGCCAGAAACATTTCTAATATATAAAAGACATAAACTGCTATTGGTCTATAAAGCATTTTGCAATGATTCTTAAACCATTGCTACTTATCCTAAAACTACCAATACACACATACACACACACACACACACACACACACACACACACACAAATCAACAGCATTACATCCCTAGATATATATATCTGTGTTTGAAGACAGCCTGGAGGATTTTCTGGTGGTCCAGTAGTTAAGACCTCACTTTCCAATGCAGGGACTATGGGCTCAATCCCTGCTCAGGGAGCCAAGATCCCACATGCCTTGTGGCCAAAAAAAAAAAAAAAAGAAAAGAAACAGAAGCAATATTGTGACAAATTCAATAAAGACTAAAAAAAGAGAAAAAAAGAAGAGAGCTTGAGGCACTTTATAACCAAAAATGATGTAATATGTTCTATAAGGCACAATGTTAGGTGCAGGAAAGACAAACAAGAATAAAATAATGCAAGTCATCTATGAGGATTAAAGATATATTTTGGAAGAAAGGAATAGGTGTAAAATTTTAATACCAATGTAAGTGATGTATTGAAAGTAGTCTCAGTTGTTTCCGACTCTTTGCACCCCCATGTTCTATATAGTCCAGAATTCTCCAGGCTAGAATACTGGAGTGGGTAGCCTTTCCCTTCTCCAGGGGATCTTCCCAACCCAGGGATTGAACCCAGGTCTCCCACACTGGAGACAGATTCTTTACCAGCTGTGCCACCAGTGAAGTCCAAGAATATTATTGTGGGTAGCCTATCCCTTCTCCAGTGGATCTTCCCAACCCAGGGATCAAACTGGGGTCTACTACATTGCAAGTGGATTCTTTACCAGCTGAGCTACTAGAGAACCCCAGGTAATGTATTACTATGTGTCAAATGAGTGGGACAAGTCCTATTACACTTAGACATTTTAAAGGAGACACTTCAAGTGTTCAAAGGGTGACCTAAATTCTACTTTAGAATGTAAGCAGAGGTAATATGAGTGGAGGGAAGGATGAGATAGCATTATACATAATGATTAAACAATGCTGTAGAGTTTGGAGTGGGATGAAATAATGTTTAGGAAATAATCGGGCTTCCCTCATACCTCAGTTGGTAAATAATCCGCCTGCAATCCAGGAGACCCGGGTTTGATTCCTGGGTCAGGAAGATCCGCTGGAGAAGGGATAGGCTACCCACTCCAGTATTCTGGCCTGGAGAATTCCATGGACTGTATAGTCCATGGGGTCACAAAGAGTCAGACAGGATTGAACGACTTTCACTTCACTTCACTTCACTTCCCTTCACCCAGATTGTTTATTGGCAAAGATAATTTTCAGGTTGAAAGTGGCTGAACTTTCAACAAGTGGTTGAAAGATTTTTAAACATAGAATGAATCTTCAAGTATTAGATATTATTCTTAAATTTTATTATATCTATTATATAAAAATCTAGGACAAATGTATAGCAAAGGTTTTAGAAAAGACACTAGAATTAGTGACATAAAAATGAATTTGTGGAGTCTTGGGGAAAAGTGTAGTTTTTATTGAAATAGAGACTCAGGAGATTAAGAAACAATCACCAGGACTGCCACTCACTTATGTGTAGAGTCATATATGGCCATCAAGATTTTAGCTTAAGAGAGTAGAAAAATAAAATTTCAGACAAAGAGAACAAAGTTTAGATGCAGAGTTGTTTGTGAAGGAGCAGAAAAGAGGAATGGGATGCATTCATAAACTAATTCATCCAGTTCTAATTTTTATAAAGAATCATTTCAGATGGAATTAAAAAGGCAATATACTATAAATTTTAATAAGTGTAATAGTCAACTCTAGCCATAGAAAGGAAAAGACTCACCAGAAAGGCAAACAATTTGCTTATCGCACAATAGATTTGTTGATTTGTATTTGGTAAAATTTTAAAAAAAGTGCAGAGTTAAATTATTCTCATTGGCATATGCCAATGTTTGGGAAATTTTTTTTAACTTAAATTTTCAAAATTATGCAAAATTTAAGGAGAAATTTACAAGAGCATGTTGGTCATGCAAGATTTACACTTGAGTGAGAAACTATAGTTAGAAATGTTAATCTGGCAGGATATTATGGAAGTGGTAAGTGAAGCCATTCAATAGATTAACTTTCTAAAGAGATTTAAAACAGAAAATTAGAGAACTAAAGAACTAGCCTGTGAGGGTCTCCTGTTAGAGATGGAAGAATGATATCCTGCTTCACTGTCCATTGACACTGTACAGTCTTGAGCTTGTTATTTCAGCTTTTGAAGATCATCCTTTTTTTTTTTTCCCCCATATATAAAGGGGATACTTAGAGTTCCTTTATCATGAGATAGTTTTGAGGTAGTACAGATAAAGGGTCATTCCAATGTTTGAAAATTAGAGTTTATTTTGAAAATATGATCATCAATCCATATCCACTTTTCTTGCCATCATTCTATTTGAAACATTATTATTTTATCAATGACTAACAACATAATATTTTATGTTTTTCTTATTTTTCATACTCATTTCTTCTAACTTAATGTTAATATTTATAAAGATTAAATTGAACATATACATACCTTATTAAAATTTTACTAAGTGCAAGCTTAAAATTTTAGTCACATATTCATAGTCCTTCAGAATATTTCCTTAACTTACCTTTTCAGTCTAATCTAATCTCCATCACTCCCTTCTACATTTTGAATATTTTTGTCAAGTTGGGCTGTTTAAAGTATTTAGGCATAACAACTTTTCCACTTACATTCCTCTATGCGTGCTATTTTTCTTCATAGAATATGTTTCATCCATTCCTACTGATACATGTCTAAGATTTTCCCATTAACCATCTTGAACTAGGATACTGTACAAACACTTGTCTTTCATGTACACAGCATTTAACACAATTAGCTTTATAGTGGTATTATATTTTTTAACTCAGTTTAAAATGGATGCAAACTATTAACAAGCAATAATGTTGGACATGTTGGAAAACTAGAAATGACAAAAGGTACACTGAGACTGGCTAAACATAAGTGAGAAAGTACTAGAAGTCAAAAACAGAATATAAATGAGAAAGTAAGAATTCTGAATTAACAGTTGGGTGATGGGTGACCAGTTGATAGGGATATAAGAGAAACTTAAACCCAAGCTGTGTGGTTGATCCAAAGGATTTTTTAAAGAATCTTCCAATTTTAATTTTCAATTACCTTAAGTACATAGTTTTAGTAGCAAGGGCTACGGAAGTCAGCTACTAGGATTAAGGGCCATATAAAGTCATATAAATATAAATGCCCTGAATGTAGTCAAGAGAAAGAATTTAAGCTTCAATTAACATCAAGGTCAAAGAAAATGTGTGTGTGTACATGCACACACTCCTGCATGTTTGCTTGTTTCTTGTTTTTGCTTTGTAGGAATCACTGGAACAAATACTACGTATCTTAACAGTTTATCATATAACATTAACACCATTTTTGGAAAATATCATTATGTAACAAGCATCTTTGAAAATAGTGATCTGCTTTGACTAACTGACAGAAATGTTAGTAGATGGGTCACTGTCTGACAAAGAAATTTTAAATTATTCAGAAATACCAATAATAGTACTCATTTTCATATAATACTATAGCTCACACATCATGACCCTATGGTTCTTTGTAATAAGTGTTATTTGTCAAAAAGAGTCTGCTTTATATCTAAATTCAAAAAGTAAAATAGCTTTGAAACTATGAAATCAGAGTCAATTTTATATTAATTTATTTATTTTTAAATGTGTCCTTGGCTTCAATAAAGAAAATCAGTGATATTATGATCATTAGTTCAGCATCTAAAAAAATCACTTAGCAAATGTAAATATTAAAAGAGAACATTTGCAAAAATATATAATTGTAACAGTTTGAAAGCAGAAGCCAGATCAATGGGAAAAGGTATGTAACTGAGTGTTTAATCAAGATTTTCAAATCCATGCAAAGCTTTTGTATATATCTGGATTTTATATTTACATTAAAAAATATAAAATTGCAATGCAAAATGATATGAAGATTATATATATATATATATATATATATATATATAAACTAAAATTTATCATAAAGGAGACCAAACCGAGCATATACATTTACTAATAAATTACTTTTAATTTTATGTATAATTAAAAGTATTTTAGAAATTATCTTAGGAATTTATAAAGTACCTTTTGCAAATTTTACATGTGCAAGAAAAGAAATTTTACATGTAGAAGAAAAGCATCTAATATTATCACTAGATACCATGTTTAATATTTTCATAATTGTTAAGAATGAATTCAAGAAGGTAGTTTCTTAAAAGAGAATGCCTGAGTTACCCTTAAGTTTCAAAGCCTTTGCCAGAGTTTTTAGACAAAAATATAATATCTGAAATAGACATAATATGTCTCCTCATTCCCTTTTCAGGCAAGTCTCTTGCCTCTCCCCACTTGACGAGCTGATGTTATATGGCTAGGCTTCCTTCTCTTTCTCCATGGCTCCAAGATCCTTCCCTTCTCAAAATCCTCAATCTCTGGTGGGATCCTCTCATACTCAGACCCAATTCCCAAGCACTTTTAGCACTGCTTCAGAGACGCCTTAGCAATCTCTTGCACCAGGCTATCATGTGTCTGAATCTTTTTTTGCAACTGCAGACTTTTCTGCTTATCTACATAATTACATATTTAATTCCTCTTTCAAAGACTCCATGAAATTTCTTGAAGGCAAGAAATTTGTCTCTTGAGTTTACTACAGTTTCCGCAGTGGCTACTGCACTATTTACTTATTGAATGAAAATGTCAGAATCATGTGCAAGAGGCATAAATGTGTCCTGTCCTAGAATACTGGCATTAGGTAGATGATATTTGGATTACTCTGTCAGCATCTCATTTAAGATTGATTCAGCTCCATATGGGGGAAAAATATTTAGGATGAATCTGTTGAAATACTGTGCCCATGACCTGGGTCTAAGTCCCAGTGCTGCCATTTACAACCTGGGTGATACGGGAAAATAATTCAATCTCAATTGGATTGTTCTCTTATCTTAAAATGAAGATAATTATAGTTAACAGCTAAGATGAAAGAGATTAATAAAATACTACATGAACACCTAGGAATAGTTTCCCAGGTGGCGCTAGTGGTAAAGAACTTGCCTGTCAGTGCAGGAGACATGAGATGCGGGTTCGATCTATGGGTCCAATTTCTGGGTCTGAAATGTTCTTTGGAAGTGCATGGCAACCCACTCCAGTATCCTTACCTGGAGAATCCCATGGACAGAGAAACCTGGCAGGCTACGGTCCATAGTGTTGCGAAGAGTGGGACACAACTGAAGTGACTTAGACACACACAGGTGCATGAATACCGAATCCATCTTCAAATGAAGTGAGAGCTAGTATGAAAACAATCTTGATTTCCTTGTTTGCAATGTCCAGTCAAGAAATATGTTCATAGTCTCTTTACCTTGTTTCTTTACTGGATCCTAGCTCTCTCCTCTGGGGAGTTCTTTCCCTGACCTTCTCACTTCCAAAATCCTTTTATCACTGGTCTGGGAAGTGGACATGTGCTCTTCCTTGCCACTTCCAAAGTACTCTTCCCATCTCAGTGTCAGGCTTCCCACCTTTAATCTAACCTTCACCTTCCTTGACCCCTTTCGATCTTCTGTCATCCTTACTCAGACAAATCCTATTCACAGTTAAATCTGACTCTAAATCCATTCCATCCTTGTACCCACACAGCTAAATGTGGCTAAATAAAAGCATACATATAAAAAGACACTCTTTTATTAAGATTATAATCATCCACTTCAAATGTACTTTTAATGCTTCAAGTAAAGATACTGCACTTTCAGGATCTTTCTCTTCTATTCTCCAAGTGAAACATTTTCAACTTCTCATCTCATATCAAAACTCCTTCATCTTTTCTCCATCCTAACTTAGCTGATAATCTTGCTTCCAAACCCCTTAGACTATAAAATGAGTTAGAAGGGAACTGCTACAAGACGCTAACATCTCATTTCCAGCTATCCTGAATTTATGCCCCTATATGTAGGTATCTTTGCTTATTGAATAGATCTGGGCTCTCAGCTTTAGCTCTGTGCTCTTTGCATTTGTATCCCAGAATCCACTCTTTCTTGATGTTCAAGGACGTCACTTCAGTGACCCAAGTTTGTGGAGGACATCACAGCTCCTTCAATCTTTTCTTCACTCTTTCTTACATCAATAATTTCCTCTTGCATTATTCCCACAGTTTTAGACACGCTGCTATTCCAAACTACCTTTATCAAACTCACTCCATTCTTCAAATACTACTCCATCTCTCTATCATTTCAACAGAACTCTTTTAAAGGAGTTGTACTCACTATCTTTAATTCCTCTCCTCCCAATTTCTCTTTAGCTCACAATGTCAGTGAACTTGTTCTTGTCACACTTGCCTATGTCCTTCACAGTGCTGAATTTTATTTCCAATTCTCAGTGAATTGAAATTTCAATTCTATTTGACATACTACTAGCATTTGACCTGGTTTGATCTTTTGCATCACCTTGAAATACTCTCTTTACATGATTTCTATGACATCTCACTTTTCTGGTTCTTTTCTCACTGATATGCCACCTTACGTGGCTCCTTCTCATCCTCCTTTAATGTTTCCTCCTTAACTTTCTCTCCCATATACTTTAGAATATCCCAGAGCACAGATTTTGAATATAACCTCCTCTGATGTGCATTCCTCCCTTGGTGATATCATCCAGCTTTATCTACCATTTCTATGATAATGACTCATAAACTTTATCACCCATATGGGTCTCATCTTAGTGCACAAATCTGGGGGTTTATTCAACATTTCCATTTAAATATCTACTAGCTTTCTCAAACTTAATATTGAAAAACAAAATTCTGATCTACTCTCCAAAACAACTGCTCTCAATTTCCTCTGTCATAATAAATGTCAACTTCATACATGCAGGTGCTCAGATCAAGTCTTAGAGTCTTCTCAGTTTTCCTATTTTTTTTTTTTCATATTCTTTATTCAGTGGTCCAGAGTCAAACCACTTTTACCACCTGCACTGCAACCATGCTGATGAAAGCCACCGTCATCTTTTCTGAGATCATTACAGTAACTTTTTGATTGTGATCACTCTTCTTTTTAGTTTATTCTCAACACAGCTGTCAGAGTGATTTTGTTAAAATGTAAGTCAGACTGTGCTCCTCTTCTACTCAAAATTTTTCAGTATCTTCCCATCTCATGGAAAAAAATAAAGTTCAGTGGCCTATGGGAATTTATTGGATGAGATTTTCATTCATTTTTACCTTATTGTATTTTACTAGTCTCTTCCTTGTTCATTCAGGGCTCATCACACTGGCCTATTTTTCATTTCCTTAAATAAGTCATATACAGTCTTGCCATGGGGTCTTTGCCATTTAAGTTCTGCCTGACTGCATCCTCTTCCTCCAACTATCCACAGGTGACTGATTCTCTCACTTCCTTCATCACCACCTCAGTGAGGTCTTCTCTGAATTCCAATCTTACCCCCTCTTCATTTCTTTGGCACCTCCCTCAATCTCCTCCCAGATTTTATTCTTGTTATTCTCCATACCACCCACTTTGCTCTATAAAATATATTTCATTTATTTATTTTGTTCAGTGCCTGAAACCTTTGTTAGGGCAGGGGTTTTTATCTGGATTTTGTTCATGGTTATATCTCCAGGGCTTGGAAGGAAGGGTACTAGTATTTCTTAATTGAATGGATGAATAAGCACAGGAGAAATGTTGGCTTAATCATGAAGAATCTCTTCACAACTATTCAGTTCAGTTCAGTCACTCGATCATGTCCTACTCCTTGTGATTGCTTGGACTACAGCACACCAGGCTTCCATCACCAACTCCCGGAGCTTGCTCAAACTCATATCCATTGAGTTGGAAATGCCATCCAACCATCTAATCCTCTGTAGTTCCCTTCTCCTCCTACCTTCAATCTTACCCAGAATCAGAGTCTTTTCCAAATAGTCAATTTTTCATATCAGGTGGCCAAAGCATTAGAGTTTAAGCTTCAGCATTAGTCCTTCCAATGAATATTCAGGACTGATTTGCTTTAGGATTGACTGGTTTGATCTCCTTGCAGTCCAAGTAACTCTCAAGAGTCTTGTCCAACACCACAGTTCAAAAGTACCATTTCTTTGGTGCTCAGCTTCCTTTACCGTCTAACTCTCACATCCATACTTGAATACTGGAAAAACCATAGCTTTGACCAGACGAACCTGTGTTGGCAGAGTAATGTCTCTGCTTTTTAATATGCTGTCTAGGTTGGTCATAGCTCTTCTTCTAAGGAGTAAATGTCTTTTAATTTCATGGCTTCAGTTACCATCTGCAGTGATTTTGGAGCCCTAGAAAATAAAGTTTGCTACTGTTTCCACTGTTCCCCATCTATTTGCCATGAAGTGATGGGACCACATGCCATGATCTTAGTTTTTTGAATGTTGAGTTTTAAGCCGACTTTTTCACTCTCCTCTTTCACTTTCGTCAAGAGGTTCTTTAGTTTTTCACTTTCTGCCATAAAGATGGTTCCATCTGCATATCTGAAGTTATTGATATTTCTCCTGGTAATCTTGATTCCAGTTTGTGTTTCATCCAGTCCAGCATTTCTCATGATGTGCTCTGCATATGAGTTAAATAAGCAGGGTGACAATATACAGCCTTGATGTACTCCTTTCCCTATTTGGAACCAATCTGTTTTTCCATGTCCAGTTCTAACTGTTGCTTCTTGGCCTGGATATAGATTTCTCAAAGGCAGGTCAGTTGGTCTGGTATTCCCATATCTTTCAGAATTTTCCACAGTTTGTTGTGATCCACACAGTCGAAGGCTTTGGCATAATCAATAAAGTAGAAGTACTTAATAATCACAGTTATAAAGTAATATAATTCAGTAACTGCAAACATGAATGTGTGGAATAAAACATATGAGGATGGTACTATTTTGTTTCATTCCAGTTTTGAGTCAACAAAGAGATAAAATATCACTGGTATCACTACATAATAATGAATCAAATAAATTTAAGATTCTGTATTTAATATTGTTTTTATTCTTTTTTTTATTTGAGAAAAGAAACATTTTTATAGAAAGCTGTTTTAATAGAACTGTGTAAACAACCGCCTTTTCAGTAATGATTTAAAATATTTTTTCATCATAAAATAATTGAATATGATTTTAACCGATATGTAATATATATTTTCTTCAAGGAAAATGTACCACAAGTTATTTACACTCTTTACTAGGAAGATATTTTATTTATTTATGCTTTTTTTTTTTTTGCATTTAAAAATTTTGTTCCTAAAGTAACTTATTTTCTCTTTGCTGAAGCTGTTTGGTATGGCAGAAAGAACATCCGATTTTACCCTGGAATCTGTCATTTCTAGGCCTGACTCTGCCATTTTCTAGTCCTCTAATTTTGGATCATTCTAAGCGACTTTTTTTTTCTCTCATGTTTATAAAACGTGTACACATAATAGGTGTTTATGAGGTCAGATAACTTAGAACAGCATTCCTCAGTCAAAAGTTAGATTAGTTTTGGCCTGTGTTTGGGACATTTTTTGGTTTAGATATAGCAAAAATAAGGATCAATTGTACAGTGCATGATTTTTAGATTAAAAATAACTATATAAAGGGAATTTTTAAAAAATTGCTCTTAGATATTTTATATTGTTAGATGGTTTTCTGTTCCATTGTTTCCTTTTTATAATTATGTAATTTTACTTTTGGATTTTGTTTTTGATGAAGCAAAAACTCTGAAACTTCCATGATAATACTCTGATTTAATATTTCAGTTTTAATTTAAAAGATACCATGAAGCTCCAAAATCTATGAATAACTAAGTTAATGTAGTGCTATTCAAATTTTGGCAACTGAGAAAAACAAGTTAGAGGTCGAGGCAGAAGGAATGATTATTATTCTTGTTCTACCAAAGCAGTATGACCTGGGATAACCAACTAATGCTTTCCATGCCTCTAGTTCTAATTCTATAAAATGAAAAAAACAAAAACAAAAACAGAATGGAGGATTTTAGAGATTCCTTCTTATTCAAGACTTACAATTAAATCATACTATATCACTTTCTATCTTGACATTTCCTAATTCCAACAAGTTTTTGTATTATATTTCTGTGCCGTAAAAAATAAGGAATTTGATAATAAACTGTTTCATAAAATTTTCTTATGACATTTATTAGTATAGAAAATCTCATATTGCTCTCTGGTAATACATGTTTTAAATAAATAAAAACAAACAAGATTATAACAAAACACAAATGTATGTATTTATTTACCATACAGCAATATTCAGATAAGGGTGAAGTCTCAACTCTCTTCCATTCAGCAGGCTATTTTTCTCAAGACTAACTGCTAATCATTCATCTCTTCAAATGACTTTTAGCCAGAAATTGTGAGGTTCTAAAGCTTTATATGGTGTTCCAGTCAGAGTGATTGTGTAACAAGACACATGAAAGAGTAGCAGCAATTAACCTTCCCTGTTCTAAAAAATAAAGAAAATTGAAAACAAACCAAAAAATGTGAATCCATAGATCAGACGTGGCAATGATCATTTTTATTAATTTGTCCATGTTCACATTCATTTTATGGAACTTACACTTAATTTAACTATTTTAATAAAATTTATATTTGAGGTAGGAGTATTTAGAAAAAGTGCTTAGATCTGAGATTTTCTCTTCTGCTTTAAACATGGTTATAGATATTTGTGCAATGATTTGCATCCAGAAGGATACAGTAAATGTTATGCACTGGACAAATAGTGGGGACATAGTATTTGAGTTTTCTTTATCTTTCTGCTGGGTAACATGAGGTTTGGTGGAAAACCAGAAATCACTCAGTTTTTTCTCACCACACCATGGCCAGCTTCATAGATTTGAAATGTTGATGGCAAAGATTAAATAGAACATACAGCAAGACAGCATGATCACATACATTTTAGTCATACACCTTAAAATGTCATCTAAACAATGCAAAACTAGAGTTCTAAGAAGAATATTTTAGACAAGCTGACTGTGACCTTGTACAAAATGTTAAATATTTACCTGCAACCCAAATACAAAATATCTAGACTATATCACACACACCACACCTATACACTGTTATAAACCCCTCTCCCATACACATATACATACACCCACAAAGTTTAATTTCCTTCTCAGGTGGCTGTGGTGATAAACTAGACATTAGAAAATTTAATAAAATCAAGATTTTCCTGAATTCTTCTTGTAAGTCTAAATATTCTGGAAACTACATGTATAAAGTGTGATGAATGTATGAAGAAATGACAAATTTCATTACTGAATATGTCAACAGGATTGAGTACCTTATAAAATATTTCAGTTCAGGCAAGTAAATCTACTGAGTGATTTAGGAGTGAAATTTTGAGGTAATTATAAAAAGCAAATAAAATTCAATAATATATTAGATGGACCCAAGTACTTTATAGTACTCTAAAAAAATATTATTGATAAAGGATTAATATGCTCCTTGTTTTTGCCAGAAACCTAAATCTCTCAAGAAAATCTGCTTTTGCTTGAAAATGGAATCACTGGTCATAATGTGACAGAAAAGACAGCTTGGCAAATAATACATTTTTGTATGACTGAAATTTAAAAAAAAAAGATAAAATTCAAAAGACAGAAATATAAAGAGAAGACATGATGGAAAAAAAAGAAATTAAAAATATTCATTTTCTACCTGAAACAGATGGTTTGTATTGATTTGGCCTCCAAAGAGAAAGAAACTGAAATGGTGAAATGGAGCGTTCTTAGGGCCATATGTCCTTTATATATATATGTATATATATAGGTCTTTTTGTCACATGGAGCATAGTGATCCCAAGAGGAATGTATCAATTAGTGGTATCCAACTCAGTATACCAGAGAAAAGGAAATATTCAATTGCTCAAAATAGACTCTATAAAAATAAGCAAGAGGTCCTACTGTTAAGAACCTACCTTTTACACATGATTTTTAAACACAATTTTTCCTCAAATAGTAGATTTATGCTAACATTTTTATAGTAATATTAACCATTGAACATTTGAGAATAAGACTGAATAATTTACCTTGTATTGTGGTATAATATTCCATGCTTAATTTTTAAAATTCAAAGTAGCTTTTAATTCTGTTTATTTGAAGTAAAAAAAAAAGTGAATAGCTAAATCTCAAGACATTATTTTATTTAAAAGTTACATTTTAAATGGATGACTAGATAATTTTGTAGGAGTCAGTATTCCATCATATCCTCTTATTAGTAGGTTTTACAGATAAGTTCAAATTATCACTATTATATTTCTAGCTTTAATGTTACTTTTAATATTTAAAAACTTTCCTGAGCATTTAAATTTATCCTCTTCATTAGCATGATACTATCTCTAGTATTTTTTAGTTGCTAATTCTGACTCAGAGTAATTTATTTTATTTTAAGGTATTTAAGAGTGAATACTTCCAGGAGGTTTTTGTTGATGTTGTTTGTTTTTTAAATGTCAAATTAGATGACATAAAATAAAATATGATTCACTTACTCACATGGAGAGTGCATTTTCACAAATCAGTGATTAGCAGTACCATTATGGAGTAATCCAAAGAAAAATTTTAATATAATAAAAACAGAGAATTATATACCAGTGCATGCTAAGTCACTTCAGTTGTGTCCGACTCTTTGTGACCATATGGACTGTACCCTGCCAGGCTCCTCTGTTCATGGGATTCACCAGGCAAGAATAATGGAATGAGTAGTTTTTCCCTCCTCTGGGGCATCTTCCTGACCCAGAGATTGAAGCTGAAACTCCTGTGACTCCTGCATTACAGGCAGATTCTTTACCATTGAATCTGTAAACCAGGAAAGCCTTATACACTAGTAAGCTATGTTTTATTTCATCTCTTTATATTTCACTTGAATACATGAAAATAATTTACCCCTCAGATAATATAGCTTTAATGATTTTCCTTAATTCTAATTTTCTTTATAACGGCCAGAAATTCTGGCAGCATGGCAGAGATGGCAACAAGCTTGGAGTCATAAAATTTGAATATTTGAGCCTACTAGGCTTCTATTCCTTGGGTTTTTATATTTTTGTGAATATCAAATGAGAGCATATATATAAATGTGTATTAAAATTTGAAAGGCATCATACTTTTGTGGTATTCTTGGGATTAGATATCTACATTGTAAGTATTCAAGGAACCATCTATTAAATTAATTTACAAAATTGAAGTAAACCATCAAAAATATCAATTTGTGAAGTATCTATTTCCCTCTTGGTTAACAGAAATTATTCCTTTTGAACACTTTCAATATTTCCCTATTTCATTTTTGAAAGGAGACTTCACATTGTGTTTAGTTTGGTTTAATAAATGCTATAAATATGCCACATGAAGTAAATCCTATTGAAAACCATTTGACTCTAAAGTAGTTTCAAATTAAATAAAATAATTTGTATTAATGGGTTGAATGCAGTCTACAAGTTGTTCCAATTTGACAGTTTTTGCACCTTTGTTTCCCCTGACACACTATTTCCAGTCCTTTCTTCTTTACCTAGTAGCCAATACCAACCAATTCATTTTCAGATGTCAATTTTTTTTTAATTGCTATCCTGTCTCATGATATCATTTTTGTTTCCCCAAACTTTAAACTTTTTATTTTGTATTGTGGTATAGCCAATCAGGCTTCCCTGGTGGCTTAGCAGTAATGAATCTGCCTGCAATGCAGGAAACTCAGGAGATGCAGGTTTGATCCCTGAGTCAGGAAGATCCCCTGGAGGAGGGCATGGCAACCCACTCCAGCATTCTTGCCTGGGGAATCCCATGTAAAGAAGAGCCTGGTGGGCTACAGGCCATAGGGCAGGATGTGTGTGAAGGTGAGAGAAAGTAAAAATCGCTCAGTCATGTCCAGCTCTTTGAGACCCCACAGAATACACAATCCATGGAATTCTCCAGGCAGAATACTGGACTGAGTAGCCTTTCCTTTCCCCAGGGCATCTTCCCAACCCAGGGATAGAACCCAGGTCTCCCGCATTGCCAGCAGATTCTTTACCAGCTGAGCCACAGTAGAAGCCCAAAAATACTGGAGTGGGTAGCCTACCCTTCTCCAGTGGATCTTCCCAATCCAGAAATTGAACGGGTGTCTCCTGAATTGCAAGTGGATTCTTTACCAACTGAGCTGTCAGGGAAACTCATAGCTAATTAAAAATGTTGTGGTAGCTTCAGGTGGACATCAAAGGGAATCAGCCATACATGTACATGTGTCCTTTCTCCCCCCAGCCCCTCTCTCATGCAGGCTGGCACACTACATTGAGCGGAGTTCCCTGTGCTATACAGGAGTTCCTTGTTGGTTATCCCTTTAAAATATAACACTATGTACGTGTCCTTCCCAACGTCCCTAACTATTCCACATGGATGGACATAGAGATTATCATACTGAATGAAGTAAGTCAGACGAGAGAAAGAGAAATACCGTTCAACATCCCCTATATGTGGAATCTAAAAAGAAATAATACAAATTGACTTACTTATATAACAGAAAGACACAGATTAAGAAAACAAACATGGTTGCCAGGGGGATCAGATGTCAGTTTCATCATCACTTCTTCAGGGCGCTCTTCTTTGATATTCCAAACTAAGCCTGATCATTCTATTATAGATTTTAATAAGATTCACTGATAACATCTGTAAGTTTGTTTTTTGGAGTGTATGGTCTAAATAGTCCTAAACCTGCTTCCCTTACTTGTTATAGACTTCAATGTATCCATGGTATTTACATAGTGTCTAATGCATTATAGGGCCTCCTTGGTGAGTCTGTGGTAAAGAATCCACCTGCTAAAGCAGGAGATATGTATGAAATCCATGGGCTGGCAAATCCATTGGAGAAGGAACCAGCAACCCACTCCAGTATCCTTGTCTGGGAAATCCCATCAACAGAGGAGCCTGGCTGGCTATAGTCCATGAGGTTGCAAAAGAGACAGACATGACTCAGTGACTAAACACACTCACACAATATACTGTAGGAGATTTATCATTTTCCTTTGAATAAATCCATTTACAAATGCACGCATACTGTATATTACTAGTAAGAACTAGGTCAATATTTTGTAATAAATGTACTGTACATGAAATGTAAACTTTAGAATTATATTAAAATAAAAAATAAAAATGAGTTAGGGCTTTTAAATGGTGAGATAAATATATTCTGCCTATTTCAAAAAATACTTTAAATCACTGATACTGCATATATAAAAATTTCAAATTGGTTATTTAGATGACAAATAAACTCTAGTTGGGATCAGTATTTGTCTACGTCTAATAATGAGCTCCTGAACTTATACCATGCATATTTAGTTCACTTGATTAAGTTTTTTAAAGGTATTATGTGGCAGTCCTGGTAGCTCTGTTGGTAAAGAATCTGCCTGCAATGCAGGAGGCTGGGGTTTGATCCTGGGTCAACAAGATCCCCTGGAGAAGGAAGTGGAAACCCACTCCAGTACTCTTGCCTGCAGAATTCCATGGACAGAGGAGCCTGGCAAGCTACAGTCCATGGGATTGCAAAGAATTGCACACAACTGTGCAACAAAATTTCACTTTCAACTTTCATGTGGCAGACATTGTGCTAATCATTGAGGAGACAGTGCCTAGCAATTCCGGGCCATTATGAAACATATTCTACTTGGCAGGAGGCATATAATATATAAAATAATACACTCCATGATGAATGATAAATGGACAAACAGAAATAAACAAAGTTGGAAATTTTTAATATGGTAGACGAAGAAGTTCTCTAAGTGTAACATTCGAGCTATGATCTGAAGAATGTGAGGAAATGAAACATGGAGAGATCAGAGGGTGACTTTTGAGGTAGAGAAAAAGCATCTATTTAAAAATATTAGTATGCAAAAGTTTGCAAAACAGGGGAGAGAGAGAGAGAGAAGAGAAATCCTTAATTCAAACTGTAGCTAGACTAGGCTATATTTCAGATGCTACTTACAAAGAGCTCCCTCATTTTACCTACCATTTCTAATGTGAGTTGTACTGGAAAATGGGCAAACAATTAGGAATATTACTATGTACAGAAATTTGCTGTTGTCTAAAATTATTTAATTGCTAATTTTTCAATTGTACCCTACATTGAAACTAAAACAAAGGACATATTTATAACTTATTGAAAACACTTCTGAAAAGATAGCTGCTTACAACTTTTTATAAAGATATTAGTAACCTTTGGTCTTTGTGTAGGGTATAATGTTAAATCCCCTGCACATTACTTGATGAAGAGAAATTTTCTAATATATTGGACAATTCTCTACATAATTAGAGCACTGTTGTTGACTACAGATGAAGAACTGCTAGTTAGGTTTTTAAATAGATGTTTTTATGCTTTAAGTTGACTAGCAATGTCAAGTCATTGATCCAATGTTGGTTTTCCCCTCCATTTCCCCTTCAAAAATAATCTGACACTTCTATAATATTGAAGCAATAAAATTGCTGATTACCCAAAGGAATGTCATGAAAATAGATCATTAAACATAGTTCACTAGGAAATGCCCAGTATCTGCTCCTATATTTCTACCTTAATAAAATGATATCTAGTATTTTTGAGACATATGCAGAGGAAGTTAAAACTTTACAGTCTTGACTTTGCTTAGCTAGATCCTTTATATAAAAGATACATACTTTTCATCTTTTGCTGATGTGGAAGAATCATTAAAAAACTATAGTCTAGTATTACCCTAGTATTGTTTTTAATTAATACTGTGCCCTGTGGTTAACAATATAATACCTAATTATTAAAAGCAGCTTATTTACCTGACAAATTTCTCTTATAGGCTGAATCTATATATTATCTATACTATAAATTTTATAGTTAGCTGAGAAAGGCTCAAAAATATTTCAAATTAAATAATTATAACCTTATTTTTCTTCCTTGTATCATTTTAAAATTCATTTTCTTTTATTTATAATTTTAAACACTTCTAGGTTAGAGAAATATCTCCAAGTTTGAAGAGCTCTACTTTGAGATTACAAAAACCCAGTGGGAAATAGCAAAATATATATATATATATATTATTTACAGCATATTTATTCACAAACCCCATTCTCTATTGTTAGAAGACCTTCTCAACACCTCTAGCCAGGTAGCAAACCATAGCATGATAAAAATCAAGCCATTTATGGATTCAGAAAACCACCTTATTACTTTCCATTATGAGACTATTTTCTTTCAAACCTTAGGGCATAGAAAACAAGTTACTGTTTGAAAAGTTGACAATTTTGGCTCTATTAAGGTAGAAACAGCTACCTTTGAACATGTGGATGAATAATAAAATCTCTTCATGCCTAATACTGGAAGGCAGAGGAAGAAGGTTGACAAAGCATATATTTATTATATGAACAAAGAAAGTAGTTTGACAACACTGAAAGCTATGATTAGAAATTAGTATTCCCATTTAAAGATTCAAAGTGCTCTACATAATATTCTGTATCTTGGAATCTTCTTAGGTATTAGAGCTTGAAATGTGCCTTGAGGAAAACAAATTCACAAATGTTACTCATAAAGAAAATTGTTCCTATTAGTACACTTACAAACAGAGAGGTGTAAATAACTCAGATAAGTTAAAATGAATAAAGAGCCACATTTTATGTAATATTTTGAAATAATGAAGAGTCTTAAATTTTGTCTTGATAAGCCTTATATCAAATTTAAGATAACATGGACACTGGTCTTTCTGCCTATAACCTAGGCAGATTTGTCTTTTGTTTTGTTTTTTAAATGGGAGCCAAGCAATCCACTAGTAAGTACTTTCCGTGTTCTGAAAGTTGTCCTCAGGGCTTTACCTATGTCATTTTATCTAGTTCTCACAAATGAAGAAATCTGTGGCTCAGTGAGATTAAAAAACATGCCAGAGAAATACTGAGTAAATTCAGATTTCAAGCTATTTCAGTGGATACTACAAATATTTTGTATTGGCTTGAGAGAGCAAATTATTAAACTTTCAGGAATTTGGTTGGCTTATCAAAAACAAAAATTATTAAAAATTAAACATTAAAAGTGACATTTGCAACTCAGAATTCAGTGGTGACACCTTAGTAGCTAATCACAGAAACTGATAAATATTATAAATCATGACTTTGCATATATTTTGTTGATTGTCTAAACTCTATACTTAAAAAAAGTAATGGAGATTTAATAATGCCTATCACATTTTAGAAATCTCTGTAGCTGTTACATAGTGAATAGCATGAAAAGATTGAGAATATGTTTTTATAGTATTCAAAAACCATTGTCCAAGTGAACAAGAAGTCACTGATATCATTGACTAATGCTTGCAGTTCCAAGATATGTCTGTTTCGTTTCAGTGATGTCTTTCTATTAATGTGAATGAAAATATCAGCCATGATTTTTAGCAGAAGTCTGCTTGTTTATAAAGTGCCACCATGCTGTGACTATGGGCTGAAGATTTAGGCAAAAATTAACAGATTCTATGAGAAAAAAATGGTCCATAAGCATTTTTCAGTGAATAACATACATTTAATTATTTTCTGAAAATAGTGTTACACATCCTTCTTTTCAATAAAATTTGTAATAATATCATGTAACTAGACACACACACATACTTTTTCCAGAGAGCCAATTGTTTAAAACATCACTTGTTTTCCCTCAAAAATGCTATTTCACACAATGCTATAGTATTCCACTTCAAAATAAATGTAATATAATTAGCCCACCCAATGTGAATGGTACTGAGGAACATAGACTAGAATTTTAAGTCGGCTTAATAAACAGAAAACAAATGCTCATTAATTCATACACGGCATCCACACATCAAAATTGGTTGAGAAGTCATGATATTGGATGCAGAGAAAACCAATTTTGTCACATTCTGGACTAGCTACAGCATATCTGGCTACAGTCCTTTCAAAAGCTGTAACATTAGTATGTGTGTTCAACATTAGCATGTGAACTTATGGTCAGCTATGAAGCTACACAGATCTGCTAGCACAAATAAAGTAAAAAAAATAAAAACTAATCAGAGAGAATCAATAGTTCCTAGATGAACTACAGGAATATAGTCTGAGAAGGAAGCCCAAAGAAGAATCAAAGGAGAATGAACTCAAGCAAAATTTCTGCCTGTTTCACTAGGTGAGTGAAATATGTCCCAAAGGACAAAGGAAAGAAATAATTTTACCACCAGTGTTGTAACAAGTATAAGATTTTCCCCATATAGTTGAACTGGAGATGTGTGTGTGCTATAATGTCCAGCTCTTTACAACCCCACGAACTGTAGATCACCAGACTCCTGTGTCCACAGGATTTACCAGGGAAGAAAAGTGGAGTGTGTTGTCATTTCTTACTCCAAGGGATCTTCCCCACCCAGGAATTGAACCAGAATCTCTTGGGTCTCCCACATCGGCAGGTGGATTCTTTACCACTAGCACCACGTAGGAAGCCTGAGAAGTTGAACTGGACACTATGAAAAAGTAGTGTTTTATCCATTATGTGGCATAAAGCATTAGGAAAGCAATAGCACATGGAAGAAATGCATTAAAATGAAGAGAAATTCCTTCAACACCGTTTCTCTATAATCAGTATGTTTGGATTGGGGAAAAGGATGCATGTAGCTTAAATGTCAATTTTAGGTTTGCTGTTGATTTTGAATACACAGAGCACACGTGTGGAACTCAGAAGATAGGACTAGAGAATGAAAATGAAAATCTGTGCTGAGCTTTTAAAACACAACAAAACACACCTGCTATAATTTTCTCCCAACTATGTTTAGAAAAAGGGAGCTAAGAAAAGTCAGGCACATTAGCATATGTTTTAATAATGACAGAGGACAGAAAGCTTAGAGAAATCCTTAACTCCCATTTTCCTTCCATATCCCCCCACCAGAATGAACTTGAACTTGGAAGTGAGTGAACAAATTTAAAAGTCAGGGGATATTATAAGAGAGCTAGCAGATATACCAATAAATAAATATTTTGAATGCATTTAAATATCTAGAAAGTTATATTCAATATTATGTATTTTTAGAAAGAAAATAGTTGCAGATATGAATGAAGAGACACTATTTTCAATTTTTTGAAATCTCAGGAAAACGTCAAGTTCAAAAATAAGGGATGCTAAAGTTTCTAATTTTCAAAGTGGACAAATGATGATCATTACACATTAGAAGAGCCTGATCCTGGCATCATTACTGGGAAAAACTCTGATTGTATTTCTCTCTCTCTCTCTTTTTTTTTCCTTTTGGCTATGCTGGGTCTTCATTGCTCTACACCGGCTACTGACTCTGGGGCCACTGTCTACTTGCTGAGTGTGGGTTTCTCATTGCACTGGCTTCTCTTCTAGCAGAGCATGAGCTCTAGAGCTGAGGGCTTCAGCAGTCGTGGCTCACAGACGCATATGCCCCACAGTGTGTGGAGTCTTCCCAGACCAGAGATTGAATGAGAGTCCCCTGCATTGGTAGGCAAATTCTTAACCACTGGACCACTGGGGAGGTCCTGGATTTTAAATATATGTTTCCTTTAAGAGAAAAATACATCTCAATAATAAGCTAATGTTTAAGAGCATTGACACTGGTGTCAGGGAGATCTGAATTTAAATTCTGCACTGCTACTTACTAGCTATGTGATTGCAAAATAAAATTACCCCTCCAAATCTTATTTTCCTCAGTTCTAATATAAAGATTATGGTTATCCAAAAATTGAATAATATAGCATGAATGAGCAGGATCAAGAAAATATTATATGTGAATCACTTGGTAAAGTACCAAGTAAATAGTTAAAGGATTAAGTTTCATTATTCATTCCAGATACATGGTTAATTCTCAAACAAGGAGGGGTTAGGAGTTCTGAGTGCAGGCAAAAATCTTTACTCTGTATCCATAGTTCCACAATTATGGATTCAACCAACCTTAGATTGTGTAATAGTATTGTATGTATTTACTGAAAATCATCCACAACTAAGTGAACCTGCATAGTTTAAACCCATATGATTCAAGAGTCAACTGTAGATAGATAGATGATAGATAAGATTAACAAAATAGATAGATATTTCTAGAGAGATCTTTATATATGTATATATAGAGATACTATATCTAAATAGGTCTCTATATCTACACACGCACCTATACATATATATTAAATATACATGTGTGGATACATATCCTTATATATATATATATATGTATATATATATATAGAGAGAGAGACCATGACATCACATAACTATAAAGGTGAAAAATAATAACTATCTGAGATAATATGATTTAACACATATACATGTTATTTATTTTATCTTCATTTTCTGAAAATGTTTGTATAGGGTTTATTTTTTCTATTTAAATAGATGTGGCAACTCAGAGGAGGAAAATGGGAGGGGGATTTGTGTACTGGAAAATTCCCTGGACATCAGGATGCTTCATTCACAGTTCTACATGTGTAAACTATGATTTTCATAGGCTATTAACTCTGAGTTTCAATTTCTATACTCTGGAAGGCAAATAATATTGCCTAAATCACAGGGTTCTTGTAAAAATAAATTTAGAGCCTTTATATAAAAGCACTTTTTATACTAGGGAACTATTTAAATAAAATATATAATTAATCTTGGTTTTTTTATGGATTTTTTCCAAGGAAATATAATAAAGTCAGTTTCATTGAATAAACAGGCTTTAATACCATTAAATAAAGAATCCATATCAATATAGTCTGATCAGTCCTTGCTTTAGCATATTTAATCAAATATTTGACTAGAGTCGGAAAAGATGCAATCATTAAGAGTCTAGACTGCTGGGTGCCAGAATTAAGATTCAAAACCATCTCAAGTAGTGATAGGAAATTATGATACATAACAAGAATAAAATGAGAATTGTTAAACTGGGTTAAAAAGCTTGATATGTCATTTTAGTAAAAAAAATAAATTGGGTCTAGCTTGAATATATGAAGCTTGATTTCATCAAAATCACATTAGGATTAGTATTCTAGCTCTAAAACCAAATTCATGGTTAAGAAATATTTAAATTGCCAAAGATGCTTGTCTGTTTTATTCTTTTGCTTTCAATTTATTTATTCTTAATTGGAGGATAATTGCTTTACAATATGTGGTGGTTTCTGCCGTATGTCAACATGAATCAGCCACAGGTTTACGTATGTCACCTCCCTCTAGAACATCCCTCCCACCTCTCAGAGCATCACATCCCTCTAGGTTTTCACAGAGCACCAGATTTGAGCTCTCTGTGTCATTCAGTAAATTTCCACTGGCTATCTAATTTTCCATATGGTATGTATGTTTCATTGCTACTCTCTCAAATCATGTATGTTCTTCTGTATGTTAAGTAATATAATGTGATCCTTAAAAATTCTTTCTTTAAATATCACCTCCAAATTATCACAGTTGTTAGTAGATACATAATAAGTGAAACACTAGACCGAATATGTAAACACTGTCAATATAAACTTATAAAAAGCAATTAGAATATTCACTGAAGGACATAGAAAAACCATTCATAAAAGTTACTAATGCAAGATGAAAAAAAAGGATAAAAAATTATTAGTACACTGATCCACAAAAAAGAATAAAGAAAACTGAAAGTGTTAGTCACTCAGTCATGTCTGAACTCTTTGTGACCCCATGGAGTGCAGCCCATCAGGCTCCTCTGTTTATGGAATTTTCCAGGTAAGAATACTGGATCGTGTGGATCTTCCCTGACCTGGGAATGGAACCCAGGTCTCCTTCAGTGCAGGCAGATTCTTTACTCTCTGAGCCACCAAGGAAGCCCCAGAAGAAGAGATGCTATGTTTAAATTGAGTAAAAAATGGGCAGAATTACTATTAACACTGAACAAAAATGTTTACCAAGAGGGAAAAGTAGAGGATGTTAGGGATGATAGAAAAGGACAATAGTAAAGGAAAACAAAGAAGTATTTTCTCCATCAGAAGCAAAAATGTCAAAACTGTTTTGTTTTGTTTTGTTTTTCCCCAGTGTTGTTCAAAGTGGAGCCCATGGGCTATCTACTGTAAACCTGTCAGATTTATGAGAACCTACTGCAAACTCCACTGGTTAGAGATATCCTCTTAGATTTATCTTAAGACCTGTGATCCATAATCACGGTGTCAACAGACGCAACAATTTGTTAGTAGCTATAGCTGAAAAACTAGTTTGTCAACAGCTTATTCATTAAATTATTTAAAGGATATTTGATACTATATTTATTACTGTATTCACTTGGTTGCTTGACTGGGAGAAGAAAAGGTAAAATGAATATGTGCTTCATGCTGTCGTTTCAATGAAGTCACTCCATGCGACCCTATGGGCTGATGTCCTCCAGGCTCCTCTGTCCATGGGATTCTCCAGGCAAGAACACTGGAGTGGGTTGCCATGCCCTCCCCCAGGGGATCTACCCAACCCAGGGAGCCAACACATGACTCTTACATCTACCTGCATTGGCAGGCAGGTTCTTTACCACTAGAACCACCTGGGAAGCCCAAAATAGTATAGTGGAAATTGCACACAACCTGGGATCATCCTCACCAAGTGAATTTCATGGTGAAAGTGAAAGTGTTAGTTGCTCAGTCATGTCCAGCTCTTGCAATCTGATGGCCTGTAGCCCACCAGACTCTTTGGTCCATGGAATTCTCCAGGTGAGAATACTGGAATGGGCAGGATGGTGTAAAGTGAATGACTTCTGAGACCGACTTCAAATGCCACTTATTACTTAGGAATTTTAATGCAATCAGTGTATTTTAGATACGCCATTAAAATACCTACAATTATTTATAAATGCAAAGAAATCCATTAGCTTTCACATTTAGTGAAAGTCTTAGCTTTCACACTTCTGAAATGTGTTTTGCTATATTGAGGATTTTTCCATTTTCTTTTTTACAAAACTTAAATTTCCAAAGACAAAGATGGTGTAAAAAAGCAATTGAACCGGATTTGGTTTGGTAAGTGTTTCTAGTGTTTGTACAATAATAATAATCAATGTAATAATAATTATTGCTTGGAAATTTTGGCTTTTATTATTTATAAATTATCAAATCAAACTAAAATGATTGACCTAGTATAATCACATATATTTATGCCAAACTAATTTTAATCATTTTTTCATATTCATTGTTGTGATTACATGGATTGTTGTGTTCTGCTGAATTGTAGAACATTATTCATTTCAGAAAAATAATATTTAAAATTTGTTGAAGCAAAATGAATTTTTGAAGAGGCAAGCTAACTGAGGAAGGAGTTTCTACTTCTCTGTTCTAAATAGTGCTCAAGTGACTTTAAGAGGTCACTCATCTTCAGAAGATGACTGACCCTGCAGATTGTGTCTGAACTAGGAAACACTGGCACAATGATTTTGGAATGAGCCAAGTTCTCAAAACACAATTATATGCTTTTATTTTTTTCATCTTATGTTAGACCCATAATCAGATTGGAAATCTATAGTCATGATAATAGAGCACTGAGACAATTGTCCATATCATTCAAGCCAAAGAAATACTTTGATTTGAAATTCTGTACCTAAATGATTGAGGCCAAAGTGCTCCTTTGGTTTGAATGATTTGGATAATTGTTTCAGTCCTCCACTTCATCTTGCTTGTGTAATATAAATTGCTCAAAAGCAAATGTATGAGGTACCATATTCATTCAGTTCAGTGAAAATATGTACACATTTTGTGGCATATAAAGTTTGTAAATGTTTGAAAGAAAATAGAACTGAAAACTATTGAAGGTATCATTTACATATTTTCAATACCTCCTTTACAGAAAATAAATTACAGTATGCAGGCTCACACATGTTCACTAAATTGCATTTTAGTGTAGCTATTTATCACTAAACTATTTCTGAAAATTAAGCAACTCAAAATTGGATCATCACAAATGATGAAAAAAGAAACCAATAAAAATCTTCTAAGCTAAACATGATTAAGAACAAAACATAAATTCACTTAGTGTCCACAGTTACCAGAGTAAAATGTTCATAAGCTTCAGAAACAGAGTAAGTGAAGAAACATCTAGCCCTGTTGTTGCATGCTCCATGCTATTGGCTTCGCTGTGTTTTGTTGCCATGTATTATGACTGCTATGTACTAAATGATAAGTGGAAGCCAAATACACTTCCCAAAGTGGATCACTGTACTTGTTTTAGCTTCCCTTTGTAAAACCTAAGGTCTGATCTGTGCCGCAAGCACAAAGGCAATCAATGCTGATGAATGACCAGAAATGATTTCTTTTTTTCAGTCCTCGAAGAATAGAAAGTTTCCATTATCTCCTTCAACATCTTCACTCTATCAATCTGACAAGGGCAGGTAGTTGCACACTTCACTGCTTTCACTTTGGAGCAGTAGTCTACTTATCTATATGTCTCTAAAATGAAAGAAAAATGAAAAATCATTAAGTCTGGAGAAAACTTCCTGTTTGTTCACATACAAATGCTGCCTCTCATTCTTCTTTTAATTGTTGCTCAGTTTTATTTGGAACATAATCACTTAAAAGAAAGCGGCAGAAAAAATTATAGACATAGAGCCCAATTTTTAACGTGTTAGGTAAAATAAATCAAGTTTTGCCTGTTGGAAAGAAAAAAAAAATTTTTACCTTCTGTACCTTTTCTGATCCTAATGGATATGGTGCTTTTGTTCACTTTTCAAGGATTGGATAGCATCTTGGCATCCCCCTGAGGCTTTGTTCTGGCAACCTGGCAGCTTAGAAAGTCACCCAATATGCACATATTGGTATTGTGTGACTTTTCTTCCCCCTCCTTTTGTGAGTATTGTCTATCTCTATGGAGCAGAAGAGCACGTTGGAAAAAAGGCAAGGTGTGAACCAGCCTCTCTTTGGCAGCTAGTCAGTAGGCTTTTGAGAAGAAAAGCATCCAAGGTAACAGCACAAGATATCAGAAGGAAACTTTTTAGAACAAAAAAAATGGGGAAAACCATGGAAATTTCCTGGACATTAATTATCTGAAATGGCCACTTACAACATTTTTTCCTCTGCCAGAACTTTCCTTAATGCTGCAAAGACAGTCTTCTAGTGTGCTCAGAGCACATTCTTTGCAGGAGCAAGGTCGAGCCTCAAAATATGCTGAATAATTGGCCATGCACACAAACTTGGCTGCTCACCTTGGCCATGTTGCCTCTTACACAAGCAATGAACACTGGGGAATCTGAATTCATGCCACAAAGAAAGATAATCCTTCTTTCCCTACTCTCTCCTGTACTTTGTCGCTTTCATATATATTTCTGATAACTGCCCTTCTGGAATAAAGATCTTTTTGAAATGAAACGAGCTGCTCAGGTTTAAAGAAAAGAGAAGTATATGACAGCAAATTATCTGAATTATAATCTGAAATATGTCACTGACTACATGTTTATACAATATCAGTGATATGACTTTTTATTTTATTTTGGTTAGTGTTAACACACACACATACATAAGGTATATATGGGTATATGGATTTATATATATTTGGATTTTGTAAAAATTGAGAAGAAAAAAAATCATAAAAATAGGAAATTAACAGAATTTAATTCCCATCTCCTACATAACACTGGTGAGGGAGAAATAGCTAGGGGGTACCACATCTCTTCCTGGGAATGGCTACCCACTCCAGTAATGTTTCCTGGGGAACTCCATGGACAGTAGAACCTGGCAGGCTGTAGTCCAGGGGGTCACAAACAGTCAGGCATGACTGAGCATCTAACACCACATCTCTAGGAAGTAACTATGATACTCCAGATAATAATCCTGGGGTGGGACACTAACCAGCCAATGAACATTCTAAGTGTTAACTTTCTCTTATGGAGGTGAAAACACTTTTTTTTTTTTTCAAAATTCTATTTTCAACACTGTTGATAATACTCTTACCTTCAAAACTTAACAAATAGACCAAAGAAAAATAGACAGACCCTATTAGAGGGAGTAAATCAGTGACTGATTTTTGCCATTTTAATCTGTCTCTTCTTGAGCTATATTATCAGTTCAGTTGTGTACACTTATGCTGTCTTAAATCGATTATATTAATACAGGTGTTATTTTTTAAGAAAAAGTGGAATATCCTTTCATGCATACACATACAGCTATTAATATGTGTAAAATAGATTTGCCTCACAGATAAGAACAGACAATAGTATTTTGAGGTTTTTTTCACCATGTATCAGTAAAAGTATTCTCCTGTATTAGGACTTTGTATATACTTTGGGGTCAGATATAAAAACATGGCTTACAAATACAATTAATAGGGTAGTTAAAAGCAGGCATTTGAATGGTGCCTGCCTTCAATTCCTGGCTCTGCCGTCTACCAGTAGCATGAATTTCATAAGATACTTAACGTCCCTATTCCTCAGTTTCCTAATTGGTAAAATGGGACAAAGCAATTGTGCTTATCCACCCAGAGATGTTAGGTAAATGAAGAGTTAGTATCTTTAAAATGGCCAAGAGTGCCTGGCATATAGTGAACCCACTATATTGGCAAAATTTATTTTCAAAAGACCATTTTTTAGTAAATCTTGACCAAAAAATCATATATTTTTTTTTTTCCAAGAAGTAAGTAGCAGAATAAAATCAAAGTCAAACCACAGAAAGTAAATACAAGTGTTTTTACAATGTGGTGAAATACCACAAAATCAGAAAAGCAATAGAGTAACCAAAACAGTTATAAAGGGAAAGAGTGCACTAAATATGCACTTAAGCTCTTGCTATAATTGTAATGAGCCTTTATAATTTCAACCCTTGGTGTTAATCAAAATTAGACTTTGTGAGCAGTTAAAGGACTTGTAAATAATGAGATTTCTGAAAGAGGGAAGATACCAATAACAGTGATTTCTGAAGTTCAACAATTTACTTTTGGCTGGGTAGAAATAGTTTATAGCATTCTGTAGAAAGTCAATATCCAAAAATTCATTTTCTATTGGTTTAGCTTAGGCCTTTGGCTTCAGAGTTACAGCTTTCTGAATAGGAGCCCTTGCTTAGTTTCCACAGGTGCATCTTCCCTGTAGATTTATATGCCTCATAAAAGCTTTATATCGCTCATAAATGTAGACTTTCAATCCTACAGGTACTGCTGATCTGGAAGTTTTATCTTTCAGACTGATGAAAATGACACATCCTTGTTGGGAAATGCTACTATGAATGACAGAGCAACGGAATAAAAATGGACGAGAGTGATCCTGATGGAAAAAAAAGAAAAGAAAAGCTGGAAGAGAAACTGTGAAGTAGAAGTCCGCAGGCAGAGTGGGAACTTTTACCTGGGAGCTCTAGGGGAGGAACACATCATAGAAAGAACCTGAAGAAGGAATAGTGTGTGCTGCCGCCTGAGAAAGCAGGAGTGAGGAAATGGGGGAAGGATCTAGCTGAAAATATGCAGTCTACTTGGACTTCCTTACAGTAATGTGTATTTATTCTTAGGATACTTTAGGTACTTTCATATTTCAAGATAATGGAATTCAGAGTTTTGTTACATGGGGTGGGGATTTTCAAAATACCTTAAAAACAAACTTCTCTAGAAACATAGATATATTAGTAAATGTTTGTTACATATGTGGTGAAATAGAAACAGCATGAATGCTATTTAGGGGAAGACTAAAAAAAGAAACTGGATAAGGATTTATTTTTATAGTCCAGCAAGAACTAAAGGCTGTCATGCATGCTGGTGGGGAGATATGGCAAAAGACTGAGACATATTTTGAATGTGAAATGATGTACATAATGTTTAATGCATACCAGAACTTTTCTAAAAGTTTAACACACATCCATTTACTTCTCAAGAGGATCCAATAAAGTAGGTGCTACTATTATCCCCTCACTTACAGAAAAGAAAATTTCTTAGCCTTTGTAGAAGGGCTAAGGTAAGTCTACTAATTATGAAATAATGGAGCTATGATTTCTGGACCTTTGTGTATGGCTGTATGGCCCTTCATTTCAGGTGGAAGTGGTTTCATTGGGGCTGAAAACTAGTTCATGCTCCATTAATCAAGTCATGGATTATTTACCACCTAAAGGAAAAAATTTCCCTGGTGGCTCAGATGGCAAAGCATCTATCTACAATGCGGAAGACCCAGGTTCGATCCCTGGGTGAGGAAGATCTCTTGGAGAAGGAAATGGCAACCCACTCCAGTATTCTTGACTGGAAAATCCCATGGATGGAGGAGTCTGATAGGCTACAGTCCATGGGGTCGCAAAGAGTCGGACACAACTGAGCGACTTCACTTCACTTAAAAGAAGAAAGCTTCTGATTTGTTTGAAGGTTTCTCCTGGGTTAATAACAATCTTACAGGATTTGGATCCAGGCACTCAGATAAGACCTCCATTTTAATGATCAAGCTAAATTCATTATATATGGGGAATAAAGGTATATGAGGAATCAAATGTGATTCCTAAATTTCTCTTTTAAACAATCGAACACATGTTGGTACTATGTACTGTTAGCAGGGAATAATTTACAATTTGGGTGTGATTATTGTGTTAATAATGGACATGAATTTAAGTAAACTCCAGGAAATAGTGGAGGACAGAGGAGCCTGGCAGTCTAACATTCCATGGGAGTGCAAAAAGTTGGACTTAACTTAGCAACTGAACAATAACATTAGGTTGCATATTATGCAAATTAAGACATATACTTGTATCAGATGTAATATGATTTAATTCCATGTTTACAAAACCTAGTAGGGTAGGAGAGGTGTTGTCATCCCTCACAAATTTACTTTCAGTCTCAGAGAATGACTTGCACGAATCATATCAACAGTTCTGGCTCCTGGGTGAGACCAACCATTGGGAAACACCGACAGGAAATAGGAAGGAGGGAAGGAGGAACTTTAGGACATTTATTTGCTCAGTTGGCCACATTCCTCAACCAGAAAATCAGAGTTCCTTCCAAGCAGCCTTTTCTATACAACTTCCTCTCTCTTTTTATCTTGTTGTGTTTAGTCACAAAGTTGTGTCCAATTCTTGTATGACCCCTCAGACTGTGCCTGCCAGGTTTGTCTGTCCGTGGGATTTTCCAGGCAAGAATACCGGAGGGGTTTCCTTCTCCAGGATATCTTCCTAACCCAGAGACCAAACCTGGGTTTCCTGCATTGCAGGCAGATTTCTTTACCACTGAGTCACTTGGAAAGCTCCCTTTCTTTTTATTCCATTCCACAAACTGTGCCTCCCCTAGCCCTTTGGGATATAGGGATGGTCAGAACCTCCTATTTTTACTAACAATATACAGCACTATTTTTCTGGTCTTCCCACATTTATAAATGGACACTTTATTAAATTATCCTTAAACACAATTTAATTACTTACATTATCCAATCTCTTTCTTGATAGGACTCTGACCCATGTAGTATTGTACTGACCCAACTTACATCTAAGGAAACTGAAGGCCACAAAATTAGTAAGTTTTAAAAAAAGTTAAAAAAAAAAAACAAAGTTGGTAAGTTCAATTCAGTTTGACAAGTACATGATCCTCAGCCTCAAAGAGAAGGAAGCAGTAAACTTTGAGGACTTAAGAAAAAAGTTTTACAGGGGATCTAAAAGTTCTAGGATTCCATGCATTCAACAAACAGAAAAGGCATTATAACCAAAAAGCATCCTGTGCAAAAGCAGGGAAGAATAAGCTAAAGGAAGACTGAGGTGACTACAAATAGATCTTTGATGCTGCCTTGCAGGGAACCAGGAACGGTGAAAAGTGAACTTGTAGAGGTATCCGGAGACTAGATAACAAGAGGGAAGAAAAGGGGTGGCCATCAACAAAGGAAACTACAGGATGTTACCAGGCACATAAGCCTGAGTGAGTAGAAAATTTAACTTGATTTTGCAAAGCCTGATCATAATCACACAATAACTTTGATTTTAAAGATAGTAATATGTACACCCACATTTGCATACATTTCCTCTGCAATCATGCATCTATTGTATACATATTGATAGGCCATACCGCAGTTAAGTATCTCTGTACTAAGTGAAAACTACATATTCTGCTGGTGTTACCTAAAGCCCAAATAGTTTTAAAGTTAAGGACCAAAATTTTACACATAGAGTGACACACTTTAGAGAATACTGTCTTTTGGCTTTTTGTTTAATTTAGTTCTTACTGGAAGGTATATACTGTAGTCTTCATTGGGAGTTAAACTTTGTGACTGTATTAGGAAAAGAAAACATTATCTTAATACATGGGCTTGTACAAAAATCTCAAATTTGCACAATTTTGTTTAATAGCATTTGTACCTAATTACTAGGTTATTCAATTAGGTGACATGATTTGTCTTCTTGAGGAGTCTGATTTTGAAAACTACTTCATGGTCAGAAGAAAAGGCCGATAGTAGAGCAGATAATGTGGAGTATAGATGAATTTTTTACAAAAAAGATAAAATTAGCTTCAATGATAGACATGAAGAGGATGGGTCCTGCAGTTGGATTTCTTGAGACAGAACAGTGTTTTACCCTCTGTGTCTGTTTCTCTAATTAAAAGATGACAATAATAATAGCATCTGCTTCAGCGTATGTGAAGATAATCTGGAGAATAATTTAATGAAGCACTAAGAATAATAATTGATAGATGGTGAGCACCATGCAAGCACTATGTATTATGATTAAAGACATTAGTATTTAAAGACCTGTCATATTCTAATAATATTAGTTATTTTAAACTAACAATAACTAAAATAAAAAAATAAATTCCACTTAGATGTAAAACACAGTGCTAGCAAATTCTAGAGAATATGGCGCCCATTATTTGATAAAAATCTCACATCCAGCTTGTTCTCTCTTATCTATCCCCTCATTATTATCACAAAGTTACTCGGTGGTGTCAAGTGATCCTTTTGAGCTTTGGATTTTTTTAAAGATGATGTATGAAAAAAAAAAGATGATGTATGAAATTCCACTTGTCTTTGAGTTTGTCTTAAAATAATTGGTGCCATATGTAGCCATAAGCAATTCAAATTATTTTATAGCATCTATGATAAACTGTATAAGCTGTTAAGCCATACCTGTCTTTTTTTAGTGGGTATAGAAGAAAAAAAATAATGTGATTTTGGGAGCTATGAATGGAACAAAGCTTAGCAACTTTTCTCATTATGGGCTAATTTTCATTATGCTATCCCTTAAATCTTATGAGAGTCCATGGGACATGCTGGCCTTGTGACAAGGTGATTAAGAGTGTTAACATGACAAATCCTTGATATGATAGTGGAAACGATTTTCCAATATGAAAATATATATATATATATATATATATATATATATATATATGAATTACCAGGAAAAGGAAAGGTCATTCATGTTGACTTGCCAATTCTTCCAACTATCTAGTAAAAGAATACTTTTTTCAAAAGTCCTCCTAAGCTCTCTCACAATTTCTTCTAGAGTTTAAGCACTCTTTATATAAAATAGTTGCTAATTATCTTTAAATATCAGAGAAGTAAAACTGCTATGTGTTTACAAAATATGGCTTTTCTGTCTTTATTTGAGAGGATAAATATGTTGATTATTAGGGATGCAGGGATGTCCCAGAATATATACCTAGTACTGTGTATTTAACTTGATATATATCAGCTAGTTCATTTTAGGCAATTTCTTTCATTCACAGAACATGTTACATTGAACCATTTGAAAATATTGTTTTTATAGTTCAAAATGGTTGAAGATTGACAATGTCATATGACTCTACCTAATATATGTGTATATACTGCCTCAGTTTGCATAGCTGTGTACTGTTAGCCATATAATGGTATTATCATTCATAGATCCTTACACTGATTTTGAAGTGTCTTTGAAAATCATTAGGACTTTTATTCTTTATTTATATAGAGAAAAATAAAACACTTTCTATTTTTCTGAATAAAAGGTTAGCAGAACTTTTTCTGGCTGCTTACCAAATGCTGGTTTAAAGAAATAGAATAGTGTACCTTGAGCACACAATATTTTATTACAATTTCATACTTACATATTGAATAAGATTTTCTGATAATTAAAGTAAATTCCATTTCCTATCAACTTGTAAGGATAGGAGGTAGTTCAACTTTATTATTGGAGGCTTACTTAGATCAAGCCAGTGGAAAAACTTGACTAAAATATTCCTTAGTATTAGTGAATAAAATGATGCAAAATATACTTAACATATAATAAATATTTAGGATTTATAAGCTAAAATAAAAAAGCAGAGACATTACTTTGCTGACAAAGGTCCATCTGGGCAAAGATATGGTTTTTCCAGTAGTGATCTATGGATGTGAGAGTTGGACTATGAAGAAACCTGAGTGCCTAAGAATTGATGCTTTGAACTGTGGCATTGGAGAAGACTCTTGAGAGTACAGTACCTAAGACTGCAAGGAGATCAAACCAGTCCATCCCAAAGGAAATCAATCCTGAATATTCATTGGAAGGACTGATGCTGAAGCTGAAACTCCAGTACTTTTGGCCACCTGATGCAAAGAACTGACTCACTGGAGAAGACCCTGTTGCTGGGGACGATGGAAGGCAGGAGAAGGGGACGACAGAGGATGGAATCACCGACTTGATGGACATGAGTCTGAGTAAACTCCGGGAGTTGGTGTTGGACAGGAAAGCCTGGCGTGCTGCAGTCCATGCGGTTCCAAAGAGTCAGACATGACTGACCAGCTGAACTGAGAAACTGAAATAATGATCAATGGTGAGACTGTTAGTCGTTAAGTCGTGTCTGATCTTTGTGACCCCATGAACGGTAGCCCACCAGACTCCTCTGTCCATGGAATTCTCAAGTCAAGAGTACCACAGTGGGTTGCCAGTCCCTTCTCCAGGGGATCTTCCTGACCTAGGGATCAAACCCAGGTCTCCCACATTGAAGGCAGAGTCTTTACCATCTGTGCCACCAGGGAAACCCCTGATCTCTACCACTTACAAAATACTGGTGAATTAAAAATGTTCAGATGTAACAAGTTTGTTTCATTTATATTGTATTGTGTTATAGTCAATATGATCACTATAGAATTCATTAGAAATTTAATGAGGATCCTTTATAAAGGTATTCTATTTTTTTATGTTAAACTTCCTGTTGTAACAGAAAGTAAACTAAACGAGAATTAGAAATATTAACTCTGAATGCATTGATCACAAATGTCTGTTTAATCCATTAAATTTTTTCTGCATCTCTGAAAGGACTGAGCAAATGAGATTAGAAAATAAATTATGGCAAATAATAAATTTAAGTTGTTGTATAGGTTGAAATTTATGGTATTGTCTTTGTATGTTTTATTCTATGTGAAAGTTTGCCTATAACATTATTTTGGTGTCAAATGAGTCATTTATGTGTATATATATATATATATATATATATAAATTCATTTTCTTCCTCAGATGACAAATGGAAGGGGCTCCAGCAATGCAAAAAAAAAAAAAAGTAATATAATGTTAGGTAAGCTAATATGGATAGTGTAAGTACTAAAACAGCCATGATTTAATTATATATTTGAGCCATCAAACTCCCTATGTATTTTAAATTCTGGTATCTGTTTCTTCCACCAATTGTTTGAAAGTGGTGAGGGTTGCTTTGCAAAAACATTATCTCAACTAGATAGTTACTATTAATAAAATAAAATAAAATAGAAAGAAAGAAAAGTTAGGAATATTCTGGGTGGGATGTAACCAGTAAGTTTTTTATATTGCTATATGCTTGCCCAGGACTACTGTAGTGGGTAACCTATCCCTTCTCCAGTAGATCTTCCCAACCCAGGAACTGAACCAGGCAATTCTATATCAACTGAGATAACAGGGAGGATCATTGTTAGCCTAATCTTAAATATCTTAGAGGATAGCTAAATAGAATTGGCTAAGTTTGAAAAATTGTAAAAAATCAGAATCTGATCTAAGTATAAAACAAAAAATAGCTGAATTTGGGAGAAGACAATACCATATGACTATTCAATCTAATATAATTAAATAACCTACAAAAGAAAACATTAAGTTGAATGATATAGAAAAATAATTTGATAACAAGTCTTTTTGTCTCACAGTAATAATATAGCAAAGGATGTTCAATAATTATACTGCATCATAACAAAGATTAAAGAGGCATGGCAAATTTTTCTTAAAGCTAAATGATTTCTCCCTTGAAATTAAATATTTTTGTAAGATATCCTTTTTATTATAGGGGACTGGAATGCAAAAGTAGGAAATCAAGAAATACTTGGAGTAACAGGCAAATTTGGCCTTAGAGAACAGAATGAAGCAGGTCAAAGGCTAATAGAATCTTGCCAAAAGAATGCACTGCTCATAGCAAACATCCTCTTCCAACAACACAAGAGAAGACTCTACACATGACTTCACCAGATGGTCAATACTGAAATTAGATTGATGGTTATATTCTTTGCAGCCAAAGACAGAGAAGTTCTTTACAGTCAGCAAAAAAAGATCGGGAGCTGACCGTGGCACAGACCATGAACTCCTTATTGCCAAATTCAGACTTATATTGAAGAAAGTAAGGGAAACCACTAGACCATTCAAGTAGGACCTAAATCAAATCCCCTACAATTATACAGTGGAAGTGACAAATAGATTTAACAGACCAGATATGATAGACAGAGTGCCTGATGAACTATGGATGGAGGTTTGTGACATTGTACAGGAGGCAGGGATCAAGACCATCCCCAAGGAAAAGAAATGCAAAAAGGCAAAATGGTTGTCTGAGGAGGCCTTACAAATAGCTGTGAAAAGAACAGAAGCAAAAAGCAAAGGAGAAAAGGAAAGATATACTCATTTGAATGCAGAGTTCCAAAGAATAGCAAGGAGAGATACAAAAGTCTTCCTCAGTAATCAATGCAAAGAAATAGAGGGAAACAATAGAATGGGAAATCTAGGAATCTCTTCAAGAAAATTAGAGATACCAAGGGAACATTTCATGCAAAGATGGGCTCAATAAAGGACAGAATGGTATGGACCTAACAGAAGCAGAAGATATTAAGAAGAGGTGGCAAGAATACACAGAAAAACTGTACAAAAAAGATCATCATGACCCAGATAATCACCATGGTGTGATCACCAACCATTCCAGACATCCTGGAATGTGAAGTTAACTGGGCATTAGGAAACATCACTATGAACCAAAGCTAGTGGAGGTGATGAAATTCCACTTGAGCTATTTCAAATCCTAAAAGATGATGCTGTGAAAGTGCTGCACTCAGTATGCCAGCAAATTTGGAAAATTCAGCAGTGGCCACAGGACTGGAAAATGTCAGTTTTCACTCCAATCCCCAAAAAAGGGAATGTCAAAGAATTTGCAAACTACTACACAATTGCACTAATCTCACACACTACTAAAGTAATTCTCAAATTTATGCAAGCCAGGCTTCAACAGTACGTGAATTATGATCTTCTAGATGTTCAAGCTGGATTTAGAAAAGGCAGAGGAACCAGAGATAAAATTACCAGCATCTTTTGGATCATCAAAAAAGCAAGAGAGTTCCAGAGAAACATATATTTCTGCTTTATTGACTATGCCAAAGCCTTTGACTATATGGACCAGAAGAAACTGGAAAATCTGAAAGAGATGGGAATACCAGACCACCTGACCTGCCTCTTAAGAAATCTTTATGCAGGTCAGGAAGCAACAGTCAGTTCTGGATATGGAACATCAGACTGGTTTCAAATCAGGAAAGGAGTACATAAAGGCTGTATATTGTCACCCTGCTTATTTAACTTATATGCAAAGTACATCATGAGAAATCCCGGGCACAAGCTGGAATCAAGGTAGCTGGGAGAATATCAATAACCTCAGATACACAGATGACACCACCTTTATGGCAGAAGTGAAGAGAAACTAAAGAACCTGAAAGAGGAGAGTGAAAAAGTTGGCTTAAAACTCAACATTAAGGAAACTAGGATCATGGCATCTGGTCTCATCACTTCATGGCAAATAGATGGGGAAACAGTGGAAACAGTAACAGACTTTATTTTTTGGGCTCCAAAATCACTGCACATGGTGACTGAAGCCATGAAATTAAAAGACGCTTACTCCTTGGAAGAAAAGTTATGACCAACCTAGACAGCATATAAAAAAGCAGAGACATTACTTTGCCAACAAAGGTCCATCTAGCCAAAGCTATGGTTTTTCCATTAGTCATGTATGGATGTGAGTGTTGGACTATAAAGAAAGCTGAGCACAGAAGAATTGATGCTTTTGAACTGTGGTGTTGGAGAAGACTCTTGAGAGTCCCTTGAACTCCAAGGAGATCCTACCAGTCCATCCTAAAGGAAATTAGTCCTGAATATTCATTGGAAATACTGATGGTGAAGCTGAAACTCCAATACTTTGGCCACCTGATGCAAAGAACTGACTCATGGGAAAAGACCCCGATGCTGGGAAAGATTGAAGGTGAGAGGAGAAGGGAATGACAGAGGATGAGATGGTTGGATAGCATCATTGACTCAATGGACATGAGTTTGGGTAAACTCTGGTAGTTGGCATTGGACAAGGGAGGCCTGGCATGCTGCAGTCCAGGGGGTCACAAAGAGTTGGATACGAACGAGCAACTGAACTGATACTGAATTAATTCTAAATTATTCCCTGCCCCCAAATCAGTTGCATACTTTTACCTGTTTTTATGTCCAGGTTAAAATAAGCCTTCTCTATGATGGATCACACTATAATGAGAAAGTTCATTTACTCAATACACCTAAAAATGACATCAGATATTTTCATTTAGGTCAATGGATCATATGTCTATCAAAAATTTTATTTTTCTATTTTTTATCATCAAACTACAGAGAGTAAGTGATTTTATTCTGGGTATTGCTTCTATTCTACCCTTGATCCACTGCTGATATAATTTTTTTGTCCACCCATCTGTCACACTTATTTGAAGACAGCTAATATACAAAATTATGACCTAACACAGTGGCATTCTCAGAGGAGGCAGTTAATAAACATTCATGTAATGAATAAATATTTGTTAAATAAATATGAATGTTAATGGTGCAGGAATTCATTGAGAGATATGAGAGAAAATTCAGAAAACAACTGTTCAGTGCACAACAGAAGAAAATTATTTCCATTTTGTTTGATCATAAAGTTGCAATTAATATTAAAATATTTGAAATAATATATTATGATATTTTAGATTTTTGCCACAAAATAGAATAGTCATAAACAAGCAGCTGTAAAATATGATAGACTGAGGAATTTTCAAATGTTAAAGAAGAGGACACATCTTTATAATATTATATAGATATGCACTTTTTTGTTGAATTGAACAATTCTAATGAATAAAACCAAAGTTAAATAATTCATGTATATCAAGAATCTTATATTCATTCTACAAGAGACACTGAACTAGCATCTCAAATACATCATTGTTTTATATTATAATATATGCTTAACAAGTACTTCTTGAATTGAAAATAATTTGAAATATATTTCCTTCATTTTTAATTTTGCATTATGATAAAGGAAGAAATAGGTGGTTACATCAGCATCAGGAAAGATTTTGCAAATCTGACTTTGTCAAAATTAGAATGATATAAATATAATTTACACTATTCAAAGTAAAAAATCTTTAAATTATTAGAAATTTGTATTTTAAATTATGTCCTAATTCTTATTGTAGTTGAAACTCTTTATACTATACTTACAATCATTTCAGTTTAAATAGAAAAACATAGTATTCATTCAAATATCTTGTTTCATACTTTGAGCGATTAATTCCCCATTCACTGATTTTAGAACAAGAATTTTATTTTGCTTTAGTATTTATAGGAAAATCTAATATAGCACAATACTCAATTTATTATAGATTTTTGGTGTATCAATTACACTGAAATTAATATAATTTAATGCTTTCATATCACTTCTTTATGCCATTTTCAGAATATGACAGAAGTTAATCATATTTTAGACATGACATTTATTTTATCATTCGTAGTATGCAGTTCCAATTGCAATAACTACCTCCTCGTTATTAATTGTTATATCTTAACTATT
This sequence comes from Odocoileus virginianus, assembly GCF_023699985.2. Classification (NCBI taxonomy): domain Eukaryota; kingdom Metazoa; phylum Chordata; class Mammalia; order Artiodactyla; family Cervidae; genus Odocoileus; species Odocoileus virginianus. The sequence continues at coordinate 21,784,348 of NC_069698.1, forward strand.
TAAACTCAATTTCTTCATGTCAGGGAATAAAAGTCAGATCATATTAAAATCAATATATCTTGTAGAAATTAAAATATAAGTTAAATTGATTTTTTAATAAATCAGTACATGTATAAAAATACCAATAAAAATATAAAGAGTTATATAGCAAGACCATTTTTTCTCTCACACAAACAAACAGCAATAAAAATACAAACAAATTTCAGAACTCTAAAAGCAATTTAAAGTCAAAGTAACTTTGTCAGAAGTTTATTTTTTCTGAGTCTTTTACTGACTGAGGGTAATGAACTGAACTCTTTCTTTTCCTTCACAATATAGTCTGACTAAATAACCACATGTAGAGTCTGTTCAATCCCTCAAACTGTATTCTTGAAGGATATTTATTAGAAATCTGGTTAGCCTCTTACAAATTCTGATTTGCTAATTATTGAAAAGAGTTTCATCTCACATCAGACAAGTTTATATTTTTCAGCTTTTCTGAGGATTATTTTTCATCTCGTATGTCAAAATTTAAATGACTCCTAATTTTAACTTGTATTATTTACTGTTATCAATGTTATTAAACACACATTAATTCCATGACAACTTTTAAAAATTTGAATAATAGTGTTTAAAACTCACACACAAACAGACTAATCAAATCTATTTACATTATCAATCTTTAACCTTCTGGGTTATGTAATGCAAATATAGAGGGAAAGCACAGACATTGTAATGAGATAAATGTGGGTTTTAATTCTCTCATCAATACTTACTAGCTAGGTGACCTGTGACTTTTAGTTAATCATTATGAGTCTCCATTATTCACAGATAAGTTATTAACATCTCTCATGCTAGGCTCTTAGCAAAGAAACATTTACCCTTAAATGTTGATCAAAAAGTCAAGTCCAAGGGAGACCACTTGAGGGGCAAATGTTTGGAAAGGTGGTGGGTGAAAAAGAAACCCTCAGGCTGAATATTCATTTAGCTGGGATCTAGTTGATTCTCCAACTGTTTTCGGGTTTTATTGCACGTTCTTGAATCCACAGAGTGCTGATCCAGACTTAAGCAATCTAGGATCATTTTTCGTTTATGGTTCATATGGCAACTTCATTATGGTTGCCAGGATTTCCCTAGTTACATCGAGTATTGTCTAGTTTTCCTGGCAAGACTCTTGCCTATAAATAAAAGTGTGTAAACAGCTACTTTATTGTACTTGAAACTAAAACTGCTTTTCAGGTATTATTTTTGTCTTTTGTAAAATAGATAAAAATAATAGGGATTTGGCCAATGTATATATTTGTGGGGGGGGGGGTCAAACTATACTATTTCCTGTCATCTTCCAAATTCCAATAGCTGGCTACACTTTGTAAAGATTTATTAAAGCCTATCAATATTTCTTCTATAGTCTTCAGAATTTTAACAAATTAATGTTTGGTAGCAGGATGGTGGCAAGTGTGGGAGTGAAGGACTTTTTCAACAAGTAAATATAATGGATTCAATGACCTCAGAAACCTCTGACATCCCTGAGGGTACTATAGAAACAGCTGCTTAGGGATGGCAGTCTGCAGTGGAAAGAAACTAAATTGTATCTGAGGATTTCTACTTAGACTTTTGCTCTAAATCACAGCTTCAAAAATGAGAAATAATGGCTAATAAATAATTGTCAAATTGTTACAAACATAACACAAAGTATTCTGCAAAAGTTACATTTTGACATTTTTTGCAAAATTAATAAAAAATCTACAATAAAACTTTACAGTTTTATTTAATATTATTTAATGTACAGCTATCAAGGATAAACAGATAAAAATATCTGTTTATTTGATTTAAATAAGTTGAACCAGAAGCTCAATCAATGCTTATTTTAAAACCTTTTACTGTGCAAGGCTTTTGGCTGAGGTTTTACCTCTCTTTATTCAAAAGGACCCAAGGGAAATATTATCCTTCAGTCAAGTACACAGCCCTTGCATCTTGCTGAAATTTCTGCCACACTATTTGTTATAATAAACTAGAGACTGAAAAAGTGGTCAGCATGATTAGCCATGTAGCCAACCTTTTCATACACAAAATGACTTTTATACATATTTAAAAGGAAATCCATATTTAGAAGAGGAGATTTTTTTTAGCTATATAAAAGATGTTAGAGTCAGTGTAGAAAATATTACAGCATTTAGCTCTGATATTGAACAATATTCAATAACTGTAGTCCATTTTTCTGTAAGATGTTATAGGAAGGGATAAACACTTTGATTGGAGTTTACAAACTTAATTTCATAAGTTTTTTTAATACAAATATTTCCCTATTAAATATTTAAATAAGAACAACAAGAAGAGGATTAGATCTGAGCAGAATAAAATGTTGTCTGAATTTTTTTGTGACAGTAACTAACCTGGGAAGAAAGGATTATGCAAAGTACATTAAGAGGACACTGGGACTATCCCAAGAAATTTTGATTCTAATATAACTGAGGATGTTGATTTTTTTTTTCTTTCTTCATTTATTATGGTCGGGTCTCTACTAGCTATATATTCACCTTGGTTTGCGAGGACATTAGTTATGGCTGAACACTCTGATTCCTCACTCCATCTGGACAATTTAATGAGCAGGCTCCCTTTTTCAAGACCAAATGAGATAATGCATGCAAATCACTTTGAAGAACATAAAGTACTTTACAAATGCAAAGTATTATTACTTTGAGATAAGTAATTAGCACTTTTAGTAATAAAGAAGAACCACTTGGCAACATTAATATATGAATGATAGTTCTTTAGAAATGACCTTCTAATCAGCTGGGCACACACCTAGTTTTAAAGTAAGCAACTTAAGTTATATTATCTCATATTCCTGATGAGAATTCAAGAAATTTTATAAGAATAAGACACATCAGACTGTAAATATATACTGCCTAGTATTTTTCTCTGAACATCTAGAATCCTAGAATACAGTCATTAAGCAAATCATTCATAAATATTTGCCACTAACTACTTAAAATACGTGTAATGCTACTGGTTTTTCCAGTGGTCATGTATGGATGTGAGAGTTGGGCTGTGAAGAAAGCTGAGCGCAGAAGAATTAATGCTTTTGAATTGTGGTGTTGGAGAAGACTCTTGAGAGTCCCTTGGACTGCAAGGAGATCCAACCAGTCCATCCTAAAGGAGATCAGTCCTGGATGTTCATTGGAAGGACTGATGCTGAAACTGAAACTCCAATACTTTGGCCATCTGATGAGAAGAGCTGACTCATTAGAAAAGACCCTAATTCTGGGAAAGATTGAGGGCAGGAGGAGAAGGAGACAATAGAGGATGAGATGGTTGGATGGCACCACCGAGTCAATGGACATGAGTTTGAGTAAACTCCGGGAGTTGGTGATGGACAGGGAGGCCTAGCATTCTGCAGTCTATTAGGGTCTCAGAGAGTCAGACATGATTGAGAGACTGAAATGAACTGAACTGAACGCTACAGAAATGCAGTAGAAATAATATAAATATTTTAGAAGAGAAAGGTCATCTGTTTAATTCAATTTATTTTTTTTTAAACTCAAAATCTAATTATATGTTTATTTGTGAACTTGAGTGACAGTGCAAGTCTATTTTTCTTTCTAAATGGGTACATTTTTAAAAAAATTTAATCTTACTATTGATGTCTCAGTAAACCAATACTTGAGTTATTTTCTTTCATTTATAAAGTAATTTTTGATCATATGCTTTGGTTCTATTCTAAATAAAACAGAGCTATTGGTATGCAGTAATTTCAGATCTTATGAAGAATTACACACAATGAATTGAACTTCTAGGGAAATAAAAAAGAAATAACTATAGAAGAATTGGAATAATATTATCACTAACAATAATATCTTTTGTGAATGGTCACCTAGATTTAAAGTGTCAGAAGTAGAATTATGTAAAAGCTTATGTAGGGTTTAACTTTATGATGAAAAATAATAATATTTACACATATATCTACAATGACAATATAATGTTAAAACAATGACAATATGATGTTATCTCCTGAGGTAAAGACTCAATTCAAAATTTAGAGTGTGAAAAACCCAATATAAACAGACCCCTAATAAGTTTTAATCTTTTCAAAATTTGTTCAATATTTTATAATTTAATTATTTCTTATATGAATACCTTAAAATATGTGTTAATATTTTTTAACTGAAACAGTTGATACACAATGTCATGCTAGTTTCAGATGTACTACAGAGTGATCTGACACTTGTATACATTATAAAGTGATCACCACAATGACTCTGAAAACACCAGTCCCTAATACTGTAATACTAAATTATTATGATATTATAGACCATATCCCTTATGCTCTATGCTACAACCCTGTGGTTTGTTTACTTCATAACTAGATGTCTGTAACTCTTAATCCTCTCTACCTACTTCACCTCCTTCCTTCCTATCCAAATTTACCCCAGCACTCCTTTGTTCTTTTTTTCTATGAATTTGTCATTTTGTTTGTTTTGATTCTTAAATTCCATATATAAGTGAGATCATATTTTACTTGTCTTTCTCTAACTTCACTTAAATGAAAAAGTGGACTGGAATGGGTGAATTTAACTCAGATGACCATTATATTTACTACTGTGGGTAAGACTCTCTTAGAAGAAATAGAGTAGCCATCACAGGCAACAAAAGAGTCCAAAATGCAGTACTTGGATGCAGTCTCAAAAATGACAGAATGATCTCTGTTCATTTCCAAAGCAAACCATTTAATATCATGATAATCCAAGTCTATGCCCCGACCATTAATGCTGAAAAGCTGAACTTGAACAGTTCTATGAAGACCTACAAGATCTTCTAGAATTAACACCCCATAAAAGATGTCCTTTTCATTATAGGGGACTGGGATACAAAAGTAGGAAGTCAAGAAACACCTGAAGTAACAGACAAATTTGGCCTTGGAGTACAAAAGCAGAAGATATTAAGAAGAGGTGGCAAGAATACACAGAAGAACTGAACTAAAAAGGTCTTCAAGACCCAGATAACCACGATGGTGTGATCACACCTAGAGCCAAACATCCTAGAATAAGTCAAGAGGGCCTTAGGAAGCATCACTATGAACAAAAGTAGTGGAAGTGATGGAATTCCAGCTGAGCTGTTTCAAATTCTAAAAGATGATGCTGTGAAATGGCTGCCCTCAATACGCCAGCAAATTTGGAAAATTCAGCAGTGGCCACAGGACTGGAAAAGGTCAGTTTTCATTCCAATCCCTAAGAAAGGCAATGCCAAACAATGCTCAAACTACCACACAATTGCACTTATCTCTTATTCTAGCAAATTAATGCTCAAAATTCTCAAAGCCAGGCTTCAACAATACATGAACCATGAACTTCCAGATGCTCAAGCTGGATTTAGAAAATGCAGAGGAACCAGAGATCGAATTGCCAATATCTGCTCAATCACTGAAAAAGCAAGAGTTCCAGAAAAACATCTATTTCTACTTTACTGACTATGCCAAAGCCTTTGCCTGTGTGGATAACAATAAACTGGGAAATTCTTAAAGAGATGGGAATACCAGACCACCTGACCTTTCTCTTGAGAAACCTGTATGCAGGTCAGGAAGCCACAATTAGAACTGGACTTGGAACAACAGACTGATTCCAAATAGGAAAAGGAATATGTCAAGGCTGTATATTGTCACCCAGCTTACTTAACTTACATGCAGAGTACATCATGAGAAATGCTAGGCTGGATGAAGCACAAGCTGGAATCAAGATTGCCGGGAGAAATATCAAATCCTCAGATATGCAGATGACACCACCCTTAAGGTAGAAAGTGAAGAAGAACTAAAGAGCCTCTTAATGAAAGTGAAAGTGAAGAGTGAATAAGTTGGCTTAAATGTCAACATTCAGAAAACTAAGATAATGGCATCTGGTCCCATCACTTCATGGCAAATAGATGGGGAAACATTGGAAACAGTGACAGACTTTATTTTGGGGGGCTCCAAAATCACTGCAGATGGTGACTGAAGTCATGAAATTAAAAGACGCTTGCTCCTTGGAAGGAAAGTTATGACCAACCTAGACAGCTTATTAAAAAGCAAAGACATTACTTTGCCAACAAAGGTCCGTTTAGTCAAGGCTATGGTTTTTTCAGTGGTCATGTATGCATGTGAGAGTTGGACTATAAAGAAAGCTGAGTGCAGAATAATTGATACTTTTTAACTGTGGTGTTGGAGAAGACTCTTGAGAGTCCCTTGGACTCCAAGGAGATCCAACCCATCCATCGTAAAGGAAATTAATCCTGAATGTTTATTGTAAGGACTGATGTTGAAGCTGAAACTCCAATCCTTTGACCACCTGATGCGAAGAGCTGACCCATTTGAATAGACCCTGATGCTGGGAAAGATTGAAGGCAAGAGGAGAAAGGGACAACAGAAGATGAGATGGTTGGATGGCACCACTGAGTCAATGGACATGAGTTTGGGTAAACTCCAGGAGTTGGTGATGGACAGGGAGGCCTGGTGTGCTGCAGTCCATGGGGTCACAGAGTCGGACACGACTGAGTGACTGAACTGAACTGAAATTTTTTCACTTAGCATACTATTATCTACACCCATCCATCTTGTCATAAAAGGTAAAGTAACTCTTTTGATGGCTAATACTCCATTGTGAATATATACCACCTCTTTTTTATCCCTTCATCCATCCCTCGATATTAAGGTGACTTCTAAATCTTTGGTATTGTAAATAATGCAGCAATGGACACTGAAGTGCATATATCTTTTCAAAATAGTACTTTTGCCTTCTTCAGGTGAATAGCTAGACATGAAATTGCTGGGTTATATGGCACATCTCTATTCTATAGTGTCTGCGTCAATTTTCAATTCTGCTTTTCGACAGATATGTGAAACAGTCAGACAAGACTGAGAGCCTTTCACTTTCATTAGGGGCGTCCCTTGTGGCTCAGCTGGTAAAGAATCTGCCTGCAGTGTGGGAGGCTGGGGTTCAACTCCTGGGTTGGGAAGACCCCCTGGAGAAGGGAAAGGCTACCCATTCCACTTTTCTGGCCTAAAGAATTCCATGAGAAAAAAAAAAAAAAAAAAGAATTCCATGGACTGTATAGTCCTTAGGGTCACAAAGAGTTGGACACGATTGAGTGACTTTCACGGATACGTGGTCGTCTTAATACATGGTTTTAAGGCTCAAGAAAAGAAGTGAATATATTTTTGTAAACCTAAAGCATGAATTTAATGATGTTTCTTTAAACAATGTTTTATATTTTCAGAATAAAATCAAGCTTTCTCAAAACGGAGATTATATAGCAATACAATACTTTTAACCTTTACGCAAACACAACACCATCCATTTTAAAAACAAGAAACAAACAACAACAAAACCCTGAGCAAGTATAACAACAAAAAGAAATGCCTACAACTTAACAGGAAAAAAAATGGAGAAATTAAATTATAGTAATTTGATTTCCTATAACGTATCTTTATCTAGGTAGTAAAGAAGTCCATGTAAAAAAGTTTTATACCATGAAAGTTTATAAAATTCATGAGAATATTTAGAAAAATCTTTATACAAGGACTCTTCTGATTCTAAATTTTATATAAGACACATTCATATTGAATTTTGATTTCCTTAACTAAACAGGAAAAAAAAAAAACTAAGGGATGTTATCATGGGTATGCAGCTTTCCTGTTATTATCAACTGAATCAGCTTTCATGAGACTTTCAAAAGAAAGATCTAGAGAGGGAGACTGGATTGTGAATATTTTCAACTAAATTTCTTGTATGCTAGTTCTGGATAGAGGACATGACTTTAGGTTTTCTTCCACATTTTAAAATGAATACCTTTTTTGATAATCTACATGTGCCAAAAGATAAATTATCTTTCAAGTTTTAGTGATATTATCTAGTGGTATTATTAACCTAAATTATTTTGTCACCTATGTTTTGTCCACTAACTGAACATTTAAGCTACGATAACTGCTCATTCTTAAACAATAAATAACATCAACTGGTTGATATTATCCTAAGGATCTATTTCATAAGCCAAGTTCATTTTGATTGAAAATTGTATTTTAATTAATGAAAAAATATTTTAGGAATCTAAATTTCCTGATTATTACATTTCAACTTTAATCTTTCTTTTAAAAATATGTGTCTAGTGTAATTCTTTTCTCCATAGTAAATATTTTAATAAAGCCAGAATCTTCTCCAAAATTAAAGCCAAATCCTGTATTTCCTCAATAATGAATGCCTGTCCCCTCATCATCTATGTTAATCTACTTTCTAATCTCTTATTTTCAAGCACTGAACTTTTGCTGATGTTATATGGAGGTCATACCCAAGTTTATTATGTTTAATAAAATTTTATTGCTATTTTTCTGTCAATCTCAAGAGTAAGTTAAATCTATACATTTATAATAAAACACATGGATGTCTAGGAACTAATTCTCAAATAATAAAAGGGTTAAATCACAGCACTTTTTCTATATGTTCAAAATGTATACTACTTCATTTAATTTTGATGCTTTAGACTCAAAGGTTTATAAATAAATATTGTGAGCATATTAAAATGATGACAAATTCTGAAATAATAGGTGTGTATATCTCCTAAAACAAAAATTTTCAACTAGGTATTCTCACAGTCTGAGAAAATAAGCAGAATTTTGAAACATCTTATTCTCAGAACTACCTGGTAATTTTGCCCCATTGAGAATGCTGTAGCAAACTCAAACACAGCTTCTGTATTACAAATATCCCCAGACCATTCATTTTCTCATATAAATGCCTTCAAACTCAGAGCCATCAACCAAGTCTGATGAGATTGAACATATTACTGAGGTTGGTCTAAGTAAGTATTTTATAGACACAAACCATTATGTCAAAAGTTGGAATATAATAGCACAAATACACATTTTGTTCAAGTAATTATTATGGTTTTTAGAGATAATTTACACAAACTATAGTAAATACATAATTCTATCATAAGTAGATCATATCAAGAAATAACCTTTTCAATGTTTAAAAAGAAATATGCCAGATACATCAAGTCATAAAGGTAAACCTAGAGATAAATATTATTTAGTTACCCTCTATCTACTTCCAGGTATAACAATATATTCAATAAAATAACAACATTAAAATGTTATTTAAACTTTTATCTAAAATATTTATCATCATACTATCCTTAAACTTGTTAACAAAAATAATATCACATTTTATGAATGCTAGCGAACCAGAGGCAGACAAAGACAAGGAGAAAAAAAATTCCTTACAAATGACTTCATGCAATCAGATAAGAAATCTCATCTATCCACACTATAAAGATTTCTCTGATATATATTTCTCTGGAATATATTCTTTAAATAATAAAATGTATTAATGCTACAATCAAATCTTAAATGTACTGATTCTTTAATTTTTAAAGTAGATTTTCAGCTCATAAATCTCAGTGTGCACTAATAACCTCCATCAATGCAATTAATCTGCAATAAAGAAACCTTCCTTGACATTTGAGTTTTACTGTAAAAGCTGTTTTCTCTTTTGAAATGATTCTTGAAGAGTCACTTATTTAAAACACTTTCTATATCTTATGCCAAATCAGTATTTGTTAAAAAATGACTGCAAAAGAAAATAATTCCCTAATGCTACAAAAACTCAATAAAATAATGTTTTTTTCCTCATAGAATTTTAAGAATAGAATGATTCATTCATTTTCTCTTAAAATCTTTGTCCTTAAACATTTTTCATTTGATTTATATTTAATATTACATTGGTTTAAAAATAAGATACATCATATATCCAAGGTGAAAAATCTAAATTCTAAAGACTTCTTAGTAAAGCAGTCTTTATTTTTAGACTTAATATAACTTTTTTCCCACAATTTTTATATAGACTAATCAGTGTTAATTGGTGAAACAGTCAAAATCACATCTCCATTTATGTTTTTCTGAAAAATCTTCCATCTGAGGTAACATCCACTGATGCAAGTTATGTCAGAACAAGTCATGGGTATTCAAATATAAAGTACCCTAATTTACTTATGTGTTAGTTTGGAATGATGCACTTTTAAAACTTAGAAACTAGAAAATATTCACCCCCTCAGTAGTCATGGGTCTAACAAATAGTTTTTAAATATTTGGTCATGACTTTCAGTGATAAAGTGCCACAACTCATTAATTTATATCTTTGCATGATTCAGCATTCAATCCAATGCTTAAGTCAAGTCTGTTTCTTTACTTACCCACAGGACACCAATAAAAAAGCATATAATACTTCATATCCAGGAATTCTGATTTTAACCGTCAGTTACTCACCTATAAGAGAGACAGGGAAGAAAGAAAGATAACGATTAGTATTAAAAATGCTTAATGTTTTGTTACACTCACAGAGCATCCATTATGATATAAAAGGACATTCCTCATGCCTTGTAATTTGAGATATACATCTGTGTGTATATATATATATATATATATATATATATGCAGCTATTTGTAGGACAATTTTGCAAAGTCATTTACATTTGAGGATTTTATAATGTTAAGATTTTAGATTTCTTTTCTATGTCAACTTCCTTGAAAAAATTTAGCTTTGGCAGGAAATAATCAACTTTGTCAACTGAACACATATCTTAATATTTCAAATGCATTACCTTAGACAATATTTTATTAAATTACTTCATTGAAACACATGTTCTAGTCAAGCATTTGTTCACTGTCATCTAAGCTGTTGAGTGGGCTGGTTGACTTTCCCTTTGGGCCCTTCCCTACACTCGAGGAAAGACAGGTGATCCCAAGGGAAGTTACAATGTCACTTCTCCAGCCTCTGGAAGCTGAACCACCACAAGTTTCTATCCTTCACTGGTCTGAGACCACACTATTTTCTTTCCAGAATCCTTCCTATACCATTTATTTGTTCATGCCATAAATAGGTGTTAAAATGATGAGAATGAGCTGAAAAATACAAAATTTGGCATAACAAGTGAAAAATAACCTACAGAAATTATTAGTTTAATACATATCCATTAAAATGAGGGTTCTACACTCTCCTAGAAAGTAAATTTTGACAAACTGGTAAGTTTTTAAGGTAAATTCTAGAGAGAGGTTTCTTTCCTCTCATCTAAATATTAGCACAATATTTTATTTTAGCACTAATAAAAATCTATAGCAATTTTTAGAAAAATAGCTACATTTCTTGAACTTATGATATGCCATGCCAGAAGATTTTCATAAACTCCATTGCAGTTAATTCTGACAATAACAAGAGATGGTATCATTTCTATTTTCAGATTAAGAAAATACACAAGAGTGGTAGTAAACACTGGGACTAATGTTAGAACCCAAAGTATTTTCCAAAAAAAGAAAAGAGCCAAATAATAGTAATTAATTATGTAACATTAATCACTTCTCAAGTAACTACACTGATCATTAAAGACCAGAATTTTTAAAAGCTCCCAAAACACTCCACCATAAAATATGTCTTTACCTCATGTTTATAAAAGGCATAGTACATGAAAAAATAAAATTTGATGTCTTGAATTTTCAGTTCAGTCACTCAGTCATGTCTGACTCTATGATCTCATGAACTGCAGCACACCAGGCTTCCTTGTCCATCACCAACTCCTGGAACTTACTCAAACTCATCTACTTAATTTTGTTTGGTTGTTTTGTTCTTTTGGCCACGCCAAGCAGCTTTGGGATCTTAGACCAAGGATTGAAGCCAGGCCCTCAAAATTGAAAGAACAGATTCCTAACCACCGGACTGCCAGGAAATTGCTATTTCCACTTTAGTTTTTAAGAAGCACAAAGTTTCAAAAAATGAAAAAAAAAAAAAAAAAAAGGAAAAGAGAGAGAGAGAGAGACAAAGAATTAAGGTGGTAAGCAATTATCCTGAACGTGTACTATTATATACATGGTTATTATGTTGAAATTAATTTAAACAATCAGAAAAACTTTTTAGTTGTTAGGCTGTGAGATGCTTTTTAAATCTTTTCAATTTTTCAATTATATGTATAGAATGAAAAGTTGTCATCACTATAAGGGAACATAGATAAACATTCTGATACCCTTATCTGTAAAATTGGAAATGTATTCATAAGTAAATTATTTTTTCTTAGAGGTTACTTTTAAACCGCAAATCACTGAAGTGGTGTAATATTTAAGTATGCTTCTAATACATGCAGGTATATTTAAACCTAATAGATATTCATAATTATCAGTAGGAGTTGATTTCACCCTTCTGCATTCTCTTTATTCTGTCTGGTCTAGTAGTTAAGAGCTGTGATGCTCTGGAATTTGGTTGGCCTGAGTTTAAATTCTACTCTCTGACCTTTGGCATTTGTGTGTCCCTGGGGAAACAGTGCTAAGCCTCAGTTGTCTAATCTTCAAAATGGCTATAGTGGCCCTAATTAAAACTTGTTTTATAAATATTAGCTATGCACTCAAAAATAGTGCTTAAGGACCTACTTAAAATGCTAGATTTTATATAAATATCTGGAGTTGCTTAGAGTCTAGTTCACAGTTTTAATTGTTCATGCTTGCAAAATGTTCATCTCCTAAGCAAAGAGATTATCTATTGCTTGTTTCTATAGCCCTTCCTGGTAAGGAGTTCTCTATCAGCTGAGATCCTCAATTACACTTACATCAACCTCATCAGTGACTTTTCTCACACAGAATCCATCAATATTTTGAAATCTATGAATACCTAGAAATATATCAATACGTGTGCAGAGAAGGAGCACGCTTAAGTGGTAAACACAACAACTATTTTCCTCTTTTGCAATTAACTTAATAATTATAAATATCCTTTAAAAGTAAGCTTTAGAAAGCTATGTGAATGAAACATTTTAATATAATTATGAAACAAAAACTATTCAGCAAAAAAGATAGTTTTATTCAATTATTCTGCTCACCTTGTATAATTAGTTATGCCTGGAATGGACATCTTAATCTCTCTCTCACTTGTAAGAAATGTTACAGAAGTGAGAAAGGATAATAATTCCAATAATTAATATATGTAAGAACACCTGAGGTGAGAGAGGTGTTTAATCCTTTGTGGGGAATAGCAGTAGGGAGTTCAATAGAAGTGAGTGCTACTATAGATAAATTATTACCTAGGTCAATTCTGAGTTGTACTTTTTCTCTCCCACTATGCCCAGGGAATGAATCATCTACCCTGAAAAACATTGTGAGGCAGCATAACAACGGAGACCTCCCAATGCCAGCCAGGTCTCAACGGGGTGGCAGCAGGGTAGCAGTAGAACCTGATGTGGCTGGAGCTGGTAACAACAGATGCAGGTCAACTTACCCTGAAGAATCTACAGGGACGATCTAGCAAAACCTACCCAGAGCCAGAAAGAGCTATCAGCATAATTGCCTACACGGTCGACTTTTAAAAGTCCACTACACCCTCTTATATCACTAATGACCCACCAAACACATAATGAGATGCTGTTACAAAGGCAAAGAAAACAAAAAAAAAAAAGGAGAGACTGGAAAATGTCTGTAAAATTATATCAAGAAATTAGAGAATTTTACCGTGGTGGGAAGGTATGCAAAAATAACATATTTGTAATGAAATTACAATGAAAATTTTAATATGTTTTTGAAGACGTTAATGAGATTATAATAAAATATGTGTTAACAAATTAATGCCTATAAATATTTTGTCAATTATTAAAATAAGAGCAAATTGAATCAAATATATTGCTTTGAATAGCATATCAATTTTGTGTTTTGCAGTTTAGTGTTCCAGCAATTGATAAATCTCACACCAAATTACCCTGTGGAGACTTATAATCAGCTTCTGAAAGACATCATTTGGGTGGTTTCCTTTTATTCCATTCCATTAGAATTAATCACTAATTAGAACTTAGTGTTGCACTGCAAATGTTTTATCACTTGAACATAGACTCCAAGGCATAGAGGTCCTAGGAGGTCAAATGTCACTCAAACTTCCATGATGGCAAGAAACTGCTGATTAAAAAACAATATAGCAAATGACTGTGGTCAGAAAATGTTCATTGTTATTACAGTGGAAATGTCAAAGAGCCACTCACATGAAATATTCTATATTTGATTTCCTCTCAAAGTGGGATGTGACTATTTTTTCAGTTCAGAGATCTGGCCTCCATCTCACTTTTTTGTGCATGGTACAATAAGGAAAATGAGAGAAGGAGATGGAGACAGATTGATGAAAGCCACTCATAATAACTGAAAACAGAGAATCAATTTTTAAGAGAGAAAATGGCAACATGATTGCCATATCCAGTGGCTACCACACAGATAGAGCTCATTAGTTCAGACTAGTTTTTCAATTATCCCACTGAATAATTTTATTCCACTGTTATATTTTATTCAGTTAGTAAGAACAGCTCACTTTCCATCAATGGAGTTAATAGTTTATTATTTTCAATTGAACATGTTTGCAATGGCAAAAAAAAAGAAAACTGAAATTACTGTTCCTGAGGACAGTTCTATATAATATAAATCACCATCACTAGTCAGTATTTACTACATGTCCTTTGTTTTTAGGCACTTTAAGATGTCTGCAACACTTGGGGCAGATTACATTCTTCTGTAGAGCAGTTTGCAACTTTCATGTCCATAGCACAGAAATGTATATTTTTTTTTTACAAAAATAAAGTGATAGTTTATATTTTTAGTTTCAGAGCTAGCAAAATATTTCACCTATTATATAGTTTACAATAGGGTTCACCCCTTGTATTGTAATGGGTTGATGGGCTTTGATAAATATGTAATGTCATATAACTAACATAGTATTTTTCAATGACCTATGCATTTCCCATATTCCATGTATTCTGCCATTGTTCCCTCTCTCTAAACCCATGGCATCCACTGGTCTTTATACTGTCTCTACAGTTTTGCCTATTTCAGAATACCATGTAGTTGGATATAGATAGTGTATAGCCTTTCCACTATATGAACTTTCACAATATAACCTGTATATTGTCACCTTGCTTATTTAACTGATATGGAGAATATAGCATTCAAAATGCCAGGCTGGATGAAGCACAAGTGGAAATCAAGATTGCTGGGAGAAATGTTAATAAGCTCAGATAGGCAGATTATACCACCTTAATGGCAGAAAGTGAAGAGGAATTAAAGAGCTTTTTGATTAAGGTGAAAGAGGAGAGTGACAAAGCTGACTTTAAACTCAACATTCAAAAAAGGAAGATCATTGCATCCAGTCTCGTCACTTCTTGGCAAATAGATTGTAAAACAATGGAAACAGTGACTGATTTTATTTTCTTGGACTCCAAAATCACTGCAAATGGTGACTACAGCCATGAAATTAAAAGAAACTTGCTCCTTCAAAGAAAAGCTATGAAAAACCTAGATAGTGTGTTAAAAAGCTGGGACATTACTTTGCTGACAAAGGTCCATATAGTCAAAGCTATGGCTTTTACAGTAGTCATGTACAGATGTGAGAGCTGGACAATAAAATAGGCTGAGTGCCAAAGAATCGATGACTTTGATTTACAAGCTGGAATCAAGATTGCCAGGAGAAATGTCAACAACCTCAAATATGCAGATAATAATACTCTAGTGGAAAAAGTCAAAGAACTAAAGAGTCTCTCGATGTGGGTGAAAGAGGCGTGAAAAATCTGACTTAAAACTCAACATTCCAAAACAAGATCATGGCATCCAGTCCCATCACTTCATGGCAAATGGATGGGGAAACAGGGAAACAGTGACAGACGTTGTTTTCTCAGCCTCCCAAACATGACCACTGCATTGTGATCTCCCCAATTCACCTATTTAAATCCTAGCACCTAGTAATTCAAGATGTGGCTGCATTTGTAGATACAGTTTTTAAAGAGGTAATTAAGGTAAAAATATGGGTGGGCCTTAATCAAATATAATTGGTGTACTTATTACAAAAAGAGATTAGGATGGAGAAAACAAACAGACCAGAGGGCGCTGAGAAGGGGCCATCTGCAATGCATGATGAGAAGTCTCAGAAGAAACCAACTCTGCCGGAATCGTGTGAAAATTCTTTTCTGCTGTTGAAGCAACTGAGGTCATGGTGTTTTGTTATAGCAACTCTAGCAAATTAATATACCAAAATTCCTCATTTGTCTACCTGTTAGAGGCCGGAAGATGACATGAGGCTAAGATTAAAAAGCAAACAAACAAAAAACACCAACTCTTCCTTGTACTTAAAATATTTTTGAGGATTATTCAGGATGCTTAATATCTTCCAATTTTCCCTATATGAGTGGTATGTGATAGTTAATACTGCTCTTAATGAGACGTAAAAATAAAGAACAGCGGTAGAAAGGGTCTTCTGAAGCATTTGATGGAACTGCTCGTTTCCCTCTGCACCTGCTTAGTTAAGCTTTATAAGCACAAGTCTATTTGTTACATAGTTGCATAATGACTTAATTTGAATGAGTTAACAATTTCACACCTTCTAAGCATAAGGTGAATACTAAGTAAAATCGCTAATCTAATATCCTCACATAGGTCACTTTTATTACCTATAATGGAACAATGAGATAAACTTACACTTTCAAATTCAAACACTCGATTACTTGCACTAATGGAGGGGATAAGAACCATAGATAATCTGAGACAGTGTCATTTAGGCTTAGTTTTGGAATATGTTTTATATTCTTATTCCTTCATGTTTGATATGCTAAGCATCCACATCCATTCAAATAATGATGTTCCAGTATTTAAAATAAATATTGGAACCTCTGAAGCCTACCACCATATACCTGTGCCTGAGATTTCTTTCTTGTTCAGAAAGCAAGAGACAAATCCTATAGGTTTTTGGAAATAGGAATAAATCATCTGTTCTTTTTTTTTCCATATGGCATTTATCAGGCCATGCCAGGGTGTGGGGAGTAGGATCTCCCAGTATATTTCTATCACCTAATCTCTGCTACTCCCAGTCAGAATTGATTTCCCAGCATCCCAGTTACAGATGTGAGTTAAATATAGGAAAGGTCATTATTTCCTGAGATCCTAATGTCCTTCTCATCAGTTTAATAGCACAATTTACCTTACGGGTTCATTATTAATGCTGAAAAATAATGGAGAGACTGCTTTAAAAGAGATAAAAGGCTTGATTAGTAAGTTACAGTGGTAATAGGTAAAGCTCACTGTAAATCTTTGGTACAAAAAATCCAACATTCTATTTCAGAACAGACCTTAAATCTCAACCCCAATACCTTCACAGAGTATCCACGGCAATCAATATAAAACACACATCCTGTCTGTCAATGCATAGTTAGACCTATAAATGGTTTCTCACTGTATTTGACAGAAAAAAAACAAACTTTTCTATGGTGAATTTCTGATTGATATGACCTCTGACACTACCAGCAGACAAACTTAAAACATTTAACTAACATTTATTGATAACCTATGTTCCAGATCCCCAAAAATGCAAATATGGGTGAGACAGAAACCCAGACCCAATTATATTTTCCATACAGAATGAGGCAGTTGAAAAATAAAGGGTGATCATTCAAGAGAAAATATTTGAAGAGTACTAGCAGTTTTGAAGAAGAAAAAAAATACATTTTAAAATTTTATGAAAGAGGTAGCATTAACAATTGTTCTAATAAATGATATAGATCACTTCATGGCAAATAGATGGGGAAACAGTGGAAACCATAGCTGACTTTATTTTTCTGGGCTCCAAAATCACTGCAGATGGTGATTGCAGCCATGAAAGTAAAAGACGCTTGCTCCTTGGAAGGAAAGCTATGACCAACCTAGACAGCATATTAAAAAGCAAAGACATTACTTTGTCCACAAATGTCCATCTAGTCAAGGCTGTGGTTTTTCCAGTGGTCATGTATGGATGTGAGAGTTGAACAATAAAGAAAGCTGAGCACCGAAGAATTGATGTTTTTGAACTGTGGTGTTGGAGAAGACTCTTGAGAGTCCCATGGACTGCAAGGAGATCCAACTAGTCCATCCTAAAGGAGATCAGTCCTGGGTGTTCATTGGAAGGACTGATGTTGAAGCTGAAACTCCAATACTTTGGCCACCTGATGCGAAGAGCTGGAAATGACTCTGATGCTGGGAAAGATTGAGGGCAGGGGGAGAAGGGGACGTCAGAGGATGAGATGGTTGGATCCCATCACCAACTCAAGGGACATGGGTTTGGGTAGACTCCTACAGTTGGTGATAGACAGGGAGGCCTGGCGTGCTGCGATTCATGGGGTCTCAAAGAGTCAGACATGACTGAGCGAATGAACTGAACTGAACTAAAATGTTGTAGGAGTTAGCTATTTGTAGATAGAGAGGGTAATTTAATTTGAGGGCACAATGTGAATAAGAGTGGTGAGGCCAAATAACTTAGCTGTCCAATTTGACTAGAGAGAAATAACAGACATTAGCATTGTATAAGCAAAATGCCATATTTCATTGATGAGATCATATAGTTTTCATACTAACTAAATAAATTAGGTATTACTATCTCCAATTTATAGATGAGTAAGCTGAATGAATCCACATCTCCTGCATTGCAGGTGGATTCTGGCAGGTTACAGTCCATGAAGTGACAAAAAGAGTTAGATATCACTTAGCAACTAGAAAACAACAAACAGAATGAAATGGAAAAGATCTGAGTAACCTATCAGTCCAGATCTTCCAGGAAGCAGATGCTGAGAAATGACTACGTATGCAAGAGATTTATAAAAGAAAACACCTATTGGTTAAAGGTGTGAGGGCCACCAGAATCTAGGACTGTCCAATTGTGAGACAAGCCTATTCTGAATGAAGGGGGAGGAGGAAGGAAGAAAAACTGAATGGAAACAATGAATGCAATGAAATTTCAAGGAAACTTTGGCAAAGCTATCTGGTATTCTTCAAGAGAATCACCTAGAGGATTCATGTGCCTTTCCAGAATGGACATGTCTTATCCCCACCATATTGTTCAATAATGGGTTGGGAGTACCCAAGTGGAAATACTGCTTCAACACCAACTACTTAATGGATTTCCAAGTACTCAACCTGGAGAGATAAGTCAATTAGCTCCTGTAGAGACCTAAAAGGAGTATTCTCAAGGCCACTATCATAACAAACCAAATAAGGCATTAAACTGATATTTCAGCCAAGTCTATGCAATGAATTTAACCAAAATACAAAAGAAATACACACACAGTTAAGTGTACATTTTTCCTCTCATGGACTAAGTCCATCAATAAAAATTTGGCCTTTAAATATTATTTTTTAAACATTAATTTAGTCATTTTACCATTAATTTAACAAATTGATTTCTTGTTAAATTTTATTCAACTTAGATTGCCTTTACTAGGATCCTATAGTTTTTATTCCTGAATATTTTCAAACAGTAACACAATTTTAGGTTTCAGAAGTGTAGATTGATCTAGAAGTCATTTAAGCCAAACCATTCATGTTATAGATGAACTAATTCAGGCCAGGGAGATTTCATGCCTTACTCTGAATCACTAAAATGATTAGTGACAGCTGGGATTGAGTACAGATGTCCTGACTCATGTTTAAATTGAGTCACCATTATTTTTTTCCTCCCATTTCTCTTTTATTCAGTTTTACTTTGCTTATATATAATTACTTCTATCATAATATGCTTATAAATTCATTTATCCTTATAAATTAGTGTCCTGCTTGCTATTACATAAGATCCAGTATCCTTAAAGATATAGTATACTTTCCATGTTGTTCAGTAACTAAGTCGTGTCTGATTCTGCGATTCCATGAACTGTAGCACACCAGGTTTCCCTGTCCTCTATCTCCTGGAGTTTGCTCAAATTCATGTCCATTAAATTGGTGATGCCATCTAAGGACCTCATCCTCTTCCAACCCCTTCTCCTCTTGCCTTCAATCTTTCCTAACATGAGAGTCTTTTCCAATGACTCAGCTCTTTGCATCAGGTGGTCAAAGTATTGGAGCATCAGTGGTACTCTTCAATGTTTAAAGAATTTTCATAACTACATGTAATCTGTGTGAGTGGTTTTTTTTTTTTTTTTGTTTAGTTATTGTTTGCTTCTCTATTTGACCACAACTATGAGAAATTTAACTAAGTAAAAGCAATCTGATATATTGGCAATTAGCTTTATTTATTTTTTTTTTTCATCTTTGTGACCAATTCAACTACTTGTAAAACACATGGCATCTCTTGAATTTGGCTTCACTTTTGCTAAATGAACAAAACAGGAGATTAATAGAATATTTGGGAGGGGGTACTCAATTCTGTTTTAGAGCATAGTTTCAGAAAACCATGGGTATAAATGAAACTGCCTGACACTGCTACTATTTACCACTTTGAACCTATAAGGCTTACAATTTCATAGGTTTCAACTTAATAGATTCCTGTCTTGAACATTTGGAACACTGAAACATTTGGGAAAAGTTGATCACAAGGAAATAGTTCAGTTATAAAATTCACAGAACATCAAAATCATTTAAGTCTATAGAGATTTCCTCATCCAATTCTTTACTCCAGGCATGAACTCTATAGTCTCCAAGGTAACTGGTGTCATCTGCTCTTTGAAGATATCTAACAAGAACAGCACATTTTAATTTCAGACAGCCATGATTTTCAGGGAATTCTATCTTATATTGAATTTCTTAGCAATTTTACCCACTGCTCTTAGTTATTTCCTGCACCGTATAGACTCAGGTTAGAGTATCATCCACAGGACAGTGAATTCAATATTAAAAAAAAAAAATTTTTCCCTAACCAATCATTTTCTTCATAAATTTGAACTTATTAACACTGTTCATTCTTCTCTTTCTATGAAGTTCTCTTGTCATTCTGGTCATTGCCTTATGGATGCCTCAGTTTATCAATATCTCCCTCAAAATATGGGTCCAATGACTGAGTACAGCATACCAGACATGATTTTATTTGAAGAGATTGAAACATAATATGATTCTTACTTCCTTGGCACAGTCAATATAGCCAATAATTGTTATCATCAAAAATTATAAATATAAGCCCTAAATGTCAGACATCGAGGTGTTTCCAAGGATCTGAACTGCATGTTTGAAATTACAGAGACCATCATAAAAAGAAATATTTTTCACTTTCTATTTAAATGTGCTGGCATTGACAGACTATGTCACATTTAGACAGCACTATAGAATGCTGAGTATATTGGTCTTTGTCTGTATACTGAGGAAACATGTCACCAAATTTCCCACAAAAATTATTTTATATTAGAGACCACGTCATGAATATCATCATCAAAATTGGAACTAATTGGCACTTTTCTCAGTTAAAACCTCAGGAACCAAGAAAGACCTAGAGATTGCCTGAGGCTCATAGGCAATATCTTAAAAAAAAAATCTAGTATTTTGAAGGAATATCTAGATGGATTTCTAGTGTATTTCACTAGAAGTGTGGAACATAAGTGAACATTAACAACTTATTAGTCAAAATTTGTGACTAAGTCAATAAACATAAGACAATGCTTCTTTCATTAGCCCCTACTATAATTGTTAATATTTAAAGCCGCTAATACAATTTCATGTGCATACCTACTTATTAAAAACTCCATGGGGCTTAAGATAAATTTGAAAGAATTAATTTTCCTCAAATTATATGTAGTTGTATTATAATAATATCATGTCTCAGCTCCATTATAAATCAAACCACTAAAATGTGCTTAGCCGATACACTCTTTTTTTTTAACTCAGAAATGTAGAATGTTTTTCAAATGGAAAAGTGTTTCTTTATACAGGTGAGGTTGTGAACAGTAGTTGTTTGGGTATCATGCAGGTTACAAGAATTTTTTAAAAATCAATATCAAGGTCACTGTGTAGCATATAACCAATTTTATTCACTTTTTTGACTAATGACTACAATTTTCTTTCACAGTAGCATAACAGAAATGTAGTTGCTTTAAAGGCTTATTCACTATATTAGCTTCCTTTGAAATACATGTTGAAAGAAGATACCAGGTTTTTTATATAAAAATAATGTATATTTAGACAGAGTTGATGGCTACTTTTAAAGTGACAGTTCCCTTAAATTACTAGTGGTATCTCTGTGACATAGCAAGTGCAGTTCTGTTTTAACTGAACAGTTTTCAACTGAACATTTTAGGTTATGACAAGGTCAGTGTATTTTTGGAGTCTGTTTCCTAGGGCATTACATTCAGGCGTGGTTGAGCTTCTCAATCCATTAAATTTTACTAAAAATACAAATAAAATAAAAACCAAAATGAAGCAACACAGCAAAACTCTCTGATTAGGAAACAATGTTTCTGCTTCATGTAAAGGCCTTCAATGTTTATATTTGGAGTATTATACAGTGCTATTCCATTCTTCACTCCTGATGTTAACATTCTTTGGATCAGCAACCCAAAACAACTACTATGATACCTCCTGTGTATTCTATCTTCTTTTCTTTCAAATTGCTCTTAGAATATATACACATATACATATGTATATACATACATGTGTATATATACATACACATATGTGTGTGTGTGTGTGTGTGTGTGTGTGTGTGTATATATATATAGAGAGAGAGAGAGGCAGCAGGCTGCGGGGAGGGAGGCACTTCCCATGTGGCACTAGTGGTAAAGAATTCCCCTGCCAATGCAGGAGACTTAAAGATACAGTTTCCATCTCTGGGTCTGGAAGATCCCCTGCAGGAGGGCATGACAACCATCTCCAGTTTTTTGCCTGGAGAACCCCATAGACAGAGGATCCTGGTGGCCTAGAGTCCATATGGTCCCAAAGAATTGGGTATGACTGAAGCAACTTAACATGCACACATACATACATATATATATATATATATATATATACATATATATATATATATATATATATATATATAAATCTTAACATTTTATACAACTAGCTACATAATATTCAAGTTAATCATTGTTTGTAACCTTTTCAACTTTTTTAATCTCATTTTTTTTTTTTTTTTGTAGGAGGTAAAGTAGACCAAGTTTCATGGATAGCCACTCTGGGTAACTTGGCGATAATCCTGTTTCCAATAATAATTCAAAATACCACTTTTAAAATTTATTTAAATACCAAGCTGATTGCCTCTGCATTGAGGATGCAATCCCGGAAATAGGAGAGCAAATTGCATGAGAAATGTTGAGTCATTATAGTCTGGTCACCTGTTTATGTGTGCCAGACATCTTTTACAACCATTTAAACAATAGATGAACTTAGAATAATGTGTCTTTTCTTATCTAAATTATTTTTATATTGGTCTAATGGTACATTTGGCTAAGAGTGGAATATGACTCACTTCTGTGTGACCTCTCACCTCCATCTAGATAGCATACTATTTCCATTTTTATAATTATTCTTAAAAAGCATTATAAATAATAATATAATTATTATTATACATTATAAATAATATATGCATTATTTATAATTATACATTATAGGTAATAATGTATAATAAATACATTAGATTTTGCATAAGCTATGCTTATTTCATAAACCAACTATTATATTACAAATAAAATTATCAAATGAGAAAAGGCATTTATTGCAAAAAGAATTTTGTTTGGATTGAAGCATTTTTTAAAGTTTGATTTATAGATACATAGCTGAATGCCTGATTTATAGATACATAAAAAATTTCTTTAAAGAGGAAACAGAAACAGAACAAAATTTTAAAATTATAGAAATATTTTAAGTAAGTGTAATTTCTTATCATTGACTAAAACATCTGAAAATGAAACAACACTATTATCACATTTACTTTTTTTTCAATTTCCATTTATACTTGTCATGGCACTTAAACTCTATTTCTTATTTTCCCGAAAACTGAGAATGAGACAGTCTACTATAATTTGAAAGCATTATATTTACAAGGACAAAGATAACATTAAATAGCCATAAATGATTCCTTAAATGTCTATAATTCTACTGTTTTAATTTATTTTCAACAATTGCTATCATTATGTTGGTATTAAGTGGTATAATATTTTCATGCAGTGAAAGACTATTTGTTCCTATTTGTAAGAAAAGCCTCACAGATTAATATGTAAATATAGGTGAACTAGCATTACTATTTTCTAAAACAATTCCACTTTCAATTGCAAATTATAAAAAAAGAAATTGTTTTCAGTTCTAAGTAGCTGCTTTTTAACTTGATTTGTGTGTGTGAGTTTTAAGATACCCTTACATCCTGAAGTACTCACATCCTTCACCTCTTACTGTGTTTTGCATGAATCTATAATGACAAAGATTTACTTATTCTTTTCTACCTTGATTTCAGCTGCAGCCCTGTAAAAATAAAACTGACTCTATTTATTTTATGGCTTTGTTGAAAAAATCAGCAAACAGCTATTCTATAATTTAATGTTAATTCTATAGGTATAAAATAAAGATATACATAGGCAAATGAATACTCTTCCATATGACCCACTGTGTTTAGTATTTTCTAAGCATTCTAACCTTCAATGAAAAACTATTAAATATGAATATACTTTAATTTTTCATTCAGTTATTTGAGAATCTAACTATATAATTATAATGAATAGCATACTGTCAATTAAAGTATAAGTATTCTTTAAAGAAAAAAATGAGATTAGATAATAGAAGTAATAGACATATCAATACAAATTTTGAGAACAAGTATAAAAAAAATCATTATAGTTAACTTTTCATTTTTTTATTACCTTTTGTTGTATTTCTCCCTCTTTTATAAGAATATTTATTTGTTATTTGGCTACCTTACTAAAAATTATATCTGAAATATGCAATGCTACAAACAGCTAAAGTTTCACAAATAATCATAAACACCACCTTTATAGTGGTATAAACAATATTTTTCAAAGGGCAACTCGTAAAATTTCCTTTTTTATGCTTTTTTTACCAAGATGTTGAATGAGACAACAATAGGAACAGTGATATATTTACCTAACAATTGTACTGAATAAGCTGATACTTGGTAGCTTTTGGCAATCTAAATACTAGGTTTATTGTATCAGAGGATTTGACTTTCTGTGGCATCTTATTTATGATCTTTGAATTTAGAGTGAAAATATAATCATTCTTTGTAAATTAACCTTTATATAGGCAATATTCAAACTATGCATGAGTATATGAAATCTTGTTTAGAAGTAGAAAGTTTATATAAATCATTTAAAAATATTAACTGTCTAAGACTTCAAAGTAATTTATAAATATATTCCTTATAATTTGGGGAAATATTTTCCCATTGAAATAATATTATAGAAAGGTAGTGATGATTTCAGATACAGGTATTTAAATTCTGCTAATATCTCTATGATATAGAATAAGTGTATGTATATATATATGTATACATACATATATATATTTATATATGAAGTAGGATAGTGTATATATATATGGATATATATATACATATATATGGATATGTACATATATATATATATGGATATAGTTAGCTGTTAATTCACAAATGGAAGATAATCTCTCTCTTCTCACCACTCACTCAAAAAAAACTTAGGTGGCATCATCACCAAGCAATTTTAAGTAGAAGGTTCTAACCCCTGTATGAAAGACATATCCCAAAGAGAGATGAACAAGTCTATGTTCCAATTTCTGAAAAGCTTAAGTATCTAAATAAATGTAGGTTAAAAAGAAAGAAAGAAACAAAAGAGATCATAAAGAGATCATTTCAGTTTCAATAAGATTCATAGCAAAAGCTTCCCTACTATTTAATGGAATATAAATTGAAACTGGCTTCCATATGTCTCTAGATTTATTTTGTTATTTGATTTGTTTTTATTCCTCCAATCACTTTGCAGGAAAGGTATCTCTTTTATGTCTAGTCCAATAGGGGCAGCATGAGTTCACTTTATTACATCATAACATATTAACTTATTGCTATCCTGACACTTTGATTTAGGGAAATGCAGTCACCTTGGTGTGTATGGATTAGGCAAAAAATCTGGCTACATCTCTGAGAAAGGCTTGTGGGCAAGATGAAGAAACAGAGACTGGATGTAAAGAAAACTGACTGCATTGATAGACAGTGCAAATGACTAACCTGAAGGACAGTTGTAACAAGATGATGGAGTAGAAGGACATGTGCTAATCTCCTATGAGAACACCAAAATCAGAAACTAGTTGTTGAACAAAAATATATGACACTGAAAGATGAGCATCCTAGGTCAGCAGGCATCCAATATGCTACTGAGGAGGGGCAGAGAAATAGCACCAGAAAGAATGAAGTGGCTAGGCCAAAATGGAAGCGATGCTTGGTTTGGATGTGTCTGATAGTGAAAATAAAGTCTGCTGTTATAAAGAACAATATCACATAGGGACCTGAAATGTTACATTCATGAATTAAGGAAAATTGAACATGGTCAACCAGGAGATGGCAAGAGTGAACACTGACATTTTAGGAATCACTGAACTAAAATGGACAGGAATGGGCAAATTTAATTCAGATGACCATTATATCTACTACTGTGGGTAAGAATCCCTGGAAAGAAATGTAACCCTTATAGTCAACAAGAGTCCAAAATACAGTACTTGGGTACAATCTCATAAATGACAGAATGATCTTGGTTAATTTCAAGGCAAACCATTCAACATCACAGTAATCTGAGTCTATTCCCCAACCCCTAATCCCAAGAAAGCTGAAATGGAACAGTTCTAGGAAGACCTGCAATACCTTCTAGTACTTATACCAAAAAAAAAAAAAAAATTATTTTTCATCATAGGGAACTGGAACGCAAAAGTAGGAAGTCAAAAGATATCTGGAGTGACAGGAAAGTTTGGCTTTGGAGTACAAAATGAAGTAGGGCAAAGGTTAACAGAGTTTTGCCAAGAGAATGCACTGGTCATATCAAACACACTCTTCCAACAATGCAAGAGATGACCCTCCACGTGGATATCATCAGATGGTGAATACCGAATTCAGATCGACTGATACTCTGTGCAGTCAAAGATAGAGAAGTCCGTATACAGTCAGCAATAAGAAGACCTGGAGCTGACTGTGGCTCAGATCATAAACTATTTACTGCAAAATTCAGGGTTAAATTGAAGAAAGTAAGGAAAACCACTGGACCACTAAGGTATGACCTAAATAAAATCTCTTATGATTATACAGTGGAGAAGATAAATAGATTTAAGGGATTAGATCTGATAGACAGAGTGCCTAAAGAACTACGGACAGAGGTTCATAACATTGTACAGCAGGTCATGACCAAAACCATCCACAAGAAGAAGAAATGCAACAAGGCTAAGTGGTTGTCTTGGGAGTCTTGTGAATATCTGAGAAAAGAAGTGAAAGGCGAAGGAGAAAACAAAAGATATATCTATCTGAATGCTTAGTTCCAAAGAATAGCAAGGTAAGATAAGAAAGACGTCTTAAGTGAAAAACACAAAGAAACAGAGAAAAACGATAGAATGAGAAAGACTGTAGATCTCTTCAAGAAAATCAGAGATACCAAGGGAGCATTTCATGCAAAGATGGACACAATAAAGGAGAGAAATGGTAAGGACCTAACAGAAGCAGAAGAGATTAAGAAGAGGGGGCAAGAATACACAGAAGAACTATACAAAAAAGGTCTTCATGACCCAGAGAACCACAATGGTGTGATCACTCACCTAGAGCCAGACATCCTGGAATGCGAAGTCAAGCGGGCCTTATGAGGCATTACTACAAACAAAGCTAGTGGAGCTGATAGAATTCGAGCTGAGCTATTTCAAATGATGCTGTGAAAGTGCTGCAGTCAATATGCCAGAAAATTTAGAAAACTCAGCAGTGGCCACAGGACTGGAAAAAGTCAATTTTCATTCTCATCCCAAAGAAGGGCAATGCCAAAGAACGTTAAAACCACTGCTCAAATGCACTCATTTCACATACTAGCAAGGTAATGCTCAAAATCCTTCAAGCTTGGCTTCAGCAGTATGTGAACCAAAACTTCCAGACATACAGGATGGATTTAGAAAAGGCAGAAGAAGAGATCAAACATCTCTGTTGGCAGAGATCAAATTGCCAACATCCATTGGATCATAGAAACAGCAAGGGAGTTCCAGCAAAACATCTACTTTGCTTCATTGACTACACTAAAGGCTTTGATTGTGTGGACAAAAACAAACTGGAAAACTCTTAAAAATATGGGGATAACGGACCACCTTACCTGTCTCTGAGAAACCTGTATGGAGGTCAAAAGGGAGCAGTTAACCATACATGGAAGAATAAATTGGTTCAAAATTGGGAAAGGTGTACGTCAAGGCTGTATATTGTCTCCCTGCTTATTTAACTTACCCTGCTTATTTAACATGTATATAGAGTACATCATGTGAAATGCTGAGCTGGATTAATCAGAAGCTACAATCAAGATTGCCCGGAGAAATATCAACAACCTCAGATATGCAGATAAAACCACTCTAATGGCAGAAAGTGGGAAGGAACTACAGAGCTTCTTGATAACAGTGAAAGAGGAGACTGGAAAAGCTGGCTTAAAACTCAACATTCTAAAAACTAAATTATGGCTTCTGGCCCCATCATTTCATGGCAAACAGATGAAGGAAAATATGGAAACAATGACAGAAATTGTCTTCTTGGTCTCCAACATCACTGCAGATGGTGACTGCAGCCATGAAATTAAATGACATTTGCTCCTTAAAAGGAAAGCTATGAAAAACCTAGATAGCATATTAAAAAATAAGGACATCACTTTGCCAACAAAGCTCTGTATAGCCAAGGGTATGGATTTTCCAGTAGTCATGTATGGATGTGAAAATAGGACCGTAAAGAAGGCTGAGAACTAAAGACTTGATACATTCAAATTGTAGTGCTGAAGTAGACTCTAGTGGGTCCCTTGGACAGCAAGGGGACTAAAGTAGTCAATCCTAAAGGAAATCAGCCTGAAAATTCATTGGGAGGGTTGATCTTAAAACTGAAGCTCCAGGACCTTGGCCACCTGATGCAAAGAGCTGACTCATTGGAAAAGACCCTGATGGTGGGAAAGACTGAGGCCAGGGAGGAGAAGGAAAACAGAGAATGAGGTAGTTGGATGGCATGATCGACTCAATGGATATGAGTTTGAGCAAATTCTGGGAGATAATGAAGGACAGGGAAGCCTGGTGTGCTCAGTCCATGGGGTCACAAAGAGTCGGACATGACTCAACAACTGAAGATCAACAACAAGCTGAAAGTCTAACTAAGGGGCAATACCAATGTCAGACTGGGGGGAAGAGCTATAAGACCTCTGAAAATTCTGTTCTCACTAATATATCAATTAGTAGATATTGTCTTTATTAATTATTTATTAGAAAGAAACACTATTCTTTATGAAATTTGATGAAAATTATGCTATAAGTGATTGGCAAAATGCAAAAGATCAAAGTCTGGTTTCACAAAGGTCTCGAGAGGCTTATATGATCATCCAAATAAATTAAAATCAAATATCTAAGGCCTCATGATTTAACACCAAAATATTTCATTTGTTTGAAAACTTCTAAAATAGCATTATGACACTATCAGACTTTTACTATCTGATATTTCCCTTCAATTCCTGTTTTTTCTTCCAAATATTCATGACCTTCATGAGTTAAGGGTAGTTTTAAAAAAAAAAAAATGCATTAGAATCACTCCAGTAATTACAATATGTTGCTGGATATTTCCTATTCATTTATCTTGTCTCTGTCATTTTATGTTTTTATCTTCTATAAGCTTGTCAATTATATTTTTCACTCAGAATTTCTTGATAAGATTAGAGAGTCTGTCTGTGATCTACTCAAAGATTTTGGATAAACCAGAGCTTGTAGTGTTATAAATTAAGTCAAGTTCCTTCATTTTCAGACTAACAGAATGTGAATGTAGTGTGCAATAATGTTTCAAAGAGCCCCCACCCCCCTTTTTTTATACAAATGCCTGAAGAAACTGAATCTGTCATTTGAGCAATAGAAATAAATGTACTTGTGATTCTTGATGCTTTATTTTCAGACTATAAAGTCAAATTGGTGGAAGAAGGGTGACAGGAGTGAACATCAATACATTTTCAAAATTATATCACTAATCCTTTCCACATAAACTTGAGAAACAATCCTTATACAGGTACTTAGGTATGCATAGATATGGTTTTCTAGAGAATTCTAAGGGTCAGTTCTGTTTTTGTCACTGAGTTTCTTTTGGATCTTGGGAAATCAGGTTAATCTTTCAGGACTTCAGTTACTTTGTCTACTAAACAGGTAAGATATCTTCCTCATAGGACTTTTATTGGGAAAAGTAAATGCACACAAAGCACCTAGCATATTGTCTGCCTGAATGACTTGATAAATACTCATTTTCTTCCCTGAATCTGAACCGATATATTTAGCAGACTATGTATACTTGAGTTTCCTTAAACTGTAGGCCTTAAATATCATTTTAAAGAAGGAATCATGAATATCACACTTATATTTGACTTGATTTGTAGTATTTGGAGAAAACAAGAAAATGCATCTTTATTTTCTTTAAATCTGATCATGAAAAAAGAGCTCTGTACAGACATAAGCCTCCTAAAGCCAGTGTTTCATTTATTTTCTATGTTTACAATTTTCAGAAAGCTTAATCTACTTAATGTGTTCAAGATCCAAAAGATTCTTTAAAAAATACATGGCATAAATATGTAGTGCAGGTTTTGGATGTGTTAGGATGAACACCAGAGAGTGTTCTCTCTGATTGGGAATAGTGTTTTTTTATCTGGAGTGACATCAGGTGACACCGTGAATGTTATTTTTAAATCACTGGATATGCTTGTTGTTCCAACTGCACAAGCACCTGGTGAAATATGCAGCTGAGGGGACTTGGCAATGTTAAAATAAGTGAATCAGAGATTATTTTTAATTTCAAATGCTATAATCACCTGTATTTAATATTAGCCATATTTAGACAAGCTGCCTGTCTCCACTTAAACGTATCCTCTTTACTTCTGTCATTCTGCAAGTCAACATTTTAACTGCTTTCTTTCAATATGTAGATTTATCTTCTCCCATGGCTGAGTTGTCATTAAAACTGTCACAAACTAATTATTTATGTATACCTATTTATTATTAAACCAGTAAAATCTTCACCCCCACTGACAGCCTTTCTCTCGGGTCACCTTGTGAGCAAAACTTTGCATTTTTCAATCCACTGTTGGTTTCCCTTCCATCTGTGTGTATATTAAAGCTGCTCTAGGTTCCTTATAGCAAGTCTTATCTAAGTCACACACCTTCCAGTATTGCTATCCTTTTGTTATAGTCTTACCATTGTACTTTATTAAAACATTTCTACTAACAGTACATAAAAGGGTGTTATAACAAAGTATCCCTAAATCATAAAATTAAATATGAGTTTTGAAATATCTGTGAATTGACCTAGAGCCTGGAAAATTTTAAGTCATACATAAAAGCAAAACTCCAAACTCAAGCATTTCAATAATGTGAAAAGTACAACAAATCACTGTTTTTGAGATGCTAATATTTAGTGCTTTTGGGTGATATTTGAGTCATCATACCATGTTAGAGTAAAGACTTTATATAAGGCGTTATGTGTTAGGCATTGTCAGGGAAGTAAGAATGAAAAAAAAAACAAAAAACAAAAAAACAAAAACCAACAGCCTTTACTCTTATAAGGGACTTACAGTCTATTAGAGCATATGCATGTGCATCTAACTGGAATAAAGGTTAATGATAATAATAGTAAAATAAATACATAAAACAAAGGGAGGTGAGGAGGATAGAGATTTCTCAGTTCTGATTTTTTAAGTCCTTCAAAGAGATATAGTTTATTTCCTTGCAAGGGTGCGCTTATAATAACTACAATAAACCAATTGGTCAAATTGAATTAGATTCAAATGAAAATTTGGTTGTTCTCATTTTGAAGAGACTCTATAATTCATACTCTTAACTGAACTTAAATATCTTTATTTCTTTTTCATCTACTTTAAATCATATTCCTTATTCTTCTTCAGTCACCATTAAAGTGAGCAAGATACATTGATTAGCAGAAACGTTTAGGTATATGTTATAATCTTGAATTTTGAATGATGATTTTGAACTTTAGGATTGATGGCTGCTAGAAGAATAGAAGTGAAGTCTGGAATTTTCTGGGAAGAATGATTATACTACAGGGTTGATATAAAATAGATAGACATAAGAAAAAATCCTAGATATGAAACGTGTATCTAAAATATAATGTTTTACTAAAATCAAAATATATATCTTATAAAAGGTCATATGAGTTACTCAATATATAGTGCAGAAATACCTCTAAAAATGAAAAATTAATATTCAGAGGAGGAAGCAAATAACCAGAGATGGCCCATTCATTTACTCACATCCTGAGAGATTTGCAACAGACAGTTTGGATTGATATCATTAGGGATAAAAAGATTTACCCTTCACAAAGGAAATGAGAACCAACATTATCATTCTGACAAAAGGTCATGTGCTTACTTCAAAACATGTTCCATCCAAATATTTAAACATATGGCTTGAAACCTCTCAAATAACTTGCTGTTGTTTAATAGTAAAATAATTATTTGTATGCAACATGTGTGTGTCTGTATCTGTGTATGTGTTTATGCATTTTTAAGTGACTGATTTTGCCTAGTAAACTCTTTTCTTATTTCTTTGTAGGATCTTAAAGATCATTTTCCTAGATGAGGTCAAGATAATAATCAGATTCTATTTCAAATATTATGACTGTGAAGTTAATTAAAAATACTTCCAATAAAAGGTCTTTCTTTTTCTTAACAATTTAGTATTATTTGTAATCTTCAATAGTTTACTTGTTTATAAAATCTAAAATATATAAACTGCCACTTTTATATAAAATCAAAGCAGATATAAAATAGATGCTAGTGATAATCTGCTTGCCAATGCAGGAGATGCAAGAGATGTGGGTTTGATCCCTGGGTAGGGAAGATCCCCTGGAGAAGGAAATGACAGCCTAGTCTAGTATTCTTGTCTGGGAAATCCAGTGGACAGAGGAGCCTGGCAAGCTTCAGTGCATGGGGTTGCAAAGAGTCAGTCACAGCTGAGCAGCAGAATGTTAAATTGAACATTTATAACAGAAAAAAAAAATGAAAAAAGCTTAGATATTGAAGAAAATCTTAACTATTGTGACATGTGGAAAAAAAGTCACTTAAATCAGTTTATAAAATGACCTAAATTTTTCTCCTGTGATTTGATTGTATGATTTGACAAGTTAAAATTTCACTTGTGATAAAATAATGACTTCAGAGATCAAATATTCTAATGTCTGTTTTGAAATATGAGCAAAATTAAGTTAAAAAATTAAATTTTACAATAAGTAACAATAAAACTGAACAAATCTGGACAACGGGCAAGTGCCCAACCTGGAAAATAGATTATAGGACTTAAAATCCAGAATTCTTTGAAGATAAAACATTGAAATTCCAGAGTTTTGTTCCACTGTGATTTTCTGGTCTTCATAAAGTAGTTTTGTTGTTGCTGTTGTCATCGTTTATTTTAGGCTTTTTTACAATAATCTTAAACTACTTCTCAAAGAAAAATTAAACATGATGAAAACTAAAGATCACAGGAATCACAAAATTTGTCAAAATAAGTGAAGGGAATATCCCAGGTTCAATATTCAGAAGGTTACCTTAATTTGAGTTCAAAATCAAATTTTAATACAATGTGTTGCTCAACCTCTATCTTTTATTTTTAAATATGGGAAGTACCACAAATATATTTTAATTGGGAAACATCAAAATTTTCAATAATATTTTATTGGCATAATGTTATTTTTATAAGTTATTTATCAGTTCAGTTCAGTTCAGTCGCTCAGTCGTGTCCAACTTTTTGCGATCCCATGAAACGTAGCATGGCAGGCCTCCCTGTCCATCACCGACTCCCAGAGTTTACCCAAGCTCGTGTCCACTGAGTCGCTGATGCCATCTAACCAATTATCTTGTTGTTCCCCTCTCCTCCAGCCTTCAATCTTTCCCAGTATCAGGGTCTTTTCAAATGAGTCAGTTCTTTGCATCAGGTGGCCAAAGTATTGGAGTTTCAGCTTCAACATCAGTCCTTCCAATGAACACCCAGGACTGATCTTTAGAATGGACTGGTTGGATCTCCTTGCAGTCCAAGGGACTCTCAAGAGTCTTCTCCAACACCACAGTTCAAAAGCATCAATTCTTCGGCTCTCAGCTTTCTTTACAGTCCAACTCTCACATCCATACATGACCACTAGAAAAACCATAGCCTTGACTAGACAGACCTTTGTTGACAAAGTAATGTCTCTGCTTTTTAATATGCTGTCTAGGTTGATCATAACTTTCCTTCCAAGGGGTAAGCATCTTTTAATTACATGGCTACAGTCACCATCTGCTGTGATTTTGGAGCTCAGAAAAATAAAGTCAGCCACTGTTTCCACTGTTTCCCCATCTATTTGCCATGAAGTGATGGGACCAGATGCTATGATATTAGTTTTCTCAATGTTAAGCTTTAAACCAACTTTTTCATGCTCCTCTTTCCCTTTTATCAGAGGCCCTTTAGTTCTTCTTCACTTTCTGCCATAAGGGTGGTGTCATCTGCATATCTGAGGTTATTGATATTTCTCCCAGCAATCTTGATTCCAGCTTGTGCTTCCTCCAGACCAGCATTTCTCATGATGTACGCTGCATATAAGTTAAATAAGCAGGGTGACAATACACAGCCTTGATGTACTTCTTTCCCTATTTGGAACCAGTCTGTTGTTCCATGTCCAGTTCTAATTGTTGCTTCCTGACCTGCATACAGGTTTCTCAAGGGGCAGGTCAGGTGGTCTGGTATTCCCAACTCTTTTGGAATTTTCCACAGTTTATTGTGATCCACACAATAATAACTTATATATAAGCCAGACTATTTACTGTTCTATTCAAAATTTTTATTGTCTTTCTAAACATAATTTAGTGTCTAGCTCTAAAATGATGACTTATTATTTCTTTATTACATAGTTTAAACCTCCAAATCTCAGTGGAAAAATATTAATGTGTACTCCCATGTACATACTTTGCAAATACACAGAAAGCTTCTAGAGAAAACTCTAAAAGAAATTGCATTATATAAACATTTGTAGTAATGTTTATTTATGGACATAGGATTAAATTCTGCTTCAAAATGCAGGCAGATCAGAAAGTTAAAAAAATAATTAGCACACGATTCAATTCTGGAAGTGACAATGATGACAGACTTTTTATAAAGTACAGTTAAAATAGAACATTCAAGGTGATGCATTTATGTTATCTGAAAGATCTATGATTTTGGTCATGAGATACATTGGTTTTTTAGTGCAAAATCATTTATTGAAATTTTTAATTTTACTTTCAAAAGTTATTTCTGTCATTGCTTTAACCTTACTTTATTTCTTAATTTAAATATCCTTATCTTTCTTCTGCCCCCAAAAAAGTCTTAGTTCTAATTCTTTCATGGTGCTTTCAAATTTTTGTTAAACTCTGAAGATATTAGGGCAAAATTTCCTATGCATGTACATAATCAAAATTCCTAGCACAATATCATGCACAGGGACTTAATTTCTGTATTAAATTATTGATATTGGTTCAATTTTGAGCCATGCCAATTGTTTGAGGCATTGTGCTAGAAGTTGTGGGGTATTCTTTAGAAACCTCATTTTAGTCAAAGAAGAGGTCAGAAAGTTTAAAAAATAAATAATTGGAGCACGATGCAATTTTGGAAGTGACAAAAAGTACACAAATATAGACAGAAAGGAATGATTAATTTTTCTGTGGTCGTAAGACAGAGCTTCATGTAAGGAAAAAAAAAGTGTTAAAGGCAAAATAAGATGTCACAGTGCTTCCCTGGTAGCTTAGCTGGTAAAGAATCTGGGCTACAATGCAGAGACTCAGGTTCGATCCCTGGGTTGGGATGAACCCCTGGAGAAGGAAATGGCAACCCACTCTAATATTCTTGTGTGGAAAATCTCATGGACAGAGAAGCCTGGCAGACTTCAGTCCATGGGGTTGCCAAGAGTCAGACACAACTTACTGACTAAACCACTATTGTACTGTCACTATTATGGAAAGAAAAAAAAAATGTAATTGTTCCATATTACTGCAGAGTAAATTGTGATTTGTAGAGTGGCAAGGTGCATATTATTAATCAGCAAATAAATATTGACTTCTTTCATTTCTACAATAGTTGAGCATTGAATCAATAAAATAAAAAGTTATAAAAGATACAACAAATATAAACCAATTTCCTAAAATATCTGTTACAACATATTCATATTGAATGTCAGAAACCTGAGAGTTGTGATTTTATAAAGTTTTATAAAATTTTATAAAGTTATATAGCTTTTAAGTTAACAAACAAAAATTTTGTTATTGTTAAACATATGATAAAACCATGCAAGATAAAGATTTTGCTCATTTTAGCCTTAATGAAATTATCACTTTTCATTAAAAAGAAAAACAATTATTTAAGATTTTATTGTCAAATTTCAGGGAGATTATCAAAACTTCTTATAGATGTTTATAATTTTATAAACATTATCCTTTTGCTCATTATTCATCAAGCCTGCTATTAAATTAAAATTGGAAAAATGTGTTTTAAATGGCCTGTAAAATATTTTTTTATTGACAGCCTCAAATAGCTAGGAGGAATGGTATTTGTTTAACAGACTAAAGGTCTAAACTAATAAATACAGCCAATAATTTACAGAACCCACTTTACTTGGCAGAGCTAGCAAGGATGATCACATTAATCATTCTTATCCAACAGGTGAAACTTTCTAGTATAAAACATGCTATGGGAGAAAAATGTGTAAAAACTTGGTTAAATTTATTTTCAGAATCACTTATATATGGAATCCCCAAAAAAGAGTACAAATGAATTTACCTACAGAACATAAATAGAATTACCGATGTAAAAAACAAATTTAGGAGAAAGAAATGGCAACCCACTCCAGTATTCTTGCCTGGAGAATCCCAAAGACAGAAGAGTCTGGCGGGCTACAGTCCATGGGGTTGCAAAGAGTCAGACATGACTCGGCGACTAAACACACACAAAACAAATTTATGGTTACCAGGGAGTAAGTGGGAAAAGGGATAAATTGGGAGATCAGAATTGACATATACCCACTACTATATATAAAATAGACAGCTAAAAAGCACCTACTGTAAGGCACAGGAACCTCTACTCAATACTCCTCTGTCGTGGCCTATAGGAGAAAAGAATCTAAAAAAGAGTGGATTTCTGTGTATGTATATATATATGTATATGTATATCATATATGTGTATGTATATATATATAATATATATATATCATATGTATATGTATATGTATATCATATATATATTATTTCTTTCATATCTCTGAATTTTTATACTTTCCTCAACAAATCTGCAAGGTGGGCCATATTTATTTCTATTTTACAAATCAGAAACTTGAGTTTCCAAGCAGTTAGAGACTAGTCTACCATCATATATCTTAGCTAAAGAGTCCACATAGATCTTTCCACTGATTTCAATTAATTCTAGAAAGAGCAATTAGGACATAAAAATAAATGCTTCTAATTACAAAATCAATAACTTGCATGTATTTTCTGCAAAGTTAGCACTGACACATGCATTATGCAATTTTATCTAAATAAAACATCCATTCATTTGATAGTTAAGAGCTCATAAGTTGCATATATCCATATATACATATGTATTTTTTTTAAGAAGCACCTTATGGGTCATTTTTTCTGTGCAGTGTCACTGTTTCTTTTAGTACTCCTTCCAAATAATTTTTTTTCCCAAAAAAGACTTTTATTGAGCCACAAATCACATATCATATAATTCACTCACTTAAAGTGTACTATTCAATGTTCTTCTTAGAATTTTCACAGAATTGTGCAACCATCACCAAAATCAATGTTTTCTTAAATTTTTATTGGCATATATTTGCTGTACATTGCTGGTCATTATCTGCTATGCAGCAAAGTGAATCATATATATGTATCTGATATATATATCCTTTTCGGATTTCCTTTCCACTGAGGTATCACCACAGAATGCCAAGTTCCCTGTGCTACATACAGTAGGTTCTCATTAGTATCTATTTTATATATAGTAGCATGTATATGTCAATCCCAGTCTTCCAATTCATATGGCTCCCCCTAACACCCTGGCATCCATGTGTTTGTCCTCTACATCTCTGTCTCTATTTCTACCAGGAAAATATAATCATCTGTACTGTTTTCGTAGATTCCAGATATCTGTGTTAATATACTGTATTTGGTTTTCGGTTTCTAATTCCAATATTTATATATCTCTAAATTGGGCTTTCTGGGACTGGTTACAACTATTTGACTCTAGGTTTATTTCTCTCACTTGATCATGACAGTCTTGATGTTAGGAATCTCAGGGATTTCTTAATGTATTCAGTAAATTCTAAGCCTTTGTTAAGTCCTCTGTGTATTGCTAATTTATCAGAAAACATTATGGTTCAATTCCTTAATCACATCTATAAGAGGTGTGTGAATTCAATTCATCTGTTTTGCTATGACATATACAGTACTAGACACTAAGGGGAAGATATAATGAAAAACTTATAATTACTTTCAAAAATGTAAAAATTTTTACGTCTAATAAAAATTTTTGAAATATCTAATGAAAGAATTATCTTCTCTCTTTATATTTGTCAGTTTCTGCCTATGCCTATCATATTTTCTCTGCTTTTCTTTGCCTCTTTGCCTTAGTCTATCTCTTCCTTTCTCATATACTCACATACAGACACCCACTGACACACCACAGAATTAACTCAGATGACATTCTGTAGCCTCTTCTCCTTCCCACATTGTTAATCCATAGTGAGAAGATCCCAGCAATAATAGCACAAATTATAACATGAATGTAAGCAGTTATAATCACCAACTGCTCACTATAGATCATTTAACATTTTATGCACACTACAGTGCATATTAAAATTCTTATGAAAAAACACCTGTAACTTGATAATAATAAATGTAAGACAACATGAATCATAACAGGACAATGTATTGTAATGGATCAGTAAAGATCAAATGATGGAAAATATAACAGAAGTTAAAGCCATAAATAGCTGCAGTCTCACAGTGGAGGAAAATTAAGCACCTAGCAATTAAAGAAAAGTAAAGGCAACATTTAATTCACATGACAAGAAGTAAGTGAACTTATTCAGTCAAGGACAATAAGTGAATCAATACATTTTGTTGTTCACAGGTTATCGAATTGACTGTCAACTAGTGTTACATATATGTGTAAATACATATTTAATAAAATGGCTAGCTGAAATTAAAATGTAAATCACAAGTTAACAAATTATTTTTAATCAAACTTCAAAATCACCTGTGAAAATTATTTTATTGTAGTTTGTCATATGATGTTAGGAAAGTGATACTGCTAATGTGAATTATGCCTGAGATGGTATTATATTTAAGGAGAGGTATAGTAATAATGCAAAAACAAAAAACAAAACATCCTACTAACATTACTGTAAACACATTAGAAAGGTAAATAGAAAGAGGGTATATGATGATATAAGAAAATAGAATATCTCACTCCTGCGTTGTGTATTGTGGTTTCCCATATGGTTCAGCAGTGCAGGAGACACGAGCGACTCAGGTTTGATTCTGGTTCAAGAAGATCCCAGGAAGAGGAAATGGAAACCTGCTCCAGGATTCTTGCCTGGAAAACCCCAAGGACAGAGGAACCTGGCAGGATACAGTCCATGGGGTTACAAGCAGTCAGATATAACTGAGCACACACATGCATGCAAACACACACACACAGAGTGTGTACCAATGGGCATCTTAATGTTGCTAAAAATGCTACTGACAATTATTTTGAAAATGTGAAATGATATCAGTTATAAGTGTTTATAAATGTGCTAGGAAATTTAGAGTACCATTGCTTCTTTAAATACTGGAAGAGAATAATAATTATCAAATTTTTAATTTCTATGAACTAGGACAATTTGTTTCAACATATGTGTTCTAAGTGCTAGTTTTTTCAAGGCTCTGTGCTACATACTGAAGAGGATGA
This sequence comes from Odocoileus virginianus, assembly GCF_023699985.2. Taxonomy (NCBI): domain Eukaryota; kingdom Metazoa; phylum Chordata; class Mammalia; order Artiodactyla; family Cervidae; genus Odocoileus; species Odocoileus virginianus. The sequence continues at coordinate 21,824,252 of NC_069698.1, forward strand.
GCAGAAAAGAGGAGCAAAATTAAATAAATCATAACACTAGCTGCATTGGAGCAACTAAATAGGCCAAGCTAAGACACCAGGGAAATGTTTACAGAAGTAAGTACTGATGTTAATTTATGGGAAAACCATTGTCATCAGCAATGCAGCCTGCCCCAAGACAAAAGACTTCATACAGACGATGGATCTAAGATGTGTTTATAGTAGAATTAGGCATTGCAGACAGTGTGAGCACTCGCTTGGGTAGGTTACACTTTTAACTATATTAAACGTATGTCCTCCTAAGAGGCACTGTTCAAAAAAGTAGAATATAGGGCAGCACCATGATCAGAAGTAAACATTATAATCCTTGGAAAACATAACACCAGAGTTAGATAATACTCTTGAGCAGACTTATGTTGTTTACACTGTACACATTGAATCCCCCAAATGGAAGTACCTCTTAACAATCTCCAATGTAAGGATCTAAATAAATTAGAGGGGGCAGCACAGTGGAGTCAGACATACTTGGGTTGGAGTCATGATTAATACATGATCTGTATTGTTTAAGACAAGAAACCTTATCCCTTGGAACTTTTATTTCTCCATCTGTAAAATGGAGAAAACACACATGTAAGGTTTTCTCAATCTATCTAATGTTATTTACATTTATCTCTAGTATCAAACAGAATGGCACAAAGTATATGCTAAACATTTCTTGAATTAAAAATCTAGGGTGAAACAGATCACCAGCCCAGGCTGGATGCATGAGACAAGTGCTCGGGCCTGGTGCACTGGGAAGACCCAGAGGGATCGGGCAGAGAGGGAGGTGGGAGGGGGGACCGGGATGGGGAATACATGTAAATCCATGGCTGATTCATGTCAATGTATGACAAAAACCACTACAATATTGTAAAGTAATTAGCCTCCAACTAATAAAAATAAACGAAAAAAAAAAAAGAAAAAAAAATTCCTGGTACACTGCTTCTACTTTGTTGGCTATGGTGTTAGTTTACCTTGTTAAGCTAACTGCATTGATCACAACTGTGATTATAAAATTATTTATTTTAATATTGTTTTTTATTCCTCTACCTTTAACTAGATATAACTCAATAAATATATGCTGAGTCTATAAGATAAGAATCAAATCATCCATTTGATTCTTTTTCTTGATTGAAATACAGAAAAAAACAAAAAAGATTCTTACCAGGTTGTTAGGGTATGAGTTAATTGATAAATGCCTACAGTTGTACTAAAACAGAGAAGGTTTTCCCTAGACCAATTAAGTGTTCCTTTTTTATTGAAAATCACGAAACAATCCTTTACCATTTATACTTTCATATTTATATTCTAATTTGAGTTCGTCCATTATCAAACACTGAAGTGCCTATTATCTACCAGAGAATTAAAGTAAGATGGCCCCTGCCTACATCGTGCCCACAATTTGTCAAGAAACTGAGTCATTTGTTTCTCAAAAAACCTTGTAATATAATCATGACATCTATTTTTGGCATAATGTTCAGATTACTGAACAAAAACTTAGAGATGTCTAAATGACTTTTCCCAGATGAAAATAGGTGTCACGGTCTTCTAAGAATAGGGTTCTTTCCACACACTCTTTTCTTATGTATTTTCACGTCTGTCATCCACCAAAACAACACTTTGTGAATTTCAAAATAGAAATCAATACACTGCTTTATTTTGTCTTTCCTAGGATAAACCATTTTAAACTTAACCTCTTTATAACTTTTCTGTATCCTCTTAGCTTCACTAAGTGTTATTAAAATTAAACTAGTAACCCAATGAGTTATAATTTTTACATGTAAGCATCTGGTAGATTATATAAAAATTTGTGTTTGATTATACATTGATTTGTGGCTCATGACAAAATATGATAGAAGAGAGAAAAAAAATCAGTATTCACTACCTTTTAAAAATCTGAATATATTGAGCAAGTTATCAGAAAATTATAATTTATTTTTATTTTTGTTAACACAGAAGAGAAGCTCACACAGGGTGTTTGCCCATAACAGTCAATGTCTGAAGCTACCTCATATTTTTGGCACTCATTTTAAATCATGTTCATAACAACATGTTTAAAATGAAGGCAAGCTGTCATAAGGCAAGCTGGGGGTAAAAAGAGTTTGGCAATTAAAAAGCTCCAGTACATTTACCAATCTGAATATTCAAGAATTGCAAATCATTAATCATAAGTAAACCACCTGCTGGGGACACTCTAAGCCAGGATAAAGATTTGCCATGTGCACAATTGTCAGTTTTAGATTTAAATTTTATCCAGGGAACAATAGCATTCAAAATTATTTGGATGAAATTTTTACTAATTTTAAAATAAAAATAATTGTACTCCTCACTGTATTTCAAATATTGCAATAGTCATGTTTAACTTGACAATTGTTTTATATTCCATTACATTTTTAACAATTATTGAATAGCTCACCCTTACATGTGATAATATTTGATTATTTTATATGTGAGGATTTTAAATTCTCCATAACAATCATAGATTTTGTTCTTCCACAGCTTTGACCTTCGAGCTTCCCACTCACCTTACTGTCATTATTTTATCCTTATTTCTATTGTGTATGTATATTTTCTTCCTTCATTCCACACTGTAGTCAAATATAGGCATTTACTACATTTCAGTCATCTTCTTTCTTCTTGGATCTTCAAGCTCACAACTGTCATCACATCTGTCCTAGCAAGGACTCATTGGCCTCTTTGGTCTGCCCAGATTTATTCCTTTTTGCCAAACCACCACCCTTTTTCTAAATTCATTTCTGATCATGCCACCCTCTTACATAAAACCTTTCATTAGTTTCCCAATGTTTCAGAATAAACTTACTAGTTTAAAAGTTCAGTGTGTTCTATCCCCTCAGGAGTGTTATTTTGTGACATTCTGCCCCAAGTCCATTATAGACTAACTGAAAATTTTAGTACCCTCTCTCCCAGCATATTTCTGTATCTGATGTGACTTTGCACATGCTCTTCTCCCTAGAATCCTACATTATGAGAATCTCAGTCTTCTTTCATCAATCTATCCTCCAGCTTTTATTTTCTAGACTGTTTTCATAGGCAGTCTTTTCTGACCTTCCTGTTGGGTTAAAATTCCCATTACACTACCTCCCAAATTCCTCAGTGACACTTTTCTCAACTGCAAGTTTACATTTGCGATATAATTATGAGATTAGCATCAGTCTTCTCTATTGGACTTGAGGCTCCATGGCAGCAGGTGCCACTCCAGGATTTGCTTTTCTGATAGCTCATAGTCAGTGCTTGGCAAATTTTAGGTGATTAGTGCATACATATGTTAAATGTGTTAAATGTATTAAATGTAAAAAATGTGCTTTGTGCTCCTAGGTAATTGGCAACTATTCAATGGATAAAAGGGTGACAAATTTTGTAAACTGGGCATAACATGATCAGATATGTGATGTAAGAAGATGTTTTGCAGCAGCAGGAGATTGCCCTGGGGAGGGAATAGGCTGGAAGTGAGGAAAGAGATCAGAGAGCTACTGTATCAGTCTAGGTTAGAAAGGATGAGGGTCCAGACAAGAGCTAGGGTTTGCGGAGGTGGGGAACTAAAATTTGAGAGCAATATGGGAATAATGGGGATCATTGATCAGTGTTTATGCAGAAACAAAGAGAATGAGATATCAGGAAAGTATACCATAAGGACATACAGATCTTGGAGAAAAGCGTAAATGATGGTTGAAAATAGTGAGTTATCCATGAGAAGCTTTTACAATTATTGTGGATAGACCTGCTGCTCAAAATCTTCATTGGCATAAAGGTAGACAATGGGAAAAAAAAAAAAAAAGGAAAAAACATTGTAAATTCAAAGTTACAAAGTTCTGTGACTCCTATAAAAATGTCTCATCTCTATCATATATACTTGTTATTTTAATATTTGTCTTGCTATATCAAGCTTCTTGAAAATACAATCTACTTCATTTACATTATCATAATTTTTAAAAACTAGAAGCCTCTTTATTTGGCCACAAAGGGCTGAAGCATTTCTTTTTATAGATAGTTCTCATCTCTTAAGTCCACTATCCATATAATCCATCATTCATTATTCTGCCAGACTAATTTCCTTAAAAGTTGCTTTCATCTTAAAATAATTTGCAAGGGTTTTCTGCTGTCGTGCACATGGAAGTCAATTTTTTTTTAAGGCCCTCAAAAACATATTGGTCTGAACTCTTTTGTCGACCATGAATCCTGTAAATCTTATGATTACAAAATCGCTGCTCTTATCCTTCTCCTTTTTTTCAAATTTCATGTCATCACTTTAAAAGCATGATAAAAATCAAACTTCCCACCTCCTTCACAGATACTCTCAACTTTTCACATTTCACAATAATCTCTACTTTTTTAATTTTTAAAATTCTTAAACACTTACTTTGAAACTTTTGATATATATATTTCACTTTCAAACCTCTTTGTGGTTACTTTTTACCCCTCTATTTCTTGGCAACCCACAAAGCATATAGCAAGGCATTAAGCACAGGTCAGGTTCCCAGTACACTCTCCCGGTGATACCTAAGGGAAGAGGAACTCTTGTGAATTCACAAAGAAGACAAATAGGGGGGAAAATGAGATTTGCCAAATGGTTTTATGTCAGCATGACACTTGGAAATCCTCTACTGAGCAAAACAGAAATATAAGTGCTGTTTTTACCCAAATAGTTGAATTCGAAAAGACTTTTGTTTAAAAGTTGAGGGAGAATTAATTAGAATTTCCCAGTAAAGAACTACTTCAGATCTTGAAAATCCAATTTTGTGTATCATAATTGTACCATTTAGTACACCCTAAAGTTGATTTGACAAGCCTCTTATTTCTGCCCTTATTTCTTGACAATGTAATGTGTTTTCATTATGAATGATGATATAAGTTGTCAATAAGCATATCATTTTACAAGTAAATTTCCATTTTATCTGAACAATTGAGTTTATGAGCCAATGTGACAACAAAGTTAGACTGAGCTTTGTGTAGGTAATGAAAAATAGTTGCCTCATTTTATTATTTGTTCAGAAGCAGCTCTTCTATAAGATGAGTTTGATGACCCTGCATGTGGAAGCTTTCCAGAATCAGGTTTTACACTAATTCAAAGCAAACACTTCAGGAAATTAATAAAAAAAACTACCTCTGATGACTGTTTTTTGTAAAAACTAGATCATCATTTTGGTTTTCTGAATTCACTGATGCTTTATTAACACCAACTAGTCACATAATACATTTATATATTCATTTATTCATTCATTCACTATTTGGATATATAGCAGACTGTGAATAAAGCCTCTGCTTTTATAGTATTTTTATTCAGAGCCACTGATTTACATAGACCACTCTGGTTTTGCAGTTAAACCACAAACTATTTACAAGCACAAACCTTTATAGGTTCAGTCCAAGCTGTGGGCAAATTACTTAAATTATTTGTGTCTCAGTTTGCTTATCTGAAAAGTGGGGATTACAATAGTATTTTTGTTAAAACATTGTACTGAAGATTAAATATGTCAATATTATCAAAACACTAAAAAATATTTACTGTCACACAGTCAATACAAAATAAAAGTTGACTATAGTTTAAGGTTATAAGATTTTATTTTATAAGGTTACAGTATAAGATTATTACAAGCAATGTGTATTCATTGTAAAAGTAAGTTGACAATTGTTGATGACTCAAAAACAAGGTGCAATCTATCTAAAAGTACGTGAACTAAAAAAAGTGAGCAAGCAGACCTGTGATTAGGCTATGCACAAAGAAACAGGCGGCAACTCTAGAAGGATGTAACTTTACATAGCTATTTATTTTCAAAGATAATTAGTGGCTTCCACTCGTATAATTTTCACTTTTCTAAAAATAAAATTTGAAATAAAAAAATAGTTGCTATACATTTTAGCTCTTTATATATCTGTATTTTGACTCTATTTTTAAAGATCAAGTTAAATGAACACTAGGGAATTTATATGTACTTGACTAATTAATTGGTGCAGTTACCAATCTCATTGCATTTATTAAGAAAACTTTATGAGAACAATAAATCCTAGTTCATCAAGGGAAATTAAAACTTATGGAAGTTTGTGAGAAATAATCACTGCATTCTACAAGTTGAGGATAGCAACACATAGGAAGATGTTCCCTTGTTACATCAGTGATTCAGATTTGATGAAGGTTAATTTGCTCAAAACTCTCCTACCACTTCTTGTTCTCTGCCATCTCTAAAGATAGCCTGCTCAAAATTATCACCTTTTTAAAAATTTCTGCAGGCATTGATTTTGCATGAGTTTTGGGAATAACGTAATGTCATGGGCAACTCTCACTCATTAACTTCTTAATTCATATTAAGTCCAACACAATGTAACCATGTCATTCAGAAAACACACCTGCATAACACAATGAATATCAAATTCAACAAATGAATGTCCCTACCAAGTCTCGCTGGAAAATCCCCTGAAGATAGGAAAGATAGAAGGCAGAAGGGGGCAACAGAGGATGAGCTGGTTGGGTGGCATCACCGACTCAATGAATGTAAGTTTGAGCAAGCTGCAGGAGATAGTGAAGGAAGGGGAAGCCTGGCATGCTGCAGTACATGGACACAACTGCAAAGAGTCAGACATGACCGAGCGTCTGAACAACAACTAAATCCCACATTTAAGATGATTGAGGAGATGTGGTTGTCAAGCTTTACAGAATATAGAACATGTATGTGATGAAGGAAAAAAATGTAATGCATTTGTTGATGCAGATAAAGGACATAACCACAAAAAGGAGAGGAGAAGAAAGGCTTTAGCTTAGAAGAGGACAGGCATCATTCTGAGAGCTGGTGGTGCTGTGGTTGGCAACCTCTAAAATGACCCCCAATGATCCTTGCCTCTGAATATTCATGATAGTGAACGTGAAAGTATTAGTTGCTCAGTTATGTTGCCTCTTTGCAACCCCATGGACTGTAGCCTGACAGGCTCCTTTGTCCATGGGATTCTCCAGGCAAGAATCCTGGCGTGTGTTGCCATTTCCTTCTCCAGGGGATCTTCCCAACCCAGGGATTGAACTTGGGTCTCCTGTATCTGCAGGCAGATTCTTTACTGTCTGAGCCAGCAAGGAAGCCAGCTGAATATCCATACCTTGCTGTAATTCCCTCTTTTTAAGTGTAGACCTAGGAAATCATTTCTGAAGAATACAATATGGTAAAGGTAATGGGATGTCACTCCCCAGATTAGATTACAAAAGACTCTGGCTTTTGTCTTGCTGTCCCGTCTCTAGCTCCCTCTCATTTGTTTTCAGGGAAACCAGCTGCCATGTTTGAGCTGCTCAATGGAAAGCTGATACCTCCAGAGAACAGTCACTGAATACCTGAAATGTGCCAACAGTCCATGTGAGTGAGTTTGGAGGAGGAAATCAGATGAGCTTTAATTTTCTATTGCCACTACTTGTCACTTTCAACACATATAAATTGAAACTTAACTTTAAATGGACAAGTTGTTCTTTATCTGTCAAAACATCTTCCAATCACAAGAAACCAAAAGCACGAACTGTCATCTACTTTTCACTTACAGAAAAATGTTTTGTTTGATGTTCATACTGTTATTCATACTTCATTCGTGCATACTAACGATGCAACTTCAAAAACTCTTCATTTGCTTCCATTATTTAATTCTTAGTATCACTTTCCTTTGAGTCAGTGTTTGTGTCTTCACTCTGCTTTTCTCGACTACTGGACTTCACACTACTTTTTTTATCATCAGATCCCCTCTTTTCTTGTGGGAAAGTCCTCCCTTTGTGCCTTATGGGCTTCTCCGGTGCACAGGTAGCTTCAATGAGGAAGAGTCGTCTTGTTGCCCCGTGGAGGACTAGTAGTCAGTCCAATAACCTTATCTTCTGCCCTTTCTCCTTTGATTTTCTATCTTGTTCTCTGTCTCGACTTTTGCTCCGGTGCTTATATGACTTTCGATCTCGGCTTTTTGATCTTCTTCGATCCCGACTACGAGATCTATGCTTTCTTTCTGATCTATCATGGCTTCTGCTTCTTCGTCAATCTCTACTTTTGCTTCGCCTTCTCTCTCTACTTCGTGATCTTTTGTGGTCCCGAGACCTGCTGCATCTTCGGTCAGAAGTTCGGCTTGAATGCCGACTTCTTGATCGACTCCTCTTTCTTCTTTCTCTGTCTCGAGCTCTTTCTTTTTCTCTTTCTTCCTCTTCTCTTCGTCTTTTCCTCTCTCTCTCTTCTCTTTCCCTCTCCCTTTCTTTTTCTCTTTCTTCTCGTTCTTGCTTCTCCTTTTTTAAACGCTCATCACGATCAGGTTCTTCAGTTCTTTTTCTTAATTTTTCTTTTAATTCTTCTACAGTAGCTTTAATTTTGGCATAGCCCATGTGCTGTTTTCCCATCAAATGATCATCTACCCGGGACTGGGCATCTCCCACTATCAAAAAGGCTCCACACACTTCACAAACTTCCATTTGCTTTTCTTGGGCAGCAAAACTTTCAATTGTCGAAGCTGTGGACCTAAGCAACTCTCTCTCTTCTTTTAACTGTTCAACTAATTTCATCATTCCCTGGGCTTCTTCTACTTTTCCTTCAGAGCTTTAAATCAGCTGTCACCTCATCTACACCTTGATTGCAGCTTTGGGAGAGCCTCTGAAACAGATGTCCCAGTTAAGACTTGCCTAGATTTCTGACTTGGAGAAACTATGAGATAATAATTATCTGTTGTTTCAAATGGACCATCAATTACTCCTCTTATGCAAAATAATCTGTTCCTACACATATTCATGCATTTTCTGTTAAAATGCTAAACTTCTGGATGACAGGCAAAGTAATGTCTAACAAGTTTTGCACATTGCTTTTTTCAGAATATAAATGCATATCAATTTATTTAATGTCTTCTCTTGATGAGCATAATATGATTTTCTATCAAAATGAGCTACTGATTTGAACTTCAATTACGTAAATAATTGTGTCAAACCCCTGGTTCACTTTAGGGCTTCTCTGGTGTCTCAGAAGGTAAAGAATCTGCCTCAATGCAGGAGACCCAGATCCAACCCCTGTGTCAGGAAAAGCCCCTTGAAAACAGAATGGCAACCCAGCCTAGCATTCTTAGCTGGAGAATCCCATGGACAGAGGAGCCTGGTGGGCTACAGTCCATGGGGTCTCAAAGAGTCAGACACAACTGAGAGACTAACACACATTGGGTATGAAAAATTATTTATTCAAAGTTCAGACCCCTCCACTTGTCACTTTAAAAAGAGCAAACACAAAAACTTGAAACTTAAACTTGAGAAATGGAAAGTTGATACCAAATCCTCTATAATCTGTCAGAGAAAACAGCTACCTGTCAAATCACAAGAAACCAAAAGCACGAAATGTCATTCTACATGGTTTCACTTACAGTTAATTCCATAAATTGTGATTAGTTTGAAAATATGTAATATTAATAGCTTCCTTTCTGCATCAACAGATGCAAACTTCAAAAACTCTTGTCTATTTGCTTTCCATTTTTAAAATGTTTGCTTAAAAGATATAATATCAAGGGCTTTTCATGCTTAGAAAAAGACAGATAACCAAATGTAATCCTCTGATAGTATTCCTGTTCCAACTTGGTTATAATGATTGACACATACAGGATATTTTTATGGGCATACAAATACAATAAAAAGAAATACACTCATAGAATTTCATATATTCTGAAAATGAGATGTCTATCTGTGGAAACTACAAATCAATATACTAAGTTCCTGTATCTACATGATAAAAAAAAAAAGAACAATAGGCAGAAAACATTCTGAGCAAATACAGAAATAATTATAACCATACAATTATTATTCTTATTTTTTTAATCAAGTACATTTTGAGTACCTATGTTAGTCTAGAAGCCTATTCTTACAACCGATAAACTTATGTGATGGATATATAGCAATTCTGTGATCATGTAAACAAGCACGTTTGAAAGGATTTATCAGATATGTTTCAAATGCTGTGTATATACAGAAAGCAATAAAACAAAAACAAAAACCGAATAACTTGTCAAAATATGACAGCATAAAAAAGATATGCTGAAAACATTTTATAAGTACATGTCTTTCACAGGCTTTTTAAACCATTAAATCATAAGCAGTGGAAATTACATTAGCAATTAATTTTATTATCTAAATTACTTAACATATAAATTAATATTTCTTGGGTCAAATTTTAAAACATTGACATGTTTTGATATTTCTCATTAAATTTTATGCTAGTGGATATAAATATCAATTGTAATCTGCATCATTATTTTATGTACTTATAAGGGAAAAATAGTGCCAATTAAACTCTGATATAAAAGGGATTTTAATATGCTTCACCAATTCAGATATGTTGAAATGTGAAACTAAAAGTGTGCCTGTTACAATGAAAGATGATAACAACATTATATACCTATACAAAAATGTCCCAAAAAGGTTTCAGGGTCTGCAGAGATTTGATGAAAGTAGGTCTTCATGTTTTAAAAAAGAAAAAAATCCACAAAAATCACTTTTTTCAACTACCTTTTTTAAGACAAAAGATTCTCGTTATGTACTTGTAAAAATCCTCATTGGTTTCTAATGAACATCAATTACACTTCAATTTTTCGTATTACTCATGAAAGAATATAATTTAGATTTCTTTAAAAACTGCCAATTGCAATTTACTTTGGCTCTTTCAGGCAAAAGAAGGTTCATGAATCAGCAAGTTAAGCATTTATTAAATGACAAAGAAACAAAATTACAAATGAATACTATAAACAAATGCTTTCCTTCAAAAAACAAATTTAATATAGTTTAACATAAAGGTTTCTAAAAATTATGAAGGATTATATCTTTTTGCACTTGAGTTATATTATTGGACAGACTCCCAAGAGGAATATAAAAATTGTTTGGAAAAATCATTAGTATTAATTGTTTTAAAATTTCACTGAATAGCATGTCTGAATACATTTGGAAATTTAAAAAATAGCAGTTTAAATATTATGTTGCAACAGACTGGTTCCAAATTGGGAAAGGAGTACGTCAAGGCAGTATACTGTCACCCTGCTATTTAATTTAAATGAGAGTACATCATGAAAAATGCTGGGCTGGATGAAACACAAACTGGAATCAAGATTGCCAGGAGAAATATCAACAACCTTAGATATGCCGATGACATCACGCTTATGGCAAAAGTGAAGAACTAAAGAGCTTCTCGATGAAAGTGAAAGAGGAGAGTGAAAAAGTTGGCTTAAAACTCAGCATTCAGAAAACTAAGATAATGGCATCTGATCCCATCACTTCATGGCAAATAGATGGGGAAACAGTGGCTGACTTTATTTTTGGGGGGCTCCAAAATCAATGCAGGCGGTGACTACAGCCATGAAATTAAGACACTTGCTCCTTGAAAGAAAAGTTATGATCAACCTAGACAGCATATTAAAAGGCAGAGACATTACTTTGCCAACAAATGTCTATCTATTCAAGGCTATGATTTTTCCAGTAGTCATATATGGATGTGAGAGTTGGACTATAAAGAAAGCTTAGTGCCAAAGAATTGATACTTTTGAAATGTGTTGGAGAAAACTCTTGAGAGTCCCTTAGACTGTAAGGAGATCCAACCTGTCAATCCTAGAGGAAATTAGTCCTGAATATTCATTGGAAAGATTGATGCTGCAGCTGAAACTATGATGCAAAGAACTGACTCACTGGAAAAGACCCTGATGATGGAAAGACTAAAAGTGGGCGGAGAAGGGGATGACAGAGGATGAGATGGTTGGATGGCATCACTGACTCAATGGACATGAGCTTGAGTAAGCTCCAGGAGTTGGTGATGGACAGGGAGGCCTGGAGTGCAGCGGTTCATGGGATCACAAAGAGTCAGACATGACTGAGCAACTGAACTGAACTGAAGCATTATGTTGTAGGTCTATGAACAAAGATATGATAAAGTATTTTCTTAACAACTCCCTAAACCATACATTTCACTGTATTGTCAAAGAAAGCCTACCTGTTTTACTGAAAATAAGTAAATAACTAAAGAGAGCTGACTTTCAGTTCTAGTTGTGTGAACTTAGTTAACTCCTCTGGAAATGAACTTCTTTAACTGTGAAATGTACATTCCATATATATATATATATGGAATATATATATATATATGGAATATATATATATATTATGTATAATAATGTACAACAACTTGTTCAATGGCTTAAGCTTATTTGCTATTCCTTGTGAAAGGAACTTGCATTCTTTTACAAGAACATAAAAAGAAACATCATGTAATAGTCATTCACCTAATACTAACACAATAGCAATTGTCTAATATTTCAAAATATTAAAATGAAGAAAGCTTACCTTCCTTCCACATACTCTTATGGAAATTACCTTTCCTTTTTACAGTATATACACACAACTAAGGGAACTACATACATATAATAATACATAACTATAGAACTACATATATAATCTATCAGTTAGCCTAGTCACTATCCTTGTGGGTGCATTTGGTAATGTCTGGAGATGTTTTTGATTGTCAAGACTAGGGAGGGTCTCCTACTGTCATATTCAGTGCATATAGATCAGGGATGCTGTTAAACATCTTAAGATACACAAGAGTATCCTCAAACAGGGAATAACCAGTTTCAAATCTCAATCACATTGTGGCTGAGAGACTTTGTGTTAGCTAGGTGTTTCTGTAGACAGCAATTATACTATGTAAAGAAATGAGTTATAATAATTACAGTGATAGAAACATGTCTCAAAAGGTAAAAAAAAAAAAGTTTCTATAAATATTTCTTCTTATCAGGAAACACAAGGGGAAATGTTTAAAGATTTTTAAAAAGGAGTTTGCTAGTGTCATTATGCTATCTGCTTGTTAGTCACATGATTTAAGTTTAGAAAGTATTCCAGTTTTTCTTTCCAAAATCAAGTTTGTGACCAGTAGTACCATTTGACTATTGTACTAGAAGGCATATAGGCTCTTTCCTAGATGCACAAGATTTCATAATTTTGGCAAAATCTGTCTTATTTCCTACCTTGAAATAAAAAAAAAAAAAAAGAAAGAAAAGAACATTCACAGCAGATCAAAAGATCTATTGTGTGTCAGGAACTATCATCTCCTTTTGTTCTGCTTTAAAAGTATACATTGTTTTAACCTACTCTATTGTCAGCAACTATGTCCCAACAATCATATTCACATGCCTGTGTCATACCAAATTCTGTGCTGAGGCAAGCCACATACAATGGCAGGACCTTTTATCTACCAGGCACTCTACTGAATGCTACATCAGTTCAGTTTAGTTCAGTAACTCAGTCGTGTCTGACTCTGCGACCCCATGAACCACAGCACGCCAGGCCTCCCTGTCCATCCGCAGCTCCTGGAGTCCACCCAAACTCATGTCCATTGAGTCAATGATGCCATCCAGCCAACTCATCCTCTGTCGTCCCCTTCTCCTCCTGCCCTCAATCTTTCCCAGTATCAGGGTCTTTTCCAATGAGTCAGCTCTTTGCATCAGGTGGCCAAAGTATGGAGTTTCAGCTTCAACATCAGTCCTTCCAGTGAACACCCAGGACTGATCTCCTTTAGGATGGACTGGTTGGATCTCCTTGCAGTCCAAGGGACTCTCAAGAGTCCTCTCCAACACCACAGTTCAAAAGCATCAATTCTTCTGTGCTCAGCTTTCTTTATAGTCCAACTCTCACATCCGTACATGACTATTGGAAAAACCATAGCCTTGACTAGACGGACCTTTGTTGACAAAGTAATGTCTCTGCTTTTAATATGCTGTCTAGGTTGGTCATAACTTTCCTTCCAAGGAGTAAGTGTCTTTTAATTTCATGGCTGCAATCACCATCTGCAGTGATTTTGGAGCCCCCCAAAATAAAGTCAGCCACTGTTTCCACTGTTTCCCCATCTATTTGCCATGAAGTGATGGGACCGCACACCATGATCTTAGTTTTCTGAATGTTGAGCTTTAAGCCAACTTTCATATATCAAGCTAAATTGCCATAGGACCTTCCTTCTAAAAGCTCCAGAATATCTTTTGTGGTTGAAGAATAATCACTTACTCAATTCAATTCACCAAATATTTATTAAACATTCATTCATCCTTTTGTTTCTCCCCACTGTGGGCTGCAATTCTTAAAAGCAACTGAAGAAACAAATGACTCCCATTTATTAAAGACTTTCATTTTAAAGTTGCTTAAGTGCAGTTCACAGCTCTTCAACTACTCTTACCAAATCCTCAGAGGCTCCTTGTGGAGGAAATTCATGTTCCATCATAGAGAACCAAGAGTAATGTGTTCCCTTTGTATTTTGTCAAGAAAACATTAACATTATACCTGGAAGATGGATATACAGAGTAGAGATGTTATGTCTTAAGTATGTCATATATATTACTATAAATAAGTTTAGTTATAAACTCATGTTAAAATAATAAATGCAAATTTATTTTTCAAAAATGCTATGCATATCAAGTGCTTATACTGCATATTATATGAAAAAAGAGCATGTTTTGTTTATTACACTTTAATTGCTCCTGGTTTGTATCAAGGTTTGGATAATACAAAAGCCTGTTAAATATTTTGGGAAACATATGCTCCTATTTCCAATAAGAAATACCACATTTTTTCCTTTTCCTCCTGAAGAGCAGAGCAAGTAGTTAGTTGCCAATCTTAAAATAAATATTCTTTATTTGGATCGATATATAGATGATTCCTTCCAAGAACATTAGTCATAGTACTGCTGGGAACTGTCTCCAGATTTATTCCAGCCAAAAAAATAAAATAAAATAAAGGTAGAGCATCATCTTTAGAGAATCCATGTGGGTTTATTTTTCCCACCTTGGGACTCAGAAGAGTACTCTAGTACATTCTCTTGGGAATGTCAAAAATAATAGACTTTCTGTCATCTGTCTTGGAGCCAGGGTTATGTTTCTCCAATAGGAGGCCTGTTGCTTTAGCATTTTGTAAGGATGTTTACAGTCAACATGCCATGACTCTCGTAAAGTACTCCTAAGTATACCACAAAGGCACATGTTTTCTCTTAGTTTGGCACGGTCTCACTGAACTATTCAGGCAGTTGAAAGTTCTGGACAGAGCTCATCATCCTAGAGGTAAATAAAGCCCTGAGGTCTAAGATATTCACAAATCCAATCTTCTGGACTCCTCACAAACATAAAAATGTGTATTTATTGCAATCATTAATGATGCACATTAAACTTCATTTTCTAAGCATGGCATTAAAATCACTTACTAACCTGATTTCAACCAAGTTTTCTGTCTCTCCCCCCTCCCCAGTATATGTAATGAATTATGTTATGTATTTTAAAGCATGGTCTTCCTTATATTATACACTTTGCTATTATGTTTCAAATACCATTTTTCAAATATCATTTTCCTAAGGAAAGGGGGCATATCTTGTTCATTTTAGTGTCATCCATAATGCCTATGGTTTTTCCAGTAGTCATATATGGATATGAGAATTGGACTATAAAGAAGGTTGAACACCAAGGAATTGATCCTTTTGAGCTGTGGTGTTGGAGAAGACTCTGAGCATTCCTTGGACTGCAAGGAGATCAAACCAGTTTATCCTAAAGGAAATTAATTCTGAACATTCTTTAGTAGGACTGATGCTGAAGCTGAAACTCCAATACTTTGACCACCTGATGTGAAGAACTGACTCATTGGAAAAGACCCTGATGCTGGGAAAGATTGAAGGCAGGAGGAGAAGGGGACGACAGAGGATGAGATGGTGGGATGGCATCACTGACTCAATGGACATGAGTTTGAACAAGCTCTAGGAGATGTTGAAGGACAGGGAAGCCTGGTGTGCTGCAGTCCATGGGGTCGCAAAGATGCAAACAGTTGGACCCAACTGAGCAACTGAGCAACAAATAGTGACTAATACTATAATCTGTTCAGAGTAGAAATCTAGTAAATGTTTGAAGAACTGGAAATAACAAGTAAAATAAAACAAAACAAGTTGGCATATTTTCATTGTAAAAAGCACAAAAAAGAAATGAAATAAAACTTCATATCATTTCTCATTTTTAAAGGAATGTTGGCCTCTGGAAAACCATCCTTTCCTGCATTATCCCATTTAACAAAAGACATGCCTACACCTGCATTTCTTTGCAAATACATTAAAACTCTTTGATCAAAGGCCACTTAAAATCTCACAATCAAAAACTCAAATATCTTTCTCATTTCTTTTCTCTTTCACTGTTCTTAATATGTGTACCTCTCATATAAACATCTTAAACTACCTTCATAGTCTCATTTCTTGATTTCTGTTTCATCTTACTTTCCCCACTCACTTCTTAACCTCATGATTGCCTAGTTATTGTTTTATTAATGGCCTGTCATTTAAACACTTTAACATATATCTACATTTATTCTTTATTTTCATACCTTTTTTCTAGTTAATGCAATATTTTAACTTATATATTCAGTTCAGTTCAACTGCTCAGTCATGTCCTACTCTTTGCAATTCCATGGCCTGCAGCAGGCCAGGCTTCCCTGTCCATCACCATCTCCCGGAGCTTGCTCAAAGAAAGCCTTCACTTTTCCAGGTCCCACTAAGTTAATGCTTGTTAAATTAATTTGAGTCTATCATTTGCTTACTATATCATCACTCTTACCAGATGGTAAGCAAAATATTCCATTCCTTATTTTGAAACTGTCTTCGGCAAATTGGGCCTCACATTATAAACTTCAGGGTTTAAGGTAGTATTAATACCTATAAGCAAAGATTATTATTTTTTTTGGAATCCATTGTATAGCTGTATTTTATATGAAACAGTAAGATTTATAGAGAGGTTAGTGTATTATCCTCAAATCTGAATGTGTTCAGAATAGCCATTATTTCAAAAAGCTGTCTCAGCAGAAAGGGCTTTCTGAAAGCACTGGTGGGATTGAGCTAATCATCAGCAGGTTAGAAAGTATGTCAGACATAGAAACCACTGTGCATCTGACTTCTTCCAGCACCTAGATATGTAATATATTGAAATGGAACTTATTGTTTGTTCTTTTTTTCTCTGTGAAGTCTTTAAATAAATTTGGAAAAGATACCCTATCACATTTTCTCATAGGGTAATATTTCAAAACCACAATTACAAGAACAACAGACCGTTTTGCACAAGCATGCTCTATTTTTATCTCTGTTTGTATTAATAATCACATGCAACATTCATTATAGAAGCTAATTTTTCATGAAAATAATAAAAGTATGTTTGTGGTTCAATAAATGAATCTCAAATGTATAATCACACAACAGATTTTAGCCTCTAATGCCTTAATCATTCCCCAACATTACTGCTGCAGTCTCTGAAAAGCTAAGTATTAATTTAAGAGTATCATTTTTGTTTACATCATCTGGAAAGGAGGATTCAGAGTGCTTCCTGTGTAAATTGCCATTATATATAGCATACATTGTAGAGTCATTTTTCACATATACTTTACATAACTTAATTTTTGTCACTTAATTATTTTTATATGTGAAT
Source organism: Odocoileus virginianus (assembly GCF_023699985.2). Classification (NCBI taxonomy): domain Eukaryota; kingdom Metazoa; phylum Chordata; class Mammalia; order Artiodactyla; family Cervidae; genus Odocoileus; species Odocoileus virginianus. The sequence continues at coordinate 21,841,730 of NC_069698.1, forward strand.
GAATGATACAGTCAAAACACATCATTAAAATTACAGTAAAACAATGTGCCTTCTAAATAGATGTGTAAAAGTTATCTGGGCAAGATAATTTTCCATTCCAGATTAAAAATGAAGTATTTAACAGGAAAATATAGAGAGAATGACAATCTTTAAAATACTTAACAATAAAATAATTGGTATTTTCAGAGGGAGGGGACATAAGTGTACCTATGGCTGATTCATGTTGAGGTATGCAGAAACCAGCTCAATATTATGAAGCAATTATCCTCCAATTAAAAATAAATAGATTTTAAAAAATTGGTACTTTTTAATTGTTTTACTTTGGAATAATATGAGATTTACAAGAGAGATGCAAAGATATTATAGAAGATCCCATATATCCTTCACCTAATTTCCCCTAATTTTAGCTACTAACAGAATAGTGGAACTTTTATCAAAACTAAACATTATGTTCTTGGGGTCAATATACTGTGTTGCATTTAATCATCATATCTTCTTGGTTTCTTCTTATCTGAGATTTCTTGTCATTGACACTTTTGAAGACTAATGGTTAGCTGTTCTGTGGACTACCCCTCAGTTTCAGATTGCCTATGTTTTTTCATGATTAGATGTCATGACTGATTTTAGGAGAAAAAATTATGAAAGTGAAATTCCCTTTCCATCATATTATATTATAGCTACAGATAACAATGTGACATTACCTGTTAACTTGGATGTCTCGCTTAAGATAGTATCTGCCACGTTTCTCCAGTATACCATTATTATTTTTCTTTTTCTAGACTCCATAAGAAATGAGTCACTAAATCTGCTCCTCACTCAAGAAGTTAGCTAACTCTTTTCTCCTTGGGGAGTAGTTTCAAAGAATTGTAGACCTATGTAAAAGCATGTAATAAATAATAAGTATTTAGGGGGAGATACTTAAGGCTATACATATATCTTATTTCTTTTTATGCATTTGCCCTTCTTTTGGCATTCAATTTACTATTTTATATCGTAGGATTTATATATACATAGTGTATAAATGACAAGTATAATGATACACATATTTACATGAAAAGTTGCTTAATATAAATAATGATATTAACATATTTGTATGCAAAGAATAGATATATTCTTTTGATTCTTCTCTTAATCATTTTATTGGAATCATCTTGTCCATGTATATCCTACAGGATTTTTGTGTGGTAAATTGATACCAATTAAAATATTTATGTTATATATGCATATATTAAAATATTATTAACTGAACCAATATAAAATAATTCTGTTGGTAGAGTCCCTAGTATCTTTACAAGAGTTTAAAAACATTAATAAAGTGGATGCAAATTTGTCCATGGAGGAACCAGTCTGGGCTAAACTTATACTATTGTCCTATTCATAGAGAGATTTCCCCCCAAAATTTTCAAAGGAATGATACCTTTACATTCAATTGCCAACCTATATGCTATCTCCTCAGAAAGAATTTAGTTAACTCTTTAGTATATTAACCTCTCCAAAGTTATTCTTTATCATATAACTCTTTTATTTTCTAGCAAATATTATCTTAATTATTTTTTCTCATCTCAATGGAAATTAAGCTCTAGAAGATCATAGAGGCAACATTGGCCACTTACTAGCCTTCCCATAGATTTTTATTGATTAATTGAGTGAATAAACTAATGAAGCTTGAGAGAAGTCTCCTAGGAGAAATCTTTAATAAAATTTCCAGTTGCATCTCCATCTTATAAAAATCAACCTGACTTTTTAAGTGGATATGGCATTGCTCATTTGTATGCATAATTCACTGTGCTCTCATAAAATCGTCATTGGATCATTCCTTATATTACCAATCAGTTTTCTGTTTAGAATTGTTGTATTAATCTAAGCATGTCAACTAAATTTTTGGTATCTGTTTATTTAGTTACTGTGTACTATTTCATATACAACTTTCTCAAAGATGAATCATAGACACTGTTTTTTCTTCTACCTAAATTCATGAAAATTATCCATTATGCTTCCTTTAGGGGCTAATCACTTATACACTCCAAAAGTAATAATATCACAAATCCCCTAAGGATCTGTGTCTGTCTTAGCCACAAAATTCTTCTGGATTATATTTCAAGATATACACAATGATAAATAAAGATCTGAATTCACATCAGAAAAAGAAATAGCACTATATACTGGAGGTTTAAATTTTATTTTTTTTCTCTTATTGCTGAAGAGAACAATTTATTTATTTCTAACATTTTGCTACAGACATTGCCCAATGTTGGACTTCTGTAATATTCCAGCCTGAGTCTCTCTGACTTCAGAGATCATGGTGGTTAAATCAACCTCTCTTTCTCTCTCCTCTCATTCTCTCTCTCTCTAGCTACCCACATCCCCACTCCTCACCTTCTCTCTCCATCTGTTGCCTTTCTCTCTTTCTCTCATAGTTTTGGTTCTAATCCAGTCTCTCACCAAGTTCTACTGGTGATCAGTACTTTCTAATAGTATTAATACATTAGAAATCCTATATAACTGAATTTTAAATAGCAATCTTGAAAACTAAACACTTGAATTAAGGGGAAAAATTGAATCTAAGTGTTTAGAAGTGAACAAATCAGAAAAAAGTAGGATGGGCATTTTCCCTCGCTCTTTTTGTTTTAACATGAAAAGATCTTTTTCAACGCTGTGCTTTCTTGAGATATCAAAAGTCATCTTTCTTAATGAAGTATTTAAAATTATGTGATTTATGTATATTGTACTCACTTATTATGCTTGTCTGTCTTCTCTGCTAGATAGAATATAAGATAAAAGGGATACTATTATTTTACTATGTATTGTAATATATTGTCACTATTAATCCTTTCTTATGTACTTTTCTGTGTTTTCAGGATTCTCTTTTTTTTTTTTTACAATTCTGCAGCCTTGGCGCTTGCAGTATTGTTTTCCACATCATAGGTGCTCAATAAATCTTTGTGGGGCTATAAATATGAATACAGTGCTAAATAATCATTTCAATTAAGTGGAGCTGAATTTGTATAATTGATCATATTAGCATGGTATTAAATTAAAAAAAAAACTCTACATAAACACTAAAATGGGGCTAGCTTAGAATTATATATCCAAACTATAAGCCAAATTTAATTGTGTGCTTCAAGTTGTTTTACATATATTTGACCATTTGATGTCAATTTCATATATTTGATCACATATCAATCATTTGTCAATTTCTAAGTACACATGGAGGGAATATATCCAAAAACTATCTTCTAAAGACCTCATTAAACTTGAAAAAGATGATAACGTCTTCTAAATACTTCCTACTTTCTTACTCTTAAGAAAAAAAAACTATACTAAAAACATGAACCTAGAAGCTGTATGTTAAGGAAAAACTAAAAGAACAACATTTATGTGGAAAAAATGTACATATTTGCACTGATCTTGCTTTCATGCTAAAAATGACACTCATTTTATAAATTATAAATGCAAGAAGAATTTTTTTTTTAAGCAGCAAAAGAAAAACACCTTCAGGCAGACAAAATAGTTGCTATACAAACATGTCCTAAATCCTATACACTCAATAGAAAGACATGTAGTTACACATTTTCCCCTTGATTTTACTAAATTTGTAGGAGTTTAAATATATGTGTTCCCTGCTCACTGATTAGAAACAACATCTAGGAAGGGAAAGATGTTGATGTAGATCATCTCCTTGACTGCTGCTTTAGGGTCAAATTGGAAGACAATTAGAAACACAAAGAAGAAATCAAAAAAGAACAAAGATAAGTATCAATAACCTTTGCAGTACATGAAGAAGACATCCAGACACTTTTATAACAAGGCAATGCATCACTGTATTTTTTTAGTTTATTTACACATTACTAATAACTGAATTATCAGGAAAAGTAAAATTATATTGATTTCATTCTTTAGTTGTGAAAGACTGAAGTGTACTTTAACTGATTTGTGTAAAATTAGTAAAATGTTTTGTATTCGAAAGTATACTTTTTAAGTTTTATTTTTATTATTCAAGGACAACATTTTAAGTATATTGGTAAAATAGGCACCATAGCCCTTTTGTAGAAGAAAAGTTATCACAGTTTTTGTTATTCACAAGAGAATTTTCAGAAATAAATTAACTGAGGCTTAAGTAGATTCACAGATATTTAAGTTTTTGTAACAAGAACTATTAAATAGATATAAATAGGATCCATTTAAGTATTGAAAAAACCCTACAAATTGAAAAATCATATTTTGATAGCACTCTACTGAAAAATTCCTGTACTATGTTTAAAAATGTGGATTTAAACATAAGCAAAAGAAACGTCTCTGCAAATTTTATTCAAAACCTCTGAATTAGGAAATGATCCTTCATTGTCATAAATTCTACATTTGTCTAATTTATTATTTAAAAAAGAATATGACTCAGATGATAGTATAATGAAGATTAATAGGTATAAATGTTTCCAAAAAGATGTAGTAAAGAACTCAGTACACAATTTATTAATAATTTAAAGCTTATTCCAAGACATTTTTCCAAGAAATATTTTATGTATAAATGTTTAATTTCCCTGTTAATTCATAAATCTCTCACATAATTTGTAGCAATTATGGAAATTCAAGAAAAGTAATATATGTATATGTATATATATACACACACACATATATATATGTATATATATCCTTCAGGTTATATTTAGTTGGGTCTCCTAGGTAAATAGCTTTAATTTAAGTCATTGAAATGTACATTAATCAAAGTACTACATTTAATGCTTAATCAGCATGTATAAAGAGAAAAATATCCTCTATGGTTATTTACAATATCTTCTGGTGTTAAATAATTTATTGCTATCACTCCCAGATTGTAGCTAACTAGATATTGGATTATAGACTTTTTTCAGAACAATGATAAAGATTTTCTGTATGTCTAATATAAAATCTCTATTCAAGAGCAAACTAAGGCACAATGGTTTGAAAGTCAATGGCCTCTCACTAACATACAAAGGGGAGAACTTAACTCCCTCAACACCAGGAGTGACTAATGGGAGCTTTCTCCCCAGGGAGTTTTGGAGTATCACTCTGCACATGGGATAACTGAAAGAAGTGAAATGACTGTATCTTTATATAGAAGTCAGTCACAACAAGTGAACAAATATTCCTAATATATTAAACATTCACACACTTCTTGTCTCCTAGAACTTGTTAGGTTTAAGCAGGGTAGACAGACTACTGCTATGGATAGAGAATGAGCCCACACCATCTCATATGTACTTGTCTTTCCTCAGCCAAACTTCAAGTGGCCACAGATTTATGCCTACAGAAACTGATTAATGGGCAGTCAGCCTTTGGTTTTAAAAACACACATATCACACTTATTTTTAACATCAAAGATAGCTGTTAAGTTTTGCTTCTCTATACGAGGGTGTATTCATCACTTCATATTCATTTGGCCTCAGAAACTCAAACCCTGCCAACTCTAGCGTTATATCTGTATCTAAAGTAGCAAATAATTTTTCCAGCTTTATCTTTTGTGATAGTTTCATCAAACAGATATCAAAAGCCTACAGAGCATTAGTCAGGGACAGGGTGATTAGTTTCTCTCTTTATGGATGGGTAATTAATATAAAAAGGATGGAAAAAAATCCTTAATCCCATTACACTTGATCCATCATTTAGCAATGCTTTTTGACTCTTCAAGGTAAAATCTGCATGTGAATTTCCCCAAAGCAATCAAGTCGTCAGTTTCAGAAAATTATAAAATCCCACAGCAAACTGCACATCACTGATATAAAAAAGTGAGGTTTTTGACATTCATCTAAGAGTATCTCATTGAATAAAACTGTTTCAAAGATATCACTTCTAAAATTATTCCTAATAGAACTGACCTAATTTTACTTTAGCTTATGCAATCCAGGATAAAGGCAATACCTGCATAGCAGAAAACATGACATATCAAGAGGGCTAGAAATAAAACTATAGATAATCCTTATGAGTTGGCAAAGGGGTTGTGGCTCATAGAAGAGCATACAGTGTTGCAAAATGACAGAGTAGTCAATTGCATCTTAAACACAGGCCTTTCTCAGAATGCTCAAGATAACCTTTCAAAACCTATGAAATGGATCTATCAAGACTGTATTACTTGATTCACATTTTAAAATATTATTGTTTTGCTTCTTGCCAATTTCTATCTTCTAATGCACCATATATCATATGATTAGGATATGATTCAGATGGACTATGCTAAAATTCATACAAATTGCTGGATGTGGCACATTGCATACACGCGCACATATTAATACATGTTTTTGTTGGAATTTCCTTAACTCTCATTACTCCCCTTTTCATATTCATTTTATTAGAATAAGCAACTGCATCTGTTATAAACTGTGGTTTTACACACACACACACACACACACACACACATATATATAAAACACATAAAATTTACCATCTTAATTGTACAATTCTGTGAGATTAAGTATGTCAACATTATTGTGCAATCCTCACCACCTGTCTCTAGGAGGTTTTCATATTCTGCACTGATGTCTGTACCTTTAACCATCCATATATCAGATTTTGTTTCCTTTTTAAGGCTGAATAATATTTGACTGTACTTATAGATCACATCTTGTTTAGGAATGTGTCTGTTGATGACCACTTGGGTTGCTTTTACCTTCTGGCTCTTGGTAAACAATGCCGCTATGAACATGAATGCACAGATATTTTTGATTCTCTGCTCTCTCTTCTGTTGGTATATTCCCTGAAATGGAGTTGCTGGATCATGTGGTAATTTTGTATTGATTTTTTTAAGGTATCGCCATAATATTTTCCATAAGGTAAATGTGGAAAATATTTTCATTTTACATCCCCATCAGCAATGCACACAGTTGCAATTTCCTCACAAACTAACCAACACTTATTTTCTGCTAGCCTGTTTGCTGGCTTTTTGATAATAGCTATGCTAATGTACACCACCCTTTATGGCAGAAAGCAAAGAACTAAACAGCCTCTTGATGAAACTGAAAGAGGAGACTGAAAACATTGGCTTAAAGTTCAACATTCAGGAAACTAAGATCATGGCATCTGGTCCCATCACTTCATGGCAAATAGATGGGGAAGCAGTGTACACAATAACAGACTTTATTTTTTGGGCTCCAAAAAAACTGCAGATGATGATGGCAGTCATTAAATTAAAAGACATTTGCTTCTTGGAAGAAAAATTTTGACCAACCTAGACAGCATATTAAAAAGCAGAGACATTACTTTGCGAACAAAGGTCCATCTAGTCAAGACTATGGTTTTTCCAGTAATCATGTATGGACGTGAGAATTGGACTGTAAAGAAAGCTCATTGCTGAATTGATTCTTTTGAACTGTGGTGTTGGAGAAGACTCTTGAGAGTCCCTTTGGCCTGCAAGGATATCCAACCAGTCCATCCTAAAGGAAATCAGTCCTGAATATTCATTGGAAGGACTGATGTTGAAGCTGAAACACCAATACTTTGGCCACCTGATGCAAAGACCTGACTCATTTGAAAAGACCCTGATGCTGAGAAAGATTGGAGGTGGAAGGAGAAGGGAATGACAGAGGATGAGACAGTTGGATGGCATCACCTACTCAATGGACATGAGTTTGAGTAAACTTGGGAGTTGGTGATGGACAGGGAGGCCTGGAGTGCTGCAGTCCATGGGGTTGCAAAGAGTTGGACACAACTGAGCGACTGAACTGAACTGAATGGATACAAAGCACTATCTATTTACGGTTTTATTTTTCATCTCCCTAATGACTAGTGATGATGAGCATCTTTTCATGTGTTTACTGGCCATTTGTATACCTTCTTTAGAGAAATGTATATTCAAGTTATTTGCCCATTTTTAATTGGGCTTTTTTGTTTTGTTGTTCTTCTCGAGTTGTAACAGCGATCTTTTGAATACAGAATAATAGGGCATAAATGATGAACTCCTGCCCCACTTCCTAATTTTGATACATCATCATCTTATTAGATGAAGACAATCTTCTATTTTCCCTTTTCCTTCACATCACATTTAAACATAATCAATGCAGGTGTGCTAAGTTGCTTCAGTTTGTCCCACTCTTTGTGACCCTTTGAACTGTAGCCCACCAGGCTCTTCTGTCCATGGTATTCTCCAGGCAAGAATACAGGAGTGGGTTGACATCTCCAGGGGATCTTCCCAACCCAGGGATCAAAATCAAATATTTAATGTCTCCTTCATTAGCAGGTGGACTCTCACCACTAGCACCACCTGGGAAGCCCAAACATAATTAATAATGACTGGGAAATACATCTTTAAATCTTATAATGTCAATACTGAACTTTTAGTAATTTAAGAGAAAAGGTAGATGTTTATTATTAATTAATTTTTGCAATATGGAAGAATTTAAAACAAGCTCTGAATATTAGTTGAATTTAATTCAGTTAGTTAGTTCTCTTAAGTTCATCCTTATGCCTTTATCTGACGGCTTTAAAAAAAGACTTAATTAAGAAATCAGACAACTAGGGATGTGCTGTGTTGTGCTTAGTCGCTCAATCATGTCCGACTCTTTGTGACCCCATGGACTGTAGCCCGCTAGGCTCCTCTGTCCATGGGGATTCTCCAGGCAAGAATACTGGAGTGGGTTGCCATGCCCTCCTCCATGGGATCTTCCCAACCCAGGAATCACACCCAGGTCTCCTTCATTGCAGGCAGATTCTGTACACTCTGAGCCACCAGGGAAGCCCAACTAGTGATAAGAAACTACAAACAAAGAAAAATTTTATGGGGAAAAACCAACCCGGATTAATGCAGCAGGACACAATAAATCATTCTCATCTACTGAACAAATAAATAGATAAACAAAAGAACATATACAACACATTGAAGAATCTATCCCACACTCACATTCTTACAGGGCACAAGAGCAGTCCTCAATATTTGAAAGTCTATTATGTTAAAGAAAAATTAACTCCTGTTTTTCCCGAGAAAGCAAAGAGCCATATTTAGGAATTAAAGTGAGGCAACTTCCATCTCAATTTAATAATTACATTTCTAATCCCAAGAACTGCACAACAATGAAGTGGAAGCTTTGGAAAGGAGTGAGCTCTCCATGCATTTTCAAGGATAAACAAGAGAATCAGAAGCCAGGAGTATCACAAAAGCTTTTTTTTTTTTTTTTTTTTAAATGATTTCTTTTGTTTGCTTTGTTTTTTAACCAGGAGTTTAGACTATATGACCTCCTAAATTCCTTAAAATTCTCATGTTTCTTTGATCCTAAGTCTCATCTACACATTGTACAGAAAATAAAAAGACAAAGTTTTTACCCTAAGGACTGGATAAAGAAATTCAGATGTAAACAAAATAATGACTAACAACAATACAACTATTATATGTAGGTATGAAAGCTCTATACAAAAAATCAGGCGTTATTTAGAAAGTAATTGGTTTTAAAGGCAGATTTTGCCTGTAGTCACAGCCCTAAAACTGAATTGCTTGTATTGTGGCTGGGTTCAAATGCCTCATTCTCTTGTGCTTCAGTGGATTTTTTCAAATAAAATGAAATTTTTACTCTTCAAAGTGTCATCCTATAATTTCTCGTTTGTAGATTGCCAAATATGTGTGTGGGCTTCCCGAGTGGCTTACCAAGCAGGAGAAGTAGGCAATGCAGGAGATGTGGGTTCAATACCTGGGTTGGGAAGATCCCCTGGAGGAGAAAATGACAACCCAATCCAGCATTCTTGCCTGGAGAATTCCACAAAGAGAGGAGCCTGGCTGCCAATAGCCCATGGTGTCACAAAACGACATACACAACTGACTGACTGAGCATGCACACAAATATATATGTACATAAATTTATATATGCAAACATTTATCAGAAATGTATCCTATTATCAATCATTCAATAAAAACTTAGTGATTGAACATCCTAAATTTTCAGAGATACATATTATACTTGATCAACAGAAAATTCAAGTATCTTTAGAAAAAATGGTTGAATAAAGAATAAGTAACATTTGGATCAAAAAAAAATGTTGTCCAAAAATAAAAGTCCATATTGTTACATGAATAAGTTAAATTCATCATTCATGATTTACAATTACACTAAATCCTATATTTTGAAGAATTTTTTAATTGATTTACCAAATGGCCTTTGAAATCTACATAAATTGTGAAGTAACATTGTCTCCTCTTTATTTCACTTTTATTCTAGAATCTTTCAATTCCTGTCAGTTCAAATTTTAAAATACATATACATACATCAATGAGTTTGCAAGGTTCAGAGGTTAAGTGATTCATCCTCTGATGTTTCAGAGGTTTATATACATATATATTTATTTCTCACTGCCTTTATTCTAGTTTGGATTTTTCCATCTTAAGGCATCTTTCAATAGCAACAAACATAAGTCATGTGGTTACCTACATCCACATTTTAAAACAGTCAATATATGGCCATATCCTGGGGGGGGGGGGGGGGAATCAATCTTCTTAAGACTTGTCATCAAAGACTTTCACAATTAGTTCTATTGGTAGTTAGAATAGGAAAAAGGAGTCCAGAATGGCAGTGGCTAAAAGACAAAGGGAAAAGCCTAGGAAAATAGAACAAAGGAAAGTCTGAAGACTGGAGTGAAAACCTCAGATAAAACAAACAGCCCTCCTGGCTAGGTCAATTTACATAGGGCAGGCTCTGGGCGGAGGAGGAAAAAACATATAAAAAGAAGAGCCAAAATTGGGTCGGGGCTTCTCTTCACACCTTTTGGGTCAGCCCACCCTCACACTGGAGGATGTATTTTCCTTTGCTTTCTAAAAAAAAAAAAAAGATATTTTTGAGCTGCAACATGGAGCTGTCACACTGGTTCATCCAAGGAAATTACATGGGGCTGTAACACTGATCTGTCCTTCACTTCAAATTTTTGTTGCAAAGAGACAGAACTGAGGAAATTACAAACTCCCCCAAAAGTTCCAGAATATGTTTCTTTACACTATATGAGGCCATCACTACCATGACATGCCTTACACTTGTCAGTTTCTGAGTGTTTGATCATACTTTCTCTTCCACCTATAGTCCTGCCCTGCTCTCATCTACTGATGTTCTATCACTTTCAAAATCTTCTAAATATCACCTCAACCATTTTTCATTCAAACACATTATCTGTGAATTAAGTATCTGAAAGTAATCAACTGCACTTTAAATTGTATAAATTATATGAATTTTATTAGAACAGTTATATTTATAATGCCTTTCCCCCTAGAAACTTAGTCTCTTAAGAGGGATTACAACCATTTATTAGTTTTTGTTCCTCTTTGGGTTTTTTTTTTTGTTTTTGTATATATTTCTTTGCTAGTAAGTGATCAGAAATAAGTATTGAATTGAACTCTTTTTACAACTGAGAAAACAAAAGTGAAGACTGTTAAAAAGTCTTGCAGAAGATTAGACTGGGCATTATTGGGTGATTCTAAGAATAGAAACTGGGCTAACCAGTGACTGCAGTCTGGTGATCTTACATTGGAGAACATTCATCCCCAGGTAACCTAATTTTTTTTGACAGTAGGCAATGCTTTGCAACTCTAGTACAAAAATAATTACTTAAAGAAATTGTAATGTGAGTCTAATTTATTAGAATTATACTCTTTAGTTTTTAAAACTAGATTTCTGAAAATTTCACGGAAGGTAAAAGCTAATTATTCCTAATTTAAAGCTGAAGTTTAATACAATATTTGTCTAATTATATATTCTTCTTGGACTATAAATTCAGGCAAATCTTGATATTTTAGAGACACAAAAATAAGTTAGTTACTGTTTATAATGTTATATGAAATTCCTGCTTGAGACTAACTCACACCATGAGACTGCTTTATATTGTTTGATTTGAAATTATAGTCAATGATTAAGTAAAATATTCATATTTGTCTTGTTAAACTTAAAATGCCTATTTTTATGTGAGACTATGGAAGAATGAATAAGAACCAAATATAGGTGACTAATCTGAGGACCATCTCTACATATCTGTGTCAATAAGCAAGTAGATAAAACACTGTGTCTCATCTCTATAATAAGGATTATAATGCTTACCTCAGTGGAAGGTCATAAGGATTAATTAGTATGTATAAAACATTTTGAATGTGAAAAGCTATTTTTGACTGCATACATGTATAAAGATATGCATTATACCATCCCTAAGAATAATTTATCAAGTGGTACTAGTCAATGAGAAACCCTTAAAATACAACCCATATAAAGAACAATGGTTCTTTTACTGGAAATATGTCAAGATACTTGGAGCTTATAATTATCACAAAGCCAGTAGTTACTCTTAAAACTCTTCCTAGACTTGATATTTTCAATGATGTTGAGTAGTTTATGGTGACCATGTTACAGTAGTTATTCAAATTAAAAACTCTAAGATATAAAAGACCTTATATATCCATATGTGCATGTGCTCAACTGCTCAGTCTTGTCTGATGCCTTGTGACCCCATGGACTGTAGCCTACAAGGCTCTCCTGTCCATGGCACTTTCTAGGCAAGAATAGTGGAGAGGGTTGCCATTTCCTATGCCAGGGGATCTTCCCGACCCAGGGATTGAACCCCTGTCTCTTGCATCTGCTGCATTACCAGGCAGACTCCCTAACACTGTGCTATATATACACAAGGTTAATCATTTAACAATACAGTTAAATGGAAAATGACAGTGGAAGATGTCAAGCACAATTTTACAAACACAAGTAAGTGACTTCAGGTTATTAACTGTAGAAAAGTCCCCCTTTGCTTTCCCATATGATTAATATACATATCTTTAAAAATCCCTGTTGTTTCAGGGACTAAAACTTTGCCCTCTTAGGCCACTGCTCCAAAGTTCTGGCTTGGTTTAGGTGTAAAATCTTAGCTAAGGAAATGAATTGGCTGCACAAAAATTTCAGGCTTTAGATGCTTGAGTTAAACAATCATGCTGTTTACCAAATCACCACACATTAAAATACTTTGTGGTCTTGGTAGCTGAAGATAGCATTAAAGTACAACTTTGCTATCTAAATGGACTTAGTGAGAGCTGTCTGAGCTGAGAATTATTTTCCTGTAAAAGTAGATCTGGATCATCTTCATAAAACATAAGGAAAAACAAACATACACAGCCTACAAGTTTAACACTACAGAGAAAGGGCACAGAAATTTCCCTTGGAAAAATCTAAAAACAGACATTACTTATCTATCATCATACTAAATGAAAAAAATCTTAATATTTTACCCAGGATACATCTAATTTTTCTTCAGCATAACTTAAAAGTCCACAGGATAAATTAATTGCAAAATGTATTACCAGGTAAATAAATAATTTGACCCACCCAGAGTGATATTGGATATATGCCAATTCAACAACAGAGGAGAGATTTAAAAGATGTTGTTGTTGTTTTATTTTAAAGTAGTCAATCTCAAACTATTATTTCTGATAGTAGATAGTAGGGTTATTTTTTCTGTTGAGGGTTCTTAATTTATGACAATATTACCATATTATTAACAAAGGAGAAAGAACACCCTTTGAATTGTCTATGGCAAAGAAATGTAATTTGCTAGACGTTTTCTGTGCATAAATAATTCTTTCAAAACAAAATGTTTCCACAATAAAATAGTACTATCATAGCCTTACTTAATGAACTGTTTTCTCAATACACTTAAAATCTTTATATGATTTTAGCAATCTTATTTCAAATTTAATTTGATGGTTTTTATAGGAAAAAATATGAGCATGGAGACTTTTTGCCTCCTATAGGGAAATCATCTTTCATCATTTTACATTATAATTGTTATGAAGAGTTATATGAGGTTGTTTATGTTTAAAGTTATACTATTATTTTGCCTACCTAAAATTTGCTTTATACATAATACATTGAGGGTAGTCAACAAGATAGGTGAAAGAATTTAATAAGTACAACCTTCCAGCTATAGAGAAAAAAAAGTCAAAGTGATGTCACGTACACTTAAGGAATGTAGTCAATAATATTGTAACGACACTGTAAGGTAATAGATGGTAACTGAACTTATTGTGGTGATTATTTCATAACATGTAAAATATCAAAACTCTATGCTATACACCTGAAACTGATTCCTCAAAGGCTGAAGTATTTGTTATTGTTATAATACTGAAAATAGAGCAATTATGCTTCAATATTTTTATTCCAGAATCTAGAGATATTCATACTTTATGCTTTCTATCTCATTACAGAATAATTGGATTTCCATACTACATACACTTTTAAAATATGTTTTTTAATGCAGTTTAATATATAACATCACACTGGATTAAATTTTCCAAAAATTATAGTACTTGGGATAGTGTGGGCAAGGGGTGTTTTAAATCTTTGTCTTCTAAAGATTAACACATTTCATTTATATTGTTTTGCTACATAAGTTAGCAAATACAAAGGCAGACAGTATAACAGAGTAGAGCTTCACTGAGTTATCAACACTCATTTTAATTCCAGCTTTATAAATGATATTATGATTGCAGGCCTACATTTCAAACCTTCAGTGCCTTAAAGAAATATATCTGGGTTATGGGAATCGACTCTGTGAGACTGTTGGGAAAGAAAAATAAAGAGTGCCTTTATAGATAGATACTAGACAAATGTAAGATATAATCTATCAGAACATAATTTTCTTTATTTTACAATGAAGCTACATGGCTACATCTCATGTGCCAAAATGCCCCAAGATAGTTCATATATCCACTGAGAATATTACATTTAGAGAACTATAATTACTAGTTAGTAATTTAATTTTCCTAAGAGGCAAATACTGTATCACTCACTTTCTGAGAAAAATAGTAACCAATTTTAAATGCAACTTAGACATTTTATAGACTGTTGCTGCATTTTTTGAAAATATAGCTTAAGCTGGTAAATTCTGTATCTTAAAGGATAATTTTAATCTCATATTTATCACATTTATTCATAACCTAAGATATGCAAAAGCAAAGGAATCCCTAAATATTCTGTTTTTTTTTTCTCCCTTAGAAGTATATATCACAATGGAAGGAAAAACACATATTAAAATTGCATACATTTAAGCATACATTACATTATATGAAAAATATTTATTTCCTCTTTTAAATTTATTAAGTGAAGCCTAAAGCGATATAGTTTATAAAATAGAAATAGTTTTAAATAGTAGAAATAGTTTTAAATAGTTTAAAATAGTTTTACAATAGTTTTTATTTTTTTATTTTAATTTTTTTTTTCACTTATTTTTATTAGTTGGAGGCTAATTACTTTACAATATTGTAGTGGGTTTTGTCATACATTGACATGAATCAGCCATGGATTTATATGTATTCCCCACCCCGATCCCCCCTCCCACCTCCCTCTCTACCCGATCCCTCTGGGTCTTCCCAGTGCACCTAGGCCCGAGCACTTGTTTTTAAATTAGTTTGGGACTTCCTTTTAAAGTTCATTCCTAAGTTCTGAAAAATTTCTTAGGTCATTGAGTAAACTTTCTTATAGATTTGTGAACATATTTCACTTTATTTAAATGATAAACTTTGTGGAAGCAATGTTGTCTCATGGAGGGATGGAGAATTTTAACATCTGTGCTTTGTGATATGTTCTGCATATTTGCAAGGATAAATATAATTCAGGAGCTCTGATTATATGAACTAGAAATAAATATATGAAATTGGTGAGATAGCTTATTACAATTCTCTGTTAGCAGATTTAACTTAAAATAGTTTTCTTGTATTCTGGGATTCTTTATCATGCAGATTTACCTTCATTATCATGTCTATTTACCTTTGGACTTTTAGGTATTTTTTTCAACATTTTTCATTCCATGTGATGTACAGATTGATATTAAATGTGAATATGTGAATTAAAAATATATTTGACATTCAAGGAAGTACTTGTCTAATTATATGCAATATTTTGTTGAAAAACATATCACATGGTCTTAAGTTTAAAAACAAGTCTGCTATTTACAAATGTAAATAAATGTTTCATATAAAATGCACTATTCTACAAAAGTAATGTATAAATATCATCATGTTTAAACACGTGAAAGATAAATCTCCAAATAAGGGCACATCCTAGTGTGTCTATTCATTTGGGGCACATTCTCATTCTAAGAGAAATAATAAAGCAACTGCAGAGATTTGCCTATACAAATCAAGGCATGCCTGATTGCATTCTGAACAAGTCTCTGGAGATGTATGCCTACAGCATCCTTTATCAGAAAATGAAGAAAAAAGTAACTTTAAATACTGGATTTCAGTGGGGTCAGGCATTCCCGACGGACTGCTAGTTGGGTATTTAGGATGCTGAAAATAAGATCTATGCCAGAGAGTTGATTGGAGGCAAAGTCTAAAGTTAGAATTAGGCCCAAACAGGAACAAAGATTTACTTAGACATCTTTCAATATTGTCTATATCTCTTCTCTCCTTAAGGGAGAAAGTATGCTTTATATCTTGATAGTGTCTGTAATGTCATATCCTTAAACTATTGTAAAAATTAAACACCAGGAAGAAATTAAATATTTCATGATACTTGCTAGTCATCTTTTTTGTCCACCATAGGCTGGCTCACCTTCACACAGCTATCTCAATATTGCACATGAAAAGTATATAAGATAAACAAAGAAGGCAAAAAAAATCCAAGGACAGAAGTGAATCTGGTGACTATTGATTAAGCACTAGCCGTTTCTTCAGATATAACACACTTAGAATTAATGGTATCAATTTTAAGTAGTGAAATTAATACTAAAGTTTATGATATATAATAATTACTTCTAAGATATTACATGAATATAGGTAGAGATTAGTGAATACAGGTAGAGATAAGTGAAATGATTTAAAGTAAAAAGTCAAACAAATAAGGATTGTTCTAGTCTTTATGTTTTAACACATACTGATTCTCATGGTGGCGGCAGTAGTATGTAGATGTGTTACTTAGGTATTTTTTATAACCTAAATACATAGCTTTATGTTCTGAGGGTACAAAGGCTTAAGGGTCCATTTTGCTCTTCAAATAAATTATAAATTCTATATCATTCAATCTGTTTAGAGCCTGACAGCCACTGACATATCAATTTATCTTTTGTGTAGCTAAGAGGTACTACTAAGTGTTCACTGAACTTTTCCCCATTTGTTCACTTCAGTTTACGTGGTTCCCAATGCCCAAGATGTTTTTCAACCCTCTTTCCCATCTTGTTATATGAAAGTTTTAATAAAGCTTTAAGATCTATCTCAAATGTTATCTGGTAAATACGTACTTAGTTAGCTATGAATCTCAATAAATAAACTGCTTGTAACACATTTAACCTACAAAGTTTTCAAAGACTTTTACAGTCTTTTTAACATGGACTAGAGAGCTGCAACTCACAGAAATGCAATACTATATTACTATTTTTTGCTAATGAAATGATCATTCTAATTACAAATTTCATAATGTTATGATTGAATATGACATGTTATAACATGACTATATTTCATAGAGAATGAAAACTGAGTCACCATTATGTATAACTATTTCAAATTTACATAGAAACTTTGAAGTTGCTTGAAGTTTGTTTATTAGAAAGATAATAACTTAGTTATAAATTTATTTCAAGTGACCTACATATATATGTTTATTTTCTTTAAAATATTTCTATTTGCCACTTCATGGCAAATAGATGGGGAAACGGTGGCTGACTTTATTTTTGGGGGCTCCAAAATCACTGCAGATGGTGATTGCAGCCATGAAATTAAAAGATGCTTACTCCTTGGAAGGAAAGTTATGACCAATCTAGACAGTATATTAAAAGGCAGAGACACCACTTTGTCAACAAAGGTCCATCTAGTCAAGGCTATGGCTTTTCCAGTAGTCCTGTATGGATGTGAGAGTTGGACTATAAAGAAAGCTGACTGCAGCATTGATGCTTTTGAACTGTGGTGTTGGAGAAGACT
The DNA here is from genome assembly GCF_023699985.2 of Odocoileus virginianus. Taxonomy (NCBI): domain Eukaryota; kingdom Metazoa; phylum Chordata; class Mammalia; order Artiodactyla; family Cervidae; genus Odocoileus; species Odocoileus virginianus. Next base: position 21,859,617 of record NC_069698.1, read on the forward strand.
CTTGAGAGTCCCTTGGACTGCAAGGAGATCCAACCAGTCCATCCTAAAGGAGATCAGTCCTGGGTGTTCACTGGAAGGACTGATGTTGAAGCTGAAACTCCCAATATTTTGGCCACCTGATGCGAAGAGCTGACTCATTTGAAAAGACCGTGATGCTGGGAAAAATTGAAGGCAGGAGGGGAAGAGGTGGCAGAGGATGAGATGGTTGGATGGCATCACCGAGTCAATGGACATGAGTTTAGGTAAACTCTGGGACTTGGTGATGGACAGGGAAGCCTGGCATGCTGTGGTTCACGGGGTCACAAAAAGTCAGACATGACTGAGCGACTGAACTGAACTGAACATATATATGTTTATTTTCTTTAAAATATTTCTATCTCCATCCACATAATATATATAGCTATTTGACATTATAGTCACACTATTTAACTTACAAATATGTTGCTGTTAATGATTATCAACCAATACATGATTCATATAAGAAGAAATCTTGATGACTTACTGGTAAATATATTTGCTGTGTAATTTTAATCTATAAGTAAAAGCTGAAATCCTAAGATTGAATCCCAAGTAATACTATAATATGTAAACTCTAGAGGTACTACTATTTTAAAATATTGCTAGTAAATAATGTAACTCATTGAAATTATGTTATTGGCAGACAAGCTGTTCTTTTTATAAACCCTAGAAATACAGACCTCAACAGTATTTTTTTAATAGCAGGTATCTATTAAATAATTTTCACTCAGCTTTTGAAACTTCAAAATTATGGTCCTTATAGTTAAGCCTAATGCTACAAGAATCATTTAATTAACAGGTAAAATGAGCAAAAATATTTGGAAGTGTAATCCTATGCAAACATAAAGAAATTTTCTGATACATTTGTAGGTATAAAAGGTCATCATTTATTGCATGGTGATCAAGAATATTTGGTAAACACTCTACATAAATCCCTTCAATTAGGATTATTTGCATGTAGCAGAATTCTTATTACAACATTCATATTTTTCCTGTTGAAGCACATCTTTGATCACATATGCATTCTTTCCCTCATAATGACATAGATTTTGAGATGGACTTAAAGACTAAATTTTAAGAGCTCACTCACACCCCAGAATATAAGCAGGAACTTTACCTATTGTGTAAACTGTTAAATGCCTATCAGTTAGAACATACCAGTTCTATCTAGTGAGCTCAGAAAATATTTGTGCAACAAATAGTTTTTGATTTGAAAAAAAAAAAAAACTACTTAGTTTTCCTGTTTATATCCTGATTTAATATATCCTTATCTTCCTACCTGCATCAACAATATGACTTAGATGACATATTTTATGTCTAAGTATGTCTATATCTATATATATATATGCCTTATGTCTATGACTCAGACATCTCTTTCAGCAGACAAATACATCTCACACTTTATTCTTGTTGATTAAACTCAGAATAACTGACAGGATGTTCTATGTACTTGACCTAGAATATAATAGACTGTGTCCCTGAGCCCTGAAACTGTAGATGCCCCATGCTTAGAGGGATAGCATGCTAACCAAGCTTTTTCAGTGGGGATCTCAAATCTGGCAGAGGGTTTTAGGAAACTGGAAGCCCCAGGACCACCCTGTGGAATACAGAATCAAAAGGGAACCCCTCTGCTGACCTCCTTCCAGATTCCACATAGCATAAACACTCAACCAGGGAAAATGAGCTGTTTGACACCTGCCCCTTCAATTTTCCAACTAAATCCTTGAAAATATTTGTTCATTTTTTTTCCCACAGCTCTAAAGTAAATGTTTAAAACTTGAATATACTGACATTCATATCAGCAAAACCAATCAATAAATGCTGTGATATAAAATGTTTTCTGGTTCAGCTAAAGTGATCAATAATAGAAAACAGCAGAGCATAGTTTTTTATAACAGAATGAGACAAATAGAATTAGTATCTCATCTATATTATATTTAATAGAATCAAGACAAAAAATGGCTTTACCGAGAGACACATCTGTCCTGCAGCTTTCCGAGCTACCTTTGGCTTTGAGACAGACAGTCCACAGAAAAAGGAAACTGGCTAGAAATTTAGGGTTCATGTAAAAGACATGGTACAAATTATTCCATCACTTTCACTTTACATTCAGGACAGGAGTACTGTTTATTTCCTCTTTCTCCCATTAGATGTGAAACTCTTCCAATTATTAAATTCCTTAGCTGATTATATAATTCCTTAGAGCCTTATTCTACATTGGAGCACTAATTATTGCATAAATGTCAATTCCTTAAGGATTTATGCAAGCTTAAACAAAATAACAACTGAGTATTTTAAACTTGAAATAGTGATTTAAATTTTATCTGAAAGCATAAACAGAAGAAAATATCCAAGAAAAATTTCACTAAGGATCATGAATAAGAGGGCTTCTCTATTAGATATTTAAATATCTCCTTTTAAAAAAGTCTACATATTGAGCGGTAAATACACAGTCTTCTAGATAATTCTAATGTAGATGTAGATGTGCACAGGTGTGAGTGTGTGTGTGTATTTGCATTGGTTCATGTGAACTGTGTATAGGCAGCTTAAAAAACAGTGAGAAATTATAGTTTTGTTTTTCATAAGAAAGAGCTTTATTTGAAAAAATAAAATTAGGATCCTTATTTTGTATTCATCACAATGAATTCCAGATGCATAAAAGGGTTAAATGAGAATTAAAATTATAGAAATGAAAATATAAGAAGATGTGAATAACCAATTTTAAGATTGAGAAGAAATTTCTAAGCATAAGAGTAATGGAGAAATATTACATGGATTTATTGTATAACAGCATAAATATTGACAGTAAAACATGGGAAGTATTGAAAACTCTCATTCAGAAGAAAGAAGAAATTTAAAACATAAGTAATATTCCATCTCAATAATAATAAAAAAATCAATATTTTGATGCCATTTTCAGCTACCAACCTTCCCCTGCATATGTATGCATATGTGTATATATGTATATATAGGTGGATATCTACATCTATCTATATTTAATCATATTAATGATTATTTTTAAATAGCAAAGTTAAATTGCTAAAAACAATTTCAAAGAATAAAACTTTGTGAAAGCAAATTGTCAAAATTATAATGTCTGTGTGTGGTTTTTATTAATGGTATACTTTTAATTTCAGAAATTTCCTCTCCTAATATGACATGATTTCTAATGAAACATTTATGTAAAATATATATTATAAAACTTTAAACAGTATGAACTGTAAACAACACTAGAATAGTTAATAACTTATGTTGTATTGCTTACTTAGACTCTGATGCAGTCACTACAAAATTATTTTTGAAATCTATTGATACGGAATAAAGGTAGAAATACAAATGGTTAAATTAGAAAAAAGCATGAAGTGCATTCACAGTCAATTGATGAGATATATAGAGACACATATGCTACTGGTTTGAATGTAAACTATTTTGTTTAAATAGCTCTCAGATCTCACACTCACTCTCACAATATTCCTCTCCTCCTTCCCACACACAAATGTCATTCCCTCACAAACACACCACCTACATGGTCACAATAGAACACCAAAATTAAAAAGGTCAGTCTCCAATATGATTAATTTTTATTCCTATTGTCAGAATTTTCTCCTCCAAATTATCAAGGAATATTTTGAATACTCCTTTTCTGAATGCAATAACATTAGAAAGAATGTATGACAGAAGGTTATCTGCATAGTCACATTTGGTAGCTAAAAGAGAATATAGAAGGAAATTTGGTGGGAGGAGGTGTATGACCTCAAAACTGTACAGTCATTCAGTGCTAAGGAACATCAGAAAAACCTGCTCTGATGAACAAGATAAAGTGCTGTAAGTCAATGCAGCAGAAGAGAATCTAATAGCCCCAGTCATCACAGATTCAATCAAAAGCAGGGTAAAGGGAGCAGGCAATGGGTCCACATGCAAGTTACCATAACTACAGTCTCCTTCGGGCATACATTTTTGCATATGCATGATGTACCCACCAACCTAACACACTCATATGTGTGCACAGACACAGCCTCCAGTTAAGAGTAATCACAGACATGGAAAATATGCACGAAAGTAGACTAGCACTAAATAGTACTATATAGGCTAGTATTAATAATATGAAATAGGTTTAGGCTAAACTAGTATTAAAAAGTTGAAAGATGAATTAATAATACATAAAATAGTCACTAGGTCTTCTCTCCTCAAGGGAAGAGAGAAAATAAGAAATGAAACAATTTGAGATTTATAACATATATAATTTAGATTACAAGGGATTTTTAAAATACTGCCATTAGAAACAACAGATATTTGAAACCAAATTAACCTTTTCCTAACGCATATAATATGTGATAAGCTAAAAGCCCTTTAATATACTAAATTTGTCAATCCAAATAGTAATAAAATATTGCTTTAAGCTCTACGCTAATATGTCTCAAATCAATGTGCCCTGAGGTATAAACCTGTAACAACATAGGCCGGTCTAGTTGCTGGCTTACCTTAAGTGCATTAGAATGCAGCACATTGTGTTAGGCAGATTGGATGATGAAGGGCAAGCGCTTGTTAAATTTATGAGAAACAGGATATAAGCAGTCTCAAATGAAACTATACTTTTCAAAAGTTTCTTCACAAGTTATCTCAAACTAGAAACATATGCCTCCAAATAAGAAATATGTCTGATAAAAAGCTAATTTTCTAGCTTATCCTCCCCAACCTCTTCCACACAAGAACCACCAAAATACTGATACTAATAGTAATGTGTACTGTCTCAAGCATCTTAATCTTTTACATGATTAAAGGAGCACAAGATAAAATGCTTAACATCCTTTAGTGACTATTAAGATCACCAACAGAGTTTTTTTATATATATATATATATATATATATGTAAATGCTGAGGTCTCAAACACAGAGATTCTGACTTCACTGGCTAGGAGTGATTTGCTATTTTAGTGGTATGCAAAGGTAAAATCACTCACCTGATTTTATTTTTTTTTAATTTTTTTAAAATTATGTTCTTTTTTTTTTTTTCATTTATTTTTATTAGTTGGAGGCTAATTACTTTACAACATTGCAGTGGTTTTTCACCTGATTTTAAAATCAATCCTGATTTCAGGATCTCTCAAGGTGATTTTGACATTCAGATTGGGTCAGAGTTCATTGGGCCATGGAATCCAATAGACATTATTTTATAACTTGGACATTTTTTTTTTTAATCTCTCTGACTCAGTTCTGTTGTTATAAAACTGAGATTTTAGTAGAATCTAACCAATAGAACTACTATGTGTAAGAAATGAGATCTTGTTTGTAGAGAAACTATAGCAGTGAGCTGCAGAGAAATCAAATACTCTGTGTATCTGTTTTTGTAACATACCACATACAGGCAAATAATGATACAGAACTAACCAGTGTCATAATTTATGCCTATACTAAATCCATTCAGAGTTTTACTTACCAGCAATAACACCTATTTGCTTTAAAACAAGTAATGAGAAACCCCGAGGACTTCAAATTTCTACAAAAAGATCAACTCTATTAGGGATGCATGCCACAAGAAGGCTATCCAGGATGAATAAACAGCCTTGGCAGTGAAAATGGTGAGGGAACCTCTATGGGTTGTTTTGTTTTGTTTTTTGCTTTTTTTTGCTTTTGTTTTTAATAATGGAGTGAGGAGTTGATGTGTGCAGCTTCCCAATGACTAGGAACTCTTAGACAATCTGTTGAGAAGATCAATGCCTTTATTTGGAGACATAACCCATTATATCTACTACTGTGGGCAGGAACCCCTTAGAAGAAATGGAGTAGCCATCATAGTCAACAAAATAGTCTGAAATGCAGTACTTGGATGCAGTCTCAAAAAAGACAGAATGATCTCTATTCTTTTCCAAGGCAAATCATTCAGTATCATGGTAATCCAAATTTATGCCCCAACCAGAAACGCTGAAGAAGCTGAAGTTTAATGGTTCTATGAAGACCTACAAGACCGTCTAGAACTACCACCCAAAAAAGATATCCTTTCCATTATAGGGGACTGGAACGAAAAAGTAGGAAGACAAGAAACACCTAGAGTAACAGGCAAATTTGGCCTTGGAGTACAGAATGAAGCAGGGGAAATGCTAATAGAGTTCTGCCAAGAGAACGCACTGGTCATAGCAAACACCCTCTTCCAACAACACAAGAGAAGACTCTACTCATGGACATCACCAGATGGTCAACACAGAGATCAGATTGATTATATTTTTGCAGCCAAAGATGGAGAGGCTCGATACAGTCAGCAAAAACAAGACCAGGAGCTGACTGTGGCTCAGGTCATGAACTCCATATTGCCAAATTAAGACTGAAACTGAAGAAAGTGGAGAAAACCACAAGACCATTCAGGTATGACCTAAATCAAATCCCTTATGATTATACAGTGGAAATGAGAAATAGATTTAAGGGGCTATATAGACAGAGTGCCTGATGAACTATAGATGGAGGTTCATGACATTGCACAGGAGACAGGGATCAAGACCATCCCCAAGAAAAAGGAATGCAAACACAAAATGGCTGTCTGAGGAGGCCTTACAAATAGCTGTGGAAAGAAGAGAAGTCAAAAGCAAAGGAGAAAAGAAAACAGATTCCCATTTGAACGCAGAGTTCCAAAGAATAGCAAGGAGAGATAAGAAAGCCTTCCTCAGTGATCAGTGCAAAGAAATAGAGGAAAACAATAAATAAGAAAGACTAAAGATCTCTTCAAGAAAATTAGAGATACCAAGGGAATATTTCATGCAAAGATGGGCTCAATAAAGGACAGAAAGAGTATGGACCTAACAGAAACAGAAGATATTAAGAAGAGGCGGCAAGAATACACAGAACTGTACAGAAAAGATCTTTATGACCCAGATAATCACGATGGTGTGATCACTCACCTAGAGCCAGACATCCTGGAATGTGAAGTCAAGAGAGCCTTAAGAAGTACCACTATGAACAAAGCTAGTGCAGGTGATGGAATTCCAGTTGAGCTTTTCAAATCCTAAAAGATGATGCTGTGAAAATGTTGCACTCAATATGTCAGCAAATTTGGAAAACTCAGCAGTGGCCACAGGACTGGAAAAGGTCAATTTTCATTCCAACCCCAAAGAAAGGCAATGCCAAAGAATGGTCAAACTACTGCACAATTGTGCTCATCTCACACGCTAGTAAAGTAATGCTCAAAATTCTCCAAGCCAGGCTTCAGCAATACGTGAACCATGAAATTCCAGATATTCAAGCTGGTTTTAGAAAAGGCAGAGGAACCAGAGATCAAAGTGCCAACATCCACTGGATCATCAAAAAGCAAGAGAGTTCCAGAAAGACATCTATTTCTGCTTGATTGACTATGTCAAAGCCTTTGACTGTGTGGATCACAATAAACTGGAAAATTCTGAAAGACATGGGAATACCAGACCACCTGACCTGTCTATTAAGAAACCTGTATGCAAGTCAGGAAGCAACAGTTAGAACTGGACATAGAACAGACTGGTTCCAAATAGGAAATGGAGTACGTCAAGGCTGTATATTGTCACCCTGCTTATTTAACTTTTATGCAGAGTGCATCATGAGAAATGCTGGGCTGGAGGAAGCACAAGCTGGAATCAAGACTGATGGGAGAAATATCAATAACCTCAGATTTGCAGATGACACCACCCTTATTGCAGAAAGTGAAGAAAAACTAAAGAGCCTCTTGATGAAAGTGAAAGAGGAGAGTGAAAAAGTCAACTTAAAGCTCAACATTGAAAAAACTAATATCATGGCATCTGGTCCCATCACTTCATAGCAAATAGAGAAACAGTGGAAACAGTGACTAACTTTATTTTTCTGGGCTCAAAAATCACTGCAGATCGTGATTGCAGCCATTAAATTAAAAGACACATACTCCTTGGAAGGAAAGTTATGACCAACCTAGACACCATATAAAATGCAGAGACATTACTTTGCCAACCAAGGTCCATCTAATCAAGGCTGTGTTTTTTCCAGTAGTCATGTATGGATGTGAGATTTGAACTACAAAGAAAGCAGAGCTCCAAAGAATTGATGCTTTTGAACTGTAGTGTTGGAGAAGACTCTTGAGAGTCCCTTGGACTGCAAGGAGATCCTATTAGTCCATCCTAAAGGAAATAAGTCCTGTGTTCATTGGAATGATTGATGTTGAAGCTGAAACTCCAATGCTTTTGCCACCTGATGAGAAGAGCTGACTCATTTGAAAAGACCCTGATGCTGGGAAAGATTGAGGGCAGGAGGAGAAGGGGGACCACAGAGGATGAGATGCTTGGCTGGCATTACCGACTAAATGGATATGGGTTTGGGTGGCCTCCAGTAGTTGGTGATGGACAGGGAGGCCTGGTGTGCTGGGATTCATGGGGTCGTAAAGAGTCGGACATGATTGAGCAGAACTGAACTGAACCCATAAGTTTATTAACATTTGAGAGAGTGTGTTCATCTTCTAATTTGGGCTGAAATATCAAAGGGCTCCTAAACTAGATAAACATTTTTAAGTTTTCAGTACAAAAATATATATATTTATATATATAGTGAGAGTAAATAAAAGGGCAAAACGATCAGTGAGTGGGCTTCCCTGGTAGCTCAGCTGGTAAAGAATCTGCCTACAATGCAGGAGACCCCAGTTGGATTCCTGGGTTGGGAAGATCACATGGAGAAGAGATAGGCTATCCACTTCAGTATTCATCGGCTTCCCTGGTGCCTCAGACAATAATGAATCTGCCTGCAATGTGGGAGACCTGAGTTTGATCCCTGAGTTGGGAAGATTCCACTGGTGGAGGGCATGGTAACCCAGTCCAGTATTCTGGCTTGGAGAATCCTTGTGGACAGAGGAGACTGGTGGGCCTACTGTCCATGGGTTTCAGAGTCAGACATGACTGAATGACTAAGCACAGCACTACAGTAAGAAGGCCAGATCAGATAGGTACAAAACCAGAGTTGAAAAAAAAAGAAAAGAAAAATCCAATCTTGTCAACAAAGACACTTTGTAGGGAAGGATTTCAAAGAATAGGAGTGAGGCCAGGGTTACAGTGATGCATGAGTAAAGGAAAGCTCAAAATTAAATAATGAGAGGAATCTGAGCAGTCTCTGTGGCATGCCCTGAAACAGGGACAATATCAATCTGAAGACTAAGCTGGAGATATGTATATAATTTCACACCCATGCTCATTTGCTCTTTGTTACATCTTTGTGTTCCAATCTGTCATTGCTCTGCTCGTGGAACTTGAAGGCAAATTCCAAGATGTGAGTGAGACTCAACAAATGAAGTAGAACTTTGCCCTTTCACATAATTAGATGGTGTACCTGAATTACATTCTGTTAAACATGCTTGCCATCTGATTTATTTTCTTAATGGATTGAATTTCATCAAACAAGTGAAATCCTAGCTCAGCAAATTGGTAAGGGCAATTATCACACCTATATGCTAACTGTTTTATAATGTATTAAGAAAAATATTTTCTCTTCAAAAGGAAGATTTATGGCTTCTCAGAAATATTATCACATAAAAATAAGTGATTATTTTGTTACTGACACCTATAGTTTAAATGTCCTTTAAAAATGCATTATCTCTATCTGTGTAGTAATGTCTTTTGTACATCATTTCCCAGCAGCAGTAAGACTGTATACATCATCTTCCTCCTCTGTCTGCCCTTTATAACAAAGGCCCCTTATGAAAAACCTCTTAGTTCTCCAGGGTCACTACTTATTACGGTAAATACAGACAAAAAGGTCCTGTCATCCTATAAAATCTTTCAGTTTCTGAAAGCTAAAATTTAATTCCCTGTGCAAATTTAAATATAACTCAAGAATAGAACAGCTTCTCTATGTAGTTGATAGGATTATGACAAAAGGGTAGAAGAATTGATTTTCAACTGAAGTGAGAAATTAAGTTAACCTTAACCTTCACTCGGATATACATGCTGGTGTACCAGAAAAGATCATGTAGCTTCTTTCTAGTTATCAGAAAATTCAACCTACCAATATCCATTGTTAAGACACTGTGAAAATAGACAGGGTGATAGTCTGTGCTTGAGAGAATTGTGACGCTCTGATACTCTGAATACAATGGTCCATTTGCTGTTTAACAGATTCAGACAATAAATACAAAGAATTTTATGCAGATTATGTAAACTAGGTGGACTAAATGGATGCTTTTAAAAATTAAAAGTAAACATATTTATAATGTTGAAGTCAAGTGAAGTCAAGTCGCTCAGCCGTGTCCGACTCTTTGTGACCCCGTGAACTGTAGCCTACCAGTCTCCTCCGTCCATGGGATTCTCCAGGCAAGAATACTGGAGCGCGTTGCCATTTCCTTCTCCAGGGGATCTTCCCGACACAGGGATCGAACCCGGGTTTCCCGCATTGGGGGCAGACGCTTTAACCTCTGAGCCACCAGGGAAGCCCCAATACTTATTAGTTCTTTATCTGTCTTATTTTAAAAGGTTGTGCTAAAATGACGCTCTTTGAACTTGGACAATTCTTTTCAGCATTACGGTTTACTATATGTTCCAACTACAGAACGACTTCATGGAACACTTTTTGAGAGATTGCTGGTCTCCCAAAGGTGCGAGGGAGTCTCTGAGGATATAATCATCCTCTCTCTACCCTACTTTCCCACACAACTGAAGAGGAGTGGGTGAGAAATGGAAGATAAACTTCTCAAAAAATAGTTAAGCACTCCAGAGGAAGAAATGCTCCATAACCTGCAAGAGGATGACTTTTATTCTTGCAATACTACTACTTTGCAAAGTATCAAGACTTCCTAAGAATCTACAGTGATATAATTTGTGCTATTCAAGAAGAGACAAATAGAGCACAGAAAGAAACCCACACATGAATGCAATTGGATATATGACAGAATTTGCACTTCAGCTTTCTGGAGAAAGAGGAATTATTCACAAATACAGTCTGGGACAAGTAGTTACCCATGTGTTAAGAACTAAAATTAGTCTTATTTCCCATCAAATGCAAAATATCAGTTAAAGGGGGGTTAAAGTGTTAATTTTGCAAAGCAAAGTAGTGGAGTGACTATAAGCGAAAAATATCTTTCTCCTAACTGAAACTTCTTAAACAACTCACAAAATAACACTAACCATACAAAATTCAAATTTGACTATACTACAGTCAAGACCTTATGCTCATCACAGGAACCATGAAGAAATTGAAAATACAGCCACAGATTGGGAGAAAATATTTGTCACACAATTGTTTTCTAGGGGTTCTTTAAAATTCAGGAAATTAAAATTTTGTTACATGTGTCATTACTAAAACTAAAATGAAGTGCTATACTCGTTTTAAATATTATGAATTTGTGTACAATAATTATAAATTTTGTGTGTCACATGCAGCATATGCAGTATACAAAAAAAAATACACATTTCTCTGGAGGTTGAAAATTTATTAGTTTTGAAAAAAATTTTGTTTAGCCATGTTCTTCACAGATCTTGAGATAAGCAACATGTTGCCCCTCTTCTCAAGTAGTGCTGAAGGGGAAAATGCCTAGGCACTGCCTGACTGTTCCTCTTATAGCAGCCCGAGTCACTCCTTTATCTGTCAGACTAACTTTGGAATTTAGAAGTGGTTCAGCTAACCATAAAGCTCAGAGAATCAACCTATGCTGACCTCATTTTAGGCTAATACCTTTTTGAATCTGACATGTCTGTTTACACACTATGATATTTATTAAATGATCTGTCTAGGTGATATTGGGTCAATATTATGCCTAACAATAAAATTGTGAGTGCTGCAATGTATGATGAATAAAGTTTGTAGCTTTAACTGTGATCATTGCTCAAATGATAGCAACTGGTATAACTATATATTCGAAGTTCATTTCAGCCGTGGCCACAGGACTGGAAAAGGTCAGTTTTCATTCCAAACCCTAAGAAAGGCAATGCCAAAGAATGTTCAAACTACGAGACAGTTGCACTCATCTCACATGCTAGCAAAGTAATTTTCAAACTTCTCCAAGCCAGGCTTCAGCAATATGTGAACTGTGCATTTCTAGATGTTCAAGCTGGTTTTAGAAAAGGCAGAGGAATCCAGGAATAAATTGCCAACAAACGCTGGATCATCGAAAAAGCAGGAGAGTTCCAGAAAATCATCTATTTCTGCTTTATTGATTATGCCAAAACCTTTGATTTTGTGGATCACAACAAACTGTGGAAAATTCTGAATGAGATGGAAATACCAGACCACCTGACCTTCCTCTTGAGAAACCTGTATGCAGGTCAGGAAGCAACAGTTAGAACTGAACATGGAACAACAGACTGGTTCCAAACAGGGAAAGAGTACGTCAAGGCTGTGTATTTTCACCCTGCTTATTTAACTTATATGCAGAGTACATCATGGGAAATGCTGGGCTGGAAGAAGCAGAAGCTGGAATCAAGACTGATGGGAGAAATATCAATAACCTCAGATATGCAGATGACACCACCCTTATGGCAGAAAGTGAAGAACTAAAAAGCCTCTTGATGAAAGTGAAAGAGGAGAGTGAAATAGTTGGACTAAAGATCAGCATTCAGAAAATTAAGATCATGGCATCCAGTCCCATCACTTCATGGCAAATAGATGGGGAAACAGTGGCTGACTTTATTTATTTGGGCTCCAAAATCACTGCAGATGGTGACTGCAGCAATGAAATTAAAAGACGCTTATTCCTTGGAAGGAAAGTTATGACCAACCTAGACAGTATATTAAAAAGCAGAGACATTACTCTGTCAACAAAGGTCTGTCTAGTCAAGGCTATTGTTTTTCCAGTAGTCATGTATGGATGTGAGACTTGGACCATAAAGAAAGCTGAGCACTGAAGAATTGTTGCTTTTAAACTGTGGTGGTTGGAGAAGACACTTGAGAGTCCCTTGGACTGCAAGGAAATCCAACCAGTCCATCCTAAAGGAGATCAGTCCTGGGTGTTCATTGGAAGGACTGATGTTGAAGCTGAAACTCCAATATTTGGCCACCTGATTTGAAGAGCTGACTCATTTGAACAGACCCTGATCCTGGGAAAGATTGAAGGCAGGGGGAAGCGGATGAAAGAGGATGAGATGTTTGGATGGCATCACCGACTCAATAGACACGAGTTTTGCTAAACTCAAAGAGCTGGTGATGGATAGGGAGGCCTGGAGTGCTGCAGTCCATGGGGTCGCAAAGAGTAGGACAGGACTGAGTGACTGAACTGAACTGAACTGAAGTTCATTTCTAAGTTTTGTGGATCAATAACAGTGCCAGTCTACCATTATATGCATATTCTAATTTATACTTAATGGTTGATAATGTTATTAAAATTATGAACAGTCTTTCTATTTATAAATTTAATATATTTAAATCTTCATTTCTTACACTTTTTTTACACATTTTACTTCATTTTTTACACATATCTCATATATATACATATATATATATATATATATATATATAACTTGTTAAATGCATGACTTGAAACAGCATGCATTTATTGCATTTGCAATAGCAAATATGTTGGTAAACTTAAATGAAATTTGTATTTGTCATTAAAACTGAAATTTTTAATTATTAACATCATGAACAAATTTATACATAAATTGTGTGAAGTCGCTGATTCGTGTCCGAGTCTTTGCGACCCCATGGATTGTAGCCTACCAGGCTCCTCAATCTATTGAATTTTCCAGGCAAGAGTACTGGAGTGGGTTGCCATTTCCTTCTCCAGGGGATCTTCCCAAGCCAGAGATCGAACCTGCATTGTGGGCATGTGCTTTACCATCTGAGCTACCAGGGAAGCCCTATTTATACATAAATAGTTACATATTAATGCTATATTAATGCTTCATTCAATTGATTCATACTGTTTTAGCACTTCGGCAAATGAATAAATAACTGACAATTGTGAATGTTTCAGATCCTGCAGAACTAAGAAAACTGTCAGCATAAAAAACAAAACAAACAAATAAAAAACAACATGGATAAACAGTATTAAAAAGAAATCCAGTATCAGTAATCGTTATGCTAATAATCCTAATGGTTCATAATGGGTTTCCCTGGTGGCTCAGACAGTAAAGAATCTGCCTGCAATGCAAAAGACTCTGGTTGGATCCCTTGGTCTGGAAAATGCCTTGGAGAAGGGAATAGCTACCCACTCCAGTGTTTTTGCTTGGAGAATCCTGTGGACAGAGAAGCCTGGCAGGCTAAGTCCACAGGGTCCGAAGAATTGGATCAAGCTGAGTGACTAACACTTTCACTTTTACTTTCATGCTAATAGTCAAATGGAATAATTATAATGGTTCACACTCTGCAGTTTACAAATGGTATCCACATACATTAACATAAGAGTTTAAATCCCAATATATCTCTAGGACTCTCCATAGAAATGCTTCATCTTCTTCCTTCCAATCCTGCATATTTTTATCACTGCATAAACAATCTGTTTACCCCCTAATAAAATACTTTACTGTCTAATAATGTGGTACTCTTCCTAGTTCTTAAGCTTTTGTCCCCTCAATACATTATTTTATTCAAGTCCTAAACCTTCCTTTTCCAATGTTGTGATGTCTTCCTTGCTTTCAGGGTGGTATATATGGAATAACAACTCATAAATAAACAACTTTGTAAATGTAAATTCTGAGGTATCATGTATTACAATAATTCTCCAAGTTATATGAAATAATGCCTTTGAATCACTCATTTTTAGTCTCTCTCTTTCAGATAGAAACTTCCCTACAGGTCTCCAAAAGTAATATTTATGAATTAAACATTTCATGTCTGAATTTTATTTAGATAATATACTTTAGATAAATAAAATTTCAAATACAATCATACACAAGGTGGCAACACAATAATTAACTGTTTCTATAAATCAGTGATTACTTTGATAAAAATACTTAATATTAGTTATTATTAAAATAACTTTTAATTATCATGGTACATGAATATGGCCAAAAAAGTTAATAGAGTTAAAATACTTATTAACAAACAATTTACTTGGGTTTGTAGATTCTACTTGCTCTCATTTACCGTTGCATGAAAGTCCTAATTAAAAATCAAATATGGAATTATGATGCTTTAAGACATTCATCAACAAGATACACCAGAAAAAAAGGTGTTAATTTATACCCCAATAAGTACAGAGATAATAAAATACAATTACTGTTAATATCACAAAAACCAACAAGAATTTTATCTGGCTATTTGAGAGTTAAGAAAACAGGGACAACAAGTCTAGTTATGTACATTGTATATGCCAGCCACTGTCCTAAATAATTACAGATATTAACTTACAGTAATTCTAAAAAGTGCAAATGTTAATTTCACTTGTCAGATGAGGAAACCAAGGTATTGAGATGTTAAAAAATTTGCCATAAATCATTAAAGTTCCTAAGTAACAAAGCTGGATTTCAAACCCAGAGAACTTATCTTCATTATCCATACTTAACTTTTAATTCCAAACTGAAATAGCTTTTCATAGTTTAGTATTTGTCTAGATAATCTCCACGGCACAAAGTTTATACTACTGTGGTGTCAATATCAGGTATTCAAGAGATTAGGTATATATGAGGAAACATTTAAATGTTGCATGTAAATACAATTTATTCAAAAGGCCACATTGTGAAACATCCTATGATTCTTTATTTTCATGTATGTGCACACAAGAAAAAGATGCTAATTACTATACATGGATTTAATTGCCTATTATTTTAATTATAGCATTCCATTATTTCTACTTGTCCATATTATTGAGCATGACAGGGATAACTGTCTTGACTACCAAACTAGTGATAAACTACACTAATATAGAATATTTGTGGTCTAATTTTCTCCCCTACTTTATAGCTTTTCAAACTTTATGATAATCCTTGAAGTTAGTTTATTTGGCAAAGTTCCTATTTTTCACCATGTGTGTGTTTGCTTAGTCATTCAGTCATGTCTGATTCTTTGCAACCCCATGGGCTTTAGCTCACCAGGTTGCTCTGTTCATGGGATTCTCCAAGCAAGAATAATGGAATAGGTAGCCATTCCCTTCTCCAGGGACCTTCCTAATCCAGGGATCGAACCCAGGCCTCCTGCATTGCAGGTGGATACTTTACCATCTGAGCTACCAGGGAAGCCCATTTTTCACCAAATAAAACTGCAAATAAAAACTGCTATTTAGCTCTATACATGGATACTAGGGAACATAGAATCCTATGAAAAGAAAAGCTTTACTTGAAACACAGGGAATCTGATACTGATAGACAGATGAAACATATTGAATAATATCTATATAGTGTCATTCTAAGAGCTTACAAAAATCAACCCAACATATAAAAAAGAAAAACTATCCAAGAAAATGAAGTAATGAAATAATTGTGGTAACTGTGGTAATTGTGGTAACTGGACAAGAATAATGATATTCTTGTCCATGGAAGATGATCAAATGAATTCAAACTCAAAATCACAGATATGTTAAAGCAATGCCTCTCAAAAATTTTCACAAAACTTTGTCTTTAACAGAGAACAGTAAACATTCTATACAAAGTGGAATTTGTCTATAAGTAGTCCAACTTATATGAGAGTACATTATCTTTTGGCTAAATTGATTATATAGAAAGGAGTGCAAGATTTATCTTGAGGTCGCATACACTTGACATAAGACCTTATATGCCCCAGACTGCGTGCACCTTGTGTTAAGAAATTCTGTTTCGACTGATAAAAAGGCTTGCTCTCCATTCATGTTTCTATATTTTTATGTCTTATAGCAGCTCCATGTCTATTGGTACAAATAATAACACTTTCCAAGTTCTATTCCATGCAGTAGAGATACAGCCTGAACAAAACATACCAACAAATGTTGCTGTCATGAAGCTTATGTTTACAGAAGACATAATAGTCATGTATGTGTATAAAATATAGAACGTGTTTGATGCTGGTAGATGCAATAGTAAATAAACCTAGTAAGGAGAAAAAGTATGATGAAATATATCAGAAGGGTGGTTTGGAAAAGGTTAACAGAGTATACTTTTAAATATGGCCCTGAAACATTTCAGTGCAGTAAAAATACAAATGGATAACAAATTATTAAGGGAAAAAATATCAAGAACAGAGTGCCTGATGAAGAGACATCTGAACCGTATTCCTGGGCCAGGAAAGAGGCCAGTGATACCTCAGTAGAGTTATGGATAAATGCAAGGAGATACAACTGAAGGCGAAGTCAGAAATAACCACATTGTGTATAGTTTTATGGGCATTGGAAAGACTTTGGTTTTAAGTAAAATGAGGACTACTGGAGGGTTTGAGCCATGGAATTACCTGTTCTGACATATTTTATAAAAACATGCTGACTGTAGTGTTGAAAATAAAAAATGAAAATAAAAGTGTAGAAATAGGAAGGCTACAATGGAAACAGTGAGAGACTGTTTTGGGGGGGTTCCACAATCACTGCAGATGGTGACTGCAGCCATGAAATTAAAAGACACTTGCTCTCAGAAGAAAAGCTATGACCAACCTAGACAGCATATTAAAAAGCAGAGACATTACTTTACCAACAAAGATCTGTCTAGTCAAAGCTACGGTTTTTCCAGTAGTCATGTATGGATGTGAGAGTTGGACTATAAAGAAAGCTGAGTGTTGAAAACTTAATGCTTTTGAACTGTGGTGTTGGAGAAGACTCTTGATAGTCCCTTGGACTGCAAGGAGATCCAACCTGTCAATCCTGGAAGAAATCAGTCCTGAATATTCATTGAAAGAACTGTTGCTGAAGCTGAAACTCCAGTACTTTCGCTACCTGATGCGAAGAACTGACTCATTTGAAAAGACCCTGAAGTTGGGAAAGAATAAGGTGGGAGGAGAAGGGGACGACAGAGGATGAGATGGTTGGATGGCATCATTGACTCAATGGACATGAGTTTGAGTAGGCTTGGGGAGTTGGTGATGGACAGGGAAGCCTGGCATCCTGCAGTCCATTGGGTTGCAAAGTGTCAGACAGGACTGAGTGACTGAACTGAACTGGACTTATTAGGGCAATATTCCAGAATAGAATTTGAGACAGAGTTAGAAGTTAACTCTGGGAAGTTATCCTCTGGCTTTTGGACTTTTCTTGAAAGAGAAATGATAGCTTGGGGATTAATTAACATGGTGTTAGTCATTCACAGAAGTGTTTTTGGTACACCATTAGAAATTAGACTTTAAAATCATTTATGTTTATTTTCACAATGGGATTATTTTTCTTCATTTAATCTTATTTAAAGTTATTTTAAAAACCTAAAACTAAAATGCTTTTTTTAGCATTTAAGTTGTAAACCCTTGCCTGGATTTGTAATTTTGTTTTCCTCACTATTAACCAGAAGTTCTTGAATTATAATTGCAATCTCTTCCCTAAGAAAATTTATAACATGCTTGCAAGAAACTTAACAATATGTCTTTAAATACTTTATCAAATGAGATAGAGATAAATTGTAAAAAATAATTACTTTCTAAACACACAAAATGAAATCTTTTCCTTTACACTTCAGCAAACCCCACTAAGTGGTGGGCAATCTGTTCATTAAGGTCATCGTCCTGATTTATATTGACTCTGAGAGACTGTGTAGGAATTATTATGGCTGGTTAATATAGCTGAAATTAACAGATTGACTCTGCCATGCCCTATTCATTTTCCATGAAGGGATTCAGTTAAAAGGTGCATAGCTTATGATTCTTCATTTTACAGGGATGAAAGGTAGATCATCACCTAAATTTGATGCAATTTATCCTCACTTTAACTCATTGGGAATAATTAGTTCATTTTCTTCTTCATAATAACTGTAAGTCTATAACCATTTAAACTATTTCAATAAAAATAATCCAGAAATATCCATGGCAATTATATACATATTATAAGCAATGGAAGTGGGGGAAAAGTTTCCCATATGCATTCACAGTGCTAAGAGGCTCTCTGCCAGCAACAAAACCTTTTGGACAACTTCCATTTTTCATTCATATTTTCATATCCTCAAACAAAAAATATGCTTAGTAAAGCAACTGAATCTTAAGAAAAATTCCACATTCTGATCAAGGGTTGGTACATTTTTAACTGTTTCATGGTATATATTAATTTTATTGGAAAACTAAATTTAAAAACCAGTGGCTATGCAACTAAGGTCACAGTGCCTAAGAGAAGATAAGGTAGTTCCCAGTGTGAAGATCATGAGAGCCCTTTCCAAAAAGTCTTCTGACACAGAATTGCAATTTTTTTTCTTCCTTTGAAGTGAGGTGTAACTGTGCAATTTGCTTTGGCTGAAGAAACATGGGCAGGACTGATATGAGCGTCTTCTTGTCAGTAGCTTTAGAACCTCTCCTACTTCACCACCCCCCTGCCTCATGACAGGGGAAGCATGGAGACCCATGCTGAAGTGGGGTCTTAGGAGCCTGGATTCCTGAATAGGGAAAATAAGTAGCTTCTTCTTCTAACCCATGTTGGGCAATCTAGCTTGATCACAAACAAACCTCCATTAAAGGAAGCCACTGAGATTTGGGGTTTATTAATAGATTCGAGGATTATATTGTAGCTGAACAGACAAAGCAAGTAATCTTCCTACCTACCAAAGGAAGCAGCTGGTAACAGGCCTAGAGATAGTAGCTAGACTGAGTTGTGAAAACCTACTAAATTGCCCCAAACTCAAGAGGCCAAGGGGAGTTTCAGATAATTGTGTTTTATCTAAATTTTAAACCATTTTTATTAGCAAATCTCCCTCTGTCTATATTTCTAGAGTATATGTTGGAATAAAAAAGGGTCAGAAGTCAATTAGAGTTGTCATTAAAATCTTGTGGACAAAAGTATATTTTTATGTTTGAAATATGCTATGTAACGGGGTTTACTTTTGAGAAGCAAAAGGTTTTGGTCAAAGCATATCAGTAGTTTCCACAAGTGTTTTCCCAGTGTGAAGCAACCACTATTATTGCCGCTACTAATACTCAAGTACTAGTAATAGAACAAATATTTTACAATGCTTTCTGTAAGAAACCTCCTGTTAAATGACGTGTTAAACATTTAATTCTCACAAATAGTATCTTACCAGTAAGATACTGTTCTTTTCTCAACTTTAGAGATTTGAGGAAACGGAGGCACTGTCAGTTCAACAGGTTTGCCCAGTGATATAGTTAGTAGGGCTTCCCGGGTGGCACTAAAGATCCCACTTGCCAATCCAGGAGACAGAAGAGATGCAGACTCAGCCCCTGGGTCCGGAAGATCCCCTGGAGGAGGGCACAGCACCCACTCCAGTATTCTTTCCTAGAGAATCCCATGGACAGAGGAGCCTGGTGGGCTACAGTCCATAGGGTTGCACAGAATCGGACATGTTTAGCACTCATGCATGCACTCATACAGGTAATAACTGGCAGGACTGAGATTTCAACCCAAGCATTCTAACTCCAGAGTCTGTGCTTTGAAAATTGTAATCTACTGCTGTTCAGTAAGGATTAATTGTTCATTTCTCTCAATGTATTAAAAAAAAAAAACAAACTAGTTCTTAAATTAAATTCAGGGTTTTGCATAAGATGAAGCCAGATAGAGGAAAGCAACTGAATACTATAGAATCCACAAGTCTAGTTCCTGACTTGGGGAAGGCAGTGGCACCCCACTCCAGTACTCTTGCCTGGAAAATTCCATGGATGGAGGAGCCTGGTGGGCTGCAGTCCATGGGGTCACGAAGGGTCAGACACGACAGAGACTTCACTTTCACTTTTCACTTTCATGCACTGGAGAAGGAAATGGCAAGCCACTCCAGTGTTCTTGCCTGGAGAATCCCAGAGACGGGGGAGCCCGGTGGGCTGCCGTCTATGGGGTCGCACAGAGTCGGACACGACTGAAGCGACTTAGCAGCAGCAGCAGTTCCTGACTGAATTTCCTTTCATGGTCATAAATTCAAGGATGAAGGACCTGGATTGGACATCATGGGTTTTATGTAAGTTGGTTTCAGTAAGGACCAGGGTGCTCCCAAGGGCAGAGTCTCTTGGTTCCCATACCCCTGAGGAGTGAGAACAGCTAATTTAGATAACCAAAGTTTATAATTAGCTAATTAAAAGCAAGTCTGTGAATCCTTGTCAGGTTAAAGACATGCTGTGATATTCTGCCAAGCAGTTGAGAAGCAGCAGCAATTTTAAAAGGACATATAACCCAGAGAACTGCTTAGTTCTAAGTCCAAACTGTCTGAATAACTTTCTAATCACTCAGTGTGTGAATTTTAGTAAGTTACTTAACCTTTTTAAGCCACCAAAACCTCAAGATAATAATGCTACCTCAGGATCAATGCAGAATTAAGTGAGATAATGTTTGCAAAGCACTTGGAACATCTCCAGGCATGTTTCTACATATGACAGGGTTTATAAGGACAGTGTTAAATAGGTTCTTGAAAATACAGCTGTATTTTAAATCCTAACATATACTACCAGTGTATATATTTGGGTTCTATTTGGAATGTAATTTGTCCTGTAACTTCCATTTCATTCATAACCTTCTTACTTTCCTTTTGATTTACTAAATGCATATTAAAGAAACTACATCTGCTACATCTTCTATGCCCTTAGAAATTTCTTACAGAAAAAGTTATTGTTATTAATCTGTATTAACTTGTATTAACATTAACCAGTCAATCCTAAAGGAAATCAGTCCTGAATATTTATAGGAAGGACTGATGCTGAAGCTGAAGCTCCAATACTTTGGCCACCTGATATAAAGAACTGACTCATTGGAAAAGACCCTGATGCTGGGAAAGATTGAAGGCAGGAGGAGAAGGAGATGACAGAGGATGAGATGGTTGGATGGCATCACTGACTCAATGGACATGAGTTTGAGCAAGCTCTGAGAGTTGGTGATGAACAGGGAAGCCTGGGTGCACAGTCCATTCAGTCGCAAAGAGTCAGAGACAACTGACTGAACTGAACTATATTAACATGACTAACTACATTTTCTAATTTTTACATCTGAAAGATTAATGAATCCCAGTTGCACTGGATAAGGTTAAATATGCTTTAAATGCTATATTATATATATATATATATATATACAATAATTTATATATATTTTGATGTATGTGAATTACATAATTCTTATGTAATTTTATTAATGACTCAATAAAACCTGGTAGGGTGAAAGTCTTTTAAATATATGTGTATAGCTTTCTGAGGACTGAGCCCACAGTTTTGAACTGATGGCTGTCTGGTTCCTGAATCTTAATGTAATACAGGTTTAAGGAATCTCATTGTTAGGCAATTATGTATTTGTGACCATCTGCTAACAGCTCTCCCTCTCCACTGGCCTTGAAGTCCAGCCTGAATATAAATCTGTCATCTGTTCTGCACAGCCTCCTTTCCCTATCCTCTTTGATTTCCAGATACCACCTCACCTGTTCTTGTATTGATACTTCCTATATCCCTTCACAGATAAGATGTTTCTCCCTTGCAAGGTAATCTATCTTTGTAAAACAAAAACCCTTATAATGTCATCAATGTAATTATCTCTCATTTCAGAAAGAAAAGTGAGCCCCAAATAATCTCTCATTTTTGCTAAAATTCCCAGATCCCATAGAACTGGACACAATTTCTCATTAGTTAATATCAGATATTATATTCCAACTTAACATTTTTACTTTTACAAACTATAATCTGACATTTTTATGCTCTCTATAAGTTTCTTTGTAGCTTTTGTGCATAACTCATAACTCTCATAAATAAAATATATGTATTATATATGTGTGTGTGTGTGTGTGTGTGTGTGTATGATTTGTTCTACAAAGAAAAATCACAGCTTTAAAGACAAAATAAGTCCATAAAATTTTATCAGTGGTATAGGCTGGTAAAGCACAAAGACTCTGAGATAAGAATTTATCATGTGCCAACTATATAATGTAATTACAAACAAATAAATATTGATCGATGAAAAGAAATAACTCAAAAGCCAAAATATGACCTTTAGATGAAACTTCTCATAAACATAAATGGTCTTGTCGGAAGTGGTGTATTTGAGGATATGATTTTTGATAATTCAAAAAGTACCAAAAATCTTGCTCTTTACTCACAGGAGAAAATAAATGTTATATGCTGTATGTGTGTGTTGCCATTGTTAAAATGTGTATATAATACAATAACTTTATTCCTCCTTTTAAAGGATATTTCAAATTTATTATAGGAAATTTTAGTCAAGGGAGTAAAATTTCAAAAGACCAATAGAAACTCCAATATTGTTTCAGAAGAGTTACTAGCAGGATTGGTTATGTGTCCTATCCCTCATATTCCAAACAGAGAGAAAATTCTCAACATGCATCACTGGACACCCATGATGGACACGGTACCTTCTCCTTGTAATGAG
Source organism: Odocoileus virginianus (assembly GCF_023699985.2). Lineage (NCBI taxonomy): Eukaryota > Metazoa > Chordata > Mammalia > Artiodactyla > Cervidae > Odocoileus > Odocoileus virginianus. The sequence continues at coordinate 21,882,927 of NC_069698.1, forward strand.
CTCAATTTGCCAAACTCCAACTTGCTCTATTACTTCCACTTCTCCTATCATTTCTCAAAGTTTCCCTTAGCTCCTCAAATTCAGATTAAAGAAACCACAGCTGCCTTTGAATTCATTTAATACTATAATTTATTATCAGATAAAGCCAAAGGAATACAAATGTAGTGCTCAGTGTGATGGTACTAGAGTATACTCTAGTACCTAGTATATTCCATCACATTGGGCCGTCTCCTCCAGGATGGTGAAATTAAGTGAAGAATGAAATACCCTTATAAAGACAAAATAAATTTGATGTTCACCGTTTATTTTTTACAAATTGTATTTACCAGTTATTACTGATAAGATACTAAATTTTTGTCCTAGTGATTGAAATTACCAGCACAGCAAAACATGCTAATGGCTGCACCCATAAATTACCATTTATGTAAGTATTGAAAAATTAGAAAGAAAATACCTCATTAGATATTAAACTTTTGTTAAATTTTTGCTTTAAAGTGATATTTTTGCACAATGATCTGTGGGTTATAAATCTTTACATCTGAATACCCAACAGATTTTGGGAAATAAAGTGCAAACAGTTCACTAATACCACAAACCAAAAAATAAAAATAAAAAAAACCTAAATGAACACTATGGAGAACCACTGAGTCTTGCCTGTATTTTCTAACACCTTGAGTGTTCTTTGTAATTTCCAAAAGCATTTCCTTTTAAAAGTCTTTGTAACCCATTACTGAGAGTACATAATAAGTATAAAAATCTATTTCATGATGCTGCAGATAATATATTGGTACAGTTTTCCCTAATGGTTTCAGAATACAGAAAAGAAAAGAACAGTTGAAAACAATGGCATGACTCACTGAGTAATTCTGGCTCTACCCGCTGAATTACCAGTAACCAGAATTTACTCCATCTTGAGAATTACAAAAATAAATTTATCTTACTCTTTCTGATAAGGTAGAAGGTAGTCAACATAGAAAATAAATGCCAACTATTTTAGTATTATATATAAATGCATATTCATATAAATAAAAACCTTTTAGCTGTCTGCTTCAAGATTAAAAGCACTAATAATTCTGTATGTGAACATTATATAATATGCATTAATGTTGAATATGTATATCTATTCAATATGTGTTTATAAATATATGTTTATGTTCATAAACATCTTTTTGCAATTATGCAACTGAGGTTCAAATTTTCTTGATATTCTAAAGCCACAAAAAGTACCTTCCAATACTAAAATTATGTTTTAATACAAATGCCTCAAATCATTCTGTAAAATTACTTCTATCACTAATGATAATTTTCATTTAAATCATGGAAGTTTAAACTTACAAAACTAAATCATCTCAAAGTTCATTGGTTAAAACACTGGAAACTCAGAAAGTTACATTAATTAGTATTTATATTTTGGTATCATCTACATATCAAGGTTTATAATAAATCACCAGGATAGAAAAAAAATTTGTAAAATTATTCAAACACCATAAACTGCTAAATGAAAATGTGTTTTACATTATTAAACTACAAAAAATACCTGAATATTCAGTAAAAAGATGCTGTTGTATTTGATAATAAAACTAAGTATATATTTGTGCTTTATTTTATCCACTAAATGCATTTTTGTAAACCACTGTGAATCTGGAAAACTTATCCACTAAATGCATTCTTCTAAACCACTGTGGATCTGGAAAAATGTTATTTTTGACAACAGCACAAATAGCAGAGAGTGTGAAATGATAGAGTGAGAGAGAGAGTGTGATGATATAAAAATTCTCATATAATAAAGGTTTTTTTATAATTGCTAAATTTAAAAATAAATACATTTTCTCAGTTTGAGAAATTAAGGATTCCCAGTTGTTCATTTCCTTCAGCACTTAGATTGAAAGAAATCTACTTCACTGTTTAATTGGTATCTTAATGATGTGTCATACCCTCAGGAAAATAGTATCAAAACAATTCCAAAGACATCCTGGGTAGATTAGATTAATTATTTATACTTTCATGTTATGATACCCCAGTATAATCTACAACTGAGTTTTGAAGGGAAAAGATATTTATATTTTTTCTTAATTGCTGTTGATACTTAATTGTGAAAAGTATCTTATTTGCACAAACTTTTAAGTATAAAAGATGGCCTATTACAAAATAACACGTTAATGTTGCTACAATGCAAACTGAACCTCACAATTCACATAATACAATATGTCAAAAAGGTGATGTAATTGGAATGTATTTTTATATACTATGAATTTGTGCTTAAAAAAAGAGCAGATTCAGAATGTGGTAGCCTACTTAAATGTAAAATTGCAATTCTGTGGGAATTATTTATTCAAATATATATTGAAAACTAGTTGACTTATTTTCTTTAAAGTTAGTTGTTGCATTCCTAAATAATATGCTCTAAACTTTTTCTTTACCATGAAGATAACTTATAGGATGAAATATTATTCATACTAAGGTATATCATCTTTCCTTGTGGCTCAGCTGGTAAAGAATCTGCCTGCAATGCGGGAGCCTAGGTTCGATCCCTGGGTTGGGAAGATCCTCTGGAGAAGGAAAAGGCAACCCACTCCAGTATTCAGGCTTGAAGAACTACATGGACTGTATAGTCCACGGGGGTCTCAAAGAGTCAGACATGACTGAGCGAATTTCACTTCACTTCACTTCACTTTCTGGAGAAGAGAAAGGCTACTCACTCCAATATTCTGGCCTGGAGGATTCCAGGGACTGTATAGTCCATGGGGTCACAAAGAGTCAGACATGACTGAGCAACTTTCATGTCACTTTACTTCATACATCTTCAAACTTTATCCTAAAGTATTTGTATTGTAATTTTAAAGTATCTGGTTATTATTGTGTTTCTATCGATCAGGATTTTTAAGGCAGTCCTATTGTTAATATGAATATCCCAGTTATTGAGTATAATTCAATAGAAGGAAGGATCTGTTGATATTTCCTTCAGTCACGATACATCTCAGGACACTATCTGTCAAATAATAGACTAAAAGGAAAATTTTCATTATACCATCTAAAAAGAATATTATCATTTTTCAAAGGGTCATAATGGTATAAAGCAGAGTGGCATACTTAAGTAAGTTACTTATATTCTCTGAAATATTGAGAATATTAATGGCTAAGTATTTAAAGTGGCTATTACAGAATCAGCACTCTAGTTGTAAATTAATTTATTTACCTGTAAAATATGTGTGAAAACATTTCACAGATATATTACAAATATCCTTTGAAAGATATTTTAAAACTAGGGAGTACTATGTAAGTTAATGAGGTTTATTATCTTTTAACTGGTGGACATGAGTTTGGATGAACTTTGGGAGTTGGTGATGGACAGGCAGGCCTGGCGTGCTGCAGTCCATTGGCTCGCAATGCATTGGACACGACTGAGCAACTGAACTGAACTTATTATTAGGACTAAAGTAAATTATTTCCATTCACATACTCCATATGACCAATTATTTTTACACAGGGACACAATTCCTTTATCTTGAAAACTTTGTAGAAATACTTTATAATTAATCACTACGATGTCTCCAACTTCATCAATATTAGATTGAATAAATTTACACATTACTTAGGAACTGACCTTAATTAGAAACATTGGACATTTCACTAAAAAAATATCCACTGGAGATTTCTTTGCTTCTATATTTGAAAATTTTCTTGGATTTAGGAAATATATCTCTGTGATGTTCAGATTATATCATTAACAATGATAAGACTACAATAAAAGTGTAGAGAAAACAATGCTACTTGGCAATTTAAGATAAACTATGTATTAAATATATCTTAGGTGGTGATATATATTAAAATTAATTTTCTAGTAGTGCTGTAAAGGGGGAGATAAAATCCTTCTTACAGGGTCTTTAAAGATCACTGGAACAGAGACATATAAATTACACTTGACAGATATGAAACTAAAGGATTTTTTTATTCACAGATTCTAAAAGAGGGGGGAACAGATGGGAGGAGTTCCAAGTATCCTTTATCAGGGACTGGGGTAGAACACATAAGCAAAATGAAATGATTTCACTGGTGTTTGAATGTCAGTAGTTCACTATGATAGAACAAGGGGAACCTGTGGCAGGTACTAACCCTATCACCCTGGAGTCCTTGGCCACTAGGGTAGGATGCTCATTCTGCTTCTGGGAATGTTGAGGCATCAGGAAAATACAATCATTAAAATTTTACAAATGCCAACTTGGTTTGTATTCAACAAATAATCTTGACCATGGCAATAAGCACAGTTCTAGGAAAATAATATGCCAATATTGTGACAAAGAGAAGCCGGAAAGCACGTTTAGAACAAAGGTGTCATAAAAAAAAGTCAGACTTGGTTTTGGATGTGCATATAATGGGTTTAAGTATAGGTTTGTACATTCTTTCACCTTTGTGTTCAGATTATTTTCAAGTGTGGATTCAATATGCATCAAACTATTGCTCTAATATGACACAAAGGTCTCAGAATATTTAAGGCATAGTGTAAATTATAGGAAAGAAAGGAGAAATTAAAGTGATAGGGTAAACTTTTCTTAAATAAGTAATTGCCTAAATACAGGCCACAAAAAGGAGAAGTTAAATAAAATGAAAAACAGCAGTTATAAAGTTTAGAGGGTGCAAACAACTAGCACTGAATGCAAATCCAAAATAGAATTTAAAGATTATTGTGTAAGCGAGATCCATGGCTTATTTTTTACTTTGGCTATACTGAAAAGGACCATGTTTTCCAGAAAAAATAAGGTTAAAGACTATTTCCAAGTGCTCTATTGAGTTACCCTAACTTACTCTTGCTTTACCCAAACACTGACCTGATATAATGGCCCCAGGGCAGGTCCAAGTGTCACTATTGCAATACATATCATTTGAGGATATGTATATTTTGGTGTGTCAGCAAGAAAATGAACACAAACCTCAAAAAGAAGAGGATGATTAGAGTTGGAATCACATGAAAATTAAGGAGACCATATCTGCTACTGGATAAGTTTACTTTTAAACCTTGGTATCTGATATAGATACTCAAAAATCATAATTGATTTTGGAGAAGGAACTACATAGGAAATGAATTATAGGTGTTAATAATTTCTGTCCCATCAGTAAATAAATAAGCAAATAGACATTGTATAATGATCTTCTTTAAAATTCTGCTTTTATTTCTTATAACAATAGAAGTTATTTTTATTGTACCTTCAGGAAGAAGTACTAGATTAGTCTTAACATGATCTTTTATCTAGTTTATAGGTAATCAGATCTTTTGGCAGCCTAATCCCAAAATTAACTCACAAGAGGGTTGGAAGAGGAATTAACGGGTATATATTTATGGCCTGTAAATTATCTGTCTTAATAACAATGCTCACCTGCTGAGTAGTCATAAGCTTTATCAGACTAACTTAAAGTCTTTAAGATACAAATTAAACTTAGCCAAATTGTACACTCTACATTCTCACTGTGGACAGTGACTGCAGCTATGAAATTGAAAGATGCTTGCTCCTTAGATGAAAAGCTATGACAAAACTAGACAGTGTATTAAAAAGCATAGACCTCACTTTGCCGACAAAGGTCCATGTAGTTAAGACTATGGTCTTTCCAGTAGTCAAGTATGGCTGTGAGAGCTGGACCATAAAGAAGACTAAGCACCAAAGAACTGATGTTTTCTAACTATGGTGTTGTAGAAGTCTTCAGAGTCCCCTGGACAGCAAGGAGATCAAACAAATCAATCCTAAAGATTCATTGGAAGGACAAATGATGAAACTGAAGCTCAAATACTTTGGCTACCTGATGCAAAGAGCTGATTCATTAGAAATGACCCTGATGCTGAGAAAGATTGAAGGCAGGAGGAGAAGGGGAAGACAGAAGATGAGATGGTTGGATGGCATCATCAACTCAATGGACATGATGAGTCTGAGCAAATTGTGGTACAGTGAAGGACAGGGAAACCTGGCATGCTGCAGTCCATGGGGTTGCAAAGAGTAGGACATGACTGAGCAACTGAACACAACAACAACTATTTCTCATAACTAAGTTTCTTGGAGATTTCAAAATATGGGATATTTTAAGGAAAAACATTAAATATTTAGGTCACATTGCAAAATCTATATGCATTCATGTATTTTTTTAAAAAGAATTAAATATAATTTCTGAATATCCTAATAATAATCTTATTTTTATAAATGAACCTGACTGCAAAGTTTGTCTCATGTTGTTGGGTCAATGATGAGAAGATTATAAAATTGAAAATATGGCATTATAAGTTGCCCATGTTCTTGGGACACTGAACTTTCAAAAAGCATCCTATTTGGTGTCAATAGATCTTGAGTCTAGTTTCAACTTTGCTATTCCCTGCACTGTGGGAACTTACACAGACTTTTTAAATTTAAAATTCAGTTCCATTATAAATCAGGAAGAAAAATATGAATTAGCCCTGTTCAATATAACTTCCTGCAATAGTGGAAATGTTCTGTACCTTTATTGTACCACTGTCATCTCTAGCCACCTGTGGTTCTTGAAGATCCAAAATTGGGCCAGTATGATTGAGGAATTAAAATTTTAATGTAATTAATTTAAAAAATAAACAAATATAAATTGTCACAGGCAGCTAGCGGATACCATATTGGGCAGTGAAAACATACATAGTATCAATATTTGACCACATTTTTTGTAAAGAGTGATAAGAATCATGGGTTGTTATCATAAATGTATATGTTGTGAATTAATTTTTAAAAACAAACATATTTCATAAATACAGATGTCCCTAGAGAAATGTATGACCTAAATCAATTCTTAAAGATATAGGTAGCCCAGGCTGATACTTGACTTAAATGAAAATTCAGGAAAAAATTAGTTGAAAGAATCAATTTGCAGAAGAAAATAAAAGCCACATTATAGCAATGTCAAACGTAAGGAATTTTTAAAGGAAGAATTATGATTCAAATTTTCCAGGAAGAATTACAAATAAATTATTGACTAAATATGGAATTCAGGACTTTTTTAAACAAGCCAGTTATAAGCCCTTGCTTTCTTAGCTAGTTCCCTGATATTGACTTCTGAGTCAACATCATATAATGTGGAGCCAATCATATGATGTCATTCTTCAATCAGAGTTGAGATGTGTCCTATGGGCCATATAGAGCAAATATTCCAAGAACTCCATATAAGCTTACAGCTGATTTTACCCAAACATGGATTAGTTTTCTAATCCAATACAGAATTAGGACCATAACTGTGGTTTCTATTTTCAAAACTCTCCTAGTATGGCTGTTCCATTGTAGCATACTTTCATTCAAAAAGGTCTTAAAAAATGTAAATATATTTTAGTGTATATTTTCCATACATTAAAGTATAAAGGCTGGTTTTCTCTCTAATTATGCTTAGAAAATGGATTGCATATGCTGAATGCTAATAATTGCTTTTTAAAATAAAGGTTAACATTTCATATCATTTAGAATTCATCACAGCTCCACTAAAAAATATCCTTAAAAATAATGTTCTCTAAATCTTCTTATTTATTGCATAATGAAATCATAATATTCTTGACAGATACTTAGTATCCAAATAATATGCAATGCATGCACATACTATATAGCTATTTGCATAATGAAATTAGTTTTTAAACTCTTGATCCAGGTGCTTTTCCTCTACATTAGAAAAAATAAATTAACAGAATAACTGACAGAAATAAAATCCTGCATCCAAAATACAATGAACCAAAAAGACAAAGCAATATATATAACAAACAAAAATGTAATAGCATCTACTTCTTTTGTGTGTTCTTAATTTGTCTTAGAAATAATGCAAATTTGTAATAATATGTTACAATGTCACATAATATTTGACAGGTTATAAATTAAGATTACTACAATTTTAGTGATTTTCTTAATTTTAACTATGCATGCCACATATGGTTGATACAAAAAGAGATAATTCAATGGGAATGAAAACAGTATATTTTATAACATAAATTACCTAAGCTAAGATTTTTTAAAGGCAGTATTTTTTTAATAAACAAACAACTTTGTAACACAGAATGTTTTCTTATGTTAAATTTTTTAAATTTCAATCCCTGAACCCCACCCACTGGGTGAAACCTCCACAATAAATTTCAATCTCTGAACCACATAATTTCTGATTTTTATTCTATTGCACTTAAAATCTTAAAATATACTGAGTTATATTTCTTCCCCAGACTCTACCCACTAGGAATGTGAGATTTGCCACTGCTTAATTTACTACTCTATTCCTAGCTCCTAAAACAAAGTCTTAAACATAGTAAGAAGAAAATAAATATTTTGGATTAAAAATTGAATTACAATTTATTCTAATTGTATCTGTTAAAATGTTAAAGAGAAAAACTGCCTATAAATAAATTATTGGGACTCTTTTCAACAGTGGAGCTATCCTAATTCAGTACTGAATGCTACTGAAAAGGTAATCCACACTATTCTTATTTATTTTTAAATGATGGCTTATGATAATGTATAATTGTTATTACTATGGAACTAATTACTTTCTCTGCAATGATATAGGGAATAAAAAAGATAGATACTGAACATAGTGTACAATTCTTTTAAAATAAGAAAATGACATTTTAACCATGGGTTAATTTTGGATTTAAGAATAAGCATTTTAAATTTAGGACAATATAACATTTTTTATTCAGAGTTCATTTTTATTTACTACATTTATAGCTAAATAAATATATACTACACGTGTTCATGCTATGATTTTTATTCAAGATGCATATGTGACACATGGAATTATATTTTTCAATTACGATTATAATCTTATTTCTTTATTTTCACAAAGCATCAAATCATTATGAAATAAATCAGTTTCAAAAACTGAAAAAATTCACTAATTATCTTCCCATTTCAGATGAAATAAAATTAATGTTTTCTCTATGTAAGTATTATTATATAATAATTTTAATTCCTAGAACAAAAGGATTAATATCACACTAATGAAATTTATGATGTATATAAACAGATGAAATCATACAGAACAAATTGCAAGTGTCAATTTATCATATTTTCAGTCTTTCAAAAGTTTTTAAAGATTTTTTTTTTTTAATATTCCTGCCAAAGTATGATGTAGTTGGTGATGGACAGGGAGACCTGCCGTGCTGCAGTCCATGGGGTCGCAAAGAGTTGGACACGACTGACTGACTGAACTGAAACTGAATATATCATAAAGAAAAAAAGAGGTTTAAGGAAAGATAAAAATACTAGCCCCTAAACTAATCATTTTATTTTGGCTAAGGTATCTCTCCCTTTAGAATTTCAAGAATTTTTAGAGAAATTCTCTTTAAGGACTTACAAAAATGCAAAACAATTTTGTAAAACTCTATAGTTTTCCTTATTAACCCAATGTTGTGTTTCTTTCACTTATTTTAAGTAAGTTATGGAATATTGGAAGGGAGTGGATAAAACACAGAAGTAGTTGTTTAAGTGACTTATGAGTTTCCAAGCATTTAAGATCATGTACATCTTACTTTTCCTCTGAGATTCTTTTTCTCTCTCTCTTTATTTTTTTCTTTACTTTGTCACATCTATTACAGTGTCACCTACGTGAACTTTTTTTAAATATGCAAACTCACATGAAATGCTAGACTCCATTTCTTCATTAATGTAAATTGGTTCATCATGCTCCTTTCCCCCTAACTGATGTCTACAGTTTTGTTACTCTGAGGCAGATTTCAAAAAGGAACTACAGGTATATTCTTATACTTAACATGTATGTATAGAATTTTTATATTCTTAAAATGCCCATTAACCAAAATGGTTTAATATTTCCCTCAGGTTGACTAGACTGTACATCTTACATCCCCCCACCATATATTTTTAGATATTTCCTTTAGTTCTTTCTCTGCTCCTTTGAAATACATGGAGATCTCTTTAAAAACCACTTGTCAGTTTTACTACCAAGGAATAATTATTCAAAGTCCTGGGATCCATCCTCTGAAATGTGGTTATTTACAAAAATAGCTCCCATATCCTCATTCTCTGTTGTAGGGTAGGAGCCTAACTTTCATAGGTACCAATTAGCAAATACAGATGGCCTAATCAGAGAGAAATGTTTACAAACTAAGGAAATAACTCACTGTTCTCTACACATCCTATTGGCCAACTTCTTCCATAACACACTCCAAATACAACCTTATCCCAGCTCACCTTTAAAAACGTTCCATCAGTCGTGCCATTAGAGTTGAATTTAGACTTGCCTGTGGCCTTTTTCCACTATTGCAAAAACTTTGAGTAAAATTTTCCTTGTCTAATTAATTTTCTGCTGTGCAATTTTTGCTTTGAAACCATCTCTTAAATATAAGGTCTAAATCACCTATGACTTTGGATGACATATGTGGCTTTTGAACATTCATGGGACAAAACCCAAGCGTGTCAGAAAGAATTAACCTAAATAAATAAAACTAAGCTCGAAGGGCAGAATACCTTGTCATACATTTGCACACACAGAGAGAGAAAAAGAAGGAGAGAGAGACAGAGAGGACTTAAGATTTGGGAGAACTTTAAGTCTTTAACACAAGTTAAGTGATATTCAATACTACCTGTATTAGTGTTAGTCACTCAATTGTGTCTCTTTTCAATCCCATGAAATCTAGCCCACCAGGCTCCACCGTTCATCGGATTTCCTAGGCAAGAATACTGGAGTGGGTAGCCATTTCCTTCTCCAGGGATCTTCCTGACCAAGGGATTGAGCTTGGGTCTCCTGTATTGTAGGAAGATTCTTTACTATCTGAGCTATAAGGGATGCTCTATACCAATAAAATAATAATGTACAAGCATTTGAAGATAAATTTTATGATGATCCATTGAAGTGAGGAAATATCCTGAGTCAAAAAACAATGATTGATAAACTATTCAAGACATCTCCTTGTTTTGCTTTTTTAAACTGTAAGGGCAGATAAAAGCACTATTTCTTCACTTCATTTTAGTAGTGAGATCACTGTGAAGCTACTGACAAAGCAATAAATAAGGTCCAACAATAGAATGTCAGTTAATTTGCCCAGAAGCTGTTTGGTTTTTTGTGGCTTTTTTCCTACTAGGGATGAAACAGCCATGAGAATGCTAGTTAAAACTGATGGACTAAATTCAGATAAATTCAATAAACATTTGATGATTATGAGAGATGTGTCAGCCACTGGTAAGTTCTGAGATAATGAATAAAGCATAATTTTTTGTCCTGAAAGACACAAAATGCCATCATTGGTTGATAATCACATAAGATTGTGTTGTTTTATTGTTGTAAATGAAGTGTTAGATATCCATGAGATAATAGAGGAGAATACTTAGCTCAATCTGAGGTTTAATGGTAACTTTTTAAGATGGTAGCTTTCATAAATAGTTAAATCTGGATAAAATTGAACAAGTTAGCCAAATGATGAAGCTTGAGTTTTAACATCACATCAAGTTGTTTTTTCTTGAGTGAGTAGGTGGTACTATCAAATGGGATTAGACAAGAATTGAAAAAAAAGAAAGAAAGAAAAACAAACAGAAATTGATGTGTTTCAGAGAGCTGTGGGACCTCCAAGTGGATATGTCCAGAATTAAGTGTAAGAATGAATATAAAGTCAGGAAACACCTAGATTGAAGATGTGGGTTTGGGAATGATCAGAGCCATTCATGGTTCATGCATAAAGCTTAAAAAAAAGATGACATGGTCCAGAGAAAGACAGTAATAATAAATTTATGACAGTACCATGGGCAACCCTAATATATGAGAGTGATAGGCAGAGTAGGAGCCCATGTTATGAAGAACACATACAGTAAACAGTACAACAGAATTCCAGAGAATAGAGAGCTCTGAAAAGTCATGCCTGGCAAACAGTATACAACGGAGAGGTCCAGTAAATCAAATGAATGTTCCCTCTGTATTTGGCAATACTGAGTCATCGTTGAATTCCACTTTAGATGTTTAGTTGGAGTAGTGAAGACTGAAACAAATTGCAGTGTGTTGGTGAGTTGATTAAATCTGAGATATTAGAGATGGAAAATATACTTAAATGAGTGTATATAGTTAAAAAAAGGCTTTTTATTTGAAGAGGAACACAGAAAGGAGAGACAGAAAACTTTTTATACAAAGGATGAGAAAAATAACTATAAGAGTTAAGAGGTGAAAAAGAAATGAAATTGAGGAAATATCGATGGAATAAAGTCCATCAATTTATTACAGATTAAAGTCCTTTACTTGTTGACAAGAAAAGAGATGAGATCAAGTAAAAATGCATAAGTATTTGGTCTTGATCAAGAGAAGAAGCATCTCATCTTCTGTGAATGAGATGAGAAAATGAAGACAAATTGCAGATAAATGATTATGTTGATACTTTTGAAAGAAGAAGGATAACACCACATTAGATTATGCTAAATAACTTTAATTATGAGTTTTAATTTATTGGTATATTAGCAATAAGAAAAGTATGGGTGGGTAGGAGGCTTAAGGATATAACTAATGAGTGATTTAGTTAAATAAGGAAATGCAAGAGCTGCCCAAAGACAGGTAAAATTCCTGATGAATAGTATTGGAGACTAAATAGCACAAATTACCTCTAAATCACTGATTTCTCTCTTGTCCTTTGCATTGCTTAAATCATGCATGGGACTCTGAGTTATTATCTCATGATCATATTGTTTGTGTGCTAAAGTGAGACCCACATTTTGAGCCTCCCATGTATTCCTATCTCGCCATCAAATTCAGACGTCTCTCCTCCCACCTTTGGTTGTCACCACCCACCCACTTTCGATGTTCTGTTTCCCTAAAGACTAGCGTGAATATGTGATTGTTTCTTCCTCTGTATTTCAAATTCTTCTTCAGTATCTCCTTCACTTCTTTTCCCAAAGACAGTAAGTCCTCTTTTAAATTTTCAGTTTCACTGCTAGTGAGTAAGGGAAAACAGGCAGCGTATAACAAAAAATATACCTTATACACACGTCACAATGATAGTAAGTGGTTTAAAGTTACTGATGACCAGGAAGGAATTACAAATGGATACCACCTAGTATTTTTCCCTCTGCCTTTATTACCTTGAAGACAGGGCTCCTGAAAATAACCCCTTCCTTCTGTTTTCTCATTTACTGAAAATGAAGCCTGACGACGTAATTAAGGCAGAACAACAGGGTCCCATTGTCTCAAGTGAATTGTTTGCATCTTGAAGTATCTCTGGATTCTAGGTGATGACTTTTCCAAGGGGGTTAAGCATCTTCCTCGAAGATCACTTTTGAAATTTGCTTCACAGTATGTTTCACTAGAATTGCCTTTTATTACACTGAAGATTTGTTAAGTGACTATGCCCAGCTGAGATTTCCAGAGATGCAGGCCCATCTATCTTATATGGTTATGTGCCAGCCCTAGGGAACCTCTCAGCATAAATCCATAAAGCCCAAGTAAACAATTAAATTAATTTAACCCTTCACAAAAATGACAGTGAACTCCAAAAAGTAAAACAATGAAACATTATTATAGAGAGAAAAACTCTGCTCCAGATGAAAATGTATTACTGTCATAGAGTCTAATAAGTTTCAGATTTAAAACAACCAAAAGTTTAAACATATACACTACTGTATATAAGATAGATAAACAACAAAGATCTACTTTACAGCACAGGGAAATCTATTCACTGTTCTTGGATAACACATATATTTTTTTCTAAGAAAAAAGTAAAAAGAAATGAATATATGTATACATAAATAAATAAATAAATAAATAAAAATGTATAGCTGAATCATTTTGCTTTACATTTGAAACTAATGGAACAATGTAAGTAAACAATACTCCAATAAAAATAAAATATAAAAAAGTATAGGTATAAGACCATAACCATTTATTTAAAAAATCAGATATATACTGTGATTTTAATACATGAATTTTAAATTAATATTATAAACTCCAGTGAGTGTGTGTTGATTATATATCTTACATTAGTCAGTTCAGTCACTCAGTCGTGTGTGAATCTTTGTGAACCATGGACGAATGCCAGGCTTCACTGTTCATCACCAACTCCCGGAGGTTGCTCAAACTCATGTCCATTGAGTTGGTGATGCCATCCCACCATCTCATCCTCTGTCATCCCCTTCTCCTCCCACCTTCAATCTTTCCCAGCATCATGGTCTTTTCCAATGAATCAGCTCTTCCCATCAGGTGGCCAAATTATTGGTGTTTCAACTTCAACATTAGTCCTTCAGATGAACACCAAGGACTGATTTCCTTTAGGGTGGACTGGTTGGATCTCCTTGCAGTCCAAGGGACTCTCAAGAGTCTTCTCCAACACCACAGTTCAAAAGCATCAATTCTTCGGCTCTCAGCTTTCTTTCTAGTCCAACTCTCACATCCATACATGACTACTGGAAAAACCATAGGTTTGACTAGACGGACCTTTGTTGGCAAAGTAATGTCTCTGCTTTTTAATATGCTGTCTAGGTTGGTCATAGCTTATCTTCCAAGGAGCAAGTGTCTTTTAATTTCTTGTCAGTCACCATCTGTGGTGATTTTGGAGCCCCAAAATATAAAGTCTCTCACTGTTTCCACTGTTTCCCCATCTATATGCCATGAAGCGATGGGACCAGATGCCATGATCTTAGTTTTCTGAATGTTGAGTTTTAAGTCAACTTTTTCACTCTTCTCTTTCACTTTCATCAAGAGGCCTTTTAATTCTTCTTCACTTTCTGCCATAAGGGTGGTGCCATCTGTGTATCTGAGGTTATTGATATATCTCCTGACAATCTTGATTTCAGCTTGTGCATCATCCAGTCCAGCATTTCACATGATGTACTCTGCATGTAAGTTAAATAAGCAGCGTGACAATATACAGCTTTGATATTCTCCTTTCCCGATTTGGGAGCAGTCTGTTGTTCCATGTCCCATTCTAACTGTTGTTTCTTGACCTGCACACAGATTTCTCAAGAGGCAGGTAAAGTGGTCTGGTATTCCTATCTCTTGGAGAATTTCCACAGTTTGTTGTGATCCACACAGTCAATGTCTTTGGCATAGTCAACAAAGCAGAAATAGATGTTTTTCTGGAACTCTCTTGCTTTTTTGATGATCCAACAGATGTTGGCAATTACATCTCTGGTTCTTCTAACTTTTCTAAATCCAGCTTGAACATCTGGAAGTTCACAGTTCATGTATTGTTGATGCCTGACTTGGAGAATTTTGAGCATTACTTTGCTAGCTTGTGAGATGAGCGCAACTGTCTGGTAGTTTGAGCATCCTTTGGCATTGCCTTTCTTAGGGATTGGAATGAAAACTGACCTTTTCCAGTCCTGTGGCCACTGCTGAGTTTTCCAAATTTCCTGGTATATTGAGAGCAGCACTTTCACAGCATCACCTTTTAGGATTTGAAATAGCTCAACTGTAATTCCATCACCTTCACTAACTTTGTTCATAGTGATGCTTCCTAAGGCCCACTTGACTTCGCATTGCCCGATGTCTGGCTCTAGGTGAGGGATCACACTATCGTGGTTATCTGGGTCATGAAGATCTTTTCTGTATAGTTCCTCTCTGTATTCTTATCAACTTCTCTTTATATCTTCTACTTCTGTTAGGTCCATACTCTTTCTGTCCTTTATTGTGCCCATCTTTGCATGAAATATTCCCTTGGTATCTAATTTTCTTGAAGAGAGCTCTAGTCTTTCCCATTCTATTGTTTTCCTCTATTTCTTTACATTGTTCACTGAAGTAGTCTTTCTTCTCTCTCCTTGCTCTTCTTTGGAACTCTTCATTCAGATGGGTATATCTTTCCTTTTCCTTTGCCTTTAGCTTCTGTTCTTTTCTCAGCTATTTGTAAGGCCTCGTCAGACAACCATTTTGCCTTTTTTCATTAGTTTTTCTTGGAGATGATCTTGATGCCTGCCTCCTGTACAATGTAAGGAATCTCCATCCATAATTCTCCAGGCACTCTGTCTATCACATATAATCCCTTGAATTTATTTGTCACTTCCATTGTCTAATCATAAGGGATTTGATTTACAAAATTTTGAGAGAATTAACTACTGAGTGGTTTAAAGTCACAATGTTTAAAGACCTTACAACATATTGAAGATAAGAGAATATGCCTTATATAAGGTAAAACCATCAAAAGTTCTAAATAAAAAGGTGTTGTTGTGCAGAGAAGAGAGTTTGAAGGAAATATTTTAGCAAAAGGGACTGGCAATTCAGCTGATGCAAAATTTGAAAACACACATCAATTCAGGAGTATAAAAACCAAGATATGGAAGAGAAAGGCATTTTCTGAAACCTTGTTGAGACTCATGACACTTCATCATAACTAGGTGAAATCAACTGTCATTTCAGAAACCATAAATGAAAATTCCCCAAAGAATATAAAAAATCAAATAATCATTAACTGCATATATAGGAGGAAAACAAACAGTGATATAGGTAACTTCTGTAGATATTTAAAACCACAAATCTTATAGTCGGTCTACTTACTTATAGCTTTCCTTGTGACTCAGCTGGTAATGAATCTGCCTGCAATACTGAAGACCTGGGTTTGATCCCTGGGTTGGGGCAATTCCCTGGAGAAGGGAAAGGCTACCCACTCCAGTATTCTGGCCTAGAGAATTCCATGAACTCTATAGTCTATGGGTTGCAAAGAGTCTGACACAACTGAGCAACTTTCACTTCATTTATAAAATAAATCGTAAATGAATCACTTAGGTTTGGAAAAAACACTATTATTTGATTAAAAAAAATACCCTAATCCCTATTAATGTTCAATATAAATAATTTTTTGTGAAAAACAATTCATTAGTGACATTATGTTTGTCATTTTTAATAAACTTTAACACCATGTTAAAATCTGACAAATAAGCTTCAGATAGATTAAAACAAAAGGAAACAAAAGAAAACAAACAAACAAACAAAAAAATCGTAAGGCTTTTTGTGGTATTTCAGCCTATAGAACCTATTGTTTTTTACACTAATCCATAACTGATGGCTCATGACATTGCCATTTTCAAGTCATTAGTCACACAATAACAATGTTAACTGTGTTTTAATTAAGTGAGCTATATTTGAGCTTGTAATATTTTAACTTTCTTTTAAAAATAGATGGTATTTCCTAGGGTCATTTTCACTTATATCTATTTTTAAATCTTCCTATACTGTCTTTGACTTATTTAGAATGAATACTGACTGTGGAGAAACATGCTTTCATATTATCAGCTGTTTGCTACTGAAATCATTCATACTACACTATGTCCCAGATAATTCCTAAGACAAGGACAGGATTTTTGTTGTGATGACTATTTCTACAAATTTGATGCAAACAAATTCGTTTAACTCTTTTGTTAACTTTGCTTCTAAGAGTATAAATTATATTTTAGTGACTAACAAATGTATGAAATCTAACAACTTTGCTATCATTGGAGCTTAAATTTTATTATTATAATTTTCTCATTTTGAACGTAGTACCACAAATAAATAAAAATAATTCCTCTATTTAAGAATGTGTATATTTATATAAAATCAGTGGTTTGTCAATTACTTGGATCATATTCCTAAGGAAGACAAAGTCATGAATGTATCAGAGATGTGATTCAGTTAATAGAATCATCTAGCTCCCACCCATATCAACAAATACTCTGTTCTAAGACATATACAGGAGGGACCATATGAGAAGGAGTGATCTATTTCAGCACATAATTGCCATTACCATAAACTTACAGGTCTTGACCTATGGGTCACTAACATTATATCAACATGAAAAGCCTTACGATTTAGACTAAGAAGATAAGAAAGCAGACACTGTGAGGATAACAAGCATATCACATGTAGAAAACCATCATCACATATAGAAAAATAAATTACTCAACTTTAAAGTTGCACATTAATAATCATTTACTTATTAATAATCTTTTAAATTGGCATAATAAGCTTATGGGCATTTACCCTAGATTTTTACAAATGAAGAAAGTGAAGTTCAGAAAGATTCAATCACCTTTTCAAGGTCATGCAGCTGGTAAGTGCTTATCTTGGATCTTGAACCTAGCCCTATTTGACTTTGGAGTCCATGTCCGTTCTAGTCTTCCTCCCAGGAGGGAGGGATAACAAGGATGACAGGCAGCCAGAAGCAGGTAATACACTCACGTCTATGTTCCAGCTCATACTGGCTTTCTAAATAATAGATATGCATTAAAAATATTAATGAACTTTCTACTTGTAATGTCCTGACATAATTCAAACCTTAGAAGAGTATTACTGAAGAAACAGTGATAATTCTAATTAGCAATTCATCTGCTGCTCTTGAGGGTCATTTTTTTAATTCTGCTTATTAACTTATAGCATTTCCCTTCTCAGACTGACTGTCATTTTCAGGAATAAGTTAAGGTAGATCAGACCTTGTATGGTAGCAAGAAGTAGGACATTATTAAAAAGAGCATTTAAGTAGTTAAAGAAGAAGTAGAAATTTATCAGAAGTAAATTGGCTATTAAATCATCATCAGCTGTTCTCTCATTTGAAATTTTAAGCATTCCAGGTGGATATAAATGAAATAACATTTAAGACTTCATTAGGAGTTTGGAGAATGTACAAGAATAGTAAAAAGGACTGTATAAAATATTTCAGTGCAGTCATGGTAGGCCCCATTTATATGAATAACTTACACATGAAGATGTCTTTATATGGACTAAAATCCAAATTCCCCTAATCTTTTCCCTTTATTAACATAATGAATGGTTACAGAAAAGGCACTGAATGTTTTTCATGTGCCAGGCACTGTATTAACCAACACAGACATTATTATCCTGATTTCACATATCAGGGAACTGTCTTGAAGAAGTTAAGGACCTTGTCGAAGGTCACATGGTTAATAGGTGGGAGAGTGTCTTTCAACATCAACCTTTCTCACACCAGATCTGTTGCTCACTGAACTATCCAAGCAGTTAATGACAATAAGCACTAGCCAATTATGTATGAATTCAACAAGAAATAACCAGCTCATCATACTGTAGCCAGGTTATTCACAGCCACAGAGTTCTTGAACCATTCTTGGGCATGTTAACTGTATTTCCTGTGACTTCCAGGTCTGGACTCTATCTCTGAAGACTGTAGCCAAGACCCAGCTTTTCCAGTGTCCTCAGTAAGCGAGGGCAGCATGAGCAGAGTGTCTTCTATTTAACTCTATTTAACTTCTACATAACTCCTCCTCACTTACTCACACCTACTCTGAAGGTACCTAGCTCCCCTATCTTCACACTGACTTTCATCACAACTCGTCCTTCTGCCCCATCAGTTGAGGTCACAGGGTTTTCCTGTTCTTCTTCATCACTCACTGCCCAAGTTCCCCACACCCTCACCCCCTCATAAGCTAGGCTTGTGATCCTAAACATAGAGGAATTTCAGAGATAGGATTTGCCAGAGCTCACTTCCAAAGTTCTTGTGGCTCCTATTATAGCTACTAATTGTGTATTACATAATCATGCTTTATCTGGCAAAAATAATTAGATTACACAAACATTAATTCAGTTCAATCACTCAGTCATGTCTATTTGTGACCCCCATGGTCTGCAGCACGCCAGGCTTCACTGTCCATCACCAACTCCCAGAACTTGCTTAAACTCAAGTCCATTGAGTTGATGCCATGCAGTCATCTCATCCTCTGTCATCCACTTCTCCTCCTGCCTTCAATCTTTCCCAGCATCAGGGTCTTTTCCCACACAGACATACCACCAAGACTATTCTCTATCAGTATCAAGATTGATTATTTAGTTAAGAATGATTCTAAAGTGGAAAGGAAATCTTAGTGTATGAGACTAAATTTTATTTTTCTTTCATGCCATCACCTTGAATAATCTCTGACTATTGAAACTCAGAAGACTTGAGAGAAACTTACAATGAAGCTAATTTTCAGTCATGTAATTTCATAAATTTTAAAAATACAAAATATACTTCTCTCCTTCTCTGAAGTTACTTCCATGATACAAACTGGAAAAGGTCTGGCTCACATTAAATCCTGATAAGTAGGAAAATCTAACAGCACTAAATAATAAATGCCATGTGCTGTGCTTAGTCATTCAGTAGTGGCCGACTCTTTGTGACTCCATGAACTGTAGCCCACTAGGCTTCTCTGTCCACGGGGATTCTCCAGGCAAGAATACTTGAGTGGGTTGCCCTGCCCTCCTCCAGGGGTCTTCTCAACCCAGGGATGAACCCAGGTCTCCCACACTGCAGACAGATTCTTTACCATCTGAGCCACCAGTAAATCCATATATATATATATATATATATATATATATATGATGATTTAAAACAATAAAATAAATTGCTTTATTCATATTGGGAAAGATATAACACAAAACATTTTAGGATATAATTTTAATATTCAACATGCCTAATATGAAGATTATATACTGTTGCTTTGCTTTATATTAGACTGATTTTTTTTAGACTGATTTTTTTATACTGATGTTCTTAAAAGTATGATCTTTTTCTCTTACTCTAAAAGTTATTTTGGTGGATGTCTTTCCTTTACACCACCCTCTTCACACCCACTAAAAATATAGTGGCATGTACTAGGTCACAGGAATATTACATTATTTATTTCTTTTTATCTTATCAATAATTCCAATAGGAAGATATTGTTAACTTATTTTCAGTTAAATTTCCCAAGATCAGTCAGTTAGTCATGAGCCTGTCTTCAGTTTGAATATTTCTTTTAATCTGCTACTGATGCTGGGAGGGATTGGGGGCAGGAGGAGAAGGGGACGACAGAGGATGAGATGGCTGGATGGCATCACTGACTCGATGGACATAAGTTTGAGTAAACTCCGGGAGTTGGTGATGGACAGGGAAGCCTGGCATGCTGCGGTCCATGGGGCTGCAAAGAGTCGGACAGGACTGAGTGACTGAACTGAACTGAACTGAACAAATTACCAAGTCATCAGTCAAACATTTTAGCATCTTTTTTGTTTCTCATTCAATAAAAGAGAAACTGATTGGCAGTCTGCCTGAAACAAAGTAATCACTCACTAAATGAACAAATTAATAGCTTTGTTTTTTTTTTCAGGAGCTATAGGAGACAGCAGGAGAGTGGAAAACCAAGGAAAAGGGTGAAATTCATGTTGAAGGAGAAGGTATCACAGCCAATTGAAACAAAGATTTTGAACAAGGTTTATTTCTATGTAAAAGTTTGAGTGATTAATCCAATTCAGATATGTATAATTCATTAAGTTGTAAGTTGCATATATACAAATTATACAGACATGTACAATAATATATATTCTGCGCTTTTAAAATTATTGCACCACATTGCTTTTTTTGTTTTGTTTTCTTTTTAATTTTTGGAGAATATTGTAGCTTAAAATGGACACATACAACTTCAAGACACCCTAATGTTAATACTGCTAATATTCAATATATATAAACTGTTCAAGACAGCCTCATGTTATTAATATTGCTTTTATGAAAAGATTCTATCTGCATGCAAAAAAAAAAAAGAGTATTTGCAGTAAAAGTCTTTAGAAATAAAATGCTTTATATAGAATATTGCAGAATTTAATTAATAATTCACCTACAGAAATGTTATAAGGATGTAATAATTATAGACTAATTCTATACAAGGGGAAAATTGCATTATAATCATTTTTCTGCTGCTTTTTGGTAATTCAGCTATACAGTAGGACATAAAGAATTCTGAAACACCAAAGCATCTTCAATGCTTTTTGATTTTAGTCATAAAACTAACTTACACAATGTATTTTAGTTAAAGTTCATAGCTCTTAAAATGCCAAAACATAATTTTATTCTTTCCTTGGAATTTTCAAATGAGGCCGCTTCCTCAAATTTTATGCTTAATATATCAGTCCTGTTATCTGTGTGATACACATTGGGCAGCTTATATACAGTTGCCCATTGGTTTTCAGTGAATGTTGATGAGAAAGCATGAGAAGGTTTATGATATTTCAGTATCTGTGAAACAAGAGGTATGTTATCATTTTATGTTTCAAGAATTTTCACCAGGAACCCTTTTGCTACCTATTAATATCTTTGAAATCAAAAATTTGTGGAGAGACAGTAAGGGGATGCTTTTTAATCAAGAAATACTATTAAGAACTTAGAATTTAATAGGAGACTTTGTATTTAGAGATCTAAACCTTGTCATTTTTTAAGGCATGGGATCCCAAACTCTGGATCTAATGCCTGATGATCTGAGGTGGAGTTGAGGCAATGATAATATAAATAAATGCACAATAAATGTAAAGTGCTTGAATCAGCCCCAAACCATCCCCTCGCTCATGCAAGAAAAATTATCTTTCATGAAACTCGTTCTTGGTGCCAAAAAGGATGGGGACCACTATTTTAAGGTATTTGCTCTAATGGAATTTCTTCCCTCTCCTGTTTCATTTCAATTCATCTCAGCCATCACAGAATGAAGCACAGAATCCTAAATGGTCTGCAGAAACCACAATTTGGCTATTATTTATGCAGCTTAGTAATGCTGAGATAAATTGAAAGTTGGTGACATTTATAAGGAACACCAGTACATATTTTATATCAAAATACTTCAGAATACTCATTCACACCTAGGTAGATTGGTATAATGTAATGGTACCAGAGTATGGAATATAAGAGCTTACATTTGAACCCTGGATAGTCATATTGGCTATATCATATTTAACATGCTAACTTTTCTAAGATTATACATCTTATCCATAAAATCAGAAGAGCTAAATATGATAAAGCAGGGTAGGTTATAATTATATATATACATATATATGTATATGTGTATATAAAGGTACTCTGAACGTCAGTTATTATCATATTGTAATATAATAGGTTGTGAATAAATTTCAAACTAACCTCTTAAACCATGTGGCCTCTTGATAAAGAAAACTGAAATTTGAAAAGGAAATGTTAGTTTTTGTAAAAACAATTTGAAACACTTTGGGAAAATCTCACATATTTGAATTTTATCTGAATTCTGTAATCTTTCACCACAGATATTACAATGAGAAAGACATTTTGCAAACATGTGAAATGTTATTTCATACCTATGTGATTTGCAATGCTCAGAAGGAAGGCATATTCCTTTAAGAAGCAAGTTGGTCTAGGATTGAAATATATTATGCATCTGCAAGAGTGATCTGATAGCCCAAAGAAGTTCCTCATGCTATATTATCTATAATGAAGAGAAAAATGTAGAATAGAGATAGTCATTGATGCCCTGAATAACTGAAAGAGCATACTTCTAGAAATTCCTAAAATATTAGGAGAGAATCACTATGGATATATATAAACATATTTTATATCAAAATGCTTTCAGGTTTGTCGCCTACTTTGTGAACTTGAAAGAGACAGATCACAGATGACTGGATATTTTGATAACCATTCAAGTGGAGGCTTTGAGATCTTTCCTCCTTCTTTGCCCTCTTGTTATATCCTTCTGCTCCTGGTATGTCTCCACTGGGATAATTCCATAAGTAGCTAGCCTTATATCTCTAAACTGAACACAATAGAGAAACCTGTGAATTTCCAACAGTGCCAACATTTTTAGTTAAAACACAGTTTTTGATCTATTTAAAGTCTTTTGTGGATTTATAATTTGAATGATAATACATAGTTTCTAATGAGTAATTTTTAATTTGAAGGATTCTCCTCTTTGTTTTCCCTTCTTTTCCCATTTTCAGAACAACACGTGTTTAGATAGTGGTAGTAGCAGTGTTAGTTGCTGGTTGTGTCTGACTTTGCAGTCCCATGGACTGTAGCCCTCAGACTCTTCAGTCCATAGGATTTTTCAGTCTAGAATACTGGAATGGGTTGCCATTCCCTTCTCCAGAGGTGTTTCAGATAAAGAACTGATAAGTATAAAAGCATCAGATTAAGAAATGAGCATGATGTTTCTCTGTCTTGATTCTGTTCAGATTAAATGTGTACAAAGGAAGAAAAAAAGAAAAAAAAAAAAAAAAAAAAGAATGGAGCAGGTAGCAATGAAATGTGCCCTAACTATTCCTCTTGGAGTCTTAATTGGATTATAGTTGTTGAGTCGCTAAGTCATGTCTGACTCTTTTGCAACCTCATGGACTGTAGCCCGCCAGGCTCTACTGTCCATGGGTTTTTCCAGGCAGGAATACTGAAACGGATTGCCATTTCCTTCTCAGGGGATTTTCCCAACCCAGGGATAGAACCCATGTCTCCTGCATTGATAGGCAGATTCTATATCATTGAGCCACCAGGAAGCCCGATTGGATCATTAGTCCCACTTAATTGTTTCTTTTCTCCTTTTCATAAAACTATTCTTGCTCAGACTGTTTTCCTCTCAGTGGTTAAGAGATGCCTTGCTTGCGATGAAACAATTATACAACAATCGTGAATAGCCTCATCAATGAAGACTTATCTCTTTCTCAGTGTCCCTTAGATCAGGTACTGACTGCAAACCATCACCTAGTCTTACTGCAATGTGTAAGTAAATACGAATCATTTAAAAGTGGGTTATATTTCCTCATACAAAGTATGTCGATACACTTCAAATTAAGGACAGTATCAAATATTATTCGGTCATTTAAAACAATATCTTACAAACAATAAAATACAATTTGACATCAATGCTATATATAAACATATATTTGCTATACATATTGATTATACACAGTGTTATACTAAATGCCTGTGTCTCCTTCAATTCATATGTTGAAATTCTAACCTCCAAAATGATGTATTAGGAAGTGGAACCTTTGGGAAATGATTAGTCATTATCCACATGAATGGGATTAGTACTCTTACAAAAACAATTCCAGAAAGTTCTCTCTCATTATCATTACATCAAGTGAGGATATAATGGAAAAAAAAAAAAAAAGCCATCTGCAATCCAGCAAAAAGAACTTCACCACACTAGTAGCTTTATCTCAGGCATTCTGCCTCCAGGACTGTGACAATTTCTGTTGTTTATAATCCACCTAATCTAGGTCCATGGTGTTTTATAATAGCAATCTGAACTAAGACTCATAGTGAACAAAAACACCAAAATTGCACATAAGATCACACTCTACTGTACCACAAATATTTATTTGAAAATAAAATGCTGTGATAAGCAATTACTTAAGAACCGTCTCTTCTTCTTTCTTTAGAAATCAAAAGGTTTGGAGCCAAATGTGGTACTATCTTTACCTCTTTATTTTTCCCCTGATAATGATACTTTTAAGCAATAATAATGCTTTAACAGTAGTACTCCAAGTTTCCCAAGAGGAAATATTCTTTTCATATCATCCCATTTTAGCTCATTAAACCACTAAATGTCTAAGGCTATAAACACAAATATCCAAAATCTTCATTTTTTATAGACCCCTTATCATCCACAAAATTAGCCTTAAATAGAGTACCATACTCTTGGGGAACTTTGCCAATTTATGCCTGATGTCTCAGTGTATATATTTATAGTAATGTCTAAGGCAAAGTAATGTCTCTGCTTTTTAACATCCTGCCTAGGTTGGTCATAGGTTTTCTTCCAAGGAGTAAGCGTCTTTTAATTTCATGGCTGCCGTCACCATCTGCAGTGATTCTGGAGCCCAAAAAGTAAAGTCTGTGACTGTTTCCATTGTTTCCCCATCTATTTGCCATGAAGTAATGGAACTGGATGCCATGATCTTAGTTTTCTGAATGTTGAGCTTTAAGCCGACTTTTTCAAGAGGCTCTTTAGTTCTTCTTCGCTTTGTGCCATAAGGGTGGTGTCATCTGCATATCTGAGATTACTGATAGTTTTTCTGGAAATCTTGATTCTAGCCTGTGCTTCATCCAGCCTGGCATTTTGCATGATGTACTCTAAATATAAGTTAAATAAGCAAGATGACAGTATACAAACTTGACATACTCCTTTCACAATCTGGAACCAGTCTGTTGTTCCATATTCAGTTCTTCCTGTTGCTTCTTGACCTGCATACAGATTTCCCAAGAGGCAGCTCAGGTGGTCTGGTATTCCCATCTCTTGAAGAATTTTCCACAGCTTCTTTTGATCCACACAGTCAAAAACTTTGGTGTAGCCAATAAAGCAAAAGTAGATGTTTTTCTGGAACTCTCTTGCTTTTTTGATGATCCAGTGGCTGTTGGGAATTTGATCTCGGGTACCTCTGCCTTTTCTAAATCTAGTTTGCATACCCGGAAATTCATGGTTCAACAGTACTGTTGAAGCCTGGCTTGGAGAATTTTGAGCATTACGTTGTTAGTGTGTGAGATGAGTGCAATTGTGAAGTACTTTGAACTTTCTTTGGTGTTGCCTCTCTTTGGACTTGGAATGAAAACTGACCTTTTCCAATCCTGTGACCACAGCTAATTTTCCAAATTTGCTGGCATATTGAGTGCAGCACTTTCACAGCATCATCTTTTAGGATTTGAAATAGCTCAACTGGAATTCCATCACCTCCACTAGCTTTGTTTGTAGTGATGCTTCCTAAGGCCCACTTGACTTCACATTGCAGGATGTCTGCCTCTAGGTGAGTGATCACCTCTAGGTGAGTGATCACCTCTTCAATTTTCTTGAAGAGATCTCTAGTCTTTTGCATTCTATTGTTTTCCTCTATTTCTTTTCATTATTCACTGAGGTAGCCTTTCTTCTCCTTTCTATTCTTTGGAACTCTGCATTCAAATGGGTATATCTTTTCTTTTCTCCTTTGCCTTTAACTTCTTTTCTTTTTCAGCTATTTGTAAGGCCTTGTCAGACAACCATTTTGCCATTTTTCATTTCTATTTATTGGGGATGATCTTGATCCCTGCTTCCTGTACAATCTCAGGAACCTCTGTCCATAGTTATTTAGGCACTCTGTCGATCTGATCTAGTCCTTTAAATCTATTTGTCACTTCCACTGTATAATCTTAAGGCATTTGATTTAGGTCACACCTGAGTGGTCTAGAGGTTTTCTGCACTTTCTTTAAGTCTGAATTTGGCAATAAGGATTTCATG
The DNA here is from genome assembly GCF_023699985.2 of Odocoileus virginianus. Classification (NCBI taxonomy): domain Eukaryota; kingdom Metazoa; phylum Chordata; class Mammalia; order Artiodactyla; family Cervidae; genus Odocoileus; species Odocoileus virginianus. Next base: position 21,909,836 of record NC_069698.1, read on the forward strand.
ATCTGAGCCACAGTCAGCTCCCAGTTTTGTTTTTGCTGACTGTATAGAGCTTTTCCCTTTGGCTTCAGTGAACACAATCAATCTGATTTTGGTGTTGACCATCTTGTGATGTCCATGTGTAGAGTCTTCTCTTGTGTTATTGGAAGAGGGTGTTTGCTATGACCAGTTTATTCTCTTGGCAAAACTCTGTTAGCCTTTTTTCTGCTTCATTTTTCTCTAAGTCAAATTTGCCTGTTACTCCAGGTAGCTCTTGACTTCCTACTTTTGCATTCCAGTCCTGTATAATGAACATCCTTTTTTTTTTTTTTTTTTTTTTTGGTGTTAGATCTAGAAGGTCATGAAGGTCTTCTTTTTCTCGCTTTGTTAATTCTTGATTAAACTGCCTAGAATTCACTCCCATAGCAAGTTCCTGATAGGACAAAGCTGAGCTTCCTCCATTACTATTCCCATTGCACTGTATGAATTTCCAAATCCTAACCTACACATACTGAATTATAATTGACTGTTTTAAGGGGTATGTCCTCAATTAGATTGTACATAGGAGAGACATGTATTATTAGTCATAATTTCCCCAGAGCTTAGCATGGTGCCTATCACATAATAGAGCACAACATTTATTTGTGAAATAAGAGAATATGGGACCTGTGTACAAATACAGTGCCTCTTTTATAGCTAATATCAGATGAGACATTACTTTTCTGACAAAGGTCTATATAGTCAAAGCTATGGTTTTCCCAGTGGTCATGTATGTATGTGAGAGTTGGACCATAAAGAAAGCTGAGCACAGAAGAATTGGTGCTTTTGAACTGTAGTGTTGGATAAAACTCTTGAGAGTCCAAGGAGATCAAACCAGTCAAATCCTAAAGGAAATCAGTCCTGAGTATTCTTTGGAAGGACTGAGGCAGAAGCTGAAGCTCCAATACTTTGGCCACCTGATGCAAAGAACTACTGCTGCTGCTAAGTTGCTTCAGTCGTGTCTGACTCTGTGCGACCCCATAGACAGCAGCCCACCAGGCTCCTCTGTCCCTGGGATTCTCCAGGCAGGAATACTGGAGTGGGTTGCCTCACTGGAAAAGACCCTGATGCAGGGAGAGATTGAAGACTGGAGGAGAAGAGGTTGACAGAGGATGAGATGGTTGGATGGCATCACTGACTCGAGGACATGAGTCTGAGTGAGCTCCAGGAGTTGGTGATGGAAAGGGAAGCCTGGCATGCTGCAGTCCATGGGGTTGCAAAGAGTTGGACATGACTGAGCGACTGAACTGAACTGATTTCATGCTCATCCTGGATGGTTTGTTATACCTCAAGACAGGATGCTACAAAAGTGTTCAGTCTTTCAAGTCTCTTCCTCCTCAGCTACTGTCTTTTCTGATACTATTAGCTTTACTGCTTAGGAATCCTTAGTTAAAATCTCCATCTTTTCATTACTTTCACCTTCTCATCCCTGTTTGCATGCCATCATTTACTATGTCTTATTTATGTTACCTTCATAAAGTTCTTTAACTCTACCCCCTGTTCTCTATTACCAGTGTCTGCTTTTTACTTCAGTAACTTATGTGTTTTGTCTGGATTAATATAATGGTTCTTCTATATCCACTTCCCTGACTCATCAGATCTCTTTTCTAGCAAAATAATTCTCTCTTGTTCAAAAACCGTTTTTTTCCATTTATTTTTATTAGTTAGAGGCTGATTACTTTACAATATTGTAGTGGTTTTTGCCATACATTGACATGAATCAGCCATGGATTTACATGTGTTCCCCATCCTGAATCCCCCTCCCACCTCCCTCCCTATCCCATCCCTCTGGGTCATTCCAGTGCACCAGCCAAAAACCATTTTTGAGTCTCTACTTCCTTTCAAAATTATGCAACCTCTAGCCCCCTACCTCTCCCATCTACCCCCATCCCTCTCTGCCCACTGTGGTCAAAACTCTTCTTTCCCACTGGAATTTCCACTAATCTAATTCAAGTACTATTTGCTTTCAAATATTCAATGTTCCTATATATTACCACCTATGTGCCCTTCCTTATATTCAAATGGGATGCCTCTTCTGATGCCAGATGTCCAAAGTCTATTCATTATTTAGAGTCAAAATTAAATATTTTCTCTTCCGTGGGATTTCCCTGTTTCCCATTATAATGCAAGCTAGAATTCATTATACCTTCCATTGAACACCTATGCAATTATTCAGTCTCTTCCTTATGACATGTGGCAAGTTACATTTTAAAGCATTTCTATTTGAGAATGTGCCATTTTCTCCAATATACTGTAAGTTTCTTACAGACAAGATCCAAGGATTATTTATCTTTCGCACCCTCACAATGAATTATACAGGAGACTAGTACATTGAATGTTTTATATCATTTTGTAGAAGCTAAAGAATGATTTCTTTTACAGGTGAAGGAATGAATGAGTAAGTTAATGAAATTTTATTTATAGTTGCACTGAAATTCCTCCCTCCTTGTATTTATAAAATTTATTTTTAGATTCTCCCTGAATCTTTTCTTACAAACTGCCAGGAGATACTCATCTTAATCTCTAAAACCTTCTCTGACTCTTAGTCCCTGCTTCTCCTTATCTTATAATATGAACATACCTAGCCAGCACATAATTGAAATTGTCCATTAGGAATATATTCTTTCATGAACTCACACAAGTATATTCACTGGGAGAACTTTTTATTTCCCTAAACATTTCCAAGATAGCCTTTCTTATATTTAAGGTTCTGTTTCCTAGGAAACTTTTGACTGTCCACTGTTATCCAGCAATAGAGCACATATAGCCTATATTCTGTATATGAATTTCTGTTCAGAAATGTTTTAGGTGTCCTTATTAATGACTTACAACATCTATGAACAAGTCTCAAACACTTTATGGAAACATTTGTGTGTGCATTTTTCTTTCCACTTCTTTTCATTTTAAATCTGTCAAAATAATACAGCAACCTGAAGTCCTAGATAGTTTCACTTATTTTATAACTGAAATATAGAAATTCAGTTCACAGCAGCCCAAATGCCAGGTCAAGAGCTGTCTCAACATTAATTACTAAAAATATTCTAGTTTTTTGAAGTTTGGTGCTTTCCTACTTCAAAGTCGGCATGAGAGATCAGCATGTTCTGTCACCATTGAACTTTTCCCCAAATATTACAGCCCTGGCTTGTTCCTCTAGAGAGAGGGCTTCTTAGAGACCAGGAATGAGCACTGTTCCCCATTGTTTCCCATTATACACTACAAGACAGATGCAAAGATCAGCAGGGGGATAAAAGCGAAATGTGCCTTTTCAGTCATGATTATGTATGTTGAATACAGAATCTTTTCCTATGGTCTCTGTACTTATAACTGGAGTAAATCATCAGCTGCTTTAATAATGCAAATGCCCCATCAATTATTTTGTTCTCCAGTAATATTTATAAATTTAATTTTATGAAGTTTTCTGTCTATAATTGACATGTTTATTGCTTTAATAATATTCCAATCAATACTATTCCATAAGAAATATCATAGTACAGTGTCTAAAAGAAAATAAAGATGATACCTTATCTAAAGCCCATAGCATAACAATAGTAAGTACTAGAGTTCAAAGGCAAATTAAGGTTTTTATTATAAAAATGTAGCACAGGCCACTTATAACTCTAAAGAAATCAGTTTTCCACTGCCACACTGATTTATGAGTGATAATAAATATTAGGCTCCAAAGTTTTTACAACATATTAGCAACACCATCTCAAGTACCTCCCTTGTCCAAAGCACATATATTACACCTCTTTAAAAAAATCATATAAAATATCAACTCTTCAGGAACTTTCTGTGTAAATTATCCTTGATTAAACAGTAATGTGCCAAGGAAGACTATATTAGAAAAACAGCATAATGATCAAGCTAATTATTAATTGTTAGTGATCTATGTTTCATTCTTCTATTAAGAAGCATCCCATATTTACTCCAGCATTAATCACAGCAGCCAAGATGTGAAAACAACCTAAGTATTCATCAATGGAGGCAAGGATAAAAAAGATGTGGTGTATACGTACAACGGAATATTACACAGCCACAAGAAAGAAGGAAATCTTGCCATTTGCAACAGCATAGGTGGACCTTGAGGGCATTCTGTTGAGTGAAATAAATCAGCCAGAATAAAGGCAGATACTCTATGACGTCACTTTATGTGTAATCCTAAAAAGTCAAACTTGTGGGGACAGAGAATAAAACGGTGTTTACCAGAGACTAGGGCATGGGAAATTAGAAAGATGTTGTTAAAGGGTACAAATCTACAGTTAGAAGATGATTTTTTAAGCTCTGAAGATCTAGTGCATGGCACGGTAATTATAATCAACAATATTGTATTATTGACTTCAAAGATGCTGAGAGACAAATCTTAAATGCTCTCACCAAAGAAAAAGAAATGATAATTCCATGTCAAGATAGGCATGTTAGTTAATACTATGATAGTGAAGTCTCTCAGTAGTGTCTGACTCTTTGAGACCCTGTGGACTAGCCTACCAGGCTCCTCTGTCCATGGGATTTTCCGAGCAAAAGTACTGGAGAGGGTTGCCATTTGGCAATATACAAATGTATCAGATATGTAATATGCAATATTTAAACATATCAAATTGTGCTTTAATCTTAAACTTACATAGTGGTATAAGTCAATTATGTCTCAATTAAAACCAGCAAATAGACAAAAAATCTTTTAGGCTTATCATCTCATCTCTCTGAACAAATGTCTCCTCAAAGTGTTAATATGGTTAACACTTTTAGCTAGGTTGTATCTAACCCAAGAATTCACATATGCCTATGATTTAAACAGCTGGCAATGAAACCCATCAGTCTATGTACATTAAAGACCCTGAGGCTTTCTCAAAGAGAACATATTCAAATAAAATTATTAGGACCAATTACATAACATTAATTTTTGGTCTTCAGATATGGACTAAAATTCTGAATATATCTGCACATATTCCTCTGGTCCATCCTAGAAAAAAAAAAAAAAGCTGTTATGTAAAAGAGAAAGTGGTAAATTTACCAAAACTCAGAGACTTTGCAGCATAAGTTATAATGAATTTATCTTCTTTGTAACAAAGAATACTGTGAATCATGGCAGAACTAACTGTTTCATATTCAAAGGGTTCATATGCAACTGGAATATGTATGGCAGGACATCACTTGGAAGTGGAAAGATTTGATTAGTTCCTCACATTAGTTAATGATAGAAATAGATCTATGTTTCTGCCAGAGGCCTTAGTGCCACAGAAAGGCAGAACCACAGAGACAATGTCCACAGAGATAATGGACCTATTAGCAGACAATACCAGGGAAGTGAGATTTAGCAGATGAGCAAGAAAATATACATGTCCCTGGAAACTAACAGAATTTCTCTTCAGCATAAGTGACATCTCCTAAAAACTCCCGGAAATAATTATTGTCAGGGACATTGCAAGGCCAAGGACCTTCTCAGAGGAATAAGAGCAAGAGTCACCAAAAGAAAATTACCACTAATAAAGGGACCCTGTTTAAACCTGTGTTTAACTGGAGTTACGAGCTTATCCCAGGCAACATATGATAATTATTTATTTACTTCTTTAATATATGAGAGAAAGGGAGGGAGATCTTACTATGCCATTGAAAATCTTTAGAAACTATACAGTCATCTATAAGTTCTTAAATCAATTCAATAATTTACTGGTTATAATAATTGGCTTCCTAGTCCATTTCCTTGTAAGTATCCATTTCCTTGTTCAATAAAGTTAGCTTCTTTAATAGCTTACCCTCCTTACAAAGTTAAGTCTCTGAAATCATTTATAGATCTGTATGATTTTAAAAAGCAAGTGCATTCCTCCATCCACCTATTAGGGAAGGCCTCTGTTCCATAGGAATGGTGGACTCCTGAAGAGGTCAATGGACAAATTGGCTCTCATCTGCCCATTGCAGGGGAGGGAAGATTATTTTTCCTCTATCCATTCACCATTCACATCCTGCAGATATTTCAGTTGTGACCATCATCAACATACTGAAATATGGACTCAAGTATCTGTATATAATGAAATTCCCAATCCTATTCATTTAAGCATCAACCTAAGTTTTGTATAATTGAAATTGTCCAATCAAAGATCAAATACCCAATTAAACTCAGGAACATCATCAAATGAGAGTATAGTGTTCACTACCCCCTAAATAGGGGCTTCCCTGGAGGTTCATTGGTAAAGAACCCACTGCCAATGCAGGAGACGCAGGTTTGACTCCAGGGTTGTGAAGATCCACTGGAGAATGAAATGGCAACCCACTTCAGCATTCTTGCTTGGGAAATCCCATGGACAAAGGAGCTTGGCAGGCTACAGTTCATGGTGTCATAATAGGGTCAGACATGACTTAACAAATAAATAACAGCAATAATAAGCTGTAAATATAATTTTAGAAACACACTTCAAAGTTCTAGTCATGTAATTTTCCCCAAAAAAAGTTTAGGAAATTTTTAAAGAAGTACTTTAAACCAAATGGATTAGACACATGCATTTCTTATATTAATATCTATTATATTTGATGATTTTAATAGGATAATGCATCTAAGATGACACATGCTCAGGTACAATATTAAAATGATAACTGTGCAAGAAAATCTAGGTTTAAAAATATAACAAACTACATTTTGAGATGCTAAGTGGGCTGCTTTTTATCTTTCATAAGGCTGTGTATCATAGACCATATTCTGACAGAATAATGAGCTATTACAAAGCAACCACAGAAGACTAGCAACATAAAATAGCATTTGACTAGTTTGTTGATCTGTATGACATTTTATTCTTTGCTTAAGATTACTTCTAATATTCAGTAGTAGAATGAATGTCACTTGACAAAAGGATATAATAACCCTATATGATTTTTAAGACCACTTTATACAGGATCTAATTTACATATGACATCACTGAAAAGCAATTTTTGAATTACATGTACTAAAAATGCTGATTCTGAAAGTGCAGTTGATGAAGGTTTTTCCATCTTACCTTCCCTGGTGGCTCAGATGGTAAAGAGTCTGCTTACAATGCAGGAGACCCGGGTTCGATCCCTGGGTCAGGAAGATCCCTTGGAGAAGAGAATGGCAACCCACCCCAGTATTCTTGCCTGGAGAATTCCATGGACAGAGGAGCCTGGCAGGCTCAAATAGTCAGATACAACTGAGCGACTTTCACCCACTCCCTTTATGCAGTTGCAAGAGATCCATTCCAGAATACTTACAAGTCCCCTGATATCAGGAATTTTAAGAAAACAATCTAAATTTTTAAGTTAAAATGCAAAGTCATTTAAAGTCTTGAATATGTTTTTCATGTTTTAATTATATTTTTGTAATATTTAGAGAAACAATCCTATAGAACAGGGGTCCCCAACCTCCAAGATCTAACGCCTTATCTGAGGTGGAGCCGATGTAAGAATAATGGAAATAAACTACACAATAAATGTAATGTACTTGAATCATCCCAAAACTATTCCTCCCCCTCCAACTCCAGTCCAGGGAAAAATTGTCTCCAATGAAACCAGTCCCTGGTGCCAAAACGGTTGGGGGCTGCTGCATAGAACACTGAGTGTGAACCAATATTTAGCTTATTCACTGACTTTCAAATCTACCACACTCAAAAAGATAAATCCTAGTTTGGGTTAGAGAGTTTTTTAACTGGTTCTGAAAAATAAGGTATTTGAGGGCAAATTTTTAATTTTTAGCAAACAATGAGAAAAATGTTATAAGAAAATAATATATAGCTATACTAATAAAGGCAAGCTTGAAATAGTGTTCTGCTCTGTTTAATGAGGTAACCTATGACTGATCAGTTATGTAGACAAGCAGAATTTAATTAGACATGTAGAACAAATGTGATTTAAAATAGCAACTAAAATCACTTTAGTTCTACAGCTTTTTCAAAAACACATTTAGATCTTGGAGTGGAAAAGAAATAGTATTACAAGACAGCCGAAGCTATCACTGGGGAATTTTCTTTTTTTAATAGTGGAACAGAGTTTTACCTAAGGAAAAAAATGTTGAGGAGCAGAAACCCTAGGAGACAAAATGTAACAGTCACCAAGGCTTCTTGAGACTAGAGATTGGATTGCTTCAGGCTCCCTTAGTCAGCAGGAAAGCAGAAGAAGGAAAGCAATGAGAAAAAACAGTGAGAAATAAAGCAAAGTTCAACTTTAAACTTCAAAGATGAGCAATGATTGAGATACTTTAATGTAAACTCACTATTGCTCTGGTCCCCTCCTTTCCAAGAAAACTTAAGAATGCAAAACCTATGCTGTCATTTTAAGTTTCCATTCCTAGACTGCTACACTGCCACAGGTGCCAAGCATTTGAGTGAAAAAGAATAACAAAAGAGAATAGTTGAGAAAATGGCTTTGACCCACTGGCCTGAAATGTTATCTTTAGTAATCAGTAACAAATATTGTAAATTATTTAAAGAGAGTGAGACTCCTATGCTCTATAGTAGAATAGATGGGGGAATGTAGCCTGGGCTGGTATGCACAAATGAGTTAAACAACCACTCTAGAAATGCCCAATTGATGGTAGTGGGGCAGTGGGAGCAGAAGATACAAGGATTCTTTGATACTTCTTGAAAAAAATGCTCAAGAACTTAAGATGAAGATAAAACAAGTTTATCAAATTTTTATATATTGCTAAATTGGTTTTAGAAATGACTGTAGGTATTAAATTATAAAACAAATTCAAAATAAAAAAATTAAATAAGCTAGTTGAACATCATTGAACAAGATCAAATTTGATATAGATAATGCTAATTGTTTGGTTATATTAAAAATATTATAGAGCCCCTGTTTGAATTTCGTGAGTCATTTAGGAAATTCCCATTGGCTATCTATTTTACATATGTCATTGTAAATTTCCATGTTACTCTCTTCATAACATCTCCCCTTCTCTCTCCTCCCCTCCCGCCATGTCCAAAAGTCTGTTCTCTATGTCTGTTTCTCCACTGCTGTCTTGAAAATATATTCATCAGTGTCATCTTTCTAGATTCCATATATGTGTCAATATATGATATTTATATTTCTCTTTCTGACTTACTTCACTGAAGAGTGGGATAGGGAGGGAGATGGGTGGGAGCTTCAGAAGGGAGGGAACATGAATGGTGTACCTATGACTGATTTTTATTGATGTATGACAGAAAATCACAAAACTCTGTAAAGCAATTATCCTTCAATTAAAAAAAAAAATAAAAAGACTGACAGAGAAATTCTAATATATATAGTCCTTGTTGTCAGATTAAAAAAAGTATTATTACAATTTGTAATAGCACAGAGCAGGAGTGGCATTACTTAGCAAGATTTTATGGGAAGTGGGGCTTTCTTGGAATTTTTCCTGTTAACATGTAAGAATAGATGAGACTGAAAAATTTAAATCCATCTCAGGCTACATGAAAAGTTATTCTGGATCTTGGCAAGTTAGAAAAGTTTCTGCTCTGGTCGACCGAGGACACAGGCCTAGGTTGTGCAGTCCTACACAATCAATTTGTCAGTTTGATGATACTGAAAAATTAGTGCATTGTCAGATGATGAGAGATCTTCAAAAATAAAGCTAAGAAAATTCCAAGGGATTATCAAATGGGCTCATAAAATGAAAGGAACTTTCCTGGTGGTCCAGTGGTTAAGAATCCGCCTTCCAGTGCAGAGGACACAGGCTTTATCCCTGGTCAAGAGCTAAGATGCCACATGTCACACAGATCATCTAAGCCTGTGCACCTCAACTACTGAGCCCGTGCACTCTGGACTCCGTGCAATACAACTAGAGAGAAGCCCCATGTACTGCAACAAAGAGTCCGCATGCTTTAACAAAGACCCTGTCACAGCCAAAAAGTAAGTATTATTTTTGTTTAATTAAAGTTTGAAAGTTCTCTAGAGAAGATCTAGTCTAAGCTTTTCATTCAAAGATGAGATCCACTTAGAAGTTATAGTCAAAACTAGAAAGAATACAAAAGATACACCTTATTTGACACCAAGTTTCTAATATTTGGAACAGTAAACATGAAACACTGAAGCTATTGACTTCATCTTGGTATCTTACCAAGATATGTATAGCATGATCAGTAGATGCTTGCTAAAATAATTATGTGGTATCTGAAATAACCACATTTATACTAATTTCTCCAATAAACTATAGACCAATGATAGTTCTCTGAGCTCTTCAACTTTTAATTTTCTTTAATATCCTAATCAATGGTGAATATTTGAGGAAATATTAAAAAAAATGTTTGAAGCAAAATATGCAAAAATACCTTATCTTCTGAATGTAGGATAAACATTATTTATTTAGCTGGAAATGAAGATGAAGGTAGGCCATGGACATTTTAGTATATTTATTATACCTCACAAAATTAGACTTTGGGTCTAATACAAATACAATAAAATAAAATTGATTGCATATTTCACAAAGTAAATGGTTTTATATTAAGTATTCCAACTGCTATAATAAAGTTATAGTATGATTTTACTTAATAAGTTATTATTTTATATCTAGAGTAAAAGAATCAAGGAATTCCTAGGTATTTTGTGCTTTAAAATGTTCATTTCTTACAGAAAAAGATCTGAATTGAAAGTGTCTTACTGTTTGAGAACTTTGAAAATCAGTGCTCTGTTAAAAAAAAAAAGAAATGAAATGCTTATTTTGGAAAATGCTTTACATAGAATTTTTAACAGAGGCTTTACACTTTTAATTCCATATATTATACATTATAAATTTATTTTGCCAAGTAATTAATAAATTTAGTATTTTTCATGGAAGTTTTACACTTGATGCTACATTTCACTGAAATTTAACAATATATGTACCTCATTTTCTGACTTATCTGATCATTAAGAAGTGAAAGTCAAGGTTCTGTGCTTAGTAACAGGGGTTTTTAAAATGAATTATAAAATTTTAAAACTGATTTATATTACTCTGAATCTTTTGGGTATTAACTTAAAATGTTTTCCATATGTTTTTTAAAGTTTATTTAATGTTTCTCCCTTTATTTCTTTAATAAACTACATTGGGAATCACCGTTTGAGCAAAACTTTTCTAAAGGTCTATCTATGCAAACCACTTTTTGTTTTCATGAGAATAATATGCTCATCATCATAAATGTGCAGAAACTCAATTTTTCATGTAAAAATGTCAAAAGTGAGAGATACTTGTGCTATTCATGAAAAATAGCATGCCAGTACTAGACTTAAAACATATTGAAGCATAAGAAGGTAATTACAGATATGTACATGGATCTGCAATGCACATGTGAGTGTATATACATATCTTTCAAATACCATATGAGTACCGATCAAAAATAAAACAGTACAAGAAATTATACCCATCTATTTCTGTATTTCTGTTGGATTGGGAAAGGATACTACAAAGTTGTTTATTGTCACCCTGTTTAATTAACTTCTATGAAGAGCACATCATGAGCAATGCTGGGTTGAATGAGTTACAAGCTGGAATCAAGACTGCTGGGAGAAATATCAACAACCTTTGTTATGCAGATGATACTATTCTAATGGCAGAAAGCAAAGAGGAACTAAAGAACACCTTGATAAGGGTGAAAGAGGAGAGTGAAAAAGCTGGCTTAAAACTAAATATGAAAAAGAAAGAAAGAAACAAAGAGAAAACTAAGATCATGGCACACAGCCCCATCACTTCATGGTAAATAGAAAGGGAAAAAACGGAAGCAGTAACAAATTTTCTCTTCTTGGGCTCTAAAATCACTGAATGGTGACTTCAGCCATGAAATCAGAAGACGATTCCTTCTTGGTGGGAAAGCTATGACAAACCTACACTGTGTTAGAAAACAAAGACAACATTTTGCTGACAGAGATCCATATAGCCAAAGCTATGTCTTTCCAGTAGTCATGTACAGTTGTGAGAGCTGGACCATAAAGAAGCCAAAGCACCAAAGAATTGACACTTTCAAACTGTGGTGCTGGAGAAGACTTTTGAGAGTCTGTTGGACAGCAAGGAGATCAAGCCAGTCAATCTTAAAGGAAATCAACCCTGAATATTAATCTGAAGGACTGATGCTAAAGCTGAAGCTCCAGTACTTCGGCCACCTGATATGAAGAGCTGACTCTTTGGAAAAGACCCTGATTCTGGGAAAGATTGAAGGCAGGAGGACAAGAGGGGTACAGAGGATAAGATGGCCGGATGGCATCACTGATGCAATGGACATGAACTTGGGCAAACTCCAGGAGATGGTGAGGGACAGGAAGCCTGGTGTACGGCAGTCCATGGGGTTGTGAACATTCAGACACAACTATGCGAATGAACAACAAAATTTCTGCCAATTTTATTCTGATGTAAGTATCAATCACTTGGAATTACAAATGCACTCTATTTGATGAATATTAATAACTGAATACCACAACTATAGAAAATTACTTAACACAAATAGATACATGCATATTGTATATATACATATATATTTAGTTTCTAATTTATAAGCAAGTACCCTTAAAAAAGTAAGGTAGTTTATGACAATCATGAAATAGTAATTAATCCAGCATATTTATTTAGACATCACTGGATATTTTATGAGAAATTTCATATTGAGAATTTTTTAAATTGAAATTAAAGTTTTATCTATCAAAAACCAGTTAGCATTCATTAAAGGACATTAAAAGACAGAAAAAGAGACACAGATGTATAGAACAGACTCTGTGGGAGAAGGCGAGGGTGGGATGATCTGAGAGAACAGCATCGAAACATGTATATTATCAAGTGTGAAACACATCGCCAGTCCAGGTTGGATGCATGAGACAAGTGCTCAGGGCTGGTGCACTGGGAAGACCCAGAGAGATGGGATGGGGAGGGAGGTGGGAGGGGGGATCGGGATGGGGAACACATGTAAATCCATGGCTGATTCATGTCAATGTATGGCAAAAACCACTACAATATTGTAAAGTAATTAGCCTCCAACTAATAAAAATAAATGAAAAAAAAAAAAAAAGGACATATCTAATATCACTTTCAGTTTTGCTTTAAAGTTGCTATTTTTGATATAGCTCTAAGCATTTTGATAAAGGGCTCTCTATAAATATATGTTTGTAGGAGGCTATGAAAAAGAATATGGTTGCTTAACAATGATACAATATCTTAAATATGTTATTATAGTTTATACGTTTCCTCTCATTTAAGAGAATATAAGCCTCTCTTTTTAATCCATGTGAAGGTTCACACACTTTTAAGTATGCACTGGCTTATATTAAGAGCTTTAGTTCATGTTACACATCAGGTTACTGAAACTAAGGGACAGATTTTAATTTAGTATCTCACATATTTCCTTTGATTGTCTTATTAACATTATGCTTCCAGAGAAATATTTAGCTACAAGCAAAGCATTAAAACCCTGGAAGTAAAATCTTATTCCATTTTAAGTTATTGGACTTTCAGAAAATATCCTTTCATTACACCCCCTTCTCTGTCCCCTGTATGATAGAGGAACATCCTCTTACAGACACCAGATGCCTTGTCCTTGGGGACAAATGAATTACGCTGTCTATATAGAACATGCATGTTTGATATTGTTAGGTTTTTTCTTTTTTTGTCTAGCCCTGAAGGACAGAAGGTGTACATATTTATATGTTCTGTTCTGTGCCAGTAGAGTTCTTGCTGAATTTCTATTCTTATGACCACTTGAAAGTAATAGTGATATATGAAGTTAAGAGAATAGCCTTCCATCAGAAACAAACAGTTCCAAGCATTGAATCCCCCCTCAACTTTTAAAAAATTGCTTTCTCATAAAGTCCAAACTGCTTTTATGAATAGATGATCAAGAAAAAAAAAAAACACCTGCATCTAGGCTTGTGATCACTATACTGTGTTTTCTATTATCCATGAAGCTTGATTATGGTGGCTATGGTCACCACTGAGTTTTCTGTGAAGTTCTTCTTCTTTAAGTTACATACTCTTTTAGTATATAATCTAACCATATCTCTGAAAACAGAGTTAATGTTTCACAGATGTACATTTCTCTAGCTTAATATCAAAATATTATAGACTCAATCTGAACCCTATGTATATTGTATGGAATCAGATAAACTCAAGAAACTTTCAGGTAAAGGCTTTAACAAAATAAAAACAGCTCTGTGTACAAGAAAGAAATGATGATAAATATTAGTAAGCAGCATGTATCAAACTGCTATAAAAGTGGTAATTTGTATCTCTGTAGAATTCTGACATCATATCATAATTTTTATAAAACTAAATATCTAGCTTTTAGAAAGTAATGAGAAAATAAATTATAATAACCAAATCACTGCCTTAGTTCCAAATTCAGTATATAAGAGTTAGAAGACATTTTGATATCATCTAATCCATGTAATAGACTTTGAAATTAAAGTTCAAAAGGTGAAGTGATTCATGCAAGGTTATACAATTTAGTAAGTGGTAGATTAAAAACAGTTATATTTCCTTGGTCTAGTCTGGTATATTCTCTCCTTACTTCTATCTTCTGTATGTATTTTGTAGCTTTTGGTTTAGAGCAAAATTCTAGAAAAAACAAGATTTATCTTTTCTTGAAGGTGATATCCCATGTGGAAGAATAAAGAATCCAGGAATTTAATAATTTGTGTCTAACAAGCAATAGGTTGTGCTTCCTATCCTTCCCAGTCTAGAATGTGCTTTGGATGCTTCTATCATGCAAGCAAAACTTAAGGCCAAGCACAATGATGCAAGGAAATGTCATGCTGTGCCATGTCAATTCTTGTATCCTAGAAACCAATCTCATTTCTTCTAGTGAAAAGTCGTTCTCCAATTATTTACAACTTACTTTTCCCCAGTTTATGTTTAAGAGCGAGCTTATTCCAAGTTCCTAAGGTATAGCTTAGATTCTACTAATTTGGAAAGTTTGTGAATGAGGTCCAGAAATAAGCACACTGGATGATTTAAAAACGAGCACACTGGATGATTTTCACAGAAAATAAAACTTGAGAATGATAAACTTAGGAGTTGTTATGGATGATAGGAATAGAGGCAATATGGATGAAAGAATGGACGGAAAGTAGATGCCACTTTAAGATTATCCTACTTACTGGTATATGAATTTGAGATAATCAAGGGATCACAATGAGTAGGTGAAAAACATTGTTAAGAGAGAAAATTTGTCAATTGCAGCTGTACATAAGATCAAAGACACATATAACAAAACTCCTTTAAATCCAAGTGGGACTTCAAAGATACTGGCATGTTGTTAACATTTTCAAAATCTTTCTGTTAGGTGGTTGGAATAGGAAAAAGGAGTCCAAAATGGTGGTGGCTAAAAGACAAAGAAGGGAAAAGCCCATGAAAATAGAACAAAAGAAGGTCCGAGGACCAGAGTGAGGACCTCTGGTAAAACAAACAGCACTGCTGGATAGCCCAATTTACATAGGAGGAGGGCAAAAATATATAAAAAGAGGAGCCAAATTGGGCCAGGGGCCTCTCTTCTCTTCAGGTCTTTTGGGTCAGCATGCCCTCACACCTCAAGGATGTATTTTGTTTTATTTTCTAAATAAAACTGAGCTGTAACATGGAGTGTAACACTGGTCCATCTGAGGGCTTAACACTACTGGTCAGTCTGCCACTTCAATTTTTTGTTGCAATGAGACAGAAATGAGGAGATTACACACTCCCCCAACATTTCCAATCACTTGAAATTAAAAAAAAAAAAGTAAAATTAATAATAACAACAACAAAAATAATAACTTGGCAGCCCAAATTCTCTGGAGATCAAAGAAAAAACAATAGAGTAAAATGAGATGAACATGAAGAAGACAGTAGCTAGTAGAAGCCTTGTGTTAATAACTGTTATACATTGCAGTAGAGTGAAATATGAGGAAGAATACATTCACTGATATGTCTAGAGATCTACATCTACATTCCCAGGGCTGAGAATAGCTCTTATCTTTATTTCACAGAAGTATTATGCTGTTCTTACTATAGAATTTATATAAAATTATTTTCAAAAAACATCAAAAGCTAATTCACTGCATTAACACTTTCATAGATATATTGACATTCTGACATGTTAAATATAGATAAATTAAAATTGAGCTCAAACTTATAAATCAAACACTTATTTACCTAATGTCCTAGAATGAGTGTCTAGAATTACTTATTAAGAATCTCTGTTCCAGTATAGCAATTCTAATTAGACATTAAACAATCCACATTGATCCCCACTCCCCATCTCAGATCTATCATGCTAATAACAGCATAGAGTTTACTATTTAAACTCAAATTGAAATCATGCAGAATTGGAACTGGAGGAGTCTTTAGAGAGAACCTACCCTGAATCACCTAATATATTACAACTAGAGATAGTAAGTCTGAGACTTTAAATGACTCTTGTGGATTCTGTACTTGAGCTTGTAAGTTAAGGTCTACCACTTGTCCACAGGATGTTATCAAGAAACTCTTGCCCTGTGTAGTTTGACAAAAGGAATTTGGACACAAACAAACTTGCTTAACATTGAATAATTTTGGAAAACTGAATTTAAAAATTAATCATGTTTCTTAGAAGGAATTTTCAAACAAATCTGTTAGTCAAATAAGCTTTAAGTTAATAGATACATATTAATAGACGTGGGGAATATGTGCTATTTTGAGTTTGTTCTTTCTAGTTACAACATAAGTATCTTTTGAAAGAGGACTATGCATTCTCCCCTAAAATCTAGCAAAGTATACCATAAATATTCTTTTAAAGATGAATTTATCTTTAATTAAATACATTTAGGTCCATGAATCAAAGCAAATTGGAAATGCTCAAACAAGAGATGGCAAGAGTGAACATTGACATGCTAGGAATCAGTTCACCTGAGATGGACTGGAATGGGTGAATTTAACTCAGATGACTGTTATATCTACTACTGTGGGCAGAAATCCCTTAGAAGAAATGGAGTAGCCATTATAGTCAACAAAAGAGTCTGAAATGCAGTACTTGGATGCAATATCAAAAATGACAGAATGATCTCTGTTCATTTCCAAGGCAAACTATTCAATATCATGGTAATCCAAATCTATGCCCTGACCAGTAATGCTGAAGAAGCTGACATTTAACAGCTCTATGAAGACCTATAGGGCCTTTTAGAACTAACACCCTCCCCCCACAAAAAAAAATATCCTTTTCATTATAGGCGGCAGGAATGCAAAAGTAGGAAGTCAAGAAACACCTGGAGTAATAGGAAAATATGGCCTTGGAGTACAGAGTGAAGCAGGGCAAAGGCTAATAGAGTTTTGCCAGGAGAACATACTGGTCGTAGCAAACAACCTCTTCCAAAAACACAAGAGAAGACTCTACACATGGACATCACCAAATGGTCAACACCTAAATCAGACTGATTATATCCTTTGCAGCCTAAGAAGGAGACACTCGAAACAGTCAACAAAAAAAGACTGGAAGCTGACTGGGGCTCAGATCATGAACTCCTTATTGCCAAATTCAGACTTAAATTGAAGAAAGTGGGAAAACCACTAGACCATTCAGGTATGACCTAAATCAAATCCCTTATGATTATACAGTGGAAGTGAGAAATAGATTTAAGGGACCAGATCTAATAGACAGAGTGCCTGATGATGGACTATGGATGGAGGTTTGTGACATTGTACAAGAGACATGGATCAAGACCATCCCCAAGGAAAAGAAATGCAAAAAAGCAAAATGGCTGTCTGAGGAGGCCTTACAAATAGCTGTGAGAAGAGAAGCAAAAAGCAAAAGACAAAAGGAAAGACATACCCATTTGAATGCAGAGCTCCAAAGAATAGCAACGAGAGATAAGAAAGCCTTCCCCAGCAATCAATGCAAAGAAATAGAGGAGAACAATAGGATGGAAAAGACTAGAGATCTCTTCAAGAAAATTAGTGATACAAAGGGAATACTTCATGCAAAGAGGGGATTGATAAAGGACAGAAAAGGTATGGATCGAATAGAAGCAGAAGATATTAAGTAGAGGTGGCAAGAATACACAGAAGAACTGTATGAAAAGGATCTTCACGACCCAGATAATCATGATGGCGTGATTACTCACCTAGAGCCAGATATCCTGGAATGCGAAGTCAAATGGGTCTTAGGAAGCATCACGACGAACAAAGCTAAAGGAGATGATGGAATTCCAGTTGAGCTATTTCAAATCCTAAAAGGTGATGCTGTGAAAGTGCTACACTCAATATGTCAGCAAATCTGGAAAACTCAGCAGTGGCCATAGGACTGGAAAAGACCAGTTTTCATTCCAATCCCAAAGAAAGGTAATCCCAAAGAATGTTCAACCACACAATTGCACTCATCTAACATGCTAGTAAAGTAATGCTCAAAATTCTCCAAGCCAGGCTTCAGCAAAATGTGAACTGTTAACTTCCAGATGTTCAAGCTGGTTTTAGATAAGGCAGAGGAACCAGAGATCAAATTGCCAACATCCACTGGGTCATCAAAAAAGGAAGAGAGTTCCAGAAAAATATTTATTTCTGCTTGATTGACTATGCCAAAGCCTTTGACTGTGTGGATCACAACAACCTGTGGAAAATTCTGAAAGAAATGGGAATACCAGACCACCTGACCTGCCTCTTGAGAAACCTTTATGTAGATCAAGAAGCAACAGTTAGAACTGGACACGTAACAACAGATTGGTTCCAAATAGGAAAAGGAGTACGTCAAGGCTATACATTGTCACCCAGCTTGTTTAACTTACATGCGGAGTACATCATGAGAAATGCTGAGTTGGAGGAAGCACAAGCTGGAATCAAGATTCCCAGGAGAAATATCAATAACCTCAGATATGCAGCTGACACCACCCTTATGACAGAAAGTGAAGAAGAGCTAAAGAGCCTCTTGATGAAAGTGAAAGAGGAGAGTGAAAAAAGTTGGCTTAGAGCCCAACATTCAGAAAACTAAGATCATGGCATCCAGTCCCATCACTTCATGGCAAATAGATGGGGAAACAGTGGAAACAGAGGCTGATTTTATTTTTTGGGCTCCAAAATCACTGCAGATGGTGATTGCAGCCATGATATTAAAAGACCCTTAGTCCTTGGAAGGAAAGTTATGACCAACCTAGACAGCATGTTAAACAGCAGAGACATTACTTTGTCAACAAAGGTCCATCTAGTCAAGGCTATGGTTTTTCCAGTAGTCATGTATGGATGTGAGAGTTGGACTGTAAAGAAAGCTGAGCACTGAAGAATTGATGTTTTTGAACTGTGGTGTTGGAGAAGACTCTTCTGAGTCCCTTGGACTGCAAAGGGATCCAACCAGTCCATCTTAAAGGAGATCAGTCCTGGGTGTTCATTGGAAGGACTGATGTTGAAGCTGAAACTCCAATACTTTGGCCTCCTGATGCAAAGAGTTGACTCTTGAAAAGACCCTGATGCTGGGAACGATTGAGGGCGGTAGGAGAAGGGGACAACATAGGGTGAGATGGTTGGATGGCATCACCAACTCAATGGACATGAGTTTGGGTAGTCTCTGGGAGTTGGTGTTGGACAGGGAGGCCTGGCATGCTGCGGTTCATGGGGTTGCAAAGAGTCAGACACGACTGAGCAACTGAACTGAATTGAACCAATCATACAAATGAACCAGTGGTTTGGTGTTTATAAAGTACAGAATAAGAAAATGTCATATAGTTTCTTTTGATCCTACCAGACAAATTACATGATCCATCTGAGTTAACCCAGGAATGTGAATGTCTAATTCCAAATATTTGGACCAACCTCACCTTAAGATACACTTGAAGAAAGACCCTGCTTAAGATCATTTTCCCTCAACATCCTGGAGTTCCAAAATGTGCTTTTGGAAAGATTACAGAGGCCAAATTTTGATATTTTGTGCATATCTCTAAACTTCGTCAAAAACACAAAAGAGTAAAGATCCATTTTTCCTGACAATCCACAAATAAAATATTTTAGCAATTATTTTGAATACCACATGTAGTTTATAAAGATATCAATTTTAGTCCACTAAGTATGAGATTCCAAATTCTATAAGTAATCCACTAAGAAAAAATAGAAATATGTGAAACAAATTTTGAAGTAATGAATGTCAAGATATTTTCATCTAGTAAGCTTGAGATTCAGGTAAATGGCCCTCCAAGAATCCAGTACTTATTAATGTTTATTTTTTGTTGGAAGTCTATTTTTCAAAACAGTCACCAGTTAGTATTGGCACCTCAATTTACCAAGCAAGTAGCTATTACACATTAGAATAACACATTTGATAAAGTAGTTAATGTGGCTTTGTCACCTTGTAGCTATATGGGTAGTCTTATCATTTAAATATATCTGAGCAAAAGTAAAAAAACACAAAAAACAAAAACCTCTCTGAATGTCAAACTATAATTCCCTAGAAGAAAAATCAGTGATTACACATAAAATATGAGTTTCATAAAAAATTATTGATCAATATTTGTTAACCTATTTGTCTTAGCTTTAAATTTCCCCAGCTGACTTGGAAAGTTACCATCATTTTAATGAAAATTCTGTGAAACTAGTGACACATATTCAGAAAGAAAATACCTTTAAAATGTTTTATTTTCATTTTTCTTTTTTACATTTCCTCAACAATAAACAGCAGTGATATTGATCTCTACCACCCTTCACTCCTGCTTTGTGTATGCAGCTATGCACTTATGCATATGTATGGAAATTAATGTACATTTATAAAATGATTGGCCATCAGAAAGGTGGTAATTTATTACCTTGGCAGAACAACATTACTAGGTGAATACAGGCCTTAACTCATTGTGTTGAACTCATTAAAACTTACTCCTTAGGTAATTATTATTGCATAGGTATAATGACTAGGTCAGCCACTGCATGCATGCTAGGTTGCTTCAGTTGTGTCTGACTCTATGTGACTCTTGGACTGTAGCCCGCCAGTCCCCCTCTGTCTATGGGATTCTCCAGGCAAGAATATTGGAGTGGTTTGCCATGCCCTCCTCCAGGGGATCCTCCCGATCCAGGGGTCAAACCAGCATTTTTTACGTCTCCTGCATTGGCAGGTAGGTTTTTACCACTGAGCCACCTGGGGAGCCCAGGTAAGCCCCTAAAAGGAGCTTATTTATAAAATATTTTTTGAAACATGTATTTTGTTTCCTGTCCAAATTGGTAGAAAAAATGTCAATATACTCCACTCTTCTCATTTTCCTATGTTGCATCAGTTTAACTGAGAAGTGTGAGTAAATGTAGGCCTCTATTTTAATAAATTTGGCAGACATCAAATTTGCTTCATTATATTTTAATTTCATTTTAAATGGAAACCTATTACGCCACTGTACAAATGGGGATATCACTTACAGATTCATCTCAGGAACTGCCCTAGAAGCACCTCTCCTCCCACCTAGCTTTGCTAATTGCCTTACCTTCAATTTTTACCTGTCAGCCCTCCTGCAGGAAGGGACTCATTTATTTCCATCCTCCCCCAGTCATCATCTCCTCTCCCAGCACACTTACTCTCCCCAAGGAAATTCGGCAAAACCATGTTTTGAAAAACCTGTCTGAATTTTAAAATAACATTTTCACTCTCAGAATATAGTGGATATATGACTTAGAGTAGATATTTGATATGCAGGAGTTTTTATCTAAAAGCATTTGTAATGATCATAACAGCAATAGTTTTGAGCTATGCTTGGAAACATTTTATTCAAACAAATTTCTTCTAAATTTTATTCTTTTAATTTCCTTATATTAATAGCTTGAAAATCTCATATAACCTTCTTTCTATACCCATTTGTTTGCTAATATTATGTTTAAAAAATAAAACTTATAATGAAATCATCATAAAACTTAACAATCCATGTGAGGATATAGCCGCTTGTATGGTTGTGTCATAACCTAGTCATCTTATCATTATAAAAGGATAAAATATTGTTATGTGTGTCAGCACTGGTGAAGTTGGTAGTTGCTATGGTAGAAATGTAATACTATGATCTATATAATAGGAATTTTGAGGTTTTGATATTTGTCTGGGGACATCTAGGAAGATAACAAATATTAAATTGAGAGAGAAGGTAGAAGTTATGCATAGAAGGGGGGAAAATGTGCCAAAAGAAGGGAAAATTTGTGCAAAGTTCCAGTGTAACAAAAAACATATACTTTACATAAAACAAACACAAACAAACAAACCAAAAAGGTTAAAAGAATTGTAGATTCTAAGGTGGAGAATTACAAGGGTAAATCTGAAGCAGTAAAAAGACATCAGAATATGCATAATATTGTAAAATTTGGATTAATTTTAAAGGTGAAAGGAACAGTTTCAAATCATGGAGTGATATGATAAATACTATAGAACATGTAGAACATATTTTAGGTGGTGGCTGTAAAAGAGAAGGAATTTGGAATTAAGGAGATCAGACTGTTGAAATAACTGAGCAAGGGTGAGGGGTTCAAGCTCAGAAAAAAAAAAAGGTAATAATAAAATAAACAGAGTCACAAGATTAAAATGACAAACTAATGATGCTAAGCTTATACACAATGGCAATGTTCTGTCCATAATCACCTGTATATCTCAAGCAATATTCATACATGCATTCATTTATCCATGTTTACTGGACAGCTGCAAGATGATTAATGTCATATATCATCAGCAATGCAAGATGCTGAAGATGTGGTAGATATTTTATATATGAACATTATTCATGTACAAAATTTAAAAATTTAGAAATTAGAAGAGGAGATAGACTTTTTTGAGAAAGCACAATTTACAAATTGTGATGAATGCTACCTCAGAAATTCAGTTTAATTAAGACTGTGATCTCTTTTATAAGCTTTTTGTTTGTTTGTTTGTTTGTTTAAGAATCAATATGTTGCATTGGAGAAAAAGTCTGGGAGTGTGAAAATGAACACCTATAGGAGTAAAAGTAGCAGGAAGGAGTTAGATGTCAATAAACAAAAATAGTGGAAGATGACATAGGAAAAAAGAAGACAGATTTCAGATATTCCAGAGGTAAGAGCAATGAGAATTTAAAATAGTTTGGATGTTGAAAAGAGAAAAAATAAAAATTAAAGAATCATTCTGAGGACTTTGACCTGGAAATGAGATCAAGCAATTTATTGCGATAGAGTTAATTTGTTTAAATATGCTTGAGGCTACAACCACTGTTGAGTTTTAGACATGGCAAAATTGTTAGACACAACAATGGGACTAAACTTGACAGTTGAGCTAGCTTGATCTAGAGACCTAGATGACTGAATTATTTTAGACAGTAAATAGCCGTCCGATCAATCACAAAATAATGTCTATAAAAATGTCAGCAATTTTAGTTATCTTTTCTCTAATTCATAAAATATTTACATAGTCCATTTTCTTAATGAAAAGATTAAACAACTCATCCAAAAATCAGAATAAATATTTAATGTTAAACCCTGTGACGAGTGTCAAGGAAATAATGTAGCAGAAGACAATTCTCTAGGTTTCTTTTTTCTAGAATTGATTCAGTGGTATTGTTGACATAATACAATATTAAGCAGAAGCATCTATAAAATAATTTTCTATATTACATTAATAAATAGATGTCTTTAAAATAAATTATTTTACCTTGGGCTACAATTCATGTTCTACATTCAACAACTTACATATTTGGCTAATGCTTCCCAGGTGCTGCTAGTGGTAAAGAACCCACCCACCAGTGCAGGAGACATAAGGGACACAGGTTCAATTCCTGAGTTTGGAAGACCCCCCTGGAGAAGGAAATGGCAACCCACTCCAGCATTCTTGCCTGGAGAATTCCATGAACAGAGGAGCCTGAGGGTTATAGTCCATAGGGTCACAAAGAGTCAGACCGACTGAAGTGACTTAGCAGGCACACATTATTCTTACACAGAAGAGGTCACAAAACCTGCTTATTGAAAATACACCAAGAAAAAATGTTACACTTATCATAGGTTTCAGACAAGAAGCCATGTAAAATTAAGAATGAGTTTCTGCTATTTTATTATGCCTTTTTATCTTCCAGCTATCACCAAAATACAAAAATATTTTTAAGTATAGGGTTCATCATATGCATTATTTAAGAATGGCTACTTCATGAAGCTACAGACAAAAGAGCAAAATAAATTCTATTAATAAATATTAAATATAACTAAACCAAAAACATTTCAAATGTTAAAATGGTAAATTTAATTAAAATCAGATCAGATTTTGAAAAGCTAGTCACGTATACAACTATTTCCTCAATCACCATAAATTCTGTAGGATGAAGGGACATATTAAGTTTTTTGAACT
The DNA here is from genome assembly GCF_023699985.2 of Odocoileus virginianus. Taxonomy (NCBI): domain Eukaryota; kingdom Metazoa; phylum Chordata; class Mammalia; order Artiodactyla; family Cervidae; genus Odocoileus; species Odocoileus virginianus. Next base: position 21,934,042 of record NC_069698.1, read on the forward strand.
AATATTTAAAGATTGTTCCCCATACTCATTAGATAAAATTCAGTGGCTGAAGCAAAAACATGATTAGACATTTTCAAGCAAAAATTTAGAAACACATTATAATGCTATTTCCAAGATAAATATTTATATGGGACATCTCATATTGTTTAGGCATTTCTGGGACAATTTTAAAGCATTTTTAGCAAATATTTTGCTATTTAAATTACTGAAACTTTAAAATGACATATAGAAAACTTAGTTTAGTAGGATTTATGACAAATATATTTTAATACATAGCTATGAAAGCAATTTAATATTTACATTTTAAACCAGTTTCAAATTTGAAGTTATTTTTTAATTTCAATACATGCAGACTATTGAGAACTATGTTTACCTTTATGATAACTGTCAATATTTGAAACATTTGAAATGTTTTCTGCATGGTAATTCTTATCTATTACTATGAGTTATTATTACGCTCCTGTTTTGTATATAATATATAGTCCCAAACTATAGATGCGTTTGCTATAAAGCTACAAGATTTTTCCCACACATTATGTATAAATAGATTAGTTATCTGTCACTGAAGATCTTTCCAGATTTGCTTATAAAGGATTTCTGTCCCCAGATATTCCTGGTGAATTTGACAAGTCACTGAAGTTTTGAATATTTCTCATGCCCCTGTGATTCCCCAAAAACAAATTATAATTTTATTCATTGATGTCTTTAATGATTTAAAACAATATGTACAGGAATAACCCATAGATTTGACAGAGTTGCTGTTTGATCAGGTTGGTTTTGTATCCATGCATTCTGCATTTTAACAAGCCCCCAGGTTAATTTACTCCTGGTGGTCCTCTTTCACACTAGAAACACTGCCCCACTGTGCTATGAATATGGGACAATGGAGGCAGTGCTCTTTGGTTGGAGAGCATAGAATTTACTAGAGTTTAAGGCAGATACTGGAGAAATTAAATATGCTAATAGGCTAACAAAATTGTTTTTCTTTTTTTTGTTTTTTATTATTAGTACATAGAAAAGTCCACTCTCAATTTATAGTACTAATATTTCCTAGTAAAGAAAAAACAGGAAAAAGCAAAAACTGAGATACATTTCCATAAAAATTCACTTCTGCAAATGACCATTGTCAATTTCAATACTTAATTAGAATTATCATATCTAATATTGCATAGCTATCAGATTGAGAGATGAATTTGAAAAGTATACTTATGTGGTCTTACAATTAGCTCATACAAAATGAATATGTTTACATTTTGGCTATTTTTAATATCCAAAAAATTTGTCAAAATCAAAGAAACAAATCAGGAAAAAAATTAAATAAAGTCATACACCCAAAATATGAGAACTCTAATGTATGAAAACCTACTGGATACAAGTTCCTCTCATATTCAATTTAAATTTCAACTCAGTACATGCCTGGAAAAAAATTTGTGGACAACCTTAAAAAAGGCTAAAATATTTGCATTTAGCAATGCTGAACCAGTCATAGGACTAAAATGCATTGATACAATAGCTATGCAGAAATCCAGAAAAACATCCTGTTCCAGCCAATAGAGATGTGGAAGGAAAAAGAAATTCAATTTGCTTGGCACGTCAACTTTTCAATGAGGAAAAAGGAACATTTTTCAGTATATGAAGATAAACATAGTACAAATAGAAAGGAACTGTGGGCAAGAACAACTCATGCTGTCCTATTTTACTCTGTTTTCTTTAGGGGATTAAAAATTAAAACCCCAAGCTTGTTTTCAGTAAGGACAGTCTGGAAGCCTAACAGTAAATAAATGTACCCTAATTAAGGCAAAAAAAAAAAAAAATTGTTCTAGTTAAAGGATAGAAATACTACTGCTCATTCGCCCTACCTGAACTATCATTTTCTAATAGTCAAAATAAAAACCCCTCTGACCAAGTTTAATCCTCTGATATAAATTTAATTATAATTTATTGAAAACTATTTGTATGAGTCAAAAGTTCAATTGATAATGAACTTTTGGACTAAACTGCTAGACTTGGACACAATTTGGTGGAAAACCAGAACTGAGGAAAGAATTTAAATGACTTGGATGTGAGGAATGAGGCATTGTTTTAAGTTCTTAAATACTCAAATTACTTCATTGTAGTTCTCTTGCAAAATATTCAAGAGAGGAAAATGGGACACTTTCTAAATAATCAAGACTGGAGGAGATAATTTATTGCCAAAATTTACTAAAACATATTCGTTAACATGAAAATAAAAAGCTTGCTTAGAGAATTAACCACAATTTCAAAGTCAAAAGTCTGCCTCATCATCAGATTTCTTCAGAATATTGACAACCTACATGAGGTCAAGAGGTCAGATTAGGCAGAGGGTTGTTTATTTATGACTAAGTAAAAATTAGTTTCATTGATAATAATTAAGTGCAGTTATGCAGAAGATATTCAGTTTTAAGACTGATGTTTCAGGTAGACTATAGCATTATCTTATAAATAATAATTTAAAATCAACAAATTGTCATCTATTAACAAATTTCCTCAGTTGTCTTATACATTTCCCATGGTTACAACATACTTCTGAAAATGATTGCTCTAGGATACAAATGCTATGGAAGCACACATTTAATGCCAGTTGAGAGTACCAATTAAAAACTACCTAATCATGAAACTGTCAAAAGAATAATCATGTGTCATCACTTAATAAGCAAATAGGTATAGTATAATACATTCTTAGCTTTCTTTATAAAGGAGATTTTTATGTCAAATTCATATGTCTTAGTTTTGATTAATACTATATGCCTCCTATGCCATCATATGGTTATTCAATTCTGACTATGTGAACTTTAGCTATAATCTTTAAATCTCCATTTTCCTCTTCTGTTTAAGTGAAGTTGCTCAGTCATGTCTGACTCTTTGCGACCCCATGGACTGTAGCCTACCAGGCTCCTCAGTCCATGGAATTTTCCAGGCAAGAGTACTGGAGTGGGTTGCCATTTCCTTCTCCACGGGATCTTCCCAACCCAGGGATTGAACCCAGGTCTCCCTCATTGCAGGCAGATGCTTTACCATCTGAACCACCAGGGAAACCTCATGTCCAAATAAAGACCAGGAGGCAGTTGTTTCCAGGAACCAATTTCCTAATTAGGATCAGTTATTCTGCTCTTACTCTGCTGACGCTGAGAGCATTACCATGTGTGTCAATACAAGTAAATGATGGTTTCAGACAAACTTCATTAATAATATCATCAAATGTAGTTTTTCAGACTCTTGCCAGCCTTGCCTGCTTTTTAATTTTGCTAATGATAAATACTATATTTAACAGATTATGATACCAAAATGCATTTTGTGTTTATCTGCAGTTTTAAAATGTATACAACTGATACTCTAAAGAATTTTATAAGTAAATGTTTACAAAGGTTTTCATTTGTGGATACATGTGTCCTAGCTGGTTTTAGGAATTGAGCTACCACACTGCATGTGAGGAAAGTGGAAGGAAGCAATATGCATTTAGTAGCTGATCCAGCAAGCAGAATTAATCAACTGAAAAAGTATATAAAATTTATAGACAGCTGTCTGAATGGAATAATAGGTAACAATACCTTCAATCAGGAATAGAAAAAAATTGCCTGGCCAACCTATCTGGTCCTTGGGCTTCTGATTTGTTATGAAATAATCATCATGTAATGAACAAATATTATAGAACACCAAGGGTGCAGTGAAGATGTAAAAAGAATGAGACACATTTTCTGCAGTCAAACAGGCATTAACCATAAATAAAATAAGTGCTATTGGAAAAATATGTAGAATATGGTAAGAAAACTTTAAAAATATTAAAGGGCCTAGCAGCTACTTCTGTTTTGGCTTCCCTATAGAATATGTAAGAATGTATGAGGAGGTAATATTAGGCAGAGACTTAGAAGTTTTCCTCTGAAATAATGAATAACGCTGTATGAACATGTATACACTCAACAAATGATCACAAAAAGATGTGAAGCTTCTAAATTACCAAAAGAGAAACAGCATGATTTATCTAAAAAAATGAACTAACCTGAATTAGACAGCTATGGGCCAGATTGATATCTCCTAAATTAAGACACTTTGCAATATTTATCATTATATCAAAAGAATTATTTGTGACAAAAATCCAAAATGACCTAATTGGGGTAAAAAGAAACTGCCACTCTCAACTCTATAATCTCTGTGTACTGGTGATCCTAGAAGATTAAAAACTAATATTTATAAACCTCACTCAAGTCTTTCTTGTTTGAAGTGAAATAATTATATTTGCCTACAACAATATAAATAGAATAACTTATGGTGTAAGTATGACTGTTACATAAGATTTGTTTACATATGGCCAAATACATCCAGATGGAAATAGGAAAAAGTATAATTAATCAGAATTTTTTTCTTATTCTACACCAAATCTGTAACTATCTAGAAACATGTGAACGTCTGGCTGCATGTAGCTAAAGCCCTTGAGACAGTCAGTAAACTACTCTCTGACCTTTCTGTTAACTGAGAGTCACGAACGCAAGTATCATCTTTTAGATCCTACAAAAAGGATTACCTTTGTCTGCTGTCATCAGAAGTTTTTGACCTTTCTGTTTCTTCCTTCAAGAAAATGCTCTAGAATTCCAATTTTATTTTAATATTTCAGTGTACAAGTCACAAAACTTCTTTTTTTTTTTTTAACTGAAACATCATCCCTCTACTGGTTTGCAGTGTTTCACACATTTGTGTTTCTGAGAAAACTGAACGCAAACATTTAATGTCCCAACACCCGTTGGATCATCAAAAAAGCAAGAGTTTCCAGAAAAAAAACATCGATTTCTGATTTATTGACTATGCCAAAGCCTTTGACTGTGTGGATCACAACAAACTGTGAAAAATTATTAAAGAGATGGGAATAACAGCCCATCTTACCTACCTCCTGAGAATTCTGTATGCAGGTCAAAAAGCAACAGTTAGAACTGTACATGGAATGGCAGACTGGTTCCAAATCAGGAAAGGAGTATGTCAAGACTGTATATTGTCACCCTGCTTATTTAACTTATATGCAGAGTACATCATGAGAAATGCAGGAGTGGATGAAGCACAAGCTAGAATCAAGATTACTGGGAGAAATATCAATAACCTAAGATATGCAGATGACACCACACTTATGGCAGAAAGTGAAGAAGAACTATAAAGCCTCTTGATGAATGTGAAAGAGGAGAGTGAAAAATTTGGCTTAAAGCTCAACTTTCAGAAAACTATGATCATGGCATCTGGTCCCATCACTTCATAGCAAATAGATGGGAAAACAGTGGAAACAGTGACAGACCTTATTTTGGGGGGCTCCTAAATCACTGCAGATGGTGACTGCAACCATGAAATTAAAAGACACTTGCTCCTTGGAAGAAAAGCTATGACCAACCTAGACAGCATATTAAAAAGCAGAGACATTACTTTGCCAACAAAGGTCCATCTAGTCAAAGCTGTGGTTTTTCCAGTAGTCATGTATGGATGTGAGAGTTGGACTATAAAGAAAGCTGAGCACTGAAGAATTGATCCTTTAGAACTGTGGAGTTGGAGAAGACTCTTGAGAGTCCCTTGGCCTGCAAGCAGATCCAACCAGTCAATCCTAAAGGAAATCAGTCTTGAATATCCACTGATAGGACTGATGCTGAAGCTGAAACTCCAATACTTTGGCCACCTGATATGACGAACTGACTTATTTGAAAAGACCCTGATGCTAGGAAAGATTGAAGGGGGAGGAGAAGGGGATGACAGAGGATGAGATGGTGGGATGGCATCATCAACTCAATGGACATGAGTTTGAGCAAGGTCTGGGAGTTGGTGATGGACAGGGAAGCCTGGCGTGCTATAGTCCATGGAGTCTCAAAGAGTCAGACACGACTAAGCAACTGAACTGAATGGAACTGAACTTATGCAAATTAAAATTTGCTTAAATATTAGATACTACTAAAGTTTCTCAGTCGTGTCTGACTCTTTGTGACCCCATGTACTATACAGTCTGTGGAATTCTCGAGGCCAGAATACGGGTCTTTCCCTTGTCCTGGGGATCTTCCCAACTCAGGGATCTAACCCAGGTCTCCCTCATTGCAAGCAGACTCTTTACCAGTTGAGCCACAAGGGAAGCCCAAGAATACTGGAGTGGGTAGCCTCTTTCTTCTCCAGCATATCTTCCCGGCCCAGGAATCAAACCAGGGTCTCCTGCATTGCAGATGGATTCTTTACCAACTGAGCTATCAGGGAACCTTATTAATCAGATACCACATACCACATCAGATAAAAAATGTTAATGAAGATCTGACTCAATAAAATACAGATTAAATATCTGTATCAATATGGGTTAATTAATATTAATCTGTAAAATGCAGATTAAATATATTTTAATAGAGCTTTTCCTTCTATATTTCAGTATTTCATTAAGGGGAATGAATGCATATTTTATTTTAAAATATATATCATTTAATATACTGCACCAGATAGCAAATGCCTACTGCTCTTCTCTGGAGAGACTTGGATGGAAGGGATAGGGTAGGGAGAGGAATGATATTTATTCTGTGAACACTTCTTTACTCTTGCACTTGGATTTCTCACCAGAGTTTCTATTTAAATATAGATTGTATTTCACTTCTTGGAGAAAATAATGTACATAAACATTTTTACCATTTTTTTTTTTCTATAAGCTACTTCTGGGATAAAAGGCCCATTCTTGAGCATCTTTAATAGCAACATTTAATATCCTAAGATTTTTCAAATCTCTTCTTAAGATTTTTCATATTGGGTACTGTGCTGAAATTTTTCATATTAATTTAAAAGTTTCATTAAAATTTGGTAGAAGATATGAGAATCTTCTCTTTAAGTGTTTTGTGTAGAAAAAAGAGCAGTTTTGTTCTTAGATATACTCATGATTTATCAAAAAATAAAATCCAAATCTAGACTGTCCTCATTGTGATAATGTGCCATTTTTAACCCTTGCTTCCAATCACCATGCCCACCATGAAAAATTACACTTTGAATCTTCCTAGGTGTTTTTATGTACCGCTCATAGGCAGACTGAAATAGAAAAAAAAAAAAAAATGAAATAACTGGCATGATGTTTTGGGGGAATTAATTACTGGTGCATCAGGGTCCTTTCCAGTGAGTCTCCTATTGGCAACAGATGGCCAAAGTATAGGAGAGTCCACTTTAGCATCAGTACTTCTAATGACTATTCAAGGTTGATTTCCTTTAGGATTGACTGGTTGGATCTCCTTGCAGTCAGAAGGACTCTCAAGTGTCTTCTCAAGCACCACCATTTGAGATCATCAGTCTTTGGCTCTCAGGCTTCCTTATGGTCCAGTTCTCACATGTGCATATGACTAATGGAAAAAAAACCCCAAAAAACATAGCTTTGACTATACAGACCTTTGTAGCCACATTTTAAAAATGAAAAAACCTCATGCAATTACTTTTATTAACATATTTAACACAGTTTATTAAAAATGTCACCATTTCACCATGTGATCATTATAAAAGTTATTAATAAGATATTTCTCTTTTTTTAATAAGATATTACATAGTGTTAATATTTCATACTAACTCTTTAAAATCTCAGCTTGGATTAACCACAGCTGAACTGGTCATGTGGACTAATGGCCTCTGTACTGGCAATAGTGGTTTAATATGTTCCTGTTCTGAAGGCCTTCTCTTTTTTCCTAAGAAAACTGTACAGAAGTGAGAGTTGAATACTGAAGGATCTTACAATTAAATGCCATTCACCTGTCTTAACATTAAAAAAAAAAAAAAAAAAGACTGTTCACCCTTTAAAAAAACAAAACTAAACAGTGTTTTTGGCTAACTTTAATCTGCTGGATCATAAAAAAGCAAGAGAGTTCCAAAAAAACATCTATTTCTGCTTTATTGACTACGCCAAAGCCTTTGACTGTGTGGATCACAATAAACTGTGGAAAATTCTGAAAGAGTTGGGCATACCAGACCACCTGACCTGCCTCTTGAGAAACCTATATGCAGGTCAGGAAGCAACAGTTAGAACTGGACATGGAACAACAGACTGGTTCCAAATAGGAAAAGGAGTATGTCAAGGCTGTATATTGTCACCCTGCTTATTTAACTTATATGCAGAGTACATCATGAGAAATGCTGGGCTGGAAGAAGCATAAGATGGAATCAAGATTGCCGGGAGAAATATCAGTGACCTTAGATATGCAGATGACACCACCCTTATGACAGAAAGTGAAGAGGAACTAAAAAGCCTCTTGATGAAAGTGAAAGAGGAAAGTGAAAATGCTGGCTTAAAGCTCAACATTCAGAAAACTAAGATCATGGCATCTCGTCCCATCACCTCATGGGAAATAGATGGGGAGACAGTGGAAACAGTGTCAGACTTTATTTTTGGGGGCTCCAAAATCACTGTGGATGGTGGTTGCAGCCATGAAATTAAGACACTTACTAATTGGAAGGAAAGTTATGACCAACCTAGGTAGCATATTAAAAAGCAGAGACATTACTTTGCCAACAAAGTTCCATCTCGTCAAGGCTGTGGTTTTTCCAGTGGTCATGTATAGATGTGAGAGTTGGACTATAAAGAAGGCTGAGCACTGAAAATTTGATGCTTTTGAACTGTAGTGTTGGAGAAGACTCTTGAGAGTCCCTTGGACTGCAAGGAGATGCAACTAGTCCATCCTAAAGGAGATCAGACCTGGGTGTTCATTGGAAGGACTGATGCTGAGACTGAAACTTCAATAATTTGGCCACCTCATGCAAAGAGTTGACTCACTGGAAAAGACCCTGATGCTGGGAGGGGTTGGGGGCAGGAGGGGGACGACAGAGGATGAGATGGCTGGATGGCATCACTGACTCCATGGACATGAGTTTGGGTAAACTCCGGGAGTTGGTGATGGACAGGGAGGCCTGGCGTGCTGCGATTCATGGGGTCGCAAAGAGTCAGACACGACTGAGCGACTGAACTGAATGAACTGAACTAAATGTAAGCATTCCAGATAGTCTAAGAGAAAAAATAAAAATAGAAAGAAACTGGTGTCATATGAAGATCAACAACAACAACAACTATTCTAAGCATTCTTTTGCTGTGTACATGGTTAAAAGCAAAACCATGGCTCACGATCTTAGCATGAACCTGGAACTGAGGAAGTCAGAAAGCATATCAGCTTAGCAGACCAGTCACAGAACTAGAGATGCCTTTCACAACATGCAGGTTCTTTCAAACTGTGGACTGACATTCTGCAAGAGTTGAAAACAGCAGGTATATAATAATTGGGTACTTCATTGCATGCTAATGATTCAGTCAGTATATCAATAAAAGTATTTAAGGTGGGTAGAAATACAATTGGTCATTATAGGTTTATTTTTTAATGGGCTGTATCTTTCCATAGGAATTTAACTTCAATGCTAACACCCTACTCTGTTTCTATGTAATACATGTTGTGCCATTCTATGACAGTAAAGCACTTAAATTTGTGGAAGTTTGTGTTTACATGGCTTTATTTTGCTTGTGGAATACAGAATCCACAATATTTAGGGTAAAGAGAAGACACTGAAAATAAGAAAGGAAATTTTTTTAAGTGTAGCTTCTTTAGAAGCAGAGAAAATATTTTGATAATTTGCATATCATTGGCTGAATTCAACAAAACTATAAATTATAAAACATTCTGTAGGGGATTTTAGAGTAGGATATTCTTAATTGTATCTCCTGGAGCAAGAAAACAATGAACTTGATTAAGAACTGTCTCTGCTGGGATGTCCCTCGTGGTCCAATGGCCAAGACTCCACACTTGCAATGCAGGGGCTCAGGTTTGATTTCTGTGGGAGTTTAGATCCCACATATTGCAACTAAGAGTCCACATGCCACAATGATCAAGGATACTACATGCTCCAATTAATACCTGAGCAGCCAAATAAATAAATATTAAAAAAAATAACTTTATCTCCTAAGGTTGTCATCCATTTATATTCAAGAGCATATATGTAAAAGGTGAAAGCATTTCAAAAGCAATTACAGTCTCTAAAATCCTTACCCAAGATTAGGTAAAATAGATAGGAAAGGGAAATATAAGGTTTGTTACATGGAATAAATTCATTCTTAATACTGCATTTTTGGATTGAAATTCAATGAGAAATTCCTTTTCATTCTGTGGTCAACCATTTTTCCCATCCTAATTTTACTGGGAAAAGGTCTCTTTTCATTCCAATCTCAAAGAAGGGCAATGCCAAAGAATGTTCAGACTACCATACAATTGTGCCCATTTCACATTCCAGCAAGGTCATGCTCAAAATCCTTCAAGCTAGGCTTCAGCAGTATGTGAACTGAAACTTTCAGATGTATAAGCTGGATTTAGAAAAGGCAGATGAACCAGAGATCAAATTGCCCACATTCATTGGATCATGGAAAAAGCAAGAGAATTCTTGAAAAATATCTACTTCTGCTTCATTAATTGCATTAAAGCCTTTGACTATGTGGATAACAGTAAACTGTGGAAAATTCTTAAAGAGATGGGAATACAAGACCACCTTACTTGTCTCCTGAAAAACCAGTATGCAGGTTAAGAAGCAATAGTTAGAACTGGACATGAAAAAACAGACTGGTTAAAAATTGGGAAAGAAGTACATCAAGGCTGTGTTTTGTCACCCTGCTTATTTAACTTATATGCAGAGTACATCATGAGAAATGTCAAGCTGAAGGAAGCATAAGCTGGAATCAAGATTGCTGGGAGAAATATCAACATCAGATATGCAGATGATACCACTCTAATGCCACAATATGAAGAGAAACTAAAGAGCTTCTTAATGAGAGTGAAAGATGGGAGTGAAAAAGCTGGCTTAAAACTCAACAGTCACAAAATGAAGATCATGGGATTCAGTCTCATCACTTCATGGCTAATAGAAGGGGAAAAGTGTAAGCAGTGACAGAGTTTATTTTCTTTGTTTCCAAAATCACTGTGGATGATGACTGCAATCATGAAATTAAAATACACTTGCTCTTTGGGAAATAAGCTATGACAAACCTAGACAGTGTATTAAAAAGCAGAGACATCACTTTGTCAGCAAAGGTCCACATAGTCAAAGCTATGGTTTTCCAGTAGTCATGTACGAGTATGAGAGTTGGACCATATAGAAAGCTGAGAGCTGAAGAATTGATGCTTTCAAATTGTGGTGCTGGAGAAGACTCTTGAGAGTCCCTTGGACTGCAAGGAGATCAAACCTGTTAATCCTAAAAGAAATCAACCCTGAATATGCATTGGAAGGACTGATGCTGAAGCTGAAGCTCCAAAACTTTGGCCATCTGATGTGAAGAGCCTCCTCATTGGAAAAGACCCTGATGCTGGGAAAGATTGAACACTAAAGGAGAAGGGAGCAACAGAGGATAAGATGGTTAGATAGTATCACCGGCTCAATGGATATGAATTTGAGCAAATAGTGGGAGATAGTGAAGAACAGAGGAGCCTGCTGTGCTGTAACTCATGGGGCTGCAAAGGGCTGGACATGACTTGGAGACTGAAAACAACAACAACAATTTTATCCAGTCTGGTTTTATCAAAGTCAAGAACTGACACCTATATACCAAGTGAATGACAATAAGCTTTCACATCCAGATGACAAATACTTATACTTTTATCTCTCTCTCTATGCACACATACACACACACACACATATTTATATTTATAAATATATTTATATTTATATATTAAATACATTAATATAAATGTATACATATATATTTAAGAGATAGGGAACACACAGATGGCTATAATCAACCAAATGCAACATTTTCAAAGTGATTAAATGCTATTTAAAACATGAAAACTACAACTTGGAAATTGTTTTGCAAAAACATCTTTCTAAAAAATTCTTTAGCACATATGCAGTTAGTTGGATTCCATTGAATAGCATGCGTTTGAGGAAGGGGTAGGGAAGCTTTGTGTTTGCTGCCAACATTGCTACACATTTCCCCATAATCAAATATGCCTTTGTTCTTTCAGATTATGTTTTCAGACTGTAATGTGGTGTGCCCTTGTTCAGGCTTTTACTGGCAAATTACTCACTGCACCTGTGCAAAAATTCTACCAGGGCTACTTAAACTCTACACATCTATAAGAAAACCTTCATTGTTATGTATTCAAGCATCCAGGCACCTAGTTATGGAGTCACTTCTATGGCACAGGTCAAAAAATGTGTTGAGTTTTAGAAAAGTTCAGCAAGTTATGCCATTAACTGAGAGGAAAAAGAACTATGAAAAGCAAAGGGCTTTGCATTTTTCAATCTGTAGTCACTATTCTAAAGAAAGACCGTGGCCTTTTAGAACTATGAAATAACTTTGTCCTTCATAGTCACATTATGTCCATATATTGCAAAACAATATGTCCTGAGCATTGGGGTTCAGCAAGAATCATAACTACTTTGCAAAGCTGCATGCAGTTTAATTTATCTTGCAAAAATATGAAACATGATATTCAACAAGGCCCTAAACCAAGTATGTTTCAATATCATTTCTCTCTTCCCACCTTACAATGCTTTTTCTCTGCCTTGGAGTAACCTAGTTTCATGGTATTTAAAAACACTATATAAATATGGACCAAATGAAAAAAGGCCTGGTTTAGATCTGAATTTGTCATTTACTACTAATTGGGCAAACTTGAGCAAGAAATGTAACTTGCCTGTTTTTCCTCTCTTCCTGTATTATGTGGAAATTTATAAATGTTCCAATAAAATCTTGAATTGTTATGAGGAATAATGAGGTGATATTTATGAAAGTTTTGTGTGATACTCTCAAGAATCTCTCACAGCTGTTTTTATTATCAAGCTGACAAATGTTTAACTGATATACTGGTAACTGAATTATTTTTTTGTGACATACTCAGGCTTCCTTTTGTTTTATGAGTACTGAATGACTGATGCTTTTGAACTGTGGTGTTGGAGAAGACTCTTGAGAAACCCTTGGACTGCAAGCAGATCAAACCAGTCAATCCTAAAGGAAATCAGTCCTGAATATTGATGGAAGGACTGATGCTGAAGCTGAAGCTTCAATAGCTTAGCCATGCAAAGAACTGACTCACTGGAAAAGACCCTGGTGCTGGGAAAGACTGTCGGGGGAGGAGAAGGGGATGACAGAGCATGAGATTGTTGGAAGGATGTGAGTTTGAGTAAACTCCAGGAGTTGGTGATGGACAGGGAAGCCTGACACGATGCAGTCCAAGGGGTCATAAAGAGTGGGACATGACTGAACTGATTTGAAAAACTCCTCGTTTATATACAGACAGGTCTGCTTCACAGGCCGTGGTATACACTCTGCTGTGATCATGCCATGTGTAAGCAGTTTTTGGTAAGCACAGGGGAGAAACTGACCTCTCTCATCCCCAAAGCCCTGACTAGAAGTGTTAAGACAAAGGCTAAGGAACAGGAAATAGACAGGAATCAGTTCTCTCTCCCACTCTATACACCTAGTGGGGTCCTACTTACCTCTTGTCTTTGTCTGTTGGGACGGTTATAGCAAAATACCACAAACTGGATGGCTTTTAGACAACAGAAATGTATTTCCTCCCAGTTCTAGGGGCTGGAAATTAAAGATCATAGTGCTGAAGATTCTATGTTGGGAATCTCACACTTCCTCCCCGGCGGCCACTTGCTCTGTGGCCTCATGTGGTGGGAGGCACAAGGGAAACATTCTCCTGCCTCTTTTTGTCCTTTCTTTAGTGGCTAAGTCTTGTCTGACTCTTTTATGACCCCAAGGACTATAGCCCACCAGGCTCCTCTTTCAATCTGATTTTGCAGGCAAGAATACTAAAGTGGATCTTCTCCTCCAAGGGATCTCCTTCACCCAGGAATCAGACCCATGTCTCCTACATTGGCTGGAGGGTTCTTTGGAGCCACCCCAGGCCTTGTTTACAAGGATATTAATCCCATTAATAAGGATTCCACCCTTATGACCTAATCAATTCCTCCTAATACCATCAATTTGAAGGTTAGCATTTCAGCATATGGATTTTGGGGCACACAGACACTCAGAATATAGAACTTCCCAAGCACAAAGGTAATCATTGAGATCATTAAACCTGGAAAGGTATTTCATAAGCTTATTTTCTAAGTAGAAATTAAAGAATATTTTTTAATCCACAAAATATAGAAAAAATCTCCTTTCTTTTACGTATATACATTTTTTAAGACACTAGTCAACATGCAACCACTGAGGGGATGACACTGCCAGATATTATGTCCCTACTAGATGTTATGCACTGCGAATGGGACTTCACACAGGGTAACTCACCGTTTTAGGCATAAGTTAACTGGGAACACGGAAGTTCTGAAATTTGCCTATGGTCAGATAGCAGGTAAGTAGCTGGATGATGACACTTGCTCACATGTGTCCAAGGCAACAGTCATCATCTTAACAGAAGAGTAAATAATTTGATATAAAGTAAACCCCAATGGACAGGAATTTGAGCAAATTCTGGGAAGCCTGAATAGTGAAGGACAGGGAAGCCCAGAGTGCTGCAGTCCATGGGGGTCTCAGTTGGACATGACTAAATGACTGAACAACAAAACTGCAAGTAAAATGCAATCCAGTCAACATTATAAAGGTGTTCACCTACCATAATACATATTACATCATAATTTAATGAAAGAAAACAAAAATTCTATAATGTATTTCAGATTACCAGAATTACAGTGATATGTAAATATCACTTGTAAAATAAAGTGGAGGTGATGACTCAGAATCCTTAAATTCAGAACCCTTTAATTCTTCAGCATTAGGAAATATGTCTAATTTCTCTGTACTCTACACAAAATTTCATTTCAGATTTTATTTTAATCATTAGTTTCACTTAAAAGAAGGGGAATATAAACACTATTTTAGAAACATAAATAATATTTTTAATTAAAATTTTATGATAGTAATTTATTTTATGACAGCAACCTACTTTAGAGTTTTTCAATATAGGACTAAAAATCCTGGACAAAGAGGCATGGTACAGGATAAGTTTACCTAAATTTAAGTAGCTACACTGGAATAGAACAAGCCAAGCTGTCTGGAAAGGAAATGCTGCTGCTGCTGGTAGGTCGCTTCAGTCGCATCTGACTCTGTGCTACCCCAGAGACGGCCGCCCACCAGGCTCCTCTGTCCCTGGGATTCTCCAGGCAAGAATACTGGAGTGGGTTGCCATTTCCTTCTCCAAAGCATGCATGCATGCTAAGTCGCTTCAGTCATGTCTGAGTCTGTGCGACTCCATGGACAGCAGCCCACCAGGCTCCTCTGTCCACGGAATTCTCTAGGCAAGAATACTGGAGTGGGTTGCCATTTCTTTCTCCATTTTAAACCATAATATACAATAAAAACTTATTTTTAAATATGCATGTGCCATCATCATGAAAAGAGACATGATTATGATATTTCAAATATATTTATATTAGAGAAAACTGAGATAATATTTATTAAGATTTTTATTTGGATATTTCCATTGAAATTTCTGAACTTAGAAATTGTTAATCTCTCTGATTATATGATATATAATCTCTCTGATGTATATGACAATTGAAGCTATGTCCTTTGTGGTATCTGACTTGAAAATACTGTTTAATGAATGTTGCATTCTTACTCCTCTTTGAGCACTTGAAAATCACTTTGACATATCAGCTAAACAGAAAGAATATGTATTTTCCTAGTATTTTGATCAAGCATGAATCCATATGATTTGCTAATGTGACTATACAGTGAAATATTCACATGTTATAGGAGTTAAGTGGCATTTAATGAAGTTTCTAAAGGTAGCTATCTTTCTATCTATCTACAAGATTATAATAATTAGTCTGACCAGTTACAGAACAGATTATGACATGAGAAAGTTTGCAATCAGTTAATTGATGTAGTAAACTGATGCATTTGAGTTTACATTTCATTTGAGTATTTAAAAATCCTACCAATATTAAAAAAATAAATAAATGTCTGTTGCCCCCCAAAGAGTGTAATATATGTCTTAAAATTGCTTTACTTTATTAAATTAAATTATATATGCTTATATGTTTAAATTTCTACTATTTTATAGGAATGTCTAGGTTTACAAAATAGTTATCACTAAGAATATATATATGTATTTATTTTGGAGGATAACACTTAAAGAATATCTATAAATCTGATTTAAACAACCCATTTGGACTTACTGGATTTTCTTATCAGTAATTCAATATAAACATTAAATAGAAACCCAGTGTGGTAAATCAGATCACATAGAACTTTCCTTTTTTATAGAGTTAGTTGTAACAGCGATAGTTCAAAATACTTTGTTAACATTTCTGTGTTACTTTAGACATTCCAGAATTGCATACTACCTAAAGTTTATTGCCCTATGGCGTGAGTGAAAATGAAAGAAAGCCTTTTGACAGGAAAGAAAAACAAGGTTGTGAATAGTATTAAGTGATGCCCTATATACTCTTGAACATGTTCAAGAGGGAAAATGTCTATATCCTTCCCTAATAGATTGTAAAAGGCTCATTTTAAGAAGGAAAGAAATAATGGAACATTGCAGAGAACATCTATTCACTACGCTCTCCTGAATGAAAATTATGAATGTAAAATTGGGAGACAGTTTCTGGGCTTTTTGCAGATAAGATATCTGCATATGAATGCTCTTTGTTTCAATGATTCCTGTAAAGCTTTGCATTGAGGATGTAATGCTATATAACTGCCCTTACTCCAGCTTTTTATATAATTTTATACAAATGTTATAAAAGATGCTGTGTTAATCCAAAATTGAACATCTTTTTTTGTTCTTCTCAGCTCTGAAAAGCTGGTGAATGATCTGAAATCACAATGGCAACCTTATAGTTGTAGGAGGAATGGGTTTATTTGTATTAATGCCATGGAGTTCAATATGATTTGTTTTCTGAGATAGACAAAAACTAAAAAGGAATTGTTATTGGTTGATTACTAAACATGGATTTTTGGTTCTTTCCTTTCCTCCAAGACAAGTTTTAAAAATAGGATCATTTAAAGAAAGTCAGTGGCACAAAGAGCTAAAAATGCTTAGAGGATAGCTACAGGGCATTTATTCCTTACTAAATGATTCTATCTCACTAATGTCACTGGCAATGTTAATTTGAACCATATTTCCACACATATTCTCTAAAAAATCTGATACACTTAAGTCTGCATTAAAAAATTAAATATTGAAACCAGTCAGTGGAGCAAAATTTGCAGAGGCAATTTGTTTTTTCTTGGTAGAGTTTTTGTGGGTGAAACATGAAACCAAGATTTTACTTCTACATAACAGTGAAAATATATTATATGATATTAAATGGTTTAACTGTGGTATACTAAAGAATGTTTTTCCATATTTAATTTTGCTTACTATCAAGACTCAGATAAGAATTTGCTATTTTATTAACACACAATAGCATAGCAACTGGCAAAGAAAGAATGTATCACACAATTTTATACAAAAGTTGAATTAAATATTTAATCTCAAGTACTTTTATTTGAAGAATACACTTAAAAATATGTTCAAAATACATATGCTTGTATTTTTGGTAGATTTAAAAAATAATTTTAATATATACTTGTAAAATCAGTGGAGATTTTATAGTTTTGATTTATAAATATATAGTCATCATCATCTTAAAAGGAATCACCTGTGATAGACTGACTACATATCAAACTCATAAAGACTAAATAATTTAGTACTTGAACATAACAGTAATAGTAGTCCTACTTGAAAAAAATAAGGTATCTGGAAATACTAGTGTCCAAAGATAATTTTTATCACTCAGAGAAAAACTGACAGCATATCTTATACATATTTCTTACTACTATTACTAAACCTTTCAATAAAAATGTTTCCAATAAAAATGTTTCATTATAATAAAATACTTCATAATACATGAATATTATGAAAGAACTTCAATTAAATAATCACTGAACACATGGAAATAATTTTTTAATTACTTTGGACCTTGGCTAGATGTAATGGGTAACCTCTATGTAAACAGTACTTGGTCTATTAATAATCCTGAGAACAGAACCAATATTATGAGGATTAGGTTTGATTTCTCAAGGAATTTTGATTGGTACATTTAAATAAGATACATGGCATATATTATAAAACTGTTGGTAAAATTAGCATCTGTTTCAACAGGTTTTTTCTTTCTTTTCTGTAGTTTGGTAAGTCAATAATTGTGTGTGTGTGTGTGTGCGCCCACACATGCACTCAGTCATGTCCAACTTTTTGTGATCCCATGGACTGCAGCCTGCCAGGCTCCTCTACCCATGGGATTCTCCTGGCAAGAACACTGGGGTGGGTTGCTGTTTCCTCTTCCAGGGAGTCTTACCCACCCAGGAATCAAATCCACATCTGCCTGCATTGGCAGGTAGATTCTTTACAGTGGTTAGCATCAAATTTTCTCAGTTCAAATCCTGGCTACTAAAAAAAAGGAGGACGTCTTCACTACTTCCAAGAAGAGTGAAAAATAAGAAAAAAAGGTTAATTAACCTGGCTTTCCTGAAATACTATAATATGGATGAGAATGACAAAATCAGTCACCTTCATAAACAGTGCCCTTCAGAGGAATGTGGTGTTCAAGTTTTTATGTCCTGCCACATTACAGATGTCACTGTGGCAAACTTCAATGACCCAGAAAACAAGTAGTTATAGAAACTGACAACAAAAAGAGCAAAATTCTATACGTTTTTTAACTACTTAGAGCCTTAATTATCTCTTAAGCTATTTGAGGGATAATAATAGAAACTGCCACATAGGATTAAGGATTTAAATGACATGAGCGTCAGAAAAGTACTTGCCACATGTACATTATGTACATGAACATATAATGTTCATTACTTAAACATTTTTGGAACCTGTATAATCTTGACATTTTTTCAATATAGTTAAATAACTTTTAGACTTATCGTAAAGACCCTACAGAGAGTTCCATACACACTGTACCCACTTTCCTAATCATTAGCATTTTACATTACTGTAGTACATTTGGTACAATAAATAAGTTAACATTGGTATATTACTAGCTAAACCCCACATTTCATTCAGATTTCATTAATTTTTCCCTATTACCCCTTTTCCTGTTGCAGTATCCCAGCTTGATAACACATTGCATTTAATCTTTAACTAAGACTTCGCTTTTGTTAGGGCAGTTTAAACTTCCAACAAAAATGAGAAAAATGTACAGAGATTTCTCATTTATTCCCTGCAACCATGCAAACATAGAATCCCCAATATCAACATCTCCCCTGCCCTACCAGAGTGGTACATTTGTTATAATTGATAAAATCCTTAGCTTTTTTTCCTAAAAGATATAGCTTTTTGTATTTTTAAAATTTTTGCACACACTAATTAAATCATATATCCTGACTTTGCTGTTTCACTGTTAACTATTGCAATTTTTATCATGGTTAATTAGTCAATTCTATTATTTTTTTTTTATGAAACTATATTTAACAGTGCCTCTGTGTGGTTATCTAGCTGAATTTGTGGGGAAATAATTCTGGCATGTAATAAGCTCTCAATAATTTAATAAATTTTAAGTCAATGGTTGAGTTAAATTTTGAGATAATTAGCTTGCTATGCTTTAGTATGACATTTTTTCCCCAAGAAATAATGACTACTTTTGCTAAATAAGATTAACATCCAAACAGCTTTAAATTCCTGGTTTTAAGTATACTTTATGTACGTGGATGAGACACACTTGAGTAAGTAGTGGTAGTTTTACATTAAAAGGAAATCATATACTTATTCCCATAATAAATACTAACGTGTTAAACATTGTGCTCATTAAAAACAATAATCTGAAAAATAATAGATATATGTACATTTATAACTGAATTAATTTGCTATACACCTGAAACAAAAAAAAACAGTAAAAATAATATATGTAACAGCAATATATATACAATCACCTTGATAATACTGCAGTCTGGAAACTTTTTTTTCCCCTCAAGACCCTAACTTGGTTTACTATAGAGAGAAAATGTATCTGAGAGTCTTAGTATTTAAGAAATTTCAAACTGGCTTCTTTTTTGGGTATCTCTACTTCAATTTACAACTCTTTTGAATAGACTTAACCTAATGGATATTGCCAGCAATATAGGTGACATAAATTATTAAATGGGCACTTAATTTTCTGATTAGTTTTCAGTTAGTATTAATGCAGATATTCTTTTAGTAAGATAACTGTACATCTGTAAAATAGTTTAAAATATCAGCTAATGACTTTGGCCTTATAATAACCAGCACTTTTTAAATCATTAAATTTGATTTAATCAATCATCACTATTTTCTCCATTGTTTTTTCAAGTACTGAACTCTTACCTCTTGTTTAAGAGAAGATAGGAAAAATCACTTTTTATCACTTTTTCTTTCATAGCTTATATTATCACTTCAATTATATCACTTCAATTGTACTTGAATATATACAAAGCACACATATATGGATATGGGAATAAATTATAAAATTGGAAATTGATTCTAGTTTCTCACTCCTAAAGTTTTATACATTCTTATATTTACTACCAAATTAGGTAGATAATAAAACAAATGATAAGAAAAATAAAGTGAGAATATTAAATAAATGTAATGAGATATAAGTTAAAATGCTCTGATAATGTCCTTCTAATGAAATTTATGTTTTCTGTTGTGAATGATTTCCCCTAATCTCTGGATTCTATTAAAATTTGTATGTTTCATGAAGAAATTTCCACATTCTGCTTTATACTACCATTTTAAATATCTTCTTCTTAACTAAAACCTCCCTAATTTCAGAGGGTTACTTATTTTCATAGTTTTCTATGGCATACAGTACTATATCTATAGAAGAAAATCTAAACGTAGCAAGTTATATTATTTCCAGGCTTTGCTAAACTTCTCTTAGTTCAAATTATGTTCTATGACCCCAGGATATTAAAAAATTTGTTTGGACTTGAACATTAAATGCTACATATTTTAATATACTTTAAACTTATGTCTCTCAATAGGAATCCTGCACGATCATAAGTGCCCTATTCATTGTCTCTAGTATTGGCTATGCCAATTTTCTCTCATTTATTTGTTCATTGTTTCCCTATTATGGGCTAAGCTTATACTGTGCTCTCTGGAGTGCAGAGCCTTGCAAATATGTACAACATCAGATTGCTTACCGAGCTATGCTAAATTGCATTTTGTTCCCAGTGGATGGATTTATTCAAACTTTTTTTTTTTTTGGGGGGGGGGTGGTGCTGTTTGAGAGGAATAGCTCTGAGTAGGATTTTTAGAAATGGGAAGAAATTCAGTGATGCCTGTTCTGTTTTCCTCATAATACAGAAAAGAAAAAATCTCTATCCTGGAATTGTTACTTGTCTCACCTGAGGATACACAGTAAGAGATGAGAACAGAGATTAGGTCTCCAGGCTCTCTCTGCAATGCTCTCTGACCCTCTCTTTTTCTCACTGGACATTTAGTTAAGGAAAAGTCTGGCTAATTTAAACAGAATATTATGAAGAGTGTCCGTTATCTGCCCCTGTTTGCAAACCCAAACTGTAGGAAGCCATTTTATTATTAACTGAACAAAAACTTACTAAACACCAATTATATGCCAAATACAGTTCTACCTGCTTGGTACATGTCATTAAATAAAAGGGATAAAAATTCCTCAGAATCTTGAGACATATATCCTATTTATGAGAAAAAGAACATAGACAATCAACATTTTTAAAGAGTAAATTACTTAGGGTGTTGGCAAGAGGGAAGTTTCAAGGAGAAAAGAATGAAAACAAGAAAAATGTAGAGCTGAGGGAGTGATTTTTCTACTAGCAGGGTCAGGGTTTACCCTGAGAAGCTGAGGTTTGAACAAAGGTTTAAGGAAGCTGTGAAAGTTAGTCATGGTGATATCTTGAGAAGAAGCACTGTAAGCAAAAGAAAGAGTGCAAAGGCCCCAAAGTAGATAATGCAAGAGTTGGAGACAGGGACAAGCAGCTGATGTGATCCAAAGTGGGAAAGAAAGTAGTAGATAATGAGGTCAGAGTGATAACAAAAGCTTTACCAAATCTACACCATATAGTTTGGGAATCACTAACCACAAATAACCAGTGAGCACTTGAAATGTGCCTAATACACCTTAAAACTAAGGTTTTATATAATTTTAATGAACATATTTTATATTGATAATTAAGTATATATTTTAAAACTGAAGCATCTGTCAATGTGGATGTAGATATAACTAGGACTTTATTTTGTAGTAAATTCAGTTAACGTAAAAGTTCTGAGTATACTTAGTATATACTTAAAATATCTTGAGTATGTGAATCTACTTTTTCAACTGGAAATTTTATGAACTCCAAGTAATGAGTATCCCTATAAAACTTAGCATCCAAACTGAAAAGAGCTATTAGGTGTGAAATATCCACTAGACTTCAAAGATGAGTATATAATTATCAGTGTGGATTATTTATTGAATTGGTATGTTAGATATATTGGTTGAAATAAAATATAAATTAAATCATATAAAACCATAAAAATTATATCATAAAAATCATATTAAATAATATAAAATTATGTATCACACAAAGTAAAAATTAAATCATATAATGTATAAATTATATCATTTTTAACTACATAAACATATTCAGTTCAGTTCAGTCACTCAATCATGTCTGACTCTTTGTGACACCATGGACTGCTGCATGCCAGGCCTCCTTGTCCATCACCAACTCCCGGAGTTTACTCAAACCCATGTCCATTGAGTTGGTGATGCCATCCAACCATCTCATCCTCTGCCACCCCTTCTCCTCCTGCCTTTAATCTTTCCCAGCATCAAGGTCTTTTCAAATGAGTCAGCTCTTTGCATCAGGTTGCCAAAGTATTGGAGTTTCAGCCTCAGAGTCAGTTCTTCCAATGAACACCCAGGACTGATCTCCTTTAGGATGGACTGGTTGGATCTCCTTGCAGTCCAAGGGACTCTCAAGAGTCTTCTCCAACACCACAGTTCAAAAACATCAATTCTTCAGCTCTCAGCCTTCTCTATAGTCCAACCATCACATCCATACATGACTACTGGATAAACCATAGCCTTGACTAGACAGACCTTTGCTGCAAAGTATGTCTGTGCCTTTTAATATGCTGTCTAGGTTGGTCATAACTTTCCTTCCAAGGAGCAAGTGTCTTTTAATTTCATGGCTGAAGTCACCATCTTCAGTGATTTTGGAGCCCAAAAAAATAAAGTCAGCCACTGTTTCCCCATATATTTTAGATAAACATAATTTTATATCTTTATCTTTATTAATGCAATTACTAGAAATTTCATAATCACTTATATTTTTTATATTCTATTGAATTATATTTTTAATTTATATTGAGAGCCCAATAGGACATAGGAGATTGGCTTTTGCTCTAGGTGAAATGGAGATTTCTTGGAAGGGCTCCAGCAAGAGAGAGATAAGATCTATATTTTTAGTCCTACAATTTCTTCATTTAATTATAGCTATCATTTACAGATCTCATATAAATTAATAGCTAGATCCATACTTTGTACATAGTGCATCACAAATAAAGCACAATTGGGTTAATTAGACAAGTGATTGATCCTTTTCTCAATTATATTACTTACTACTAGTTTTCATAAATTCATCTAATCATGAAAGAGGATAGTCCACATAAACATTGTAAATTATCTCATTCTAACTTATCTTAGATCTGGACAACACTAGCAAGTTGTGTGCATTTTCTTCAGAAACAAAAGTCAAAGTACTTTCAAAATTTTATGCTAATTCCCAACTGATACATCAAGTAGCTCATCAAAAATGTCCATATGACTGCCATATGATCTATCAATTTCACTTCTGAGTATTCATTGGAAGAAAACCAGAACACTAATTTGAGATGAAACATGAACTCCAAATTGTTCTACCATTATTTCCAATAGCCAAGATATGGAAACAACTTGACTGTCCTACAACAGAAGAATGGATACAGAAAATATTGTGTATGTATACACTATGGTATATGTGTACATAAAGAACAGTGGTAGCTTGCCCCTTGTGACCACATGGATAGATCATGAGGGCATTACAGTAAATGAAACAAATCAGAAAAAAAAACAAATATCATATGATCTCACATGTGGAAACTTATAAAAAGAAATCATAAAATAGATACAAAGAATAGATTAGTGATTACCAAAGGTAAGGGTTGTAGAGTGGGTGAAAATGGGTGGAGGAAGCCAAAAGGTATGAACTTACAGCTATAAAGGAAGTCACAAGAATGTAATGTACAGCATGGCATTACAATTAATAATACTGTACTGAATATTTGAAAGTTTACAACAAAGTAGATCTTAAAAGTTCTCATAACGAAAAATAATAATTCTGTAACTGCCTATGGTGACAGATGTTAACTAGACAATGTAGTGATATTTTCACAATATGTATAGATGCCAAATCATTATGTTGTGCACCTGAAACAAATACAATGTTGTATGTCAACTATACCTCAATATAAGAAGCGAAGTAATTGAAAAATGTCCACATATTTTGCTTTTGCAATCAATAAGCCAGAGAAATTATTTTGACAAATTGCTACCTGTGCCTTAAATATTCTCTACATTAATATTGGAATTAAATATTCTCTACACTGATATTGGAATTAAGTTAGATAGAGTCAAAGATAGCCTAAAACCAAAAAAAAAGATATTTTAAATGTTTAATCTATGGAAAGTGGTAGTTTTTATGCTTTCAGTGATCTATAACACAATATTTATACACAATTTTATAACCTTTAATGATACAATAAGACATATATAAAATTAATCCCAAATAACTGTATTCAGAAAAA
Source organism: Odocoileus virginianus (assembly GCF_023699985.2). NCBI lineage: Eukaryota > Metazoa > Chordata > Mammalia > Artiodactyla > Cervidae > Odocoileus > Odocoileus virginianus. Next base: position 21,958,845 of record NC_069698.1, read on the forward strand.
TTAAAAAACTCAGTAATTTTTAGACTGTCATTCTAAGAAGATTTGAAATGATAAAGAGATCCTTCTAAAGTAAAACTCAATATTTTAAATATCTTTGTTATAGAATTTCTAAATTTTTTCCTAAATTCACATTTTTACACAGGAAAGGAGCATGTAGCTAATAGGTAAAGAGACAATTTCTTTCTAATGTATTTCTGTTTTATGCACAAAACTACCATTAGTGTTAATGGGAGTTAAACACATAAATTCATTTTACATCAATAGAAGAGCGGAAGCTATAATCTATAAAATGAATGAATTAAATCATTATGAGTAATTCTTTAGCACATGACCTCCTCTAAGTTCCATGAAGTATACAGTCTGACTTTTTGAGATGACACTTAAAAAGGTTTTAAACTCTAATTGAACAGCCATTCACTTGGCTTATTTTTCACTTAGATCTCTCCTAATACCTGTGAAGTAGGCTTTTTAAAATAGGAGACTGGATGGTAAAAGCAGTAATTTCTCATCAGGGAATATTTAATAAATGGAAGCTATTAGCCAACTAAAGGACACAAAATAGATTAATCTTTCAAAGATACATCCTTTTGGGACTATAAATTGTTCAGTTTTCAGGGGGAAAAATCTTCCAATGACAGTTGCGTAAGGATAGATTTACATTCAATATTTTCATAATATATGAGAAAAGACTATTTTAGTTTTTAATAATATCATTTATTAAGATTATTTGAAACTAACCAGATGTAAAATAAGTTAAAAATTATTCCATTTGTATAACAATTTAGTTCTTATAGATTGTAATGCATTTTTATTTGAAGATGGTGTTATGAAAGCTAACTTTTGGGTATATATTTTATTTTATAATATTTATATAATACTGTTATGATATATCATAAAATCTAACTCTATGCTCCTTTACTGTGGTTATAATAAAGATAACCAGAAAACTGTTAACAAAGCTATGGTTTCTAGTAAATATATCTTTTTCCCTAAGAGATGTTTATATATCAATAGCTTTCTCAAAGAATCATGAACAATATGTAACTAAAGAAAACTAGATTTTTCATTTTATTTTGAGTTAAACTTAGAATCTAGGTTCAATCCACACATACTTTAAAATTTTGTATCAATTATTTTGACTTAATTATCCATCCCCTTTAAAACATTGCATATGTATTCTTATTATCCAAAGATCTTGAAAACAAATGTACTGATAATTTTATATTTACCACAATAAGCTAAACTCAAGAACACCTATAAAGTAATCTGTGAGGTTATATATATTTTAGGAGAATATAGAATTGAATACAGGAATCTCAACATTGCTAAAAACTGGGAACACTATTGAAAAGTTACTACTTAGATTTTCCCATTCCATTATCGGAGGCAAAAGTGACTATAAGAAATTTAGTAACACAAAAAATAACATGCCCTTCTCCAATATGTTTTATAAGAAATTGTCCTGGTATCTGTACCTCAGGAAAATCCTTTTCCTTCACATTCTCTCCCTCCTGTTCTCTTCTCCATTCTTTTTTCCCATTCCCCTTTCATCTGTCTATCCATTGTTCATTAGTTCCTTTCTTCTTCTCTCATGTTGCCACAGTTTTTTTTTTTTTTTTACAGTTTTATGTCAATGCATATATATTTTTCTTCATTGATAAAAAATCATTTTAAAAGTATTTTTGTTGCTGTTGTTTAGTTGATGAGTCACATTGAACTCTTTGAGACCCTATGAACTGTAGCCCACCAGGCTCTTCTGTCCATGGGATTCTCCAGGCAAGAATACTGGAGTGGGTTGCCCTTTCCTTCTCCTGGGGATCTTCCCAATGCCGGGATCGAACCCATGTCTTCTGCACCGGCACATCACTGAGCTACCAGGGAAGCCCTTAAAAGTATTTTAATATTTGCTTAGTAATTACATAACATTGCTTATAGAGAGTTTTACTGTATGCTAATCACTGTACAAAACATGGGAAATGTTTTTAAAATACTAACAAATAGAATACAAAAGACTAGAAATATCTTCAAGAAAATTAGAGATACCAAGGGAACATTTCATGTAAAGACAGGTACAATAGGGATAGAAATGGTATGGGCCCAAAAGAAGCAAAAGATATTAAGAAGAGGGGGCAACAATACACAGAAGAACTGTACAAAAAAGATCTTAATGACCCAGATAACCATGGTGGTATGATCACTCAACTAGAGACAGACATCCTGAGGTGGGAAGTCAAGTGGGCCTTAGCAAGCGTCACTGAGAACAAAGCTAGGGGAGATGATGTAATTCCAGCTGAAATACCCTATTTTTCAGATATTTCAAATCTTCAAAGATGATGCTGTGAAGGTGCTGCACTCAATATGCCAGCAAATTTGGAAAACTCAGCAGTGACCATGGGTATGGAAAGGTCAGTTTCATTCCAATCTTAAAGAAGGGCAATGCCAAAGAATGCTCAAACTATGGCACAACTGCGCTTATTTCACATGCTAGCAAAGTAATGCTCAAAATCCTTCAAGGAGACTTCAGCAGTATGTGAACCAGAACTTCCAGATGTTCAAGCTGGATTTAGGAAAGGCAAGAAAACCACAGATCAAATTGCCAACATCCACTGGATCACAGAAAAAAGCAAGAGAATTCCAAAAAAACCCTTCTTCTGCTTCATTGACTATGCTAAAGCCTTTGACTGTGTGGATCACAACAAACTGTGGAAAATTCTTCAAGAGATGGGGATACCAGACCTCCTTACCTACCTCCTGAGAAATCCTGTACACATCTCAAGAAGCAACAGTTAGAATCGGACATGGAACAATGGACTGGTTCTAAATTGGGAAAGGAATACATCAAGGCTGTATATTGCCACCTTGCTTATTTAACTCTTATGCACAGCACATCATGTGAAATGCTGGACTGGAGGAAGCATAAGCTGGAATCAAGATTTCCAGGAGAAATATCAATAATTTCAGGTGTGCAGATGACACCACCCTCATGGAAGAAAGCAAAGAGAAATTAAAGAGCTTCTTGATGAAGGTGAAAGAGGAGAGTGAAAAAGTTGAGTTAAAACTCAGCATTCAAAAAATGGAGATCATGACATCTGGTCCCATCTCTTCATGGCAAACAGATGGGAAAACAATGGAAACAGTGGCAGACTTTATTTTCTTGGGCTCCAAATCACTGTGGACACTGACTGTGGCCATAGAATTAAAAGATGCTTGCTCCTTGGAAGAAAAGCAGTGATAAACCTAGACAGCATATTAAAAAGCAGAGACATTACTTTGCCTACAATGGTCTGTATAATCAGTTATGGTTTTTCCAGTAGCCATGTATTGAAGTGAGAGCTGGACGATAAAGAAGTCTGAGGGCCAAAAAATCGATGCCTTTGAACTGTGGTGCTGGGGAAGATTCTTGAGAGTCCTTTGGACAACAAGGAGATCAAGCCAATCAATCCCAAAGGAAATCAGTCATGAATATTCATTGGAAGAACTAATGCTGAAGCTGAAGCTCTAATCCTTTGGGCCACTTGATGCAAAGAACTGACTCATTGGAAAAGACCCTGATGCTGAGAAAGACAGAAGGCAGGAGGAGAAGGGGACGGCAGAGGATGACATGGTGGGATGGCATCATCAACTCAATGGACATGAGTTTGAGCAAACTCCAGGAAATGTTGAAGGACAGGTAAACTTGGCATGCTGCAGTCCAAGGGGTTGCAAAGAGCTGACTGAGCAACTGAACAACATCAACAATGAATAGAAACCTTATGAAGTTGAAAGTATATCCATTTTATTTATCCACAGAGATGCTGAGTCACAGAGCTCTTAAGCAGCTTGCTGAAGACCACATTATTATTAGATGCAAGGGTAAGGATTAGAATCAAGGTCCTATCACTCAGATTTGTGTTATTAACTATCATACTATAGTGCTATAATAAGAAAATGTATAATAAGGAAATTGTCAAATTAAATCAGCTGTAGGTTTATTCAGTCCAAGAATTGCTAGCAAATTTCCGGATGTTAGCTTTAGAAGATGTTTTACTTCAAACTCTTCTAAGAACCCTCTTTGACTCTGTGGTTCATGCAGCTATTTAAGACATTCTGAATTAAATTACATTTCCTTTCTAAACCACATACTGTATTAGTCTTTGGCATTGACTATCAGTTGCAAGAAATAATACACTTCATTTCTTTTCTTATTTACTCTCACTTCATTTTAATATTCAGGTTATAGTAAAAAATGTTTCTTGTACAGAAATAAAATTTTTATTTTAAAAACTGCAACCTTTAAAAAGGTAATCTAAAATTTGTTTTTCAGTCAAAGGTTTTAAAAGTTAACAGATAAGACTAATTATTAGATAACATAGAGAGGTAGAATCTAATCTTTTATAAAAATACATTTCTGCAAAGTACAGTGATGCTGCATATTTTGAAAATTTGTGTTAAGTGAAATGAATAAAAGAGAAATTCACATAATTTTCTCTATTTTTTCACATTTCATACTCAATCATTTGAGCATATGTTGAAAAATCAATACTTCTAGCCCACACAATCTCCACATTTTGAGATAAAGGGCACTGCTTAGCTGGGTAAAGAAGAATGCAAGTAGATAAAATCAGATAGGGGGTATAATATAAAACATAGTGAAATGTCATTATTTAGGATGCTCTTATCATTTATGTACAACAAAATACTTCAAAAATTCTGCTTATCCAAAATGCAAAATCAGTGATTTTGAAATTTAACAGGAAACAATGGCTAACATGTAATTGAATTAGAACACTATTACTACAGAAGAATGAAATCACTGAATTTGCCCCCCATAAAAGGTGATAGTAAAAACCCAAGTCCTAGCAAAAACAATACATCTCATGTTATAGCAGCAATAATCAAGTTTAGGATAGTCACATGAGTTTATTCAGATATATTCACACTCAGAAACATAAAATGGTCCTAATGGTTATGTCATGTCTGGTCATTAAGGAAAATAATATGTAGCTCACGTGTTCATATCTTTTTTATTCCCAGGCTTCACAGAGTTGTAATCCATAATAGGTATGATTAATAGCCATTTCTTTGCAATATTTGATTTTTTTAGGTAGTGAATGCAGAACAAATTACAAAGAGTGAAAAAATAAAAGCATATATTCTAATTCAGCACTGATTTTCTAACTCTTGCCAAAAAAAAATTATCATCAAAGGAAACTTTTGGTCTTGCTAGAAAGCTTAAAACAACTTTATAAAAATTCATGTTTAACTTGTGCTTAAAAGAGGGTCCTGACTTCTTTGTTACCAAAAAAAAAAAAAGTGTGAATTCACTGTTTCACATATTTATAATTACATATGTATAATATTCACAAATAACCTGTGTGCTCTTTTGGCAAAAAAAAGTAAATTTGGGGCAGAGATAATTTTTTTAATTAATGAATAAAATAAATGCAATGTCCTAAGATTATAGGTAAATCACAAATGAATATAATTCCATAACAGTCAAGGGAACAAAAATTCAAGCTAAAATACTGAACTCTAAATCTATAAGTCTCAAATCTCTCTCTCTCTTTTTTTTCCCTCTTGTCTGTTATTCTTCCCCATGGGTATCATCCAAGTTTTGCCCACAGTAATTCAGAAGCACTGGTCCTGAAATAGAGGGGAAAGCATCAACAGCCATAATTGAGCCATTCACTCAGCTTTCCTTTGAGAGCATATTTGATTGGCATAATAAAAAATAGAATACACATTTAGAAATAGACTTAAAACTGCTCTTGAAATGGGGACTAAATGGTTCATGAGATTGATGAGATAAAGATCCTATTACTCCAGATCACTGATTTGAGTCTAGCTCTCATGAAAATGACTAATTCATTACGATAGGACAATCTTCAGAAACTGATGTGATAAGTTAAAAGTCTCCATATGACATATGATGAGATCTTTCAACAAATGCTTCTTACAAAAGCAAAAACAAAACTTAATTAAAGTATGTATCCTGAATTTTGTAGCTGTTCCAAAAACATCCTGAATATTTGTGATTAGGAAGCCACTTTATTCTGAATGCTTATACAAATGGCTCCTGAGTCTCCATTGCATCAGGGATTGTGTAGATTACAGACACAACTAAATTAGATCACACAATGCCAGAGGGACTATTGATGAGCACTATTTCCATTGTATTTTCTGACTAAATAGGCTACTGGGATTATTTCTTATTTCTTCAGTACTCTAAGCCTAAATTCGTGTTTTACAGTTGGAATCTCAGCCTTGAAATCTCACTTAATGAATGGAGTTCTCCAAACAATGTGGACTGATCCTGTCCTATATAACAGTGGTTCCCCAACCTTTTTGGCACCAGGAACCGGTTTTGTGTAGGATGACTTTTCCACACACCAGGGTTGGGGGATGGGGCAATGGTTTAAACCTATTGTGAACTTTTATTTCTATCAATATTACATCAGCTCCACCTCAGATCATCAGATATTAGATCCCAGAGGTTGGGGAGCCCTGCCTTATAAAGTGCCGTGTGTCTTTGTGTATCTAGAGTTCAGTGCTGCTACTGATGTCCTTCCCCAATTCCTTCAGCTCATAAGTGTGAACTTCCTGACTCCTGGTTGGAGAGATAATAGGTAACCGTATGGTAGGATAGACTGACTGATGGACAGAAAAAAATGATGAATATTAGCTTTGTTTTCTTTTAAGGAGGGAGTAAATGTAAAAGTAGATATTCCCAAAATAATTTTCCCATTGTTACAGTTGCCAGGAAAACATCACAACTGAGGATTTGTTCAATATCTATATATGATTCCCTAAAACATATACTAAATAAAGTATGTAGGAGCTTTTATATTTTTTTCATTGGGAGTTTGCTGACCTGAACCAACTCTTTTCCCTCCACTCCACTCCCCAAACCAAAGAAAAATAAACACACTCACACATACAAACATAATTGAGGGGGATGTTTGCTGATAAATCATTAAATAAATAGTCTTTAAGCATGTCACAATGCATTGTGTACAAAGATAGCCCACATAAATCTTATTTACTTCTCACTGTATTGAAAATTACAGTAACTGAATTTCTTGAGAAAAAATATATAAATGATATTTCAAAATTAAAAAGCGACTTAGACTAATTCTGTCCCCAATGTAAAAACAAGCTTCCCTAGATGGAAAATACTAATAATTATTTGATGCAAACACCTGAAAGAGATGGTAAGTGAAAATAGAACTCCATTGAAAAGCTTGCAGAAGCAAAACCAAAGAAAGAAGACTCTCTTGCAATTGGGCATTAGTGATGCTTCCATAGAGGTAGCAATCAGTTCAGTTCAGTTCAGTCATGTCAGACTCTTTGTGACCTCATGGACTGCAGCACGCCAGTCCTCCCTGTCCATCACCAACTCCTGGAGTTTACTCAAACTCGTGTCCATTGAGTTGGTGATGCCACCCAGCCATCTCATCCTCTGTCATTCCCTTCTCCTCCCACCTTCAATCTTTCCCAGCATCTGGGTCTTTTCAAATGAGTCCGTTCTTCATATCAGGTGACCAAAGTATTGGAGTTTCAGTTTCAACATCAGTCCTTCCAATGAATATACAGGACTGATCTCCTCTAGAATGGACTGGTTTGATCTCTTTGCAGTCCAAGTGACTCTCAAGAGTTTTCTCCAACACCACAGTTCAAAAGCATCAATTCTTCGGCGCTCAGCCTTCTTTATAATCCAACTCTCACATCTATACATGACTACTGAGAAAACCATAGCCTTGGCTAGATGGACCTTTGTTGGCAGAGTAATGTCTCTGCTTTTTAATATGTTGTCTAGGTTGGTCATAACTTTTCTTCCAACCTAAAATAAAATATATTGACTCACAGTGCTGCCAGATTCAAACCGTTCTTACTTCTCTGAATAAAACCACTAAGAGACACCCTCCCATTACATGTTCTTCATAAAAACAGAGAATCGTGAATATATTCTATAAACTTCCAAGCATAAATGAAATAACTGTTCCTGTTAAAATACCAACAATAAATAGATTAGGGAGGCAATGTTTCAAATTATATTAAAAAGCCTACACTTTAGACTTTCCTGGTGGTCCAGTGGGTAAGAATATATCTGCCAATGCAGGTGAGATGGGTTTGGTTACTGATATTGGAAGATCCCACATGCCACTAGGCAACTACGCCTATGCGCTGAAACTACTGAACTTGTGCTCTAGAACCTATGCTCTGCAACAGAAGAAGTCACTACAGTGAGAAGCCCGTGGATCACGTCTAGAGTGTAGCCCCTGCTTGCTACAACTAAAGTCCGTGCTCAGCAATGAAGGCCCAGCACAGCCAGCATATATGTAATATGTGTGTGTGTGTGTATACATGAATATATATATATATATATATTTTTGTTTCACTTTTTTGTTTCTCCTTGGAAAGCATGTCTTTGGACCTGGAATGTTTAATACACACACAAACACATGCACACACACTCATGCATGCACACACACATGAATTAGATGCACATTGCTTTGAAACTACTGTAGGCAATACTATAATATTAGCTGCACTTTCCTAAAAACAGCGACACTTTAATTAAATATTTAATACCATGAGAACTCAGACAACAAACACTGTTAGGAAAATTAATCCAAATAAATGCAGTCAATGAAGAAATTTTTAAAAATATACAAAAACCAGTATGTTAATTAAAAGGGAAGTAGAGGGTTTGTAGCCAACAATTTTCTTAAGCTTACTAACCTATATTAAATGATTCATATCTTATCTTAGACATACAAATAATACTAATGCAGTGCTATGAAATTTAAAAAAAAAATCTCCCCAAAGCACTTCAAGATTTCAATAAATGAGGAAAATAAGAGGTGGCACCAGTGGTAAAGAACTTACTTGCCAATGCAAAAGATGTAAGAAATGCAGGATTGATCCCTGGGTTGGGAACATCCCTAGGGGAGGGCATGGTATCCTTGCCTGGAGAATACCATAAACAGAGGAGTCTGGCAGGCTAGGGTCCAGGGTTACAAATAGTCAGACATGACTGAAGCAACTTAAAAAGCACTCGCAAGGCAAAATATACAAAAAACGAAAAGTGTGAAATGATGTAAGAATAAAAGTCTCAGTCTGTGAATCAAGGGCTTCCCCTCGTGGCTCAGACCCCTCATGGCTCAGACAGTAAAGAATCTGCCTGCAATGTGGGAGACCTGGGTTCTATCCTTGCATTGGGAAGATACCCTGAAGAAGGGAACGACTACTCACTCCAGTATTCTGGCCTGGAGAATTCCATGGACTGTATAGTCCATGGGGTCACAAAATAAAGCTCAAGATGAACCCAGGTTAGTAAGTTTACAGACTATTTGCTAAGGGGCTTTATCCTGAAAGTAGTACTAAGGATCAGTGAAAAAAATAAATTTATCCAGTGCAGCTTAACTGGACTGTGGTGAAACCTAGTTTGTAACTTTGGACTTTATATAAAAGGTTGCCTTTTCAGAAGGCAATGGAGAGTTGTACACAACAGCTCTATTATTAAAAGTAATCTAGTGCAAAGTAAAGTGTGAATTACAGACTTGTTATCTTAAAGACAGTAATACAAAGATAGTTACTACTGCATTAGAAAAAAATATTCAGTGAGTCAACATATGGTAGAAAATCCCATAGATCATCTTAATTTTAAGTAAAATATCAAGAAAATTTATTTTGATGAAATAATGGAAAATGGATACTGCAAAAATATGAATTAAAAAAATGGAATTTTTTATATTATTCTTTAAATAGTTTTTGTGATAATGCATTGACTGATCACCAAATTCCACTGATGAAATATATCAGAGGGACTACTAAGAAGAAAGTAGAAATGCCACCTGATTAGACATCACAAAGAAGATAAAAATTAACTGGAATTTGAAGGGAAAATGAGGTTTTACCAGGGGAACATGGAGGTAATAGGGGGTGAAAGAGTAGACCCAGCAAGGGAAAAGGAGGTGTCTTTTGCTGGGATGGCAATCCAACAGAATGCAATGGAACAGCCTAGTGATGGCACATTTATCACTGTATGTGTATCACTACCGTGTGTATACATTGGAGGGAAGAAGTTTATTGTGTTTAAAAGGTAAGACTGAAAAGATTGGTGATGCCAAATTATAAAGGCAAAATATCTTTTAACAGCTTGAACTCCAAATAGTTTCCCAAAATGGTTGCATATGATATCACTTAGTGAACTAGAAAAAATTAGATTCCAGGATTCTGTTCAGGTGGGAACAGGAACATCCATTAGTTTTGGCCCACTCAATGTTCCTAGTGCAGTTCCCTGATACCTCCGTTGGTAAAGAATTTGCCTGCAATGCAGGAGACCCAGGTTCAATGGGATGTTTAAGGCAACCTTTTCTGAGTTTACTACCCAGACCACAGTTTCTGAAGTTGCTGGCCAGTTACTTGATGACTCCTTGGGTATTCTTTTAAAAGAGATATAGTAGCATTTTAGTCTATTTACTTGTTCAAGTATTTGTTTACTGTCTAGTCCCATCCCCACTCCATTCACATATACATACTCAAATGATAGCTGAGAGAGAGAAAACATGACTAGTAGTTTTAGGGCTTATTTGTCTACCTCTTAGAATGTTGTGTGTCATAGGAGTAGGTTCTCAACAAATTGTTGTTAAGGTTTAAGCAACAGATTATTTACTCTTTATATAAACCAAATCTAGACCAAGGTGAAGTTCTGCATCTTATTCTGTGGTAAACACCATTGAAGTTGATTGCTAAGGAAATAATTCCTTTGTGGAGACTGCTAGAATAGACTCTACACATACTCTGTAGCCCTGGTTACCTGTTCATGAATAGAAGGATAAGTATCAGCACAAATACTGGATCAGTTTTTAATCATTCAACATTTTCAGTCATTCAACTGTTTTCCCTCCAAAAAAAGACCTAAGATCTAACTTCAAATGCCTTGAAATTAAGCTTTGGGAGGGCAAATGCTAATTATGAGCTTGATACCATTTATAAGCACTGTTATAAATCAAGGAAGTTCAGAACATTAAGGTGAGGTTGAGATTGTCTGTTCAATTTATTTATTTTACAACTGTGAGACTTGGGACTAGAAAGAAAACATGATTTAAAAAAAAAGAAGCTGTTAATTAATAGTAGTTAAATCTTGCTTATCAAGAACTAATTAATTTTAAATTGAAACAGAATATCAACCCAGTATATTTTGAAATTAAACAATCTAACTATAGACTAAAATCATAGTAATTTAAGCATATAAAATATAATTTCAGCTTGATTCCATTCACTAGATCTACATGCATCTATATATATTTTATGCTCAAATTAAATTGTAAATTATTTAGTGAGAAACATCAGATGAAGTTACTTCAGATTACAACCATCACCATACTATTTATTTCCATGATAAATAAAGGTTTACTAATTTATTTGCAAGTTAAAGGAAAATTAACATTATCTGTGAAAAGAATGTATTGCTGTATCTGGTGACTCAGATGTTAAAGAATCTGCTTGCCAAAAAAAAAAAAAAGGAATCTGCTTGTCATGCAGGAGAGCTGGGTTTGATCTCAGGTTCAGGAAGATCCCTTGGAGAAGTAAATGACAATTCACTCCAGGATTCTTGCCTGGAGAATCCCATGGCCAGAGGAGCCTGGAGGGCCACAGTCCATGGGGGGTTCACGGAGTCAGACATGACTAAGTAACTTACACTTTCAATAAATAACTTTATTTTAAACCTCCATGTCTGTAAAAATAAGTTTCCTAAATTATTTTTATTATGGTCTATAGATAATGTGGTACATAAGCAGATTTTGAAAACATATCCAGCAAGCAAAACACAATGCATGAGGCACACTAGTTAAGAGAAAATGTGCTTATAGCCTATTAAACCCTAATAAAATGGGCTTTCTGGTGGCTCAGACGGTAAAGAACCCACCTGCAACATGAGAGACTTGGTCTCAATCCCTGGGTTGGGAAGATCCCCTGGAGGATTGGGATATGGCAACCCACTGCAGTATTCTTGCCTGGAGAACCCCGTGGACAGAGGAGCCTGGCAGGCCACAGTCCATGGGGTTGCAAAGAGTTAGACATGACTGAGCAACTAATCACAAGCCCTAATAAAATAATTTTAATTAAACTAGTAAAAGTTGTATTCCATCCTGCTAGAAGAGTAGTCCTTATCTATTATTCAATCAACCAACCAGGAAAAGAGTGGAATAAAACTATAAAGAAGGGGTATAGTCTGAGCGATGAGCAAGCAAATATGTTATTGCCACAGTGCCTAAACAATTCCTAAAAATCGTCATGTCTCTGACGTTCCCTTGGGCTTCCCTGGTAGTAAAGAATACACCTGCCAATGTGGGAGACACATATCGATCCCTGATCTGGAAGATCCCACATGCCCTGGAATAACCAAGCCAAGAACCACAAGGATTCAGCCGGGGTTCTAATGCCCCAGAGCCGCAACAACCGTGTCCACTTTCTGCAACTACTCAGGCCCACGTGACCTACAGCCGATGCTCTGGAACAAGAGAAGCCACTGCAATGAGAAGCCTGTGCACCACAACTTAAAGGAAGGACCATGCAGCGATGAACATCCAGAGCAGCCAAAAGTTAATTAGCAGCCAAAGGTTAATTACTTAATTAGTTTCAATAGGTAGGAAGCTCTTTGTTGTTCTCGAATAATAATAGTACTTTCCCTCTTTTTATAAATAAAGTGAGAGCAGAAAAAAAGAGACAGACACAAGATTGAGAAAAATGGTGGCTATGATCACAAACCCTATGAAAATGTGTATAGCTCCATTTAGCAACTACAAATTATAGTTCACAGTAAATATCTGAAAGTCTCCTGTATTATTTTGTATAAGATTCTATTTATCTTCACTAAACCATAAAGTCAAAAATAAAAATAATCTCAAGGAAAAGAAGAGATGATCACAAGACAAAAGTAGATCATTTGTTTTTCTTGAGTAAAAATATAAAACAAATGAGAAAGTCTATGTCAGAATTGTGTAAATGGTCAATTTACAGAACATGTACTCTTCCAATATTCCTCTTTAAAGAATATCTCAAAATCTTAAGTCTTACTAGTGTGAAATAGAATGCTCTTTGGAGAAAGAATGATGCAGCAGTTGTTAGTCAAACTCTCTTTCATACTGGAAACAGAATGCATAACAATTGATTCACATTTTCTTCCTAGAGCAAGGTTAGCAAAGGCAAAGAAATTCTTTGAGAATTCTTTGGAGAAAAGAAGGAAGTTGTACCAAAAACAATTGAACAGATTATGTCGACTATCCAAAGTAATCCGTTTTCCTTCAATATCTTATCATTTCTCTACACAGCACGACATATAGAACAGCAGCAATAACTTGAAGAATGAAGTTTGGAAACCTACTGGGGAGGGGACCTGAAACGTACTAAATATACTTGTGGCAGAATTAATTCCAACGCCCAGGAGGAAGCTGTTAATGCGTTAGAGTGAGCTGTCAAGTGAAACAGGGAATTTTTCCCATGCATTTTCTAATGAGTTTTAATACACCCCCAGTATTTATTTTAAGACATTCTGCTTGTCAAGGTAGAACTCGTGTTCTCATTTTCAGATAATTGACTCGCTTAAAAAAATCTTTATTTCATTTCAAAATATTAATAAAATAGTCCACTTCAAATGCAATTCCCTTTGTCCCGAAGGCACCGGATATTTTTAAAACCAAATAAAATAAGAGAGCCCACTGAAAGTTTGTATGATTATTACGTCTTTTTTCTTTCATTCTAACTTATGACTCAGATTTCATAACTTTATCTAGTTCTATGATTCAAATACTTGGATGTTTAAAAATATCTAAGGTTGATAGGAAGATTTATGTCATCTCATATGTGCCTTTGATTATGACATTTAGTACATGGTATTCAGTTCAGTTCAGTTCAGTCGCTCAGTTGTGTCAGACTCTTTGCGACCCCATGAATCGCAGCACGCCAGTTCTCCCTGTCCATCACAAACTCCCAGAGCTTACTCAAACCCATGCCCATCCAGTCGGTGATGCCATCCAGCCATCTCATCTTCTGTCGTCCCCTTCTCCTCCTGCCCCCAATCCCTCCCAGCATCAGAGTCTTTCCCAATGAGTCAACTCTTCACATGAGGTGGCCACAGTATTGGAGTTTCAGCTTCAGCATCAGTCCTTCCAATGAACACCCAGGATTTCAGGATGGACTGGTTGGATCTCCTTGCAGTCCAAGGGACTCTCAAGAGTCTTCTCCAGCACCGCAGATCAAAAGCATCAATTTTTCGCTCTGTATTTCTAAAATCTGCTGTTTTGCTTGCCGATTATGACACTAAAACCTTTTCTTTCATTTTTTTCTTTGGATCATCAGAGATTAAATTCAGAAAACATATATGCCCAGTTGAGTGAATCTCATTTAAATCAAGACATTTATAAAATCATTTAAATTATTATTCAAGAAGATTAAATTTACATTGAAAGCTTATTGTAACTTGATAGAAATATTTTTCTATCACTCAGAAGTAAGTTAGCTTCAACTTTAGAAAGTATGTGAGAAATACTATCAAAGTTTGTATTTTGATTAAAATCAAAGTGGTATTAGAAAATATTATTACTTGTATGATATTAAAGTTAATTGTAGTTTATGTTTGTAAATATATTTGTAGTTTAAAAATCAGATTACTATGAGATTCCTGAATATTGTATTATTCAAATTCCTCTTATTTATTCACTTATTCCAAGTGAAGCTTCAGTTTAAATCCATAAAGTCCATAGTAACCAATAGTCGAATAGTAAACCAATTGAGAGCAAAAAATGAATATATACTCAAATAAAATCTATTTCTGATATTATTTGTAGGTTGAGATTTAATTTTAAAATAATTCCATAATGAATAAAAGTATCATTGTCCTTGGGGATTTAGAATTTTCTGAATTTTTATGTTATAGAAGTGTGATATTTAACCTAGTTCTGAGCACAGTATTCAATAACTGAAAGAAAAATAAGAGAATGTCTTACTTATGCATTTTCAAAACTTCAAGTATTAAATTACTATATTTTATTCTTTATAATAATTCATAATTTATTATCCAATTAATCACTTTTCATGAGCTTTTAACTAAAACTTTTAAATGAAAATAAGTAAAAATTATTTAAAAGCTAAATGGCAATTTCAAATTATTTGATTTTCATCGACTCTGTCCTGTAAGTGTTTTCCTTTATTTTAAATGCAATATTTTCAATTTATTTAAAGTCACTTAGAATAAGAATATATACAGAAATGATTTTTAAAACACATATGTTTAATTGCTGGTGATATTAAATAATGATAAAGAGGGAAAATTATGGGAACTTTTTGTTAACCTATTTTTCATTTATTTATTAATTTTTTCATTTGCTTAGGTATGTCTGCAAGTTTTTGAGCATTTTCACCCCTAAATATTAAAGATAAAATATTAAAACATAGTGTTGATTGAATATTATTTATTTTATAGTACTTTGAAAAAGTTAGGATTTAGTTAATAAAGCAGTAGACTTTAAGTTTGGAAACAAGTTGTGTGTTGGGAGTAGGGATCAGGATCTGCCTACATGCATGTGTGAGTGTGGTTAAGCTCTTATTAATGAACTGGAACTTTCTACTCCTCCTCAAAAGTTTCCTTTTTTTTTTTTTTCTTATAATGTGTTCTTGTATGTGCATGCTTAGTCACTCAATCCTGTCCAACTCTTTGTGACTCCATGGACTGTAGCCTGCCAGGCTCCTCTCTCCATGGGATTTTCTAGGCAAGAATACTGGAGTGGGTTGCCATTCCCATCTTCCTAACCCAGGAATCAAACCCAGGTCTCCTGCAATGAAGGTATATTCTTCACTGCCTGAGCCACCAGGGAAGCCCATAGTGTGTTCTTAAGGGGGAAAAAAAAATCTACCAAAGTGTTTTTAACACTATTGCTCTCACTTGTACTGTTTGCTTCTGAAGTGAAGGAAATATGTAGCTAAGCAAATCAACAAGCAATTAAAAATAAAACAAGATACTCCTACTTCATTGGAATACCCAATACAAATAAATAGTATTGTATCCTGTATTTTATTTGTGCTTTACCTATATTTTTCACATATTTATCAATGTGCCTGAGGTGTAGGAGGTACTACTTGCATTTGGCCTGAAAGAATAAAGTAGTAAATGAAGCACTTCGTAGAAATAATAATTAAAATCTGCTTTCCGGTTTAGCTTGTCCATGACCATCAATTGTGACTTATTCACAAACTGTAAGCTACTGCTGCCCAGATATATCTTTGAATAGACTATAGACCAGGCAGGAATCATCTAAACTTGGTGAGATATCTTTAATGACAAACTAATCATTTAAGCTGGAGAAGGAAATGGCAACCCACTCCAGTATTCTTGCCTGGAGAATCCCAGGGACAGAGGAGCCTGATGGGCTGGCATCTATGGGGTCGCACAGAATTGGACACGACTGAAGCGATCTACCAGCAGCAGCAGCAATCATTTAAGCAATGTATAAACTAAACCCCATCTTAATTTAAAAAATCAGATGTTGCTGTGTATCAGCTATTTCCAGTAGTATCATTACTATAAGGTTCTGGTAATAATATATATTCTTTGAGGTATATGCAGGCCATTCATATGCATCCCTGATATGGATTGTAATGCTGAAAGTAACTCCTTGTAACATGGTCTCCCTTGCAAGGTCCATGACTAGAAATGAGCATTTTAAGCTGCTATTGGGAGTAGTCTTCTTTCTTTTTTTCCATTAAAAAAGGCATGTAAAATACTTTGCTAGAGGGACATAGTTTCTGGCAGAAATTACAGACAACCCATGGCAACTCAGGTTGGGGGAACCGTCTACACAGTCTGAAATGCTCCTATAATTTATGGTCAGCCCTCCATGTGGGTGATTCCTCCTTATCTGAGTGGCATCTGTGGATTCAAACATTCCTGGAATGGGATCATACAGAACTGTGTCAATTACTATGAAAAAAATAAATTGGACCAGCTCAGTTCAAACCCTGTTGTTTAAGGGTTGAAAATACTCTAATATTGCTATGAAAGCCAGAGGGGGAAAAAAGTTAATTTAGAAATACTCATTTTTAAAGCAACATTTTGGGAACAAGGATCTATCATTTTTGATAGTGATTCTTTGTTATCATTGTTATAGACAAATAGTCCTTCAGTAACTGTCCTCAGCTCAGTAACTCTTTTTGTGCATTTATTGTTACAAGTGTTCTTATACAGTGGTATCTTGATGGGACTATTCGTCTGTCTAGTCAAGGCTATGGTTTTTCCAGTGGTCATGTATGGATGTGAGTGTTGGACTATAAAGAAGGCTGAGAGCCGAAGAATTGATGCTTTTGAACTGAGGTGTTGGAGAGGACTCTTGAGAGTCCCTTGGACTGCAAGGAGATCCAACCAGTCCATCCTAAAGGAGATCAGTCCTGGGTGTTCATTGGAAGGACTGATGCTGAAGCTGAAACTCCAATACTTTGGCCACCTGATGCGAAGAGCTGACTCATTTGAAAAGATCCTGATGTTGGGAAAGACTGAAGGCAGGACGAGAAGGGGATGACAGAGGATGAGATGGTTAGATGGCATCATCGACTCAATGGACATGAGTTTGGGTAAACTCCGGGAGTTGGTGATGGACAGGGAGGCCTGGTGTGCTGCGGTTCATGGGGTCGCAAAGAGTCGGACACAACTGAGTGACTGAACTGAACAGAACTGATTTTCCTATTACGTTTTAACTGGTTGTTGTTACAAAGTCAGAGTGTTGATTCGAGGATGTTGATCTTATATCTGTCTACCTTGATAGATTCTCTTATTAGTTCTAATAGTTTGTTCATTGACTCACTTGCAATTTTGAGGCTATATCACCTGCAAATAATGAACATATTTTTCTTCATTTCAATTGTTAAAATTTTTATATCTTTAATTGCATTTATTCATTTGCTAGAGTCTCAAAAAAACATTGAATTATAGTAACAATAGAACACTTATATTCTTTAGGATGTGGTGGGATTTCCATTGTATTACATATATAATTTTATGTCTTCTTGCACTCTCAAGAATATCATTCATCATGATAAAATTATTTTTGCTGAGGTATTTTAATAGATATTTATCAAACATATAATAAAATAATCCTTTGTTTAAACTACAACTTTAGAATTACTTTTCTTAAAAATAATCTTACATTATAAAGAGATTCCAGTATCAAATAAACATGAAGATTATTGCCTATCACATAAAGACTTGGATTTGTATCTCTGGTTTAAAATTTCAGCAAAAGAAGAATTATGAAAATGATGGATACTTTTGATTAATGGTTGGCTGAAAACACACAAGGTTTCAAATATATATATATTTCCAAATATACTTTCATTACCACAAAATAACTCCAAAGTAAATTTATTCTTAATTTTTATGATTAGGGCATATTTCAGGATGTTTTAAGCAGAAATAAAATCAATATTTATTTTTGGCACCAACAAAAGCCTGAGGAGTACAAAAGTGTATCATGCATATTGAATCTGGATCTCTGAGAGTGTGACACAGGAAATCAGAAAGACTGAAATAGAGTCACTTAAATTAAAGCATCATAGTGAGATATGAAGGCAAAGAACTGACTTTTAAGCCTGGCTCTCCGTTTAAGTATATAATTGTGTGTTCACTATTTATTTTCTATAGATGATGATCAGTCTATCCATAAAACAAAAACTGAAACACACGATTCTATTTATCATCAAAAAGAGTTTCAGAGTGATTTATTTATCCATTCCCTGATATCTGTTATCATACTTTATCAATAAATTACAGTGTCTAAAGAAAAAAATAACAAAAAATAAATCACTGTCTATGTCCTAAACACATTTATCTTCACTTCAATTTTGAAGGTTAATCCATAAGAATTTATAAAAATGCAGTTTTTAAAAATTATTTCTGATATCTTTAAATATTAATTATATAAAAATACAAGTTAATAAAATTTAAACTAGAATGTAATAACATTCTATTCTAATTATACATATAAATGAAAGCACTGATATTAATTCTAAAACCATTTTAACAATGACAAAAACCTTCGTTACTATGACACATCAAAAAGACCTCAAAAGTGAATGAGAATAAACAGTCAGGAATGGATTCATATATGTGTGTGTATGCATACATCCACATATATCCATACTTGCATACAGTCACATGCACACATATATATTAATGCCTCTTCTTTTCTTCACATCGGTCTAGAAATATTATCTTTTTATGCAACTATTTTTATTTTTTTCTTCTGTTGAATCCATAATAAATTTATAGTTTGACTCCATGAAAAAACCAATTTTGTAGTTCATAAAATTTACAACCAAATAATTACTCTTTAACAAGTTTACACACGTGCATTGCACACACACATATAGGATAGACAGACAGAAAGAAACACACAAAAATAGAATGATAATTACATTCAAAGAGTCTATGAGAATTCTTTGCTGCACTACTTTAAGACGAGTTTATCTAAATCATGAGTCAGAGCCCTTTGAAAAATGTCTAATCCCTACTTTGGAAGAAAAACCCTCCAGTAAAAATATCATCAACAAAAATATAAAGCTTCTGGAGAAATTTCAAGTGTACTGGAAGAAAACAAACAAACAAAAAAATTTCTGCAATAAAAAAATCCACATTCAAGGCACCTACTAATCATGAATCTTGTAGAAACAAGATGGGGATTATACAGAAAAGGAGCTGATTTTATTCTTTCGTATTAAAAGGCCCTAGTGGCCGCAATATACAATATTAAAGCTGCCTTATTCTAGTTTTTCATTTGCTCAAACTATGAAACATTTTCTGTCTTGCTTATTTGTAAATAAGCAACTATATCCTGATCAATTTTAATACTTAAGTATGAGAAGTTATGATTATTGTATGATGTACCAACAATGAAGAAAAAAATTTCAAATCACAAATATGATTCTATATTTAAATGGTAACTAAATCAAATATTTGTAATATTAGAATATCCTAATATGCTCATTTAATTAATAATTTTATGACTGTCATGATGCATATCATAAATTTGTGTAAGATTGAAAATGACATATTTTTTTAAAATGAAGAACTATAATAACACATGAACTGACAAGAAGATTTTATAACAACAAATCAATTCAGAAAGCAGTGAGTTTCTGATTAATAATTATCCTTAAATGACTTTTGCTGCTGTTGTTTAGAAACCTTTTTTCCACTGAAAATGTGTTATTTGGATTTCACCGAGTATTGCCTTAAATTTGATGGGTGAGCACGTTTGTGCATAATAAGTGTACTCACATATAATAATAAGTGTACTCACATACAAGTTGTTGACAGGGCTTGAATTTCATCTGTTTAAGAAATCTGTCAATATATTCTGTTCATTTATAGCATTTGCCAACAATGAATTCAAGAGCTTATCTGCAACAGAGAGTCTCAACTGTAGTTGCACATTAGAATTACATAAAAGCTTTTAAAAACCTGATGCCTGAAAATTACCCCAGACCAATTTATTCTGAAACTCTGTGGAAAGGGCCTGGACATGGGTGTTTTTACAGCCTTCGCAGGTTATTATGCTGAGCAGGCATTATCTATAACCACAGATCCATACATTGTACTTATGTCCTTCCATCAACATCCACCAGAAGTCAGCTGATAATATAAAAGAACTTAGAACAATAAACATCTATTCTAGGATCAAGAATATTATCAGATGAATACATTCAGTTTAAAAAGTCTTGTAATTAAAGGCATATTTAATAATCTGTTAAATAATCCTCAAGAATGTGAAAGCATTTTAAAATTAGTAACCCTTTACATAACCAATGTTATGTTATTATAGATACCAATGTTATGAATAATTGTAGGCCTTCATTATCTAAATGCAATATCCTTCAAAACATTATCAATAAATACACTTGTGCTGTTTCACTATTTCAGTTAAAGAAGATAAAACTAATTAAAGGAGCCAATTACTAATGACTTTCATGTATAAGTGGAAAAGGAAATGGCAACCTACTCCAGTATTCTTGCCTGGAGAATCCCATGGACCAAGAAGCCTGGCAGGCTACAGTCCATGGGGTCACAAAGAGTCGGACATGACTGAATGACTAACACTTCATGTATAAGGCATTATATACAGGATACAGTAAATATATTCTCTAATTCTCACAACAGTGCCATAGAGATATTAAGGACAAAAAAGAAATTGCTTAGAGCCAAACTACTTCTGTAAATGGCAAGCATGTCTGAATACAAGATTCATCTTTTTAACCTTAACTCCCTTGTCTATTTATATCCATGAAACCCTGGTAATATCAAGACTTCAGTGTGTTTATAATTACAAATGAATAAAAACTCTTACTGTGAATACTATTCCTAAAATTGTATTATTGAAAACATTAGATACATTCTAGTTCCCATTTACCTCCTAATTTAAGTAAGAGGAACTGAGACTCTGAAGAGTTTAACTTGCCTCACAGAATGTCACGAACACAAAATAGAGTTAGATTATAAACCATTTCCTCTCATCTTCCATCTTTCTGCTGCCTGACACTGTCCACCCTCATTTGTGAGGAATGAGTACTGCCTTTCTTTAACAGATGACATCATTTAAAAAATTGCCTTACAAAGGTGAAAGCACCAGTGGATACTAGGAGGAAAAGTACTAAATTTATACTCAGGAACTGTCACTTAAAGAATAATTAATTTGTACCATAACTTTCACCTGAGTGGTTCAGCAATCATGAACAAAAGCATAATATTCACCATATTTTTATGGTTATATTTTATATTCAAAGAGAAGTGAAGCACAGTCAACTTATCTCTTGTTATAAAACCTGACTATAATAATTTGATTCCAAGCCAGTTTACAATGCAAACTAAATATAGAAGTGTTTCTCAAACCTTACCGGGCACATGAATCAAATGGGAATCTCCTTACCTTGCAGCTTCCAATTCAGCAGTTCTGGACTAGGGCCTAAGGTACTATATATTAACAAGCTTTCAGGTGATGCCAATGCTGCTCAAAATGTGGTCCATGCATCTCATTTGGTCAGGCAAGTTAACAGAAACCTATCACATCATCCTATAGAATCATTATCTGTGATACTTATTAAAATTATTTTTTATGTAGAAAAAAAGAAAGCTAGTGGAAGACAAGCAGGTCTGCAATGGAAGAAGTTCAGCTAGTCTGCTACAATGGACACCCAATTATAAGGAGCAAATAATTTAGGAATTAAAAACAGACTCTAAAAACTGTCATAAAAGTTCAAGAATAGACATACTGCCAAAATATGCATACAAATTTTGTAAGCAAATCCTCACTTGAATTTAAAATGAAAGCACTTAGTTCATGCAAGCTTTTAATAAATCCTACTTGATGGTGACACTCACTTTCTAATAATGTGGATGATGATGGGAGTAAAGGAAGGCATGCATGCAATTTCACTTTATTAACTTGATGATATGTCTGAAAACAGATTTTTCATGACTTGCAAAAGAAAGTTTCTAAGGACTGCTTTAGAATAAGAAGCATGCTACATGAATAGTTTTGTGTCCTTGATCCATATGCTGTGATTAAACCCTAAAAAATATTGTCATACTGGATTTTAAACAGTTCTAAGAAGAGTCAATTGAACCCTTAGCTTTAAGACTACATAGTCCTCTCTTATTTATCCTAACCTTGTATGACTCCTCTTGCCTTTTAGTTCATTATTACAAGTACGAATGCACTGAAAGAAATTAACAGAATGATGGTCCCATGGGGTCATGGCAAAAGTAGAGTGACAGGACCCATCAAATGCTGTAGTTTAAAATACTTTCAATACATTAGGGACAAAGGAAAACCCTTTCAGGACTTGATATTAAGTACATTAAATAGTCTATTTATGAGCCCTCATCCACTATGTGCTGTGGTAGTCATAATCATTTTTCACAGCAGTGAAGCCTCTCAAATGTTTAATAAATATTTCTTCCTCAAGATCCATATAGACTTGAGGCTATTTACTCAAGTACATCAAGCATCACAAAGAGAAGCAATTGTTTTATGTTTTAAGTAGTGTTTCCAAGCAAGTGTCGTTTTATCAAGAGTACTTTCACATGCTTCAATAGATAAAGTCTGTTTCTGTACATCTGGTGGCCAAATGATTATAAGACCTCTTCTGGAAGCATCTTTTCTAAGCAAGAACCTTCCAGAATTTCCAAATATGACTTAAGAACAAAGAATACATTTCACTTTTCTATATTTCACTTTTCCAACCACCGCCACCATTTCAAAATTATTAAGACAATTTTATAACCTCACAACTGATGATTCTGAAGCCAGACTTCCCACCCCCCTTTTTAATCCATGTCACATAATTCATAAAATCAAGTTTTTCTAATCTTATTGCTCACCTACTCATAGCCCTTAATCATTCCTTGTTGCCTACAGAATTAAGTGCAAAGTGTCTAAGCCTTAACAAAGCTATACCTGAGATAGCCTAATCACATCTCCAGAGTTGTTCCTCAGCTTACTGAGGTCATAGCTTACTGTAAGTTTTATGTTTTTCCTCATTTCCATTTCTGCAAGCTGTTTCCTTTACTTGAATATTTTTCTCTGTCTCTGCCAAGTCAAATAATTTCCATCTCTCTTATTTTAAATATCATCTCCCTTGTCACTCCCCCATGAAGCTTTTCCTCATTTTCCAATGAAATAAACTTTTATTTTTTTTCTTTCATTTCTTTTGCTTTACTTTTTCGTCCCTTCCTGTAGGCTTGCCTGGTGTCTCAGGGGAAAAGAATCCACCTGCCAATGTAGGAGACAAGGGTTCAATCCCTGGGTCAGGAAGATCCCCTGGAGAAGGAAATGGCAACCCATTTCAGTATTCTTGCCTGGAGAATCCCATGGACGGAGGAGTCTTTCAGGCTACAGTCCATGAAGTTGCAAAGAGTCAGAAACAACTTACTGACTAAAAGCAACAAATACTGATGACATGTTAAACTATAAACTTCTTACAGTAGATGATTAGTATGATAATTAGATAAGCATTTTTAAATTACTTAGTTCTTTTAGCAGAAGAAATATCACAGAAGGTTTATTGCAATCATGAGGACTACAGGAATCTGTTCTGTTAAAATAAGAAATTCAATTAACTAAAAACATTTCCATCTGAAAAGAGACCTTGGAATTTGATTGGCTGTTCCAATTAAACATGAGGGTGGCAGCCATTCCAGATGGTAAAGTAATATTTATAAAAAGTTTTACATAGAGAACCTCAGTGTAAGAAGGGACATTTAAGTTCATCTAGTTTAAACAAATATCTAAATCATTTCTTCTACAATTATCTGATCCTGAGTTCTTCTTAATCCTTTCCCCACATTGGGAATCCACTATACTTCAAATGGTCTTTGCACTTTAAAAGCAAATCTAATTTCTAGAATTTTCTTTATATAAAGTTGTATTGCCTTATTTGCCCAACAATCATCTTTTGGAACAACACTCATTTGTTTTTCCCAATAAAACCCTTTAATATTTGAAAACCATGACACTGGTCACCATAAATTTTGTCTTTTCCTAACTTATTCTCAATTCTTACAATGAATTTGTCAGTTTTATTTTTTTATTTGACTTCTTGGGAACTGCCTGTATGTGCTAGCATATAATTCTGTCAAGATAATTTTTAACACAATTTCCAGACTAAAGGGATGGGTGAAAGAGAAGAATATTTTCACCATTTGATGACAGGATATTATACTTGTATTCTCTCAAATTTACTGTTGATATTTTGACAGTCTCATGATACAGTTAACTACTTTTACCTTGTAATAACTCCAAGCTTTTGATTTAGCTCTAAAAAATATAGCTTTAATTATATAAATTAAATCATTTTTGCTAGCATGGCAAAAACATCTTATTATAAGTAATTTTGAACCATATTTGGCATCCTACTGGAAAATTCTTGATACTAGTGTTTGTCTTCCAGATTCTTAAAATCATGATTTCATTTCCTTAATACAGTACTGGTCTCTTCACACTAACTGAAGTTTTTGCATTCAGAGCCAAAAGAGCTATTCTGAGTTATGCCAAGGAAGCTTACTGTAGCTACTCATTGAAATTACAACAAACAAGAAAATGTGTCAGCACTTATAATGCAGAACTAATTCATTTTCCATGTCTGAAAAATATAATTATATGTTTCTTGTAATATAAAAGACATTGCTGTATATATATAGCATAAACATTTTGAAAATCTAAACTAATGGAAATACATGTTTTAAAAGTAAAATGGTTTCTAAGTTACAAGTTACATAAATTAGAAATTCAAAAAAATTTTATTATCTAAATATTTATGGAACTCCTGTACAAAACCCTTTTGTTCTATGGGACAAGGTAAAAATTTAAGTTAATGGTATATCTGATTTAAGTCAATGGTTATTGGATAGAGTTGGATACTTTCCACAGATTCATTCATTTTATCAGAGATTTTCTTCAATTCTTGAAGCTCATAACTTGAGCTTCAATAGTGTATTTATACTCACCATTATCTAGTCAGGCAAATTTGGCTCTGGGAAGTAAATGGTGTAACTAGAAGAAAAAATTCCTTCATCTGTAGAATCTTAAAGGGAAATTTATTTCCCAGCTAGCCCACAGAAATAATTTACAGTCAGCCCTCCATATCTGTGGATATGCACACTAAGCCACTATACAAAGGACATGGGCATCTGTGAATTTTGATACCTGTGGAGGTCCTGAAACCAAATGCCTGAGGATTAACAAGGGCCTTACTGTAATAGCTTTACTTCCTAGTCCCGACAACCTGTTTTCATTATTAATTTAATGATGAGATGTAATTAAAGTAAATATTATGGGCACTCTAGAAGAGAAATAAATTGAAAAGTGATTAATATTTGCCTCAAGGACAGATTGATGCTTATGGTTATCTATGGAAATGTGGAGGGCATGTTCACCCACCATGCTTTCATAGGAGGCTGTGTGTTATTCTTGAGTATTTCAGATGCATATTGACACTTTAAAAAAAAAAAATCTTTGATAGAGATACCAACGTTGCTTCCATCAGTATTCTTAAGATGCTGTCAAACCACAAACAACCCAGCCCTTAAAAACATGAGATCTTGGATATTCATTTCAGTTAGCTGTATTGTCGGAACATCTTTGACCTTGATAAAAAGAGATTTCTGAAATATCTCTAGTCATAGCATAAACCACCACCAGTTCCCTACTCTATCTAAAGTATCTACTACATATATCCGAAGACATTTGCATTTAATATAATTGTTAAGTATTTATGGTAAGGGGGGAAAATTCTACACTGAAATAGTGAAGATCTATGGACACAGATGAAGAGCCTTCATAACACCCCCAGTCATTATTTTGGAGGTAGTAATATAAGGCAGGACTTAATTTTTTCAAACTATATTTAGAGTCACTTAATGACCTTAAATTTACACCTAGAAAGACTTGTACAAAGTTTCTGAATGTCAGGGCAGCTTAAGTAACAGATGAGAAAGTCATCAAGCCATTCTGAATCCCAGAAGTCTGGCTAGTCTCCATATAATCTTTGGAAAGGCCCGGAGCTTTTTTTGCTCATTCCTTTAAGAATAGCATGAAGCAGACTGGCAGGCTTTCTGCAGCAGTTGAGTGAATTCTGACAGTCCTTGCATACTCCTTCATGCCAAGTCTAAACTGACATGAGAAAAGGGCTTATCCCTGCACCCTTTGTCATGTGTGCCTGGAATATGTAATTTGAAGAATTCAAAGCTTCTTGTCCTTTCTCTTTAGACAACAATTATGCAAAACCATCATAAGTTTTAATATATATGAAAGAAGAGTGAGAAAGGACAATTTAACATACTTTCCACAATTTGATTACCTCATAACTAAATTTTCAAGAACATAAAGTTGTGTGCAGAAGTTGTTCATTGCATAATTTCCTATAATTAGCTTGAATAACTGAGATTAACTGGATTCTAGCAATGGGTCTGCTACCTACAGGGCTTTACAATGCTTGGGCAAGCCATTTAATTTCTAGGTCTCTCATATCCCCACTTCTTCAACTGTAAAATGCTTATAATACTTCCTTTCCTACTTAATGGAATTTGTTTCTAGTTATTTATTAATGATGAGATAAAATATGCTTTGAAAACTATAGAACTCTCTGCAATTGATTTATTATAATAAGTTACGGGGAAATCCTCAAATTGCATTCCATTTTAGTCCATGCCAGATTTTGATTTTCCAGTTTTTTTTCCCCCTCTGAATATGTATTTTTTAATTTATTTCATTGTATTTCCCATTTACTCTAGGTCAGACCTGCTTAACTAAGTTCTGCACATAAGGAGCAGGTGTCCTTGAAGATGCTGATCCCCTGACTCATTCGTGCAAAGCAGTTTGAGCCTTCAACCTGGGCATTCAAGCTTGAACAGCCTGTTAGATTCCACGAGAGGTATCAGAGGCTAATAGTTTCCTATGAGTGAGCATGATGAGCAACGTCCAGTAATCCACAGCTCTCTCTCCACACTGGAGATGTCCTATTTTCTCAACATCTGCCTCAGGAGCCCTTCATGGAGTACACTGATTCCCAAGAGAACTGGTGGAGTGACTGAAGAATGTCACTCTTTTAGTGGTCATAAGGAGGGAGGCCAACCTAGTGTGTGGTTACTGAGGTAATGGAGAGGGCAGTTGGGGATTCCCATTAAATGTGCCAGCTCTGAATCTTTGTCTTCATACAAAGTATTTTCCATTTTCTGTTGATCTGTTGTTTTTTTGGTGTCTGGAAAAACTGCAGGGTTACAGTCCTAACCCTAAATTCCAATTCTGGAAGTCAGAGATTCATCAATATTTTGAATAGCTGATACTAGATTTTCATTGCATTAGAAACATAAAATCTAACCACAAACATTTTGTTTGAAATTTTAAAAAAATTCAATATATATTATCTTCCTTTATCATTTTATAAAAAAATTTTATCACAATATTTGACAGGAAGATGAGAAATATGCACCAATACTCATAGGTAGCCCATTTCACTCTAGTATTAACCAGCATGTTGTTGCTTAGTTGCTAAGTAATGTCTGACTTGTGACCCTATTGACTGTAGCCCGTCAGGCTCCTCTGTCCATGGGATTTTCCCAGCAAGAATACTGGAGTAGGTTGCCATTTCCTTCTCCAGGGGATCTTCCCCACCTAGGAATCAAACCCACGTCTCTTGGACTGGCATGCGGATTCTTTACCTCTGAGCCACCTGGGAAGCCTCTATTAATCAGTATTGATAAAAATTTTAAAAAAGAGTAATATTTTCTAAGTTTGTCTATATTTCTGAAAAATACGGGGAAGCACTGCTTTAAGGTTATCAAGGGTTTTACCATAGAAAACATTCACTAGTATAAAAATATTTTAGGGGAGTCACTTTATTTTTTTAGGGGAGTCACTTTAAAAGAAAAATTTTCTTACTATGAAATGTATACTCTGCCAAGCATTGAAAATTCTAAAAATTAATTTCCCTAAGGCTGTGATTTTCCATACTCTGCTATTGAAGATGTCTTATACTAGTAACATTATATATATATCTGTCACAATATATGAATATATTTTCTACATATTAGAAGCTTATGATATACTTCTTTCTTCACCCTAAAGAAAATGCTTTTCATTAGAAGATACATCATAGTTTAAAGTGGCAAAGCAAGACTATATTATAGAAACTTTCTGTCTAAATGACATTTTTAAAATGCAAGAGCATTATAGGGAAAAAAGTTAATATTATATCACTGAAATTATGTTATTGAAAAAGTTGCATGAGAATTTAATTATCTACCTAATGTTCATCTTATCATTTGTTTTCAGGAACAACTGAACACCATATCATCTAGGTGTTAATATTTATCTTTTTAAAAGTCATTCCTGCACTCTAAACATAGATACTAAATGCATAATTTTTAATAATACATTCAGATCTCAAGGAGACAGATAAAACATTAAACATGAAACCCATATAAATTAAATTATCTTTATTGCTTCTCACACTCAAGTTCTTGAAAAACTGTTATACTTATTGCCCTATTGCTTCTCTTCCAATTCATGAGGCCCAGTAAAGATAACTTCCGACGGTACTACTTAAACTGAAACTGTCCCCACTAAGGTCTTCAATGATTTAAATGCCAAAGTCAATGAACCACTTACCCATTATCTCCATCATAATGAACCACTGTATTATTTAACACAATGAAGCACTTCCCTCTCCCTGTAATTTTCCCATTCTTTGCTTCATTCTTTTTGACCATGTGATTCTCTTCCTACTATCTACTAGTTTTTCCCTAATGACTCTTAAATGTTAAATTTCCACACATTCAATTCATGGCCATCTTTTTCTTCCAGGTTTCCTTTGGAATATTCCTCCCTGCTAACTTTCTTTATACCTAAAACTTAACTATCATTGCAGGTTCTGAATTTACTCTTTCCAACCTAGATACGTACGTGGCTATTACTAGTTATCTCCTTTCATGGTTCACAGAATCTCAAACTTGGCTACATCTGAATGGAACTCATCACCCTCTCTTATACATCTTGGGAATCTTAGGGAGTTCCATAGACAGTTGTTTTTACCTCATACCATGTAATTTATCACTAAGTCTTCTCAATTATACCTCCTAACTTTATCTTGAGAACTTTTGAGTCCTTCTTCTCCATCCCAAGACAGTTGTCCCAATTTGAATTCTAAAGGACACCTTATTTTGATTATTTCAACAGTTAAGTGCCTTGTTTTCTCAAGTTTGATCCTTGCTACAGCATTTTATTTCTTCTTCCTAGACAGGCTTTCTCAGTTGCCAGCATAATCATTTTATTCCTGTGTAGTTCAAACTCCTTACCATGAACGATAAGCTCTGGGAAAGCTTGTGCATCCATTTTTCATACTTAAGTTCCCTATGTGCATCACAGTTTCAGGTGCTTTATGCAGTCTCTTGAAACTGAATATGCTTTTTTCTATCTAGAGTATCTTCCTCCATCCCTTTTGCCCACAGACTCATACTCATCTTTCAAGACAGATGTCAAAATTTATTTACTATATAAACCAAATCAAATTCCTCTCCTATTGTTTCTAACATGATATCCTTCTTTACTTGTGAACAAATAACCTCTCCTCCATGCATCCTTTTATCACTCAGAATACTGATTTTGAACTATCCCTACAATGAGTTGAGAGGTTCTTGAAAAAATATTTTGAATTTTTATTTTTCATCTAAGTATGCTTCACAGTGCTTAGCATATCATATATGTCCAAAAATTGTTATGGGAGATGAACATGAGTCAAAAGATGGTAATACACTTTGCATGTTCTCACTTTTCTCAGAGCTTACTCTGTATGTCATAGTGTTCTAGATAATTCAAAGTTGGTCATAGATGAGTTATGTGATTACAAGTAAACTGTTTTATAAGAATTGGATATATGAGTTCAAGTAAACCATTGAATAAAACACTTTATGATCTTTAGCTTCAATTTCTTTTGTATTGTATGTAAAAGCAAAATATTAATTTTAAAATCACTTGTGAAGATTTAATAATTTATATAAAATATTAACATTATTTCTAGCATACAGTATATACCCAATACATTTTACTTCCTTTTGTAATTTTATTTTCCAACACAGTACCCTCGTTACAAACTTATGCTCCTTAATTTAGTTTTAATTTTTTAAAGATAAATATATAAATTTCTATAAGAGTTACCATTTATTGAAAATACAATTAGTAAATTGAAATAGCCTTTGGGAACCTTTTAACATAGTTTCCATTGTCAGAGAGACTTTATTACTATGACTAGAGTCATAGAATCCACCATAAGGCTTCGTATTACAATTTCCCTTTGGATACATATGAGACCATAGTAGCTAATAAAGCAAAAGTAGAAGACAGATTATCTTCATATTAGAATAATGATTTGTGTGTGTGTGTGTTCTGTGTATGAAAAATTGGTGGTGGGTCACAAAGGACAATAATATGGTGAAACAGTGGCCAACAAGGACATCAGTGCTCTATAGCAGAAGCAAATACAGTGTCTCTGGTGACAGAAATAATGAAAAAGAACTGGAGCCAAGGTATTTGATGACAGAAAATTGGATAGGATTTATTGCATGAGGGGATATGATATAAAAAGAAACTCTATCTTCTGGAATATGTTGCTAAATCTTTTGTGGATGTTATATAACATATAATAGTTTATTTAATATCTATTTAATTGACTCCATGTTAAAAAATAAACCTGTAGGACCCCTAATTTCTTATTTTGGGGGTGTATGCTAAACTATTACTCACTGTTGTAGATGATTGTTAAGATATTTTCAGGCTCATGGAAAAATTCTCCCTTAGATTTGTGATGTGCTAATCATTGCAAGAAAATATATATCCTAACTACTAGTTAAAGTAACAATACTCTTTACACGTAATTAATAGTATTTTTAAATTTTTCATTATTTAACTTTATGTTAGGCAATCTTTCCAAAAACTCCAGAAGTATTATTGCAGCTAAAATGCAATTGCAAAAAATGTTTTATATTAATTTTATAATTTTTCTAAGTTATATTTAGTCACTTTTATAGTCACATAACATGAGAGTTTTAAGATGCTAGTCTAAAATTACATTTCTTTATAAATTATTTCTTTAATTTGATTTATTCTGTTAGAGATAAGGCAAATTTGCATTTTTCTACTAATTAGTAGATGCTTACATGCTGAAAAATTTAATTATAACTGAGTATTGGCAACTGATATACTGTACTTTACACTTTAGAAGATACAATCAACAAAGAAGACCAATAACTATAATTGACCCCGTGGGTTTTTCCTGTTGGTTGTGAAAATGGTAGTTTAATTTCATGCCTCGGGTCACAATGAATTAATGGATCTATCTTTATCTCTTAAAAAAATTAAAGAAATACATGAAGGATTTGGGAACACAGCAGCTGAAAGAGAAGCAAAGCTTTGGTTCACTGAATCTTTGTATATATTTTAGAATAATGCAATATGGTAAGGTCCTTTGGTTATTTTAAATAAATCACCACCAGAGGCCAATCGAATGAGTATGACTTCTGGCTGACTATAAAGTTCCTTAGAAATAATTAGACCCCTCAGGAATGGGATTTGTGCACATTGTTTGCTAGTTTCAATGCATCAACCACTATTTATAATCAAGACACTGATAGTATAGTTTTAATTAACACAAGCACCTTTTCTGGCTTCTTCTGTCTTCCCACTTTTCAATCATTGTGACACTTTCAACTGGAAAAAAACACTGATGGTATCAGTGTTCCTAAGATGGTTATTTGGGAAGTGCTGCTAAATAGACCTGAAAATATACAAGAGATTATGGAATGTGTTTTTTAGTTAAATTATATGAACCTTTTCCCAATATGTAATTTTTAAGAAAAAAATACAAATCATGCTTCATTAATACTAAATACCTTGTTGCATCAGAGGAGTGCTGGATATTTATCAATATATCACTTAATAAAACTGTATTAAAAGATTGCCATTAATTATGTTTCTTACCTTTTTTAATTGCACATTCATAGCAAAAAAAAAGTCTGCACACTCTACCCACATATGCATACTTTTTTAATAAAATGTATACACATACTACCCTTTTATTCATTATACATAGTAGAAAATATACATAAAATCAATTTTAAAGAAAATAAACAGAAATAAATTTCCTAATATTTTCCCTGTATTAGAGCAGATTATCTTGTATACAACCCACAATGTAGACTACGACATACCCATATCAAGAAGCATGAAAACAAGGAGGGGAACATGCAAATGAACTAGACCAAAATCTGGACATCTTTTGAAAAGTTATGGGAATAGAACATTTTATCTCCTACTGTTAAATGTGTATCTTAAATAAAAATTATCTATGATGAAATTGACATGTCAAGTTTTCTGTCATGAGTTTCTAGAAGGAAACAAGAATGCCAAATGAAATCTTTCTTTCACCACATTAATAGCATATGTAGGTTCAGGATTTCCGCCCTTATTCAGTAAGTTAAAGTAGGGTAATTGAAGCTAGGTTCCAAAATAAATATTTGAAAGATAAACAGTACTACAACTTCAAATGATGTGATAAAGCAATGAGCTGCTGGGAAACAATTGTAAAAAGTCAAGCCTAACAGTCAAAAGATGGGGTAGCTTTTTAAAAAGAATATCTCCTGCATACCAGGTCATGTAGAGGCAGGATGACATTTCACAGTGCCAGACACTCTATGCAGTGACAGTTATAATGAACCAAAGGATATTCTTTGTATGAGTCCACTTTTGAAGAGTGTTGGGAACATACCAGTTTGAGGGATTATTTTTCTTTTCAAATCCATATCCATTCACTAGATATCAGTTGAGATTCTCAAAAAAAAAAAAAAAAAGAAAAGAAAACCACTAAAACTTTTTAAAAAATGAGATTCTTAGCTTCAGTGCCAAATATCCACCCAAGAATTTCACTGATTTTTCTTGGCAACTGACTTTCCTGGAACCATCCCTGTCTGATTGGTAAGTCTTTCCTAAAAGGTAAAAACAGTATGTAATATCTTAGCCCAGAAAAGACTTGGCAAAAAGTATAAGAGAGAAATATAACCTATATCAAAGAATATCCTCACTGCTGAGAGGAAGCAATTTTAGAAAGTTGATATACCAACCATAGCTAATTTCTTCTGGAACTCATCCCTCTATGATGGAGAGAGGACAGACCCTTCCAACTGACCTGAATTCCTTTGCCAGAAGCAAGTTTCATCACTTAGTGTTATAACAAATCATCACCAAGCAGAAAAGCCAAACTGCCTTGGGGATTACATTTTATCTCTCACAATCCCAAACTCTTTTTGGAGATTAATTCCATTTACAAAAAATAGATATGTTCCTGCACTGAGTATGATTTTCGCGGGCTGCTACAAATAGGAAATATCCTTCCCCTCACCCCTATTGAATGCACAAGTCCCAGAATCTTCATCTCATATCATAGGTACAGAAGCGTTTGTAGTTCTAGCCAGAATGGAAGAAGTCTCAGTCATAGAGAGTGAAAGAGAAAGTCACTCAGTAGTGTCTGACTCCTTTTGTGATCCCATGGACTGTAGCCTGCTGGGCTTCTCTGTCAAGGAATTCTCCAGGCCAGAATACTGGAGTAGGTAGCCATTCCCTCCTCCAGGGGACCTTCCCAAACCAGGGATCGATCAGGTCTCCTGCAGGATTCTTTACTGTCTGAGGCAAGAGGGAAGCTCCAGTAATAGACAAGCTAGGTTCAGTAAGATGGTGGTAACTGTCCTTACCCAGGCCACAAGAACCTTGAGGAAAACATCGATGAACTATTGTGATCACCTTGCAAGCAATGGGTATAAAGAGATTCAGAGTTCCAAGGACACACTTGGCTTAAAGCAGGGAAGAAAATACTCTTCCTATTTATGACTGGAACTAAAGCTCTTTTTTGGTGCTCAAAGAATTAAACTCTTGAAAGCATCCAAATATAGCTCCAGTGTATAGATAATAGATTTTACTTCTCAGATGATGTGGAAGTATGGTTTTTCAAGTGGCTTTGGACACCCTGAACAAAAATGAAAGTAAACAACCAGGAAAGGAAGATGGTGATGGCAGCTGGGGGAAACCACCCAGTACCTGATGTTGACAGACCTGTTAACAGGCATTTATGGCCACACACTTCCCTTAAGGTTACTCACTCAAATGACCATGAGGGCAGTTTGGAAGATGACTGAGACTGCTGCTATTCATATACAACTATCAAGCTGGGTGGAATTGGGGGTGGACAAAATAATTCTGCTTGCAATGAACATAAAAGAGACACTTTCATGTACCATTCATTTAAAAAGATGAGAGAAGTTTTGCAAATAATAGAGACCTGGAAGAAATGATATCTGACCAAAAAAGGCTTAGTTATGAATTGCAAAGGTCTTCCCTGATTGCTCAGCTGGTAAAGAATCTTTCTGCAATGTGGAGACCTGGGTTGGATCCCTGGGTTGGATCCCTGGGTTGGGAAGACTCCCCTGGAGAAAGGAACAGCTACCCACTCCAGTGTCTGGTCTGGAGAATTCCATGGACTCTATAGTCCATAGGGTTGCAAAGAGTCAGACACGACTGAGAGATTTTCACTTTCACGTATTGCAGAACTTCTAAAATGAAGAAAAAAGAAAAAAAAGCTGAGTGGAAAAATATAAAGATGTCAAAAAATCACTCAAGATTCCATAACAAAATCTAAAATTAAGTTAGTGTTCATTAAACAAGCAGTGTCACTGCCTTATTTAAATATGAGCTGCAAACTAATAAATAAATAAATAAGTTGAAACCAACAGTTCACACTTTTAAGCTTGAAGATTGCTTTCAAGCATGAGACAAATAATAGCTGGGTTGACGCAGTTGTTCTCAAAAAGAATGCACAAAATTAATGGGCTCTCACTCTTCCTGTCGACATTTGTTTTCCTGATTTGTAAGCAATGCACCTCTGAGTGTGCATTTACGAAAGTGGGTATGGAAGAATGGAAGGGTGCTGGAGAAACTATTTTTGGCCTCTGATGAAGAAGAGTGAGTGATAGGGTAATGTAGGGTAATTACATTCTGAAGGAATGTACACCAATATTTAAAGCTCATTTCCTTTCAATATTATGCATATGTGAAACAAATCTGTATTCTCCTTCAAATGCTCCTTTATAGTTTGGTGCCTATTACAGCAAATAGCAGAAAATAAGCAAAGTGACAACTGTCACTTACTTTAAGACATTTTTTTTCCCTTTAAATTCTGACATTTTCCATCATTTCTACAATTAGCCTATGGACCTGGCTGAAAAGTCACTGCCTGTCTGCCACGATACAATGAAAGCACAAAATAGTAACACCATTTTCTTCCTGCCAAAGATGACAAACCTCCCAAAGGGATAATTTCTCTCTGGGGATAAAGCCACACAAGGCTCTGAATTGGGTCTGTTTTAAGAGTCTTCAGAGCCTGAATGCCAATTATGCTTGAAATAGTGCGGGAACTACTATAGATGACTAAATCCCCTCTTTGAGGATAGAAACAAGAGCTTTGGTACCTGGAAGACAATGAGGAACATGTGAGCCACGTATGAAAGGTGAATAAGAAATAAGATTTTACAAATCTAAAAAATTCAAGAACAGAATACTACAAATAAATTCACTTATTCTATTCTCTTTCCTTTCTTACTTCCACTCCATCTGTTTTTTACCTTCCACCCCCTTTCTCCCTCTCTCTTCTTCCCCTCTATTGTCCCTGCCCCACATCAACTCTCACCTAAAAACTCAATGAAACACCAAGTGCTAATTGTGTGACTAAAAAAAAAAAAAAAGAATAAATATGGATATATGACTAAAATTACACCCTGATAAAAATTTAGAGATTAAAGAGCATGCAAAAAGATGAAATATAAGACAGATTTAAGTTGCTAAGCAACTTGGCATTCACATGAAATCAGATACAGCAATTTGCTTTGGCAAGAGTACACGATAAGTTTAAAGAAACAAAACCAGTTATTAGTTTGAGCTACTAAGTAATTAAAGGAGGAAGAATTAAAAGATTGAACTGAATTAAGTCAGTGTTTAACATATAAGAATACAACCAATTTGTCTCAGAGGCCTGAGGGTCCAAACTGATATTTAATTACAAGACAAAAGATGACTGTCAATTTGACAAAGGCAAAAATAGATTAAAACATGATACTATATTTAAATCTGATCTTGTACAGTGAGTTTTGACTTCCTGCCAAACTCCTGTAGCATCATTTCTTACATCATGTAATAAAATGCTCATGTAATAAAAATCTCCCTGTACATAGATTCCAATTTATGCATTTTTTTCTGCTGGATCTACATTATGCCACCTTAGCAGAGATAGTAGTGCTGAATATCGTGAACATTCATCACTTTGTTTCTGAAAGAATAAAAATATGCATTATTATTAAACTTTGGGAATGTGCTTGTGTTGTTGCCATCAGCTACCATAATCAGAATGCAAAGTAGCAGAACGTCTATTCCAAGGACGGGTAATCTGCTCCTTTATAAACACCAGAGAGAAAAAGAATTAAGCCTATTGTTTGTTTGTTTGAGATGGCTTAATTCTCCTCTAGCAACTAGCCTCTTGGCTTTTCTTCACTCAAGAGAATATTTGGAAAAAGAAAACAAGAATTGCTATCTATAAGTGTTGCCCACTTTCAGACACTAATCTGCATTAATGAGTCTCTATCACTTCAGTTTCAGGTAATAGCAGCAATGGTACAAGGATAGACTTGACTCAAACAAACAAGCAAACAAGTTAACAAAGGCAAGGAACAAATAAATTATTTAAAGGATGTTCCAACTAATGAACATTTAATTCTCTGATCAGCTTATCTGTATTGCTCAAGTACTTTATGTGTTCAGCAATTTTAGTTTTTCATAGCTCTATGCAAAGTTTAAGACAAAGCACAAAATGTAACTTTAATTGTAAAGAAGTCATTTTGTCCAAAATCTTTGTGTGAAATGTTCCTTTGTTTTCAGGCTCACTATGAGGCTCCTAAATATTCAATACTTGCGTGCTCATATT
Organism: Odocoileus virginianus; assembly: GCF_023699985.2. NCBI lineage: Eukaryota > Metazoa > Chordata > Mammalia > Artiodactyla > Cervidae > Odocoileus > Odocoileus virginianus. The sequence continues at coordinate 21,996,444 of NC_069698.1, forward strand.
TCTCATCATGTGAAAACTCATGGAATTTTATCTTCAGTAAAATGAGAATCTTGGAACTACAATCAATGACACTGCCTGAAGATTTGTAATTATTGAAATTAACCTAAGGTTTGGAACTTTTGCGTTTTACTAAGTCTAAAAGTGGTACTGAGTTTTGGCTGCCGGGACTACAGCTGGGCAATGCATATTTCTTTTTCTTTTTTTTTTTTTTTTTCCTCACTGTCATTGCCATTCAGTTTAGACAAGGAGCAGCAAGTGACTGGACCACACTGAGATTCTGGATGTTGAAATGGAGGAGCAGGTGATTGATTTTCCTTCAATATTTAACTTAACTAGATACTGGCAACATTAAAGATGGAACAGACTCTCCAACTGGTCCCTTCATTCCCTATTCACCTTTGTACTTTTCTTTCAAGAAAGGTAGTATTGATGGGACTCAGAGAGAAAATTACAGGTTAAGAGGATGACAGGTGAAAGGAGAAATAAAATATGTGTAGTTATAGGCCATTTAAATATAGTTAAAGTACATTTTCTCTTCTGAGTACACTCTAACCTTAAAAAACTTATAAAATACATGAATTATTTGTGACAAGTTGAAACTTAATTGCTAGAACTACAAGGATAGAGGGTTATATTGTAAGATAGAACTAATGTATTTAGACTTTCCCCTCAATGATAATCAATGTATATCAAAAGAATATCATTATTCTAGAAATCAATCACAGAAAAAAACTCCACAATTTGACAAATAGTTTTCTAGTATTCTTTGTGTCAGTAATAATGTCACAGATTTACCCAAAGCATTCCTTAATTTGAGGTCATTTTTGTGTGTATGTGTGTTTTGTTTTATTCTTTTATAGACAATGAGAAAATAGCAAATGTATATAAAATGATGCAAGGGTTTTAAAAAGACTTTAGGAAATCCATTTTGACAAAAATTCCTCCACTTGAGTATGGATTTATAATTCTAAGGGATTGGAAAAATTATTATATTTGCATTTATAGTAGAGATAATCCTAGGTCAAAATGGTAATTTCTTCTTTAATTCTCACATTACAGCCAACTTTCAGGAGGTTATCAAATTATTTATGTGGAAATATTCCCACTATATTATAATTATATGATTGCTGAGTGAAGGCAGGAGGTGAAGGGGACAACAGAGGATGAGATAGTTGGATGGCATCATTGACTCGATGGACACGAATTTGAGCAAGCTCCAGGAGTTGGTGACAGACAGGGAAGCCTAGAGTGCTGCAGTCCATGGGGTCACAAAGACTTGGACACAACTGAGCGACTGAACTGAACTGAACTGAACTATTTACTATATACTAAATAGACTGCTTATTTTTACCCATTAAAATAAGCTTAAAGTATTTTAATAATTAGATAAAATTTATATGTTTATAAGCATCAAAGACTGGATTGGGCTCATAAAGGTGCAAATCCCATATCTCAGCACCTAATCACTGAGGTCTGTTTTTCAATAGTATCAGAACCACCTGTTGAGACTGATTTAAAATGTGCATTCTTGTATGTAGATCCCCACATCAGACCCAGGGAATGTGTATTTTGTAACAAACATGTTTGATAATTCTTAAGTATGGCATTGTCTCAGTATCCCCTGGGATATATAGCATACAGTAAGAATAAGACACAATAATGTTAGCCAAACTACTTTTGTATTGAGTACCTATTATGTCCCAGGGCAGGAATTAAACTGCATACATGTCATATATTTTCCTTATTTAGTTTTTACACAATGCCCTGTGTGTGCAAGCATCCTTCACTTTGCTTGGAAAAATACCACACCAAAGCAATGTGCTTAAGGCATCATGAATCAGAAATGGTGATCACACTGGTCTTTTTGCTCTTCTGTACTTGTGATTAAATACTTGCATGAAAAACTGAGATGAATTTTCAGAATTTCAGGGGAAGTTAAGTAATTTATGGAATCATCATTTAACAGACTAAGTATCAATACCAAGACTGAAAACTATCACAGACCTTAATGTTTTTACTTTGCCTGTTTTAAGAAGCTTTCTTTTGTCTTTACTTTGACCCCTAAGAATACGATAGCTTTTTTTGTTTCTTATGTTTTCATTTTCAGACCACCAGAGAGACTAATATAAGCCTGAGTAATTATCTATGTTATCAAAAATGGGATGAAATGGAAGAAGAAAAAAGTTAAAACAAGAAAGTGAGATTGTAAAGGAAGAGATGGAAAGGAAAAAAGAGGGGGCTGTGAACAGGAGGCATTTGTAGATAGGAGAACTCATACATAGAGACTGCGAGTTGACTTGTGTTTTACATTAAGTAGCAACATTACTAGACAAGGCTCTATCCCAGGGCCTTTATAAAGTTATAACATAAAGGGAGCAGAAGTGAAGAAAAGGTCTTCTTAGTAAGGGAGACGGTCTAACAGGTAGTCATGCTGGATGGTAGTCTTTTAAAGAGACAGGGACATAGACTCCTACCCTCCATGCCACTATAGAGGTAGAAGGCATTTGCAGAGATCATTTGAAAGAGGTAAAAAAAAAAAAATCAGTGCACCTCCTGCAGTACCTGAATAGGAATAAAAAAATGTATCTGTACAAAGCTACTATGAACAGAAATAGAAAAGGTAATAGAAACATGCTGTTGGTGATCTCTAACCTAGGCCTAGCACTTGTACTTTCAAGAATGAATTTTGGGTATCTCCATATAGAAACAGTGAATGTCCTTGCAGATTTATCACATTAGCATTCATCTGGTGAATCTGCATGTCCACTGTGCAAAGTGGAAAATGTAGGTCAGAAAACCAATAGAAGGGAAATTCAAGAATTATTAACAGAAACCATTCGTACTTATCGCCCTTAATAATCTTGGCTATAGCCAACCTTACAAAGATAGGAAAGTGGAATCCTGTGTTAATATTAAGTCCCACACTGTAGAATTACCAGAAACATTATAAGAAATTCCACAATGTGGATGGAGCTTTTCTCACCATATTTGTCCCTAAGTTGGAAGAATTTTTTTTTTTCAAGTAATGTAAGAAAGATATGTGAACTAGATGAGAGGATCTAATGGACTTTTAGTACTTATCTTCATCTCCCAATTGAGTAGACACGTTAATTATAACTATTATTTGCCAATAGTCCAGGATCCTTAAATTTTTTTTCCATCTTACCTCTGAATCAATTGTTCATAATTAAAATTTATCATTTTTATTTTGAAACATTCTTAGCATTCTAATACACTTAATATCTGAAGATATATTTATCTTCTTATATAATCGGAAAAACCAGGAATTTTTATATCTGGCACTTAAATTTAATGTAACAGATAATATATATCAGGAAGAATGATCAGCACTGTTCTTTGAATGTAGTAGGCAGACAAAAATGGTAGTTATGATTAATCATTCTATAACTTCAGATTGATTAAAAGAATGGATGTTTTCCTGAAAAACACCTTAAAATAAAAACATTGGAAGGCTATGAAGAGAGTTACTATTTGAAAAATGAGATACCTAAATATAATGATCAGAAATACTAGAGAACCAATATCAGCATATTATAAATGGATGCAAACAAAGGCAGATGTGGATACATCCAATAATGCTTTCAAGTTAGACAGTAAAAGAAAATCCAGAAATAGATTTCATAAACTGTCTTGTGGTATTCTGAGAGTGGTGAATCTATAGGTGCTTTTGATTCGCAACCACTTAGACCACTTCTCTTTTTGATGCAATTATATTATGCTCACGCATTCTCTTTTCTCCATTAACAATCCACACATGTTCACAAAGGTTTAATTTGTGTCTGAACAGCTTTATAAAATTTCAAACTGTCATTCTTTCCCATGCTCCTGTATCCCATTCCTTTCACAAAATTTCCCTCTTTAAACAATTCCTTTCTTATTTGCTCTGGCAATTCCATTGCCCAGCATTATAACCCCATCATGAAATAAAGTAAATATTCTGTATCAACAGTTTTAAGGAATGGGTAGAGAAAGAGAATAAGACTTGTCTTGGGTATATTTCAACAAACATATAACAACTTTATTTCGAGTGATGAAAATTCTCTGCATTGGCATTTAGTCATAACTGTTGCCAAGAATTTGAAAGTAAACAATATAAACACAAAGGAGCTACCTAAAAATAAACTTTAAATTCCCATTCAATGACCATCTTGGGAGTAAAATCCAACCAGGAACGTGTGAAATGTAATGTGTAGTTAGGGAATAAAACCACCTTTTAATTACTACTAGCAGCTAGAGAATACAGTCCTCACAACTAGCTAATTTCACTTTCTTTTTTTTTTTTTCCCAGTGAAAGCAACATGACTTTATCACCTCAAAAAGCATATATGATAGCACACAGGAATATGACATATCTCTATGGCTTAAATAAAAGTAAAAGTGAAACATATCAGCTATGCACCTTTACCTGCAAATTTAAGTAAACAAGTAAGCAGAATTTTTTCTTGTCATTTCCAAATACCAAACACTGAAAGCTTTGAAAAAAAAAAAAAAAAAATAGAGAAAGAGACAGTGAGAGAGAATACATACTGAAAATCTCTCAGCATTACAGGAAAAAAAAGTAAGACAGTTTTGTAATATTAAGATAAAGAAATGTTCTTTTCTCACAATTGCTGTGACAAGGTTAATGTGTAATCTTTCTTTAACGGGGCAGCAAAGAAAGGCACTGAAATCACAGCACATGTAGTTAGTCTATTTCACTCTTTCTGTCAAGGTAAGTCATGCAGGAATGCCTATATAGCATGTGAACAATGGAATCATTGAAAATAAATATTCTTAAAAGTCAAAGTATGATATTCCACATGATCGATTTGACAAAAGCTACCCAAGTGCAAGTCTCAATACAGCAATGCAGACTCTTTCTTGGGTGATTAAAAGGAGAGGCAGCTAAATATTCCATTGTAACATATACATGATTGACAGATAACATTACAGAGAAAAGAACACAGAAGACTAAATTTATATATTTTAATTCAAAATAATTATACTGAGTTAGATCATTTCCTTCACATTTTTTTTTTCAGTAAAAATAACACCACAATTTTAGTAAATTCTGCATGTCTTTAGTGGTAAATTTGTCTCTTTTGATTCTGTGTGTCCCTACATAACTTCCCCTGTCTATGTGTTTTGCAGCATTGAAATAAAAAAGAAAGGCTGCATTTCCCAAAGCATAATGCAGTCCTCTGCCCACAGATTGCCTTGAATTGTCTTTGATGCCCATGTTATCTTTGTAACCTTGCTTCCAGGTCATTCTTTCCAATTTATATAACTCAAGATAAAATGTAGTAACTTTTAAGGGGACTACTGAACCTTCTAGAAAGTGATTTTCATTTCTAGAAAAAATGAATAGCCCCTTATTCATTTAGTTCTCAAGGAGATTACCCACAACAAATTGTATTCCATAAATGGCACTGTTACAGCAGTTATCAGTAGGAAACTCAGTACAAAGAGAAAGACAAATGACATGCAAATTAATAAAACACATTATTACTGACTATCTAACATTAACCAAGCAACAAATAAGTATAGAACATGCAAAGACAAACAAGATGGAATCCTTGCTGTATAGGTTCTTGCAGGATCATAAAATGAAAAAAATTCCTATGTTGGGGATATACAAAGACTTAATGGAAAATGGAAGAGGGGTGATTAACTACCTGGTAAAAAGTTAAATATAATATTAGAAATCAGACATTTGAATTGGCTAATGGAGATGAATTTCAGGAAGTTGAAAAGAAAAGCATCAGTCTAGGCTGGGGCAACACGTGTAACTTCCCAGAGAGCATCCTAAAAGAGTTGGGAGCCTCCTAGACCCTTTGTTCTGAGATCAGCAAGTTATTTAGAAGAGCTAAGAAAGTAAAAAATAAATAACATTAAGACATGGTGAATGTCCTTCATTTCCTCCTTCAGATTCAACTTCCATCTTTTTCTAACCTGTTCTATGCTCTGCAAGGCTGATATACTGTTCAATCAGCTCCCTTGCCCTCTGTCTTCCTGCATTAAGCCAATGGAAAGCACTGGTAAGGACACTAAAGATAGGAGAGAGATTTGGATTCTGAGTCTTGAGTATTGTGTTTATTACTCTAGATCCGTATCTGTGAGTGGGACAGTGGCTGCATCCATTAACAGTCACAGCTGTGCCAGGAAAGCCTTTTTCTGCCTCTTAGCCTAGGCCCTACATCATCCCCTTATATTCTCAGCCTCTAGATGGTAAAGTACCCGTCTGTCACTAGTCCCTGATACTTCACTGTCCCTTACACTTTCCCTACATCCTACCTACCTCTCTATACAAACTCCCTTTAGGAAGGTCTGCTAAGATTAAACTAAATTTAGCATACCATCTGTTATCTGCTGCAACCCAGACTGATAAGTAGACTAAAAAGAGATTATAGGCTGTTAGAGTAGGAGTGTCCTAGGGAATGACACAAAGAGTTTTCAGAGGAGAAAAATTAACCAACAAACCAAGATCATGGAGTCAGGTGATCCAGGACTGACGAGCTATCTGGAAAGGAAATGCTGCTGCGGCTACTAAGTCACTTCAGTCGTGTCTGGCTCTGTGCAACCCCATAGACGGCAGCCCACCAGGCTCCCCCATCACTGCAATTCTCCAGGCAAGAACACTGCAGTGGGTTGACATTTGGAAAGGAAATGTGTGGGCTGTAAACAGAGATCCCTTCCTCAGACACTGGAAGGAGGAATAAAAAGGTCACAAGAAGTTAAGGAAACTCATGACTTACTCTTTTAAGTAGACGGCATGGTAATTTCTTACATTAAGGGAGCACATGCTAGCAAGGTTATGCTCAAAATCCTTCAAGCTGGCCTCCAGCAGTACATAAACTGAGAACTTCCAGATGTACAAGCTGGGTTTAGAAAAGGCAGAGGAATCAGAGATCAAATTCTTAACGTTTCTTGGATCATGGAGAAAGCAAGGAAATGAAAAAGAAAAAAAAAAAATCTACTTCTTCTTCTTTGACTATGCTAAAGCCTTTGACTGTGTGAGTCACAGCAAGCTGTGGAAAATTCTTAAAGAGATGGGGATACCAGACCACCTTACCTATCTCCTGAGAAACTCATATGTGGGTCAAGAAGCAACAGTTAGAAGTGAATATGGGGGGAAAAAAAAAAGAATGGTCAAAATTGAGAAAGGAGTACAAAAGGACTGCATATTGTCACCCTGCTTTCTTAACTTATATGCAGGGTACATCATGTGAAATGCCAGGCTGGCTGAATTACAAGCTGGAATCAAGATTGTCAGGAGAAATAGCAACAACCTCAGATATGTAGCCAATACCACTCTAACGGCGTGAAATGATGAGAAACTAAAGAGCCTCTTGTTGCAGGTGAACTAGGAGAGTGAAAAAGCTGGCTTGAAATTCAACATTAAAAAAAGAAAAATTAAGATCATTACATCCACTCCCATCATTTCATGGCAAATAGAAGGGGGAAAAATGGAAGCAGTGACAGATTTTCTTTTATTTGGCTGAAAAATCACTATGCATGGTGACTATGCCCACAAACTTAAAAGTTGCTTGTTCCTTGGGAGGCAAGCTATGTCAAACCTAGGCAGTGTATTAAAAAGCAGAGACACCACTTTGCCAACAAAGATCTGCCTACATCAAAGCTATGGTTTTTCCAGTTGTCATGTATGGATATGAGAGTTGGATCATAAAGAAGGCTGAGTACCAAAGAACTGATGCTTTCAATTGTGGTGCTGTAGAAGACTCTTGAGAGTCCTTTAGACTGCAAGGAGATCAGATCAGTCAATCCTAAAGGATATCAACCCTGAATACTCAGTGGATGGACTGATTTTGAAGCTCCAATACTTTGGCCACTTGATGTGAAGAGCTGCCTCATTGGAAAAGACCCTGATGCTGGGATATATTGAAGGCAAGAGGAGAAAGGGGAGGCAAAGAATGAGATGGTTGGATATTAGTACCATCCCCAACACAATGGACATTAATTTGAGCAAACTTCAGGAGATAGGGGAGAACAGGGCAGCCTGGATTGCTGCAGCCCATGAGGGCTCGAAGAGTTAGACACGACATAGCAACTGAACTAGGGACCAGAAGATAGGCTCAAAAGTTAAGGAAAACAAGAATGATTTTGATTAGTTGTGGGGAAGGGGGCCAATTATCAACAATGATAAATGTTAATAATCATCTCTGTGTGAAAATTATCCATGGATAAATGTATTCATCTGTATGGCCTGATCATTTTCTCCAGTCAGGTCTTAAAAGTGATGTTAGGATACATCCCTAGGGGCAGATAAGGGATGAGAACTACAGAAAAAAGAGATGAAAAGTTCTGGTGAGAGATAAGCCATATTATTTCACCGTTTTATTCTGGTTATGTTATTAAAAAAAAAAAAGGAAATAAAGTGGGATGGCTGGCATAGTAGAAAGCAGTTAATGATCTAAGTGATTTAAAAGGTGAAACAAGGAGGAAAGTGTTATCAAAACAGAAAGAGCTAGTTAGAGAGTGGGTCTTGGAGTTTGAAACATTAAATGTAAAGTGGTTTTGGGAATGATAATATCCCGGGACCAGAAACATGGGTTCCTGAAGTAGACTGGAGCAGAGGAAGTGAGAACAAAACAAATCTGTGAAAGTTAAGAACTTGACATCTGCAGATGATGGAAATACTTTAACATAAGGTCCAGTTTTGAAGTTAGAAAGATGAGCTATAAGATGATAAATAAGTGCCAGTGAATATCAGCCCTGTGTAAAATGCTAGGTGCAGGCACATGAGAAATGACCTGTTAAAAGTCTTTGATGATGAGGACCAGTCTCATTAGTGAAACTCAAGGTAAAGATTCAGTTTAATGGTGGAAGGTTTTCAGAGAACAGAAAACCAAGAGTCTGAAGCAAGATGAACAGATTGAGGCTGCATCTAAAGAGTGAGGCCTGAAGTGAAAAAGAATGATAAATCTGAAGATAGAAGTCCACTAAACCTTAGCACTGCATGAATATTTCACTTCAAGATCATGAAGGTAAGGAATCCACCGCCCACTTACATAAACAGAATGGATACATGAGTGACTATGACCATCACTGATATCTATTCTTTTCAAGATTTCTACTGCCCAAGATATACATTTTTTCCTGCCTTGTGAAAATTAGTGAAGTAAATCAACTAAAAGAAAACAATCAGCATCTGTTTTATCAAGTGGACATCATTTAAGAGAAAGAGTATCAAGACAAAGATCCTCACTCCATCTAAGAAATACCTACTACCTTATCATAGAGGAGTCATTGTTTTAATTAGACTTAAAATTTCACTTGGATTGATGAAATGCTGAGCATGATGAATAGTTCAGTCAACAAAAGGCCATGATACTTAAATAAACTATGTTTAATTTATTGCTATTATATGCACAGAACACCAGTAAAATTTTAAAAAATAAAAAACTTTAATACCACTTTATAACAACAACAAAAAAAGGCAAAAGCACATTTCATTCTTCCATATATTAAAGAAAAACACTTCTAAAATAGTTTCTGTTCTTCAAATAGAAATAGAATTCTGGAGAATAATTCTACTTAATAACTAGCTGATAAGTAGCCAAGTTTTGGTCTAAAATTTGTGAGTAAGAAAATAAATGCTATAAAAAAGTACTGAAACACATTTAAATTACTATGCTTAAGCAAAATTCTAAGTGAATAAATTTGAGTATCCAATTAATAAACTATACATTCCAACTAACATTGGATAGCAATGTTGAATTTTTCTTTAAAGTTGAGATGACAAATTTATTACAGTCCTGGCATGGAAATTGGTAATATGAGGATCATTTTACTGTTTCCTGATTTCATGAGTTTTCCCTGTGCTGTTTAAACTTCAGACTTTTCTAATAAGGAGATAGAATTCTTAGTTCTTACATAGGAGAGTATACCAGTCTTATGTGTTCTGATGCCAAATATCACCAGATTTCTATTATTTCTTGACTGTACTGAAATATATTTGCTTTCCTCTGCTTTAAAATAGAAGCCCCAAACCAAGGTCTTCAGACATTAAGCTAATGACTGATACTCTAAGATTTTAAGTAAATTATACAAATTCTCTGATCCTCAGTGTTCTTAGGGGTAAAATGAAAATAATGATTCCTACAACACATGTTCTTGTGGAAATTAAATGAGATAAACTAATGAAAATATCTTCTACAAGGCTGATACATGTTATGTATTTATCAGACATTATTGATTCTCTCCCCATTTTGAGAAAAGTGGTTTAGGGAGAAAGTGACAGTCACAGGTGGCTGGTTCCATGTAAAGAACAAAGTTATTGATGTTCTACTGCATTGAGTTTAAATCTTGCTTCTATTGTGTGTCATTTGTCAAGCTTTGATATGTTTAAACTCTCCTAGGATAAGTTACCTCATTTGTAAAGTGGGAACAATAATATCTAGCTCAGATTATCCTACAGAGGATTAAATGGGAAATCTATGAAAAGAACTAACACAGTGCCTCTCATTTACTAGCAATTCAAGGAATATGTTTTTTCCCTCTGTCTCCTTTAAAAATATGTATTTTTTAAAAAACATAATATCAACATGATTTGAAAGGGATAAAATAAGCAAATAAGATTCTGTATGTTTATATAAATAGGATTTTTAAATGAAACTAATTTTATGATATAGATTTATGTTAAATGATTTTAAGATAGAGATTTATATTAAAGTTAAGACTGACTTGAGCAAATATGTCAAGAGACCTGAATTCAAAACCTCTTGGCCACTAATATGCTGTGCAAACATGGGCAAAGTCATTAACCTCTCTGTTCTAACATCTATAATATAATGTCTAACATTTATAGAATAACTACTTCAAAAGTTTGATTAGAATATTAAATAAAATATTTTATGTAAAGCTTTTTATACAACACCTATCCTAAGGGTAAGTTATTTGAAAATATTAGACTTTATTATTCTGACATTTCAATTTTTAAATCAAAATAAGTGCCTTTGTAAAGAATACTTCTGCTCATTTTAATTGTAGAAATATTAAAAATAAAATATGCTACTAAATATAAAAGAACATAAGTATAAAGCATGATTATTAAGACAATTTTATATTTATAGCATAATAAAAATTATTCCAATGAAACATCTCACTCACTCCACCTACTTACATAGAAATAATTTTTAAAGGAGCTAAGAACAGAACCCTAAAAGCATCACATGAATAAATATTAAGAACACTAAGCAGAAAAAATGTGCTAAGAGAAAGAGATCCTGCAAAAAGCTGATGCCTAAGTTTCATTAGTCTCTCATTGCCATAAGTCAAGTAAAAGCAGTATGTAAAATAGCTGCTTACAGGAAATTTATTACAGTATGACCACACTAGCATGTTTAAAATAAAAAAAAAAAATTAATGCAGAACATGTAGTTATCACCATATCATAATTTCAACCCAGTATAAAAAATAATGCTTTCTAAAAAGTGTTGCCAGCTCTGAGAAAAAATAACTTGTTGTTCATTTTCCCCATGGGCAAATTTGCTATTCAATTAAGGATGTGTTGAAGACCTATTGCCATTTTTGGTATGTAACCTTTTGGGGGTACACATAGAAGAAATACTTCACCAAAACATTTTGTTTTTAGTTTCTCTTAAAATTCAATTCTGTATAATAAATCATGAGGATTGGTAGTATGTGCACAAAGGAAAATTATCATAATCTGAAGAAAATGTTAAACTACAAATAGAATTAATCTCAACATTTCATAAACTATCAAGTTAAATAGCAAATAAAATAACTATAAATACTTTATTCAGTTTTAGAAATATTTTAAATATGATTAAAAGCTATGCAATCATTTAGATATATATATACTTGCAAAATATTTTAATTTTTTAAATAAGCAATCATCATTCTATGTTTTATTTAGCTACTGGCTTAAAATTAAATTTGTGTAAGTAGCCAATTTGTCCAGATAAATGAAACAACATGTGACCTTCATACAATGAATATTAATATAAAATAATATAAAATATTCTTAGAAATCAATAGAAAATTTACAAAGAAATCTTAAACTGCTATGAATACTTTAAAATAATGTAAATTCTTCTGAAAGAAAATATTTACTCTGAACTTACTATTTTTGCAAGTCTGAGATTGACATACAATGAGTTAGGTCCACTGTTTAGGGTTTTGTCATTCACTAGCTTGACCATGTTGGAGAAGGAAATGGCAATCCACTCCAGTGTTCTTGCCTGGAGAATCCCAGGGATGGGGGAGCCTGGTGGGCTGCCATCTATGGGGTCGCACAGAGTCGGGCACGACTGAAGCGACTTAGCAGCAGCAGCAGCTTGACCATGAAGTTCTTGAGAACTACCTTTGAAAATATGTTGTCAAGGTGAGAAGGTAAATGAGTTGGAAGCCAGAAAACCTTTATATCTTTGAAAAAGTCATTACACTTTCATGGAGCTAATTGTTTGTATCCATTAAAGATGAGTTATGATCAACGATACAAAAGCTATCTGCTATTGTTGAAATTCTAGAAGTAGTTGTTTATGAAATATGATACAGTGAATACAGTAAGAATCAATAATGTTGTTTAATACTAATCCCAGCTCTTACCATTTGAGAAAATTTAGGAGAAACAACCTATAATGATTATTGGATTTTTTGAGAACCAAGGGAACTAGCATTTGTAACAATGCATTGTAAACTCAAATATACTACACAAACTTATCTATTAACTCCATTGTTCAATGTTTGCAAATATTTATTGGCAAGCAGGAGAGGACATACAAGTAGACAATGACTGGGGTAAAAGCTAACAGTCTCAAGTTGTCACGTTAAAACCAGGGTCCCCAACCTCCAGGATCCAATGCCTGATGTTCTGAGATGGAGCTGATATAATAATGATAAAAATAAAGTACACAGTAAATGCAGTGTGATTGAATCATCCTGAAACCATTCCCCATCCTCTCAGACTATGGAAAAATTGTCTTCACAAAACTGGTTCCTGGTAGCAAAAAGGTTGGGGACCTCTGGGTAAAAGTGATGTATGTATCAGCTATATTTTGTTTAATATGGACAATTTTTTTTTTCTAAAGTTTATTTCTAGAAAGAGAACAAATAATCCTAAAAAGTAATGAGTATGGCATCTTTGAACTTGAACTAAACTATGCTTACTATATCTCCAAACTTTCCATGATTTTGACATTTGAATCAAGTTTCTTAACTGTAACTATTTTCACATGGCCTCAGTTAACCTGCCAATAGCCTTAAGAACACAGTCAAAAATTCTATTCCAATTAGTGTAAGCCAAAAATAATTTAACTGACTCAACTGAAATATGAAAGAGCCTCGTTTCCCTTGAATTAACATTACCTCCTGGTTTTACAGATCACCGAATTTCTGTACTTTGAAAAGATGAACTGAATAAGGAATGTTTAGTAGTGTAATTATTTTTTCAGTTTCAATTGACAAATCTTAAGTTAGTTTTAATTAACCATAGAAATACCTGGCTTAAGTTGTTTCTTGGCTGATGAAACTGTTTCAAGGCTGAATGACATTTATCTAGGTTTATACTTAATGAACAAAAAAGTAAAAGAAAACTTCAACTAAAACATATTCTTGTCTTAACTACCTACTGGATCTCATACTTCCTTGAATATCTATATGATATTTAATAAACCTATTGTATATGGCATATAACCAAATTTGTCTTCTGAATCAAATATACATATGTACATACAAATTCAGAAATTACTTCCTTCAAATATAGATTTGATTCTAATGCTCTTAAATCAAATGGAGCTCCATTATATTTGTTAGAAAAGAGATAATCAAATTCTGGGTAGGAGATCAGGACTGGAAAATTAGTCATAGGTGAGGTGTTCTTGTGTAGCAATTACTGCTGAAAGTATAAATGATCAATTTATCAGAGGACTCATAGGAGAATAAATGCTAATGTTACTTCATATGAGATTGTCTATGCTATTGCCTGTAGACCTCCAATTAGTACTTTGAATCTGAAGCTCATCCAGATTAGAGGATGGAAAAAAATGGCTAGTTTGATACAGCTAAGATAAATGGTATGCTTAGGTTTATAATAACTAGTGGATAAGATATAGAAAGAAGAATTCATATTGTGCAAGCCAGGGTTAAGGCTAGTACTGGTGCAATAATAAATATATAAATATTTTTAAAATAAAATTAAAATGTGACTACTAAAAATTTTAAAATTAACTAAAGAAAAAAAAAATGCTTCCTTTACTTAGTTCTTTAAGTTTGTAGTGTTTTTTAAAACAATGCTTTAGCTATGTTTTTCCATCAGTAATTCCAAAAATTAGTAAACAAAACACTATAATACTATACCATAGTATCCCTTATTGTAACAACTATAGCTCTACATTAATAGCTCATAATTGGTCTTATAATGTTCATATAACTTGTTACGTAGATAAGGGTGTACTATTTATTTTTGGTCAAGTAGTAGAGTATTTATATAAAAGCTAAGATCACTCTATGCACTATAAGAAGTTTTAATAATTTACATAGTCATGGATAGTAATTATAGGATTATGATTAAGAGACAAGCTGTGGAATCAGGTAGACCTGGATTTTTAATCATAACCTCCCCATTAAATAGCTACATTGTTGAGCAAGTGAGTTTAAAATTCCCATGCTTCCTTTTCCTGTCTATGAAATCAGTAAAGTAACATGACCCACCTCAAATAATCTACCTGAAGGTAAAATGAGAGGAGGCACAGGACAGTGTTGGGCTCCCAGAGTTCACCATTAAATAACAATTATTGTTATTTGTATTTTTCATTTGATTACATATAATTTGCAGGCAGAATATTTGCAGCTTTCATATCTGTAGACAAAATGACTTCTACTTGGTTTTACTAATACCTAACACTCACTAGAGCACTCCAGTCCTGTATTTTTGAATTGCTAAACACTAATAGTGCTGTGGCTGTAAAAATGAATGTATTTTATGTATGCATGTATGTATGTATTTTATACTTTCATATTCAGACCACACAAAATATGAGAAAGACAAATTAATTGATTTCATTCATAGTATACACCATATTCATAAATGGATTTTGTTTAGGAGAGATTGCTTCTTATTCTAGGTTAAAACATTAATCTACACAACTTCCATTCTGAATGTTTAAAGCTATAATACTTATTGTCTAAATAGTAAGAGATGCTTTATGTTCTTGGCTTGAATAAAATGGTGGTTTAAATTTTAAAAAAAAATCCAATTCAAGTAAAGGGAGGAGGCTGAGACCTTTTTCCTCCAGCCTCGTGAAACAAGGAATCCAATCTGTACAACTAGTAATAAACCTACTGGGAACACTGATAGGGCAGGTGGAAAAAAACATGAAATTGGTGCAATCTATACAACCCTGTTTCAGGAAGAGAGGAAAGAGAAAAATTGCCTGAGAAATCACAAATAAAAAGCGTGCTTGATAAGATAGAAGACATATTAAAAGGAAAAAATACCCTACAACCCAATCCTACTGAGGTAATAAGTACAAATGGTAGAGAAGATTTCTTAGCTGAAGCAGGATAAACATAAAAATACCAAAACCCCCCAAAATAAGGCAAGGAAAAAACAAACAGCAATGACAAAACACTAAGTAAAATCTTTGTAGTGTCTCTCTTTCAAGAGTCTGATCTATATCCATTTTAATATCAAACAGTTCTACAATTCTCATCCATGTTAAGGGCACTTAACTCCAAACTTAACTCACTTTTTTACTAGAAATACTTTGTTTATGCTATTAATTAATCTGAAAGCATTTTAACAACTAAATGGCCTTTGATATCTCATGTAGAGTAAAACAACCATTTTTAAAATAGGAAATTTAAATCATAACATGATTTCATGTTAAGATGATAAAGTGATTAAGGCTGAGGATCTTATAATAAGGATAACACATGAAGACAATTTATGGGAAAAGTTTGGGAACTAAATAAATAACAATTGAGGCACTTTTCTGGGAGATCAGAAATCTACTTCTGCTGTTGAATGAAGACCACTAGGAAACTTACCAAAAAAAAAAAAAAAAATCATTTCCATGTTGCTGTTCAGAAAATCAAGACTATTCTATATTTGTCCTATACCCGGAAGTTACCAGCTTAAAATATATCCAAGCTGCAAGTATAAACTCCATAACCAGGGTAAAATATATGATAAAAATCAGAGCTGCTTAGAACATCTGCATATGTGAATTTTGGGAAGCTGGGTCTTCTCAAGGGAATTCCTATGAACAAATTTAGAAGAGAGTGTTACTCTGGCAGTGTTCCAGTTGATTTCATGTAAAGCTGCTCCTTCCTCTTTTTGTCAATAACATCTATAATCCCTGGTTCTTAAGCTATTTTGTTCTTATGTCATTTCCTTCCCTCTGTTAGTAGTTTAGTGACACGAACAGAAACACACAGTGATATTAGAGGAAAGGTATGCATATTAAAATGTGACAGCGCCTGCATGGGGAAATCCAGTTTAAGAGATGAGCTTGTTGTCTTCTATTAGAGCAACATAACTCCATTAGCAATTCCCAAACTGAATTCTGTGAGCTCAAAATATAGGTGCTTCTCAAACATAACAGATGTAGATGCTAGCAATATTTTTCTCTATAGAATATTTTCAAGTGTGAGTAGGAAAAAAGCCCTATCATATTTCCATAGCTTGGCTTATCCCATGTTTATCCCTTTCAGAATGGTGCCATTCCTGATGAATCCCAAGATGTAACTTGTAAAGTCACTTGATACACCAACTTGGTTCTTTTGTTCACTGCAGATCCATTTACCAATTTACTGGGCAATGGATGTTGAATCTTAAAAGAAAGATACTGGGCTTTTTAAATTGTAATAAAATCAGAAAAAAAAAAACAAAAAAAAACCCCTGGATTCTTTGACTGTAAAGATGATATAAGCAGCTTTGCTTCTAAAGACAAAAAGATAAAGCTATATAAGATAAATCCCTGAATGATGTAAGAAGTAACCAAAATGTACAGCTCTAATTTTCCCTCCTGCTATGAAATAACTGTCAATATGGCATTTTTACATTATGTTGCATTGATAACAAAATGCAAGAAATGTATTCCTATACATGTATAATGTGCTATATATATAAATTATATGCTATATGTGTATACCATATGTATTACATATTATGTATACACACATATGATGTTTTATCTGATTTCTCAACTCCATGGCTAATATTAAGCTGATATGTGATAGAGACATAGAAATATGTTCATTTTTATATGGTACTTTTTAAATTGAGTATTATAACCAAAATGCTAAATGAAAGATGTTTCTTTGTCTTCATCATTTTGTACTCTTTATTCTTAATTAGATGTTACTTGATGTGTTTCTTTTTCACTCACTTGTAAAGTATGTCATAAATAAAATGAAATTGTTCATTACAAGTATAAACATATGCACATTATTTTACTTCAAATTTGATGAATGTGTTCATTTTACTTCATGATTTATTGCTGATATTTGGGTGCCTATCTTTTACTTTTTAAATTGTTACATGATCAGTGAGAATTAGGAAAACTCTAATCCAGACATCCAAAGCATTTCTTACCCAATCCTACAGCAAATGTCAGTAAAGATAGTTCTATTTAGGTGGTATTTCTTCTGATATTTTCAATAGGAATTCAAAATGTTTCCCATTGGAGATACCAAGCAATATAAGTGGGGTCTACATTGTTATAACAATCTTGGTATTTAAAACTTTGATTGCTTATTTTATGATTAGTTCTAGATACACCAGTTTTTACTCTATATTAAACCCCATTCCAAGTTCATTATTAAGAGAAAATATAGAATTGTCCCAGAAATTGCATTTTAAAGCTCAAATGTTAATCAACCAAAGTATCTCTAATTTGGGAGATGATTACATTTGTATATACGTAAAATGGGGAGTTCATGTCATTTTAAATGCACATTTCTGTGTGTATGTATGTGCATGGGTTCTCATCTAAGATCAGTGACCTAAGGAAAGAATCTGACATTTGCAACTGTTTTAGAATCTTGTCTACTTATGAAAGTATGATTTTGGACTGCTCAGTTAACCGTTCTGAACCTACAGCATTTTAAATGGAGCATTTTTTATACTTTACTGGGCTATTCTCATAGTGATAGCATATAATTTGCTGGGCACACTGAGAGCTCTTAATTAATGAAGAATATTAAAACAGTGGCTTCTGTTATCACTTGTTCCCTGGGCTAGTTTCAGGTTTAAACTGTAAAGTCTAGATAGTATTTTGGAGTTCTTATTGCTATTTTTGTTTCTCCTTTATAAAATGTAAGCCAATATCCACAATATATTTCCTTCAATCCCATGGAGAGCATAGTTGACAATGCTGGACTAGCAAACCATCTTGGTTTGCTCAGGGTTATGAGCTTCCCCAAATTCAGAACTCTCAATGCTAAAACTGGGGAGGAGGAGGAGTAGTTATTTGTTCAATCCCATTCAATTCTTTGTGACCCAATAGACTGTAGCTCTCCAGAGGATCGTCCCAACCCAGGGACTGAACCTGGGTGTCCTGCATTGCAGGCAGATTCTTTACTATTTGAGCTACAGGGGAGTCCTTAAAATTGGGGAAATTTCAAGTATATTACAAAGGTTGGTCACTCAATAGTGATGACCCAAATTTTGTCCTCTTTTTTCCTTAACAATATTTTAGCCAGAAAATTTCCTCGCACCTGGATATCTCAGTTGGATCCTCTGACTAGCTCTGGCCAATGGAATAAGGTGTACACTGCTGAGTCAGGTAGTTAAGTATCCAATACACCTCCCCAGCGCTCTGCTTTTTATCTGCTGGAGGGGACAACAAGTATGGTGATCATAAAGCCACAAGGTCACTGAACCCCACAAGATGGAGATAGCCTGGGGTTCTGAATCACTGCTTGGAGGAGTTTTTGTTTTTGTTTTTGTTTTTCCCCAAACCTCATCACATTGCAGTGAGAGAGAAATAAACTTTGTTGTGTTAACTCACTGAGATTTTGGTGTTGTCTGCTACATTAGCTGGTTTGCCTAATTAAAACACAGAACTTATTTTTAAGTAATATTGGAAGCGAATGGCATTTGTCAATTTTTCTTGCCATAAGAGATGGCACACGTGGCAGCTCCGGAAGGGCTGGTCTTCATTAACAATATACTACTCTAGAAAAAGTTCCCCTAGCAACTTCAAATCATTCACAGATTTATTTATTGTTTTCAATACTCTGAATAGAGAAGTATATCATTTCCTTCATTTTAGAAGATTAAAAAAAAGGACTGAATGGTCACTTATTTCCCCCTAATTTGCACAGATAAACACCAGTCCAAAGAATAAACTTGTAAATTCTGATATGTTTTTGATTAAGTTATTTTACATAGTCTATATTAATATATACATACATACATTCACATATATACTGTAGAGCAATAATTATTGTGAAAACATGTTCATTTCAAGTGAAGATATCTATTATTGTTGGACTAGAGTGTTGTCAGGTGTTGCAAAAACTGATAGTCTAACAATTCGTTATAAATATGGCCATTCTGAGAAAATGCATTCACCACACATTATGTATGCATGCTCAGTCACTTTGTGCCTCTGTCCATAGGATTCTCCAGACAAGAATACTAGAGTGGGTTGCCATTCTCTCTTCCAGGGAATCTTCCCGACCCAGGGATCGAACCCATGTCTTCTGCATCTCGTGCATTGCACGTGGATTCTTTACCACTGAGCCACTGGGAAAGCCCACTGCACATTATGCAGCACTGTTAAGAGGTTTGGGTTTTATTGTTTGTTTTTTTTTCAAGTTTTCTGGCTCCCTGTCTTAAGTCATATTTATTCCAGTTCTTATGATATCCCTCTCTCTCTCTCTCTCTCAGTGACCTTTAACTCAAATAGTCATAACATAATGAAAACATTAAGTTAAAGAAACTAATGCTTCCTTCCTCCTTGTCATGGAAACAAGTCTGAAATTTAAACACAATAATCCTGTTTAAGATTAAGAGTTGAAACTTATTACATTCTAACTTAAAAAAAAAAAAAAAATTAGCATTAGAGGTGACAATTATGGGTTTTAAAATCAAGACAAGGTGAGAAGAGCTATTCCAAAACTTGATTGGCAGGATTTTGTTGAAATGAAATAAGAAAAATATGGAACTGAATCTATTGTTTAAAAATTAATACTTAGCAAAATTACTTCAGGACAAGAATAATTTTTTCTTATGGCTGAAATAAGAATTTAACTGGGGAAACACTTATTTTCACATGAAGATAAAAGTGAGAAAGAAGCAACATTACAATATATTGCTGGATTAGATCACTGTTTCAGCCTTATTTCAAAGTATCTAGAGTTGAGACTATTTTCAAAAATTCTATTCTCCTTCCAATACCTGATTTGTTTGCAACCTCCAAAGTAATTTCATCTTTAATATCTCCCTATATATCACATCCCTTGTTCCTTTTACACTTACATCCTCAATGAGTGGTACTTTTCCAGTAATTCCATTTACTAGTAGCTCCTTCTTTAAACCCTCTGTTTTCAGCCATCACTTTTTCTCTATGGCTGTGACTTTAAAAATAATAAATTATCCACCTTCTAAAATTATCTATGGCATCTGGAATTGTTGACTCTCTATTCCTTTCACTGCTTAGGATCTTGGTGGTGGTGGGTTTAGTCGCTAAGTTGTGTTCGACTCTTGCAACCCCATGGACTGTAGCCTATCAGGCTCCTCTATCCGTGGGATTCTCCAGGCAAGAACACTACAGTGGGTTGCCACTTCCTTCTCCATCTTAGAATCTTAGGTACAGCATAAAGATATTAGGTATCTCTCCAAATGCTTGCTCCCGCTTTTGGTGGGTTTCTCTGTTACCACCATTCTCAGCATAGAGATGCTCCTTAAGGGTGCTTTTCACTCTAGTGCTCTTCCATTCAAGTATTTATCTCTAGCCACTCCTATTCACCTTCAAGTTACCTCTATTCAAAACTCTGGTCTTTGTCTCTAGATCCAAGTTTTACTTGAAATACAAATTGACAGATGTTCACTTGAGTTAAAATATGCAAAGGAGGATGTACTGAGTCCAACATCCATTGGGCTAAATTCAAACTCTTAGTTATATCCCATCATTTCTCCTTGTTTCCCTTTATTTTGATCATTTCAAATGGTTTAACTTGTTTAGAATATTTTAAACTTTTAATTGCTTGTAAAAATTAATTCATATAATTAGTGTTTCTGCATGCTTCTCACTCCACTTCCTTCTTCCTATTCTCAACGTGAACATGTCAGCAGAGATCCTCACTGAGGTATGCATATAAGATAGAAACAAATGAGTTTTAGTTATTTTACATCCTTGTGGACTTCTCTCTTTGACTAATACATTTTCATCCATCTTTTCCTATAATAATTTATTCAGATATATACTCCTAGGTTAATCTTAGCATGTATTTGCTCCTGTCTCTCTCTTGCTCAAAGTGGATCTCTATTTCTTCCCAAATTAAGAATTAACACTTGAAACCAGAAGCTTCCTCAACACTCCTTAGAAGGGCTTTAAACTTACTGTTCAAGCTTCAGCCAAGCAAGGTGGTTTTTGCACTCCCCAAAAAGGCTCCTTGCCCTGCTAGTTCTACACTTTCCACCTAGTAAATTCAATTTGAGTTCAGCTTTGAAAACTTTAAGTGTCATATAAGACCTAACTAAAATCCACAAAAATTTTATGTCTCCCTTTACCAAAACCCATTTGATAACCCTCTTTCTTGAACCCACAAAGCAGTTTCTTTGTATTTTACTTATGATATTCATCTTATCTCAAATAAAGGAATCTCCTCTGAACTGGCTTTTTCCCAAAGATGAGTCAAAGTTTCTTATGTGCAGTCATTATATACTAATGATCTTTATATTTCTCAAGCACTTAGCATGTTATTTTATACACATAGTGTTTCCTAAAAAGAGGTTCATTTAAATGGAAGAGCATCCAGTGTAAGGCATTGTTTTAGAAACAACTGAAATACCAAGTTGTCTAAATATACATGCTTGAGAGTATATATATAGAACAGATTTGGATTCAGTACAACTTGAATAAAGCTAGATAATTATGAAGCAAATTCATTCTGAGTAAGTATCATGTGATGATTAACAAGTTTTTATCTAGTAAAAAAATATGAAACAGCAAAAAAGGTCACCTTATTTTTCAAAAGTGCCATGGATTTCCAAGCACAGTTCCACCATAAAAACTAACATAGGATTTTTTCTGATTTAGGTAAAGAAATATAAATCTCTTACACATCTCTCTATATATTTACATATATATGTATGTATACATATGGTATAACATAAAAATGAAATATTCTGTTAAAATGTAAAAATATTGTCAATTTGAACTTTTAAAACATAAAGTATTATACTATCAAATGGTAAAATTTTCTTATCGAATTTATCAGGTGATTTGTGTTTCTAAGAAGTAAATATAAAAAGAATCAGATGATCCTAGGCAGGCTCCAAAATATCTCCCAGTGCCTCTTACCTTCTGGTATTTACATCTTTATGTAAACTCTTTTCAAACTGTACTAGCACTGTTAGTCAGTCAGTTCAGTCGCTCAGTCATGTCTGACTCTTTGCGACCCCATGAATCACAGCACGCCAGGCCTCCCTGTCCATCACCAACTCCTGGAGTTTACTCAAACTCAAGTTCATTGAGTCAGTGATGCCATTCAGCCATCTCATCCTCTGTCATCCCCTTCTCCTCCTGCCCCCAATCCCTCTCAGCATCAGGGTCTTTTCCAACGAGTCAACTCTTTGCGTGAGGTGGCCAAAGTATTGGAGTTTCAGCTTTCAGCATCAGTCCTTCCAATGAACACCCAGGACTGATCTCCTTTAGGATGGACTGGTTGGATCTCCTTGCAGTCTAAGGAGCTCTCAAGAGTCTTCTCCAACACCACAGTCCAAAAGCATCAGTTTTTCGGCACTCAGCTTTCTTCACAGTCCAACAGAGTTGTTAAGTGTGACCAAAAGCTTATAGCAGAAGTGATGGTATGTAATTTCCTAGACTAAGTTATAAAAGACAACGGCTTCCATTTAGACAGTCACCTGCTCTCTTGCTCTCTCTCACCCATGCTCTGAGAGAGCTAGTTGTTCTGTTGCAAGCAGTCTGGGGCCAAGTGTTCATAGCTAGGAATTGCAGCTGGTCAAATCACTGGACAACCAAGGCATATGACAAACTACAGACTGCCATCACCCATGTGAGTAGACTTGGAAGCACCACTTGAGCCTTGAAGTAAACTGCCACCTTGTGAGGAACGCTGAGCCAAAACCAGCAAACCGGATAACCAACCCTCAGAAACTTTATGAAAAAGTCAGTAAGAGTATTTTAAGCTGCTTAAAGGGATACTTTGCCATGAAACAATAGGTGCTAACTATAGGTTTACAGATATGGAATTAATAACCAATAATGTGTATCCTAAGATTTTGTTGACTATGATTTTTATTAACTGTATTAAGTATACTAAATGTAAGCATTTATATTATAAGAATTTAGACTCCATTTAATGTAAGTAATTACAACCCATTACTTACTAAAGTTCTGACTTCTTGGGTGTCATAAAACCATGAGAACTGTGGGTTATTTTTCTTTTTTTAAAAAATCAAGTGTCTTAATGATTTTTGTTTACTTTAGTATTTCTCAAAATAAGGATCCCAGGTAAGTTTCAATGTGTACTTGAAGATCAGAAATACAGAATCTTCAACAACTGTTTGGGCATAGCAGGAAAGAGCCACAGATCACATGAAAAAGATAAAATAGACTGCTTCCCAGATCGCTTTCTTGTGTTTTCTTGAACTCAGCTTTTAGATTTGCTACAGGCAAGACAGACTACAGATTTCTCTCCTCCATGATTCAGTGAAGCATATATATATATATGTATGTATGTATGTATGTATTTATTTCCAGTGCTCTTATAGAGATTCTCAGAGCAGGTCAGATCATAAAATGAAATAAATTAATTCATTAATATTGTCTATGTAAATTAATGCTATAGTATGTTCATCATTATGTCAAGACTTTATCTTAAAAATATTGCTTAAAAGATTTAAAAGCACTTTAAATTTAATTCTAATACTGATTTTTTTGATATCTCCAAAATTTTATATTCTTCCTAGTAAAACACCAATGGAAAACAGAATAAATGTATACTATATATCAAATAAATGAGTCTTGGTACTTTTTTGTGTCCTACAGCAATGCGGTTAATTGGCTCCATCAATCTAAATGATACTGTGATACTGGGATTTTATTAATAAGGTGACTATCAGATGATTTATAATTTGCATAATTCAGAAATAAATTTAAACTGAATTCATTATATATAATATTATGTCATTTATATAAATATGGAATATCTTCATTAGAGGAAAGTTGGCACTTTTTTATTATTTTCATACTTTATGTGAATGCATATAAAATGTTTAAACAGTTGTATATTTTCTTATTACTAAAGGTGAAAAGAAAGTGAATTCTTTATAGCAGAATGTTTCAGGTTACCCCTAGTTTATTTTAAATAATTAAACATGGATCTCTTGCAGGCTATAAACAAAGAATATATTATAAATATGTACACATAGCTAAACTTTATATATATTATTTTGTATTATAAAAAATGAAAACCTTAATAAGCTAAAATATGAATTAATGATTATTTAAATCATTTTGAAAATAAGCAGGCAATATTGGAAGAAAATAGACTTTTGAAAAGAGTTGAATAGAGTATGGAAACACTGGAAGACTTTATGTTTACTATAGAAGATACACCATTAATGTTGTCAGAGGCAAAGTATCCATCAACCACCATTACTTTTAAAAATTGACTGTAACAAAGGTAAAAATAAAAATGTCTTAATGCTTTGCATTGAACTACTGTGAGTTAATTCATGTATGATAAATGATTTTTATATTTCTCCATTTAAAATATCAAGAAAAGCAGATTCTGCCATTATATCTCAATCATTAAACTCTTTTCTTCTGTAGAATTTAAATCAAAAGTTGAGTTGGTAATTTAATCTTTTATAACTGAATGCATTCTACATGTAAACAGTATTTCCGCTTAAAACAAGAAGCATGTGTCAGGCTTTTGTACTTTAAAAAATTTGCTGTCCTCCTTTCCTGGTAGGCAGAAGATGGATAGCCTCTACTGATCTTGGGAAAACAAGCATAATGCTTATTTTTGTTTGTTTTTTTTATGTAACTTACTTGAAAAACAAATTATTATATTCTAAAACAGGCTACATGGAATTCATATGCTCATTTTTTAAGTTATACAATTATTTCTATGGTGCTATATATGATTTTACACTCAAGAAGCTTAACTTTATTCCATAATTAATTCTGAAGTTTGTACAATAAAAATTTCCTATCAATATCCTGCATATAAGCAAATCAGAGATGAGTACCCTACCTAACTAAATAAAATATATCACTTTAATAAAAAGCTCTGTTACGTGGTACAGGAAACAAAGAGGTAAGTAGATGCACATACCTTATGGACTGTCAAGGTAGACAAATCAAGTGGATTGGTAGCTTTACTGAAGATCAAAATATGACATACACAGACTGATTTTTGAAAACCGTGAAAAAAAAAAAAAAGACTTTCAGGAAGCTTACAAGAAAACCCTTATATTATTTTTGCACTGTCCATTGCAATATGAATTAGTGTGTTTATGTGTTCTGAGATGCATACGACAGTCCTTAAATACTTGCCACAGAAACAGAAAAACAAAGATAGATCAAAGTCAAGCCCAGGGAAGGAATTTTAAAGGTGTATTAAAGACCTTTTTTTTTTTTATCCTAAAGGTGAATTTAATGCTAAGAATTGATAAAGTCCTAAATGCTCGGAATCAGAAGCTAGATTATTTTATTTAGCTTTCAGGAGTCCCTGATGGCTGAGATGGTAATGAGTCTGCCCCCAGTGAGGGAGACCTGAGTTCGACCCTGGGTGGGGAAGATCCCCCAGTGAAGGAAATGGCAACCATTCCAGTAATCTTGTCTGGAAAATTCCATGGACTGAGGACGCTGGCTGGCGCTTCTGAGCAACTTCATTCAGTGTCAGTAATAGAATCACAAAATATTAGATGTAAAAGTACTTTTAGATCTTAATATGATGTGCTGAGAAGGCTCAACTTATTCTTTGTTTTGTAGTGCTAGCCTCTGTATATAATAAAATACAAGACTTTACTTTCTAGTTTCTATATCAACCATCCTGTTAAATTTCGGTTTTTTGTTTGCTTGTTTGTTTTTTATTGTTCTCTTAAACTGGTTGATGGTGGTTTAGCCCCTAAGTCTTGTCTGACTCTTGCGACCCATGGACTGTAGCCCCCCAGGCTCCTGTGTCCATGGGATTCTCGAGGCAAGAGAACTGGAGTGGGTGCCATTTCCTTCTCCAGGGGATCTTCCCGACCCAGGGATCAAACCCAGGTCTCCTGCCTTGCAGGCAGATTCTTTACCAACTGAGCTACAAGGGAAGATTTAATTTGTTTTAACCTTAGTTTTTGTGCCAAAACACATTTTCATATTATATAACACGTTCTTTTTGACTACAGGATATCATTCAAGCACATCTCTATTTTATACATGTACAAAGATGGACTGTGTGGATGACAATAAACTGTGGAAAATTCTGAAGGAGATGGGAATACCAGACCACCTGACCTGCCTCTTGAGAAACCTGCATTCAGGTCAGGAAGCAACAGTTAGAACCAGACATGGAACAACAGACTGGTTCCAAATAGGAAAAGGAGTACGACAAGGCTGTATATCGTCACCCTGCTTATTTAACTTATATGTAGAGTACATCATGAGAAATGTTGTGCTGGATGAAGCACAAGCTGGAATCAAGATTTCCGGGAGAAATATCAGTTACCTCAGATATACAGATGACACTACTCTTATGGCAGAAAGTGAAGAAGAACTAAAGAGCCTCTTGAAGAAAGTGAAAGAGGAGAGTGAAAAAGTTGGCTTAAAGATCAACATTCAGAAAACTAAGATCATGGCATCTGGTCCCAAAACTTCATGGCAAATAGATGGGCAAAGAGTGGAAACAGTGGATGACTTTATTTTTCTGGGCTCCAAAATCACTGCAGATGGTGATTGCAGCCATGAAATTAAAAGATGCTTATTCCTTGGAGGGAAAGTTATGACCAACCTCAACAGCATATTAAAAAGCAGAGATGTTACTTTGTTCACAAAGGTCCATCTAGTCAAAACTATGGTTTTTCCAGTAGTCATGTATGGATGTGAGAGTTGGACTATAAAGAAAGCTGAGCACTGAAGAATTGATGTTTTTTAACTGTGGTGTTGGAGAAGACTCTTGAGAGTCCCTTGAACTGCAAGGAGATCCAACCAGTCCATCCTAAGGGAGATCAGTCCTGGGTGTTCATTGGAAGGACTGATGTTGAAGCTGAAACTCCAATACTTCGGCCACCTGATGCGAAGAGCTGACTCATTTGAGAAGACCCTGATGCTGGGAAAGATTGAGGGCAGGAGGAGAAGGGGACGAAAGAGGATGAGATGGTTGAATGGCATCACTGACTAAATGGACAGGGGTTTAGGTAGACTCTGGCAATTGGTGATGGACAGCGAGGCCTGGTGTGCTGAGGTTCATGGGGTCGCAGAGTCAGACAGGACTGAGCAACTGAACTGAACTGAACTGAACAAAGATGGAAACTGAAATGAGCAAAGATGGAAAACATGAGCACCAAATGTACTTTTTTTGACATCTTTAAGAAAAAAACAGAAGGATGTATGGGTAAGGCCATAGGACACATTCTGTACATAATCTTTTCTAATTCTTCTGCCTTTTTCAACCTTTGTAGTCAAGTAATTATTCTCTCTAGTTTTATTTATGTCTTTTTTTATCTCTTTGATTTTTATGTCTCTTCTCTGATCACAATCCCCTGTAATTTTTTTTTTTTCCTTCTCACTGATAATAATGAAAATACACCCTCAAGGCTTCCAAATGAAGTTTAAAATCTAGTCAGGCAATAAGATTCTGAGAATAAGTGTGCCCAGTATGCAGCTTAACAAAAAGCACCCTGACAGTACCAAGTCATGGAAAGTTAAATGCAAAATGTAAGGTAATTCAACACTGAGATGAAACTTTAATGGGTGCACTGCCATTAAAAGAAGACATATCTAACTGCGGAGAAAAGTTCATATGCTCTTCTTTCATATGAAAATTTTCAAAGTAAAATAAAAACAAATGCAATTTGTAATAATATATACATGAATAGAAAAATTCACATTCACATACTTAGGTAGGAATTAGTTAAGGGGTCCCCTACTGCATTCCATCATTTGAAAACTAACAGAAGTAAACTCTGGAATCTTCAAACATAATTTGCATGTGGCAATGGCAGCAGCCTAGGTAGCTGAACCAGCTGATCTGAGGCATTGATCCTTGCCAGACTCAGTCCTTCCTATTTAAGAATATTTATCCACTGTGAAATGTCCTGGAATATCCAACCCTACTCCCAAATTCCAGAAATTCTGCATTTCTATTAGCTCTTCTGGCAGTCAGGCAGGCCAGTGACTGTCTTCAAGCCATTTATTTTCTATTCCTCATCAGAAGTATTTTTGTAACCTAGAACTGTCATTTCACTCCCTTGATGCTAACTGATGGGTTTCCAATAAATGCCAAATTCTTTAGAATTCTATATGAGGTACTAACCACATTGCCAACCACATCCCTAAGTACACATGCCGTTTTGCAATGCCAGATACAAGAGCTGTTTAAATACATTATGGTATTTGTTTGTGTTTGGGTTCAGAACTTTCCAACTGCTCTTCTCTATTTTTTTTCTAGCTAGTTAATTTCTAATTATTTAAATATCCATTTAAAATGTCAAATTCTGCTAAAGCAATCTGAGTAAAATGAACAAAGCTGAAGGTATCAGGTTCCCTGACTTCAGATTATGATATAAAGTTACAGTCATTATATATATATAGTACTAGTACAAAAACAGATATATCAATGGAACAGAACAAAGAGCCCAGAAGTAAATCTGCAAACCTCTGGTCAGTTAATGTAAAACAAAGGAGGCAAGATTATACAACCCTTTATACATAAATAACTTATGCAACTCAATATAAAAAATAATTTAAAAATGGGCAGAAGAATTGAATGGGACTTTTTCCAGAGAAGGTAAACAGCTAACCAGCACCTGTAAAGATGATCAAATCAGCATCACTAATAACAGAGAAATGCAAATCAAAAAAAAAAAAAAACCACAATGAGGCATCACCTCACACCTGTCAGAATGGCTAGCATCAAACAGTTTAGAAATAACTAGCATTGCCACAGTTGTGCAGAAAAAGAACACTTGTACAATGTTAGTGGGAAGGTAAATTGGTGCAGCCACTATGGAAAACAGTATGAAATTTCCTCAAAAAACTCAAAATAGAGCTACCAAGTAATCTAGTAATTCCACTCCTGGGTATATATCCAAAGAAAACAATAACACTGCACTTTAATTTTAATAGCATTGTTATTCACAATAGCCAAGGTATGAAAACAACCTAAGTGTCCATCAAAAGATGAAGCTTGCAGTGGAATATTATACATGTATACATGGAGTTTTACTCAGTCATACAAAAAAATAATAAAATTCTGCCACTTGTAACAACATGGATGTACCTGGAAGTTATTATGTTTAGTGAAATGGTTAGAAATTATGTTAGAAATATATATATACATAATATATGAATATATATAATTATAAATAATATATAAATATATATTATGATATATATAATATTATATATTATGGTCAAAGACACATACTCAGTTATCACTTATATGTGTGATCTAAAAAAATAAAACAAATGAATGAGTCAAACAAAACAGAAACAGACTTACATATATACAGAAGAGTGGAGAGAGAGAAGAAGGGAGGGACAAATTAGGGGTAGGGGATTAAGAGGTACAAATTACTATGTATAAAACAAATAAGTAACCAGGATACATTGTACAGCACAGAGAAATACAGTCATTATTTTATAATAACTTTAAAAGGAGTAGAATCTATAAAAATATCGAATCACTACTTTGTACACTCAAAAGTAATATAAATCAGCTACACTTCAATAAAATAAGTAAACAAAAATAAAATGAAATGCCAAATTCTGTGTAAAGCATTCCATCAGATAAATTAAAATTTACATCCTTTGATCACCCCCCTTCTAGTATTCTCACATTAAATTTAATGATTTCTTTATATGTCCTTTATCACCCACTAGACCAAGGGTTGATTGAGAAACTTTAGACATTGGACCCCATATATATGATCTTAATTTGTTAATAGAGCTTTGTATTATTACAGTCATACTAATGTGTCTATCTATTGTCTATAAACTATTTTGTGTAAGAGTGCAAAATTAAGTAGTTATCACAGGGATATAATACAGTCCTAAAATAATCACTGTCTGTCCCTGGACAGAAAAAGTTTGTTGACCTGTGCATTGACTGGAAATTCTTAAATATGATATCCTGTGCCACATTTATCTTTGTATATTCACAAGCTTGTATACTATCTGAGTAAGGGATAAAAATAGTTGCTGAATGAATGGGCAGATTTTTTCTTAATTTTTCCACATTTCTTAGTATTTATTTATGCTCTCTCACGATTCCTATAACCCTAGTATATTCATTGCTAGTTATATACACAATAAATATGTATAAAAACAAATGAGTAAGTTTTCAAATCTAAGCAATATATTTTTAAACACTAACTGACAGATGAAAAATAACCTGAAGGGTATTCAATGCAGGAATATATGATGGTTAAGATGAAGAAAGAGAGATCAGGATGTCAAGGACATACATATTCAAATGAAGCAGACAAAAATAATGGCATACGTGATTTCTTTCTTATATTTTATCTTCTATTTTTCAAAACATTATTATAATGGGTTCTCTAGAAGTATTAATAATCCTTAAATACTGACTTAAAATGTAGTGGTAAAGATGACATTATGTACCTCAATGTATATATACTAGCTTTGCATTCATTCAGGAAATATAGTGTACTACACAAAGGTTAGTCAAAGTGAGGATAACCAAACCCAGAATGCTTTTCTGTCCTTGACTATGTTCCTGGCATTTATCATGAAGGAACATTCAGATATAGAAATATAGGAATTGCATTTCAAAAAGCTGTAGTTCCAACAATTTCATTTTTTTAAGCTAGAATAACTCATAAATTTAATTGTGATTAGTAATAAAGAACATTTCCAACCATATCGTTGCTTTTTTTTGTTTTGTTTCTTTTTCATCTACCACTAGGGGAAAAAGGG
The DNA here is from genome assembly GCF_023699985.2 of Odocoileus virginianus. Classification (NCBI taxonomy): domain Eukaryota; kingdom Metazoa; phylum Chordata; class Mammalia; order Artiodactyla; family Cervidae; genus Odocoileus; species Odocoileus virginianus. Next base: position 22,027,778 of record NC_069698.1, read on the forward strand.
ACTTTTTTGATGCTTCCCTCCAGGTGTGCAGTCAATCTCTCTGACAGCAAATGTTTTCTAAAATTGTGTGGTTCCAACAGTCAATGTGTTAATCTGGTCAAAAACTTCATTTGGGTTTTTCCGCAAGATGTTATGGAAAAACCTAAACAAAATTTTGGGCCAGCCCAATAGTTCAAAAAGTGCTTTCCTCATAGGGCACACACAAAATATATTCTTGGATTACAATCTTTAGCCTCCTTCTTTAAGACTTGTTTCTACTCATAACTCCTTTGGGCTCAGAGTCAAGTTCAAGTTTGTTTTAAGCTAAGAGAATTCCTTAAAGCTGCATGCAAGGTTATCTGCTGGCTGCTTTGATTTCACAGCTATCCAGCTATGCCACATTGTTTGCATCTGTGTTTTAGTAAGTCTTAAAAGCATTTTTATTCCTGTGACTCTTTGCAATTACTTTGGCTAATCATACATCTATTCATACTAGAAGGAGAGCATTCTCTTTAGTATTTATTAATAAGGCAGCAATTAGAATTAATATTAGACTTCTATTTAATTAAAATGCCATAAGAAAAAATTTAATGGTAAAGTTACAATTGCATCCCATTTTAAGTTAAGAAATTAAAAATCTGTTGCTAAACCACTCACAGTTGGCAACTGAAAAAGAAAACATAATTCTATTAAAAAGACATAACAATAGCACCCACATCCAGGTCCTAATACAAACCAGATCAATGAAGAGCAGATAGACAAATCCATAGATATACCAGAAAAATGCTTATTATAACTTAGAACCTATGGTTCTTGGTAACACATGTTACACTATCTCTGGACTTCCCAGATACTGCTGCTATCTCATCATGATAAATGCATAAAATGCTGTTATTCTAATTGTCTAAGTGGATTTGCCCTGATTTATCTCCTCATAGTTTTGTCTTTCTGTCTGTGACCATGGTGTAAATGAATGGCATTTAAAAAAGAACTAGGGGAAAAAAAAAAATATATATATATATATTTATATTCATTTATATATATATACATATTTTTCCCCCCAAACAGTGTACTTAGTGAAGTCAAATGTCTGCCCTGGCCACAATATAGTGAAGCTGAAGTATTGTGGCTGTAATTACATCAGTCATACACTTCTCTAGGGCTACTTTCTAGCTGTAAGAACAATGTTAGGTTTTAACAGTTTCACCAGAGACCTAAAGGCCAGGCAGCCTAAAGATCCCTTAAAGAAAAGTTTGCCAAGAGCTTCTCTGGACTATTGGAACCTGAGACAATGGTCTCAGATCAGTTATGCCCTCTGATTACCAAGGGCATTGGAAGTTAAATTGGACCAGATACTTATTCCTGGAGCTATAAATGTAACACTGACATGGACCATTTTTTCTTATGACATTAGACTGACACCTTTTCTGAATCTAAGACCACAGCACTTAACTGACCACTTGTCATTTCAGCTTGGACATACCAAGTCATCAACTTCTCTTCCTTTTCCCAGATATTAATCTTAACTGTCTTCTGGTCATTCCTTCAAATTGCTGCCACAGAAAGCTTTGAGGAGATAAAATTGACATGGATGTCTTAGAACTGATTAAAATCTGCAAGCACCACAAACTACTTAGCATGGCTTGAAATAAGCTTCATGAGATGGATCAAACCTTAGATCCAACTGATTAACAAACTCACTATTTGAAAGTCATCTCTTGCTTCAAGGACTTCACATAGTAGCCCATTATCTCAACCTCTGCCTGACCAAAGGCTCATTCAAAGTATCATCTACCAAGAAAATATTCTAAATTTACCCTGATCCCAATGTAGGTAAGGCATCCCACATCTTATAATCATATACTGTCATGACAGTATAACCTTACACTGAAATAGTTTTATTTACTTTTCTCAATGATGTATTTAAAAGGTAAGCTTTTTAAGGATAGTGTCTTATTTTATTTTTATTTAATTTTCAGTTTCTCAGTGCTTAAAAAAAAGAAAGTACTTATTGAATACTGAATGAGCAGAGAGTACTGAATCTGCTTTGGTGAGAAACAAGCGCCTAGTGGAAAATAATTCTTGCACGGAAGTTTCAGAATGAGAAAAAGCTATTTTTGTGATACATGTACCAATTAACAATAGCTTCTTTGACTTTTCTCTTCTAAAACCATTAACTCTAAATAATGTGGGTAATTTTTGAGAAAAAGTGAATAAAACAATGACCAACTGAACAAAATAAATTCTAGAACTTTTCATCTTATCAGCAATCAATATTTAAATTATATAAGATATTGTTTTACCACAACACTATTTTGTGGAAAAAGGAAATTTACATCTACTCCTTAAAAAGTTTATGAACTGAGAAACAAAATTTTATCCTCCCTGCAAATATTATTAACATAGTTACTAGAGAGCTCTACTTTTATAATTGAGAAGCTATAATTACAGTTTGCATGTTCAAAATAGCTTATTACCAACATTTTACAGATGAGGAAACATAAATACACAAGTAAGTTAAGCCATCTATTTCAAGGCTATAAGGTAAGTATAAGTGCATAAATTCTCATCTCCTTACCAGGACTACTGCTTAAAATTAGGATTTTAGTTATCATAGTTTTTCTTTATAAAGTTTTCAACAGTAAGGTAAGAGCTATTTGTATAATAATACACCAAAGAATTACCTGGGAGTCCTTTATTATTGCACAAGAGCCTGTAAGAAATGTGTATATCTTAGAAAAATCACAAAAACCAATTTTTAGCCTAAATAGTCACATTTGTAACAGACTATAATAATAAAGCTTGCTAACTCTAACAGCCTAACAGATTACAACAAAAGGCTCTGCTTCCAAAAATAGATTCCATTTTGCTGTCTGATCCACATCTTTCACCAAATATGGTGAATTTTTTATCTTAGCTATCTAATAATTTCAAAGCTTCCAGTTACTTTTCTAGCTTTCCCATAGAATTTCTAGCCACGTAAGTTGTAATATCTTTGAAAAAAGCATCCCATCTTTGAAAACAAACAAGTAACAATAGATCATTGTGGCAAAACACATTACTTATTTCTTAATAAGGAACAATCTGAAACAAGTTTTTCTTAACTCAGAAATCATATAATTAAATACCAAATAAAATGAGAGGAAAGGTGAATTGAGACTGGGAAGAAATTATTTTAATGAAAAATTAGGATAGCCTTTTAAATATTTGATGCTTTAATTTCTAGCTACCAAGAGTTGTAACAGGTACATCTTTCTTATGATGAAGGTCCTCCAAGGAAAGCCAGGTAAAAGACACTTCCTAGAAATTCTGCTAAATGACTCTGCAAACAGAAACTTTCAACTTCAATATGTTCACTGGATCAATATGTTCATTGTTAGAACGCCAAAGTTGTAAGCGAAGAAAAATCAAAAGCAAAAAATGGGAAGTAATACATACTCCAGAAAATTGTTCTCTAAATAACTTGTAGTGCTAAACACACAAACTTTTTTTTTAAAACAATATCTGAAAATTGGTCAATTTCTGCTTCTTTAGAATGAATCTACATGCTTTCACAATATGTTTGTTTCTGGGTATGAGGGGCAGAAAAGTGAAACAGACTAATTCTGATCCTTATAACACTAACTTTAACAAGATCAAAAGTCTAGGAAATTCCTCTTTGCTGTCATTCACTGACAGAAATGTATCTAATAGTGCCCAGCAGGAGGTGCAACCTTGAAAAACACCAAGGGACATCACAATAAAGCACCACGGAAGTAAAGGACAAGTATTTCTGGGGAAAGAACAGAATGCGCCTACAGCAGAGATATGAAAACCGGGCAAAGAACACAGCCAGAAAAGATAACATTGACAGATACAAATATTAGGGTAGAAGTTCAGAAAATATATTTATAAATGAAATTTTATTTATATAAACTTCAGATTGAGCAAACATGTTAAGGATGAAGAATTTATGATCCTAAAAAAAAAAAAAAATCGAATGCATACTGCTAATGCAGAATGAAAATTTTAAAGTATCAGTTTACCTAAACAATACCTATTAATCAAAGAAGTTACCTCGGGTCTTCCTTCATGGTCCAGTGGTAAAGAATATGGCTTGCAATACAGTGAATCAGTTTCAATCCCAGGTAGAGGACTAAAAGATCCTACATGACCTGCAGCAACTAAGCCAACAGGACTTGATACAGCTATTCATTAAAAAAAAATAAATAAATAAAGGTCACCTCAGTTCTTCCTGATTATATTAATATTGCCAACAAAATATTTAGCAGATTCAACTCAGCTGAGTGTGTCTGGTGATGTGAACAATATATTGGAAAGTATTTGTATCAAATTGGGGTACATGTATCTAAGGGAGGGTGCTACAGACTGAAAGAGTGTGCTCCTAAAATGTATGTGTTGAAAAAGAAAGTGATGGTACTTGCAGTTTGAGTTTTTGGGATTAGGGTGATTTGGTCATCAGGGTACAGACCTCGTGAATGGGGTTGTGACTTTATAAATGAGACTCCAAATTAATTCCCTGCCTCTTCCACCTGGTGACTCAGACGGTAAAGCGTCTGCCTACAATGCAGGAGATCCGGATTCAGTCCCTGGTTCAGAAAGATCCCCTGGAGAAGGAAATAGCAAACCACTCCAGTACTCTTGCCTGGAAAATCCCATGGACGGAGGAGCCTGGTGGGCTACAGACCATGGGGTTGCAAAGAGTCGAACTCGACAGAGCGACTTCACTTTCACTTTTCACTATCCACAATGTGAGGTTACAATGAGAAGGTTATCCATGAACCAGGAAGAAATTCCTTATGTAGGAGACACAGAATTAGGATGCCATGATCTTCGACTTTTCAGTCTCCAGAACTGAGAAATGAATTTCTGTTTTTTATAAGCCACCCATTTTTGTTATGATAGCCTGACTAGATTAATACAATGAGATGCAGAATATTTATGTAATTTTTAATATCTGACATAAAACAGTGTACAAAAGGAAAAATAATTCAAAGGTTTCAAAAATAATAATGCTCTAAAGTTATTTAACATTACTTTCCTCTATCAAGCTATCAGTATCCTTCTAGAAGGTACTGTGATATTTGTAATCCTCTGTTGCAAAGATTCTAATTTCACATATCTTTAATAAACCTCTGTAAGATAAACAGTCATTCACAGCTGCAGAGTTGTGAAACAGTCAATTAACAAATGACCATCTCTAGGAGAACAAAGAAGATAACTCACCTTTCTGATCTTTGGTCACAGTGTTTCTTATTTTAAGTCAAATAAACTTGACAAATAATAAGTTTGCGGATTTAGGGAATCATAAGCTGTTAAAGTAATGTCCCCAAGAGGTAAGTAGCTAGATAGGTAGGTAGGTGGGTAGGTAGGTAGGTGGATAGATGGACAGACAGACAGATTGAAATGGGTAAAGAGAAAGTGTTAAGAATATTAAATAGGCTTTCGGTTCAAGATGGCAAAGTAAAAGGACTTGCATTCATCTCCTCTTGTGAGAGCACCAAAATCACAACTAACTGTTGAATAGCCATCAATAGGAGAATGCTAGAACCCACCAAAAAATACACCTCACTTCCAAAGACAAAGAAACCACAGCAAAATGTTAAGAATGGCACAATCATGATAAAATCAAATCTCATACCTGCCTGGTGGGTGGCCCACAAACTGGAAAACAATAACACCAAAGAAGTTTTCTCACGTTTGTGAAGGTTCTGAACCCCATGTAAGGCTTCTCAGCCTAGGGATCTAACAAAAGGACTGTGAATCCCCAGGGAATCTGACCTTGAAGGCAAGTAGAATTTGATTATATGACCTCAACAGGACCAGGTGAGGTTTGTGCCAGTCTTAGAGGGCACAAACAAAATCTTGCACGCACCAAGACCCAGAGGAAAGGAGTAGTGACCCCACAGGAGAGAGAACCAAGGCTACTTGTTAGAGTTGGAGGGTCTCCTGTGAAGGTGTGGGCTCACCATGGGGATGAGGGCACTGGCAACAGCAGTCCTGGAAGGTCCCTCTTGGAGGGTGCCATTAACCCTACCATAGAGCCCATAGATCCCAGGGCTGGGTGGCCTCGGGCCAAAAAACTAACAGGGAGGGAGTACAAACCCACCCATCAACAGACCATTGGACTAAAGCTTTACTGAGCAAGGCCCTGCCCACCAGAGCAAGACCCAGTTTTTTCCATCACCAGCCCCTCCCATATCAGGAAGCTTACACAAGACTCTTATCAGAGGGCAGACAGAAGAACCACAATCCCATAGTAGCTAGAACAAAAACCACATTACAGAAAGTTAATTAGGGTGAAAAAGCAGGAAGTTATCTCCCAGATGAAGGGACAAGATAAAGCCCCAGAAAAACAACTAAATGAAGTGGAGATAGGCAACCTTCAAGAAAAAGAATTCAGAATAATGATAGTGGAGATAATCCAGGATCTCTGGAAAACAATGGAGAAGATGCAAGAATTGCTTTCCAACTACCTAGAAAAACTAAAGAACAGAGATACCCTAGAAGGAATTCATAGCAAAACAACTGAGGCAGAAGAAAAGATAAATGACTTGGAGGACAGAATGGTGGAAATCACTGATGCAGAACAGAATATATAAAAAAGAATGAAAAAAAAAAAAAATGAAGATAGCCTAAGAGACATCTGGGACAATATTAAATACACCAACATTCACATTATTTCTATTTCTGCTTTACTGACTATGCGAAAGCCTTTGAATGTGTGGATCCCTGCTTATTTAACTTATATGCAGAGTACATTATGAGAAATGCTGGGCTGGAAGAAGCACAAGCTGGAATCAAGATTGCCGGGAGAAATATCAATAACCTCAGATATGCAGATGACACCACCCTTATGGCAGAGAGTGAAGAGGAACTAAAAAGCCTCTTGAAGAAAGTGAAAGAGGAGAGTGAAAAAGTTGGCTTAAAGCTCAACATTCAGAAAACTAAGATCATGGTATCTGGTCCCATCACCTCATGGGAAACAGATGGGGAGACAGTGGAAACAGTGGATGACTTTATTTTTCTGGGCTCCAAAATGACTGCAGATGGTGACTTCAGCCATGAAATTAAAAGATGCTTACTCCTTGGAAGGAAAGTTATGACCAACCTGGATAACATATTAAAAAGCAGAGACATTACTACAAAGGTCCATCTGGTCAAGGCTATGGTTTCTCCAGTGGTCATGTATGGACTGTGAAGAAAGCTGAGTGCCGAAAAATTGAAGCTTTTGAACTGTGGTGTTGGAGAAGGATCTTGAGAATCCCTTGGACTGCAAGGAGATCCAACCAGTCCATCCTAAAGGAGATCAGTCCTGGGTGTTCATTGGAAGGACTGATGCTGAAGCTGAAACTCCAGTACTTTGTCCACCTCATGAGAAGAGCTGACTCATTGGAAAAGACCCTAATGCTGGGAGGGATTGGGGGCAGGAGGAGAAGGGGACGACAGAGGATGAGATGGCTGGATGGCATCACCAACTCTATGGACATGAGTTTGAGTAAACTCTGGGAGTTGGTGATGGACAGGGAGGCCTGGCGTGCTGCGATTCATGGGGTCTCAAAGAGTCAGACACAACTAAGCGACTGAACTGAGAAGGAGAAGAGAGAGAGAACAGACCTGAGAAAATATTTGAAGCGATAATAGCTGAAAACTTCCCCAACATAGGAAAGGACATAGTTAAGCAAGTCCAGGAAGCATAGGGAGGCCCAGGTAGGATAGCTCAAGAAGGGACACACCAAGACAAATAATAATCAAACTGACAAAAATTAAAGACAAAAATAAAAAATTGAAAGCAACAAGGGAAAAATGACAAATAGCATACAAGGGAACTCCCATCAGATTATCAGCAGATTTCTTAACAGAAACTCTACAAACAAGAAGGGAATGGCATGATATGCTTAAAGTGATAAAAGGGAAGAAGCTACAACAAAGAGTACCCTATGAAGCAAGACTCTCATTCAGATTTGATGGAGAAATTAAAAGCTTTCCAGACAAGCAGAAGTTAAGAGAATTCCACAGGAGCAAACTAGCTTTACAACAGATGCTAAACAAACTTCTCTAGGCAGGAAACTCAAGACAAGGAAAAGACCTACAAAAAATAAACCCAAGACAACTAAGAAAATGGTAATAGGATCATACATAACAATAATTACCTTAACTGTAAGTGGATTAAATGCACCAATCAAAAGACATAGACTGGCAGGGAATATGTGTATTTATGCACTTCCACTTACCACATCACTCTGCTTGACCACACAAATTGCATGTAATCATTTTATATTGTTAGGTTAATCATGTTCCCATTATGGTTTGCAATTGTAATTGCTTTTATTTTCTGTCTGGCTATTGATTGTGAAAATTGATAAACATCTTTCACTATTGTGAAAAAAAAAAAAAAAAGAATATTGAATAGGGTCACAGATAGCATAAATTTTGGTATGAACTCAAAAACAGAGAGCTTAAAATTTGAGTAACTCTAAAGAAATTAAAGACTTAAGTGGATAGAGAAAGAAGGTAAGGAAAGAAACACAGAGTAAGAAAATGCCAAATGACTAATTATAAGACATATAAATCCAAATAGATTCTAAAGAGTTTTTTTTTTATCCACTTCAATTTGGTAATTAAATTTTAAAAGTCCAAGGACAGATTGAGTTATCTATGTTAATATAATTATGACAATACAAATATACACAAAATCTTATTCTGTGGGCAGAAGGCAGAGAAAAGTGCATTGACCATGAAAAACTGCACAATGGTATGAAGTTTATCCCTTGTAAGATCAAATTTAGTTAATGAAGCCACTTACTTTCTTTCCCTGTTGGTAATACATGAATTGCCAACCTATGGCACAATATATACACACATATGCATTTGTATAAATATGTACATATGCAGTATGAACACACACAACTACACACACCTTTTGGTGTGTAATCATTGCGTGTGTGTGTTTTCAAAAAAGCATATGGAAAAAGCAACTGAGGACAGAAACAAAATGTGAATTTCTATCAGTCAACTGATTTGTAGAATATTGAACTAAAAGTCACACTCAACCATGATACAAAGCTTTAAAAGTCTGTGCTTAAGACTCTCCTGCTTAGCTTTTATTACCATATTCAACAAGTTGAATGAAGGCAGAGAAAAGAACACAAGTACTGAAAAATCTTAATGACTTCCCTGGTGGTCCAGTGGTTAAGAATCTTCCTGCCAGCGCAGGGAGATGGGTTTGATCCCTTGTCTAGGAAAATTCCACTTGCTGAGAGGCAACTACACCCATTCACCACAACTAGTGAGCCCATGCTCTGCAACGACTGAAGCCAAGTACCCTAGAGCTCGTGCCACACAGCGAGACGAGCACACACATCACAACTAGAGAGTAAATTCCACTCTCCACTAGAGAAAGCCTGCACCCAGCAACAAAGATCCAGCACAGCCAAAAATAAATAAATAAAAGTAAAAGTAAATAAATAAATAAATGATAGTGGCTCTAGAGTAAGCACCACTGAAAGAAAAAAAAAAAAACAACACATTAAGAAAAAGAAATCTTAAGGAGACAGTTCACTTAGGAAAACTTCAGCACATTAGCAAACTTGAATTTCTAAACTATTTTTTATGTGAACAAAAAAAGGACTTATGCTCTATAGCTTGAAAAGATGAGAAGTAGAATCAACCGTACAGGTTATGTGAAAACAACCAAAACTTATAATCAGTGTCTGTAATTTATAGAGTCCCAATCGTGATAAAGGTTAAAGCTTAAATTAGATTTAAGATAGTTTACAGGCAATTTCTACCTGTTATGGCAGTTTAAACTAGTTGACTTCAAAGATCACTCCCAACTTAAAAATGTTATAATTGTGCTCCAGAACTAAGAGGAAGCTTCATAACAGTCATTATCGACACAAATACAGTTAAAAAACCATTCTGATTGACAACATATGGTACAGCAGAGCCTCATTACTTCCAGATTTCATAGTTTGCAGTTCATCCACTTGCTAAAACTTATATGTAACCCTAAAATTGATACTTGTGATGCTTTCAGAGTCATTTGTGGACATGTGTAGAACAACAAAAAAATTAAGTTGCCTCATGTACGCATTCCCAGCTTAGGTTGAAAAAGGAATCACTCTGCCTGCTGGTTTTAGCTTTCACACTCTAAAAAATGTTCTTCTTAAGGTCTATTAGTGCCACATTTTTGCATTCCTGTGCTTTAAATGGGCCATTCTTTAAAATGGGCCCAAGCATCATAATAAAGTACTAAGCACAGGAAGACGGGAAATCTGCCTTAAGAAGAAAACACATATGTAAAATAAACTTTGTTGAGAGGTGTGTTACAATGCTTTTGGCCTTGAGTTTAATATTAATGAGTCGACAATATATATTAAATGTAGTTTCTTCAAATAGAAACATGCATAAACAAGGTTATATACTGATCCATTCATTGACAAAAATGTTGTGACAAGAGACTCACAGGAATCCCCCCTGTATTTTTTCCAAGAAGCAAGGGTTCATTGTTATTTAGTTGCTTGATCATGTCCAACTCTTTTGTGACCCCATGGACTGTAGTCCAAAAGGCTCCTCTGTCCATGGGATTTCCCAGGAAAGAATACTGAAGTGGGTTTCTTCTCCAGGGTATCTTCTCAACCCTGGGATCAAATCTGTGTCTCCTGCATTGCAGGCAGATTCTTTGCTGCTGAACCACCAGGGAAGCCCTAACCAAGGGATCACTACATCAGTGTTCAGAAACTTCACATTTTATAACTAGTGCTAATAATGAGAATGGACTGCATTTCCCTACATAAAGCTAAGAGTGAACATATAAATATCTCCAAAGGTGCGTGTAGTTAGGAAGTGGGAATGATCTAGGTTAAAATTAGCTTCACAAATGAATACGTTATGGCCTGGTATTCCTAGTGCATGCTTTGTGAACTGGTTCCTAGCTCTGCGATGGAAAGTCTTGCCATACTCCAGATATATAAGTAACTTTCTATGTCACACCCTTATTCCCACAGTATGAGATCAAAATATCTAGGGAACTAGAGATAATGTTGTAGCATGTAAAATATTTTCTTTTAGCATTTGTATCTTTATAGTGAAGCTATAACCATCATTCAACCAGGTGGCCATTTATTAGTGCCAAATTGAGATCAGTAAATCTGAGCCTCTGGCTGCCTGCCCTTGATCACAGAGGAAAACACGCACTGTTCAGTGTATGTTCTTTGAAACCTCCAAGCCAGACTTTTCATATGGCTGTTATGAAGGCTGAGAAATCCAAAGAGTTGTTAAACAATTGTTAGCACTGGTTGCAATACCCAAAACTTACTGTAAGTACTTACAGAGCAACAAGCTAGTCAAATCCACACTCTTGCTCAATTATAAACAACATTAAAAAATAAAATTCCAGTCTGCAATTGCACCAATAGCTGTATAACTTCTGAGATTTGCTCCTCAGTATCTTCACCTGTTAAACTTTTTCCTTTAGTCCTGTACTTTAAGTATTTAAAAGGGAACATTATGATCATAAAATTGTGGTTCCAGTAAACATATTTGCTATATTAAAACTGGCAGCAAAATCTTTTATCAATTTACACTAGGGGCTTAAAATGTGAACAAAAGATTATCTTTACATTTATAAACTTATTCTAATAGAAAGATACTTTTTGGAAGATCATGATAGGTGACAGGGTTACAAAAGATAATATCCTTCACTTGATTATCTGAATCTCATAAAAATATCATACTGTACTTCAACTAGATTGAAAGTAAACCTTTATGAAAAACAACAGATAAGGAAGGCTTAGTTAGATTCCATTCTATTGTGAAATCTACATATTTCCTTTTCCTATGAAGAACACATTAAGAAGATACAGCCCACTTGCAAAAGACAGAACCCCTACACCGAAAATCAAGTTAAAAGGTCCCTTGCAATTTTACATATGGAAAAATTAAGTTCACAGTCAAATAAAATGAAGTTCATCATGAAGAGAAACTAAGAAATAGATTTCAGAATGTTCTTTCCTTGGTAGTCAGCAACAACTTTCTGGTACTGAGTGCCACTGCCTTTAACTTTTTCTTGAATTATCAAATAAAAATGAACCCCCCCAAAAAAAAATTAAAAAAAAAAAATGAACCCAGCACCACCCATTTCATTATAATATATCAGAACCATATTGTTGGTTTAGGTTTTTTGAAATTTCTATATATCATTTTGGATATATGTGTATATAAACCTACACAGAATATTAAAGAGCAGAGGTATCACTTTGCCGACAAAGGTCTGTATAGTCAAAGCTATGGTTTTTCCAGTAGTCATGTCTGGATGTGAGAGTTGGACCATAAAGAAGGCTGAGCATCGAGGGATTGACGCTTTGGGGTCTGGTGTAAGAGAAGACTTTTGAGAATCCCTTGGACTACAAGGACACTAAACCAGTCCATCCTAAAGGAAATCAGTCCTGAATATTCATTGGAAGGACTGATGCAAAAGCTGAAGCTTCAATACCTTAGCCACCTGATGCAAAGAACTGACTCATTGGAAAAGACCCTGATGCTGGGAAAGATTGAAGGCAGTAAGAGAAGGGGCTGACAGAGGATACAACACATGGATAAAATATACAAAGTGTGGCTTTACTTAATAGGAGAAATGCATAACAGTTTTTACCATTAAAGTCACTGAATGAATGACCTAGCTTTAAAAAAAAAAAAAATTAAAGCAGTATAAAAAAAACCTGCCAAAACCTGTTTTTTTTTTTTTCAGTTAGTCTAATTAAGACCAGTCCAGAAATAACAGTTGAAGAGACAGTATGTATGTATTATAATAATGTCCTTTTTATACAGGTAAACTAACTATAAGGTGAAACACAGATTAGGGAAATTAAGCACACTAATATTTTTGAGTTGCATCATTATTTCCTCATAATCATACTTCAAGCATTAATAAGGCAATTTAACTTAATTTTTAAAACCTGTCATTTGCTACTCCTCTAAAGAAGACAAGTTTTATATCCAATTTATATTTTAAGCATAAAGATGATCTGCTTTTTTTTTTTCCAAATCTGTATAGTGTTTTTATTTAAGTAAATTTGGTATTATCCACAACTGCTCTGAAACTTTGGACATATAAAGTGAAAAATACCACCAAGAAGCAGGTCTAGGAAGGTAGACACACCAGATCATGTTCGAGCCGAAAGGCCTTGGACATGCATCTGCTAATAATTAACTAAAACATTGGTTGTAGTCTCTTACATCACTGGAGCTGTCATCATTTTTCTCAATTCCCTTCAAGCGATTAAAAACCTATCATTTTGATCAGTCCAAGGACAAATAACAAAAAATCAGAAAACTCATCACAGAATAAACAAGGATTATTAATTAGACATTTGCTTTCCACACCTTTGAAATTTCGGCAATCTTTGACTAACTTTAAATAATCCAGATGGCAGAAAGCAAAAAGGAACTAAAAAGTCTCTGGATGAGGATGAAGGAGGAGATTGAAAGAGCTGGCTTAAAAACACAATATGAAAGAAACTAAGATTATGGAATCCAGTCCCATCCCTTTATGGAAAATAGAAGGGGGGAAAGTGGAAGCAGTGACAGATTTCCTCTTCTTGTGCTCTAAAATCACTGTGGATGGTGACTGCAGCCATGAAATTAGAAGACAGCTCTTTCTTGGCAGGAAAGCTATGACAAGCCTAGACAGTGTGTTAAAAAGCAAAGACATCACTTTGCCAACAAAGGTCCGTATACTCAAGGCTATGGTCTTTCCAGTAGTCATCTACAGATGTGAGAGTTGGACAATAAAGAAGGCAGAGCTCAGAAGAATTGATGCTTTCAGATTGTGGTCCTGGAAAAGACTCTTGAGAGTCCTTTGGAAAACAAGGGCATCAAATTAGTCAAGCCTAAAGGAACTCAACCCTGAATACTCTTCGGAAGGACTGATGCTGAAGCTGAAGTTACAATACTTTGGCCACCTGATGCAAAAAGCTGACTCATTGGAAAAGACCCTGATGCTGGGAAAGATTGAAGGAAGAAGGAGAAGGGGATGACAGAGGACGAGATGGTTGGATGGGATCATCAATTCACTGCACATGAACTTGGGCAAACTCTGGGAGATGATGTTGGACAGAGAAGTCTGGTGTGCTGCAATCCATGGGGTCTCAAATAGTCAGACATGACTTGGTGACTGAACAACAACAAATAATCTAGGTTCTTCTACAGAGAAATGAATTCCCACACATGCTTAAAAGCCAGTGGTGAGAACAAGAAGCCAGAGGAATGGTCAAAATTCTCAATCATGGAAGGAAATAATATATTAATCTTTATTATGGACAAGTGTTAGGTATAATCCCCAACAATTGCTTTCAGCATGTATTATTATCCTGTTTTATGGATGAAGAAACTGAGACTTGGAAAGATTAAGCAACTTCCATAAATTTACCTACAGCTAGAATTCACACCCAGGTGACCTCAAAACCAAATGTAACTTTCTTTGTACTACAGAGCAGTCACATTTGAATTAAGCAAATCTCAACTGCTGGAAATTCTCTTAGTTCACATATTTTAAAATTATATTAATCTCAGAAATTCTAACATTTGCTAAGAATCAAATAGTCTCAAAGGTGTAGAATAAATTAATAAACTGTGTTTGCTCTTTTAGCTGGCTAACAAATATACAGGGTTGGCTAAAAAGTTTGTTCCAGAAGCTCTTGCAAAAACTCAAATGAACGTTTTGGCCAACCTAATATTTGCCATCCTCCATAGGGATCAGTTTCAAATTATATTAGTCTTAAATCAAAGCCAGTCTTCAGCAACAACACACTCTTATAGAATGTCACCAACCTATATATCATGTTGCCTCAATTATTTTAGATAAAATTAGCTCCTGACAGTTGTTTGCTCTTATGTAGAAAGATTTTTTAAAATGTCTCCAGGGAATGAATTTTTCTGGATGAACAAATCTTTATATATTCTAAATTAGTTTAAAAGTTTTTGATATATCCAGAAATAATAAAATTTATTTTAAATCAGCAAATCATTCTCTACACATTTTGATGTTATGTTAATATTAAGGGAAGAAAACAGGATATAATATTGCATGTAATATTTATATGATTTCAACTAAAACCAAAAAAGCAGTTTAAAAAAGACTGAAAAGAAATATTTTAAATTTTAAATGTCTTAAGTTATAGGCTTTAGGGGAATTTTAACTACCTTCCCACTTACCTAAATACAAAGAAATCTTAACTGAAATCAGGCTTTTACATGTGTCTCTTAATGAGTGATCAAGTAGTAATCAATGCTGTCTTTATCATTTGCAAACGTTGAGGTTTGCTGTAAATACAGTCTAAATGTATTTATTCAAAATATCAGTAAAAACCGTAACTAATTAAACTACTCTTGTCATAACACATACAATATTGACACTTGAAATAAGGGAACTTCGAAAATTGGTGAAAATATATTTATTAGGATGTATTTATACTGATCTTGGCAGGCACTCTTCAAACTTAGAGAGTTAAAGTGGAAATGTGATGTCTGTGCCAAATTCCTTCAGAAATGTTACACACTCTAATACAGTGTACATGACAAGCCTGAAGTGTTGAAATGAAGCCATTTGAATTATCTGAGCACACACACAAAAAAAGGAATCTGGAAAATTACCTAACAACTGAAACATCCTATTCACATTTTCTGGAATCTTATAATGCTGAAAGTATGTTCAGCAGGTCCCGAGTTTACACTAATTTGCAAGCTTTAGAACAATATAACAATTTCGAAGAATAGGTTACATTTGGTGGATGTATCACTAATAAAATATGATTTTAACAGAAGAAAAAGAACTTTAGCCTTAATTTTGTTACTTTTGTGTTACAATTCTTAATATAACATTAATATATAGTGTCATATTAAGGTACATTTAGAGATAATAGCAGGAAACAAGGGTCATAGTTCATTCTTTGTTCTTTGTAACCAAGCATGGAATGAGCAAATAAAACAATCTAATTCCTTTTAGAACATTTCTGAAGGAAAAAAAGGAGTTTACATCAGCCAGTGTGCTTTGGCTAATGACTTTCATAGGTTCACTTCAGGAAGTTGGAATCAAGGTGTTTTTCCATGGAAAACCCACACCTTTATGACTTTCCACTCTCCTTCCCCTAAATGGCCCACCGCTGACCACTAATAGTTCAAAACCTATGCTTTAAAGTGACCCTGTAGCACTCACAACTAGGACTTGCAGTAAGTTGATCTTTATTACCACCACTTTCCACCCCCACAGTCAGTACTATCTCTTTCCTCCCAGTGTTCCTTTTTCCTTGTCCAGCAACTACTCCAAATGATCTAGGAGCAATGCTTTAACCATTAAGGTGGCTCCTGATACCTGATCATATCAAGTGTCAAAATATTAGTTACTACCGGAGATACTGAAGATTACGGTAGTGGACTATGGTTCATGCATGCTAAGTCACTTCAGTCATGTCCAACTCTTTGTGGCCCCATGAACTGTAGCCCGCCAGACTCCTCTGTCCATGGATTCTCTGGGCAAGAATAATGGAGTGGGTTGCCATGCCATCCTCCAGAGGATCTTCCCAACCCAGGGATCAAACTTACATCTCATGTCTCCTGCATCAGCAAGTGGGTTCTTTAGCACTAGCACTACCTGGGAAGCCCAGTGGACTATCTCTCCCAGGCACAGTCCTATCTCTCTTTTGGAAACAATTGCCTTCCCACCTCTGCTTTCTCTTGGGAATCTCTTCTCCAACTCTGCATTCCTACTGGAGCTAGAAATAGTAGTAGAATATTGAACCAGACTCAGCTAATGATAAACTGGTTTGTATTTTGTCTCTGAAGCTAGTTTGTAAGAATTGAAACTACTAGAGTTGCTTAGATTACTAAACCATACATCCAGGGTGGACAACATTCAACATCCAATCTAAACCTGAGAATCAATCTTAATGTTGTGACATGAGATTCACTACCTGAAAAGGCTGCTTCTCTCCACATACATCTCTTGCACAAATTCTCACATTCACCACATCTGTTATTATGACAGAGCAAGTTTGTTTTTTTTTTTTTGGCCCCTTTTGAAATATTAGTGTCCACTGTATGGGAAACATGGGTCTCTGATAGCAGAGTTAGTCTTATTGATCAGCAGCTGCCTTTATAATATGATTTGAGGTACAAAAAGTCCAAGCTATGTGACTTGATCCAGAAATCAAAGAGACTAATAATTTTACTAAAGATCCATTTCTGTATGTTAAGCAGCATTTTCTAAAGACTTCATTTTTAATGTAAATTCTATAATGAATGTAGAACATTGACTGCTATTTTTTCCTAGGATTTGTGATTTATTTTGTTTATCAAATTGCTTTGTGATATTAAGAGAGATCATGAAAACTTTGAAGAGAAAAGCAGCTATCCAGAAATTTTAAAAATACTAGAAATGCTCTCTGCCATTTCACAGTTTTGCTCCCAGCTCATTTGCAGGATACGCTTAATATGTAGGTTGCAAGCTAGGAAGTATTGCATTTAGAATATGGGTCAAGTTCAAGAATGACCCTGTGGTCCAGTGAATATTTCACTACAGTTCAGAGTCCTACATAGATTTGGAACTTCTTTAGGATAAGACAGACCTTAAAGGATCTCTGTAGAGATCTGAAATACCGGAGATGCTAGGCCACAATGCTAACATAGATGCAGAACTACAAAACAGTTTAGAAATGAGATAAATATACCTGGTGGGCCAGGAATTATCTTGAAATAATTCATCTTGGCTCATCCAACAGGGTGAAAGTTGGTAAAAAAGAGATTTAGTGTGTTCCTTTTGACATATACCAAAAGAAAATTTAAAGAGTAATAACCATTATTGGGGCTTCCCTGGCGTCTCAGGTAGTAAAGAATCTGCCTGCAATGCAGGAGACTGGGTTAGATTCCTGTGTGGGGAAGATCCCCTGGAGAAAGAAATGGCTGCAAACTCCAGTATTCTTGCCTGGAGGATCCCATGGATAGAGGAGCCTGATGGGATACAGTCTATGGGATCGCAAACAGTCAGACTCAACTGAGTGACTAACACTTTCACTTTTTTTTTCAGCCCATTACACATCTATGTATTATTTTACCATGTTTCTCAAATAAAACAATAAGAAAAAAATCAAACAGCATTTATAAAATATCTAATCAGGGAAGTCTTTGGTCATCCAGTGTTTAGGACTCTGCACTTTCACTGCCTTGAGCCTGGGTTCAATCCCTGGTCAGGGAATTAAGATCCCCTAAGCAATAAATAAATAAAATAAAATACCTAACCAATACAGTGTCAGATGCTTTTCTCTTTGTGATTAGTCATCTCATAAGACAGAGTTAAGAATCTGTAAGCTTATAAATTAATAAGTGAACTTTATCTGCATTTGATTTCTTTTTCTTTGAACAGAGCATGGATTTGGAAAAACAACTGTATAAAGTATATTAGACTAAGAGTAAATTATAAACCAATTTGATTCCTATAGAGATATCTCCTCTGAGTCACTTTCATTAAACATATAATTAAAAAGTATTAAATTTATATTTAGTTTAGTATTGCAAAATGCTTTTTAGTAAATGAACCAAGCATTAGCTTCTTTGCCACTTAGGGGCAAAATGAAAACACTGTTTTTTCACATAATGCTATAGGAATGAGTCAGTTAAATCATAAATTCATTTTTTTAATACAGGAAAGAAATTCCAAAATTATTTTAAAATCAGTGATTTATACTTTAATATTAAAATATTATAAATTTTGTTATATTATAGTTATTGTAGCTAGATACTTTAGAATTAAAGCAGCACTTTCAAGCCAAAATAAAATAAAACAAAATACAATTCTATAAAACTGTATTGGATCAATTGCTCAAATAAAAATAATATATAAATAATTTCAGTAAAATGTTTTGTTTAATTACCTAAAGCGCCAAGAAATTCAGACAAGACTTTTGGAGGTCATTTTAATATATTATAAATGTGCTTAGTCTTTATGGACAATTACACTCATTTACATGAAAACTTTCTGTTAATGGATAAAATTATATTCTTGAAATCCATACCCTCTCATATTTTATTAAATATAATGAGATCATTAAATATTGAATACTTCCTTCAGTAGAATATTGTAAGAATATACAATATTCAATGAATTAAGTTCTGCACTTAAGTATTCATCAATTATCTTTTCAAGAATCTGTAACCCTATTAAATTTTGTCCTTAGTTCATTTCTTCTGTTTTCACATAGCTAAGTTTTCTTTTTTTATTGCCCTTTTATAATGGTTCTTTAAAAACAGGTATATGCAGAAATAATGAATGAGTTAGTTAAGAAAATAATCATAACACTTAAAATTTATAGAAGTCTTACCATATGACAGGCATGGTGTTAAGTTAAAATTTTATTTCAGTTAATTTTCATGTTAATGACATGCAGTAGATAGTCCTGTTAAACTCAACCTTATAGCACTAAAGATGAAGAAACTAAGATATATACATAAAAGCTCATGAAATTTAGTGGGAAAGAGCCAGGTTATTAAGAGTTTTAATATTGACAAAAATATGGAAATTGACATTATATAAAAAAGCATTTATTTGCACATACATGAAAAAAAAAACACTACAGAAAAGCGTAACATGAAACATTTTCCTAGAACACAAGAGGAAACTTTAAGTCATCTATCCATTACCAACAACGGGGTTTGCCCATTATAAAGCAGTTATTACTTTGCCAACAAAGGTCTGTCTAGTCAAAGCTATGTTTTTTTCAGTAGTCGTGTGGATTTGAGAGTTGGACTATAAAGAAAGCTGAATGCCAAAGAATTGATGCTTTTGAACTGTGGCATTGGAGAAGGCTCTTGAGAGCCCCTTGGACTGCAAGGGGATCCAACCAGTCCATCCTAAAGGAGATCAATCCTGAATATTCTTTGCAAGAACTGACACTGAAGCTGAAACTCCAATACTTAGTCCACCTGATGCAAAGAACTGACTCATTGGAAGAGACCCTGATGCTGGGAAAGATCGAAAGTGGAAGGAGAAATGGTCAACAGAGGAAGAGATGGTTGGATGGCATCACTGACTCAGCGGACATGAGTTTGAGTAAGCTGGGGAATTGGTGATGGACAGGGAAGTCTGGCATGCTGCAGTCCATGGGGTCACAAAGAGTTGGACACGACTAAGCGACTGGACTGAAAACACACCAAAGCAGCAAACATTTTTTTGCAGAATACATTAATTTTAATTGTCATTGCTAGTGACTTAAATTGACTTTAAACAATTACATATTTTAAAATGTTAACCTGATAAGCCATTAGAAAACCAATGCAGGCTTAAAGTCAACTACAATGAAACCTGTCCTGAAGGGCAAAATGATTGAAGGGATTTAAAACCTAGTTGAAAGCTCTATGAAATATTTTCATCAATTTTGCTTCACATGATTAATAATTATTTTTTTTTAAATCTGATGCCATTTAACATAGAGATAACTAAGTTTTAAAGCCATATGAGACTTCAGATATGGTACAATACATCTACTTGTTTTTCACATTAAAAAAAACTACATTTGTGCTCCAAGCTTGTGTAAACAAGAATTCTGCAATAGCCAGGAATGGCACCTTAACCAAGACACTGTACTGCCTCTACTTTGTCTTTATTCCTATCTATTTCCCCAAGCCTAGAACTATATCTAGAACCTAGCAGATGTTCAAAACACATTTCCTAAATTATCATTTTTTTTAATGACAACAATTTAAGCAGATGGAGAGATTAACCACATCCTTTATTTAAGTAAGGTAACAATATATAGATAATATAGGTCTTTAAGACTAAATAAAAAATTTTATGGGAAAGGATTACTGAGTCAAAAATATAATAACCAACATGTTCAAAGCTTACTAAAAGTTTGAATAAAAGGAGCTATGTAAGCAAATTAATTCAGTTAAATATAACTTTGACTGAGAGTAGAGAGATAAATAAGGCAAAAGCTAAAGAAATGTAGGTGTTCAAAATAGCAAATGAGAATATTGAAACAAAAGAACCTAAAGTAAACTGTACAATAATATTGTGTGATCCTAAAAATGTAATCTAGGTTGAAAAAAGTTAAATTTATATCATGGCGACCAGTTTTTACTGAAAATGTACTATATGTTGGGACTGTGCAAGGTGTTAGGACAGAGCAATGCATAAAATAGCTAAAAACCCTGGCCCTAATGAGATTATAAAGAGACAAGAATTCTATAACTATTAAGTTACAAAAATAATACTGGTGAGCAATGGCTAGAATTTGGCCTAAGGTCAATCTATCAAGGATGCTGCAAAGGAAAAGAAAACAGAGGTAGTAGATAAAATGTATATCGTGGAGGTTGTTACCAAATCAATGGACACTAAGATCTGGCATCTAACTAAAATGTTCTAGAGGAGAAGGAAATGCTCCTCTCAGAAACTGAAAGTTTCTCAGTTTCTGCAATGTTTTTCAGAAACTGAAACAAGTAGGCAGAAGATCCAAAAGTAGCATCTCTCCATCCATCCTAGCTCTGATTATGTGGTGGTCAGTAAGTGGGTGGGGAGCATGTGTTTTGTTTTTTTCATGTTCACAGCTCCAAATCAGAATCCTCCCAGGAGATAATTTTCATCATTCTACCCCCAGATAAGGGCTACATTCAATGAGTTTATGAAGCACGCACACACACCCGCAGGGGGGAATGGGGCTCATTTATCCTTATCAGTTCCAGCAATTAGGAAAACAGATGCATCATAGAACAGTTGTGGTACATTAGTAGACGGTAAGGCACTGCATGGTCTAGGGAGTTGGGGAGACAGCTGGGCTAGGCATAAACAAATATGAGTTGCTGACTGCTTGAAAAGTTCTATAGACACCATAACTTTTAACAAACACACATTAATAATCACAGTTAACACTATTGTGGCTATATAATCAACACAATCAGGTCAGATTATCTCATTTTAATTCAAATCACACCACCTCCTGAAGGCCTACCAAGTTCAAGCAGATTACAAAACAGAAGAAAGGAGTAAAACTGGCAAGCTAGCCTTTAGCAGGCATGTCAGCTGGCGAAGAAGACTATGATTAAGTCTACTCAGAGTCCTCTAGAAGAGAAATTCAGAGTGTCAGAGAAAATTTCCTAAGAGAATTGGAGCTGAACTTTAGTTTTCCTTCACAGTTAGTATAGAAAACCCTTTATACTCAGCAAATTATCCTGCATTGCACAAAAAAGCAAAGATTAGCAATTTAAAATGGCATCTGGTTGGCAGCGTTCCTTGTTCAGTTTCCCAAATTCCCAGGACAAACATCAAAAGACACCGCCTCACTGAGGTCATCCAGTGAGTCAGGCTATGACACAAATACCCACTTCTAGAATCAAGAAAAATTGTTCTATTCCATACAAAACCAATGGATCTGGAATCCAAATGTACTTAGTGACCCAACCACACCTATCTTAAGGTAGGTAGGAAGTCTATCATCCTTCTTCAAATATCTGGTCTCTGATTTAGAAATACAAGGTCAATTCCAAACAGAAGAACAGAAATACCTTTCTAATGCAGTTTGTTGTTCAGTTGCTAAGTCATGCCCGAGTCTTTGTGACCCCATGGACTGCAGCAGCCAGGCTTCCCTGTCTTTCACTATCTCCCAGAATTTGCTTAAATGCATGCCCGTTGAGTTGATGATACCACCCAACCACATTATCCTCTGTTGCCCCCTTCTCTCCTATCCTCAATCTTCCCCAATGAGGTAGAAATTTCTAGGCAGCCAGTATAGGGCTCTGAGACCTAGGTTTTGTTTTCAATAAATACCTACTCCATTAACCTAAAGTTATACCCTTTACTCCATATTTCCAGAATGTATCCTTGGTCTAATAAATTATCAACATTCAGATCCAGGGAAGGACAGTAACTAACTTCTGTTCCATATGCCTGGAGGTAGGTGTGGAGGCGGGGGGAGAGACTGGTGATCATTAATCTGTAGCCCATATATCTGGTCCATTGCAAAATGGTCAGGGTGCATGAAAAAGGGTGGTGACTTAATCTGAGGATCAAGAGAAGCCATAAAGATGTTCAGCTAAACATCTTGACCTTTAAACTAATTGGTTAAAGATAATGATTTTTAAGGACAGGAGCCAACCAAAAATGTGCAAATTAATACTGGTAAGGATATAAACTTTTGTAAGTCCTGCCTCTGAGAGACTCTTTACCCCCTCTCAGTGCCTATGTTGAGAACTTTGTACTTTCTTTCTCTTTAATATATCCTATTCACTTGCTACCATGAGTATTTGCATATTTGTGAAGTTCATTCTTCGGCTCAGTGAACAAGCACTCAGATTCCCATTTCACCAGAATCAGGGTTGTTACTAAAAAGTCAGTTCTTTGCATTAGGTGGCCAAAATATTGGGGCTTCAGCTTCAGCATCAGTACTTCCTGTGGATATTCAGAATTTATTTCCTTTAAAATGGACTAGTTTGATCTCCTTGCTGTTCAAAGGACTCTCAAGGGTCATCTCCAGGACCAAAATTTGAAAGCATTGATTCCTTGACGTTCAGCTTTTTTTATGGTCCAACTCTTACATTTGTACATGACTATTGGAAAAATTCTAGCTTTGCAATTATGGACCTTTGTCAGTAATGTGTTGGAGAAAGAAATGGCAACCTACTCCAGTATTCTTGCCTGGAGAATCCCAGGGACAGGGGAGCCTGATGGGCTGCCATCCATGGGGTCGCACAAAGTTGGGCACAACTGAAGCAACTTAGCAGCAGCAGCAGCAGTCAGTAATGTGATGTCTCTGTTTTTTAATATGCTGTCTGATTGTCATAGCTTTTCTTCCAAGGAGCAAGCGTATTTTAACTTTGTGGCTGCAGTCACCATCTACAGTGATTTTGGAGCCCAAGAAAATAAAATATGTCACTGCTTCCATATTTTGCTCATCTATTTGTCAGGAAGTGATGGGAACAGATGCCATGATCTTAGTTTTTTGAATGTTGAGTTTTAAACCAGCTTTTTCATTCTCCTCTTTTACCCTCAGCCAAAAGGCTCCCTAGTTCCTCTTCATTTTTTTTGCAATTAGAATGGTGTCATCTGCATATCTGAGGTTGCTGAGATTTCTTCCAACAAACTTGATTCCAGCTTGTGATTCATGCAGCCCAGCATTTTGTATGATGTACCCTGTCTATAAGTTAAATAAGCAGGGTGATGATATATAGCCTTGACATACTCCTTTCCCAATTTGAACCAGTCAATTGTTCCATGTCCAGTTGTAACTGTTGCTTCTTGACCCTAAAACAGGTTTCTCAGAAGACAGGTAATATGGTCTAGTATTCCCATCTCTTTAAGAATTTTCCACAGTTTGTCATGATCCACAGTGTCAAAGAGTTTAGCATAGTCAATGAAGCAGAGAAGATGTTTTTCTAGAACCCCCTTGCTTCTTCTATGATTCAAGAGATGTTGGCAATTTGATCTCTGGTACCTAAAACTTTTCTAAATTCAGCCTTCACATCTGGTAATTCTCAGTTCACATACTGCTGAAGCCTAGCTTGAAGGATTTTGAGCATTAGCTTGCTAGCATGTGAAATGAACACAACTGTACAGCAGTTTGAACATTCTTTGTCATTGCCTTTCATTGGACTGCAATCAAAACTGACATTTTCCAGTTCTGTGACTACTGATGAGTTTTCCAAATTTTCTGACCTTCTGAGTGCCGCACTTTAACAGCATCATCATTAAGAATTTGAAAAAGCTCAACTGAAATTCTATCACCTTCACTAGCTTGGTTTGTAGTAGTGCTTAAAAAGGCCCACTTGAATTCACATTCTAGGATGTCTGGTTCTAGGTGAGTGTCCACACAATCATTGTTACCTGTGTCACTAAGACCTTTTTTTGGTATATTTCTTCTGTGTATTCTTGCCACTTCTTCTTATCCTCTTCTGCTTCTGTTAGGTCTTTGTCATTTCTGTCCTTTATAGTGCCCATCTTTGCATGAAATGTTCCATTGGTATCTCCAATTTTCTTGAAGACATCTCTAGTCTTTCCCATTCTACTGTTTTCCTTTATTTTATTTATTTATTAATTATTATTATTATTATTATTATTTTTTGCATTCTCCACTTACAAAGGCTCTCTTATCTCTCCTTGCTATTCTTTGAAATTCTGCATTAAGTCGGATGTATCTTTCCCTTTCTCCTTTGACTTTTGCTCCTCTCTTTTCTCTGCTATCTGTAAGGCCTCCTTGAACATGCACTTTCCCTTCCTGCATTACTTTTTCTTTTGGACGGTTTCGGTCATCACCTCTGGTATAATGATATGAACCTCCATACATAGTTCTTTAGGTACTCTGTCTACCAGCTCTAATGCCATGACTCTATTTGTCACCTCCACTGTATAATCATAAGGGATTCAATTTAGGTCATAGCTAAATGTGAATGGTCTTCAGATTTTCCCTACTTTCTTCAATTTAAGCCTGGATTTTGCAGTAAGGATAATAATAATAATATAATAGTAATGACAATTTTGCAATAATAATCCATAGGTGTGTTAATGTGGCAAACTACTAATACTTTCCTTTCTACTGTCACTCGAGAACTGCAGTCTAATATTAGTAATGGTGGCACAGATGGAGTGGGGCCACTGCCCTGCCCACAAATTAGACACACAAAGGTACCAGTCACTAAAATAATTAGAGGGAAACTGAAACATTCTTATAACTCTGCAAGTCACATCACTAATATCTGGCAAAATCTGAATGAATACCTTGCTAGAAAAAAAGTTAATATCCAATAAAAAAAAGTTAGATAGTGAAGGACAGGGAAGCCTGGCATTTTGTAGTCCATGGGGTCACAAAGAGCTAGAATTGATTGAGTGACTGAACAACAACAAAAAAGTTAAGATCAAGTTTATTTCAAGTGGAATAATTATTGTTACTTGATAAATTATTATCCCTCTCCTCAGTCTATACTTCCTCAGTCTTCATGTTAAATATCCTGATTGTTTTTATTCAGTTCTCCTGTTCTGATTAAGCAATAGAAGTTGTCTGATGAAGTTCATTCAAAGGCTTTCAGAAAAGCTTATTCAGCAGCAACTGGCTACACCAAAGGAAGGTTGTATCTCACTAATGGGGTCAGCTAAGACATGGACCACTTTAAAAATATGAAATCATACTCTGAATTTAAAGCGGTCAATATGAACAAGATCTTTCTTTAGGTTAGATTAGAATCTTTTAATTGCATTGAAGGTACATCACTTACTGATGCATTAACTGAAGTACATCCAATTTAGACCACTAGCAATTATCAGGTCAGCACTGCTGTTAAAATAGCTGCTTTTATTAAAGAGCAAAAAATGTTATAGAATAGTTTGCTTTTAGTGACATTATAGCTTACTTCGCATACATATGGAAAAGTGAAGATATATCAAAATATCTTAAATGAAATGTGTGTAATCATTTTATATTGCAGAAGCAAACATCAATAAATATGTATTTTTCTTTTCCATTCATCTTATTATTAATGAACCATGATTAAAAATTAATTTTGAGTTATTCAAATCTCTATGACACAGTATAAAATAATACTTTTAGCCATTCTATTAACTTAATAAAAATTATATTTTTAAAACTTTATAATATTCCTAAATAGTTTTAACAAACCTTATTTTGACTCATATTTTGTAAGTCTAATTAAAAATTAAGATAGCTGCTGACTAGAAATGCCTTGTCTTTTTAGATATGCTAACTTCAAATACTGAGTTATAATTATGATATAGTTCACAAGGCTATAAGAAGAATACTATTAGATAAATACTACAATATGAAAAATATATGGATATATTCAGATCTATAAAAGTTTACAACTTTGACTTTAAGTATTGGAGTTATGTAATTAAATAAAAAACTCATCACATGTAGAACAATAATTCATGAAACCAAAGCATGGACCCACAAGGACAAGTTGCTACCCCCAAAATCTGCTTCCTTTAATTTTATTTTGTTTCTTTCTTTTGATAGCTATAGAGAACTAGGTTCACAAATTCATTACCTATTAAATTTTACTAGAAATGCTTTCTCACAAAGTTCTGGGCATCGAATACGGCTTATTTTCAAGATTACTTCAAGTTCCACATGAATTGACTAGTATGTTTTCTTACCTGTTAATGTTTGGCATGTGAAAGGTATAAAAACATATTAAAATGTGTATACTTTGGGAAATGCTTCAAGTTCAGTGGAAAATAGGATTCAAAGACTGGGTGGGGTGGTTAGTAGTAAGTGACTAGAATTTGGGAGCAGAATAGGGACATCTTTTTCTGTCATACTTAATAATTTGTACTTAGTTTTACAATTAGTGTTGAGAAAAGAAACTCTACAGTGAGTTTTACATAGAAGAGGGAAAGCATCCAGACCTCCCCCACCACTGCCATCCCAAGAATATAACCATGGAGGTACTGTGTAGGATACAGGGTGTGAGGACAGATTGATAAGAGAATGTACAATAGTACAGATAAAACAATACAAGAATTCAAACATGGTCCTCATAATGGACCAATGTGCTACTGGAGATCAGTGGGGAAACAACTCCAGAAAGAATGAAGAGATGGAGCCAAAGCAAAAACAACACCCAGTTGTGGATGTGACTGGTGATGGAAGTAAAGTCTGATAATGTAAGGAACAATATTGCATAGGAACCTGGAATGTTAAGTCCATGAATCAAGGCAAATTGAAAGTGGTCAAACAGAAGATGGCAAGAGCGAACGTCGGTATTTTAGGAATCTGCAAACTAAAATGGACTGGAATGGGTGAATTTAATTCAGATGACCATTATATCTACTACTGTGGGCAAGAATCCCTTCGAAGAAATGGAGTGGCCATGATAGTCCACAAAATAGTCTGAAATGCAGTATTTGGATGCAATCTCAAAAATGACAGAATGATTCATTTCCAAGGCAAATCATTCAATACCACAGTAATCCAAGTCTATGCTCGAACCATTAATGCTGAAGTTGAACGTTTCTATGAAGACTTACAAGACCTTCGAGAAATAACACCCAAAAACGATGTCCTTCATTATAGGAATGTCCTTTTCAAAAGTAGGACATCAAGAAATACCTGGAGTAACAGGCAAATTTGGCCTTGGAGCACAGAATGAAGCAGGGAAAAGGATAATAGAGTTTTGCCTAGAGAACACACTAGTCATAGCAAACACCCTCTTTCAATAACACAAGAGAAGACTCTACAAGTTGACATCACATGACAGTCAATATTGTAATCAGATTGATTATATTCTTTGCAGCCAAAGATGGAGAAATGCTATACAGTCAGCAAAAAAACAAAACAAACAAACAAACAAAAAAAAAAAACCCAAGATTGAGAGGTTACTGTGGCTCAGATCATGAGCTTCTTATTGCCAAATTCAGACTTGAATTGAAGAAAGTAGGAAAAAATACTAGACCATTCAGGTATGACCTAAATCATATCCCTTATGATTATACAGTGGAGGTAACAAATAGATTTAAGGGACTAGATCTGACAGAGAGTGCCTGATGATCTATTGACGGAGGTTCATGACATTGTACAGGAGGCAGTGATCAAGACCATCCCCAAGAAAAAGAAATACAAAAAGGCAAAATGGTTGTCTAAAGAGGCCTTACAAATAGCTGTGAAAAGAAAAGAAGTGAAAGGCAAAGGAGAAAAGGAAAGATATATCCATTTGAATTCAGAGTTCCAAAGAATAGCACAGAGAGATAAGAAAGACTTCCTCAGTGATCATTGCAAATAAATAGAGGAAAACAAAAGAATGGGAAAGACTAGAGATCTCCTCAAGAAAATTAGAGATAGCAAGGGGACATTTCATGCAAATATGGGCACAGTAAAGGACAGAAATGGCAAGGACCTAACAGAAGCAGAAGATATTAAGAAGAGGTGGCAAGAATACACAGAAGAACTATACAAAAAAGATCTTCATGACCCATATAACCATGATGGCGTGATCATTCATCTAGAGCCAGACATCCTGGAATGCGAAGTCAAGTGAGCATTAGGAAGCATCACTATGAACAAAGCTAGTGGAGGTGATGGAATTCCAGCTGAGCTATTGCAAATCCTAAAAGATGATGTTGTGAAAGTGCTGCCCTCAATATGCCAGCAAATTTGGAAAACTCAGCAGTGGCCTACAGGACTGGAAAAGCTCAGTTTTCATTCCTATCCCAAAGAAAGGCAATGCCAAAGAATGTTCAAACTACAACACCATTGCACTCATCTCACACGGTAGCAAAGTAATGCTCAAAATTCTCCCAGCCAGGCTTCAACAGTACGTGAACTGTGAAATTCCAGGCGTTCAAGCTGGATTTAGAAAAGGCAGAGGAATCAGAGATCAATTTGCCAACCTCAGTTGGATCATCGAAAAAGCAAGAGAGTTCCAGAAAAACATCTATGTCTGCTTTATTGACTATGCCAAAGCCTTTGACTGTTTGGATTACAACAAACTGTGGAAAATTCTTCAAGAGATGGGAATACCAGACCACCTGACCTGCTTCCTGAGAAATCTGTATGCAGGTCAGGAAGCAACAGTTAGAAGTAAACATGGAACAATAGATTAATTCCAAATCAAGAAAGGAGTACGTAAAGGGTGTATATTGTCACCTTGCTTATTTAACTTACTTGCAAAATACATCATGAAAAACGCTGGGCTGTAAAAATCACAAACTGGAATCAAGATTTCTAGGAGAAATATCAATAACCTCAGATACACAGATGACACCACCCTTACAACAGAAAGTGAAGAACTAAAGAGCCTCTTGATGAAAGTGAAAGAGGAGAGTGAAAACTTTTGCTTAAAACTCAACATTCAGAAAACTAAGATCATGGCACCTGGTACCATCAGTTCACAGTAAATGGATGGGGAAACAATAGAAACAGTGACAGACTTTATATTCTTGGGCTCCAAAATCACTGCAGATGGTGATTGCAGCCATGAAATTAAAGGTGCTTGCTCCTTGGAAGAAAAATTATGACCAACCTAGACGGCATATTAAAAAGCAGAGACATTACTTTGCCAACAAAGGTCCGTCTAGTCAAAGCTATGGTTTTTCCAGTGGTCATGTATGGATGTGATAGTTGGAATATAAAGAAAGCTGAGTGCCAAAGAATTGATGCTTTTGAACTGTGGTGTTGGAGAAGACTCTTGAGAGTCCCTTGGACTGCAAGGAGATCCAACCAGTCTATCCTAGAGGAAATCAGTCCTGAATATTCATTGGAAGGACTGATGCTGAAGCTGAAACTCCAATACTTGGACCACCTGATGTGAAGAACTGACTCATCTGAAAAGACCCTGATGCTGGGAAAGATTGAAGACAGGAGGAGAAAAGGATGACAGGGGATGAGATGGTTGGATGGCATCATGACTCAATGGACATGAACTTGAATAAAATTAGGGAGTTGGTGATGGACAGGGTGGCCTGGAGTGCTACAGTCCATGGGGTTGCAAAGAGTGGGACACAACTGAGTGACTGGACTGAACTGTTGATGGAAGTGAAAAATAGAAGCCACACGGAAAATCAGAGAGATAGATATGTTAAGTACAACACCAAGTTGTTTTTGTGTGTGTGTGTGTGTGTGTGTGTGTGTGTGTATGTGTGTGTGTGTTTTAGCATATTTGTTAGGGTAGCTATCTTGGCATTAACTGAAATAGAGTATTCTAGACATGCAAGGGCTGAGAGGGGATGGCTAAACAGAAAAGATAATGAGTTAAGTCTTTGGTGGATCTGCTATGTTTTTATGTGCCTACACATCTTTTGGTAAGGATATCCAGGAGGCAGTTAACAGTAAGGGGTTGGTAATTTGCAAACTGTTCAGACCTGGATAACTAGATTTGTTGGATTAGTCAGCACTAGGCCTCAGGCTCTTATTTATGCCTTATTAAATAAGCCAATCAATATATTATTTAAGTGGATTTTAACACTTTTTTTTTTTTTCTTTTTGATCTGCATTCTTGACATCAAATTGTGAAGAGAAGTCAAGGGCATGACTGTAAAAGGCAAGCATAATTCATGATTAACAGAGAGGCATGGAAAGCTTAAAAACATCTGTAGAACTCTGTTGTCCAGTACAGCAGAGTACCAGATGATATGTCCCTGAGACAGTGAGAAAAGGCTAAATCATTTTTCACATTTTCCAGAAAAGAAGAAATAGTATAGTAGAGAAAGTCTTCCATTAAACTTGGTAAACATAATTTTCCAGGTGCCTATAAAGCTTTTATGTGTCAAAAAACATTCTCCCAGGATGCCAGTTACATTATGGTAACTCTGAGGTCAAAAGTTTAAATATAACATTTATATTCCTGTTATAAGTAGAAAAATCAGATGAAATGTGAAACATATCTAAGTGAACTGATTCTTAAGGTTGCATGTTTGGGAGCCCATGTGTTAGAACACTGACCTAGGCAGAGGACACACAAAGATTTCCTCATAGTAGGAATCCACTGTCTCCATCTCCTGGAATTCTTCATTCAGCCTAATCTCCAGAAAAAATACTGCATTAACCCCCTTCTAAAATATCTTTCCAAATAAATTTAAAAAACAAAATAAATCCTTAGTGTTTCATTAACAGCATGTGATGATTAACCACAATGAAGAAAGCATTTGTAAAGACAGAAAGTTCAAAGATGATTTAAAATCCTGGGCAATTTTCTCTATAAAAAATACTTTTTAGAAGTTGATAATTGCATCTAAGTCTATCACACTCTCTGGATGTTTTGATATTCAGGGAACACTTTTTTTTTTCCAGTTTGCATTCATACAGCTAAAATATTTATATTATTTAAAGATCCAATTATGTTGTATATTGAAGCTTTAAGAATGAAAAATAAAAACCATAATGCAATGCAAAGGCTAATGATTGACAGAAAATGCTTCTGACTGCCATGTCTGAGTTAACAAGTTAAAAGGCAAAATAATATGGATTAAATGCCTTTACATCCTAGCAGGTGTCTAGTCATCAATAATATTCACTGAAGGCCATTGTGTGCAGAGCACTTCTCTTCATTTCCTAATTCCCTGCTTGGCTCTCTGCAGAAAGAAAGAGAGGTAGATGATGATTTCTGACACTTCTAAAATACTCTGCACAGAAAAAAGCTTTCCTTGCAATGCACAAATATCATGTCATCAACATTCTCTGTAAAATTATTTCTTGTAAAATTTTTGTTTTATTAGAAATTGACATCTGTGGAATTTCAGGTATAAAGTAAAGTTCCACAGGAATGAGAAAATCTGTATGCATATTCAAGGGACAAAAAAAAAAAATAGATGTAGACAGGGACTCTCTGAGAGAAGAAACAAACTGGTTTTATAAGTATTTCATTTTAGCATCACACAGAGTAAAAGAAGATGTGATCTCTAAATATTTGTGCAAAATAAGAAACTGATGAAAAACAATGGGATATCCATTTTAGTGGTCTCTCAAAGTTATAGAACAAAAATAATACATGCAAAAATAAAATATCAAGACTTTAATATCAAACAGAATATATAGAACTGAAACTTCCAGTTCAAAAGGGGTACCATATAGAGCCACCTCAATTAAAGTAGCATTTTTAAAAACTGTAGACCTTTTAATTTTTATCTGTATTTCAGTACAATATATTAACATTTCATATTTTGTACACTTTTGTGCTGAATAATTAGTCTATTTTATCAGATAAAAGTGATTTTGTATTATTTATTAATTAGTTTCATAGATTCACACTATTATTACTTTTAAAAATCCCAGCTCAAATTCTAAAGAACTGTTTGAAAGAAAAAAGATGATATTCCTATTGTACATATAGTATTCATACATATAACCAGAGAAATTCCAATCCTAATCCTTTTCTCCATATAAACTCTTTTCCATAATATTTACTCAATTAAAAATGATGTGTGAGTTTGTATTATAAAAACTCAGTTCATTTATATGCTTGGTAAAAATTACTAATTTTGGATTTTAGCTTTATATCCAGATATTTAGTTCATGTTGATATAGACTATCATAAAAATGTTATATGTATTTAAAACACTATTCTAAAATTTATATTTTATATTAATTTTGAAATTCTAAAAGTGGATTACATTATACAGGTACATCTAGAAACAGAAATTAATATTTCATTTAGTAAAAAACTGGCCTACGTGCATATTCTACAATTTTGAAAATGATGAATACTAAAAAGATATTTTCTCACTGAGAAAGTGTCCTTCTAGTGCAAAGTCAGAAGGACAAACAAATCCACACTAGTCTTAATTCAACCGAAAAGTCCGTGAGTGAGGGAAGATATCAAATTTTGTTATCCCAAATGTGTGCAGAGCAGGTCAATTACAAAGTTCCGGGATGGTTATTTAAAACTTGATTAGATTATTTAAATGAAACTGTTCAAAGAGAAGCTCAAAGAAATGTGAGCAAGATTTCTTTTGTGGTTTAAAATGATGCCTTCTACTGAAATATAATGGTACTTGAAATCAGAAAAGATAGGAATGTGATCGCCCAACAGACCTTGGCAACAGCTCCCACTTGGGTAGTATAGTTTTTGGCTATGTTGTTGATATTTGATTTCATTTAGTTTCTGAAATCCATCCATACAAAAGTAAGATGACTCTTTCTAGGAATGCATTTAATACTTTGAAAAAAGAAATGGACTCTCCCCAATACATTCAGATTTATAGGAAGAAAGGAAGGTAGAGAGGAAAGAAGAAAGGGAGGGAGGATGGGAGGGAAGGAGGGAAAGAAGATAGGCAAATAGAAGCTGTCTACACTCAAATACAGAAGAAATCTTCAAGTTGTTTTGATAATCATGGAATATCTAAAATGCAAATTACCTATTTAATGCATACTGCTGTTAAAACATTTTATGGCCACTTTTCTCCCAATACTTAAATATAGATTTATAAAGAGAAATATACTACATTACACCCTGCTTTTTACTTTTTTCTACATTCCTCCCTTCTCTAGTACTTCTGCCCAAAATACTGTACACTACGAAATTAAAAAATATACTGTTATATCCTTTAAAATTTTGTGTGATTATTTTCAGGATTCTTCAGTGTTTCTCATTTGATTATTTTTAATTTCTTTAATATTCTTTTTAAAATATTTTATGAAATATCATTGAGCAATGCACCTTCAAAATTCTGAGGACCTAATGCAAACTTCTGATTTTTAAAATTTTCTCTCTCAATGTATTGAGTGCCATAATTTTCTGAACATGATTATCAGGCATTTTATTCTGTTTATTAAATAACCCTCACAATTACCTGTAAGATGGCCATCACAATTCTCATTTTTCAGGTGAAATACCTTAGCCTCAGAGAGGTAACATTACTTGCTCAAAGTTATATAGTAGAGCAAGGTCAAAGGTCAGTCTGGTGTAATTTCAAAAGAACAACACACTACCACCCTCTGCACCTGTGGTTATGATTCTCTAACTGCAGATAACAGTACAACATAAAATGGTTACTTTTATTATTCTGATTGTTATTACCAGATATAAAAAAAAAATTAAAAATGAATAAAATAGAACTGAGCCTGAGAAGATAGTCTCAGCAAATTACTTTCCAAAATGTGACCAGAGTATTTGAGAACATGCCCATGTCATAAGCTCTTCTTATGTTTATATTTTGCTGTTCATAATAAATTAATTTGAAACCCATTAATAGGGTAAGTGAGGTGATCATCACCCTGAATTACACTTCCTAATTCTGTTCTTTCCATGGCAATTTTAAAATCCACAGGCTTAGCACTGGGTGGGGAAAAAAGAATGTTCCCTGCAGCTGCAGCTGACTTTCTGGCAGACTCGGAAAGCACTGTGCTGGCAGCTTAACCAAGCATCTGGGGCTGTTGGTGAATTAGTCTGAGTACTGACCTTCTAGATCGCCTATAAACACTCTGCATTTGCCTTGCTCCAATGAAAGGAATTTAACTCTTTGTAAAATTATGATTAGAGGTTATTATAAAACCCTCTTTAAATTAATCAATGTAACCTTTCTTTAATGACATACTTACAAAGGTAATATGGATTTAGCTGTCTAAAAAACGAATTGTTTGAAAAAAGTGAAATTTGGGGTTTGTTAGAACTTGTGCAAACTGGTTTCATGACGAGCTATCTCATGATTTGAGGCCTTTCAGTTCTCTTTATCTCTAAGTGGGCACACTTTGAAATCATTCAATAAAGATGAAAAAATATATATATATCTATTCATTTAGACACCAAGAAAACATTTCACCACTTCCTATTCTGGAAATTATTTCTTAACTAAAGTATAAAGTACTCGGAGTAGTTTAAAAACATTATCTTTGTTTTGACCCTTATGAATATAAAAAACAGTTGTTTATGGCACTTAGTGCAAAATAATCTTCATTTACTGAAGCCTATTCCTGGAATCACCAAGCTTGTTCTTTTTCTGTATCATTTTCAGGCTAATAATTTCTAATAGTTTTTTTTCTTGTATTTTACAAGATGAATGAATCGTCAATGACACCCCTTCAGCTATTCTCGTCTCTCTTAACTGCAAACAGAGTGAAAAGTCAAATGCAATAACTTATTAAGCACACATAATTTTAAACAAATGGAATAAAAATAAGGTTTATTGGTTTATATACTGATATATCTATAGAATGCCAATATAACAATACATATATGAATATATATATACACATAATAAACATGCACTTTTAAGACACATTATTTGTGTATCAGTAGAATTTTACAAGCACAGCTTGTAATTGACTTCATCATTTTAAAACACTTTTACCTAACGAAAACTTTTCACTTAATGATGAAGACATAATCATATCCTGACCTTTGCAAGGAGGTATATCTGTTTATCTTAACTGTGGACTCAGGGTCAGCCTTCAAGTTGAAAGACACCTGGGAGACAATCCAAGTCTAACATCATCTGAATAACTGACCCCTAGAGATGAGCTGTTTCCCTAGGTGATAGATCGGATGGCATAGTTATCATCAAAACTTTAATTCTTGATGCCCTATCCCTTGTACTTTCCATTTACACTATTCTGTCTCTGAAATAAGATTTAAATAGGGCTGAAATGAGATCATGTTTAAATCTAAAGAACAGCAGAACTTATTTTAAATTTCCATCCAATTTTACTATGTTTCTTATGTGGAATTTCCCCTATGGCCTACTATCTTTGGTTTTATTTTTTCACATAATGTAATCACGGTTTTATGACTTCAGAAAAATTTCTGACATAAATAATGGACACACAAACACACATGCTGAACTATATATTAGCAATGATAAAGAGCTAATATGGAGACAATATTAATACTTTGAAAAATGTTCTTATGGTATTTCAACATGTAAATTCCCCTGCTCTATGTTAATTTATTGTTTTAAGTGAGCAATAGCAGTATTGTGCTTTATTACAAGTCTAATGCCATAAACACAATTATAAATGTTCTCAAATAATAAATGGTCTAGAATCAAATGTGGGACATGATGTGTCTAAAAAAAGAACTTAAAGAATTTTCTTACATATTAACTAATTTTGATTAAGTATATTTAAATATGTGGTAATCTATTTTCTGTTCACTATAGAAAGTTCCTAAAAAATAAGTCTTTTATTTAAAAAATAAATCAAAAGCATCATATTGATCCATGTAAAAAATGTTATTGAACAACTGTGTGCCAAATATACTCCAAATGTGGAAGATAAAAACAGTAAACAAAATCGTTGTACTCACAGTTTAGTGTCTACAGAGAAAAAGCAGAAAATATAAACAAGTTAGCAAGACAACAAGATAATTTCTGATAATGATGTTAATGTCTTTGATAATGTCAGGGGAACTAGTTTTGCTTATTAGTACATTTACATTAATTTCTTGATGTTTAGATTAGCCAATATACCATTTTGATTTCTAAATGCTTGTCACATTTCTCTAATTTATGATATTAGAGAATATTAATACAAATATTTTTGTTTAAGTGAAATAAAACAAATTTTTTTGTAAGTGTGTTAATACTCTTTCAAAAGTTTTTATTTTTAGACTTTTGGATAAAGATGGATCCTTAAAATGTCAAGTTCTCACTAATTTTTAAAAGTTTAATTTCAAACAAGTAGTGTTCCCATTGAAGCACCTGCAGATTGACACATTAGGGATTAAATGTAGAGAATGCTTTTGTAAGTTCCGCTTTGTTTTATTTTGTTTTAAAGTCAATCTCTCATTAAACAAATCAATGATTAAACCGTTGGCCTCTTTTTAATAGCTGCTCTGCTGGGATGCTTTTTCCAGTTTTGCAACTGAATGTATCTGGCCAATAATAAGACAGTAAGTAGCTAGGGTTATGGGGTTCCCAAAGAAAAAGAAGCAGGCATAGCTTTCAGGACACAGGAGAAGCCATTTTCAGCCTAAGCCATTTTGTAATGTAAGCCTGGTCACAAAGTTTATCCTTGAACAGATCTCAGTAATTAATGATCTTAAGGTAACAAAAGAATGTAGGAACAAATGACTCTTATCAGGAAGAAAAGTAACAACAGCGAAGATCATATGCTAGTTGTAAAGACTCCCAGTTTTGTTTGGTAAGATAAGCCTGAAGCACTCAGTTACTGGATCAACCAGAACCTAAAGGATAATGCACATGAGTTTCAGCAAACTCACAGAGATAGTAAAGGACAGGGAAGCCTGGGGTGCTGCAGTCCATGGGGTCATAAAAAAAGTTGGACATGACTTAGTGACTACAGAACCACAATGAAAGGATGATGCTGCTGACTTTTTCTGAACCTCCTAACTTCAGTTATACTAAAGCTTAGACTCCATAGACTTTAGCCCCAATTGTATGCTTAATTCTCCTTGATGCAAGCCTATTCATGAATATGCATATTTCTTTAGCTTAAAACTTCAGCAGTTTTGTTCTTAGGGAAACACTGCTTTGGGTATGATCTCCAGTGTTTCCCTTATTTGCTGCAAGTATCAATAAGAAATCCTTCCTGATCATTATCTTGATTGGGTCTTTTGGCTAAACACCTACCAAGAGGCAAGCCTGGTTTTTCAAGACACTTTCTAAAAAGTTGACAATTTGTAAACTACAAAGCCACAATAAGAAAAGCTTCTCCTGAGACTGACCTTCCAAAACAATTATTTGCTAAGTATTTCATTTCTTTCACTCATGTTAATGCCAACATAGGAAGATGAGGGTTCAAATTTTAAGACAAGTCAGATCTTGACACAATCAAAGCCAACTAGAGGAGATATTTTAAGAAAGTTTTCTATTACTAAGTTGTATATGAAGGTATACTAAGCTTATGATAAAACATTTTCTCCAAAGGTCATTCATGGTGTTATTTTTGGTCATATGTGACTAATATTAATTATACCTATCTGTCATAGTGTTAGAATTCTTCATTACTTGGGCTGTCTCACTACAATTAGCTTTTGGACATACTGCAGTAAAAGGTCATCCAAAATTCTTATTTAGTTATATGCTAATCTCCTTCACCATGTACAATGTCCCTGTTAGGTCCATCAAAATTTGATTTGCTAACATCAACTATAATTTTACATTAAGATTCATTCGAAGACTCTATTTTCTATCTGCCTAATAAGGAAAAATATACTTAAAGGTACAAACATATACCTCCATCCACTTCATGATACTGTTGCTTTTACTCTCTTAATTATCACCACTCTCTTTTCTGACTTTTTCAGCTATTCCGCTTTCTGACTCAGATTTCAAACGAAATCCAGAAATCCCTTACTTACTGCTGTTTTTCTTTCTTTCTTTACTTCACTTTACTTTTTAAAGTGAAAAACATCTCTAGATCCATGAGATATAAATCTTTCATCATTGATAAAACACGGCAAGATGAAAAGGATCTTTGTCAGAAGTTTCCAAAGGAGCATTTGGAAAGATAAAATGACATGCCAAGTAATCTACTTGCTGCCACTGATTACTAACAGTCAATGGCTTAGGCTACATTGCCTGAGATTAATCTTCATCGAAAATAATTGTGAAGAAAGCCTCTTCTTATTCTAATACTAGATCTCAAATAAATAACCAGAATAAATTATGAAAAATGTGTACAATATTTTTGGTGTTAATTCTGGAGCCTAAGTCCAAGAAAATAGTATATTGTAAGAGATGTGTTTTAGTCTCTTCCTTCCAATTTACCTCTAAAGCAGTAAGCGATTACAGAGTTACAATATAGGGTTTTGTATTTTTGACATTTAAGAAATGATATAATCTGTATACTTTCTGTATTCTTGGAGGAAAAATAAGCTTAAAATATACTCACTTTATGATTTAAATATGTTTCACCAAATACCATACTTTATTTAACATATGGTGTATTTTTAAAATAGGCTATCTACAAAGGATTGGTCAAATGACAGTGCTGTTTAACTTTTCATAAGATAAACCTGGCATTTAATATATTAAAGTTAAGTATTTTATTATTAGTATTGCTGTCAAAATGTCAACTTTCAAAAAGTGGAAATCATAAACTGTGTATTCTTGAGCAAGCAGATATGGCAAATCTATGAATAACTTATAATTTCTTTATCTAATCCAAGATTTACTCTTATAATGACATCATCTAAAAGTTAGAAAGTATTTTTGCAATATAAAAAATTAACACCCAAAGCAAAAATACTGATTTTTTATCTAATCCCGAAGTGTTTATTTACTATTAGTTTTCTTTACAATTAAAGGTTATGGCAGTATAAAATGGGAGTTACCTAATCCTTCTAAGGACATTTTTCATTTGATACAAAATGAAGGCATTCTTGTGAATGAATAATCTCAATTCCCTTATGCAGCTTTCCCAATCTGAACTCTTATTTGATAGGTGATTAGCCACTGGCATCCATCCTAAAACTTGTGACTTCCATTTTATTCCAGGAGACCAGACATGAGCACAGGAGTATAGTAGCACTTTCACTTAGGTTTATTAGCCTAGAAGATGTTCAGCTCAGAGTTTATCTTTTTGCACTGTAAAATAACATTCCATGGACCCATTCTGAAATTTCACATTGATTTTGTCTTGTAAATATAAAAGACATCAGAGATAAGAGAAAACACAAAGAGTTGTGATATAACATTCACTTTTCTATTAAAGATAAATCTTAAACATCTTATGATGTAAATAGCAAGGAGGGTTTATTATTGTCAGGAAAAAAAGGATATACATTATTTCTGTCCCCATTCAAAATGATAGAACTACGAGTCTACAAGAAAACACAGGGGTAGAACTCTTGAAGTGCTTCATCCTTATTTTATATCCAGATTTATATTAGAAAATAAATTACACGATAAACTCTTCTCCAAATGTATTAGAAAATTAAGAAACACAACTTACAAGATGATTTTTGTGGGGAAAAACTGAGACCCTTTTCAAGTTTTC
Source organism: Odocoileus virginianus (assembly GCF_023699985.2). Classification (NCBI taxonomy): domain Eukaryota; kingdom Metazoa; phylum Chordata; class Mammalia; order Artiodactyla; family Cervidae; genus Odocoileus; species Odocoileus virginianus. The sequence continues at coordinate 22,068,139 of NC_069698.1, forward strand.
ACATGTATGATTCTCTAAGCCTAAGGGTATCCAGAAGTCAAAATTCTTACTAAGAAAATATACCCCCAAAATACCAGTATGCCAAAAATACATGGACAGTGGAGTAACTTTATTTGTTGTTATTTAGCCTGAAATAAGAGACTTATTTGGACTATCAAGTACCACCAAGATCATAAGACAAAATTAACTTAATATCTAGAAACATGAAAAGATTAACTGATGGCCTAATTGAGGTTACTCTTATGTAAGTAAAGTAAGCAATCAATTTATTTTCAAGGTAAAGTTTTACTTTTCTTTGTTTAAAGTTTTAGTTGAATAATTTTTTATTATTTCAAAAATACAATTAAGTTTTCCTTGAGCTTATGCATTTTGTGACATTTTTATATTAAATCAACTCTGCATAAAAACGCCACCACTTTAAATTTTGATTAAATCAATCATAAGTATTTTGGCAAGTAAAATAGCCAAAGAATTTAAAAACACATAATAATACAAATATTTGAAGATCTCAGAATTATATATAATAATTTAAATGATGAAGAAATAAAAAAGACATTTTAAACTGTGATATAGCTTACTTCTTAGGAAGAAAGTTTTTATCTGCTGTACAAAAATACTGCTGAAAAGAAAAGATTCAAGATCAACATAAACTTGGTTGGTTAATAAAAATAAGGCCACTATAGTCCAAAACTATACCTTACCTATTGTACAAAAGTGTTTAATGAACTGAGAAAAGAATCAAAGTAACTAAGACACAAAGATGACAGAACAGCACCACCTAGTTCCCTCCAGAAAAGTTCCAAATATGTATGCCTCTCTGATTTACTTTGAAAAATTGAATATACTTTCAAAACAAATCATTTTCTATGAAACTACACTCTTGCAAATCATTACCTGCAACAAAGCATTTACTTGAATTGCTTTAATTTTAAAGCTTCCTTTAACATATAAAGAAAGCAAACTTAAAGATAAGAGTTAAGCTGAGGTTTTTCTGTCTGTGCAATGTATAGTCGAGCGAAATCCAAAAAAATAAATCACTAAATACAGTACTATACAGGCTAAACCACCACCATTCTGATTTCCAGAGTATATATTAATTTTTTTATCTTATGTATTACAAGATACATATCACCTACTCCAGGGATCCTACTGGACAGTGAATGACACTATTCATAAATACCATACAATCTCTTATAAATATGACATCATTTGCATATTGAAGCCATCGGTCAAAGTTAAATATTAAAGAAAGCAACATGAAGACGTCAAGAATATGTGTAGCCTGTTTGCATGATTTTGCATTTTCTCTATAACACTCAAAGTAATTGCATAAAATTCACTTTATTAAAAACATTTAATTGTATCCTATCCATTCACCAGCTTTGTTACCAGGTGATTAACATTTCAATCATATTCAGAGAGATTCAGCAGGAGGAAATATTTCAGGAGCGACATTTAATCGGCACTCTCAAGAAGTCACATTAGAGTGGTACAGGTTTTAATCAGGCACGATGTACTGTAATATAAGCAAGAGATGGTTTTAATACATATGACACAGTACAAGGAACACTGTTTCTAGATAGGACACTTTAAAAATGTTTTCCCTGAGGCATCAGCAGCTCTTTAAATGACTGTTGCTGGTAACATCAGAATTGCTCAAGCAGAACTTCAGCTCTAAAAAACTAAATATTGTTGCTTGTTACATAGATCCTTCTTGCAGACCTCTTCTCCCCTACATTCCCTCCGCTGACCTGGTCATCTACAGTTCTGGCCCACTGATCCTTTATGAAATTAAATGAATCATCCTCTTGAACAAATCAGTTAGAATAGAGTGTGCTTAAATATTTCTTTTTCACTTGTCAGATTCTTTCAACCTGTATTAATAAAATAAAGAAAGAGACGGCATCGTACTGAGAATGTTTTCAGGATAAACGACTGAAGGAAATGAGAGCCCTTTAATACAACCTTAAGTAAAAACGTTAAAAGCCCAGTGAGGTTCATAATATTGTCGATAAACCAGTGATTTCATATCCTTATTGATACATCTGCATTTTGTTGCTGTGGAAAAGATATTAGCATAAAAATATATTTTTTTTATTTCAGAAAAAAAGAAGGCATTATAATATTTTGATTTGTTTATTCTGTGTATCAGTCACCAGAGTATAGGCTCCTTAAAGTTAGAAACTATTCCTATCTTGTCTACTTGTATAGCCAACATTTACAACACTGCCTTCAAGTACATATTTGTTGAAAAATGAATCAATAAATGCATATTATGCTTAAAAAAATCAGTGGCTATGAAAAATGATTGTAGAAATTTTTACATACATGTAAATTAAATGCACAGAAAAATAAAACTAAACTCAAAATTAAAACTTAATTCAATCCACTCCCCAATAAAGATGACTAACATATCAACACTTAATTTTCAAAACTGATTTATGGATACAATTTCATTAAAAAATAAATGTATGGCCCAAATTCAGGCTGATGGCCACAAAATTAATTTATAAAACTCACTGACCTAGGGGGAAAAAAAGCTCTGAAATTTATACAGACACATGCATCAGAATAACCATCTCTTAACGTGTAAAAACATTAAATACTGAATAATACTTGAGTAGCTATAAAAAATAAATTTTAGTAAAAGGTATTTTAAGAGCACACATTTAATGTTATACTGACTGCATTTTAAAAGATCTTTAGGTGGAAAGGCAAAAAGAAAACACCATTTTTTCAGTGTCATCATCCATAAGATCCAATACAACATAGTGCCAAAGAACAGATTTGGTTCCCAATCTCTCAATCCACAGATGAAAAAACTAAGCTTGCCAGAGAAGTATCTTACTCATCTCCAAAACAGTGTCATGGCTTTGATAAGAACTTGGGTTCCTTGATTCTTACCATTACATCTTGATTTTGCACTTGCAAAAATCAAAGTCTAAAATTAGTCCAGGGGTATCTCTGGACTTTCACTACAAAATAAAAGACATTCACCAGGCTAAATCACTCCCACTCCCACACTAAACGTATTTTGATGTGGCAGTTGATGATATTTCACTCAAAGATTATGGGTATCCATTATTGCCTCTTCCTCTATCACCAAATCACTCCCATTCTCCATCTCTGTACACCAAGATGATGAGAAGCTCTCAGAAGGAAAGATTCCTAATGCCAGATCATGTTTACTCTATTTTATAGTAAGAGCATGCTAAAATGATAAAAAAATTATCGGTCTTTCCAATCTATCTGTACCCAACTGTCAAACATGGTTGATGTATTATAAAACCCTATCACATCCTTTAAAGATAATCTGTTTTGCCTTGTTGGTAGTCTGTATCTAAACAGTCAATAAAATTAGGTAAAGCAAAACAGAAATTTAAAGTAAATTTGACTTTAATGTCCTCTGTCAGATCTCTGAAAAATTATGAATTTATCCCTCTACCAATATCTTTACCTTAGCTATTACACAGAAGTGAAAGGATATGGGGAATTGAAATTCACAATACCATTAGTCTTACCTCACTCACAGCATTTCTACAATACATATATAATATATAAATATATATATTACATATATATTTATATATTTATATAAAACAAGCCAGTGGATAAGAAACTATCCTTTATAAATATTTCTTGACCTTTAAAGATGCATTTGTAAATATTATTGAACACACAACTTATTTTTCATGCCAGTTATCATAAAATCTTTTTATATGATGACAATGCACTTTAGTACAATATCATTTTGGTGAATATTATGGAAGTTGTTCCAAATTTGGTGACCCTAGACAAGAATGTTGATCTGAAATGCTTTAGCATTTAAAGTGACAAAGGTACTTCCCTTATATCAAATTGAAAATTCAATTTCTGAGTGGGTCATTATGACAAAAATTCTGAGATATATAAAGGTATGATAATTCTATACATTTCCAGTGTTTCAGATGCTATATAGTTACACATAAAAAATTAAAATATGTGACTTTTAATCATAGATTTATAGGAATATCTCAATATAATGAATAAAATTCAGTAACACATTAAAATAATTTTTCATAATTACAGTGACAGAGTCAACAAAGTTGATTCCCAAACTATCTTCCCTTTTTTGTCACTAGGCTCTGAAAAGTGGATTATCAGGGGCTGAATAAAAGCCACATTAAAGATGAGGTTATCCTTGCCTGACTGTTGCATCATACTGACACATCTCCATATAAAGCAAGATTTTAGATACTAACAGAAGCTATGCAAGAATATAATTCTTAATATTAACTTCATAAAGTGGCAGCAGCCCTCAATAAATTGATATAGTTTAATCCACTTTGAATATCTGTTAACTGAATGTTTATTTCTACATGAATTGATTTGGCTTCAAATGAATCTTAGCACAGCCTGCTTAATTTTCTTTCAAATGCCAAGAGTCAGGAAATAGTCAAAAATCCAAAAGACAATGGCAAAATTGATTTTTTAAATTTGAAAGAACTATGTAACTTTTAAGAAAAACTACATTTCTCTGGGACATTTTCAAAAAAGCATTCTTAAAATGCTTTATGTGGAAATAGAGTCACTACAAATTGTAGAAAGTCTTTCACCCCTGGAGTTCAGCACTAGTAACAATATTTAAATTTTCTTCAAAAAGTAGTAAATATTTCCATTCTACCTCCCACTGTCTTCAAAATGCAAAAAGAAAACTAAGTCAAATTCAACCACAGCAAACATGTGTCCTTAACTGTAGAAGTATGACTAAGCATTATATATATGTGTGTGTGTGTATATATATATATATACATATATATAATTTATTTAAAAGCCCTTTTAAATAAAATGAATAGAATCTACCCGAATAAACTGAAAAAAATATACCCTGAATCTGTAGGACTACTCAGAGCACCTTTATTCTAAGCTTGGCAATAACAAAAGCAGGTCAGTCCTCACTGATAATCTGACAGATCAAGGTCAGTCTGTAATTCCTCTTTGTTTATATATTTATCCAGAAATACTAGCTACTCTAAATAGAACAATAAGATGATCTGACTTCATGTTTACCTAAAGTCACCATCAGGAATATTTTAGGGGCCAAGAATTATAAAAAAAGACAAGAGGTTACAATGCCCAGAGAAATCAGGGAGATTCAAAGCCATGAGATAAATGTTTTCAGGGCAAATTTGAACTGACCACCTTATCTGAAAAGAGTGAGTCTACATTTTTTGTGAAGTATGTCATTATTAAGAATTATATTTCTTGGTATCCTTTTTTGTCTTCTTCCTGTAGTTTAAAATTAAAACATTGCAAATATTTATTCTATTCAGAATACTGTATTGGCATTTTGGCAATTATAAGTACTTAAATATTATTTGGAGCCAATTAAAAAGATGAGTCAAAATTAAATAGATTGGAGGAGAACTAATCAATCAGTGAAATGAAAACATTAAAAAAAGACACAGGCCAGACATTCGATTAGGTACCTGAAATAAAATGAAGTCTAAGACCTAGCACTCTAGGGGCTTATAGTCCACCAGAGGAGACATTCAAAATTCGAAATGCTATAAGAAAAATCCATGTAGGGATTATATAGATCATAACATAGACAAAATAAAATGCTTAGTTCTCTCATACACTAAGAAAACATAAATGCTTAAAATATCCAATAAAGGGCAGATCATCCTCTTTTGTCTATTAAAACACATCAGATTCCAGTCCAAAATTTCCATTAAAAAACTCCTATGTGTTCCTGAATATTAGCATTTTTAGCTACCATTAATAATAATATGGCACAGAAAATAATTCAGTTTTGTAAAATAATGAAACAAAAATTGGTTAAATTTCTTAGTATATTAACTCATAAAATGCTTCTATACTGTAATGAACAGCAAAAAGAAAGAATAGTCGCATTTACAAGTTAACACACAAATACAAGCAAGTCAAGGGGTACAATTAAGATAAGTAAACTTTCAAATTCATGCAACATAGGAAAATGTCCTCCTTATAAATGGTGACATGTACCAAAACGAGCAAATTATTGCAGCTATCCCTCCACAAATGTAGTCTCAATATATACATATTTTCCTCTTTCTCCTTCTCTCTCTTTCGTTCAACATTCCTGTATATTTTCACAGTTCTCCACACTGCATCCAAGTCAAAAAGTGAAAATATGTCTCAAATTTGGCAATGTGCTGACATTTAGCAGCCCATGAAGACTGCAGACTATTAATACTATCTAAAAATCTATAGCCTCAAATAATAACCAGTATAACTTCAAGATCCCACCATAGCAAGATGTGTTAATGGGCTAGTTAGGGAATAGAGTATTGATTTAGGAACAATTTCTGATTCTTCTTTTTGTTTGGGAGAGTGAAAGGAACAATTCCTATTCAGGATAAGGGATACACATTTTCACTCATTATTTTTTTTTTTCAATCCCAAAGCAAAGAGCTATTTAAAAATAACAGATACTGTATTCTGTATTACAGTGGTGAATCTCATTCTGCCTTGGCAGGGAAACTAGTTTAAGTGTAGAATGTGAGTAACTGCTTGCTATACTAGAGTCACAGATATAAGATTGCCTTCAGAAACATCCTCTGAATACCACCTACACATTAATACATGACAGTGAACTTACAGCCAGACCCTGTTCTATCCACATGATCCCTGAAAAGGCTTTGAAATGAGGACACACGCATAATTAAGGCACAGTGAATATCACAGTGCATGTAACAAACTAGAGTATTATGAATCCTTAGGGAAACCTCATAGAACTAATACATTTTCTAAAGAAAGCTGCACATGAGTAAAGAGAGCCTAAAATGCTAATTAGATCCTCTCAGTGAAGGCTATAGAAAAGTTGATTCTTGAATCCTGAAGTTGGGCACAGAATGGAACATTTGTATACAGAAAGACTGAAGGGGGGGGGGGAGAATTTGGCATAAAAGCCCTTCAATAGATGATTTACATAATTCTTGAGAAAATAAATGAAGCAAAATAAATATATAACAGTGGGAGAATCCCAAACCTCCTGAAAGGGTTAAGCAGGAGAAGTGATTTCCTATTAGAAAAGGGTTATGTAACAAGAGGGAAATACTCAGCCTAGCATATGCTAATTTAGTCGGCTTTGCCAGGCGTTTCTGTGTGTTTGGCTGGCTGACTCACATTCCTTCCCTCCTATTTTTGCCATTTTTATTATGAGACTAAGGAGGCTGAATGCTCACAAAATGCAATAATAACAATAACAAGAACAACTAAAAGCACATTGTATGTGTTTTATCCTTGCTAAAACACTGGGATCCAAGCCTTGGAGGTTGAAAGAAAAAACACCCAATCTGGACGTATTCAGTACATAGATTTGGTAAGATTCCTTTTAAGTGTTCTTCACTCCCTGTGAATTTATTTTAATGGGTCTTTCAGGTTGATAGAACAGTGCGGAGTGGGGTATATTATATTCCTAGAGAGTGTAAAGGAAGCTGAGTTACTATTCAGACTTTGGTCCATAAAATATAGATTGCAATAAGGGAGTGACAAATCAGAAGCTTACTGTGCATTTTATTTGCTTTTAAATACAAATATTCTAATCACCCCTCATTTCAGCCTGTCTACTACTTAAAATTAATAGCAGAAGACATATAAAGTATAAGAAGGAACGGAAGTAAAGGTATCAGGACATTTTCTCCTGGGGCTATATAGGACAAGCTAACGTAAAATATGAATTTATTACAAAAGTAGAAACATATTTTACGCAGCATAAATTTCAGGCTTTGATGTTTGAGTAAGCATTAAGGGAGGCACTTGCATCTTTAAATGCAAACAATTTTAGCAAAGAAGCTAAAAATATTCCTTTACAAGAACAAATTAATTGGCTTTATAAATTACACTGAATCAATATAACAGTTATACACTTAGCAGTTGGCAGCACATCCTTCTCAGGAAAGGTGCTCTCTTACTCGGTTCTCAAAGATGACTTTAGATAAACAATGCACCGTTACCATTAATAAACCATCATCAAATCTATAAAACTAGGGGGGTATTTAACCTATAAAAAGACTTTTCTATCAGTATGCGAAGTTATTTACACTATATGATTACACTTAGTTTTAAGGATTTTTGTTCCTCAAAGCAAATGAGTGTTTATTCTTGTTTTCTAAACAATCACTAGTGACAGTCAGTATCTAACCCCTAGAATAACTCCTTACCTGTGGCTAACAGGGGCATCCCCTTCAGCATTCAAATGGCTGAAAGATAATTTCAATATTCAAATGAAAACGATCTGCTGACTCAGAAAGAGTTATCACCAATGGTGAATAATAACTGTCTTAATATTTACTTCAAAGACTTCTGAAATAGAATGTGAATAATTAATGGCCGGCCCTTTCCAAGGCAGATCTCCTTACAACCTCAGCCCTGCCTCTCTATTCAGGTAGCAGTAGGTTCTCATCACTCAGTTTCCTAAGCACAAAGAAGATCCAGAATAAATGCTCGGCTCTATTGCAAAACTGTGAACCTTGCGTGTGTGTTTTTAAGTGGAAAAGTTAATCACTGCTGCAGCCTAAAAAAATGAGTTCAAAAAATACCTTCCTTTTTTAACCTTCAGAAAAGGGTAAAAGAAATAAGCAAAAACAAAATAAACTTTTCCTTTTTCCTCACACTTCACCCCTGAGTGCTCCAAACTCTAATTACACACAAAATTATAAAGATGTTCTTCAGACCTAAAAATAACTGTACATTTTAGGCTTGTACATATGTGCATATATAGAGATAAATGATTGAGGAATATTTCCTTTCTCAATAATCACATCTCTGATTTTGGCATTAATATTTAACTCATACCTAATTAAACAGAATATTTAGTTTCCTAACATATATATATATATATATATGTATTACATATTACTAAGATAAAACTATTTCATATCATCTAAAGAAACTCACTGAACACATAAACAGGACCAACTGGACTTATTTCTAGGATAAAAGTCAATATGCATAATATGCTCAATTATTTTGTTTGATAGCAAATGGAATCAAGATAAACAATGCTACACTAGTTATTGTCATCAGATAGGCATCTCTCATAGCCTGCCCATAATAATTGTCCCATAACTCTTGCTTTTACTAAGGAACATATTTGATGCTTTTGCCTGTGTTGATATATAAAATTTTTTAGAAAGGATATATTCTCTACTGGTTTAATGTTAACAAAAATTCTAATTTATGGCACTAAATAAATGGTAAGAACATACATTGAACAATTAATTCCTATTTCTTTTAAGACTACTTTATTCTCCCCTAACAGGAAATGCTCTAATAAGGAAAAGAAAAAAAAAAGCGACTAACTCCTTACTCGCTAAAGGAAGAGAAAGATAACAGTATTTGTCAGCTCAACATTCATTAGGTCCAACACATGTAAATAACTGCATAAGAATTAGAATTCTTAGAAGGCTGAGAATGCATAAGAATTCTGTTTTAACTTTGCTATTTATTTTCATTAAACTGAACTGTGGTCCTGATAGTTTGCAAGATAGTTGCAAGTTTGCACAATTCATTTGATGAAAATGTTGATAATTTTGTTAGGATTTATTTATTACATTAATCTCTAAACAAATTATATATTCTCTCTTTAGCTTTGCCATGAGCTCATGTGATTAGAAATACTCTTTGGATTATTTCTGGTCATGAAGAGTTGAAGGATGGTCCAGGTCCATTACAAGCTATGGAATATGAAAAGACTTCCTATTTCAGTCACGCCACATGACTGCTTTCCTGCATGCGTTCTGCCTGCTGCTGCAGAACGTTAGGCCTGAGATGCCATTTGCATCATCACACAGCAGGGGGCTTCAGCTGCCACAGCTCCAGGTTAATCCTCACCCACCTCTTTACACAAGGAATTTGCAGAAGATGTTGTTTTTTGATACTACAGAACTACACTCCAAAAACGTTTGACATTTTCAAATAAAATGTTGGCAGTGAACTTGTCCTTTTAAATATTTTAGGTTAAATCAGTAAATGTAAATCATGTCTTCTCTTTTTTTCCCCCCATGAATTGAGTTTGTGATCTAATGCAAATATCTGGATTTTTTCATTATGGAAAAGATAAAAATGGGTAGGGAAATCTCATGTGAAAGAACAACTGATCAAATTGCATTCATTTAAAGATGTATATCACGAACTATCACTATGATAATTTTCTATACGAAAACTGTTTCCTAAACCAATAAGACCTACAAAATGTTAAAATTAACTCATACATATGTATAATATAAATATAATTTAACAAAGTATGAGTGCCGATGTGTTATGAAAAGATACCACTTAACTACATCATACCTAACTAAGATATAACTATCATTCAATCCAAAACTATTTATTATGCATTTACTAAATTGAGAATAAGTAAAGCTCAGGGCTTGCCCTCAAGAAGCTTAATATAAATAAGACAGTAGAGTTGTTTTTAGGAGGGTAAACAAACCTGTAACTGACAATCCCACAAAGGACTTCTGACTTCAGTTTGTGAGTCCCACTTCCTTGATTTGTAATTTCCCTTCTCGATGCTTCCTTACCTACTCAGCCAGTTGCTACACAATGGGCGATTTTGCCAAGGAGGTTTAATGAAGTCTATTAAAACAAGGACTCTCTATCAATAAATCTCATAGAATGCATGTCAACATGATCAAATAAAATAATAATACGATGTGTCTATGTTATATTACAAATGCACCCCAAATCCTTCACAATAGGTAAATTTTACTTCTCTCAATCATTTTATACCCCATAGACTCTTTATTTTTAAAAGAAAATTGATTATCATTAGATGTTGATTTCAGGCCATTTTAAAATGCATGCTTAGGATGTCTTCCAACATTATTGCATGACTATTTTCTGTTTAAGTGATTTAAATAAGTTTTTTTTTTAAGAAAAATTACTATCTCACTAGTTAAATCTGGGAAAAAGATTTTTCACGTATCTGATCTTCTTGTGAAAAATGCAGGAAGAGACTATCTCAGTTGATGCTTACCTTTGTTACCTGTGTTACCAGAGTTCTACTAGTTGTAGACACAAGGGAAAAGACAACGAAATAAGCTTCCATATCTTGATACTAAATTAGTCTAGGAACTCCTCATATTTGCAAAGAGATTTTCTTAATTACTAAGTGTCTGGTGTTTGTTTAAGTCATAGTTATTGACTCATGTCTAAAACCTACTTTTCAAAGTTTCCAAAAAAAAAGGAGTTAATCAAAAAAGGGAGGAGTGAGCTGCATCTCAGGAACTGCATTCAGCATAAAAGATGAGCTCATCATGACTAAGGTAGAATTAAAGAAGCCAGAGAGACACGCTTTTAGGAAATATTAAGTTATCAGTATTTTATTTAGTTTATATGTATATTTTGCATTACAACATGTTTTCTAAAAAGGTAAGGGGAGGTGCACAACACATACTGAAGCAAGTAATATGCATGTCGAATGGACCTTTAACTTGAGGATCTTTCTTTTTACACACAACAAATTACTTACTACAATGTCCCACAGCGAAACACACACATCCACAACCCCTAAAACCCCAGTAATAGTACTGGGTGTTTTTTTGTATACGACCAACACTGAAAAAGGAAATAAAGTTCTCAACAAAATCAGAATCTCTCTATGCATGTCTATTTTGCCCTTCTTTCCTTTTTGTCCCTTCTCGGATTGTTTCCGGTGCTAAACAAGAGCGTCTCCATCTTTCCAATGTCTCTTCAGGCATAGAAACGAGCACAGCTACAAAGAGGGTCAGCAATTGAACTGAATCTACTCTGTAGACAAGAAGAGGTCTTAGTTACAGGTGGCAAATTTTTACACTCCTCATTCTAAAGACATTTTTCTCTCTAATGTGTCCCCTGTCCTTGCCCAGTGTTTTCCTCTGTATTGGACAGAAGAAAATTTTAAAAAGGGTGCTGTATAGCTTAACACTGAATCAAATTTTGTTATCTAAGTAGTCCATATTTCAAGTTATACTTTGGTCAGAAACATGTTTATTTTCTCTCTAACTATTCATTGCCTACAGACTTGTTGAGGATGAACTAGTAGATGTTGTAGAATAGAACTATTTAAGCCTTTTTTTTACAAAAACTAATTTTATCATCTTGAATCTTACCACTGACTTACCACTCTACATATTAAGCCAAAAGACTGAGTTTGCTTCCCAGGAAAAGTAAAAAAAAAAAAAAGAAAGATGGTGACAAGGTAAAACAGTGAAGCCACAGGGAAGATGTGTTAAATTGAGTCTTCCTGTCTAAAATGATACATACTGCAAGAAAGGGGATAATGATACAAAGGATAAATACATTGATTAGTATGACTTAAGTGACAATACCACTATAGTGCTGATAATGCTAAAAATAAGAAGCTGTAGACAGACTGCCTATAGTATTTGCCAAGTCATAACTACTAACAGGCAGAGCAGACTACCCCGGGCCAAAATCAGTTGCTCACTGCCCCGCTACCTCTCCTTCCCTGCACATAGGAAAGACCTGCTAAATATTTAATCTATGTCCAGGAAATCAAGCTTTCATTCTACAACCTCACCAAGTCCTAATAAAACAGTAGAGTTGTGGGAGAAACATAAACCTGGACCCTGAAGTGACATTTTCAGCCAAGACCAAGACAAGGAACGCACAAGCAATTTGTTCGAGCAGGGACTGACAATATCAACAAAGTGTGATGTGTCTGTGGAGCAGTGTTTGATAAATGTGAGGCAGCCATAAACATAAGACAATCCAGTGGGGCTTTGGGCCTCCTCCCACTTCCAGTTATTTTTTTCCCCCCTTAAATCCTATTCTCTCTCTCCTTTGGTGTATTAATACAGTCATCTAAGATGCTCAGAAGTATACATATATCCTTGAGCTGGTTGTCTTTGCCTGGTTGCTGTGATAGGACACTTATTTATTTATTTGGGCCTGCTGGCTGCAGTGGCGCGTTTGCTCTGGTATACCCACACCCCTTCCACCCTTCTCCCCCATTCTGCTGTGAAAAGCAGCACTGTCTTAACACTTGGTGTACATACTTAATAAAAGACACCCATGCCCTTAATAAAAATGAACGCAGCTGAAGGAATCTCTCTGAGTAGAGAAAGAGTAAATCCTCCTTCAGGCTAAGGGAGAGAGAGAGAGAGAGAGGGAGAGAGAGGCACCAGCAGACAGTTATTTTGCAGTGCACTGAATAGACAATTCACAGGGAAATGTTGAAGGCAGAGAGGAGGCGACCCCCAAGTGCAGTCCATTGCCCACATGCTCTATAATAAATAATCTTGCACCAGCCCAGTAGTGTGTGCAGTGACGTGCCGGGGCCAGCATACACAGATTGGCAGGGAAAACACATCCAGCGGTGTCGAATGTTCATCACAATCACCAAATTAACTGATTTCCCCACATCACACTCCCCTTACCCGGCGTGGTGCGCTCATGCGCGCGCGCGCACACACACACACCCACACACACACACACACACACAGCAGAGCTGAGAAATGCAAGTTACTGAGAGGTGAAGTGGGGTCTCTAGGAGGATGTTTCAGGACGGATTAGAAACCCAAGTAATGTGTCAGCCACCGGATTACTTGCGCGAGGGTGGGGGTGTAAGCGCTGGGGAATGGGACCAGAGGGTGGGGGTGTATGTAGGCGCTGGGGAATGGGACCAGGCGGCGTTAAGCAGGAAGAACAGGCTGTCTGCCTTCTCGGGGATTCTGGCACACGACAGATCGAAAATTTACATCAAACATAAAATACACAAAATTACCCCGAAATATTCCAAGAAATACCTCTGTAAGTTTGGTTAGCTAATTCAGGAAAATTCTGCCCACTATCTCGTCTTTCACATTCATAAATATGCATAAATAAAATACGGTCCTGGTCTATATCCCGGAGGAGGTTAGGAAACAGGATGCATTCCAAGAACTTGCTGAAAGATGGTTCATTGACCTCATTTAAATCCTCCAAAGGCCGATTGGGTTTTGCACGCCTGTGGTTCTATATGTCTTACTTTCAGATTCCTTTTACCCAGGGACAAATACATTTGATCAACTTATCTCTCCTACAAATACACAAACGATGACAGAGAGGTTAAAGGTGGGCAAAGATCTACGAAGAAATCAAGAGTCATCTAGCTTTAAAAAAAAAAAAAATCATATGGACCATAATTTCACATCCATCCTCCCTGTATCTCACACTCAAGCCACATCCCTACACCACTCTCTTCAAAGCAACAATCTTCTGCTTTACAGCCCCTGCCCACTCAGTCCTGGCATGCCGCCTCTGCCTCCACTACCACCCAAAGCGTGCTCTTCCCAGGCACTTTTACTCCATACATTGCCATGTATTTCATAATCATCATCGTCCTCCCTCTGCACACAGCCCCCTCCTCCCTCCTTCAAAAGCAAGGATCTGGCGAAAAGTGCACCCCAGTTCGCTAGCCAGTCTGCATCCAAGCCCAGCGATTTGCATAATAACAGTGTTTTGTGCGGTTTCCCTCCGCTGCGGTCACAGGGGTGCTTACATTTCACCTGAAAGGATGATATTAATTACGGAAAAGAAGCGTCAGAGAGCGGGATGGAAAGGTAGGGAATCTAAGCTAAAATCCCTTAGCACTAAAGTAACTGCCAGGGTGCATATAATTCTTGGCTTCGAAAAAATGAAAAAGAAAACCACACGGGCTGAATAATAAAAAGTCAGTTTGTTGATAAAGTGGCTTTGGGTCTTTTAATTCTTCCCTTCCCCTGGCCCTCTCTTTTTATTTCCTGCTTTATTTATTCAGTCTTCCTTTTTCCTTTTACTCTTTTTCGTTCTTTCTTTTCTTCCTTTCTTATCTCTCTCTCTCTCTTTTTTTTTCTTCTTCTTTTTTTAACCCCCAGACAGTCTTCTCCCTCTTCCTAGGTGAACGACACGTCTCACAACACATCCCCGCCGCCCCCCGCCCCCGGGGATGTTATTGCAATGCACACGGTGCCGCCGCTGCTGCTGTTCTCGCCGTCTCGGCAGCTCGTTCCCAGGCTCGCACACACTTTTTACAGACACACGGATATGCTGATGGTGGGAAGAAGGGGCAAAAGATAGGCGACACGAAGAGGGGGAGGTTAAAGAGATGACAAGAGATGGAGAGGGTCGGTCGGGAGCGTGATGTGGGAGGCGGCTGGTGGGGGTGGGTGGGAGGGTGGAATGTTCAGAGAAGGCACAAGTTGCCAGCCAAAAGGCGTGGGAGTGTGTATGCGAAGGGTGAGGGGAGTGCTGGCGAGCAGAAGAGTGAGAGATGTAGGAAGCTCAGGTGAATGAAAAGCCGAAAGGTGCCCATAAGAGACTGACTGCCGAGACAGCAGGGTTGAGACAGCGCCAGAGATTCGAGGGGTTGGAGCAAACTGTCACTGCCCCCTGCCGCACCGGGAAGTAGGGGGAGGGGGTGGAAATCGCCGGGGACTGGGGGACTGTGAGGGGGAGAGTGGAAATCTGGGGTGGAGTGAGGATGATGGGGAATGGGCGTGAAGTTGATGCTCCCCGCGGCGGGGCGGGGATTACCTTGTAGCAGGAGCCCGCAGACACTGTAGAAGCGGAGAACGGCACTGCGTTTCCAAATCATGGTCCTTTTCTAAAGGGTTGAGAATGAACGAGGGGGGCAAAGAGATGCTGGTGAGCCGGGCACCAGAGTGCGGGGCTCCGCCGGTGTCTCCTTCGCGGAGCCCGCCGGACCCAGGGTCCTCGCCGCTGCGGTGCTCGAACCTGCGGACGCGGATCAGATGGCAGCAGCAGAAGCGGCAACGGCGAAGCACCCGCAGAATGAGGTTTCGCTGGGCAAAATAGTTTCTTTTCCTCCTCCTCTTGCTGGTGGTGCAGCCGCGACAGTCCTTCTGCCAAGCACGGGTTCGGAGCTTGCCTTCCTCCCGGCGCGCACCCGGGGCTGTCCGAGCAGGTGGTGCAGGGATGCCGGGGTGTCGGAGAAGGTGCAGACGAGGGCTGTAAGGAGTGGGTAGGTCACGCAAGGGAAAGGCGGGGAAGAAGGGGAGCAAGCAAGCAGCAGCCGCCGCTCGCGCTTGAGGTGTCTCGGGGTCCTGGGAGGGGAGGTGGCAGCGGTGGAAGCGGCGCTAGAGGCGACAGCGGCGGCGGCGGCTGCTCCCGGATGCTCGGGCTGCAGCAGCGGCGGCGGCGGCAGCTCTACAGAGCAGCAGACACAAGGGCAAGCTCAGCACGGTGGAGGCCCCGCCCCCACCATGGCCAGGGACAGACACCGCCCCCCGACCAATGGGGACACACCCGCCCACCAGGCCCAGCCAATGAGAGAAAGGGAAGGGTGGAGACAGGCGCCGGGAAAAACAAACAGGCTTCTCAAGGACCCTTCGGGCAGGAAGAACTGAATCCCCCATTCACACACCCCGGCGGGTCTCACCTCCTTGGAGAGTCTCAGCCTAACTTTCTGAGACAGCGCCTTCATTAATAAGTGCCTAGCATTCGGGAAGGGTTCAGCCAATCGCCACCGCGAGGGGGCGGGGCTTGCCGTGTCCCCAGCAGGTTCTGGAACCCGTGGTGGTGCCTGGGACAGGTCTTGGGTGCGAAGTTCTTGTGCGTATTTGGACTCCTAGAGCAGATGGTGGCTGCACCTGCCCACTCACCAGCTGCAGTAGCTCTCTGAAACTCCCAGCAGCAAAAGGGAAAGATTTAAGAGGACGTGGGAGAGGCTAAGTATAGGGAACAGAACACCTACCTTCCTACAAGAACTTGTGTGACAAGGAAAAAAACGAGTTAGGGGTAGAAGAAATTATTTTTTTTTTTATTGTTGCTTCTGAGAATTTGACTTAATCTAGACATAAAATCTCAAGAGAGGCTAGCGGGTGACAGTATCCTTTCTGTCAGTACTGAGATCAGGTAGATCTAGGTTCAAATCCCATAGCTGTCACTTCTTGCTTCACAATGTTTGATGATTTTACTTGAACATTTAAATCTGAAGCCTCATCAGTAAAACAGGGGTAATAATAGAACTTAACTCTTGAAGTTAAGTTATACGGCCCTGAATTGCTACTGGGCCAAGCATCTGTAAATGCTTTATAAAAGGAGACTTTAGCGCGGTTCAGTGGGATTTCTGTAATTCAGGATAGCACAAAATCTTAGGCAATCCTTCATATATGCCTTAATTGTAGCCTCAAGGAAGGGAGAAAAAGCATAACTGTGCTTTTTTCAAGGATCTAACCAAAGGTGGTCATGGAAAGAACATTCAAGAATCTGGAAAGAACCATCTCTATAAATCAACACCCTGGATGTGCCCTTGAGAGGAGGAGATATAAATGAACAGGACAGAAATTAATCAGAAGTTGTGTTTCCAAATGAGCTTAATTCCAGGCTTTTCCCTATGACCAGTTTTTAATTGGACCAAATTAGCAGATGATAGACTAGTTCAGTAGTGTTAAATCAGTCACACCATAAATAGTCTGCTTTGTTCAAGAGACTACACAATAGAAACCTGAAAGCAAGGAGACAGAGGGAAAGATGAGAGGCAGGATCAATATTGAGACTCTTAGCTCTTTCTCATTTGTTGCTTACTTTGCCACAACCTTTTACGACTTCACCCTTGCCTTTTAACTAATGACCCATTCATTTCTATGTCCACCTTTCTCCCCAGGTTCTCAAAACTAAGGAGCAAAATGTCCACAATAAAACTGCAAGTGGACTCTAGAAGAAAGAGGATATGTGAATACTCTTGTTATTGTAAGAGACAGTTGCCTACTGTGAGTTTTAGCTGTTAGGAAAGTCAGCAAGTCCAAGGATACTGCTATCATTTAAACTATTGTGAGCATCAAAAGGTGAAAATCTAATCGTTATTGACTCATGCTTTGTTTTGTGTCAGAAAGTATAAATAAAAATGGAACTGCCAAAGAAGTTAGGGTTTCTTTATTGACACAGTAGTTAGGGGTCCTCCATTCTGGTGCACAACCTGCTGCCAGCTATATGACTGTGGGCATGTACTCAACTTCCCTGACCCTCAGTTTCCTCAATGATAGTGTGACTGAGCTGTATTTGATGACTTCTAAAGTCTCACTGAGTTAAAAAAAAAATCATTATTCTAAGATTGCTGTATTCAAGAAAATGTCCCAATGGAACATAAGTAGCTCAACACTTGTGATCAATACTCAGAAGCAAATCATGTTTTTGTTCTTGTTGGCAACTACAAGAGAAATTAAGATTCTATAGTGAAATAGTCTACAGGTTTGCTATGCAGTATGTGATGTCAGACCAACATCACCACCATCACTTGGGAATTTGTTAGAACTACAGAGTCCCAACTTCTACCCCACCCACAGAGTCAGATTCTTCATTATAACAAGATTCCAGGGTGATTTATATGTCCACCAAGTTTGAGACATTCTAGTCTTTAACAGGGTTTTACTGCACACTGGACCCAAGGGACAATTTCATGGGTGTTGTATGAAATGGAGAAGACTAAAAAGTCCAGATTATTTTTGTTAAATTGTTATTTTCAGGAACCCTGGGAGTCTCCTTGTCACCATGACACAAAAGTAACTCGTTATGTATAGAAGGAACAGATTACTTTAATTAGATAAGTTTAAAAATGGCTACAAGCTTGATTGTGATGAGAGCCATAAATTTCAATGTGATTCAGAGTTCTCTTAGCCCACCCACCTAGGGGATTGGAAGAAAGCATGTGTTTATTTCAGTTCCAAGGGGGGCAAAAAAATAAAAAATCAAAGCATGAGCTCTGGTCATTTGGATAAATAACATCATCTTCATATACAAAAGAATGATAATTCTCTATTTTCTAAATAGTCTATTCTTAGATTCTATTAATCAGTTAAAGAAAAATCAAATGCTCAATGGTTGTAAGATCTTTCAATGTTTTAAAATGAGACGAGTCTATACGTTATAGAGTTGTCAGTGTATGAGTAAATTCATTTCTAAAACTTAAAACATTTCTTAGAATGCAATTAAATATCTTTAAATATCTTCATTTCATAGTTTTAAGGCTATTATTGTCTACATATATTATCAGTGTCTCAAATAAATGTACAGATTAACTGACCTTTTATGAATCATCAGACAATGAATTAGTTTTATAAATTGCCAAAAGATGGCATCTATCCATACTTCCTTATATGAAATAGTCTAAAATACTAAGCCTATTTGAAAATTTCTGCATTTTTAAAAATTTTTTAAACCTTGTATTCTCCTTGTCTTCATAGCAAAAATATTTTTCAGTATTTTGTGTTTTGAAGTAAATTCTTAAATGAAGTTAAATTAGTGTTTTAAATTTAAGTCATTCACTCAATACTCATTTTAAAAGTTATACAAAGATAGCACATATGTTTTCCTCGCCTTGGGAAGGAAAGTTATCTTTGCTTGTACTGTCCATAGAATAGGATTACAGTATCATCCTTCTGCAATAGTAAGTACCCTAGACATTATAGTTTTTTTCACATATGTTTCACAGAGGAAATCACAGTTAGCTTGTACTTTAGGAATTTTTTCACCAATTTTAAATAAATGTTATTATTACGAATGTGATGTTTATGACTTTTTTATTCCACTAGGAAAAAAGAACCTTGTCAGCAGTTTTAAGGTGATGGATATGATAATTAGATGGGCCAATCTTTTCACAATATATACATATATTAAATCATCACAATGTACATTTTAAATATTACAAAATTTCCAATTATCCCTCAAAGCTGAAAAAAAAGCAAACAAATTTTAATTGTGGCAAAAGTTTTTAAAAGAAATGTAGGAAAATTATTGTGTCAAATTTTTCCAACCATGGGTAAATTTACTGGGATTTCACATGGTTAATAGAAATATTTATATTTCTCTTTTAAAATATTAAATTTAAGTAAAATATCTAAATATTTGAAATAAATAGTCATTATAGATACTCAGGACTAAAAATTTAAAAATCTATGCTAAATTGACTCTCATAGCAAATTGACTCTTGCAGTAAATCGACCTAGAAAAAGAAATTTCATGGCCTGGTGAAAATGTAGACCATTGTGAAAGAAAATTGGCTTATTGAGTTCTGGAAGCATTGATTGTCATTCTCCATGCTCACCAGCATTTTAAATATGAGGTCAGCTGCCTGTGTTGCAGAGATGTTAAGAACTCTTGGGTTTGGTATATATTTAGTATAATACACAGTATATAGTATTATTTATAAATATATATGTGTGTATGTATAGAGCACGTATGTGATGATATATAACAATATTTTCTGCCTTTAAATGCATTTTTAACTTGGCATTTTGCTACTGGTTTCAAAACACTCACTATCCTTTCGAGTTATGATCCATTATTTTATCCCACTACATCTCAAATACCTTATCACTAGAATTTTAACTTATACTGATGAAAGTATATAAATGTTGAAAAGAAATTCACAAATATTCAGAAATTTACAATCTCAAGATGAGCTGTTTCTGCATTTTTTATATGAATAAACCAAGTGGCAATGTGCCAAGCATCCTCTCATTTTAAAATATGAAATTGCAATATATAGAGTAAAAATGACTTTGTGATGTTAGGTAGTATAATTTCTATCTCTACAATGATTGGATCTAAATGATCTAAGGTATGTGGCCATCACACTCTCTTAAACTCATAAAAGGGATGATTCCTTTTTCTTGCATTTCCCCCCAAATAAGCAAACATTCATCCTACCTTATTTATTTATTGTTTTTGGCTACACAGCATGTAGATCTTAGCTCCAGGACCAGGGATTGAACCTATGCCCCTTACAGTGGGAGCACAGAGTCCTAACCATTGGATCAGCAGGGAGTCTTACACTTCATGTAAGATCATATAATCCTAGAGTTTAATAGCAGCTAGTATGCAAAGCAGTAGCTTTTTGAATGACCAAAGTTAAGTGGAAATATTCTTGAGATAACATTCCAACTTTTAACACTGATATTGAAAATAGGCTTTATTTTAAATAAATAAATAAATTAAATAAAAGACATTGACTCTATTCATTCAAGACAGTTTCATACCTGCCACATGGATTTTGTATGTGGAGTGTTTTATACTTGGAACACTCCTTTCTATGATCAGCATGTAAGTAATTTACTTACTTTACCAAGGCTTCTGCTCAAATGTGCCATTCCCAGGAGTCATTTACTGACACTCCTCTGCTTCTCCACCCCTAATCCATCTACTCACTCTTGAACATCTACCTGTTTTATTTTTTAAGTGCCCTTTGTAAACTTGAATGTATGTGTTATTTAATTCAGTTGTTTATTTGTGTATTTGTTGTTTTTTTTTTCCCCCAACTGGAATGTAACCTGAAAAAATACAGGCACTCTAACTTATTGACTGAATTTTCAGCAACTAGAAAAGAGTTGAAATATATTAATCATTCAACATATATTTGCTGAAAGAATGAGTATATCCATGCAAAGGTGACTACCTTCTGGCTTAACGTATATAAATATGGATTCACTTATCTTCCCTCCTTATATCTTTTTTTTAGACATTATTTTATTTAATAAATAATTCTAAATATTATTAAATGGAACCATTCAAACTAAAAATTCAACACTTATAAAAAATTAGATTTAGATTTTATCTACATATGAGTTGGTAAAATACAGACTACATGGGCATAGATAAAATAAAACAAACACCCAGTGAAATTTATTTTAGTGATTTTAATCCATATACATAACCACTGTTGACCATTGCTAACTATCCCTGATGTTTTTCAACAGCACAAAGTTTTGAAATAAATAAATAGAAATGATTACAGTTTATCTATTAAAACATACACAACTGTTCTTAGTAATCTTTGTAGTCCCTTGTTTTAGAAGGTTCTTAATATTTCTACTAGGGCATCCCTGATAGCTCAGCTGGAAAAGAATCTGCCTGCAATTCAGGAGACCTGGGTTTGATCCCTGGGTTGGGAAGATCCCCTGGAGAAGGATATGGTAACCCACTCCAGTATTCTTGCCTGGAGAATCCCATGGACTGGGGAGCCTGGCAGGCTACAGTTCATGGGCTCGCAAGAGTCAGACACAGTTCTTAGTATTTATACTAGTATTTAATATAATTTATATTAGGGATATTACATAGTTCCATGAAATGAGCTAAGTCAGGCTAACAATGCTGAACCAACTGAGGACCCGATTTTTGATTCAGATTGACCACATGAAAGGAGCTATGGAAACTGAAATCGACTCAGTTGTATCTGGCTATTTGCAACCCCATGGACTACACAGTCCGTGGAATATCCTAGGCTAGCATACTGGAGTAGGTAACTCTTTGCAACCCCACAGACTCTTCAGTCTGTGGAATTCTCCAGGCCAAAATACTGGAGTGGATAGCTGTTCCCTTCTCCAGAGAATCTTCCCAACCTAGGGACTGAACCCAGGTCTCCTACATTGAAGGCAGATTCTTTACCAGCCGAGCCACCAGGAAAGCCCAAGAATACTTGAGTGGGTAGCCTACCCCTTCTCCAGTGGATCTTTCTCACCCAGGAATCAAACCAGGTCTCCTGCAGTGTAGGCAGATTCTTCACCAGCTGAGCTACCAGGGAAGCTGCAAAAGGAGCTATCTTGGATGCTAAATAGCTATAATAAGGAATTGTGAAGAACTCTGTGATACTTCTTGATTCCTAGTGGGATTTTAAGCTACTTTATAATTTCAATGGCTAAACAACAAATCATTAACCTACATCTCTAAGGGACATCCTTCATAAAATTAAAAAAAAATAATATGACATCTTGAAGAAGCCAACAAATACTAAAAGGATAGGGGAGAATAGAAAGAAATAAGTGCGGAAAGTGAAATACAAGAATACAAAGAATGCAACAAACGATGGCTTGTTCCTAGAGCTGTAGACACTAACACTGTGTGTGACTATTTAAATTCAGATTAAGTAACTCAAGATAAAATTTTAAGTTATGCATCTTAGTCATATTACTTATATTTTAAGTACTCAGTAGGCACGTGTGATTACTGACCACTCTACTGGACAACACAGGTCAACAACATTCCCATCATCACAGAAAGTTCTACTAGACAGTGCTATGAAAATTTGTATTAGTCTAGGTTCTCTAGAGAAATAGAATCAATAGAATAGATAGATAGATAGAAAATGATTTATTGTAAGTAACTAACTTATGCAGTTATGGTAAATAAGAAGTCCCAAGATCTGCAGTCAACAAGTTGGAGACCCAGGAGATCTGAGGGTGGAGTTCCGGTTTGAGACCAAAGGCCTAAATCAGGAAAGCCCATGATGTAATTTCCAAATCAAGCCCAGGAGGCAGGAGAAGGCTAAAGTCTAGGTTGAAAACAGTCAAATGGAGAAAGAAAATTCTTTCTTAATGAAACTTACATTTTACTGAGACCTTCAACAGAATTGATGATGTCCACTGAAATGGAGGAGAGTGTATTAAAAGGAACTGAGACAGAGAAAAAGAGACTGATTTATTATGCATTTATGCAATTATGGAGGTCAAGAAGTCCCATAGTATGCTTGTTCTCTGCAAGATGGAGACTAAGGAAAATCAATGATATAATTCCAGTTCAAGTTTGAAGGTCTGGGAATTGAGGAGCTGATAGTATTAATCTCAGTCCAAGACAAGAAAAGACAGATGTCTCAGCTCAATCAGGCAGGCAGAAAGAGGAAATATTTTCCCTTCTGTTTTTAGTTCTCTTTGGCCCCTCAAGGGATTGGATAATGCCTGCCCACATTGGGGAAGACTATCTATTTTACAGAATTCACTGATTCAAATGCTAATCTCATCTGGAAACACCAGACATAATATTTAATCTGGTCACTACAGGGCTTGTCAAGTTGACATACAAAATTAACCATCACAGAGGGGAATCTACTCAATCTGCTGATTAAAATGTTAAAATCATCGAGAAACACACTTCCAGTTACACCCAGAAATAATATTTACACAAATGCCTCAGCACCCTGTGTCCGAAGTAAGTTGATACATAAAATTAACCATCACACTTTTCATTTGATAAATATCATGTTGGCACTCAATATCACCACTGTGATATTTTCACAACTCTAATCTAGATCCTAGACATTAACACTGATGTGCTCAGTCGTGTCCGACTCTGTGACCCAGTGAAGTGAAGGCCCCCGGCTCCTCCATCCATGTAATTTTACAGGCAAGAATACTGGAGTGGGTTGACATTTCCCACTCCAAGGGATCTTCCTGACCCAAGGATCTTCCATCTCCTACATTGGTAGGCAGATTCTTTTACTGCTGTGTCACCTTGAAAGCTCAGACATTAAAATACAAAGTAAACAAGATTAACATTTAAGATATGAGAGGAAAGTGTTAGTTGCTTAGTCATGTCTGACTCTACAATCCCCATGGACTGTAGCCCACCAGGCTACCCTGTGGAATTCTCTAGGCCAGAATATTGTAGTGGGTAGCCATTCCCTTCTCCAGGGAATCTTCCTGACCTGAGGATCGAGCCCAATCTTCCACATTGCAGGCAGATTATATGCCAAGGTCCTACCTAATACATTTTGTTCATTTTGCTATAGATCTGCCTCTTTCTCATAACATTATGTGTAAAAACTCATTCTTTTGGTGTTGAGGAAATGAGGAGAACCTCATAACCAGATCTTATACTTTGTCTCTATTAGAATAATAATAGAATAGAATAATCACCAATGAATGTGTTAGTCTAAACTCCTTGGTTGCAAATGACATAAATTCAAATCAAATTAGCTTAAACAAAAACCAAAATAACAACAAAAAATTATTAGTTAATTTAACTTAAAAGTCCATGGTTGGGAGTTGTTTCAGTCCATTATGATCCAGAGTTTGCTGATTCAATGGGCATGGGTTTGCGCAAACTCCGGGAGATAGTGAGGGACAGGGAGGCCCAGTGTACTGCAGTCCATGGGGTCACAAAGAGTCAGACATGACTTAATGATGGAACAACAACAACAACATGATCCAAAGGTTTAAATGATATCAACAGAATTGTGTTTCATTTCATCCAAGACTGAACTCTTTATTTTCTTAATATGAGTTAAAGCTTAAGCTAGTTTTCTGCACAGAAAAGCCAAGAGGGTCAACACCTTTTTAGGCTTACCCTACAATTTTATTGAGGAGTTTCAGAGAAAAGGGAAGAGCTGTTTCTTCATAACCCTGACAAGAGCCCTGGTATGTCCTGGAACAGCTCATCTTTCATTACATGCCCATCCTTCAGTCACTCACTCTTCCTGATTGTGTAGTGACAGTCAAGGTGTGAATGTGTGACTAATTAAACAATCTCATTAAAACAGAAAGAACAATTCCTAAAATAAAGAGATGCAAGACAGACAAAATGCAATATACGTCCAATACAGGATACAATGAAATTATAGAATGTGATACAGGAGACTTTTACAAGTATGTGCTTCCCAAGTGGTGCTAGTGGTAAAGAGCCCACCTCCCAGAGCAGGAGACATAAGAGACATGGTGGGTTCAATCCCTGGGTTGGGAAGAATCCCTGAAGAAGTGCATGGCAACCCACTCCAGTATTACTGCCTAGAGAATCCCATGGACAGAGGATCCTGGCCAGCTATAGTCCATAGAGTTGTAGAGTTGGACACGACTGAAGCAACTTTTAGCATGCATCATGCATGGTAATTAGAAAGAAGTATCCAATGTTAGTCTATAGCAATTCACACTCTAAACAGTAGGTCTCAGTAAATAATTATGAGAACAAACAAACATAATTCAGGAATAAAGTTCTCACTACTGGCAAAATTTAGAAGAGGATTATCCTCAGATTTTACAGAGCAAAAAGATTACTTCTCTGCTTTGCTATGATAGCTCATAATACTGTGTATCTAAGTGTCATATCAGCTCTTGAAAATTAAAAACAGTTTAATGCTGATTAATTTCTAGCTTCTCTCTCCTATAGTTTCCACAGTTTTTTTTTTTCTCACAATTGCTCAGAGTCATTTCTGTGACTCTTGTATGTATCCTTAGTCCATTTCCCCTATGTACCACCCTGCACTTGTCACTATTAAATTTCATACTGTTTTTGATGGATGACTTCTCTAATTTGTCAAGGTTATTCTAAATTCTAGTTTAGGCTTCTAAGATGAGATCAACTTGACCCAACTCAATATCACATTGGATGTGCTGTTAATTCTATTATCTGTCTTTACAACACACACACACACATACACACACACACACACCCATGTGAATCCTAATCATGAACTATTCTACTATACTATTTGGTACTACAGAAAGAGATTATTATTTTTTTAAGTGTTTGAATAGCCATTTAGACTCAACAGTTAGGTGAAATGGAAATAACTTGCAAGCTCTCTACATTGTGTGGTACTTCTTGCAGGAAAAAAAAAATCAGTTTAGGAAGGTAGACAGATATATGTCTATGTTGTTATATGAGCAAAAGTGTAAGGTGGCCAAGATTCTGAAACCTAGGATCAGATAAAATGAAATGCAAACTTGAAGACCCAAAAGAAATTCTTAGCAGCATGAAAACAGAAATTTGAGAATACAATGCTTAGATCACAAGTTCAAGACAAAGGCATGAGAACTTGATTATGAACTAAAAAAATTTTACGTATGGCTTTCTAATTAGCTTCTTGATCAGAATAAAAAAAAAAAAAATCAGAATTTGGGTGATCCTGAGTGCTCTGGTAGAGGCATTAGATACCACTGCCTAGAATGTGGGAAGCGGGGTTTGAGATTTAGGAAATTCCAGATCCATGCTTAAATATTTATTGTGTCTATTCCATTTTGTTCTGTGTTTGAGCTAAATGAATATATGCAGATTATTTTTAACCAACCACTTTTATAGAATAAGAAGATACATTACAAGTGATACATAAAGAGGTTAATGACTTGTCTAAGGTCATAGAACTTTTCAAATCGAAAGAGAATCATTGTTGAAAATGTTTTTTGATGTACAGCCAAAAGTAAAAGGTAGCATATTTTCACAAAGTTTTCTCACTGTGTGTTTAGGTATTTTGATACTCACTGGATAGTTTCGGCAAAAATGGCAAATTACTTACCTCTGAAAATGTCTCTTGGCTTCCCAGGTGGCTTAGCAGGTAATGCATGATTCCAGTGCAGGAGACATGGGTGATGCAGATTAGATCTCTGGGTTGGGAAGATCTCTTGGAGGAGGAAATGCAGCCCATTCCAATATTCTTGCCTGAAAAATCCCATGGACAGAGGATACTGGCAAATCACAGTTCAAAGAAGCACAAAGAAACATCATGGACAGAAAAATGTCTCTATTATATGAAATCCACCTGGAAATTGAGAGACCACACTGGTATTCTACAACAACACATTTAGATAGTTTCAAAAATTGTTATCTAAAAATGCCCCACTTAACAATAATCACATGTTTATATGACTATCTTAGTAAGTGGCATCATAAGAATGAAGTCATCTCGAATGTGACAAGTTGGAAATGAATTAGACACTGTTCTTTCAGTAATGGATTAATGGAGAGGAGAAAGAGAGCTAGTATTTATTGGTATATTTTTTTAATGTGAGATGCCAGATATAATCCTTAACAACCCTATAAAATGTATCAGTATGACTATCATTTCATAAATGGTAAATCTGAATTTAGGAAGCTTAAGTAACTTAATCGAGTTACAAAGGTAGTAAATACCAGATCAATTCAACTTTAAACCATGAATATCTCCATTACTTTTTTCTTTGTCCTCAATGAAGCACAAGAAAAGAGAAATACAAAATTATTACTACAAAATATACCTTGTTCCATGTACAGAGTCCACAACGCGCAAGACCTGCTTGGAAAGAGTTCAACACCATGGTCAAATTCATACCCACAAAATAAAAACTTCAGTCCTGTTCGAGAATAAGAAAAATATGGAAAAGTGTAAAAGTTACTGGAACCCAAAGTGATATTTTGCCTCAGTATACATTAGAATATCAGGATATCCATTCTATAAAGTGAAAACCAGCATTATTTTTTTTAAAGACTTCGTAGCTGTCTCTAAAGACTTCCCAAGAAAAACTTTCCACAGGTTTCTCATGCAAAAGGTTTCTGTACTTAAAACATATTTACAGAAATGGCATTATCAAATATCATTTGAAAATGTCAATGCCTTTCCTTAGGCACACAAGGCTTCTATATTTTTCATTTTCCCACTTGTGCTCCTATTATTTCCATAGTACATATTATCCTTCTAACTCATAAACTAGACTCCATGCTTTCATTATCAGTCTGCATTCCAAAAACCCTAGAGGGATTTTATCCTTACCACATATTCCACTTTGCATCATTTAAAAAGAAAAAAAAAAAGTTTCACACTCCTTCTCTGGACCTTCCAAAACATCATTCAATAACAACAACAAAAAAAATCTTATGTCTTGAATAATTATATAAACAATTCACAGATAATATATTCAACCAAAATTTCCAATATGATAGTTCTAACCAATTCTTCCTCCATGAATAAATTTTATTCATGTTGAATTCTTTGTTCACCCTGAATAAAAACAGTATCAGCGTAAGTTATATCTAAAATCAGAATTACTCATGTCTATTTAAATATGGACTAATATTTTATCCATGTCTGCATAATTCTGATCACATCATTCCCTAGATTCTGAGATGCACTGATTTAAATGAGAGTGAATTTTGCTCACAGCTACCATGTGTTTTTGAAGAAACAGCCTGCGGCTAAAGTTGCCTTTTCTGCTGGCTTTCCACATAGAAAGAATTGTAGAATTAGAGCTGGTTTTTAGCAACCTAAACTTAGTGTTTTGAATTATAAAAAAAATTTGTGTTTTTAAAGGCAACTACAAAATTAGAGTTTTAATCACAACTTGGGTTTTCAAAATGTTGAGAAAAAGACAAAGAATACGGCATTAGAGCTCAAAATATTAGCTTTATAGTTGGTAAATTATAAACTGGGGCATTTATGTTAGTCTCACAGTCAAGGGGGAGCTGAACCCCAGAAGTACATAGACTTACTTACTTACTCCTGCCATCAAATGTCCTCTGGTGTCAGAGGCTAGTCCTTCCAAAACAAAACCTGGAAGGAAGTTTAGATGAGGGGGAAAAATAGTGATCAGCCCAAATAAGATTTATGACACTAAAATCAAAATCCTCACCAAAATGGAATGTCTTTTCCTTGTGAGAATTTCACTTCTAAAATGAAAATGGGACAAGCTGATTATGTCAGAATTATTATTTCAAAAATTATTCATCAACAATTATGGCATCTCTATTGATATAGACAAAGGCCAAGAGTTTCATGGTTATTGATGTTTCTACACAGGAAGAAAACCTTAGGAAAGAGAAGATATGTTCCCACTGATTCAGTGCAGTTCAGTTCAATTGCTCAGTTGTGTCTGACTCTTTGCGATCCCATGGACTACAACACGCCAGGCCTGCCTGTTTATCACCACCTCCCGGAGTTTACTCAAACTCACGTCCGTTGAGTCAGTGATGCCATCCAACCATTTCATCCTCTGTCATCCCCTTCTTCTACCTGCCTTCTATCTTTCCCAGCATCAGGGTCTTTTCAAATGAGTCAACTCTTCGCATCAGGTGGCCAAAGTATTGTAGTTTCAGCTTCAACATCAGTCCTTCCAAGGAACACCCAGGACTGATCTCCTTTAGAATGGACTGGTTGGATCTCCTTGCAGTCCAAGGGACTCTCAAGAGTCTTCTCCAACAGCACAGTTCAAAAGCATCACTTCTCCTGTGCTCAGCTTTCTTTACAGTCCAACTCTCACATCCATATGTGACTACTGGAAAAACCAGTAGATTTTGGCTAGATGGACATTTGTTGGCAAAGTAATGTCTCTGCTTTTTAATATGCTGTCTAGGTTGGTCATAACTTTCCTTCCAAGGAGTAAGCATATTTTAATTTCATGGCTGCAGTCACCATCTGCAGTGATTTTGGAGCCCCCCAAAATAAAGTCAGCCAATGTTTCTGTTGTTTACCCATCTATTTGCCATGAAGTGATGGGACCAGATGCCATGATCTTAGTTTTCTCAATGTTGAGCTTTAAGCCAAATTTTTCACTCTCCTCTTTCACTTTCATTAAGAGGTCCACTGATGTCATCACCCTAATATGGCAAAGTTTTCTTTGCCTTTATTTCTGTTGTTCTTTTAAATAGCTGAGCATCACCATTAAGTCTATAGCCAAGCAGGGTTCTAATTATTTTTCCTTTGGGGAAAAGATGGGCAGTACTTTAGGACAATTCTGCTCCCACATTTATGATGCTGAGTTCCAATCAAAACCATTACACTTTTGTTACCTGTCTGGCATCACCAAAGGAGGCAAGTAGATAAAGATACATTAATTGGATCAACGGCAAGCCTTCACTTTACTAAGGCTAAATAGACATTCTTTATTCTGTTTCTCACTGCAAATATTGTGTATTCACTTAGTCCAATATAAGCTATCTGAGCCCTACCATGAAATTGAAGACAACATACGCCAAGAACCAAATGCATAGCTACTGCAATAAAATGCCAGCGACCAAGAGATGACCCAAATTTGAATATAATTTCTGCTATGAATTTCCAAAGGAAAATTAAAATCTTGAATATTAAATGTTGTCACAAATTAAAAGCTTAAAATCCTAAAACTCAGAGAAATTAAAGTCCAAAATAAAATTCTCTTTGTCTTTGCAATACTATATTTCAAATACATTAATGTAAAATCTCACCCTCCCAACCTTATATTTTATTCAGTCTCATATAGATGGACGTTATTACCTGAGTTTTGCTCCTTCAGTAATTATAACTAGAACTATCTCTCTTGGAAATGGATATAGGTCTTAGAGCCTTTGGAGTTGTATTTTCTTAACATACCTTACTTTTATCGAGTACAAAAAAAAAAAAAATACTTCAAAACACAGGATATAATATCACCAAATGTAGAACAGAAGTCTCTCAAGATCATGTTAGGCCTGGCAAAATTTTGTTCACATAACTCATTTTTTCATGCTGCAGAAACCATAATGGAGGCTTGGCATTCAGTGAGTAAAGAGGGAAGTGAAAGCGAAAGTCACTCAGTCCTGTCTGACTCTTTGAGTCCTTGGACTTACAGTCCATGGAATTCTCCAGGCCAGAACTCTTCCCAACCCAGGGATCCAACCCAGGTCTCCCACATTGCAGGTGGATTCTTTACCAGCTGAGTTCTCAGGGATGTCATAAATCTTGACAATGGTCTTCCTGGAATGACCTGGAGAAAACTCACTCTGTATCATGTCTCCAAACTCTTCTGAAATAAATTCATTTCTATCAAGTGATTAATCATGGAGCTGTGGTTACCACATTGTAATTTCCCCTTCAAGCCTTATGTTTTTGTGCAAATACTGATTTGAGTATAGATTCCAACTGGTGATGTAGAGACCACCCTCTCACAGAAACATGCATTTTCGTTTCTGAATCATTTCTACTTTCAGTGCATTCTCCTAAGCCTAAGAAACCTACTTCCTAGAAAATGCTTACTTTCCCACTTTGGCTTCAGCTAAAATGACATACTCTACAGCTGAAACTGCTGTTGATGTTTTTGAAGCAAAGCCCCGAGGGGGCTAATAAATATCCACATGTCTTCCTTTTGCTTTAATATTACTAACTTTGAATAGCATTTCCTTGTTGCTGCATTTTCTGCAATAGCAGGCTAAATGTCTAGTATTTTAGTTCTTTTGTGTTTGTTTGTGTGTGTGTTTGCCCATTATTTCACTTTTTTCATCTATTCTAGAAGAAATCCCCAGGACAGAGGCACCTGGTGGGCTACAGTCCATGGGGTCGCAAAGAGTCAGACAAGACTGAGTGACTTTCACTTCACTTCAGTTCATTCTAGAAGAGTTAAACGAAATAGGAGAAGCCAATCCAGTGCCATTTTCTCAGGTCTGGAACCCACAATTTAAAGCTAGAACCTCCCTAGTGCTACTAACACACGTGGAACACAGCTGCTGCAGAGTTTTAGGGTCGCAAATATTGTGTTGCCAACCAGTCACTGAATGGCCTATGAAGACACTCTTTTCCTATAATTGTATATTTGCCTCAGCTGTGCCTGATTACAGAGGCCTCTGTGACTTGCCAGCATCTGCCAAAGCATCTGGTAGAGCCCTGGCTGCCAGCATATATACTATAAATGTAGTTTAAGATAAAGCTACAGCAGCCTGTGTTCTCAAGTCCCCAGAATTTGGCCAAGGCCAGCCATGCTTCTGCTGAGGCCCATGTGGCTCAAGCTTTTGCTTGCTAACCCTCCCTTGCCACTGTCATCTGCCAAGATGCCTGCACTCTGAAGCCTCTTGCCCACTCCACAGGAGTTAAAAGCCAGTAGTGCCACAATAAATGCCCTCTGGCCCCAGATTAGCCCCTCACACTAAGGTCAAAATGCCGTAGTGCACAAGACTCAAAGACATGTACTCTAGCTCTATCAAATCCCCCCGTCTGTGTCTTTTCCCCCAATTTTTTATCTTTTGTTTTGTATCTTAGAGTTTCTTAACTCTGAAACTCTTTCTTGGGTCAATGAAGGACTCAATATTTATCATAGTTCTTTTTTGACTTGAATCTAAACTATTTATTTATTCTGCATATTTCTGTGTATTCTATTTATTATTATTTATTCATTCTATTTACTTTAAACTACTTATTGAGACATAAGAAAGTGTCAGAAGCAAAAATAGTAACCTGAATACTAATAAGACATTAGTTGAAAACATAGCTTGATTAGGGGTGTGTGTGTGTGTGGGGGGGAATAGAGGAGAATATGACCAGTTACTACTTAGCACCTGGAGAAGCAGCATCCTGAAGGCATGCTGTATGCAAAATTTTTAAAATGTGATTTGAGACAGTTGAACATGTCCAACTTGTTCTTCCCGAGTCTGCTGAAATGGAGGAAGAAAAGGGGTGGAAAATGTCAAGAATGATACAGTAATTGAGAGCTGTCAACAGCAAGGAAACATCTGGAATGCAATAGAAGCATATCATCCTAAAAAACAGAATTTTTAAAATATTTTTTTCTGAAATGTAGACATTTTTTCTACAAAAGTGTTATACATAATTCATGTTTAATCCCCTAGGTTGGTCCATTTCAACTATTTTAAGTTAAAAAATAAAAAAGTACCTGAAGCAAAATAGAGTAATTGGAAGACCTACAGAAGCTATCATTTAGAGTTGTGTTTAGAACTACCGTATTGTACAATGATTTGGATACTACAAAATCCATTTTTCTTTATTATGGCTCTAACATGCTGGTGGGGTTGCCCCGAGCTTCCAGCAACTATTCATAGCTCACATGCCTGAGGGCTGGTTCTCTTGTAAATAGGATGTGAGGTGGTAGGGGAAGCAATGGCTCTGAGGATAGGTGTTGAGACCCAGGTGGTAATTCTGGGGGAATGATGAGTTTATAGGAAAGGGAATAAATCAGGCAGAGAAGATAGAAGGGCGTTCATGCTGCTGCTGCTAAGTCGCTTCAGTCGTGTCCGACTCTGTGAGACCCCACAGACGTCAGCCCACCAGGCTCCCCCGTCCCTGGGATTCTCCAGGCAAGAACACTGGAGTGGGTTGCCATTTCCTTCTCCAGTGTATGAAAGTGAAAAGTAAAAGTGAAGTTGCTCAGTCGTGTCCAACTCTTAGCGACCCCATGGACCGCAGCCCACCAGGCTCCTCCGTCCATGGGATTTTCCAGGCAAGAGTGCTGGAGTGGGGTGCCATTGCCTTCTCCGAGGGTGTTCCTAGAGGGGAATAAATATGGTGGACTATGGAGAGCTGATGGATTGTGGAGTTACTAGAGTTTTTGAGTATCTGGATGATGGTTTCAAAGAAAAGAATGCATGAAAGCACTCTTCCAGTATTTCCATCATCATCTTAATCTATCACTGTCTCCTGAATTAGTCACCACTTTGGAAAAGTACAGTCAACAATGTTTTCAGTATGGAGGGGATTCGAGGTGGAGGAAGTTCTAGATGAAAAGGAAAGAGGTTATTGGGATATTTTGCTGGGCAATTCACGTACTTAACAGATATAGGGATGTTAGGACTGCACCAAAATATGTTTTATTAAATATCATTCTATAATATTAAATTTTGTACAGGGTGATATAATAAAATACATGTATAAAAGAAAGAATATTCTTTCAGACCATTTATAAAAGAATTTTATAGCAGTCATTATAACAATCATATCAGATGGCAACACTGCAACAGATTTTAAAATTTGTGTGGTATTACTAGGTGTTTTTGCAAATTAGATTAGTGCTTGACATGCTTTAAAAAAAAAAAATGGCAACCCATGCATCCTACCATTCAGATTCTGAGTTTTCTAAATCTCTACTTAACTACAACTTTGGTGTCTTAGTTAAAAGTGCGTCTTTTAATTCATTCACCTCAGCATCTTTAATTACATACAATTTCCATGAATGGAAGTCCAGTTCAGCTTTCATGATTATGTCATTTAAACTTCTTTAAATGGGAATATTTCAATCCCATCTTAAGGAAATTTCTGTTATGTACAATTTATTATTAACACCTTAAATTAAATTTATAGAACACTAAATAAAACGAAAAATATATGCTAACTAATTTTCAATTTTGTTATTGAATGGATGGTTTAACACTGAGTACCTAAGTGACAATCTCCACTAATGGCAGGACATAGAAAAATACATACTTGATGATTGATAGATAAATGTATTTATACAGAATGAAATATCTTAGAATAGATAGATAGGTGGTATATTTTTCATAAATTACAATAGAATGATTTCTGTTGTTCTTTTTTTTTTCAATTTGAAGTTTATTGCAATGAGCAGGAACACCCTCCACCTGTATTTTGGGACTTAAAATATATGTTGTTTATGTACAAATAAAATTAACCTTAGTTATAATTATCCTTACTTGAAATAATATATCAGGACTTATATTGCACATATGTTCAAACACCTTATCTGCTCCCACCCTACACACATATCATATCCTGAATGAAAAAAAAATTCATTAAAATGGTAGTAATTTTTAAAAAAATAATATGAACTGCTTTGTTGAATCTTGTATTTGAGTTTGTTTTACATTTTATTCTTAAATAAGTTCCTAAATTTGAGTTGGCATTTATTTTTATATAGTTTCCATTAAGCTTTTACTTTTTGTTATAAGTTCTGGATTAAGGGGAAAATGTTTTTTTTTTTAATTGTTAATCTTTAATGATCATTATGCTCATTTCAAAGTTGTAACATTTCATAGCAAATGGCTTTTTAGAGTGCTTTGCCTATTTGCAATTTGTTTTATCAGACATTTCTTCAACTTTTATTTTCCCAATTATTCTCTTTGAAATTAAAGAACTGTATAATCGTATCTTCATTTCTTTAAAATAGCAGTTAAGACATTTGTAACAATTTTCAACCACTTCCTACATTCTTACTCAGCATTTTATTAAAGTTACCTAAGCTTAAATCATTAATTTTCTTTCTGTTTCCTTTAACTGTGATAAGAACCAACTCTCAAAATTGATGCATGCTTTTTTTCTCAAATTCTCTTTGTTTTGGTGTTAACCATAACTCTAACATATTTGTGTGTGTATGTAATACATAACATATTACATATATAAAACTATATATAAAATTATATAATAATATGTAATTTTATACCTGGATAAAAGTATGTGTCTGGAGGAAGGAATGCCAACCCACTCCATTATTCTTGCCTAGAGAATTCTATGGACAGAGGAACCAGACAGGTTACAGTCCATGGGGTTGCAAAAGAGTTGGACATGACTGAGTGACTAACACATATGTATGTGTATATGTATATTAACACATATATAAATAAATAATAAGTATATAAATTTATTATATAAAATAATATGTAAATTATATATAAATAAATAATAAATATTTATGTAACCTTTCCTAGTGCTACATTGCTTGTACACCCCTTATTGTATGCATTTTAGCATTTTAAAGTCCTTTCTCTCTCCTTCCTTTCATAATACTATGTAGTGTACCTTTCCCTTGCTTCATCATTAACTTCTGGCTATTGTTTTGTTCAAGGGCTTCCCTGGGGTCTCAGGTGTTAAGAATCTGCCTGCAATGCAGGGGTCAATCCCTGGGTCGGGAAGATCTCTTGGAGAAGGCAATGGCACCGCACTCCAGTAGTCTTGCCTGGAAAACCCCGTGGACGGAGAAGGCTGGTGGGCTGCATCCGTGGGGCCGCGGAGTTGACGACTGAGTGCCTTCACTTTCACTTTCTGTTGTTTTGTTGTTGCCGAGTTGCAGCAGTTCCTGAGTGGTGTCTGACTCTTTGCAACCCCATGGACTGTACGTAGCCCACCAGGCTCTGCCGTCCATGGAACTTTCCAGACAAGAATACTTAAAAGGGCTGTCATTTCCTCCTCCAAGGTATCTTCCTGACCCAGGGATCCAACCTTGTCTCTGTGTCTCCCGCCCTGCAGGCAGTTTCTTGACCACTGAGCCGCCAGGGCAGCCCTAACTTCTGACTGTGCGCCTTCTGATTAGTTTACCTCTCTTGCAAGATTGCCTCACTTCAGTATGCTTCTATGGGAAAGTATCTTTATTAATACCACATGCCTAATTTCTTGCTAGGTCTCTTTAGAGAAACGCCATCTCTCTCTGTCTCTCTCTCCCTTTCTCTCTCTCTCTATAATACACATTTTAATAGATTCTGCCTCCAACATTGTTTATTGACAGCTTTCTCTCTATACATAGATAAACAGATAGATAGGTATATAGATAGATTCTATCTCAAACATTGTTTAGTTAGTGCTTTCATCAGAGACAATGCACTTAAAAATTCTGGGCTAGAGAAGAAAAAACTAAGTAAACATAGACTCCGCTAAAAGGTATTATATGTCTGTTAACTGGAATAACTGTGATTGAATTAGTGAATGAGAATTGGAAAATTGAAGTACCTCAAAATCCAGAATTTTACATATATTATCTGAAAGGAAAGCAAAAAAATTTATATATGCTAATATTTTTTTTTAAAAATGTCATGTTGACTTGGAAGACTAGAGAACTTTTGAAATTCCTGCTTGTAAATGCATACTAGAAATAACATACTGCATGTTTTCCACATAATAATTTTAGTTCTAGTTATTAAAACACTTGATTAATCTATATTTTAAACTATTCCCATTGTTTCTTTTTGTGAATTTACAAAACTCAAACTTGTCTCCTTATCTTTTTTCAGTCCATCTTCCTAATTAACTTTCAACTATATGCAGCATTTGGATTTCTAAAATAGTTTATATAAAAGATATTTTGCATGGACCCTTGCACCAGAATCCAATTGTGTTAAAAATTGAAAACTGGATTAGGTCTATTTAGTCTCTTATGATAAAGTTTTACTTAAAACTTGTTTCACTTGTCTACTAGCTTTCTGATTATTACAAGCAGTTTTTCCTCTAAGATTCTTTTATATGTATTCATGTTTTACATGTTAGTTATTTCAGAAGATACACATTAATTTTTTTAAACAAAATAACTTACTCTTTTTGACAGCATGGCTCACCAAAAAGTCCACATTTCTACCTGCATTGCCAAGATACTCCATCCAACATTTAGAGACCATACAACATTTTCAATCTCTTCATCACTTTTCAGTGAGGAGTTTGAATTTTCTACATACTCCTTTTCTATACTTTTACAATTTGGGGGCTCACATATTTCAGATAAAAAGGAAGAGGGCTGCTGATTGTGACATATTGCTTTACTAGGCAACTGTGTTAAGAGTTCCCAAGACCAGCACCAGATTTCATGACTTGCTGGAAGAAACATAAGGCTCAGAGGTCACTGGACTCATAATTATGGTTAATTACAGCAAATGGATAAGAAACAAAATCACCAAAGGGAAAACTGTTGTGCATGGGGCAAAGTCTGGAGGAAAGTAGACATAAGCTTCCCAAAGTTCTCCATTAGTGTTGTAGTATAGGGCATAGTTAATAGCTCCAGCAAAAAAAAAAAAAAAAAAAACAAGGAAATATATATATAGTATTATCTATCAGAGGAGTCATCTGAGCCTGAGATTCTAGGGTTTTTATTGGGGGGGGGGTCCATCAAATAGGTTTACAGTGATTACCAGCCTGCCTGCTCAATTATTGAGGCTGCAGATAGCCAGAAGAAAGGTGAGTGTTCAACATAAATCACATTGCTTGCACATTCTCTAGACAGACAGGTTTAAGGACAAAGCCATGCAAAACAATTTATTGGTGATAATTCATATATTTTTAAACAACTTTATTGAAATATACCTCATATGACATATAAATCACCCATTTAAATGTATACTTCCTATGGTTTTATTCTATTCACAGAAATATGCAACCATCATCAAAATTTTATGATATTTTCATCATTTCAAAATGAAATCCTGGATTTTTTGGTTTCTAGTTCTACATGTAAGGAGCTTGAAAGTCAATACTCTGTCCTAACAATAAATAAAAAACTGGACAGACTAAAAAATCAACAACTCTTATCAAATCCACAGAGAGAGGAGGACACAACGCGAGCCACTACCTCCAAGACTAGAGAGGGGGGCAGATGAACGTAGGGAGCTGTGCCTTACTGGAGCAGGCACTCATGAGTGCAAACACTTGTGGAAACCAGTGCTGATAGGAAAATTTGAACTGAAATGATTAAGTTCTTGGAGACTGAATGTAGAAAACTCTTGCAAGTCATAGGGTGGCTCCCATGATATTGTTAGTTTTACCTCCAGGAGCTCCATTAGATTCCCACAGTGAATATCAGGGGGAAAAAAACAAAAACAAAACCAAAAATACTCTCGGGGCTTCGAGCAGGGACAGGGGAAAAGAACGGGTTTTGAAGCATGTCACAACAGAACACTCTGTTCTTCTTAACAGGCCTGTCCTCAGGAAAAATTAAATAAAGCCTAACCTGCTGAGGTATTATCAGAGCCAAACTCACCTGAAGAAGAGAAATAATGGACTCCAGCTCACATGAGCCATCCTATGCCTCAGAGAAAGCCCTGTGAGGCTCATTGCACAGACGCATAAGCTCACTAAAAGACTTAGACCTAAACATAGAACAATGGAGAGATTCTCCTCCCCCTTACAACTCACTACCACATTACTAAAGACTTATTTCCAGCATTTTTTTAAAAACCAGTATACCACATCTAGCTATCCAGAAAAAGTTGCAAGATACATCAGAAGACAACAAATATAATTTTAAGAGCAAGTATCAGAATATCAGAAACCAAGCTGGCAGGGATATTGACTTATCAGATGGAAATTTTTTTTTTTCAGATGGAAATTTAAAACAACTATGATTAATATTCTAAGTGTTCCAATGGCTAAAGTAGACCTCAAACAGTAATGAATGGGCAGTGTAATCACAGAATGAAAATGTTAGGGAAAAATAAAGAAACACTGGGGGAAAAAAAAAACACTCTAACAGAAATGAAGAATACCTTTGATGGGCTTATTGGTAGACTGGACACTGTTGAGGAAAGAATTTCTGAGCTTGAGAATCTCTCAAGAATAACCACTGAATCTGTAAAGTAAAGGAAACAGAGACTGAAAAACCAATACAAAAAACAAAGGAAAAAAAAAAAGAGTATTCAAGGACTGTGGAACAACTACAAAAGATGTAACATAAGCATAATGAGAATTTCTGAAAAACAGGAAAGAGAGAAAAGAAAATAAATATTTTAAACAATAATAATAAGAATTTCCCTAAATCTATGTCAGACATCAAGTCACAGATTCAGGAAGAATACCAAACCAGGTAAATGTAACAAATAGAGAAACAAACCTCCCACCCCCCCAAAAAAATCAATACTTGGTATTCAGATTATAGAAAACAAAAATAAGCAGACATTTCTGAAAGAAACCAGAGGGAAAATACACCTTACCCATAATAGAACAGAGATAAGAATTACATTTGACTTCTGAGAAAAATGCAAGCAGAAAAATTGGAATGACTTATTTAAATCATTGAGAAAAAAAAGAGACTTAGAAATTCTGCATTCTGTGAAATTATCTTTTAAAAATGGAGAAACATTTTGTCAGACAAACAGATTTAAGGGAATTTATTGACACTAGACTTGCTTTGCAAGAACTGTTTAAAGAAAATTATGTAAAGAAAAATAATACAGCTTTGAAAGTCAGATCTACACAGAGAAAGGAAGAGGACTGGAAAAGGAATGTGAAGATAAAACTTTTCACTTTTCTTATTCTTTTTCCTTTGAATTATGTTGATTTACAGTATTATATTATTTTCAGGTGTACAACATAATGATTCAATATTTTTATAGATTATGCTTCATTTAAAGTTATCATAAAATATTGACTATATTCCTTGCACTGTATGTTACATTTTATACTTTAAATATTTTATACCTAGTAGTTTATATCTCCTAATCCCCTATCTAGACCTTACCCCCTCCCATCTCCCCACTGGTAACCATTAGTTTGTCCTCTGTATCATGTGTTTGTTTCTATTTTGTTGTATTTGTTTGTTTTATTTTTCCGATATGAGATAACATACAGTTTTTGTATTTCTCTGTCTTCTTTCACTGAACATAATACTCTCCAGGCCCATCCATGTTGTTACCAATGGCAAATTTTCATTCTTTTTTCATAGGGTTTCCCTGGTAGCTCAGCAGCTAAAGAATCCACTTGCAATGCAGGAGACCCTGGTTCGATTCCTGGGCTGGGAAGATCTGCTGGAGAAGGCAAATAGCAACTTTTCATTCTTTTTTATAGCTGAGTAATATTCTTATGTGTGTATATGCATATTATTTCTTCTTTACCCATTCATCTCTTGATGGACACTTGGGTTGCTTTCATGTCTTCGCTGTTTTAAATAATGCTGCTATGAATGTTCGGGTGCATGGATCTTTTCTAATTAATGTTTTCATTTTCTTCTGCTATCCACCAAGGGTTGGAATTCCTGGATCATGTGGTAGTTCTATTTTTAGTTTTTTGAGGAACCTCCATAGTGTTTTCCATTGTGGCTGCACCAATTTACATTCCAAACAATGGTGTACTGTTACCATACTGTTTCCAACACTTTATTGCCAACATTTGCTATCTGCTGTCTTTTTGACAATAGCCATCTTGACAGTGTGAATTGGTATATCATTGTGGCTTTGATTTGTATTTCAATGATGATTAGTGATGCTGAGCACCTTTTCATGTACCTCAGGCCATCTGTATGTCTTATGTTGGGGGAAAAATATATTCAGGTCTTCTGCCCATTATTTCAATGGGTTGTTAGGTTTGTGTGACATTGAGTTGTATGAACTGATAATATATGTTGGATACTAGCCTTTTGTCAGACATATCATTCACAAATGTGTCTTCCAATTCAGTAGTTTGTCTTTTCATTTCATCATGGTTTCCTTTGCTGTGAAAAGACTTTTAAGTTAAATTAGGTCCCATTTGTTTATCTTTGCTTTTGCTCCTTGACTGAGGAAACAGATCCAAAAAAATATTGCTAAGACATGTCAAAAAGTATACTGCCTATCTTTTATTCTAGGAGTTTTAGGGTTTCTGATATTACATTTAGATCTTTAATGTGTTTTGAGTTTATTTTTATATACTGTTTGAGAAAATGTTCTAAATTCATCCTTCTTTATGCAGCTGTCCAGTTTTTCCACACCGCATACTAAAGCGACTGTCTTCATTATATATTATTGACTCCTTTGTCATAGATCCACTGACCATATGAACATGGTTTTATTTCTGGGCTTTCTATTCTGTTCCATTGATCTATGTGCCTGTTTTTGTGTCAGTACTATACTCTTTTGATTAATGTAGCTTTATGTATTCTGAAGTCGGGTGTGTGATACCTCTAGATTTGTTCTTTTTTCTCAAGATTCTTTTGGCTATACTTTAGTAGTTTGATATAAATTTTATGATTATTTGTTCTAGTTTGGTAATAACTATCATGGGTGTTTGATAGATAGAAATTGCATTAAATCTGTAGATGGCTTCAGGTAGTATGGACTTTTTAAACATATTAAATATTCTAATCCATGAACATGGGATATCTTCCCACTTATTTGTATCATCTTCAATTTCATTCATCAGTGTCTTATAGTTTTCAGAGTATAGCTTTTTCACCTTCTTGGTTAAAGTTATTCCTAGGTATTTAATATTTTTGATGTGATTTTAAGTGGGATTATATTCTTGCTTTCTCTTTGTGATAGTTCATTATTAGTGTGTGGAAAAGCAATACATTTATATACATTAAACCTTGTATTTGGCAACTCTGACTTTAGAGAACCTCTGACTTTAGAGTACCTTTTGTGCTCAGTTATGTCTGACTTTTTGTGTCCCCATGGAGTGTAGCCCGCTAGGATCCCTCTGTGTATGGAATTTTCTAGGCAAGAACACTGGAGTGAGTTGCCATTTCCAACTTCAGAGGATCTAACCTACCCAGGGATGGAACCTGAGTCTCTTTCATTTTCTGAATTGGCAGGTGAGTTCTTTATTATTAGTGCCACCTGGGAATTCCTTTGCAAGTCTAGTGTAGTCATTTAAGAGCTCTAGTATTTTTGTTTTTTTATTTTTTTTTTGTTGTTGTTTTTCTTTTTGGTGGCATATTTAAGGTTTTCTATGTATAAAAATATATATCATGTCATCTGCAAACAGTGACAATTTTACTTCTTGCCTTCCAATTTCTTTTTCTTGTCTGATTGCTATTGCTAGAACTGCCAATACTCAGTTAAATACAAGTGGTAAGAGTGGGCAAACTAGTCTTGTTCTTAACCTTTTAAGAAAAGCTTTCAACTTTTCATCATTCAGTATGAAGTTAGCTGTGGGTTTGCCATAGATGGAATTTATTATGCTGAGCTATGTTTCCTGTATTACCAACTTGAATGAAGGGTTTTTGTTTTTAATCATAAATGCATTTTGTATGTCAACAAAATGCATTTTTGTCATGTCAAACATGTCACGGCAAACATGTCAAACACGACATTTTTGTCATGTCAAAATGCATGTATGTCAACAAAATGTCAAATGCTTTTTCTGTCTATATTGAGATGTTATATGATTTTAAAATTCATTTGCTAATGTGATGTACCTCATTCACTATAATTTTCTTTTATTTGCAGTGTCTGTATACTTTTAATATTAGATAATGATCTAATAGGATAAATGTAGGAGTATTTACTCCTCTTTAAATTTTTAGAAGAGTTTGAGAAGGATTAGTATTATGTCTTTTTCATATGCATGATAGAGTTTCCCTATGAATTTGTCTGCTGCTGTATCTTTGTATTTTTAACTTTTTCAGAGTTTTGGGTTATTCATTCAGTTTTAATGCTAGTCATTAGTCTCTGCAGATAATCTATTTTTTCCTGATTCAGTTGTAGAAAATTGTGTATTTCTATAAATTTGTTCATTTCTTTTAGGTTGTTCAATTCGTTGGCATATAAATGTTTGTAGCATTCTACATGATTATCATGAACATCTGCAGTGATTTTGGAGCCAAAAAAATAAAGTCTGCCACTGTTCCACTGTTTCTCCATCTATTTGCCATGAAGGGATGGGACCAGATCACCATGATATTGTAGTACCTCCTATTTTATATTTTGTTTATTTGAGTATTTTCTCTTTTCTTCTTTGTGAGCCTGGATAAAAGTTTATCAATCTTGCCTTTAAAAAAGAAGGTATTTTGATTGATATTTTCTTTTCATTGGTCTCTATTTTATTATTTAAATAAAATTTGTTCCTATTTAACTATTGTCAATTGTTTCTCTGATCTTTATTATTCACTTTATTTGGTTGATTTTCAGTTCAGTTCAGTTCAGTTGCTCAGTTGTGTCTGGCTCTTTGTGACCCCATGGACTGCAGTATGCCAGGCCTCCCTGGCCATCACCAACTCCTGGGGTTTACCCAAACTCATGTCCTTTGAGTCAGTGATGCAATCCAACCATCTCATCCTCTGTTGTCCCCTTCTCCTCCTGCGTTCAATCTTTCCCAGCATAAGGGTCTTTACAAATGGGAAAGCTCATCACATCAGATGGCCAAAGTACTGGAGTTTCAGCTTCAACATCAATCTTACCAAAGGACATTCAGGATTGATTTCCTTTAGGATGGACTGGTTGGATCTCCTTGCATTCCAAGGGACTCTCAAGAGTCTTCTCCAACACCACAGCTCAAAAGCAACAATTCTTTGGTGCTCAGCTTTCTTTATAGTCCAACACTCACATCCACATATGACTACTGGAAAAACCACAGCCTTGACTAGACAGACGATTGTTGGCAAAGTAATGTCTCTGCTTTTTAATATGCTATTTAGGTTGGTCATAAATTTTCTTCCAAGGAGTAAATGTCTTTTTCTTTCATGGCTGCAATCACCATCTGCCATGATTTTGGAACCCCCCCCCCAAAATAAAGTCTGCCACTGTTTCCACTATTTCTC
The DNA here is from genome assembly GCF_023699985.2 of Odocoileus virginianus. NCBI lineage: Eukaryota > Metazoa > Chordata > Mammalia > Artiodactyla > Cervidae > Odocoileus > Odocoileus virginianus. The sequence goes on from NC_069698.1 coordinate 22,112,496, forward strand.
CATCTATTTGACATGAAGTGATGGGATTGGATGCCATGATCTTAGTTTTTTGAATGTTGAGCTTTAAGCCAACTTTTTCACTCTCCTCTTTCACTTTCATCATGAGACACTTTAGTTCTTCTTTACTTTCTGCCATAAGGGTGGTGTCATCTGTATATCTGATGTTAATGATATTTCTCCCGGCAATCTTGATTCTAGCTTGTGCTTATCCAGCCCAGCGTTTCTCATGATGTACTCTACATATAAGTTAAATAAGCACAGTGACAATATACAGGCTTAACAAACTCCTTTCCCTATTTGGAACCAGTCTGTTGTTCCATGTCCAGTTCTAACTGTTGCTTCCTGACCTGCATACAGGTTTCTCAAGAGGCAGGTCAGGTGGTCTGGTATTCCCATCTCCTTCAGAATTTTCCACAGTTTATTGTGATCCAGTCAAAGATTTTGGTATAGTCAATAAAGCAGAAAGAGATGTTTATCTGGAACTCTCTTCCTTTTTTGATGATTCAGAAGATGTTGGCAGTTTGATCTCGGGTTCCTCCGTCTTTTCTAAAGTCAGCTTTAACACCCAGAAGTTCACGGTTCACGTATTGCTGAAGCCTGGCTTGGAGAATTTGGGGCATTACTTTACTAATGTATAAGGTGAGTAAAATTGCGCAGTAGTTTGAATATTCTTTGGCTTTGCCTTTCTTTGGGATTGTAATGAAAACTGACCTTTTCCAGTCCTGTGGCCACAGCTGAGTTTTCCAAATTTGCTGACATATTCAGTGCAGCACTTCCACAGCATTATCTTTAGCATTTCAAATAGCTAAGCTGGAATTCCATCACCTCCACTAGTTTTGTTTGTAGTGATGCTTCCTAAGGACTACTTCAGACTTAAACTGAAGAAAGTGGGGAAAACCACGAGACCATTCAGGTATGACCTAAGTCAAATCCCTTATGATTATACAGTGGAAGTGAGAAATAGATTTAAGGGACTAGATTTGATAGACAGAGTGCCTGATGAACTATGGATGGAGATTCATAATATTGTACAGGAGACAGGCAGCAAAACTGTCTCCAAGAAAAAGAAATGCTAAAAAGGCAAAATAGCTGTCTGAGGAAACCTTACAAATAGCTATGGAAAAAGGAGCAGTGAAAAACAAAGGATAAAAGGAAAGATATAGGCATCTGAATGCAGAGTTCCAAATAATAACAAAGAGAGATAAGTGATCAGTGCAAATATATAGAAGAAAACAGTAGAATGGGAAAGACTAGAGGTCTCTTCAAGAACATTAGAGATACCAAATATACCAAGGAAACATTTCAGGCAAAGATAGGCTCAATTAAAGACAGAAGTTGTATGGACCTAACAGAAGCAGAAGATATTAAGATGAGATGGCAAGAATACACAGAAGAACTGTACTAAAAAGATCTTCACCACCCAGATAATTATGATGGTGTGATCACTCATCTAGAGTCAGACATCCTGGATTGTGAAGTCAAGTGGGCCTTAGGAAGCATCACTACCAACAAAGTTAGTAAAGGTGATTGGATTCCAGTTGAGCTATTTCAAATTATAAAAGATGATATTGTGAAGGTGCTGCACTCAGTATGCCAGCAAATTTGGAAAACTCAGCAGTGGCCACAGGACTGGAAAATGTCAGGCAAAGAATATAATCAATCTTATTTCAGTGTTGACCATCTGGTGATGTCCATGTGTAGAGTCTTCTCTTGTGTTGTTGGAAGAGGGTGTTTGCTATGACCAGTGTGTTTTCTTGGCAAAATTACATTAGCCTTTGCCCTGCTTCATTCTGTACTCTAAGGCCAAATTTGCCTGTTACTCTAGGTGTTTCTTGACTTCCTACTTTTGCATTCCAGTTCCCTACAATGAAAAGGACATCTTTTCTGGGTGTTAGTTCTAAAAGGTCTTTTAGGTCTTTATAGAACCATTTAACTTTAGCTTCTTCAGCATTACTGGTAGGGGCATAGAATTAGATTACCATGATATTGAATGGTTTGCCTTAGAAAGGAACAGAGATCATTCTGTTGTTTTTGAGATTGCATCCAAGTACTGCATTTCAGATTCTTTTTGACTATGATGGCTACTCCATTTCTTCTAAGGGATTCTTGCCCACAGTAGTAGATATAATGGTCTACTACTGCTGCTGCTGCTAAGTCGCTTCAGTCGTGTCTAACTGTTTGTGACCCCATGGACTGCAGCCTACCAGGCTCCTCCATCCATGGGAGTTTCCAGGTTAGAGTAGTGGAGTGGGTGGCCATTGCCTTCTCCAAGATATATTGGTCATCCAAGTTAAATTCACCCATTCCAGTCCATTTTAGTTCTCTGATTCCTAGAATGTCGACATTCATTCTTGCCATATCCTGTTTGATCACTTCCAATTTGCCTTGATTCATGAACATAACTTTCCAGGTTCCTATGCAATATTGCTCTTTACAGCTTCAGACCTTGCTTCTATCAGCAGTCACATCACAACTGGGTGTTGTTTTTCCTTTGGCTCCATCTCTTCATTCTTTTTGGAGTTGTTTCTCCACTGATCTCCAGTAGCATATTGGGAACCTACTGACCTGGGGAGTCTATCTTTCAGTGTCTTATCTTTTTGCCTTTTCATACTGTTAATGGAGTTCTCAAAGCAAGAATACCAAAGTGGTTTGCCATTCCCTTCTCCAGTGGACCACATTTTGTCAGAACTCTCCACCTTGTCCCATCCCTCTCCTGTGGCCCTACATGACATGGCTCAGAGTTTCATTGAGTTAGACAAGGCCATGGTCCATGTGATTAGATTGGTTCGTCTTCTGTGATTGTGGGTTTCAATCTGTCTGTCCTCTGACAGAGAAGTATAAGAGACTTATGAAAGCTTCCTGATGGGATAGACTGACTGAGGGGGATTCTGGGTCTTGTTCTGATGGGTAGGGCCATGCTCAGTCAAACTTTAATCCAATTTTCTGTTGATGGGTGGAGCTGTGTTCCCTCCCTGCTATTTACCTGGGGCCAAACTATGGCGGAGGTAATGAAGATAATGATGAGTCTAGGCATGTATTGCTACAGTCAGTGCGCCCAACCCTGCAGCAGGCCACCAAGACCCACACCTTTGCTGGAGACTCCCGGACACCCACAGGCAAGTCTCCTGTGTGCTCACTGTTCCTTTCTCCTGGGTCCTGGTGCACAAGTTTCTGATTGTGTTGACTGGGTTTGGGTTTGACTGACTTTGCATTTTGTTTATTCTTCCTTTTCTAATTCCTTCACAGAATAGGTTAGGTTGTTTGAGATTTTTCTAGTGTCTTGAGGTCAGCATGTTACACTATAAACTTTCATCTTATAATTGCTTTAACTGTGTCATCTAGATTTGGAAAAGTCGCATTTTAATTTTCACTTATCTCAAGGTATTTTCTGATGTCCTCTTTGATTTCTTCACTGACTAATTTTTTAGTAGCATTATATTCCCTCCTCACATTATATGTGTGTTTTTCTCATCTTTTGCCTTGTAATTGATTTCTAGTTTCATTGCATTGTTTGAAAAAGATGCTTGATATAATTTCTATTCTTTTAAGTTTACTGAGAATTGTTTTATAGGCTAGTATGTGATCTATCTGGAAAACATTGCATGCGCACTTCAAAAAAATGTGTATTCTGCTGCTTTTGGATGGACTATTTTGTTGATATCTATTAAGTCTAACTGGCCTATGGATCATTCAAGACACTGCTTCCTTGCTGATTTTATATCTGGATGATCTGTCAATTGATGTAAGTGGGGTGTTAAATTCTTTGACTATTATTGTCTTACTGTCAATTTCTTCCTGTTTGTTAATACCTAGGGATAACTAAATTAGTTATGTGGGCTAAATTAAATAAAAAAAGGACACAAATTACTAATATCAGAAACAAAAGAGGGAGACATTGCTATAGATCCTGTGAAATTTAAAGGATAAAATTATACTGTGGAAAATTCTATATCCACAAATTGTATAAAGTATAGAAAACGAACCAATTTCTTGAAAGACACAATCTGTCAAAACTCACATAAGAAGAAACAGACACAAAGAATAAGCTTATGCATATTAAATAAATAAAATAATTTTAAACCTTCCTGAAACAATCATTTTCCACTACAAATTTTAAAAATAAATAAAATAAACCTTCCAAAACAGAAAGCATCAGATCCAAAAGGGTTCACTGGTGAAGTATTCCAAACTTCTAATGAAACAATTATAACAATACTGTACAATCTCTTTTAGATGATACAAGCTAAAGGAATACTTCTTAACTTAATCTAGAATTCAACATCAACTTGATGGCAAAAACAGACAAAGACACTACAAGAAAAGTAAACTACAGGCCAATGTATCTCACAAAAACAAGTTATAAAAATCTTCTATAAAATATTAACAAATTGAGTCCAGCAATGTAGAAAAATAATTATACATCACGACCAACTGAAATTTATGTTAGATATGAAAGGATAATTCAGCACTTGAAAATCAATTAATGTAATTCAGAACATCAACAGACTAAAAAAAAAAGTCACATGATCATGACAAAAGATGTTGAAAGAGCATTTGACAAAATCCAACATGCATTAATGGTAAAAAATAAAAATAAATAAAAATAAACTCTCAGTGAACAAGGAATAGAGAATAACTTTTTCAACTTGAAAAAGACTCTCTACAAAAACCTACATTTAACATCATACTTAATGGTGAGAAACTTGAAGTTTTCCCAGTAAGATCAGGTACAAGTCAAACAAGTCCTCTCTTAACATTCCTTTTCAACATTATACAGGAAATTCTTGTTAATGCAATATGGTAAGGAAAGGAAATGAAAGTACCTTTATTAAGAAGGAAGATATAAAAGTCTTATTTGCAGATGATGTGATCATCTACATAGAAAATCTAAAAGAATCAACAACAACATTTCTGGAACTAATAAGTGACTATAATAAGGCTACAGAATGCAAAATTAATATACAAAAGTCAATTCCTTTCCTATATATCAGCAAAAAACAAGTGGAACTTGAAATTAAAAGCATGATATCATTTACATTAACACTGAATGAGATAAAATAGGTATAAATTTAACAAATAAGATGGTTAGATGGCATCACTAACTCAATGTACATGAGTTTGAGTAAACTCCAGGGGTTGGTGATGGACAGGGAGGCCTGGTGCGCTGCAGTCCATGGGGTCGGAAAAAGTCAGACATGACTGAGTGACTGAACTGATGAGATCTATATGAGGAAATCAACAAAACTCTGGTGAACAACAATAAAAAGAACTAAATAAATGTAGAGGTATTCTATACTCATGAGAAGGAAGACTCAATATTGTCAAGCTATCACTTCTTCCCAATTTCGTATCTATATTCAGTGCAATCTCTGTCAAAGTACCAGCAGTTTATTTTATGAACATTGAAAAACTGATTCTAAAATTTACATGGAGAGGGAAAAGACCCAGAATATCCAACACAATATTGAAAAAGAACACATTTGGAGGAATGATGCTAACTGACTCACTGAAAAACTATAATAATCCAGACAGTGGATTGGCAAAAGAACAGACAAATTGATCAATGAAACAGAATAGAGATCCTAGAAATAGACAGACAATCATATATAGAATCAACTGATCTTTGACAAAGGGAACAAAAATAATGGATTCAACAAATAGTGTGGAAAACTGGATATCCATATGCAAAAACATAAACCTCGATGCAAACCTTACACTTTTCAGTGTCTCCAGTATGGAAACACTGAAACCCTTGTATATGGTGGGAATGTCAGCTGGTGCCTGTGATATGAAGAACAGTATGGAGGTTCCTCCAAACTAAAAAACAGAATTATCATATGATCCAGCAATCCTATGTTTGGATCTGTATCTCAAAGAATTGAAAATAGAATCGTAAAGAGATACTTATGCCTCCATGTTCTTAGAAATATTATTTATAAGAGGATAAAGAGGAAAATAATATAAATATCCACTGATGAATGGACAGATAAATAAAATTTTAGTATATATTGTATACATACACTAATATTATTCAGACTTTAAAAAAGAAGAAAAGCTTGCCACATTGAACAACATGGCAGATATTATGCTAAGTGAAGGAAGCCAATCACAGAAAGGCAAATACTGCATGGTTCCACTTATATTAGATATTGAATACGGTCAAACTCATTGAAACAGAGAGTAAAGTGATTATTTCCAGTGACTAGAGGCAGGGTGAAATGGGTAGTTGCTGTCTAATGGGTAAATATTCAGTTATGTTAAGACAAATAAGTTCCAGTCCCATCACTTCACGGCAAATAGATGGGGAAACAGTGGAAACAGTAGCAGACTTTTTTTTTTTTTTTTGTCTCCAAAATCATGGCAGATGATGACTGCAGCCATGAAATTAAAAGACGCTTACTCCTTGGAAGGAAAGTTATAACTAACCTAGACAACACATTAAAAAGCAGAGACATTACTTTACCAACAAAGATCTGTCTAGTCAAAGTTACGGTTTTTCCAGTAGTCATGTGTGGATGTGAGAGTTGGACTATAAAGAAAGCTGAGCAAGGAAGAATTTCTGCTTTTGAACTGTGGTGTTGGAGAAGAAACTTGAGAGTCCCTTGGCCTGCAAGGAGATCCACCCAGTCCATCCTAAAGATCAGTTCTGGGTGTTCATTGGAAGGACTGATGTTGAAGCTTAAACTCCAGTACTTTGGTCACCTGATACAAAGAACTGACTCATTTGAAAAGACCCTGATGCTGGGAAAGATTGAAGGCAGGAGGAGAAGGGGACAGCAAAGGTTGAGATGGTTAGATGGCATCACCAACTCAATGGACATGAGTTTGGGTAGACTCCGGGAGTTGGTGATGGACAGGGAGGCCTGGAGTGCTGCAGTCCATGGGGTCACAAAAAATCAGACACAACTGAGCGACTGAACTGAACTGAACTAAATACTGATAAGTTACCTTAAGAACACTCTTTCTACTATATCCCCTTTTTTTTGTAGGAAGGAGATAAATATGTATATATTCTTATTCCCTTCTTTGATGAAGAAGCATTGAAATAATTGAAGTGTGATTGTCCCAAGGTGGAAGATGATAGAATGGAAATGAGCATTCTAAATGTACATCTTTTAAATCACTTTAATTTTGAACCACTGAATATAATAATTGTTTATCTAACAAACTAATATTGAATATTTCTTATTTTTAAATCAGAAAAAAATATGAATTAAGAATGAAGCTTATTGGACTATATGTTCCCAACAAAATGGATCTTGGAATACTAAATAATTCTCCCCCAAATATCCAAGTTAAAAGAAATATTCAACTTCTGACATCTATTGGTAAAGGATCAATTTGCTTCAATTATAATGATGGGAGGATTGACTATTAAAAGTATACAGCTATGTTTATCTCATGACATATATTAAAAAAATTGAAAATTTAATTTTTAAAGAAGAATTGTAATAACTAGAAAATACATTTCATTTTTTGAGGGATGTGTGAGAAAGCCCACATATAAACAGATAGACTAGCTTAAAGAAAATGAAAATACAAGATCTCTGTATGTCAAAAAATCATAAAATTTATAAGCAAAAGACTAAGGCAAAAAAAATGTAAGAAAATTTAATTTTTCAAATATTGGTGACAGGCAAGCGTTAATATTCTTAAAGTGCAAAGAGATTAAATGTCTTTGGCAGAAAATGTTAGTAGAGAAACAGAAAAAAAAGGTTATGCCTAGAAACTTACAAAGGAGTAATATAAATAATTAATAATTACATTTAAGAAGTCTAATATTAATTGTAATCAATTGATTACCAATTACCATTTACTTAACTGTATCCCCTGAAAGTGACTTTTTAAGTTGCAATGCTGACAGTTGCCCAGGGACTGCATGTACTATGGCAGCCTTCTCACTGCTGTAGGCATATAAATAAATAGGCAACTTGATGACACATATGAAAAGCCTTAAGAATATAAGAAAATATAGATATTGCTCCCAGTTTTTGACTATGGTAAGCAACAATTTGTTGTATCCAAGGTCCAGCAGTTTTCTCCAACCTATTATGCATATATCACTCATCTAGTATTAATTTTTAACATGTGCATAAGTAATATTTTCCCATGTTTTTTGACTATATAATTCTTTGTGAAGTATTTGCTAATGCTGATATCACAACAGCCCATATTTTCATTTGATGGTAAAAATTATCAGAAACAAATAATTTTTAACTTGATATTTTCTTTCCCTTTTGCTTTTTGCTTTTGCTTTCCCTTTTCCTTTGAGAAAAAGAACAATATGTGACTGTCCATGTGCTTCCTCAAAATGAACTTTCATTCAGCAACTACTGATAAGGTACAGTGTTGTATCAGGTACAGTGTTGTACCTTGTATCAGGTACAGTTTTAGGTGCTAGGGATAAGATAGTGAACTACAAAACAAACAAAACCCCTGCCTTTATAGAGCACTAATCCCAAAGAAAGTGAAAGGGAAAGTTGCTCAGTCATGTCAGACTCATTGCGACCCCAGACTATACAGTCCATGGAATGCTCCTGGTCAGAATACAGGAGTGGGTAGTCTTTCCCTTCTCCAGGGGGGTCTTCCCAACCCAGGGGTTGAACCCAGGTATCCCACATTGCAGGCGGATTCTTTACCAGCAGAACTACAGGGGAGCCCATTCCCAAAGAAAGGCAATGCCAAAGAATGTTTAAGCTACCGCACAATTGCACTCCTATCACAAGCTAGCAATGAAATGCTGAAAATTCTCCAAGCTAGGCTTCAACAGTATGTGAACCGAGAACATCAGATGTTCATCCTGGATTTAGAAAAGGCAGAGGAGCCAGAAATCAGATTGCCAACATCCGTTGAATCATAGAAAAAGCAAGATAATTCCAGAAAAAAAATCTACTTCTTCATTGCTATGCTAAAGCCTTTGACTGTGTGCATCACAACAAACTGTGGAAAATTCTTAGAGATGGAATACCAGACCACCCGACCTGCCTCCTGAGAAATCTGTATGCAGGTCAAGAAGCAACAGTTAGAACCAGACATGGAACAACAGGCTGGTTCCAAAAAAAGAGTATGCCAAGACTGTATATTGTCACCCTGTTTATTTAACTTATATGCAGAGTACATCATGCAAAATGCTGGACTGGATGAAGCACAAGCTGGAATCAAGATTGCCAGGATAAATATAAATAACCTCAGATATGCAGATGATACCACCTTTATGGCAGAAAGTGAAGAGGAACTAAAGAGCCTCTTGATGAAGATGAAGAGGAGAGGGAAAAAGTTGGCTTAAAACTCAACATTCAAAAACCTAAGATCATGGAATCTGGTTCCATTACTTCATGGCAAATAGATGGAGAAACAGTGACAATAGTGACAGACTTTTAGGGGCTTATGTACATGAGTTTGAGCAAGTTCCAGGAGTTGGTGATGGACAGGAAAGCCTGGTGTGCTACAGTCCCTGGGGTCGCATGGTCAACACAACAGAGCAACGGAACTGAACTGGACTGAGAAGCACTATATTAAGGTAAAACATGTTCAAGCCCTCAAGTTCATCATTGACACATATACTTCACTATATTCACTTGTATTATATCTATAATCCTGTATCAAACACTGTACTTGCCTAGAGATACAGTTAACAGTATTTACAACAAAGAAAATCTGCATTGTAAGACTTGGAATGTGCGAGCGGTTTCAGAATGTTTCCTACTAATCATCAACACTCATCTTTTTTCTTGATTCTTTTTTTTTGATTCTCTTTTTTCTTGATTCTAGTGTGATATGTATGCTATGTTATATTTTGTATTTATTTGTGCTTATGTTTGTGTTTGTGTGTGTGTGTGTGTGTGTGTGTGTGTGTATCCCCACACATATGTAGGGCTCCCTGGTAGTTCAACTGGTAAAGTGGTCCACTGGTGAAGGGAATGGCAAACCACTTCAGTATTCTTGCCTTGAGAACTCCATGAACAGTGTGAATTGTATAAAGCAAATAGACCCCTCTCTTTAACTACTTGTTATTAGCCAAAAAAAGGAAACTTGCATCCTCTTTCTCATTCCTTCCCTTTTCTCCACAACTCAGTTTTAACAGTTTTTATTTTATATAAACTCTATATACTTTAATCACTGAATTTCTCATAAAGAATACACTTTGACTTAAAGCTATTGAACGTAATACAATAAAGAGGTTTATTTCCAATTAATTTCTCTTTTTATTTTTTCACTTAGTCATTATGAAATTATCATTTTAAAATTATTTTGAAATTTTTAAATTATTCATTTTAAAATTATTTTGAAATTGTTTTTATTATAATATTTATAGCCTATTCTCTTATTCTTATCCTGTCTTGTTTTTTATCAATTTGATTTTTAATTGAATATATTAATTTCTCACTGCCAGTCCTTTGCTAGGGTTTTCCAAACCACTAGCTGACAGTAGCTTTTCTTCAAGAAGGGTTAATATGAAAAATATATGTTGTTTTTTACAGCCAATATAATTTTGTCTATATCCTTTGTAGTTTGGAGACAACTTTGCTGGATGTAAGTTCCTAATATCACATTTTTCTCTCGAGTCTTTTTGTAGTGTTGATCTATTGTTTTCTGGCAATGAATATTGGAGCCAAACTGATTATCTGAGTCTTCATGTTTAATCTGTCTATCTGATTTCCATTCCAGGTGACAAACTTTTTCACCTAGAAGACATATTCTTTCATTGTAAATCCAATAAACATATTAATATATGTTTTAGTGTATCTGTGTTCCTTTACTCTGATATTCTCCTTGATAATTTCAACTTCTCAAATATTGTATCTTTGATCATCTTTATCATTAGTTATTCTCTAATTATTTTAACTTGGTTTCCTTTTGATAATTTCTGTGTCACTCCTTTGTGAACTCTACTCTTCAGTTTCCTTTCTTCCTTTATATCCTCTTCTTCATTTGCTGTCTTTTTCCCTAGGTTCTTAACTGATTTTCATTAAAGTTGTGATCAAATCCGATTAGTTTTATATTAATGTTGGAATGTTGGGTTAAAGTTTTTATCTGTTTCAAACTCTCAGTTTTCTTCTGTGCATTATTTTTCTATAGATAAATTTACTTTCCCCCCTCCCCAAACATGCTTTCTTATAGTAATGTGTACACTACTTTACCTATTTCTCATTTCTTGGGCATACTTTTCTTGAGTTGGGTTGTATGAGAAGAAAATAGCAGGGGATAGCAATTGTTGTTTAGTGGCTAAGTCATGTCTGTCTCTTTTGTGACCCCCTGGACTATAGCCCTCCATGTTTCTCTGTCCATGGGATTTTCCAGGCAAGAATACTAGAGTGGGTTGTCATTTCCTTCTCCAGGGGATAACAATGGCCATATGTAATTCCTAAGTAGTGTTTCTTAATATCTTTTGCCTGTTTTCTTTTTAGATGTTTTCCATTTTATTTGTTTTTTTGTTTATTGTTTATTGTTATTTTGTTTATTTGTTTTTATTTATATTAACAGCCTATATATAAAACATAATAGATGGAGAAATATATCGTGTTTGTGGATTGGAAGAATCATTACTGTGAAAATGAGTATACTGCCCAAAGGAATCTATAGATTCAATACAAACCCTATCAAGCTACCAATAATATTCTTCACAGAACTACAACAAATAATTTCACAATTTGTATGGAAATACAAAAAATCTAGAATAGCCAAAGCAATCTTGAGAAAGAAGAATGGAACTGGAGGAATCAACCTGCCTGACTTCAGGCTCTACTACAAAGCCACAGTCATCAAGACAGTATGGTACTGGCACAAAGACAGAAATATAGATATATGGAACAAAATAGAAAGCCCAGAGATAAATCCAAGTACCTATGGACACCTTACCTTGGACAAAGGAGGCAAGAATATACAATGGAAAAAAGACAACCTCTTTAACAAGTGGTGCTGGGAAAACTGGTCAACCACTTGTAAAAGAATGAAACTAGAACACTTTCTAACACCATACACAAAAATAAATTCAAAATGGATTAAAGATCTAAATGTAAGACTAGAAACTATCAAACTCCTAGAGGAGAACATAGGCAAAACACTCTCCGACATAAATCAAAGCAAGATCCTCTATGACCCACCTCCCAGAATATTGGAAATAAAAGCAAAAATAAACAAATGGGACCTAATGAAACTTAAAAGCTTTTGCACAACAAAGGAAACTATAAGCAAGGTGAAAAGACAGCCTTTAGAAAGGGAGAAAATAATAGCAAATGAAGAAACAAACAAAGGATTAATCTCAAAAATATACAAGCAACTCCTGCAGCTCAATTCCAGAAAAATACATGACCCAATCAAAAAATGGGCCAAAGATCTCAACAGACATTTCTCCAAAGAAGACATACCGATGGCTAGCAAATACATGAAAAGATGCTCAACATCACTCATTATCAGAGAAATGCAAATCAAAACCTCAATGAGGTACCATTACATGCCAGTCAGAATGGCGGCTATCTAAAAGTCTACCAGCAATCAATGCTGGAGAGGGTGTGCAGAAAAGGGAACCCTCTTACACTGTTGGTGAGAATGCAAACTAGTACAGCCACTATGGAGAACAATGTGGAGATTCCTTGAAAAACTGGAAATAGAACTGCCATATGACCCAGCAATCCCACTCCTGGGCATACACACTGAGGAAACCAGATCTGAAAGAGACACGTGCACCCCAATGTTCATCACAGCACTGTTTATAATAGCCAGGACATGGAAGCAACCTAGATGCCCATCAGCAGACGAATGGATAAGAAAGCTGTGGTACATATACACTATGGAATATTACTCAGCCATTAAAAAGAATTCATTTGAATCAGTTCTAATGAGGTGGATGAAACTGGAGCCTATTATACTTAGTGAAGTAAGCCAGAAAGATAAAGACCAATACAGTATACTAACACATATATATGGAATTTAGAATAATGGTAATGATAACCCTATATGCAAGACAGAAAAAGAGACACAGATGTACAGAACAGCCTTTTAGACTGTGTGGGAGAAGGTGAGGGTGGGATGTTCAGAGAGAACAGCATTGAAACAAGTATACTATCAAGGGTGAAACAGATCACCAGCCCAGGTTGGTTGCATGAGACAAGTGCTCAGGGTTGGTGCACTGGGAAGACCCAAAGGGATGGGATGGGGAGGGAGGCGGGAGGGGGGATTGGGATGGGGAACACATGTAAATCCGTTGCTGATTCATGTCAATGTATGGCAAAACCCACTACAATATTGTAAAGTAATTAGCCTCCAACTAATAAAAATAAATGGGAGGGGGGAAGAGCCTATAAATATAGCATAAATATGAGGCTTTCCAGGTGGTACAGCAGTAAAAAATCTGTCTGCCAACGTAGGAAATGCAAGAAGCCTGGGCTTGATCCCTGGATCAGGAAGATCTCCTGAAGGAGGAAATGGCAGCCCATTCCATATTCTCTCCTGGAAAATGCCATGGACAGAATGACCTGGCAGGCTACAGTCCATGGGGTTGCAAAGAGTGAGATATAACTCAGCCACTGAGCACACACACATAAGTATATACATTAGCAACTATTTTTTCATATGCAGTCATGTCATACTTAAGTAAGTGTAGAACCCCATATAGTAATAATTTATACACCTTTATAAATCCCCATTTACTGAAATTAAAGCCTTTTATCATTGACACTTCTATCAGAATACCACAAACCTCTTTAAACCTTGAAAGCAGTAAGAAGTTCAGCACAGAAAATAAACTGCTTACAAATGTGTTGAAAAGACTGAGGTGTAAAGGTTAAGAAAAGCCACTGATGGGTCTCAGGTTTGCTACTAGCTTTGGGGGAATTATGAAGTTGCTATCTCTAGCACAGCTCAAAAGATTCAGGAAACCATGCCTGATGCTTACTGCAGTGCTGGCTGTAGCACCAAGAAAATGATGCGCAGGGACAATGGCCTGTGCACACTAAAATCTCATGTCCTCTATATCCATGCTTTCCCTTGCTGCTGCAAGAGGAAGAAAAGAGCTGTGTTTCACTTCTGCCTTCCAGATCTAACAAGAAGGAATTCATGTTATTATAATCTAAACCAAAGCCCCAGAGCAAAGGATTCTAGGAAATTTGTTTCCCAGACATCAACTTTGAAGCTATAGTAGAGAGCACAGAAGGTGGTGAAAATGGTCCTGACTACCAACAAACAGTCTGGCACAATCATCCTGCTCAGCACCAACCAATACATAGCCTCCTACTCAACTGTATCTCCCAAACAACAATGACAATAAGATCCTATGACTACCTATCATGAAGTGACTAGACATGTTTGATCTTTCCTCAAATTCCCATCACGCCCTATATGCAGCTTTAGATGATGTTTATACCTTTTCTAATTCACTCAGAGATACTCTTCAATGTCTTGCAAACTAAAGACTGAAAAATAAAAGTCACCTTCATCAACATACTTTATATAAAGTTGCTTGGAAAAGAGAAAAGCTTTTAAAAAGGCAATTGATACGATACAAAAAAGTGAAGAAAATAAGCATATTTCTTTAATTGTCACTTAACAACTGGTATTTAGTTGCTATTTAAAACTTCTCTACCTATGGCTGATTCATGCTGAGGTTTGACAGAAGACAACAATATTCTGTAAAGCAATTATCCTTCAGTTAATAAATAAAAATATAGTAAAAAAAAAAACTTTCAGCTTTCACTTTCTACTCTATGTTCCATTTGTCCACAGCACCTCAGAAATTCATTATATTTTGTTTTGTATGGTGACTCAAATTTGTATTCCAAAAGTGTCTGCTCTTGTTTGTATTTGATTGTTGTAGTTTTTTCTTTTTGTTATCATTAGTTGTAGAAATACCAAGAAACTTTCAGAGAATCTACCGGTTGACAAAAGCTTCTCTGCCCCACTTGGGTAACATAAATTCTATTACTCTTTCAATTTGGATTATAACTGCAGACAGTTGTCCTTTACCTGTTATTCTGTTCCACTATAAACTCATAAGATAGTTTCTCTCATTATTAATTCATTGAAATCATCATTGTGTCCTTGTAAAAGTATTTCTCTATTGGGATCTAAAACTTCTAAACTATCAAAAGCAGTAAATAATATGCTGGAGAAACAAAAAATTCTTGAGGGAAAACCCAGGTTCTGTCTTTGGGTTGGGGAGATTCCCTGGAGGAGGACATAGCAACTCACTCCAGTATTCTTGCCTGGAGAATTCCATGGACAAAGGAACTAGTGGGCTACAGTCCATGGGGTCACAAATAGTCAGACACCACTGAGCAATTAACTTGCACTTCATGGATTATAATGAAAGAGGTCACTCTCACTTTCTACCATTGATTCTTCAATCTGGTTTCTCACTAAGATATTAAAAGCATCATTTATGGTTGTCAGAGCATAAAGTAAAATTTTTAGAACATTTCTCCAACCTAACTAAGTGTTATGTATAAAACAGCATAAATAAGTCTTATCTAAGCCACCCTACTGTATTACTGGACCAATTGCTTCTGGGTGATGAGGTAGAGTAAGGTAAATGATCCCCTTGGGTATGTGTCTATTGCTTCACTCCATTCCTATAAAATGAAAGCCTTGATCAGGAGGAACACAGTATGCAGCATCATGGCAGCAAATAATGCATTCTGCAGATCCATGGATGATCGTGAGAGAAGAAAAATTAGGCAGAGAAGGGAAATGCTTATCTAGAGTAAGTGGCAATACCAAGGGATGGGGAGGAGGGATTTCTGCCTCTTCTGTGATTCAAAGGGTAAAAATTCATAAACTTCCCCAGAACTTACTGCTACTCTTCCCTCCAGGAACATATGGTATATGTAGGGTGCCTAGTTGATCTTCACTGTAGGAATTTGGTCATTAAGCAGTGGAAGTACCAGATTCACAATGGTGATGAAAAGCTTATGTATTCAAGACTGAGTCAATTCTATACCAGCATGTTTTCAGTTTGTTAATGAGTTTACTGAATAAGCACTAAGTGATAGGTAAAGAGGCAGATTGACAACTACAATATGAGAAATCTTATTTACTTGATTATTGTAAGTCTTCTCCACAAAAGCATTCTTTTGAAAACATTTACTTAGGCAACGAATATCTTTACATCCTTTGCCAATTCTTAGAAGTTCACCCTTAAGCTTTTCAACTAAATCTTTCCCTAATGTTTTAATTGCACTGCTTCTAAGGTGCTTACTACTGAATAAGTCATTAGTCATGCACCTGATTGCTAATCTCCAAGAACTGATGTATATCTGACCTCCAGCAAATTATTTTTCCAAGCAAAATGAACAACCAGATGCCATGCTCAACATTCTGCCCCTAAGAGGATTTCCCTTCATTATTATCCTTTAGGACTATGATGATTAATTTTATGTGTTAACTTTACTGTTCTGAGGGGTATCCAAATATTTGGTCAAACATTATTCTGAGTGTTTCTGTGAGGGTGTGGTTGTGGATGAGATTAACATTTGAATCAGTAGACTGAGTAAAGTAGATTGCCCTCCCTACTGTGGGTGGGCCTCATTCAATCTGTTAAAGGCTGGAATGGAATAAAAAAGCTGTTCCTCTCATGAATAAGCAAAACTCCTCCTACCTGCCTGATTGAATAGGAACATCAATTGTTTCTTGCCTTCAGGCTCAAACTGAAACTTCAGTTCTTCTTGGGTTTCAAGCTTGCCAGCCCTCAGCCTGCAACTAAACCATTGGAGCTTCTACATCTCCACTTTGCGAACTGCAGATCTTGAGTCCTGTTGGCCTCCATAGTCACACAAGACAATTCCTTATAAAAATGAATAAATAACTTTATGTGTGTGTTTGTATATGTATATATATACATGTAAATTTCTTCTCCCTGTCAGTTGTTTCTGTAAAATTTCATATCAGGATACATGTGCGAATTGGAGGAGAGATGGCAGTTCAGCAGAATTAGGTCTCATGAGAGTCTGAGCTACTTGATCATGTAACTTACTCATGGTTCCAGAAACTGTAAAGGCCTGACTCTAGGGATCTGTGTATCAGATAAAAGCTAATCATGTTGCGTAGCTGAAATTATATGGTTATTAGGTCAAATGTCTCATGCAGTCTATACTAAGTTTCCTTAGTGAAGTTGGAGATCTTTTTATTTTATTATTTTCTTTTTCTTATTTTTTAATTGGAGGATAATTGCTTTACAATACTATGTAGTCTCTGCTTTACAAGGGAGTCTTTTTAAATATGAGAGTAATTATTAGCAGAAGAAAAGACATGTGTTTGCTCTTAGAAATCTGTTTTTCTCTTCTTGTGAATTATTAGAGGGTTCTCACTAGTTATCTCTAATTGTACAGACATTTTATGTATTCTTAGATTAACTGAATCATACCCCTAGTGGAGGAGCAGCTACTCATTCAACCTTATCTTGTTCTGCACTCACATCAAATTAGTAACCTTGCCTAACATACAGGTCATAACAGTATACTTCTTAACGACAACAAAAAACCCCAATAGAGAACAATATACTTTTTGCTAACAGCTAGGAAGGTAAGCTATAATATAGACTGGCAACAGTGTTGCAGGTTATTTTATCGAGGGGTTCGGCCTACTCTTTATTTAAGGGATCTGTGGCTATGACCCAAAGAACTTCTCCTTCCAAAATGGTTATTCAGATAAGGTCTCTGGGTAGAGATTTTCTCTTTTATCTCCATTTTTAAAATGTGACATAGCATTTCAGTATGGTGCTCATTTATTTCAGTGCTAGAATCTCCATGATCAATATGTTCTACCAGAAGTACCTAAAGTAAAAATTATTATTACTGCACAAGCTCCACTGAACACATCAGTAAACACACTGCCTGTTAAATCACTGACAATTAAGGGTTATGGTTTGGCTTCTCCTAATCTGGAATACTGACATGATCATTAATAACAAGCAGTCTATTCTCCCCTTGTTATCTCCTACCTGAAGAAGACATCTAATCCAGAAGCTTTAAGAACATTGGTGCTACCTTAATAAATAAGTTTTCTATGCTATGGTGATACAAATTTATAAATGTCCCCTGAAGACCTCCAAAGAGATACCACAAAAGATAAATCCATTATAACATCCTTATATCTTTTAGATATGAGATTTATTCATAGACATTATATCATAAAAAGTTATAGCACTTCAAATTCATTTAAAATAGGATGCAATTTAGATTAGGTTTTGATTATCCATCCAAGCACAATTAGCCAAGTAACACATTTAATCCAGCATTTCTAGTAAGTGGAAAATACTGTTAAATTCAGCCCACTTTATTTTTTCTCCTTGAATGTTTTTGTATATTTGGAACAAATTTCTATACATACTGGCCCATCGTTTGGCTGATATAAATTACCAAAACTTTGTTCTTTGTGTACATGCTCTGTCCTCTAAGTTCATACTTTGGACTCATTCCTATCAGAAATTCTTGAATGTAAGTTAATTAGTTTTGAAAGTGATAATAATTGATAAAATGGATATTGTGAAGGTCAATAATTGTTTCAGGTGAAGACAATACAGGATCTTCAAATAAAAGAAGTATAGTCTCCTTGAAAGTGAAAAAAAAAAAATGAAAGTGTTAGTCACTCAGTCATGTCTGACTCTTTGCCCCCGCCCCACTGCATGGACTGTAGCCCACCAGGCTCCTTTGCACATAGATTCTCCAGGCCAGAATACTGGAGTAGGTAACCCTTCCCTTCTCCATGGGATCTTCTCAACCCAGCAGTCAAACCCAGGTCTCCTGCATCACAGGTGGATTCTTTACCTATCCATCTGAACCCTTAGGGAAGTCCCTGTCTTAGACAGTAGAGAAAGGAGCTGGTAAGGAAGGATTGGTAAGATTTGGGTATTCAGTGCACTTGGATTCATCCAAATCTTTCCAAATGTCCTCAGTATGATCTTTGGGATATTACTATTTCCTAGTCAACAAAAAATCTTGAGAGTTTTGAGTTAAACTTGTTTATAGTTCTGTCTTGCAGAATGAAATTTCAGATATGGTTTGAGAAACATTGGCTCTTTTGTTGTAAGATATAAAACATGCTTTCAGATAAAGCGCACAAGCATGTTCTTTGTGTCATGAACTGAGTATTTGAGGGTATAAAATTACCAGTTTATTATTTTTTTTAATTCTCTACTGTGTTCAGAATAAAAGCTTAGTATATATATATAATCATCATTCCTACTACAGAAATATCACACAGCAGTTATTTGGTGACTTAATCCATTATATTCCATAGGCACATTATTCCAGTCTGCTACCAGCTAATGAAATATTTTCTGTGACATTCCAGGGGCTAAAAGTATCCCATATTCCACTAAAGATGAGAGATTACTATTACATTAGCATCCAGAAGTTCAGATACCATAAAAACTAGATACACACATATAAAATAATATGTATATTTAAACTTACATATTTCTTAATTCTTGATTCCAAGATATACCTGTATTTATAACTGCTTTTGATATTTAAAACCTAATTCAACAAATTTAACATATACAGATGCTAAGGATCAGGAAAATAATAAGTTAGAACTATCTAATTTTACAGCTGAAGCTATTTTCTTTCCTTATTGATTATTTATATACTATGATTTTCTTTTTTTTCAGGAGAATGGTGCCAAGCTAATTCAAAAGAGGGAAATTTTATTATAAATAAAAACACAAAAACAAACCTCAGGACAAGTGTGATACAGCGCATTTGTGGGACGTTTGGCAAAATAAATTATTAGACTTTCATTGTGAAATTTTGTTACTAATGAGATCTTCATTACAATTTACTCTCTGGTGTGTTAGTATTATTTAGTTCAGCTTCTCAAGGAAGGTAACTGTTTTGGTTGCTGATTAACAAAGAATTTCCCTTGGATCATATGGTCACATTTGAAACAATAGCTATGCCTACAGAGAAAGGGTCACGAGGTACAACAGTGCTCTCAGACCCACTCTTTCAATCAGGTACACGTAGAGTTCACTTCCAGAAGAGTATAACACAGACTGAAGCAGCCACAATATCTATTTTATACATTTTCTCCTCATTTAATGTTTATTTATTTTTTAGTAGCTACTTTGTTTAGCTAGTTTGCTGTGGGAGAAAATTATCATGGTATAGAATGCTATGCTTGAAAACTACCAGAACCAGACTGATTCAGCAGTGTGGTTTTGGGAAGATGTGGCCCCAGCTAAAAGAACTTAAGCTCCAAAGTGAATTTGAAGCTTAAGTTACCTTTGAGGACTAGAGTCTTTTCTGAGTAATTAGAGTGATTCCAAAATTCCTGTAAGAGTTCCAGGTGATTTCAATAGGAATCTCAGGAAAAAAGAGAACACATCATAATCCATTAAAGCTTTTAAAAAATTCTTAGAAATCATCCATTCAATTTATGTCAAAATTTAATACTTAGTGTTATTTATTATCAGATATTATAAGAATGACTTGAAACAAGTGTGAGTTATCTGATAATGTTATAAGTGCATGCTGCTGAAATGTGCACTGAAATCCGTAATACTGCAGTTACCCATGTATAAGGTTGCTCAGACCAGTAATGTTGTGATACCCTATCAGACACACTACATTACTTCTATTTGCTTTTATGTGCCCAATATAGATACAAAATCTTTATCCAGAATTACAATCAAATACCTGTAATTTCCCTGTGGTTTGAATCTTTATAGCACTTTATGCTTGTTTAGGACTCTGATCTACTCTATACAGTTTTTTTTTTTTAAACCTTTCTTAAAACTTTTATTTTTGTTTTTACCATGAGTGAAAAATTATGTCTTATTTACTGTAGTATCTTCCAAAATACTTTATGCACAATACTCTGTGCATAATAGGTCCACAATACAAGTTTCATTAACACTAATTAATAAGAAAATACTATATTTTGAAGAAAGGACCAGCTTTATTATCTTTTTCCTTTAAGAAAAATTGTCATGCATACTTGGGAACAGTAACCATTAATTACAGTAAAACATATTTCACACGTCTTTATTCCTATCCATAAAAGGTATACATAGGCCAATCTGTTCATCAGTCCATCTTAAATATTCAATTCTCATCACCAACTCTATTACCATTGTAAGAAGTCCCTACAACTTGCAAGAAATTCTCATTATGGAACATTAGACTTGTAAGCTCCTTGCTATTACTGTAGATGGCACCATGAAAAGAAGCTCTTCTTGTTTTCTGAAAGCCATGCCTGTATCATTTTCTGTCCAAACTTACTGGCTTTTCTCCACTGTCATGGGGAGTTTTGATTTATGTCGCTCAATGTGAGGATTCAGAGAATGAGTTGATGCCAGTTCCTGTGTGCTCTCTGGTACACATATAATAGTTTGTCTGCTACTGTCATTTTCCTTTCACCTGACATTGCAAAATGACAAAAAGAAACCACTGATAATCACACACACACACACACACACACACACACACACACATGCTGCATGCAACAAACATGCATACATACACAAATAATCAGCACATATTGGCCTTAGTTAGAAAAGAAAAAATAAAATAAAAACTTAATGAAGTTTACAGAAGAGATACTTAATAAAGCTTATAATTCATTTAATTCCCTCTACCTCCATATGAAATTTTCTTGAATTGTGTACGTATCATGATTATTTTATTAGCACATGGAAATTTGCAACATTATATCTTGAATATTGCCTAAGCTGAAACTTTCCAAAATTTGCCTAAATTCATAAGGATGAGAAACTTCCTGTGACTTTCAAAGATCTTTTTTAAAAGTTCATGCTTGGAATATTCCATCATAAGGTTATTAGCCACACACACACACACACACACACACAAGTATATATCACTCACTATGAGCATTCAGTTAATAAGTCAATGTGTGTTCCCCTATACTCTCTGATACACAGGAAATCAAATGGTCTCAACACAAGTGATTTTTATGTGAAAAATAACATTTTAAAATATGCATAAACATGTAATTATTAAAGAGTTAGATGGATGTTTAAAACCAAGTGACTGCTACCTCCAGTAGAGTTTCATTCTGAAACAGTGTTTTGCAGCATGGACTTTGCCAATAGATCATTGTTTCTAAATACAGGCTATACCAAATAAAAAATGTGGGACCTTGGGCTAATTAATATCTCATAAGTTCAGTTTTCTTATTTTTAAAATAAGAGTAATGAGTACCTACTTCATAGGATTATTATAAGGATTCGATATCAGAGCCTGCGCTTTTAATGAATGTAAGCTATTGTTACTATCAGAGTAAGTTCACACAAATGGAAAGCAAAGACAATATAAAAACTTTGTAAAAACCTGTGGATATGTTGAATTATTTTCTTTGATAATACAAAACATAATTTCAATTATTTTCTTCTCAGGATACACAAAGATGAAAAAAAAAATGAGACTAGAAGAAAATAGATTGGTAGCTAGATTATAATGTGATAGTTTGAATTCCTTAGAAGAAGAAAAGTATCCATTCCACAGATACTGAGCTTTGCTTTGATGTGATTTTACTCAGGCCAATGGGATGTGAATAAGAATCTAGTTAGATATATAAACCACACAACTTATTTTAATAGATAATTTAATGTCAATTAATCTTAATAACTAGCTATTGGAGGGAAATTGGTTAAAAAGCAAAAAGAAATCCTTCTTTATCATGGAGATATTAATAATAACTGTGTGAAAGCAATTACAATCCCTAAAACTGAGGATGAAAAGGGAAAATGTTGAAATTGCTAAAATAAAAGTTTAAAAGAAAAACCTCATGGGTGTGGAGTCCACACTGCTATAAAGGTTGGTTCCGGTACCTTAGAACCTCTGACAATGGACTCTAGAGAAATAACTTGGATATACACCTTAAGGGCTAATACTTGCCTGATATTGATGCCTTAGGAGTTCAATAGAAGGCATCCACTATAAGTGGAACATAGACATTTGAGGATGGGACTTTGATTACCTGGTCCTGGTGGCCCTGAACAGGCACAGAGATGAGACGTTGGTTTTAGAAATTTCAGAGAACTGCAATTTGCAATCAGCTATTACTACAAAGTTAAATGAAGAACACTGGGGACATTTATGGGGAGGGTAGTTTCTCTCTCCTCCTTCACACTTTGACTCACTTCTCATCTCTTCTATAACTGGATCTGTAGCTGTCCAGAAGAGCCCTGCCTAAATTAACTAACTTTTAGGTGACCACCAGATGCATAAGCAATAATTTCATGGCAAACAGTTGTTATATGTCACTGAGTTTTAGAGCAGTTTGTTACAGAGTAACAGACGTCTCATACAACTGAATAGGTAGTTAAGTAAGCATGTAGATAGTAAGCATGTGGATAATAGAGCAACATTTGTAAGGGCAGGGATTTCATTTATTTGAGTTACCATTATATTTCCATCTTTATTAAAATAGTGCCTGATAATTAGTGATCACCAAAATAATTAACATCTGAATGAATATATGATTATAAAATATTTAAATCTAGTATACTTAATTTTGCATAATTAATATTTTCCAGTTATTAAAAATTCTTGCACAATTTAATTCCCAAAGACACATATGGACATACCATAATGTGCTCTATAATCTCTTGGAGAGGAACAGGTTTCTCATTTGCTTTATTATGATTGCAGTGCAGTAAAAAATTTAATAACTGCATACAATACATTATCTCTAAATATTTTCATTCGGGTTTTATTTATAAAAGTGAAATTTTGGGTCAAAATATATGCACACCATATATACAAAGATATATACTCAGATATTACATATATATTATTTTATTACAAATATTAAATATTGTGTATACAAAAGATGGCAACAAATCTAGCCATAGAAATACTGTATAGAACAATTAGTGTTTGGAATTACATTTTATATTTAAGTCCATGATCCTTTAGAGCTGTAATGTATTGATTCATAAATTCCTATATTTGGTTCAGATTACCTTTATGATTTGGAAATTTGAATCAATTTGTTTCTTACAATTTTCACCATCTGTAAAGTGGGTGTTGTAAAGCTACTTAATGGATATATTTGATGATTAAAATTAATTTATCTAACATGCTTTATAGTGTAACATACTGGTTTTATTGATTTATGGTTGACTATTTTAAATAATAGTTTCAATAGACATGGGACAATATTCTACATGATATTTTTCACTTAATATTAAGTTTATTTCCATTACAAAGAGTACTGAAACTTATTAAGACATCAAAATATTTGGGAAAAAATAAGCTATGAGTAACACATTACTTGCCCACAGTAGTAGATATAATGGTCATCTGAGTTAAATTCCTTTGTAGTTTGCTGATTCCTAAAATGTCCACGTTCACTCTTGCCATCCCCTGTTTGACCACTTCCAATTTGCCTTGACTCAAGGACCTAACATTCCAGATTCCTATGCAATATTACTCTTTACAGCTTCAGACCTTGCTTCCATCATCAGTCACATCACAACTGGGTATTGTTTTTGCTTTGGCTCCATCCATCTCTTCATTCTTTCTGGAGTTATTTCTCCACTGATCTCCAGTAGCATATTGGGCATCTACTGACCTGGGGAGTCCATCTTTCAGTGTCCTATCATTTTGCCTTTTCATACTGTTCATGGGATTCTCAAGGCAAGAATACCGAAGTGGTTTGCCATTCCCTTCTCCAGTGGACCACATTTGTCAGAACTCTCCACAATGTCCCATCCCTCTTGTGTGGCCCTACACAGCATGGCTCATAATTTCATTGAGTTAGACAAGGCTGCAGTCCATGTGACTAGATTGGTTAGTCTTCTGTGACTGTGGGTTTCAACCTGTCTGTCCCCTGATGGAGAAGGATAAGAGGCTTATGAAAGCTTCCTGATGGGATAGACTAACTGAGGGGGATTCTGGGTCTTGTTCTGATGGGCAGGGCCATGCTCAGTAAATCTTTAATCCAATTTTCTATTGATGGATGGAGCTGTGTTCCCTCCCTGCTATTTACCTGGGGCCAAACCATGGTGTGGGTTTCCCCTGTAGCTCAGTCCATAAAGAATCTGCCAGTATCCTTGCCTGGAGAATCTCATGGACAGAAGACCCTGGTGTGCTGCAGTCCATGGTGTCTCAAAGAGTCGGGCACAACTGGGCAACTAACACTTACTTACACTTAAACCATGGTGGATGTAATGAAGATAATGGTGACCTCCTTCAAAGATCCCAGGCATGTACTGCTACACTCGGTGCCCCCACACCTTGCAGCATACCACCACTGACTCACGCCTCTGCCAGAGACTCCTGGACACTCACAGGCAAGTCTGGGTCAGTCTCTTGTGGGGTCATTGCCCCTTTGTCTTGGGTCCTGGTGCACAAGTTTCTGTTTGTGCCCTCAAGAGTCTATTTCCCAGTCCTGTGTAAATTCTGGCAGCTCTATGGTGGGGTTAATGGTGACCCCCTGCAAGAGGGCTTAAGCCATACCCAAGTCTGCTGCACCCAGAAGCCCTGTCCCTGTGGCAGTCCACTGCTGACCCGCACCTCCACAGGAGACGCTCAAACACAGTTCTGTCTCAGTCTCTGTGGGGTCCCTGGGTCCTGGTGCGCACACGGTTTGTTTGAGCCCTCTGAGTGTTTATGGTGGGAATGGGGTTTGATTCTAAACATGAATTCATCCCTCCTACCATCTTGCTGGGGCTTCTCCTTTGCCTTGAACATGCAGTATCTCCTCACAGACGTTAAAGAGCCTACCGTCTTACTGGGGTTTTTCTGACCTTGGACGTGGGGTACCCCCTTTCGGCCAGCCGCTGCTCAAGGGCCGCGCAGCCACCAGCCGCTGCTGGAATTGGTGAATTTAACTCAGATGACCATTATATCTACTGTTGGCAAGAATTCATTAGAAGAAATGGAGTTGCCATCTTACTCAACAAGAGTCCGAAATATAGTACTTGGATGCAATCTCAAAAATGACAGAATGATCTCTGTTCATTTCCAAGGCAAATCATTCAATATCATGGTAATCCAAGCCTAAGCCCCAACCAGTAATGCTGAAGAAGTTGGAGTTGAACGGTTCTATGAAGACCTACAAGTTCTTTTAGAACTAACACCCCAAAGAGATGTCCTTTTCATTATAGGGGACAGGAATGCAAAAGTAGGAAGTCAAGAAACACCTGGAGTACCAGGGAAATTTGGCCTTGGAGTACAGAATGAAGCAGGGCAAAGGCTAATAGAGTTTTGCCAAGAGACCACACTGGTCATGGCAAACACCCTCTTCCAACAACACAAGAGAAGACTCTACACATGGACATCACCAGATGGTCAACACCAAGATTATATTCTTTGCAGCCAAAGATGGAGAAGCTCTATACAGTCAGCAAAAACAAGCCTGGGAGCTGACTGTGGCTCAGATCATGAACTCCTTATTGCCAAATTCAGACTTAAACTGAAGAAAGTAGGGAAAACCACTAGACCATTCATGTATGACCTAAATCAAATCCCTTATGATTATACAGTGGAAGTGAGAAATAGATTTAATGGACTAGATCTGATAGACAGAGAGCCTGATGAACTATGGACAGAGATTCATGACATTGTACAGGAGACAGGGGTCAAGACCATCTCCAAGAAAAAGAAATGCAAAAGCCAAAATGGTTATCTGAGGAGACCTTACAAACAGCTGTGAAAAGAAGAGAAGTGAAAAGCAAAGGAGAAAAGAAAAGATATTCCCTTGAATGCAGAGTTCCAAAGAATAGCAAGGAGACATAAGAAAGCCTTCCTTAGTGATTAATGCAAACAAATAGAGGAAAACAATAGAATGGGAAAGATTAGAGATTTCTTCAAGAAAATTAGAGATGTCAAGGGAACATTTCATGTAAAGATGGGTTTGATAAAGGACTGAAATGATATGGACCTAACAGAAGCAGAAGATATTAAGAAGAGGTGGCAAGAATACACAGAAGAACTGTACAAAAAAGATCTTTATGACCCACATAATCACAATGGTGTGATCACTCACTAGAGCCAGACATCTTGGAATGTGAAGCCAAGTGGACCTTAGAAAGCATCACTACCAACAAAGCTACTGGAGGTGACAGAATTCCAGTTGAACTATTTCAAATTCCTAAAAGATGATACTGTGAAAGAGCACACTCAATATGCCAGCAAATTTGGAAAACTCAGCAGTGGCCACGAGACTGGAAAAGGTCTTTTTTCATTCCAATCCCAAAGAAAGGCAGTGCCAAAGAATGCTCAAACTACTGTACAATTACTCATCTCATACAGTAGCAAAGTAATGCTCAAAATTCTCCAAGCCAGGCTTCAACAATATGTGAACTGTGAGCTTCCAGATGTTCAAGCTGGTTTTAGAAAAGGCAGAGGAACCAGAGATCAAATAACCAACATCCGCTGGATCATTGAAAAAGGAAGAGAGTTCCAGAGAAACATCTATTTCTGCTTGATTGACTATGCCAAAGCCTTTGACTGTGTGGATCACAACAAACTGTGGAAAATTCTGAAGGAGATGGGAATACCAGACCACCTGACCTGCCTCTTGAGATACCTGAATGCAGGTCAGGAAGCAACAGTTAGAACTGGACATGGAAAAACAGACTGGTTCCAAATAGGGAAAGAAGTACATCAAGGCTGTGTATTGTCACCCTGCTTATTTAACTTATATGCAGAGTACATCTTGAGAAACTCTGGGCTTTGAAGCACAATCTGGAATCAAGATTTCAGGGAGAAATATCAATAACCTCAGGTATGCAGATTACACCAGCCTTGTGGCAGAAAGTGAAAAGGAACTTAGGAGCCTCTTGATGAAAGTGAAGAGGAGAGTGAAAAAGTTGGCGTAAAGTTCAACATTCAAAAAACTAAGATCATGGCATCTGGTGCCATCACTTCATGGCAAATAGATGGGGAAACAGTGGATATAGTGGCTGAGTATATTTTATTTATTTTTTTGGGGGGGCTCCAAATTCACTGCTGATAGTAACTGCAGCCGTGAAATAGCAGTCATGTATGGATGTGAGAGTTGGACTATAAAGAAAGCTGAGCGCTGAAGAAATGATGCTTCCTTTGAATTGTGGTGTTGGAGAAGACTCTTGAGTGTCCCTTGGACTATAAGGAGATTTAACCAGTCCATCTTAAAGGAGATCAACGCTGGGTGTTCATTGGAAGGACTGATGCTGAAGCTGAAACTCCAATACTTTGGCCACCTGATACAAAGAACTGACTAATTAGGAAAGACCCTGATGCTGGGGAATATTGAAGATGGGAGGAGAAGGGGACAACAGAGGATATGGTTGGATGCATCACCAGCTCAATGAACATGAGTTTGGATAATCTTCAGGAGTTGATGATGATCCATGGGGTCTCAAAGTCGGTCACTACTGAGGAACTGAACTGAACTCAACTGATGAAAGCATTAGACATTCCATAAAGTGTGGTATAGATATTTCAGACATTTTACAGATCTTAATGGGTAGGATTGCTTCAGCCTATATTTGGATTACGTATCAGTTCAGTTCAACTTAGTTACTCAGCCATGTCCAACTCTATATGACCCCATGGACTGCAGCACGCCAGGCTTTCCTGTCCATCACACACTCCGAAAGATTGCTCAAACTCATGTCCATTGACTTGGTGTGACATCCAACTACCTCATCCTCTGTCAACCCCTTCTCCTACTGCCTTCAATCCTTCCCAGCATCAGGGTCTTTTCCAATGAGTTACTTCTTTGCATCTGGTGGCCAAAGTGTTGGAGCTTCAGCTTCAGCATTAGTCCTTCAAATGAATATTCAAGACTGATTTCTTTGAGGATTGACTGGTTTGATCTCCTTGCAGTCTAAGGGACTCTCAAGAGTCTTCTCCAAAACCACATTCTTTGGCACTCAGCTTTATTTCTCAGCTTTCTTTATGGTCCAATTTACACATCCATACATATTAGAGTCATTTTTTAAACATTACTTGCTTTATATCATTTAAATCTTTTTAACATTTAAATTTCCCTGAACCTATTACAGTGTATATACTCAGTTATGGTTTGTTGGTTTGAACAAAATTTGATTTTTCTAAGTCTCAGGATAAAATGTATAAAAATGCATGCATTTTGTAAATAAATAAAATACAATTTTGTTTATTAAGCAATAAAAATGTATCCAGCATTGAGATTTAACTGACATTTATTGTTGTTTAGTCTCTAAATCATGTCCAACCCTTTTGTGATTTCATGAACTGTACCCACCAGGTTCATCTATCCATATAATTTCCCAGGCAAGAATACTGGACTAGGTTGCCACTTATTTTTCCAGGGAATCTTCTCCACCTGGGGATCAAATCCACATCTCCTGAATTGTCAGACTGACTCTTTACCACTGAGCTACCAAGGAAGCCCAAATAATTGGCAGATGACATCGTATAAGTTTCTAGTTTACATATTGATTTTATGTATGTATAAACTGCAAAATCATTTCCATAATAGGTTTAGTTAACACATCCATAACCTCACATAGTTATAAGTTAAGTGTCTTTGTATGTTGGAAACTTTAAATAAATCTAATTTAGCAATCTTCAAATATATAATATGGTATTGTTAACTATTGTCATCATGCCCATGCATTATATCTTCAGAACTTATTCACTTTATAACTGGCAATGTGTACCCTTTGACCACCTTCAGCCATTTTCCCATCCCCCATCCCTTGTCTCTGGAAACTAACAATTTGTCCTTAGTTTTATGAGGTTTCTTTTTTTTTTTTTTTAAGATTCCACATATCTGTCTTTCTCTGATATATCTCACTTTGCCTAATGCCTTCAAGTTTTATCCAAGTTACTCCAAATGGCAAGATTTCCTTTTTCTATGTCTTGGCTATTGTTACTAAAGCTAAAGGGAACATAGGGGTGCAGATATCTCTTCAAGGTGGTGATTTCATTTCCTTTAGATATGTATCCAGAAGTGAAATTGCTATAACATATATTTTTAATTTTTTGAGGAAACTTCACATTGCTTTCCCAAGAAAGAAATGCTGGCATTTGTTTTAAATGCACACTTATGCATTTTATTCCCATAATTATGTGAAGCCCTAATGAATTTAATACATAATTATTAAATACTATTTCTTAGCAAAATTTTTCTACCCATTTTTTCATGATTTTTAAAAACATTTTGCATGTTAAAAACATATGTTTTAAAAATATTTTAGAAATATTTAAAAATTATAAGTGTGTATGTAATTAAGCAATTATAAAATCTTCACTCTGGGGAAAGTAGATTTAGACAGATTTTTAATTGTTTTAAGTTTACTTAACCTAATATGTTTGCATGTATTTTAGAATATCTTCAAAATATTGTTTTCAAGTATCAGTTTATCCCATAGTATTGCCACATTGTATCTAGTCTTTGTGTTTTGTTAACTTGTCTTCTGTTTTGTTAATCATTCATGCAAAGATCATGTAAGCATGCCTGGATCTAAACTCCTTCTCCCAGTTGATGTGACTTGGCAAAAATTAACATCTGAAAGCAAGGAAGAGTTGTTTATTTGTAAAATAAGGAGTTTGAAAAATTTTTAAAGGTTTACATTATACAATAGCAAAACTCCTAAATTTTGACTAGTAACTGATTTTTTTTTTTTTTTTTTTTAGATTTTTCTGTTGCTAAAATTTTGGGTGCACATATTTTTATCATGTCTAACTCAGAAGCAATTTTAGATGCTGAGACATCTGAATGCTGTATAATTGCTTGTGTATATGTATTGACCACAAATATGTGTATCACTAAATCAGTGTTTTACAAAATGATATTTGCTCAATCTGTATAAGTGCAGGGACAAAAAAAAGGAGGAGGTGGGTGTTCTTCCTTCAACTCTATAAAAAATAATATTACATATTCAGGGAAAGAGAGTCATTTACTGTAGACACATCTTATCCCATCATATTGCCATACCTAGACCTAAAATCATCTTGGGTGGCCCCACACAGCATGGCTTAGTTTCATTGAGTTAGACATGACTGTGGTCCTGTGATCAGATTGGCTAGTTTTCTGTGATTATGGTTTTAGTGTGTCTGCCCTCTGATGCCCTCTCGCAACACCTACCATCTTACTAGGTGTCTTACTTTTTCATCGAAAAAGCAAGAGAGTTCCAGAAAAACATCTATTTCTGCTTTACTAACTATGTCAAAGCCTTCGACTGTGTGGATCACAATAAACTGTGGAAAATTCTGAAAGAGATGGGAATACCAGACCACCTGACCTGCCTCTTGAGAACCTGTATGCAGGTCAGGAAGCAACAGTTAGAACTGGACATGGAACAACAGACTGGTTCCAAATAGGGAAAGAAGTACATCAAGGCTGTGTATTGTCACCCTGCTTTTTTAACTTATATGCAGAGTACATCATAAGAAATGCTGGGCTGGAAGAAGCACAAGCTGGAATCAAGATTGCTGGGAGAAATATCAGTAATCTCAGATACGCAGATGATACCACCCTTATGGCAGAGAGTGAAGAGGAACTGAAAAGCCTCTTGAAGAAAGTGAAAGAGGAGAGTGAAAAAGTTGACTTAAAGCTTAACATTCAGAAAACTAAGAACATGGCACCTGGTCCCATTACCTCTTGGGAAATAGATGGGGAGACAGTAGAAACAGTGTCAGACTTCATTTTCTGGGGGCTCTAAAATCACTGTGGATGGTGACTACAGTCATGAAATTAAAAGACACTTACTCCTTGGGAGGAAGGTTATGACCAACCTAGATAGCATATTAAAAAGCAGAGACATTACTTTGCCAACAAAGGTCTGTCTGATCAAGGCTATGGCTTTTCCAGTGGTTATGTATTGATGTGAGAGTTGGACTATGAAGAAAGCTGAACACCAAAAAATTGATGCTTTTGAACTGTTGTGTTGGAGAAGACTCTTGAGAGTCCCTAGGACTGCAAGGAGATCCAACCAGTCCATCCTAAAGATCAGTCCTGGGTGTTCATTGGAAGGACTGATGCTGAAGCTGAAACTCCAATACTTTGGCCACCTCATGCGAAGAGCTGACTCATTGGAAAAGACCCTGATGCTGGGAGGGATTGGGGGCAGGAGAAGGGGTCCACAGAGGATGAGATGGTTGGATGGCATTACCGAGTCGGTGGGCATGGGTTTGAGTAAACTACAGAAGTTGGTGATGGACAGGAAGGCCTGGCGTGCTGCTATACATGGGGTCGCAAAGAGTCAGACACGACTGAGTGACTGACCTGAACTGAACCAAACTGAGACCTAAAATCAGGTTACTTCATATACTGAAAAGCAGGACACCAAAATAACCTACTTTCAATCTAAAGAAACAAACAGAGAAGGAATGTTTACACTTCATTCAAGAATTTTTATCTTTCCATTTTATACTTAGCTCTGTGAAAGTGAAAGTGGTTCAGTTGTGTCCAACTATTTGTGACCCCATGGACAATACAGTCTTTGGAATTCTCCAGGCCAGAATACTGAAGTGGGTAGCTATTCCCTTCTCCAGATCTTTCCAACCCAGGGATCGAACCCAGGTCTCCTGTACTGCAGGAAGATTGTTTATCAGATGAGTTACTTAATTCTAGAACCAGTGTTTAATTGAAGAATTGATGCTTTTGAACCTTGGTGTTGGAGAAGACTCTTGAGAGTGCCTTGGACTGCAGGGAGATCCAACCAGTTCATCCTAAAGGAGATCAGTCCTGGGTGTTCATTGGAAGGACTTATGTTGAAGTTGAAACTCCAATACTTTGGCCACCTGATAGGAAGAGCTGACTCATTTGAAAAAACCCTGATGATGGGAAAGGTTGAGGGAAGGAGGAGAAGGGGACGACAGAGGATGAGATGGTTGGATGGCATCACCGACTCAATGGACATGGGTTTGAGTGAACTCCGGGAGTTGGTGATTGACAGGGAGGCCTGAAATGCTGCAGTCCATGGGGTCACAAAGAATCGGAATGACTGAGCAACTGAACTGAACTGAAATGGAGTGCTTAATTGATTAAATACAAGGTTTTGAGATATGTCATACTTGGGTTCAATTCTTAGTTTTTTTATCTTTTAAATAAACTTGAAAAATATAAAAATCCTTCCAAACCTTATTTTATTAACTGCAAAGTGAGGATATTAAAACAAATCTCATAAAATTATTATTCATATTAAACACATAATCTCTGAAAATCTATTGGTACATCATAAGCACTCTATAAATGGTAACCCGTTATTATTTTTGATGTTTCATTTAATAGTTTCCTTTAAATTTCTCCTTTCTCTCTGTAGAAGTTAGGATTGTCTTATGAATTTTTATTATTATTAGAAACTATGTCCTGAGTTTCACTCAACTGAAGACTTGAAACCCATTAGAAACACAGTTTAATTGCTTTCTTTTTCAACTAAATATTATGTTGAACACTACTACATGAACAGTTCACAGAAAAGTTGGGGGGATATACAATACAGAAGAAATTCTGCATTTTGGAATATATACTCAAGGACAACTACAGTGTCTTGTCGGTAATAGTGAAAGTTAAAGTCACTCAGTCATGTCCAACTCTTTGTGACCCCATGGACTATACAGTCCATGGAATTCTCTAGGCCAGAATATTGGAGTAGGTAGCCTTACCCTTTGCCAAGGAATCTTCCCAACCCAGGGATTGAACCCATGTCTCCTGCATTGCAGGTGGATTCTTTACCAGCTGTTCAGTTCAGTTCAGTTGCTCAGTCGTGTCCCACGCTTTGCGACCCCATGAACTGCAGAACTCCAGGCCTCCCTGTCCATCACCAACTCCTGGTGTCCACTCAAACCCATGTCCATTGTGTCGGTGATGCCATCTAACCATCTCATCCTCTGTCATCCCCTTCTCCCTCTGCCTTAAACCTGTCCCAACATCAGAGTCTTTTCAAACGAGTCAGCTCTTTGCATCAGGTAGCCAAAGTATTGGAGTTTCAAGTTCAACATCTGTCCTTCTAATGAACACTCAGGACTGATCTCCTTCAGGATGGACTGGTTGGATCTCCTTGAAGTCCAAGGGACTCTCAAGAGTCTTCTCCAACACTACAGTTAAAAAACATCAATTCTTCAGCACTCAGCTTTCTTTAGAGTCCAACATTCACATCGATACATGACCACGGGAAAAACCATAGCCTTGACTAGACGGTGCTTTGTTGACAAAGTAATGTCTCTGCTTTTTAATATGCTATCTAGTTTGGTCATAACTTTCCTTCCAAGGAGTATGCATCTTTTAATTTCATGGCTGCAGTCACCATCTACAGTGATTTTGGAGCCCAGAAAAATAAAGTCAGCCACTGTTTCCACTGTTTCCCCATCTATTTCCCATGAGGTGATGGGACTGGATGCCATGATCTTAGTTTTCTGAATGAACTTTAAGCCAACTTTTTCACTCTCCTCTCTCACTTTCATCAAGAAGCTCTTTAGTTCTTCACTTTCTGCCATAATGGTGGTGTCATCTGCATTTCTGAGGTTACTGATATTTCTCCTGGCAACCTTGATTTCAGCTTGTGTTTCCTCCAGCCCTGCATTTCTCATGCTGTACTCTGCAAATAAGTTAAATAAGCAGGGTGACAATATACAGCCTTGATGTATTCATTTTCCTATTTGGAACCAATCTGTTGTTTCATGTCCAGCTAAGCCAAAATAAATATGCAATAAATACATATTCAGCAAATGATTGAGTATGTATTTTGCTATTTGCTTTTTTTATTTAACTTTCATATCTGTCTTATCATTTAGAAAGAGCAGTCTCATAAATTTGATTTGAAATTTGGTTTAGCAAGCATTGGACTCTTTGTATTTTCAACAAGTTCACACTGGGTCAGGCAATATTTTAGAAAAAAGAGATTGAATTTGAGTTGTAGTCATATTATCTACTAATTAGCTTGAACTCTACTTTTTCTGCTTCAGTGAAAGTGAAAAATACTTACTTCACAAGGTTATTATGAAGATTAAATAAAATAGTGTAGGTATGCAATACTTGCTAAAGGGCCAAAAAATATAATTTGTATAATTGCTATAACAGTAAAAGGAGACAAAACTTTCAAATAAAGGAACCATGCTAGGATGCTGATTTTTCAAAATTGGGCAGAATAGAAAGTTTCCAAATAATTTATATCATCTAGAAATGAAGGATACTTCAATATGTTATAGCTTTTTATCAATGAAATATAATTGGGGCATTAAAAAGAATGATGTAAATAATTATGAACAAATATGGAAGGATCCTGTAGGTATATTAAATGAAAAAAGTCAAGATATAGAAGAGTATGTGTAAAATTGTCTTTTTTGAAATATGCATCTGTCTCTCTATAAATATATTATTTCTCATATACACATAGGAGAGCTTGAAGAATATGTAAGTAATTGATAATAATGTTTATTTTCAGTGCAAGGCCTTTGAAAACAAGCAGTATTAATTTTCACTGGAGTTTTTGGCTTTTGTACATTTTTGTAACAGTTAGCTACATGTCAGTTAGCTGCACCCTAACTTAACAGCTTTAAACAGTTATCATTTGTTCTCTTTTCAGGTGCCTGTGGGTTGGCTGAACTTCAGCTGATCTGTGCTTGGCTGAATTGAGTTTAAGTCTAAGCTGCACACTGGGTCCAGATATACTCCACATATCTCTTATCCTTTTTGGGTGAGTATCTAACATATTTTCTGCCCAGAATGATGCCAGAAGCACAAGAATAAATATTTCACCATACAGGCATGTTTTAAACCTTTGCTTCTGTTATGACAATTGATAATCCATGGGCTAAAGCACTTGATATGATCAAGCCTAAAATATTGGGGAGAGAAACTGTTCACTCACCATGAAATCAAATACAGTTTCATGGTCAAAACCGGCATCAGTGGAGAGGAGAAGTATATCCCCACTTTTATGTAGGCGAGGAAAGGGAATGATTAGTAGCCTAAAAATAATCTCATTATCATATCTGTGAATGCATTAAATATATATTATTCTTGTAGAAACAACAACAACAAAGGGTATAAACAAGTGTGTTTGAGTCCCTTGGATTGCCAGAACATCAGATCGATCATTCCTAAAGTAAACCAACTGTGAATAGTCATTGAAAGGACTGACGCTGAAGCTGAAGCTCCAATACTTTGGCCACCTGATGAAAGAGCAGATTCATTGAAAAAAGACCCCGATGCTGGGAAAGAATGAAGGCAAAAGGAGAAAGGGGTGGCAGAGGATGAGATGGTTAGATAGCATCACTGACTCAAAGCACACGTATTTGAGCAAACTCTGGGAGGTAGTGGAGGACAAAGGAACCTGACGTCCGTGGGGTTGCAATGAGCTGCACACTACTTGACAACCGACCAACAATAACTGTAGTCTAACCACAGGAGGGAGCAGTACCTAATAGTAGAAGTGTCAGACTAAAGAGTACTCTTTTAATTTTTCTATATGGATGAGTAAAGCATAACATTTGACCAAAGTATCATATGTACAGATTATCTAAGTAGCTAAGATGACTCAAGGAGGTAATAAAAAAGGAATTTTAATTTGGAGACCCACTATTATCTTGCTCTAATCTTATACACAGGGAATTCATTCTTAATATTACACCATGACAGAATGATTTTTATCATTTTTGAAGCATGTAATTTATTACAAAAATAGTTTCCAGTCTGTTTTTCATGGAGAGAGGTAATTTATTTATTTCATGTTTCTATGGTTGGACATTGTTCTAGTGCACAAATTTGCATTTGTTTGCTCCTGCTCTATTTGCAATTAAAAACAAAGCACGAACAATGGAGACACTCTGCAGTTTTCAGGTAATTTTGTATTATTTTTCTTCCACTCTGTTATTATTAGTCTTCATTAAGAATTAAGTAAGTGATAGATTTGTTTCAAAAGTGTCTTTATTTTCAATATTTTTAAGCTTATAATTAAATTAAATCAATCTTGAACGGAAGAAGAAAACATGAGGAGCCATAGAAACTGCAACCATAAAGAAGGCTGAGCACCAAAGAATTGATGCCTTTGGACTGTGTTGCTGGAAAAGGCTCTTGAGAGTCCCTTGGACTGTAAAGAGATCAAACCAGCCAATCTTAAAGGAACTCAACCCTGAATATTCATTAGAAGGACTGCTGCTGAAGCTGAAGCATCCGACGGGAAGAGCTGACTCATTGATAAAGAACCTGATTCTGGGAAAGACTGAAGGCAGGAGGAGAAGGAGGCAACAGAGGATGAGATGGTTGGATGGCATCACCGACTCAATGGACATGTATTTAAATAAACTCCAGAAGATAGTAAAGGACAGGGAAGCCTAATGTACCACAGTCCATGGGGTCACAAAGTCAGGCAAGACTGAAGTAACTTAGCATGCATGCATACATTTATATTTATAAAAGAATGTCACAAATAGACAAAAACATTAGAAGTCCAAAACAAAAATTAACAAAAATATTTATTTTATACAGGGAGGCAGAGGCTATATGGAGAGAACTGTAATGAGAGTAAAATATTTCTGAGAATATATTGCTGTCAATTTTGATTTAAAACATAGAAATTTTAATATATTACAAATAAATTTACATAAAATATAATTCTTAAACACTGAGATGAACTGAAACAAATAAACATAACATGTTGGTGATATAACTACAAAGACAAAAAACCATTTGACAAGTTTCTGAATATATATTTTTTCTATACATCCTTAAAAGTAACAATTGCAAACAAAGAAAATCTAACATTACAAACATTAATTTTATTTAGTTTTATTGCTCTAGCTTTAAACTTTGCTTACATATGTTATAGAAAAACATTATAAAAAGGTATTAATTTTAGAATTTTCAATGTAAAAGAGGAAATACATAAAGTATAAAATTTCAAAAAGTTAAAAATTCTATAATACTGAATTTTATATTAAGTATAAATTCATAGCTTGTTTTATTTAAAATATACTTCCCCTCTGTCCACTAAGAAAGGCCAAGAAGCTATATCAACTCAATATCTCTAAATTCCCACATGCATATGTCATGATGTCTAAATATTATTCTCACTGAAAATTATTAGGGTTCTTAGAAAAATAGCTTGTTCAGGTCTAGGTAGGAAATGTACAAAAATAACAGAGAAGAGTTTGCTATGCTAGAAATAAAAGAAGGAATCAAACACTAACGTGGGGTCATGCCAAAAAAAGTCACAGATAACAATCTTAAAGTGATCACACTGTTAATGAAGGGATTATTTAAAAGCCATAAAAAATAACAACTGAATCTAATTCAAAATACTAAATACACATTTTATATTTGTGGTGTTAAAAGTTGTTCAGAAACAGATTGGAAATCAAAACAAGGCAAACTTTTCTTAGTATTATAATATACATCAAACACACAAATAATTTACTCAGAAAATCAGTAATAAAAGGAAAAGATATGCATTTTCTTTCATTTCTCTAGTAAATTTACTAATAAGAAAAAAATTATTTATATGTGAGTTCCAGCAGATATAGTTGAAGGAAAAATAGAATTAGAAATTCACCATTTTACAGCCACTACTGTAATGATTATATCAAGTAATATCTTTATTTGTTTTAGTTCTGTGAAAAGTGTCATTAGTATTTTGACATGGATTGCACTGAATATGCAGACTGTCTTGGGTATTATTGTCATTTTAGCAATTAATTCCTCCAATCCATGAACATGATCTATCTTTCCTCTTCAAAATTTTTCATGTGTATCTTGGCTGTTTTCTGGGAATGAGTCCTTTACCTCCTTAACTAGATTTGTTTCTAGGTGTTTTTATTTCTTTAGTTTTTGATGTAATTGCAACTGTTATTACTTATTTCTCTATTGGATAGTTTATTGTTAATACATAAAAACACAACAGATTATTGTATATTAATTTGATATCCTGCAATTTTACCAAATTCATTGGCAAGATCTAATTGTTTTTTGATAATGTCTTTAGTATTTTCTATGTTTAGTATTATACTATCTGCAAACAGAGATGGTTCACATCTTTCTTTCCAATCTGGATTTTTTTTTTCCTTGTCTGCAATGGCTAAGATTTGCATAATAAAATATTTACTTAACCGTGTTAAATAAAAGTGGCAAGACTAGGCATTTTTGTCTTGTGCCTGATCTTAGAGGAAATACTTTCAGCTTTTAATCCTTGAGTATGATGGTAGCTGTGGACTTGTCATTTATTGCCCTTATTATACTGAGGAGTGTTCTCCCTTGGAATGTAGAAGAGTTTGGATAGACAAAATAATCTTGATAAAGAACAAAGCTAGAGTTATAATCCCTGATTTAAAAATTACCATTTGAAGCTATAGTAATCAAAACAGTATGGCACTGGCAGAAAAATCAGACATGTAAATTAATGGGACAGAAGAGAGAGGCCAGAAATGAGCCCACACTTACATAAGCAATTACTCTATGACAAAGGAAGCATTAATGTACAATAGAGGGAAAATAGTCCCTTCAATAAACAACATTGGAAAGACTGGACAACTACATGTGAAAGAATAAAACTGAACTACACTCTCATATGGTGCACAAAATTAAATTCAAAATTGACTAAAGATTTAAATGTAAGACCTGAAACCATAAAAATTCTAGAAAGAAACACAGGCAGTAAGATCTTTGACATTAATCAGGGTTTTTCTGGGGGGATATGTTGCCTCAAGCAAGGGAGGAAAAATGTAAATAAGTAGGACTCCATCATGGGATTCTCAAGGCAAGGATACTGAAGTGGTTTGTCATTCCCTTCTCCAGTGGGCCACATTTTATCAGAACTCTCCACCATAACCTGACCATCTTGCGTAGCATGGCTCATAGTTTCATTCAGTTAGACAAGGCTGTGGCCCATGTGATCAGTTTGATTAGTCTTCTGTGATTGTGGTTTTCTTCCAGTCTGCCCTCTGATCAATGAGGATAAGAGGCTTATGGAGTTGGTGAAGGACAGAGAAGCCTGGCGTGCTGCAGTCCATGGGGTCGCAGAGTCAGACACGACTGAGTGACTGAACTGAACTGAGGACTCTATCAAACTAAAGAAAACTTTTGCACATCTAAGGAAACCATCAATAAAATGAAAGTCTCCGACTGAGTGAGAGAATATATTTACAAATAATATAACCAATAAGGGATGATATATAAAATATATAAAGAACGATAACCCTATATGCAAAACAGAAAAAGAGACTCAGATGTATAGAACAGACTTGTGGACTCTAGGAGAAGGCGAGGGTGGGATGTTTCAAGAGAACACCATTGAAACATGTATATTATCTAGGGTGAAACAGATCACCAGCCCAGGTTGGGTGCACGAGACAAGTGCTCGGGCCTGGTGCACTGGGAAGACCCAGAGGGATTGGGTGGAGAGGGAGGTGGGAGGGGGGACCGGGATGGGGAACACATGTAAATCCATGGCTAATTCATTTCAATGTATGACAAAAACTACTGTAATGATGTAAAGTAATTAGCCTCCAACTAATAAAAATAAATGGAAAAAAAAAAAAAAAGAACTCATAGAACTCAAGATCCAAAAAACAGTTTGATTAAAATATGGGCAGAGGTTCTGGACATTTTTCCAAAAAAATTAATACAGATGGCCAACAGGTACATGAAAAGAAGCTCAATGTCATTAATCATCAGGGAAATGGTTATTAAAGTCATAATGAGATATCATTTGACACCTGTCAGAATGGTTATTATAAAAAATACAACAGATAACAAGTTTTGATGATGATGTGGAGAAAAAGAAGGCCTCATGCACTGTTGGTAAGAACCTAAAATTGTGTAGCCCCTATGGAGAAGAGTATGAAGATTCCTTAGAAACTTAAAAATAGCCCTGCCATATGATCTAGTAATTTCACTCTGGTATATTTATCTGAAAACACTCATTAAAAAATATACATGAGCCCCTATGTTCATTATGATATTATTTACAATAACCAAGATATGAAAACAACCTAAGTGTTCATCAATAAAAATATGGATAATATATGGCATATATACATACACATACACAACAGAATAATACTTACACATAAAAATGGATAAGTCTTGCTCTTTGCAACAATGTAAATGGACTTACCACCTGATCCACCTCTTGAGAAATCTGTATTCTCTCAAGAAATACAGGAGAAATTTGTATTTCTTCTGCAAGTCAGGAAGCAACAGTTACAACTGGACATGGAACAACAGACTGGTTCCAAATAGGAAAAGGAGTACGTCAAGGCTGTATATTGTCACCCTGATTATTTAACTTATATGCAGAGTACATCATGAGAAACACTGGGCTGGAAGAAGCACAAGCTGGAATCAAGATTGCCAGGAGAAATATCAATAACCTCAGATATGCAGATGACAACATCCTTATGGCAAAAAGTGAAGAAGAACTAAAGAGCCTCTTGATGAAAGTGAAAGAGGAGAGTGAAAAAAAGTTGGCTTAGAGCTCAACATTCAGAAAACTAAGATCATGGCATCCAGTCCCGTCACTTAATGGCAAATAGATGGGGAAACAGTGGAAACAGTGGCTGACTTTATTTTTATTTGGGCTCCAAAATCACTGCACATGGTGACTGCAGCCATGAAATTAAAAGATGCGTACTCTTTGGAAGGAAAGTTATGACCAACCCAGACAGCATATTAAAAAGCAAAGACATTACTTTGTCAACAAAGGTCCGTCTAGTTAAGGCTATGGTTTTTCCAGTAGTCAGGTATGGATGTGAGAGTTTGACTGTAAAGAAAGCTGAACACTGAAGAATTGATGTTTTTGAACTGTGGTGTTGGAGAAGACTCTTGAGAGTCCCTTGAACTGCAAGGAGATCCAACCAGTCCATCCTAAAGGAGATCAGTCCTGGGTGTTCATTGGAAGGACTGATACTGAAGCTGAAACTTCCAATACTTTGGCCACCTGATGCAAAGAGCTGACTCATTTAAAAAGACCCCAATGCTGGGAAAGATTGAGGGCAGGAGGAGAAGGGGATGACAGAGGATGAGATGGTTGGATGGAATCACTGACAAAATGGACATGGGTTTGAGTGGACTCCAGGAGTTGGTGATGGACAGGGAGGCCTGGCATGCTGCAGTTCATGGGGTTGCAAAGAGTCAGACACGACTGAGCAACTGAGCTGAACTGAACTGAAATGGACTTAGCATTATGTTAAGTGATAAAAGGCACACAGAGAAAGAAAATAACATATAATTCTATTTAAATGTGGAACCAAAAAACAAAACATATGAATAAACATAATAAAACAGAAATAGATTCTTAGGTACAGAGAACAAATAGGTGGTTGCCCATTTGAGGGAAAGGGTGTGAGGGAAGGAAAAAATAGGTAAGGGAGATTAAAAGGTATAAACTTGTAGTTGCAAAAGAAAACAGTCACCAGTATGAAATATACAGCATAGGGAATATAGTAAAAAAGAACTTGTAATACCTTTTTGTGGTAACATATCATAACTAAACATTATGGTAATCATTTTGCAATATATAGAAATATCAAATAACTACATTGTGTAACAGAAATTAACATAGTGTTGTAGATAAGTTGTTTTACTTCAAAAACAAACTCATAGAAAAAGAGATCATATTTGCGGCTTTCACATGTAAGGGTGGGGGGAAGGAAAATTGGATGAAGGTAGTCAAACATTACAAACTTCTAATTATAGATAAATAATTACTAGGAATGTAATGTAGATCATGGGAAGTATAATTAACACTGCTTTATGTTATGCTTCAAAGGTAAGAGCATAAATTCTGAGTTCTCATCATAAATTTTTTTTCTATTATATAAATTTGTGTCTATGTGAGATGATGCTAGTTCACTAAACTTACTGTGATAATTATTTCATGATGAAGTAAGGAAAATTATTATGCTGGGCACTGGCACCCCACTCCAGTACTCTTGCCTGGAGAATTCCATGGACGGAGAAGCCAGGTATGCTGTAGTCCATGGGGTCGGTAGGAGTGGGATAGGACTGAGCGGATTTCACTTTCACTTTCACTTTTCACTTTCATGCATTGGAGAAGGAAATGGCAACCCACTCCAGTGTTCTTGCCTGGAGAATCCCAGGGACGGGGGAGCCTGGTGGGCTGCCGTCTATGGGGTCACACAGAGTCGGACACAACTGAAGAGACTTAGCAGCAGCAGCACTTTAAACATACAGAGTACTGTATGTCAGTTGTATCTCAGTAAAACTGGAAGAAAAAAGAATGCTTAAAGTATTTTTTAAAATATTTCATGAGAAGTTGACAGGGTTTGATTATTCTAAAGAGCAAAAACATTACCCCAAGTATTATTTACTGATTTCAGTATGAAAAACAAACAAAAAACCATGACTTTGGAATAGAGGGAACAAGTTATCACTTCCTTAAGTAACTGATCAACCATTAATAATGGGACAACTAGATGCAGTGTGTCTCCTGACAGGATGCAGTATAACATACAGAGCACCACCTAGAAAATATTTCTGCCAAAATGCTGAGTGTAAATCTAATCAGTCTTTATATATCATTTCTGGTTTACAGGGAGTTAGAAAAATAAAATTAAATGGCACTACAAAGAAGTAATGTAGGCCATTTTATAAGATAATTGATCAGGTTTTATCTGTGAGTGAATACCATTAAAAAGAGGCATTTTTGTCTCTTGGGGGGAAAAAATGCAATATTTAGACCTTTTATGGAGTCTGATTTGAACACCAAGCATTACAAGACAGTTTTGAGACAACTGAAATACAGAATTGGTATTATATTATATTAAGGACTTCTGTGTTCTCAAAATATAGCCTCAAACTTGTTTGACCCTCCTATCATTGAGAGATTCAATAAGCCTGAATCTGGACAGGCTTATTGCCGGTTTGAACATTAGAGTGCATCAAAAGTAACTCTATGTGATTTCAGGAGTTAGGTAATTAAAAAAGCCATGTGTCTTCTGTCTGGTAATACTGGGTGAAAACAATCTCTAAGTAGGAAGTCCAGCTACTTGATGACTGCCATGCTGGAAAATATACATGTAATCATTTCTTTCCTCAATCCAGGTCATCTCTGATGTAGGAAAAGGGCAGATTAGCCAAGATGGCATGGTCAGGCTCTCACCCCATAGCCTCTGGCTCTTGCCCATGTTTTGTAAATAATGATTATGGAATGGCTGAGTGATTATAGCCCTGCACTGCTCGGGATGTGCACTTGCCCTTCATGAGGTTCTAGACTGGGCACAGGCTCCTTGGTGCCGTGTGCCTGTGTAAGATCAGCAGGGAAGCCCTGGCTGCTGCTGCACTGGGGCTCCATTGTAGAGACACCATCGTTTTGCTACATGAGGTTATATTATGGTTCCTTTACGGTGATGTTGTGGCTGTTGCTATGACTGCTGCCTCATCCAGGAGA
Source organism: Odocoileus virginianus (assembly GCF_023699985.2). Classification (NCBI taxonomy): domain Eukaryota; kingdom Metazoa; phylum Chordata; class Mammalia; order Artiodactyla; family Cervidae; genus Odocoileus; species Odocoileus virginianus. The sequence continues at coordinate 22,156,780 of NC_069698.1, forward strand.
GTAGTTGAGCTATGGCTGCCATGCCAACCAGGAGAAAAGAAACAGGTTTGCAGTTCCTATGGCTCCTCGCTTCTTCTTCCAGCCTCTTAGCTTGAGCCTTGCCTGCCCTGGATTCAGCAAACAGTGTAAACAGTGTGAACCGCAAGATAGTTGGTGTTGTGAACAGGATGATCACCAATACAACAGGCATAGTCAGCAGGATACCCAGCAGGTAGGGAAGCCTGAGGCTCCACTGGATGGAGGAAGCCAGTGGCCAGCAGATAGCAAGTGGTACTGTGTGTCTGTGACTCTCTTGGCGTGGGCTCCAGGGGAAGACTGGGAGGCAGTGGACAGGTCACCAAATAGCGCTGAAAAGGCGTTAGAAGTGGTGAGTTCCTGTTTGCCAAACAAGGCTTCATGTACTGCCGCTGGCACTGTGGGGTGGATTTTCCTGACTGCCTTAAAGGTGAATATGGACCGTCCCTGATGTGATGTTGCATGGTGCATAATATGCAGAGAAGCCTGGGCGAACTAGAGCAATGTATATTGGCATTAGAGCAAGAACCCCATGACCCTGAAGAACCCAGCATCTCTGACAGCAAAGTGGTAAGTGACAGTGATGAGGAAGCTTATGAGAATGCAGGTCCATGCTTGGCAGAGAGGCACATTTACAGCAGAAAGTGAAGCAAGAGTAGCGTATGGCCCAAGGGAGGCATCCTCAAGGGCTCAATGTGACTGAGTTCACAGACCATATACTCAGGTGAAGTTGGTTATCTTGGAAAGCAAGGAGAACACTTGATGGCATGGTTCGTGTGACTCTGGGACACAGGGGTGTTGCTGTTCACTTACTCAGTTGCAACCCCATGGACTGGAGCAGGCCAGGCTTCCTTGTCCTTCACCAACTACTGGAGTTTGCTCGAACTCATGTCCATTGAGTTGGTGATGCCATCCAACCATCTCATCCTCTGTTATCCCCTTCTCCTCCTGCCTTCAAACTTTCCCCGCCTAAAGATCTTTTCCAATGAGTCAGCTCTTCACATCAGGTGGCCAAAATATCAGAGTTTCAGCTTCAACATCAGTCCTTTCAATGAATATTCAGGGTTGATTTCCTTTAGGATTGACTGGCTTGATCTCCTTGGGGCGGTTGTCCAAGGGATTCTCAAGAGTCTTCTCCAGTACCACAGTTTGAAGCTATCAGTTCTTTAGCACTCAACCTTTTTACTGTCCAGCTCTCACATTTATACATGACCACTGGAAAAACCATAGCTTGGATTAGATGGACCTTTGTAGGCAAAGTAATGTCTCTGCTTTTTAATAGGCTGTCTGTGTTGGTCATAGTTTTTTTTCCAAGAAGCAAGCATCTTTTAATTTCATGGCTGCAGTCACTGCCCACAGTGATTTTGGAGTCCAATAAAATAAAAGGTCTGTCACTGTTTTAAATGTTTCTCCACCTATTTGCCATGAAGTGATGGGACTAGATGCCATGATCTTTGTTTTTTGAATGTTGAATTTTTAGCCAGATTTTTCACTCTCTTCTTTCACCTTCATGAAGAGACTCTTTAATTCCTCTTCACTTCCTGCCATAGGGTGATGTCATCTGCATATCAAGGTTATTGATATTTCTCTCCATTAATATGGAGGTTTCTCTGGTGACTCAGTTGGTATAGAATCTGCTGGTAGTGCAGAAGATTCGGGTTTGAGCCCTGTGTCAGGATGATCTCCTGGAGAAGGAAATGCCTACCCATACCAGTATTCTTGCCTGGAGAATTCCATGTATAGAGGAGCCTGGTAGACTACAGTCCATGGGGTCACAAAGAGTTAGACACGACTGAGTAACTAACATTTTCTATGTTAATATCTGGGATTTGGATGGGATGCAGCATATATGACTAAATAATTGCAATCATCAACTCTTTATTATGTGTCTATGAGAGCTTATTGCATTACACTATTTTATTTTTATTAGAAATGTTTTATAATAGCTTTTAAAGATGACCCACAGGGAGAAAAAGTAAAGATTTGTTATAACTTAAGTTAGGCCAGAGGAGCAAAGGACTATGGTGTCTTGTAATTTTAATCTAATCCTAGAAGAAAGGTAGAATTAACATAAGACTTGAGAAGGAGTTAAAAGATAGATTTGAGAAGAATTAAAGATAGAATGAAAACTATGAGATTAAAAAGAACCTCAAAGATAATGATAAAATCACTTTGTACTGTAATTATATGCTTTATGTGGGTGTGCCTCCCACTAGTTTGTGAAATCATTTGAGCAAGGACATTATCTTCACCCTTTTATTGCCAGTGTCTAGCTTATTGGCTGGTGTGTTTTAGGTACTCAATAAATGTAGCAAAAAAGGAAGAACAAAAGTTTGTATACAATGGAATTTAAAATACTGTATATATTAGTTTGAAAACTCAACATCAAATTGGTCCAAGGGGTGTACTGAGGTTAAGGTTCTGTACTCAGTACTCTGTGCACCCTATCATGTTAGAGTGTATATTATGGATGTGCAGAGCAAGACATTCAAACTGTACAACATATGGTTGGAGATGAGAAATGGATAGGGAAAAATAAACATTGTAAATTAAGTGACTTTACCACCCACTTAAAAAAATACAAATGTTTTAAGCACATAATATCTTCTCACAATTTTAAAAAATAGCTGATATTAGGAGATATTTTAGGTTTCTCTCAGATAAAAATGTTATAGTGAAAGAATAAACTTTAAAAGGTAAATTATGATGGTAGCAATCATCGTGATCACCAATACTACCTATTACTGAGTATCAGGTACTTTACAATCATTATTGTTGATATATACAGCATCTTTGTATGGGAACTATTATTATTTTAATTTTAAAGATAAGGAAATTAAAGGTCAGAGATTTAAATATCTTGCTAAAAGTCTCACAGGTAATAAACACATTTGACATGTGACAAGAGAAACACAGTTAACAAAAGTAAACAAAAACAACAGTTAATAATATCTCTATTTCTCCAAGAGAAAATTGAGATATGCAATCATGTAGTTCATAAGTGGTTAGAGTTTGAGGTCTTCCTAACTCCAAAATTCTTGGCAATAAAATCAAAAGTGTAAGCCAATCTGTAATACCAGATTGAAGGATGCTAATTTAGATACACATGCTTATAGTTGTGAATATTTATCCCAAAATCTCTGGAAAAGTGGGTCAGCGAAACTGATGGTATTTTTATAGAAGGAAAAATAGAGGTTGAATAATGCAATGTGAAAGATATTAGGTTTTCAGATTCTGCTATGGTAATAGCTGAAATTAATTTCTCAGAAGCTGAGGAATTTGGCAGAGGTATTTGGAGGTTGAGAATATCCCTAGGAGAACAAGAAGAAATTAAAAAATATAAGAGAGATGATCAAGGATAGAGAATCCCTGCTCACCTTTCCAGATGTCACAAAGTGGTGGCTCATATTTGAAAAATGATATGAAGAAAATTCCCCAGGGAAGAAATCAAACCAACAGCTTTAAAGAGCAAAAGAGCTGCAGAAATGTTTAAAGGAGTACACAGACTGAGAAAACCGGGGTGAGGACTCAGTAGCAGAAATCCATAAAGAAATAACAAATCTGTAAAGATAGGCAGGGTGATGAGGAAAGAAAGAGAAGGCCAGACAAGAATAAAGACACTTCCCTCAGATGTCTAAGGCTGTGCAGGAAATAAGACAGCAGTGGAGAGTAAAACAGTCACAGACAGGTTAAGTTGGTACTAAAGAAAAACAATGGTGATTCTTGCATTCTCTTTATGATGGGCGTGATCTGTAAAAATTTCAGAAACCAGAAAGAAAAAGGAATCTCAGTTGATGTAAAGTGCCAACAAAGAATAAGTGACTTATTGGAAACTCACAGTTCAAGAAGTGAGTTCAAGGTAGAAAGTACTCAAATGAAATGCTGTAGTTAAGTACATTTTCAGTTCAGTTCAGTTCAGTTCGGTCGTTCAGTTGTGTCTGACGCTGCGACCTCCTGAATCGCAGTACGCCAGGCCTCCCTGTCCATCACCAACCACCGGACTTGACTCAAACTCATGTCCATTGAGTCGGTGATGCCATCCAGCCATCTCATCCTCTGTCGTCCCCTTCTCCTCCTACCCCCAACCCCTCCCAGCATCAGGGTCTTTTCCAATGAGTCAACTCTTCGCATGAGGTGGCCAAAGTATTGGAGTTTCACCTTCAGCATCAGTCCTTCCAATGATTGCTGCTGCTGCTGCTATGTCACTTCAGTCGGGTCCGACTCTGTGCGACCCCATAGACGGCAGCCCACCAGGCTCCCCTGTCCCTGGGATTCTCCAGGCAGGAACACTGAAGCGGGTTGCCATTTCCTTCTCCAATGTGTGAATGTGCAAAGTGAAAGTGAAGTCGCTCAGTCCTGTCCGACTCTTAGCGACCCCATGGACTGCAGCCTACCAGGCTCCTCCATCCATGGGATTTTCCAGGCAAGAGTACTGGAGTGGGGTGCCGTTGCTTTCTCCATTCCAATGATTAGAAATCATTAAATGTTTGATGATCACCGTGACTAGATTTTGTTAGACATTTTCTTTAAAAAATTGATAGATATTTGTTAGAAGTCAGAGACTATGAAAGTAAACATTGACTTTTAGGTTTTTTGAAGCAACAGGCACCATCGTAGGAGAGGAAAAAGCTGATGGGTTGAGGACTCTGAAGAGATGTCATGCTTTAATAACAATTTTATTTCCATGAAGCAAATGTTTGATCATGCAAACAACAACAACACAAATAGTTTCTCTTTAAGACCATCTGTCTAATAGCCAGGGCATGGAAGCAACCTAGATGCCCATCAGCAGACGAATGGATGAGGAAGCTGTGGTACATATACACCATGGAATATTACTCAGCCATTAAAAAGAATTCATTTGAATCAGTTCTAATGAGATGGATGAAACTGGAGCCCATTATACAGAACGAAGTAAGCCAGAAAGATAAAGACCATTACAGTATACTAACACATATATATGGAATTTAGAAAGATGGTAATGATAACCCTATATGCAAAACAGAAAAAGAGACTCAGATATATAGAACAGACTTGTGGACTCTGGGAGAAGGCGAGGGTGGGATGTTTCAAGAGAACAGAATTGAAACAAGTATACTATCTAGGGTGAAACAGATCACCAGCCCAGGTTGGGTGCATGAGACAAGTGCTCGGGCCTGGTGCACTGGGAAGACCCAGAGGGCTTGGGTGGAGAGGGAGGTGGGAGGGGGGACCGGGATGGGGAATACATGTAAATCCATGGCTAATTCATTTCAATGTATGACAAAAACCACTGCAATGATGTAAAGTAATTAGCCTCCAACTAATAAAAATAAATGGAAAAAAAAAAGACCATCTGTCTAAACATTGCTGAAATATGTGAAGACATATCCCTCCAACACCATCAGCAGCCCATATGCAATGGTGGGGGGATGTTTGTGAAAGGTGCATAATTCAAGGTGCCAGAAAAGAGAGACAAGACTACTTTTCTAGTTTCTCTCTGTGTGTGTGGTCTGAAGATTATTTTGCAAGGAACTTCTTAGGCACTTTCAAGGAAGTAAAATACACACATGAAAGTGAGATGCTACTATGTAGTATGAAATGAATATTATTTCATGCAGATGACATTGGTCTTTGAGTTACAAGAGGAACATAGGATGTAGACAAATACCAGTAGTGTTCTCCAGAGAGTTGTAGGAAGTACAATTAAACAGATCAATGTAGTAAGACAATAAATGTGGTACTATATGCAAAAATGGCTCTGTGAAATGTGGCAATACAGAGACTGACTCAGGAGGATTACTGGCCTACACTTTATTAAAAAAAAAAAAAAAAGAGGACTATCATGCAAAATAAAACTAGACTTGGAATATTAAAACGGGGTGCAATTTCCTGTTCCAGGGGTTGCCATTTCCTACTCCAGGAGATCTTCCAGAACCAAGGGGTCGAACCCAAGTCTTTTGCATCTCCTGAATCGGCAGATGGATTCTTTACCACTAGCGCCACCTGGAAAGTTCAAGACATGGAAGAGGAAAGAGGAAGAAATCAAGAGGAAATTCACTGTTAGAAAACAAAGCTGAGTAAACAATTTTCAGTTATGGTATTTTTGTGTGTGCCATAGTTTTATGTGGTCCCTCAACAGGAATGTGTCTCTTCTGGCAGAGGCTTTTTCAGGTTCCACTGGAAACACAGGTATAACTTAAAGGAGGGTTAGGTACCTGTTGAAAGGAGGAATCTACAATTTATTATCGTGTTTCCATATTTCAAAGGACACTGCAACAACACTTTAGGGAACAAAGGTCAAATTCCACCAGCTCCTGGGAAGAATCAAGGGAATGGCAGTGCATTACTCAAGCTAATAAATAAATAAATAAATAAATGAAAATGAAGGAAGAAAAGGAGAAAGTATGAAAAGGTTATGGTGAAGTATTAATAGGTGACAGTATAGAATGTAAAGCTTAAGACTTAAAAAGGAAAACCAGGAAAGTATCACACTTAGGAACATCAAAGGAGATGTACATGTATAAACATAAATAGATGACCCTGGGGATGAAGATATTAGAAAAAAAAGGTTTTAAATATTTAAGGGAAGTAGTGAAAGTGAAAGTGTTAGTTGCTCAGTCATGTCTGACTATTTGCAACCCCATGGACTGTATGTAGCTTGCCACACTCCTCTGTCCATGAAATTCTCCAAGCAAGAATATTAGAGTGGGTTGCCATTTTCTTCTCCAGGAAGCTTCCTGGCCTAGGGATCAAACCCAGGTCTCTTGAATTATAGGCAAATTATTTACTGTCTGAGCCAGCAAGGAAGTACTGGGTCAAAGAGATCTTTTGTAAATGAGACAAACTTCTGGATAAAATACATATAATGTTCCACTGAAAAGAACCAGGAGAAGATGAGGCGAAGGAACACACACTAAATAACTGTGAAGTACTTAAGAATCAGATAACTCAGATTTAATAATAATATCACAGACATATACACATACACATGACTATATGTGTGTGCATGTGTGTGTTCAAAATAATGTTTAAAATAATCCTTCAGTCTAGAAAAACAGTTATCATAATTTCCATTTTGCAGGTGAAAACAGCTAGGTTCAAAGAAATCTATCAACATGTCCATGAAAAAATAACTAAATCATTGGAAAAGACCCTGATGCTGGAAAAGACTGAATGCAAAAGGAGAAGGGGTTGGCAGAGACTGAGATGGTTAGATAGCATCATTGACTCAATGGACATGAATTTGAGCAAACTCTGGGAGATAGTGAAGGACAGGGGAGACTGATGTGCTGCAGTACATGAAGCTGTAGAATCAGACATGACTTAGCAACTAAGGAGTGCACACACAAATATATCTTGTATATATAATTTAAGCATCATTTTATACATTATGGGCACTTTTCTAATCATTCAATAGTCCTCTATGATATCATTTTAATGCCTGGATATTTTTCCAGTAGATATATGTCTGTATATTTCTGTGTAATTAATTTAATCATTCTCTTTGTTGGGTATTTATTTCAGTGTCTGCATTTTACCATTATGAAAATATTGTATTAGGGGTACTTGAGATAAACATGAATATATCTGTCAATATTTCTTCTGATGAATTCCTAGCCTTCTAATTTTTAGATTTAATGCTTTGCACAGATTGGGGACTGCTAACTTATACTGCTTTTAAAGAATTTTCCACAGCTTGTTGTGATCCACACAGTCAAAAGTTTTAGCACAGTCAATGAAGAGGAGGTAGATGTTTTTCTGTTATCCAATGCATGTTGGCAATTTGATCTCTGGTTCCTCTGCTTTTTATATCCAGCTTAAACATCTGGAAGTTCTCAGTTCATGTACTGTTGCAGCCTAGCTTGGAGGATTTTGAGCATTACTTTGCTAGCATGTGAGATGAGTGCAATTGTGTGGTAGTTTGAACAGTCTTTGGCATTGACTTTCTTTGGGATTGGCATGAAAACTGACCTTTTCCAATCCTGTGGCCACTGCTGAATTTTCCAAATTTGCTGATACATTGAGTGCAGCACTTCCACAACATCATCTTTTAGGATTTGAAATAGCTCAGCTGGAATTCCATCGCCTCCACTAGCTTTGCTCCTAATGATCCTTCCTGAGGGCTACTTGACTTCACACTCTAGGTTGTCTGGCTCTAGGTGAGTGATCACAAAATTGTGGTTATCTGGGTCATGAAGATCTTTTTTGTGCAGTTCTTCTGTGTATTCTTGCCACCTCTTAGTATCTTCTGCTTCTGTTAGGTCCATACCATTTCTGTCCTTTATTGTATCCGTCTTTGCATGAAATCTTCCATTGGTATCTCTAATTTTCTTGTAAAGATCTCTAGACTTTCCCATTCTATTGTTTTCCTCTGTTTCTTTGCACTGATCACTGAGGAAGGCTTTCTTATCTCTCCTTGCTGTTCTTTGGAACTCTGCATTCAGATGGGTATATGTCCCTTTTCTCCTTTGGCTTTAGCTTTTTTTTCTTTCCTCAGATATTTGTAAGGTCTCCTCAGACAACCATTTAGCCTTTTTGCATTTCTTTTTCTTGGAGATGGTTTTGTTCACCACCAAACCTCCCTCTGTAGTTCTTCAGGCACTATGTCTATCAGATCTAATCCTTTGAATCTATTTGTCACTTCTACTATACAGTTGTAAGGGTCTGAACTGTGGAAAATTCTTAAAGAGATGGGAATACGATACCATCTAACCTGTCTCCTGAGATCAGAGAAGGTGATGGCAACCCACTCCAGTACTCTTGCCTAGAAAATCCCATGGACAGAGGAGCCTGGTGAACTGCAGTCCATGGGGTCAGGAAGAGTCAGACATGACTGAGTGACTTCACTTTCACTTTTCACTTTCATGCATTGGAGAAGGAAATGGTAACCCACTCCAGGGTTCTTGCTTGGAGAATCCCAGGGATGGTGGAGCCTGGTGGGCTGCTATCTATGGGGTCGCACAGAGTCGGACATGACTGAAGCTACTTAGCAGCAGCAGCAGCAGCCTTCTGAGAAATCTGTATGAAGATCAAGAAGCAACATTTAGAACTGAACATGGAACCACACACCGGTTCCAAATTGAGAAAGGAGTATGTGAAGGTTGTATATTGTCACCTTGCTTATTAACTTACATGCAGAATACATCATGCAAAATGCTGGACTGGATGAAGCACAAGCTGGAATCAAGATTGCAGGGAGAAATATCAATAACCTCAGATATGCAGATGACACCACCCTTATGGCAGAAAGCAAAGAGGAACTAAAAAGCCTCTTGATGAAAGTGAAAGAGAGTGAAAAAGTTGGCCTAAAACTCAACATTCAAAAAACAAAGATCATGGCATCTGGTGCCATCACTTCATGGTGAATAGATGGGGAAACAATGGAAACAGACTTTATTTGCCTGGGTCCAAAATCACTGCAGATGGTGACTGCAGCCATTAAATTAAAAGACTCTTGCTCCTTGGAAGAAAAGTTATTACAAACCTAGAAAGCATATTAAAATACAGAGACATTAATTTACCGACTGGTCTGTGTAGTCAAAGCTATGGTTTTTCCATTGGCCATGTATGGATGTGAAAGTTGGACCATAAAGAGGGCTGAGCACAGAAAAACTGGTTCTTTTGAACTGTGGTGTTGGAGAAGATTCTTGAGAGTTCCTTGGATTGCAAGGAGATCAAACCCATCAATCCTAAAGGAAATCAATCCTTAATATTCATTGGAAGGATAGATGCTGAAGCTGAAGCTCCAATACTTTGGCTACCTGATACGAAGAACTGACTCACTGGAAAAGATCCTGATGCTGGGAATGATTGAAAGCAGGAGAAGGGGATGACAGAGGATGAGATGGCTGGATAGCATCACTGACTCAATGGAAATGAGTTGAGAAAGCTCAGGGAGTTGGTGATGGATACGGAAGCCTGGCATGCTGCAGTCCACTGGGTCGCAAAGAGACAGACATGACTGAATGAGTGAACTGACTGACTGAACTCATACTGCTAAATTGCACTATAGATAAGTTTGAACAATTTTTTTTTTCTGAAATGAGTACTCATTTTTTCACACCTTGGTGAAAAATGGCCATTATTAAATTGCTTTTAAAAGACCAGATAAAATATAAAAAATAAAAGGAGGAGAGGGAAATGGAAATCCATTCTGCTGTCCTTGCCTGGGAAATCCCATGGACAGAGGAATCTAGTGGGCTACAGTCCATGGAGTCACAAAAGAGTCTGACACAACTTACTGACTAATCAACAACAGCAGTTGAAAAATGGCAAAAACTAGTGGAACAGAATATTGAATATGCTGTTAAATAAAGTCCTTGTTAAAAATGAAAAATATATGTATATAAATAAAAAGAGGAATGACTGTTTTTCTTTGAAATATATTTCTACTTGCACAATCATCTTTTTCTCTCAATATATCTCTATTCTGTATGTTTATCTCCACCTCTACAAATTTTTATCATATATACGTGTGTGTGTGTAAACACACACATATTGCTGTTTCTCTTTCCCTAAGTCTTGTGTGACTCTTCCAATCCCCATGAACTGTAGCACACCAGGCGTCCCTGTCCTTTACTATCTCCCTGAGTTTGCTCAAACTCATGTCCATTGAGCTGGTGATGCAATCCAGCCATCACATCCTCTGTCGTCCCCCTTCTCCTCTTGCCTTCTGTCTTTCCCAGCATGGGAGCTTTTTCAATGAATTGGCTCTTCGCATCAGGAGGCCAAGTATTGGAGCTTCCACTTCAGATCAATCCTTCCAATGAATATTTAGGGATGATTTCCTTTAGGATGGATTGGTTTGATCTCCTTACTGTCCAAGGGACTCTCAAGAGTCTTTTCCAGCATCACAATTCAAAAGCATCAATTCTTCGGCACTCAGCCTTCTTTATGGTCTAATTCTCACATCCATATATGACTAGTGAAAAATCATAGCTTTACCTCAGCCATTCCTCATTGATGAGCCATCTAAGTCCTTAGCTCTTAACTTTGAAGTTATACCTATATCTACACCTGTACCTATGTCTGTATATATCTAGATTGAGATCTAGCTCTAAGCTACTATATGCCATGTGATGAGCTCTGGGATTTCAGTGACTTCAGGTCACCAAATTTCCTATAGTTGACTGGTGAATTGAGTGGAATGTATTTATGGGAAGAATAGCTGGGGATGAAGACAATGCATGATCCTGGCTAAAATAGGAAGAAGAGTTTAGGAAAAATCTAAGAAGGTGACAAATTTGAAAGCAAATTAGGGTTTGTGGCTGCTAGGGAAAGGAGTTATTTAGAGAATAAGTCAATGCACTGAAGTGGCTGTGAAGGAAGCATTAATCGAAAATGTGTTCCTGAGCACAACTCCCTGAACTTAAAGGTAACTAAGGGAAGGAAAAAGCATTTCTACATCTGCTTGTGTAACACTGTTTATGACACAGAACTGTGTCTGGAATTTCACCAAGAGAAAATTTATTATGGTTAGCATGTACCCTATTTTCCAATATAAATAAACAGAAAGAATTTGAAGTCATTAATTAATCATGTGCTAATGCAAATAAGCTTTTTCCTGACAAACATAAAGTAAGTTACTCATCACAATTATGATTCAATCTGAGTTTGCAGTTCTTTTGGATGTGGATTATAGTCACATAGGTAAGTCAGAACTTTTCCTTATTCTCAAAGTAGGGACCTAAAGAAATATAGAGAATATAGAGAATCAAACATTTGCGAGAATCTGATACTGGGACTATCATTGCCAGAGTCAGGTATTATTTCAAAACTGTGCCTAAGGTTGTTTCTAGGGGAGTAAATGAGGAGAAAACAGCACCTTCCCTGAAGTTCTAGACAGCTGCTTCTAACACTCAAAATACAGGTTATTATAATTATAACATTAATTTGACTACAAGGTCATTTACATGCAGTTCTTGGTGAGACCTGTGTTTCTAACTACCATACATAATAAGCATTCAATGGAAAGATGCCTTCCACTATCACATCATCAGATACATTTTTGTCTCTTCCTGCTATTTTCAAACAGCAGTTCTAATTATTAATGATGCTATAGAGAAAAAAATAAAAGTTAAGTCCCTTCCTATAAACACAAAATTTTCAACCTGGCTTTGTGGTAGACTGTTAATTAGAATACAATGCATACTTAAATATAGTGGGAATTCTTAGTGCCAGGAAAGACCAAAAAAGAGGGTGAACTACTCATTTATACATCCATTATTAGGATATCTCTTCACCAAAAACTTGTGTCTCCCAGTATTTATGTGTGGTTTGAAAATGTAGATGTCATACTAATTCAGGGTATAATTATTTCTACTGAAAGTAAACAGGCAATTTCTTTTTTCAGCTTTAACAAACTCATGACTCATTTAAATAAGAGGTACAATTCAGGATCATATTAGTATCATTTTCACACAAATGTGCAAAGATCATCTATTTGCAAACAAGCCTAAAATTATTTCAACACAAAAAATATGTATACCTATGGCTGATTCATGTTGAGGTTTGACAGAAAACAGCAAAATTCTGTAAAGCAATTATACTTCAATAAAAAATAAATTGATTAAAAAGAAAAACAATTTCAATTTTCTAACTGCTTTCTTTGGCATTTTCTCCAGTTGTTTTGAAAATTTATTTTTTGGTGAGTACTTTTCTAATATGGGATAAACATGTGTGAATGATACTGTAAAACAAGGAAAAAGGTGAATAGTTACTAGAAAAAGTGTTTTCAGATTGAATTAGTCATATGGGCTTCCCAGGTGGTACTAGTGTTAAACAACCCAGCAGGAGATATAAGCCTACTTGTTCCATCTCTGGGTCCACAAGATCATCTGGAGAAGGGCATGGCAACCCACTCCGGTATTCTTGCCTAGAGAATTCCCTGGACAGAGGACCTTGTTGGGTTACGGTCAGTAGGGTCGAAAACAGTTGGACATGACTGAAGCGACTTAGAGCACCCGCTAGTGTGGGTACACACACACACACACACACACACACACACACACACTTCCCAGGAGGTGCAGTGGTAAAGAATCTGCCTGCCAGTGCAGGAGACGAAGAGACGTGGGTTTGATCCATGGGCCCGGTAGATCTCCTGGAGCAGGAAATGGCAACTTGCTCCATTACTCTTGCCTGGAAAATTCCATGGATAGAGGAGCCTGGCCAGCTACAGTTCAAGGGGTCACAAAGAGTTGGATATAACTGAGTGACTGAGCACACACACAGAGAATCATATACTATATAGAGTAAATAAAATTCTCAACGTTCTTTTGGAAAGAATTTTTCATTTTGCAAGGTATAATTCTCATTCCTATAGAGTGTGTCTATAAACGGGGTATGTACGCCAGCTTCAAGCTAGGTCAGAGTTGTTTCCAGAGCCACAGGTCACCAGGTCACCATCCTGTGTATGTGAGTGTGTGTCTGTGTGATTGTGTATGTGAGAGAGAGAGAATGGGAGAGAAGGAGAGGGAGAGGAGACTATTTTGGTGTACTCCCGTTAAACAATGCATTGCACGGTTGACCTTTACTTGATTGTTATTTTGTGTTCTTTCTTTCTAGTATCACCTAACTTATTTCTTTTCTCCTTGTGGCATCTATATGCCAGGATATCTATTAACACCTCTTCATTTTAAAATATGACGATATAACTAAATCTGCAAGTCCTCATAGCCTGCACAGCAGCTGGCTTGTAAGGCATCCAGCGGTGAACTAATCTGCACACCTGTGCGTGCTTAATAGTCTCTTTACCTAGATTTTAAAATCATTTCATAATAAAATATTTGATATTTGGGAATGCATTTTAAATTTGCCACCAAAGATCACTGAGTTTATATCCATTACCTTTCATATAATAAAATAAGCCAGAATGTTTTATTGTTACTACTAAACTGAAAATCCCAAAGAAATAAAAAATCTGAGATTTTCTTCTGTAAAATTGATTTGTTGAGTTTCTGAGCCTCAGTTTTCCTGACTTAATTTCTTCATTGACAGACAAATAGATATTTATAATGATCCCCTACTCTCAGCCTTGCTATCTAGGGGAGAAAAGTTGCCAGATAAGCATGTAAGCATATTGGTCATTCTAGCTTGATTGCTTTCCTCCAGAAATGGACAATTTTAATTTCCTATCACATTTATACTCATCATATTTGAAAAAGGGCAAAATAGGTTAATGGAATCATTATAATTTCTTTCAAATGATATGTATTTTAAAAGCTCAATTAAAAAAACAGATACCAGGGCACCACATTTTATTTTTGCCTTATGGAGACCATTGTTCTGTACCAACTGTGCAAGACACTGAAAAAAAACACATTTCCCAATGCTAAAATGAATGTAACATAATTATAATCACTAAACCTATCCATAAAGTAAACTTATTATGAAAATAGATGAAACTTCATTTGGCCCTTCATCTATTCAATGCATGTTTTACCAAATTATACTCTTTTTAAGGTAGCATAACAAAGTGGTTTCTAAGGAGTACTCAGAAATTTGAGCTAGAATTTTAACTTCATCACTTATTACATTTTAAGCAAGGTAATCAAACTCTTTAATCATCAGTCTCTTCATCTGTGAGGTGGACATATTAGTAATATTATTCCCACTGTCATGATGGAATGAGATAATAAATATAAAATCATAGTGACTGATACATAGTGATATGTTAATAAATTTTGTCTCATCATTTTAGTTATTGTTACTATTATTATGTCACAGTTTTTAGGGCTATGGTACATTAAGAGATCATAATACAATTCCTTCAATTTACCAGTGTACAGGTGAGAGAGCAGAAATAATATTAGTATGTTAATATTGTGCCAATATCTGATGCAAATACTTTATTTATATTTACTCATTTACCTTGTCAATGGCTGTATTAAATAAGATTTGTGGTACTCTCATTGTACAACTAAAGAAATAGGAACATAATATGATAAGGGGTTGCTATAAATTATACAGCTAATTAGAGTTAAGTTTAAAAATGAACCCAGAAAGTCTAGATCTAGAGTCATCATATTTTTTGGTTTATTTGTTTTCTCTAGAGCATTATAACTGCAAATGTATGACTGTCAGTTACTCAGTCATGCCCAACTCTTTGTGACACAAGGACTGTAGCCCACCAGGTATCTCTGTCTATGGAATTCTCCAGGCAAGAACACTGAAGTGGGTAGTCATTCTCTCTCCAGGGCTTTTTCCCAACCCAGGGATAGAATGTGTGTCTACTGCATTGCAAGCAGATTCCTTACATCTGAGTCATCAGGGAAGCCCAATAATTTTATCAGTTCAGTTCAGTCACCCAGTCATGTCAAACTCTTTGCTACCCCATGGGGTGCAGCACATCAGGGCTCCCTGTCCATCACCAACTCCCGGAGTTTACTCAAATTCATGTCCATTGAGTCAGTGATGCCATCCAACCATCTCATCCTCTGTCACCTCCTTCTCCTCCTGCCTTCAATCTTTCCCAGTCTCCAGTGAGTCAGTTCTTTGCATCAGGTGGCCAGAGTATTGATGTTTCAGCTTCAACATCAGTCCTCCCAATGAATATTCAAGATTGATATCCTTTAGGATGGACTGGTTGGGTTTCCTTGCAGTCCGAAGGACTCTCAAGAGTCTTCTCCAGCACCACAGTTCAAAGCATCTATTCTTCTGTACTCAGCTTTCTTTATAGTCCAAATCTCACGTCCATATATGACTACTGGAAAAACCATAGCTTTGACTAAATGGACCTTTGTTGGCTAAGTAATGTCTCTGCTTTTTAATAGATTGTCTAGGTTGGTCAAAACTTTTTTTCCAAGGAGCAAGCATCTTTTAATTTTATGGCTGCAGTCACGATCTGCAGTGATTTTGGAACCTCCAAAAATAAAGTCTGTCACTGCTTCCATTGTTTCCCCATCTATTTGCCATGAAGTGATGGCACCAGATGCCATGATCTTAGTTTACTGAATATTGAGCTTTAAGCAAACTTTTTTACTCTTCTCTTTCACTTTCATCAAGAGGCTCTTTGGTTCTTCTTCACTTTCTGCCATAACGGTGGTGTCATCTGCATATCTGTGGTTATTGATATTTCTCTCAGCAATCTTGATTCCAGCTTGTGCTTCATCCAGCCCAGCATTTCTCATGATGCACACTGCATAAAGTTAAATAAGTAGGATGACAATATACAGCCTTGATGTACTCCTTTCCCTATTTGGAACCAGTCTGTTGTTCCATGCCCAGTTCTAACTTTTGCTTCCTGACCTGCATACAGGTTTCTCAAGGGGCAGTTCAGATTGTCTGGTATTCCCATCTCTTTAAGAATTTTCCACAGTTTATTGTGATCCACACAGTCAAAGGTTTTGGCACAGTCAATCAAGCAGAAGTAGATATTTTTTCTGGAAATTTCTTGCTTTTTCGATGATCCAGTGGATGTTGTCAATTTGATCTCTTGTTCCTCTGCCTTTTTTAAATCCAGCTTGAACATCTTTAACTTCATGGTTCACATACTGTTGAAGCCTGGTTTTGAGAATTTTGAGAATTACTAGTGTGTGAGATGAGTGCAATTGTGTGGTAGTTTGAACATTCTTTGGCATTGCCTTTCTTTGGGATTGGAATGCAAACTGACCTTTTCCAGTCCTGTGGCCACTGCTGAGTTATCCAAACTTGCTGGCATATTGAGTGCAGCACATCCACAGCATCATCTTTCAGGATTTGAAATAGTTCAACTGGAATCTCATCACCTCCACTAGTTTTGTTTGTAGTGATGCTTCCTAAGGCCCACTTGATTTTGCATTCCAGGATGTCTGGTTCTAGGTTGGTGATCACACCATTATGATCATCTGTGTCATGAAGATCTTTTTTGTATAGTTCTTCTGTGTATTCTTGCCACCTCTTATTAATATCTTCCGCTTCTGTTAGGTCCATACCATTTCTGTCCTTTATTGAGCCCATCCTTGCATGCAATATTCACTTGTTATCTCTGATTTTCTTGTAGAGACCTCTAGTCTTTACCATTCTACTATTTTCCTCTATTTCTTTGCATTGATCACTGAGGGATGCTTTCTCATCTCTCCTTGCTATTCTTTGGAACTCTGCATTCAAATGCTATATCTTTCCTTTTTTCCTTTGTGTTTTACTTCTCTTCATTTCATAGCTATTTGTAAGACCTCCTCAGATAACCATTTTGCCTTTTTGCAAAATAGTTGATAATTGTATATACTTCTTATAAATCCTTGAATTTTTGGATAGGAACAATATCTAGGAATATCTAAGATACTTCAGTGTCTTTCTCTCAGTACTCACTTCCTGGCTATGAAATGCCTCTGTGTGTGTGTGTGTGTGTGTGTGTGTGTGTGTGTGTGTGCGGGCACACACACACTTAGTTGCTAAGTCATGTCCGATTGTTTCATGACTCCATGGACTGTAGCCCACCAGGCTCCTCTGTCCGTGGGATTTCCCAGACAAGAATACTGGAGAGGATTTTCATTTTCTTCTCCAGGGGATCTTCCCCTACTTAGGAATTGAATGTCTTTTGTGTCTCCTGCATTGGCAGGCAGATTCTTTACCACTGTGCCACCTGAAAAAGCCTGTCTATGAATTTCAGGTAGATGCAACTTCCTTTTATAGAAAGTGGAATGGCTGTCCTCAACCACATTAAATACTTTTCCTCTGGTTTTACCTCAGCTTCCAGGAAACCTATCTCTGTTCACAAAATCTCCCAGATTTCCAGTGTGTTAAGGAGTTTCTTCACATTGTATAATTATTCCAGCCTCCCTTGCCTGGGACAGGCAAAACCCTCACGGTCATTCAGCTATGCACAAAGGATCGATGTTCCCCATCTGAGTCAGTTACTGCATGTCCACTCTGGGCCCAAGACAGGGCAAGATAATGAGAGACTCAATGCTTCTATCCCTGCTTTCCGAATCCTTACCACCTATTAAAACAAACATGCAACTATAATGTATGACCATATTATGGAATCTTGGAAGAAGAAGTATGTCTGTCTCCAAAACAAATATATATATAATTGCTAAGTTGTGTCTGACTGTATTGTCACCCCACAGACTGTAGCCTGCCAGGTTCCTCTTTCATCCATAAGATGTCCCAGGCAAGGATACCATAGTGGTGTAAATATATATATACACACATATATGTATGCATATCATATATGTACCCATATATAAATGTATATGTGCGTCACATTGTGTTTTCTTCATGACTATATATCTATATGCACACATGCACAACATTTGATCGTGAGTGTGCTGAAGAACTATGGCTTTCCTGGCAGCTCGGCTGATGAGAACCTACCTGCAGTGTGGGAGACCTGGGCTCAACCCCTGAGTTAGGAGGATCCCCTGGACAAGGGAATGGCTACCTACTCCAGTATTCTGATCTGGAGAATACCATGGACTGTATAGTTCATGGGGTCGCAAAAAGCCAGACACAACTGAGAGACTTTCACTTCACCTCATGTCTCCTTTAGAATTATTCCCTGCTGCTGCTGCTGCTGCTAAGTCGCTTCAGTCGTGTCTGACTCTGTGCGACCCCATAGACGGCAGTCCACCAGGCTCCTCCGTCCCTGGGATTCTCCAGGCAAGAACACTGGAGTGGGTTGCCGTTTCCTTCTCCAATGTGTGAAAGTGAAAAGTGAAAGTGAAGTCGCTCAGTTGTGCCCGACTCTTAGCGACCCTGTGGACTGCAGCCCACCAGGCTCCTCCATCCATGGGATTTTCCAGGCGAGAGTACTGGAGTGGGGTGCCATTGCCTTCTCCGAGAATTATTCCCTACCCTCCATTAAATAAATGACAAGAATCTGGTCATTATTCATTTTCATGGATGAGGATGGAATATAATTTCTATTTCATCCTTGAAGAGATTAGGTATTTTCTGGGGAATCCCAGCTTTATGAGGGTTTGTTTTGACTATTTGTTTTTTCTCAACTGACTACACTGTTTTCTCAACTGATTATATATTTTTTCTCAACACTTCTGCCACTGGATTTGTGGGTTTTTCCACACACACTAAGCAATTTTCCATTTTTTTGCAGACACCAACTGAGTGTCTTACATTTTAGTTGAATTCTGATACTAATTACCTTGAGTTAATGCAGATCCTTTAGGTTAAGAGCTCAGCGTGCCTTACTTCAGATGCCAATCACAAGCAGTGGGTCCTGGTTACGTACACTTCTGTCTGAATTGGCTACAAATCAGTAGTTCTCATGACTCCCTCCTCAGGTTTGATAATATGCTTTAGTGGCTAACAGAACTCAGGGAAACACTTTTTACTATTTCCAGTTAATTATGAAGGATATGACAAAGGATATAAACAAATAGCCAGATGAAGAGTATACTCAAAATAGTAGGTTCAAATGGGTCTCAAGAACAGGAGCTTCTATCCTCATGGAATCAGTGTACACAACCCTCCAGACTTGTAGATGTGTTCATTAAAAGGAAGTTCTCCAAATGCCATAGTTAAGGGATTTTTATGGGGACTTCATCACATTGGCATGATAATAACTAACTGCAGCCTCTCTCCCCTTCCCAGGGGATGCAGCAATGGTACTGATAGTTCAAAGCTTCTGTTGATGGCTTAGTCTCTTTGATGACTACTGAAACTATCCCAGGAGTCCACCAAGGGTTGCCAACAAGAGATGTTCCTATTGCCCTGAAAATTCCAAGGAATTTGGGAGTTTGTGTTAAGACACTTATTACTTCATTACTTAGAAAATTACAAGGGTTTTAGGAGGTCTATGTCAGGAACTAGGTAGAGAGGCTAAACATATATCTGTTATTTTGTCATAGTCATTACATCTTGGTTAGTTGTGATGTCATAAAGGCTTCCTGCTTAGATAATGCTTCAGGAGAACTTGCCGCAATGACTGTATGTACTGATAGCCTCCAGCTATCACAGATAATGACTGCAGCCACGAACTTAAAAGATGCTTGCTCCTTGGAACAAAATCTATGACAAACCTAGACAGCATATTAAAAAGCAGAGACATTACTTTGCTGACAAAGGGCCATATAGTCAAACCTCTGGTTTTCCCAGAAGTCATGTATGGATGTGAGAGTTGAACCATAAAGAAGACTGAGCATCAAAGAACTGATGTTTTTGAACTGTGGTTTTGGAGAAGACTCTTGAGAGTCCCTCGGACTGAAAGATCAGACAAGTCAATTCTAAAGGAAATCAATCCTGAATATTCATTGGAAGGGCTGATTCTAAAACTGAAGCTCCAATAATTTGACCACCTGATGCAAAGAGCTAACTCATTAGAAAAATCTCTGAGGCTGGGAAAGATTGAGGGCAGGAGGAGAAGGGACGATGGAGGATGAGATGGTTAGATGGCATCACTGACTCAGTGGACATGAGTTTGAGTAAGCTCTAGGAGATAGTGAAGGACAGGGAAGCCTGGTGCACTGCAGTCAATGGGGCCACAAAGAGTTGGACGCAACTGAGTGACTGAACACAAACACAACCACACCTTCAGATCAGCCACTGATTCATGAGAGACTGCTCTTCATGGGCTTATCTCAGCCAGTGATGGAGCACAGACAGAGAAAGAGTAGAGTCATCTTTGCTGATGCAGGACCCTTCTAACAAGAAGGAACTTGAAGCTCCTCCTAGGACAGGCAGACTTTCACATCGTTGGGCGTATGCTGCTGGCTAAAGACTCTGTCTGCCTATTCCTAATCCATCCCCTATTTATCTCTCACAGTTGACTGTGTTATCTTCATGTGTTTCTGAGAAGTTGCTAACTGACAGCAGGCCTTGCATTTATGTTCTGTCCTGTAAGAAACATGATGTCTGTAAACTAAAGTGGAAGGTCTCTCAACTGGGGCGGGAGGGGGGTGGGGGGGGGTGGTGGAAATCAGGGATCACCTACAGTATTGGCTTCTCATTTTCACTTAGTTTTTGAAATAACTACTGTGTACTATTTATGATATCATGAATGCATTTAATAAATAACTACATTTAAATATGCTACTCATTATTTTCAGTTTCTGTATTTCTTAGTAGGTTGTGAATAGTAATGTTGGTGTGCGACTTAGTCTGCCTTCTTCCTCAACAGTTCATAACCATACCCTAGCTCTTACAGTTGAATGGAATTAAAACAAAACAAAACAAAACAAAACAAAACTATCTGACAATTAAAAGCAAACAGAAAATGTAACTATGTTAAAGTGGTTCAGGACTTTTATTGCACCTAGTTTCTTGATTAAAAACAAAACAAAATAGTGTTTGAAATAATTCTTTCCCAAGGATAAAAAAAATTTCCAAGGAGAAAAATGAGGAAATTCACAAATCATAAGGGACTTCCCTGGTGGCTTAGCTGGTAAAGAACCTGCCTGCCAATGTAGGAGATGCAAGAGACACGGGGATTCGATCGCTGGGTCAAGATGATCACCTGGAGAAGGAAATGGCAACCCGCTCCAGTATTCTTGTCTGGAAAGTTCCATGGACAGAGGAGCCTGGCAGGCTACACTCCACGGAGTCTCAGAGTCAGACACGACTCAGCCCATGCACACACACACACACACACACACACACACACACACACACACACAAATCATAAAATCCACAAGGAAACAAAGCACAGAAAAGTGACCAGTCCAAGAATCAACAAATAGAATAAGACTCACCAAAAATCTGGATGCACACAATCCTTAACTTCAGACAGAAGAAAAATAATCCCACATTATATGGTCTAATATGCCTGAAGAAATAAAGAGCTAAGAAACTAGTTAATTAGTGTACAAATAAAACACTGTGTCTAGGAGAAAATGATAATGAATTATGATATTAAAACAAAGATTGAACTAAGTAGGTGATAATAGCTTATAAATTGAGAGAGAGTGATTGGGATTTAAGTTTTCTTAAATTCTACTAATACTCAGAAGTGGAGTACAGATAACATTAAGAGAGATTGTATTAAGTGTGCATATTAAAATTTCTAGGGTAACCACTAAAAAAATTAATTGGTGAATATAACTTTTATTCAAATGAGGAAGAAAGTAAATTAAATCAGATCCTGATTCCCCACATTACTCTATAAACTAAAATCACCTCCAAGTGGAATAATGATAAATGTAAAAGATTAAATTATAAAACTTTCAGAAGTCACTTCAGGAATATATTTATGAACTGAAGATAGTAAAAAAAAAATTGGCACATAGCACAAAACAAAAACAAAAGAAAACATTGAAAATGAAATATGACTATATAAATGACTTATCAAAAGACCACAAGAATTGAAAATAATCTCATATTAAGAAAAATAATTTTAATACATTAAAAATTACAAATTTAGAAAACTCAGAATGTGTAATAAACAAATCACAAACAAAAAGCAGAAAAGAAAAACATTATAAAACAAACTGAAGATTCAAGCTACACTTGACAGAAGCAGAAATCTGAGTCATAATTAAAATACTTTAAAAATATCCACAAATCTATTAGCAATATATGAAAATACAAACAAAAATCATAATGTGGTACCATTTTCCATATAAACACATGGTTGTAAAAGTTCAGTCTTTAAATAACAAATCCTAGTGATGATTTGAAATGACAGAGCTTTCATATGCTGCTGGCAGTAAGAAATATAAATTAGTATAAGCACTTAAGAAAACTATTTGGCATTATCAAAATAAATTGATGACATATATGCCCAATGACTAGAAATTACAATTCTCAAAATTTATCTGAAATAGTCTCTTGTATTATAACTACTCCAAGGGTCATAGAATGGAAAAACAATGTCACATTTAACAATGTAACACTATACAGCAATACAGATGAATGAGCTTCAGCAGTCTGAAATAACACAGAGGTGAAAACCTGAAGTTCAAGGACCTCAAGATGAGCTAAAAAAGCAAGTTTTTGGTAGATATATGCAATCTAATTATATTTAATAAATTTTAGATGCATGTGAAATAAACAACTGCTTAGAAACTCAAAAGGAATCACAACATTTTTCTAAAGCATATGAAAAATAAATGTAAATGTCGTGAGAGAGTTAACTCCTGAAATAAAGAAGTTGAGGTAGGGGAAAAGGGGTGCAAAGAAGATGTTAAAGGCAATGAGAACATTTTCTCAGGGTAATGTGTATGTAAGAATTTATCATGGTTTTTTTGTGCTTCATGCTTCTTTTTGTGCATGTGTGTGTGTGATTTTGATTAGTATATACTTTTTTCTTTTTTTATTTTTAATTCATTTTTTATTAAAGCATAATTGCTTTACAGAATTTTGTTTTTTTCTGTCAAACCTCAAAATGAATCAGCCATAGGTATACGTATATTCCTTCCCTTTTGAATCTCCCTACCATCTCCTTTCCCATCCCACCCCTCTAGGTTGATACAGAGCCCCTGTTTGAGTTTCCTGAGGCATACAGCAAATTCCCATTGGCTATCTATTTTACATATGGTACTGTAAGTTTCCATGTTACTCTTTCCATACATCTCACCCTCTCCTCCCCTCTCCCCATCTCCATAAGTCTATTCTCTATGTCTGTTTCTCCACTGCTGTCCTGTAAATGAATTCTTCAGAACCATTTTTCTAGATTCCATATATATGCATTAGAATATATTTATCTTTCTCTTTCTGACTCACTTCACTCTGTATAATAGGTTCTAGGTTCAACCACCTCATCAGAACTGATTCAAATGTGTTCCTTTTTATGACTAATATTCCATTACGTATATGTACCACAACTTCTTTATCCATTCACCCATCAATGGACATCTAGGTTGCTTCCATGTTCTAGCTATTGTAAAAAGTGCTGCAAAGAATAATGGGATACATGTGCCTTTTTCAATTTTGACTTCCTCAGGGTATTTGCTTAGGAGTGGGCTCGCTGGGTCATATGGTGGTTTTATTCTTAGTTTTTAAAGGAATCTCCATACCGTCTTCCATAGTGGCTGTATCAATTTACATCCACACCAATAGTGCAGGAGAATTCCCTTTTCTCCACACCTTCTCCAGGATTTATTGTTTATACACCTTTAGATGATGGCCATTCTGACCAGTGTGAGTTGATATCTCATTGTGGTTTTGATTTGCATTTCTCTAACGATGAGCAATGTTGACCATATTTTCATGTGTTTGTTAGTCATCTGTATGTCTTCTTTGGAAAAATATCTGTTTAGTTTCTTTTCCCCAATTTTTGATTGGGTTGTTTGTTTTACTGGCATTGAGTTGTATGAGCTGCTTGTATATTTTGGAAATTAATCCTGTGTTAGTTGTTTCATTTGCTATTATTTTCTCCCATTCTGAGGGTTGTATTTTCACCTTGCTTATAGTTTCCTTTGCCTTGCAAAAGCTTTTAAGTTTAATCAGGTACCTCTTGTTTACCTTTGTTTTTATGTCTCTTACTCTAGGAGGTGGGTCATAGAGGATCTTCCTTTGATTTATGTCATCACGTGTTCTGCCTATGTTTTCCTCTAGGGGTTTTATAGTTTCTGGCCTTACATTTAGGTCTTTAATACATTTTGAGTTTATCTTTGTGTATGGTGTTAGTAAGTGTTCTAATTTCATTCTTTTACATGTAACTGTCCAGTTTTCCCAGCACCATTTATTGAAGAGGCTGTCTTTGCCCCATTGTGTATCCCCCTTTGTCAAAAATAAGATTCATGGTTTATTTCTGGACTTTCTATCTTGTTCCATTGCTCTATATTTCTGAGTACCATGTTGTCCCAGTACCACAGTACCATACTGTCTTGATGACTGTAGCTTTGTAGTGTGATCTGAATTCAGGAAGGTTGATTCCTCCAGCTCCATTCTTCTCTCTCTAGACTGCTTTAGCTATTCGGGGTCTTTTGTGTTTCCATATGAATCATGAAAATTTTTGTTGTAGTTTTGTGAACATTGCCATTGATAATTTGATAGAGATCACATTGAATCTATAGATTGCATTTGGTAGTATAGTCATTTTCACAATTTTCCACAATTCTTTCTACTCAGGAATATGGACTATTTCTCCATCTCTTTACATCATCTTTGATTTCTTTCACCAGTGTCTTATAATTTTCTGTGTACAGTTCTTTTGTCTCCTTAGGTAAGTTTATTCTAGATATTTAATTCTTTTTGTTGCAATGATGAATGGTACTGATTCCTTAATTTCTCTTTCTGAGTTTTCTTTGTTAGTATATAGACATGCAAGTGATTTTTATGTATTGATTTTGTATCTTACAACTTTGCTAAATTCATTGATTAACTCTAGCAATTTTCTCATACTGTCTTGAGGGTTTTCTATGTAGAGTGTCATGTCATCTACAAACAGAGAGAGCTTTACCTCTTCTTTTCCAATCTGGATTCCTTTTATTTCTTTTCTTTCTCTGATTGCAGTAGCTAGGACTTCCTGAGCTATGTTGAATAATAGTGGGGAAAGTGGACACCCTGTCTTGTTCCTGATCTTAGGGGGAATGCTTTCAGTTTTTCACCATTGAGAATAATGTTTGCTGTAGGCTTATCATATCTGGCCTTTACTCTGTTGAGGTAAGTTCCTTCTATGCCCATTTTTGGAATAGGTACTGAATTTTGTCAAAGGCGTTTTCTGAATCTATTGAGATTATCATATGGTTTTTATCTTTCAGTTTGTTAATATTGTACATCACATTGATTGATTTGTGCATATTAAGGAATTCTTGCATTCCTGGAATAAAATCCAACTTGATCATGGTGTATGAGCTATTTGAAGTGTTGCTTCATTCTGTTTGCTAAAATTTTATTGAGGGTTTTTTCATCTATGTTCATCAGTGATATTGGCCTAAGTTTTCTTTTTTTGTGTTGTCTTTGTCAGGTTTTGGCATCAGGGTGATGGTGGCCTCGTAGAATAAGTTAGAAAGTGTTCCTTTCTCTGCAATTTTTTGAAACAGTTTTAACACATGTAAACCCATGGTTGATTCATGTCAATGTATGGCAAAAACCACTACAATATTGTAAAGTAATTAGACTCCAATTAAAATAAATAAATAAAAATAATTTAAAAATAAAATAAAACATAGGCACTATCTCATCTATAAATGTTTGATAGAAATCTCCTGTGAAGCCATCTGGTCCTGGGCTTTTGTTTTTCGGGAGATTTTTGATCACAGCTTCAATTCCAGAGCTTGTAGTTGGGTTATTCATAATTTCTATATCTTCCTAGTTCAGTCTTCTAAGATTGAACTTTTCTAAGAATCTGTACATTTCTTCCAGGCTATCCACTTTATTGACATATAGTTGCTCATGATAGGTATGACCTAAATCAAATCTCTTGAGTATACAATGGAAGTGAGAAACAGACTTAAGGAACTAGATTCGATAGACAGAGTGCCTGATAAACTATGGATGGAGGTTCGTACATTGTACAGGAGACATGAAAAAGACCATGCCCAAGAAAAAGAAATGCAAAAAAGCAAAATGGCTGTCTGAGGAGGCCTTGCAAATAGCTGTGAAAACAAGAGAAGCAAAAAGAAAAGGAGAAAAGGAAAGATATACCCATTTGAATGCTGAGTTTCAAAGAATAGCAAGGTGAGATAAGAAAGCCTTCCTCAGCGATCATTGCAAAGAAATAGAGGAAAACAATAGAATGGGAAAGACTAGAGATCTCCTCAAGAAAATTAGAGATATCAAGGGAATATTTTATGCAAAGATGGGCTCAATAAAGGACAGAAATGGTGGAACCAAACCGAAGCAGAAGATACTAAGAAGAGGTGGCAAGAATACACAGAAGAAATGTACAAAAAAAGATCTTCACGACCCAGATAATCATGATGGTGTGATCACTCACCTAGAGACAGACTTCCTGAATGTGAAGTCAAGTGGGCCTTAGGAAGCATCACTATGAACAAATCTAGTGGAGGTGATGGGATTTCAGTTGAGTTATTTCAAATCCTGAAAGGTGATATTGTGAAAGTGCTGAACTCAATATACCAGCAAATTTGGAAAACTCAGCAGTGGCCATACGACTGGAAAATGTGGTTTTCATTCCATTTTCAAAGAAAGGCAATGCCAAAGAATGTTCAAACTACTGAACAATTGCACTCATCTCACACCCTAGTAAAGGGATGCTTAATATTCTCCAAGCCAGGCTTCAGCAGTATGTGAGCTGAATTTCCAGATGTTCAAGCTGGTTTTAGAAAAGGCAGAGGAACCAGAGATTAAATTTCCAACATCCCTTGGATCATCACAAAAGCAAGAGAGTTCCAGAAAAACATCAATTTCTGCTTTATTGACTATGCCAAAGCCTTTGACTGTGTGGATCACAATAAACTGTGGAAAATTCTTAAAGAGATGGGAATGCCAGACCACTTGACCTGCCTCTTGAGAAAGCTGTATGCAGGTCAGAAAGCAACAGCTAGAACTGGTCATGGGACAATAGACTGATTCCAAATAGGAAAAGGAGTATGTCACAGTGCTTATTTAACTTATATGCAGAGTACATCATGAGAAACGCTGAGCTGGAGGAAGCACAAGCTGAAATCAAGATTGCTGGGAGAAATATCAGTAACCTCAGATATGCAGATGACACCACCCTTATGACAGAAAGTGTAGAAAAACTAAAGAGCCTCTTGATGAAAGTGAAAGAGAAGAGTGAAAAAGTTGGCTTCAAGCTCAACATTCAGAAAACTAATATCATGGCATCCGGTCTCATCACTTCATGGTAAATATATGGGGAAACAGTGGATGACTTTATTTTTCTGGGCTCAAAAATCACTGCAGATCATGATTGTAGCCATGAAATTAAAAGACACTTACCCCTTCGAAGGAAAGTTATGACCAACCTAGATAGCATATTAAAAAGCAGAGACATTACATTGCCAACAAAGGTCTGTCTGGTCAAGGCTATGGTTTTTCCAGTGGTCATGTATGGATGTGAGATTTGGACTACAAAGAAAGTTTAGCACCAAAGAATTCATTCTTTTGAACTGTGATGTTGGAGAAGACTCTTGAGAGTCCTTTGGACTACAAGGAGATCCAACCAGTGCATCCTAAAGGAGATCAGTCCTGGGTGTTCATTGGAAGGGCTGATGTTGAAGCTGAAACTCCAATACTTTGACCCCCTCATGCAAAGATTTGACTCATTGGAAAAGACCCTGAATCTTGGGAAAGACTGAGGGTGGGAGGAGAAGGGGATGACAGAGGATGAGATGGTTGGATGGCATCACTGACTCAATGGAGGTGAGTTTGGATGGACTCTGGGATTTGGTGATGGACAGGGAGGCCTGGCGTGCTGCGGTTCATGGGGGTCACAAAGAGTCTGACACAACTGAGCGACTGAATTGACTGAAGTGAACTGAATAGTCTCATAATCCTTTGTATTTCTTCACTGTCTGTTGTAACCTCTCCTTTTTCATTTTTAAGTTTGTTGATTTGATTCTTCCCTCTTTTTTTCTTGATGAGTCTGGCTATATATTTTTAAATTTTGTTTATATTCTCTAAGAACAAGCTTTTAGTTTTATTAATTTTTACTAATTTTTAAAATTTCTTTTTCATTTATTTTTGCTTGGATCTTTATGATTTATTTCCTTCTATTAATTTTTGTTTTTGTTCTTGTTGTTGTTGTTCTTCTTCTTTTTCCAGTTGTTTTAAGTGTAAAGTTAGGTTGTCTATTTGATGCTTCTCTTGTTTCTTAAGGTAGGATTTCATAGGTATAAACTTCCCTCTTAGGACTGCTTTTGTTGCAACCCATAGGTTTTGAGTTGTTTTGCTTTCATTGTCATTTGTTTCTAGAAATTTTTTTTTTATTTCCTTTTTGATTTCTTCAGTAACCTGTTGTTTATTTAGAATTGTGTTGTTTAATCTCCATGTGTTTGTGTTTTTTATAGATTTTTTTTCCCCTTTTAACTGATATCTAGTCTCGTAGCATTGTGGTCAGAGAAGATACTTGATACAATTTCAATTTTCTTAAATTTATTGAGGTTTGATTTGTGACCCAAGATGTGATCTATCCTGGAGAATATTCCATGTGCACTTGAGAAGAAGGTGTATTCTCCTGCATTTGGATGGAGTGTCCTCAAGGTATCAATGAGATCTATCTCATGTAGTGTATCATTTAAGATGTGTGTTTCCTTATTAATTTTCTGTTTTGATGATCTGCCCATTGGTGTGGGTGGGGTGATATAGTATCTACTATAATTGTGTCAATTTCTCCTTTTATGTCTGTTAGTGCTTGTCTTGTGTACACAGATGCTCCTATGTTGGGTGCATAGATATTTAAAATTGTTATGTCTTCCTCTTGGATTGATCCCTTGATCATGATGTATTATCCTTCCTTATCTCTTGTAATTTTCTATATTTTAAGGTCTATTTTGTCTGATATGAGGATTGCTACTCCAGCTTTCTTTGCTTCCCATTTGCGTGGAATATATTTTTCCATCCTCTCACTTTCAGTCTATATGTGTCTTGAGGTCTGAAGTGAGTTCTCACTATTTGATACCCCCTAGGGTTAGTTCTCTCATAGACTAGGATCTTGGAGTCAGTGCTCCCACGACAAAAGGCTCAGGGCTTGATCTCTGGTCAGGAATGAAGATTCCACAAGTATGTTATGGCGTTAAGTGAGATTAAAACAAATATCCAGAAATGAGAAACCAAAGATGAACCCCATACAAATGATAGTTACAAATTCAGGTAAATAATAATTAAAATAATGGAATATACACATATACATATATACCCATGAGCCAAGTCAAAACAATCTAACAAAAATAAAGTATAATAGATTGGCTCAGCAAACAAAGAAAATCAAAAATTATATTTACCAGTTAAGAGCAAAGTTAACTAAAGCACAAACTAGAAAACAAAACTAAAGCAAAGTCCCAAGGGGGGAATAAAGCAAGGAAAACCAAACTCACAAATATGTTGAGAGGAAAGGAAAGAAAGAAAGAATAGATATGCAAAATTAAATAGAAGTAGATGAAGATTTATATACATCAAAGATTAACTGCAAGGGAAAAAGAACAATAGAAAAGGCAAACAAAGGAATAAATGCAGAAAACATATAATAGGTTTAAAAATATTAAAAATTAAAATTATTAAAAAAGAGGAGGGGGAAAAATGGAATAAAAAAGGAAAAGCTCCACAAAACTGCAAAAGCCCAACATACAGGCAGAGGTTTATAACAACAATAAACATTGTAACTAAGTATACACATATACATGTATACCCATAAGCAAAATCAAAACAGTCCAAAAAAAATAAAGTACAATAGATTGACCTAGAGAACAAAGGAAACCAAAAATTATGTCTACCAGAACAAAACTAACTAATGCACAAACTGGAAAACAAAACTAAAGCAAAGTGTCAATTGGGGAATAAAGCAATGAAAGTAACACTAACAAATATGTTGAGAGGAAAGGAAGGAAAGAAAAGAAAGAAAGAATAGATATGCAAAGTTAAATAGAGGTAGATGAAGAAGATTTATATACATTGAAGATTAACTGCACAGGGAAAAGAACAGTAGGAAAAGCAAATAAAGGGATAAATGTAGAAAAAATAATAGGTTCAACAAATTAAAAATTAAAATTAAAAAAAAAAAAAGAGGGAGAGGGAAAAAAAAAAAAAAAGGCAAACTCCACAGAACTGCAAAAGCCCGACGTAGAGGCAGAGGTTTATTAAAATAATACAAAATGTGACTGAGAAAAAAAAAGCTCAAAAGCTTAATTAGAATTCATAGTGCCAATAAAATTGACAACTACAACAGAGAGGGGCAATAAACAAAAGAAAAAAAAATCCAAAATAATCTACAGAACAAGTCAAAACATATCAATAATAAATTATTTTCTTGAGTCACTTCTGTCAGAGCCCTTTCCCTCTCTGGGAGTCACAGTCCACCTCATCTCCCTAGGATGCCCTCTAAAGGTGTGCTGATCTCTGGACCTGCTGTGGGGGCAGCGCAGATTCTCACCTGGTCTACTCCTCTGTGTTCTTGCCTCCACTGTTCGCTTTCAGAACTAGCACGTTTCCTTTTGTGGGAGCTCTCAATGACCTTTTATATACTCCATAGACGGAGTCTGCCTAACTGATCATGTGGATTTAATCTTCAGCTTGTGCAGCTGATGGGAGGATTTGGGGTTTTCTTCCTTAGTCACACTGCCCCTGGGTTTCAATCGTGGTTCTAGTTACACCTCTGCAAGTGGGTTGTCTACTGGGGTTTGTTCCTGAGGCTGCCCTGGAGGACTTGGATTTGCCCCTGGGAGGTCCAGGTGTGGAGCTGGTGCAATTTCTTGGGTTGCAGGGGTTCTGGAAGCACCAGGTACTTGGGGGAGTTGACGACTAGGGCAGCAGGAAATATAGTGCTCTAGAAAGGTATGGCAACCAGTATTGGCCAATACACTTCAGTATTCTTGCCTGGAGAACCCTTCTCCCTGACAGAGAAGCCTGACAGGCTATAGTCCACAGGCCACAAAGATCGGACACTACCAAAGTGACCCTGTGCACATAGGAGCAAGATATTTTTGCCTCTGCCCCGGTGAGAGTTGGGTGGGAAGGTGGTGCAGCTGCTAGGCTTGTGGGGGCCTGGCAGCGCCAGGTGTGCAGGGACACTGCCTCTGCTGAAAGAGTTATGGCCCTATCAGAGTCTTTTTTTGAGCCTGTTGTAGCTGGCGATCAGAAGGCCTCTTTGGCCAGTCTTTCTCCAGAGCTCTTAGTTCAGGCACTTAGCGTGTTTCCCTGCCTGGGGTCCTTCTCTGTAGTTCAGTGCATCAGCCACTTAAAGAAGCACCCTGGGTGGGGTCCCACTCTGTATTCCGTGGTCAGACATTTGATGGTCCGGCCTCTCTATTGCTCAGCTGCCAATGCTGGCATGTGGGGGAATAGAGGCTATAGTGACGGCTCCACCCCCTACACATGACTCAGCTGTGTTGCCTTGCTTTCATGTCTGCCCTGCTTTCCTCCACAGTTATTTGCCACCGCAATCTCCTCTCTCACATCCCCTCGATCCATCTCTCCACAGTCAACAGCAGCCCTTGTCTGGGGATCGCTCCACAATCCCTAAACTCCAGCTCCAGCCGCTGCAACTTCCAGGAGATCCATGTCACTGTCTGGGGTACATATAGCTGTGGCAGGGACTGTCTGATTCTCACTCCAAACATTTAGGCGGCCAAAGATTAGCTGTTTCACTCTCAGCCTTAAATGTTTCTTCTCTTACTCAAACACTTGCCCTGATGTGGGGATTGGAACCCTGGTTCAGGTCCTCCACCTGCTGAGGGCAGGTCCAGTCCTTCTAATACTCCTGTTTCCCCCCTCATTCTTTCATCCAACTGAGTTTTGTGTGGGTCTGTTAGGTAGTTTGCATAGGAAAAATGAGTCCAGAATGACAGTGGCTAAAAGACAAAGAAGGGAAAAGCCCATGAAAATAGAACGAAGGAAGGTGTGAGGACTGGAGTGAGGCTCTCGGGTAAAACAAACAGCACTCTTGGCTAGCCCAGTTTACACAGTGCAGGCCCAAGGGGATAAGAAAAAAAAAAAAAAAAACATATAAAAAGAGGAGCCAAAATTGGGCTGGGGGCCTCTCTTCTCTTAGCATGTTTTGGGTTGGCATTCCCTCATGTTTTGAGGATTTATTTTCCTTTCCTTTCTAAATAAAACTGTGCTGTAACACTGGTCCATCCAAGGACTGTAACGCTGGTCTGTCTGTCGCTTCAAATTTTTGTTGCACGAGACAGAACCGAGGAAATTACAAACTCCCCAACAGGTCTATACATTATTTTCCGCTTGTCAAGTACTCCTGTCCACTCTCAGCTGGTGTTCTGCAAGTACTTCTGTATTTGAAGGTGTAATCCTAATGTATCTGTGGAGAGAGATGTACTCTATGTCCACCTACTCCTCTGCCATCATGTTCTCCCCCTATGCTTCTTTTTAGTGTATATATGCTTTAAATAACAAAATTACTTTTTAAATTGGCTATTTTCAAGTGAAAATATAATTTTTAAAGTGGTCTGAAATGAAAATCTATAGCAATCAATATTTAAGAAGTTATATGTAAATTATGATATAATGCACATAAAATAGCTACACATTTAACTGATACAAAATATCAGTTTAATTACACTGGTTAATAAAATTATACATAGCTATGAGAATTCATATATTTACTTGAAAACAAATTTATGTAAGTCCTGAAAATGCGTTTTTTATTATATCTAAAAAGGAAGTGTCAGTTTCTTTAGACTTTAGCTTAAGAAATAAAAAAAATTGGCTCATGCTTAGTTGGAATCCGATTAAAGTAGATTTCAAAGACATAAAGTAGATTTCAAAGTTTCCATGTAAACTTTCCTAATACAGATATTCTCAGTAATTTATATACAATTTAATATATTGCTCATGCTTAGAATTTTCAAATAACCAATAACAGAGCAATCATTTAAAATATCACTTCTATAAAAACTGATTCCTTTCCTAACTAAACCCCAGAGTTGAATGAAATCCCACTTGTAGACTTAATTTTCCCCAAAATATCTCTTTCAGTGAATTAACCTCACTTGGAAATTGCTATTTTTTTCCTCTCTTTTTAGAAACTAGGTTATAAGCTCCACGAGAATAGGAATCCTATCTGTCCTATTCACCTATCCTAGGTCTATTATAGTGTCTCATAATTGGTAGATGCTTGACAAATGTTTATTAAATCAACAAATGCATATCATCTCAATGTCAGTGAACAAAGGTGAGATAAAGACAAGAGACAATGTTTTAAAAGTAATAAAAAGTATTCATTATTTCTCCTACTATAGGCTTAAGTAGCCACATGGTTCCAAGAAGATTCATTTTATTTTTATTAAATAAAATTTTAATATCTATTTGGCAATATAGTCACCTGGATTAAATTTAAGTAAACTATATACATTAAGAAAACTTGATTGCACTTATTTTTTCTACCAAATTTCTCCCCTTCTACTTCCTAAAATAGTGAAGTCGCTCAGTCATGTCCAACTCTTTGCAACCCTATGGTCTATAGCCTACCAGGCTCCTCCGTCCATGGTATTTTCCAGGCAAGAGGACTGGAGTGGGTTGCCATTTCCTTTTCCAGGGGATCTTCCCAACCTAGGGATCGAACCCAGGTCTCTCACACTTCAGGCAGACACTTTACTGTCTGAGCCACCAGGGAAACACTTCTTTTTTTTTTTTAATATATTTTTTTATTTCCTAAAGTAATTATACTTTTAATATATTAGGGAGTCTTTTAGTGTTTTATTATACAAATATAAGCAGGTATATAAAAAAATTGTATTACCTTTCTCCCCTTTTTTAATTACATAATGTCTATATATGCTATAAACACTCTTATTGTTTACTTTCATCTCTTAAAATACGTTCTAGAGATCTTTCTATATTGGCACACTGCCAACTGCCTTGATCTTTTGTATAGGTACATGGCATCCCATTTTATGAATGTGCAATATTTCACCGAAATCATTCCCTTGTGTTGTTTCTGATCTTGTGCTGTTAACAATGCTATGGTGACTTATAACTTTTGCACATATATCCTTTTGGATTCTTGCAGGTACATCCAGAGGATAGATTTTCAGAGCTGGAATTTCCAGATCAAAGAGTAAGTACATTAGTAAATTTCAACAATGCCGTTTTGCAGTGATTGTGCTATTCAGTATGCCCATAGTGTCTTAAACTAGGTCTTCCAAGAAACAAATACCAAGATGGAGACATCATAATATTTGTATTTTATGGCAAGACAAGTAAAATTATAACAAACATTTTTCTGCCCATTTGTACCTCCGCCCTTCCCTTTAATATGTATTGTACATCTGCATTAACCAGATCTCCTTAGAAGATAACCTGCTTTCTTAACTCTTGTTAAGGGATCGTGATGACCCACTACTCATTCTGTATGCACAGATGTGCACTGCATAAACTGTCAATTGACATATAACCCTTTGTCTCAAAAAGTATATGACTGTGCTTTGACCTCTAATGGGCAGAACAGTCCTTAGAGCTTTGTGAAAGACAGTCTCCTGGTTTGGCTCAAGATTCTGTTTCTTTTTTCGATCAACAATTGATTAGTCTTTTTGTCAACAATGAAATTAAACATGAAAGGATTTTATTTAAGTAAATGTCTGGAAGGTGATAGAGACAGAGTTAGGTAAGCCTGAAAAAGTCTTTAGATAGTAATGCAAGTCTTCTCTCAGTGAAGAAGAGAGAGAGGGAAAGATTGGGTGGAACCATACTAGTCAGTCATGCTGTTTAAGAAAGGTAGATCTAAAGCCAGCCAACAAAGGGCTCTGCTTTAGAATCCTTGTTTGGATCTGCTTTAGAATCCTTGTTTGGTATCAGTCACTGACAGATGACAGAAAGGGGAGGCCAAAAAACAGTAGTTTAGGACCCTATGTCAACTGACTCCCTTGTTGGAAGTTTGCTCATTGTGTAAAAACAAATACAAAGTAAAATCAAGAGGCTTAATTCTCTCTCCCTGTTGAAAATTAGGGAAGAGATTTTCCTCCCTCTCCTTTTTCTTTTAGAACATTTACCTTAGAATACTTTTAATTATAAGTATTTTCTCATGTCTTTGAAATGTATGCAAATCCTTTTGAAGACTAGATAGAACTTTTGTCAGATTTATGATCTAGGAATGAGTTTTTCAACAACAGGAGAGTATTTCTTTGAAATGTAAAGATCATGGGGGACAGCATCCAGTTCTCCCAGTTTCTGTGGGAGGGTAGCAGCCTATTTTAGGCTACTTAAGCACCTTGCTCCAAGTTACAAAACTACTTCCTGTCATAAAGAGATGAGAAGTTTATTTTTCCTCAGGATAAAACCAATGAGCTAACACAGATGGTCGTCTTAATGACCAGGTAAATTTAGATGAACTGCCCTGCGTTGTGCTGTTCTGTGCTCAGTCTTGTCTGACTCTTTGTGACCCCAAGGACTGTAGCCCACCAGTCTCCTCTGTTCATGGGATTTCCCAGGCAAGAATACTGGAGTGGGTTGCCATGTCCTCCTCCAGGGGATCTTCCCTCACCTAGGGATGGAACCTCCATCTCTTGTGTCTCCTGCACTGACAGACGGATTCTTTATCATTGCACAACCTGAGAAGACTCTAGAAGGAACTATATGTGACAAATAGTGTTGTCCAATCCTCTTACTTGAGGAGTAGTTATTATTTATCTTGAAAACATATGTATAAAACATCTTGAAAACATACGTTATCTTGAAAACAAATGTATTTGATGGTATGTATCTGCTTGGATATACAAAGGGGTGAGGTTTCTTTCCACATTTGCAAATTCTTAGTGAATTCCCTGTAATGCCCATTACATTCTGGTTTAATGTTTATTCTGATAATAACATTATCAGAATTTATCATTTACCATATTACCATTATGGATAGGATTTCTGGGTTGGGAGAGCACTTGATATTTAATTAAATATATATTTTACAACAGTTACAACAGACAGGTACTTTGGTGTTAATTCACCACTGTCTTAATTTTTTTCACTTGTCAAGGTACTCAGCTTTCTTGTCTTCAAATGGATATAACTTCACTCATTTGTTCATCTGTATTATTGTGTGGTAAGAAGAAGCTAAATGAAATTTGAAAAGAATACAACTTTGAATATATAAAACACTATGTGTGTATAAGTTTATTAATTTTTACTTTTATCAACACTAGTTGAAAGCATCACTTTGGAGACATTTATGATTTTTTATTATCAAATGCTTAGAAAAGCATAAAATATATTGGAAAGATTTATATGCCATAAATAAATTTGACAAATTATGTTCACTGCATGGCCCAGAAAAGCACTTTTTAGCCCTTCAATTTAACATGAATGGAATTTGCGTGACTAGATGAGGAGAAACATTGAGTCCTTAGTAGCAGAGAAATGCAGGGAGAAATAGAAGTGATTTTAAGCAGTAAAAGAGCTTTGTATGAATTAATAAATAAGCTACTTGGTAATGATAATCATAACATTCATCTCTACCTTTGTACGATATAAATATATCTGGGAAGAGCAAATAGACATAAGGTGGGGAAACATAATATTGATATAACATATCACATAATAGATCTTAGTTGAAGGACTGCACTCACTTTAAATAGGGCAAGTAGAAAATTATGAATTCCATAACTCTGAAAGGTGTATCTTCTTCCATTCTTTTTAACATCCTTGCTGAAACCCAATTGTGACATAATACATTATTTCTTTTGTTGAACTGACTTTCTTCATTCTGTCACTCTTAAGCTATCTTTAAAGAAAACTGTCTTCAGTGATGTAGGCATCGTAGCTCTGGCAGCACCTCATTCACTTGTAATATGAGCATTGTGCCAGGCAAACACCATCTAGATACTACCATTGTTAGGCTCAACAATCAATGAAACAAAACACTTATCTAAAATAGAGGCACTTAAATACATATTCACAGTGGAAAATTCTCTATTCAAATTACTCAACACACAGCTTAAAAACCAAATCTGGCACTGAATCCTATACATCTAGACTGTGATGTGTGCCATTATCTTTATGCCTTTCCTGTTGTGTTTTTCCCGTGGGGCACATTTACCTATTCTGCATTCGATCTTGGTAACTTTCTTTGACCTTTTCTTGCTTTCATTTCACTCCTTCTGATTTACAAATCCCTTTCAATCTATAGCAAATGCAATGGATAAATAGCACAATTTTAACTTCTCACCTCTTTATTTTAAATACACTTTCTGCAAACCGCTGGTAGTATTTATAGCAACATACCAATATTCAGCTTTTCCATAAGAGATAACAGTCAATACTCACTAAAACTTTAATATTCTCCATTCTAGACAAAGGAAAAAACTATTTGGTTTCAACTGAGTAGGAAAAATTCAAAAGACAAGAATGTACTACAAAGTTCCAAGATGCTAACAACTCATTTGTTATTTAAAAATGTGGATATGACATTATCTGTATTAGAGGAGACACTTGAAATAATAAGATTATTAAATTGTTTCAAAGCTCTCCCTGATTTTTTTTTAAAAGGTGTTTTAATCCTTTCCATTCAAGATGCTACAGGTGTTGTTTGACCTACTCCAGCAGTAAATATTGACTAAAATGATCAAATGAATCTTATTTAGTGAAATAGCTTCAGTAAAGGCACTAATGGAGAAATGTTTCAATTTTTAAAAAGAAAATAAAAATATAATAATAACAAAAATCTTCATAGTAGAGAAATCTACACATCAAATGTAAAATTTTATGTATCAGTTAGGATTATATCAAATAAACTATAGAGACTACATTGTATTCCAAATCTTTCCTCATTAAAAGCCTGTGGTGTCTGCTCAGCTCACTTTGGATTCTGTGCTTTTCATTTACGTGCTGATGATTTTTCTCTTAAGTGGAGAAACAGGGATCCTTTGATGTTCCTTTTTTTTTTTTTCTATCAGGGCCCAGGTTTCACATTTCTTTTTTGTAAAATACTTCTTCCACATTTTGTAAATGCTAAACAATTAGAATTTTTTAAAATGACAATTTTAAAAAAGATAGCATGGCATTTACTCCCTACTCCTAACTTGTCTTTCAGTTTGAAATGTCTTTGCCCATAATCCTCCTTCTCTCTCTCCCTCTAAGAAAACTGCTGGCAGAAGTCTGAGTTCTATTTGCTGCTGCTGGAAATAGACCTATTTGGTTCCAGGGCTGTTGTGTGGTAAGCTTGTCTAATTCCGTTCTTCTGTTTTGGGGAGCAGGTATGCCCACATACATATTTTTTAGTAGCAACCCTATCAGATCTCCATAAGCCAAATACTTTTGTCTTATTTCTCAATGTGTTCAGTGTCTGGGCAGAGATAAGGGGTGATATTATTGGTATACTCTAAAAGCATCACCTCAATTTATTTGCTGGATTTTCATTTAAAATATCCTGCTTGAAAAGCTCCTGTTGCCAAATACATAAAACAAGGAATATACACTCTATTTTTTTTTTTTTTTTACAGTATTACCAAATTCTGTTTAGGTTTTCTTAATTTCAATTTTTCAGGTACACTGTGATTTAGAGCACTGTGGAGATAATTTGAAAATAAACTTTTTTTTTTTCAAAAAGTTATGTCATTTTATTACTTAACTAGCATCTGAACACAGACCTATTAGATTCCCTAGACCAGGTTCTCACATTCTGCATTCTATTTTGCATTCAAGGCCCTATTCATTTGTTGTTAAGCTGTGGATGAGTTTATTCCAGCTAACTCAAAAGAAAAAATGAAACATCTTGAAGAATATGCAATCAATTAAAATTTACCTGTTCATACAACTAAAATAATTTTTAAATCATATATTTAAAATAAAGATTAGCATTTAAATACTATTTCATATCTCAATTTCTCTGCTGACTTGGAGACTCTTCTAATATTAATTTGTTATTATTATTAGACTTGAGTGCCTGCTGTGAACCGCCTTGAAGCACACAGAAGAATCTCACTATAGGCAAATGCAAGAGCTGAGATTTCAATGGCTGTTAAGTATATGTGAACTTAAAAATAAACAAAAAGCCTAACAGAGGTTTAATTGCAGTCAGATGCAGTGCTTAAAAAAAAAAAAGTATTTATCCTCTATCATAAAAATATGCTTTCTCTTAAAGAAAAATCTTATTTGTATTTTAAAATATGGGCTCTGCTAAGCAGGCAAGTACTTCAGTTTTTTGTTGATTACTTTCCTTTAGGGATAAGACCAGTCTTACAGATGGGACAATTTAGACCATCAACTACAAAAATGTAGTATAAAAATATATACTACTTTGAGTCACACACTCATGTGTCGGCTTCTTCTGACTCTCATAACCTTGGTAGAATTAGAACTTCATTTTAGTCTATGCTCTATGTTGTTGTTGTTGTTGTTGTTTTTAACTGTAACTGCTAGATTTTTATTGCTCACAATTTCATGTTGATGTCTTGAGTATGTATACAAAGACATACTTGAGTACATCTACAAAGACTTTGTCTTTCTCATATTACTGATTCATCTACCCACACATCTAATTGGTCAAGAAATCACAGATTTGGCCAAAAGGAAATATTAATAATCATTTATTTCAATCTATCAGTTTACAGTTAATCAAAATGAGGCAAGAAGAGGTCAACACACAGGTGGTTTGTGATGTAACTACAGCTCAATACAATATTCCAGATTCTAAGGATATAAAACTATTACATTTTATTCACCACATGATGACCTCTCATGCCCAGACCAGAAAGCTCTTACCATATTGGGGAGATCCCTCTCCAAAAATTACTGGACAAAGCTAAAGTCTGGGAAAATACCTTACCCACTACTGTGTAAGATATATTCATTTGATCTTTCAGATATAGTTTCCTTTTTTTTTCTTTTACGGAAAGCATCTTTCAAAAGGAACCCTCTTACACTTTTGGTGGGAATGCAAACTAGTACAGCCACAATGGAGAACAGTGTGGAGATTCCTTAAAAAACTGGAAATAGAACTTCCATATGACCCAGCAATCTCACTGCTGGGCATACACACTGAGGAAACCAGAATTGAAAGAGACACATGTACCCCAATGTTCATTGCAGCACTGCTTACAATAGCCAGGATATGGAAGCAACCTAGATGTCCATAGGCAGAAGAATGGATAAGAAAGCTGTGGTACATATACACAATGGGATATTACTCAGCTATTAAAAAGAATGCATTTGAATCAGTTCTAATGAGGTGGATGAAACTAGAGCCTATTATACAGAGCAAAGTAAGTCAGAAAGAAAAACACCAATATAGTATATTAACACATATGTATGGAATTTAGAAAGATAGTAATGATGACCTTATATGCAAGATAGTAAAAGAGACACAGATGTAAAGAACAGACTTTTGGACTCTGGAAGAAGGTGAGGGTGCAGTGATTTGAGAGAATAGCATTAAAACATGTATATTATTATATGTGAAATAAATCACCAGTCCAGGTTCGATGCATGAGGCAGGGTGCACAGGGCTGGTGCACTGGGATGACCCTGAGGGATGGGATGGGGAGGGAGGTGGGAGGGGGGTTCAGGATGGGAACACATGTACACCCATGGCTGATTCATGTCAATGTATGGCAAAAACCACCACAATACTGTAAAGTAATTAGCTTCCAATTAAAATAAATAAATAAGTGCTAAACAAAATGAAATCATCTTTCAAAAATTCAATTATAAGATGCATATACTAAAGGAAACACATGATACATATTCAGTCTGATGAATATTTGCAAATATATTATATATGCATATCTTAAGATATGAAATATTACCATCACTGCAGGAGCCTTTCTTTCAGCTCTTCACAGTAACTTCACAGTAACCATGATTCTGATTTCTATCATTCCAGATTGGTGGCTCAGGTGGTAAAATATCTGCCTGCAATGAAAGAGACCTGGGTTCCATCCCTGGGTTGGGAAGACCCCCTGAAGGGGATGCCAACCCACTCCAGTATTCTTGATTGGAGAATCCATGGACACAGAAGGCATGGCAGGATACATACAGTCCATGAGGTCACTAAGAGTTGGACACAACTGAGCCATAATACTTTCATATTAATTTACCTCTTTTTGAATATTATGTAAATGAAAAAATTCTTTCTTTCTTTTAGTGTTTGGCTTCTTTCACTAATCACGATTTGTGAATTCCATCCATGTTATTGAATGTTTTATCTCATTGCTATATTGTATGGATCATATGAATATACCATAATTTATACATTTTTTTCCACTATTGGTGAGCATTTGGATTATTTATATTTTTGACTATTATAGTGTTGTTATTAATATCCTTGTACAGTCTTTTGGTACACAAAATAATACACTTCTAGATATTCAGAAATGGAATAGTCTGGTCAGATTTGGCAAAATATGTCAAAGTTATATCAATTTACAGCCTGGAGAGTAATATATTACAGTTTGGATTGCTCTATGTCCTTACCAATCTCTGGCCATATAAGTTTTTTATTCTGTGATTCTGTGTTTTAAATAGCCTATTAGGTCACAGAATGTTATTTTTCTTTAAATTTCATTTCCTTAAGCACAAATCATGCTAAACACCCTTTTGTTCATCAGATTTATTTTTTCACTCCATTCAGATCTATTCTTCATGCCTCCCTCTCCAGTTCTCTGTCATTAGAGGCTAACTTGTATTGACTACACCTAGAGGTTCCCTTCCCTTCTGGGTTCCATCACTGGGGATTACTGCTAGTGGACAGAAGACAGGCAAGGAGGGAGTGGAATTAGACATTTATTCTCTATTCTCTCCCTTTGGTTATGTACAGACTGTGATCTTCCACAGAAAGGCTTCAGCTTCTACAGATTGCATACTTCATATATCGATGGTCAGTTTCCTACTCTTATTGTTGTTCCATTGCTCAGTCATGTCCAACCTTTTGAGACTCCATGGACTGCAGCATGCCAGGCTTCCCTGTCCTTCACCATCTCCCAGAGCTTGCTCAAACTTATGTCCATTGAGTCAATGATGCCATCCAATTCCATCTGCTATTCCATTCTCCTTCTGCCTTCAATCTTTCCCAGCATCAGGGTCTTTTCCAATGAGTCAACTCTTCACATCAGGTGGTCAGAGTACTGGAGCTTTAGCTTCAGCATCAGTCCATCTAAGGAATATTCAGCATTTATTTCCTTTAGGATTGACTGGCTTCATCTCCTTGCAGTCCAAGGGACTCTCAAGAATATTCTTCATCTACCCAGCCCCAAAACATCAGCTCTTTGGCATTAAACCTTCTTTATGGTCCAGCCTTCACATCCACTTCACTATTGTAAAAGCCATAGCCTTGACCATTCAGACCTTTGTTGGCAAAGTAACATCTCTGTATTTTAATATGCTGTCTAGGTTTATCATAGCTTTTGTTCCAAGGAGCAAGTGTCTTTTAATTTCATGGCTGCAGTCACCATCTGCAGTGATTTTGGAGCCCAAGAAAATAAGGTTTGTCACTGTTTCCATTGTTTCCCCATCTATTTGGCATGAAGTAATGGGACCAGATGCAATAATCTTAGTTTTTGAAATTGAGTTTTAAGCCAGTTTTTTCACTCTCCTCTTTCAGTTTCATCAAGAGGCTCTTTAGTTCCTCTTTGCTTTCTGCATAAGGATGGTGTCATCTGAATATCTGAGGCTATGGATATTTCTCCTGGCAGTCTTGAGTCCAGCTTGTGCTTCATCCAGCCTAGCATTTCACATGATGTACTCTGCATATAAGTTAAATAAGTTAGGTGACAATATACAGCCTGGAAGTACTCCTTCCCCAATTTGGAACCAGTTGGTTGTTCCATGTCCAGTTCTAACTGTTGCTTCTTGTCTTGCAGCAGGTTTCTCAGGAGGCAGATAAGGTGGTCTGGTATTCCCATCCAATTGATGTTGGCAATTGGGTCTCTGCTTTCTCTGCCTTTTCTAAATCCAGCTTGAACATGTGGACATTCTCAGTTCATGTACTGTTGAAGCCTGGTTTGGCGAATATTGAGCATTACTTTGCTAGCGTGTAAGGTGAGTGCAATTG
Source organism: Odocoileus virginianus (assembly GCF_023699985.2). Lineage (NCBI taxonomy): Eukaryota > Metazoa > Chordata > Mammalia > Artiodactyla > Cervidae > Odocoileus > Odocoileus virginianus. The sequence goes on from NC_069698.1 coordinate 22,200,206, forward strand.
TCCAGTAGTTTGAACATTCTTTGGCATTGCCTTTCATTGGGATTGGAATGAAAACTGACCTTTTCCAGTCCCATGGCCACTGCTGAGTTATCCAAATTTGCTGGCATATTGAATGCAGCACTTTCACAATTTCGTCTTTTAGGACTTGAGGTAGTTCAGCTGGAATTCCATCACCTCCACTAGCTTTATTCATAGTGATGCTTCCTAAGGTTCACTTGACGCCGCACTCCAAGATGTCTGGCTCTAGGTGAGTGATCATACCATTGTGGTTATCTAGCTCATTAAGATCTTTCTGTATAGTTCTTCTGTGTATTCTTGCCACCTCTTCATAATGTCTTCTGCTCTTGTTAGTTCCATACCATGTCTGTCCTTTATTGTGTGCATCTTTGAGTGAAATTTTCCCTTGATATCTCTAATTTTCTTGAAGAGATCTCTGGTCTCTCCCATTCTATTGTTTTCATCTATTTCTTTGCATTGATCACTGAGGGAGTCTTTTTTATCTCTCCTTACTCTTATTTGTTACTTAGCATTGAGATGGATATATCTTTCTTTTTCCTAACCGAGTTTTGCCAAAATAATGCACTGGTCATAGCAAACCCCTCTTCCAACAACACAAAAGATGACTTTACACATGGACATCACCAGGTCAATACCAAAATCAGATTGATTATATTCTTTGCAGCCTTTTTTTTTTTTCTTTGCTTCTGTTCTTTTCTTTGCTGTTTGTAAGACCTCTTCAGACAACCATTTTGCCTTTTTTGCATTTCTTCTTATTGGGGATGATTTTGATCACTGCCTCCTGGTCCTTCAGGCACTCTGTCTATCAGATGTAATCCCTTGAATCTATTTCTCACTTGCACTGTATAATAGTAAGGCATTTGATTTAGGTCATACTTGAATGGTCTAGTGGTTTTCCCTACTTTCAATTTAAGTCTGAATTTTGCAATAAGAATTCATGATCTGAGCCACAGTCAGTTCCTTGTCTTGTTTTTGCTGACTGTATAGAGCATCTCCATCTTTGGCTGCAAAGAATAGAATCAGTCTGATTTTGATATTGACCTGGTGATGTCCATGTGTAGAGTCGTCTCTTGTGTTGCTGGAATAGGGGTTTGCTATGACCAGTGTGTTCTCTTGGCAAAACTCTATTAGCCTCTACCCTGCTTCATTTTGTACTCCAAGGCCGAACTTGCCTGTTACTCCAGTATCTCTTGACTTCCTACTTTTGCATTCCAATTTTCTACTAACATATCCTTATCCCACCCAGAAAGAGTGTTATGGGAACCTTGCTAGCTTTTTCATATTTTACTTTCTCTTGTGATTTTTCTGTCTTTTCCACAACTATGTATATAGTTCTTTTAAGCCCTGTACATATCCAGATTTGAATGTGCTATTTCCTGCTAAAAATAAAAACAATAGGCATTGCTATTTCAAAATCATACTGACCATGTGTGGGATGATAGTGTATGCATGATGGAAATTTAAAAATTGCAAATTAAGTAAAAGATATTAAACAAAGATGCCCACTCTCACCACTACTATTCAACATAGTTTTGGAAGTTTTGGCCACAGAAATCAGAGCAGAAAAAGAAGCAAAAGGAATCCAGATAGGAAAAGAAGAAGTGAAACACTCACTGTTTGCAGATGACATGATCCTCTACATAGAAAACCCTGAAGATTCTACCAGAAAATTACTAGAGCTAATCAATGAATATAGTAAAGTTGCAGGAAATAAAATTAACACACAGAAATCCCTTGCATTCCTATACAATAACAATGAGAAAACAGAAAGAGAAATTAAGGAAACAATACCATTCACCATTGCAACAAAAAGAATAAAATACTTAGGAGTATATCTACCTAAAGAAGCAAAAGACCTATACATAGAGAACTATAAAACACTGATGAAAGAAATCAAGGAGGACACAAACAGATGGCGAAACATACTGTGTTCATGGATTGGAAGAATCAATATTGTAAAAATGGCTATACTACCCAAAGCAATCTATAGATTCAATGCAATCCCTATCAAGCTACCAACGGTAGTTTTCACAGAACTAGAACAAATAATTTCATAATTTGTATGGAAATACAAAAAACCTCGAATAGCCAAAGTAATTTTGAGAAAGAAGAATGGAACTGGAGGAATCAACCTGCCTGACTTCAGACTCTACAAAGCCACAGTCATCAAGACAGTATGGTACTGGCACAAAGACAGAAATATAGATCAATGGAACAGAATAGAAAGTCCAGAGACAAATCCACGAACCTATGGACACCTTATCTTCGACAAAGGAGGCAAAGATATACAATGGAAGAAAGACAAGCTCTTTTACAAGTGGTGCTGGGAAAACTGGTCAACCACCTGTAAAAGAATGAAACTAGAACACTTTCTAACGTCATACACAAAAATAAACTCAAAATGAATTAAAGATCTAAATGTAAGACCAGAAACTATAAAACTCCTAGAGGAGAACATAGGCAAAACACTCTCCGAAATGAATCACACCAGGATCCTCTATGACCCACGTCCTAGAATATTGGAAATAAAAGCAAAAATAAATAAATGGGACCTAATGAAACTTAAAAGCTTTTGCACAACAAAGGAAACTATAAGCAAGGTGAAAAGAAGCCCTCAGGTTGGGAGAAAATAGTAGCAAATGAAGCAACAGACAAAGGATTAATCTCAAAAATATACAAGCAACTCCTGAAGCTCAATTCCAGAAAAATAAATGACCCAATCAAAAAATGGGCCAAAAAAATAAACAAACATTTCTCCAAGGAAGACATACAGATGGCTAACAAACACATGAAAAGATGCTCAACATCACTCATTATCAGAGAAATTCAAATCAAAACAACAATGAGGTACCATTACATGCCAGTCAGGATGGCTGTTATCCAAAAGTCTAAAAGCAGTAAATGCTGGAGAGGGTGTGGAGAAAAGGGAACCTTCTTACACTGTTGGTGGGAATGCAAACCAGTACAGCCACTATGGAGAACAGTGTGGAGATTTATTAAAAAAACTGGAAATAGAACTGCCATACGACCCAGCAATCCCACTTCTGAGCATACACACTGAGGAAACCAGATCTGAAAGAGACATGTGTACCCCAATGTTCATCACAGCACTTTATAATAGCCAGGACAAGCAACCTAGATGCCCATCAGCAGACGAATGGATAAGGAAGCTGTGGTACATATACACCATGGAATATTACTCAGCCATTAGAAAGAATGCATTTGAATCAGTTCTAATGAGATGGATGAAACTGGAGCCCATTATACAGAGTGAAGTAAGCCAGAAAGATAAAGAACATTACAGCATACTAACACATATATATGGAATTTAGAAAGATGGTAATGATAACCCTATATGCAAAACAGAAAAAGTGACACAGATGTACAGAACAGACTTTTGGACTCTGTGGGAGAAGGCGAGGGTGGGATGTTTCGAGAGAACAGCATGTATATTATCTAAAGTGAAACAGATCACCAGCCCAGGTGGGATGAATGAGACAAGTGCTCGGGCCTGGTGCACTGGGAAGACCCAGAGGAATCGGGTGGAGAGGGAGGTGGGAGGGGGTAACGGGATGGGGAATATAGGTAACTCCATGGCTGATTCATGTCAATGTATGACAAAACCCACTGCAATGTTGTGAAGTAATTAGCCTACAATAAAAATAAACAGAAAAAAAAAAAAAAAGATATTAAGTAGAAGGGTTCTCCAGGTGGCCCTAGTGGTAAAGAACCCACTTGCCAAAGCAGGAGACCTAAGAGACGAGGGTTTGATCCCTGGATTGGGAAGATCCCCTGGAGGATGACATGGCAACCCTCTCTAGTATTCTTTCCCAGAGAACCCATGGATAGAGAAGCCTGGAGGGCTATGGTCCATAGGGTTGCCAAGAGTTGGACACAACTGATGTGATTTAAGCATGCAAAGTAAAAGTTACAGTGTTTTAGGGTAGACCCCCACCAAGATCTTAAGTCATAAATGTTTGAAAGAAAGTGAAAATGTTTGTCGCTCAGTCATGTTTGACTCTTTGAGACCCCATGGACTTTAGCCCACTAGGATTCTCTGTCCATGGAATTCTCCAGGCATCAATATTGGACTAGGTAGTCATTCCCCAATCCAGGAGATCTTCCTGACTCAGGGATCAATCCCAGGTCTCTGGCATTGCAGGCAGGTTTTTTTTTTTTTTTTTTTTTTAACCATCTGAGCCAAACATACTTATCACCAGGGTAGAACTCATGTTTAAGCAAATACACTATTAGAAAATATGCTATTATACTGACATCTAAGGTTGAGTCCTTAGACATGTTGTAGTTGCTTTTAGAATAATTTAAACTATGTTTTATAGCAACAAAATTTGCATTAATACATCATGTATTATGATCTCAAAGGGCTCAAAGTCGTGTATACCAGATTTGCCTAAGGATTTTACTAGAGTGTCATAAGTTCTATTCATTGTCTACTCCCTAGTCCTAAGGTAAGGCATCTAACGATTAAAAGAACTGTCTTCTGAAATTATGGTATCCCTCATGTGTTCTCACATAGTTTTAAATTTTGTCTCAATTATTACATTCAAACCTGATTCAACTAAATACCTTTTTTTTGAGGAGTCAAATAGCCTTTATAGCTGCATATAAACCAAATTATTCAGAGAGAAAGGAGGACTTACAGGAACTGAAAATTTATAAATATACAGGAAGAGTGAGAGTGATGATTGCACTTTCAGTTTTAAATATATTTGAGCCTGGGGCCTATTCTCTTTGAAGTATTAGTTAAGGAGGGGACTCATCAGTTCAGTTCAGTTCAGTTCAGTCACTCAGTCATGTCCAACTCTTTGTGACCCCATGGACTGCAGCACGCCAGACCTCCCTGTCCATCATTGACTCCCGGAGTTTACCCAAACTCATATCCATTGAGTCGGTGATGCCATAACCATCTCATCCTCTGCTATCTTCTTCTCCTCCTGCTCTCAATCTTTCCCAGCATCAGGGTCTTTTCAAATGAGTCAACTCTTTGCATCAGGTGGCCAAAGTATTGGAGTTTCAGCTTCAACATCAGTCCTTCCAATGAACACCCAGGACTGATTTCCTTTAGGATGGACTGGTTGGATCTCCTTGCAGTCCAAGGTATTCTCAAGAGTCTTCTCCAACACCACAGTTCAAAAGCATCAATTCTTTGTTGCTCAGCTTTCTTTACAGTCCAACTCTCACATCTATACATGACTACTAGAAAAAGTATAGCCTTGGCTAGATGGATCTTTGTTGGAATGTACTGTCTCTACTTTTTAATATGCTGTCTAGGTTGGTCATAACTTTCCTTCCAAGGAGTAAGCATCTTTTAATTTCATGGCTGCAATCATGATCTGCAGTGATTTTGGAGCCCAGAAAAATAAAGTCAGCCACCATTTCCACTGTTTCCAAATCTATTTGCCATGATGGGACCAGATGCCATGATCTTAGTTCTCATAGTTACGAAAAAAACAAATAGACCTAACAGCAGTACCAACCTGCAGCTAACTCAAGTTGAAGTTTAACAAACTTTCATGATAGCACTCCTCTGCAACTCCATAGAGTGTACTGAGCCCACCAGGCTCCTCTGTCAGTAGAATTTTTCAGGCAAGAATGTTGCAGTGGGCTGCCATTTCCTACTGCAGGGGATCTTCCTGACCCAGGGATTGAACATGTGTCTCTTGCATCTCCTGCATTGGCAGGCAGAGTCTTTATCACTGTGCCACCTGGGAAGCCAGAACTGTTATACAAGTTAACAACTGAGGACATTTTCATGTGATTACCAGTTCTTTATCCTCTAGTTTACTCCCCTACCCATTTCAAATTGGTATCACCCTCAAACACTCCTTTGATAACTATTCTAAAAGTCAATAGTGAACCTGTCATTCTAAGTCTTCTCTATATATATGCATCAAGTAATAGTGTAAACCATTCCTTTTCTTTGTAAACTCAGTGATACAATATCTAGTCCCTTAATTTGATTCTCTCCTTTCTGGCCACTCTTTTTTTACTCTCTATCCTGATTTCCCTTTCACTATCTACCTCTAAAACATTATTCATGAGATTCAATTATAGGCTCATTTCTCTGCTCATTTGACATTTTAGTGGGCTAACTTAATAGGTTCATAAGAGTGATGAGTGATACTTTATTTCAATGATTTCCGAATTGTTGTTTATAATACCCCCTTATAATGGGATATTGACATGTATTCTACAATGACCTTGTAGATATATTTCATGTGGATGTTCCCCCCAAAGACTTGAGTTTCAACACATTCCAGATTATCTTCTTCTCCAAAGCTGCTCTTTCCTCTTTATTACCTTTCAGTTAATAAAATCACTATTCCATGAGTCAGCCAAGCTAGGAAAGCTCATTATGATGCTCAACTCATCTCATCTCTCACATTCAGTCTGTCAGCACATCATGCCAATTCCATCTCCTGAATATCTTTGTGATCTATCTTCTAGTTTTCATTCCCACAGTTACATCTCTTGTTTGCAAGCTCATCATCCTTTTATGGTTTGCAATGCTGGATTACTAATTTCCCTGCCTCCTATGGTTGACTCATGGATATTGTGTGCTATAGAACAGGGATTCTAGTATTTTCTTGGAAAAGGAAACATAAGAGAAAAAGTGGTTCTTCCCAAACAAAAACATATAAAATGTATAAGAAGCATTTTTATTAACTTTTAATGCCATGTTGAATTCTGTAGTTCTTTCTAAATCTTACATTGTTTACTTTTAAAATATTGAGGAATGTAATATAATTTTTTTATAGTCATTGTTCATTTTATATTTTCTCCTTAAACAAAATTATTCCTTGGTCACCTTCACACATATGAACACACATATGTGTATATGTATATATATATGCATATATATATAATTTATATATTATATATTTACATATGTATTTATATATTTTTATTTAATAAAACATATTTATGAATTCATAAAAATTTATGAATTCATTAAAAATGAGTCTAAACTATCTAATTAGATAGATATATTTATTTATTTTTTGGAAAGAACTAACTCTTGGGGTGTACTGAAAAAATGAAAATTGTTTCTAATCAGCACTTTTCCCCTTAATGAACAGGGCCAACAAGTTGGTATTAAAATGTGCATTTATAAATAGGTTTCTGCAGACATGTGACATTACACACCTGCCCGAAAGCTTTAAATTGCAAATGCAGCCTTTCCTTTTCTTTTCTATTTTGTACATATTTATAGCAACTGATCAATTTGTTTTTCATATGTGATAAGACTTCTATTACTTTCTCTTATTTAACATTTCCAGTGCTCCGTTTAATAGTAATATGCTGGCTAACTTTAGATATTAATAAATTGGATCAAATAAAGAAAACAGGTAGATTGCAATTCATAAATTATCATTATGCTATGTCTTTAGAAAAATGCTTTGATTTCAAAAATGTTTTATTGCTAAAGAAGTTGCGTATGCCCCTTTTTCCTTCCTGAAATGCCTTTAAAAATTTTAGATTTACTGTGTCACAGAGATACTGTAAACTCAGAAAATGTAGGCTGGAATATATGGACAAGTGTATGATTATGGATTAAGACTATGAGCAACTTTGGTCGTCATGGCTTTCCTCCATTAAGGAGTGAAAGAACAGCAAAATAAAACCTGTTTGCATCTTGATAATTAATTATCATTGAGAAGAATAAATACCTTATTGACAAAAGGCAGACCCATTGCATTTTTAAAGAATTATTCTGAACTCTTAGTATATTTTATCTATGCAAAACATTCTAATATGAGTAACAGACACTGGAGTGACAAGAACTATAGTAGAAAGACATTATTTGATAATTTATCTACTTGAAAATTAACATCAAGACTATAAAGATCACTTCAGTATAACGACTCAAATACAGTGAAAAGTGAATGTGGCAGATTATCATAACTAATAAACAATGCTCCTTGGATAAGTGATTAAACTAATAAGTGGGGACAGGGACATACTTTTGTCTTGATATTACTACAGATAATACTAAAGAGACACACTGTTTTCCTTACTTCTTCAAGAACACAAAGTGAAATAACATATAATCAAGATTATAGTCCAGGTCACTGAACTCCCATCGTTGCATATTTTTATTTATTTATTTTTTTAATCAGAGTCTGAATTTGATAAAGTCTAGTCAGATATATCAATTTAAGAGCTTTGATAATGAACAGACTCCCTTCTCCACTTGCCCTCAATTTTTCCCAGCAACAGGGTCTTTTCTATGAGTCGGCTCTTTGCATCAGGGGACCAAAGGATTGGAGCTCTAGCTTCAGCATCAGTCCTTCAATGAATAGTCAGGATTCAGTTCCTTTAGAATTGACTGATTTGATCTCCTTGCTGTTCAAGGGAATCTCAAGAGTCTCTTCCAGCACCACAGTTTGAAAGTGTTAGTTCTTTGGTGCTCAAATTCTTTGGACATTTGGACTTTCTTTATGGTCCTACTCTCACATTCATGCATAGTTACTGGAAAAACCATAGCTTTGACTATACAGACCTTTGTTGGCAAAGGGTTATCTCTGCTTTTTAATATGCTCTCTAGGTTTGACGTAGCTATCCTTCCAAGGAGCAAGTGTCTTAATTTCATGGCTGCAGTCACCATCTGCAGTTATTTTGGAGTCCATAGGACCAGATGTCATAATTTTTGTTTTTTTGAATGTTGAGTTTTAGGTCAGCACTTTCACTCTCTTATTTCACCTTCATTAAGAGGCTCCTTAGTTTCCTTCACTTTCTGCCATTAAAGTGGTATCATTTGCATATATGAGGTTACTGATATTTCTCCCAGAAATCTTGATTCCAACTTGTGCTTCATCCAGCCTGGCATTTCACATGATGTACTCTTCATATAAGTTAAATAAGTAGGGTGACAATATACAGCCTTGATGTACTCCTTTCCCAATGTGGAACCAGTCCATTGTTCCATGTCCAGTTCTAACTGCTGCTTCTTGTCCTGCACACAGCTTTTTCAGGAGGTGGGTAAAGTGGTCTTGTATTCCCATCTCTTTAAGAATATTATATGGTTTGTTGTAATTCACATAGTCAAAAGATTTAGCACAGTCAATGAAGCAGAAGTAGAATTTTTTTGGAATCCCCTTGTCTTGTCTATGATCCAGCAGATGCTGGTCATCTGATTTCTGGTTCCTATACCTTTTCTAAATCCAGCTTGTACATCTGGAAATTCTTGGTTCATGTATTCCTGAAGCCTAGCTTGAAGGATTTGGAGCAAAATCTTGCAGGCATGTGAAATGAGTGCAGTTGTAAAGACTTAGGCAACACAAATGTTTGCCTAACATTCAGGTAATGTGGGCAATAAATGGTCCTGTAACAATGGGTTGCTTATCTAATGAAACATACAAAAAAAATTTTGGGTGGAATGTATGTTCATCAGAATACACTTATAAATGTGAAAGTCTGTCAACAAACCAGAAGGACTTCATAATACTTAAAACTAGCATAGCATATATTCAGAATATATACTAAATGATTACTATAAATCAATAAAATTTGAGCTACAGAAATAACCTGAAATTTCACTTAAGAAAAAAAGAGCCCATAAAACTTATGAAAAGATGTTAAATTAATTAATAGGGAAATGAAAATTAAAACCACAATTTCACATTCAGTAGGTAGATAAAGTCACATAATACCATGTTTTGACACAGAAGTTTGTTGATGGAAATTTTAATGATTACCACCATGCTGGAAATCAGGTTAGCACAACCTAGTAAATCGTGACATGAACATACATATCTTAAAGCTACCTCCTTCTCATTGTCTACGCTAGTAAAGCTCTTGGACATATGTGTCAAGACATCCGTAAGTATGCCTTAAACTGGTGTTGTCTGTGACAACAAATTGTACAATCTCCCAGCATTATCCACAGGTGGAATAATAATTTGCAGTATATTCTTGCAATAATTATAATATGGCAGTGAAAATGATATATCTAGAGCCATACATATCAAAGAAGATGAACTTAAAGCTAAATTTTTGAGCTCAAGGAGCATATCATGAAAGGATACACAGTAGCATTGTATTTTCTTAAGACAGTATTTGATAAGTTTACCTGGATAACTACCCATTATAGTTTTTTTTTAAATCTTTAAATGACATGTTTGTTTCTATGTCCAATTATAATGTATGCTGTATTTTAGATTTGAAAAATCAGTGTATAAAAAGGCATGGTTGGTGAAGAAAGAGAGCACATAAGGAGGAAAAGAATTTGGAGGACTTTTCTCATGCAATTTACTCAACTCTCTTTCAGAACCTTATATTTTTTATTTATTTCCAGAGTTTCTACCTTTTTCAATTAACTGAATACTCATTGGCAGGACTGATGCTGAAGCTGAAGCTCCAATACTTTGTCCACCTGATGCACAGAGGCAATTCATTGGAAAAGACCATGATGTTGGAAAGATTGAGGGCAAGAGGAGAAGGGGATGACAGAGGATGGTTGAATGGCATCACCAACCCAATGAACATTAGTTTGAGCAAACTCAGGGAGAGGGTGAAGGACAGGGAAGCCTAGCGTGCTGCAGTTCATGGGGTCACAAAAAGTCAGACATGACTTAACAACTAAATAACAGCAATGACCCTCATCTCAGATCTCTCTCTCTCTCTCTTTTTTTTCACATAAGCTACAGAGATTTTGATAAAAGAAGCAGTAAAAGCAAAAGAGCTAGTTTTCTACAATCTTCTTGGAAGGCTGAGTTTCACGTGTCATGTTATTGACATTGGTATTGGCGTATGAACTGTTCGGAAGAAGACATCAGCAAGGTCAACAGCATTGGCATTGGTGGAGAAACCAGTGGTGGCACAGCATTGAGTTAAACTTTGAAGATAACTAAAACTTACTAAAGAAGCAATTTCACATGCTTACAAAGTAATGATCAAAATTTTTTGCCAAGCTATGCTTCCACAGTATGTGAACCAAGAATTTCCAGGCATTCAAGCTGGATTTAGAAAAGGCAGAGGAACCAGAGATTAAATTGCCAACATCCATTGGATCATAGAAAAAGCAAGAGAATTCCAAAAAATCATCTACTTCTGCATCATCGTCTGTGCTAAAGCCCTTGACTGTGGATTACAACAAACTGTGGAAAATTCTGAAAGAGATGGGAATTCCAGAGCACCTTACCTGTCTCCTGAGAAACCTGTATGCAGGACAAGAAGCAACAGTTAGAACCAGACATGGAATAATGTACCAGTTCCAAATTGGGAAGGGAGTACATCAAAGCTGTATATTGTCACCCTGCTTATTTAAATTCTGTGCAGAGTACATCATGAGAAATTCCAGGCTGAATGAAGCACAAGCTAGAATCAAGATTTCTGGGAGAAATACCAATAACCTCAGATATGCAGATGACACCACCCTTATGGCAGAAAGCAAAGAGAAACTAAAGGGCCTCTTGATGAAGGTGAAAGAAGAGAGTGAAAAAGCTGGCTTAAAAACATTAAAAAAAATTAAGATCTTGGCATCTGGTCCATTCATTTCATGGCAAATAGATGGGGAAACAGTGGAAACAGTGACAGACTTTATTTTCTTGGGCTCCAAATTCACTGTGGTTGGTGCCTGCAGCCATGAAATTAAAAGACACTTGTTCCTTAGAAGGTATACTGTGTTGATAAACATTAAATAGGAATTTTTTGAAACAGTAGTGTATTTTAGGAGCCTGCAAAAGGAAAGCAGTATGCTGAATGAATGGGACCCCTCCTAGAGAATAGAAGTGATCACAAACCACTGAAAAGGGGGACAAGACACTTCCTAGAAAGAGAGAGGAAAACAAAGAATGATGCAAGTTTCCCTTCCCCAGATGAGATGAAGGAATATTCAATGACAGAAGATGCCTGGGTTTAGAATAAGGAAATCAAGCCCACAACATTAAGGCAGCATCCAACCATGAATGCCAAGCAACAATAGTAATGATAACAATAATACCAGGTAGCAATTCTGAGAGATAACAATATTGTGATAGGTTTTATTTATATTTTTTTGTTTGTTTGTTTTTGCTTATCTGTTTTGTTTTGAAGAAGTCCAAATGGAATAATTTCTTATACAGTCAAACAAGGTTCTCTTCATATTATAGACTCTAAAATTAGGTAGTTGACAGAATGAATGGAGTTAGTTTTACCAGTTTCATAAATGCAAGTCACTAAAATATTGTTGTTTTTACTAGCCAAAGTTTGTTAATATAATTCCATGGTAAGAACATCTATTCTGAATTTCAGATTACTATCAGACTGGAGGAATAAAGGACTTTGGGTACATGCTCAAGACCCTTTCACAAAATGGTCTAGTGCTGTCGGCCCTCCATATTCATGGAGGAATAATCTGTGAATATGAAGGGTAGACTGTATTTCATCAAACTAAATATTTGTGCAAATACAAGGAAAGAATACACTGCACAGGAAGGGCCTATGTTGATGTATTAAAATCCAAGAAACATATTAAAGCAATTACATGAAATAATTTATCATCATCATTCAAATATTGGAAATAAGAGTTGGAGTAGCATTTTTAATAGCTCTTATTTATAATATAATATCAAAATAACCATGATTATAGCTTAATGTTTATGTTATCTAGTCTTTGTTGCTTGCAAGACTATATTTTAATCTTCTGTTTAAATGGTTGCTTATGTAACAATTACATATTATAATTGATTATTTACATGGAAAAGGAGTGTGTGGCAGAGGTATAGTTTTTGATGTAGATAAAAATTCAGAATGATACTTTGGTGGTGAATTTTTTGATATAACTATGAAGGAACATGTATTAACAAAATATATTTTACATATAGTCATTAAACAGATATATATTAAATGGTCTTAGACATGCTTTTATATGTCTAGAATATAGCTGTGAACAAAACAAAGAAATTACTTCCCTCTTAGGATTTTAATTTTATTTCACAAATTTTTTCTAAAACTGTATTTTTTTTCCTTAAATATGCAGCATCTCATGGTATTTAATAATTATGAATTACCAATCACTAACTAGAACAGGAAAAAGTGTAGAAATGTTATTTTTTATTGTTAGCATTAACATTAAGAATGGCAATCAAAATTTGCTCTTGTAGAGTCACTCTCATTCATGTTTCTCAAAGAACTATAACATTCTAATTAATTTTACAGCACCCAAGAGAGACAGATAAGTATTATTATTCCAATTTCACAAATGAGGGAATTGTAACATAGAAGCTGAATTCACATTTCCCCTCCATACCTCAATAGCTACTGCAGAGCTTCAGCTCGTGTATTGCCATGTACCTCTGTGGCACTTCTTTCATTACTCAAGATAGACACTGTTTGGAAAGTGACACAGAAGAAATCTTTACGGGAATTGCTTTTCTGAACAATATTATATAGCTGATGGGACCTACCCAGAAACTTGTATAGTTAAGGTAGACTGGCATATGCTTACTTCTTATTCAATCACTAAAAGATCTAAAGACAAATAAACATTTGGTACAGAGAAAAGGAGATCATTTGTCCCAGTCCTCTTGATTCTATAACTTGGGCACTTAGTCACTCAGTCGTGTCCAACTCTTCGCAACCACATGGACTGTAGCCCACCTGGCTTCTCTATTCATGGAATTCTCCATGCAAGAACACTGGATTGGGCAGCTGTTCTCTTCTCGAGGGGATCCTCCCAGTCCAGGGATTGAACTCAGGTCTCCGGCATTGCAGGCAGATTCCTTACCATCTGAGCCTCCAGGGAAGCCATTATAATTGGGGAGACCCAAATAAAACATTCAGGACAATTTCTTCAACACAACAGAAACTAACCAAATGAAAGAAAAAGGAGAAAAACTAAAGTTTCTCTTTACAATAAACTGACAAATTAATTATTGCTGTATCCTAGAAAATGTGTTTGTGCTCAATTACTTCAGAGTAAAGGCTGAGAATGGAAGAATAAATGCTTTTGAATTAGGGTGCTGGAGAAGGCTCTTGAGAATCCCTTGGATAGCAAAGAGATCAAACCAGTCAATCCTAAAGGAAATCAACACTGAATATTCATAGGAAGGACTGCTGCTGAAACTTCAATACTTTGGCCACCTGATGCGAAGAGCTGACTCACTGGAAAAAACCCGGATGATCTAGGGTCAGAAAGAAGCCTGTCCAAAGTTTAGTCAAGTGAGGGAAATGATGAGTCCTTCTTGGTCAGTACCTATTCTTCTCCTATCTTCAGTGTCAAAACTTCAGCATCCTCCCTGTTCTTTAAATACATTAAGAACATCTTTGTTTTACAATATTTGTACCTGCTTCATACTTTGTCTAGGTTTTTTTTTTTTTTTTTTTTGCCAATTTACTGCATGAATTGTTCTCTTATTTCCTTCTGATTTATGCTCACATGTCAACTAACCAGAAAGGCCTTTTCTGACTACCCTATTTAAAACATCAAGCTTTCAAGAGGCTGGCATTCTCTGTATCCTTTGCTGTGATTCACATTCCTCTACATAACAACAGCTGATTCTTCATCTATAGTGTTAGTCACTCAGTTGTGTACAGCTCTTTGTGATTCTATGGAATATAGCTGGCCAGGCTCATCTGTCCATGGAATTCTCCAGGTAAGAATACTAGAGTGGGTTGCCATTTCCTTCTCCAACTTAATCTGTAATTTAAGCACTAAGAACCTAGATGCCTGCCTGCATGCATGCATGTTCAGTCATGTCTGACTCTTTGCAACCCCATGAATTATAGCCCACCAGGATCCTCTGTCAATGGCATTCTGCAAGCAAGGATACTGGATCCTGTTGCCATTGCTTCCTCCTCCAGAGTATCTTCCTGACCTAGGGGTTAAACCCACTGTCTCCTGAGTCTCCTGCATTGTTAGGCAAATTCTTTACCACTGTCACACTTGGGAAGTGCTTAAGAAACAAGATACTTAGGTTGTATTATTTTCTCACATATCCTCAGAACTTAGCATGCCACAGGTGTGCATGGCTCAATAAATTCTTATTGAATAAATGAATTAATATGGCAATTATTAGCATTATTTTGGTTTTCAAAACAAGTAAAATGAGGCATAAACATAAACAAAGTACTTATAGCCATAGAGTCATTAGGTGACAGAGTTATCTATTAATTTATACAATCTCTGCCTGACTTCAAATCTGCAAGCTTAGCTACCAACTAAAAAACAATGGATTAGGAGTTGTAGCTTCTGAACAAATTCATTGTAATGCATATAAATTAATATGGTAAAGCAGAGTAGCCATTCAGTTTGAATGTGATTTTTGTGTTGTCTCAACAATTTATCCATAGCACCTACCACAGTGCCTTGCCTAAAATGAAAGCTATGCAAACAATAACAAAATGAATGAATAAATCAATGACTGGAGTTATGTCATCTGGATTCTTGTCAATGGTTATGTAAACTGAGACATTTGGCTAATGTTTCTGTTTGATGGTCTTTGTAGTAGTGATGGCTTGCTAGCCACCAAAATTCATACTTCCCCTTTCCATACACTGAGGGGGCTTGTGCTGAAAACTAACTGCCCAACCACAGAATTTATCTCCCATTCTCCTTGCATCTAGGACATATTCCATTGGTATTTGACTAAAATTACTTTCAATCAGATATCAATGGAATATCTCTCTGTGTGTGTATATATATATATCCACACACATATGTATATATATACATATATATATATCCCTCTGAACTGAGGTTTAAAGAAGCATTGTAGCTTTTCCACATTTCCTTTACCTTTCCACAGGATGAATTTAGAGATCTCCAGGGCCTTAATGAGAGAAAAAATATGTAAACCTAAGTTATCATGTTGAAGAAAGTCACTCACTCACCAGTAACACCTGAAGAATTGTTTGAGTGTAAAATAACATTCCATTTGATTTTATTTATTATGGTGGTTTAGTCGCTAAGTTGTGTCTGACTCTTGCAACCCCATGGACTGTAGCTCGCCAGGCTCTTCTGTTCATGGGATTTTCCAGGCAAGAATACTGGAGTGGATTGCCATTTCCTTCTCCAGGGGATATTCCCGACCCAGTAATCGAACCCAGGAATCAAACCCAGGTCTCCTGCCTTGCAGGCAGAATCTTTACCTACTGAGCTATGACAGCTAGTAATGACTTGAATATTATATAAATACCATTTTCTACACCTCATATTAAATTAGTAATTTTTTAACCCTAAACATAATTTCTCAGGCAGAACACAAAATAGAGTAGTAATGTAGCAATTATTTTCAGTTTTCAGTACTACGGCCCTAATTCCAGTCCTAATTAGCTAAACTTTAATGGCCATATAGTTTCCAAATGGTCTTCTTTATTCAACTATTTTCATCCTTCAAAATATCCTCACCAATAGTATTTCATAGTTATTTTTCAATCATGTGTTGATCCTTTTAAATGGGATAGACAGAATTGCTTAAGATTGACTTTCAGTCTTTTCCAAACATAACTATCTAGAGTTCATCTTCTAGTTCTCTGCAATGTAAATCTCCGACTTCAAACAGATCTTTCACCCACACCTCTTTAAATCAGCTGTGATTATTCACCCCATGAAAGCTTTACCATTCCTTCCACTGAAATTCTTTTCATCTGTGCTACCAGTGTTTTAAGATCTACACAGTAACATATTTTCTTTGAAGACTCCAAGTACACTCTAATTAATGTTGATTTGATCTATTTATACTTTGGTTCCTATTATTTTATGGCAGGAATGGAAAATGCTTCATTTTTATTCTACTGTCTTGAACTTAATCCTGCTTCTATCATTATGACAGTCTTTCCAATTGATATTATAAAAACAGATTCTGAATACAAAAGTGGGGTTCAAGCTGAAACCATCAATTAGAACAGCATGAAAATTGAGATCCATTGGCTCATCTACACTTGTAAGCTTATGCCATTTAATTCTATTGAAATGTCTTTCTTAAGCATATATAATGGTTCAGGTAATAGTTCAACTATGTTCTAATATTATTTTATTAAAAAAAGGGGTTTCTATAATAATGTTAAACAGAGATTTTTAAAAAATATATTAAAAATGGTCACTATTTTTTCAAAGTCCTCAATATCTAAAAAAAAGAAAAAAAGTAAACCCAAGATTTAAAATATTCAAATACATCTAGTGTGCCTGAAACACTGATCAAGAACAAACCAGCCTGGCAGTAGTGGGGTATGATATTTTAGATACTCTGTGCTTTCTGCTCATCAGCACTGTAAAAAGAAAACATTTGAAGTTTACATTTAGAGATAATATTTGTCAAAAAATTCCATTAAAGTGTCACAATGAAGAAAATATGTTCCCTTTAGTTTGGTTCAATTGAGTACAAAATTATTAAAAGAGAAGTCAGAGCAGAGAAAAATTATGGTACCAGGGTAATACTTATCTGATTGATTGACTGGTTGGTTGGTTTATGTATTTTAGAAAGCAAGTCAGGTGATCTGTAAATAAATTAAGGCAAAAATCAAACATTATTATGCTTAAATGCTATGCTAATGGAAACAACAATGTTAAATAAAGACATTTTGCTGGTAAATATAAAAACTGAATAACAAAAAAAAAAGTACTTTCAAGTGTTTGGGGCAGTGTTTTTTTTTTTTTTTTTTTTTTGCATATACAATATAAAATTAATACAAAGTTACATATTTCCTAACAATGGCATCATAACAAAACAGTGTTTCTTTCTTCAAAATAGTCCTTGGTAACTAGAAAATATAATTAGCCTATGATTTCTTTCTTAAATTTCTTCAATTTGTTGGAGAAATTGTAGTAAACTTTGATAAAGGAGTGTAAAATTAAGGATAAGCAATGCATATGACAGCCAAGGAATAATAAATTATTCATAATTATAGATAAATATAAATTTTAAGTCTGTTAAATTTTTCAATATTTAATATATTGTTAAAAAATTACAAACATTTCACATTCAAGTAGAAAATAAGTAAAGTTGGTTTATTATGAAAGTTTGAACTTTTTGGTGTAAAACTTTTCAAATTAATATTTAAAATTAAATAACTAGCCTCCATGATTTAAATTAAAAAAAAAAAACTACTCAATGGTTGTGATTTTTCTCCTCTAGACATTTACAGAAATGCCAACAACATTTAAAAAGGGTAAAAATACAATTTATTTAGTGTTTATCTTCTCAAATTCAAGTGTTCTGTCAATTACAAGTTAAAACTAATTCAAGACATCTGCATAATGTGTTCTTATCAGTGCTGAGAGAGGAATCAAGGTTGATAAACAGATTCAGGAACATAGTGGCAGGTTAAAAATGAGTATGCTACCAGGTGGCATGCAGAATGCTGGGCTTAAATTGGGAAATTCCAGGAATGCTTTGTTACACAGGTGAGTATTATAAAACTTTGGCATTAAAACAGAAACTTGCCATAAAATGGTCTGAATTAGGCCTGTCAGTTCAGTTCAGTGCTCAGTCATATCCTTTGTGACCCCATAGACTGCACCATGCCAGGCTTTCCTGACCATCACCAACTCTCAGAGCTTGCTCAAACTCATGTCCATTGAGTCAGTGATGCCATCCAACTATTTCATTCTCTGCCATCCCTTTCTTCTCCTGCCTTCAATCTTCCCCAGCATCAGGGTCTTTCCCAATGATTCACCTCTTCCCATCATGTGGTCAAAATACTGGAATTTCAGCTTCAGCATCAGTCCTTCCAATGAATATTCAGGACTGATTTCTTTTAGGATTGACTGATTAGATTTCCTTGCAATCCAAGGGACTCTCAAGAGTCTTCTATAACAAAATAGTTCAAAAGCTTCAATTCTTCTGTGCTCAGCTTTCTTTACGGTCCAACTCTCACATCCATACATGAGTACTGGAAAAACCATAGCTTTGGCTAGATGGACCTTTGTTGGCTAAGTAATGGCTCTGCTTTTAAATATGCTGTCTAGTTGTCATAGTTTTCTTCCAAGGAGCAAGCGTCTTTTAATTTCATGGCTGCAGTCACAATGCACAGTGATTTTGGAGCTGAAGAAAATAAAATCTGTCACTATTTTTATTGTTTCCCATCTATTTGCCATGAAGTGATGGGACCAGATCCATGATCTTGGTCTTCTGAATGTTGCGTTTTAAGTCAGCTTCTTCACTCTCCTCTTTCAGTTTCATCAAGAGGCTCTTTAGTTTCTCTTTGATTTCTGCCATGAGGTTGGTGTCATCTGCATATCTGAGGTTATTGATATTTCTCCCAGCAATCTTGATTCCTTCATATGCCTCATGCAGCCTGACATTTCACATGATGTACTCTACATATAAGTTAAATAATCAGGGTGAAAACATACTACTTGTTTCCCAATTTGGAACCAGTCCACTTTTCCATGTCCGGTCCTAACCTTTGCTTCTTGACTTGCATGCAAATTTCTCAGGAGGCAGGTCAGGTGGTCTGGTATTCCAATCTCTTGAAGATGTTTCCACAGTTTGTTGTTATCCACACAATCAAAGGCTTTAGTGTAGTCAATGAAGAAGTAGTAGATGTTTATCTGGAATTCTCTTGCTTTTTCTATGATCCAACAGATGTTGGCAATTTGATCTCTGGTTCCTCTGCCTTTTCTAAATCCAACTTGAACATCTGGAAGTTCTCGGTTCACATACTGTTGAAGCCTAGCTTGGAGAATTTTGAGCAGTACTTTGCTAGCATGTGCAATGAGTGCAATTGTGCAGTAGTTTGAACATTCTTTGGCATTGCCTTTCTTTGGCAATGGAACGAAAACTGACCTTTTCTATTCCTGTGGCCACTGCTGAGTTTTCCAAATTTGCTGGCATATAGAGTGCAGCCCTTTAACAACATCATCTTTTAGGATTTGGAATAGCTCAGCTGAAATTCCATCACCTCCACTAGCTTTATTTGTACTGATGGCTTCCCAAGGTTCACTTTACTTTGCACTCCAAGATTTCTGGCTCTACGTGAGTGATCACACCATCATGGTTATCTGGATCATGAAGATCCCTTTTGTATAGCTCTTTTGTGTATCCTTGTCACTTCTTAATACCTTCTGCTTCTGTCAAATGCATACAATTTCTGTCCTTTATGGAGCCCATCTTTGCATGAAATGTTCCCTTGGTATCTCTAATTTTCTTAAAGAGATCTCTAGTCTTTCCCATTCTATTGTTTTCCTCTACTTCTTTGCATTGATTGCTGAGGAAGGCTTTCTTATCTATCCTTACTTTCTTTGGAACTCTGTATTTAGATAGATATATATTTCCTTTTCTCCTTTGCCTTTTGCTTCGTTCTTTTCCCTGCTATTTGTAAGTCCTCCTCAGACAACCGTTTCCTGTGCAATGTCACAAACCTCACTCCATAGTTCTTCAAGGTCTATCAAATCTAATCCCTTGAATCTATTTGTCACTTCCACTGTATAATCATATGAGAATTCATTTAGGCCATACCTGAATGGGTTAGTGGTTTTCCCTACTTTCTTCAACACTTGCATTGGAGTGTTTGAGTGTCTCGTGCAGAGGCATGGGTCAGCAGTGGCCTGCTGTGGGGTCAGGGGCTCTGACTGAAGCTGACCTGGGTCACCCAGCATGTGGCATAAGCCCTCTTGGAAGAAGTTTCCATTAGCCCCACCATAGAACTGCCAAGCAGAGGACCCGCAAACTGAAGAATGATTATATCAAAGAAATTCTTACACTGTTAAGAAAGTTCTAGGGCCCACAGCATATTTCCCAACCTGGGGATCTGGCAAAGGGACAGAGAATCCCCAGGGAATTTGACTTTGAAAGCCAGCGGTATTTGATTACAGAACTTCCACAGAACTGGGTAAATAAACTCATGAAGGACACAAAACCTTTTGCACTCCAGGAGCCAGGAGAAAGGAACAATGTCTGCACAAGAGACTGAGTCAGACTTACCTGTTAGTGTCCAGGAGTCTTCTGTGGAGACCTGGGTTGCCACTGACCTGCTGCAGGGTTAGGGATACTAAATACAACAGTGATTGCACCATCCTTTTGAAGGACGTCACCATTATCTTCATTACCCCTACCATAGTTTGGCCTCAGGACAAATAACAGGGAGGGAACACAGCCCCACCCATCAACAGAAACTGGATTAAAGATTTACTGAGCATGGCCCTATCCATCAGAACAAGAGCCAATTTCCCCCACAGTCAGTCTCTCCCATCAGGAAGCTTCCATAACCCTCTTATCTTTATCCATCAGAGGGCAGACAGAATGAATTAGGCCTGCATCTTGAAATAAAGACATCTCGGTGAAAATACTCCTTTGTCACTGGTTTCAAACCCTCATTCACAAGTTAGGAGGAATGGGGTAAACCCTTTAAAAGGTAGCTAAGTCTCTCCAAGAAACTTGGAGATACCCATTTTCAGCAATTTGCTCTAGTTTCCTGAAGCTGGCAGAGTCAGAGCAGCTGGTTTAGGAAGCTGTTGTATAGCCACTTCCCCAGCTTCTGCAACTGCTGAGAACAAACCTGGGCTGTATACCTGACCTTTGGGGGATTCTCTCTCTTGCTCACCTACTTGGCCAGCCACAAACTAATTAACCCTAGCCTCCATTTTAAGTACACAAGGCTCTTCTAGGACTTGAAGAATTAATACCTCTATGAAAATGCTCTGTATTGAGGAAATACTTCATTAAATCAGGAGGGTCAAGCATAATCATGAGAAAATCCATTTGAAAAGATAAAACCATTATAGACATAACCAGGAATGGGATACATAGGTAACACCTATCTGAGCATGCCCTAAGTGCTATAATGGACATTTATCTGGAAGCATAGAGATCAGCATACCGATGGACCTTTGTTTTCTGAATTTCATTAGTTCTGGGTTTAGCAGCTACATATCTGGACACCACAATTATGTTTCTGTGCTATGGTTAATCCCAAGATAGTCAAGGACAGCTAATCTGAGACCAGCATAGATATTACCCTTGCTCTCTACCCTCCTTGCCCCCCACCATTTTCTTTTAGAAGAAAAGAAAGCTTTTCTCCTAAAAAAAATAAGAAACAAAACTTCAAGGTTGTCCCTGAAAGCAGGAATTAAGTACGTGACTCATTCTGCTAGATCTTGTGATTCTTGCACCTTCTACCTTCACAGAAGTTACATAAAATTCATATTACTCAGGATAACATTCTGTTACTTGCTTTTTTTCCCATTTAATATTCTGCTTAAAAGGCTATGTATGTTGGTTATATAGAGTCTAGTTCACTCCTTTTAAGTCCTCTTTGGTGTTCCACTGCATAAATAAACCCCAATTTATATATTGATTTCACTACTGATGGAGACATTTGGATTATTTCAAATTTTTCACCTCCACAAACAATATTTCAGGGCTTATTCCTGTGCATGTTTTCTTCTCAATAGGTGAGAGAATTTCAGTAGGGTATATAATGAAAGTGTAATGGCTATGTCACAGATTATGCCTGTGTTCAATTATCCTAGGGTGACTGAAACTTCTAACCTAAGTGATGCTACCACTATACTCTTCAACAGAAATGTATAAGAGTTTTCTTTCTTTGACATCCCACAAATATTTGATATTGCCAGATTCATTTTTATTTTGCTAACCACCTGAGCATTGAAAGAATCTCATTTTTCAAAATTTGCATTTCCCTACAGAAATGCAAAATGGTTGAGTCTTTTCATGTTCATTGGTCATTGTGTTTTTTTTTGTTTGCTAATTCTTCTTTATATCCTTTGCACATATTTCTTTTTCAGCTATTTGTCTTTTATTATTGATTTGTAGCAGTTATTTATATCTTCTCAATACTTTTTTTTGTTATAAAACTTTATTTGAAAGTATCTTCTCATTATCTGTGGATGGTACTCTTTGTTTAGGCATACTTATTGGTCTTATGGATTGCTTTATGTGACACAATTATATTAATAAATATTCTAAGTTTTACTTTGTGTTCTTCTATCCTGTATAGTATTAGAGAATGAATTGCATCCCCATAAGATTTATATGTTGAAGCCCTCATCCTCAATGTGAATATATTTAGAGATAGGGCCTTTAGGAGATAAAGTTTAATAGCTCAAGAGAATAGTCTGCTCAGGCTCTCATAACAAGCCACAGACTGGGTGGCTTAAACAACAAAACTTTACTTCTTAGAGTTATAAAGGCTTGGAAGTCCAAATTCAAGGTGCTGGTAAGTTAGGTTTCATCCTGAGGCCTCTTCTATTGTATAACCGTGGCCTCCATCTTGGAGGCCATGTGCTATCCATGCTATCCATGTGCTATCTTGGTTCCACGTGTTCACAAAGAAAGAGATCGGGCTCTCTAGTGTCTTTTATTATAAGGATACTAATCTTATCAGACCAGGGTCTTACTCTTATGACTTAATCTATTACCTCCTTAAAGGTCCTCTCCCCAAAAACAGTTAAAATGGAAGTTGGAGCTTCAACATATGAATTTTGGGGGACACAAACATTCAGTTCATAACAGGTGGAGCCCTAATCTGATATGACTGGTAGCCTTATAAAAAGATGAAAGATCTCTCCTGTGTCCTCCCTAAAATGAGGAAAGGCCATGTGAGGACAAAGTGCCCATTTGTCATCCAGAAAGACAGCTCTCAACAGAAACCAAATCTGCTAAAAGTTGATCTTGGATTTCTAGACTCTAGAACTGTGAGAAAATAATATTCTATTGTTTAAACCACCTAGTCTACAGTATTTTGTTATAGTAGCCCAAGCTGGCTAATGCATATAGTGGATCCTTCCTTTCACAATACTCAGAAAAATATTTGCTTTAATTACTTTTACTATTTATAAAATCTTGCTTTTCACATGTAGGACATTTGACCAATAACTGACATATATGACATACATACATATGACATATATATATGACATATATGTGCATATATACATATGCATATAGTTATCTCAAAAATAATTACTGACTATGACTAAATGACATCATCATTGACTTGTAAAGTTTCATCTATCTTATATAATAATATCATGATATTTGTATAAAATAGGGTCTATTTCTACTATATATTTTGTTGCATGGGATCATCTATTCATGTATCAATGCTCCTTTGCCTTAAATGTTATCCTAGTAATATTAAGTCTTGATATCTTGCAGGGCAAGAAACTCCAATTCTTGTTATTTCTGTTCTTTGAATAGTTTGGTTATTTTTAGATTTCTGAAAAATTGCTGCTTCTCAAGCTTTAGTGTCCATGTAAAGCATCTGTGGTCTGGATGATTCCAGTAGATCTGGAATAAGGCCTGAGACTCTGCATTTTCTCTCCAGCTCCTAGATTTTGATAGTGAGCAAGACCATATCAGAAATAGTCTGTCAAATTTCATTTTTTAAGTAGTTGAAAAAGTTGAAATATTGATGTGAATTACATTAATCCATAAAATAATTTGGTGCAAAATCATTTTGTTTTTAAATATTGATTCCTTTCATAAAGATATGGGGTACATTTTTTATACGTTTTTGGTATCCATCAATACTGTGTTTTAATTTTCTTCATAAAGGGACACCCATTATTAGAGCTCTATCCAAATACCAAGTGTTTTATATTGCTTTTGAAAATTATGTTATTTTCCCCTATTGTAATATCATCTGAGCCACAAAAAAGCCCTTGTGGCTTGGATAGTAAAAATCTGCCTACAATGTGGGAGACACAGATTTGATCCCTGGATTGGGAATATCCCTTGGAAAAGAGCATGACTACTCACTCCAGTATTCTTGCCTGGATATTGACAAAGGAGCCTGGCAGTGTGCAGTTCATGGGATCACAAAGAGTCGGACACAACTGAGTAACTACCACTTTCACTTTCATTGTAATACATAAATAGGTAAATTGGTAGAATATATGTTACTCATTTTTGTATGCTGATCTCATATTCATAAACCCCAGTGAACTCTCATTAATTCTAGTAGTGAGATAGCTGAAATTTTATTTCCTTGCAATAACCTTGCTTGTGTTTTTTATTAGAGTTATGCTGACCACAGAGAGTGATTATCTTTTATTTTCTACAAATTCCGGGTTATCTGTTATAGACAAATTAATAAAGGTTGTCTAGATCTAGCATCTTACTGCCCTGTCCCCTTTGGGTAGGAATGAAATTGTCAGAAGGTTTTGATTGCTAATATTTTAAAGGTGACAGATTTAGTCATTTCTGTTTTGTTTTGTTTTTTTTTTTACTCAAATTTGTTTGTATATTTTTTTCTGTAGAACAGCTTGTCTCAAAATGTGTTCCAAGAACCCCTGGAGCTTCTGCAGAAATTTTCAGAAGGTCTGTGAGGTAAAAAATATTTTCACAATTAATGCTATACTAAATATTATTTATCTTTTTTCATTATTTTTATCTCATAAGTTTACAGTAGAATATTTCAAGGTTTCAGAGAGAGAGCTGTGATATGTTAGCAGATGTAATGTGATATTAATCCAAATTTTAAAGATACATAGCCAGTATTTTCTCTACTATTTATTGTTTTAGAAAATTACAGCTACTATTTTGCAAAATACATTATTTATATTTATAAATATGCAAGTGTTTTTTATATTATAAAAGTAATTAATACATGTGCTTTAACAATTCTATTTTATTTTCAAACTGCAAATGTTGAAATAAATTGTTTGCATAAATAAAAGCTCTTTGGAGTCTTTGATAATTTTTAGTGCAGAATTCATAAGACCAATATGTTGAAAACTGCTATTATAGAATATTATTTATTACATCTGTAGTTTAAAACTTTATTATCATAAAGGTGTTCATTATTTACTTATCTTTTTGAAACACTGATGTATTAATGACATTTTTAACTGAACTTGACTTGAAGAGTTTATCTTCTTAGACTTCAGATAATAACCTTTTAGTTTTAGTTTTCTTTCTTTTGATGCCTTTTGATTCATTTTCTCCTTTTTATCTTTCTTTTTGGTTTTACTTCTGCATTGTTATTCTAGCTTCATGAACACCAATTAAATCAGACATTTTTAACCTTTCTTTTAAAAGAAATTCCACACAATTCAGTGAGCCAAATTTGTTTTTGACTAGTTATCATTTCTACAAAATTCCAAAAGGCTATATGTTTTTAGAGGAGGATTTTTGTGCTCAGTAAGTTCCGTAACTTTTGTGATTGTCAATTTGGTTTTACTGAATAAAGGCATTTCATTACAACTATTGAGAGTAAAAAAAAAAAATGAGATATATTTTAAAGAAATCTTCAGAAAAATGAGATTAGTCAAGTTAAATCTCACCATCTCATTAAAAAAAAAGCAAAAAAAAACAAACTTTTATTGTACCGTCATGACTCTGTTACTAATGAAATCAGCATTGTCATTAACTTTTCTAATAGCATTCAGAAATGTATTTGTGGCTTGCTACATAAGAATAGCCAGAAGAGATAAGAAAACCTTCCTCAGTGATCAATGCAAAGAAATAGAGGAAAACAACAGAGTGGGAATGGCTAGAGATCTCTTCAAGAAAATTAGAGATACCAAGGGAACATTTTATGCAAAAATGGGCTCAATAAAGGACAGAAATGGTATGGATCTAACAGGAGCAGAAGATATTAAGAAGAGGTGGCAAGAAAACACAGAAGAACTATACAAAAAAGATCTTCCTGACCCACGATGGTGTGATCCCTCACCTAGAGCCAGACATCCTGGAATGTGAAGTCAAGTGGGCCTTAGAAAGCATCACTACGAACAAAGCTAGTGGATGTGATGGAATTCCAGTTGAGCTATTTCAAATCCTGAAAAATGTGCTGTGAAAGTGCTGCACTCAGTATACCAGCAAATTTGGAAAACTCAGCAGTGGCCACAGGACTGGAAAAGGTCCACTTTCATTCCAACCCCTAAGAAAGGCAATCCCAAAGAATGCTCAAACTACCACACAATTGCACTCACCTCACACGCTAGTAAAGTAATGCTCAAAATTCTCCAAGCCAGGCTTCAGCAATACATGAACTGAGAACTTCCAGATGTTCAAGCTGGTTTTAGAAAAGGCAGAGGAACCAGAGATCAAATTGCCAATATCTGCTGGATCATCAAAAAGCAAGAGAGTTCCAGAAAAACATCTATTTCTGCTTGATTGACTATGCCAAAGCCTTTGACTATGTGGATCACAATAAACTGTGGAAAATTCTGAAGGAGATGGGAATATCAGACCACCTGACCTGCCTCCTGAGATACCTGTATGCAGGTCAGGAAGCAACAGTTAGAACTGGACATGGAACAACAGACTGGTTCCAAATAAGAAAAGGAGTACGTCAAGGCTGTATATTGTTACCCTGCTTATTCAACTTATATGCAGACTACATCATGAGAAACACTGGGCTGGATGAAGCACAAGCTGGAATCAAGATTGCCGGGAGAAATATAAATAACCTCAGATATGCAGATGACACCACCCTTATGGCAGAAAGTGAAGAGGAACTAAAGAGCCTCTTGATGAAAGTGAAAGAGGAGAGTGAAAAAGTTGGCTTAAAGCTCAACAATCAGAAAACTAAGATCATGGTATCTGGTCCCATCACCTCATGGGAAATAGATGGGGATACAGTGGAAACAGTGTCAGACTTTATTTTTGGGGGCTCCAAAATCACTGCAGATGGTGACTGCAGCCATGAAATTAAAAGACGCTTACTCCTTGGAAGGAAAGTTATGACCAACCTAGATAGCATATTATAAAGCAGAGACATTACTTTGCCAACAAAAGTCCAACTGGTCAAGGCTATGGTTTTTCCAGTGGTCATGTATGGAAGTAAGAGTTGGACTGTGAAGAAAGCTGAGAGCCAAAAAATTGATGCTTTTGAACTGTGGTGTTGGAGAAGACTCTTGAGAGTCCCTTGGACTTCAAGGAGATCCAACCAGTCCATCCTAAAGATCAGTCCTGGGTGTTCATTGGAAGGACTGATGATGAAGCTGAAACTCCAATATTTTGGCCACCTCATGTGAAGAGTTGACTCATTGGAAAAGGCCCTGATGCTTGGAGGGATTGGGGACAGAAGGAGAAGGGGACGATAGAGGATGAGATGGCTGGATGGCATCACCGACTCAATGGGCATGAGTTTGAGTAAACTCCGGGAGTTTGTGATGGACAGGGAGGCCTGGCGTGCTGCGATTCATAGGGTCGCAAAGAGTCGGACTCGACTGAGCGACTGAACTGAACTGAACATATCTTCAGAGAAGAAAATCACTTTTAGTTTGAAGTCTTCTGTGGTAGTTTAGTTCAGTTCAGTCTCTGATTTCAATTAGCTGATTGCGCCCTTTTAATTTGTAGTTTTAAAATTGATGGTCCTGTATCTAACAATTTGTGATGAATTTTTCCCCATGACAGAAACTGAAGACTGAAACTACTCCCTGTGGTTTCTTTTATTCATTACTCAATGCTTCTGTCAGTGAATGGTACACAGAGTTGAAATTTTTCTAAGCTAACTTAACTTGACTCAGCAGGGTCTGGGGAATCTAGCCACAAGGGATAAAAGGGATAAGGCATGAGATATCATATGCCTATAAGGCAAACACCTGTTTGAATGTCTTTTCTTAACTGACTTTTTGTCAGTTAAAACAATGAAATTCATTTGCATGTGAAACCACAACCTAAGAAGTGAAGGACAGAAAGTCCTGAGAGTTTATTTGATTCTAAATTAATAATACAGGTAAGCCCTATGGGCTAGGGAAAAAAAAAAAAAATGAGATGCCTTAACGAAAGGCCAATTGTTGAGTTGCTTTTTTTTTTCATTTTTGAACTTAGAGAAGGGATATCTTGGAGATGTTATTTAACCTGTTTCCCTAATGCTATATGAATTAACAAATCTACACATCTATTGTGCATTCAGTAGAAAATTAGGGGATCACATGATTCCAGGAGATTTGCCCAAAGAACAATTATGCATTTTCAGCATTAAACATTGTGTGTTTTCTTTGGGCTTTTAATGCCTTCATTTTCAATTTCTGTTTTCTGCCACAGGTGGCGGCAGAGTCTCATGGGTCCAGGGTAGTGAGAATGCTGATGTGAGATCCAAATTGATCACCTCAGCTCAAACATTTTTAAAACATATGTTTATTCTTTTTAATTTTACTCTTAAACTAGGTTTTCTAAACATGAAAATAATATACAATATGGTGTAAATATTTCATACTGAGTAGCAGATAGTGATAATTAGAAGTTGTTTCACTGTGGCACTAGCAACTTCACAGGACAATTCACAGGATATAACATTTAAACTATTTTCTTAAGTATAGATAATTTCTATCCACAATCTGTGTATTTCAAAAATACAATATATATATATATATATATAAATACTGCTGAGCAACTTGATTTTTGAAATTAATATTCTTTCACTTATGCTGTAAAATGGCTACTTCTTATTCCATGAAAGTGAAAGTGAAGTTGCTCAGTCTTGTCTGACTCTTTGCGACCCCATGAACTGTAGCCCACCAGCCTCCCCCATCCACGGGATTCTCCAGGCAAGAATACTGGAGTGGGTCGCCATTTCCTTCTCCAGGGGATCTTCCTGACCCAGGGATCAAACCCAGGACTCCCGCATTGCAGGCAGATGCTTTAACCTCTGAGCCACCAGGGAATGCTTATTCCGTAGTATTCCAAATTAATATATTTAATTAATTACATTTTCTTTTAATTTTATTTTTTTTCCATTTTTCCTTTATTATTTTGCTTGTATTTTTGTTTGTTTTTTAGAGTTTTCAGGGGTTTTGAGTTTTTGTTTTTACTATTTAAAGGAAAATGCAGTAAGCATCAATTCACTTATGTCTTTGGGACCTTGTTTGAATTTAAAAGTAGAATAAATTTCCCAAAGTTGAACTGCTAGCTCTTATGGAGTTTTCATAGGAGAAAGAGGTTGAATGAATTTTAACTTTAACTAATAATGTTCAAGAATGCTTAATTTTCTCAAAAGATAGTCAATATTGATTATAAATCTTAGCTAATATTATAAACTAAAAATGTATGTCTTATTGCTGTTTTAATTTGCATGTTGTAACCGTGAGTGAAGTTGAGAATATTTTCTTGTGTTAACTATTTATATTTATTTTCTTTGAACCAGAAGTTTGAGTTTTATAAGTCATCTTTTACTGTGATAAGCAGTTTTACTTCTCAGTGTTTTCTGACAAAATTTATTTATTTCTCACTTATATTATAAAAGGATATGGGTTTATATTGATTGTTCTGGGATCAGCTCTGTGAGTAAAATAATTTTGGAAACACAGGTTGCAGGCAAGGTCAATATCTAGAATCTGGAATTGTCATACATGAGAAGCTGAGCAAGTGGCCCATGTCAAGATACATTATAACATCTAAAACTGGAAAGATGTGGGAGCATCTAATATGTGACAAAATATCCCCTTAAAATTCCAGTGCCAAATTGGGTCACAAGTTAAGAACAATTTCATTGGGGTTTGGGCACATGAAGAGAATACGGAGAAAAATATTGTGAACACATAATTCAATCTCATTATGTTCTTTATCAATTTTTCTATTGGCCTATTTTATTACTTATGTATTCATAATATATTTTCATATTGAAGAAATATTATTTTATTTGTTATAAATGGTTTTGCTGTTAGTTTTCAAATATCTGTGACTTTATATATATACTTTTACATATTACTTTTATGCTATATATAATTATAAAATATAAAGTTTTACTAATATTTACTTGTATGGCCTCATATTATTTTAGAAAGAATATCCTTACTCCTTGACTATGAAAACAACTGAATAATAAATTCCTAGTAAAAAAATCCTAAAAGATGATGCTGTTAAAGTACTGCACTCAATATGCTAGCAAACATGGAAAACTCAGTAGTGGTCACAGGACTGGAAAAAGTTTTCATTCCAATCCCAAAGAAAGGCAATGCCAAAGAATGTTCAAATTACTGCACAACTGCACTCATTTCACATGCTAGCAAAGTAATGCTCAAAGTTCTCCAAGCTAGGCTCCAACAGTACGTGCACTGAGAACTTCCAGATGTTCAAGCCAGATTTAGAAAAGGCAGAGGAACCAGAGAACAAATCGCCAACATCCACTGAATCATAGAAAAAAGCAAGAGAATTTCAGAAAAGCATCTACTTCTGCTTTATTGACTACACCAAAGCCTTTGACTGTGTGGATCACAACAAACTGTGGAAAGTTCTGAAAAAGATGGGAATACCAGACCACCTTACCTGCCTCCTGAGAAACCAGTATGGAGTTCAAGAAGCGACAGTTAGAATCGAACATGGAACAATGGACTGGTTCCAAATTGGGAAATAAGTATGTCAAAGCTGTATACTGTCACCCTGCTTATTTAATATATATGCAGAGTATATCATGTGAAATGTCAGGCTGGATGAAGCCAAGCTGGAATGAAGATTTCTGGGGAAAATATCAATAACCACAGATATGCAGATGACACCACTCTTATGGCAGAAAGTGAAGATGAACTAA
The DNA here is from genome assembly GCF_023699985.2 of Odocoileus virginianus. Lineage (NCBI taxonomy): Eukaryota > Metazoa > Chordata > Mammalia > Artiodactyla > Cervidae > Odocoileus > Odocoileus virginianus. Next base: position 22,231,610 of record NC_069698.1, read on the forward strand.
AGAGCCTCTTGATGAAAGTAAAAGAAGAGAGTGAAAAAGCTGGCTTAAAATTCAATGTTCAAAAAACTAAGATATTGGCAACCAGTCCCATCACTTTATGGCAAATAGATGGGGAAACAATGGAAACAGTGACAGACTTTATTTTCTTGGTCTCCAAAATCACTGCAGACGGTGACCTCAGCCATGAAACTAAAAGATGCTTGCTCCTTAGAAATAAAGCTATGACCAACTTAGACAGCATATTAAAAAGCAGAGACATAACTTTGCTGACAGAGGTTCAGTCAAAGCTTCTTTGCCATTTAGTCAAAGCTATGGTTTGTCCAGTAGTCATGTATGGATCTGACAGTTGGACTATAAAGAAAGCTGAGCACTGAAGACTTTTGATTTTGAACTGTGGTGTTGGAGAATATTCTTGAGAGTCCCTTGGACTGCAAAGAGATCAAACCAGTCAATCCTCAAGGAATCCTGAATATCGTTGGAAGGACTGATGCTGAATCTGAGGCTCCAATACTTTGGCCACTTGATGCAAAGAACTGACTCAATGGAAAAGACACTGATGTTAGGAAAGATTAAAAGCAGGAGGAGAAGGGGATGACAGAGGATGAGATGGTTGGATGGCATCGCTGACTCTATGGGCATAAGTTTGATCAACTTCAAGGAATTGGTGATAGTCAGGGAAGCCTGGTGTGCTGCAGTCCATAGGGTAGCAAAGAGTTGGACATGAGTGAGTGACTTAACTGAACTGAACTGATTTCTAACACCACCCTCCACCAAGGCAGTAAACTACATTGTACCTGAAAGGAGTCCTGGCATGCTCTAGATTCAGTCCCATCTCTACCTCCCATCAAGGCAGTAGTTTCTGATGCACCCTGGAAGAAGCATCAGCCCACACTTACCACCAGTTTGCCATGTGCCACAACTACTGAGCCAGTGCTTTAGAGCATACAAACCACAGCTGTAGATTCCACGCACCCAACCTAATGAATTCCACACACCTAGAGCCCAGGCTCTGCATTAAGAGAAACTATCACAATAAGAATCCCATGTATTGCTACTAGAGAAAGCCCACATGCAGCAACAAAAACCCAATACAGCCAAATAAATAAATAAATAAATACATTTTTTATTAAAAAAGAAAGAAAGAAAGAAACCTGGGGTAGTAATACTCATATCAGACAAAAGTAGATTTCCAAAGCAAAGACTACAATAAAAGACAAGGAATGGCACTACACATTGTGAATGAGTCTGTCCAAAAGAGGATATAACATTTATGCATCTAACATAGGAGCACCTAAATATGTAAAGCAAATATTAACAGACATTAATAGAGAAATTGACAGTAATACAATACAAGATGCTAATATCATATTTACATAAAAAAAATCATCCTGACCAAACATCAATAAGAAAAAAGTATCCTTGAACAACAAAGTGGACCAGATGGACTTAGTAGAGACCTACAAAAAATAACACATCCATAAACAGCAAAATACATATATTTTTTTCAAGTGCACATGGAAAATTCTCCAGGATAAATCACAGCTAGCCACAAAACACATCTCAGTATATTTAACAAGACTGAAATCATATCAAGCATCTTTTACTATAAAGACATGAAACTAGAAATCAATTCTAGAAAGAAAAAGTGAAAAATGGAAGCATGCAGAGACTAAACAGCATGCTACTAAAATCATCGAATCAATGAAGAAATCAAAGAAGAAATTTTCTAAAAAGCACTTTGTGATATGTGAAAATACAAACACAACTTTCCAAAATGTATGAGACACAGAAAAATCATTTCTAAGAGGAAAACCTATAGTGTACCAGCTTACCTCAAGAAACAAGAAAAATCTCAAATAAACCACATGACTTTACACCTAAGTGAAATTAAAAAAAGAATCCACAAAGTCCAAAGTTACTAGAAGGGAATAGTATAGATCAGAGCAGAATTAAATAAAATAGAAACCAAAAGAAAATGAAAAAAGATCGATGAAACTATCAAAGAAACAGTCATAAGAGAAAGCTATAATTAAAGGCCAAAAAATTGGACAACCTGAAAAATATGAATATTCCAAATCAGAATATTCCAACTATTCCAAATCAGGAAGAAATAGGAAACCTGAACAGACCAACACTACTAATGAATTTAATCATTAATTTAAAAGCTCTCAAGAAACAGAAGTCCAGAACTGGACAACTTCCTCATAAGGTAATTTGATTAAACAGTAAAGTACAATTAATACCTGTTCTTCTCAAACTATTCCAAAAAATGGAAGAGGAGGAAACATTTTAAAACTCATTATAAAAGTCCTGCATTACTCTGAAACCATAAACAGAAAATAGACACTAAAATGTAAGAAATTACAGGTCAATATCCCTGATGAATTTAGATGCAAAAATTTAAACAAAATATTACTAAACCAAATTCAATAATAAATTAAAAGGATTACACATCATTACAAAGTGAGATTTAGTTCAGGGATACAAGGATGGTTCAATATCCATAAGAAATCAAAATGACATACCATATTGGATGGCATCACTGACTCAATGGACATGAGTTTGAGTAAACTCCTAGAGGTGGTGATGGACAGGCAAGCCTGGTGTGCTGCAGTCCATGGGGTCATGAAGAGTCGGATACAACTGAGTGACTGAACTGAGCTGAACTGATTAATGAAAGAAGGATAAGACACATAGTCATATCAACAGATGCAAAAAATATTGACAAAATTCAACATCAATTTATGATTTAAAATCCTCAGTAAGATGCATAGGAGGAACATATGGCAGTATAAATATGTCATTTATGACAAACCCTCAGTTAACATATTCAGTGATGAAAACTGAAAGCTTTTCCTCCAGTATCAGTAACAAGAGGTACATATTCCCAACTTTTATTTAACAGTTTAACATAATATCAGAAACTCTAATCACAGCAAGAAGACAAGAAAGGGAAATAAAAGCTATTCAAATTATAAAGGAAAAAGTAGAACTGTCACTATTTTCAGATGGCACGTTCTATGTGTAGAAAATCCTAAAATCTCTACCAAAGAATTAGAAGTAGTAAATGAATTATGGAAAGTTGATGGATACAAAATTAATATAACAATATATGTTGCATTTCTATAAATTCATAATGAACTAGTATAAACAAAAATTAACAGTACAATTAGCAATTATAACAACAAGAATAAAAGCCCAAGATTAAACTTAACCAAAGTTGTGAAAAATCTGTACACTGAAAGTTATGACACTGATGAAATAATTTGAAGATAACACAAATAATGGAAAGATATGCCATGATCATGAATCAGAAGAATTAATATTGTTAACTGCTTCACAGTGAAGTTCTGTCAAACAGTAAAATAAGAACTACAATCTCTATCAAAAAACCCATGACCTTTTTCAAAGAACTAAATAAATAATCCTTACATTTGTATGAAACTGCAAAAAAATCTGAATTACCAAGGCAATTGTGAGAAAAAGTTAAAAGCTAGGAGTATTATGTTCCCTGATTTTAAACTATACTACAAAGCTATAATAATCAAATACTAACCAAATAATAATATAATAATCAAAACAGTATCATACTGGCACAAAAAGAGATGATGTATAGGTCAGTGGAAAAGATAGACACCACAGAAGTAATCTCCTACATATATGATCAATTGATCTACCACAAAGGAAGTATACATATAGTGGAGAAAAGACAGAATCTTCATAAGTGGTATTGGCAAACTGGACAACTACATGTAAAAAAATGAAACTAAGCCATTTTCTTATATTACATTCAAAAATAAATTCAAGTGACTAAAGACAAATATAAAACCTGCAACAATTAAACTAAATGAAAATATAGAGATTATGTTTTTTTTTTTTTTTTTAATTCATCTTAGCAATATTTTTTGAACATGTCTCCTCAGGCAAGTACAACAGAAGCAAAAATAAACAAATGATTATATAAAAGAAAAAGAATATTTTACAGAAAAAGAAACCTCAAAAATAGGCCACCTAGTGAATGAGAGAAGATAATTGCAAATGATATGTCTGATAAGTGTTTAGAATCCAAAATATATAAAAAACATACAATCCAATATCAAAGAAATTAACAATCCAATTAAAAAATGGAGAGGACCTGAATAAACATTCTTACAAAAAAGGTACAGACGGCCAACATCTGCAACAAAAGATGCTCAACATTACTAATCATTAGGAAAATGCAAATCAAAACCATGAAGTATCCCTTCACAACTGCTGGGATGGCTATGATTAAAAAGACAAGAGATAGCAAATATTGACAAGGATGTAGAGAAAAAGGAACCCTAGTGTGCTATTGATGGGAAGGTAAATTGGTACAGCCACTATGGAAAAGAGTAGAGATTTCTCTCAAAAAATTAAAGATCTAGGAAATCTTGAGTGTCTATTTGAAGAAAACAAAAACATTAAGTTAAAGAATATATGCACCCCTATGGTATGCACCCCTATTAATAATATCAATAATTATTAATTATTAAACCCCCTATTAATATATATATATGCCCCATTATATTATTATTTACAAAATCAAGACATGGAAACCATCTAAGTAGTGTTCACCGACAGATAAATAGTTTAATAAAAGATATGAGTCACCTGGGTAAAATGTACAGTCCAGAATACTGCCAATACTATTATAATACCTATGTATGGTGTGTCAATTATATTTCAATACAAAAATAAATAATTTTTAAAAAGCAGAATTTTATCTTCATTTTTAGATTTGAACATTCCTGCTACGTATGCCTGGTCACTTTAAGTGGCCAGTGGCTGACTGAGCAGTTTTAGAAATCATCAAAAGAAATTTAGCTTTGCTTGGAAAGAATGTTTTCTTTCATTTCCTGCTGTTGCTATCCATTTTCCTGGTAAAGAAAATATATTTGTGAGATTCTAGTGATGTGTGTGTGCACTTTATAAAGATAGGAGCTAAGATATCTACCCTGTTTATTTGCCATTTAATACCCTACAATCCTATGAAGTAGGAGGTCTTGTCTCCCCCTTTATCATTCTGTTTAGGAATCCAAAATGTGAATTAAGAAACACATGTATTAACAGAAAACAAAAATGTAAATTGGAGAGTATATTAAAGACTAGAGTGAAGAGTTTAATGGCTTGTTCCATCACTGTGGGCCAAAGTAGACAGCTGAAGAGTATCATCAATTATTTTAGCTTATCTTATTTCTTCAAACTGACAAAACAAAGTGGTTCTAAAAGCAATCTGTTTTTTTAAGAAACTTTTTAAACAGATAAATTATTCAGTCATTGGATCATTTATCCAGGAAAACCTGTGCATGGAATTATGTTTCATTTGACCTTGAATTATATGGTGGAAGTGAGAAATAGATTTCGGAGACTAGATCTGATAGAAAGAGTGCCTGATGAACTATGGGTGGCGATTCATGACATTGTACAGGAGATAGGGATCAAGACCATCCCCAAGAAAAAGAAATGCAAAAAAGCAAAATGGCTGTCTGAGGAGGCCATGCAAATAGTTGTGAAAAGAAGAGAAGTGAAAAGCAAAGGAGAAACACAAAGATATTCCCATTTGAATGCAGAGTTCCAAAGAATAGCAAAGAGAGATAAGAAAACCTTCCTTAGCGATCAGTGCAAAGAAATAGAGGAAAGCAATAGAATGGGAAACACTAAAGATTTCTTCAAGAAAATTAGAGATACCAAGGGAACATTTCATGCAAAAATGGGCTCAATAAAGGACATAAAAGGTATGGACCTAACAGAAGCAGAAGATATTAAGAAGAGGTGGCAATATGACCCAGCAATACCACTTCTAGGCATACACACTGAGAAAACCAGATCCGAAAGTGACACATGCACCCCAATGTTCATCGCAGCACTGTTTATAATAGCCAGGACATGGAAGCAACCTAGATGCCCATCAGCAGACGAATGGATGAGGAAGCTGTGGTACATATACACCATGGAATATTACTCAGCCATTAAAAAGAATTCATTTGAATCAGTTCTAATGAGATGGGTGAAACTGGAGCCCATTATACAGAGTGAAGTAAGCCAGAAAGATAAAGACCATTACAGTATACTAACACATATATATGGAATTTAGAAAGATGGTAATGATAACCCTATATGCAAAAAAAAAGAAAAAGAGACTCAGATGGATAGAACAGACTTGTGGACTCTGTGGGAGAAGGTGAGGATGGGATGTTTCAAGAGAACAGCATCGAAACATGTATATCTAGGGTGAAGCAGATCACCAGCCCAGGTTGGATGCATGAGACAACTGCTCAGGCCTGGTGCACTGGGAAGACCCAGAGGGATGGGGTGGAGAGGGAGGTGGGAGGAGGGACCGGGATGGGGAATACATGTAAATCCATGCCTAATTCATTTCAATGTATGACAAAAACCACTGCAATGTTGTAAAGTAATTAGCCTCCAACTAATAAAAATAAATGGGAAAAAAAAAAAAAGAAGAGGTGGCAAGAACACACAGAAGAACTGTACAAAAAAGATCTTCATGACCCAGATAATCACGATGGTGTGATCACTCACCTAGAGCCAGATATGCTGGAATGTGAAGTCAGGTGGGCCTTAGAATGCATCCTTACAAACAAAGCTAATGGGGGTGATGGAACTACAGTAGAGCTATTCCAAATGCTAAAAGATGACGCTGTGAAAGTACTGCACTCAATATGTCAGCAAATCTGGAAAACTCAGCAGTGGCCATAGGGCAGAAAAAGGGCTGTTTTCATTCCAATCCCAAAGAAAGTCAATGCCAAAGAATGCTCAAACTATCACACAATTCCACTCATCTCAAACGCTAGTGAAGTAGTGCTCAGAATTCTCCAAGCCAGGCTTCAGCAATACGTGAAACATGAACTTCCAGACGTTCAACCTGGTTTGAAAAAGGCAGAGGAACCAGAGATCAAATTGGCAACATCCACTGGATCAGCGAAAAAGCAAGAGAGTTCCAGAAAAACAGCTATTTCTGCTTGATTGACTATGCCAAAGCTTTTGACTGTGTGGATCACAATAAACTGTGGAAAATTCTGAAAGAGATGGGAATGCCAGACCAGCTGACCTACCTCTTGAGAAACCTGTATGTAGGTCAGAAAGCAACAGTTAGAACTGGACATGGAACAACAGACTGGTTCTAAGCAGGAAATGGAGTATGTCAAGGCTGCATACTGTCAGGCTCCTTATTTAACTTACATGCAGAGTACATCATGAGAAACGCTGGGCTGGAGGAAGCACAAGCTGGAATCAAGATTGTTGGGAGAAATATCAATAACCTCAGATATGCAGATGACACCACCCTTATGGCAGAAAGTGAAGAACTAAAGAGCCTCTTTATGAAAGTGAAACAGGAGAATGAAAACGTTGGCTTAAAACTCAAAATTGAGAAAACTAAGATCATGACATCCAGTCCCATCACTTTATGGCAAATAGATGGGGAAACAGTGGAAACAGTGGCTGACTTTATTTTTCTAGGCTCCAAAATCACTGCAGATAGTGATTGCAGCCATGAAATTAAAAGATGCTTTCTCCTTGAAAGGAAAGTTATGACCAACCTAGACAGCATATTAAAAAGCAGAGACATTACTTAGTCAATAAAGGTCCATCTAGTCAAGGCTGTGGTTTTTCCATTGATCATGTATGGATGTGAGAGTTAGACTGTGAAAAAAGCTGAGCGCGGAAGAATTGATGCTTTTGAACTGTGGTTTTGGAGAAGACTCTTGAGAGTCCCTTGGATTGCAAGGAGATCCAACCAGTCCATCATGAAGGAGATCAGTCCTGGTTGTTCACTGGAAGGACTGATGTTGAAGCTGAAACTCCAATACTTTGGCCACCTGATGCGAAGAGCTGACTCATTTGAAAATACCCTGATGCTGGCAAAGATTGAAGGCAGGAGGAAAAGGCAACAACAGAGGATGAGATGGGTAGATGGCATCACTGACTCAATGGACGTGTTTGGGTAAATTCCGGGAATTGGTGATAGACAGGGAGGCCTGGCGCACTGTGGTTCACGTGGTCGCAGAGAGTTGGACATGACTTAGCTACTGAAAGGGACTGACTGACAAACTTGAGTGTTATGTGTTCAAGTGGAACTTTTGCATGTGCAAATAATAAAATGTTGAAAATAGTTGGTGGGGAAGGGTTTCTTTTATACACTCTGGGTATTTGGTATCCTTTCCAAAAACAAAACAAGACAAAACAAACAACCAACACTTCCTTGGAAGGTGGATGTACAGGAAGTATATTTACAAGTGTCAAAAAATTCTAATACAAAAATCCAAGTCACCATTAAGAAGGAATTTGAAGTGGGACTACATTCTATCTTTTTGTAAATGAGAATTCATTATATGATGCAAAAAGCCCATAATAATTAATATACTGGACATATAAAATGTGCTAGATTCTTTTTATTTAAGTGAAATGATAGCCAGTAAAACCTACTTTATATGGGCATTTTTATTAATTTATACTTAGTTTATATACCCATGTTATAGAAGCAAAAGCTTTTTCCATTTGTTTGTTTATCATATTTCTATAAATTATAAGGTGAATTGATAGAAATATAATAAATGTAATAAGCTCCAAAAAATAACATTTCCTATTAAAGAGATGATGACAAAGACTAAAATTATTTGCTAGCCTTTAACTTGTTATAAAATAGCCTATCCCTAAGATGAATTTGAACCTACTGTGACTTACAAAATAACTGAATGTACAACCAACTCTTTAAAGGTCACAGAGAAATGAAAAGGGGTGGTTGGGTAAGATGGTGAAATACCTTTCTTTTCTTTTTTTTTTTTTTTAGGGTATGAGTTTTTCTGTAACGCCTTAGAAAAACCTTTGGCCCAGAAAGTTGAGTAGGGATTAAGTTCTTGCAGGGGAAAAAAAAAAAAATTGTTCCCTTAAGGTATTATAAGGATCCCAGCTGTTAGGGTACATACTCCTTGGTTATGATTGGTACTGAAATGTCAAAGCTCAAAATTCCAAACCATTAAATTGCCTGCCTTAATCAGGTAAGCATGTCTACTCTCATTTATCTGGATCAGCCAAGAACTGCCTGAGTTTCTTTCATCCTTTTGGCTGGGTAGACACCTCCTCCTGTCCTTCAGTTGTGTAGTTTATGTTTTTGTTTTCCCCAAAGAAAGTCAGTTATTTTTCCCCTATTATACTTATTTATCAAACCTTTACTTATAAAATTCTTATGTGTTAACTATATAGAGAATGAGGAAAAGAAATATGACCACTGAATTGATCCAACAAGAGTATATTTTCTGTATCTAAATGTTTCAGAAGAGAATCACATATACACAAAACATTTTAATATTGATTCATAAAGTAGTTTATACAGTATAAAAGATAGTAATCTCTCTCTCTCTCTCTCTATATATATATATATGTATATATATATATGTATTTATATACACATTCATGTGACATAGATGTCTGTATGTGCAAACATATAGATACATATATATACAGAGAATTAATAGCATGCTAGGCAGGCCTTAATTGAAAAGGAAATGGCAACCCACCCCAGTATTCTTGCCTGGAGAAACCCATGAAAGGAAGAGCCTGGCAGGCTATAGTCCATGTGGTTGCAAGAATTGGACATGACTTAGCGAGTAAACCACCACCACACCAGGCAGTCCTTGAATGCTATTTCGGTCCAGTTCAATTCAGTCACTCAATAGTGTCTGACTCTTTGCAACCCCATGGACTGCAACACACCAGTCCTCCCTGTCCATTACCAACTCCTGGAGTTTACACAAACTCACGTCCATTGAGTTGGTGATGCCATCCAGCCATCTCATACTCTGTTGTCCACTTCTCCTCCTGCCTTCAATCTTTCCCAGCATCAGGGTCTTTTCAAATAAGTCAGCACTTCTCATCAGGTGGCCAAAGTATTGGAACTTCAGCTTCAACATCAGTCCTTCCAATGAACACCCAGGAATGATCTCCTTTAGGATGGACTGGTTGGGTCTCCTGGCAGTCCAAGGGACTCTCAAGAGTCTTCTCCAACACCACAGTTCAAAAGCATCAATTCTTCAGCACTCAGCTTCCTTTACAGTTCAACTCTCACATCCATACATGACTACTGGAAAAACCATAGCCTTGACTAGATGGACCTTTGTTGACAAAGTAATATCTCTGTTTTTTAATACACTGTCTAAGTTGGTCGTAACTTTCCTTCCAAAGAGTAAGCGCCTTTTAATTTCATGACTGCAATCACCATCGGCAGTGATTTTGGAGCCTAGAAAAATAAAGTCAGCCACTGTTTCCACTGTTTCCCCATCTATTTGCCATGAAATGATGGGACCAGATGCCATGATCTTAGTTTTCTGAATGTTGAGCTTTAAGTCAACTTTTTCATTTTCGTCTTTCACTTTCATCAAGAGGCTCTTTATTTCTTCTTCACTTTCTGCCACAAGGGTGGTGTCATCTGCATATCTGAGGTTATTGATATTTCTCCCTACAGTCTTGATTCCAGCTTGTGCTTCATCCAGCCCAGCGATTCTCATGATGTACTCTGCATATAAGTTAAATAAGCAGGGTGACAATATACAGCCTTGATACTCCATTTCCTACTTGGAACCAGTCTGTTGTTCCATGTCCAGTTCTAACTGTTGCTTTCTGACCTGCATACAGGTTTCTCAAGAGGTAGGTCAGGTGGTCTGGCATTCCCATCTCCTTCATAATTTTCCACAGTTTATTGTGATCCACACAGTCAAAGGCTTTGGCATAGTCAGTCAAGCAGAAATAGCTGTTTTTCTGGAACTCTCTTGCTTTTTCGCTGATCCAGTGGATGTTGGCAATTTGATCTCTGGTTCTTCTGCCCTTTCTAAACCAGCTTGAACATCTGGAAATTCATGGTTCACATATTGCTGAAATCTGACTTGGAGAATTTTGGGCATTTCTTTAGTAACGTGTGAGATGAGTGGAATTGTGTGGTAGTTTGAGCATTCCTTGGCATTGCCTTTCTTTGTGATTGGAATGAAAACTGACCTTTTCCATGTGTCCACTGCTGAGTTTTCTGAATTTGCTGGTATATTGAATGCAGCACTTTCAAAGCATCATCCTTCAGGATTTGAAATAGCTCTACTTGAATTCCATCACCTCCACTAGCTTTGTTTGAATGCTATTTACATGGGATATACATATACACACATATATATATATGTATATATGTATGTATGTATGTATGTATATTAGACTTGATTCTTCACTAGGCTAATGTGTTTTATACTTTCAAAAATTTGGTCATAACAGGCAGTTTGACTTATAATTAAAAAAAAAAAAAAGACTTGTTTGCTGATTCATCTCAATGATGTCTGAAGACTTTGTTCCCCCTGTTCTATAACAGGCATGCCAATTGTTTGAAACATTTGGCACACATTATTAATTATCTAAAACAGAAAGTTTGCATAAAAAAATCAACTCCACTCTTTCTCTCTGTTGTCCTATAAACCAGTGCACTTTAATGTGCACAACCTGGGGAGTTTGTTAAAAAGAAAATTATAATTCAGGGAGTACTGGGTAGGCCCTGAGATTCTCTGGGTTTGGTTTAATCACTGAGTTATGTCTGACTTTTTGTGATCTCATGGACTGTAGCCCACCAGGCTCATCTGTACATGGGGTTTCCCAAGCAAGAATACTAGAGTGAGTTGCATTTCCTTCTCCAGGGGATCTTCCTGAACCAGGGATCAAACCACATTTTCTGCATCTCTGGATTGCCAGGCAGATTCTTTATCACTGAGCCACCTGGGAAACCACAAATTCCTATGTCAGCTGCTGCTGTTGTGTGGATCATACTTTGAGGAATGAGGCTGTAAGTTGTGTTTTAAAGAATTCTTTCCTCTTCCTGTATACAACCCTGTGTGAATTTCAGTCTTCTGGTTGGCTGTAAGTTTTTGAAAGTCTACTGCTGCTGCTAAGACACTTCAGTCGTGTCTGACTGTTTGCACCGCTATGGACTATAGCCAGCTAGGCTCCTCTGTCCCTGGTTTTCTCCAGGCAAGAATATTGGAGTGGGTTGCCATGCCCTCTTCCAGGGGATCTTCCCCATCCAGGGATCCAACATGTGTCTCCTGTGGCTCCTTCACTGCAGTCGAATTCTTTACTGCTGAGCCACCGGGGAAGTCCAAAAAGTCTACTAGGCTAGTTCAAAGAAATCTTCTATCTGATTAAGCTGCTCTCTCCCCAAAGAACAGCTCTTATTCACCTTAGGTTACTGGAAGTGGGATTGTTGGGTATCAGGCATTAGTTTCATTTCCTCCAGACTCAGAGATAATAATGCAAGGGGTCAGCAGCAGCAAAATGCCTTTAAGATTATACAGAGAGGAAAAGAAATAGGAAAAAATAATTACTTACGGTGATATTTTGAAATCATAATGGAGTAATCCTAGTTCAGGCAAACATAACAGAGATGGGTGGCCATTGAGGATCTGGTCTGAGACATATTTTTGCACCACATAAAACTTGGACTTTCTGAACTATGCCAAATCACAACCTTTCAAGAACACCAGTCATTTTTGTTCAAAAATTATTAACCTATTACTAACCAATTACTAGTGCCCGTTTGTGTGTCAGGTACCCACATGTTTTTTCGATTGTGGGTTTCTCAAAAAATACATTTTTGGCTGTAGTCCATATTGTTAAACACTTGTGTAGATTTTATCCCTAAAATCACAGCAAATCTGTTTGTGAAACCAAGGAAGAAATTCAGAGTACCTCATATGAAAGGTGGGCTGATACCCCCAGCACAATTCATCTAAACTGCATACTTCTACAATGGACTTGTTTTGATGGACATTTATGGGAGATATGATTTTCTCAGGCTCTTTGGTCATTCTAAAATATCCAACCTTGTCTTATAGTCTGACCACATACTTTGTTGTTGTTCAGTTGCTCAGTCATGTGTGACTCTTTGTGACCCCATGGACTTCAACAAGTCAGGCTTCTCTGTCCTGCACCATCTCCTGGAACTTGCTCAAACTCACGTCCACTGAGTCAGTGATGCCATCCAATCATCTCGTCCTTTGCCATCCCCTTCTCCTCCTGCTTTCAATCCTTCCCACTTGCTAACATTTGCCAATTTTCTTCTTTCATCCAGGCTCTGCATCATCTGGCCAGACTCTTAGCAACTACATAAAATGCTGTAGTTCATGAAATAACTGCTGCAGCCATGAAATAAAAAGATACTTGCTTCTTGGAAGAAAAAATTATGACAAATCTAGATAGCATATTGAAAAGCAGAGACATTACTTTGCCAACAAAGGTCTGTCTAGTCAAGGCTATGGTTTTTCCAGTAGTCATATATGGATGTGAGAGCTGGACTATAAAGAAAGCTGAGTGCTGAAGAATTGATGCTTTTTGAACTGTGGTGTTGGAGAAGACTCTTGAGAGTCCCTTGGACTGCAAAGAGATCCAACCAGTCCATCCTAAAGGAAATCAGTCCTGGGTGTTCATTGTAAAGACTAATGTTGAAGCTGAAACTCTAATACTTTGGCCACCTGATGTGAAGAGCTGACTCATTTGAAAAGACCCTGATGCTGGGAAAGATTGAGGGCAGGAGGAGAAGAGGACAACAGAGGATGAGATGGTTGGATGACATCACTGACTCAAAGGACATGAGTTTGAGTAAACTCCAGTAATTGGTGATGGACAGGGAGGCCTGGCGTGCTGCGATTCATGGGGTTGCAAAGAGTCGGACATGACTGAGGAACTGAGCTGAGTTCATGAACTTTAGTTTAAAAGTTTTGATTTCTCAATGTCATTTAGTATAGATCAGATATGGGCCCATCAAACTGTTTGGACCTTCCTTTATCCAAAATTAGCAAACTGTCTCATAAACTCTACATGTCAACAAATTCCAGATGTGAGAAAATTGTGCCTCATTCATCTTTGTTGTGTGTGTGTTAGTTGCTCAGTTGTGTCCGACTCTTTGCAACCCAATAGAATGTAACTCACCAGGCTCCTCTGTCCATGGAATTCTCCAGGCAAGAATACTAGACTGGGTTGATATTTCCTCCTCCAGGGGATCTTTCCAACCCAGGGGTTGAAACTAGGTCTCCCTAATTGCAGGCAGACTTTACTATCTGAGCCACCAGGGAAGCCCATCTTTGTTGAGCATCTTCCAAATCCTATTCCTATAAATTTGCCACATATGTTTTAAAAATGAAATTGGCAAAAATCCTTAAATTCTTTATGAATGTAGCATTTTTATTTCTTGCTCTTTTTATAAATTTTACCAGAATCTCCCACTCAACTCAAGGTCATGTTAACTGTATTCTATTTATTTACTATTCTATATTCAATCACTGAGGAGACATTTCTCCACTTAGGAATGCCTTCAGTCAAGGATGACGCTATTTCTGAAAGAGGTGCACAGTGGGATGTGTTTCATTGGAAATTTGGGGATCAGCCTATTTCCTTTCTTTCAATTATTCTGCAGTATCCTCATAACAGCAAAAGTCTAATCATTTCTGACCAATGCCTTAACTTTTACATAAGAGATATGGTAAAGCTGTAATTCAGCTGGTACTGTAATTCTGCAAGTTTAAGACCAGTATCTAGATCTGGTCTTCATTGATTTCCATTCTCAGCAGTGCCCTAGTCTTCAATAGGTCACAACCAACTGTTATGTTATCTCTCTCATTAGGATATAATTTAGGAATTTCATTTGCCATTTATTTAGTTTCATTTATCAAATACTGTATGAAATATTTTTAACTTCTCCATAGTAGAGAGAATCTAAGTCCCCTAGTTTTATCCTAACTCATAGACAGTTGTTTGCTTTCACAGCACCCATTCCCCAGTACTTCCTTTCCTAGATGCACCAACAGTTCAATTTCCCATTAAGTCCTTGCATTATACAGAAGCTGACTTCATTCCAGTTCTGGACAAGAGCTCTGATTTTCCTTACACAATCAGTACATTTCATCCCCCTAACAACATTCCAACTTAGTCATGGGTGGATATGTAGCATTGTCCTTTAGGTTGAATACAAAGATTAATATTGGAACACTGGGAAAATGATATACTCATATGAAGGTTAGAGTTGCTTGGTTATTTTTTTGTGTGTGTGCAACTAGAGAAGCATAGTAAGAAAAAAAAGCTACACATAAGACAGAAGCAAGAGGAGAAATGCTCAGACAAGTGGCATCTGGAGCCCAACAATGTGTGAAGATTGTTCTATCACTTTTGATCTTTACAGTTACACCCCATACTTCCTAATCCCCACCCTAAAAAGACATCTTATTAAGTCAAATGGAATTGGAGTCTCTATGGCATAAGATAATAAAGATTATTACTGCTATATCCTCAATGAGGACATGGTTCTAAGTAATCACAAGCAATAACTTCATATGCTAGTTTATCACTGAATCCTATGGAAACTTAGAAAATTATCCTACAACATAAACAGATATTTTGTTTTCTCTCATTCTAACTTAGCTTAATGAACAATTCTAAATACCTTGTCTTCTTAATTTTTTTAAACTCATTTACTGTATTTGTCATGACTATAGAGTCATGAACATAGAAAGTTTAAACTGTTTTAAGCAAAAAGAGGGAATTATAATCATGTCTTATGAAAGTTCATAATAACAGAACTGATTTCATGGGATCACAAAGAGTTGGATACAACTTAGCAACTGAACAACAACCAAAAGTCACAAATAGGTGTCAAGAGTTAAAATGATATTACAACTTTCTCTTGTTCATCTCTAGCATCTCTCAGTTTTCCAGCTTTCTTCATTGGACTTTCTCCTAACTGTGATTTATTCTTGACTGAGTTAGATGGTGACTGGTTCCACTGTGTTTATAATCAGTTACTCTAGCCAGGAATTTGAACTGTCTGCATTAAATCGGTTTTAGATACATGTGCACAGATGGAGCAATAGATTGGGGGAAAGTCCCACTGAAACAACACATACTAAAACATGGGAAGAAATAGTTTGCCAAAGGAAAATGTATGTGGTGATACCTTAAATTTAAATTGTGATTGTGTTACAAACTTTTGGTGTGTATGTAATTTAGATTATATTTTAGAAGAAAAAGAATGGAGAGAGAGCTTTTAAAACATTCTCCTATTCTTTGGGTCTGTTTCTCCCACTCTCTGTGTCTGATCCTGCGAGAAATACCGTATGCAGAGATAGGCTTAGGAACTGACAGAATGCATTTTAAGATGAGTTCACTGGCAGCCAACTATTCACATTCCCACACCCTCCACTGCAGGGAGTTTGAGGGATTTGGGGCTGATTAAGGATAAAAACATGACCACGAGATGGCAGTAGTACACACAGACTGTATATGAGTGCTTTAGCAGGTTTCACTCATAGAAGGAGATCATCAAGGAGGGCATGGAAACCCATGGCAGTATTCTTGCCTGGAGAATCCCACGGATGGAGGATCCTTGTGGGTTACAGTCCATAGGGTCCAAAAAGTAGGACACAGCTGAAGTGACTCAGCCCCATGCATGCTGAGGCTATGGTAGGGGCATCACTATTCAGAAGGGGAGAAAGCCGAGGGAACTACCTAAGAAAGGGAAGTTAGAATGGGAACGTGCATGTCTAGATAATGTCACTAGAAGTGTTTCGTGGAGCTTCCGGGTCTGAGAATTCCAAAAGGGAAGCAGTGACTTGATCTCTTTATGACTCTGCAGTTAATTTGACTACAGTTAATGAGTGTTAGGCATAGTTTCATGGGTTATACAAAACAAACAGGCTCTACATGGCTAAATGTAGTTATTTGGGCTGTGTTTAAAATAATTGGGTGTGTAAAAATCTGCATTCACCAGGCTTCTGAGCTAACAAGCCTTAGCATGCTGTGAAGAAGTAAACAACCTAGAAGCAACACACAGAGGACATCTTTGGCTCATTTATATAACACCCACCAAATGCCATTATGAGGAGAGTGTGCTTATGAAATGTGAAAAGCAAGGTGGAATTTTTGAATCCCACCAGATGTTTCATTAAATTCACTTGGAGCCATTCTTTTTGCAACCCTTCTACTGTATTTGGTAAATCATTCTTACTGATTTATTTCTTCTTAAAAGTCCCCTCTAATCACATCTCTGCTGTAAATGTATGCCTTTTTGTATTTTTGTTTCAGTTTTCTTGTTGTTATTGTTTTAACCTGAGCATTGGAGAGAATAAAAGGCAAACATAAAATCACAATCAACTAATCTACTGAATGAATGGAAACTAAGTATTTCAACAAATATTTAATACCCCCCATGTGCACAGCAGTAATCAAAAACCATTAAATACCTTGTTCTTATAGGCATGTCGGTATAGTGGATTGCAAATGTTTAGTCTGGATTTAAATACAGGAATCAGAATATCTCTACTTACTGAGCAAATGGAGGTAATTTTTACAAATCTTCTAGAGTATCTCAAGTAAATAAAAAACTTATCAATTAGATTAATTATATTTATTTAATATAGCCTACTTAATTTTTATAAGAATGTTTCTGGTCTTATAGTCAGTATTTAATTCTTTAGATTAATAACTCATTCTTGAATCACAATTCCATTAAGATCCTTACTCTTGAAATTATTTTTCATCTTATTTACTAAAGGCTGGAATATACTTAAAGGTACTCCTTTAGTCAAATATTATATATCCTAGGATGACATGCACACATTTTCTCAAGGTTTCTACAATATCCACAGTATAGTGAAGTATTTATTTGTTGATGATTGCTAAATGAGGAATCAAATTTCATTTTAATGCTTTCTTGAGTTGACAGCAATAGTAATTTATTAATCATTATTATTTTTGCATAAATAAAGTTGCACATTTAGGTATAATTTAATCCTTACACTCCTCTGTATTTCCTACACAACAATAAACATTTTTAGAATTCAAATTCAGTAGTTACTCCCTGTCATTTCTTTCTGACTGGGTTATCTGTATACTGGGAAAGTTTTACTTGTAAAAAAAAATTGGCTCAATTTGGCTTAATCAATAAAAAAAAAATTATTATTTCACATAATCAGAAAGTGAAGATACAAGATAGACCACTCTTATAGCAGAAAGTGAAGAAGAACTAAAGAGCCTCTTGATGAAAGTGAAAGAGAAGAGTAAAAAAGTTGGCTTAAAGCTCAACATTCAGAAAACTAAGATCATGGCATCTGGTCCCATCACTTCATGGCAAATAGGCAAACAGTGGAAACAGTGGCTGACTTTATTTTTGGGGGCTCCAAAACCGCTGCAGATGGTGACTACAACCATGAAATTAAAAGATGCTTACTCCTTGGAAAGAAAGTTATGACCAACCTAGACAGCGTATTAAAAAGCAGAGACATTACTTTGTCAACAAAGGTCCGTTTAGTCAAGGCTATGGTTTTTCCAGTAGTCACGTATGGATGTGAGAGTTGGACTATAAAGAAAACTGAGTGCCAAAGAATTGGTGCTTTTGAATTGTGGTATTGAAGAAGACTCTTGAGAGTCCCTTGGACTGCAAGGAGATCCAACCAGTCCATCCTAAAGGAGATCGGCCCTAAATATTCACTGGAAGGACTCATGCTGAAGCTGAAACTTCAATACTTTGGCTATTTGATGTGAAGAGCTGACTCATTTGAAAAGACCCTGATGCTGGGAAAGATTGAAGGCAGGAGGAGAAGGGGTTGACAGAAGATGAGATGGTTGGATGGAATCACTGATGCAATGGGCGTAAGTTTGAGTAAACTCTAGGAGTTGGTGATGGATAGGGAGGCCTGGAGTACTGCAGTCCATGGGGTCGCAGAGTTGGTCACAACTGAGCAACTGAACTGAAGTGAATTGATACACAGTAGGATTATGAATTTGGGGCCATTCTCTTCCATTTTCTAGGCTACATCTTCTTTGCTTGTAAACTTTCAGTTCAGAGTTGCTTTCTTCATGGTCTGATTATAGCAATATGTAGGGCAACAGTTTTCCTCATTTATATACTGGGTATGTATGTTTCTCCTTCAAATGAAGAATAAAAGCCATTCTCTCCATCTTACCAGGTCAACTCAGATCATATGCCCAGCTTTTGACCAATAACAAATGGCAGGGGGATTATTGGTCCTGGCTGACTTTTCTACCTAAATAAATGATTTCACGGTAACTGGTTTAGGAAAGTAGGCCATCCTCTCTGGAACTAGAGATAGACTGAGTAAGTTGGAGGGAAGAGGGGAGAAAATTGATAATAGAGGAGAGATTGGAGAAATACTTCACTAGTTTATATTACCATGTAACAAATTAGCACAGATTTAATGGTTTAAAGCAATATCCATTTATTATGCCATAGTTTCTAAAGATCATAAGTCTGGATAGGCATGACTGGGATCTCTGCTCAGTTCTCAAAGGGGTGATATCAAAGTATTGGCAGATTGTGTTCTCTGGATCACAGAACTCTCCTTCAAGCTCACTGAGTTCAGCAGAATTTACTTTCTTATGTTTGTAGAACAGAAATTCTTATTTCCCTGCTATCAGCTGGGGGCTACTCTCAGCTCCTAGTCAGTTCAGTTCAGTTGCTCAATCAGGTCCAACTCTTTAAAACCTCTTAGACTGCAACATGCCAGGCTTCCCTGTCTATCATCAACTCCCAGAGCTTGCTCAAACTCATGTCCATCGAGTAAGTGATGCCATCCAACCATTTTCTCCTCTGTCATCCCCTTCTCCTCCCACCTTCAAACTTTCCCAGCATCAGGGTCTTTTCCAATGAGTCAATATTGAAGCTTCAGCTTCAGCATCAGTCCTTCCAGTGAATATTCAGGACCGATTTCCTTGAGGATTGACTGGCTTTATCTCCTTGTTGTCCAAAGGACTCTCAAGAGTCTTCTTCAAGCACAGTTCAAAAGCATCAATTCTTTGGTGCTCAGCTTTCTTTACGGTTCAACTCTCATATCCATACATGACTACTGGAAAAACCATAACCTTGACTAGATGGACCTTTGTTGGCAAAATAAATGTCTCTGCTTTTTAATATACTGTCTAGGTTGGACATAGTTTTTCTTCCAAAGAGCAAGTGTCTTTTAATTTCAGGGCTGGAGTCACCATCTGAAGTGATTTTGGAGCCCCAGAAAATAAAATCTGTCACTGTTTCAATTGTTTCCCCATCTATTTGCTATGAAGTGATGTGACTGGATGTTATGATCTTTGTTTTATGAATTCTGAGTTTAAAGCCAGCTTTTTCACTCTCCTCTTTCACTTTCATAATGAGGCTCTTTAGTTCTTCTTCACTTTCTGCTATAAGGATGGTGTCATCTGCATAGCTGAGGTTATTGATATTTATTCCTGCAATCTTGATTCCAGCTTGAGCTTCATCCAACCTGGCATTTCACATGATGTACTCTGCATTTAAGCTAAATAAGCAGGGTGACAATATACAGTCTTGACATACTCCTTTCCCAATTTGGAACCAGTCCATTGTTCCATGTCCAGTTCTAAATGTTGCTTCTTGACCTGCATACAGGTTTCTCAGGAGGCAGGTGAGATGATCTGGTATTCCCATCTCCTTAAGAATTTTCCACAGTTTGTGATCCACACAGTCAAAGGCTTTGGTGTAGCCAATAAAGTAGAATTAGATGTTTCTCTGGAATTCTCTTGCTTTTTCTATGATCGAATGGATGTCGGCGATTTGATCTCTGGTTCCACTGCCTTTTCTAAATATGGCTTGAACATCTGAAAGTTCTTGTTTCACATACTGTTGAAGGCTAACTTGGCAAATTTTGAGCATTACTTTGCTAATGTGTGAGATGAATGCAACTTTGCAGTGGTTTGAACATTCTTTGGCATTGCCTTTCTTTGGGAATGGAATGAAAACTGACCTTTTCCATTCCTGTGGCCACTGCTGAGTTTTCCAAATTTGCTGGCAAGTTGAGTGCAGCATGTTCACAGCATCATCTTTCAGGATTTGAAACAGCTCAGCTGGAATTCCATCACCTCCACTTGCTTCATTTGTACTGTTCCTTCCTAAGGCTCACTTTCCTTTGCACTCCAAGATGTCAGGCTCTAGGTGAGTGATCACACCATCGTGGTTATCTGGGT
The DNA here is from genome assembly GCF_023699985.2 of Odocoileus virginianus. NCBI lineage: Eukaryota > Metazoa > Chordata > Mammalia > Artiodactyla > Cervidae > Odocoileus > Odocoileus virginianus. The sequence continues at coordinate 22,252,655 of NC_069698.1, forward strand.
CATTAAAATCTTTTTTGTATGTTTTTTTGTGCCAGTTCCTGGTTGTTACCTACATGTCTTACAATATGGTCTCCATCAATTTAAAAGACCAACATAGAGAATCTCCCTCACACTGAATTCCTCTCAGGTATTCCTCTGTATTTCTTCTGGATTAGAGTCCCTTTTATGGGCTTATCTGACAAGGAGAGGCCCACTGAATAATTTTATTCTCTTAAGGTCAACTGTATCCTTCATGATAACAGAATCATAAGAGTTGCTTTCTATTATATTCATAAATACTGCTCATAGTCAAGAAAAATAAATTATACAGTGCATTTACCTCAGAGAGTAGGGATTGTGGGGGGGGGCGGACATCATTCAATTCTACTTACCTCAGATATCTTTTAGAAAAAAGATGTGCATTACTGAAGGAAAATAGAGAAGAAATAATAATAGAATAATTTCCTGATTTCACAAATGTGTGACTATCTTTACAATTTTTTTTTCCAAACTGAAATTCAATTAAAAACATGGATAAATGGAAGTTATAGGTAAAATCATAGGTTCAATTTGATATGTAATGCTTGAGATGTTTTCAAGGACTACTTCAAAACATTCACTGGCAATTTTAGAAAATGAAAAAAAAAAAAAAAAAAGAAAGAATCAGTTGCCTGCATCTACTTGTAGTGTCTAGCTAACTCATATCCTCTGTCTCATTTATAAACTAATAATTTGGGAAGACTCTAGAAAATGCATTAACTTTTAACAAACTTAAAATCCTGTATTGAATAAGAATAGACAAGATGTTGAAGAGACTTACTTCACATAGAAATCCCCACGTCAGTAACTGAGAGTTGAGGCATGGAGAACAGGAAGCACAGAGCCATCTAAGAAGTGAGGTCTACTTCCATTCCATGGGCTACATCCATAAGATGAGCAGAGTCCCTGTTTGTCAAAGCTCACTGTGAGGATTCTCTCTCACCACTGTTTCTCTGTGCTATTGCTCAGTGTGGCTGTGGGTCAAACAGACAATCCATTTTAATCTTGAATTCACATACCAGAAAATCTCTGAACTAAACTTGTATTTGTTTTTCCTCCTCTGTTAGCTAATCTTAAGGAACTCCTCCAGAGGCCATTGGTCTGAGCTTAGGGGGAGATATTCAGATACTAGGAGAAGGGAAGATGGAAATCTGTGAGATTCCACATTTATGCTGCTCATCATGCCTTCTAAATCGGTTCAACTTCCCAGGCGGCCCAGTGGCAATTCAGGAGATGCAGGAGACATCGGTTTGATCCTGGCTCAGGAAAATCTCCTGGAGGAGGAAATGGCAACCCATTCCAACAGTCTTGCCTGGAAAATTCCATGGACAGAGGAAACTGGAGGGCTACTATGGGGTCTATGAGGTGGCAAAGAGTCAGACATCATTGAGCAACTGAGAATGATCTGTTTGGTTTCATTTAAGATTTTTACTCTGAATTCAGGATAGAGTACTGCTTGACTTTGATGTATTCAGATCATTTTGGACAGTTTTGGCTTCACAGTTACTTGGTATCCCACTGTAAAATGTTCCATACGTATCAGAGCTCAGTATAACACTGGTTTGTTTGTTTTTTTCCCCCAAAGTCTATAGTTTTATGATAAAGACAGCATTATCACATTTCAGAGCTTGAGTTCTGACTTTCTTACTAAGGGTTGGCAGAGGCATCCTGTCTTTCTCTATTCACCAAATCATATGTTCTAATCAGATCTGTTTGTATAATAGTCTGAACATTCTTTAGTATTCTTTTATTTTGTTTTGTTTTGGGGTGTCATTGAAAAGTGATAGAAATACACATAAAAATAAATGCACTGGAGTGGTAGTTTCAAGAAGATATACTACTGCCTCCAAAACCCAGAGGACGTTCTTAGTTAGGAAAAAGTAGTTAGAAGAAACTAGCTACCTTAGTTAACTTAGGTAGAAGTTAGAAGGGATAATATGGTGTCCTTTACTTGTCTGGCATACTTCAAACCACTTGATCCCCAAAACCTAATATGATTGGCCTTAAAACCATGTCAATTTATTTCCTATTGGACAGAGATGATGTTTCTTACCAAAGAACCCAGAAAATGTGTTACTTTTTGTTCACAGTACTGATATGCATAATATCATCAATAGTGTTCAGTGTTCAGTCGTCTCTGGCTCTTTGTAACCCCATGGACTCTAGACCAGGCTCCTCTCTTCACAGGATTTCCCAGACAAGAATACTGGAGTAGGTTGTCATTTTCTACTTCACAGAATCTTCCCAATCCAGGGATAGAATGTGCGTTTTCTACGTCCCCAATATTGGCAGGCAAATTCTTTACCACTGTGCCACCTGGGCAGGCGATATCATCAGTAAAATGCACGAAACTGATTTACTCAGAATATCTTAATGGTCCAAGTCCCTTCTGACTATATTATAACAGGTAAAAAGAAAATTAATATATCTCTGGGACACATATTACCTCTGTTCCAAATATTCATTTGGAAATAACAATTTGGTCGCAAAGAGTCAGACACAACTGAGCAACTGAACAACAACGACAAAAATTTGGAAGCAAATATAAATGACTATTAGGTGAGGCAATGGGTCCTGTGTACTCAAAGTAAGATGAATTTAGTCCAGGATCCCATTTCTTACCTGTATTTGTTTCCTATCACTGCTATAACATTGTACTATGAGTTTGGTAGCTTAAAATACAAATTTATTGCATTACAGTTTTAGAGATCAGCAGTCTGTAAGTTTCACTAGGCTAAAGTCAAAGTGTCAGTGAGGCTGGTTCCTTCTGAAGGCCCTAAGGGACAATCAGCATCCTTGCATTTTTTAGGTTCCAGTGGCCACCTTGGCTTGTGGTCCCATCCTACATCTTCAATGCAAATCACTCCAATCTCTGCTTCCACTTTCACATCACCTCCTCCTCTAACTACTCTTTGTAAGGACCATTGTGATTACATTGGGCCCACCTGGATAATCCTCATTTCAAGACCCTTAATAACATGTGAAGTAACAGATAGCCTTAAAAGGTTCTGAGAATTAAGATGTAAACACAGTTTGGATGCCATTATACCAACCTACTTCCTGCTCAAACAGGGATGTCATGATAGCATGATTGCTGGGTTTGAAGATGAATTTGGACCCTGTTTCCAAAACCCTTTGAAATTTCTAGATATTTTTCTTTATTCTACATACAGCTTCTGAATAAACAATCATAAGTTTTCCTGCACACTTGGATAATTGCTTCTCCCCCTGCTATGGTATTGCAAACTCCTTTCTCATGAAGATCCAACTTTGCCTTGAGTACATGAGTTCTGGGTTTGAGAACTAGCTTAGTGCTGGAAACCTGGTGATTGACTGCAACTTTCCATTGCTTCTTACCTCAGTTTGCTCTTGCTCCACACTTTGACCTCTTTGATTGCATACATTAAACAATATCTTCCTTAGCTGTCTGCCCATTTAACGTGCCTTTAAAAATACAATGTTCTGTGTCTTCTCCATCGGGCCTTCCCAAAGGATCAGGCCCCCTGCCCTATCATTTCAACCCAGATTATTTAAGTTAGTAATTACCAAATTAATATTTACTATAAATGGCAAATTAGCATCTCAGGTTAAATGTCTAGGGCACATCTTGTTAAACCCCATCTCAAGACTCAAAGTTTTGCTCCTTTCCTGGGTGTGTCCTGATTTTGGATAGGAGATGTGTTCAAGGTGCAAATCTCGACCTTCTCTGACATTTTGGCACCCTGAAAATTAAGTTCTATGCCTGATCTTTAGTCACACATGACCTTCAGAGGCAGGAGATAAAATCTTCCTAAGTTATGCCAAAGAATACCACTAACTCACACTTGTTTGAAAATTGTTGATAAACACACTTGAAGTATGATTAACCCACTTGAAGTATGAAAATATGGAAATAATATTTACTGAATATTTTCTATATATCACAAATATTCCATAGATGGTGGTAAAAATTACAGAAATGAAATTGGAAAATGTTACAGATTAGGTCTTTTCCTCTGGCACAGAAAGTGAAAGTGAAATTCTCTCAGTTGTGTCTGACTCTTTGTGACCCGATGGACTGTAGCTTGCCAGGCTCCTCTGTCCATGGGATTCTCCAGGCCAGAATACTGGAGTGGGTAGCCATTCCCTTCTCCAGAGGATCTTCTCAACCCAGGGATCGAACCCAGGCCTCTGGCATTGCAGACAGATTCTTTATTGTCTTAGCCACCAGGGAAGCCCTCCTGCAGAGAGGGAATCCATTATTAAGCATTTACCAGTATGTCATTACTCAATATGTATTCAAAATTAAACCAGAATCTAAGTTGGAGTACAAGAAAGCTTGTGATTTGGCTCTTACTATTGAGATTTTAATTTAGAAAAGCATATGGAACTCATATATTTGACTAGGATATCACACAATTATTATTATATGTTTATACATTCATTTAGTCATCCTGTCATTAGTTTAATTTTATGAGATTTTATTTTAAAATATATCACATATGGCTTTATAAAACTATGGACAAATTTTTAAATTATATATGAAGAACTGTGTAAGCACTACAGAATGTAGAAAGAAAACAGTCATTATCTCAGAAATCTTCCAAGAGCCCTGAATTTCTTTTGTAAGTGTAACATTGAAAAGACCCTAAAGGACTTTAGATGCTCAGGAAGGCTTTCTTATCTCTCCTTGCTATTCTTTGGAACTCTGCATTCAAATGGGTATATCTTTCCTTTTCTCCTTTGCTTTTCACTTCCCTTTTTTCACAGCTATTTGTAAGGCCTCCTCAGACAGCCATTTTGCTTTTTTGCATTTCTTTTTCTTGGGGATGGTCTTGATTCCTGTCTCTGGTACAATGTCAGGAACCTCCATTCATAGTTCATCAGGCACTCTGTCTATCAGATCTAGTCCTTTAAATCTAGTTCTCACTTCCACTGTACAGTCACAAGGGATTTGATTTAGATCATACCTGAATGGTCTAGTGGTTTTCTCCATTTTCTTCAATTTCACTCTGAATTTGGCAATAAGGAGTTCATGATCCTAGCCATGGTCAGCTCCTGGTCTTGTTTTTGTTGACTGTATAGAGCTTCTCCATCTTTGGCTGCAAAGAATAGAATCAATCTGATTTCGGTGTCGACCATCTGGTGATGTCCATGTGTAGAGTCTTCTCTTGTGTTGTTGGAAGAGGGTGTTTGCTATGACCAGTGCGTTCTCTTGACAGAACTCTACTAGCCTTTGCCCTGCTTTATTCTGTACTCCAAGGCCAAATTTGCCTGTTATTCCAGGTGTTTCTTGACTTCCTACTTTTGCATTCCAGTCCCCTGTAATGAAAAGGACATCTTTTTTGGGTATTAGTTCTAAAAGGTATTGTAGGTCTTCATAGAACTGTTCAGCTTCTTCAGCATTACTGGTTGGGTCATAGACTTGGATTATCGTGATATTAAATGGTTTTCCTTGGAAACGAACAAAGATCATTCTGTTGTTTTTCAGATTGCATCCACGTACTGAATTTTGAACTCTTTTGTTGACTATGATGGCTACTCCATTTCTTCTACTTCTTGCACACAGTAGAGATCTGCTCAAGAAAATTAGAGATACCAAGGGAACATTTCATGCAAAGATGGGCTCAATAAATGACAGAAATGGTAGGGACCTAACAGAAGCAGAAGATAAAGAGGTGGCAAGGATACACAGAAGAACTGTACAAAAAAGATCTTCATGACCCAGATAGTCACAATGGTGTGATCACTCACCTAGAGCCAGACATCCTGGAATGTGAAGTCAGGTGGGCTTTAGGAAACATCACTACAAACAAAGCTAGTGGAGGTGATGGAATTCCAGTTGAGCTATTTCAAATCCTGAAATATGATGCTGTGAAAGTGCTGCATTCAATATACCAGCAAATTTGGAAAACTAAGCAGTGGCCATAGGACTGGAAAATGTGGTTTTCATTCCATTTTCAAAGAAAGGCAATGCCAAAGAATGCTCAAACTACCGCACAATTGCACTCATCTCACATGCTAGAAATGCATAAAATTCTCCAAGCCAGGCTTCAGCAATATGTGAACCACGAACTTCCAGATGTTCAAGCTGGTTTAGAAAAGGCAGAGGAACCAGAGATCAAATTGCCAACATCTGCTAGATCATCAAAAAAGCAAGAGAGTTCCGGAAAAGCATCTATGTCTGCTTTATTGACTATGCCAAAGCCTTTGACTGTTTGGATTACAACGAACTGTGGAAAATTCTGAAAGACATGGGAATACCAGACCACCTGACCTGCCTCTTGAGAAACCTGTATGCAGGTCAGGAAGCACCAGTTAGAACTGGACATGGAACAACAAACTGGCTCCAAATAGGAAAAGGAGTACATCAAGGCTGTATATTGTCACCCTGCTTATTTAACTTATATTCAGAGTCCATCAGGAGAAATGCTGGGCTGGAGGAAGCACAAACTGGAATCAAGATGGTTGGGAGAAATATCAATAACCTCAGATATGCAGATGACACCACCCTTATGGCAGAAAGTGAAGAAAAACTAAAGAGCCTCTTGATTTAAGTCAAAGAGGAGAGTGAAAAAATTGGCTTAAAGCTCAACATTCAGAAAACTAAGATCATGGCATCTGGTCCCATCACTTCATGGCAAATAGATGGAGAAACAGTGGAAACAGTGTCTGACTTTATTTTTCTGGGCTCCAAAATCAATGCAAATGGTGATTGCAGCCATGAAATTAAAAAACACTTCCTTTTGAAAGGAAATTTATGACCAACCTAGACAGTATATTAAAAAGCAGAGACACTACTTTGCCAACAAAGTTCTGTCTAGTCAAGGCTATGGTTTTTCCATTGGTTGCGTATGGATGTGAGAGATGAACTGTGAAGAAAGCTGAGTTCAGAAGAATTGATGCTTTTGAACTGTGGTGTTGGAGAAGACTCCTGAGAGTCCCTTGGACTTCAATAAGATCCAACCAGTCCATCCTAAAGGAGATCAGTCCTGGGTGTTCATTGGAAGGACTGATGTTGAAGCTGAAACGCCAATACTTTGGTCACCTGATGGGAAGAGCTAACTCATTGGAAAAGACCCTGATGCTGGGAAAGATTGAGAGCAGGAGAAGGGGACGACAGAGGATGAGATGGTTGGATGGCGTCACTGACTTGATGAACATGGGTTTGGGTGGACTCCGGGAGTTGGTGATGGACAGGGAGGCCTGGCTTGCTGCGATTCATGAGGTTGCAAATAGTTGAACATGATTGAGCGACTGAACTGAACTGAAAGGACTTTAGAAAATTGTTTGGGGTTTTAAAGTCCTGCATCTGGTTAGAGACCCTCCCATTGTATCACACTTCTTCCTACTAAATCCCATTCTTAAATAATTCACTTTTACAGTATATTCTTTTGTGAATTTTTTCTTTTAATTAACATTATGTCTGGCTATTCTTCCTTGTTGCTGCATGTAACCATGTTTCATTCATTTACACTAACATGTAATAAGGATTTACTTCAGTTCATCATTCTAGTCTTTGAAAAATTAAATATGATTCAAAATAATTCCCTTATACTATAGAAGTCACAATTCATTGCCTTCCCAAGTCGCTACACTCCAGACCCTGACAGTTGCTAAATCTACTCTTGTCTCTATGGATTTGCCTATTCTGAACATTTACTATAAATGGAATCATGAGATTATGTGACTTTTTGTGTCTGACTTCTTTCACTTAGCATAATATCTCAAAGTTTACTGATGCTATAGCATGTATCAGTACTTCATTTCTTTCTACTGCTAAATAATATTTGATTCAATGAATTACCATTTTTACTTTCCCTTCATCATTTGATGGAAATGTGGATCATTTCCCCTTTTTGTTACTATGAATAATGCTCTATGAAGTTTGTGTATAATTTTTGTTGAGACATATATTTCATTTTTCTCAGATATTCCTCTACTTATGGAATTGCTTGATGGGTCATATGATGAAACTGCATTTAACTTCAGTAGGAATTTATGAAGTTTTACCTTTTCTTCTTTTTCTATGTTTACTTTTTTTGGACTTTTTTCTTTTGAAAAATTACCATCTATTTCTGACATTACCTGTAATATTTCTTCCACTTTTATTGGGAAATGCCAAAGTTTTCAAGTAAATTGTATTATTTTCCATTCCCACCAATAATGTTTGACAATTCTAATTTCTCCACATTCTTGCCAACATTGTTATAGTATGTAATTTTACTACAGCCATATCTGGGGTGTGAAATGATATCTCATTGTGCTTTTGATTTGCATTTTCCTAACATTTAATGCAAGTGGTATTTAAATATCTTTTCATGTGCTTAATGGCCATTTGTATGCCTATTCTGCAGCAATTTCTATTCAAATATACTCTCCATTTTCAATTGGGTTGTCATTTCATTAAGTTGTAAGGGTTCTTTGTATATTCTGAATACTAGTTCATTATCAAATATATAATCTGAAAATATATTCTCCCATTCTGCAGATGTTTTTCATTTTTTTTGACAGCACCTTTCAAAGCACAAAAGTTTATCATTTTTATAAAGTACAACTTTATTTTTTTTCTTTTTTGTTTGTAGTGTTGTATCTAAGAAGCCACTCACTTATCCATGGTCATGCAGGCTTGTCAATGTTTTTTCCCAAAGGCTTTATATTTGCAAAACCTATATTTGGAAATGTGATCAACTTTGTGTTAATTTATGTATGGGGTATGAGGTAGGGGCTCATATTCATTCTGTGGAAGTTTTTAAAAGGTTTTTCTGTTTTGTTTTGTTTTGTTTTTGAGGGTGGATACACAGCTGTCCTGGAACATTTGTTGAAAAGACAATTTCCCACTAATTATCTGGGCACCTTTACTGAAAAATTACAGACCATAAGGGTAATTCTCAGCTCTATTCATCAATTTGTACACCTTTCTGAAACCAGTAATACATCATCTAGATTACTATATTTCTGTCTAAAATTGGAAATCCTCTTTTTCTTTAAGTATTTTGACATTTGGGCCCCTTGTATTTCTATCTGAACTGAGGAATCAACTTGTCAATTAGTGCCCCCCAAAATGCACTTGGGGTTTTAATATGAATTGTGTTGAATATGTAGATCAACATCAAAATTTTAAATCTATTAACATAGAATAACTTTCTATCGATTTGGTTTTATTTAATTTCTTTCAACAATATTTTGTATTTTTCAGTGTATGTTTTCTACTTTGTTAAATTTAATCTTAAGTATTGGACTTCTTTTTGATACTACTGTAAGCCGCATTGTTTCATAAATTTTCAGACTGTTCACTGCTAGTGTGTAGAAATGCAATTGATTTTTTACAATAACTTTGAAGCTTATAACAATTGATGGAAAGGTTGTTAGATACAACTTCTTGCAGTTTCTTTAAGGACTTTCTTTATGCCAAGATCATATCATCTACAAATAGTTACAGTTTTACTTTTCCTTTCTACCTGCAAAACTTTTAATTAGTTTTTTTTTTTTTTTTTTTGGTTAGCTATCATGATTAGAACCTCCATTACAGTGTTTAATAAATCTATTGACAGTTGCTATTTTTGCCTTGTTTTCAGTCTTTTAGCATTAAGTTTGTATGTGCTAGATTTTTTTACTTTTCCTCTATAAAGTTGGAGAAGATTCACTGTACTTTTAATGTTGAGTATTTTTTTTTTTAACAAAAGGATTTGGATTTTTGTCATTGTTTTCTGTTTCTAGTGAGATTACAGTGTTTGGGGACATTTATTATATTTATTCTTAATATTTATATTTATGTATATGTTTATTATATCTATACATTGTGCTACAGTGATAAGTTTTTGCTGAACTAACCTTATATTCATGGAATAAATATCACTTGATTGTGGCTATGGTATGTTTTATATATAGCTGGATTCAATTTGCTATCATTTTGTTTAGGATTTTTCTGTCTATATTCAGTAGGGATATTGTTCTGCAGTTAGTTTATTCTGGAGCTTTTATTTGGATTTAGTAGCAAAACAACACTGGCTTCAAACTTTTGTCTCTAGCAACAATTTTATCTTGAAGTCTATTTTTTCTCATATTAGTATTGCCTCAGTGCTCTCGTTACTATTTACATTGCATATTTTACTGTACTTTTGCTTACAAACTATTTGTATCTTTTACTTTCAATTTACACTTGTATCATAGAATATAAAGTATGGCTCTTTCAGATAATATGTAATTGGATAAGACATCTTTAGCCATTTTTCAAATATCTGTCTTTTTTGTTGGTGTGTTAAATCCATTTACACATAATTACCAGGAAGGCTAGACTGAATACATATGCCATTTTGCTATATGTTTTAGTCTTTCTAATTCCCCAATTACACCAATATTGCTTTATTTTGTGTTAAAAATATATTTTTGTATTTATTGTTTTATGTTATTTGTCATATCTTACTATATGTATTTGAGTGATCTTCACAGTGCTTGCCCTGGAATTTTCCAAGTGGTCTACTCAACAATTTAAATAAAACAATCTGTTTTGGATTAATACCAACTTAATTTCAATAGAATCCAAAAATTCTGCTGCTATATGGTTCTACTCCCTCCCGTGAAAGTGAAAGTTGCTCAGTCATGTCCAGCTCTTTGCAACCCGATGGACTATACAGTCTGACTATACAGTCCATGGAATTCTCCAGGTCGGAATACTGGAGTGGGTAGTCTTTCCTTTTTCCAGGGAATCTTCCCAACTCAGGGATAGAACCCAGGTCTCCCACATTGTAGGTTCCCCTACTCTCTGCTATTATCATAAAATTACTATTTATATATTATATATCTATCAATCAGTTCAGTTCAGTTCAGTTGCTCAGTCGTGTCTGACTCTTTGCGACCCCATGAATCTCAGCACGCCAGGCCTCCCAGTCCATCACCAACTCCCGGAGTTTACTCAAACTCATGCCCATCAAGTTGGTGATGCCATCCAGCCATCTCATCCTCTGTCATCCTCTTCTCCTCCTGCCCTCAATCCCTCCCAGTATCAGGGTCTTTTCCAATGAGTCAACTCTTAGCATGAGGTGACCAAAGTATTGGAGTTTCAGCTTCAACATCAGCCCTTCCAATGAAAACCCAGGAATGATCTCCTTCAGGATGGACTGGTTGGATCTCCTTGCAGTCGAAGGGACTCTCAATAGTCTTCTCCAACACCACAGTTCAAAAGCATCAATTTTTTGGCACTCAGCTTTCTTCACAGTCCAATTCTCACATCCATACATGACCACTGGAAAAACCATAGCCTTGACCAGATGGACCTTTGTCGGCAAAGTAATGTTTCTGCTTTTTAATATGCTATCTAGCTTGGTCATAACTTTCCTTCCAAGGAGTAAATGCCTTTTAATTTCATGGCTGCAGTCACCATCCACAGTGATTTTGGAGCCCCAGAAAATAAAGTCTGACACTGTTTCTACTGTTTCCCCATCTATTTTACATGAGGTGATGGGACCAGATACCATGATCTTAGTTTTCTGAATGTTAAACTTTAAGCCAACTTTTTCACTCTCCTCTTTCACTTTCATCAAGAGGCTTTTTAGTTCCTCTTCACTCTCTGCCATAAGGGTGGTGTCATCTGCATATCTGAGGTTATTTATATTTCTCCCAGCAATCTTGATTCCAGCTTGTGCTTCTTCCAGCCCAGTGTTTCTCATGATGTACTCTGCATATAAGTTAAATAAGCAGGATGACAATACACAGCCTTGACGTACTCCTTTTCCTATTTGGAACCAGTCTGTTGTTCCATATCCAGTTCTAACTTGATTCCTTACCTGCATACAGGTTTCTCAAGAGGCAGGTCAGGTGGTCTGATATTCCCATGTCTTTCAGAATTTTCCACAGTTTATTGATCCGTTGGCCTGCATACCTATCAATACATACTTATATGTATCGCCTTTTAAATCAGACAAGAAAAATAATTTCAAATAAAAATTATTTTCTATTATCTTTTATTGTTTAGCTAAGTAGTGACTTTTACCAGTATTCTTTACTTCTTCATGTGAATTTGAGTTACTTTTTGCTATCTTTTCATTTCAGTACAAAACTTATATAGATTTCTTGTAAGGCATGTATGCTAGGAGCATATTTGTTTATCTGAGAATTTCTCAATTTTTTTCTTCTATTTTTTGAGGGATAGTTTTGCTGAAAATAGAGCTCTTGGTTAGCAGTATTTTTCCTCACTACTCTGATTATATCACATTATTGTTTTCTGACTTCCTTTGAATTCTGATTAGAAACCAACTGTTCATCTTATTGAGGACTTTGCATGTTTGATAAGTCACTTGTCTTTTGCCATGTTCAGTTTCACCTTGCCTTTCAATAATTTGAATATGATATCTAAGTGTTCCTCTCTTTCAATGTTTACATTATTGGAATCATTGAAATTCTTGGATATTTCTCATCAAAATTGAAAATATCTTATCCATTAGTTCTTAAAATATTATTTCTGTATCTTTCTCTCCTCTTTTGGGACTCTCATTATGCTTATATTTGTATGCTTGATGATGGTCACTTAGGAAATACCTCCAAACCACTGGACTACCAGGGAAACACTCTAGTTTTCCCTGAAGGTGTTTTTGGACAGCTTGTTTGCCCCAACTATTACTCCTGCCTCTGACAGCTGTGATTTAAACAGTTGTTGCTGAATATTTTTGACAAACCCTCCTCAGGAATAAACTATTTGCCCTAAGTAAGCTTTGAGTCAATCAAAAAAGGGCAAGGTATGCAAATTGGGGTCTTCCTAAAACTTCCAGAGAGATTCAATAATGACAGTTTTCTGAAAATTCTGCTTTTGAGAGCTCTGTCATCAGTATGTCCCTGCCAGTGGCTGCTAGGGTGTTGCCTTTCATTGTAGGGATGCTAGTTTTTATATGAAGTTAAGAGTAAGGCAATAGGAATAGGACAAATTAATACACCACAAAGATTACTGTGTTTAAGATTCAGCTTTTATTCCTGAGTAGCACATTAGATTGTTGTTAGTTTTGAGGTAATAGCAATAGTACTGAAAAGGTTGATATTTACAGGGTTTTTTTGTCAGTATTCTTGTTGATTTTATGGAGCAGTAGATTTTTGTAAGTTATTGCTTCTCTATTTCCATTGACACTCCTTGATTTATTTTTATATTTTAATAATGATGGGATTCAAATAATTTACAGATTTAGGTTATTATAAATAATATGTTTATGGATGTTTATGGATGTTTATGTTCATATCTTTATGTACATACACTCATGATTTTTTAAGGTCACAGTGGTAGATTTTTGGGCTCACCAGGTGGCACTAATGGTAAAGAATCTGCAGGCCAATGCAGGAGACACAAGTGAGTTTGATCCCTGGGTCAGGAAGAACCCCTGGAGTAGGAAACGGTATCCCACTCCAGTATTCTTACCTGGAAAAATCCATGTCCAAAGAAACCTGGGGTTTACACTCCATGGGGCTGCAAAGAGTCAGATACAACTGTGTGACCAAGCACATGGTAAACTTATTGTTGTTCAGTCATGTCCAACACTTTGTGACTCTATGGACTGCAGCATGCCAAGTTTCCCTGTCCTTCACCGTCTCCTGGAGTTTGCTTGAACTCATGTTTATTGAGTCAGTGATTTCAACCAACCATCTTGTCCTCCTCTGTCCTCTTCTCCTCCTGCCTTCAAATTCCCAGCATCAGGATCTTTTCCAATGAGTCAGCTCTTTGCATCAGGGGGCCAAAGTATTTGAGCTTCAGCTTTAGCAACAGTTCTTCCAATGATTACTCAAGACTGATTTCCTTTGGGAATGACTGCTTTGATCTCCTTGCTGTCCAAGGGACTCTCAAAAGTCTTCTCCAACACCACATTTTGAAGGCATCAATTCTTTGGCACTCAGCCTTCTTTATGGTCCAACTTTCACATCCATATATGACTACTGGAAAAACCATAGCTTTGACTAGACGGACCTTTGTTGACAAAGTAATATTTCTGCTTCTTAATATGCTATCTAATTTTGTCATAACTTTTCTTTCAAGGAGCAAGAGTCCTTTAATTTCATGGCTGCAATCAGCATCTGTAGTGATTTTGGAGCCCAAGAAAAGAAAGTCTCTCACTGTTTCCATTGTTTCCCCATCTATTTGCAATGAAGGGATGGGACTGGATGCCATGATCTTAGTTTTCTGAACGTTGCATTTTAAGCCAGGTTTTGTCACTCTCTTCTTTCACCATCACCAAGGGTCTCTTTAGTCTTTCTTCACTTTCTGTCATAAGGGTGGTGTCATCTGCTTATCTGAGATTTTCCTGGTAGATTTGAATGTTCATCAATTTCTATTTCCCTTTCTTTCAGTCACAAGAGTGCTATAGAAGAGTCTACATTTGCTAACTCTGAAAATAAGTTGGACCATATGACACTTCAGGCCAAGGGGCTGTAAGTATAATCAATATAACATTCAGACAAAAGCACATAATCATAGGCAAACAATATCTTCTCTTCTGTCACTATTATGGAAAAACAGTTTTGTTTTGAAGTCAAGGTCAAAAGATCATTGCTTTCTGATTATCTGAGTCATTGAATAAAGAATATGAGTGCAAGAGGTCCTTTGTATTTCCACATAAATTTTAAAACCACTTTGTCAATTTCCTCATAAAAGCTTGATAAAATATTGAGTAGGATATTTTGTCCCATTTTAGAGAGAACTGAGCTTTTGGCAATACTGAATCTTACAATCCATGAACATGTAATATTTTTTGATTTAGTTATTTAATTTATATTAAGATATTTTGTAACCTTTCATATACCGCTTACATATCTTTTCTTAAATTTATTCCTAAGGGGTTTTGTACCTTTGTAAATAATAACTTTTATGACTATATTTTCTATTTTCTGGTTGTTACTATATAGGAATATAATTATTTTTCTATTTTTTTATCTTACAATATTGCACTTATTAGTTCTAGTAGTTGCTTGAGGACTACTTTGGATTTGTTTATTCACAATCTTGTCACCTCTAGATAAAATTATTTTACCTCATCTTTTACAATATTTATGATTCTTGTTTCCTTTTCTTCCTCTAGTACTCCAGCTAGACTCTCCAAGACACTGTCAAATACAAATAACTTAATAGGACATCTTAATGATTTTCTTTTACTATTAATTTTGGTATTAGCAATTATTTTTTGATAGATGTCCTTTATAAAATTTAAAAAAGAGGAAGTTCCCTTCCATTCATAGTTTGCAGAGAGTTTTAATCATATCTATATATGCTAAACGGTGTCAAGTTTTTCAGTACATATTAACATGATATATTAGTTGTTGTTGGTGGTGGTGGTGATTTAGTAGCTAAGTCGTGTCCGACTCTTGCGATCCCATGGACTGTAGCCCACCAGGCTCCTCTGTCCATGGGATTTTCCAGGCAAGAAGGAGTGGATTGCCATTTCCTTCTCCAGGGGATCTTCCCGACCCAGGAATCGAACACAGCTCTTCTGTATTGCAGGCAGATTCTTTATTTACTGAGCTATGAGGGAAGCCGGATATATCGCTTACATTTTTACAATGGCTTATATTGTTGGTAACATTTTAAGTGTGTTCTTGTGATATAATCAATTGGTAATGATGCATTTTCTTATTATATATTGGTGAGTTCAGTTTGCTGATATTTATTAAAGAATCTCTGCAACATCCTGTACATGAGTGATATGGATTTTCGCTTTTATTTTCTTGTTTTGGTTTTGGTATACTTGCCAGGTTTTAGTATCAGAGCTATTTAAGCCCTCAAAGCCAAGTTGACAATTATTCCCTTTTCCTGTATTTTCTTAAAGATTGTATGTAAGCATCATACTACTGATATTATTCCTTAAGTATTGGATATAAGTCACCAGCTAAATAATCTGTTCTGAAGATTTCTTTGTGGAAATATATGAGTTACTTTTTGCATGATACAAACATTCTGTATCTAAAATTGTTGTACACATAAAAGTACTTCAATGCTTTAGTATATATACCTATGTCAGCAGTAATTATCTCTCTGTGTATTGAAACTACAGGTCCATGAACTGTTCACTTTTATTTGTATTAAGTTAACTATCAGTGTAATAGTTATTAATTTGATGTTAAAAATAATTTTATCTGGCTCCTTATGCCAGCCAAGGAGAAAGTTTTTCTGAATAACTTGGGATTCTACATAGAATGAAATGATCATTTATGTTAATTTTTTCCTGTTTGAGATTCCTAGAGCTATTTGTGGATTAGTGGCTTCCATCATTTTGGACAAATTTTAAGACACTGTATCTTCACATATGTTTTGCTTTATATTGTTGTTGTTCAGTTGCTAAATCGAGTCAACCCTTTGTGATCCATGGACTGCAGCATGCCAGGCTTCCCTGTCCTTCACTATCACCCAGAGTTTGCTTAAACATTTGTCCATTGAGTTAGTGATACCATACAACCATCTAATCCTCTGTCACCCTCTTCTCCTCCTGTGCACAATCTTTCCCAGCATCAGGGTCTTTTCCAGTGAGTCAGTTCTTCACATCACAGGGCCAAGTACTGGAGCTTCAACTTCAGCATCAGACCTTCCAGTGAATATTCAGGATTGATTTTCTTTAGGATTGATCGGCTTGATCTCTTTGATGTCTGATAGACTCTCAAAAGTTTTCTCTAGCATCACAATTCGAAAACATCAGTTCTTCAGCAGTCAGCTTTCTTTATGGCCAAATTCTCACATTCATACATGACTACTGGAAAAACTATAGCTTTGACCATATAGACCTTTGTCGACAAAGTGATGTCTCTGCTTTTGAATATGCTGTCAGGTTTGTCATAGCTTTTCTTCCAAGGATCAAGTGTCTTTTAATTCTGTGGCTGCCTTCACCATCCGCAGCTATTTTGGAGCCTGAGAAAATAAAATCTGCTACTGTTTCCACTTATACCCATTTATTCATCATGAAATGATGAAACTGGATGCCATGCTCTTATTTTTATGAATATGTGAGTTTTAAGCCAGCTTTTTCATGCTCCTCTTTCACCCTTATCAAGAGGCTCTTTTGTTCCTCTTTGCTTTCTGCCATTAGAGTGGTATCATCTTCATATATGAGGTTGTCAATATTTCTTCTGGTAATCTTGATTCCAGCTTGTAAGTCATTCAGCCCAGGATTTTGCATGATGTACTCTGCATCAAGTTAAATAAGCAGGATGACAATATACAGCCTTGATATATTCCTTTCCCAAGCTGGAGCAAGCCTGTTCCATATCCATTTCTAACTGTTGCTTCTAGTCCTGCATACAAGTTTTTCAGGAGACAGGTAAGGTGGTCTGGTATTTCTGTCTCTAAGAATTTTCTGGTTTGTTATGATCTACACTATCAAAGGCTTTAGTGTAGTCAATGAAGCAGAAATAGATGTTTTTGGAATTGTCTTGCTTTTCCTATGATCCAACAAATATTGGCAATTTGATCTCTGGTTTCTCTGCCTTTTCCAAATCCAGCTTGTACAGCTGGAAGTTCTCAGTTCACCTACTGTTGAAACCTAGTTTGAAGTATTTTGAGCATTACCTTGTTAGCATGTGAAATGAGTGCAATTGTCTTGTAGTCTGAACATTTTTTGTCATTGCCTTTCTTTGGAGTTGGAATGAAAACTGATCTTTTCTAGTCTTGTAGCTACTGCTGAGTTTTACAAATTTGCTGGCATATTGAGTGCAGCACTTTAACAGCATCATCTTTTAGGATTTGAAATAGCTCAGCTGGAATTCCATCACTTCCACTAGCTTTGTTTGTAGTAATGCTTCTTTTTTTTTTTTTTTTTTTTTTTTTTGTAGTAATGCTTCTTAAGGCTCACTTATTCACGCTCCAGATTGTCTGGCTCTAGGTGAGTGACCACACCATCATGGTTTTCCAGGTCATTAAAGCCTTTTCTGTACAGTTCTTTTATGTATTCTTGCCACCTCATCTTAATGTCTTCTGCTTCTGTTAAGTCTTTGCAATCTCTGTTCTTTATTGTGTCCATCTTCACATGAAATGTTCCCTTGGTATCTCCTGTTTTACTGAAGAGGTCTCTAGTCTTTCCCATTCTATTGTTTCCCTCTATTTCTCTGCGTTCACTTTAAAAAGCTTTCTTACCTCTCCTTGCTATTCTTTGGAACTCAGCATTCAGTTGGGTATATCTTTCCCTTTGTCACTTGCCTTTCACTTCTCTTTTCTCAGCTATTTGTAAGGCCTCCTCAGACAACCACTTTGTCTTCTTGCATTTATGTTTCTTGGGGATGGTTTTGGTCAACACCTCCTTTACAATATTACAGACTTCTGTCCATAATTATTGAGGCCCTCTGTCTACCAGTTCTAATTCCTTGAATCATTTGTCACCTTTACTGTATAATATTAAGGGGTGTCTTGTTTCATTTCTCCATTTTATGGATTCTGGAGATATTGAACTTCTAATTCTATATTTGTTATATGTTGCAAAAGATAGAATAATGCTCATTCAAAAATGTCCATATCTCAATCACCAGAACCTGTCAATATATTATCCCTCATGGCAAGAGACCTGGTAGATGTAATTAAGTTTAAGGTCTTGAGATGGGAAGACCATCCTGGATTAACCAAATAATTTAATTATTATGTCTTAGTTTTATTTCATGAGTACTTGAAATTGAAAGACAACAAAATAAAGAGTGTCAGAGAAATGCAACTTGAAAAGTTTCAACTCATAATTACTGGGTTTGAAGATGTAGGGAGGGGATCACAAACCAAGGAATATGGTAGCATACAGCAGATGTCAAAAAACAAAACAAAAATAAACAAAAAAAAAAAAAATCAATTTTGCAAACAGCAAGAAAACAGGGACCTTAGTCCCATAAAAGTAAGCAACTGAACGTTTGCAAAACACTCAGATGAGCAAGAGACAGATTCTTCTTTACAACACCCAGAAATAAATGTAGCTTTCTGATACCTTGAATTTACTCCAATAACACTTTTACTGGACTTTCAACCTATAGACTAGAAGTTAAAACCTGTGCTATGTAGGCTGATTAATTGCAGTAATTTGCTATGGCAGGAAAGAAAACTAGTATGTATGCTAAGAGCAATTTTCTTTTTCTTTTTTTTGGGTAATCATTATCTTCACATGCTGAATTGGGATTGGGAACAATTTTTTCTGATTTAGTAGTTAGTTCATCAATTTTCTTTTTAGCTATGTCTATTCACAATGGTATTCACAATGGTATTGTTTATTGTTAATATTGCTTTTTTCATAGAATTTTGATTTGACTTCATTTGAATCTTCAGCATTCTAATAAAGGTTTACAACTGTTCCTTGTAACATAGTAAGTAAAATTATTTATAATATCTTCTGTAAATTCTAATATTGAAAACTATAGGTCTATTTCTATTGTCTGTTCTTTCTTTTGATTCTTTCTCATGATTCCATCTTTACATAACTGATTTTTCAATGTAATTTGATTATTTTTCTCAAGAAACTTTTTTTCTTGGTTGAAGTTCTTGGTTGCTTGGAAGAAGGGGTTACTTCTGCTAGCCACTTGGTGGCAATGTAAACCAGAATAATTTTAAATTAAATTTGCACCTTGAATTTTCTCTTTTTGTTTTTTGTTTTGTTTTTTTTTTTGACCATGATGATGTGAGTTTTCAAATCTGCAAATAATGGAAAATTATCTTATATGTATTTAATTATATAAAATTATGTAACAAATTTAGTCCCATTTTATATTTAGTGTCTAAGAAATTATCTTATGATACTGTGTCATGTATGATAACAGGACACAGTTATGTTATGTTTATTTATTTATTTCTGATCAAGAATTAAAGTGAAGGTGTTGAATTTGGGTTCTGCATTTTATCAAAGGAATGCTTGATACATGACTCTGCAACCTGCACAAGTTTTGGGCTTTTTCTTTTTCTCTGTAAAAATTAAACATCTTTTGAAAGCCATAGTTCAAAGTTTCACAGTTTGGCAAATGTACTTTGGGCAAGAGTGAGATCAACTTTATACCTGAATTCCAGCCTTCATTCAGTATTTAGCCTGATATTTCTTTCTCATTTTTCTTCAGTTAGTTTAACAAGAAGGTTCTATTTGTTATTTTTTAGCTTTATGGTTACTTTCAGCAGGAAGGTATGTCTGAATAATTAACTTGTCACATTCCTGGACATAATTAGTTTAAAACATTTTTTTTTTTTTTTTAAGATTTGTATTTCTGAAATTTCAGTATGAATAAGAAAAAGTTTTGACCACTTGGAACTTATATTTCTATAGCAAAAACACACAAACAAGAAAAAATATAACCTAAATAAATGTTACAAAATAAAGAATGTAAAGGAACCTTGAGATCATCTAGATTAACATCCTCATTCAAGAGACTGTGAGGTGTTGATTATACAAGTTTTAAATTGCAAACTCAAAACTCAATCCCAGATCAAGGTTTTTTTACTCTACCATGTTGCTTTACTTCAATTGGTTGTTTGCCATTGTTTCTAATAGAAGTATTCTGTTTCACCCTGATTATATGTTTAAGTTCTTTAAGAGTTCCTTACAAATTCCCTGAAGAAAACACTTGTATGAGGTTTAAAAATATAAAGTGCTAAAGATGCATGTTCATTTGAGTGCTACAGAGATAGTAGCCCCACTTAAGTCTGCTTGATGTATTCTAATAAACTAGAGTAAGATAATAAAAGTGTAATTATGCATAAAGTTTCAAAGGAGAAAACAAATATTAGATTGGAGATCTAGTCAGTGCTACAGGCATAAAGTAGAATAGGAAGAGAAAGCATTAAGGAATTAAGAAACCATCTCTACAAGTTATTAATTAATAGGTATTCAAACGTGTGGGGACAGATGCAAATAGAAATTTTTCTTTTTCCTCAATGAGTCGCCCATTGATTTCCTAATGAACACTTTTATCTAATGGTGAACCTTTGCCATATGGGTCAGAATAACTTATTAGGCAATTTTTCAGGATTATCTGTTTTTTCTATAAACATTTTTTCTACCTTTCTGGCTATAGATTTTTACAACTACTGTTCCCAGTCAAACACTTGACATTTCACCACAGAACATTAAATTACCACACTCCCACCCACACAAATGTTCTCCTTTCAAATTTCTTTTAAGAACCTCTATTCCCACAAAACTCATTACTTTGGAGAAGGCTTTCCATATTAGCACTGACCAGAGGCAAGAATTCTGTGCTTTTCTAATTATTACCTAAAAGTAGTTAAATTTTATACGGACATTTAAATCTGCTTTTTTTGACTGCTTGTCTGTCTGGCTGTGAAAGAAGTGTTTCTTTACTTATGATTAAATAAATATATGGTAAAAAACTTAGATATCACTTATATAGTAATAATAATTTATATTATCTGTTTAAAATTTCTGTCAATCACTCCAAGTAATTATTTGTGTGGAGCTCCTTTATTTCTCACATCAATACTCTAAAATAAGTACTGCTATTTCCACTATTTTATTATAAGAAAGCAGAGATTCACAAAGTCGAAGTAACTTGCTCAAGGTCATACAGGTATTAAATGACAGAGCAGAGATTTGAGTCAATACAGTCTGGTCTAGAGTCTATGTGCTTCAGTATTTGCTATATGGTCTTCCATTTGCTATATATATTGGGTCAAACAAGGTCTTTTTTTGGATAGATTTATAGTCTTTTATTTTATTATGAGGACCCATAATTATCTTGGGTTATTTTCTGATTTTAGAAATTTACTTTTTTCTACTTTAAAATGTAGGCTTTTATAAGATAAAAACTATGTGTGTTTATTATATCTACTGAATACTATGCATTATAATATGTATAAGATACCCATGAACATAATACAGAGTCACATACATACACATATATGTCACAGTTTGCACATTTGGATACTTTATTATTTATAACATTTTTGTTTAACTTTCTCTTCCTATTTCACAAAATTAAATAAGCATTCCATATCATTAAATGTTATTAAAAGCAGAAACATGATTTAAAAGACTACTTAGGTTTTCATCATATGAACGTTTTATGCAACCATCAATTAACAGTTCTTTATTTCACTACAACTGAAAAATACTTCAATGTTTATATTCAGTCATTGTTCATATTCTACCTAGGGATCCCTTCATATGTTATTTATTTTTGTATGCCTATAATACCCTTACAAAACGTTATTTTCTTTTGCTTCTAATGACTTATTAGCATAAAATGTTGAAAATTTTTTCATAGGATTTAGAAGATACCATCTGCAAGCAGAAAGGAGACTTGGTCTTGTAGATTATATCCTCATATAGTGTAGGGTGCTTAAGTATAAAAGCTCAGTTTGATCAGATTGAAACAACCTTTATTCATAGTCTAGATTCTAGTCTAGAACAGCCTTTCAGGATTAATTTAAAGCTTGTGTGCTGCCTGAAATATTGTGTTGCTCAATTTATTTCCCCTTCCCTGTCCTATGAATTTATTTTCTTACTGGCTTCTCCTGGGAGCACTTTCTCAATTAACCATTTACAGATAAATTCTCAGATTTAGGGTTGGCTTTGAGAAAACCTTATATAAGACAGAATATTTTATCTGTATATTTTTGCACATAACTTTCATAATATTCTTAACATATCTGCTTAGATTTAGAATGGCTGTGTCAAAAAGTAAATATTTTATTGCTTTGACATTTGTACTAATATCCATTTTTCCCAGTTATAAAAGTGCCAATATAGCAGCACTTTCTACAGTTATTTACTGAAATATGTACTGTAAAATTTTAGCTCACTTCTAACATCAATAGAGAATTTCTTCTATTTCCTACTGGCCATTGTCATGGGGTTATGAGAAGGAGTAGATAGATGCCAGTGTTCATGTTACTATTTTATCTTTAATTTCAAATGTTCATGATCAACATTACATTTAATTTAGGTTGGTTCTACATGTATTTCAATGGAAAATTAATATTTTAGTTTAAATCTTACACATATCTCTACCTGTGGGTCTATGATAATGTTTCTCGTTTACTTCCCCTTTGTTTACTAAACCTTGAAAATGTGATGTTACTACTTTGTCTTTGTAGATACATGTGTGTCCTACAGATGTTTATTGATTACCTTATACTTGCTAGAATTGGTTCCAAGATAATGGTAAATGACACAGATACAAGTTCAGTTCATTTTTTCAATCACATCTGACTCTTTGCAACTCATGGATTGCAGCATGCAAGGTTTCTGAGTCCATCATCAACTCCTAGTGCTTGCTCAAAATCGTGTCTATTGATTTGGTGATGCCACCCAACCATTTCATCCTCTTTCATCCCCTTCTCCTTCTGCCTTCAATATTTCCCAGCATCAGGGCCTTTTCCAATGACTCAATACTTTGCATCAGGTGGCCAAAGTACTGGAGCTTCAGCTTCAGCATCAGTTCTTTCAATGAATATTCAGGACTGATTTCCTTTAGGATTGACTGGCTTGATCTCCTTGCTGTCCAGAGGAGTCTCAAGAATCTTCTCTAAGTACAGTTCAAAAGCATCAGTTCTTCAGAGCTCAACTTTCTTTATGGTGCAACTCTCACGTCCATACATGACTACTGGAAAAACCATAGCTTTGACTGTACAGACCTTTGTCTGCAAATTAGTGTCTCTGCTTTTTAAAACATTGTCTAGGTTTGTCATCGCTTTTCTTCCAAGGAGCAAGTGTCTTTGAATTTCATGACTGCAGTCACCATATGCAGTGATTTTGGAGCCCAAGAAAATAAAGACTGTCACCATTCCATTGTTTTCCCATATATTTGCCATGAAGTGATGGGACCAGATTCCATGATCTTAGCTTTCTGAAAGTTGAGTTTTAAGCCAGCTTTTTCACTCTCCTCTTTCACTTCATCAAGAGGCTCTTTATTTCTTCACTTTCTGCCATATGGGTGATGTTATCTGTCTATCTGTGGTTACTGATATTTTCCCCGGCAATCTTGATTCCAGATTCTGCTTCATCTACCCTGCAATTTGCATTGTGTACTCCGCATATAATTAAACAAGCAGGGTGACAATATATACCCCTGACATACTCCTTTCCCAATTTGGCACCAGTCTGTCGTTTCATGTCTATTCTAACTGTTGCTTCTTGACCTGCATACAGGTTTCTCAGGAGGCTGGTGAAATGGACTGTTATTCCCATATAATTTAGAATTTTCCAGTTTGTTGTGAACCACACAAAGCTCAGCATTTTCAATAGAGGAGAAGAAGCTGTTTTTCTGGAATTCTCTTGCTTTTTCTATGATTCAACATATGCTGGCAATTTGATATCTGGTTTCTCTGTCTTTTCTAAATCCAGCTTGAACATCTGGAAGTTCTCAGTTTATGTACTGTTAAAGCCTAACTTGGAGAATTTTGAGTATTACTTTCCTAGAGTGTAAAACAAGTGCAATTGTTTGGTAGTTTGAACATTCTTTGGCATTGTCTTTCTTTGGGATTGGAATGAAAGCTGATCTTTTCAAGTCCTGTGGTCACTGCTGAGTTTTCCAAATTTGCTGGCATATTGAGCATGACACTTTCACAGCATCATCTTTTAGGATTTGCAATAGCTCAACAGGAATTCCATCACCTCCACTAGGTTTGTTCATAGGGTATGCTTCTTAAGCCCACTTGACTTCACACTCCAGGTTATGTGACGTCCTGGCTCTAGGTGAGTGATCACACCATTGTGGTTATCTGGGTCATTAAGATCTTTTTTTGTGTAGTTCTTATGTGTATTCTTGCCACCTCTTCTTAATATCTTCTGCTTTTGTTAGATCTATACCATTTCTGTCATTTATTGTGCCCATCTTGTATGAAATATTCCCTTGGTATCTCTAAGTTTCTTGAAGAGATCTCTGGTCTTTCCAATTCTGTTGTTTTCCTTTATTTCTTTGCACTGACAACTAGGAAGGCTTTCTTATCTTTCTTTGCTATTCTTTGGAATTCTGCATTCAGATGAATATATCACTCCTTTTCTCCTTTGACTTTAGCTTCTCTTTACTCAGCTATTTGTAAGTCCTCCTCAGATAACCATTTTGCTTTTTTGCTTTTCTTATTTTTGGTGATGGTTTTGATTACATCTCCTGTACAGTGGTATGAAGTTCCATCCATAGTTCTTCCGGCACTCCATCTATCAGATCTAATCCCATGAATATATTTGTCACTTTCACTGTATCATCATAAGCGATTTGGTTTAGGCCATACCTGAATGATGTAGTGGTTTTCCCTACTTTCTTCAATTTAATTCTGAATTTTGCAATAAGGAGTTCATGATCCGAGCCCTAGTCGACTTCTAGTCTTGTTTTTGCTGGCTCTTTAGAGATTCTCCATCTTCGGCTGCAAAGAATACAATCTGATTTTGGTATTGACCTTTGGTGATGTCCATGTTTAGAGTTGTCTCTTGTGTTGTTGGAGTAAGATTTTTGCTATGAGCAGTGGGTTCTCATGGAAAAACTCTCTTAGCCATTCCCTGCTTCATTTTGCACTCCAAGGCCAAACTTTCCTGTTACTCTAGATATCTCTTGACTTCCTACTTTTGTATTTCATTTCCCTATGATGAAAAGGACCTACAAGACCTTCTAGAATTAACCAAAAAAAGATGTATTTTTCATCATACAAAACTTGAATGCAAAAGTACTTGGGTGCAATCTCAAAAATGACAGAATGATCTCTGTTCATTTCCAAGGAAAACCGTTCATTATCACAGCAGTCCAAATCTATGTCCCAATCACTAATGCTGAAGAGACATTAATGCATCCTGCTAATATTCTAAAATGAATTAGACAAACATGTAGGGCAAATAAAAGGCACTATGTGAGGTGCTTTACTGGAGAGTGTATAATTTGGTCCAGATGGCACTTTGGAAAATATTTAAAAAATAAAAAAGCCATCCTCTAAAAAAGATGTGTAAATTGAATGAAGAATTGGAATTAGTCAGCAGGAAATAAGGAATGGACCAAGGGGATTTATGAAGAGTTTTTTGGGAAAATTATAACTTTAGAGACAAGTAGAATGTGTACTCTTATATAAGGGAAAGATTGTTTCTGTTGGAGAAAGTCTCAGAAGCCAGTTGATGAGGAATCTTGAGGATCAATTAAGAAGTTTAAGATTACACAAAAAGGCATGGAAATTTATTGATAAATTTTGGACTTAGAGAAAAAATAATATTAGGTTTCCATATTTGAAATATAACTCATGGAGATTTGGCTTTGGGAAAGCAAGTGTTCCCCTTATATATTTACAAGTAATAAATTCTTTCATCTCTAGGGAGCACATATAATTCAGTTTGATACATTTAGAATTGACTAGAGGAAGGTTAAGTTGGGAGAGGGAAGTAATAAGTTAGGAAGTAGCTTAAATTTGTCCAGTGAGAAATAATTTGGTGTCAGTTATTGTTTGGCTGTAGTATAGATAGCGAAACAATAATAAATAAAATGTATTTGTATGTAAACTTCAAGGTGTTTGTGATTGAGTGGATATGGGGAAAATGGGAGAGGAAAGAAGAAGGGATGATATGAAGACTTTTGTCTTTGGTCATTTGGTGGAAATCTGTTATTATTCAAGGCAAGGAACAGAGTGAAGAATAGGTTTGAAACTGAATGAAGCCTTCATTTTTGAAAATTCTGAGTCTGAGATGTTAGTAGCAGAGTTAAAATATATTTCAAAAGGTAATTGAGATATGGATCCTGTTTTAACATTCAATCATTTCTAGGAGGAAGATCCATGTTTGAGAGACATTCAGGCACTGGAAAAACTGGAGGAGGGTGAGAAAGTCTAGAAAGCATGACTAAAATGAGAAAAAAAAAAACATAGTTGTAATCATATAGCCTTGTTTAATTAGTTTCTTTCACTTACTAATATACACTGAAAGTTCCTCCATGTTGTTTTATGGCCTGATAGCTCATTTTATTTTAGTGCTAAGTAATGTTAGATTGTTTGGATATACCACCATTTATTTATCTATTCAACTATTAAAGGACATCTTGGTTCCTTCCAAGTTTTGTCAATTATGAATAAAGTTGTTACAAACATCTGTGGGCAGATTTTTACATTTTCCACTACTCTGGGAAAAGACTGAAGAGCATAAAGGCAGGATCAGATGGTAAGAGTATATTTAGTTTTGTAAAAAGCCACCAAACTGTCTTTCAAAGTGGCTGTATTGTTTTGCTTTCCCACCAGCAAAGTATTCTAATTCTTGCTGCTCCATATCCTTACCAACATTTTGTATTGACAGTGTTCCAGATTTTGGCCACTCTAATAGGTGTGTAGTTGTATTTCATTGTTGTTTTAATTTGCATTTCCCAGATGATGTATGATATGGAACACATTTTCATATGCTTATTTGCCATCTGTGTATCTTCTTTGGTGAAGTGTCTGTCAAGATTTTTGGTTAATTTTAAAAATCAGGTTGTTTGTTTTATTACTGTGAATTTGTTTTTATGTAATAAAAGAGGGCAGTTTGTTGAGTTAAGGCAAAGAAAAAATAAAGTGAAGATGTTTCAATTGTATGACTGCTAAGTCCCTGTATATCATTTGTCATAAATTTTCTACAATTCTAGAATTAGCTTCATAGTTTACAAAGTATTTTATTAGCTATTTAATTTAACTTTTACAAGAGCTTTGGTATACCTACAAGGAAAAATATTTGCTTTGAGTATAGGTAAGTAACTAAAATTTAGTAATTGCATGTCTGTCCTCTTCACTGTCACTTGGCAGAGCTGACTCTAATTTAGCTTTTCTTTCAATTTATTTTGTTTTGTCCAGTGATCAATTTCTGTTCATATATTTAAATTTTATTAGAAGTTGAGAAGGGAGAGAGCTTAGGAATCTCAGAAAAGGCGTCTTCAGTTAGAATTTACATTTTGTAATCTATACAGGTAACTTGTTTTGAAATGAAGACCTGAGCTATAATCCTAATTTTGCTTCTCACTGGCTGTGAAACTGTTATTCAGTCACTAAACAGCTCTAAATGACAGTTTCCTCAACTAGGCAACACATGAGTTGATTTTGAAAATCTCTAGGATAATACCCAGCTCTGAAATTCTCAGTTCAGTTCAGCTGTTCAGTCATGTCCGACTCTTTGTAATCCCATGGACTGCAGCATGACAGGCTTCCTTGTCCATCGCCAACTCCCAGAGCTTGCTCAAACTCATGTCTGCAGTCAATGATGCCACCTAAACATCTCCTCCTCTGTCATTATCTTCTCCTCCTTCCTTCAATCTTTCCCAGCATCAGGGTCTTTTCCAGTGAGTTAGTACTTCACATCAGGTGGCCAAAGTATTGGAGCTTCATCATCAGTCCTTCCAATGAATATTCTTTGCAATTCTTATTAATTTGACCAATTAATGATTCCTTTGGTTTACTGATTGCATAGAATGCAGTTACATAAGAAAATTTCAATATAATCACACATATTTAAATGAGAAAAGCCATTTTACATTTCTTTTTAAGCTAATAAAACAACAAATACCATTACTGTTCACACATATAATTGAATGGTTCACTTCCCCCATCTTTCTGATTTTGTTCCGTTTTTTCTTCTATGGACCCAGAAGACACTTTACTCAAAAAAAAAAAAAAAAAAAAAGGTTGTTTATTTCAGCACTTCTGACTGAGGGTCAAAGTGAGAGGTGTCTAGCTGGTTCTTTCTTGAATGGGTACAGCTACCTTCTTACCGCCATCGCTGTTCTTTGGTTCCATTGCTCCCTTTTTCTTTATTAGTGAAAAGAAAATTTTATGTGTGTCCTATATCCTTATTTGGAGTTTCATGATGTGGTGGGATCTGGGCACAATCTGGGTAAAGAGATATTCATCACTCAGATGTGATTTTACTGTAATATTAATGGACTTAACCTATAGGGAGGCTCGCTAACAAAAGTCCCTTTGAGTTTCTGAGAGAGGCCTTGGTAACATCCATATGCTATTTTTCCTTTCTTTGTTTTTTTGTTTTTTTAAAGAGGGGGTGGAAGTGGACAACAACACAATAGAAACATAAAGATCCACAAAAACAGATTCACCTCTGTGCTTGCTGGTCACCTAACTGAACATATGCTGGCTTCATGTAACTGATAGCCTCAATGGATGATAACCAAGCACTGACTTAAAATCTCTATGGTTCCCTGTTAGTGACAATGAATGATGGTTATTCAAGAAAGTCTTTTCATTTTTAACCTCTTGCTGTTCCTGTTCCCTTGGCCAGTAACTCCCTTGTAACCAGTTCTTGATGACTTTTATTGTGGCTTTTACCCAAGGAAAGTAAAACTAATAATGGTTGTTTTTATCTAAACTTTTTTTTTAATCTAAGTAATTATACTTATGATGTATCTTCTACCTGTTTGTTCTTGTGCCACACATATCCTCTCCAGTGGGTAATATAACTACTAGTCTAAGTAGGACATTTTCAATATGACCTCAGATCTTTAATAACGCTTAGTGTATTTGCAGGGAATTGTGCAATAGTATTGAAGTGCATATGATAGGTTCCCTTGGATAAACTACCTAGTTGACCTGGAGATATTAATTCTTAAAATTGTACAGTTAATCTGAACTATTTTTTTTATTTAAAAGTTCTCATTATTATGGAGATATTTTCATTTGATGTATCAACAGAATTTGTTCTGACTTAACCTTATTAAAACTTAGAATTTTTCATTTAGCAACATAACACAGACTGTGAGAAAATAAACTCTTAATTTTGTCTGTTCATTTGGGTCAATAAACCTTTTTATATTATTTGAGATATTTAGCATCTTAAGGATTTACTTACACTTAGAATGCACAGGTATGGCTTTGATGAATGCTTATAAATATATCCCAGATGGTTGGGGCACAAAAGACATTTATTCTACATTGTTTGTTTTCTAATGACCATTTTCATAACTATGATATGGCATTAAATAGAGAATTGACAATGAAAAATAGATAAAAAGATCAACATTTTTAAGGTAGCTTTGCATTTTCAACATAAAAAGGCAAATTATTTGGACAAAAATGGCTACTCAGTTGAATATACAATATAATTATAATATGAAACTACAATGTGTGATATTACACTATTTATGTAACTTTAAATAACTGGTGGTTGTTGTTTAGTCATCAAGTCATGTTCAATAATTGCAACCTCATGGACTGTAGCTCTCCATGCTCCTCTGTTCATAGGATTTTTCCAGGCAAGAATATGGAGTGGGTTGCCATTTCCATCTCCAAATAACACTGGATTTTTTTTTTTTATTATAGTCAACTATACTAAGTGATATTACTGACTTTAAAAAACACATTATGAAGACATGTATCAATGAAAACAACTGTCATAATTGAGGCAAAATTGAACCCAAACAGAAGTAAATCAGTTATCTTAACATTCCCTTTACTGATTACTATTATCATTTGCAATGTAAAAGATTTCCTTCATGCATGTTGTCTCTCAGTCTGAATTTATTATGTAAATCTTAGCATTTACTCTGGTTCCTAAAAACCCAGGGTGTTCTAACAAAATATATGCATATTGTGCTTCTATAGTGAAGATTGTTCTGACATACAATAGGCTACTTCCCAGAAGAATAATGATTCATGAAGAACAAGGTATGAAGAATGTTTGTTTCACTTATTCTACAGCCTATGTTCTCTTCTTGGTTAAAAAGAGTTGGCAGAGAGTGTTTATTATTTATCTTAGAGTTGGAGAAAGCAATTAGATTAGATTCATACAAATAACCTATAGATAAGGACTGGTAATCAAGGATCAGGAATGTAGTCAACAGAAAATATGCCACTGACAGCAGAAAAATAAAAATGAATAAACAACTGGTCTAAAGCATAACATAGAAAACAAAAGTTTAAATACACCTCAGAAAAAATATTAGATGAGATAGAGCTTAATCGGAGCCAGACTGTCCTCTTGAGCAAAGGAAGCAGCTGGAAGGTAAGCAGCTATATATTATCAAACTAAGATATTGCTGAGTTATTGCTGTTGCATGAACCAGTGCATCAGCTTGCCCTCCACTAGTAGGTGAAATAAAAATATTTTGTGCAATCTGGAGGGCAAGATCGGAGAAGGCAATGGCAACCCACTCCAGTACTCTTGACTGGAAAATCCCATGGACGGAGGAGCCTGGTGGGCTGCCTTCTATGGGGTCACACAGAGTCGGACACGACTGAAGCGACTTAGCAGCAGCAGGGGGCAAGATAAGCAGAATTGGTGCTTAGATTAAAAAATATTTACAGAGAGAAAACATTATACAAAAGTAGTTATAGTAAGCATATTTGATATAGTGCTATACCAAGGCTATAAGGATAATGAGGATATAAGGATAATCATTCTAAATATAAAGTATAAATGTAGTTATTACTTACTTTATAAAGCAATCATAGTAGCTGCAGATGAAGTCCTGTCTGTACCCATTTTACGGCTGGTATACTCATCAAGCGAGTCTGCATTAAAAGCTTCCACTTGGGACAGATGATACACTGCTTACCACAGTGCAGTCAAGTGACTCACAGATTTGGGGCACTGTGGTCTATTTTCCCTGCCGCGAGAAGATGACTGTACAATGTGATTTCTGTTGCAAAGCATGCTTGCAAAGCAGAAGGCTAGAATTTGTGTTGGACTACTCTCTTTCTCAGCTCCTTCCCTTTCTCTATTTTACTTGCCTCATTCATATGCTTTCCTGAAAGAAGCTGCCCTAATTAATCTCACGCACCTGAATCCCCGGCTCTGGCTCTGCTTTTGTGGCGCCTTTGGTAGCAGCAGTGGTCCTGGGAAGAACACTAAGGAGTTGATTCTAAAAATGGCTTACCAGCTAGCTACCTGACAATGAGCAAACTGTCACTGAAGATATGTGGAATATTAATTGTCCTTAGCATTCTATAGCAGTTGGTCCTTAAGACTTTTGCCCTTGGTGAACTGGGAAAGGATTGGAGGGGAAGAAGATGTACTGGTTCATGTAACAGTAACAACTCTGGCACTGGAAAAGAACAGGGAAGATATTAATAATAAGGAAAGCCAATCTACATAGGTATTGCTGAGCACCAGCGATGATTTCAAGAGAGAAGGTGCTCAATATTCACCAATTTAGTAAAAAAAAAAAAAAAAAGAAAAAGAAAATCAGAGAGCCTCAATGGAAGCATTTAAAGAAAAGTTAATCTTCCATAGCTGGAGGATGGATCATACTGCGGAGTAGTCTTAGCAACTACACTTAAGGACAGTAAAATTCCACAAAGTGTTGAATATACAGCTCCAGCAAGTCTCCTATGGCTGATAGGGAAGAAGTAGGATTGAGAGTGAAAATATGGGGATTACCTGAATAAATTCCCCTGAGAACACCCTGATTCCCTTAACACTCTGGGCTTCTAGATGTGACCCACTACCTCATGTTAGAAGGAAGCAGCTCCCTCCCCATCTTCCTTTTCCTTCAATAGCCAACATTATATGAAATAGAAATTCCAGATCTACCTGAAAGATGATGAAGAAAGAGATAAAACTACTCAGAAATGTAGGCATATTAAAGTGAATTAATCATGTAAGACCAGAAGAGCTATGTCTTCTGCATAGGTTTCTTGGAAAGACCATCCATTTGTCAAGGCAGGAAGGGATATTCAAGTCAAGGGAAACAACAATGACAATGAGAGGCTCTAGAGGCTGGGTTTTATGGTAGGAGATTCTGGCTAATAACTGCAATCACTGATGCCCCAAATAAGAAAGGCCAGGTGACAATACTTAACAATTAGAAGCAAGATAAGGCATAATCATCCTAATGGCCATCAATTTCTAAATGTTAGCCAGGGTTATATAACAGGTGGGGATAATAACAATTGCCAACAAATTGTGATTTTCCTAGAGAACTGTCAGATACAATACAGAAATTGTGGTAAAATTTAAATTTCAGATTTAAAAAAACTTAAATTTTTAGTATAAGTATGTTCCAAATATTACAAGGTACATATTTATACTAAAAGCATATTCACTATTTATCTGAAATTCAAATTTAACTACTGTCCTGTGTTTTTATTTGCTGTATCAGGCACACTGACCTTAGTGAAAAAATGGACACTTCACAAGGGTACTGTCCAATCTATATAATTAAAAGTTTCAAGAATGGATGAATAGAAGGCTTAGGTCAGCCAGCCCCTGTGGAATCATCATTATCTTTTTCCCAGATTCCAACATTAAGCAAGTTTTCAGTGTGGGAGTCATTAGTTAATGGAATGTCTGAGGTTGCCTTGAGGGTGGAGTAGTTTGTATGGTAAGGAGTCACCCAACTGCTTTCCAAAGGGATCTATGTGTTTTATTCAGGTAATCATTCTCCACTGAAAAGAGAAAGCCTAGATTTTTCAAAGGCTTTCAAATGCAGACTTTGAATTTATATCAAAGAAAGAATCATAATATCATCATGGCATACCTCTTAGAGAATCAATGCATGAGAATGGGCTAATGAACGAATCCTGAGCCAGGTCTGTCTTAGAGCAGATACACTGAGTCCACATGATCATCTCTGACCAATTCTGAGTTGCCTTCAAGTGCCATTTTTACTGTATCCTACAGAGTGTTTATATGTTATTTAAATTTTTGTTCTGATGCCTCAAAGTAGAGATCTGGGTCAACTTAGCCTGCCCTCTTAGACAAGAAATACTACCTGAAAGAGAGGGCACTCAGATATGAGAGGTAGAGAGGAAGATAATGAGAACCAGTGAAAGCCTCTCAGCAAACTGCAGCATCAAGAGGTATAGCTTGACCCACCATTCATTTTCTGATAAGTTTTCCCAGAAATTGTGATCAACCATCCCTCATAGCTCAGTCAATAAAGAATCTGCCTGCCATGCAGGAGACCTGGGTTCAATTCCTGGGTCGGGAAGATTCCCCTGGAGAAGGAAATGGCAATCGACTCCAGTTATCTTGCTTGGAAAATCCCATGAACAAAGGAACTCAGCAGGCTATAGTCCATGGGGTCACAAGAGTCAGACATGACTTAGCGACTAAACCACCATCATCCTTGATATGCTGTCTTCTTGAAGTGAACTTAATTTGGGAAGTAAGCAGATTCATCAGTGTAAAACAAGGAGCTGACTTTAGAAGAGACCGTTGCCATTTATCAATTGTCATATGTTTTCTACCTTGCTGCTGTGAGTTCTGAGGCATGCTGCAGTTAATGGTGTATACCTTGAGGCTTTTCTTAAAAAAAAAAAAAAAAACAAACTGGCTTTGGCCATATAATTTACAGAGCCCAGTGAAAAGATAAAAGTAGGACCCTTTGTTCAAAAGGCATGAAAAAGTATCATTAAAGGAAATAACCTATAAAGCTTTCTCATGAAATCTTTTTCAAGATCTTTCTCTTGTTCTCAAATTTTTTATTTGCTATTTAAATAATTTGTATGAATTTATGATTCATCTTTATACTATACATTGCCAATTTTGAGTGCAAATATTCAGTTCAGTTCAGTGGCTCAGTTATTTTTAACTCTTTGTGACCCCATGGACTGCAGCATTCCAGGCCTCACTGTCCATCACCAACCCCTGGAGTCTGTTAAAACCCATGTCCATCGAGTCAGTGGTGCCATCCAACTGTCTCATCATCTGTTGTCCCCTTCTCCTCCTACCTTCAGTCTTTCCCAGCATCAGGGTCTTTTCCAATGAGTCAGTACTTCGCATCAGGTGGCCAAATTATTGGAGCTTCAGCATCAGTTCTTCCAATGAATATTCAGGACTGATTTCCTTGAGGATTGACTGATTTCCTTGAGGATTGACTAATTTGATCTCCTTAATGTCCAAGGGACTCTCAAGAGTCTTCTTAAACACCACAGTTCAAAAGCATCATTTCTTGGAGCTCAGCTTTCCTTATGGTCCAACTTTAACATCCATACATGACTACTGGAAAAACCATAGCTTTGACTAGATGGACCTTTGTTAACAAAGTAATGCGGTCTGCTTTTTAATTGTTTAGGTCTGTCAAAGCTTTTCTTCCAAGGAGCAAGTGTCTTTTTATTCCATGGCAGCAGTCACCGTCTGCAGTGATTTTGGAGCCCAAGA
Source organism: Odocoileus virginianus (assembly GCF_023699985.2). Lineage (NCBI taxonomy): Eukaryota > Metazoa > Chordata > Mammalia > Artiodactyla > Cervidae > Odocoileus > Odocoileus virginianus. Next base: position 22,287,628 of record NC_069698.1, read on the forward strand.
AAATGAAATCTATCACTGTTTTCATTGTTTCCTCATCTATTTGCCATGAAGTGATGGGACTGTATCATTAGTAGAATCACCAAAATTACCCAATTTAAATTTCATAACTCATACATGCGTAAAGATATAGAATAGGACATGGAAAATAGAAATAGCTTTCAGTTCAGTTTAGTCCCACAGTCATGTCCAACTCTTTATGACCCCATGGACTGCAGCAAACCAGGCTTCCCTGTCTATCACCAACTCCTGGAGCTTGCGCAAACTCATCCATCGAGGTGGTGATGCCATCCAACCATCTCATCCTCTGTCATCCCCTTCTCCTCCAGCCTTCAATCTTTCCCAGCATCAGGGTCTTTTCCAGTGAGAAATAGCCTTAGCCAACTTTGTTGCTCTACTTGACACCTCTCCCCAAGTTATACATAAATGGGTCAAACCCCTCATATTCTGACAATAGCTCTTCCGTTTAACATGACCTCTTATCAGAATATTTCAGAATGCCCATGACTCCAACTCCTGCTAAAAGGTCAATTCTCTCCAACCCTGTTGTGTGGCAATGTGATTGGGAGGCATGATTATCCCTTAAACTTTAGCTTCCTTCATTTTCCAGAATGCAACATTATAAAAGCATCTGTGCTCAGCTTCACTTTCCTTTTACTTTTCTCATCCCGAATCCCTGAATTTTAATTATTCTTACAAAATATATCAACTGGTTTCATCTAGTACCTGAAGGCGTGCTGATGGTCTACACTTTGGAAGCCATTTATTGATGCAATTTTCCCTTGTTAATAAGCCCTTTTCCACCAAACCATTTTCACAATCCCCAATGCATATACACTTGGTTCTCACCGTGGTTCTCAACACATTTTTTCCTTTCTTAGTATTTCTAATCTTTCCTTCCAACATTTTATGCTACTAATAGTATTTAAGTGCTCCCTTTGTTTTATATCCTTGCCAAAAAATAATGTTATCAGATTTGGGCCATATACTGTGTGTAAAATGGTACCTCACTGTGATTTTAATTAACATTTCATTAATCGTTAAGTGAGTTTGATTTATTTTCATATGTATACTGCCCATTTGGGTTTTCTATGAAATGTCTTTTACTCATACTTCAAAAGGCTTTTTAAAGTGGAATCTAGATAACTTTTTCCTTTTTATTTATACATTTTTCAAATATTTCTCCTAGTTTTTGTTTTGCATTTTACTCTAAAAATGCATCTGTTGCTGTATGTTTTAAAGAACTGAAATTGCTCATTTAAATGTAGTTAAATTTAACAATTTTTTCTCTTATGGTTAATACTTGTGTTTTTTTTAAAAAAAGACTGCATCTTGAGGATATAAAGGCTCTATCCTATACTTCTTTCCAAGGTGTATACAATTTTTACCTTTAATATTTAGTTATTCATTTCTATGGAATTTTGTTAGAATGTCATGAGGTAGGAATCTACCTGCATATGGTTATATTTACAAAATTGCATAAATCATGATTTCTTTGTCAGTATATTATGTTAAGAGAAAAGAGATTTAATAAAATTATGTGCATCCAAAATCCTGATTGGGTTGGAGGAGTAGGCTGTAAACTGGGGTATACTCTCAACAAATCAACACACAAACATACAAATGGCTAACTGAGGAAATAGCCATCTCTGTTACAATCAAGAAGTAAGAGAATAAGAAGCTTCTGTGATAACTGGTGGTTCCAGGACAGTGCCGTGTTAGCTGTACTTTAGGAATTAGGCCGCTGACCATCAGCGGCCTGTATATCCACAAATATATTAGCATATTCAAAAACTTGAATGCATTTGTTTTTCCTCTGTACTTCATTTGGTTCTGAATTTAAATCTCTGAATTTAAAATATAAACCAACTGTTTGATAAAGATGAGCCATATCAATACCCTACCTGTAATAGTTTATGAGATTTGGTATTTTAGTTTTCTAGTTGCTATGGTACCAAGACGTACACTATGAGGAAATAAGGACAGGTGTTGAGTTAGTCTACTGTATTCATGTCAATAATAAAGTATCTTAATTCTACTTAGTGAGTTATCCAGTCTTTACCCAGTGCATTGAAATGCTACTTTGGTCATATTTCAACTTTCCATATATACTTGAATTTGTATCTGGACAGTTTATTCATTTTAATCCCTATAGCTTTATAATATATTTAGTTTTGATATCAGGTAGGTCAACTCTCTCTATTATCCCAACACATATACTTAACTTATTTTCTTCAAGAGTGACTTAGAAATTCTTGAATTTTTCCACCTCTAGAGGAAAATGTAGAATCAACTTTTTAAAGTCTTGAATAAACTGGGCCTGCATTGATTCAAATGGGTATTACCTATTAACTGACATTTTATTGTATTTTTTGAGGTGATCGATCATATTTTTCTCCTTTAATGGACTAATCTACTGAGATACATCAATAGATTTTCTAAACTACTGTTATAATTATACAAATGATTTCATAAAATGGAAATTATTTGTTCCTTAAAACTTTTGTAAAATTCTTCCATGAAACATATAATATACTGTGGCAAAGATGACATTATTTCGAAGATGTAATTAAGGTCCCTTATCAGCTGAAAGTTAAACTTAGTTGCTCAGTCATGTTCGACTCTTTGTGACCCTGTGGACTGCAGTACAGCAGGCTCAGAGAAATCTGTGGAATTTTCCAGGCAAGAATACTGGAATGGATTTCCATTCCCTTCTCCAGGGGGTCTTCCTGATCCAGTGATGGAACCCAGGTCTCCTGCATTGCAGGCAGATTCTTTACTGTCTGAGGCATCAGACTCCGCCTCTAATCAGTTTATTCTGAGTTAAGGAAGATTTCCCTGAGTAAGCTTGACCTAATCAGTTAAGTCCTTTAACAGAGTGGCCAGAGGTGGAAGACTTGAAATAATAAATCCTAACTCTTCATTTTTATCTTTGAGGAAACTACCTGCAATAAATCCTATAATTACAAAGAAACTGTATGAACTATGTAAGTTCAGAAGAATCCCACAGTATTCAGGTGAGACCACTGCCCCAGATGACACCCAGTCTGCAGGCTTATTAGATCTGAAACAGTACCCAGATAAGCAGTACCCAAACTCCTTATATCAAAAGGCTGAGAAATAATAAATGAGTATTACATAATAAGGCTTTCTTATTTCTCCTTGATGTTCTCTATAACTCTACATTCAGTTGGGTATATCTTTCCCTTTCTCCTTTACCTTTCACTTCTCTTCTTTTCTCAGCTATGTCTAAGCCTCCTCAAACAACCATTTTGCCTTCTTGCATTTCTTTTCCTTGGGGATGGTTTTGGTCACCAACTCCTGCACAATGTTCCAAATCTCTGTCCATGGTTCTGCAGGCACTCTGTCTGCCAGATGCTATTTCTTTTCAGCACATCCTGATGATTTAACACTTTGCCTTTATCCTGTAAGGTTTTCAATGCTTTAACATTTATTATTAGTATCCTTAAATGTTAGTGAGTCTCTTTTAAAAATTATTAGATTTTCCAGTTTTATTCTATTCTTATATTATCTGTCAACTGATAATCCCAGTTTTTGTATATTTATTTTGATGTCTTAATCATTTATATTTTTAATATAATCCAACCTTTAGCTTTCTCTTTATTCTGCTTTTTCTGTGCTTTCTCCTTTTTTAGCTATTTATTTATTTTAATTTTTAATAGATTTTTACAAGTTTTAGGTTCCAAGAAAAATGAGTGGAAAATAGTTTCCATATACCCCCTGTCCCCTCAGTTCAGGTTCCCCAACCATCTCCCCCACTAACAACCTGCCCTCCAGAGACTTACATTTGTTATAACTGATGAATCCATGTTGAAATTTCATTGTTACCTATAATCCATAGTTTACATTAGGGTTTACTCTTGACATTACCTATTCTATGAGTTTGGATAAATGTAGAGTAGTATGCATCTACTATTGTAGTATCATACAGAATAATTTCACTGACATAAAAGTCCTCTTTGTTCTGCCTGCCCATCCCTTGCTCCCCCATAACCACTGATCTTTTTACTGTCTCCACAGTTAATTTTTCCAGAATGTTATATAGTTGGAATCACACAGCCTGTAGCCTTTTCAGACTGGCTTCTCTTATTACTAATATGCATTTAAATTTCTTCCGTGTCTTTTCATAGCTTAATAGCTCCCTTCTTTTTAGCACTGAATAATAGTCCATTGACTGGATGTACCACAGTTTGCTTATCTATTCACTGACGGAAGGGCATATTGATTGCTTCCAGGTATTAGCTACATTGGATAAAGCTGCTCTGAACATCAGTTTGAAAGGTTTTTTTGTGGACATTTTCAGCTCCTTTGTGTAAATACTAAGGAATGAAATTGCTGTGTTGTACAGTAAAATGTTTGTCAGGATTGTAGGAACCTGCCAATCACAAAAGATATGGGATATCACAGTGGATATCCCATTTTGGATCCCTTCCAGTTATGACTAAGCATTCCTATTGCTAACATTTGGTGTTGTCAGTTCTGGATTTGGACTAGTCTAATAGATATGTAAGGGATATCACTTAAAAAATATATATATATATATATATATGTTTCCCTGATGTCATGTGATGCAGTTTTAAGAGTTCTTCGTATATCTTAGATAATAGTCCATATCAGATGTGTCTTTTGCAAATCTTTACCCCCAATCTGTGACTTTTCTCATTTTCATCCTCAGTCAGTATATTTCATACAGCAGTTTTTCATTTTAATGATGTAAAATTTATCAATTCTTTCTTTCATGAATCCTTGTCTTTGCTGTTATATCTAAAAAGTTACTCCTTGTGTACAGGTCAAATAGGTTGTATGCTATCTTATAAGAGTTCTTTAGCTTTATGTTTACATCTAAGATGCATTTTGAGTTGACTTTTGGAAAAGGTATAAGATTTATGTCTAAATTCATTTTGTTTTTTACATGAAAAATTTCAGTTTTTCAATCATCATTTTCTGAAAAGACATTTTTTTCCCTCCATTTTTATTGCTGTTGTTCATTTCTCAAAGATTAGTAGACTAGATTTATGCTGTTTTATTCTGGGCTGTCAGTTCCATTGATATATTTGTCTCTTCTTTCACCAATACCACATTGGCTTCATGACTATAGCTTTACAGTAAGTTTTGAAATTGGGCTTTGTCAGCCTCCAAACTCATTCTCCTTTGATATTGTTTTGGCTATTCTGTGTCATTTGCTTATTGTTTATTTTTAGTAATTTATAGCTTTAGTTTTTCTGTACCCATTATTAAATTTTGATTTGAAAATAATATACTACTATTCTCAATCCTACTTGCTTAATTTCCTTTTTTATTAGTTACATTTAAAATCTTACCATACTGGAAAGTTTTTACCAATTAAAAACTCAAACACCTTAAATTTCTTAAGGGAAAAACCTACAACCAAGATCTACCCAACAAGAATCTCATTCAGACTTGATGGAGAAACCAAAATCTATAAAGACAATCAAAACCTAAGAGAATTCAGCACCACCAAAACAGCTTTACAATAAATGCTACAGGAAAGTCTCCAGGTGGGAAGCATAACAGAGGAAAAAAGCCTTCAAAATAAACACAAAACAATTAACAAAATTGTAATAGGAACATACATATCGATAATTACCTTAAATATAATAGATTACATGGTTTGACCAAAAGACACAGACTGGCTGAATGGATGCACAACAGGACCCATATATTTGTATCCTGTTGACAAGAGACCCAATTCAGACCTAGGGACCCATACAGACTGAAAGTGAGGGGGTGGAAAAAGTTATTCCATGCAAACAGATATCAAAAGAAAGTTGGAGTAGCAATACTAATATCAGAAAAAAAATACACTTTAAAATAAAGACCATTACAAGAGGAAAGGAAAAACACTACATAATAATCATGAAATCAACCCAAGAATAAGATATACCAACTGTAAATGTTTAAACACTCAACATAGGGGAAATCAACAGTAACACAATAGTAGTGAGGGACTATATACTTCACTTACACCAATGGATAGATCATCCAAATAGAAATCGAAAAGTAAACACAAGCTATAAATGACATATTATGCCATATAGGCTTAATTGAAATTTATAGGGCATTTCACCTGAAATCTGCAGAATATACTATCTTCTCAAGTGCACATGGACCATTCTCTGGCATGGATCACGTTTTGGGTCACAAATCAAGCATTTGTAAATTTAATAAAGCTATAATTGTATTAAGCATCTTTTTTGACCACAATATTATGAGATTAGAAATGAATTACAGGGTAAAAAAAAGTGAAAAAAAATCCACAAACACATGGAGGCTAAATAACTTGCTACTACATAACCAAGAAACCAGTGAAGAAGTCAAAAAGGAAATAAAAAGACACTTAGAAAAAAAAAAAAAAACAACAAAAACACTATGACCCCAAACCAATGGGATGCAGCAAAAGCAGCAGTAAGATGACTACAATCCTACTTCAAGAAACAAGAAGTCTCAGATAACTGAACCTTAAACTGAAGCAAAAACCCAAAGTTCGTAGCAATAAAGAAAGAAAGAAAGAAAATAAATCATAAAGACCAGAGCAGAAATAACTGAAAAAGAAATGAAGCAATGATAGCAAAGTTTAATAAAACTAAAAGCTGGTCCTTTGACAAGGAAAACAAAGTTGATAAACCTTTAGCCAAACTCGTCCAGAAAAAAAGTGGGAGAACTCAAATCAATAAAATTAGAAATGAAAAAAGGAGAAGTTACAACTGACACTGAAACAAAGAATCTTAAGAGACTACTACAAGCCACTATATGTCAATAAAATACAATATGCAAATAAACCTGGAAGAAATGGACAAATTCTTAGAAAACTACGACCTTCCAAGACTGAACCAAGAAAAAATAAATAAATAAAAAAAATACGGGCAGACCAATCACAAGTAATGTAATTGAAACTGTGATTAAAAATCTTCAAACAAATAAGACTCCAAGAGCAGATGGCGTCACAGACTAATTTTATCAAACCTTCAGAAAAGAGCTAACACCTATCCTTTTCAAAGTCTTCCAAAAAACTGCAAAAAGAGGAACACTCCCAAGTTCACTTAGCAAGGTCACCATCACACTGATACCAAAACTAGGCAAAGATATAGCACACAAAAAGAGAAAATTACAGACCAATATCACTGATGAACACAGATGGAAAAATCTTTAGCAAAATACAAGCAAATCAAATCCAACAACATTAAAGCGATCATACACCATAATGTGGTAGATTTATGCCAGGGATGCAAGAATTCTTCATTATATGCAAATCAATCAATGTGATACACCATATTAATGAACTGAGGAATAAAATTCCATATGATCATCTTGATAGATACAGAAAAGCTTTTGACAAAATTCAACACTGATTTATGATAAAAAGTAACTGAAAACTGGGCAAAGAGGGAACCTGCCTCAACATAATAAAGTCCACATAAGACAAACCCACAGCAAACATCTCATAAATGTTTCTCAAAAACAGAAAGCATTTCCTCTGAGATCAAGAACAAGAAAAGTATGTCCATTCTCAAAACTATTATTCAAAATAGTTTTGGAAGTTCCAGCTACAGCTATCAGAGAAGAAAAATAAAAGGAACCCACACTGGAAAAGAAGTAAAATTGTCATGTTTGCAGAGGACATGATACTGCCCATAGAAAACCCAAGAAGGCAATCAAAAAACTAGAAGAGCTAATCAATGAATTTAGTAGTCACAAGATACAAAATAAATACACAGAAATGTCTTGCATTCCTATACACTAAAACAACAAAGATCAGTAAGAGAAGTTAAGGAAAGAATCCCATAGAAAACTATATGATATGATTTCATCTTTTAAAGAAATCAAAAATGATACAGAGAGATGGAGAAATATACCATGTTCTGAGATTGAAATAATTAATATTGTGAAATTGGCTATACTACCCAAATCAATTTTGGAATTCAATTTTGCAGATTCAATGCAATCCCTATCAAATCTCCAATGGCATTTCTCACAGAAATAGTACAAAACATTTTACAATTTGTATGGAAATACAAAAGACCCTGAATAGCAAAAGCAACCTTGAGAAAAAAACAAAAACAAAAACAAATGGAGCTGAAGGAATCAGACTCCCTGACTTCTGTATTACAAAGCTTCAGTAATCAAGATGGTATGGCACTGGCACAAAAAAGAAATATAGAACAATGTTAGAGGATAGAAACCCAGGAATAAACCTGTGAAGTTATGGTCAAAGGAGTCAAGGATATACAATGGAAAAAAGACAGTCTTCAATAAGTGGTCCTGGGAAAATTGAATATCTACATGGGAAAGAATGAAATTAGAACACTCCCTAACACTATACACAAAAAGTAAACTCAAAATGGACTAAAGACCTAAATGTAAACTCTTAGAGGAAAACAGAACACTGTCTGATAAACCCAAGCAGTATCTTTTTCGACCTGCCTCCGAGAGTAATGAACATACAAACTAAAATTAAAAAAACATGGGACTTACTTACAAGCTTCTGCACAGAAAAGGAAATCATAAACAAGATGAAACAACAACCCTCAGAACAGAGGAAAATATTTGCAAATGAAACAAGTGACAAATGATTAATCTCCAAAATACACAAACAATTCATGAGGCTCAATATCAAAACAACAAAACACTGAAACAAACAAACAAAAAACTGGACAGAAAACCTAAAGAGACATTTTCTCCAAAGAAGACATACAGATGGCTAACAAACACAGGAAATAATGATTAACACCCATAAGTCTTAGAGAAATGTAACTCAAAACTACAATGAGGTATCACCTCACACCTGTCAGAATGGCCATTATCTAGGAATCCACAAACAACAAATGCTGGAGTGGATGTGGAGAAAAGGGAATCCTCTTACATGTTGGTGGGAATTGATACAACCACTATGGTGAACAATATGGAGGTTCCTGAAAAAAAAAATCTAAACTAAACATAGTACTACCATATGACCCAGCAATCCCACTCCTACTATATACCCTGAGTAAACCATAATTTAAAAAGATGCATGCACCTGTTGTTCACTGAAGCACTGTTCGCAATAGTTAGAACATGGAAGCAACCTAAACGTCCAAGAGAGGAATGGATAAAGACGCTGTGGTACATATATACAATGGAATATCATTCAGCCATAAAAAACAAAATAGTGTCATTTGCAGAGACAAAGAGAAAAGATACAGATTGATATAAACAAGGGAATGGCAGGGTTTCTAAGCATATGAACATGTATTTAAGTAGTTAGATTGGGAATGACAGGTAACTTTAGTTAAACCTTGTGACAATGAGAAAAAATATTTTCTACTTATAATAATTGGTTACATCATTTTCTGTATGTATGAGACTGATCCTTTATTGAATCTGTAACTATAAATGATATAGTTATTAGTTATATTAGTAAAAACAAAATGGATGGCAAACTAAGACAGGACATCTAATACCTGAGAAGGTAATAGGATGAAAAGAGGAGGCTCTATGAGAGGAGTTGTGATTGGGAAGGGAATTGGGTTGATAGAAATTAAATCTCTGTATGCTGGATGCCTTTCAGAAAATCATATAGGTTTTTGTTTTTAATAATGCTTCTCAGTTAAAAGATGCTTGTACTAGTGTTCATGAAAAAGATGCCTGAACTTATGTGTGATTTATATCTGTTTGGATTTGATTTGAGACCTAGTAATAATATAGATTTAAGAGTGCTCTTTGGGGCTCAAGTCAAAGAATCAGATCAATGGCAGGCAATGGAGCATTTGGAAGGGGGTAAGTGGGACCAGATCTCTGAGGAAAGGGCAGACAGAGACTGTTGAATATAAAGCAGTTCCAAATAGAAAAGGAATTAGTGTAAGGAAATAAATCATGGTATAGGAAAAGTAATTATGTGCTTTGGAGGCAAACTAACCTAGACATACCAAAGTTTGAGCTACATTTTTATTAGCTTGTGAAATAAGACATTTTGCTTTTTTGTGTCTTATTTGCTTTATAAAATTGAACACACAAACAAGCAATTATGAAATCTACTTCACAGAGTTATTGTAAAAACTATTGGTCTATAGGAGAACAATATGCTTGGCACATAATAAGGACTCAAAATTATAAATTTTTCTTATCCGTAGTCCATATTAATATTAGAAAACCCCAGTGATGAATATATGTAGCCTAAGATATATATCTGTTTCTCTGCCTTTCTTCTTCCACCTGTTATATCTACATATTTAACCATATATTAATATTCATATTTTGATTGTGGAAATTTTCTCAAGTCCTCTACAACAAGTAGCATTTGTTGTTTTTGTTTTTGTTTTTCAGGAGGAATGTGAACCTCTTCGAAACAGTATTTAACATGGTTTTAAACCTTTGTCTATAATATATAGTGTTATTTTTATCTCTGGCCATAAACCTGTGCTCCTACTATGCACATTTGCTTTGTTGTTGTTGTTTGGTCACTAAGTTGTGTGCCGCTCTTTGTGACCCCATGAACCGCAGCATGCCATGCTTCCCTGTCCTTCAAGATTGATCTCCTTGCTGTTTAAGGGACTCTCAAAAGTCTTCTCCAGTAGTTCAAAAGCATTAATTCTTTGGTGTTCCACCTTCTGTTTGGTCCAACTCTGACATCCATGCATGACCACTGGAAAGAGCATAAGTTTGACTATACACACTTTTGTTGGCAGAGTGATGTCTCTGCTTTTAACACACTGTCTAGGCTTGTTATTATATACATAAAATTCATTTATTTATATAAAGCAAACATGAAATACCAAGAATATTTAGGTTTGTGAATCAAATATATTCTTGAATATCACCCCAGGTAAACAACAAATGATCAAATACCTACATCTATTAGTTGGTTTTCAGTTAGAAATTTTACTGACTTAATGTTCAGACTTGGTTACTTTTTTGATTCATCTAATGGAGTAAAATAGAGTAAGAAGTCTTTGCCACTTCAATTTGTTGCATAATTTTTCAAATTAAGATTCTCTTTTAAAAGGGGAATGACATTGTAATTGAATACTATGTTTACTCATTACATAAAGTATGCTGTGGTGTCATTACTAAACTTGCTTTTGATTTTCACAAAGTTGAGCATTTATATAATTATTAATAAAAGCAGACAAAGGAGAGGTAAGAAATGAGAAGTTAGATTTGGTGAGTAATAATTAGTCATTCAAGCTAATACACAAAAGTCAAAAGTACTTATAGAAAACTTATAAAGATTATTTTCTTCTCTATTTAATTGATAATATCTATAAGAGAAGGTTTTAGTTATTAAACTAAGTGAAAAATCATGAATGCAAATTTCTCAGCAAGATAATTTGTAAAGTCAATATCATGCTGAGTAGCAGTAAGTATTACCAGTACATTTGATGTGTATCATGATTCTCCACAAATTACAAAATGGCCTGTCACTTTAATATTTTATTATTAATAACTAGTTAGTATATTTTTAATATAATAACAGTAATGTTTTATATAATGCTGTTTATTCAATACATTATAAACTCATTTATGATTTTTAAAATGTAAAATAATGATGCTAATTGTTTTGCTCATGTATTTATTCTTTAAACATTTATGTGCCTAGTATTGGACCTGGATCCAAGAAGCTCTCAATTTATTGTAAGATATTGACATTGACAAAATTCAATCTACAAACCAAGCTTTTCACGTCATTTGGCTAGGTGGTAGATGTGGTAGACTGAATTGTTGGTTCCATGTCTTTACCTCACATTCTTGCTGCAGATGCGTGATAGGCAGAATGACTTCCTTGCCCTTTACCTTGGCCTTAGCTATATGCTTTGATTTTTGTCAACTAGAGATTAGAAGACTCAACATAAGTGGAGGATTGGAATGTGCATATATGCCTGGACTGTTTTGCTGAGTTCCTGACATACCATGAGAACAACACACTTCATGTCTGTCTCTTTACCTTAAGCTCTGATATGAGACGTGGAGCATATCTGGACTTGAGCTATAGCCTGAAGCCAATCTGACTAGATTCAGTCAAGCACTGTTGATAGCAGCCAGATCCCATCTGACACCTATATCTCTGAGTGAGAAAAACATACATTTGTCATTGTAAGCCATTAACTATTTGAGAGTGTTTGTCATACATCATTATTGTGAAAATAATTTATATAGAGTTTAAGAATTAAGCAAAATAAATAGGAAAACCTTAGTATATACCAAAGATTCTTAACTGAGGAATATTATCTTGATCCCAAGAAGACATTTGGTAGCATCTAAAGACATTTTTGCTTGTCGCAAATTGAGAGGTTAGCTACTGGCACCCAGCCTGAGATATCAATATGCCCAGAATGGTCATTCTTATTTTATAAATTTAAATTAGATATTGAAATAATTCAAACATATAAACTTATAAAAATGTTTAGTTTTTAAATACACAAATATGAATTATTGACTATGGACACAGTATAATGATGTATATATAAAGATTAAAGGCAGCAATTATAGAATCAGATTTTGAATAGATAATTAGAGTGATCTAAGCCTGTCATTAGTTTAACACATATAAATAAATTAAGTCAAATAATACAGTGTTGATGGGGAAGGAGGCTTTAAGGTTAAGTTTTGAGTCAAATTTTCTACCATAGCACTTATTATAAGTGCATTATTTTTGTCTATTTACTGTGTCTTTCTCCTTTATGTCTGACACCCATAGAACTACCGTGTATATTTGTGTTTATTATAAATATTTATATACATACTGTATCACAAAGCCTGGACAATAGCAAGTGCACAAGTTTGTTATTGAATAATTGAATGAATATTTGCCTATATTTCTATTAAATCTTTTTAAAAAGATGTTTAGAAAAAAGATATTTAGGAGTCAGTATGTTAAGTAATGTAAATAATTAATCTACATAATAATTTCATTAAGCACTGACTTGAAAATATTCAGAGAAAATTCATATTTACTTATTTATTGCAGTGTCTGATAGAATGTTTGAAATGATTGCATGTGAACTTTTGTTGAGGTATTTACTGCTTGGAACCATTAGAATTCCTTGTAGGTTGTTATTTTATAACCAATCCTAACCAATTCTAATTTTTTTTCAGTGAAGTATCATAATGAACAAGTATTATTCATCATGAATTTCTCTTGCAAAATTCAGATCAAGGCATATTTTTTCCAGTTTTGTTGGAAAACTAGCATATATCACTATGTAAGTTTAAGATACACAGCACAATGGCTTGACATACATATATTGTAAAATGATTGTGACAACAGGTTCAGCTAACATCCATCTTCTCGTATATATACAAAAAAAAGGAAAGAAAAAGGAAAAAAATCTCATTTTGTTTTTCCTTTCTTATATATCATACAACAATTTTAGCTGTAATCATCACACTGTACATTACATTCCTAGTACATTATGTACTTTATATTCACCTCCCCGCATTCCACCATTCCTCCTCCTCTGACCCCGTGCCTCTGGTAACCAAGAGTCTGACCTCTATTTCTATGATTTTTGTTTTAGACTCCAAATACAAGAGATCATGCAGTATTTGCTTTTATCTGTATTGTTTAGCCTCCATTCGTCTGTGATTTTTATAGTTTTATTTTCTTGTAATTGAGTTCTAATTTCATATCATGGTGGTTCAAAAAGATGCTTGATATGATATCAATTTTCTTAAATCTATAAAGGCTTGATTTGTGACACAAGATGTAATATATCCCAAAAGAAAGTGTCTTTTGACACTTTCAGATGGAATGTCCTGTAAATATCAATTAAGTCTGCTTGGTGTATTATATCATTTAAAGCTTTTGTTTTCTTACTTATTTTCTTCTTATGATGTCCACCAGTGTATGTGGGGTGTTAAAATTCCCCACTATTATTGTGTTACTGTCAATTTCCCCTTTTATGGATGTTAGCATTTATCTTGTGCATTGAGGTGCTGCTACAGTGAGTTCACAGTACTAGGTAGGAGGGCATAAAAACATTCAAACCAGGATCTGTTCTCCTGGGAGGGGACTTAGAGAAATAGGAAGATTATATGAGAAAAGATCAAGTCTAAAGAGTGAGTGCTTCAGGTCTCATTGCACACTCTAGTCCTGGGGTTCTATATTGGGAGGACAACCCCCCTTAGCTGATTGGAAGGATTCTGGACTAACAGGAGGGCCTTGGGAAGCCTAGACTCAACTTTTAAGGAGTATATGTGCATTGGTTTGCCCCCAGGCAGTGCATAAAGTGTGGCTAGAAGACTGCTGAAGTTGCCGCTGAGTTTTGCACTATTGCCTTGGTGCATGCCTCAGTCTGAGCCGAGTGAATACCTCAGCCCTGTTTATTCCACATTGCATTGCAGCACTGGATCTATGGCTGGGAAGAAAGCTTGGCCGTGGAACACAAAGGTAACTTGGTTCAGAGCCAGCCTCTGGGCAGCAGTGGCCATTTTAAGTTCTTTGCAAGCAGCATATCAGATGCACCTCAGAACTCTGATAGCAGCAGGTCAGCACAGCTCATAGACAAATATACAGAGAGAGTCCATGCAGCCCCATCCTGCCCTGAAGAACAGGTCCATAGCAGGGAGAAGCTGGTCAGGGCTGGGAGCTGTGGCCAGCCATGAAGCACAAAGGGGGCTTGGATCCAAACCTTCGTCTGAACAGAGTGAGGGGTAAATATGCTCGTTATGCAAAGGCAGCACATTGGAGACAGCTTGGACTTCAGTCCGTAGCCAACACAAGATGAGAAGCTGCACAGGCTCCCATCCTTCAGTGCTGTCCTCTCCTGGGGCAAGAGTCGTGGTGATAGAAGGGGAGAAAGCACGCGCTTAAAGGGAACAAAGCTAGCCTGGGTCCAATCCTCAGGCCCTCTGCTCCAAAAACTTGGGCTCAGATCCCATACCTGATAGAGTGGTGATAACAGTGAGCAGAGAGAAAGTCCTGCCTCACACCAGGCTCTAGTTCTAGTCCCTTAATCTCTGGCCCCACCTAAACCAAATTTATAGCTGCTAGCTAGCTCACTGTGAAGAAAGACATGATTTGTGTCCTTGTAAAATCTAGCTCTCCCACCAAAGGCACTGGATACACAAAATGTGTTTAGGAAAGCTACAACATAAGGATACTACTTTAAGACAACAATAGATAACTGATTTCACTTAAATTGACAGAGACAGAGAAAGTTACATAAAAGAAAAAGACAGAGGTACTACTTTCAACTGAAAGAGCAAGAGAAAAACCTTGAAATGATAAATAATGGGACAGAAATAAACAAGTTACAAATAAATAATTCAAAGCACTAATAAAAAGAATGTTAACTGAATTAGGGGAAATAATAGATAAATGCTGTGAGACTTTTTAGCAAGGACCTAGAAAATATTTTTAAAAAGACCTAGTCAGAAATGAATAATTTAATAACTGAAATAAAAAACACACTAGAAGGAATGAACACACAAGTTATCTGGAAGATAGAATAATGGAAATTGACCAATCAGGACAACAGAATGAAAAATAAAGTTTAAAAAAAGTGATAACAACACAAATTACCAGTTGCATAACACTAAGCATTCCAAAACTCACTTTATAGGAGTCTCAGAGAAGAGAGAAAGGGAATGGAAAATATTTTTTGATGAAATTATGGCTGAAATTTTCCCAAAACTGAAGGAAAATGATATCCAAGTACAGGAAGCACAGAAAATCCCACACAAGATGAACTCAAATAGCCCCATAGCAAGACATATAATTAAAATGACACAAGTTAAATGTAAGAGTTAATTCTAAAGGAAGCAAGAAAAAACAAAGAGTCATAAACAAGGGAATCCCCAAAAAGCTACCAGTTTCTTTCTCCTACAGAAAGTTTTCAAGGCAGAAGGGAGAGACATGATAATATTCTAAGTGTTGAAAGGGAAAACCCTGAAATCTAGAATATTCTACCTCACAATGTTATCATCTAGAACTGAAGGAGAGATAAAAGAACTTCTCAGACATGCAAAAGCTAGAAGAGTTTACCAAAACTAAATTGACAGTAAAAAAAAATATTAAAGGATCTTCTCTAATTGGAAAGTACGTAATTTTTGCCAAGGAAAATTCCTTCTAGAAAAGATAAATATACAATAATGGCTGAGGTTCAACCAACAAAATAATCTACTACAAAAATACAAAAAAAAATATTTTGAAAGCAACTGTAACTACAATA
Source organism: Odocoileus virginianus (assembly GCF_023699985.2). Lineage (NCBI taxonomy): Eukaryota > Metazoa > Chordata > Mammalia > Artiodactyla > Cervidae > Odocoileus > Odocoileus virginianus. The sequence continues at coordinate 22,303,812 of NC_069698.1, forward strand.
AATAGTTCAGAAATATATATGAGGATGTAAAATATAACCTGAAAAACATAAAATGTGGAGAAATGGAGTAAATTATATCAATATTTTAGGATATGTCTGAACTTAAATGGCTCCCAGTTTAAGACAAATAGATATACTTATAGGACAACATATATGAACTCATGGCTCATGGTAAACACAAATAAAAAACCTATAATAAGGGACTTCCCTGGTGGTCTGATACTTAAGACTGTGCCTGCCAATGCAGGTGGTATGGGTTTGATCCCTGGTCCAGGACGATTCCACATCTTGTGGCAGGGCAACAAAGAACATGGGCTGCAGCTAGTGAGCCTGTTTGTGTCTGGCAGCAATTAAAGCCCATGTGCCCTAGAGCTTGTGCTCTGCAATAAGTCACCTCAACAAGAAGCCTGTCCCCTGCAAGTAGGCAGTAGCCTCTGCTTGCCAGAACTAAAGAAACCCTGTACACAACAAAAGCAACCAAGACACAGCATAGTAAAACACAAACAAACAAGCAGAAAAGCCCTACAAAAGGTACAGAAAAGCTATGAAAAAAAAATAAGCATACTACTAAAGAAAATAATCTTAACACAAGAGAACAAACAACAGGAAGAATAAATAGATAGAAAAGAAGTATAGAAACAACCAGAAAAAATTTATCAAGTTGCAATAAGTACATACATATCAATAATTACTTAAAATGTCAATGGAATAAATTCTCCAATCAAATGCCATAGGGTGCCTGATTGGATAAAAGAACAAAACCTAGCTATATGCTGTGTGCGAGAGATGAACTTAAGAGCTAAAGACACAGACTGGAAATGAAAGGATTGTAAAAGATAATTCATGCTAATAGAAATGACAAGAAAACTGAGTGGCAATACCAATATCAGACAAAAACGATCTTAAAGCAAAGGCTATAATAAAAGATAAAAAATAATGTATCATGTAAAGGAATCAATTAAAAAAAAAACAGTGTATCACACTTGTTACATATATGCATGCATTAATGAGCATCTAAATATATAAAACAAATATTAAAAAATATAAAAGAAATTGACAATAATACCTTAATATAAGGGACAGTAACATGTCACATGCATAAATGGATAGATCATCCAGACAGAAACCAATAAAGCAACAGGGTTCTTAAATGACACAATACACCAGCTAGATTTAATTGGCATCTGTACGATATTAACATCCAAAACTTGCAGAATACACAGTTATTTTCAAGTGTCCCTGAAATAGTCTCTCAAATAGATCATATACTAGGCCACAAAACAAGTCTAACCAATTTATTAGGGTAGAAATTATACCAAACAGTTTTTCAATCATAATGGCAAAAAATTAGAAACCAACTATACAAAGAAAAATGAGAAAAGAACAAACATATGAAGACTAGGCAACATGTTACTAAATAACCAAAGAGTCAAAGAAGAAACCAATCCAGAAATCAGAAAATAACTTGAGATAAATGAAAGTGAAAACAGAACTTTCCAAAACCTGTAGGAAGCAGCAAAAGTGGATCAAAGAGTTAGGTTTATACTCACAGAGGTCTGGCTCAGGAAATAAGGAAAATCTAAAATAAACAGCCTAACAACCTCCTAGAGTATTTAGAAAAGGAAGAACAGAGCACAAAGTTAGTAAAAGGAAGAAAATAATAGAAATTAGAGAATAAATAAATCAGAGACCAAAAATAATAGAAAAGATCAATGGAACAATATAGCTGCTTTTTTATAGATAAAACTGATAAACTTTAGCTATGCTTACCAAGAAGAAAAGATAGAGGACCCAAATAAAATCAGAAATGAAGGGAAAAAAAATCACAATTGATATCACAGAGATACAAAAACAAATCATAAGAGAACACTATGAATAATTATATGCCAAAAAATTGGATGATCTAGAGAAAATTGATACATTTTTAGAAACACACAACCTGCCAAGAATGAATCAAGAAGATACAATTTGAACAGATAGATCATTAGCAATGATATTTAATTTGTTTAAAAACAAACAAACAGACAAAAAAAACACCTCCCAGCAAATAAATTCTAGGACTGAATGGCTTCACAGGGAAATTATACCAAACATATAATGAGCTTATACATGTTGTTCTCAAAATATTTCAAAAATTCAGAAGGAAAGAACACTCCCAAATTCATTCTACAAGTCCACCATTATCCTGATACCAAAACCAAACAAGACATACAACAAAAAGGAAATTGCAAGCCAAGGTCTTTGAAATATATATTTTTAAAAATCTTTAAAATATATTAGAAAACCAAATCCCACAAGATGCAAAAATGATCATCTACTACAAGCAGGTGAGATTTATTCCATGGATGCAAGAATGGCTCAATATTTGTGAGTCAGTTAATGGGCTACATCATATTAACAAAAGAAAGGATAAAAATCATATAATCATTTCAATAGATACAGCATTTGACAATGTTCAACATGCATTCATGATAAAAATTCACAACAAAGTAGCTATAGAGCAAATATAATATAAAAATAAGTTATTTATGCTAAGCCCATAGTTAGCATAATTTCATTGGTGAAATGTTGAAGCATTTTCTCTGCCAATAAACAAATACATAAACAAAACTAGGATGCCCACAAGCAGCACTTTTATTTAAAATAATATTGGAGGTCCTACTTACATCACTCAGACAGAAAAAGAAAATAAGGCATCCACATTTGAAGAAAATAAGTAAACTGTCACTATTTGCAGATTACACAAGGCTGTATATAGAAAACTTGAAATTCTCTATCAAAAAACCATGAAATATAATAAGTGAATTCAGTAAAGTTGCAGGATACAATATAGAGAAACATCTTGCTTTTCTATAAAACAATAATGAACTAACAAAAATAGAAAAGAAAAAAGCAATTCCATTTAAAAATCATATAAAAATGATGAAATATCCAGGAGCAAACTTAATTGAGGAGATGTAAGACATATACTCTGAAAATTATGAAAGTTGGATAAAGGAAATTGAATATAACACAAAGAAATTAAGAGATATTCAGTTCTCTTGTATTGAAAGAGTTAGTATTGTTAAAATGGCCATACTACCCAAAAGAACACACAGATTTAATGCAACTTTTATCAAAATATTCACAAAACTAGAATGAATACTCCTAAAGTTTATATGGAATAAGGAAACACTCCAAAAAGTCAAAGTAGCTAAGAAAAAGAACAGTCATACTCTTTGACTTCAGACTATAGTGCAGAGCTACAGCCATCAAAACATCATGATACTGGCACAAAAGCATACACACAGATCAACAGAATAGAATAGAGAGCTCAGAAATATGCCTACACAACTATGGTCAAGTAATGTATGACAGAGGAAGCAAGACTATGCAGTGGTGGGTAGACAGTGTCTTTTATAAATATTACTAGGAAAATTAGAAAGCTACATGCAAAAGGATGTGATTAGTACATTTACCTCATATAATATAAAAAATAAACTCAATGCATTAAAGACCTGAAATCATAAAATTTGAAATCATAAAAGATCTGAAATCATAAAATTCCCAGAAGAGAATATAAGCAAAACACTCTTTGACAAAAATGTAACAATATTTTGTGGGTCTGTTTCCTAAAGCAAGGAGCGGAAAAAAAGCAAAATAAACAAATGAGATCTAATTAAAATTAAAAGCTTTTGCACAGCAAAAGAAATAGTCAAAACAGAATGGCAACCTACTGAGTGGGATAAACTATTTACAAATGATATGCTTGACAAAGAGTTAATATTCAAAATCTATAAATAGTTCATATCATTCAGTATTAGAAAAAAAATGACCAAATTAAAACATAGGCATGTGATCCAAATGGGCATTTTTTTTTTTTCAAAGAAGACATACAGACAGCTAACAGGTACGTGAGAAGATGCTCAACATCACTAGTTATTAGAGATGTAAATCAAAGCAACAACCAAATACTCCCCACACTTTTCCAGAAAGTTATCATCAAAAAGCCTATGAATAATGAATGTTTGTGAAGATATGGGGGAAAGAGAACTACTGAACAATCTTATATGTGCTTAGTCGGTTAGTCATGTCTGACTCCTGCAACCCCATAGACTGTAACTTGCCAGGCTCCTCTGTCCATGGGGTTCTTCAGGCAAGATTACTGGAGTGGGTTGCCATTTCCTTCTCCAGGGGATCTTCCTGATCCAGGACTTGATCTTAGGTTTCCTTCTTTGCAGATTATATTCTTTACTGACTGAGTTACAAGGGAAACCTGAATGATCTTAATGAAAAATTAAACTGATGCAGCCACTATGGAAGATATGGAGTTTATTATAAAAACTAGCAATAGAGCTACCACGTGATCCAGCAATTCCACTCTTTGGTACGTAACTAAAGAAACCAAAAGCACTAATTTTAAAACGTGTGCCCAGCAATGTTCACAGCAGCACTACTTATTGTAGCCAAAATAAGGACCAATCCAAGGGCTTGTTGGATTGTATGTGTGTGTGAGTGAGAGAGAGAATACACAGCCAAAAAAATTAATAAAATTCTGCCATTGGCAGCAATACAGATGGACCTACAGAATGTTATACTTGGTGAAATTAGGCAGACAGAAAAATATAAACACCCTATGATATCACTTATGTACAAAATCTAAGAAATAAAACAAAGGAATGTAGGTAGCAAAACAAAAACAGACATACAGATATAGAAAACAAATTAGTGTTAGGCTAACACTTGGAAGAGGGAAGAGGGGTGGGGCAAGATAATGGAATGAAATTAAGAGATACAAAGTACATGCATGAAACAGAGATTCATAAGATATCTGTCCAATAGACAATAAGCAAGAACGATATATTGTACAGTACAGGGAAATAGCCAATTATTTTATAATAACTTTTAATGAATGATCTATTAAAATGCTGAGTTACTATGCTAATAGGTAACTATGCTGAAACTAATATAATATTTTAAATGCACTATACTTTATTAAAATAAAACAAAACAATGCAGGGATTCTTGAACATTTTAGCATATAGACTTCATCCTGAGAAGCCTGGATTTTTAACTGGGTGATACCCAGGTCTTCTAGCCAACATAAACTTTTCCATGTTCCTATATTTTATTTATTTGTTTATTTCCCCATTTATTTTTATTAGTTGGAGGCTAATTACTTTACAATACTGTAGTGGTTTTTGCCATACACTGACATGAATCAGCCATGGATTTACATGCATTCCCCATCCCGAACCCCCCTCCTGTCTCCCTCCCCACCCCATCCCTCTGGGTTTTCCCAATGCACCAGCCCCGAGCACTTGTCTCATGCATCCAACCTGGGCTGGTGATCTGTTTCACCCTTGATAGTATACGTTTCGATGCTGTTCTCTCACAACATCCCACCCTCGCCTTCTCCCACAGAGTCCAAAAGTCTGTTCTATACATCTGTGTCTCTTTTTCTGTTTTGCATATAGGGTTATCATTACTATCTTCCTAAAATCCATATATATGTGTTAATATACTGTATTGGTCTTTATCTTTCTGGCTTACTTCACTCTGTATAATGGGCTCCAGTTTCATCCATCTCATTAGAACTCATTCAAATGAATTCTTTTTAATATCTGAGTAATATTCCATGGTGTATATGTACCACAGCTTCCTTATTCATTCATCTGCTGATGGGCATCTAGGTTGCTTCCATGTCCTGGCTATTACAAACAGTGCTGTGATGAACATTGGGGTACATGTGTCTCTTTCAGATCTGGTTTCCTTGGTGTGTATGCCCAGAAGTGGGATTGCTGGGTCATATGGCAGTTCTATTTCCAGTTTTTTAAGGAATCTCCACACTGTTCTCCATAGCGGCTGTACTAGTTTGCATTCCCACCAACAGTGTAAGAGGGTTCCCTTTTCTCCACACCCTCTCCAGCACTTATTGCTTGTAGACTTTTGGATAGCAGCCATCCTGACTGGCATGTAATGGTATCTCATTGTGGTTTTGATTTGCATTTCTCTGATAATGAATGATGTTGAGAATCTTTTCATGTGTTTGTTGGCCATCTGCATGTCTTCTTTGGAGAAATGTTTAGTTCTTTGGCATATTTTTTGATTGGGTCATTTATTTTTCTGGAATTGAGCTGCAGGAGTTGCTTGTATATTTTTGAGATTAATTCTTTGTCTGTTGCTTTGTTTGTTATTATTTTCTCCCATTCTGAAGGCTGTCTTTTCACCTTGTCCCTAAAATTAAGAACAAGACAAGGGTGCCCACTCTCACCACTACTATTCAACATAGATTTGGAAGTTTTGGCCACAGAAATTAGAGCAGAAAAAGAAATAAAAGGAATCCAGATAGGAAAAGAAGTGAAACTCTCACTGTTTGCAGATGACATGATCCTCTACGTAGAAAACCCTAAAGACTCTACCAGAAAATTACTAGAGCTAATCAATGAATATAGTAAAGTTGCAGGATATAAAATTAACACACAGAAATCCCTTGCATTCCTATACACTAACAATGAGAAAACAGAAAGAGAAATTAAGGAAACAATACCATTCACCATTGCAACAAAAAGAATAAAATACTTAGGAGTATATCTACCTAAAGAAACAAAAGACCTATACATAGAAAACTATAAAACACTGATGAAAGAAATCAAAGAGGACACAAACAGATGGAGAAATATACCATGTTCATGGATTGGAAGAATCAATATTGTCAAAATGACTATACTACCCAAAGTAATCTATAGATTCGATTCAATCCCTCTCAAGCTACCAATGGTATTCTTCACAGAACTGGAACAAATAATTTCACAATTTCTATGGAGATACAAAAAACCTCAAATAGCCAAAGAAATCTTGAGAAAGAAGAATGGAACTGGAGGAATCAACCTGCCTGACTTCAGGCTCTACTACAAAGCCACAGTCATTAAGATAGTATGGTACTGGCACAAAGACAGAAATATAGATCAATGGAACAAAATAGCAAGCCCAGAGATAAATCCACAAACCTATGGACACCTTATCTTCGACAAAGGAGGCAAGGATATATAATGGAAAAAACACAACCTCTTTAACAAGTGATGCTGGGAAAACTGGTCAACCACTTGTAAAAGAATGAAACTAGAACACTTTCTAACATCATACACAAAAATAAACTCAAAATGTATTAAAGATCTAAATGTAAGACTAGAAACTATAAAACTCCTACTCCTAGAGAAGACCATAGGCAAAACACTCTCCGACATAAATCACAGCAGGATCCTCTATGACCCACCTCCCAGAATATTGGAAATAAAAACCAAAATAAACAAATGGGACCTAATGAAACTTAAAAGCTTTTGCACAACAAAGGAAATTATAAGTATGTTCCTATATTTTTAAATTCAATTATTAAAAAAAATTAGTATAAAATCAGTTTGTATCCCTACAGGTAATTTAAACAAAAAAATTGAATATATATATATATATATATATATATATATATATATATATATATATAAATTGAACGTATGTTTTAATTCTTTTATTTTTTCTGGGCTAATTAATTTTTAGACCAAATTACATTAAACTTTTTAATTATAAAGTTTAGATATTGGCTTATGTTCTACAAGTTCTTTTAGGATTTGAAGTAGCTCAACTGGAATTCCATCCCTGTCACTAGCTTTGTTTTTAGCTATGAAAGTGCTACACTCAATATGCCAGCAAATCTAGGAAACTCAGCAGTGGCCATAGGACTGGACAAGGTCAGATTTCATTCCAATCCCAAAGAAAAGCAAGGCCAAAGAATGTTCAAACTACCTCACAATTGTACTCATCTCACACATTAACAAATTAATGCTCAAAATTCTCCAACCTAGGCTTCAACAGTATGTGAACCATGAACTTCCAGATGTTCAAGCTGTATTGAGAAAAGGCAGAGTAACCAGAGATCAAATTGCCAACATCCACTGGATCATCAAAAAAGCAAGAGAGCTCCAGAAAAACATCTACTTCTTTATTGACCACTCCAAAGCCTTTGACTGTGTGGATCACAATAAACTGCAGAAAATTCTGAAAGAGATGGGAATACCAGACCACCTGACCTGTGTCCTGAGAAATCTTTGTGCGTGTCACCAAGCAACAGTTAGAACTGGACATGGAATAACATACTGGTTCCAAATCAGGAAAAGAGTACGTTAAGGCTCTATATTGTCAACCTGTTTATTTAACTATACTCAGAGTACATCATGAGAAATGCCAGGCTGGATGAAGCACAAGCTGTAATCAAGATTGCTGGGAGAAATATCAATAACCTCAGATATGCAATGACACTACCTTTATGACAGAAAGTGAAGAACTAAAGAGCCTCTTGATGAAAGTGAAAGAGGAGAATGAAAAAGTTGGCTTAACACTCAACACTCGAAAGACTAAGATAATGGCATCTGGTCCCATCACTTCATGGCAAATAGATGGGTAAATAATGAAAACAGTGAAAGACTTTATTTTTGGAGGCTCCAAAATCACTGCAGACAGTGACTTCAGCCATAAAATTAAAAGATGCCTGCTCCTTGGAAGAAAAGCTTTGACCAAACCTAGACAGCATATTAAAGAGCAAAGACATTACTTTGCCAACAAAGGTCCATCTTGTCAAAGTTATGGTTTTTTCAGTAGTCATGTATGGATGTAAGAGTTGGACTATGAAGAAAGCTGAGCGCCGAAGAATTGTTGCTTTTGAACTTCGGTGTTAGAGAAGACCCTTGAGAGTCCCTTGGACTGCAAGGAGATCACATCACTCAATCCTAAAGGAAATCAGTCATGAATATTCATTGGAAGGACTGATGCTGAAGCTGAAACTCATACTTTGGCCACCTGATGAGAAAAACCGACTCTTTGGAAAATACCCTGATGCTGGGAAAGATTGAAGGTGAGAGGAGATGAGGATGACAGAGGATGAAATGGTTGAATGGCATCACTGACTCAACGGACATGAGTTTGAGTAGGCTCTGGGAGTTGGTGATGGTCAAGGAAGCCTGGCGTGCTGCAGTCCATGGGGTCGCAAAGAGTCAGACATGATTGAACCACTGAACTGACTGACTACAAGTTCTTAGATAACCTATGCAAAAGGTGAATGAGGATACACAAACTTATGATCATTAATAGAAGAAGCAAGAGTTCCTCAAACCTGAGAAACTTGTATAGTTTAGAGGGAAATTGACACATCCAATGCAACACAGGTACAAAGCAGAACTGAACTACTCTAAATGTTGGGAATTAAAATTAAGCTATTAAATTAGGTTTCAAGTTCCTTTTTAGTATAAACTATAACATATCTTAACATATCATGCCATTCAGTATATAATAATAATCCTTTTGAATTCAAATTAGCTGGCTGAAACATCTCTTCAGTTTTAATCTGGAAGTTAGTGGTAACAGAACTTGAAATAAAATCAACTTGTTTATACTATATGCACTCAATATATGTTTACCTCTATGATTTTCATACATATATTCAAGAAAATAGTTTAAATAGATGTTTTTTACCAATGAGTATCTACGCTGCTGCTCCCTAACTACACTGACCTGAGCCTTCAGAAGATTCTAATAATTACATAACTAAATGCCCTACTTTCAGGAAAGGACCCTGACAAAATATACATTCACAAAACCCCTTTTGTTACCTACAGATACCATAAAGAAAAGTGAGAGTGATGTATAAGCACAGAAGTGTATCATCAGAAGTTAGATGAAGAATGCATTTTCTATCCAACTTTAACTGATGAGAATAAATAACTGGGAAAATGTTATAAAAAATAAAATACCAATATAAGTCTCTGAAAGTAACATGAGGGAAGTATGAGGCTCATTATTCTAAACTCTGTGAGAGAGAACTAGAATAAATCTTGGAAATCATGCATTATGTGGTAACTTTTACAATTTTATGCTTCTTTACACTTTTTATTAATTGAATGAAAACTTCTATTTACTGTGGAGCACTGGGCAATTCTGACAAGCAGTGAAGTATTCTGCTTCTCAAAAGAGTGAATAGTATTTCCCTTAAAAATAGATAGAAATAAAAAAAAAAACTCTATTGCTAGGCTGTTAAATCTTGAACCAAAATTTTAAAAATTATTGTTCTGAATAACCCTTTTAACTTAGAATCATTAAAAACTGGTCGATAGGTTACAACTTCTGATCAGAGGAAGTGGCTGCTAGACAAATACTTCTTAACAATCTGACTAAATTGCAGCATGACATCATGAGTCAGTGTATAAAGTCAGAAAGGGTTTAAAAAACTATCATACTACAGTGAACAAACATACCTGTGGTGACATTTCTAAGTGCAATATCTTCAACCTAAGTAGTGTCCAGCTAGGGTAATAATGTGTCTGACTATAACTGAACAATAGTATACAATTTATATTTAATGTTTAATATTTGTGTACATTTTTACTTCATATCAGCATGGCTTTACAAAATATAATGGATTTTGAGTTTGAGGACATCATCTGTGTTCTAATAAAGAAAAAGTGAAACTCTCATTAGACAATGCATTTAAAGTACTTCAGTGTATTATACTTACAATGTAACTATCAGGGAAAGGCAATATATTATATAGAAAGCAGATTTGCCTTTTGTAAATTTGAATCCAAAATTATAGTTAAAGTATTTTGTTACTTTCAGGGTTTTATAAACCATTGGTGGGCAAACTAAAGCCAATAGGCCAAACCTGATGATCACTCTTTTTTATATAAAAAATAAAAAGTCATTTAAAAACAGTCATGTCCTCTACCACTACTTTCCACCCAATGATGTTGCTGAGTAGCTGAACCAGTATCTGCGTTTGGCTGCTATAACAGACTGGGTTGCAACCCACAGAGTCAGTAGCTTATAAACAACAGAATTTTTTTTTTCTTTCACAGTTCAAGAGGCTAGAAACCAATCTGACTGCCAGCATGGTTAGATGAGGGCTCTCTTCCAGGTCTAGGACCTCACCAGGTCCTTTATCCAAAGTACTCAACTCCTAATAACAACATATTGGGAAATTAGATTTAAGCACACGAATCTCAGAGGAAAACATTCAAATCATAGCAGGCAGAGATGATATTGTCCAACACTGAAAATTTTTACTACCTGTCTCTTTAGAGAAAAAGTCTGCTGACACCTCTTCTAGGCCAGTAGTTATTTGGCCTTCTAGGTAGGCAGTAGTTATTTGATACATATTTTTGACTGTAGAAAATTATAATCATTCTCAAATATTACAGTTTAGCAAATTAATTGTGGTTTCTTAGAATGCTGCAAAGTTATTTGAGATTTAGCTTTTTGTACCTAGTCTACCAAATCAACTTTTGCAACCAAGATAAACATGTAGAAAATAAACAAGTTCAATGAGAAAAAGTCAGTAAAATAGTGTTTGGAACAGAACTGAAGAAATACATAAGGATTATAGGTACAACTTGTGGTAATGAAATAACTGCACAGTTACTAACAGATAAGATTTTGATATCATCAGAATTACTGAATACCAAAACTTACTGATGAGTCCAGTTTTCTGTTAGAGAAAAATGGCAGTATGAGATCACCTAAATGCAATCAATCTAGATGGAACTGAACTTTTGTATTTTCTTTGATTTATTGAGTTATTTGGTCAGTATACATCCGAATGAGAACTTTTACCCAATCAGTGATCTAAGGACTAATATCTACCTTTTTTTCCTCTAATATCTTTCTCAGATGTCCCCAAGATGCATTATGTTAGGAGTCATGCCACGCTGCATGCTCTACGGATAGCAAATCCATCCGTGTTACATCTTCTAAAACTACTGTTAGTTGTGTTTTCAGTTTCTTTTTATATTTCCTTAAGTCTTCTAAGTCAGAGTGATTTGTGCATCGTGTTCTTTAGTCTCTTGCTTCTGCTGTCATCTTCTGTCTTAGTGGCATGCTTATGAGGATGGTGCTATTATTAATCTCACTTGCTTGCATTGTATGGAGTCATTATAATCTCACTGGAAGAAAGAGAACAGAGTGATTCAATTATAATGACTTTTAATGGATGAAGCTCATGCATCATGCTGTTTATCTCTTTTTATTTTTATTTTAACATTTTACTTTTTAAAATGTTTTAAACAAAATTATAAAAAATCAATATAATTTACTCTTTTTTTTTGCAATTATCAGTGTTTTTTGAGGTATGTAATTCTCACATAGATATATCTGTCATATAAAGAATATTAGCATTTCTACTTTAGGTCAGGATTCTAACCAGATTACCCAACTGATTCTCCATAATTACTTAAATGAATAAGCCCAATATGAAAGTCTCAATATTTTTACATTAAAAAGACAAAATGTGTTGCAGTTCACTATGATAAAAAAAAAATTACAGTGAGGGTTCCTTAAAACCCTCTTATGAAAAATATTTTTAATTATAATTTTATCTATTTCTTAAAAATGTAGGCATACAGGACTTTGGTCTCTTCATTAGCTTGGAACTAGCTTAAATAGTCTGAAAGCAGATATTTTGGAAACTGTAATATTTATAAATTTGAGTTCATTTCCAATTTTGAAATGGGGCCAAATTCAACTGTAAGTAAAAAGGTTTCTATCTTACATTTTTGGTTTGTCAAAAAATTAACATGTTTTACTGCTATCACACAGGACTCTGGGCCAGAAAGCTATTTCATTTTTAATCATGCTATTATTTTTCTACTTGGAAAGATGTGAGAGCAGTGAAAATATTCTTGCAACAATCAACCTGTCAGTACATTTTTCTACTGATGAGTTTAGATTACCATTGACACATTGATATGTCTGTATCTGAGTCTGCTTAGTAGCATAGAATTATTACAGTTGTTCTGTTGCCACAGGAAGGTACACATTATGTCCCTTTGCTACAATGGTCCCATCTCAATACACAGAAACTAACTCAGTCTACCTAAATCCAAGGGATGGAGAAAAGGCTCTATGTACTATTAATGTATGGACGTGAGAGTTGGACTGTGAAGAATGCTGAGCACTGAAAAATTGATGCTTTTGAACTGTGATGTTGGAGAAGACTCTTGAGAGTCCCTTGGATTCAGGAGATCCAACCAGTCCATCCCAAAGGAGATCAGTCCTGGGTGTTCATTGGAAGGACTGATGATGAAGCTGAAATTCCAATACTTTGGCCACCTCATGAAAAGAGTTGACTGATTGGAAAAGACCCTGATGCTGGGAGGCATTGGGGGCAGGAGGAGAAGAGGACGACAGAGGATGAGATGGCTGGATGGCATCACTGACTCAATGGGCATGAGTCTGTGTAAACTCTGGCAGTTGGTGATGGACAGGGAGGCCTGGTGTGCTGCGATTCATGGGGTTGCGGAGTCAGACAGACTGAGTGACTGAACTGAACTGAACTATTAATGTAATGCATGTTCTTCCTTGTAGTATGGAGAGGCTCTGAATAGCAAAGGCTAAATACTTTTGTATAAATTAAATTTCTCCCTATAACAAATCTTTACTCTCAGTACCTAGTTGTAATTCAACAGAAATTGGCTAGAAAAGTAGGGCACATTTAACTTTATAGTGATAGGTTATTTTTTAATGGCTTTTTGCGAGGACTTTCTAAAGAAATACATAAGGCTAATGAAGTGAGTAAGTATCATAAATAGAAATGTAATCTTCTCAGGGTACACTGTAATTAATAAGTTATTTGATAAATAACTCAGGAATCCAAATTTGCTGAATGTTAATTCACAGGTTGAAATCATGACATTGGGCATTACCTGTTTCACAGACAATCATTAACCTACGTGTCTCAGAAGTCAGTCGGTCTCCTTGTTGACTATACACAAAGTTAAACGAGTCAATAGTCTTTAATAGTCCTAACTCTTCTGCAGATTGCCCTAGAGATGTTTCCCAAGGAAATGGTTGAACAAATGGAAGTTTCTTAAAAAGACTCATTTGTAAACTTGTATAGTTCTGACCAGTGAAAAATATTTGGTATAGGTTATGTAGTATTATGAACTGAACTGAACTGATGTAGTATTATCTGCCACTGGAAAAGTAAGCAATCAATATATATTGTCAATAATAATTGTTACTAATCATTACCTTAAAAGGCCATCTGAAAGAAGATTTTTATTAAAAAATATCAGTTTTCTATGCTTTGTGTAAATTTTAAATTAGGATGAGAGGACTTCACTTTACATCTTGGTTGAAATATCTTTTTCCATGTTTCAGGTTGGAAAAGGAAGTTTATCTAAAGATCTATGCTTTTAAATGCATATACTATGTCAGGCATAATGTTAACATATTTTCATTATTTTAATTTAAATTTTAGGGTAAAATGAAAACCATTAATGTCTGTCTAAATGAGATTTAAGATGTAGTGTTAATGCAAGGTGAGAAGAAGTTTCTGTTTCTGGTGTTTGCCTTCTCATCTTTGTAAACTGTCTCCTGACTCTAAGTATGTTCACATTTAGCAACTAGTCTTGGTTCCCAGTTCTGTGGAAAATATCAAGCTCTCAGTGCTACATTGGACTGGGGACATAAATCTGGCTTCTATTTAAGAAAAAGTATCTAATGAAGCAAGTCAGGAAACTCAGAAGACAAAGGCAAATGAATATCTAAGAGCACCTATTGTGGCAGGGCTAAGGTGAGGATTTCCGTCATGGGTCACAACCTTGCGGAAAAAGGGACTTGTGCAACTCAGTGAAGCTATGAGCCATGTCATGTAGGGAATCATAAGACAGATGGGTGGTGGTGAAGAGTTATGGCAAAACGTGGTCCACTGGAGGGGGAAATGGTAAACCACTCCAGTATTCTTGCCTGGAGAACTCCATGAACATTATGAAAAAGCAAAAGGATATGACACCATGAAATGAGCCCCTCAGGTCAGAAGGTGTCAAACATGCAACCGGGGAAGAGCAGAGGTCAATTACTAGTAGCTCTAGAAAAAATTAAACAGCCAGGCCAAAGCAGAAACAACATTCAGTTCTAGATATGTCTGGTGGTGAAGGTAAAGTCCAATGCTATAAAGAACAATATCACATTAAAACCTTGAATGATAGGTCCATAAATCAAGGTAAATTGGATGTGATCAAACAGGAGACAGCAACGAAGAACATCAACATCTTAAGAATCAATGAACTAAAAAGGACAGGGATGGGGTAAGTTAATTTGGATGACAATTATATCTATGACTGTGGACAGAATTCCTTAGAAGAAATGGAATAGCCCTCATAGTCAACAAAAAAGTCCAAAATTCATTACTTGGGTACAATCTCAAAAATTACAGAATGATCTTGGTTCATCTCCAAGGCAACCAGAATAACAGGAAAGTTTGGTCTTGGAGTACAAAATGAAGCAAGACAAAACCTTACAGGGTTTTATCAAGAGGACACACTGGTCAGAGCAAACAGCTTTTTGCAGCAACCCAAGAAACAACTCTATATACAGACATCATCAAATGGTCAATACTGGAATCAGATTGATTATATTTTTTGCAGCTGAAGATGGAGAAGCTCTATACAGTCAACAAAAACAAGACCTGGAGCTGACTGTGGCTCAGATCATCAGCTCCTTATTGCAAAATCCAGGCTTAAATTTAAGAAAGTAGGGAAAATCACTAGGCAATTCAGGTGTGACCTAAGTAAAATCCCTTATGATTATACAGTAGAGGTGATGAACAGATTAAAGGGTTTAGATCTGCCTGAAGAACAATGGATAGAGGTTCATAATGGATAGAGGTCACTGTACAGGAGACAGTGACAAAAACCATCCAAAAGAAAAATAAAGGCAAGGAAGCAAAGTGGGTGTCTGAGGCGGCTTTACAAATAGCTGAGGAAAGAGGACAAGTGAAATCCAAGTGAGAAAGGTAAAGATATACCCAAGTGAATGCAGAGTTCCAAAGAATAGCCAGGAGAGATAGGAAGGCATGCTTAAATGAAAAATGCAAAGAAAGAGAGGGAAACAATAGAATGGAAAGACTAGAGATCTCTTCAAGATAATTGGAGATACCAAGGGAACATTTCATGCAAGGCTGGACACAATAAAGGACAGAAATGGTAAGGACCTAAAAGAAGCAGAAGAGATTAAAAAGAGGTGGAAGAATACACAAAAGATCTGTACCGGAAGGGTCTTAATGGCTTGGATAACCAAGGATGGTGTGGTCACTCACTTACACTCAGACATCCTAGAATGTGAAGTAAAGTGGACTTTAGAAATCATTAATACCAACAAAGCTAGTGGCAGTGATGGAATTCCAGTTGATCTAGTTCAAGTCCTAAAAGATGATGCTATGACAGTGCTGCACTCAATATGACAGCAAATTTGGAAAACTCAGCATTGACCACAGGACTGGAAAATATCAGTTTTCATTCAACCCCAAAGAAGGACAATGACAAAAATATTCAAACTACTATACAATTGCATTCATTTCACATGCAAATAAGGTTATGCTCAAAATCCTTCAAGCTAGGCTTGCTTCAGCAGTACATGAACTGATAACTTCTAGATTTACAATTTGAATTTCAAATAGGCAGAAGAACTGTGCACAGATCATATTGTCAACACTCACTGGATCATGGAGAAAGCGAAGAAATTGCGGAAAAATGTCTACTGTTTTATTGACTATGCTAAAGTCTTTGTGTGGCTTACAACAAATTGTGGAAAATTCTTAAGGAGATAGAAGTACTAGACCACTTTACATGGCTCCTGAGAAACCTGCATGTGGGTGAAGAAGTAAGAGTTAGAACTGGACTTGGGAAAATGAACTGGTTCAAAATTCAGAAAGGAGTATGATAAGACTGTATTTTGTCATCCTGCTTATTTAACTTTTGTGCAGAGCACATCACACTAACATCCATACTAACCATACACCATACTAACATCCATTCATCATACTGACATAGCATACATCCATGCTGGGCTAGATGAATCACAAGCTGGAATCAAGATTTCCAGTAAAAATATCAATAATCTCAGGTATGCAGATGATACCACTCTAATGGCACAAAATGAGGAGGAACTCAAGAGCCTATTGATGAGGGTGAGAGAGGAGAGTGAAAACGCTGGCTTAACACTAAAAAAAAAAAACAAAAAAAAACTAAGATCATGGTACCCAGTCCCATCGTGTCATGTCAAATAAAAGGGGAAAATGTGGAAGCAGTGACAAATTTTATTTTCCTGGGCTCCAAAATCAGTGCAGACAGTGACCACAGCCATGAAACTAAAAGATGCTCTCCCTGCTCGGAAGAAAAGCTATGACAAACCTAGTATATTAAAATACATAGACATCACTTCACCAACAAAAGTCCATATATTCAAAGCTATGGTTTTTCCAGTACTCATGTACAGATGTGAGAGCTGGTCCATAAAGACAGCTGAGTATTGAAGAACTGATGCTTTTGAATTGTGCTGAAGACCCTTGTGAGTCCCTTGGACTGCAAGGAAATCAAAGCAGTCAGTTCTTAAGGCAATCAGCCTTGAATATTCATTGGAAGTACTGATGCTGAAATTAAAGCTCCAATACTTTTGGCATCTGATGTGAAGAGCCAGCTCACTGGAAAAGACCCTGATGTTGAGATAGTTTGAAGGGAAAAGGACAAGGGGGCTGCAGAGAATCAGGTGGTTAATTAGCATCATGGAGTCAATGGACATAAATTTGAGCAAACTCCAGGAGATGGTGGAGGAATGAGGAGCCTTGGGTGGTATAGCACATGAGGTAGCAGTCAGAAACAACTTAGCAACTGAACAATCACAATAAAGATGGGGACCAGGGTATTTTCTCTGGGTCCTTAAATCCTATTATGTTGATTATTGACACGTGTACACTCAAAGGTTCACTCAGGTAAAACTATTTCTGATTTTATTTATATGATCTTGAGTTTTTAAGCCTCCTTCATATGCAATTTTCACTGCTTAAGGAGTACAATTAAATATTTAACCATTTGCACTTCCTATATGTAAACCAGATCTTGAAATTTAATATCCTAATTTATATATTTTAAAATTCTATCTCAGTTGTGAAAATCTGTAGCACAACAAGCTTTATTAGACTTTTCATAGGCTGTTTTAATACTATACAAATTTTATTTTCAAAGGATATTTTATCTCCCATAGGATTGCGTGTATCTCTATAGCTTAAAGGGTATTCATATTGTAAGTACCATGTTCAATAACTAATGCCTTGGTATGCCCTCACAGTTAGCTCCTGGAATGAATTTGGGTGAAGTAATACAAAAAAGGTGAAGAAATATAGCACTATTTGAAAAAGATACAGAGATTTTTGTAGCCCATCCTTCAATTGGGATATTAAATAATTTGCCGGAGCCTGCCGGCAAACGAACCGGTCACGGGCACAATCGCCGAAATACCTAAGAAATAAAGACTCAGAAAGATGGGGTTGAGAGGGACGGAGTCAGCTCTCGACTGAAACTGACAACTTTATTGAGGAGTAACATGCTTATATATGCTAACAGGACTCGCTAAATTTAGATCAAGGACATGTATACGTGCAGAATCGCAGACATTAGTCTTCGCTCAGGAATTTTATCTTAACTCTTTAAGACTATCAGAGCAAGGGACTGGCGTCTTAGTAAGATTACAATCAGTTAAAAGATTATCATGATTACAATCAATTAAAGATTATCTAAAGATTACCTAGACATAAACCATACACAGGAGCCTGATAATCTTGTCAGGAAAATGGGTAAAAGGTCGCTACAGCAATTTCCTTGAGGGAGGTGAGAAAGGTCAACCTGCACTTTAATAAATCAGGGGTGGCGGGACAGAGAGGGACCTCTTGATCTCTCTCAGGGCCAAGAAGGAGCCTGAGCAGTCAGGCTGGCTCCCCGCAATAATTCAGATCACTATTAAGAGAGCAGAAACTGTAAGTTTACCCTAGTCAGATGCTGGTTGTGGTAAACTCAATTTGTTGACAGGAAGAAGGTATACTGTTTCACTTTAACATAAAGAAAATCATATTTCCTCTTGTTAAATCAATGAAATGAGCCATTAAATGACATATTTCACGTAAGACTGTGATTGTTTCTTCTGCCTACGGTCTCTCCTCTGTATTTGAAGCTAAATGGTAGAAGCAGCAGGAGGCTAAGGAAAACTGTAGTCAAGGATGTGCTCTGAGCAATCAGTGGACTGCTTTGACTGGTCAGATCAATCAAAACAGCCTGTGCATAGTGAAACACCCGAAAATAATTGTAGAGAGACTGGCAATTTGGGGAGTATAATTGCCAAAATATGTTCTGTTGTTAATTTTATATTTCTTGAAAGGAAAGAGAAGAGAGAATTTGGCTACAAATTTAACCCTCAATCCAGGGAGGGATTAAGATATGCTGTTCTAGCCAGTAATTGAACTCATGAGTCATCAGATTTTTTGCAATCAACTATTGATATATTGCTCTTCAATTTTCACTCAGACTATGGATATCTTTATATTTGTTTTTCTTCACTTTAATAGTTACATTAATATTTCCTTATGTTCCATTTAATTCAATGGAAGTCTTATTAGTTGGAGACAGAAATTAAATCATTGCTGTTTGATCTTCACTTAATTCAGACATAATGATTGTTCAAAATACCTGATAAACTTCCGTTGTGATAATTAAACATTCAAACAATCATGTGAATTGTATTAAACTTTAAATTTATTATAGTTATATGCTTAGTTCCTTACGGTCCTTTTGAGTACTCTTTCCACAACAGACAACTGTTTGGTTGCTGAATTAGTAGACATGCTCTGAAAGTTAATTTCTTTTCAAAGGGAAGAAGATAGCTCAACTTTTGAGCACCAGTGTTACTTTTAGGGCAAGAGTAAGACCAAATTAAAATTGATTTTACATTATGTATCTAATGAAAGGTATATATTTCTAAAGGTTTTTGCTGTAAAACTTGGATGTTCCATTATTATTACTGATAGTTAGATGATAAAGTACTATGTGGTGTTTATCCAAATCCATAACATGACACAGCTCTTTTAAAAATCCCTTTGCTTGTTGCAATACTAGCAGTCAATTTAGTAAATGGTGTGGATACCAACCACTTATTTTTTCTCATCTCATCATCTTTGAAACCCAGAACCTACTTGAGCACAGAGCAAGGTATTTTCTACTGTTAAATTAGGAATATAAAAGTCTGTGACTTGTTTCACATGTAGAAAAAGTGCACCAAATGAAAATGGATGATTGCTGATAGTTTCTTTCTGTTGTTCCCTCCATTAACATTCCTTGAAATAATGTGTGTGATATATCCAGAATGAGAAAAAATCCTGTGGGTCAGGAACTAGTAAACTGTTTAACCAAAAGACTTGAACTAGACAGTTTTTATTTATCATTTGAATTTTAGGTGACAAAGACTCAAATTATTGGTCAATATAGGGATCTCACAATATGGTAGAGATCACGTGATGCCTTTACCAAATCATTATGTTTTACTTTTGGAAAATCAGAGACCATATTTCCCACGCTTGCATCAAGGTAGAGTGTAAGAAAAATTCTAATCAATGGAATAGAGCAGAACTGATCTCCATTCTGTCTTCCATTACAGATGTCTAAATGCAAGAGATCTATTTAAGGACTCTGAGGTCCATGGAAGGTGAACCCCTTGGAACCTAATCACTGAATCACTTTATGAACATCCAGATGGTTCAATGCATGCTTCTTCATAATTATTACCAGAACCATTGAATGTGCATCTTCCAATATGTCATACCTTTATAAGTAGTCTATATTTAATTAAGAGATTAAATTAAACAAAAACAAAGACAACCCCCGTATGCATTTGCATAAAACATAGAATTAATATCACATGCTTATGTACACTTTGAAGTTTATTAGGCAGACAAAATCTTTAGATATTCATTTATTGTACTATAAATTGTAAGTTATGGTATATAACTTATATTAAAGAAATATCTACTAGTCCTCCTTTTGTTATTTACTTATGAGTAAATAATGAGCATATAATGAAAGAGTATATACTATTATTCTTTCTGTTATTTACTTATGACTTACTGTTAGAATTTGTTTTAGGGATGGAACATTCCCCAGATCTTACAACCTCTCACTTCCTCAACTTGCTCACCACTTTATTAAATATCTGATTTTTGTTCTTCTTTGAGTTCCAAACCCAGGCTATAATTAGGAAAGGACAATTGGTACTGTGTCCTAGTTCACCTAAATTTAGAGTGTGCAGGCATGAAAATAATAATTTTAAAGAGTTAGTACCTATTTAGCAAGAATGATTAGCTAAAATAGCAAGTTACCAGATGGCACACATGGTTAATAACATCCATCTGTGAGCCACATCATGAATAACAGAGTTTATTTGAGGGCACATTAGTGCTACTTATACCAATATTAAAATAGATTGTCACACCTCTGATAGGCCATGCTCTACCTGAAGTGTATTGCACACTTGTACCTTGAGTCTAACCCTAGCTCATAGCCCAACCTGATAAGTTTCTGTTCTTGGAGGAGGGAGGAACAAAACATAAGATTTATAGGGACAAGGAAACCATCTTTTCACAACCTCTGTTGGTCCTACTTTGTATTCTTCTTTATGACTACCTATGTTTAAGTCTTATCTCTATTTCTTGCCATCTGCGTGACTTAGACAAGCAAGTTAATGTCTCTGCAGTCAAATCACTCCCTCTTATTCCACATAGAAAATGGGGTTGATGATAATTATATCACCTACCTATGAGGGCAGTTGGAAAGTGGAAATATTCAATTTTAAAGTACTTAGAACAGATTTTTGAACATAATAAGCATCATGTTGATTTGACTGATTTAACATCTGTGACCGGCTTTGTTCTACTTCTAATATTTAAATAGAATAGTTGGCTGTGTGAAATCTGTAATATTTTCTAACAGTGTCATGAGTTAAAAGTTAACTTTTAAATGCGTTCTGCAATATAACAAAAGGCATTAGCATGTGACTAATCTGGTGTAAATTGGCAGAAAAATATAATGTGAGCTGTAATCCAAGTGAAACAAGCTTGGAGATCATGGACTCTATAAATTTATATATACTCCATAATAGAGATGCAGATTTATTTTTATCCTGCTTATGATGTAAGCAATATCCTCTGTCACTACAGTCCATTTGATTTAGTTCCTGCCATGAAATACACTAGAAGCAATGAAAAGTGAGTGGTACCTAGGTGAATTGCCAGAGCCTTCTTCAGGTTTCCAGAATAACTTAAACTTGTGATACAACCAGAAATATCAATATCACCTTGCTTTCAACTACAGAGTATCACCATTGTCATAAAAAGCACAGAGACTGAATGTGCATGCAGGTGGAAAATTTTTCTTTTAAGTTTGGAAGGCTATACTCTATAGCCATTCTCTTTAACTATAAAATAGGCTATTAAAATAAGTCATAAAGCACTCATCAGATTTGAATAAACTTAAAAATATTTACTAAGGGGTATATATTAGAATAGTATTTTAGGTTAGTATTTGTCTTTTACTTGGAAATCACATTTAAAAATTTTTTGACAGCATGTTGCTTTTTGCCTATAAAATATTAAAGTTATTACTTTAATTTTATATGTAAAATCACACATTTTGAACTTTGAAGCTTTCAATGAAGCCTCAATTCTGTAGAACAAAATGAAAAGTAGTCTCTCCTTTCTAAAACAAGTATGGGTCACTGTTCAGTTTGTGATTTCGAGGAGTGATTTCTATTTTCTTACTGTAAATATGAAGTTTATAATTTAAAAACAGCATGAATGAATGGTCTGGGTCCATCTAAGGTACATATTATGTAGAAAGAAAGTATCGGGTCTTAGGTAAAATAAAGGTAAATACACCTGTGAAAGAATGCATGTGTGTGTGTGTGTGTGTGTGTGTGTATTTAAATTTACTATTCAAGTTAAGTAAAAATTATTTCTATAGCTCCTCAACTCCTTTTCACCTTTCTCTTTCTTTACCTAATTTACCTCTATCTTTGCTCTTTCATCATAAAAAGATTATAACTTGGACATATTCATTACAAATGTTTGGTGGCATATTGCTACTGTAACTTTAGCATAAGTGGATGGAAATACACCAAAATGTGTTCTCTATATATCCTAGAGATATTTGTAATTGCTGTATGTGATAAGGCTAGAAAATCATGGAGAAACAGTAAGACGGGATTTGATCTGACTGTGTTTATAAGCAAATTGGTTTTATTTCCTAAAACGTTAAGAGAGAGGTGAAAGGAAAAAAATAAGAAAGCCAACTAAAGTATCTAACTAATATAAAAAAAGTTCTATAATATGGGATGAATATTATAGTCAAATTTAAGGTAGGAGGAAGGATAAAATGCTTTTTTTTAATTCAGTGACCTGGTATAAGTTAGGGGAGTCTAGGTTATAAACAACCCCAACACCTTGCTCACTTAATATAACAAAAGTTGATCACTTACTTCTGCATAGCCTGCTACTGGTTTTTGTGACTCTGCAGGGTACTGCTTTCAAAACATGCTTTCATGGTGACTAAGAAAGAAAAGTCCGTGGAGATAAGCATCAGCTTTGAAATACTCACTTAGAAGTAACACATACCACTTTGTTCCTTGTAAAAGTAGGGCCAAAAATTTTATTAAAGCAAGAAGTTAAAAGGATTTCTTCATAGAAGTCTAACTAAATTTTTTGTGTTTTTGTTGCTGTTGTTGTTCTGTTGCTAAGTTGTGTCCGACTCTTTGCGACCCCAAGGACTGCAATACACCAGACACCCTGACATTAACTATATCACAGAGATTGCTCAAATTTGTGTCCATGAGTCACTATGCTATATAACCATCTCATCCTATGTAATCCACTTTTCCTTCTGCCTTCAATCTTTCCCAGCATGAGGGTCTTTTCAAATGAGTCAGTTCTTTGCATCAGGGGCCAAAGTACTAGTGCTTCAGCTTCAGCATCAGTCCTTCCAATGAATATTCAGGACTGATTTCCTTTAGGAGTGACTGGTTTTGATGTCCTAGCTGTCCAAGGGACTCTCAAAAATCTTCTCCAGCACCACAGTTCAAAAACCCCAATTCTTCATCACTCAACTTTCCTTAAGGTCCAACACTTACTTCCACACATGACTACTGGAAAAACCATAGCCTTGACTAGATGGACGTTTGTCAGCAAAGTGATGTCTTTGCTTTTAGAGATGCTGTCTAGGTTTGTTATAGCTTTCCTTCCAGGAAGCAAGCATCTTTTAGTTTCATGGCTGCAGTGTAAACATTCACAGTGATTTTGGAGGTCCATGTCCAAAAAAATCTGTCATTGTTTCCAAATTTTTCCCCTTCTATTTACCATGAAGTAATGGTACTGGAGGCCATGATCTTAGATTTCTGAATGGTGAATTTCAAGCCAGCTTTTTCACTCTCCTCTTTCACCTTCATCAAGAGGTTCTTTAGTTCCTCTTCACTTTGTGCCATTAGAGTGGTTCAGCTCAGTTCAGCCGCTCAGTTGTGCCCAACTCTTTGTAACCCCATGAACCGCAGCATGCCAGGCTTCTCTGTCCATTGCCAACTCCCGGAGTCCACCCAAACCCATGTCCATTGAGTCAGTGATGCCATCCGGCCATCTTATCCTCTGTTGTCCCCTTCTCCCCCCCACTTCAATCTCTCCGAGCATCAGGGTCTTTTTAAATGAGTCGGCTCTTCATATCAGGTGGCCAAAGTATTGGAGTTTCAGCTTCAACATCAGTCCTTCCAATAAATATTCAGGACTGATATCCTTCAGGATTGACTAGTTGGATCTCCTTGCAGTCCAAGGGACTCTCAAGAGTCTTCTCCAACACCACAGTTCAAAAGCATCAATTTTTTGGCACACAGTTTTCTTTATAGTCCAGCTCTCACATCCATACATGACTACTGGAAAAACCATAGCTTTGACTAGATGGACTTTTGTTGGCTAAGTGTTGTCTCTGCTTTTTAATATGCTGTCTCATTTGGCCATAACTTTTCTTCCAAAGAGCAAGTGTCTTTTAATTTCATGGCTGCAGTCACCATCTGCAGTGATTTTGGAGCCCCAACATGAAAAAGTCTGCCACTGTTTCCATTGTGTCCCCATCTATCTGCCATGAAGTGATGGGACTGGATGCTATGATCTTTGTTTTCTGAATGTTGAGCTTTAAGCCAAGTTTTTCACTCTCCTCTTTCAATGTCATCAAGAGGCTCTTAGTTTTTCTTTGCTTTCTGCCATAAGGGTGGTGTCATTTGCATATCTGAGGTTAATGATATTTCTCCCAGCAATCTTGATTCCAACTTGTGCTTCATCTAGCCCAGCAGAATTTCAGAAAAATATCTACTGCTTTACTGACTATTCCAAAGCCTTTGATTGTGTGGACCACAAAAAAACTCTGGAAAATTCTTCAAGAGATGGGAATACCAGACCATCAGACCTGCCTCTTGAGAAATCTGTGTACAGGTCAGGAAGCAGCAGTTAGAATTGGACATGGAACAATAGACTGGTTCCAAATAGGGAAAAGAGCATGTCAAGGATGTATATTGTCACCCTGCTAATTTAACTTATATGCAGAGTACATCATGAGAAATTATGGGCTGGATGAAGCACAAGTTGGAATCAAGATTGCCAGGAGATATATCAATAACCTCAGATATACAGATGGCACCACAGTTATGGCAGAAAGCGAAGAACTAAAGAGCCTCTTGATGAAAGTGAAAGAGGAGAGTGAAAAAGTTGGCTTAAAGCTTAACATTTAGAAAACTAGAATCATAGCGTCTGGTCCCAGCATGTCATGGCAAATAGATGTGGAAACAGTGGAAACAGTGACAGACTTTATTTTGGGGGGCTCCAAAATCACTGCAGATGGTTATTGCAGCCATGAAATTGAAAGATGCTTGCTCCTGGGAAGAAAAGTTATGACCAAGCTAGACACTATGTTAAAAAGCAGGCATTGCTTTGTCAACAAAGATCCATCTAGTCAAAGCTATGGTTTTTCCAGTAGTAATGTATGGATGAGAGAGCTGGACTATAAAGAAAGCTGAGAGCCAAACAACTGAATCTATTGAACTGTGGTGTTGGAGAAGACCCTTGAGAGTCCATTGGACAGTAAGGAGTTCCAACCAGTCCATCCTAAAGGAAATCAGTCTTCAATATTCATTGGAAGGACTGATGTTGAAACTGAAACTCAAATACTTTGGCTACCTGATGCAAAGAACTGACTCATTGGAAAAGACCTTGATGCTGGGTGAGATTGAAGTGGGGGAGGAGAAGGGGATGACAGAAGATGAGATGGCTGGATGGCATCACTGATTCGATGGACATGAGTTTGAGTAAGCACCAGAAGTTGGTGATGGACAAAGAAGCCTGGCATGCTGCAGTCCATGGCAGTCTCAGAGAGTTAGACACGACTAAGTGACTGAACTGAGCTGAACCACTCTAATGGCACAAAGTGAAGAGGAACTAAAGAACCTCTTGATGAAGGTGAAAGAGGAGAGTGAAAAAGCTGGCTTGAAATTCACCATTCAGAAATCTAAGATCATGGCCTCCAGTACCATCACTTCATGGCAAATAGAAGGGGAAAAATTTGGAAACAATGACAGATTTTTTTTTTTGTGTGTGTGTGTGGTTTGGGGGAGGCTCCAAAATCACTGTGAATGTTTACACTGCAGCCATGAAACTAAAAGATGCTTGCTCCTTGGAAGGAAAGCTATGACAAACCTAGACAGCATCTCTAAAAGCAAAGACATCACTTTGCTGACAAAGGTCCATCTAGTCAAGGCTATGGTTTTTTCCAGTAGTCATATGTGGATGTGAATGTTGAGCTTTAAGGAAAGTTGAATGATGAAGAATTGGGGTTTTTGAAGTGTCATGCTGGAGAAGATTCTTGAGAGTCCCTTGGACTACAAGGATATCAAACCAGTTACTCCTAAAGGAAATCAGTCCTGAATATTCATTGGAAGGACTGATGTTTAAGGTGAAACTCCAAAACTTTGGCTACCTGATGCAAAGAACTGACTCATTTGAAAAGACCCTCATGCTGAGAAAGATAAAGGCAGGAGAAGGGGACAACAGAGGATGAGATGACAGATGGCATCACCGACTCAATGGATGTGAGTCTGAATAAGCTCCGGGAGTTGGTGATGGACAGGGAGGCCTGACATGCTTCAGTCCTGGAGTTGCAAAGATTCGGAGATGACTGAGTAACTGAACTGAACTGAAAAGGGGGGGGGGGGGGAACAAAGAGATTGATTGGAGGCATTCTCCTTTGCTATAAATTTGAGGAAATTTGAGGCCCCTCCAGTGCCTTCTGGAGGCCATGAACCAACTTCATTCATGACTTGTCAGTAATGGGCATGCCTCACACAGTTCGCTGCACTTAGTCACTTGTTAGATCAACCTGCGCTCCCCATATGCACAGGACCGTGAGGGGCATTCTCATGTCCACTGAAATATCTTCCTCACTTATGTTTCTTTGAGATACAAGGCCACATGTTGGAACAATAGAACTGGTAATTAGTTGTTCGGAATTCCACATTCCTAACTTTGTCAACTTGGAGAGATCAGTTTCTTTTTTAAAACGTTCAGATGAGAAACTATCTAAGGCATCGATGAATTTGGTGAACTGCGAAATTTCTCTGCTCAGTTGACAGGGCAATACCTGGAAAAGGGAAAATTAAGCTTTGGATGTTTCATTTAGAATCATTCTTATGTTTATGTTTTCCAGTGGATGGCAGCTCATCATAATCTTTTCCTGATTCCCTACTTACCTTTTTCTTCTCCTATAGAGACTGTGGAGATTAATATTCTCTATCTCAGGTTCCCTTGTAGGCATGGGAGATTTATGAAACAATTCTGGAAAATGAAATATAAAGGGATTATTTTTGAAAAGATTTAGGGCTGGTAAAAAGAAACACATATTCCTAAGTGCTGCCCCTTCCTCTTTCTTTTTGCTCTGAATATAGAAGGCATATCTCAAACTGAAATTGCCAACTTGAACCACAGTGAAAAATATGTTAACAAAAGTCATCATGCAAGGGACAGTATGATGAAAGATAGATCACTGAGAAGCCTAATACACACCCAAGTATTTAGCATTCATACTTCATTCCATACAAATACTTCCCCCTACAAATTCTATCCCTAAAGCGATTTGACTTTGTTCTCAACCAGCTGATATTTCTATATGTATTTAAATTGTTATTCACTACATCCAAAATTACCTTTTAGGTGACTAATTCCTTCAATAAAAAATATATATGCATTTTGAGTACATAGCTAGCTAGTGTGATACATAAATAAGTTAGGGTATTAAAAGCTTATAGAGCTAATGTAATATATTTGTACTTTAGAGGGCCTTTTGGAGAATGGACCTTATCTCTAACACAGTTTTTTAAACTGTTTTTAAAAAAGGAGGCATCATTTAAAAAATGCTTCACTTCCCACCAAGATGTAGTTGTATATTTTGCATTTACGAGGACTCATTCTAGAACCAAAAATATTTATCAGATTTCTGAGGCTTCTATGTTTAAAATAGTTTATTTATATGAGTTTTGCTTGGGTTGAGTACACTGAGTCAGAAATATGTTTTTGAGGGAATTAGAAATGGAAGTAAAAAAAAAACAAATTTCCAGAAGTTGTAGGTGTTATGTTGGAAGTGTTTTGTTTCTCTGATAGAAGACTTTTTTTATTTTTAACTGCAATTCAGGATATTTTTATTTAAAAATTTTAAAACTAACAAAGGACCAATTACACCATCTGTTTTAGTTTCACTCTAATGCAGATTTTCTCTCCATTTCTTTCTCTTTATACAGAAATTCTGTTTGACACCTTGTGCTTAAGTACATGTCTGAGTTAAAAATGTAGTTTGTCTGACTTCCTGTCAAACCAATATTTATTCACAAATATCTGTTTTGTTTCTTCCTTACATAAAATCATATAGCACTTTTCCCATGTGAAGAGTTGGCTAGTTGGTTGAAATATGAGCTGCCAGCTGGAGCTTTTTACAATTTTTAGTATGCCAGCTGCTTTCAGGCTGGACAAATTGTTCCCTGCCTTTAGTTATACTTTTTCTTTCTTTCTTTCTTTTTTTAATAGAGTGTACTCCTTTTGTACTAATTATGAGAAGAGAGGATATTGTATCTAACATTCTGCATTTACATGTTTTAACTGCTCACTTCACGATAACAATAAACTTCTTTTGAAGCTATTATCCTGATGAACAGTTCCTGAGATAAAGGCTAGCCAAATACCTAACATGTGTCTTTTTGTAAGATAAATTTCAAGTGCCTTAGAATAGTTCATTGGAAGTTCTTGTTAAGATGCGACATCTTAAGAAGACAGACATGAAATAGCTGGACAAGTAGGTGAAGATATTTTACTTAAATATTTGCTGGAAAGGTAGACCATGGTATTTACTCATGAAGGTTTATTTTGTGTGGAGTTATTGCTTACGATGGGGCTTCCCAGGCGGTACAGTGGTAAGGAATCCACCTGCCAACGCAAGAGATACAGGAGACAAGGAACAGGTTCAATCTCCTGGGTCAGGAAGATCTCCTGGAGTAAGAAATGGCAACCCACTTCAGTATTCTTGCCTGGAAAATTCCATGGACAGAGGAGTCTGGCAGGTTACAGTCTTTGGGGTTGCGAAGAATTGAATGTGACTGAGCATGTACACATACACTGCTGCAAAACTGCAACCTTTTTACCTGTCCCTGCTGTTATTCTAGGAATATGAAGCTCACACCTGCCTATCTTGATTCAGTTTTGGACGACGATACAGTGAATCAGAATATCACAAGTTATTTGAATATATTTTTGAAAAAAAACTTGACATGTGAATTGTCAGTAAGAAAAGTCTCAGTATATTCAAAGTGTACTAAGTTTTCTTGTCCATTTGTACGTCTTCTGTAACAATGCTTCTGTGGCTGTTATTTAGTGACAGTTGGTACACAAGCTAATTTTAGCAGTGATTAAATAGAAAATTCTTAGTCTTCATATTCACCCAATAAATACCCATTACCTTAAAGAGGCTTACAACTGTATCTATTAGCAATAACACTTCTATTCATTTAAACTGGAAAAAAAAATAAAAAACTAAGATTATATAAACAACCCTGAGTTTGGAAATAAGGATATTACTGAGTAGCAAGTTGAAAATTTTAGAAAAAGATGTTTCTAAATCTTGTATGATTTAGAATATAAAATCTTATACAAATAAGGACACAAAAAATAATGTCCATTTTTGATTATGAAATATTTCTCCAATACATATTATCTAAGTGATCCTTAAAATAATTGAAGAACTATTTCTTTCCCTTTAAATGCAATCTTTTAGCCAAAGAATTTACCACAGGATACAGTATTCACATAGTAATTCATTAATTTTTTTATAGTAATTCAGTAATTCACTCCTGCATTCAGACACATTGCTATGTAAACAGCTATGGACATCAACTGTGTACGTACCCTCAAATAAGTTTTACTTCAAGGTTTTAGTTGTTGCTTACATTGTGTTAATTTAAAAATTGGATAAATGATTGAGGTAGTACTTTGGGGAGTGTATTATTATAGATCGAATTTACCTTATATATACTTCAGATAATTAACTTAAGAGTTGATAGTCTTCTTTATGCTGCTATTCAGAAATTGAGATTAATATGATACTACCTTGAAAATTTCTAAAAATCATGAGAACTGGTTAAGTGGAGGTAAAAAAGAAACTTGCACCTAATGATACTTTATTCTCTCTTTAGAAATTTTAAAATGCAGGATATGTTGTTTGAAACTGTACTGAATCTGGCTGGATGTGTGACAAAAAAAGGTTCGCATTTATTTTGCTAGGAAGGAAAGTATGCTCTGAAGTGATCCACAGTTGCGATGTAACTTTATGACTGTTGTTGCTGTTCTTCAATCGCTCAGGTGTGTCTGACTCTTTGTGATGCAGCACGCCAGACTTCCCTGTCCTTCACCATCTCCCAGAGCTTGGTGAAACTCATGTCCATTGAGTTGGTGATGCCGTCTAACCATCTCATCCTCTGGCATCCCCTTCTCTTCTTGTCCTCAATCTTTCTCAGCATCAGGGTCTTTTCCAGAGAGTCAGGTCTTCGCATCAGGTGGCCAAAGTATTGAAGCTTCAGCTTCAGCATTACTCCTTCCAATGAATATTCAGGATTGATTTCCTTTAGGATGGATGGGTTGGATCTCCTTGCAGTCCAAGGGACTCTCAAGAGTCTTCTCCAACATGACAGTTCAAAAGCATCAATTGTTTGACGCTCATCCTTCTTTACGGTCCAATTCTCATGTCCATACATGGCCACTGGAAAAACCACAGCTTTGACTATATGGACCTCTTTAAGCAAAGTAATGTCACTGCTTTTCAATATGACTCATACAATTATTTATTCCTTACATATACATACATATACATGTATATAATCTAACTGCACTTTCATTTTGATTATTTGGAATTTAATAAAAGTTTATTTATGGAGTATTTTTCTTGATCTAATTAATAGAGTGCAATTGAATGTATTTAAAAAATTGTTATCTAAGCACCCATGTGAAAATTTCTATCTAGACATACATTTAGATATGTTTTATTTTTCCTTCAGTTTTGGATCCATAATATATAAATATCCAACCTGCATGAAAACCAAGACTTTAAGAACTGTTATCAAATATTTGAGCTAGTATTTAAAATTCTGTTGGCAACTATATAACACTAATTGTACTTTTGAATGTTTAGACTTGCAGTGATAAATTGCAGAATACATATTTATTACTAAGACAAAAATGACATTTGCTACCGATTTATAAATGAACAAAGAAAACACTGAGATAAAAGTAAATTGTTATAAATCCTGTTTCCTGCAGACTCAGCATTTGTTGTCACCATTTATCCAAATTCTATTCTTACAAAAAATCATGCATAAACAGAAAAAAAAAACCATAACCCCTGTATCTTGGTTTATAATTCATATATGTTTGATTTAAATATACTTTCAAATTTGTAACTGTTATTGAATAAAAAAGCAGAACATACATCAGCTAGGAAGACACTTTCTCTTAGTTTATCATTTTTAAATTCTTTATATATTGAATAATTGGTCTAGTTAAATAAGCTGCTCTGATATAGAACACTTTTGAGAGACATATAAATTAATTTTAAAGGTATATATAACATATAGATGTATGTTTAAAATGAATTTTCACCAAAGTAAAATATGTATGTGGTAAAAAATAAAATTTCACAAAGGATTTTATGGGAAGAAAAAGGCTGTGTCCTCACAACTCTACCTTTCCTATCTTTCCCCACTCCTATGAGGTAAATTATTTGACATTGTTCTTATTTTATTTCTAATAATTACCTGCATAACTCTTGAAAATATACTTAGTAGTTCCTTACTGATAAATCAAATTCGGAGAGCACATGGTTATATCCTGATTTATATCTAAAAGTTATGTTTAACTTTTACCACCACTTTTCTTATCAGCATTCATATTTATATTTTGAGTTTTCCATTTACTAGGAGAGTAGCTTTAATTAATATAATGAATCTTCTCTGTCTTGTTTCACATACTTTTGACAAGGTTTTTAAGGCTCTACTTTAACAGAAAGTATGTTAGAAACTCTGTCCTTTGCGCTACCATTTCTGACAATCTCAAGTGTCACCTCTTTATACTCTATCTTGCAGCTACAATCAAGACTTTCTGTTCAGGGGACTTCCCTGGTGGTCCAGAGATTAATAATCGCCTTGCACGCAGGGGACGTGGATTCTATCAGTGTCTGGGAAACTAAGATCCCGCATGCCACAGAACAACTAAGCCTACGTGCTCCAACTACTAAGCCTGAGAGCCCTCCCAAGATTCACGACTAGAGAGTCCATGAGATGCAAGGAAAGATCCCATATGATGCAAAAGAGACCCTGAGTGCTGCAACTAAAATCTGACAGCCAAATAAACAAATCAGTAAATATTTTAAAAGATTTTGTTGATACTTTGGTTGATTCTTACATTCAAAATCTAAGATATTATGATTATTCCAATATTGTCAAGAATTTCACTAGCTTGCATCTCCTTCTCACCTAGACATTGTCTTACACCTGAGTCATACTACTGAATATCTATATTCATTTTTTCAAGTTCATTATTTGCTAAAAGAAATGGCATAGTTTCATTATTTATTTATTTTTTTACAAATATTTTTCTGTGTTGCTTGTTTTGATATGGTTTGAGTTTTTAGTTTAATAGTGTGTGTGTGTCTTAATCATCACATCTTCAAGTCAGTTAACTTTTTGTACTGCTAAGCATACTAGATCCTGACCCATGGAACTCTGCATTCTCCTGGTACATTATTCCTGGTACATTCATCCTTTTAGGCTATGCTTGAAAGCACCTATTAGGTGTAAATATTTTAGGCACTTGGGTTATATGAGTAGTTGGATGTCTACTCCATCTCCATTTTAGGACTTCTTTTTAACTGCATTTATAGCTTAGATAATGTTTTTCAAGATTCTGTGACTTCCAACTTAATGATTTTTGTTTCACTTTCCTGGAGAATATGCTGAAGTAAGGATGAGTGTATTGGAGTTCACATTTTTGAATCCAACAATATGTGAATGTGGTTTAATTCCAACCTCACAAATTGATTTGTATCTATGTCTTCTAGCCTCCAAACTTTACTTCAGAAACACCAAGACATTTCTCAGTTGTCTGTCTTCTTACATCAGTTTTTTTTTTTTTTTTTTTTTTTTCTGATGGTTAGTTTGGTAGTACTTTGTAGTGGGCTTATTTTCTCACATTTAGATGGATTTTTAAGATCCTTTATTTAGACATATATTTCAGAAATTTTATGAGACTAAAATTTTCATTCCTTCTTTGCTTTTGAAAGATTTGTTTAGTATTTCTAGTAATTACCATCTTCGAATGGCAACCCACTCCAGTATTCTTGCCTGGAGAATCCCATGGGGAGAGGAGCCTGGTAGGTTACAGCCCATGGGGTTGCAAAGAATTGGACACGACTGAGCGAGTTCACTTTCTTTCTTTTTATTGTATAGTAAGTATCAATTACTTCTGTCTCTTTTACTGCTCTCTCATTCAGGGACTTTCTTTTTTTTTTTATCATATTTTAAATTCTAAGTGTTTATTTTTGTTCTCTGATATTTACTCCTGTTTATTAAGATACTAATATTTTATGTATGTCTTACATTGTCAGAAAGCCTGAAAATAACCTGCAGAGTTTAAAAATATGCTTTCTCTAATCTCCTTAATTATGTTTCCCTAGAGGTCAGTATTTTTATTTGATTTTGATCTTTCTATTCCATGCTACTGATTCTCTAAATAGAGAACCTTTTTTATTTTCTATTTACCTTAGTAGATGGTAGGATTGAGTAGCTGCCATGTGCTTTCTTTATTGCTGTGTAAGAAAATATTTTTTTTTTTCTATACAATCCTAGAAGGAATTATTGAAGATCCTTTATGGGAGAAACTGATGAAATTTCCCAGAGTATGATTAAGATTTAACAGAGAAAGAGGTTAAAGGACTACCAGCTAGAATAGACATATGCATATGAAACAAAAGATGCTGTGTAGAGAATAACAGACAGTACATTCATATTTACTGGATACAGATAGATGTGACATAGGTTCTGAAGTTGGCATTCTGAGCAAGGCCAAGTCATGGGGCCCTTCATCTTATCTAAGTAGATTGGAAAAAATGAGCTCAGTTAGAAAGTCCTATAATTTTCCAGGTGTAAACTGACATGGAGCTGAGCTAATAATTAGTAAAGAAAGATATGAAAAAATTACTGAACTAGGCAATTGGTAGTGAGAGATGTAACTTAGGAGGTTGATAAGGAGTCCAAGCCTAAGGTCTCCTTAAGGAGGAGGTGAACATTCTTTCTTTTTCACATTATTTTGCCTTAGACCTCATTGGCAGTAGTATTTCTTGTTCAAGGACATGCTTTTTGAGCTCAGAATGTATGTTATGCGAGAAGGTCTGGGTAAAACTTCCACAGCCTTGAGCTCTGGGTTAACCCATTCCTTCTGGCTAATCTTATGCTGATATCATCCCAGGATGTATGTTATGAGAAAGGGTCTGGGCTAAATTTTCACAGCCTCGAGATATTTTTTCCTATTCTCAACAGTTAGCACAAAAGTATATAATGCCTTGGTTAAAACTAGCAAGACAGATAATCTTTCTACCCCCTTCTGATGTCTATGACAGAATTTCTTTTCTGTCACTGTCACTTGGATAAAATTTCTGCTACACAAAGCTCTCAATGACTGAGACCATCTTCAGATTGGGAGCTAAATCTTCTCCTTTGGAGATCACAAATCTGGGGAAACACCACAAGCTTTACTCTATCAGTAGTATGTGATGGAAACTGAAAACACACACACACACACACACATTTTGGAGAAAAAAAAATTACTTACAAGAGAAAAAGTGGACCAGTAATAACTTGAGGAGTGTACCTTGGGTATTTGAATAGTTAGTTTTGCTATTGATGATTATTGTCTATTCATTAAAAGAGCTTATTGAGGGTAAAAGATCACTGATTCAAATTTGGACATGTTGCATATGAGGGAACACTGAGGCATTCAGGTGGGATATATATATATAACAAATGCTGAATTTTAGAAGTTTGAAATGTTCTAACAGTAAATGTATATACTTTACATCTTCTCCTGCGAGAACTCCAAAATTGCAACTCACTGCTGAACAACTGTCAAAAGGACAACGTTGGATCCCACTAAAAAAAGACACCACACATTCAAGGACAGAGGAGAAGCCCCAGAAAGATGGCAGGAGGGGTGAAATTGCATTTAGAATCAAAATCCATACCTGCCAGAGATGCTGAGATATGTGCATACCAGGACCCAGAGACTACACAGAGACTGAGCCAGACTGGCCTTTGAGTGCTTGAGTGTCTTCTATGGAGGCATGGGTCAGCAGCAGCCTGATGTGGGGACAGGGGCTCTGGCTGCAGCAGACCTGGGACAAGCAGTGTGTATCATAAGCCCTCTTGGAGGGGGTCGCCATTAGCCCCACCATATAGCTACCAAGCAGATGACCCAAACATTGCAGAACAATTATACCAAAGAAATTCTCACACTGTTAAGAAACTTCTAAGACCTAAAACAGATTCCCAACCTGGGAATTGAGCAAAGAGGAGAATCCTCAGGGAATTTGACTATGGAGGCAAGTAGGATTTGATTATAGATCTTCCACAGGCCTTGGGAAGCAGACTCTTGAAGGGCACAAACAAAACATTGAGCACACCAGGGGGCAAGAGGAAGAAGAAGTGTCACAACAAGATATGGAACCAGACATGCCTGTGAGTGTCCAGGAGTCTGCAGTGAAGCCATGGGTTGAGGTGGGCTGCTATAGGTCCAGGAACACTGAATTCAACAGCGCTGGCCTAAGTTCTTTTGAAGAGGGAGGGAACACAACCCCACGCATCAACAGAAAATTGAATTAAAGGTTTACTGAGCATGGCCTCGCCTATCAGAACAAGATCCAGATTCCCCCACAGTCACTATCTCCTATCAGGGGGCTTCCACAAGCCTCTTTTCAGTATCCATCAGAGGGCAGAAATAATGGAAACCAAAATCACAAAAAACTAACCAAACTAACACATAGATCACAGCCTTGTCTAAGCCAGTATAACTATGAGCCATACCGTGTAGGGCCACCCAAGACGGATGGGTCATGGTGAGAGTTCTGACAAAATGTGGTTCACTGGAGAAGGGGATAGCAAAACACTTCAATATTCTTGCCTTTGAAACCCAAGGACAGTATGAAAAGGAAAAAAGATATAACATTGAAAGATTATCTCCCCAGGTTGGTAGGGGCCCATTATGCTACTGGAGAAGAGTGGAGAAATAACCCCAAAAAGAATGAAGAAATGTGGCCAAAGCAAAAACAATGCCCAGTTGTGGATGTGACTGGCAACGGAAGTAAAGTCCGAAGGTGTAAAGAACAATATTGTGTGGAAACCTAGAATTTTAGGTCCATGAATCAAGGTAAATTCAAAGTGGTCAAACAGGAGATGGCAAGAGTGAATGCTGATATTTTAGGAATCAGTGAACTAAAATGGATTGGAATGGGCAACTTTAATTTAGATGACCAATATATCTACTAATGTGGGCAAGAATCTTTTAGAAAAAATGGAGTAGCCCTCATAACCAACAAAAGAGTCCAAAATGCATACTTGTGTGTAATCTCAAAAATGACAGAATGATCTCTGTTCATTTCCAAGGCAAACCACTCAATATTACAGTAATCCAAGTCTATGCCCCAACACCTAATGCCAAAGAAGCTGAAGTTGAATGGTTCTAAAATGAGAACCTACAAGACCTTCTAGAACTAAAGCGAAAAAAAAAAAAAAAAAAAAAAGATGACCTTTTCATCATATGGGACTAGAATGCAAAAGTAGAAAGTCAAAAGATAACTGCAGTAACAGGCAAGTTTGGCTTTGGAGTAAAGAAGGAAGCAGGGCAAAGGCTAACAGCGTTTTGCCAAGAGAAAAATTAGTATAACAAACTGGTATACACTGGTAAAGCAAACACTGTTTACCAACGACACAAGAGACAATTCTACACATGGACGTCTCCAGATGGTCAATACCAAAATCAGACTGATTATCTTGTCTGCAGCCAAATATGGAGAATCTCTATACAATCACCAAAAACAAGATCAAGAGCCAATTGTGGCTCAGATCATGAACTCATTATTGCAAAATTCAGACTTAAAGAAAGTAGGGAAAACCATTAGACCATTCAGGTATGACCTAAATCAAATCCCTTATGATTATACAGTGGAAGTACCAAATAAATTCAAGTGATTAGATTTGACAGACAAAGTGCCTGAAGAATTATGGACTGAGGTTAGGGACATTGTACAGGAAGCAGTGATCAAGACCATCTCCAAGAAAAATAAATTCAAAAAGGCAAAATTATTGTCTGAGGAGGCCTTACAAATAACTGAGAAAAGAAGAGAAGCTAAAGGCAAAAGAGAAAGGAAAGATATACCCATCTGAATGCAGAGTTCCAAGGAATAGCAAGGAGAAACAAGAGAGCCTTCCTCAGTGATCAATGCAAAGAAATAGGGGGAAAACAACAGAATGGGAAATACCACAAACATCTTCCAGAAAATTAGAGATGCCAGGGGAACATTTCATGTAAACATGGGCACAACAAAGTACAGAGAAGGTATGTATATAACAGAAGAAGAAGATATTAAGAAGAGGTGTCAAGAATACATAAAAAACCTATACAAAAACAAATTTTAATGACCCAAATAACCACAATGATGTGATCACTCATCTAGAGCCAGACATTCTGGAATGAGAAGTCAAGCGGGCCTTAGGAAGCATCACTATCAACAAAGCCGGTGGAGGTGATGGAATTCTAGTTAAGCTATTTCAAATGCTAAGAAATGATGCCATTAAAGTGCTGCACTCATTATGCCAGCAAATTTGGAAAACTCAGCAGTGGCCACAGGACTGGAAAAGGTCAGTTTTCATTCCAACGCCAAAGTCAATGCCAAAGAATGCTCAAACTACCACACAAACACACACTAGTAAAGTAATGCTAAAAATTCTCCAAGCCAGGCTTCAACTGTATGTGGCCCATGAACTTCCAGATGTTCAATCTGTATTTAGAAAAGTCAGAGGAACCAGAAATCAAATTGCTAGCATCTGTTGAATCATTCAAAAAGCAAGAGAGTTCCAGAAAAAAAAAAAAAATCTGCTTTATTGACTATTCTAAAGCCTTTGACTGTGTAGATCACAACAAACTGTGGAAAATTCTGAAAGAGATGGGAATACCAGACCACCTGACCTGCCTCAAGAGAAATTTGTATGCAGGTCAGGAAGCAACAGTTAGAATTGGGCATAGAACAACAGACTGGTTCCAAATTGGAAAAGGAGTACGTCAAGGCTGTATATAGTTACTGTGCTTATTTAACTTATATACAGAGCACATCATGAGAAACGCTGGGCTGGAGGAAGCACAAGCTGCAATCAACATAGCCAGGAGAAATATCAATAGCCTCAGATATGAAGATTACACCACCTTTATTGAAGAAAACGAAGAAGAACTAAAGAGCCTCTTGATGAAAGTGAAAGAAGAGAGTGAAAAAATTGGCTTAAAACTCAACATTCAGAAAATGAAAATCAAGGCATCTGGTCTCATCACTTCATGGCAAATAGACGGGGAAACAGTGGAAACAGTGGTGGGCTTTATTTTTGGGGGCTCCAAAATCAGATGGTGACTGCAGCCATTAAACTAAAAGATGCTTGCTCCTTGGAAGAAAAATAATGACCATGCTAGACAGCATATTAAAAAGCAGACATTACTTTGCCAGCAAAAGTCCATCTAGTCAAAGCTATGGTTTTTCCAGTAATCATGTATAGATGTGAGAGTTGGACTGTAAAGAAAGCTAAACTCCAAATAATTGATGCTTTTGAACTGTGATGTTGGAGAAGACTCTTGAGAGTCTCTTGGACTGCAAGGAGATTCAACCAGTCCATCCTAAAGGATATCAGTCCTGGGTGTTCATTGAAAGGACTGATGTTGAAACTGAAACTCCAATACCTTGTCCACATGATTCGAAGAACTGACTCATTGGAAAAGACTCCGATGCTGGGAAAGATTGAAGGTGGGAGGAAAAGGGGATGACAGAGGATGAGATGACTGGATGGCATCACCGACTCAATGGACATGAATTTGGGTAAACTCCAGGAACTAGTGACAGACAGGGAGCTCGGCATGCTGCAGTCAATGGGGTTGCAAAGAATTGGGCCTGACTGAGCAATTTAACTGAACTGAAAGAAGATCTAAAGAGCCTCTTGATGAATTTGAAAGAGGGGAGTGAAAAAGATGGCTTAAAACTGAACATTCAAGAAACTAAGATTATGGCATCCAGTCCCATGATTTCATGGCAAATAAATGGGTAAACAATGGAATCAGTGAGAGACTTTATTTTCTTGGGCTCCAAAATCACTGCAGATGGTGACTGCAGCCATGAAATTAAAAGAGAGACTTCTTCCTTGAAGAAAAGCTATGAAAAACCTAGACAGCATATTAAAAAGCAGAGACATTACTTTGCCAACAAAAGTGTCTAGTAAAAGCATATATAGGCTTCCCTCAATGATAAAGAATCTGCCTGCAATGCCTGAGACCTGGGTTTGATCCCTGAGTTGGGAAGATTCCCTGGAGAAGGGAATTGCTACCCACTCCAGTGTTCTTGCCTGGAGAATTCCGTGGACAGAGGAGCCTGGAGGGTTACAGTCTATGGGGTTGCAAAGACATGAACGTGACTAAGCTACTAACACTTTCTTTCACTATCATATGCAATATAGAGCATCACGTTTGCCTTCAAGAGGCTAGTGATGCATCTGTAGTGACAGTATAAAAATTATGAAATAATTAGGGAACATTCATGAGAAAAACTGTGAAACTGAATTACACATATAATAGAAGAAAAAGAAAGGGAAAGTAAGTGACAGCTAGAGTAATCAAAAGAAGGCTACAATGAAGCAGGTTGAACTTATTCTGAATCTTAGGAAATACGTAAGATTTAGATAAACAGAAGGTGAATGAAAATCACAATAGAATAATATCCAGAGCCAAGGTTTTAAGGTGTCAAAGGGCAAGGG
Organism: Odocoileus virginianus; assembly: GCF_023699985.2. Taxonomy (NCBI): domain Eukaryota; kingdom Metazoa; phylum Chordata; class Mammalia; order Artiodactyla; family Cervidae; genus Odocoileus; species Odocoileus virginianus. The sequence continues at coordinate 22,344,378 of NC_069698.1, forward strand.
TCTTGAAGGATGCCAAGGCTTCTGTAGGTAGCTGAAGCCATCAGATCACAATCAAAAGCAACTGCACAAAAATTCAGCAAGAAATAACCAGAGGCACTGTGGCAGATATTCTGACTTTGCAAAGTGAAGAGTAGCAGATCGACCAGATGGGACTACAAAAACCAGAGATAGGGTAGATCTTTTCAAAAATAGACATCAAGCTACTCATTAAATTGAAAAGCAGATCCCATGGTGGTGGCAGGTTTTGAAAAGAATGAGTGAAAAGAAACATAAGCCACAGTTTTGCTTTTCAAAGCTATACTTGTACAGATGGAAAATATCTTCAAATATTAAAGATGAGAGTGCAGGACACAAAACCGAGACCTTCATGTTGCAATTTGAGTTTTCTCTGTGTTTTTACACTTCAAGTCTTAAATGGAATAGCATTTATTATTTCAAATATTATCCTTTGATATTTGATTGTATATTTAACATCTCTGATGTGCTAAAATTTAAAAGTTCACTTTAGATAATAAATCAGAAATAATATTCATGAGAAAACAGTGCTGCTTAAAGTGACTGACGTTTGAAAAATGTACATCTACTCTGCTTATTTACAAAATGTTTGTAGTTACGGCTATTTTATATCTCATAACTTTTCTTGTGGCTTATGAGTCTTATGACTTTTTTCTTTGAAGTTCTTCACTAATTTTGTTATCCCTGTATGGTTGAATTTTATAGTAGGTTATGACTGATTTTGTTGGCACTGCAATTAGATATATGTATGCCTACTTTATGTTATTGATAAGTCACCATAAAGTCTACTGAGAATTTCAAAGTTTCAATAGATTCTGTCACAAGAGATAAGAGTGAATGATTATGTATATACATAGATAAAGAAATAAATGATTATAGCACATATATGTTTTTATGAGATTAATAACCTAATGCTAATGAAATACAAGTAAATTATAATTTTTTGCCAGTCATTTTCTTTTCTCCAAACAGGAAATTATAAAAATATATAAGACTATAAGTTTATTATTTGTTAGAGTGGTCTTCATGAGTGAGCCTTAATTTAAATTAAATGAATATTAGTCCAGAACAGTGAGTAATTAAAGCCTTTATGCCAGAGTGATGAGAGGTCTTAGTTTTATTTGGTCCATACCCACGCTCCAAAGTAAGATGAATAATATTAAAATGTAACAATTAAGAATGTTATAATATATAGTATAGTATATATATATAGTATGTTATAGTATACAGAGTTAGTTAATGCTATACAGAATTAACAAATTTCCCTTTATTTGGATTATTCTAATGATTGAATGAATTATAACTATTATTCAAAAGTGTTTTCTGCTAAAATCATTATAGAAAGCAAACATAACTTTGCTCTTAGAACCTTACTAAGACCAGAAGAAAACTATACAACAACTTCTATCATAATTACAGATAAAATATAAGCCTAAAAAGACATTAACAAACAGAATCCAGAGATATTAGAAAAGAACCCTATAAAATTTGGGTTTCCCTGGCAGTTCAGTGGTAATGAATCTGCCTGCCGATGAAGGAGACAAGGATTCGATATCTGGGTCAGGAAGATCCCCTGGAGAAGGAAATGGCAACCCACTCCATTATTCTTGCCCCCTCATGGACTAAAGAGCCTGGTGAGTGACAGTCCATCGGGTCGCAAAAGAGTCAGACATGACTTATCAACTAGACAACAGCTATATAATTCCTATGCTGACTTTATTCTAATAATGAAGGGTTGTATAATGTTTGGAAATTAATATAACTCACATTAATAGTGTAAATAGAAAAATAACATATGCATAAAACACATTTCATTAAACTCAAAGCAATTTTATGGTAGATATGTTTATTTAATATATAATATTTAAGAATGTTTTATTCTGATAGAGTATCTTAAATAACTATACAGCAAATATGGTATTTTTTTGATGAACTATTGAAAACTTTCCCTTTGAAACTGGCAATGAAACAAGGGTGCCCTCAATTACCACTTTTACTTAGCAAATATTTGGGGTAATACAGCAACCAAAAGCAAAAATGATGATAAAATATAATTGCCTTTATTCTCAGGTGACATGAGAAAATCTCAGAAAATCTAAAATAGGCTAATTATCAGAATTTAAAAGCAACTTTTACAACATTCATAAGTCTATAAAATACCCAATCATATTTTCATATACTGGAAACAGATGAAAATAAAAATAAATTAAAAGATAACATTCTCAATAACAGCAAGATTTTCAGTTACTTATGACATAATCTAATGAACAACACTAAAAAATTCCACATATAAGGAAATGCACATAAAATTACTAAGAACTATCAAATAAGATCTAAACAAATGGAAGGATTTGTTACATTTATTGATTGGAAGATTCAATTTTCAAAAGCTTCCAGTTCTCTCTCTCTCTCTCTCTCTCTCTCTCTATATATATATATATATATATATATATATATATATATATACACACACACACACACACACACACACACACACACACACATTTATTTATAAAGTGAAAAGTGGAGCTGTCAGTTGCCCTGTACTGCCCAACAATTTGTGACTCCATTGACTGTAGTCTGCCAGACTCCTCTGTCTGTTGAATTCTCCAGGCAATAACTCAGGAGTGGGTAGCCGTTCCTTTCTCCGGGGATCTTCCTAACCCTGGGGTTGAACTGGAGCCTCCTGTAGTGGAGGATGATTCTTTCCCACCTGAGCCCCAGGAGAGCCCTGTATACCTATTAAACCCATTGCAATTCTTGTTAAAATATAAAGGTTTTTTCTTTATTTCTTTTTCCCCCCCAAGGGGAATTGATATGTTGGTTCTCAGTTTTAAGGAAAATCAGAGGGGCAAGTGAAGCCAAGATAATTTTTGAAATTGTTGTGCAGTTGTGCAGTCATGTCTGACTCTTAGTGACCCCATGGACTGAAGCATGCCAGGCCTCCCTGTCCTTCACCATCTCCTGGACCTTGCTCAAACTCATGTCCATTGAGTCGGTGATGCCATCCAACCATCTCATTCTCTGTTGTCCCCTTCTCTTCCTACTTCCAATCTTTACCAGCATCAGGGTCTTTTCTAATGAATCAGCTCTTTGCATCAGGTGACCAAAGTATTGGAGCTTCAGCTTTAGCATCAATCCTTCCAATGAATATGCAGAACTTATTTCCTTTAGGACTGATTGCTTTGATCTCCTTGCAGTCCAAGGGAATCTCAAGAGTCTTCTCCAACACCATAATTCAAAAGCATCAATTCTTCAGCATTCAGCCTTCTTTATGGTCCAACTCTCACATCCATTAATAATTTTGTTAGAACAACAAATTGGAGGCTGCCAGTGACATTTGGCATTCCTGGTAGATACATCATTCTAATCTTCACATAGTTTTCTTCTTTATGTCTCTGTGTGTACTTTTCCAATTTTTGTAAGTACACTTACTAAATTAGAGGCCACCAGAACTCTGTATGAAATCATCTTGATCTTTATATTAAATTTATCAGTAAAGACCCTATTTCCAAATAAAGTCACATTCCATCTTCTCTTTTTTACCCCCTGCTCTATGCAGTGGGTGAGATGTTAGTTCCCTGACAAGGGATCAAACACATACCCTCTTCATTGGAAGCATGGGATCTTAACCATGGGGTTGCCAGCAAAGACCTTAAGGTCACATTCTAATGTTCTGAGTATATGTGTACTTTGGGAGGGAAATTATTCAATCCATTATAGTTAGGCTTCAGTAAAGTATTTAAAGAAAAAAAAATTAATATACTATCAAAGTAATATTAGGTTAATACTTACAGGGTATATTAGTTTTAGCTAAATTGTTTTCATGAGACATTAAAATTTTATCTCAGGTCCCTTTTTATCAATAAAATTATATAAACAGGCATATATATGTATCTTCTTATTATATATGTGTGTAATATATACATATATATATTCTTTTTACAAAACATTTCTATCATATTGAAATATATATGAGTGTTCTCCACTTTTTGTGTTATGTTTATTTTCCTTGGCCTTTAATATAATAGATTTACAATTTTTAATCTGACAAAGTGAAAATAACAAAACTAATTTTGTGGATATTGATTGACTTCAAATAACTGTGTATATAAGCTTAAAGCCAGTGATCACAAGATAAGTAGACTGTTAATATATTTTTAATAATTCTACCTTATTATGCTATGGAACTCTGTATGATCTACAAATTTGAAATTTAAAAGTTAAAGAGGCTTTATTTCTCATATTGCAACATTATTTTAAAAAAATCTTCAAACAGATATCAAAGACACTAATCACATAAATGTATAATCACAGAATTCTTACTGATATAACCTTATTTTTAAAATCTAGAGATAGTTTAGGATTTAGTCCTCACTTTTTCACAAACCATTTCCTTTCTGTTTTACATGCAATATAATCATCATGATTTTCTATGTGGCACATTAGAATAAAGAGTTCTATCTTTAATCCATGCAGCTTTTAAAACAATCTCAATTTCTAAATTAAGAAAAGAGTGTTTTAGCATTGCTTGTTTATATGCATACCAAAATATCTTATCTTCATTTTATGATTTTTTTTGTAAGCTCTGGAGATACTAAGGCTAATTTCATCTTTGTTACATTCTTGGATAATCTGTTCTGAGGCTTTGTGTATTGCTGACATACAATGTTCAGATTTTATTTTTCCTTAATGGAGTTTGTTGTTTAGCCTTGCTATCACTAAAGCTTGTTATTGTTTATCCTGCTCATTCAGCTGCAAGGTTCTATCCCTGTCCATCATGCTCTCTAATGCCCAATGTCTGCAGTTTCTTGAAACTTTTTGTTTTTATTTACTGGCATAAGCTCTTTTTCCCCTTTGGGAAGATCATAGCTCATCTTATTAGGATGAACCATTTAAAAATATTCTTTCATGTTCAAAATATAATTTGGCATTTATAGAGAAAGAGAAAGAAAAAAGGGAAGTAAATATTTTAGTAACAATATATTTGAAATTAATTAGCAAAACCAATTAGAAAACAAATTTAGTCAGTATAGAGTTATAGCGTTAGGGAAACAAACATATAAAAAATGTTTTTCAAAATATCCAAAAAATGGTTTTTCTAGTCATCTAGTAGGAGAAGTATTAAGACACAGAACTGTCTCAGAAAATCTACACTCCCATTGGTATGAGGTCCAGTTAATAAAGTATTGTGAAATAGACTTTCTATCATCCCCAAATGCATAGATTAACAAAAATTATTTGATAAAACAGCATGCTTCAGATACACAAAAATCTTCCATTCTACACCATTTGTGTATAATTTAGCAAGTGATAAAAGATAGTCATAAGGTGAATGGCAGATGTTACAGTTATCCCATTCCATATCACCTTGGCACTCGCTATAACAGACATCCAGAAGTTTTGTTACTGCAACAGCCTACACATCTACAACTTATGAATTTCTAATAAGCATTTATCTTGACAGCAGACTAGAAATGCTAGCCAAGTGAATGTCCAGGGAGCATTCCTCATCCATTGACAGACCAGGAGAAGAATTACAGCAGCTTCCTTAGTTTATGGTTGGGACAAAATATATGTACACACATTCAATGTGAGAGCTTCACACTGGCAGCATCAGCATTAGCTAGGAGCTGGTCAGAAGTTCTAGGACCCATGCAAGACCTAACGAGTCAGAATCTCTGGGGAACAAACTTCATAAACTGCTTTAACTAGATCTTCAAATAGCCTTTGTATCTGATAAAATTTGAAAAGCATTAATTTACACAAGGAGTCAGAAAACTTTTCTGTGAAGGGTCATGCATTAATTTCTTATTGCTGTCATAGCAAATTACTACAAACTTACATGGTTTAAAAACAACACACTTTTATTATTTTACAGTTCTGTAAGTCAGAAGTCCAAGACCAGTCTTACTGGGCTAAAGTCAAGATGTTGGTAGGGTCAGTTCTTTTCAGAGGCTCTAGAGGAGAATCTGTTTCTTTGCCTTTGCCAGCTTTAGAGGTTATGTGCTTTCATTGACTGGTAGTCCTTTTACCTTCAAAACCAGCAGTGTAGGGTCTTTATATCTGCTTCACTATTTTTGCTGTCACATGGCCTTCCTCTAACTTCCCTTCATTCCTCTCATTAAGAACACTTGTGATTGCATTGAACACAAAGGATATGAGGATAACCTCCACATCTTAAGATTCCTAAGTTCATCACACTGTAAGGTCCCTTTTGCTAGGTAAAATAGCATATCCACATTTTCTGGGGATTAGGTCATGGACATCTTTGGAGGGAGCATTATTCTGCTTTCCATAAGCCAGATCATAACTATTTTATGTACTGTCTGCCAAGAGGCAAAATTGGGGATATTCTGTAGGTACCTGTATAACAAAAGAAAACTGTCTTCCACATTTTCCAGGGATGGGCCATCCAACACAGACAGTGGGTCTACTTTGGTTCAGTTGAAGAAATCCTGCAAAAGAAGAGCACCTGGGTCAAGAGGGGTACATGGTAGTGGAAAGCAGTAGATACACCATTTTTAGTTTCATTCTCCACCCCAAGAATACTCAGGAATACTCCCTTCTCATCTCACAGAGCTTTGAAAACTCAATTTGGGCAGCTGGACAGAAATAATATTACTTTCTGAGTCCCCAAAATCCAGACTAAGACTCCAATCTTGGTGCCCAAAAATTGCCAATAGAGGAATACCCAATGTAAAGCTGGCAATTGGCACAAGTCCTGTGCATCAATAAAGTGCAGTCACTGGCTGAGGAGGCAGGTACTAGGAGCAGAAGAGAAAGATGGGACAAAGAGAACATCGAGCCAGATCTCCATGGCTTATAGAGCTGGACTGCTGGAGTTGTGCCCCTGAGCGCAGGGAGTATACAAACAGATGGTGTGCCATGTTCTACCCAAGGGCTATAGTTTGCTGATCTCTACTGCACACACTGTCCCCTAGAAATCACATTGGAATTGAGCTCCAATTGCCCACAGCAGTGACCTGTACTCTCTATTCATTGCCTCCCTTTCCAGTCTCACTGCCTATTCCCTCCATGAATGCTTCCTGAGATAACTTCCCAAATAAACTACTTGCATTTAAATCCTTTCTTCAGGAGTATTGATCAGATAACACAACTAGTACATGTTATGATCAGAAATTTTTTTTTTTAAGTCAATTCCATTTGTCAAATGTATACCAATTATAAACTTGAAAATCACATGTATTAATGATATCAGCTTTTTGTAGATAGAAAGATAGGTGCTTTTTTCTCAAATATCTATGTTTTCCCCACTTATTTTCTTATGTGTTTGTTTTTAAAATGGCCCTGTGCATAGATCGGAGAATATGCAAGTGTGCTAAGTCACTTCAGTCATGTCCGACTCTTTGCGACCCCAAGGACTGTAGCTTGCCAGGCTCCTCTGTCCATGGGTTTCTCCAGCAAGAATAGTGGAAGGGTTGCCATGCCCTACTCCAGGGGAGCTTCCTAACCTAGGGGTCAAACTAGCATCACTTAACATCTCCTGTATTGGCAGATGGTTTTTTACCACGAGTGCTACCTGGGAAACCCATCAGTTCAGTTCAGTTCAGTCATTCAGTTGTGTCCAACTCTTTGCAACCCATGGACTGCAGCACACCAGGCTTCCCTGTCCAGCAGAGACACCCATAGGAGACTATAGTAACATTAATAAAGCAAAATCAACGGAGACCTCTAAGTGAAGCAACAAATAGAGGGGAAAAGTATCCACGAATATCAGAAAACTATCAACTATGACCAAAAGACCATTCTGCACTGAAATTTGTGGCTTGACCACTAATGCTTAAAAACTGTTTTAGAAGAATAAGATGATAATCATTTTTTGCTCACTTGGAGGGATATTTTCTAATGATACTAGTAGCCAGTTTTCTGCTGAATGTGTGAACATTGTCTCTTTAGAACAAAGTCAAAATACAAGTTTGGAAGAAAAAAAAAGTTTGCTTTCAACTGGATAAAATGAAGGACCATTTTAAAATCAACTTCATATTTATAAAAATAAAGTATTTTCCTGTCCTAGAGCAAAATAAGTATAAATACCAGAGATGAAATGTCCAAGAAGATAATTCATACATTTCAGTTATGACAATTTGTTTTGAGTAGAAAATAAAAGTCCAAACTTAAGCCAACACTAAAAGTAGTATGTTTTTTCAAAAATATGTAGCTCATGAAACAAGAATTCACATTGTACAAGTTTTAACTAATCAAGCTAACAGTTTTCACAACATATCCTCTTCTAATATCATAATTAGGAAGGAACATTTCATGTAGTGCAATTGTCACCAGCTAGATTCCAGTTTAACTCTAATAGCATCAGTGAGTAATAGGGCATGGAAATGAGTTTTGCAAACTGGCAGCATGAGGAACAGATTCTATATCCTCTCTCTGTTTAGAATGTGATCACTGCCATCTTAGTGCCCCTGCGACTGCTCCATTTCTCAGGTAGAAATAAGCTTAACATGTTTAAATAGTTAACATTTAAAATTAAAAATCCAAGTCTATATAGCGTCAGAGTTTAAGGAAAGTGTACAATAATTCACATTTCGTTTACCTACACACCCTTATATACACATAACTAAAATCACATGAATAAGACCTACCTATTGTGTCAATTAATAGTAAATTTCACATAGACTAAATTTCATAAAGACTAAAATATTGATTCATTCACTTTAAGCTAGTTTATTTTCTCAGATTTTCAGTGTACTTTGTTATATGTAGGTATAAAGATTAAATATTTATATTAAGATAGAAGTCTGCAATATAGGGATTTATGCAGGCATGAACAAAGATACAATGGTGGAAGTAAATATATTTAATAATTGCAATAACTATTGGACATCTGAACAGGATAATTCCCAGCTGGGAAACACTCTTGCTATTTTTCCAACCTGTGCATTCTGAGAGAGGTAGCTTTAATAGCATATCAACTGATAAAATATATTTGAGTATGAAATAAGTGAAATATTGTTTCTATAAATCAAACCATAAAAATTGAAATGTACTAAATTCTTACCTGTGGTGAGTTATTAAAGATTAATATATCTGTGTATCTCAATGGAACAGGAGTTGAATTTCAGAAAACTTGCAGGTGTATAAGATATTTGCATTTTCACAAGGGATCATGAGTAAGAAAATAACTGACAAACACTTCTCTGCTCTAAGGATTTTACGCCCAAGGAATTCTTAATTTCAAAAGGAATCAAACAATGTGTCTTTTTCCACAAGTATGACTGACTTGGTATATTGATGTTTCCTGTAGTTTCTCTATGACTTGTCAGTAATGCATAAACACATGTGTCTTTGCCTACACTTTTGGTGAACAGGCATTTTATTTGTTATTTCCATGATAATCCTTCAAATTATCTAACAAAAGGCTGTCTACACAATGGGTACAGATAATTATTTTAATTTCACTTAACATAATGCTTATCATTACTCAGTTTCTCTACCATTTTGCATAAAGAAATTGTAATTAGAGAAAGCATAGAAGCTATGTTTCTTTTTAAAACATAATTTTTATTCTCTATAGTTTGAAATGGAATTTTAATATATCTACATTATTTTCTATACTACATTTCTATACTACATTTCTCTATCTACATTAACTTCATTTTTTGAGATGTAATTAACTAAAATATCAGTTCAGTTCAATCACTCAGTCATGTCCAACTCTTTGCGATCCCATGGACTGTAGCTTGCCTGGCTTCCCTGTCCATCACCATCTCCAGGAGCTTGCTCAAACCTATGTCCATTGAGTCAGTGATGCCATCCAACCATCTCATCCTCTGCCATCCCCTTTTCTTCCTGCCTTCACTATTTCTCAGCATTAGAGTCTTTTCTAATGAGTCAGTTCTTCACATCAGGTGGCCAAAATATTGGAGCTTCAGCTTCAGCATCTGTCCTTCCAATGAATATTCAGGACTGATTTCTTTTAGAATTAACTGATTTTATCTTCTTACAGTCCCAGGGAACCTTGTACACTATATAATTATACACTATAAATTATAGTAAAATATAGTCTATGTATTTATAGTGTGCAATTTGAAAGGTTGCTCAATGTGTAAAAATGAACATAATCCAGATATTGAAACCACCTCCATAAGGCAAGGGTTTCTTTGTGCCCACTTGGTGATCACAGTCTACTTGCCTACCCTGAATCTTGCCCAGGTAACAATTGATCTTATTTCTGTCATCACTGATTACTTTGAATTTTCTACAATTTTATATACGTTGTATAGTGCATACTCATTTGTGTGTATGTGACTTCTTTTATACAAAATTATTACTTTGAGATGTATCTATGTTGTTGCATGTATCAATAATTCTTAGTTTTTCCCTCCCCTTCTCTTTTTCCCTCCCTCCTGCCTTCCTTTATCAAGTAACACTCCATTGTTAGAATTTAAAGCTATTTGTTCACCCACTCATTTGTGTGTTCGTATTTTGGTTATTATGAGTTCAGAATATTATAAATAAAGTACTCTGAAAAATCTGTGTACCTATTTTGCATAAGCATTTTCTTTTCTCTTATAAGAATACTTTAGTCAGATCACATGGCAGTGTATGTTTAACCCTTTAAGGCTTAAATCTATTTATTTGCTTCTATTTTTCCTTGTGCTGTCTGTTTTCTTTTTCCGCCCTTCTGCCTTAATTGATATTAACTGATTATTTGTGCTTCCATATACTACCTTTGTTGACTGATTAGCTATGAGTTTGGTTATTTTAGCAACCGAATATAAACTCATATTTATAGTACAAGTTTATAGTACATGTTGAAGGTTTATGGTACATACCTTTACATTTTCAAAGCTTCAAGTGATATTATACCACTTCCTTTATAGCATAAAAGCCTTATAATAGAATACTTCCATTTCTTTACTCCTGGCCATTCTGGTTCTGTCCTTATACATTTATTTCCTCAAATGATATAAACTCCATTATGCACTGTTGTTATTTTTATTTAAATAATAAATAACATTTATGTTTTTTCCAATTTTTAAAATAATTGTAAAATAGTATAAAATTTAGCATCTTAGCTGTTTTTAAGTGCAGAATTCACTGATATTAAGTATATTCATATTTTTTTGCAACCATCACCACCACCCAATTTCAGAGCTCTTTCACATTTCAAAAATGAAACTCTATAGTCACCAAACATTAATAACCCGTACCACTTCCCCTTGTTTCTACCAATCGCAACTCTACTTTATGTCTATTCCTATGATTTTGAGTGCTTTATGTACCTCATGTATGTGAAATTATACAGAATTTGTCTTTTTGTGAATGGCATTTCACTTAGCACAATATCCTCAAGCTTCATTCATGGTGTACCATATGTTGACATTTCCTTTCTTTTAAAGCTAAATAATATTCAATTGTATGTATATACCACATTTTGTTATACATTCATCCATCAGTGCATACTTCATTTGCTTCCACATTTTAGCTATACTGAATCATACTCTTAGGGACATGGTTGTACAATTAAATTTGCTTAGGTATATGCCTGGAAGTGATATTGCTGAGTCATAATCTAATTCTATGTTTAATTTGGGAAAAAACCTACTGCTTTCCATACTGGTTGTACAATTTTTTATTTTGACCAATAGAGCACAAGCATTCCGATTTCCTGGAAAATCTCTCATGCACAGTTGAGAAAAATGTGCATTCTATTGTCAGGTAGAGTATTCTATATATGTCTATTAGATCTAGTTTACTTACTTTCTACCTGGCTCATTTTGTCATTGTAAGAGAATTAAAAAGTTTCCAACCATTATGGTAGCCTGTATTCCTCCAAGGTTTCTACCTATTTGCTTCACATATCTTGGACTGTAATAATGTGCACAAATGTTTCTAACTGTTGTTGCTTGCTGTATTGAAACTTTTAAAATATATAATGGCCTTTTCTGAGTTTTATTACATTTTTTCATTTAAAATGTATTTTGTCTGGATATTGCTACAGCTACTCCTATTCTTTTATATATATATATATATATATATATACATATATATATATATATATATATACAAACACATATGTGTGTATATATATATATATATATATATATATATATATATATTATGAAGTATAGTTGGCTTGCAATGTTTTAGTGCACAGCAAGGTAATTCAGTTATACAAACACACATATGTTACTTTTGAAATTGTTTTCCATCATAGGTTATTACAAGATATTGACTATAGTTATATTCACTATAGTTCTCGATGTTATAAAGAATAACTTTGTGGTTTGTTGCATATCTATTTTTTAAGTAGAAATCAGGCATTCTATTCCTACTAATTCAAACAATTGGAATCAAATTCTTGTGACCCCATGGACTGTAGCCTGCCAGGCTCCTCTGTCCATGGGATTTTCCAGTCAAGAATACTGGAGTGGGTTGCCATTTCCTTCTCCAGATAAATTTTTTAGTGAGGGAAAAATTCATTGTTTTTTTTTAAATATATATATATTATATATATGTTATATATAATATAACATATTAATATATGTTAATATATAATATATATATAATATATATATATACATGCAAGAGCTTTTCTACTAGCTTGATAAAGGGTTGAGAAAGAACATCAAAAAATAAAAAAAGAGACACAGAAATTGGAAAGCATTAACTAAATGAAATGTGAGCACTGGATATGAGATAGCAAAAGTGAAACAAACTAGATCAAAGTAAAAGATCCTTATATTAGTTCAGCTGTTTTTAAACATAACTGCTCATTAGAAACATATCTGGAGTTCTGATTTAAAAAAAAAGCAATACCTGGGCATCTGTATTTTTCAAAAAACTTCCAAGATAATTCTGATATGCCTCTGGATTTTAAAAGAGTGATTACAGGGTGTTCTATTAAATAATAGGTTTGGTGATATAGAATTCTACTATTTTTCTGTTGACCAATTATGATGCAATGGTATTAAGTGCATAATAGTTACGTAGTCACAATAGTAAAATATGTTTATCACTTTTCACAATCACTAACCTGACAAAAAATAAAAGATAATTATAATTTCAAGCCATAGTGGGAACATGATTAACTTAACAATATGAAATAATTACATACAATTTGGGAGGGTCAAGCAGGGTAACGTGGTAAGTGGAAGTGCATACATACACGTTTTCATCCACCGAAGACGTCTATGTCTTTTGGTTGGTGCATCTAATCCATTTACATTTAAGGTGTGATCCTATTACCATTTTCTTAAATGTTTTGGGTTTATTTTCTGTAGGTCATTTTTTTTTCTTTTGTTTCCTGCCTAGAAAAGTTCCTTTAGCATTTGTTGTAAAGCTGTAAAGAATTTCTCTTAATTCCCTTATCTTGTCCTTCCCCCCAACCCATCTCCCCCATGGTAACAATTAGTACATTTTTCTATATTTGTAAGTCTGTTTCTGTTTCATTATATTTATCCCCTTTTTCTTATGGATGTAAGTGAAAACATACAGTATTTTTTTCTGACTTGTTTCACTAAGAAAAAGACTCTCCAGATACATCCATGTTGCTGTAAAAAGCAAAATTTCATTCTTATTTATGGCTGAGTAATATTTCATTATGGTGGTAGTTTAGTTGCTAAGTCGTGTCCAACTCTTGTGACCCCATGGACGGCAGCCTGTCAGTCTCCTCTGTCCATGGGATTCTCTAGGTAAGAATACTAGAGTGGGTTGCCATTTCCTTCTCCAAGGAATCTTCCCAACCCAGGAACCCAGAAATCAAACCCAGGTATCCTGCATTGCAGGCAGGTTCATTATACATATATATTATTATGAAGTAAGTCAGAAAAAGATAAATATTGCATGTTTAATTTCCTTTAGTTGTTCATCTGTTGACGAACACTTTGGTTGCTTCCATAATTGGCTATTATAAATATGCCATTATAAACATCAGGTTGTATCTATCTCTTCAAAAGTATTTTCAGTTTCTTCTGATAAATAACAAGGAGTGGAATTTCTAGATCATATGATAGTCACGTTTTTAAATTTTTGCGATACCTTCATACTGTTTTCCACTGTGACCATATCAATCAATACTTACTTCTTGTCTTTTTTGTTTTTTCTTTTGGTCATGCTGCACAACACACAGGATCTTAGTTCCCTTATGAGAGATCAAACCCATGTTGCTTGCAGTGGAAGTGTGGGGTCTTAACTATTGGACTGCCATGGAAGTCCCTTCTTGCCTTTTCAACTACAGAAATTTTGGCAGGTGTGGGGTGCTATCGGATTGTAGTTTTGATCTGCATTCCTGTTTAGATCTTCAATCCACTTGAGATTATTTTAGTACACGATGTAAGAAAATGGCCTAGTTTCTTTCTTTCTTTCCTTCTTTTTTTTTTTTTTTTTTTACAAGTAGCTGTTCAATTTTCCCAACACTACTTCATGAAGAGAATGTTTTTACCCATTGTATGTATTTGCCTCCTTTGTGGTAGATTAATTGACTATATGAATGTGGAATTATTTCAGGGACCTCTATTCTGTTCCATTAATGTATGTGTCTGTTTTTGTGATGGGGCTGTTATATTTTGATTACTATAGTTTCACACTATCGTATGAAGTCAGGCAGGGTGATATCTCCAGGTTTGTTATTTTTCCTCAAGATTATTCTGGCTCTTCAGTGTTTTTTGTGGCTCCATATAAATTTTAGGATTATTTGTTCTAGTTCTGTGAAAAATGTCATGGGTATCTTGACAGACATTTCCATAAATCTGTATATTGCTTTGGGTAATCCAGACTTTTTAACAATATTTATTTTTCCAATCCATAAACATGGTATATATTTTCATTTATTCATTTCAGCTTCAATTTATCAGTGTTTTATAGCTTTCAGAGCACATGTCTTTTACCTCCTCTGTTAAATTTATTCCCAAGAGTTTTATTTTATAAATTATTTTATTTTACTTTTTGATGACACTGTAAATGAGATCATTTTCCTGTTTTTTTCTTGACCCTTCATTTTAATATATAGAAATGCAACAAATTTATGTATATTAGTCTTGTATCTTACAACTGTACTGAATTCATTTCTATATATAGCATCATGTCATCCACAAATAGTGAGTTTCACCTCTTCCATTACAATTTAAATATTGTTAATTTTTTCTCCTTGTGTGATTGTTATGGCTAGAACTTCCAGTACCTTGTTAAATATAAGTGCTTGGACTAGATACCCTTCTCTTATTCATTATGTTAAAGAAAAAGCCTTTAATATTTGTGTATTAGTTTAGCTATGAATCTGTCATAAATGACCTTTATTACACTGAGATATGTTCCCTCTATGGGGCTTCCAAGGTGGCTCAGTGGTAAAGAATCTGCCTGCCAATGCAGGAAACATAAGACACACGGGTTCAGTCTCCGGGTTGGGTAGATCCCTTGGAGGAGGAAATGGCAACACATGCCAGTATTCTTGCCTGGAGAATTCCATGGACAGAGGAGCCTGGCAGGCTGGGAGGCAGGAGCCTGGGATTGCAAAGAATTGAACACGATTGAGCACACACGCTTCTTCCCTCTAAAGCAACTTTGATGACAAATTTTTCCAAGAATCAATGATTAATTTTGTTAAATGCTATTTCCACATCCATTGAGATGATCATCTTATTTTTATCCTTCCTTTTATTAATGTGATATATCACATAGATTTGTAGATATTTAATCATTTTTTTGTATCCCTGGAATAAACCCTACTTGATTGTAATGCTACATTATCATAATGATGATTTTTAGGTAATGATGAATTCAGTTTGCTCAGATTTTTTGAGGATTTCTGTGTCTATCTTCATTAGGGATATTGGCCTATAATTTTATTTTAAAGTCTTTTGTATTTAATATCAAGGTAATGCTGTTTGCAATAGAATGAGTTGGGAAGTATTTCCTCCTCTTCAATTTTTTTTTGGAGTGGCTTAAGAAATATAGGTTATTAACTCTTATCTAAATGTTTGGTAGAATTACCTTGTGAAACTGGTCCTGGACTTTTGTTTGGTGAGAGTTTTTTGATTACTGATTCAATTTCATTACTGGTAACTGGTCTGTTCACGCCATTCCCTTCTGGCCCACAAAATTTCTGCTGAAAAATCAGTTGAAAGTTTTATTAGGTGTTTCCTTGTATGTGGTTCTGTTTTTTCTTGCTATTTCTAAAATTATCCCTTTATTTTTATTTATTTATTTGGCCATTTTAAGTATGTTTTGATGTAGGTCTCTTTACAGTCACCTTGTTTGGGGCTCACTGTCCTACCGGGATCTAAATATTTGCTTTTTTCCTTCAGATTAGGGACATTTTCAGCCATCTACCTTTATCTCTCTTTTCTCTTAATGCAATTGCTAGTATGCCTAATGATGTCCCAGATGTCCCTTTAATTATCCTCATTTTTTTTTCTGTTTTTACTAGCTGATTTCCACTATTCTATTTTCTAAGTTGTTTATGTGTTCCTGTATATCACCTCATCCACTTTAATTCTTTCTAGTGTATTTTTCATTTCAGTTATTATATTCTTCAGCTCTTGTTGTTCTTTTATATTTTATAGTTTTTTGCTGAAGTTCTCACTGTGTTCCTTTATCTTTATCCAAAGTTTATTTTTCTTACTGTTGCTTTGAATTTTTGTCAAGGAAATTATTCATCTCAATTATTTATCTTATTTATTTCATTAGGTGCTTTTTTTTTTTTTTTTTCCTGCTAGAGTTTTATCTTGTTCTGTTGTTTGGAACACATTCCTCTGTTTTCAAACTTGTTTGATGTCCTCTGTGTTTATGAAATTTGGCAAAACAGTTACCTATCCCATTTGTGAAGGTGTTTACTTGTGTGGAAGCATCTCTGTTCAGTCTGTGTGTGCACGGTAGCTTTAGTAGATCTGAAGTGAGCACAAGCTATATCTTTTCTTTGGGTGCGCTAGTAGCCACCACCTTGGTAGGAGGTAGGGCTGGTGTCGGAGGGGCTAGAACCAGAGCCAGGTGCAAGCTAGAGCTTCTCCCAGACTTAGTGGTGGTTGCCAGCCTGTTAAGGGGAAGAACCAGGACCCAAAGGGCTGGAGCAGGGGCCCCGAGGGAATTGGACTTCCCCCTGGAGTGATGATAGTCTCTGCCTTCATTGGGGACATGACTGGGGCCCTAGGGGGCTGGAGCCACACTTTGAGCCAATACTGCTTTCCCCACGTTAACTGTACATGATAGCTGTTCCTGCTTTAGTACTGGGATCAGTGCCTCAGGGGTTTTTAGCTCGCTTTACTTTTCCCCAATGTGAGAGTGCTTGTGTGATGGCAATGGTGAGCTCCCCCTTAGTAGGAGTCTGGTGTGAACTGTGGGGTGCACTGGTGTGGTTCTAGCACCACACCGTTTTCAATCTGCTGCCTCTGCACTGCAACTGGGAGCAAGCAAGTCTGTGAGTATACTCTTCAGGAGAAGAGTTGTTTCATTACAGTTTTTTAGTAAGCCGCACTGGTTTTCAACCCAGTCAAAAGAGCTCTTCTTTTCTGTGCCAGCCCCCAGGGCTGGTGGTGCCTATTGGGAGTTCAAACTCCACATTCCTTAAGGAAGATCATAGAGCCAATATATGTGCCTCCTCTTCTGGGTCAGTTGCTAGGGTGTGGGTCCTGATTAGGTTGCTTTTCTTCCCCTCCTTCCAGGAGCTTCTGTAGTTCTTTCTTTATGGTCTTGGTTATAGAAGCATTGTTCTGATAGCCTTCAGGTCATTCTCAGCAAGAGTTGCTCTATATGTACTTGTAATTTTGATGTGTTTGTGGAGTAAATTAGTTCAGGGTCTTCATATTCCACTATTTTAATTTCCTCATTCCCCTTCAGTGGTTGATGTCACAAAATTACATCTTTAAATGTTGTGAGTCCAAAAATGAAAGTGTTAGTTGTTCAGTCATATCTGACTGTTTGTGACTCGACAGACTGTAGCCCACCAGGCTCCTTTGTCCTTGGGATTTTCCAGGTAAGAATATTGGAGTGGGTTGTCATTCCTTTCTCCAGGGGATCTTCCTGACCTAGGAATTGAACCTAAGTCTCCTGCACTGCAGGCAGATTCTTTACTATCTGAGCCGCCAGGAAAGCTCTGTGAGTCCAAAGTCATAAATTAATATTTTTCAATGCATTATTCTTTGAAATTATATAGAATACAAAAAAGGAGTTATGAACTAAAGTTACAAAGATACTAGCTTTTAGACTAATAGTTGTATTTTTTAAAAAAATGTATTAGTTTCTCAAATTATGTAGAAAACAAAAAATGGAATAACCAACCACCACTGCAAAAATATTAGCTTTTATAATTAACAAAATACTTATGTTTACTGAGATCTTTGTTTCTTCAAAATCTTTGAGTGGCTATCTAGCTTCCTTTCATATAAACCTAAAGGACTTTCAAGGACTTCACTAGCATTCCAATGGTTAAGATTTCATGCTACCAATGCAACGAGTGCCAGTTTAATCTGTGGTCAAGTAACTAAGATCCCACATGTTGTGCAGTGTAGCCAAAAAGAAAAAAAATTAAAAAATAAATCAACCTAAAGGACTTTCTTTAGCACTTAGTTTTTAAAAAAATCTATTTATTCATGGATGTGCTGGGTCTTCGCTTTGTGTGCAGGTTTTTCTCTACTTGGGGCAAGTGAGGACTGCTCTTCCTCACAGTGCTCAGGCTTCTCGTTGCAGAGGAGGGTGTCTGGGCACCTGTGCTTCTGTAGCTTCAGTATGTGGACCTCAATAATTATGGCAGGTGTGTTCTAGAGTGCAGGCTCAGTAGCTGCGGCACAGGGGATTAGTTGCTTTGTGGCATGTGGAATCTTCCAGGACCAGGGATGATTGAACCTATGTCCCCTGAACTGGCATGTGAATTCTTAAACACTGGACACCCAGGGTGGTCTTCTTGCAGAGCAAATATACTAGTAACACTCCTTCAGATTTTATTTATCTGAGAGTGTTTTACTTTCACACTTTGAAGTACAGTTTTGCTGAATATAGTATTCTCAGTTGGTGTATACATTTTTTTCCATATAGAACTTTGACTATATCAGTCCATTTTATTCTGGCCTCCAAAGTTTCTCATGAGAAATTTGCCATTAATATTATTTAGGATTCCTTGTATATGATGAGCTGCTTCCTTCTTGCTAATTTAGAAATTCTCTTTGTGTTTTTTCTTTGACAATTTGATGACAATGTGTCTTGACGTGATCTCTGATTTCATCCTAGGTGATTTGGGTTGAGTTTTTGGATGCTTACATCCACATGTTTTACCAAATATTTGATAGTGTGAGACATTATTTACTCAAATATTCTTTCTCCTTTTCTCTTTCTCCTCCATCTGGGACTCCCATAATGTATATGTTGATCCACTTCACAGTGTGCCATGGTTGTGTTCACTTATCTTTAATCTTTTTTCTGTTTCCCAGACTTGATCATTTTCTTTGTCTTTTTTTCAAGTTCATTGATTCTTTTTTCTCCTTGCTCAAAATCTGCCTTTGCAACTACCTGGTACATTTTACATTCCAGTAATTATACTTTTCAGCTCTAGAATGTCTTTTGGTTTCCTTTTAGGCATTTTATCTCTTTGCTAATATTTCTGTTTTGCTCAAACATATATTTCTTGACTTTCTCCATATATTCCTTTAGTTCTCTGAACATATTTAAACACAGCTGTTTAAAAGAGTTTATCTTAAAGCAGCCATCAGTTCTTTGTTCCAGGCAGGTTTGCTTTTTCCTGTGAACAGACCATATTTCTTTGTTTCTCTGTATGTTGTGTGATTCCTTTTTGCTGAAAATAGCCATTTGAACCTACTAATATGGTAACTCTGGAAATCAGACTCTATCCCTTTCCAAGGCGTGTATGTTTTAGGTTGTTACTGCTATTTTCTATCAGTATGGGCTGTCTCTGCTTCAAAGATCAGCCTGATGTATAAACTTAAAATATTATTGGAGAGCAGAAGAAGATGGCAGATGAATAAGATGGGGAGATTTCCAGACTCACCACAAATACATCAAAACACATCAAGATATGGAACAACCCCTACAAAGCAACTTCTAGGGGACAACAGAAGACCCCAGGGCTCCAGAGGGCAGTCTAAGCTCCCTGGAATGAGGTAGGAGAGAGGATGGAAAAATAAAAATGGAAAAGATGGAGAACTTCTGGACAGGCGCTTGTGCCCTGAGGAAGGGAGGGTATCCTGAGGAAGATTTCCCGCGCATTAGGAAACTTCCTCACATGCAGGCGCAAGGGTGTGCTGCAGAATCTCAGAAAAACAGCAAAGCAGGGACTTAGAAGGCAGAAAACAGAGAAAGCTGCACCTCGCAGCCCATGAAGAGCTCACGGACTGTGGCGGGCTTGGGAAACCAAGAGAAGCCCACAGAAGCCCCAGAGGGCAGACAGCGGGCCCAGGGTGCCAAAAGAGGGCAGATATACAAACCTCTCCAGCTCACACAAGCCTTGTTGTGCAGAGGGCGGGCCTGGCATGCCGAGAGAGATGTGACATAGGAACCTCTCTAGGGCATATAAACCGTGGGGCACAGAGGGCAGGCTGGGGAGCCTAAAGAAGGACACACAAGCCCTGCAACCTAGAGGGTAGGTTGGTGAGCTGAGCAAGCGCACACAAGTCCTGCAACGACGCAGACGGGGGTGGGGGGTGGGGTGCAGGCGGCTGGGACAAGCGCACACAAGCCCTCTAAAGCAGAGGGCAAGCTCAGGCGCCACAGGAAGCCTGCAAAAGGCTCCCTAGCCCACACAAGCCTCTGTGATGAAGAAGGCAAGCTCAGAGGCCACAGGAAGCCTGCAAAAGGCTCCCTAGCCCACACAAGTCTCTGTGAAGCAGAGGGCACGATCAGGGAGCTGAGAAAAGATCCACACAAGCTCCTACCTAGCACGCTTCCAGCTGCTGTACAGGGTGGGACCGGGAAACAGAAGCACCGGTAAAGAGTCCAGAGACAATTAGGGGGCTGCCGGGAGTGAAAATATGCTGAGAGGGCCACTTTGAAAAGGCTGAGGAAACAGATCTGTCTAACACTGCCAAAGCCAGAAGGACCGCCCAAAGACATGCTGAACCCCAAAACCTACTACTAGACACAGAACTGCCCTTCAGGGAGGTGGGATCCTCCCCCAACTAGGAAAACATCACAGGACATGAATCCAACCTCCTGCACTGGAGCACATTCCACAGCCAAGAAAAACTATAACCTTGAAAACCTTCTTCTTTTTTTTTCTTATAAATCACACTGTTTATTCCTCTTGCATATTTCTACCTTCACATTAGTCTTTTCCAGTGCTGTGGAGTTTTCCTTGTTTTTTAAAAAGAAATAATTTTAAGATTTGTTTTTCTTTTTTCTTTTCCACTCTCTTTTTGTGATTTTTTAAATTTTGTTTTTCATATATTCAACTGCTTTTCTTATACTGCTCTACAACCTGTAGCTATTCCTGAATATTTAGAAATCTTTTTCACATATGTCTATTTACCTTTGCTTTTCTATTTTTTCTTTCTCTTTTTTTAACCCTCTTTTCTATCCCTTTTCTCTTTTCTCTCCCCTATCCTCTTTTGTCTTCTCCCTTTTTTCTTTCACTCTTCCTTTTTACACCAAGTAAGTTAAATTGTTGAGCTCTCTTTGCTATATTCCCCAGGTGGCACTCTGCTCAGGCTCAGTTTTCCAGATTGACCATTAGCTAGTTCTGCTTTAAATTGATTGGTATCACTTTTGGTTTTCTTATTCACCATGTCAATCTCCAGTACTCTTTTCCTCTTTTTTTTAGAATGCTTTGGTTATGACTATGTCGTGGAAGTGTGTATATATGTCCCATTATTTCTGTAACTACCTGCGTGATCTGCTCCCACTAGAACACAGGTAGAAGTCACCCCTAACAAGAAGTAAACACAAACCACTTAACCAACCTTTCCCTCCAATGGCAAAAATCAAAAGGATGAAGGAATACAATTCTAAAGCCTGGGAAAAGGAGACCTCAAGTAGAGAAAGTTAGGGGGAAAAAATGAAAAGACAGAGAAATATAGCACAAATGAAAGAACAAGGTAGAAACTCACAAGACCAAATAAGCAAAGAGGAAAGAAGCAATCTAACTGAAAGATAATTCAAAATAATGATAGTAAATATGTTATGAGGACTTGAAACTAGAATGGAAAAAATGAAAGAAATAACACAGTTAATATAGTCACCAAGGACATAGCAGAAATAAAGAATAAGCAAACAGAGATGAATAACATTATCACTGAAATTAAAAATACTCTAGAAGGAGCCAATAGCAGAATAACTGAGGCAGAAGAATGGATAAGTGAGATGGAAGCTAGAATGGTGGAAATAACTGCTGAAGAGCAGAATAAAAGAAAAAAAGAATGAAAATAATTGAGCCTAAGAAACTGTTGGGACAATATTAAATGCACTGTTATTCAAGTTATAGGGGCTCCAGAGGAAGAAGAAAAAAAGAAATGCACTGAGAAATTTTTGAAGAAATTATAGTTGAAAACTTCCCCAACATGGGAAAGGAAACAGTCAGTCAAGTCCAAGAAGCACTGAAGGAGAAATATACCAAGACACACATTAATCAAGCTAACAGAGATTAAGCACAAAGAAAGAATATTAAAAGTAGTACTGGAAAAGCAACAAGTAACATACACAGGGAAATTCAGGCAATTAACAGCAGATCTTTCTCTACATGAGGATTAACAGCAGATCATTCAGCAAAATCTCTGCAGGTCAGAAGGGAATGGTGGGATATATTTAAAGTACTGAAAGAAAAAAGAAAAATCAATAACTATGCCCAGCAAAGATCTCATTCAAAATTGATGGAGAAATCAAAAGCATTACAGACAAGCAAAAGTTAAGAGAATTTATCACCACCAAACCAGCCTTACAACAAATACTAAAGGGACTTATATAGGCAGTAAACACAATAGAAAGGAAAGACCTACAATGACAAACCCCCCAAAATTAAAAAATGCCAATAGGAACATATATATCAATAATTATCTTAAATGTAAATGGATTAAATTTACCACCCAAAATATACAGACTGGTTGAATGGATACAAAAACAAGACCCATACATATGCTGCCTAAAAGAGACCCACTTCAGACCTAGAGACAAATGCACAGAAGTAAAAGGATGGAAAATTATATTCCATGTGAATGGAAACTGAAAGAAAGCCCAAGTGGCAATCCTTATTTCAGACAAAATAGACTTTAAAGTAAATAGTACTATGAGAGAAAGAAGGACACTACATAACAATCAATGAACCAATCCAAAAAGAAGACATAACTATTGTAAATATCTATACACCCAACATAGGAGCACCTCAATACATAAGGCAAACACTAACAGGCATAAGAGGGAAAATCGACAGCAACATCATAATAGCAGGGGACTTTAACACCCCACTTACACCAATGGACACATCATCAAAACAAAGAATCAATAAGAAAACACAAGCCTTAAATGAAATGTTAGACCAAACAGACCTAATTGATAACTTCAGGACTTTTCATCCAAATGCAGAAGAATACACTTTCTTCTCAAGTGTACATGGGCCGTTCTCTGGGATAGACCACATCTTGGGCCACAAATCAAGCCTCAGTAAATTTAAGAAAATTGAAATCATATCAAGTATCTTCTCTAACCACAATGCTATGACACTAGATATTAACTACAGGTAAACAAACAAACAAACAAAAACAAACTCAAAAAGCACAAACTCATGGAGCTTAAACTATACATTACTAAATAACAAAATGGTTACTGAAGAAATAAGAAGGGAAATTAAAGATTCCTAGAAACAAAGGACAATGAAAGTGATGACCCAAAATCTATGAGATTTGGCAAAAGCAGTTCCAAGAGGGAAGTTAATAGCAATACAATCTTACCTCAAGAAGAAAGAAAAACATTGAATAGACAACCTAACTCTACATCTAAAGCAGATGGATAAAGAACAACAACAACAAAAATGCAAAGTCAGCAGAAGGAAAGAAATCATAAAGATCTGAGCAGAAGTAAGTGAAAAAGAAATGAAGGAGACAATAGCAAAGATTAATCAAACTAAAAGCTGGTTCTTTGAGAAGATAAACAAAATTGGCAAAGCACTAGCCAGACTCATCAAAATAAAAATAGAGAACAATCAAGTCAACAAAATTAGAAATTAAAAAGGAGAGCTTACAACAGACAACACAGAAATACACAGGATCATAAAAGACTATTATGAACAACCATATACTAATAAAATGAACAACCTAGAGGAAATGGACAGATTCTTAGAAAAGTTCAACCTCCTAATACTGAACCAGGAAGAAATAGAAATTATGAATAAGCCAAATATGAACACTGAAATTGAAACTATGACAAAAATATTCCAAAATACAAAAGCTAAGGGCTGGATGGTTTCAAAGGGGAATTTTACCCAATATTTAAAGAAGAGCTAATATCTATTTTTCTGAAATTCTTCCAAAAAATTGGAGAGGAAGGAACACTTCCAAACTTATTCTACAAGGCCACAACCACCCTGATAACAAAACCAGGAAAGACAATACATACAAAAAAGAAAATTACAGTCCAATATCACTGATGAAGATAAGATGCAAAAATCCTCAACAACGTTCTAGCAAACAGAATTCAACAACACATTGAAAAGCTCATACACCATGATCAAGTTGGGTTTATTCCAGGGATGCAAGGTTTCTTCAATATACATAAATTAAAATATATATATATATACATATATATATACATAAATCAATCAATGTAATACATGATATTAACAAATTTAGATAAAAACCATATGATTATCTCAATAAATGCAGAAAAAGCCTTCAACAAAATTCAGCATCTATTTATGGTAAAAATGCTTCAAAAAATGGGCATATAAGGAACCTACCTCAACATAGTAAAGGCCATATATGATAAACCCACAGCAACATTATTCTCAATAGTGAAAAAACTAAAAGCATTCCCTCTAAGATGAGGAACAAGACAAGGGTGTCCACTCTCACCACTATTATTCAATATAGTTCTGGAAGTCATAGCTATGGTAATTAGAGAAGAAAAATAAATAAAAGGAATCTGGATTGAAAAAAAAAAAAGTAAAACTCTAACTGTTTGCAGATGGCATGATATTATACATAGGAAACCCCAAAGAAACTATCAGAAAATTACTATAGCTGAACAGTGAATTCAGCAAAGTTGCAAGATACAAAGTCAATACACAGAAATCACTTGCATTCTTATATACTAACAATGAAAACTCAGAAAGAGAAATTAAGGAATCAATCCCATTCACCATTGCAACAAAAATTTAAGGAAAAAAAAAAAAAACAAATCTAAGAATAAGCCTACATAAAGAGACAAAAGAACTATATACAGAGAATTATAAGACACTTTTGAAAGAAGTCAAAGAGGTCAAAGAATCCATCCATAGAAATGAATTTCATGTTCCTGAGTAGGAAGAATCAATATTTTGAAAATGACTTTACTACCAAATGCAATCTACAGATTCAATGTTATCCCTATCAAATTACCAATGCATTTTTCACAGAACTAGAACAAAATTTTTCAAAATTCATATGAAAACACAAAAGATCCCAAATAGTCAAAGTATTCTTGAGAAAGAAGAATGGGCTGGAGGAATCAACCTTCCTGACTTCACACTATACTTCAATGCTACAGTCATCAAGATAGTACAGTATTGACATAAAAAGAGAAATATAGACCAATGGAACAAGATATAAAACCCAGAGTTAAACCTGTGCACCTATGGATTCCTTATTTTTGACAAAGGAGGCTAGAATATACAATGGGGCAGAGATAGCCTCTTCAATACATGGTGCTGAGAAAACTGGACATCTACGTGCAAAAGAATGAAATTAGAACATATCCTATCACCATACAAAAAGACAAACTCAAAATGGATTAAAGACCTAAATGTATGACCAGAAACTATAAAACTCTTAGAGGAAAACATAGGCAGAATACTCAGTGACATATATCAAGGCAAGATCTTCTATGACCCATCTCCTAGAATAATGGAAATAAAAACGGAAATAAACAAGTGAGACCCAATTAAACTTAAAAGCTTTTGCACAGCAAAGGAAATGACAAGCAAAGTGAAAATACAACCCTCAGAATGGGAGAACATAATAACAAATGAAAAAACTGACAAAGAATTAGTTTCCAAAATATACAAGCAGCTCATATAACTCAATACCAGAAAAACAAACAACTCAATCAAAAAATGGGGGAAAAAGCTACACAGACATTTCTCCAAAGAAAACATACAGATGGCTAACAAACACATGAAAAGATGCTCAACATCGCTCATTATTATAAAAATGCATATTAAAACTACAGTGAGATACCACCTCCCACCAGTCAGAATGACAATCATCAAAAAGTCTACAAACAATAAATGCTGGAGAGCGTGTGGAGAAAAGAGAACCCTCTTGCATTGCTGGTGTGAATGTAAGTTGATACAGACACTATAGAAGATGTTATGGAGGTTCCTTTAAAAACTAGGAATAAAACCACCATATGACTCAGCAATTCCACTGCTAGGCATATACCCTGAAGAAACCAAAATTGAAAAGGACACATGTACCCCAATATTCATTGCAGCACTATTTACAATAGCTAGAACATGGAAGCAACCTAGATGCCCATCAACAGATGAACGGATCAAGAAACTGTGGTATGCATATACAATGAAACATTACTCAGCCATAAAAAGAAATGCACTTGAGTCTGTTCTAATGAGGTGGATGAACCTAGAACCTATTATATAGAGTGCAGTCAGAAAGAGAAATATAAATGTTATGTACTGATGCATATATATGGAATCTAGAAAGATGATACTGATGAATTTATTTGCAGGACTTCTCCATAACTCAAATGTTAAAGAATCTGCCTGCAATGCGAGAGACCAGGGTTTGATCCCTGGGTTAGGAATATCCTATGGAGAAGGGAATGGCAAGGAGAATCCCACTGACAGAGAAGCCTGGCCGGCTACAGTCCTTGGGGTCACAAAGAGTCAAACACACCTGAGCCACAAACACACACACAATGAAGAAACAGAGATAGAGAACAGACTATGGACATGGGGGGAGGAGGGGAGGGAGAGGATGAGATATACAGAGACAGTAACATGGAAACTTACAATACCATGTGTAAAATAGATAGCCAATGGGAGTTTGCTGCATAATTCAGGGAACACAAACAGGGGATCTGTGACAAGCTAGAAGGGTGGGATGGAGAGGAAGATGGGAGGGAAGTTCAGGAGGGAGGGGATCTGGGTGTACCTATGGCTGATTCTTATTGATGCTTGACAGAAAACAAAATTTTGTAAAGCAATTATCCTTCAATTAAAAAATAAAGTGGCAAAAATGTGCATGAGTGTTGACTTTCTACTTTTCCCTATATATGAGGTTGCAGCTAAATGCTTTAGTTTTTAACATCTAGCAACCAAATGAGAAAAAAAGAAACACAGAAAGAGATAGAGAAGAAAAGACATGAGCCCCTTACATCCTCTGGAAGTCACTTCAGCTAAAGGGTGAAAAGCCTGGGAAAATAAGAGGGTATGCTACAATGACTATCTGCCTCTGTGTCTGCACTTGCATGAGTAGAAGCAGCAATCATCCAGATCCCTAATATCTGTAGAAAGTGAAAGTTGCTCAGTCATGTCTGACTCTTTGCAATTCCATGGAATTCTCCAGGCCAGAATACTGACTGGGTCTTTATTGCCCCCTCCAGCTGCTATAAACTGCATGTAAACTGTTTCAGGAACATGTGCAGGGCTACCTAACTTGAGCTGGAGGGCGAGAGATGAGTAGTCACTACTGAAATAAGAGCTAGAATTGATTGAAATGAACCACAATTTACCTTTCAAGACTTCCCCTGGAAGTTGTCCTAGAAGAGACTCCAGAGTTTCAAAATAGTTATGTCAGACTGATTCTATGAATGCAAAAATTGTTTTCTACACGAGGAAGCAGATTACTGGTGTCTCTTAATCTGTCATCTTCCCAGAATCCTCTTTGAAACCAGTCAGTTATCATTTAAGGATAATTAAATAATAGCAAAAGATTTTGTATATTTATCTATGTAGAGATAAACCCATGCACCTATGGGTTCCTTATTTGGAGGGAATAAATAAATTAATTTATTAGCTTATTTATTAATAAATAATAAATAAGTTTTATTATTTATTCTAGTTTAGTAATGTCAGTTACTAGATGCTAGTTTATTTTTGTATTAATATGTGCATAGATACACTTGAGATCATTCTTATTCTCTCTGCAGGCACTTTGATAACATTGTGTTGCATGGTGCCTAACGGTGACAAACACTTTTGAGATTTTTAAATATGTTGAAGACTTTATTTTGCCTTTATTTTTTAAAAGCGTATAAATTTGTAAGTAGGCAACTCTCTTCTTTCAGTACTTTGAATGCATTGCTTGCCTATATTTTTGCTGGCAGCATTTGTGATAAGAAATCTGCTGTCATTCTATTGCTGTATTGTGGTACATTTTTTTTCTGATTACTTTTAATTTGTTTGTTTAATACTTGCTTTATGCAATTTGATTATGATAAGATTTGGGGTCATGTCTCTTGTGCTTGGGTTAACTGGAGATTGTGTTTTTCTAGAGTTTATAGATAACCATCAAATTTGGAATATATTCAACCATTATTACTTCAAATATATTTTTATCTGCCTATTATCAAATTTAGAATATATTCAACCATTATTACTTCAAGTATATTTTTATCTGCCTATTTATTTCTCACCTGTTTCCTGAAAACTCAAATTATACATATGTCAAAAGACATCACACAATTTATTTATGCTGCTTCATTCTTTCTAATCAAATTTCACTTTTCCTTGAAGTTTCTTTTTCATGTTCTTCAATTTCATGAATACTTTACTTTGCAATATCGTAGCCAGTGTATCTTTACTTTTGATATTTTAGTTTCTTTCCTCTAAAATTTCAATTTGCACATATTTATATTTTCAATATCTAATTTAAATGTGTAAAAGTTTTACAATATTATCTTTAAAGTCATTGCCCACTCATTCTAACAACTCTGTTAGTTCTGGATCTTTTCACCTTCCTCTTTTACCCTCATCAAGAGGCTCTTTAATTTCTCTTCAGTTTCTGCCATTAGAGTGGTATCATCTGCATATCTGAGGTTACTGCTATTTTTTCTGGTGATTTTGATTCCAACTTGTGAGTTATACAGTCTAGCATTTAGTATGATGTACTCTGCATATAGGTTAAATAAGCGGGGTGACAATATACATCTGTGACGTACTCCTTCCCCAATTTTGAATCAGTCCATTGTTCCATGTTCAGTTCTGACTGTTACTTCTTGACTCGCATACAAGTCTATCAGGAGACAGGTAAGGTGGTCTGGCATTCCCATCTCTTTAAGAATGTTCCACAATTTGTTGTGATCCACACAGCCAAATTGTTTTGTGTAGTCAAAAATGAAGAAGTAGATGTTTTTTTCTGAAATTTCCTTGCTCTGTGTATGATCCAAAGGCTGTTTCAATTTGATTTCTTGTTTCTCTGCCTTTTCCAAATCCAGCTTGTACATCTGAAAGTTCTCAGTTCACATACTGTTGAACCCTAACTAGAAGGATTTTGAGTATTACCTTGATAGCATGTTATATAAACATGATTGTACAGTAATTGGAACATTCTTTGGCATTTCCTTTCTTTGGGATTAGAATAAAAACTGACCTTTTCTGTCCTGTGGCCACTGCTGAGTTTTCAAATTTGATGATATATTGATTGCAGCACTTTAACAGAGCCATCTTTTAGGATTTGAAATAACCTAGCTGGAATTCCATCACCTCTACTAGCTCTGTTCATAACAATGTTTCCTAAGGCCCACCTGACTTCACATTCCTGGAGGTCTGGCTCTACATGAGTGATCACACCATCGTGGTTATCTGGGTCATCAAGACCTTTTCTTTTTGTATAGTTTTGGGATGACAAATATTGCCAGGCAGAGGAAAGAAATCTAGGACATTTGAGAGGGGCTTTAATGGGTCTTCTGGATTTGGAGAGATGGAGATGTATTATCAGTACATTTGTAGCAACATTATGAGAAAATCTTGATTGAAATAAGTCATAGAAAGGAATTGTGATAAAGCCTGGAATTATAAGAAAAATTGCCAATAACAGATTTAGTTAAAAGTTCTAAGGTATGTGATCATAGTACAATTCTCTTTTGAATCATGAGTTAAATATGCTGAGGACTAGGAATTATATCAGTTGATCTCAGAAGGTTACTCTTAATTTTCCTTTTCTGTTAGAAGTGTTCCTTAATATCCAATGAAAATCTCCACCTATTAATTTTATCCCTGTGATTTGTTTTAGTAGGAAGAGGATTATGAAAGACTACAAGAAAACCAAATCAAACAGCGAAAAGAAATTAATAAAACACAACCTTGTTTGAATTTAACAGTTATTTCTGATAGTTTCAAAAGCCTTTGGGGTTTTAAACAAACTAAACTGAAATAGTTCTACAGGCCCATGAAGTAGGGGCTGGCATTATAATCTCTATATTACAGCTGGGAACTTTGAGGCACAAAGCCATTTAAGTGATATGTCCAAGGTCACTGAGCAAGTCACTGGTGAGGCCAAAAATAGAATCCCAATTCTTCAGCTAGTTCTTTGTTCAGGAGACCATATTGGTTCTTTTATTACTCTGAGGATAAAATTTAGCCTTATATCAGAGGCTTTTTTTTTTTTTTTAATATATGCCAACCTAAAAATCAACATTTAAAAAGACCATTCAATTGATATTAAATCAAATCATATTTCATGCTTGAGATTTTCAAGTTACTGTTAGAAAAAGTGTTTTCTTCTTGTTTAAGAGGAAAATATCCATAGGCAGCTTTTCACTGTTATCTCTCAATTCATAAAACTTTTCTCCTGCCCCTAAATATTTAATGGCTCTATTTAACAATGAATATGTTCTGGTTTCTGCACAAGGAAATACAAGCCATAGTAATTGGCTTTGCCTTCAGACAGCTGAGTCAGCAAGAAATCAGGCAGCCTATAGAAACCTTTTAATTTGCTATCAGGTTTTCAGAGTTTCAGGCCATTGAAATGTACTGAAAAAATCTGGAGTCAACTAAACCAAGCAAATTAACCTTACATCTGCTTTATACAACTCTTGAACTTTCAGATTTGTAATTCCTTATCTGTGGCTGCTCAAACAATTTTCTGGTGCATAATGCTGTCTGTGCAATGGTAGGAAAGGAAAGTGGATTATAGTCTATGGTACATATTTGTCTAAAAATACTTGTATTTTTCCAGTTATAAAAAACATTTTTCCCCTCTTGTGGGAATCCTTGAGAGCCAGAAATTATACTTTTGAGCTTTATATCTATACATACAGACTTTGTGGAAAATGATTTTACAAAGTTCAGAGTTGCTAAATATTTCTAAAGAAATATACATTCACATACATATACATACAGAGATATAGTTATCTCTGTATGTGACTGTGTGTGCATGCTAAGTTGCTTCAGTTGCACCCGACTCTTTGCAACCTTATGGATCATAGCCTGACAAGTTCTTCTGTCCATTAGATTCTCCAGGCAAGAATATTAGAGTGGGTTGTCATGCCTTCCTCCAGCAGATCTTCCTGACCCAGGAATGGAACCCATGTCCCTTATGTCTCCTGAACTGGCAGGAGGATTCTTTCCCACTATTGATACCTGGGAAGCCCCTGCATGTGTATGCACATGTACATGTAAGAACTCACCTGTATATATGTTTAGATGAACTGTACACTGTTTTGTATGCAGCTAATAACACATAATAAATTTAATAATATAATACTAAATTATTAGTTTAATAATGTAATAAATGCATAACTTTTATTAATCAACTACCTTGTTCCAGGAATTCTGTGAAGGTCTTTGTATATTATGTTTCATTTATCTTCGTGGCATTATAAAGTGATTATTATTCCAATTTAGTTACTGAGGAAACTGAGACACTAATAGCAGAAGTCAATTGCCCAAATTGATATAACTTTTAAGTGCAAGAGCAGGGTTATAAACACAGAAGACCTAGTTCTCCTACACCATGTGTGAATAAGAATTATTTGTGAACATGTGAGTATAATTAAAAAAAAAAAAAGTAAAGTCTAGAGGTTTTGTCAAAATTCTCTAAATTCATAAACTGAGATGCAGAGAAATGTCTCCCATAGTCTGTACAGCTAGACAGTGTCCAAACCTGGAGTATGACTCAGGTAGTAGCATTCCTCTACAGCTTTCAGAATTAGTATCATTCAGTTCAGTTCAGTTCAGTTTCTCAGTCATGTCCGACTCTTTGCGACCCCATGAATCACAGCATGCCAGGCCTCCCTGTCCATCACAAACTCCCGGAGTTTACTCAAACTCATGCCCATCGAGTCGGTGATGCCATCCAGCCATCTCATCCTTGTCGTCCCCTTCTCCCCCGCCTTTACCAATGAGTCAACTCTTCGCATGAGGTGGCAAAAGTACTGGAGTTTCAGCTTCAGCATCAATCCTTCCAATGAACACACAGGACTGATCTCCTTCAGGATGGGCTGGTTCAATCTCCTTGCAGTCCAAGGGACTCTCAAGAGTCTCCTCCAATACCACAGTTCAAAAGCATCAATTTTTTGGCACTCAGCTTTCCTCACAGTCCAACTCTCACATCCATACATGACCAATGGAAAAACGACAGCCTTGGCTAGGTGGACTTTTGTTGGCAAAGTAATGTCTCTGCTTTTTAACATGCTACCTAGGTTGGTCATAACTTTCCTTCAAAGGAGTAAGTGTCCTTTAATTTCATGGCTGCAATCACCATCTGCAGTTATTTTGGAGCCCCCAAAAATAAAGTCTGACACTGTTTCCACTGTCTCCCCATCTATTTGCCATGAAGTGATGGGATCAGATGCCATGATCTTAGTTTTCTGAATGTTAAGCTTTAAGCCAACTTTTTCACTCTCCTCTTTCACTTTCATCAAGAGGCTTTTTAGTTCCTCTTCACTTTCTGCCATAAGGGTGGTGTCATCTGCATATCTGAGGTTATTGATATTTCTCCCTGCAATCTTGATTCCAGCTTGTGCTTCTTCCAGCCCAGCATTTCTCATGATGTACTCTGCATGTAAGTTAAATAACCAGAGTGACAATATACAGCCTTGACTTGCTCCTTTCCCTATTTGGAACCAGTCTGTTGTTCCATGTCCAGTTCTAACTGTTGCTTCCTGACCTGCATACAGGTTTCTCAAGAGGCAGGTCAGGTGATCTGGTATTCCCATCTCTTTTAGAATTTTCCACAGTTTATTGTGATCCACACAGTCAGAGGCTTTGACATAGTCAATAAAGCAGAAATGGATGTTTTTCTGGAACTCTCTTGCTTTTTCGATGATCCAGCGGATGTTGGCAATTTAATCTCTGGTTCCTCTGCCTTTTCTAAAACCAGCTGGAACAAGTGGAAGTTCATGGTTCACGTATTGCTGAAGCCTGGCTTGGAGAATTTTGAGCATTACCTTACTAGCGTGTGAGATGAGTACAATTGTGCGGTAGTTCGAGCATTCTTTGGCATTGCCTTCTTTGGGATTGGAATGAAAACTGACCGTTTCCAGTCCTGTGACCACTGCTGAGTTTTCCAAATTTGCTGGCATGTTGAGTGCCATTAAATGATGTCATATATTGCAAACTGGGTAAAGTAGGAAATATCTTTTATGATAATTATGCAATAAATACTCCCCCCTTTTTTTTCCTAATGACATTTTCCCAGCTGAGATAATTTTTAAAAATAGGTAAAATATTTTTATTTTTAAAATTTCTGTTGATGTTTATGGAACTTTTTTTTTTTAAGCCACATATAGGTACTCCCATACAGCCTCAGAGTTGGTATTCAACAACTTTTCTCCAACCTCATTTATTATCCAAAATACTTCTCTATACATGTTGTGGAAATACTTTTTGCCAAGACACTTAGATTTCAGAATACTACCTTCAATGGAACATCTTAGTATTTACCTTAGGGGACTTTTTTTTGTTTGTTTTCTTTTTATGCCTTTACTATTCCCTTCCTTCTTTGAGTTTGCATTCGTGTGCTTGCTATCACTTCAGTCAGGTCCAACTCTATGTGGCCCTGTGGACTGTAGCCAGCTAGGCTCCTCAGTCTATGGGATTCTCCAGGCAAGAATATTGGAGTGGGTTGCCGTGCCCTCCTCCAGGGGATCTTACCGATCCAGGGATCAAACCCATGTCTCTTATGTCTTCTACATTGGCAGCAGGAGGTTTTTATTTATTATTTATTTTTATTTTTTTTTACCATGAGTGCCACCTATGAAGCCCCCTCTCTCAGCTTGAAAGTGAAATTGAAGGTCAGTCAGTGGTGTCCAATTCTTTGCGTCCCCATGGACTAGTCCATGGGATTCTCCAGGGCAGAATACTGGAGTGGATAACATTTCCCTTCACCAGGGGATCTTCCAGACCCAGGGATCCAACCCAGGCCTCCTGCATTGCAGGTGGATTCTTTACCAGCTGAGCCACAGGGGAAGCCCTTTAACCCTGTACTATTCAGATTCCAACTGCAACTCTTTAACTCTGCCTTCTCTCATTTCTCTATAAGCAATTCCTTTAAACATATAGATTTATTTTTAATTTTCAGTCCATAGACTCTTTTCTTGCTATATAAACATCCCTTAGGGAAAGGTGATCATATCTCTTATGATAAGTGCACATATTTGAAAGAAGAGAAGGCCAGTGAGCTTCAGATTCCTACTGTCTACTGTATTTTCTCAATTGCCTGCAATTGATGCTACAAAACAAATATGATAGTAAGATGCATAGTGTGTAAAAACTAAGCTGAGAGCTTAAGTCTGGAAGGATCTAGTTATGTGAACATATCTGGCATAAATTTCTAAAGTTGTTCTTTTTTTTTCTTTTATTCAATAACTATCCTCAAGTGGTTCTATGGTAAAAATTTCCTGTTAAAAAGTTCACTAAAAGACCAGATTCAAATGATACTCTGGTCTTAGTTTTTAGACCATTCTTACCTTCCCATTTAAGACTTCAAGTTGCTACAAGTTAAAGCTCATTTTCATGCTCAATAGTAAATTTTTCCCCCTCACTTTTTCAGCATCCAGCACACAGATTAGATTTACTATGGAATATAGAAAAAATGGAATGAATGAGAAAAAAATATGGTCAATCCTTTACATATCTGCTTTTCCTACTTCTTTACATACTAGCTCCTCTTGTTTGTTAAGGCATGGCAAGGAAAAGTTAAAACATACAATCTATCCTTACTTCCCTAAGCAGAACTGGAGTCTTTTCCTTGTTTAGATACAACTGTTTTACCTGCAAGTGCCAAACACCATGATAATAAGGTACTCATTTGTATGCAGCTCCCCTAGGCATTTTTACACTTTCAGTGTTGGCCTTATCTCTTAGCTGTCCTTCAGCTGATGACTTTCATATTACATTCCTCTAATACCTTCTTCCCTTTTTGTTCCTTTCCCCCCTAAATCATCAGGTGTAATGGCAAAGCTACATCCCCCAATTGTATCTGTCCTTGTAGGTTTGCTGAACCTGTTACAAATGATTCTCTATATCCTTAGAGGAGAGGAAGGAGAGGCTCCTGGTTTCCTCTATGTCTTGTAGTCCTCTCTCTCTCTCTCTCTCTCTCTCTCTCTCAAACACATACACACACCCTTTCTCACTTTTCCACTCTCTGCCCCATTTGCACTCCTTCCTATTCTTCTGTTCTGTTAGCACAAGACCATATCAGTAAGTCCTCCTAAGCAAAGGCACAAAGAATGAAAAATGTTTCCCTTACTTCAAGGTTTTACCAATTTTTAGAAAGAAAACTCATAGATCTGCCTTCCATGTCTTCAAAGTGGGAAAGGCTCGCTTTCTATGTGCATGAATGGTCTAAAACATCAATTGCAGTCTTATTTGCCAATCTGCATTCTGTAGTAATTGGTGGGGGTGAGTAGGGTTGCCACACATGCCTTCTGTAGCTTCTGCCTCTCAATAATCCCAGCTTTTTGTGGCTCTGAATTTAGAGTGTGAAGTACTTAAGGTACTTCATTCTCAGCTTAAGCCACAATTATAGAACAGAAAAATCATCAACATCTTGTTCTGTTTTTATTAACAGAATGATAACTCATGGGAGAGAAAGTAATCGTTGCAGAGACCCCAAAGCAGGGAACTCTTGTGGCATTTTAATAAACACTTTGACTTCATTTTTAACACTTAACTGCTGACAGCGTTCAAGCCCAATCACTTCTCCCTTCTGCCCTACAACTGACTAAGCAGGTAAGATAGACTAGGTGTTCCCTCCTTTGGCAAGAGCCCGAAATTCAAACCAGGCAATC
This sequence comes from Odocoileus virginianus, assembly GCF_023699985.2. Lineage (NCBI taxonomy): Eukaryota > Metazoa > Chordata > Mammalia > Artiodactyla > Cervidae > Odocoileus > Odocoileus virginianus. Next base: position 22,380,750 of record NC_069698.1, read on the forward strand.
CTTAGCCCACTCACATGAACCATCACTCCAACGCTATCCCTTAATCACAATAAAAACCAAACTAGTCTTCTTTTCTCTTGCTCAAGCTTTTGGACCTTGGGAGATGTCCCCGTTTTCAAAAGAAAGTTTCATTATGTGAGTAATAAACAATTCCATCCCTTAATTTTTTTGTAAGAAATCTTTTTTTTTAAATCAAAGTATAACTGACATATAATGTTATATGAGTTTTGGGTTATGACATAAAGATGAGATAAGATGCAAAAAGATGACATAAAGATGCAAAATCATCACCACAATACACACCCCCAGTTGCATGCCCCCAAGGAAGAACAATCTGTACTTGAAGCCGGTTCAGAGAAAAATCCTTCCAATAGGATGTTATGTGGAGCCCAGCCGAGGACATGCCTTGAGGAACATCACGGGCCTACTGGATGCCAATGAGTTCCTGGGGAATAAGGGCATGGTCGCCACTTTTGAGTAAGCCCTCTGTATGCAGGTGATGAAGCTCAGTGTGAGCCACAGTTGTCAGGAAGTCAAGTACTTGGCTGACCTGTCCAACTTGGTAGAGGGTCTGAAGTGACAGTCCGGGCAACCGATTCTCTGGTATAGGGCATCATAGAGTAATCAGGAGAGCACACTGTCTCAGGGATAAGAAGAACCTGACGACCCACGTGAAGGATGTGGGGGATCCGAGTCTGTGTTCCCATCAAGATAAAGAACGCTTTGTCTTGTGCAGTGAGACCTTCAGTGAGGACTCCAACAAGAGAACGTGCTGTTTGTCCAGGTGCCCCAATAAGCGCATAGAGGGGTGGCCCTTCGCTAACTGCCTGCCCAAGGACACTGAACAGGATGAGGTTCCCCCCGCCAGGAGCTCAAAGGGTGGACTCACTACCTGGAGGAGAAATTCCAGGAGGAATGTGGCCGAGATCTACAAGACAAGGTGCTCTGAGCCCCAGGGCCCCTGCACCCCTAGTCCTCACTGATAGCACAAGGGCACAATGCAGTACCTCAGTGAGGTCAAGTACAACTTGATGCTCAGCTTCAAGGGTGCCACCAAGCAGGGGACCACAGCACATGGAGAACCAAGAGTGTTCAGGAGGATCAACAGCATGAGGAGGATCACCTACATGAGGAGATTCAGCAGAGTGATGTGCTATATGTCTGACGTCCACAATATGATGCTGCATGCTGATGTCACAGAGTGTCGAGTGGTGCGGGGCAAGTCCTGCTGATAGCCCAGCCTCAGCCTCTGGAGCCCAACTGTCTGTGGGGACCCCTGTATAGAACAAGAGGTAGTGGCTTCTGCCATGTCCTGAACTGGGAGCAGGGACACGTCTTTGAGGACTCGCAGGTGGCTGGACCCCCCATGTTTGTGGCGAAGGTCTCCGTGCCCGAGAAACAAGTTTTGGTTTCACAGCTGGGCCTTCCAGCAGTACGTGTTTGACTGTGGCAGATCTTGTTCCGAGACCCCTTTGGATAGAACTGGCAGGCAGGGGCTGAGACCCACAAGCACAGAGGCCTGACTGATGGAAGGCACCCAAACACAGAGCTACTTGCTGGGCAAATTGTAGGTGGGACTCAGAGCACCGTGGGCTCTCAGCTGTGATACTGCTATCATCACAAGCCTTTGTGTTCCCTTCACAACACCTTGGGAGGGTCCAGACACAGATTTCTGGAGCTTACTCCATGCCATCACTTAACGGGAACATTTGATGCGATTCCTGTTGATCTTCATTTCAAAATTTCAGAGACAAGAGAAAGGCCCTCAATGCAGGTGTTTATTAAGCCTATGGAGCTGAGGGAATGGATGGGACACTCAACACTTTGACTTTCATTTCCTCAAAGGGAAACTCAGGTCCCTCCTCAAATTTTAAAAAAATAAATGCATTAAAGGTATAATTGCATAATTGGACCATAGGAGATATTCCTCCAGAAAGGGGGTGGGGTGGGGGTGGGAACAGGCAGGTAGACATTCTCTTTCGATAGAATATGTGCCTTGTCACAACATAAATTTGAAGTGATGAACCAACTCTTGGATGAGCCACTGTTACAGCTTCGTGTTACAGCTCAGTTTTATTTAGAAAATAAAGGAAAATACATCCTTGAGGTGTGAGAGCATGGCAACCCAAAAAATGCAAAGAGAAGAGTGAGAGGCAGAAAGAGAGAGAGACATAGACAGAGAAAGAGTGAGCGAGAGAAAGAGAGCCCTCCGGATCTTTGTTTCCTCTTTGTACATGTTTTTTCTCCTTCCCCTGGGCCTGCCCTATGTAAATTGGGCTAGCCAGGAGTGCCGTTTGTTCTATCTGAGGTCCTGACTCCAGTCCTCAGACCTTCCTTTATTCTATTTTTGTGGGCTTTTCCCCTTCCTTGTCTTTTAGCCACCACCATTCTGGAATCCGTTTCCCTATTCTAACTACCTAACATTCCCCCCTCAAGAGATGAGAGGTCCAACTCTTTGGGAATAGGGGCATCGAGGTCTTTCTGGCTACTTCCTATTGAACTGGGATGGCGAGGGGCATTGGGCCTCCCCCTCTTGCTAGTCTCAGGCCTCAGAGTCCTTATAGCAGTGCCCATCTAAGGGTGAGTGATATTTTCTGTGGTCGGCTGAAGTTTTATATATCCTTATTGAACTGGCACTGCATGTTGTAGCTTGTTGACCTGGGAAGAGACGAAAGAGGTTAGACAATTGATAATACATGGAACAGTTATAAGCAGAACCAATATGGTGCTGACAGGGACTGGTAGGGGCACTCAGTTCAGTTCAGTTCAGTTCAGTTGCTGAGTCGTGTCCGACTCTTTGTGACCCCATGAATCGCAACACACCAGGCCTCCCTGTCCATCACCAACCCCCAGAGTTTACTCAAACTCATGTCCATTGAGTCAGTGATGCCATCCAGTCATCTCATCCTCTGTTGTCCCCTTCTCCTCCTGCCCCCAATCCCTCCCAGCATCAGGGTCTTTTCCAATGAGGAGCCAACTCCAAATTCCCATCACCAGGATGGCCCAAGTCCTTTCTTGTTCAGGGATCAGAAGATCTATCTCCTGTCTGTTTTGGAGTACAACTGCTGCCAAGCTCCTTATAGCTATCTTGAGAAATCTTATCCCCAGAAACTAGATTTGGGGGGTGTTCATTATAATGGCACTCATTTGTAGTTCTGAATAGGTATCTGAGATCTCCCAGGGTCTCAAAGGTGTATTGAGTGTCCTCTTCTGTTTTCTTCCATGGCTTGACTCATGAGTAGTGAATTCAGGAGTCATATCTTGGTACTTTGACTGCTGTGGGGATAGAAAGTATTACAGGGTAGGGGCCCTTCCATGTGGGCTGGAGTTGAGCCTTTGGGGACCCATCTTTCCAGACTTTAATTAGGACTTGAGTCCATGGAGCATATAGTGGTGACTTCTTAGAATCTTTTAGGTCTTGGTTGACCCCCCACAAGCATATATCCCATTGGAATTGCCCACTGGCTATGGTAATACCAGATGGTCTGAGCCTCTGGATGTAGGAAGAGGTAATTGACATAAACAAAAGGTCTCCCATATAGCATCTCATAAGGACTAAGACCAACCTATTCCTTAGGGGCAATATGGGTGTGGAGGAGAGCTATTGGTAAAACCTCCTTTCATCCCAGGAAAGTCTCCCAGATTATATTTTTTAATGCTGATTTTAAGAATCGGTTGGCTCTTTCTACTTATCCTGAAGACTGAGACTTCCAGCCACAATGGGAATAATAAGTAATGTCCAATGCTTTAGAGACCCCTTGGGTGACCTTAGAAGTAAATGATGTCCCACTGTCACTTTGTAATGACCTGGGTGGATGAAATCTGAAAATGATTTCATGAAGCAGTTTTTTTTACCACCTCCTCAGTCTTCTCAGTCTGGGTGGGAAAGACTTCAACCCATCCTGTGAATGTGTCTATCATGACTAATACGTATTTATACCCTTGAGAAACTGGCACCTGGGTGAAGTCCATCTGTCAGTCCTCTCCTGGGTAGGTACCACATCATTGGACAGACTGGGCCTGATCCCCTGTCCTGGGGTCTTCAAGCTCCTTGGGAGTTGTTTAATTGGCAAGTGGGACAAGAGAAGACCACTTGCCTTATAGTCCTTTGGAGGCCTGTTCCTGTGAAGGACTTTTCTAGTAATCTTTGGAGAGCCTTTTGGCCTAAATGAGTGGTGGCATGTAAGGAGTTAACCAACTTCCATTGGAGGTTCTCAGGCAGAAAAAGGAGTCCCTCCTTTTAGAACCACCCCATATGATCTTCTTGAAAGCCCTCACTCTTAGCTTTAAGAGTCTCACCTTCAGTATATGAAGGAGTTTCTGGCAAATTAGTCTGTGGAACTAAGGTGGCAACCCCTATTAGGTCACTGTTCTGTAATGCTGTTCTCTTAGCTGCCTGATTGGCTGCTTGGTTCCCTCGTGTCACTTCTGTGCTCCCTTTTTGGTGTCTTTTACAGTGGGAGACTGAAACCTCAGTGGGCAGGTGGGCTGCCTCTAAGAGTTTAAGGATTTGATCACCATGTTTGATTGGGGACCCTGGGGTGGTCAAGTGGCCTCTTTCTTTCCAAATTACAGCACGTGCATGTAGCACCAGAAAGGCATACTTGGAATCAGTGTAAATGGCTGCTCTTTTTCTTTTTCCCATATCTAAAGTTCAAGTCAGGGCTATGAGCTCAGCTAATTGGACTGAAGTACCTGGTGGCAAGGTTTAGTCTCTACAGTCTCAAATTGGAGATGACTACATATCTGGCTTTTTTCCCACTCAAGACAAAGCTGCTTGCATCAGTGTACCAGATTTCCTCAGGTTTGGTCAGAGGATCTTCCAACAATCCCTCTTGGGGTTTTGTTCAGTGGTCCAAGGTTTCTAGGCAAGAGCAAAAGGGGAAAGAGCCCTCAAGGGTAGGCAGGAGCATGGCAGGTTTAAGAGCCTCATAAGAAGATATAGTGAGGCCTGGATTTTCCATCAGCTCTACTTGATATTTTTGAACAGACATCCATAAATGGCCTCTCCCATTTAGGAGCTGTTTTACTTGGTGGCTGGTAAAAATAGTTAGTTTGCCCCCAAAAGAGAGTTTTAAAGCATCTTCTATCAGGACTGCAATAATTGCAAACTGTCAAAGGCACAGAGAGATTTCTTCCCAATAAGGGAGGAGGACAGTCAAGGACCACTAGAAACTGATGGGAAAATATTTGTCCATCCCAGCAACAAAGTGAATCTTTTAGTAATTGTTGTTCCTATAGCACTCAAAATGGTACAGGTTTGGGAGGAGAAGGTTCCGCAGTAGGATGTCAGAACAGAGTAGGTAGCCCGTGTCAACCAAGAAATTCTTGGACCTAACTGCCAAATCCAGTTGCACCTTGGCTCCAGTCCCATGATGGTTATCTGTGACAGGTGGGCTGGCTTGAGTGGACTGCTTCAGTCCTGTTGAGCCATTGTGAGGGAAGGCTTGGTGCTTGACCCTGAGGCTCTTGGGTCTTCAGGGCAGAGCACTGCCCAATGTCCCAGTTGTCGGCATTTATAGCAAGCCATTTTAGGAGACTTGGCATAGTTTAGACAGGCCACGCCTGTCTACAGATTAGGCATTTGCCTCGTGACTTGTCCTTCATGGACTCGGGGTTTGCCATAGGGCTTCCCTGGAGGGTGGCCAGCATCTGGGCATGCCTTGTCTCTTTCCTTTTCTCCCTTTCCTGAGCCTTGGCCTCTCTCTCCTGTTCTCTGTTATAAAAGGTATTGGTGGCTGTGTGGACCATTTCACCTAAAGAGGCAGCAGGGTCCTGCTGCTGTAGGTGTTGTAACTTTATCCTGATGTCTGATGCACATTGGGACAGGAATTTGTCCTTTAAAATCACCTGTCCCTCGTAAGAGTCTAAGTCCAGATTGTTAAACTTTTGGAGGGCCTCTTTTAGCCTTTCTAGAATGGCAATGGGATTCTCGTTGGGCTCCTGAGTTGTTGCTAAGACCCAGGTATAGCTGATTACTTTTTGCTGGACTGCTTTCAGTCCTGCCTTCACACAGATCAGAAGATGATCCCTTTCCCAGATGTGCTTAGGGTCATTATAACTCCAATTAGGATCTAAGGAGGGGACTGCAGCTTCCCCTACTGGGTATTTATTGCTTGACACGTGAAGCCCCATTGCATAACTTCAGGCTCCCTTTAAGAACCTGGTATGTTCAGGGTCAAATAGAGTTTGACTAAATATAACCATGATGTTCTTCCTCGTCAAGTCAAAGGCCAAAGTAATGTGTTGGAATGTATCTGTTTCATTGCTTGGGTCATCAGTATTGCTTCCCAGATCTTGCTTGGTCTGTCTTAATTCTAAGAGGGAGAAGGGCTTATGGACCCAGGTTGGTCTGAATTCTCCATTTTTGACTTGGCTTTTGTGGAGGGGATGCTCCCAGATATGGAGGCAGGTTTGGATACAAGGAAGGAGCACCAGGCAACTTGGGAGCTGTGGGAGGTGAGGCTTCACAAGGGGGGTGGGGGTGTTTCCTTCTCTTGCTTGTCTGTGCCTCACACCATTTGCCTACTGGGCTCACTTTTGGGTCATACAACAGCCCCATACTTAAGACAGAGCTCCTTCATATCTGTTAGCTGGAAGAAAATTTGGACATAGGGGATCTCTGTCCATTTCCCCTGTCTTTTGCAGAATAAGCCTAGCTGCAGGATGGTATTGTAATTTAAACTCCCATACTCAGGCCAGTGTTCCTCGTCCCCCAGAGGATACCATGGCCACTCAGTGGCACAAAAGAATTTTAAGCAACTTCTCCTTAGAGTTAAAGGATTGACCAGCTTCTAGTTATCAAGGATGCATCTCAAGGGCGTCTGCCAGGAAGTGGATTGGTTATTTCCCATCTCAAAGACAGTCAAGACAGAGAGGAAAAGAAAAAGAAAAAACAACAACAACAACAACAACTAATAAGCCTCCTTCAGTTTCTATGGGTGGACTTCCTTAGTGGCGACTCTTTTTGAGACTTATCCTACCCACTACTGTTGCAACCTGTGAGCCAGGCGTCCCTGGGCCAGGGTGCAGATCCCCAGGCAAGCTGAGGCATGACAGCCTCCTGGAGATCCAATCCCCAGGCAGGTTGAGGCAGGTTGGCCTCCTGAGAATTGGGTCCTTGGGCAGGTCAAGGTGTGACCACCTCCTGGGACCCCTGGACTGGCAGATCCCTGAGCAGGTTGAGGCATGACCTTTTGAGGACCAGATCCCTAGGCAGGTTGAGGCGGGATCGACCTCCTGGGATCCCTGGGCTGGAGTTGGGTGTCCCTGTGGTCTCCACTGTGACCAGTGCTGGGTAGGATTAAGGGGTTGTAATTTTAACTTGTTGCCAATTTGTTCACCACAGATGGGAATAAATATCATGATGTAAAGTAATACAGGTCTGTGCCCTGAGAGTGGGAACCTGGTGAAACAGTCATAGGCCTTATCCTCTTACTGCTCTAAGGGATTGTAAATCACTGATTTCCTCCCCCAGTCCTCCATAAGAGCAGCTTAAGGTGTTTCCAATGGTAAACATTTCATTGTCATAGACCAACTTTAGGTATTAATAGAAATAATGACAAAGGAGTGGGTTATCTGGCCCTGTTAGGGGCACTAAGTGTACCTTAATAATAAGAGGGGTGGAACAATGTTGCCCACAAGGAGGCAGGGTCCTAGTTGTAGGAGTGAGTAATTGGCTTAAGAACAAGTTGGTAAGAGGCAACAGACCAGGTGTTCCATAAAAGTGGAGTGGAAATTTGATCCCGAGGTATGTTTGTAACTTTAGGAGAAGGATGGTAAGAGTTTGGGCCGAAAAGGCCTGCTCCCAAAGTGGCAAACATTATCCCTGGAAGCCCAGTTGCTTTTGAAGAGATGCCAACAGATGGACTTCTAGCAGGTATTGTGCACCTGTCTCTCACCCTAGCAGGTTAACTGAGAGATGCTGGTGTTGCACATGTTGTAGGAAGCATGGGAGATGAAGGTCTGAACATCTAGAGGGCTTGGATACTATACAATATTTCCCTCAGTATTTTACAGTTGTCCCTCCAGAAGACTGTAGAGGCAACACTGTGGGTCCAGACAGGGCTTAGGAAAAGAGCATGAAGCAAGAGGGAAGGGAGCAGGGCACAGCTTTTGAAAGAATGAGATAGCGCAAGGGCATAACATAAACTTATTAAAATCAAATGGGTCCAAGGTGACAAGTCATATTCAACTAAACCTTGATCCCCAATCTATAAGCTAAATGACACACCCAGAGGTGGCAGGACAGTTCCAAGGCACTGTCAAAAGATGGAGGAGTGGGTGGTTCTCCAATGGTGGGGATGACCCTCCCACTAATTAGCATATGAAGTCACCCAAAATTCTCACAAAACCTAGCCACACCGTATCCCATGGCCAAAACACTTGCCCTCTGCACTGGTCCACAGCCTGTGGAGTGTGTTTCTCTCTGAATCCTAACAAATTCACCTCTTACCTGTCACTGTGTCTCTCACTGGATTTTTGCAATGAGACATCAGAGTCTGAGCTTCATTAGGTCCTGAAGCCAGGCATTTTGGGTTTTGGCCTGACTCAAGACCTGGGAGATAGGAGCTAAAGGATGGGAGGAAAAAGCAGTGGTGAAAACGTGCCAAGAAATCCATTTCACAGCCTTTCAGAAAATCTGCTAAATACCTGACCTGTGCTCACAGTTTTCATTGGCCTGATCCTTGACACAAAGGACAGAAGAACCCCCGCCGGCTTGGGTACAATTATTGGGGCTCAGCAGGTAGTGAAGCCTTTGGGACATACCAAGGAGTAGCCTCTCCAGAGTACCCCAGTTGCACCCACTGATGCTTGTCTGTTCACAGGGGGTGGGGTGGGGGTGTGGTTTGAGGAAACAAAGATGAGAGATTGTAAAGGAATTAAGATTTTGTTAGGCATATGTCCCTCCAGCCATACAAGTGAGGACCTCCTACCTTTTCTGGAGGTCTTCTGGAATCAGAGACTGAGCCAAATGAGCTTTCTGCTGACTTCATTTTTTGCTGTCCTGGTTTCCAGCATGCTGGGCTTCTTGTGACTTTCCCTGCACTGGGTTTTCTTCGTGTTCAGCTCCCACTGTGGGAGATGTTGCCGAGTTGGGCTTCTGCTGTGCTTGGACTCCTCTTTGCGGGGGCCGTGCTGAGGTTGTTTCAGCCAGGTTAAATCCAAGTGTGACTTGGAGTGTTTACTTTCCTCGGTTCTGTCTCATCATGACAAAACTTTGAAGTGACGGACCAGCTCTTGGATGTAACAGTGTTACAGTTCCATGTTACAGCTCAGTTTTATTTAGGAAAGAGAGGAAAATACAGCCTCAAGGCATGAGGGTGTGACGACCCAAAAGATATGAAAAGAATTGAGAGAGAGAAAGAGAGAGAGACAGAGAGTGAAAGACAGGGCAAGTGAGAAAGAGAGAGAGCCCTTGGCCCTTTGTCTCCTCTTTTTATATGTTTTTTCTCCTCCCCCTGGGCTATGTAAATTGAGCTAGCTGGGAGTGCTCTTTGTTCTACCTGAGGTCCTCACTCCAGTCCTCAGATCTTCCTTTATTCTATTTTTTGTGGGCTTTTCTCTTCTTTGTCTTTTAGCCACCACCATTCTAGACTCCCTTTTCCTATTCTAACTACCTAACAGTTCTAACATAAGTCATAACTGACACTAGGCTCAAAGAAGTGACTCTTACCTGTGACCATGACTGTGTATCTCAGCCTGGCACTCACTGCCATCCTACTGAGTGCTTAAGGGAAAGACTGATATTCTGTGCAATGTGTAGGCCAATCAGTGGTTTCCCAGGTGGAGGAAGAGTAGTCATTATGTAACATGATGAGGGCCACACTCCTAAAACAGTTGCTTTGCTTTAACTCTTAAAAATGCCTTTGCCTGTATTGCTAAAATATTCTTATACTCCAGGATATAGGGGGAAAAACACCCATTTCCCCTAGTGACACAGCTAAGGGAAGGAGATATTCAAACTTGATCTCAGTTGAGGATTCTTAATGCCAATAAAGTTACTATTGCCATAGGAGATGCCTCTAACCCTGTAAGACTGGTCTGCAACTCTCTGGAGGAAGACACTTGTAAGTATGTATAGAATGTAGAGGACTCCCTTGAAGTATATACAGTAACTGCCAAGAAAAACAAAAAGCTGAAACAGAGGTCCATGGTGTTTTACTAGAAATCTAAAGTTTACTACAAAAACAAGCAAACAAACAAGCCTGAAACATGTAGGTAAAAGAGTGCCAATTAAATTTTATGTCTCTGCAACATAGGTTCTAAGCTAAGCTTAGTGAAAGTGAAATTGCTCAGTTGTATCCCACTCTTTGTGATCCCATGGACTGAGCTGGCTAGGCTCCTCTGTCCATTGGATTCTCCAGACAAGAATATTAGAGTGGGTTGCCATTCCTTTCTCCAGGGGATCTTCCCAAACTAGGGATCAAACCCAGATCTCCTGCATTGCAGGCAGATTCTTTTAAGTTATGCTAACATTTGCTCAAATGCACCAATTGGAAACATTTCAATTATCTGGGGATCCCACTTAACTTAATAAGCAAGGTATCCCTCTACTCTTAGAGAAGTTGTAAGATATAAAATAGAAGGGGGATGAAAAAAAAGTAAGCTTCTCCCTAACTATCAGAATTATCACCTGCTTAATTTCCCACAGTGAGAGTACCCATTACCCTGAAACACCCCAGATTGGGCATGGGTTTCCTGAACCAACCAGTAATATCAATAAATTAAAATTAAATGAAGTCTTTGGTACTAACATTCATACTTTTAACCTTACATTGCAGAATGTTTCTACATTCGGGGCTTTAGAAACAGATTACTGAGTAATGTACTTTTTTTTGCTCCACCTCTTCCATTCCATCTCCACTAACAAACTCAAAATGACAAAAAAATAAGCAGGGAAACAGGCCATGAATGGGAGGGCCAAGGTAGATGAAGTGTGAAAGGGTCATGTCTTTAGTGACTTGAGTCATCTTTTAATATCATCATTTCAGCCTTAGAGTGTTATGCCCAATGTCCAAATCCCCAAGCGGGAAGAGAGAAGGCCTCCAAGACAATGCAACTCGCAAAAAGGGAAGTTTATTGCTGACTCGAGTCAGGGCTCCCGCTGCATCCAACGCAGTGGTGCGGGGTCAGAGAGCCCCGAGCCCAAGCTGTTATACAAATTTATAGGGTGAGCATAAGCAGTTGGTAGCTGGCTTAAGCGGATTGGTTACATGTTTGCAAAGCAATTTTATTGGTCTAAACTTCCACGGGCTTTTTTCAAACTTGGTCATTTGCAGGCTTTTCAGCTTTCCCCTGATAGGTTCCCTTTTTCTTACTGGGCACATGTTGATTGGCTGGCTCCAGGTGGCCTGATGGGGGTAGGGAATCTTACCATTTCAGGGGAAGCCGAAACTTAGGTTCAAGCCGTCTGTCATGGTGTTAGCCCTGGCAGCCTCACAAGAGGACCTCATCCTTTCTCTTTTCATAATACAGTTGTCCCTCAGTATCTGGAGGGGATTGTTTACAGGACCCGTGTGGATGCTAAAATCCACAGATTCTTGAGTCCCTTGTATTGAATGGCATAGTATCTGCATATAACCTACACACTTCCTTCTATATATTTGAAATCATTTCTAGATTACTTATAATACCTAATACATTGTAAATGCTATGTAAATATTTGTAGATGCAATGTAAATGCTGTGTAAATAGTTGAAGGCACATGGCAAATTCAAGTTTTACCTTTGGGAACTTTCTGGAATTTTTTTCTTTTTTTTTTCTCTTCAAACTGTGGTTGATTGAATACATAGATGTGAAACCCCCCAGTGACCATAATTTGAGGAAGTCCGGATTTGGATGATGCTTGGATTTGGTGAGAATATTTGAGGTGTCTGGAGGGATTTGATGTAGATAGGAAAGGGGGAGGGTAAGAATTTCTAAGAATGTCAGGGAAATAAAAGATTCTTGTTTAAATTTATCTTTACAAAGGGTAATTCCTTAATGAGAGGCCTGAGGCTATTCTAATTGTCTACTAGGACAAAGAGCAGGTTACAGCATTTGGGGAAGTTTCTGTTTTTGTTCAGCTGGCCTGTCTATGATCCAGCTCTTTTTATCCTCAACCATTTGAGACTTGGCTTGATGAATTTACAGTGAAAAACACTTACTTAAAAAAAAAAATTACAGTGGTAAAACTAAGTACAAAAGAAACAGCTGACAGCAGAGTAAGATTCGCTTTAAATAAAGTTGCATATTTTCACGAGACTGTCTGCTTCAAGATCTGAGAATTAAGATATTAAATTATCCTTCTTAAGTCACTGTTTTTTGATGCAATAAGCAGTAGAGCAAACTTTAAAGTATGCTTTCAGTTTTACAAATGGTGTTTGTAAAATTAAATATATATATATATATATCTCTTATTAATATTGTTTCTGTGTTCTTAATAGAACACATGGACATGGTTTGATTGTCAGTTACTCAAAGATGTTTAATTAATGTCTATTGCATTTCTATTATAGCAAAAGAAAAAAAAGAGAGAGAGAAAGGAGGTAAGGTTAGAAGAAGAGGAATATTTAGGAAAATAAAACATACAATATAAGGACTATGATCTATAGTCTCAAAATACTTTTAAGCTCTCTCTGTTTCCCCAGAGAGGCTGAATATACACAGATTGTAGCTTGTGTGCTTTGCTCACAGTCATCATATTTTAATAAAATTGGTGATTCATTATGTCTTTGGCATGTCTGTGAACATATTAAAAGACAGATACTATTGATTTATTTTGTCTTTCATCCCCACTTTGTGCTGCTAAATGATGAAATCAGTCAAGATTTGATAAAATAAGTGTTTAGTCAATATGAGCTAATGAGGAAATACGCCTATTAAATGGAAATATAATAGTGTGTAAAAAAAAGAGAAAATAAAAATAGTTTACATAGATATTTATTTTGAAGCCATTAAATATATCTTCCTTGATAAGATGTAAATATGATACCCAGGTCATCTTGAGTTGGAGAAGCCTCAGTCCTTCATAGGTGAGATGCCAGCCTTGAACTAGGCTCTGAGGAACAGCTGGTGTTTGGGGGGACAAGCCAGATTATATTGGTGCCTATAAGTTCAGGGCAGAGGGACATGTGGTTGGAAATTATTTAATCTGAAGATATTGACACCACCCTCTAAAGAATAACAGGATGTGTTCAGGAATAAAAAGATTTGGCAAGGTTCTTGTTTAAAGTTATAAAACAGGCATTAACAATTGATCTGGCAGTTGAAACAATCTGAAGCTTCATCTTAACATTTGAATTTGCATCTTGAGCCCAGATGCCTTTGCAGAAACAGCTTTAAAATTTATGTATGTCTTCACATAAGTACCTTGCAATCCAAAGTGTATCCTATTTTTCTTCTTTGCTGTTGTTGCTAAAATGCACTGTCCTTTTATTAGTTGTTTGGACTGAAATGTTAAAATCAGTGACAGTTACCTTCACTTCATCTCTGAGTATAGTGAGTTTTCAAGATCTAGCAAGCCTTCTCTTTCAGTAGCTGGTGTTCACTATCTCATGGTAAAACTAGCTCTGGCCAGACTAAGACACAAAGTAGTGCATCTCATAGTTAAAATCTTGGTGACATGTAGATTTTAGTTCAGGAGTTCTAAGGTGTGTCTTGGAATTCTTCATTTCTGAGAAACTTGTAAGTTTGTTAGTGCTTCTGAGACAGGACCACATGTTGAGAAGTAAGGCTGTAGAAGTCTTATTGGTGTCCCTACTTCTGCAATCCATATGTTACTCCAAATTAAAAAAAAAAAAAAAATCCAGGAAATAAAATCTAATGGCATAGAATAAAATTCCACTTTTTCTCATATTAAAGAACACATTCCTTGGAAATTGCAGAATTCAAATTCAAATTCACACTTACTCTATTGAATAGTTTAAGTCAGTTATCACTTGATGAGTCTCTGTAAGAGCACCCTGTTTGGTACTCTATCTTCTTCCCACAAAACTTTGCTGAAACCTATGTGACCAGTATTAAATAAACTAACATGAGTCTGATGCTAATAAAAAAAAAAAAACAAAAAACAAACAAACAAAAACCAGATACAGAACTTAGAATGTTTCTTCCTTTTGGTTGCAAACAAGTTAATTAGATGTCAAAGTTCTCCATCAACTGACTTCATCTAAAATTACTGAAGCAGTATTAACTAATTTTCTAACCTGAACTTTTTTTTTTTTCCATCTAGGTTAGTCTCCAGACTACTTCTGAAAAAATGTAAAGCTTACTGCATGTTCATTTATTCACTCATTTATGTACCACCAAAATACACTGACTCTTTACTTTCTTGGGCATTATTTTAGTCTCTTCAGCTATACTGTACAAAAGATACAGTTCTTGTTCCTGTGGGATTCAAAGTTCAGCAGGAAAATGGAAATATTTTTTTAATACACAGGTGAATTATTGAAGCAATGTTCGATGCTGTAAAGAGCAAAATTGCATAGGAACCTGCAATGTTAGGTCCATGAATAAAGGCAAATTGACAGTGGTCAAACAGGAGATGGCAAGAGAGAACGTCGACATTTTAGGAATCAGGGAACTAAAATGGACTGGAATGTGTTAATTTAACTCAGATGTTCATTATATCTACTACTGTGGGCAAGAATTCCTTAGAAGAAATGGAGTAGCCATCATAGTCAACAAAAGAGTATGAAATGCAGTAGTTGGATGCAGTCTCAAAAATGACAGGATGATCTCTGTTCGTTTCCAAGGAAAACCATTCAAAATCATGGTAATCCAAGTCTATACCCTGACCACTAATACTGAAGAGGCTGAAGTTGCACAGTCCTATGAAGACCTACAAGACCTTCTAGAACTAACATCAAAAAAGATGTCCCTTTCTTTATAGGGGATGGGAATGCAAAAGTAGGAAGTCAAGAAACACGTGGAGTGACAGGCAAATTTGGCCTTGGAGTACAGGATGAAGCAGTGTAAAGGCGAATAGAGGTTTGCCAAGAGAACACACTGGTCATAGCGAACACACTCTTCCAACAGCACAAGAGAAGACTCTACACATGGACATCACCACATGGCCAATACCAAAATGAGATTGATTCTATTCTTTGCAGCCAAAGGTGGAGAAGCTCTATACAGTCAGCAAAAACAAGACGGGAGATGATTGTAGCTCAGATCATGAACTCATTATTGCCAAATTCACACTGAAATTAAAAAAAAAGTAGGGCAAGCCACTAGACCATTCAGATATGACCTAAATCAAATCCCTAACGATTATATAGTGGAAGTGAGAAATAGATTTAAGGGACTAGATCTGATGGACAGAGTGCCTGATGAACTATGGATGGAGGTTTGTGACATTGTATAGGAGACAGAGATCAAGATCATCCCCAAGAAAAAGAAATGCAAAAGGGCAAAATGGCTATCTGAGGAGTCCTTGCAAATACCTGTGAAAAGAAAATAAGTGAAAAGCAAAGGAGAAAAGAAAATATATCCATTTGAGTGCAAAGTTCCAAAGAATAGCATGGAGAGATAAGAAAGTCTTCCTCAATGATCAATTCAAAGAAATAGAGGACAACAATAGAGTGGGAAAGACTATATATCTCTTCAAGAAAATTAAAGTTACCAAGGGAACATTTCATGCAAAGATGGGCTCAATAAAGTACAGAAATGGTAGGGACCAAACAGAAGCAGAAGATATTAAGAAGAGATGGCAAGAATACACAGAAGAACTGTACAAAAAAGATCTTCATGACCAAAATAATCACGAAGGTGTGATCACTCAGCTAGACCCTGATATCCTGGAATGTGAAGTCAAGTGGGCCTCAGGAAGCATAACTATGAACAATGTTAGTGGAGGTGATGGAATTCCAGTTGAGCTATTTCAAATCCTCAAAGATGATGGAGTTAATGTGCTGCATTCAATATACCAGCAAATTTGGAAAACTCAGCAGTGGCCACAGGACTAGAAAGGTCAGTTTTCATTCCAATCCTTAAGAAAGGCAATGCCAAAGAATGATCAAACTACCTCACAATTGCACTCTTCTCACATGCTAGTAATAATCCTCAAAATTCTTCAACCCAGGCTTCAACAATACATGAACTGTGAACTTCCAGATGTTCAAGCTGGTTTTAGAAAAGGCAGAGGAACCAGAGATCAAATTGCCAACCCGATTTGGATTACCAAAAATGCAAGAGAGTTCCAGGAAAACATCTATTTCTGCTTTATTGACTATGCTAAAGCCTTTGACTGTGTGGATCACAATAAACTTTGGAAAATTCTTAAAAAGATGGTAATACCAGACTACCTGACCTGCCCCTTGAAAAATCTGTATGCATGCCAGGAAGAAACAGTTAGAACTGTATATGGAACACCAGACTGGTTCCAAATGGGGAAAGGAGTACCTCAAAGCTACATATTAACTAACTTATATGCAGAGTACACTTGGAAACACTGGGCTGGAGGAAGCACAAGCTGGAATCAAGTTTTCCAGGAGAAATATCAATAACCTCAGATATGCATATGACACCACCTTATGGCAGAAAGTGAAGAAGAACTAGAGAGCCTCTTGATGAAGTGAAAGAGGAGAATGAAAAAGTTCACTTATACCTCAACATTCAGAACACTAAGATCAAGGCATCTGGTCCCATCACTTCATGGCAAATAGATGGGGAAACAGTGGAAACAGTGACGGATTTTATATTTTTGGGCTCTAAAATCACTGCAGGGTGACTGTAGCCATGAAATTAAAAGACTCTTGCTCCTTGGAAGGCAAGTTATGACCATGCTAGACAGCATATTAAGAAGCAGAGACATTACTTTGTCAACAAAGGTCCGTCTAGTCAAAGCTATGGTTTTTCCAGTAGTCATGTATGGATGTGAGAGTTGGACTACAAAGAAAGCTGAGCACCAAAGAATTGATGCTTTTGAACTGTGGTGTTAGAGAAGACTCTTGAGAGTCCCTTGGACTGCAAGGAGATCCAACCAGTCCATCCTAAAGGAAATCAATCCTGAATATTCATTGGAAGGACTGATTTTGAAGATGAAACTCCAATACTTTGGCCACCTGATGCGAAGAGGTAACTCATTTGTAAACACCATGATGCTGGGAAAGAGTGAAGGCAAGAGGAGAATTGATGACAGAGGAGGAGGTGGTTGGATGGTATCACTGATTCAGTGGACATGATTTTGAGTAGTCTCCGGGATTTGGTGATGGACAGGGAGTCATAGCGAGCAGCAGGCCATGGGGTCGCAAAGAGCTGGACCCAAATGAGCAACTGAACTGAACTGAACTGAACTTATTGTGATTTGTTTTTCAGAATTCAGAGAGATTTTTAATGAGTAGAAGCTACTGTAATCAGGGTTAATTCATGTTTCAGGCATTCTTGAAGAAGAGACCTTAAATTAAAATATGAAGAATAAGCAGGATTTAGGTAGGTGAAAGGTGAAGAGACTATGTGTGGCAGGCTGCAGATGAAAAGAATCTGGGAATATTCAACAAAATGAATGCTGATGTAGTTAAATTAGGGAATGTAGTTCAGATGACATGGAAGTTTACAGAGATTTGGTTACAAACCAGGTCATACAGGGGATGAAGGCCATATACAAAATCTTTTCTAAGTCTTTCATCACACTCTGACAACCACTTGTACTGCACTAGTTTTGCTCAGGTTTCTGTGCTAATTCTTCTTATTCTCCAAGTCCCATTACCTGGAACTGAATTATAATAGGAAATATTTATTAAATGCTTATCATTTGCCAATCCCAGTAGAAGTGTTTTGCATGAAGAATCTGCTTTGTTTCCCAGCTTCATTATACACATTGGATTTCTTTTTCTTTTTCAAGAAACTCATCTGTAGAGAGAATGAAGTTATCCAAGATTATATATGCCAGAGTCAGGTTGCAAATTCAGGCTGATCCAAAGATTGTTAAAGTATCAGGTGATACTGACTCTTTTAAAAGATTTTTATTCCATTAGCCTCTTCTGTCTTTCTAAAATTCACCTGAAACTGTAGGGCTCTTAGTTATTCAAATATATGTGGTCCCAGTGCAAATCACATGGAGAAGGCAATGATGACCCACTCCAGTACTCTTGCGTGGAAAATCCCATGGATGGAGGAGCCTGGCAGGCTGCAGTCCATGGGGTCGCTAAGAGTCGGACAGGACTGAGCGACTTCACTTTCACTTTTCACTTTCATGCATTGGAGAAGGAAATGGCAACCCACTCCAGTATTCTTGCCTGGAGGATCCCAAGGACAGAGGAAACTAGTGGGCTGGAGTCTATGGGGACGCACTGAGTCAGACGTGACTGAAGCAACTTAGCAGCAGCAGCAGTAGTGCAAACCACAAATTGGCATTAATTTCTGCCATGCAGACATTTATGGAAAGAATTCTGAGATCAACAACTTTGTCTAGCATAGATCTAGGTCTACAGAAGGCATCCTGTTAATATTTTGGAGTAAATGTCTCAGTGACCACATTTCAGTTGAAATCTATGGTTTAAATTTACGGTGGCCTTCCAAAGGTACAGTTTCCCTGAGTCACTTCAAATTATGTTGGGACACAAGGAAGGTAGCAAATATTCTAAATGTTGCAAAATTCATAGTGTTGCCCCAGGAACCTTACTACACCTCCCAGAGGAGGAAAAAGATACCCAAGAATAGTAGCCCTTTATTTAATACAAATGTCCAAGTGCAGTTTTCCACTGGGGACATGCAATAAGCTTAGTAATCAGTAGAACTCAGACTGATAAAAATCCTGGATTCCAGCATGCCCAAGTATTCAATAATAATGCCAATTAATCTTACATCCATTTTGAACTGGGGTAATGGCATTTAGGTCCAAGCTTGCATAAAATAAAAGTAATTTTTGTAAAATTCTGTGTCCTTGTTACATATCAGTAGCAGTTAAGTTCAGTCACTCAGTCGTGTCTGAATCTTTGTGACCCCATGAAATGCAGCACGCCAGGCCTCCCTGTCCATCACCAACTCCCAGAGTCCACCCAACCCCATGTCCATTGAGTCGGTGATGCCATAAACCATCTTATCCTCTGTCGTCCCTTTCGCCTCCTGCCCTCAATCTATCCCAGCATCAAGGTCTTTTCAAATGAGCCAGCTCTTCACATCAGGTGGCCAAAGTATTGGAGTTTCAGCTTCAACATCTGTTCTTCCAATGAACACCCAGAACTAATCTCCTTTAGGATGGACTGGTTGGATCTGCTTGAAGTAAAACGGACTCTCAAGACTCTTCTCCAACACCATAATTCAAAAGAATCAATTCTTCAGAGCTCAGCTTTCTTTATAATCCAACTCTCACATCCATACATGGCCACTGGAAAAACCATAGCCTTGATCAGACAGACCCTTGTTGGCAAAGTAATGTCTCTGCTTTTTAATATGCTGTCTAGGGTGGTCATAACTTTCCTTCCAAGAGTAAGCATCTTCTAATTTCATGGTTGCAATCACCATTTACAGTGATTTTGGAACGCAGAGAAATAAAGTCAGCCACTGTTTCCCCATCTATTTGCCATGAAGTGATGGGACCAGATGCCATGATCTTAGTTTTCTGAATGTTAAGCTTTAAGCCAACTTTTTCACTCTCCTCTTTCACTTTCATCAAGAGACTCTTTAGTTCATCTTCACTTTCTGCCATAAGGATGGTGTCATCTGCATAACTGAGGTTATTGATAATTTCTCCCAGAAATCTTGATTCCAGCTTCTGCTTCCTCCAACGCAGCATTTCTCATGATGTATTCTGCATATAACTTACATAAGCAGGGTGACAATATACAGCCTTGACATACTCCTTTCCCAATTTGGAACAAGTCTGTTGTTCCCTGTCCAGTTATAACTGTTGCTTCCTGACTTGCATACAGATTTCTCAAAAGGCAGATCAGGTGGTCTGGTATTCCCATCTCTTTCAGAATTTTCCAGAGTGTATTGAGATCCACACAGTCAAAACCTTTGGCATAGTCAATAAAGCATAAATAGATATTTTTCTGGAACTCTCTTGCTTTCTCGGTGATCCAGTGGATGTTGGCAGTTTGATCTCTGATTCCTTTGCCTTTTCTAAAACCAGCTTCAACATCTGGAAGTTCACGGTTCACGTATTGCTGAAGCCTGGTTGGAGAATTTTAAGCATCACTTTATTAGTGTGTGAGATGAGTGCAATTGTGTTGCAGTTTGAGCATTCTTTAGCATTGCCTTACTTTGGAATCGAAATGAAAACTGACCTTTTCCAGTCCTGTTGCCACTGCTGAGTTTTCCAAATTTGCTGGCATATTGAGTGCAGCACATTAACTCCATCAACTTTGAGGATTTGAAATAGCTCAACTGGAATTCCATCACCTCCACTAGCATTGTTCATAGTGATGCCTCCTGAGGCCCACTTGACTTCACATTCTAGGATGTCTGGCTCTAGGTGAGTGATGAAACCATTGTGATCATCTGGCTCATGAAGGTTTTTTTGTATAGTTCTTCTGTGTATTCTTGCCATCTCTTCTTACTATCTTCTGCTTCTGTTAGGTCTCACCATTTCTGTCCTTTATTGAGCCCATCTTTGCATGAAATGTTCCCTTGGTATCTCTAATTTTCTTGAAGTGTTCTCTAGTCTTCGCCAATCTCTTGTTTTACTCTATTTCTTTTCATTGATCACTGAGGAAGGCTTTCTTATCTCTCCTTGCTATTCTTTGGAACTCTTCATTTAAATGGGTATATCTTTCCTTTTCTCCTTTGCTTTTCACTTCCTTCTTTTCACAGCTATTTGTAAGGCCTCCTCATACAGCCAAGTTGCTTTTTTGCATTTCTTTTTCTTGGGGATGGTCTTGATCTCTGTCTCCTGTACAATGTCACGAACCTCCATCCATAGTTCATCTGGCACTCTGTCTATCAGACCTAGTCCTTTAAATCTATTTCTCAATTCTACTGTACAATCATAAGGGATTTGATTTAGGTCATACCTGAATGGTCTAGTGGTTTTCTCCACTTTCTTCAATTTAAGTCTGAGTTTGGCAATAAGGAGTTCATGATCTGAGCCACAGTCAGCTCCCAGTCTTGTTTTTGCTGACTGTGTAGAGCTTCTCCATCTTTGGCTGTGAAGAATATGATCAATCCGATTTCAGTGTCAACCATCTGATGGTGTCCATGTGTAGAGTCTGCTTTTGTGTTGTTGGAAGCGGGTGTTTGCTATGACCAGTGCGTTCTCCTGGAAGAACTCTTTTAGCCTTTGCCCTGCTTCATTCCATACTCCAAGGCCAAATTTACCTGTTACTCCACTTATTTCTTCCTACTTTTGCATTCCCATCCCCTATAAATAAAAGTACATCTTTTTTGACGTTAGTTCTAGAAGGTCTTGTAGGTCTTCATAGAACTGTTCAACTTCACCTTCTTCAGCGTTACTGGTTGGGGTATAGACTTGGATTACTGTGATATTGAATGGTTTTCCTTGGAAACGAACAGAGATCATTCTGTCGTTTTTGAGATTTCATCCAAGTACTGCATTTCAGACTCTTTTGTTAACTATGATGGCTACTCCATTTCCTCTAAGTGATTCCTCCCCTCAGTAGTCAATATAACAGTCATCTGAATTAAATTCACCCATTCCAGTCCATCTTAGTTTGCTGATTCCTATAATGTCTATGTTCACTCTTGTCATCTCCTGTTGGACCACTTCCAATTTGTCTTGATTCATGGACCTAACATTTCAGGTTCGTATGCAATATTGCTCTTTGCAGCATCGAAACTTGCTTCTATCACCAGTCCCTTCCACAACTTTGTGTTGTTTTTATCTTTGGCTCCATCTCTTCATTCTTTCTGGAATTATTTCTCCACTTATCTCCAATAGCATACTGGCCACCTACCGACCTGGGGAGTTCATCTTTTAGTGTCCTATCTTTTTGCCTTTTCATACTGTTCATGGGGTTCTCAAGGCAAGAATACTGAAATGGTTTGCCATTCCCTTCTCCAGCAGATCACATTCTGTCAGACCTCTCCACCGTGACCCGTCCGTCTTGGGTGGCCCCGTATGGCATGGCTTAGTTTCATTGAGTTAGACAAGGCTGTGGTCCTGTGATCAGATTGGCCTGTTGTCTGTGATTGTGGTTTCAGTCTATCTGCCCTCTGATGCCCTTTTTCAGTGCCTACCGTCTTACTTGGGTTTCTCTTACCTTTGATGTGGTATCAAGGGAGAAACTAGGATATGGTATCAAGGGAATATCAAGGGAGAATCTATTATGTATGTTAACCTTATCTTAAATAAAAGAGCTGTTGAAAATTAATAATTAAAAATCATGTTTATGAGAGTAGGAGAATGATTTAACTATGAGTTAATATCTATAGACTCTCAAATTGAGATTTCTCTTCCATTCTTTGAATGGCTTGCAAGCAAGGGAGCTTTATTAACAGAAGCACAGGGCATAACTTGTCCTATGTCCTATTAACTGGCATTCAGTGAATATGAGGAGAAAGGCTCATAATTTGTTGAAAATCATGGTTCTCTGAACTAAGATGGTGCTAATTTGTATCAAGTGAGGAATAGTAAATAGAAGAAATTTTAACATTTTGTGTACCAAGAATGACTTTCCATTAAATAGAACTGCCCTGAGTATTGGGTCTGTGCATTGATGCATACTTATATAAAATTGCTTCATTTTTAGTATATGTGTTTGTGGATGATATTCTGGTCTTTTGCATTTCTTTTGTCTTTTATATTTAAGTATCTAATTGCTCACTTTTCCTTTTATAATTTCCAAAATATAGATTATATACATTTAAATATTAGGAAAATAGTATCAGTCTTCTTTCATAAAGAAAAATAGAAAATAGATGCTGTTTAATGTTTTAGAATTTATGATTGCATTATATTAGTAACACAGTCTGAAAGCTGTATTACTTGCAAGGTACAAAGGTCAGAGTATCATGTTTGTTGCTCTCAACCATTAAACTGCTTTGCCTGCAGCTATTAAGATAATACATAACAGTCTAAGGAACTGGACATGCATACATACCTGGATGGTTGCTATTGTTTTTATGCACTTCTGCTATGAGTTAAGACTTGTTTAGCTGTCTATTTGAATCTCACATATGGCTCCTTTTGTATGGCTATTGCATCATCTATTCTTTCTTGGAAAGTTACAGTTATATTTAAAACTTTTCTGAATCCAGCCTCTTTGGTTAACTTTCCTTCTGTCCTCTGTGTTATACTCTTTCCCCTCTATCTAGAGAAACAAGGTCAAGGCATGTTCTCGGATGCCTATTCATTAACAGCTCTGCAGGTGATGCTCCTAGAGAGGTCTGATGTGTTGTGTGATGTTCTCACACAAACTATGTTAATTTTTGATCAGTGATTATGAGTTTTAATTGTGTTTAGGTAACTGGAGGTTTGTTAAATAGGCCTCACTTTGAAATGCTAAGTTGGAGCAGTGAATCTTAAAACCAAGAAATCCCCCAACTTCTTATGTTTTATTTTTGCATATTAATTCCTGAAGAGGAAAAAGTGGTAGATTGATAAGCTTTTATGCAAGACTACAAATGTGAATATGTGAATATGTACATAACTCTGCAATTTTTTCTTTTAATGGCGTGATTGTATTTTTCTTCCTTGTCTTATAAACTCAACCTTTAAAAATAGAGTTACAGGAGGGATGGAGAGAAGTGGGAAGGAGCATATATCTTAAGCCAAATTTGCTTATCTGGTATGATCCAAAATTTGGGTTCAGATTAAGGCAGTTTGACTTCCAAGCCACTGTACAAGTTAGACTGCTCAGAAACTCTGTTTAATCTAAATATAGGACATTGCAGTGGAAGTAAACATTTTTTTTTTTTTTTTTTTTTACCTTGAAGGTCTTCATTTTGTTTTCAGCATTTAGATGTTTGGCATCAAAATTCTTAGTGGTTATTTGTCAGTCTTTTATTAGTACTTTTATAGTTCCTTCTTGTTGCTATCTGCCTTTACAGCCAGATTATGCACAGAAAATCACCTCTTCTGCCTCTCCACTTCATTGCAAAATCTTCTTTTCTGTGCTTCTTGGAAGAAGAGAAAGGAAAAGCTACTGCTTTTTCTTGAGAAAAAAAAAATCATGCCTCTTCCTTTTCATATTTCTTCCTCACTTTACTCTATTATCTTCTTTAGGAAGAATTGATGAATCCTTTGATAAATAATTTTTTTCCCCCTAAGACCCTATTGCTATTTGAAATGGTTTGAGAACAGTGGCTTAATAGCAAAGAAAAATTCTTTAGTAATGTGTTTCTATAATTTCTCTATCTTTTGATTATGATTTCTATCTCTGAAGTTGATTTTGACCACTTAAAGTCCTAATGCCTAATTTTTATATTAATTTAATAGTACAAACATCAAAGCTACAATAGAGTATATAGTGAACAGTCAGTTATCTTCAAACCTCTGTTTCCCACCCAACCTGTGATTTAAATTGTTTTCAATAAAAAAGTTGTATGTGCCCTCTAATGTCTCTCAAAAATATTTATTCTCTCTCCAAACTATATTAGGGATTTATTTTGTAATGACTGTGTTAAGGGAAGCATGCTGACTGAAACCGCCCACCCTGGCCAGGCACCATAGTAACCATTTGCATGAATTGTTTTACAACAGGAGGTCCTGGTAAGGAACAGGGAACTAATAAACCACCACCAACTGGAAGAGTTCAGGAAAAGTCAAAAGCAGACACACCAGTCTGACCAACTCCCAGAATCTTTCTGGCATCCATCTTGGATGAACAAGGCGTGCGCTACTAAGAAGGACTCTGAATCAGAATGATTGGCTACAGACAACCCAGAAACGAGTCCCATTACCATAAAACCCGAGACTGTGAGCCAAGTGGCAGAGCTCTTCTCCTGGGTTCCCTTACCCTCCTGCTCTCCACCCAGGCTCCCTTTCCCAATAAAATCTCTTGTTTTGTCAGCACATGTGTATCCTAGGACAATTCATTTCCGAGGGCAAGACAAGAGACAAGAGCCCAGTTTCAGGCCCTGGGAGGGGTCTTCCTGCAACAATTGTATTCAATTACGTGTGTGGTTTGATCAGAATATAATTCCATCAGATCTCAGCCTAGTTCCATTGTAAGATAAGTTTTCTTCAAAATCTAATGCCCTAAAATTTCTGAATAATAAGGGTTAAATTTAAGTGTATCAACCACTCTTTTTATCTCCTTAAGGTAGTCTAGACTGAGCTACTTTAGAGTTTATTTCTAATTCCAGAGTTGTATTCAGTAGGAAATTACCAAATTAGTTCAAAAGAATGGGTCAGGAGGTCAGGACCAGTCAAGGTGTTAATATATTAACAATTTTACCAGGCAAGTTGCCAGTATTCGGATTCCTTAGGCAGGACTGATAGAGACTCTTTGGAGTTCCAAGGTAAAATACTTGAATACATGAGTTATGTCAAGATTCTAAAAAGCTGCTTGACTTTTAATCTCATGTCACCAGAAGTTGGATAGGTTTCAGACGAATGATAGTGATCAAAAACGGGTGATTTTGAAGTAGAATTAGAGCATAAAGGATCTTTCCTTCCATTTGAGAGATGACTGGGTGGTGTAAAGCTGGAATATGCAAAAACTGTATATTTCAAGGGCTGTCTTTCCCCTAAACAATATATTTTGTTAAGGTAAGTATTCTTACTACCTGTGTTTTTACCAAACCTAACATAGTCGGTGGCCCCAGGCTTTAGCTTGGTGTAAGGTAAGGATTGAACTTGAGAAACTGCAGCCGTATCCAAAGATTTAGTTTCTTATAGACTAATTTTGGCTTTGGCTTCTGCATGAACTGGAACTATCTCTTTGAGAGATACCAGGGCTAGATGAGGCTTCCACATATGACAGGGCAGTCTCATTAGGGCACTCCATTTCTTTTCCAGAAATTAGAAATTCAGTCTGCAAGTGTGTGAACTACTATTGGGGGGGGGGGGGAGCAGGGATGTTGGGGAGGGGGGGGTGGTGGGAAGATCTTTAAAGAAAACTGAGATTCTAATTTACAAAAGCATTATTGTCACCTCTGTGCATAACTATTTGGCCTGAAAATGAGCTCAGGTCTGCATATTAAGGCCTTACCATTCATATGTATGGTTCTAAACACTGAAGAGATTTAAAAGAAAAGGCATAATTCTTGACCTCAGGTTTTAAAAAATTTGGATTCTTGTTCTTGATAACTCCCTGACTGGGGCTTGACATTAAGTTTATGCCCTAAGTGAAAAAGAAAGGAAAGGAGGAGGGAGGGACAAGGGAAGGAAAGGAAAGGAAAAGGAAGGAATAAAAACAGTAACAGATACATCCATTACAGATCTGAAAGTTTTGTGCTTCTATTAAAAACTGGATATAATTTTCCCAGTTCAGATCTGTTTAACTTTGAGCATAACATAAAGAAATTCTCTGGTTATTTTGTGATGAATTTGCTAGGAAAATGCATCATTTTCTTGCACAGTAAAATTTTAACTTTGGAGAGTGTACTGGCAATTTAGAGAAGCAGCAACTCATTAAAATCTTTTTTTTTTAATAGAATTACCATATACTTGAGATAATATGATAGATTATCATCTTCAGTAGTATTTTAAGTAAGTTATGTGACCAAAAAATATCAGTAAGGTTTATTCTCTGAGACCATAAGAAAACCAAGTCAATATCCCCATAGCTACATCATATTGATCATTCATTTGATTTAGGGAGGGAGAAGACAAATATGTTAGTGAAAGAGAGACAAATGAGTAGTATGCCTGGCCAATTCCTGACTCATTTACAAAGGAAGTTAATGCAACTCTCTTACTCATTTATGGGAAATATGATAGATCTAATTGTATAATTTATGCTTTCTCTCAGACATTGTGCACCCACTAATTGTCTCTTTTCCTTTTTCTTCTCTACTTTTTGCTCAGATATTTGGCAATTATTATACTTTTTGCAGATTTTTCTTTTTAGGATGTTACTATTAGCCTTTTGCTGTGTCTAAACAGCATACCTATGAAGAAGATCTCTATTTTAGCCTTAGTATTTGGGAATTACTTGAGAGGTAATATGAGGGAAAATTAAGCATTCACCCACATATGTCACTGAAGTTTTAACATTTTACTGAAAATTGCATAATCAGTGCCTACCACTATATTTTGCCTCATCGTGCTAAAAATAGCAAATTGGTTGCTTTAAATGAATTTTTCTTTATCTTAGAGTTTTGATGAAATAAATTATTTTAAGTGATGTTAATTTTGACTGGAATTGTAAATCATAGTTTTCTAAGTTAAATACACTTTAAAACTTTAGTTTTACATTTCACTATCTATGCATAATATTCTGAAGTTTCTGGTATGAACAAACAAACACACACACAAAGTTCTAAAAAAATTATAGATGTCAAACATGTGCTTAAAAGACATGTGTAAATTAGTTTAAGATTAACTTCCTTTGAAATGCATTTATTTTTAAAATTTAATGTGAATAATGCTTAGCCTGAATGTGTGTTGTGTTTTACTCAGTACAAACATTCAGATTATCATATTAAGCTGAACTTAATTCTTGTAACTTGGAAAGAATATGCAAACATATTTCCTAAATTTGAAATAAATGCTCTGTTAACACAAATTTCTAAGAAACTCTATGCAGTATAGTTTATATTTTTGTTCAAGGTAATTTAGACTAGTGCTTCTCAAACTCCATTATACATGTATGAATTTGATAAAAGTAGAATGTAACTCAGTCTTTGTGGGATAGGGCCTGAAATTCTGTCTGTCTAAGGAGCTTCTATGTATTACTGGCATTGATGTTCCCTGAACCATGTTTTAACAAGCAAGAATCTAGCTCACAGACCATATGGGAAATGTGTATCTGAGCTTTTAGGTTAAAATTTCAAGAAAAATACTTTTTTTTTTCATGATCTAATATATAACTGTGAAGACTGTGAAGTGAAGTCAAGTCACTCAGGCATGTCTGACTCTTTGCAACCCCATGGACTGTAGCCTACCAGGGTGCTCTGTCCATGGGACTTTCCAGGCAAGAGTACTGGTGTGTGTGGTCATTTCCTTCTCCAGGGGATCTTCCCGACCCACGGATTGAACCCAGGTCTCCCTCATTGTAGGCAGACGCTTTAACATCTGAGACACCAGGGAAGTCCAATATATAATTATATATTCTAAATCCTCCCTTCTAGACTGCTGTTCAGAAAGCTCTAGAGGTGGTATCCTCTGAAGGGGTATAGGCAACATACACACATGGGATTAATAACTTCTATCTCTGCTTAATTTGTTTTTTTGGCTTTGAAAAATATAGGGTTAATCTGATCCTGGGTTTTGGATTTAAGAGGTAGTTGACTAGTTTAATTAAAATTGCTGTCAGCCAGAGGCACAGGTTTCAACTTCAACTAACTATATTTAAGCAATCATAAACATTGAGAGTCACAGTAATGGTTCCAGCCAAATTAGAAATGGAGTTTTACAGTATCTCAACAAGACTAAACTTGATAGGGGATACAAGGAATTTGCTTTGACAGAATAAGCTTTGGAATTTTATGTTTGTAGTTTAGCACAATTATAATCATTCTTATACTCAAAGAAAATTGTTTTAATGGATGTGTTAAGTATAAAGTGAAAATTAATGTGTATAAGTTTTGCATTTTCTGCTTTGCCATTTGATTTTCTAACGAAGAGACAAAACATGCATAGTTTTTCATATAAGGATTCTTAATAAAAATGGTCAGAATTTTCTTCCATGATAGCTAACAAGAAGGCAATATATTTAATAAATTTATATTTAATTATAGTAATTTACATTTGTTCATTGGTCAGTTTAATGAAGACATACTTGGTCATTTTACTAAAATTCTCAAGCCTGTTCTGTGAATCAAAGTGAGACACACAGTTTGTTCTAATTAATCATTTAAGCAATGGATTTGCTTATAAATAATATGACTGAATTTAAAGATATCCTATATATTATATATATATATATAATTATATATATATTATATACAATCATGTACAAACATATTTAAAATATATTGTATGAGAAATGTTTAAAATATGGACAGAAGCATTGCTACTTGGAACTATAGCTAGGTCTCACTCAAGATTTTTTTTTTTCAAAATAATACCTCTTTGAGAGATTAACAATGGAATGAACAGTAGAGCAGAGAAGAAATGTGCAAATTACTGGCCTACTTTCCAGGCCTATGTGACTTAACTGTTGCCTGAGTAAATATACTAACATTGCTGGGAAAAAAATGAATGTTCTTGTGGAGAGTTGGTCAGTGACAAACTCTTAGATAAAGGAGAGTAACTGGGATAAACTTTAGTAGCACTCACCCATGTCTCTTGAATGGAATCTTAATAACATGAAGACTCTGTACACATATCCTTTCTCCCCACTTCTATTCCCACTCCTCTTCCATCCATCCTCCTGTTCATGAGGCAGGCTTAACTGTGAGATAGATGATGATTCTCCTGTTTGTTTTCACTGAACATTTGATGTACCTGATTCTTTTCTTTTGATTCTTTTCAAAAAAGGGCATTTGTATTAGTTTCCCCTTAAAAGTTTACTAAAAGCACAAGCTGGAACCAAGATTGCCAGGAGAAATATCAATAATCTCAGATAGGCAGGTGGCACCACACTAATTGCAGAAAGTCAAGAGGAACTAAAGAACCTCTTAATGAAAGTGAAGGAGGAGAGTGAAAAAGCTGGCTTAAAACTCAACATTCAAAAAACTGAGATCATGGCATCAGGTCCCATCACTTCATGGAAAATAGATATGAAAATAAGTGACAGACTTTGTTTCCTTGTGCTCCAAAATCACTGTGGACAGTGACTGCAGCCATGAAACTAAAAGACACTTGCTCCTTGGGGGGGAAAAAAAAAATCTATGATGAACCTAGACAGCATATTAAAAGCAGAGGCATTACTCTGCCAACAAAAGTCCAACTGGTCAAAGTTATGGTTTTTCTACTAGTCCTGTACACATGTGAGAGTTGGACCATAATGAAGGCTGAGTGCCAGTGAATCCATGCTTTTGAACTGTGGTGTTGGAGAAGACTCTTGAGAGTCCTTGGACAGCAAGAAGATCAAACCAGTCAGTCCTCGAGGAAATCAATCCTGAATGCTCATTGAAAGGGTTGATATTGAAGCTGCAGCTCCAATACTTTGGCCCCCTGATGTGAAGTGCTGACTCATTGGAAAAGACCCTGATGTTGGTAAAGATTGAGGCAGGAGGAGAAGAAGGCGACAGAGAATGAGATGGTTGGGTGTCATCACTGGCTGAATGGACATGAGTTTGAGAAATCTCCAGGAGATAGTGAAGGACAGGGAAGCCTGGCATGATGCAGTCTATGTGGTCACAAAGAATCAGACATGATGGAATGACTGAACAACAACCAAAAGCAAAATATATCACAGTTCACATGGACTTGAGGATTTCATGTCTTGTGATAGCTCTTACTTTTTATTATGAAATAACAATAGGTATTACAGTGCTTCACATGTAAATACCAGGTTAGATGTTAGCTTTTGAATACCTGGATGTAACTGAACATGTAAAGGGTCTTTGAATTTCTTTTTCAAATTGTGCCATACACACACACACACACACACACACATACATGTAATATATGTAAAGTATATATTTCTATAATACATCTTCCATTTTAATAAATACGAAGTTAAAAAGACTGTCTCACTGCTGGCTTTGTGTAATTAGAAGTCATCAATTAAGAGATTATTTTTAAGGGGCATCCAGGATATCTTTTACTCTATTATGAAAATAGCTAAAATAATTGGAAAGTTTAAGATATAAAATTTTAATTCATGCACAAAATGCTTTCTACATTTTGGTTTCTTTCCCTAAACACTATTAAAAACTAAAATTGTATCCTGCTTTACAAGACACAAGTTAATGAAGAGACAAGTTGATATAACTAAAGTTTATCAAAAAAATATATGTGTCCAATATATGTGGTGGGCTAATAAAATCACATTTTATATTAGGTTTTAATATAATCTGGAAAACTTAAATAAATTCGAATTAAATTACCTGGGAACACAATGACACAAGAAAGTAGGGCTAATATATTCAGTGATGAAGGTACACCCAGTGAAGGTCTATACAGTCATTAACTATTAAGATTTGGGAAACTTTAAAAAAAAATACCTTGTTATATTTCTCCTGTTTTTGTTGTTGTTGTTGTTGCTGTTTTTAATTTACAGAGTGCGTCCCTATTCTGTTGAAAAATAATTGGGCACATTAAAAAAAAGTTTGTAGACAACTTGTGCTCACAAAGTCTGTCACCACTGAAAGTGAATGGGTGATAAAATTGGGAGATACTCTTAGATTTCATAACAGCTAACAGACTGTGATGCGAAAAAATTGCACTTGTGGTAAGATGGAAGGGGTCATTTGGTTAAAAGTGGAAAACAAACATTAAAGAATGATAGCCCAAAGGAGGGTTTAAGAACCCATTGCATTCTATAAACAGAACGATAGACTTTCTACTTTTATACATACGTCTTGTTAGCTTGGTCAATATCTGGTCCTGAGACATGGACACACCTTGTATGTTCTGACAAAATCAAGTTTAGGTATCTACAGTACTGAGGGGGCAGACCTTTGACTAAAACAAATTTGCTAAAGTAATGAATACCACTCCAGAGGGCCCCTCCTAATAGTCACAGGAAACATAACCTCTATGTGTTACTGTATTGGTTGAATTCTTATTTGAAATTTAGGTGTTCACTTTCCAAGGATACCATTGATATGGAGATATATTGACTCCTTTGAATATAAAGTATGGCATATTACATTTTACTTATGAATAATGCTATATATTATAATGAAATGCAGTTGAACCAAAGAATTGAAATTTCAATGATTGCCAGGTGAAATATTTTAAATACAGATACAAACTGATGACTGACACTTAGAAGAATTCACTGATTCTTAAACTTATGAGGGCAGTTTAGAGAGTTTATTCTGCAGGTTCAAGACAGTTGCAGTAAACATAAGTATACATAACTAGAAACGTGACAGAAGGTACTTGATTGGGACTGTTGAAACAAAGAAACAAGTGGAAATTGAGATAAGGTAAAATGGAATTAGATATAACCTTGTATTTTAAAAAGTATCAGTTCAGTTCAGTCTCTCAGTCATGTCCGACTCTTTGTGACTCCATGATTCGCAGCACGCCAGGCCTCCCTGTCCATCACAAACTCCCAAAGTTTACCCAAACTCATGCCCGTTGAGTCAGTGATGCCATCCAGCCATCTCATCCTCTATCGTCCCCTTCTCCTCCTGCCCCCAATCCCTCCCAGCATCAGGGTACTTTCCAATGAGTCAACTCTTCGCATGAGGTGGCCAAAGTATTGGAGTTTCCGCTTCAGCATCAGTCCTTCCAATGAATACCCAGGACTTATCTCCTTCAGGATGGACTGGTTGGATCTCCTTGCAGTCCAAGAGACTCTCAAGAGTCTTCTCCAACACCACAGTTCAAAAGCATTAATTTTTCGGCGCTCAGCTTTCTTCAGAGTCCGAATGTCACATCCATACATCACTAGTGGAAAAGCCATAGCCTTGACTAGATGGACCTTTGTTGGCAAAGTAATGTCTCTGCTTTTAATATGCTATCTAGGTTGGTCATAACTTTCCTTCCAAAGAATAAGCGTCTTTTAATTTCATGGCTGCAATCACCATCTGCAGTGATTTTGGAGGCCCAAAAAGTAAAAGTCTGACACTGTTTCCACTGTCTCCCCTTCTATTTCCCATGAGGTGATGGGACCAAATGCCATGATCTTAGTTTTCTGAAAGTTTAGCTTTAAGCCAGCTTTTTCACTTTCCTCTTTCACTTTCATCAAGAGGCTTTTTAGTTCCTCTTCATTTTCTGCCATAAGGGTGGTGTCATCTGCATATCTGAGGTTATTGATATTTCTCCAGGCAATCTTGATTCCAGCTTCTGCTTCATCCAGCCCAGCGCTTATCATGATGTACTCTGCATAGAAGTTAAATAAGCAGGGTGACAATATACAGCCTTGACGTACTCCTTTTCCTATTTGGAACCAGTCTGTTGTTCCATGTCCAGTTCTAACTGTTGCTTCCTGACCTGCATTCAGGTGTCTCAAGAGGCAGGTCAGGTGGTCTGGTATTACCATCTCCTTCAGAGTTTTCCACAGTTTATTGTGATCCACACAGTCGAAGGCTTTGGCATGGTCAATCAAGAAGAAATAGATGTTTTTCTGGAACTCTCTTGCTTTTTTGATGATCCAGCAGATATTGGCAATTTGATCTCTGGTTCCTCTGCCTTTTCTAAAACCAACTTGAACATCTGGAAGTTCTTGGTTCACGTATTGCTGAAGTCTGGCTTGGAGAATTTTGAGCATTACTTTACTAGCGTATGAGATGAGTGCAATTGTGCGGTAGTTTGAGCATTCTTTGGGATTGCCTTTCTTAGGGGTTGGAATGAAAATGGACCTTTTCCAGTCCTGTGGCCACTGCTGAGTTTTCCAAATTTGCTGGCATATTGAGTGCATTTTCACAGCATCATCTTTCAGGATTTGAATAGCTCAACTGGAATTCCATCACATCCACTAGCTTTGTTCATAGTGATGCTTTCTAAGGCCCACTTGACTTCACATTCCAGGATGTCTGGCTCTAGGTGAGTGATGACACCATTGTGATTATCTGGGTCGTGAAGATATTTTTTGTGCGGTTCTTCTGTGTATTCTTGCTACCCCTTCTTAATATCTTCTGCTTCTGTTAGGTCCATACCATTTCTGTCCTTTATTGAGCCCATTTTTGCATGAAATGTTCCCTTGGTACCTCTAATTTTCTTGAAGAGATCTCTAGTCTTTCCCATTCTGTTGTTTTCCTCTATTTCTTTGCATTGATAGCTGAGGAAGGCTTTCTTATCTCTCCTGGCTATTCTTTGGAACTCTGCATTCAAATGGGAATATCTTTCCTTTTCTCCTTTGCTTTTAGCTTCTCTTCATTTCAAAGCTATTTGTAAGGCCTCCTAAGTATATATTTGTGTAAATATATATATGTGTGTATACATACATATGCATTGTAAAAATACATAGCACACCTTTTGTATTACATTATTGGGAAAATCTTCATATATCAATTATATATATATATTTTTTTTTTTTTCAGGAACCAAACTTTCAAGAAAAATGCTCTGAAGTATGGCCAGTAATGAAAAAAAGTATTGAACTGGCCAAAGAGTTCCTTTGTTTTTTTAAGTAAAAATAAAATACACATTTTTCATTTTCACCAAGAACTTTATTGAACAACACATTCACTACTGTTTTGTTCAACACAGTACTGTTTTGTTTCAGTACTTTCTGCCATTTTTCATGCAACTTCATAATTCCTTCCCAAAACTTTATCTTTTTGAGCAGAGAACTGTTCCAGGTATCTTTTACAGTCTTCTAGGAAATTGATTTTTTTTTCCCATTAAGAGAATATTTTATTACTGAAAGAAGTATACATCCGAAGAAACAGTGTCTGGTGAATATGGCAGATGAATCAGAACCTCTCAGGCAAGCTGTAACAGTTTTTGCCTGGTCAACAAATAAACGTGTGGTCTTGGTTTATCCTGATGGAAGATTATGTGTTTTCTGTTGACTAATTCAAGATGTTTTTCATCCAGTGCTGCCTTTGAGTGAGTGTGTGGGTGTTCAGTCACTTCAGTCGTGTCTAACTCTTTGCCACCCAAGGACTGTAACCTGCCAGATTCCTCTGCCCATGGAATTCTCCAGGCAAGAGTACTGGAGAGAGTTGCCATGCCCTCCTCCAGGGGAAACTTCCTGACGGAGGTATTGAACTCATGTCTCCTGCGGCTCCTGCATTGTAGGCAAAATCTTTACCATTAAGACACCAGGGAAGCCCAGTGCTGCCTTTAGTTGGTTTAATTGGGAGCAGTACTTGTTGGAATTAATCCTTTTATTTTCTGGAGGACCTCATAATAGAGTATTCCCTTACAATATCACCATCAACCTTCTTTGGTTGAAGACCTGCCTTTAATATGGTTGCTGGTCGTTCATTTCACTTGTCCCACAATCTCTTCCGTTCCACATTGTGGTGTAGGATCCACCTTTCTTTTGCCCATCACGACTTGATTTAAGAATGGAACATTTTCATTATGTTTCGGTAAAGAATTGTATGCATAAATACAGTAAAGAAGTTTTTTTTTTTTTTAATTTATATTTCCACATGTGGAACCCAAACATCAAAGTCATTAACATAATCAAGCTGATGCAAGTGACTTTTCAATGCTTGATTTGAATATTTTGACTATGTTGGCTATCTTCTTCATGTTACAGTGATTCAGTTCAGTTCAGTTCAGTCGCTTAGTCGTGTCCGACTCTTTGCGACCCCATGATTCGCAGCATGCCAGACGTCCCTGTCCGTCACCAACTCCCGGAGATTACTCAAACTCATGTCCGTCAAGTCGGTGATGCCATCCAGCCATCTCATCCTCTGTCGTCCCCTTCTCCTCCTGCCCCCAATCCCTCCCAGCATCAGAGTCTTTTCCAAAGAGTCAACTCTTCGCATGAGGTGGCCAAAGTATTGGAGTTTCAGCTTCAACATCAGTCCTTCCAATGAACACCCAGGACTGATCTCCTTTAGGATGGACTGGTTGGATCTCCTTGCAGTCCAAGGGACTCTTAAGAATCTTCTCCAACACCACATTCTCAACTAAATTCTTGATCTGACAGCTGTAAACTTCAACTGGTCTACCCAGCCATGGAGCATTGTCCAGCGAGAAATCTCCAGTACAAAACTTCACAAACTACTTCTGACAAGTTCAATCAATCATAGCGCTTTCTCCATACACTGAACAATTTTTTTTTTAATTTCAGTTGTGTTTTTATCCTTCTTCAAATAATAAAGCATAATATGCTTCTGTCATCAACTCTAAAATGGCAACACAAGAAAATCAAAAATTTTGAAAAGTTTTTAATGCATACTGATGAGACAGTCACAATCAGTTCACTTCAGTTTAGCCACTCAGTTGTGTCCACTCCTTGTGACCCCATGAGCTGAAGCACTCCAGGCTTTCCTGCCCATCACCAACTCCCGAAGTCTCCCAAATTCATACCCATTGGGTAGGTGACGCCATTCAACGATCTCATCCTCTGTTCTCCCTTTCTCCTCCTGCCGTCAATCTTTCCCAGCATCAGGGTTTTTTCAAACGAGTCAGTTCTATGCATCAGTTGGCCAAAGTATTGGAGTTTCAGCTTCAGCATCAGTCCTTCCAATGAACATTCAGGACTGATTTCCTTTAGAATGGACTGGTTAGATCTCCTTGCAGTCCAAGGGACTTTCAAGAGTCTTCTCCAATACCAGAGTTCAAAAGCATCAATTCTTTGGTGCTCAGCTTTCTTTATAGTCCAAATCTAACATCCATACATGATTATTACAAAAACCATAGATTTGATTAGACAGACCTTTTTTGGCAAAATAATGTCTTTGATTTTTAATATGCTGTCTAAGTTGGTCATAGTTTTCTTCCAAGGGCCAAGCTTCTTTTAATTTCATGGCTGCAGTCACCATCTTCAGTGATTTTGAAGCCCCCAAAATAAAGTCTGTCATTGTTTCCATTGTTTCCTCATCTGTTTGCCATGAAGTGATGGGGCCAAATTTAGTTATCTGAACATTGACTTTTAATCCAACTTTTTTACCCTCCTCTTTCACTTTCATCAAGAGGCTCTGTAGTTTTTCTTAACTTTCTGCAATAAGGGTGGTGTCATCTGCATATCTGAGGTTATTGATATTTCTCCCAGCAATCTTGATTCCAGCTTCTGCTTCATCCAGCCCAACATGTCACATGATGGACTCTGCCTGTAGCTCAAATAAGCAGGGTGACATATACAGTCTTGACATACTCCTTTCCTTATTTGGAACCAGTCTGTTGTTCCATGTCCAGTTCTAACTGCTGCTTCTTGAACTGCATACAGGTTTCTCAGGAGGCAGGTCAGATGGTCTGGTATTCCCATCTCTTTAAGAATTTTCCAGTTTGTTGTGATCCACACAGTCAAAGGCTTTGGCATAGTCAATAAAGCAGAAGCAGATGTTTTCCTGGAACTCTCTTGCTTTTTTGATGATTCAATGGATGTTGGCAATTTGAACTCTGGTTACTCTGCCTTTTCTAAATCCAGCCTGAACATCTGGAAGTTCACAGTTTACATACTGTTGAAACCTGGCTTAGAGGATTTTTAGCCTTACTTTGCTAGTGTATGAGATGAGTTCAGTTGTGTGGTAGTTTGAACATTCTTTGGCATTTCTTTTCTTTGGGTTTGGAATGAAAACAGACCCTTTCCAGTCCTGTGACCACTGCTGAGTTTTCCAAATTTGCTGGCATATTGAGTGCAGATCTTTCACAGCCTCATCTGTTAGGGTTTGAAATAGCTCAACTGGAATTCCATCATCTCCACTAGCTTTGTTTGTAGTGATGCTTTCTAAGACACATTTGACTTCACATTCCAGGATGTCTGGCTCTAGGTGAGTGATCACACCATCATGGTTATCTGGGTCATGAAGATCTTTTTTGTACAGTCCTTCTGTGTATTCTTGCCACCTCTTCTTAATATCTTGTGCTTCTGTTAGATCCCTATCATTGCTGTCCTTTATTGAGCCCATCTTTGCATGGAATGTTCCCTTGGTGTCTCTAATTTTCTTGCAGAGATCTCTATTCTTTTCCATTCTATTGTTTTCTTCTATTTCTTTGTACTGATCCCTGAGGAAGGCTTTTTTTTATCTCTCCTCACTATTCTTTGGAACTCTGCATTCAAATGGGAATCTCTTTCCTTTTCTCCTTTGCTTTTCACTTCTCTTGTTTTCACAGCTATTTGTAAGGCCTCCTCAGACAACCATTTTGCCTTTTTGCATTTCTTTTTCTTGGGGATAGTCCTGATCACTGCCTCCTATACAATGTCACAAATTCTGTCCATAGTTTTTCACACAGTCTGTCTATCAGATCTAAACCCTGAATCTATTTGTCACTTCCACTGTATAATTGTTAAGGGATTTGACTTAGGTCTTACCTGAATGGTCTAGTGGCTTTCCCTACTTTCTTCAATTAAAGTCTGAATTTCGTGGTAAGGAATTCATGATCTGACTCACTATCTAACAAAATTGTTTCAAATGAAGTTAAATCTAGTAAGCACTACTATAGCCATCTTATGAGGAAAAGAAAAAAGAAAAAATCTTTGGCCAACCTAATAAAATATTTTAAGTCAGGCAAGAAAGTGTAATCATTATGCTTACACACTTTTGTTCCATTTGTTAATCCAGATGTTCATTTAAATCCCATATTCTGAGGGAAATCAGAGGACTCACATTTTTGCTAGGGAAGCAAAGTAGACAATATTTGTCTTTCCTTCTTTCTACCCTATGTCAGCACCCTCTGATCACATCTCTGGGAAACTTCCATTTCTAAGTTTTACTGAGAAATATTAACCCTATCTGGAAAGCATTTTAGAGAAGATGCAGTGCAGCACCATATGTTCTAGAATATGCCAACCTTAGCCAAAAAAGGAAAAAAAGAGAAAGCAAACAGATTCATCTGCCATAATATGCTGCATCTTTAATGCATTATTCTTATGCTAAAATAGTTGAAAGGAAGCTCTCCACTTTATGTCTCAAGAATCTTTTGCTCTGATTTCAGCACTGTGCTAAGAAAAAGTATGTATGAAGCAACCCCTGAAGAGCATTACCCCTTCGGGAGCATCTGGGGATGGCACATATCTTGTGGTCAGTTCGCTGTACCAGGTAATAGAGGTGGAAGAGATTAAGTAAAAGATGAGTTCAAAGCAACAACAACAACTGAGTTTTTACATTAACATGGAAAATCTTGTAGTAAATGAATATCAATGACCAAGGCAGTTAGGATGGGTGACTTTGGGAGAGGACTGGGCTGGTCAGCTCTTAGTGATAACAGCAGTGACAGCAACAGTAAGAATAATACTGGTTGCATCCATTTTTGAAACTCATATCTGGAATATATTAGCTTTTTAATATTACAACTTATAATTCATACCAGAGCTTCCTGGTGGCTCAATGGGAAAGAATTTACCTGTCAATGCAGGAGACACAAGTTTAATCCCTGAGTCAGGAAGGTCTCATGGAGAAAGAAATGGAAATCCACTTCAGAGTTAATTTTATCTGGGAAATCCCATGGACAAAGAAGGATGGGGGGCTACAGTCCATAGGGTGGCAAAAAAGTTGGACACAACTTAGCAGCTAAACAACAATTCTCACTAGAAACATACAAGCTAAATATTATCACTTACAGTTTAGAAATAAGAAAGCTGGGCATCAAATAAATTTAGTAATTTTCCAAATACACAGAGTCATGGTCAGATTAAATAAGTAACATATTTCTGATTTGAGCCCAACTGAGTCAGGTTACAAAGCCTTTTCTGTTTGTTTTAGTTATAGTCTCTAGTACCATAACAACCAGAGCATAGCTGAAATTTATCATTTTATTTTAGGCATAAATTTAAGTTGACTGTACCAAAATTGGTATATTATGGAATGCTTTGACACATAAAACCTTAAGAGAAATTCAAACTATTTAATTATCATATCCCAAATACTTATATAAAGAAATGCAATCATAAACAGTAAAGAAAAATGCTGTGGAATGTCAGCAAGAAAGCTAAGAAGCTACAATACAAATAAATATTTGATAAGACAGTTTCAGATTTTGAACATTCCATGATGCTGTTTATTAAGTTTCAAACTAAAATTACATTTACACAATTAAACATTCCTTAGTAATTTTCAGAGGCTTCCCAGGAGGCTCAGTGGTAAAGAATCTGCCTGCTGTTGCAGGAGATGCAGGACACACAGGCTTGATCCCTGGGTTGAGAAGACCCCCTGGAGGAGGAAATTACAGCCCACTCCAGTATTCTTGTCTGGATAATTCCATGGACAGAAGAGCCTGGTGGACTGAAGTCCATGGGGTCTCAAAGAGTTGGACATGATAGATTGAGCACACAGGCTTGCAAATAACTTTAGTGAGTCTGTGTCACATTTTTTATACTTTCATGTCATAATGTAAAGATATGATTTCTTAGAATGGTAGAGTACTGAAATATTTAATAACACAGAATCTGGATTCTGACTGCCTGAATCCAAATTAGGACATTGCCACCAGCAACAAATAAACTACTTGTCCAAACCTCAGTTTTTCCTTTTAATGAATGGGGTGTAACAACACTATTTCACTTATAAAATGGTTTTGAGAATTTGATAGAGTAAATACTTGCTCCTGTAATTAGCACATAGTAAATGCTCATTGAAATTTCATCATTTTTTATAATCATATTTCAACATACTTATATGCTTTGTTCAGTCTAAGTCATGTCCAACTCTTTGTGACCCCATGGACTGTAGCATTCCAGGCTTCCCTGTCCTTCACTATCTCCTGGAGATTGCCCAGATTCATGTCCGTTGAGTCAGTGGTGCTATCTAACCATCTCATCCTCTGCTACCCCCTTCTCCTTTTGCCTTCAATCTTTCCCTTTCCCAGCATCAGGATCTTTTCAAGTGAGTTGGCTCCTTGCATCAGATGCCAAAGTACCAGAGCTTCAGCTTCAGCATCAGTCTGAATATATATCAGCGAATATACAGGATTTTCTTTAGGAATAACTGGCTGGATCTCTTTGATGTCCAAGGGACCCTCAAGTATCTTCTCCAGGAACGCAGTTCAAAAGCATCAGTTATTTGGTTCTTAGCCTTCTTTATGGTCCAGATCTCATATCTGTGTATTACTACTGGATAAACCATAGCTTTGACTATAAGGACCTTTGTTGGCAAAGTGATGTCATTGAATACAACTCCTGTATTTATACTTACAACATAATCTTCTGCCCTTCTGAGTTCTTTACTTTTTTTTTTGCTTGATCTTAGCACAAAATATTCTTTCATTTCTTTCTCTTCTACCTGGAATCATTTTTCTCTTTTTTTTTTTTTTAACTCTGTAGGTACCTGGTCATACTGTACCAGACTCAAGTGCAGCTTCTTACCAGTGTCTTTCCCATATTGTCCATATGCTGCCTGAATTTTGGTTTCTTTTCCTCTCTGTATACAATATTGTACTTACTTAAATTAGAAAACTAAAATCTTGTCAGGTTGGAAAAATAGCTTGTAAGGATTTTTTTTTTTTCTTCTTCATTGTTTTAAGGCCAGTGATAAGAAAGTGTTTAGCCTCTTTCCCAGAGTCCTTTGCAACAGGTAAAAAAAAATAGGTCACCAAAACAATAGATTGAGGAGATAGATGATGGGAAGCATTTTTTCTGAGCTCTACTTAGTGCTGTAATTTATTTTTTTTTTAATTTATTTTTATTAGTTGGAGGCTAGTTACTTTACAATATTGTAGTGATTTTTGTCATACATTGACATGTTTCAAGAGAACAGCATCAAAACATGTACATTATCTAGGGTGAAACAGATCACCAGCCCAGGATAGGTGCATGAGACAAGTGCTCGGGCCTGGTGCACTGGGAAGACCCAGAGGGATCGGGTGGAGAGGGAGGTGGGAGGGGCATTGGGATTGGGAATACATGTAATTTATTTTTAAACAATGCCTACCATATCAAAATTGAGATGACTCATTTTTAATTAATTTGCCAAGATTCTCTGAGAAATTTGAAGTATACTTTCTTAATATGTCTTATTTATATCATTATCTGTATCCTTCAGCCATGTGAAGAAAGGATGGAAAACTGGCATAAATGAGGACAG
The DNA here is from genome assembly GCF_023699985.2 of Odocoileus virginianus. Lineage (NCBI taxonomy): Eukaryota > Metazoa > Chordata > Mammalia > Artiodactyla > Cervidae > Odocoileus > Odocoileus virginianus. The sequence continues at coordinate 22,422,450 of NC_069698.1, forward strand.
GCCAAGTTGATGTCCCTCAGAAAAATTCTTAAGACAAATTTACACTAACAGCCGCATTTCCAGAGTATACAGCAAATAAATTTACTATGTAGTTCAAATTCATGCTTTTTGTTAAATCTTTTTTATGGTATTGTATTTTTAAGGAAATTGTACCATGTAAGAGTTAGTATTTTATAAAATGCAATCAAATGTAATGTCTATAAGACATAAATATGAAAATAGAATCAAAACAAAAAGAGACCTTTAATTAGAGTGGTGGTGATAGAAGTCATTGTACAGAATTGGAAGGTCTCTTTTAATCCCACATGAACTGACATAATTATTAATGCTTTGAAAAATGGCAAATGAGATGAAATTATTTTCCAATTTCTTAGTACTGAATAGAGAGACAGCAGTAAGTATGATAAGCAAAAATGAAATTGTCAACATCTGTTTTAATAGTTTTTCAAGCCTTACATTATGGAATGCACTCTTGGGGCTGTGTCTTTCCGTGGCAGATCAGTGTCATATGGAACCAGGTATTTAGGTATGTAAACTTACTATCTGACATTGACAATGAAATCCTGAGAGTGCTGTTTAAACTTCTTGCAACACACTATTTTGTGAACTGAGATACAAGAAGTCCTACTAATTTAACAGCACCATTCTAATGATGTGTTTGTATCTTGAATGCCCAATTCATCATCTAATCACTATTTTTACTTTTCACCTAGCTGGAAAATTTCCGTGAGAGTTATGTAGCATTTATCTAGAAACATTCTTTAGTTTCTAGTGTCTTCTGTCAATGTCAGAAATGATCACTTGTTTACTGATGGTGGTGAACTTATTAATATAGTTCTGTTGACTTAAAAAATATATATAACTAGGTTAAATAAGCAAAATTGTGAAGTCATTATAGTTTTTACCCATTAAAAAAAAAAACTATAGGTAAAAACTATAATGGATTCCCTGGTGGCTCAGAGGGTAAAGTGTCTGCCCACAATGCAGGAGACCTGGTTTCGATCCCTGGATCAGGAATATCCCTGAGGAAGGAAGTGTCAGGGGAAGGAAATGGCAACGCACTCCAGTACTCTTGCCTATAAAATTCCATGGTTGGAGGAGCCTGGAAGTCAGACACGACTGAGCAACTTCACTTTATAGTTACTATCATTAGCACCACACATCTCCCAGATTTATTTCTTCAGGCTCAACTGCCATTTTATGCTTTTGCCCTCCAAGAAAACTAAAATATTTGTAGTGTTGAAGTTTCTCCTGTTGTGGAAGATAGAAGATACACCTCAAATACACATGTTCTTTTTTTAATGTCACTACTAATTCTCGGCCTTTGTTCCTCAGTACATGATTACCAAAGAGTTTCTCAGTGTCTTATGTCTGTAGCTCTTCTCTCACACTGGTATTCCATCTCCAGGTAAGAAATATGATTATGACTCATTGCTAGTATATTTCCAAAGGAAATTATATATATATATATATATATGTATATATACATAATTTATATATATATTTATATATATAAAGGAAATTAATTACAAAGGAAATTATGTATATATATATAATATTTTTCTATCAATGTTTATGTTTCATTTTATTTTTGTGCAACCATTTTTAATCCCATCACCACCTAATTTCTTCTCTTCTTGATTACTTTTGTTATCAATGCTGATGTCACATGACAGATATTGGAAGATGATAAATGCTGGAGTTCTTTTAGTGTAACATTTTGCTAATTCACATATTAGTTGGATATTTAATTGTTAAAAATTGACTAAAGATTTTCTGTATACAATATGATCCTAATGACAAAAAGCTAAATTTAATTTTTGACACTGTCTGGGTAAGTTTTCAAAGTTGGCAAGTCTTTACTAACTAGAGGAACTCATAATTTTAATTAGCATACTCCTCTGAGATTTTACTCCACTCTACCTCATTCCACCTTTCTTTGTATTTTTATTTTTTTAGAATGGTAAACTGAGATATTTGTTCATTGGTTTGTCAGTTTTTATTCATAATGTCTACAGTCTCATGTCACTAATCATATTTCTTTAATTCAATAAATATGTACCCTTACAGCAACTGGTAGATTTGAAAGTATTCAAAATCATTTTTTGTGATTTCCTAGATTTATAAATAACATGATTATCATGTTAAATTGCTAAGTACCATGGTTCCATAGCTAAAATGTTAAAATCTTATAATTTTTCTGTGTGCTTTCATTCACTTTTGTTTTTTTGATTCTGTTAAACTGTAGTGTAAAATGTGAATTTATTAGGATATCATGTATATTGATTATATTTTTACTAAAATATAGATATGCTATCTTGTCTCTTTTACTTTTGTCTCATAAAGCAAGACACAATTTTATCTTTTGATTATTTAGGAAGAGAAACCAACTAAAAAAAGCATTTTGTGTATAGCTATTTCCCTAGTAGTGTAAAAGATACTCGAGATGCTTCTTATAAAAATAGCCTCTAAATTGGTAACTTCTCATTATACAAATAAAGCCAGTACTGAGACAAGTCTTTTTAATTTCCTGTTTATGAAGATGGAAGATATATTATTAGAAAGAGAGGTAAGATAAAATAAGTATTCAAAAACAAGATGTGCATCCTTTTACAATATCTACCATTTAAGTGAGAAATTTTATAATGCCCAGTTAAAATACACAGTGCTGACTGACAGTGCTGCCTGGCATTGCTAAGTATGTATTGACTATGTTAGGATTGTCTTAATGGATGGGATAAACAAATTCCAAATTCATTAGTGTAATCCAAGAATTTTATTTCTAGTTCATGCCAATCCATTTCAGACTTTCTTGATCAGGTACATTGTGGGCAGCCTTGTCTAGGCAGTGATCTCAGAATCTAGGCTCTTTCTCTCATGAGACTCCCCTTTCTCTGTCTTTTCTGTTCAGTAGTTTGAGTAGGGAGGATTCATGAAAGAGGGTGAGAGATATTAAATGGTACAGTATGCCTGTGGCACAAATCATTTTCACCAAAATTTCACCAAGCCAAAATTACCTTCCAGCTCTCATCTATAAACATGAAGACTGGGAAAGGTAGTAATTTTGCTTACCCAAGTGGAATATTAAAAAAAAAAATACATAAATAAATAACATAATGGGAAGGTGACTGATTTTTGCATATGAAGATGTTAATTGATATGTAAGTTATTTAACTAGCTATTTCTCAGAAACTTTAGAATATATGCTGATATAGTCTCATCCATATCACTAATGAGCTAGCTTAACTGCCAGCCTTTTCAAGAAGGCAGCCCGTGGGGACCAGTGCAGCTCCCCAAGACGATAGCATCTGAGGATGATTTGGGGCCACATTACAGGGAGTGGTTACAGTGAAAGCTGAATTTTTGGCTCCAAAATTCTCCTGCCATGTTACAACTGTACAGGAGGGTGGTGAATCCCATGATGAGTTTTTGCTCACCTGAAAGTAGAACTTTTAAACTCTGAGCATACTGGTGATGAAATAAACTTATTTTCATAAGCTGCTCATTATTAAGTGTTCAAATATAATGTTTTAAGGAAAATCCAAACATTGGAAGATGCATTGGGCAAGGTGACCTTTAGGTCTCCTTTCATCCCTGAAAGTCCCCATGATCCATTGATTCAGTTATAACTCACTGGGGCCCTTATTTAAAGAAAATTTATTTTGCTATCGGGTTTCCCTGGTGGCTCAGATGGTAAAACGTCTGCCTGCAATGCGGGAGACCTGGGTTTGATCCTTGGGTTAGGAAGATCCCCTGGAAAAGGAAATGGCAACCCACTCTAGTACTCTTGCCTGGAAAATTCCAAGGATGGAGGAGCCTGGTAGGCTACAGTCCATGGGGTCGCAAAGAGTCGGACACGACTGAGTGACTCCACTTCATTCCATAATTAGCTGGCAGGACTAATTTAGTCCAATAAATATTTTTTTAAAAATTTACTGTGTATGGCATCTTGTACTGCATGTAGAAAGTACAGATGCTGTCCCTAATCTTTAAGAGTGAAACCAGAGAAACCTGCAAACTGATTCATCACTGTATGGTAGGGAAGGCCCTGTGATAGAGGATAGAAAAGAGGATCAAGGAGAGGAAAGCAAGAAAGGATTACATAGAAAGGAATGTTTAGCTTGGATTTGTATGGTGAATGAGATCAAATGACAAGAAAACACTCTTGTATTCAAAATTTAAGATTTAATTTAGGGTGATATACTGGATTCAGCCCTATATGCTTCAACTTTTCTATATTAGATCTCAACTTTGACCCTTGGAGTACATGATGATGACACCACAGCCAAACAAAATCGTCCAGCACTGTTTTCAGGATTTAGATGCTTTGAAGAATTGATTCCAAAATATTATAAAACATTACTGGCTTTCTGCTATTTATGTAAAGAAACATCATGTTTACTTTGTCCAGTGTTTCCCAGCCAGTATGGTTGACCAGTAGTTGATGAAGATTGCGTGATCTTTTCTTAGACAAAGCTATCTTTTCCCAATATTACCTCAGACTTCCTGGAAAAAAAAAAATCTAACCAGTTTTCTGATCTTTGCTGGTTGAGAGCACTGTAAAACACTTATTTAAGAGACCCAGGCTTGGTGGCCAGAGATAATGACTTGGAGCATATCCATTCCACAGGTGTCCTCTTCCACTTTCTTAGTTTTGCAAGATAGTAAGTCTCATCTTATTCATAATTCAGAAACACTTATTGATTACTTGCTCAGTTCTAGGCATAAATACTAAGCAAGACAGACATGTCCCGACTGCTTAGAACTGAGCAAGTAATCAGTGTAAAACACTTATTTAAGAGACCCAGGCTTGGTGGCCAGAGATAATGACTTGGAGCATATCCATTCCACAGGTGTCCTCTTCCACTTTCTTAGTTTTGCAAGTGCCGAAATCTGGGTAAGTAGTGAGTATATATAAAGAGATTAATACAGCAGAATTGATATCTGGAAACTTAAAGCAATAGGGAAATTAAAGGTTATCCAATAAGTTGTTTTCTAGTAGATCTGAAGGAAAATAAGAGACTTGTTTTATAATATACTTCAAAATTATTCTTATATGAATCAAAGATTAAATTGTGAAAAGGAAAAGAAAAAAAACCTAGAAAAAGGCTACTAATTATTAAATTATTAAATGAGTAAAATAAATTAAAAAATAAAATATGAACATGTTTGATAATATAAATGTCAGCATTATAAAATTCAAAATGTAAACTGGGAAATAGTATTTGCAATAATATTTTCAAAACAAAGGAGAGAGAAAATAAAGATAAATGGCCCTTTAGAATGAAATGAGCAATGATGAAGAAAAATCACAAAATATATAAAAATTTCCAGAAAGTTAAAAAAAAAGTCAAATATCATTTAATAATGGAAAAAATGAGATTGTCATCTCTTAAATGAATACACTTATTTTGTTTTTTTTTGCATCTATTTTAATAGATAGATTTGTCCCAGGCTGGATGAAGCTTGCATTTAATTATTATTTTAATGGGAGAAGAAATTAGTGTAAATTTCTTGGTGGGCATTTGATATCATTTATCAAGAGCACTTAAAATGTTGAGACCCTTTGACTAGTAATTCCACTTCTTAGAATTTATGGTATAAAAATTTGAGGTGCTCATGAAGATATATTTCATATATTTACTGCAACAAGTGTAAAACAATAAGCTATAAACAATTTAAGTGTTCAACAATTACAGCAATTATATCGTGGTTCATCAAATAATTTCAAAATTGTAGCAAAATCATATTCTCAAAATAAAAATTTTGCCTCAGTTAAATGGTATCATCTTATTTTTCTCCTCACTGGTTGTTTGAAGTTCGTTGAAGCCACTTTTAACCAATAGTTCAAATAAATGCAATAATTTCATTACTTTGTGCATTTTATAAGGCTTTATTTCTGGGTTATTACGTTTTTGCTTTTGTACAGCTTGCATTCTAGAGGTTGAGACATAAGCAAATTACTCCAGGTGAAAATATATTATGGAAAGCAAATCATAAGAAATAGAATAGACAGGGGACAAAAGGCAGGAGTCAAGATGGCAGAATAGGAGGATGCAGAATTTGCCTCTCTTTACAAGTATATCAAGCATACATCGACAAATGGAGCAGTTCTCATGAAGCACCCTCTAAACACTAGTGGAAGACCTCAGACAAAATCCCCATACAACTGGATAGTATGAAAGAAAAAAAGAGGAAAGGGGAAGGGACCAGTACCCCTGGTGGGGAATTGATGTGAGCAGAGGTTCCCACACTCAGAAAAGCCCACTCATAGTGGAGAAATCAGGTAGGACAGAAAGGGACCTTTGGGAGATAAGAGGAAACCAGTCTGTGGAAGACAGGACAAAGAAAGAATTTCACACATAGTGCATACCACTGCCTTGCACACCCCAGCTTGACTTGTGTGTCTTCACGTGCAGAGGAGGGCCGGGAGCTAGATAATGGATGAAGCAGTTGAAAAGGCACTAATATCCAAAATATACAATTAGCTCATGCAGCTTAATATGAAATAAATAGATAAATAAATAAATAAATAAATAAATAAATAAAAAATTTGCCTGTTCCTCGGTCCCAGACCAAATTACAGGGAGGGAACACAGCCCCACCCATCAGCAGAAAATTGGATTAAAGATTTTTACTGAGCATGACCCTGCCTTGCGCACTAGGGCAAGATCCTGTTTCCCCCACAGCCAGTCCCTCCCATCAGGAAACTTCCATTAAGTCTGCTATCTTCATCCATCAAAAGGCAGACAGAATGGAAACCATAATCACAGAAAGCTAACCAAATTGATTACATGGATAACAGCCTTGTATAGCTCAATGAAACAGTGAGTCATGCCATGTAGGGCCACTTACAATGAGCGGGTCATGGTGGAGAGTTCTGACAAAATGCGGCCCACTGGAGAACGGAATTGCAAACCATTTCAGCATTCTTGCCTTGAGAACTTCATGTGTGTGCTTAGTCACCCAGTCGTGTCTGACTGTCTGTGACCCCATGGACTGTAGCCCACCTACAGAGGATCCCAGGCTCTTCTGTACATGGGGATTTTCCAGACAAGAATACTGGAGTGGGTTGCCTTCCCCTCCTTCAGGGGATCTTCCCAACCCCAGGGATCATAACCAGGTCTCCCACATTGCAGGCAGATTCTTTACAATCTTAGCCCTGAAGGAAGCCCATGAATACTGGAACGGGTAGCATATCCCTTCTCTGGGGGCTCTTCCCAACCCAGGATTTGAACCCAGGTCTCCCACATTGCAGGTGGATTCCTTACCATCTGAGCCACAATAAGAACCCCATGAATAGTATGAAAAGGCAGAAAGATATGACACTGAAAGATGAACTCCCCAGGTTGGTAGGTGCCCAATACACTACAGGAGAAGAGTGGAGAAATAGCTCCAGAAGGAATGAAGAGGTTGAGTCAAAGTGGAAACAACACCCAGTTGTGGAGCTGTCTGGTGGTGAAAATAAAGTCCAATGCAGTAGATAAGATATTGCATAGGAACCTGGAATGTTAGGTCCATGAATCAAAAAGGAAATTGGAAGTGGTCAAACAGGAAACGACAAGAGTGAACATTGACATTTTAGGAATCAGTGAACTAAAATGGACCGAAGTGGGAGAATGTATATCAGAAGACAATTATACCTACTATTGTGGGCAAGAATCCCTAAGAAGAAATGGAATAGCCATCATAGTCAACAAAAGAGTGCAAAATGCAGTACTTGGATATGATCTCAAAAATGACAGAATTACTCTGTTTCCAAAGCAAACCATTCAATATCACAGTAATCCAAGCCTATGCCATAATCACTAATGCCAAAGAAGCTGAAGTTAAACAGTTCTGTAAAGACCTACAAGACCTTCAAGAACTAATACCAACAAAAAGATGTCTTTTTCATCATAGGGGACTGGAATGCAAAATTGAAAGTCAGGAGATACCTGGAGTAACAGGCAAGCTTGGCCTTGGAGTACAAAATGAGGCAGGGCAAAGGCTAACAGAGTTTTGCCAAAAGAACACACTGGTCATAACAAACACCCTCTTCCAACAACACGAGAGATGGCTCTACACACGGACATATCCAGATGGTCAATACCAAAATCAGACTGATTATATTCTTTGTAGCCAAAATTGGAGAAGCTCTATACAGTCAGGAAAACAAACAAACAAACAAACAAATAAAAAGATCAGATCATGAACTTATTACCAAAGTCAGACTTAAATTGAAGAAAGTAGGGAAAACCACTACATCATTCAGGTATGACCTAAATCAAACCCTTTACAATTATACAGTGCAAATGATAAATAGATTCAAGGGATTAATTCTAATTGGCAGAGTGCCTGAAAAACTATGTAAGCAGGTTTGTAACATTGTATAGGAGGGCGCGATCAAAACCATCCCCAAGAGGAAGCAATGGAAAAAGGCAAAATGGTTGTCTGAGGAGGCCTTATGAATAGCTGAGAAAAGAAGAGAAGTGAGAGGCAAAGGAGAAAAATGCAGAGTTCCAAAAATAACAAGGAGAGATAAGAAAGCCTTCCTAAGTTATCAGTGGAAAAAAAAAAAATAGAGGAAAACAATAGGATGGGAAAGACTAGAGATCTCTTCAAGAAAATTAGAGATACCAAGGGAACATTTCAGCAAAATGGGTATAAAAAGGGACAGAAATAGTATAGACTCAATAGAAGCAAAAGATATCAAGAAGAGGTGCCAAGCATATACAGAAAAATGCTACAAAAAGATCTTGATGACCCAGATAACTATGATGGTGTGATCATTCACCTAGAGCCAGATATCCTGGAGTGCCAAGTCAAGTGGGCCTTGAAGCATCACTATGTCAAGCAATCAAGGAAGCATCACTATGAACAAAGCTAATGGAGGTGATGGAATTCCAGTTGAACTGTATCAAATCCAAAAAGATGCTGTGTAAGTGCTGCACTCAATATGCCAGCAAATTTGGAAAACTCAGCAGTGGCCACAGGACTGGAAAAGGTCAGTTTTCATTCCAATCTCAAATAGAGGCAGTGACAAAAAATGTTCAAACTATCACACAATTGCACTCATCTCACACACTAGCAAAGTAATGCTCAAAATTCTCCAGACTAGGCTTCAACAGTATGTAAACTGAAAATTTCCAGATGTTCGAGCTGGGTTTAGAAAAGGCAGAGGAAGCAGAGATCAAATTGCTAACATTTGTTGGATCAGTGAAAAAGCAAGAGGATATCAGAAAACCATCTACTTCTTCTTCATTGACTATGTCAAAGCCTTTGACTGTGTGGATCACAACAAGTTGTGGAAAATTCTTCAAGAGATGGGAATACCAGACCACCTTACCTGTCTTCTGAGAAACCTGTATGCAGGTCAAGAAGCAGCAGTTAGAACCACACATGGAATAAGAGATTGGTTCCAAATTGGGAGAGAAGTGCATCAAGGCTGTATATTGTCACCCTGCTTATTAAACTTCTATGCAGAATGCATCATGGGCAATGTCGGGCTGGAAAAAGCACAAGCTGAAATCACGTTTGCTGGGGTAGATATCAATAACCTCAGATATTCAGATGACACCACCCTTATGGCAGAAAGTGTATAGGAACTAAAGAGCCTCTTGATGAAGGTGAAAGAGGAGAGTGAAAAACTTTCTTAGAACTCAGCATTCAAAAAATGATCATGGCATCCTCTCCCATCCCTTCATAGCAAATAGATGGGGAAACAATGGAAACAGTGAGACTTTATTTTCTTGGGCTCCAAAATAACTGCAGATAGTGACTGCAACCATGAAACTAAAAGACACTTGTTCCTTGGAAGAAGAGCTATGACAAACCTAGACAGCATATTCAAAAGCAGAGACATTGCCAACAAAGGTTCATGTAATCAAAGGTATGGTTTTTCCAGTAGTCGTGTATGGATGTGAGAGTTGAACCAAAAAGAAGGCTGAGCATCGAACAATTGATGCTTTGAAACTATGGCTTTGGAGAAGACTCATGGGCTTGCATTGGACAACAAGGAGATCAAACCAATCAGTCCTCAAGGAAATCAATCCTGAATATTCACTGGAATTACTGATGCTGAAATGAAACTCCAATATTTTCACCACCTCATGCAAAGAGCTGACACATTAGAATAGACTCTGATGCTGGGAAAGATGAAGGCAGGAAGAGAAGAGGACAGAGAGGATGAGATGGTTGGATGGCATCACTGACATGAATTTGAGCAAGCTCCAGGAGATGGTGAAGCACAGGATGGCCTGGTGTGTTGCAGTCTGTGGGGTCACAAAGAGTCAGACAGGATTTTGTGATTGAACGACAACAAAATCATTAAATGGTTGGAATACCTAAATAGACATTTGTCCAAAGAAAACATACACATTGCCAAGAAGCAGATGAAAAGGGCTCAACATCACTAATTATTAAAGAAATACAAATCAAGACTACAGCCCACAAACAATGTATGCTGGAGAGGGTGTGAAGAAAATGCAACCCTCTTATACTCATGAAGTGAATATAAATTTGATACAGCTCCTATGGAGAAAAGTATGGAGGTTTCTTAAAACTCTAAAAACATAACTACTATATGACCCAGAAATCCCACTGCTCAGTATATACCCAGATGAAAAGCATATTTCAAAAATACGTGCACCCTAATATTCATTGTAGCACTATTTACAATAGCCAGGACATGGAAATAGCCTAAATGTCCATCAGCAGAGGAATGAATAAAGAAGATATGATGCACATATGCAATGGGATATTACTTAGTCATAAACAGGAATGAAATTGTGCAATTTAAGGATACATGGATATACCCAGAACCTTATACAGTGAAGTAATTCAGAAAGAGAAAATTAAATTTCATGTTGTATTAGTTTTATGTGGAATCTAAAAAAGAAAAGGAAACTAATGTACTTATTTATAAAACAGAAATAAAGATACCAATGTAGAGAACAGATGCATGGATACCAGGAGGCAGGGGAAGAGGAGGTGGGATGAATTGGGACAATGGGATTGACATATATACATTAATGGGTATAAGATTGATAACTAATAAAAATCTATTTTATAGCACAGGGAACTCCTCTGAGTACTCCATGGTGACCTAATTGTGAGAGAAATCCAAAAAATAAAAGATATATATATATATAGCCAATTCACTTTGTTGAAGAGCAGAAACTAACACAACACTGTAAAATAACTATACTCTAATAAACACTAATTTTTTTAAAAGGGGCATAAAATAGACAGAACTTGGGAGTGTGTGTTATTTTACATATAGTTTTCAGGGAAAGTCTCTGATAAGGTGAAATTTAAGCAGAGAAATGGAGGTGGTGGAGAAATGAGTCATGCTGATATCCTGTGATAGATAGTCCAAGGGAAGCAACAGCATTGCGAGGGCCCTAAGTCAGGACCAGGAAAAATCTGGAAGCCAGTGAGAGTTGAGTGGTGTTAAATTGGAAATGAGGATTAAGAGATGGGGTTGGGTGTGGGAGAGGGGCCTGTATCTATAGAGTTCTGGGTTTTTATGTTTTCTTCCTTTCTTCATTCATTTCTTTCCTCCCTTTCTTCCTTATCTCCTCCCTTCTTTCCCCTTCCTTCTTTCTTTTCTCCTTTCAGTATGGGAAACCATCAGAGCATCTCATCAGACAATTGACTATAAATGGTTAAGCTTGTAAAGGAGTGTTCTGACTGCTGTGTAAAAACAATAATCTGTCAACCAGATGCATGTTGATTTCATGTAGTCAAAGTAAAGATGACTTGCGACTGTAAGAGTGATCAGTGACAAACTGCTGATGGGTTGATAGAGATGAAGACTTAAGAGTGACCATTGGGTTTGACAACATGGCAGTCATTTGTGATTTGATAAGATTAGTTAGGGGAAACTTCTGGAAGAAACCTGGACTAGAGAGAATGGGAGTTGAAAAAATACAGACAGTAAGGAGAGACAAGTAGTTAGACACATTTTATAAAAAGAGAGAAGTTGTCGTGTCTAGAGAGACATGGGAAAAGAGTTTTTAAGCAGGTATCATGGAGCAGTATAAAGTTGTACAATCAATTTGGAAAACAGTTTTGACAGTTTTAAAAGTGAAACGTATACCCACCATACAACTGAGTAGCTCTGTTCTTGGGCATTTGTCTAAGAGAAATGAAAGCCTATGGCTATACAAAAACTGGTATACCAGCTTCATCTGTATTAGCCAAAACTGGAAACAAACCAGATGCTCATCAACTGATGAATGGATAAAAAGTTGTGCTATATTCATAAAATAGACTTCTATTCAGCAGTTTAAAAAAAAAATGGAGTTTCTCAAAAAAAATAAAATAAAAAAGAATAAGTTATTGGTACATACAGCAACATAGAACTCAAAATAATTATGTGAAAGAAGCCAGACAAAAAGTGTACACATTATAATATTTCATCTATATAATATTCTAAAACACACAAATGAAGCTATAGTAGATCAAGTGTTACCTGTGTATTGGAAGGAGGCTGGAGGAGGGACTAAAGGAGAGATTGCAAAAAAGACACAAAGAAACCTCTATGGCTGTAAATACATTTATTTATCTTGACCGTGGTGATATTTTCGTGGGTATATACCTATGTCAAAACTCATCAAGGTCTACATTTTAAATATATGCATTTAATTATATGTCAATTATATGCCAATAAAAATTAAAAAACTTTAAAATGCCATTATTCTTGGCCATCAAATTTACCTCCAGTTACTAATATTTCTAAATAAGTCTTTGTTTGTTTGTTTTTCACTAATTCTACTAAAAAAGAAAAGAGTAAAAAATGGGTATAGTCTTGCATGTTTCTTTCCTGATGAGAATGATTCAGGAAGAGAGAAATTGATGACTCAAGAGAAAAAGGGAGGTAGTCAAGTTTATCATGTTACCACCAACAATAGGAAAGTCACACGTTCCATTATTCCTGTAAAAGCAGGTATCTTTGGCATTTTTCACATTTCATGTCTGACATTCAAAGCAGAGACGCAGAGGGCGAGAGCGTGAATGTTCTGTCTTATCAATCAAGAATTCCCTATGAAATAAAGGGTCACAGCATCAACATCCTTAGCTATCTGCCTCTTCCTTTCAAAAATAACCATATCTACCTTCACTGTTACTTCGCATTATCTCATTTTAGTGGAATAAATGTCTCTCCTTCTACTCAAAGATAATCCTTTATTTTGCGGATCTGTTTACAAACAGCTAACTCAAATTGTTTTCTGTTCTTTTCAACTAAAACAGCATTGACAAAGACAGACTGAAAATATACTTTACAATTGAAGAATAAATGAATAAATCTAAACAAATTTCTCACACCTATTGTATGTGCTTTAGACAGTGAAATAATGATATTAAAATATAAGAGAATGCATTTTTATCTAGCCCTTGATTTTTCAGAAATCTCAACTGTAAACTGTAAACAAATTACTGAAGTTAACTTTATTGAACTAAAAATTAATTTACATTAGAAGCAATAATATGTTTTTGATAACAGACTTTAGAACCAAGGAGCAAAAATCAACCACATTCTGGTAGAAGAGTGTTTCTTAGTCTGCTGCCATCGCAATAACCCCACCAGTTACTGGGTATTTGTTGCTTGTTGCTGAACTCAGTTGTTTTTGAATTCCCATTGTCCATCTCCATGCCACTGTTGTCATGGATAATCTCTAAATGATTGGCAGAGCATAGATCATGTAACCGTTCTCTAGTTGAGATGGAAGAGAAAGAGGATTATTTTACTGCTTTCTGTTTTCATAAAAATTTTATGATAAAACTTGCACATAATAAATATTAAAAAAAAAAAAAACCCTGACCATTGATTTGAAGTCTGTGTTGGAGTAAAAACATATCTTCAGTTACATGAACTTATGAAAACATGCAGTCTGTCCAATGAAATTAGATGAACTCATATTGCAGTTTTGTCTCCATCAAGTGTTTTTGTTTCTTTAACAGAACCCATCATGAAATAGATTGTCAAATTTACTTCTTGGAAGATATGCCCCAAAGCATAATTATCATCCAGCACATGTTTCTTTGGAAGTCAGACCAAAAAAAAAAAAAAAAGGCAACAAGCAATGGCTATAGTTTTTCTAATTTTGCTATTGGATGTGACATTTGGTTTTTACATTCATCTTTCCACTAGTGGAGGGATTATCTCAAGTCAGCACTAGATGTGCTCAAATACCATACAGTGTACAAAAACCTTTGAAAACATGAATTTTTGAGTTAAAACTTGATTTTTAAAGATTTTCTATCATTATCTAGCTGTTGGGAGACGGTCATGTTCTCTAATTCTTCTCTCTTCATCCATAAAATTGTTAAAATAATACTTCACTTCCAGCATCAAACAATATTAAACATGAAAAGCATAAATATAAGTAATTTGAGTGCTCCCTGGTAGCACACTGGTAAAGAGTATACCTGAAATGCAGAGACGCTGGAGACAGAGATTCAGTCCCTGTGTTGGCAAGATTCCTGGAGTAGGAAATGGTAACCCACTCCAGTATTCTTGCCTTCTTCCATGAAAAAAGAAGCCTGGCTGCTACAGTCCATACGGTCACAAAGAGCTGGACATGAATGAGCAACTGAGCACACATGCACACATATAAAATATGTACAAACTATAGATGTTATTTACAAAGCTATGTTTATTTCTTCAGACAGACTAGTTTTAGAAAGCAATGTTAGGGCAGAGAAAGTAAACTAAATGGTTAGAATTCTTCATATAGTATGACTTATAATAAAGAAAGAATCTAATTTCTAATATGAGAAATATACTTTATAATATGCTGTTTCCTTCATTATCTGCTTTGGATTTTAGCCTTTAGTCTCCTATTCCCATTACAGATACAATGTTAATGAACACTGGAAATAATTGTTACCTCATGGTCACCAATTTTTACTAAATCTTCCTAGCAGGGAAAAGTGCACTTTCCTTAGTAGGACCTAAAACAGTGCCTTTGAACTCTGTGAGAGCTCCATGAATACTTAATGATAATTCAGGAGGCCACATGTTAAAATCCACAATCACTGATACCTTTGGCTCACCATATCAAAGAGCAGAAATAATAGCAGCTTTGTATGCTGAATTGATGCTGGGGATTGTTCATTTTAATTAAGAGTTGGAGTATCTTGGAATGAAACACATAGAGAACCTAATGAGAAGTTGAGTAAGTAATCAGAAAATCTGAGTTCTAGATCAAGTTTTGCTTATCAAATATGAAATTTACACATTTAATCTTTAATATACTAACAAAAAGACTATAAGTAATGCAACAGAATGCTAAATTATAACCCAAAGGTACATTTTCAAGATAAGAGTACTCTCTAATTTACTAGCTGTACAAAACTTATGCCAATATATAACCCATTAACCTTTATATATTTCAGTTTTTTTAAGTCCCATTAAGTTATGAGGATAAATCATATAATAAATACTTAACCTCTTTGAAAATTCTAAAGGACTATGGGAATAAAAGGTATTATGTTTATGTTTATAACTATGTCAGTGTCATTTTTAGCAGTGGCTAGGGGTGAGGGAGAACATTTTCATGGCATGCACTGAACTGATTTTTGTATCCGTGATTCTCTATCTCAATAATATTTGTTTTAAGAAGTATCTCTTGTGTGGTATGGGGCTTCCCAGTTAGTTCAGTGGTAAAGAATCCATCTGCCAAACAGGAAATGCAGGTTTGATCACTGAGTTGGGAATATCTCCTGGAGAAGGAAATGGCAACTCACTGCAATATCCTTGCCTGCCTAAGAAATTCCATGGACAGAGGAGCCTGGTGGGCTACAGTCCATGGGGTTGCAAAGAGTGGGTCACAGCTTAGTGAATGAACAGCAGCACTTGTGTGGTACATGGAGGCAACACAGAGAAGTTGCTGGAGTCTATCATCCACCATCATCTAACATTTGCTAGTATATCAGGATTAGTTGAGAAACACCTGGGCTTTAAAAAAGGCTCTGTGATTCTGGAACAAAGGCATGCAATTAAACAAAAGCTATTGTTTGAATCAGTACTATTCACTCATATAGGAAAATGGTTTGATATCTAGCCTTATAATACAGAAATAACTTAAGCAGATATCTGTCATCCTGATATATCTCCTTCCACTAGAAACAAAGATGAAATGCCTTAATCAGCCTTGAAAAGAGTAGAATGTAGGTCCCCAGTGGAATTGTCCTCATCCCTTTGGGATGCCTATTATTTCCACAGACTTCTTTTAAGAAAATGCTCTTGAAAGGCTACTTCAAATGAGAGAAGAATGCACTTCCTTTAGGATGTAGTGACTTTGAGGGGTATAAAAAAATATATGCCTTAAAAATACAGCACCTTAATTTCCTTCCATTTTATTATTTTGAGGTAGGATGTTTGTTCCTTGAAGGTGTAGCACAATAAGACTTATCTGTCATTAATAACTTAAATTGTTTATCAGAGCATTCACAGTGGAAGACTACTGGAAATGAGATTTTTTTTTTTTACTGGGTAGGTTGGGAATCTAGAAGGTCAAGATCTAGAACATGGCTTGGGAATAGAGGAGCTCAGAAGATAGAGAGAGGACACTGGGTTTGAGAAAATTGAATTTAGAGCAGTAGAGATAAACATGCATTATTGGGTGGGTGATCAGTCATAAAGAGGAGGGGGGAGGTAGGTAGTGGTGATTTCTAAAAGGAGATTTTCCTGCCCTTGTAAAGAATCTGCCTGCAGTGTGGGAGACCTGGGTTCAATCTCTGGGTTGGGAAGATCCCCTGGAGAAGGAAAAGGCTACCCACTCCAGTATTCTGGCCTGGAGAATTCCATGAACTCTATAGTCCATGGGGTCACAAAGAGTCAGACACAACTGAGCACTATTCACTTTCAAAATGATGTACAAGGAAAAGCTGCAATTCCATATGTGCATTGCTTTGGTTATCACTGGGGCAAATCTTGTTTTAAAAATTACTATGCCCTGTGTTTTGGCTCTGATAAACTATGTTCCTCATATTTGGTAGTTGCCACGTGGGTATGATCGTTTCAGCTTGTGCCAGGTTGGCTAACAAACAGATATGAAGGCATTAGTAAGAAATACTTAACTGTTTTATTTACCAGTTCTTAACTTTCCTTACAGTAATTTCCTCACTTCAGTCTAGAAATGCCAATCATCTGTCCTGATGCTGGAAGAAACGCTTTGTGATAATGCCATGAAATGTGCATTTGATACAGAGAAATCTGCAAATCAGCTTTTCACATTAGTTACTGTTACAACAATTCACTCCAGGGGTACCATTTCTAAGCCAAACCATACATAACTATTACTCAGTAGCAAAACAGAAGAGAAATGCTGAGTCCAGGAAACAAGAATGCATTTTTAAAATCCAGAGAGAAATGTTCCACTGAAGAAAGAATCTGAAACAGATTTTTCTCTGTGGAAGAGTCACTTGCTGCAAGGTACTGCACATCCTAGACACGTATATGCTGATAGAATATGGTGTGAAAATCAGCAGTTGTGTAGGGCCCTAAATGCTGTTTCTGCAGCCCAAACTGGTACATTCTCCCCTTGTCTCTGATTTGAAGCAGTAGGTCTTCCCTGAGCATCATTTTTGCTTTTTAAAAATTTCAGTTTTCTTCCAGTAAATTCTGTGGGGATGGTAACTGATAGAAAGCAGCAGACACAGTGAAAAAAACAGCTGTGTGCTAGTTTAATTGTGTGCCTCAAAGTCATGTTCCAATATTATCAATTCAGTCACAGCCCATCCTGCATTTCAGATGAAATCTAAGAGGATAAACAATTTAAAATAAGTTTTATGTGCTGCTTGTGGAGAGCAGACAGATCATTGCATCCATCAAATTCTTGTTTACAACAGTAGAGACTGGCATGATCTTAAATTAGCAAAAACTGCTCTTGCTTTTTTACAGTTAGTATTCTTATCTGCTTCACGATCCAAGGCGAGCAGCAGATCACTTAGGTGTCCATCACCCATAGTGGTTCTTACAGAATATAATCTCTAACTCACTTCTGCACAAAGAAGTGCCTTCCGTCCTGAAGTGCAGAAATTGGTAAAGTGAACACAGTGTGGTCATTGACGACGTGGCTGATAAACTCTTGATAATTTGGTAGAGGGCTCAGGTTGTTAATCATCATTCAATTAGAATTTTTTAGAAGATACAACTGTTTTGACTGCTTTGGCTTCTTGGGTTCAAGCAGAGTATTACTGAACAGAGTGTCAAATAATGACAAGAGGGGCAGAAGTAAAGCTTAAAAGTATTAATATGTGGATACAAATGGATTGGAATGCAGAATTCACAGGTGCAGGTATAATTTCTCTGTCAATAGTTTGTTTAAAAAAAAAAAAAAAGAGTTCCTTCAATGCACACTACCTCTATACCCTTTACTTACATGCTCTTTTGTGTGGGTATAATTTAATTGCCATCACATCTTTTCGAGATGCAAAAACATTAAAAACTGCACCATAGACTAAGCAATTTAGAAGCCTGCAAATTGCTGTTTTAAGAATCATTGCCTTCATTCTTCAATGATTTTTATCATCTGCTATAGGATAGATGTTATCATTCATACTATCATATGAAACTATTGCTTAATTTCATGTTAACAGCTATCTCAAGATGATTAAAATAATGTCTGATATTAATGAAATGTTCAAGATATAAATTTATATAACCACTTTTATTTTTCTAAAGTAGAAATAAAAATGAATACAAATTTCTAATGTAAAAATACTATATTTTAAAAAGGTTATTTAAATGTTTGTGACAATTGACCATGATGTCAAGTGCTAATGAATCACAACTTTTTCATATAGGTTAATCTGGGGCTGATTGAGTTTCTTCAAATGGCCTTTTTTAAAAAATCAACTCCAGTGATGAAATATAAGTCAATTTTCTATATATACTAGAGTTAAAACAAAGAACTAAAGTTACTCTTTATTTATGTATTTATTTATTTATTTTTGCTTTCACAATTAAGGTGTGATAGTTAATTTGTCCCTAGTGGTCTCATAATTGCATTAAAATTATGCTATAGTATAGATTGATATAGACTCAAACAATACTCTTAGTCTTTAGCAAAACTGAAAGCTAATAATACTTATCACCACAACTGTGGACAAGAATCAATGTAAAATGCTTGGCTTATGTTTTATAAATGAATTCACTTTGATGGGATTGTGTATTTTACTACTATTTTTATTGGGGAAACAAATTTATAATTGACCATATCTGATCCTATCTTGACTTCCCCTGTGGCTCAGACAGTAAGCGTCTGCCTACAATGCAGGAGACTCGGGTTCGATCCCTGGGTCGGGAAGATTCTCTGGAGAAGGAAGTGGCAACCAACTCCAGTACTCTTGCCTGGAAAAATCCTATGGATGGAGGAGCCTGACAGGCTAGAAATTATATAAATATTGAACATGTTAAGGACAAATGACAGTCTTCAATGGAACATGAAATAGCAAACAAATTCAACTATCTAGATAATTTTAACATCACTATCTGAAATCTTTGCTTAATTCCTCAACCATTAGTAAATGTGTTATCCCAGACATCTTTTTATTCTCTGCAAGTTTCTGAGAAAAGATTCAACCAGGGTGTTTTTTGGATTAAGTTGAACGTTTTAGAGAAAACTTTATCTATGCTCTGGCTTTATCATCCTAAATGTAAATTTTAATTTTTTTAATATGACAGAAATATGTTGAATATTAAGATATGAGCAGACTAATTTTCAATAAACTAAACAATGATGTGTCACTGACATAGGATAAATCATCAATATATTTAAAAAAAATTTATGATACTCCACAGAATATGGACAGATAATCATTGAGTCAGAATAGGGTATCTCTGGCAGACATGCACACACACACATATCATTCAGTCCTTTTGCTTCATAGTGCTTTATAGGGTGAATAACCCATGTCCATTAAAAAATAAAGCCAATGCAGTTAATTTAATTTCTTGCTTTCCATATGCTGCCTAAACAGTTGATATGTATATTGTCTCTAAATATTTAGTTTCTGAGAAGGCTGTGAAAACTTGTCATTTAATCAAGTCATTGAAGGTGCCCTAATAATAAAAAGTGCTTTTCTTAGAAGTCCCTGAGATTGCTATGCAGATCCCAGGAAAATAATTTAGTATTCCATAAAATTTTAAAAAGTCCAATAAGTGAGTATGGAAAAGAAAACCCAAATCTTATCAATATCAAGCTCTTTATTTATGATAAGATTATTAATGTAAAATAGTTACTGTGTTATATTTACTTTTGTCCTTTTGTATTCTGAGTTATATTCCTACAGAAAAAGGTGATTTTTAGGCATTCTGGGAATACATTACTTTTATTAGAATAGGCTTTAAAAAATGTTCCTTAATCACTGATTCCTATATGTATATAATTAACAAATAGACTCTCATTCCTCAAATTATCATGTTCAAAGTTGAAGTAAATCCCCCACCCAATAATGTATGACAAAGTGATAACAGGTCTGTGAAAGTATAACAGGAGAATCATATGTATATTTCAGATAAAGAGAGGGCACCTAGGCATGATTCAGAGAAGAACATGAATATCAGTGTGATAGATAAGGAAGAGGTGACAGAGGTATCATATGAATCAGAACAAAGTGAGTTGTGTGATGTTGAGTGTGAGTGTGAAAAAAAAACCCTAGGGGGAAGTAGAAAGTGAAAAAAAAAATCAGATGGATAAGGGACAGGGTATTATTATTATTAAAAATACAATCAAGGTATCTTTTAAACCTCTTTTACCTAGTTGCATAGAATTTCTTATTCCTGGGCATGGGGCAATCTAGGAAATAGAATACTTTTTCTCCCAGTCTGTTTCACTCTATTGCTAAATATAGTATCCTTGTCAAAGTGTGTAAGTTCTAAAGCGTAGCCATTGTATAAATTTTAAACAGCTAATAAATGTTAATTGATGTGATACATTTTATACAACTATCCTCTGAACATTTCAAAACATTTTACAAAATGTTCTTACAAAGCCCCTTTAATTAATATTGGTGCCAGGGATGATCAGACTGAACATTTACTGAGGGGCATCAGTATGAGACATTGCATAGACATATATTTGATCTAATAAAGCAGACAAGGCAATAAAAATGTGAAAATAGGTGATTTACCCAGATGGGATTTACCTGGCATTCACTTCATTTTATATTGAGGATTATGGACCCTCTCTAAGGACTTTGGGGTTCAGGGGGTGAAGCTGCCTTGATTAAATAAAAATGCATGTTAAAACTAGATTTTACAGAAGAAACCAAAGTGTCTGACAATGGAGGAGTAGGCTTCAAGAAGTCAAAAGGGTGGTATGGAGACATAAATACCTGAGGGACACATTAAAAAAAAAAAAATGATTACGATCTTCCTAGAAAGCACTAATAATTCCAAAAGAATGAATAACTTCTCCCTCTCTACTTCTGTCCCTCTACAAGGTCTTCAGACTTTCAGATCCCAGTGAAAAATGTTATCTTATAAATCGTGAGACATATGGTAGCTTTTTGTTTCACTCTCTAACTAAAATTCTATCCTATTGACTCACTGAAGCTTAGTGGATAATAGAGTGTGTGATTACCAGCTCTATAAAAGTTACGCCAAGACTTGAAAGAGTCTTCTTTGTAGATGTTGCTCTCTTCTGAAACATTGTATAGCTGACATTGCTATTTTAAAAACATGTAGTGATGCTTTAAAAATTATCTTGGCCTTTGTCCAGTTCCACATATCTTTAATTATGAAACTCTAGGAGGAATTTAGTATAGGCAGCCCCAAACTCACTAAAATTCTGAGCATCAAAAATTTCTGATAAAATCCAGTTGTTTGAAACACACAAAGAAGACATTTTTCTGAGGAAATTATATATATTGCTTCATATCTCTCAGAATAATACACAAAAAATCCTTTCAGTTTATGATGCCACTAAAATTGAGTTACCATTTAAAACTTAGTCACAATTTAAATGTTGGTCTCTATGCAAGATCATGCCCAATATTTTTCAGCTTGAGACATTATGAATGATATTTCCCTTTCTTTCCCATATTTCTCTTTTTGAGTATACTTTAGGAAAAGAAAGAGTTTCCTTGAAGCTCCTGAAATACAGAGTCAGATCTATTTCCAGAAATTTTGTAAAGAAAAGGGGTTTTTGATAGCCCATACGGAAAATTCAATCCCCAGTTAGGGTGCTGTCTAGAGAGCATAATCATTAATTGTGTATTTGTGGCCTGTGGATGGATTACTTACAGTAAAGTAAACATCTGATATGTGCATGGAATAGTGTGAAGGTGATGCATATATCCATATGCTTTTTATTTAGGAAATTATGTGTTTTGATTTCATTGATTTTTTTATATGTGAGTTTTAGATGTGTTAAATATCAGTCAACATTTATTTAGTGTGCTCCTGTTGAATAGAAATCAGTGGGTAATATGGTGAATTCAAAAAAGAAAAATAAATGATTAGACCTAATTCCTGTCTAAAGGCAGATGCCACATATATGATTAATGATAAAATATATTTAATTTTAAATATCAAACAATGTATTTGGCATTATAAACTGTAAAGATTCCAAGCCAGAAGGTATTACTTTTATTTGAAATGATCAAAGAAGAATACATGGAGAAGGTGAAAGTGCAATTGAAAATATTTAAGAAAACATGAGGTGCAGTAGATATGAGTATTTTGAATTTAGTTTTGATTTTTAGAAGTTATTCAAAAAATGAAAGAAGGGTAGATTAAAATAATTCAGAAAAGAATAGAAGGGAACATTTTGAATTTTCTTTCTTTTCTGTTCTTTAGTCTTAGATAATTAAAAATATTCAAAAGAGAGTTCTCCAAATTTTACCATAGTAATTTAACATTCTGAATACAAATATGCTGAGTCAGTATCACAGTTTTTTAATTAACTGTAACAACTAATTGGATTTTTTTTCCAAATAAGTGAGAATGGTTATTTAGCCTGTTTCTGATAGTGTGTGATTGATACAAAGATGTAAAGAGACAAGCTATTCTTCTGATTTATTAGTTATGAAATAGACCTATTTAGTCTATAGTGTCTCAAAGAGTTGGACACAACTGAAGCACCTTAGCATGCACACACAGGAGTATTTAAAGAATTTATCTGAAAGTAGAAGTGGAAAAACTTAGACTCTCAGGAAAAAAAAAATTACACACACATCACAAAAATTACGAGTTAATAAAATTTATTTTTTATTTATGTCATGAGCTGCTCCATTCAAATCAAAAGCTTTTTTTTTCCAGAAAAGTTTAAAAGTGAATTAAATGTATTTCTAATATTTAAAGCTTTGCTTTCCTTTAATTTTACTTAAAAAAAATACTTATTTTTATTGGAGGTTAATTGCTTTACAATACTGTAGTGGTTTTTGCGATATATTGACATGAATCAGCCATGGGTCTACATGTGCTCCCCCTCCTGAACCCCCCTCCCACCTCCCTCCCCATCCCATCCCTCTGGGGCTATTGCAAGTAAAGCCACTAAGTATGCAGGTGTTTGTGTGAACATAAATTCTCTGCAAAATAATGTCTAAGTTTGCAATTACCAAGTCCTGTGATAGTTGCATGTTTAGTTGTATAGGAAACCTCACAACACACTTTATTAGATTGACTATGCGATTTTAGATTTTCACCAACAGTATGTGAGTGATTTAGGTTCTCTCTATCATTGCCAGTAGTTGGTTTTGCATGCATGCACGCTAAGTCACTTAAGTCGTATAGGACTCTTTGCGACTCTATGGACTGTGGCCTGCCAGATTCTCTGTCCATGGGATTTTCCAGGCAAGAATACTGGAGTGGGTTGCCATGCCCTCCTCTAAGAGATCTTCCCGTTCCATGAACCAAAACCACATCTCTTACATCTCCTGCATTGGAAGGCGAGTTCTTTACCACTAATGCCACCTGGAAAGCCCATTTGGTTTTATCAGTATTTTTAAATCGATTAATTTTGTCTTGTGTGTTGGTATTCTTCAGTTGCTCAGTCATATCTGACTCTTTGCAACCCCATGGACTGCATCATGCCAGGCTTCCCTGTCTTTCACCATCTCCTGAGTTGGAACTTACTCAAACTCATGTCCATTGAGTGGATGATACCATCCAGTAATCTCTTCCTCTGTCCTCCCCTTCTCCTCCTGACTTCAATCTTTTCCATCATCAGAGTCTTTTCTGATGAGTTGGCTCTTCACATAAGGTGACCAAAGTATTGGAGGTTCAGGTTCAGCTTCACCATCAGTCCTTCTGATGAATATTCAGAATTGATTTCCTTTAGGAGTAACTGGTTTGACCTCATTGAAGTCCAAGGGACTCTCAAGAGTATTCTCTAACACCACAGTTCAAAAGCATCAATTATTCATCACTCAGCCTTCTTTACAGTCCAACTCTCACATCCCTACATGACTACTGGAAGCTTTGACTACATAGCTTTGACTATTTGGCAAAGTAATGTCTCTGCTTTTTAATATGCTGTCTCGGTTTGTCACAGCTTTTCTTCCAAGGAGGAAGCCTCTTTTAATTTCATGACTGTAGTCAACATCTCCAGTGATTTTGGAGCCCACAAAAATAAAATCTCTCACTGCTTCCATTGTTTCCCATCTATTTGCCAAGAAGTGATAGGATTGGATGCCATGATCCTAGTTTTTTTGAATGTTGAGTTCTAAGCCAGCTTTTTCACTTTTCACTTTCATGTTCATCAAGAGGCTCTAGTTCCTCTTTGCTTTCTGCCATAGGGTAGTGTCACATGCATATCTGAGGTTATTGATATTTCTCCTGACAATCTTGATTCCAGCTTGTGCTTTATCCAGCCCAGCATTTTGCATGATGTACTCGAATATAAGTTAAATAAGCAAGGTGACAACATACAGCCTTGACATACTCCTTTTCCAATTTGGAACCAGTCCGTTGTTCCATGTCCATTTCTAACTGTTGCTTCTTGACCTGCATACAGATTTCGCAGGAGGCAGGTACGGTTTTCTGGTATTCCCATCTCTTGAAGAATTTTCTGGTTTGTTGTGATCCATATAGTCAAAGGTTTTAGCATAGTCAAGGAAGGAAAAGTAGATGTTCTTCTGGATTTCTCTTCCTTTTTCTGTGATCCAACAGATGTTGGCAATTTGACCTTTGGTTCCTCTGCCTTTTCTGAATACAGCTGGAATATATGGAAGTTCTCAGTTCATGTACAGTTGAAGCCTGGCTTGGAGAATTTTGAGCATTACCTTGCTAGCACATGAAAATAGCAATTGTACAGTAGTTTGAATATTCTCTGGCATTGCCCTTTTTTGGGATTGTATTAAATACTGACCTTTTCCAGTCTTGCGGCCAGTGCTGAGTCTTCCAAACTTGCTGGCATATTGAATGCAGCACTTTGATATCACCATCTTATAGGATTCTAAATAGCTCAGCTGAAATTCCATCACCTCCACTAGCTTTGTTCATAGTGGTGTTTCCTAAGGCCCACTTGAGTCTGCATTCCAAGATGTCTGGCTCTAGGTGACTGATCATACCCTCATGGTTAGTTGGGTCATTAAAGTCTTTTTGTATAGGTCTGTGTATTCTTGCCACCTCTTCTTAATATCTTCTGCTTCTGTTAGGTCCATACCATTTCTGCCCTTTATTGTGCCCATCTTTGCTTAAAATGTTCCGTTGTTATCTCTAATTTTCTTGAAGAGATCCCTAGTCTTTCCCTTTCTATTGTTTTCCTCTATTTCTTTGCATTGATCACCTACGGTGGTTTTCTTCTCTGTCCTTGCTTTTCTTTTGAATTCTGCATCCAGATGGGTATATCTTTCCTTTTCTTCTTTGCCTTTTGCTTCTCTTCTTTTCTCAGCTATTTGTAAGGTCTCATCAGACAACCATTTTGCCTCTTTTTTTTTTTTTTTTAATTTTAGGCAGTTATTTTGCTAAGTCCCTCTCTTCAAATACATTCCTGTTATATTCCAAGAAATTTAAGAAATGATATGTCCACAGACTCTGATTATAATCTGTTGTTTCAGGCTGAGTTCTGAATTTAGTAAAATGTCTTTACTCTCCCTGTGACCTCACTGTACATGGTATTGGTTTTTGGGAATGTTTGGTATCTCTCATTATGTTTATAGTTCCATTTCATTTCTACTTATCTTCCCAGAACTTTCTCATATTTTACTACAGTCATGGGAAAGACAATGCCTCGATATATAAGAAGACCTTACACCTCACTTAGAGAAGTAAAACAGATTGATTGTATAGTGTAATATAATTTCTATTAGATATAACTGTTCTGAGAGCACCATTACCAGCTATGGATAGCTTCATGATGAGTTCTTCTCTTCCCATTTTGAGCAGATCAGCTTCTGCCAAAGATAGCACTGTATATCATGTCCTTTCTCCCTGGAGTTCTAGTTTATCTCTCAGACTCCTCTCACTACAAATAAGCACAGACTCCATGCATTCTGAATGGTTCTTTGTACTCTGCTCATAATTTTGCTGTGAGCAAAACGGACTCACAATTGCACACAAACTTTCTAAGCCCAAGAAATATTTTCCAGAGAAAAACCAAATTAAACTGTTTGTCCTTTTTTTCTTTTTTAATCAACAGTTTTTGGAGAAGCAACAATGTTTATACAGGTTTCCAAAAACTCTCTCTCACACACACACACACACACACACACACACATTATTAAGCAGAATGTTTAGTTTTACACACTAAACCATTTATTTATAGTAGTTTTAGAAATTTTACCAAATGAACAGATCTATTTGAGGATCAACTGAGTTTCAATATTGCAAGTCCTAGTTTAAAACTAAGCTAACAACAAATTTAAAGTTTACATGCAAAATATACAGTGTAAATTCCCTTTAAACATATGCATATCTAGATATTCACAAACTATTTTCAGGACTTCCTCTTTTTCTCTTACCCTTGACTTGGCTCATCTTGGCATGGCTTAATTCATAGATTTAGTCTCTCCACAAAGATATAGTGTCTCTCTGGGTGTTAACAATTTACCTGATTTTATAGCCTTTGATACCAGTAAAGAAATATTATAGATTCTAATCAAAGGAAGGACTCATTAGATGGAAACTTGAACCATACTGGTGGCCAAGATGATAAGACTCCTTGAATGTTTATCCCAGGGTCAAAAGTAAGATCCCCTGGAAAAGGAAATGGCAACCCACTCGAGTATTCATGCCTAGTAAATCTCATAGACAGAGGAGCCTGGTGTGCTACAGTTCATGGGGTCTCAAAGAGTTGGATATGACTTAAAAACTCAACAACAGCAAGAAAGATCCATTACCGAGTCACTGGAATCAGGGCTTCATGCATACTTTAACCATATGGGCTTGAAAAAATTGTCAAATCAAGGAAAAATAGATATCCATAGAATTTGATTCTGGGAAAACAAAATATGTAAGTACAGTCCAATTTCATGATTTTCCAAAATGAATAAGAGATTCAAAAATTAATTAAATTCCTTATTCCTGCAAAACAGAAACTCTCTCAACTTTAAAATTGAATCTTCACTCCCCATACTTTACCTGTTCCACTGATGTTTCAGAGATTTTACCACTAATGTTTGTAGAGTTCATGCTCAGTATAGTATTTTTTCTTCTCTCATTTCAATAATCTATGCAGAAAAAAGATATTTCTCAAGCAAACAGTGTAAGGAAGGAAGGACAATATTGAGATGAAGGTAAGAAAGATTTCACACATTCTTCCATAGCCTGCCTTTGGAGAATTTCACCATTCCTTATTTGTGATTTCATTCAAGATAATGAGTCATGCAATAGGAAGCATTTTTTTTTTTTTTCAAAGAAAGAACTGAATTAATGCAAGGCATTACATGCTTGAAAATTATTGGAAAATCTGGAGAAAAAATTCAAATGGCTACCAATGGATTAGTGATTTCTACTACACACTAACACCTTGATTTTATTTATTTTACTGTTTTAGATATCTCTTTTAATTTTTGAAATTTTTTGTTGAGGTATAGTTGATTTACCATGTTATGTTAGTTTCTGGTGTACAGCAATATAATTCAGTTATATCTACATATCATCTGTCTATATATATTTTTTCTTCTATGCCCTTCCATTAAGATATTGAATATAGGTCCCTGTGCAGTAAGACCCTGTCATTTGTCTATTTTATATAGTAGTTTGTATCTGCTAAATTGCATACATCTGATTTATCTCCCCATGCTTTGGTGACCATATTTTATTTTATTTTCTATGTCTATGGATCTGTTCCTTTTTTAAAAAATAAGTTCATTTGTATCATATTTTAGATCCCACATACGAGTAATATCATATGATATTTGTCTTTCTCTGTCTGACAGTTCACTTAGCATGATAATCTCTAGGTCTATCCATGTTGCTGCAAATATCATTATTTCATTCTTTTTAATGACTGAGCAGGCTTCCATTGCACAAGTGTGCCACATCTTGTTTATTGATTTCTCTCTTGATGGACATTTTGGTTGTTTCCATGTCTTTTCTACTGAACATTGGAGTGCATGTATTTTTTCAAATTAGACTTTTCTCCAGCTTTACGCCCAGGAATGGTATTCTTGGATCATGCAGTAGCTCTAGCTTTAGTTTTTAAAGAACCTCCATACTGTTTTCTGTACTGGCTCACTAATTTACATTCCCACTAACAGTACAGAAGTGTCCCCCTTTTCTCCACACCCTCTCCAGGGTTTATTTTCTGTAGAATTTTTGATAATGACCATCCTGACTGGTGTGAGGTGTTACCTCATTGTAGTTTTGATTTGCATTTCTCTGATAATTAGCAATGTTAGCATCTTTTCACTTGCCTATTAGCCATCTCTCTGTCAGGCTTCCCAGGAATCACAGTGGTAAAGAATCCATCTGCCAGTGGCAGAAACAAAGGAAACACAGGTTCAATCATTCGTGGAGGAAATGGCAACCCACTCCAGTATTTTCTCTAAAAAATTTAATGGACAAAAGAGCCTGAGACCATGGGGTCTTAAACAATTGGATATGACTAAGCATGCACACACACACACACACACACACACCTCTCTGTCTTCTTTGGAGAAATGTCTATCGAGGTCTTCTGCCCATTTTTTCAACCAGGTTCTTTGTCTTTTGTTGTTGTTGTTATTGAGCTGTATGAGCTGTTTGTATATTTTCAAAATTAAGTTCTTGCTGGGTTGCATCATTTGTAAATATTTTCTCGCACTCTGTAGGCTGACTTGAGATTTGTTTATGGTTTCCTTTGCTGTGCAAAAGCTTAAAAATTTGATTAGATACCATTAGTTTATTTTTTATTTTATTTCTATTGCTGTGGGAGACTGAACTAAGAAAACACTGGTACAATTTATGTCAAATAGTTTTGCCTGTGATCTCTCCTAGGAGTTTTATAGTGTCCTCTTATGTATGTAACCCTTTAAGCCATTTTGAGTTTATTTGCATGGATAGTATGAGGGACTGTTCTAACTTCATTGATTTAATGAGGCTGTGCAGCTTTGCTAAAACCATTGCCAAAAACACTGACAAATTATAAATAAATTTTTTAAAAATGTAAAAGTTAAAGAAAAAGGCACATATCTAATGGCAGAAAAGATAAAAACAAAGAGTTAGTTACATGGGAAACCCCATAAGGCTATAAGCTTATTTCTCTCAGTTCAGTTCAGTTCAGTCGCTCAGTCAAGTCTGACTCTTTGCAACCCGATGGACTGCAGCACGCCAGACCTCCCTGTTCATCAATAACTCCAGGAGTTTACCCAAACTGACATCCATTTAGTACATGATTCCATCCAACCATCTCATCCTCTGTCATCCCCTTCTCCTCCCGCTTTCAATCCTTCCCAGCATCAGGGTCTTTTCAAATGAGTCAGTTCTTCATATCAGGTAGGCAAAGTATTGGACTTTCAGCTTCAACATCAATCCTTCCAGTGAGCACTCAGGACCGATCTCCTTTAGGATGGACTGGTTCGATCTCCTTACAGTCCCAGGGACTCTCAAAAGTCTCCTCCATCACCACAGTTCAAAAGCATCAGTTTGTCAGCGCTCAGCTTTCTTTATATTCCAACTTTCACATTCATTTATGACTACTGGAAAACCCATAGCCTTGACGGGAAATAACTTTGTTGGCAAAGTAATGTCTCTACTTTTTGATATGCTGTCTAAGTTGGTCATAACTTTCCTTACAAGGAGGAAATGTCTTTTAATTTCATGGCTTCAGTCACCAACTGCAGTGATTTTCGAGCCCCCCAAGAAAAGTCTGCCACTGTTTCCACTGTTTTGATCTTAGTTTTCTGAATGTTCAGTTTTAAGCCAACTTTTTCACTCTCCTCTTTCACTTTCATCAAGAGGCTCTTTAGTTCTTCTTTACTTTCTGCCATAAGGGTGGTGCCATCTGCATATCTGACATTATTGATATTTCTCCTGGAAATCTTGATTCCAGCTTGTGCTTTATCCAGCCCAGCATTTCTCATGATGTACTCAGCACATAAGTTAAATAAGCAGGGTGACAATATACAGCCTTGATGTACTCCTTTTTCTATTTGGAATCAGTCTGTTTTACCATGTTCAGTTCTAATTATTGCTTGCTGACCTTGACCTACAGACAGATATCTCAAGAGGCAGGTCAGGTGTTCTGGGTGTTCCCATCTCTTTAAGAATTTTCCACAGTCCATTGTGATCCACACAGTCAAAAGCTTTGGTATATTCAATCAAGGAGAAATATATATTTCTCTGGAACTCTCTTGCTTTTTCGATGATCTAGCAGATGTTGACAATTTGATCTCTGGTTCCTCTGCCTTTTCTAAAACCAGCTTGAAGATTTGGAAGTTCACAGTTCATGTATTGTTGAAGCCTGGCTTGGAGGATTTTGAGCATTAATTTACTAGTGTGTGAGATGAATGCAATTGTCCTGTAGTTTGAATATTCTTTGGAATTGCCTTTATTTGGGATTGGAATGAAAACTGACTTTTTCCAGTCCTGTTGCTACTGCTAAGTTTTCTGAATTTGCTGGCATATTTAGTGAAGCACTTTAACCGCATCATCTGTGAGGATTTGAAATAGCTCAACTGGAATTCCATCACCTCCACTAGCTTTGTTTACAGTGATGCTTCCTAAGGCCCACTTGACTTCACATTCCAGGATGTCTGGCTCTAGGTGAGTGATCACACCATCGTGACTATCTGGTCTGTGAAGATCGTTTTTGTACAGTTCTTCTGTGTATTCTTGCCATTTTTTCTTATTATCTTCTGCTTCTTTTTAGGTCCATACCATTTCTGTCCTTTATTGAGCCCATCTTTACATGAAATGTTCCCTTGGTATCTCTAATTTTCTTGAAGAGATCTCTAGTATTTCCCATTCTACTGTTTTCCTCTATTTCTTTGCACAGATCACTGAGGAAGGCTTTCTTATCTCTCTTTGCTATTCTTTAGAACTCTGTATTCAAATGGGTATATTTTCTTTTCTTCTTTGCTTTTCACTTCTCTTCTTTTCACAGATACTTGTTAGGCCTCCTCAGGCAGCCATTTTGCTTTTTTGCATTTCTTTTTCTTGGGGATGATCTTGCTCCCTGTCTCCTGTACAATGTCATGAACCTCTGTAAATAGTTCATCAGACACTCTGTCTATCAGATCTAGTCCCTTAAATCTATTTGTCATTTCCACTGTATAATCATAAGTGATTTGATTTAGGTCATACCTTAATAGTCTAATGGTTTCCCCCACTTTCTTCAGTTTAAGTCTGAACATGTCCATAAGGAGTTCATGATCTGAGCCACAGTCAGCTCCCCATCTTTTTTTTTTTTTTTTTTTTTTTTTTGCTTACTGTATAGAGCTGCTCCATCTTTGGCTGCAAAGACTATAATCAATCTGATTTCAGTGTTGACCATCTGGTGATGTCCATGTGTAGAGTCTTCTCTTGTGTTGTTGAAAGAGGGTGTTTGTTATGATCAGTGTGTTCTCTTGGCAAAACTCTATTAGCCTTTACCCTGCTTCATTCTGTACTCCAAGGTCAAATTTGCCTGTTACTCCATGTGTTTCTTGACATCCTCCTTTTACATTCCATTCCCATAATTCCATTCTAGTCCATATAATTTCATTATAATGGAAATGTTATATTTGGGTGCATTAGTTCTAAAAGATCTTGTACCTCTTCATAGAACCATTCAGCCTCAGCTTCTTCAGCATTACTGGTTGGGGATAGCCTTGGGTTACCATGATATTGAATGTTTTGCCTTGGAAATGAACAGAGATCATTCTGTCTTACTAGTGCTTTAATTTTGATCTGGAAGAGAAGATGCTAACATCTTGTTTAGACCCCTTAGCTGTCCACACTTGTGAGATTGATGGATTCTGCCTCAACTGCCTCAAGATACTCTTGAAGCTGGAGTCTAGCCTTCAGAGCATTGTGGGGAGCCCCTGATAGTTATATAATTTCTGGCTATAAGTAACTGCAGCATGATAATGATCGGTACCTCAACTCATCTTCCACAGCTTTAACAAAGTTCTTTCATTTAGTTCAGCTCTGTTCAGTCACTTGTTCATGTTCGACTCATTGTGATCCCATGGACTGCAGCATGCCAGGCTTCCCTGACCATCACCAACTCCTGGAGCTTGCTCAAACTCATGTACATCAAGTGCATCAATTCTTCAGTATTCAGCCTTCTTTACCGTCCAACTCACATTCATACATGACTATGGCAAAAACAATAGCTTTGACTATACAGACCTTTGTCGGCAAAGTAATATCTCTGCTTTTTAGCAACCTGTCTAGGTTTGTCAAAGTTTTTCTTCCAAGAAGTGAGTGTCTTTTACTTTCATGGCTGCAATTCACTATCTGCAGTGATTTTGGAGGCCCAGAAAATGAAGTCTGTCACTGTTTCCATTGTTTCCTCATCTATTTGTCATTGAGTGATGGCACTGGATGCGATAATCTTAGTTTTTTGAATATTGAGTTTTAAGTCAGCTTTTTCAGTTTCCTCTTTCACTTTTATTGAGAGGCTCTTTAGTTTCTCTTTGCTTTTTGCCATAAGGGTGGTGTCATATGCATATCTGAGGTTATTGATATTTTTCCTGGCAATCTTGATTCCAGTTTGTGTTTCATCCAGCCAAGCATTTTGCATGATGTTCATTGCATTAGAAATTAAATAAGCAGGGTGACAATATACAGCCTTGACATACTCCTTTTCTAATTTGGAACCATCCCTTTGTTCCATGTCCAGTTCTATCTCTTGCTCCTTGACCTGCATACAGATTTCTCAGGAGACAGGTAAAGTGGTCTGGTTTAAGTTTTCCACAGTTTTTTGTGATCCACACAGTCAAATGCTTTAGAATAGTCAGTAAAGGAGAAGTAGATGTTTTCCTGGAATCCTTTTTCCTTTTTTCAATGATCCACAGATGTTGGCAATTTGACCTCCGGTTCTTCTGCCTTTTCTAAATCCAGCTTGAACGTTTGGAAGTTCTCAGTTCATATTCCGTTAAATCTTGGCTTGGAGAATTTTGAGCAGTACTTTACTAGCATGTGAGATGAGTGCAATTGTGTGGTAGTCTGAACATTCTTTGGTATTGCCTTTTTTTGGATTTGCAATGAAAACTGACCTTTTCCAATCCCATGGCCACTGACGAGTTTTCCAAATTTGCTGGCATATTAATGTAGCACTTTCACAGCATCATCTTTTAGGATTTGAAATAGATCATCTGGAATTCCATCACCTCCACTAGCTTTGTTCATAGTGATGCTTCCTATGGCACACTTGACTTCATAGTCTAAGTTGTCTGGCTCTAGGTGAACGATCACACTGTTGTGGTTATCTGGGTCATGAAGATCTTTTTGTACAGTTTCTGTGTATTCTTTCCACCTCTTCTTCATATTTTCTGCTTCTGTTAGGCCCTCTTCTTATTATCTTCTGTTTCTGTTAGGTCCATGCCTTTTGTGTCCTTTATTGTGCCCATATTTGCATGAAATGTTCCCTTTTTATCTCTAATTTTATTGCAGAGATATCTAGTCTTTCCCAATCTATTGTTTTCCTCTATTTCTTTGCATTGATCACTTAGGAAAGCTTTTTTCTCTCTTCTTGTTTTTCTCTGGAACTCTGCATTCAAATGTATATAACTTTCCTTTTCTCCTCTCCTTGCTAAAATCTAAATTGAATCTGTAACTCTAGCTTCAAGAAAGTCTAAATTCTATAAGATGCTTTTATCCATATCTCAAAATACTGAAAGGCTGGTATAGAGGTTCATGAGTACTAGTCAAACATACAATATGCAATACAATTAAATATATGTGTTTATGTGCATATATACATAATATATACACATATGTAATACATTTTCAGTGCTGTTGGGAAAATAATTTCAATTAATGACATTAAGGTAAATGTATTTTAATATTTTTATGTACAGCTTCAGGACATATATTAGTTTTTATTTTATTTATAAAGAGACATAAAATCTTTAGTCAATATAATTTGCTATGCACTGTGTAACAAATAGTTATTTTTGAAACTCTCCTCCATTCACTATTGCCACTTCTATGAGGAGACATAAGAGAGAAAACAGCATAATGATGCTGGACATCATTTTATGGCACTGTACTTGAGATTGATCTAAAATCACAGCAATTTTTGAATCAGTACTTTAAAAACTCAGAAGATTTTCCTGTGGAAGCAATCTATATATTGTTTCTCACGTATGTCTTTTCTCTAGGCTCACACAAGAAGCCATAGTGATTAGTTCTCACATTTTTATTCTTATTCTCTAGTGCAAAATAAATTGTCTTGATGGACTTCATGAATTTTTTTTTCTCTTTCTTTCCTTTTTTTTTTAATTTTTAAAAGAAACTTCAGCATAACAGAGAATAAGAGTGTTTTGTAATCGATGAACTGACTAATACTGTTTCTTCATACAAAGAGGCATTCTTGACAAGTTGTATACTATTTATACTTGCTTTGCAGTCTATCCATAAGATTAAGTTTAGGAAGAAAAAGAAAAATGGATTATTATTTTGTAGGAGAATCAAAGGTTTCATTAATGTACAGCAATCAATGTCTTCACTGGCATTCTGGAGTTAAAAGTATTTAAGATTTCAACCTGATATTCAAGCTGTCTTATACTCTGTCTGATTCATTGTGGCAGTTGAAAGAAACCTGTTTTGAAGCACAGTTACTTGACATTGATATTTAATTTTATATATTTATTCTCTTCAGTAAAACTATGTTGCTGAATGTTTAAACCAGAATGCATGGTCTTTTAGGTCTTCTAAAATTTCTTATCCACAGTGTTTCAGCTGGGATACTCAAGGAGTAATGTTGATAATGTACATTTTTCTTAGTGGATGAACTGAATACAAACATAAAAAAGAGAATGTAATGAAAATTGTGGAGAAAGTTACCAATAGGTTAAAGCATGTGAACTGGTTATTTAAAGGCATTAAAATTTACCCACTTTAGCCAAATTTAAGCAACAGAAAAATTTCTAACAAAGACACTATTTTTTTCAGAAAAGTTCATCAAATTTTTATCACTTAACATTATTTTCTATTAATAATTAGTCTTTTAATTATGATACCTTCCATTCTCAAGTAGAAATATTTTGAGATATTTAAGGTGTATATTTAAGAGATATACACCATAATGGAAATGTCTTGAAAACAGAATTATTTTCTCAATGCATTTCAGAGTAATAATTTGATTTGCATCATCTCTTTCTTAACTTGCCACATGATTAAAAAGATATTAACTCATTTATTTTGATTATATATGAAATCTGTTTCAGTCAAGAACATGAGATGACTTTCCTTTGGAAAAAGAAAAGGAAAATAGGCTCTGCTTCATAGTATCAGCTATAATGTTTAAGTGAGATATGAGGAAGCTGACAATAGAAAGATGATAAAACTAAAAAAAGAAAAAAACTAAATCAAGTTTGTACACAAAGGACATTAAAATCCCAGAATCCTCCCATTTCCAAAGCCAGTTAATTATGAGGCAAATTCTTCTGGTTGCTGTATATCAAGAAGAATTTTTAACATGAGGAAAAGAGTCCTAAGCCATAGAAAGAGCCATTTGCACCAGTGTTTCTTTTCTTCTTTCTTTTTTCTTTTTGCATTTTGCTTTAATGCTAGTTCCTCCTTTCTATCATGAATAATCTTTCATCTTCACTCTACCTATATTACAGGCAAAGAAAAATCAATATGGATGACAGCAGTGGAATATCATTACAGATGGGTAGCCTAAAGGAGAATTTCATAAAATACATATCATAGACTGGCATTGGTATTTTCAATAATAGAGCTCATAATAACTAGCCAAAGTTTCCAGCAATTCAGGTCTACATTTAAATTTCAATTCTCTATTTTTCCCAAATTACTCCTATTTACTTACTAAGTAAATATACCTTTTATTACTCATTGATTAATACCAAGTATAAAAAAATTAAAAATATTTGAAATATATTTTGAACTTCATTGGTCCACATTGAAGTTTTATTTGCTCTTGGATGTTATCTTATGGT
Organism: Odocoileus virginianus; assembly: GCF_023699985.2. Lineage (NCBI taxonomy): Eukaryota > Metazoa > Chordata > Mammalia > Artiodactyla > Cervidae > Odocoileus > Odocoileus virginianus. The sequence continues at coordinate 22,458,924 of NC_069698.1, forward strand.
TTGATATAATTGAGTTATAACTTCACATATTTAAAAATCACTGACATTTATATTTTCTCAATGAAATGAATGTCAGAAAAACTTAGGAATTTTTCCACTTTCATAAATTCCAGGGTTTCCTAGATATTTATCCATACAGTCTAACTTCTGCAGTAGCTGTTACCGAAATCTAAAAGCTTGGGAATAAAGTGGAAAGATCAGAATGAGACTCACTTGTACTTCAGTAATTGGTAGAGAAATGAACATCTCCTCACTTTCAATTTGGGCTACCCTAGTAGCTCAGTTGGTAAAAGAATCCATGTGCAAGACGAATGGATAAGGAATTTGTGGTACGTATATACAATGGAATATTACTTATCTATAAAAAAGAACATATTTGAGTCAGTTCTAATGAGGTGGATGAAACTGGAGCCTATTATGCATTGAAGTCATAAAGAGAAACACCAATACAGTATATTAATACTTATATATGGAATTTAGAAAGACAGCCTTATATGCAAGACAGCAAAAGAGACACAGATATAAAGCACAGAATTTTGGACTTTGTGGGAGAAGGCAAAGTTGGGATGATTTGAGAGGATAACATTGAAACATATATTACCATATGTAAAATAGATATCCAGTGTATGTTCGATGCATGAAGCAAAGGACTTAAAGCCAGTGCTCTGTAACAACACAGAGGGATGGAATGGAGAGGGAGGTGGGAGGGGGGTTTGGGATGGGGGGACACATGTACACCTGTGGCTGATTCATGTCCGTGTATGGCAAAAACTACCACAATACTGTAAAGTAATTGGCCTCCAATTAAAATAATAATTTAAATTAATTAATTAATTAATTTAAAGTATTATAATTTAATTATAAATACATTTATAATAAATTAATTGAATAAATAAAAGTAAATAAATCAATTAAAATAATTTTAAAAAGAAGAGTTAAAGACAGAGACTGTCTTCCAAATCAAATACGTTCTGCTCCAGAATGAACACAGAGCCAATAAGAATAGTTCTTGAAAACAAGTAAACTTTCCAGAGTCAAAAAAAAAAAAAAGAATCCACCTGCAATGTGGAAGACCTGGGTTTGATCCCTGGATTGGGACGATCCCCTGGAGGAGGGCATGGCAACTCATTCACTCGCGTATTCCTTCTTTTTTTTTTTTATCATAGGACTTCAGTTTCTTTTTTATTTATTTATTTATTTTTCATTTATTTTTATTAGTTGGAGGCTAATTACTTCACAACATTGCAGTGGGTTTTGTCATACATTGACATGAATCAGCCATGGAGTTACATGTCAGTTGCGTATTCTTGCCTGGAGAATCTCCATGGACAGGGGAACCTGGCAGGCGACAGTCTGTGGGGTCGCAGAGAGTCGTGCAACTAAGCATAGCACAGCACTTTCAATTTAAAGACAAACAATTTAATTTCTGCATATCTTATTAAGAAACATTTACTTCTAATTTAGTTTAAAATTATTTTTATAGAGAAAGTCTGAAGATTGCAGAGAAATATCTCTCTATGTATGCTAAGTTGCTTCAGTCGTGTCTGACTTTTTGCAACCCCATGGACTGTAGCCCACGAGGCTTCTCTGTTCATGAGGTTTTCCAGACAATAAAACTGGAATGGATAGCCATGTCCTCCTCCCGGAGATATTCCCAAACCAGGGACCGAATCTACATCTCTTAAGTCTCCTACATTGGCACTTAGGTTCTTTATCATTATCTGTCTGTAAATACATATTCATCAATTTATCTACTTATGTAATCTTAACTGAAAATATGATTAAAGCATATATTGATTACCTTGGAGAAGTTTTTAATAGATTTAAAAACTTAAGACACTCAAACTAGGTTTTTAACTGGTAACTTCTAACCACATAAAGTCAAAAAACATTTTGTAAGATTTCATTTTTTCTCATCAGTCTTATGTGTTCATTATCAAATAGGTGTGATCATGCTATATATATGAAATTTGAAGCCTTATTATTCACTTAACTTTCAATTATAATTGTTTCTCAAATCATTAACTACACAAAATTGTTTTCTAGGAACAGAGCACTAAAAACTGTTAAGCACAAATATGTTCATCAGAGTATCTACAGAATGTCAATTGCTACATAGCATTGTTATGAACTCTGAGCATGTTGTTCACTGGAAAACTTTCTAGACAGGGAGGGCATCAGGAAACTCAGGTTTTGAATTAACTGTCTCTCGATTAGTGAGTTCTATATTTCTACATCTAAGTGCTGATGTTGACTACTGTGATAACCATCACTATTACTTTGGAGTCTGTATTTACATAGTTATACTTGTTTAACATAATTTTTCTCTTCTGTCTTCCTTTCTTCTTTCTTTCCTTCCTTCCACAGCTAATTCATTTACCCAAACATCCATGGACTAATTTAATCATTCTTTTATACATTGAAAAAAGAAGACTGTCATCTACTAATTTCCAGGCATTTGTCCTAGGTTCTGGGAATAAAAAAGTGAAGCCACTCAGTCGTGTCCGACTCTTTGTGACCCCACAGACTGTAGCCTGCCGGGCTCCTCCATCTACAGGATTCTCTAGGCAAGAATACTGGAGTGGGTTGCCATGAGCCAAAACAGAAAGGTCCTTACCTTTGTGGATCTTACTATCTATAGTGAGGGAGAAACTACAAATAATTATTCTCTGGAAAATGTATTGAGATGTATTGAACTAGATTAAAAGTGCATGAGAACACAATAGTTAAAAGTCTGTTGAGAAGAACCAGTTTGCCCAGCCATTGTGCATCTGTTTCTCTGATGTAATTAACAATGCCCTTTCACTCTCAGAAAAGTCACTCTCAAAATATTTAGGTAATAGACGATATAGGGACAGCACACATCTGAATTTTACAAGGTAGCAGCCCTCTACCTCCTACTCCTTATTTTACCAATAAAGAAAATAATATTCTGATTGCTTTGATGATGTCCCTATGATAAAATACCAATCAATGATAGAAATGCTCAGCTTCATGGGACAGGCAAAACTGGACTTAGAGTGACATAGAACATGGATGAGAAATTATTCCCTAAGCCTCAGAGTCATGATCATGTGAATTCTAATATCTTCCTCAAAGAGTGTTTTAAAACTTAAAAGAAATAATGTTCTTAACAAGCCTAGAACAGTGGTCTTAAAGTGAGCTCAAACAATGTCAATCCCTCTGTTAGAAGAGCAAGTGTTCTCACCCACTGACTTGTTTAAACTTCATTTAATTGTTTATTTTTAATGCCAAAAATATTGTGCTTTGGGGTATAGCCAATTAACAATGTTGTGATAGTTCCAGGTGAACCATGAAGGGACTCAGCCATACGTATACATGTATCCATTCTCCCCCAAAAACCCTCCCATCCAGACTAGCACATAACATTGAGCAGAGTTCCATGTGCTATACAATACATTTTATTGGTTATCCATTTTAAATATAGCAGTGTGTATGTCATTTTCCCAAAATCCTTAACTATCCCTTCCTCCTGACAACCATGAGTTCATTTTCTAATAATCAGAAGTCGAATAATCAAAAGATAGTATAGACAGGTTTCATACATGAAAAGAGGACTAATGTGAACCTGAGAGACTGACATGGTTATCTTTCAAAGTCTGCTATACCCAGGAGAGGTTTAATCACTAACCCTGTTTATATTATGACTTCTAGCTAGAAGTTCAAGGAAGAAGTTAGGCAATAGTTTACTACAGTAGTGAAAATGCTGTCAAATATTTCAGGTGAAGAAAAATGGGGATAATGCATGTTTTATGGATATGGGAACAGATAAAAACCAGTTTAAACTCTTCATCTGCTTTGGTGGTATTTATAAAATATATGTCCTAGACAAGTACTTTATATGACATGTTGGATACCTATAATGATGTGTAAATCTGCATAGAGACTTTGTGTTGAGGAATCATCTGAGTTTACTGCAAGATAATAGCCTAGCACAATGTGGAGAACACAATCTGAGCAACCTCAGCAGGCAGATCTTCAGTCCATCATACTCTGATGTTAAATGATTTACTTAATGCTTTGAGTAGTATCTTATGTGCTTTAGGTACTTCAAAAAAAAATTTAACATAGTTATGTAATTTTACTAAAAAAATATTTTTCAATAGTTTACATAAATGCAAGATGTTTGGAAGTTTATTCTGTAGTCATTAACCTAGGAACTGTGCCAAGTGTGAACATTTTATTTTCCTGTGAACTCATACAGTGCTAAATATTTCTTCATAGAAATCATAATGGAAAGCAATTACATATACATTAAATAAGACAGGGATAAATTTCAGATAGCATTTCTGATAAGCAAAGATCATCACTTTTACTTTAAAAGTATAATTTTAGCTGAAAATATGATTAAAACATATTTTTAGATGATTTTTGGAAGAGTTTTCTAACATCTTTTGGAAACTTAAATAAGAGACCTTAACTAGGTTTTTAATAAGTAGCCTCTGATATCTTGGGAAGAAATAAATTATGAATAATAATGATAAGTTAACAAGTAGTAGACTTTGTCATATTATAAATTGTCATATTAATAGATGTTGTATTATGAAACTGACTTTAACAACTTCATTCTGCTTTGACACATCTTAAAGTATTTATTGATTTCATATGCTGGGCTCTATCCCATTTCTCTCTGTTTTAACATGTACATACATCAGAAATATAATCTAATAAAGGCTCAACTCATAGATTATATGAGAAACACTATTGTTTTGTACTTTTTCACACACTCCTCAGGACTGTATGCAGATTTTTATATTTTCTATATAGATAGAGTTTCTTTACTCAATATATGCATATATATTGAATTTGACTATGATATCTTGAAATTGTATTGGAATAAACTTTTGGAAGGTGGAAAAGGGTTGGACATGTTTCATTTTAACTTCATTTTAGTTTCACCATGTGAAGAAATCAGTTGGGTCTTGAAGGAGAAAAGTTGAGATAGTGGTGGCAGAAAGAAACTTTTACTAAATACTTCTGTGCTACTTCTAACTTAACAGATACTCAAAGGGACTTCCCTGGTGGCCCAGTGGTTTTCTACTCCAGTGATCGTGATCTGACCTTGCAATGCAGGGGATGTGGGTTCGACGCCTGGTCAGGGAACTAAGATCCCATACACTACAGATCAACTAAGCCTGTGCTGTAACTACTGAGACCACATGCTCTGGAACCCATGTACCACAACTAGAGAGCCCTCGTGGCACAAGAAAAGATCCTGCATGACACAGCAAAGATCTTATGTGTTTTAACTAAGACCCGATGCTGCCAACTTAATTAATGTTTAAAATTACCTGAAACAATTCAAGGATACCCTGTTTAACTAACTAGGCAATCTGTCTCTGATTTTAGCCCTGCAGGGCTGTGTTTCTGTTCTAAGTTGAATTGTGTCCCCACAAAATGTGTTGAAGTCCTAACCCCCAGTATCAGTGAATATATCCTTATTTGGAAACAGAGTCTTTGCAGATCAGCTGCTCATATTTTATTAGCATATGTGGAGTACAGTGCACACCAAGTGATCTTGGTAGAATCAAATGACAGATTCTAAAGATCTTATAAGTCACATTTGTCACCAGGCTACTAAAGGATTTAGGATAGAAATCGCTGTTTTCTGGGAGGGAATCAACAAGGATATGTGTTGGTGGACCATACTGCTAACTTGTGGGAAAGTAAAGGAAACCTCATTTAAAATGGAATTAGGAAGCCTTGAAGGGGAAGCCCTCACATTTGTTGCAACTACATAACAGCAAGAAGAAGGAAGATAAAAATCACTTTGACAAGGAAGGACATTGTTGACAAAGAAATGTTAAAATATTATCTCCTGATTTTTAAGAAAAGGAAGGAAGTTCTCTCCCAGACCCAACAACAATTAACTAATCACCACATACTGCCAACAACAACAACAACAAAGTCACAACTTTGAACTCTTGGTTTTATCCAGTGAAATTTTATTCAAAACATACCTCCCCAATTCCCTCCTAAAACCTCAGTCAGCTCAGTTAAGTCACTCAGTCATGTCCGACTCTTTGCGACCCCATGGACTGCAGTACGCCAGGCTTCCTTGTCCATCACCAACTCCCAGAGCTTGCTTAAACTCATGTGCATCGAGTTGGTGATGCCTTCCAACCATCTCATCCTTTGCCTTCAATCCTTCTTCTCCTGCCAATCCAGTCATCCTCCTCCTGTCTTCAAACTTTCCCAGCATCAGGGTCTTTTCAAATGACTCAGTACTTCACATCAGGTAGCCAAAGTAATGGAGTGAATATTCAGGACTGATTTCCTTTAGGATTGACTGATTTGATCACTTTGCAGCCCAAGGGACTCTCAAGAGTCTTCTCCAACACCACAGTTCAAAAGCATCAATTCTTTGACACTCAGCTTTCTTTATAGTCCAACTCTCACATCCTTACATGACTACTGGAAAAACCATAGCTTTGATTTTACAGACTTTGCCAGCAAAGTAATGTCTCTATATTTCAATATCCTGTCTAGGCTGGTCATAACCTTTCTTCCAAGCAGCAAGTGTCTTTTAATTTTATGGCTGCAGTCACCATCTGCAGTGATTTTGGCCCAAGAAAATTAAGTCTCTCACTGTTTCTCTATCTATTTGCCATGGAGTGACAGGACTGGATGCCATGATCTTTGTTTTTTGAACATTGAGTTTTAAGTCAGCTTTTTCACTCTTCTCTTTCACTTTCATCAAGAGATTCTTTAGTCCCTCTTCATTTTCTGCCACAAGGGTGGTGTCATCTGAGTATGTGAGGTTATTGATATTTCTCCCGGCAATCTTGATTCCAACTTGTGCTTCATCCAGCCCGGCGTTTCACATGATGTACTCTTGTACTCTGCATATTAGTTAAATAAGCAGGGTGACAATATACAGACTTGATGTACTCCTTTTCCTATTTGGAACCAGTCTGTTGTTCCATGTCCAGTTCTAACTGTTGCTTCTTGACCTGCATACAGATTTCTCAGGAGACAGGTAATTCACTAAGGAATAAAAGGCAGGAATGGTATGGACCTTACAGAAGCAGAAGATAGTAAGAGGTGGCAAGAATACACAGGAGAACTGTACAAAAAAATGATCTTCACTACCCAGATAATCACAATGGTGTTATCACTCACCTAGAGCCAGACATCCTGGAAATGTGAAGTCAAGTGGGTCTTAGAAAGCATCACTATGAACAAACCTAGTGGAGGTGACGGAATCCCAGTTGAGCTACTTCAAATCCTAAAAGATGATGCTGTGAAAGTGCTGCACTCCCTATATCAGCAAATTTGGAAAACTCAGCAGTGACCACGGGGCTGGAAAAGGTCAGTTTTCATTCCAATCCCTAAGAAAGGCAATGCCAAAGAATGCTCTAACTACTGCACAATTGCACTCATCTCACATGCTAATAAAGTAATGCTCAAAATTCTCCAAGCCAGGCTTCAGCAATATGTGACCCCTGTACTTCCAGATGTTCCAGCTGGTTTTAGAAAAGGCAGAGGAACCAGAGATCAAATTTCCAAAATCCAATGGATCATCGAAAAAGCAAGAGAGTTCCAGAAAAACATCTATTTCCAATTTATTGACTATGCCAAAGCCTTTGACTATGTGGATCACAATAAACTGTGGAAAATTCTGAAAGAGATGGGAATACCAGACCATCTGACCTGCCTCTTGAGAAACCTGTATGCAGGTCAGGGAGAAACAGTTAGAACTGGACATGGAACAACAGACTGGTTGCAAATAGGAAAAGGAGTACATCAAGGCTGTATATTGTCACCCTGCTTATTTAACTAATATGCAGAGTACATCATGTGAAATGCTGCGCTGGATGAAGCACAAGTTGGAATCAAGATTGCTGGGAGAAATATCAATAACCTCACATACTCAGATGACACCACCCTTATGGCAGAAAATGAAGAGGGACTAAAGAATCTCTTGATGAAAGTGAAAGAGAAGAGTGAAAAAGCTGACTTAAAACTCAATGTTCAAAAAACAAAGATCATGGCATCCAGTCCTGTCACTCCATGGCAAATAGATGGAGAAACAGTGAGAGACTTTATTTTCTTGGGCCAAAATCACTGCAGATGGTGACTACAGCCATAAAATTAAAAGACACTTGCTGCTTGGAAGAAAGGTTATGACCAACCTAGACAGGATATTAAAAAGCAGAGACATTATTTTGCTGACAAAGAGTCAAACATGACTGAGCAACTGAACTAACTGACTTAAATGAACCAATATTACTTCCTGTTTCTCAGAGTACTAAATTTGAGTGTTGTTAATTAAAGTATATCCAAGTAATGCAGGCACACAACTGAGGTTACACTGAGACCTGTTCTGGGAGTATCAACGCTTAGCTAGAAGTGAGACTTAGTGGCTTCCATGTCAGATTCTAAGATTTTCTAAAGCCCTTTAACGGTCCCTTTCTCTAGCTGATTCTTAAGGAAAGCTAATAACCTTCCCCCTGTGTCTTCAGACTTGCCTGTAATTTGCCATAACCTGCTTGTCCTGATTGCAATTTCTCTGCTATTCCTGAGTAAACTAAACTCTCCTTTTATAATTTGTTAATGATTGTATTTAAGATTGACACTTATAAGAGGAGGAGATGTGCATCAGATGGATGCATGATTTGACATGAGGTAAAATTCTCATGCCCCACGGTAGCCAATAGCTTTTGTCACAGTCCGGTAGATGGCTTCCAGGGTCCTCTCGAGAGGTGTGCCTAGATTATTACACTCAGGGAAGGCTGAAGGTACGGCTTCTTATCAAGTATTTTTATCTTTCTCTCTTTTTTTTAACCATAATCTTTGTCGCTTAGAAACGTGGAGAACTATCACCTTATTAGGTTGCTAGGGGAACATTTAGAAAATTAATCTAAGGTCAAATTCTCAGGAAGAGATGTTTCATTAATCTATTACTTACAACATGTAGTAACAATATTATTGGAATTAAGCTATTCTTCATTAGAATTTTGTACTTGGAGGATGTTGAATACTATAGCGTGTTAGTCACTCAGTTATGTCCAACTCTTTGCGACCCCATGGACTGGAATCCACCAGGCTCCTCAGTCCCTGGAATTCTCCAGGCAAGAATTCTTGAGTGGGTTGCTATTCCCTCCTCCATGGGATCTTTCTCAATCAGGGATCGAACCCACGTCTCCTGCATAGCAGGTAGATTCTTTACCTTCTGAGCCACCAGAGAATACTAGAAACTAGTGAGTATTTCACTGTACTCATCTCAGTACTTCGGGTTGTGATATCACCCCCTTGCAAGTGTAAAAAACACAGCTCTCCTGTATGTTAATGAAGAAACCATGATCCAACTTACCTAACTAGTGTCTGTTGAGAGTTCATTCTCTTTGGGGTTTCTCTCTTTACTCATTACTGCCAAGTTCCTGGGGATTCTCCACTGTAGCATATCCTCGATTCCTTTTTTATTCTACTACATCCCTTTGAATACTCTCGCTAACTTCTTTAATCATAACTTTTTTGTGCCATTGTCAACTTTATCAAGAATTTTCTCCTCTAGGAAGTTTACAAAATAATAGCTCTGCTGATAATTCTGGGGTATATATAGCTTAATTAATAAAGTTGTTTCCAGATTTAAAAAATATATTTTCCTTCTATCAGAAACCTTTAAGTCATTAGCTTTAAGGAAAGATTATCATAGGATATATGCATATTCAGGTTTTTTAAGAATACTACTTTGGGCATGCATTCTCTTCCAGAGCCCTAAAAGGATATGATCATGTTCTATTGCCCTATATGTAAAGTTGACTCTGTGTATTAACTGTTTTATTTTTCTTTCATCATAATGTTAGGATATTAAATTGTTTTCATGTTATATCTTCTATATTTTCTGAATAATATGTGTTAACTTTTTATATTTGAAGTTGACTTGTCTGTTTTGTTTTCTTTTTGCAATTGAACTTTTTTACCCCTCCAGAACCAGAGTTTCAAACAAAATGTGGTCAAATAAACACACATACACACAAAAGAACACTTGTCAAAAAACAAAAGCATATTCAACTTTGACCTTAATCTTGTGCAAATATGATGTTCTTAGATCTATACCTTTTAAGAAATTTTGTAAATCTTGTTCTTGTGAAGTTTTAATGATTATTTGAAAAAAATACATACACCCTCACACATATCTGTAAAGAGTATAATACATTGCATAATTGAAAGGACTCATAAGATACCATAGAATATATTAATATAAGGCTTTTAACAGAGACAAAGGGTACTATAAACTGAAAGATAAAAAGGAAGAAAGAGAGCTTAAACAAGAAGTAGGGGCACCAAAACTTCCAGAGGCATCCCCCTTAATTCCTTACTAAGATCATAAGGATGTATTTTGTCTACAGATCGCATCGCCAGAATTTATACAATTAATATTAATTTGGGGAGAGCTGCTGAAAAATTTCCAGTGGGTTTTTAATGACCCTCTTTTTGCATGGTAACTTCAGGTGCAAGACATCAATAAACCAACTGAGTCTGGGTACCACAAGGGAGTTTCAGGTGTGAAACACTACATGATCAATCATTAGCCCAGTGCCTTTATCCTGATCAAGAGCCAGTGCCAGATTTCTAAGCATTCTCAGAAATAAGCATTGAGCTGTGTTAATCCAATTGAGAGAATCCTGATTTCTAACTATATGTTAGTAATCATAGGTGTTATATAAAAATTAATAAAAATATTAAAATTTCAAATAAATTCAAGCTTATATTTTTAAAAGTATTAAGTATGCTTATATAGTTAGTTTTTGCTGTATGAAAAATCACCTCAAGGATTTAATGTCTTAAAAAATCAAATTATTTATCTACCTTCTGATTCTGCTATGTAAAGTTTGGGTTGGGCTCAGCTGAGCTGTTTTTCTAACCTAGGAAGGGCTTATTCATGTGTCTCCAATTAACTGCTTGGGTCATTTGGTGCTGATTGTTTTGCAATACCTCAACTGAGGTGATTTGTTCCTGCTTCACATAGTCTCTCATTTTCCAGCAAGCTCTTCAGGACTTGTTTATATTGTTCATTGGTAGCATTCCCAAATAGAGTAGGAATCTGGGAGGTTTTTGAAGTGTAATCTCAAAGATGCTAATCCCACACTGTACTGCCCAAAACAAATACATAGGTTGTATTTTTCAGAAGAAGATACTATGACGGTATTGGGGTTATCAGTTATTTATTATGGGATAATGTGTATAAGAAAATGAGAGGAAACATGATAAGACTGAAGAACCAGTTGATCTGAAATACAGATTCAATAGCGTCAGCCAATGTGGTAAGCTCTGAAGTAAGGCTTCAGGGTCTTACATTGCACCACGACCATTGAACCCTTATTCACCTTTCTTTCTCAGGCATTGAAATTAGGCAATCTGGAAAGAAAATGACTTTAAGTGGTATGGCTTTCTATAAGACCAAGTAACAGCTGTAAACTCTCTAATAACTGTATGCTTCACAGATGTACCATAACTCTTTCTTTGAAGGGGCTTCTAGGCAGGGAATCCTGAAATAAGGAATTCAGCAAGTCAAAGGACAAATTCAGATTCAAAGATTCAATTTCTTTCCAGGAAAGAGACTTAACATCTTAAAGCAAGGAGCAGGTTGTATCAACTGTGACCATGTTTGCAAACTTTCATAATGTTCAAATATATCTTGAGTACAATTTGTACTTAATGCAAGTTTACCTACTTGCTGCTGCTGCTAATTGAATGAACTTCTAAAACCAAAGGAAGACAAAGAAGGTTATAAAATAGGTATGTTTTGTTATAAGCAAATATATATAGGGTGACATATGCAGTAAATAATCTGCCTGTAATGTGGGAGACTTGAGTTCAATCCCTGGTTTAAGAAGATCGTCTGGAGGAGGGCATCACAACCCACTCCAGTAATCTTGCCTGGAGAATCCTGTGACAGGGGAGCCTGCATGCTGCAGTCCATGGGGTTGCAAAGAGTTGGACTCAACTGAGCAACTAAGCACAGCTCAGATATATAGTAGCATATCTATATACTTGTTCCAAGATGAAATTGTATGATTCCTCTGTTCCTGGGTATAACTCTTGTCAGCTGTAGATTCAGCACCATAAATAAAATTCTTGGAATGTTAATTCATTTCATGTTAGAATTAATGGCCTTATCCTTTCCCCATTCTACACAGGAATTTGATGTAATTTCACTGTCTGAAATATTTGGTTGCCACCGTTCAGTTATTAAAATTTGATGTATCTTGGTCTACAGAAAAAGAGAAACTTGGACAAGAGTCCAAGAGGACTGAGATGTAACCCAAAATAGTCAATTAAATTTTCTTATGGTTCTGAGCAGAACATTTCTCTTTTGTGGCCTTGTCAAATGTATAATAGAGACCCCCTCTAAGTCCTTTGTGCTATTTATCATCCATCTCTTTTGTAGCAGAATTTTGTGATTTGTCTTTTCAAAACATTTTTCTTTTGGGACTTGTTCCATCTAGTAAATACTTCCTGTTAATTCTTTCATTTATGCATTTTATTTAATGAGGTTAGATATTTTACTTATCCACTTCTAATCCACATTGATTTTTTAGCAGGGTATCTTTCATGAGTCTGCATCTCGGGATCAGCTTCCTTCTCATTTTGCAGAGGTGAGCTATCAGATGGCAACTGCTCTACATATCAGTCTGCCTTCTGTATGTTCTTCAAGTCAGCAGAAATAATTGTGGAGAGTAAAAAAAAAACCTGACATTCTTTCTGGGGAAAAAAAAAATCACTTGAGGAATCTATTCTTTACACTGGGTAATTCTTGATAAGTAGTAGCTTACAGTGAATAACCATGACTATGCAGCCTTCACAGAGATGTTCTCTATTCCTAGTGATGGGTCTCCATTGTCATTGTGACAGTCAGTCACTTGTCACAAAATCCGCTAAAACTTCACATTCTGAATCTAAGCACTATGCCACCAACATCAGTGACTATGCCCTGGACATGACAAATACTGATTAGAGAAAGAGATTTTACAGCTATCTAGACAGAAGTATCAAAACAGTACCAACATCTAATGTGGTAATCATAGTGTAATGTGGTAATCATAGTGTAAGTGTGGGATAAAACTGTTGTCAATGTGTTATGTGGAAAAGTATCTCACTAGAAAGAAAAACAGAAAATTATGAGTAAATACACCATCAGTAAGAATGTTGTGAAGAGTGATTGAGAATGGCTCTGGATATGATATTGCTTATTAGCATTAATATGTAGAAAAAGTGCCTAAGAGCTACTAATAGGAAATAAAAGCACAAGAACACTGAGTAAATTTGACCTATTCTATGAATTGCTACTTGATTTGTGATTATAAATGAAGACTATTTTTTAAATTATGAAATAAACTTTTACTTAATATATTCAGGTAGGTGCAAATGTTGTTTCAAAACAGCACCTTCATTCTTTCACTGAAGTTCTAGATGAATTTGTCCAAAGGAAAATGCTTTCAAACTACACTATGTATACTCGAAGTGTGTGTTAGTCATTCAGTCATGTCCCGACTCTTTGTGACCCCATGGATTGGGGCCAACCAGGCTCCTCCTTTCATGGGGTTTTCCAGGTGAGAATACTGGAGTGAGTTGCCATTCCCCTCACCAGGGGTCGTAAAGGGTTGGACACTACTGAGAGACTTTCACTTTCACTTTCAAATTTGTCCAAGGTGTTTTTTTTTTTTTTTGCTTCAAAAGGCAAGAAAGATTGTTTAAAATAGTTGAGGTTGGAACATACCATACTGACCGATTGTTTATTCAGAAAAATTTTCTTCTGAAAACAAAATTGGAGCAAGGTTTGAAATAATGTAAATAAATGAATGGAAATACTTAATGGATTCTGGTAACAGTGGATGCAGAAGTCCCTACCACATTGCGTTTTCTCTTTTGTCTTGAAGTTCCTTGCCTATCTTGCCATTTACCATCTTCAACAATAAACAAAAATCATTGAAGGAATTTTTTTTTTTTAAGATCCTTTGAGTTCAGACCCATCTTGCACCTAATATTGAGCAAATTTCCATATTGACTATGGGGAATAAGAAAAATAGTCAAAAGAATGAGAGATTATCACTTGATGTCTTCTTCACTGAATAAATTCTGTAACATTTATTAGTTCAGAATGCAAAGTACAGAAATATTGCCTCATGGTTAAATAGGGATACCCTGATTGAATTGAGGCATTCAGTGCATTTGCTTTTGTCAAAATCTTTATATTATATAGCTTAAATTATTCTGTATATAACATTTTAAAATTTAGCATTTAGAGGAAACTTCATACATAAGTGCTAGGTAACTCAAGCTGCCATATTTAAAAATGATTTTTGTCCTCAAACAACTTAATTCTCTGTTTTCCATAATCCCTTAAAATGCATTACTTGGAAATAGAAAATATGCTTCACCAAGTGACTGTTTAAATTTAAAATTTTACCACTACCAGAGTCAAATAGGTAGTAACTTGGCAACTGCATTCTTCTAATTTTTAAGGTAAAGAAACTAAAATGAAACATAATATAGGATAGATCACTAATTGCATACACACAGAATCTTGCATTGTATCTGGGTTATAATCTTTAATTTTTATAGTTAAGTCAGCTGAATTTAGTTTTGTTTTTTATTTATGGTCTTTTCCTAACTTTTTGAAATGGATAAAGCAAAAGCAAGAAAATATATTCATCAACACACATTGCTGTGAATTGTAAATATAACATTACTTCTTCATATCAGAACTAAGCCACAGTTGGCTACCCACTCCCCCTGACATTGAGTCACAGCCATGTTCTCCACTCAGCTCCAAAATAAAATGGCAGATTTTTAAGGATGGAACAAGAAAAGCACAGGTGGTACCACCTACTGTAAATCCTTTCCTTCATCTTAGCTCAGTAACAGCTGTTGTTCTTTTCACAGTCTGTTAAAAGCAAAACAAGGCATAGAATGTGGGCTATTGACATTGTGCAACAATACTATTTGTTTGCTCAGATCATGACAACCGATAGCAACTAGAAGAGAGTTTCCCTTTCAGGCCTCACTGCCTACCTTGCAAATACCTTGCAAATACTGTTGTTGATCTATTGATTAATCCTCACATTGAAAATCATGTAACTACCATGCATTGTAATCTCACACATCTGAGACTTTATATTATGTATTTTAAAGAAATTTTAAGAATTAATGAGCATCTGTTTCATCCTGTCTAGGCATATGGGGGAGAGGTGAGAAAAAAAGAGAACAAACTGCTTTCAAGCTTGGTAATGTTGCCTTAAATGCCCTTTATGGTGAAGATTAGACTTCCCTCTCTCATCACCCACAAAATATAAATAAATAAGTAAAATAAAACAGGCTTTCAACTCATAGAGTCTTAATAAATATAGGAAGAGGTAGATGCCTTAGACCTGGATTGGGCTTCTAAATAGTCTTAGATAGAGGGCTGTCCCAATTGAGGGAGTGACAGAATTGGCCTGGATTCAGGCTGTCTTTGAGATAAAAAATGGTTCTTCTTGATAGATAAATTTTTCAATAAGATACTCTATACTGTAGTATTAAACATAAAAAAACTATGCTTCCATCTGTTCTGTTTTGAAGCAGGATCCTAGTTAAGGTATAAATAAATGCTAGAAAGTTCTCAGAAAGTTGCTGTTGGGAAACAAGGTTTATAACTAACATCAGTGTGCTGAGACTTAGTCTGAGGATATGCTGATAGTCTGAAAATGCAATCTAAATGAAATCAGCGACTGGAATTGTCAAAAAACTAAGATCATAGCATCTGGCCCTATCACTTCATGACAAATAGATGGGGAAACAATGGAAATAGTGACAGTTTATTTTCTTGGGTTCCAAAATCACTGCAGATGGTGACTGCAGCCATGATATTAAAAGATGCTTGCTCCTTGGAAGAAAAGCTATGACAAACCTAGACACCATATTAAAAAAAAAAGAAAACAGATACATTAGTTTGCCAACAAAGGTCCATCTAATCAAAGCTATGGTTTTTCCAGTAGTCATGTAGGGATGTAAGAGTTGGCCCATAAAGAAGGCTGAATGCCAAAGAACTGATGTTTTTGAACTGTGGTGTTGGTGAAGACTTTTGAGAATCCCTTGGACTGTGCAAGGAACTGACTCATTAGAAAAGACCCTGATTCTGCAAAAGATTGAAGATGGGAGGAGAAGGATATGACAGAGCATGAGATGGTTTGATGGCATCACTGACTCAATGAACATGTGTTTGAGCAAGCTCTGGGAGATGGTGATGGACAGAGTCCTGGCATGCTGCAGTCCATGGGGTTGCAAAATCAGACATGACTGTGTGACTGAACAACAAGCAAGTCTGAGGCTGTCGTATTGGTAACAATTGAGCCAAGATTTGACAGCAATTGGAATGAAACACGAGTAAATAAAGAACTTACAGAAGTGGCTCTATAACACTACATAGCTGCAAAAGTAGAGTTCAGCATATTACACAGAAAATAATTTAAAGGTCATCATAGTTCTATAATGAGGTCTAGGAATTTACATTTTAAAACTCCAAATGATTTCAATGTAGAATGCCACCTCCCCCCTTGCAATTTTATAAACAGCGGTCCTTGTCTATAAAGGAAATGATTAAACAAGCATGATAATTGATTTAAAAAATGATACATTGCAATAAGAGAAGCATGGGCATCAGGGAAGACCTTAAGATTGTTTTGAGTTGATTTTGTCTTCACTAACATTCATCAGGAAATAAAGGAGAGAATCTCACACAGGTGGAGGTCATATGCTGATGTGTGGAGATGGGTTCTCTCATGTCAAATTCACCCTAAATATCTATTCCAGAGGAATAGCTTCTGTAAAGTCACAGGGTGTGTGGAGAGGCAGTCAATATCTGAAAGATAGCATGTACAATAGTAAAACTTAAGAGATGTTAGAAATCACCTCATCAAACCTCTTACTATACAGATGAGAAAGCAAGCCTAGAAAGCTATGTAATTCTATCTTTAGAAACTCTTCACTTATCATTCATGTTAACAAAATGTAGCCCCTTAGTTTTCAAACACTGATCTGGAACCTATACTCAGGAATCAGGATCTAATTGGTCTACCCCGTTTCTAAGAAAGTATTCAAATATTTGAAGACACTTAAAAATCCTATTGCTGGGGCTTCCCTTGTGGTCCAGTGGTTAAGAATCCAACTTGCAATTCAGAGTATGTGGGCTCTACACCTGGTCAGGGAAGTGAGATCCCATGTATCACAGAGCAACTAAGTCTGTGTTAATTGGGATCTACTGTGATTCTGTGTGCTAAAGCTAAGATGCAACATAGCCAAGTAAATGAATAAATATTTAAAAATTCCACCGTGTTTTTTTTTTTCTCTTTCTTTCATATGGATGCTAATTCTTCATCCCTAACTCAAATTATTTTTTTCTCCATTTATTTCTATTGTTTTATCTTCATATTTATGTCAAACTTTATCCCATACATGTTTTTCAATAATTTCCAAGGTTGTGTTTATTTTAAATATTAAAAGATTAATTTTATTGCATCTGCAGATTATAATAGGATAACTGTGAGTTTTTTCAATGTTCTTTCTTTGAGTATGCCCTTCTTAGAGATGTGCCTTCCTAAAATGTAGTGAATGAAGATCAACTCCAGAAAATTAGGAGGAAACAAAGCAGTGAACCTGAAACTATGCTCTGATTTGTTTTCATCAGCTTAGTAATGTCTCCAGAAAAGTATATTATGAACCATTATAGAAATGATGGAGGGGTGATATCATTTTACTATTCACAATATACTCTAGTGATTTTGTAGGGCATAGTTCCAACCTAGAAGACCAATATTAACAAGATCTGGTTTATAATCACTTTGACTTTACAGCCATCTTTACTGGGTGAAGTAGCATGCATAATCAATTACAAATTAAAAAAATAGTTATGTGTGATGGGAATTTCCTGCTAGTCCAGTGGCTAAAACTCCATGCTGCTAATGCATGGGGCTCAGGTTGCTCCCTGGTCAGGGAATTAGATCCCACGTATCACAACTAAAAAAAGTTCCTGCTGCAACTAAGATCTGGTACAACCAAATATTTATTTAAACAAATAAAATAGTTTTGAGTGAAAAAAATACAATAATTTGTATGTGCCTATATTTGTATTATTAAGGTAGAAAGCATTTTCTAGAAAATAATTTCAATGTGTTGAGGAAAAAATAGAGACAAATGGAAATATGAAGGAAGTGGATTTGTGCTCATCTGCAATAGTTTCATGAGTTTCAGTCTCCTTACTAGTATAGTAAAGAAATCAATTTAATTTTTACAAAGATGTTAGGATGATTAAATAAAAAGCACAGTATAAATTGTACTATAAAATCAATACTATCAATATTATAACACTAGAGTATAAGGATAAAATATATTTAAATATAACAATATTAAATTAGCATAATTATTCCTTATAGCTATTGCTTAATGACTAAAATGTGATATTTAACTGTATTTTATTTTGTGAGTCTAAAACTAGGTCAGAAAAATAGAAGGGTTTTATTATTGACACAGTCTTTGGTTTTAGTGAGAATCGTTTTCTCTGAGGCGCCAAATGACATGTAATCATTTAATGGTATGTTTTACAGAAACTTAGATCCTGTTGCGTCTATTTTGGTCTCTTAAGGGAAAGAAAAAACTATTGGAAACTTTTAGAAAGTGAAATCTCTGATATATTGAAGTCTCAAAGTCATGTGGATAAAGGTAAAATAGATTATATTTAGCATGTTACACTGCAGCAATGAATTAAAAGAAGCTTGCTCCTTGGAAGAAAAGCTACGACCAACCTAGGCAGCATATTAAAAAGCAGAGACATTACTTTGCCGACAAAGGTCCATATAGTCAAAGCTATGGTTTTTCCAGTGGTCATGTATGGATGTGAGAGTAGGACTAAAAAGAAAGCTGTTACAGCCATAGTTCAGTCACTCAGTCGTATCCGACTCTGCGGCCCCATGAACCGCAGCATGCCAGGCCTCCCTATCCATCGGCAACTCCCAGGGTCCACCCAAACCGATGTTCATTCAGTTGGTGATGCCATCCAACCATCTCATCCTCTGTCATCCCCTTCTCCTCCTGCCTTCAATCTTTCCCAGCATCAGGGTCTTTTCAAATGATTCAGCTCTTCGCATCAGGTGGCCAAAGTATTGGAGTTTCCGCTTCAGCATCAGTTCTTCCAATGAACACCCAGGACTGATCTCCTTTAGGATGGACTGGTTGGATCTTCTTGCAGTCCAAGGGACTCTCAAGAGTCTTCTCCAACACCACAGTTCAAAAGCATCAATTCTTCAGCTCTCAGCTTTCTTTATAGTCCAACCATCACATCCATACTGGAAAACCATAGCCTTGACTAGACGGACCTTTGTTGGCAATGTAATATCTCTGCTTTTCAATAGGCTATCTAGGTTGGTCATAACTTTCTTTCCAAGGAGTAAACGTCTTTTAATTTCATGACTGCAGTCACCATCTGCAATGATTTTGGAGCCTAGAAAAATAAAGTCAGTCACTGTTTCCACTGTTTCCCCATCTATTTGCCATGAAGTGATGGGACCGGATGCCATGATCTTAGTTTTCTGACTGTTGAGCTTTAAGCCAACATTTTCACTCTCCTCTTTCACTTTCATTCAGAGGCTCTTTAGTTTTTCTTCACTTTCTACCATAAGGTTGGTGTCATCTGCATATCTGAGGTTATTGATATTTCTGCTGGCAATCTTGATCCCAGCTTGTGTTTCTTCCAGCCCAGCATTTCTCATGATGTACTCTGCATATAAGTTACATAAACAGGGTGACAATATACAGACGACATACTCCTTTTCCTTTTTGAAACCAGTCTGTTGTTCCATGTCCAGTTCTAACTATTGCTTCCTGACCTGCACACAGGTTTCTCAAGAGGCAGGTCAGGTTGTCTGGTATTCTCATATTTTTTTCAGAATTTTCCACAGTTTATTGTGATCCACACAGTCAAAGGCTTTGGCAAAGTCAGTAAAGCAGAAATAGATGTTTTCCTGGAATTCTCTTATTTTTTCAATGGTCCATTGGGTGTTGGCAATTTGATCTCTGTCTCCTCTCCCATTTCTAAAACCAGGTTGAACATCTGGAAGTTCATGTTTCACTTTTTGCTGAAGCCTGGCTTGGAGAATTTTAAGCATTACTTTACTAGCATGTGAGATGATTGTGCAATAGTTTGAACATTCTTTGGCATTGACTTTATTTGGGATTGGAATGAAAATTGTCCTTTTCCAGTCCTATGGCCACTGCTGAATTTTCTAAATTTGCTGGCACATTGAGTGCAGCACTTTAACTGCATCATCTTTCAGGATTTGAAATAGCTCAACTGGAATTCCATCACCTCCACTAGCTTTGTTCATAGTGATGCTTCCTAAGGCCCACTTGACTTCACATTCCAGGATGTCTGGCTCTAGGTGAGGGATCACACTATCATGATTATCTGGGTCATGAAGATCTTTTTTGCACAGTTCTTCTGTGTATTCTTGCCACATATTCTTAATATCTTTTACTTCTGTTAGGTCCATACCATTTCTGTTGTTTATTGAGCCCATCTTTGCAGGAAATGTTCCCTTAATATCTCTAATTTTCTTGAAGAGATCTCTTGTAGTTCCCTTTCTATTGTTTTCCTCTATTTCTTTGCATTGATCACTGAGGAAGGCTTTCTTATCTCTTTGGAACTCTGCATTCAAATGGGTATCTGTCCTTTTCTCCGTTGCTTTTCACTTCCCTTCTTTTCACAGCTATTTATAAGGCCTCCTCAGACAGCCATTTTGTTTTTTGCATGTCTTTTTCTTGGGGATGGTCTTGATTCTTGTCTCCTGTACAATGTCTTGAACCTCCATCCATAGTTCATCAGGTACTCTGTCAATCAGATCTAGTCCCTTACATCTATTGCTCACTTCCACTGTATAGTCATAAGGGATTGATTTAGGTCATCCCTGAATCATCTAGTGGTTTCCTCCACTTTCTTCAATTTCAATATGAATTTGGCAATAAGGAGTTCATGACCTGAGTCACAGTCAGCTCCTGGTCTTGATTTTTCTGACTGTATAGAGCTTCTTCATCTTTGGCTGCAAAGAATATAATCAATCTGATTTTGGTATTGACCATCTGGTGATGTCCATGTGTAGAATCTTTTCTTGTGTGTTGGAAGAGGGTGTTTGCTATGACCAGTGCATTCTCTTGGCAGAACTCTATTAGCCTTTGCCCTGCTTCATTCTATACTCCAAGGCCAAATTTGCTTGTTACTTCAGTTGTTTCTTGACTTCCTACTTTTGCATTCAAGTCTGCTATAATAAAAAGGATATCTTTTTGTGTGTTAGTTCTAGAAGGTCTTGTAGGCCTTCATAGAACTGTTCAACTTCAGCTTCTTCAGTGTTACTGGCCAGGACATAGTCCTGGATTACCGTGATATTGAATGGTTTGCCTTGGAAATGAATATAGATCATTCTGTCGTTTTTGAGATTGCATCCAAGTACTGCATTTTGGACTCTTTTGGTGACTATGATGGCTACTCCATTTCTTCTAAGGGATTTCTGCCCACAGTAGTAGATATAATGTTCCTCTGAGTTAAATTCACCCATTCCAGTCCATCTTAGTTTGCTGATTCCTATAATGTCCATGTTCACTCTTGTCATCTCCTGTTGGACCACTTCCAATTTGTCTTGATTCATGGATCTAACATTCCAGATTCCTATTCAAAATTGTTCTTAACAGCATCAAACCTTGCTTCTATCACCAGTCCCTTCCACAACTGGGTGTCATTTTTGCTTTGGCTCCATCCCTTCATTTTTTCTGGATTTATTTATCCACTGATCTCCAGTAGCATATTGGGCACCTACCAATCTGGGGAGTTCATCTTTCAGTGTCCTATCTTTTTGCCTTTTCATACTGTTCATGGGGTTCTCAAGGCAAGAAAATTGAAGTGGTTTGCCATTCCCTTTTCCAATGGGCCACATTCGGTCAGACCTCTCCACCATGACCCATCTGTCTTGGGTGGCCCCACATGGCGTGGCTTAGTTTCTTTGAGTTAGACAAGGCTATGGTCCATGTTATCAGATTGGCTAGTTGTCTGTGATTGTGGTTTCAGTCTGTCTGGCCTCTGATGCCCTCTCTCAGTGCCTACCATCTTATTTGGGTTTCATTTACCTTGGACGTGGGGTCTCTCTTCAAGGCTGCTCCAGCAAAGCACAGCCACTGCTCCTTACCTTGGATGTGGGGTAGCTCCCATCAGCTGCGCTTCTGTGATGGCATATATGTGTGGCGACTTTGATGGCACAGAAGCATGGAACGCTGAGCATGGAATAATTGATGCTTTTGAACTGTGGTGTTGGAGAAGACTCTTGAGAGTCTCTTGGACTGCAAGGAGATCCAACATCCTAAAGGAAATCAGTCCTGAATGTTCGTTGGAAGAACTTGGAGAATTTTGAGCATTACTTGAAACTAAAGCTCCAATACTTTGGCTAGCTGATGCAAGCTGACTCACCAGAAAAGACCCTTATGTTGGGAAAGAGTGAAGACAGGAGGAGAAGGGGATGACAGAGGATGAGATGGTTGGATGGCATCACTGACTCAGTGGACATGAATTTGAGTAGGCTCCGGGTGTTGGTGATGTGCAGGGAAACATGGCATGCTGCTCTCCATGGGGTCACAAAGAATGAGACATGACTGAGAGACTGAACTGAGTTTCAACCTAAGTGTCCATCAACAGATGGATAGAGAGGATATGATATATTTATAATGGAATGTCACTCAGGTATAAGAAGAATGAAGCCTTGCTATTTACAACAAAATGGATGGACCTGATGGATACACTGAACAGGAGACAGACAGCAAGCTCATTCCCAAGAAAAAGAAATGAAAAAACTCAAAATGGCTGAGGAGGAAAAAAAGATCTGCAGGAGGACCTAGATAATCTCAATCGTGTGATCACTCACCTAGATCCAGACATCCTGGATATGAAGTCAAGTGTGCCTCAGGAAGCATCACTACCAACAGAAATAGTTAGGGTGATGGAATTCCAGTTGAACTATCTGAATACCTAAAAGATGATGCCATGAAAGTGCTGCACTCAATATGCCAGCAAAATCAGAAAACTCAGCAGTGGCAACAGGACTGGAAAAGGTCAGTTTTCATTCCAATGCCAAAGAAAGGCAATGCCAAAGAATCCTCAAACTACAAAACAATTGAACACTACTCACACACTAGTAAAGTAATGCTCAAAATTCTCCAAGCTAGGCTTCAACAATGCATGAACCGTGAACTTCCAGATATTCAAGCTGGTTTTAGAAAGGGCAGAGGAACCAGAGATCAAATTGCCAACATCCGCTGGATCATCAAAAAAGCAAGAGAGTTCCAGATGTGACTTCACATCTATTTCTGCTTTATTGACTATGCCAAAATCTTTGACTTTGTGGATCACAATAAACTGTGGAAAATTCTGAAGGAGATGGGAATACCAGACAACCTGACCTGCCTCTTGAGAAACCCGTACGCAGGTCAGGGAGCAACAGTTAGAACTGGACATGAGACAACAAACTGGTTCCAAATAGGAAAAGGGGAACATCAAGGCTGTATATTGTCACCCTGCTTATTTAACTTATATGCAGAGTACATCATGAGAAACACTAGGCTGGATGAAATACAATCTGGAATTAAGATTGCCAGGAGAAATATCAATAACTTCAGATATGCAGATGACACCACTTTTATGGCTGAAAGCAAAGAAAAACTAAAGATCCTCTTGATGAAAATGAAAGAAGAGAGTGAAAAATTTGGCTTAAAGCTCAACATTCAGAAAATTAAGATCATGGCATCTGGTCCCAACACTTCATGGCAAATAGATGGGAAAACAGTGGAAACAGTGGCTGACTTTATTTTTCTCGACTCCAAAATCACTGCAGATGTGACTGCAGCCATGAAATTAAAAGAGGCTTGCTCCTTGGAAGAAAAGCTATGACAAACTTAGACACAATATTAAAAAAAAAGAACAGATACATTAATTTGCCAACAAAGATCTGTCTAGTCAAGGCTGTGGTTTTTCCAGCAGTCATGTATGAATGTGAGATTGGAATATAAAGAAAGCTGAGTGCCAAAGAATTTATGCTTTTAAACTGATTTTGGAGAGGATTCTTGACAGTCCCTTCGACTGCATGGAGATCCAACCAGTCCATCCTAAAGGAGATCAGTCCTGGGTGTTCATTGGAAGGACTGATGTGCTTGGAGACCTGATGTGAAGAGGTGACTCATTTGGAAAGACCCTGAATCTGGGAAAGATTGAAGGCAGGAGGAGAAGGGGACAACAGAGGATGATATGGTTGGATGGCATCACTTACTCAATGGAAGACTATGAAACTATTGACTATATGGGCTATATATAGACTAAGAAACTATAGACTATATGGTTTATATATAGACTAACTATGGACTAAGAGGGCTAAGAACTATAGACTATAGTTATAAGTTAACAAGCTGCAGGTATATAACATTCATCACAGGGAATATAGTCAGTAATATTATAATAACTTTGGTGCATAAATTATAAAAATATCAAATAACTATATGATTTACACCTGAAACTATTATATGAGAAGTCAAATATAATCCAGAAAAGAACATATTTTAAAGAAGAATTATGTGGTCTAAAAAGCTTGGATCACTAGTTCCTGGTGTACACAATTTTAATGTGCTTTTTAAACATACTCAAAATTTTAAGCTTCTGTACACAAATAGGTATAAAGTTTAATGGGTAAACTCAAGTCCTCTTACATACACAAATAAGAATTAGTTAATTTTTCTCAAAACAATCAGAAGTGTATTCGTTAATAGAATTCAGCAAATAGTCAGTAAATATCTGGTATACCAGGCAACACTCTAGGTGCTAATGATATAACATTCAGTCAAATAGGTAAAAATTTCTGTCCATATGGTATTTTTATTACTGTAATAATAAAAATGTGTCAATCATATTGGATGTTGCATGTATGCATCCTCAGTCACTCAGTCATGTCTGACTCTTTGTGACCCTATGGACTGTTGCCCAACAGACTCCTCTATCCATGGGATTCTCCAGACAAGAATACTAGAACGAGTCGCCATTCTCTCCTTCAGGGGATCTTCCTGACCCAGGAATCAAACCTGAGTCTCTTATGTTTCCAGTATAGGCAAGTGGGTTCTTTACCACTAGCACCACCCTGGAAGGCCCCATGCTATTCTGGTCCTAACTGCAACTTTTTAACTCTGATTTCTCTCATTTCTCTGTGGCAATTCTTTAACAAATGTAAATGTTTTCCAGTGTTCAGCCCATAAGTCTTACTTTTCAAGGGACAAAACTGGTGCCTTCTGCATCTCCAGTACTGGCAGGTTAATTTTGTTACCACTGAGCCACCTTAGTAACCTCACACTGGATGCTAGAAGACAGTAAACATATTGAAGATGCATGAAAGCGAAGTGTAACAGTGGAGGTTGTTGCACGTTCCCATGGACAGAAAGTCTAATTAAGATGGTCACTTTTGAGCAAAAATGTAAAGATGTTGAGTAGATGAGTCATAAAGATATTTCCAGGAAGGTGTTTCTGTATGAACACCAGAGAAAATGGCCCCCAGCATGCAGAGTATACTCAAAGAACTGGAAAGAAGGCAGAGTTATAGGAACTGAAAATAATTGGAAGACAGGGACAGTAGAAGAGATGAGGTCAACACGAACACTGGGTGGAGACCAAGAGCATAAAGAGCCTTTTAGGCTATTGTAAAGATTAGCTTCCACTCTGAGAGCAATCACAAATCATTCAAAGCTTTTGAGTAAAAGGATGATGTGTGTGTGTGTGTGTGTGTGTGTGTGTGTGTGTGTGTGTATATATAATCTCTTTGGAATGTTTAAAAGATCGTTATCACAAGTGTGTTGAGAATAGAATGTAGTAAAGATAAGGTGTGAAAGGACAGGGCTAAAACTGTGAAGTCCAGTTAGTTAGATAGAGGAATTAGTTCAGTTCAGTCGCTCAGTCGTGTCTGATTCTTTGTGACCCCATGGACTGACGCATTTCAGGCATGCTTCCCTGTCCATCAGTTCTGATAAAATGTGGTCCACTGGAGAAGGGAATGACAAACCACTTCAGTATTCTTGCCTTGAGAACCCCGTGAGCAGTATGAAACGGCAAAAAGATAAATACTCCAGGTAAAAGGTGATGGTGGTTGGACAAGAATAGTCTCAGTGGATTTAGTGAAAAGGAATCAGCTTCTTTATGTTTTGAAGGTAGAGCCAACAAGGTCTCTTGATGGATTATATGTGGTGGTCGTTGTTGTTCAGTCACTAAGTTGTGTCAATTCTTTGACATCCCATGGACTGCAATATATCAGACTCCTCTGTCCTCCACTATTTCCTAGATTTTCCTCAATTTCATGTCCGCTGAGTCAGTGATGCTTTTTAACCGTCTCATTCTTTGCCACTCTCTTCTGCTACATTCAATCTTTCCCAGGGTCTTTTCCAATGAGTCAGCCCTTTGCATCAGGTGGCCAAAGTACTAGAGCTTCAACTGCAGCATCAGGCCTTCCAATGAATATTCAGGACTGATTTCCTTTAGGATTGAGCGGTTTGATCTCCTTGCAGTCCAGGGGACTGTCAAGAGTCTTCTCCAGCACCACAATTCAAAAGCATCAATTCTTTGGTGCTCAGCTTCTTTATGGTTCAACTCTCACCTCCCTGCATGACTACTGACAAAAACCATATCTTCGACTATACAGACCTCTGTCGGCAGTGATGTCTCTGCTTTTTAATACACTGTCTAGGTTTGCAACAGCTTTCCTTCCAAGAAGCAAGTGTCTTTTAATTTCATGCCTGTAGTCACCATCCACAGTGATTTTGAGGCCCCCCAAAATAAAGTCTGGCACTGCTTCCACATTTTCCCCTTCTATCTGCCATGAAGTTATGGAGCTGGATGCCATGATCTTCACTTTTCATATGTTGAATTTTAAGCCAGCTTTTTCACTCTCCTCTTTCACACTTATCAAGATACTCTTAAGTTCCTTTTTGGTTTCTGCCATTAGGGTGGTATCATCTGCATATCTGAGGTTGTTAGTATTTCTGTTAGCCATCTTGATTGCAGCTTGTGATTCATCCAGCCCAGTATTTCACATGATGTACTCTGAATACGAGTTAAGTAAGCAGTGTGACAATATACAGCCTTGTTGCATTCCTTTCCCAATTTCAAACAAATTATACATTGTATTCATCTGATTTAGCATCACATGTTCATGACATGTGCAGTTGTACAGGGCTATTAGCTCAGAAGGACCTTATGTTGGATAAAATGCTTTGTTTTGCTATCTTTAAATAATTTTATCTTTCATTCTGTTTTGTAAATCTGATGGAAAAATGGATTATGTGACTGAGCAGAGGAGATAAGCAAAGAATGCATGTTTCCTATCATTCTTTTCCACTCTATTCAAACATTGTTGTTCAGTCAGTTCAGTTCAGTCACTCAGTCATGTCCTACTCTTTGAGACCACATGGACTGCAGCACACCAGGCCTCCCTGTCCATCACCAACTCCCGGAGCTTTAACCAAACTCACGTCCATCAAATTGGTAATGTCATCCAACCATCTCATCCTCTGTCTTCCCCTTCTCTTCTCTTTTTCAACCTTTTCCAGCATCAGGGTCTTTTCCACTGAATCAGTTCTTCGAATCAGGTGGCCAAAGTATTGGAGTTGCAGCTTCAGCATCAGTCCTTCTCATGAATATTCAAAACTGATTCCCCTAAGGGTTGTACGGTTTTTATCTCCTTGCAGCCCAAGGGACTCACAAGAGTCTTCTCCAACACCACAGTTCAAAAGCATCAATTTTTCCTCACTCAGGTTTCTTTATAGTATAACTCTCATATCCATATATGACTACTGGGAAAACCATAGCTTTGACTACATGGGCCTTTTTTGACAAAGAAATGTCTCTGCTTTTCAATATGTTGTCTAGGTTGGTCGTAGCTTTTCTTCCAAGGAGCAAGTGTCTTTTAATTTCTTGACTTCAGTCACCATCTGCAGTGATTTTGGAGTCCAGAAAAATAAAGTCTGTCACTGTTTTCATTATTTCCCCACCTGTTTGCCATGAAGTGATGGGACAGGATGCTATGATCTTAGTTTTCTGAATGGTGAGTTTTAACCCAGCTTTTTCAATCTCTTCTTTCACTTTCATCAAGAGGCTCTTTAGTTCTTCTTCACTTCTGCCATAGGAGTGGTGCCATCTGTGTATCTGAGATCAATGATATTTCTCCAGGCAATCTTGATTCCAGCTTGTGCTTCATCCAGCCCAGCATTTCACATGATGTACTCTGCATATAAGTTAAATAAGCATAGTGACAATATACAGCCTTGACACACTCCTTTCCTGATTTGGAACCAGTCTGTTTTTCCATGTCCAGTTTTAACTGTTGCTTCTTGAGCTGCATACAGATTTCTCAAGACAGGTAAGATGGTCTGGTATTCCCATCCCTTTCAGAATTTTCCACAATTTGTTGTGATCCACACAGTCAAAAGCTTTGGCATAGTCAATAAAGCAGAAATAGATGTTTTTTTCTGGAACTCTCTTGCTTTTTCGATGATCTAGCAGATATTGGCAATTTGATCTCTGGTTCTTGAAACTAACACCAGCTTGAACATCTGGAAGTTCACAGTTCACATATTGCTGAAGTCTGACTTGCAGAATTTTGAGCATTACTTTGCTAGGGTGTGATATCAGTGCAATCGTGCAGTAGTTAATATATACATAGCATTAACTTGAAGTTTATTGGAACATTTCCCTCAGTGTCTCTACCTAATACTTCATGGGGGAAATGACAGTCTTTTGTTAACCTCCCTAAAATGCCTTCTGAAAATAACTTTGGAGATTGTTCTAAAGTTCATACCACTGTTCTTGAGCTGGCTTGATTTTCTCTTTTTCTTTTCATCTTTTCCCTCATTAGAACCTAACATACCAATTTAATTGTGAATGGTGATAATAAGGTTTCAGCTATTTAATATACACAAACTAAAATGCATAGAATCCAACAATCTCCTAAGTCTTCTGAAAATAGTACATCAATATTTGAGGAAAAATTATTAAAATTAAATTTGTACTTAATGCTAGAAGAAACCAAAGTATTTTGTTCTAAATTCAGAGGATATGATTTCTAAATATGGAAACAACATGTTTACTGCATGATTCTATATTAATCATACCACCTGCTATATATCCAAGGGAGATTCCATTCATTCTTTTTAGTACAATTCTGTACATAAAGAATAAATGTGCCAGGAAAAATGGTTGGAAAGTAAACAACAGCAGGTTATGTTTGAAATATAGTACTTGAAAATTTAGGCATGAAACTCCCAGTGACATTAATGATGATGGTGTAACTAAACCTCCCTCTGCCTTACTAAATCTACATTTATATATACATACATAGTCAAGACTAAGAAATCTGGCCTTAACTGACACCATTATGCTGGGATGTTGCAGGGGAAGTGGTATGATATATATTTATTGTAATTCCGTGTAATTCTGTGTCTTCCACTGTCATACAATAAAGTGACTCTTCCAGATGTAGTGTGTGTGTGTGTGTGTGTGTGTGTGTGTGTGTGTGTATGAATGAAAGAGAGTCAGAGAGAGAAAACCAGTGTGAATAGCTACAGATTATCTCAAGATAACACAATGCAATCTTCTGACCAGTAGATTACATATGGCAACATGCACTGATGAGGGAGGAAAATGCTTCTTCATAGTGATGCCAAAGCTAAACAAAGACCTACAACAAGAACGGAAACAGGAAGCTTCAAGGGAAAAATACTCAGTACTATCACAAAAATAAAGTTATTTTTAGTTTACTGTGCTCTACTTTTCATTTCTAATTCCATTAATATGTTGTCTGCTATGGCAGAAAGCATATATTTAATATATATATAAAAAAAATTGTACCTCTTAATGGTTGTTCCTCAACCTTTCTTTTATAACCTACCCTAAATGGTCAGAGCCAGTCTGAACGACATACAGAAATAATGATTGGCTTTACCTTAACAAACTAGAATTTGCTTACTGAAACACAAAAAAATTGAGAAGACAGGAATAAAATAACCATGAAAATAGTTTTTCATGGAAAACTGAATTCATTTGTGGTTCAGTTCAGTTCATTCTGTCTTGTCCGACTCTTTGGGACCCCATGGACTACAGCACACCAGGCTTCACTGTCTGTCACCAACTCCCAGAGCTTACTCAAACTCATGTCCATTGAGTCAGTGATGCTTTCCAACCATCTCATCCTCTGTTGTCCCCTTCTCCTCCTGTCTTCAATCTTTCCCTGCATCAGTGTCTTTTCCAATGAGTCTGTTCTTCACATCAGGTAGTCAAAGTACTAGAGCTTCAGCTTCAGCATCAGTGCTTTCAAAGAATATTCAGGACTGATTTCCTTTAGGATTGCAAGGTTTGATCTCCCTGCAGCCCAAGGGACTCTCAAGAGTCTTCTCCAAAATCACAGTTCAAAAGCAGCAATTCTATGATGCTCAGCTCTCTGAGCATCTGGTTCAGCTATGACATCCATATATGACTACTGGAAAAACCATAGCCTTTACTAGATGGATCTTTATTGGTGAAGTACTGTTTCTGGTTTGTAATATGCTATCTAGGTTTGTCATAGCTTTTCTTCCAAAGAGCAAGTGTCTTTTAATTTCATGACTACAGTCACCATCTGCAGTGATTTTGGAGCCCCCAAAAATAGTCTGTCATTATTTCCATTGTTTTCCCATCTATTTGCCATGACGTGATAGGACCAGATGCCATGATCTTAGTTTTTTGAATGCTGACTTTTAAGCCAGCATTTCTCAATCTTCTATTTTGCTTTCATCAAGAGGCTCTTTAGTTCTTCTTCGTTTTCTGCCATAGGGGTGGTGTCGTCTGCATATCTGAGGTCATTGATATTTCTCCCAGCAATCTTGATTCCAGCTTGTGCTTCATCTAGCCCAGCATTTTGCATGATGTACTCTGTATATAAATTAAATAAGCAGTGTGACATACAACCTTGACATATTCCTTTTCCAATTTGGAACCAGCCTGTTATTCCATGTCCAGTTCTAACTGTTGCTTCTTCACCTGCATGCAGATTTCTCAGGAGGCAGATAGGTGATCTTCTATTCCCATCTCTTTAAGAATTTCCTGCAATATTTTTGTGATCCACAGTCAAAGGCTTTGGCATAGTCAATAAAATAAAAGTAGATGTTTTTCTGGTATTCCCTTGCTTTTCAAATGATCCAACGGATGTTGGCAGTTTGATCTCTGGTTCCTTTGCCTTCTCTAAATCCAGCTTGAATATCTGGAAGTTCTTGGTTCACATACTATTTGAAGCCTAGCTTGAAGAATTTTGAGTATTACTTTGCTAACGTACAAGATAGGTGCCCTTGTGCAGAAGTTTGAACACTCTTTAGGGTTTCCTTTCTTTGAGATTGGAATGAAAACTCACCTTTTCCAGTCCTATGGCCACTGCCGAGTTTTCCAAATTTGCTAGCATATTGAGTGCAGCACTTTAACTGGATCATCTTTGAAGATTTGAAATAGCTCAACTCGAATTCCATCACCTCCTCTAGTTTTGTTCATAGTGATGATTCCTAAGGTCACATTCCAGGATGTCTGGCTCTAAAATCAAATGTAAAATCACCAGCTTGGAAAATGTTTAAAGCTCATTATCGTAGACACTAAAATTTAAAGATCCTTTCTCTACCATATAAAGATCACCTGCAAAATAACACCTAATTTCTAATTAAATGGGAAAATGGGCAAAGACTTAAAAAACAAACAAAATATAATCCATATTTACATATATTATCTGTTGTTCAATCTCATTCACTGAAAGAGATATAGGAAAACAAGACTACATTAAAATATGCCATTTTCACATATCAGATAAGCAAAATTTCAAAAGCTTGATAACTCACACTATTGGGAATGATGGATAAAATCTATCAACTTTCATTCAGTGCTGGTTGGAGGATGAATTGGCATAACCCTCATGGCACAATGCACATGAAAAACAAGCTGGCAGTTTCTAACATCTCTCATACACATACACATGTACTTTTAACTTGGAAAATTCAAGAATTTTTCTTACAAATTGTATTCCATGTACAGAAAGATGACCTGTATTTTTTTTTCCCCACTCATAGTGTTCTTTCTGGAAAATTCTTAAAGAGATGGCAATACCAGGCCACCTGACCTACCTCTTGAGAAATCTGTATACAGGTCAGGAAACAACAGTTACAACTGGACATGAAACAGTAGACTGGTCCCAAATAGGGAAAGGAGTATGTCAAGGCTGTGTATTTTCACCCTGCTTATTTAACTTATATGAAGAGTACACCATTAGAAACGCTGGGCTGGATGAAACACAAACTGGAATCAAGATTTCCAGCAGAAATGTCAATAACCTCAGATATACAAATGACACCACCCTTATGGCTGAAAGTGAAGAACAACTAAAGAGCCTCTTGATGATAGCAAAAGAGGAGAGTGAAAAAGTTGGCTTAAAAGTAAGCATTCAGGAAACTAAGATCATGGCATCCAGTCCCATCACTTCATGGCAAATAGACGGGGAAACAATGGAAACAGTGACAGACTCTATATGTTTGGGCTCCAAAATCACTGCAGATGGTTACTGCAGCCATAAAATTAAAAAATGCTTGCTCCTTGGAAGAAAAGCTATGACCAACCTAGACAGCGTATTAAAGGTCAGAAACATTACTTTGCCAACAAAGGTCCATCTAGTCAAGGCTATAGTTTTTCCAGTAGTCATGCATGGGTGTAAGAGTTGGACTATAAAGAAAGCTGAGCACTTAAGAATTGATGTTTTTGAACTGTGGTGTTGGAGAAGACTCTTGAGAGTCCCTTGAACTGCAACGAGATCCAACCCGCCCATCCTGAAGGAAATCAGCCCTGAATATTCATTGGAAGGACTGATGCTGAAGTTGAAACTCCAAAACTTTGGCCACCTGATGTGAAGAACTGACTCATTTGAAAAGACCCTGATGCTGAGAAAGATTGAAGATGGGAGAAGGGGACAACAGAGGATGAGATGGTTGGATGGCATCACTGACTCAAAGGACATGACTTTGAGTAAAGTCCGGGACTTGGTGATGGACAGGGAGGCCTGGTGTGCTGCAGTCCTTGGGGTTGCAGATTCAGACACGATTGAGCAACTGAACTGAGATGAACTGAATGTTGCTTGTTAAAGGACAAAATTGGGGCAGTATGTAAAAGCCAATCCACAGAAGCATCAGTAATTGTTTTTTTTCTTTTTGGTCATTCATACAAGGGAATGTTATTTAGCTGCAGAAAATGTAAACTATTTTATGATCTTATATGAATAAATGTCTGAGATATATTATTACATGAAAATATGCAAGATCCAGAACAGTATGTACAGTAGACTGTGAAAAAGAGAAGAGAAAAGCACCCAAATTGTATACTTATGTATATGCATAAAACTATTTGAAAAAACAAATAAGAAGTTAAACAAAATTATGTAATAAGAGAAATAAAATTAGAGGGACATATCTATCAGAGGATATTTCCATTTTCATCAGATTCCCTATGTCAGTAGTAAACATTTGTAGTAGACACATATATATCAATAGATGAAAGAAAATATAGAATGGATACATGCATTTCTTCCTTTAAGAAATATTTAGGGAGGATTTGTTATACGCTAAGCACTGGCATACACAGTAGGAATATAGAGATATATGAGACAGATTTTGTCCTCTAGAAGCTCACAGTCTAAGACTGGAAATGGGAAAGGTCAACCATGTTACTATAATTCATTGTGATCAGTGTTAGGTATCGATATGTACAAAGTGATATGGAATATGGAAGAATAATTTTTTGAATTAGCTGAACTCACATGCCTCTTGTATATTTATTTTAAAATGAAACTTCATTAAAAAATAAACAACATCTAGTTGGTTCCTAATATAGTACTTAGGAGACAATTTAGTAAGATTATGTTTGTTTTGTCTTCATCCTCCCAAAGTACTGAATGACAGGTTTATTAAGAATTTTGTCTAAAAGAAGCTACTAAACCTTGTAGCAGGCTGTGAAGAAAAAAAAACAGTAAGAACGTAAAATAGCAGTGTGATGACAAAATAAATTCTTTAGTTAACCTGAAAGGAAAGTGTCTTAGAGAAGACCTTTTAATTTTTTTGACTCTTCGGTCACAAAGAAGTATATTTATAAAAATAAAATACTACTCAGCCTCTTAAAAAAAATTTCTAAGGCTATATGCTGCAAGCTATTGTCAAATTCAGAACTACTCTTTTTACTAAAGAGCATGACTGCAAATAAAAATGCTTCATATTCTTCATATTAGTTTATATTTTTTTATGATAACTGGTTATTGGCCAACTCAGTAGATTAGGAACAAAATATTTTCATTTTTCTTGTTAAATATCTATCAAAGTTATTAGTCCTGTTATGTGTCTAGTTAATGAATGTGATGATGGGATTAAAACTATGCTCTGAAAGGGTGAAATAATCCTTGCCTTCTTGGACTGCCATTCTCAGTATGCATTGTCAGCTTTAGATAATCATGTCACATGAAGAATCTAGAGACTTTACATCATGTGTCAGTTCTTATGCTCAGGACACAGAAACTATGTACTCTATCTGATATGGAAGATCTAGACCAAGAAATATTTTGAATACTTTGCCCTTTTGATTTTTATGGGAAACAGCTTCTCAAGAATTCTTCTTGAGGTTAAACTGTTCTGTTTTGGTTTTGTTTGTTTGTTTTTTTTGAGAACAGGTAAGATTCAGTTTGGACACTCTGGTGATAAAATCCAGAGATTGAACATAAGTCAATCATTAGAGTTAGCAGTGTGTGAGTATCAACTGAAGACAACTGGTATAGAATGTCTGCGTGCCCACAAAATGTTTATTTGCCTGCAATATGATATTTTGAGGTTGGCCTTTAGGAGG
Source organism: Odocoileus virginianus (assembly GCF_023699985.2). Classification (NCBI taxonomy): domain Eukaryota; kingdom Metazoa; phylum Chordata; class Mammalia; order Artiodactyla; family Cervidae; genus Odocoileus; species Odocoileus virginianus. Next base: position 22,493,929 of record NC_069698.1, read on the forward strand.
TAATTAAATCATGAAAGTGGCTTCTGAATGGGATTAGTGCTTTTATTGCTTTTTTTAAATTTTATTTTTAATTGGAAGATAATTACTTTACAATATTGTAATGTTTTCTGCCATACATCAACATGAATCAGCCATAGGTATACATGTGCCCCCTTCCTGTAAAACCTCCCTCCTGCTACCCTCCCCATCCCACTCCTCTAGGTTGCCACAGACCACCAGTTTTAGGCTCCGTGTGCCACACAGCAAATTTCTACTGGCTATCTACTTTACATATAGTAATATATATGTTTCAGTGCTACTCTCTCTCAAATCATCCCTCCTTCTCTCTCCCCCATTGTGTCCAAAAGTCTATTCTCTATGTCTGCATCTCCATTGTTGCCCTGTAGATAGGTTTATTGGTACCAATCTTCTAGATTTCATATATATATATGTATGTATGTGTGTGTGTGTGTGTGTACAATATTTGTCTTTCTGACTTACTTCATTTTGTATAATAGGCTCTAGGTTTATCTGTCTCATTAGAACTGACTCCAGTGTATTCCTTTTTATAGCAGAGTAGTATTCTATTGTGTATATGTACTGCAACTTCCTTATCCAATCATCTGTTGATGAAGGGACCTAGAGAGTATTATACTTAGTGAAATTTGTTAGAGAAAGATAGTCACTGTGTGCTTTTACTGTTATGTGGAATCTAAACAAAAAACAAAATAAAAGAATAAATGTGGCAAGAAAGAAACAGTTTTACAGATACAGAGAACAAATAAATGGTTGTGCATGCTTAGTCACACAGTAGTGTTAGATTCTTTGTGACCCCATGGACTGTAGCTCGCCGGGCTCCTCTGTCCATGATATTTTCCAGGCAAGAATACTAGAGGGGGTTTCCATTTCCTACTCCAGAGGATATTTGCAACCCAGGGATTGAACTCATGTCTCCCATGTCTCATGCTTTGGCAGGTGGGTTCTTTACCACCGAGCCACCTGGGAAACCCAAACTAGTGTTTGCCAGAGGGAAAAGGCATTGGGAGATGGGCAAGATAGGTGCAGGGGATTAAAAGGTACAAACTGCCAGTTATAAAATAAATCTGAGGGATATAATGTACAGCACAGGGAATGCAGTCAGTATTTTACAATAACTTTGTATAGTATATAATCTATAAAAGGATTGAATCACTGTGTTGTACACATTAAGCTAATATATTATGAGTTCACTATAAGTAGGTAAATGAAAAATATAAAAATAAAAAAGAGCCACATTTGATCAACTATACCAGAAGAATCTATTTATGTTCTAAACACCACAAGTTAGTGAAAAGTTGTTGCTGAACCATGAAAGATGCCAGGATTCTTGGCCTCTGGAGGAGAAGAATTCAATCTGGGGCCAGAGGCGAGGCTTGATCATTCAGCACTTTTGTGTAAAATAGTTTTATTAAAGTATAAACGAGATAAAGAAAGCTTCTGACATAGATATCAGAAGGGGGCAGAAAGAGTACCCCCTCGGTAGTGTTAGCAATGGAGTTATATACTTTTTAATTACTTATTACAGTGAATCAAAAGAATGTCTGGAGGTTTTAAAGACCTTACTAGACCCACTCCCATAATTTACATTTTAAGGTAACAGTATTACCCAGAAGGTTTTTTTTCCAGAGACTGTCCTCAATCAGGATACATTATTGTTATATAATCCTAAGGAATGTAGAGGGAAAAAACAAAACAAACAAAAAAAACCAACGCTTTTCCTTTCTTCCTCCCTGAGAATTCCAGACCCCTCTCTCCTTGGGGACCCCTGGACTTCTTATCAACCTGCCTAGGAATTGACTCTCTCATTAGGAAGGCCTGAGATATACTGGACTTTGATGAAGAAATTCAAAGTAGTTTAACACACACACACACATATATAGTACTCACTCTGTAGTGTTTTATACTTATTGCTGTTCTAAGCATTTTGGAAATGCTTAGCTTTAATATGTAGGTATTTTCATTAACTCTATTTTACAGAAGATTTAACTGAAGCAAAGGTGAGTGTCAGGAAGCATTTAACAAGAGGCTTCCTGTGTGCTGTTTTGGATCTGTCAGGAACCCTCTGGCCCTTACTGATTCCTGAATATTCAGGAATTAAGAGGAGAGGCACGCCTTTCCCAGGGCTGAGGAATCCAGGCATTTCTCATTACGGTGATAAGTACCCTCTTCCTTCTTATGAGCCATACGGTAAAAGGTGATTGTTTGCAACTCTGTCTTTGATAGAGATCGTCTTATGTTTTATAAGTCTGGAATTTTAATCTTTGTCTTTGCTGAGAGTAACTACAGTATATATGCCCAAGCCATGTTGATTAAAACAGCTTTGCTCCATTAGAGCTTTGGTCCCGGTGTCTTTCTTTCTTTATATTCTTCCTGTCTTTCTCTCTAGTCTTCCTGTCTTTCTCTCTCTCTCTATTTCTGGCTAATTCCTTGGAGCGCGGAGGCCCGCTGAGCTCACTTTCTTGCCCGAGCTTCTGAGACCCTCTCGCGAAGGCGCCCTGCGCCTTCACCCCCTCAGAGGGCGCCCGGTGCCTCCGCGCAGCAGCGCCGTCCTAAGAACAGGGCTCTATCGGCTCTCTGTGTAAACCAGGGGATGTCAGCCTCTTTCTCTCTGTTACTCTCCGGACCACCAGGTTCCGGTCCATTAAAGGACCAACAGATGAGTTACTCTGTTTCCTTAGACCACACAGCTAATGAGTGGAGAGATGCCCAGAGTTTAATCAAGGCAATATGGCTCCCAGAGTCTGTGATATTAAATAACCCACAATACTACAAGGATATCTCTTGTTTCTTTTGAAAATAAAATAATTTTTGGTATTTGTTTGCAATATGCAAATACTGTGCCACTGCCTAGTAGAAGAAAGCCTTTATTGATTCAATATATCAAATGGGATCAAACTGAAGACCATGGATGGAGGCATATTTGGACTCAGGATATAAATAAATCTTCTAAGTCAAATGACTATAAAATTTTATAGAGAAGCCTGTGTTTTCTACTTTAGAGAAGTCATAATGATCACATGGAATTACCAGTGAGTCACTCTATAGCTAGAATTAGCATGGTTTCTGGTAGTAACATGACTCTACGTTTGTAAAGAAGTAAAGGTATTTTTGGTCTTGGTTGAGGTATAGACCATTTCCACTATTTTATTTTCTCCTTTTACACCCACATCATATAGTAAAGTTCAGGTTGATTATGTGCCCAGTATGTTCATGTTCATCGATTTACTCTTTCTCTTCCTTAAAGGTTCATTTTGTCTTTCTCTAAGAAAAAAATCCATCCAATAACTTTTCCTAGTAAGCTTAGCCCTGTACTCAGTGTATAGGCCTGCATTAAAAACCCTTTTATTTCTCTTTTTTGTTTCTATAACTACAGAGTGTTATTCTGAGTATCTCCTCAAGCTTTGGTAACAGTGCCCTAAAGCACAGAAATTTTCTACAATAGCAGAGCCTGGAAAGGATCTATAGCTATAATTTATCAATAAGACAGACACTGGCAAAGAACCAGTCGGGATTTTTATGGAGAACTCTGTATGTAAAAATTGGATTGGAAAGGAATAGAAAGAAATACTAAAACACAGAACATGTACATAAAGTTCAAATCTACATACTATAGTTGAAATTTTTAAAAATTTGGCACTTATCTTTTCTGAATATAGTTTTCAGAGGTATGAAGACATAAGTGAACTTTTTAAAACAATTTATAAAATTAACTGTGAACTAGCTCTTCTATTCTTTGCTACGAGAAAGCTCCATTGACACACACAAAATTGCAGTGGCTAAAAAGGTTAAATAAAATTAGTAAAATGCTTTAGTTTGAATTCTTAATGATATCATGCTCAAAAGCATGAACTTGACTCATGTACCATTCTCTCACCACACTTTCTGTTACATCACATTCACTTTCCATTATAACTGAACTCCAACCGTTGAAATAGCCTGAAAGTTCTCAGCTAAACTGTGTAGGCAGATTCCATTTCACTCAAAGGAAATTTTGAAAAACACTATTTGGAACTCTGCTCAATGAAAACATAGAGACCGATCTGTCATTGGACTATATGTGCTATTCTTAGAAAAAGCATGAGATTTTTAAATCGGATTTCTTATTTTAATCAGAAAAATTGTGCTTAAGTAACATTACAGGCTTATATCAACCACAAACAAATGCATTTGGTATCATTTATAACCTAGAGTCTCTGTCTATGTTACAATCCGAGGAAATTTAGGAAGTATATGGAATACTCAAGAGTAATTTATAAAAGTTTCATAGACATACTTTTTAAAGAAGTCAGCATCAGGTAAGGGAAGAAAACTGTAGAAGTTTAATAGTTTAGGAATAGCAGTAGTAGAGCGCTTAGCTACTTTTAGTGCCGAAGGTATGAGGAAGGGAGCGTGCATGAGAACCTAGAGTGTAAAGTTCACCAAGATCTGGCGCTTCATACAGTGAATATTTGTTTGACTCTCAGTTATTTCCCTGGTGGCTTAGAGGGTAAAGCGCCTGCCTGCAATGCGGGAGACCAGGGTTCAATTCCTGGGTCAGGAAGATCCCCTGGCGAAGGAAATGGCAACCCACTCCAGTACCCTTGTCTGGAAAATCCTATGAATGGAGGAGACTGGTAGGATACAGTCCATGGGTTGCAAAGAGTCAGACACGACTAAGCAACTTCACTTGCCCTGCAATTTACTACTCATGATGCGAATATACCTTCACATATCTTGTCTGTTTGTTAACCAGAGTTTTTGTTTTGTTTCCAGGCAGGAGATGAAACCCCTTCCTTACTAGTCCGTCTTGTTTGGAAGTAGAATTTCTATTAGATTCCCTTTTAATCTATAATTTGAATGCATAATTTTATTTTTCCTTTTTTAAAAACATGAAGTGTTTCAAGTGTGATTAAAACTACAGGGACTTCTCTGGCAGTCCAGTGGTTAAGACTCCATGTTCTGAACACAGACAGTTCGGGTTCGGCCCCTGGTGGGGAAGCTAAGATCCTGTATGCTGCACAATATAGCCAAAAAATAAATAAATACAATTAAACTAAAATAAAATAGTGAAGGAAAGTCAATCTTCAAAAAAAAAAAAAACTACAAATACTAAACAAATACTCCAGTTTCTTCTATTTTGCACTAACAAATCACAATTTTCTTTCACAATTGGTACATTTATTTTGAAAATAAATTATAACAATACAGATAAATAGTTGATGAACAGGCTTTTCACAAATGTAATATTCAAATTGCCAGCAAGCACATTAAAAACTGTCCGAGTCCTTTATTTATCAGGGAAATACAAATTAAAACTAAAATGTGATACCATTAAATGCCTTTCAGATAGCTAAAATTTAAAATATTGATAATATCAAGTGCTAGAGAGAATGTGAAACAACTGGAAATCTTATGATCATAAGATTGGGAAATAACTGCAACAATGATTTAGGTAGTAATATGTACAAAGTCTCAACACAGATAAACCCTATGATGAGAAAATTTGCTGATATGTATGTGTGTGTGTGTGTGTATATATATATATATATATATATATATGTATATATTTGAATATATATTTACCAAAAGATGTGTACATAAATATTCTTAGCACTATTTTTAATAGACAAAGATTGGAATCAATGTAAATATCTACTGAGAGTACAGTAAATGAATGAATGAATAAATGTATACATTAAAAACTCCAGCAGATTGGAATCCTTTATGAGTATTAATATGAGTATTAATAAAATATTGCTATCAGGAACAGTAAACATAAAGTTTCTAAATATAAATAAATTTTAGTAAAAGAAGCCAGACACAATAGAGCACATATTTTATTATTCCATTTAGATAAAATTCAACAAAGGAAAAACAAACCTATGGTGAATCAGAAAGGTTGACGTTTATCTCAAGAGAGAATTTTGGAAACACTTTCATTGCCTTTTGTATTCCTATACTGCTACTGAAATAGTTGATAAGAGGAGACAGATGAGAGGGCTTCTAGATATTGTTAATGTTCTATATCCATATCTGGGTGGTGATAACATAGATGCATTCTGTTTATGTAAATTTATTTGTACATAAAAAATAAATTTGGACACTTAGGACTTAGGGTTTATCTTCTTAAGGTATGTTTAATTTCATATAATAAAAAATATAACCAAATATAATTGATCAAGTTAAAAACTCATATTTTTTCCTCTTTCTAATATATAATTATTCTGAATTTGGAGGCTGTGATTTTCATAAAGGTTTTTGTACTCTTGGTATATACTGACTAACATATAGATCAAAAGTAGTATGAGTGTTTTTATATTTCTAAAAACAATTATTGTAAATAAATAAAGCTGTATGTGTCATTTAAAAATATTGTATTCAATGTATTTTGAAATGCTTTCATATATGTATCTTTATATATTCATTTATTTTAATTACTGTATAATTTTTCACTGGTGAAAACTATTTAATGTATTTATCTCTTCTTTTCTTATAGATATTCATGTTGTTTAAAACATTTCCTTACTATTGTGCTATTGCATTGAACATTCTTGAACACGAGTATCCATGGATTTCTCATACTAAAGATATTTAGAATAGAGATCCTGAGTTATAGGCTACCACATTTTAAACTGTTCAGGCTTTACAAGTTTATCTCTAAAGATGTTATTCCAAGTCATATATTTTAAAACATTTAGGTTGAAATTATTAAAGTCCAATGCTGTAAAGAACAGTACTGCATAGGAACCTGGAATGTTAGGTCCATGAATCAAGGTAAATTACATGAGGTCATGCAGAAGATGACAAGAGTGTACATTAACATCTTCTGAATCACTGAATGGACAGGAATGGACAAATTTAATTAAATGACCATTGTATCTATTACTGTGAACAAGAATACCTTAGAAGAAAAGGAATAGACCTCATAGTCAAGAAAAGATTCTGAAATGAGTACTTGGGTGCAACCTCAAAATGACAGAATGATCTAGCTGGTTTTCAAGGCAAACCATTCAACATCACAGTAATCCAAGTCTATGTCCCAATCATTAATGATGAAGAAGCTGAACCTGACCATTCAAGAAGACCTATAGGACCTTCTAGAACTAACACTAAAAAAAAAAAAAAAAAAAGTCATTTTCTTCATAGAGGACTGGGATTAAAAAATAGGAAGCCCAGGGATACTTGGAGTAACAGGCAAGTTCGGCCTTGAAGTACAAAATTAAGAAGGGTAAAGGGTAACAGTTTTGCCAAGAGAACACACTGGTCATGGAAAACACCCTCTTCCAACAACACAAGAGACAACTTTATACATGGACATCACCAAATGGTCAACTTCAAAATCAAATTATCTTCTTTGCAGCCAAAGATGGAGAAGCATTATACAGTCAGCAGAAACAAGATCTGGAGATGACTGTGGCTCAGGTCATGAACTCCTTATTGCACAATTCAGACTTAAAGAAAGTAGGGGAAACCATTAGCCCATTCAGGTATGACCTAAATCAAACCTTTATGATTATACAGTGGAAGTGATGGATAGGTTCAAACTACTAGATCTGGTAGACAGAGCACTTGAAAAACTATAGACAAAGATTGATAACATTTTACAGGAGGCAGTGACCAAAATCATACCAAAGAAAAAGAAATACAAAAATGCAAAATGGTTGTCTGTGGAAGCTTCACAAGTAACTGAGAAAAGAAGACAAATGGAAGGCATGGAGAAAGGGAAAAATATATCCAAATGAATGCAGAGTTCCAGAGAATAACAAGGAGAGATAAGAAGGCCTTCTTAAGTGAACAATGCAAAGAAATAGATGAAAGCAATGTAATGGGATAGACTAGAGATCTCTTCAAGAAAATTAGAGATATCAAGGGAATATTCCATGCAAGGATGGGCAAGACAAAGGACAGAAAAGGTAAAGGCATAACAGAAGCAGAAGAGATTAAGAGATGGTAAGAATACACACTAGAACGACACAAAAAAGGTCTTGATGACTTAGATAACCACAATGGTGTGGTCACTCACCTAGAGCCAAAAATCCTGGAGTGTGAAGTCAAGTGGGCCTTAGGAAACATTAATACAAATAAAGCTTTGTTGTGGTACACAAAGTCAAAGGCCTTAGTGTAGTCAATGAAGCAGAAATAGATGCTTTTCTGGAATTCTCTTGCATTTGAGCATTATCTTGCTAGCATGTAAAATGAGGTAAATCTGGAGGTGATGGAATGCCACCTGAGTTATTTAAAATACTGAAAGGTGATGCTGTTAAAGCGCTGCACTCAATGTGCCAGCAAATATGGAAACCTCTGCAGTGGCCACAGGACTGGAAAAGATCAGCTTACATTCCAATCCCAAAGAAGGGCAAAGCCAAAGAATGTTCAAACTACCACACACTTGTGCTCATTTTACATGCTAGCCAGATAATGCTCAAAATCTTTCAAGCTAGGCTTCAGCACTGTGTGGACTGAGAGCTTCCAGATATATAAGCTATGTTTAGAAAATGGAGAGGAACCAGAGATCAAATTGCCAACATACATTGGATAGTAGAAAAAGTAAGAGAATTCCAGAGAAGCATCTATTTCTGCTTCATTGACTATGCTAAGGCCTTTGACTTTGTGGACTACAGCAAACTGTGGAAAATTCTTAAAGAGATGGGAATACAAGTCCACCTCTCCTGCCTCCTGAGAAACCTGTATGCAGATCAAGAAGCAACAGTTAGAGCCAGACAAGGAACAACAGAATGGATCAAAACTGGGAAGGGTGTATAACAAGGCTATATATTGTCATCCTGCTTATTTCATTTATATGCAGAATGCATCTTGTGAAATGCTGGGCTGGATGAAGCACAAACTAGAATCAAGATTTCTAGGAGAAATATCAATAACCTCAGATATACAGATGACACCACTCTAATAGCAGAAAGTGATAGGTGAAAGAGGAGAGTGCAAAAGTTGGCTTAAAACTCAACATTCAAAAAATGAAAATGATGGCATTGAGTCCCATCACTTCATGGTAAATAGATGGGGAAACAATGGAAACAGTGACAAACTTTATTTTGGGGGGCTCCAAAATCACTGCAGATGGTGACTGAAGTCATGAAATTAAAAGATGCTTACTCCTTGGAAGAAAAGCTATGACCAACTTAATCAGTATATTAAAAAAGCAGATACATTAATTGCTGGCAAAGGACTGTATAGTCAAAACTACGGTTTGATCACTAGTCATGCATGGATGTGAGTTGGACCCTAAATAAGTCTGAGCACTGAAGAATTGATGCTTTTGAAAAGTGGTGTTGGACAAGATTCTTGAGGATCACTTGGACTGCATGGACATAAAACCAGTCAGTTCTAAAGGAAGTCAATCCTGAATATTCATTGGAAGGACTGACTGATGCTGAAGCTGAAGCTCTAATACTTTGGCCACCAGATGTGAAGGACTAACTAATTAGAAAAGACTCTGATGCTGGGAAAGATTGGAAGTAGGAGGAGAAGGGGACTACAGAGGATGAGATGGTTGGATGGCATCACCGATTCAATAGGCAAACTCTGGGATATGGTGAAGGACATGGAAGCCTAGTGTGCTACAGTGCATGGTGATGGCAAGAGTTGGACACAACTGAGTGAGTGAACAATAACAATAATATTTTATAATTCCCACTCAGAGGAAGCCTTTCATGTCATTAGGGACTACAAAACACTATTATTTTTTCTGTTCCTATAAAGAACACCATGCATTTTAGTTTCAATGGACTTGAAACAATATTCCATAGCATAAAAGCTAACATTAGAATCTTTTTCACACCTTATGAAATTTAAGCATTTATTCTAAAGCTGCCCATATAATGGTTCTCTATACTTACATAAAGTCATTCTCCCCAGAATGTAAAAATATCATGTCTGGTATAAATATTACTTATCATTTTCCAGGGATATCTTATAACTAACTCAACTTAGAGTTGATTCTCACCCATCCTTTACGACTAATGAAAACCTCAGTCTTAGAGTTATTAGGTCATCTTTCCTTTAGAGTCATTTGAAGGTCTCAGTTACCACGTCCTGTGAAAGCTCTGTTGCCTAGCCTGGCTAACCTGAGACTTCCTAGCTTTCTAGCCTTGAGATCCAATGATTCTCAGCCTTGTAGCAAGCTTGGAGCCAGGAACATTGACAAAATCAGACATTTTAGTGTCTAGGGCTCAGACTTCCTGTATAACTCCCCACACAGCTGTTTTGAGGTCTTTAAAACTCTCCAAAGAGCCTGTGCAGGGCTGTGTGCTGAACTTAGTCGCTCAGTCATGTACGACTCTGTGCAACCCTGTGTAGCCGGTCAGGCTCCTCTGCCCATGGGGATTCTCCAGGCAAGAAGACGGGAGTGGATTGCCATGCCCTCCTCCAAGGGACCTTCCCAACCCAGGGATTGAACTCAGGTCTCCCGCACTGCACTCCCACATTGCTGGTTAATTCTTTACCGTCTGAGCCACCAGGGGAGCCCAACATGCCAGTAGTGATGCTTAGTAGGTTCCCCTCTCCAAGGATCTCTTCCAGGTTTGAATCTTCCTGTCTCCATTCTTGCTCCTCTAAAAATCACGTGTTGCTTTGCTTTTACTCTTTGAAGTTCTTAGCATATTTAATTTAGTCAGTTTAAGTATTTTGATTTTTTTTTACAAATCACGAAAGAATCATTAACTTGAACCAACTTATGAAATTAGGACAACGGAATTATCTCAGACAAATAAATGCAAAGTTCTGGCTAACTTATTGAAAGACAGAATCTAAAATATTAAATTCAAAGCAACATCTGAATAAATTATCCTGACTCATTTATATTTATCAAATTAGTCCTTATTTTGTAGTGCATAAGTTATCTATTTTATAGATTTCTCATGAAGCAAAATCACAAAGTTCTCTAAAAAAAGAAACATAAACCTTTAGTTCTTTCAAACAAACAAACAAAAAGCTGCTTTTGTTTTTAATGCTAAGTTTTATTTATTTTTTTTTAATGTTTGGTGCATACAAGGGATGATTTTTCATGCCCAGGAGTATTGTATATTTCGAGCAAATGCCTTGTGCACTTATCATGCTGCTTCCAGTAACACTGAGGAAGTGGGAAAAGCCTCTCTCCTTGTCTCTAATCCAATTCTTCTTCATTGCTTTCTGTACTTTAACATTGTGAACCATATTTCTCAAATAAATGACATCTATTACTCTGAAAGGACACTCCTCTAATTCCATTTGAAAGCTATAAGACAAACTTACTTTCTTTTTAAAACTTATATGATTTGAAATAAAGTAATAACTAAATCAGTAAGGAAAATCTTTAGAGTTTTACTGAAAGTATACCATTAGGGTTTGCACTTAAAACCCTGAAAAGTCATTCATGAAAAAATTACATATCAGCCATAAAATATAATACTAAAATAGTCACAGATCATGATTTTCTCTGTAATGTATACTGTCTGTCACTTAATTTTTCTCAGTTTTCATCACTTCCTATGATGAAAGCATACATATTTAAATGATGGCTCATTTAAAAAAAAATACACATTTTTAGCATATTTAGGAGTGTTACTAGCAACATCCAAAATCTATTTGGATTGGAATCATGTTTTCTATTTATTTCTATTGCTAATCAAAATGAAGGAATGAATTTAATTACACTTCCTATCTACCATGTAGTGGTATTTGTCTCTCTTACAGGGGAAGGAGGAAAACAGCTAGGAAGAAAGAATGGGAAATAAAACAGAAACCACAATTTTGAAAGCAACTTGTACCATAACTCACGAAACATATAAACTGAACAATGAGCCTGAATTCAGTATTTTTTTTTTTAAGCAGACTCATTAAGGTCATATTTTCCAGGATGACAATATAGACTGATTTAATTCTAACATTGTTGACTCATGTCCCAAGGATGAATTCACCAACTTTTCTAATAAATTGTCTGTTTTACCAAATCTCCCCAAATCCTGCCAGATTGCTCCTTTTGATACATTTATGTAACTGAAAAGATTGAGCTCTGTGTTGCAATTATGATAAAGTCAACTTTGCTTGAAAAATAGTATGTTTTTCTGAGGAGTCTTTATATGAAAAATACCAGGAAAAACAGGTAGCAGGGACAAAAGACCTTTGAGTGCAGAGGCACCTCTGAGTATACCAGGCAAGCATGTATAGTATAGGAGAAATAATTTTTTTTAAGAAAAATGGCAAGAGCAACATAGTTGTAGGAATTTGTATAAACTATAGTCACTTTTTATCCAAATATTAACAAGAATGACCTCCTAAAAAAATGAAAAAAAAAAAAAATAAAATGGGAGAGAGTGTAGAGCTGAAGAAGGAGGAGAAAAAAAAAACAAACTAACGTGAAAAACATTCATGGAAAAGAAAACAGGTTACTTACATTTCAAAGTGGTTTTGCCTATTTTATCATTTTTTGTTATTGTTTCTACATTTACATCAATGATACAGGTGAAGTTTATAGAAGGTGAAGGAAAGACAAAATGCTTATACCATTTATTTGGAGGGACAAGAAAAGAAAAATCATTAAGAAGCTGGTTCTAGCCCTCAGGGGTGACTTTGGGGGCTTCAAGACATCAATGAGGATAATTGCATATGTGATGGAAATAGCAAGAGAACTAGAAATAGATCCTGAAGATATGACTAAATCTTCAAACTTATAATAAAACTTGAACAAATGAGGAGTTACTTCTTATGGGTGGGCAGAGAAAGTATTTTCTTAAGGTGGAATCTCCTCCTGGTGAAAATGGTATGAAGATTGTTGAAATGACAACAAAGAACTTACACTTAGTTGATAAAGCAGCAGCAGGGTATGAGAGGATTAACTCAAATTTTGAAAGAAATTCCATTGTGGGTAAAGTTGTATCAAACAGCATTGCCTGATTGCCTATGTTGGGTTGATTTGCTCTTCTGCTGTTCTTGTCTGGTGGTAGCAAAGATTTGGAAAGACCGGCCACATTTAGCTCAAACAGGCAGGATTTGATCAGGCAGGAAGCAGGTTGTATTTGTAATAACAACCTAGTTACAGCTCAGTCACAGCTCAAGGTGGGAAGGAGACAGCAGACAGTGCACTCCCGAGACTCAAGGGGGAGCCAATCCCTGAAGAAGGTCAAATCCCTCTGGCTCCTCTTCTGATACTTTATGTCTCTTCCCCCTGGCATCTGATTGATTCAGCCCTACATAAATAGAGGATTGCACTGTCCCTGGGGTTTAATTGGTTACACATTATGCAATTAGGAGATTGTACCAGCATTCACCTGATTGGTTATGCTCCAGGACCAAACAGGAAATGGAATGTGTTTTGGGCTTGTTTTCTTGCCAGAGATTCTCACACCGGTCCTCAACCTACCCTTTTGGTGTTTGTTTGTTCGTTTCTTTTTTAACCCTCTGCATGATTCCACCATCTTGGACTCCATTTTCTATTCTAACTACCTTACACTTGTTATACAGAAGTCATTCATGAAAAGAAGGGTCCATCAATGCAGCAAACTTCATTTTGTTGTCTATTTTAAGAAATTGCCATAGCCACATCAAGCTGCAACGACCTCCACTGTGATCACTAAACAGTCATCAATATGGAGACATGATGTTGCATCAGCAAAAAGATTGAAACTCACTGAAAGTCCAGGAGATGATTAGCATTTTTAAGTACTAAAGTATTTTTTAACAAAGGTATAGACGTTGTTTCTTTAGACATAATTCATTCTCAACTTAACAAATCCCAGAATAGTATAAGCATACCTTTTGTATGCACTGAAAAACCAAAAATTTGGGATAACTTGCTTTATTGTGTTAGTTGCTTTCTTGTGATTATCTGGAAATACACACACACACACACACACACACACACATGTATGTATGTATATATATTATATATATATATATAATATATATCAATTATGGTGATTTCTATAAATATAACCTGTACCACAACATTAATAGCAGTTATCTTTGAGAAATGAGATACTAGATTTTTGTTTGTTTGTTTTAGTTAATTGTATGTTCTGATTTTTCTACAGTTAGATACTATTTAGTCAATGAAATGAACAAAAAAATCAAAGAAAAAATCTAAACTGACTACTAAAATGAGGTACAGAGTACACACAGTTCTTGGAGAAAAGTTAATCATTTGTTATGGATTCATATATTGAGTAATTAAATTTGCATGATACTTATTAAATATTAGTTTCATTTATGTAATTATTAAGTATGAATTATGTATTTAAGTATGTATTATAATTACTTAATTAGAAACATCATGGGCTTCCCTTGTGGCTCAGCTGGTAAAGAACCCGCCCACAATGCAGGAGACCTGGGTTTGATCCCTGGATTGGGAAGATACCCTGGAGAAAGGAAATCATAATTAAAGGGTTTGGGCTTTAAAAAAAAAAAGAATGCAGTTTACATTCATGAAAATTTGCCATTAAGTTATTTAACAAAACTAAAATTTTAGTGTTACAATCTTTACAATTGTATGTTATGAAACCTTTTGAAAATTTATTTGGAAAGAAAAATATTCAAACACGTTTAAAAAACTAGAAATGTTCTGTCTGTTAACCCGAGTATTTATGGGACTTCCCTTCTGGCTCAATTGGTAAAGAATCCACCTGCAATGTGGGGACCTGGGTTCCCTCCCCTGGTTGAGAAGAAGCCCTGGAGAAGGAAAAGGCTACGCACTTCAATATTCTGGCCTAGAGAATTCCGAATTCCATGGGGTCGCAAAGAGTCAGACACGACTGAGCAACTTTCACCCACTCACTCCAAGTATTTAAGATGCTAATTAGAATTTTTGTTTAATCATTTTGTTCAAGACATTTGTTTTTGCATGATTTATTGTATCAAGATTATCACAAGTGACGTATTATTACATAATGTGCTTCATTTTATACATCACCTTTATAATAAATATCTTTAAATTAATGATATTTCTCTTCTATGTGCTATGCTGCTATACTGAACTGCTGCTGTTCCGTGGAAATCATTTAGTAATTAAAAAAATGCTGAGCAAATTTCACAAAACAACTTCTGATCGCTAGCAGAGGACATCAGGCGCCCAGAAAAGCAGCCCATTGTCTTCGAAGGGAGGTAGGACCAAAAAAATATAAACGATAATAAGGGAGTCAAAAGAGCTACGGACGGAGACCAGTCCCGGGAAGGGAGTCTTAATAGAGGAAGTTTCCAATCACCAGGAAACCCTCTCACTGGCGGGACTGGGGGAAGTTTTCGGCAATCTAACTGGGAGGAAAAATTAAACAAGGCCCACAGATTACGTGCCTAAAAGCAACTCCCAGCAGAAAAGTACCCCAGACGCCCGTACCCGCCAGCAACAAGCGGGGCGGAACGGAGAGGAGCGGGCGGCATTGCTTAGGGTGAGGTCCGGCCCGAAGACCTTGAGAGCAATCGGAGGGGGCTTTTTTAAACTGTGGGATAGCAAGGGACAAAATTAACCGGCCCGAACACACTGCCGGCGGTTCGCAAAACAAAGGGACTGAGAATCTCCAGAGAAGAGCCGGCCCATCCCCGCTGGAGGTAGGAGGCAGGGGGGAGGGGAAAAGGTAGCAGCCTCTTAACACAAAATACGGCGACTGAACAACCAATGGCTTTCTTAAAGTTCCGAATTCACAAGGCTTGTTACATTTTTTAGAGAAGCGTGGCAATATAACCTTTGATACTTCAGGTATTGAAACTAAAATATGCAAAATGTTCAGCTGTTTCTAGTATTGTTTAGTGATAGTTTGTTCTTAATCCTTGTTGGTTAAGAGAATTCACCATTGTATTTAAATTACATTGAAATCAAATACATTTTCTGAAAATCTGAAAATTAAGCAGCCTTATTAGAGAAAATATGAAGTGTCTTCCTTGGAACAATTAGCTTGGGAATAAACAACTTGTATGTAAACAAAGGAGGATAGCGCAGTGTAGGATATAAGGCCAATAAAGCAAATCTTCAGTATCTCAAAGTAAATTTTGTGAACTGTGAAGCTGTTAAGTAAAAGTGAGAGAAAGCATGGTTAGTATATAGGTTGAAATATGTTGAAAACACTGCTGTTTATGTTGCATAAATGATACTTTATTTATTTACTTTTATTTTCTTTCTTTTTATTTTTTATTTACTAAAACTGCACTGGAAAATAAGGGCAATTGGATGTAAGACTGGATACTATATTTTTAAAAATTTCATTGAAATATAGTTGATTTTAAATGCTAAATGATAATGCTGTGCTCATTTCAGGTGTGAACAAGGTGAATGTTATACATATACATACATCGACTCTTTTTAAGATTATTTTCCCATGTAGGCATTGCAGAGTATTTTAGTAGAGTTCCTTGTGCCAAACTATAGGTCTTTATTTGTTATCTGTTTTATATATAGTAGTGTTTATATGTCAACCCCAATCTCCCAAATTTTCTGTACCTTCTTTACCTCCTGGTAACCATAAGTTTGTCTTCTCCATCTGTAACTCTATTTTTGTTTTGTAGATAAGTTCATCTATACCTTCCTTTTTTAGATTCCACATGTAGGCAATATTATATGATATCTGTCTTTCCCTGTCTGACTTACTTCACTCACTATGACAATCTCTACGTTCATCCATGTTGCCGCAAATGGCATTATTTTGACAGTGATATTCCATTGCTTATATTTATCACATTGTTTATATTTACCACTTCTTCGTTATCCAATCTTCTGTTGATAGGCTTTTAGGTTGCTTCCATGTCCTGGCTATTGTAAAAAGTGCTATATGAGCACTGGGGTACATGTATATTTTCAAATTATGAATTTACTTGGATATTTTTGGAGGAGTGTGATCTTTGGATCATATGGTAGCTCTATTTTTAGTTTATTGTTGAACATCCATATGTTTTTCCATAGTAATTTTGCCAAGTTACCTTCCCACTAAGAGTGCAGGAGATTTCCCTTTTCTCCATACCCTCTTCATCATTTTTTGTTTGTATATTTTTTGATGATGGTCATTCTGACCAATGTGATGTGATGACACATTGTAGGTTCAGTTTGCATTTCTCTAAAAATTAGTGATGTTGAACATCTTCTCATGTGCATTTTAAGCATTTTTATGTATTCTTTGGTGAAATGTCTATTTAGATATTCTACCCATTCTTAATTGAGTGGTTTTTTTTTTTTTTTTTGAGCTGTATGAGCTGTTTTTATATTTTGGAGATTAATCTCTTGTCTGTTGTTTTGTTGGCAAGTATATTCTCCCATGCTGAGGGTTATCTTTTCATTTTGTTTATATTCTACATTGATTTAGACAATGTTTTTATTTGACTGAGTAACTGTTCCCTTCTCCAGGGGATCTTCCTAACCCAGGATTCAAACCCAGGTCTCCCTCATTGTAGGTGGATTCTTTACCAGCTGAGCCACAAGGGAAGCCCAAATAATATTTACAATGCAAAAAATTATCAGAAAGTGAAAAGTTAAGCTTCCATACCTTTTTTCCTATTCTTTTTTTAATGCCCCCTTTATATTCTGCATATTTCCAATATTTCCATATAAATGATCTTGAGATCCAGGGAGAAAATAAACTGTTTCCTTCAACACAAGTTGGAATAATATAAAAGTTTTTGAGGAACCTGTGTCAAAAAGGTATACAGATTAAGTGATGATATAGATATTTATAGAAATATTTATTAGTGTAAATAAAGGTGTACAGATAAATATGGATATAAATGCAAATATATTTGTAAATGTATAAATATTAGCTCTGTCCACTAAGAATACCTAAGATAAGTAGCACTGCAGTAGCATAAGAATGTAAACCAAATGCACATATTTGGGATTATAAATATCATTCTCCATTATAAGACTTAAGGGTTCCTTGAAGAGATGGCTAATTCTAGGGGTGGAACAGAGATATAATATAAAACTAGGATATCTTTTTATACTTGAAATTAAGGAAATTCTCAGATTAAGATAGAGAAATATCTAAAGGACACAGAAGACACTTGGTCCAAACCAGGACAACTTGAATAAAATAAATCATATTAACATATTATAATTTATTGCATAAAATAGGAATATGTGTGTGTATACTGGTAGAAATATTGTTGCTGTTTAGTCACTGAATTGTGTCTGACTCTTCTGTGACCCCATCACAGTCTCCCCTTTCCATGGGATTTCCCAGGCAAGAATACTAGAGTGGGTTACCATTTCCTTTTCCAGGGGATCTTCCTGACCCAGAGATTGAAACCATATCTCTTGCATTGACAGAGGATTCTTTACCACTAATCCACCAGGGAAGACCTAAAAACACATAAAAGTTAGGAAAAAGAAAGCTTTACCCTACACTAAAATTCCAACTAATACATGCAGAAGGAAAAATGGAAATTAAAAAATCACCAATTAGTAAATTTCAGAGTAATAATTTATAGAAGATTTAGGATGGATACTAAAACTGTAAATATTTGATGAGGAGTAAAATATTATATAGCTTCAAAGTATTTTCCCATATATTATGTACTCAACAAAATACAGGAAACATTTTTGCCATGGTAAACCTAGTAGATAGGATTACCATAATCTAGTGATCAAAGTTAGTATCAATATTAATGGGAAAAACTCAATTAAATACAATAAGAAGTACATACCATTACTTCTGTGATACTCTTACCAAAAATTCATAACCTGATTCTGCACATAAAAATGTCAGACAAGTCCAAATTGAGTGACTTTCTATAGATCATTTGAAGATAAAGATTTGAGAAACTTCCAGTTTGAAGTACACAAGATAAGGAAATCTTCACATGGTACAGGGTTGGATCATATTGGTTTAAAATAAATTATTAAAACTTGAATAAGATTTATGGAATAATAGTAATAAAACATCAGTCTTAATTAACTGACTTTGATGTTTGTACTCTGGTTATATAGGCTAATGTTCTGATTTGTAGAATATATGCACTTTAAGTATTTAGGGAGTTAGCATCATGTCTGTAAACTCTCAAATATAATTTTTTTTTATGTTCCCTGAAACCTTGTAGCTATATTATTTATGTATTGATTAATTACAAATTTAGAATTTGAGATATTGACATTACTATTACCCTGATATGTTTAGGGAAAACAGTATATCCAAGTAATATATGTAATACAAATAATATATGCAATTGGTCCCCTTCATAGACCAGAGCCTTTGTGTGACAAATGGGCTTTGTAACGCAGAGTAGCTATGAACCCTGCTGTGTAGGGCCATCCAAGATGGACAGGTCATAGAGGAGAGTTTCAATAAAGCATGGTCCACTGGAGGAGGAAATGGCAAATCACTCCAGTATTCGTACCGCGAGAACCCGATGAGCGGTATGGAAAAGCAAAAAGATACCACACTGAAAGATGGGCCTCCTGGGTCAGAAGATGTCTGATATGCTACCAGGAAAGAGCAGAAGGCAAATTACTAGTAGCTCCAGAAAAAATGAAATGGCTGGGCCAAAGTAGAAATGATGCTCTGTTCTGTATGTGTTTGATGGTGAAAGTAAAGCCCAAATGCTGTAAAGAACAATATTATGTAAGAACCTGGAATGTTAGATTCTTGAATCAATGAAATAAAATGGAAGGGAATGGATAGCTTTAATTCAGAGGACCATTATATCTATGACTATGAGCAAGAATCTCTTAGAAAAAGTGAAGTAGCCCTCAAAATCAATAAAAGAGTCTGAAATGCATTACTGGTTGCAATCTCAAGGATGACAGAATGTTCTTGGCTTGTTTCCAGTGGAAACCATTCAACATCACAGTAATCCAAGTCTGTATCATAACCACTAGAGTCAAAGAAGCTGAAGTTGACTGGTTCTACGAAGATGTACAAGACCTTCTGGAACTAGCACCAAAATAAAGATGTTCTTTTCATGATATGGGGATTGGAACACAGAAGTAGGAAGATAAGAGATACCTGGAGTAACAGGCAAGTTTAGCCTTGACTACAAAATGAAGCAGGGCAAAGGCTAACAGTTTTGTCAAGAAATCATGCTGGTCACACTAAAACACCCTTTTCCAACAACACAAGATTCAACTCTACGCATGAGATGTCACCAAATGATCAATACCAAAATGAGACTGATTATGTCTTTTGCAGCCAAAGATGGAGAAGCTCTGTACAGTCAGCAAGAACACGATCTGGAGATGACTGTGGCTCAGATCATGAGCTCCTTATTGCAAAACTCAGTCTTAAATTCAAGAAACAGGAAAAACCACTAAGCAATTCAGGTATGACTTAAATCAAATCCGTTATGATTATATACAGAAGGAGATGAATAGATTCAAGGGACTATCTCTGTTAGACAGAGTGTCTGAAGAACTATGAACAGAGGTTTGCAACAGTATATAGGAGGCAGTGAACAAAACCATACCAAGAAAAAGAAATGCAAGAATGCAGAGTGGTTGGCTAAGAAAGTTTTATGACTAGTTGAGAAAAGAACAGAATGAAAGGCAAGGGAGAAATGGAAAGATATACCCAACTGAATGCAGAGTTCCAGAGAATAGCAAGGAGACTTAAGAAGGTCTTCTTAAGAAAACAATGCAAAGGAATAGAAGGAAACAATAGAGTGGGAAATGTTAGAGATCTCTTTAAGAAAATTGGATATATCTAGTGAACATTTCATGCATGAATGGGGACAATAAAGGACAGAAATGGTAAGGACCTAACAGAAGCTCAAGAGATGAAGGCTAGTATAAAAAAGATATTAATGACCCTGATAACCATGATGGTGTAGTCATTCATCTAGAGCCAGATATCCTGGAATTTGAAGTCAAGTAGGCTTTAGAAAGCGTTTCTATGAACAAAGTTAGTAGCTTTGATAAAATTCCAGCTGGGCTATTTAAAATCCTAAAATGACACTGTTAAACTGGTACACTAAATATGTCAGTAAATTTGAAAAACTCAGCATGAACACAGTACTGGAAAAGGTTAGTTTTAATTCAATTCCCAAAGAACAATAATGGCAAAGAATGTTAAAATTGTTGTACAGTTGTGCTCATTTCACCACTCGAAATCCTTCAAGCTAGGCTTTATCAGTATGTGAACTGAGAACATCCAAATGTAAGAGATGGATTTAGAAAAGGCAGAAGATCCAGAGATCAAATTGCCAACATTCATTTGATCATAGAGAAAGCAAGGACATTACAGAAAAACATCTACTTCTGTATCATTGACTACACTAAAACCTTTATCTGTGTGTATCACAACAAACTCTGGAAAATTTTTGAAGAGATGGGAACACAATACCAACTTACCTGTCTCCTGAGAAACCTGTATGCAGGTCAAGAGGCAATAGTTAGAATAAGACTTGAAAAAAACACAGTGGTTCAAAATGAGGAAAGGACTAAGACAGGTCTGTATATTGTCACCCTGCTTATTTAACTTATATGCAGAGTACGTCATGTGACATGCTAGACTTGGTGAATCACAGGCTGGAATCAAGATTTGCAGGAGAAATATCAACAGCCTCAGGTATGCAGATGATAACACCCCTAGTGGCAGAAAGTGAAGAGGAACCCAAAAGTCTCTTCAGGAGGGTGAAAGAGGGGAGCAAAAAAGCTGGCTTAAAACTCAACATTCAAAAAATGATGATCATGGCATCTTGTCCCATCACTTCGTGGCAAATAAATGGGAAAAAAGTGGAAACAGCAGCAGATTTTATTTATCAGGCTCCAAAATCACTGCTGACGGGGACTGAAGTCACAAAATTAAAAGATGCTTGCTCCTGGGCAGAAAAGCTATGACCAACCTAGACAGCATATTAAAAAGCAGACACACTGTCAACAAAGGTCTGTATATTCAATGCTATGGTTTTACCAGTAGTCATGTGCAATGTGAGAGTTGGACCATAAAGAAAACTGAGTGCCAAAGAATTGATACTTTCACTCTGTGATGCTGAAGAAGACTCTTGAGAGTCTCTTGGACAGCAAGGGGATCAGACCAGTCAATCCTAAAGGAAATCAACCCTGAATATTCACTGGTAGGACTGATGCTGAAGCTGAAGCTCCAATACTTTGGCCACCTGATGCAAAAAGCCAACCCATTGGAAAAGACCCTAATGCTGGGAAATATTGATGGCAGGAAGAGAAAGGAGTGACAGAGGATGAGATGTTTGGATGGCATCACTGACTCAATGGACGTATGTTTGAACAAACGCCAGAAGATAGTGAAGGAGAGGGAACTCTGATGTGCAGTCCATAGGGTTGTCTCAGTCAGACAGGACTTAGCAACTGAATAACAACACAAACACAGTTAATGAGCCATACCTTATCAACTAGATACTCTTGTTTCTGCTAGTGTAAATTATTACCAGAAGACTTGTAATATGTTCAATAAGTTCTTCAGAATTAATGTGAAGAGATATGTACCATGATTCAACTTTTTACACATAACTTTTCAAATAATTCAGGCCAAAAAATCTCTAGATGACAAGAAAATCAAAATACAGTATATAAGTTATCATGATTATGCTTTCAAACTGTTTATTTAGCATTGAAAGGGGTTTATTCATTACATTAAAAAATTGTAGTGATAAATGGATTACCCTATTTAATCTTGAAATTGATAACATGTTATCATTGTTACATGGATCAATTAAGTTAAATCTGTAGCAAACTTGATTTTAGGGTATATATATATATATATGTGTGTGTGTGTGTGTGTGTGTGTGTGTGTGTGTGTGTAGAGAGAGAGTATACTTTTAAAATGTATTTTTCCTATGCATGCTAATTCTGGCAACTCTTATAAGCTATTTTGCAAACATAGCACTAACTTGGAAACAAGCTGTGCAGTTATTTCATTTACAGCCATCTCTTGATTGACTACAGTTTATGAATTATCCAAGCCTCTTTTTGACTTACCTCTGCTTCCTATTGGCAGTTCTTTAGAAAAGGTTTTCATTGTTTGTTTGTTTGTTTTTTGTTGTTGTTGTTCTGCTATGGAAACTATTCTATATTTACTTTATCCTTAGTGTCTCCCTCACTGTTCTATCAAGCAAATCCACCTTATAAATTACGTGAAGAAACCTTCTTTACCTCTGAGATACTGTCGTATTTAAATAGCTCTAACGTCTGTGGGGTCGCACAGAGTCAGACACGACTGAAGTGACTTAGCAGCAGCAGCACACCAACATTGAGACTCTTAACATTAGTGACTGAAATAGAATTTCACAGGTGAAAACAACGATGGCAACTGAGAAGTTTGCATTTTGTTTGTTTTTGTCTAAGTCTGATAGATAGACAGATAAGCCTCCTCTTCAAATTTTTCCTTTGTAATAAGTCATGTAATAGTTATGATTTCTTATTGAAACTATTTAGGGACATATGATGGTAACTTAATTTATATCTATTATTTGAATATTATCTTATTCATTTTCTTAGACTTGCTTTGTAAATATTTTCTCCCTTTCCTTTGCAGGCTATTCATTTCTCATAAGAAAACCCCCATGAGCCCTATTAAGCCATGTAATTCAGCACCCAAACAAGTCCTACATGATTTAAAGTCTTTATTCTTTCTAGGCTCTAAACTCTCTGATACATATTTGGTATACCCTTTTAAAATGCCGATGGTCACTTAAGCACCATCTTTGCCAAATCAAACTCATTATCTTGTTGCCTAGAGATATCACTCTTTTTTATTTGGTAATTGTAAACATTATTAAACATTACCAAGAAGAAAAAGCTTGCTCTCATCCAGACTTTTCCCTCATTCATAAAACATTCTTTCCCAGTCCAGCCTGCAGTACTGCTGCTGCACAGTAACATTTATTGCTTTATCTCCTGGTAGAACTTTCCAGTTAATTTTTCACTCTATCGAAAGAGTAATTTAAAATAGATATAAAAATTTCATTTTTCCTATATAAATCCTTTAATGGTTATATGAGTATGGAGCTCAGGAGAAAAGTTGGGGTTGGAGGATTAAGAAGTTAATATGTCACCAAGACTTGCTCCTTGGAAGAAAAGTTATGACCAACCTAGACAGCATATTAAAAAGCAGAGACATTACTTTGTTAACAAAGGTCCATCTGGGCAAAGCTTTGGTTTTTCCAGTAGTCATGTATGGATGTGAGAGTTGGACTATAAAGAAAACTGAGCACTGAAGAATTGATGCTTTTGAACTGTGGTGTTGGAGAAGACTCTTGAGAGTCCCTTGGACTGCAAGGAGATCCAACCAGTCCATCCTAAAGGAAATCAATCCCGGGTGTTCATTGAAAGGACTGATGCTGAAGCTACAACTCCAATACTTTGGCCACCTGATGCAAAGAACTGACTCATCTGAAAAGGCCCTGATGCTGGGAAAGATTGAAGGCAGGAGGACAAGGGGATGACAGAGGATGAGATGGTTGGATGGCATCACTGACTCAATGGACATGAGTTTGAGTAAGCTCCAGGTGTTGGTGATGGACAGGGAAGCCTGGCATACTGCAGTCCATGGAGTCGCAAAGAGTTGAACACGACTGAGCGACTGAACTGAACTGAAGACTTGATATCCCCAAACCAGTAAGTTTGATGGGGCAAAAATGAACCTAGTTGTGTTTGGGCTAGAAACATTCCAAAGTTGGCGAGAAGAAAAGGAAACAGAAAAGAAGACTGAGAATGGTGAAGTAGGAGGGAAAGCAAGAATGTGGGGATACATTAATAGTATAAGATGAACAACATACAACTATTTGTTTTTAATTTTTTAAACAAAAAAGAGGAGGTGCTTAAGACATGCTGCTATACTGATGGAGAAAATTCAGTAGCAGGAGAGAAAGTGATGATTTCGAGAGGAGAATACAACTCAGTGTGATTGGCAGCATGACTTAAAACATCATTTCTGAGACCTCTTTTTTCTTTCTTTTTCAAAATTACCCTATATGTAAGTAAATATTTTCTGTACACAGTTTAGGAGAATTTTGTTAAGATCCTTTAAAAAATGTAGTTGACATTTCAAGTGGTAATTGTATGCATTTCTAGCATAATTTTAGAAAAATTTATATGTTTATAATAAAAATCTTATACATTAGCAATGTATATCTCAAAAGATTTTTTCAGATGTTCTTTTCTGCTTTGAATCAGATAATATTTATCATCTATATAAGTCTGATTTAAGTCAATTCTTCTGTTTTATTTCTACTGTGTATATTTTCTTATATTGCCTATAGAGTATAATTTGACTAAACATTCCTATTAAATCTGATATTTTGTTCCTAGTTTTGTTCTTTTTTATTTATAGGCTTATATATTTTAAAAATAATGTAGTATTTATTATTTCCATTTTGTCTTTAAGCCTATTTGTTTTCCTTTCATCTAAGGATTGATTATGCCCTCCAGAAATATATTAAGCATTTATGATCTTAAAATGAAATAAGGATGCTATTTATAGATTGCTTTGTCTATAGCTTTGAAGTTTTTATGAAAATATCTTTTTCCATTGTGAAATCATAGATAGTTGATGAATGGAACTGTGCTCATTTCTTATGTTTGGCATAAAATATTATCACAAACTAAGTGACTTTAAACAATAGAACTTTTTTCTCTCTGGATTTGCAGGCTTGTAGTCTGAAATCAAGGACATGGCAGGGTCATGCTCCCTCTTAAAACTATAGGGGAGGATCTTTCCTTGCCTCTTCTTAGCTTCTAGTGGTGATCCTTGGTTTATGGTTCCATCACATGGTATCCTTCCTGGGCATGTCTATCTTCTCCTGTCCTTACAGAAGGACACCAGTTATAGGGCCCAACCTATTCTATTATTATCTTAATGTGATCACACCCACAAAGATTCTGTTTCTACATAAGGTCACATTCACAGCTTCTAAGGATTAAAATTTCACCCTATCATTGGCATGGGTAAAATTCAAGTCACAATAGTTTTAGTGTTTTTCTTGTATTTATGAGATTGAACAAAAGTCAATTACTGTATTATATACAAAATTAGACTTTACATGGTAAAATATTAGCATACATAAAGAGGTATCTTTATAATATGAAATACAAATTCATCAGGAAGATACTAGTTATTATTTACCTAATAAAATAGATGAATTTATGTGGTATTTTGTTTCTCAGTTTTTCAGTTCTTTGAAATCTGTTGATGCATTGTTGCTAAAATATAGTCATTTTTTATAAAAATGTGTATTTGCATTGTACACATATTAGATATAGTGATATTATTTACATCAGATATGCTAATCAGGTTTTCAAATTATCTATATTCATATCGACTTCTTTCTCCTGATTGATTATCAGATACTGAGAGATATTTGTCATAATCTCATTATACTTGTGAATTTGTCTATTTCCCACTTATCTTTTGTTATATCAATTTTTGTTTTATATATTTTGCAAACATGCTTAGAAATATTATATAGTTCCATTGCTTTAAAATAAGCCTCTGTATCTCTGTAAATTATTCTTGTCTTAAAGTGTATCTTGTCTGGTATTAGTACAGGAGAACCATCTTCCTTTTGGTTAATATTTATGAAGTCCATCTTTCTTCAAAACTATATTTTCAAACACTCTTTATCTTCATATTTAAGATGTACCTCTTTCTAAGACGATCATCTGACATTCAGTTTTAAATTTAGTGTAAGTCCATCCTGCAAACTAAGAACAAGTAAAACATATAGGATTCACTAAACTAAGCAAGACACATACTAGTTGGAGAGCATGGTTGTATAAGATAATGATGAATTCAGTTCAGCTCAGATGCTCAGTCATGTCCGACTCTTTGTGACCCCATGAACAACAGCACGCCAGGGCCAGGCCTCCCTGTCCATCACCAACTCCCAGAGTTCACCCAAATCCATGTTCATCGAGGCAGTGATGCCATCCAACCATCTCATCCTCTATTGTCCCCTTCTCCTCCTGCCCTCAATCTTTCCCAGCATCAGGGTCTTTTAAATGAGTCAGCTCTTTGTATCAGGTGGCCAAAGTATTGGAGTTTCAGCTTCAACATCAGTCCTACCAATGAACACCTAGGACTGATCTCCTTTAGGATGGACTGGTTGGAACTCTTTGCAGCTTCAAGGGACTCTCAAGAGTCTTCTCCAACATCACAGTTCAAAAGCATCAATTATTTGGCGCTCAGCCTTTTTATAGTCCAACTCTCACATCCATACATGACCGCTGGAAAAACCATAGCTTTGACTAGACAGACCTTTGTTGGCAAAGTAATGTCTCTGCTTTTTAATATGCTGTCTAGGTTGGTCATAACTTTCCTTGCAGGGAGTAAGAGTCTTTTAATTACATGACTGCAGTCACCATCTGCAGTGATTTTGGAGTCCAGAAAAACAAAGCCACTGTTTCCACTGTTTCCCCATCTATTTGCCAGGAAGTGATGGGACCGGATGCCATGATCTTAGTTTTCTGAATGTTGAGCTTTAAGCCAACTTTTTCACTCTTCTCTTTCACTTTCATCAAGAGGCTCTTTTGTTCTTCTTCACTTTCTTCCATAAGGGTGGTGTCATCTGCATATCTGAGGTTATTGATATTTCTCCAGGCAATCTTGATTCCAGCTTGTGATTCCTGCAGCTAAGCACTTCTCATGATGTACTCTGCACATAAGTTAAATAAGCAGGGTGACAATAAACAGCCTTGACATATGCCTTCTCCTATTTGGAACCAGTCTTTTGTTCCATGTCCAGTTCGAACTGTTGCTTCCTGACTTGTATAGAGGTTTCTCAAGAGACAGGTCAGGTGGTCTGTCTGGTATGTCCATCTCTTACAGAATTTTCCACAGTTTATTGTGATCCATACAGTCAAAGGCTTTCGCATAGTCAATAAAGCAGAAATAAATGTTTTTCTGGAACTCTCTTGCTTTTTCAATCAATTGGATGTTGGCAATTTGATCTCTGGTTCCTCTGCCTCTTCTAAAACAAGCTTGAACATCTGGAAATTCATGGTTCGCACATTGCTGAAGCCTGGCTTGAAGAATTTTAAGCATTACTTTAGTAGTGTGTGAGATGAGTGCAATTGCATGGTAGTTTGAGCATTCTTTGGCATTGCTTTCTTTGGGATTGGAATGAAAACTGACCTTTTCCAGTCCTGTTGCCACTGCTGAGTTTTCCAAATTTGCTGGCATATTGAGTGCAGCACTTTCACAACATCATCTTTGAGGATTTGAAATAGCTCAACTGGAATTCCATCACCTCCACTAGCTTTGTTCATAGTGATGTTTCCTCTGGCCCACCTGACTTCACATTTCCAGGATGTCTGGCTCTAAGTGAGTGATCACACCATCGTGATTATCTGGCTCGTGAAGATCTTTATTGTACAGTTCTTCTGTGTATTCTTGCCACCTTTTCTCAATATCTTCTGCTTCCCTTAGGTCCCTACCATTTCTGTCCTTTATTGAGTCTATCTTTGCATGAAATGCTCCCTTTGTATCTCTAATTTTCTTGAAAAGATCTCTAGTCTTTCCTATTTATTGTTTTCCTCTATTTCTTTTCATTGATTGCTGAGGAAAGCTTTTTTATCTCTCCTCACTATTCTTTGGAACTCTGCATTCAAATGGATATATTTTTCTTTTTCTCCTTTGATTCTTGCTTCCTGTCTTTTCACAGCTATTTGTATGGCCTCCTCAGACAGCCATTTTGCTTTTTTGCATTTCTTTTTCTTGGGGATGGTCTTGATTCCTGTCTTCTGTACAATGCCACAAACCTCCATCCATAGTTTTTCAGGAACTCTATCAGATCTAGTCCATTAAGTCTATTACTCACTTCCACTGTATAGTCATAAAGGATTTGATTTAGGTCATATCTGAATGGTCTAGTGGTTTTCTCCACTTTCTTCAATTTCAGTCTGAATTTGGCAATAAGAAGTCCATGATCCAAGCCAGAGTCAGCTTCCTGTCTTGTTTTTGCTGATTGTATAGAGCTTCTTCATCTTTGGCTGCAAAGAATATAATCAATTTGATTTTAGTGTCAACCATCTGATGATGTCAATGTGTAGAGTCTTCTCTTGTGTTGTTGGAAGATGGTGTTTGCTATAACCAGTGTGTTCTCTTGGCAGAGCTCTATCAGCTTTGCCCTGCTTGATTCTGTACTCCAAGGCCAAATTTGCCTGTTACTCCAGGTGTCTCTTGACTTCCTACTTTTTCATTCCAGTCCCCTATAATGAAAAGGACATCTTTTTTGGGTATTAGTTCTAGAAGGTCTTGTAGGTCTTCATAGAACTCTTCAACTTCAGCTTCTTCAGCATTATTGGTCAGGGCATAGACTTGAATTACCGTGATATTGAATGGTTTGCCTTGGAAACGAACAGAGATCATTCTGTCATTTTTGAGATTGCATCCAAGTACTGCATTTTGGACTCTTTTTGTTGACTATGATTGCTACTGTATTTCTTCTATGGGATTCCTGCCCTTGGTAGTAGATATAATGTTCACCTGAGTTATATTATATAGATATAATGTTCACCATTCCAGTCCATCTTAGTTCACTGATTCCTAGAATGTCTATGTTCACTCTTGTCACCTCCTGTTTGACCAATTCCAATTTGCCTTGATTCATGGACCTAACATTCCAGGTTCCTATTCAATCTTGCTCTTTTCAGCATTGAATCTTCTATCACCAGCTGAGAAAAGAGCTCTTTCTAAATAAGAAGACTACTTGCAAGTATGGTCTACAGAGTTATTGCACCTTACAGCTTATATACTCTTAAAATTATATTAATAAGATATTTGTGTAGTATTCTTTTCAAACATGTGAATCTTTGGATGAGTTAACATTATGTAATTATATTAATTTAAAAATGCTGTCTCCTTTTATACCTTATTAGTTAAAATCAAATTAAACCCAATATTCTAATGTATGTAACACCAAAATTAAACTTTTTTATCATTTAATTTTAATAAAATTTTACATTGATTTTTGAGTCAAATGAAATGTTATTGTTTTGACAAATATTTAAGATATAAAATATAAAAATTGTGTTCACATAAACTTGTAAAAATGTAAGTTGTTAAAAGAGGTTAGTCTCATAAATAAATTCTTAAACTATTATGAATAGTAAGAGTTTAATATATTTATTTTAAAAATAATTTCCATATTTTAATAAAATTTGAGACATAAGACTACCATTAAACTGAGTATCTCTGAACATTTCAAAGTGAGAAAAAATAATAAACTTCAGTGATTATATTTTTACTTAACCTGTTCTTATATATTGTAGAATATGCAAGTGACTTTTGATAATGTGTGTAATATGTCTATTTATATTTCTTGCCACTTTCACACTTGTAAAATTGATATAAAATTTTGGTTTGGCCAAAAAGTTTGTTTGGACATTTCCTACTATCTTATAGGAAACCCAAACAAACTCTTTGGCCAACCCAGTATGTGCTCACAAAGATAAAGAATTAAGGAGTTTGTGATTTTCTTTACTTCTAGCTTTATCTGTGTCTCTGGAAAAATTAAAAATGGATTATTTGGTGTTTTTTTGTTTTGTTTTGTTTTTTGCCAAGCCAGGTGTCTTGTAGTATCTTTGATCTCTGGCCAGGGATCAAACCTATGATCTTGGCAGTGAAAGCAAAGAATTCTAAAAACTGGACTGCCAGGGAATTCATGCAAATATGTTTTAAACAGTTGCCTTCATTTCATGGATTTGGTTTCTTGGTTGGGACTAAGGAAGTTATATATAGGATTACTGAGACATTTCATAGTCTATTGATGTTACTACTTCATGCCTTCCTTAGCAGAATAATCTATACATTTTTTGCTGCCTGTACTTAAAAGCTTCTAGGTGAAAGTGCAGTCACTCAGTTGTGTCCGGCTCTTTGTGACCTCATGAATTGTAGCCTACCAGGCTTCTCCGTCCATGGGATTTTCCAGGCAAAAGTACTGGAGTAGGTTGCCATTTCCTTCTCCAGGGGATCTTCCTCACCCAAGGATTGAACCCAGGTCTCCCGCATTGTAAGCAGACGCTTATCGTCTGAGCAACCAGGGAACATGGTAAAAGCTTCCATGTAACTGCTAACTCAAGAAATAATTCCAACCAACATGTACAATTCAAACACCCATATCTTAACTAGTCTTCAAGGGTCTTAGCTTCCAAATGTTCCTCCTTACCCTTTATTCCCAAATGTAAATCAAATAGTCAATGGATGTTAAACTAAGGTACAGTCTTCCTGTTCCTACATGACTAACATAACTCATTTTCCCCACACTTTCTAACACTGAATACTGAACCACTCTCAGAGCAAAGCTAAACTTTGAGTGAACCCCACTCATATCAGCCTTGTAAAATCTTTCAGCTACTAGCTCTCTGTAGAACACTCATTTTAAGCTCCTCACATATTGCAGCATTTATAATAAATAAATGCTTGTGTTAAATACTTCTTTTTTTTTTCTTCTTCTTCTTCTTCTTTTTGCCTGATAATTACCTTACAGTGTTATTGTAAATGTAAAATATGTATGTGCTTAGTTGCTCAGTCATGTCCAACTCTTTGCAACCCCATAGACTGTAGCCCACCAGGCTTCTCTGTCCATGGGGATTCTCCAGGCAAGAACAGTGGAGTGGGTTGCCAAGCCCTACTTCAGGGGATCTTCCCAACCCAAGGATCAAACACAGGTCTCCCACGTTGCAGGTGGATTCTTTACCATCTGAGCCACCACGGAAGCCTGAAAGTCTCTCAGTCGTGGTGACCCCATGGATTGTAACCTGCCAGGCTCCTCTGTTCATGGAATTCTCCAGGGAAGAATACTAGAGTGGATAGCTGTTCCCTTCTCCAGGAATCTTTCTAACCCAGAGATTGAACCCAGGTCTCCCACATTGCAGGAGGATTCTTTACCATCTGAACCACCAGGGAAGCCCAAAATATATGTGCAAATTATTTATCACAGAATAGGCTTCATAGCATATCTTCCATAAATAGTAGTAGTATTGCTACTGCCAATAATTAAGACATTTATAGCCTGACTTCTTTGGATGATTATGATATGATTAAGTCTAGGAAAGGTAACATTAAATAACTGGGTAGCAATTCAGAAAAATCAAAATGGAACAGAGATCTTTTGAGAATAGAGGTGAAACCCCAAAAGGGACAACATTGTCAGCAGTAAATTGAAATGTAAGATAGCAGATTACTTTAGAGATTTCAAATTATTATTTTCACTAGTAGCATCATGGTCTTACAGATTTCAAGTCATTGTTTCTTAACTAATGCATCTTCAGATTGCTTGCAGAGTGAATTTATAGGCGTCTTGTTAGAGATTTGTATGTCAAACTTCTAGAAACAAACCAGGTCATTTCCTGCCATACAAACCTCTGACATTAACATAGAAATAACAGCAGAACAATTTTTTCCCTCACTATAAAAGGGAAAGTCTAAAAATGTTAGTTTTGTCCCTTGATACCAAGTTTTATAGTATTAAGTGAAGGACTTCTGCATTTTTTAGAAAATGCTTAGATTCAGAAAAAGGATTCATTTTTAAGAACTCAGGGAAACAGTAAGTGAAATTCCAAACCACTGAAAGGCCAACCTTGCCTTAAGGGCAGAGACCCATTAGCACTTGTTCAGGGTCCTGTCCTCTTCCCAGGAGAAGATTAGACTTGGCAAATTAAAAAAAAAAAAATCTGTGGTCATTAATTTTTTGCATTTGTTAAGAGAAGTTACTTCTGAACTTGCT
This sequence comes from Odocoileus virginianus, assembly GCF_023699985.2. NCBI lineage: Eukaryota > Metazoa > Chordata > Mammalia > Artiodactyla > Cervidae > Odocoileus > Odocoileus virginianus. Next base: position 22,526,527 of record NC_069698.1, read on the forward strand.
TCTCAACCCAATCCACTTGAGATCCAGATTTCCTAAGTGAATTGACCTCTAGTCTTCTAGTCAGAGTCTTTACAGAACTGTATACTAGCTCACATTTTAGAGAGGCTGAATCTGTTCTTAGTGGAGTTCCCTCTTGACTTCAAGAGATAAAGAGGGTTAAATTTTCTTAGGGCAAGCCATTTCTAAAGGATATCATTTTGTAATATGATTGTCCAAACTTTTACTAGGAATTGTTTCCCATATCTCTTTATATTATAAATTAATTGACTCACTTTTCTACATGACTCAATTAATTCAATTATTCCAATTACTTGGATAGTTATTTCAATTTACTATCATAAAATCCATTCTTGTATCATATTAAACAATAAGATATGTGTTTGTTTATAATATATGTAATGCATTTTGTTTAGGTTTTGTGATGCCAACAATTATTGTTAGCTTTTCTCTTGTGTGTGGGCTCAGTCACTCTGTTGTATCCAATTCTTTGTGATCCTATGGATTTAGCTTGCTAGGCTCCTCTGTCCATGAGATTTTCAAGGCAAGAATACTGGAGTAGGTTGCCATTTCCTCTTCCAGGGGGCTTTCCCAACCCAGGGATTGAACCAGTGTCTCTTGTGTCTCTTCCATTGACTGGCAGAGTCTACTGAGTCACCTGGGAAGTCCCCCCTCTCTTACATGGATTTAATTAAATGCCTCCTTTTTTGCTAAATGCATGCTCTTCTTGCACTGAAATATTGAGTTTGATTCTCCCTGCCCCCCCATCTTGAACATAGGCTAACTTTAGTAACTTGTTTGACCAAAGGATCAGTAGAAGGACAGTGTAGTTAGGTCTTAAGAAGTTTGACAGCTTCTGCTTGGACTTCTTAGAAGGTTTTTTTTTTTTTTTTTCCCTTTGAAGAACTTGTACTAAGAAGGCTAAGTGAGCATGCAAAAAGTTGGAATAACTCAGGTCAGGTGGAGAAGCTAAGGAAGATCAAGGTATTAAACATTTGAGTTTAAAAAACAATCTTAAGGAGCTCTTTTAGCCTTTGCCACATTAGCTAATGTTTTTTGGATCAGAGATACATTTCCCATCAAAAGTCATTCCTAATTCTTGAGTCATAAAATTATGAGCAAAATAACATAGTTATATTAAGTTACTAAATTTTGGGATAGGCTTAATGAAACTGAAAGAGAATTTGGTAGGAGTAATTAGTTTGATTCTGCAACAAAAACTTAAAGCAAATTGCATTGCTTTGAGATGGTTAGTCAAAAATTAGAAACATTTTGAGGATACTTTCAATGATTAGTTTGAAAGTAAAGAGATTTTATTGGAGGTTAGAGAAAGGGGACTTTAATATATAGTAGAAAAAAAATTGGCAATACTGTCACCTGTGGTAGTATGGAAAAATAAAGGGTAGATAATTAACTTTTGTTCTGACTGGTGAAATTTTCAAGCAGTATCTAGAACGTTTTACTTGCCTCTTCAAGATGGCTATGATAAAATAGGAGATATTAATTTTAAAAAGAATAGTTCAGTTTTTGAGCAGAATTTAGGGAAATGTGAAGGATTCATGACTTTTGATTTCAGAAATAAAACCAGTTTTAATTTCAAGTGCCTCTTAGATAAAGATTCCCAAGGTAAGAAGTGGTCTCAAGGAAAGAATCAAATCTAGTGTGGCACCTATAAAAGCAAGCTTCAGGGTCAATTTCACAATGGAATGGCTCTAAAATACTGTGTTGATACCTCAAAAAGATTTAAAGTCATAACTATTAGGTGTTCTAAGAATCTTACAAGAGTATTCTGAGACTACTTCTGCCAGAAAAGAGTGCCTCTAAGAATCTTAAAGCCGTGTCACATTGACCATTTCAGCTAAATAAAAATATTTTTCACCTCTCAGTCGAGTCCAACTCTTCGTGACCAAATGGACTGCAGCACACCAGGCTTCTCTGTCTTTTGCTGTCTCCTGGAGAACGCTCAAACTCATATCCATTGAGTCCATGATGCAATCCAACCATCTCATCCTCTGTTGTCCCCTTCTCCTCCTGCCTTCAACCCTTCCCAGCATCAGTGTCTGTTCTAATAAGTCAGCACTTCACATCAGATGGCCAAAGTACTGGCGTTCATTTTCAGCATCAGTCCTTCCAATGAATATTAAGGGTTGATTTTCTTCAGGATTGACTGATTTGACCTCCTTGCTGCCCAAGGGACTCTCAAGAGTCTTCTCCAACACCACAGTTCAAAAGCATTCTTTGGTGCTCAGTCTTCTATATGATCCAACTTTCACATTCATAAATGACTACTGGAAAAATTATAGGTTTGACTATATGGACTTTTGTTGGCAAAGTGATGTCTCTACTTCTTAATATGCTGTCTAGGTTTGTCAGAACCTTTATTCCAAGGAGCAAGTGTGCTTTCATTTAATGGCTGCAGTCATCACCTGCAGTGATTTTGGAGACCAAGAAAGTTAAGTTTGTCACTGTTTCCATTGTTTCCCCATTGATTTGCCATAAAGTGATGGGACTGGATGCCATGGTCTTAGTTTTTTTGAATGTTGAAGAATCTTAAAGGGATATAATACATAGCAACTTGACTTTTGAGCCAAGGTGCAGCAGGGCTTATCTTGGAAGAAATATTGATATGATTTTCATATAGTGGAATGGGTTAAAATCTGATATATAAAACTCACAAGTCTTAGACATTATATCAGCTTAAACTGAAAGGAATGGAAATAATGTAAAATGTAAAAAAGTGTTTGAGGTCTTAAACTGCAAAAAAGTGGTTTGAAAACCTTATTTCACTATGAATATAGTTTATTTCTTATGGAAAAGAGACAGAGCCAGGACCTCAGAATGTAGACCAGAGAGAGAAAGTTATTGCCAAAGCCCTCACTGTGAAATTGGAGACATGGATCAAGTTGAAGTCACTATACAGGATAAAATAGCCTCTATTATGGAGAAATAGAAAGAGGATAATACACACAGAGATATCAACTGAGAGAAGAAGCCATCTTGGAAATGAATAATCTAGACCTAGTGGTGCCACCTGATGCCACATGAGTTAGAGACAAATTGGCTCGCTGAACACTCTGATTGCCTGATCCACAAAATTGTAAGCAAAATAATATAGTTATTTTAACCCACTTCAGATTTGGAGTAATTTATTATACATCAATAGACAAATATGTAAATGGAGCTTGTCTTTCTTTACTACATTTCATATAATTAGTATGAATTTGAATTAATCTAGGTTTTCTCTTTTGAATCAGTAGAATATAGGGCAGTTAATAAATCATAACTACAATCCTTAACACCCCTCAGGGCTTCATGGCATAAGCAAAGTTAATTATTATATGTTTTTAAAAAAATTAGTATTAAATAAATGAGCTCCTTGAACTTCTGCCTTTGAGAGGATATTCTTGTCATATTTATTGATTTTTAACTCTTATCCTACAGATAAACTTTTTGATATGTCATTTTGAAATATAGCAATCATTCATTACAGGAATTCAGTGGTTACTCTGTTTCAGGCACCGTTTTAAGTGCATTTTATGCAGAATAACACGTTGGAATTACTATGGTTGACAATTGAGTTCCTTGGGTTAGAGTAGCAAGAAGGATGTTTATAAGGTGCTTATCTTGGGACCAACATCTCCTAAAGGAAGAAAGATGACAAAAAAAAAAAAAAAAAAGAGAGAGATGACTTCTGATGCAGTTCCACCAGCACTTGGTCTGTAACATGTAGAGCTCTGGATTGATTTATTTTAGTCAGATCAATCCAGTATTTTCAGAACCAGTTGTAATTATTTATTCTAGTTATTTATGAAACTCCAATTAATTTGATGAGTCCAAACAACATAAAACTTATAAAAAATGGATAAATCCCTACTCAAAAAAAAAAGAGAATTATAGAATAGTATCCTTCAGAATCACAAGTTCTAAGGCCTATAAGAATATAAGCAAAAAAATCCAGAAGTATTTAAAGGATAATATATCATGACTAAGTTGAGTTTCTTTCAAAGTATTTAACTGAAAAAAAGATTAAATATTATATTTGAGATTTTTACAATATCTTCAACATAATATATTCCAAATTTTTAATATTTTGTAAAATTGCTTTCAGTGTTCAAAATTGACAACCTATTTATAAGAAGTTTGAATTTATTATCAATTTTCTACAATTATTTAATTTAAGAAAAATTAATGAAGTTCTCTCTAAAAAAATTTTTGGACATTAGGAAGGTATTACATTTAAAATTTATCACCACTTTTCATTTTCAGATACTTTGCAGCTGTTATGAGTACAGAGTTAATTCTTCTGCATAAAAGTAAAGTTGAAAAGACAGTCATGGGCCTAATATGCTTATTTCATAGGGTTTTCCCCTCAGTTTTATTGAGATATAATTGATAGATAAGACTGTTTGAGCTTAAGGTTAATGATTTGATTTACATACATCATAAAATGATTATCACAATAAGTTTAATGAACACTCATCATTTTATATTCAGAAGTAAAAAGAATTTTTTTTTAATTTTTGCCTTTTCCTAAGAGCTCTTAGGAGTTACTCTCTTCATAACTTCCATGTATAACATAAAGCAGTGTTAATTTTATTTATCATGTAAATTATATCCCTAGTATTTATTTCATAATGGGAAATTTATACCTCTTGATTGTCTTCATCCAATTCCCACTCTTCCCCAATCCATGACTCTGGTAAACACACATCTGATCTCTTTTCCTATAAATTGACTATATTCCCTATATTATTCTTGTCACAACTCTGACTCATTTATTTTGCTTTGTAATTCTGTACCTATTCTTCTTCACCTATTTCCTTCTGTCTCCTCTTCCAATCCCTCTGGCAATCAACTGCTTATTCTTTGTATTTTAACTTTCTCTTTTGTTTGTTTGCTTTGCTTTTTGTTTGTTTGTTTTATTTTGTTTTAGATTTCACATAAAAGTGATACCATACAGTATTTGTCTTTTTCTGTCTGATTTATTTCAGCTATCATAATATCTTATAGGTATATCCATGTTAGGACAAATGGCAAGATTTCATTCCTCATTCTTTTTATGGTTAATATTGTTTCACATAGATATAAATAAATGTATTTATACATGTTTAAATATATATATATATTCACATATATAGTTAAGTCGCTGAGTCATGTCTGAATCAGTTGTGTCCAACTTCAAGGACAGCAGCAAGTTGGGCTTCCAGGTCCTTCACCATATCTCAGAGGTGGCTCAAACTCATGTACACTGAGTTGTTGACGCCATCCAACAATCTCATCCTCTGTCGTCCTCTTCTCCTCTTGCCTTCAATCTTTCCCAACATCAGGTTCTTTTCCAATAAGTCAGCTGTTCCTATCAGATGGCCAAAGGAAAGGAGATTCAGCTACAGTATCAGTCCTTCTGATGAATATTCAGGACTGATTTCTTTTAGGATTGACTGGTTTGATCTCCTTGCAAACCAAGGGAATCTTGTACACTAAACAAATGTACATATATTATATATAAGTATAATATATATGTATATATACATATATACACACACATACATCTCCATTCAGGCATTTAGTCATGTCCAACTCTGTGCAACTCCATGGACTGCAGCATGCCGGGACTCCCTGTCCATCATCAACTCCTGGCGTTTACTCAAACTCATGTCCGTTAAGTCGGTGATGTCACCCAACATCTCATTCTCTGTCGCCCACTTCTCCTCCAGCCTTCAATCTTTCCCAGCATCAGGGTGTTTTTTAATGAGTCAGCTCTTGGTATTAGGTGGCCAAAATTTCAACTTCAGCATCAGTCCTTCCAATGAATATTCAGGACTTATTTCCTTTAGGATGGACTGGTTGGATCTCCTTGCAGTCCAAGGGACTTTCAAGAGTCTTCTCCAACACCACAGTTCAAAAGCATCAATTCTTCAGTGCTCAGCCTTGTTTATAGTCCAACTCCCACATCCATGCATGACTACTGGAAAAACAATTGCTTTGACTAGACAGACCTTTGTTGGCAAAGTAATGTCTCTGCTTTTTAATATGCTGTCTAGTTTGGTCATAACTTTCCTTCAAAGGAGTAAGTGTATTTTAATTTCATGGCTGCAGTTAACATTGCAGAGATTTTGGAGCCCCAGGAAATAAAGTATCTCACTGTTTTCAGTGTTTCCCCATCTGCTTGCCAGGAAGTGATGGGACCAGATGTCATTATATTGGTTTTCTGCTTGTTAAGTTTTAAGCCAACTTTTTTATTCTCCTCTTTCACTTTCATCAAGAGGCTTTTTAGTTCTTCTTCACTTTCTGCCATAAGGTAGCTATCATCTGCAAGTCTAAGGTTATTAATATTTCTCCCGGCAACCTTGTTTCCAACTTGTACTTCATCCAGCCCAGCATTTCACATGATGTACTGTGCATATAGCTCAAATAAGCAGGGTGACAATATACAGCCCTGACATACTCCTTTTCTGATTTGGAACCAGTCTGTTGTTCCATGTCCAGTTCTAACTGTTGCTTCCTGACCTGCATACAGATTTCTCAGGAGGCAGGTCAGGTGATCTGGTATTTCCATTTCTCTCAGAATTTTCCACAGTTTGTTGTGATCCACACAGGCAAAGGCTTTGGAATAATCAATGAAGAAGAAGTAGATAATTTTCTGGAACTCTCTTGCTTTTTTAATGATCTAACTGATGTTGGCAATTTGATCTCTGGTTCCTCTGCCTTTTCTAAATCCAGCTTGAGCATCTGAATATTCATGGTTCACATACTGTTGAAGCCTGACTTGGAGAATTCTGTGCATTATTTACGAGAGTGTGAGATGAGTGAAATAGTGCAGTAGTTTGAGCATTCTTTGAGATTGGAATGAAAACTGACCTTTTCCAGTCTTGTGGCCACTGTTGAGTTTTCCAAATTTGCTGGCATATTGAGTACAGCATTTTCACACCATCATTTTTTAGGATGTGAAATAGCTCAACTGGAATTCCATGACTTCCACTAGCTTTGTTCAAAGTAATACTTTGTAAGGCCAACTTAACTTCATATTCCAGGCTGTCTGGCTCTAGGTGAGTGATCACACCATCATGATTATCTGGGTCATGAAGATCTTTGTTGTATAGTTCTTCTGTGTATTTTTGCCACTTCTTTTTTAGTATCTTCTGCTTCTGTTAGGTTCATACCATTTCTGTCCTTTATTTTGCCCATCTCTGAATGAAAATTTCCCTTGGTATATCTAATTTTCATGAAGACATCTCCAGTATTTTCCATTCTATTGTTTTCTTCTATTTCTTTGCATTGTTCACTGAGGAAGGCTTCCCTATCTCTCCTTGCTATTCTTTGGAACTCTGTATTCAAATGGATATATCTTTCCTTTTTTTCATTTGCCTTTCACTTCTCTTCTTTCCATAGCTATTTGTGAGGCCTCCTCAGATAACCATTTTGCCTATTTTGCATTTCTTTTTCTTGGGGATGGTCTTGATCTCTTTCTCTTGTACAATGTCTATCAACCTACATCCATAGTTCATCAGGCACTCTGTCTATCAGATCTAGTCCCTTAAATCTATTTCTCACTTCCACTGTATAATCATAAAGGATTTGATTTAGGTCATACCTGAATGTTCTAGTGGTTTTCCCTTCTTTCCTCAATTTACATCTAAATTTGGCAATAAGGAGTTTATGATCTGAGTCAAGTCAGCTCCCAGTCTTAATTTTGCTGACTATATAGAGCTTCTCCATCTTTGGCTGCAAAGAATATAATCAATCTTATTTCAGAATTTACCATCTGGTGATGGCCACGTGCAGAATCTTCTCTTGTGTTGTTGAAGAAAGCATTTGTTATGACCAGTGTTTTCTCTTGTCAAAACTCTGTTAGAGTTTCATTCTGTACTCCAAAGCTAAACGTGCCTGTTACTCCAGGTATTTCTTGACTTCCTACTTTTGCATTCCAGTCCCCTATAATGAAAATGGCATCTTTTTTTGGTGTTAGTTCTAAAAGATCTTATGAAAGAGTTGGGAATACCAGAACACCTGACCTGCCTCTTGAGAAATCTGTATGCAGGTCAGGAAGCAACAGTGAGAACTGGACATGGAACAACAGACTGGTTCCAAATAGGAAAAGGTGCATGTCAAGGCTACATATTGTCACCCTGCTTATTTAACTTATAATATGCAGAGTACACATTGTGAAATGCTGGGCTGGATGAAGCACAAGCTGGAATCAAGATTGCTGGGAGAAATATCAATAACCTCAGATATGCAGATAACATCATCCTTATGGCAGAAAGTGAAGAAGAACTAAAGAGCCTCTTGATGAAAATGAAAGAGGAGAGTGAAAAAGCTGACTTAAAACTCAACATTCAGAAAACTAAGATCATGGCATCCAGTCCCATCACTTCCTGGCAAGTAGATGGGGAAACAGTGGAAACTGTGGCTGACTCTATTTTGGGGGGCTTCAAAATCATTGAATGGTGACTGTAGCCTTGATATTAAAAGTCGCTTACTCCTTGTAAGGAAAGTTATGACCAATCTATATAGCATATTAAAAAGCAGAGACATTACTTTCCCAACAAAGGTCCATCTAATCAAGGCTATGGTTTTTCCAGTAGTCATATATGGATGTGGGAGTTGGACTATAAAGAAGGCTGAGCGCTGAAGAATTGATGCTTTTGAACTGTGGTGTTGGAGAAGACTCTTGAGAGTCCCTTGGACTGCAAGGAGATCCAACCAGTCCATCGTAATGGAGATCAGTCCTGGATGTTCATTGGAAGGACTGATGTGGAAGCTGAAACGCCAATATTTTGGCCACCTGATAGGAAGAACTGACTCATTTGAAAAGACCCTGATGCTGGGAGGGATTGGGGGCAGGAGGAGAAGGGGATGACAGGGGATGAGATGGTTGGATGGCATCACCGACTCAAAGGACATGAGTTTGAGTAAACTCCGGGAATTGGTGATGGACAGGGCAGCCTGCTATGCTGTGGTCCATGGGTTCACGAATAGTCAGACACGACTGAGTGACTGAACTGAACTGAACTAGAAGGTCTTGTAGGTCTTTACTGAAGCATTTAATTTCAGCTTCTTCAGCTTTACTGGTTGGGGCATAGACTTAGATTACTGTAGTATTGATGATTTGCCTTGGAAACAGAGATCATTCCGTCTTTTTGAGATTGCATCCAAGTACTGCATTTCAGACTCTTTTATTGACTATGACGGCTACTCCATTTCTTCAAAGGGATTCTTGCCCACAGTAGCAGATATAATGGTAATCTGAGTTAAATTCACCCATTCCAGTCCATTTTAGTTCCCTGATTCCTAAAATGCCAACATCACTCTTGCCATCTCCTCCTCGACTACTTCCAATTTGCTTTGATTCATGGACCTAAGGTTCCAGGTTCCTATGCAGTATTGCTCTTTACAGCTTCAGACTTTACTTCCATCACCAGTCACATCCACAGCTGGATGTTGTTTTTGCTTTGGCTCTATCTGTTCATCCATAAGCCTCGCATCTTTCTCTATCAGAGGGCAGACAGACTGAAATCCACAATCACAGAAACCTAACTTTTCTGATCTCATGGACCACAGCTTTGTCTAACTCAATGAAACTATAAGCCACCAAAGATGGAAGGTTCATAGTGGAGAGTTCTGGGAAAAGATTGTCCACTGGTCAAGGGAATGGCAAATTATTTAGTATGCTTGCCCATGAACTATATAGTTTAAATATAAATATATTCTTTAAAATATAGTCTATATATTTAGAGTGTACAATTTGAAAGGACATTCAATGTATACAGCTGTGTGTAAGTGAACATAATCAATATATTTAGCTCACCTCCATAATGCAAGAGTTTCTTTGTGCCCCCTTGGTAATTCACTTTCAGTAAATATTCAGGGTTCATTTCATTTAGGATTGACTGGTTTGATCTTGCTGTCCATGGGACTCTCAAGAGTCTTCTCCAACACCACAGCTTGAGGCATTTATTCTTCAGCTTTCAGGCTTTTTTAGTTCTCACATCCATACATGCTTACTGGAAAGACTATAGTTTTGACTAGACGAAAATTTGTCAGCAAAGTAATGTCTCTGCTTTTTAATATGCTTTCTAGGTTGGTCATAGGTTTTCTTCCAAGGAGAAAGTATCTTTTAATTTCATGGCTGCAATCACTGTCCACATTGATTTGGGAGCACAAGAAAATAAAATCTGTCAGTGTTTCCATTGTTTCCCCATCTATTTGCCATGAACTGATGGGACCATGGATGACATGATCTTTGCTTTTTCAATGTTGAGTTTTAAGCTAGCTTTTTCACTCTCCCTCTTTCACCCTCATCAAAAGGCTCTTTAATTCCTTTTTTTCCTTTCTGCCACAAGAGTGGTGTCATCTGCATATCGAAGTTATTGATAGTTCCCCTGGAAATCTTGATTCCAGCTTATGCTTCATCCAGCCCAGCATTTCACATGATGTACTCTGCATATAAGTCAAATAAGTAGGGTGACAATACACAGCCTTGATGTACTCGATTTTGAACCAGTCTTTTGTTCCATGGCCATTTCTAACTGTCGCTTCTTGACCTTCTTACAGGTTCCCCAGGGGTCAGGTAAGGTGTTCTGCTATCCCTTTAAAAATTTTCCACAGTGTATTGTGATTTATAAAATCAAAGACTTTAGAGTAGTCAATCAAGAAGAAGTAAATGCTCTTTTGGAATTATCTTGGTTTTCTTGTGCTCCAATAGATGTTGGCAATTTAATCTCTGGTTCTTCTGCCTTTTCTGAATCCAGATTGTACATCTGGACATTATCGGTTCACCTACTTTTGAAGGCTAGCTTGAAGAATTTTGAGCATTACTTTCCTTGCATGTGAAATGAGTGCAATTGTGCAGTAGTTTGAACATTTTTGGCATTGGCCATCTTTGGGATTGGAATGAAAACTGACTTTTTCCAGTCCTGTGGCCACTGGTGAGTTTTACAAATTAGCTGACATATTAAGTGTAGCACTTTAACAGCATCATCCTTCAGGATTTTAAATAACTTGACTGGCAGTCCATCAAACCCACTAGCTTTGTTCATAGTGATGTTGACTTCACACTCCAAGATGTCTGGCTTTAGGTGAGTGATCACACTATCATGGTTATTCAGGTCATTAAGATATTTTTTGTACAGTTCTGTGTATTCTTGCCACCTCTTCTTCATATTTTCTGTTTCTGTTAAGTCTATACTGTTTCTGTCTTTTATTTTACCTATCTTCACATGAAAATTTCCCTTGTTATCTCTAATTTTCTCAAAGAAATCTCTGGTCTTTCCTATTCTATTTTTTTCCTCTACTTCTTTGCATTGTTCACTTAACAAGGCTTTCTTGTCTCTCCTTGCTATACTCTGAAACTCTGCATTCAGATGGGTGTATCTTTCCTTTTCTCCTTTGCCTTTTGCTTCTCTTTTTTGCTCAGCTATTTGTAAGGCCTCCTTAGACAACTATTTTGCCTTTTTGCATTTGTTTTTCTTATATATTTCCTTTAGATATATATATAATATTCATTCACTTGTATGTTGATGGGTACTTTGTTATCCATATTTTGGCTATTTTATATAAAGTTACAATGAAATAAGGGTGATTGTATCTTCTATAATTAGTATTTTTAACTTTTTGAGGAGTGTCCATAATCTTTTCCAAAGTGGCTGTACCAGTTTACATTCTTACCATCAGTGCCTGAGGGTTCCCTTTCACCACATAGATTCAGCACTTATTATTTATTGTGTTTTGAATAATAACAATATTGACAAGTGTGAAAGGATATCTCATGGTGGTTTTGATTTGCATTTCCCTGATGATTAATGATTTTTAAGCAGGTGTCTGTTGGTCATCTGTATGTCTTCCTTGTAAAAGTGTCTATTTAGATCTTCTGCCCATGTTTTTGTTTGTTTGTTTGTTTCTTTTTTTTTTCTTTGATGTTGAGTGTATGATTTCCTTGGATTTTATATATTAGCTCCTTATTGGAAATATTGTTTGAAAATATATTCTCCCCTTTTATTTTGTTGATAGTTTCCTTCACTGTGAAAAAAACTGTTTAATTTGATATAGTCCCATTTGTTTATTTTTTGTTTTTTCCTTGCCTATGACAACATATCTTAAAAAATATTACAGACTGATGTCAAAGAGAATACTACATGTGTTTACTTCTAGAAGTTTTATGATTCCAAGTTTTTACCTTTGAGGCTTTAATCTGCTTTGAATTTATTTTTGTTCATTATGCAAGGGAGTAGTCCAGGTTGATTCTTCTGCATGTAGCTGTCCAGTTTTCCTAACACCATTTACTGAACAGTCTGTTTTTCTCCCATTGTATTTTCTTCCCTCCTCTGTCATAGATTAATTGGCCATATAATTGTTCATTTATTTCTGGATTCCTGTACTGTTCCATTGGCATGTCTGTTTTTGTGCCACTGCAATGTTATTTGATGAATGTAGTTTTGAAATCAAGTAGCATGATACCTCCAGCTTTGTTCCTTTTTCTCAAGACTTTTTGTCTATTTGGAGTCTTCAGAGTTTCAATATAAATTTTAGGATTATTTTAGTTCTGTGAAAAATGCCACTGTTATTTTGATATGGATTCCACTGAACTTGTAGATTGTCTTGTGTGTTATGGTCATTTTAGCAATATTAATTCTTCCAGTCCATGAGCACAATGTATCTTTCTGTTTGTGTCATCATCACTTTCTTTCATCAATGTCTTAGTTTTCCAAGTGCAGTTCTTTTGTCTTCTTAGTTAGATTTATTCCTAGGTATTTTATTATTCTTGAAATACTGTTAATTGAATTTTCTTAGTTTCTCTTTCTGATTGTTTGTTATCAATGCACAGAAATGCAGTGTTTTTCTGTATATTAATTTTGCATCCTACAACTTTACCAAATTTATTGATAAATTCCAGTAGTTTTTTGGTAGCATCTTGAGGATTTTCCTGTGTATAGTATGTCTTTTATAAACAGTGACAGTTTTATTTCTTCATTTCTGATCTGGATTAATTTTATTTTGTTCTACTGTGTCTAGAATGTCCAATTCTATGTCAAATAAAATTCATTAGAATGGCCATCCTTAAAGCTTGTGTAAGCGCACTGGATAGAGTGGAGACTCAAAAGATACCAGGGCCAATTGGCAGGCCAATTGGCCAATTCTGGCTCATTGGCAGGGAGATCTGGTTTCCAGGATTTCTACCTGCAGGGTCTTGGAGGTCCCAGAATTGATATGTTAGCCCATTGATGGGTGCTCCCAGGGCTCAGAGGTTCCTGAGGTTGGTGCCTACCCACTGTTAGGTGAGTTAGGTCCTAGGGTTAGCAGTAGTCCACTAGTGGGCAGGACTGGATTCCAGGGTCTCTGATTTTAGGGCCCTGCCTTTTGTAGAGTTAGTGCCAGTACACTAATATGTAGGGCCTGGACCTGGGCCTTCTGGTGCTCAGAGCCTGGTCTTGGGGTAGCTGTGGGCTCAGTGGTCTTAAAGCAGCCAGCTTGCTGGTGAGTAAGCCTGTATCTCCACCAATCTAGTTGGTTGATTGAGGTGTCTCATTATTAGTGCAGTCATGCTAATTGATATGGCTAGGTCCCAGTGAAAGCTGGCTAGACGGAGGGTTCCAAAATGGTTCTTGCCAACCCCAGTGTCCATATGGTAGAATGAACCTCCGAAAATGGCTGCTTCCAGCACCCTGTTTCCAGGGTAAACTCCAGCTGCTGCCTCCTGCTTCCCTGGGAGACTCTCTAATATCAGCTGGTAGGTCTGACCCTGGCTCCTTTTCAAATTACTGCCTCTTCCCTGGGTCCTGAGGTATGTGAGATTCTGTGAACACCTTTTGAAAGTGCAATCTATTTCCCACAATCCTCTGGCTCTCCCAGAAGCAAACCCAAGTGGCCTCAAAGCAAAACACTCTAGGGCCTTGTTGTCTTGGTGCAGGAACCAGGGACTCAGGAGCCTGATGGGGGATTGAACCCATTGCTGCTTGGGGTGAAACTCTAGAGTTGCAATTATTCTCCCATTTGTGGGTTGCCCACTCAGAGTTATGACTATACCACATTTCTGTCCATTCTATCGTCTTGTTCTGATTCCTTCTTTATATCTTTAGTTGTAGGAGATCTTTTCTTCTAACCTTCCAGACTTTCTCACCAATAGTTGGTCTCTAAATAGTTGTAAGTTTGATGTGCCCATAGATTGAGATGAGCTCAGAGTCTTTTTACTCTATTGGCAAGACCCAAAGCAATCTTATTATTACTTTCAATTTTTTCTTTCTACATTTTTTTATTTTTAATTTGTTTATTTTTATTGAAGGATAATTGCTTTATAGAATTTTGTTGTTTTCTGTCAAACCTCAGCATGAATCAGCCATTGGTATACATACATCCCCTTCCCTTTTGAACCTCTCTCCCATCTCCCTCTCCATCCCACCCCTCTAGGTTGATACAGAGGCCCTGTTTGAATTTCCTGAGCCACACAGCAAATTCTTATTGGTTACCTATTTTGCATATGCTGAAGTAAGTTTCTATGTTACTCTTTAAATGCATCTCACCCTCTCCTCCCCTCTCCCCATGTCCATAAGATTATTCTCTATATCTGTTTCTCCCTTGCTGCCCTGTAAATAAATTATTCAGTACCATTTTTCTAGATTCCATATATGTGCATTAGAATATGATATTATCATTCTCTTTCTGACTCACTTCACTCTGTATAGTAGGTTCTAGGTTCATCTACCTCATCAGAACTGACTCAGATACATTCCTTTTTTTGTGGCTGAGTAATATTACATTGTGTATATGTACTACAACTTCTTTATCCACTCATTCTTTCTACATGTTTTTTAATTGAGGAAATAGTCTATAATTCTGAGTTAACAGAAATAGCATAGTACTGTGCTAAGTGGAATATATTCTGTATTCTAATTTTATCCATATTTAAATACACAAAAATTCAGCCAAAATATTTTAGGTTTTTTACATCTATTCAGAGAACTTAAAAAAATATATATGTTTTCAACCTAAAACTTAATGAATAAGCTATTTTTTTTTATATTTATTTTCGACATTTTGCTGAATTTAGATGTAGCAAATTTTAGGACTCTCACTATAATCCTATTCCACTACAGAATATGTTTATCCATTAAATATAAGATCTTATCAAAGTATTTTTTTTCAAAATGTATAATAAGGAGTAATGATAGAATTTCAGAATTAAACCTTGCACCTTATTTAACATTCATTAACCATTCAATTTGTTTCTTCTCTTAGAAATAAATTTTCATAGTAATAAATTTAAATGTACTTCTGTAACATATTATTTTTTGCAAGCTTTGTTTTTAATAATTAAAATTCTCTAAAAGCTACAAAGATGACTTTTCTAGATTGATTTTTCATCAAATTCTTTGAAGATTAAAACTGATTTTGAAACAAATTTGATCAAATGTCAATGACTCATTTATAAAAGGTTTGATAGAATTATAGCCTAATTAAGTTGATTTACAAAATACTTTTTTGAAATTTCAAACTTTTCTAAAATTCAACTGATGCCAGGCGGCAAAGAGTGCAAATGTGACTTGCCCTGCTAAAGAAATGATGATGATTAAACATCAGCTTCATCACAAAAACTTATGTAATTCAGTGATTCTTGTGTATGTAAATTTTAGCAATCATAATTTTATTTCAATTGCTAAAATATCACTGTTCATTTGGATTCAGTTATGAATTATTCATTCATATTACCAATTTCAACATTGGCTGCATAAAATTTGTAATTTAGAAAAAAAAAATGTTCTTAACCATAATTCTGAGTCTCAAAAATGTGTTTTGTTAATGTCAATATTTTTCTAATTTCATTACTATATATATGGTGAATTTTAACTCAAGGTACAACTTTTTAAGTGAATTTACGAAACTGTTTGAAAGTTCATTTCTAGTGACCTTCCAAAAACTTTGCTTTTATCCAGTTAATTAGGTATCACATTATTATGAGGAATTTCTACCTGTTTTTTCCTTGAAATATCTATCTGTATAAATCTGGCATCTCTTAAATGTTTTTGAATGGCTCCTATTACTAATAGAAGCAATCCATAAACTTCCCTGGTGAAAAATTCCCTGGTGACTCAAGTAATTAAGAAGCTGCCTGCCATGCAGGGGCTATAGAAGATACAGGTTCAATCACTGGGTCAGGAAGATCCCTTGGAGGAGGAAATGGCAACCCACTCCACTATCCTTGCCTGAAGAATCCCTTGGATAGAGGAGCTGGTGGGCTACAGTCCATGGGATCGCAAAAGGTTGGACATGACTGAAGCAAATTAGCATGCAGGTGCTATAGCTAATGGAAGTGATACTATAATGATTTAAGATTTTTAATACTCAAGAGTTGAAAATGAAGAAAACTAGTACAGAAGAAATAACTATTTTATCTAAGAAATAATTCATAATTTAGTGATATAGAAATGCATATTCTTGACTTCGTATGTTAAATTACCATTTTTATGTTTTCAAGTTCTTTGCCACACTCATGTTTATCGTTAACTTTGTTTAGAAATAGAAATTCAGTTCTCAATTTTTGTTAGAAAGTCATCTTAAGTTCTTTGAATTACCTACACTGGAAAGCAGATTTTAAAAAATGTCATCAAGCAGTAAAATAAGTAGTTGTAGATTTGTATCATGCATGGAATTAAATAAACTACTAGTAGAAGAACATACAAATTTTCCTCTATTTACTCTATCGTGGTACTACTCACTGTACTTCCCATATTGCTGATGTATGATCTCTCACATTTCCTACTGACCACACTAACTGGCAACGTGACCGACTCCTGCATCTCACAAACTATGGCCTAAGCCATGGCAGATTTGGTTGTCAAGGTTGGTTTAAAGAGACATTCTGGTTGAATTTCCTACTAGTACACAAGACTGGAATGAATTTGTTGCTCATGGCTTATCCTATCCATTTGCATTATTTTTGTCAGCAAATGTCCTCAGGAAAAAAGTGATGTCTTATCTTTGATCATTTTTAATTTAATCACATGTTGAATTGATAACTCAATTACTGCACATACAACATATTACATATACTACTAGATGATGTTTTGCCAGACAATGAGTAGTTAAAGGTTTGCTGAACTAGTTCTGTCTCATTTTATATAATTCTTCATACTACTACTTTATTTTTTTAGGTGAAAAATTTGGGACAATTCCTATGGTGGACAGAAGGCTTTTCAATGAAAACAGAAATAAACTAGGACTTTCCAAAACAAACAGAAAATCTGTTCACACTATTTATGAGAAACCCAAAGAGTCTCTTTAACTATTTGTAAAGCTGTAATATATGAGTCATGAGATTTAGTCTACATATGTTCTCAGAAATTGAGCAAAGGGGAAGGGCTAGGAACTAGGTGGAATTTAGAATTTGGTTAAAGAAATGGAATATTTTCTAATGGTTGGAGCTATCCAAACATAAAATGTAATATGTTGAAAGTCAGTATTTTATATATCAGTGCATATATTCAGGAGAGGGGTAGTTGAACATCTATCATCAGTATTATGGAGGAGATCCTTAATTTGGGTAAGAGCTTGAAAATAATGCCCTCTGTGCAACCTATGGAGCTTTATTACCCACAATGAACTGTTGTGTGCATTGTCATCCTACTACAATACAGTTTAGAGTGGATTCAGTAAAAGTTACTTAATTATGGCTTTATGCTGAAGAGCAATGAGGCAATTAAATAAACCTACTCTAATTTCTCTTGCTTATGGAATCACCTTAATAGGACAGAAAATCAAGGACAGAAAAGGGGCATAAGTCAATGCAGGAAGTAACAGGATTAGAGAGAAATACTGGTAGTTGAATCATTAGAGAATAGTGGGTTGCATTTTTTTTTTTTTTACTACAAAACACGATTCAAATTTTATAACTTTCTTATCAGTGTCACTATGCAGTCATCATTATCTTTGTCAAAATTATTTATTTAGAACCCACAGATACATGTCAGATAGTAGATGCTGAATGAAGAAAGTAATGTATATATATTCTGTGCTCTTCTTGGCTCTTTGCCAGGTGCTACCCTTTGATTTTCAGACAAAGTGTATGAAAATGTAATTTTTTGCTTGTTTGGTTTTTCAGTATTTTGTTTGTTTGTTTACTTTCCTCAGTGTGGATATAAGAAAAGATGTTTTTATTATTTTGATTGTGAATTTATACATACAATAATCCTTGAAACTAAAAAATAAATACTTGATTAAAATGTGGACATTTTGATTGATTGTGAAATATAATATTAAATATTTAAATTGATTTGTCATATACATGTAAGATATTTTAATGTATTTGCTTTCTTATATATACTAATGATCAGATACTGAATATCTGTGTCCTCAAAATAATTCATATTTGAAATCCTAATCCCCAATATGATGGCATAAGGGATGAGGTTGGACCATTATCAAGATGGCAGAGTAGGAGGACCCTGAGCTCACCTCCACTTGTAAACATATCTAAACTATAACTTCATATAGAGTAATTCTTGCTAAGAATCACCAGAAGACTAGCATAATGGCTCTTCTACAGCCAAGCCTACAAACAACGAACTATGCAGAATATGCAAAACTATGCAGAACTAGGAGGGGAGGAGAAGGGATCTAGTTGAGACCTGTATCCTCAGAGCGTTACTTATCATCAACCTGGGGATCCTATTTGGGGATGAGGAATTTGACCCACATTTTAGGCACCCCAACCCTTGATGATGAAGTCACATAGCTGGTTTGAAAATTCATGGGGCTTATAACATGGCTTTTAGAAGCCAAAGAGCACACATATAGACTTGCTTGCTCCCAGACCCACCATGAAGGTGTTGGACTGAAAATTGCTGGCTGCTTGGGCCAACCTATACCCTGGTGCACCCACCCCTCATCCCCCACTCACACAAGGCTTCTTGTCCAACCCGTCTGCTCTTTCACTGCTCACCACTAAGATAAAGGCCAGAATTGCCAACAAGTGTGAATGTACCAGGAGGAATGGAGCCGTTTAGAGCCTCAGCCCTGCATCAAGCCAGTCCATAGATTGCCATTCACGGTTTGTGCATATGTGCACACTGTTGGGAGGGAATAGGACTGAGGAAAAATTGTAACTAACTCAGAAGTGCATCTGAAGTCTTCTCTGACTACTGACATACCCCTAATCAAATTGGAGATGGCCACTGCGCAGGGTAGAAGCTCAACTATCTCAAGTTTCCTACTTAGCACCTTTGGCACCAACCCATCCCCAATAGGGTGGTAACTACCATTGATCCTACGAGAAGCCCCAACTCACATCAAGGTCTGGCTGTAGTCCCTCCAATTTTAGCCCTACCGCCCACAAAGGCAGTAGCTGTCAGTGTACTTCAGGGGGAAAGGCAGACAGTTTCAGTTCAGATTCAGCTCTCCCACCAAAGCCACTAGGCATACAGAGACTACATAAGGATACTCCCACACGAGGCCAAACCTTCATGATAGGAATAAGTAACTATTACACTTAATTTCATAGCGACCAAGGTGCTGCTAGTGGTAAAGAACCTGCCTGCCAAGGCAGGGGATGTAAGAGATTCATGTTTAGTTCTTGGGTCAGGAAGATCCCCTAGAAGAGGCCATGGAAATCTGCTTCAGTATTCTTGCCTAGAGAACCCCACAGAAAGAGGTGCCTGGTAGGCTATAGTCTCTAGGGTCCCAAGGAGTCAGACATAACTGAATTGACTTAGCATGGCATGGCAAAAAGGAAAATTAAAATGAGAAGACAGAGGAATATGTTTCAGGTGAAAGAACAATATAAAGCCTGTAGAAAAAAAAAAGAAAAAACAAAAAAAAAAACTAATAATAAATAGATAAGTAATTTGTCTAAGAGATCAACATAGTAGCAAATGTTAATAAAATTGAAAAGAATAAATGAAAACAGTAAGAATTACTATGAACTAGAAAATATAAAAGAAAAAAAAACTAATTGAAGAACACAGTAACTGAAATGAATACAATAATAGAAGGAATTAACAGCAAATTAGTTGATAAATGAGAACCCATAAGTGATCTGGAAGATAGAATAGTTTGAAATCACCCAATGAGAAGAGCAAAAAGAAAAACCAATTTTAGAAAAATGAGGACATTTTAAGGGATTTCTGGGACAACATCAAGTATACTAATATTTGCATTATTAGGGTATTAGAAAGAGAAGAAAGAGAAACAAAGAGGTAGAAAATGTGCTTGATGAAACTGTGGCTGGAAACTTCCCTGATCTGAAGAAGGAAATGTATATACAGAACCAAGAAGCATAGACTATTCTCTAAAAGATGAAACCAAAGACATAATTTATGTCATCAGACAATACTATTATTAAAATATCAAAATTTAAAGAGAGTTTAAAGGCAAGAGAAAAGCAGAGTCCCATAAACAATAACACCCATAAAGCTATGAGCTAGTTTTTCAGCAAAAATTTTACAGAAGTGGGTAGTGCGATATATTTCAAGGGCTGGAAAGGAAAAAAAAAAAGATCTACAACATAGGTTACTCTACCCAACAAGGTTAATATTTAGAATTGAGGGGGAAATAAAGTTTCCCAGACAAGTGAAAACTGAAAGAATTCATCACTACTAAACTGACAAAACAGGAAATGTTGAAAGGGTCTTCTTTAAGTGAAAAAGGAAGGCAGAGATGAGAAATAAAAAACTCTATGAAGGGAAAATTCTCACTGGTAAATTCTAATGTGTAATAAAAGCAGTGGATCAACTATTTAAACTATTACAAAGATTAAAAGACAAAAATTGTAAAATCAACTATAACTAAAACAGTTAAGCAGTAGACTTAAAAATGTCCAATTTAACATCTAAAGCAAGCAGAAATGGAGTGAGAAGTAAAAAACATAGATCTTTTAGACTGTGACAGAAAGAAAAGAAAGTAAGTCACTCAGTCGTGTCTGACTCTTTGTGACCCCATAGACTATAGACTATCATGCCCCTCCATCCATGGGATTCTTCAGGCAAGAGTTCTGGAGTGGGTTGCCATTTCCTTCTCCAGAGTGTGTCTGAACTTATAAGACCATCATTTTAAAATAAGTAGGTCTAGTTATAGTCAGTGTATATGAAGTCCATGATAATCACAGATCAAAAACCTATTATAGATATCTGAAAACAGAAGGAAAAGAACACAAACAATATTAAAAAGATCATCAAATAAAAGGTCACAGACAATGAGAAGAAGAAAATTAGACATAAGAAAAAGCAAGCAGAAAAGCAAAAACGGATAAAACTATCAATAATCACTTGAAATGCCAATGGACTAAATACTCCAATAAAAAGACAGAGTAGCAAATTTGATTAAGAAACAAGGCCCATCTGTATGCTATCCACAAGAGACTTACTCTCAGAGCTAAAGGCTCACAGAGACTGGAAGTAAGAGGATGGAAAAATATTCCAAGCAAATGGAAATGAAAGGAAAGTTTGAGTAGTAATATTCAAAATAGATTTTAAAATGAAGTTTCATGATGAAGGAAATAGAAGAGTATTGTATAATGATAAAGGAATCAATACAAGAAGATGATATACAATTCATGGACATATGTGCACTTAACCTAATATATAAAGCAAACATTAACAGACATAAAGCAAAATACTGACAGATGCACAAGAATATATGGTGACTTTCACACTCCTCTGACTGCAATGGAAAAATATTTGAATAGAAAATTGATGAAGATACAGTGTTCCTCAATGATAGATTAGACCAATCTATAAATATTGCATATTTTTAGGACATTTCATCTGAAACCAACAGAATACACATTCCTTTTATGTGCCTTTGGAACTTTCTCTAGGTTTAGATCACATGCTAGGCCACAAAACAGGTCTCAACAAATTGAAGAAGATAGAAACTATGCTAAGCAACTTTCTGACCACAATAGTATGAAACTAAAAATCAATTACAGGAAGAAAACTGGAGAAGATCACTAACATGTGAAGAGTGAACTATGTGCTACTGAAAAACTAGTAAGTCAATGAAGAAATAAAAAATGAAATCATAAAATACCTTGATACAAATGAAAATAAATCACATCTTTCTAAAATCTATTGATGTAGCAATAGCAGAGGAGAGTTTAAAGTGATATTGTGGACCTCGAGAAACAAGAAAAATCTCAAAGAAGCAAACTAACTTACCATCCTAAAAAAATTAGAAAAAGAACAGCAAACAAAGCCCAAAGTCAGGAGAAGGAAGAAAACAATAAAGATCAGAATGGAAATAATTTGGAGACCCCAAAACAATAGAAACTGTTAGTGAAACTGAGTTGTTTGCTTTTTTTTGAAAATAGAAATGAAAGAGGAAAATTTGCAACTGATATCACAGTGATGCAATCATAAGGGAATACTATGAACAGTTATAAGCCAACAGATTGGACAACCTAGAAGAATTTGATTAATTCCTAGATGCAAACAATCTTCTGTGACTGAATCAAGTCTCTTGATTAGATAGATAAATAGATAACTTGAATAGACTCATTACTAATACTGAAATTGAATTAGTTAATAAAACTCCTAACAAACCAAAAATAAGGACCAGACATCTTCACTGAGAAATTCTACCAAACACATAAAGAAGAGTTAATAGTTATCATTCTGAATGATTTCAAAATTTGAAGAGGAGGAACACTTCCAAACTCACTGTCCAGAATTCACATGACAAAGATACCAAAACCAGACAAATATACTACAAGAAAGACAAATTATAGGTCTATATCTCTATGAAAAGTGAAAGTTAAGTTGCTCAGTCATGTCCAGCTCTTTGTGACCCCGTGGACTGTAGCTCACCAGCCTCCTCCAGCCATGGGATTCTCCAGGCAAGAATACTGGAGTGGGTTGCCATTTCCTTCTCCAGGGGATCGTCCCGACTCAGGGATCGAACCCAGGTCTCCTGCATTGCAGGCAGATGCTTTAACCTCTGAGCCACCAGGGAAGCCCAATATATAGGCATATATATTTCATAAATAAAAAAAATCCTCAACATACTATTAACAGGCCAAATACACCATGACCATGTTGAATTTATGCCAATGATCCAAGCATGGTGTAATATCTATAAATCTATCAATATGATTAACCATATAAGCAAAATTAACAATAAAAATCCCACAATCATCTAAGCAGATCCAGAAAAAACATTTGACCAAAGTCAATATTCATGATAAAAAAATACCATAGTTGATATGAAGGGACAGTATCTCAACATAATAAAGGCCAATTATAACAAACCCACAACTAACAGCATACTCAATTATGGGAAGATTAAATCTTTTTCTTTTAAAATTTGGAAGAAGAAAAGGATGTCCATTCTTACTATGTCTTTAACATAGTATTTGGAATTCTAGACACAACAATCAGACAAGGAAAATAAATAAAATTTTTCAAATTGAAAAGGAAGAAATAAAAATGTCATCACTTGCAGATAACTTGATACCATGTATATATCATTAAAACCCTGTAATCTAATAGAACTAATAAATGAATTCAATAAAGTTATAGAATATAAGATGAATATACAGAAAACTGTTGCTTTTTGTATACTAATAATCTATCAAAAAGAAAAAGTAAGAAAATAATTGAATTTATAATTGCACCCCAAAATATCTAGGAATAAGTTTAATCAAAGAGACATTGGCAGAGGAAAATGAAGACAATAGAGATAAATGGGAAAATAGCTCATGTGCATAGATGGGAAGAATTATTATTGCTAAAATGTCTATACTGACAAAGCTATCTCCTGAATAAATCCAATCCCTATCAAAATACCCATGGCATTTTTCAAAGAACTAAAACAAATAATTCTAAAATGTGTATGAAATCCCAGGAGGCCAAAGAGGCAAAGCAATATTGAGAAGAAAAGCTTGTGGTATCACATTTCTTGACTTCAGACTACTAGAAAATAATTAAAATAGGATGGTCCTGGCACAAAAATATACAAAGAGATCAATGGGAAATAATAGAAAGTCCAGAAATAAACCCATGCACATATGGTTAATTAATCTATGACAAAGGAGGTAAGAATATATAGTGGGGAAAAAGTGGTCTCTTCAATAAGTGGTTTTCAGGAGACTAGGTAAGTGTATGTAGAAGAATAAAATGAAAACATTGTTCTCACAGTATACAAAGATGAACTCCAGATGGATTAAAGATATAATTGTAAGATAGAAACCATGAAAATCCTGGGGGGCAGAAGAAGCAGTGACCCCTTTGATGCATCTTTTATGTATATTTTTATCTGTCTCCACAGGCACAGAAAACAAAAGGAAAAGTAAATAAGATCTAGTCAAAATTAAAAAACTTTATATTTACATATACTGCATTAAAACTTATGACAAAATTAAGAGAAGCATTTGTACAGTGAAGAAAACCATCAAGGAAATAAAAAGGCAACATATTAAATGGAGAATATATTTACAAATGATATGACCAATAATGGGTTAATATCTAAAATAAGCAAAAAAATCATGTAACTCAATATTAAAAAAAAGAAAAAGAAAATCCAATTAAAAATGGTTAGAGGACCTGAAAAGACATTTTCCCAAAGGAGACACACAGATGACAGTAGAAACTGAAAAGATACTGTATATCACTAATTATTAGGAAAACACAAATCAAGATCAAATCAACTCTGCTTCAATAAAAAAGAAAAATTAAAAGAACATAAGATAACACTTTGCATATGTCAGAATGGAAGAAGAATAAATAACTAGTGTTCATAGGGATATAAAGAAAAGGGAATGCTTGTACACTGTTGATGGGAATATAAATTGGTGCACAGAGTATGGAGAATCCTCAGAAAATAAAAACTAGAGCTAGGGCATGCTCCTGCAATTCCATTTATGGGTATATATCCAAAGAAAATGAAAATAGTAATTAAGAAAATATATTCAACCCAATGTTTATAGTAGTATTATTTGCAATAACCGAGGTACGGAAGCAACCTAGATGTTCATCAACAGATGAATGTATGAAGAACTGGTGTGTATGTACAGTGGAATACTACTCAGCTGTGAAAAGGAATTAAATTTTGCCATTTGCAACAAGAGGGATGGTTCTAGAGGATATTATTATGAAACAAGTCAGGCAGAGAAAGACAAATATTATATGTTTCTATGTGTGGAATCTAGAAAATTAAGTGAATGAATAGGACAAAACAAAAGCAGACTCACATATAAAGAGAACAAACTGTTGTTTACCAATTGGGATAAGAGTGGGTGAGGGTCAGGATAGGAGAAGGGGTATAAGAGGTACAAACTACTTGGTATAAGATAAATAATATAAAATTATGTAATATGTAGCACAGGAAATAGAGCCAATATTTTATGATAATTTTATAAAGTGTGTAACCTATAAACATTGATTCACTATATTATACATCTGGAACTAATGCAATAAAGTCAACTATAATTGGAAAAAAAAATGCTGAGGCCTTTGGCGGTTATTAGGTCATGTGGTTGAGGCCCTTATGATTGGAATTTGTGTCCTTATAAAAGAAATCCCAGACAGCTTCTTAGCCCTTTCTGACTTATAAGGATGCATCCAGAACATGGCAGTGTTGGATGAACAGGGAATCATATCCCCACCAAGCATCAAATTTGCTGACTCCTAGATTTTGGACTTCCTGGCCTCCAGAATGGTGAGAAATAATTTTCTGTTGTTTTCAAGCCACTCAGTCTATGGTGATTTGTTTTAGCTGCTTCCAAATGGTCTAAAATTTTATCAGTACTATGATTATAGTATAAAAATAATTTCTCCTCCCCAAAACTATTATTCTTTCAATCTGAAGGCACTGCACAGTATATCATAATATTATAAATTATTGTAGTTATAAATTTCAAAATGTTTCTTGATTAGTTTTATATTTGTTTACCCTATATTTAACAAGCCCATGAAAATGTCATTCTTACATATAAAGTGAAAATGTTCATTCTTAAATAAATTAAAATGAAGTGATAGTTATATAGAACATTAGGATATTTAAAATAACAGATTGAGTAAAAACTGACTTAAATTATTTCTCTGTTCTTAGGCATCTTGATTTCTACTAAGCCAAATTCAAATTGTAGCACTGACATATGAGAGATAAATGGAGGAAATTTTTTTAAATTTACAATTTCTAGACTCCAAAAATGTCACTTTAAAGATAATATATTGAAGTAAAAGATAAAACTTTAGGAAAATATATTTTCCCCAAATTTAAAGAGAAAAAATCGATACCTACAAAATGAAATTTTCCCTAGACTCATTCTTTTCCATCATTCCTAGCATTCTATATTAACAAATCTATTCTAAACTATATTATATCTCTTAATCACTATAGCTCTACTCTTGAAACATAACATATATCATTAATCTCATGTAATTATACTAGTTGTTGTTTAGTCTGTCAGTTGTGTCTGACATTTTTGTGATCCCACAGCTTGTGGCCTGCCAGGCTCCTCTGTTCATAGGAGTTCCCAGGCAAGAATGTGGGAGTGGGTTGCCGTTTTCTTCTCCAGGGGGTCTTCTTGACCCAGGATTGAACTTGCATCTCCTGCATTGGCAGGCAGATTCTTTACCACTGAGTCACCAAGGAAGCCCTTGTATTGGTTACATGAGTATAATCATTACAAATTAATGCCTTGCAACTGTTGCTTATCTTTGAGAAGAATATTTCGCTGTGACTAAATTTTCTGAGGTGAGGGGCTTGATATGGATATGTATGTGTGCGTGCGTGCGTGCTAAGTTGCTTCAGTCATGTCCAACTCCTTGTGACACCATGGACTCCTCTGTTAATGGAATTCTCCAGGCAAGGATACTAGCGTGGATTGCCACGCCCTTCTCCAACAGATATGTGTGTGTGTGTGTGTGTGTGTGTGTGTATAATTTTTTCTTAAATTGAGGTTTAGCTGCTTTACAATGTTGCATTGGTCTCTGCTGTATAAGCAAGTGAATCCATTATATGTATACGTACATATATGCTCTCCTTCTTGGACCTCCCTCCCACCCCATGCCCCATTACACCCATCTAGGTCACTAAACCTTGGGTACTAGAATTGTGACCTGGAGAATTGTAATATAAGTTGTCTGTTTTAAACCACTAAGTTGGTGGTAATTTATTACAATAGCAATAGAAAACTAATAGTGTCTGCAAGAGCTGGATCATGAAAAACCTAAGCTACTCTGCAGATCACTGATTACTCTCATAGTTTCCCTAATGTCTTTCTATTTTCATTTTAGGAATACATAGATTTTTAAGGTTTCTTATTTTTCAAATTATCAATTGAACTAGACAGATTCTTTTGCATACATATTTGTTTCTTCCTATAATAGAATCATACAAAATTCTGTTATTTCAATTTCGTATTTAGAACTACTCTAACATTACTTACTAAACCTGATTTTTTTTTTTTTTAATTTTTGGAGATCTCTTTTTGTCATTCTCAATAAGTAAATGTCAATATTTTCAAAATTTTGAAATATTTCAAAATCTCATATTTTCTGGTTATCCAAAGTATACTATTCCATTGTATATATGATAGTTTTTTCCCTTTGCATACCATTATTTATTAAATATCTTCTGTTATTAGATGTATTATTTAAATAAAATAAGTCATACTAAATTTAGGAAAAGTGATGAGCAAAATATTTACAGGAGCAATTTTAAAGACTATATATTTTTTAATCACACCTACTAGAATTAAAAACATTTCCATTTAAAATTTTGAAGATTAACCAAAGCTTTCATAGCTTCTATTTATGTATTTGCTCTTCCTAGACCTAAAGGAAACACCAAACTGCATTTATTTTGCTCATGAAGCTGTTATTATTACTGTCATAAAATATGTCAAAATTTGAAGAACTGTTTCTTGGTTCGTCTTGTTAGGTATCTCATGAAAACATTATATTTGCTGTTCTTAACTTTTCTTGACATTGCTTGAATCCAGCCACTTCTGTGAACTTTCTCAGAACTGCAAAATTATTTTTTAGTTTTAAATTGTAGGGTTCAAATCAGGATTTATTATAGTTTTCTGGGGTGAGTCAGAAAGAGCTAAAAAGCTGTCTGGAGTTTCTTGTATAAGGACACAAATCTCATTCATAAGGGCCTCATCATTTTATCTACAATTGCAGATAAAACTCAAAATGCAAATTTGACTATTCAGTTCAGTTCAGTGGTTTAGCTGTGTCCGACCCTTTGCAACCCCTTGGACTGTGGCCCGCCACGCTTCCCTGTCCATCACCAGCTCCCAGAGCTTAATCAAATTCATGTCCATCACGTTGGTGATAGTGTTAGTCTCAGTCGTGTCTGACCATTATGCTATGAACTGTAGCCTGCCAGTCTCCTCTGTCCATGGAATTCTCCAGACAAGAATACTGGAGTGGGCATCCATTCTCTTCTCCAGCGTATCTTCCCAACCCCAGCATTGAACTCAGGTTTCCTGCATTGCAGCTGGATTCTTTACTAGGCATATTTACATTAAGCACCATAGAAATGGAGATCTAGAAAGAAAAGAGGATCAGGGTTTCATGCCTTGTAGAGCTGCTCACTTGCTGCAATCTGTTGAAAATCAGCCTTAGGGACAATTTGTAAAAAAAAAAAAAAAGAAGAAGAAGAAAGAAGCAAAGGGAAAGGACAGTTTTTTTTGTTTTTGTTTTTTTTTTTTAAATGTAGCACAAAAGATAGCATTTGATGATAGCGAAAATCAAAAATAAAAGTATATGTACTTCATAGTAACTCTTACCTCCAATTAAATTGTCCTTTTTAATAGCTGCACAAACACATACTTATTCCATAATTATATGCACTAACATTTGAAATTTAAATTCTATTTCCAAATATTATGTGATCATTTTGAATATGTAAACACTGTTAGTTGTTTAAGTGTTCATTATTTGCTTAACAGTATTGGAAGGGACATAAACATATGTCAGTCTTTTCTCCTAAAAATGTACTATGTTAAACTCTCTAGATCCCAGTCAGTTAACATAAAGACCATTGATCATTGCTAAAATTACCTGAAGTTTTAACTCTTTCAGAAACTCTTTGAAGCATTGTCTATTGGATTTTTTGCTTAATTCAATAAATTAATCTGTAGTTCTAAGGGAAGTCAACTATGCTCAAATAGAAATTGAGAACTTTGACAGTCTGTACATGCTATAGAGCCTGTGTTTTAATTCCAAAATGAGATATGGATGTTTTTATAAGAGGGAGATGCAGATATATGTCTGATGATGGAACAGCCTAAAATAAACTTTAATGTTTACTAATCCATGTGCATTAAGCTAAGATGGGATTAACTCATTTTAGCATTCTAGAGTCTAGTCTTACAAAAATAATTTATTTCCAAATTATACTAGATACCAACTAAGCACCATTTGGTGTTTGACCAAGTTGCAACAATTCAATCCTTTTGAAATAATGAAGAAGACTATCTTGAAAAAAAGTGCTCTTTAATATTAGTACTTCTAACAGGTGTTGCTCTAAAAGATATTATTTATAGTGATTTATAATTGGACTCACTTCTAATGATGAGAATTTAGAATCCTATTATCTTGGAGATTATGGCTCATCTCCTATTTCAAGTGTTGGCTAGATTATAATGGTAATATCTTTATAATTATCAAAAACAATGGCTTACTTAATGCGGTTATCAGTATGATTGTAGATGCTGCTAAAATCTTTTAGCTCAAAACTGCTATAACTGTATTCAAATTTTTTTATATATGTCTTAACATATAAAGGAAGAATAGCAATGCCATTAAGAGCTAGAATTGCAGGGAGTATGTAATCTGATTATACACAAAAAAGTTTAATGTGCAGTTGTTGCCTAAGATATATATATATATATATATATATATATATATATATATATACACATATATATATTACTATTTACAAGTAGCCACTTTTCAATCAAGAATCAAATAATATAGGGATACTTGATTTTGAAAATATCATATAAAATAAACTGTACTTGATTTTATAGCTGAGTTGGACTACAAAGAAAGCTGAACACTGAAGAATTGATGCTTTTGAACTGTGGTGTTGGAGAAGACTCTTGAGAGTCCCTTGGACTGCAAAGAGATCCAACCAGTCCATCCTAAAGGAGATCAGTCCTGGGTGTTCATTGGAAGGACTGATGCTGGAGCTGAAACTCCAATACTTTGGCCACCTGATGTGAAGAGTTGACTCATTTGAAAATACCCTGATGCTGGGAAAGATTGAGAGCAGGAGGAGAAGTCAACAACGGAGGATGAGATGGATGGATGGCATCATCAACTCAATGGTCATGGGTTTGGGTGGACTCCAGGAGTTGGTGATGGACAAGGGAGGCCTGGCGTGCTACAGTTCATGGGGTCACAAAGAGTCGGACACAACTGAGGGACTGAACTGAACTGAACTTGATTTTATTGTGTTAATCAGAAAGAAATATTTTCTTATTGAATAAACCCCAGAGTTACAGATTCTTTTCTTTGTTAGCCATTTTAAAGAAAATAGAAAAAGTTTAGCTTCCTTGGGTTTTCTCAAGCATGGGGGGATTGGGAACATAGTTACAGAAGCTTTCCATCAAAAGCATAGGAGGGAATCATTCCTGTTTACATGATTGATGTTTTAGGGATCAATCAAGAATAAAGATCCTTAAGTCTAAAAATGATTGAGAACAGAACCTTTTCAGAAAATGTGACAGATACTTGTTAAATTTGAGCAAATAGGAAAACAAAGTCTTAGTAGAGATATTGATAATAAATTAATTATCTTAATTTTATCTTAGATCTTTAGGTTTAATCAATCTAGTTTCAAGAAAGAATGCTTTATTTTTGTGCTTCCTGCTGATCTACTGAATTTTGTAATCTTTTTTTATGCCACAGCTCAGTTGGAATCCTTGTCTGAAGCCATATTACTTGATGCGGGAAAGGGCTTTTGAAAAAACAGGATAATGTTATTCACACTGGATCTTTGAACTTTTTTTTCTTGTTTTAAAGAGGGAATTATTGATTTGTCAGCATCCTTTACACTGCATTGCAAAGATTCAATGTGGAAGAATGATTCATTCCATGAAGGAACACAGGACATGATTGCTCTGCTTCCTGCCCTCTTTCTACTTTTAACATTGGACTGCTTTACACAGCTGTTTTGACATACAAATCATCCCAATTGGTTTCTAACAATATAAACCATATTTTTATGCCACTATCATGTTATTTTATCCAATTATATTCAAAAAACCTATTTAGGTATTGAAGCTTGTGACCAGATCTCTTGATAAACGGTCAACTTGAAAAATAAAATATAGTACCTATTTATGATCTGTTTCAAAACTAAAACTTATTGTAGCTTACATGAGAGAACATTTTTTGTGTGTGAATATGAAGTCAGCAGTAGAGTGAAAAAATGAGGGCACATAAAATCTGCATGCCAGACATAGATATTTTTAAAGGTTATACTTTTCAAGATTTTTTAAAGTATGAGGTCATACCTCGAATAAATGATTTAGAGAAAGCTTAATTTTGCATTTAAATTTTTATTTGTAACAGCTTTCATACAATATACCATTTTAACTAAAGCCTGTTTCTGTGTCTAAAATGTACTGCTGAATGGTTATGATAGAAATTCAAAATAAATTTTAGCTGATTTTTCACAAAGGATATTATAGGTATATTAGTATATGTCTACCTGCCTTTTTCTTTTCTCATTTATTTTTATTAGTTGGAGGCTAATTACTTTACAATATTGTAGTGGGTTTTGTCATACATTGACATGAATCAGCCATGGATTTACATGTATGGGTCTACCTGCCTTTTAAAATTTAAAAAAAACTCTATTCCAGAATTTGAATCACTGCTTCTTAAAGGCCCTTTACAAATTTCCTCTTTGTTTAGAATGCCAATTTATTCACTTTTACATGTGTTTTTAGTTTTTATAGTAATTTATAATAATTTTACATTGTGGAATCAATTCTAGTAATGCTTTACAAAAAGCGAATTATCATATGTTGGTTTATAAATTGGATCCCTTCCACAGAAGGCAAAAAGAGACAAAACAAAGAGGGAGACCATTTGAAAATCACTCTAAATCAGAAACTTTAATAAGCAAGGGAATTTACATATGATGCTTGCCTTGGGCTACCACAAGAAGAGTAATCTCACCCACCCACTGGCATCTTAGAAGTTTATATAGAATCCTTAACTGGGTTCAGACACATGCACAGTCCAAGAGGTCTCAAAAATACCTTACTTTCTCAAAGTTATGTCCTTGAAACAACGTCCTCTGTGGAAACAGTAGGCAGTGTACTTCAAAGGACAGGGTAGGGAATGAGGAGACTGTGATCACCCACATGGGTCAACTGATTTTCACATTCTCCTGTTTACCACCTCCAACACCATATTATATTCCCAGTAGCATTAGTAACAAAATTTAACAGAAATTCTCATTCATGCTCATGAAATATGTAAAATCATATAAAGAAAATCAAAAGAATTTGTAAGCATTTCCCAAGAGTTCACTCAAAAAGTTCATTTAATGGCTAGTTTGCTTAAGAACAATAGAGGTGGAACAGTTACTATATGAGTCTTTATCTAACCATATAACTATGTACTTAGTCTTACAAAATACAGTAAGGAATTCCAAGGAACACTCTTACGCTCTATTTCAATTGTGTATGTGTTTATGTTTGAATATATGAGGATATATTAAAAATTCCCAAGGCAGTGTGTGAAATTGAAGATATACTCTTATTAGTAGATGGAACATATACTCTTGAGGTAGCAAACTAATAATATTTTTTTTCAGGAAGCATAAATGCTTTATAGAGAAATTGCTCTTTATTTAATTTTTAAAAACTATTTTATTTTAATATTTTAATTGTACTACACTAATTAATATTTAATTTTCCTAAAGTAAAATATTATTTAATTATAATTTATATGCACAGTGATACTCTAAAGTAGGTGAATTAGAGCTCAAGTGGTTATCAAAATGACTGTTATCATGAACACATAATTCTGGCTCAGAGTTTTATTGGTGATGATATGCAGTCTAGTTCATTTCACAACACATTCAACAGATGATTTGCTTATAAGTTTTAGCCAACTCACAGGCAAATACAAACTTTTATAATAGGAAACTAGAATTTCTACTGAATACAAATGCAAAAACATAAACCATTTAACAAAACCATGTGATACATTTCAAATATCCTAATAATGATTTCACCTCAGATTGCTACTGTGAGTCACATAAAGTCTTAGACTACTGAATCATGACTCCTACTAAAGTGACATTTCTCAGCACATTCTTAATAAGCACCTTAAAAACCTCAATTTTGGTGTAACCCAACTAGTGTTTTCTTCAAGCATGTTTTTCTACTTTTCTTAACATCTTCTTTCCATGAATTCTTCTTTTATTATCATCATCATCAACTAGAATTAACTCTATCACTTGATGTATATCTAAAATATGAATCAGTTAAGTTCAATCGCTCAGTGGTGTGTGATTCTTTGCAAATCCATGGACTGCAGCATGCTAGGCTTCCTTGCCCATCACTGACTCCGGGAACTCGTCAAACTCATGTCCACTGTGTAGGTATGCTATTCAACCATCTCATCCTCTGTTGTCCCCTTCTCCTCCTGCCCTCAGGCTTTCTCAGCATCAGTGTTGTTTCCAATGAGTCAGAACATTTCATCAGGTAGCCAAAGTATTGGAGTTTCAGCTTCAGCATCAGTCGTTCCAATGAATATTAAGAATTGATTTCCTTTAGGTTTGATGGGCTTGATCTCCTTGCAGTCCAAGGGACTCTCAAGAGTTTTCTCAACACCACAGTTCAAAAACATCAATTCTTCTGCACTCAACCTTCTTTATGGTCCAACTCTCACATCCATACATGACTACTGGAAAAACCATAGCTTTGATTAGACAGACCTTGTTGGCAAAGTAATGTCTCTGCTTTTTAATATGTTGTCTAAGTTGGTCATAGCTTCTCTTCCAAGGAACAAGCATCTTTTAATTTCAAGGCTGCAGTCACCATCTGCAGTGACCCAAGAAAAGAAAGTCATTCACTGTTTCCATTGTTTCCCCATCTATTTGCCATGAAGTTGAAACAGTCAATTCCTAGGCAGGTTGATAAGAAGTCCAGGGTCTCCAAGGGGGAGGTAGGGTCTGGAATTCTCAAGGAGGAGGAAAGGACTATTCCCCCCCGCCCCCTTACATTTCTTAGTCTTAGTAAGGATTATATAACAACAATGTAACTGGCTTGAGGACATGTTTCTCCTTCTTGAGAATCTTCTAACTAACCCTATTATCTTAAAATGTATATTATGGGACTGGGTCTAGTAAGATCTTTACAACCTTGAGACATTCTTTTGATTTATTGTAATAACCAATAAAAAAGTATATAATTCCCTTGTTACAACTACCAAGGGAGACAATCTCCGTCCCCCTTCTGATGTCTATCTCAGAAGCTTTCTCTGTCCCTTTTACACTTTAATAAAACTGCTACACAAAAGCTCTTGAGTGATCAAGCCTAGTCCCTAGTCATGAAGCTAAATCTTTGGAGATCACAAATCCAACAGCGTTCACTGTAAGCTATCAAAGTGATGGGAGTGGATGCCATGATCTTAGATTTCTGAATGTTGAGTTTTAAGCCAGCTTTTTCACTCTCCTCTTCCAGTTTCATCAAGAGACTCACTAGTTCCTCTTCATTTTCTGCCATAAGGGTGGTGTCATCTGCATATCTGAGGTTATTGATATTTCTCCCTGCAATCTTGATTCCAGTTTGTGTTTCATCCAGCCCAGCATTCTACATGATGATCTACATATCAGTTAAATAAGCCGGGTGACTGTATACAGCCTTGATGTACTCCTTTCCCAATTTGGAGCCAGTTCATTGTTCCATGTCCAGTTCTAACTGTTACTTCTTGATGTGCACGCAGATTTCTCAACAGGGAGGTGAAATGGTCTGTTACGCCTGTCTCTAAGAATTTTCCACAGATTTTGTGATCCACACAGTAAAATGCTTTGGTGTAGCCAATAAAGAAGAGGTAGATTTTTTTCTGTAATTATCTTGCTTTTTCTGTGATCCAACAGATGTTGGCAATTTGATCTCTGGTTCTTCTGTCTTTTCTAAATCCAGCTTGAGCATCTGGAAGTTCTTGGTTCACGTACTATTGAAGCATAGCTTGGAGATTTTTGAGCATTACTTTGCTAGTGTGTGAGATGAGTGCAATTGTGTGGTAATTTGAACATTTTTTGGCATTGCCTTTCTTTGGGATTGGAATGAAAACTGACCCTTTCCGGACCTGTAGCCACTGCTGAGTTTTCCAAATTTGCTGGCATATTAAGTGCAGTACTTCCACAGCATCATCTTGTAGGATTTGAAATAGCTCAACTGCCATTATATCACCTCCACTAGCTTTGCTTGTAGTGATGCTTTGTAAGGCCAACGTGACTCTGCATACTGGGATGTCTGACTCTAGGTGAGTGATCACACCGCCTGGTTATCTGGGTTATTAAGACCTTTTTTATAGTTATTCTGTGTGTTCTTGCCACCTCTTCTTACTATCTTTTGCTTCTGTTAGGTCCATGTCATTTGTTGTTTATTGTGCCCATTTTTGCATTAATTGTTTCCTTAGTATCTCTAATTTTCTTAAAGAGATCTCTAGTCTTTCCCCCTCTCTTGTTTTCCTCTATTTCTTTGCACTGATCACTTAGGAAGGCTTTCTTATCTCTTCTTGTTGTTCTTTGGAACTTTGCATTCTGATGGGTATGACTCCCATTTTCTCCTTTGCCTTTTGCTTCTCTTCTTTTCTCAGCTATTTGCAAGGCCACCTCAGACAACCGTTTTTCCTTTTGCATTTCCTTTCCTTCCAGATGGTTTTGATCATGGCCTCCTGTAAAATGTAACAAACCTCTGTCCATAATTCTTCAGGCACTTTGTCTATCAGATCTAATCCCTGCATTTATTTGTCACTTTCACTGTATAATCACAAGGGATTTGATTGAAATTGTACTTAAATGGTCTAGTGGTTTTCCCCTTCTTCAGTTTAAGTCTAAATCTGGCAATAAAAAGTCCATGATCTGAGCTACAGTCAACTCCAGCTCTTGTTTTTGCTGACTGTATAGAGCTTCTCCATTTTTGGCTGCAAAGAATGTAATCAATCTGATTTTGGTATTGACCATCTGGTGATGTCCTTGTGTAGAGTTGCCTCCTCTGTGATTGGAAGAGGGTGTTTGCTATGACCAGTGCATTCTTTGGCAAAAGGTTGTTAGTCTTTCCTCTGCTTCATTGACCTACTCTATGCCAAACTTGTCTGTTACTCAAGTGATCTCTTGACTTCCTATTTTTTTGCTCCAGTTCCCTATGATGAAAAGGAAATCTTTTTTTTTTTTTTTTTTTCTATTAGTTCTATAAGGTCTTGTAGATCTTCATAGAACTATACAACTTCAGCTTCTTCAGCATTACTGGTTGGGTCATAGACTTGAATTATTGTGATATTGAATGGTTTGCCTTGGAAGTGAGCAGTGATCATTCTATCATGTTTGAGCTTGCATCCAAGTACTACATTTCAGACTCTTTTGTTGACCAGTGAGGGCTACTCCATTTCTTCTAAGGGATTCTTGCCCACAGTAGTAGATATAATGGTCATCTGAATTAAATTCACCCATTTCAGTCCATTTTAGTTCACTGATTCCTAAGATGTCGATGTTCACTCTTGCCATCTTCTGCTTGACCACATCCAATTTCCCTAGATTCATGGATCTAAGATTCCAGGTTCACTGCAATATTGTTCTTGTACTACCTCAGTACTCCCTAAGTTTGTGTTTGTCCACTGATGTGAACTGTGTAGTAAATATGTGTTTAAAGTGAACCAATTGTAGATGTGATAAGATATTTACATTCCTTGGCATCCATGTAGAAACTGGTGTAGCCAGAGAGGGTAGCTGGACTGGTTCAGCTGCATGTTGACTTCTCAGTACTTGATATGCTGTAAACATCATTTTGTGTGTGTGCCATCTGAAAATGTTTTCAACATAGTGCTCTAAATACTTTATTATATAATTTTCATCTAATTTCATTCATTTTATTAAGTGTTTAAGACAATTGCTCCCTCCCTTTTTTTTCCTAATCAGAATCTTTTATCTCTGAAATAAAATATAAAGATCACAAGTATGGAGACTTGTCTTTTGCATGTTTTGTGTACTAGGAAATATCATAATAAATGCTATATGGTTTTAAACACATTTGTGTGACTAATGAATGTAGACATCAATGAAAGTAGGTTGGCATAGTGGAAGTGAGACAAAAACTTCTATACTTCCTTATATATTCACAGAAAACAGAAATATTTGGTTATTTGTATGATTTATAACCTGTTTTTATATGAATCAAATAGTGCAAGTTGAAGAATTATTCATAACTGAGGAATAAAAAATAGTCTGCAGCTCTGATTTCTACCTGTTTTGGATTCTTCTTTAGGTTGATTTGCATAGATTTAGACAAGTTTAAGGTTTTAGGATTTGGTGTTTTCTTTATTTGCTATCCTAAAATAGTTAGTCATTTTCTTACTTTGATAAAGTGAAAAATCAGACTTTCCAATTTTCAATTTCTATGTGCAACCCAAACTAATTTGCATCCTCAATACTAGATTTATTTTCCAATTTGTTTATTTTTCAATTTGACTGTGTATTCCTTTATTTAAATATTGTAAGCAATTTAATCATAAGGAAAATCTAACTTCCCAACAACTCTAATTTTGATTATCTTCATGTTGTTGAATATATTTTCAAAGATGAAAAAAGAGGCCAGCTGTAAGAATTGAACTGTATCAAGTCATTTAAGATGCATTTAACACCTTTGTCAGGAGTCTCAGTAGAGAGGTATATCATTTGATAGGTTTATACAATGCCATTCTTTCCTTCTCAGCCAGAACCGCAAATAATTTTTGTCCTGCTAGTGTGGTTGCTTCCTTTATTCACCAAAAGAACGTTAACATCAACTATACTTGAAAGAACAGGTGATGTGTGCCCACTAACAGCACAGAAGTGTGCATTACCAGGCCTTGATATATTCTCATTGTCCAAGAGTTTCTGGGAACAGATGGTGAAAGTGGAATTGAAGTAATTGTCTGTTTCTAAATTCTGATTTCTCACCCTTGACCTTTCCTCACTTCTCCTATTCCCATGATCCTTCATCTATTTACATTATTATGTTCTCTTCATGCAACTAGATATATCTGGGGGGAGTAGAGAAGAGAGAAGTGAAAGGAAAATAAGTGACATTCCACATAGTATATAGATGGAACAAAGTACACATTTAAAATGGGGGTGGGATGATGAATAAGCAGAATTAAGGTTGTTAAAATGAGCAAAATACTCAAATGGTTTCAAAAACACTGAGGACTGAGTACAGTTTTTCATTAAAGGCTTTACTAATTAGATTTTTAAAGTATGATGATAACTTATGTATTCATTAACTAATTCAAAAATTAGTATATTTAGTGAATATTTACTAAGATCAGTTGTTTGTCAGGTATTTTCAAGGTAATAGAGGTAGAATGATAAATAAGGCAACAGTGCTGCAGGAAAATAATATTTTATCAACAGCAACTGAAAAATGTAATAAATAAGTAAACAGCTATAGAATCAATAATAATAGTTATATGCAGCATTTATTTTTAAAGCATATTTTTACATATCTGCAAAATAATTTATAAAAGCACATATTTTGATAAGATTCTATTCACAACATCACAGACCTTTCATAACATCACAGACAATAATATATGATTGTAGTAATCTGTGGCACAGACGATAATCACATGGCCCAGTGGTAAATCCAGTAGACGGCATGTTCAATCCACATGTCCAGAAGATCCCCTGAAGAAGGAAATGGCAATTCACTCCAGTAATCTTGGTTAGAGAACCTCATGGACAGAGGAGCCTGGGGTCCCCGGTCCATGCCGTTGCAAAGAGTCAGGCATGACTTAGCTACTGAACAACAACAAATCAAGACAAAGGATACTTAAAAGGAGAGATAGGCCTTGTTCGTGCAACAGATCATCATTATTTAGAGATGTAGATGTCCCCTTATTGATTTATGAATAAAATATTATCACAATAAAAATCTTAAAAAAAAAAAAAAAGTAAAACTAAATAGATTGCAAAATTCAGGTGGAAGTGCAAATGACCATGAATAGCTAAGACTGTCTTCAGTTCAGAAAGATGGAGGGAAGTTTTGCTTTATTTAATATCTAAATTTATAATTTGCATGATAAGTCACTTCAATCACATCTGACTGTGTGTGCCCCTATGGACTATAGCGAAGCAAGCCTCTTTGTCCACAGGATTCTCCAGGTAAGAATACTGGAGTGGATTGCCATGCCCTCCTCCAGGGGATCTTCCTGACCCAGGGATTGAACCTGTGCCTCTTACATCTCCTGCATTTGTAGGTGGGTTCTTTACCACTAGCATCACATGGGAAGCCCTTTGAATTTATAATAAAGTTATAACAATTAATGTAAATTGCCTAAGAATAGAAAAATATACAGAACATAGATCCCATAGGCAAACTCAAACACTTTATTAATTTATGACTACTTTGGCTCTGCACAGTAGTGACAAATGAAACACCGTTTCTATAATTTATTCTGGGACAACTGTGTATCTACAAAGGAAACATAAAATGATCACTACCTCACACTCTACAGAAAAAATTAATTCCAGGTGTATCATAAGTCATTTATAATCATACACATGATACACATGATATATCACCCATTTGTTTTAGTGTAAAAAATTTTTCTAATTGCTTTATCATTTATATCTAATGAAGTCTAATAGGCTATCTTTTCTAGTTCATATTTGTTGGACTTTTGCTTTCAGGCTTATTAAGTAATTTCTCTCTCTCTCTCTTTTTTTTTTTTTTTTTTGGTTTTCTCCCTATCTCTAAGCTTAGCTTTTCATTGTTTTATTAGTTTTTGTTTCATCTTAACTTTTTCTCCTATAACCTCTCCTTAACCTCTGATCACACTAGTTGAGGATGAACTCATTTTTAGGTGGTTGGATGTTTCCTACAATGGTAAGGATATCATACTGAAAATACAATAAACTGAACACGGCTTCCTCCAAGTCATGTATAGGCATAAGTTCCAGAAACAAGTTGATTATAAAATTACAGAAATGCTTCTAAGGGGACTCTGAGGAGCTCTAGTTCTTTTTGCCTCAATATAGAAAGAGTTAAGAAGAGGCAAAGTAATAGATAAGTCATTTATTAGAATAAGATGCTTGTGAGGTATACAAGTGGACGAGTATGGGGTGCCACACCTGGAATTTTGTGGGCTACAGTTTCATAATCAAAGGCAAAGTGGAGAGGGGTGGAAGAACATCTTTTCCCTCATTCTTGAGTAGATGTCAAGAATCAGCTCCTCCTCTACATTGGGTGGTAGAGTTTTCCTGTCCCCACACAGTCAAACTGAGGCTGTTGACTGTCATAGCACAATGGAAATGAGCAAAAAGCTGGTTTGTTTATTTGTTCAGTCACTCAGTCATGTCCAACTCTTTGTAACCCCATGGACTGCAGCACACCAGGCTTCCCTATCCTTCACCATCTCCCAGAGCTTGCTCAAACTCATGTCCATTGAGTTGGTGAAGTCATCCAACCATCTTGTTCTCTGTCGTCCTTTTCTTCTCTTGCCTTCCATCTTTCCCAGAATCAGGGTCTTTTATAACTAGTCAGCTCTTCACATCAGCTGGCCAAAGTATTTGAGTGTCAGCTTCAACTTCAGCATCAGTCCTTCCAATGACTATTCAGAATTGATTTCCTTCAGGATTTACTGCTTTGATCTCCTTGCTGTTCAAGGGGCTCTCAGGAGTCTTCTTTGGCACTCAAACTTCTTATGGTCCAACTCTCACATCCATTTATAACTACTGGAAAAACCATAGCTTTGACTCTATGGATCTTTGTTAGCAAAGAAACATCTCTGCTTTTTAACGTACTGTCTAGGTTGGTAATAGGTTTTCTTCCAAAGAGCAAGTGTATTTTAATTTCATGGATGCAGTCACTATCTGCAATGATTTTGGAGCCCCAAAAAACAAAGTCTGTCACTGTCTCCATTGTTCCCCCATCTATTTGTCATGAAGTGATGGGATTGGGTGCTAAGATCTTCATTTTTTGAATGTTGAGTTTTAAGGCAGATTTTTCACTCTCCTCTTTCACCTTCATCATGAGGCTCTTTAGTTCTTTTTCGCTTTCTGCCATAAGTGTGGTGTCATCTGCATATCTGATGTCATTGATATTTCTCCTGGCAAACTTGATTC
This sequence comes from Odocoileus virginianus, assembly GCF_023699985.2. NCBI lineage: Eukaryota > Metazoa > Chordata > Mammalia > Artiodactyla > Cervidae > Odocoileus > Odocoileus virginianus. The sequence goes on from NC_069698.1 coordinate 22,567,816, forward strand.
CAGCTTGTGCTTCATCCAGCATGGCATTTTGCATGATGTACTCTGAATATAATTTAAATAAGCAGAGTGACAACATACAGCCTTCATGTACTCCTTTCCCAATTTGGAACCAGTCAGCTTTTCCATGATTGATTCTAACTGTTGCTTCCTGACTTTCATACAGGTTTCTCAGGAGGCAGGTTAGATGGCCTGGTATTCCAATCTCTTTAAGATTTTTCCACAATTTGTTTTGATTCTCACAGCCAAAAGATTTATATAATTTTGGTGGGTTCAAACATTCTCCTGTCAATGGTTGGTCAGCAGCTAGTGGTAATTTTGAGGTTCTTGCAGAAGATAAGCACATGTCCTTGTACTCTGCCACCTTGTCTCTTTGCCAAAAGCTGGTAACATATACTAAAATATGGTAAATGACCTCAAGTTTCAGTATAATGTCACTTTTTCCTTATGTTTTTGTTTTTAGTGCATGCAGGGAAGCATGTCCTGGCAAATATTAATTTATGGTGCTCACTGAAAAGTATATGAGTCTCATTCCATCATTGTTTTATTGTTTTGAGTCACATCTCATAATTCTGTTGCATGTTTTTTTTTTTTTTTTGCTAACCATCTTGTCAAAGCTATAATTTTTCCAGTAGTCATGTATGGATGTGAGAGTTGGACTATAAAGAAAGCAGAGCCCTGAAGAATTGATGCTATTGAACTGTGGTGTTGGAGAAGACTCTTGAGCATTCCTTGGACTGCAAGGAGATCCAACCCATCCATTCTAAAGGAAATCAGTCCTAAATATTCATTGGAAGAACTGATGCTGAAGCTGAAACTCCAATACTTTGGCCACCTGATGCAAAGAACTGACTCATTTTAAAAGACCCTGATGCTGCAAAAGATTGAAGGTGGGAGGAGAAGAGGATGAGATGGCTGGATGGCATCACCAACTCAATGGACATGAGTTGTAGGGAGGCCTGGGATGTTGAAGTCGATGGGGTCACAAAGAGGTGGACATGACTGAGCAACTGAACTAAACTGATGCCTATTTTGTTTTATTTGATTCTGTGGTTAAGCAAACTTGGCTTTCTTGAGTGATCATCAACTTACAGGGATCAACCATTCATTTTCCTTCACTTATGATCAATTATTGGGACTAACTGTTTAAACAACTACAACTATCAAAAACAATCAACTATCAAAATTATAGATTTTGAAGGGCTATGTTATAAGCATCAGTGATCAACAGCAGCCTCTGGTTTAAAAGTGATAAATCTGGTTCCAGTACTCTGAATAGCTGGAAATGTTTTAAAAGGGAGTAAAACTCTTAACTCCTATGTATGGACTTATGATCTGGCAGTCCTATGGCTGCAGTCCCAGTTACTGCTTTCATTTCATTTTGAATCTTGGACACAAAAATATTTATCTTGTTTTTGTTGGCAACAATCTCTGTCTGTCTCTGTCTCTCTCTCTGTCTTTCCTCCTCTCTCTTTGTATTTTACCTAAAATCATTATACTATCTGAATGCCTAGACATTTTCTTCATTAACTATCATTCATCTTCACAGACCTGAATTAATCAGTGCCCCCAACAGAGAAACAATGTCACTGATGATTCAATTAAATTATAGGTATTGAATGTTTATGGAGTTCAAAAAAAAAAAAAAAAATCTAAGTATCTCAGGTGTACTAAAAGGCATTATTTTCAGTCTTCTTTTAAAAAAGCCAGTAGTAGTTTCTCCTTTACTTTAGTCTAAAATTCTCAAGGGTTTTCTTTTGATGATACTGACGTTTGGAAATCTCAAATTAAAATACTGGTATATCAATTATTTATACAGTAGAATATAACTTGGAATTAATATTGCATAGAAAATATAACTAATTTAATTAATTTTTTTCAGTATTAATTTTCAGATAGTTCCATGAAATAATAAATAATGATCAGAAATCTGCATCCCTAAATGTTATCTCTCTATATAAAATTACCACCTTAAAATTAACTAGGTTATAAACATATTGTGTTGGAATTATATTTAATAACAAGAAATACAGAATTTAAACTATGGTCATCATATTTTATTATTTTCTTTTTAAAATAAAAATCTAAAAAAAAAGCTTAATATTTATTATCTTGACAGAATTTTCAGTTTTAGCCCTCATTAAGTTACTGTGGCAGAAAATCTAGGCTAAGCTAATACAATCATTATCTATTTAGGAATTCTAAGAATAGTGTGTGCATGCTTTCCTTCCTAGAATCATTTGCCATTTCAAGTAGAGCCTTTATTTCATTCTTAACTTTCTAGGACTTCATTATCTATGCTAAGCCTGACATTTTCCAGATTGAAGATACTGAATTTGTCTTTTTTGGCCATGTGTGTTAATTCTTGTGCTTAAAACCATCACTTATCACTTTGGCCTAATTAAATCCAACTGTACATATCATTCAATGCCCCAGTAACTCCTTTTCTATGATCTTTCTTGCCTCTTTGACAAAATCAAGTTGTATCTATGCTGAAAGTGATTCTAGCTCAGTGTCTCCAAGATAGATGGGTATGTGCTGTAAAAAGGTAGCTACTTTGAAAAGGGCCTTTTTAATTTTCACTTTAATTAAGCTTTTCCATTTTTATCCACCACAGGAAGTTTTAATTTTGAACTTCCTACTCTGAATTTCTAATGAAATCATGTAACCATGATTACATTCAATTTTACTTCTTTTGGAGTTGTCATATGTCCTCATTTAACATTTTCACATATTTTGCTATTACTATTGTCTTTTGTTTTCCTTCTACTTGGCTCACATATTCAAGAGGCAGGATGCCTGAATTTTTTAAATGTTATATGTAATAATTTAGATATCATATTTTTATGAGGAATGCAATTCATTTGTGCAGTGAGTTTCATGTCAGGTAAAAATTTTAGATGATTAAATCTGTAGATAACACTCAATATTATTGTTACCTCTATTTCTCAATTACCTCCAATTCTCAGTCCTCAAAGCTTCTTAGTCCATTATTGCTGACTTCCATCTCTGATATGCAAAAAATCATTCCTCTACCATCACATACTCAAATAACCAACTCCACTGACATTTTTTGGTCAAAATTGCCTTCCATTAAGGGATAAATATGTTTTAGAACTGCTGCATTCTTATTTGTATGCTATAAGTTTAATGTTTACCTTGAAAGCAAAATTGTATCTATGTTGAATGTGACTCTATTTGTCCAGCACTCATTCCATATTTTTAACTAAGATCATCTGTTTCTTCAGCAGTTTACAAAGTTCCATGTATTTAGCAAATTGTTTTCCAAGTGACTCAATCACATTGCATTCCCAGCAGCTATGAGTGAGAGTTCCTGTTATCCCACACCCTTACCAGCATTCGACAGTGTTGTGTTCCAAACATTGGCCATTTCCATAGGTGTGAGGTAGTATACCATTGTTGTTTTAATTTGCATTTCTCTGCTAACATACTAAGTTGAGAATCTTTTCATATGCTTACTTTCCATCGTGTCTCTTCTTTGGTGAGGTGTCTGTTAAGGTTTTGGTCCATTTTTAATCAGTTTTTTGTTTGTTTATTTTCTTATTTTTGAGTTTTAAGAGTTCTTTTATATTTTGGAAAGCAGTGTTTTATTAGATGTGTCTCTTACAGATAGTTTGTGACTTGTCTTTTCATTCTCTTGATATCATTTTTCATAGAGGCCAGAAATTTTTAACTTTAATGAAGTCCAGTTTATCATATTTCTCTTGTAGATTGTGCCTACATTGTTATATATACAACAGTCATCACTATACTCAAGGTCATCTATGTTTTTCCCTATCTTATATTCTAGAAACATTATAGCTTCCATTTTATATTTAGATTTATGATCCCTTTTGAATTAGTGTGTGAAACATGTAGAATATGTCCAGTTTTTTTTTTTTTTTACATGTGGATAACCAGTTGTTGTAGTACTGTTTGTTGAAAAGACTATCTCTGCACAGTGGTATTACCTTTATTCCTTTTTCAAAGATTCATTATCTGTACTTATGGAGGGGGGTCTTTTTCTGGGCTCTGTATGCTTGCTCTTTCACTGATCTATTTGTTTATGCTTCTGCTGGTATCACAGTTTTACTACTTTAGCTTTATAGTAAGTCTTCAATTCAGATACTCCTCTTAATGTTTGTTTTTGTTTTTTTTTCCTGGATTTTTCTGGGGATTTTTGCCTCTCTGTGTAATCTTTAGAACGAGTTTCTTTGTATTCAAAAAATAACTTACCAGTATTTTGTTTGGAATGCATTGAATCTGTAAATTAAGTTGAGAAAAATAACATCTGAGCAGTATTGAGTCTTCCTATACATGAACATGGGATATTTCTTTATTTAGTTAGTTTTTTTATTTCACTTATCAAAATTCTGTACTTTCCATCATACAGATTTTCTTCACATTTTGTTAGATTTGTACTATGCATTTAATTTTGAAAGTGCTAATATAAATAGTAATGAGTGTATCAGAGGAGAAGTTAAGACAGTGAAATAGGAGGATGAAGAATTTGTCTCTCTACACAAGTATTCATTGAGAATACTTCTTCAAATGGAACAAATCTCATAGAACACCTGTTGAACATTATTACCAGAAGACTTTGGACACCTAAAATGACAAGAACATTGGCAGAAGACTTTGGGCACCGAAGGGCTTCCTTTGTGGATCAGCTAGTAAAGAATCCACATGCAATGTTGGAGACCTGGGTTCGATCCCTGTGTTGGGAAGATCCCCTGGAGAAGGGAAAGGCTACCCACTCCAGGATTCTGCCCTGGAAAATTCCATGGACTGTATAGTCAATGGGGTCACAAAAAGTCAGACATGACTGAGTGACTTTCACTTTCAGTTGTGTGTTTGGCACCTAAAAAAGAAAAATCCTTTTTAATGGCTAAGTAATATTCCATGGTGTATATGTACCACAGCTTCCTCATCCATTCATCTGCTGATGGGCATCTAGGTTGCTTCCATGTCCTGGCTATTATAAACAGTGCTGCGATGAACATTGGGGTGCATGTGTCTCTTTCAGATCTGGTTTCCTTGGTGTGTATGCCCAGAAGTGGGATTGCTGGGTCATATGGCAGTTCTATTTCCAGCTTTTTAAGAAATCTCCACACTGTTTTCCATAGCGGCTGTACTAATTTGCATTCCCACCAACAGTGTAAGAGGGTTCCCTTTTCTCCACACCCTCTCCAGCATTTATTGCTTGTAGACTTTTGCATAGCAGCCATCCTGACTGGCGTATAATGGTACCTCATTGTGGTTTTGATTTGCATTTCTCTGATAATGAGTGATGTTGAGCATCTTTTCATGTGTTTGTTAGCCATCTGTATGTCTTCCTTGGAGAAATGTCTGTTGAGTTCTTTGGCCCATTTTTTGATTGGGTCATTTATTTTTCTGGAGTTGAGCTGAAGGAGTTGCTTGTATATTTTTGAGATTAATCCTTTGTCTGTTGCTTCATTTGCTATTGTTTTCTCCCAATCTGAGGGCTGTCTTTTCACCTTGCTTATACATTTGAATCAGTTCTAATGAGATGGATGAAACTGGAGCCCATTATACAGAGCGAAGTAAGCCAGAAAGATAAAGACCATTACAGTATACTAACACATATATACGGAATTTAGAAAGATGGTAACGATAACCCTATATGCAAAACAGAAAAAGAGACTCAGATGTATAGAACAGACTTGTGGACTCTGGGAGAAGGCGAGGGTGGGATGTTTCAAGAGAACAGCATTGAAACATGTATATTATCTAGGGTGAAACAGATCACCAGCCCAGGTTGGATGCATGAGACAAGTGCTCGGGCCTGGTGTACTGGGAAGACCCAGAGGGATCAGGTGGAGAGGGAGGTGGGAGGGGGGACCGGGATGGGGAATACATGTAAATCCATGGCTAATTCATTTCAATGTATGACAAAAACTACTGCAATGATGTAAAGTGATTAGCCTCCAACTAATAAAAATAAATGGAAAAAAAATAATTAACACTGGGGCAATTTATCAAAGCCCTGAAGAATCTGTTCCTAACATAAAAAAAAAAAAAAAGAAAGAAAGAAAAAAAAGAAAAATCCCCATGCAACTAGATAGGATGAAAGAAAGAAAAAAAAAAAAAAAGAAAGAAAGAAAAGAAAAAAGAAAGAAAGAAAGAAAAGAGGAATCACAACAAAGACCAGCAACCCTAGCAGAAAGTTGAAAGTGAGAAAAAGTTCAGGCACACAGATGTTCTCCCCACCCTGCAGTGGGGAAATCAGCTGGAACAGAAAGAGACTGTTGAGGGATCAAAGGAGAAAGCTGTGGATGGTCTGTAGAAGGCAGAGCAATGTAAAAATTGGACACATTGTCTGTGCCAAAGCCCTGAGGACCCCAGCCTGAACTGCATATCTCCTGTTGTGGATGGGGGCTGGGTGCTAGAAATTGGGGTTTGGAGCATGGGCCCAGGAAGGATCATCTGTTGGAAGTAGAAAGGCAACCGGAAGGGACAGGAATAAGGAGCTCCACAACTGGTAAGTTGGCAGAAAAGGCCTGGGACATCATAAAAGTAAGGTGTGGTTGTTGAGTGGTGGTCAAAGGGCGAGGCTACCATTGCAGCCCCCCCTTCCCAATTAGCTGCTGCAGGCACTGACATGGGCACCCATCTGAGTAGGCTCACCTGCCGCTCATGCTAAGGCCTCCTCTGCCCATGTAGGCTTCAGTATTCTGAGCACTGCCTATTCCAAAGCTTACTTGGAAATCAGTCCTGGCACCTATGCCCCTAGACATAGGAATCCACCAGTGCTCACTGGGGCAGAGTGTGAAAGCATGGGATTAAGAGGTTAAGAGAGCAGATACAGAGAGAGGACTGCTATTGGCTGCATGGATACAGCAGAAGGGACAGGAGTTAGACCACATGGCCAGGGATGCACCTGGGGAACCTTGATCGGCCTAGGAAATGAGGCACCAACTTGAGTGGCAGATATGGGAGGGGCCCATCACTGTGCCCACAGGACAAACCCTGCCTCTGTGGGCGCTGGGAGGTACTCCCACTAGAGCGAACGTGTCTCAGTCTGTTGCATCTGCCAGACAGTCTCTGCTACTATAGGCCCTCTGCACACATCCCAGTTGTGGCGGCCGTACATCTCCCTTGTGTGAATGAGTACATGTGCCCCAGTCAGCTGCTACTTCAGCTCCCTCTCACCTGGGTGGGGAAAGGATACCTGAGAGTGGGGCATACCTAGAGGTGGGGGCAGAACCAAAGATGACCCCCAGGAGCAGTGCATCTAAGGAAGAGGAATTGCAATCTCTTATGTGAAGCTGCCTAAACTGCAGATTAAATTCCTGCAATTGGCTTGATAAATCCTTTTTCTGTGGAATATCTGAATAGATTAATGTTCCCACAACTGAAACCAGCCTAGCTTCAGTAGTACTGGACATTAGGGGCAAGTATACCTGAGGGTTGGGCTTCCCAGGTAGCTCAGATGGTAAAAGCGCCTGCCTACAATGCGGAAGACCTGGGTTCGATCCCTGGGGGGGAAGATCCCCTGGAGAAGGAAATGACAACCTACTCCAGTATTCTTGCCTGGAGAAACCCATGGACTGAGGATCCTGGTAGGCTACAATCCATGGGGTTGCAAAGAGTGGGACATGACTGAGCGACTTCACTATATATACATGGGGATTGGGCCAAGTCAAGGTCTGAACTGGACCCACAGTGTCCACAGCAGGAACAGAGACCTACCTAGAGGGATCAGAGGGCCTCTTGGGTATCAGAGGGCCTTGGCTGTGGCAAGGACGCTCTCAGAGGTCTCAGGAGAATGTTACTATTACTCCTTTGTTTCATTTTATTCAGTTGTTGGTGCTGTTGTTTCTGGGTTTTTTAAATAGTTTTATTCTATTTTTACTTCAGTGTTTTGTTTTGTATCTTTTTCTTGTTTTCATACTTCAGGTTTCCCCCCACCCAATCATTTTTTATGTTTGTTTTATGCTTTCTTTGCTTTTTTTTAGTTTTAGTTTGCTTTCTGTTTTTGTTCATTTAGCCCTTATTGATTATTTTCATTTTTTAGTACTTTTGTTTGTGTCCATGTTCTCTTATTTTTTGTGTTCTGTTTTTCTTTTTTTTTTCTTTTTCTTTTCTTCCTGTACATGCTTTTGTTTCTTTTTGCTTGTTTTTTTTTTTTTTTGGGTGGGGGGGGGGGCTTGGTTTTGTTTTTTATCATTTGTCTGTTTGTTTGTTTTCCTTCTTTTATATGTGTCTTGTTGTGGCTGTTTGCTTTAGTTTTTGCTGTTTGCTTTAGATTTTGTTTGTCTACTGTTTTCTTCTTCCTTTTATTTTCCCTCTGGTCACACTGTGAGGCTTCTGGGCACTTGGTTCCCTGTCCAGGGGTCAGATCTGGACTTCTAGGGTCTGAACGTTGAGTACAGTGCTGAACCACCAGAGAATTCCTGAGCCTAGGAATTCTCAGCTTGTGCTCTTCTGGAGGTATCCATTTCAACACCAAGATCTGGCTCCACCCAATTGCCCACAGACTCCAGTGCTGGAGACCTCATGCCAACCAAGGAGTAAGACAGGAATGCAACCCCACCCATTAGCAGACAGGATGCCTAAAATTGTACTAAGTTCACAGACACCACAAAACACACCACTTGATCTGGCCCTGCTCACCAGAGGGGAAAGACTCAGCTTTACCCGCCAGAGTGCAGGTTCCAGTTCTTCCCACCAGGAAGCCTACTCAATCCCCTGGACCAAACTTGCTGACCATGAGGCAGACAATAGAAGCAAAAGGAACTACAACCTGCAGCCTGCAGAAAGGAGATCATAAACAGAGTAAGTTAGATAGAATGAAACAACAGACAAATATGTTGCAGAAGAAAGAGCAATATAAAAACCTACAAGACATATAAATGAAGAGGAAATAGGCAATTCACCTTAAAAAGAATTCAGAGTAATGATAGCAAAGGTGATCCAAGATCTCAGAAACATATTGGAGGGATGGATCAACAATATAAAAGAAATGTATAACAAGGACCTAGAAGAATTAAAGGACAAACAAGTGGTGATAAATCACATGATAACTGAAAGGAAAAATATGCTAGAAGGAATCAATAGAGGAATAATTGAGGCAGAAAATCAAATAAGTGAGCTGGAATATAGAATGTGGGAATGCCACAGAGCAGAATATTTTTAAAAAATGAAAACAGTCTCAGAGACCTTTAAGACAATGTTAAACACATGAACATTTGAATTATAGGGATCCCAGAAGAAGATAAAGGGTCTAATAAAACATTTGAAGAGATTATAGACAAAAACTTCCCTGACATGGGAAAGGAAATTGCCAGCTAAGTCCAGGAAACACAAAGGCCCCTTGTAGGATAAACCCAAAGAGAAATATGCTGAGATACATATTAATCAAACTAACAAAGGTTAAATAGAAAGAAATCATTAAAAGCAGTAAGGAAAGTACAAAAAATAGCATACAAGGGAATCCCCTAAGGTCATCATCAGCTTTATCAGCAGAAACTCTTCAGGCCAGAAAGTATTGGCAGGATATATTTAAAGTGATGAAAGGGAAAAACCTACAACCGAGGTTACTTTACCTGGCAAGGATCTCATTCAGTTTTGATGGAGAAATAAAAAGCTTTACAGAAAAGCAAAATTCAGAGGTTTCAGCACCATCAAACCAGCTTTACAACAGGTTCTGAAGGAACTGCTCTAGGTGAGAAACATAAGAGAAGAAAAAGACTTACAGAAACAAACCCAAAACAATTAATAAAATTGCAATAGAAATATACATAGTGATAATTATCTTAAATGTAAATGGATTAAATCAATAGTCCTCTACCTTTGTGGCACCAGAGACTGGTTTCCTGGAAGTTAGTTGTTCTTCCATGGATTGGGATGAGGTTTAAGCAGTAATGTGATCTATGGTGGGGATGGGGATGGCTCAGGTAGTGATATGAGTAATGGGGCAGGTAGTAATGCAAGTGATGAAGAATGACAGATGATTTGCTTGCTTGTTCACCACTCACTGCCTGTGCAGCCTGGTTCCTAAAAAGCAGTGGGCAGGTACTAGTTGGCCCAGGGGTTGGGGACCCCTGTCACATGAGAGCTCCCTCTTCTGTCTCCCAACAATTTATTTGAAACTACTATTTATTAATTTTCATCTTAGTCATGTACATCTGACAAATGAGGCTTCAAAAAAGTTGAGGTTATGTGCTTGCTGCCAGGCATATAACAGAAAGAAAGAATGGAATCACTTGTAAAGGGTTTTTCTAACTGAATCCAGAAAACTAGCATTCTTACAGCAGTGGATATATGGAAAACCAGGTGAAAGTAGAAATCATGTGCAGGGAAGGACAGAAAACCCTTCTGTACTCTAACTGTGTCTTTAACAGGTTTATTTTGTAAGCATATTCTGGATCAATTTTCTTTTTATTATGTATGTTATACTATGTAAAACAAAAATTAATTACCTCAACTTTTAAGATATGGACATTGAAGGGAGTGTAAAATCACAGTTAAATGTTGGTCATCACAGCAAATACAAAGCAAAGCAAGCAGAATTACTCAGGGGGGCTGCTGCTGCTGCTGCTAAGTCGCTTCAGTCGCGTCCAACTCCGTGTGACCCCATAGATGGCAGCCTACCAGGCTCTTCCGTCCCTGGGATTCTCCAGGTAAGGATACTGGAGTGGGTTGCCATTTCCTTTACCAATGCATGCATGCATGCTAAGTCACTTCAGTCATGTCCAACTCTGTGCGACCCCATAGATGGCAGCCTACCAGGCTCTTCTGTCCCTGATATTCTCCAGGTAAAAATACTGGAGTGGGTTGTCATTTCCTTCTCCGACTCAGGAGGGCTGGCATTGGCCTAACGTACACTGTGAAATTTTCATTTCTCAAGAGCTTGACTCAAGTAAAACAAATACTCATAATGACCATGAAGCAAAAATAAAATCTGAGAGGAAAATAGGAACCAGTATTAGAAAAGAAAGAAACCTCAGGGACAACAACTAGTGTCTTCAGTAGAGTTGGTTGTCCACTAAAGCAATAAACATTTTCTTCTCATAGTCCACTGCACAAACCCACAGCCAAGTGTCCTAAGATCTAGCAAAATGCAACTGTATATAAAATATAATCTTTACCCTTCTAATTAGGAAGAAAAGTTTTGTTTTATAGTTTATAGTTTAAAAGAGTTTATAATTTTAATGTTATAATTTTAAAATCTTATAGTTTAAGGAAAGAAGATAAATGTTGAAAAAGTTTAAGACACTGAGTTATATGTTTAAGTGAAAACCAGAAAGATAATAATTGGGTAGATAACTACCAGTTAATTAAGGTAAAAAATGATAAAAGATAAACCAGAGAAATGGAGCAAAATTTTGGAAAACAAACAAAGAGAATATCATGAAAATATGGAAAGCTGAAATAAGAAAATGACATGAAAGAATTAGCATGAGCTATAGCATTCATAAACAATACTGGCTTTGTCTCATTTTAAAAGATATAAAGTGACACAAAATGAAGTCAGTTCCCAAATTCTACTTCTGATCAGAATCCTATGACCCTTGCCACTGTTTTATGAAATTCTAATCCTTGATTAAATTCTTTACCTCTGTTCTTCTGTGTAATGGTAAGGTGGTGTATGTCAAAGATATCACTAAGTAACACTACTTATAAGAAAAATAATCCCTATTCATAAATCACACATAGGCTGGGAAGATATATAAATGAAATGTAAATATTAATTAAAGGTTATACACCATATTCTTATAACTAGCATTTCACTTGTAAAGACATTGAAAGTTAGGCCCATGGAATTATCCAAAGAGATATCAGCTTCTGTGGAGCATGAAGCCTTTAGATCAGTGACATTCAAGGCAAGGCAGCCCTCGCACTTGCATGATAGGTGGTACCTCATCTTATACCTAAGTGTATATCTGCATTTGGGCTGCTGCTTCAAGAACTCTTACTGTTGACTGGGATCTCTTGACAATGTCCTGCTTGAACGTTGTTTTTCCTGCCAACATCACTCTAAGTAAAGAGATTGAAAGTGTGGCTTATTGTAGAGTTGTGACTCTGAATGTTTAGGAAAAACAAAATCTATGTGTATCTTGCAGAAGATGCTTCTGATAGGCCAATACTCCTAATAACTAGGAAAACTGGATAGTTAAAACTGTATATTCTTCAAGGCAGGCATCATAGAGCTTCTAAAGCAATTATAGTTCTAGAGGTAAAGATTCCAGGGAAGTAGGGAACACAGGGAGGTAAAGAGATGTTTGAACACTGCATTTTTCCCTGAGGCATATTTTTATTTAAAGAGCAAAATAAAAGCACTAAAAATCTGGACTTTCCTCAGGCAGAAGTGAAATGATCTCTTGGGGGACAGAGAAACAAGCAGTGCTTTTTGGTGGTGTTTTAGGATAGAGGGAAAAATAATGGTGATGGTCCTCAAACACAAACAATTTCTCAAGACATTTGAAAAATTACAAATATGAGTGAATAGGAAATTAAGTATAGTAAAGTTGTGTAAACCTCATGTAATATAAATGAAAAGAAAATCATACCTAAGCATATCAGAGTAAAATTATTTCTCTGCAAAAACAAAGTTTTAAAATAAAAGACCAAAAAAAAAATTCTTATTAAAGGAGTAACAATTGGAGTTAAAGCTTATTAGCTTATTCTTAATATAAATTATGGGAATCACAGTAAATGGAGGTCCTTCTTCAAAGTGCTGACATTAAATAAGTGAATGAGTCATTCAATAAGGAAGGGGAGTAAAGGTATTTTTAAAAGAGAAGAAATAAGGTAATTGACTGTTAGCAGGTACATACCGTAATAACAACTAAATATTTTTTTCAAGTGAAGAATGATTCTATAGGGAAACTCTTCATTATTAGAATGTTTGAAACTATAAAAAAAATTACTGCATTTATAAATAAAAATATATCTTTAAAGTAAAAATAATTATCTGTGAGAGTTGAAGTGTATATAAAGTTAAAAACCACAGGATGGAAGGAACAAAAGCTAAGAAATGGTAGATAAGCTTAAAATGTTCAGAGGATCTAGAATGGTAAAAATGACAATTTGTATTTAATAATTAGTAGGTACAATTTATCTCTAAGGTAGACATTTAAAAAAGTAAAAAAAAAAAAGGAAAATATAAAACTTAGAAAGGAGAAAAATAAATACACAATCATTAAAAAAGGAAAGAACTCAGAAAAACAGTAACATAACAGCAGTAGATACAGATACAGCACAAATAGCAAGATTGTGAAAATGAATCCAGTTGTATCAGCAATCACATTAACTGAAAATTAACCACATATTCAATGGAAAAACTAAGATATTTTTATAAGTATTCCTCCTTATCCATCTTCTTAATAATAATAACAATAATTATTTTATATTTGATTTAAAATACTATATGTTACAGGCATAAAATATAGAGATTCATAATTTGTAAACATTCCATTCCATTTATAGTTATTATAAAATATTCTGTATATTCCCCATGTTTTACAATATATCTTTGTATCTTATTTTACACTTAATAGTTCTTATTTCCTAACCCCTTACCCATGTATTGCACCTCGCCCTTCCATACCCTACTTGTAACCGCTAGTTTCTCTGTACTTATGAGTCTGCTTTTCTTTTGTTATATTCACTAGTTTGTTGTACATTTTAGATACCACATAAATGAGATCATAAAGTATTTACCTTTATCCGACTTCCTTTTCTTAGCATAATGCCTTCCAGCTCTGTCCGTGTTGCTGCAAATGGCAAAATTTCATTTTTATGGTTGAATAGCATTCCATTTTGTGTATGTATTGCATGTATCTTGGCAATCATAAATGATATCTCTATGGAAATTAGGGTGCATGTGTCATTTTGAATTAGTGGTTTTCCCCAGATATATACCCAGGAGTAGTATTGCTGGGTCATATGGTAGTTCTACTTTTGGCTGGGTAGCTACATATAAAAGAATGAAATTAGAATATTTTTAACACTATATATATATGAAAATAAACTCAATATGGATTAAATATCTAAATATAGGAAAAGGAGTATGTCAAGGCTGTATATTGTCACCCTGCTTGTTTAACTTATATGCAGAGTACATCATGGGAAATGCTGGACTAGAAGAAGCACAAGCTGGAATCAAGATTGCAGGGAGAAATATCAATAACATCAAATATGCAGATGACACCACCCTTATGGCAGAAAGTGAAGAGGAACTAAAAAGCCTCTTGATGAAAGTGAAAGAGGAGAGTGAAAAAATTGGCTTAAACCTCAACATTCAGAAAACTAAAATCATGGCATCTGGTCCCACCACTTCATGGCACATAGATGGGAAAACAGTGGAAACAGTGTCAGACTTTACTTTTTGAGGTTCCAAAATCACTGCAGATGGTGATTGCAGCCACGAAATTAAGACACTTACACCTTGGAAGGAAAGTTATGATCAAACTAGACAGCATATTAAAAAGCAGAGACATTACATTGCCAACAAAGGTCTGTCTAGTCAAAGCTATGGTTTTTCCAGTGGTCATGTATGGATGTGAATGTTGGACTGTGAAGAAAGCTGAGTGCCGAAAAATTGGTGCTTTTGAACTGTGGTGTTGGAGAAGACTCTTGAGAGTCCCTTGCACTGCAAGGAGATCCAGTCAGTCCATCCTAAAGGAGATCAGTCCTGGGTGTTCATTGGAAGGACTGATGCTGAAGCTGAAGCTCCAATACTTTGGCCACCTCATGCGAAGAGTTGACTCACTGGAAAAGATCCTGATGCTAGGAAGGATTGGGGACAGGAGGAGAAGAGGACAACAGAGGATGAGATGGCTGGATGGCATCACCGACTTGATGGACATGCGTTTGGGTAAACTCCAAGAGTTGGTGATGGACAGGAAGGTCTGGCGTGCTGCGATTCATGGGTTCGCAAAGAGTCGGACATAACTGAGTGTCTGAACTGAACTGAATACAAAATACCATTAAACTCCTAGAGGAAAACATATGCAGAACATTCTTTGATAAGCATAGCAATATTTTTGGACCTTTCTCTTAAAACAAAGGAAATAAAAGCAAAAATAAACAAATGGGACCAAGTTATGCTTAAAAGCTTTTGCACAGCAAAGGAAAACATCCACTAAACAAAATGACAACCTACAGAATGGGAGAAAATATGACTGACAGGAGATGTTAATATCTAATATATATAAACACTTCATAAAACTCAACATAAGAAAAAAAAAAACTTGAATAAAAAATGGGCAGAGGAACTGAATAGATGTTTTTCTAAAGAGGAAATGCAGATGGCCAATAGACATGTGAAAAAAATGCTCAACATTTATAATCATCTAGGAAATGCAAATCAAAATCACAAGATATTGCTTGATAACTGTCAGAATGGCTATAATCCAAAAGAACACAAATAATAAATGTTTGAGAGGGTGAGGAGAACAGGGAACCATTTGTACATTGCTAGTGGAAATTTAAATTGGTACAGCCAGTATGGAAAATGGTATTGAGATTCCTCAAAAAACTCAGTTACCATATTATCCAGCAGTTCCACTGCTAGGCATATATTCTGACAAGTTATAATCCAAAAAGATACTTTCCCCCCATGTTCATAGCAGTACTATTCACAATAGCCAAGACATGCAAACAACCTTAATGTCTATTGACAAATGAATGGATAAAGATTTGGTACACATATACAGTGGAATACTAATCATCTATAATAAAGAGCCAAATAATGACATTTGCAGCAACATGGATGCAACTAGAGATTATCATACCAAGTGAAGTCAGAAAGAAAAATAAGTGCCTATATGGTATCACTTATATATATATATATATATATATATATATATATATATATATATAAAATTTAAAATATAACACAAATGAATCTATTTACAAGACCAGAACGGACACAGATTTAGAGCACAGACTTGTGGCTTCCAAGAGGGATGTGGATGAGGGAGGTGTGGACTGAGAGTTTGTGGTTAACAGATGCAAAGCATTACATATAAAGTGGGTAAACAACAAAGTCCTACTGGTTAATATGGCAAAGTTTTTTCTTTTTTAATTATTAATTTATTATTTTTGGTTGCACATGGGCATTCTCCTTGTAAAGAGAAGGTTTTTCATTGTGGTGGCTTCTCTTGTTCCAGAGCACAAGCTTCGATAGTTGCATCATGAGGGCTCAGTAGTTGCAGCTTGCTGGCTCTAGAGTGCAGGCTCAGTAGTTGTGCATGGACTTAGTTGCTCTGTGGCATGCGGAATCTTCTCAGACCAGGGATCAAACCCATGTCCCCTGCCTTGGAAGGCAGATTCTTATTCATTGTGCCACCTGGGAAGTCGGGGAAAATGTTTCTTAAAACAAGAAGTTAATGAAGGAACAGATGCCCAAATCCAGATACACACAGCCTGAAGATAAACCGATAAACAATATTTTCTAAAAAGTCAAATGAATGTGATTAAAAAATTCCTTCTCCATACAATATCTTTAAAGGCAATACCAAAGTTTATTTATATGCTCTATGTTAGAATATTTTAATTATAGCACTGCATCAATATTTACACAACATAATCAAAACTGTAGTCAGAGGAAAACATAGGAGTATGTATTTCTGTTTAATAAATCATATAATGAAAAATAAACTTTCCAGTTTTGTAAAGTAGATGAAGAGAAACATAGAGAAAGGCACTGGCACAAAAATATTATATGGAAGAGATATAGAATAAAATTATGCAAAAAAGATACATTATAAGTGAGAAATAAATGAGGAATTAAAAAAAAAATGATCAGAATACTTACAAAGCCAAACCAGGAAAAATTTATTGTGTTTGTATCCTAAGAATGAGAATAAGGCTTTGTAAGAAAGATATAGTGAAAGTATAAAATACAAAGGAATTGTGAATTATATAAGTTAATATCTTAAAATTTTCATTCAAACAATGAACACATAAAGTACTAAAGTTGGTCCAAGAAAGAGTAGAATATTTGTCTTAAATCATTTAATAATTATGAAGACCCTGATGAAATTGTTAAATAATCCCCCATGGTAGAATATACCTTTGATAAATTGATTGCATAAATAAATTTCAATTTGAAAATCTTAAATATGACTAAGTGAAAATCTGTTCCAGAGCCAAGGAATAAAAGGAATATTTCTGTTATTTATGTGAAGTTATGTGAAGCAGTAATGTTGAAGAAGCTGAAGTTGAATGGTTCTATGAAGACCTAAAAGATCTTCTAGAACTAACACCCCAAAAAGGAGCTATTTTCATTATAGGAGACTGGAATACAAAAGTAGGAAGTCAAGAGATACCTGCAGTAACAGGCAAATTTGGACTAGGAGTACAAAATGTAGCAGGGAAAAGCCTACCAGAGTTTTGCCAAAAACAATGCACTCTTTGCATTGCAAACATCCTCTTCCAACAACACAAGAGATGACTCTACACATGGGCATCACCAATGGTAAATACCGAATTCAGATTGATTATATTCTTTGCGGTCAAAGATGGAGAAGCTCTATACGGTCATCAAAAACAAGACTGGGAGCTGACTGTGGCTAAGATCATGAACTCCTTAATGCTAAACTCAGACTGAAATTGAGGAAAGGAGGGAAAACCACTAGACCATTCAGGTATGACCTAATACAGTGGAAGTGAAGAAAAGATTCAAGGGATTAGATCTGATAGACAGTGTGCCTGATGAACTATGGATGGAGGTTCAGAACATTGTACAGGAGGCAGTGATCAAGACCATCCCCAAGAAAAAGAAACGCAAAAAGGCAAAATGGTTGGCTGAGGAGGCCTTAAAAATAACTATGAAAAGAAGAGAAGTGAAAGGCAAAGAAGAAAATGAAAGATATACCCATTTGAGTGCAGAGTTCCAAAGAATAGCAAGGAGAGGTAAGAAAGCCTCCCTCGGTTATCAGGGCAAAGAAATAGAGGAAAACAATAGAATGAGAAACAGTAGAGGTCTCTCAAGAAAATTAGAGATACCAAGATGTCAGGAAGCATTTAACAGGAGGCTTCCTGTGTGCTGTTTTGGATCTGTCATGAATCCTCTGTTCCTTATTAATTCCTGAATATTCAGGAATTAAGAGGAGAGGCAAGCCTTTCCTGGGACTGAGGAATGCATGCATTTCCTTAGTTAGTTTTTCCATATGGTGAAAAGTAACTTTTTTACGATTCTCTTTTGATATGGATCACCTTTTGGCCTTATGGCCTCTATTGCTCCTTGCTTCCTTGGTAAACTTGTAAAGTCTGATCTCTTGATCTTTATCTAAAGAAGCTACTGTTATATATACTCTTACAGAATTCAATAAAGCACCCTTGTTCCATCAGAGCTTGGGTCCCCATGTCTTTCTTTCTCTCTCTCTCTCTCTATTTCTGGCTGACTTCCTGGAGTGTGAAGGCTGGATGCATAACCCAGGGAATATTAGCCTATTTCTTTCTTTCACTTTCTCATCATCAACTCCGGACCACCAGGGTCTGGTCCATTAAAGGACCCTAACACCAAGAGAACATATCTTTCAAAGATGACACAAGAAAGGATAGAAATGGTATGGACCTATCAGAAGCAGAAAGTATTAAGAAGAGGTGGCAAGAATACACAGAAGAACTATACAAAAAAGACATAAATTACCCAGATAATCAAGATGGAGTGATCACTCACCTAGAGCCAGAATTCTGGAATGAAAAGTCAAGTGGACCTTAGGAAGCATCACTAAATGAACAAATCTAGTGGAGGTTATGGAGTTCCAGTTGAGCTATTTCAAACCCTAAAAGATGATGCTGTGAAAGTGCTGCACTCAATATGCCAGCAAATTTGGAAAACTCAGCAGTGGCCACCAGACTGGAAAAGGTGTTTTCATGCCAATCCCAAAGAAGGGCAATGCCAAAGAATGCTCAAAGTACCCATAAAATACCCAAAGTATGCACTAATCTAACATGCTAGCAAAGTAATGCTCAAAATTCTCTAAGCCATACTTCAACAGTACGTGAACCATGAACTTCCTCACGTTCAAGCTGGTTTTAGAAAAGGCAGAGGAACCAGAGATGAAACTGTCAACAACCACTGGATCATCAAAAAATCAAGTGAGTTCCAGAAGAACATCTATCTATTTCTGCTTTATTAACCATGCCACAGCCTTTACTGTGTGTATCACAACAAATTGTGGAAAATCCTTAAAGAGATGGGAATAACAGACCACTTGAACTGTCTCTTGAGAAACCTGTATGCAGGTCAAGAAGCAACAGTTAGAACTGAACATGGAACAACAGACTGGTTCCAAATAGGAAAAGGAGTACATCAAAGCTGTATATTGTCACCCTGCTTATTTAACTTATATGCAGAGTTGCTGCTGCTGCTGCTGCTAAGTCGCTTCAGTCGTGTCCAACTCTGTGCGACCCCATAGACGGCAGCCCACCAGGCTCCTCTGTCCCTGGGATTCTCCAGGCAAGAATACTGGAGTGGGTTGCCATTTCCTTCTCCAATGCATGAGAGTGAAAAATGAAAGTGAAGTCTATCAGTCGTGTCCAACTCTTAGCGACCCCATGGACTGCAGCCGACCAGGCTCCTCCATCCATGGGATTTTCCAGGCGAGAGTACTGGAGTGGGGTGCTGTTGCCTTCTATATACAGAGTACATTATAAGAAATGCTGGGCTGGATGAAGCACAAGCTGGAATCAAGATTTCTGGGGGAACTATAAGTAAAGTTAGACATTCAGATGACACCACCTGTATGATAGAAATTGAGAAAGAACTAAAAAGCCTCTTGATTAAATTGAAAGAGGAGAGTGAAAAAGTTGGCTTAGAGCTCAACATTCAGAAAACTAAGATCATGGCATCCAGCCCCATTATATTATGACAAATAGATGGGGAAACAGTGGAAACAGTGGCAGACTTTATTTTGGGGGGCTCCAAAATCACTGCAGATGGTGACTGCAGCCATGAAAGTAAAAGGTGCTTACTCCTTGGAAGGAAAGTTGTGACCAACCTAGACAGCATATTAAAAAGCAGAGACATCACTTTGCCAACAAAGATCCATGTATTCAAAGCTATGGTTTTTCCAGTAGTCATGTATGGATGTGGAAGTTGGACTATAAGGAAAGCTGAGTGCTGAAGTAGTGATGCTTTTGAACTCTGGTGTTGGAGAAGACTCTTGAGAGTCCCTTGGTCTGCAAGGAGATCCAAACAGTGTATCCTAAAGGATACACCCAGTGTATCCTGGGTTTTCATTGGAAGGACTTATGTTGAAGCTGAAACTCAAATACTTTGGCCACCTGATGTGAAGAGCTGACTCATTTGAAAAGACCCTGATGCTGGGAAAGATTGAAGGCAGGAGGAAAAGAGGATGACAGAGGATGAGATAGTTGGATGGCATCACTGACTCAATGGACTTGAGTTTGGGTGAACTCTGAGAGTTGGTGATGGACCGGGAGGCTTGACATGCTGCAGTCGTGGATTGCAAAGTGTCAGACACAGCTGACAGACTGAATTGAACTGAACTGAAGAAAACTTTTTTGCACAATTAGGCATATCTCATCTTACTTTTCCATTTATCTCACATTTTGATATTCTCTATGACATATTTTAACAATATCCCCTTGAATTTTATGGATACTGAAAGTGAGTTAAACACTCAGATATAAAAACACACAAACATATGTGTTGATTTCACTAGTGAGATTTTTTTTTAATTCACTATAATTTGTGGACTAACATTAATAATGTCAAGTGTGATTCTTTCCCTGTACCATCTAGTCTTGCAAAAAGTCTCAGGGGGGAAAAAAAAAAAAGTGAAGTCTCATGGATATCTCTAAAAGCTCTCTTCTAAGAACACATCACATCTTATTCTGAGCCATCATTTAAATCTATCTGTGTGTGCTGTGCTTAGTCACTCAGTCAAATACCACTCTTTTCAACTGCATGGACTGTAATCCACCAGGCTCCTCTGTTCATGGGGATTCACCAGGCAAGAATATTGGAATGGGTTGCCATGTCTTCCTCCAGAGGAATCTTCCCAACCCAGGGATTGCAGTAAGTCTCCTGCATTGCAGGAGGATTCTTTACCATCTGAGCTACCAGGGAAACCCCAAAACACTGGAATGAGTAGCCTATCACTTCTCCAGGGGTTCTTCCCAACCCAGGAATTGAACTGTGGTATTCTGCATTGCAGACAGATTCTTTGGTGTCTATAAATCTATCTATGGCCATCTTATAATACCTAAAATGTTGTGTTGGAGTATCAATAATAAAAATGTACTTGAAGTGCATTCAAGAGAATGAGCTCTGACTTTTTTCTTTTCTTTTTTTTTTTTTTTTTTTTGTGAAACCTGCCTCAAACTTGCCAAAATAGAGTGAGAGAAGGAGAAAACAAAAATAAAAAAAAGAAACATAATAACCAGAAAGACCTGAGGCATTTTACTTTCCAAGTATGGAGAGAATGGCTACGCAATGGTGTCATAGACAAACTCTAACATTCTTAAATATATTCATGCTGGCGCTTGTAGTCACTTCCATGCACTACTGTATCCAGAGGAAGATGAGAGGACTATATCCATATTTATTTCATTTTTCATAATGAAGAAAGTTAGCTGGTCATGCCCTCACCAAAACTGACCAAGACCTTAGCTCTTGTTGCCTAGAATCAGTGCTCTTCCCCATTTCTAAATAATCACAAGATCATTTCTTTAGAAAACATTGTCAAATAAATGGAAAAACCATAACTAACTTAGATGAACCAATTGAGGTGAAATTAAAAAAAAAAAAAAACCACCACCACACGAGATTATGTTGATTTTACTTTAGTCTGAGGTTTTTTTTGTTTGTTTGTTTGTTTTTTTAAGAATATAAGTAAGTTATTTGAATATTTACTTTATATTATAGTGCCAATATTTTCAAATTCTAATTAGATTGGTTAATTTGTTATTTTATTCAATCAAGTTTTCTTTTCCAGCTTTATAGTTATAATTGACATACAATTGCCTTGCATTGTACAACATGATGATTTGACATATGTGTATCTTATAAAATGATCAAATCAAGTTTCCTAGGTCAAGATTTGTATATAATTTGTCTCCATCTTCCAAAATTTACTGTTTCTTTATTGTGTTAGGTGAAACTTTAACAAAATATTTTAAAACAGGAATAATAAGCACTATCAGGATTCTGTTTGCAACTGAAGCATATCCAATTCAAATTAACCTGTGTCTAAAAGAAAAATAAATTAGCCATCACTTGACTAAAGTTCCAGAGACAGATGTGAGGGATGACTAAAACTGTAAACTCAAAATGTGTTCTGAAGGCTGTTCCTTTTCACATCTCTCAACTCTTTTGTTTGCATGCTGTCTTCATTCTTTTCTACAACAAATGAATTGTTTTATTATATCTGGACTGATAGATGTCAGACATCTCAATTTATTATACCCATTCAGTTTCTAATCCCAAAGCTGGGGGAAAGTCTGTTCTGAAAATTCTGGCATAAATGCCCAAAGAATGTGTTGACTGGCCCCAATAGGGTTAAGTGTCATTCTTGAGTCACTCACTGTATCTGGAATGCTGATGGACTTTTACTGATCAAATCTGGGTCATGACTCACTTCAAACGACAAGGAAAATGGTCTCACATAAGCCACGTGGACTCTGAGAGAGCTGGTTCACCAATGGGACTGTGTTAAGTAGACTATACAGCATGTCAACTAAAAAATAAACCATGTATTTCAGTGGGTTAATAAAATAATAGCTCCTTGCTTCCTAACATTAATACCAAGTATGATTAGTGGTGGTAGTAGTCAAGGGGGCTTTTCTTCCAGCAGTGACTCAGAGACCTAAATCCCTTCCAAATTTTGAATCTAACATCTTCCACAAATGGCTAAACATCTCAAGATGTTTCAGCTTGAAGGTAGAGGGGAAGAGAGAAAGCAAGGGAAGCATATACTTGCCAAGGCATGAAAGTTTGAGGGCCAAATTACGCTCAGATTTCACTGGTAAGAACTAATTACCTGGACTGACATGAACACATTTTGACTTGGAATTACAGTTTAGTTGTGTACTCAGGAAGAGGAAACACATTTGCTGATGACATAACAGTCTCTTCAGAGGAGTTGACCCTCAAACTTTATCTGTTCGGTACATACCAGTACATTTATTGGACAGGTTTTTCACCTTATTGGGAATTTTAAGAAACTTTACTATTAAATACCACATTGTGTGGTGAGTGTGTGGTGCGAAGCAAATAATTATTGTGAAAATTAATCTTTTTCAATTAACAAATTTTGCTGTTTAACTGGCTTCCATCGTGGCTCAGATGGTAAAGAGTCTGCCTGTAAGGTGAGGGATCCAGGTTTGAACCCTGGGTTGGAAAGCTCCTGTGGAGAAGGAAATGACAACCCACTCCTGTATTCTTGCTTGGAAAATCCCAAGGACAGAGAAGCCTGGCGGGCTACAGTCCATGGGGTTGCAAAGAGTCAGACACAGTGGAGCAACTAACACACACACACTGTTTAACCAACTCCAAAACTTACTAGTTTTGTCATGGTTTAGTCATTAAGTCATGTCCTAATCTTGCAACCCCAGGGACTAGAGCCCACCAGGCTCCTCTGTACATGGAATCCTCCAAGCAAGAATACTGAAGTGGTAGTTATTCCCTTCTCCAATGGATCTTCCTGACCCAGGGTTCAAAGGCAGTTCTATACTGCAGGCAGATTCTTTACTGAATGAGCCACCAGGTTTTATCATCATGATTTATTCTTTGTCATGATCATATGGGTGGCAATCTGGGTGACTCTTCTGCTGGTCTCCACTAGGATTGCATATTGATGCAGTCAACCAGCAGTTCACCTGAGACTAGAAGGTTCAAGACAGCTTCACTCATGTTAAGCAGGTGGTCCAGAATGCTGGGTATGGGGCTCTGCTTCTTTCTTTGTGATCTCTTATTTTACAGTGGATAAAATGATCTTTTGTGCATATTGGTGATCTCAAGATTATGAGATTGTGAAAGCAAAAGATGCAAGGCTTCTTAAGGCCCAGGGTTCCAAACTTAAGTATGATTTTTCTACATTTCATCAGTGAAAGCATGTGAAAAGTCTAGCATCAATTCAAAAAGTTAGAAAAGTAAGAACATTGCTTGATAAGAAGAGCAGTGGTATTACATTAAAAAGAGAAGGAACAGTGAAGATGGATTCATTGGTGTCTTCTGTGACTTCATTTTACTTTGAATAAATGTCAGTAATATGTATTCAATGCTGTCAGATAATTTCCTACAATAATGAAGTTTATAGTGTTCTTACCTTACCTCTACTAGATATCATCTGTGTTGATGTATCCTTTAAGAATATGATTTGTCTGTGTTCTGGAGAAGCACCTTTGTATGCAGCAGTATAGAATAGTGACTGTGAATATACATTCTAGAGTTAGATAAAATGTTTCTGTATCTTTGCTTTATTTACCAACACTGGAATGTTGAAAGATTTTTTTTCCCCACTAAGCGAGATTTTTAAGGGGTGGTTTCGAGTTAATGGCAAAACTAAGAGGAAGGTACAGAGATTTTCCATATATCCCAGCCCAAACATAAATGCATAGCATCCCTCATTATCAACATCATTCACCAGATCAGTGCATTTAGTAACACTGGCAAAGCTACATTGACACATCAGTCAGTTCAGTTCAGTTGCTCAGTTGTGTCTGATTCTTTGTCACCCCATGGACTGCAGCACACCAAGCCTCCCTGTCCATCACCAACTCCCGGAGTGTGCTCAAACTCATGGCCATCTAGTTGGTGATGCCATCCAAGCATCTCATCCTGTGTCATCCCCTTCTCCTCCTGTCTTCAATTTTTCCCAGCATCAGGGTTTTTCCAATGAGTCAGTTGCTCCCATTAGGTGGCAGAAGCATTGGAGACTTAGTTTCAGCATGAGTCCTTCCAATGAATGTTCAGGACTGATTTCCTTTAGGATTGACTGGTTTGATTTCCTTGCAATCCAAGAAACTCTCAAGAGTCTTCTCCAACACTGCAGTTAAAAGCATCAATCCTTCAGGGCTCAGCTTTGACTATACAGACCTTTGTTGGTAAACTAATATCTCTGCTTTTTAATATCTTGTCTAGGTTTGTCATAGCTTTTCTTCCAAGGAGTAAGCATCTTTTAATTTCATGGATGCAGTCACCATCTGCAGTGACTTTTGAGCCCAAGAAAATAAAACCTGTCACTGTTACCATTGTTTACCCATCTATTTGAAATGAGGTGATAGGATTGCATGCCATGATCTTATATTTCTGAATGTTGAGTTTTAAGCCAGCTTTTTCACTCTCCTCTTTCACTTTCATCAAGAGGCTCTTTAGTTTCTCTTCACTTTCTGCCATAAGGGTGGTGTCATATGCATATTTGATGTTATTGATAGTTCTCCTGGGAATCTTGATTCCAGCTTGTGCTTCATCCAGTCCAGCATTTTGCAAGATGTACTTTGCATATAAGTTAAATAAGCATGGTGACAATATATAGCCTTGACATACTCCTTTCTCAGTTAGGAACCAGTCTGTTCCATGTTCGGTTCTAACTGTTGCTTCTTGACCTGCATACAGATTTCTCAGGAGTTAGGTAAGTTGGTCTGGTATTCTCATCTCTTTAAGAATTTTCCAGTTTGTTGTGATCCACACAAAGACTTTGGCATAATCAATGAAGCAGAGTAAATGTTTTTCTGGTATTGTCTTGCTTTTTCTATGATCCAGTGGATGTTGGAAATTTGATATCTCTTTTCTCTGCCTTTTATACATCCAGCTTGGATATCTGAAAGTTCCCGGTTCATACTGTTGAAGCCTAGCTTGGGAAATTTTGAATATTATTTTGCTAGCATGTGAGATGACTGTAATTGTGCCGTAGTTTAAACATTCTTTGGCATTGCCTTTCTTTGGGATTGGAATGAAAACTGACCATTTCCAGACCTGTGGTCACTTTTGAATTTTCCAAATTTGCTGGCATGTTGAGTTCAGCACTTTCACAGCATCATCTTTGAGGTCTTAAAAGAGCTCAAATAGCTAAAATTCCATCACTTCCACTAGCTTTGTTCACAGTGATGCTTCCTAAGGTCCACTTGATTTCACATTCCAGGATGCCTGGCTCTAGGTGAGTGATCAAAACACCGTGGTTATCTGGGTCATTAAGATCTTTTTTTGTGTAGTTCTTCTGTTTATTCTTGCCACCTTTTCTTAATATCTGCTGTTTCTGTTAGGTCCATACCATTTCTGTCTTTTATTTTCCCCCTGGAATATTCGCAAAGAGAAAGAGGAAAACAATTGAATGGGAAAGATTAGAGAAATATTCGAGAAAATCAGAGATACCAAGGGAATATTGACATATTATAATCAGCCCAATCCACAGTTCATATTATGGTTCACTTTTGGGAAGTATATGACATGTATTTGGCAAAATTTGTAATGACATCTCTTCATCATTAAGGTATCATTAAGAGCATGTTCACTGCTCTAAAAATTCTCTGTGGTTTGCTTATTCATCAATCCCCTAACCGCAACACTTGGCAACCACTGATATTTCTATTCTTTCTGTATTTTTGTCTTTTTCAAAATTTCATATAGTTGGAATCACAAAGTATGATCCCTTTAAATATTCTTTCACTGAGTTATATGAATTTATTTATTCTATACATTTCCATGTGAAATTGAAAGTTGCTCAGTTGTGTCTGACTCTTTGTGACCCCATGGACTATACAGTCCATGGAAATCTCCAGGCCAGAATACTGGAGTAGGTAGCCTTTCCCTTCTCTAGGGGGCCTTCCCAACCCAGAGATTGAACTCAGGTCTCCCACATTGCAGGCGGATTCTTTTCCAGCTGAGCCACAAGTTCACATTTCCATGACTTGATAACTTATTTCTTTTTAAAAATGAATAGTATTCCATTGTCCATATGTACTAAAGTTTATATATTCAGTCATCTACTGAAGGATATTTTGGTTGTTTTCAATTTTTGGCAATTGTGAGTAAAATTTCTATAAGATCAGTGTGTAAGGTTTAATGTGGACATCACTTTTCAGTTCATTTGGGTAAATATCAAGGGGCATGACTATTAGATTGTATAGAAAAAGTATGCTTAGTTTTTTTTAAGAAATTGAAAAATCACCTTCCAAAGTGGTTATAGCGTGTTGTATCCCCACCAGCAATATATGAGCATCTCTGTTGTTCCTTGCATTAAGTTTTTGTCAGTATTCCAGACTATAGCCATTCTAATAGGTGTGTGGTAGTATCTTATTTTTGCTTTAATTTACATTTCCCTAATGACATATGGTGAGAAACATCTTTTCCTATGCTTATTTGCCATCTATATATGTGTACACACACACACACATGCACATCCTTCAGTGAGATGTCTAAGATCTTCATCCCATTTTTAATTTGTTTGTTTCTTGTTGAGTTTTAAGATTTCTTTGTATATTTTGGATAATACTTCTTTATCAGATGTGTCTTTGCAAATATGTTCTCCCATCCAACAGCTTGCTTTCTTATTGTCTCTTATGTAGTGAATTATTTTAATTATTTTTTACCTTCTAGTAAGATTTCAATGTTAATAAATTCTAGCCTATCAGCTATTTCCTGCATAGATAATGACTTTATTATTATTTCTAAAAATCATCACCATATTCCAATGTCATCTAGGATTCTCCTATGTTATCTTACCAAAGTTTTATTACTATGCATGTTATATGTGATATATTATCCATTCCAGGTTAGTTTT
This sequence comes from Odocoileus virginianus, assembly GCF_023699985.2. Lineage (NCBI taxonomy): Eukaryota > Metazoa > Chordata > Mammalia > Artiodactyla > Cervidae > Odocoileus > Odocoileus virginianus. The sequence goes on from NC_069698.1 coordinate 22,595,541, forward strand.
GGTGAAGGGCATAAGATCTGTGCCCAGATTTATTTATTTATTTTTGCCTATAGGTGTTCAAGTCTTCCAGCACCATTTGTTGATAACACTATCTTCAAACCATCATATCGCCTTAGCTTCTTTCTCAAAGACCAGTTAAACATATTTATGTGAGTCTGTTTCTGGGCTCTCTGTTTTGTTTTGTTTTTTTTTTTTTTTCCCATTGAGCTATGTGTCTCTTCTTTCACCAGTACTGTACTGTCTTGATTACTATAGTCTTACAGTAGGTCTTGAAGTAGAGTTGAGTTCAGTTCAGTTCAGTCACTCAGTCGTGTCCTACTCTTTGAGACTCCGTGAATCTCAGCATGCCAGTCCTCCCTGTCCATCACCAACTCCTGGAGTCTACCCAAACCCATGTCCATCGAGTCAGTGTTGCCATCCAACCATCTCATCCTCTGTTGTCCCCTTATCCTCCTGCCCCCAATCCTTCCCAGCATTAGCGTCTTTTCCAATGAGTCAAATCTTTGCATGAGATGGCCAAAGTATTGGAGTTTCAGTTTCAGCATCAGTCCTTCCAATGAACACCCAGGACTGATCTCCTTTAGGATGGACTGGTTGGATCTCCTTGTAGTCCAAGGGACTCTCAAGTGTCTTCTCCAACACCAGAGTTCAAAAGCATCAATTCTTTTGTGCCTAGTGTAAGTCTTTTTCTCAGTTTTGTCCAGCCTGCTATTAAGTCAACCAAAGACATTCTTCATTTCTGATACAGTGTTTGTTATTTTGTTTAATCTCTATCATTGTTGTTGTTGTTGTTCTTTACTAGGGTTTCAATCTCTCTGGTCTTCTTTTATGCTGTTTATCCATTAAAATGGATGTATTAGTTAGCATATATTAATCATATTTGTTTTAAATTTTTGGTCTGAAAGTTCCAATACCCTGCCATGTCCTGTAGAAGGAATTGCTGTAAATAGATTTTTACTAAGTGGTGATGAGGGGTGTGACAGGAGGAAAAGCTGCCTGTAGCCCTATAATTAGATCTTAATCTTTTAGAGAGCCTGTGCCTCTGAACTGTGAATATCACAAGTATTTCTGTTTTTTGTTTTCTTCCTTCTACTCTTAGGTCGGAAAAGATGGTTAGAATGGGCTGGAATTGAATGTTTTCCACCTACAGATCCAGTTAGGCTCTGAAGATACGCTAGCATGAGTCTTTGGTTAACTATTTTCATGTGAGATCAGGCTATGTTATGGCTTCCCTGGTGGCTCAGATGGTAAAGAAACAGCCTGCGATGTGGGAGATCTGGGTTCGATCCCTGGGTTGGGAAGATCCCCTGGAGAGGGAATGGCTACTCACCCCAGTATTCTGGCCTGGAGAATTCCATAGGCAGAAGAGTCTGGCAGGCGACAGTTCATGGGTTCACAAAGAGTTAGGCATGACTGAATGACTTTCACTCACTAGTTCAGACCCTATTAGGAGCAAGAAGTGAAGAAGTGAATGAAAGTGGCTCAGTCCTGTTGGATTCTGGGAACCCATGGACTTAGTCAGTGGAATTCCCCAGGCCAGAATACTGGAGTGGGTTGCCTTTCCCTTCTCCCAGGGATCTTCCCAACCCAGGGATTGAACCCAGGTCTCCCACATTGCAGGTGGATTCTTTACCAGCTGAGCCACAAGAGAAGCCCAAGAATACTGAAGTGGGTAGCTCATCCCTTCTCGAGAGGATCTTCCTGAACCCAGAATCGAAACGGGGTCTCCTGCATTGCAGGCAGATTCTTTACCAATTGAGCTATTAGGAACATAGTGCTGTGCTTAGTCTCTAAGTCGTGTCTGACTCTTTGAAACTCCATGGGCTGTAGCCCACCAGACTCCATGGGGATACTCTATGACTGCTCCCCACCCCAGAGTTTCTAGAATTGGCCACACTGAGTCTTCAGGCATCTTTTAGCTACAATTTGTGTTTACCTACCTGGCTTTGGTTCCTGCTCTGAATTTTGCTTAGGTAATCCACTATTCTCTGTGTTCCCCTGTTGGTTTCTTCAATCTAGGGGACATCATTTTACGCGGTGTCTTTACGTCTCTTAGAAGTTCTAGAATAATTGAGATATTCTCAGTTTGTTCCACTTTTTAACTGTTAGGATGTACTGGCAACTTCCAATTCCCTACATGTGGAACTGGAAACCACTGAGGGAATCTTTCAATATCTGCAAATCTCACTTAACTGTATGTAAACTGGGGATTAGTAGTAGCAGTAGCACCTACTTCATAAACTGGTAACATCAAATGAGAAAAAACATACACTTAGTAGTTAACATAAAGTAGATTATATATCATGTGTCAAATAAATGTTTAAATTTGTTATTATAATTTTGATAGCCTTGTGTTTTTCGATGGAAATAAGTTGGCTTAGTAATGATAATATAAGATGACAATGCCATTTGTATTCATTGTTGGAAGCAGGTTTCATTAGTGAAATTAAAAAAAAAAAAAAAAACAACTGATTTTTTTTTCCCTTTTTTCTATGCCCTTGAATAATGTATATAACTTAAAATTTACTGGCTTTATTTGTTACTTAGGTATTAAAATAGCACTTCCTCAGATTTTGTCAGCATGCCACTTAAGTAATCTACTTAGGTTTACTTTTGTATTTTTGTTACATTTTGTATCTTATTTTACTAAGAAATATTTTTCACTATGATTTTAAAGTATTTTTCTATATACTTACAGGCAGCATACCCTTATAATGTTTAAACATTCCTTAGTGTCTATTATGAACCTATTTTTTAGTCTTAACTTCACATATAATAGTTTAAAGCTTTGCATCCAATTTACACTGACCACAGTTTGGAGTCCTTTCAGAACCCTCAGTTGTATTTGTTTATAATTCTACTCATTTGTACCTTTCAGTTTCTTTCAAATTTCACATTTTAAATTATTTGTTAATTTTCATAGTTAAGAACATGGCTCTGTCATAATTCAGTACAAATTTTTTTCTCCATTTTGTTTACATATTAAAGAAATAACAATGTTTTGAACAAATACAATAGCTTTTCAGAGTTTGACTGAAAAGGTAAGGAAACTATTTGTCACAAAAAGATATTTCTATCTTTTATAAGCATATATATTTATCATTTATGCATATTATAATATAGTCTTTCATATCCTTTATATGGTACATATAGATATATTCTATGTAATTTATATTATATATATTAATAATTTTAAAGTATATTATATATAAGGTATATATATATACAAGGATTTAAATATGTATAAAAGGTACATATAAAGGATATATATATAGTTTATTATATGATGTAGTTGCACAATATAGAAAGTAGAATCAAATTGCTACAAAGAGTAAGATTAATTCATGGATGAAAGCTAGTCCATGATGCAAATAATTTTATTTAATTTATTTATTTTTAACACCAGGATTTAAAAAAATATGAATTTATTAACTTTAATTGAGGCTAATTACTTTGCAATGTTGTAGTGGTTTTGCCATACATTGACATGAATCTGCCATGGTGTACATGTGTTCCCCACCTTGAACCTCCCTCCCACCTCCCTCCCCATCCATCCCTCTGGGTCACCCCAGTGCACCAGCCCTGAGCACCCCTGTCTCATGCATCAAGCCTGGGCTGGCAATTCATTTCACATATGATAATATACATGTTTCAATGCCATTCTCTCAAATCATCCCACCCTCGCCCTCTCCCACAGAGTCCAAAAGACTGTTCTATACAACTGTGTCTCTTTTGCTATCTCACATATAGGGTTATCATTACTATCTTTCTAAATTCTATATATATGCATTTGTATACTGTATTGGTGCTTTTCTTTCTGGCTTACTTCACTGTGTATAATAGGCTTCAGTTTCATACACTTCATTAGAACTGATTCAAATGCATTCTTTTTAATGGCTGAGTAATATTCCACTGTGTATATGTACCACAGCTTTCTTATCCAAGCGTCTGCTGATGGACATCTAGGTTGCTTCCATGTCCTGGCTATTATAAACAGTGCTGCGATGAACATTGGGGTACATGTGTCTCTTTCAATTCTGGTTTCCTTGGTGTGTGTGCCCAGCAGTGGGGTTGCTGGGTCATTATTTCCAGTTTTTTAAGGAATCTCCACACTGTTCTCCATAGTGGCTGTACTAGTTTGCATTCCCACCAACAGTGTAAGAGGGTTCCCTTTTCTCCATACCCTCTCCATCATTTATTGCTTATAGACTTTTGGGTAGCAGCCAATCTGACTGGTGTGAAATGGTAACTCATTGTGGTTTTGATTTGCATTTCGCTAATAATGAGTGATATTGAGCATATTTTCATGTGTTTGTTAGCCATTTGTATGTCTTCTTTGGAGAAATGTCTGTTGAGTTCTTTGGGCCATTTTTTGATTGGGTCATTTATTTTTCTGAAATTAAGCTGCAGGAGTTGCTTGTATATTTTTGAGATTAATTCTTTGGTCAATTGCTTTATTTGCTATCATTTTCTCCCATTTTGAAGGCTGTCTTTTCATCTTGCTTATAGTTTCCTTCATTGTTCAAAAGCTTTTAAGTTTCATTAGGTCCCATTTGTTTATTTTTGCTTTTATTTACAATACTCTGTGAAGTGGATCATAGAGGATCCTGCTGTGATTTATGTCAGAGAGTGTTTTGCCTATGTTTTCCTCTAAGAGTTTTATAGTTTCTGGTTTTACATTTAGATCTTTAAGCCATTTTGATTTTATTTTTGTGTACAGTGTTAGAAAATATTCTAGTTTCATTCTTTGACAAGTGGTTGACCAGTTTTCCCAGCACCACTTGTTAAAGACATTGTCCTTTCTCCATCGTATATTCTTGCCTCTGTTGTTGAAGATAAGGTGGCCATAGGTGCGTGGATTTATCTGGGCTTTCTATTTTGTTCATTGATCTATATTTCTGTCTTTGTGCCAGTACCACACTGTCTCGATGACTGTGGCTTTGTAGTAGAAGCCTAAAGTCAGGCTGGTTGATTCCTCCAGTTCCATTCTTCTTTCTCAAGATTGCTTTGGCTATTCGAGGCTTTTTGTATTTCCATACAAATTGTGAAATTATTTGTTCTAGTTCTGTGAAAAATACTGTTGGTAGCTTGATAGGGATTGCATTGAATCTATAGATTGCCTTGTATAGGATGCTCATTTTCACTATATTGATTCTTCCAACCCACAAACATGATATATTTATCCATCTGTTTGTGTCTTCTTTGATTTATTTCACCAGTGTTTTATAGTTTTCTATATATCAGTCTTTTGTTTCTTTAGGTATATTTATTCCTAAGTATTTTATTCTTTTCATTGCAATGGTGAATGGAATTGTTTCCTTAATTTCTCTTTCTGTTTTCTCATTGTTAGTGTATAAGAATGCAAGGGATTTCTGTGTGTTAATTTTATATCCTGCAACTTTACTATATTCATTGATTAGCTCTAGCAACTTTCTGGTGGAGTCTTTTGGGTTTTCTATGTAGAGGATCATGTCATCTGCAAACAGTCAGAGTTTTACTTCTTCTTTTTCAGTGTGGATTCCTTTATTTCTTTTCCTCCTCTGATTGCTGTGGCCAAAACTTCCAAAACTATGTTGAATAGTAGTGGTGACAGTGGGCACCCTTGCCTTGTTCCTGACTTTAGGGGAAATGCTTTCAATTTTTCACCATTGAGGATAATGTTTGCTGTGGGTTTGTCATATATAGCTTTCATTATGTTGAGGTATGTTCCTCCTATTCCTGCTTTCTGGAGGGTTTTTATCATAAATGGATTTTGAATTTTCTGAAAGCTTTCTCTTCATCTATTGAGATAATCATGTGGCTTTTAGCTTTCAATTTGTTAATGTGGTGTATTATGTTGATTGATTTGCAGATATTGAAGAATTCTTATTTCCCTGGGATAAAGCTCACTTGGTCATGATATATGACCTTTTTAATATGCTGTTGGATTGTGTTTGCTAGCATTTTGTTAAGGATTTTTGCATATATGTTCATTAGTGAAATTGACTGTAGTTTTCTTTTTCGTGTGGCATCTTTGTCTGGTTTTGATATTAGAGTGATGGTGGCCTCATAAAATGAGTTTGGAAGATTACCTTCCTCTGCAATTTTCTGGAAGGGTTTTAGTAGAATAGGTTATAGGTCTTCTCTAAATTTTTGGTAGAATTCATCTGTGAAGCCGTCTGGTCCTGGGCTTTTGTTTGCTGGAAGATTTCTGATTACAGATTCAATTTCTGTGGTTGTGATGTGTCTGTTAAGATTTTCTATTTCTTCCTGGTTCAGTTTTGGAAAGTTGTACTTTTGTAAGAATTTGTCCATTTCTTCCAAGTTGTCCATTTTATTGGCATATAGTTACTGATAGTAGTCTCTTATGATCCTTTGTATTTCCATGTTATCTGTTGTGATCTTTCCATTTTCATTTCTAATTTTGTTGATTTGATTCTTCTCCCTTTGTTTCTTGATGGATGAAAGCTATTCCATGATGCAAAAAAATTTAAAAAAGAAAAAAACGAGTTAAAACCATGAAGATGGTAGCAAATGCTACAATAGAGCCAAGCTTCCAAAATCATTTTGCATTTATTGTGATAAGGTAAACAGAATAAAGACTAATGCTATAAAACACTACATAATAAGGTTTTAAATAGGGGAAAAATCTTAATATTATTAATGGCATACTATGACTGAATTTATTTATTGCATTTACTATGAATTCCTTTTTTAGAATTTCAATTGAATATCACTAGTGAGACTCCATTTACTCCATTTTCTGATGTCCACCTACATCTGCTGAATATATGCATTCCATATTTGCCTAAAATATAGTGCTGAGAGTCATCTGTAAGTTTGTATCAGAGAGACTTCTGCTTCACCTGCAAACATTGTCTCTTCTGAATGCATTAAATGGCTTGCTTTTTGTTCTTTGGACTTTAAATCATTAGCCTTATTGTGTTGCAGAGCCACATTTGTGAGAAACATTTTGTTGGCAGATTTACACTTGTTATCTTGGAGGAATATATTTGAAAACCTTATGTTATTAATTTTATACTACTGTTGGTCAAGTATTTATGAATTGTTGTCTTTTTAACAAATAGTTTCACTAAAGTAAAATATGCTTAATCTACACTGGAATCTAATCAATATGTTCCTTCATGTTAAGTCAGGGTAGAGTCTAGTTGCCAAGAAAAAGAAATCTGCTGAATAGATCCCAACTGTCATTTAGGTCAGCTTGACCTATCATAAATCCTATCATCTGGGCCCCATGACTAATTAGAAAGAATACCTGTGATACTGTACATGTCACTAGCACTTCTAATGGCTGTCTCTTCTTTAGGTCATAATCTTTGTTGTTAACATAAACTATAGTATAATACTTTCAAAACCCTGATACATTCTATGGCCATCTCTGAAGGAGTACATTTCTGAATGAAGAGGTAATGGGCTGAATTTTGTACCCTAAATCCATGCCTACCTAGAACTTCAGAATGCCATCTTATTTGGAAATAAGGTATTTGCAGATGTGCTTTAGATAAGGTCATATTAGAGGGCATATTAGAGCAGAGTGACCTCTGAATACAATGACTGCTTTTCTTAAAAGAAGAGTAGAAATCTAACTATTATAAAACTATCCATACCACATTCTACTTATCAGATAATCTAGTGAAGAAGCAGAGGCATTAAAAAAAAAAGTTAGTGCAGAGCATGGGTGCTACACAGATTAATAAAATATTTGACTGAATGAAACTATGATGGGCAGCCACCCACTTCACAAGAGGTAAAACCTTGTGGACAACAACAGAAATTGAAAAACTATTCTTTTTGAAGTTCCTTTTTAATGGATGATGTTAGAACATGTAATACTAACTTCTGAACTTTTGACTCATTGATTCTTTTGTTCTAAGCTTATATATCTAACCAGATCAGTGTTCTCACTGACACATTCTTTTTTGGAATGTTAGTACATTTAGTTAGTTAGTGTTAGTTGCTCAGTTGTGTCTGACTCTTTGTGAGCCCATGGACTGTAGCCCACCAGGCTCCTCTGTTTGTGGAATTTGGCAAGAATACTGGAGTGGGTTGTCATTTCCTTAATACATTTAAGTAATACAATGAAATACAATTTCATTCTAAGAAGTCCAGAAATATTTTAAGTAACCTATTGATCTTCATACTGATCTATTATTCTGATTCTAATCATTAATATAATAGGAAAAAAACATTCTTCTAGTTTCTCAGTTTTTGAGAATGCCTCTAACCTTACAAAAATGTATATGATAATTAAAATTACAGAGAATCAATAATTAGATAACCATAATTTCTAGATAATACTAGCTCTCAAACCTCTATGATTCTAAATTAACTATGTCAATAATAATAATAGTCTTGCTTCTATTTTGCTCAAAGATCCAAATATGATTTTATTTTCCCTTTTATGTTTGCTTTACCAAATATGTTTACTTTTCCCTTTTAACTAAAGTTTAATCAGCAGTTCAGGCATTGTGTTCAGTATTGTTATAAAACCTGTTAAGTCTGACCACTTTTCACTTTTGGAGCTAGTGGTATTTCATACACTCACGCTCAGGGAAAAGGAAAAGTCTTTTGGAGTAAGAAGAATGATGAACAATTACCAACAAACACAGTGGTGTGCAGCTTTTATTTCTACCATCAGAGACACCTACAACTTCCTGCTAAATGGCTTTGTGTTCAATACACATTTGCTGGGGTGAACTGTGCTATAATTAGAGCTATCACTAAATCATTATCACATTAGACCACTTTTTAAGGCCCTGTCCAAACCCTGAAGGGCAATTCCACCTCTCCTCTCCTGATGAAGAGCCACCATAATTCCCCGCAAGTTGGTGCTGTTCAGCTCCTACTTGAAAACACTCTGAAAAGCACTCTTTGATAGAAGGAAAATTGGATACTTGAATGTAGAGATGATTCCTGATCAGTAAAGAAAGAAAAACCTTAAAGAAACTTGAAGCAGCTTGGGGAAGTCTCTCATTACTCAGAAGGGCAGGTGTTGAGGAGATAGGGAAAAGGAGAGGTTGATTTTAAGTAATTTGGGAAAGAAAGTATAGGATTAGGTGTTTGGAGTGTTTTAGAGTGGCAAAAGCTCAGTACCTGATGATTGAAAAGCCAAAAAATAATTTTTAAAAGAATTATCTACTAAGGCAGGGTTTTGTCTCCAGAGAAATAAAAGCAAACTATAGTACTAGGTGGCCTGGTTTTACTTTTTCAGCACCTCCCTCATTTACTACAATTTTAGACTGTAATCCTCTCTCTTCATTTCATTCTTTAATCTGGGCTTCCCTACTTATATCTGTATCTTCAAAACTATATATATATATATATCCTCAAACTGCTATCTTAAACTCCTATTTTAAAACTGACTCTTTTCAAAGAGCCAGAAATCAGAATGCTGTTACGCATATAACTAAATACAGGGCTCAGAGTTTTATTAAAGTCACATGAAGTGTTTAAGTTGGCATAATGCTGTGTAAATAAAATTGTATGGGGATGGGAATGAGAAAAAAAAATGAAATCCAGTATTACCACCTAATAGCATCTGTAATTCTTAGTTTTGTTACTTGTAAATTAAAGATATTAATAATAGCCCTTCTGCTTCAAAGAAGTGCTATAAGAGTACAATGGTCAAAGTAAGAGAAGCCTTTTAAAGTTCAAAATTAATGTACAAAGATGAGATGCTGTCCTTGTGAGGACAGTGAAATTATGTCTACTCAAATTTAAATATATATATGTATATATATATAATATAGAGATACTGATTTAACATAGAATATGTTTTATGTACATATTTTCTGTTTATGTTTTATGTATTTTTATTTAGTTAAACATTTTTGGCTTGTTTTCACCTTTGCAGTACGGAGCTCACCTATGTGTTAAGTCCTGCTGACATTTTCAGTATTTTGCATTAGGAAAAAGCAGCATCCTTGCTGAATGTTCACTAGCCTCCCTGTACAGATGTTGACTCATCTGGAGTGAATGCACTATAAGAAGGAGAACTGGGATTTTAATTTACTAGGCAGGGAGGCAAATTATGTAATTAGCTGATAAGCAGTTAAGCAGAAAAGTAACAGAAGTAATCTTATAGGGAACATGTTGGAATCACATAAGATTTATAAATATTTCTGTGACATAATTTCTGAAATTAATGAATTTATGCCATGCATAGACTAACTGAATTATCTGAAGAAAGAAGAACACTAGAAACTGAAATTTTCCATGGTTCATCTTTATTTTTTTAGAATCTACTTTGTTTTTTTTTTTTTTTTTTTTCCTTTTAACCAAGCAGCTCATCTTCTTTCTGTAAGGGCATTTTTCTTGGGAAAAAAACTGGAAACATCTTTCATCAAACAATTATTATATAAAATTACAAGACCTCTTCATAGGTCAGAATTTACAGAGAAAGGGAAGATTACTTTATGAGTGCTACATAATAAGTTGTTCATAAGCTAGCAGAAGCTAGGGAGAAATCATCTCTTAAAGAATGTGGCCCCAATACTATTTATAGATAACACAGTCCATGTGTAGAAAAGCAGTTGGTAAACCCTAGTGGTCTGAATCATTATATTTAGTATTTTCATGGTTCGGAAGTTTTCATGTTAATATCCAGGAAGATGTAGAACATTATTGTGCCGATAAGATTACATACAGTGCAATACTATTCCAAATTCATGCTTCACTGTCTTTAAAAAAAATAATGTGCTTACTCTTAGAAATGTCCATTATTTTAATACTCTGACTATAATTGAATTATTTTTTATTTTACTTGAAAAATCTATCATAGGTACTCATGGTTTCTTTTAAATGAAGCTTGGTGTTGTTGGCTTTTAATATCATTGGCTCGAAATGCTCCATCCTTAATGGCCATACGCAGTGTGATGGAGAGTAGTTAGACATTCAACAGGGGAACTTGCTTTAAATACAAACTTAAATCAGTGGTTCCTGGAGAATCACTGAAGGCTCCACAAAGATTTTGAAGGAGAGTCCTGTTCTCATTCTTATGTTATTTTTATTTAGCCCTACCTTACTCCCAGAGATCAGAAAATGATGAGAAATGCAATTGCTTTGGAGCTCAGTGTCACAGAATTCTGACCCTGAGAGCTAAGGGCTCAAGTTCTAACGGATGTGTGTGTTTCCGTGTGTTTTATTAGCGTTGTTTAGGACAACAGATATTTTCTAAATGGATGACAATAAGTTAGTGCAGGGAACTCATGATGGCGATTAATTTTGATTTTATACAGCAGATGTTTGCTCAGTGCCAAATAAACCTGTTCAATTTACCCCATGTCTTAATGTAGCCTATCTATTATTTACACGTGAGCACATGCACCACTGAGAAAAGGAATAGCAAGGGCATGGCAGGGGTGTATCAAGACATCTGGTGAGGTGATTGCTTACAAAATCAAAATTCTTGGCTGCAACTCAAGGTTGAAAATAATTTAGAAACAAGACCTTCTCTGTATTTTTCTCTGTCTTCATTTCCTTGCACTTAAGATTTTATAGTAAAAGATCTCTGGTTATCAATGATGGTATAATATATTTTTTACAAAATGCATTAGGGAAAAGTGGGACAATAAAATTAATATTTATTTTCTTAATATTCTCGTTGTAAGTAGTAGGCATAATTCACCAAACACTTTGTAGCATTTATTCTTTGTAATTTCAGTAACACATTAAATTTTCCCCTATTTAGTATAAATGGATTGGTAGGTTCTCTTCTACTTAAATGGTAATTATAAAATGAATGTAACCTGGTTCAAATGAGCAGTAGAATCTAGAGTTTACATATCAGAAATTGCAAATGAGTAGGTGGAAATCATAGATGATTTTTTTAATGAAAAAAAAATTGAGGGAAGTATAAAGCAAGGGTAATAAAAAAGTAGTATGCTGACCTTAATTATTTGTAATGTTTTTCTACCAGTTGCTAACTATTTCTTCCACCTGGTATAACTAATTCAAAGCCCCTTCAACTCTAGACCAAAAGATCTTTTTTTTCATCCTAGTCAAAACAGAAGCACAATAGATAGAAAGAATATTAATGTTTTGTTTCTTTTAAGATTAAATTCTAATAGCATTTATGGAGACTAATATGTACAGAATCTTGTGCTAAGTGCTATGATGGATACAAAGATGGTATCCCTATCTCTTGGAGAGTGCAATGCAAACATGAAAACTCAAGTATGTTACCTGCAAAAAGGAATTTATCATTACTAAAAAATGAACTGCTCCTTTGATAACAGGAAACAAATTTTTATAAACTGTTTTATAACATTTAAAAGTTGAGGAAAGAGAGGACCAAACAGAACTTGAATATCAAGCACTGCTTGGAAAAGTCAGTCCTGGCTTGTATCCCAGGTCTTGGCTATTCAGAAAATGGTAAATTGGATCAAGTAAAGATAGAATAGAAATTATGAAAAAAATCTGCAAGGCCCTCTAGGCCACCTAGGTAAAATATTTGCCCCAGAAATTCTGTTATTAGTATAGAACTTTCCTATAATTCAGTCTTCCTTTCAGAATATTGATACTATGAATAATGAATTATCCTGAGAGCAAAATTTAGGGGAAAATTGTACAGTTTTCATTAAGTCATATTCTCCAGACACTTATTTTTCTCAAAATGTATTATGTCCTACAACAGATTTTTAGAGACTTACTTCCTACATGCCAACTCTATTTTGAAAGTATATACCCACATCTTTAACTTGTGAACTTGAGAATGCTCTGTTTTAGGAAAGTTAAGACTGTATTTTACTTTTCAGTTTGCTCTGAGTCAACCAGAAATATTTAATTCAATCAGAAGATGTGACTGAGCAGAGTTTTATTAGCTGATCCAGAATGGGAATGCAATGCCATATGTCTCAATTAAGTCTAGCCTTTCTAACAGCATAAGGATTATTTAATATATTGTATTTTGAATAGTGTAAGTTGCAAAATCATACTTAGTTTGTGGGGGATTATAATTATTTATTTCACTGAAAATTCATCATGCAGACACTTTTGAGCCTTTACCACTAATATAATAAAGGCCAATCTTGATTGTGAAATGCAGATTTATAAAACATGTTTCAACATAATGTCGGTTATAAAAAGTCTTATTATTTTATTATTATTATTTTAAAATTTCACACAGATGCCTAACAGCAGCTGTGAGTCTAGCAGAATTGAATTAGTTTAGCACTGCTGAGGCATTTCATATTCTGGGCTGTGACTTTTTATCTCTCAAATTGGAAAGAGCTTCAGTGCATATTTAGTCTGGCAGGAGTGACTACTGAAAGGCTCCACTGGTAAAATTGATGGAGACCTGTTTTGTCTGTGGTGTTTCCACTGAAATTCAGAGTATGAACAGGAAATACCAATGTACTATGTATCTTTCCTTATAAAGCAACTATACTATTACTATTCAAAATCTGATTTTGATAATTCTATCTTACTTTTCACCACAGTAATGATTCACATTGTTTTGCTATTTGCTTACTTTAAAAGAAAAACTTTACATTTAGTATCATGAAATATTTAAATGCTTTAGTTGAAAACTGACTGTACTGATGACTTTTGGTTTCTAGTTCCACATGTAAGTAGATGGAAAGTTGGCTCCATCCTAACACAAGAGTAAAAAGCTGAACAGACTGAAAAATCAACAACTCTACTAGGATCTGTATAGAGATGAGGACACATGGCAAACCATGGCCCTCAACATTTGAGAGAAACTCAGCAAAGATAGGGATTTGTGGCTTATCAAAATGGAGCCTCACTAGCTGAAATCTCCATGGAAACCAGTTCCAGATAGGGTAGAAAAATCTGAGCTGTAACTGATGAATAACTGGAGGCTTAGGGTGACTATTCTGAAATTTAAAACTCCAAGGGAAACCAGTCATAGGGTGCCGCTCAGTTTTGTGAGCTCTTCCTTCAAGAGCTTAGCCAACTACTGAGAAAAATGCCCTCATGCTTCTGGCAGGGAGAAAGAAAGGGCCATTTTTAAATATTCCAGGGTACTGTTCTTAAATAAGGCTTACCTTCAGGAGAAACTAGCTTACCAGAACCTGGGATTATTTTTTCTTGTAGTGACTTTATCTGTATTTGATAGGAAGGTAATGCTTCCTATAATTAGTTTGAGAGTTTTCCTTCCTTTTCAATTTCTGTGGAAGAGTTTGAGAAGGATTGTCATTAATTCTTCTCTAAGTGTTTGGTAGAATTCACTTGTGAGGCCCTTGTGTCCTGAGTTTTCTTTATTGGGAGAGTTTGATTATTGTTTAAATCATCTTACTCATGACTAGTATGTTCAAGTTGTTTTTATTTTCTTCATGATTCAGTTTTGTTAGGTTGTATGTTGAAAGTAAATTTTCCCATTCTTCCAGATCCAATTTGTTTGTATATGATTCTTGATAGTAGTCTCTATCATCTTTTGTATTTCTGTAATATCAATTACCATGTCTTCTCTTTCCTTTATAAATGATTTACCTTAGTCTCCTCTTTTACCCTTGGTTGATATAAATATTAACTTTTCTTGATATCTTTTCAAAAAAACAATTATTGTTTTGTTGATCTTTTCTAAAGTTCTCTAGTCTCTAATTAATTTATGCTCTAATCTTTGTTTTTTTCATTCTTCTGTTAATTTTAGGTTTAACTTACTCTTTTTTCTAGTTTAGTTTACTATTCTAGGTGAAAAATAGTTATTTGAGATCTTTTCTTTTTCTTAATGTGGGCATTTATCACTGTGAAATTGCCTCTCAGAACTGCATTTGCTGCATCTCATAAGTTTTGCTTTACAGTGTTTCCAATTTCATTAGTCTGAAGGTGTATCTTTTAAAAAATTTTTTTTGATCTGTGAATTGTTTAGAATTATGTTGTATAACTTTCACATATATGTGATTTTTCCATTTTTCCTCCTGTTAATGATTTCTAATTTCATATCATTGTTGTCAGAAAAAAACTACCTGGTATAACTACAGTCTTCTTACATTTTTAAGAGTTGTATTTAGGCCCAACATATGATTTATCCGAGAGGATATTCTGTGTGCACTTTAGAAGAATGTGTGCTCTGCTATTGTTGAATAGAATGTTCTGTATATGTCAGTCTAGACCATTGGGCTATAGTGTTATTCAAGTCCAAATTTTATCATTTTCTGAAAGAGGAGTATTGAATCCCTCTATTATGATATTGCTGTCTTCTTCTCCTGTCAGTTCTGTTCATGTTTCCTTAGTGTATTTAGGTGTTCTGATGGTGAGTGCATATATATTGACTAGATAACTTAATCCAATTACATTTTAAATATATTGATAAATAAAGATATACCATTGTTATTTTTAAAATTATTTTGAATTAATCCTTTCAAAGCATCTTTGTTATTTTCTTCTTTTGTTGTCTTTTCCTCTGATTTTTTAATTTATAGTGGTATACTTCATTTTTTTTTTTCTTTCTTTAAGATTATATTAAAGAAGGCTCCTTACTAGGGGTTTCTTTTGTGGTTATCATATTGCATAAAACATCTTAGAGTTATAACAATCAATTTTGTACTAATGGCAGCCTAATTTCAATCTCATAAAAAAGATCTTCATTTTTATTTGTCCTTCCCACATTTTGTGCTATTGATGTCACACTTCATATTTTTTATATTGAATACTCATTAATAATTATTGAAGCTATGGTTATTTTCAATTTTTTGTCTTTCAACCTTTATAATAGAGATAAAATGGTTAATATGCCACCATTAGAGTATTAGAATATTTTGAATTTGATTATATATTTACCTTTATGAGTAAGTTTTATACTAATACTCTATTTTTATTTTCATGCTATTACTCAGCATTCTTCACCTAGAGTCAGACATCCTGGATTGTGAAGTCAAGTGTGCCTTAGGAAGATCACTACGAACAAAGCTAGTGGAAACGATGGAATTCCAGTTGAGCTATTTCTAATCCTGAAAGATAATGCTGTGAAAGTGCTGCACTAAATATGCCAGCAAAACTGGAAAACTCAGCAGTGGCCACAAGACTGGAAAAGGTCAGTTTTCATTCCAATCCCAAAGAAAGGCAATGCCAAGGAATGCTCAAACTACTGCACAATTGCACTCATCTCACACACTAATAAAGTAATGCTTAAAATTCTCCAAGCCAGGCTTCAGCAATACATGAACCAAGAACTTCCAGATGTTCAAGCTGGTTTTAGAAAAGGCAGAGGAATCAGGGATCAAACTGCCAACATCTGCTGGATCATCGAAAAAGCAAGAGAGTTCCAGAAAAACATCTATTTCTGCTTGATTGACTATGCCAAAGCCTTTGACTGTGTGTATCACAAAAAAAACTATGGAAAATTCTGAAAGAGATGGGCGTACCAGACCACTTGACCTGCCTCTTGAGAAATCTGTATGCAGGTCAGGAAGCAACAGCTAGAACTGAACATGGAGCAATCAGACTGGTTCCAAAAGGAAAGGAGTACATCAAGGCTATATATTATCACCCTGCTTATTTAACTTATATGCAGAGTACATCATGAGAAATGCTGGGCTGGAAGAAGCACAAGCTGGAATCAAGATTGCCGGTAGAAATATCAATAACCTCAGATATGCAGATGTGAAGAAGAATGTGGCAGAATGTGAAGAAGAACTAAAAAGCCTCTTGATGAAATTGAAAGAAGTGAGTGGAAAAATTGACTTAAAACTCAACATTCAGAAAACTAAGATCATGGTATCCAGTCCCATCACTTCACAGCAAATAGATGGGGAAACAGTGAAAACAGTGTCAGACTTTATTTTTCTTGGCTCCAAAATCACTGCAGATGGTGATTGCAGTCATGAAATTAAAAGACGCTTGCTCCTTGGAAGGAAAGTTATGACCAACTTAGACAGTATATTAAAAAGCAGAGACATTACTTTGCCAATGAAGGTCTATCTAGTCAAGGCTATGGTTTTTCCAGTGGTCGTGTATGGATGTGAGAGTTGGGCTATAAAGAAAGCTGAGCACCGAAGAATTGGTGCTTTTGAACTGTGGTGTTGGAGAAGACTCTTGAGAGTCCCTTGGACTGCAAGGAGATCCAACCTGTCCATCCTAAAGGAGATCAGTCCTGGGTGTTTATTGGAAGGACTGATGTTGAAGTTGAAACTACAATCCTTTGGCCATCTGATGTGAAGAGCTGACTCATTTGAAAAGACCCTGATGCTGGGAAAGATTGACGGTAGGAGGAGAAAGGGATTGCAGAGGGTGAAATGGTTGGATGGCATCACCGACTCGATGGACATGGGTTTGGGTGACCTCCAGGAGTTGGTGATGAACAGCGAGGCCTGGTGTGCTGTGTATCATGGGTTCACAAAGAGTCAGACATGACTGAGCGACTGAACTGAATTGAACTGAACTTTCATTTTATCTTGACATGTTACCTTTATACTTTCTTGTAAGGCAAGTCTAGTCATGTGGAACTCCCTCAGCTTTATTATTCTGGAAATATCTATATCTCTCCTTAATTTCAGAAAGACAGCTTTGTTGGATGTAGTATTCTTATTTGATACGGTTGTTTTATCTATTTATTTATTTATTTATCTGTTTATTTTAGTAATTTGTGTATATCATCCTACTATCTCCTGAACTGCAAAGATTCTCCTTGGAAATTTACTGATTAACATATGGAGTTTCCCTTATATGTGATGTCTCTTTCCTCTAAATGCTTTCAAAATTCTTTTTTTGTCTTTGAATTTTGACACTTTGATTATAATGTATCTCAACGTAGTATTTGAGTTAATCTTGCTTGTGGCCTTTTGAACTTCTTGTGGCTAAATATCCATATCCTTCCTAAAATTTTGAAAGTTTTTAGATATTTCTTTATTTAAGTTTTCTTCCCCTTTGTCTCTCTTTCTCCTTCTGAGATCTCCATACTGTGATTTTAGTTCACTTGGTAATTGCCTGTGCTTCATATGCTTTCTTCACTCTCATCTTGTTTACTTTTTCTTTTCTAAATGGCTAATTTCAAATGACCTGCATTTGGTTCACTCATTTCCACCAACCCCCTTCAGGGGTCAAGTCTGATTTTGAATTTCTATGTTGCATTTTTTGGTTCTGTTGTTATATGCTTTAGCTCCAAGATTTCTGTTTGGTTCTTTTTATGATTTCTATTTCTTTACTAAACTTATTTTCTTCATGCATTGTTTTCATGGTTTTCTTTAGGGGTGTCTCTGTTATTTGCATATCATTAAGTTTCTTTATGATGATTATTTTTAATTTTTTTCAGACAATATGTAGATTTCCATTTCTTTGAAGTTGGTTACTGGAGTTTATCTCTTTTGGTGATGTCATGTTTGCCTGATTCTTTGTGTTCTGTGGAGACTTCTGTTTATGTCTATGCATTTGAGGGAGCAAAGACCTCATCTGACTTTACAGACTGATTTTAGTGAGTAATAGTCTTCTTTTATCAGGCCCCTGTGTTGATAATATTGTCTCTGGGATCACAGTCCAGCAGGTTGGAGCTGAATTATGTAGTTGCTGCTGGTTCCACAGTAGAGTTTACAGTTTGGGGCCTGTTACCAGGGGCACAGGTGGCCATGAAGACTTTTTGGTCTTTGAGTGGACAGGACTATTTCCAGGACCTTGGTCATTGAGGATGGTGCTGACACAAAAGTCTGCTTCATGAATTATAGTGGGCCTATTACCAGGTGTTCAGATGGGTGTGTCCTCTTCCTGGGCTCTGGGAGAGCTTCTAACAGGTCATTTGGCTGATCTCTTGGTGGACAGAATTGGGGTTACACTATGGCTGATAGGGACTGGAATGAAGTAACAAGCCCGTTCCAGGGGCCACAGTCTAGACCAAGATTTGCAGACTGAGAGCACAGATAGCCTCCTCACAGGCTCTTGGGTGGGCAGGACTGCCCTAAGCACAGCTGAGTAGAACTTGAGCTGGGTTACAGAAATGCTTTAGGATCCTCACCTGAACCAAAGTTGTTAGGTATGCATTCCTCTGGGTCTCTGGGAAAGCAGAGCCATTCCTGGACAACGACCTTGAGGGGCTGCAGCTAGACTACAGTGTCACTTTGTGATTTACAGTTGGACTGAGTTTGTCAAGCCAAGCTCTGAGTCATGGACAGGTGTATCTCCCAGTAGGTTCCTGGATGGGCTAGACTATTGCTTCAACATGGATATGAGAGAATGGAGCCAGTTTACAGGGCTGGTCTAAGACCCACAGTTGTATCAGGGTCACATGGCCTGGCTTAGGGGTATGAATGAGTTTGTCTTTTACCAGGCTCCTGAGTGGGCAGGAGTGTTTTCAGTCTATGACTGAGCAGGGCCAAAGGTGAGTTACAGGTCAGTATCAAGATCCATAGTCAGACTGAATTCAAAAGACCTACCTCAGAGCATGATTGGTATGTCCTCTTGCAGAGCCTTAAGTGGGCAGGAGGGTCCTGAGACTTGGCTGAGAGAGCCTGGAGCCCCAATACAGGGCTGTTTCTGGACCTGCAGTCAGATTGATGATAAAGGGACCACATGTGCAGGACTGCCTCCTCTACCTAAATGAACAGAACCACCAGCTGAGAGGGGCTGGAACTGAGTATGGGCTGCCTCAGAGTCCACAACCAAGACTGTGTTGACAGGACTGTTATAGGCGGGTGTGACAACTGCCATGTCCATTGGTAGATTGTGCTGGTAGGTAGAATAATATCAAATGGGGCTATAGTAGAGTCCAAAGGGGCATTAGAGTGTTTCCTATCTGTAGTCAGGATAGCAGTTGTCAAATCTGCACTTTGGTATGGGCTTTTCTTTGTAAAATGTCCCCTTATTTTGTGCTCCACCAACTTCATAATATCCTACCTGTTTCTCAAAGCTCCCACAAGTGTACTTTTGTCCATGGTTGGCTGTTAAATTATTGTTGCTGAGGAAGGATATAAGCAGTGAACCACCTATTCCACTATCTTGCTGACCTATTTGATATTTTAAATTCATACTCATTTTATTGTCCAAAATATGATCTATCTCTGTAATTGGTTTGTGTACATTTAAAAACAACTCTTTTATTTTTGCATAAAGTCTCTTGTAATTCTTAGTAAGGTAAAGGTGGTTGGTAGTTTGTTCAAATCTTTGTTGTGCTTACAGATTTTCTGTTTAGATTTTCTCTCTATTATTGACAGAGGGATTTTAAAATCTTTGACTGTAATTGTCAATTTACCTATTCTCCTTGAAGTTCTATCAGTTTTTATTTCATGTAGTTTAAAATTTTATTAGCTGTATCTTTTATTATCCTCTTGGGGAATGTACCACTTTATCATTGCGAAGTGACCTTCTTTACCCTTGGTAATATTTTTGATCTGAAATCTACTCAGTGTGATATTAATATAACCATCCATCTATTTTTGTTTGTATTATCAGTATATGCTTTCCATCCTTCTACTTTCTGCTTTTGTAGTTAAAGTGTTTGCTATCAGTTCAGTCGCTCAGTCATGTCCGACTCTTTGCGACCCCATGAACTGCAGCACGCCAGGCTTCCCTGTTCATCACCAACTCCCTCTCCACCCAAACCCATGTCCACTGAGTCAGTGATGCCATCCAACCATTTCATCCTCTGTTGTCCCTTTCTCCTCATGCCCTCAATCTTTCCCATCATCAGGGTGTTTTCCAATGAGTCAGCTCTTTGCATCAGGTGGCCAAAGTATTGGAGCTTCAGCTTCAACATCAGTCCTTCTAATGAACATCCAGGACTGATCTGCTTTAGGATGCACTGGTTGGATCTCCTTGCAGTCCAAGGGACTCTCAAGAGTCTTCTCCAACACCACAGGTCAAAAGCATCAGTTCTTTGGTGCTCAGCTTTCTTTATAGTCCAAGTCTCACATCCATACATGACCACTGGAAAAACCATAGCCTTGACTAGATGGACCTTTGTTGACAAAGTAATGTCTCTCCTTTTTAATATGCTGTCTAGGTTGGTCATGACTTTCCTTCCAAGAGTAAGTGTCTTTTAATTTCATGGCTGCAATCACCATCTGCAGTGATTTTGGAGCCCAGAAAAGTAAAGTCAGCCACTGTTTCCACTGTTTGCCCATCTATTTGCCATGAAGTGATGAGACAGGATGCTAGGTAGCATATAGTTGAGTCTTGCTTGCTTAATCCATTTTGACAAATTCTCCCTTTTAATTCTAAAATTTATTTATATTAATTTGATTTGATTAAGTTAGGTTAGATATATCATCTTATTCTCTTTTTGTTTTTTTCAATTCTTATTGGTATTTGTTTTCAGTTCCTCTTTTCCTTAATAATTTTGGATTAATTATTCTTTTAATATTTATATTTTATCTTTTGTCTACTTGTTAGTCATAAGCTTTGTTTGGTTAGATGAGTAGTAACCATGAAGTTTTAGTATATATCTCATTATGTTAAAATTTAACAATACAAGAAGTGTATTAAAAAGCCTGGAATTATAACTCAAAGAATATTAGTTGTCTTCTAAGTGACTTATTTTGGTACAGCTTTTACATAGAAGCTTGTTTTCCCTTATAATTTTTCAGATTTTTTCAGGAACATCATCAGTTATTTAGGGAAAATAAGAGCTAATTCTCAAAGAAATTCAATATTCTTCATATTGGTTGGGAGATTCCCTGGTAGCTCAGTTGATAAAGAATCTGCCTGCAATGCAGGAGACCCTGGAGAAGGGATATCCCCTGGAGAAGGGATAGGCTACCCACGCATGTATTCTTGGGCTTCAAATGTGGTTCAGATGGTAAAGAATCCACCTGCAATGCAGAAGACCTGGTTTCGATCCCTGGATTGGGAAGATCCCCTGGAGGAAGGCATGGCAACCCCTTTCCAGTATTCTTGCCTGGAGAATCTACATGGACAGAGGTGCCTGGTGGGTTACATGTCATTGGGTCACAAAAAGTCTGACATGACTGAATGACTTTCACTTCACTTCACTTCAATATCAGTTGAGGTTGTTCCTCTTATCAAGAAATAAATAAATAACTTTGGCTTTAAACTTTAAAAGTCACATGTAACTTTACCACTTCTAAATAGTCAAACTATTGTGTGGTAGGACTAGTCAGTATGTTCATTTTCTTTTCATTACAGGCATTTCTGTGACTGATGATGCTTTAAGTCTGTGAAAACAAATAAAGGCAATCATTGACACAACTGGTTCAATTGTACCTAATTTATTGACATTTTCTACAAAATACCTGAAAATGAGTAATATAAGGGATAATTGAAACTTACATTTGTACAAATTTTGCAAATTCACTGACTTAAAATGTTTTCTTTTTCAAAATATATTAATACATCTTAGTATATTCCACTTCAGATTTTATTGCATTAATATTTTCTCAATTTTTTTTGGAAATCATTTTCTCCAGTAGTTGTTTTATACAGATTGTTCTTAGAGGTTAATTTATCAGGCACTTTAAATTCTGCATTTACTTCTTGACTATCCAAGAAATTATCAGTATCAGAAATATTTGTTAACTTTTCAAGAGCAGAGAAACAACTTAAAATTACTTGTTTATTTTTTACAGCATATTGATATTGTTCTCAATATCCACAACAGTTCCAGTGGCAGTTCTCACTGAACTGCTAGTAATGTTAAACAGAGCTACCATGTGATCCAGTAATCCCACTCCTGGGCACATATCAGGAGAAAATCATAATTTGAAAAGACACTCTCACCACAACATTCTTAGTGGCACTATTTTTAATAGCCAAGACATGGAGGCAACTTAAATGCCCATCAACAATGAATAAATAAAGATATAGTACATGTATGCAATGGAATATTATTTGAGACATTGAAAAGAATGAGATAATGCCATTTGCAGCCACTTGAATAAACTTGGAGATTGCCATACTGAATGAAGTAAATCAGATAGAGGTAAAGAAATATCATATGATATCTATATCTATATATATCTATATATCTATATATCTATATATATATATATATATATATATATATATATAAATTATACTATTGAACTTATTTCCAAAACAGAAACAGACTCACGGATTTAAAGAGTGAACTTTGGTTGCTGGGGGGGAAGTACGGGGTAAAGGGATAGTTAGGAAGCTTGGGATTGACATGTACATACTGCTCTATTTAAAATGGATAACCAAAAAGGATCTAATGTAGAGTGCATGAAACTTTGCTCAATGTTATATGACAGCCTGGATGGAAGGGGAGTTTGAGGGAGGATAGATACATGTATGTGTATGGTTGAGTCACTCTGCTGTTCACCTGAAACTATCACAACATTGTTAGTCAGCTACAATTCAATGCAAAATGTAAAAATTTTTAAGAATGTTCATTTTCTCTGGACACATTTCTTTAACGTCTCTATGCTAACATGATTTCATTTAGTGACCATCAATAAATGGCTTTACTTGTTTGGCCAGAACAGGGTACTCAGGAAAACTGTGTTGGTTGTATTTCCTTTTTTAAAAAATTTGGGGGAAATTACCCTCTGTTGAAATATTACATTTTACCTTTTATGATTCCCCTGACTATTGCTTTTCTGGGAATTGAGAATATAATGAAGAGTATCTCTCTGTTTGCTTTTGGATGAATTATTTTTTTTAAATTTTGTTTTATCTCAACAATTTTATTATTATTTATACCAACTTTTAAATATTTTAGTTGTCTTCCTGAGTTTAGCAATACACATATTTGATTAATCACATTATATCTTCAAATTTTTTTTTTAACTAATTCATACATAGTTGAATAACCTTATTAGGATAACATATTCACAAGCCTTCCCTTCCATCTTTTGTACTATTTTTTAAAATTTTTCTATATATAGTACAAACTTGAAATGAATTACTACTATATTTTCTTTTGCATCGGTAATCTATATAGCCTTTAAAATTATAAAAATATGCCTTGTATATGTGCTTTTTTTGTTTTTTTTTTTTTTTAACACTTATGGAAACCTTGGTTTCATTGAATAGATGAAAGTTTCTGTTTGGTATCATATTTCTTCTATAGAGCTTTTAATATTTCATTTTCTAAAATATTTTTTGTATTTCCATAATTGTGCTATATTTTCTTTTGTTCATGTACATTGTCTACTTTTTTCAATGAAAGATTTTAACAGTCATAATTATTTTAAATTGCTCATCTGATATTTCAAACAGCTAGGGCCTATTTGCCTCTATTTCTTTTGATTAGTTTTCCCTTACAAGTGGCTTTTTGCTCATGGGTTGTGTGCATATGGGCTTCCTTGGTGGCTCAGACAGTAAAGCTTCTGTCTTCAATGAGGAATACCAGGGTTCGATCCCTGGGTCGGGAAGATCCCCTGAAGAAGAAAATGGCAACCCACTCCAGTACTATTGCCTGGAAAATCCCATGGATGGAGGAGCCTGATGAGTCCATCCCCACTCCACGGGGTCGCGAAGAGTCGGACACGACTGAGCAACTTCACTTTTACTTTCACTTTGTGTGTATATATATTTGTGCCTGTTTCGTACATTTATAGTTGGGGGATTGCCAGCATCTGTAGGGTTATTGAGACTGAGGTACTTAATACTTATGCCTGAAAATGGGCATGTTTCTTCTCCTTCTAGATCTTTATTTTGGAAAGTTTCTTAACTATTAGGGGCAATTCGCATATGTCCTGTGTCCTGGTCTAGCCTCATTCTCAGACAAGTTTAGTGTCTTTCAGTTTGAGAGGCCTTTCTCAGTGATCTGTCCCCTTTGTAACTTTGGGCTATCATTAATCGTCTGGGTTCAAGGTAGTCTATTACTTCTCATTTAGGGGTTAAGATTGCCCACATTTCTCCTCTCCATTTTTCCTTTCTTCAGCAACAGTGGTTCTTAATTTGTGCTCAGAAAGAGAAAAGGTTTTCAGCCCTTCATCCAGGGGCTTAAGACAGCCTTGTCTCTTCTTTCTTTCTTGTCTTTCTTAGGACCGCCCTGTCTTTTTTCTTTCTTTCTTTCTTTCTTTTTTTCTTTAGGTGAAAAGTTTTGAACAGAGCTCCTGCCTTTTCTACACAATCAGCACTTTCCTCTCTCAGACATGTGCTGCTGAGAAGACACTGTCTCTGATTTCCTATCCTGTTTTCCAAAATTATTATAAGTTTATCAGTGAAAGTCCATGAAGTGGGGCCATTATAGTAGTGCAAATGCCCGCCTTTTGTTCCCCCCGTGGTTCCCTGAGGTTCTATATTCTTGTGAAAAACGTTTAGCCTTTAACAGTTAATGAAAATTTTTATCTGAATTCTTATTCACTTGCAATGCAGCCCAGGGATTGTTCTATTATCCCAATAGAACAACGTACCAGGTTTCTTATTTAACCAAGATGGGTACTTCTAAGGCTATTTAGGTGTCTTAACCTTAGCTCTCTGATGGGTTCAAGAGAAGTTTTGACTTTGAGATCTTCTGACTCTTTCTGGTTGTTAGATTTAAAGGAACACTTTTTCTGCTTTTAACAACCTAAGAGTAAGCAAGAAGTAACCTTTTAGATATATTTTAATGTCCTTAATTGCAGTTTGCAGATGGCATACATTTGTCATTTGAACTTTGAAGGAACATTTGGAAGTTTAAATGTCTCTTCAGGACACCGAGAAAGAATTGACATTTATTTAAGGAAGCAGACACCATGAAGTCATTCCCAAAGATAATTTTGGTTTGCCTTTATACGGAATCTGAAGACTGATTTTCAAACCTACATAGCTTGTCCCTCAGATAGGCTTAATATATGTTTACATCTCAGCCAATGCTCAACGGAACTTTCTCCAATGCCAACATTAAAAAAAAGAAAGAAAGAAATAAAGTTCCAAATCGAAATCATAGCATGGTATAGAAGAATGCAAACTAGTTGAGTCTCTCTTATACAGTTATTAGATAGCAAGTCTCCTAACCTTTCTCTCCTCAGCAAATACAGACAGCAAATACTATTTTCAGAGGTGTGATGGTGGTTTAGTCACTAATTCGTGTCTAATTCTTGTGACCCCATGGACTCCTAGGGGTCCCACTAGGCTCCTCTATCCATGGGATTTTCTAGGCAAGAATACGGAGTGGGCTGCCATTTCCTTCTCTAGGAGATCTTCCTGACCCAGAAATTAAACCCGGGTCTCCTGCACTGGCAGATTCTTTACTAACTGAGCTACCATGAAATTCTTTTTTTTTTTTTTTAACATCAGATAATTAAAAAAAAAATTTTTCCACAAATCTATTTCAGGGTGCACAAAAGTAAAATTTATAAAAAACAAGAATGTTAGATGAGTTTTTTGCTTTTAAGTAGTTCATTTACATGTCTAGTTAAGATACTGATTTTGAATAGTTTATCCAAAAATATTTTCAACAATATTTCTGGTATAATCACTCAGACATAAGGAATTTTTTTTTCAGTTATAGAATGGTGGTATCAAAGAGAAACTTTCTATTCTATATCAATATTTCAAAGGGGAGAATGATCCAAAGTATATAATGTTAATTCATCTTCTTTATGCCAAGAACTACCATAAGTGTATTGCAGTGACTTGAAATGTTAGATACTTGGACCCTTCATTGCTAGAACTGTACACAAAGGTGAGAACAGGGTTAAAATAACTAACAAGTAATGTTGAACTAACCAAGAAGAGTATTAAAAAAAAAATAGGTACAATTTACCAATCTACCAAAGTTCAATAATCCTTATTTGCAGTCTTTAAGTTCAGTTCAATCACTCAGTCACATCCGACTCTTTGCTACTCCATGGACTGCAGCATGCCAGGCTTTCCTGTCCATCACCAATTCCTGGAGTTTACTCAAAATCATGTCCATTGAGTCAGTGATGCCATCCAAACATCTCACCCTCTGTCATCCCCTTCTCCTTCCGCCTTCAATCTTTGCCAGCATCAGGGTCTTTTCCAATGAGTCAGTTCTTTGCATCAGGTGGCCAAAGTATTGGAGTTTCAGCTTCAACATCAGTCCTTCCAATAAATATTCAGGACTAATTTCCTTTAGGATGGACTGGTTGGATCTCCTTGCTGTCCAAGGGACTCTCAAGAGTCTTCTCCAACACCACAGTTCAAAATCACCAATTCTTCAGCACTCAGCTTCCCTTATAGTCCAACTCTCATATCCATACATGACAACTGGAAAACCATAGCTTTGACTAGATGTTGTTGACAAGGTAATGTCTCTACTTTTAAATATGCTGTCTAAGTTAGTCAAAACTTTTCTCCCAAAGAGCAAGTGTCTTTTAATTTCATGGCTGCAGTCACCATCTGCAGTGATTTTGGAGTCCAAAAATAAATAAATAAATAAATAAAATTAAATAAATCTGTCACTGTTTCCACTGTTTCCCCATCTATTTGCCATGAAGTGATGGGACCAGATGCCACGATCTTAGTTTTCTGAATATTGAGCTTTAAGCCAACTTTTTCACTCTCCTCTTTCACTTTCATCAAGAGGCTCTTTAGTTCTTCATTTTCATAAAGTTTGTGTCTTCTGCATATATGAGGTTATTGATATTTCTCAGGATATTGGTATTTCTCCCAGAAATCTTCATTCCAGCTTGTGCTTCATCCAGTCCAGCATTTCTTATGATGTATTTTGCCTATAAGTTAAATAAGCAGGGTGACAATATTTAGCTTTGATGTACTCCTTTCCTGACTTGGAACCAGTCTATTGTTCCATGTCCAGTTCTAACTGTTGCTTCCTGACCTTCATGCAGATTTCTCAAGAGGCATGTCCTGTAGTTTAGTATTCCCATCTCTTTCAGAATTTTCTACAGTTTGTTGTGATCCACACAGTCAAAGGCTTTGGCATAGTAAATACAGCAGAAGTAGATGTTTTTCTGGAACTCTTTTGCTTTTTTGATGATTCAACAGATGTTGGCAATTTGATCTCTGGTTCTTCTACCTTTTCTAAATCCAGCTTGAACACCTGAAAGTTCTCAGTTCATGTACTATTGAAACCTGGCTTGGATAATTTTGAGCATTACTCTGCTACTGTGTGAGATGAGTGCAATTGTGTGGTAGTTTGAACATTCTTTGGCTTTGCGTTTTTTTGGGGATTGGAATGAAAACCCTTTTTCCAGTTCTGTGGCCACTGCTGAGTTTTCCAAATTTGCTGGCATATTGAGTGAAGCACTTTAACAGCATCATCTTTTAGGATTCAAAATTGCTCAGCTGGAAATCCATTACCTCCACTAGCTTCTTTTCATAGTATTGCTTCCTAAGGCTCACTTGACTGCATTCCAAAATGTCTGGCTCTAGGTGGGTCATGATTATCTGGGTCATGAAGATTTTTTTTTTTTTTTTGTATAGTTCTTCTATTTATTGCCACCTCTTCTTAATATCTTTTGCTTCCGTTAGTTTCATACTGTTTCTGTCCTTTATTGTGCCCTTCTTTGCTTGAAATGTTCCCTTGATATCTCTAATTTTCTTGAAGAGATTTGTAGTCTTTCCTATTCTATTGTTTTCTTCTATTTCTTTGCATTTATCACTGAAGAAGGCTTTCTTATCTGTCCTTGCTGTTCTTTGGAACTCTGCATCCAAATGGGCATATCAGTCTTTAAAGAACACCTGTAATACAAAAGCATGTTGTTAGGTGGAAGATTGGGGCCACTTCCAATCTACAGGCCCCAGTGAACACTAAGCTAACAAATACATCACTTGTTTCTCCTCTTATTCTTTGATCTCCTGTCAGTGAATCTCATTGGATCAAAACAATGGGAAGTTAGAGATCAACAGACCTCAGATGAAAAAGTCTGTAGAGGTTAAGCTCTTATAATACAGAAAAGGACCAAAAGTGAATCTGTAAGGAAACAAAATATATCTAGCTCACAGTATTTACTAGTAACCATTTCTTGTTCAACATCAGCTGTTCAAAATGCACTGCTATATCTATATCTATATATGCTAGATATATGCTATATCTATAAATTATCTTTTCTCTAATAAATTAAGAAAACATTATCTCATCTATGTTGAGTACTCATTTCCATAAGTAATGACCTTAATTCTTCAAAATTTCATTTGAAACATTTTAGTCTGTTTTAAAATTTTGAGATTAATGAAGACTTCAGGAACTCCTGAAGACCCAACAGATAGCCATGTATCACTCCACTTTCTCACTTATGCCTCAGTTTGTCCCAATTTGTTGAGAATGTTAAATTACTTATTTGGAACCTTTGCCAAGATC
Source organism: Odocoileus virginianus (assembly GCF_023699985.2). Taxonomy (NCBI): domain Eukaryota; kingdom Metazoa; phylum Chordata; class Mammalia; order Artiodactyla; family Cervidae; genus Odocoileus; species Odocoileus virginianus. Next base: position 22,624,624 of record NC_069698.1, read on the forward strand.
TCTTATTCTATGAGATTCCCCTCTATGATTTGTGCATGTAGGGGAATAATGCGGAGAAAAAAATCACTGCTTACATTCTTACATTCTAGTAATATGTTTAAAGGAAGAAAACTAATCACTATTTCAGACATCATGTAGGAATATAAAGAGGAAGGGATATAAATGATATAAGTCATCTGACCAGAAAAAAGTTAAGATGAAAAACAGAGTATCACTACTAAGGTCCTGAACAATAAGTTGCAATATGAGAACTACAGTGTCACATTTAAACTTGAATTAATGTTTTTCACAGGGCGGTGAGCATTTTTGAGCATTTTCCTAAAGGAATAGATTTAAATGAGGCTTTTAAACTGCCAAATACAAAAACTTTTTTCTCCTGAGTCAAACTCACTTTGCTTTTCAATACCATAAAGAAAAGAACAACATGGATTTCAAACTGGTTCTTAAAGCCATTCAGTTGTGTAAATCTGCATTGTATAAAAGCTCTCCTCATATCTTATTTGATTTTGAAAATTATACAGCCAATAATAAAAGCCCTTGTTTTTTAAAACTATAAACAGCATCTTATAAAATATGTGCTCGACAAGAATTGTGTTTTTAAAAATATTCATGTGGAATATTTCCCAGATTATCCATCTGTGTTTCTAAATTTTTCCACTAAGGATAAAGATGCCAAGATTTTAGAGTGGGAATAATGATGGCTGAGCTGGTGAGCAATGGTTGAACTACTGTTAAAATACTTAGGGCCAGTGTCCCTTCATAAATATCTGGCTATAAATTTATACAGCTAGAAACAGAATTTCATAATTAGGTTTCTAAAAAGCAAAATACAAATATTATTTGATAAATTACAGGATAGAATGGATTGATAGAATCATCATTTGAAATGAGTACTTCCTATAGGTAGCAAAAAGTATTTCATCACTTGGAAGGACTTGTACATTTCCAGTTTCTAATAAAATATGAGGCTAATACAGAACTATAAAAATACAGTAAGGCTTTCATTAAGCATGTAACTTTAAAAGGGAAGGGAACAAGATTAATGCATGTAGTTAAAGTCTTCCTAATACAAGGAAAACATTTTAAAAGTTTGGTTTCACTACTATTCTACTATTGTTTAAAATTTCTATTTATATCTGGGAACAAAGGTGACAAAAAGTGGTGAAATTTGTTTTAAGGTAAACTGTAATTGTATCTACTTTTGGTGAGCTCCATGAATAAGGTTCAAGGCTCAGAGATTACTTGATTATGAGATTTTACCTATAATAAAGGTCCACAGCATGGAAGCTAAGCCTCCTAATGTTCTATCAGGGAATTTCTTAAGATAGTTTAGTTTAACTTTTGTAATTATGTTTGAGATTTAGTATACCTTTGGTGATCTATTCCTAAGAATGATTTAATAATATGATTAAATATCTCTAAGAATTTTTCTGAAATATATGCCTTATTTATATCTTCTGAAACAATTAAAATCTACCCACTAGGGGAAAAATATATTATTTTTAAAAGCTCATTAACCATAGTACAAGTGAGAGCGCATAAAGCAATTAAAGTATATGTTTAGTTCAATGTACTTATAAATAGAAAAAAATTTCAAGTATATTCTTATGTGCTTTTAGTGTGATAAAAATAAGAGATTCACATTAAATTGTCTTAACTTTTATTCATGCATACCTAGGTAGGAACAGAACTTCAGTTAGTTGTTGATATATTTTCTATTGGTTTAGAAGGGAAATCTTCTACAAATTAGTCCCCAAAGAATCAAAATCACTACTATAGAACCATAACTATAATTTACTTGAATATGTCACTATAGATAATTTTTTTCATGTAAGAAATATTTGCCTACTGAGTCCATGGCTATGTCAATAAACTTTGCTCTGAGTGAATTCAAGAGGTGAAAAAAAATTGCACTTTTCTCATTTCATCATTATTTTAGTATTTAATTTTTTTAACATTTAAAGTTGAGAAATATTTATCCTGTAATATTCAAATGTAACATAGATATATTGATTATGAAAATACTTCTTAATATTTCTAGAATATTATCAATATGGATAAAATAATGTCATATTAATGAATTTCTAAAACTATATGAATATAAGTCAGCTTGTGTGCCTGAGTACTAAGTCACTTCAGTCCTGTCCGACTCTTTGTGACCACATGGACTGTAGCCCACCATGCTCTTCTGTCCATGGGATTCCCCAGGCAAGAATACTGGAGTGGGCGTCTATGCTCTTCTCCAGTAGGCTTGAACCTACCTCTCCTGTAACCTGCATTGCAGGTAGATTCTTTACCAGTGAGCCACCTCTTGGACGTAATGAGTGAATTTGCCTGATGATAGGAATTTTGGTCAGTTACTTTGGTCACAATAAAGATATAAAACAAATTATTACATAATATAGTTTGTAGTTGTTAAATGCATGCATATTCACATTAATATGTTTATATATATGTTACATGTGTATGTATCCATATATTTCATTATTACATATAAGAACACATAATATTTAATGTATCAATATGATTATAGAATTGAATTATCTTTAGAAAATCAATGATCAATCACTTTTTTGCTTTCCAAAACATGCAATCAGATCTGTCATAAAAACCTAATACCTAGTTTAACCAAACAAAAAGAATGATGTAAGAATTAATGATATCTTTACATATCATTGAAAGTTCATTTTTCCCCAAATCTCCTTAATGTTAGAAAATTAATTGTGCATCACAGTTAAAGTCAGTTATTATGTTTTAAAATGCTCTGTGTGAGCAAAGCCACTAACAGTGGAAGGGGCTGTGGAACTACCTGCTCAGAAGAATAATTGTCTTTGTATTAATAGTTGGCATAATAATAATAATGTGACTACTTATGGTAGCATTTATCTGTTATCTCTAGGGACATTTTATTTCTGGAATAGACTTATTTTTTCATGTAATAATTTTAAAATATAAGAAAAGTAGATTAATTGGGAAAATATAAGTATAAATACTGACTGGCAATAGAAAATTATGATAATTTATTTATCATAATTATTAACAACATTTACTGTTAAGCTTATTAAAGAGAGTATTTCCGTCTCACAATCTAATAAAAGTAAGTTTCATTAGACTTTTACAAATAGACTTTTATCTTATATTTCCATAAAATATCATGAAGAATGAGCAGAATCAAGAAAATCAAATTGGCCCTTGAAAAGTCATATGATACAGTTGTCATGTAATATATGCTAATTTTTGCTCTATATTTACAACATTTTCTTCATTCATGCATTTGTCAATGGACATTTTAGTTGTGGTACATATACACATGGAATATTACTCAGCCATTAAAATGAACAAAATTGAGTCATGTGTAGAGATGTGCATGTCAGGAAGCAACAGTTAGAACTGGACATGGAACAACAGATGGGTTCAAAACAGGAAAAGGAGTATGTCAAGGCTGTATATTGTCACCGTGCTTATTTAACTTATATGCAGAGTACATCATGAGAAACCTTGGACTGGATGAAGCACAAGCTGGAATCAAGATTGCTGGGAGAAATATCAATAACCTCAGATATGCAGATGACACCACCCTTATGGCAGAAAGTGAAGAAGAACTAAAGAGCCCCTTGATGAAAGTAAAAGAGGAGAGTGAAAAAGTTGGCTTAAAGCTCAACATTCAGAAAACTAAGATCATGGCATCTGGTCCCATCACCTCATGGCAAATAGATGGGGAAACAGTAGAAACAGTGGCTGACTTTATTTTTCTGGGCTCCAAAATCACTGCAGATGGTGACTGCAGCCATGAAATTAAAAGATGCTTACTCCTTGGAAGGAAAGGTATGACCAACTTAGCATATTAAAAAAGCAGAGACGTTACTTTGCCGACAAAAGTCTGTCTAATCAAGGATATTATTTTTCCAGTAGTCATGTATGGATGTGAGAGTTGGACTATAAAGAAAGCTGAGCACCAAAGAATTGATGCTTTTGAACTGTGGTGTTGGATAAGACTCTTGAAAATCCCTTGGACTGCAAGAAGATCCAACCAGTCCATCCTAAAGGAGATCAGTCCTGGATGTTCATTGGAAGCATTGATGCTGATGCTGAAACTCCAATACTTTGGCCACCTGATGATTCAAAGAGCTGACTCGTTTGAAGAGACCTTGATGCTGGGAGGGATTGGGGGCAGGAGGAGAAGGCGACGACAGAGGATGAGATGGTTGGATGGCATCAGTAACTCAATGGCCATGAGTTTGGGTGAACTCCATGAGTTGGTGATGGACAGGGAGGCCTGGAGTGCTGCAGTTCATAGGGTTGCAAAAAGTTGGACACGACTGAGCAACTGAACTGAGCTGAACTGACTGAGATGGACCTGATGAACCTACTTGCAGGGCAGAGATAGAGATGCAGATATAGAGAACAGATATGCGGACACCAAGCAAGTGGTGAAGTGGTCATGGAATGATTTGAGAGATTGAGATATATATAGTGCTATGTGTAAAATAGCTAGTGTGAACCTGTGGCATAGCACAGGGAACTCAGCTCGGTGTTCTGTGGTTTTGACCTACAAGAGTGAAACGGTGGGAGTGAAAGAGAGGTCCAAGAGGGGATTTGTGTATACATGTACCTAATTCACCTTATTGTACAGCAGAAACTAACACAACATTGTGAAGCAACTATATCCCAATTAATTATATATATATATCATAACTATATATTTTTGAAATTTATTGATGTGTGGTTTAGAAATTAAGACATTTTATTCTAAGGCTAGGGATATTACAGTAGAAGAGAAGAACAAAGCACACATTTCTAAAAAATCAGTGGAGAAATGTGCATTTAAATCAGCAAGGGTGGGCTAGTGTCAGGCAAGTAAACTACATTTTGAATATATGTAGAGATATGTATAAAATCTAAGGGTCTATGACAGAATCTGTTGGGTTTATCAGCCAATATGTGTGGGAGTGACATGATATGAAAATGTAAGACTATAGGGCTTCTCTGGTAGCTCAGATGGTAAAGAACCCACCTGCCAGTGCAGGAGATATAAGAGTCAAGAGTTCGATTCCTCGGTCAGGAAGGCCCATGAAAAGGAGGTGACAACCCACTAACCTACTCCGTTATTCTTGCCTGGGAAATCACATGGACATAGGAGCCTGACGAGATCCATGGGGTTGCAAAGAGGCGTACATGACTGAGTGCACATGTGCACATATGCGCACACACACACACATAGTGTTATAACTGTAGGGTCTTGGTACATCTGGTCTTACATCTTTCTTCTTAATTATTATGTCAAGTTAAAATGTCAACAAATATTCACAGTCTCACTCGGATTTCAACATTCACTTGATTAGTTAGGTACTATAATGACAGATATGTGAATGAATTATGGATACAGTGGTTTATGCTAATTACATGACAAAACAAAAAAGTGCTGGCACATACTTCTCCAGTTGATCTTCTCCATATGCATGGGTCCAGGAGACTAGATGTTCCAGAAGATGCAAGTAGTTTTCTGTGTTACTATGTGGAACAAAGACTGCAGCCTAATTGTGGTGGATGGGTAGCATGAAGTATAAATCTTTGTTTTGTTGAGTCACTGCAATTTTTTTTAACTGAAGCACAAACTTATCTTTTAATCAAAAAATACAGTAAGTCCTCAACATACGAATGAGTTCCATTCTGAGAATATGTTAGTAAGTAAAAAAAAAAAAAAAATTAGCCTAGGTACCCAACTAACACAATCATCTATATTCAGTTCTGTTCAATCGCTCAGTCATGTCTTACTCTTTGCAGCCCCATGAATAGCAGAACGCCAGGCCTCCCTGTCCATCACCAACTCTCGGAGTATACTCAAACTCATGCCCATCGAGTCGGTGATGCTATCCAGCCATCTCATCGTCTGTCGTCCCCTTCTCCTCCTGTCCCCAATCCTCCCCCAGCATCAAGGTCTTTTCCAATTATTCAACTTTTCGCATGAGGTGGCCAAAGTACTGGAGTTTCAGCTTCAGCATCAGTCCTTCCAATGAATACCCAGGACTGATCTCCTTTAGGATGGACTGGATGGATCTCGTTGCAGTCCAAGGGGCTCTCAAGAGTCTTCTTCAACACCACAGTTCAAAAGCATCAATTTTTTGGCACTCAGCTTTCTTCACAGTCCAACTCTCACATCCATACATGACCACTGGAAAAACCATAGCCTTGATCAGACAGACCTTTGTTGGCAAAGTAATGTCTCTGCTTTTTAATATGCTATCTAGGTTGCTCATAACTTTCCTTCCAAGGAGTAAGTGTCTTTTAATTTCATGGCTGCAGTCATCATCTGCAGTGATTTTGGATCCAAAAAAATAAAGTCTGACACTGTTTCCACTGTCTCCCCATCTATTTCCCATGAGGTGATGGGACCAGATGCCATGATCTTAGTTTTCTGAATGTTGAGCTTTAAGCCAACTTTTTCACTCTCTGCTTTCACTTTCATCAAGAGGCTCTTTAGTTCTTCTTCACTTTCTGCCATAAGGGTGGTGTCATCTGCATATCTGAGGTTATTGATACTTCTCCTGGCAATCTTGATTCCAGCTTGTGCTTCTTCCAGGCCAGCATTTCTCATGATATACTCTGCATATACATTAAATAAGCACAGTGACAATATACAGCCTTGACAAACTCCTTTTCCTGTTTTGAACCCATCTGTTGTTCCATGTCCAGTTCTAACTGTTATAGTACTGTACTGTTAATATGATAGAATTATAATATTGTTTACATAAATAATACATTAAAAAACAAACAAAAAAATAATCTTACTGCCCAGTACCTTGAAATGTACAGTGATATATTACAACAGCTGGCATCTAGGGGTTGGCATGGAGTTTACTGTCAAGATGAGTTATTTACTAGAGGAGGGAGAGGAGATGGGAGGTGGTAGAGCTGAAGGATTGTCAGCAAAGGGAAATGGAGGACAAGTTGTAATTTCACACCTACCTGATGATGATGGCACTGGTTCTGGTGCCATCTGGATTCTGGTTCTGGTTTCTTGCTGGATTCAATTTTATCTACCCTCTTGAAAGAATGACCCAGTGCTATCTAGGTGGTATCTCATTTTTTCTCAACATGGATGACATGGTAGCTCCGGATTGCATTCTGAATGACTGTTACAACCTTTGTGAACCATTTACTTTTATGCCCTATGCATTGAAAACTAACAGGGCCTCCTCAAATAAAGAAAACCCCCATGTCATTTTCTGTGTCATGAATATCTTTGGTTCTTCAGCTACTTCGCCTTCCTCTTGTTTCTCTTTGACCTTTCCCTGGGCCTCCAATTCCACCAGATGTTCTTGTTGGTGTTGTAGTAAATAAGCTCCTTCATAGTAAGCTTCGCATATTGCATAGCAAGGAGTTCAGTGAAGGCATCTTCTTGCAGATCTAATTCCATCTTCTCACTGAAGGTCAGTAAATTGTTGAACACCTCTTTGGGCTCCTCACCCACTTTCTCAAATCCATGAAAATTGTGAAAAAAGGAAAAGAAAAAAAAAAATAAACTGGGCAAGTCTTCTTTCAAAACCCATTCATGGTGACAACCATAACCTCACATCAAGCAAAGTCAGTGTATTTTATGGCCTTGTAGATTTATAGTCCTTCCAAAATTGTCACAAGGTTGTTCCTGATTCAACACTTACCTTTACTGTTTGATGATAAGTTTGATGTAAATAGCACTTATTGAAAGTCACTGTACCCCCCTTATTCATAGGTTGGATGAGTTATCCATTATTTGGTAGCAGAAACACTACTTTGACATTATGATGAAAATCATCCATGAATGTGGTGTGGCATGAAACACTGTTGAGCAGTGAAAGAATATTGAATGGGACATAATTCTCCAAGCAATATTTCTTTACCTCCAGGATAAAGTAGTGGAAAAAACAGTCTTGGAAAATGGTCTGAGTAACCCAGGCTTTAGGGATACGCTTCCCACAACAAGAGGAGAGTCTTTAACTAGACTTTTCAGTGCTCTTGGGTTCTCTGCATGATAAACTAAGAGAGGCTTCCACTTCATATCACCAGAAATATTGCCACCAAACAGCAGAGTTAACTTATCCTTTGCTGCTTAATAGACTGGCATGAACTTTTCCTCTTTACTGATGTGACTTTGGTCTGGCATTCACTTCCAGTGCAGTCCTGTCTCAGGCATATTAAAAACCCACTCAGGTAAATACATGCCTTCATCGAAAATTTCTTTTATTTTTTATTTATTTTTTAATTGAAGGATAATTGCTTCACAGAATTTTGTTGTTTTTTGTCAAACATCAACATGAATCAGCCACAGGCATACATATGTTCCCTCCCTCTGGAAACTCCCTCCCGTCTCCCTCCGCATCCCACCCCTCTAGGTTGGTACAGAGCCACTGTTTGAGTTTCCTTAGCCATACAGCAAATTCTCATTGGGTATCTATTTTACATATGCTAATGCAAGTTTCCATGTTACTCTTTCCATACATCTCATCTTCTCCTCCCCATCTCCAGTGATCTTAATGTTGTTCTCTATGTCTCTTTCTCCATTGCTGCCCTTCAAATAAATTCATCAGTACCAAATTCCATGGGTTTCCCTGGTGACTCAGATGGTAAATAGCCTGCCTGCAATACAGGAGACCTGGGTTCCATCCCTGGGTCAGGAAGGTCCCCTGGAGAAGGAAATGGCAACCCACTCCAGTATTCTTGCCTGGAAAATCCCATGGACAGAGGAGCCTTTTGGGCTACATCCCATGGGGTCACAAACCATCAGACATGACTGAGCAACTAACACACACACACACACACACACACACACACACCATCATCATCATCATCATCATCATCATCTTTTTAGAGTCCCTATATATTCATTAGTATATGACATTTTTCTTCCTTTTTCTGACTTACTTCACTCTGTATAATAAGCTCTAAGGTCATCCACCTCATTAGGACTGACTCAAATGTGTTCCTTTTTATGATTGAATAGTTTTCTATTTTATATATGTACCACAGCTTCTTTAACCACTCATCTGTTGATGGATGTCTAAATTGCTTCCATGTTCTAGCTTTTGTGAATAGTGCTGCAATGAACATTAGGGCACATGTGTATTTTTCAATTTTGGTTTCCTAAAGGTATGTGCTTACAAGTGGGATTGCTGGTTCATATGGTGGTTTTATTTCTAGTTTTTAAAGAAATCTCCATACCATCTTCAATAGTGACTGTATCAGTTTACATTTCCACCAACAGTACAAGAGTGTTCCCTTTTCTCCACACCCTCTCCAGCTTTTATTGTTTGTAGACTTTTTGATGATGAGCATTCTGACTGCTATCAGATGATATCTCATTGTAATTTTGATTTGCATTTCTCTAATAATGAGTATTTTTGAACATCTTTTCATGCGCTTGCTAGCCATCTGTATGTCTTCACTGGAGAAAAGCCTGTTTAAATCTTTCCCCACTTTTTGATGGGGTTGTTTGTTTTTCTGGTATTGACTTGTATGAGATACTGCATATTTTGAAAATTAATCCTTTGTCAGTTGTTTCACTTGCTATTATATTCTCGCATTCTGACAGTTGTATTTCCACCTTGTTTATAGTTTCCTTCACTGTGCAAAAGTTTTTAAGTTTAATTAGGTCCCACTTGTTTAGTTTTGTTTTTATTTCCATTATTCTAGGAGGTGGGTCTTAGAGGATCTTTTTGATTTATGTCATCAAGTGCCCTGCTTATGCTTTTCTCTAAGAATTTTATAGTTTCTGGTCTTACACTTAGATCTTTAATCGATTTTGAGTTTATCTTTGTGCATGGTGTTAAGAAGCATTCTAATTTCATTCTTTTATGTACAGTTTCCCAGTTTCCCCAGCAAAATTTATTGAAGAGGCTGTCTTTGCCTCATTGTATATCCTTGGCTCCTTTGTCAAAAATAAGATACTCATATGTATGTGGGTTTATTTCTGTGCTCTCTATTTTGTTCCATTGGTCTACATTTCTGTTTTTGTTCCAATACCGTACTGTCTTGATGACTGTAGCTTTGTAGTAAGATCTGAAGTCAGAAAAGTTTATTCCTCCAGCTCCTTCTTTCTCAAGACCACTATTTGGATTTGTGTGTGTGTGTGTGTGTGTGTGTGTGTGTCTTTCCATAAGAATTGTGATATTTTTTGTTTTAGTTTTGTGAAAAATGCCATTGGTAACTTGATAGGGATTACATTGAACCTGTAGATTGCATTTGGTAGTATAGTCATTTTCACAATATTGATTCTTCCAATCCAGGAGCACCCATTTATATCATCTTTAATTTCTTTCATCAGTGTCTTAGAGTTTTCTATATACAGTTTTTGTCTCCTTAGGTAGCTTTATTCCTAAATATTTTATTATTTTGTTGCAATGACAAATTGGATTGATTCCTTAATTTCTTTTTCTGAGTTTTCATTGTTAGTATATAGGAATGGAAGTGATTTCCATGTATTGATTTTGAATTCTGTGACTTTGCTAAATTCACTGATTAGCTCTAGTAATTTTCTGATAGTATCTTTAGAGTTTCCTATGTATAGTATCATGTCATCTACAAACAGTGAGAGTTTACTTCTTTCCCAATCTGGATTCCTTTAATTTCTTTTCTTCTCTGATTGCCATAGCTAGGACTTCCAATACTGTGTTGAATAATAGTCATGAAAGTGGACACCCTTGCCTGGTTCCTGATCTTAGAGGAAATAATTTTAGTTTTTCACCATTGAGAAAAATGTTTGCTTTGGGTTTCTCATACATGGACTTTACTATGTTGAGGTAGGTTCCTTCTATGCCCATTTTTAGGGAGATTTTTGATCATAGTTTTGATTTCAGTGCTTGTAATTGGGTTGCTTATACTTTCTATTTATTCCTGGTCAGTCTTGGAAGATTGAACTTTTCTAAGAATCTGTTCATTTCTTCCAGGTTATCCATTTTACTGACATATAGTTGCACAAAGTAGTCTCTTATAATCCTTTGTATTTCTGCATTATCTATTGTAAACTCTCCTTTTTTGATTCTAATTTTGTTGATTTGATTCTTCTCTCTTTTTTTTCTTGATGAGTTGTTAAAAGTTTGTCTATTCTGTCTATCTTCTCAAAGAACCAGCTTTCAGTTTTACTAATCTTTAAAATTGTTTCTTTCATTTTTTTTTTTTTTTCATTTATTTTTGCTCTGATCTTTATGCTTTCTTTCCTTCTGCTAACTTTGGGGTTTCTTTGTTCTTTTTGCAGTTGTTTTAGGTGTAAACTTAGGTTATCTATTCGATGTTATTTTTGTTCCTTGAGGTAGAATTGTATTGCTATGAACTTCCCTCTTATAACTGCTTTTTCTTGCATCCCATAGGTTTTGAGTTATTGTGTTTTCATTGTTATTTATTTCTAGAAATTTTTTGATTTCCCTTTTGATTTCTTCAGTAACCTGTTCATAATTTAGAAACGTGTTATTTAGTCTCCATGTGTTTGTGATTTTTACAGTTTGTTTGTTTGTTTTTTCTTTGTAATTTATATCTGGTCTCATAGCATTGTGGTCAGAAATGATGCTTGATACCATTTCAATGTTCTTAAATTTACTGATTTGATTTGTGACCCAGGATGTTGTCTATCCTGGAGAATATTCTCTGTGCACTTGAGAAGATGTATTCTTCTGCATTTGGATTGAATGCCCTAATGATATCAATGAGATCCATCTGGCCTAATATGGTATTTAAAACGAGTTTTCTTATTAATTTTCTGTTTTGATGATCTCTCCAATGATGTAATTGGGGTGTTTAAGTCTCCTACTATTATTGTGTTACTGTCAGTTTCCCCTTTTATGTCTGTTAGTGTTTGTCTTCTGTATTGAGGTGCTCTTATTTTGGGTACATAGATTTTTACAAATGTTGTATCTTCCTCTTGGAATGATCCCTTGATCATTATGTAGAGTCCTTCCTTCTCTCTTGTAATATTCATTACTTTAAGGACTGTTTTGTCTGATGTGAGGATTGCTATGCCAGCTTTCTTTTGAATTCCATATGCATGAAATATATTTTTCCATCCTCTTACTTTCAGTCTGTATGTGTCTTTAGGTATGAAGTGTGTTTCTTGTAGACAGCATATATATATGGATCTTTTTTCTGTGTCCATTCAGCCAGTCTGTTTCTTTGGGTTTGAGCATTAATCCATTTAACTTACAGTAGTTATTGATATATATGTGTTCCTATTGCAATTTTCTTAAATGTTTTGGGTTCATTTTTGTATATCTTTTTCTACTCTTGTATTTCCTGACTATATAAGTCCCTTAAACATTTTTTGTAAAGTAGTTTTGTGGTAATACATTCTCTTAACTTTTGCTTGTGTGCAAAATTTTTGATTTCTCTATCAATTTTGAATGAGATCCTTGCTGGGTAGAGTAATTTTGGTTGTAGATTATTTTTTTTTTCCCCTGTCAGTACTTTAAATGTATCCTTCCATTCTCTTCTGGCCTTCAGAGTTTCTGCTGAAAGGTCTGTTAAACAGATTGGGTTTCCCTTGTATGTTTCTTGTTGATTTCATCTTACTGCTTTTAATATTATTTCTTTATGGTTAATCTTTGTTAGTTTGATTAGCTGTGATTGGTGTATTTCTCCTTGGTTTTATACTGTATGGGACTCTGTGCTTTTTGAAATTGATTGTCTATTTCCTTAATCATGTTGAGGAAATTTTCAACTATAATATCTTAAAAAATTTACTTACACCCTTTCTTTTTCTCCTTTCCTTCTGGGACCCCAGAAGGAAATTCAAATGTTGGTGCATTAATATTGTCCCAAATGACTGAGACTATCCTCAGTTCTTTTCATTCTTTTTACTTTATTCTGCTCTTCAGCAGTTATTTCTCCCATCTATCTTCCAGTTCACTAATCCTTTCTTCTGTTTCAGATATTCTGCTATTGATTCCTTCTAGAGTATTTCTAATTTCAGCAATTGTGTTGTTTGTCTCTGAATGTTTGTTCTTTAATTTCTCTAGGTCTTTGTTAATTGATTCTTGTATTTTCTCCATTATATTTTCAAGGTTTTGGATAATCTTTACTATCATTATTCTGAATTCTTTTTCAGGCAATTTACCTATTTACTCTTCATTTATTTGGACTCGTGTCTTTCTAGGATTTTCCTTCATTTGTGCAGTACTCCTCTACCTTTTTATTTTATTAAAAAAACAAACAAAAACAAACAAACAAACAAACAAACAAAAAACACTTTGAGGTCTCCTTTTCCCAAGCTTCAGGGTTGAATTCTTTCTTCCATTTGGTCTCTGCCCTTACAAGGTTTATCCAGTGGTTTGTGTAAGCTTCATGTAGGGTGGGATAAAGTGAATGTTTTGTTTGTTTTCCCCTCTGATGGTCAGAGCTGAGTGAAGTGGTGATCTTGTCTGCTGATGATTGGGTTTGTATTTTTGTCTTGCTTGATGTTTGGATGAAGCATCCTGCACAGGGTGCTACTGGCAGTTGGGTGATGGCAGGTCTTGTATTCAAGTGGCTGCCTTTGTGGGAGTTCTCATTATTTGATACTCCCTAGGATTAGGAGTTCTCTGGTAGTCTACAGTCTTGGAATCAGCACTCCCACTCCAAAGACTCAGGCAGGGCTTGATCTCTGCTCAGTAATGGAGATTCCACAGTTGGTTTATTATGGCATTAAATGAGATTAAAACAAATATACAAAAATGAGAAACTGAAGATGCACCCCAGACAAATGGCAATTACAAAATCAGGCAAAAAATAGCTAAAATAATGGAATATATACACATATATATACACCCATAAGCAAAATGAAAGCAGTACAAAAAAATTAAAGTACAATAGATTTACCTGGTAAAGAAAAGGAATAAAAAATGATATCCACCAGTTAGGAACAAAAATAACTAAAGCACAAACTGGAAAACAAAACCAATGCAAGGTACCAACTGGAGAATAAAGTAACTAAAACAAAGCAAACAAATATGTTGAGGAAAAGAAAGTAAAGAAAAAAGAATAGAAATGCAAAGTTAAATAAAGGTAGATAAAGAAAATTTATATATATTAAAGATTAATCCCAGTGGGAAAACAGTAGGAAAAGTAAACAAAGGAATAAATATATAAAAGATAATAAATTTTAAAAATTTGAAAATTGAAATTTAAAAAAAAGAGAAAAAGAAACAAAAGAAAAGGGGAAAACAAAACAAAACACAGGACAGCAAAAGGCCGATATAGAGGGAGAAATATATAACAGAATGGATGAGAAAGTTGTGGTACCTATACACAATGGAATACTCAGTTCAGTTCAGTTGCTCAGTCATGTCTGACTCTTTGTGACCCCATGAATCGCAGCACGCTAGGCCTTCCTGTTCATCACCAACTCCCAGAGTTTACTCAAACTCATGTCCATAGAGTTGGTGATGCCATCCAACCATCTCATTCTCTGTCGCCCCCTTCTCCTCCTGCCCCCAATCCCTCCTAGCACCAAGGTCTTTTCCAATGAGTCAACTCTTCGTATAAGGTGGCCAAAGTATTGGAGTTTCAGCTTCAGCATCAGTCCTTCCGATGGATTATTACTCAGCTATTAAAAGGAATGCATTTGAGTCAGTTCTAATGAGGTGGATGAAATTGGAGCCTATTATGGAGTGAAATAAGTCAGAAAGAAAAACACCAATACAGTATATTGATGCATATATATGCAAATTAGAAATATGGAACAACAACCCTATATCCAAGACAGCAAAAGAGACACAGATAAAAAGAGTAGACTTTTGGACTCTGTGGGAGAAAGCAAGGGTGGGATGAAATGGGAGAATAACATTGAAATGTATGTATTACCATATGTGAAATAGATGCCAGTCCAAGTTCAATGCATGAAACAGGGCACTCAAAGCCAGTGTGGTGCGATAACCCAGAGGGATGGGATGGGGGAGCCAGTGGGAATGTGATTTGAAATGGGATGATACATGTACACCTGTGACTGATTCATATCTGTGTATGGCAAAAACCACCACAATGTTATAAAATAATTAGCCTGCAATTAAAATAAATATATATATTTTTAAAGGAGTGATATGAGCAAGTGGGAAACTCTGGCAAACTAGAGAATACGATTATGATATTTAAAAAATCCATGGCTGATTCATGTCAATGTATGACAAAAACCACTACAATATTGTAAAGTAATTAGCCTCCAACTAATACAAATAAATGAAAAAAGAAAAAAAAAAAAAGCAAAGCTCCTATTCAGCTCCACTAGATCTTTAGTATGTGGAAACAATGCCAACTCTTCTGATTTGTAAAAAGCTGCCCTAAATCTAGATTTCCATTTGAAATTCTTCAACTTTTGAAAGTTTGATATCTAATTCATATATTTTAAAACATGTGCAGGTCAAACTTGAAAGTCCCCAGTTTGAGGCCTCTCAATTACAGTAAGTCCTCTTCATATGAACCTTCAAGATGCAAACTTTCAAAGATGTGAGTGTGTGTTCCATCAACATCAGACAAGAGTGAAATTGCAGCTTACTCTCCATCTCCTACTGCTGACAACCCTTCAGCTCTACCATCTTCCACTTTCTCTCCCTCCTCCTGTCAATAACTCTTCTTGCCTGACATTCCAGCCTCTGCATGCCAGCTGCTGTGCTACACTACTGTACTTTTCAAGGTAGTGTACTATGAGATTAAAAAATATATATATTTTCTTTAAAAACAAAGAAAAATAAATTTAAAATATGATTTAAAAAAATCTCCAAAGCTTAAATAGATTTAATAGTACTTTAATAAAATAATAAAATTGACAACTACAGCAACAGAGGGGAAGAAAGAAAAAGAAAAAAAAATCCAGAAGAAAATAGAGAGCAAGTCAAAATATAAGAATAATAAATGTTTTTCTTAAGTCTCTGCTGTCAGTGTCCTTTCCCTCACTGGGAATCACAGTCCACCTTGCCTCCCTAGGATGCCCTTCAACACTGTGCTGGTCTCTGAACCTGCTGTGGGGGCAGCTCAGATTCTAATTTGGTTCTACTCCTATGTGTTTTTGCCTCCAATATCCACAGCTGTCAGAACCAGTGTGTTTTCTTTTGTGAGAATTCTCAATGTCCTTTTATATATTCCATAGACATATTCTGCCTAGTTAATCCTGTGGATTTAATCTACAGCTTTTATAGTTGGTGGAAAGGTTTGGGTTCTCTTCCTTAGCCACACTGCCCCTGGGTTTCAATTGTGGTTTTATTTCCACCTCTGCATGTGGGTCGTCCACTGGGGTTTGCTCCTGAGACTGCCCTGGAGAACTTGGGTCTGGCCCAGTGAGTGCCGGGTGTGGAGTTGGTGTAGCTGCTTGGGTTGCAGGGGTTCTGGTAGCACCAGGCACTCAGGGAAGTTGGTGGCTGGGGCAGAAAGAAATGTGGTGCCCCAGAAGGGTATGGAAACCCACTCCAGGATTCTTGCCTGGTGAAACCCCCGGACAGAGAAGCATAGCAGGCCACAGTCCACAGGGTCACAAAGAGTAGGATGCAACTGAAGCGATCCCACGGGCATAGACTCGGGCCTTTTTCTAGCGTGTGGCAGCTCTACCCCGGTGAGGATTGAGCATGAAGGCGGCGCAGCTGCTTGGATTGCGGGGACCCTGGCTGCGCCAAGTATCCAGGGACGTGGACTGCCTCTGCTACAGGAGCTATTGACCATCAGAGTCTTTTTTTAGCCCCTGGAAGCTGGCAACCAAAAGGCCATTTTGGCTAGTCCTTCTCCCTTGCTCCACCCATTCAGGCACTTAGAAGGCTCCCCTGACTGGGGTCCTTCCCTGTTACTCAGCACATCAGGCACATGAAGGGCCCCCCTGATTGGGGGCCTACTCTGGTGTTTGGCACCTCAGATGCGTGTAGGGCCAGCCTCTCTATTGTTCAGGTGCCAGTGCTGGAGGGAGGGGAAGGAGAGGCTATGATGATGGCTCTACCCACTATGAATGACTCAGCAGCATCGCCTTGCTTCCATGGCTGCCTGGCTTTCCTGCATGGGCATTTCCCATCACAATCTCCTCGCTCATGTCTCCTCCGCTGTCTCCCCGCAGTCAAAAGCAGACCTCTCCCTGGGATTGCTCTGCAATCCCTGAGCTCCAGCTCCCAGCCTCTGTGCCTTTTTAGGCGACCCGCACCCCTGTCCAAGGCATGTATGGTGGCGGCAAAGATTGTATGATTCTCATTCCATTTAGGCTGTCGCAGATCAGCTGCTTCACTTTCAGTCTCAAAGATTCTCTTTTGACCCAAACTATTGTCCCGATGTGGGGATTGGACCCCTGCTTCAGTTCCCCCACCTGCTGAGGGCTAATCCCTTCCTACTAACTCTCCTATTTCCTCCCAGTTCCTATGTCCTATCGAGTTTTACATGGTACCATGTATTATTTTCCAGGTGTCAGGTACTCCTGCCCGCTCTCGGCTGGTGTTCTTCTGCAAGCACCTCTGTGCCTGAATGTGTATTTCTAATGTATCTGTGGAGAGAGATGTACTCCACATTCACCAGCTTCTCCACCATCTTCCTCCATGATCCATCAATCATTTCTTGAAGCATTTTAGGAAATCCCTGAGCAGCTACCACATCTGCACTTGTCACTTTTCCATTGTCAAGGTTGACTCTAGCTGTGAAGTGATGAAACCAGCTGTGGCTGACATTATAAGATGCTCCCTCTGATTCTTCATTGTTTCTTCTTCAAGTTTTAATAAAGGATTTTAGCTTTCTCTCGAATCAGCATTAAGCTGAGCAGGACTTGACACTGATGCTGATCCTGCATCCACATGCTGAGAAGTTCTCCATCTCCTCCATCACTTTTCCACACTTCAACATCGTTTTTGACATCTTTGGCACAGCAGGTTTCACGTGTTCCATGATCTTGTCCTTCCTTTTTAGAATCAGGCAAATAGTTGGATGATTCATGTTATAAGAAAGAGTGATGTCTACCATCTTTTTTCCTTGCTCCACTCTCTCAATTACTTTCACTTTTGTTTTCATTGTTATTCGTTGGTACTTCTTAGCAGCACCAGCTGCATCACTGCTGCTTTTATGCTTGCTTCTGGACATCCTAGGCTTGAAATACAGATACTATATTCTATACAGCACAGTACAGTAAAAAACACAGAGGCAGAACCACTTTTAAAGGATGCAGGCACATGACAATATACACCAGATGTGTAAACTAATATACATGATTAGACACCCAAATACAAGTTTGTATCTTTGAAAGTTCATAACTTGAAAGTTTGTATGTGGGAGACTTAGTGTAAAGATGAAGAAATGGTGATAAGGAGAAATAAAATTATAACTTTTTCTGTCTAGTTAGTAAATTACCAAGAAAATGTTTTCAAGGACAACTTTAGATAATTTCTTCACATAAAATAATATTTTACCTGATATTTTTAAGAATGCAAATTTCGTAAAATCAAATAATATCTTTGCCATTCACAGATGATATACTATAATGCCTTTTTGGTTCATTCTTTGGAACATCTTTGGAGTTCAACTGACTTTTTACCAAATTTTCTTCCAAAACTTTGTTTTCAGTCATTTTTTTTTAAAAGATCTCTTGGATTCTGTTTTTTTGAGAAAATAGAAAAATGATTAGGTCATAGTGTCTGTAAGAAATCAGAAATGTGTTTGTTATTAATGAATCATTTATAGAAGGTATGAATTGTACTCTTGTCACTTAAAACATCAGATGCATATTCTTTGCAAAATATGAGAATATTGAAGGTACTCATAACAATGGTACTGGAGTCAAATGATTTCATAAATATTTGCTATAGTTTTCTACTATGTCCAAAATAAATGACTTTTGAAAATAATAGTTGAACTGAGGCTAAGGCATTTAATCATTTTGAAAACCTATTTATTGTGTACATATCACATAACAGTAGAAATGATTTCTATTATAACACAAACCAAAACACAATTAAAAACAAATAGTTTTCTTCACTGTGAGTCTGAAATCCTTGCTACCCTTTCATTTCTTGAATCATCTTCTCATGCAGGTGGTGAATTGTGCAGGGCTCGTGTATGAGAAAAATTACTGGGATCCCCTGCAGCCTGCAATTCAAGCAATCTCATATCCTTGAAAAGACAGTGAAAATGAATTCCGTGATAAAACCTATTCCTGGGAATTGGAGGTGACAATTGTAGGCTACACAAATGGTTGCTGCTTTCTTTGGAGAATCAGGGTGGGAGGTATTCTGCATGCCTTCAATGAGAGTTAACCTGCATGTCTCGATTTTGTAATGCAAAATAATACCTAGATAAACAGGGTCTTAAAGTAAAGAATGGATATAATTTCTATGTAAATTGGATATCTCTGATGGATATCTATCTCATGTCATTTGGTATGTATAATTAAGTTATTATGTATTGAGCAATAATGAGGGAGGTGATCAATAGAGATAGATGTCCTGTGCTTTATCTAAAACTTGTCTATAAATAGATATAAGTTGAATAGGAAGTTCTCATCAAACACTGTTTGATGACTGCTATAAAAGCAAAGAATATCCTGCTACACACATACAAAAGTGAGCATTTTGAAGGTTTGCTGCATTGAAGACATTGTGGATCTCATTTAAAAATATCCCTTAATGATTTCAAGGTTCAACAAAAGCAAAATAAGCAGATAACTCACAAAGTTTTCTTAAAGATTCCACTTGTGCCTTGTGACTGGTGGAATTCGAAGTATTCATAAGAATTTCTTCATTCCTCAAAAAGCTTTTAGATTTGGCAGAAATTAATTTGTAATTTAAATTAGAGATAAAGTTTCATGACACAAAATTCTGAATGTTCTTCTTATCAGCATACTTGATAGTGAATAAAAATTTAGGTATATTTTTCCTTTAAAATCTTATGCTGTCAGTTCTTTCCTTTTATGTAAGAGTTGTCCCTCACACCTTTTGTCAAATTTGGGTTGACATTTTTAAAAAAATGACTCTATAATGAAATTACAATTGTAAATATCTTAATTTTTAGTATCGTGTGTAGGAGTTTAAAAATACACAATTGAAATACAGATTCCTATTTTGATATATACTGAACTAATTTCCCCCCAGGGATCCCCAGATGGCACAGTGGTAAAAAAAAAAATCTGCCTGTTAATGCAGGAGACACAAATGTGTGGATTTGATCCCTGGTTTTGAGAAGATTCTCTGGCGTAGGAAATGGCAATGCACTCAAATATCCTTGTTTGGAAAATTTCATGGATAGAGGAATCTGGTGAGCTACAGTCAATGGGGTTGCAGAATTGGATATGACTGAGCACTCATGCACCAGACTCATTTCTATAGTTTTCCCATATATGATGTCATTAGGTCCAGTGAGTCTAATATTGAACATTTGAGAAAACAGTGAATAAACCCAGATCTCACTCCATTTGCCCACAACTTCTTCACTATTTGCCTGCATGTTAGTTGTTTTGTTCAGTCTCTCAGTCATGTATGACTATTTGCAACCCCATGAACTGCAGCACACCAGGCTTACCTATCCTTCACTATCTCCCTGAGTTTGCTCACATTCATGTCCGTTGAGTCTCTGATCCCATTCAACCTTCTCATCCTCTGTCTTCCCCTTCTCCTCCTTTGGTGATCAGTCTTCTTTCTGGTCCAACTCTCACATCCATACACGACTACTGAAAGAACATAGCTTGAACTATATAGACTTTAGTCAGCAAACTGATGCATGTTACGATACTATCCAAATCTCTCCTCACTCCAAGTTCACAATAAAACTCCAGTAGGGGTAGGCAGATTTACAGAGGCAGAATATCATAACAACATATCAGTACATATCAAGAATATTTATAAAATATTATTCCATTAATTAAATTCAATTTATTATGAACTCATTCTATTCCAATGTCTACTAAATACCTCTAAACTTTATCCTCCACTCTCTGGTTTGTCATCTATCTTCTGAACTATTGCCACTGAATTATTAGGGGAAAGAACTAATAATTCTTCTGAACTATTGCCAAGTTAGGACTTTTTCCTAACTATGATTTTGATCACATCATCCCATAACTAAATAATTTTCAAAAAGCAGTGTAATGTGCAAAATTCTCCAAGCAAGGCTTCAACAGTATGTGAACTGAGAAATTCAAGGTGTTCAAGCTGGATTTAGAAAAGGCAGAGGAGCCAGAGATCAAATTGCCAGCATCTGTTGGCTCATAGAAAAAGCAAGAGAGTTCGAGAAAAACAACAACTTCTGCTTTATTGACTACTCCAAGCCTTTGACTGTCTGGATCACAACAAACTGGAAAACTCTTAAAGAGATGGGAATAAGAGACCACCTTGTCTGCCTCCTAAGAAATCTGTGTGCAGGTCAAGAAGCAACAGTTAGAACTGGACATGGAAACAGACTTGTTCCAAATGGGGAAAAGAGTACATTAAGGCTGTATATTGTCACGTTGCTTATTTAACTTTTATGCAGAATACATCATGTGAAATACCGGGCTAGAGGAAGCACAAGCTGGAATCAAGACTGCCAGGAGATATAACCTCAGATATGCAGATAATACCACGCTTATGGCAGAAGGGGAAGAGGAAGTAAAGAGCCTCTGGATGAAAGTCAAAGAGAAGAATTAAAAAGCTGCCTTAAAACTCAACATTCATATAACTAGGATCATGACATCTGGTCCCATCATTTCATGCAAATAGATGGGGAAATAATGGAAACAGTGAAAGACTTTTATTTTCTTGGGCTCCAAAATGCAGATCTAGAATCACTGCAGTCATGTCAGTAAAAGATGCTTGCTCCTTGGAAGAAACACTATGGCTAACCTAGACAGCATATAAAAAGCAGAGACATTACTTTGCCAACAAAGGTCTGTATAGTCAAAGCTATGGTTTTTTGAGTAGTCATGTACAGATGTGAGTGTTGGACCATAAAAAAAGCTGAGCACCAGAGAATTGATGCTTTTGAACTGTGCTGTTGGAGAAGACTCTTAAGGGTTCTTTGGACTGCAAGGAAATCCAACCAGTCCATCCTAAAGGAGATCAGTCCTGGGTGTTCATTGGAAGGACTGATGCTGAGGCTGAAGATCCAATACCTTGGCCACGACTTGAAGAACTGACTCATTGGAAAAGACCATGTTGCCGAGAAAGTTGAAGGCAGGAGAATGGGACAACAGAAGATGCGATGATTTGATGGCATTACCGGCTTGATTTACATGAGTTTGAGCAAACTCGGGGAGTTGGTGATGGACAGGGAAGACTGGCACGCTGCTGTCCATGTGGTCTCAAAGAGTCGGACATGGCCAAGAGAATGAACTCAACTGAACATACTGGTGCTCTTTTCTTGTAAAATCTGCCATATGCTGAGGTGGTGGTGTGTGTGTGTGTGTGTGTGTGTTTTTTTCCTTATATATCCAAGAGTACTAAGAATGTTCCCTTTGCCTTCTAACATTACACATTTTCAGATGTGACCAAAAGTCAATGCATTTTCCAGAATCATGTAGAACCCTTCTGGAAAATGCTTCCCCAGCTTTCTCCTCCATTAGGTTCAAAGAGTTATAAGATGGTTGTAAGTGGGAAACCTCTGTTGTTTCCTTATTAGCTGCAGACTCTTTCAGTGCCTCGGACTGACTACATGGAGCCTTATGCCAACCTGCTTTTTAAAATTGACTGTTGCTATGAGTAATCTCTTACCTCATCAGATATTTTGCAGCAAATACAGGTCAGGGTAAAGTTGGAATCCCTAATATATAAAACTGACATTGGCACCTTCATTGTCTATTACTCTTATGTATCTCAAGATTGACTGATGATAATAATTCTTATTTAGAAGTTATATTCTAACATGAAAGAAATGGTCTTATAATATCTAACATAATTTTCTCTGAAAATAATACTAATTTGCGTGAAATATATACATATTTTCTAATATGTATATTAGTAATATGTAGCTATGTTATTGAATTATATATATGTATATGCATATATATATATATGCATGTATATATACATACACAGACAGAGAGAGAGTCAAAGAGACAGAGAAACAGAAAGACAGAGACAGAGAAAGAAAGAGGGAATATCTGATTTGAATGACTCTCCACCATTAAAGGAAGTTTGAAGTTTACAAAGAGTGTGGTAGTTTTGTTACCTAAACTTTAATAAAAGTAGAAATTTAATTGCAGGTTTTATATCATATACAGCCTTAATGGTTGTATTTTAGACATTCTAAATTTCACAGATATGAATTAATTTTCTTCTCATTTGTGTGTTGTTTGCATTTGATTTTTCTAAAATAGAATATGTCTGTGGGGGAGATTTGGCAAAACGACTGCAATTCAATCTAACAAATGATGTCATGATGTTAATGAAGTATTTTATGCAGTACCTGGCAGTTTCAGCATGCATTTCTAGTTCATACAAGGTAACTCATCCAAACAATAGATAGAGCCATCCCAAATATTTTACAACTAAATAGCAATCCAAATAAATCTCTCATATAAAGTCATGTTGTTGAGATATTGGTGAAGTCCAATGCTGTTTTAAAATTAGGTGCATGTTTATAAAAATGCAACAGGCTGAAATGCTTAACAAAAGTCTTCACAGTCTGTTGGTACATATTTAAGATGTAAATACATTTTTGATTTATTAGTTTTCCTAATTTTCTTTCCTTATGGAATATTCTACTTGCCACTGCCATAGTTTTGCTGAGTCAGATTTATGAATAATTCTGATTCACTTTTTCTTCTTATGTGGTTCCATTTACTTAAAGGAAGAAACATATAATTTGATAAAAATTTAAAAAGGAGAATGTTGAAATTCTAATGCTGTTTTATAATGTTGAGACAACTTTTCTATTATTTAACACTTTCTTTAAGGAAGAAATTTTACATTTTACTATGTTTATGAACAATATGACAACAAATTAGAAGGAGTAGTCACCCCTAACATCACTCTACACATCTGAGGGAAACACAGATTGTGACTAGATAGATATTCACTTATATGCTTATGTAATTTATATTTCTCTCTTTTTGTTCATAAATAGCCTATTGTGCATTTTTGAGAGTCTGTTTTTAGAACTGGGATTATTAGAATAAGAAACATTAATCTAAAATTCATATGTATTCTCACCCATCAATTCCTCTAATACATTTTTCATAACACACTCATGTTACAAAGAAAGAAACAAGTTCCTAAAATCATATACCAAGCCCGAACTTGAAGTTCTTTCTATTTTCCCACCTGTACCTGACAGAAAACATCTCTCAAAATAGTGAATTTATTTGTACTTCTTTTCTGTAGGACTAATCACTGGTTGTATCTAAGAAAATCACTTTCTGGGAGTACAAATCTCATAATTTATTACAAATTCAGAAATTCTTATTTTGAGATAATTTTATATTATCAGTATAGTATTTTAACATCTAACCATTAATCACTTTTATAAAAGATGTATTTGGATCATTTTTCAATACTTTTAATAAGTTTTAGTAGCCACAAGCCAGTGAACTATGTTTATCTGTTGTATGTCTTTGTTTGAAGACATGGTATATAAAACGTTTTAGTCTAAATAGTAATGATTTTGGAGCAACTTGACTTGACTAAAGCAATAAATGCTGGAGAGGGTGTGGAGAAAAGGGAACCCTCTTACACTGTTGGTGGGAATGCAAACTAGTACAGCCGTTATGGAGAAGAGTGTGGAGATCTCTTAAAAAACTGGAAATAGAACTGCCATATGACCCAGCAATCCCACTTCTGGGCATACACACCGAGGAAACCAGATCTGAAAGAGACACATGCACCCCAATGTTCATCGCAGCACTGTTTATAATAGCCAGGACATGGAAGCAACCTAGATGCCCATCAGTAGACGAATGGATAAGGAAGCTGTGGTACATATACACCATGGAATGTTACTCAGCCATTAAAAAGAATTCAGTTGAATCAGTTCTAATGAGATGGATGAAATTGGAGCCCATTATACAGAGTGAAGTAAGCCAGAAGATAAAGACCAATACAGTATACTAACACATACATATGGAATTTAGAAAGATGTAATGATAACCCTATATGCAAAACAGAAAAAGAGACACAGATGTAGAGAACAGACTTGTGGACTCTGTGGGAGAAGGTGAGGGTGGGATGTTTTGAGAGAACAGCATCGAAACATGTATATTATCAAGGGTGAAACAGATCACCAGCCCAGGTTGGATGCAAGAGACAAGTGCTCAGGGCTGGTGCACTGGGAAGACCCAGAGGGATCGGGTGGAGAGGGAGGTGGGAGGGGGGACCGGGATGGGGAATACATGTAAATCCATGGCTGATTCATGTCAATGTATCACAAAAACCACTACAATATTGTAAAGTAATTAGCCTCCAACTAATAAAAATAAATGGAAAAAAAAAAAAAAACTATGCTGCAGTAAAATAAATAAATAAATAAATAAATAAAATATATTTGCATTCCTCTAGTTAAAGAAAAATTGTTATTGCAACTCTTCATATTCATATTACTTCTTTTCTATGTCTCCTCTGCCTTTGCTACTTGTAAGCTTTTAAGTTTTTTTTTTTTTTTTAATGAGAAAACATGAATATTTTTCTTTGCTAAATACATTCAGAATCCCCCCATAGGTTGCCATAAACACCAACATAAAGAGCTTTGGAAAAGACAAGCAACATGTGCTGTTTCATTACACCTACTTCCTTATCCTCTTGAGACTCTATCTTTTTTCATTAGGTTGCTCTGATTTCTTTCAGACCCCAAATACATGGTTCAGTGCTGATTTTCATGGCTGGACTGACTCATATATTTCAATATAATTAACAGCAATGAAAAGTAGCTTTGAATTAAAAAAAAACCTACTAGTAAAACGTGTTGTTGGCATAGTTAATGAATTTTTTTTCTCTAAAATCTTATCTAACCATAAACTTGTTTAGTGATACATTTGAGACAGTTTTATAACAGGATGAAGTGATTGAAGTGATTATTCTTTACTTACTTTATGATGCACATTTGTTTCTAACCCATAGGAAAGTCACTTTGGTCAAAATATTTTTTAATAATTTTATATTAAATATTAGAATTAAAATGCTAGATTCCTTTTTTTTTCCATTCCAGCATACAGTAGACAAGGTATGAAAGGAATTGATAGTCCAAAAGTCTTTCCATTATTATTTAAAGATGAGAATATTGTGCTATATTAAGTAATGTATCACACACACTAAAATATTAACCTACATGAATTATTTACATCTGCTAGTGAAAGTCTTTACATAGCTAAAATGTGGAAATTAGTAATACTGGAGACAAAGCCATGAGAAATTAGAAATAAAAAGTGTTATTAGATGAGCAATCTCTACTCTATTTAGAGTTTACAGTCATTACCTACATTTTCTAGGCTAGTTGCAAGCTCTTTAAAACTTGATAGTTCCTTAAGAAGCTATCCCATGATAGAAAGAAAGGAGGAAAGAAACAGAGAGTGAAAGAGGGAGAGAACTAAAGACAATTCCATGAACTGTCGGGTTTTTCTGTATATAAAACAAAACTATTAATGTAAATTTATAAGGAATTGCTGCACTTCATACGTTAAAATTAGCAGTCCATTACCCTGTGATACTGTATTGGCAAAGCTGAGAGATTTTTCACAAAATTGCATGCTTTGTTGAGAGAGTCCAGGTCTACTAAGTAAAACCCTACTAGTAAAACATATCATCTGCATGCATACATAGTATTTTGCAAAAAAGCATTTTTCCTGTTTAAATGAGACAGCTTTCTCTGAGTTTACTTAAGCCATATCATGTAGAATACAACTTCTACACTATGGTGAATGAAGTTGGATTAGCTGGTTGGAGATATTACTTAGTAGACCTGCCTGAAGAATTCCATGGACAGAGGAGCCTGGTGGGCTATAGCGCACGGGGTCATAAAGAGTCAAACAAGACTGAGTAACTATGCTTTCAATTTCATTACATTTAAACCAGATGTTTGTGTTCTTACTTTTTATTTTCTTTATCAAGCTATTTTAAAATTTTATTATTGTTTTAGACTGAATTTATTTGTTAATTAAGGTCATATCTACGTTTCTCCTTCTCCTTTGGGGAAAAAAAAAAATGGATTGATTCCAGCATGAAGAACTCTTTAAGTTTAGTAAAAGGAATTGTAATCCTAATGTCTTTGACTGGACAGTTGTAATGGAGACTACATCTTAAACACAAACAAACAAAAAAATAAAAACAAGCAAACAAACAAAAACACATCATATTTTAATAATTCCTGAAGATCCCTCACCTCTATTGAACCACAGACATAAATTTAATAAACATTCAAAAGAAATAGAACTAATGTATAAGATTGGATTTTATTCATGATTTTACATAGAGCTCACAAACTTAGCAAACTAAATTTTTTAACATTTTGCCATTTAATACCTTAATTTATTCCTATCCTGGTTAGATCTCATTGTTATACCTTTCTATTTTTAGCAAATCCTAACTTAGCAAAACTTAAGATTTAAAATGATGTCCTATTTATTTTTCTCTTATTTCATTAATGAAGAAGTTTGAAAATTCAACTTAGACCATATTCCCAGGGTAACTCATTAGAAAGCTAGATATGACTAAAAAAAAAAGTATCATTTATTTTTACAGTTCAATTATAGACCTTCAAAATATTTGCAACTATTTTAACCTTCAAAAGATTTACATGTGGTAATTATATGTAGAATTATCATAAATTTAAAATATTTGACAATTAATTTTAAGATAAATATACCATGAATTTGTGTTTACACATTTATTATTCTATAGATATTTTCCTCTCTCTTCCTAGATAGCAATTTGTTACATATCTATGAAAAAAATAACTGAATTATTTTGTATAAATTTCCTACAATTTCAAATGCTTTGTTTGCCTGGTTTGCCTGGTTTTGTTTGCCTGGTTAAAATCATGTGAAGCTGAAAGCCTGAGTTAACATGAAAATAATTTTAATTTTATATATCTTACAGATATATTTTATATATCTGCATATATATATACATATATATATATATAATTTTATATCTCTTACAATGCTTTGTATTGGTGATTCTCTTTTTTTTTCTGATATACTTGTTAAAACCACTTCTATCACTTTTGAATGAAATAACTGACACAGCCTACTATTCCTGTCTTTATCTTTTTCCTGCATGCCTTAATTGGTTCTTTATAATTTAACTCCCTTCTCTTATGTACTTTCATGATAACCATTTTAGTTTTTAATGTACTTTTGTTTAAACTCTTGTTTATAAAGTCATTTGTTGCTTGTGTTCTTATAAAACCCATGTCCTATTCCACTTCCATATGATGTGTATTTTATTTAAGGAAAAAATCACAATGATAACTTTAAGATACTTTAAAATACATAACTCAAAACAAACAAATATAAATTAAAATGTATCCTAGAAATTTATTTTCTATTAGCAGTAGTTAAACCTTTAATATTTTGACACTTTAGTTCTTCTGTAAACATAATGTACCCTATTTCTTTAGTGTCTTGTATAAAATACTTGCATTAGAGTATTATGAACAGATATTAACTGTACTAAGTTTGGCTAAATGACACACATAATTTGTTTGCATAGAAAAGTTGACAAATCCAGATGCAATCAGTAATTGTTATGGGAACAATCACTCAAGGGTAATCTTTGATTTGAAAAGTATCTTTATTTTAATGAATTTTTTTGTTTATTATCACTTGGAAAGACAGCAATTATACACAATTACTTGCAGTAAAAGCAAAAAGTCAATTAAAACCAAGGGATTTATTTCTGTTTATTTGTTCTGCTTAAAATCATCACTCACAAACTTAAAACAAAAACTTTCACCAGAGAGAAAAATTTTAATTGTACTCACACCTAAAAGGGGAAAATATATGAGATACATTTCTTGTCAGCATTGTAAAAAATAGTTTTAAAATATAAAATGCATTAGAAAAGTTAGCAATTAAGAATACTATATTGTATCAAGAATCCATAAGCTGAAGAGAATAAAACTGTCACAAAAAGGAGAATATAATTTTAAACATAGCCATGAACATTGTTTACAATATGGCAATTTATTTTATACTGTTATGTTTCATTTGCCAATCAGAGCTATATTTTTAATATTTATGTTAAAGTTAAAATCAAATTTATTTTAAAAAATTTGGGACTAAATTTGAACTGTAGTGGTCATTATTAATACTATTTTAAAATTTAGTAATTTTTGGTTCACATTTACAATTTCAATTTCACATGTATAATTAGCTGTATATCTTATTATACACTCTTTGGATAAAGATGAGATTTAGACCAATTAATTTTGTTGCTTGTTTGCATATGCTGCACATTTAAATGATATTAGAAATTATGGTTGTTTTATGATGATGAAATTATCTGAAAAAGGAATACTTTTGAAACAATAGTTATTTCTATTTATAGTGATGTGTTTAGTAGGATGAAATAAATTGTATCAACCTAACACTAGTTTCTCTCAGATTTTTTTTGGATTACAATTATACTAATATAAAACACTATGACAGAATCAACCCTTAAACTACTTTATATCACATTTAGTCCAATCAGTCATTAAAGAGCAAATACACCTTTAGTGGTGAGTTAGATTTAGATATATATTTGAATATGGAAAGTTTAGAGGTAGTATAGTCAGGATAAGGCTTCCCTGATAGCTCAGTTGGTAAAGAATCTGCCTTCAATGCAGAAGACCCTGGTTCAGTTCCTGGGTCAGGAAGATCTGCTAGAAAAGGGACAGTCTACCCACTCCAGTATTCTTGGGCTTTCTTTGTGGCTCAGCTGGTTAAGAATCCACCTGCAATGCTGGAGACCTGGGTTCGATCCCTAGGTTGGTAATATCCTCTGGAGAAGGGAAAGGCTACCCACTTCAGTATTCTGACTTGGAGAATTCCATGGACTGTATAGTCCATGGGATAACAAACAGTTGGACATGACTGAGCAACTTTCATTTTCATAGTCAGGCAAAATTTAATATATTTGTATTGATTCATTTATTTGCTGTGTTATTATGCTATATGTCAATATATGAAAAAGTAGTCACTTTGTTCCTTCTGATTCATTAAAAATATTGAAAGAGTATACTGAACTCCATGTTTATGTTAGTGATTCTATCCAAATTTAATGCAGAATGTTTTATAATGAAAACTAAATAAGTTATATAAATCAATCAATCAACATTTTAAATAGCTACAACATATTCAGTTAGCTTCATCATAATATATTTAACAAAATCTCTGAAATGTTTGGTTTGTTTTCAAACTTTGGCTATTAAAATCAACACAATAAAGCTTTTGCACAGAAAAGGAAACTATAAACAAGGTGAAAAGACAACCCTCAGAATGTGAGAAAACAATAGCAAATGATACAACTGACAGAAGATTAATTTCCAAAATATGCAAGCAGCTGATAGTCAATACCAGAAAATAAATAAATAAATAAGTGGGAAAAAGACCTAAACAGACATTTGTCCAAAGAAGACACAGACATACAGATGGCTAACAAACACCTGAAAAGATGCTCAACATCACTCATTGTTAGAGACAAACCAAAATTGCAAGGAGAGATTACCTCACACCAGTCAGAATGACCATTATCAAAAAGTCTACAAACAATAAATGCTGGGGAGGGTGTGGAGAAAAGGGAGCCATCTTGAACTGTTGGTGGGTCTATAAACTGATACATCCACTGTGGAAGAAAGTACATAGACTCCTTAAAAAAAACAATTAGGAATAAAACCATCATATGACCCCAGTCCTGCTACTAGGTGTATACCTGGAGGAAACCAAAATTGAAAAAGACATATGTACCTCAATGTTCATTGCAGCAATATTGACAATACCTAGAATATGAAAGCAGTGTAGATAGTCATCAACAGATGAATGGATAAAGAAGCTGTAGTACATATACACAATGGAATATTGAGTTCAGTTCAGTTCAGTCCATCAGTCGTGTCGGATTCTTTGTGACCCCATAAATTGCAGCATGCCAGGCCTCCCTTTCCATCACTAATTCCCAGAGTTTACTCAAACTCATGTCCATCAAGTCGGTGATGCCATCCAGCCATCTCATCCTCTGTTGTCCCCTTCTCCTCCTGCCCCAATCCCTCCCAGCATCAGGGTCTTTTCCAGTGACTCAACTCTTCGCATGAGGTGGCCAAAATACTGGAGTTTCAGCTTCAACATCAGTCCTTCCAATGAACAATCAGGACTGATCTCCTTTAGGATGGGCTGGATGGATCTCCTTGCAGTCCAAGGGACTCTCAAGCGTCTTCTCCAACACCACAGTTCAAAAGCATCAATTTTTTGGCACTCAGCTTTCTTCACAGTCCAACTGTCACATTCATACATGACCACTGAAAAAACCATAGCCTTGACTAGATGGACCTTTGTTGGCAAGGTAATGTCTCTGCTTTTTAATATGTTATCTAGGTTGCTCATAACTTTCCTTCCAATGAGTAAGCATCTTTTAATTTCATGGCTGCAGTCACCATCTGCAGTGATTTTGGAGCCCCCAAAAATAAAGTCTGACACTGTTTCCAGTGTTTCCCCATCTATTTCCCATGAAGTGATGGGACAAGATGCCCTGATGTTTGTTTTCTGAATGTTGAGCTTTAAGCCATCTTTTTCACTCTCATCAAGTGGCTTTTTAGTTCCTCTTCACTTTCTGCCATAAGAGTGGTGTCATCTGCATATCTGAGGTTGTTGATATTTCTCCTGGCAGTCTTGATTCCAGCTTGTGTTTCTTCCAGCTCAGTGTTTCTCATGATGTACTCTGCATATAAGTTAAATAAGCAGGGTGACAACATACAGCCTTGAGGTACTCCTTTTCCTATTTGGAACCAGTCTGTTGTTCCATGTCCAGTTCTAATTGTTGCTTCCTGACCTGCATACCGATTTCTCAAGAGGCAGGTCAGGTTGTCTGGTATTCCCCTCTCTTTCAGAATTTTCCACAGTTTATTGTGATCCACAAAGTCAAAGATTTTGGCATAGTCAGTAAAACAGAAATAGATGTTTTTCTGGAACTCTCTTGCTTTTTTGATGATCCAGTAGATGTTGGCAATTTGATCTCTGGTTCCTCAGGCTTTTCTAAAACCAACTTTTAACATCTGGAAGTTCATGGTTCACGTATTGCTGAAGCCTGGCTTGGAGAATTTTTTTTTCCAATTATTTTTATTTGTTGGAGGTTAATTACTTTACAATACTGTAGTGGGTTTTGCCATACATTGACATGAATCAGCCATGGATTTATATGTGTTCCCAATCCTGAACCCACCTCCCACCTCCCTCCCCATCCCATTACTCTGGGTCATCCCGGTGCACCAGCCCTGAGCACTCATCTCTTGCATCCAACCTGGACTGGCAATCTGTTTCACACTTGATAATATACATGTTTTGATGCTCTTCTTTCAGGTCATCCCACCCTCGCCTTCTCCCACAGAGTCCAAAAGTCTGTTCTGTACATCTGTGTCTCTGTTTCCTGTCTTGCATATAGGGTTATCATTACCATCTTTCTAAATTCCATATATATGCATTAGTATACTGTATTGGTGTTTGTCTTTCTGGCTTACTTCACTTCATATAATGGGCTCCTGGTTTGGAGAATTTTAAGCTTTACTTTACAAGCATGTGAGATGAGTGCAATTGTGCAGTAGTTTGAGCATTCTTTGGGATTGCTTTTTGTTGGGATTGGAATGAAAACTGACCCTTTCCAGCCCTGTGGCCACTGCTGAGTTTTCCAAATCTGCTGGCATACTGAGTGCAACACTTTCACAGCATCATCTTTCAGGATTTGAAATAGCTAAATGGGAATTTCATCAAATCCACTAGCTTTGTTTTTAGTGATGCTTCCTAAGGCCCACTAGACTTCACATTCCAGGATGTCTGGTTCTAGGTGAGGGATCACACCATCGTGATTATCTGGGTCATGAAGATCTTTTTCGTATAGTTCTTCTGTGTATTCTTGCCACCTCTTTTAATATCTTCTGCATCTGTTAGGTCCATACCATTTCTGTCCTTTATTGAGCCCATCTTTGCATGAAATGTTCCCTTTGTATCTCTAATTTTTTCGAAGAGATCTCTAGTCTTTCCCATTCTGTTGTTTTCCTCTATTCCTTTGCATTGATTGCTGAGGAAGGCTTTCTTATCTCTCCTGGCTATTCTTTGGAACTCTGCACTGAATGCAATGGAATATTACTCAGTCATAAAAAGGAACACATTTGAGTCAGTTCTAATGAGGTGGATGAACATAAAGCCTATAATATGGAGTGAAGTAAGTCAGAAAGAGAAAGATAAATATCATATGCTGTGTTGCACTGTGCTTAGTTGCTCAGTCATGTCCGACTCTTTGCAACCCTTTGGACTGCCACACACCAGTCTTCCCTGTCCGACACCATCTCCAGAAGCTTGCTCAAACTCATGTCCATTGAGTCAGTGATGCCATCCAACCATCTCGTTCTCTGTCATCCCTTTCTCCTCCTGCCTTCAATCTTACCCAGCATCACGGTCTTTTCTAATGAGTTAATTCTTCACATCAGGTGGCCAAAGTATTGGAGCTTCAGCTCAGCATCAGTCCTTCCAGTGAATATTCAGGGTTGATTTCCTTCAGGATTGACTGGTTTGATCTCCTTCCAGTCTAAGGGACTTTCAAGAGTCTTCTCCAACATCACTTTGAAAGCATCAATTCTTTAACATTCA
Organism: Odocoileus virginianus; assembly: GCF_023699985.2. Taxonomy (NCBI): domain Eukaryota; kingdom Metazoa; phylum Chordata; class Mammalia; order Artiodactyla; family Cervidae; genus Odocoileus; species Odocoileus virginianus. The sequence continues at coordinate 22,658,303 of NC_069698.1, forward strand.
GAGTAGCCATTCCCTTCTCCAGGAGATCTTCTTGACCCAGGGATCAACCCCGTGTCTCTCACATTGCAGGTAGATTCTTTACCATCTGAGCCACCAGGGAAGCCCAGTAAGTAGTGAAAAATATAATATTTTGTAGTAGTAGGTAGTACAAGATATAATATTTTGTACTTTATTATGAAGGGATATTTCAGACCACTGGACCCTTATGAGTTTTCTGGTATAACATGCCCCTGATATTTTGTAAGGTTTACCTTCCATTCTATGGAGAACAGTAACATTATCAACACCTCAAAATCACTTTTGGACTTTCTCACAACTGATTTCATAATAGTCATCTATTAATGGGATGCTATTTGGAATTCTGTGCACTTCCTAAACTTGGATGTATTTCCAGATTAGGAAACTTTACAATCATTTCTTCAAATAAACTATCTACCCCTCTTCTCTATGTAATTTGAATGTTATTCTACTTGATATTTTCCCATAGTTCCCTTAAGCTATTATTCCTTTTTTTTTTTTTTTTTTTTTGCTGCTCTGATTCATTGAGTTCTACTGCCCGATAGTGCAGGTTGCTGGTCCATCCTGCTGCATCATCCTGTATTCTGCTGAACCTCACTAGTTTGTTTTTCAGGTCAATTACTGCATTTCTCTTATTGTGCTTTATATTTGGTACTTTCTTATATATTATCACTCTTTGTTTAAGTTATCAGTCCCTGTGGTCATCCATTCCTCTTGAGTTCAGTTCAGTATCTTTATAGCAATTCCTGTTAAAACTCTTTATCTGGTAGGTTAATTATCTCTATTTCATTAGGTATTTTTCTGATATTAGGTCTTATTACTTTGGAACATATTCCTGCTTCCTCATTTTGCTTGACTTTGTATTTGTTTCTATGTGTTTTGTGGAATATCTAATTCTCCCAAACTTGAAGGAATCAGTTCAGTTCAGTTCAGTTGTTCAGTTGTGTCTGACTCTTTGTGACCCCACGGACTGCTGCACACCAGGCTTCCCTGTCCTTCACCACCACAAGAAGCTTGCTCAAACTCATGTCCATTGAGTCAGTGATGCCATCCAACCATCTTGTCCTCTGTCATCCCTTTCTCTTCCTGCCTTCAATCTTTCCCAGCATCAGGGTCTTTTCTAATGAGCCAGTTATTTGCATCAGGTGGCTAAAGTACTAGAGTTTCAGCATCAATCCTTCCAATAAATATTTAGGACTGATTTTCTTTAGGATTGACTGGTTTGATCTCCTTGCAGTCCAAGAGATGCTCAAGAGTCTTCTCCAACACCACAGTTCAAAAGCATCAATTCTTCAGTGCTCAGCTTTCTTTATAGTCCAACTCTCACATCTATACATGACTACTGGAAAAACCATAACATTGACTAGATGGACCTTTTTTGGCAGAGTCATATCTCTGCTTTTTAATATGCTGTCTAGGTTTAGTCATAGCTTTTCTTCCAAGGAGCAAATGTCTTCTAATTTTATGGCTGCAACCACCCATATGCAGTGATTTTTGCCTTATTTAAGAGAATAACCTTATTTCAACTTTCTCCTGGCTATTGATTGTCTCTCAAACTTTGTGAATTTCTAAAATAGCCTGACTTATTCTTGATAGGTCCCAGTACTTGAGGGACAAGACCTGTCAGTGTTCCAATGGGAGAGATCTCAGTCAGTACCTAGTTTCAGGCTGATTGGGAGTCAGCTACTCAGGCAGTAACTTTAAAATATGCAATTACATATAGTCATGTGGAACTGCAACAATAACTCAGTTGACTTCTAGACCAGGAGATCTGGAGGTATCTCCTGGTTAACTGTTGTAAAAATTGAGGTTTTGGTGTATAAGCTCCTTTCTGGTAGGTACCAGTAAGTTGTGGCAAGGCCAGTGAAGAGTATAATAATGGTGTCTCCCTGTCTACATTTCCTGGGAGTTTCTCTTGACCCTTTAGATGTATGGCCAACCTGAATCCTGTTCTTCAGGTTGATGCTCAAGAGCAAGTCAGTTGGCCTTTATCATGGATAGCCTGGTTTCCTGTTTCAGTCTGCTCTCTGTGAAGTGCTCTGGGTGTGGTAGCCTGCCAGAACTGTCTTTCTGATTGTTACAGCCTTATGAACCCTCAGATTGCAACCTTTCTGGCCACAAGTGCCAAGTTAGCAAGGCACATCTCCTGTTTGTACTTTTCCACTCGCCATCTATAGTGAGGCTTTGGGAAAGTACTAAGGGTGGGGCACATTCACAGCCTTAGGAAGGCAGAGAAAATGCATTGGGGGTGAGCATGCTCACAGCTTTAATGGGTCTGTGTCTGTGGGAGCCTACCTATGTTAGCCAGGTTTAAGGACAGTGCAATGGCACCCCACTCCAGTCCTCTTGCCTGGAGAATCACCTGGACGGAGGTGCCTGGTGGGCTGCAGTCCATGGGGTCGCCAAGAGTCAGACGCGACTTCACTTTCACTTTTCACTTTCATGCAGTGGAGGAAGTGGCAACCCACTCCAATGTTCTTGGCTGGAGAATCCCAAGGATGGGGCAGCCTGGTGGCTTGCTGTCTATGGGGTCACACAGAGTCAGACTCGACTGAAGCGACTTAGCAGCAGCAGTAGCAGCAAGGACAGTGCAAAAATGGTACTTTAAAGGGCCTTTAACCCCAAAGAAATTCCATCTCTGCCTTTCTGGCAGGTGCTTTAGAATTAACAAATAAATCTCCTACACATTTAGTTCAAACACTTCTCTAACTGTCGCATTTGCCCTGGCTCCCAGGACAAGTGATATTGTGCATGATCCCCTCCAAATGAGTATCCTCTATCCCCATAGCCCCCCACCATGTCTCCTGGATATAAGCCCCATTGATTTACAAAACTGGACGCTTTGGGGCCCTCATCTCTCCAGTGCACCCAAATATTGAAATGTTTGGTGTGGAGCTTAAACCCCTTGCTCCCCAGGGAATAACTCTGGACCCTAGAGATTTCTCCTTATTGTGATCATTATGGTGAGGGTGAAGATTTTGGTAAGAACGCATCTTGCCTCTCATACCCATCTCTATGGGGCCCTTTCACACCCTTTTGTTTAGAACCTGTTCAGCTAATTTTCAGTTCTTTTTCTGCAGTAATTTTTCCTTGTGTACCTGTAAATTTGGCATGTCCATGGAAGAATGTGAGTACAAGATCTTCCTGTGCCACCATCTTGGACCACATCCAACTCATTCATGTGATAAATTGTTGGTGGTTTTCACTTTGGTATTAGTATGAATAATGCTGTTATGAATATCTGTATTCAAATTTTCCTATGTTCAGTTCTCTTGTGTATGTCCTAAGAATAGCATTTCTGCATCATAGTAATTCTACACGTAAATTTTAAGGGACAGTCATACTGGTTCCATAGCAGGGCACCATGTTACAATGCAGTTTATGAGGATTCCAATTTATGAGGATTTATGAGGAAGCAATTTATGATGATTCCAACTTCTCCACATCCTTGCCTATATTTATTATTTTTCATCCTCCCCTTTCTACTATTTATTCTTCTTCCTCTTCCATTTCCTTATCCTTTCATCCTCTTCTTTCTTTCCCTGTTTTTTCTTATTCTCTTCCTACTATCCTTATGACCATGAAGTACTTTTAAATTTCCATTTCCTTAATGACTCTGAAATTAAGTATCATTTACTGTGGTTATCTTTTGTTTGTAAATCTTTTGGAGAAATATCTAAGGCATTTGCCTGGTTTAAAATCTGCAGTTGTTTATTGTTGGTGAGTTATGAGAGTTCATGATATATTCTGGATAGTAAACCTGTATCAGATATATGATATGGAATTTCTCTCATTTTGTGTATGTGTGTGTGGTGTGTGTATCAGTTTGCTCATAGTATGTTTTGAGGCAAAAATGCTTTCATTTTGATGAAGTACAATTTATCTATTTTTGTTAATTTGTGTGTGCCTGTGTTGCATTAAACAAACATTATCTAATCCAAGGTGACAAAACTTACACAGTATGTTTCCTTCTATGAGTTTTGTAGTTTAAATTCTTATCATTTACATCTTTCGTTCATTTTGATTTAGTTTCTATATATGAGGTAAGTGTCCAAATTCATTTCTTTGCTTATGCATTTTCAGTTTTTTGAGCAGCATTTGCTGAAAACTGTTCTTTCCCTCATTGAATGTCTTGGAATTCTTGTTAAAAATCAATTGACCATAGAGGTAAGGGTTTAATTTTAGACTTTTAGTTCTAGTCCATTGATCTAAATGCCTCTATGTTCTTATACCAATGCCACACTGTTCTGATTAGTACAATTTTGAAATAATCTGAGTTCCCCAACTTTGTTAATCTATTTCAAGATTTTTTTTTTTTTTTTTTTTTTTTTTACTTTTCTGGATTACTTGCAAGTCCATAGGCATTTTAGAATCATAGTTTTTATTTCTTAAAAAAAGGAAACTAATGTTTTTGAAAGTATTGCATTAACCGTATAGATTAATCTGATAAGACATGAGTTTTTTAGTGATATTGTCTTCCAATAGATGAACATGTGGTATATGCTATTTATTTAGGTTATTATTATTTAGTTTAGCATATTTTTCATTGCAAGTCTTATACTTTTTTTATACTTTTCATTGCAACTGTTTTATATTTTTAATTGTAAGTCTCATACTTTCTGCTTCAATTTCTTCGGAAGTATTTCTTATTTTTGAAACTATTGTAAAGGAATCATTTCCTTAGTTTCATCTTTCTGTTGTTCATTGCAAGTTACAGAAATGAAACTAATTGTTGCATTTTTGTCTTCCATTTTGCAACTTTGCTGAAATAACTTTTTACCTCTAACACCTCTAACTTTTTTGTGGATTCTTTAGGAGACTTATGGCTATATCCATGATATAGATATGGAATAATCTATATGGGCAGGAATAATTTTGCCTCTTTTTGTCCAATGTGGGTGCCTTTTCCAGTGCCTTTTCCAGCCAAATAGAAGAGGCTAGAACTTCCAGTATGGTACTGGATGGAAGAAGTAAGAATAGACTTTCTCATCTTGTTCCAGGAATTAGGAGAAAAGCTTTATCTATCTTTATTGTGTGTGTGTGTGTGTGTGTTTTTTTTCTTAACATGAAATATTGTGAATGCTGTCAAAGTATTTTTTTTCTGTGTCTGTTGATACAATCATGGGTTTTCTTTACGAAAAAAGAAAATTCTTATTGATGTGGTGTATTACATTGATTGATTTTCATAATCCCATCATCTTTGTATTCCTAGAATAAATTCCACTTTGGACTTTGGTGAAGAATACTTTTAATAGGCTCTTGTATTCAAGTTACAGTATTTTGTTGAGGATTTTTGAAACATTAGTCATAAAATATACTGGTCTGAAGTTTCCTTATATTTTCTTTATTGGGCTTTGACAGCAGTATAATGCTTGCCTCTGGCTTCCCTGATTGCTCAGTGGTGAATAATCTGCTTGCCAATTCAGGAAACATGGGTTTAATCCGTGGGTCAGAAGGATGCCCTGGAAAAAGAAATGAAAATGCACTCCAGTATTCTTGCCTGGATAATCTCATGGACAGAAGAACCTGGCGGGCTACAGTTCATGAGGTCTCAAAAGAGTTGGACAGGACTTAGTGACTAAACTGCGTTTGCCTATGCAAACGGAAGGAATTGCAAAGTGTTCTCACTTTGACTAAATCATGGGATGCCTAGATACTTGGTTAAACATTTTGGGGGTGTGTCTGTAGCATGTTTCTGGATAAAAGTTGTGTTAGAATTTGTTTACTCCATAAAGCAGCTGTCCTCCTCAGTGTGGGTGTGGTTCATCCCACCTCTTGACAACCTGAAAAGAACAAAAATGTAGAGGAAAGAAGAAATTGCCTCTTTCTGTTTGGTTGTTTGAACTGGTCCATCAACCTCATCCTACACTCAATGTTCCTGTTTCTCAGGCACTCAGATTTAGTTTGGAATCTACACCATTGGCTAGCCTGGTTCTCAGACTTTCTAATTCACTGTGAATTACCCTATTGTCTTTCAGGTGTCTCTACTTTACAGACAGCAAATCATGGGATTTCATAACCTTCATAGTTGCATTAGTCAGTTCCCCAAAGTAAATCCATTCCAGTATACATCCTTCTAGTCTGTTTCTCTAGAGAAGTCTGACTAAAAGATCACGTCGCATGGTTTTGAAACTAGTAAGAATATGTTACATGTTAGATTAACATTCACTTAATTTTGTCTTTGAATGGCTAAAATCAACCAAAAATATTTCAAAACTAGTGGCTTCATTTTGGGTTCTCCAAATGTAGGTCTTGAGAAAGGATTGGTTATAAGTAGATTGTTTTGGAAGGTGATGCCAGAAGAAATTTTGAGGGGATGGGCAAGGCAAGAAAGGGGGAAAGCCAAGGAAGTGTATATGCATGAGTCAACTGGCATTTAATCCTATTAGATGCCTTCTGAGAACCCTTGTGGAACATATCTAGAATTATAGTGAAGGGTGAGGCTATTGGGGTATTTACCCACTATCCCTCATTACACGTTTTTAGTATCGTCCCTGGTGCATTAATTCCCTGACATAGCTGAGTTACTTGGTGATCAGGCAGAGCATACTCTAAAGACCAACTATACTCTCAGAGTAACTGGATATTGTCAGCCTATATGGGAATAGCCTGTGATAAAATAAAGGGAAATGGAGAGGGGGTGCTAATGACACTTTTGAAGCTTTGGTATTGTAAGAATAGGAATATTTAATATTACAAATAAGAAATTATACTTTCCTTTTGAAGAATTTTCCCTCAGTGGCATCTAAATAGTTATCTATAAACTTGATGTATCAAGGAAATTAAAATTATAAGAGACCTTGACAATATAATTAAAGTTAATTTGATTCTGGTTATAAAACTAGTTCAGGAGGTTCTTGCTAGATCAATGCTAAAGTTCACCGTGTGGGAAGAGTGAATGCAATTAAAATGATATTGACACTTCAGTTTAATTACATAACACAAATGCTTCCATCAGATAACACAAAGCTTTCTAGTGATGTACAAATAGTTCTAACATATCTATTTTATAAAGAAAGCTTCAAATTGCATTACCAAACTAAAATTGAAAGAGCTTTAATTGCAATATTTAAAAAGTAATATTTTGTCATATGGTTAACACAAAAATATTTATTTTGGCCACTGGAATAAGAATTATAATCACTGTGGTACTGAAAGATTTAAGAAAAAATAACATCTTTTTAACAGAGAGATATCAAGTAAACATGATGGCAAATAATCACCTTCAAGAGATAATTCACCCCACAAAGATTAATACTCCATTTTTAAAAGGCTGTGTATTTTATTCCTCTTATTTCTTTGTATGCTTGATTCTCATGAGAGTATTTTTCAAACATTTATGTTTTAGTAAAATAAAAGGTTTTTAACTCATATTCTTTCCTCCTGGACATCATCTTAATATTTCAAACTCAGCTCAGAAAATGCAACAGAAATGTCAGGAGTACAAATAACTCCATGTTCTTGTATTGTCCATTTGTTTTCTTTTTCTTTTTTTGTTTCCCTTCAAATTCCCTGCTATGCCCCACACAGAGTAGAGAGTTCAGGGCAGAACAGCATAGCAATTTTTCCTACAGCCTCTCATGGCTATTACCTTCTATGAAAAATTAGACATTCAGATATTTTAATGAATATAATGTGTATTGCAAATCATCTGTCTCTATTTCAAATATGTGATTTTGGGGGGGAGTGTAATAATTCTATTAAAATATATCAGAAAATATCTGAATGAGACTTACAGTGAATCTATACTATCAATTCAGTACTATGTCAAAAATATACTTTCAAGTTAACTTTCCTTCATTCTAATTAAGTATAATTAATGTAAAATATTATATTAGTTTCAAATGTAGAGTACAGTAATTTGATATTTGTATAAATTACACTCCATACAGTTATAAATTAATGACTATATTTCATAGGTTATATGTTATATCCTTGTAATTTGCTTATTTTATACCCAGTAGTTTGTACCTCTTAACTCCCTTCACTTATTTTGCTCCTCCCCTCACCCTTGCCTCCTCTGGTAATCACTAGTTTGTTCTCTGTATGTGGATTCTGCTTCTGTTTTGGTATAATGGTTTGGTTTATATATTTTAAATTTGTGTTATATATACATATTTAAATATATTTTATACATTAATACATATTTATATTTAAACTTTTTTTCAAATTCCACATACAAGGGATATCATACAGTGTTTGTCTACATCTTAATAGTTTGATTTAACATAAAATTGTTACTAAAAATGATAATTCTCTCCATATTGATGTTTATATTTAATGCAATACTAATCCAACCCCAACATGCAATTTGTTTAAAAAGACAAGCATACTTTAAAATACATTTGTAAATACAAAGGACCTAGTATACCAAAAATTATTCCCAAATAATTTTAGGACTTAGAATTCCTGATTTTAAAGAATTACTATAAAAATGTCATAATCAAGACAGTATGACATTGACATGAAAAGAGAAAAAACAGTGATAGAACACTACAGAGTCTAAAGTCAAAGGCAAGTCAGTTGATTTTCAGTAAAGATACAAAGCAATCCAATGTATAAAAGGGAAATATTTTCAACAAAAGGAGCTTAAATTACTGGATGAGCAAATGGAAAAAAAATGTGTGTGTATATCAACCACTGTCTCATTTCAAACACAAAATTAATTGCAGATAGATTATAGTCACAAACTTAAAAATTAAACTCCATAAGTCCTTGTAGAAAGCTTAAAAAATTATCATGATCTTTGTGTAGGTTGCAAAGATACCTTGGACTGGAACAGAAATCATTATTCTTAAAAGAAAAAAAAAATGTATAATGATTTTCATAAAAATTTGAAACTTTTCAAGAGAAACTTAGTAGTGATTTATGAAGCAACACTTTGAAAAGCTGTTTGCAATGTCTATCTCTGACAAATCAACCCTTTTATTCAGAAAATGTAAAGAAATCATATAATTCAATTACAAAATATGAAAACATTAAAAATATAGATAAATGATTTGAATATACACTTTACAATATGCAAGTGAATTTTTTTTAACATTATACTCATTAGGGACATGATACTTAAAACCTCAGGAAGATACACTTATATGCATCTTTGCAATGCCAAATGTTTAAAAAGGCATTGACAATACAAAATATTGGCAAGAATGGGAAGCAAATGAAACTCATATGTTACTGTAGAAATAAGTAATTGTTAATTAACACTGTAAAACTAAGGTAACATTTTTCTCTATGATACAACAATTCCACTGAGAGGGTTTGATTTAATATACATGAAAATATATGTATACAAAAAGGTATATGTATGAATGTTGCTGTTTCCATAACAGCAACAAACTAGAAATGACCTAATATCCATTATCAGAAGAATGGATAAACAAATTGTAGTATATTTAGTCAATGGAATATCTTTAAAAATAAAATGAGCAAATTATTAACACATGATACAAGAGTGAATTGCTGCAACAATACTAAGTGAAAGGCAGGCAGGCATAAACTAGTAAATGTTGTAGTATTCCAATCATCTGTATTTTTGAATAGGCAGAGTATGATGATAGAAACCAGAGCAGCAGTTATCTTCAAGGAGGCAGAAATTAATTGGCAAGGGACATGAGGAAAATTTTGAGAGTAATTGATGTATTCAACATTTTGATTGGGGTGTGGATTACTCCATTTATCAAAAGTCATCAGGTGGTGCACTTAAAAATATAGCTGACCTTTTGTAATTTACCTAAAATTCTATTATACCAAGATCATAATGTTTTTCTGAGAAAATCCTAGAAAAAGCAATGGAAATACATATGAGTGTCACAGAATTCAGTGAAACTGCTAAATACAAAATATAAAACATGATCAATACAAATTAGAATTAATTCTTATAGAATTCTTCCTTTCAAATGGGCTTCCGTTGTGGTTCAGCTGGTAAAGAATTAGCCTGCAGTGCAGGAAACCTTGGTTCAATCCTTGGGTTGGGAAGATCCCTTAGAGAAGGGAAAGGCTACCCACCGCAGTATTCTGGCCTGGAAAATTCCATGGACTGTATAGCCTATGGGGCCGCAAAGAGTCAGACATGACTGAGTGACTTTAACAGTAATGTAAATATAATTTATTGTACTTGAAATTTAACTGGAGGTATTTGTTTAATTCTAAACTGGTACAAAATATGCTGTTGTTGTTCAGTCACTAAGTCTTGTCTGACTCTTTGCAACCCCATGAACTGCAAAATGCCATGCTTTCTGTGCTTCACTATCTCCTGGAGTTTGCCCAAATTCATATCCATTGTGTTGAAGATGCCATTCAACCATCTCATTCTTTGTCACCCCCTTCTCTTCCTGCCCTCAATCTCCCCCAGAATCAGTCTTTTCCAATGAGTCCACCTTTGCATCAAGTGGTCAAAGTATTGGAGCTCAGTTTCAGCATCAGTCCTTCCAATGAATATTCAGAACTGATTTCCTTTAAGATTGCCTGGTTTGATCTCTTTGCAGTCAAAGGGACTCGCAGAGTCTTCTCCAGCACCACAACTTGAAAGCATCAATTTTTGGTGCTCAGCCTTCTTTATGGTCCAACTCTCACATCTATACATGGCTGCTGGAAAAACCATGGCTTTGACTCTATGGACCTTTGTCAACTACATGATGTCTCTACTTTTTAATATGTGGCTAGGTTTGTCACTGCTTTCATCCAAGGGACAAGCATCTTTTAATTTCATGGGCACAGTCACTGTCCGCAGTGATTTTGGAGTCCAAGAAAATAAAATTTGCCACTGTTTCCATTTTTCCCCATTTGTAAAATATGCTAAGAATCAGCCTTAAACCATTAGCTTTAAGGCTCTTTATATAAGTGCACATGCATATACACACAGTATTATATATATTAAAATATGTAAAATATAGTATAAAAATATGAGTTTGGATAAATTTTAACCTGTTAACTACAGGGAAAAAAATAAAAGTAAAACAGAAATACACTTATTCTATCAATGATGTACTATCACAATGGTTTAAGCCTACAGTCAATCTTCAGTTGGTATAAGAATTTTTATTTGCATCCTATGCTATCAATCTTCAGAAGTTTTCCACTATGAATTATTTTGTAGTTACTCTAAGACTACAACCACTCCAATTAATCAAACAGTGTTTGGTGGCAAGATATCCAACTGTGCTTGCTTAGAGCTGTCACCTATAAATATTTTCTGAAACCAGATTTTCTTAAGTCTACAGGCATTCACAAACTACTGTTTTTCATTTAATCATATTTACCCATAATACTTTATTCACATCAATAAAGCAACATTAGTTGCATTAATAATAGTACTCATTTGTACATAAATTGATTATATTTTTGACATTTGCATTTGTGTTCCATAGATATGAAAATAGACACCAGAAAAATCATTTATAATCTCTTTACAAACCTTGAAAAAAACTTGTAAAAAAGAAATAATCCTTTATTTTTGTTATATAGTTTTTCACTGCTCCTATAAGAAAAACAATAAAGGCTATACAATGTCAAATGGATTAAAATATAAATAGTAAGGAAATAGCTATCAATATAGAACAGTAAAGTTGTATTTATGATTCAATCTAGCTTTGTCAGATGCAGTTTTACTCTTCATTCAGAATATTTTAAAATAGAAATACAGAAATATCACAATTTTAGGTGCTTCCTTTAGTCAGTTTATTGGCAGTTAAAGGCATTTAAATACATTCAACACAAAACAGATATGTGATGGGGTAGATGTGCTTTTAATGCATGAACATGGCAATTAATCTAGATGAGCTCTAGGGAAAGACTTCGTTGTGGAAGCAGCTTGCCACATTTAACAAATAAGATACAGAATGAATGATATTTTAGCATAAGAATGTTGCAAATATTACATGGTACATATTGTACTGAAATATTATTTACCTAAAGTACAAATTTCATGGGGAATCCTGCATTTTTTTCTGGAAACCTACTGATGAGATAAGTCATAAGTTGAGTTTTGAGAAATAAGTTAAAAATATGGGGCTGAAGAGTAGGGGCCAACACATTTCCTAATGAGATTAAAACAGAATTTCCACAATTGGAATTATTCAAAGTAGACTGCAAAATGTAGGGATGGGGAATAGCAAATCATGATGATGGAGACCAAATCAAATACAGACTCTGTATGCAATGGAAAGAGGTCTGAACATTTTGTTGAAGGTATGTGGCTAAGAAATCAGGGGAGAGATGCTGACATTTACAAGATTATCCCAGCCGCAATGAGAACAAGGACATTAAAAGGATATGATTGAAAATAGTGTAGTTATTTATCACTCTGAAACATTAAAAAAAATTCACATAAAAATGATGAGAGGTAGTTCATAAAAGAGTTGGAAAGGAAGAAACATTTGCTTATTCCAGAAATATAAATTAACCGGCTTCATTTATTAATACAAACTAGATGTAGAGCAATAAAAGTGAGGGAAAAATGAAGAATCTCTTCTGGTTTCTCATTTGGGTAACAAAGGAAGTAATGATGCCATTTATAAGCTCTGGAATGTAGGCTAAGGGTAGTGTTGAGAGGGAGATGGTGAGTTTAATTTCAACATTTTGAATTTGAGACAGCTGTACAACATCCAGAAGAGCTGTGGTGTATGGCATTGTATTTACAGTCTTGGAATTTTGTTCAGTTCAGTTCAGTCGCACAGTTGTGTCTGACTCTTTGTGACCTCATGGACTGCAGCACACCAGGCCTTCCTGTCCGTCACCAACTCCTGGAGCTTGCTCAAACTCATGTCCATTGAGTTGGCGATGCCATCCAACCATCTCATCCTCTGTCGTCCCCTCCTCCACCTGCCTTCAATCTTTCCCAGCACCAGGGACCCACGAGTCAGTTCTTCACATAAGGTGGCCAAATCCTTGGAATTTATTAATAGGAAACATTTGTTGAAGATAAAATTATTGAATTATTGGCATATAAACAGTAGTTTAATTCATGGGAGAAGATACAATAATTCAGTATGTGTATATATATATATAATACATATAGTGTGAAAAGATTATTTCATCAACTCTAAAAAGTAACTATTTTCCAAACTTCATTTACCTCATTTAATAGTTTAAAATTTTAAAAATGAAGATATTGTATGTTAAAAATAACTCAATCTTCTTTTAAACAACCATACAAGGTAGATGTTATAATCCCTGTTTTCCAAAGGAAGAACCTCAAATTAGTTGAAAGTAGACAATTTGATCAAGGTTACGTATGCAGTAAGAAAACAGAAGGGCAGTGATATATTGTCATATGACTCCAAAAGTTAGAATGTTTTGATTCAATAATTTTTTTACCTTCATGTCCATAAATATTGTTATTAAGTACATGTTATTTAAAAAATAATGGCCTAGTTACATTTTTGAAGGTAATGGTTTGTATGTAATACATAAAAAGGTTAGCAATAAGATATGCTTACATTTAGTAAAAACATTAAAATTTGCAAGTTGCCAAATTTTATGTTAAAATAATATATTATGACATAAAATATAAGAAGAGTCAAATATGTCACGATTGCTTTAACCATGGCCACCAATGGAGTCAGACGATAAGACTTTTAGTTATGGTGTCCATGGGTCCTAATTTGCATAGTGCCCTCCTGGGTTATGTCTATTTTTCTAGTGTAACAGTATATAGCATCCCCTTTCCTTCCAATCTATTGACTGCTAAACGATAAGTTCTGTGGTTTCCGTACCTATCAGATGTGGTGGTATGCCAGCGTTACGATAAGGAGGAATCGTTGGGTATGGTCATACAGCACTATTAGAATCCAATTTTTTCACTCTACACTTTCTATCTAGGTACTTCTCTGTCTATATTTATCCTCTCCTCTATGTTGCATCATAATATTTTAGTATCAGGAACTATGTGTTGCTTATAATCTATCTTAACTGCTGAATTGTCTACATTATTTCTTTTAATTCTCATGGCAAACAGATTTTAGTTTCATTTTTAATTAAATGATAGGAGAAATGACTCTCAAAGTCATTTAGTCTCTAATAATCCTAAGTCTTGAGCAGAAAAATAGGGATTTAAACCTAGGTCCTCAATATATATCAGGCAACACTATGTCCCCACAAGAAGCTCAAACAAACTGATTGCCTTTATCTCATTTCTAGTGAGAACAAAATCTGAAGAGAGGATGCCTTGTAAACTCTTTAACAAATGAAGTAATTCAGAGTAAGACTGCCCAGTTCTAAAAGAGAGAGAGAGAGAGAGGATGAAGAGACTTGGCCGAAATTTCATATATGAAAACAAGAAACAAGATCAGTGGTTAGCAATTCCTCCACGCTCTGTGTGACTAAACAGGCATTCTGGTGTAATGCTTGGCTGTGGGATATTGGTGTTTGGAAGCATTAAGCAAATACGTGAGTGCCAAGTTTCTTGTCGTGTCTGACTCTGCAATCCTATGAACTGTAGCCTGCCAGACTCCTCTGTCCATGGGGATTCTCCAGGCAAGAATACTGGAGTGGGTTGCCATTTCCTTCTCTAGGGAATCTTCTCGACCCAGGGATAGAATGTACTTCACTTGTGTCTCCTCTGTTGGCAGGCAGACTCTTTTACCACTAGCATCACCTAGGAAACCCCAAAATAAATATAGGAGCATTTTATTTCTCATAGTGATTCAAGGATACTGGTACTCAATGGGTTGGCAAAGAATGCAGTTTGCAACCATTGTCTTGCATGGGGAATTGCTCTTTGCTTCATATGTGACTTTAACGCCCAACAGTCATAGAGATGAAAAACATGTTTTTGATAAACTGGACATAGAATTTAAATTTCTTTACATATGAATACATTTTTTCTTTTTCAGTTTTAAGATACAAGTTTCCAGGGAACACAAATACTAGTAGTGAGGAAAGAAGATTTTAATTTGTCTTGTTCAGGAATTTAGAGTTGTCCTTAATTTTAGGTACTAGACCATCGATAGTAATCCCTCTATTGGTATTTGATTTTCCAATACAGGACATCATAAGGCTGTGTTTGTTGTAGTCAACTTATAGTGCATGTAGCTGACTACATAATTTCTTCCAATTTTGTCACGCCTGAATATTTACATATTGAAATGCATGTTATTTTTATTATAAATGAATTTTCTCTTATTTCTCCTTATAGTTGTATCATATTCATCCTTTGAAATTATATTTACAGATGGGCTATATTATCTATGAATTTCATTTCAAAGTAATAAAAAAGGCATTAAGATTATTATTATTTTTTAATGAAAAGATGTGTTGTGTCTATGAAAACTACTTCCTCAAAGGAATAGAGGAATCTCTCTAGAAGGACACTGGAGAGCTCTGACTCATAAACTTTATAAATTCTGAGGAATTTATACCATAAGCAAACCTAAAATAGAAATTAGCTTGTCATATCGTACCTCACTGATGGAGTTGGTTATTTTGTTAAAAGAGCTTTGAACATCCCAGTTATTATTGCTCACACCCTGAATATATAACGAGATAGATGGATCTCTTTGACAAACTGGGATACCTCAAGTATTGTCTGTATCAGGACATTCTGCTACAACTTACAGATCCCTTCTTCAGGGCTGAGGATCTTATCCAAACTGTTGAGAAGGTTCTTGTCTGCCGGTCCTAGGTATCAGTTCTCTTGAGGAATTTCCTCAGCTGGAAATTACTTTTCTTAAAGACATGTCCTCTGCCCTGGCAGTCTGTAAGGGTACATAGTCCTGGCTCTCTTGTTCTGAGTTAGAAATTCTTTGAAGAGCCACCTTTTCACTTCCTGTGGGGTCCACTAATGTCTTATATCTGTGCCTTAAGTCCCACTCTTCATTTAATCTTGCTACACTCCCTTCTCCCTATGAATCCCAGGAACACTAAACTCTATGTCAGCCTTAGTTTTCTAGGGGAGCCAGCTTGTGACACTCAGATCCTATATATATACAGGAATATTTAGAGTAGGGAATACAGGTGTATATGGATAGATATTTAGAAAGAGATGTAGTAGGTAGGTAGGTGGATGGATGGATGGATTGACAGATCATCTTTATTACATTGATCTAGTAGCCATATAATATAATTACTTCACACTGGAAATGAGGAAACAGTTCTCTAGTCTTGTTACTCATTTGAAGCCAAATGAGTGGCAGTGAGTGGCAGAAATCCAAGTGTCCAAGGAAAGCAGAGCTTTCTGCCACAACATAGGGCTGTGATATTCAAATCAACAATTTATTCTTTTGATCAATACGTTTACTGTTTCTCAGCTTTAATCAATATTTAATCACTATTCTATTGTCTCTGCATCCACTATATGTTAATTTGCAGATCTTTTGATAATCTGTTGCATGTAATGTTGAATCATTTCATCATGTCTTGTTTTTGTTTACTCTATCATTTATTATCATTTCATTATTATTTATGAAGATCAATAATTTAGTAATAAATAATATGTATTCTTAGTATATAAGCATATTAACAATTTATAATTATTATTTAAAGACTATTCCTTAAAGGTGAGCATATTAAAATTTATGTATGCCTAGGTTCACTTTCATATTCTTTCCCACAGATATTCTACTTCACTGTAAGCACACACTATAATTGTGTGCTATATGACATACATTAATGTCATAAAATATACTTCACAAACTTATGCAGCTCCACTATTTCTGTTATATGTGGCTTCAATTTTTTATTTTGATTTTAGAGTCCAAATAATGTATTTTTCTCTGTTCCTAAACTTTTTTTGCATGTGCTCTTTTGTCTTCATCTCTGTTTTTCTCTTTCTTTACATCTGACTTTTTTATTTCCAGTGTCATCAAATGAACTTCCCTGGTGGCTCATATGATAAAGACTCTGCCTGCAATGCAGGAGACCCAGGTTTGATTCCTGGGTCAGGAAGATCCCCTGGAGAAAGGAGTGGCTACCCACTCCAGTATTCTTGCCTGGAGAATTCTATGGACAGAGAAGCCAGGCAGGCTACAGTATTATAAAATATGAAATTTTATATAAAAGAAATACATCAGAAATAATAGACTTAAGCATAATCCCTACTAAACTGATAGCATAAGAAGTCATGATATCATATTATTATGAATTTGTCATTACTGAAATTTGTAAATTGCCCAGGAGTTGGAAAAATAAGAATAGGAAGACAAAGGCAATTATGATAAAATGTAAATTAATTGGCATTTGTGGAGAGTCAATATAAACAAGTGTTAGTTGTTGACCTTATACAAATTAATATCAAGGGAATTGAAAAAAAAATAATGAAACAACTTAATCATTAAGTTTAATCATTAAATATGTGAAGATATATATATATTTATACACTATAAAATTAAGTACAAATTCTACATTGTATTTATATTTTGAAATACATAAGAAAACAACTGCATTATGTATTCATATTTAATCTAAGCCTTTTCTTTTTGGTAAGCATTTTCATTTATTTGGTATCTATATTCAACAGACTGCTTGATAGCAAAATTATTTTATAGTACAGAGTTAATATTTTTATAACATTTTCACATAACTGTACCTCTGAACATGGGATGAAATGAATTAAATGAGGAAAAAAAAATAGTACCTGCTATATACGTGCTTCAGGGAGAATTTCACTCCCAAAATTAATGGTTCAGAATCATCATCATTAGTTAATAGCTTTATTTAACATTTTTGAATGTTATTTTTCTCAAAACAACTAGATATTTAGTTTCAGTGGCAGAATATATTTTTAAAAAATCACTTAAACTTAATATGAGAAACTCAATGGTCCGTCTCCAATGACCCCCTAAAACAAAATAATCTTCCATGACAACAAAAAGTTTTCCATATTTCCATGCTTAAAAGTTAATATTAAAGGAAAATTGAAGAACAACAACAAAAAGAATCAATACAGACATTTAGAGTAGCTTGAAGTTTTACTTGCTCAGTCAATGTCCAACTCCTTGAGACCACATGGACTGTAGTCAGCTAGGCTCCTCTGTCCGTGGAATTTTCCAAACAATACTGGAGTGGGTAGCCATACCCTTCTCCAAGGGATCTTCCCTACCCAGAGACTGAACCCAGGTCTTCTGCATTGCAAACAGAATTTGTATTGTCTGAATCACCAGGGGAGCCCACCAGGCAAGTACAGTAGCTTAAATTTCTGTAAATGCTGTTTACATTTATTATGTAATATTCACTTCTACTCTTGTATGAAGACAGTTATCACCCAGATTTTTCAGGGCAATTCTCAGGTTTGGACAGGTTAACATGCCCAAGGTTATATAGTTTATATAGGGAAAAGATGAGCCTCGGGTACTAAAGACTCAAGAAAATCCTATCATGTTTCTAATAAGATTTCTCACTCAATTTTTTAAAAAAATTACCCCCTTTTTTAATAACACATATTGACTTGATATAACTATTGAATTTGTGAAGAAATTTATATTCCCTGCATTGCAAATTGTATTATTATCTTTAATTTTGCATGTTATCACAAAGGTTATATTGTATGTATAAAAATCTCTATCCACTAATAATAGTTAGTATTGTTTTTATATTATTCAAATTTGATAATAATGTGTAATTAACTTTAGACAAAATTTTGTATTTTTATTGATAATTTTGAACTGACGTTATGGTCTTAAGCTATTTCTTTAAAGTACTATATGTAGAAGCAACAGATATTAATATTTACTATTTGTAGCATTTCCTCACTAGATTCATTTTATATCTATCATCAAATGCAAATTTTTGATTAGCATACTTATTATTGGTTAGGGATAATATATGCAAATCCCCATTTCTATGCATGGCAGCCTGTTGCTTCTCTGTATGTTGTTTAATTTTAGTGTAATTTGGTGACTGATGTCCATTTTAAAAGATACACTTCACTCGGTAAAATATTTGATGATATGTAAAGTATTTACCAAGGCCTGATGATTGAGGAGAGTGAAAATATTTTTGTACTAGGCGTTCTTCAAAGATGTCTACAGTATGGTTTGAGATGGAATGGAGATGTGTAATCAACATCACTAATGTCATTTTTTTTTCTTATAATGAAAGACTACAGTGAAGATATTATGAGATATTTGCTGTGTTCAGTCACTCAGTCATGTCCAGCTCTTTGTGACCCCATGGACTATAGCCCACCAGGCTCCTCATCCACAGAATTTTGCAGGGAAAGATACTAGAATTGGTAGCCATTTCCTTCTCCAGTTGTAAGGTATAGTAGTTAAAAAATTTGTTCTGCATCTGTTGACAAGTTATTTCTTATAAATGGCTACAACAGCACTCCTGGAAATTGAGGTTTCTAAACTTTAATTAGTTTAGGGGGAAAAGGTATCTGGTGAGAAGCCAGTAAAAAAAATTGGAAGAGGGTGAAGTTACTAAAGCTTTAATTAAAATTACAGTAATTTATATTCTTTCAGGATACACTTAAAATGGGTTACTTGGATTGAGCACTGTTCATCTCAGTATCCGGATACATTTTTAAAAATCAACAGAAAACCCTGATAATGGTTAGATTGGTAACCAGGAAAACTTAATTTCTGTAGAATATATGGTTACACAGAACAATTCATTTAAGAGTGGTAATAGAGAAGCTTATATGCAGAAGCTGTATTAGTGTTCTATCTATTTCACTAGCATATATAGTTTACAAAATAATTTTAATATGTTTTACATTATTTTATATTCAGTGTTACTGCCTAGCCTTGATCATCTTAGATAATATGTTTGAGCCTTTGTTTACTCATCAGTAAATGGTAGCAATATGTTCTCAACACAAACCCCAACATGTAGAAGAATCAAATGAAATGGAGGAGATAAAGCAAGTGAAAACATTTTATAAATTTTGTAGCCATACAAAGACTGCTGCTATTATGCTACCTATGTAAATACAGGTGTATTATGTTAATGTCATGTTTCCTGAGCTAGTAAATCAACAGTATTTAACTTGAAGAACTTAATATTTAATATTTAGTATCATAAAGTTAATTGCATTCATCTCACATGCTAGCAAAGTAATGCTCAAAATTCTCCAAGGCAGATTTCAAAGTAGGTGAACCGTGAACTACCAGATATTCAAGCTGGATTTAGAAAAGTCAGAGGAACCAGAGATCAAATTGCCAACATTTGATGGATCATAGAAAAAGCAAGAGAATTCCAGAAAAAAACATCTACTTCTGCTTTATTGATTACAGCAAAACCTTTGACTGTGTAGATCACAGTCTGTGGAAAATTCTTCAAGAGATAGAATTACCAGACTACCTTACCTGCCTCCTGAGAAAACTGTATTCAGGTAAAGAAGCAACAGTTAGAAACAGACATGGAACAATGGACTGGTTCCAAATTGGGAAAGGAG
The DNA here is from genome assembly GCF_023699985.2 of Odocoileus virginianus. Classification (NCBI taxonomy): domain Eukaryota; kingdom Metazoa; phylum Chordata; class Mammalia; order Artiodactyla; family Cervidae; genus Odocoileus; species Odocoileus virginianus. The sequence goes on from NC_069698.1 coordinate 22,678,659, forward strand.
TAGGTCAAGGTTGTATATTGTCACCCTGCTTATTTAACTTATACTCTGTGTACCTCATGCGAACTGCCAGGCTGGATGAAGCACAAGCTGGAATCAAGATTGCCTGGAGAAATATCAATAACCTCAGATACACAGATGATACCATGCTTATGGCAGAAAGTGAAGAGGAACTAAAGAGCCTCTTGATGAAAGTGAAAGAGGAGAGTGAAAAAGTTGGCTTAAATCTTAACATTCAAAAAACAAAAATCATGGCATCTCATCCCATCATTTCATGGCAAATAGATGGGGAAACAATGGAAACAGTGACAGACTTTATTTTATTGGCCTCCAAAATTACTGCAGATGGTGTCTGCAGCCATGAAATTAAAATAGCTTCCTCCTTGGAAGAGAATCTATGACCAACATAAGCAGCATATTAAAGAGCAGAGACATTACTTTGCCAACAAAGGTCTGTCTGATCAAGGCTATGGTTTTTCCAGTAGTCATGTATGGATATGACAGTTAGACCATAAAGAAAGCTGAGCACCAAAGAACTGATGCTTTTGAACTGTGATGTTTGAGAAGACTCTTGAAAATCCCCTGGACTGCAAGGAGATCAACCAGTCCACCCTAAAGAAAATCAGTCCTGAGTATTCATTGGAAGGATTGAAGCTGAACCTTCAATACTTTGGCTACCTGATACAAAGAACTGACTCATTGGAAAAGACCCTGATGTTGGGAAAGACTGAAGCAGGAGGAGAAGGGGATGACAGAAGATGAGATGGTTGGATGGCATCACCAACCTGATGGACATGAGTTTGAGCAAACTCTGAGAGTTGGTGATGGACAGGGAAGCCTGGCATTCCATGGGGTCGCAAAGAGTGAGACATTGCTGAGCAAGTGAACTGACCATAAAGTCCCAGAAAAGCCTTCAAAAATACTTTCTTCCAGTACTTCCTTGCAGTTCAGGTGATAAAGAATTTGCTCGCAACCCTGGAGCACACATTTGATCTCTGGGTCAGGAAGATGTCCTGGAGAAGAAAATGGCAACCCACTGCAGTATTCTTTCCTGGAGAATCCCATGGGCAGAGGAACCTGGCAGGCTACAGTCACAAAAAGTCATAAAAAGTCAGACACAACTGAACAACTAACACTACTATTACTATGCTTTCTTTCAGTGTATTTGACTCAAGAAATAGTCACTCCATTGTAGCTACAACAGCAATAATGGAGATATTCACTTATGGGGAGTTTAAAACTTCAATCTTATCTTTGAAATCTAGAATTGGCATAATTAATCACTTCTAAATAACCTTCTATGTACTAAGTGTCATAGTACTAAGTATCAGAGTAGGTTCATATCAGGGAAAGAGGTCATGTACATACCAAACACTACTTCACTGAGATCCACCTTCCTCCTCCACCAAATCTTCATGCAAAAATCTGATAAGGCAAATAGGAAAAACAATGGAATGGTCAAAAGAATGCAAAATTTAACAATCACTGTATAAATTAGGAAACATGCCTACACAAATGTAAATCATGGCACACTGTTTCCACAAGGCAAAAAATAGTAGGGTCCATTTATTGAGTGATCTCCTATAAAAGCAAAATATTTTGTCAAATTAAACCAACACTTCCTATTCGTAATTCTCTGATCCCTAATGAATGAGAAAACAGAGTTCAAACATTTCACCTAGAAGGTAAATATTTACCTTGAAGGTAATCTTTCTGGATATCTCAGTCAACTGTATGTGTACTAGGTCACTCAGTCATGTCTGACTCTTTGCAATCCCATGGACTTTAACCCACAGGCTCCTTTATCCATGGATATTCTCTAGGCAAGAATACTGGTGTGAGTTGCCCTGCCTTCATCCAGGGGATCTTCCCAACCCAGGGACTGAACCCACATCTCTTATGTCTTCTGAGTTGGCAGGTGGGTTCTTTATCACTGAGCCACCTGGGAAACCCTCTTAGTCAACTACTTGGAGGCAATGAATAATATTACAACCACACTCTATCTACTAGATTTATAAAATGTTCAACCTACGATGGCAAATCAGGAATATACTTATGGTTGGCTGATGCCACAGTGAGTGAATATATGTTTAAAGAAAGTTTTTGGCAATAACTCAGAACATTGATCAAGACCCTGCTTCTTTGCTTCTGCTTCCTCACATCTGCTTCCTCTTTGAGACAGATAAGTAGGAAAGATTCTCCAGGATGTCAATGTTTCACTCTTTGTCAGTTTAGAATAATACTTCATTCCTGAGCTATAAATGAAATGAAATGGAATACAATGGAGAAGCCAGGGAATGATCATGGTACAACTAACAATAAAGGCAGTGTGTCCTTAGGTTGGCAGCAAAATACAATATTAAAGCTTTCCGAGTGGCTGAAAACCCATACTTGATTGAGGTATCCCAGATCCTGAGCTGAAGTGTGCAGTAGCAGGAATGTACTGGTTGTTTCCTATGTCTTGCTGGTGTCAATAAGTCCAATATGTGTTTCTTGATTTTGTCCAGACTATATCATATTGGATGGTTAATAAGTTAGTTCTACAGGTTGGATTATTCAATAAATAAATCTTCAGACAGTTGAGAAAGGAAAATGGAGATAAAATGAAGACAAGAATCATAGTTGTTTTGTTTTGCTTTTTTCTTTTTCCAAGTAATTTTGGATCATATCTAGTGGTGAGAAATGTTTACAAGCACTACAATGCAAAATAAACAATGCATAATGGTCATTGCTTCAGCCTGAGTAATGATCTCTTAGAAATGCATTTGGTGGAGATACTGAGAGTTCAGGGCTTCTCAGGTAGCACCAGTGCTAAAGAACACACCTGCCAATGCAGGAGATATAAGAGACGCAGGTTCGATCCCTGGGTCAGAAAGATCCCCTGGAGGAGAGCATGGCAACCCACTCCAGTACTCTTCCCTGGAGAATTCCCATGGACAGAGGAGCCTGGCAGGCTACAACCCACAGGGTCACTAAGAGTCAGACACGACTGAAGCAACTTAGTATATGTGCACTGAGAGTTCAAGAATATCAAGGGCATCAAAGCCAAAGGGACCAGCATGGCAATGTTCTAACTTGTACCTACAATATTCAGTCAAATAACTATGTATTGTTTTTCACCAAAATGTTTGTTTCTCTTTATTCAAATTTATCCATCTTAATTTTTTTCTTTATAGAATATAACTTATTACTCCCTCTCTAAATAAAGAGACTAAAGAACTCCATACTACTTTTAAGATTGCTCTGAATTTTGCACTAATTTTTCTCTTCCTTGAAATCTTTCACTGTCTAGCAGTTCCTGTCTATTCTTTATTACCTCCTAATTAAAATTTTACCAAGGTTAATAGTTAACTCTTTTGTATTGATTAGTGTTTGTTTACAGTTAGTGGAATCATACTAAGGTTAAAAATATTGCTGCAGGTTTTAATTTTCCTCTGTTTTCCTCATTTTATACCCTGGTACTGAATTGGTATAATTATCATTAAAACATTATTATATTAATTTTTATATTTGAAAAGGAGAATTTCAAAAGAGTTCTAGTGCTAGCATTTTCCTGCTATAAAAGGAGATAACGAGATGCTGAAATAAGCATTCAAAGTATAAGTTAGATTGACCATTTCTGTCTTTTAATTTTTTACTTTAGTGGCCATGCAGTTTCAATAAAAAGCCAAGTGTTTTTGACTGTATCAATTGTTAAAGTTGAGTGACCTAAAACAACATATTTTGCTGCTATAAAGTGGAAAATAGAACACTAAAGCATGCCTCTTAACTTTTGATATGTTACATATACTACTTTGTATATGTTGACATATGCCAACCACTCTGCTGATTAATGTGGTTGCCACAAAGCAGTCAAGCTCCCCTCATCATCTAAGCAGATGTCTGCTACAGTGGTCAATGGTCAGCTGAAACTATAGACATGTGGGCAAGTGCTGTTTATAACAGCAGACTCATATATCCAACAATCCAAGATTCATGATCAATGGATGCTATTGTTGTATGTCATTAAAAATTTATTATAGAATATTATCATGGCAATAAATATTTAATACAATGATATGAATTATAGATTAAACTTTGTGGAAGAGTCTGAAAATACAGGTTCCTGTGAAGACTGAATCAGAAAATGTATGTGATAACCCTGCACTTAATAGTCTTTCAATAGTTGTTTATCATCTCCTTATCATTCCCAAAGAATTTCTTTAATTCAAGATGGTTATGTCTGAAGGCAAACAAGAGAGTTAAATATTTAAGCCAATCATAAAGAGCTGTGTTTGTCTGAGATAATCATTGCCACAAACTCACTTGTGGCCCATGGACAAAAGAAGACACATCTGTATCACCAATTTTCCAATTTTTGAGGATACGTTTTCCTTCAGTTTAGAATTTCACATAATTTGTTCTATACAGTCCAAGCAGTTACACGCTGCACCTCCATATTTCTAAGATACCTAGGAGGAAATAAGGCTGAATGACTAAAATTTCTCCTGTTCGGTTCATTCAGCCTCCTGCTTTTCTGACGCTGATGATCTACTGGCAGTCTGGTTTTAGTAATCCCTGTCTATGGTTGTCATCTTCTCTTGCTTCTTACTTTCTTCTTCATGTTGTGGACATATCTCTTTCCTTCACCCCCTCATAGTGTCCTTGTATGTATAAAACATATTGAATGATTCTGGATGGCAGAATATAATTACAATGCAAGACATACCACAACTTTAAATTCTTTCCATTCTAGAAACATGTCTGTATTTTCACAGCACAATAATTATCTTCCCTATTCCTCTGTTATCGTACTCTCTCATTTTCTTCTTTCCCTTTATCCTCATAAATTTCCTCATCTACCAGATGTATCAATTTCCAAACCACACATCCAAATCTTCAGCTATTATGATCAGTTCCCCAAGATGGCTGGTTACTTTTTATACAAAACAATTTGTTATTCTCTTTTTTTTCTCCTTTCCCTTCAGAATTTGTCCTGGAGTAAGAGTAGTTTGGTAATTCAGTTCACTTGTCCATCAGAATATTTCTAGAACAGCCATAACGAAAGTGTCCCTTTGTTGGTCCTCTAATGGACCGGAACCTGGTGGTCCGGAGTGGACGATAAGAAAGTAAGAGAGAGAAAGAGACTGATATGCCCTGGTTTATGCGGAGAGCCGATAGAGCCCTGTTCTTAGGGCTGGCGCTGCTGCATGGAGGCACCGGGCGCCCTCTGAGTGGGTGGAGGCGCAGGGCGCCTTCTCGAGAGGGTCTCAGAAGCCCGGGCAAGAAAGGGAGCTCAGCGGGCCTCCGCGCTCCAAGGAATTAGCCAGAAATAGAGAGAGAGAGAGAGAGAGAGAGAGAGAGAGAGAGAGAGAAAGAAAGACACGGGGACCCGAGCTCTGATGGAGCAAAGGTGTTTTAATCTACATGGCGTGGGCATATATACTGTCTTACAAGGTGGTTATTCTCAGCGAAGATAAAGATTAAAATTCCAGACTTAGAAAACATAAGACGATCCCTATCAAAGACAGAGCTGCAAACAATCACCTTTTACCGTATGGCTCATAAGAAGGAAGAGGGTACTTATCACCATAATGAGAAATGCCTGGATTCCTCAGCCCTGGGAAAGGCATGCCTCTCTCTTAATTCCTGAATATTCAGGGATTAATAAGGGCAGGAGGGTTCCTGACAGATCCAAAACAGCACACAGGAAGCCTCTTGTTAAACACTTCCTGACATCCCTTATCTCTTCCTAAAATTGTAAGTGACTATTTAAACAATTTATGCAGCTGATTTATGCATATAGTATCACAATTTATACATGATATCCAATGTGTTTATGGTATCCACTCTTACAGTACATAGTGACTAAGTTTAAAGTGTTGATAAAATATTTAAGAACATATAGTTAAGCAAAACAGTCTTCTATGGTACTATTCAGATATATCTGGCTGCCACAATCACATTGCGTTTTTGTTGTCTTCTGTCTCCATCTCTCTCTGTATAGATTTTTTTTTAAATTTCTTTGCATGTGCTTTAAATTTCATATGCAAGAATGTGCCACATTTATTACTTTATTCTTTCAATTTCAGATGAAGAATGTAATGTAACCTATACTTATTCTAGGAGCAAATGATGACTGATCTATCATAAGACTTAGCTTAAGACTTTTATTTTTAAAGAGTTGATAAATGAGAATTAGAGAAAATGGTTTGGATTACAATAGACCAATGACATATTCAGTTCAGTTAAGTTAGATTCAGTCACTCAGTCATTTCTGACTCTTTGTGACCCCAAATAGTTATTGGAAAAAAGGTCTCCCTTCCCAATACAAAAGCTCAAAATAATAATTTATTATAATACTTCCTTTCAATTTTCTCTATATGTTGGTATCCGGCTCTATATTAAAATTTATTCTAGGGTGACAGAAACCAGTTCAAGTTGTCATAAGGTAGAATTTTCTAGGTAAGATAGTTGATGATGAGGCTCCTAGTACTTAAAGAATAAAAAGCAATTCAGGAGGTTTGTGAATAAGTGGATGGGGGCCACTTAAAATCATTTTGATTCTGAGTATTAAAGAAGCTGGTTTTGTGAAAGAACACTTAACATCCACATGAAGATAAAGATCCAGTCTATGAGTATCCATGGTTTTCAGTCCATTCAGCTTTCATTAACAAAATATCATAGACTGGGTAGCTTATAAACAATAGAAATTCAATTCAGACACAGTTCTCAAGGCAAAATTAGAGTGCCAGCAGGGTTGGGTTCTGGTGAAGGCCCTCTTTTGGGTTATAGATGGTCAGTTTATTAGTGTGTTTTCACATAGTGAAAGGGAATCTCTGTGTGATCTCCTTTATAAGAGCACTAATTCCTTCTGTGAGGGCTTCCCCTTCTTGAACTAAGCACTTCCCAAAGCCTCCCCCCACAATCAATCACATTGGGCTTTAGGATTTCACCATGAGAATTTGACTGGATAGGGGACACAAATTTTCAGACAGTAAAATATAACCGTTCTCTTTCTCAAAGCAGTCTTGGCTCCAGAGATTCAGAGTCGATGTATATTCAATACATTTGGCTTCACCAGGTCAACTCTGGCTGCTGCTATGACTAAGGGCCCAATATGCCAGCATCTGCATTCATGTCCCCTTCATGTCTTGCAGGAACCAACCAGACATCTAGTGTCAGAGTTGGCTATACCTCACTGAAAAGGCAATTAGTTTGGATTTTGGTTTTATTTTCTTCCTGCCTTGTTTCTGCTTACATCAGTATTGTGGTTCCCTTTAGTTTTGTCTTTACTTTTATGTTGTACTTTAACATTGATTTTGCAGTCTCAAATATGATGTCTCCTGAAAGACAACACATTTTGAGTTTGGGGTACTCTCTGCAGAATGAGGTACATGCTGTGAAAATATTTTACCTTCTGACATAGCATGTGGGTCCCAGATCCATGGGACAGAGGAGCAAACATCAATTCTTCCTATTACATGTGAAAATACATTTCAAAGTCTCATGGTTCTTGAGCCTTAAATTTACATATTTGAAGAATGAATGGTGCTCTAAACCATTCATAATAATCATTCTACAGGATTTTTTTAGTTATAGTCATTTCACCGTTTCATAATTCTCATAACACTGAATGAATGAAAAAACATATTGCAATTATGATGTTATCTAGTAAAGTTTTTCTCAACTGCCAAGGGGGTTCTGGGGAGTGGCTTAAGAGTGTAGCCTTTGAGAAGCATGGATAAGACCAGAGAATGTGCATGAGAGGAAGAATGTTATCTCAGTGTCCTGCCCAGTGAAAACAACAGAAAGAACATTATAGCTGTTTCATACAATCAAGATAGCTATGAATTTGGATCCCTCAAGATTGATAATTTGGATAAATTACCTTTAAATATATTCAGTATGATAAACTCTCAGCCATAATCTGGTACAAATAAGGAAACATACATATTAATGATATCTTGTCACACTGAAAAACCATGGCTTACTGCAAAGAAGTCCAGCAATACATAGGAAAAACAATGTGGCTCAGTTGGAAGATTTTCAATATACTACATGAAGACTCCAGTCAAAGCAGTGAATGCCAATGACTTCTCATAGTAAGGCAGTGCTTGAAACAAAACATTGTTTGGTTTGTGAGGTGGTACCCTTACTCCCTTTCCTAAGACAGGGCAAGAACCAACTGATCTCTGAAAGTTAATTCTAGTTCCATGATGGTCAAACTTTATCTCTGCCGTCTTTTGTTTTTCAAGATAACTTTCATCTTACCTTTCCTTTCTGTTTGTAATTTTTTAAACTTTGGTTAAAGTTGCAACATTCTTTCTGAACAAATTTCTATCCCAAATATTAATACAGTATGGCAAGACATAGATAATGTACCCTACAAAGATGTGTAATATCTGGATTGCAAGAGGCATTGGATTCCTTTGCAAAGAACCAATTTGCAAAGTGTATTTTATAAACCAGTGTGTGGCATTCTCAATATTACATATCAATCAGTATTTTTTTCTCAGGAGACTAAATTTGCTTCTTTCCATTCTATTTAAGGAGTATTATACTGTGGGTTCATCCCCACATTTTTAGGATAAATTTAGGATAAAATTCCTTATTAAAGGACAAGGCATTCCTTGATTTGTTCCAATTCCTTAAATGCTTCCATTCAGTGATTTTACTTTAAAAGTAAAGAGAGGTTAAAAAAAAATTAAAACAAAGGGTACAAACACATTTCTGTATCATAAGGATTATGAAATAGCTGCATTTAAAAAGCAAGAAAAACTTCAGTAACATGCCTGCTCATGAAAAATATTTTAGGTCTATTATGAGATTTATAAAAATCTGTAAGACTTGTACAAGTAAATAAGAAATATGTCTTAAGAGAATGGCATTTGTCCACTAGTGGTTCTTCCCAAGGAGAGAACATTTCTTCATAGCCTCTCCTGGTCATGGGTGAACTCTGCTGTTAATGGTCTGTGAATAGCATCATGGATACTCTCCTGGGGACAGGCCTAGTTGCTAATAATTCCTACCATGCAAATATGCTCATTGACCTACAATGGGAATGAAAGTGCAGCCTTCTGGAGCTGTTTGCAGCAATTAAAGTCATTGCCTAGGGTGGATAGTTTCTACCATCAGAACAAAAAGAGTGGCTAATGAGCTCCATCTTTGTCTCACATCCTGTTGGCTTCTTGTTGCCTTCTCACATCTTGTTGCTTTTCTCCTGAAACTCCATGTCAAGTGACTTCTTCTAGTGAGAGTTTCCAGCAGTGTCAATGTGTCTGCGTTGTCACCTATATGAAATAAGGCAGTTCAGAACATAGTAAAACTATGAGGAGTATGAGGTGTGGGGAGTATGAGCTATCTTTACTGTACATGAATGCCTGTGTTTTTGGTGTACTTTCACTAGAACCTGCAGGTGTGTAGGTGGAAAAGACAGCCTAATAGACCTGTATAAGGGCTGTAAGTTGGAAAAGAGCCAGGGAAAAAGTCAGAGAAGCTTTTTTTACCCTCACTACATGAACTTACTATTATTCCTCCTTGAGGGATACTAATATACAATGATAATTATGTATCTGGTTTTGAATGTTTGATAGAGTGATAATATACTCCTCAAACTCCAACCCCAAGTTGGAGAATGAAGAAAAATGTCACCACTTCTACCACAATAACTAAAAAGCATGAGACAAAAGGGTATATATTTTTTTAATTCCTGTTTTTCCTTCAATCAGAAGAGACTGACACAAAGAGCCTCCAGTGTATTGTTTCAAGTATATTGTTTAACTGCCAGAAATTGCATTTTTTTTAAAAAAACAGTTTTTAACAGTTTTTACTAACAGGGATCAATATGTAATTCTAGAGAAGAAAACAAAAATAAGCTTCACTGTCTGAAAAAAATCTCTCTACCTGAAACCTATGACAAAGTTATGTTTCTTTGAGTGACTGGGCAAGATATCAGCATATTTTACTTTTAAGTGTATTTGTTGATGACCTTTTCTCTTTGTGAAATGGTGCATTTAAATAAAGAACAATTGTTAGAAAAAGGATTCAGTACAGTTCAGTCACTAAGTCGTGTCCAACTCTTTGCAACCCCATGAACTGCAGCATGCCATGACTCCCTGTCCATCACCAACTCCCGGAGTTTGCTCAAACTCATGTTCATTGAGTTGGAGATGCCATCTAACCATCTCATCCCCTGCCATCCCCTTCTCCTCCCACCTTTAATCTTTCCCAGCATCAGGGTCTTTTCAAATGAGTCAGTCTTTGCATCATGTGGTGAAAGTATTGGCATTTCAGCTTTAGCATCAGTACTTACAATAAACATTTAGGACTGATTTCCTTTAGGACTGAATGGTTGGATCTTCTTGAGGTCCAAGGGATTCTCAAGAGTCTTCTCCAACACGACAGTTCAAAAGCATCAGTTCTTTGGTGCTCCGCTTTCTTTATAGTCCAATTCTCACATCCATGCATGACTACTGGAAAAACCATAGCTTTGACAAGATGGACCTTTGTTGGCAAAGTAATGTCTTTGCTTTTTAATGTGCTATTTAGGTTGGTCATAGCTTTTCTTCCTTTTTTTTTTTTTAATAGCTTTTCTTCCAATGAGCAAGTGTCTTTTAATTTCATGGCTTCACTTACCATCTGCAGTGATTTTGGAGCCCCCCAAGAATAAAGTCTCTCACTGTTTCCATTGTTGATAGGAATTAATAGTCTTTAAATCTTTTAAATTTTGCAATAGGTGAAAATCTGATAAGTCTCCAGAACATACACAGAAACACAACTATGTCAAAGAAAAAAAAAAAAGAAGAGCCTTGAGTAGTCATTAAATATAAGCCTGAATTTTGGTTATAATTCCTAATTTTCTCTAAGAAAAACCAAGCTACATTTCCAGAATTTCAGTTTGGAAAAGTTTTGTTGTTGTTGTTGTTATTGTTGTTTCTCTTTTTAGTTAGCAACATCATTGGTACTTGAGAGGGTGAAGTTCAATAGTTCTCAATAAACTATTTGAAGCAATATCTTGCATGCATATTTAAAGAATATGCTGTCCATGAATTCCCTAGAGAAACCACATTGTATTCTTAAGACAGATGATTGTTTTCACATTTTATATTTTTATCTATTTCTCATCACAATCCACCATACTTTATGTTTATTTCATTTGTTTTCCTGTCATTCTAAAACGTAATGTTCATGAAGGCTTGGATTTTGCTAAATTGTCAAATTCTATATCCAGGAACCAAGACCAATTCCTGGCACCTGATGAGTGCTCAATACACACTTTCATGGAGAATGAATTAGTCGATGATATTCGTTCACATTTCAAGTGGCTTTTTATTTTATATCACAGATACTGGGGCTTGCCTGGTGGCTCAGCTGGCAAAGAACCTGCCTGCAACGCAGGAGACCTGGGTTTGATCCCTGGGTCAGGAAAATACCCTGAAGAAGGGAATGGTTATCCATTCCAGTATTTTTGCATGGAGAACTCCATGGGCAGAGGAGCCCGGCAGGCTACAGTCCATGGAGCACAGACAGCCAGGCACAACTGAGTGACTGACAATTTCAGAGACACTATGCGTCTTATAAAATAACTTCTTTCCTTCCTTGACTATCAAGAGACACAAGACCAAATAGTTGTTATATATATAGCTATTAAAGAATACCAGTTTAATGTCTTCAGGGTTTGACATAGTGTTGTTTATATTGTTTTCTTTTTGTTTTAATTCTCATAAATATTTAATGTAACTTTCTATTTTGTTATTTGTGAATATTATATAAAATACTGTTCTATAAATCTGGAAAGTAAGCAAAAAAGATTAAAGAAGGAAGATGGAATACTAAGATTACAGAAATGAAAAAAAGAAAGGTATAAAAACAAGAAGAAAAGGAAGGAAGGAGAGAAGGGAGGGAGGGAAGGAGGGTTATGCAAATAAGCAAATTAAAATAGAAATATTAGTAGGACAATTCAATGTGAGCAGTGGTTAAAGAGCAGGAAATTGAGAGGAAATGACCTTGGTAGTGAGGAAGAAAGGACTTGGGAAAACAAAATGAAGACTGAAACTACAGAATAGATTACAAATATTTCTTGCTTAAACATATATTCTGGGTAAATACAAATCATGGGTAACTGCACTTTGCTTAAAAGTTGAAAGACTTGTGAGAGTTTTGAGTTCTCACTCAACCAAACAACCAACCAACCAGTGAGATGAGATGAAATAAAATTTTGCATTTAGGTGATTGAGTTGACCTAATGTAGTAATTGTTTCAAATTCTGAGTAATAGTAAAAATAATTTAGTTGTTTTCTAAATAAATCTAGAGTGGATAAAGTTAGGCAAAATGCAGGCTGCTTCTACAATTAAGAACTGAGTGATAACTCATATACTCTGAGACCAATGAACACACAGTGAATAGCCAAGTATTGGGCTGAGAAGAAGAGTGAAATTTGTTTGCCAAATGTATCCATCACTACCTTACAAGAAGAATAATTCACAATATGTTTGGAGATAGAAAACACAACTGACCAATAAGCTACTCCATAGCACTGGAGTTGGTTTTCCCTCAGCAGTTAGGTCCGGAGAAGGCAATGAATGACAGCCCACTCCAGTACTCTTGCCTGGAAAATCCCACGGACGGAGGAGCCTGCTAGGCCACAGTCCGTGGGGTCGCTAGGGGTTGGACACGACTGAGAGACTTCACTTTCACTTTTCACTTTCATGAATTGGGGAAGGAAATGGCAACCCACTCCAGCATTCCTGCCTGGAGTCCCAGGGATGGGGGAGTCTGGTGGGCTGCCATCTATGGGGTCCCACAGAGTCGGACATGACCGATGCAACTTAGCAGCAGCATCAGTTAGGTCATAGAGCAATACCAGCATTTGACGAAACATGGGTACAGGTTAACACACTAACACAGGAACCACATTCAACTCTTTTTCTCTCAAACCTTCCTTCATAATTATTTTAGAGAAAGTGAGAACTATTTCTTATCATTCAGCCCCTCACATAAAGTCTCCTCTTTCTGAAATCTACTGAAGATAAGTGTTTTAATGAGAACTGAACAGTTACTGAACTCATATTGGCTTTCTGTATCTGTGAGTTCTGTATATCCATGAATAACAGAAGGCCTACATGCTCTACCATTTTATATAAGACACCTGAGCACCTGCAAATTTTGATATCCCTGGAGGTCCTGGAACCAATCCTCCACAGTTACCAAAGGATGGTTGTATTCTTGCATATGAGCATGTCATGTACTCATATACTCTTGCATATGAGCATGTCAACACTATACCATCCCATTCCTTTTCCCAGCTGGCCTTGTCTGGGTTACCTTGCATCACAATACATAACGGTGTTGGACAGAAAACTGTCTAGTTAACCTTCCTGCCCTCCTCTTCCCTGCTCTGTGTTTTGGGAGACTTGACTATTTTGGACTGCACCAATTAAGTGTCCTTGCCTTCTAGCTTCTAGTTGGATTTGACCAAAGAGCATACATGGCGGGAGTTTAGAGAGAAGAGTAGAGGGAGAACAGAGCCAGGCTGGTTATTTACTCACTTCTAGTTTGAGTCTTAAAGGGGTGTCTTCTATTGAGTATTCTTCCTTCCTATAACCAGCCCTCACTGGGCTCTAGTTAACATCTCTTCTTCTCTTTGCTCCTTCAGGGTTAGGGAGGTAATGATTTTCTGCAGTTGATAGAGCTTGTGTACATTAACATCCCTTATTGGTTACTCTACCCAGATCACACTGTACTAAAAAGGGCCTATTAATGTGCCTTCAAATGATCGGCTTCTGTATCCTTCCACAATGCAATGACACTGTGTCAAAAAATCCATTCTAACCTTGCTATCTCAGTGTCATGGAGGGCTTAACAAACTGGGATTGGAAATAAGTACAGAAAACAATAACCATATCTTCAGTTCCACAACATCATTAACAAAAGAAAGTGATACTATTAGTTTTTGTGATTTTGAAGTGACTTATGCATCCCGGCTTTCTACCCAACTGAAAACTGTGAAATTCCAAGCTTGATTATTGCCTCCTAACTGTGATGATGCAAATTCGAAGAAACAGTTTAGACTACTTAATATGTACAAGAGTATATGATTTCAAAAAGTGTCGCTTCCTTTAGTTATTTTATTTTTGTTTCATCACTTATGATACTTAGCTACTTTCTAAAATATTTGAACATTGGCTGATTTCTTTTTACTTGGCAGAACATATCAGAGAATGTTCAGAGTTAGATTCTTTCTCTCCCTTCCCCACCCCACCTCCTCCTTTAAGTATTAAATGAGATCCTTTATAAAGATCTAAAGATCTCATAAAGAATGTGTCTCGACTCATATCAACACTACTGAAAAATTAAGTGCCACTACTGTGCCTAACATGCCCAGGAATTCCTCATTTGGCTTCCCTCCTTTTCACAACAGCCTCAAACCTGTCCTCCCCATGACTCTGGTAGTTTAGAGATTTAAGCCTTATGCCCTAAGCTTAGGATCTGATGGTAATATTAACAGATTGGTGGTGTTCAGCTATTTATTTCATGTTTCTGAACTTTGCTTTCATTAGTTATAGGGGAATAATAATAATAATCAGGTACTACATTTTTAAAAAGGAAGAAAATCTAGATGAAAATAATTATCACCTAGAAAGTATTATATAATTATTAGCTATTGTATTTATTATATTCCCATAAGGATAAACTATATAACACAGTACAGAGAATGTCTGAATTGTTAGAGAGCTTTTTTTTATTTTTTTAGATTTAGGCTTTAAATCTGGCTTTGAGTCCACTAACTTCAGTTTACATTTCTAATAGCATTTTCAAAATGACTGCTATGGTTTATCTATACCTATTGGCTCAGAATCTCTTTCACTTTTTTAATACATCTAAGTTCTTTAAAATTGTTTAAACAAAATTGTTTCTTTATTTATATTATGATATAAATCATGTTTTAAAATATAAGGAGTAGTGAAATATTTGAACCTTTTTATGTCTTTTGGTGTTTATTTTTCTAAATTTAGTGAAAAAATATTTTTTCTGTCAAAATTCTCTCATAATTAAAAATTATTATATATTCCTATTAATTCACTTAACAAATATTGAAACCATTTTGAGTGCTGACTAGGAAGATTTATTGATTTTTTTTTTCTTGAAGAAAATTTTCATCTTAAATAAAAATAAAATATAAATATAAATTAGTCAACTGAAGGGACTCAATAGAAGTAAAAAAAAAATGTGCAATCTGGTTGTTTGCATTTTATGAAATCATTAAATATTCATTAAGTCTCTTAATATTTTTTTGAGAGTTAGCAACAATTATGGGTAATAAAACCAATGACATGTCATTTGAAGGTGAGGTTTTGTGTGGAATAAAAGCCTTACTGGGTATTGAAAGATAGCCTGACCTAGTTATGATGCAAAACTCTCAAATAAAAGAAGGAATAATGTTTCAAAAGAGAAGGCTGAGGATTTAAAAGATCACCTTTGAATTTTCCTGAATAATGACTTTTCCTGAGAAACATTGTTATGTTACCTTGTTGGAAGATTAGAATATACAGAAGCAAGTAAAATAGAATGTTTAGAAGAAGTGATTTAGGAAAAAACAAAACAAAACAAAAAAAAAACACTTTACTTAATGTGTGACACATATTTCTATTTTAGAATGCAAATAAGTATAATTTCAGTATACTGTGAAAGATGATTTTAAAATGATTCACAAAACTAATTTCTATTGAATTGGCAGACTATATTTTAATCCAGAAAATATTTTTTAACCCACACAAGGCATCATAAGATAAGTTAGATTTCTTCTGGGGTTTTCACCAGCAAAAGTTTCCTTGTGCCCCTTTGTAACTCTTATCTCTCAGACCACTTCATCCCACTCCCCCAGGAAAAGACTACCCTAGTCTGCTTGCTGTATTTGTAGATAAATTTCAGTACTCTAGA
The DNA here is from genome assembly GCF_023699985.2 of Odocoileus virginianus. Classification (NCBI taxonomy): domain Eukaryota; kingdom Metazoa; phylum Chordata; class Mammalia; order Artiodactyla; family Cervidae; genus Odocoileus; species Odocoileus virginianus. The sequence continues at coordinate 22,694,578 of NC_069698.1, forward strand.
ATTTCATACTTCAAATCATAATCAATACAATGATTTATTTCCAGATTTCTTCATGTAGCATAATTATTTTAAGCTTATTTTATCTTGTTCCATGTGTCATTATTTCATTTTGTATTAGGTTGATGAGTAGTGTTTCACTAAAAGAATATGCTATAATTTGTTGATTTGTTAACCTTCTGATAGACGTTGGGTTGTCTGCAGTTTAACTGCCATAAACTTTCTTGTTTAAGATGTATATAGATATAAAAGTTAATTTCTCTTGTGTAAATATCAAGGAGTAGAATCACTGAGTCATTTTTAAGAAACTGACAAACTTTTTCTTCAAAGTTGTTGTACCAATTTACATTTCCATCATCACTGCTTGAGAGCTGGGTCTTGTTTTAAGCTTTGTTTAAGCATGAAGAAAGCCTTTAGCTTTGGGTTATTTTTGCCCCACTACTGAGGGAAAATCCACCTGAGCACAATCAATTATGAGTTTTTCTATTCTGCCTGATGGGAAAAGGAACAATTCTTAGCTCTTGTGAATGCTTGTAGTTGTTTCTTCTTATTCTTTTGGGTTATTTTCCCCCCTAGACTCAGCTCCTTTCCTAATGTGCATGCAGTGGTCAACACTCAGCTGAAGACTTGAGGTCCTTTGGCAGACACCCAGTTCTTTCTCTCTGTGCAGCTCTTTCTTCTCCAGTACTCTGTCCTATACACTACACTACAAGCTCCACCACCTAAACCCAGAGAAACCGCTGACCTCTATGTTATTTCCTCTCCTTTGGTGAGGCATACAACCTCTCTTTAGGCAAAAACTTATGGCCGTTGTTAGCTCCCATCTTTTGGTTTCAGCAAAAAGGAAATTTCTGTCTTACTTGTCTAGAAGCAGAAGTCCCCACATTTTTTTTTTTTAAATTACCTTTTTATTTATGTTACTGTTGCAGGAGATAGTGTGGTCTGTGCTGAGATAAGAGCCTTCAGAGTCAGAAAAATCAAAGCGATCATATTCTCTTCAAGTCCTCACCTTTTACATAACTCCAACATTTCCATTAATATGCAAATTAATAAATGCTCTATGCAAGTCTCTATGAAAGATAAAAAGATACTAGCTTTTCCTAGGCATTCAAGTTCTTTAATTCTCATAGCAACATGTCTACTTCAGTGGATCATACTCTGACTGTATGCTGGAAACACCAGATTGAGTTTTCAAACCTCTTTTTTTTTTTTCCCATTTATTTTTATTAGTTAGAGGCTAATTACTTTACATCATTGCAGTGGTTTTTGTCATACATTGAAATGAATTAGCCATGGTCAAACCTCTTTCATTTAACCCTCACCCTTGAAATTAAATAAGAATCTCTGGAATTATGCCTGCAGTGGAGAATACCTGGATCCAATCCCAGGGTCTGGAAGATCCCCTGGAGAAAGGAATGGCTACCTACTCCAGTATTCTTGCCTAGAGAATCCCATGGACAGAGGAGCCTGGAGGGCTATGGTCCATGGGGTTGCAAAGATTCGGACATGACTGAGTGACCACATATTTAGTATTCTTAAAGAACTCCCAAGGTGATTTTAATGTATTTGAGAACTGCAGTTGTGGACTAATTTATCTTGAAAAACTCTGTGTGTGTCTGTGTGTGTGTGTACACATGAACATGTGTATTTGTTAATCAAGTCAAATGAAAAATGCTGTCAAATACAAGCAACATTTTAGAAATCCTGTAAACTTATAGTGACACAGAAAATAGTAAAATCACTCTTACTGATAAAGATACATTTCTTGTGATGATTTTTAGGAGTTTGTGGATTTCCTCTAAGGTAAACAAAAGGAAAGGAACTATCTTGAGGGAGTAGTATGATCAAATGCAATAGAATCAAAATCTAGGGAGCATAAAATATGAAAATATATTTTATTAAAAAATAGGATTTTAGAAAATATAGTGTATATCTGTGTGTGTTTTGTATTCTATATTTATGTATAACAGAAGTAAAGGAAAGTAGACATAAAGAATGACATGGTTTGCCAGTCCAAATTGTAGATTGCATTGTTTTATATTCAAGGGTTACACTTTATGTTGGTAAAAGGGAATTATCTATACAAGAATTACTTCACATAAATATAGATCAATGCCTTGGATATGGTATATTATGAGACCTGGTAAATATGAATACAGTTGGATCCATTTTCTATTTTATTTAGGGTCTTAAGATAGTGCTATAGATTATCTAGAGCTCATGTGAATATGCTCAGCTAGATAACAGAAGCTTGAAATTCAGAGCAAGCTACATGTATTCTTCACGTACTTATTTAATAAATCATGTATCCAAATGACATTAAGCTAAGAGCTACATAATACACATTTTCCTTTATTATGTAATAAACTATTAAATAATTTGAGAAGATAATATCACAGAGTCCAATTGCTGTCACTAACTCCAATTTACTCATGCTGCTATTCTTTCTTAGGACCAGTAAAAATAATTAAACAATGAGCAGAAAAAGTTATAAAGAGAGATGAAGAATTTTTTTTCTGTTAAATATATAATATGCTAGTGTTATAGGAACAAAATTTTCAGTTTGAATTGTTCTTGAATGACTTTATTGGTCTACTTATTAATTTGTGATCTATTTTTCAGTTGAAAAATGTGAAAAAATAAAGTGACATTAAGTGACATGTATTTGTTAGCAACATATATTATAACTAATAGCATACAATGGGATTAGTATCCTCTCCTTCGAGGTTGCAGAACAATCAGTCTAAACACCCAAAGGTGGAATCTATCCAGGAACAAAAATTTTAAAGTCAAATAATTGGCTAATTAGGCCTAATTGTGACAATATTAGGTGGCTAAATAGCACATTCTCTGTTAAATATGGAGCGTGGTAGGCAATTCGGAATACCTTCTTAAAAAATTAAGAAAAGAGAGTGGCACAGAAACACACTCACATAAACTGTCTAATATGCAAATTGCCCACAAGACATGACCAAGTGACATGAGAAGAATTATTTAAGATAAAAGTAGAAAATTGGAATTTAAACTCTGGCTCAAAAATATATCAGGGTAACTTACAGAAAATTATACTCTTAAGCAATAATTCGATGGTGAAAGTTTAAACCAAGAATGATGTAGGCAAATGTACTAAGAAAGTCATTAGGAAGATCTCTATAGCTTCACTCCCAGATGTTTTAGATTATGTAAGCATATAATGAAAAGCCCTGTGCCTCAGCTGATAAAGAACCTGCCTGCCAATGCAGGAGGCATACGAGACTCGGGTTTGATCTCAGTTGGGAAGATCCCCTGGAGAAAGAAATGGCAACCCACTACAGTATTCTTGCCTGGAAAATTCCACGGACAGAAGAGCCTGGCAGGCTACAGTCCGTGGGATCTCAAAGAGTCAAACATTACCGAGCACACATGCATGAATTCAAGCACATAATGAAACTACAGTTTTATGAAGTAGATTTTACCTTAAATTATTCTGAGTATTTATTCCTGTTTTGTTTTTCTAAACTAGCCTATAGGTAGACTTTAGAGATAAAATCTCAAATTCCTATTTTTCATGATACAATGACTTTGGAACTAAGGGGACTATCAATCTCATAAGGAATGTAAAGAAATCCATGTCTGAAAATGTTTTATTCTGCTTCTTTGAACAAATAATAACTAAACCTTGTGACTTACAAAACAACCGTCTGAAAGAGTATTTTTTCTTTTTTTGAAACAATATGAGAAAGTGAAAGTGAAAATCTCTTAGTCATGTACGACTCTTTGTGACCCCATAGACTATACAGTTCATGGACTTCTCCAGGCCAGAATATGGGAGTGGGTAGCTTTTTCCTTGTCCAGAGGATCTTCCCAAGCCAGGGATCAAACCCAGGTCTCCCACATTGCAGGTGGATTCTTTACCAGCTGAGCCACAAGGGAAGTCCAACAATGTGACAATATACCTTTAAATAATTATATGTTATCTATGGTGAGGTAGGGCTTCCTGGTGGCTCAGCGATAAAGAATCCACCTGCAATGCAGGAAGGTAGGAGACTCAGGTTTGATCCTGTGGTCAGGAAGATCCTTTGGGCTTATCATTAATTTTGTCTGCACACCGTAAGATTTGCTTTAAGATATGAGGAGAAATGGGACATGTGTTTAACTTTGTTTATATTCTAGCATAGGGAATGGAAAATTAAATGTATAATTGAGTTTGAAAATGATTCATAATCTTTTTTGTATATTGTTGTTGCTTAGTCACTAAGTTATATCTTAGTGACTCTTTCTGACCCCATAGACTAGATCCAAAATCACTGCAAAGGGTGACTGCAGCTATGAATTTAAAAGACACTTGCTCCTTGGAAGTGAAGCTATGACCAACCTAGACAGCATATTAAAAAGCAGAGACATTGTCAACAAAGGTTCATATATTCAAAGGTGTGGTTTTTCCAGTAGTCATGTATGGATGTGAGAGTTCGACCATAAAGAAGGCTGAGTGCTGAAGAATTGATGCTTTTGAATTGTAGTGTTGGGAAAGACTCTTGAGAGTCCCTTGGACTGCAAGGAGATCCAACCTGTCCATCCTAGAGGAAATCAATCCTGAATAGTCATTGGAAAGACTGATGCTGAAGTTGAAGCTCCAATACTTTGGCTACCTGATGTGAAGAGCTGATGCATTAGAAAAGACGCTGATGCTGGGAAAGACTGTAGGCAGGAGGAGAAGGGATGAATGAGGACGAGATGGTTAGGTGGCATCACCAGCTTGATGGGCATGAGTTTGACCAAGCTCTGGAAGATGTAATGGACAGGGAAGCCTGGTGTGCTGCAGTCCATGGGGTCACAAAGAGTTGGACACAATTGAGCGACTGAACAACAACAACGTCTTTTAGTATAAGATAAAAAATTATTATTATATTGTTATCTTCTTTCAGAATATTTGAAATACTTTTATGAACACAAATACATAAAAGTACATAAAGCACACTAAGAAATTTTGATCTTCATTCACCTTTTAGATGATAGCAAAGATAAATAGAGAATTGATATTTAATTTTCAGTAGTCTGAATTATTTTCATAATTTTGATTTTTAAGAATTAAAAATAGTATATTTTAATAATACCTTATTGTTATAAATAATAATGTTGATTTTAGTTTTTTTTAATTAGAAATATTATTTTTTGTTATTGTTTCACTAAGTCGTGTCTGACTTGTGACCCTCTGGACTGTAGCCTGCTAGACTCCTCTGTCCATGGGATTTCCCAAGCAAGAATACTCGTGTCAGCAGTTCCTCCTACAGTGAACATTCCCAATCCATGGATAGAACCTGTGACTCTTGTGTCTCCTGCATAAGCAGGCAGATTCTTTACTCCTGAACCACGTGGGAATCCCCAGAAGTATTATTATGATATAGCATTTTTAATTCTTAAAATTTCTCTTAATATGAGAAAATAAAAATTTGTTCTATGATTTGAATTAAAAATATAATCATTTAGCTAATCAAGCAAAGATAAAAACAGATAAAAATATACCAAAGTACCTCATTCATAAACAGAGGCAGAAAAGTTGCATAAAATACTAACAAGAATCTATCACTGTATTTCAAAAATGATAAAACATGGCCAAAAATAGTTCAATGCAGGAATGCAAAGATAATGAAATATTAAGAAATCTAGTTATATACTAACCAACTGAATAGTGAATAAAAATCAATCTTTATAGATATTAAAAGATGTGTGATACATTTTAGAATCCACTTCTGATTATCAATAATGGAATAGGAGTAAGAATAGATTGATTTTTTATTACTATTAAAACAAAAATGAGAATCATAATAATTGATGATGTAAGATGATTAATGTTATTGTCAGGAACAATATAATCTTTATGTCAATGTTCTTAAAAGTTGTTTAAAAATAGTAGACAAAGCAATTACATATAAGTAATAAATATATAATGGAAGGCAAATATTGTTTAGATATCATACGATTCTGTCCCTAGAAATCCCAAAAACAGTACCTGAAAAATTTCAGAAATAGTAGGAGAATTCAAGAAGATAGTGGGATTCAAAAATCAATGACTTACCCATTTATGATCAATGTCCAATATGAAAATATGAATGATTTTTAACTTTTGGAAATATTGGTAAAATCTATCCCTCACTGAGAAAAATTATTAAGACCTAAAAATAATAGGATCTATATGATTGGAGGCAGCAGAGATTTAACAAATTAGTGAAGAGTTATGGACTTTGGTTCAGCAGAAGGAAATCCAGCTCAGATAAACTGAGCAGCTTGGGCTTTTGGGGGGTCTTTTTTTTTTTTTTTCAAATTACAGTTTGATATAAATTTTGGCTTTTTTTGACAAGTGTTTTTTAAAGCATAAGTAAAGTTAGATTATTAAAGGATATACCTCACATTACAATGTGTTCTCAAGTAATTTTAAAATTGTGACTAATGATAAATATCTTTAATGTATTTGGAAAGATAATAACACTGCAATGAAATCTATCTTAATTTCAAAATTTCAGTCTGGATAGAAAGAAAACAAAGAAAATAACAACAATAATAAAACACACATAAAAGGATGGAAAAACTTGTGCTATAAACACTAACCAATAGAGAAATTATGCAATATGTAGATAGGAGATAAAGTAGATTTGAAGAGTAAAAATGAATATTATAGAGAAAAGGAACATTTCATTATGATAAAAATGTGGTTTTGCCAGGAAGATATAGTAAGCTCCTAATAACTTAACCTCAAATATATAAAGATTAAAAAAAAAATAGCAGACAGAATTAAAAGGAAAATGAATGAAACCCATCATGAGAATGGACCTTTTGTAAACACATTTCTCAGTAAGTTATATAAAAAGCAGGAAGGAAAAGACACAAATTAAAGTTTTTTGAATGAATAAAAAGTTAGAGCAGCAACTTCAAAACTGAGAATATATAATGATCAATAAAATATGAAAGCACGTTCATTAGTATAGTTCAGTTCAGCTCAGTTCAGTTGCTCAGTCATTTCCGACTCTTTGCAACCCCATGAACCACAGTATGCCAGGCCTCCCTGTCCATCACCAGCTGCCGGAGTTCACCCAAGCCTATGTCCATTGAGTCGATGATGCCATCCAACCATCTCATCGTCTGTCGTCCCCTTCTCATCTTTCCCTTGATCTTTCCCAGCATCAGGGTCTTTTCAAATGAGTCAGCTCTTCACATCAGGTGGCCAAAGTATTGGAGTTTCAGCCTCAAAATCAGTCATACCAAAGGACACCCAGGACTCATCTCCTTTACAATGGACTGGTTGGATCTCCTTGCTGTCCAAGGGACTCTCAAGAGTCTTCTCCAACACCACAGTTCAAAAGCATCAGTTCTTCAGCGCTCAGCTTTCTTGATAGTCTAATTCTCACATGCATACATGACTACTGGAAAAACCATAGCCTTGATTAGACAGACCTTTGTTGGCAAAGTAATGTCTCTGCTTTTTAATATGCTGTCCAGGTTGGTCATAACTTTCCTCCCAAGGAGTAACCGTCTTTTAATTTCATGGCTGCAATCACCATCTGCAGTGATTTTGGAGCCCAGAAAAATAAAGTCTGACACTGTTTCCACTGTTTCCCTATCTATTTGCCATGAAGTTATGGGATGAGATGCCATGATCTTCATTTTCTGAATGTTGAACTTTAAGCCAACTTTTTCACTTTCCTCTTTCACTTTCATCAAGAGGCTCTTTAGTTCTTCTTCACTTTCTGCCATAAGGGTGGTGTCATCTGCATGTCTGAGGTTATTGATATTTCTCCTGGCAATCTTGATTCCCACTTGTGCTTCCTCCAGCCCAGCATTTCTCATGATGTACTCTGCATATAAGTTAAATAAGCAGGGTGACAACATACAGCCTTGAGGTACTCCTTTTCCTATTTGGAACCAGTCTGTTGCTCCATGTCCAGTTCTAACTGTTGCTTCCTAACCTTCATACAGCTGTGAAAATAAGGGAAGTGAAAAGCAAAGGAGGCAAGGAAAGATATACCCATTTGAATGCAGAGTTCCAAAGAATATCAAGGAGAGATAAGAAAGCCTTCCTCAGTGATCAATGCAAAACAATAGAGGAAAACAATGGAATGGGAAAGACTAGAGATCTCTTCAAGAAAATTAGAGATACCAAGGGAACATCTCATGCAAAGATGGGATCAATAAAGGACACAAATGGTAGATACCTAACAGAAGCAGAAGATATTAAGAAGAGGTGGCAAGAATACACAGAAGAACTATACAAAAAAGATATTCATGACCCAGATAATCATGATGGTGTGATCACTCACCTAGAGCCAGACATTCTGGAATGTGAAATGAATTGGGCCTTAGGAAGCATCACTATGAACAAAGCTAGTGGAGGTGATGGAATTCCAGTGGTGCTCTTTCAAATCTTGAAAGATGATGTTGTGAAAGTGCTGCACTCAATTATTAGTATAAGAGAAATTTAAAATGATACCCTGTATAGTGTGACTTTACATCCATCAAAAATGATGAAACTGTAAAGATTGGATAATCTCAAGTGCTGTTGAAGATATGAAATACTAGAATTGATTTAACTACCTGTGGTAGTATAAAGAAAGAAAAAGAGAGAAAAGAAAGTGAAGTTGCACAGTCGTGCCTGACCCTTTGCAGCTCCATGGACTGTAGCCCACCAGGCTCCTCCATCCATGGAATTTTCCAGGCAAGAGTACTGGAGTGGATTGCCATTTCCTTCTCCAGCAGGTCTTCTTGACCCAGGGATGGAACCCAGGTCTCCTCCATTGCAGGCAGATGCTTTACTGTCTGAGCTACCAGGGAAGAACTGTGGTAATATAAATTGTTGCAATTACATTAGGAAAAAATTTTACAGTGTATAGTAACTGTTGAAATGTTAAGACGTTCTTTGAACTAGGATTCTCTTCTGAGTATGAGCCAAACAAAAATGTGCATAAACGTACACTAAAACATATGTATACAATTTTAAAGATATTATTATATTATAGTTTCAAACAGCAATTAATCTTTATGTACAACAGCAATAGGATGGATAAAGTTATGAATGAATCATTGCCCTGTCCTGTTGGGTTCTAAAGTTTGTTCTTTCAAATGTAAAGAAACAGAAAGAAAATAAAAATGCTCTTTCCTCCACACTGAACATGCAAACTGTTATGTAAGAGCAACTCTCGGGCTTCCCAGGTGAATGAGTGGTAAAGAATCTGCTTACCAATGCGGAAGCCACAGGAGAGGCCAGTTCAACCCCTAGGTCGGGAAGATCCCATGGGAGGACATGGCAACCCACCCCAGAATTCTTCCCTAGGAAATGTGATGAGCAGAGGAGCCCGACAGGCTACAGTACATGGATTTGCAAAGAGTCAGACATGCCTGAGTGACTGAGCACACATGCAAGAGTGAATCTCACCTATGAATGTTGCACAAAAGTAGCTAAACACCAAAGGTTAAGAATTCATACTCCTATTTATACAAAATTAAAAAAAAAACAATCTATGGTATTAAAAGTCAGAACAGTCGGTGTTTTGAGGAAAGTTGAACATTTTGTCGTATGTTTATTTTCTATTCATATATCTTTACATGTGAAATTATTTAAAACAAAGTAAACTTACCTTAGCCTGAGAGCTATTATGTATTGACAAATTATATTTTGTGTGTTTATTTCAAGTTACAGAAGGAAATTTCATTTTTTGGATATCATATGGTGACTGTCCACCTTCACAATGTACACACAATTATCAAGTATTTACTGTGTGTAAAGTCTAGTTTTAGCACTGATAATGATTATTTTTCCAGTGAGCAATTTTCAGAGAAACTATTTAAAATGTCGATTTGTGCTTGCACTGTGTGATACAGTATTTTTCTTGACTAACTAACTATGGGCTCTTGGCTCTTCTGCCTTCATTGATTATATAGCATCCTTGAACAAAGACTAATGATCAAACAAGAAAGGCAAAATGGACAAACATGGAGAGACCTAGTTAAAGGAAAAGCCTCCATGTCTTATGTCAGAATTACTCTTCTCAGTTTAGTTCTGGACAGTGTCTATGAAGCCTGCATAAGCATATTTGTCAGCATGTGCTGATTCAGTTGTGTCTCTGATTATAAGACTGAAAGCATACATATTAGAAAGGTTATGCCCTAGAGATTCCTCTAAAAGATTGGCTATTCTTTGCCCTAGTTTTGGAGACTTGCAACTGAACATGAAACTTCAGTAAGTAGAAATTATACAAAATAAAATTTTATAACAGGTAAAATACACTATATGTATTGTAATATTACTAAATGCAATTCACTTTATCAGTGGTAGTAAACAAAATTTCATCTGAATATGCTTCATGGAGAAATAGTTTGTAAATAACTGTAAGCCCCATGTAAAATATTATTTTGTCTGAAATTTTATCTCAGTGTAAATATTCTCTAGAATGAAATGCCTAGCATGGTTTTGAGTGAAATACTATGTTTAATCAAACCTTATTTTCTAATATATGATAACCCCTACAAGATCCTAAAACTGTCATCTGCTATGATTTCATAATTGTTTTTGGAAGTAATGAGATACTAATACACACACACACACACACATACACATATGAATGCAAGTTTAAAAATATATAACTCTCACATTAATTGATATTCTCATTTGTTTGTATGCTCATTTGTTCAGTTTATGCCCACCTCTTTGCAACCCCATGGACTGTAGCCAAGCAGGCTCTTCTGTCCACTGGATTTCCTAGGCAAGAATACTGGAGTAGGTTGCCATTTCCTTCTCTTCATTTGTTTATGCAATAGCTATTTAATAAATTCCTACTATGTATTGAAAAAAGCTAACATTCTATTCTATTGATGATCTTATAACAAATATTTTTTTAAATATGATTAAAAGCATTGATTAGATATATTAGTTTTATATACATATACATATATTAACATACTAATCTTTGATATCAACACCAGGTAGTTCATTTTTTAAAGATCACAAAATAGCTAAAATATAACAATGTGACATATGCATTCATATGTGTATATTTGCATATGTGTGTATACAAAATATATATATTATCAGTAATTGATTTCTAAATAACTTTATTTTTCTCTGCTTCAGTTATTTCCACCACTCTATCTTCCAGCTCACTTATCCATTCTTCTGCCTTGGTTATTCTGCTGTTGGTTCCCTCTAGTGTATTTTTTTTTTTCTTTTATCTCAGTTATTGTATTGTTCATTGCTGATTGTCTATTCTTTATTTCTTCTAGGTCCTTGTTAAACATCTCCTGTATCTTCTCAATCAGTCCATACATCCATTTTATTTATCTGTGCCTCCATTTTATTTCCAGGATTTTGGATCATCTTCGCTATTGTTACTCTGAATTATTTTTCAGGTAGATTTCCCATTTCCTCTTCTTTTGTTTGGTCTTATGGGTTTTTGCCATGCTACTTCATCTGCTGCATGCTTCTCTGTCTTTTAATTTCATTTGATTTACTGTATTTGCGATATCCTTTCTGCAGGATGCAGGTTGTAGCTCCCCTTATTGTGTGGACTCTGCCCTCGGCGGGTGGAGATGGGTCAGTACCTTGTGAAGGTTTCCTGGCTGAGGGGACGGTTGCCTGTGTTCTGCTGGGTGGAGCTTGATCTTGTCCACCTGAAGGGCAGTGCCACATCCAGAGGTGTGTTTTGGTGTGTCTGTGAGCTTGGTATGGCTTTGGGCAGCGTGTCTGCTAATGGGCAGGCTTGTGTTCCTAGTTCACTGATGATTTGGTATGAGGCATCTTGTACTGGAAATTGCTGGCCTTTGGGTGGGGCCTGGTCTTAACGCTGAGCTGGAGGCATTTGGGAGAGCTTTCTCCAATTAATGTTCCATGGGATCAGGAGTTCTCTGGTAGTCCAACATCCTGGACTTGGGTCTCCCAGCTCAGAGTTCCAGGCCTGACTCCTTACTATAATTCCAAGACTCCCCAAGTCACACAGAACAGAGAAAAAGACAGAGAGATAGAGGAAAATGGGGGGGGGGAGGGGAGTCAGTCAGACATACAAACAAACCAAAGACAGCAGAAGCCCAAGACAAATGGTGAAAGCAATACTAAACAGACAAGAACACCCAAAAACTGATACACTCACAAAGACAGAAAAAAGAAGGGGGGAAATGATAAAAACAGGAACAAAAAAAGAAGCAATTAATCAACACAATAAACAAACACACATGAGAATGAATACTAAAAACTAGACTAGCAAAAAAATATATACATATAAAAAACATGGGGGAAATTCAATATAGCTAAAGAGTGCTGTAAAAATAGGAAAATAGAATACAATGTATCAAAAAATAAGTTTTTTTTTAAAGGAAAAAGTAAGGTGAGAAATAAAAATTAAATAATAAAAAAGAACAAAAATAAAACACTACAAAAGAAAAAAAGACATAGATATAGATGGGTGGTAAGAAGAATGTCCTCCTGTGTCCTCCATTGTCCTTACCACACAGTGAGCACAAGGCCATCAACCTACTCAGAAAGTACTCCAATATTATTTCTAGGAAGGTTCTGGACCTGCTGTGGGTACTGTGGGGTCATCTCAGACTCAGATCTGGCCTTACTCCAGCTTGCACTTGCTTCCAAAGTCCACAATCGCCCCCAAGATCCACAGACTCAAGCAAATTATGGGGATTTAATCTGCGGCACGTGCTGCTGCAGGAGGGCATTCCCTTCCTCTTCTTTGGTCACACAACCCCTGGAGCCCAGCTTTGGTTATGGACCAGCCTCTGCTTGTAGAGGCCGCCCTCTGATGTCTGTTCCTTGTCCAGACAGAAGAGGATGAACATAGAAGCTTATTAGAGTTCACTTGCTCAGTTGGGCTGGGAGAGAGTGGGCATGGCAGACATAGTCTGGCTATGTGAGGGGTGCCTGCCGTGGTCTGGACCTGTGGGAAGTTGTCACAGTCTGAGGACAGCTGTGCACTTCCCTAGGGACGTTGGCCTTGGTCCCTCCGCAGAACCACGATGCACAGGCTCTCAGGAGAATATGGGTAGCAAGCCGTGCCTCTCACAGCTTGGTGGCAACTCTGCCCCGGGGTTGAGACCACAGCGGCCTCCTGTCCTCCACCTCATCACCCATGCCAGCCCTAGGTGGTCCTTCTGGGATAACAAACTGCAGTTGTGGGTAGTCTGCCGCTGGCACTCATGCCAGACTTGGCTTATATACCTCTGGAATAGCAGTTCACAACCAGGACTTGACACTCATGAAGCTGGGATCTTGCAATAGGCGAGCATGTGGAGTTAGAGGGTCTTGGCAGCAATGATCCCTTGCCTCCCTGGGAGGCCCAGGCATTTCTCTGGATCCCCCAGCTGTATCTTCAGAGTATCTTCACAGCAGTCAATGCTGGTCCTCTTCCTGGGGTCCAAAATCAGAAACCTGAGTCTAAGCACTCAGGCCCCACTTGCCCCAAGAAGTGTGCAAACAGCTTCTCAGCTGGGAAGGGTTGGTCCGAAGTGATCTCTGTGGTGATGTCCCTCTGTTTTACCTTCTGAGAACCTGTTAGCGTGTTCCCTTTTGAGGGTACAGAGCTCCCCCGTCCGGTCCCAATCACAGCTTGTGAGTGGGTTTCCAAGCATGTAGAAACTTTTCCTTCTTCATGGCTCTCTTCAAAGTGAGGGTCCCCATCCCAAGACCTTTGTCTCTTTATTTTCCTGTATCTTTTGTCCAACCTCATTCTGCAGATGTTAGCTTGCCTTTTTGGAAGTCTGGGGTCCTCTGCCAGTATTCAGGAGGTATTCTGTGGGAATTGTTCCACAAGTAGATGTATTTTTGATGTAATTGTAGGGGAAAGATGATCTCTCTGTCTTACTCCTCTGCCATCTTGAAAGTTCCCCTTAAAAAGTTTTAATACAAATAATATTCTGTAAGATCACTTAAAGCAATCCAGTTTCATAATACTTGATATCACTATCTGTGATTCAGAGATTCCAGATTTGCTTTTTGCTTTTTAGGAAGCCTTTAATTCCTACATGGTAAATCAGGGATTTATTGACACTTATTGAAATTTACTGTACATTCTTAATTTAAAGAAATGATGAAATCAGCAGATTTTATGGGTGCACAGAGATAAAAGATTCAGTGCTAGTGCAAAGAAGATAGAAGAGATTTAGAATTCTTATGTTATAGATTGAAATTGTGTAAGAATTTTGAGCTTCCCAAAGCACGATGAAGTAAAGGAGAAAAAGAGAACAGAGTCTACATTAAAGACGTATCTAGAGAAAAATAAATCCTTTAGCTTATAATCATTTGTTAAAAGAGCATAATGTGTGGCATCATATAAATTTTCTCCCTCTGCTTGTTAGTAAGCTATGTGTTCCCATCTGCTCCAAGGATTGAATAAAATATATAGTATCAGGCAAAAGGAAGTAGATGAGTCATTTATATTTTAAAGATCATTTTCTTTATTTTGTAACTGTGAGTATTATATCAAATTGGATCCAATTTGTTCCCTAATATGTATAAACTATCATACTTCATATTTATATCACTCAAAACAATATAGTTTTATGGATGTTTATATTCTAGTTCTTAGAGTATTAATAATTGACTTGCTTACATGTGATATACACTTTTATCCTTCCACAAGCTGTTCCCTGTCTAAGAATTTTATTTCTCCTATGTCTTGTTAGTATGCATGAATTCTTGAGCCAAGGTACCTGGATTCAAGATCTGACTCTACCATCTATTAGCTGAGCAAGCTCTGAAGAGTCTTTTTTTTTTTTAGCATAAATAAATAAATATTTATTTATTTATTTTTAATTAATTTATTTTAATTGGAGCCTACTTACTTTACAATATTGTAGTGGTTTTGCCATATATTGACATGAAAAGCTTCTTGTACTCTCTATGCCTCAGTAGCATTGTCTATAACCAGAAACCAACATTCATATCAATTTAATGCAATCAATATGAAAATTACAAGAAAAATGTATGTGTGTATATTGTAAGTTCTTCAGAACAGTGCCAGCATATTATATACACTTCATAAATGTCAGCTTGGTTAATTACCACCCACAATGTCACTTCTTTTATTATTCTCTTTAATTTTGTAAAAAGATGTACTAAAATTCAAAAAAGTTTCTTTTTTTAAAATCAATTTATTTTTTATTGAAGGATAATTGCTTTACAGAATTTTGCTGTTTTCTGTCAAACCTCAACATGAATCAGCCATTGGTATACACAAATCTCCTCCCTTTTGAAACTACTTCCTGTCTCCCTCCCCATCCTACTCCTCTAGGTTGGTACAGAGCCACTGTTTGAGTTTCCTGAGCCATACAGCAAATTCCCATTGGCTATCTATTTTACATATGGTAAAGTAAGTTTCCATGTTATTCTTTCCATATATCTCAACCTCTCCTAGAAACTTTTACAGTTCCTATAACATTTTATAGAATAATTTTCTACAGAAAATTTTGTAGTTCCTCTGATTAGAAATTTCTCATCAGTAAAAGCGAGACATGAAGAATGTTTTTGAATCTTATCAAGAACCCAAATTTATAAAGGGGTGTTACCTGAACAGGATCCAAATATATTAATTCATCATTTAAAGTTATATCTGGACCATTTTTACATTTGAGGAATTGCAACATGATTTGCTTTGGGATCATGCTACATCCAGTCTTCATTAAATGGTTTTCCACTGAATTAGAAAACATGAAATATTATGATGATAAGTTAACAATGGTAAGAATTTCTCAAAGGAAATGTTTAATAGGTATCTTACTGAACTAAACGACTAAGAAAAGGAAGTAATAGACCACTGTAAAATTGTATTTAAACTTTTTAAACTTATTCTCTCCATCAAGAAACATTCACTTGAGGTTTCATTACTTCCAGTAAGTCATATTTACATAATTTTGTTGTGAAACCAAAATATTTTAATAGTATTCCCCACCAACCCTTGCACACACAAAAAAAGAATAGATAACAGAACAAAGAAGTCCATAGGGAAAAAAGCATTAAGATGCTTCTTTTAAAGTAATTTAATTTCAACTCTGTATATTATAGGAAATATAATGTGTATTATTAAAAAAACTTGAAACCCTCATTGGCATTTCAATATAAGTTTAATTAGAATAATTATATTTATAAATTTAACTTTACACTTAAATACAGATTATCTGAGTACTTTTTGATATCTGATATTATGAGCATATAAATAGTTTGATGATAGAGACAAAGTGATATTAGTAATTTTCTCATTAACAATTTTGATTGAGTTAGAAACATAAATCAAAGTACCATTTAGAGGAGATAAATATTCAACTACTAAATTTTCAACAAATGTATCTAACAGTGACATATCAATTATCAATCGATACTCAAAATATGATGACATTTTTTTCTATAAGCTGTAAATTTGTATCAAATCTTTTTGAAAGAAAAATTCCAAGAGTCTATAACTAAGTTGTCCAGAAATTTTTATTTCACTTATAACCATATTTTTCAAACTATTCAGTATATTAATAGATTTTTAAATTTTATTTAATTGATTTTTAATTTTTTCTTTAATTAACATGTACAAAAAATCATATAAATCTGATATCTGTGCCAGTACATGTTCATATACACCTCATTTTGTAAGATAAATCTGCAGAAATTCACTTTAAACTTTGTAAGAAAGGCTTATAGAAAACATACCAGCCTCATAGTACCTGTCACAAATGAACAAACAAATTAGCAAATCAACTCTCTGAAAGTAAAGAACATGGTAGTTTTCCTCTCATTCATATCTGACTATTGACAAACTAAAACCCTAACAGCATGACCTTGGTCTATAATCTATTAGATATAACCACTAAACTCTCTGCTTTACAACTAGTGTTTATTTTATACTAATTTTATAATTTCATCTAGAAGAACTTTGTACTAAAGTGTTGATTTTGCATTCGATTTTAAAATTGTTTCAAAGTGAATTTGAATCTTCAAGTATATACACACTAGGATTTATATTGAATATTTCAAAAAGTTGAAACAAATAGCTTTTCAGGTGTATATATTTGTGTGTGTCCATATACAATAGACTTAACTATGATTCCTCTGAATAATCAGCCTCTTAAAATATAGCAGATCAACTAAAATTATGCCTATTTACGTGTTATTATGTATTTCAAATTTCAACTTTCTATAAGCAGAACATGCATGTATTACTATAATGGTTTTAAAACCTATTTGGCATGGGAGGGGGAGAGTAATGCATGTTTTATAGAAAATTTCTGATAGAAACGCTTGAGTAATTCTTTGTTATCTTAGGAAGTACTTATATCATGTTGTATGTGATGAAAGACTTCTAGCCATGAAAGAGTATATATGGGGGGTCAACAGTGGCTAAAAATTCACTGGTAGGGACTGTAATAAGTATTATTGGTGGTTTTGATTGAAAAAATACTGATGAGGAATTATTTCCATACATAGACTGGAACATCTTAGTAGAATATTAAGTTAGTACTAATAATTTGTGTTATTTTATTTTAGTTAAGAATGTCCCTTCCCATCTCTTTTAGTAAGGGACACACACTCTTACAATGCCCATGTAACTCAAATCTGATTCCTAGTCTATCCCAACCCCTGGCATTTGTGTTTGTCTTTCTGACTCTTCATGCTATGCTATAAATGTTGACCTTTAGCACAAATCCATCTTCTTGTCCCAGTGGATTCCTCTGCCTACTGATTCTTTGCCTCATAAGACTCAACATTGACATTCATAAAATTCATTCTGCCCTTCATCCAGCAGCAGGCCACTTGTGTGTAGGTATTTGTGTGTTTCTAAGTCTAAGGCAAATATGAATTATAGTATCAAGGTTAAAAAAAAATTAGATGACCAAAAAATGAAAATATTTTACATGTACATAGTGAAGGAAAGAAAGAATAGTTTTCTAGAAACACGAGTTTTTGTAAAATATTGTTTTCATTCCCCTTTATTTTAAAAATATACTTTGAAATTTCAGAGCAGAGTGGTTAATATTTAGGTTCTAAAACCACAAATTCCTGAATTCCAATCCTACGTCTATGTCCTTGGACTGTTACTCTCTTGAGTGAGTCACTTAATCTGAGTGTACCCCAGATATCAGCTATAAAATGGGTAACTTAGAGTTATTTAAAACCTATGTTAATATAGTTACTATGCTATTTAATAACTATACTAATGACTAAATTATTTAGAAAATAGGAAAACAAAAATACTTTTCATTTATATAATTGGGATGACGGTCAATACTGAAATCAGATTGATTATGTTCTTTGCAGCCAAAGATGGAAAAGCTCCATATAATCAGCTAAAACAAGACTGGGAGCTGACTGTGGCTCCGATCATGAACTCCTTACTGCAAAATTCAGACTTAAAATGAAGAAAGTAGGGAAAAAGCACTAGACCATTCAGGTACGACCTAAAACAAATCCCTTACATTTAAACAGTGTAAGTGACAAATAGATTCAAGGGATTATATCTGATAGACAGAGTGCCTGAAGATCTATGGATGGAGGTTTGTGACATTGTACAGAAGGCAGGGATCAAGACCATCCCCAAGAAAAAGAAATAAAAAAAGGCAAAATGGTTGCCTGAGGAGGCCTACAAATAGCTGTGAAAATAAAAGACATGAAAGGCAAAGGAGAAAAGGAAAGATACACCCATTTAAATGCAGAACTCTGCAGAATAGCAAGGAGAGATAAGAAAGCCTTCCTCAGGGATCAATGCAAAGAAATAGAGGAAAACAATAGAATGGGAAAAACTAGAGATCTCTTCAAGAAAATTAGAAATACCAAGGAAATATTTCATGCAAAGATGTCCACAAGGACATCTGTCCATAAAGGACAGAAATGGCATGGACCTAACAGAAGTGGAAGATATTAAGAAGAAGTGGCAAGAATACACAGAAGAACAATACAAAAAAGATCTTCATGACCCAGATAATCATGATGGTGTGATCCCTCATCTAGAGCCAGACATCCTGGAATGTGAAGTCAAGTGGGCCTTAGGAAGCATCACTATAAACAAAGCTAGTGGAGGTGATAGAATTCCAGTTGAGCTAGTTCAAATCCTAAAAAAAAAAAAAAAAAAAAAAAAAAAAATGATGCTGTGAAAGTGCTACACTCAATACGCCAGCACATTTGGAAAACTCAGCAGTGGCCATGGGACTGGAAAAGGTCAGTTTGCATTCCAATCACAAAGAAAGGCAATGCCAAAGAATGCCCAAACTACAGCACAATTGACTCATCTCACACGCAAGCAAAGTAATGCTCAAAATTCTCCAAGGCAGGCTTCAACAGTACATGAACAGTAAATTGCAGATGTTCAAGCTGGATTTAGAACAGGCAGAGGAACCAGAGATCAAATTGCCAGCATCCATTGGATCATCGAAAAAGCAAGATACTTCCAGAAAAATATCTATTTCTACTTTATTGACTATCCCAAAGCTGTGTGGATAACAGCAAACTGTGGAAAATTCTTCAGGAGACAGAATACCTGACCACCATACTTGCCTCCTGAGAAATCTGTATGGAGGTCAAGAAGCAACAGTTAGAACTGGACATGGCACAACAGACTGATTCTAAATCGGGAAAGGAGTAGGTCAAGGCTGTATATTGTCACCCTGCTTATTTTACTTATATGCTGAGTACATCATGAGAAATGCTGGACTGGGTGAAGCACAAACTGGAAACAAGATTGCTGGGAGAAATAACAATAACCTCAGATATGCAGATGACACCACACTTACGGCAGAAAGCAAAGAAAAACTAAAGAGCCTCTTGATGAAAGTGAAAGAGGAGAGTGAAAAAGTTGGCTTAAACTCAAAACTTAACATTCAGAAAACTAAGATCATGGCATGCAGTCCCATCACTTCATGGCAAATAGATGGGGAAACAGTGGAAACAGTGAAAGGCTTTATTGTGGGGGGCTCCAAAATCTCTGCAGATGGTGACTGCAGACATAAAATTAAAAGATGCTTGCTCCTTGGAAGAAAAGTTTTGACCAACCTCTATAGCATTTTAAAAAGCAGAGACATATCCTTGCCAACAAAGGTTCATCTAGTCAAATGTATGATTTTTCTAATAGTCATGTATGGATGTGAGAGTTTGATCATAAAGAAGTCTGAGTGCCTGAAGAATTGATGCTTTTGACTGTGCTGTTGGAGAAGACTCTTGAGAATCCCTTGGACAGCAAGGAGATCCAACCTGTGCATCCTGAAGGAAATCAGTCCTGAATATTCATTGGAAGGACTGATGCTAAAGCTGAAACTCCAATACTTTGGCCACCTGATCCAAAGAACTGACTCATTTGAAAAGACCCTGATGTTGGGAAAAATTGAAGGTGGGAGGAGAAGGGGATGACAGAGGATGAGATAGTTGGATGAAATCACTGACTCAGTGGACATGATTTTTAGTAATTCTGGGAGTTGGACATGGACAGAGAGGCCTGGCGTTCTGCAGTCCATGGGGTGAGAAAGAGTTGGGCACTACTGAGTGACTGAACTGAATTGGTGATTTATATATTAATGCATATATTACTGAGAAAGCAATTTTATGTCTAGTCAGACATAGACTGCAACCGTGGTGTATTTCTGAGCTTCTATAGTCTAAAGCCAACTTTGAAAACAAGATTTACTTTTGCTTCTCATTTAATAAAAGGTGATAATAGTCAATTAAAGAAGTGTTAAAATAATGAGAAGTTTAGCAAAAAGAAATGAGAGAAAATGTAGTAGTAGAGATTTAATTTTTAAAAGTTGCTTGTAACAGACAATTAATTCTATTAAAAAGGAGAGAAGAAGCAATGAAAAGACAGGCAATTTACAAATTTGTATAAGAAAGCTAGTGAAATGATGTGGAATGTGAGTTGCAAGAGAAAAGTGTAGAGATAAACCATGTTCATGTTTTTGTCTCTTTGACTATTATGAATTTAATTGGATAATGCAATTTGCAATTAAAAAATTTCTACTAAAATGCCTCCAAATATTCAAATCTGATTGCCTTTTTATTTTTTTAACATTTTTTTTTATTAGTTGGAGGCTAATTACTTTACATCATTACAGTAGTTTTTGTCATACATTGAAATGAATTAGCCATGGATTTACATGTATTCCCCATCCCAGTCCCGCCTCCCACCTCCCTCTCCACCCGATCCCTCTGGGTCTTCCCACTGCACCAGGCCCGAGCACTTGTCTCATGCACCCAACCTGGGCTGGTGATCTGTTTCACCCTAGATAATATACATGTTTCAATGCTGTTCTCTTGAAACATCCCACCCTCGGCTTCTCCCAGAGTCCACAAGTCTGTTCTATACATCTGAGTCTCTTTTTCTGTTTTGCATAAAGTGTTATCATTACCATCTTTCTAAATTCCGTATAAATATACAAACAACTCCTCCAGCTCAACTCCAGAAAAATAAATGACCCAATCCAAAAATGGGCCAAAGAACTAAACAGACATTTCTCCAAGGAAGACATACAGATGGCTAAAAAACACATGAAAAGATGCTCAACATCACTCATTATCAGAGAAATGCAAATCAAAACCACAATGAGGTACCATTATACGCCAGTCAGGATGGCTGCTATCCAAAAGTCTACAAGCGATAAATGCTGGAGAGGGTGTGGAGAAAAGGGAACCCTATTACACTGTTGGTGGGCATGC
This sequence comes from Odocoileus virginianus, assembly GCF_023699985.2. Lineage (NCBI taxonomy): Eukaryota > Metazoa > Chordata > Mammalia > Artiodactyla > Cervidae > Odocoileus > Odocoileus virginianus. The sequence goes on from NC_069698.1 coordinate 22,716,221, forward strand.
AAAATAGTACAGCCACTATGGAAAACAGTGTGGAGATTTCTTAAAAAGCTGGAAATAGAACTGCCATATGACCCAGCAATCCCACTTCTGGGCATACACACCAAGGAAACCAGATCTGAAAGAGACACATGCACCCCAATGTTCATCGCAGCACTGTTTATAATAGCCAGGTCATGGAAGCAACCTAGATGCCCATCAGCAGACGAATGGACGAGGAAGCTGTGGTACATATACACCATGGAATATTACTCAGCCATTAAAAAGAATTCATTTGAATCAGTTCTAATGAGATGGATGAAACTGGAGCCCATTATACAGAGCGAAGTAAGCCAGAAAGATAAAGACCATTACAGTATACTGATTGCCTTTTTAAAACTCTGAGGCAACTCTGAGGTTTTTAATTTATTTTTTAATTTTTTTATTTTTTATAAAATATATCTTAATAATAGTGCTTTCCTTATTTGATATATATAGCACGGAAATGATGGATCTTTTCAAATTATTATTTTTCAAATATAAGCAATAGGATTTCAGTACCAGTTTTCTCAGTATTGCGTCAACTTGGTTAGTGGAATAAGTTGAAGAGTATGATTAGTAAATAAATAATAATAATAATTAATATTTCTATGCATTATCCATTTGGTCCAAGATCTATCATCATATTACACTGATGTTAGTGTCCTTCCATTGGTATCAGTGCCAGAAGACTGATGAACTGACTGATTAACTGGATAAGCTGTCTATATTTCCTCTCAGGAGTTTCACCTCTATTATCAAGATCATCAGGTGGTTGAAATTTGTTGATATATCCCCGCAACCTCCTAAATCTCCCTATTCTGCTGTGTTACTAGTTTTAACAATGCCCTGATGGAATACATTTCTTTTAACTGCAGTATGGTACCACATTTCAAGCATTTCCTCTTCAATAATATTTCACCTGGCTACATTCAAGAAGCTTAGGAAATGAGTTCTTGGACATAGTTATGTTACCATACTTATAATAGTTATGAATATTGACAACAGAGTCTAGAGAATTTTATTATCTTTGTGTAAAATCACCTATATGTGTGGGTGTGTGTAAATCAATGAGGTATTTAATTATAGGATGAGGAAATAATAATTCATTTGTTTAATAAATATTTGCATAGTACATATCACACTTACCTTTTCATACTAAGTGTGATAGGTACTATGAGAATATTTATTTGCATACTAGAGATCTCTTTGAGAAAATACCAAGGAAACATTTCATGTAAAGATGGGCATAACAAAGGACAGAAATAGTATGGACCTAACAGAAACAGGAGATATTAAGGAAAGGTAATACACAGAGTAAATATACAAAAAATAGTTAATGACCAAGATAAACACTATGGTGTGATCACTCACCTAGAGCTTGACATCATAGAATGTGAAATCAAGTGGGCCTTAGGAAGCATCACTACGAACAAAGCTGGTGGAGGTGATGGAATTCCAGTTGAACTATTTCAAATACTAAAAGATGATGCTGTGAAAATGCTACACTCAATATGCCAGCAAATTTGGTGGCTACAGGACTGGAAAAGATCAGTTTTCATTACAATCCCAAAGAAAGGCAATGATAAAGATTGTTCAAACTACCACACAATTGGACTCATCTCACACGCTAGCAAAAGTATTGCTCAAAATTCTCCAAACCAGGCTTCGATGGTATGTGAACTGCTAACTTCCAGATGTTCAAGCTGGATTTAGAAAAGGCAGAGACACCAGAGATCAAATAGACAACATTCATTGGATCATAGAAAAAGCAAGAGTGTTCCAGAAAAAATATCTACTTCTGTTTTATTGACTATGCCAAAGCCATGCTGTGGAAAATTCTTCAAGAGATGGGAATAAGAGACCACCTTACCTGCCTCCTGAGAAATTTGTATGGTGGTCAAGAGGCAACAGTTAGAACTGGACACGGAACAAGGGACTGGTTCCAAATTGGGAAAGGAGTACATCAAAGATGTATATTGTCATCCTGCTTATTTAACTTCTACACAGAGTACACCATGTGAAATTCAAGACTGGATGAAGCACAAGATGGAATCAAGATTGCAGGAGAAATATTAATAACCTCAGATATGCAGATGACATGACCCTATGGCAGAAAGTGAGGAGGAACTAAAGAGCCACTTGATGAAAATGAAAAGTGAAATGCTGGCTCAAAACAACATTCAAAAAAGAAGTTCATGGCATCTGGTCCCTTCACTTCATGGCAAATAGATGGGGAAAGAATGGAAACAGTGACAGACTTTATTTTCTTGGTCTCCAAAGTCACTGTAGATGGTGACTGCTGCCATGAAATTTAAAGACACTTGCTCTTTGGAAGAAAAGATATGACCAACTACACAGTGTATTTAAAAACAGAGACAATTACTTTGCCAACAAAGATCTGTCTAGTCAAAGCTGTGGTTTTGCCAGTAGTCATGTATGGATATGAAATTTGGACTATAAAGAAAGCTGAGTGCCAAAGAATTGATGCTGTTTACCTGTGGTGTTGGAGAAGACTGTTGAGAGTCCCTTGGACTACAAGGAGTTCAACCAGTCCACTCTAAAGGAAATCAGTCCTGAACATTCATTGGAAGGACTGAAGCTGAAGCTGAAGCTCCAATACTTTGGCCACCTGACACAAAGACCTGACTCATTGGGGAAGACCCTGATGCTGGGGAAGATTGAAGGTGGGAGAAGGGGACAACAGAGGATGAGATGGTTGGATGGCATCACTGACACCATGGAGCCAGAGCAAGCTCTGGGAGTTGGTGATGGACAGGGAAGCTTTGCATACTATAGTCTATGGGGTCACAAAGAGTTGGACATGACTGAGTGAACTGAACTACCACACTTATATTACTATAAGCTCTATGAATATCGTGGAACATAAGGCCAAAAAACTTCTCCTTACATAAAAGTTAAGGTCCATGTTTTTCTCTCTCTAACCTCAAAACCCAATTACTTCTATATAATTATGAGCATTCTGTTCTCTCTTGTTGCAGAATTTTTGCTTCCTGATTGAATCATTGATTGATTTTTTTTTATATTTGTTCTCTTTAACCTTGAAAACACGCACACACTGAGTCAAATATTCAGTTATATCATTAGAAATTTGTCCCTTTTTTATTTGTTTGGGGTTAATTGCTAAGTAATATAAGATAGCTGGAACATCAGAAAAATAGCAAAAGTTTTCCCTTTACCTAAAATTTAGATGTCACTTAGTATTTTTTAATTAATTAACTTTCAGTAAATTTTATTTTTATTCTCTGCCTGCTATACTCCCACTGTATTTTTGCACCAATATCCATAAAAAATTTAGCCTCTTCATTGTGTAAGCAGTTTTGAGTTTTAAAGATAATATATATGAAGCATTTTTAAAAATCACTTTAAACGTCAAAAGCTCTGTGCTTGGAAGAGCAATACCTGTCTCCTCAATCAGGATAAAACTTGACAGAAGTAGAACAAAAGTTTTAATATTGATCTGTTGTTAGAAGGATAGGGGTGGTACTTTTGGAATATCTTTAGTTTAAATTATTCAAGTCTTGCATTTGAACTGAAAGATGCATTGAAGCAAGAATATGGTTTTTAAATGAGAACTATGATAACATAAGCATAATTTTATCATTTTTACATCTCTGATAGTTGTTTAAACTTATAAATCAAGGGTAGAAATTAGCATGGGCTATAGGATAAGTTAACACTGTGGTAGACTTCAAAATAACTTTACATCATATTTCTGGAATTCCAGGATCTATCAATTCTTTGAATTTCATAGAATTACACACAGTTACTAAAATAATGTTAGAATTAAAAATGGACATGAATATTAAAGAATTCCTAAAACCCTCTGAAGTAGCAAAGTTACTAATCATTCATAATTGTGAATTATAGTTAAAACCAAGTGTTTTTATTTTTCACTAAGTACCAAGAGACAGGGTACCATTAGCTACCTGGGTTTCAGAGCTTCACGTCCTTGGCAAGAAGGGGCTTTCAGATACTTATTTATTCCAGTCAGGGGGATTCCAACAGATGTGAAGAATGATAGGTAGAAAACAGAGTGTTTACTTGTGAGCGTCAAATAAAGTATGCCCTAAAATGTTCATATATTAATACTTATAGGAATTTCAAAATTCAGAAAATGTATTCCAGATAATCTAGTAGATAATCTAGTAAAGGGGCAACTTTACTAGAGCTTACAACTTGAATTCACATTGGGAAATCCTCTAGGAAAACAAAACAGCATACACACACAAGAACAATTGTATACCATTTCATAATCCTCTTGTCCTACTATTTATTCTAACCAGTTGAGTGTTGACTAGTTTCATATAAGCCTTGCCCAGTTTAGTGCAAGTAAAATTAGACTGCACCTTACTTCAACTAGGCCACTTTCCCCTTTGGGCTGCTCTGATGTAAGAATAGGACGTCCAGGAGCTCTGGCCTACACACTTGTATTCACTCATAGCCAGAAAAGGTGTGTGTGTGTTAGTTGCACTCAGTCATATCCAACTCTTTGTGACCCTATGGACTATAGCCCATCAGGGTCTTGAGTCCATGGAATTCTCCAAATGAAGATACCAGAGTGGGTTGTCATTTCCTTCTCCAGGGGGTTTTCCTGACCCAGGGATCAAACTCTGGTCTCCTGCAGTCCAGGCAAATTCTTTACCATTTGAACCATCAGAGGCAGAAAGGGCAGAGTATTTGACTCCTTTGGAAGGGTTAACACCTTTGATGAATGGCAGATGAGGATAAATGGTTCCTTCTTTCCATCCAGGGCAGGGGTTGAGGTGAACAGTTATGAAATACATTTTATAAAACTGCTTATGAGATTTTGGCAAGTGGAAAACCATGCAAACTCAATATTGCCATTTTGTACTGACTTTCTCTTCATTTCTGTTTTATTCCTTCTCACTGCATCTCTGTTGCCTGGGTTAACATTCCCAAATAAACTACTGCTGATAAGTGTTTTTCTAACATTCTGGGAACACAGACTAAGAAAACAACCTCGTTAATGGCAATTTTAGTTATATATAAATAAAGAGAATACTTCCTGCTGGTGGAAAAAAAAAAAAGAAGAAGAAGAAGATAGGCCCCAAGAAAGTAATTGATCCATTTGGACACTCTCAGTTACTTTGGATAAAAATATTACATAGGTGAAAATGTTGATAGTGGACAAATCAGGGCATATAACTACTATCTGCTTCTCTAGACTCAGTTGTCCTATGTCTTCAGATAATTTATAAATTAATACATTTATTTATGCAATTTTAATAATTTTGGTAGGAAGATGAGGGCCATCATTTTATGAGATATTTTAGACCACAAATTCAAATACAAGCCTGCATTATAGCCCAGGTGAAAATGTTTGGCACAAAATGATCAGCACATTCATTTTTCCATTCCCTTCCTGAGCCATAGCATACTCTAGAACTATGCTGTTTGATTCAGCAGTCACTAGGTACATGTGCCTGGAAATATGGTGAGCTCAAACTGGGACATGATCTGAGTGTACTCAGATATTAGTGAATCTTGTTGAGGAACTTTTTCTTCCAATTGCCTTATAAGTTTGACTTTTTTTAGATAAAAACAGAATTTTGTTTTTTATTTCAAAATAAAATCAAAATAAGGAAAATAGAAAACTGAAACCAATGGCATCTATTGAGATAAGAAAATTGTGAAGACCACTGAGAGGAACACCATGCTACAGATGGGGAACATGGTGGTCTCTCTTAGGTTTTCATTACCTGTGTTTTTACTGTAAAATTCTAGGTTAACATTTAATGTAAACCAAATAAATTGAAACTATAGCATTTAAATTCTTAAATGTTGATTCATGAAAAAGTTGTGTGGTAACTAAAAGTATTAATATATAATTCATTTTCATAATTGATAAAAATGAGCAATGTCTTCTAGATATATACCCATTAAGACAAAAAGGTATTTGCCTCATCATTATCATGTCCTCAGTTTTGACACTTATATTTCAAATATGATATTTGAGCATGTGTATTTAAAAAAAATAAAAACTAATAAAAGTTTTCATTTATTAATTTGTCAGAAAAGCACTAAGATGCAAAACAAAATAATTCCAAATGTCATTAGAGAATACATTTTTCAAGGTTACATAGAAGGTGTTTAATAATTACTTTGAAATATATTTTAATATATACCATTCTTTTTTATATTGATTAGATTTAGAAAATTGGAGTTTAATTATATTAATTAAAGTTTAATTTTCACTGTTTTGGTCCCTCCGAATTTTGATTTTTAAAAAATTTAAAAAACAAGAAGTATTCCACATATATAAAACATACAGTGATGGTAATATATAATAATACATTTTAGAAACAAAAGTCCATAAAGACACCACCAACATCATCATCATCATAATAATAATGGCAAATTAACTTCTTGAATAAGAATGCCGGCTAATGGATATAGAAATCATGGAATTATGAATTAGGAAGTGACATCATATGTTAAATATAAAGTATAGAAAGAGAAATATTTCCTCTTTCCCTATTCACCCATTTTGTCAGTACCAACTCAGTAATCTGCCATAGCTAACCTTTCTTGAAATGTAAACATGTTAGCCACTCAGTCCTATCTGGACTGGATTGCCATTCTCTTCTCCAGGGGATCTTCCCAACCCAGGAATTGAACCTGGGTGTCCTGCATTACAGGCAGATTCTTTACCATCTGAAATTATCAGAGACCCTAACTGTTTTTAGCTGATATTTTTTACTATTCCTCACAAATTTACATTTATATAAGAAAATAGGAATAAAGTATCCTCCCTCCTTTTCACACAAAATATATTATTGTATACTTGGGACATCTCATTAGTACACTGAGAACTTTCTCTATCATCAACAACAATAAAAATTGTGTTGAGTGGAAAGACTATCACATTTTTAAAATTGCTATCTATGAGATTGTCCATTTTCCCATGGTTCACAAACTGATTCCAAACTCTTGAAATTTTAACCAATTGAAGCATAATTTATATTTCTATTATAAAGAAGGAAATTTTTTGAGAGCAGTGTGAACTTATTTTGAGTGCCAGTAATTTTTCCAGTAAGTCATTAGTTCATGTTTATCTTATCATTGAAACAGCTTAGTCATACATAAATATTTTGTTTTCTGGGTTTTAAGTAATAATTAAAAAGGCATTTCCTTGTTCCAAGCTAACAAAATATCTGTCTCACATATTTTCAACTAGAAGCTTGATGGTTAAACTTCATTTATATCAGTCATCCATTTGTAATTTATCCATGAATATGAAGTGATATACATCATGGAACAACAGACTGGTTCCAAATAGGGAAAGGAGTAAATCAAGGCTGTATATTGTTACCTTGCTTATTTAACATATTTGCAGAGTATATCATGAGAAATGCTGGGTTGGATAAAAAACAAGCTGGAATCAAGACTGCTGAAAGAAATATTAATAACCTCAAATATGCAGATAACACCACCCTTATGGCAGAAAGTAAAGAAATAAAGAGCTTCTTGATGAAAGTAAAAGAGGAGAGTGAAAAAGTTGGCTTAAAATTCAACATTCAGAAAACTAAGATCATGGCATCTGGTCCCATCACTTCATGGCAAATAGCTGGGGAAACAACAGAAACAGAGGAAGACTTTTTTTTTGGGGGGGGGGCCTCCAAAATCACTGCAGATGGTGACTGCAGACATGAAATTAAAAGACACTTGCTCCTTGGAAGGAAAGTTATGACCAACCTAGACAGCATATTAAAAAGCAAAATCATTACTTTGCCAACAGAGCTCTATCTAGTCAAGGTTATGGTTTTTCCAGTGGTCATGTATGGATGTGAGAGATGGACTATAAAGAAAGCTGAGCGCAAAAGAACTGATGCTTTTGTACTGTGATGTTGGAAAAGACTCTTGAGAGTCCCTTTGACTGCAAGGAGATCCAACCAGTTAATCATAAAGAAATTCAGTCCTGAATATTCATTGGAAGGACTGATGTTGAAGCTGAAACTCCAATACTTTGGCCACCTGATGCAAAGAGCTGACTCATTTGAAAAGACCCTGATGCTGGGAAAGATTGAAGGCGGGAGGAGAAGGGGATGACAGTGGATGAGATGGTTGGATGGCATCACCGACTCAATGGACATGAGTTTGAGTAGACTCTGGGAGTTGGTGATGGACAGGGAGACCTGGTGTTCTGCAGTCTATTGGGTGGCAAAGAGTTGGACACAACTGAGTGACTGAACTGACTGACTGATATTCAGTTTTAATAATTTCTTGTTTTTTTTTTCTTTTCTCTTTTTCTTAACGACAAGCTATCCACATTGGTAAATAGAACTTATTTAATTTTCCACCATTTTTCTCCAATGATTTTAGTAAATAATTTGTCCTTAGTTTATTTCTGGCATTTATGTTTTATTTTTAATGTATCAGATTATTCGTGAGCATTTGCTACACTGGTTTAATATTTAAAGCTTGATAAAATGTTTTCTCATTTAGTATAGTGTGTCTTCTCTTATTCAATTTTTTTTTCAAAGATTTCCTACAGTCAATGTTTAGCTTATTTTTACATATAAATGTTAATAAAAATCATTCAATTCTAAAGAAATCTACTGGTATTTTACAGGGATATTAAAAAATTTTCATGCGCTTTGGGAAAAAAAATAGATATGTTCTATCTTGAATTAACTGAATGGAATGGATCTGAACTTTTTGTTGCTGTTCAAGATTTTCATAAGTACGTTTTGAGACGGTTGTTTGTATTCTACATGAGTGTCTTAAACTTTTCATTATATAGATCTTGAATTTATTGTTAAATTTATTTGTAAATGAATTATAATTTGTTGCTGCTATGAAAGATGTATTTTAATCTAATTTATTTTTAAATGTATGAAAGCAATAGTTTCACATAATAATTATTTGTCTCATTTAAAATATTATAGTTCCTTCTCTTTTATTTCTCAAAGATACAATTACCTTTTTTGAATCTCTGACTGATTTACCTTTATTTTTTATAATACCTATACTTCTAGTTTATAAAGGGTTGTGAATGAAAAAAAAAAAAAGGTTGTGAATGTTTTCCGATGTCTTTTTAGCATCTGGATAGGAAGTTGCTAATAGTCAGTGTATACATTCTCCCTCTCGGATACAGGAGAGGCATAAATTATCTCAATCAGCTATATCTATAAAATAGCTAATGATCACTGCTCAGACCTCCTTATTAAGCTTTTTAATAAAATGTTTTTAGTAAAACACATCTACTCAGATTTTTACTTGTAAATAATCCAGGCATATATGGATTTAGGGAGCATGGTTGGTTTGAAAATCATGTAAGCTGTGCAATTAGTAGAATATAAAATGAAGAATTCCTTTAATGAAAATGGCTCTTTTTGTGTGGATGATGTCTCCACATACATTGCTCAATAAAATTTTGTCTTTAAATCTGAAATAAAGATGCATCCTCATGGAAGAAAGGAAAGGGGAGAGGGGAGCATTTTATGGAACTATGTCCAATAATCTCAGATTTCTCCAAAATGGACATGTTTTAAACTCCTGTATCATAGCATTGCTTGTAACCTTTAAAATATCAGAAAACTTGGTATAATTTATATAGTTCATGTTTGTCAATTCAACACTTTGTGTTTAACAGCATCTTTGGGAATGATTATATAATTGTCTCCATGCATCTGCCATAATGATACATTATAATAATACATATCCTAGTATTGAACCATGCTTTCATTCTAGGACTAATCCACATTTGTCACAGTGAATTATAGTTTTAATATGCTACTAGATGTCTTAGGGAATAAAGCAATGATTTATGATTTTTTTTTCTTCGAATTTTTTTTTAATTCTTATATCTTCTTACTAGTTAAATAGCATTATAATTCTGTAACTGAAAAGGATATATAGTATCATTCTGTGACTCTGCCTGGGCCTGATGATTTGGGAGGAGTGTATACTCTTTGACAATATTCTCCAATTCTGATACAAATATTCATGTGTTTATCTCTTCTGTCTCCTATGTGGTGTATTTTGATAAACCATTGCCCTAGATATTCAGGAAGAAGTGTATTTGCAGAGTTGAGAAAAAAGATTTAAAATGTTTTCTCATTTGTGATCCCGCCCCCCCTCCCCCAAATTATTCTTGTGTCAAGTGTTCTGGAGCTTACTCCACATTTTTCTTAAGGGTGGGTAGTGGATGATCACATTATTATTATATTATTGTATATTATATATATGTGCATAATAATTATGCAAATCTCTTTCACAGATCAGCTTTTGTTTGCATATAGTATTTTTAAATTTTTTGTAATGTATATTTTTTTTCATTGTACTTGTTTAAATTATTATGCTATATGTAGTTTTAATCTTATTGAGTTGGATAGTTTCTTATTTTGTTTGGTCTTTATTTTTGATTTATGTAGATATTTATAGTTATGGCTTTCCATATGTTTCTTGTATTGTTTTCTACTGTCTTATGCTCCATCCAGTTCAAAATTTGTTATTGATTTCCTCCTTCCCCCTTTAGTGATTGATTCATGTATTTCATCCAAGTCTGCATTTATTCTTATTATAATCCTCCCTTCTTTGAATTTGATGTTTCTGAACCAGGGTTTTTATCATAATGGAACTATTTACTTATTTACTCACTTACCTATTTGTGTAAATATTGTGTCATAATGGATGGAAAATGGCCGCTCAACTTTTGTGGATTTTATGGCATAAATAAACAAATAACTCTCTATGCAGTAATGCTACAGAATGAATCTTTGGATCATAGAAGAAGCAACATATACCACAGTGTAGAAAACAGTATGTGACCACATGGTCAAATTGAATTCTTTTATATCCATGTTGAAGTTCGACTATAAAGGCAAAAATCTCATTTCCCCCTTTATTTTAGCAATTGAAACTAAAATAAAGAGCTGAATGCAAGATAGGAAAGTTGCTAAGAGCTAGATTTGGCTTGGTCTCTGTTGTAAGTCTGCACCATAAAGATTTTGGAAAAATAGATTTGTGAATCATAGTCACTAAACCTAGTTTAATACATTTGATAGTTTTGTAAAATACTGTGACCACTTTGAAAGATCTCTTAGCTGAGCAGTGCTCAATCATGAAATTAGAGGCAGCCTTCACACTTTTCCAATGTAGACAGCAGCAGCTGGCCATCAAAATGTGACAGCGTTTGTTTTGGAAAGGATGGCATTCCCTGATGACAATAACAATGATAGCAGTGACAGACAAATCTAAAACCACTGATTTCAGAAGTAAGCAAATTGATAGAGTGATTGTTGACCTAAAACAAATAGGTTGCCAGTTGTTTCTCTAGTGAAGATAAGTTTATTCAGGATCAGCTGAAAATTGCTATTTGGGGTCTGTGGAGAGCCACATGCAAGTTCCAGCACAGCATGAGAAGAAAAACACTTACAAAGAGGAAAAGGAAGCTGGGAAAAGCCAGAGCAAACAGAGTCCATGGAGAAGAGTTTTCTTCCTTCTGGGCTCTGCTGCTGTCTTCCCAGGGTGTGAGAACACCCCCCCACCACCACCCGCACTTCTGATCTCTAGACTCTATTTAATTAAAGTTTCTATTTATTATTTTTCTTTTACATGATAAAGATCATGAAATTTTGTTAGAGCAAAACACGCTGGGACTGGGGAGCAAACTCAGGTAGTTTCACTATTTCAGACTGATTCGCTCTGTGTGCATTTCTTTAGAATAGAAAGTTATCCAAACTATTTATTTAAAAAGGGACATACTATCAAGTGTGAAACAGATCGCCAGTCCAGGCTGGATGCATGAGACTAGTGCTCGGGGCTGGTGCACTGGGATGACCCAGAGAGATGGGATGGGGAGGGAAGTGGGAGGGGGTTTAGGATGGGGAACACATGTAAATCCATGGCTGATTCATGTCAATGTATGGCAAAAACCACTACAATATTGTAAAGTAATTAGCCTCCAACTAAAAAAAATAAATAAAAAAAAAATGGGGAGAAAGGGAGGAAGAGCAGGAGGGAGGGAATGAGGGAAAGAGAGAGAGAGCGAGAGAAATCTGGTCTTTGGGTGATTTCCCTTTTTGGAGGTCTAGGGAAATTTAAGATCCACTTCACTCAAGGTGAGCTTCTTGGAACAGGATATTTACTATTAAACTCTTCAGAGTTCAAGAGCATTTTTATCATGAGAATCTTTGGGAAGAATAGGTAAAGGAAGACTTTTATGTATATCTTCTGAGAGAATCAACCTTCATTTAGAAGTATTCTGAGAATTCCCTGCATATGGGGAGTTTCAAGAAATTTTAAAAAATAAAAAGCAATCAAATTTGTAAGGGAATTTCTCCTCCCAGATATATACTTTTTGGCTTGGGGTGCTTGAAACAGGCCAGTTTGGGAGGTAGGAACAAGTTCTCAACTTTGTAGCAGGTTGGCAAATATTATACTGAAGAAAAAAAAAAATTCAAGTATTTGAGCAATAAACATGTATCACATGTAATTTACAGTGCTGGAACTGGGATTTTAGGAATTTATAATATGTAGCTGACCTTGTGCTATTTATGTAGGAAGAGACACAAAACTTATATATAAAAAGCAAATAAAAATCCACAATAACCTAGGCCATCTTCCAGGCCATCAGTTCCCAGGATCAGACCTCTGATTTACTGTTACTGACATTTTGGTGGGCATTTTATTCTAGACAAGTCAATGAAAATAATTGACAACAGCAGCAGCAAAACAGAGATGATCCTTAGTAGCAGAAGAGTGTGTTTGTGTGTGTGTTAAACAGTTTGGTTTTAATAGAGCACAAATTCACATATTATGAGAAAATTTAAAGGGTTGAGTCTAGAGGGGGTGTTGCCAAACAAATCCATTCAGTACTGTAGTAACAGGTAGTTAGTGATTGGCCGGTGTGTTGAAGGAGGAGAACTTTAACATTAGAAAGCCCCATATTATCTAAGAGAATGGTGACTAAAAGCAACAGCTTCCCTGTGCATGACTATAAAACCTCCCTTACACAAATATTACACTTGACAATGGAAGAAAACACTTACAAAAACAAATCTGAATTTATGTAGGGAATACACTAAACCATCTGCATAACCATAGCCAATCTGTAAGATAATTGACATATCCAATTTTTGAAAATTCACACTATATAAGCTATTGTTTCTGGATAAAAGACCTATGGCTACATGTAATTCATTACTTTTTTTTTTTAATTGTACAGGTATTGTATATATAACAGAAAATGCAATTGCTTCACTTTGCCCTAGAATATGCTGGTTTGTACCTTAAAACTAAGGTGCATATTATTTGAAAACTTACTTGGATTCTATTTGGAACCTAGTATTACCTTAGCAAAAAACTGTTACTAATTCTTTCAAGATTTTAGCTAATTTATCTCAATTTTCCTAGAATGCTTTAATGTCTTGAACATGCTAATGATAAGATGCAGCTGTTATTGTTGATAGCAATAATAATACTACTGAACATTATCTTTTTATGTGTCAAAATTATATGATTTTCAAGAGCTGATGCAAATTTGTCTGTCTAGCTGAAACTCCTCCAATTTCTATGATTTATCTCCTAATATTTTTAATAGTTTCAGAATATTTCTAGGGTTTATTTGATGGTGTTCACCATGTTATCTCTTGTATTTTTTCCAATTTACTTTATTTTAAAAGAATTTAAATGTACAGAAACTTGAAGAAATGGTATAATGACCACTTATACATTTTTACCTAGATTTAGTGTTTGTATTCTGCTTTATCTTTCCCTATACATATTTTCTATTGTTTTGTGCTGAATTTCTGGAAGTAATTTGAGAGTGTCATGGCATTTCCCCTATAAATACTTCTGTATGAATTGCCCAGAGCAAGAGTATTCTCCTATAAAATAACAATACAATTATCATATATGCAAAATTTAGCATTAGTATAATAAACTAAAATAAGGTCTATATTTAACTAATTCTACCAATAGTGACTTTTCTGTCTGCCCTTCCCCTCAACATCTAAATCAAAAATTATGATCCTATTGTCATGTTTCTTCATTGTTCTTTTTTTAGAGTAGTACCGTCCCATTTTACCTTATCTGGTATGTATATGTTTAAGAATCTAAGTCAATTGTCTTCCTCATTGTAAGATTCAAGTTAGATAATTGGTAATACCTGATTGATAATGTCATCCTTATTCAATCATCATCACAGAAAACACATAGTACCAGTACGCTCCATTTTCAGTGATGCAAAGTTTGATCATTTGGTTAAATTTTATCCTCAAGGTCTTTCAACTATATATTGTCTTTTTTTCAATTAATAAGCAGTTTGGAAGGTGATATTTTGAGATTATGTGCATATTCTATATTCTAATACTCTTCACTGAATTATTTTTGTGTTCTCTGATTATGTTGCTTGAATAAGTTATGTTTTTTTCATGTAAGCAGTTCTTGCTTTTCACCTTATATACACTAAAACAGTGGTTCCAGGAGCATGAGTATCAACATCACCAAGGAACTTATTTGAAGTCAAAACTTCAGGCTCTATCACATACCTTATAAAAAAGGTAGAGACCAAAAATAGTGTTTTAATAAGCTCTCCTGGTGATTCTGATGTACAATAAAGTTGGAAACCAATGCTATAAAACTACTTTTTATTCTAGAAGGTGTCATGGTTATCATCTTTGCATAAGAATAACTTGACAACACTTTTCATCAGCTGTACCTCATACTTTTAATTTTCTGCTTAGGGTTTAATTATCTCCATGTATATATGCTCACTCTCCCAAACACAAACCTGGAGGAAAATGGAGGTTAACAACTCATGGGACAGCCCCTAGAGAATGAGGGCAGTAATCAGTAGATAAGTAGTCTCCTCTCTAGTGTTTAATGGTACAATTCACAGGTGTATTTTGTAGGATTATTCAAAGGTTCACAACAGGATGAGCTTCTGTTGGCAGCAGTGAAGAACAGTTCAATAATGAACCCTAGGGTTAGTTTTCTCTTTTTCCTCATACTGTTTCTAGATCCTCTCAGCTCTTCTCTGAATTTATATCCACAAATAAACTACTTTCATAAAAATCATTGTTTCAGGTTCCGCTTTCTAAGGCTAACAAAAGATAGAATATTTAGAACCAGATGTGACACTGAAAACCCTACACTGAGTTTGATATGATAGAATTTTATCACTCATCTGTCACATAGGGATGTTAAAGACTATATTGTGTATGTGTGTGCATGTTTAGTGATGTCCAACTCTTTGTGACTCCATGGACTGTAGCTCATCAAGCTCCACTGTCCATGGAATTTCCCAGGCAAAAATACTGGACTGGGTTTCCATTTTCTACTCCAGGGGGTCTTCTCAACCCAGGGACCGAACCCGTGTTTCCTTGCATCTGTCTTGTGCGTCGGCGGGCAGATTGCTTACTACTGCACCACCTGGGAGGCAAGGACTATATTATTGATGGCAATAAGGGAAATGAAAACCCTTGGAATGTAATAGTGTCACAATTGGCAATATTTGGTTTTAGAGGAAGAGGTTAGATGTAGTATAGGCTTATGCGGTAGTTGGGTAGTTAAAGGAATGGAAGCAGTGGTTATTACAAGGCTGTGAATTTAGATGGTTCTTTGGTTGTTGTTAATGGCTTGTAAGCCTTTAAAAAAAACAAAGGACACATTTAGATTATAGCACTTAAAATCCAAGACATGCTATAAAAATCAAAAGGCTTTCACAGCAATATTTAGAGACATCATATCTTACAGGGTTGACTAAGCCAAAACTTGGGCCAGGAATTAATGGTAAGGGTAATGAACTTACAGATGATACTAAACATATAGCATTTACAGGTATAAGTTTAATTCAACTCCCTGGTAGGATAAGATTAATACTCTGAGACTTGTCTGGGATGAGGGAATTTGAATGACGAACTTAAGATTCATGAAACCATAATTTGTTTTGAATCTTTGTACTCATAGAAGCAGTGTCTCCCTCATTGAAAGAGGAAACACCTCTTCCCTCACACACACCTTCCTTGTCTAGAAATTTGATGAGGGCTCATAAGTTGTTGATTGCCCTCTTAAAGACATTGCAAATAATAGCATGTAGCTGTGAAAGTGCTGCACTCAATATGCCAGCAACTTTGGAGAACTCAGAAGTGGCCACAGGACTGGAAACAGGTCAGTTTTCATTCCAATCCCAAAGAAAGGCAATCCCAAAAAATGCTCCAACTACCGCACAATTGCACTCATATCACATGCTAGTAAAGTAATGCTCAAATTCTCCAGATCAAGCTTCAGCAATACGTGAACCATAAACTTCCAGATGTTCAAGATGGTTTTAGAAAAGGCAGATGAACTAGAGATCAAATTGCCAACATTTGCTTGATCATCGAAAAAGCAAGAGTTCCAGAAAAACACCTATTTCTGTTTTATTGACTACGCCAAAGACTTTGACTGTGTGGATCACAGTAAACAGTGGAAAATTCTGAAAAAGATGGAAATACCAGACCATGTGACCTGCCTCTTGAGAAACCTGTATTCAGGTCAGGAAGCAATTGTTAGAACTGGACATGGAACAACAGACTGGTTCCAAATAGGAAAAGGAGCTTGTCAAGGCTGTATATTGTCACCCTGCTTATTTAGCTTATATGCAGAGTACATCATGAGAAATGCTGGGCTGGAGGAAGCACAAGCTGGAATCAAGATTGCCAGGAGAAACATCAATAACCTCAGATATGCAGATGACACCACCCTTATAGCAGAAAGTGAAGAGGAACTAAAAAGCCTCTTGATTAAAGTGAAGGAGGTGAGTGAAAAAGTTGGTTTAAAACTCAACATTCAGAAAACTAAGATCATGGCATCTGGTCCCAGCACTTCTTGGGAAATAGATGGGGAAACAGTGGAAACAGTGTCAGACTTTATTTTTGGGGGCTCCAAAATCACTGCAGATGGTGACTGCAGACATGAAATTAATTACTCTTTTGAAGTAAAGTTATGACCAACCTAGATAGCATATTTAAAAGCAGAGACATTACTTTGCCAACAAAGGTCCATCTAGTCAAGGCTATGGTTTTTCCAGCCATCATGTATGGATGTGAGAGTTGGATTGTGAAGAAAGCTGAGAGCCAAAAATTGATGCTTTTGAACTGTGGAGTTAGAGAAGACTCTTGAGAGTCCCATGGACTGCAAGGAGATCCAACAAGTCCTTCCTAAAGTAAATCAGTCCTGAATATTCATTGGAAGGACTGATGCTGAAGCTGAAACTCCAATGCTTTGGCCACCTCATGCAACGAGTTGACTCATTGGAAAAGACCCTGATGCTGGGAGGGATTGGGGGCAGGAGGAGAAGGGGATAACAGAGAATGAGATGGCTGGATGGCATCACCGATTTGATGGACATGGGTTTGAGTAGACTCTGGGAGTTGGTGATGGACAGGGAGGGCTCATGTGCTGCGATTCATGGGGTCACAAAGGGTTGGACACGACTGAGTGACTGAACTGAACTGAACACTATTGATAACACCATGGTAACTGGACTATTCAATAAAGAGATTGAAAGTGTCTTGGATAAGCTATAAGATATATATGTACCCACAGGGTAGAGATGAATATACGCAGATTTAGGATCCTTCCCTACAAGTAAAATTAAAAGATTTTAGGAACTCCATCATTTCAAGTTTTCTGGAACTTCCCTTTTAATATAAAGGTAGGATATTCTATTTTATGCCCACTGTCATTAAGATTCACTCTGCATAGTGAGCCATTTTAGATTCTGAAGGCAACATATATACACTATTTTCAAATACTGCTTTGACTTTTTTATTGGGTGCCTCAAAATGTTGTCAATTTTGAGTGGGGTTTAGAAAGTCAGAACACTACAGCACGTCAAAGCCATTGTGCAAGCTGACCTATTTGCGCAGATGATCTGATGGTTCTAGGGATGTTAGTGATATGGCATCTCTGACAACACCCATAAGAGATTCTTGGTCACTGTTAGATGTTTAAAGTTCTAGTGTAGGGTCATATTTCTGTGGAAACAAGTCAGTCAGCATTTGAAAAGCAGCTCCTGGTGTTGCATTGGCCCTAGTAGAGACAGAATGCCTGACTACTCGTGAACTATACATACAGCTGAAACTCTTGTCAGAAGCTGGCGTCATTAAATACATCGTCATGAAGCTGGCTTATATTAGAATGCAACAGGTATTAGACCTGAGCAGGTATCGAGGGCACAGACGGTTCTGCAAGATATGCAGACACCAACCAAAAGCAGACATGGCTGAGGCACTACAGCCTCTCTCTGGAGCATTCCGAAAAGCAGTGGTAAAAAGGAAATCCTCCCAGAAGGCAGAATTTTGGGCAATTCATCTGCCTGTTTACTTTGCTTAGAAGGAGAAATGGCCACATGTGGTGTGATTATACATTGATTCATGGGCTGTGGCCAGTGGTTTGGCCTGATGGTCAGGGACTTGAAAAGAACATCATTGAAATATTAGTAATAAAAATATTTGGGAAAGAAGCATGTGGATAGGCCTTTCAGAATGGACAAAACACACGGAAATATTTGAGCTCATGTGAATGTTTTCTTTAGCAGAGGAAGCTTTTAACAATAAGTGGATAAGAAGATATGTCTTGTCGGTGCCAGTCAGTTTCTTTCCCCAGTCACCTCTGGGAATAGGGTCATGAATAAAGTGGCCATGGTGTCAGGCTGAAGATTATGTATGGGCTCAGCAATGTAGACTTTCTCTTACCAGGGCCAACCTGGCTAGGGCCACTGCTGAGTGTTCAATCTGTCCACAGCAGAGACCAAAACTGAGTCTCCAGTGTGGCATACTTCCCTGGGATAATCAGCCAGCTAACCTATAGTGGGTTGATTATACTGAACCATCTCCACTGAGGAACGGGTGGCATTTTGTTCTCACTGGATTAGATACTCACTTTGGATTAAGATTTTTTATTTTTTTCTCTCCACACAACACTTCCATCAAAATTAACCATCTGTGAAATGCAGGCTGCCTTATCTAGCATCGTGGTATTTCATACAGCATTGCTTCCAAACAAGAAACACATCAAAGCAAAGCAATGTGGCAGGGAGCCCATGCTCATGGAAATCAATGGTCTTACCATGTTTTCCCCATTTTAAAGCAGCTGGCTTGAAAGAAGGATGTAATGACCTTTCAAAAACTCAGTTATAGCACAGGCTAGGTGACAAACTGAGGAATGTTCTCTGGGCACCCTCTACTCCTTGTCAACTTGTCAATCATATGTATTTCCTTAAACCATACTTAATCTCCAGATACTGACAATGGTAAAGACATAAGTCTACCTAACATGATTTAATTCTCCTCCTTACAATGACAAATTTTGCAGGGCTAACTTAAGGTTCTCTCGAAAGCTGTATATGCTCCAAATTAACTTTCAGTTTAAGGTGCTTTTTTCGGTCTTAGCCAGGATTCCTCAGTCCAGAAATCAAAGGGTAGAAGTGGGCATCGAGCCACTATCTATTACCCCTAGGGACCCACTAGCAAAGGTTTGCTTTTTGTCCCTATGCCTTTATGCTTTTCTGGCCTAGATGTCTTAGTTCCAGAGTGAGGAATGCTTCCGCCATGAGACACAACAATAATCCACTTAACTGGAATTTAAGTCTGCCACTCAGCCACCTTTGTCTTCTCGGGTCTCTGAATCAACAGACAAAGAGAGTAAGTGGCACGATGTAGAGTGATTGATCCTGACTACCAAATGGAAATTTCCCTATCATGAAAAGGTCATAATTATGTATATAAAAGTGCTGTTGTAAGAAACTGTTAGGAACTTAGAACGGCAGTTGTCACAAACTAAAAACTCAGTAAATGTGAGGTACTCATTGCTATTATTATTATGACTACAAAGGAGCATTGCACATTTTTTCTTAAGAATTTTAAAAATGTCAGTTGTCTAAATGAATACTCACAAGGTGAATCTTTGAAACATGATAGTCTATACTCACATATTGAGTCATTTGGAGAATCCAACTAGACAATATAAGAAATATTGTAAGCTACATTGTAAGCTACTGTGTAATATAATAGCTTTACTCTATTATTATTATTATCAAACAAGAATATAGGTAGGATAGCTTATACATTTCATAGGTAGTACATTTCTTACTTCTTTTCTGAAATGCCTTTGGCATTCAGTTAAGACTGATCATGATTCATGAAAGTCTTCAGGAGCAAAGGAGAAATGCAGTATAATTTGTTCTCAATCCTTTGGTCTCTTCAGAGAACTCTCCAAGGAATATTGAGATAAAAGTTGCAATTTTCTTAGATCTACTGCACCCTTGTTTTAATTCTACTATAAAATGATTCAGAATATATCTTAAATTCTAGTTTATATGTAGGCCATGATAAAGTCAAACTTTTGTTATTTTCATACCAAATATTCATGAGATGTGTGTTTTGGACGTCAGAGGTATACAGCTTAACTTTCAGCCATGTTTTATGGGCTCTTAGCTAGGAGTTCTAAGGTCTTATTCTGGACACATTGACATTTGATAAGTTATTTATCATCTTGGATTACTAATGTTGAATCAATAACAAAGCCATAATTTTAAGTGGTCGCTGAAGCTGAAATATTTTTAAACATTTAATCATAAAGCTACAATTAATAAACTGACAAACATTATTCATGTATTAAAATTTCTCAAGACCCCTCTCTTCTTGGTGAATAAAAAGTAATCAAATGATTGTTGATTTCTAACTTTACACATAATGATATTATTTCATCCAAAATCACAACAAGTAATAAAAAGAGAAATATATCTTCCATACCTTTTATTTTTTAAAGCTTAATTATGTGGTGTATATGTACCACAGCTTCCTCATCCATTCGTCTGCTGATGGGCATCTGGGTTGCTTCCATGTCCTGGCTATTATAAACAGTGCTGCGATGAACATTGGGGTGCACGTGTCTCTTTCAGATCTGGTTTCCTTGGTGTGTATGCCCAGAAGTGGGATTGCTGGGTCGCATGGAATATTACTCAGCCATTAAAAAGAATTCATTTGAATCAGTTCTAATGAGATGGATGAAACTGGAGCCCATTATACAGAGCGAAGTAAGCCAGAAAGATAAAGACCATTACAGTATACTAACACATATATATGGACTTTAGAAAGATGGTAACGATAACCCTATATGCAAAACAGAAAAAGAGACTCAGATGTATAGAACAGACTTGTGGACTGTGGGAGAAGGCGAGGGTGGGATGTTTCAAGAGAACAGCATTGAAACATGTATATTATCTAGGGTGAAACAGATAACCAGCCCAGGTTGGGTACATGAGACAAGTGCTCGGGCCTGGTGCACTGGGAAGACCCAGAGGGATCGGGTGGAGAAGGAGGTGGGAGGGGGGACCAGTATGGGGAATACATGTAAATCCATGGCTAATTCATTTCAAAGTATGACAAAAACTACAGTAATGATGTAAACTAATTAGCCTCCAACTAATAAAAATAAATGGAAAAAAAAAAGAAAAAAAATAAAACTTAATTACATTTTCTGTTACTTTTTAATAAAAGGTTTTATTTATTTGATTTTTAAAAATATTCAGTGACGTTTAAAATAATATTTTGTCTTTTTTCTTAACATTATGAGAATATCTCTCTCTGGTACTCATGCCCAGACTCACATACAGTTATCTGTGAGAATCATCAAGAATGAGCCATTATGTCAAGATCAACCAGTACTGTTCTTAAAAGGGTGACAGGAACAAAAAGTACCCATACTACTAAGATGCTTTTATATTAAGACTCTGCTTTTGAAGATGAATTACATAGTTTTGCCTGCTCTATTTTATCCTTTTGTTTCAGGTGAAACTCTTATGTCTTTACCAAATGAAATTTCCTCTACTATTCTAACTTGCTAGTATATATTTGGGGGAGCAGAGACGACATATACTAGGCTCATTTGATCTCATTTTGTTCTCTAGTTATTTTATTTTG
Organism: Odocoileus virginianus; assembly: GCF_023699985.2. Taxonomy (NCBI): domain Eukaryota; kingdom Metazoa; phylum Chordata; class Mammalia; order Artiodactyla; family Cervidae; genus Odocoileus; species Odocoileus virginianus. Next base: position 22,738,195 of record NC_069698.1, read on the forward strand.
CAAAAGGTCAATGTTTATTTGGTTTCTGCCTCTCATGTTCCTGTCATCTGGTGAAAATAGTTACAGGTTCTGGCAGCTTATGAACACAGGCTCCAGTCCCAGTTGGGCTACTTACAAGCTGTGTGCCATTTGGCAAGTCTCTTGAAATCTCTGGCCCCTAATTTATTCTCTTATTAAATGATTATAGTGATTCCAAAATACCCAGGGTTGCTGTGATGATTTTACTGATACTATATATAAAATTATGTATACCCTAGTAGGTACTCCACAAATATTAAGACCGAAATGGAAAAAAAGGTAGCTTTTTTCTCAGCTCCAGATTTTTGACAAATTCTAGTAGTCACCAAAGTCCACCAAGTTTCAGGTCACTAAATTTTTGTTAAATGCTTAATTTATATCAAATTTAAAAGATGTAAATGCAATAGGTCATATAATCAGTGATGAACCATTTGTAAAGTTGGTAGTTAATTTCTAATTAAATTTTTTGTGTAATTTAGATATTTTAAATCTAAGCAAGCATTTATTCAGATGAACACAAATCTAACCACCATGCAATTATACCCCAAAAAAGGAATAAAATCTGAATGGTAATTATATTGTGTGAAATATTTTTATCCAAACTAGAAATTTGAATTTCCAATTAAAAAAATCTCTCTCTGAAAACTATTTTCTCCTGATATAGAGTTTGCTGTTTCACCCTCCCATTAAAATAAAAGGACTCACAGTTTTATGAAGCCTAGTTTCACCTTCCCCAACCCCAATACACACACTGTCATAACAGTTGATTTTTCAGTATTAGGTTAGTGCCATTAGCTCATTCAATGCAGTCACCAAGAGCAGAGAGAGTAACACCATGGCTTGCAATGATTTGATGCCCCAATAGGATTAACCACTGAGAGCTTGTTTGGTATGCCAGTCATGCTACTTATGATGATGTACATATGACTTTATGTCTCTTCTCAACCTGCTTTAGAGTTCAGAAATTCTCATAATATTAAGTATTTTTAGTTTCCAAAGATTAAATTAATATGATTGGATATTCCCAAGCTATTACTTTTAGTGTCACTCAGATATGGTTAGTGTGTTCTATGTGAAAATGTGTGTCATAGTTACATCATTTAATCCATATTGATCAGACAAATATGCAGTAAGTAATGGGACTAGAGATTATCTTGTAATGAAGAGGTAATGTAATTTAAAATACAAAACTAGGATGACATCTAGAGCTGTCTGTTGTATTAATAATTTACCTCAGCACAGTAGTTTGGGTTTGTATATATGTTTCAGATATATATAACCTATTAGAAATTATCACTTATCAGGTTTGAAAGCTGCATAAAAATCCTCAGGGGAAAATAACTAAAAAGAAAAATAGATTTGTTGAGACTTGGCACATTCAGTGTATGACAAATGTGTCTATAGAACATTTGTGAAAATTGTGTAAGAAAACTTTGTGAAAGTAGATAGATTATAGAAATATACTGAATGCAAAAGTGAAGGTTATATATATCTTTCAGGAATAAAATTCTAGATTTCCTAAAACATAAGAAGTAAAGAAATAGCCAATAAAATTAAAGTTTTACCATTTTAAAGTTCATTTTCAGAAACCTCAATAATTTAATATTATAGAGATGGAAGTCTTCCCTCATGGATCAGTGGTAAATAATGTACCTGCAAAGCAGGAGACATAAGTATGATTCCTGGATTTGGAAGATCCCTTGGAGAAGGAACAGGCAGCCCTCTGCATTGTTGTCTGGGAAACCCCATGGACAGAGGAGCTTGCTGGGCTATAGTCCATGGAGTCACAAAAAACTCAGACATGGTTCAGCAACTAAAGAGCAACAAATAGAATCACCAATAACATAGTCACTGTTATAAGTGTTAGTTGCCATTATAAGATCAGAAGATTTAAAAAAAAAAAAAGGTGGGATAACTTCCAATTGCAAAAGTCTGTATTTTCTAATAAATTCTACTTCAATTTTGAATACCACTATGCTAAAAACTGAATTATTGTATAGTTATCCAAAAAAACACCTGTATTTCAATTTTCTCATCCATTTCTCACCTAGACTATAAAGACTGAAAAATAACATGTTGTCAATAACCATTTTCAGATAATTGCCATATAACATAGTTAGGAGTGTATACACACACACACATATATGGATATATATATATATATATATATACATATATATATATATATGTAATATATGCATATACTGGAATATTGTATTGCTCATCCATAAAAAAGAATACAATTTTGCCATTTGCAGCAACATAGATGGACTTCGAGGGCAAGTCATACAAAGAAGACAAATACCATATGATATCACTTATTGTGGAATCTAAAAATTACAACAAACTAATGAATATAACAAAAAAGAAGCAAACTCACAGATATAGAGATCAAACTAATGGTTACCATTGGGACTGGGGAGCAGTATAAGAGGGGATCTGGGAGGTACAAGCTATTGGGTGTAAGACAGGTTCAAAGATGCATTGTACAACATGAGAACTATAGTCAATATATTGTAACAAGTATAAATGGAAAGCATCCTTTAAGAAACCAACATCATAAAACAGTTATCCTCCAATTTAAAGAAATAAAAATAATTAAAAAATATTATTTCTCTCTTTATATAATAAAAGAAGTGAGAGTAGGTAGCTACTGATGTGAGATCTGTAGATCAAGATTTCAGACGAGTTCCTTAGCTGTCTCTCATGTTCAAATATGATCCTTGAGAGTTCAAGCTTTATACCTATTATTCAAAGTAGAAAGGAACTTGCTGTATCAGCAAGACCCCTTTCCCAAAAACCCCCATAAGACTTCATCTCTCTATCCTATTCCATTGATATTTGTTCTGCTTTAGGACCAGTACCATGCTGTTTTGATTACTGTAGCTTTGTAGTGTAGTCTGATGTCAAGGAGCTTGATTCCTCTGGCTCTTTGATTCATCTGTTCTTCTTTCTCAAGATTGTTTTGGTTATTTAGAATCTTTTGTGTTTCCATACAAAATTTGAAATTGTTTGTTCTAGTTCTGCAAAAAATGCCATTGGTATTTTGATAGAGATTGCATCAAATCTGTAGATTGCTTGGGGTAGTATGATCATTTTAAAAATATGAATTCTTCCAATCCAAGAACATTGTATGTCTTCCCATATGTTTGTGTCATCTTGAGTTTTTTTTTTTTTTTCATCAGCATCTTGTAGTTTTTGGAGTACAATTTCTTTTGCCTCTTTAGGTAAGCTTATTAAAAAGTATTTTGTTATTTTTTACACAATGGAAAGTGGGATTTTTTTTCTTAATTTTCCTCTCTGATGCTTCATAGTTAGTGTATAGAAATGCAACATATTTCAGTATATTAATGTTGTATCCTGCAATATCATCACATTCATTGATGAGTTCCAGGAGTTTTCTGGTGTGTCTTTAGGATTTTCTCTTTATAATATCAAGTCATCTGCAAATCATGATAGTTTTACTTTTTTCTTTTTAATTTGGATTCCTTTTACAAGGAATTCAGAGTTTTTAGTGGATTTGATATTAAGAGATCAGCAATTTAAAATCATCTATTAGATATCTATTAAATACACATCAAAAGTAGAAAAGCTGAAAAGAAATGAGGCATATATGTGAAAACAACAAGTATTTACTTGAACATTAAAAATATCCAGGTGCCCATATACACTTTACATGAACCTTAAAAGGATATGAAATTCAAAATAATCCTTTCTATGTAATAAGTTTTAAAATCTTTTTTTACATTATGTCATGTCAATTTGAAACTGAAATTAAGTTGAGAACTTTAGAAAAATACAAAATTACTATGGTAACTCAAAATTTTAGAATGATATCTTAACAAGCAAGACTTTTATTTTTTCCAGAGACTGTTTCCCCAAGGTTTAATAATAATATAATTATGCCATTGCCTTTAACTCTCATAGTAGGACATAAGTGAAAATAATACCTAAACATTGCTTATTTCATGCCAAGATCTCAAGTGATGGCAAATGATTAAGTGCACTGTCCTGCCAAATAAATCACCTTGGGATGATGACAAGAAGAATAATTTTAGCTTCAAAATGATTCTTATAATTCAGAGCTTACTAACTATGAGAAAGTACCAAACTTGACTTTTAAAAGGAAAAAAAAAAAAAAAAGAGTCTCATTGGATGCAGATCATCCAAAATCCTTCAATGAATTTTTATTTTCTTCTTCAGGTGTCTGTACTAATTCCTGATAATATTTTCTCCCCATATAACTCCTTCTACTCTTCTTTTTCCTACCCTTCTTTGCCCTTCTTTTCTCCTTTACAATCTGTGTCATCTGAAGTCTCTTAGCAAACAAGTTTCCTATAGCTATAGTTTATCTGCTGCTCCTTGTGGGCTCATAGTCATAACAAGTATAATGGTCAAATTTGACTTTCCTATGAAAGGACATATTCCTAAAGGGTTTTCTTTCAGTTTCACCCTTTTTTTTTAACCCTCTGGCATAATTTTCTATCAAAGTTATTTCATTTTCTAGTGAGCAAGATTTTTTTTAAAAATTAAAGTGTTAGAATGTTCTTTGTTAGTAATGACCAAATACAGCCTTTTATTTTATTTTTTATTTTTTGATATTTAAATTGTATTCCTATTTCTTTCAGATCAAATTCTGGATTTCTGAAAGTTAAATGATATTCAAAGTGTTAGTCACTCAGTTGTGCCCAACTCTTTGCAACCCCATGGATTGTAGCACACCAGGCTCCTCTGTCCATTGGATTCTTCAGGCAAGAAAAGTATATAGGGTTGCCATTTCTTTCTCCAGGGGATCTTCCTGGCCCAGGGATCAAACCTGGGTCTCCCACATTGCAGATGGATTCTTCACCATGTGAGCCATCAGGGAAGACCAGTATATGATAGTACCACTCATGATTCTTGAAGATTACATATGTATGGAATATATATATTCCAGTTATTAGAACTATGAAAATAATAGTGCACATAAAATACTTATTTTGTTTTGGTAACTGCAAAACATTATCATTTATTTTCAGTTAAGTTCGGTTGCACAGTTGTGTGTATCTCTTTGCGAACCAGTGGACTGAAGCACGCCAGGCTTCTCTATCTATCACCAACTCCTGGGGTTTACTCAAACTCATGTCCATTGAGTTGGTGATGCCATCCAACTATCTTATCCTCTGTCATCCCCAACTCCTCCTGCCTTCAGTCTTTCCCAGCATCAGGATTTTTTCAAATGAGTGAGATCCTCACATCAGGTGGCCAAAGTATTAGAGTTTCAGCTTCAATATCAGTCCTTCCAATAAACATTCAGGAATGATTTCCTTAAGGATGGACTGGTTGGATCTCCTTGCAGCCCAAAGAACTCTCAAGAGTCTTCTACAACAACATAGTTCAAAAGCATCAATTCTTTGGTGTTCAGATTTCTTATAGTCCAACTCTCAACTCAGTTCCATACAGACTACTGGAAAAATTATAGCCTTGACTAGATGGACCTTTGTTGGCAAAGTAATGTCTCTGCTTTATGGTATGGTGTCTAGGTTAGTCATAATTTTTCTTCCAAGGAGCAAGAACCTTTTTATTTCATTGCTGCAGTCACCATCTGCAGTGATTTTGGAGCCTCCCCAAAATAAAGTCTGAAACTGTTTCCACTGTTTCCCCGTCTATTTGGCATGAAGTGATGGGACTGGATGCCATGATCTTAGTTTTCCAAATGTTAAGCTTTAAGCCAACATTTTCACTCTCCTCTTTCCCTTTCATCAAGAGGCTCTTAAGTTTTTCTTCACTTTCTACCATAAGGGTGGTGTCCTCTGCATACCTGAGATTATTGATATTTCTCTCAGAAATCTTGATTGTAGCTGTGCTTCATCCAGCCCAGTGTTTCTCGTGATGTACTCTGCATATAAGTTAAAAGCAGGGTGACAATATACAGCCTTGACATTACTCCTTTTCCTGTTTGGAACCAGTCTGTTGTTCCTTGTCCAGTTCTAACTGTTGCCTCCTGACCTGCATGCAGGTTTCTCAAGAGGCAGGTCAGGTGGTCTAGTATTTTCATCTCTTATAGAATTTTCCACAGTTTATTGTGATCCACACAGTCAAAGACTTTGGCATAGTCAGTAAAGCAGTAACATATGTTTTTCTGGAACTATTTTGCTTTCTCAATGATCCAGAGGATGTTGGCAATTTGTTCTCTGGTTCCTTTGCCTTTTCTAAAACCAGTTTGAACATCTGGAAGTTCACAGTTCAGGTATTGCTGAAGCCTGACTTGGAGAATTTGAGCATTACTTTACTAGCGTGTGAGATGAGTGCAATTGTGCGGTAGTTTGAGCATTCTTTGGCACTGCCTTTCTTTGTGCTTGGAATGCAAACTGACATTTTCCAGCCCTGTCCAAATTTGCTGGCATATTGAGTGCAATGCTTTCACAGCATCATCTTTTAGTATTTGAAATAGTTCAACTGGAATTCCATCACTCCACTAGCTTTGTTTGTAGTGATGCTTCCTAAGGCCCACTTGACTTTCACATTCCAGGATGTCTGGCTCTAGGTGAGTGATCACACCATTGTGATTATCTGGATCTTGAAGGTCTTTTTTGTACAGTTCTTCTGTGTATTCTTGCCACCTCTTCTTAATATCTTCTGCTTCTGTTAGGTCCATATGATTTCTGTCCTTTACAGAGCCCATCTTTGCATGAAACATTCCCTTGGTATCTCTAATTTTCTTTAAGAGATCGCTAGTCTTTCCCATTCCATTGTTTTCCTCTATTTCTTTGCACTGATCACTGAGGAAGGCTTTCTTACATCTCCTTGCTCTTCTGTGGAACTCTGCATTCAAATGGGTATATCTTTCCTTTTCTCCTTTGCTTTTCACTTCCCTTATATTCACAGTTATTTGTAAGACCTCCTCAGACAGCTATTTTGCCTTTTTGCATTTCTTTTCTTGGGGATGATCTTGCTCCTTGTCTCCTGTACAATGTCATGAACCTCCATCCATAGTTCATTAGGTACTCTATCAGATATAGTCCCTTAAATCTATTTCTTACTTCCACTGTATAATTGTAAGGGATTTGATTTAGGTCATACCTGAATGGTCTACTGGTTTTCCCTACTTTCTTCAATTTAAGTCTCAATTTGGCAATAAGGAGTTCGTGATCTGAGCCACAGTCAGCTTCCAGTCTTGTTTTTGCTGACTGTATAGAGCTTCTTCATCTTTGGCTGCAAAGAATATAATCAATCTGATTATGGTGTTGACCATCTGGTGATGTCCATGTGTAGTATCTTCCCTTGTGTTGTTGGAAGAGGGTGTTTGCTATGACCAGTGCATTCTCCTGGCAAAACTCTATTAGCCTTTGCCCTGCTTTGTTCTGTACTCCAAGGCCCAGTTTGCCTGTTATTCCAGGTGTTTCTTGACTTCCTACTTTTGCATTCCAGTCCCCTATAATGAAAAGGACGTCTTTTTTGAGTGTTAGATCTAGAAGGTCTTGTAGGTCTTCATAGAACCATTCAACTTCAGCTTCTTCAGCATTACTGGTTGGGGCATAGACTTGGATTACTGTGATATTGAATGGTTTGCCTTGGAAATGAACATAGATCATTCTGTTGTTTTAGAGACTGCATCCAAGTACTGCATTTCAGACTCTTGTTGACTCTGATGGCTACTCCATTTTTTCTAAGGGATTCTTGGCTACAGAGTAGATATAAATGTCATTTGAGTTAAATTCTCCCATTCCAGTTCATTTTGGTTTGCTGATTCCTAAAATGTCGACGTTCAGTCTTGCCATCTCCTGTTTGATCACTTCCAATTTGCCTTGATTCATAAACATAACTCTCCAGGTTCCTATGCAATATTGCTCTTTATAGTATCGGACCTTGCTTCCATCACCAGTCACATCCAAACTGGGTGTTACTTTTGCTTTGCTCTGTCTCTTCATTCTTCCTGGAGTTATTTCTCCACTGATCTCCAGTAGCATATTGGGTACCTACTGACCTGGGGTTTTCATCTTTCAGTGTTCTATCTTTTTGCCTTTTCTTAGTGTTTATGGGGTTCTCAAGGCAGGAATACTGAGGTGGTTGGCCATTCCCTTCTCCAGTGGACCACATTTTGCCAGAACTCTCACCATGACCCATGCATCTTGGGTGGCCCTACACAGCATGGCTCATAGTTTCACTCAGTTAAACAAGGCTGTGGTCCATGTGATTAGATTGATCAGCTTTCTGTGGTTGTGGTTTTCAGTCTGTCTGCTCTCTGATGGAGAAGGATAAGAGGCTTATGGAAGCTTCTTGATGGAATAGACTGACTGAGGAGTATGCTGGATCTTGTTCTGATGGGTGGGGCCATGCTCTGTAAATCTTTAACCCAATTTTCTGTTGATGAGTGGTGCTGTGTTCCCTCCCTGCTATTTACCTGGGGCCAAACTACGGTGGGTTTTCTAGGCAGGAGTACTGGAGTGGGTTGCCATTTCCTTCTCCAGGGAATCTTCCCAGCTCAGGGATTGAACCCAGGTCTCCTGCATTGTAGACAGATGCTTTACTGTCTGAGCTACCAGGGAAGTCCTAAACTATGGTGGAGATAATGAAGAAATGGTGACCTCTCTCAAAAGACCCCATGCATGTACTGCTACAGACGGTGCCCCCAACCCTGCAGCAGGCCACCACTGACCCACACCTCGCTGGAGGCTCCCGAACATCCAAAGGCAAGTCTCTTGTGGGGTCACTGTTCCTTCCTCCTCGGTCCTAGTGCTCAGGGTTTGTTGTGCCCTCCAAGAGTGTATTTCCCAGTCCTATGTAAGTTCTGGCATCTCTATGGTAGGGTTAATGGTGACGTCCTCCAAGAGGACTTATGCCATACCCACACCCAGAAGCCCTGTCCCTGCAGCAGACCACTGCTGACTCGAACCTCCACAGGTGATGCTCAAGCACAGTTCTGTCTCAGTCTCTGTGGGGTCCTGGTGCACCCAAGTTTAGTTTGAGCTCTCTGAGCATCTCTGGTGGGAATGGAGTTTGATTCTAATCACCCCTCCTACCATCTTGCTGGGGCTTCTCCTTTGCCCCTGGACATGGGGTATCTCCTCACAGCCACTCCAGTGCCTACTGTCTTACTGGAGTTTCTCTGACCTTGGACGTGGGGTTTCTGCACACGGCCGGTCCAGTAAGCGCAGCCACTTCTCCTGACCTTGGATGTGGAGTATTATTCTCGGCTGTTCCAGCTAAGCGCAGGCGCCACTCCTGACCTTGGACATGGGGTATCTCCTCTCAGCTTCTCACAGCTCATCTTGTGCATCCACGCAGTTATTTTACTCACCCCTCAAAAGAATATTTTGTTTAAAGAGAAAGCATCGTTAAGGAATTTGTTTTAAAACCAATAGAATTATGTTAGCATAAATATTTCTTTACATTATGTCTCATGTCAGTTTTATTAAGTATAGTGGATACATAGTTAGATAGCAGCATAGATACTGACGTACATAAATTGAAACATAAATTTCTAAATTGAGAAATTTACAAATATGTAGAAATTAAACAGAATAAAATGCACAAGAAATCACAAAGAAAGCTAGAAATACTTTGGGATAAATGAAAAGTAAATCAATAATAAAACTTTTAATGGGATTTTGCTAAAGCAGTAGTGAGAGGGAAATTTGTACCTGTAAATATTTATTAAAAAGAGAAGAAAAAATTGCAAATTATTATCAATGTTCCACCATTAGGTACTGGAAAAATTGTGAATTAAAAATAATGCAAACACAAGGCAAGGAAAAAATAAAGATTAAAGAGAAGCTAAATGAAATGTAGAATTAGAAAGCAATGGAAAAACCAACGAAGCAAAATTTTGCTCTTTTAAAAAGATCAGTAATTTGATAGCAAAAAAATTCTGCCTTGATTGCCAAGAAAAATAAAACAGAAAACTAGATTACTAATATTATTAATGAAAAAGGGGGACCACTATAGATATTACATAAATAAAAATGGATTAGAAGGAAGTAATATACACAATTATGTGACAGAAAATTAGATAATTTTATGAAATAGATATATTTCTTTAAAATCACAAACTACTAAGATTGGGTCAAGAAGAAATAGCAAATCTGAATATACTTTCTATAGCAAAGAGACTGAATCATTTATTTAAATACTCCTCAAAAGAACAGACCAGTCCAGATGGCATTTCTGATAAATTATAACAAGCATTGAAGAATTAATAACCATTCTCCACAAACACAAAATCTTCCAACAATGTAAGAAAGTTTCCTTTTTCTCCACACCCTCTCCAGCATTTATTATTTAAGAGTTTTTAACTGGCCACTCTGACCAGTGTGTAATGGTCCCTCATTGTTGTTGTAATTTGCATTTCTCAGGCTTCCCAGGTGGCACTAGTGGTAAAGAACCTGCGTGCCAATGCAGCAGACTTGAGAAATCTGAGTTTGATCCCTGGTTTGGGAAGATCTCCTGGAGAAGGAAACAGCAACTCACTCTAGTATTCTTGCCTGGGAAATCCCATGGACAGAAGAACCTGGTAGGCTACAGTCCTTGGGGTTGCAATGAGTCAGACATGACTGAGCACACACCTACAATAATTAATGATAATGGGCATCTTTCCACATGCTTATTTGGCCATCTGTATATCATCTTGGAGAAATGTCTATTAATATTTAGGTCTTCTGCCCATCTTTCAATCAGGTTTTGCTTGCTATAGTTATTATTGAATTATAGGAGCAGTTTATATATTTTGGAAATTAAGCCCTTGTCAGTTGCAAATATTTTTTTCCAGTCAATAGATTGTCTTTGGTTTGGTTGTGGTTTCCTTTGCTATGCAAAATCATTTAAGTTTGATTAGGTCCCATTTGCTTATTTCTGCTTTCATTTCTATTGTCTTGGGGGACTTACACTGTTGGTGGTATGTAACTTTGTACAGACACTATGGAAAACATACACATAATTACCTCAAAATGGATCATAATCCAAATATAAAGCTCAAAATATGCAATGCTTAGAAGAAACTATTGGAGCAAATCTTCATAAGTTTGAGTTATGCAAAGCATTATGTATCACACTAAATCATAAGTGACAGAAGAAATCATATATAAACTAGACATCATCAAAATTCAGCCCTTTGTGCTTTAGAGTACCATCAAAAAAGTGAAAAGACAACCTACAGGATAGGACAAATGTTTGGAAGTTATACATCTGTTAAAGTGATTGTATCTAGAATATATGAAAAAACTCTTACAACTCACTAATAGTTAAAATAACTGAATTTAACTTCTTTATTAAACATTAAACATCTGAAAACATTTTTCCAAAAATCGCATAAAACTGCTCAACAAGTGTATAAATAAATGCTCAAGATTATTAACCATCAGAGAAATGAAAATCAGTCACAATGAGATACCGCTTCACATACACTTAACAACTGTAATTGAAAGACACAGAGTATAAAGGTTTGCTTAGTATGCAGAGAAATGGAAATATCATGTATTGCTGGGATTCCCTGGTAGCTCATCTGGTAAGGGCTTCCATAGTGGCTCAGATGGCAAAAAAAAAAACAAAAAAAAAACCCCACCTGCAGTACAGGAAACCTGGGTAAAATCCCTGGATTGGGAAGATTCCCTGGAGAAGGGAACAGCTACCCACTCCAGTATTCTGGCCTGGAGAATTCCATGGACTATTTTATGGGGCTGGAAAGAGTTTGGACACGACTAAGTGATTTTCACTTTCAGCTGGTGAATAATCTGCCTGCAATGCAGGAGATGCTGGTTTGATTCCTGGGTGGGGAAGATCTGCTGAAGAAGGAATAGGCTAGCCACTCCAGTATTTTTGGGCTTCTCTGTTGGCTTAGCTGGTAAAGAATCTGCCTGCAAGGCAGGAGACCTGGGTTCCATCCCTGGGTTGGGAAGATCCCCTGGAGAAGGGAAAGGCTACCCATCCCAGTATTCTGGCCTGGAGAATTCCATGGACTATGTAGTCATGGGTTTGCAAAATGTCGGACATGACTGAGAAACTTTCACATATTGCTGGTTAGAATGTAAAACGTAAAATGATGCAGTTACTTTGGAAAATACTCTGGCAACTTCTCATTACATTAAACATAGAATAATTAGAAATTACACTTCTAAATTTTAGATATCTAAAATATATGAAAATGTATAGCCACACACACAAAATAATACATGCATTAGAAAATTACTCAGCAATAAAAAGGAATAAGATACTGAGACACATTACCATATGGATAAACCTTGAAAATGTGCCAGCCACAAAAGACCAACCACAAAAGAAAGTAGCCAGCGACCATGTATTATGCAATTCTGCTTTTCAAAATTATTGAGAATAGGAAAACTTCCATGACAGAAAGTAGATAAATTCTTGCCTAAGGCTGGAGGATTGAAGGAAAACTGTAGAGTAACTCTTAACTGGCATGTAGTTTTGTTTTCAGGTCATAAAAATGTTCAAAAAGTATCTGTGGTGGTGGTCACATAAGTGTGAAAAACATCTTGATAAAGGTGTATATATATTTTTTAACTTATGATGTACTCAAGGTGTCAGTTACATTTATTCACACTCTCTCTATTATTTCTTTTATCTCCAGATACCTAGTGCAGCCTAAGAGCTAATTTCTGGAACTGTAATGTTTATCTTCAATATCTATCTTTTTTGTTTAGATTACTTCCTCAAATTTACCTTTCCTTACTCTATTGATTTTACATTTTTATATTCACATTTTTAAAGTTAACATTCTCTTCTTATTTACTGAAATTGTATCTTCTTAACACTCTCTGGGATTTTGTTTTTATTCACTTCTTCATTTTCTTTGTTCTTCAAGTTATCTCTTTCTCTTTGTTTATTGCTTATATGTTTGTTGTCTGCATGTATGTGTGTTTTCAGTTTGGATATCCTGGGATTTGTTGTCCATGCTAGAATTTTCTTCAAATATCAATCAAGCAAAAGGAATTATGTTCCCTTGACAATCTTATCATCGGTGGGTTACTGTTAGGTTGATTTTGTGTATATCTGTCTTTTATGCTGTGGTATTTGTGCTAAAAGAAATAGGATTTTATTCTGGAATTCAATTACCACATTATCTCCTCCAGTTCTCTGAAAAGAGTTTATCACTCAGTTTCTTCAGAGAACAATTGTGTGTGTGTGTGTGTGTGTGTGTGTGTGTGTATGTGTATGTGTATGAAGTCACTGGTAGAAAATTACATGATACTTTGAATACAGCCATGGGATAAGGATAGTGGAAGACTGCCACATATGCCCATCTTCAAACATACCTCAACTTTTAGTTTCATTTAATATTCCCAACCAAAGTTGGCTCAAACTGCTCTAAGAACAGTTTCTATCTAAAGCTATACAGGGTAGATTGTATTTCAGCTTCCTTAAATCCCATCCACACATGATTTGGGAATCATATGTTTTGTTTCAATCCATTAGCATTATTGCATCATTTGAATCTTCAAAAATGCAGTTCTTTCCTCCATTGATATCTTTCATCATATGTTTTGTTTTTGTGAATTTAAATATTACTGGATTTTCAAAAATGAATTTGGAATTTCAGAAAATCATTGACACAGTATATGTGTCCTCTACATTATATTAATTTATAGGTTTCTTTTTTTATTATAAAGGAAGTGGTTTGTTATGATAGTATAATAAAATTTATTTTTTATATGTATACTCTATGAGACTAAGAATTTTTATGTTACTCTGGCTCAAACTAGGAATTGTTAGTGTAAAGTTCAGAGTTGTATGTGTCACAAGGTAGAAATTATTTGGGGGTAAAGAGTTGCATATATAAATGTTGTGTGTATTCCTTGGCAAACTAGGAATAAAACTACCATTAGAAATTCTCTGGTGTCTCAGATGGTAAGAATCTGCCTGTAATGCAGGAGACCCAGGTTCAATCCCTGGGTTGGGAAGATTCCCTAGAGAAGGGAATGGCTAACTCACTGCAGTTCCTTGACAAGCTAGGAATAAAAGTACTATATGTCCCAGCAATCCCATACTTGGACTATTCTGAGAAATACTGGGAATATTCTGGGAAAACCACAATTCAAAAAGGCAAATATACCCCAATACTCATTGAAACACTATTTACAATAGCTAGGACATGAAAGCAACATAGATGCCCATCAACAGATGAATGGATAAAGAGTTTGTGGTACACATATAAAATAGAATATTACTCAGCCATAAAAATGAGCAAATTTGAGTAAGTTGTAGGGAGGTAGATGAACCTAGAGGCTGTTATACAGAGTGAAGTAAGACAGAAACAGAAAAGTACATATATGTTAAAGTATATATATATATAGGAAATCTAGGAAGATGGTGCTGATGAACCTATTTACAGAGAAGAAATGGAGACCTGATGTAGAGAATGAACTTGTGGACACAGTGGGGGAAGGAGCGAGTAGAACAAATTGAGAAAGCAGCATTGACATATATACATTATCATATGTAAAAGAGATAGCCAGAGGGAAGTAGCTTTATAACACAGGGAGCTAGTCTGGCACTCTGATGAACTAGATTGGTGGGATGTGAGGGGGGAAGAAGATATATATATATATACACACACACATATATATGTGTGTGTGTCTGTGTGTAATTATGACTGATTTGCATTGTTGTTCAGCAGAAACCAACACAATATTGTGAAGTAATTATCCTGTAATCAAGAAATAAAGAATAAATAAAGCAATATATATATAGATATATATCGCTCTGTAGATAGTAATCAGTCAATATGAGTGAAATAGTGATTCAGAAACATTTATTGAGAACATTTGGTATGACTTGCCCTTGATGGACACTTTAAAAGTGGTGTCTCAGCAAAAGAATTGTTATACTTGGGTTAGCATTTTTATAATTTAAGCTGCCTATTAGAAGAGCATTTAGATGAAGATGAGCCAACCCTTTGTTTCTCCCTTATGGAATTTCTACAGAAAACAAGAACCTTTAATATGGAACAATTAAGACACTATCTGTTATGGACCAGAAGAGGATCTGGTGCCTGTTATGTGTATGCTATCATTGTAAGTGTACTCAATGAATACTAAACAACAAAAATTTTCACTGAGTAACAGAATCATCAAGCAGACCAAATTTTATTGTGAAAAGAGGTCAGAAGCAGTCTGTCCAATATAGATATCCAGGTCATCTGGGTTTGGTTGACAGTGTACAAGATCTTTGCAAAATGTCTAATAAAGTCTGTAGCAAAATAAAAAGTAGAAAAGATAGCCTATCATTTACTCTGAAACAATTGCACAGTAATATCATATAAAATAAGGCATTTGTACTGTTGTCTGAGTGCACTAATGTCTTATAGAAGTACATGACTAATTATGTAAATAATTTATTTGATCTCTCTCTGTAATACAAATATCATAACATTAAAAAATTCTTAAGTGTGTTTGTGTGTGTGTGTGTGTCGAGTCACTCAGTCGAGTCTGACTCTTTGTGACACCATGGACTGTAGCCTGCCAGACTCCTCTGTCCATGGGATTCTCCAGGCAAGAATGCTGGAGTGGGTTGCCATTGCCTTCTCCATAGTGTGTAGAGAGGAGAATTAAAATTTTGGTAGCAATTGAAAAATTATGATAGAATTTATAGTCTATAATTCACTATCATACAGTACATTAAAACTTTTTTCATTAAGAAAATTTGGAGGTAGTAAGAAAGTGGCACACAGATTTTGTTTGCTTTTGTAGTCATTTTAAAACTAAACATGCATTTAACATTATTGAAATGAGATTTTTCCAAAGTTATTTGATCATGAAATACTGATAGCTTATGGTAAATTCAGAATCCCCAAGAAAGAAGATTTAGCTTCTGAACCAGGGACCAGTCTTGATCACTCAAGAGCTTTTGTGTAGCAGAGATTTAGTAAAGTATAAAAAGGGACAGAGAGAGATTCTGACACAGACATCAGAAGGGGGAAGAAGAGTTCCTCGCTTGCTAGTCTTAGCAAGGGAAGTAAATAATTTTTTAATTAGGTATTACAATAAATCAAAAGAATGTCTCAAGGTTATAAAGATCTTACTAGACCCACTCCCATAATAAACATTTTAAGATAGCATTTTAAGATACCTTCACGACCCAGATAATCATGATGGCGTGATCACTCACCTAGAACCAGACATCCTGGAATGTGAACTCAAGTGGGCCTTAGGAAGCAACACTACAAACAAAGCTAATGGAAGTGATGGAATTCCAGTTGAGCTAGTTCAAATCCTTAAAGATGATGCCGTGAAAGTGCTGCACTCAACATGTCAGCACATTTGGAAAACTCAGCAGTGGCCACAAGACTGGTAAAGATCAGTTTTCATTTCAATCCTAAAGAAAGGCAATGCCAAAGAATGCTTAAACTACCGCACAATTGCATTCACCTCACATGCTACTAAAGTAATGCTCAAAATTCTCCAAGCCAGGCTTCAACAATACATGAATCATGAACTTCCAGATGTTCAAGCTGGTTTTAGAAAAGGCAGAGGAACCAGAGATCAAATTGCCAGCATCTGCTGGATCATCAAAAAAGCAAGAGAGTTCCAGAAAAATATCATTTTCTGCTTTATTGACTATGCCAAAACCTTTGACTGTGGGGAACAGTCAACAAACTGTAGAAAATTCTGAAAGAGATGGGAATACCAGACCACTAAACCTGCCTGTTGAGAAATCTATATGAAGGTCAGGAAGCAACAATTAGAACTGGACATGGAACAACAGACTGGTTCCAAATAGGAAAAGGAGTACGTCAAGGCTGTATATTGTCACCTGGCTTATTTAACTTATATGCAGAATACACCATGAGAAACGATGAGCTGGATGAAGCACAAGGTGGAATCAAGATTTCTGGGGAAAATATGAATAACCTCAGATATGCAGATGACACCACCCTTATGGCAGAAAGTGCAGAAGAACCAAAGAGCCTCTTGATTAAAGTGAAAGAGGAGAGTGGGAAAAGTTGGCTTAAAACCCAACATTCAGAAAACAAAATCATGGCATCCGGTACCATCAGTTCAGTTCAGTTCAGTGGCTCAGTTGTGTCTGACTCTTTTCAACCCCATGAACTGCAGCATGCCAGGCCTCCCTGCCCATCACCAACTCTTGTAGTCCACCCAAAACCATGTCCATTGTGTCAGTGATGTCATCCAACCATCTCATCCTCTGTTGTCCCCTTCTCCTCCTGCCCGCAATCTTTCCAGCATCAGGTTCTTTTCAAATGAGTCAGCTCTCCGCAACAGGTGGCCAAAGTATTGGAGTTTCAGCTTCAACATCAGTAGCTCCAATGAACACCCAGGACTGATCTCCTTTAGGATGGACTGGTTGGATCTCCTTGCAGTCCGAGGGACTCTCAAGAGTCTTCTCCAACACCACAGTTCAAAAGCATTGATTCCTCGACACTCAGCTTTATAGTCCAACTCTCACATCCATACATGACTACTGGAAAAACCTTGACTAGACGGACCTTTATTGGCAAAGTAATGTCTTTGCTTTTTAACATGCTGTCTAGGTTGGTCATAACTTTCCTCCCAAAGAGCAAGTGTCTTTTAATATTACGGCTGCAATCACCATCAGTAGTGATTTTGGAGCCCAGAAAAATATAGCAAATAGAGGGAGAAACAGTGGAAACAGTGGCAGACTTTATTTTTTAGGAGGTCCAAAATCACCTCAAATGTTAACTGCAGGCATGAAATTAAAGGATACTTGCTCCTTGGAAGAAAAACTATGACCAACCTATTAAAAGTATTAAAAAGCAGAGACATTACTTTGCTAACAAACGTCAGTCAGGTCAAGGCTATGGTTTTCCAGTAGTCTGTATGGATGTGAGAGTTGGACTACAAAGAAAGCTGAGCACCAAAGAATTGATGCTTTTGAACTGTGGTGTTAGAGAAGACTCTTGAGAGTCTCTTGGACTGCAAGGAGATCCAACCAATCCATCCTAAAGGAAATCAGTCCTGAATGTTCATTGGAAGGACTGATGTTGCAGCTGAAGCTCCAATAACTCTGGCCACCTGATGTGAAGAGCTGACTAATTTTAAAAGACCCTGATGCTGGGAAAGATTGAAGGCGAGAGGAGAAGGATATGACAGAGGATGAAATGTTTGGATGGCATCGCTGAGTCAATGGGCATGAGTTTGAGTAATCTCTGGGAGTTGGTGATGGACAGGGAGGCCTGGCGTGCTGCGGTCCATGGGGTCACAAAGAGTCAGACACACTGAGGGACTGAACTGAAGTGAACTGAGACCCACTCCCATAATAAGCATTTTAAGATAACAGGATTAGTCAGAAGGTTTTCAAGAAGAAAAGCTGTCCTCAAGCAGGATATATTGTTGTTACATTATCCTTAGCACGGAGTTTAAGCTGAGTTGGTTGCTGTGTAATCATCAGCTTCAGTTTAAAGGGAAAAAAAAAATGTTTTATGTGACTAATGACTAAGGAATATAGAAAAAAATTCTCTTATCTCCTCCTTGATAATTTTGTTGTTGATATTATTATTTGTTTTACCCAAATATGCAGTCCTATATTAATTCCCTTTTTATTGTATTTAATCATTTTTTAAATGCACATTTATTCACACTTTAGTATATCTGAAATTTATCAGTGTGTCTAAAGGTATCATATAAATGCTATTTTACTTTAGATTTCCCATATTTTCCTGATAGAGCAGGTAAGGGCTGAGTTTCTCAAGATTACAATCTACCCTAAAAGTACTTTGAAAGTTTTAACTTGTTTATGTGAAATATTTGAAGATTTAAACACTTAAAGGCTTATATATTTACAAAACGACAAAATGAATTGTATTATATTCTTCTTTTGACAAAAAGTGCCCATGTAAATTTTCTCATTTTTAGTAACATTTTACATGTATGATTATATTAATAAAATTATTATTTTGAAATTTTTTATAAAATTCTACATTATACATAATAAAACCATTTTGAATAGTGATTAATTTGTCAAAAGTCATTTTGACTGATATATCTCAATCTGACTACTTGATTCATCAAGTAAGTGGCATAAATCAGAGTGGAAATGAGTGGGTTTGACATATATATCAAATCTTTGTAATGGAAAATGGAAGAGTGAAGTCTGCTTTAAGAGAAGCTTCTTCATCATGTGTGTCCTTACCTAACTTGAATTCTCTAACTTAAACTGTCAGAAAGTAATTTTAAAGAAATCACTAAAGTTTTGAAAATTTTAAAAGCTCATGGTTTTGTGTTTTTTTATGTGACTGACAGTAAACTCTGACATAATAAATCAATGACAGAGGAACTATATATTAAATCAAGGATTCTTCTCTGATCTGCAACACTATTACTGTACATACACATATGATTGATTTTTGGAGTTTGACTTTTGAAGCTCATCTAGCAACAAGGAAAACTATGTTAATTTTATTGTAAAACTAAGCTTACCAAGGAAAATAGAGGCCATCATTATTTTATTTTTAAAATTTGATCTTTGTTTCTACGGAGTTAGTTCTCATTTTAAAAGGTCTCCAATAATTGTTCCTCAAATGAGTTAAAATATTAAATATATTCATTCAAGAAAAAAACCAGAGATTCTTCATTCTATTTCTCAGACACCAATATGGCACATAGAGAGAATGATATAAAAATTAAAAAAAAAACCCTATTATTTCCCTAGATTATCACATTTTTAGAGGATTATAAGTGGATAAAGCAGTTATCTGAAGAGCATGCTACATACATTTTGTATTGACGTATAATTGAGGTATATATTGAGGTATATTGAGTTATAATTGACTTTTTTTGAGGTATAATTGACTTACAATATTATATTTGCTTCAAGTGTACAATATAGTGATTTTTTTATTTGTATATATTGCAAAATGATCACTGCAGTAAGTCTAGTTAGCATTCATTAACAGATATGGTTATAGGTTTGTTTGTTTGTTTGTTTGTTTTTGCTGTTTTCCCCCTTGTGATGAGAATTTCTAATATCTACTCTTCTGGTAACTTTCAAATATTTAATAGAGTTTTTTTTTTTTTAAACTATAGTCACCATTCTGTGCCTCTCATTTCTGTGACTTATTAATAACTGGAAGTGTTCACTTTTGACTTTCTTTGCTCATTTCTCCTACTTACCACCTACAACACTGTGCCTCTGGCAACCACCAATCTCTCCTCTGAATCTATGAGCTTGTTTTTTGTTTTTGTTTAGACTCCATATATGCGAGACATTTAGTCTTTGTTTTATCTATTTCACTTAGCATAATACTCCCAGTTCCATCCATGTTGTCACAAACGGCAAAATTTTGTTCATTTTTCTGGCTAAATGATATTCCAGGTTTCTGTCCCTGCTGGGGGGCTGCCTCCTGCCTTCGCAGAATATCTTTTCACCATAAAAAAGAACAAAATCTTATGCTACATTTTATTTATTGATTCAATCTATCAACTAAGGTTGCTTACATATCACAGACATTGTATGTACTGTTGTGATGAAGACTGGGATGTATATATCTTTTCAAATTAGTGTTTTAATTTTTTGGATAAGTGCTGAAAATTGGAATTCAGTTCAGTTTAGTTGCTCAGTCATGTTTGACTCTTTGGGACCCCATGGACTGCAGCATGCCAGGCTTCCCTATCCATCACCAACTCCCAGAGCTTGTGCAAGCTCAAGTCCATCGAGCCACGGATGCCATACAACCACTTCATCCTCTGTCGTCACCTTCTCCTCCTGCCTTCAATCTTTCCCAGCATCAGGGTCTTTTCAAATGAGTCAGTTTTTCCTATCAGGTGGCCAAAGTACCGGAGCTTGAGCTTGAGTTTGAGCTTGAGCTTCAGTCCTTCCAATGAATATTCAGGACTGATTTCCTTTAGGATGGACAGGTTGGATCTCCTTGCAGTCCAAGAGACTCTTAAGAGTCTTCTCCAACATCATAGTTTAAAAGCATCAATTCATTGGCACTCAGCTTTCTTATGGTCCACCTCTCACATCCACACCTGACTACTGGAAAAGCCATAGGTTTGACTAGACTGACCTTTGTTGGCAAAGTAATGTCTCTGCTTTTTAATAGAAGTTGTCTAGTTTGGTCATAGCTTTTCTTCCAAGGAGCAAATGTCTTTTAATTTCATGATGGAAGTCACCCTCTGCAGTGATCCTGGAGCCCAAGAAAATAAAGCTTCTCACTGTTTCCATTGTTTCCCCATCTATTTGCCATGAAGTGGTAGGACCAGATGCCATGATCTTAGTTTTCTGAATGTTGCATTTTAAGACAACTTTTTCACTCTCCTCTTTCACTTTCATTAAGAGGCTCTTCATTTCCTCTTTGCTTTCTGCCATGAGGGTGGTGTCATATGCATAACTGAGGTTGTTGATATTTCTCCCAGCAATCTTGATTCCAGCTTGTGCTTCATCCAGGCTGGCATTTGCATGATGTAGTCTGCATATAAGTTAAATAAGCAGGGTGACAATATACAGGCTTTACATACTCCTTTCCCAATTTGGAACCAGTCAGTTTTTCCAAATTGAAATTAATTGATCATATGGTATTGGAATTATCTTATGTGTATTTTATAAATTTGAAATTAATGGGCCTTATAGTAATACTACTTTTATTGTTTTAACTCCATATTGTTTGCCATACTGGCTGCACTACTTTATACTCCAACAAACAGAGCACAAGAACTCTATTTTCTTCACATTTTGGGCAACATTTGTTTTTTTCTTGTCTTTTTTATTTTTTATAATAACCATTCTAAAAGGTGTGAGGTGACATCACATAATGGAATTAGTTTTCATTTCCCTGATGATTATGAATGGTAAACATCTTTTAATGCACCTGGTTTCCATCTGTGTCTTCGTTGGAAAAATGTTTAATTAGATTCTCTTTAATATCACATTTTTTATTTTTTGGTATTGAGTCATATGAATCCTTTATATATTTTGAATACTAACTCCTTATCAGATGTGTGATTTGAAAATATTTTCTTTCATTCTGTAGGTTGCTTGTTTTCACTTTGTTAACAATGTCGTTTGCTGTGCAAACACTTTTTGTTTGTGGTAGTCCCACTTTTTGAATTTTGCCTTTTCTTTCTTTTACTTTTGGTATCAAATAAAAAATATACATGTATCACCGAGACCTGTGTCAGGGAGTTTACCACCTATGGTTTCTTTTAGTTATTTTATGGTCTCATATCTTACAATTAAGTTCTTAATCTATTTTGAGTTAGTGTTTGTGTATGTTGTACAACAGTGATCCAGTTAATTCTTTTGAATATTACTGTCCATTTTTCCCAGGACCAGTTATTGAAAAGACTGTCCTTTCTCCACTGTATATTCTTGGTACCTATATTGTAAATTGATTAACCATATGTACATGGGTTTATTTTTTGTCTATCTATTTATTCTGTTCTATTGATCTATGTATCTGTATTAATGCCAAAATCATACTATTTTGATTTCTATAGCTTTGTAATGTAGTTTGAAATCAGGGAGCATGATGCAGTAGATTTGTCTATATTGATTTATATACTGCATTTTTTCTGAATTTCTTTATTAGTTCTAACACTTTTTGGGTGGACTCTTTAATGTTTTCTTTATATAGTATGATGCAAATATTAAGAGTTTCATTTCTTTATATCCAACTTGTATGCCTTTTATTTCTTTGTCTTGCCTAATTACTCTGGCTAGGATTTCCAGTCCTATGCTGAATAAAAGTGGTGAGAGTGGCATCCTTGTCATGTTACTGGTCTTAGAGGAAATGCTTTAAGATTTTCACCCTAAGTATTATGTTAGCTGTGGACTTGTCATATACAGTCTTTATTATGCTGAGCTGCATTTGCTTCTTACCCACTTTGTTCAGTAATGTTATCATAACTGGATGCTGAAGTCTATTTTTTTTTTTTTTTTTTGCTTTGCAATTATCATGATTTGCTCTTTAGTTACTGAATGTGGGTATTGAACAATTCTTTCAGATTAACTCCTAAGTGGCAATGGCATATAATATTTTAATACATCACTGAGTTCAGTTTGCTAATATTTTGTTGAGGATTTTTTGCATCTATGTTCATCAAAGAAAGGACCTGTGATTCCCGCCCCCCCGTGAAGGCCTTGTCTGGTTTTGGTATCAGGGTAATGCTGACATTGTAAAATGATTTTGGAAGTTTCCTTCTTTTTCTATTTTCTTTGGAAGAGTTTATGAAGAAATAGTATTAATTCTTTGAATGTTTGGTAGAATTCACCAGTGATGTCATGTTTAATGCCAGGCTGGAGGAATCACAGGCTGGAATCAAGATTGCTGGGAGAAATATCAACTACCTCAGATTTGCAGATGACACCACTCTTATGGCAGAAAGTGAAGAGGAATTAAAGAGCCTCTTGATGAGGGTAAAAGAGGAAAGTGAAAAAATTGGTTTAAAACTCAACACTCAAAAAAGTAAGATGGACATCTGGTCCATCACTTCATGCCAAATAGAAGTGGAAAAAGTGGAAGCGGTGACAGAGTTTCTCGTTTTGGGCTCCAAAATCACTGCTGACAGTGACTGCAGCCATGAAATTTAAAAACACTTGCACCTTGGAAGGAAAGCTGTGACAAAATTAGACAGCATATTCATAAGCAGAGACATCAATTTTGCTTGTCTTTTTGAGAATCAGCTCTTGGTTTCATTGATGTTTTCTATTGTCATTTTTATTTGCCTCAGTGTATTTTTGTTCTCTTTTATGTTTTTTGTTGTCCCATCAGTTGTTCATTAAACTTGTTGTGCAATTTCCACATATTTGTGAATTTCCTTTTTGTAATTGATTTCTAATTTCATGCCATCATTGTCAAAAATGCTTTATATGTTTTCAATCTTTTTAAATTTTGTAGGACTAGTTTTGTGACCAAATATATATTGTATCCTGGAGAACATACCATGTGTGCTTGAAAAAAAAATTGTATATCCTGGTCTACTGAGTCATTTAAGGTGTATATTTTCTTAATGATTTTCTGTCTAGATAATTTATCCATTGATGTAAAGATGGGGAACACATGTAAATCCATGGCCGATTCATGTCAATGTATGGCAAAAACCACTACAATATTGTAAAGTAATTAGCCTCCAACTAATAAAAATAAATGGAAAAAAAAATCATACAATTTTTTGTTAAAAAAAAAATGTTTGATCCAAATAAATAAATAAAATTCCCTACTATTGTTTAGTTACCATCTACTTCTCTATTTAGATTTATGAATATTTGTGCTATGTATTTGGTTGTTCCTGTTTTGGGTGCGTAAATATTTTCAAATGTTATCTTGGGATATTTTTCAGTCTGATATTTGTACAGTGCCCTGGGTATGTAGTCTCCCAATAATTGACTCTCTTATTGTTACTATCCCACAGGACCCAGAAGTACAAGCCCCCCTGGAATCCAGTTCCAATCAATCAAGGGGTGTCTCCTAGGTGGCAGCTGCAAAAACTAAGTCACCAGGCACAAAAAACTGAGGCACTGAACATGTTTAGAAACCTCTCTCTGAAATAAACTTGAGCTCTGGAGTGTGACAGGAAGTAAACATATGGATGGCACCTCCCAGCTGAAGCAAAGTGGAGATGGAGTACAAAGATGGCACTTGCTAAAAAAAGGAAAAAGAAGACAAGAGAGAAAAAAAGAAAAAGAAGAATGAAAAACAGTAAGGGGTGTGCAAAAGAGGGCATTCACTGACTTTAGCAAGGCAGCAGGAGAACATGGAACATGGTACCTACTGGCTGAGGCAGAAAGATGGTATCCACTGAAAAGAAAACAAACAAATTACAAGTATATAGTAGTTTTAGCATGGAGAAGGCAGTGGCAACCCACTCCAGTGCTCTTGCCTGGAAAATCCCATGGATGGAGGAGCCTGGTAGGCTGCAGTCCATGGGGTCACTAAGAGTCAGACATGACTGAGCGGCTTCACTTCCACCTTTCACTTTCATGCATTGGAGAAGGAAATGGCAATCCACTCCAGTGTTCATGCCTGGAGAATCCCAGGGACGGGGGAGCCTGGTGGGCTGCCATCTCTGGGGTCGGACAGAGTCAGACACAACTGAAGCAACTTAACAGCAGCAGCAGCAGCAGTAGTTTTAGCAAGGCAGAGCAGAAAGATGGCACTCACCAATATCCATTCCCAGAGAGTATCCCAGAAGACCCCCGTCCCTCAGACCGACACTTTAAAATTAAGAAATTAACCTCTTTCATAAAAAGTCTGGGGGCTTTCCAAAGAGCTGTGCTGACCATGGTGTGGAAACCCTTTAAAAACGGTTCTTAGTTTATCACAACTCTGTGGGTCTCCTGGGCACAAGACAGATCTCCAGAGACAGATGTTTGAGGGGCTCATGTCTCCAATGCCAATATTCTGAGTTGACGTGCCTGACATGGAGTACAACAATTTGTTCCTCAGAGAGCATCTCCAGGTTTTGACTTTGCTTCTAATTGTGGCTTGCTCACCAATGCAGGAGTAGAGAATATGGAAGAATTTTGTCTCAGCCTTTCATATCTGCTTTTATGTGGTTTCCTTCTCATTTGCCCAACGTGAAGGAACTGCTCACAAGTTCTTAGGGCTTTTGTTTTTTTAAAAAAGGAAATCATTCTACAAGTAGTTGTAAATTCACTGAGTCTATAGGCAGAACAAAGTTCAGGATCTTTCTACATCACCATTTTGAACTGGAATTCTATGTACATTTCCTTAATGAGTAATGATAAATGCTGTTCATTTTCCTTGAGCCTTAGAGTAAGCAAAGAGATATTCTAAAGCCCTTTGACAACCTGAAACAGTGAACTAATAAAAGTGCTTACAGTAAAATGAAGCTTCGTTATAAGTAAAATGAAAGATTTTAAAATTGTAGTAATAGAATTAAAAGTTTATCTTCTACTTCTTAAAGGTTAATTCCAAGTGGGCCATTTTCAATGGAAATTTATATTTACTTATGATTTTATTACCAAGGCTTTAAATATTTTCTTTCAGAAAAAATATATTTAAATTTGATTAAATGATGTATCATCAATATTCATTTAATGCTTAATATTTTTCTATTGTTCCCATAAAAAGATGAGGGAAATATTTCATATCAGTAACATACTCAGAAATTAAGTAGAATAATAAGCTATGCTATAGAATAACTTCCCCCTGTTCACTATTTGTCACTCTTGCCTTTGTACAATGATAAGAGACGTAAGTCATCTGTATGTTTTTGAGGGCATTGAGAAAATTTCTTACAAAACAAAATTTATTCTAAAGCATACATTCAGATATTTCTGTCACTAAGTGAATGTACATATTCTAAAACATGCATTTATTGTCAAAAGCAGAAAAGAATAATCCAGATCCAAAATGTGTTCACTGAAATATATAAAACAAAAAGTTTAATTGTCTGCTAAGTTTCCTACTCTGGAATTTCCAACAAAATTATTCAGAAAAGAAGAAATAATCAAAATATAAATAGGAGCTATGTTTCTCAACTATTCCAATGAAATACACAGGCACATATACACAAGGGACACATGATTTTTAATCAAAAGTGATAGGTAAAAGTTGGCATTGCCAAAAGCAAAATGCATTTGAAATCTATGACCATGCTGTGTAAAAGAAAAGAAAGCTAATATTAAACATGAAACTGTTAGTATAACCTTATCTTCCACTAGGATTTCAGCTCTACTATTTTAAATGAATTTCTATTGCAAAAATAAATCAGTAATTTATAATATGCTGCAAGTCATGGTTTGGAATAAAACAAATTTAAGAGTTCAAGCATCAACAAACATCTAAAAATGTTACCCATATAAAAGACTAAATTTACTTTGAACATTTATAAAGAGAAGAGATAACATTAGACAGAGTATGAAGAGAGAGAGAATTGCATAGAATGACACAGAGGAGAGAAGAGAGGCAGGGGACCGAGGAGAAAGAAGGTGTTGGGGAGAGGGAAAGACTGAAAAAGGAAGAGTATTTGATGAATACTACTTGTGAACATTGAGTCTGAGAAGATGAATTGTGGTACTAATGAGATGAATAAAAATCATCGCTTCTCCCACCACAATCCTCCTTTAACAGATTGTCATTTTTAAAGATTAGATAAGGCAAACAGAATATGAGAATTAGTATATATTTGGTAAACTGGATAAAGATAATTGCCTGGAATGAAAACTTTATAAATAGCTTAACATTTTACTAGCTGGGAATTAAGACACATTGAAATGCAAGATGGAAAACAACCAAACAAAAACAATAATCTGCAAACACAAAATTGATAAACACTAGACTTGTTTGGGGCTTCCCCAGGGGCTCAGCAGTAAAGAGTCCGCTTGCAATGCAGGACCTGCAGGAGACAGGGTTCGATCTCTGAGTCAGAAAAACCACTGGAGGAGCGCATGGCAGCCCACTCCAATATTCTAACCTGAAGAATGTTCTAAAAGAGGAGCCTGACTGGCCACAGTCAATAGGTTTGCAGAGTCACACATGACAAGTGACTTAGCATGCTTGCATGCAGACTTGTTTGGGAATTTAAAAAACATTTTCAATGAAAAAAATTATTAAAAACATCAACTGATCATCAAATATAAATGTCCTGTAGAAAAGTGACTTCATCCTAGAATTATACTCACAGTTATAAATTCCATAGCATCAGAATCATTCACAAATCTGTACCTTATAGTTATTCAATATGTATCTCGTGGGGAGGAAGAAATTTTCCTCTATCCTTCAAGTTCTTCCAGCTGATCTAAGAATTAAATTGACCTGATTAACAATAGAAAATAAAACACAGGCTCAATAACATGTATACTTGGGATGGATTCAGGAGAATTGAATAACTCTTGAAAATGCAAAATACTTCACTTTAAATACCATCTTGGGCTTCCCAGGTGGCTCAGTGGTAAAGAATCACCTGCCAATGCAAGAACCACAGGAGACACAGGTTTGATCCGTGAGTTGGGAAGATCCCCTGGAAGAGAAAATGGCGACCCACTCCAGGATTCTTGCCTGGAAAATTTCATGGGCAGAGGAGCCTGGCAAGCTACAGTCCATGGACCTGCAAAATATTGGACATGACAAAGTGACTGAGCATAGAATAGCACTCAGCTAATGACTAAAGAGGATACTGGTTTGAGATTTCAAAGGAGGGGAAGGCAAAGGTAACAAAGCAAAAACTTCATATATAAATGCTTGTTGGACCAGGCAGAGATAATGGGGCTTCTCAGGTGGCACTAGTGGTAAAGAACCCACCTACCAATGTAAGAGACATAAGAGATGCAGATTTGATCCCTGGGTTTGGAAGATCCCCTGGAAGAGCACATGTCACCCACATCAGTATTCTTGCCTGGAGAATTCCGAAGAAAAGAGGAGCCTGGTAGGATACAGTCCATGGGGTCACAAAGAGTCATACATGGTTGAAGAGACTGAGCATGCACACACACAAAGATATTAGGACAAAGAGAGGAATTTTAACAATACATACTACTGTTATCTACGGTGGTAGCTAGGTGGCTCAATCGGTAAAGAGTCTGCTTGCAATGCGGGAGACCCAGGTTCAATCCCTGGGTCAGGAAGATCCCCTGGAGAAGGAAATGGCAACCCACTTCAGTATTCTTGCCTGGAGAATTCCATCAACAGAGGAGCCTGGCGGGCTACAGCCCATGGGGTCAAAATGAGTTGGACATGACTGAATGACTATTTGGGCTCTAAAATCACTGCAGATGGTGATTGCAGCCATGAAATTAAAACACACTTACTCCTTGGAAGGAAAGTTATGACCAACCTAGATAGCATGTTTAAAAGAAGAGACATTATTTTGCCAAAAAAAATCCGTCTAGTCAAGGTTATGGTTTTTCCAGTAGTCATGCGTGGATGTGACAGTTGGATGGTGAAGAAAGCTGAGTGCCAAAAAATTGATGCTTTTGAACTGTGGTGTTGGAGAAGACTCTTGAGAGTCCCCTGGACTGCAAGATCCAACCAGTCCATCCTAAAGGAGATTAGTCCTGGGTGTTCTTTGGAAGGACTGATATTGAAGTTTAAACTCCAATACTTTGGCCACCTCATGTGAAGAGTTGACTCATTGCAAAAGACCCTAATTCTGGAAAGGATTGGTGGCAGGAGGAGAAAGGGACGACAGAGGATGAGATGGCTGGGTGGCATCGCCAACTCAATGGACATGTGTTTGAGTAGACTCCGGGAGTTGGTGATAGACAGGGAGGCCTGGCGTGCTGCAGTTCATGGGATCGCAAAGAGTGGGACATGACTGAGTGACTGAACTGAACTGAACTGAACTGAATGACTATCTCTTCACTTCATTTCCCTTCTCAGAACATGCCCTCTTATATACATTTTTAGGCAATCAGGAGGAAGGTCTAATTTTCTCCCACAGTGTTTTGGACGTTGATTATTTTCAGTTAAAAATAATCTGCATGCCAAAGAGACATTACGCTGTTTGTTTTTACTGCTGTCACCATGAAAGTTTATGGTATATATTGGTAGATATCAGAAGAAGAAGAACTAAGGAAAAGTGCTACTCACCTGGTCGTGTCCAACTCTTTGCAACCCCATGGACTGCAGCCCACCATGGACTGCAGGCTCCTATGTCCATGGAATTCTCCAGACAGGAATACTGGAGTGGGTTGCCATTCCCTTCTCCAGGGGATCATCCCAACCCAGAGATCAAACCCGGGTGTCCTGCATTGTAAACAGATTCCTTACCTTCTGAGCCACTCAGAGGCCAACATTAAAATATTTTTTAAAATTTTCATGTAACGTTACTCAACATATTATTACAAATAATTAGTTCAGTGACTTGACATCCTAATAAACTATTGATTACAGATTAACTGTAAGTGAACTTTTGAGGATATGTATTTCTTTACACAAAAGAATTAATAAGTTGATTCTTAAAATGGAAGTAAAACCACACAAGTCATACTGGGACTCAAACCCAGCCCAACCCCAGATTGGGACTTGAACCCACTGTCCTTACACTGAGATCACACCTTGTATCAGGACTTAATGAAGCTTGGGTTCTGTATGACTCTTCACAGAAAGAAGTCAACGAGAGTCAAAGTAATGGGTCAGAAGTGAATTTGTATAAAGAGATACACATTCTATAGACAGAATGTGGTGCATCTCAAAAGGCAAGAAACACACTCCTCAGAAGAGAAGGGGCCATCTCAGAAGGAGAGAGGCTCCCAAAACATGGAATGGTTAGTTTTTATTGGCTGAATAATACCACAGGCTATGAGTGGAAGGATATTCCAACTATTTTGAAGAAGAGGCAGAGATTTCCAGGAATTGGACCACTACCCAATTTTGGCCTTTTATGGTCAGCCTCAGAAGGAAATGGCAACCCACTCCAGTACCCTTGCGCAGAAAATCCCATGGATGGGGGAGCCCAGTCCATGGGTGCAGGGAGCCGGCCTGCTCAAGGCCCAAAAAGGCCCTGGGAAAGCCTTGAAAGAGGCCATTCCCTGTCCCGCCACTCCATGATAAAGTAGTAAAACATTTGCTAGGTCTCCTTTGTTCTTCCTTGAGAAAAACATAGTAGTGACCTTCACTTAGTAGTTTATCTTGGAATGCCAAAAACAAGATGTAAGCTTCTGCAATCATTTAAGACAAAGAATTGTATTGATGTGACAAAAACCAGATGGCATTTTTATGAACTATGTTTTATGCTTGTACTAGTATAAAGGTAGCTGTTTTGCTCAATAAAATCACTGACTTGCCTCAAGAGCATTCAGTCCTCTTGACCCCATCCTTTACTATCAGTTCTTTTCTCAGGCTTCCGTGCTGTTGCTATCAGGACTTGTTCTCTTTGCTGGCTGGTCCCGGCACATGGGGTCGCAAAGAGTCGGACACGACTGAGCAACTTCACTTTCACTTTTACTCAGAACTATCATGGCACTGGTGGATATGTCATTTAGCATGCTAATGCATTGCAATTAGAGTTAAATCAGACTCAAGATCTACTGGAAGTTGATTCTTCTGCCATATTGGTTCTAACCAGTTTATGTCATACCCTCAGGGCTATGTCATTCTTTTAGAAGTTGTGCCCTACCCCCTTCCCTCCTGGTTCAGAAGGAAGACAAGAGAAGAATGAAGTACATAGTGTTCATTCCCACCTTCTGTAAAGAGAATCAGTAGATATTTTTTATAGCTAATACATTAAGAATAGTGGGTGTTATAAACATAATTCAAAAGTTTGAATGTAAACTTCAAAGATGCTTCAGCAGGAGGAACAGATGAAAATACCATTCTAAAGAGTTAATCTGAGGTTGAGGAAGAGTAGAAGTGAGGTCTGCCACATATCACTAAAGGTATTTTAATATTTAGCTTTAGAAAGTGCACACATTTCTTTGTTTAAAAATATAATTTTATAAAATAAACTGGCAAATTAATTAAAATACAAAAGATATTGTAATACAGTTCTAAGAGATATATAAATAAGCATACCTTATATTGCTATGAACTAACATTTAGAGAGATTTTAAGTATAAACCTTGAAATTATCTAATTAAAATATACTTAAGGAGTATATGAGTAAATAACATATTTTGAATATAGCTTAAGGCATCACTGATGTAAAGATGAAGTTTAATAGAAGAAAACAGTACATAGGGGTTGAGAATAGCACATTTAAAATCTGTTGCAAGTTATGAGAAATACTTTATGAAATAACTTTGAGTTTCAATTTGATTGAAGTAAGAATTAGTTAATAAGTGGGGGAATAGAAAGTTGTGAGGCAAACTTAAGATGAGGTCTGATTATTAAGACTGCATTATGCCAAGACTGCAAAGAGATCCAACCAGTCCATTCTAAAGGAAATCAATCCTGGGTGTTCACTGGAAGGACTGATGTTGAAGCTGAAACTCCAACACTTTGGCCACCTGATGTGAAGAGATGACTCATTTGAAAAGACCCTGATACTGGGAAAGATTGAGGGCAGGAGGAGAAGGGGACGATATAGGATGAGATGGTTGGATGGCATCACTGACTCAATGGACATGAGTTTGGGTAAACTCCGGGTGTTGGTGATGGACAGGGAGGCATGGTGTGCTGTGGTTCATGGGGTTGCAAAGAGTCAGACACGACTGAGTGACTGAACTGAACTGATGCCAGGATAAGAAATTCAAACTGTTTTCTGGTGATGTATAGTCATCAAATTCTTCTAAGATAGATGAGTAAGTGATTAGATTTGAATTATAGAAAGATCACTGTCAATGCTTATGTCAGTGGACTGAATGCAGTCACGCCAATTAACAAGAAATTGAAACAGACGAAGTGAGATGCGGACTTGTACACAGTGGTAGTGGAGATGCATCAGGAAGGAAGGATGTATATAAAGTGAGGAGATAGCAAGAATCGCCAGTCCAGTTTTGATGCATGATACAAGGTGCTCTGGGCTGGTGCACTGGGATGACCCAGAGGGATGGGATGGGAAGGGAGGTGGGAGAGGGATTCAGGATGGGGAACACATGTACATCCATGGCAGATTCATGTCAATGTATGGCAAAACCACTGCAATATTGTAAAGTAAAAATAAATAAATAAATAAAACTGAAAAAAACAAAAAAAAGAATAACTGAATAGCTGTGGTAGATGAGAAGAAAGATGCGACCAATGATTTAAGAGCTTCTAGTGTAATAGTTGTGTAAGGCTAGCATCTATTGCTTTATTTGGAAAAATAAAAAAAGAAGAAGCTAAAGAAACTTTTCAAACTTCATAATATGAGATTAAATTTTACATAAAATCCAAGCAAATAAACTCAATATATTAATTATTTCAAATGTAATTATTTACATAGATGTGAATCAGTCAGTTTATAAGAGAATGTTTTATCACTCAAATTTAAAAATGGGCCTCATGGATTATCACTTGAACAATTCTTATCTAAGCTGTCTTCATAGATGATGCCTATGGTAAGTGATTGCAGGACTGTGAAAAATGAATATTACTACATTCAATCATTATAAAAGAAGACTTGATTCCTTCCAATGCAGATTGATTCACTTTTGTCAAACAAATTCTTATGAATGAGATACACCATGGCATAAAAGAACGCATATTTATTATACATGAAAATATAACAGAGAAAAAACTATATATTCAAATGATAAAATTAAATTAGATTTTGCCATATGGTTATACATTTTTTATTATTTAAAGTTTTGTGATGGATACTTTAAAAAGTGTCATGGCTTACAGCATAAAATGTTTCTTAAATTCAAAGAGATGTAATTATAAGATTTGTCATTACTGACATGAGGCCATTTTTACAGCTTTGGTTGTATTTACAAGTTTTGCTGTTATTTTTAATGAAAAACTTGTGATTGAATTAAGAATATTTTAACTGATATTTAAGTGTAGGTTTTCATGTGTGCTGTCAGACCTAGCTATTTTTATACATGAAAAAATTAAAACCTCATAAGAAACAAATCATAGCTTTCATATTATGGATCACATTACCAGGCTCTTGAAGGGAAACTGAAGTAATGTTGGCTTGCTTCTCCCAGAATCAGCAGACATATTTTTTCTTAGAGAAGATTGTGGTAGGAGAAAGGATAAATGACTTAGACATTTTGGAGATGAAGCAGTTATGAAACCTGAGAGTGTAAACCTAATGACTAGTGCTAGACATGAACTGGGGTCATTTATTAGCAATGAAGAGGACAAGAAGTATTGGAAATCAAGAAGTCATGGAGTTGGGTGGGCCATTAACACAGACTTTGGAATCACTCAAATTAGGAAGACTGGGATTGAACAAAAGACTGAACTATTAGCAAAAAACAAATGGATGAGAAATAGTTGGAAGTTTAGAAAAGTAGATGACAAATAGATGAATCCATCAGATCTTCATTAGTGAGTAAATAATTATAACTTGAATTTTGCTCTCTTAGTATGAAAATAAATGCCACAATGTATTCTATTATATATTTTCAATAATGCTCATACAATCAATTTACACAACAAAGCATTTTATTAGACTGCAAAAGGTAGATGTTATTTGTCCCTTGCTTAAAGTTTGTAAACAAACATTTTTAAGGCCTGAAATCTAGAAAATTCCTAAGAAAAACGTTTAAGGCTGGAGATAAAGGCTAAGATTTCAAACTTTCAAAACTTTGACAGAGACAAGAGGAGATGGCATAGACAGCTATTTGAAGAATGTGAAGTGTTATAGCATCAAACTGTTGCAGTTTATGCTAGGATACTGCCTCTAATAACAATGTCCTAACTTCCGCAAGCTAGTGTATGTCAAAGGAGGTGCTAGAGAATTTTAGATAAATACTTATATAAGATAAATAAATAAATAAATGCAGATTATAAAATTGTTAAGAGACCTTATAGGGTGCACTCGATGATGGTAAAGGAGATGACAATAATTTGGGACACCCTCAATGAAAACATTGCTCAAGTCTTTAAGGATTTCTTCACAAGCAAGTATAATTAGTTAGTTAGTTCAGTCACTCAGTCGTGTCCGACTCTTTGCGACCCCATGAATTGCAGCACGCCAGGCCTCCCTGTCCATCACCAACTCCTGGAGTTTACTCAGACTCATGCCCATCGAGTCGGTGATGCCATCCAGCCATCTCATCCTCTGCTGTCCCCTTCTCCTCCTGTCCCCAATCCCTCCCAGGATCAGGGTCTTTTCCAATGAGTCAACTCTTCGCACGAGGTGGCCAAAGTATTGGAGTTTCAGCTTCAGCATCAGTTCTTCCAATGAACACCCAGGACTGATCTCCTTTAGGGTGGACTGGTTGGATCTCCTTGCAGTCCAAGGGACTCTCAAGTATAAACCCATGTAAATGTGTTCTTTTTAAATGAATAATGATGCAATAGTGGGGATTAGAATTTTTTTAGTGTAATTTAAACATTAACTTTTAAGTTTGAATTTATTTATTGAAATTCAGTTTAGTTCAGCCATGTGCCAGGGAGTTTGTACTAGTTTCTTTCTGTTTCATTTTCTCTTTACAAAGAAACTATAAGTGTTGCTATTTCCATTTTATAGATAAGGACAATTTAAATGAGACAAAGAGATTTAACATACTGCCTGAGGTTGCACACCTAGTAAATGGTGGAATCAAGAATCTTCCTTAATGGTACCGCTTACGTTCTACTTTGATTACAGTGACCCAAAATGTGTTTGATGAATCTAGTGAAATTATCTTTTCATTTACAGTCTATAAATTACATAGCAGAAACCATCCTGAAGCAAATATGTTTTCATATATCTCAATAATCTTGTATTTCATCTTAGAACATTCCATTATTATTTTAGCCTACAGGTGAAAAGTAATTTATGGAAGAATGCATGTGTGGACACTTTATACAGGAAATTAAAAATGTTATCATCAATAGTTTGCGTTTTCATGATAATTTTTTTGGTGGTTGTTATTGGCAAAAGCATACTATAGGGATCTCCTTTTGTTGGTTTTTACTCATTGATAATAAAGTAAGTAAATATTTTAAGATTATTGTAAGTTTTGGGGCTTTATATTTGTTTTTGTATGGTATCTTCTAAAACAGAGTATGTCAAAGTATATTTTGTCTTCTTTCTAGAAAAGTAAGTATCCTTATCTCTAAGCCAATTATATGTAAACTCTCTTTATCAAGTTTTGGGACCATATAGGATTTTAATTTGTTATCATACTGTAGTTAATATATCTTTGTTAAAATTAATTTAGACATATTGTTAAAATACTTAGGTTTTCTTATAGCCAATTACTTATATCAGTATAAAATACAGCATTTATATTAAATTTTCATCTTTAGTGTGTTTATTTATATAAAATTATCAAATGGTTGTTTATGTGACAGGACCTATGGTAACTGTTGGCAATATAAAGAAAAATAATTTATGTTTCTATCTGCTATTAAGGGCTCATAATCTAGTTGTTGGCAGAAATATACAATACCATATAATAGAGATTTGAATCAAGTGTTCTGGGAGAACCAAAGACAGAAAAGCTCAATTTCTGGAGGGGTAAGGCAAATCACAAAGTGAGTGATATAAACCTGGGCTTCAAAAAAGAGGAGTTTTGCTTTTTAATTCCAGACAACTTTGGCATAGTGGCAGATAATGTGATTTTAAAGACTAAGGTAATTTTGGCTACTATTGGAAGCTTAATGTGACTCTAACACTAAGTAGTATAATTAGGTTTGAGATACATATTAGGTTCATTAACCACTTATTAGTGTGGATAACTGAATAAGAAAGAAGAGGAAGAAAAGGAAAAGAAAGGAAAGAAAGAATTGTGGTATGATTTTTTAAAACTGTGTGAACATATTCTAAACTATTTTATTCAGATACAAATTTTTTTCCTAAGATTTTAATGAAATGAATAGATATATTTAAAATATATAGAAAATATCTTTAGTTATTTTTATGAATTAAATGTATAAATTAACTGTAAATTGTATAGTCCGTAAGATTTCAAAAGCATTTTATGCAAAGATGGGCACATTAAAGGACAGAAAAGGTATGGACCTAACAGAAGCAGAAGATATTAAGAAGAGGTGGCAAAAGTACACAGGAAAAACTATACAAAAAATATCTTCATGCCTCAGATAACCACAATGGCGTGATCACTAACCTAGAGCCAGACATCCTGGAATGTGAAGTCAAGTGGGCCTTAGGAAGCATCACTAGCAACAAAGCCAGTGGAAGTGATGCAATTCCAGTTGAGCTAATTCAAATCCTAAAAGGGAATGCTGTGAAAGTGTTGCACTCAATATGGCAGCAAATTTGGAAAACTCAGCAGTGGCCACAGGACTGGAAAAGGTCAGTTTTCATTCCAATCAAAAAGAAAGGCAATGCCAAAAATCATGCAAACTACCACACAATTGCAGTCATTTCACACACTAGGAAAGTAATGCTCAAAATTCTCCAACCAGGCTTCAACAATATGTGAACCATGAACTTCCAGATGTTCAAACTGGTTTTAGAACAGGCAGAGGAACCAAAGATCAAGTTATCAACATCTGATGGATCATTGAAAAATCAAGAGAGTACCAGAAAAACAACTACTTCTGCTTTATTGACTACGCCAACACCTCTGACTGTGTAGATCACAACAAACTGTGGAAAATTCTTAAAGAGATAGGACTACCAGACTACCTGACCTGCCTTCTGAGAAATCTATATGCAGGTCAGGAAGCAACAGTTAGAACTGGACATGGAACAACAGACTGGTTCCAAATTGTGAAAGAAGTGCAGCAAGGCTGTATACTGTCACCCTGCTTATTTAACTTATATGCAGAGTACATCATGGGAAATGCTGGCTGGATGAAACACAGGCTGGAGTCAAGATTTCTGGGAGAAATATCAGTAACCTCAGATATGCAGATGGCACCAACCTTATAGCAGAAAGCGAAGAAGAGAGCTAGAGTCTCTTCATGAAAGTGAAAAATGAGAGTGAAAAAAACGGCTTAAAACTCAACATTCAAAAAATTAAGATCATGGAATCTGGTCCATCACTTCACAGCAAATAGTTGGGGAAACAATGGGAACAGTGACAGATGCTCTTTTCCTAGGCTCCAAAATCACTGCGGATGGTAACTGCACCCATGAAATGAAAAGACACTTATTCCTTTGAAGAAATGCTATGATCAACCTATACAGCATATTAAAAAGCAGAGACATTACTTTGTCAACAAATGTCTGTCTAGTCAAGGCTATGGTTTCTCCAGTAGTCATGTATGGATGTGAGAGTTGGACTTAAAGAAAGCTGACCACCAAAGAGTTGATGCTTTTGAACTGTGATGTTCGAGAAGACTCTTAAGAGTTGCTTGGACTGCAAGGATATTCAACCAGTCAATCCTAAAGGAAATCAGTTCTGAGCATTCATTGGAAGGACTGGTGCTGAAGCTGAAGCTCCAATAATTTGGCCACCTGATGCCAAAAACTGACTCATTTGAAAAGACCCTGATGCTGGGAAAGATTGAGTCAGGAAGATCTCCTGGAGATGGAAATGGCAACCCACTCCTGTATTCTTGCCTGGAATATCCAATGGACAGAGGAGCCTGGTAGGCTACAGTCCATTAGGTCACAAACAGTTGGACATGACTGAACGACTTCACTTTTACCTTTTTCACATGGCAAAAATTGAAGGTGGGAGGCAAAGGGGGCGACAGAGGATGAGATGGTTAGATGGCATCACTGACTCGATGGACATGAGTTTGAGTAAGCTCCATGAGTTGGTGACATTACCTGGGAAGGGAAGCCTGGTGGGCTGCTTCCAGATTGAGCAACTGAACTGAACTAAGATTTCAAAGGAGGTTTCCCTATAAATGGAAGTGAAAACAATGTGAAATAGCCTTTCTTTACCTTTATTTTTTAAATCTTTCTGTATTATACTAACACCAATAGCTTATTATTATTGATGCACAACATAATGCCTTTTTATGGATATCTAAAAATTTTCAGGTACTTGATAATTTCACTAATATGTATTTTTTTTTCTTATATGTAGGTTTGTCTTATGGATACAACAAGAAGACATTTTTATTCTTAAATGATTGTTTATCATAGATAATAATGAGAAACATAGAAAATAGAGTGTTGAAATATGAATTTCACAGATCATTATATCCATACATTTTTAAAATTTTTACACCCGATTAGAATGATTAAAATCCATGTTGAGACTCTGGTTACATAAAATATATATTAATTTAAAAATTGTTTAAATTCAGACAAGATATATATGAAAAGTAATTGGAATATTATAATGATTTTAGCTAATGTAAAAAATTTATAAAAAGTAATGATCCACATTAAATTCCACTTGATTATAAACATCACAAATGACAGTTAAAGCATACAAGTTTTATCATGTATTATTATATGTTCTGTAAATAAAAGCTCAAAATGGGACTTTTAAGACCTATAAGTTACATATTTACTACATACTTCAAGGTAAATGAAATACCCTATAAAAGACAAAGATTAATAAAATATAAATACCAGCTTATTTTTATACAATGTGCATTTTAGTACGCGGTATTTGATATCACACAATTGCAAGTATGAAAATCAGCAAAATTCTTTGAGCTGTTTAAGTGCTATTAATTTGTTAATATTTACAGAAATGTTTGTATATTTTATATATAGTAGAAAAATTACATAGTACATAGTCACTTGATACTAAATGTGAAAATAGCCATTTCAATTTTAACATATTTGCTTTTCAATTTGCATCTAACATTAACTTTAAAATATTTATTCCTTTAACAAACAGAGTTTTACTAGGTGCCATGTAAAGAACTAGGCTAAGAACTTTGTAGACATGATTCATTTAATTCTCACGTCTTAATTCTGCTATGACAAAATGCTGCACACTGAGGGGCCTCTGATCAACAGAAAATTCTTCCCCACAGTTTGAGAGCCTGGGAATGCCAAGATTAAGGCATCAGTGATCTTGGTGAAAGACTAGTTCCTTGTTAATAAATGACCTTCCAGCTCTGACTTCACATGCACACTAGCAAGAGAGCTCTCTGAAGATATCTTTTATAAGCGCATTAATCCCACTCAAAGGGTTTCCCTGGTGGCTTAGATCATAAAGAATCTGCCTGCAACACAGTTGATTCCCTGGGTTGGGAAGATCCCCGGAGAAAGGAAAGTCAACCCACTCCAGTACTCTTGCCTGGAGAATCCCTTGGAGAGAGGAACTTGGCGGGCTAGAATCAATGGGGTCACAGAGTCAGACATGACGGAGCAACTAAGCATGCACAATCTCACTCAACAACATTATTCAGGGAGGGGGGGTCTACTTTTATGACTTAATCATCTTGCTAAGATCCCACTTTCAATACCATGATAACATGGATTAGATTTCTATATATGAATTTCAGGGGCAAAAATTTTTCAGTCTCAAAAACAACACTATAAGGAGTTTTTCATTATTATCTTCATTTAAAGATAAAGAGAACAGATAGACAAATGGCTAGCTCAAGCTAGCATAAAAAAGAATCAGGCTTTGAAACCAGATAGTCTGAACCAGACTAAGGAGTATCTTCAATCCAGCTTGTGTGTATTTTAAATGTATATCAAATCATTGAGTATTCACAGTAGCAATAGATTAATAACACGTATTGTCACCTACAAGTTAAATAAATATTTACAATTTACATTTCTTTCTCATCTTCCTTTGTTTCCATCCTTTTCATCCTGTCATGGTGCCCAACATTAAAACATACTTTTCACTTTATAGACAGAAAAAGAAAAAAAGGCAAATGTTCATGTTTAATGTAATAGAGTCATTGTAGTGGCTCTGAAAATATGTGATTTCTTTATTATGGCAAATGAATAGAAAATGTGGAATGAGAGGGCAGTGTATCAATGCCCAATATATAAGAGAGTATATTAATATTGTATAGAATGCTAAATAAAGTTTTACTAATCACTATTTTCAGTTATACAAATGAATATCTTAATCTCTGCACAGACTCTTCACAGTATCTTCTATTATTTTAAAATTTCAAATATTTTTTGAGTTGATCCTAGATTCTTATTTACAAAAATCTTTTCAAATTAAATGTCTACAAAAAAACTAGAAAACTTGCTTCTGATTTGCTCTCTTTCTGTGTAGTACTGGCCTTTGCTATTAATACCAACAGCATTGTTCTCTTTGCTTATCTATAATTTTCTAACTTTAACTTTTATGTTGTTTCTCTTTCAGATCTTTCTGTTACTACCTTTCTTATTCTTCCCTGCAGGAGTCATTAACTTGATTTACCTTGCCCCACAATGGTGATATCAGCACAAGTTTTCTTTTAAAAATTGGCTTTTGCAAAGGATTCTCCCATAGATATTCTACTCATCAGGAAAATGCTAGGCAACCTGAGTTCTAGAAACCACAGAAGATCAGCAAGTGCCACTGTCCACAATGCAGACTTTAACCTTAACCCTCCTGTTGGTGATGCACATCCCACCTGCATTCATTGGAGTTCTGTGCCACCAAACTAGGTGGTTCTCTCCAGTCATTTGGTTGTGTGGGCTGCAAGATTCTAATTACTCCTTTTATGCTCATTCTATAGAGCTAAGTATCCTTACTTAACAAAATTCATTTATTGTTACTCGATAGGGAGAGTCAAAGAGGACCCTTCCTCATGGGCCTCAATTCTTGGTAAAGACACAAAGAAGAATCTGAGGTCTTACCCATGGCAAAACCAGGTTTATTGAAGAAAAGAAAATTAAGAACACCTAAAGAGAGATGGGCCAGGCCAAGAGAGGCACTAGTGCCAGAATGATGAGGCACAGTGTTTTCAAGAGAGGGCTTTTACATAGTCATCTAGGCAGGCGTGGACTGAGAGTTTTGATTGACAGTTGCAAGTTACATAACAATAGGCTCTGTTACATGTCTTTCCCGTAATTCAGCCTGTTATAATCAGATATATGTATGTATAGAATATTTATGAATGCTTAATAGGCTCCCCAGCTATCTAAGGTCACTGGAGGACACAGTTGTGGATCAAGGATGCATGTTACAGAGTTGGAGAAGCACCTGTAGTTAGTTCTATCCACTGAATGCCTAGGGCATACACTGGAGTTGAAAAAGTCTCTGTGCGTACTTTGTAGCATATCTATAAGCTCTCCTGGGCCACACTGGCGTATGTTGGCCACATTGGGGTTTAGAGATCAGCTTGAATCTTTTTTGGCTAGGTCACCCCTCCCCCTTGTTGTTTGTGACTAACTTCCTACATGACATTTATGTAGTCTGTTTATTTTTTTAAATATAAAGAATGTATATTTTATCTCATGATATTTTAATGCTGATCTAAGTTCCTCTTTCTCAAATATATATATATATATATATATATATATATATATATATGTATATATTTTCCTCTTTATGATAACTGAAATCTTACAAGGTGAATTTTGAGTCTTCAGGTACTTTTCATTAGTAGTCATAGATGCATTTCTTTGGTTTTATTTTTGGCTAAGAACCACTATCCCCGTGTTACCATTCTCCATATGTCAGAGAAGCCCATCCTTAACCTTTATACAACAACCTCTTTTTAACACCTTCTCATTGAAAGAAAGCCGAGTAGGCCAAGGTTCTTCTTTGATAAATCTTAGCAAATGGCTTAAGTGTTGGCAAATTTATTTTCAAATATCTATAACCCCTTGTAAAAGAAAGTCAATGCAGACAGTATTTGTCTTTTTTAATTTGTTCAGTGAGAGAACAGGAGTTTTAAGCTCCTAATTTCAGAAAGTACATACAGGGTAATTACCTAGTGTGTCATAATCCAATGCCTTATAATAAAAATGTGTCTGTCTGTAGTTCCTACTGATGGGTAACCTTAGAAGCCAAATTTTCATGTAAATTTTCAATCCTATATCTCATCTGTAAGTAACTGGATCAATAGTATATATCCAAGGTAGGGATACCATTCAATAGGCTTGCCAGATCACTAGAAGGGACAGTGTGAAATGTCTATTTCCATTTTGGTTTAAGTCTCACTTTGCAGAACACTATATTAGGAAATAATAAAAGAAACATGTAATTGCTAAATACTGAGTAGACAGATTAAGAAAATATATTAGATCATAGGATTTGAGTAACCAAAATTTAAACTGACATGTCAATTATAAAGAAAATTCTTAGATGTTTTTCTATGATCTTTTAGCTGTTCAGTCTGGGAAAATGCTAGTGATCTATCCTCAAGTTTAAAGATTTAATATACTGCCATTGCTTCTCTGCTATTACGTCTGTTCAGTGAGGCTTATTACAATTTTTAGGTTATAGCATGTCCATTAGTAAAATATTAAAAGTTTTTATTTGCCAAAAGATGTAGCTCTTTCATATATGTTTCCATAAGATGGAAGTAAGTAAAGTTCAAATATTAAAATATAAAATATCAAAGTATTTTATGTGAAATATAAAATATCTTTCATAAGATATATACAATTCAGTTCTTTATATTCATTAGCTCTTTTGGTAACTTCTATTTCTTCCCTGATATCTTGCTTTGTATTTTTATAATCATTCAGTTTGTCTTTTAAATTTTTTCATTATGATTTCTCCTAAATCACGAAATATATATCAGTATCAGTCTTTGAGCATTTGTGTACCTTCATTTCAAGGAAGTAGAAATTTTTAACTTGTTATTAATTTCTGACTTTATTATTCTCAGACATGATATTTATTACACTGATTTAGAAATATTTTAAAATTT
The DNA here is from genome assembly GCF_023699985.2 of Odocoileus virginianus. Taxonomy (NCBI): domain Eukaryota; kingdom Metazoa; phylum Chordata; class Mammalia; order Artiodactyla; family Cervidae; genus Odocoileus; species Odocoileus virginianus. The sequence goes on from NC_069698.1 coordinate 22,781,327, forward strand.
CTTTCTGGCATAATCTATGAAAACTTTATATTATTTCTCTACACATAAGAATATATTATCTAAATTATGGATGAAAAAAATATCTTTGTATCTAAAGGGCAAACTTGTTCATTGTGTTTCTTATTTCAACTACACTGTTGCTAGTATTTAATCTATTCATTTATCAATAATCAAGAGATAATTGCAGAAAAACTTTACCTTATGAATTTATTGTTTTTTTCTGTATACTAATTTTCTTTTCTTTCTATACACTTTATACAAACTCTTACATTTTAAAATACTTAATATGCGAAGATGCCATATTTTAAGGTAGCTTGTCCAGAATCTCATTAACGCCTCTAATAAAAGAAAAAACTTACATTTGATTTTCAGTCCTTGGTTTCTCTCCTCTCCAAACCTTATCGTATTGATAATATTCCGCCTTCAAGTTCTGGGTTATAATGGAATCTTTTCTCCTTCTGTCTCTCTCTTTTTATTTATATCTCAATATCTACCTTTGTCTCTTTTGTTCTAGTTATTTTATAAAGACTAAGACTTGCATCCACATATAATGATTGCTTTTCCTTCAAATATCTTCATGGATTGTTTTTTTCTCTCTCTCTTATATTGTGACTTTTGCATTCTGAAAGATCTTTTCAGCATGAAATTGTTATATATACATATATATATATATATATATATATATATATACATACATACATATACATATATATAAAATGAGTCAGAGAAAAAGAAATCAAATTGAAAAGAAAAAAATATACAAAGACTAATGGAGATGACTTCTAGAAAATTAAAAAAAAAAGACTTACTACCACATTGAACCACAGTTGCTGTGCTTTCTGGCACATAGTTTTTGCAAAAGAACCACAAGCCCATTTATCATGAGTGGTATTTCTCAAATTCTTAGCCCCATTACTTAGACAGATCTGATTGTAAACTTGGGATGAATAATAAAGCCATTTGAACTTTCATTCATTTGTGGAGATATATTTCCTAACATTTATTCACTTAGTTGACATTGCTTTGAACTTTGGTTCTGCTTAGTCGTAAGATTCCAACCTTTCACCTACACACTGACATTTTTAGTTCAATTTTAATTCTACCTCATTCTTTAGAGATTCATTTTTCTCACTATTATAGGTTCCCTTTTACTATTTTTTTTAATTAATATATTGGGTTTTTCTGTGTTGGTTTTCTAATGTTCTCTACATATATTTTCCCCCTAACTTTTTTATGGTATTTACGATAGAAGATAGAGGTTTCACCATGGACTTAGTTCACCATCTTGATATGTAAATCTACATTTTTATCAGATAAATTATTTTGTGGACAGGAGACATTGAGGGAATAAAAAAACAAAGCTTTGTGGGGAAAAAGGGGGGGCATTATCAATTAAGGTTATAATTCTTCATGTTTAAATTTAATGTGACTTATTCTTGCTTAGGAATTGCAATCATTTTTAGAGTGTTAGAACCAGGATTTCCAAAACTCAGAGTTAAGAAATTAAGACATAGAAACTTGGGGGAGGGGGTGCAGTGGAGCAAACAATTCTTCAGGGTACTTTATATCATATAAATTATCTTTGTACCCAAGAACTAAGAATTTGAATGAATATCAAATCAACAATGACTTTGGAAAATAGGCTCAATGTTATTGTTTACAGAGTGAAAAATCATAGATCTTATTTAGGCATATTTTACACTCTTGTTTAGAGCTTTTTGATAATTTTATTATAAACTTTCTCAGGCAGTGAAAAAGAAAGTAAACTAAATATTTTGATTTCTACTCAGTTCAGTTCAGTCTCTAAATCGTGTCTGACTCTTTGCAACCCCATGAACCACAGCACAACAGGCCTCCGTGTCCATCACCAACTCCCAGAGTTCACCCAAACCCATGTCCATTGAGACAATGATGCCATCCAACCATCTCATCCTCTGTTGTCCCCTTCTCCTCCTGCCCTCAATCTTTCCCAGCATCAGAGTCTTTTCAAATGAGTCAGCTCTTCTCATCAGGTGGCCAAAGTATTGGAGTTTCAGCTTCAACATCAGTCCTAACAATGGACATCCAGGACTGATCTCCTTTAGGATGGACTGGTTGGCTCTCCTTGCAGTCCAAGGGACTCTCAAGAGTCTTCTCCAACACCACAGTTCAAAAGCATCAATTCTTCAGCGCTCAGCTTTCTTCATAGTCCAATTCTCACATCCATACATGACGACAGGAAAAAACATAGCCTCGACTAGACAGACTTTTGCTGGCAAAATAATGTCTCTGCTTTTTAATATGCTATCTAGCTTAGTCATAACTTTCCTTCCAAGGAACAAGCGTCTTCTAATTTCATGGCTGCAATCACCATCAGTGGTGATTTTGGAGCCCCAAAAATAAAGTCAGCCACTGTTTCCCCATCTATTTGCCATGAAGTGATGGGACCGGATGCTATGACCTTAGTTTTCTGAATGTTGAGCTTTAAGCCATTTTAACCCTCCTCTTTCACTTTCATCAAAAGGCTCTTCAGTTCTTCTACACTTTTTGCCATAAGGGTGGTGTCATCTGCATATCTGATGTTATGGGTATTTCTCCCAGAAATCCTGATTCCAGCTTGTGCTTCTTCCAGCCCAGCGTTTCTCATGATGTACTCTGCATATAAGTTAAATAGCAGGGTGACAATATACACCCTTTTGATGTACTCCTTTTCCTATTTGGAACCAGTCTGTTGTTCCATGTCCAGTTCTAACTGTTGCTTCCTGACCTGCATACAGGTTTCTCTAGAGGCAGGTCAAGTGGTCTTTTTCCCATCTCTTTCAAAATTGTCCACAGTTTATTGTGATCCACACAGTCAAAGACTTTGGCATAGTCAATAAAGCAGAAATATATGTTTTTATGGAACTCTCTTGCTTTTCAATGATCCAGTGCATGTTGCCAATTTGATTTCTGGTTCCTCTGCCTTTTCTAAAATCAACTTGAACATCTGGAAGTTCACGGTTCACATATTGCTGAAGCCTGGCTTGGAGAATTTTGAGCATTACCTTACTAGAGTGTGAGATGAGTGAAATTGTGTGGTACTTTGAGCATTCTTTGGCACTGCCTTTCTTTGGGAATGAAAACTAGAAAGGTTATTAATAATAGAAATTATTTGACATATAAGATTACATTCTATAAATATTTGTTCAAAGGGATTTATATATATTGCAACATGACTCATGTTTGGATAACTAAATTAGCATCTATAAAAAATTCCTACCATGGGAAAGCCTTTTTGTTGTTGTTGTTGTTACATATGTGGTATGCATTTTCTAGCTACTATTTTTTCTTGGTATTAATAAATGCCATTCAGATTAAGACCAATATACCATGTGGGTCAGTGGTAAAGAATCCAGCTGCCAATGAAGAAGCTGCAGGAGACACAGGTTCAATCCCTGGGTCAGGAAGATCCCCTGGAGCAGGAAATTCAACCCAATCCAGTATTCTTGGTAGGATAATCCCATGGATAGAGAAGCCTGGTGGACTATAGTCCATGGTGTCACAAAGAGTCAGATATTACTGAACAACTGAGCATGCATGAAAAAAAGATGAAATTAAACTTTTTCTCTTGTCTTCTAAGAACAAGTGTTAAGTTCTCTTAGTAAATGATTAGAATTGGAGAAGGTGCTATTTTGCAATTTGTATGCAGAAAATATTATAGAGTAATGGACTGTTGTTGTCCAGTCACTCAGTCTTGTCCTACTCTTTGTGACCCCATGGACTGCAGCATGCCAGGTTTCCCTGTCCTTCACCATCTCCTGGAGCTTGCTCAAACTCATGTCCATTGAGTTAGTGATGCCATCCAACCATCTCATCCTCTGTCATCCCCTTCTCCTCCTGCCTTCAATCTTCCCCAGCATCAGGGTCTTTACTAATGAGTTAGCTCTTCACATCAGGTGACCAAGTATTGGAGCTTGAGTTTCAGTATCAAGTCCTTCTAATGAATATCCAGGATTGATTTCCTTTAGGATTGACTGACTTGATCCCCTTGCAGTCCAAGGGACTCTCCATAAATCAGAAGCATCAGTTGTTCATGTTCAGCCTTCTTTATGGTACAACTCTCACATCCATACATGAGTAATGGATAACTCATTTTTTATTTGAAATGGAAAGGCTTTATATCAAAATGGGACCTTTTTGAGACGTCTTTATGAATATGCTGTAAAAACTGACAGAAGATGTTTGAATAAGAGAAAAAGATGTGGACATAAACTGAAGAGATTTGGTACAATAAACAGTTCATTTTTACTGTATCTCATAGTAACCTAAGTTAATTAACAGTGAAATAAGTTTAGATTGTAGAGAATATAAACTCACAGTTTTGTTTTGTTTTTTTTTCCTGATGGTGGAGGGCATTAATATTTCATCAAAACATGACCTAATCCAAGCTGTTCTGTGAGATAATAATTTGGTACTAATTTACAAAATTATTTAGAAGAAAAGAGAGATTAGAATTGGAGATACTAGGTACTGTATAGTACAAAAATGACTGGGGTTTTCACTAAAATAACAGAGATGAGAATGGGAGTGGGCCAAATAATTCCTTCCTTGCAATTTCTAGTGAACAAAAAAATAAGAAGTGAGTTTATTGTCTCATTTTCATAGAAAAGAACACAGAGGCATTGAGAGTAATGCAAACATGCTGTAATAAACATAGTTCATCAGTATACAAGCTGATGAGTAAAAACTTGCCTGAATTACCTTAAAAGTCATTTTTTTTACTATAGTAAGGTACTAAAAGAAAGAAGTTGTTTAGATAATATATTTATAATTGTCCAATTTGTATGTATATTTTCTTCAAATGTATGTACATTTTTTTTCATTTCAATTATATAAAAATTGTGACATTATAGAAATAAACTAAAACATTTAAGACATTAAACTTTTATTAGAAAAAGCTTGTCTTCTCATTAAAGGGATAGTGGGCATTTAAAAACTAGCATTTTGCTTTTAAATACTGAAAGTGTTAATATGTTTGTAAGTTGATTTTTGCCAATTGAAAGGCTTTTCTGTTAATAACTTTTAATAGCAATTACATTTCCCTTTGCATTTGTATTAATATGCCATCATGAGTGACTGCTAAAACATTTGAAGGCAAGGGTCTTCATAATCATTTTGTTAGCAGTTAAGCAACTCTAAATCAACAGTTTATAACTGCTTTATTAGAAGGAATTGCAGAAAAAACCATTTTGTAAATAAATAATTGTAGTCTAAAGCAATAATGGAAATTGCTAAAGGGTCTTAGTAGTAATTTGCCCTAAGTGTTTAATATTATAATAAAGTAATAATGGCAGAATAAAAACCAAAACATTTTCCAAAGTTACAAATACCACAACTAGAGTCTCATGTTTTGATTTCTGACTCAGTGTTTTTTCAACTACATTTCATTGCCTACTCCTATTAATATAAATAATGCACAATGAAGTTTCCAAATAACATGAAATATAGTATTGAGAGGAAGAATTTTTGAATAGCAGATGTTCATAGTATAGAGCAAACTTGATGAAATAAATCTTTACTACTTACTATATTTTCTATATTTAACATATGAGATCAATTTGTGTTGTCTTATATACCTAGCAGATATCAAAATACCATATTTGTGAATCTAATTTTCATAACTTAAAACCAAATGTTTTACTGAGAAATGTTCATTTTATTCAGTAAATTTCCTTATGTGTTAAAAGTTGTAATCCCAAGACACCATTTTAACTATTTTTAAATTCTTGATAAAAATATTGATACTGATTTTTAAAGATAAAATTTTTATTTTCACTTAAATTATTAAAACAACTCAGTTCATATTGTTTATTATATGTATAAAAAATCCTCATTATTTTAAAAATATTTTTACAGTACAGTTGATTTACAACATTTTTTAGCAAAGTGTATAATGTATACATATATATTAATATATATCCACTCTATTTCAAATTCCTTGTCCATAATAGCCCATTATAGAGTATTGAGCACAGTTCCCTGTGCTCTACACGAGGCCCTAATTGGTTATCTATTTTACATATAGCACTGTGTATATGTCAATCACACTCTTCCAATTTATCTCTTCTCTACTTATCCCCTGGTCATCTTAAGTTAGTTTTCTTTTTTTTTTTCTATTTATTTTTATTAGTTGGAGGCTAATTACTTTACAATATTGTAGTAGTTTTTGTCATACATTGACATGAATCAGCCATGGATTTACATGTATTCTTTCTACATCTGTATGTAATTTTGTTTTGTAGGTAAGGGCAGTTGTACTGGTTTTTTTTGTTGTTGTTTTGTTTTGTTTTGTTTTGTTTTTAGATTCCATGTATAAGCAATATCACATGACATTTGTCTTTCTCTTTGTGTCTTCTCTGGGCCTCCGTGGTGGCTCAGCTGGTAAAGAGTCCATCTGCAATGTGGGAGACCTGGCTTCAATTCCTGGGTTGGGAAAACCCCCTGGAGAAAGGAACAGCTACCCACTCCAGCATCCTGGCCTAGAGGAGTCCATGGACAGTATAGTCCTTGGAGTCGCAAAGAGCTGGATGTGACTGAGCAACTTTCTCTTTCTTCTTACTTTCACTCAGTATGACAATCTCTAGGTCCATTCATTTTAATAAAAATGGCATTACTTCAATCGTTTCTTGGCTGAGTAATGTTACATTGTATGTATGTACCACATCTTTATCCTCTGCTGATGGACATTTAGGTTGCTTCTGGGTCCTGGCTATTTTACTTACGCTGCTATGAACAGTGGGGTGCATGTATCTTTTCAAATTATGGTTTTCTCTGGGTTTATGCATGGGAGTAGGATTGCTAGATTGTATGGTAGCTCTGTTTTCAGTCTTTTAAGGAAACCTCCATACCATTCTCTATGGTGGCTGCTCCAGTTTACACTCCTACCAACAACGCAGAGGGGTTTCCCTTTCCCCACACCCTCTCCAGCATCTGAATTTTGTAGATATTTTTCATGATGGCCATTCTGATTAGTGTGAAGTGATTCCTCATTGTAGCTTTGATTCATATTTCTGTAATAATTTTTGATATTAGACATCTTTTCATTTCACTCTTTTTTATATAATAGTTAAATCTCTGTCATGGGACTGAAAAAATAATTTTATTAACAGTTTCCCTGATTTGATGACAATGTTAAACAGTTTATGTGAAACTTACTTACACATTTACCTCATCCTGATTATTTAGGAATTTAATAAATGTATTCTTTATCTACTGAATCTTACCATACTAATAAATATAATAATTGCATTAGTAAATGAAATACAAATAAGTTAGTATTGTGCACTAAAACAGCCATTATGTTTTGTGGGTCCTTCATAGATTCACCATTTTCATGTTCTATACAGCTAACATATTTATCATAAATAGATTTCAAACTATCTTCTCATATATTGTAAGTGATAATACTTGGTTTATTTACAAGTCTAAAATTATTTTAAATATGTTTTTGGTCAGCAAAATAACCTATTTGATTCTTTACAAATCCATTTAAAAATATGTAGCATAGCTTTAATTTCAAATATACCATTTAGTAGGTTACTTAATAAAATCACATATCTATCACTTTTTTACTTTATAAAGTTTTGGAAAAATCAGTGCTTTTCATTTCACTTTTTAATGATTTTGTCACTAAACCTTAAAAACAACTATTTACAAAGAAATTTCCACACAAACACATAAGATGATTATCAGGCTTATATAATTGCTTATATATTTAATACATATTTTGTCTACTTTGTTTTTATAACTTGATATAAACCATCTCATATTAATATCATTGACTTGGTTTTCTAAAAACCATAGTGTTTCTAAGAACACATAGTGTTCTTACTCTATCTCTGGTCATAGCACATTCAGATTAATTGTCTTATAATAATTTATCCTCATGTTTTAAATTTTGTTAAAAAATAACCTCCCTCTGGTGACATATGACTTTTCTTTTCTTATAATAACTAAATGCTTGCAAAAAGAGAAACTAGATTACTAATAAGGGATAGTGTACTGAGGAGATTTCAAATATATTACATTTATATAACATATTAATTCTTATAAACAATATTCACAATAAATACATGACTAAAATATTATGAGGAAGGCTTCTCAAAAAATTTTAATTTTTTTAAAATTGAAAAATAAAAGATTACACAGTGATTTAATTTAGGAATCAAATTTTGTATAGAACCTAAACTTGTACATATTTCTTTAAAAGAAACTTGAAGTTCTTTATCTTAGTATTTTGTTCTAGCTCTTTAATAAAATAATATTACACATTTTCATTGCCTAAAAAATGTGATTATTGGTAATCTCCAATATTACATTTCTACCATAAAAATTACATTAAAATGCTGAGGCTGATTTTGTCAAATTTGTCTCCTAGAATATTAAGTCATTATGTCTTGGATTTGTTTTTGTTTTTGATCATGGTGATCTAGGTGAAAACCTTAAGGAATAAATGATTAAGGTAGTCATTTTAAATAAGTCAATGACCAGGTGTACTTCTAAGTTAGATAAATATCTTCTCTTTTACAAAATACAAAATAAAAACCTGCTCATGTAGATTGCTATGAGATAATAAAAGGAGACAATAAAGATACAACCATTTGAAATTCCAGAATTTCTGGATACAGAATTTGAGAAAGCATGATTTATTTTGCAGACGTACTTGCAGATGACTGAGGCTTTAGATTTTAAGAATTGGTGACAAAAGAAGCCAGAAAATCAAGCAGATGTCAGAATCTTGTAGTAGATGCTAAGAAATTTGAACTTTGTCCTGTGAGTGATAGGGCCTATTAAACGCTTTTAAGCAGGGGAATAAGCTGGTCAGATTTGTGTTTATGAAGGATCATTCTGGCAGCAGTGTAGATAATGGATTTGTTGTGGGCATGACTGGAGGCAGGAAAATTCACTAACTAACATTTGCAAAGAACCATTGACACTGGGAATACAAGACCCCCATTCTAGCTTGGCCACTAATTATCAGTATTGTTACCTCAAACAAGACACTGGCCCTCTCTCAAGCCCACAGTTGCCTAAATTAATGAGAGAATTGACCTAGTTGGTATGTAAGGTCCTTCCTGCTCTGATGGTGTAATATTACAAAAACTTTCACAGTGTATTCCATACATAATGAAAAAAGACCTGCTAACTCGGTGAGCATTTGTGTCTTTTTCAAGATTATTTCTATTATTAGTCTTTGTGCCATAAGCAAACACAAGTTTTTCATGTATAAATTCAAAAAGTTAATACTGGTAAAGAATGTAAATCTACTGAAGAACCAGTTTCTTAGTAATCCCCTTGAGGGCACTTCCCAAGTGGCACTGCCAATGTAGTGATAAAGAACACTGTCAGTGTAGTGTAAAGAACCCACCTGCCAATGCAGGAGACATTAGACAGACACTGGTTCAATCCCTGAATTGGAAAGATCTGGAGGAGGGCAAAGCTACCCACTCCAGTATTCTTGCCTGGAGAATCCTATGGACAGATGAGTCTGGTAGGCTACAGTCCCCTTGTTTACACAGAGTCAGACAGAACTGAAGAGACTTAGCATGCACAGTCCCCTTTTGAGTCCCTATTCTGCCTTTATGGAGAAGGAAATGGCAACCCACTCCAGTATTCCTTGCCTGGAAAATCCCATGGAGGGAGGAGCCTGGTAGGCTACAGCCCATGAGGTTGCAAAGAGTCAGACACGACTGAGCGACTTCACTTTCACTTTCGCTTTGCCTTTATAGGCAGAATATTAATTTTATATTGTACATATTTGTAAAATACCAAATAACTATATTGTTACATTTTATATTAATTTTATATTAAAATTTGGAAAACAAAGATCTCTTTTTAATATGATAAAGCTCAGCTGGTGTTTCCTAGTTTTTAAGGCAAGGCAGGGATTGTCACTTATCATCTAACTCTTGTAGTTCTTAAAATATTATATACTTGTGGAGTATACTGGTAGAGTAGTTATAATGCTAACATTCATAAAAATGCCAGAAATTATGTATTAAATATAGTTGATAGTATAAAATTTTCAAACATATCTTTGATTTTCAAGGATCTGTTTTAGCTGTTCAGTTTTTGACTCATATAGACATATTCATTTTAACTTGCTTCTCCTATAGAATATTTGAACTAAGTGATAAAACCTTGGACACTGTAGAAATAGCTTTACTAACAACTGTTATTATCCTCATTATCAAAATCACAAAAACCAAGGTAGTATATTCCTTGCTCATCTGTAAAGATTTGCTTATTAATGTTTGGTTCAATTTAAATGACTGTGAATGCAACATCTGTTTTGAAAAATATCCATATTCTATGACTGTTTTTTATTTTTTCTATGACTGTTTTATGAATTTGTGTGGTGTGGATAAACTCCTTAGCTTTAGTTTAACTGTGGTGTTTAAAAAAATGGCAGAATTTGATGTTATTTTTGTTTTACATTATTTTTTTATATTTTGACCTGGAAAATTGTGAAAGAAAACTGAGTGTTTTAAAATTATGACTGTATTTTATTGAGAAATATACATATTCCTCTTTATAAGGCAGCACTTGTTTTCACAAACATAATTTTTAAAGAACCATATCTCTGCCAGCCTTATAACAGCATCTTCTCTGGGTATTAGGATATTTCTGTTTCTTCAAATATTTTTTCCTCTGGTTTTCATTCACTGCCTGTCTCAGTTACCTGATAGGAACTGCTTATCTGGTTAGTTTTAGCTACTTCAGCTTATCATGAATTCTTTTAGCTCATGTTATTTTTCCTTGTAATATTTTACCAAATTAACGTACTTTAGAATAAATTGCATATTATACATTTCATGTTAATACATTAGAAAATGGGTAAATACTGTATATGTTTTACATGTCTAATACATGCAATGTATTAAATACTCTATGCCTGCAAAAATAGTTCTAATGCTGGTGCTATTTAGAAAAAATATAACTTTAAATTGAATAGAGCTCTGGTAATCGAAATTTAGCCACCACTCCAGTGTTAACTGTCTGAAGAATCTTGGGTGAATTTATTCATATGTCTGATAATTCAGAGTGATTGCTTTTAAAATGCATAAGGTGAACTGAAGTTTTGCTTTCCTTTCTTTAAATAACTGATTTTGAGTATCTATAGTCTAAGGCATAATATTCTCTCAGAAAGTTGCTTTGGTAATTATATAGTTGTATACAATGCAACTCAAAGTATCTATAAATTTCTTATAATAAATTTAAAGTTTGGTTTACTATAATATTGAAATCTAAGTAAACAGTTTGATGTAGCTCTGAAAAGTTCTAAAGAGACAATCAATGGAAGAGATAGTCGAAGCTATGTATGTATATTGCTTCCTATATGTGTATCATTTCAAGCACTGCCCTCTTCTCCAACACCTCTAATATTGCTTTAGTTCACATCTACCTTTCTCCTCACAACCTTTGCAATGGCACCTTAACTTTTTTCATGAGTCTAGTTATTCTTGGCCCCAATCCTCTATGCTGGCAATCATCCTTCTGAAAATAACTGCTCTTTTACCACTAAAAATAATAAAACAACTTCCATTAACCCTAAAAATCAAAGTCTGAGTTTATTAGTATATTTTGTAAAGTCCTATTTATTGTATAGTAAGAATTTCACCTATGCTCTGATGCCTAGGTTCTTATATGGTTCTTTATTTAGAGAGAGAAAAATTTAATTTTAATTTTTAATTTTTTTTCATTTATTTTTATTAGTTGGAGGCTAATTACAATATTGTAGTGGTTTTGTCATACATTGACATGAATCAGCCATGGATTTACATGTATTCCCCATCCCGAACCCCCCCCCCCCCCCACCTCCCTCTCCACCCAATCCCTCTGGGTCTTCCCAGTGCACCAGGCCCGAGCACTTGTCTCATGCATCCAGCCTGGGCTGGTGATCTGTTTCACCCTAGATAATATACATGTTTCGATGCTACTCTCCCGAAACATCCCACCCTCGCCTTCTCCCAGAGTTCAAAATTCTGTTCTATACATCTGTGTCTCTTTTTCTGTTTTGCATATAGGGTTGTCGTTACCATCTTTCTAAATTCCATATATATGTGTTAGTATACTGTATTGGTCTTTATCTTTCTGGCTTACTTCACTCTGTATAATGGGCTCCAGTTTCATCCATCTCATTAGAACTGATTCAAATGAATTCTTTTAATGGCTGAGTAATATTCCATGGAGTATATGTACCACAGCTTCCTTAGCCATTCATCTGCTAATGGGCATCTAGGTTGCTTCCATGTCCTGGCTATTATAAACAGTGCTGCGATAAACAGTTCTATAGACCGTTGGAAAAGACTCTGATGCTGGGAGGGATTGCGGGCAGGAGGAGAAGGGGACGACAAAGGATGAGATGGCTGGATGGCATCACCAACTCGATGGGCATGAGTTCGAGTAAACTCCGGGAGTTTGTGATGAACAGGGAGGCCTGGCGTGCTGCGATTCCTGGGGTCACAAAGATTCGGACATGACTGAGCGACTGAGTTGAACTGAACTGAACTGAATAGACACTTAACTGTGTGTGCTGTGTTTAGTCACTCAGTCATGTCCAACTTTTTGTGACCCCATGGACTCTACCCCACCTCTATCCACGGGGATTCTCCATACAGGAATACTGGAGCGGGTTGCCATGCTCTCCTCTAGAGGATCTTCCCAACCCAGGGATCAAACCCAGGTCTCCAGCACTGCAGGCGTATTCTTCACCATCTGAGCCACCAGGGAAGTGCAGATACTTAATTACTCACTCTTTAAAATTCAACTCAAGTTTTACCACTTCCAAGAAACAATCCTGAAGCTTTTCTACATCTAAAACACATGTATATTTAATTTGTTAAGTGCTTTTAAGGTATACATACATATATACTTCAATCTATATCTCTCTTAAACAGGCGGAAGAGGCCTCTGATCTTAGGCAGTTCATTAGAAAACTTACAGTTCATAATCACATAGAAAATTAATTTTATTCTTATTAATTAATATATAAAGTACATCCAGGCACCTCTGTCACTTTGGATCCAATACTCAGGGTTTACACAGGGTGATCACAACCCTAAATGTCTGTTCCATGAGCAGTGTCTTTTGCATCAATTTTGTGTGTCCTTTAAATAATGGATGTCTGAGTATTGAGAATATTTGTGGATCGTGCTGCTGCCTACAATACAAAATGTGCTGTGACAGAGTGTGGAGATTACTTGAGCAGCAGAAGCATTTAGGTAAGAGAAAAGACAAATTAATTAGCTTGTCAAATTCTTCCTCTCAGCATGAATGAAATAGATCCCTGCATAAACCAAGTATCATTTCCCAGTAGCGCTGAGAGACCATTTATACTTTCTTCACTATTGTTTCAGCTTGTGGTTCAAGAGATATTGCAGAATTACATGCTATTCAGAATAGTTGAAGAACATATTGAAATATTAAACAATCTCTCTTATTACTGTAAATGTGTATATATAGGCCTAGATGAAATATATGTATAGCAATCAATTCATATATCAGTAACAAAATGAAAATTGACCATGAGCATTTTGAGGAGTTTTATTTTACATGGTAATTTAATGATACTTTATTTTTCAAAAATTTAAATTACTAACTTAGTATTTTTATCCTTTTGAATTTGAGGCATTCTTTTCTTTTAATTTTAGTAAATAACTGTTTCTATTTGAAAAGAACTATTTTTTAAAAAGGAATGTTTGAATTATACACTTACTTTAATTTTAATTTTTAAAAACTACAAGTTGTACCTTTGAGTACATTTTTCATTCTTAGAATATTATTATTAATTGGACACAAATTTGTGAAAATAGTTATTATACCAAAAAAGGAGATTTTACTACTATGAAAACTGAACAAATAAATTTTATAAAATAGTGCTATAATAAGATGTTAATTATATTTAATTAATATTCATCTAAGTATTGCTTCCCCAACAACTAAACAATCAAATATGGGCATATATAGTTAATTAAATGGTCTCTGAACTATCTGTATGATATGGATGTTCATTAAACATTCAGTGATGTCAAATCTTTATACTCTACACCTTAACATTATATGATCCTTTATGCCAGTTACATTTCAATGAAACTGGAAGAATAAAACAGTTTCTGGTATTTTGCTGATTTTCAATCATATATATATCATAGCTTTTCACAGTTTTTTTCTACTTGTTGGTAATGTTGTTATGACAGAGAGGGAAGAGCATTTTAAACAATGTCTTATATGTATCTCTAACCCTTAAATATAATTAATCCTCTTGCTTTTGGCCCCATAAGTATAATAGATTCACATCTTCCTATCATATATGTATTCCCTTCTTTTCTGTGGCCACTGGGGTTCTAAACATAGTCCCTGTCCCTGGTCAGTGTAAGAAATGCAGCATTCAAACAAAATAAATTGTTCTAGTCAACTGACCAGGCCAAGCCCAAAGCATGTTTACATGGAAATCTTTAATCTCATATAAGTGGTTATTACCTGGAATCTTAGAATCCAAGCCCAGGTTTAATAACAGTTTATACAGAAATAACTTGAAATTTCCTTTTGCTTCACTGAACCTCAGCTGCCCAGTGTTGGGGTTACTGTTTTATAAGGCGCTTTCCTCTAACTTTGGACTTGAGACACCTCAATGGACAAAGGCTATTCTTTGGCATGTCTGAGAGTGTAGGGGTTGTCTGAAGAGTTTCTCCAGACAATGGCCTGTTTCAGGGACGTGTATGCATGTTTGTGTATGTGCTCAGTGGTGTCAGATTCTTTGCAGCCCCACAGACTGTAGCCCACCAGGCTCCTATGTCCATGGGATTTTCCAGGCAAGAATATTGGAATGGGTTTCCATTTCCTCCTCAAGGGGATCTTCCTGACCCAGGGATGGAACACACACCTTCTCTGTCTCCTGCATTGGCAGGCAGATTCTTTACCACTGTGCCACCTGGGAATCTTAAGAAAGATAGTTGGTTCTAATTTATTCTTTATCCATAACACCTACTTTAGTGATTAGCATGCAAAGAATACTCAATACAGACTTGCTGAATAAAAACAGAAATGGACAAATAAAATAATTAGAGGTGGGGCTACCAACCAATTCTCCATTCAGGATACATCCCCTACAGGTTTTTCTTTTCAGTTTTAGAGTCTCCATTTTAAGTCTGAAATATATGCAAAATACATGTTGATAGATTAATAGGTAGGCTGTTTCAAATGCTTAAAATGTTCTTCTATGATAAATGGCTGACAGGACTAAGTATGTCCAAAGTTAAAAAAAAAAGTGAAGAGTTTTAAAATGGGCTCATTTTTTTTTAAATGTGTGAAGAATTTCCCTACAAAAAGACTTTGTGCTATGTATATATTCCTTGTACAAATTTACTTGGGTTATAATAACTAGTAAGTATATAATTTGGGGGATTTTCCTGATAGCTCAGTTGGTAAACAATCCGCCTGCAATGCTGAAGACCCTGGTTTGATTCCTAGGTCAGGACAATAAATATTATTGATCCTTGGTGTAGTGGAGGAAATAAGTAGAAAAATAATGTAAAAGTATAAGATACTCAGTAAATAATTATAATTTAAAAATTGATAGTTGAGAAGGAACCAGAGAAAATTTTGAATGAAAGGCGTAAGATAATTTAGACAATACAAACAGAAATAAACTGAAAAGGAAAAAAATAGCATACATAAATACATTGGTAGTTATATTGCCATACAAGTGTAAAGAGATATTGACGCTGCTGCTGCTAAGTCACTTCAGTCGTGTCTGACTCTGTGCTACCCGAGATACGGCAGCCCACCAGGCTCCCCTGTCCCTGGGATTCTCAAGGCAAGAACACTGGAGTGGGTTGCTATCCAGTAAAGAGTTATTAGTGAAGACAAAAAATGTTATTTCAAATCTAGTCAAATTGACAGGAAGAATAGCTTCCAAGTGTAATTTGGATTTATGACACTGGCTTGTTACAAATGGAATGTCTAGGTACAAGAAATGTAACTTGTATGAACAACAGAATGAACACTGTCATCAATTAATAATGACTATTATTTAACTTGAGAATAAGAATAAATCAGTAAATACTACATCCATCATAACTCTAAATCTAGGAAATTAAAACCACGTTCACTTCATCAGTGCAATTGAAAGTTATCTGAATAAGACAGAGTCTTAAGAATATTAGTTCTCATAAGATTTTGCTCCAGATATTGAAAAGGCTTAGTGTAAGCTACTTGGAGCAGCACTATTTCAAATATGTTTGTATTGCTACCACAAAATCCTACTTAATCTGTTTTTGTTGCAAATATACTTATTTAAGTACTGATCTCCATCTAAAATAGATACTGATTATTGAATATCTGCACATGACTGCAAAGTATATGTAATAGTATTTTTGTATATGTGATTGCTTACATAGTCTCTTTCAATTTAAACAATGATCCGTGAATGCTTCTTGTTTTCTTAATAGAATGTTTCTCAAAGTCTTAATGAAATATAGTCCTAGTAAATAAAGTATATATATTCTTGTTTACTTGAAAAACAGCATTTCCTTCAGTCTAGATTTTTCATCAGGATAGAGTTATTGCTTTTACTCTTATCATTCTTTTTTTTTTTTCACTTTGTGTTGAAAGTATTTGTTGTCTAAATTGTGTTTTCTGAGATGGTTAAGATCAATCAATAAAGACCAAAGAGAGAAAGAAAATCTCCCAAGAAGAAGCCAAAGACAGTACTTAGTATTTGGAGCTTCCTAGGGGAGTTGGGAATTAGGACCTTTCCAGGGAGCTCTTAAAATCATCTAAAACTTTCATAGTATGGCAGTATGCCAAGAAGAAAATCATAAAAATTCAGTTCATGCTCGAAGCTTTTGTGTTTGCTAATCTTTTGAACATTCAGACCATTAAAGGAGACTGTGTCACTTTTCATTTTAACAATGTTTAATAACCACCATCTGATAAAAATTCCACATACCATACAGCCTGCAGTAAAAGTAATTTCTCATGTCCTCATCAACAGTGAAACTGTCAAAGAAGTAAATAATCTCACTGAAGAAGACAATGTATTTACCAGATCAGTCTTTGTTCAATTTTCAAAAGGTTCTTAATGCAAATGCTGTCACCATTTTATTTGATACTGTTGTAGGGAAAAAATGATGAAAATAAGTTGAAATATCTTGTTTTGGCTTGTGAAAAACTGTAGATGTCACCAATAGTTTATTACTATTGATTGCTTAATTTGCATGCTAAACATTTTTCTTTGCTCCTTTCTTTTGGTAGTAGAGAAAATTTTTTTGGGGGGGAAGGGTGCTATGCTCAGTTGCGCAGTCATGTCAGACTCTTTGTGATCCCATGGACTGCATCCCACCAGACTCCTCTGTCCATGGGATTTTCCAGGCAAGAATATTGAAGTGGGTTGCCATTTCCTCCTCCAGGGAATCTTCCTGACCCAGGGATCAAACCTGCATTTTACACATCTCCTGCACTGCCGGTGGATTCTTCATCCCTGAGCCACTGGGGAAGCCAGGAGTAGCTAAAAGATTTTGAGATGGAATTCATTAAGGAGAGAAAACACAAAGAGAAAAATATATGACTTAAGGTAGATAAATATTTTCAACATATAGATTTTATTAAATAAGGCAAATTCTTGACTGCTAGTGGTAATGACTAAGTTGTGTTCTTCCTTTCAAATTCTAATGTTTGCTGACATTCCTCTAGCCATCATTAACTTATCAGTAGCCTCTTTGAGCAAGACAAAGGAACAAAACTAAATAGACCTTTTGAGTTTTTAATATAATTTTGTTTATCTTCTTTCACTTCACCAATTATTCATTTCATATCATCATCAAAAAACAGTTCTTTATCTTAACTATTTATGTCTTTATTTGGATTTTGGATGAGTTGGTTTATGGTTTTTATGTTTCTTCCTTTTTGCACACATAATCAATTCTCTTCTCTTATGTACACATTATTGCAGCATACTGTTAAGTCAAAAGAAAATTTGCAACAAAGTAATATGATATGTTAACCATTATCACATATTTAATAGTTGCTTACATCTGATATGGACATAATAGTGAAGACAGACATCTGCAGTTTTTGTGATAATTTTATACAGGAAAATCTTAGACCTGTATGTAATGTAAAAAAAGTATTATTGAGGGCAACCATAATGGAAGCATTGCCATTATAAGAACATGCACTAAGAGCATGCCATCATTCAAAATTAAATCTTCTTATTTAATAACTTTTAAAGATATCAATATATTAAAGGAATATTATTCTTAAGAAAATGCAAATGTAAAATTCCAAAATGATAATACAGAATAATTCACTCCGTAAGGGCTTTTGCTTTTATCAAATGATTCTGTTAGTATCATCACCAAATACCTTTTAATTATATATATATAAAATATATATAATATATGAATTATATAATTATATGTATTTAATTATAATATATATCATATATATAATATATATATATAAATTATATATATTTATTTTCCCTGAGAGTATATGCTAACCAAGAAAGATTTATCTTAAATAAAAATATTTCCAAATTATATGTTTGTCTCTTTTTACAACTATAAAGATGAAAAATAAACCACCAAGAAAATGAATAACTAAAACATATCAAACACTCTTTATACAATTTGCTAGTGCTTTACATGTGTTAATTTATATAGTAATTCTTAATATATGGTTTCTTGATCTGCAGCATCTGACCGAAAACTTTTCAGAAATGAAAAATCTCACTAGACAAGCAGAGCGCTTCTGACACAAGCTAAAGTGACCCCATGGATTATAGCCTCTCAGGCTCCCCAGTCCATGGAATTCTCCAGGCAAGAACACTGGAGTGGGTAGTCATTACCTTCTCCAGGGCATCTTCCTAACCCAGGGATTGAACTCAGGTCTCCTACATTACAGGCAGATTCCTTACCACCTGAGCCACCAGGGAAGCCCTTAGAACCTCTAAACTAGTATAATTTGCATAACACTTCTTTAGTGCATGGTCTGTTATTGTCACCATTTTACATCAGGGGGTCTTAGCTAGATTATCTTGTACAGAATAACAAGGCAAGAAAGTGAAGACCGTGTGTCCAAATCCAGACACTTGCTTGATTCCACACCTGTGCCAAACACCATGTGCCTTACGTGTAAATAATAACTAAGATCTTAAGTATTTTAAGCCAAAAGTAGTTAACTATATAATAAGAATTACAATTATGGACCTTAGAATCAGATCTCCCAAGAGTTAGATTTGGTTCCCTGTCTCTGTTTTGTTTTTTTGTTTTTTTTTTTCCCTTCTAGGTAGATATACCAATTTCTTGTGCTTTAAATGAGAGGCCATAACTAAAACACTTGGCTTTTAAATATAACTTCTATTTTCTCTATGAAAATTTGTCTCTTCGAAGTTTTTCAGGAAAGCTTTGGACAGTCATTAGTCTATACAAAACTTTATATTGATTCTCCTTGACTTTTTCCTTTCTGTGTTTAATCTATTTAGGTAAAATTCAGCAGGTCTATAAAACCTGCATGAGTCTTAATATGCAATTAAAATAGAGAAAATAGGATCAAAGAGGGTACACTCATAATACTTTTAGGTATGACAAAAATATATGTATGTTTAGCTATATGTAAAAGCAAGGCTCAGTGGTATAAAATCTGCCCACCAAAGCAGGAGACACAAGAGATGCAGGTTTGAACCCTGGGTTGGAAAGATCCCCTGAAGCAGGAAAAGACAACCCACTCCATTATTCTTGCCAGGAAAATTCCATGGACAGAGAAGCCTGGTGGGTCACAGTCTGTGGAGTCAGGAGTTGGACATGACTGAGCACGCACGCATGCAAAAGCATATCAGTTAGTACATCTCTGGTATTATATTTGGGGACTATAGAGATAACTGCATTGTATGAAGAGCAATGGAAATCTTCCATTGCTTACAAATACTTTTCCTTCCTCTCTCAGACTGTCATGAATTCAGCTACATTTGTTTCCTTAATGGTATTTATGTCACAAACTACTGTGTCAATCTATCCATGTTATTGCAAAGTTAAATAGAATCATCTTATCAAATATCTTTTCACATTGACAAGGAAATGAGAATCAGAAACACCTGGGGGTAATCTAGTTGCAGTTTCATTTTGGTTTAGTAGACAAGTATGTTCTTATCACAGTGCACTTCAGTAATAGAACTGGTCTGCAGATTCTACCATGCCTTTATCCCTGGTCAGCTAAGTGTAACTTAAAGATCATGGGTGGTATGAACAACAGATTAAGTTGGGGGAGGAGCAAAGAAAATTTATCTGGGAGAGCTATTTTATTATTTCAGAAAACATTCAGAGAATTTTGTGTTTTGTTTGGTTTCACTTTAACCTCAAACTGTTCTTAGAGGTGTCAAGAAATACCACCACATCTATTTACTCAAGTTCAGTGTCATTTGAAAGATAGCCAAAAGGCTCACATAAATGGAGATTAAAATGGCATTTTTGTTATCAATACAAACGATTTTTGAAAATCACGACTTGGATACACAGCCACAAGAACTTGCTAACATTACCTAAATTAATACTACCCCATCTTTGTAGAAATTCAACATGGAGTATAATCTGTCCTGCTACAGTGAGAGTGTTCCCCCCATCCCCCCACCCAGACTGACAAAGAGCAAGATGAGAAGAAGAATTGAGGTGAACACGTCTGGTTTTCTTTCCCAAACTCACCATTAAAATAAATCACTATTCCTTGCTTGGGACATAGTGGGAAGGGGAAGAATAAGGAGAGGTCAAAAGTTACATACTTTTGCAGGGTTTTTATCTTTTTTTTCCCCCCACAGGGATACATGAAAAGTAGGTTTTCCTGGTGGCTTAGACAATAAAGAATCCGCCCGCAATGCGGGACACCTGGGTTAAATTCCTGGGTGAGGAAGATCCCCTGGTGTATCGCCGATCCTGTTCACAGTACCACTGGTCTCCCTGTCTCATTGTGCACAAGGTTTGCTGGACTGCTGGTAGTCAAGGCATGAGCAGGTAGCTGGAAGAAAATGCTAGGAGCCATGGGAACTGCAGACACACCTATTCTCTCCTGGCTGGCATGGCAGCAGCACACAACATCACGTAAATGCATAAAACCCCTTAGGACTTTTCTAGGTGAAACTTGCATGTACTTAAGAACAAAAGTAGTGTGTGGCCACGCGAGTACCTCCTGAAGCACATGTGCAGTGCTATATGCAATCTGCTGTTGCACAACCGTGCAAAGTCATTGTTTACAGAACACGGGGCAAGAGAGCCTGACTTGTGCCATCTTGTTAATTTCCTCACACCTGGAGAAGGGCATGGCTTACCCACTCGAGTATTCTTGCCTGGCAAATTCCATGGACAGAGGAGGCTGGCAGGCTACAGTCCATAGTGTTACAAAGAGTAGGTCACAACTGAGCAACTAACACTTTCACACTTGTACCTATATTATTAAGAGTAGACCAAGTGACTCAACAATAATTCAGTGACTTAAGGAGTAAACACTTACTTCCCATTTATGAAGATTACATAGTGATGTTCTAGGTTCTTTGGGCTTCCCATGTAGCTCTGTCGGTAAAGAATCTGCCTGCAATGCAGGAAACCCGGGTTCTACTCCTGGGTTAGGAAGATCCCATGGAGAAGGAAATGTCAATCCACTCCAGTATTCTTGCCTGGAGAATCTCTTGGACAGAGGAGCCTGGCAGGCTCAGTCTGTGGGGTTGCAAGAGTCGGACAGGACTTAGTGACTAAACTACTACTAGGTTCCTTATGGCTAGGCTAAGGGATTGTACTGAAATGGCTAATCCGGCTTCAGCTACTGGCTTCCAAGAAAAATACCTGCCCAGTGCAACTGGAAAAGCATGGAACACACAAGAAAGGCTCTAAAGCCCAGAGCTGCCTGAGTTAGAAAGTATACATATCTCCTATGCTCATTTCCTGCTGGAGAAAACTTATGGCCATGCTTCAGTGTGAGAGAGAGACTAATACACGTGGTGCAGCCATGAGTCCAAGAAGAGAATAGATTTGGACAGACAGCAGCCTCAGTGGTTTCTCCTTTGACCACCAAATATCTATGAACAGCCTTTGTCTTACAAAACAAACGCCTTCTATGTTTCCTTAATGTAAATTCAAAGTTGCTACATTCAACTCAAAGTCCAGGACCTCTGGATGATGTGCATTTCTGTCCACCAGATCCTTATAGCCCAGTGATTTTATGAAATAAAAGGCAAGTTATAATGCTGCTCCCTCCTGCCAAGCACATAATAGACAGAGGTGGAGCAGGCAGAGATTAAACACAATAAAAATTGCCATCAAAAAGAGAAGACTAGAAAATCACAGCAGTGCCTCTTCCATAGCAGCAGTTATTGATGAAAGCCTGGTGGGCATGTGTAGTCAAGGCACCTTGATCTGAAAGTTAAGAAAGTTCCTTGAATAGATCAAAGTCCTACTCTCTGGGAGGAACTTTCTTCACCATTATTTTTCATTGCTCCAGATTTGCCCTCTGTGAGGAGTTCTTTCTTGTTCAATATACTCAGATGGCCACTCTGAAGAGGGTGTTTCAGTTGATGTTCTAAACAGTTAGAGCTTTAAAATGTCTGCTTCCTCCTGGTACAAGTTTGCCAGACTGGGGCTCAATTTATGGTTGGCTCAGTCCCAGACCCTTTCAGTGCAAGTTTGTGGTCACTCTGCAGTATAAGTTCCTTGAAAACTTAGAAGGCTTCTGATCCTTTTGCTTCTAGTTGTCTGTATGTGTCAGTAGCTACACAATAACCAACTTCTTTTTTGGTCATGCTTATTACACCAGATTTATTTCTTTACTTCCTTGCTTTCATTTATGTTATTATCTTGAGACTACTTGAAATAGTAAGATTTGATGGGATGACAACACTCATATTTCTATTTTTGCTGAAGGGCTATGTCATGATAGCAAATATAGCCTATGTTCTTATATTTGCTAAAGGGCTATTTTTATGTGAAAATTCTTAATAGATCTCATTGCTTAAAGTGATTTTCAGCTTTCCTCACCACTTCACAGTTCAGAGGCAGTTTGGCTTCTTTATTCTATGAAAAGGGATGCAAGATTTAGCAAATACAAATTCAAGATGCTCAGTTTAACGAATTTTAGGTAAACATTTAATATATTTGTCATATCCTATGTAATAATTAGAGCATTCTCATACTAAAATTTTTTTTTTGGTTATCTGAAATTCAAATTTATCTGAGAGTTCTGTATTTTATCTAGTGAGCCTATATGTGAAGCCCTTAATCTTTGGATCATCTGTATTTCTCCTTGTTAACCAGCCAGTTCTTATCCATGTTGTTGTAATACCTAACAACATTTTCATTATTATAATATTTTACTGTAAGTGACAAGAAGCAACCAACAACCAATACCTGCTAATATTTTTGCTCTTGTTTCAACAGTTTTGACTAGATTTGCGGGTTTGGTAAGCTTGTGATCTGCCTTCCAAATAAAAAGACAGTACATTTTGCAATAGCATTGCAAGGATCTCAACTTTCCACCATATGTGTATCTGCTATGTCCACCCTACAGCTTCTATTACTGGTTTTACTAAGCCACTTCTGCAGTTATTTGTTATGGAAGAACTCTACTATAGTGTACTAATTTCCTTCTTCTTTAAGGTAGAGTAGCCACTTCAAAAAGAGACACTTAACTGAGTTATTTGAAAATAAAAAATAATTCAATAGAAAGGTGGCTTTCTTCCATTTTATACTAAAGGCCAATATACTTAGAGCATTCCAGACACAGACATTTGAGCTTGTTTTCTTGATCTTTGTACTTGTCATAGTTCAATTGTTTCATTTTACTCCATTAATCCAAGAAGATTGCATTATAATAAGGGCCCACATTACTTTTAGATGTTCATTAATAAAAGACAAACCTATTTGCAGGTGAAGCCTAGTTGTTGTTGTTGCTTCCTGGATTGGAAGCATTCATTATTGCTTCCGTAATGAAATTCAAAGATAACTTGTGACTGTATGGTTCAGTTCAGTTCAGTTCAGTTGCTCAGTCATGTCTGACTCTTTGCAATCCCAAGACCCATAGCACGCCAGACCTCCCTGTCCATCACCAACTCCCGGAGTTCACCCAAACTCATGTCTTGAGTCAGTGATGCCAACCAACTATCTCATCCTCTGTTGTCCCCTTCTCCTCCTGCCCTCGATCTTTCCCAGCATCAGGGTCTTTTCAAATAAGTCAGCTCTTCTCATCAGGTGGCCAAAGTATTGGAGTTTCAGCTGCAACATCAGTCCTTCCAATGAACACCCAGGGCTGATCTCCTTTAGGATGGACTGGTTGGATCTCCCTGCAGTCCAAGGGACGCTTAAGAGTCTTCTCCAACACCACAGTTCAAAAGCATCATATCTTTGGCACTCAGCTGTCTTTATAGTCCAACTGTCACATCCATACATGACCACTGGAAATACCACAGCCTTGTCTAGATGGACCTTTGTTGACAAAGTAATGTCTCTGCTTTTTAATATGCTGTCTAGGTTGGTCATAACTTTCCTTCCAAGGAGTAAGTGTCTTTTAATTTCATGGCTGCAATCACCATCTGCAGTGATTTTGCAGCCCAAAAAAGCAAAGTCAGTCACTGTTTCCACTTTTTCTCCATCTATTTGCCATGAAGTGAGGGGATCAGATGCCATGATCTTAGTTTTCTGAATGTTGAGCTTTACCCAAACTTTTTTACTCTCCCCTTTCACTTTCATCAAGAGACTCTTTAGTTCTTCTTCACTTTCTGCCATAAGGGTGGTATCATCTGCATATCTGAGGTTATTGATATTTCTCCCGGCAATCTTGATTCCAGTTTGTGCTTCTTCCAGCCCAGTGTTTCTCATGATGTACTCTGAATATAAGTTAAATAAGCAGGGTGACTATATGGTAGTGACTTTTATTTGAGGCTGGGCATCTTGAATATAAGATAAAGCCCCTATATAAATTATGTCTTTTGGCTCTGACTGAAATCCAAGCCCTATGATTCATATAGAACTTACACACTTAGGAGTTCAAAGCTTCAGGCTGTAGACTTGATGGAGACATACAGTAAAAAGCATGAAGCACTGTTATAATTTCTAGGTGAGGCTCCACTGGAACTAAATTACTCTTTCCTCTCGGGTTTCACCATTTCTTTAGTCTACTGAGAAATATAATGCCTGGTTGCCTCCATAGCCTATACTGTTAATTTCCCATGACTGGCTTTGTTAGGTCTTTGTAACGAATGCTTATGAAGGCCTGAGATGAAAACCATATGGTTTAGCCATAGCAAAAACCTCAGTTGTTTTGGTTACCTCATTCTACACTTAATTTTATTTGTCAGAATGTCAAACCAGCTCACCAGTAAATAGCATTATTCTCTTGCTCACCTTAAAAGAGAGACAGGAAGAGGAATTTTGAGATGAAAACTGACAGGTAAAAACACAAATTTCTATTTCCATGCCATCTTCCCTGGTGGTGCAGATGGTAAAGAATCTGCTTGCAATGAAGGAGACCCAGGTTTGATCCCTTCATAAGGAAGATCCCCCAGAGAAGGGAATGACAACCTACTCTAGTATTCTTGCCTGGAAAATTCTATGGACAGAGGAACCTGGCAGGCTATAGTACAAGGGGTCACAAAGAATTAGAAATGACTAAGTGACTATCACTTTTACTTCACTACTTACAGGGCATAATATAAGGGGTTTAGATATATCGGTTGGCCAAAAATCTCATTTTTTCTTTTTTTTTTTCCTGTTAGATGACTCTAGTAGTGTTTAATTGTCTTTAACTGCATTTGAAACAATGTTGTTAGATTGCATTGTGACTGCTGCCCTATCAGCATGCATTAGACAAAAAATCAAAATTAGTGAATTTTTGTGTGTCCACTTTAATGTTGAAGATGAAAGGAAAAAAACAACATTTTGGCATATTATGCTTTATTATTTCAAGAAAGGTAAAAATGCAACTGAAACACAGTACAAAAGATTTGTGCAGAATATGGAGAAGGTGCTGTGACTGATCAAATGTGTTAAAGGTGGTTTGCAAAGTTTCATGGTAGAAATTTCTCACTGACTATGCTACACAGTTGCGTAGACCAGCTGAAGTTGAGAGCGATCAGATCGAGGCATTAATTGAGAATAATCCACATAATACCATGCAGGAAATAGCCTACATATTTAAAATATCCAAATCAAGTGCTAAAAATCATTTGCACTGGGTTGGTTATGTTAATCACGTTGATGTTTGGGTTCCCCATAAGTTAAATGAAAGCAAACCTTCTTGACCATATCTCCATATGAGATTCTCTACTTGTTTGAAGAACAAATATATCCTTCAGCAGGTGAGTGCATAAATAAGCTTTAGTAGATGCTGGCAATCAGAGAAGGCAATGGCTCCCCACTCCAGCACTCTTGCCTGGAAAATCCCATGGATGGAGGAGCCTGGTAGGCTTTGGTCCATGAGGTTGCTGAGAGTCGGACACGACTGAGCCACTTCACTTGCACTTTTCACTTTCACACATTGGAGAAGGAAATGGCAACCCACTCCAATATTCTTGCCTGGAGAATTCCATGGACAGAGGAGCCTGGCAGGCTACAGTCCATGGGACTGCAAAGAGTCAGACATGTCTGATCAACCAACACAACAACGAATAACATACAATACCAGCCCTGAACCATAATGTAAACTATGGATTTTGGATGATTATGATATGTAAGCATGAGTCAGTTGCAACAAACAATTCTGGTGGAGAGATATTAATAGTGGGAGAAGCTATGCATGTGTGAGGGTAGTGAATATAAGGGAAATCTCTGCACCTTCTCATTTCTGCTGTGCATATTAAAATGCTCTATAAATAAAGTCAATTTTAAAAATGTCTGTTTGATATGTATTTTTATGTGCCTTATTTTAAAATAGCTTCCCTTTATGTACTTTTATCAACTAAATATGAAAGAATACTTATTATATTCTTGATTATTTTTCTAGCTGTAAACATTGTATTTTAGATAACTTGCAACTC
The DNA here is from genome assembly GCF_023699985.2 of Odocoileus virginianus. Lineage (NCBI taxonomy): Eukaryota > Metazoa > Chordata > Mammalia > Artiodactyla > Cervidae > Odocoileus > Odocoileus virginianus. The sequence continues at coordinate 22,808,355 of NC_069698.1, forward strand.
AAGACTTGAACTAGGAGGGCTACCATATAGTTTTGATAGATATACAACAGAAGTAAGAGCATATTGTAAGTTATTATAGAATAACTGTTGTATGTCAGTCTTTCCCCTGCAATTGAAGGGTCACTGGCTGGAATGTGTAAGAAGCTTCTCATCTCTGACAGCTGTTACTGAAGACTCACTGACGGTACAATACTATCATACTGCTGGGCATCATATTAGGTGTCAACATTTCAGTACAAATCCAAAATTCTTTGTAGCATGATTTTTTAAGCCAAAGGTACAATTAGTTTCCTTAAGCCTTTCTGTTGACCTCAAAAATCTCTCCTTTTAATCTTCTGAGTGGAGTAAAACCTAACACAGACATTTTTACTATTAGTATTAACATAGTATACAGGGCTGTGTTTTAATTAAACTTAGGAGACAAAAATGCCAATAGTGAAGATTTTTTACATATATCTATCTACCTATGTAAATTATTCATTAATTATTAAAGTCAATGTGGATAGTAATTTTAATTAGAGTTTGATCAATAATAGAATATATTAATCCCATATATCTTATCTGTCATATCAAATTGATATCCAATGATAATTTTCTTATCAATTTAAATATTTTAAAACAACCTAATTTAAAAGATTTAAATAAGGTGGCAAAATGTTTGGAGAACTGTAAGAGATTCCAGAGATTGAGTAAGAAATTTCATTATATATATATACATATACACATATATGTATGTACTTATATATAAGGACAAATCTATCTATATATCTTTTTTACATGTTAGGAATACTGTGGACAATGTATTGTTAAATATAGATACAATGTTGGATAGCAGCTCTCTAGAACTTATTCAGATTGCATTACTGAAAGTTTATACCCTTTGAACTCCACAATTGCCCCTCCCCCCAGCCCCTAGCTACCATTCTACTCTGCTTCTGTGAGTTTGACTTCTTTGGATTCCTTACAGAAGTGGAATCATAAAATATTTGTCCTTCTGCAACCAGCATGTTTCACTTAGAATAATGTTCCCCAGGTTCACTCATACACATTTCCTTTTATTGTAAGTCATATCATTTTTTTTAACTTTTAAAACATGAAAGCAGTTTATTTTTAAGGTCAAAAATGGTAAGTAAAAAAGCAAACAACCTAGCAATTTTTAAAACTATTTGAGGTAAAAACTTAGCATAGTGCCTGAAACACAGGAGACATGGGTTCCATCCCTGGGTGGGGAAGATCCCCTGGAGGAGGGACTGGCAACCCACTCCAGTATTTCTGCCTGGAGAATCTCCATGGATTCTCCATGGAGATGGAGCCTGATGGGCTGCAGTCCATGGGGTAGCAAAGAGTTGGACACAGCTGAGTGACTAAGCGCATAGTGCCTGATGCTCTGTCTCCCACCCTCTATTTAGAGGTGGTCGCTGTGTAGATTTAATGTGTGTCCTTCCAGACACTTATACCAGTTTTAATCTTTTAAACTATTAATAGAATGAACTATATGAATAGAATTTTTAATATTACAATATGATTTAATTTCTGCAATAAGCTATAATTGGTCAGAATGTATTACTCTTTTAATGTCCTGCTGCAATTTGTTAGAATATACTAAAGCTTGTTGCTTCAGTATTCAAAATGAGATTTTTGTGCCATTTTCTTTTATGTTCTTTATCAGATGTTAAATGTTTGTGGATTGTGTGTTCTGCATCAAATTAAGCAGCTGTATCAAAGACTGCATTTTGTGTTTAAGACAATGCATACATGGAATTTTCTTACCTGCTGATTTTTGGAAACGGTGATATTTTGATAATTTTTATTGTCTTTTTCTGTCCTAGTAATTGAATAGCATGAGCTTCCCAGTTTCCTTGGGATCAGTGTTTTGATAAAGTATGAATTTCACTAAAATGGTCAAATTTACAAACATATATATAGGCTTTTATCTCTTTGTACTTAAAATCTTGTGTGTTATAACTTATGTTCTCCCTTTTTTAATTCAGTTAGCTTTTAGAATATATATATTTAATGCTTGTTTTTACAGAGCAACTTGATATTATTAATTTTCTTAATTTATAAATAATTTTAATTTATATTTATAATTTATCTCTGGATTATTTCAGAATTTTAACATTATTTTCAGGCTTTTTAACCATCTAACTAACCAGTTTTGCTTTCTTAAAAAATTTACATGTGTTTTCTGAATTTTCCTCTCATTGCCAGTGCAGACATATGTATAGGATATGTACTCAATATTTCATATTTTTATTTCTTTTCCCTATTTATAACACAATTCTCTCTTTTTCCCCTTCCCCTCCTTTTCTTCCTCCTCTAACATTCTCTTTCTCCCACCAATTATCTCCCCAATCCCTTTCTTATGCTTTTTCCTTCCTCTTCTTTCTCCTCTTTCTCTCCTGTCTCCTTCTGCTTCTCGTTCTTTCCCTTGGCCCTCAGATGCAGGGATATGAGTTACTCATTCGCTATTGTTGTTCAGTAACTAAGTCATGTCTGACTCACTGCTCACAGTTTATTATTATCATCAGTCTCATTAATCCTTCTGTTCTTTTCCTTTTTTTCTGATGTATTTGCTTATCCATTTATTTATTCCAGTTTTTCTTTTCCAATTCCTTTTTTTATTCCTCACTATTGGCAACTTTTGTTAATGTTTTCAATGGGTATTTTAATTCATGCATATCACTGCCAAAAAATAGCTATAATTTAACTTTCTCCACTCTTTGAAACTGAAACCTATACTGCTCTAATTCACTGCAACGACTACTGTTATCGAGATAGCAATCTTTGCACATATTCCTTTGCTATTTCAGTTCAGTTCAGTTCAGTTACTCAGTCGTATCTGACTCTTTATGACTCCATGGACTGCAGCATGCCAGGCCTCCCTGTCCATCACCACCTCCTGGAGTCTACATAAACCCATGTCCATTGACTCAGTGATGCCAAACAATCATCTCATCCTCTGTCATCCCCTTCTCCTCCCACCTTCAATGTTTCCCAGCATCAGTGTCTTTTCAAATGAGTCAGTTCTTTGCATCAGGTGGCCAAAGTATTGAGTTTCATTTTCAACATCAGTCCTTTTAATGAATGTTCAGAACTGATTTCCTTTAGGATGGACTGGTTGGATCTCCTTGCAGTCCAAGGGACTCTCAAGAGTCTTCTCCAGCACCTTCCTTCACTAGAGGTTACACCATTTTCTAGTCGCAGTGCTGATCTTCTGATGAGCTGAAGTAGTATAGTTGAGCTCCCACAGAAAGCTAAATAGCTGTGTATTATTTAACAACTGAATTTACAAACATTATGGACATACACTGTTTTTACTTCATTACTAATCATTATCAAGCTTTTAATATAACAACGCACATTGTGAATTTCAAATAGTGGTACACTACACTGCTGTAAATGTATTTGAGCATGTCATTCTTATCTAGAAAGTGTCATGTAAGGCAGAAAATATTGGAAAAGCACTTCAAAAGATTTTTTTTTTTTTTTGTCCTCAATTCTAACTCTACATTTTTAGTGACTTTTTTTTCTTTCTTTCTTTTTTTTTTTTTTTTAATATGGGTAAAGGCTGTATTATTTTTATTTTTTCTGAACTGATTAATGAACCAATTCTGCATATATACATATATATGTATATGGACTTTCCAGATGGTGCAGTGGTAAAGAATCCACCTGCCAATGCAGGAGATGCAGTTTCTATCCCTGGGTGGGAAAGAGCCCCTGGAGAAAGGAATGGCAACCCACTCTAGTATTCTTGTCTGGGAAATCCCAGGGATAGAGGAGCTTGTCAGGCTATTGTCCATAGGGCCACAAGAGTTGGGCATGACTGAGCCATTAAAACAACAAACAACAACAACAATATATGTATGTAGGTGCGTGTGTAGTAAGTCACTAAGTGACTTAGTGTGTGTGTAGCTGAACAAGTGACTGAACACATGAGAATGTGATCATTCCTATGACCAATATATCCCTTAATCTTCTAATCTAAAGGTAACCATTACTGCTAGCTTGTCTTTATACTCTTACTAGAGATATAAATATTATATTTGCACACTATATATGGCATTTTGCTAGTTTGTTTCCATTTTATTCAAATGTAATAATAATAAACCATATTACTATTAAGAACCTATTAATAATAATACCCTAGTAAATGAGATAATAATACCCTATTATTCTGCTACTTACTTTTACTCAACATTATTTTTGAGTAGTTATTCATAAAGAACACATTATTCAACATCATTATTGTAACTACTGTGTCCCTGGTTTCTCAGTCAGTAAAGAATCTGCCTGTAATATAGGAGACCCAGTTATGATCCCTTGGATCAGGAAGATCCCTTGGAGGAGGAAATGGCAACCCACTCCAGTATTCTCGCCTGGGAAAACTCAGGGACCGAGGAGCATGGAGGGCTACAATCCATGTTGTTGCAAAGAGTCAGACACAACTGAGCGACTCAAACTACCTACCTACTGTACCAAATCATATTGTAGGAATATACCATAAACAAGTGGTCAGGGACACAAGCCTGGACAAATATGGAAAGTAGTAAAGCAAGTAAAGTATTTATGAAGAGGAGAAAGAGAACTGTACATATGTATAGGTATATAGGCAGACTCAGAGGGAGAGTCCCTGAGTTGCTGAGTCATGCACTCATGGCAGTCTTTTTTTTTTTTTTTTAATCATTATTATGGGACATTTCTCCTGGCTTTCTTTTGGCCAGTCATTTCGATTTGCCTAGTTCCCAGTACATATTTGGTATATCTAAGGATCCTCTCATATGTGAACATGCATCTCTTGGCCAAGATAGATTCTACTAAAGAAGCATCTTGGTAGAGCATCCCTTGACATTGCTCCCCATTTTGTCTCCAAGGAGCCTTTTCTGTTCTTGTGTGTTTGGGTAGATCTCCTGACTTTGGGAATGAGAAATATGTGGTCTGAGCAGGGCCCAGTCTCCTCTCTTAATGTCCTGCTGTTCTCATCTTGGAGTTTTGGTCAATAGGGAATGCAACTCCAATTGCTTTACCCTGGGGGAGGGGGCATTTGCCTCCTGCCTCAGTTTGACTACTCTCTTGTTCTGTTTCATTCTGTTCATTAAATTATAGTAACATGAGAGTAAATACATCAATGCTAGAAAATAAAAATTTTTATTTAATATAAAAAAAGTGTAAATATAGCCATATAACTTCAGAAAACATTTATTTTAGCTGTAAACACAAAAAGTTAATATCAATTTTGGCTTTTGTAAAATATATCACCTAACTCTATTCACTAATACAAGCAGTGATACTCTAGTTAAAATGGACATTCCTACTGCCCATATGTTGAATTTTAAAATATCGTTTTCCAACAAAAAAAGAAAAAGAAAAAAAATCCAAGGTTCCTCAAATAAATGTCTAATCTAAGTCTGAGGCAGTAGATGCATAAGTCAGGTTTTAGCATCTTGTGCCGAAAAGCAGAGAAGTGTTCAAAGATGACTGAAAGTTAAACAAATGGACCTAGGCTCCCAGTCATAAAATTCCAGACAATCTGAACATGAAAAAAAAAATATTTTAATTGATTTTAAAGATTGAATAAATAAAAGTTTATGCATCCATTGTGCTAATCAAGTAAGAGTTTACAATTTTACATGTTTCCATTTTAAATGACTATATAACAAATCTTTCATCTGAAAATGGGTCCAATTTTCTGGTCCAATGGGCACTTTCCAGAATGATTATAATCCCACTCAGTAATATAGAAGTAGCATTCCAAATATGCACAATGTTATGAAACAACAGGCATATGCATATCCTGCTACTGCAGCTGTGTCTACAATTTGTTATCCAGGTCCAACAGAAAATTCTCAATAAGTCTTTAGAATTATGTAAATGTATATTTTTCATACTTGCTCTTTGTGTGCTATCACACAAGATAGTTACTTAAGAAACATGGGAAATGCAGGACTACCCATAGTAAATATGGTGTTCTTTTTCATCATTAAAGTTGTATAGTTTCCTACATTACAGAAAAAAATAATAATTTTTGGTAGTAGAAGGCAGGTAATGCTTTCAAAAAAGTAAATGTATAGTTATTAGAGAAACAGAAAATTAAGGCAATGCCTGGACTTCCATTGAAAAAAATGACAATTATAAGAGAAAAAGCATTTAACATACAGTGTTTCCATTTTATGAAAAAAAGAAAAATTATCACCATGGTTAATGAGGAAACCTCTATTTTGTAGAGAAATCCCAAATAATGAATGTAGAAGGGGATGTAAAATTAACAGATAGTATATTTATAATATTCTATAGTGCAGGCTTCAGCAATACATGAACCGAGAACTTCCAGATGTTCAAGCTGGTTTTTGAAAAGGCAGAGGAACCAGAGATCAAATTGCCAATATCCGTTGGATCATCAAAAAAGCAAGAGAGTTCCAGAAAAAAACATCTATTTCTGCTTTATTGACTACGCCAAAGCCTTCGACTGTGTGGATCACAATAAACTGTTGAAAATTCTGAAAGAGATGGTAATACCAGACCACCTGACCTGCCTCTTGAGAAACCTGTATGCAGTTCAGGAAGCAACAATTAGAACTGGACATGGAACAACAGAATGGTTCCAAATAGGAAAAGGAGTATGTCAAGGTTGTCACCCTGCTTATTTAACTTATATGCAGAGTACATCTTGAGAAACGCTGGGCTGGAAGAAGCACGACCATCCTTGTGGCAGAGAGTGAAGAGGAACTAAAAAGCCTCTTGATGAAAGTGAAAGAGGAGAGTAAAAAAGTTGGCTTAAAGCTTAACATTCAGAAAACTAAGATCATGGCATCTGGTCCCCTCACTTCATGGGAAATAGATGGGGAAACAGTGGAAACAGTGGCTGACTTTATTTTTGGGGGTTCCAAAATCACTGTGGATGGTGACTGCAGCCATGAAATTAAAAGACACTTACTCCTTGGAAGGAAAGTTATGACCAACCTAGACAGCATATTAAAAAGCAGAGACATTACTTTGCCAACAAAGGTCCGTCTTGTCAAGGCTATGGTTTTTCCATTGGTCATGTATGGATGTGAGAGTTGGACTATAAAGAAAGCTGAGCACCGAAAAATGGATGCTTTTGAACTGTGGTGTTGGAGAAGACTCTTGAAAGTCCCTTGGACTGCAAGGAGATCCAACCAGTCCCTGCTAAAGGAGATCAGTCCTGGGTATTCATTGGAAGGACTGATGCTGAAGCTGAAACTCCAATACTTTGGCCACCTCATGTGAAGAGTTGACTCATTGGAAAAGACCCTGATGCTGGGAGGAATTAGAGGCAGGAGGAGAAGGGGATGACAGAGGATGAGATGGCTGGATGGCATCACCAACTCGATGGGCATGAGTTTGTGTAAACTCCTGGAGTTTGTGATGGACAGGGAGGCCTGGCGTGCTGCAATTCATGGGGTCGCAAATAGTCGGACACGACTGAGCAACTGAACTGAACTGAACTGATAGTGATATATGTTTACAAGGAGGACCAATGAGTGCTAAAAAGTATGTATAATATGATGGGAAATAGGCTATTCCCATAATGTCACTTTATCACCTTATTGATGAGATGTAAATTGCATACAAGATCAAACAATGTCAATAATTATGAGTAATCATACTTATATGCCTTCTAATGTGATTCAACATAAAATACATAGCATCACTTAGTATTCTTGAAAAAAATACTACATTTCACCTACATTTAATTAAAAAATATTTAATTTCATTGACCTGTATGCAGGTCAAGAGGCAACAGTTAGAATCTGACATGGACCAGGTCCAAATTGGGAAAGGAGTACATCAAGGTTGTATATTCTCACCCTCCTTATTTAACTTCTATGTAGAGTACATCATGAAAAATGTTGGGCTGGATGAATCACAAGCTAAGATCAAGATTGCCAGGAGAAATATCAATAATTTCAGATATGCAAATGATACCACTCTAATGACAAAAGGTAAAGAGGAATTGAAGAGCCTTTTGATGAGGCTGAAAGAGAATGGTGAAAATGCTGGTTTAAAGTTCAACATACAGAAAACTAAGATCATGGCATCTGGTCCCATCACTTCATAGCAAACAGATTGGAAAAAAGTGGAAATGGTGGCAGATTTTACCTTCTTGGGCTCTAAAATCACTGTGGACAATGACTGAAGCCGTGAAATTAAAAGTTGCTTGCTTCATGGTCGAAAAACTATGACAATACAAGACAGCTTATTTAAAAGCAGAGGCATCACTTTGCTGGCAAATGTTCACATAGGCAAAGCTGTGTTTTTTCCAGTAGTCATATACAGATGTGAGATCTGGACCATAAAGAACTCTGAGGATTGATGCTTATGAACTGTGGTGCTGGAGAAGACTCTTGAGAGTCCCTTGGAAAACAAAGAGATCAAACCAGCCAATCCTAAAAGAAATCAACCCTGAATATTAATTGGAAGGATTGATGCTGAAGCTGAAGCTCCAATATTTTGGCCACCTGATGGCTAAAAGCCGATTCATTAGAAAAGACCCTGATGCTGGGAAAGAGTGAGAGCAGGAGGAGAAGAGGACAACAGAGGTTGAGATAATTGGATTGGCATCATTAACTTAATGGACATGAGTTTGAGTCAACTCTGAGAGATAGTGAAGGACTGCATGCTGCAGTCAATGGGGTCACAAAGATTTGGACTTGACTTAGCAAATGAACAACAACAATTAAGTATTTAAACATGAATTTCAGTCTATACAAAATTTAGAAGATGGAACTTTTTGCAAGAGATTTGTCTGGTTTCCTCAAAAAATTAATGTTATATTGAAAATGTGGGGAGAGACCCAAGCTACATTAAAAGGAATTAGATTGACAAATATCTATAGCAAAGTGGGAAGCTTGATTGGATTTTTTATTTAAAACATCAATTTGAGGAATTTGAATATGATTGAATAGTGGGCATTTATATTTCATAAAGCTACTGTATTTACATAAGAGAAATTTGTTGAGGTTATGATATGCATGCTGTGTTGCAGTGCTATTACTGAGTCATGGCCAACTATCTGCAGCCCCATTGACTGTAGCCCACCAGGCTCCTCTGTCCATATAAGTTTCCAGGTGAGAATAATGGAGAATTGCCATTTCCTACTCCAGGGAATCTTCTCAACCCAGGGATTGAACCTGTGTCTCCTTGGTCTCCTGCATTAGCAGGTAAATTTTTTACCACTAGCACCACATTGCAAGCACTTTATGATATCCATGCTAAAGTATTTAGGGTCATTTCCCTATAAATATTTCCCCCAAATATATCTGCATTTTTGCACAAATGCCATACGTACAAATACATGTTAAATCACACTTGTCTGTATGTGTATATTATTGTTGTTCAGTCATTCAGTCCTGTCAGACTCTGTGAAACTACATGGACTGTAGCATGCCAGGCTTCCCTGTCCTTCACCATATCCTGGACCTTGCTCAAACTCAAGATCATTGAGTCCATGATGCTATTCAAACAGGTCATCCTCTGTCATCCCCTCTCCTCTTGCCTTCAATCTTTCCCAGCATCAGGACCTTTTCTAATGAGTCAGCTCTTCCATTCAGGTGGCCAAGTATTGGAGCATCAATTTCAGCATCAATCCTTCCAATGAATATTCAGAATAAATTTCCTTTAGGATTGACTGGTTTGATCTCCTTGCAGTCCAAGGGACTCTCAAGAGTCTTCTCCTAAACTTCAGTCCAAAAGCATCAACTCTTCAATGCTCAGCCTTCTTCATGGACCAACTCTCACATCCATGCATGACTAGGGGAAAAACCATAGCTTTGACTATATGGACTTTTGTCAGCAAAATAATGTCTCTGCTTTTTAAAGTACTGTCAGCTTTGCCATAGCTTTTCTTCCAAGGAGCAAACGTCTTTTAATTTCATGGCTGCAGTCATCATCTGAAGTGATTTTGGAGCCCAAGAAAATAGTCTGTCACTGCTTCCACTGTTTCCCTATCTATTTGCCATGAAGTGAAGGGACCAGATGCCATGATCTTTATTTTCTGAATGTTGAGTTTTAAGCCAGCTTTTTCGCTCTCCTCTTTCACCTTCACCAAGAGGCTCTTTAGTTCCTCTTTGCTTTCTGCCATAAGGGTGGTATCATCTGTATATCTGAAGTTATTTATATTACTCCCAGCAGTCTTAATCCTAGCTTGTGCTTCATCCAGCCCAGCATTTTACATGAAGTACTTTGCATATAAGTTAAATAAGCAGGATGACAATATACAGCCTTGACGGACTCCTGTCCCAATTTTGAATCAGTCTGTAGTTTCATGTCCGGTTCTAACTGTTGCTTCTTGACCTGCATACTGGTTTCTAAGGAGGCGGGTTTGGTATTCTCATCTCTTTAAGAATTTTCCACAATTTGTCATGATCCACACAGAGAAAGGCTTAAGCATAGTCAAGGAAGCAGAAGTACCTACTTCTGCTTTTCTGGAATTCTCTTGCTTTTTCTATGTCCCAATGGCTGTTGGCAATTTGATCTCTGGTTCCTCTGCCTTTTCTAAATCCAGCTTGAACATCTGGAAGTTCTTGGTTAGTGTACTGTTGAAGCTTAGCCTGGAGAATTTTAAGCATTAATTTGCTAGCATGTGAAATGAGTACAATTGTGTGGTAGTTTAAGCCTTTTTAGGAATTGCATTTCTTTGAGACTGGAATGAAAACTGACCTTTTCCAATTCTGTGCCCACTGCAGAGTTTTCCATATTTGCTGGCATATTGAGTGCAGCACTTTTACAGCATCATCTTTTAGGATTTGAAATAGCTCAGCTGGAATTCCATCACCTCCACCAGCTTTATTCATAGTCATGCTTCCTAAGGCCCACTTGACTTCACACTGCAGGATATTTGGCTCTAGGTAGTGATCATACCATCTTGGTTATCTGGGTCTTTAATATTCTTTTTGTACAATTCTTCTGTGTATCCTTTCTACCTCTTTTTAATATCTTCTGCTTCTATTAGGTCCATACTGTTTCTGTCCTTTATTGTGCTCATCTTCATGAAATGTTCCCTGGTATCTCTAATGTGTATATATATATATGTGTGTGTGTATATATATGTATATGAAGGGCTTCTCAGTTGGCGTTAGTGGTTAAGAACCCACCTGACAATGTAGGAGACCTAAGAGAGGCAGGTTTGATCCCTGGATTGGGAAGATCCCTTGGAGAAGGGCATGACAACTCACTCCAGTATTCTCATCTGGTGAATCTCACGGACAAAGGATCCTGCCGGCCTACGATCCATGAGGTTGCAAAGAGTCGGACACTACTGAAGCGACTTAACATAGGCTGATATGTATTATACACGTGTATATATGCATATTATCTATGCATATATATACAACATAAACTAGGATGGCAAATACTGATAATTATGGAATCTTGGTCATCTAGATAATTAGAATGTAGGTGGCCTTACTTTTTACACTGAATGTTAATATTTTCAATTTAAACATTAAGAACATTTAATTTTGCTTAAAGTCATGTTCTGATCTTTTGTAGGGAAGCTTATTTTTTTAACATTTTAGATATTAGGTTCCTTATATGTTGAGAATTTGGTTTTGTGCCACTTTTTGAGAAAGTTGGAAGGAACTTTTTGTTTTTGAATTGCCATTTTGTTTTTCTATATATACATATACTTTCACATTTTTGCAGGTTTGTGTTGCCTCTGCCTGGTTCTAAGCCTCTGTCCTGAGCCAGATGTGGTATTCACAGGCTGTTTCTACTGCTTCGTAGCGGCATTTGGGCTAGAAATTCATCCATGTGTCCAGTGGGAGAACTTGATCAGCTTCTGCTTGCCAAGCTTCTTGTTCTCTACCATTCAGAGGCTTGCATCTTACTCTAAAGCTATTACATCACGCTTGGAGTGAAAAGCTTTTACTTTTTAGCAGGATTTTAAGATAGAGAAACTTCACATGACCTGCTGCTTTTGGAGTCTGAAACCAGCTTCAGGCTCTCCTTTCACATTAAGCACCTCAGGCTGATGATCTGAGTATTTTTTGAGTATTTTGTGCCATCCTGCTACTGTTTTTATTAGCACTTAGAGCATGGCACCCATTCCAAAATTTCTGGAAAGTCCTATGGAAGGAGGAGCCTAGTGGGCCCCAATCCATGGGGTCACAAGGAGTCAGACACAATTGAACAACTAACACACTCACTCAGAGCTCAACAGACTCACAGATTCTACTGACAGCTTTGAATTTTGTTGCTTTTTAGGCAATAAAGATGTATATATTGTTTTAGTCTTGAAGTGTCATTTTCTTATTTATTTATGTATTTATATATAATTGTTCTGTATGCTTGCTATCTATTGGTCAACAAGTAAAAACTTTTGTATTACATTCTAGATACATCTAGATACCCATCTGTTTTCCCTGGTAACACAGACAGTAAGAATCTGCCTTCAATGCAGGAGATCTGGGTCCAATCCCTACATTTGGAAGATCCCCTGGAGTAGGGCATGGCAACCCATTCCAGTATTCTTGCCTGGAAAATCCACATGGACAGAGGAGCTTTGTGGGTTATACAGTTCATGAGGTTGCAAAGGGTTGGACACAACTGAAAGACTAAGCACAGCACAGATATCAATTATTTTCAGGCTTTATCACTTCATAAGACAATTTGCTTATATATATATATATATATATATATATATATATATATATATATATATATATATATATATATATATGTGTTTTTTTTTTTTTCCTAGTGCTTTAGTGTGGAGAAGGCAATGGCACCCTGGTCCAGTACTCTTGTCTGGAAAATCCTGTGGATGGAGGAGCCTGATAGACTGAAGTCCATGGGGTCACTAAGAGTCGGACATGGCTAAGCGACTTCATTTTCACTTTTCACTTTCATGCATTGGAGAAGAAAATGGCAACCCACTCCAGTGTTCTTGCCTGGAGAATCCCAGGGACGGGGGAGCTTGGTGGGCTGCCGTCTATGGGGTCGCACAGAGTCGGACACGGCTGAAGCAACTTAGCAGCAGCAGCAGCAGAGCTTTAGTGATTCACTTTTTCATTTTCTATTTATTTTTATTAGTTGGAGGCTAATTACTTTACAATATTGTAGTGGTTTTTGCCATACATTGACATGAATCAGCCATGGATTTACATGTGTTCCCCATCCCAATCCCCCCTCCCACCTCCGTCTCCATCCCATCCCTCTGGGTCTTCCCAGTGCACCAGCGCTGAGCACTTGTCTCATGCATCCAGCCTGGGCTGGTGGTCTGTTTCACCCTTGATAGTATACTTGTTTCAGCGCTGTTCTCTCAGAACATCCCACTCTCACCTTCTCCCACAGAGTCCAAAAGTCTGCTCTGTACATTTGTGTCTCTTTTTCTGTTTTGCATATAGGGTTATCATTATCATCTTTTTAAATTCCATATATATGTGTTAGTATACTGTATTGGTCTTTATCTTTCTGGCTTACTTCACTCTGTATAATGGGCTCCAGTTTCATCCATCTCATTAGAACTGATTTAAATGGATTCTTTTAACAGCTGAGTAATATTCCATGGTGTATATGTACCATAGCTTCCTTATCCATTCATCTGCTGATGGGCATCTGGGTTGCTTCCATGTCCCGGCTATTATAAACAGTGCTGTGATGAACATTGGGGTGCACGTGTCTCTTTCAGATCTGGTTTCCTCAGTGTGTAAGCCCAGGAGTGGGATTGCTAGGTCATATGGCAGTTCTATTTCCAGTTTTTTAAAGAATCTCCATATTGTTCTCCATAGTGGCTCTGTTAGCTTGCATTCCCACCAACAGCATAGGAGGGTTCCCTTTTCTCCACACCCTCTCCAGCATTTATTACTTGTAAACTTTTGGATAGCAGCCATTCTGACTGGTGTGTAATGGTACCTCATTGAGGTTTTGATTTGCATTTCTCTGATAATGAGTGACGTTGACCATCTTTTCATGTGTTTGTTAGCCATCTGTATGTCTTCTTTGGAGAAATGTCTGTTTAGTTCTTTGGCCCATTTTTTGATTGGGTCGTTTATTTTTCTGGAAGTGAGCTGCAGGAGTTGCTTGTATATTTTTGAGATTAATCCTTTGTCTGTTTCTTCATTTGCTATTATTTTTTCCCATTCTGAAGTCTGTCTTTTCACCTTGCTTATAGTTTCCTTTGTTGTGCAAAAGCTTTTAAGTTTCATTAGGTCCTATTTGTTTATTTTTGCTTTTATTTCCAATATTCTGGGAGGTGGGTCATAGAGGATCTTGCTGTGATTTATGTCTGAGAGTGTTTTGCCTATGTTCTCCTCTAGCAGTTTTATAGTTTCTGGTCTTACATTTAGATCTTTAATCCATTTGGAGTTTATTTTTGTGTATGGTGTTAGTGTTCTAGTTTCATTCTTTTACAAGTGGTTGACCAGTTTTCCCAGCACCACTTGTTAAAGAGGTTGTCTTTTTCCATTGTATATCCTTGCCTCCTTTGTCAAAGATAAGGTGTCCGTAGGTACTTGGATTTATCTCTGGGCTTTCTATTTTGTTCCATTGATCTATATTTCTGTCTTTGTGCCAGTACCATACTGTCTTGATGAATGTGGCTTTGTAGTAGAGCCTCAAGTCAGGCAGGTTGACTCCTCCAGTTCCAATCAAAATATGCATAGAAATGAATGAAAATGAAAACACAGCAACCCAAAACCTATGGGACACTGTAAAAGCAGTGCTAAGGGGAAGGTTCATAGCATTACAGGCTTACCTGTAACAAGAAAAAGTCAAATAAGCTCTACACCTAAAGCAACTAGAGAAGGAAGAAATGAAGAACCCCAGAGTTAGTAGAAAGAAAGAAATCTTAAAAATTAGGGCATAAATAAATGTCAAAGAAGCAAACACCAAAAATCAACAAAGCTAAAACCTGGTTTTTTGAAAAGATAAACAAAATTGACAAACTGTTAGCAAGATTCATTAAGAAACAAAGGGAGAAGAACCAAATCAACAAAATTAGAAATGAAAATGGAGAGATCACAACAGGCAACACTGAAATGCAAAGGATCATAAGAGATTACTACCAGCAGCTCTATGCCAATAAAATGGACAACTTGGAAGAAATGGACAAATTCCTAGAAAAGTATGACTTTCCAAAACTGAACCAGGAAGAAATAGAAGATCTTAACAGACCCATCACAAGCATGGAAATTGAAACTGTAATCAGAAATCTTCCAACAAATAAAAGCCTAGGACCAGATGGCTTCACAGATGAATTCTACCAAAAATTTAGAGAAGAGCTAAGACCTATCTTACTCAAACTCTTCCAGAAAATTGCAGGAAAAGGTAAACTTCCATACTCATTCTATGAGGTCACCATCACCCTAATCCAAAACCAGACAAAGATGCCACAAAAAAAGTGATTCACTTTTTAAAATTTCAATGCTTATTCTTTCACTTTGGAGTTAAATAGAATAAAAGAAAAAAGAATATCACATCAAATCCATGCCATGAAAAAATTCTTAGAATCTAGAAAATGTAGTATTCATGGACCCATATTCATACTGAGTTCTCAAGGCAATCAGGTGAAGTTAATTTGAAAGTGTGATATACCCCTCCGTGAAAAGACTCACAAAGTGTTTTCCTACCGTCAGCGTGTAGGAGGACAGTTTGCTGCCATACAAGCAGAGAGCTACTGAAATGTTCATGGACAGATGAAAATTTTAATGGAGATAAGAAAACTATGAAAAAGTGAATAAAGCAGATGATAGACTTTTTTTTAATGTTAGTAATGAAGACTAATTTTTATTAACTTAGCAAAGACCTGAGAAAAGAATTCATTAAAGTAATGACAAATAATAGAAATTATCCAAATTGAAGTATAGAGAAAAAAAAAAAGTGAAACAAAAAATTTAAAAAAACCCAGAATATCAGAATTCTGTTGGACAACAACAAGGAGTCTAACACTGTTTGGACTCTCACATTGAAAAGAAAGAAAGGAACTGAATGGAAACCTAGAAACATTTCCTTTTGTCTCACTTAGGTGAAGTGTTACCTTACCTTATCATATACAAAATTCCTATATGTATTTATATCTTTCTGTGAGCTATTTTTTTGAAGCTGTTTATTTCACATTCAGTAGGGTTTTCCATCAATAAATGAAAATTTCTAATTCATTTTAATATCTGATTTGGCCACCCCCCTTTTTATTTTTCCTTTTGTTTTGCTTTTCTTAATACTGGTTCTAAAATCATTTTCCTCGTAACTTAAAGAATTAACTTATCTAGTGTTAAGAACTATGTTAAAATCAGTGTATTCCCTGGAATCACCTTAGGCTTTTAAATTAACTTAAGAGAGGCTTGTCATATTTAATATTGAAATTTGCTTTTCCATAAATGCTATATTTTCTCCTTTTTAGACACTATTTTAGTGTATTTGGTAATATGTCAAAGTTTTTCTCATATGGGTTTTGAACATTTTTTGTTAATGGAATAGATTTTCACAAAAACTAGTGATCCTAAGCTGCATGTTAAGATAAGGATTCTGAAGTGCTACTCTACTTAATGGAAATTGGGTGAGGACCAAAAACTTCGTTGGGAATCATCAAAAGCTTGTCTGTTATTTGTACATAGACAGTATATCTACTTCACATATTTTCATTACTTTTTTACTGTGTACACATATTCCATTAAGGTTGCTGGTGGAAATAGAATTAAATGCTCTTAAACACTTCAGAGTGTACTGATTAAGACCATTATGCTAATTTGGAGCCAGAGAAATTCTTAAATTTAGTGTTGTTTCCAAAAAATGCAAAAACTGAATAGTGTTAGAGTATAAAAAGATGAATGTGAATTTAAAATGATAATAGCATAGATATTTTTCAAGGAAATACATTTAAGGAAATTTGTTAAATATATATATATGTAAACTTTGAGGGATAGGGAAGGAAATATCTGAATGAAAAACAAAATGTTATACCAAAAAAGAAAAAAAGATAATGTTGATGTAGCAAAATAAAGAAAATGAAAAGTAATTGATATCTCCTTTATGATCTGTGTGTGTGCACATAACTGGCCAGTTATTGAAACACATATGTAAACATTATATTCAGAAATACTTCATTTTAAATAAAATTGCAGATCTATATATTTGTATTGTTTTATTCTTAAAATACAATACTTTTCTTTAAGTTATACTATGAATTTCTGTCTTTGCTTCTTTCACTTGGGCCTGAGCAGTTGTTCAGAATATGATTTTCATTTCTCTATTCATTTTCTCTCATTCCTTATCAATGTTGGTGATGGAAATAGTGCTATGCATAATTATTAAATTATATCCTATAAATGAATATCTTATGTTGATGCTAAAGTGAATTTCTTGTGAAAATATTTCATTCAGTTCTTTTTTTCACATGACAGTCCTAAATTTTATATCAATTAAGGTTTGTACTCTAGAGTTATAAAAACAATTTAGATAAATCTGAGATAATGCCATTAAACTGTTCAGTGAGGCCCTTTTGTATAACTGATTCTGCAGATGGTATTCTGATTCAATTATATTTTGAGACATTCATATCCAACTGTTGATTTCTTTCATGTAATATTATATAATATGACAATCAATTTTCACATCATTATTTTATATTTCAATGCTGATTTCAAAATTAGCCTATTTTCCATGGACATCTTCTTGTGGCTTTACTTGTTATTCTAAATTTTATTTAGCTGTATCAAATTTGAATTAAATCTTAAAAAAATAATAGATATTTTCCCCCATTACATCACTTTGAATTACTAAAAGGAAAAAGATGGGAAAAGTAGGCTTTAAGATGTCTGTTATGAGTATTTTTGACATTTTAGAAATAGGGAATCATTAGATTTTATTCTCAAAGGATGTTCAGTCTCTTAGGATTATTAGGCAGTGTAATATAGGAAAGAACCTCAGAAAAAGTGTAAATAATTGGACAAAATTGCTATTCCTCTGTAAGTTAAACTATTAATTTCAGAATTCAACTTAGAGAAACTAACAAAATGCTAGTATTTGGTAGATCTCACAATTTTTTTTTAAAATTACAAGTTATTGGTAATAGTTGGCATCAGTTTGATGATATAATCATTAGTGATAGGATGTCATAGGCAAGAGTTGTCCTGATTAGAACCTTTGACATGAAGATTGCAGTATTTTATCATTGTGCTCATTTAATGGAAACTATTTGATACTATAACTAAATTTTTGAGATGGTGACAAACTATCCAGTGGAACAGTATCATTACACAATAGATTGGAAGTAATTTTTCCATTTAGTAGAAGTCTACTCCTAAAGAGCATGTATATGATAAGAATAATTTATCAATACTGTTTCATGTAAAGAACACTGCTTTTCAGTTCAGTTCAGTCATTCAGTCGTGTCTGACTCTTTGTGACCCTCAGGGCTGCAGCACACCAGGCTTCCCTGTCCATCACCATCTCCTGGAGCTTACTCAAATTCATGTCCATTGAGTCGGTGATGCCATCCAACCACCTTATCCTCTGTTCCCCCCTTCTCCTCCTGTCTTCAATCTTTCCCAGCATAAGGGTCTTTTCAAATAAGTCAGTTCTTCGTATCAGGTGACCAAAGTATTGGAGTTTCAGCTTCAGCATCAGTCCTTCCAATGAATATTCAGGACTGATTTCCTTTAGGATTGACTGGTTGGATCTCCTTGCAGTCAAACCAGGGACTCTCAAGAGTCTTCTGCAACAGTATAGTTCAAAAGCATCAATTCTTCTGTGCTCAGCTTTCTTTATAGTCCAACTCTCACATCTATACATGACTACTGGAAAAAACATAGCTTGACTAGATGGACCTTTGTTGGCAAAGGAATGCCTCTGCTTTTTAATACAGTGTCTAGGTTGTTCATAGCTTTTCTTCGAAGGAGCAAGTGTCTTTTAATTTCATGGCTGCAGTCACCACCTGTAGTGATTTTGGAGCCTGAGAAAAGAGAGTCTGTCACTGTTTCCATTGTTTCCCCATCTATTTGCCATGAAATGATGGGACCAGATTCCTGCTTTTCAGTTACCTGTTTTTTCTGATAAAGGTACTAAACCTTTCAGGCTTTAGACCCAAAGTTGTATTTCTGAACAAAACAAAAGTAAAACTCTTTTTGTTAGCTCTCTATCCAGTATTGTTTGGAAAAGCATAAGATTGAAACTCTTCTTTTAAGAATAATTTTTATTATTATAGTAGTAAATTTTGCAGTAACCAAGATATTATATTTTTAAATAAAATATGTTTTATCCTTAAAGTACAAAGTATGCCATTATGACTTTTTACTATTTTCATTTTTATTATTTTCACCTTACTTTTTTGGTAATTCAAACAATTTAGATTTGCTTGCTCTTAAGACCTGTTGGTTTAAGTGTGTGAGGATTTTTACTTATTAATATTTTTCAGAATAAAAAGTATTAGTTCCTGTACATTGTTATCATGTTGTCAATTTCCCATTGCCATCTAATAGACTTAACTGTTTTATATTCGTATTTGAATACATTCTTTTCCTGTTAGAATAATTTCTCCCTGGATAGCCCAAAAGGTAATATTAAGAAACTACCTTAATTCATGTGCTTTTCAGATACCATTTTATAATTATAGTATTTAAAAAAATAACTCAAATAACAGTCTGTACCCTTTACCAACATCTCCCTATTTCTCCCAACCCTTAGTTCCAGCAGTCACATTTTTACTGTTTCTATGGGTTCAATTTTTTTCTTTTTTTAAATTCCACATATAAATGATGTGATAAATTCTGAGGATCTAATGTATAATATGGTGACTATAGCTGATAATACTGTACTGTATAATTAAAATTTGCTAAGAGAGTAGAAGCTTCTCTGGTGGCACAGTAGTAAAGCATTATTATATATATGACATATATACTATTTATGACAAATATATTTATATGACATTTATATTATTACTATATGACTCACCATTATGATTAAGCAAAGTTTTTTTTTCCTCAAGTTAGGGTAAATTTAAGATGATCCTAAATATGTGTTAGTTCTAAATCATTTATGATAGTAAAAAACATAGTATCATTAGGCTTAGTAAAATTATGATTTGTATTTTAGTTTAAATAATATGAATATAAAGAATTTTTCCAAATACAAATAACATGAAAGAAAAGACAGATTTCCTATAGCATCTTTTAAAAAATAAACATATTGCATATGAAACTAACTTAGGGAAATTAAGCCAACATCTTATATATGAAAAGGGAAACTTTCAAAAATTTGAATTAGCTGTTTACAAGTGAAACACATTTTTGATATATCTATATATACAAAATTTTAATGGATTATTGATATTAAATATTACAATATTTCAAATGGATTTAAAAATGAAACTGAAAGTCTTTCATTTAAATAAGTACACTGATATTTGATATTAATACATTTTGCTTATATGCTATTTTTAGTAACTGTAATTTATATAGATCTTGCTGATGTCATGCTGGAATTTCTTAAAAAATACACTTGATAGCATATTTCTTATCCTTGTTTTTAAAACATCAATCAACATTATTTTAAGACAAAATATTTTGAATCTGTAATCAGTCTGTATAAATAAACACATTCAAAAATGTGATATTGCTTTTGGTATTTAAATCATACCTTTCTTTCAACAGCAACAGATATAACTCATAAACTTTCAAATATCATTTGAAAATATTTTTTATTATTTTTAGATAGAATATCAGCTATTACTATTTCAACTAGTCTCATCAACTCAAACCATACACATGTATAATATTTTGTGATGTAAAGTAGTTTAGAAAGGACTGGCATAGTGGCATTCAGAAAATCATTCAGAGCTACAAGATTTGGCAAACATTTTTTATTTATGTAAAGTCCCAGATGGTAATATTTTAGCACCTCTAGGTCATTCAGATTCTGAAGGAACTATGAGGTGTGCCATTTAAACATGATCATAGTCATAGGTTTTACACACACACATACATACAACTACACATAGACAAAGAAGCAGTTTGTATAATAAAACTGTATGAATAGGTGTGGGTCAATTTTGACTCACAGACCATAGTTTGTGTACCAGGAAACTAGGCCAATCCAAATAAAGCTTGAAATCTACATAAAAATTCATATTCTAAAAAGAAAAAGAATACCATAAAAGTAGAATCATTTTAACTATTTTAATTTGCTATTAACCATTTCTTCTCCCCTAAACATTTTACATTATTTTTTACTTCTTAAAAAAAAAAAAGATTTTCCATTTATGTCCAAAACAAAATACCTAAATCCTTCTATTTTCTTGTTCCTCAAAAATCTACCTAGTGTTTATAACTCCTAACTCACTATTATATTTAACTCATTTTTTCTCATTTATACTCATTTATATTTCTGAGGAATGAAATATACTTTACAGCTTTATTTATAAAAATGAAGGTAAAAAAGATAGAGATGATAGAAATGACTCTGTAACATTCTATCTTCTCTTATTTCCTGTCTCTTTACCTCTTTTTATATTTCTGCTTGCCTATTGTTTCCAATAAAGCTTCTAAGAAGAGAGGAACTCAAACCAGACCCAAGTCACTAAAAGGATAGATTCAGAGACAACATTCTTTATACTCTTTATACTCCACTTGGCATTGACACAGAGATTTGTTGGTCAGACTAAAATGAAATGGTACACATATACTTGTCAAAGTGGCCTGGAAAATAAGAAGACAAACCAATTAAAGCATTTCTGTCACTTCTTTCTTCTTATAATTGCTGTTCAGTCACTCAGTCATGCCCGGCAGTTTGCAACACCGTGTACTGCAGTACTCCACACTTCTCTGTCATTCACCATCTCCTGGAGTTTGCTTAAACTCATGTCCATTGAGTCAGTGATGCCATTCCAACCATCTCACCCTCTGTCATCCCCTTCTCTTCCTGTCTTCAATCTTTCCCAGCATCAGGGTCTTTTGCAATGAGTTAGCTCTTTGGCCAAAGTGTTGGAGCTTCAGCATCAGTCCTTCCAATGAATATTCAGGGTTGATTTTATTGAAGATTGATTGGTTTGATCTTGCAGCCCAAGGGTCTCTCAAGAGTCTTTTCCAGCATCACAGTTCAAAAGCATCAATTCTTTGGCTCTCAGTACATGACTAGTGGAAAAACCATAGCTTTGACTAGACAGACCTTTGTCAACAATGTGATGTCTCTGCTTTTAATACACTGTCTAGGTTTGTCATAGCTTTTCTTCCAAGGAGCAAG
This sequence comes from Odocoileus virginianus, assembly GCF_023699985.2. Lineage (NCBI taxonomy): Eukaryota > Metazoa > Chordata > Mammalia > Artiodactyla > Cervidae > Odocoileus > Odocoileus virginianus. Next base: position 22,830,552 of record NC_069698.1, read on the forward strand.
TGCCTTTGAATTTCGTGGCTGCAGTCACAGTCCTCAGTGATTTTGAAGACCAAGAAAATAAAATCTGTCACTGTTTCCAATTTTTCCCCATCTATTTGCCATGAAGTTTCAGGTTCAGCATCAGTGTATGTGTGTTTTCAGTCATGTCTGACTCTTTGCAACCCTATAGGGTATAGCCCACCAGGCTCCTCCGTCCATGGCATTTTCCAGGCAAGAATACTGGAGTGGGTTGTCATTTCCTTCTCCAGGGGATCTTCTCAACTCAAGGATCGAACCCAGGTTTCTCACAATGTGGGCAGGCTCTTTACCATCTGAGCCACCAGGGAAGCCCTAGACTTCATGGTGCTACAATAAATGCCATTCTTTTCACTTATGTAGAGGAAATTTCTTGGACATTTTATCTTAACTACTTAAAAATAAGCTTTCTATGGATAGTTCAAAACAAAATTTTAGTATGTTGTAATATAATTTAAAATGTTATAATAGGCCAAATATATATTGACCTAGTCAATAATAGTCAAAAATATATTGACTATTTCACATAGTTCTAAATGTATTTTTGAAGAAATCCATGGTGCTATAAGGTGCATAAGGAGAAGGACACTTTTTTATTGACTGATTGATTGATTTTTGACTGTGCCTAGTCTTCATTGCTGTGTGTGGGCTTTCTTTAGTTGTGGTGCATGGGTTTCTCATTGCAGTGGTTTCTCTTGTTGTGAAGAAAAGGCTCTAGGCTTGTGGGCTCTGTAGTTGTTGCACAGGGGCTTAGCTGCCCTGTGGCATGTGAAATCTTCCAGGACTAGGATCAAACTTGTGTCCCCTGCATTGGCATGCAGATTCTTACCTACTGGACCATCAGGGAAGTCCAAGGAGAAGGATAATTTTTAATCAGTGATGTACACACACTAAACTGCAAAATCATTACAGTGTATTTATGTCGTTAACTCAAACCATCGTTTATCTTCTTTCTAGGTATGTATGTCAAAGGGTATGTAATCAAAAGCAGTCTACCCCTTCATGCACATACAACATCACTTGGGAGGATTACTTGAAAAATAGTGTCTTTCGAAATCTCTGGATCAGAGTTTGTTAACTCAAATTACTTCAGGAGCCACATAGGAAATATAGGTGGGTAAATATAAATGGATCCAGGATAACAAATGCAAACGACTCTCTTCCAAGTGGGAGATATATGCTCCAATTAAATGGAGCTGCTAAATAGATGCTTCCCACTTCAAGTTGTAAACTTCAGTTCAGTTCAGTTCATTCGCTCAGTTGTGTCTGACTCTTTGCAACCCCATGGACAGCAGCACACCAGGCTTCCCTGTCCATCACCAACTCCCAGAGCTTGCTCAAACTCATGTCCATCGACTCAGTGATGCCATCCAGCCATCTCATTGTCTGTCTCCCCCTCTCATCTTGCCCTCCATTTTTCCTATCATAAGGGTCTTTTCCAATGAGTCAGATCTTCACATCAGGTGGCCAAAGTATCGGAGCATCAACTTTAGCATCAGTCCTTCCAATGAATATCCAGGACTGATTTCCTTTCAGATTGACTGGTTTAATCTCCTTGTAGTCCAAGGGACTCTTAAGAGTCTTCTCCAGCATGATAGTTCAAAAGCATCAATTTTTTGGTGTTCTGCCTTCTTTATGATTCAACTGTCACATCCAAACATGACTACTGGAAAAATCATAGTTTTTACTTTATGGACCTTTGTCATGAAATTGAGGTCTCTTCTTTTTAATATACTAAGTTTGCCTTAACTTTTCTTCCAAGAAGGAAGTGTCTTAATTTCATGCCTGCAGTCGCCATCCGCAGTGATTTGGAAGCCCAAGAAAATAAAGTCTGCCACTGTTTCCCCTTTTTCCATATATTTGCTGTGAAGTGATGGGACTACATGCCATGATTTTCATCGGTTGAATGTTGAGCTTTAAGCCAACTTTTTCACTCTCCTTTTTAACCTCCATCAAGATACTCTTTAGTTCCTGTTCACTTCCTGTCATTAAGGTGATATCATCTGCCTATCTATATGTTTACAGGATAGATTTGGACAAAATGATCAAGAAATAGTCATTTCCTAATAACTCTGTCAAAATTGGCAAGAAATTCTGTCCCTCTTGCTTGAGAATGGATAGAACAAGTAAGTCTATCATAATTTACCATATATATATATATATATATATATATATATATATATATTCAAGTTATTATAGAGCTTTACTGTGATGTTCATTCATTCAAAAACTTTCTTTTTTTATTTCTTTACCCCCTTTATAACTGAAATATTGTTAAAAATAAGAAAAGCACATCTTAGATTTTTATCATTGTTTTGTTTGTGAATAACATGAGATTGGCCAAATATAAATAATGCAATATTGACAGATGATGAAAGTCAAAGAATATTAAGGATCTTGAGTTTTCTTATATTATTTCCACTACAATTTGCATATTAACACTTAATTTGTTATCAAAAATTATTTAAATGAATTCTTATAAAACATTTTTTCACATGGAAAAAAAATAAGTGATTTTCCTTAATGAATCTTATAATATTTAGTTCAGGAAATACATACCATACTAAAAATTTCACAGGCTACAAAACAGAGTTTAGAAATAAATAAGTTAAATAATTAGCTAACATAGAGAAGCAGGGTAAAAATGATTATCTATAAGAATTTAGTGTTAATAAAATGTACAAAATAAAATATACACAAGCAACTCAGAACTCTAGTAAATATTGACTGAAGTATGTTCTTTGTACAGGTTATGTAAGCATATCTAAGTTGATAATATCTGAAAATATTCTTTCATCACATACAGATGTATGCATTCACACACACACACATAGCATATACACAAATATACTTATTATGACACCCACTAGTTAGATGATTTCATACTCTAAACCAATAAATGGCAGTGTCACCTTGCTGTGCTTCCTTATTTTGAGGGCTGCTGGACAATCTGTGTTCTCACTCATGGTATCTTTTTCTGACTTTAATTTATACTGTAGTAAACAGTGGCTAGAAAAGGTGAAAGTGCTTAAGGCGCTGCAAAAATGTCCAGAGAGAGTATCACACTAAAAATTAAAAATGAGAAGTTTATGTTTGCTTGAAATAGGTAAGTACCTATTTCACCTGAACTATTACAAGTTCAACCAAAGTGAAAAGATGATAAATCTCAAAAATCAATTAGGAAAGAATTGGTGACAGTATTTTTTTAACATTCTATGAATCATTTTTTAAATTTATTTATTTTTAATTGAAGGATAACTGCTTTACAACATAGTGTTAATATTTGAAAAAGTGATCTGTGGAAGCAAATAGAAGCTACTGTGTTAGAAAGAATATCAGCACTGCAGCCATTTTAAAAAGGACATGGATCAGTGTCAGTAATTCACCATGCTAACAGCACATATCCATAGGAGTTATGTGGGATTTCAAGTGTAGCTGAATTTAATTAGCACTTCTTTTAAGTAAGGTGACACGCTCACATAACAGAAGGAGCTTTATTTCATGAAATAGGTATACTATCTTCGAGCGAGAGACAATTATGCTAAACACAGTTTATCATTCATAATATTGAAACATGTGGAAATATTTTTCAGAATATATTTAATGTACATTATATCTTATACCCCACTGCTCTCTGTGGTAAATGGTCCATGTAATCTTTAGAAGCTAAGTATTAACTTTTATATAAGTATTAATTACACTTTGTACTTTTTTATTTACTGTCAACCTCTTCTCTTTTAACTTCTGTGCAGTGACAGTCTTTAGAAACACTATCTGAATCCATAAGCTAAATAAGATGCACTTCCTTTCTGACAAATTTTTTTTTAAACTATTCCAATTATTAGTGGTTAGATGATTAGTGACCAGTTCAGAAAATATATTCCTACATTTGTGTAATAAAACAAAAGAAAGTTATCCTTATTATACATTCCATTTTATGTTTACATATTCAAATTTCTCTGCTCCAGTGCTGAAAAATGTGTCTTACTATTCATTGTATAAGTGCTGCATACATAGTGTAGATTCACAACTATTTAGCTCAGCAATACTTTGAGGTTCCTTGAAAGGGCCTAATAAAGTATTTGAAGTTGAAGATATTAAGAGAACTTAGATACTGGTAAAAAGAGAAACTAAAAAGAATGGGATATGTTTTAGTATCCTGAAAACAATAGCTACCAATATGTTTTTAGTCTTCAAATTTTGAAAGATTGTTTTTCTTTGATTCATCTCCTTTGGAGAGGAAATTTGAAATTTATTAGTTGAAGCTTAAGAGAAAAAAAGCTAATGGCAAACAAGTTTCCCAATATGCAGTAGCCCTTTGAATTTGGCCTGGAAGAACAATCTCTGGGAATTCACTGAAATGTTAGAACAAGTGGCTCAAAGCAGATGTGCCATCTGTCCTTCCTGGCCAGTCCACAATTCATGGGCTTGTGTCTTATTGTTTTGTTTGTTTGATTCTTTGGTCAGTAATTCCGTGCATCCTTAGATATAGGATTTAGGAGTAGTTGTAAAAAAAATGTTTCATTTTTAGATCCCCTTGATATTTTTACCAATTAACATTACATTAATTTTGTGATTCAAGAATTATTCTCACAGGAACTTGCTGAACTTATTTGAGAAGGAGAAGGGAAGATGATTTTAAAAATGCAAAGCAAAAAACCAAAACCAAACAAAAACACACAAAACTTTACTACCCACATATTTTTCTTAAGCAAAATACTTTCACTGAAAAGAGACCATTCAGATATAGGAAAATAAGACTGACATAGTATAACAATGGATAAATATAAACAAAAGGGCAGATATTCTAAAATTGAATATAAAATTGAATGAAATATTAAAAAAATTATCTAGAATATGATAAAATTATAGCCCAATAAAATGATACTTTGTGCAGTTGTGTGGATATAGTTTTTATTTCTTATTTGTACAAATGTTTAATCAAAATAGATTTTTGCATAAAATTAAAAATTTGAGGATGTGATTTGCAATCAATAAAACTTTTAGATAGTGTTATAGAGCACATTTTCCAGTCTTTACGTACCTTTCCTAAAATATTAAAATTTCAAACCTTTTTATATAGTATACATTTTCTTTTTTTTTTATAGTATACATTTTCAATCTCTTTATAAAATAGGAATCCAATGCTCTGTAATTCCCTTTTTTCAGTTAAGAAATTACATCTGGCAGTTTTTTTTAATTGACATATACATTTCTAACTCATTTCACTGTGGTTCATTTATAGATGCATCACCAGTTCAATTCAGTTCAGTCATTCAGTCGTGTCCAACTCTTTGCAACCCCATGGACTGACTGCGGCACGCAAGCCCTCCCTGTCTATCACCAACTCCTGGAGTTTACACATACTCACGTCCATTGAGTTAGTGATGCCATCCAACCATCTCATCCTCTGTTGTCCCCTTCTTCCACCCTCAATCTTTCCCAGCATCAGGGTCTTTTCAAATGAGTCAGCTCTTCGCATCAGGTGACCAAAGCATTGGAGTTTCAACTTCAACATCAGTACTTCCAGTGAACACCCAGGACTGATCTCCTTTAGGATAGACTGGTTCGATCTCCTTGCAGTCCAAGGGACTCTCAAGAGTCTTCTCCAACACCACAGTTCAAAAGCATCAATTCTTCTGCTCTCAGTTTTCTTTATAGTCCAACTCTCACATCCATTCATGACCACTGGAAAAACCATAGCCTTGACTCGATGGACCCTTGTGGGCAAAGTAATGTCTCTGCTTTTTAATATGCTGTCTAGGTTGGTCATAACTTTCCTTCCAAGGAGTAAACATCTTTTAATTTCATGACTGCAATCACCATCTGCAGTGAATTTGGAGCCAAAAAAAATAAAGTCTGCCACTACTTCCTCATAAATCAATGCATCATACTCATAAATCCATCCCCCTTTGATGGAAATTCACCTGTTACATATATATCCATGCAAAAGAAAATCCTGTAGAATAAACTGCTAGAATTGTAAGAAAAAATAAAATATGTAAAGTAAATAAAGTAAAAAAGAGACTTGATTATCCAATAATTACAAGACTTCAATTTGGGAAAGTTGTCAATGTTTGAGGTAGAGATAATTATTCCTAAGATTACATATACGGAATCATGTTTATCCCCCCCCTCTTCCTTTCTTCCTTCATTTGGCCCTCCCTTCTTTCATGTGTCCCACACTTCTTTCCTGTCTCCCTCTTTCTGGCTTTCTTCGTCTTTCTCTTTGTTTTCTTTCTTTAATATGGTGTATTTTTCATTTTAATTCAATTTTATAAAATTCCAAATAACTTTCATTTTGTTTCACTTTATATTATAAATACATATTCGTGAAATAAATATTATACACAATAGATATATAAATATATGTTTCCCATAACAAAATGATAAATGATAGTTCTTCCCTGAATGACAGATGTTATTGCACCCAAATGATAAAGTTCAGTTCCAACTTCAAACACTGTCAAAACAAATTAGTAAAGCTATATTTACTCAAATAATTTCATGGTTTTAAGATACTATAAAAGGGAGCCAACTCATTCATTTTCAAGTAACTGTTGCAGAAATATAATTGTTGTGAAAATCACTGGAATGTTATAAAAGATTGAAAATAAGCAAGGAAGTAATTATACACATTATGTGTATGTTAAATGCATAATAATACAAAATATAACACATAATATTTGTATTTGTAAATGCAAATAATAGATTATATATGGTAAATATTATAATAAGTCATATGCATAATGATAACAAATTGACATAAATACATGGCATTTCATTGTAGATATTATATTCCATACAATTGTTGCTCATTTGCTCAATTGTGTTCAACTCTTTGATACCCCAAAAATTGTATGATATTTCATAAAATTATTTTGGTGTAAAAATCTCAATTGACTTTTGCCATTTCAATATTTTCTACCTTTGTCATTCTATGCATCTTTTGTTATATTTTGCTCTACCTTCATTCCTAATGGTATAAAATCAAAGTATCCCCTATACAGGCATAATCCTGCCTATGACATGTGTACTTAAAATTATGAATTCTTTAGATTTTTGTTATATTTAGAAATTCATAGTAAGTAACATTTTCTAAGAATCATTATCCCCAAAGCAATGGCAAATTAGGTCATGACCCCATATATTAGAATGGTAGTTGGGGTAGTTGCAGGGAGAAACATTTTTTGAAAACACAATTATCCAAGAGAAATCTATGTTTTTTGCACATCACACCATTTATTTAATAGTGTATAGATACAGCAGTTACCACAAACTGTTGGAATGAGTTTATTTTATCCAAGAAAAACATAAAGTTGATAATTTTTATGTAAAAGCATATTCCAAGAACATAGAAAACTGTAAGCTTATAAAAATAAACAAGATATGTTTTCTAATATTAGTTACTTGCTGCATGTGGTGTTTTATATTCTGTTACTAAATATCTATAATAGAGATGCTGATTTATACTTGCTAGCTGACTCAACAATAAAAAAAAAAAAAACGCCAGCAATAAATTACATAAGGAGGAGCAACTGCCCTGATAGTTAAACATTTCGTTAAAATAACTTATATTTGGAAGCAATTATATCCAGTAGTAGCGGTACTTTCTGGACTTTCTTCTTAATTCCTAAAATATCTCCATTAAAGCCTAACTCATTTAAAGACATCTTCCTATAAAAACAGAGCTAAAGCAAATACAGTTTTGGTGGAGAACGAGCCAACCCAAGCAATTTTCTGCAGATATGTGTTTGTGTTCTGTTTATTTCTTAACTTAACCTCTAGGGAGTAGCTGTAGAAAAGTTGACTCTGAAATTATTCTCTAGGGGTAAATTTTCTTTTGGTCTTCTACTTGGACTGAAATGCTGTTGGGTAAAAGGTCACCTCACCTTACTGACTGCTTGTACTAACACCTTTAAATGGGGTGCTCTTTGGAATAAGTACAGGAGAGAATTTCAAGAGCTAAGAATTATTTCCTTCTTTTTTTCATTTTGTATGTGAATACCATAGTGATGAACTATTGTAAAGAAAAGTGGAAATATTAGCAACCAAGAAAATATTCAAAATTTTATCTATGTTTCTGCAAAACTTTTCAGTGCTTCCTCGTTATAATAATATTTAAAATATTTTTATTTAGTCTTTGTAAAAATTTTAATAGATTTAAGAGCTTTGATTTAGTGCTTGCTTCGGCAGCACATATACTAAAAATTTGTAATTAATAAGAGATTGCTTAATCTCAGAGTCAAATATGATAGTGAAAGTGAAGTCACTCAGTCGTGTCCGACTCTGCGACCGCATGGACTATAGCCCTGCAGGTTCCTCGGTCCATGGAGTTTTCCAGGCATGAATACTGGAGTGGGTTGCTATTTCCTTCTCCAGGGGATCTTCCCGACCCGGGGATTGAACCCGAGTCTCCTGCATTGTAGGCAGATGCTTTACCATCTGAGCTATCAGGGAAGCTTCAGAGTCAAATACGGTTGCTTACAATGGGAAATCTCCCTTCCCAGTAAAAAAGACCACCCAGAACATTAAAATCATAGTCTATTTCTCATAGTATGTATTCATAGTGAAGATTAGAATCAAGTAATCAACAGTATGTTTCTTTCTTCTATTACTATCAGTGATGATGTGATCCAGAGTCATATTACAATTACTTGCTACTAGAACTAAAGATATTCTGTCTCTTATAACAAATATAGTCTGTTATTCTGGTTTCATCAATCTCATGTCCAAATTCCCCTAATGTCTTAAAAAAGGAGCTATTTCCCTAAAATTTGTTGTATTATGCCTTGTAAGAAAAAGAATGATTACTTTCAATTTAGCAAAAAGTATTATAGGCAAACCATGTGCAAGGCAATCTGTTATGTGCTGAGGATATGAAGATGAATAGAACCAGACTCTAAGAACATTACAGTCAAACCGTAATTCCGGGATATACAACAATACAAATCACGCGTGCTGAGTGCACCACCGATGGGAAAGCTCAACAGGCCCTTGTTGATTGTGGCAGAAAGGGATGTCTAAGGTGCTGTTTAACTGGGGAAAGGACATTTGTGCTAAATTCTTGGGAATGTGTGAGAATTCATAGATATTGATGTAGAAAATGCATATTCTATAGAAAAGGAACAGGATCAAACATATTCAGTACTGATAATGCATAACTTATTCATTAACAAAATATTTATTGAATGCCTATTAGTTGTCTGAAAATGGGAAACAGGAATTACAAATTTAAGATACCTTTCTTCCAACACTCAAAATCAATGGGGAATATGGTGGCGTAGTAGTAAAAAAAAGTCACCTGCCAATGCAGCAGACATAAGAGACATGATTGAATCCCTGGGTTGGGAAGATCCCCTGGAATAGGAAATGGCAACCCACTCTAGTATTCTTGCCTGGAGAATTACATAAACAGAGGAGCCTGGCGGGCTGCAGTAGTGTCACAAAGAGTTGGACAAAACTGAAGCAAATTAGCGTGCACACACACACACACACACACAATCAGCTATGACAATCCCAGACAATAGAGTTCAATAAGGTCATAGTAAAGATGGGCACATGAGGGTTTTAGAAAAAAATATTTAACCCTTTGAGTTAATAATATGCACTTTTCCAAAAGCAAGGGCACCACCAATGTATAAATGAATCTGAAAGTTGCATAGTCGTGTCCTATTCTTTGCTACCCTATACAGCCCATGGAATTCTCCAGGGCAGAATATTGAAGTGGGTAGCCTTTCCCTTCTCCAGGGGATCTTCCCAACTCAGGTCTCCCACATAGCTGGAGGATTCTTTATCAGTTTAGCCACCAGGGAAGTCCATAAATGAATCTAAAATTAATCGAAGTGTAGAAACATGGTGAAGATAAGTACAGAAACAAACAACAACAACAAAAAAAAGTCTGTTTGAAAATATAACAATGTGTAACAGCATAGAAACTTGGAGAAGGTGAAATTAGTTGAAAGAAAGATACCATGAATTGTCCAACTATTTGAGAAAATTCACTGTTTATGAAAATATTATAGATTACTTATACCATGTGTTAGGTTCTATAGTTAATGTTGGATACACAATTAGCAATATGTTTATTTGTTCCCTTCTATTGGAAAGACAGGTACTCAGGAAAATGCAATTAGAGCAATAAATAAATGAGTCTTTAGGTATGAGGAAAACATTTGTGCAGATAGAACGTTTTATTTAATCCTGCATGCATGCTCAATCACTTCAGTCATGTTTGACTCTTTGCAACCCCGCCAGGCTCCTCTGTCCAATGGATTCTCAGGCAAGAATACTGGAGTCGGTTGTCATGCCCTCCTCCAGGGGATCTTCCTGACACAGGGATCAACTCCACATCTCTTATATCTCCTGGATTGGCAGGTGAAATCTTTACCACAAGCTCCACCTGCCAATCCAAGAGATATAAGTTTAAGGATCGTGGAAGCCTGGCTTGGAGAATTTTGAGCATTACTTTACTAGTGTGTGAGATGAGTCAATTGTGCAGTAGTTTGAGCATTCTTTGGCATTACCTTTATTTCGGATTGGAATGAAAACTGACCTTTTCTAGTCCTGTGGCCACTGCTGAGTTTTCCAAATTTGCTGGCATATTGAGTGCAGAACTTTCACAGCATCATCTTTCAGGATTTGAAAGAGCACCACTGGAATTCCATCACCTCCACTAGCTTTGTTCGTAGTGATGTTTCCTAAGGCCCACTTGACTTCACATTCCAGGATGTTTGGCTCAAGGTGAGTGATCACACCATCGTGATTATCTGGGTCATGAAGATCTTTTTTGTATAGTTCTTCTGTGTATTCTTGCCACCTCTTCTTAATATCTTTTGCTTCAGTTAGATTTCTACCATTTTTGTCCTTTATTGAGCCCATCTTTGCATGAAATGTTCTCTTGGTATCTCTAATTTTCTTGAAGAGATCTCTAGTCTTTCCCATGCTATTGTTTTCCTCTATTTCTTTGCATTGATTGCTGAGGAAGGCTTTCTTATCTCTCTTTGCTATTCTTTGGAACTCTGTGTTCAAATGGGTATATATTTCCTTTTCTCCTTTGCTTTTCACTTCTCTTCTTTTCACAGCTATTTGTAAGGCCTCCTCTGACAATCATTTTGCTTTTTTGAATTTATTTTTCTTGGGGATTGTCTTGATTCCTGTTTCCTGTACAATGTCATGAACCTCCATCCATAGTTCATCAGGCAGTCTATCAGATGTAGTCCCTTAAATCTATTTCTCACTTCCAGTGTATAGTCATAGGGGATTTCAATTTCAGTCTGAATTTGGCAGTAAGGAGTTCATGATCTGAGCCACAGTCAGCTCTGGGCCTTGTTTTTGCTGACTGTATAGAGCTTCTCCATCTTTGGCTGCAAAGAATATAATCAATCTGATTTCAGTGTTGAGCATCTGGTGATGTCCATGTGTAGTATCTTCCCTTGTGTTGTTGGAAGAGGGTGTTTGCTATGACCAGTGCTTTCTCTTGGCAGAACTCTATTAACCTTTGCCCTGCTTCATTATGTATTCTAAGGCCAAATTTGCCTGTTACTCCAAGTGTTTCTTGACTTCCTACTTTTGCATTCCAGTCCCCTATAATGAAAAGGACATCTTTTTTGGCTAGATCTTAGATCTAGAATGTCTTGTAGGTCTAAATAGAAGTGTTCAACTTCAGCTTTTTCAGCGTTACTGGTCAGGGCATAGAATTGGATTACCATGATATTGAATGTTTTGCCTTGGAAACGAACAGAGATCATTCTGTCATTTTTGAGATTGCATTCAAGTACTGCATTTCAGACTCTTTTGTTGACTATGAGGGCTACTCCATTTCTTCTAAGGGATGCCTGACCATAGTAGTGGATTTAATGGTCATCTGAGTCAAATTCACCTATTCCAGTCCATTTTAGTGTGCTGATTCCGTGAATGTCGACATTCACTCTTGCCATCTCCTGTTTGACCGCTTCCAATTTGCCCTGATTCATGGACCTAACATTCCAGGTTGCTATGCAATAATGCTCTTTATAGCATTGAACCTTACTTCTATCACCAGTCTCATCCACACCTGGGTGTTCTTTTTGCTTTGGCTGCATCCCTTCATTTTTTCTGCATCCCTTCATTTTCATTAATCACCAGCAGCATATTGGGTACCTACCGACCAGGGGAGTTCATCTGTCAGTGTCCTATCTTTTTGCCTTTTCATACTGTCCATGGGGTTCTCAAGGTAAGAATACTGAAATAGTAATCCAGATTACTATTGTAGTAATCCAGAAAAGAGAGGATGGGAGTCTGGACTAAAGTAATAGGAATTCGGTTATACATTTACCCCAAAATTGTGGATACTCTTATTTTGCTCAGTTGTTTAAAGAGAACGATAATATTAAACTGTAACCAGGTTTGGGGCAACTGCATGAAGTGGTGCTAGTAAATAAATATTCATACTCGGCAAAGAAAAAGTAAGGAAGGAAAAGTAGTATTTTTCATTTGGATGTGTCATTTGAAAAGAGTAAAGCACAAGAGGAAAATATATAAGGAAATAAAAATAAAATAATTTTTTGGAAGTGGAGTGATATGATCATACGACATTTTAGAATAATAATGAAAATTTAAAAAAATTGATTGAAGAAAAATAGTGATGGAAGCAAGAAGTTTTAGTATTATAGATCAAGTTACTATAGATAGTATAAACCAGAAGACCATCTGTATGTGAGGCAAAGAGAAGTTTTAATCTCTCAGGTTTTAATCTTGGAAGACTTAAGGAGATGACAAAAACAAGGGAGATGAATTGGATAAAAAGAAAGTTTGAGGGAAAATATAGGGAATTCTCAGTCAGCACACATCAGTTATAGATACTCATATGGCAATAATTAGTACACAATAGTGAATGGCAAAAAATCTCAGGGCTGGATATTATTGCGTTTACTTGCGAGAGTCTTGGGGGAAAATGAAGTTAGTCAAAAGCATGCATAGGTCAAAGTCAGAAGACAGCTCACCATTCTGCTGGTTAATGGTCAGGAAAAGAAGAGAACTAGTACTGTTGTACTTTAGAAACTAAAGCGGCAGGGAGAGTTTCCAGCAGCAAGATGTGGGCCAAATGCTCATAAAATATTTAGAAAGATTAAGACAAAGTAGATCATGGTATTAGACAAGTTGGAAGGTTTTGGTGGTTTTGGCAAAGCAGTTCCACTGGAGTCATGGAAGGAGAATTTACATCGAGGTTTAGTAATAAAATTGTGGCTATAAAGGGAATAGATAAGAATGAAAGGGTAGAATCAGGTAGAAGAGAAGAAAGAGATGGGAGATATTGCTGGATTCTAAGTGACAGAATGATGAAACGTATCTATATTCTAAACAGAGAACATATAAAAGTAAATAGTTACTTTAGATAATATTGGAGGTTCTATAGTGCAAAGGTTTCCATTTTTTTTATTTTCACATTCTTTCTATACCAAAATATGCATGAGAGACAATTTATTTTAACAAAGTCAATTATTCAGAAGGAAATTAAGCCATTTTAAGTCACATAATTAATATCCTTTGATTGATGGAATCATCTATAAAACTACTCTTTATATTGATGCTTCTTTCTGTCCTACATTCTCAAACATTATCCTATTTATTCAAGAACCTATAGAATGAGAAGCACATGTACAATACTAGGAAATGACATATTCATGGGTTATAACAATTTTGTAGCTTTCTTCAAAAGGTAAGAAAGAGTCCCAATATTATACGTGATGATTTTTATTTAGAAGTAAATTGTAACTGAATATATTAATAAATCTTTTTTTTCTCTAAATAAAAGACTACTACATCATTTGCATTTAAATTGATTTAATTTATTTTGATAATAGTATCCATCCATGCAATATTATGCTAAAGAACTATTAAAAATCACTCTCTTCAATGTTATATTTAGGATAAGAAATTTAGGATAAGAAAAAGACTTTCTCTGAAATAGAAAACTGAATAACTATGATAAACTTTCATATTCAGTAAAACAAACAAAAAAATATGACTTTGAAACTTAAAATTCTGCATGTAAATAAAATAGAAAAAAAAGGCTGCATAGTCACTGTAATACTAGTAATGCTCAAAATTCTCCAAGCCAGGCTTCAACAATACGTGAACTGTTAAGTTCCAGATGTTCAAGCTGGTTTTAGAAAAGGTAGAGGAACCACAGATCAATTTGGCAACATCCACTGGATCATCAAAAAAGCCAAAGAGTTCCAGAAAAACATTTATTTCTGCTTGATTGACTATGCCAAAGCCTTTGACTGTGTGGATCACAATAAACAGTGGAAAATTCTGAAAGAGATGGGAATACCAGACCACCTGACCTGCCTCTTGAGAAACCTGTATGCAGGTCAGGAAGCAACAGTTAGAACTGGACATGGAACAACAGACTGGTTCCAAATAGGAAAAGGAGCATGTCAAGGCTATATATGGTCACCCTGCTTATTTAACTTATATGCAGAGTACACCATCAGAAACGCTGGGCTGGAAGAAGCACAAGCTGGAATCAAGATTTCTGGGAGAAACATCAATAACCTCAGATATGCAGATGACACCACCCTTATGGCAGAAATTGAAGAAGAACTAAAGAACCTCTTTATGAAAGTGAAAGAAGAGAGTGAAAAATTTGGCTTAAAGCGCAACACTCAGAAAACTAAAATCATGGCATTTGGTCCCATCACTTCATGGCCAATAGATGGGGAAACAGTGGAAACAGTGGCAGATTTTATTTTTGGGGGGCTCCAAAATCACTGCAGATGATAACTGCAGTCATGAAGTTAAAAGATGCTTATTCCTTGAAAGGAAAGTTATGACCAACCTAGACTGCATATTAAAAAGCAGACATCACTTTGTCAACAAAGTTCCATCTAGTCAAGGCTATGATTTTTCTAGTCATCATGTATGGATGTGAGAGTTGGACTATAAAGAAAGCTGAGTGCCAAAGAGTTGATGCTTTTGAACTGTGGTGTTGGAAAAGACTCTTGAGAGTCCCTTGGACTGCAAGGAGATCCAACCAGTCTATCCCAAAAGAGATCAGTCCTGAGTGTTCATTGGAAGGACTGATGTTAAAGCTGAAACTCCAATACTTTGGCCACCTGATGCAAACAGAAAAGATCTATTGGAAAAGACCCTGATTCTGGGAAAGACTGAAGGAGGGAGGAGAAGGGAATGACCCAAGATGAAATGGTTGGATGGCATTACCGATTCAATGGACACGAGTTTGAGTAATCTCCAGGGGTTGGTGACGGTCAGGGAGGCCTGGTGTGCTGCAATCCATAGGGTCACAAAGAGTTGGACATGACTGAGCGACTGAACTGAACTAATGACCCTAGAAAATTCATTATGATTTTTATGCCTCAATTTCCTCATCTGTAAAATATAGATGATATTAGCACTGATCTTATGGAACTGTTTTGGAAAATGAGTTTCTCTCTTTCTCAAAGATTCCCTAAATAATTATAAATTCTATAGAATTCTTAAATATAGTATACATGATAGACAGGTACTTTAACCAACTAAGCCATAGGTCAACCTAAATACAGTATATTTATAGGTTATTTATTGTTACAACAATTTAATATTAAGCACATTTCAATTAATTTACCTGTATTATATTCAGTTTTATCAATGTCAAAATTAAATTGTTGTTGCTGCTGTTCAGTTGCTCAGTCGTGTGCGACTTTTTGCAACCTCATAGACTGCAGCATGCCAGGCTTCCCAGTCCTTCACAATCTCCTCGAGTTTGCCAAAACTCATGTCTACTGAGTCGGTAAAACCATGCAACCATCTCATCCTCGCTCACCCTCTTTTCCTCCTGCCCTCAGTCTTTCCCAGTATAGGGGCCTTTTCCTGTGAGTTGGCTTTTCTCATCATGTGGCCAAATTATTTGAGCTTCAGCTTCAGCATCAGTCCGTCCAACTAATATTCAGGGTTGATTTCCTTTAGGATTGACTGGTTTGATCTCCTTGCAGCCCCATGGATGGTAGCTTACCAGGCTTATCTGTCCACGTAAGTTTCCAGGTGAGAATAATGGAGAATCACCATTTCCTACTCCCAGGGAATCTTCTTGACTCAGGGATTGAACCTGTGTCTCCTTGGTCTCCTGAATTAACAGACAAATTTTTACCACTAGCACCATCTTGGAAGCACTTTATGATATGCATGCTAAAGTATGTAGGGTCATTTTGCCTATAAATATTTTCCCCAAATATATCTGCATTTTTGAACAAATGCCACACATACAAACACAGGGTAAACCACACGTCTATATGTGCATATTGTTGTTCAGTCGTTCAGTCCTGTCAGACTCTCTGCGACTACATGGACTGTAGCATGCCAGGCTTCCCTGTCCTTCACCATATCCCAGACCTTGCTCAAACTCATGACCATTGAGTCCATGATGCCATCCAACATCTCATCCTCTGTCGTCCCCTTCTCCTCTTGCCTTCAATCTTTCCCAGCATCAGGGTCTTTTCAAACAAATCAGCTCTTCACCTCAGTTGGCGGAAGTATTGGAGCTTCAGCTTCAGCATCAGTCTTTCCAATGAGTCTTCAGGATCAGTTCCCTTTAGGACTGACTGGTTGGATCTCCTTGCAGTCCAAGGGACTCCCAAGAGTTTTCTCACACCACAGTTCAAAAGTGTCAATTCTTCAGCACTCAGCTCCCTTTATGGTCCATCTCTCACATCTGTACATGACCACTGGAAAAACCATAGCTTTCATTATATAGCTCGAAGTCAGCAAAATAATGTCTCTGTTTTTTAATTAGCCTTTCAATTTAAGCGTGCTCTTTTTCCCCCCCTTTTGCATACTTATAATGCATATATTACATTATAATATTTACACTTAAATATCACTTCAGTATTACATTTACCACATTTTATAACTTCAAAAGGAAAATGAAATCTGCATGGATTCAATCTACCTTAAACACAATAGATATTTGATTTTATCATGTAAAAATTAATCTTTTTAATTCTATGACATAATTTTGAATGCTTTTCTTTGGACTAAGCAAGCAAGAATTGAAATGTGAAAATGAAAAGCTGTATACTGAAAACTTTGTTTTGATGTAATTAAGGTTATGAGGTAATTTTGTAATTTAAAATTGTTAAAAAGAAATTTAAATGAGTTTTAAATTTCAGTGTCAATTTTAATTTTTATAAATTCAATGTATTGTTTTTTAAGTTGACAATATTTCTGTAATCAAAGTGGTAAAATATACTATTGTACAGAATAATAGTATTTTAGTTTTTCTTAACTTCTGTACATTTAATGAATGAGAGCTCAAAAATTTGAATATATATAAGTTAAACTCTAAATCCTAAATCTTGAAGTATCAATGTAAGTGTGTACATAAACACCTTTACCAGACAAATGTATCATCATTCCCATTGTATCATTATTCCCATTGCGTAGACTAGAAAATTGGAACTTCAAATGGATTTTTTAAAATGTCTATGGGTATATTATTTATGTATTGTTGAATTACAACAAGCACAGATTAAGTATAATAACTCTGCCTATTTCACTTCCATGAATATCACATACTCATGAAGTGGATCTGTCTTTTCTTCTCAATCACTATGTATTTTTATATGCTGCACTCCAAACCTGAAATAGTTCCATCTTAATTCCCGGGCAAAACTCTTGCAAAACCAAATATTAAAAATGAAAACCCATGATATGGCAAGAATTTATAAAATATGAGTAAGTGAGAAGAAACATGACACCTGTTTTCACTTCTCAAGAAAGATAAGTGATGACATTTTGGACCAAGTTAAGAATCGCTTTGTAAATGTGAGAATTATTCAGCATTGCTAGGAGAAACTGTAAAAGGCAGACATCAATGCTGACTTTTGATAAGAGAGAATTAAGCCATGGAATTCCAGCAATTGATGATTTCCAAAATGTTTGTATTTTCCATTGGTCATTTCAGTGACTTGAAAAAAAATATCAAAAACACATTATTTCTTCAACGAAATCACAAACAATGAAATAATGAAACAACACATAAAAATAGGGATATGTAAAAAAATAGAACAAATACTAAACAAAGAGGGCTTGTATTATAGTATTGTACCAGACAGAATTTAAGACATAAATATTACAAAAACTCTGTCTACAATGATAAAAGGACCAATTCAACAGAAAAGGAGCTCAACAAAGAGACTAAGAAAGATGGAGCAGAATACTTGGGATAGTGAATTCCAGGTGAAAAAAAAAAAAAAAAAAAAACATGTAAAAGGAAAATCACTCCAATATATAAAGAAACTTAAAAAGTCAATTACAAGTAAGCCTGACAGGATAGGATCTTCTAGCTTTTATTTTTCTTACTTATCAACTTTCATCTCTTTCTCTACATAGATAGATAGATAGATAGATACAGATTTCTAACAGAATATTGATAGAATGTAAGTTGATATTAAAAGAGTTAACAACATTGTAATATAGTTGTAATATGAGATATATCAATATTGTGCTTCCCTTGTGACACAGACAGTATAAAATCTGCCTGTAATGCAAAAAAGCTGTATTCTATCCCTGGGTCAGGAAGATCCCCTGGATAAGGGAATGGCTAACCACTCCAGTATTCTTGACTGGAGAATTCCATGGACAGAAGACCCTAACTGGCTATAGTCCATGGTGTCTCAAAGAATTGGATGCAACTGAGTGACTAACACTTTCACTTTATTATTAACATTAATTAAAAAAAATAAAGTACCTATGTCACTAAAACAAGTTGTATTAAAAACATTAAAAATCATAACTTAAAAATATAACATGATTTTGTTTATTGATTACTCCATTTCATAGATTTACCAAGGAGAAGGAAATGGCAACCCACTCCAGTATTCTTGCCTGGAGAACCCCGTGGACATGGGAGCCTGGTTGGCTGCTGTCCATGGGGTTGCACAGTCAGACACGACTGAAGTGACTTAACAGCAGCAGCAGCAGTAGCATAGATCTACCAAAATATCAGTGCTTTCAAAATATGTAAATGAAATTGCAAAATATTTGGCAAAGTATCCATTATTTTATCAGTAAAAGATCAAAGTAGGAAAGTGAGGTCAGGATGTTCATTTTCTAAGCTCTCTGCTTACTGCTTTGCAATGGGTTGATTGTCTTCCTCTATAAAAGTCATAGTTCCATTCACAGAACTATGTTACCATGTTACCATCTTTTTGTTTTGCAAATTGAGATTTTGTATCTTCAGGCCTTAAATTGGGAATGGCCCCCTTCATATTGCTAGCTTCAGGGTACATATGTTTCTTGTCGGTTTCCTTAAACCCTGACCACATTTGTTTGGTAGTCAGTTTATTAATATTACAAATTACACAGTTTGGGAAAGCCATTTTATTTTTTGGCTAGAATCTAACCGATACAGTTAAAGAGTCTATGTTGGAATGACATGGAAATATAACTCAAAAATAATAATACTAGATTTAACTTAGTTTTATTGTTGATTTCTTTCTAATTGTTTAATGAATAATACAATGCTCTAAATAAATACTGACCAGAGCACTACCCTTTTAACCTTATAAAGTTAATCTTTTAACATTTTATTTTTTAATATTTATAGCAATGATAATAGTTTATATAAAATAATATTAAAGTCTGATAGTAATTATTGAGAAATGACAATATTGACATCAGATTAGGTTCTCTTTTCATTAGAATAAGTTTTACACATAGGTAACACTTTACTCTTATGGAAAAAAAGGAAACTGCTAGGTTATTATGCAGGTTTCTCTGCCTTGGAGAAATGTACTTTATGAAAATTATAGTTGGAAAAAAAGTAGGCATTCATGATGACAGGAGGAGGAACAATGCTTGCTGTTGACAATTTGTTTTCCATTCATATTAAACTAACCTCTTAAATTGTTAAGATGTTTTTAAAAAACTCAATCACAATCAAGCCACCATGATTATCTCATTTGTTACATAACTAAAACATTCTGTATGAAAAAGTAAAGTTATCTAAATTTTTAGCTTGAATCTTATATGAAAGAAAAAAAAAGTGCAATTCTTAGGATGTTGTAAGTTTTAATAGGTAAAACAACTATGCAGCTGTGATTAGTCCTGGGCTAAATGCCTCCTCAGAAGGGTCACATAAGAAGCCTTTTATTCCTCCTGTTTGAATCATGAATATCCTGTTGAACACCTTCATTGTGTGAGGAAATTTACAAAGTAATGGATAGATTATTTCATGCTATATAAACTTTCCTAGTGTGGTAAGTACTGAGAACTGCATTCTCAGAGTTTTAACAACTTGCAGAAAAGTGAATTGAATTTCTGAAGCCTGGGAAATGATAAGAGAGAGGTGAAAGAGAGATAGTGTGCTAATGACCCTAGAGAGTTTGAAAATGTTATGGTCATGTCTTTGGAGAGAATCTCCTAAAAGGAGATAATGGGCATGGCTGAATCTGTAAAGAAAAGATCTTGCTATCAAGTTCCTGAGAGCGTGGCAATCAAGAGCCAGGGGCAGTCAGCCAGAACCTGAGTAAGTTATTCAATTCCTTCAGAGCTGAAGCTGTGCCTACACTACCAGAAACGAATTAACCACTGCCACTTTTTCCCCCTCCACGCTAAAATTAACAGACTATTCTTTTTTTTTTTTCCTTTGTTCATTTTATTGTAATATGTGTTAAACTCATGCATCATGAAAGATATATAAAGGATATTTCATGAGATAATCTGACTTGGTATTTGGGAAATGAAACCTAAGATTTGTAATTCTTTAATATTGTAAATTCACAAATATTTTTCCTGTTCAGTTAATAGCTTTAAATCAATGTATTTTCTTCTTTATTATTTCAGTCCTGCATTAAAACATGTACCTTGTGAGCACTGCTATCACCCAGAATTTTGTCATACTTGGTTTCTCAAATTCTTGAATTAATCAGTTACAATATTCCTATATTTCCTGACTTTTTACACACTTATATTCCACTATGTTTCCCTCCCAAATTTTTTTCCATGTAACTGTGTTCTCTCTATATAGACCAAATTTAGGCAATCAACCATACTTTTTGAAGTGCTGAACATAACCACCTCATTTCTTTTTTTTTTTTTCCCTCTGACTGGATCTTAGTTTCCAGTCCAGGAATCAAACATGTGTCCCTGAAGTGGAAGCCTGGAATCCTAGCCACTGGACTGCCAATCAATTTCAATCACCTCATTTCTTAATCCATGGCTTTAGTTTCTATTATGGTATTAAAAAGTGCTTCTCAGGTGGTGCTAGTGATAAAGAACTGCCTATCAATGCAGGAGAAGTAGGAGATGCAGGTTCAATCCCTGGGTCAGGAAGATCCCCTGGAGAGGTGAATGGCTACCCACTCCAGTATTCTTGCCTGGAGAATCCCGTGGACAGAGGAGCCTGGTGAACTATATAGTCCAAGGGGTCAAAAAGAGTCAGATATGACTAAAGTGACTTAGCATGCATGCACACAGATGGTATTAAAATAGAGGAAATGGAATGTGAGAGTCTCGAATATTACTTCTCTCATCTAAATGGCAAGATATATATTTTTTCATAACTAATTGTATTGTCTTTGCCTCAAGATAAAAATGTACTATTTATTTATGAGTTCTAACAGTTGTCAGTGTTGAGGACTGGAGAGGTGAAAGCCCTGTAGACTTGTAAACAACTGGTATCCTTTCTTTCATTAAACCCTGAATAATGCCTGTGGCACATGTTTTATTTGTAGCAGCTTGCAGATGCCAATCTCTGGGTGAGTGAGGAAAGCCTTGGACCCACAAGGACAAATAGACTTCCTGTTCTGGGTCACTGACTAAAATTTGATCTCTTTTTTCTGTTCTGCTTGCCTATCCCAAGGTGTCTGTGTGGAAAACGAGTCTTGGCTCATAGAGTCTAGAATCTTCATGGAGTGTGCCTCCTGCTGTAGCTCTGTCTTATTATTCTACCTCAGAAGACCTCAGTATCTCTTGGCAGAACATGGCCATTTCGTGTTTTGTAGGGGAGGGTATTATTTCACCTGGGCATTTATTTTTGGTGGAGCATCCAATTGCATCTAGCTTGTGGTGTTGGCCTCATGTAATATTGCTAGAGAGACATTTCAATCCAGGGAAGGAATAAGCCTACAGAGGCTACCTTCTCTTGCTAGGACAGAAATTGGGAAACACTGAGTTTGGATGGGCTTTTCTCTTGGATGAGGAGAGACGAGATGTTGTACCTAGCTGTCTTTGCATCTGCAACCAGTCTACTTTCTCCTTAACATTTTATATCTTTCCTTTAATTGTTTCTTATACCATTTTCTTGATTTATAAATTGACTAGCATGTGAGAGCTAGGAAAATGGATATATGTAATAGATTTGGTCTAATCATTATTTTTTAATTTTAAATAGCTTCTTTTAAGTCAGATATTTTAAATGCATTGTGCATTGTATAAAAATTACTAGTACTATATGAAATACTTGTTTTTCTTATTTCTGTAGTGAAATATACTGTTTTAAAAAATACTTTCTTCAAAATAGACAGTATTTTTCTTAGACAGTCTTCCTGTGCTCAATATTTAAATACAGGTACTCCAAAAAGAATTGTTTTTGTCTATTTCCTGAAATCATGCTACATTTTATCTCCTGATTTGCTATATATTTTGCTCAGTTTTTAACTATTATCACAGTTTGTAATAATTTAGGGACACTTTTTTTTTCTGATCCTCAATCTTATATTTACAGTCTGTTGTCAGACATAGTTACATGAATGTATCAAGAATTTGACAAAAACAAATGCTTACTATTTCATTCAACAGCTGTCCAACTGCTAGTGTTTCCTCTAATATTTCCTAATGTAAATTCTCAAGATCAAGACCTGAATAATGTTCTTTGTCTTTTGGTTGCTACTTCTAAAAATTCCCTATTGAAGTTTATTCACTGGAACAAGCTAGGCCATCATTACCTTGCTCATAGAATATTAGGACAGTATCTTCCTCACTGTTCTTCTTATAACCACTCTCATCCTCTTATAAGTCTTTCATCATTCTACCACCACAGCTAAACATAAAATATTTTTCCATGGAAACTGAACTAGTCTCAAATCCCTATACATGACTCAACTCTTCCTGTCTTTACACTATACTCAAATTATTTCTAGGTCATTTCTAGTTTCATGCATATTTATTTATAATATATTATTATATTTAAATATAAATATATTGTGGCAGCTCAACAACATTAGATATTATAATGAAAATATTACTTTCCCAAACCTCCTGTCTAAATGCCAACTCTTCATCTGAATAGATGAGCCATTCCTAACACAAGCACAGTTTAATTCATGTTTGGGAAAATGGAAAAGTAGTGGTCTCCTACTTAAGAAGCTTAAGCTTATATTTTGTTAAATATACATATATATAATTTTATTCAAGATTAAAGTATTACTATCACATTCTGCTAAATATAATAAGGAAGAAAAATAAGAAAAATTGAGTTTTTTACATAAATAAATGTCAACTTTTCATACAAGTGGTTTTTATGCAATTAAAGAAAATTTAGATCAAGAATGAAAGAAATGAAACTAATTTTTACTATTCTGATACATGAATAAAAAGGTGATTTACTGTTAACATGTTTTATTTAGTACCTCTATATTGGTACAAGTGAACATGATATATAATTCAGAAGGAACAAACTGTTAATTTAATTTTTTTTTCTTAAAAGATTATATTGTTCCTAACTTTTTCTACTTCCTTTTAAGACAGTTTGCAAAATGGAAGCATATATATTTATGTATTTTGCTCTCTTATTTTGTTTACACCTATGGCATCAAATGTTACAAAGTGTTTTTGTCTTATTTCTTAAAATAAAAATCTTGTGAATTGTTCCATATCAGTAAATGTAGGGCTAGCTTTATTTTCATCAATTTGATATTAAGTTTGGTTATATATATTTTATATATCTAATACATACACCTATATATATATATATTTATATTTTGTACATTATGCTGGAAATATAGGTTTAAATGTAATTTTGATATTGCATACAACAATGCATTGACTACTCCATCAACACTGAGAATAGTCTGAAAGTTTTCTCTACTTTCAAACTGAAAATTTATCATGCCACAGTTTTGTGGATGCCCCCAAATGATATGAGACACTTCATATTTTGTCCTCATAAAGAAAAGTACATCATCCAAAGGCAGCATATAGTACTTGCTTTGATTCCTGGTGCCCCAGTTTCCACTGGGTGATGTGACAAGATCCAGGTGATACGTGCACAGTAAGTACATAGTGTAAAAAGAGGAACTCTGAGTTTAGAAAACCCAGGGCAGTAAGTCCTCCAGCCAGGCTTTGTCCCAGGGGGAGGCATCATCTTTATTATACTGAGCAATAAACAAAACTGATGCTTGCTCTGAACAGAACATTATCTTTATTTTCCAAAGATATTCAGTACACTAACTTCCTTAAAGAGATAGTCTAGTCTATCAGTGATAGCTCACAAGACATGTGGAAATGTGAAAGACTTATTGAGGATTGCTTCCCAATATGTCTTTATTCAAATGTCACATATGTGTTTTTAACTGGAGGATACATTTCCAATAACAAAATTGCTGAGCTTTTTTTGAAGCATTTTTAATTCGGACCAACATTTCAAACCATTCTATAGCAATGTGGAGTTTCCAGTTTCTCCAGCAATATTGAACAGTGTCTACTTTGTGAAACCCACTCCAACTCAATGATTTATCAAAAATATTTAAAAATTATTTAGCTATAATTAACATATATTAGTTTGAGATGTGTAACATAATGATCCAATATTTGTATATACTGTGAAATGTTCACCAAAATAAGTCTAGTTGACATCCATCACTATACATTGCTACAAACTTTTATGCCTATGATGAAAACTTCTAAGAATTACTCTCTTTAAAACTTTCAAATGTATAATACAACATTATTAACTATAATCATCATACTGCACATTATATCCCCATGACATACTCATTTGTATAGCTAGACGTTTGTACCTTTTGACTCCTTTCACTCATTTCACGTATCCCTCTAGCTTATAGAGCAGTAGTCTGCTCTATCTGTGAATTCATTTTTATTTTCTTAGTTTTATCTTTTTTAATATTTAATATATAATATATAAGTGAGATCATACAGTATTTGTCTTTCTCTGCTTGACTTATTTCACTTATAATAGTGCCCTCCAGATATGGTAGTTCTATTTTTAATTTTTTTGAGAAACCACCATATGGTTTTTCACAGTGGTTGCACCAATTTACATTCCCAATAACAGTGCACAAGATTTCCCTTTTCTCCAAGTCCTTCTCAACAGCTATTTCTTGCCTTTTCCATAATAATCATTCTGACAGGTGTGAAGTAGTATCTGATTGTGGTTTTGATTTACCTTTCCCATATGATCAATAGCATTGAGCACTTTCTCATATTACCTCTTATATTTATATCTTCTATGGAAAATACGTATTCAGATCCTTTGCATATTTTTAATCAGATTTTTTTTTTTTTTGCTACTGAGTTGCCCAAATGTTTTTAATATATTTTGAATATTAACCACTAATCAGATATAAAATTTGAAAATATTTTAGCACATTTGGTAGGTGGCCCTTTTATTTTGTTGATTATTTCCTTTGCTATGCAGAAACTTTATAGTTTGATGTAGTCCACTTGTAATTTTTGCTTAAACTTTTTAATATTTTTACATTTTATGGATGAAATACTATTTCCATAATGTTAAGGAAGAAAATGATTTGCTTTGAATAGCTAGTATGAACTATAAATTATTTTAGTGTAACTATCTGAGATTATTCTTATTTATCATCACTTATAAATGTATGCAAATTTTCTGGGAAGCCTTGGGCACACGGAGCAGTGTTTCAATGATACTTATACTGATCAAATTTTTGTAGAAACTTCAAAATTTATACCTTCCCTTTAACTTATGGATTATAAGAATGCAATTGAAATAGCATATTACTGAATTCTACCTTGGTAGAATGAATATCCATAACTTTTCTTAGCAAAAAGATGGCATTTTGTCCTTCTGTTTTATTTTTTATAAATATATTTATTGTATTCTATTATACATGCCTTTCATTATCATTGATTGCCTTATTGCACTATTTAGAACCTTGAGTACAATACAAGGCTGAACAGAAGAGATAAGAGTGTGTATCTCCAGGCCTGATTGCCGATCCCAAGTTGTAAAATATTCATGCTTTCACCATTAAAAATCTTAGCTGAAATCATTAGTTTCATTAGTGTCTTCTTTCAGTTGAAAAGGTGGTTTACTTCCTTCTTGGTTTAACTAAAGTTTTATTTATTCATGAATATATATTTAATTGTATCAAATAGTTCATCTTTTGAGATAACCATATATTTTTAATGTTTATGAGCAAATATATTGGTTGATTTTCCATTATTGGATCAAATTACATTTCTGGAATGAAACACATTTGGTCATGTGGCATTAAATGTATTATTTCTTTTTATTGGATGTATTAATTAAAATTTTGTTGAAAAAGTGTGTATCTTATATTCATAAAAGATACCTAGGTATAGATTTATTTGTAATATCTAGGTCTGACCATGGACTGAGAGTAAAGTTAATCACACATTATGTAGTGAGAAACTTTTCAGTCATTTCAGTTCAGTTCAGCCGCTCAGTCATGTCTGACTCCAGAACCTCATGGACTGTACCACGCCAGGCCTCCCTGTCCATCACCAACTCCCAGAGTTTACTCAAACTCATGTCCATTGAGTCGGTGATGCCAGTCAATATCTCATCCTATGTAGTCCCCTTCTCCTACCACTTCAGCATCAGGGTCTTTTCAAATGTGTCAGTACTTCTCATTAGGTGGCCAAAGAATTAGTTTCAGCTTCAGCATCAGTCCTTCCAATGAACACTCAGGACTGATTTCATTTAGGATGGACTAGTTGGATTTCCTTGCAGTCCAAGGGACTCTCAAGGGTCTTCTCCAACACTGCAGTTCAAAAGCATCAATTCTTTGGAGCTCAGCTTTCTTTATAGTCCAATTTGCACACCCATACATGACGACTGGAAAAACCATAGCATGGACTAGACAGACCTTTTTTGGCAAAGTAATGTCTCTGCTTTTTAACATGCTATCTTGGTTGGTCATAACTTTCCTTCCAAGGAGTAAGCGTCTTTTAATTTCATGGCTGCAGTCACCATCTTCAGTGATTTTGGAGTCCAGAAAAATAAAGTCAGCCACTGTTTCCAGTTTCCCCATCTATTATTTGCCATGAAGTGATGGGACCAGATGCGATGATCTTAGTTTTCCAAATGTTGAATTTTAAGCCAACTTTTTCACTCTCCTCTTTCACTTTCATCAGAGGCTCTTTAGTTTTTCTTTGCTTTCTGCCATAAGGGTGGTGTCATCTGCATATTTGAGATTATTGATATTCCTCCCAGCAATCTTGATTCCAGCTTGTGCTTCACCAGTCCAGTGTTTCTCATGATGTACTCTGCGTTTAAGTTAAATAAGCAGGGTGACAATATACAGCCTTGATGTACTCCTTTTCCTATTTGGAACCAGTTTGTTGTTCCATGTCCAGTTCTAACTGTTTCTTCCTGACTGCATACAGATGTCTCAAGAGGCAGGTCTGGTGGTCAGGTATTCCCATCTCTTTCAGAATTTTCCACAGTTTATTGTGATCCACATAATCAAAGGCTTTGGCATAATCAATCAAGCAGAAATAGATGTTTTTCTGGAACTCTCTTGCTTTTTGATGATCCAGTGGATGTTGGCAATCTGATCTCTTGTTCCTCTGCCTTTTCTAAAACCAGCTTGAACATCTGGAAGTTCATGGTTCATGTATTGCTGAAGCCTGGCTCAGAGAATTTTGAGCATTACTCTAGTAGCATGTGAGATGAGTGCAACTGTGTGGTCGTTTAAGCATTCTTTGGCATTTCCTTTCTTTGGGATTGGAATGAAAGCTGACCTTTTCCTGTCCTGTGGTCACTGCTGAGTTTTCCAAATTTGTTGCCATATTGAGTGCAACAATTTAATGGCATCATCTTTTAGGATTTGAAATAGCTCAACTGGAATTCCATCACCTCCACTAGCTTTGTTCATAGTGATGTTTCCTACGGCCCACTTGACTTCACATTCTAGGATGTCTGGTTCTAGGTGAATGATCACACCATTGTGATGATTTGATCTTGAAGATCTTTTTTGTGCAGTTCTGTGTATTCTTGCCACCTCTTTTTAATATGTTCTGCTTCTGTTATGTCCATACCATTTCTGTCCTTTATTGAGCCCATCTTTGCATGAAATGTTCCCTTGGTATCTCTAATTTTCTTGAAGAGATCTCTAGTCTCTCTCACTCTATTGTTTTCCTCTATTTCTTTGCAAGAAGAAAATTTTACTCTTTGTTTATTTTCACATAAAATTGCAATTTAGTTCTTCCTTAAACTTTTCATAGAATTCACCAGGAAAGCCTACTGAGACCAGAGTTTCCATTTTATGGGAAAATGTTTAAACAAAAATTCATTGTCTTAGTAAATACAGAGTCATTCTTGTTATTCTCAAAGGAGTTTCAGTATCTTTCCAACAAATATCGTTGTTTCATTGAAGTAGTCAAATATACTGGCATCGAATGTGTATGTTACCTGCTCAGTCACTCAGTCATGTCCAACTCTTTGCAGCCACGTGGACTGTAGCCTGCCAGGCTTCTCTGACCAGGCATTATCCAGGTAAGAATACTGGAATGGGTTGCCATTTCCCACTCCAGGGGATCTTCTCAACATGGGGATCAAACCCACATCTCTTGCATCTCCTGCATTGGCGAGTGGATTCTTTACCACTATGCCACATGAGAAGCCATGCTGTGTGTGTGTTTGATTGTGTGTGTGTGTGTGTGTGTGTGTGTGTGTGTGTGTGTGTGTGACTGGCAGAGGAGATCTGAATATTTTATTTTTACAGAGGGACAAATAGAGTGAGTCAGTCTAAGAAAAAATAACATTTTTCCAGATTTTTGATTTGTGCTTGTGGGTTTGAAAAACAGTTGCATCCCTTTCATAAATGTCTTAAGTTCCTCTTTCTATTTACATAAGTTTCTTGTATTGAACATAGCTAGTTTTTTGCTTGTTTTGGCAAAGATATGAAATGTAATTCAACAATAAATGCTATAACATAGAGGAGAGAAGAAGTAGTTTAAGACATTTCACAATGGTTGAAGAAAAATGGTTTTTCCATTAAGAAAAATATAAATATATCTTAATATATAATGTGGCAATTATATAGCAAATTTTAAAGCTTACTGCCAATATAGGAGAGTGTTTGGGTCACTGATTTATTTCAGTAAAGGAGAAAAGTACAGATGCTTTGGACCTTCGTTCAGAGCTCAATTAACTTTGAAAGATTCGAAAGTAATTTACAAGGCCATACAAGTATTTAATGAATCAAGTGCCAAGGGAGGTGAAAGTGCTTGAGCAAGTGATAATAATAAACCTCCCCCTTTTTGACCCACAAATCATGGATGACTTTCCATAGCCTGGTAAGTAGGAAAACAGGTTTTTCATGCTTAGGATGAAGTAAATCAAATAAACATAAGGAAAATAAGGGTACTCTTTATAAAGTAAACAAACAGAACTTAAATATAATAAATACATTTTGATAATTAAAGTTATTATTCATCAAACACCTTTGCCCTGGAATTCCTTTATATCTTTGTAGACTATGAAATTGTTGAAGGATCAGTTTTCTTTCTTTCTTTCTTTCTTTCTTTTTTTTCCTGTAGCTCTACCTCCTCCCAGAAAGTTTGAATGTCTGTCAAAAAATTACTTGTTTCTATTATTTTGATGCTTTTTTTAGGTGGCTTGACAATAGTATCCTACTGACTTAGGGTCATTTAAACAAATCATGTGTGTTCTCTCTCTTCTCTGCTTGGTTTTTACTAAAATCCTCTACAGTCTTATTATGAAAATAATTTTACAAAGGCCACTTTTACTACATGCTGTGAGAGCATCCCAGTATGAATACTCATGAGCCCATATACCACAGTTTTCATGTTATCTAAAGTTTTCTAACATTTTGCATATTGCAATTGCTTGTAATACTGATAACTTGTGCTGCTAAAAGCCACTTTTACTAGAATATATAATAGGAGAATAAGAGTGAATTTTTAAATTCTAACATAGTACATTAGTTGATATACTAAACACTAGTTAGAATTAAAAATTATTTGAAAATTGCCTACATTGACATATATAACAGAAAATAAGCAGACTTTTTCCCACAATAATACATAATTAATGAATTAATCAATAGTTATGTGTACGGTCAAAGAGCTCCATATATTTTGAGTCTTATTTAGAAATAATCAAATGTATGTCTAAGTAATTGATAGTAGGAATCCAATGCTTCATCTTAAAATTGAAATAATGCATCAGAAGAGCTATTCAAATCATATTAAATACACATATATTTTACAAAAGATTTAACTTTGCTAATTCAGTCCTATACCATAATTATTTCTAAGTCCTTTTAGCATTGTGCTATCCAAGTGCATAACATTTAATCACAAAAAAAGCATGAAAGAATCTTCATAACTTACTAGTGTGCAATCTCACATAGCCAATATGTAATTTACCTTTAGAATTTAAGTATTCTAGACCCAAATTACCTATTACCTTGCAGTTAAAAATATCTAGCTTATCATATTGTGTCCAAGATTATTAAAATCGCTAAATATTTATCAACTTAACTGAAATTGAAGTGATCTCTACATTAAAAAAAAATCCTTATAGTTCAAGAAATCTTCCTATCTAGTATCAGAATCAACTCCCTTTGAAATTCTTTCCTTCATGTTTCACTTCACCTGCATAGATTTTTTTTTTCTTTTTGTTAATTACACTTTTCAGCTAAAATAATATGAATTTTACAGTACCATTGACCTGTTATTTTATTGCCCTTCAGTCAAACTTAGGCACGTTAAAAACACACTTCTTTGTTAATCTGTAGTTAATGAAAAAAGCTGCAAAATGGCCAAAAATCCAAAAAGTAATATGGGATTCCTATGTGTTCTATCCATAATTCAATGAAGCATCAACATACATAAATAAGAAGTATATGATTAGAATCATCAAAAGTATATAAATGGGAGATATTTACAGTTTCCTTTAAAATAATGAAACAGAATATTGCTTCTTTAGAAGACATTTCATTTGAGGAAAATTTAAAAATTTTGTCTATGTTATAGACTATAGAAAATAAAGTCTATATTATAAAGTTAAGGAAAATTAGTATTTAATTCTTGTTAGATTTGTAATATCAAACTAGAAACTTCACTGAATAAGTGAATCAATTAAAACAGGTTTGAACACAATATTTTTATAAGAAAGCTGAAATTACATATATTTTTTAATAAAACTTTCTTTTTGATGTATCTCCAAATGAGACCTCAGAGGCTTATTTCAGCAGTTGAGGCCCATTCTTTTCATTAACATTCATAAATCATCAGTTATTAAAAATCTAAGCTTGCTATTAATACCTTGCAATTTAATTCACAAGTATGAAATTTTCTCACATTTGAAGAGCTGCATGTATGAAATCTCAAGTTCTTTAAGCAATGGCTTTAGGGCTTTATTATATTATTAACATATTTATTGGTAGGTATTTATAGCTAAAGTTTTATATCTGTTAGCTGCATATATGAATATAACTGTAACACTAATTATCACTGTTAAATGTTTCTTTTATTGAGCTTGTAGATAATTACACTGAGAGTTAACTTAAACAAAATATCTTAACCAAACTGGTAAAAGGAAATTTGGCTGTAAGACCCTAGTAGTAAATTACTCAGTGTTTAATTTAGAGACCCGAATTGAATCTTTGACATGTTTGATGACTGCTAGTCATATTTTATGTAGATAAATGCAATAACCTTTTCCAAGACTTGGGCAGTAAATAAAAGAGGCACTGATTTTATTGACAGTCCATGAGATGTGTTCTTACACATGTCAGTTTCTAGAAAACCTGTTTATTAAAAATGTGTAAGGTAGTATGTAGATAATCACATTGGGAAACAAAATTTGCTTAAGATTATGAAGACCAGTGTTTATTTATTTTTGCATTGCGCAGTCACTTTTTGAAATCTATTTTTATTTTTTGTCTTCTCCGGGTCTTTGTTGCTGCATTCAGGCTTCCTCTAGTTACAGAGAGCAGGGACTACTCTCTAGTTGTGATGCATGGGCTTCTCATTGTGGTGACTTCTCTTATTGTGGACTACCAGCTGTAGGTGTGCAAGCTTCAGCAGTTGTGACATGGGGTCCCAGGTGCTCTGTGGCATGTGGGATGTTAATTCCCCATCTGGGACTGAAGGCATGTTCCCTGCATTGGCAGGCAGATTCTTAACCCCTGGACTACCAGAAAAGTCCTATGCAATAAATTTTTGATTTCTACACTTCACGTCATTAGCTACCGTATTTTATTTTTGATGTTGGAAAATAGAATATACATGTCACAAGACAGATAATAAACCAAGTCATTTTTAGCTATTATAGTGAGAAATGTTTGGGGAATTCCCTGGTGATCCAGTGGGTAGGACTCACACTTTTACTGACTAGGGCACAAATTCATTCCCTGGTTAGGGAGTTAAGACCTTGCAGGCTGCATGATGAAGGCAAAAAGTAAAGAAAAAAAAAAAAAGAAATTAGAAACATATCTATAGTAAGTAAACACTACTTGTTTAATAGTTTGTAATAAATAGAAGGTATCCTTATGCTTAGTATGTTAGACATTTAAAAGCAATGAGAGAAGTATAATTATGATATTACCAAGGTGTCTGATGTATGAGAATCTAAATCCATATCAAGGTGAATATATAGTTTTATGGGTAAACCAGTATAAGGGGAAAAATTAGTGCCTTGTTGATAGATTTGTTTAAATACTCCTGACAGAATTGTATACCAAATCACTGCTTAAAATGCTTTTAATGATACTGGTAATCTGGGGAGGAAAATAAAGCAATCAAAATTACTGTTGTGAGGTATATGTTTTTTTAAAGATCCTTATCTTACATCAGTACTTCACTTTGCATTTGAAAATATGACTCACATGTACAAAATATTTTTAAATAGAAAAAATGTTCAAATGTATAGCAATTACCATCAGCACTGAACATGAGTCTCAATATATTGTAGATGTTACAATTTAAAGCTCTACAAATTACATGATAGATTATATAATAAATAAAAATAATTGCTAGGAAATAAATTTACATGGAGACAAAGCTACATTTTCTAATTACTAGGTGAAATAAACTGCCTATTTTATTTCTTCAAATTCATTTGACAATTTTGCTAGTGTTCTGGGAGATATAAGTCTCTTGTCTTTTACTCTGGATTAGTCTACAATAAGCAGAATTGTAGCTAAATTTCATGTTATATTTTATTTAATTTAACTATTAGTAAAGTAAGAGATGATCAATTACTGTTTATTATACATAGATATTTGAGTTTTATAAATATGCTCAATATTGGCTTTTCATATAGTAGTTATTAATGTCATTTTCTTCCTTTTACTGGAAATTAGATGAGAAGGCCTGTATGATTATATGTATGATTCCATTAAGGCTATTATAACAAAATACCACAGATTGAGTAGTTTATAAACTGTAGACATTTATTTCTCACACTTCTCAAAACTCAAAGTCTGAAATAAGGATACCAGTTTGGTCCATTAAGGGTCCTGTTCCAGGTTGCAGACTTTCTGTACCCTCCGTGTGGTAGAAGTGACTGTGTTGTTTTCTGGGATCTCTTCTAAAAGAGCATTCACTCACTTTCATGACTTAGCAGTAGTAGTGAAAGTGGTAGTTGCTCAGTCATGTCTGACTCTTTGAGACCCCATGGACTATAAGCTGCCAGGCTCCTCTGTTCATGGGGTTTTCCAGCAGGAATAGTAGAGTGGGTGGTCATTCCCTTCTCCAGGGGATCTTCCTGGCCCAAGGATCGAGCCTGGGTCTCTTGGATTGTGGGCAGATTCTTTACCATCTCAGGCACCATGGAAAGCCCCTTCATTACTTAAGCATCTCTCAAAGGCTCTACTTCTTAATATTATCACCGCTACTTTTTGTAATCATCTCCTTTATAACAAGGTTAAAGCGTCTGCCCGCAATGCAGGAGACCTGAGTTTGATCTCTGGGTTGGGAAGATCCCCTGGAGAAGTAAATGACAACCCACTCCAGTATTGTTGCCTGGAGAATCCTGTGGACGGAGGAGCCTGGTGGGGTACAGTCCACAGGGTCGCAAAGAGTCAGACATGGCTGAGCAATTTCACTTTCACTTTCCTTTATAACATTAGGATTTAAATATAAATGAATTCAGGAGGAAACACATTCAGACATTCACATCATAGAAGTGGCTTAAATAAAGCACTTAGTCATTTAGTATGCACGTGTCCAACTCTTTGCTATCCCTTAGACTTTAGCCTGCCAGGCTCCTCTGTCCATGGAATTCTCTAGGCAAGAAAACTGGAGTGGGTAGTCATTCCTTTCTCCAGGGTATCTTCCCAACCCAGGGATCAAACCTGGGTCTCCTGCATTGCAGGCAGATTCTTTACCATCTAAATTACCAGATAGTTATACTTTATCAATCCAAATTTAGATAGGTTTAACAGATGATTACTCATAAGCGGTTCCAATAATAGATAATCTAAATGTCCAATTTAATTGAACAATAACTTGTGAAGTGTCATAACACAGTTTATAAGCATGTTGAGCAGAACAATGGTCAAATATCACAAATTACAGCTCTTCTTACCAATATAATCTGTTGTTTATGCTGTTATTTTCACTCCTAGCAGCATTTTTAAAGCACTAATCCATAATATAATAAAGAAAAATAGTAAGTTTCATATCAGGCTGGCACTTTAGATGATGAAATCCCTACTAAAATATTCAGAATAATTGGCATTTAAAGTTACTTGCTTAAAAGTATCACCAGGATATTTAAACTAGTTCCACATAGTTATTGATAAGAAATACAGAAATGGCATTTTCCTGCTAATGACTATTTCAAATATGGAGATGCAACACATGTGGTTTAAGATGAACACATTTACAGCATTGTAGATAGGAATTAACTTAAAAATAAGAAATACATTTTTATTTTTCAAACATTTAAAATTTATCTTTTGTATCTGGATAAAATTTCAAATCAAGAACTTGAGTGAAATTCACATTTATCAACTAATTTCCATAAAACTGTTTGTATTTCACACAGTGTGAATCACAATGATTCGCATATTGCACAACTTACTTTCAGGGATAGTAATATCATGCATCCAACAGTGTGCATTTATTTAAGCTGAAATTGAGAAGATTTAAAAACAATTTGTTTTAGAATCACATGCACAGTTTCAGTATTGAAAACTTTTATTCATAGGAAAATGTATACTTCATAGGGCCCCTGCTTTAAATATAGAAAGAAAAATTCAGAAACCAGATGTAGGCAGTCCCAAGATGGTTGAGGAATAGGACGGGGAGACCACTTTCTCCCCCACAAATTTATTGAAAGGTCATTCGAACACAGCAAATTCCACAAAACAACTTCTGAATGCTGGCAGAGGACACCAGACACCTAGAAAGGCAGCCCATTGTCTTCAAAAGGAGGTGGGGCAAAATATAAAAGATAAAAACAGAGATAAAAGAGTTAGGGATGGAGACCCATCCTGGGGAGGGAATCGTGAAAGAGAAGTTTCCAAACACAAGGAAACCCTCTCACCGGCGGGTCAGTGGGGAGTTTTGGAATCTCAGAGGGCAACATAACCAGGAGGAAAAAATGAATAGATAAAACCCATAGATAATGCACCTAGCCTCAACTCCTAGCAGAGAAGTAGCCAAGACACCTGCACCCACCATCAGCAAGTGGGGGCTGAACAGGAAGGCACAGGTTACATTGCTTAGGGTAAGGACCAAGTCTGAAAGCCCTGAGGACAATCTGAGGGAGCTAGCCTGAGACAGCAACCCAAACTGTGGGATAGCCAGATAGGAAAAAAAAAGAGAGAGAGAGAGAGAGAGAGAACCTTCCCATGAAAAGCTCTAACCTAAGGCACTGCCGGGCCACTCACAGAAAAAAAGGACTGAGCAAATACCAGAGGTGAGCTAGCCAGCTGTGGACTGGTCCATCCCCCACCGGAGGCAGAGAGGCCGGCAGGTGACAGCCAGAGCTGGAGGAAGAGGGGCAATCATGGCCCCAGAGACGGCATCCTCCACCAAACTGTGAGCAGGCCCCCAGTTGCTAACCAAGTCATCCTGGGATCCTGGATGGTTGACATCTGCCAGGAAGGTCGCAGCCAGAGATCAGCTCCCTAGAGGAGACACACAGCCCACCTGAGATGGAGCTACCGCTGCCCACCCAGGAAACCGAATGGCTGGGACAGGGGAGGTGATAAGACACACCGCCCTCATCACCAAGAGAGTGTGCTCAACAAGCACTGGGTCACCTGAGCTGCTCGGACCTGGGAAGGGCACAAAACGCAGGCCCAACCGAGTCTGTGCCTTTGTGGAGTACCCGAGAATCTAACCTGAGTGGCTTAGACCTGGGAAGTACAAGTAACCCAGGGCCCACTTTAGACAGTTCCCCTGCAGAGCAACCTGGAGCCTGAGCAGTGTAGACCGGGAAAACACACACTCTGTGTGTGTGTGTTTCGGGGGGGGCGGTAAACCCAGTGTGGCCCAAACACCGCGAGCACTCCCCACACATGCCAGTGATATTTGTTTGCGGTGTTCCTCCCATCCCAAAGCACAGCTGAACAAGTGAGCCTAAATAAGTGACCACCTCTGCTGCCTTGTGTCAGGGCAGCAATTAGACACTGAAGAGACTTGCGGACAGAAGAAGCAAAAATGAACAGAAGGAACCACTTTGTAAGTCACAGGTGCAACAAATTAAAACCCTGTAGTTAGCGTCAACTACATAGGAAGGGGCCTATAGACCTTGAGAAGACGTATAAGCTGGAACAAGGAACTATCTGAAACTGAACTGACCCCACACTGCTTGCAACAGCTCCAGAGAAATTCCTAGATATAGTTTACTATTATCATTTTTTTTTAATTTTTATTTTTTAAATCCTTCATAGCTCCTTTAATTTTCATTTTTATAACCTACTATTACCTTGCCAAAAAAAAGACCTTATTTTATAATCAAATTTCATATATTTTTAAAAATAATTTTGTGATTTTCTTTCTTTTTTTTTTTAATATTGTATTTTTGAGAGTCTAACATCTACTCTAGATTTTTAACCTTTGCTTTTTGGTATTTGTTGTCACTTTTGCACCTTTAAGAATCCAATCTACAGTACTCATTTTTACTTAGGAGTGTGATTACTGGCTTGATTGCCCTCTCTCCCTTTTGACTCTCCTTTTTCTCCCCCAGGTCACCTCTATCTGCTCCCTCCCCCTTCTCTTATCTACTCAACTCTGTGAATCTCTTTGGGTATTCAGGCGGTGGAGAAGACTTAGGGAACTCATTACTGCCTAGATCTGTCTCTCTCCTTTTGATGGCCCCTCTTCTCCTCCTGGGCCCCTCTATGTCCTTTCATCTGCTTCTCTTCTCTGTGTAACTCTGTAAACCTCTCTGGGTGTTCCAGGCTGTGAAGAGCACATAGGGAACTGATTATTGGCTAGATTGCCCTCTCCCCTTTGGATTCCCCCTCTTCTCCTCATGGTCACCTCTATCTCCCTCTTCCCTCTTCTCTTCCCCATGTAACTCTGTGATCCTCTCTGGGTGTCCCTCACTGTGGAGAATTTTTTGCCATTAACCTAGATGTTTTAATCATCAGTGTGGTATGGATGGAGAAGTCTTGAGACTACTGTAAGAATAAGACTGAAAACCAGAGGCAGGAGGCTTAAATCCAAGACTTGAGAATACCAGAAAACTCCTGACTCCAGGGAACATTAATTGACAAGAGCTCATCCAAAAGCCTCCATACCTACACTGAAACCAAGCTCCACCCAAGAGCCAACAAGTTCCAGAGCAAAACATACTATGCTAATTCTCCAGCGACACAGGAACATAGTCCTGCACATTAATATACAGGCTGCCCAAAGTCACACCAAATCCTTAGACACCTCAAAACTCACTACTTGACACTTCATTGCACTCCAGAGAGAAGAGATCCAGCTCCACCCACGAGAACACCAACACAAATCTCCCTAATCAGGAAACCTTGACAAGTCACTCATCCAACCCCACCAACAGGGAGGAACCTCCAAAATAAAGAGGAACCACAAACTTCCAGCATACAGAAAGGCAACACCAAACATAACAATCTAAACAAGATGAAAAAGCAAAGAAATATTCAGCAGGTAAAGGAACATGATAAATGCCAACCAAACCAAACCAAAGAGGAGGTGATAGGGAGTCTACCTGAAAAGAATTCAGAATAATGTCAGTAAAAATGATCCAAAATCTTGAAAACAAAACGTAGTTACAGATAAATAGTCTGGAGACAAGGATTGAGAAGAAACTAGAAATGTTTAACAAGGACCTAGAGAAATAAAAAAAGAGTACATAAATAATGAATAATGCAATACCTGAGATCAAAAACACTCTGGAGGGAACCAACAGTAGAATAACTGAAGATAGGATAAGTGAGGTGGAAGATAGAATGATGGAAATAAATGAAGCAGAGAGGAAAAAATAATTTAAGGAAATGAGGACAACCTCGGAGACCTCTGGGACACTGCCAAAGACTCCATCATTCATATCATAGGAGTCCCAGAAGAGGAAGACAGAAAGAAAAGCCATGAGAAAATACTTGAGGAGATAATAGTTGAAAACTTTCCTAAAAAGGGGAAGGAAATAGCCACCCAAGTCCAAGAAACCCAGAGAATCCCACAGGATAAAACCAAGGCAAAATACCCCAAGACACATATTAATCAAATTAATGAAGAACAAGCACAAAGAACAAATAATAAAGGCAGCAACAGAAAAACAACAAATAACACACAAGGGGATCCCCATAAGAATAACAACTGGCCTTTCAATAGAAACCCTTCAGGCCAGAAGGGAATGGCAGGTCATAATTAAGGTGATGAAAGAGAAAAACCTACAACCCAGATTATTATACCCAGCACGGATCTCATTCAAACATGAAGGAGAAATCAAAAGCTTTACAGACAAGCAAAAGCTGAGAGAATTCAGCACCACCAAACCAGCTCTTCAACAAATGCTAAAGGATCCTCTCTAGATGGGAAATGCAGAAAAGCTTTATAAACTCGAACCCAAAATAACAAAGTAAATGGCAATGGGATCATGCTTATTAATAATTACCTTAAATATAAATGGGCTGAATGCCCCAACCAAAAGGCAAACACTGGCTGAATGGATACAAAATCAAGACCCTTATATATGCTATCTACAAGAGACCCACCTCAAACCTAGGCACATACAGACTGAAACTGAAGGGCTGGAAGAAGATATTTCATGCAAATGGAAACCAAAAGAAAGCAGGAGTAGCAATACTCATATCAGATAAAAAAGACTTTGAAATAAATGCTGTGAAAAGACACAAAGAAAGACAATACGTAATGATCAAATGATCAATCCAAGAAGAATATATAAAAATTATAAAAACTATATGCACCCAATATAGGAGCACTTCAATATATAAGGCCAATGCTAACAAGTATGAAAGAGGAAATTAACAATAATGCAATAATAGTGGGAGAATTTAATACACCACTCACATCTATGGATAGGTCAAGCAAACAGCAAATTAGCAAGGAAACACAAATTTTAAATGAAATAATAGACCAGATAGACATAATTGATATCTATAAGACATTTCACCCCAAAACAATGAATTTAACTTTTTTCTCAAGTGCACATAGAAACGTCTCAAGGATAGATCACGTCCTGGGCCATAAATTGAGCCTTGGTAAATTAAAAAAAAAAAAAAAATCGAAATCATACCAAGCATCTCTTCTGATACAATCAGTAAGATTAGATGTCAACTACAGGGGGAAAAAAAAAGGATAAAAATACAAACAGATGAAAGCTAAATGATACGACTCTGAATAACCAACAAATCACAGAAGAAAACAAAAAAGCAATCAAAATATGCATAGAAATGATGAAAATGAAAACACAACAACCCAAAACCCACTGGACTCAGTTAAAGCAGTGCTAAGTGGAAGTTTCATAGCAATACAACTTTAAGCTTACCTCAAGTAACAAGAGAAAAGTCAAATAAATAACCTAATTCTATACCTAAGGCAACTAGAAAAACAAGAAATGAAGAACCCTAGGGTTAGTAGAAGGAAAGAAATCATAAAAATTACTGCAGGAAATAAATGAAAAAGAAACAAAGGAAACCATAGCAAAAATCAACAATGCTAAAAACCGGTTCTTTGAGAAGACTAATAAAATAGACAAACCATTAGCCACACTCATCAAGAAAAAGAGGGAAAAGAATCAACTCAACAAAATTAGAAATGAAAAATGAGAAATCACAACAGACAACACAGAAATGCAAAGGATCATAAGAGACTACTATCAGCAACTATATGCCAATAAAATGGACAACTTGGAAGAAATGGACAAATTCTTGAGAAAGAAGAGTGGAACTGGAGGAATCAACATGCCTGATTTCAGACTATACTACAAAGCTACAGTCATCAAGACAGTATGGTACTGGCACAAAGACAGAAATATAGGTCAATGAAACTAAATCAAAAGCCCGGAGATAAATCCACACAGCTAAGGACAACTTATCCTTGAAAAAGGAGGCAAGGATATACAATGGAGAGAAGAAAATCTCTTTAACAAGTGGTGCCGGGAAAACGGGTCAACCACTTGTAAAAGAATGAAACTAGAACACTTTCTAACACCAAACACAAAAATAAATTAAAAATGGATTAAAGATCTAAATGTAAGACCAGAAACCATAAAACTCTTAGAGGAAAACAGGCAAAACACTCTCCGACATAAATCACAGCAAGATCCTCTATGACCCACCTCCCAGAGTAATGGAAATAAAAGCAAAAATAAACAAATGGGACCTAATTAAACTTAAAAGCTTTTGCACAACAAAGGAAACTATCAGCAAGGTGAAAAGACAGCCTTCAGAATGGATGAAAACAACAGCAAACAAAACAACTGACAAAGATTTAATCCCAAAAATATACAAGCAACTCCTGCAGCTCAATTCCAGAAAAACGACCCAATTAAAAATTAGGCCAAAGAAATAAACAGGCATTTCTCTAAAGAAGACATACAGATGGCTAACAAAGACATAAAAAGGTGCTCAACATCACTCATTATCAGAGAAATGCAAATGGAAATCACAATGAGGTACCATCTCACACCAGTCAGAAAGGCTGCTATAAAAATGTCTGCAAACAATAAATAATGGAGAGGATGTGGAGAAAAAGGAATCCTCTTACGCTGTTGGTCACAAACTAGTTAAGCCACTACTGAGAACAGTGTGTGGATTCCTTAAAAAACTGGAAATAGAACCGCCATAAAATCCAGCAATCCCACACCTGGGTATACACTCCCAGGAAACCAGAATTGAAAGAGACACTTGTACCCCAATGTACATCACAGCACTGTTTACAATAGCCAGGAAATGGAAGCAACATAGATGTCCATTGGTAGAAGAATAGATCATAAAGCCATGGTACATATACACAATGGAATATTCCTCAGCCATTAAAAAAATGCATTTGAATCCATTCTAATGAGGTGGATGAAACTGAAGCCTACTATACAGAGTGAAGTAAGTCAGAAAGAAAACACCAATACAGTATACTAATGCATAAATATGGAATTTAGAAAGATGGTAACAATGATCCTATATGCAAGATAGCAAAAGAGACACAGATGTAACAACAGTCTTTTGGACTCTGTGGGAGAAGGTGAGGGTGGGATGATTTGAGAGGGTAGCATTGAAATGTGTAAATTATCATATGTGAAGCGGATTGCCAGTCCAGGTTTGATGCATGAGACAGGGTGCTCAGGGCTGGGCACTGGGATGACCCTGGGGGATGGATGGGGAGGGTGGGGGGGGGGGCGGGTTGTGGATGGGGATCATATGTGTGCCCATGGCTAATGCATGTCAATGTTTGGCAAAAACCACTACAATATTGTAAAGTAATTAGCCTTCAGTTAAAATAAATAAATTGATTAAGAAAAAAAAAGAAAGAAACCAGATATAAGTACTGGTAAGTACATCATGTGTCACCTCTATGAACTTGTTATTTATGTCACTAAAATTTATCCTTTTGTTACAAAAGAAAGACAAGATAGGAAGTAATGTTCTATAACATTTAAATTTAAACAAAGTTCACTGGAAATGACCATGAAATTGAGCCACAAATGATATTCTAATTCTTTAACTTTGATAAGTTTGAATTATTGCATTTCTAACAGAAATTTATAAAAGAGTAGTAGAAACAAATTTTATTTTGCCTCTGTGCATTAAGATAGTAATGAATATCAAACATTCAGATATTCATATATTTATTTATCAATACACATTTTATACATTTATTATATACAAAATATTTTTTGGCTACTATTAGGATAAAAAACTCAACTAGAATAGGGATTATAACTGAGTTTGGTAGGATATAAACCTAAGTAAGTATAATAAATAATATAAACCTAGATACAAAAGGGGAAGTATAAGTATCTTAAACAAAGC
The DNA here is from genome assembly GCF_023699985.2 of Odocoileus virginianus. NCBI lineage: Eukaryota > Metazoa > Chordata > Mammalia > Artiodactyla > Cervidae > Odocoileus > Odocoileus virginianus. The sequence continues at coordinate 22,873,238 of NC_069698.1, forward strand.
TCATTGATAGATAAAATGCTGCAGAATTTCAGAGAAAGGAGAAACATCTGTATCTGAGTGACCAAGGAAGAGTTCATATTTGAACCAGGAAGCAGAATTCTTTGCGGGGAAATGGGAAGTTGAAATTTTCAAGTCTATGAGATAATTGTTAGAAAATATATAGAAATATATTTAGAAAGTTGAATATAGTTCCCTGTACTACACAGTAAGTCCTTATTAATTATCTGTTCTATGTATAGTAGTGTGCATAGGTCAGTCCCAGTCTTCTGATTTATCCCTTCCCTCCCCTTATGTTCTGATAACCATAAGTTTGTTTTATGCATTGTAACTTTATTTTTGCTTTGCGGATGAATTCATTTTTACACTTTGTTTAGATTCCACATACAAGTAATATCATATAATATTTGTTTTTATCAGACTACATTCAGTATGACAATCTCTAGATCCATCCATGTTATGGCAAATAGCATTATTGCATTATTTTTTTATGGATGACTAATATTCCATTGTATATGTGTACCACATAATTTTCATCCACTCATTCAGTGATTGGACATTTAGGTTGTTTCCACGTCCTGACTATTGTTAACAGTGTTAATAGTGAACATTGGGGTGCGTGTATGTTTTTGAATTCTGGTTTTCTGCAGATGTATATTCAGGAGTGAAATTGCTGGCTAATTTGACATCTCTATTTTTACCTTTTTAAGGAACCTCCATACTGTTCCCGATAGTGACAGTATCAATTTACAGTCCCATCAACAATGTACTTATTGTCAAAACAGAGATAGATTCACAGGTGTAGAAAACAAATGCATGGTTACCAGTGAGAAAAACAAGGGGTGAGGAGAAGTATAAATTGGGGAATTGGAATTGGCGTATACACACTGGTGTGTTCATGCTCAGTCGTGTCCACCTCTTTGCGACTGTAGCCCACCAGTTTCCTCTGTACATAGAATTCTCCAGGCAAGCATACTGAAGTGGGTTGCCATTTCCTCCTCCAGCGGATCTTCTTGACCTAGGGATCTAACCCATGTCTCCTGTGTCTCCTGCATTGGCAAGTGGATTCTTTACCACTGTGCCACATGGGAAGTCTATGTGCATACTATTATATATAAAATATGTAGCTAATAAGGACTAACTGTATAGGACAGGGAACTCTTCTCACTATCTGTAATGACCTACATGGGAAAAGAATATAAAAAGAGTGGATATATGTATAACTGTTTTACATTTCTGTACAACAGAAATTAAAACAACATTGTAAATCATCTATATTCCAATAAGTTAGAAAAATATAAAAACAAACCTACGCTAAATGTAATGTCAGACAGAGAAAGACAAATACTGTATAATATCACTCTTATATGAGGAATGTAAAAATGTGCAACTAGTGAATGTAACAAAAAGGGAAGTGGACTCATAGATACAGAGAATAGACTAGTGGTTATGGGGAGGGGAGGGTGATGAGTGGGAGGAGGGGCAAGATAGTAGTAAGAGATTAAGAGATACACATTATTATGTATAGATATGAAGATATATTGCACAACAGAGAATATATTCAGTATTTTATAAAAATATAAATGGAGTATAAACTTTAACCCATAACCCAATACTGTACATTAACTATATCTCAATTAAAAATTGTTAAAAGGAAATATATAGAAAGTATATAGCAACAAGAAAATATTTGGCCCAGAAAATAAATACACTCCTATATTTTAATACTGGAATATATATTCTTTTTCCAGTGGATTATTAATATCTGCAGTTCCAGAACATACTTTGCAGTTTATATCCTAAAAGCATACATTTTTACAAAATAACTCATATTTTTAAAATTGACTTTAGAAAGATAAAGAATATGACATTTGCTTACTGAGAATCTAAGTCCCCTAGTATGAGTTTTGTACATTCTCTCATTGTGCATTAAAAATTATCAAAGCATGTCTGACCACAAATAGCTGGACATTTTAAAGTATTACAAATATGGCAATTTATTTTTCCTTTCAGGGCACATATTTCCTTGTTGCTATATACAGTGAGAGAAAGAGAGAGATTGCACAAAAGATTTTAATAACAATTTCACACACTTTTTACTGATGGAAAAATAATAATTGTTTTTCTTAAATGTTAAGGTTTCATAAATAAAAACAAAGATAACTGAATTTTTAGATCTACTTTTTCTATTCTATATTGAAACTGTATAGGTAAATATCTCAAATTAATTCTGTGTTTTGAGATATGAATACACACATTCATATACCTGTGTATTTATAGTACTCTGTCATTTGAATCAAGTCTTGAAGGAAAAGCAAATGGTTAATTATATCATTGCATTTCTTGAGAGATTATCCCATAATAACTTAAGTTTGTTAGTAAAACAAAATGTAAAATTCATTTTTAAATACTGTAGTCATATGAAAATCTTTGATTAGGAAGAAACATGCAGAATTTGTGGCTTTGTTTATTAACACCTTAAAAAATCCTATCTAAAAAATGTATTTACTAACTAGTAATTCTAAAAATAATTGTACTAAATTTGATCTCATGAAGAATTCATAAGATTTAATTTAACATTATTCTTGTTTTTTTGAATGCAGGTTTTTTCATGTTGGCTTATAATGAGTTTGCAAAATAAGAATAATAAACTAATACAAATTCACATTTGAAACCGAAGTTTGAAACAATGATTTTGGATAGTAAACTACAACATTTTATAACCACTTTGCAAGAGATATGATACATTTTTTTGGCTTTTTTTTTTTTTCTTTTGGTTTTCTTGTTCTGTGCCCAATCATGCACTAAATCTGAAAACATATAGCTTAGATTGATTATATTCTTTACAGCCAAAGATGGAGAAGCTCTAAATAGTCAGCAAAAACAAGACCAGGAGTGGACTGTGGCTCAGATCATGAACTCCATATTGCCAAATTCAGACTTAAACTGAAGAAAGTAGGGAAAACCACTAGACCATTCAGGTATCACCTAAACCAAATCCCTTATGACTATACAGTGGAAGTGAGAAATAGATTTAAGGGACTAGATCTGATAGACAGAGAGCCTGATGAACTATGGATGGAGGTTTGTGACATACAGGAGACAGGGATCAAGACCATCCCCAGGAAAAAGAAATGCAAAAAAGGCAAAATGGTTGTCTGACGAGGCCTTACAAATAACTGTGAAAAGAGAAGTGAAAAGCAAAGGAGAAAAAGAAAGATATTCCCATTTGAACACAGAGTTCCAAAGAATAGCCCAGAGAGATAAGAAAGCCTTCTTCAGTGATCAATGCAAAGAAATAGAAGAAAACAACAGAATGGGAAGGCTAGAGATCTCTTCAAGAAAATTAGAGATATCAAGGGAATATTTCAGGCAATGATGGGTTCAATAAAGGACAGAAATGGTATGGACATATCAGAAGCAGAACATATTAAAAAGAGGTGGCAAGAATACACAGAAGAACTGTACAAAAAAGATCTTCACGACCGAGATAATCACAATGGTGTGATCACTCACCTAGAGCCAGACATCCTGGAATGTGAAGTCAAGTGGGCCTTAGAATGCATCACTACGAACAAAGCTGGTGGATGTGATGGAATTCTAGTTGGGTTCTTTCAAATCCTGAAAGATGATGCTGTGAAAGTGCTGCACTCAACATGCCAGCAAATTTGGAAAACTCAGCAGTGGCCACAGGACTGGAAAAGGTCAGTTTTCATTACAATCCCTAAGAAAGGGAATCCCAAAGAATGCTCAAACTACCGCACAATTGCACTTATCTCACATGCTAAAAAAGTAATGCTCAAAATTCTCCAAGCCAGGTTTCAGCAATATGTGAACCAAGAACTTCCAGATGTTCAAGCTGGTTTTAGAAAAGGCAGAGGGACCAGAGATCAAATTGCCAATATCTGCTAGATCATCGAAAAAGCAAGAGAGTTCCAGAAAAACATCTATTACTGCTTTATTGACTATGCAAAAGCCTTTGACTGTGTGGAACAAAATAAACTGTGGAAAATTCTGAAGGAGATGGGAATACCAGACCACCTGACCTGCCTCTTGAGAAACCTGTATGCAGGTCAGGAAGCAACAATTACAACTGGGCATGGAACAACAGACTGGTTCCAAATAGGAAAAGGAGTACCTCGAGGCTGTATATTGTCACCCTGCTTATTTAACTTATATGCAGAGTACACCATCAGAAATGCTGGGCTGGAAGAAGCACAAGCTGGAATCAAGATTTCTGGGAGAAATATCAATAACCTCAGATATGCAGATGACACCACCCTTATGGGAGAGAGTGAAGAGGAACTGAAAAGCCTCTTGATGAAAGTGAAAGAGGAGAGTGAAAAAGTTGGCTTAAGACTTAACATTCAGAAAACTAAGATCATGGCATCTGGTCCCATCACCTCATGGGAAATAGATGGGGAGACAGTGGAAACAGTGTCAGACTTTATTTTGGGGGGCTCCAAAATCACTGCGGATGGTGACTGCAGCCATGAAATTAAAAGATGCTTATTCCTTGGAAGGAAAGTTATGACCAACCTAGATAGCATATTAAAAAACAGAGACATTACTTTGCCAACAAAGGTCCGTCTGGTCAAGGCTATGGTTTTTTCAGTGGTCATGTATGGATGTGAGAGTTGGACTCTGAAGAAAGCTGAGGGCTGAAAAATGGATGCTTTTGAACTGTGGTGTTGGAGAAGACTCTTGAGAGTCCCTTGGACTGCAAGGAGATCCTAAAGTAGATCAGTCTTGGGTGTTCATTGGAAGGACTGATGCTGAAGCTGAAACTCCAATACTTTGACCACCTCATGCGAAGAGTTGACTCATTGGAGAAGACCCTGATGCTGGGAAGGATTCAGGGCAGGAGGAGAAGGGGACTGCAGATGATGAGATGGCTGGATGGCATCACCAACTCGATGGGCATGAGTGTGAGTAATCTCCTAGAGTTTGTGATGGACAGGGAGGCCTGGCGTGCTGCAATTCATGGGGTCGTAAAGAATCGGACATGACTGAGCAACTGAACTGAACTAGTTTCCTTGGGGAGATATGTATTTAGTTTCCTTGCTATTTTATAATGATATTTAATTTTTTTATTAGCATGACCTTTTTAAGAAGCCATGAGAGAAAAAGTTACTACTTTAACATTTCTACATTAATTTTGCAACAAAAATTTCCCTTCCAAAATCAAAGATATTACTTTTTTTTCCTTCAAATCAAATTATTCTTAATATCTCCTAGGTCCTAGTCTTGAGTTCTCAGATCACTTACAAGTGTCCAAAGGACCCAGATGAAAAACACTTCACTTCCTTGTTCTGCAGTAAGAGAGTTTTTGTACTGCCTTTCTATGCTGATTAAAAATATTTTTCTTCCTACCTGATTCTATAACCTTTCTATCTTGATGACTCCTTTTTATTTTGACCTGTTGGTTTAGAGTAAAAATCATAGCTTAGGACATTTTAGTGACTTATCATCTATTCAGGAAACTACTCTGAAGCCCTATACTATGTGCACACCTGAAAGATGTTGCATAATTGCCCATTGGAGGTTTTTAAGATAATTTTGCCATTGTTTCTCACAAAAAGTCACCAATATTTGCTCACACCCACCAGCTCATCTCCAATGCCACCACTCTCCTACATGGGAGAGGGATCATACATTTATAAATATAATCACACATTTTTTATCCTTTTGTATGGATAAAATAACTTTTCGTAGTTCCTAGATTGGGGAAAAGAGCTCTAGTAATAAATGATGTAAAGAAGTCATACTATATGAAAAATTTAACATACCACCAGAAATCATCTTAAAAATCTTTAGGTGCAATCAGTCTTCTTCTCTGTAATTTTCTTAGGTTCAAAATTGATTTCTATAACTTTTTTTAGTAGACAATCAATTTTAAATGTGTGCCAATAGTAGTTGGCACAGAGTTTCATGAAATGGATGGATGCTTTCACATTTTTGGCTTAAACTCTCATTGCCCCTTTCCTAAGCTGCATTTTTCTTTTTGGTTAGAAAACCAAAAGATCTAGTTCTCAAGTTTTGTTTTGATCTTTGTATTTCTCCTCTCTTGAGGATATGGTGATGAGTTCTGTCACCTTGTAAGTGTTGAGGAAACCAAAATTAAATGATCCTTTAAGGTATGTTTCAGACTGTCTCCATGTTCCTTAGAGACTCCAGGTTCAAGGTGAAGATTCAAATTCAAAATTGTTAAAGTTTAATAACATCATAAAATACTAAAGCTAGAAGGTATAGGAAAAATAATCCTATTCTGATTCCCTTGTTTTATGTGAAAGAAAACAGTTTCAAAGTGTTAAAGCCTATCCCAAAGTCAAAGAGTTTGTTAGCAACTGAAGATGGACAAAAACCTAGACCTCCTGATCTAACATAAACTTCTGTAGCTAACTGGATATGAAAGTTTTCATACATCAAAGTAGTGATTGTGTGACAATACATCATTCTTCTTGATTAATGACCATAATGAAAGGCTTGCTTAAAACAGTAAAAGTTAATTCACCAAGCAGATTTATTGAAATCTAAAAGCTGTGATATCTTTCTGTCTGTGGTCTGCTTGTATTTCAACCACAGTCTTTTAAATCTGCTTATGTTATAGTTACCAGGTCTATAATACCTGGTTATACAGGAGGCCATGAAGAAGAAAAATCAAGAACCTCAAAGATGAGTAATTATGTTGGAAAGGATGTAGTTAGGGAAAATTCACTCATATGTTAGAGAAAACTGTGTTGTGTTCATGTATGTGTTAAATTTGTACATGCAACAAAGGAAAATTATCCTATAGGTTCATTTAGAAATATTTAAAGAATACAAAGTAAAGGGGAACTGAAAAGAAAAAAAATACTATTTAAAAATTAAATATTAATTTCAGACATTTATGGGAGCTCATTAGCATTTACTACTAGTGAGAAACGCAGCTATTTTTTTTATTAGAACTTTTTTTTTATGAGAGCCTTTATAATCACCGTCTTAATTTGGCCCATAATAACTGGGACAAAGGCAAGGAAAATTTTGTTTTCTTCATATTACTAGTGAGTCAGCTTGGTTAAATGATTTGTCCAAGATGAATAAACTAAGCTGTTTTAATCTTAGACCAGTAATCATCATATGTCAAATTAACACTTTCACTCACTTTCAGTATCAAATTATTTATAAAAATACAATGATCTGTAACACACATGGCATGATTATCTGTGTACTGTTGTTTATTGTTTGTTTCATTTCCTCTTTCACAGAAATCTTCCTTAAAAAGAAACTATTACCATTAACTCTCACAAAATTCATTTCACAATAGTACACTTCTGTCTGTAAAGTATAGCTCAAACAACCTAAGGTCCTCCATACAGTCTGAGATCCAGCATGACCTGATCTAGAACTGATCTTAGAAGCAGGAAGTATCAGTTTATACCCAGGTCTACCAAGTATGGAAGAATGTGCCAACCCTAACATGTGTTACCAATAATTTCTAAAAAGGATGATTTTATTTCATAGGCTAATCCCTGCCATATTCCAAATTGGTTTGTACTCAGAGTTCATGGTGAACATGGGGTTAGTCATGATGCATTAATCTCAGTTTACACTGTGAGTGCTTCCCCAATAGCTCCGTTGCCAAAGAATCTCCCTCTAATGCAGGAGACCCCGGTTTAACTCCTGGGTCGATTCCTGAGTCAGAAAGATCCTCTGGAGAAGGGATAGGTTACCCATTCCAGTATTCTTGGGCTTCCCTTGGGGCTCAGCTGGTAAACAAACTGCCTGCAATGTGGGAGACCTGGGTTTGATCCCTGTGTTGGGATGATGCCTTGGAGAAGGGAAAGTTTCCATTTCAGTGTTCTGGACTGGAGAATACCATGGACTGTATAGGCCAAGAGTCACAAAGACTCAGACATGACTGAGCGACTTTCACTTTCACTGTGAGTGCAAGACACTGTTTTCACTAAGATATGAACATTCACTATTTTTAATCATTCTGCCTGAGGGGGCGTGACATTGTCAAGACTCAACAAACTTTATGTCTCTGCTCTCCAATTTATTGAATCATTGTGGCTACAGATTATAGCTTCCTTTTCTATCTTACTGAGACCTAGTTTTCACTATGGAACTTGTGGTTTGAATAGTTGAGGCCCTTGACCTAGTATTAGTCCTCTCCTTTTCAGCACTTATATTCTCCAAACTACCTCCATTCCTCTAGAATATTTGTGTTTAGTATGTTCATTGAAAGTGTTGAAGTCAGTAGGGTGCATTTCTTAGGGCATAATACTTTCACAGCTTTTGCACTTATCTTTGGACTTTGGTATAGTTTTGTTTTCAGACATTAAATTTCCATCTACATTAAATCATTTATTTAAAAATCTAAGTTAATCTGTGTATCCTACCTGCAGTTTAGACCTGTCTGGTAAAACACTGAAAATATTTAGAGAATCATTACTGACCACAGTGTTACTAACCAGAAACTTAAGAACAATAAGAAAATTAGAAAATATCCAATTTCATGGGAAAATTTTTAAAAATATAGTGTATGATTAACAGCCAAAATTGATTTCATTATAATAAGGATAGTAACAATACATGGAATAACTACTTGGCTTTGCCAGAAGATGGCCACTGAGGTTTACATGCCTCAAATCTCTTAACCTTCACAATAAATTATGACATTACACAAAATAATGCTCTTCATTCCACTCTTTGCAGTCATACTAATTTATTCCTAACTCTTATGCCCCATCAAAATGTTTTATATTTGTTTGTTCTTGAAACAAAAGCCAAATTCTTTGTATTTTCTCCCTTCAATAAAGTCATCCTCCATCAAATCCATTATTGAGTAAAACTGGTTCTGCTTTCAACATGTATTTCAAATCTATCCAGTCCTTTTCTATTCTTTTTTTCCATTCCAATTCTACTGCAAGTCAACGTTATATCTGGCCAGGAATACTGCATTTGTCACTTCTTTATAGAATTACTCTTCAGAGAGTATGTCAAAATTATTTTTTACAAGGTAAATTTGGTCTTGTTTTTCCTCTGTTTTGGGGGCTTTCCTAGTGGCTCAGATGGTTAAGAATCTGCCTGCAATGTGGGAGATCCAGGTTCAATCCCTGTGTTGGGGAGATCCCCTGGAGAAGGGAATGTCTACCCATTCCAGTATTCTTGCCTGGAGAATTCCGTGGACAGAGGAGCCTGGTGGGTTACATGGGGTTACAAAGAGTTGGACACAAATGAGCAACTAACACTTTCCTCTATTCAAATCTTCCAACATATTCTCACTGAACTTCAAATAAAGTGTAAACTGTGATGTTGCCTTCCAAATCTTACAGAACTGGTATGTGTTAGTGACTGTCTTGTCCAACTCTTTGCGATCTCATGAACTATAGCCCACCAGAATGGGGTTCTTGCCTATAATAATGGTGTCACTTTATAGAACTATCCTCCAGTCACAATGGCCTTCTTCCTACTCCTCACTGTGAGTCTGTGTGTGTGTGTGTGTGTGTGTGTGTGTGTGTGTGTGTGTGTGCTCAGTTGTGTCCAACTCTTCGCAGCCTCATGGACTCTAGCCCACCAGGCTCCTGTGTACATGGGATTTGCTGGGCAAGAATATTGGAGTGGGTTGCCATTTCCTTCTCCATTCCTCACTGTGATAACAACTTTTCTCCATCACTTTCTCTTTGCTGGTTCCTTACCTGAAAAGCAATCTCCAAGCTGTCTCAATTGGCCAACAGATTCCAATTTTTAAGTTTCTGTTCAAATGTAATTTCCACAGAAAAGTTTTTCCCGAAGTAGTTCATCTAACGCTTCATTACCAACTATTATGTCTTTCTATTCCCTGTACAACATATTTACAAACCGAAATTATTTTTTGCTTTATGATTTTTTTCTATTTCATATCTATTCCAAATAGAACTAAGATCCTTGACGGATCTGATATTGCCTATCTTTGTTTCACTGTCTTCTGGGCCTGAAACAGTCTTATATATAGAAAAAAAAAAAAAAGCAAATAAAATGTCATTTTGTGTTGAAATTACGTGAATGGTGAGTTGCATCTTACACATAGTAGGATTCTAATGTCAAACAGGAAACCAAAATTACATATAGTCAATGGTGATTTCAAATTACATTAAAAAAATTTAATTGAATGATAATTGCTTTGCAGAATTTTATTGTTTTCTGTCAAAACTCAATATGAATCTGTCATAGGTATGCATATATCTCTTCCCTTTTGAACCTCCCTCCCATGTTCCTCCCCTTCCCACACCTCTAGATTGATACAGAAGCCCAGTATGAGTTTCCTGAGCCATACAGCAAATTCCCATTGGCTATCTATTTTACATAAGGTGAGGTAAGTTTCCATGTTACTCTTTCCATACATCTCACCCTCTCTATCTCTCTCCCCATGTCCACAAGTCTATTCTCTATGTCTGTTTTTCCATTGCTGCCCTGTAAGTAAATTCTTCAGTACCATTTTTCTAGAGTCCATATATGTGCATTATAATGTAATATATATCTCTCTCTTTCTGACTTACTTCACTCTGTATAATAGGTTCTAGTTTTGTCCACCTCATTAGAACTGACTTGAAGGTATTCCTTTTTGTGGCTAATATTCCATTGTGTATATGCACCACAACTTCTTTATCCAATCATCTGTCAGTGGACATCTAGGTTGCTTCCATATTTTAGCTATTATAAACACTGCTTCAATGAACAATGGGATGGATGTGTCTTTTTCAATTTTGGCTTCCTCAGGGTTCATGACTAGGAGTGGGATTGCTGAGTCATATGGTGGTGTTATTCCTAGTGTTTAAAGAATCTCAATACTGTCTTCCATAGTGTCTGTATCAATTTACATTCCCACCAACAATACAAGAGCATTTCCTGTTCTCCATACCCTCTCCAGCATTTACTGTTTTTAGACTTTTTTATGATGGCCATTCTGACCAGTGGAAAGTGCTATCTCATTGTAGTTTTGATTTACATTTCTCTAATAATGAGAGATGTTGATCATCTTTTCATGTGTGTGTTAGCCATCTGTATGTCTTCTTTAGACAAATATCTATATAGGTCTTTTCCCCACATTTTGATTGGGTTGTTTGCTTTTCTAGCATTGAGTTGTATGAGCTCCTTTTATATTTTGAAAATTAATCCTTTGTCAGTTGTTTCACTTGCTATTATTGTCTTCCATTCTGTGGGTTGTCTTTTAACCTTGCTTATAGTTTCCTTTGCTGTGCAAAAGCTTTTAATCAGGTCCCACTTTTTTACTTTTGTTTTTACTTCCATTGCTCTAGGATGTGGGTCATAGAGGATCTTGCCTTGATTTATATCATTAAATATTCTGCCTATGTTTTCTTCTAAGAGTTTTATAACTTCTCATCTTGCATTTTGAGTTTATCTTTGTGTGTGGTGCTAGGAAGTGCTCTAATTTCATTCTTTTACAAGTTTTCCCAACACCATTTACTGAAGAAGCTGTCTTTGCCCCATTGTATATTCTTGCCTCCTTTGTAAAAAATAAATTATCCATAGGTGAATGGGTTTCTTTCTGGCTTTATATGTTGTTCCATTGTTCTATATTTTTGTTTTTGTGTGAGTACCATACTGTCTTGTTGACTGTAGCTCGTAGTATAATCTGAAGTCAGGAAGGTTGATTCCTCCAGCTCCATTCTTCTTTCTCAAGACTGCTTTTGTTATTCTGGGTCTTTTGTGTTTCCATGTGAATTGTGAATTTTTTTGTTCTACTTCTATGAAAATTGCCATTGGCAATTTGATAGAGATCCCACTGAATCTGTAGATTGTGTTTGGTAGTATAGTCATTTTCACAATATTGATTCTTCTTACTGAGGAACATGGACTGTCTCTCCACCTATTTATGTCCTCTTTGATTACATTCATTAGTGTCTTACAATTTTTTGTGTACAGTTATTTTATCTCCTTAGGTATGTCTGTTCCTAGATATTTAATTCTTTTTGTTGCAGTGGTGAATGGGATTGATTCCTTAATTTCTGTTTCTGATTTTTATCGTTAGTATATAGAAATAAAAATGATTTCTGTGTATTGATTTTGTATCACACAATGTTGCTAAATTCACTGATTCAGTTTGGTTCAGTTCAGTCGCTTGGTCGTGTTTGACTCTTTGCAACCCCATGGACTGCAGCATGTCAGGCTTCCCTGTCCATCATCAGGTCAGGAGCTTACTCAAACTCATGTCCATTGAGTCAGTGATGCCATCCACCACCTCAACCTCAGTCATCCCCTTCTCCTCCCACCTTCAATCTTTCCCAGCATCAGAGTCTTTTCAATGAGTCAGTTCTTTGCATTAGGTGGCCAAAGTATTGGAGTTTCAGCTTCAGCATCAGTCCTTCCAATGAATACTCAGAATTGATTTCCTTTAGGATTGACTGGTTGGATCTCCTTGCAATCTAAGGGACTCTCAAGAGCCTTCTCCAACATCACAGTACAAAAGCATCAATTCTTTGGTGCTTAGCTTTCTTTATAGTCCAACTCTCCCATCCATACATGACCACTGGAAAAACCATGGCTCTGACTGGACAGACTTTTGTTGGCAAAGTAATGTCTCTGTCTTTTAATATGTTGTCTAGGTTGGTCATAGCTTTTCTTCTAAGAACCAAGCGTCTTTTAATTTCATGGCTGCAGTCATCATCTGCAGTGATTTTGGAGCCCCCCCCCAAAAAAAATAAAGTCTGTCACTGTTTCCACTGTTTCCCCATCTATTTGTCATGAAGTGATGGGGCCGGATGCCATGATATTAGCTTTTTAAGTGCTGTATTAAGCCAACTTTTGCACTCTCCTCTTTCATTTTCTTCAAGAGGCTCTTTAGTTCTTCTTCACTTTCTGCCATAAGGGTAGTGTCATCTGCATATCTGGCATAATTGATATTTCTACCAGCAACCTTGATTCCAGCTTGAGCTTCATCCAGCTTGGCATGTCACATGATGTACTCTGCATATAAGTTAAATAAGCAGGATGACAACATACAGTCTTGACGTGCTCCGTTCCCGATTTGGAACCAGTCTGTTGTTCCATGTCCAGTTCTCACTGTTTTAGTCCAGTTCTAACTAAATTCACTGATTAGCTCTGGTAATTTTCTGATACCATCTTTAGGGTTTACTATGTACAGTATCCTGTCATCTGCAAACCGTGAGAGCTTTACTTCTTCTTTTGTCTTCTGATTTCCTTTTATTCCTTTTTCTTCTCTGATTGTTACAGCTAAGGCTTCTAGAACTATGCTGAATAATTTGTGGTGAAAGTGGACACCCTTGTCTAATTCCTGATCTTAGGGGGAGTGCTTTCAATTTTTCATCTTTGAGAATGATATTTCCAGTAGGCTTATCATATATGGCCTTTACTATGTTGAGGTAGGTTCCTTCTATGCTCATTTTTTGAAGAGTTTTAATCGTAAATGGGTGCTGCATTTTGTCATAGGATTTTTCTGCACCTATTTAGATTATCATTTTTTTATATCTTTCAATTTGCTAATATGGTGTATCACTGTTGATTGATTTTCATATATGAAAAATCCTTGCATTCCGGGGAAAAAACCCAACTTGATCATGCTGTATGAGCTTTTTGATGTGTTGCTAAATTCTGTTTGCTAAAATTTTGTTGAGGATTTTTGCATCTGTGTTCATCAGTGATATTGGCCTGTAGTTTCCTTTTGTTGTGTTGTCTTTGTCTAGTTTTGGTATCATGGTTTTGGTGGCCTTGTAGAATTAGTTTGGAAGTGTTCCTTTCTCTCCAATTTTTTGAAAGAGTTTTACAAGAATAGGCATTAGTGTTTCACTAAATGTTTGATGGAATTCTCATGTGAAGTCATCTGATCTTGAGCTTTTGTGTTTTGGGAGATTTTTCATCACAGCTTCAATTTCAATGCTTGTAATTGTGTTGTTCATACTTTCTATTTCTTCCGTGTTCAGTCTTGAAAGAGTGAACTTTTCTAAGAATCTGTCCATTTCTTCCTCATTATCCATTTTGTTGTCATGTAGTTGTTTATAATAGTCTCTTATACTCCTTTATGTTTTTGCATTGTCTCTTGTAACTTATTTTTAATTTCTAATTTTGTTAATTTGATTCTTCTGTCTTTTGTTCTTGATGAGTCTGGCTAAAAGTTTGTCAGTTTTGTTTATCTATTCAAAGAACCAGCTTTTAGTTTTATTAACTTTACTATTTTTTTCTTTCATTTCTTTTTCATTTATTTCTTCTTGGATCATTATGATTTATTTCCTTCTACTAATTTTAGTGTTTCCCCCCCCCTTCTTTTTCCAGCTGTTTTAGGGGTAAAGTTATGTTGTCTATTAAATTTTTTCTTGTCTCCTGAGTCAGGATTGTATTGCTATAAAATTCCACCTTAGAACTGCTTATGCTGCATCCCATAGGTTTTGATTTGTCCTGTTTTTATTGGCATTTGTTTCTAGAATTTTTTTAATTTCCATTTTGATTTCTTCATTAATCTGTTGGTTATTTAGAAATGTGTTGTTTAATCTCCATGTGTTTGTGTTTCTTACATTTTTTTTCTTGTAATTGATATCTAGTCTCATAGCATTGTTGGAGAAGATGCTTGATATGATTTCAATTTTCTTAAATTTACTGAAGTTTGATTTGTGACCCAAGATGTAGCCCATCCTGGAGAATGTTCCATGTGCCTTTGAGAAGAGATGCATTATTCTGCATTTGGAAGGAATGTTCTGAAGATATTAATGAGATCCATCTCATCTAATGTATCATTTAAGACTGGTGTTTCCTTCTTAATTTTTGATTTGATGATCTGTCCATTGGTGTGAGTGGGATGTTAAAGTCTCCTACACTGTCAATTTCTCCTTTTATGTCTGTTAGTGTTTGTCATGTATTGAGGTGCTCCTATGTTGGGTGCATAGATATTTAAAATTGTTGTGTCTTCCTGTTGGGTTGATCCCTTGATAATTATGTAGTGTTCTTCTTTATCTCTTGTAATCTTTAAGTTCTATTTTGTCTGATATGAGATTGCTACTCTAGCGTCCTTTTGCTTTCCATTTGCATGGAATTTATTTTCCACCCTCTCACTTTCAGTCTATATGTGTTTTTGGACTGTAGTTTCCTTTGTTGTGTGGGTTGAGTGGATTTCCTGTAGACAGCATATATATGGGTCTTGTTTTTATATCCATTCAGCCAGTCTATGTATTTTGGTTGGAGCATTTATTCAATTTACATTTAAACTAATCATTGATATATACATAATATATATATATATATATATATATATATATATATATATTGCCATTTCTTAATTGTTTTGGGTTGATTTTAAAGATTTTTTTTTGTTTGGTATTTCTTGACTATATAAGTCCCTTTAAAGTTTGTTGTAAAGCTGGTTTGGTGGTACTGAACTCTCTTCACTTTGGTTGTCTGAAAAGCTTTTTATTTCTCCATCAAGTTTGAATGAGATCCTTGCCAGTAGATTTCTCCCTTTCAGTACTTTAAATATATCCTGCCATTCCCTTCTGGCCTGCAGAGTTTTTGCTGAAAGATCAGCTGTTAAACATATGGATTTTCCCTTGTATGTTACTTTTTGCTTTTCCCTTGCTGCTTTTAATATTCTTTCTTTGTGTTTAGTCTTTGTTAGTTTGATTAGTATATATCTTGGCCTGTTTCTTCTTGGGTGTATCCTGTATGGGACTCTGTAGCACTTGAACTTGATTGACTACTTCCTTTTCCACGTTCAGGAAATTTTCAACTGTAATCTCTTCAAAATTTTTCTCATACTTTTTTTTTTTTTTTTTTTGCTCTTTTGGGACTCCTATAACTTGAATGTTGGTGTGTTTGATATCATCCCAGATGTCTCTGAGACTATCCTCAGATCTTTTCTTTCTTTTTATTTTATTCAGCTCTTCAGAATTTATTTCCACCATTTCATCTTACAGCTCACAGATTTCTTTTAATGCTTCAGATATTCTGCTATTGATTCTTTCCAGAGTATTTTTAATATCAGTAATTGTGTTGTCTGCACGTTTATTCTTTCATTCTCCTAGGTCTTTGTTAATTGATTGTTCAATTTCTTCATTTTGTTTCCAAGGTTTTTGATTATCACTACTATCATTATTCTGAATTCTTTTTCAGGTCATTTGCCTAGTTCCTCTTCATTTATTTGGACTTCTGTGTTTCTAATTTGTTCCTTCATTTGTATAATATTTCTCTGCCTTTTCATTGTGTGAGTGTGTGTGTGTGTGTGTGTGTGTGTGTGTGTTTAACTTATTTTGTTTGAAGTCTCCTATTCCCAGGCTTCAAGGTTGAATTCTTTCTTCCTTGGTTTCTGCCCTCCCAAGTTAGGTCCAGTGTTTTGTGTATAAGGTGATCTTTGTGCTGAGATATTTTTGTTTGATTTCCTTTGATGGGCAAGGCTGAGTGAGGTGGTAATCCTGTCTGCTGGTGATTGGCTTATATTTTCATTTTGTTTGTTGTTTAAAGGAGGCATCCTGCACACGGTGCTACTGATGGTTGAGTGATGCCTGGTCTTGTATTCCAGTGGTTTCTGTTGTGTGAGTTCTCACAATTTGATATCCCCTATGGTTACTCCTCTGGTGGTCTTGGGTCTTGGGTCTTGAGTCAGTGTTCCCACTCCAAAGGCTTAGGGCTTCTTCTCTGATCAGGAACGAAGATTCCACAAGTTGTTATGACATTAAATGAGATTCCTACTAACACTCCTGCTTTACCCCTTAGTTCCTTCATCCTACTGAGTTTTGAGTGGTTCTATATATTCTTTTCTGCTGGGCAGGTATTCCTGCCTGCTCTCAGCTGGCGTCCTGCATGCACTTCTGTGTCTGAAGGTGTATTCCTGATGTATCCATGGAGAGAGATGTACTCCATATCCACCAGCTCCTGCGCCATCTTGTTCTCTGCAAATGTACTGTTAATTATCAGTTATTACAGATGTTGGAGGCAAATGGGATTTGATTACAGAACTTGGAAAACAGACTCTTTCAGGGCACAAAGAAAACATTGTGTGCACCAGAACAGAGAAAGGAGCAGTGACCCCAAAAGAGACTGAACCAGACTTGCATGTGAATGTCCAGTAGTCTCCAGCAGAGGCGTGGGTTGGTGGTGGCCTTCTTCAGGGTCAGGAGCGCTGAGTGCAGCAGCTAGGGACTTTGAAGGAGGTTGCCATTATCTTCATTACTTCCACCATAATTTGTTCTCAGGTAAAACAACAGGGAGGGAACACAGCCCCACCCATCAACAGAAAATTGGATTAAGGATTTACTAAGCATGGCCCACCCATTAGAAAAAGACCCAGTTTCCCCATAGTCAGTCTCTCCTATTAGGAAGCTTCTGTAAGACTCTCATCCTTATTCCTTAGAGGGCACAAACAATGAAAACCACAATCATAGAAAATGCATTAAAATGATCACATGTACCACAGCCTTGTCTAACTTAATGAACTATGACCCATGCCATGTAGGGCCACCCAAGACAGACGGGTGATGACAGAGAGTTCTGACAAAATGTGGTCCACTGGAGAAGGGAATGGGACACCACTTCAGTATTCTTGCCTTGAGAACTCCATAAACAGTATATGAAGGCAAAATATAGGACACTGAAAGATAAACACAGCAGGGTGGTAGGTGTCCAATATGTTTCTGGAGAAGAATAGAGAAATAACTCCAGAAAGAATGAAGAGATGGAGACAAAGTGAAAACAACACTCAGTTGTGGATGTGATTGGTGATGGAAGTACAATGCTGTGAAGAGTAATACTACATAGGAACCCGGAATGTTAAGACTATGAATCAAGATAAATGAGAAGTGGTCAAGCAGCAGGTGGCAAGTGTGAACATCAACATTTTAAGAATCAGAGAACTAAAATGGACTGAAATGGGCAAATTTAATTATGATTATCATTATATCTAATAGTGTGGACAAGAATCCCTTAGAAGAAATGAAGTAGCCCTCATAGTCAGGAAAAGAGTTGAAATGCAGCACTTGGGTAAATCTAGAAAGTGACAGAGTAATCTCTGTTTGTCTCCAAGGCAAACCATTCAATATCACAGTAATCCAAATCTATGTCCCAATCAGTAATGCTGAAGAAACTGAAGTTGTACAGTTCTATGAACACTCACCGGACATTCTAGAATTAATACACACAAAAAAAAGATATCCTCTTCATCCTAGGAAACTGTATGCAATTGTAGGAAGTAAAGAGATACCTTGAGTAACAGGAAAATTTGGCCTTAGGGCACAAAATGAAGCAGGGCAAAGGCTAAGAGAGTTTTGCCAAGATAATTCACTGGTCGTAGCAAACACCCTCTTCCAAAAACACAATAGATTCTACACATAGGCATTACCAGATGGTCAATACTGAAATCAAATTGATTGTATTCATTGCATCCAAGATGGAGAATCTCTATACAGTCAGCAAAAACAAGACTCTGGTGGGAGCTGACTGTGGTTCAGATCATGAATGCCTTATTGTCAAATTCAGATTTAAATTGAAGAAAATAGGGAAAACCACTAGACCATCCAGGTACGACCTAAACGAAATCCCTTACGATTATACAATGGAAGTGACAAATAGATTCAAGGAATTAGATCTGAGAGACAGAATGCCTGAAGAATTATGAACAGAGGATCACGACATTGTACAAGAGGCAGTGATCAAGACCATCTGCAAGATAAAGAAATGAAAAAGGCAAAATGGTTATCTGAGGAGGCCTTGAAAATAATTGAGGAAAGAAGAGACACTAAAGGCAAAGGAGAAAAGGAAAGATATACCCATTTGAATGCAGATTTCCAAAGAATAGCAAGGAGAGATCAGAAAGCCTTCCTCAGTGATTAGTGCAAAGAAATAGAGGAAAACCATAGGATGGGAAAGGCTAGCAATCTCTTCAAAAAATTAGAGATACCAAGGGAATATTTCATGCAAAGATGGGCACAATAAAGGACAAAAACAGTATGGACCTAACCAAAGCAGCAGATAATAAGAAGAGGTGGCAAGAATACACACAAAAACTATACAAAAAAGATAAAAATGATGGTGTGATCATTCACCTAGAGTCAAATATCCTGGAATGCAAAGTCAAGTGGGCCTTAGGAAACATCACTATGAAAACAAAGCTAGGGCAGGTGACAAAATTCCAGTTGAGCTATTTTAAATCCTAAAATACGATGCAGTGAAGGTGCCACAATTAATATGCCAGCAAATTTGGAAAACTCAGCAGTGGCCACAGGACTGGAAAGGTCAGTTTTCATTCCAATCCCAAAGAAAGGCAATGCCAAAGACTGTTTAAACTGCTGCACAATTGACCTCATCTCACATGCTAGCAAAGTAATGCTCCAAATTCTCCAAGCAGGGCTTCAAAAGTATGTGAACTGTGAACTTCCAGATGTTCAAGCTGGATTTAGAAAAGGCAGAGGAACCAGAGATCAAATTGCCAGCATCTGTTGTATTATCGAAAAAGCAAGAGAATTTTAGAAAAACCATCTACTTCTGCTTAATTGACTATGCCAAAGCCATTGACTGTGTGGATTGCAACAAACTGTGGAAAATTCTTAGAGAGATGAGAATACCAGACGACCTTACATGACTTCTGAGAAATCTGTGTGCAGATCAAGAAGAAAGAGTTAGAACCGGACGTGAAACAATGGACTGATTCCAAATTAGGAAAGGAGTACATCAAGGCTGTATATTGTCTTCCTGCTTATTTAACTTTTATGCAGAGTATCTCATGAGAAATACTGGACTGGGTGAAACACAAGCTGGAATCAAGATTGCTCAGAGATATATCAATAACCTTAGACACACAGATGATACCACATTTATGACTTAAAGTGAAGAGGATCTAAAGAGTCTCTTGATGAAAGTGAAAGAGGAGATTTAAAATGCTGGCTTAGAACTCAACATTCAAAAAACTAAGATGATGGCATCAAGTACCATCACTTCATGGCAAATAGATGGAGAAACAATGGAAACAGTGACAGACTTTATTTTCTTGGGCTCCAAATCACTGCAGATGGTGCAGCCATGAAATTAAAAGACACTTGCTCTTTTGAAGAAAAGCTATGGCCAACATAGACAGCATAGTAAAAAGCAGAGACATTACTTTGCCAACAAAGGCCCATCTAGTCAAAACTATGGTTTTTCCATTAGTTATGTATGGATGTGAGAGTTGGATTCTAAAGAAAGTTGAACACTGATGAATCCATTCTTTTAAACTGTGGTGTTGTTGAAGACTCTCCAGAGTCGCTTGGACTGCAAGGAGATCCTACCAATCAATCCTAAAGGAATTCAGTCCTGAATATTTGATGATGCTGAATCTGAAGCTCCAATACTTTGGCCACGTGATGTGAAGAACTGACTCTTTGGAAAAGACCCTGCTGTGGGGGAAAATTGAAGGCAGGAGAAGAGGACAACAGAGGATGAGATGGTTGAATGGCAACACTGACTCAATGAGTATGAGATTGAGCAAGCTCTGGGAGTTGGTGATGGACAGGGAAGCCTAGCGTGCTATAGTCCATGGGGTCGCAAAGAGTCGAACACAACTGAGCAACTGAACTGAACTGAATTGAACCACAGAGTAGATATTTTGCATGTAGAATAATATTTTCTGTAGCTGATATTACTAACACCTCTAAATCTTTTTAGTCATGATTTCTCCATTAGCAGTCAATTAAATATTTGATATTTTTTTCCTGATCTATTCACATTTTTTCCAAGTAAAATTGAAAATTTAAAGTTTACTTGAAAAATAAAAAAAAGGTTTATTTATGAGCTGTCTTGCAGTGTTTTCTTGTTCTTCCCTCTCTCCTTCTTTCCGTCCACACCACCTATTCTTTTTTTTTTTTTTTTTTTTTTTTTTGGGAAAAAGTGATTGACTTTTCCAAATGGCTGTTAAGCATTTTTTAAATTATCACCTCATTTATGATGTATATAATTAATGAAACTGGAAACGTTGACAGTTTCCTCAAAAGCAAATTATCCTACTCATTTTCTGACAATGTTGCAAAAATTCAAAAAATATACTTATGACAAGATTAAAGATTCTAAATCTCAGATATTAAAAAAATTCTGTTAATTTTTGAGTCAGATAAGAATTTTTTGGATGGAATAACTGAATAAGTGGTGGTTTCAATTAAGGATATGGGGAAAGATCAGGTAATGGATAATAAAAGAAAACTGCTTTCTGTTTTGAACAGTTCAGATTTAATTTTTTTTTTTTCTTTTCAGAGCCAGATTTTTATTTATTTTTTAAAATTATTTATTTATTTTACTTTACAACATTGTATTGGTTTTGCCATACATTGACTTGAATCCGCCATGGGTGTGCATGTGTTCCTCATCCTGAACCCCCCTCCCAACTCCCTCCTCATCCCATCCCTCTGGGTCATCCCAGTGCACCAGCCCCGAGCATCCTGTATCATGCATCAAACCTGAACTGGCAAAATTTAAATACATCACATAGAATATTATAAATATAGTTCTATATCATAGTGTGAAATCTCTCTCAGGAGAGAGA
Organism: Odocoileus virginianus; assembly: GCF_023699985.2. NCBI lineage: Eukaryota > Metazoa > Chordata > Mammalia > Artiodactyla > Cervidae > Odocoileus > Odocoileus virginianus. The sequence goes on from NC_069698.1 coordinate 22,894,725, forward strand.
TTTGGCTGGAGGTTAAAGTTTTGTAGTCATCTCTGTAGAGGCAGTATATAAAATGTGGCCGTGAATGAGATTACTAAGGGATTGAGCACAGAGAAAGTGTGAATTGACACTGAACCCAATTCAAAACTCAGTATTTTGTAAATAAGTAAAGCTAGTAAAAGAGGACGAGAAAGAGAAGGAAGAAAACCAGGAGAGTATGACATAATTTTTAATTTAATGCTATACTTCTGGAGCTTTCCTTGATGAGCATAATGAAACCAAGTATTTAATATCTCTCTTTCTCTTTCTCCATATGTGTCTGTGTACATGAGTGTATTTATGTGTGCTGAAATAGTAATATAAATGTTAATGTGTCACAGTAAAAACTGTTTTATAATTACTCTATAGTGCTTATTTCCTAAATCTTAGGTATTTTTCCAGTCAGCATGGAAACTTTTATGTCTCTAATGAGCTAAATACATTATTTTTAAAAATTATTTTATGCTCAGTTTTCCACTTACTAGATCTTCAAGTAAATGAATATTGTTGGGTAATTTTGATGCACCATGGATCTCTTAATTTTCATTTAATAAATGGTCATAAATCTATTAAAAAAATTGTTTGTGTGTGTGTGTCATTCATTTGTTTATGTCAGAGGCCAGTGTGCTTCAAGGTACACTTTTCTTTTTCCTTTTGTGTACCATGGAGTAAACATCAACTGGTATGTATATATTGTTTTCATTTTTGTGTCTAAATGGATAACATTTTCCAGAAAAGACAATTTAAGTGTAAAAGTAATTTTAATGTTTTTATACAAAATATATGCTAATGTGTCTTTTGGTACAAGAAGCTACACACACACACACACACACACACACACACATATACGGGCGCCTCTGTCCGTGAGATTTTCCGGGTGAGAATACTGAAGTGGGCTGCCATTTTCCATTTCCTCCTCCAAGGAATCTTTCTGATCCAGTGATTGAACCCATGTGCCCTACATCTCCTGCATTGGCAGGCAGATTCTTTACCATTTAGCCACCTGGAAAACCCTATATCAGATATATTTATAAATAAATCACACACTTCATAATTGATTATTGAGACATAATATTCATAAAAATATTCAAAATCATTTAAAAGTAATATGAGAAAAAAAATAAAAGTAATATGAGAGCTTTAGCAGATAATGCCACAGTCATAAACATGCTAACTAATATTCTTATATTATCAGTATTTCTCAAAGGATATCATAAAGTTCATTTTAGGGAAAATCAATAGCAGAAAAGGTATGTCTCAAGGAAAAAAATTATTTTTAACAGTTTCTTTTCTGCAGCTTACAGGTATTAATATTACTTAAAGTAAAACATGACATAATCTTACAAATTTTATATGAGTAATCTACAAGCATATCATTTATAATTAAGATTGAAGTAAATTTTTATCTGAACATTTTAAATTTTGTACATAATTTTCTTTATCATGGTGATTTTTATAACTATGGGTATCTATTTAATACATTTAACATTAAAATATTTCATATAGATGACAGGTAAGTATCAAATTGAAATAAGATCAGAAATCACCAGTTCCTAATTTCTCTTATATATATATAGATAGATAGATACATACATACGTACATACATACATACATATTCTTCTACAAAATTTCAGACGATTTTTTATTACAGTGAGGCAGGAATATGAATTAGTTAAATTAAAAACATATGGCTACCTTATTATTTTTAAAATAAAATTGTCATTCAATAGATTATTGTATATGTGTAAGCCACAGTATATTTTGCTGAGAATACATATATGAATAACATATGTTCTCTGATCTCAAGGACATCAACAAAAGGGGAACAATAAATTTATATAACTAATTATATTCATAATTATTAGGTCTGTTCTAATGATTTGGACAAAGTGTTATGGGCATACAGAGGGCAAAAACAATTAGTTCTTTTTTTTTTTTTTTTGACATTGGAAAATGCCTTCCAAGAAAAAGCAGATCATGAAACACGAGTATCATTTCATTAGTATGAGAAAGACAGAAGAAAATTTGCAGAAGATTAGGAGTCAATCAGATAGGCAAATAAATAGGGACTGTGCCTTAGTAATTATATTTGCCTCATCATGGGCTGGTGTAGATTGGAGCAAAAACACAAATATTAAATAAAAATTCAGTGTATTAAAGTTGCAGATTCACTGAAATAGACATAGAATAAAGACATTGGGTGCAGAATTGATAGAGAGAGTGTTGAAGTGACTGACACAGAAGGCCTAAGAAAGTAAACTAGGGTGAGGATTTTGTTGTCTATATTCCTCTATTAAGGAATATAGACTTTTTCCTGTAGGCAATGTGAAGTTCTAGAAAGTTCTAACACTATCTCTAAAATGTTTAAATCAATGAAAGATTTAGGAACAAAAAGTGGCAACATGGCTTATGTGCTACAAAAGAAAGAGCTTGAGGTGTGAAGAAATGTATTATTTTTATTTCCAGTATAAGAGTAAGGAGTGGACAAGAGGAAGCTGAGGAAAGTAAACATTTTGAAAGAAAAGCAATATCTTTTTGTCCAAAATATTGAATTCATTTATTTAACAAATATTTTGCCTTATAAAAATAAAATGAAATAAATTATAGTGTACAGTGGACATACAAGATTCAAACACTATCCTCCCAGAACTAACAATCTGTTACAAATTTATAAATCAATAACCTTAAATTATCTTGGAGAAGGGAATGGCAACCTACTCCACTTTTCTTGCCTAAGAATCCCGTGGACAGAAGAACCTGGAGGGCTACAGTCCATTGGGTCACAAATAGTCAGACACGACTGAGCAACTGACACATAACCACAAATTATACCCTAAATTGACTTCAAGCAGTGATATTTTGAACTTTGAACACTACCCATGTCCATTTTAAGGACTTTTCAAATGAAGATACATCTTTGTATGATAGTTCCTTTATATACCTGATATTTAAATGATATCTGCAACCTTTTACAAATGTAGAGGCATAAGAATAAAGATTTCCTTATCCTTGTAGCATCAGTTCAGTTCAGTCACTCAGTCATGTCCGACTCTTTGTGACCCCCATGGACTGTAGCATGCCAGACTTCCCTGTCCATCACCAACTCCCAAAGCTTGCTCAAACTCATGTCCATCGAGTTGGTGATGCCATCCAACCATCTCATCCTCTGTCATCTCCTCCTCCTGCCTTCAATCTTTTCAGGTATCAGGGTCTTTTCCAATGAGTTATTTGCATCAGATGGCCAAAGTATTGGAGTTGTAGCTTCAGCATCAGTCCTTCCAATGAATATTCAGGACTGATTTCCTTTAGGATGGGCTGGTTGGATCTCCTTGTTATCCAAGGGACTCTCAAGAGGCTTCTCCAACAACACAGTTCAAAAGTATCACTTCTTCAGCGTCCAGCTTTCTTTATAGTCTAACTATCACATCCATACATGACTACTGGAGAAAAACATAGCTTTGACTAGATGGACCTTTGTTGGCAAAATAATGTCTCTGCTTTTTAATATGCTGTCTAGGTTGGGGAAAACTTTTCTTCCAAGGAGCAAGTGTCTTAATTTCATGGCTGTAGTCACCGTCTGCAGTGATTTTGGAGCCCCCCCCCTCCCTCAAATAAAGTCTGCCACTGTTTCCACCATTTCTCCATCTATTTTCCATGAAGTGATGGGATCAGATGCCATGATCTTAGTTTTCTGAAGTGATGAGACTAAACACCATGATTTTAGCTTTCTGAATGTTGAGTTTTAAGCCAACTTTATATATATATATATATATATATATATATATATATATACACCAACTTTTATAAATATATGTATATATATATTTCTGTGTATGTGTAAACATATATATATGTAGGACTTCCTAGGTGTTGCTAGTGTTAAACAACCTGCCTGCCAATGCAGGAGACATAAGAGGCAAGGGTTCAATCCCTGGGGAAGATCCCCTGGAATAGAACATGGTGATCCACTCCAGTATTCTTGCTTGGACAATCCCATGAACAGATATGCCTAGTGGGCTACAGTCCATAGGATCACAAAGAGTCAGACACAACTGAAGCTATTTAGCAGGCATACACATGCATATGTGTAGGCTTCCCAGATAGTTCAGTAGCAAAGAATCGGCCTGCCAATGTAGGAGATGTGGATTCAACCTCTGGGTTGGAGAGATCTCCCAGAGAAGGAAATGGCAACCTTATCCAGTGTTCTTGCCTGGAAAATCTCATTGTCAGAGGAGTCTGGTGGACTACAGTCCCAGGGATCACAAAGAGCCAGACACGGCTTAGTGAAAAAACAAAACATACATGTGTATACAGAAGCAACACAAAATTGGACGTGAAATAGCTGGTTCAAAAGTGGGAAAGGAGTACAACAAGGGTGTATATTTTCACAGTACTTATTTAACTTATATGCAGAGTACATCATGTGAAATGCCAAGGTGGATAAATCACAGGTGGGAATCAAGATTGCCAGGAGAAATATCAACAACCTCAGATATACGGATGATACCTCTCTAAAGGCAGAAAATGAAGGGAAGTTAAGGAACCTCTTAATGAGTGTGAAAAGGAGAGCGAAAAAGTTGGCTTGAAGTTCAACATTCAAAAAATTAAGATCATGGCACTCGGTTCCATCACTTCATGGCAAATAGAAGGGGAAAAACTGGAAGCAGTGACATTGTTTCTTCTCTTGGTCTCCAAAATCACCATGAATGGTGACTGCAGCCATGAAATTAAAAGATGCTTGCTCCTTGTAAGGAAAGCTATGACAAACTTCATGTATTAAAAAGCAGAGACATCACTCTGCCAACATAGGTCCATATAGTCAAAGCCACGGTTTTTCCAGTAGTTATGTACAGATGTCAGAGTTGGTCCATAAAGAAAGCTGAGTGCCAAAGAATTGATGCTTTTGAAATGTGGTGCTGGAGAAGACTCTTGAGGGTCCCTTGGAAAGCAAGGAAATCAACCCTGAATATTGGAAGGATTGATGCTGAAGCTAGAGCTCCGATACCTTGGCCACATGTTGGGAAGAACCGATTCATTGGAAAAGACACTGATGCTTGGAAAACATCAGGCAAAGGAGAAGGAGGTGACAGGGGATGGTTAGATAGCATCACTGAATCAGTGGACATGAATTTGAGCAATGTCTGGGAGAATGTTGAGGACAGAGAATCTCGGCGTGCTATAGTCCATGGGATTGCAAAGAGTTGGACATGACTTAGTAACTGATAAACAGCAACAGCAACACATAAATATTCAACCAAAATATTGTAAGATATTAGTTTCTCTTACAAAAGTATTTTCGGTTCCCTGTGACCAAGAAAATGTGAACTTACAAATATGGAAGTTGGGAAATTTCTAGTTCTTTTCAATAATCTATATCTACATATCTAGATAATTTGTTGTGTGTACCACTGCTTTGTATAGTGAATAATGTGTTGGTATTTGTAACTTTTTAACATGTTATTTATTTATTGTTTCTAATATAAGCTTTTTATACATATTTCTCCAGACCTGTAGTTTAAATGTAAAGACATTAAAATTTGATTATATAGAAATAAGATTTTTATGTTTTTATTGTATATTTGTTAAATCTAAAAATATATACAGTTTTAAAAATAGTGTACTTCTTTATATTCTCTACTACACAAAACTGTCAGTGATTTTGTCTTTCTTTCTAAGGATTTGCATTGTAGTGATTCTATAAATCTTTCTTAACTCCTGCAAGGATGGTTGATCTTTAGAATGCCATTGAAAATGAACTTGTGGGACAGGTAATTCCTATGTGGCAAACCTATTTGCACACTGCCATCAGAATGTGATGACAAGATATAAAAACTGTCAGAGCAATTCGTGTGAAGAACATCACACCAAATAACATCATAGAGGACCCATGTAACCAATGATAACACTTTTTTCCTAATCTTGTTACTGCCGTACATGAAGTAAATTATTCATCTGATTACATAATATAAAATCTACATTTCATTCAAACTATGTCACGTGTTCCTGTACACAATAACTACATAGACACGCACCAGTTTCCAGGGCATTAAGCTCCAGTGAGAAGAAATGAGACATAGGCAGAACTGGAGAGCTTCTGATAGAAGCAAACCTTTATTAACCCATGGCACCAGGGTAGTAGTTCTAGCCAGCAATTCTACAAACACTTAAATCTAAATTAGTTAATGGTCCTTGTCAGTAGGCTGTAGTTCTAGGGAGGCTGCAAAGTATTTGTTACTTTCAGACACAGAGGGCCTAGACTAGAGTGAAGGATATTGAAGAAGTAAGACATGAGTCATCAATGAAATATATTGGATCAGTAATGTACATCTCTTAGAAACTGTTATTAATCCCAAGTTTCTCAGTCTGGAAGTCTAACAACTGCCAAAGGAAGCATTAGTAGTGGCAGTTAGAAAAACTGAGGCTTAAAAGGTATATGTCTTCCAGGCATGGACAACTGAGTGCTAGAGCTCAAACAAAAACTTCTGCATCTAAATATAAACATGTGTGGGAAGTGGGAAGGAGTTTCAAGAGGGAGGGGACATATGTTTGCCTATGGCTGATTCATGTTGATGTAAGGCATAAACCAACTCAATATTGTAAAGAAATTATCCTCCAATTAAAAATAAATATATTTAAAAAACTAAAATAAATCCCCAAACATATGACTTTATTGCATTTCAGAATTTAGTTGCATATCTGCATCTATTGAAAAGTAAGTATTCATAGGCTGTGCGATCTTGAGTAAGTTACTGAACATTTTTGGCTCCAGTTTCCTCCTCTCTGAAATGAAAAGCAATGCATAACTTTGTAGGGTTGTTGCGAGTAAAAAAAAAAAAATATATATATATATATATATACATACATATATATATATATATCTCAGGACAGCGTCTGGAACCTCATGGGCATGATGTAAGGGCATGGTAAATAAATCAAAGAGAGAGTTGAGAAAACTAATCAAGAGAGTTCAAATAAAATAGACTGACTGTTTCACTAAGGAAATGGCATGAGGCAGATATCAACTCTGCCATTTACAAGCTCAAGGTTCTTGAACAAATTGCTTAACCTTGCTAAATCTCATCTGTGAAATGGAAATATCACTCGGTTCTGAAAGCTATCTCAGAATTAAAGGAGCAAGTGCTTGTAACCTAGTAGATTGAATCAAATAGATGTTCAGCACGGAAGAGGTAATATTATCCAGCCACTCTTGTTACTAATTAGTGCTGGGCTTATCTCTGGGTTACTTTCCACTTGTCATCCTTGTGACCTATGCTGAACCTGATTCAAGCTTCTACCAATGTTTTGATAGTAAAAACACTTCTAGGCAGCTCTTCTGTAGCGCAAGCCTAGAGGAAATGAAATTGTTAAAAAGGAAAACCTCGGAGTGCTATAGCCAAAGGCATGTCTGAAAGTATAACCTAGAATGTGACTTGGAATGAGGATTTTTTAAAAATGGAGAAGACTTGTTCTGGTCAAATTCAACTTAGAAGTTACTTCTTTTTATATTAAAAGCAGGAGCTAAAGAAGAATTGACATTCTTTAGAATGAATTCGGTGTAGTTCTGTATAGCACAGAGGAACACCTGATGAAACCTCTACACTTAAGTTTCAAGAGAGAGCAAGTGCAAATGGAGAGAATTTAGTTACTATCCAAGAAACAACATAAGAAAATGACTATTTTGATTGAGATTAGATTACAATAGGAAAAAGCTCAGTTGATACATGAAAGGAAAATAAGATATTATGTAGAAGACTAGGTAAAAACATAGATTTTAACAAGGGTATCAGTTTTTGTTTCTTGGTTTTTTTGGTTTTTTAAGTGCAAAAAGCTACACGCTAACATGACATCCATGCTGAATATTATGTGCTATTGTTTGAGTGAAAATGCTTTTACCATGTAAATATGTATAGTATGTATGTGAGCTTCAAGAAACTAATAGAGAGGCAAGAAAATATGAAGCAATACATAAATAGAAATAGTTTTGAAAGGTTAATGAGGAAAAGGAAACAAAAGGGATTGAAGGGATTGTTTTGGAATCTCACAGGAAAAGGAAAAATAGAAGAAAGTATGATGACTACAGGAAAGTTAACTACTTTTCCTGTTCCATCTTCAGTGGGCTACAGAATAAGTTTGGAAATAAACAAAATAAAATTCTGGATAAAGAGAAGTGGGACCATAGATGCACAGACAACTGTAGTAGTAACCATAATCAAGTGCAATGTAACCTGCAGAGTTCTACTTAGGAATATAATTTGCTATTGGAAAAATATCAATCTTGAAATTAGTAGATTAGCCATGGGGAACTTAGATGACCCAGAGTATGAATATTTGTTAATGACTTAAATATATTTATTTTTATATGTTTATTAAATATTTTTATATTTTATATTTTATATATAAATATTATATAATATGTATAATTATATATGTATAATTTATATATATATATAAATTATATATAAATTATATATATAATTTATATATGTATAATTATATAAACATATTTATTATTAAATATTTTAATAAACATATATATTTAATGACAACAAATATATTCATATTATGTAATATGAATATGTATACCCAGCTTCAAACAAGATTATTTGTCTAAACATAAACACTTGAGACAATCACAAATTACTAATAAAATGAGACACACAATTTCAAATATTCTATTACAATAACCCAAAGACCTTGTTAGAGTAAAATAAAAAGGGGTGGCATTAGAATATGATGAAAATGAATTTAAAATATGATAGTCCATTCAGTTTTTCTTACTTTGATTATCATAAGTTTAGCCTTATTAATTCAATTATTTCAGAACAGTTCAGTTGCTCAGTCGTGTCCAACTCTTTGTGACCCCATGGACTGCAGCACACCAGGCCTCCCGGTCCATCACCAGCTCCTGAAGTCCACCCAAACTCATGTCCATTGAGTTGGTGATGTCATCCAACCATCTCATCCTCTGTCATCCCCTTCTCCACCTGCCTTCAATCTTTCCCAGCATCAGAGTCTTTTCAAATGAGTCAGTTCTTCACATCAGGTGGCCAAAGTATTGGAGTTTCAGCTTCAGCATCAGTCCTTCCAATGAACACCCAGGACTTATCTCCTTTAGGATGGACTGGTTGTATCTCCTTGCAGTCCAAGGGACTCTCAGGAGTCTTCTCCAACACCACAGTTCATTAAGTGTGCATAAACATTATGTCCAAAAATAATATAACTATTTTAATTTTAAAATACTTTGTTGGTAAAAATTTTAGCCATCATCTGAGCCTTCAGCAAATAATAACCTGTTTGCAATAGACTGTCTTGCCTCAGCATTAATGGTTGCTGACTGATCAGTTAGGGATGGCAGCAGTAATTTCTAAAAATAAGGCAATGATTAATCTGTTGCTTTGACTGACCCTTTCTTTCATGAACAAATTCTCTGTGGCAATGTTATTTGATGGCATTTATAGTCAAACTTTATCCAAATTGGAGTCAATCCTCTCAAACCTTGCCACCAATTGAGTTTGTGTGATACTCTTAAATTCTTTGTTGTTGTTTCAACAGTCTTCACTGCATCTTCACTAGGAGTAATTTCAACCTCAGGAAACCACTTTCTTTGTTCATTCATAAGAACCAACTTCTAGTCCACTCTAGTTTTGTCATGAGATTGCAGCAATTCAGTCATCTTCAGGCTCTAGTTCTAGTTCTCTTGATATTTCCACCACATCTGCAATTCTTTCCTCCATGAAAGTCTTGTACACTTCAAGGTCATTTATAAGGGTTGGAATCAGTTTCTTCCTAGCCCTTGTTATTTATTTATTTAGCCTTTTCCCATTAAGAATGTGGAATATGATTTTTTAAATTAATTTATTAACATATTTATTTTAATTGGAGGCTAACTACTTTACAATATTGTAGTGGTTTTTGCCATAGTTGACATGAATCAGTCATGGGTGGACATGTGTCCCCCATCCTGAAACCTCCTCACTCCTCCCTCTCCCCCATCCCTCTGGGTTGTCCCATACCACCAGTTTTGAGTGTCCTATTTCATGCATCAAACTTGCACTAATCATCTATTTTACATAAGGTAATATACATGTTTCAATGCTTTTCTCTCAAATCATCACACTCTCCCCTTCTCCCACATAGTACAAAAGTCTGTTCTTTACATCTGTGTCTTGCACATAGGGTTATCGTTACTGTCTTTCCAAATTCTATATATAGGCATTAATATACTGCATTGGTGTTTCTCTTTCTAACTTACTTCACTCTGTATAATAGGCTCCAGTTTCATCCACCTCATTAGAACAGTTTCAAATGTGTTCTTTTTTATAGTTGAGCAATATTCTATTGTGCATATGTACCACAACGTCTTTATCCATTCATCTGCTAATAGACATCTAGGTTGCTTCCATGTCCTAGCTATTGTAAACAGTGCTCCGGTGAACATTGGGGTACATGTATCTCTTTCAATTCTGGTTTCCTCAATGTGTATGCCCAGCAGTGGGATTGCTGGATCATATGGCAGTTTTATTTTCAATTTTTTAAGAAATCTCTACACTGTTCTCCATAGTGGCTGTACTAGTTTGCATTCCAAGAGTGTAAGAGGGTTCCTTTTTCTCCACACCCTCTCCAGCATTTATTGTTTGTAGACTTTATGATGACAGGCATTCTGACCAGCATGAGATTTTACCTCATTGTGGTTTTGATTTGCAGTTCTCTGCTAATGACTGATGTTGAGCATCTTTTCATATGTATATCCTTGAAGATATGTTTGTTTAGTTCTTTGGTCCACTTTTTGATTGGATCATTTATTTTTCTGGTTTTGAGCTTCACGAGCTACTTGTATATTTTGAAGATTAATTCTTTGTCAGTTGTTTTGTTTACTATTATTTTCTCCCATTCTGAAGGCTGCCTTTTCACCTCACTTATAGTTTCCATCGTTGTGAAAAAGCTTTTAAGTTTAATTAGGCCCCATTTGTTTATTTTTGTTTTTGTTTCCATTGCTCTGGGAGGTGGGTCACAGAGGATCTTGCTGTGATTTATGTCAGAGAATGTTCTGCCTATGTCTCCCTCTAAAATTTCATAGTTTCTGGTCTTATGTTTAGATCTTTAATCCATTTTGAGTTTATTTTTTATGTGTGGTGTTATAAAGTGCTCTAGTTTCATCAATTTACAGGTGGTTGACCAGTTTTCACAACAGCACTTGTTAAAGAGATTGTCTTTTCTCCATTGTATATTTTTGCATTCTTTGTCAAGGATAAGTTGTCCATAGGTATATGGATTTATCTCTGGGATTTCTATTATTCCTATTGATCTGTATTTTTGTCTATGTGCTAGTACCATACTGTCTTAATTGCTGTAGCATTTTAGTATAGTCTGAAGACAGAAAAGTTGATCCATCCAGTTCCATTTTTCTTTCTCAAGATTGCTTTGGCTATTTGAGGTTTTTTGTGTTTCCATACAAATTGTGAAATTATTTGTTCTATTTCTGTGAAAAATATCATTGGTAGCTTGTTAGGGATTGCATTGAATCTAAAGATTACTTTGAGTAGTATACTCATTTTCACTATATTGATTCTTCAAATCCACAAACATGATATATTTCTCCATCTATTTGTGTCATCTTTGATTTCTTTTATCAGTATTTTTCAGTTTTCTATATATAGGTCTTATGTTTCTTTAGATAAATTTACTCCTAAATATTTCATTCTTTCCATTGTAATGGTGAATGGGTTTTTTCCTTAAGTTATCTTTCTGTTTTTTTCATTGTTAGTGTTAAGGATGCAAGGGATTTCTGTGTATTAATATTCATATAGTGCAATTTTAATATATTCATTGATTAGTTCCAGTAATTTTCTGGTGGTGTCTTTAGGGTTTTCTATGTAGAGGATCATGTCATCTGTAAACAGTGAGAGTTTTACTTCATTTCCAATCTGGTTTCCTTTTATTTATTTTTCTTTGCTGATTGCTTTGCTAGTACTTACAGAACTATGTTGAATAGAAGTGGTAAGAGTGGGCAGCCTTGTCTCACTCTTGATTTTAGAGGAAGTGCTTTACATGTTTTGCCATTGAGGATAATACTTGCTTTGGTTTTGTCATATACAGCTTTTATCATGTTGAGATATGTTCCTTCTATGCCTGCTCTGGAGAGTATTTTTTCATAAATGGGTGTTGAATTTTTTAAAAGACTTTCTATGCATCTAATGAGATAATCATATACTTTTTATCTCTCAATCTGTTAATATGGTGTATCACATTGGTTGATTTGTGAATATTGAAGAATCCTTGCATCCCTAGGATAAAGCCAACTTTGTTATGATATATGATCTTTTTAATATGCTGTTGGATTCTGTTTGTTAGAATGTTGTTGAGAATTTTTGCACCTATGTCCGTCAGATACATTGGCCTGTAGTTTTCTTTTTTTGTGGAATATTCTTCTGGTTTTATTTTAGGGTGATGGTGTCCTCATAGAATGAGTTTTGATGGCCTCTGCAGTTCTCTGGAAGAGTTTGAGTATGATAGGTGTTAGCCCTTTTCTAAATGTGTTGGTAGTATTCACCTGTGAAACCATCTAGTCCTTGTCTATTGTTTGTTGGAAGATTTTTGATTACAGTTTTAATTTACATGCTTGTGATGGGTGTATTAAAGTTTTCTATTTCTTCATGGTTCAGTTTTGGAAGGTCATACTTGTCTAAGAATGTGTCCCATTTCTTCCAAGCTGTCCATTTTATTAGCATGTAATTGTATATATGTACAACAGTGGTAATCTCTTACGATCTTTTGTATTTCTGTGTTGTCTGTTGTGATTTCTCCATGTTCATTTCTAATTTTATTGATTTGATAATTCTCCCTTTTTTTCTTGGTGAGATGGCTAACATTTTGTCTGTTTTATTTATGTCCTCAAAAACCAGCTATTAGTTTTGTTTATTTTTGCTATTTTCTACTTTGTTTCTTTTTCAGTTATTTCTGTTTTGATTTTTATGATTTCTTACCTTCTACTAGCCTTGATTTTATCTTTTCTTCTTTTTGTAGTTGCTTCAGGTGTAAAGCAGGGTTGTTTATGTGATGTTTCTCTTGTTTCTTGAGGTAGGCTTGCATTGCTCTGAACATCTCTCTTAGCACTGCCTTTATTGAATTCCATAGGCTTTGGGTTGTCACGTTTTCATTTTCATTTGTTTCTATACACATTTTGATTTCTTTTTTGACTTCTGTGGTCTCTTGGTTATTTAGAAGTGCATTGTTTGGTCTCTATATTTTTGTATTTTAAATAGTTCATTATTTTCCTGTAGTTGACATCTGATCTTACCTCATTGTGATCAGAAAAGATGCTTGAAATTATTTCAGTTTTTAAAAATTTACCAAGACAAGATTCATGGCCCAGGATATGGTCTATTCTAGAGAATGTTCTCTGTGCACTTGAGAAAAGGTGAAATCCATTGTCATGGGGTGAAATGCCCTATAGATATCAATTAGTCTAACTGGTCCATTGTATCATTTAAAGCTTTTGTTTCCTTGCTAATTTTCTATTTTGTTGATCTATCCATAGGTGCGAGTGAGGTATTAAGGTCCCCCACTATTATTGTATTACTGTTAATTTCCCCTTTCATACTTGTTAGCATGTGCCTTACGTATTGAGGTGCTCCAATATTGGCTGCATATATATTTATAATTGTTATGTCTTTTTGGTTTGATCCTTTGATCATAATGTAGTGTCCTTCTTTGTCTCTTATCATGGTGTTTATTTCAAACCCTATTTTATCTGATATGAGTATGGCTACTCCTGTTTTCTTTTGGTCTCCATTTGCATGAGATATCTTTTTCCAGCCCCTCGCTTTCAGTCTGTTTGTGTCCCTAGGTTTGAGGTGGATCTTTTGTTGACAGCATATATAGGAATCTTGTTTTTTTTTTTTTTATCCATTCATCCAGTCTTTGTCTTCTGGTTGGAACACTTAACCCATTTGTATTTAAGGTAATTATCAGTAAGTATAAATCCATTACCATTTACATTGTTGTTTTGGTTTCATCTTTATAAACATTTTCTGTTTCTTGTCTAGAGGAGATCCTTTAGTGTTTTTGAAGAGTTGGTTTGGCGGTGCTGAATTCTCTCCAATTTTTGCTTGTCTGTAAAGCTCTTGATTTCTCCTTCATATCTGAATGAGATCCTTGCTGGGTAGAGTAATCTGGGCTGTAGGTTTTTCTCTTTCATCACTTTAAGTATGCCCTGCCATTTCCTTCAGACCTGAAGAGTTTTTATTGAAAGATCAACTTTTACCCTTATGGGGATCCCCTTGTGTGTTATTTGCTGCCTTTCCCTTGGTGCTTTTAGTATTTGCTCTTTGTGTTTGATCTTTATTAGTTTGATTAATATGTGTCTTGGGGTGTTTCACCTTGGGTTTATCCTGCTTGGGACTCTCTGGGTTTCTTGGACTTGGGTGGCTATTTCCTTCCCCATTTTAGGGAAGCTTTCAACTATTATCTCCTCATATAGTTTCTCAAGCCCTTTCTTTTTGTCTTCTTCTTCTAGGACACTATGATTCTAATTTTGGGGCTTTAACATTGCCCCATATATCTCTGAGGTTGTCCTAATTTCTTTTAATTTTCTTTTTTCCTCTCTGCTTCACTGATAAGAATATGAATGTTCTTAATGACATCCAGAATAGCTAATGCTTTTGAGAAGATTTTCAATTGACTTTGCCCAGGTCCATCAGAGGAATTACTATCTATGGTAACTACGGCCTGAATTTATTTCTTAAACAGTTATTAGCAAATCAAAGTTACTCCTTGACCCATGGGCTGAAAAATGAATACTGTGTTGTTTAGGTGTTAATTCATGTCCAACATTTTTGTGACCCATGGACTTTAGACCATCAGGTTTTCCTATGCATTGGATTTCCCAGACAAGAATACTAGTGTCCATTGCCATTTCCTTCTACATGGAATGTTACTGACCCATGGATTGAACCTGCATCTCCCACATTTTCAGGCAAATTTTTTACCCACGAGCCACCTGGAAAGCTGGATATCGTGTTAGCTGGTGTGAGAGGAAAAAAAATAAAAAACACTTCATTGTACATCTTGGTCAGAGCTCTTGGAACTTTGTCAGTGAACAGTATTATATATATATATATATATATTTTCCCGAGCAGTAGGTTTTAACATTGAGTTTAAAGTATTCAGTGAATGATCTGTGCTTTATTGTTCCATGTGTAGAACCTAGGATGAATTGATTTAGCATAACTCCTAAGGGCCTTAGGTTTTAGAATGATAAATGAGCATTGGGTTCAACTTAAAGTCATCATGGATACATTAGCCACTGACAAGAAAGTCAGCCTATCATTTGAATCTCTGAAGCCAGGCATTGACTTCTCTTCTCTAACTATGAAAGTCTTTGGTGGCATCTTATTTCAATATAAGGCTGTTTCATCTAAAAAAAAAAAAAAAATCTGTTGCTTTATGTGGTCACATTTATTAGTTATCTTAGCTTGATTTTCTGGATAACTTGCTACAAGTTCTACATCAACACTTGCTGCTTCACCCTACAGATTTACCTTATGGAGAAAATTTCTTTCCTTAATCCTCATGAATCTATCTCTGCTAAGTCAAGCTTTTCTTCTGCAGCTTCCTCAACCCTCCCAGCTTTCACAGAATGGAAGGAAGTTAAGGCCTTGTTCTGGTTTGGACTTTGGCTTGAGGGAATGTTGTGACTGGCTTGATCTTTTATCCAGACCACTAAAAATTTATCTATATTGGCAATAAGCCTATTTCACTGTGAACACTGAAGCAGCACTTTTAACTTGCTGGTACCCCAAAACAATTATAATACTAACAGTAAGGATCACTGACCTGTATAACAAATACAATAATAATGAAAATGTTTGAAATATTACAAGAATAAAGAAAATGTGACACCAAAACACAAAGTGAGCAAAAGCTGTTGAAAACATTGTGCCAATAGACATGTTTGAGCAGTGCTGGTACAAATCTATTTGTTGGGAAACAAAAAACAAGCAAACAAAAAAAAGCAATGTATGTGAAACACAATAAAGGAAAGTGCAATAAAATGAGGTATGCCCCCATACAAGGCTGACCCAAGCAAGCACTAACCCTATAGAATAGTGCCTGTTCCAACACACCCTAAGAGATCAAGTTGCATTCAGATATACACAGAAACCATCATATCTTGGCCTAGTTTTCATCTTCTTTTCTATCCTGTATCCATCATTTCCTTTCTCTAGAGAGCATACTCTCAGCAAATTATTTTTGCAACAGTTTTCAAGTATAGTTTTGCATTGAGAGACTCCAAATGAGTCACATATGTAGAGAATAGGCTTGAATGGGATACAGAAGTTTAGAGAAAAGTGTTAATAATTCCAAAATCATAATAATTATAGAGTTCTTACTGAAATTTGAGTTAAAAAGATAAATGAGGACTAAAACTATAGCATACCACTTAGACTAGAGAAAATGGAAAGTTTACCACAGTGGAATTTACAAGGCTGAGAAATAGGTAACAGGAAGAAGGCAATGTCCATCTTTGACATCATGCTTTAGTTATTAGTATTGGTATTTACTGAAAAAAATAATGCAGCTAAGCATGTTATGTAAACATTCAAATACGTAGAAAACAATTGAATTTTTAATATACATTCACTTTAAAAGATATTAAAAACAATAGAATGTCTGGATTAGGGAGAAGGATTGAGGTTGAGGAGAAAGGAGAAAAAGAAATACAAAATCAAATGAGATGATATACTAATGGATAATAAAAGGCTAAAGCTTGAAATATGTAGTTAATTCAGCTTTTCAGTTTTATATAATTAAGGTAGGAAAAACAGTATAAGAGACAATGGAGTGAGTGAAGAAAATTTGATGAAAAAATCTTGTTCATTAACCTTTGAACTGTGGTGTTGGAGAAGACTCTTGAGAGTCCCTTGGACTGCAAGGAGATCCAATCAATTCATCTTAAAGGAGATCAGTCATGAGTGTTCATTGGAAGAACTGATGTTGAAGCTGAAACTCCAATACTTTGGCCACTTGATGCAGAGAGCTGACTCATTGGAAAAGACCCTGATGCTGGGAAAGATTGAAGACAGGAGAAGGGAATGACAGAGGATGAGGTGGTTGGATGGCATCACCAACTCAATTGATATGAGTTTGAGTATACTCTGGGTGTTTATGATGGACAGGGAGCCCTGACGTGCTGCAGTCCATGGGGTCACAAAGAGTTGGACACAACTGAGCTACTAAACTGAACTGAACTAGGACATTGAAAATTCTAGACTAAGCTTGAGAAAAGTTTGTTTCTAATATATTAATCTACAATGAGAAAACACTTTTCACACATGATAAAAAATTACTCTACAGTATATGCAAATATGCTAAGTCCTGTCTCAAACACACACACTCAATAAATGTCAAGTTTCTCTTATCATGCCTACTTCCTTATTGTTGTGATTATATTTGGTTATATGTTAAAAAAAAGTTGCTGTCAGTTTTCACAAGTTGTCTTATTTTCTAATATTAATGTTTTCAAATTTGGTGTTTGGTTTTTACTCAACTTTTTCCTTTACTGACCCATTTCTAAACTAAGGACTCCATTGGCCTCAGGCACTCACTCTGTTTTGCTTCTACCTGATCATTTCAACCAATCCATACAACTTCCTGTATATCTTCCTCATTTACCAACAAACTGAACTGCCAAATATAATCACTTCTGCTTGGACTTCCCAGGTGGCTCAATGGTAAAAAATCTGCCTGCAATGCAGGAGACACAAGATCAGTCCCTGGGTGGAGAAGATCCCCTGGAGAAGGAAATGGCAACCCATTCCAGTATTCTTGCCTGGAGAATCCCAGGGACAGAAGAGCCTGGTGGGCTACAGTCCTTGGGGTAAAAAAGAGTTGAACACAACTTAGCTGCTAAACAATAGCAACATGTTAAACTTATAAATCAAAATTCTTTGCATGGTTTGGGTGGAGTAGGAGAGAAATCTGCCATTTTCCATGCAATTTTCTAGCCATCAACCTTGAAATTTTACTTCCTAATTTCTGCTGGTTAGCTGAGAAGCAAAGCCAAACTATGATAGATATATCGAAGATTGTTATAAGTCCCTTAATACAAAGCAAAGGAAATCAGGTCCCTGACGACTAACTGATGGCCATGCTAGGTCACTCCAGTCGTGTCTGACTCTTTGCAATCCTATAGACTGTAGCCCTCCAGGCTCATCTGGCCATGGGATTCTCCAGGCAAGGATACTGGAGTGGATAGCCATGCTCTCCTCCAGGGGATATTCCCAACTCAGGGATCAAACCTGCATCTCTTACATCTCCTGTATGACAAATGGGTTTCTTTACCACTACCACTACCTGGGAAACATATGTGTATATATATATATATATATATATATATATATATATATACACACACATATGTAAAATTTGCACATAAAAAATGGAAAATAGGGGTGAACCTTTTTTATTACACTTGGATTGCAGTAGTCTCCTGCTTGATTGTCTTGATGTTACATAAATTTATCTTGGCTATGACTTCTTCTCATTGGAGAAACTCCAATTCCGATAGCAACATTTGAGGCCAAAATGACTTGCAGACTGTGTCAAGACACCAAACTAAAGAAGATACCATACATGAGAGCCAGAAAGAGATTGCACAGTTAATCACACCATATCCAAAGCCAACTTAAGAGGTCCCTGATAGCCAGAATCTGCCACCATGCTGTTTCTAATGATCTAGGTGAGATGGCATACATTTTCCTTTCATGTCAAAGAGTTAAGGGCAGAGAGTAATGCTAGAACCTGAGAGAGAACAGAAAACTAGGATTGAGAATTGACATATTAACTCATAAATGCATCCTTGTGCTTTTAAGTAAGAATGTTCAGAAAGCCATGCTCATTCTCCATGCTTTCACACACTCCATTCACAAACACCTTATACAAGACCTACCAAGAAAGGAAGTCTATCTATATTAATAAAAATTTGCCATGTCTACCTAATGTATATCCTTCAAAAAGAGAGGGCTAGTGCTAGGGCTGTAGTTTCCATATGTTTAAATGTTTCCTTTTATTTTTTACATTAATAAATATATTTATATCATTATACAAGACTATATATATATATATATATATATATATTATCACCTCAGGCTGAAGAACATGGAATTGTGTGGTCTTTAACAAGATAACTGACTTGAAAAAATTATCTTTAAACAAAAATCATGTCTTTTAATTTACTTACATACTTCTTTGGTAAATCTAAAAACTTATTGAGGAATTAAGTTCTTCATTGCTCAGTACAAAGATCATGTGTTTGAGAGTCAAGTTAGCTATGGACCCTGAGTGTTAAGTAAGAAAGATAACAGACAATGTCTTACCCTGCTATACATTTGGGTTTAGGGTAGGAGAAAAATATCCAAATATCTCCTCTTTGGATCTTGGTTCTCAGAGAAGAGAACACAAGTTTTAGTGGTTCTATAGAACATGGAGTGAATTCAAGAGAATGTAGATCACACATCAGAGATAAGAAGTAATGAAGTTTGTATAAGCATTAAGGATGGAGTTTCATAATCCTTAAATTGTATATAACCTAGGTAACTAAGGAGCTGAATTTAGGTCCAAACTGGGTCTCCCCTGGTGACTCAGATGGTAGAGAATCTGCCTGCAATGTGGGAGACCCAGGTTTGATCTCTGGGTCAGAACATTACCCTGAAGAAGGGAAAGGCTCTCCAGTATTCTCACCTGGAGAATTCTATAGACAGAGGAGCCTCACAGGCTACAGTCCATGGGATCACAAAGAGTTGGACATGATTGAGTGACTAACCCTTCCACTAGGTAATGCAGGAGCTGAATTTGGGTCCATATAAATTTTGCAAGAATAGATGTTCTGAACCAAGAGGATGAGTAAAGAAAATTATAATGTTCCAATTGGACTGAAGAAAGGATATGCCTTCCAAAGAGCAGCCAACAAGCTCTATCAAGCCCAGGGAGATCAATTGACAGCAGCCCTAGAAACCAACCAAGAATGCCAGAAAGAAATCCTGAGAAGACCACTCACCTCTCAAAGACAATCAAACCATCCACATCCAAGGCCACAATGAGGACATTGGTTCCAAATCTCCAACACCAAATTATAAAAGACCTTTCTACATTCTCTCAGATACCAGTTTGAAGAAGGACTAAAATTTATTCAAACATGAGACTCATGAATCTCTAGTCAATTATAGTCAAGATAAAGGAACTGTAATTTCTCTATACAAGTTGTGATATAATTAATTCTGATATGTCATTCATAGTTACAGGGTCAACTCTTCTAGATCAGATAAGATACTCAAGGCCATACAGTGAAATGAAGTTAATATTCCAGAAAAAACATTGAGACCTATTGTCATTGTCAATTTCCTTTTGTTAATAAATCTTAATACCAAAGATGTGTGAATTTTCCATTTGGCAAGCTTTTTCTCCCAAATAAAAAGGATTAACTTCAAGGCTGCTCAGATGGCTAATCCACTTATACTAGGCTTTGCTGCTAATCTTTTGCTTATTTTCTTGTATATTCTAAAAAGAATGCTGTTTTATAGAATTAAACTCATGGAAAATACTCTAATAAATCATAGATTGATTTTATTTGCCTTCAGTCAACACTAAAACATATTTTAATGCCTAGTTATTTGTCAAAATTAGACATATACAGATTATATGTATGAGAATTTGTAATACATTATGGTAGTAACTATACTTATCATCTGAACATAAGAATATCTGAGAGATGAGTATCACTTCAACAGCATCTTTATATCTTTCACTATTTTACCAGTTTATTAAAATAATAAAATTCTAGGCAAATTTGTTCTAAGTTTGCTTTTTTTTTGTTTTGTTGTCTTTTTTAACATAACTTTTTACCTGAAACTGTGACCTGGAAATACATTTCATTTTTTACAGTGAATCACATAGGACAAATTCATGGTTTGCAATATCCTCCTAAAATAGAAAGCTTTCAAGTTTACATATTCAGAAACATCCTTGAGAATCCATACACAGATTTTCAAAAGCTCACATCTAGATGAGTTGTGAGATCAAGATTTCATTATTAGATTGTGTGGCAAGCAAAGGCAATACTGAGAAGGTCACAATTTGAATAATGAATTGATGTTAATGAAGACACAAATCAACAAACATTTGGAGCATTCCAGGCAAGAGAAAAAAGAAACTACCAATGGTCTGAGATGGGAGTGTGATTGGCAAGGAGGCCAAGGCTGCTGGGGTAGAATGAGAGAGAAAGAAGTCAGAACAGAAAGGTAACTAAAGGCATAGTGTGTGATCTCTGGCTTTTACTCTGAGTGAGATGGGAAATCATTGGAGGATTTTGAACAAAGTAACATGGATTGATTTATGTTTTATTATGATTAGTGTGACTATTTTATTAAGAAGAGATTGAAATTCAGAAGGCAGGGTACTAGTGAGATCCTGTTGAGACACTTAAATCATTGAAAAGAGTCTATTGGACAGTAGGGTCTTAGTTCAGCTTTGCTCTCTCTCTCTCTTTAATTGAAAGTTTATTAATTCATTAATTTAGATTGTTTTAAAAATAATCATATTTTTCTATGCATCTACTTCTAAGCAGAATGAATAGAGTCAGCAGCCTCAGTGACTTTAGATGTTAGGAAGAAGAATGACTTGAACAAATATATTCATATTATGTAACAGGCAGGGAAGAAATTATATGTTCAGGAGATGCTCTCTGTGCAACTGGCTTGAATTAAAGATGACTAAGAGATGTCAAGCTAACAGTGGAGGCAAAACAACAACAACAACAACAACAGAAAGTCAAAAGAATAACTGTAAGGATTCAGAGAGCAGAAATATTTTAGTAT
Organism: Odocoileus virginianus; assembly: GCF_023699985.2. Lineage (NCBI taxonomy): Eukaryota > Metazoa > Chordata > Mammalia > Artiodactyla > Cervidae > Odocoileus > Odocoileus virginianus. Next base: position 22,916,616 of record NC_069698.1, read on the forward strand.
ACTACAGAAATTTTTAAAAGTCAAAGTGACTGTGAGCAAAAGTAGAATTACTAAACGGCTGAAGTTGAAGGCAGGTGTCATAAACTGAAAGACCCTTTTGATGCTCGGTTAATTTAGTATTTTATCCTCAAAGAAAGGGGTCACACCAAAAGCTTTTAGTAAGGAAGTTGTATTATTTAATTCTTTTTTACAAAGAATACTCTTAGAATGGAATTGAGGTGGGAAGACAAGAGTACAAAAGAGAAGATAAATAAAAAGATCATTGCAGAGGACTGATACTACCTGATTTCAAGACTTACTATAAAGCTAACCATAATCAAGACAGCATGGTAATGATGAAGAGACAAATAGAACAATGGAGACAAGTAGAGTCCAGAGATAGTGGTGTATAAATAGGTTCAGGTGATCTTGACAAAGTTGCTGAGGCAATGCAATGGAGAAAAAAATAGCCTTTTGAAAAACTGATGCTGGAAAACAGGACAATTACATGCAAAAATAATAATATAGATATAGATCTTACACCTTTCACAAAAATTAATTTAAAATAGATTATAGAATCAGTGTAAAATGCAAAGCACTAAAACTCCTAGAAAATAACATAGGAGAAAATCTAGGTGACCTTGGGTATGGCAGTGACCTTTTAATACAATACAAAAGTCATATAATCATGAGATAAATAACTGATAAGCTAGAGTTATTAAAATTTAAAAAAGAAAGACTTACTAAACACACACACACACACACACACACACACACACACACGCATCACTGTCAAGAGAATTAGAAGGTAAGCCAGAAACTAGGAGAAACTATTTGCAAAGTATGCATCTGATAAAGGATACTGCACCTCTAGGAAGCTAGTATATCAAGTATTAGCATCTAAGTTATTCCTAAAGTAAAAGCTTCAATGATGGATCAATGAATTGGCTATTATAATGAGTGATACTTTAACACAGGGATATTTAAATATTTAAATACTATTAAAATGTAATAAACACAATTTTAATAATTTTGGTAAGTTTTGCTTGCTTAAACTTACAGAATATGAAAGAAAAACTCATAAAGTTTGCATTTTTAAGTCTGTTTTAATTATCTAAGTAATATAAGAATCTGTAAGTCACAGAATTAACATGAAAATATGTTTTTATGTGAAACATAAATCAAGTTCAAAATAGTGCCAAAGAAGTGAAGTTTCACAATTCTGAGTTTAATAATGCCCTCAGGGAAAACAAGGTAGGTTAAAAAGAATAATAATTAACATTAAACAGGAAAAGGTCAAAATAATAAATTATTTTTTTTTTAATTTCTTAACATGAAGGACACAAAATACATTAGAGAAGAAAATTAGCTCCCTGAGAAGGGAGATTCTACTGAATTCTGAGATGTTTTTAAAATATTTTTTAACTTTGTAGTGATTAAAATGACAATGGAAGTTGGGAAAGTTAATAAAATAAATATACAGAAATTGAATTGATATAATTTAAATAAAATACAATATATTGAAAGATAATTTTAAAAGATTATACTTATATTGATAAAACTATTTTATATCTTAATAAATCTAAGAAATGGTTGTAGAAGACATGCAAATAGGAGATCATAAAATATTAAAGGGTACTAAAATATACAGAAAAATAATGTTTTTTTTTTTTAATATTTTGGGAGGCTCTTCATTTGACCTATAGATTTAATCCATATATTCTAGAGTGAAAAAGTTGGCTTACAGCTCAACATTCAGAACACTAAGACCATGGCATTTGGTCCCATCACTTTATGGCAAATAGATGGGAAACAGCAGAAACAATGGCTGACTTTATTTTTCTGGGCTCCAAAATCACAGCAGATGGTGATTGCAGCCATGAAATTAAAAGATGCTTACTCCTTGGAAGGAAAGTTATGACCAACTTAGACAGCATATTAAAAAGCGGAGACATACTTTGCCAAAAAAGGTCTGTCTAGTAAATGTTATGGTTTTACCAGTGGTCATGTATGGATGTGAGAGTTGGACTATAAAGAAAGCTGAGCACAGAAGAATTGATGGTTTTGAACTGTGGTGATGGAGAAGACTCTTGAGAGTCCCTTGGACTGCAAGGAGATCCAACCAGTCCATCCTAAAGGAGATCAGTCCTGGGTGTTCATTGGAAGGACTGATGTTGAAGCTAAAACTCCAATACTTTGGCCTCCTGATGTGAAGAGCTGACTCATTTAAAAAGACCCTGATGCTGGGAAAGATTGAGGGCAGGAGGAGAAGGGGATGACAGAGGATGAGATGGTTGGATGGCATCACTGACTCGATGGACATGGGTTTGGGTGGACTCTGGGAGTAGGTGATGGACAAGGAGGCCTGGTGTGCTGCCATTCATGGGGTTGCAAAGAGTTGGACACGACTGAGCAACTGAACTAAAACTGAATCTAAATCCCATATGCTTTGTTTGTTTTTTTATGGGAACTTGACATGTTGTATTTAAAAGACACAGAAAAGCAAAGCCAGGAATAGCTAAGAGTTCCTAAAGAAGATATCAAGAGAATGTACCTAGCCAAGTATAACAATAATTGTAAAGCTGTAGTTGCTAGTATAATTTGTTATTTGCTAATTATAAGAAAACAGATCACAGTCAAATAGAACCACTTGACCTCTGGTCACTTGTTTTGTGAAAAAGACAGCATTAGAAACTAATGGGATATCTTCTTACAAAAAGCAAATGATTTGAAGAGGCATTTTATAGACAGGAACATTCATGAAAGTAAAAATTTAAAATATGTTTAATTTTATTAGCTATAAAGCATGGGTTAAAGCTAATTTCATGCTCCTTCATGAAAACACACACTTGTTCACAGATTCTAAGAGTAAGGGTTTCCCTCATCTCAGTTGGTAAAGCATCCACCTGCAATGCAGGAGACCCTGGTTGGATCCCTGGGTGAGGAAGATCCTCTGGAGAAGGGATAGGCTACCCACTCCAGTATTCTTTGACTTCTCTTGTGGCTCAGCTGGTAAAGAATACACTTGCAATGTGGGAGATTTGGGTTTGATCCCTGTATTGGGAAGAGCCCTGGAGAAGGAAAAGGCTACTCTCTCCAGTATTCTAGCCTGGAGAATTTCATGGACTACACAGCCATGTTTGTTGTGTTTTTGTGTTTTTTTTCAGATTCCACATATACATGATACCATACAGTATTTGTCTTTGTCTATCTGATTTGTTTCAGTAAGCATAATGCCATTCAAGTTTATCTATGTTAATGCAAATGGAAAAAAAAAATTATAGCTGCAGATATTCCATTGTATGTATTACTCTGTGTGTGTGTGTGTGTGTGTGTGTGTGTGTGTGTGTGTTAGTTGTTCAGTCATGTCCAACTACTTGAGACCCCATAATCGATGTGTAATTTATTTTTTGTTGTTGGAAAGTAGCAGTAAATATATATGTATGCATAAATATACTCATATGACTATCCAGTTTGAAGTTTCATTTATTGAAAATATCATCCACAGTCCCCCTTAATGATAGTGTTATCATTTTCAGAATTCAGACTTCCTCGGGTCAACTTCTGTGGTCTCTTTAGTTCCACTGATCAGATTTTATACATTTATATGAATGTCACCCTACCCTGTCTTCATTCCTATAGCTTTACAAGTCAGTCTTGATGCATGGTACTATTGGACATAAAAAGTTCATCAACACAATCAGTTGTTATTGTTGTTTAGTCACTAGGTTGACTCTTTGTGACCCTATAAACTGTAGCACACCAGGCTTCCCTGTCCTTCACTATCTCCCAGAGTTTGCTCAAACTTATGCCCATTGGTCAATAATACCATCCAAACATCTCATCCTCTGTCACCTGCTTCTGCTCTTCTCCTCAATCTTTCCCAGCATCAGGGTTTTTCCCACGGAATCAGTTCTTTGCATCAGGTGGCCAAAGTATTGGAACTTTAGCTTCAGCATCAGTCCTTCTAATGAACACCCAGGACTGATCTCCTTTAGGATGGACTGGTTGGATCTCCTTGCAGTCCAAGGGACTCTCAAGAGTCTTCTCCAACACCACAGTTCAAAAGCATCAATTCTTCCACGCTCAGCTTTCTTCACAGTCCAACTCACATTCATACATGACCACTAGAAAAACCATAGCCTTGACTAGATGGACCTTTGTTGGCAAACTAATGTCTCTGCTTTTTAATCTGCTGTCTAGGTTGGTCATAAATTTCCTTCCAAGGAGTAAGCTTCTTTTCATTTCATGGCTGCAGTCACCATCTGCAGTGATTTTGGAGCCCGCCAAAATAAAGTCTGACACTGTTTCCACTGTTTCCCCATCTATTTGCCATAAAGTGATGGGACCGGATGCCATGATCTTACTTTTCTGAATGTTGAGCTTTAAGCCAACTTTTTCACTCTCCTTTTTCACTTTCATCAAGAGGCTCTTTAGTTCTTCTTCACTTTCTACCATAAGGGTGGGGTCATCTACATATCTGAGGTTTTTGATATTTCTCCAGGCAATCTTGATTCCAGCTTGTGCTTCATCCAACCCAGAGTTTCTCATGATGTGCTCTGAGTATAAGTTAAATAAGCAGGGTGAAAATATGCAGCCTTGACATACTTCTTTTCCTATTTGGAACAAGCCTCTTGTTCCATGTCCAGTTCTAACTTTTGCTTCCTGACCTGCATACAGGTTTCTCAAGAAGCAGGTCAGGTGGTCTGGTATTCCTATCTCTTTCAGAATTTTCCACAACTTATTGTGATCCACATAGTCAAAAACTTTGGCATAGTCAATAAATCAGAAATAGATGTTTTCCTGGAACTCTCTTTCTTTTCTGATGATCCAGCAGATGTTGGCAATTTGATCTCTGGTTCCTCTGCCTTTTCTGAAACCAGCTTGAACATCTGGAATTTCATGGTTCACATATTACTGAAGCCTGGCTTGGAGAATTTTGAGCATTGCTTTACTAGCATGTCCACATCCAAGGAGCTGTGGCTGCGCGGGCGCAGGATGGCCAAGAGGAGCTACTCCACATTCAAGGTCAGGAGGGGCAGCTGTGAGGAGATACCCCTTGTCCAAGGTAAGGAGCAGCGGCTGCGCTTTGCTGGAGCAGCTGTGAAGAGATACCCCACATCCAAGGTAAGAGAAACCCAAGTAAGATGGTAGGTGTTGCAAGAGGGCATCAGAGGGCAGACAGACTGAAACCATAATCACAGAAAACTAGCCAATCTGATCACAGGACCACAGTCGTGTCTAACTCAGTGAAACTAAGCCATGCCGTGTGGGGCCACCCAAGACAGATGGGTCATCGTGGAGAGGTCTGCCAGAATGTGGTCCACTGGAGAAGGGAACGGCAAAGCACTTCAGTATTCTTGCCTTGACAACTCCATGAACAGTATGAAAAGGCAAAATGACAGGATACTGAAAGAGGAATTCCCAAGGTCAGTAGGTGTCCAGTATGCTACTGGAGATCAGTGGAGAAATAACTCCAGAAAGAATGAAGGGATGGAGCCAAAGCAAAAACAATACCCAGTTGTGGATGTGACTGGTGATAGACGCAAGGTCCAATGCTGTAAAGAACAATATTGCATAGGAACTTGGAATGTTAGGTCCATGAATCAAGGCAAATTGGAAGCAGTCAAACAGGAGATGGCAAGAGTGAACACTGACATTCTAGACATCAGTGAACTAAAATGGACTGGAATGAGTGAATTTAACTCAGATGAGCATGATGTCTACTACTGTGGGCAGGAATCTCTTAGAAGAAATGCAGTAGCCATCATGGTCAACAAAAGAAATTAGTGAGTTAGAAAACCAAATTAAATAAATAAAAGCAAACCCCCAAAATAGTAAAAGAAAGAATAAAGTAAAGCCAAAAGCAGCTGTAACACTGCAGAAAACCTAGAATTGTTAGGGACGATAAAAGTAATCAGAAGCAGATATGTTGATTTGTGGATTCTTCACAAATCCCTGGCCAGTTTGTGCTACTAGCTCCACTTTACAGAATAAAAATCTGATCATCAGAAAGTCGACTAAAACCACTTCATTTAAAGAGCAAGTGTGGGAACTGGAGTAAAAACTGAGCTCTATAACAAAAACTCTTACCACTAAGAATAAATTCTAAACAACAACAACAAAAAGAAACCAAAAAAGCAAATATGTGCAAACATATGAAAATAAGTAAATAAATAAAGAGTAGTCAAATTCTATTTATCCTAAAGTTGCAAAGATGATTTAATATCATCTTTGATATTAATGAAATTGACCTACCCTTAGTATATAATCAAAGTGAAAGTGAAAGTCTTCCAGTCATATTCTACTCTTTACCACCCTATGGTATACTATTACATCTATTCTTTTATTTAATCATTACTACAATCTTGTAAAGTAAATAGACTAAATGACGTCATTCTAAAGTTAACTATCCTTTTTATCATAAGTCACAAAAAAGTCAAGTTAAAGTAACTATTAATGAAAAAAATTATCGAACATAGACAAAAAGTGTTCAGAAATGTATATGTTACGATGAAGGCTAATTTACCCTTTTACCTGATGTCTCCAACAACTGTTATAGATTTTTCCTTTTGTCTCTTTTCTGCTTTTGACTTTTTTTCTTTTTTTTGCTCCAGTATCTGGCTCCAAAATGTTTATTACCCTAATAATACAAACCGGGCTTTCTTTTCTAAAAGGGAAAATGCCCACAGCTGCTTCAGATTCAAATTCTCCTACCAGGCAATTGAGAGAGATGGAGAGAGAGAGAGGCATGTGATAAATGCATGAGATTTCATTTATCAGGGTGAACCTCATGGGCCAGAGGTTGAACACTGCAAATATTAAATGTCTTTGAGTAGTAATTGGGTTGAATTATCTTCCCACTTATCTCCAAAAGCTGAGTCTGTTCTTTTTGTGTCCTTTTTAGGATTGTGTATGCTTGGCAGCACCAGTCCCATCAATCCATGGGAAACAGATGGAGAAACAATGTAAACAGTGACAGACTTTATTTTGGGGGGGGGGCTCCAAAATCACTGCAGATGGTGACTGTAGCCATGAAATTAAAAGATGTTTGCTCCTTGGAAGAAAAGCTATGACCAACCTAGACAGCATATTAAAAAGCAGAGTCATTACTTTGCCAACAAAGTTACTTGTAGTCAAAGCTATGGTTTTTCCAGTAATCATGTATGGATGTGAGGGTTGGACTATAAAGAAAGCTGAGCACCAAAGAATTGATGCTTTTGAACTGTGGTGTTGGAGAAGATTCTTGAAATTCCCTTGGACTGCAGGGAGATCAAACCAGTCCATCCTAAAGGAAATCAGTCCTGAATATTCATTGGAAGGACTGATGCTGAAGCTGAAGCTCTAATACTTTGAGCTAACTGATGTGAAGAACTGACTCATTGGAAAAGGCCCTGATGCTGGGAAAGACTAAAGGGAGGAGGAGAAAGGGACAACAGAGGATAAAATAGTTGGATGACATCACTGACTCAATGGACATGAGCTTGAGCAAGCTCTGGGAGTTGGTGATGGACAGGGAAGACTGGCATGCTACAGTCCATGGGGTCACAAAGAGTCAGACACGACTGAGCGACTGACCTGAACAAAAGTAATCACATATAATGCACTTTACAGATTGAAAAGTACATATTAATATTTTGCTCTAAATGACTTAAGAAATTTCTGTCATACAAAATCTAATGGGAGGATTTTTGGAGATGGGATTTCCTATTTCAAAATTTGGTGGGTAGCGAGTCCCTTGGACTGCAAGGAGATCCAACCAGTCCATCCTAAGGGAAATCAGTCCTGGGTGTTCATTGCAAGGACTGATGTTAAAGCTAAAACTCCAGTATTTTGGCCACCTGATGTGAAGAGCTGACTCATTTGAACAGACCCTGATGTTGGGAAAGATTGAAGGCAGGAGGAGAAGGGGACGACAGAAGATGAGATGTTTGGATGGTATCACTGAATCAATGGACATGAGTTTGGGTAAACTCTGGGAGTTAATGATGGACAGGGAGGCCTGGCGTGCTACGGTTCATGGAGTCGCAAAGAGTCAGACACGACTGAGTGACTGAACTGAACTGAAAATACATTTACTGAAGTATTATTTATTTTTATAACTACTAACTTACTGTGGTCTTTTTTATAACATAAATATTAGTTTTCAGATATTTTCATGTTTTGTATGTATGTTTATGCATATATCAAATACTGCTAGTACCAAATATCTTTAGATGAAATGATAAGTTTTAAAACCAAAATGAATTACCAATAAAAACTGTATAAAATGCAATCATAATAAGTGAAATATGTCAGAGAGAAATAAGCAATATATGATATCACTTGCATGTGGAATCTAAAAATAAAATTATACAAATGAACTTATTTACAAAAGATATACAGTCTCACAGACTTAGAAAATAAATTTATGGTCACCAGAGAGGAAAGATGTGGGAGGAGAGTGACAGATGTGAGTTTGAGTTTGACATGTACACACTATTATATTTAAAATAAAATGCCATTCCATGAAAAAATGATGTCATGAGTATATTTTAGTAATCTTAACATAAACACTTATCCAATTCAATATTTTCATTGTATTATCAGTTTTAATATCTGATAATGTAACAAGATTTTTTTATAAGTTACTTGTATAGGGAAAACCCTTATAAATGTGCTATGTATAACATGTATTATTGATTAAATGAAAACACATTGATTGTAACTGAATATGGCTTAAAAATATAACCATAATTGTTGCTTACATTTGTGAATCATCAATCATATTTCAATTTTATTGAAAATTATAAAGTAGTTTATAGAGGTTTTATATATACATATATATACATGCATATTTATATATACAATATCATTCACTAACAAACAGACACTACCATTATTTAAGAAGTCTAATTTTGAGGAATAACAGTTAGAAAGGAAAAAGAATACTAAGATTCCTTAGAGTAAAAATTACAAATGATGATTCTTTTCTTTTGAAAGAATTCCTCCATCAGCAGCTCAGTAGCTAGAAAAAGTCACACAGGAGTGCACACAAAAGCATACAAGCTTTTGAGTGAAAACACATAAAATCATCTACATGGATGGACTCCTCTGATGATAATATCTGATATGGATGATATTTAGCTAAACATATGAGCATTAATATTCAGTTTAAAATAGAATGTTTATCATGAAATAAATAGGTAAAAAACATTGTGTGAAAGTCCTTTTGCAAAGACAGAGTAAATTTGTAAATATTTTACCTAAAATATTTACCTAAATGTTAGATGAAATTTTCTGTCTATCATTTAAATAGCTACCATAGTCAATACATAAATAGTAGGCAGCTACTAACAGAATAAACTAGGTCTTTGTGGTTTGAAGAGACTATAATATTAGTAGAAATTCAAACAAAGCAATCGCTTTTGGTGGCTTAATTATGACCAGATCCTATGGAAGCTGAGTTGTGTGTAAGTCTGAATTTGAGTGTAAATCACTGAAACATAAACAGTCTACGTAGTACTGAAGGGAAAACGCATTCTTTCTTCCTGACAGACACACACGAACACATACACACAGCACATTTCTTTGAAAATCCAAATATTTCAAAGAATTTAATGCGCCCATTCAAATATACTCTAAAATGTAGTCAAGTTGGGTAAAAAGAAATCACATATTTAAAAAAAATATGAATTCTATTCCTGGATTTATTTTCCAAAACGGAATGAACCATTATATTTATTCAGCTTTCAAGAATCAATTCTTAAGCTAAATGAAGAAGAACAGATCCATTGGAAGCAATTATAAGTTATTTATTCAGAATATCATGCCTAGAAATTCAAAGTATCTACATAATTTTAATAAGTAAAATGTAATGTTAGAGAATCATTTATGGTCTCGCTTAAAATTATTCTCAAAGTGATTCTCCTCTTCATTTTCACATTGAGTTTGACTTTTGAGCTTTTCTATTTGAGGTCATTAGTTCACATTTGTTTGAGATTTGCTTAAATGTTTCTTTTGAAATTTTATGATGGGAAATTAAAAGCATAAAATAATAAACTAAATATACTTTAGGTTATAACATAGCATAATACAATTGAAAGTTCTGGTTACTAAGAAGGCTATTAAATAGAACTGCCCACCATCCCTGTTCTAATGTAGAGTTGCAAACTTACTCTATGGAGGCAAAAAAGTAATTGCTCTTCATTGTTTAAGACCATACAAGGATAAACTTTTTTTTCTTTTGAGACCATACAAGAATAAACTTTTTAAGTAATTTTACAGATAACTTAATGAATCTGTGATGCTAATTCAAGCTAATGTTAACTGTAAATAATATTAATAGGCTAAAAGGTAAAATTATCAAAGGCAAAGTTAGAATTGTCAGATCAGCTTTAAAATGTTGATTATAAGAAAACAATGAAAATGGGGTAAAGGAATACTTTATGAGATTTTACTCAGAAAGGTAGATACAACAGCAAGAACAAAAGGCTAAAACACTATACTTTTAGGTACACAGAATGATAAAGCAACTCAGGATACACATTAAGGTATCTTTAGGCAAAGATAAGAATTAGAATGCATTGAAGAAAGTCCTCTGGAGGAGGAAATGGCAACCCACTCCAGTATTGCCTGAAAATTCCCATGGACAGAGGAGCCTGGGAGGTTACAGTTGAAAGCATCGCAAAAGTCAGATGTGAATGAGCAAAGAAGCAAAGAGGCAAAAAGGCTGCTCCACATGTTGTAAAAAGAAGAGAGGGAAACTGATCTAATAATGATGCAACTGAAAATAAAATAGTGCTGTTCAGAAACTCATCATGCTATAGAGGAAATTTTCTGAAACTGTCTCTGCAAGATCCATATAATAGGTCCTTATGAAGATTGTCCATCATGATTGTTCTCATTTTTCACTTTTGAAACCTAAATTATAGTACTTCACTTTTTGATTAAGTAGGGTTAGCAAAGCCATGACCTGTGGCTCCTTCTTCTCCTCCTCACCCAGTGTGAACATTCCTAATTGGATTGATCTTAGCATTATTTAGACTTCTTTGGTGATTCAGACGGTAAAGCGTCTATCAATGCTAGAGACCTGGATTCGATCCCTGAGTCGGGAAGATTCCCTGCAGAAGGAAATGGCAACCCACGCCAGTACTCTTGCCTAGAAAATTCCATGGATGGAGGAGCCTGGTGCAGGCCATGGAGTCGCAAAGAGTCAGATACGATTAAGCAACTTCACTTAACTTGAGCATTATTTAATAACGTTAAGTGATGACATCTCAGAACCCCCAAAACAGTGCTCCAGCCAACTAGCAACTGGGTTGTCTGGTAAGGTCTCAGATGCACTTAACATAAGCTGCTTTGTCTTGCTACTCAATCAACCTGTCTCTCCAACTGTATTATAAGCATTGATGTGTGTGTATTCTGTCGCTTCAGTTGTGTCCGACTCTGTGCAATCCTATGGCCTGCACCAGGCTCCTCCATCCGTGGGATTCTCCAGGCAAGAATGCTGGAGTGGGTTGCCATGCCCTTCTCCATAAGTACTGATAGCTAAGTTCATATCATAACTTTGTGGTGCAAAATTTCTCTTTTAATGAGTTCCTGGTGAGTGGAAGCCCACCAGGGCTTCCCTGGTGGCTCAGATGGTCAAGTGTCTGCTTGCAATGCAAGAGACCCGGTTTCCATCCCTGGGTCAGGAAAATCTCTCGGAGAAGGAAGTGGCAAGCCATTCCAGTACTCTTGCCTGAACGGCAAAAGTATGCCAAAAAGAGAAAAAAAAAAAAAAATCCCATGGAGCCTCGTAGGCTCCACAGTCCGTGGAGTCGCAAAGAGTCAGATACGACTGAGTGAAGTCACTTTCACTTTCTTTCAATTAAAAAAATATATATATTTAGAGTAAAGATCATAGAAGGAATGAGCTAGGGTCCAAGTAGAATTATTTCCCCTCGTAGTTTAACTTACGTGTATTCACTTGCTGGCCACCAGATATTTCTATTTCTCCTTAGACCACTGGTAAGATGGTACACCCCACTCCTTTGAAGTTAGATTTAGAGAAGGTTTGTCTAATTCAATGATTTTCAACATTTATTGTGCATCAAAATTTGATGAAGTGCTTGTGAAAACAAGTGAAACTTTAAGAATCAGGGAGTGATCTGTAAATATCTTTGTTTCCCCATCCACCATAGAAACATACAATATCCACATACTGGCTTCTCCTTTAGCCTGGGTCCCAAATTAAGGAGACCTGAAGGAGACCCCTGGTCATGGAATACACTTAGTATACATTTAACAAGAGTAAGAACTATACCTTGTTGTTTCAAGTAACTAGGATTTACATGTTTTCAGCTTCCACAACATATATAACCTACCCCAACCTCACTGGGAAATATACTTTGCAATTTTTTAAACATCACCATGTTTTCTTTCAGATTTATATCTGATTCTATGCAGGAAAAAATTGTTCATGTATCTCTTTCTTTCTTGATTGAGTTCCCAGAGTTAAATTTGCACTCTTTTCTTTATATTAGCAGATTAAACCACATTCCATTTCAATTTCAAAGTACATACAAATAGTCGAGTAGGTAATTATGGAAATTAAAATGAAGTATATATCTTAACAGATCAAGCTTCATAAAATTGTCTTTAGAGGAATTTGGTGAAAATCAGATTTTGGATAGTTAAAGAAGTTTGTTGAAAAGTTGTTTGCATTAAGATAATAACTGATTAACAGGGAAAAATATTGCAAAGCAGAACTATACTATAAATACAAGACCTTCAGAATCTAGAGAATAAAGTAATAATATTGTAGTGTTCAGACAAATAAACTTCAAATGATGCGTAAAATTCAATATTGGGGTTAGAGAACATTCCTAGCTGTTTATTAAAGCCCTCATTTATAAGGTAAGGAGCATATGTCTTATAAATAAAATATATACCCCCAAAGAGGTAGCATTTTAAAATGACTCCGAAGGATTAGTTATCATTTTTTTCTCAAGCCACAGGTCTTTTTACATTAGATATACAAAACTGAAGAAAAACTCATCATATCTCATATTCTGTATATTGGCATTCAGATGGTAGTACTGGAGACATTTGAACTACTGTATAGAAAACAACCTTTAAACCAATTTCATTTGACATATCTTGAAAAATCAAATTACACGTATGAGTCAGATTAATGTGTCTTAAATATCCTCCAATTTCTTATAAGATTATATCAGCACTGTGAGATCATTCAATACTAAAAGATTAAAGTACAAAGACCTACAAATTGAAAAGATAAGACAATTTTTCATTGTTAGATCTGTCTGATTAAAGCACAACAAACTGCATATCAAATGGCTGTTGAAGGAAAGAATAGCTTTTCCTCTCAGCAACTTATTCAATTGCTTCATGTTTACTAAATCACTGCTTAGCATAATTTTTCTGTATATAAATTTTTTTCTTAGGCAATTTCAATAAAAAATCTGGTGCTTAGATACTATTGCTTGACTTATGTGATATAATATTTGGCCATGATATGTGCCCAGTGTGCACTACATGATATAATATTTGTCACTTATCTAATAATTTTATCAGGATAAAAATTCTTCTGTTATGAAATATCTACCATGAAATGAAGTAGGATCTTCAAATAACTAAATAGGACACAAGTATCTTTAAAAATTTTGGAGTTTCCTGGAGACTTTTTCTATACCATTTAATTTTATAAACAGGTAAAGAGTAGAACCTGAATAATTTTTAAGATTTTTTTTTAATTTAGAGATTGAGAAAATACTCATGAAATTTTATATACTGTTTTGTGAACTTTCTTCAAATCAGTTATTTGTTATAAAGTACTATCACAAAATAAAAATTTACTTTTTTATACTATGTATAAAAATGTTGAAAGTGGTACTAAATAATGAGTATGTTCTGAATATTATTTAATTATGCTGAGATATTTGGACAACCTAAAAATGCCATGATTTCATTGGAAGAAACAATGTGACATTCTTTTAATTCTAGGTCATTTAATAAACTGCATATATGAAAGGAAATAAAATGAAAATGAAAGATAATGAAAGGGAAATTTCATACTGAAAGGGAAAATGAAAATTTTAAAAACACTAGTCTCATTAACTAATTTACCTTAGCAAATCAGATATTTTATTATGCTTTCTCTGAGATTTGTCATAGTCTATTACTGCTAATTCTGTTTGCATAGTCAATGGCCCATTGTAAACTTTGTAAATACTAAGCAATAGGGATCTCTCTCTCTCTCTCTCTCACTCTCTCTCTCCCTATCTTTCTCTCCTTTCTCTTTTGTGATCTATCTATCACAAAATCCATGCACTTAACAATACTAAGCCCAAACTGATTGTTTAAGATAAACCTTTTGGTCATAAACCAATATTCCAAATTCAATTATTTATAAGTTTTAAACCACACATTTCCATTCCCTTAAAGGTAAAATTTCTTGCTAAATATTCTTGCTATAATTTTCAATATTTGTTATTTTATAAATTTCTCATAGGTCTCAAGAATATTGTTTATTTTTGAATCAGTAATTCCATGGACAGTAGAGTCTGGTGGGCTACAGTCCATGGGGTTGCAAAGAACAGATATGACTGAGCAAATAGCACACAAAATACTTACATAGTTGATTGCCTTGATATTTAATAGTATTTTTAATTAAAGAGTGAGATTTATTTTTAAATAAATTGCAATTTTTAGACTACTTAATAAAGACATCAGCATTTAAAAAATTTTTACCTTATGTATGGTCGTACATATTTTTCCATGATGAAACTGTTACTATTATTACTGTTTCATTAGTGTATGCATGTATTATATGAAAATATGATAAGCCTAATTTCTAGTGGCAAGTATATAAGCTCAGAATTGAAAATCTTCATGCCTACAGAGACAATGTAGATAGTACAAATTAATGAAGTTGCATATTGAACGAGTAAGACAATTTTTTTCACAAAATATTTAACTGCAGAGGCTACAGTTGATCTTTCATTCTTACATTAATTTAACTTTCCCTTTGAATCATATCATTTTAAAGCATCACCATAAGGGCAATAACAATGGCAAATGCCATTTATGTTACTGATCCTCTGGAGCCTGTTTCTGTTAAGTGTCCTGCCCTGTGTCCCTCTAGGCAATAGAAAGAGACCCAGTTTGGTTCAGAAGCAAAAGAAAGCTTTATTCTCTGATCAGAGAATGGAGAGGTGGGGGCTCCAGCTCTAGGGCATAGATTCTCCTAAAAGGCCATGGGTGGGGCTGCTTTGTAGGGACCTCATCAGCTAGGAGGAAGGTGGAATTCTAGTGGGGCAGGTGCAGCTGTGCTGCTCAGGTCTCAAGATCACGATGCTGCGGTCTGAATCTCTGCACAAGGCCTGCCACTGCCATCTTTTATTTTTTTTCCTATTTTTTTTTTATTTTTTTCCATTTATTTTTATTAGTTGGAGGCTAATTACTTTACATCATTGCAGTGGTTTTTGTCATACATTGATATGAATTAGCCATGGATTTACATGTATTCCCCATCGCGGTCCCCCCTCCCACCTCCCTCTCCACCCGATCCCTCTGGGTCTTCCCAGTGCACCAGGCCCGAGCACTTGTCTCATGTACCCAACCTGGGCTGGTGATCTGTTTCACCCTAGATAATATACATGTTTCAATGCTGTTCTCTTGAAACATCCCACCCTCGCCTTCTCCCAGAGTCCACAAGTCTGTTCTATACATCTGAGTCTCTTTTTCTGTTTTGCATATAGGGTTATCGTTACCATCTTTCTAAATTCCATATTTATGTGTTAGTATACTGTAATGGTCTATATCTTTCTGGCTTACTTCGCTCTGTATGATGGGCACCAGTTTCATCCATCTCATTAGAACTGATTCAAGTGAATTCTTTTTAACGGCTGAGTAATATTCCATGGTGTATATGTACCACAGCTTCCTCATCCATTCGTCTGCTGATGGGCATCTGGGTTGCTTCCATGTCCTGGCTATTATAAACAGTGCTGCGATGAACATTGGGGTGCATGTGTCTCTTTCAGATCTGGTTTCCTCGGTGTGTATGCCCAGAAGTGGGATTGCTGGGTCATATGGCAGTTCTATTTCCAGCTTTTTAAGGAATCTCCACACTGTTTTCCATAGCGGCTGTACTAGTTTGCATTCCCACCAACAGTGTAAGAGGGCTCCCTTTTCTCCACACCCTCTCCAGCATTTATTGCTTGTAGACTTTTGGATAGCAGCCATTCTGACTGGCGTGTAATGGTACCTCATTGTGGTTTTGATTTGCATTTCTCTGATAATGAGTGATGTTGAGCATCTTTTCATGTGTTTGTTAGCCATCTGTATGTCTTCCTTGGAGAAATGTCTGTTTCGTTCTTTGGCCCATTTTTTGACTGGGTCATTTATTTTTCTGGAGTTGAGCTGGAGGAGTTGCTTGTATATTTTTGAGATTAATCCTCTGTCTGTTGCTTTGTTTGCTATTATTTTCTCCCAATCTGAGGGCTGTCTTTTCATCTTGCTTATAGTTTCCTTTGTTGTATCTTAAATTGCTTTTCTACACACAGTCCCTGAGATGAGCACAGCTCTCTCACTCAAGGAACTCTCATCTAAAGGTCTGCACGTAGTACCATATGAGCAAGTGAAACTAGACAAAGCACAAAGGAAAATAAAAAGGTTAAGTTTTATTATTCAGATTCTCAGGCAATTGTTAATGGGCTTTGTTGGTAACACATAAACATCTCTGGGAGAAAAATAGGAAATGATGGTGAAACAGTCCTACTTATTTCCAACTATTTGCTTTCTATTGGTACATGTACCCAGTTTCTCCAGATCTTCCATTACTAATGAGATTCCAGCAATCAAAATTGTATTCATGGTGATAGTATTGTTATAATTCTTGATTTTATATAACTATAACCTTTTAATATACATTGTTTTCAATACCATGTGAGTCAACATTGCAAATCACCTTGATACAGCCATAAACAGAATACTAACTACAGCATGAAAAGTTGGAGGTATCCTAATCAAGAGTACTAGGTATATTGAGAAAGGTGAGCATTGTTTTTATTTCATAATACCTGATAAACTAGATATCAGTGTCATGCACATTAATTTTTTATAATACTTAATTATATCTGTTATAGAGAACAGGTTACATATCATTTTTCTTTTTACTGACCTTATGATTTCAAGAGTCATAAACATGATTTTAGAATTCTAGGTTTCTCACATTTAAATTCCCCCCATTTTAAGTGTTCTACTCCTACTGTATAGAACTGAAAGTTAAATGACACAATTATAATATCTGCTGATAATCATCTTATTACAAACACCTTTACAACACTCCTCCAATATATTATTCTGCAGTTGGAACTGAAAGAGTTTATCTTACAGAAAAGCTTTGATGATTGGAGACTCTTCAGTCTACTGTAATTGGATAAAGTGAGCAATTACACATAATATTTTACCTTGAAGCAACAAATGCCATACTACAGATGTATTCAGTGTGGAATTAAAGAGTAGTAAAAATTGAATTAAATATACACTTTTCTAAAGTACAAAATTTATTCTGGGCTTGTCACACCTTCAGATTTTTCAGTATATTACATATTCTGTTTTTAAAAGCTTATTCATTACTATCTTGGCTTTTTGAATCACACTTCTTATGGGTAAAATTATTATTTTAAACTATATTTTATGTGTATATCTTTTCATCCTCAGTTGTTTTCCTAATATGAATTAAAAATTGAATGTTATTGGGACTTCACTGGCAGTCCAGTGGTTAAAACTCTATGCTTCCACAGCAGTGGGTATGACTTCAATCCCTGGTCAAGAAAGTAAGATCCTGTATGCCATGCATGCCACATGGCATGGCAAAAAAATAAATACATTAGTGTTATTACATATTTTTTTGGCCAATAGAATTCAGAAGGTTAAAGTTTATGTCACAAACCCTGAGTTACAATTAAAATTATTAGTAAACAATTTATCAAATACATAAATATAAAATAAAAATAAACTTTGATTAGAAATGCATTTCTTGCCAAATACTTTTTGAAAAGTTATTTTAATTAGTTTAATTTTCTGTGGATGGGTATTATTTAAATGCGAAATGACACAGTGCACATTCTTTAATCCAATTTTCATTTTATGTTTGTTTTGCAGTTTAGTGTTAATAAATGAGAAATTTTCACTCAAGTATTTAGAAACTAAATTTTCATGGCACTGTCACTCAGCCCTTTGTATTACTTATGTTTAAAAAAAGCCCAAAATAACATAATGCCCTATCATTAAAATGTTATTTAGATATCCCTTTATTTGGCTGAAAGCAAATAATTAGAAATTATCAGATTTTCTATATGCCATTACTAAATAAACTGCCATTCACTTTTCTAATTGTTCCCTCTCACTTGCTCCGAGAAACACCTCATATTAATATTTAAGAATGTATTCCAATATCAAATGGCAAAGCTCAACAATGTAAAACCATATTTTCTACTTTTCCACCAACCTAATAATACTGGCCATAGGCAATATTAGGCAAAGAGGAAAGCATTTGAGAACCTGTGATCTCTGTAGTTAGACAAAATCTAGAGAGCCTGGGCTATGTATACAGACCTTGTTTCTTCTTCTACACTTACTGTAATGAAAAATCGTTACTAAAAGGGTGATGGTTAGGTGGAGAGAAGTCAAGGGTGCTACGTTATTTAAAGTAACATTAGAGTAACAAGTGACAACAGTTTTTCAATATTTGCTTAATATTACTTGAACAGTTTCACAACTTAACCTTGTCATTACAGAAATTATCAGTGCGTAGTAGAGTCTATTTATCTGGACAGATACCTGTATGTGGTATATGTGATTCTATAAGATTCGCATGTGATCCTTTAAGAATCACATAAATATGCATGTGTTTATAAAAATGTGCATATATATATATATATATATAGAGAGAGAGAGAGAGTACCTTTTACATCAAAGATCCATATATTAAAGGACAATACTAAACTACTTATTTTATTTGCTTAATATTATATTGTGGAAAGCTTTCTATATTAATATAATCTTTTTCTATATATCCTTTTCCATTTGATGGTATCCTTTTCTCATAACTTTCTTATAAGTCTTAGAATTTAAGAGATTTGAACTTAAAGCAAGCTTGATATTACAATTCACTAAACTTATTGTTTTAAATCTCTGAATAGTGTAATTTGTTACCAGGGTAACTTTTCCTTCCTTTTCTTAACTGAAATTCTCTAAGTCATATTTCATTACATATTACATATTTTATCATCTGTATTATACAAGGTTCTCCAGAGAAATAGAGCCAAAAGGAGATAAATAAGTATTAGATAGGAAAAGAAAAGAGGAGATTTAATATAGGATTTGGTTCATGTGACTGTGGATATCAAAAATTCCATGATATGTGCTGTCTGCAGGTTGGAGAACCAGGAGTCAATAGTGCAATTTAGTTTGAGTTTAAACATCTGCAAATGTGGGGGCCAATGCATAAAGCTCTGTCCAAGCCAAGTCCATTGGCATGAGGAGAGGACTGTCACAGCTGAAGCAGAGAGAGCAAATTAGCACTTGGCCCCCTGTTTATTCTGTTCAGACCATCAATGCATTGGATTCTGTCTACCCCACTTTGGATCTTCATTTACTAAGTCTATGGAATCAACCACTTTCTTCCAGGTACATCTCACAGACACAATCAGAAATAATTTTAGCAACCATTTAGCAATTTAGCAGTAATTTTAGCAACCATTTGGACATACCTTAATCCAGTCAAGTTGACATATAAAATTAACCATCATATCATCATTATTGTTATCTTGCAACACTTCATTGAATATTTTTTCATTGTTTTTTTAATTTTTTAAGACCTTTTTTTTTTTTCTGAATGTCTACTCAGCTTCCTAGAGCAAAGTGTTTCCAATAAATATGTGATTTATGTGATTCATCTTTTGAATCTCTTCCCCTATTTTCCCTATTCTTCTCACATATAGAAAGCACCAAAATACTTTTCATCTATTTTTATCATTTATTTACTATAATTTTCAAATACTAAATTTATCTACTATAAATTTATGTAAGCATTACAAAACTATTTTTAATACTCCAATTCTCCCTTATTTTCCTCTCATATTTCCTTTTTAAGCAAGTGATAAAAGTTCATTATATTGAACATAATTAGGAGAAAATAATATCTATTTAGCAGTAAATATTCCTCAGACTCTTGAGATATTATTAAATTATCCAGATGCTTAATTATGCTTCAGTCTATACAGTGCATTTCAAATATTGTTGCATCAGCAATTCTGGGTATTTTGTATTTGATAATATTATGATGTTTTATCACATTCCTATGAATTAACTAAACAACTAATGTTATTCCTTAGTTGACCAACTCTCAATTCAATTATTGAAATTTTAATCATTTTATTTTTCAATTTATGTCATCTATGTTTTGTATTTACTCAGTGAAATTGATTTCTGAAAGCATTGTTATGAAATATAGAAGAACAATAAAGATATGAGCTATGTCCTCTCATAAAACATTATTTACTTTCTGAGTAGATATAAAACACTAATATTGAACAAATATCATTGCCCTTTCTTATTTATAGTGTTTTTCTTAAATGCTATCTTGTTAGTTTATACTAATAAATGTTATGCTTGTAGTAGTAAAAATTTTTGTTGTATATAATATCATATATACTGCCAAAATTTAACATATATAATGGAGGAGAATAAAAGGCATAGAATGAAAATTATTGAGATTACCCCTTTCCTATTAATGGTGGGAAAAGGTGTATTTTTTCCCAATCAAATGAAAGTTTACCAAGGGTATTTTTACTGGCTATTAAGATAAGGCTAGTGTGTCTTACTCACTGAGCAAATTATATCAAATTAATTCTATATTCTTCATTTTTTACAAGCACAAGTGCTAATTCTATACAGAAAATCAAAAGGTTTATGTTTTTGTTTTTGTTTTTTCCAGTTGTGGTAAAGTTTCTGAAAGAATAAGGCTACTAAAAACGAACTGTTAAATATTGCTTTAAATTCCCATTCTGTTGCTGTTGTTCAGTCTCTAAGTCATGTCCAACTCTTTACAAACCCATGGATTGCAATATGCCGGGCTCTCCTGCCCTTCCCTATCTCCCCAAGTTTTCTCAGATCTTCCCCACTGAGTCAGTGATGCTATATAACCATAGCATCTGCCTGCTTCTTCTACACTCAATCTCTCCCAACATCAGAGTCTACCCTATGAGCTGCATTTTCACATCAAATGGCTTAAGTATTGGAGCTTCAGGTTCTGCATCAGTCCTTCCAATGAATATTCAGAATTGATTTCCTTTAGGATTGACTGGTTCAATCTCCTTGAAGTCCAAGGGACTATAGGAGGTAACAAATCAATTCTAATTTAGGAAGTGCATAACCAGACCACCATCTATAATATGTTTACATTTAATTATTTTCTCTTATTAATGATGTGGGTAATTACTAAGAGAAATATAGCTATTAAGTCTTTCTTCTATGTGCATCTCATTATCAGAATTTATACTCTCAAGGCTATTTCTCTGTTAAATAATGTATAATGTCTTAGAATAGTTTTAAAAACACAATTGCATATTTTACTCTGTAAATGTTACTGTTTTATGAGAACTTTTATAGCATCTAATTCTGCTGCTCTTTTATTTTAATGGCTTTTCTGTTATGCTAAATTTGTGATATGTGGTGAGACAAACAGAAATAAACATATATGTTAATTCTGTAAAATTAATTTAAAATCCTTTAGAGACACTATCACAACCTTGTCAATTAGTTTGTAATTCATGCCCCATCAAAAAGAAGGGGCTTTCTAAGCACTGTGACAAATCAGTTAATTAGGGCTCAGGTAAATGTCTGAAGAAAACAGGACATTTTCTACACAACATTCTATAATGCTCTATTAGACCATAAAAGGAAATAATGAGGCAAGAAGAAATTAACACTAGAGAAGAAAAGGTTAGATTTTTGTAAACTGTATAGAGATGTGAGATTAGATCAGCTTCTCTTATAATTATTTACTTTAAATAATTTTCTAGGAAAGGCATACTTTGGTTACCTACTTGTTCTCTTTACATATGTGAGGGTGAATGAGGGAAAGAGAAAGAGGAGTGGGGAGAAAGAAACTTTCTACAAATTTTCTAGTGATTTGTTGCATCATTCACTTTTTAGTCACAAAAATGTTTATCATTACTTTGTGGATAAATGAATGTTTAAATATTCTTAGAGGTTCTAAGTAATATTAAGCACATATTTTATAAATGATTGAACAGAATAAATGTATATATGAGAATAGACATCTATATCTTAGCACCAAAAATGCATTCCTTCCTATAAAAGTATCATCAGGTACATCTCCGGGCAATGTAAATTGGCATTATCACTTTGAAAAACAGTTCTTATTTAAAAAAAAAAAAATTTCTTAAAAAATGAATTTCTCATATAATGAAAATACACTCTTTCTATAACCCACAATTCCACTTGTAGGCATTTACCCTACATTAATGAAAATATATTTATTGAGAAGAATTATATAAAGTAGTCATAAGAGGTCTTTACTTAGTAGCCTAAAACTAGAAATAACTCAATTACCCATCTAATTTTGAAAGGATAAATATATATTCGTATATTTATTATAATAAATTAATAATACATTAACATTGTTTATTATAGCTCATAAAGTAAATAATGAATTAGTAATACATACAGCATGGTGAATCAAAATAATTTTGTTCAGAACAGGACAAAATAGACACAAAGAAATACATATTCAGTGATCAAATCAAAATTAATCTCCTGAAAAGAAAAAATTTAGCTATCCTAATAGATATTTGAGCAGTGATTGAACTGTAGTGAAAGGTTAACTAAAAAGGAAAATAATAAAAACTTATTGGTGTGAAATAACTTATTAATACCTTAATTGGGACAAAGTTACACAAATAGATATGTCAAACTTATTACAATCCTTTCTTCCCTTCTTCTTTCCTTTTCCTCTTTCCATCTTTCTATTCTTCAAAATTAGTCAAAAAGTCATTAGACATAAACAGGTGGGGCAGCATCCCAGAAAAATTCAGAGATTGCTTATGTATGGTGGATTAAATGAATACATACATGAAAATAATGAAGAGCATTGGAGCCAAGTTTCACACTTGGAAAAAATATATATTCAAATATGAATGCTAGAATGAATCCTAAAGTATTATATTGACCTATGAAATATAGGAGAGAAGTTAATGATATAGAAATAATTAGATGTAAAATTTTGTGGGTATGCCTTTATATATGCATGTATTTCCTGAGTTCATCCACCAATAGAGCTGGGAGTCAGAAATCCCCAGGGAAATGAGAATACCTAGCACTGAGACCTTGGTTTACAATACAAATATTCTCCAGTAAAAGAAACAAACATTCTTTAGAAAGATGGTTCATTCCAGGGCTGCAGCAAGGAACTCTGGAAGATTTTGTTAGATAAAAAAGCAAGTTTAGTTCAGTTCAGTCACTCAGTCATGTCCGACTCTTTGCGACCCCATGGGTTGCAGCACGCCAGGCCTCCCAGTCCATCACCAACTCCCGGAGTTTACTCAAACTCATGTCCATTGGATCGTTGATGCCATCCAACCATCTCATCCTCTGTCGTCCCCTTCTCTTCCCACCTTCAATCTTTCCGAGCAACAGGGTCTTTACTAATGAGTCAGTTTTTCCCATCAGGTGGCCAAAGTATTGGAGTTTCAGCTACAACATCAGTCCTTCCAGTGAACACCCAGGACTGATCTCCTTCAGGATGGACTGGCTGGATCTCCTTGCAGTCCAAGGGACTCTCAAGAGTCTTCTCCAAAACCACGATTCAAAAGCATCAATTCCTCCACGCTCAGCTTTCTTCATAGTTCAATTCTCACATCCATACATGACCACTGGAAAAACCAGAGCCTTGACTAGACGGACTTTTGTTGGCAAAGTAATGTCTGTTTTTTAATATGCTGTCTAGGTTGGTCATAACTTTCCTTCCAAGGAGTAAGTATCTTTTAATTTCATGGCTGCAATCACTATCTGCAGTGATTTTGGAGCCCAGAAAAATAAAGTCAGACACTATTTCCACTGTTTCCCCATCTATTTGCCATGAAGTGATGGGACCAGATGCCATGATCTTAGTTTTCTAAATGTTGAGCTTTAAGCCAACTGTTTCGCTCTGCTCAGAGAATTAAGAAGACATATCATAAGGACACTGAAGTCAGTTCTGTACAGGCTATGATTTTCACCGGCCAAATTGAACAATTTAAGTTCCATAATAGTATGTATGTTTACACACACACACACACACACACACACACACTCACACACATATATACTCAAAACACACGTTTTTTTTTTTATTACCTTGAATAAAATAAGAATCCATGAGTCTATGCTGATATAAATAGTAAAAAAAAAAAAAAAATGCTTTCTTTGTAGTAGAAATCAAAATAACAAATGTAGAATAAATGATGAAATTAGGAAATCACCTTTGGAAATCATCATCATAGCAATTAAATGCAGGTAAGTAAGAAAAAAAAAAAAAAAAACTGGTACCAAATAGGGAAAGAGTACATCAAGTCTGTATATTGTCAACCTGCTTATTTAACCTATATGCAGAGTATATTATTCAAAATGCTGAGCTGTATGAAGCACAAGCTGGAATCAAGAATCCCAGAAGTAATATCAATAACCTCAGATGTACAGATGACACCACTCTTACGGGAGAAACTAAAGAAGAACTAAAGAGTCTCTTGATGAAAGTGAAAGAGGAGAGTGAAAAAGTTGGCTTAAAACTCAACATTCAAAAAACTAAAACCATGGCATCCAGTCCCATCACTTCATGGCAAATAGATGGGGAAACAATGGAAACAGTGACAGACTTTATTTTGGGGGGCTCCAAAATCACTGCAGATGATGACTGCACCATGAAATTAAAAGACACTTACTCCTTGGAAGGAAAGTTATGAGCAATATAGATAGAATATTGAAAAGCAGAGACATTACTTTGCCAACAAAGGTCCGTCTGGTCAAGGTTATGGTTTTTCCAGTGATCATGTATAGATGTGAGAGTTGGACTGTGAAGAAGGCTGAGCACAGAAGAATTGACGCTTTTGAACTGTGGTGTTGAAGAAGACTCTTGAGAGTCGCTTGGACTGCAAGGACATCCAACCAGTCCATCCTAAAGAAAATCAGTCGTCAATATTCAGTGGAAGGGCAATGATTATGAAGCTGTAACTCCAATAGTTTGGCCACATGATGTGAAGAACTGACTCATTGGAAAATACCCTGATGGTGGGAATGATTGAGGGAAGGAAGAGAAGGGGAAGACAGAGGATGAGATGGTTTGATGGCATCATCGATTCAATGGACATGAGTTTGAGTAAACTCAGGGAGTTGGTGATGGACAAAGAGGACTGGCATGCTGCAGTTCATGGTGTCACAAAGAGTCAGACATGACTGACTGACTGAACTCAACTGAATTTGATTTTTGTTTTTATTCCTATTATTCTAGGAGGTGGATCTAAAAAGATAGTGCTGCAATTTATGTCAAAAAATGTCTGCCTATGTTTTTCTTTAAGGGTTTTATAGTATCCAGCCTTACATTTAGCTCTTTAATCTATTTTGAGTTTATTTTTGTGTATGATGTTAGAGAGTGTTCTAGTTTTGTGCTTTTACATGTAGCTATCCAGTCTTACCAGCACCAATTGTTGAAGAGACTATCTTTTCTCCATTGTATTTTCCTGCCTCCTTTTTCATAGATTAACTAGACACATGCATGTGTGTTTATTTCAGGGCTTTCCGTCCTGTTCCACTGATATATTTCTGTTTTTGTATCAGTCCTATACTGTTTTCATGACTGTAGCTTTGTGGTATATTCTGAAGTCTGGGAGTCTGATTCTTCTATCTCCATTTTTCTTTCTCAGAATTGCTTTGGTTATTTGTGTTCTTTTGTGCTTCTATACAATTAAAAAAAAATTCTATGTATGTATAAAATTCCATTGGTAATTTAATAGGGATTGCACTGAATCTGTAGATTACCTTGGATAATATAGTCACTTTGGCTACATTGAATCTTTCAGTCCAAGAACATGGAATATCTTTCCCTCTCTGTATGTCATCTTCAATGTCTTTCATCAGCATCTTATAGTTTTCAGAACACAAGCCTTTTACCTCCTTAGGTAGGCTTATTCCTAGGTATTTTATTATTTTATGTACTGATAAATAAAATTGTTCCTTTAATTTCTCTTTCTGATCTTTCACTTTCAGTGTTTAGGAATGAAAGATAAATTTTTTGTACAGTAAGTCCCCTTCAAGTTGCAAACTTTCAAAAATGTCAACCTGCATCTGGTTCTAGCAAGGTACCAGAATCTATTCTATCAATGTCAACTCTGAATGAAATGGCTGCTTGCCCTCCATTTCCTATTGCTGATGATTCTTCAGCTCTACCATCTCCGACTTCTTCTCTGCCCCTCCTCTTCTCTCCTCTTCACTCAATCCCAGCTCTTATATGCCAGCTGTTTCACTGTACCACTGTACTTTTCAAGATATTCTACTATAAGATTAAAAATATTTTCTTTATTTTTTTGTGTATTGTTTGTGCGAAAAGTATTATAAACTTATTACAGTACAGTCCTATATGGCAGATTGTGTTAACTGGGTACCTAGGCTAACTCTGTTGGACTTATGGACAAATTAGACTTACAAGCATGCTCTTGGGATGGAATTCATTTGTATGTAGGTGTTTTGCATCCTGTTTCCTGTATTAATTCTGTATCACAACTTTACCAAATTCATTGATGAGCTCTAATAACTTTCTAGTAACATCTTTAGGATTTTCTATGTATAGGATCGCGTCATCAGCAAACAGTAATACCTTAACTAGATTTTTTTTTTGTACCTTTGAATTAAATTCAAAACAAGTAGTAAAAAAAAAACTGAAAGCAACAACTTACTGAACTACATACCTTGTTTATAGTTATACCTGTAATGTATTCCTCATTGCAATTTTTTTTATTTTACTCATATAAAATGAAAAAATACAGTATAAGTGATCATGAAATTAAAAACTCAAAGTTTCAATTCTCTAAAAATAAAGGATAATTGGCTAATAATAAGTTAAAAGATATTAATTTTATGAGAGCTTAAAAATATATATCTGGTAACATTTACTGGATTAACAAATATTTTAAAATTTAGAATATTCAATAATGGGAAGATTTAGATAAGCCCACTCATATAATGTTGATGTGTGTGTGTGTGTGTGTGTGTGTGTGTGTGTGTGTGTGTTCAGTCATGTCTGACTCTCTGTGAACCCATTGACTGTAGCCCACCAGGGCAGGCTCATTTGACCACAGAATTTTCCAAGCAAGGATACTAAAGTGGGTTTCCTTTTCCTACTCTAGAGGATCTTCCTGACCCAGGGATTGAACCTGCATCTCCTGTGTCACCTGCATTGCAGACAGATTATTTACCATTGTGCCACCTGAGATATTAATGAGTGTAAGATATAATATTAAAATTGAAATCAATTTGGGGGTAGCTATGACCATTTGCTATTAGATTTGTAGGAATAATTTTGCTTTTTTTTTTCTCCCAGTGTTAATTTTGGTAACGGTATATTTTCTAATGAAGATGTTCTTATTTAAGTCTAATAAAAAATCATTAGATTTATCCTTATGTTTACTATATTTTTAAATTTTTTTATCTTTACTATATTTTGATTCAATGTGAATTATAAAAATGGTTTCCTCTACCCAATATTTTTCAATTATAAAATTATATTTTGTTTAAAATTCTGACTGTATTCTATCATTCATTCTGAATTATTATTTAGCAAAAAAAAAAAAGCACTCTATTTTTTATACTGTTTTTACAAGACCATGTGAATCTTTGTCTTTTAAAAAATTCTCTATACCCATATGTTTTCCATTGCACCTTCAGTGATTTGATTTCCCTAAAGAGTTGAAATGTTGATGATAGATTTTATGATTTCTTTCCTCCTTCTAGCTTTGGGTTTTATTTCAGTTCTTATTTTCCTAGTACCTTTAGGTGTAAGGTTAGGTTCGTTATTTGAGAGTTTTCTTTTTCTACATGTCCCATATAATATTTTGATTAATTGTAGTTTTGTGCTCCTTTAACTCATATATATATATATATATATATATATTTTTTTTTTTCTATTACTTCTTTGATCTCATCTTTAATCCACCGGCTATTAGCAATATACTGTTTTGCCTCCACATTTGTGTGTGTGTGATTTATTTTTTCCCTTGTAGTTGATTTCTAGTTTCATAGCATTATGGTCAGAAAAGATCCTTAATACAGTTTCTTTTTTTTTTTTTTTTTCTTCGTTTACTGAGACCTGTTTTCTGACCTAGCATGTGATCTATCCTTGAAAATTGTCCATGTACATTTGAAAAGAATGTGTAAGTGTATTCTGCTGCTTTTTGATTTAGTGTTCTTCCTTAGAAAGAAAATATGTCATTATAATTATCCTGCTGTTTTTTGGCTCACCTACCCAGGGGTGTTTATCTTTACTATACTATGTCACTAATCCTCCTACCCATTTCTATGTGGTCCCTTCTTTATATCTTTTGTTGTAGAAGATATTTTCTGTTAGTTTTCTATTTTTCTTTTCTTCATCAATAGTTCTGTAAAAAGCTATAATTTTGATGTGCCCATGGGAGGATGTGAGCTCAGGGTGTTACAATTCCAACTTCTTGACCCAGGTGTTGAATCAACCAACTAGTTGATCTTGAACTTGCCAGGCTCCAATACTAGATAATTCTGGAGGCATTAGCCTTTTTTTTTCCTTCTTTGTTATCAATATTCATCAAATATATTTCCTCACTTTGGGAGCTGACCAGGTTTCTACAATAAATATTGGAGAAAAACCTTCTCAGTCTTCTGAGAAGATAGGAAGCTACTTCAATTAATACTACTTTATGATATGCCTATATCACATTTCAGTTATCCTTTCGAAGATAGACAGTAGGTTGTACAAGTCCCTTTATGCTTCAGGAGAATTATGTGAGAATACCATAGAGAAAGCAAAGAAATTTCAGGAAAAAAATATACCACTGTTTCATTGATTATGCTAAAGCCTTTGACTGTGTGGATCATAACACCTGTGGAAAACTCTTAAAGAAGGAATATCAGACCATCTTACCTGTCCCCTGAGAAACCTGTATGTGGGTCAAGCAGCAACAGTTAGAACCCTATATGAAACAACTGACTGGTTCAGGACTGAGAAAGGAGTAAGAATAGGCTGGCTGATGTCACCCTGTTCATTTAACTTATATATTGAGCACATCATGAGAAATTCCAGGCTAGATGAGTTGCAAACTGGAATCAAGATTGGCGGGGAAAACAGTAAGAACCTCAGATATGTGGTTGTTATGATACCACTCTAATGGCAGAAAGCAAAGAAGATACAAAGAACCTCTTGATGACGGTGAAAAAGGAGAGTGAAATCTGGCTTAAATAATAAATAGTAAAAAAACTAAGATCATGGCACCTGGCCTGATCATTTCATGGCTAATAAAAGGGGGAAAGGTAGAAGCAGTGACAGATTTCCTCTTCTTCGCCTCTAAAATCACCGCAGATGGTGACTGCAGCCATGAAATCAGATAATGACTGCATCTTGGCAGGAAAGCTATGATAAAAACAGTGTTTTGAAAAGCAAAGACACCACTTTGCCAAAAAATGTTCATATATTTAAAACTATTGTCTTTCCAGTGGTGATATATGGTTGTGAGAACTGGACCCTTAAGAAACCAGAGCACCGAAGAACTAATGCCTTCAAACTGTGGTGCTGGAGAAGACTCCTCAGAGTCCCTTGGACAACAAGGAGATCAAACTAGTCACTCTTAAAGAAAATAAAGTGAATAATCATTGAAAGGACTGATGCTGAAGCTCCAATATTTTGGTCAGCTGATTCAATGGAAAAGACCCTGATGGTGGAAATGATTGAGTGCAGAAGGAGAAGAGAGGATCAGAGGATGAGATGGTTGTACAGCATTAGTGATTCAATGAACATGAGTGTGGGCAAATTTCAGGAGTTTGTGAGATACAGGGAGGACTGGCTTGTTGCAGTCCATGAGGTTGTGAAGAATCAGACACAACTGTGTGACTGAACAACAATAACAACCTCATATATGTATATATACTTCCCTGGTGGTTCACTGGCAAAGAATCTACCTGCCAATGCTGGAGACATGGGTTTGATCCCTGAGTTGGGAAGATCCCCTGGAGAAGGAAATGACAGCCCACTGTAGTATTCTTCTTTGCCAAATCCCATGGACAGAGGGGCATGGACGGGCTGCAGTTGATGTGGTTGCAAAAGATTCTGACACAGTTTAGCAACTAAACAACAACAACAATGACAAATTCTGTGTCATATATATATATATATATATATATATATATATATATATATATATATATCCTGGGCCACTGGCTGTGCATGCACTTAATTTGCCAAAGGAGAGACAGACCATTCTTATGAAAGGAGCACCATCAAGTCACGAGGAGCTCTACTTCCCCATATACAAGCAAGACTCACCATTGTCAAATCCTATAAGTTTAATGTGATATCTAATTATTTTAAATTCCATTTATGTGACTACAAATGATTTATAAAATTTATTCACTTTTTTCTTAGTTTGTAAGTTTCCTCTTTTATACATTGCCTATTCATCTTCTTGGTTCATTATTTTATTTGCATTACTATCTTTTGTAGTCAATTTAGAGTGATCACTATATTTTAGTATAATCTCTATATGGTAAATATTAACTTTTCCCATTTTATACATTCATTCAAATTTTATATTTTTATGTTATCTTGATTTAACATTATCAGTGTTTCATCTTTGTTTTCTTTCATGGTTAACACTTTCAATATCTTGTTTGAGAAATTCTTCATAGTATTTTAGTAACAATGATAGTCATTTACAGTTTTGTTTATTGACTTTATAGTTTTACTTTTCATTAAGGTTTTATACCATCTGGAGGCCACCTTTCTATGGAGTTAGGTAGAAATCCAAGTTGGTTTTTGTTTTTTTTTTTCTTGTAATGAGCCAATTTTCCCTACACTATCTAATAAACAATCTGTTCTTTCTATATGCATTTGTGATGCCATCTTTATCATGCATTAAATTTTCATATATTCATAAGCATGACTCTGAGAAACATTAGGAGGAGGCAGTTGGCAAAGTCTGCTGTCAGAAAGAGGAGGTAGAAAATAAATGTCTATGAATGACTGGTCAGGCCATGTAAGATTACATCAATTTCACTCTTGCATAAGACATTGATCCTGTCCTTATATTACCCAGATTGCTAACATAAAAAGTTGATGAATAAAAGTACAGTGGAATTTAAAATGTTTCTTTGAGGGTATTAGCTCTTTGCTTTTCCTAGTCAAGGTCTGAAACAACCAATCTCCCACATACAGTGACTTTCCAGAGACTTCAATCTCCCTACAGATTTCCCAAGTTGGTTGCATTTGTTGCTGTTTTTTATCAGAATACACACTTCCCTTAAGCTATTGTAGCTACTTTAGGTTTATTTCTCTTAGCAGACTGAGTTTGCTATTATTTGTCATAAGCCAGAATCTGCTCAATGCCATCTTCATCTGTCTCATTTTTCCTAAAGCTTCTGAAACTATGTTATTATCATCCTTTCTTCTGTGCTGCAGCCAAGGAGTTTTTCTTCTTTATTTATAGAAAATTATTTTATGTCTTTTTTCTTTTCAGGTAGGCTTAGGCTTTTGGAAACATATCTTCTAGAGTCATTATTAAAATGGAATCATAAAACCTAGTACCTGATTAAATGTGAAATAAAAAAATTTTCATGTGCTTATTAATGGGAATTAAGAAGAGCCTGTATACCACATTATGACAAGTTCCAATGCAGTATGTATTTATATAATGCTTTATAACTGACAATGTGCTTTTAAATCCATTTATTCACAGAAATGTAAGTTGGTAAGGTATATTCACCTTACTAATGTGCATATGCATGAGGTCTAGTCAGTATCTCACAATGTAAGGCCAGAAATATTGATTCTCCACTTTAAAACACAGTAAGATTTCTTTATTATCAACAATTTTTGACTATTTCTCCAAGTATAGTGGTACTGCTTAAGGAATTTTTCATGTTAACTAACAAAAGTGCCTAGCCTTCCCTTATCATACATTATTTTACTGAGCTACCAATTATTATACCCTGAGGAAAGAAAAACTAATTTTATTGTTAGCTTAGGTACAACACAACTAGGAAGTTAAATCTACAACAGAAAATCAATTCATATAAATTCTTTCAAAATTAACTGCACTTTTAGACTATTCATGCCACTGCTTCTCTCCAATAGCATGGATAGTGAAAGTTGATGAAATTGCTAAATTGAGTTCTTCAGAACAGCAAACTGGAAAGTTTCCAGAAAGTTAACACTTTTCTTGATTGAAGATCAGATCATTTATTTTAAGGAACACTCTCTTCACAGTATCACCCCAGAGCATTTGAACCGGGGGTTTCAAAATCACAGTTTGAAGTTTCTCATCTCACCAACTCCCACATCGAAGC
Organism: Odocoileus virginianus; assembly: GCF_023699985.2. Lineage (NCBI taxonomy): Eukaryota > Metazoa > Chordata > Mammalia > Artiodactyla > Cervidae > Odocoileus > Odocoileus virginianus. The sequence goes on from NC_069698.1 coordinate 22,949,226, forward strand.
TAGGGTCAAATATGTTGAAGTTATGAAACAATATACTCTAAACTAGAACCAAAGAATAAAAAAAATGTGGAAGTCGTAGAAAGTCAAGAAAATGCAATCCTGTTTTTTTTCTTACTTGCAGACTTTGAAACTTAAAGAAGAATGATGTCTTCTGAAGTTTTTATAACTTGTTACATAAACACCATTTTTTAGGAAGGCATATCTACTGCTTTGTTTAGAGACTATACTTATTTTATCATTTGATGGATTTGCATAATTAAAACATATTGGCTTGCAATGCTGAAATGACTGGTTTTCTGATTGGCTAGATAAACATTACCTATTTTAACGTTATATATGTAATCAGATTATATTGCTCTGTTTTGGTTCTTTTGGTATATCATGATACACCCAAGTTTCTCATTTATTCACTCCCCTTCAGTTTTCTCAATATCTTAATTTCTGAACAGTTTCAGTAACCTAAATAAATTGTATCGCACTGCCATTTTGGTAATGGTTAGGTAGTTAGAGTAGAAAATAGGAGTCCAGAAAGACTGGAAAGGAAAAGCCCATGAAAATAGAACAAAGGAAGATCTGAGGACCAGAGTGAGGACCTCAGGTAAAGCAAACAGTACTCCTGGCTAGCCCCACTTACATAGTGTAAGCCCAGGGGGAGGAGAAAAATCATATAAAAAGAGTCAAAAGGCCGGGGGTCTCTCTTGCACTCTCACTCTCTCTCTCCCTCTTCTCTTCACATCTTTTGGGTCGGCATGCCCTCATGCCTTGAGGATGTATTTTCCTTTATTTTCTAGATAAAGCTGAGCCGTAACACTGGTCCATCCGAGAGCTGTGACACTGGTCTGTCCGAGAGCTGTAATGCTGGCCCGTCTGAGAGCTGTAATGTTGGTCTGTTGCTTCAAATTTTTGTTGCAATGAGACAGAACTGAGGAAATTACACACTCCCCCTACAGTAATATTACCCAAATGCAACTTTCTTTTCTTGGTTTCCTGGTGGAGTTCTTCTGGTGACACATCTCCCTGAGAGGTATTTTCATTAGCAATTTCTGGAGGACACTTTTACAGCAGTTTCTTCCAGTCTAGTCCAGTGATTTCTCTGTCATCCAATGGTCTGGACTGTTCTTAAACAAGGTCTGAATCAAGCTCTAGGTTATCTTCTGTGGATGTTCCATCTCAGCTCTAGGGTTAGTAGGTGCACTTACACATGTTATTTTTGTATTCTTTAGATTTCACTTCACTTCTTAGGCAATTCTCATTACTCTAATCCCCTGTTACAGTTAATAATACTTTATATTCTTCAAGTAACTGTGTGGTTTCTGCCTCTTGATTGAAACCTAATTTACATATACAAAGATTATAGTAGAATGAGGTTGAAGACAATCTTCACTTCCAGTTGATTACTTACAAATAGAAAGATGACTTAAAAAAATAGTAAATGCTAATGGAGTTTATTCTTATGGGAAATTTAATCCCACAAAAAGATGGTGAAACTTAAAATAAAGAGGGGAAGAGACAGATACCAATGCCTTTAATCAATAGTATGGGTTAAACAAGTGGTCAGGAAATGAACATGATTGTCAAGAGCACAGGGAACTTCATATGGTGAAGTATAGTTACATATTTCAAGATACAGTTTCTTCAAAGTTTTACCTCATAATATTTAAAGCAGATATCAAGAGCCCAAAAAATAGGTGCGTTTTGTAAGAGTGTGAGATTTAAACTTTGAAGCTAAAAATACAGAATTAAGAAAATACTGATTACTAATTTCTCCTTTTTTCTACCTCTGCTGTATAAAATATACATAAATGTGAGATTTTTCATTAAAGAAAATTTCAGAGAAATTGGTCTCCTTGATGGAAAGCCTAGGCTCATTTACCAGTGTTTTTTTTTTTTTTTGTCCACTTTGAAAAAGTATTATATTTTTGAATCATTGCTTAATCTGTAAAAGAATTTAGCTAGCAATTTTTCCCAGGTCAACAATAGGTACACATTTTTGAATAATGTCCAGTAGCCTTGGTTATATAATTAGAGCAGATGGCAATGTAAACAAAGTGAAACATCCCTAGCTGCTTACACACAACCTTTAATTAATTTAATATATATTAAAGCAATTAATTTTGAGATTTCAATTGAAAGTGGTTATGAAAAATATTTTGCTTGTTTCAAACCTGCCTAGTGAACTACAATTATATAAGATATCAAGAATAGTTTTTACATGTTCTCCAGAATTTTTATTGAACTGCCAAGCACACATAGGTCATGTGAATAGACAATCTACAAATAAATGCCAGATCATCATATGAAAAATCTTAGCTAGTGGACTCCAAACTTAAGAGAAAAATCTAGTGCAATATTTAAATATTTAATTTCATTTTAATTTTTTAAAAATCAGATGATTTATGGCTATTACCAAAGTCTCATAAATTAAAATCACAATCCTAGTGATTTCTTTAATCTTAAAAATAACAACCTCTAAAATCTATTTTAAACAGGTATTTTTGACAGCATATTAAAAAGCAGAGACATTACTTTGCCAACAAAGGTCCATCTAGTCAAGGCTATGTTGTTTCCAGTAGTCATGTATGGATGTGAGAGTTGGTCTATAAAGAAAGCTGAGCACCAAAGAATTGGTGCTTTTGAACTGTGGTGTTGGAGAAGACACTCGAGAGTCCCTTGCTAGATCTAACCAGTCCATCCTAAAGGAGGTGAGTCCTGGGTGTTCATTGGAAGGACTGATGTTGCAGCTGAAACTCCAATCCTTTGGCCACCTGATGCAAAGAGCTGACTCATTTGAAAAGACCCTGATGCTAGGGAAGATTGAAGGCGGGAGGAGAATGGGACAACAGAGGATGAGATGGCTGGATGGCATCACCGACTGAATGGACATGAGTTTTAGTAAACTCCAGGAGTTAGTGATGGACAGGGAGGCCCGGCATGCTGCGGTTCATGGGGTCGCAAAGAGTCAGACATGACTGAGTGACTGAACTGAACTGAAATGAACTATTTTTAAACAGTTCTTTGGATAATTTGTAGATTAAAAATTTCCAAAAGATTTTAAAGCAATCAATTCTAGATAATTCATTGAGAGTTATAATCTCACTCCCTTTAATTTAAATAAAGTGACTTACTGTTTCACCTTGAATGATTTCCTAATAATTAATATAAAAATATTTTAAAAATTTAATAAGCAATTTTGGCCCCCCCAAAAAATCACAGTTTAATTTAACAAAACAAATACACTGAACTATTTCTTACTATTCAGGCCTTGCTTGATACTTTAACTTTGTCAAACACAAGGGAACTTGAAAACAGACTTTTCTCTAACCAAAACTATAGTGAGGACACAGCCCACCAACACCTTGATTTCAGCCTTGTCAGATCCTATCAGAGGCCCCAGCTAAAACATGTTGAACTCCTAACCCATAGCAAATATGAGATGAGAAATCTCATATATCTCAATGTTTTCTGTTGGTTTCAAATTACAGATATGTTTCAGATCAGTCAGTTTCCTATAATTTTCCCTCTGGTTATGTTAAAATTCCAGCATCTGTACTAGTAAATAGAGTCGTTCCTGATCATCATAATCAGAAATTTCAGTGTTTCCTATTACCTACTTAACCAATGCCATTAGTAGTTTTATTGTCATGAAGTTGTAAAATTTTATCTAATTTCCCAGTTGTATGCCTTATGCCTAAGTATCTGTAAATGTGATATGATACTAGAATGGATCACACTTATATAACTTACTAACACTTCAAAGTGGACAATATACTGTCAATGACAACAGTGGAGCAAACCAGAATAGAAAATGTAAAGAAGTATAGTTATGATATTTTCTGTTCTGAGGAAGGCTTTGCTGGTAGTCTGAGGAGAAATGTATCCCATTGCAGGTAGATAATTGACATTCCCATTTTCATAAATAGAAGAGGACCTCTCTAAATTCCCAGAGATCACACTCAGATCTCTGCCACGTGGCCCTCTCATAGGCCATCTCCCATTTTAAATATCTTCCATTGCAAAGGGTTTAGTTCTTTTTAAGGGATCATATTATCTAATCAACATACCCAGGATAATCTCCTTTCAACTCAAAGTCAACTGATTTGAGATTTTAATTGTTTTTATAAAATCCCTTCAATTTTGCCCACATTCAAAGGGAGAAAGTAATACAAGTTGTGTATATCAAGAGATAAGAATCTTTGGAGCCATTTCAAAATTTTGCCTACCATGGTGGTTTTTTCTGATGGAGTAAGAGTGGCTAAGGGAATCCACAACGAGAGCTAAATGAACTACAGACACTCTTGAAGTAAAGTGTAAAGTGAAAATTGCTCAGTCATATCCAACTCTTTGCAACCTCATGTAGTATACAGTCCATAGAATTCTTCAGGCCAGACTACTGGAGTGGGTAGCCTTTCCCTTCTCCAGGGGATCTTCCCAACCCAGGGAGTGAACCCAGGTCTTCTGCATTGCAGGTGAAATATTTACCAGCTGAGCCACAAGGGGCAGATACTCTTACTTTTCATTATAAAAAAGTTGTTTTGCAGTAATTTTAGAAGACTAAAATAGATGAAATATTTTAAATTACATTTCTCTTTGTTCCTGTCTAATTCAGCAAATTAGCCTTAGTGTTTTAAAAGAAACATTCATAAAGAAGCATATATTTAGCTAAGATAATAATAACAAGAACAATAAATTAGTTTCATATTCTTTCATTTTGCACACAGAAAAGTCTACCTTGTAGTCGTCCTTATCTATTAAATCTCCAGTAGCATCTGATTAGACATTTATGTTTTACCTTTTCATCAAGTTATTATTTATAAACTGTCCAGAACAACACAGTCTTATAAAAAGTTTAATGATTTACTAATATAGAGATGATTACTAGTCCCCATTTAATGCACACAGTTTTACTTATTTTACCAAATTTGCCTACTACAAGCTTTAGACAATTGATTTATATCCTTATCTCTGACACAAATGTAATTTTAACAGTAATAAAGTCATAATATGTCTTTGAATTTTTTAAATTAATAACATATATTAAACTATTATTTCTTATATAACTATAAATATAGTTATTATTAATAACTATACTTATTAGATCATATCCCAGGAACTATTGTAGCTATTGGGAATACAGTAGTGAACACAGAAAAGGTTTCAAACAACTTTACATGGGTTTGGGAAGAAAAGAAACAAAACAAAAGTCTAAGAAAAATAGTATTCAAGAGTAGTAGGGACAATGAAGAAGTAAAATCAATCACCTTAACTTTATTAGATACAATTAGGAAAGTCTAGTATTTTATTCAAATATATTTCTGAAATGTGGATAATTTAAATAATTGAGCTACTGGCCACTTTTTAAGTTAGTGTTAGTTAGCTCAGTCATGCCCAACTCTTTGTGAACCCATGGACTGCAGCCCACTAGGCTCCTCTGTCCATGAGATTTTCCAGGCAAGGATACTGGAGTGGGTTGCATTTCCTTCTCCAGGGGATCTTCCCAACCCAGGGATCAAACCCAGGTCTCCTACACTGCAGGCAGATTCTTTACCAACTAAGCTAAGTTAAAAGGCATTAATTATGAAACAATGGTCCAATAATATTCATTTAATGGTGTTTGGAATGTTTCCTATGTTAATTGTTCTACATAAGTTTCCTACTTATTTTTGTATATATATATGCATTTTATTAGCAAGGAACAGATTTCTAAAATTGGGTTTTTGAACTTGTTACGGGCAGTAGGCACCCTCTAAAAATGACTCCTAATAAACCCTATCTACTGTTATTCATATTCTTGTATGATCACCTCCCCTTGAGTGAGAGCAGAACCTAAGGACTTGCTTCTAAATATCAGAATAAGACAAAAGTGATTGGATGGTACTTTGGATATTAGATTATAAAAAGACAGCCTGAAGGTTTGTCCCTCTTCCTTTCTGTTTCTTCTTGCTTGCTCATTCTAATGAAACAAGCTTCCATGTTGTGAGCTGCCACATGGAGAGTCCCAAATGGTAAGGAACTGAGGAAAGTTGCTGATTGACAAATAGCAAGGAACTAAGGCCCTCATTTCAAGCTGGTAGGATCTATATCTTAACAAGTGATCATGCATGGAAGTGAGATAATTCCCACCGTAGATGAAGCCTTTACTGCAGACTTATGAAAGGCAGTGAGCCAGAGAACACAGTGAAGTAAACACCTGGATTTCTAAGACACTGATACTATGCAGTAACGGATGTTGTCTTGAGGTACTAAGTTTGGGACAACATGTTACACGAGAATAAATATCACTAGAGAGTTGTGTATAACCTCCTTCTGCTGTTCTAATTTTTACTGATTGCACATTTTTATTCCCCCTCTAGTTACTAGTTTGCAAATTATGTCTTTCTTCTTTTCACTTGAGCAAGATCCAGAGGTACTCCTACTCTTTACTCTTCTTTTTTTCCCTATTCGAAGACCAAATATCACATTTACCAGTCTTTATGTGATTTATTTATTATATTCATTTATTAATCTATTATATCATCTAAAAGTTTAAGGTATGGGACAAAATTGTATTTCCTTGAAATGTTAAGATTTTCTTGTGGCAAAGTTGAGAAATTATTTTTGCATTTATCCCATGGATATGAAAAGAAAAGCAAAAATCCATTAATTCTTTAAAGAAAGTTATAAATATATCTAACCTAAGTTTTTTTAACTAGATGATTCTATAACCACACTGTCTACTAAGTATTTGTTAAAGTTCTTAAAGAGATGGAATACCAGACTGTCATACCTGCCTCCAGAGAAATCAGTATGCAGGTCAAGAAGCAACCGTTAAACCTGGGCATGGAACAACAGACTGGTTCCAAATTTGGAAAGGAGTATGTCAAGGCTATATATTGTCAATCTTCTTATTTAACATCTGTACAGAGTACATCATGTAAAATCCCGGGCTGGAAGAAGCACAGGCTGGAATCAAGTTTGCAGGGAGAAGTATCAATAACCTCAGATATGCAGATAACACCACCCTTATGGCAGAAACCTAAGAAGAACTAAAGAGCCTCTTGATGAAAGTGAAAGAGGATAGTGAAAAACCTTGCTTAAACTCAAAATTCAAAAAACGAAGATCAGGGCATCCAGTCCCATTACTTCATGGCAAATAGATGAGAGAAACAATGGAAAGTGTGACAGACTTTATTTTGGGGGGCTTCAAAATCACTACAGATGGTGAATGCAGCCATGAAATTAAAAGACACTTGCTTGTTGGAAGAAAAGCTATGACCAAACTAGACAACATATTAAAAAGCAGAGACCTTAGTTTGCCAACAAAGGTCTGTGTAGTCAAAGCTATGAATTTTACAGTAGTCATGTATAGATGTAAGAGTTGGACCATACAGAAAGTTGAGCCCCAAAGAATTGATGCTTTTGAACTGTGATGTTGGAGAAGACTCTTGAGAGTCCCTTCAACTGCAAGGAGATCCAACCAGTCAATCATAAAGAACATCAGTCCTGAATATTCATTGGAAGGACAGATGCTGAAGCTGAAACCCCAATACTTTGGTCACCTGATGCAAAAATACTGACTCATTTGAAAAGACCCTGATATTGCAAAAGATTGAGGGCAGGAGGAGAAGGGGACAACTGAGGATGAGTTGGTTGGATGGCATCACTGACTCGATAGACATGAGTTTGAGTAAGCTCTGGGAGTTGGTAATGAACAGGAAGCCTGGCTTGCTGCAGTCCTTTGGGTCACAAAGAGTCATACACAATTTAGCAATTGAACTGAACTGACTGTAAGAAGTAAATTATACTCCTTGCCATAATTTCATTCATAGATAATTCTCCTGTATTTTTAATAAATATACCTTTATGTATTTAGTTCTTGTAGAGTCTGACTTTTTTGTGTATTTACCATTTATCATTATCTAATGTCACTCTGTCCTATTGGTAGCAGTAATCATCTTGTAATTTCAACTTCTCCAGTATATATTTTTCCACTCTTTGATTTCTGTATTAGTTAGCTCAGGCTACCATCATAAAATACCATCAATTGAGTGGTTTAAACAATAGAATTTTTTTGTTGTAATTCTGGAGGCTTGCTGATTTGGTTTCTGCTGAGAGCATTATCACTGGCTTACAGAGAGATCAACCTTTTACCAAGGCCTTCCTTGGCTTTTCTTGGGGCTTTCAGGAAACAAGAAAGAGGTCTCTCATTTTCTCTTCTTATAGAGTAATTAATCCCATCATGAAGACTCTTCTTTTATACCTAACTTAACTTTGACCATCTCCTAAAGGTCCCATCTCCAAGTACCATCACGCTTGGTTAGCGAAAGGAGGACATTCGGGCTTCAGCATATGAATTTGGGGGGATAACAGATATTCTATCCATAAAAATTCCCAAACTTTTTTATCACATTTTTAAAAACTTACTTCTAATAAAAAGCATGAGTATAGTTCTTAAATCAGTCTGTCTCTTTTAAAGTAGAAATCAGTTCACTCAATCTTTAAAGAGTGTCATATGATTTAATAATTGCATATTATATTTTTTGAAAAGCGGATAAGATCTCTCATAAAGACAGTAGAACAACAAGAGTGAAAAGAAAAGCCAAGTGGTGATAATCTTGCACAAGCAATTTAGTACCAACTGGTCAGACAATTGGAGAAGGGAATGGCAATCCACTTCAGTATCCTTGCCTGGGAAATCCCATGGACAGAAGAGCCTGGCAGGCTACACTGTCCACACTTTTGAAAAGAGTCAGATACAACTGAAGCAACTTAGCACGGTCAGACAATATGATGAAATTAGTTTTACTTTTTAATTATTTATGTATCCATGCATTTATCATTGGATATTTCCATTGATTATTCATACTTTGGGAAATTATAACACTTTTCAAATTCTGTTTTTATATCATCTTTTATATGAAATTTGTATTTTAATTAAAATATTTCAACTTTTAAAATATTAATGCTAATTTTACTGCAGTAAAACTAAATAGCATACCTTGTTTCATTTCTACTTTAAAAATCATGGAGCTGTCATTATGACTTACTAAATTGTCAGTATTTTCTCAAAAATATTTTATGCAAAATTTTAAACTTATAGTTCAGAATATCATAAAGAATATAATATTTATTTACTAGCATTTGCCATGTCTGCTTTATTAATTTATATCCTAGAAATATACACATTCAAAGATAAACAATACAGCCATCATACATGTAAGTATGGCTATTTATTTGAAATATGCTCAAAAACCATTAGAAAAAAATCTTAATACTTCACCACTATGTATACATCTATTTTTGAAGAGTATATTATCCTCTTTTGATATTATCTGAATAACTTAGGCTTATTTCTTAAAATTATTTCATATTGAGAACATCCTAAAAGCCCCAAATGTAACACTGTGATATATCAATTATAATATATGTCTTCAAATGGGTTCATTTATTGTACTTGTTGCTACATTTTATTAACCTCACTTTTCTAAAAACTAACTTTGAAGTAAAGAGACATTGCTGGTTTGATTGACTGAAAAAATTCACATTCTATATTTGTAGGATTAGTTTCTCACAGTATTATTTAACATCTTTTTTATATTACCTACATTTTCTGTAGTGTAGAAATCAGAGTGGTCTAACCTAAAAGACTGAATGGATATGGATTAATATTTCTGGTTAGAGCATTTCATAGATGATGCTAGGAACTTTGTGTTGAATCACATCAGAGGGGGCTTGATCTAGGTCATCTTGTTTTTAGTAAAGCTAATTTGAACACCATTGAAAAATATTTATATATATACTCTAGATACAAATTCTGTATTTGATATGTTATTTGCAAATATATTTTTCTCATTTTGCCCATAATCTTTTAACTTTCTTGATGGTATCTTTGCCTTTTAAATTTTAGTGAAATCTAATTATCTATTTTTCCCAAGTCATTTGTACTTTGGGATATGATATATAAGAAAATATTCCCTAACCCAAGGTCACATATATTTACTTCTATTTCTTTTCCTAGGCGCTTCATAGATTCATATTTTGACATTAGAATGAGGATACATTTGGAATTAGTTTATGTATATGACATGAGTTGGGTATCCAATTTTATTTTTTTGCATGCTTATCCAGTTGTCCATGCATCATTTGTTGAAAAGACTGTTCTTTTATTATTGAATTGTCCTGCCCCTTGTCAAAATTTAATAGACCGTTAATCTAAATAATTTCTAGGCTTTAAATTTCATTCTGTTTATCTACAAGTCTGTTTTTAAGGCTACTCTCATACTATGTTAATCACAGCTTTGTAGTAAAGTTTGAAATTTGAAATTGTGAATTCCTGAACATTGTTCTTCTTTATTTAGATTATTTTTCCTATCCTGGGTTCTTCACATCTCCAAGAAAATTTTCGAATTAGTTTATTATTTTTTGGAAAAAAGAAAAAAAATAAACAGCTGAGATTTTAATAGGCATTATGTTAGCCCTAGAAATCAATTTGGAACATATTGCGATCTTAACAATATTGAGTCTTTTGATCCATGAATATGTGATGTCTTTCCATTTGTTTACATTGTATTTCATTTCTCTCAATAATGCTTTTCAGTTTTTAGTGTATAAATCTTGTACTTTCTTGTTAATTTTTTTTCTAAGCAATTATTTTGATGCTATTTTAAATGGGATTGATTTCTCAAATCCGACAGATTTTTCATTTCTTGCTTGTAGATTACAATTCATTTCTGTATATGAATCTTATATTATGCAAATTTAATTAGCTAATTTAATAATTAGATTAGTTTTTAGTGAATTCCTTAATATTTTCAATATAGAAAATCCAGTACTTATATAAATCAAGATAGTTTTACTTCTTTTATTCCATCGTTGATGCTTTTTCTTTTTCTTGTCCAGTCACACTGGTTAGGGCATCCAGCACACTATTTAACAGAGGTGGTTAGAGTCACTTAGTAGATTTTTCCTGACCTTTGATAGAAAGAATTCAATTTTTCATCATTAAATATGATGATAGTTGTGTGTTTTATTTTATAACTGTACTTTAGCAAGTTAAGGAAATTCCATTCTACTTCTAGTTTCTTTAGCATTTTTTATCATGAAATAGAGTTGAACTTTGTAGAATGTGTTTTTACATCTATTGAAAAAAATCATGTGTTTTTTTGTCTTCGTTATATTAGTATTTTACTTTACAGCAATTAATTTTTTGGAGGTTAAACTAACTTTACAATCCTTTGTATAGGAAAAGATTCACAGCTTAATCACATCAGAAAGTATTCTGATGTGATTCAATACAAACTGCCTAGCACATGTATGATCCTTCCAAAGTGTTGCTGAATTTAATTTGCTTGTAAATTCTTGAGGAATTTTACATCTATATTCATAAGAGATACTGGTCTGTACTTTTTATGTTATGTGGTAGTATCTTTGCCTGCTTTTGGTTTCAGGGTAAAATCTCCTTCTGGAATGAATTAGAGACTGAATGTCAGCAAGACGATAAGCTAGGGGATCCCAACACTCATCTCCCCCAAAGGACAATAAAGACAAACACATACAAACCAATGAAAATAACTTGAATGGACTAAGATATTAACTGTATGTTGAATGTCTCATTTTGTTGCCGATTTCATTAAGTGATCCATCTGTGTTCTCTCATTGCTTGTTGAGATTCCTAACAAACAAACAAACAAACAAAAAAATTGTCATGCAATTTGTTGATCTCCATTTCTTTGGACTCAGTTATTGGACAATTATTCTGTTCTTTTGATGGTATCATGGCTGCTTGATTGTGTTTCCTGACTTTGTATTCAAAGGAGACACTTCCTTCAGTTTTTATTGATAGGTTTAAAGAAATATAATCAAACAAGAAAGCAACAGTATAAAAATAAAATTTTATACACCAGTAACAGCAATGAATGAAAAAAAGCAAAATAGTTATGATTAATATACTTGATAAGTCCAAGATAATTAAAATATCATCTTTTTATCATAGGTTAGTTTCTCTAGATAAGATTAAGAATTTGAAGAAACAAAGTAAACAAGAATGTTTAAAAATCTAAGGTTTCAGCATATAATAAAAACATTCATCATTTCTTTTATCTCATTTAAAATTTTTGCCTTGACATCTATCTTATCTAGTTAAACTGTCACATTTCTTTTAAAATATATTTATCTATTATGCCCTTATCATGTTTTAATATCCTTTATTTTCAAAATTTCTTTATGTTTTCCATCAGATTTTATGCTTTTCTTGTTAGACACATAGCAGATTTATTATTCCAACAAAATCTCAATCTCTATCTTTTAATTAAGTTAATTATCTTATCTTTCTAATCCTGTTTATTGTAATTGTGATTGCTATTGCTTGTTGTTCAGTTTCTAAGTCCTGTCCAACCCTTTTGAACCTTATGGACTGTAGCCCTGCACGCTCCCCTGTTCACAGAATTTCCCAGGCAAGAATACTAGAATGGGTTGCCATTTCCTTCTCACGGGATCTTCCTGACCCAAGGACCAAACCCATGTCTCCTGCATTGCAGGCAAATTCTTTACTGCTGAGCCACCAGGGAATCATGATTACTTTGTCTAATTATTTATTGTCCCAATTATTTTTGTTTTCTATTTTTGCTGTTTCTCTCCTTTTTCCTTTTTTACTATACTTATCAAATTTCTTTCTTTCTCCTTTTGTCTAATAATATTAGATGTTAAAATTTTATTTTCTTTGCCTTTATACCCCCAAAATTTAAATAAAATAAAACAAAGAAAGTTCTACCTTATCTGTTCACTTAATTTATAAATAATTCTTCAGATATGTATAGTGACCTATTCATTCTCCAGACTCTGCTATTTTTATTTGGTAAAATCAGTCAACTGAGCCTAATACAAATAGATACCAATAGTATATATTAGGTTTTCTTTTTTTTTTTTTGATAGAAAATTTAATTGTAAAGAAGTCAATATCTTCTAATTAGAAAACCACCAATGCACTGTAAATTATGTATAATTTGACTTGCACAATTCAGAAGTGAATAAGTGAAACATTGATGGGGAAAAATGATTCTTTAGGATGTAGTTGGCAAACTAAGGCCTATTAGTAAATGTTGAGTGTATAATTTCCTCAGTTCTGTCTCACCACAGCAAAAATTTGAAATGGCGGGCCAGTGTTACAGCTCAGTTTTATTTGGCAAGCAAAGGAAAATACATCCTCAAGGCATGAGTGCAGTCGGACCCAAAACAAGAGAGGGGCTAAATTTTGGCTCCTCTTTTTGTACTTTTTTTTTTTCTCCTCCCCTTGAGCCTACCCTATGTAAATTGGGCTAGCCAGGAGGGCTGTTTGTTTCACCTGAGGTACTCACTCTGGTCCCTGGACCTTCCTTTGTTTCGTTGTCATGGACTTCTCCATTCTTTGTCTTTTAGCCACCACCATTTTGGGCTCTTTTTACCTATTTTAACTACCTACTCTTCCCCCCTCAAGAGATGGGAGGCCCGATTCTTGGGAGTAGGGGCGTCAAAGTCTCTCTGGCTACTTCCTGCTGAACCTGGATAGCAAGGGACATTGGGCTTTCCTCTCTTGCTATTCTCAAGCCTTAGACTCCTTATAGTGGTGTCCATCTAAGGGTGAGTGACATTTTCCATGGTCAGGTATAATTTTATATATCCTTGTTGAACTGGCAATGAATGCTGTAGATTGTTGACAGGTGTATTGAGTGACCTCTTCTGTTTTCCTCCGCAGCTTGACTCGTGAGCAGTGAATCCAGGAGTCGTGTTCTGGTACCTTGACTGCTGGTGGCAAAGGTTCGGTCTTTATGATCTGAAAATTGGAGACTACTGCCTATGCAGATCTTCTTATCCCATCCAAGACAAAGCTGCTTCCATCAGTGTACCAGATTTTCTCAGGATTGGCCAGAGGGTCTTCTGACAATCTCTCTTGGGATATTGTCCAGTGGTCCAAGGTTTCTAGGTGAGAGTGAAAGGGGAGAGCCCTCAGCAGTAGGCAGGAAGGTAGCTGGGTTAAGAACCTCACAAGGGGATATAGTCAGGCATGGATTTTTCCATCAGCACTACTTGATATCTGAGGATCCTTTGATCAGACATCAATAAATGGCCTCTCCCATTCAGGAGTTTCTTCATTTGGTAACTGGTAAAAATAGTTTGCCCTCAAGAGAGAATTTTAAAGCATCTTCTATCAGGACTGAAATAGCTATAAGATTTCAAAGGCGGGGAAAGATCTCTATCCTATAATGGAGTAGGATACTCAGGGACCACCAGAAACTGGTGGGAATATATCTGTCCATCCAAGCAACTTGTCCATCCAAGTGCTCAGGTGAACTTTTTGTTGTTTTTCTTGCAACACCTGAAATGGTACAGGTTTTGGGGGAGAAGTCTCAGAAGTAGGAGGTCAAGACAGAGTACGTAGCCCCTGTGTCAACCAAGAAATTCTCAGACCTAGCTGCCACATCCAGTTACACCCTTGGCTCCTGCCCTGTGATGATTATCTGTGACAGGAAGGCTGGCTGGAATAGGCCACTTCAGTCCTGTTGAACCATCATGAGGGAAGGCTTAGCACTTGACCTTGAGGCTCTTGGGGTTGGATATTGTAGCGTATTCCCCCCGCCAAGGGCCAGCTATTTTCTGGTTGTCCCTCCAGAAGATTGTAGAGGCAATATTGTGGGCATGGATCCTCTAACTGCAAGCTAAATGACACACCCAGAGGCACCTTGACAGTTACAAGGCACTATCAAAAGACCAAGGAGTAGGCGGTTCCCCAATTGTTGGAGTGATCCTCCAACTCATTAACATATGAAATCACCCAGCTCACAAAAGCTACCACACCACATTTCATGGCAGCCGCATACACCCTCTGTCATGGCACACACTCTGTAGACTGGGCTTCTCTATGAATCCAAACAAATCTACCTCTTACCTATAATTGAGTCTCTCACTGAATATTTTGCAATGAGACATCAAGAGCCTGAGCTTCCTTAAGTCCTACAGCCAGGCACCATGTGTTTCGGTCGAGCTCAAGTCCCAATCAGATACGACTGGGAAACTAAGCATAGCACAGAGTCCCTACTACATGGGTTTGAGTACCAATCATAAGTAAAGAGTTTCAAACACAACTTTCAGAAATGGAAAGATGATGACCTGCTCAATACTTTGTAAACCGTGGCATAGATGGAGACAGAAGCTGACAGACAGAGGAAAAGGCAGTGGGGAAATCATCCTGAGGATTCCCCTTCATAACCTGCTGGAAAATCTGCTAAATACCTGACCTGTGCTCACAGTTTTCATTGGCCTGATCCTTGGCGCAAAGATTAAGGACAGAAGAACTCTCACCTGTTTAGGCAACAGCTACTAAGGCACAGCAGATAGTCAAGTCTTTGGGAAAGACTGGGGAATAACCCTTGCCAGGTCCCTCAATTGCACCCACTGCTGCTCACCTGTTCACAGGGGGTTTGAAGAAATAAGAAATGAGAGATTGTAAAGGAATTAAGATTTTGTTAGCCATATGTCCTTCTAACTGTTAGAAGTTAGAATAGGAAAAAGGAGTCCAGAATGGTGGTGGCTAAAAGACAAAGGGAGAATCCCATGAAAATGGAACAAAGGAAGATCTGGGGACCAGAGTGGGTACCTCAGGTGAAACAAACAGCCCTCCTGGCCAGACAAGTTTATGTAGCAGAGGCTCAAGGGGAATAGAAGAAAATATATAATAAGAGGAGCCAAAATTGAGCCAGGAGGTATTTTGGGTCAACCTGCCCTCATGCCTCGAGAATGTATTTTTCTTTGCTTGCCAAATAAAACTGAGGTATAATATGGAGCTGTAACACCGGTTCATCTGCCACTTCAAATTTTTGCTGCAGCAAGACAAAACCGAGTACATTACAACTCCCCTTACACAGTCATAGGGGCGAGGGCCTCCTACCTTAACCAGAGGTCTTCTGGAATCTGAGACTGAACTGTATGAGCTTTCTGCCAAGTTGTTCTGTTTGTTTGTTTGTTTTGCTCTTCTGCTTCCAGCACGCTGGGCTTCTTGTCACTTCCACTGTGTTGGGTTTTCTTCATCTTCAGCTTCCATTGCAGGAGCTTTCACTGAATTGGGCTTCTGTTGTGGTTGGCCTGTGCCTTGCAGGGGCTAAGCTAAGGTTGTTTCAGCCACGTTAAACCAGAGAAATAGCACTAGATATGTTGGGAGAGTGCATAATTTCCTTGGTTCTGTCTTGCTGCAGCAAAAATTTGAAATGGCAAACCAGTGTTTCAACTCGATTACAGCTCAGTTCTATTTGACAAGCAAAACAATATACATCTGAGGCATGAGGGCGAGCTAACCCAAAGAAGAGAGGGGCTCAATTTTGGCTCCTTGTTGTATGTTTCTTCCCCTACCCCGAGCCTGCTGTATGTAAATTGGGCTAGCCAGGAGGGCTGATTGTTTCACCTGAGGTCTCACTCTGCTGCTCAGACCTTCCTTTGTTCCATTTGCAAGGATTCTCCCTTCTTTGTCTTTTAGCCACCGCCATTTTGGTCTCCTTTTTCCTATTCTAACTACCTAACAGTGAAGTTTGTCCTGCTGCCTGTTTTCATAGGACCTGAGAGTTAGCAAAGTTTCTTTACAATTTTAAATGTTTGAAACATATTTTTTAAAACTAAGCTTTCAGGACACTTAAAAATTATATGAAATTCAAGTTTCAGTGTTGTTATGAGCTGAATTGTGTCCTCCTCAAATCATCCATTGGAGCTTTAACACCCAGTAACTCAGAAAAAGACTGCCTTTGAATCCAGAGCCTTTAAAGAAGTAATTATGTTAAAATGAGGCCCTTAGGGCAGGCTCTAACCCAATCTGCTGGTGTTCTTAAAAGAACAGAAAGTTTAAACCCACAGAGAGACACCAAGGCTTGGACACATAGAGGAAAGGCCATGTGAAGGCACAGGATTAGGTGGTCTGCTAGTCAAGGAGAGAGACGTCAGAGGAAACCAAAATGCCAATGCCTTGAATCTGGAATCCAAGCCTTCAGAACTGTGAGAAAATAAATTTATGGTGTTTAAGCCTCCCAGTATGTGGAATTTCATTATGGTAGCTCTAGCAAACTAATACAAGTGTCCAGATAAAACAAACAGATATGCTCATTTGTTTATGTTTCTCCTCTGTGGCAGCTTTCACACTTCAAAGGCAGAGTTGTTGTTGTGACAGAAATGGTATGGCCTGCAAACCTAAAATATTTACTAACTGGCCTTTTTCAGAAAATGTTCGTCAATTCCTGGTGTAGAGATTGGGGAATATGTACTTGTAAAGCTGTGATTTTGAAAAGACTTTCACAAATGTTTTAAATATTAACTAGGGGAATGCTATGGCACCCCACTCCAGTGCTCTTGCCTGGAAAATCCCATGGATGGAGGAGCCTGGTAGGCTGCAGTCCATGGGGTTGCAAAGAGTCGGATATGACTGAGGGACTTCACCTTTAATTTTCACTTTCATGCATTGGAGAAGGAAATGGCAACCCACACCAGTGTTCTTGCCTGGAGAATCCCAGGGATGGCGGAGCCCAGTGGGCTGCCATCTATGGGGTCACACAGAGTCGGACACGACAGAAGCAACTTAGCAGCAGCAGCGGCAGGAAAATGCTAGCTGATAACAACTTTTCTCTTTCCTTGATGCTGCAACATGAGAGGGAGGGAAGAAAAGGAGGATCTAAATGCTAGGGCTACAAAACATTAGCAGTATATGTGCAAAATAATTTCTTAATTAAACATGCCATTATTGTAATTGTGAGAAATGAATTGTTACCTTCATAGTAAATCTGTAAGATTTTGGAAGGTTGTGTAAACTCACAGGAGGTAATTTTCATGCTGACATATCTGGAATCATTGGGCTTTCCTGGTGGCTCAGATGTTAAAGAATTTGCCTGCAATGCAGGAGACCAGAGTTCAATCCCCAGGTTGGGAAGGTCCCCTGGGGGAGGGCATAACAATCCATTTCAATATTCTTGCCTGGAGAATCCCATGGAGAGATGAGCCTGGTGGGTTATAGTCCAAAGGTTTGGACCCAACTGAAGTGACTTAGCACAGCACACATCTGGAAACATTAAGCCCTGGATCATACTGAGAATTGTTGTCAAAGAAAAACTCAGGTGAATCCAAAGAAGTATTTTAATAGAAGGATAATAATAAAATGACAGGTTACAGAAGTTAAATTGCAATTATAGTAAAGAGTTAATAATGGAAGCAACAGCAGTGTTACTATCAACTGGTTCTTATTTTCTCAAGAGTTGCAAGAAGTGTGAAAAAATAATGTGAGAAAATATCAATCCAAATTTTTCTGTTGAAATTTGGAAAAATCATGTATCTCTAGGGACACAGTAGGTGTAAAGAGTTGCCAATGCCTAAGCCTTCCAAGGAGAGAAGACTCTCTAAGTCCCAAGAGAAAGAGGTGCATGATGAAATGGAGCTTTCTTGCCAAAAACTGTTGGATTGGGTTTCTGAAGCTTTATTCAGTACAAAAACAAATTGTAGGCAGTAACCTAGGTCTCCCAGCAACACAGACACACAAGAGAATGCAAGATTTTATTCCATGAACTCACACAATTAAGTGCTCTAAACACTTGTGTTCTTATTCAGTATGGAAGGTACAAAGGAAAACAAATGAACAGGTACAGTACTATTGTATTCTTGTATTCTATAAGTGAATGCCCCTACTATGTGCCAGGTGCTTTCACTGGGTGTGAGAAAGTACTATCAAGCAGGCTCCTTGTACTCCTATATTTAATAGACTTATGGATGTATGAAAGTTGTCTTTCACTAATACATTTGCTAATGTAATAATTTCTTTAAAAAATAAAGATCATGAAATGTTAGCTTGATAAAAGTACTATGTGTAAGATAAATTGAATTATTTTCAGGAATTATAGGGAAGAAAACAAAGTATATCTAACTTATAAAAACTTTTATTGAACACTCTTTAGAAAAGCCCTCATATCTACCAAAATATAGATGCTAAAGAACAGTTCAATTGTAAAAGTTAAAAGAAAGTTAAAAGAAAGTTAAAAGAAAACTAAAAAATCATTGATTAAACCTATTTCCGATGCTCCAGATTTTTGACAGATATTCAGCATGCATGTGGGTGGAGAGGACTGCTATGCGCATCATATTTAGATTTTTTTCCACTTAACAAGAATTATAATTTGATAGGCAACTGCAATTTTACTTTTCATAACAGTGTTCCTTATAAATCTACCAGCTAACAGCCAGAATGTGTGAGACATATACATTATAAAAAATGGAAAAAATGAGAACTTGAATAATGATTTTTAAAATGTGGAAATTATGGCCAAAGTTAGTTTCTCACTTTAAATATCATGAAATTAGGGAATTTAACACCTCTATTCAAAATAAATTATGATTAAAGACTGAAATGACTTTCTTTAGATTTCATCCTTTAGAATTAAACAAATTGAATATATTTTATAAACCTTTTCTAAGAATTTATGGCTCAGGTGCTATAATAGATGCAACAATTTTGTACCTTTGCATTCCTAGCTCGTGTAATGTTGAGCTCTAATATTGTGCTCTTGCTTTAATTGTGATAAATATGCCTTTGGTGTTTTTCTCCAAATCATAACATTTTCTACTACTTCTGACTCTGGATATTTGTAATATTAAGTGTCAAATCTACCTGAAACAGAACCTGTCTTCATATCCTTAAGGTAATTCCATCAAATAAGGCTTATATTCAGATGAAAGAGCACTGGCCCATCTCCACTACTATTATATTCCCTAAGGTAACAGCATTTATGAGCTCATCATCTTTTTTAGGCACTAATATCAATAAATAGTAAAATAGTAGAAAATAGTAGTAAAAGTTACAATAATTACAATAAATTACAGTAAATAGTAAGGAAAAAAAGGGGGGTATTTAATTTACCTGCTCTTTATTTCAAATTGTTTATCAGTTCATTTATCTATTTATTTATTTGTGTGTGTGCGTGTGTCCGACTATTTTTTTTTTCCATTTATTTTTATTAGTTGGAGGCTAATTACTTTACAATACTGTAGTAGTTTTTGTCATACATTGACATGAATCAGTCATGGATTTGCATATATTCTCCATCCCGATCCCCCCTCCCACCTCCCTCTCCACCTGATCCCTCTGGGTCTTTCCAGTGCACCAGGCCTGAGCACTTGTCTCCTGCATCCAGCCTGGGCTGGTGATCTGTTTCACCCTAGATAATATACATGTTTCGATGCTGTTCTCTTGAAACATCCCACCCTCGCCTTCTCCCACAGAGTCCAAAAGTCTGTTCTGTACATCTGTGTCTCTTTTTCTGTTATGCATATAGGGTTATCATTACCATCTTTCTAAATTCCATATATATGTGTTAGTATACTGCATTGGTCTTTATATTTCTGGCTTACTTCACTCTGTATGATGGTCTCCAGTTTCATCCATCTCATTAGAACTGATGCAAATGAATTATTTTTAATGGCTGAGTAATATTCCATGGTGCATATGTACCACAGCTTCCTTATCCATTCATCTGCTGATGGGCATCTAGGTTGCTTCCATGTCCTGGCTATTATAAACAGTGCTGTGATGAACATCAGGGTGCACGTGTCTCTTTCAAATCTGGTTTCCTCTGTGTGTATGCCCAGAAGTGGGATTGCTGGGTCATATGGCACTTCTAATTCCAGTTTTTTAAGAAATCTCCACACTGTTCTCCATAGTGGCTGTACTCACTTATCTATTTAATTATTTCTCATTTTTAAGCATTTTTCATCATTCTGCCTCTTTTTACATTGTTAGTATAGATGATAATGACAAAATTTTTAATAGTAACCCTAATGAGACTGCTAGCTGGAAAACCTGAAATCTCATCCAGTATGTATTGCATATAATTAAAAGAAAGAAGATAAACTAAGGAAGGCTGGAGAGAGAGCAGGTACGAAGAAGGACTAAAGAAGTAAAGGCGAGGGTGGGATGTTTCTTGAGAACAGCATCAAAACATGTATATTATCAAGGGTGAAACAGATCACCAGCCCAGGCTGGATGCATAAGACAAGTGCTCGGGCCTGGTGCACTGGGAAGTCCTAGAAGAATCCAGTCGAGAGGGAGGTGGGAGGGGGGATCGGGATGGGGAATACATGTAAATCCATGGCTGATTCATGTCAATGTATGACAAAAACCACTACAATATTGTAAAGTAACTAGCCTCCAACTAATAAAAAATAAATGGAAAAAAAATAAAGAAGTAAAATGGAAAGGAAATAAGGAGAAAAAAAAGGAAAAAATAAAGAGTAAGAAAGAATTTAATATTAGAGAAAAATCTAGCAGCTCTCACAGCATTCAGGTTCTTTTTCACCAGGACTCAAGAATAAACAGTGTTAAATGGGTAGATATCAGCTGGCCTGATGTAAATCAAACTATCAAAATATTCATTGGAGCAATTTATGTTTACTTACAAAACACATAGAAATATATATTTCAGATGCATTTCTATTATTTCAAATATGTCTGTATTTTGGGAGATTTAAAATACTCTTTATCCATTATAATACTTATACACAAGTATTTTCTAATTTGTTATCAATATGTAATCTTATATTTTCTAATAGGAAGTCAGCATTTTGCTCCTTCCCTCACTATCTCCTTTCCTGCCTTCTTTTTCTCTTTCTTGCTTTCTCTTCTGTTTTTTTTTTTTTTTTCAATACACTTCTCTTTTATTCTTCCCTACATAAGATCATAGGATTCACAGCTGAACCTACAGAAATTGCTTAGAAAACTATTAGCAATAAGGAAAAGTATATTTACTGATATACTTCTTTAAAATGTCCCTTAAAATTTTTAGTTCAAATTCAATTGTCTATATTATAGATGCAATGAGAACATACAAAATTTCCAAATATTAAATACAAGCATGGGTGGATATTTCCCTGGGTATTAAAAATAAATACCATTTGCCATATTATATAAACAGAGTCTTAGACACTTCTCTTGATACAGAGAATTCTGAATCACTTGCAGGGAATAGATGGAGGATGTTTTTCTCATATTCTTTTATCATCCAGGTTTATATCTAAGGGAAACTGATGCATTATTAGTCACTGTTATTCTCCATTCACCAAACTGTGCAGTAGAAGAAAGAATCAAGCTTCACCTAGGACATATTGTAGTCTACCGGCCTTTGCTTTTCTCTAGGTCTACACAGTGGAATAGACATTTTCTTCCTTTTCCTCAGGCATTATATTTCATGAAAAATTCATTTCTTCCTTCCCTACCTCTGAGTAACTCTTTGTAAGAAACATAGACAAAAGGAAGTGACCTTGAGTCCATTTGAATGACTAGTCCTGAACTGTCGGCTTACTGTTTTCTGCTTTCACTGTGCATGTCACAATTCTTATACTGCCTCTTGCATACTAATTGAGCTGCTATCTTCCACTGTGCTTTGCTCATAGCAGTTAGATCCTCCAGACAGACCTCAGTCAGCTGGCCATTATTGAAGTAGGTTGGGTTCAAAGTTCCTCAACAGACTAAGTACAAAATCTCAGCTTTTCAACCTTGTTAAATAGAAGCATTGGAAAAGCAAAATGCTGTTGTTCTGAAAAGTTAAAGGAAATGCAATGTCAGAAAATTTTAAGTTAGAAAGATATCATGACACATTACTCTGGGTTTAACAACAATTAAAATTATGAGTTCAGGAATGGTTAACTATGCAATGACTCAATATCAGGATAAAACTTCCCTCAAACCCAACCAATAAACAAAAATATATATATATTATAATATTTGTCAATAAAAACCAAATAAATATGTGATACTGTTAAAATAATGCTAAAGTAAATTCCTAACATTTTATATACACTCCTTAGCATTCCTGAGTCACTGATAAAAATGCAGATGTTTATTATCATGTCAGTTCTTTTCAAAGAATAACAATGCATCTGCAAATTAGATGAAATCTATTAGTCAAAAATTATCAACAAGGAATAACAAAGACAGAAATATTTAAGGAAATGCCATCAAATTTTGAGAAGGTAGTAGTTAGACATCTGGAGAAAGAGTTGGAAATAAAGATAAACAATACTTCTTAAAATTCTGAGGTAAAAGGGAAAGTCTTTTCATTCTGTACTTTATAGCCCTCTCATAATGGAATGTGAGACTAGCTGCTAATTCCTAGCCTAAAATAATCACTCCTAATGTCCTTCTCTTTTCTTCTTAGGATTTGATTATCATTATTATAAAGCATGAAACAGAAGGTGTTTCACCTTGTTTCAGAATTCCTTTTTAATATTATGATGTAGAACTAGCCAAACAGGTATTCATTGTTTTTTGTTTGTTTGTTTTTAAGCTGTTTAAAGAGCTACACATGTGGGCTTCCTGGTATGATTATCAGATGAGGAAATGATACAATGACCTTGATGTCTCATTTGGCATATATAAATCATGGACTTTCAAGAAATTTATTTATTTTGTGTGTATAATCTTTCATGACCTGCATGTGAGTAAAAATAGGGGGGCTTCACTGTCATCCCTTTGCTTAAGGATAAGTCCAAATACCAACCTGATTCTTAAGGTCCGTCATGACCTAGTCCATATTCCATTTAACCTGGGGAAAATATGTATTATACTGAAGTTGCTTGCAGTGTTCTAGAAATATTAATTGGGGCAAAATTTTCTGGTCTTTTACATCCTTACTAGTTTTCTCCTTTCAGTTCAGATCCATTCAGTCCCTCAGTCATGTCCGGCTCTTTGTGACCCCATGGATGCAGCACGCCATACCTCTCTGTCCATCACCAACTCCTGGAGTTGGTTTTCTGCCTTATTGTTCATTAAATATTATTGTGAGAAAATTCTTTCTGAGTTTTCCACCTTCTCATTAAGGGTTTAAAACTGCCTGCAGGCAGTATGTAAGGGTTACAATGACAAGACTTACCATTTATGCCCCATTTATCTGGGACTCATGTTTTGTGCTCCTTATTATTTAATATTTGAAGATAGTTTTTCTGATGTCATCCAGATTTCTATTTGTTTAAGTCAGAATGGTAATTCTGGTTCTTCTTCTCTGTCTTGTCCAGAAGGTAAAAAAAAAATCCTTCCTTTGTTAAAAATTTCTGTCTCTTCTTTGTTTTTCTCTAGAATTATATATATCACTACAAATAAAAAAAAATATAAATATATAAAATAAATATATAAATATGTGTATATATATATATAGTATCTATATAGTATCTATATAAACATTAGTTTTAAAAGAGGAAAAATTACAAGAAACTTTCACTTTTCATCTTTTCTAATAGGTATAGCACTTCTTGCAATCTGGCAATATTCAGATAAATACAATCTATTTTACATGCAATAGGTCATTTCATATTTTTAAATTCAGCCTTTAAGAACAAAAAACACAATTGACATGAACTGTCCTATTTTGCAGAAGAACCTGAACTTGAAAGTTTATTTAAATTGTTTAAAGTCATAGCATTTTTATTTATAGTCATAGGATTAAACTCTACTTCTACTGTATTCTTAATACTGTTATCTCCAAGAATGCATACATCGTTACTTTGCATTATTTATTTCCATCATAAACTTATTCAGCTGTTACATTTTCCTTCTCAAAAACCAGATTCATTCTCAAAGGAAGAATTACTGATACTGTCAGACCTTTAAAAAAATTAAAATAATAAACAAAACTCATACATTGAAATATAGTGTCTGTAACTGACAAGGATATCAGTGGATTTAAAGCTTCTCAGGGTGATTATTTTGAAGACTATAATTCTTTTCTATATATTTGTTTAAAAATAAATAACATATTCAATGACATTAAAATAATATTTAAGTCACAAATGCAACTTATAAATAATCATCATTTCAATGCATGATTCTGAAATCATAATGCATCCTTATATTGTTCTCTGTCTTCTAGCGAAGTTAACAGAAGAATTTTCCAGGGGTAAAGAATGTAATTAGCAAATCAATGGGCTAATTTAAAGATATGGAATTTTCAATAATAATGAGGGTTAATATTTCTTATGGGAACTGGCTTAAACTGGGTTATAAGAAGGTATGAAAGTTGAAATAGATTAATTATCTTTGAAATTTGGGATACTAAGATTGAACAAAATGCTTTGTAAACTCTATGAAAATGATATCCTGTGTCAGCAATTCAGGTCATAGATATAATTTTCTTCCTTTATTTGCCCTTTTAATTTACATTTTAAATATTTTAACTGTATACAATTGAATGGTAATGATAGTTTATGGGATTCTTGCCAATGACACTGAAAATATACTAGTAGTTATATATACCTTGGTACAGATTGACTGGGAATTCTTGAACAAGCAAAGTTTCTTAGCAGTCCCATTTATTGAACAGAAGATAAGTGGGATCCATTTACTGGATCTCTAGATCCAGATTTTAAACTTATATTCTGCATCAGAATAAAACTTCATTAATACACAGGCTGATTTCTCAAATAAGCCTTAAAATTAGACTCCCAAGTTAAAAATTTTATCTACCCTTAATTCTTCACTTATTAATTCTATGAAAAAATGAATTCACTTTTATGAAAAATGTGAATTAACTATTACTTTTCATGGTTTCTAGTTTTCTGTAACTACTTTCCACTTGTAATATCAGTAGCTGTACAATTTTTACTTGGAAATATGGCAAATGGCTGACTTCCAAAACTTCCTGACAATATAAATTAATACATACTATGAGAGGTACCCCCATGTGGTATAAGAAAGCAGTCTTCTGGGCTGTTTTTACAGAAGCAGCTTAAAGCAAAACTGAATAGTTCTGGCTCCCATACAACAGGCATGAAAACACTTGTGTCTTTAGTGTTGTCCCTGATGGTATGTAATAATTCACTCTAAATAATTCTAGTTTCTACTTTAAAAAACAATGAGAATGAGAAAAAAAAGGCATTCAATATATGATACATTTATGCGTGCTTTTGCCCATAAATGTATACATAATATTTCTATCTACTTATCTCACAAAAAGAGCTTTGATGATATATCTAGACTCTTCTATGAAGACCACTTTCATATATCAATTCTTCACTGTAAGGAAAATATTAATATAAAATTCTGATTAATGTATTTCAACATATAATTTCAAAATTATATTTACTTTAAATAGCAAGCTTTCATCTTACATGCCAAATTATAATATTAATTATGATTTAGGAAGATAAATATTTATCCTTTTTTTTTCTTTAACTGGCAAAGATGTGTAAGATATATTTTAAGATCATGAGTGAAATTTTTCTATTAAAATAATTCTTAAAAAAAAATTACCAAATGAAATAACAGTCACTGTTCCCTAAAACTTCCATAACATGCACAGACTCAGAGGGTACACACATCAATATAACTTTATAAAACATTTAAAAAAAATATTTCTAAGTACAGCCACTCTGGAGAACAGTATGGAGATTCCTTAAAAAACTGGAAATAGAACAGTCGTTCAGTTCAGTTCAGTTCAGTTGCTCAGTTGTGTTGACTTTTTGCGACCCCATGGACTGCAGCATGCCAGGCATCCCTGTCCATCAACAATTCACAGAGTTTACCTGAACTCATGTCCACTGAGTTGGTAATGCCATCCAGCCATCAAATCCTCAGTCATCCCCTTCTCCTCCTGCCCTCAATCTTTCCCAGCATCAGGGTCTTTTCAAATGAGTCAGCTCTTCGCATCAGGTGGCCAAAGTATTGGCGTTTCAGCTGCAACATCAATCCTTCCAATGAACACCCAGGACTGATCTCCTTTAGGGTGGACTGGTTGGATCTCCTTGCAGTCCAAGGGACTCTCAAGAGTCTTCTCCAACACCACAGTTCAAAAGCATCAATGCTTCGGTGCTCAGCTTTCTTTACAGTCCAACTCTCACATCCATACATGACCACTGGTAAAACCATAGCCTTGACCAGATGGACCTTTGTTGGCAAAGTAATGTCTCTGCTTTTTAATATGCTATCAAGGTTGGTCATAACTTTCCTTCCAAGGAGTAAGTGTCTTTTAATTTCATGGCTGAAGTCACCATCTGTAGTATGACCCTGCAATCCCACTGCTATGCATACACACTGAGGAAACCAGAATTGAACAAGACACATGTACCCCAACATTCATCGCAGCACTGTTTATGACAGCTAAGACATGGAAGCAACCTAGATGTCCACTGGCAGATGAATGGATAAGAAAGCTGTGGTACATATACACAATGGAATATTACTCAGCTATTAAAAAGAATGCATTTGAATCAGTTTTAATGAAGTGGGTGGAACTGGAGCCTATTATACAGAGTGAACTCAGAAAGGAAAACGCCAATACAGTGTATTAAAGCACATATATGGGATTTGGAAAGATGGTAATGATGACCCTATATGCGAGACAGCAAAAGAGACACACAGATAAAGAACAGACTTTTGGATTCTGTAGGAGAAAGTGGAGGGTGATTTGAGAGAACAGCACTGAAACATATACGTTACCATATGTGAAATAGACCGCCAGTCCAGGTTTGTTGCGTGAGGCAGGACACTCAGGGCCTTTGCACTGGGGTCACCCTGAGGGATGGGATGGGGAGAGAGGTGGGAGGGTGGTTTAGGATGGGGGACACATTTACACGCATGGCTGATTCATGTCAGTTTATGGCAAAAACCACTACAATATTGTAAAGTAATTAGCCTCCAATTAAGATAATTTAAAAAATGATTTCTTAAAAAGAATGCTTTTTTGGGACTCATGCATGGACATTTCAAAGAATAAAGCTTTTTCTATTTTCTTTTTTTTTTTAATTTAAATTATTTATTTATTTTACTTTACAACATTGTATTGGTTTTGCCATACATTGACTTGATTTTGATTTTTGGCTTGTTTTTTTTTTTTAAACAGAATTTTTGAGAACCTCCTGGAAAGTTGCTATATTTTCAAAATTTAATTTTAACTGTTTATATAGAAGTTTCTCAGTTAAATAGCACATTCCTAGTAATACAGTATACATATTACTTGAAGTAGATGAAAATATTATAGACTTTCCACTTACTACTTCTTAAGTTACACAATATTTTGATACACTAATACAATATCAATTTCCTTAATTTGAATTTCAGACTTCCTAAATAAGTTTTGATGCATGGAATACACTATAAAACAAGGACAATGTTACCATTGATTAAATTAACTATGGTAGTTTAGTTGCTAAGTCGTGCCCGACTCTTTGTGACCCCTGGGACAGTAAGTAGCTGGCGCCAAGATCCTCCGTCCATTGGATTTTCCAGGCAAGAATACTGGAGTGGGTTGCTATTTCCTTCTCCAGGGGATCTTCCGGACCCAGAGATCAAACCCGGGTCTCCTGCATTACAGGCAGATTTTACTGATTGAGCCATGATGGAAGCCCTAATTTAGCTATATATAAGGATATTTTCCAAAGTCATATATTTTATTTTTCTGAAAGTCTGTCACTTTAGCATAGGCATCGTATCCTCTTTATTGTGTCATCCACTTGCTAAAGATGCATATGCCTATTCAGTAACATTTACACTTCACTGGGGGCTCAGACGGTAAAGCGTCTTGTCTACAAGGCGGGAGATCTGGGTTCGATCTCGGGGTTGGGGAGATCCCCTGGAGAAGGAAATGACAACCCACCCTAGTACCCTTGCCTAGAAAATCCCATGGACGAAGGAGCTTGGGGCAGGCTACTTACTGTCCATTGGGTCACAAAGAGTCGGGCATGACTGAGCGACTTCACTTTCACTTTTCATTCATATTATTTACTCAAAATAATATTCTATTGATACTCTATTTTAAGGATTCTAAAAGCTTCTTGGCTGACAATTATTTTTTCTGTGTACTCTTCCTTTACCTATCTGTACTTTGCAAGTCATGTCTTAAAACCATTAATAGAGTTAAAACCAAAGTGGCAAATGAAAGGTTACATATATAATGTGAGCTACATGGCACTGATGTGAGTAAATTTATTTTTGTGTAGCTATTTTAAAAAATTAATAACTGAACTTTTTCACAAAATTAGCTCATTTTGTACATAAAAATCTATATGCTCTACATTTTAAAAAGCATATTTGCCTAAATTCAATATCCTTTCCTTCTAAATAATGAAGAAATTGTAGTTTAGAAAGTGAAAATATATAAATAAATTGAAAGTTAATTATAAAGTGTTCTTATCTCCCTATCCATTCTATATTATTGGGGTACTGTTCTTTAACATCATAAAGGATACACTGAAATGTAATTATGAAACTCATGACTTGTCTTTTCTAGTGATTAAAATAATACTAATTAAAAGCACAAATGTAGAGGTTAGTTTATTTTTTCAGTTTTATCCATAAGTATAATCAATACTTATTAATTCCAAATTAGTACATTAGATAAATTAGATATTTAGTATGTGTCTACTCTGATATAGACATCTTCTAAGAGCTAATGATAATGATGTCTCAATTCTTATGAATCTTCTATTTTAATGAATGATACAGACACAAAATAACAGAGATATGTGATGTGTGAAAGTTACAGTAAAACAAGAAATAGAAAAACATTTCAGATCTGAATGTACTTAGGCAGCAAAACATGTAGCAAAATACATAAGATAAATTTGTTCTTGGAAAAGGGAAGAATGAGGGCAAAAGGTCTGTATTAGTTTCTTGAGGATGCTAACACATTGCTATAAACTGGATGACTTAAAAGGATAGGTATTTGTTGTTTCATAGTTTTAGAGGCCAGAAGTCAGAGATCAAGTTGTCAACAGTATCATACTTCTCCTGGTAACACGTTTGTCCCTTCAGTTAGTGCTGTCACCAGGAATTCCTTGACTTATGACTGCATAACACCAATTCCTTCTCTCTGTTCTCTTACTGCCATCTCTGTGTCCTCCTCCAGGTCTCTAATAAGGACATTTTTGTTGGCATTAAGACCCACCCATATAGTCGAGGATTATCTCACTTTGAGATCATTAATTTCATTACATCTACAAAGATCCCTTTTCCAAAGAAGGCCACATTCACAAATTCCAAGAATTAGAATCCTTATCTTTAGTGGGGTGTCTATTCAACTCTACAGGCTCTAAGGCAAAGACATCTATGGATTCTCAACAAAGAATGTCATCATGTTGTTTTAGAGTGAAGAACAGGTTAAAACATTACCAGGGACAGTGATGTGCATTAAGTTATAACCCCCAAGAGATATGTTGAATTCCTTACAATCAGAATCTGTGAAGTGAACCTATTTGGGGATAGGGTCTTAGCAGATGTTCAAGTTAAGATGAAGTCAATAGGGTGAGTACTAATCCATTATGATTGGTGTCCTCATAAAAAAAAGGAAAATTTGGAGATAGACACAGATATTCACAGAGGGAGAGTGATATGAAGATGGTTCTGTACAGAGATTCTCCTGATGTAACTGCAAGCCAAGGGATGCTAAACATTGCTGGGTACTGCCAGAAACTGGTAAATAGCAAGAAAAGATTGTATCTGGAGTCTCAGATAAAATTTGACACTGGAGAACCTAGACTTTTGTCTTCTAGACTCTACAACTGTGATGTATTAAGTTTCTGTTGTTTTAAACCACTCAGTACTTGGTAGCACTAGCAAAGTAATATAGGAAGGTATTATCCAGGGCATTAGGGAAAGATAAATCTAGAGCTTTGAAGACTATGTGTATCCACGAGGGACTAAATTCAGCCACATGTAATAGAAAATTTAAATGGCAATGTAATTCATTTCTAAATATATATTTTTGGAAAATTTATTCTATAAAAAGAAGTCCAGGGCTGTTATGATGGATTTAGGTTTTCATTAGATATTCAGAAGGATTCTAGTTATCATCTACGTTATCTTATAGAAAGTGATCTCTATCCTTATGAGATAGCTGCCAAGGTTAAATGATGCATCCACATTGCAAAACACTGAAATGAGGAAAGACCAAAGACAAAATAGCATTTCCAACTGAATCTATTACTGTAGAAACATTCCTGAAACTACCACAAAAATACCTGACCTTACCTCTGTCTTACTTCTGCAAGGTATGATAAGAAATGAAGTTATGGAGATAATCATAGAACACGTCAAGTAAAATCAGAATTCTATTAATGAAGAAAGACTAGAATGGGCAAACATGGATATAGGGTAGCCTCTGCAGTGTATGATGATAAGGATCTGGAATTTTATGCTGATTAACTTTACAATCCATTTCAGGTGACTGTGAACAGTGGATATGAAAAACTGATCTATATTTTTAAAGGTTATCTCTGCTTGCAGTGTTGTCTACAAACCACAAAAGAACAAGAGCAGGGACATGGAAACCAATTAGGACATTTACACAAGAGGTTATGGTGGCACAGATTAAAATGCCAGCCGTAGAGGAGGGAAAAGTGGTGATTTTGGATATATTCCAAGTTAAAGTTGACATAAAGTTGTAAAAGTTTAAATCTGGGATGTTTGCTTAAAACAGGAGTGAATGATGACTCCAAGATATTTATCCAGGAGACTGGAAGGTTGAAGTTTTCACTTCCTGGAATGGGGGATATTGCAGGAGAAACAAATTTAATGGTAGAAGTAAAGAGTTTTGTAATGTTAACTTTGAAATGCCCATTACACTTATCAACATGAATATTCATATAAATAAGAGGTTATGAGTCTGACGTTTAGAAATATACCAGAGTTAGAGATTTTTATTTAGGACTCATATACTAGATTTTTATTTGTTTTGTAAGGAAAAATCAATATGGTAAATATCAATTTGCAATAATACAAATATAAAAGTTTAAGTTGCATTGTTGTCATTAGTATTTTAGTGATATTTATCTAGACATTCTCTATGCATTGAATTTTACATATAAGATAGATTATTGTATGGTACAATAGAGAATTAAAAAAATAACTCTGTACTGTCCTCATAAAATAACAATTGTCTTTTCTTTTCCCATTTATGTTTATTAGTTGGAGGCTAATTACTTTACAATATTGTAGTGGTTTTTGCCATACACTGACATGAATCAGCCATGGATTTACATGTATTCCCCATCCCAATTCCCCCTCCCACCTCCCTCTCCATCCGATCCCTCTGGGTCTTCCCAGTGCACCAGCCCTGAGCACTTGTCTCATGCATCCAGCCTGGGCTGGTGATCTGTTTCACCCTTGATAATATACATGCTTCGATGCTGTTCTCTCAAAACATCCCACCCTCGCCTTCTCCCACAGAGTCCAAAAGTCTGTTCTGTACATCTGTGTCTCTTTTTCTGTTTTACATATAGGGTTATCATTACGAAAATAACAATTCTTGAAGGATATATTGTGCAGTAGAACGTCCTAAACTCTCTTTGAATGGCACATCAGGAAAACTTTATTATATGAAAACATGTTT
This sequence comes from Odocoileus virginianus, assembly GCF_023699985.2. Lineage (NCBI taxonomy): Eukaryota > Metazoa > Chordata > Mammalia > Artiodactyla > Cervidae > Odocoileus > Odocoileus virginianus. The sequence continues at coordinate 22,981,562 of NC_069698.1, forward strand.
ATTAGAATGTGCTTAAATATGATATTGTAAAAGCCAGATTTTTTTTTAATTTGAAGATTATTTTTCTTCCCTCTCATTTGCATGAATACTGCTCTCTATTACTTTTCATTTTGAATTATGTTGGGGAGTTGCTTTCTTTAATTGGTTTTATTTCTCTTTCTGACATTTTCATATATTGTCCTGTAAAAGATGAATTTTCAAACAGTTAAGACCTTTACAAATTATCTTAGGAATTACAAATATCTATTCTGCCATTTTGGATTTTCTTCTTAGCAGGAGGATTGAAGGTTGTGATTTCCTTGCAGCTCAAGGCAGTTGATCCTCAGTAGGAACAAATGCTCACAGCAACCATAAAACTTGAAAAGATTATTGTCTGTACTCAGATATGCCTTTTCATATGAAAACAAAGATTCTGAATGCTACAGATAGCTGCAGGGATTTAAGGTTTTGCTTTTGTTTTTGAAATAATACAGTAGTTACAAGCTATGAAACTATATAGAGTGAGTATCATTAAAGAGAGTCTTTCATGAACATTTCATTTTAATTCACTTCATGTGAAACAAAGGCTTATATAGCAAGCAGTCAAAAACTAAACACACATCAACATTGTGTTATATAGTACATCATTGTAAAAAAACATCAATTCTTTTTTGCTCCTTGAATATTGGGCCTTTCTACTTAAATAAAATTTTGAAAATGGATATATTATTTTCTCAATTTTAATATAAAATTTGGTTGAACCTCAGAAATTACATACAAGTTAGTTTTGACTTTAAACAAACATTGGTATTCATTTTGTACATAATGGAACATATTCATATCAATGAATAATGCCAGGATCATTTCAAAATAATTTGAAGATATTTGTCTTAGGATAGTTATATAATAGGTTGCTTGATGTCATGCAATAAAAATTTAAAAGAAGTCAAGTGACCCATGAAATAGTCTGCTCTCCCACTACGTACATATGAGTAAGTCATTTCACCTCATTTCCCATTTTATAAAATAAAATTTTATTCATGATTATTAGAGATCTTTAGAGGAAACTCTACAGGAGTCCTCAAAATGGTGTTAGGTATGTCACAATGGGTATTTAACAAAGATGTTAATGACTTGTACGGTGACTCTAATTTTAGTTTTGAATAATTATAATCATGCAATTATGATTTTCAAATCTGTCATTTGAAAATATTCTGGAAAATTTTTATGCTTTAAATAAAAAGCAATAGGTACTGTGAAAAACTAGCTATGATTATAGTACTGGATAACCTATGTTGTCCATATAGTAAGAACTCTTAATGAGAGTAAAGTATAACAAAGTTAACAAAGTCAATCTGAGAAGATATGGATAGGATTGCTAGAACTAGAACTGAAACATTGTAAACCATAGTAGATCTCTGAAATTATGTTTACAGATAAGCTTAGGCCTATGAAAGGAATAGTTTCCTTTTACATAAGAATAAATATTATTATGCTTTTATTTATTTTTAAAATTTTATCTGAGGATTTTAGTGAAAAATTGTGATCATGATAGCTTTAAATTCATAAAAATAATTGGAAGATTAACATTTGGAATGAGGAAAGGAAAAATCATATAGAAGAAACTGATCATTAGGACTGTGTGTGTGTGTGTGTGTGTGTGTGTTAGTTGCTTAGTCGTGTCCGCCTCTTTGCGACCCCATAGACTGTAGCCCACCAGGCCCCTCCATCCATGGGATTCTCCAAGCAAGAACACTGGAGTGGGTTGCCATGTCCTTCTCCAAAAGGAACTATAGAAAGAAAGAAAGTGAAGTTGCTCAGTCTTGTCCAACTCTTTGCGATCCCATGGACTGTAGCCTAACAGGCTTCTCCATCCATGGAATTTTTCAGGCAAGCGTATTGGAGTGGGTTGCCATTTCTTTCTCCAGATCATTAGGACTGGCAGAGCTCAAATCCAATGATTATTTTAAGGATCATTTCAAGCACCAAAAAATTCAGTAATTTTCTGCCCCATAGGTCGTGTGTGCATTCGTGCATATGCTCTCAGATGTATGACTCTTTGCGGCCCCATGAATGGTACCCCACCAGGCTCCTCTGTCCATGGAATTTTCCAAGCAAGAATACTGGAGTGGGTTGACATTTCCTTCTCCAGGGGCCCAATAGATCACTTTACTATAAATATGATTTAGAAGGCACACCTTAAGTACACACATGTATCTTAACTTGCTTATCCTAGCATCCTTTCAATTTTTTTTTACAGTGATAATATTTTTCTCTATATCTTTAAGCTTAGATCTGTGAAATATCCCTTCAGTTATTTTTTTTCTTTACTTCATTCCATTATTGTTGTTCAGTCGCTATGTCAGGTCTGACAGTTTGTGACCCCATGGACTGCAGTACACTGGGTTTCCCTGTCCTTCACTATCTCCAGAGTTTGCTCAGATTGAGTTGGTGATGCCATCTAACCAGCTCATCCTCGGTCACCCTCCTCTCCTTTTATATGTTTGCATATATATTTTAAGTAGTACAAATATGTCTATTTGGATAATGTGGGATTATAGGGGGGATATATTATCATGGTCAGAATTGTGTGCCATATTTATACGTTGAGGTCCTAACCCCAGTACCTCAGAATGTGACTGCATTTGGACAGAGGGTCTTTAAAGAAATAACTAGCATAAAATATGTAGGTCTTTTGGTAATATGAATGGGTCTTAATCCAATATGACTGGTGTCTTCATAAGAAGAGTGCCTTTGAGCACAGACATGTGAACACATAGAGGAAAGACCAAGTGAAAACAAAGGGAGAAAATGGCCATTTACAAATCAAAGAGAGAGAGAGAGAATACTTAGAATGAAACAAACCAGATGACACCTTGATCTTACACCTCTAGCTTCAGTAACTGTGAGAAAATAAATTTCTGTTGCTTGCATCACCCACTATGTGGTATATTTTATAAAAATCATAATGAACTAATACATATATATTCAATTATCTTAAATAAAGGAAAGTAAATAAAAACTACTTAAATGAAATCCACCATGGAAAATAGAACTACTATAGAGTTCTTGAAGAATGATAAGGGCAAAGAGGTGAAATAATTTCTTAATATTATTTAGCTATGCTAATACTTATTTCTACCTCCATGTTGTTAATATTGCAATATATTATTATCTTTATTTCTTTATCTATGCTAAGTGAGTTATACTTAAAAAAAAAATTTTAAGCACTGTCAAGCACTATAGTGGAAAAACCTTTATTTCCCCCAAAGATTAGTACTGTTTTTAGATATTGATTATATTCTAAATAGTTGCTATATGAGACATTCATATACATCATATATTTTTAAATAGTTTAATTACCAATATTTATTAGGATTTGGGGAAGATCCTGCTGTGATAAAATATTTTCCACCTGCTGAGTACTTATTTTACCACAAATTGATTTTCCTTAGTTCAGTTCAGTTCAGTCACACAGTCATGTCTGACTCTTTGCCACCCATGGACTTCAGTACACCAGGCTTAGTATGCCAGGCTTCCCTGTCCATCACCAACTCCCAGAGCTTACTCAAACTCATGTCCATTGAGTCAGTGATGCCTTCCAACCCTCTCATTGTCTGTCATCCCCTTCTTCTCCTGCCTTCAATCTTTCCCAGCATCAGGGTCTTTTCAAATGAGTCAGTTCTTCGCATCAAGTGGCAAAAGTATTGAAGTTTCAGCTTTAGCATTAGTCCTTCCAATGAATATTCAGTACTGATTTCTTCTAGGACAGAGGGGTTGGATCTCCTTGCTGTCCAAGGCACTCTCAAGAATCTTCTCCAATACCACAGTTCAAAAGCATCAATTCTTTGGCACTCAGCCTTCTTTATAATCCAACTCTCACATCCATACATGACCACTGGTAAAGCCATAACTTTGACTAGACAGACAGACCACTGTTGGTTGTCTCTGCTTTTTAATATGTTGTCTAGGTTGGTCATATATTTTCTTCCAAGGAGCAAGTCTCTTTTATTTTTATGGCTGCAGTCACCATCTGCAGTGAACCCAGACAAATCAAGTCTCTCACTGTTTCCATTGTTTCCCCATCTATTTACCATGAAGTGATGGGACAAGATGCCAGTCTCTTAGTTTCCTGAGTGTTGAGTTATAAGCCAACATTTTCACTCTCCTCTTTCACTTTCATCAAGAGGCTTTTAGTTCTTCTTTGCTTTCTGCCAACATGGTGGTGTCATCTCCATTACTGAGGTTATTGTTATTTCTCCCAACAATCTTGATTCCAACTTGTGTTTCATCCAGCCCAGCATTTCTAATGACATACTCTGTATATGAGTTAAATAAGCAGGATGAAAATATACAGCCTTGACATACTCTTTTGCCAATTTGGAACAAGTCTGTTATTCCATGTCCATTTCTAACTGTTGCTTCTTGACCTGCATACATATTTCTCAGGAGGCAGGTCAGGTGGTCTGGTATTCTCATCTCTTTAACAATTTTCCACAGTTTGTTGTCATCCACACAAAGGCTTTGGCATAGTCAATAAAGCAGAAATAGATATTATTATGGAACTCTCTCTCTTTTTTGATGATCTAATGGGTGTTGGCAACATGAGTTCTGATAACTCTGCCTTTTCTAAATCCAGCTTGAACATCTGGAAGTTCATGGTTCACATACTGTTGAACCCTGGCTTGGAGAATTTTGAGCATTACTTTGCTAGAGTGTTAGATGAATGCAATTGTGCAGTAGTTTGAGCATGCACAACTGGGTGTTGTTTTTGCTTTGGCTTTGTCTCTTCATTCTTTCTGGAATTATTTCTGCACTGATCTCCAGTTGCATATTGGGCACCTACTGACCTGGGGAGTTCATCTTTCAGTGTCCTATCTTTTTGCCTTTCATATTATTCATGAGGTCCTCAAGGCAAGAATCCTGAAGTGTTTTGCCATTCCCTTCTTCAGTGGGTCACATTTTGTCATCATGACCCGTCAGTCTTGGGTGGCCCTATGTGGCTCATAGTTTCTTTGAGTTAGATAAGGCTGTGTTCCAAGTAATCAGATCAGTTAGTTTTCTGTGATTGTGGTTTTCATTGTGTCTCCCCTCTGATGGAGAAGGATAAGAGACTTATGGAAGCTTCCTGATGGGAGAGACTGACTGAGGGGGAAACTGTCTTTTTCTGATGGGTGGGGCCATGTTCAGTAAATCTTTAATACAATTTTCTGTTGATGGGTGGGGCTGTGTTCCCTCCCTGTTATTTACTTGAGGCTAAACTATGCTGAGAGACTGAACTGAGCTGAATTGAACTGAAACTATAGTGGAGGTAATGAAGATAACAGTGTGCCCCTTCAAAAAGGCCCCATGCAGGCACTGTTGCATGCAGTGCCCCCAAACCTGCAGCAGGCCACTGCCTCCGCAGTGAGACTCATGCCTCCGCTGGAGAGTCATGGACACTCACGTGCAAGTCTGGGTCAGTCTCTGTGGAGTCACTGCTCCCTTCTCCTGGGTCCTGGTGTCCATAAGGTTTTATTTGTGCCCTCCAAGAGTCTGTTTCCAGTCCTGTGTAAGTTCTGGCAGCTCTATGGTGGGGTTAATGGTGACCTCCTCCAAGAGGGCATATGCCATACCCAGTCTCCTGTACCCAGAGCCGCTGCCCTGCAGCAGTCCACTGCTGACCCGCACCTCTGCAGGAGACACTCAGACACAGTTCTGTCTCAGTCTCTGTGGGGTCTCTGGGTCCTGGTGAGAGCAAGGCTTGTTTGAGCCCTCTGAGCATCTCTGTCAGGTATGGGGTTTGACTCTAAATGTAATTTTGCCCCTCCTACCATCTTGTTGGGGCTTCTCTGTTGCCCGTCGGATGTGGGGTATCTCCTCAAAGTCACTTAAAGTTTATATAAATATGAATGACCAGTTTATTAAATGGCCATATTTACAGATTTGAGAAGTAGATACAGAAACTGAAATGATGAAAATGAAAATCAAGAGGCTAGAGTTCTCATAACAGTAATTAGACATATTTAATTAGCCCCCCTTTTTTTAACACTTTAATTCCATTTCCTTACTGGTAAATGGAAAATGAAATATAAGTTTTATCTCCTTTTAGTTCTAAATCCTATTACCTACAGTCTGTGATAGGGGTCAGTATAGGACAAGACAGTACTTACTTTAGGTACTTTAGTCCATACAGTCTCTGTTGTGAACTCAGCGCTGCTCAATTCAATTGTTGAGCACAAAATCAATTTTAAGTAATATATATATATATATATAAAAGAATATGTCTATATTTAAGTAAACTTCGTGTATAAAAATAAGAAGTGGGCCAGATTTGGGGCATATGCTGATTCTTGTTCAGTTTTACCTAGAAGTTTTACATATCACTACCTACAACAACCTCAGATCTAAACATATATATATATATATATATATATATATATATATATATATATACACACACACATATATATATAATTTACGTTTATATGTAAATTATATGTATATATATATTTTCCTTTAGTAGAGTTATACATATATTCCTACTAAGGGAAACAATAGCTAAGATCTATGTCTCACTTAGAATATAAATATGAATAATAAAAGATTGTATAAAAATAAATGATTAAGCAGGTTGTAAAACAGTACATTCAAAATAGCAATAAATGTAAATAGTCACAAGTACTACCTAGACATAACTAGTGGAATTAGTGTAAATCAAAATAAGAATAAGATAATGCTTTTTAATGTCAGTAAATTTTAAATAGTGTGGTTACTGCTACTTCCTTAGCATTGCAGTAAAAACAAAACTCTCAAATACTTTGACCACCCATATAAATAAAGGATGAAGAGTGTTGCATTAAAGCATTCATTTATACTTTTGTTTACTGTTGTGTTCATATTGTTCAGGTGTTGTGTTTGCTTATTGTTCTGGGCAGGTTTTACAAAGCTTGGAAGGATCAGAGGCATCAATTTAAATGGGCATTACAACTCAAATGAGAGAAATAAAATAAAATAAACTTTCTGGGAATATCCATGGGCAGTGAAAGGAAATATAAGAATGCCAACCATATTTAAACTACTTTTAAATAAAAATAATTTGGCTTAAAGTATTTCACTCAATATCAGTCCGTCATCTGTCAGTCAAAGAACGCCGCTAACACACTATGAACACTTCACAATGTATGGCCAAATTGTGTACAAGCCACTATTACATTATAGTTACATTATACCGAATATTTCCATCTTTGGGAAATCTGTCAGCCTTCCACGTTGATCTCGCTGCCTTTTCTCACAGGTGCTTTTCTATGTCATAAAAGTTGTGTGTGTGCTAAGTCACAGTTCGACTCTTTGAGATCCTATGGACTGCCGCTGTCCATGGGACTCTCCAGGCAAGAACACTGGAGTGGCTGCCGTCCTCTACCTCCAGGGGATTTTTCTGACCCAGGAATGGAACCATAGTCTCTTATATCTCCTGCATTGGCAGGCGGGCTCTTTACCACTAGCACCACCTGGGAAACCCGTCATCAAGGTTATCCGTAGGTTTACTTTCAGTCTCTCCCTTGGCTTGGCTCTGGCTCAGTCCTTCCATTGTCGATGTTGTTTCGGAAGCAGCAATGGCTGCAAGGTCAACAGTGCCTGCAGGAGAAGTAGCCAGTCTTTCCCTTCTTGCTTTTTCTTCTATTACTGGGTAACATACGGGACAGGAATGGAGATGCCATGGCCCAGAGGATCCCGAAGCAGACCCTGAGGATGAGACCTTCATAAAAGGCTGAGGGCTTGTTGAGACTGTCTTGCTTTTTGTTGTTGCTGTCATTTTGAAATCTAGAGTTCTGGTCCTACGACTTGAGGATGTGGACTGCCTTCTTCCTAGCATGCTGCTTTTCTTAGGAAAGAAGTAGGGTAGGGGTGAGTGTGGGAAAAGGAGTGAGAGGCTCCTAAGGTGGTCTGAAGAGCTCCACAAGTTAGTGAAGGCAAGTGCTGTTTGACTATGGTGATGATTTTTACATAAACACTTATGTAAACTTGATCAGGGATGATCCTTTTTATACCTTGATGATATTGCAGGCAAAAGTCCTTGGTGACTGGGAAGCTTCTTTTAGAGGTGGGAGAATGGTAGTCCCCATATTTCTGTGGTCAGGTGGTGATGCCTTCCTTTGGGAGCAGGGTGGGAGTTCTCTTTGAGGGTAAAGAGGAAAATCTCCCCTGTATTCCAGAAGAGCATTTCCTTAGGCAGGAGAAGGGCGAGGACTGAGAGACAGAGGGTGGGGAAGGAAAGAGAGGTCATCTTCTGATTGGCAGCAGGGGCAAATTCTCTGTCTACAGGGAGGGAAGTCTCTTTCTGGAACTTTCCTAGAAAAGCACTCCAGGAAAGAGAATGTATCCACAGCCTGCCTCAGTTCAGTTCAGTTCAGTTCAGTCACTCAGTCATATCCAACTCTTTGTGACCCCATGAACCGCAGCATGCCAGACCTCCTTGTCCATCACCAACTCCCAGAGTTTTCTCAAATTCATGTCCATTGAGTTGGTGATGCCATTCAACCAGTTCATCCTCTGTCATCCCCTTCTCCTCCTGCCCTCAGTCTTTTCCAGCATCAGGGTCTTTTTCAATGAGTCAGCTCTTCGCATCAGATGGCCAAAATACTGGAGTTTCAGCTTCAACATCAGTCCTTCCAATGAACACCCAGGACTGATCTCCTTTAGGGTGAACTGGTTGGATCTCCTTGCAGTCCAAGGGATGCTCAAGAGTCTTTTCCAACACCACAGTTCAAAAGCATCAATTCTTTTGTGCTCAGCTTTCTTTACAGCCCAGCTCTCACATTCATACATGACCACTGGAAAAACCATAGCCCTGACTAGATGGACCTTTGTTGACAAAGTAATGTCTCTGATTTTTAATATGTTGTCTAGGTCAGTCATAACTTCCCTTCCAAGAAGTAAGTGTCTTTTAATTCCATGGCTGCAATCACCATCTGCAGTGATTTTGGAGCCCAAAAAAATAAAGTCAGCCACTGTTTCCCCATCTATTTGCGATGAAGTGATGGGACTGGATGCCATGATCTTAGTTTTCTGAATGTTGAGCTTTAAGCCAGCTTTTTCACTCTCCTCTTTCACTTTCATTAAGAGGCTCTTTAGTTCTTCTTCACTTTCTGCCATAATGGTAGTGTTATCTGCATATCTGAGGTTATTGATACTTCTCCCAGCAATCTTGATTCCAGCTTGTGCTTCCTCCAGCCCAATGTTTCTCATGATGTACTCTGCATATAAGTTAAATAAGCAGGGTGAAAATATACAGCCTTGATGTACTCTTTTTCCTATTTGGAACCAGTCTGTTGTTCCATGTCCAGTTCTAACTGTTGCTTCCTGACCTGCATACAGGTTTCTCTAGAGGCAGGTCAGGTGGTATGCTAGTCCCATCTCTTTCAGAATTTATCAGTTTATTGTGATCCACACAGTCAAAAGCTTTGGCATAGTCAATAAAGCAGAAATAGATGTTTTTTCTGGAACTCTCTGCCTACTTCATTATAATAATTCTAATGAGACTTCTTGAGTAGAAAGTTGTTCAGAATAGATGGAGCCAGCCATTTAAAGACTGCTGATTTTTTTAGCCATGTTGATATCCCTGCTGTACCGAATCTGCTGCTCATGTTTTGCCACTTTCTCCTTTGGGGGTTTAGATGATTCTAGTATTGTAGGTTCAGGTGTAGTGAGGGGCGCTCTTACTTCTGGTGTCATTTTGTACATTTAAGATTGGTCATTTTACCTGAATTTCCCTTTGGGGAGAGAGAAGTCCATCTTTTCCATGTGTGGTTGGACTGTACGAGGTTAAAAACAACTTTTTGGCAGCAGAGTCACTGGAGGTCACAGCCGGTACCTTTGCCTTGGACTTGCTGAGGAGACAACCTGGTAGTTTTTCGTTGACCCTTAGGAGGTTCCTTTTGTGGTGACCTAGAAGGTAAGATAATAAACTGCATTCAGATAAGGTTGTGGATGAATGTATTTTTGATTTACTGGAAATCTGTGCCTTTTATTCCTTGGTGGAAGAAATATCTGCCTTTGGTGGAGTTCTCCTGAGAGGAATGTCCACCTTTGGGACTCAACAGCCTTTGTCATGGCTGTGAGCTTCAGTAGCAGGTGGTGCACTGAATTGGTTGAGGATCAGGAGAGCTAGAATACATGCGGGTCTTCAGTTTAAAATGTGACCTAGAGAGTCTTCTCCTTTTATATATGATATATATGGATAGTATATATATATATATATATATATACTTTTCTGTCAGCATGTTTATTTTTCCTCTCTGGACTTTGATATAGGTTCAGATTTGAGAAATTTCAGGCTGTCACTAATAGTCTTGGCCTCCTTCACTAAAGCTTGTTTATTTTCTCTTCAGATTTTGGAAGCTCTGGAGTCTTCTCCTTCATTTCTGGAATGAGGAATGAACTCCCCAGTTCTTGATTCCGTAAAAATGAAATATTCAATGACTTTTCTGTCTCTCTCTCCTAGCAGGAGAGATTGGTCTTTTAGGGAAAGATGGGTTAGCATCTTCTGGACCTTTCTGTTTTTCTGTTCTGCTTCCCCCCCCCTTATCTCTTATCTTTGTCTTTGTCTTTATCTTGCTTTCTTATAGATGGCAAGTTTCTTATGCAGTCTATCTCTGTTACATTTATTCTTCTTTGTGTTGTAGGAAAACAGAGTGGAATACGGTCATGTTTTCTTGTGCCTGCAGTAGCAGCGGCCATAATTCATCAATTATCTAGTTTTTCTTTCTTTCTTTCTTTTTTCTTTTTTTTTGTTTCATTCAAAAACCAGTTAGGGTGATGTGATATTTTGGAGTCCTGAAATTTTCACTTCTAGCTAGTTGGACATAAACTTAATCATGATATTTTAAAATCCAAGGATTTCTGTCATTTGTTTTGCTATCCAAGGCTTTATAACCTCACGATCTACTTTGCTCATGGTTTCTCTCTTCTTCACTTGCAGATAGCCAACTTTTGTTGTATTCTGTATAGCTTTTTTCTCTGTGCACACACTTTGATAATCCCTTTTTCTTCTCATAAGCACACTACTTCTGTTGGATTAGGGACTTAACCTTTGTGATGTCATTTAACCTTAATTACATCCATAAAGGCTCTATTCCAAATATAGACACATTAGGGGTTAGGCTTCAACCTAAGAATTTGGTGATGTACAGTTCAGCTAATACAGAGGGAACTTAAAGTATAATAAAAACAGTTAAAAGCTGTGTATTTCAAAGTAATCATTTTACAATGAATAAGATGGGGATGAAAAGAATTGACTTATGTAACTTTGGAAAATACTTAGTATTTTGACTGAGTAATATAAAACTAAAGACAAAATGAACTGTACAGAGTACTGCATTCTATAAGTAATATTTAGTAATGTTTCTGCAAAGTGTATAAGTTACAATTCTAAAACTCTTTAATCTGTGTATTAGTTTTAACAAATAAGTAAATGTAATTTTAAAGCCTAAATTGGACTTTGGAATAGAAAAAGAATATTAGTTGAAAAACAAGTGAAATAAAAATAAAATATAATTTAGTTATCAGCTTTATGCTAATATTAATTTCTCTTGTTTTAATAATCATATTATAAATATTTAGGATGTTAATATTAGGGGAAAATGGGTGAAGAGTACAAATTTTTTGTAATTTTTCTGTACATGTAAAATTATTTCAAAAGAAAAGAGGATATGAAACATAAATTTAAGTCAAATTTTCAATTCTGAAATTTACTAACAACTACAGTGTGTTTTCTTGCTCTTAATGTCATCCTAGTTTATATCTAGATATGCAAAAAATAAATTGTTCATGTTTAATTTTTCAGTTGCAATTATTACATTTTGTGTATATACTTTGATTTCCTTCTAAAGTACTCAAAGTTCAAGATAAATTTTATTTAAAACTTAAATAAACTTTGTGAAAATATTTTCAGAAAAAAAATTAAAGAATTCAGAAATGGCAACACTATAGAATAGGGTAGATTGGGATATTGAGTTGGATGATTTTTTTCTACTTCTTTTCAAATAAGACAAAGGAAGTTTGAACTTAATGATGATGAAATGACTAAGACCTTGCTAGCAATGCATTCTGTAGGATAGGTAATAAGAATAATGATCTAATTCAAATTATTTCTCAGGAAGTCATACGTACCCAGCTTAGCATGTATCATTTCAATATGACAATAATTGAATCACCTCAAACAGTACATGGAGGTGTGAGTTAGTTTAACACTTAATGAGTGTCTTAAGTTTTACAGTTCCAGGGAATGTTATTTGAGGTGTGCTTTGAATAGATGCTTTTAATACATTGATTTGATATATTTCTTACTTTCCATGGTTCATAAATTTTTAAGACTATTTTTAAATTAAAAATTAAAAAATAATTAAAAATTCAACACAGCCCTTGCTTTCTTAAACATTATATTTTCTATCAAACAAAGGATGACTTAGACTTTTTGTTGTGATGGTGACAGTGGCATTGATTCTGAAAGAGCAAAATTAAAGACAACTAAGTATAACACATTCTAGTAGATTCATAAAGTTTCAGGATTAAAAAACACTTTTATGAATTATAATGGAATCCTTTTCTAACCCAAGATGCCAGTATTCAAAATAAAAAATAATTTCACATTATCTTTAATACATTTATGGGATCATTTTTAAAAGCCACTTATATTAATCAGATATGAAGACAACTAGAAAAGAAATGGCTGTGTAGATATATTACTTTGACTAATACAGTTCAATTAAGTGAAGGTAAATGAGATTTTTATACTGAATATTTGTAATAAGAGGAAAGAAAAGTTAAAGAAGCAAATTAACACTATTAGTATTTCTTCAGCCTACAGCTACAAAAAAAGAGTTTGAAGAGTTACAGATACATCCTGGTTTCATTCCTTTTTATTCATTCCTTAAATAATCAAGTCAAAATATATTAGGCTTCCTTAAGCCACCTTTAAATCACCAACAGGATATAATATTTGTTTTTTGAGATTTTCAGGTAAATGTTTATATTATTTTCATGCTTAATGTGAAAGAAGATAATTTGAACCCTGCCATTTTTAGATTGATTTACATAAAATAATTAATTGAAGACTCAGACTCACAATGACAAACTTTGTAAAAATTTGGATAAAATTATTTTAAATTTCTGAACTGAAAGGAATTATAATCCTCTGAACTCCTAAATCTTTAAATATACTACAGAATAATACATATTCTAAGTAATTAGAGTAAGTGAATATAGAGAACCATCTACCAAAACTATATCTCCTTACATCATTAAGTGTTTCTGAATTATTTAAATAATTTAAACAGGATCAACATATTTTAATATTAACAAATATACTATTAATCGTATTGTAATATAGTACCAGTTTTAGAGGAAAGAAGTCACAAATTTAATATAGCACTTTTCTATCAGAAAACATATATTGTGTTAGACTTTCACATGGTATTTGAGTGATATACTGACAAAGATGCTCTGAGGCCTTGCTTATCAAGGTGAAATTCAAGGACCTGCAGCAATTGCATCATATAGAAGTTTGTTATAGATGTAAAATCCTGGACCCAGCCTTGAAATTCTTGGCTTATAAACTGCATTTTAAGTTTGGCAGATATTATTCTAAGAAACTGATTATCTAATTTGGCTATGCATTGGAAAAACTGAGAATTAAAAGCAAGCAAACAAACAAAAAGCACTGATGCCATTTAAGCCCTACAACTCCTGATTTAGTAGGCAGGAAATGCAACTTAGACATGGATTTGTAAAAAGTTGCAAGTGATTCTAATAAGCAGCAAAGTTTGAGAACCACTGCTCTAAGAAACATTATCAATTGTCAGTAGGTAACTTGTTGACACCTGCTATCCACCTATTGGTCATTTAGATCGATAGTAATTTTATTTCTGTTAAAAAGAAATTAACTTATTAATATGTCCTTGGAAAAGTTGTGTATAATCCATAAGATTATTAATTAGAAAGAGTTACTTCATAAAATTTTCTCTTTAAAGAGATGGTTGATAATTCATTTGTAGTTAAGAATTTCATTTTAATTATTATTAACATGCTTTTCATCTATAACTTTATAGTTTTCTTAAATTGATCATGTTTTAAATATCTTTGCTTTAATCCAATTTCCAAATATATATATTTTGAAATAAAAAAAACAGCATTTATTTTTTTTGACAGTTTCAGTATTTGGTTTTGCTGGAGTTAGTGTTTATTTACAGCATTTAATAGTAAGTTAGTAGAAAGGTCATATAGTTTTTCAGTACCATACAAAGTACATTTAAGCTTTTTCCCAATGAAAAGTGCCTATTTTAATCTATACTAGGTGTTTTTTAGTAGAGTTCTATTTGTTTCAAGTATTATGCCCTTAAGGAACAGGTGCCACTCCTGAAACCTGTCTTATATCATTTTAGATAGTACCAATGTATAAATGGCTATTTAATAAATACCTATGGTGAGGCTTTTCCTGATGCAATTAAAGCATGCATTATGTATAATAATATAGTATTTATTTCAGCTGAATTATCTGAAGTTAATAATTCTACATCATAATTTAGAGTTCACCCCGAAGACCCTTTCAATAAATATATAAATGATATGTTTCTTATTTTGTTTTAATAAGAACCATGCAAAAAGAACTTTTTAAACATCTCCTCCACTATTATCTTTAACTTACATTTGTCCTTGTGTGGAATGTGCATTTTTACAGATTGTGGTCATAAAAGGTAAATAAGGGAGAAGGAGTAAATAATATAGAAAAACAGAGTGCAAATTTAATTATCACTAACTAATTAGTCGGACATGACTTAGCAACTGAACAACAACTAGCTAATTAGCATCTTAATGAAAAGTCTAAATGTACTGATTTTAAGTAGTTAATTAATGTATTGTATCAAACTATAGTGTCAAGATGACATAAATTATGTAATCACCTTTAATCTGATAAAAGTCATTCTATTACTCATACACAATCTAATTGCTATGTAATCATCAATATAGTTATAAAATATTTTAAGTGTTTAAATATATATGAAAATATACAAAGAGAAATATATATCCCTGGCTCTTCCCTATTTTAAAGAGAGCAAAAGCCTTCATCTGTACAATCCATCCCACACTGTTAGCTTTAGATTTTTGAGACCAGAAATCCTGATGCCTAGGTTAATGTCCAGTCAGTTTTGACTGGCTATTAATCAGTCAATCAGCCAAAAACTGACTTGCCATTAATCTAGGCATCAGGAGTTCTGAGCTTTTATGATAAGCACATTTGGAAATCTTGAATTTTAGATTCCTATTAATACATATAGTTGTAATCAAATTTGTGGGTGGAATTTTGATGTTTTAAGTAAAACAGATATTTTGGAAGTTGCACCATAATATTTAATGATATATGTCACTATATACTTTGCCTTTGTCTCATTTAAAAAATAAAATTAATATAATAAATTATGTATATTATATACCTGAGAAATCCTACATGAACTTTTTTCCATAAGGGAAATAAATAAATAAATAAATAAAGCAAGCACCCTTTCACCCAAAAAATTCCACTGAATGAAGGAAACTGTCTCATGCCAGAAACACAAAAAATGAAATTAAAAATAAGTGTGTGTGCGTGTGTGTGTGTGCACGTGTGCATTCTCAGTCATGTTTGACTCTTTATGACCCCATGGACTGAAGCCCACAGGGCTTCTCTCTCCATGGGATTTTTCCATGCAAGAACACTGGAGTGGGTTACCATTTCATCCTCCAGTGAATCTTCCCAACCCCAGGATAGAACCCACATCTCCTGTGTGTCCAGCATTGTAGGAGGATTCTTTACGACTGAGCCATAAAAATAGCATTGTAATGCTTATATAAAAACTGAATTTCAAGGAGAATGCAGTATGATTATAAGCACTTACTTAGGAATCTTAATTCCTTCTATACCTAAAATGTCAGCAGAATTAGTTCAAGATAACTGTTGAAATTTTGGTTTCCACTAGTTGGAATTTAATATAACCACCATCATTCACTTCCTAAGACTGTTATGCACTAATTAAAGACTATAAAGCACCTTGCAAATAAAGTGCTACATACATGCCTAATAAGGCTAATAACATTTATAATGATACCAGCTGTTGAAACCCAACAGATATACATAATTAATGGCAGTTGAAGTTTACCTACAGGTTTTCCATCTGCTTCATTAGAATACAATTTCCAGAATTTAAAAATAGTACTTTTAATTTAGAAATTAAGGTTTTCCTTCACACCCATTCTAAAATATATATAATTTTATATATGGCCTAAAAATAAGCTTAATTTCTTGTTACAAGAAAATACCCAAAGTGAACCTTATTAAAACACACACACACACACAAACACACACACACATCTGGAAATATCTCTTTCTCTAACCTTATTTGTATGTATGTCATTTCAATATCTTTAATTTTAGATGAATATTAACATTAGTTTAATTTGACTGTGTCACCAACTTTGTACAAGACTATATACCAAACACTACATGGTCCCTTCTTTAGGCAGTATCCAGAATAAGGCTGAAAGATAAGCATTGCTAATACCTAGATGATATATTTTAGGAAACTAAAGGTAAATGAGGTATTTATAGAGAGATAACTTACAGCAATTGGAGAAAAATACCTTCATAATTTAACAGAAGACAACAAATAGAGAAAAAGTCTGAAATTTACTGGCAACAATAGAAAGAGAGTGGACATAAACCTAGATTACACATTATGCACTTTGAAAAAAATCAACTCTCTGTTTCAATATGAGGGGGGTGATATTCCTTATAATAGTATACTTTCCTATTGCAGAGAGGTTGAGCTGGCAAAATATTGAACATCTTCAAATACAGATTTCATATTGGAGAGAATAAAATCATAAGTAGATGTTGGCAAAACAATTAACATCCTCAAAAAATGAATATGTCTTTGGCTATTTGGAATGGATTCTAGAAGACCCTAAGATGCAGGAGAGCACATAATGGAGGAACCTATACCCAGAGGGACACTGTACCATTTCTTCTCAATCTCTCAAGCCTTTGTGTCCCAGAAAAAATATATGGAAAACACAATTTAGCCTTCAAGTTCAAACTTAGTGTTGTAAAATAAATTTGTCTTAATCAAATGATATTAATTAAGAATTTTCAACCACACTGAGTCAGAGTAAAAGTGGAAGTTCTGGACAGAGCCATCAATAAAACTTAAGCATGAATAAGAAAATAAACATTATTAGGAATTATGGATATTCTTCTGTAGAGCAATGAAAGAAAAAAATCCAGCATCATGATGAAGAACTCCGTAAGGAAACATAACTCCAGGTAGTAAGTACATATAGCGGTAAAGCAGATAGCACAGATAAGAGTATACACAAACTTAATGAAAATACAGGGATGATAGAGTTCAAAACCCATATAAGAAAACAAGTAGATGAAAGTATAATTTTTATAGTTGAGGAAAGCAATTCAGAAAAAATAAACAACTTTAATGCAATAAAGAAATAAGAAACATTGAGACACATAAATAGCTGAAAAATGGAACTATGGCATGGAGGAAAAATTGAGATAATCATACTGAATGCAAAGAAAAAAAGGTGAAATAAAACAAAGGAGGGAATGAATGAAAAGATTATCTAACACAAGAATAATTGTTACTGTTGAAGTAGAAAAACTGAACTGTAGTAGAAAAAGTGTTGAGAGGTAGGCTACAAAATGAAGTAATCAGAGGAAGAAAGGGCACACATATATTAGAAAACAGTAAAACAATTATCATCAAAATGTAACTAGTTTCAGTTATTTAGATTCTAATAAGAAGGAAGAATTCTTCAATCTGTATGAAGAAGTCACCCTGAAGGGGAAAGACTAGGTAAAATTTCTCTATCAATGTTATTGTAGAAACAAAGCTGGGCTTTGGGGTTTTGGATGATATTTGGCTTTTGTATTTTTACATTTTGAATTACTTATTCTGTTGTTAAGAGAATATATAATTTCTATAGATATTATAAATTCATCACTATAAATTATACATGTATATCCATAATCCTTTTTTCAAAAGTAAACATGATTCTATAATATTTGTATCCTACAGTAAATATTTCATTGATATGAAATCATTGTTTGGTGTATAATCTGCATTAGCTTGCTTTCTTTAATATATTTAAATATGTTCTATGATTGGGTTTTATCTTTTAGGTACTATTGTAGGTTATGAACTAAAGCTAATTATAAACATATTAGAAGTTGATGTGTTCTATGGAGGAAAATAAGAACGAGTACACAAGATGCAAGGTGGTGATTGCAGGCTCTTGCCTTGGCATTTTAGGTTAGGTTGTATGGAGAGCACCTCTGAAATTGAGCCATTTGAACAAAGCATTGAATGAGGCTACAGGAGTAGCCATATCTCAGGGAAGTAATCTACGGTGAGAGAGAAACATAGGTAAGTCATAACTTGCCTGGTATTTTGAATAAACAGTGAAGAAGCCAATGTATCAGGAGCTAATTGAGAAAAGGAAATACATTAATATTAGGAAACAAGAACAAATAAAGGTGGTTACAAATAGCTGTGAAGAGAAGAGAAGTGAAAGGCAAAGGAAAAAAGGAAAGAAACACCAATTTGAATGCAGAATTCCAAAGAATAACAAGGAGATATAAGAAAGCCTTCCTCAGGGATCAGTGCAAAGAAATAGAGGGAAATAATAGAATGGGAAAGACTAGAGATCTCTTCAAGAAAATTACAGGTACCAAGGGAACATTTCATGCAAAGATGGGCTCAATAAAGGACAGAAATGGTATAGACCTGACAGAAGCAGAAGATATTAAGAAGAGTTAGAAAGAATATACAGAAAAACTGTACCAAAAAAATATCTTCACGACCCAGACAATCACGATGGTGTGATCATTCAGCCAGAGCCAGACATCCTGGAATGTGAAGTCCAGTTGGCCTTAGGAAGCATCACTACGAACAAAGCTAGTAGGTGTGACAGAATTCCAGTTGAGATACTTCAAATCCTAAAAGATGATGCCATTAAACTGCTGCACTCAATATGCCAGCAAACTCCAAATACTCAACAGTGGCCACAGGACTGGAAAACATCAATTTTCATTCACAACCAAAGAAAGGCAATGCCAAAGAATGCTCAAACTACCGCACAATTGCACTCATCTCACACACTAGCAAAGTAATGTTCAAAATTCTCCAAGCCAGGCTTCTGCAATATGTGAACCGTGAATTTCCAGATGTTCAAGCTGGTTTTAGAAATGGCAGAGGAACCAGATATCAAATTGTCAACATCTGCTGGATCATCAAAAAAGCAAGGGGGTTCCAGAAAAACATCTGTTTCTGTTTTATTGACTATGCCAAAGCCTTTGACTGTGTGGATCACAATGAACTGTGGAAAATCTGAAAGAGATGGGAATACCAGACCACCTGATTTTACTGTTTAGAAATGTTAGGAATCAACAGTTTAGAAACCCAGGTCAGGAAGCAACAGTTAGAACTGGAAATGGAACAACAGACTGGTTCCAAATAGGAAAAGGAGTATGTTAAGGCTGTATACTGTCACCCTGCTTATTTAACTTATATGCAGATTACATCATGAGAAACGCTGGGCTGGATGAAGCACAACCTGGAATCAAGATTGCCGGGAGAAATATCAATCATCTCAGATATGCAGATGACATCACCCTTAAGGCAGAAAGTGAAGAAGAACTAAAGAGCCTCTTGATGAAAGTTAAAGAGGAGAGTGAAAAAGCTGGCTTGAGGCTCAACATTCAGAAAACAAAGATCAAGGCATCCGGTCCCATTACTTCATGGCAAATAGATGGGGAAACAGTGGAAACAGTGGCTGGCTTTATTTTTGGGGGACTCCAAAATCACTGCAGATGATGACTGCAGCCATAAAATTAAAAAACTCTTACACCTTGGAAGGAAAGTTCTTTCCAATAGAATAGCATATTAGACAGCATATTAGAAAGCAGAAACATTGCTTTGCCAACAAAGGCCCGTCTAGTCAAGGCTATGGTTTTTCTAGTAGTCATGTATGGATGTGAGAGTTGGACTGTAAAGAAAGCTGAGCGCCGAAGCATTGATGCTTTTGAACTGTGGTGTTGGAGAAGACTCTTGAGAGTCCCTTAGACTGCAAGGAGATCCAACCAGTCCATCCTAAAGGAGATCAGTCCTGGGTGTTCATTGGAAGGACTGATGTTGAAGCTGAAACTCCAGTACTTTGGCCACCTGATGTGAAGAGCTGACTCATTGAAAAAGACCCTGATGCTGGGAAAGATTGAGGGCAGGAGGAGAAGGGGACGACAGAGGCTGAGATGGTTGGATGGCACCACTTCTCAATGCACATGAGTTTGAGTGGACTCCAGGATTTGGTGATGGACAGGGAGGCCTGTCGTGCTGCAGTCCATGGGGTCACAAAGAGTCGGACATGACTGAACAACTGAACTGAACTGAGAAGTGGTTAAGGGGGTTGTACTCTTAAGTAAAATGGAGTGCCATTTGAGATTCTGAGTTAAAAAGCGACATGTTTTGATTTGCATTTGGAAAGAATTACTGGTGTTGTGGTTAGAATAAACTTCAGGGGCAAGGTTTGAGGAGGCAGAGGACTTTGGAGGCTCAAGCAATAACCTGGATGAGAGAAAAGGATTATTTGGACCAGAAAGCAATGATGATGGAAGTGGAGTATTCAGATTTTGAATGCAATGCACACACATGTATATATGCACTTGATCATCTTTATTGATCACTAATTCATTTTCTGTCATAAATATGTTTTTTAACTTCATGTCAATGAGCATATACATGTGTGATTTTGAGATTTTTTGTTTCTGCATATATCTGTAGTTTATTCATTTCTTGCTGAGTGATACCTTATTTATGTATACTATAAGTTGCTTGTTCCTTCACTAAGTGATAGAAATTTGGGTTATTTCTAATTTAGGATTATCAATAAAATTGCTCTGAATATTCAAATATAAATATTTTTTGAACATATATTTTCATCTCTCTCCCATAAATATATGGAATTGGAATTGTTGGATCATATATTAGCTATAGGTTTTACTTTTTAAAGAAATTGTTTTCCAAAGTGCTTGTGCCATTTTGCATCCTTATCAACAGTGGGTGGGAGTTTTAGTTACTCAAATCCTTGCTAAAACTTGCTGTGTATTATGTTAAGTTACTTCAGTTGTGTCTGACTCTTTGCAGCCCTGTGAACTATGGTCTGCCAGGTTCTGTCCATGGGATTCTCCAGGCAAGAACACTGGAGTGGATTGCCGTGCCCTCCTTCAGGGGATCTTCTTGACACAGGGATCAAATGTATGTCTTTTATGACTCCTGCTTTAACAGGTAGGTTCTTTACCACTAGTGCCACTTGGGAAGCCCCAAACTTGCTATTATATACCTATTTTCCAGTGAGCAAGTAGTGGAATCTAGTGATTTTAATTGTTAATTGGGCATTTTTTCCTGTGTTTATTGCCCATTTACATATTTTTAAAAATTATCTGCATGGATTGTTTTGTACAGTCACTTGTCTTATTTGAGATTTAGAAATCCTTCATATATTCTGGATTCCATTACTTGTCATGAATATGTTAAGTAAGAGATGTTTGTCATCCAAATGAAGAGGCTAAAAATGAAGTTCAGAGAAAAGGCCTGTGCTAGATATCCAAATTTTAGAGTTGTTAGTGTATACTACATGACAGTTAAAGCCAGGAGATGCATGAAATATAAACTATAAACTCTTTATTAATAAAAAAGGAGAAGATATCTAAGGACTGAGAAACACCAACAATAATATTTGGAATAAAAGAGAAGTCAGAGGAGAAAGCAGAATGAGTGGCTAGTATGGTAGGAGGTGGCCAGTGATAAAAGTCTATTAAGGATGAAGGTGCATAAACTGTAGATGTTTCCAGTGGGTTAAAATAAGTTGTGAAAAGAAAAATTTTAGCATTGTGTTTAATAGTGAAGGGATCTTGTGACTTTAATTAGAATGATTTATATGTAGTTATGGGGTCAAAAACATAATTGGTGTGAAATTAAAGACAGAATAGATGACTAATGAATTAATTTGCTAAGCAGTGATCATCACTTTGCCGATATTACAAAAAAAAAAAAAAATCTAGTCACAGATTATAGACTTCATAATAGATGCTCACAGCACCATCTGTAAACTAGTTCTACAAAAAAATGAAACCTGAACCTATAAAGTGTTAAGCAGCATCATAGGGTTGCTATATATAAAAACCAGACTGTAGCGAAAATAACTTGATTTTGAAAATAAATAAATGAGAAAAAAAAAGCAATATGATGGTGACAGAAGCTATATGCCAAAGTGAACATAATAAGTTTACAATCAGTTACAAAAAGTGATTACTTTCTTAGATATTGACTCAGTCAAACAGACTGGAAATAAACGTATTTGTGAGAAATTTGAGAAATATTGAATATTGATTGACCTTTTAACATTATTAAAGAAGTAACTTTGCTTTGAAATACTTTGGATTTTTGAAAGGTGTTTGTCTTTTGAAGACATATCCTGTAATATTATGCATAAAGAATTATATCTGCAGATTGTTTAGATTAATTCAAAATGAGGAAAGAGAGTGGGGGTACAGATAAAATAACACTGTCTATGAATTAATAATCAGTGAAACTGGGTAATATATAAATGTACCCATGATTTTATAACTCTGATTTTTTTATATTTTGATAATTTCTATAATGAACAGTTAAAGAACTCAGATAATTTATTTACTATTACAGGAGAGAATGAATAGGAGGAGAGACATTAGAGAAAGCAAGTTTCAGTAACTTCCAAGGAATTATTTTAACACTATATTTTTCAAAACAATGAAACCTCAAGAGGGTTGTTGAAAGAGAGATAAAATTTTGCTTACAGGATGAAAGCTGACAAGATGAAGTAAAGTTGAAAAGTTAATGATGTGGGACAGAGAGAAGATGCCTGGTGAACTAAAGTCCTTGGAAAGGCAATATTGGCTCCCCAGATGGAATCTGGTGCACAAGTGGAGTAGTTGTCTTTCACCTACAGCACAAATTATTCATCTTTAATATAATGAGAGAAGGTGGCTGATATGGCTATATGTGTTGGAGAGTAAGTCATATGGTAATGGAATTTTGAGCAAGTTCTCCTCTGCTAAAAAATGGAATAAGAAGCAAGATCACCAGCTAAGAGATAAGTTAGCAGAGAAGAAAGGAGAATTCTTAAAGATTCATCTAGAAGAGTGGAAGAAGAGGTAACTAGAGAAATGTAATGTACATGCCAGAAAGCATCTAAGGTTCACTTGAGACTCATGGTAAAGAATTTGAGATTAAATCAGTGTAGTTTTGAAGAACTTTGTCCATGACAATCATCATAGATCTAGCTGCATCCAGTTCTTTTATCTCTAATTGTTTTTCTACAGTGTCTTACTATTACAAACGTGACTCATTAGAAGAGACCCTAAGCTGGGAAAGATTGAAGGCAAAAGGAGAAGAGGGTGGCAGAGGATGAGATGGTTGGATAGCAACATCAACTCAATGGACGTGAATTTGAGCAAACTCTTAGAGATAGTGGAGGCTGGGGAGCCTGGCATGTTTCAGTCTATGGGGTCACAAAGAGTCACACATGACTCAGTGACTGAACAACAACATATATGATAGTAATCTCCCCCTTAGAACTAATGGTTTTTCATTCTTAGGAAAAAGGGAAATCATGAGAAATAATGCCATACATAAGCTTATTTTAACCTAAATTTCCATGCTTATTTTAACCTCTCCCTAGTTATCTCCATTCTCTTGTCAAAAGCCTTTTTTTACTTGCTTTGCCCAAATAAGTTTCCCAACAATATATGTAATTAAGTTAACAAAGGACATGATTAATTAATGGATAGCTAATACACAACTGTTAGTCATTTAGATTGTATAAAGTAGTTTCCCAGGCCAACTTTCTGGGAAAGTTATATATTTTAGACTAGAGCCCATAATTCATTGATTTTTATACTCCCAAAATCTAGTAAGATGCCTGAATTAGGTATGTAGGAAGATGCCTAAGCAGTAAGCTGTTAAATAACTGTTGGTTGAATGAAAATATTTAATACACCTTTTCTACATTGTATATATTGCCCTCACATAGAGAAACTGGATCTTAAAACTTTTTAAAATTAAACAATGAAATATTCATCTGTAAATTTGCTACAAAGTTGATGATACTATAGGTCTTAAAATATATTTAATCATCAAAATATAGAAAATATATAAATTAATTTAATTATACCTTCATATATATTATAGGCATATGCCCTTATTTAAGTAAAATAACCTATATACCAGTGCCTAGAACAATCTGGCACATAGTAGTACAGGGTAGAAAAAGTTTTCCTTCATCTTCTGAAGATAAAGCCTGGTTCTGAAAATTAAGATGGCAAAGATTAATTGGAGAAAAGCATAAAAATTGTATTAAGTTGTCATATGCACATAAGAACCTTCATAAGAGAATGAAGACCTGATGAAGTGACCAGTGTAGGAAATGTTTATATCTTTGTAGACAAGGAAACAAT
Organism: Odocoileus virginianus; assembly: GCF_023699985.2. Lineage (NCBI taxonomy): Eukaryota > Metazoa > Chordata > Mammalia > Artiodactyla > Cervidae > Odocoileus > Odocoileus virginianus. Next base: position 23,006,115 of record NC_069698.1, read on the forward strand.
ACAATTTGTGAAAAATTGGCAATACAAAAGGATATCAGCTAGGGCTAGCAAATGATGAAGTTACTAGAAAGACAAGAGTTGGTTTAACAAATTTTGTTTGTACAGATTTCTTGGCCTTCAATTCCCTATGATTTCCCTTCTCTTGGTACAAGGAGGGTACCTTTTACATGGAAGTTTTATGATCTGTCTCAGGGAAGGATGAAGGCAGGAGGTCAGAGTGACCTTACTGCTGCTGCTTTTATTTTTTTTTTTTGGTAATTCCTTTAGCTTATGATATTTAATATATCAAGGTGTCATATTTTAAGGTAGCGTGTCCTAAACCTTGTCAATAGCATAACAGATGCTCAACAGACACTTTTTGATGGAACAAATAAGGAAATGAGTGGATGCCTTGTAAATATATATGTATATATACAGACATAATCTGTTGGATATAGGTACACACATATATGAAGACATGATGAAGTGACCAGTGCAGGAAGCTGGTCAGTTTAGTTTTCAGACCCAAACAGAATCTGAAAGACCTGAAATGCCAGAGTACATCCAAATACAGCACAAAAATAAAAGAATGAGGGCAGCTCTTTTTGAGGCTAAAGCAGTCTACATAACATGCCAGTGTCTGGTGATTAAGTTGGATCCTTTCAATTCTTAGTAAGTTTGATACTGGGGAAGACCTTTGATTCTTTTCAATTAAATGTGGCAAGCTATCTCTTCCTTAACACAGTGGTACAGTTCATAAATGTCTGAGTCACCATTGGCTAAGAATTGGGATGAGATGGAAAGCACGTGTGGATTTGATGCCACAATGGTGTCTACTTTTCTTTGATGTGATGTGTGAAAGACTTGAGGCAGGCTTTGTGGGACAGTCTGACCAATGGAATTTAGAAAAATAAGACTTAAAAATTAGGCTTAAATTCAAAGAGCTAGCTAAATGGTGGACATAGAATTGCTGCTGGGCAGAAAGGGAAATTAGCAAAAATTTCAATTTTATACCTGTTGTTAGTGGCTAAGCTAAAAAATAGATGTCTGAAAGATGCTTTCTTAATGTAGGATAAAAATAAATCATACTAGAAATCTGTCAGTGGAAAAGGCTTCTTGTGCTTTCACAGCCACCTGGGTGCTGGTACATTTATGACTAAATTAACTCAGTGAAGACCACTGATTAAATGGGATGGTATATAAGAACAAAAGGTTATGGTCAGGTGACCATGAAGTCCCAAGCTATTCTGTTAAAGAATTAAGGTTTTTTGTATCAGAGGCCTGGCAAATCATTGCATAGATGCATAAATTCTTAGAACTACCCATGGGGGAGGGTAGAGGATCTCTATTTCCAGAAAAAAATGCTAAATGGAAGCAGTTCCTTAGGTTGATAAATAAATAAACTTGTATGAACAGGAATTTCTGGATAGTGGCTATTTATTAATTTGCTGCAGCTGGTGAATTAGGTATTTTGGCAGATCTGCTCTGATAGGGGTAACTGCGCACATTCCTTTTGAGGTAATATAAATGTTATAAATGCGGCCAACTCTAAACTGGCTTTATGATGACACATTTAATCATGGGGACTATGATATATATTATAATAAGACAAATGATCCCCCAATTGTCTGTGCTTTCTGTAAGCTTGCATTTCAAGTCTAGTGAATATATAAAGAGGCAGTAACTCACTGTTTTACCCTCTAAAGAAGAATATGCCAGCAATTTCAAAGAAGCTATATAAAGGCAAGAAGCAGAAAAGATAAAAGAAGAAAATGTTGAGATACCTGACCCAACTGGATGGATTTGTTTAGGTGTTCAGTTCTTTTTAAAAAATATGACTAAAAACCAGAGAAACTTGACAGGATTCCCATTGAGGAGTCAGCTGCTTATTGTCAGCACAGGGTGGGATGTAGTGGTGAGAGAACTGCTCCACCCATCTCTTGCATTGTTGCCACGTCTAGTATTCTCCCTTTATTCCTAACTTCAATAAATTTAAACTCAGTAAAGAGGATTATGCTTTAGAATGAAACAAGTTAAATGAACAGGGAGTGGGGGAGAAGGGTTGTAAATTTACACTATAAAGTGAAGTGAAAGTAAAAAGCCTGGATTTTCTTGTCTAACCCCTGAATGGGCATCTTAAGACATATGCAAAGAATTGAGTGACATGTTCAGAGGATAGTTTGAAACACATTTTAAATTTTCTAGATACAGGAGTTCAACATAGTCCCTTTACCAGATACAAAAAGGCACTCTGATAGATCTGAAGGCTACATTGGTAGTATACAAAGAAGTGTGGTAGAAGAAATTAAATGGAAACTTGAAAAACAAATTGGAAAATTGTACTGGAAAGTTTAGTCTGTAGTCATAGACTTTACCAGAGTCAATAGTTTGGTTGGATATTGTATGTGAATGAAGCACATTTCCCCTACCCTTTACATAGACCAATTCAGCTCTTCAACCATTAATTGGTCAAACTAAATATTGTTTTTGTCCCATTTCTCCTCTGTACCAAATATTAAGCAACACAGTATTCCATTAGGTTGATGAGAGATCACTATTATGATTAAGGGAATGGTTGAAGGGAGATGTTTAACTCCCCATAAAGCCTTTTTTCAATCTTATATGGCCAGTATGCAAAACAGATGCCTCCAGAAGTTTGACGATACATGAACAGAATTAATCAAGTTGATTTCTTAGATCGATTCAGCTGTGATTGATATAGGGTAGGCTCCATAGGAAGTACAACAAGCTAAGGGGGACAGCAGATCACAAGGCTAATGCATTTATCTCCGTACGAATTTGGAGTCCATCCAGGCACAAAAGTAAGATTGCCAGATTGAGCAGGTAAACGATAGAAGCCCAGTTAAATTTGAAATTAAGATTAAAAAAAAAAAAAAAAAAAAAAAACTTTTGTACTATAAATATGTCCTAGAGATTGCATGGAACAAATGATGCATTTTATTTTGCAACTCTGTGTGACATTCTTCTAGATTAGAATTTAATATATACTTATTGTTTTTGCTACAGGGATATTTGAATTGCTATAATTTAGTGAGACAAGGTTTGGATTTGGCATCCATTTAAAATATTTTAATGCACAACATTGATGATATTATGAATTGCATCCTCTGAGAAAGAAGCACAGGAAGAGTTAAGGACTATAGTCACTCGTATACAAGTAGAGACTAACTGATAAATCCAACTAAAATTCAAGTGTCAGTCCAGTCTGTGAAATTCCCAGAAGTTCTTTACTCAGAGGCAGTGTGTGCAGCTGCTTTTCACAGCCTGTTAAATAGACATTTACTACCTTGCTATGAGATGTTTGCGTAAACTGCCTTAACCATAAAAGGGCATCAGATAATTCAGGAGCGAGAAATGATGATCATGGCTGGGTTGATATGAGACATATATATATATTCAAATATAGAAGGAGCCCACCAAAGATTACTCATAAGATGGAAGTCACATATTTCTGAACATTCTAACCAGGGAAAGTTCAAAGGAATCCACCTTGCTCATGAGGAGATTAATTCACACCCACAGAACTGAATATAGAGCTTTCCAAGTACTTTTCTGTGCTCATTGCTACTTGAGATGAACAATATGATTCTCCCCAGCTGAGGAAACACAGACTTCCAGGTTCCCAATTGAGGATTTCATTGTTGGTTGGAAATCATCTGCAATATACCTTGCAGATGGTAAAATCTTAGTGACAGAAGGTCGGAGCTGAGAGCTGTTTATTTCATAGCAGAAGAGAAATTAGGCTTGGGTTGCTTAGGGCACTTTTTGAATATTTACATACTGTTGGGCAGTAGCTAGTGGCCTTGCAATATGGAGAGGCAAACAGAATCCTAGATGCCTAGACAATAAAATCACCATCCTATGGGATTCTCAGTTATGGAAATATCTATGGGAATCTACAGAAAAAATGAAAATGGTCCATGTAGATAAATGTGTGTGTATGTGATTGTCTATGTGGCAGACAATCACAGACAAAAATTGCTTGCCAGCTCTGAAGGGGATTAGAATGTTAAGGCAAATGCCTTTGTCAGACCTCCACAGCTTTCTCCATAAGTATATGAAACATTCAGAAATAGAGGTGCTCATACCATGTACTGATGGACAAAGAGAACACGCATTATCTTACATGTTATGAAACTTCTATAAGGAGAAGAAACTATCACATTTTAGACAGAAGAGAGCTAACTGAAAATGGCTTGAGGAATAATTCCCTAGTCAAGAGCTCTCCCATATCTAGCAAGTGGATTATATTGGATCTATACCAGGAGCTCCGTGGACCTATACTGATAGCCTCTGCAAACTTGTTAAATGGGATTGACACTTATTATACTTTATGGTTTACTTGTAATAGAAGTAAAAGTTTGAGAGAGTAAATTTTCCATCAATTCAGATAACCTGAATATATATATATATATATATATTTAATTGTATTATACACTTTGTTGCTGCCAATATACCAATAACAACAACAAAAAGTGGCAAGGAAACAGTACAAAGACAACAGACAAACTATACTCTTACAATATCCTCAGAATGCTGATCTCATTTAAAGTTAAAATGGGTAATTGAAGTACCTGTTACTCAAAATAAGCAATGAAAATATTTTAAAGTATAGATCAATTATTTAAATAATTGTGCTATGCTGCATATAAAAGTAAGTAAGCCAAGGTCTTAACTAGAAAGGTTTCAAAGACTACACATGAGAATAAGAAATGGAGGATGATGAAACTATGAGATATTCTATCTTTCTGACCTCAAAAATTTTTCTTTGATTTTGTTTGATCCCAAAGTCTCAAGCTCAGGTGGACCTATATAAATCCCAAGAGATTAATAGTATAAATACACCCTATGTGTTTTATAGGCTGTTACATTTGATAGCTCCTGTTCCTAAATCTACTGTAAAATGTATCATCACTTCACCCCATGTAGCCAAATTGGGGTTGATTGTGATTGCAACTGCATAACCTATCAACAGACAGTCTGTGTTTTTTGTTGTTGTTGTTTGTTTGCTTTTACCAGTCAGATCATTTGGCATCCATCTCAAGTGGATCTGATAAAAAGTGTCCATCAGTTTTCTGCGTTGTTTGCCCTTGGCTCTCCTCCTGAGCCAACAGGAGGAAGCCTGAGCAGGGAGAGAGGGATGTAGATGAAAAAGTGATACATAGGAACAGAGGAGATCCTGCAAACAGGGGAATGCTCATAAATAGATCAGAGTACTAGGAATTAAGTCAATCATGCCATTTTCTTGAGAGTATTTCACATCTAGAGAATAATCTTGTTCACTATTTTTTTTTCAAATCTAGTGCTGTCTAGAGGTTGATGCTGAGAGAAAACCCCTGTGGAGACTGTCAGTTTCACAGAAGGAAAATTAGATTTCTACTGATTTATGTTATTCAGTCACTAAGTTGTGTCTGACTTTTTGCATCCACATGGACTGTAGCACACCAGGCTTCCCTGTCCTTCACTATCTCCTAGAGTTTGCCCAAATATGTCCATTGAGTCAGTGATGCTATCTAATTATCTTATCCTCTGTCGTCCCCTTCTCCTCTTGCCCTCAATCTTTCCCAGCATCAATCTTTTCCAATGAGTTGGCTCTTCACATTAGGTGGCCAGAGTATTTGAGCTTCAGCTTTAGCCCCAATTCATCCAGTGAATATTCAGGGTTGATTTCCTTTAGGATTGACTGGTTAATGAGTTCTGCCTAAATATTATACTTGGATAATTTGGGAGAGCAAAATGATTTTATATATCCTGATGACTCAGCTTCAGGGTAGTCCAAAACAGTGAACCATCAAATTGTGCTATATAGACTTTACTACCATTGAGATTTATTTATGAATTAGTTGAGAGAACTACTTCAAAGGAATAACATAGGTGGAGAATTCTGACTAGCTGCCTCCTTTGGGACCACAATCCATGATGACACTTCATGTATAATGAGAAATATATTGCTGACATGTGACTAGTGTCAAAGCTTGGTTTGCTCTTCTGATTATACCGAGTGTGAATTTAAATAGAAGACATAAGTTGGAGCAAACTCCAGGGGATGGTGAAGGACAGGGAAGCCTGCATGCTATAATCCATGGGGTCACAAAGAGTTGGCAACAACTTAGTGACTAAACACCAAAAACATTTAAGGAAAGCAAAATTTAAATTAAGATAATACTAAGAGATAAGATTTCTGATGTTACTTAGTTTCTGTATATCACCAAAATTATTCCTATTAAGGTTGATGAAAGAGATTTATGTGAAATCTTTGAGATGGGGTTATATTTGATGACAGAATATTATCCTATAACAGGTTCATGGAATATAGGATAATTTAGACTGCATAAATCCCAGTAATACTTACTGATAACATATGTGGTGGTTTGATCATCCCTGAATCAGCTGTGCTAGTGCTATGCTTTGCTATGTTCTAAAAGGACTTTAGGAGCTGGTCTAGGGGTCTGAGTTAGTCTAAAATAACTCCTAGAGGCTCTTTGCAATCATACAATGCACTTTCAATCTGAATAAAGATTCTAGCAGGAATTTCCTTCCAAGAAACTTTATAGACTTAACCTCTAGAGGAAAATAAAGTTGTAAGTAATTGGACTAATAAAATAATTTTTCTAAGGTAGTGATGCTAAGAGATAGCATGAACTCTCACCCAACTGCAACAGCTGGATGATTTAATCATCATAGATTATTTTAAGATCAGTGATTAAGATTTCTAGAAGATCAAGTTAAATAGATCTATCTATGGGTACATTATTTATTATAAGCTTATGATTATATTATAAGTTCCCACCTGGGTGATGGCAACTTTTCTTTTGCATTGTGACTTATCTGGGACAGGATAGATAAAGGAATAACACTGTGTCATCTCTATGAGAAGTTACATGATAAGATCTGGAGGCTGATGTACTAGTAATCTGTTCTATGTAATGACCAAGTTGGCCTAAATGTTCCCTTGAGTGTTACCAAACTTTAGACAGGTTTCTTCCTTACTGGAGGGCCTTGATTTTCCTTTCCTTAGAGTATTTATTTTAGTAACATTGCCATTGTAAATTATCTCTCTATCATTTAAATGCATATCTTTAACAACCCAGAATTGCTTTTTTCAAAGGCCTTGGAGTCATCTCTTTGAAATGTAATCATTAAGAAAGGTAGCACCTCTATCACCTCTTCTCTGTTGAGGGTAGAAGCCTAGCTTCCACAAATGCCAGTCAGCAAACATAAATGCCAAATGACCTCATCTCTTTGATCAGCCCTCCTCCTCATGTTCTCCATAAGCTAACTGAAAAAACTTTTGTCTTTTATTTCAGCAGAATTGTATTCTATCTCTCTCATCTATAGTCTTGAATAAGATATTCCTTATTATTTTTAACAATATTTTTACAATTTCTCTTTGACAGCAACCATATTACCATGAACTCGGTGTCTTGAGACAACGCATATTTACTATAGGAATAGATGTGAAGGTATGAGCAATCTGGAAATTTGAGAGAGAGCACCAATTAGCTATTTCCCTCTGAGGTACTGAAATATACCATTAGTCACCATTTGTTAATAGGATACCTAGATTCTTTAATGGGCTTCCCTGGTGGCTCAGACGGTAAAGCATCTGCCTGCAGTGTGGGAGACCGGGGTTCAATCCCCAGATTGGGACGATCCCCTGGAGAAGGAAATGGCAACCCACTTAGATTCTTTAACCAGTTGTAACCAACTATCTCTCTTGTCTCTGTCACCTTATATTGTTTTACTTTATTTCGTCCACTGATAACCAGCCTCAATTAGGGTTAGGGTTAGGGTTAGGGTTAGGTTATGATAACCGTCTGTAAAATTATGTATTTATTTGTATGTTGTTTTTGTTTTTATACAATAAAAATGTAAGCTTCATGAGTGGTAGGACTTTGCATTTTTTATACTCATGCATTTTCAACAACTAGAACAATAGCAGGTACATTATATGTCCTCTATAATATATTTTGATTAAATGAATAAATGATTATTATCGTGCTGGGATGTTTCATTGCTGATGCTCTTAAAAGATATATGTAAATAAAATCCTTTAGACAAAGTGTTTATCTATTTTGTAACTGTTATGGTTAGTTTTGCTTTGTTTTTTTTTTCTCTTTGTTGACAAAACTGGAGAAAATCAAGCTTGATCTTCTATTTTATAAATCTCTGGGGAAAATCTGCCTTTTCAGTATCTGCTAAAATAGAAACAACTAAAATGAATTTACAAGTTTAATGTTTCCTGGGGGCATTCAGTACTAGAGCCTTCAATCATTTTCTCATCCTTGCTCTCAAATGCTTGAGTCTTTTAGGCATCTGGTAATTTCTGAAGCATTTTTCTCCATCTGAAAATTTTTACATGGATAGAGTGCTTTTCTTCATGCTCTTTAAATATCAGTTTTACTTTATTACTTTAGCTTCATAGTTTTATATATTTCAGTGAATGATGGTTGATTCTTCCCATTAAAGCCTGCTCAAAGCTTAAAACCTTCTAGTTCAAAGCCCTGGATAATAATTTGCCAACATTTTTGAAGTCTGTCAAAGATCTTGAAACACTAGGATGCTCTAATACTGAGTTACTCTTTCATTTTGCTGACTTACTACTTCTATAAGCTTATACCCAGAGGTTCTTGAATTTAGTTGAATTTAGATCTTTTCAGATTTGTGTGTGTGTGTGTGCCTGTGTGTGTGTGAAGTTTCAGGAATCCTGATAAACTAAGAGATGTAAGGAAAAATAATCCCGTTGGTCTTAAAAAAAAAGGATAAGAAGAGTAGAGATCAGAATCCAGACCAAGATGGTAACATAGGCAGTTCCTTAGTTTCTCTCTTCCTTCAGGTTCACTGAATGTACAGCTACACACGGAGCAATTCCCTTTAAGAGAAATCTAGAAAACCATCTGAGTATCTTCCTGGGTCAGGAAGATCCCCTGGAGAAGGAAATGGCAACCCATTCCAGTCATATTGCCTGGGAAATCCCATGGACAGAGGAGCCTGGTGGGCTACAGTTCATGGGGCTGCAGTGGGACAATACTTCTCAACTAAACAACAAACAACAACAAACACACCTACACGTTGAGTGAGGGAGAAAATACCTGTATCAAAATGTTGAGACAAATTCTTGCCACAAACCTCATCACCATAACATAACACAGCTGATAAGAAGGGAACCCCCAACTTGCAGACTGTCTCTGAGGAGAGCATGGTTTGGACTGCACATATAGTGCTCCAACTTTTAAGGTGTCATCCAAAGGACAGACCCTCGAATTGCCTAGGTTTGAAAGCTGATGGGTCTTGCATTCAGGGGCTCCACAGAATATGTCAAAAAAGATTGTTTTTAATGGGCACAGCTATGGTTGTTTCCCCAGGGATCAAAGCAGGGGGAACAGGCAAAAATGTCCATATCCAAGTCTTTTTCTGCAAGGGTTTGACTGCATACCTTATGAACTGTGCCTAAGTTTCTAGCTTCTAATTAACATGCATCTAGGTGCTGGCTATAATTCTCCTTAGAACTGAGATGGGGCTGGTGTATACTTCCACATTCTCCAGGAGAAATTCTGTGCTTTATAACAACATGGATAAACTGAAGGACATTATGTTAAGTGAAAAAAAAAAAAAGTCAGATAAGACTAATACTGCTGGTATTACTTATGGGGGAATCTAAATTTATGTCCTCTTGGAAATAGAGAGTAGTAATTGTGGTTGCTATGAACTGGGTTATTGGGAACATTGGGAGTGGTTATTGCAGAATCTGGTTCCTTGTGATTGTGGAGTTCAGGATTCCATTTCCCTGCTGTTGTCATCTGATGATTATGGCTAATAATGGGGACTTTGCAGGTGGAACTAGTGGCAAAGAACCTGCTTGCCAGTGCAGGAGACGTAAGAGACACAGATGGGTTCAATCCCTTCCCCAGGTCAGGAGGACCCCTGGAGGAAGGCATAGCAATCCATTCCAGCCTTGTTGACTGAAGAATCCCATGGACAAAGGGGCCTGGTGATCTACAACCCATGGGGTCACAAAAATTCAGACATGACTGAAGAACTTAGCACAGCATTACTAATTGTGGGGGGAGATGAATGAAGAGATTAGATAAGAACAAGAAGTACTGTAAATCAGCACAGATGCTCATTGAAGAGGAAAGATATGAAATTTTAAGCTGAAAACTTGAATTTTCAGCTCTTCTTATTGATTTTCTTCAATAATGATCAACGTCCACACCAAATTTCTGTTTACATAGAATTTTGGACCACATTTTCCATTCCTCAGGAAATGAAAAACCAGACCTTAGGCTTATAGAAACTGTAGAGATAAATGCTAGGCAACAAATAATAATGGAGAACAAAGAAAACCCAGGTAGGCTTAGAAAAATCTAGCAGGTGGCAAAGAGAATTTCTGGCTCTTTCAATTGCAGGAAGAAAAAATGCATACATACATACAGAACCAATTGCATTCTGTGAGAACCTATAATCATGCCAGTGTTTTAATATCATAATTGAAAGCTTCATATTAAAAATAACAAAATGCTAAGCCAAGCAATTCAGTGATCAAGGTATCAGAATTGATATGCCTATCTGGAAGCAAATACACAAATCTTACCTGAAAAAAAATTTTTTCTAAGTCTAAGCCTCTTATGCTAGTTCACTTCAGTCACTTAGTCATGTCTGACTCTTTGTGACTTCATGGACTGCAGCATGCCAGGACTCCCAGTCCATCACCAACACGCAGAAATTACTCAAACAAATTACCATAGAGTCAGTGATGCCATCCAACCATCTCATCCTCTGTTGTCCCTTTCCTTTCACACCTTCAACCTTTCCCAGCATCAGGGTCTTTTCAAATGAGTCAGTTCTTTACATCAGGTGGCCAAAGTATTGGAGTTTCAGCTTCAGCATTAGTCCTTCCAAAGAATATGCAGGACTGATTTCCTTTAGGATGGACTGGTTGGATATCCCTGCTGTCCAACAGACTCTCAACAGTTTCCTCCAACACCACAGTTCAAAAGCATCATTTCTTCGGCACTCAGCTTTTTTATAGTCCAACTCTCACATCCATACATGACTACTGGAAAAAACATAGCTTTGACTAGATGGACCTTTGTTGGCAAAGTAATGGCTTTGCTTTTTAACATGCTGTCTACATTGGTCATAACTTTTCTTCCAAGGAGTAAGTGTCCTTTAATTTCATAGCTGCAATCACCATCTGCTGTGATTTTGGAGCCTAAGAAGATTAAGTCTGTTCCTGTTTGCACTGTTTCCCCATCTATTTGCCATGAAGTGATGCGATCAGATGCCATGATCTTAGTTTTCTGAATGTTGAGTTTTAAGCCAGCTTTTTCACTCTCCTCTTTCATTCATCAAGAGGCTCTTTAGTTCTTTGCTCTCTGCCTTATGAACGGTGTAGTCTGCCTATATGAGGTTATTGATATTTCTCCCGGCAATCTTGATTCCAGCTTGTTCTTCATCCAGCCCAGCATTTCTCATGACGTACCCTGCATATAAGTTAAATAAGCAGGGGGACAATCTACAGCTTTGATGTAATCCTTCCCCCAATTTGGAACCAGTCTGTTGTTCCATGTCCAGTTCTAAGTGTTGCTTCCTGAACTGCATACAGATTTCTTAGGAGGCAGGTCAGGTGGTCTAGTATTCCCATCTCTTGAAGAATTTTCCAGTTTGTTGTGATCCACATTGTCAAATGCTTTGGCATAGTAAATAAAGCAGAAATAGATGTTTTTCTGGAACTCTCTTGCTTTTTGGATGATCCAACAGATGCTGGAAATTTGACCTCTTGTTCCTCTGCCTTTTGTAAATCCAGCTTATTGTTGGAACAGTGACTTGGAGAATTTTGAGCATTACTTTGCTAGCGTGTAAGATGAGTGCAATTGTGTGGTAGTTTAAACATTCTTTGGCATTACCTTTCTTTGGGATTGGAATGAAAACTGACCTTTTCCAGTCCTGTGGCCACTGCTGAGTTTTCCAAATTGCTGGCATATTGAGTGCAGCACTTTCATAGCATTATCTTTTAGGATTTGAAATAACTCAGCTGGAAGTCCATTGCCTCCACTAGCATTGTTCATAGTGATGCATCCTAAGGCCCAGTAGACTTTACATTACAGGATGTCTGACTCTTGGTGAGTGATCACACCACTGTGATTATCTTGACTGTGAAGATTTTTTTTTGTATAGTTTTTCTGTGTATCCTTGTCACCTCTTCTTAATATCTTCTGCTTCTGTTAGGTCCATAGCATTTCTGTCCTCTATTGTGCCCATCTGTGCATGAAATGTTCCTTTGGATCTCTAATTTTCTTGAAGAGGTCTCTAGTCTTTCCCATTTTTTAGTTTTCCTCTATTTCTTTAATTGATCATTGAGGAAGATTTTCTTATCTCTCCTTGCCATTCTTTGGAAGTCTGCATTCAAATGGATATCTTTCCTTTTCTCCTTTGCTTTTCACTTCTCTTCTTTCCACAGTTACTTGTAAGGCCTTGTCAGACAACAATTTTGCTGTTTTGCATTTCTTTTTCTTTGGGATATTCTGGTTCCTGCCTCTTGTACAATGTCACAAACCTCTGTCCATAGTTCTTCAGGCACTCTGTCTATCAAATCTGATCCCTTCAATCTATTTGTCACTTGCACTGTGTAACCGTAAGGGATTTGATTTAGGTCATATCTGAATGGTCTAGTGGTTTTCCCCACTTTCTTAAATTTAAGTCTGAATTTGGCAATAAGGAGTTTATGATCTGAGCCACAGTCAGCTCCTGGTCTTGTTTTTGCTGACTGTATAGAGCTTCTCCATCTTTGGCTGCAAAGAATATAATCAATCTGATTTCGGTGTTGACTATCACCAGATAAATCACCAGGAAAAAAAGAAAAAAAAAATCCAAAAGAATCTACAGAACAAGTCAAAACATAAGAATAGTAAATGTTTTTGTCGAGTCACTGCTGTCAGTGTCCTTTCCCTCACTGGGAGTCATAGTCCACTTCACCTCCATTAGATGCCCTCTAACACTGTGCTCATCCCTGGGCCTGCTGTGGGGCAGCTCAAATTCTAATCTGGTCCCACTCCCGTGTGTTCTTCCCTCCAATGTCCACAGCTATCAGAACTAGTGCATTTTTTTTTTTTTTTTTTTTGTGGGAGCTCTCAATGGCCTTTTATATATTCCATAAACACAGAGTCTGCCAAGTTGATCATGTTGATTTAATCTTCAGCTTGTAGAGCTGGTTGGAGGGTTTGGGTCTTATTCCTTAGTCACACTGCCCCTGGATTTCAATTGTGGTTTTATTTCCAGCTCTGCACGTGGGTTGTCCACTGAGGTTTGTTCCTGAGGCTACCCTGGAGGACTTTGGTTGACCCTGTGAGGGTCAGGTGTGGAGATGGTGCAGCTGCTTGGATCACGGGGGTTCTGGCAGCATCAGGTATTCAGCGGAGTTGGTAGCTAGGGCAGCAGGTTAAATAGTGCTCTAGAAGGGTATGGCAACCAGTATTGGCCAATGTGCTCAGTATTCTTGCATGGAGAACTCCCCTCCCTGACAGAGAAGCCTGGCAGTCCACAGTCTACAGGGTTGCAAAGGGTCGGACATTACTGAAGCGACCCTGTGCACATAGGTGCAAGACTTTTTTGCCTGTTGCCCAAGGAGAGTTGAACGTGAAGGTGGAATAGCTGCTTGGCTTGTGGGGATTCTGGCAGTGCAAGTGTGCAGGGACATGGACTGCCTCTGCCACAGGAGTTATGACCCCATCACTGTCTTTTTTTCAAGTCTCTTGTAGCTGGCAATCAGAAGGCCTCTTTGGCCAGTCTTTCTCTATAGCTCAACTCATTCAGGCACTGAGCATGCTTCCTTGCCTGGGGTCTTTCTCTAAAGTTCAGTGCATCAGTCACTTAAAGAAGCACCCTGGGTGGTCCCACTCTGTAGTTCAGTGCGTCAGGCCACTGATGGCCCAGCCTCTATTTTTCAGCTGCAAATGCTGGCGTGTTTGGGGAGAGAGGCTATGGTGATGAATCTACCCCCTATGCATGACTCAGCAGTATCACCTTGCTTCCGTGGATGCCCAGCTTTCCTCCACAGGCATTTCCCACCATAGTCTCCTCCCCCACATTCCCTCAATCTGTCTCTCTGCAGTCAACAGCAGCCCTCGCCCAGAGATTGCTCCACAATCCCTAAACTCCAGCTCCCAGCCGCTGCACCTTCCAGGGGAACTGTGTCCCTATGGCTGGAGCAAGGACTGTCTGATTCTCATTTTATTTAGGCTGCTACGGATCAGCTGTTTCATTCTCAGCCTTAAATGTTTCTCCTCTGACTCAAATAATTTCCCTGATGTGGGGATTGGATCCTTGCTTCAGTTCCCCCACCCACCGAGGGCAGGGTCAGTCCTACTAACCCTCCTGTTTTCCCCCCTAGTTCCTTCATCCTACAGTGTTTTGTGTGGGTCTATATATTCTTTTCCACTGGTCAGGTACGCCTGTCTGCTCTCTGCTGGTGTTCTGCATGCACTCCTGTGTCTGAAAGTGTACTCCTGATGTATCCATGGAGAGAGATGTACTCCACATCCACCTACTCCTCCACCATCTTGTTCTCTCTAGTTCTATGATTTCCTGTAGGACATTTCTTTGTCTTCTCGTCTACATGTCTCTTTTAATCTTCAGTTGAATTGGACCTCAGAGGTTTTGATGGGGAAGACTTGTGTTTAGTCCTTGTCCCTGAGCCATTCATGTTAAAATAGGCAGATATATTGGTATCATAGTCTCCAATTCAATCCAAGGATTGCTAGATTCACAATACTTTTTATATGACCCTTTCTGAAAAGCTGAATTTTAGTCAGATTTTACTGCTTAACTATTTCCCAAATTTAATTTCACTATTTGAGGTTAAAAGAAAGATGCTTATTCTAAATTTACTAATTTCTGAAATATTGCTGAGAATTTTTATTTCTTCTTATACTCTGATTTTATCTTTTATAACAATTTCTAAGAGCTTCAAACACCAATTATGCTATATAATTCTATTTTAAGACTTTTCCCTAGAAGCTATAAGTGCATTAGTCAAATTATCAGCCATCAATATTACAGGAAAATTTGCCAAGTATGCCCATTCAACATAACATGTATTGCCATCCTTCCACCCTCTGATACAAGTGTTATTTACTGCCTAACCCCTAAGAAGAAGCCACATATATTCTAGTTTTTGCTATGGAAACACCCCCACTAATAGATGCCTATGTTTAGGTGCCCCAGAACCATCCTCAGTTTTGATGATTTTTTTGTATTATTCAATTCCACTCATGGTGATGGTTTTTATAGCAAAAAAAAAAAAAAAAAATACTAATAAAATCAACAAAGGTACGAGATACATGGGCAAAATCTAGAGGAAGCCAAGTAAAAGCTCCCAGGTTGTATCTCCCAGTGTTGTCTTCTAGGGCAGCTTAAACCTGCAATGACATATGGCAACATATGTTAAGTGTTGCCAGGAAGGGAAGTGCACTTGAATTTGGGTGTCCATGGATTTTATTTTCTGTCTGAGTCATTTATTTATGCATGCAGGAATTGAGTGACTGGCCTCAGTTACTCTAGCTCCAGACCCCTGAGGAGAAAATATGTATTTACCATATATTACATTGCTGGTATAAACTAATCGGACAAACTGGTACACTGTGATTCCAGGCTTCAGTCATAATTAAATGCTCTTACCAAACAGAATATTCCAGGAGCTCAATTCACAGACGACCAATGACTAGTACTGAAAACAGACATCTCTTGCGAAAGGGTGTGATTTTGACCAACCCAGGTCTTCTGACCTAACTCTTCCCTAAATAGTAACATTTACGTGATAGTCAGAATAGGCTAGATGTTATATCTGTATATTATTTACATGTATAATACATGAATGATATGTTACTAACTATAATATATAATATGCTTACATCTTATTATATTATTACACATTATTATTGCAGATGTCTAAAAGATAAATGTCACTGTTTAATATCATCTCTCAAGCTAGTCATTAAATAAGCCCTCTCAGTTGAATGAATATATGAAAAGTACTTCCATTGCTTACATACTCCTAGGCTTTTCCTTTAGGACACAACATTTCGTACAGAAGTTTCTCACTTTGTTTCTGACTTTATCATTCTTTCCATTGGCAACTTGTTCCTATTAGGAATTTAGTAATTTGGAGATATCATGAAAAATTAATTAATAATTCCAGTGTTGCACATAACAGTGTTTCAACGGTTTTGATAGAAAATCATTTATAATGGCTCAGTTCAGTTCAGTCCCTCGGTTGTGTCCAACTCTTTGTGACCCCATGGACTTCAGCATGCCAGGCCTCCCTGTCCATCACCAACTCCTGGAGTTTACCCAAACTCATGTCCATTGAGTCTGTAATGCCATCCAATCATCTCATCCTCTCTCGTTCCCTTCTACTCACTCCCTCAATCTTTCCCAGCATCAGAATCCTTTCAAATGAGTGGCTCATTGCATCAGGTGGCCAAAGGATTGGAGTTTCA
Source organism: Odocoileus virginianus (assembly GCF_023699985.2). NCBI lineage: Eukaryota > Metazoa > Chordata > Mammalia > Artiodactyla > Cervidae > Odocoileus > Odocoileus virginianus. The sequence continues at coordinate 23,022,614 of NC_069698.1, forward strand.
GCTTCAGTATCAGTCTTTCCAATGAACAGCCAGGACGGACCTCATTTAGGATGGACTGGTTAGATCTCCTTGCAGTCCAAGGGACTCTCAAGAGTCTTCTCCAATACCACAGTTCAAAAGCATCAATTCTTCAGCGATCAGGTTTCTTTATAGTCCAACTCTCACATCCGTGGGCTTCCTGGTGGCTCAGACAGTAAAGTATCTGTCTTCAATGCTGGAGACCCAGGTTCGATCCCTGGGTTGGGAAAATCCCCTGGAGAAGGAAATTGCAAACCACTCTAGTACTCTTGCCTGGAAAATCCCATGGACAGAGGAGCCTGGTAAGCTACAGTCCACGGGGTCGCAAAGAGTCAGCCACGACTGAGCAACTTTACTTTACTCTCATATCCATACATGACTACTGGAAAAACCATAGCCTTGACAGACCTTTGTTGTCAAAGTAATGTCTCTGCTTTTTAATATGCTATCTAAGTTGGTCATAACTTTCCTTCCAAGGAGTAAGTGTCTTTTAATTTCATGGCTGCAATCACCATCTGCAGTGATTTTGGAGCCCCTCAAAATAAAGTCAGCCACTGTTTCCACTGTCTCCCCCATCTATTTGCCATAAAGTGATGGGACTGAATACCATGATCTTAGTTTTCTGAATGTTGAACTTTAAGCCAAATTTTTCTTTCTCCTCTCACTTTCATTAGGAGGCTGTTTAGTTTTTCTTCACTTTCTGCCATAAAGGTGGTGTCACCTGCATATCTGAGGTTATTGATATTTCTCCTGGCAATCTTGATTCCAGCTTGTGCTTCATCCAGTTCAGTGTTTCTTATGATGTACTCTGCATATAAGTCAAATAAGCAGGGTGACAATATATAGCCTTGACATACTCCTTTTTCTATTTGGAACCACTTTGTTGTTCCATGTCTGGTTTAACTGTTGCTTCCTGACCTGCATACAGATTTCTCAAGAGGCAGGTCAGGTGGTCTGGTATTCCCATCTCTTTAAGAATTTTCCACAGTTTATTGTGATCCACACAGTCAAAGGCTTTGGCATAGTCAATAAAGCAGAAATAGATGCTTTTCTGGAACTCTCTTGCTTTTTGATGATCTGTCAGATGTTGGCAATTTGATCTCTGCTTCCTGTGCCTTTTCTAAAACTAGCTTAAACATCTGGAAGTTCATGGTTCACGTATTACTAAGCCTGACTTGGAGAATTTTGAGCATTACTTTGTTGGTATGTCAGATGAGTGCAATTGTGTGGTAGCTTGAGCATTCTTTGGCATTGCCTTTCTTTGGAATTGGAATGAAAACTGACATTTTCCAGTCTCATGTCCACTGCTGAGTTTTCCAAATTTGCTTGCATATTGAGTGCAGCAGTTCCATATCATCATCTGTTAGGATCTGAAATATATCAGCTGGAATTCCACCACCTCCACGAGCTTTGTTCGTAGTGATGCTTCCTAAGGCCCACTTGACTTCACATTCCAGGATATCTGGCTCTAGGTGAGGGATCACACCATTGTGATTATCTAGGTCATGGAGATGTTTTTTGTATAGTTCTTCTGTGTATTCTTGCCACCTCTTCTTAATATCTTTTGCTTCTGTTAGGTCCATAGCATTTCTGTCCTTTATTGAGCCCATCTTTGCATGAAATGTTCCCTTGGTATCTCTAATTTTCTTGAAGTGATCTCTAGTCTTTTCCATTCTGTTGTTTTCCTTTATTTCTTTGCATTGATCACCAAGGAAGGCTTTCTTATCTCTCCTTGCTATTCTTTGGAACTCTACATTCAAATGGAATATCTTTCCTTTTCTCCTTTGCTTTTCACTCTTCTTCTTTTCACAGCTATTTGTAAGACATCCTCAGACAACCATTTTGGTTTTTTCTATTTCTTTTTCCTGGGGATGGTCTTGCTCCCTGTCTCTGTACAATGTCTGCCCTCTGATGCCATCTTTCAGCGCCTACCATCTTACTGGGATTTCTCTTACCTTGCATGTGGGGCATCTCTTGAGAGCTGCTCCAGCAAAGCATAGCCACTGCTCTTTATCTTGGACGTGGGATATTTCCTCTCTGACAAAAATCCTGTCCTTGGACGTTGGGTAACTCCCCGCAGCCGCCACTCGCCACTCAATAATTATTTTACTACAGTATTTTAGACAATTTGTATTCATAAATAAAGCTATATTTTCTTCACAGGACTTATAATATCTCTTCTTTAATTCCTCCTACCCTTTTTAGTCTATTGAATATCTGCCTTTCAAATTTTTTACCCCCTGAGGACCTCTATCTTGATACTGATTGTAGCCTTCCATCACTATTGACACTCTCACCTTGGACACTGAGAATCAGTATATACCCCACCTTTCTGTTCGAAATTCTGCTCATGCTTGGTTTTAATGATTTTACTTTCTCCTCTTTATCATTCTAGCCCTAAAATTGTATGTTTTCCCCCACTGGTACCTTCCATCTGGAGTGCTTTGTTTTAAATAGCGTGGAAAACCATTTGATAGAGATTATTTATATTTGTGGATTTAGGATCTGTGATTTTAATCATAAGTAATTGACATAGATATCATAAGTAATTGATGTAGATCTTTTATGAATTTTAATTATTTATAATTTTTAGTGAGGTGCTTATCTGTTCTACCTGCTTTCTTAAAATTATTATTTTCCTAAATCTTTGTCTTTCTGGTCCATTTAAGTCTGCTCAACAACCAGTTTCCAGAAAATGTATTTATTTATCCTCTTGAAATTTACATTTGTACTTCGCCTGAATTTGAACCTGATACTTTTCTATACTTAATCTTTTTACTTTATCTCAGAGTACATTTATAATTTTTCCCTAATTGCAGGGTGTTATTACATTTAAAGGTCCTTTTTGAACATATTTTCCTTCTTGAAAAATGACTTCCCTGGTGGCTCAGACAGTAGAGCATCTGCCTACAATGTGGGGGACCCAGGTTCAATTCCTGGATCGGGAAGATCTCCTTGAGAAGGAAATGGCAACCCACTCCAGTATTCTTGCCTGGAAAATCCCTTGGATGGAGGAACCTGGTAGGCTATAATCCATGGGGTCGCAAAGAGTCGGACACGACTGAGTGACTTCACTTTCACTTTCGACTTCACTTTTGAAAAATTGTTGTTCTGATACTCAATTCAATAAACCTTTTCTTTCTGTTGGTTAATTATGGAAAATTTATCTTGTTTTACACTTAGTTATAAGTAATGTCACTTATTACTCTGTTCTGTTCTATAGGAAGCTTTGTTTGGTTAGATATGATGTATTTTTTAAATTTTTAATTCTGATTTCTCCTTTTTCCATTTTTGCCTATTCAAATCTTGAGAGGTTTTATCAACCTGTCTTTAAGTATTTTGTTACTGCTATTTTATTTTTTTATTTCTCAGGAATAGTTTTATGTTTTCTAAGTGTTTATGGTTTTATAGTAAGAGGTTTTTTTTTTTTTCCCCCCATGGATGCAAGTGTTCCTCATCTCTCTGGTTGTATTTATAGTTTATTTCATATTATCCTGTTTTATCTCTGTTTATGCTAGCTTTTTTTCTTCCTGTTTGTTTTCTTCTTTGTCTTCCATGTTTAGGCTTCTCTCACACACTATATATAAGAATAAAGAGATTATTTTTGGCATAGGACTCATAGGATGATTCAGAACAGATTTTTATTGACAATTAGAAGAAAAACAACTCTCAAAAAGAAAAAATACAAAAACTTTAGTTTGAATGTATCATTAATAAGCGAATAATTATGGAACTAATTATAAGGAATGAAGAACCCAGAGTGGTGAGTCTGAAAAATACTGCTTTTTTCCTCCTAAGGTTCTGATAATTTGAAAGTGTTTTTACCAAGTTGAACAGTACTTTCAACTTTCTCAGGGAGCTGAAGGATCAAATGTTAAAGATTACAATCTGCCAGAAACAGGTTTCACTTAGGCTTGGTGTTCAGATTCCAAAGGCCAACATCTTGAGATGGAGGGAAGATAGGAAATGCATAAACTTACATGGATTGTAGCCCAAACATGAATTCTTTAAATTACTGAACTTAAATAGTATTAATAGATTTGGTATTTCTAGGGCCTTCACCCTAGCCAATTAAAAAAGTAAAATTTACTGAGGAAAATAATATTATCTATAAGTATATAACATAAACTTTGTAATTTTTCATGAGGAAAGTATAGAATTTGGCAGGAAAGAAGCTAAATGAAACATTGGATTATTGAAAAAGGAGAAGATAATAGGAACAGTAACACCAGAGTTTAAGTAACAGATGTTAATCTTTAAGTTTACTACCAAAATATTATAAAATATAGAACTAAGTTTAATAACAGTGAAATTTTTCACAAAATCAAAACTGTTTTGTAATCATTTAAGAAATCTTTTTTTTTATTTTTTTTTAATTTAAGTACTCACAAAGAAAGTGAGTATCTTCAGGCCTGGATACTCTCACTAGTGAATTACATTAAACAGTTATGAAATAATGCCAATATTATAAAAATTCATCCAGAGAACATAAAAGGAAGAAATATTCTCATTCCATTTTATGAGGCCACTATAACAGTAACAGTGAAACTTAACAATACATATAAGAAAGGTAACTTACAGAAAATTTTCATGATTATATGTGCAAAAATTAACTGGTATTGTAAGCCAAATCTAATGTGGCTGTTGTGAGAACAACCAAATATTATCAATTACTATGCAGACTGAGACTGAACTGTGTTTGAGTGTCTCCTGAGGAGACATAAGAAATTAACCAATCTGATCACATCGATGACAGCCTTCTCTAAAGTGAAACTATGAGCCATGCTCTCTAGTGCCGCCCAAGATGGACGGGTCATGGTGGAGAGTACTGACAAACTGTGGTCTGCTGGAGAAGTGAATGGCAAAGCAATTCAGGATTCTTGCCTTGAGAATCCCATGAACAGTAAGAAAAGGCAAAAAGATAGGACAGTGAAAGATGAACTCCCCAGGTCAGTAGGTGCCCAATGTGCCACTGGAGATCAGTGGAGAAATAACTCCAGGAAAAATTAAGAGATGGAGCCAGAGCAAAAACAGCACCTAGTTATGAAGGTGACTGGTGATGGAAATAAAGTCTTATGCTGTAAAGATCAATATTGCATAGGAACCTGGAATGTTAGGTCCAGAAATCAAGGCAAGTTGGAAGTGGTCAAACGGGAGATAGCAAGAGTGAACACTGACATTTTAGGAATTAGCAAACTAAAATGGACTAGAATGGGTGAATTTACCTCAGATGACCATTATATCTATTACTCTGCACAAGAATCCCTAAGAAGAAATGGAGTAGCCATCATAATAAACAAAAGAGTCTGAAGTGCAGTACTTGGAAGCAATCTCAAAAATGACAAATGGATCTCTGTTTGTTTCCAGGGCAAACCATTCATTATCACAGTAATCCAAGTCTATGCCCCAACCAGTAATGCTGAAGAAGCTGAGTTTGAATGGTTCTATGAAGACGTACAAGACCTTCTAGAACTAACTCCCAAAAAAAGATGTCATTTTCATTATAGGGGACTGGAATGCAAAAGCAGGAAGTCAAGAAACACATGTGGTAACAGGAAAATTTGGCCTTGGGGTACAGAATGAAGCAGGGCAAAGGCTAATAGAGTCTTGCCAAGAGAATGGTCATAACAAACTCCCTCTTCCAACAACACAAAAGAAGACTCTACACATGGACATCAACAGAAGGTCATTAACGAAATGAGATTGATTATATTCTTTGCAGCCAAAGATGGAGAAGCTCTATATAGTCAGCAAAAACAAGACCAGGAGCTGATGGTGGCTCAGATCATGAACTCCTTATTGCCAAATTCAGACTTAAAGTAGGGAAAACCACTAAACCATTCAGGTATGACCAAAATCAAATCCCTATATTATACAGTGAAAGTGACAAATGGATTCAAGAGATTAGATCTGATAGACAGAGTACCTGAAGAACTATGGATGTAGCTTTGTGACATTGTACAAGAGGCAGTGATCAAGACCATGTCCAAGAAAAAGAAATGCAAATAGTCAAAGTGGTTGTCTGAGTAGGCTTTACAAACAGTTGTGAAAAGAAGAGAAGCAAAAGGCAAAAAGAAAAGGAAAGATATACCCATTTGAATGCGGATTTCCAAAGAATGGCAAGGTGAGATACAGAAGGCTTCCTTAGTGTTCAATGAAAAGAAATAGAGGAAAACAATATAATGAGAAAGACTAGAGATCTCTTCAAGAAAATTAGAGATACCATGCATTAGGCATTTCATGCAAAGATGGGCATAATAAAGGACAGAAATTCTATGGACCTAACAGAAGCAGAAGATATTATGAAGAGGTGGTAACAATACACAGAAGAACTATACAAAAAAGATCTTCATGACCCAGATAACCATGATAGTGTGATCACTCACCGACAGCCAGACATCCTGGAATGTGAAGTCAAGTGGGCCTTAGGAATCACCATAGCATCACTATGAACAAAGCCAGGGGAGGAGATGGAATTCCTGTTGAGTTATTTCAAGTCCTAAATGATGATGCTGTGAAAGTGGTGCACTCAATATGCCAGCAAATAGATTACTCAGCACGGGTCACAGGACTGGAAAAGGTCAGTTTTCATTCCAATCCCAAAGAAAGGCAATGCCAAAGAATGTTCAAACTACCACACATTTGCACTTATCTCACACACTAGCAAAATAATGCTCAAAATTCTCCAAGCCAAGCTTCAACAGTACATGAACTGTGAATTTCCAGATGTTCAAGCTGGCTTTGCAAAAGGCAGAGGAACCAGAGATCAAATTGCCAACATCTGTCAAAAAGGCAAGAGAGTTCCAGAAAAGCATCTACTTGTGCATTATTGTTTACACCAAAGCCTTTGACTGTGTGGCTCAGAATAAACTGGAAAATTCTGAAAGAGATGGGAAAACAAGACCACCTGATCTGCCTCCTGAGAAATCTGTATGCAGGTCAAGAAGCAACAGTTAGAACTGGACATGGAACAACAGAATGGTTCCAAGTAGAGAAAGAAGTACGTCAAGGCTGTATATTGTCACCAAGTTTATTTAACTTATATGCAGAGTGCATCCTGAGAATGCTAGAGTGGATGAAGCACAGGCTGTAATAAAGATTGCTGGGAGCAATAACAATAATTTCAGGTATGCAGATGACCCCATACTTATGGCGAAAGTGAAGAAGAACTAAAGTGCCTCTTGACGAAAGTGAAAGAGGAGAGGGAAAAAGTTGGCTTAAAGCTTAACATTCAGAAAACTAAAATCATGGCATCTGGTCCCATTACTTTATGGCAAATAGATGGGGGAACAATTGAAACAGTGACAGACTTTATTTTTTTGGCCTCAAAATCACTGCAGATCTTGATTTCAGCCATGAAATTAAAAGACACTTGCTCTTTGGAAGAAAAGTTATGACCAAGCTAGACAGCATATTAAAAAGCAGAGACATTACTTTGCCAACAAAAGTCTATCTAGTCAAAGCTATGGTTTTTCCAGTAGTCATGTATGGATGTGAGTTCGATTGTAATGAAATCTGAGGGCTGAAGAATTGATGCTTTTGAACTGCGGTATTGGAAGACTCTTGAGAGGCTAGGAGATCCATCTAGTCCATCCTAAAGCAAATCAGTCCTGAATATTCATTGAAAGAACTGATGCTGAAACTGAAACTCCAATACGTTGGCCATCTGATGTGTAAAACTGACTCATTGGAAAAGTCTGTGATGGTGGGAATTATTAATGTAGGGGGAGAAGGGGACAATAGATATTGAGATGATTGGATGGCATCACCGACTCAATGGACTTGAGTTTGAGTAACTTTGGGAGCTGGTGATGGACACAGAAGCCTGGTCTGCTGCAGTTCACGGGGTTGCAAAGTGTCAGACATGACTGAACAACTGAACTGAACTAACTGTTTTATCACATTTATGATTTATTTGGCTAATGTTAGCATGAGAAAAATATTTTCTTATACATATGGAAGTTCATAATAGAATATATCTAACAGTCTTCTCTTTGGAAGATGTATCAGGAAGATTAAGATATCTAGACATTGCAATAAACTTTTGGTAGGTTCTATTACTGATTTTGCTCTTCTTAACATAATGTTATGTTTGTTTTTCTTAGTCTTTACAAAATGTGTTGAATAAAAAACATGTATCTGACCAATGGCATTTTATAGTTAAGACAAATGGACAAATTTCTTATAGTTAAGACTATGTAAAAATGGGAAATGACTCATTTGAATAATTTTCTCCATTTATCTGCTTATTCTATTTGTTCTTTAGTTTCAGGTTGTTCTTTTTTTTGGCATTTTTACCTTTTCCCAAATGAAATAAAACTGAAATGCAGCTGTGGGTATATCTGAGAAAAATGGCAAAGCAATACAACTAACACAACATACTTTTATGGCTTGTTCTCTGATTGGGAGATGCCAAGAATACAAAGTAAGAAGATTTACTTGTGAGGGTGAACCAAAATGAAGCAATATACAAATGCATTTTCCTATAGCACACTCATTTGGAAGCTATAATTTAGCTGAAGCAAATCCATTTATATTAAATTACAGATGATCTATAGGGAAATCAATATGAAATCAAATTCACTATATGTGGGAAACTCTTAGAAATAATTTGCTTCTACTGTCACCAAAGGAGTTCCCTAGAACTTCTCAGAACACTGAGATGAAGAAAAGTTTCATAGGATACAAAAGTTTCACTGATCCCTCAGAAATTAAACAAGGGTGACACTGTCTCATGAGATCTTTAAATGGTAGATTTACTGGAAAGTGTCAGTATTGCATGAATGGGTTCAAGTATAATGCAAAAATTTAGTATTGTAACTATATATTTTTCAGTGTGGCTTGCACTTTTGAATTGTATTTAAGAGTTGAAATAGAAAAATAGGAATATAATTCCACTTTCGCTATTATATATTGACTGTGTCATATGATAGGCTTTCAGTATTATGGAGCAGATTACAGTATATGGTATTTTATCTTGAGCAGATTACACTTTAATTCAGGATTTGGGGTGGGGGTGGGAAACTTTAATGGAAATCTATCTACAGTTTCCTCCACCCCCCTACAAAGTGATTTTATTTAAACCTTTTTTAACTTCAGTGAGCTCTTGACCTCACACCTCCAATTTTTTCAAATTAATTCCCCATTTATTTGATAATATTGACACAGCCTGGTAGGAGTCCATGTATCATTCTTTCTCACAAAGTTTATGGACTCTTGATATCCTTTTCTGTCATCTCAGTAGAATATTTATCGTTTATTCTACCCAAGACAAGTCACCTTGCTGGGTCTTCAAAACTCTCCTTTCTTGAAAGTTTTGCTTTTGTACATCACTTTCTTCCTGGCATTTCATTCTCTCCATCTCTACTGAAAGTGAAAAATGAAAGTCGTGTGCGACTCTTTTCAACCCCCTCCATGGGATTCTCCAGGCCAGAATACTGGAGTGGGTACCCAATCTCCACTGAAGTTTCCTGTTTACTTTTCTAACTTGTTTCTCCTATCCTGATAAAATCTTTTAGTCAACTCTTCAACTGTGCATTCTCTTTTAGTCATAAAACTTCTTGAAAGATCAGTCCATATTTACTGTTTCCATTTTATCACTATGCACTGATCTTTTTGAAATCAACTTTTTAGTTTATATTGGAGTATAGCCAATTAACAATTATGATATTTTCAGATGCACAGCACAGTTACTCAGCCATACATATACATGTACCAAATTCCCCCTAAATTCCTCTTCTGATAAGGGTGCCACAAAGCATTGCACAGAGTTCTCAGTGATATACAGTAGGTCCTTTTATTCTTCTATTATAACAATGTTTTGCTTTTCAGTCCTGAATTTTGACAGTTCTTATCTGGACAGATATCTACTATCATCACAGATTTTTTTCTACTCCCTAGCTAATCTGCATAGCTCTTACTGTTTCATTTATCGTCCATTTATTATTGCATCCAACATCCTAGTTTAAAACTTCATTTTTTATTTCTGAATGGTCAAATTTGCTTTCTGTTGAGCTATTATTAATCTCTATGTCCTCCAATTTATTATGCACACAGTTACTAAATGAATCTTTTCTAAAATTGGTCTTATAAACAGTTTATTGTAGAAAACCTGTGCTGAACTCCCATTGTCTACAAAATAAGACTAAATGAAATTGACTTGTTTTTCAGGCACTCAACAATTAGACTCCAAATCACCTTTCTGATTTTACTTTCATGAGTCCTATAATCCCTCCCACAATCTTTTCTTATGTTTATAGCTTTGCTCTCATTTTTCTAATATCAAGTCTACCTTCTTATCATATTCCCAATTTCTCCTACTTCATCAATCCTTCCCTGATACATTCAGTAGATTATAATCTCTCTCTCTTTTTAACTTCCACCATATTTTACCTATATATTTCTTCATTTTTCTCTAAAGTCATATTATTATCTATAAAATGCGGCAAAATAGTGATATATGAGAAGTGTATCATCAAAATTACAATATTTGTATCATATGCTAAACATAATAAATTTTAGTTTCTTATGAATGTAATATCTTGATTGATTATGTTCTGGCTTTCCTCTCTACAAAATCATTTTTTGTCCATTCAAGTATTAGAATATGATTTATCAACTTTATTTTCAATTAATTGCTTATTGGAAACAGCATTCTAGGCAAGAATGCTCTTTGTTGCTCTTGGGAAGTGCAAGATTACAATTTTTTTATTATTATTTTCAATATTATTTCTACCAATAAAATCTAATAGACTTATTTGATTTTTTAAAAAAGCTCCATTTTGAGAATCATTTGTATATTCTAACTTCAAGTCTTTTATCATGTGATTTGAATATGTTTTCTTCCAATATGTACATCTTATTTTCATTTTCTTGGTAGACTCTTTCATTGGGGAAAATTATATTTTAAATGAAATCCAATTTATCACATTTTCTTTTCTTTTTTATTTATTTATTTTTTTTGGATTGTATATTTGGTTATAGACTGTTATGACTAAGAAGTTTTCACCAAACCCTGGTCTTTAAGTGTTTCTAGTCTATTTTCCATTACATTTTTGTATGTTTAAGTTTTACATTTACATCTGCAATTCATTTTGAGTTCATATTTGCAAATGTGTAAGGTTGCAAAGGTTACACACCCTAAAATGTGAAGTTCTTTTTTTCTTTTCTCTCTTCCCTATGTTCTCACTCTCTCTTAGTGTTTTCTCTCTCTCTCTCTCTCTCTCTCTCTCTCTCTCTCTTTTCTCTTTTCTGAATATGGGTATCCTATCATTTTAACATCATTTGTTGAAAACACAAGACTTCTTCCTTTGACCTGCTTTTGCTCCATAGCGTAAAATCAGTTGGCCATACTTGATGTGTATACACATATAGCTTATTTATTTTTTTCCATTGATCTGTGTGTCTATTCATCCACCTGTACCACACATTCTTGATTATTCCAACTATATATAAATCTTAAAATTATAGTGATTCCTCCCACTTTTTCTTTTTTTTTTTAATTTTGCTTAAGTAATTTTAGTTCCTTTCCTTTTCGTGATTACTTTTAGAATAACCTTATCAATGTTTACATAATATTGCTTGAATACTGATGGGGGGAAGAATAAATGTCTTTACTCGTTAGAGACTTTCAATTGACAATATAGCTTTCCATTTACTTAGGTCATCTTTTACTTCCTTCAACACTATTTTGTAATTTTCCGTATATAGTATTTCTGTACATGCTTTGTTAGAATTTTGTGTATTTTCTTGTTTTTGAATTAAGTGAATAGTATTGTATACTCACGGAGAAGGCAATAGCACCCCACTCCAGTGTTCTTGCCTGGAGAATCCCAGGGACCTGGGAGCCTGGTGGGCTGCCGTCTATGGCACAGACTCGCAGAGTCGGACACGACTGAAGTGACTTAGCAGCAGCAGCATTGTGTATTCAACTTCTGTTTATATATGTTCATTGAAGAATCAGTTCAGTCAGTCAGTTCAGTCGCTCTGTCGTGTCCGATTCTTTGCAACCCCATGAATCGCAGCACCCCGGACCTCCCTGTCCATCACCAACTCCCGGAGTTTACTCAAACTCATGTCCATCGAGTAGGTGATGCCATCCAGCCATCTCATCCTCTGTGGTCCCCTTCTCCTCCTGCCCCCAATCCCTCCCAGCATCAGGGTCTTTTCCAACGAGTCAACTCTTTACATGAGCAGCATATACAAATACAATTGATTTTGTACATCGATTATTATATTCTTCACTTTGATGAATTTAATTGAGTTATTTGCAGGTGTCCACGAACTTTCTGTATAGACAATTACGTCACCTGCAAGTGTTTGATCTTTGTTGCTGCTGCCGCTGCTGCTAAGTCGCTTCAGTCGTGTCTGACTCTGTGCGACCCCATAGACGGCAGCCCACCAGGCTCCCCCGTCCCTGGGATTCTCCAGGCAAGAACACTGGAGTGGGCTGGCATTTCCTTCTCCAATGCATGAAAGTGAAAAGTGAAAGGGAAGTTGCTCAGTCGTATCCGACTCCCAGCAACCCAATGGACTGCAGCCTACCAGGCTCCTCCGTCCATGGGATTTTCCAGGCAAGAGTACTGGAGTGGGTTGCCATTGCCTTCTCTGGTGTTTGACCTTTATGTATATGTTAATATTTATGTATCTCTGTTTTGTTATAAGTTTTAAGGGTTGATTTATAAAGGTTCTCCATTAATTTCAAGGATATGTAAGGATTGAACTTTAGTATTTTACATTAATAGTTCCCAACTAACAATTTCAAATGAACTGGCTGAAATTTTTAAATTTTTTGTTCATACAAAGTGTTAGAATGAACTATGAATTAAATTATGATTTTATTATATTGTATATAAAAATCCAATATTTGAGAATTTTCCCAGCAGCTTGTGAAGTGATATCTGCAACATCTTCTTTAGATACTTAATATTATATAACTACCCAAAATATTATGAATGAGTCTTACTCATTAGACCCTTAATTCTGTCATTTGCCAGTTATCCTAGTGGTATCTACACTAAGGGGACTGCTAAAATCCTTTATTTATTTTTTTTTCATTTATTTTTATTAGTTGGAGGCTAATTACTTTACATCATTGCAGTGGTTTTTGCCATACATTGAAATGAATTAGCCATGGATTTACATGTATTCCCCATCCCGGTCCCCCCTCCCACCTCCATCTCCACCCGAATAACTTTTAAAAATGTGAATTCCATTCTTTTATTTCAGATCTACTTAATCAAAATCTCTTGGTTCTGAGGCACTGGAATCCTATTTTTAAAAGTATGCATACTTTATGATTTAACTTATACAACATATATAAAGTAGAATAATTTAACATATGGAGGATAGATTAACATTTGCTAAATACTAATAATTTTTGCAAATGCTGTTTGCTAAATAGTAATTGCTAACGTTTAGAGACAGACAGTAGGAGAAGAGAATGTAGCTGCAAAGGGGTAGCGTGAATAGGTCTTGTCCTGGATGCAGTTAAGTATCTTGATTGTGGTAAAGATTATAAGAAGCTACACAGATGAAAAAATTGCAAAAGTTGTGTTTGTGTGTGCATGCACACATGTGTGCACGCATACCTTATACACACTAAGGCATGTATAACAGGTTAAACCAGATTAAGCTGCCTGGAGTGTATCAATTTCAATTTCCTGGTTTTGATATCCTCTAGTGATGTGTCCGTGCATGCTCAGTCGTTCAGTCATGTTCAAATCCTTGTGACCCCATGGACTGTAGCCTGCCAGGTTCCTCTGTCTGTGGAGTTTTCCAGACAAAAACACTGGAGTGGGTGGTTCTATCCCACTCTAGAAGATCTTCCTGACCCAGGAATCAAAACTGTGTCTCCTGCATTGGCATGTGGATTCTTTACCACTGTGCACCCTGGAAAGCCCACACTGTAGTGATGCTAGATATTAATTTTGTGTGAGGCTGGGTTAAGGCTGCATTTGACCTCATATATTTCCTAAACTTCTTGAGATACTATGATTTTTTCAAGAAGTAGTTTTAAAACAAACAAGAAAAGGTCTTAGATAATTTTTGTGTAGCCTCTTGACTGTCCTGACTGGCATTTGGGAACCTCTGTGTAGGAAGCTTTTGAGAGAATTCGTAAGAAGGTTGCATACATGTTTCTCCTTTTGGTGGTAAAAATATTATAAAACTGTTATCTTAACAATATGATTTTTAGTTTGAGTGTTTGAGTAGCACAGAATTACTTTCAGGCATATGTTAGGAGCATATTGTTTAATTTAAAATTAATCCATCCATCTCTTTCTGCTCCACATTGGGCTGCCCAGATCTTTTATTATAGTCATGGAAGATAACGTGAACCTAAAACTCCCACACTGGTAGATAATATATCCAGAGTAAGCTATAACTGATAAGTCATTTCATTATTGAGGAAGGTCACTGGATTTGCATGATTATTCTTTTATTGTGAATGTATAATTCACATTTGATCCTATGAAGTGACATCTTCGGTTCTCCAGTTCATAATCCCAATGGGAACTATTCATTAGCAGTGGGTAACAAGATGAACTAACAAGATGAACATGAGTGCACAATGTCACTCCTTAGTTATAAAAACAGTGCAATACTGGTATTCATGGTGAGAAGAAGAATGTGTTGATACCATGAGATAAATCTCCCATTATACTCAGCAACGCAGCATGCTTAAAAACCTTTCATGGGTACCACATTTCGTTTTGCCTCTGTAACTTAAAAGGGAATTTACAGAGGATTAAAAGAGAGTTCCTAAATGATTAAAGGATTAAGAATATGACCTCAAAAAGAAGGTTAAAGGGACTGTAATTATTTAGCCCAAAGACTGGGAAACCAAGAGATAAGTTAGAATTATCTCTTAAGAATATGACAGACAATTATACAGAGAATGTTATACTATATTCCCTAATTTTCTGAAACTGCCTAGAAGAAGTGAACATAAGTTGCAGCATAAGGAATTTAGATTATATCTCAAATAGAATTTCAAGAAAATTAAGTCTTTTAGATATTTAAAATTATTGAATGTGGGTAATGTAGCAATTCCATTGTGAAAGCAAATAAAAAGAATATTCACACAAAATGTATTATAGGTGGCCTATCTCCTGAAGGAGTTCTGGGGACAGAATGAGTTTTAATTATAAAAGCCACTCAGATGATAACTTGGGGCCCTCTGAGTACTGCCCTGCCCTGTGATTGTTGTTGACATTGTTGTCTAGTTGCTAAGTCATGTCTGACTCTTTTGCCACCCCATAGACTGTAGCCCACCAGGCTCCTCTGTCCATGGGATTTCTGAGGCAAGAATGCTGGAGTGGGCTGCCATTTCCTCTCCAGGGGATCGTTCTGACTCAAGGACAAACCTGTATCTCACCTTCTGCATTGCAGGCAGATTCTTTACCACTGAGCCAAGAAGGAAATCCTGCCATGTGATTAACAAAGTAAAAGTTACAATAGAGGCAGATCTGAGACTGGCTTGCATCCTTCAGGGATACAGTTTTGGATTAGTCTAATGCACAAAGAACCAAACAAGCCAAAATGCTTGCTGAATATAAAGGAAACATAGAATGAGTAGGAGAATAAAGTAGCTATAAGTTCTTGTGCAACCATCAGTTCAGTCAGTCACTCAGTTGTATTTGACTCTTCTCGACTCCATGAACCACAGCACGCCAGGCCTCCCTGTCCATCACCATCTCCTGGAGTTCACCCAAACTCGTGTCCATAGAGCCAGTGAGGCAATCAAACCATCTCATCCTCTGTCGTCCCCTTCTCCTCCTGCCCTCAATCTTTCCCAACATCAGGGTCTTTTCAAATGAGTCAGCTCTTCGCATAGGTGGCCAAAGGATTGGAGTTTCAGATGCAACATCAGTCCTTCCAATGAACACCCAGGACTGATCTCCTTTAGGATGGACTGGTTGGATCTCCTTGCAGTCCAAGGGACTCTCAAGAGTCCTCTCCAACACCACAGTTCAAAAGCATCAATTCTTCGGCTCTCAGCCTTCTTTATTTATAGTCCAACTCTCACATCCATACATGACTACTGGAAAAACCATAGCCTTGACTAGATGGACCTTTGCTGACAAAGTAATGTCTCTGCTTTTTAATATGCTATCTAGGTTGGTCATAACTTTCCCTCCAAGGAGTAAGCATCTTTTAATCTCATGGCTGCAATCACCATCTGCAGTGATTTTTGAGCCCAGACAAATAAAGTCAGCCACTGTTTCCCCTGTTTTCCCCATCTATTTCCCATGAGGTGATGGGGCCATATGCCATGATCTTAGTTTTCTGAATGTTGATCCTTAAGCCAAATTTTTCACTCTCCTCTTTCACTTTCATCAAGAGGCTCTTTAGTTCTTCTTCACTTTCTGCCATAAGGGTGATGTCATCTGCGTATCTGAAGTTATTGATATTTCTCCCAGCAATCTTGATTCCAGCTTGTGCTACATCCAGCCCAGCATTTCTCATGATATACTCTGCATATAAGTTAAATAAGCAGGGTGATAATATACATCCTTGATGTACTCCTTTTCTTATTTGGAACCAGTCTGTTGTTCCATGTCCAGTTCTAACTGTTGCTTCCTGACCTACATACAGGTTTCTCAAGAGGCAGGTCAGGTAGTCTTGTATTCCCATCGCTTTCAGAATTTTCCACAGTTTGTTGTAATCCACACAGTCAAAGGCTTTGGCATAGTCAATAAAGCAGAAGTAGATGTTTTTCTAGTGTTCTCTTCCTTTTTTGATGATCCAACAGATGTTGGCAATTTGATCTCTGGTTCCTCTGCCTTTTCTAAAGCCAGCTTGAACATCTGGAAGTTCACTGTTCATGTATTGCTTAAGCCTGGCTTGGAGAATTTTGAGCATTACTTTGCTAGCATGTGAGATGAGTGCAATTTTGCGGTAGCTTGAATATTCTTTGACATTGCCTTTCTTTGGGATTGTAATGAAAACTGACCTTTTCCAGCCCTGTGGCCACTGCTGAGTTTTCCGAATTGGCTGGCATATTGAGTGCAGCACTTTCACAGCATCATCTTTTAGGATTTGAAATAGCTCAACTGGAATTCCATCACCTCCACTAGTTTTGTTTGTGTGATGTTCCTAAGGCCCACTTGACTTAGCATTCCAGGAAGTCTTGCTCTAGGTGAGTGATCACACCATCATGGTTATCTGGGTCATGAAGATCTTTTTTGTATAGTTTACTGTGAAAGAGGAGAGTGAAAAAGTTGACTTAAAGTTCAACATTCAGAAAAACTAAGATCATGTCATCTGATCCCATCACTTCATAGGAAATAGATGGGGAAACAGTGGAATCAGTGACAGACTATTTTTGGGGGCTCTGAGATTACTGCAGATGGTGATTGCAGCCATGCAATTAAAAGACATTTAGTCCTTGGAAGGAAAGTTATGACCAACCTAGACAACATATTAAAAAGCAGAGACATTACTTTGCCAACAAAGGTCCGTCTAGTCAAGGCTATGGTTTTTCCAAGGGTCATGTATGGATGTGAGAGTTGGACTGTGAAGAAAGCTGAGTGCCAAAGAATTGATGATTTTGAACTCTAGTGTTGGAGAAGACCCTTAAGAGCCCCTCGGACTGCAAGGAGATCCAACCAGTCCATCCTAAAGGAGATCAGTCCTGGGAATTTATTGGAAGGACTGATGCTGAAGCTGAAGCTCCAATACTTTGGCCACCTCATGTGAAGATTTGACTCATTGGAAAAGACCTTGATGCTGGGAGGGATTGGGGGCAGGAGGAGAAGGGGATGACAGGGGATGAGGTCACTGGATAACATCACCGACTCGATGGACATGAGTTTGGGTAAACTCTGGGAGTCAGTGATGGACAGGGAGGCCAGGTGTGCTGCCATTTATAGGGTCGCAAAGAGTCGGACACAACTGAGTGACTGAAGTGAACAGAACTGAACTGTGTATTCTTGTCACCTCTTCTTAATATCTTCTGCTTCTCTTATGTCCATACCATTTTTGTCTTTTATTGTGCCCATCTTTGCATTAAATGTTCCCTTGGTATTGCTAATGTTCTTGAAAATATCTTTAGGCTTTCCAATTCTACTGTCTTCCTCTATTTCTCTGCATTGATCACTGAGGAAGGCTTTCTTATCTCTCTTTGCTATTCTTTGAATAGCAAATGCTAGTTTGTATTCAAATGGGTATATCTTTCCTTTTTTTTCCTTTGTCTTTAGCTTATTTTCTTTTCTCAGCTATTTGCAAGGTCTTGTTGGACAGCCATTTTGCCTTGTTACATTTCTTAATCTTGGTTCTGGTCTTAATCACTGCCTCCTGTACGATGTCACAAACCTCCGTGAATAGTTCTTCAGGCTCTCTGTCTATCATATCTAATCTCTTGAATCTATTTGTCACTTCCTCTATATAATCGTAAGGGATTTAATTTAGGTCATACCTGAATGGTCTAGTGGTTTTCCCTACTTTCTTCAATTTAAGTCTGAATTTGGGAATAAAGAGTTAGTGATCTGATCCAATGTTGGCTCCTGGTCTTGTTTTTGCTGACTGAATAGAGCTCCTCCATCTTTGGCTGCAAGAAATATAATCAATCTGATTTTGGTGTTGACCATCTGGTCAAGTCCATGTGTAGAGTCTCCTCTTGTGTTGTTGGAAGAGGGTGTTTGCTACGACTAGTGCTTTCTCTTGGCAAAACTCTGTTAGCCTTTGCCGTACTTCGCTTTGCACTCCAAGGCCAAATTTGCCTCTTACTCCAGGTATCTCTTGACTTCCTGCTTTTGCATCCCAATCCGCTATAATGAAGAGGACATCTTTTTTGGTGTTAGTTCTAGAAGTTCATTTAGGTCTTCGTAGAACCTTTCCACCCTGAAGGTGTACTGTTTCTGAATGTGAAGTTTTATAGCAGGTTTCTTTAGATTTTCTGCCCTGTCTCTGCTTCCCTGTGTTCAAACATCAACTCAGAAGCCTTTGGTCCCTGGATACAGTTAACAACCCCAGGGTGAAAGCCACTTAAGCTCTCACTTTAAAAAACAAAACAAAACAGGGGTCTTGTTCTCACTTCACTAGTGGCTTTCTTCCAGTGTGCCTTGGCAGTGTTTACAAAATTATCTGTGTTTGTTTATATGTGTGAACCATTTCAGTTATTTTGTTGGGGACTATTGCAGTATATAAGCTGACACACTGCAAGAACTAGTTTATTCTGACCAGTTTCCCAATTCATGAAGTGCCTTAACTGTCACTTTTGTGTTTTCCTCCCACATGATTTATGAGAAAAGGAAGCAGGTCTCTCTTACCTATATATCCCAGCACTTAGCAATCAGCCTGGGATGTAGCAGCTAGTTAGTTATCATTTGTAGAATAGAGGCACTTGGGAAGAGGAGGCCTCCTTCTGTTTCACCAGATTCTTTTAGATCGTAAAGGCTGCTGTCTGGGAATAACTGTTTGTGCCCATCTTGTCAGCCCTCCCTCTCTTCCTTCTTTGAATTCTTCTGAATATGTTTTCTCCACTAAATTGTGAATGAGAGAATGCATGCTGAAATAGCATAGTGCATGGCACATAATTAAAATTCCATATATGTTTCTCATAGCCTGCTCTGTCTTTAGCCCTGTCCCACTCATGTCCCAATTCTGTTTTGCAGTCTGAAATATATGTTGATCTTTTTTCTTATGGTTTATTTATTTATTTTTTGGTTTTAATATTTATTTTACATTATAAACCATATAAATACCACCTGCATATCAGGCAGTAAATTCATACTATGCAATTGCATCATTTGTACCTGTGGTTATGAAATTTCTGATGAAAGATATATATAATTAAAATCAGTCCCTTTGCTAATAAATATATTGTTATGACCTATCAATATATTTTCCAGATCTTTAATTTTGTTATATGTGGGGCATTTGACAACATATAAGGGATATTAAAATAATGTGTTTAGACAGTATTGAATTTTTGATAAAAAATTAAGGATCTTAAAGACTAATTTCTAATTTAATAAACATTAATGTCTATTGTTCTTTATTTTATAACACATATTTAGTTGCTTTGGAAAGTGCAACACTAATTGAGATTTGAAAACTTTTCTCATTTCACAAATTCTCATTTAGTAAGCATTGCTGTAGTTTGGGCTTATGTGCGACAAACTATCTGACTCTTTGCGACCCCACAGATTGTATCCCGCCAGGCTCTTCTGTCCATGGGATTCCCAGGCAAGGATGCTGGAGTGGATTACCATTTCCTCCTCCAGGGCATCTCCCAAATGGAGGAGTGGAACCCGTGTCTCCTGCATCTTCTGCTTTGGCAGGCGGATTGTTTACCACTGAGCCATCTGGGAATCCCATTGTTGTAGACGTGTTGACCTTTAACTCTGCTTGTTTAATTTTAAATATTCTTTGGAATTTCCCTCATCTGGGAGCTATTCACTTGGTTTTACTGAGTGCATAGCACTTTTCCTCCCCCCTCCCCCATTTATTTTTGTATTAGTTGGAGGCTAATTATTTTACAATATTGTAGTGGTTTTTGTCATATATTGACATGAATCAGTCATGGATTTACAGGTATTCCCATCCTGATCCCCCCCTCACCTCCCTCTCTACCCGATCCCTCTGGGTTTTCCCAGTGCACCAGGGCCAAGCACGCACAGCACTGTTTATAATAGCCAGGACATGGAAGCAACCTAGATGCCCATCAGCAGACGAATGGATAAGAAAGCTGTGGTACATATACACTATGGAATATTACTCAGCCATTAAAAAGAATTCATTTGAATCAGTTCTAATGAGATGGATGAAACTGGAACCCATTATGCAGAGTGAAGTAAGCCAGAAAGATAAAGACAAATACAGTATACTAACACATATATATGGAATTTAGAAAGATGGTAACGATAACCCTATAAGCACTTGTTCTTGTAGGGATACTTTTTCCTGTTGATTGTGACCACATCTATATGAGGTATAGTTATTAATTTGTTTGACAGGTTTAATCAACTGAAAAATCAAATGGCATTTTATAAAATAAAGGTTTGGATGCACTGATGTTATACTGAACCCATAATGCAATTTCAGATTTCACTTGTTTCTATGATACTGTTTCCTTGACTTCAAATACATTCAGAAAAGATTAGCATATCAGAAAAAACAATGAGAGAATAGAAACTGGAGCACCTCTCCTTAAAATAATCTATGAGAAAAAGTATAATCCTAGACAAATATATCTATGGGACAAAATTTCAAATCAACAGACAGAGTTTTCACTTAATCTTCCCAGAACTTGGTCATTGTAGAAAAAAAAAAGTAAGTTTTATTCACAAAGAGTAACAGAAATTTTAGGAAAAATAGATTATCATCAGTGAGGATTCTAGAAATTTATGTAAGGAAAAAAAGCAGACATAATTTATATCTTGCAATCTTAAGTGTTGTCCTAGAAGACATCAATCTGGTGTTCATGAATCTATGATTCTTTGCTAGTTCTAGTCTTCTAATTAAAAAAAAAATCTACTGCAACATTAGGAACATGGATTATACGTCTGTTAATAGTGAGCCACTGACCACAGAGAGTAAAGATGAGCTTCTCTATAGAGTTGATTGTCAAGAGATGGGTAGGGAATGAGTCTTAAATAATCAAATGATTTTATAGACTGATCTCTATAGTTCTGAAGACGAACACAAAGTAAAAGAATCCAGCCAGGCACAAGGCCAGTCATGCAGATTTATCTGGGTCAGTGAGGAAATTCTGTCATCTGCAAATTTTTGAATATTAATTGTCTTAAATTTGGTTTATTGGTAATGTTCTAATTTCATATTTTATTCCTGGAACTAATACTCATAGTTAGGTTTCCCGCCTGTCCTACTGGTGCTCCCCCCATCCACATTCTTCTGCACACTATATCTTCTTGACTAAAGTTTATAATGGTAACACTTTTCAAGTTTCAAGCTGGACAAAATATTTTTATTTAAAAACAAGGTGTATTCCATCTTATTCCACATCCTAAACATATACTGATGTTTCCCAAATGTGTTTATTCAACCAGACCTGTCCAATGGCTTTCAACTGTTTATATGGAGTGACTTTATCTTCTTCACTAGGAAATTTCATAATACTTTTCAAACTCAACAGTTACAAAAGAGAACTCTAGACTTCCTCTCAGAGTATTATTATTGCCTGAGCATTTTCTGATTCATTTGTAGACATCAGAAATCCTACTAATTATTAAATACATGCATCATTTTAAGACTTGAAATCTGACCCTAGATGTTTATTCCTTATTTCCTCCTATTCAACCTATTTTATCTTCAAAATATATTTTGAATTTGCTCTCTCCTTTTAATTCTCATGCTCTTGACCATTTTCTTGTAACTATTGCTTCTATTTTCCCTCTTTCCCCTTCATTATTCCTATTATGTTGGATAAACCAAAATGAGTATTTAAAATAGTGTAAATCATAATGTAAGCTTTTCCATTAAATATATGACAATCTCCAAGCTTCTCCCCATGTTAAGTCTGTCCCCTGACATCTCTTGACTCAGGTTATTCTCAGTTCTTCTTTCTTCACTTAGTTCTAGTAGCACATTGTCTGTCCTTGGAACACACCAAACCATTTTCTTCCTCAAGAACTGACTCCTTTCCTGATAGTTCTTTGACTGGATCATTCCTATTAATGATAGCCCCTTTTAAATGTCATCTCTAACAAGTAATCCCTGATCGTCCTGTCCAGAGTGCACTTCCTTCATTTTTATATATCATAGAATCATATTAAGCATTAATAACACATGCATGCATATGTTTATATATACACATGTATTACACATATGTGATTCCACATGCATTTACACATATGTGGTTAAACTGTATGTATAATTTACATATAAAATTTTATACATTATATAGAATATAAATATTTTATAGTGCATGCTTATATATAATGTATGCCTATGTTTTTATAACTGTGTATTATATATTTATGGATAAAGATATATGTATTTTAAATATTACTCTGGATGTTTCCCTACGCCAATGTAGTATGTGGTGTGGACCTTGTCTGCCTTGTTCTTCATGTTTCCCTAGCAAATAGTATAGAGTATATATGTGTTAGGCTCTTAATAAACATTGCAGAGTTAAAATAAATAGTTGATAGTAAATTAAAATAAATCTTGTTGAGGTAGATTGCAGATAAGTATTATTGTTTTGTTTAAACAGAAGTTTAAAAATTCTGTCCCTTCTCAAATATATGGATACCATTTTATTTTGTCAAAAACATCAGTTGTAAGACTAATATGTAATAATTATTGCAATATGAAATAGAAACCTCATACCATGGCGATCTAAGTGTGTTTTACTATCTTGAAGTTCTATTCTGATTAAAAAGTCAAAGGATATTCAAATTACTAAAATGTAACTTTTTAAATTTGTTAATGATTATAAAGGAGTGTAGAAAGTGTAATGTGAGTTTTAATATGAAGAAAAATTAGAATTTAAATATCTGAGTTTAAAATTTTTAAGGTGTTTCTGGCAGAGATTGTTGTGTATGAAAGTCCAAAGACTTGCCTAGATTTGTATTTTCTTTGTTTGTAGAGCGATAGCTTTCACTTCTGTTTGAAATGTAGGATAAGAGAGGTCCAAAGCAAATGAGGAGAAATCTATCAGCTAATACTAGACCACAAGAGAGGAACTGTACTTTGGATAAGTGTGACAACAGTGGAAATGAAGATCATTAATGGATTAGAGAGAAAATCAGCATACAAAATTTCAACAGCTTTTCAAAAGTGACATTATCAGAATGGCCATCATTGATTACCTAAAATAAAATAGCCAATCATAGTTCACTATCAAATATAACCTGCTCTATTCTTCATAGCTATCATGAACTGTCATATTATTTTTTGACTGTTTTTTTTTTCCTACTTCCCGCACTCTCTCATTGAAATGATCTACCATGATTATACAGACTTATTTTTTCCTGTTATGTCCCTAGAATATAAATTAGTATTGGCCAAGTGTAGATACCCAAGAAATACTAAGTGAATGAAAGACTAAATTTGGGAGTAAGAGAAAAATAGGAATTAAATACCTTGCAGGTTTAAAGTTCTTGAAAGTAGGAAGAATGGTTGGTGTTGTAGTTCTTTGATGTTGGAAATATTGGGAGAATACCAGATGTGGAATGGAGGGGAGAAAAAGTCATAAATATGGTTTAGGACATTTTGAATCTAAAGTGGGCATTTAGATACACAACTAGATATAGCTAATAGCGATTAAGATCTACACAGATATAGAACAAAAAATGTCATGACTGAAATATATAAATTTAGAATTGTTTTAATATAAGCTTTAATTTCCTGTAGGTAGGGGAGAGATTGACTACAAATCAAAGCATTTGATTCAGTCTACAATCTAGACTTGAGAAAACCCAACTTTTAATGGCTAGCTAAAGGATCATATTGTTTAAAAACAAACTAATAAATTAGATGAAAATGAATTATTGGAAATGTAGGGAAAGTATTATTATGAAAATGTATTATCAGAAGATAATATCACAGAAGTAGAAGAAGGGTTCTAACAAAGAGGGAACATATCTGATCAGTTTGGGGAGAGGTGAAATAATCTAACCACTGGAAATGTATGGTGGGTTTAACAATATGGTTGCTGTTAATGTCTTTAGCTACAGTTTGTTTGTGTGTTTATGGAAGGAGAGAGACAGAAGATAGATTACACTGAGTGGAAATGTAGAGATGAAGAATGACGATATTCTGTGATACTATTAAAGAGACTGGTTATAAAAAAAGACAGTCTAAGAGAGCTATTGAGTTCAGGGATTTTTTTTTTTCTAAATAAGAGGGAAAATTATGTTTAAATGGTGAATATTACTGAGAGGAAAATATGTTAAAAATAGATAACTGATCATCTGATATTCTTAAGAGGGTGGAAGATATGAAACCCAAAACCTAGATGAAAATATTGATCTTTAATAAGAGATGTTTCCCCTATTAAAAAGAAACTGGAGAAAAATGAATGGACAGCATTGAAGAGGTTCCAGTTGAATGGTTTATATGTAACCTATGATTTAGATGGCAAGCTCATCTTATAAAAAATGGGAAAGTTTTGGTGGAGAGATAGAAACTTGAAGGATGCTAGAAAACTTTAGAAGTAGCAATTGTGAAAAAGAGGAATTTACTGAAGAATTACTGTAAGATTGACAGGAATCATTGGTGAATGATCTTCAAGGTATGAGATCTTGACATTTTAAATCACCCATTTTTAATGGAAATAATAATAGCAAATACATAGAACTTACTATAAATTGGACATTGTTCTATGTTCTTTACATGTTTTAAGTCATATCATTAAAGAAGAGATGTAATTTAAGGTCAGCTAGTAAGTGCTGAAGCTAGATTAGCAATTTGTACTCTTGTTAGTTACTCAACAGTGGTGTGTACACTTACAACCAGTGGAAATTTTACCCTGCCCTTGCTGATTATGTACCAATGAATTTTTCTGAAGCCAGAAACCACAGAGAGAAACTATAATTTCACAAATATCTCACTTTTATTCAATAAAGAGAAGATTTTTACTCTCTGATATCAACTTTCCAAGATGGATTTTTTTTTTTTTCCATTTAGTGTAGATATTCCTTGTATTCTCAGTTTGCTTCTAATAGGACACTTGGCAATTTTCATATGTCCTAAGTTTCCCACTCTAGAAAAATTCATTATTCCATTGAGAGAAAACTTGAAGCTAGAAGGAACCTGCAATCTCCTTGTTTCCACCTTGCTAGGTAAAGGGGTGCACATCAGACTCCAGTACAATTAGGGCAGCTACTCCTTATATAAACCTTAAATAGCAAAGGAGATATACAAAGATGCACACACATGCAAGCATTGCATAACTTTACTGGTCTCATACAAAAAGTCCCTCCTCCTTAGAGCAGGTAAATTACAAATGAATATATTACTAACCACTGTGATGCATTATTAGTCTCCCAAGAATTGAGCATATCGTAAGCAACATATATCTTGTTTTCTCTTTCTTATTCATCAGTTCAGTTCAGTTTAGTCGCTCAGTTGTGTGTTACTCTATGTGACCCCATGAATCACAGCATGCCAGGCCTCCCTGTCCATCAGCAACTCTGGAGTTTACTCAAACTCATGCCCATTGAGTTGGTGATGCCATCTAGCCATCTCATCCTCTGTCGCCCCCTTCTCCTCCTGCCCCCAATCCCTCCCAGCATCAGGGTCTTTTCCAATGAGTCAACTCTTAGCATGAGGTGGCCAGAGTACTGGAGTTCCAGCTTCAGCATCAGTCCTTCCAATGAACACCAAGGACTGATCTCCTTTAGGATGGACTGGTTGGATCTCCCTGCAGTCATAGACACTTCAGTAAAATCTGTTAAATAAATACCAAAAGAAAATAAGTTAGCATACAATAATAATTGAACTTTTGTGTTGTGTGAGTTAGCTATGAAAATATTATTTTTTTCCTATTTTTCAGCTCAAAATTTATTTTTAAAGTTATTCAGCACATTTCAGTTCAGTCAGCCAGTCGTTTCTGACCCTTTGCAACCCCACTGGACTGAAGCACCCAGGCATCCTTGTCTATCACCAATTCCCAAAGTTTACCCAAACTCATGTCCACTGAGTCTGTGATGCCACCGAACCATCTCATCCTCCGTCATCCTCTTCTTCTCCCGCCTGATATCTTTCCCAGCATCAAGGTCTTGTCAAATGAGTCAGTTCTTCGTATCAGGTGGCCAAAGTATTGGAGATTCAGTTTAATACCAGTCCTTCCAATGAACACTCAGGACTGATCTCTTTACGATAGACTGGTTGGATCTTGCTGTCCAAGGGACTATTAACAGTCTTCTCCAACACCACAGTTCAAAAGCATCAATTCCTCAGTGCTAAGCTTTCTTTATAGTCCAACTCTCACATCCATACATGACTACTGTAAAATTCATAGCCTTAACTAGACAGACCTTTGCTGGCAAAGTAATGTCTCTGCTTTTTAATATGCTATCTAAGTTGGTCATAAATTTCCTTCCAAGGAGTAAGTGTCTTTTAATTTCATAGCTGCAATCATCATGTGCAGTGATTCTGGAACCCCCCCAAAATAAAGTCTGCCATTGTTTCCACTGATTTCCCGTCTATTTGCCATGAAGTGATGGGGCCAGATGCCATGATCTTAGTTTTCTGAATGTTGAGCTTTAAGCCAACTTTTTTACTCTCTTCTTTAGCTTTCATCAAGAGATTTTTTAGTTCTTCACTTTCTGCCATAGGGTGGTATTATCTGCATATCTGAGGTTAT
Organism: Odocoileus virginianus; assembly: GCF_023699985.2. Lineage (NCBI taxonomy): Eukaryota > Metazoa > Chordata > Mammalia > Artiodactyla > Cervidae > Odocoileus > Odocoileus virginianus. The sequence goes on from NC_069698.1 coordinate 23,049,909, forward strand.
TGATATTTCTCCTGGCAATCTTGATTCCAGTTTGTGCTTCATTCAGTCCAGTATTTCTCATGATGTACTCTGTATGTAATTTAAATAGGCAGGTATATTGACAATAAGGCTGTATATTGTCACATATACAGCCTTGATGTACTCCTTTTCCTATTTGGAACCAGTCTGTTGTTCCATGTCCAGTTTTAACTGTTACTCCTGACCTGTGTACAGATTTCTCAAGAAGCAGGTCAGGTGGCCTGGTATTCCCATCTCTTTCAGAATTTTCCACAGTTTATTGTGATCCACACAGTCAAAGGCTTTGTCACAGTCATTAAAGCAGAAGTAGATGTTTTTCTGGAACTCTCTTGCTTTTTAGATGATCTAGTAGATGTTGGTGATTTGATCTCTGGTTCCTCTGCCATTTCTAAAACCAGCTTGAACATTTGGAAGTACACAGCTTGCATATTGCTGAAGCCTGGCTTGGAGAATTTTGAGCATTAGTTTGCTATCATGTGAGATGAGTGCACTTGTGCAGTAGTTTGAGTGTTATCTGGTATTGCCTTTCTTTGCGATTGGAATGAAAACTGACCTTTTCCAGTCCTGTGACCACCGCTGCGTTTTCCAAACTTGCTTGCAAACTGAGTGCAGCACTTTCACAGCATCATATTTTAAGATTTGAAATAGCTCAACTGGAATTCCATCACCTCCACTGGCATTGTTTGTAGAGATGCTTCCTAAGGCCAACTGGACTTCACATTCCAGGATGTCTGGCTCTAGGTGAGTGATCACACCATCGTGATTATCTGGGTCATGAAGATCTTTTTTGTACAGTTTTTCTGTGTGTTCTTGCCACCTCTTCTTAATATCTTCTGCATCTGTTAGGTTCATGCCATTCCTGTCCTTTATTGAGCCCATCTTTGCATGAAATGTTCCCTTGGTATCTCTAATTTTCTTGAAGAGATCTCTAGTCTTTCCCATTCTATTGTTTTCCTGTATTTCTTTGAACTGATCACTGAGGAAGGCTTTCTTATCTCTCCCTGCTAGTCTTTGGAACTCTGCATTTAAATGGGTATATCTTTATTTTTCCCCTTTGTTTTTTGCTTCTATTCTTTTCAAGGCTATTTGTAAGGCCTCCTCAGAGAACCATTTTGTTTTTTTTGCATTTCTTTTTCTTGGGGATTGTCTTGCTCCCTGTCTATTGTATAATGTCATGAATCTCTGTTAATAGCTCATCAAGCGCTCTGTCTATAAGACCTAGTCCCTTAAATCTATTTCCCACTTCCACTGTGTAAGGGATTTGATTTAAAGTTATTAGTATTTCTATTCATTTTATTGGGCAAGGACTCAGTAAAATACGCATGGCATAGTCAAGGGAGGCAAATGAGGGAAGTTTTAGTGAGAAGCCTATGTACAGATATTTGGCCGAGAGAAAGATCCGTCAATGAGGAATGCTGGACTACTGTGGGGATGCCCTTGGGACTGATGGAGTGAAAGTGGTTGACTCATACTGAGCACACATATTGAGTTTAAGATGCTCATTGAAAATGAAATATTATTCAGCCTTAAAGAATAAACTCTTGCCATTTGTGGTAATATTAATGAACTTTGAGGACATTATGCTAAGTGAAATAAAGCAAACACAGAAAGATAAATACCTCATGCCCTCATGATTGACATGTAGAAAATAATCATAGAAACAGAGAGTAGAACTAGGGCAAGGAACTAGGGCAAAGGAAAATGGGAGAAGTTGGTAAAAATATACAAACTTTCTGTTATTCAGGATGAATAAGTTTTGAGCATCTAATGTACAACATTGTGGCTTTATTTAGTAATACTGTATTGTGTAGTTGAAATTTGCTAAGATCATGGAGCTAAAGTGTTCTCACCCACAAAAAGCAAAATATGGTAACTATGTGAGATGATGGATATGTAAGTAGCTTGATTGTTGTGCTTTCTTCACAGTGTATATATATATCAAAATATAAAATTGTTTATCTCAAATTATGAAATTTTTATTTGTCTATGATACCACAAGAAATCTGGAAAAAGTACAAGATACTCATCAATCCCAGAAAAAGAGATGGAGAGAAATTCGTGTTGCTCTCAGTCGAGAGAAATCTGTGTCATTAACACAAAAGCACTTGGGTAAAGAGGTGAAGAACAGTTCTGTGGATTCATAAGGTGTGTAGTCTTAGGTGTCATTTTATAACAGGACTAACTCTTTTAATTTTCAGGCTAGGTAACAACCCTCTGTTCCTTTGGTATGACAGCTCAACAATGTGAAATACTTATGGTCTCTGAAATAGTGAAGTAAAAGCTAGTTTTTACTTTTTTCTTTTCCCCATCCATAAAAACTATTATCTGTACTTGAAAGTACAATGTAAATTTTACAAGATTCTCAACAGTGGGTTTTGTCATTTTTTTATTCCTGAGAGGCTGATAAATGAAGGAAATGGGAGGGAGTCAGAGCCACTGAATAGCTAGACAGTTTACTGTCACTGCCTAAACTCATCTCCGATATGGAGTTATGAAAGAGACCTGATGAAAGAATAAGGATTTTACCGGAACATTTCAGAATTATATTAAAGTGAGATTTATATTGGTACTTAAGATGAAAATTAATGCTTATTCTGTTAGCTGCTGTGATGTGAGGAAATGTACAGTGCTGAGGCACGTTATCCTCCCAGCTGGAGCAAGTTGTATAAAGTATAGAAACGATAGAGAGATTGAAGGGGGTGGAGCAAGCAAAGAGATCTATGGTATTTTAAAGAAAAGAAGGAAAAGAGAAAAGCAAACATAAACAAAAGGTAGTGAGGGCCATCATGTAAATTTGGGAGGTAGGAACATTAAATCAAAAGAAAAATGTTACTAATTCCATATTTTAAAAAGCACAGGAAAATAAAAGTTGAACAAATAAGGATAAAATTGAAACCAATATGAACATATTCTGATTAATGTCTTCATTTTTATTTTCCTTTATTTAACATATATTTTTGAGTTAGAGCATGTGTTGTTTACTCTGAAATTGTGCTTACTTATTTTTAAACTCCTTTTATCAAAGTTTAATAATTTAATTGTACACTTTTCAATCCAAATACCAGCTTGATAAAACCTTTATTGAGTTTGCACACATTACTTCAGAGGATAGGCTTTTCAGTGTAGTGGGGAAAACATAGGCTTCACCCAGATTCAAAGTAAAATACTGGGTAGAAAATTCTGGAAAGTAGTGAGGGACAGGGACTCCTGGCCTGCTAGAGTCCATGGGGTCACAAGGAGTCAGACATGACTCAGCAACTGAACAACAATAGCAAAGTATTCACCCTCTCTTTGCCTCAGTTTCCTCAAATATAAATATAAATATAAATATAGAATGTAGTTGGTTACGGTATTTCTTATAACACACTATGACCCTGAGTATTACCAGGATTAAATCATAAAAACACCAGAATTAGAAAGCTAAATAGTATGTGGCTAATAATATTACCATTTATTGTTACCTTCTGCAGTGTATTAGTTTGTGCCTATGCATAGTTCTAACAACATTTACTAGATAACTGTTGTTGTTTTTTTTTTAATTAAGACATACCTAAAAGTTGCCAAAATCTTATGAAGTGTTTCCTTATTATTTTATTCTGCTTTCCCTGTGTCAGCAATTAATTCAGCTGTAGTATAATAGACAAAATCACAAAGTTAATGTTGATACAATACTATGAACCAATTTACAGGCCTAAAGAAATTTCATCAGATTTTCCACTAATGTCCTTTTCTGTTTTAGGATTCTATCCAGGATCCATATTACTTATAGTTTTATCTCCTTAATATCTTTCAAGCCTATACGATTTTCTTAACCTTTCCTTGTCTTTCATCATGTTGACACTTGAAGAGCAGTGATCAATAGTTTTGCTGAATGTCTCTGAATTTGAGTTTGCCTGATGATTTCTCATCACAGAAATGATGTTTAAAAAAATTTAAAAAAAGAAATGATGTTATGACTTTTTTGAAAGGATACCATAGAAATAATACTTTATCATTTTTAGTGAATCATATCAGGTGGTTCATAATAAGAGACGTTATTAAACTTGATAACATAGTCAAGGTGGCTTCTTCCATGGTTCTCCATAATAAAGTTACCATATTTTCCTTTGTACTTTACCAATATATTGGAAAGGTAGTTTGAGATTGTGAAATCCCGATTCTCTTCATACTTTTGTCTAATAGTTTTAGCACCCATAAGAGGATTTTGTCTTTAAAATTTACTACTGTGGTGTTTTCCTAATGGTATTTTGTTTTTATTTTCCTCTTGCCTTCTTTATCAGTTTTAATAGTACTATAAGAAAGGATAGCCTTTCATTCCCCATATATTAATTAATAGACTACTTTAACAATATTAATTTATTAATATTTTATTCTATAGTTGAAGTCTAACACTGTCATCTATTTTGCTGTTTAAATTTATTTTCCTGCTTTTGCTATTAGGGGATTCTTCAGTTTGATTGGCTTCTGTATTCTTTCAACAAGCCCTCGTTTTTGTTTTGTTTTGTTTTTTGAGCACTTCTTTATTTTCTGAGAATATAAAATATTCCAGCTCTTGTATTTCCTCTGTCCTGAAGTCACTCACTTCTCTAAATAGTCACAGCTCCTTTTATTAGGAATGGTGTTTAGAAGGCAAAGTGGAACACTGTGTATGCTGATTATGCTGTGTTCTGTATACATAAACACACAGATTTGTGTATTAAAATCATGAGTTTACAGTGCCATTTTATAGTAAATAACTCAGTATGAAGTTAAAAATCTGAGACAATTTTAACACATATCCACATAAATAGCCACTGGATACCCAGCCAATGTAGCAGTTGTGGGGAACTCTAGGACAGCTGCAAGATTGCATAAACACATATGTGAGAAAATAATCATAGGCATAGTAGAGGAGCATACTTCCCAATGGAATTGCAAACATAAGGAACAGAAAAGTGAAGGGGAAATCAAAAGGATCAAGAAGGAGCTAACCAAATTGAATAGGTCAATGTGATGAGAATGAATAAGAGTAGGACTAAAATTCAACTATAAAATATCAGAGAGACTGGTCTGGAAATAGAGGGAATTGGAGAAATGGAAATTGAAAGAAGCATTCCAGATAAATTCATTTCTGATCTCAAATTTCAATAAGGAAAATGAAAATTGGACCTGTGATGTTCTCAAAATACCAATAGGATGAGCAGAATATAGAAATGTCACATAATAGTTTTTCAATAGTAGTAATACTGAAATATGGAACATCAGGTCCAAAACCTACTTAAAGTTAGAGGTAAAGTAAAACCTGAGAATCCTTTAAATTGGGTCCAATAAGAAATGTGTAGCAATTAGGCTGATAGTTCAGTTTAGAATGTAATAAATGTATTTAAGTTTTACCACATTGTGACCAGAAATAAATGAGGTTAAGATAAGGTAGTAAATCATCATAGGTAAGAAGGTGCAAAGCATCTTCAGACAGAAGTGAATTGTAGGTGATGCAGGGAAGAGAAGGCATTTGAGACCAATGCTGCGAGTCAGCACTGTTACTTAACTCATTATTTGGATGGAAAAATATGTCCCTCTGTTGGTAACCCTTCTGGAAAATTCTTAGATGGGGTTATTTCTAATAATCAGGCCTGGAATAATAGAAACTGTGTGCTTTTGTGAATTTAATGTGTTCAAAAGACTAGTCTCAAGACATGTCCCCACACAGGTTGTGGATGACACAATGTTGGTTCCTCGAGACGTCCAAGTTCTTTAACCACTGGGAACTGTGAATATATTACTGAACATTACAAAAGGGAATGTGGATATGTGACTAAGATTGTAAATCCTGAGATGAGTTTGTCCAGTTTGGTCTAATCTAATCATACGAGTCCTTAAAATCTAAGAAGATGATAAATGAGAAGGATTTGACCTGAAACTGCTGGCTTTAAAGAATGATGAAAGGGGTGCACAAACCAAAAGATGAAGTGATTTACAGCCTTATAAATCATATATACTCCAATAAAATTTTTAAAAAAAGAGTTGGAGTTGACCCACAGTTAACAGACAGTAAGTAACAGAGCCTTTGCTTCTACAATGATAAGAAACAATACAAACTGAGTCTGAGAGCAGATTCTACCAGAGAGCTTCCTGTAAGGAATACAGCAACCTGATATTTTGATCTTAGTCCAGTGAGTCCTGTGTTAGATCTCTGACCTATAAAATTGCAAGATACTAGAATCATGTTGTTTCAAGTCACAAAGCTGTGGTACTTTGTTACAGAAGAAATAGAAATTAATGCATTGGGTTTTGCCTTAACTCTGTACACAAAGAGAAGCTTGAGAAAGTTCAGTCAGTTGAAATGATTCAATTGAAAGCAGAGTTATACTAAAATGGTAAAATAGAAATGAATCTTTGCTGGGTACTGAATATTAAATGTTTAGCACCTTAAAATATTATCATACATAGCCACATTAATAACCTTATGAGATAAGTACCATTTTGTTAATTCTCTACATGTAGAAACTGATGCTTAGTTGAAGTTGAATAATGTTCTGAAGAAAACATAATTATGAAAGAGTGAGGTTTCAGTTTACAGATAATGTGGGGCAGCTTTCAAAGCTGTGTCCAAATGAGGCCATGTTTCTTAAAAACATCTTTTCTGTGTCGAGTCCTGTGATATGTGCTTTACATCCATGGTCTTAATTGCTACTTAAATAATTTTTCAAAGATAAGCTATAAGGGAACACCATAAAGAAAGGAAAACATCATTCATTAGAACAGTTTTTTAAAAAGGTGAAATTGGAACAAATACCAAGCCTAGAGCAAGAGGTGAGGAATAGTATTTAAGTTGCTTGAGAATAGAAGGAAAGCAGCAAGAAGTTCAAAAAGAGCATTTGTGCTTAGTAGTTTACTATCAAAAATATAAGAAACACTATGAATTATGTTTTGCATATGATGCACAATGTCTATTCAATTATGCAAGATTTATAACATCAGCATTGTTTTTTGATGTAATATTTATGTTGGCTAATTTGCCGCATCTGAACATACTGATAAGATATGGTTGTTCATTAATGAACAATATATGGAACTTCACTACACTTAAAGAAAGCTTTAAAAGAAGGTTATCAGATATGTAGCTAAGGGAGGTTTTGTCTCATATTTATAATTTTAGAAATATAGATTATAAATTGTCATCTATTAAATATTTATATACAATGTGTAACCTATGTAGTTTTTTAATATATATTCATGAAATACAACCTAAAGGTAACTTTAAAGAAACAGTTGTAAGAACACAAGCAACATTTGCTACTTAGAGCAAGTAGCTCACAATGAACTTAAAATTCTAGCTAAATTTTGACTTTCTCATCTAAAGAAGTGAGACAATTTTGCTCAATTTCCTTTCACTTTTTCCCTAGTTTTGTCACCAGAATGAAGTATTGGCATTTGCATGCTCCATTTATTCTGTGAAGTATAGTAATATGCTGTACTATTTTGACCTTTTTGAAAGTCTGAAATTTAATTAGTTGACTATTTTCCACTAGTCATCATCTCAACCTCATTGAGTTGTGAGAAAGGATAGACTAGCCATAAAAATGTGTGAAAAATGATTAAGGATTTCACATTTCATATGCATTTAATCCTGTGATCCTCTCAGTTCTGTTTCAGAAATCTCAGATGTATATCTAACATTTGATCATATTGAACTCATGATAAAACAGCAAAGTACTCATTACAGCATACATATTATGATGCTTAAAAAATTTAGCTCATTTTCACATATCTTGGAAATGATGTCTTTTCAAAGTGAATATATAGCATAATAGAGAGAAAAAAGATACTTTATTTGTAGGGAAATTATTTATTATTTTTATATCTAAAGATTGTGCTGAACTGAAGGACAGTAAATGAAGAAGTGCCATAAATTACATGAAATAAATAGCTACTCTAGCCCATGCCTCCTTTTAAAAAATGATCTGCTGCTAGTCTTAAATACATTTCTCTGAATCTATATTTATAATTAGGATAGAAATCTGTTCTTCAACAAAACAATGAAACATGTAAGCATTGCTTTTTTGAAATGATGTGTGGATAATAGGAATTTGATATCCAGATGTTCAAGCTGGATTTAGAAAAAGCAGAGGAACAAGAGATCAAATTGTCAATATTTGTTGGATCATAGAGAAAGTAAGGGAATTTCAGAAAAAAAAAAAAAAAATCTACTTCTGCTTTATTGACTACACCAAAGCCTTTGACTGTGTGGACCACAATGAACTGTGGAAAATTCTTTAAAAAAATGGGGATACTAGACCACCTTACCTGCCTCCTGAGAAATCTGTATGCAGATTCAAGAAATAATAGTTAGAGCTTTACATAGAACAACTGTTTCAAAATTGAGAAGAGATGATAAGGCTGTCACTCTCCTTATTTAACATGTGCAGAGTGCATCATGTGAAATGCCTAACTAAATGAACCACAGTCTGGAATTGAGATTTCCAGAGGAAATATCAACAACTTCAGATATAGAGATGATACCAGTCTAATATCAGAAAATGAAGAGGACTAAAGATCCTGTTGATGAAGGTGAAAGAGAAGAATGAAAAAGCTAACTTAAAACTCACCATTCAAAAACTAAGATCAAGGCATCTGGTACTATCACTTCATGGCAAATAGAAAGAGAACAAGTGGAAACAGTGACAGCTTTTATTTTCTTGGGCTCCAGAATCACTATGGGTGGTGACTGCAGCCATGGAATTAAAAGACACTTGCTCCCTGAAAGGAAAGCTGTGATAAACTTAGACAGTGTATTAAAAAACAGACATCACTTTGCTGAGATAGATCACTGTATTCAAAGCTATGGTTTTTCTGGTAGTCATGTATGGATTTAAGTTGGACCATAAAGAAGGCTGAGCACCAAATAATTGATGCTTTTGACTGTGGTGCTGGAGAAGACTTTTGAGAGTCCGTTGTACAGCAAGGAGATCAAACCAGTCAATCTTAAAGGAAACTGACCTTAAATATTCATTGGAAGAACTGCTGCTGAAGCTGAATCTCCAACACTTTGGCCACCTGATGTAAAGAGCCAACTCATTGGAAAAGACTCTGATGCTGGGAAAGACTGAGGGCAGAAAGAGAAGGGAATGGCAGAGGATGAGATGGTTGAATGGCATCAACCCAATGGACATGAGTTTGAGCAAATTCTGGGAGATGGTGAAGGACAGGGAAGCCTGACATGCTTCAGTCTATGGTGTTGCAAAGAGTTGGATACGACTTAGCAACTGAACAACAATAAAAATATAGTATTTCATACATAAGTGCATTTATGTCTAGTTGGTTTTCCTATCCTAGAAATAGCTTTCTCATATGTATTGTGTTTATCATAATGATATATTTCTTTTCTTCTCCTTTTTTTTTTTTTTTTTTTTTGGTGGCGGTGGGAGGTGGGGGCTTCCCTGCTGGCTCAGATGTTAAAGAATCTGCACACAATGTGGGAGACCTGGGTTCAATCCCTGGGTTGGTAAGATCCCCTGAAGAATGGAATGGCAACTGTCTCTAGTATTGTTACCTGGGGAATCCCCATGGACAGAGGAGCCTGGCAGGGAGTGACAGAGAATGAGATGGTTGGATGGCATCAACCCAATGGACATGAGTTTGAGCAAATTCTGGGAGATGGTGAAGGACAGGCAAGCCTGGCATGCTTCAGTCCATGAAGTCGCAAAGAGTTGGACATGACTGAGCAACTAACACACACACAATGTGATACTAACAGTTTTACTGTTCTTATCCAAGGAAGATCTTTAGAGAAAAGGGATAATTTTTCTCTGTTACTTTGTAGTGATCATATGTTTGTGATTTTTTAGCAAATATAGATTACCTTTAAATATTACTACTTAGAATGTTCTACAGTGGCATATTAAACTTACTAAGATTTTTAAGTCTATGGGATAATTTTCAATATGCTGTTTGCATATTGAGGATGCTGCATTTGCCATCACCATGACTTGTTTGTTATGGGAAAAGCAAATAAAGAAACAAAACAACACAAACCTGGGAGACAGTGTTATTGTATCGCTAATTTGGGAAGCGTGCTTAAAGTAAAAAAGAATTTTCTTTTTATATCTTCATAATTTCACCTTCCCCAACAGTTTCATTGGTTCTCAGAGCTCTGCTGCCCATAGCTAACCTCATTCCTCTGTGCCACTAAATCAAATACTAATTAGACTCTTTCCCCCAAAACGACATATTTTAAAATAATTCTGCTTCACTTAAGCACTTTGTAAGAATGGGAACACTTTAATTAAGCCAAGTGAGCAGGCTTTGAATTGTTACAAAGTAATTCACACCAAGGGAATAGTTATAAACAGTATAATAATTCAAGTCCATGAATATATTTTTATTATTACAAAGTGATATCTTAGAAACTCTCATTTGTTTGCTAAATCACATGAGGATGCATTATATTTTATAATATAAACTTCCCCAGAAGAAATGATTCTGTGAAATATAGAAGCCATGGCCCAAGAAGGATTCACTTGATGCCAAATTTTTAATCTTCCCTAAAAACAGTCAGTGTGATTCTATTGGCTTCTCAGTTGCAGTTGCAGAACATATGAGGAAAAAAAAAGAAAGAAAGTTCTTTATGTATATTTTGATTTTTTTCTTCAAATTTAAAATATTACTGTATTCAGTTTATTAACTATTCCACATTTGAAAAGTTACTTACCAGCCGTTTGGAATGTCTAGTTTCATTGTTAATGATGTTAACAAAAATCTGTCTTCTAGAGCCTAGGTTGAGACAATTATGAGTGGTTGATAAAATGTATGGAAATGAAAATTATATTATTGTTTTTTATGGCAAGTGTGTATTTTATTTATTATAATATTTGTGAATTTAATATCATTTGTGATTTCCCTAATACAGCTTAGAACATCTCATGGATGATCACATTTTTTTAACATATTTTTGCCTAAAATCACATTCCAAGTGGTACTCAAGATGATCTTACATTTTTCCCCTTTCACTAAGATTCTTCCTAAGTAGTCAGAGTTGAGGTGGAAGCATAGACAATATATTCTCCAAAACAAATTCCAGAGGTTACCTTTTATTATTATTCATTATTTATGTCTTTTGCATTCCAGTCCCCTGTAATGAAAAGGACATTTTTGGGTGTTAGTTCTAGAAAGTCTTGTAGGTCTTCATAGAAGCATTCAACTTCAGCTTCTTTAGTGTTACCGATCTGGGCACAGACTTAGATTACTGTGATATTGAATGGTTTGCCTTGGAAAAAAACAGGTTATTCTGTTGTTCTTGAGATTGCATCCAAGTACTGCATTTCAGACCCTTGATCACTATGATGGCTACTCCATTTCTTCTAAGGGATTCTTGCCCTTAGATACAGTAGTAGATATAGTAGTAGATATAATGGTCATCTGAGTTAAATTCACCCATTCCAGTCCATTTTAGTTCACTGATTCCTAAAATGTCATTGTTCACTCTTGCAATCTCCTGTTTGACCACTTCCAATATACCTTGATTCATGGACCAACATTGCAGGTTCCTATGCAATACTGCTCTTTACAGCATCAGACCTTGCTTCCATCACCAGTCACATCCACAACTGGGTGTTGTTTTCGCTTTGACTCCATCTCTTCGTTCTTTCTGGAGTTATTTCTCCACTGATCTCCAGTAGCATATTGGGCACCTACAGACCCGGGAAGTTCATCTTTCAGTGTCCAATCTTTTTCCTTTTCATACTGTTCATGGGGTTCTTAGTGCAAGAATACTGAAGTGATTTGCCATTCCCTTCTCCCAGTGGACCACGTTTTGTCAGAACTCTCCACCATGACCCATTCTTCTTGGGTGGCTTTACAGGGCATGACTCATAGTTCACTGAGTTAGACAAGGCTGTGGTCCATATGATCACTTTGATTTTTATTTAAGTTTTCTGTGATTGTGGTTTTAATTCTATCTGTCCTCTGATGGGGAGGGATAAGAGGCTTATGGAAGCTTCTTGATGGGAGAGACTGACTGAGGGGGAGACTGGGACTTATTCTGATGGGTTGGGGCCATGCTCAGTAAATCTTTAATACAATTTTCTATTGATAGGTGAGGCTGTGTTCCCTCCCTGTTATTTGGCCTCAGGCCAAACTATGGTGGAGGTAATGAAGGTAATGGTGACCTCCTTCAAAATGTCCCATGCAGGCACTGCTGCATGCAGTGCCCCCAACCCTGCAGCAGGCCACTGCCGACCCACACCTCTGCCGGACACTCATGGGCAAGTCTGGGTCAGTCTCTTGTGGGGTCACTGCTCCTTTCCACTGGGTGCTGGTGCACACAAGAGTCTGTTTTTCCCCAGTCCTGTGTAAGTTCTGATAGCTCTATGCTGGGATTAGTGGCAACTTCCTCCAAGAGGGCTTATGTCATACCTAGGTCTACTTCACCCAGAGCCCCTGCAGCAGCCCATTGCTGACCTGTACCTCCATAGGAGACACTCAAACACAGTTCTGTCTCAGTCTCTGTGGGCTCTCTGGGTCCTGGTGTGCACAAGGTCTGTTGGAGCCCTCTGAGCGTCTCTGTCGGCTATGGGGTTTGATACTAAACATAATCTTGCCCCTCCTACTGTCGTGCTGGGGTTTCTCCTTTGCCCTTGGACATGGGTTATCTCCTCAAATTCATTCTAGAACTGTGTGGCCACTGCCCAGCACCTACCATCTTGCTGGGGCTTTTCTGCTCTTGGATGTGGGATATCTCCTTCATTATAGGGGACTGCAATGCAAAAGTAGGAAGTCAATAAATACCTGGAGTAACAGGCAAATTTGGCCTTTGAGTACAGAATGAAGCAGGGCAAAGGCTAACAGAGCCTTGCCAAGAGAACACACTGGTCATAGCAAACACCCTCTTCCAACAACACAAGAGAAGACTCTACACATGAACATCACCAGATGCTCAATACTGATATCAGATTTATTTTATTATTTTCAGCCAAAGATGGAGAATCTCAATACAGTCAGCAAAAAAAAAAAAAAAAAAAGACCGGGAGCTGACTGTGGCTCAGATCATGAACACCTTATTGCTAAATTCAGACGTAAATTAAAGAAAGTAGGGAAAACCACTAAATCTTTCAGATTTGACCTAAATCAAATGCCTTTTGATTATACAGTGGAAGTGAGAAATAGATTCAAGGGATTATATCTAATAGACAGAATGCCTGAAGAACTATGGATGGAGATTTGTGGCATTGTACAAGAGGCAGGGATCAAGACCATCCCCAAGAAAAAGAAATACAAAAAGGCAAAATGTTTGTCTAAGAAGGCCTTACAAATAGATGGAGAAAAGGAAAGTTATATCCATTTGAATGCACAGTTCCAAAGAAAGCAAGAGAGATAAGAAGAAAACCCTAAAGACTCTATCAGAAAACTACTAGAGCTAATCAATGAATATAGTAAAGTTGCAGGATATAAAATTAACACACAGAAATCCCTTGCATTCCTATACACTAACAATGAGAAAACAGAAAGAGAAACTAAGGAAACAATACCATTCACCATTGCAACAAAAAGAATAAAATACTTAGGAGTACATCTACCTAAAGAAACAAAAGACCTATACATAGAAAACTATAAAACACTGATGAAAGAAATCAAAGAGGACACAAACAGATGGAGAAACATACCGTGTTCATGGATTGGAAGAATCAATATTGTCAAAATGGCTATACTACTCAAAGCAATCTATAGATTCAATGCAATCCCTATTAAGCTACCAACGGTATTTTTCACAGAACTAGAACAAATAATTTCACAATTTGTATGGAAATACAAAAAACCTTGAATAGCCAAAGTAATCTTGAGAAAGAAGAATGGAACTGGAGGAATCAACCTGCCTGACTTCAGACACTACTACAAAGCCACAGTCATCAAGACAGTATGATACTGGCACAAAGACAGAAATATAGATCAATAGAAAGCCCAGAGATAAATCCACGGATGTATGGACACCCTATCTTCGACAAAGGAAACAAGAATATACAATGGAAAAAAGACAACCTCTTTAACAAGTGGTGCTGGGAAAACTGGTCAACCACTTGTAAAAGAATGAAACTAGAACACTTTCTAATACCATACACAAAAATAAACTCAAAATGGATTAAAGATCTAAATGTAAGACCAGAAACTGTAAAATTCCTAGAGGAGAACATAGGCAAAACACTCTCCGACATGAATCACAGAAAGATCCTCTATGACCCACCTCCCAGAATATTGGAAATAAAAGCAAAAATAAACAAATGGGACCTAATGAAACTTAAAATCTTTTGCACAATGAAGGAAACTATAAGTAAGGTGAAAAGACAGCCCTCAGATTGGGAGAAAATAATAGCAAATGAAGCAACAGACAAAGGATTAATCTCAAAAATATACAAGCAATTCCTGAAGCTCAATTCCAGAAAAATAAAGGACCCAATCAAAAAATGGGCCAAAGAACTAAACAGACATTTCTCCAAGGAAGACATGCAGATGGCTAACAAACACATGAAAAGATGCTCAACATCACTCATGATCAGAGAAATGCAAATCAAAACCACAATGAGGTACCATTACATGCCAGTCAGGATGGCTGCTATCCAAAAGTCTACAAGCAATAAACACTGGAGAGGGTGTGGAGAAAAGGGAACCCTCTTACACTGTTGGTGGGAATGCAAGCTAGTACAGCCACTATGGAGAACAGTGTGGAGATTTCTTAAAAAACTGGAAATAGAACTGCCATATGACCCAGCAATCCTACTTCTGGGCATACACACCAAGGAAACCAGATCTGAAAGAGACACGTGCACCCCAATGTTCATCGCAGCACTGTTTATAATAGCCAGGACATGGAAGCAACCTAGATGCCCATCAGCAGACAAATGGATAAGGAAGCTGTGGTACATATACACCATGGAATATTACTCAGCCATTAAAAAGAATTCATTTGAATCAGTTCTAATGAGATGTATGAAACTGGAGCCCATCATACAGAGTGAAGTAAGCCAGAAAGATAAACATTACAGCATACTAACACATGTATATGGAATTTAGAAAGATGGTAATGATAACCCTATATGCAAAACAGAAAAAGAGACACAGATGTACAGAACAGACTTCTGGACTCTGTGGGAGAAGGCAAGGGTGGGATGTTTCGAGAGAACAGCATGTGTATTATCTATAATGAAACAGATCATCAGCCAAGGTGGGATGCATTAGACAAGTGCTCGGGCCTGGTGCACTGGGAAGACCCAGAGGAATCGGGTGGAGAGGGAGGTGGGAGGGGGGATCAGGATGGGGAATACATGTAACTCCATGGCTGATTCATGTCAATGTATGACAAAACCCACTGCAATGTTGTGAAGCAATTAGCCACCAACTAATAAAAATAAATGAAAAAAAAAAAAAAAAAAGAAAGAAAGCCTTCCTCAGAGATCAATGCAAAGAAGTAGAGAAAGACAGTAGAATGGGAAAGACTATAGATTTCTTCAAGAAAATTAGAGATACCAAGGGAACATTTCATGCAAAGATGGGCACAATAAAGGACGGAAATGGTGTGGACATAACAGAAGCAGAAGATAGTAAGAAGAGGTGGCATGAATACACAGAAGAACTGTACAAAAAAGATCCTCATCACCCAGATAATCACAATGGTGTGATCACTCACCTTGAGCAAGACATCCTGGAATGCAAAGTCAAGTGAGCTTTAGGAAGCGTCACTATGAACAATACTAGTGGGCATCTTGGAATTCCAGTTGAGCTCTTTTAAATCCTAAAAAAAATGATGCTGTTAAATTACTGCACTCAATATGCCAGAAAGTTCAGAAAACTCAGCAATGACCACAGAACTGGAAAAAGTCAGTTTTCATTCCAATCCCAAAGAAAGGCAATGCCAAAGAATATTCAAACTACTGCACAATTGCACTCATCTAACATGCTAGTATGGTAATGCTCAAACTTCTCCAAGTCAGGCTTCAACAGTACATGAACTGTGAGCTTTCAGATGTTCAAACTGGTTTTAGGAAAGACAGAGGAACCAGAGATCAAATTGCCAACATCCGTTGGATCATCAAAAACAGCAAGAGTTCCAGAAAAGCATCTACTTTTGCTTTACTGACTATGCCAAAGCTTCTGACTGTGTGGATCGGACCAAACTGTGGAAAATTCTTAAAGAAATGGGAATACCAGACCACCTGGCCTCCCTCTTGAGAAATCTGTATGCAGGTCAGAAAGCAAAAGTTAGAAATGGATATGTAACGACAGACTGGTTCCAAATCGGGAAAGTAGTATATATTGTTACCCTGCTTATTTAACTCCTATTCAGAGTACATCATGAGAAATGCTGGACTGGATGAAGCACAAGCTGAAATCAAGATTGCTGGGAGAAATATCAATAATCTCAGATATGCAGATAACACCACACTTATGGTGGAAAGAGAATTAGAACTAAAGAGCCTCTTGATGAAAATGAAAGAGGAGAGTGAAAAAGTTGGCTTACAGCTCAACATTCAGAAAACTAAGATCATGGCATCTAGTCCCATCAATTCAAGGCAAATAGATGGGGAAACAATGGAAACAGTGTGAGACTTTATATTTTTGGGCTCCAAAATCACTGCAGATGGTGACTGCAGGTACAAAATTAAAAGACACTTGCTCCTTGGAAGAAAAGTTTTGACCAAGCTCGACAGCATATTAAAAAGCAGAGACAGTACTTTGCCAACAGAGGTCCATCTGATCAAAGCTTTGCTTTCTTTCTTTTTTTTTTTTTTTTTAAGTAGTCATGTGTGGATGTGAGAGTTGGACTATAAAGAAAGCTGAGCACTGAAAAAATGATACTTTCAAACTGTGGTGTTGGAGAAGATTCTTGAGAGTCCCTTGGACTGCAAGGAGATCCAACCAGTTCATCCTAAAGGAGATCAGTCCTATATATTCACTGGAAGGACTGATGTTGAAGGTGAAACTCCAATACTTTGGCCACTTGATGCAAAGAACCAACTCATTGGAAAATACCCTGGTTCTGGGAAAGATTGAAGGTGGGAAGAAAAGGGGGCGACAGAGGATAAAACGGCTGGATAGCACCACCAACTCAATGGACATGAGTTTGAGTAGGCTCTGTAAGTTGTTGATGAACAGGGAAACCTGGCATGCTACAGTCCATGGGGTCACAAAGAGTCGGACACAGTTGAACTGAACTTAACTGATTTGACATTTTGGAGAATAATTATTTAGGAACAATTTTATATTAACTAAACTTCTCTTTTATTAGGTAGACACAGTGCTATGACAGTGCTAGAACCTAAATAAAAATTTGCTGCTTGGTTAATTGTTTTAGAACAGAGTATTATGATGATCACCAACATGTCTGATTATTTTTTTTTTGCATTTTTTAATCTCCTTGAGATTATAGGAGATGTGTTGTTGGTTTAGTTGCTAAATCATGTCTGATTATTGCGACCTCATGGACTGCAATCCACCAGCTCCTCTGTTCATAGGAGGCGTAGTGAATTGTGTTTTAAGAACAATTTAATTTGTTTTAACTTCATGTTGAAACATTTAGCACCTGAGAGCCAACTGGTGATTTTCCACTTTCTTTTTCTTAGGATACCATGATAATCGCGACATATATCAATATCAATATCCAAAAACTTGCAGTGTTTTTGAATGAGAAGTCACTGGAAGGTCATTCTCTTAGAGAATTGCCCAGACTACAGTGAAAAATGTATCTTGGTTTTTGTAAGTCACTTATTTTTGTATTGTTACTGAAGGACTCAAGGATAACTTATTTTAGTCTGAGTAATGGCAACGCTGGTTTCTCGGTGGAACATTTGTCAGCGGTACAAATAGAAGGTTTGTGTGTGCATGAGTGTGTGTGCATGCTGAACAAGCATAAGTAATGTGATCTAAAGAGCTGTCGGTGAGCAAATTGAATGACACCATTGTGTGAATGAGAAAACCAAAATGGAGATTACAGATGACATTTTGGGTGTGAAGAACTTCCATAAAAACCAAAGCTACTGATGTCAGAAATCCCCTCTTATGATATTTTCCCAGGTGCTTCAGATTTTATGTAAATATGGCTTGTTGAACTTTACCAGAGCTGTTTACAAAAGCACCTCATATTCTGTGTTTCCAAATCCTAACTCATCATTTCTTTCTCAGAAGATTAATTGGTATTCTATAATGTTATTTCATTTGGCTGTCCATCACTTTCACAGTCATTTAATCTGGAAACCAAGAGGTAACTGATTTCTTTTTCTCCCCTTACCCATTCATCCAGAGACAAATCTTAACAGATTCCAATTCCTTAACATAGTCCAGCTGTTCTCTTGCTAAACTGCTCTTGTGCTACTTCATTGTTTCTTTCTTGATATAACCAATTAACTAGCTTTCTTATATCCATTTAACCTTTAACCAAGCCCCTACAAATTTCCTCAGAGAAGTATTTCTAAATTGTGAATCTGATCCTGTTACTTCCATTTTTGAAATCTTCCATGATTCTCATACTTTCTATGAGAATTTTTGATGATATCCTACACCTGTAAGATACTTAAAAAAAAAAAAATTAGTTTGAAAAAATGAGTTTAGGAGTCACTTACGTTTGGTAATGAAAGAAAAATATAGATGTATCAAACAACTTAAAAAATACTTGATTAATCTTGTTTAATTGGTATTTTTCAAGTTTATTCAGGAGTGCTGCTGCTGTTGCCAAGGCGATTCAGTCGTGTCCGACTCTGTGCGACCCCATAGATGGCAGCCCACCAGGCTCCGCCATTGCTGGGATTCTCTAGGCAAGAACTCTGGAGTGGGTTGCCATTTCCTTCTCCAATGCATGAAAGTGAAAAGAGAAAGTGAAGTCTCTCAGTCGTGTCCGACTCTTCGCGACCCCATGGATTGCAGCCTACCAGGCTCCTCCTTCCATGGGTTTCTCCATGTAAGAGCACTGGAGTGGGCTGCCATTGCCTTCTCTTACTCAAGAGTGAACCCATTTTATTCATTTATAATATCTTTTAACACCTTGCAGATCTGATTTTCCAGATGGACCCCAGGATAAACATCAATTTCTTAACTTGTCATTCTAGCCCCTATTGCTTCTCCAGACCTATCTCTAAGGCTTTAATTTTATGCTCTGGGAATTACAAAATGCTCTAGTCATGGCACAGTCCTGGTTATTTCTCACCTTCTTCTGTTTGCTTTTGAGGTGTATCTAGAATGCCTACCCTACCAAAACATATATTCTTAATTGCTATTAAATCTTTATTTTCAGCTCAGCTATAAACTACTCAGAGAAGCTCTTCTTTATATTTACCCATTTCTGGCATTATGATTTTGGTAATAAATACTAATTACCTAAGCATGTGTCTTTATAAACTTCTGAGAGTAAGGGTCATCTCTTTTTTTCTTGCATTTCAGTGCCTGAGAGATATTTTGTATTCAATAAATATTTATAGAATGAATGAACAAAGAATATATAAACATACTGTATTAAATTATATCAATGACCATTTATTATACATCAATGTGAATAGTCTTAAAATGAATTGTAAGTCATTTCATTCCAGGCTCTCTGTTTTGAACTTGATCAACTTTTCTAAAGATCCAAATCAATATGATAAATTTTCCATAGTGCACTCACAATATATAAATTTCTTATGACTAGTTAGAATTATAATCCTCAGCTGTCTGCAGGTTTTTTTTGTGTTTTTGCTTTAATCATCTTTATTAAATGTATTTTTAACAAACAGGGTTGGGGAATTTAGGTTGAATATAAAAAGTGGTTGAGATGATAAAGAATATGCTTTCCATGGAGGAGACCCGGGTTCTATCCCTGGGTCAGGAGGATCCCCCGGAGAAGGGAATGACAACCGTCTCCAGTATTCTTGCCTGGAAAATGCCATGGATGGAGGAGCCTGGTGGGCTACAGTCCATGGGGTCACAAAGAATCAGACATGCCTGAGCAACTAACACAAACAGTAAAAGCTGCTGTGATGTCCTGTGTTTAATTGCTCAGTCATGTCCACTTCTTTGCATCCCATGGACTGTAGCCCACCAGGCTCCTCTGTCAATGGGGCTTTTCCGTGGAAGAATACTGATGTGAGTTGCCATGCCCTCCTCCAGGGGATCTTCCCAAACCGGGGATGGAACCCAGGTCTCCCACATTACAGGCAGATTCTTTACCGTCTGAGTCAACAGGGAAGCCCTGAACTAAATTTGTCATAGTCTAGAAAGTTATCAGAGTATGTTTAAATGGATTACATGAGTTTCCTTTTGTGAGGGAGGCTTCCTGTCAGAATTTTGGGCCACTTGTAGATTTTGCCTTACTGCTTTTGCTTCTATTTTCCCAGATGACAAGATGCAGTTATTTCTCCTGTGGACTCCTTAACTTTTGTATCTTGCCTTGATGCTGTGCCTCCGTCTCCAGCTTCTTCTGACTCCTTTTAACCAGATTTATTCTGCATTTAAGTAACATTTCTATGAAATCCCAGAATCTGGATTTGTAGAAACTGTCCCTGAAAGTGGCCCTTGACTCTTGCTCTTTGCTTAAGTGCTACACCCTTCAGAACCTATCCTTTTTTCTTTCTCATTCCATCATGACCAGTTTTCTTCCTTTTTACTGTTTCTCCTAGCACAACATCATTCTTGCAATCACCTATATAAGAAAAATCTGATTTTCTTAAGTCTTCTTTTTCTACCTAAAAACTCAAGTTTATATTGCTTCTATCTTTGCATTATGGATAGAATCTTCAGCCTCCAGTATATATTTTTTTAATCACTAGCTTTTTTGTAGGCTGTACAACAGAATCCACACCCCCCACATATCAGTTGGTTTTATTTTTCAGTATCTTGTACAAACTGACAGTTTTACTACACTAAATCTAAAATCATAATTTTCAGTAGCAGTCTAATGATATTTTAACTGCTTCATAGCTATAATCTTATATAAAATAACTAAGGAAATAAATTTAAAACACCTCATTCTGCCTTGTAATAATATGCTTTGCCCTGAGTAATCTTAATTGGTTTACTGGAATTTATTTTTCTCAAAATTAGACAGTATAAGACTGTTATTTCAAGTTGGGAATTAGGTTATTATGGCTATGATATAAATCTTTGGTTTTTAATGAATAATCTGTTTTTGTGCTGAAGAAGACAAAAACATATCCTTATAATACATTCTAAAATTATATCTCTCTATTTTTCTATATATTGTGCACTTCTTCATAACTGTCATAGATTGGCTGTGCTTTAATTCCTTATCTGTATCTTTCTTTTCTTTATCATTTTTTTCATTATCATTTTTTTTAGTGAACTACTTATCACAACTTTGTTGAAAGAAAATAACTATTGATAATTGTCTGAAGGTTATGTCGTCTATTCATTCTTACCTTTAAGCCTGTTTCTGATTAAGTAAATCCACAAAAGAATGTTATGTCTAGACCGTATTGTTTTGGTTCACCAAGTTAGGACTGCCAAGCCAGATCACAATTTTGCTGAGATACAGATTTTTTCATCTCTTGAGGGGACTATTCAGGATTTGAGGTGCAGAATCTTAGATTGGTTACTCTGTCCATAGCAGTAAGAGAGAAGGGTACAGTACACAAATACAGGGTTATAATTCTCTGTATGTATGTTGTTTTGAACCTGGTTTTAAAACACTCTAGAAAGTTTTTAAATAAAAATTTTCTGTGATATTATGGCATGTATTTATATTGAGCTATAATATTATGTAAAAGTTGGTACTATAATTATACGGTGTCTTTAAAAATCTAACTTACTGAGAACTTCCCAGATGGCTCAGCAGTAAAGAATCTGCCTGCAATGCAGAAGATGTGGGTTCAATCCTTGGATCAGGAAAGTCCCTTGAGGAAAGAAAAGGCAACCCACTCCAGTAATTTTCCCTGAAAAATCCCATGGACAGAGGAACCTGGCAGGCTACAGTCCATGGGGTTGTAAAGAATCAAACACAACTTAGTGACTAAAATAACAACCAGGGAAACAAATAATTATAGATTTTATGTATATTCTAACTGCAAGGGATTGGTATACCTCTTTATGGAGAAAAAGACAAGTTTGAAACACATAGGCCATCAAGAAGGGCAAGATGAAAATTTTAGACATGAGCTAAAGCCTCTATTTGTAGGTAGCATTTCTTTTTCCTCAGGGAAGCCTTCATTCTACTTATAAAGACTTTGAATTCATTGAATCAGGCCCATTCAGATTATCTAAAATAATCTAACTTACTTAAAGTTAATTGTTTATGGACTTTTATCACATTATATCTACTACTGTAGGCAAGAATCCCTTAGAAGAAATTTAGTAGTCCTCATAATGAATATAAGATTCCAAAATGCAGTACTTGGGTACAGTTTCAAAAACGACAGAATGATCTTGGTTCATTTCCAAGGCAAACCATTCAATATCACAGTAATCCAAGTCTATGCTTCAAACACTAATGCCAAAGAAGCTGAAGTTGAACTATTCTATGAAGACTTACAAGACCTTCTATAAATAAAACAAACAAACAAAAAAGATGTTTCATCAGTGGTGACTGAAATGCAAAAGTTGAAAGTCAGGAGATACATAGAGTAAGAAGAAAGTTTGGCCCTGGAGTACAAAATGAAGCAGGGCAAAGGCTAACAGCTTTGCCAAGAGAACACACTGGTCATAGCAAACACCCTCTTCCAACAACACAAGAAATGACTACACATGGACATCACCAGACTGACAATACTGAAATCAATTGATTATATTCTTTGCAATTGAAGATGAAGAAGTTTTATACAGTGAGAAAAAACAAGACTGGGAGGTGACTGTGGCTCAGATCATGAACTCCTTATTGTAAAATTCAGACTTAAATTGAAGAAAGTAGGGAAAATCAAGGATAACCTATAATAAATCCCTTATGATTATATAGCAGAAGTGACAAATAGATTTGAGGGGTTAAGTCTGATAGAATGCCTGAATAACAACAGATGGAGATTCACAACATTGTACAGGAGGTGGTGATCAAAACGATCCCCAATAAGAGGAAATGCAAAAAAGGCAAAATGGTTTCTGAGGAGACCTTACAAATAGATGTGTAAAGAGAAGCAAAAGGCAAAGGAGAAAAGGAAACATATACCCATCTAGATGCAGAGTTCCAAAGAATAGCAAGAAGAGACAAGAAAGCTTTCCTAAGAGACCAAAAGAAAAACAATATAATGGGAAAGATGAGAGCTCTCTTCAAAATAATTAGAGACACTAAGGGAATATTTCATGCAAAGATGGGCACAATAAAGGACAGACATGGTATGGACCTAACAGAAGCAGAAGATATTAAGAAGAGGTGGCAAGAATACACAGAAGAACTGTAAAATAGATCTTAATGACCCAGATAACCATGATGGTATGATCACTCACCTAGAGCCAGACATTCTGGAATGTGAAGTCAAGTGGGCCTTAGAAAGCATCACTACCAACAAAGCTAGTAGAGGTGATGGAATACCAGCTGAGTTGTTTCCAATCCTAAAATATGATGCCGTCAAAGTATTGCATTCAGTATGCCAGCAAATTTGGAAAACTCAGCAGTGTCCACAGTACTGGAAAAGTTCAATTTTCATTCCAATCCCAAAGAAGGGCAATGCCAAAGAAAGTTGACACTGCAACACAATTGCACTCATCTCACATGCTAGCAAGGTAATGCTCAAAATCCTTCAAGCTAGGCTTCAACCGTATATGAACTGAAAACTTCCAGATGTTCAAGCTGAATTTAGTAAAGCCAGAGGAACCAGAGAGCAAATTGCCAATGATTTTTGGATCATAGAAAAAATAAGAGAATTCCTGAAAAACATCTGCTTCATTGACTATGCTAAAGCCTTTTACTGTGTGGATCACAGCAAAGTGTGGAAAATTCTTCAAAAGATGGGAATATCAAAACACCTTACCTGCCTCCTGAGAAATCTATTGCAGTCCAAGAAGCAACAGTTAGAACCAAACAAGGAATGACAGACTGATTCAAAATTGGGAAAGCAATCTGTTAAGGTTCTATATTGTCACCCTGCTTATGTAACTTATATGCAGTATACATCATGCGGAATGCCTGGCTGAATGAAGCACAAGCTGGATCATGATTGTCAAGAAGAAGTATCAACAGCCTCAAATATGCAGATGATACCACCTTAATGGAAGGAAAGAAAGAGGAACTAAAGAGCCTCTTGATGAAGGGAAAGAGAAGAGTGAAAAATGCTGGCTTAAAACTCAACATTCAAAAACTAAGATCATGGTATCTGGTCCCATCATTCATAACATGTAGTTGGGGAAACAACAGAAACAGTGAGAGACTTTATTTTATTGGGCTCCAATATTACTGTGGACTGTGACTGCAGCCATGAAATTAAAAGACACTTGCTCCGTAGAAGAAAGGCCATGACAAAACTAGATAGCATATTAAAAAATGGATACTTCACTTTGCTGACAAGGGTCTATATTGTCAAAGCTATATATATATATATTCCCCATTATTCATGTATGGATGTGAGAGTCGGACCATAAAGAAGCCTAAGCTCCAAAGAATTGATGGTTTTGAACTGTGGTGTTGGAGAAGAATCTTGAGAGTCCCTTTGACTTCAAGGAGATCAAATCAGTCCATCCTAAAGGAAATCAACCCTGAATATTTATTGGAAGGACTGATGCTGAAGCTGAAGCTTCAATACTTTGACCACCTTATGCGAAGAGCTGACTCACTGGAAAAGACCCTGATGCTGGGAAAGATAGAAGGCAGGAGGAGAACAAGGTGACATAGGATGAGATAGTTGGATAGCATCACTGATTCGATGGACATGAGTTTCAGCACACTCTGGGAGTTAATGGTGGACAGAGAAGCCTGGTGTAGTCCATGAGATTGCAACGAGTTGGACATGACTGAGAGACTGAATTGAACAGGTGTTTCTTCTGTGAGTTCCTTATCATAAGGAAATTGCAGTCTTGGAGCTGTCAGCTTTGACCTTTATCTGATTCCCAGGCAGTGTTGCAGAAATTCTGTGGCTTGTATTAGTTGGCTTCATCCCAAGGCCTTCTTCATCCACCCTATGCTCATTAGCCTTGTGAATATCTGAGATCAGCATTAAGGCTTTACACTCATAAATAAAAGGCAAGAAGCGATGCTAGTTCTGTAATCTAAATTTGAAAAGAGAAAGTACATCCAAGAACACTCTGTTATCAAATTTCTCTTTAAAGATTAGTTTACAAAGAAGGAGGTTTGACTGGTTACCTGGTAAAGGAACATGACTGGGGACAAAAGATATATAATTTTAAAAAGGGTCAATTTAGGGAGAAGACTAGAATGAGAACCCTCCTCCTCCTCCTTCCCCCTTTTCTCCTTCCTCTCCTTCCCCTCCTCCCCCCCTCCCTTTCATAACAGTCTGAATTTGCTTGTAGCCTGTAAAATTATGTGAATGATTTTACCAAAAAATGAGAGATAAAAGCTACCAGTCCTCTTTCAGCTTAGATTTGGAAGATACATAACTTCACTTGGGTTATATTCTACTGCCTAAGGGAAGTCAAAATGAATGTATGGCAAAGGAGTAATTGTAACTAACCTTATTTAGTGGCTATCTTTTGTTCAGAAATACTTACTCCATATTTACCATATTAAGCAAAAAAAAAAAAAAAAAGTATTGGTGATATGGTACTGAAGACATATTTTATTCAAAATATCTATTTAGATCTTTAATATGTCAAACAAATATATCCCATATGTCATTGGTGATTTTTAGTTGCTAAGTTGTGTCCGACTCTTGCGACCCCACGTACCCTGCCAGACTCCTCCGTCCATGGGATTTCCCAGGCAAGATCACTGGAGTGGATTGCCATTTCCTTCTCCAAGGGATTTTCACAATCCAGGGACCTAACTTGGCTCTCCTGCATTGCAGTCAGATTCTTTACCATCTGAGCTATCAGGGAATCCCTCATGTCACTGTGTTATATCTAATAATGAATACAAATATTAGTCAAAATATCTCTTCAAAATATTGTTCTAAATTATTATATTAGTGATTAAAAACTTTAAGGAGCTCTGTGCATCTATAATAAGGGGAGCATAATTTAATTTGGGGGAATCAAAGAATAATTTATGGACTGCTAATGAAGGTTAAATACAAGTGACAAGGTGAAGTAGTTGAGTATGTGGGATTGCAGGCAGAGGTAGCATGTGCAAATACTGGTATGATAATAGATCAGCATTCAGTTTGACTAGTTGTGCTACTAAATTGCCTGAATTAAGCGAGTGGTTAGAAATCAGTTACAAGAGGCAAGTTAGAACAGGCAGTTCTGGATCTTGAAAGCCATAGTAAGGATCTTAGTTTTTTTCTTATACTCAGTCATGGGCTCTTAATGTTAAGAATTGATATGTTTCTTTATGTTTAAAGTTTACACTGGCTACATAGTACATGATGAATTGGGGGAAACAATTGTATATTTGGAGAATATTTAAATCAAGATTTTAGAAAAGAGATGCTGGTAGCTTTGTCTGGTAGCTGGAGATGGATAGGGGCTCACAGATGAGAATTTTTTTTTTTTAAGTAAAATCAACATAACTTGGTGAATTTTTGGACAGAGTTATTAGTGAAGGAGCTTTGTCAAGGGTATAGCTTTCTCAGATTCTGGAATTTTCTTTCCAGGTATCTGACTTGGGAAGCTAAGTGAATTTTTGACATATGATTCTTCAGTGCCTTTCACACTTCTGAGTTGAAATGTTAAGTAACCTTTTAGATGTATGGGATATTTAAGGTGGACATTTTACAGCTTTGAATTTTATTTAATTAATAGCTTATTTTATAAATCCAGCTTAAGATATGTTGTTATATTTACATATATATTTATCATCTCAGTTATTATTTAGCAACTTAACGTACTGTATCTTTCAAAGAATGTTTTAAACTGAATTAACACAACTTCCAAAAATTGCCTGCAGTTTTAACTTTCTCCTGGAATTAGGTTATGTCTATAAGTCTCATCTATTTCAACACAATACTTCTTCAAATTCATATTCTACAACTCTGTTAGACTGTGGCATTTTCTTTTCCCCAGGTTCTTCCTACAGAAATAAAAACATACTTAAAAATTATAATAATACAATATAGTATTTATTTATTATGTTATCTGGAAATACAATTAGTACAAGTGATATTTGTTTCTGAAATTAAGTGGAAAAGACAATTTTTTCTCTTCTTCAAAGAATGAAAGGACGGAATTTAAAAATCTGTGTTATCTAAGTGAGATGATGTATGAGTTGGTGTTTTTTCATCTTAAAATACATTTCTCAGGTAACAATCTCTAATATAGGTTTTTAATCAAAGTTTAACAGTAACAGCAAGGACATTATTCTGTGCTGTAGAAGGAAATATAATTTGTTCCTTACAATAACTTAAAAGTCAAAGAAAATATTTCCAAAGTATAATGTGAGCATACTTGCCAGTTTGACTCTCCTGGTTTATACTTGTATTTATATACTTTTTTCTAACTATTAGTTTATTCTCAGCATCACCCCTACTTGGATAATAAATTGTATGGTCATCTTATTTAACCATCATGAATTCTCTTTTTGTGCAGTATCCATGAATTTTCCAAAGTCTGTCTTAAAACTACACATTTTTGTAGATTATAAAATAATGTAAGAAATGCTATATATTTGTTACACCTTATGTAATGTATCATCTGATTTTATTAATATACATCCTTAACTCTTTTATATTTGCCTCTTAAATTATTTTTATTTTTTCTTAAATTATTCTATTTTAGTTGTGCCTTACTCCTTTTTTGTTTGTTTGTTTGCTTTTTCTCCCCATCATCAGGGTAGCATTATGTTCAGTTGGCATTCATATCCTTTTGCTATTTACTTCTCTCTCTCTGGATCTTCTCCAGTATCATTCTTGAAATGCGATGATCAGAAGTGCTTGCAGTATTCAAGGTACAGGTTCACTAAGGTTTTCTACAAGAATAGGATAATGTGAGCTCTTTGCGGTTTCCTTTTGCTTTTATGTTTGCTGGCTTCCAAGAGCTCTCCGGAGGGTGTTAGGTATTGCATTGGTGCCTTTGTCTACTGCATTTCATTGACTTGATGTCCACAGGGATGAAGCTCTAGCTTCTCACATTGGTACTCATCATATTGTCTTAAGGGTGCCACAGATGCCCTCAGCTGCTGTTATAAGCTGGCAATTCAATATCCCTTTTGCCACTGCCTGAATAAAGCCCACTCTGACAGAAAGAATGTGGTTGAATGAAGATGTCAAGCTCTCTTTGAGGTCACTACCTTTGTCCTAGTCATAAGAATTCTATAAACTGATGTTTTCTACCCCTAACAATTGCAGTATTCAAATGAAATGGTAATTTTTCTCTAAAAAGAAAAGGCATATGTCTCTGAAAACATGCAGTTTAAAAGTCCTTTGGATTTCTTCCATGTAAATCAAATAGATGTCTCCATTGTTTCTTACATAAAACTCGAATGTTCTATAGTTAATTTATAGTTAGCATATACTTTTTAGGGCATTATGATATTACATAGAAATTTAAAACACTGTTTTCTGAGCTGAAATATGTTGTTTTACTTCTTAGGCAAAAATTGCTGTAGTTTGCAGGAGCGTTACCTCTATGAGTTTTTCTTTTTTTCCTCTAGTAATGGGAGGCTTTAAAGTTCTATTTAAGGAGACTTTGTCAGTGTTTTACAGGCTGAAATTGCTAAGGAGAAGAACAATCTGGAGTCATTTTCTCTTAAAAGATAAGGACAAAATTATTTATGTGTGTCTTTAGTTACTGTCTCAGTTTGTCCAACTTTAAGAAAGAGATTTGTACAAGTACCTGAGAATAAATGTACTAGCCTACACCACTTTTATGTAAGACTCTCCATAACTAAGTTAAGCACTTCAAGAATGCTTAGTTTTCTTTTTTTTAATTATTTATTTTAATTGGAGGCTAATTATTTTACAACATTGTGATGATTTTGCCATCTATTGATATGAATTAGCCATGGATATACATGTATCCCACCATCCTGAACCCCTCACCCACCTCCCTCCCCACCCCATCCCTCTAGGTTGTCCCAGAGCACTAGCATTGGGTGCCCTGCTTTAAGCATAGAATTTGCACTGGTCATCTATTTGACATATATTAATATATATTCTATTATATATAGCATTCTAATAATGCTATTCTCTCATATTGCCCCACCCTCACCTTCTCCCACATAATCCAAAAGTCTGTTTTTTTTTTTTTTTTTTTCCATTTATTTTTATTAGTTGGAGGCTAATTACTTTACATCATTGCAGTGGTTTTTGTCATACATTGAAATGAATTAGCCATGGATTTACATGTATTCCCCATCGCGGTCCCCCCTCCCACCTCCCTCTCCACCCGATCCCTCTGGGTCTTCCCAGTGCACCAGGCCTGAGCACTTGTCTCATGCACCCAACCTGGGCTGGTGATCTGTTTCACCCTAGATAATATACATGTTTCGATGCTGTTCTCTTGAAACATCCCACCCTCGCCTTCTCCCAGAGTCCACAAGTCTGTTCTATACATCTGAGTCTCTTTTTCTGTTTTGCATATAGGGTTATCATTACCATCTTTCTAAATTCCATATATATGTGTTAGTATACTGTAATGGTCTTTATCTTTCTGGCTTACTTCGCTCTGTATAATGGACTCCAGTTTCATCCATCTCATTAGAACTGATTCAAATGAATTCTTTTTAATGGCTGAGTAATATTCCATGGTGTATATGTACCACAGCTTCCTCATCCATTCGTCTGCTGATGGGCATCTAGGTTGCTTCCATGTCCTGGCTATTATAAACAGTGCTGCGATGAACATTGGGGTGCATGTGTCTCTTTCAGATCTGGTTTCCTTGGTGTGTATGCCCAGAAGTGGGATTGCTGGGTCATATGGCAATTCTATTTCCAGTTTTTTAAGAAATCTCCACACTGTTCTCCATAGTGGCTGTACTAGCTTGCATTCCCACCAACAGTGTAAGAGGGTTCCCTTTTCTCCACACCCTCTCCAGCATTTATTGCTTGTAGACTTTTGGATAGCAGCCATCCTGACTGGCATGTAATGGTACCTCATTGTGGTTTTGATTTGCATTTCTCTGATAATGAGTGATGTTGAGCATCTTTTCATGTTTTTTTTGCCATCTGTATGTCTTCTTTGGAGAAATGTCTGTTTAGTTCTTTGGCCCATTTTTTATTGTGTCCTTTATTTTCCTGGAGTTGAGCTGGAGGAGTTGCTTGCATATTTTTGAGATTAATCCTTTGTCTGTTGCTTCATTTGCTATTATTTTCTCCCAATCTGAGGGCTGTCTTTTCACCTTGCTTATAGTTTCCTTTGTTGTGCAAAAGCTTTTAAGTTTCATTAGGTCCCATTTGTTTATTTTTGCTTTTGTTTCTAAAATTCTGGGAGGTGGGTCATAGAGGATCCTGCTGTGATTTATGTCGGAGAGTGTTTTGCCTATGTTCTACCCTAGGAATTTTATAGGTTCTGGTCTTACATTTAGATCTTTAATCCATTTTGAGTTTATTTTTGTGTATGGTGTTAGAAAGTGGTCTAGTTTCATTCTTTTACAGGTGGTTGACCAGTTTTCCCAGCACCACTTGTTAAAGAGGTTATCTTTTCCATTGTATATCCTTGCCTCCTTTGTCGAAGATAAGGTGACCATAGGTTCGTGGATTTATCTCTGGGCTTTCTATTCTGTTCCATTGATCTATATTTCTGTCTTTGTGCCAGTACCATACTGTCTTGATGACTGTGGCTTTGTAGTAGAGTCTGAAGTCAGGCAGGTTAATTCCTCCAGTTCCATTCTTCTTTCTCAAGATTACTTTGGCTATTCGAGGTTTTTTGTATTTCCATACAAATTGTGGAATTATTTGTTCTAGTTCTGTGAAAAATACCGTTGGTAGTTTGATAGGGATTGCATTGAATCTATAGATTGCTTTGGGTAGTATAGCCATTTTGACAATATTGATTCTTCCAATCCTTGAACACAGTATATTTCTCCATCTGTTTGTTTCCTCTTCGATTTCTTTCATCAGTGTTTTATAGTTTTCTATGTATAGGTCTTTTGTTTCTTTAGGTATATATACTCCTAAGTACTTTATTCTTTTCGTTGCAATGGTGAATGGTATTGTTTCCTTAATTTCTCTTTCTGTTTTCTCATTGTTAGTGTATAGGAATGCAAGAGATTTCTGTGTGTTAATTTTATATCCTGCAACTTTACTGTATTCCGAAAGTCTGTTCTTTACATCTGTGTCTCTTTTGTTGTACATATATATAATGGAATATTACCCTGTTATAAAAAGAATGCATTTGAGTCAGTTCTAATGAGGTAAATGAAACTGGAGCCTATTATACAGAGTGAAGTACGCCAGAAAGAGAAACATTAATACAGTGTATTAATGCATATATATGGAATTTAGAAAGATGGTAATGACAACCCTATATGAAAGAATGCTTATCTTTCATTATAAGTGTAGAGATCATGGACAGCATGTCTCAACAAACTCAAAGAAAATAATATGAATAAATGAAAATACTGTATCTAGATTATAGACTATACTATTTGCACACAGAAATGTATAAAATTATAACCAAAAAATATTTAATAGTGATCCTTTTTTAATAGTTTGAGATTGGTACACACAACAAAGGATGGGTTTTAAGGCAAGGGATTCGAAGAGTCTTAAAGTGTAAACTCCCCATTTATGCTATTTACTGAAGAATTCTGCTTCATTGACAACATGAAAGGCTTTAACTGTGTGGATCACAAAAAATGTGGAAAATTCTTAAAGAGATGGGAATACCAGAATACCTTTCCTGTATCCTGAGAAATATGTGTGCAGGTCAAGAACAACAGTTAGAACTTGACATGGAACAACAGACTGGCTCCAAATTGGGGAAAGGAGTATGTCAATGCTACATATTGTCAGCCTGATTATTTAACTTACATGCAAAGTGCATGATGCGAAATGCCAGGCTGGATGAAGCATAACATAAAACAAGATTGCCAGGAGAAGTATCAACAGCTTCAGATGTGCAGATTATGCCACTCTAATGGCAGAAAGTGAAGAAGAACTGAAGAGCTTCTTGATGAAAGTGAGAGAAGAATGAAAAAAGCTATCTTAAAATTCAATGTTCAAAAAAACTAAGATTATGGCTGTGTTGTGTTCAGTCATGTCCAAGTCTTAGTGACCCCATGGACTGTGGCCCACCAGGCTCCTCTGTCCATGGGGATTCTCCAGGCAAGAATACTGGAGTGGGTTGCCATGTCCTCCTCCAGGGAATCTTCCCAACCCAGGGATCGAACCCAGGTATCCTGTATTGCAGGCAAATTCTTTACCATCTGAGTCATCAGGAAAGCGATCGGGTCCCATAACTTAATGGCAAATAGATGGAGAAATAATGGAAAGAATGACAGACTTTATTTTCTTAGGCTCCAAATCACCGTAGATGATGACTGCAGCCATGAAATTAAAAGACACTTGCTCCTTGAAGGAAAGCTATGACAAACCTAGAGAGTGTATTAAAAAGCAGAGAAATCACTTTTGTCAACAAAGGTCTGTGCAGTCAAAGCTATGTTTTTTCCAGGACTCATGTATAGATGTGAGTTGGAACATAAAGAAGGGTGAGTGCCAGAGAATTGATGCTTTTGAATTGTGGTGCTGGAGAAGACTCTTGAGAGTCCCTTGGACTGCAGGATTAAACCAGTAAATCCTAAAGGAAATCAATCCTGGGTTCTCCAGAGGAAAAGGTAGACTGCTATAGTGAGAAATTTCTGGTCCAAACTGCTCCTAGATTATACATGGAGACAGTTCAGAGGGAGGATTCCAGAAAGCTCCAGAGGACATGTGCAGTGACTTGCCAAAGGACATGTAGGGAATTGGTTGCAGATCCGAGACAAAGACCCCAGTTTTCTAGATTCAGCCCTTAGTTCTTTCTGCAGTCCTCCCTGGGTCTTGACTTTTGGGAACTTGTCTGCTTAACACTTTTGGCCTCTCCTCCTTGACTGTGCTTCCCTGGAGTGAAGCTCACTCAGGCATCTCAGAGTACAATTCCAACTCTGCTTAGAAGAGAATAAATGAGTATTAGAGGTAATCACTGACCTCACACATTCTGTGCTCACCCACTTAGCACCTGTGACCAGGAAGGATGCCAGGATGAGGTGCACTGTGGTGAATGATAAAGGATCTCTGCTCCTTGGGGGACAGGAGTTTATAGACTATGTGTGGATATAGGCATGGGGAGAGAAATATTACTGCAGTGTTGAACTGACATCATCTTTATTTTACATATTAAAATACTCTGCAAAAAAGTAAAATGATTTGTCTGAGGTCACAGAACTAAGTGTCAGAGCCAGTATTGAACCCTAGCACGCTGCATCCAAACATCTTTATATCAATGTTATATGAGAAGTTACCTCCAGGTAGATTAAGATAGAAATGTTCAAAGAGAAATTCAAATGACCAAAAGAAATACATTGTGCCGTGCCCTTAGGAAGCATTCACAAGTCCTAGTCAGTAGTGTTAGATGATTAGAAATCTTTCTATTTGCCTCATACCAACTATGGGTTGTTTAACTAATGTTCTAGAATTGGACAAAGCTTAAAATTATGACATTTGATATAGGTGATTCAGAAAATAGCATTTTCTAAGAGGAGAAAAATACAAGAAATCACAGAATTATTAAAAGTCTGCTTTTTTTTAATTTTATTATGATTTTACCTTTTGTAAAAATAAGATAGAATACACATGACATTTAAAGTCATAAAGAGAAAACATCCATTTGTTTTATTCTGCCTGTTGTGGGCTAGCAAACATAATAGTTACTCATGTAATTCATCAGATCAGTTCAGTTCAGTCCAGTCGCTCAGTTGTGTCTGACTCTTTGCAACCCCATGGACTGCAGCACGGCAGGCCTCCCTGTCCATCATCAACTCCCCGAGTGTGCTCAAACTCATGTCCATTGAGTTGGTGATGCTATCCAACTATCTCCTTCATCCCATGTCGTCCCCTTCTCCTCCTGCCTTTAATCTTCCCCAGCATCAGGGTCTTTTCAAATGAGTCAGTTCTTCCCATCAGGTGGTCAAAGTATTGGAGTTTTAGCTTCAGAATCAGTCCTTCCAATGAATATTCAGGACTGATTTCTTTTAGGATGGACTGGTTGGATCTCCTCTCAACAGTCTTCTCCAACACCACAGTTCAAAAGCATCAATTCATCGGTGTTCAGCTTTCTTTGTAGTCCAACTCTCACATCCATACATGTATTTCATAGATTTCAAATTTTCCAAAATTTATAATTTTATCAGTTGAGCCTTTTGACTCTCTTAGGTATTTAGTGAATATGATATATATGGATAAATTGTGGTGTTTTTCTGATGTTTGCAGTGTAAAAGGGAGAGAATGATGAGCCTTAGAAAAAATAAGTGCATATTTTTGCTGTGTTCCTGAGAATCAGTCAAGTAGAAAAAAAGCTTTTGTATAATCATAGGTTTCTTATACAGGTTTCTCAAACAGGGATGCTCATACCATTATTCATCTAAGCAAAAGAAATATGTTTGACCAATGAATATCTTAAGAGCACATATCATGAAAGAAACTTGGGGAACAATGGAAAGAAAATTCTGTGTGATTTTTTAAAAATACAAATATTTCATGTAATCAGCAAATGGAAAAGAAAAGACATATTCCAAACAGACCCTACAGAAAATTAGTCAAAGAATGCTCAGTTGCTAAGCCATGTCCAAGTCTGCAGTACTATGGAACATAGCCCTCCAGCTTTTCTCTGTCCATGGGATTTTCCAGGTAAGAATACTGAACTGGGTTGCCATTTCCTCCTCCAGGGGATCTTCCCAACCCAGGGATGGAACCCATGTTTCCTGTGGCTCCTGCATTGTCATGCAGATTTCTTTACCACTGAGTCACCTGGGAAGCCCAGTTACTTAATATATCACTCCATATTTTTTTGTCAAAATTAGGCATGTTTATTAACTGAATAGATTATATAAACTACTTTCCTGTTTCCAGGATATGATCATGCCTTTTTATTCAAGCAGCTTCCCTCTAAGCACTTGTCATACAGTTTTCATTAAGTACTTTTTAGTAGACAAAAGTCAAAGATCATTATTCTACTAATAATTGCATTGATTTTAGTAAGAAAAAGACATTTTTATTTAAGAAGTGTTTCTAAGAAATTCCTAATATAGGTCTTTCACTCATTTTCTCTATTAACTTTGTATGCTTTTATTCTATTATTGTTTTTCATATTTTATACTAAGCCATATTTTGCCCATTTTATAGTTGTTATTATTTTCACTGAGCTTACCTGGTGGCAGTAAAGAATTTGCCTGCAATGCAGGAGATCTCAGTTCAATCCCTGGGTTAGGAAGATCCCCTGGAGGAGAGCATGGCAACCCACTCCAGTATTCTTGTCCTGGAGAATCTCCATGGACAGAGGAGCCTGGCGGACTACAGTTCATGGGGTTGCAAAGAGTCGGACATAACTGAGCAGCTAAGCACAGAACGTATTTTCACTATTTTTTTCCAGTTTAGAATAAAAAATATTTCAGTATATATTAAAATTGTAATGAATTTATGGAAAACAGTGATCTTTATAACTTTAAATCTGCTTATCCAAGAGCATGAACTGTTTTATTATTAAAAGTATAAGCATGTTGTTTAATATGAATTAAAAATTCACTATAGAGTCATTTTTAGCTGCAATTTTAGTTGCATATTTTAAGCTTGGTTAGAAAATACTGTCTTTAGTTTTTGTTACTCTTCATGTTGGTATATTACTTTGAATTATGTTCTCTTTGCTGTTCTTTGGGAGGAATGTTAATGACTTGTGTAGTTGATATGTTAGAGTTGATTTTGTATTTAAAATGCTAAAATCATTTGTACTAATTTCATATTCTGTTTTTTGCATAAATATTTATATCATTTCTAAATAATAGAATATGTGCTTCCTTATTATATGTATTCATATATTATTTGTTTTGCTTTGCCTGGTATGTTCTTGATATTTAGAGGGCATATTTGTGAAGTTTCTCCATTGGGGACAATATTTGCTATGGATTTTCTAAAATCCTATTGGTCCTAAGTAATTTTCCTTTGATTTTTAATTTGCCAAGAATTTCTAAAGCCATAATTAAAGTTTTTAATACTATCAAATGCTAATACTCCCTCTATTGAGTTCATTCGTGTATTTTTTTTTTTTTCCATTAGCCTATTAGTTTAGTTAAACAAAGAGGGTCATTTTAACACAACATTGGATTCAGTTAGCCAATATTTTATTTAGGGTTTTCACATCTAGTTATAACTGAAATAGGCTCCTCACTGCATCTTTTTCAGTATCAAGGTTTTATTTGATTTTAAAATTAAATAAAGAGTTTTATTGTTTATATTTTCTGTAAAGTTAAAAGAAGAGTAATCTGTTCCTTCAAAGTTCAAAAGACTTTATTTGATAAAATGTCTGGAACTTGTTTCTTTCTTTTTGGAAGGTGATGCCATTTCTACTTCCTTAACATTCTTTGAAATATCTAAATTCTCTGGTTAATTTCCAGTGTTGATATAGTGCATCTTTTTAAATTACTGTATCTAATAGAGGTCAAATTGCCAACATCTGCTGGATCATTGAAAAAGCAAGAGAGTTCCAGAAAAACATCTATTTCTGCTTTATTGACTATGCCAAAGCCTTTGACTGTGTGGATCACAATAAACTGTGGAAAATTCTGAAAGAGATGAGCATACCAGACCACCTGACCTGCCTCTTGAGAAACCTATATGCAGGTCAGGAAGCAACAGTTAGAACTGCACATGGAACAGACTGGTTCCAAATCAGAAAAGGAATATGTCAAGGCTGGATATTGTCACCCTGCTTATTTAACTTATATGCAGAGTACATCATGAGAAACACTGGGCTGGAAGAAGCATAAGCTGGAATTAAGATTTTGGGGAGAAGTATCAATAGCCTCAGATATGCAGATGACATCACCCTTACGGCAGAAAGTGAAGAGGAACTAAAGAGCCTCTTGATGAAAGTGAAAGAAGAGAGTGAAAAAGTTGGCTTAAGGCTCAACATTCAGAAAACTAAGATCATGGCATCTGGTCCCATCACTTCATGGGAAATAGATGGGGAAACAGTGGAAACAGCGTCAGACTATTTTGTTGGGCTCCAGCCATGGAATTAAAAGACACTTACTCCTTGGAAGGAAAGTTATGGCCAACCTAGATAGCATATTAAAAAGCAGAGACATTACTTTGCCAACAAAGGTCCATCTAGTCAAGGCTATCATTTTTCCAGTGGTCATGTATGAATGTGAGATTTGAACTGTGAAGAAAGCTGAGTGCCGAATTGATGCTTTTAAACTGTGGTGTTGGAGAAGACCCTTGAGAGTCCGTTGAACTGCAAGGAGATCCAACCAGTCCATCCTAAAGGAAATCAGTCCTGTGTGTTCATTGGAGGGACTGATGCTGAAGTTGAAACTCCAATACCGTGACCACCTCATGTGAAGAGTTGACTCATTGGAAAAGACCTTGATGCTGGGAGGGATTGGGGGCAGGAGGAGAAGGGGACAACAGAAGATGAGATGGCTGAATGGCATCACCAACTTGATGGACATGAGTTTGAGTAAACTCCGGGAGTTGGTGATGGACAGGGAGGCCTGTCGTGCTGCGATTCATAGGGTTGCAAAAAGTCGGACACAACTGAGTGACTGAAGTGAACTGAACTAAACTGAATTGAACTGAATAGCTATTTCTCTAAAGATTTCCCCATTTTAATCTTGAACTTTGTTAACTTTTATCTCTATCCTTTTCACTTACCAATTGTTTAAAATCAGTATAGATAGTGTTTCCAAATAACCAAGTATTTTCTACTTATTATTACTGTCCTCTATTTCATTAATGTCTCTCTTTATTATCTCACTTTCATTTGAGATTACTCTCATGATCTTTTATCCCAAATTCTCATATTGAGTATTTTATATGTTGCTTTTTTCTATTTTTTAATAAATTTATTTATACCTTCTAAAATGTTGATAAGAACAGTAAAATTTTCATTCAGTCCTAAATATAATATTATATCCAATGGTTTTATTTTAAAGAAAGCTTGTAGAATTGTGACACATAAAATTTTTATATTGATTGTTATAATTTTATTTAATTTTAATCAGAAATCAATGTATTCAATTATTTGTTCTTGCATACATGCTCAGTCATTTCCAACTATTTGCAAACCATGGACTATAGACTGCCAGGCCCCTCTGTCCATGGCATTATCCCAGCAAGAATATTGAAGTGGGTTGCCAATTCTTTTCCAGAGGATCTTCCCATCCCAGCGATTGAACCTGCATTTCCTGTGGCTCCTGCATTGGCAGGCTAATTTCTTCACCAGTGAGCCATCTGGGAAGCCCATATTCAATTATAGGTTTCTGAAAATACACTACTTACTTATATGTTGATTTGTTTTGACTCATGTCATTCTTTGCTTTACAAATACATTTTGAAAATAAATATTCTTAAGTATTCTTTTAGAAATCTAAAATTATTCATTTTAACTGAATTTTATTTTGTCAAATATTAAAAAGGCTGCACTCTTTTATTCTTGTTTTTGCTTATATTCACACTTAGGTTTTTTCCCATCATTTTAATTTCAACCACTGTTAACCATCGCTTTGTAGTAAAAACCGTGTTATCTGTGCTCTAAAATGACCGTATTATGCAGGTTTATTTGCTTCTTAATAATGTAATTTTTTTAACAGTTGCTCAGTCGTGTCCAACTCTTTGCCACCTGGTGGACTATAGGCCACCAGGCTCCTCTGGAGTTCTCCAAGCAAGACTACTGAAGTGGGTTGCCACGCCCTTCTCCTTGCAATCTTCCTGACCCAAGTATTGAACCCAGATCTCCCACATTGCAGGCAGACCCTTCACCGTTTGAGCTTTCCAGGAAGTAATTTAACTTACCTTCATATTCCTTATATTTCCCAGAAATTTGTATTTTTATTTTGTTCGTTAGAGTCAAGTTAATTTTGCCTTAAGTAGTATATTTCATAATTACTTACTATTGTGTATTATTACAGGAAATAATATCTCATTTTCTAGTTTTAATGAGTCACATTAATATAATTGATACACTACTTCAGGTGGTGCCCCCCTTCATTTGGAGGGATTTGCTTCTATTCTTGTTTCAGTTCTTTCTCCAAGAGCATTTTTTTTATGGTCCCTTGTGGTACTCACTTCTGAAGCCTTATATGCCTAAAAAATATTTCAGTTGCATATTCTCATATAATTCACAATTTGCAGTATGGGCATTCAGATGTCATTTCTTCTTGTACTTTGAAGACATTATTGTTACATTAGACCCAGGATTGCTGGGCAGGCTTCTGTTACCATTCTTAGTTTTTGTTGCTTGTGGTGATTTTTATTTTCTCTCTGAAGTCTTTAGAACTATTTATCCATCTTAATTTTTCAAAATTCACTATAATAAGTCTATATATGTACTTTCACTTTCTATCCTACTTGGCAGTCATTGATAATTTTTAATCTTATGTCTTCATCATGATTTGATTTTGGAAAATTCTTTTCATTATTCCTTCATTTTCTGTCCTTTTTTGTTTCCCATGTGATTGAAACTGTTACTTATATGATGATATATTTTATATTATTACAACTTGTTTCCTTATATTTTATCTTTTTAACCTAACGATATCATTTGGAAGAGTTACTCAATAAGTTCTTTCAGATTATGAATTTAAATTTTCATTTGGCTTTATTCATCCTATGCATCCTCCTCCCAATTTTGAACATAGTTTCATTTCTTGTATAAAATGAATGTTTTATATCCATTTAATTATCTAAATTATAATTAAATAATTATTTAATAATTTTTGTATAAAATGAATGTTTTCCCCTGAGACATGTATGTATATTTGTGTGTGTGTATAATTTATGTAAGTCATTATATAATAGTCTATATGTTACCCTTGATATTGGTGTTTCAATGTTTTGTTTCTGATATATAGCATTGTTTACTATCTGTTTTTACTGTGGTCATGTGTTGTTTGAAATGTCTAGTTATTTTTGACCTGTAAGCTCAAGTTCCACCGAAGTTTTAACTATACTCTCTCTAGAAGGGTAGCAGAGTAGAGATGGATCTCTGTGATGTTACGAATATGGTAAGTACTGTGGGTACATCATTTTAGGTATCATAGATTAATGATTGGCCAACAAAGTTTGCTACCACATTCTCATGCAAAGTTTTAATCAGAGAATCTCACTCAAAATTTTTGAAATGGATATCACTGAAAAATGGTTACACTTCCTAGCTTATAATCCTCAATATTTGAATATTGAGAAGAACAGAGGTGAGTGGACAAATTGATTGCCCAAACCTGTTTTCATCAACTGTTTTCCCCAGGAGGATTTTAGGAAAGTTTGATAATAAGGTATCTTATTCCCCATAGGTGAGATATTGCTGCTTATTTCCCTCTTACAGTGAAAGTAAGGAAGTTCTTTTCAAGAACAACTAAATTTTTTCCAAAATATTCTCCTTCTGGTAAGTTTATCACCAAACATCCCTGACTACTGGTACATACCTCTCCTTTTATATCATTTCAAAGAACCTTAGTCTTTACAGGTAGTTATCACAGTTATTTGTAGTCCCGAGGTTCAGGCTTAAGCTATCTCTTCTATAGTTTCTACAGAGTAAAATATGGTGAGAAAAAACATCAGTCTATGCCAGCTCACTATCTCCCCAGGAAATGAGAGTACCACTCAAAATTTAATTTCTGGATGCTGTCTTTATCAGCATCTTCTGTAGATTGACATTTTAGGAAACATATGGAAGAGATATTGCATTTAGCTGTATAAAATGTGTATCTTTTAAAGTATTAGCAGGCTTTAAATGTTGTTTACTGTAGCTTGTAAATTAATTCAGGAGACCACTGTCTTTGAAGACATTAATAATTAACATTATCCTAATTAAATGTGTACATATATATGTGTCTATAAAATTTGCAGTAACGTATGAATAGAAGCATAACATCAGCTGAATTATGCACCAATAATAGCCTATGAAATTTTTATTTTTTAAAAAAAAATCCTCTCTATTGGATTAACCTGGTAAAACATTTCCCAAGAAATCAGAATGGATTCTGGTAAATACCTAAAGAAGTAGGAAGGAAAACACAGTTTTCTCTTCAAATAGATATCTAATCAACTTTAATATTAATTATATCTATAAATCCAAGCTATGCTCCTTTTCTTTATAAACTATAGTACTGGCTGAAATGATAGAAGTTATGAAAAGAGTATACAGTGGGCCCTCATATATTTGCAGTTTATGACTTTTATATTGTTTTTTTTTTTTTAAGTGAAAGCATGTTTACTGAGAGAGATATTACATTCTGTAGGAGAATATATATTCTGTGTCAGAAGTTGCAAGCAACTCTAGACCATGGAGATGTAATTTCCTGTGTTAATACTTGACTTACTGTCACCTGTAAAGGCTTCCCTGGTGGCTCAGATGGTAAAGCTTCTGCCTGCAGTGCTGGAGACCCAGGTTCGACCCCTGGGTCAGGAAGATCCCCTGGAGAAGACAATGGCAACCCACTCCAGTACTCTTGCCTGGAAAAATCCCATGGACAGAGGAGCCTGGTTGGCTACCGTCCATGGGGTTGCAAAAGAGTCGCACACGACTGAGCAACTTAACTAACTAGACCGTGGGGTTATCTCAGAAACTGAGAACTATTATATAATTTACATCTTCATCCTATTTGATGTAATGAGTTACTCTTGACTCCTAAATGTTTTATTCACTATTTTACATCAATTAAACAGGAAGAAATACAAACTCTACAAATGCATTCCAGTTTATTAGTGCTCAGTTGGTAAAGACACACCTGCCAATGTAGGAGACACAAGAGACGTGTGTTTGATCCCTGGGTCAGGAAAATCCCCTGAAGAAGGAAATGGCAACCTGCTCCAGTATTCTTGCCTGGAAAATTCCATGGACAGAGGAATCTGGCAGGCAAGAGTCCATGGGGTTGCAAAGAATTAGACATGACTGAGCACATGGCACTCACACATTATTAGTACCTTCAAACCCTGAACTATTTATTTGTAATTTTATACTATTTCTACTCACACATTATTAGTACCTTCAAACCCTGAACTATTTATTTGTAATTTTATACTATTTCTATCTTTCATGTTATCTATAAATTTAAATAATAGAGAAACATCAACTTTCACAATATTTTCCTGAGTTTTATTCAACAAAGATTTTTTACATAAGAAACTTGCCAGAGCTGCAGTTAAAAGTTCGACCAATTTGTTCATTTACTTTTTCCTTGCCCATTTTCTCTATCCTAATATGATACTTTAGGTGATTTATGCAATAAGTGGCAAAATTAAACTTTTAAATGTTTATAAATAATGCAATCATGTATTACAAAAAAACACTGTTAGTGTTGAATTTGTGCTCACTAGAGAAATGACTCATTTATATATAACTGCCAACTCAAAGTGAACTCTCTACAGGGAATCTGATCATATGTACCTCAGAGTAGTCTAAAAGTGAAGCAATATCAAAATATTAGCATCAGAATCTCTATCACCTCATTTTTCTGTTTCGTATTGCTCAGTGCCATCCCAGTTCCAAGAGTCTCATGTTATATTAGTAAAGAGAACAAGTGTACTATTTTTCATATCAAATGACAACCAGAAGGTAAAAGGATGATACCAACATTTATTATATTTGATGTTTTGTATGTATTGAATATATGTGCATATTTATATGTATTAAATAATATATAATAATATATCATTATATCCATATGTATCATCTGTATTTTATAAGTAATTCAACTCCAAAGATCACGCTCTTAAGCAACAGTGTGTGCTAAAGATGTTTATCTTTTTATGAAAATTGAACTTCGTAATTAGTAAGCATTAGCTAAGGTGAGCTCCCGCTAGTTTTGCCTTTGCCATTTGTTGGTCTGTCATTCATTTCCTAGTTTCTGACTCGTGGATCCTTTTTGCTGATCTTACCTAGCCATTTTATGTGTATATGTTTATGTATATCTAAATGTCTGTGATATGAAGCCAAGCCACATGAACCTTCTACTGTTCTATAACAAAAGTGTCTAATAAAGAACTGTTGTCACTTTCTAGTCTAGGGAGACCAACTATCCTAGTTTGCCCAGTACTAGGGGTATTCTCAGGGTATAGGACTTAGTTTTAAAACTAGGATAAAAGTCCCAGGAAAAACTGAATTAGTCATTCTATCTTTATGTTTTGCTGTGCATAGTTAGAAGCAGTAGACTGTCCTAACCCAGTCTTCTTTCACACACACTTAATTGTCTTTTTTAAGTTGTAGAATAACCTAAAGTATCTTCCAATATATTTGGAGATGATTTACACTAGTATCTGCAAGTCCTGGAACAAATACATTCTTTCTTTTGTTTAAGGTTTATACAAAGCAATGCCATGTTTTAGATGCATTCACAAGTTACTATACAGAGGCTACAATAATGAGGATTTTGTTTTAGGACACTTTAAGGAAATATCTGAAACCTGTTAGATTACCAGTGTTAACCCTTTTCCCATAGAGACAGCTGTTCCTATAAGCTCTTGTTTATCATCCTTAATTTTCACTTAAGAAGTCATAAACTTCAAGTGACACTCCTCTCCAGAGCTGGCAAATTATACTAACTCATTGCTTTCTGGTGTTCAGCTGGAGAGCCAGATAGATTGCACTTTGATGTCTGCATGCTGAATAGCCATCATGTAATAATAATAATGCAAGATGCATAGAAGTATGTTTTCAATAATACATAGGGTGAAATATGAGTAAACTTCCTTCTACCAATAATAGCACTTGTGCTTGAAATAATAGCTCTTTGAGAGTATAGAGAATAGATCTTTATAATGTTTAATTCTAGATCATTAGATGATGGGCTCTCAGTCTTGACAGATCTCATGGTATGCATGAAGAGATCATTTTTATTTTGATAAGATCATCTTAGGCACACTGTACGATTGAAGAACATTTCAAACTCCCTAATGATCAGAACTTTGGTCACCAACTATGATTTATGTCTGTGTGTATGTATCTGCATGACTCTCTTATAACGAGTATGTTATTTAGGCATGTGTTTGGTGACAGGACTTGCATTTCAATTTCCTCAAGGCTATATTACTAAAAAAATCAGTGCAATGAAACACCATGGTAATCACATGTGTATTCCACTCTCAGTACATAAACATTTATTATATAACTTTTCCAGACAAGGCTCTCCTAGAAATTCTTAAGAGACCTCCTATGCAAGTATATAATAAATGGGAGGTAAATTTCAAACAAATAGCTTATTTTTATTGCAATTCAGTCATCCATTATGTAGGTCCATTATGTTCTGGCTCCTGTGGAGCTGAACACCGCAGGAGCAATAAGTTGAGCAGCGCTGACTACCATTCTGATTAAACCAGAAGCTGAGACAGAGTAATTTAAATAGAATAGGCTGGCCAATGGCTGGATGGAGGGGGTGGAATGAAGTGAGGAAGTAATTTACAGAATTGGACAGCATCACAAAGGCGAGATTATCCAGGCTCAATCCCTCATCCATATCTCATGTGGTCCTCCTTGGAATACTGTGGCCATCACCTGCTGTTAAAACTCACTTTGTTCTCTTGCAGGTTAGCAAATAACATCTATTTGAAACTATTAGGATTTGCTATGGTTTCACTAAGGAAAAAACC
The DNA here is from genome assembly GCF_023699985.2 of Odocoileus virginianus. Classification (NCBI taxonomy): domain Eukaryota; kingdom Metazoa; phylum Chordata; class Mammalia; order Artiodactyla; family Cervidae; genus Odocoileus; species Odocoileus virginianus. The sequence continues at coordinate 23,094,689 of NC_069698.1, forward strand.
CACAGAGCTTTAAATAAGAAACTGCACCTGTACTTATCTAATTTTGTCTTCATATAATCTACACTCTTATAATTGGAAATCAAACAACAAATGTAAAAATGAAGGTCATTTAGGTCCAAGAGTATAGAACAAATAATAATAAAATTGTGATTCACATTGCTGATAGAATCAGAGATATTCATTACAGATTTGGACAAACTTCTTTGCCTTTGGACAAACTGGTCAGTTAGAACTGAGGGCAGAGTTGAGTGTAAATCTTTGATAGTGAATTTAAACATTTGTAGATTTAATGATTCTTCCAATTAACTGTAAAAAATAGTAGTTCCTTTGCTGAGACATGAATTTGAAACAGAAAGTAAATATCAGGGTGTAGAAGGAAGTTTTGTGGTTAGGGTTCAAACCTAGATATCTACCCCTTCTCAAAGCAACCTTGTTGGTCTCATTTAACACATTTTATTGAATTCATACAATGATTGGTGAAGTTGGTATTGACATCTATATTATACAGATAAAAAATGAGGAAATGATGTGCTCTTGTTAATTTCATGGGTTTTGACAATCACTGATGTCTTTGAAAATATCTTTTGTTAATAGCATCAAAAAGTATGTAAAAAATAAAAATTGTATGTTCATCCTGGCAGTCTGATCAAATTGAGTGAAATATTATGGAAATGATTTGTTTAATCACTATAAAACTAATGACCAGTTTACTTCTTATTGAATCAATACCACTATCATGTCTATTTATAAAATTCTGTTACTTGTCTTATGATAATTATTAAGAAACTTTTAAATTCAAAAATTATTTAACATTCTGGCTATAATAGAAACATTTCAAAGACTTCCTTTCAGATATTTAAATAATACTGAATACTTGTTTTCTTAGGAAATGCTGTGAATCAAGTGCTTTCCTATTCCTGTCTTTTAGTCTTCAGAATCTGGAGTCCTTTTAGGAGATTTTCTTTCTGGAATTACATAATAACTTTTTAGCAAGAAAATTAAATCCAGAAGGTCAAATATGGTATGTGTAGATAGAATTTGGCCCTGACACAGGGCTTGCCTAAATCCTGCTTTCAAAAAGCTTAAGGCAAAATTATCTTGTGCAAAATATTGCAAAATAGTTGATAATTTCTCATCTAGTAGAGAGCATTACTCAAAACCTGAGGGTGAGTCTGGCAGATCATCATCAATCCTGCTTTTGTGTCCCAATTCAAATTGGAAACATAAAATTTAGTGGGTACAAATTAAATTAATGACAGCAAAAACACACAGGCCTGTTTTATACTGTGTGATACAAGCATAAAGTTGACAATTATTACCACAGTGTACTCTGTAGCCTTGTTACCATGGATTGATTTATTTCATCTATTTTTTCTAGCATGACAGACAGCCAACCATCAGGGCACCACTCTCTTGGAGATAGTTCCAGCCAAAATAGCCACAGTAGGAAAGAGCAAATGCCTGCCTGTTAGCTTGCCTTGTACTCTATTCCCATTTTGGGGAGTGGGGTGACAGGGTGGTGGACAAAGACATTTTTGAAACAGCAGGTGGACACAATAAGCCATTCAAAAGTAAGAATATCTTGGGCAATAACGTATTAGTTTTTACCACTACTTTACTCTCTAAATCTCTCAGCAGAGGACTCCAAATTCTCAGGCTACTGCATAACACAAAGTATGAGTCATAAATTAGTGTTGACATCTTTTGTGACTTCTCTTACTGTGTAGGTTTCCAGATAGTGATGCTTTGAGTCCACTTCCCATCTCTTGTATCTTTCTAAAGGAAAAAATCTACACAAAGAAAAAAGTCCTCCCGTCCCTGGGCAGCATATATCTTTTTTTCTTTGTAATGGGAATATTAAAGTTAATGTTCACATTTATTATATTATCTAATTACACATGGAAACAAAAAGGCATAATTCACAGCTGTTCTATAAAATACAAGTTGTATATGATTTAAATTTGTGTGCAGTATATGTTTTATTCCAGGCAATATATATCTGTTATGTTATTCTCCTGCCACAGACATAAATCAAGAGAGAGTGTCTTTCCTGGAGAAGAATTGTATGCTTTCTTTCCTCCCTATATAAACAAAACATGGTTTTCCTCTACAAACAAGACTTTCATTTCATTCATTTTTAGAGCAAACTTCCAATGACTATATTGGTCTTGTAAGTTTGCTTTGATTCCAAAGACTAGCCTTAAACTTAGAACAAAAGCAAGCAGAAGTTTACTCAAATTAAAAGAACAAAAAAAGTGATCTGTTCATGAGCATTTTATAAGCACCAAATTACATAAGAGCCTTTTCTTCAACTTTTGTATTAGAGAAAAGTTAACAGTTAAGTTGGTTTAATATGAAAACTGAATAGACCACAGCCCTCATTAAATAATCCAGACTGCTGATTCCATAGTCTCAAATCGTGCTAATTAATTTTTTTTTCAGTCCAATCAGTTCATTGTTTCTCACACAGTCAAGAGTCAATTACTTGGATAAATAAAACTTAGCCATACTACTTCAGTTTTATTTGAAAATTAAGTTTCAAATAAATTACATATTCTATAATGGGATCTGTGTTGGGAAAGAAGAAAATATCAGATAACCACATTCTTGTCTGTGTACTGTTTTATAAATGTAAATTAAATGGATCAATTGAACTGAAAAATCTTGTATCAGCCATCCATTTCATTCTCCCTGCTCCCATTTTCAGTTTAATTGTTTTGCACACTGAGTTATTTTATAAAGATGGCTATTAACAAGTCTTCCTTGTTATAAGATTACACTACCCCTCTATTTTCAATGGTATTCTGAGATTATTACTCCCAATTACAGTTTTGATGTGATTAACTTTATTTTTGTTTGGTGTTCAATGCTTGCAGATGACATCCAGATTCTATACTCTGGGTTAAGGTATAACAAAGATCCCTATCCTATCTTTGAAAGTGAGAGTGAAAGTGAAGTCGCTCAGTCGTGTCTGACTCTTTGCAACACTGTGGACTGTAGCCTGCCAGGTTCCTCTGTCCGTGGGATTCTCCAGGCAAGAATACTGGAGTGGGTTGCCATTTCCTTCTCCAGAGGATCTTCCTAACCCAGGGATCGAACCCGGGTCTCCCGCATTACAGGCAGACGCTTTAACCTCTGAGCCACCCTATCTTTATTATCTTCCTAACTCTGAAAAATGTTTTAGTCATTTAAGACTGGACACTATGTAATATTCTATTCGGTCTTACCCCAAACTTTCTGCTTTTTCAATATGAAACCCCATCTCTGCTACTGCCACTTTCCAACTGACCTTTCACAATGTATTTTTAGACTGATGCTACTTGAAAAAAACTTCCACCTTCTAATCTCAACATGCCTGTTCCTTTTCTACTCTCCTCTGGGTTCAGAGGAATACCTTTCAGTCTTGTTTACCAGAGCTAACCTGCCTACTGAGGCTATGATTCTTTCTTCTTATCCTTTGTGACTTTTCTCTCTTTTCAAATCTGTCTCTTCACTGTATCTTTCCAGTCCACTAAAAATATGTTCAAAGTAATTTTATTCTAAAAATTAGTAACAGGAAAAAATAAAGGTTTATAACCTCAAATCTTGTACCCATCAAAGTTGATACACTTAACCTCTCTACTGCAATAATTATTGGACGAGTTAGTGTTTACTGCTTCTGTATTATAATTAATGCCCAAATCATAAATCCTTTGGAGTTAGGCTTGATTCTCATCACTCTTCACAACTGCTCTTATAAACGTAATCAAATCATTATTCTTAGGTTAAAATTTATCGAATTTTTTTTTTTTTCTGACAAAACCTAGAACCTTCACATGGATGGTACACTTTAACCCACACAGAGATAACAAATTGGAAGTTAGAAAACTTAACAAATCACCCAAGGGTACTAAAGAGCTAGAAAGTGGCAAAACGGGATTAATTTCAGGTTTTCTAATTCCAGAGCTTATATACTACCAGGCCTCTTCTTACTAGAAACCAAATTTCAAAACAAGCAAGTTATCACAGAATTACTTTAGCTGTTATCTTGAATTTTCTGTATGATTCACTACTGTTAACTGCCATGTTATTATTTCACTTTTATACTTCCTTGATATCTGATATTGCAGACTTTCTGTTTCCTTCCTAATACGCTACCATTTTTTTTCTTAAGCTTCTTTAGTGCTACACTATTCGTCCTTCATTTAGTCAAATGCATGAATATCTCCCTGACTCTTTGCTCTCTCAACAAAATTTGTCTTTTTACTCATATCTTTTGAACTATCATGTCTATGTAACTACTTCCCAATTTTATAAATCCTGTACTGACCTTCCTGAGATATGTGTCTTAATTTTTAACTGATTCTGGTCATTCCTTACGTCTTGTTGAGGCTGAATATAATAACTTTACTTTGAGATAAAGTGATAAACCTAAATATTGTTACCATGATGTCATGACAGACATCCTTCTTTCCTGACCCCTTAGCTACCAGTTCTCCAAATCCAATGAAGATTGAGGAGCTGGTTTAAAAGAGGAGATATTTTGCTCAGAATTGTAGAAAAAGGGATAAAAAGTAGGGCAAGAAGCCATTTTATTAAGTAATCAAATAAAACTAGAATTTGTCTATAGAGCTGAGTATTTCAACCTTTTGAGATAACATGTTATATTTTGGAACGTTTCTTAGGTGATAAGGTTCATATGACTGTATTTATCAGTTCCAATCCTTTCTTGAAACTCAAATGCAGACTTGACCATAGCCTCTATTGCTTCAGCTAATTTTTGTGGGGCAGGATGATAATTGATCTTAGATAAGAACTTTTTTTTAGGATTAAACAATTTTTTCTTCACTTCATAAGATGTCTTATAAGACATGGGATGCTACATGTTTATTTATATTTCCTGGCTTTAAAAGTCAAAACTCTATCAAGGGGGCCCACCTGCCCTGGCACAACCTGTTTCTGGACCACGCTCAGCTGCTTTAGTCTGCGGTGCTCAGAAATAGCCGTCATTGGTGCAACTGTTCCTTTATAATAACATCTCTATGTACTGAAGACATTTTGTTCTCTATGATAGTTATCAAGGCTGTTAACCTAGTGTTTAGTTCTCCCATTTCTGGAAATACAGTGCAGTTGTATTTCCCTGTGTTCTTCAAGTGGAAAGTGGCTGTCTGACTTGTTTCTGTAACTGGAATGTGAATGGAACTGAGACATCTTACTTCCTTTTGGAATTCATTAACAGCCAATGAGCAATTTGCTAGATTCTCTTCCTCCTGCATGAAGAGTTTCTGCTCTAGAATCTTTTTAATCAGTGAAGCTTACAGGCCAACAACATAAATATTATCTATGAAATTTCCTAGAAATATTGAATGTCAGATACTTCTCCAGAGTTCAGTCAATATATGCATTTTAACAAGTGATTTGTATGCAGATTAAAGTTTGAGAAGTATTCTCATGAAAGCTGTTTTAGCCAGTGTCAGAGTAGAGACACATTGGAGGAGAGCTGCCAGCAAAATCAGTGTGAACTTATAGCACAAATGGAAACAAACTGTAACCGTTTTAAATTCTATAGATATGAGGCCATGTTTTACTGCAGTATAAGCTAGCTATACAATTGAGACAAACATCAAAAACTGCAACATAGGATAAGCAACTCCATATACATACTGAAAATGTGGTACCTAAACAGGAAATTTGAAGTGTTGGAACAATTAAGCCCTTCCCAAATATGCAATGTCCTATATCAAAGATTTATTAAAAGAAAAAAAAAAACTTCAAATTGTGTTATTTTTACATTATATAAAATGGAACTTTATTTTATTTTTCATTTTTCATTGTAGAAAAAAAATAGATAATTATAGATAATTATATCCACAATGAAAAATTTTATTGCGGAAAAATTTAACATAAAATTTATCATCTTAACCATTTTTAACTAAGCAGTTAAGAGGTATTAAACAAATTCATAATGTTGTGATACTATTAGCACTATCCATCTTTAGAACTCTGCTTATGCATGACATTATTTTGAGGCAGTTTTCTTCTATTTCTAGTTTCCTAATTTTTTTTTTTTTTAACAAAGAAAGTGTTGAATTTTTTCAGATGCTTTTGCTTTTTCTGTATCAATTGAATGACAATAGGATTAAAAATAGTTCTGCTAAAATGTATATTTCCTTGGTAATTTTTTTATGTGTTTAATCATCTTTTAATTCCAGAAATGCATCCTACTTGGGTGTGTGGTATAATTCTTTTCATATGTTGTTGAATTTGGTTTGCTAATTTTTTTTTAACTTTTGCATCACTGTTCATAAAGGATATTAATTTGTAGTGTTCTTTCCTTGTAATATCTCTTTCTGACTTGGATATCAGGGTAATTTTGGCCTCTCAAAATTAGTAAGTAAGTGTTCTATCCTGTTCATTTTTGAAAATTTGAGAAGTGTTAGTGTTAGTGTTAGTTCTCTTAAAATGGTAGGTAGAATTCACCAATGAAGCCATCAGGTCCAGCGCTTTTTTTAAAATTACTGACTCAGTATCCCTACTAGTTTTAAGTCTGTTCTGACTTTCTGTTTCTATGGATTTAATCTTACTAGGTTTTGTTTTTGTAGGAATTTGTCCCTTTCATCTACATTATCCAGTTCATATAAAATTATTTTATTTCTATAGAATCAGTAACAATGCTTCCATTTTTATTTCTGGTTTTATTAATTTAGTCTCTCTTTTTTTTTTCTTATTCCTTCCAGCTAAAAGATGTCTCAACTTTGTTAATCTTTTCAAAGAAATAACTTTAGATTTTATTGATTTTTCTCTCTTAACTTTGTATTTATTATTTGTTTCTGCCCGAATCTTTATTATTTCTTTCCTTCTGATGGATTTGAATTTGGTTCATTCTTATCGTTCTAGTTCTTTATTTCTAAAGTTAGATCGCTGATTTAAATTTTCCTTTACTATAGATATTTATAGCTACACATTTTCTCATTATCAGTACTTTCTCTATGTCCTATAAATTTTGATATGTTGTTTGCATTTTTGTCTGTAAGTATTTTGCAATTCTCTATGATTTCTTCCTTGATCTATTATTTTTTTAGGAAGGCATTGTTCAATTTCCATATATTTTTTTAAGCTTTCATTCATTTATTGATTTCTAACTCCATCCCATTGTAGCTAGAGAACATGCTTTGTATGATGTTTGCCATTTTAAATCTGTGAAGACTTAATTTGTTACCTAATGTATTGTCTATATTAAAAAATATCTCATGAGACCTTGAGAAGATTTGCATTCTGTTGTTGTTGGGTAGAATGTTCTGTATTTGTCTCTAAGTTCTAGTTGGTTTGTTATATTATTCAAATCCTCTATTTCCTCACTTATCTTCTAGCTCAGTAATTTATCCATTATTGAGAGTGGAATATTGAAGTCTGTAACTATTATTGTGGAACTGTCTTTCTCCCTTTAATTCTGTCAGTTTTTCTTCATATATTGAAAATATCTTTTATTTTTTCCCTAAAGTAATTTTTTTAGATATTTATTTAATTTTAATTGATGATTTATTTATGATATTGGTTTGATTTCTGTCATACATCAACATGAATTAACCAAATGTTTATGTATATTCCCTCAGTTTTGAATCTCCCTCCCATTCTCCTGCTCATAAAAGATCTTATTAAATGCTAATTACCATTATATATTCTTACTGATTTGAACCTTTTGTTAATACATAGTGTACTTTTTGTCTCTTATAGTTGTTCGGTTTAAAGTTTGTTGTTGTTGTTTTGTTTTTAATAAAAGTGTAGCCACTCATGTTTTTTTTTTAGTTACTATGTGCATGGAATATCTTTCTATCCTTTCAGTTTCAATCTGTCTACTGAAAAAACAATGCACAAAAGTTGAGAATTTTGTTTTATTCATTTTGCAAACTTCAAGCCTGGAAAGCGGTCTTTCAGATAGTGCTGAGGGACTGTTCTGAAGAGGTAATGGAACAGGTGGGATATATAGGAGTTGAAACAAAGACCAAGTAGTCAGACTATCAAAAAGTACTGCTAATTAAAGAAAACCAGATATTTCAAGCTGATTAATTTATTAGCACTTTTCAGTGTATGGGAAGAGGTAAGCGTCTGGGCTTATTGAAATCATCCCTTTGATATGTACTTTAGGTCCCTAGGGCCAGTATTTTGTTCTTTCCCATCCTGAGTTCCCCCAGGGTACACCACTGGGAGTGTCTGCAGTGGCTAAGGACTTGGCAATGTACAGCACCTTAGTTTCCTTCCTGAGATCTCTTGGGCTCACTCTTGGGAAAAGTGGGATGCAGGGATGTATTGCTGATGGCTCAATGGCCACACATCCTTTTTTGCTGATATAGCAAATGGAGTTTTTCATCACAAAGCCCTTTGTGTCTTTGGATCTAAAGCGAATTTTTTATTTGATTTAATCAGTTTACATTTAAAGTAATTACTGATAAGGATGGACATACTTCTAGTATTTTCCATATGTCTTATATTTGTTTCCCATTTGTCTCACAGCTTTTTTGTCCTTTTCCTGCATTACTGTCTTATTTATGTTTAGCTGATTTTTTTTTTTTTTTGGAATGAAATGTTTAAATTTCTTTCTCACTTCTCCTTTTGTGCACATTCTAAAGCTGTTTTCATTGTGATCACCATAGAGTTTACGTTTAAAGTCTTAAAGTTTTGACACTCTAACTTGAATTTATACTAGATTAAGTTAAATAACTGGAGAAGGAAATGGCACTCCAGTATTCTTGCCTAGAGAATCCTGTGGACAGAGGAGCCTAGTGGGCGGCTGTCTGTGGGGTCACACAGAGTCGGACACGACTGAAGCGACTTAGCATGCATGGAAGCATTGGAGAAGGAAATGGCAGCCCACTCCAATATTCTTGCCTGGAGAATCCCAGGGACAGAGGAGCCTGGTGGGCTGCTGTCTATGGGGTCGCACAGAGTCTGACACAACTGAAGCGACTTAGCAGCAGCAGCAAGTTCAATAACACAAAAACTCTGCTCCTTTTAGCTCTGTCCTCACCTTCTTCAGTTTTTAGTATCACAGAATTAAGTCTTTGTATATTGCATGCCTCCAAACATAAACTGTTTTTTTTTAAATTTAAAATAGATTAGTCTCTTACATTATGTATAAAAATGTGGTGTGGCTTTAGCTAACATTACAATAGCTTTTCAACTAACTTTTTTTTTAACATTTTAGTCTCTTGACTAATATATATACAACAAAAGGTGGATTTACAAACCATTGTTAAAATAATACCAGATGCGGTAATAATCTGTGTACTTATCTCTACTATGATATTTATTTCTTCATATGGCCCCAAGTTATTCTCTAGAGTCATTTATTTTAGCCTTCAGGATCTTCTTTAGAAACTCAACAAAGGTCTAATAGCAACAAATTTCTCAGCTTCTTTTCACCTAGAAATGTCTTAATTTCTTCTTTACTTTTGAAGGAAAGTTTTGCCAGATATAGGATTCTTGGTTAACATTTATTTTGTGTTTTTTTGTTGTTTGTTTGTTTGTTTTAGCACTTTGATTATATCGGCCAGCTGCCTTCTAGCCTCTAATGTTTCTGGTAATAAATCTCCATATAATTTTAGTGAGGATCCATTGTATGTGATGAGTGACTTCTTGCTATTTTCAGAATTATCTCTTTAGCTTTTGAAAATGTGATTATAATGTGTCTTTAGTGGGATTCTTTGAGCTCATCTTCAAGTTTCTTTAGCTTCTTGGATGTTTGCATTAGTGCCCTTCCTCAAATATGGAAGGTTTTCTGACTTTAATCATTCAAATATTCTCTCTACCTTTTGGTCTCTTCTCCTTCTGAGATTTTTATAATGTATATGATGATCTATGGTGTCCCTTAGATTCCTAATGCTCAGCTCACTTTATTTTTTTTTTTCTTCTTATTCCTTAGACTCCATAATTTCCATCATCCTAACTTTAAGTTTACTTATTCTTTATGCTACCTGCTCAAATCTGCCTTAGAATCCTACTAGTAAAATTTTTGTCTCAGTTTTACTTTTCAACTATAGAATTTCTTTGTTATCTTTTAGGTTTTCTATGTCTTTTCTGATATTTCCATCTTTTTATACATTGTTTCCTTGACTTTCTCTACATCTTCCTTTGTTTCCTTTCTTTGCACATTTTTGAGACAGTCGTTTTAAACTTTTCATCTAGTAGATCCATTAACAGGTCTTTCTCAGGGAAAGGTTTTGTCGACATATTTTTTGTTGACTGAACTATGTTTATGTTTCTTTCTCCTGTGATTTTCTTTGTTGTTGTTGCTATTGAAAACTAAGCATATGGACATAATTATATAGTAATTCTGCTAATTAATTTGACTCCCTCTTTCCCACGTTTGCTCTTTTTTCACTTTATTTTTAATTGATAAAGGCTCTTTCCATTTTAGGAGCCTGAGGTGTCAACTCAAAGTTTTCTCAATTTTATCTGAGCCTATGCCTTTCCTGGGCATACGTAGTGGCTTTCTTTAATCTGCCACTGCCTCCACACACACACATGCAGTTGCTTTTGAATCTTCTAATTGTTAATGTGTGGCTCCCAGAGTGAGGGAAATATTAAAATGAAGTCAACTAAGGCACTAGCTTTATAAGTCTCCTGGTAGTCCCTTCAGTCAGAAGGGAAAGGGCTTTCCACAGTGAGAGGAGCCATAAACATGGCTGCCTTCCTGTTTGTCTGTACCTCTGAGCTCTGAAGAAGCAATGAATGATCAGAGCACAGATTCTGACAACTAAAAGGCAAGGATCTCTTCCCATCCTGGCTCCTACTAGTTGCATGTAAACTGTATCTGGAATGCATGTATGACTGCCTGACATGGGCTAGGGTGGTGGGCAGTTGCTGTTATGCTAAGACCTGAAAGTGACTAGAATTAAGTACAATCTACCATCTAAGTTTCCTTCTGCAAAGTATGAACTTTCAGTAGACTTCAGAGCTCCAGAATAGTTACATCTGTTCTGCTAGTGCGGTGTTGTAGGTATCAAGAAATTATTGAAGCTTCCTACTTCACTGTCTTCCCCTATATTATTTCTACCTTTACTTGTGTTAAACAGCCTTATTGAATTACAATTGATATACAAAGAACTGTACATATTTAACACATTTAATTGATGAGTTTGGCTACATACAATCACCTATGATACTATCACAGTGATTAAGATAATAGACATATGCAACACCTCTTCCAGAGTCCCCTCATGCCTCTCCTTTTTGTTTTTTTTTGGTGGTATAAACATTTAGTGTGAGATCTATCCAATTAACAAATACAGAAGTACACAATACTGTATTCTTACTGGCAGTGCATTATAGAGTAGGTCTATACACTTATTCATCTAACATAACTAAAACCTTATACATGTCAAATGATTGACCTTTACTTTTTAATGCATATAATTAGTATATAAATACATGGATTCTTCAAATCAGTGTGACTAGTGTAATATCTGGAGCTCCTCAGCGAGATCACTAAAAATATAACTACTGCTTTCTTTTAAATTCAAAGAGAATTTTTTCAGCAGTTTCCTGTAAAAACAGGAAGATGAACAATCTTGAATTCTTTTTCTTTTAAAACAGAGGTTTCACTATTTTCTAAGGGAATTCAGATTATTAACAATTGTAATTCTGTGAGCCAAATTACATGCTAATTATCTATGTGATGATTGTTGTCAATTTTATGGGACAATCATATGAAAGAAATGTCTTATTCCTAGTTACAGGCTAAAAACAAAATAAACAAAAATTAACCAAACAAAAGAACATAGAAATTAAAGAAAGCAAAGTAAGAGCTTTGTTGAAAATGTAAGAGGCATATCAAATTGGGCTCATAATGATGGGTATATGTTTCTAAACATCAGTATATGTATCTTTACTGGAAACCAAAATAGTTTAAATCATGGGTTTGAATGAGATCACTTAGGATTTGTGAAGGAGAAGGAAACTAATGTCATTGGCAAAAATCATTCTAGTAAAAAAAAAAAAAAAATAGTACCTTTGGGTAATTAAAAAAAGAGAAAAGTTTAATAGGAGAAGATTAGGAGATTTTTATTAATGCATGGAGTCCATCACACAAAGGGAGTTGGGCAGTGTCCCAGACTAGACTTAAATAAAAGTGGGGTACAATCACAGATTGCTGTCCATTCTCTCTCATTAGTGTATGCTAATGCACCATGAATTAATAGGGGAATCCAGAGTAGAAACCTTCACTCATCTGTTCTTGAAATTCCCTGCAATGTATTCTACCATGTGATATGCAACTACAAAAGTTTTAAGTTCAGTGTTGTATTCTTGATCAAGTAAAAGCAATAAAATTTACCTATTTGAGGGACTATGTTCCTATTAGGAATCTGTAAAAATACAGTAAACAGCATTCTAAATTAACTAATGAATGATTGGAAGAAAAATTTTAAATATTTCTATACACAAATGCTAAGTCATTCAATTCAGTTCCATCATGAGTAATTGAAATCAAACCTTTGCATAGGACTTAAAGAAAGAAAGTGAAGTCACTCAGTTGTGTTCGACTCTTTGTGACCCCATGGACTGTAGTCTAGCAAACTTCTCCATTCATGGGACTTTCCAGGCAAGAATACTGGAGTGGGTTGCCATTTCCTTCTGCAGAGGATCTTCCCGAGCCAGGGATCGAATCCAGGTCTCCCGCATTATTGGCAGCCACTTTACTCTCTGGACCATTAGGGAAGCTGCATAGGACTTAAGGAATGATTCAAACATAACTATCCACCAAAATAATCCCTAGTTGATCACTTTTTGCCTTGCTTGTAGTTGATATTAGGATTCTGTAACACCAGGACTCTATAGTATTAACCAGATTACTTAAATAGTACAACTGAGAAACTCAAGGCTGTGCCCTGAAAAATGTGATAGAGTCTAAACAGGCAACCCAGAAAGGAGCCAATAGCACATATTCAAGAAATAAAAATTAAACCTATGACTTAAAATAATAATTGTCATAGAAGCCTTTGAAGTGGGATTTCTGAGAATAGTCCCTGAACTCAGAAAAAATACTTACATTGAGATTCCAGCAATGAAACCTATTACTTTAAGCAAGTCACTTATTCTCTTGAAACCTCAGCTTCCTAATCTATAAAACTGAGATCTAATGAGCAATTTATTCTGAGGAATAAAGAGATGATCACATGAGAAACTTGAAAGACCTGAGATTACAGGCTAGCTTTATAACTCTTTCTAGGAAACGTACCTTTAGCAAATTGAAATCACCAGCATAAAGTGAATGCACTGAATATTGTGTGTAAACAATAATTTCTCAGGCATAAGGAAAAAAAATGCTTTCTAATATGTACCAAAAACATTTCTCTTCAATATATGCAGTCAATATTAACAGTTAGGTAACATGGTTCTCCTAAAGAAATTACTTCAGTTTGATTTGTAATCTAAACGGATTCTGGACTATGAAAGTACATTATTAATGGATTAAGGGATTTTGAGACTAAACATGTGAGATCATTTTAACTGTCTACTGTGATTTATCAACCAAGTGTAGAATGCAGATTTAAAACAAATATTCATAATTTTATGTGATCAATAGGACAGAATTATTCTTTCTTGAAAGCAGTATTTTTGACACACAAAGATATCTTAAAAGATGTAAGAAGCATAATGTTTGGAAAGGACCTTGAATATCTGCAATGTCACATTTTTTCAATGGAATTGGAAAGAAATCCATTTATAATTCTCATTGATCTAGTTCACTTTAGTGTATGTGCAATTAATTCTTTAAACAAAGGTTATTTGAAATATTCCTTTCTTTTTTCCTTATTTTAATGGTATCTAAGAACGGACAGAGTGACTCCCTCTAAAAGGCCACAGCCTTGTGTCTTTTTCTATTGACAGGCAGCTCTGCAATACCACTGATGTTATCAGTTTGGTTCAGTTTAATCACTCAGTCAGGTCTGACTCTTTGAGACCCAATGGACTGCAGCACACCAGGCTTCGCTGTTCATCACCAACTCCTGGAGCCTACTCAAACCCATATCTAATGCGTCGGTGATGCCATCCAACCATCTCAGCCTGTGTCATCCCCTTCTCCTCCTGCCTTCAATCTTTTCCAGCATCAGGGTCTTTTCATGAGTCATTTCTTTGTATTAGGTGGCCAAAGTATTGGAGTTTCAGCCTCAGCATCAGACCTTCCAATGAACATTCAGGACCAATTTCCTTTAGGATTTTATGGTTGGATCTCCTTATAGTCAGAGAGACTCTTAAGAGTCTTCTGCAACACCACAGTTCAAAAGAATCAATTCTTCAGTGCTCAGCTTTTTTTATGGTCCAACTTTCACATCCAAACATGACAACTAAAAAACCAAAGCTTTGACTAAATGGACTGTTGTGGTTCGTCTTTGTAAAGTAATGTCTCTGTTTTTTAATATGCTGCCTAAGTTGGTCATAGCTTATCTTCCAAGGAGCAAACATCTATTAATTTCATGGCTTCAGTCACCATCTGCAGTGATTTTGGAGCCCATAAAATAAAGTCTCTGACTGTTTCCACTGTTTCCCTATCAATTTGCCATGAAGTGATGGGACTAGATGCCATGATCTTAGTTTTCTGAATGTTGAGCTTTAAGCCAACTTTTTCACTCTCCTCTTTCACTTTCATCAAGAGGCCCTTTAGTTCTTCACTTTATGCCATAACTGTGGTGTCATTTGCATAACTGAGGTTATTGATATTTCTCCCAGCAATGTTGATTCCAGCTTGTGCTTCATCCAGTCCAGCATTTAATATGATGTACACTGCATATAAGTTAAAAGAGCAGGGTGACAATATACAGGCTTGATGTACTCCTTTCCCCAATTTGGAACCAGTCTGCTGTTCCATGTCCAGTTCTAACTGTTGTTCTTGACCTGCATACAGATTTCTCAGGAGGCAGGACAGGTAGTCTGCTATTCCCATCTCTTTCAGAATTTTCCAAAGTTTGCTGTGAGTCCAAGCAGTCAAAGTCTTTGGCATAGTCAATAAAGCAAAAGTAGGTGTCTTTCTGGAACTCTCTTGCTTTTCTGATGATCCAGCAGATGTTGGCAATTTGATCTCTGGTTCCTCCACCTTTTCAAAATCCAGTTTGAACATCTGAAAGTTCAAGGTTCATGTACTGTTGAAGCCTGACTTGGAGAATTTTGAGCATTACTTTGCTAACCGGTGAGATGAGTGCAATTGTGTCGTAGTTTGAACATTCTTTGGCATTGCATTTCTTTGGGATTGGAATGAAAACTGACTTTTTCCAGTCCTGTGGCCACTCCTGAGTATTCCAAATTTCCTGGCATGTTGAGTGCAGCACTTTCACAGCATCATCTTTTAGGACTTGAAATAGCTCAACTGGAATTCCATCACCTCCACTAGCTTTGTTTGTAGTGATGCTTCCTAAGGCCCACCTGACTTCATATTCCAGGATGTCTGGCTCTAAGTGAGTGATTACACCATCGTGGTTATCTGGGTCATGAAGATCTTTTTTATATAGTTCTTCTGTGTATTCTTGCCACCTCTTCTTAATATCTTCTGCTTCTGTTATGTACAGACCATTTTTGTCCTTTATTGTACTCATCTTTGTGTGAAATGTTCCCTTGGTGTCTCTAATTTTCATGAAGAGATCTCTAGTCTTCCCAATTTTATTGTTTTCCTCTATTTCTTGGTGTTAATCACTGAGGAAGGCTTTCTTATCTCTCCTTGCTCTTCTTTAGAACTCTGCATTCGAATGGGTATATATTTCCTTTTCTATTTTGCTTTTGGCTTGCTTCTTTTCTCAGCTATTTGTCAGGGCTTACAACCATTTTGCCTTTTTTCATTTCTTTTACTTGGGGATGATCTTGATCACTGCCTCCTGTACAATGTCACTAACTTTCATCTGCAGTTCTTCAGGCTCTCTATCAGCTCTA
Source organism: Odocoileus virginianus (assembly GCF_023699985.2). Classification (NCBI taxonomy): domain Eukaryota; kingdom Metazoa; phylum Chordata; class Mammalia; order Artiodactyla; family Cervidae; genus Odocoileus; species Odocoileus virginianus. Next base: position 23,110,586 of record NC_069698.1, read on the forward strand.
ATCCCTTGAATCTATTTCTCACTTCCACTGTATAATCATAAGGGCTTTGGCTTAGATCATAACTGCATGGTCTATTGGTTTTCCCTACTTTCTTCAATTTAAATCTGAATTTTGCTGTAAGGAGTTCATGATCTGAGCCACAGTCAGCTCCTGGTCTTGTTTTTGCTGACCGTATAGAGCTTCTCCATCTTTGGCTGCAAAAAATATAATCAATCTGATTTCAATATTGAGCATCTGGTAAAGTCCATGTGTAGAGTCTTCTCTTGTGTTTTTGGAAGAGGGTGTTTGCTATGACCAGTGCATTTTCTTGGAAAAACTCTGTTACCCTTTGTCTGCTTCATATTGTACTCCAAGGCCAAATTTGCCTGTTACTCCAGGTGTATGTTGACTTCCTACTTTTGCATCCCAGTTCCCTATAATAAAGAGGACATCCATTTTGGGTTTTAGTTCTAGAAGGTCTTGTAGGTATTCATTGAACTGTTTAACTTCAACTTCTTCATCATTGCTGGTTGGGGCATAGACTTAGACCACTGTGATATTGAATGGTTTGCCTTGGAAACAAACAGAGATCATCCTGCCATTTTTGAGATTGCATCCAAGTACTACATTTTGGACTCTTTTGTTCACTATGATGGCCACTCCATTTCTTCTAAGGAATTCTTGCCCACAGTAGTAGCTATAATGGTCATGTGAGTTAAATTCACCCATTCCAGTCCATTTTATTTTGCTGATTCCTAAAATGTTAACATTCAGTCTTGCCATCTCCTGTTTGACCACTTCCAATTTGCCTTGATTCACGGACCTAACATTCCAGGTTCCTATGCAATATTGCTCTTTATAGCATCAGACTTTACTTTCATCACCAGTCACATCCACAACTGGGTGTTGTTTTTGCTTTGGCTGCATCTCTTCACTCTTTCTGGAGTTATTTCTTTACTGATCTCCAGTAGCATATTGGGCACCTACTGACCTGAGGAATTCATCTTTTTTCCTCTATCTTTTTGCCTTTTTATACTGTCCTTGGGGTTCTCAAAGCAAGAATCCTGAAGTGTTTTGCCACTCCCTTCAAAATGTTCTGACCACATTCTGTCAGAACTCTCCTCCATGACCTGTCCATCTTGGGTGGGCTTACATGGCATGGCTCATAGTTTCATTGGTTAGACAAGGCTGTGGTCCATGTGATCAGTTTGGGTAGTTTTCTGTGATTGTGGTTTTCATTGTATGCCCTCTGATGGATAAGGATAAGAGGCATATGTAAGCTTCCTGATGGGTGAGATTGGTGAGTCATAGTTAAAGCTTATAAAATACTGAAAGCTACTTATAACAGGTTATATTAAACAAATTTAAAGAAGGGGGAATATATTATACATTGACAATGGACAAAGGGCAAGAGTTGATTATCTGACATATAACTTAAGCAGTTCTTTTAATAACATGGACTTTTTTGCTTCATAACATTAAATGATACCAAACTCAAATATTCTTGCTGTACCTTGCTTAAAAAATACAGTAGATGAGACAAAGCTTTTGTCTTTTTCTTTTTATTTCAGTAAATCCATGGTTTTGCTTCTAAAAAACACACTGAATTAGGTTATTGAAATACATTTTGTTAAAATGAGAGGTAGATTTATATCATGGTCAAGCAAAATTCTTTGTAAGGATAGGTAAATCCATTAACTACCTGCAGAGTTGCTATACACCTAACAGTTATCACCAAAACCTACCACAAAACAATTAAATTAACTTATGACAAGAAATGCTAGATTAAAAGCTAGTCAGAAAATAAAAGTTGCTAATATGGAAAAGCACCCCAAAATAAGAAGCAGCACAAAGTATCATGTTACTTGTTATGTGCTTTTCTGTATTTCCTATCATAAAAGTTTGTGTCCATACCTTAATTCCTCTTTTTAAACATTTTTGAGCTTGTTTTAATCATTCATTTTATTTGGATATTAAGAATTTAGGTATCTGATGTTTTTATTTCTGGAAAGCTCCACGATTACCTGCCTTCACTTGTGCACCAATATCACCTTATATTATATAGTTTATTATCTTTCAGAATCGATGATCCTTCTTCTTAACCAATCTGAAATCACCTTGGGGTTCTGCTGCTGCCACTGGTATTGTTGATGGTACATTGGTAGGGTTTTAATCACTTGGAAATACTCCATTTATCTCCAATTATTCTTGTGCAAAATGTGCTGATCTGAAACTTTGCTTACAGTATGCATGGAGACATCTCTGCTTTCATAACTCCCCATGTGTTCATTAGGTGACTACAAATGGAGCCCTACTTTTTATAGTAACAGTGTGAAGTACTTAATGTATGGAAGAAACTTCCTGTTCTCTCAGGGAGCTCACAATCGATCCCAGATGACACATAGAATATTATATGATTCACTATATATTAAAGGAATGAAAAGAGGAATGACTGCTGACCTGTATTAAGCAAAGACTTTTTGGAAAGATGATTGAATTTAATTTTAAAGATTAAGTGTACTCTTTGTCTATGAAGAGTGAGTGGGTGTGGGTGTGTGTGTGTGTGTGTGTGTAAATGTATGTATGCTTTGGTAGTTTGTTGGTGTTTCTGGTTATATTTCAGGCACAAAGAAAACCTTGTGCAAAGGTTTTCTTTGTAAAAGTACCTTGGTGTGTGGGTTTTTTTTTTTTTTTTTTTTAATACTATACAGAGTTTGGCATGGCTGGAGTATAACATACCAGGTTGAAATAAGGGGGCATCTCTAGAAAGAAGGGATGTAAACAGATAACACAGTAAAGATTTACTTGAATAATGAGCCTGGGAACAGATTTTGGTGTATTCTGTTCTTTTTGACTGTCCTTATTTTGTGGGTCTAAGATGATTTCTGCTACCACTCTCACCAGAACTATTGCTGAAATATCATTATGCACCATATTTTGTGCTAAATGTTTTACACATTTTAAGTCCTTTAATACATAAACTCTGTGAGGTTTATTATTATTATTTTAAATTTTCATATGGGGAATTTTAAACTAGGAAGTTATATTACTTGTCCAAGTTGTGTGGTAAGTGGTGGAACCTAGTAACATGTTTACTCTTCTTACCTAAACTACCACACTATATCTGATATCTATGTGTTACTTCTCTTGGAGTAGACCCATAACATAAATTTGTATTCCCAGGTATGCTAAAATTTGAACCTTCCTAAAAGGGATCACCCTGTGCTAGTCATTTCTTCAAACTAATTGAAAGGTAGACAATTCAGTCCTGTCTAATGTAGTTTATCACATTCCCTAAAGACACTGTATTATGTTTTTCTGCTCTCAAACATCTTAGTTCTTCTCAACACCCCCAATAGCATGTTCTGCTGGTCATATTGTCATGGAACTTATTGTAAGAAATAGAAGCCATCAGATGGGAATTCCCTCATTTCTCTAATAGGCAGTCTAGAACTTAAAACCATATACCCCAGATTTTATTTATTTATTTATTTTTCTATTGTTAAGAGAGAGAAATTATTCCTCTTCCTAATAGAGGCCAATTCCTCCACATTTGCTTTGCACTATACCCTCTCCTATCCTGTTAATTAATTCACATCTTCAATTTTTGCCTAGATCTTTAAAGTTCTCTTACATCTTCAGGATGTCCCTTACAACTAGATTATCTAAATTTTATATGATTCCCATTAAAAAGCCTCCTTTAATCTTATGTCTCTTTCTTTTATTACTCTGCTTTTCTGAGTTTTCTGGTCAGTTCCACAGTAAATTTTCAAGGTAGATTTTCCTGTGCACATGGTCATACATTCTAAAACATCTATTCATTTTTGTGTGTGTGTAGAGTATGAAAGAATACCTATTAAAATCCTTTGCTCATTTTTTAATCATTTCTTTTTTTTTAACATTGAGTTATAGGGATTCTTCATATATTTAGAATATCACTCGCTTATCAGATATACCACTTGCAAGTATCTTCTTAGATTCAGTAGGCAGCCTTTTTTTATTTTGTTGATAGCTTCCTTTTCTGTGCAAAAGATTTTTAGCTTGATAGTCCCACTTGTTTAATTTTGCCTTTGTTTCCCTTACCTAAGGAGGCATATTAAAAAAAAAAAAAAAATGAAACTAATGTCCAAGAGTGTACTGCCTATATTTTATTCTAGTAGTTTTATGGTTTCAGGTCTTACATTAAGTCTTTAATCTATTTTGGCTTTATTTTTATTCATGGTGTGAGACAGTAGTCCAGTTTGATTACTTTGCATGAGGTTGTACAGTTTTCCCAAGACCATTTAGAGAATAGGTTGTCTATCCCACTGTATATTTTGGCTTACTTTGTCATAGATTAATTGCCCATATAAATTAAGGTTCATTTAGGACTTTTCTACTTTGTTCCATTGATCTATGTGTATAGTTTTGTGCCATTACCATACTGTTTAGATTATGGTAGTTTTGAAGTATAGTTCAGGATCTTAGAGAGTGATACCTTCAGCTTTGTTCTTCTTTTTCAGATTGCTTTGTCTATTTGAGGTCTTTTGTATTTCAAAAAAAAATTAGATTTTTTTGTTCTAGTTCTATGACAAATGCCACTTTAAAAAATGGTATTGAATCAATAGATTACTGTGGGTAGTATAGTCATTTTAACTAAATTAATTCTTTGAACCTATTAACACAATATATCTTTCTATCTGTGTCATTTTCAAGTTTTCATCAGTGTCTTGTAATTTTTGTGTCTAATTATTAGAGTATACAATCAGCAGGAGTAATTATATATGCATAATGGAAGTTAAAAAGCTTAATGATACTCCTAACCTTGAATTTGGGTTCTATGATTCTCCTCTGAGCAGAACACCATAGAGTAGACCTGAATTTCTTAAAAATATTGGCCAGAAGAAAGTTCCAATAATCCATATTCTAACAAAGAGCCTTATATACTTAGGTATATAAGATTTTACATTATATGTGTTTTATATAAATGTGGCAAATAAGTATATAAAATAGAATAAACATCATCAGTAATTAGGGAAATGTAATTAAAAAGAAAGTGGTGGAATAACACTACACATTTAAAGTGAAATAGCCAAAATAAAAATAGAAAAAAGCTGACAATGCAAAGTACTAGCAGAACTGCCAAGCAACTATAACTCTCTTACAGTGCTGGTGGGACTGAAACATATTATAGCAATTAGGACAACAGTTTTGAAAGCTAAAATTCAACTCCTATGCAATTAACTAAGAAAAATAAAAATGTGCATGTTACTCAAATACATATATGCAAATGTTTATAACAACTTTTCTCATAATCATCCAAATTGCACAATCCAAATACCCTTCAACTGATGAATGGATAGACAAACTGTGGTATATCCATAAATGCCAATACTCAGCCATAACAGGGAACAAGCAGTTGATACCTACAACACCTGAATGCATCTCAGATGCATTTTGCTAAGGGAGAGAAGTGAGATCAAAACCTCTACACATTCAGGAAAAGACAGAACTACATAGGCAAAAATAGATAAATGATTGTCTCAGAGAGTACAAGGGGATAAGGGCATGTGGTTTCTTACTGTTGGTGGTATGAGATATTTTTATCTTTTTTGACTAATATATAATTGTAAGTATTGTCAAAAGTCATAGACTTCTACACAAGAATGGTTAATTTTATTATATATAAATTCTCAATAATTGATATAAAAATTATTAATTCTTTACAAAATAGTTAATTATTTCAGACATTTTAATTCTTCCCTATTCAAGAAGGGGAACCTTATTTAAAGTGGAGATGGGAAGTCCTAAGGGGGAGCTCTCACACACATAACTATCCCTTGCTGCTTACTTTACATTCCTGGGCAAGAAAAAGTTTCTTTACTACCTTAGATGGAGGAACGAAGATTTTCTTCTTACCCAGCAATAGGGCAGCCAAGGAGAAACCTCAAGAGCTCAATCACTGAGAAACAACAATCATTCTAAACCCCTGCTTGCTTTTAATAAACTTCTCCTTCAAAACAGCCTCTCCTAACTTCCTCATTTTTCTCTTTAAAGCAATATTCCTCTTCCTTTTTTAAATATAAAATTATTATATGAAGTGTGTAGGCTATTGACTTCATTTTTAATAGGTAAATTATGACTCTGCAAGCAAAAGTGTAGTTGCTTATAATCCCATGAGTCTTCCCAAGTGGACAAGTTCAGTTCAGTTCAGTTCAGTCGCTCAGTCATCTCCAACCCTTTGCAATCCCATGGACTGCAGAGCTCCTTCCAGATCACATTACTCTAGTTCTCAAGATGATGTAAAGATAAACCAAGGTTGCACTTTTACAGAGGCAATTACACCTTCTGCAAAATATCAACATAGAAGCTAAGAAATCATGAATCGAACAATCCCCTTGTTAAGAGGCTTTAGCGTTGAATGGTTGGGAAACACTGTGAGTCAGATTGTATCCTGTTTCATAGTGGGCATAAATTCTTTAACAGCACTATGCCAGGTGAGTGCCCCCAAGGAAAATATAGAGGAGTAGCTCATAGGAAGTGTCAGTGTATTTAATACTGTCTGCAAAATATAGGGACCGTTTGTTATTGGACTCAAGTCAGGGGAAGTCAGGGGAAGAATGCTTTTCTAATGCTAAAAGCTGAAGACAGATAAAACTTCTGTACCTTTGTTGCATAGGAAAAGTTAGAAAGAGCTAAAGCAGTGCACTCATGGCCAAGTTATTCTTGGGACAAAACAGGTTGTTGACATTATTTTTCTGTGTGAAAGATACTACTGTATATTAAAAAGGTAAGAAAATATAGAACCATAGGAATACAAATTATGAAAATAATTACACATTAACAGACTAGGTATTTACTAAATTAATAGCACACAATATCAAGAATTTCAGCCATCCGTCTTCACATGCCTGAAAAACTTGCTAGATAATACCTCACTCAATTTCATTATCCAAAAATATTTGGGCTAATTATTTGACTAGCTCAATATTCAAGTCCCTAAAGAGATAATGAAACTTGCCCTGGTGGGAGGAATGTTTTATGACCCCTTTTCATTATATGTGAAGCTGCTGGGTCAATGATGTCACCTTGCTACTGTCTGTTCCCTCCTATGAAGGGTATTTTGTTCCTCTTGAGTTGTGTTCCAGCTTAGGTCTGCTGAGGATTATTCCCATTCTCTGCATTTTCCTGGCATCTGCTATGAAAATCTGACTAGTCATTTTTGTCTTATTTAATTTGACTCAGGGCCTGGTGGTATCCCTTTATGGCTGTTTAACTGAGGTAAACAATACAACATTATGTTCTCTGAGACACAGAAACTACATAAGTAGCTTCAGTTTAACATGTCTAGCTGGGTTGTCCATATGCAGAGAATAACCCTCATGTTCCTGATTTAATGACATGACATTTTTCTACAATAGAAGATTTATTTTGTATATATGTATTAAATCTGTGTGTATGTGCACACTAAATGTGATTTTCATATCTGATGCTTATAAAATCATATACATGAATATTCATAAATCAGGGGGAAACAAAATCCTTTTTTAAAAATTTTTTAAGTTTATTGCCAAATATCATTGTAAACAGTGTTAAATTAATCCTGCTAGATGTCTTTTTGCACCAGTGCATCTCATCCCATCATGACAAGCAATTTTTTCATGTATCAATTTTATATAAATATGGATGGTTTCAGTTATTTTATTTCAGGAAAATCTTCAAAACAGTGGCAAATGCTTTAATGTACTAAATGCCCAACAATATTAATGTGGTAATTATCAAAGACTTGTAGAGGTAATGAACTAAAATGTTGGCAGAATTTGTGACTGTGAAAGCCTAATTTTTGGACATGGGACCCACCTCACCACAGAAACACATATCCAAAAGCTCAATTGTTGTAAATCCCTGTTAGTAGGGCATCCAGCAACATTTCCCTTTGGCTGGCAATTTATGTAGGATTCAGCTGTATGTCCTGAATGCTCCGAGTCCTCATAATCACATTATGTCTGCTCTTGCTCGTTCTGGAACTGGCAGACTCATACATGGTGAATTGATTTTTAGTTGGCTGTTCACTATTTTATTTCTAGGATGGGAGTTAGTTGACTAGACCTGGATAATAGAAAATGTACCTTTCCAAATTTTAAGGTCAGGTATTTTACTTTTGTTTCTTTCTTACAAGGAAATATTCTTTACATACTTTTTAAATATAATTTCCTTTTAAAATCCCATGTTCCAAATTCATATTAATCATAAGCTCTGCTTTGAAGATTTGAGGGCTAATTGAAAATTTTCAAAATGAAATAGTAACAGAATATCCTACTCAAGTAACATTTTAAATAGTAAATTTGTGCTTAAAGTATCCTTTATGGAATTATTTGATACATAGGTTACTTCCCACAACTCTCCAGATTCTACATACAGTGCTATGAAAGCAGGCAAAATTGAAAGTAGATGATATTAAAGTATAGTCCTTTCATCTTTCTTGTATCTTCATTCCTCTTAACCTTGACCTGAGCCACTTTAAAGAACAACTTGTTCCCACAAACCAGATGATCACCAGAAGTTATTTATTAAGATGTTACATAATAAGGAGAAGTCCAAGAGTAATAGGAAGGTGAATATGTTCTCAGTCATCCTGTACCACCGATGGTCCTTGAAATCAAAGAAATAATTACATATGTTTGTATATTAGCATATAATATATACTATATGTACTATAATACAGTGCTTCCCTGGTAGATCAGCTGGTAAAGAATCCACCTGCAATGCAAGAGACCTGGTTTCAATTCCTGGGTTGGGAAGATCCTCTGGAGAAGGGAACAGCTACCCACTCCAGTATTCTGGCCTGGAGAATTCCAGGGACTATGCAGTCCATTATCAGTTCAGTTCAGACGATCAGTCATATCTGACTCTTTGTGACCACATGGACTGCAGCAGCAAGGCCTCCCTGTCCATTATCAACTCCCAGAGTTTACACAAACTCATGTCCATTGAGTCAGTGATGCCATCCAACTATCTCATGCTCTGTCATCCCCTTTTCCTTCTGCCTTCAATTTTTCCCAGGATCATGGTCTTTTCAAATGAGTCAGTTCTTTGCAACTGGCCAAAGTATTGGACTTTTTTCAACTTTGGACTTTGCAAAGGCCAAAGTATTGGACTTTCAGCTTTGGATTTTGCAAAGGCCAAAGTATTGGACTTTCAGCTTCAGCATCAGTCCTTCCAATGTATAGGCAGGACTGATTTCCTTTAGGTGGGACTAATTGGATCTTCTTGCTGTCCAAGGGATTCTAAAGAGTCTTCTCCAACACCACAGTTCAAAAGCATAAATTCTTTGGCACTCATCTTTTTTATAGTCCAACTCTAACATCCATACATGACTACTGGAAAAACCATAGCTTTGACTAGTCTGCCCTTTGTTGGCAAAGTAATGTCTCTCCTTTCTAATATGCTATCTAATTTGGTCATAACTTTTCTTCCAAGAAGTAAGCATCTTTTAATTTCATGACTGAAGTCATCATCTGCAGTGATTTTGGAGCCCCACAAAATAAAGTCTGTCACTGTTTCCACTGTTTCCCCATCTATTTGCCATGAAGTGATGGGGCCAGATGCCATGATCTTTGTTTTCTGAATGCTGAGTTTTAAACCAACTTTTTTACTCTTCTCTTTCAATTTCATCAAGAGGCGCTTTAGTTCTTCTTTGCTTTCTGCCATAAGGGTGCTGTCATCTGCTTATCTGAGGTTATTGGTATTTCTCCCTGCAAACTTGATTCCAGCTTGTTCTTCATCCAGCCCAGCATTTCTCAGGATTTACTCTGCATATAAGTTAAATAAGCAGGGTGACAATATACAGCCTTGACTTACTCCGTTCCAGATTTGGAACCAGTCTGCGGTCCCATGTCCAGTTCTAACTGTTGCTTCATGAACTCATGCAGATTTTTCAAGAGGCAAGTCAGGTGGTCTAGTATTCCCAAATCTTGAAGAATTTTCCACAGTTGTTTTTTTTTTTTTTTTTTTCTGATCCACACAGTCAAAGGCTTTGGCATAATCAATAAAGCAAAAATAAATGTTTTTCAGGAAATCTGTTGCTATTTTGATGATCCAGTGATGTTGACAATTTGATCTCTAATTCCTTTGCCTTTGCTAAAACCAGCTTGAACATCTGGAAGTTCATGATTCATGCACTGTTGAAGCCCAGCTTGGAGAATTTTAAACATTACTTTGCTAGTGTGTGAGATAAGTGCAATTGTGTGGTAGCTTGAGCATTCTTTGGTATTGCCTTTCTTTGGGGTTAGAATGAAAACTGACCTTTTCCAGTCCTGTGGCCACTGCTGAGTTTTCCAAATCTGATGGCATATTGAGTGCAAAACTTTCACAGCATCATCTTTTAGGATTTGAAAGAGTTCAACTGGAATTCCAGCACCTCTATTAGCTTTGTTCGTAGTGATGCTTCCTAAGGCCCACTTAACTTCGAATTCCAGGATATCTGGCTCTAGGTGAGTGATCATGCCATCGTGTTTATCTGGGTCATTAAGACCTTTATTTTGGTATAGTTCCTCTGTGTATTCTTGCCACCTCTTAATATCTCCTGCTTCTGTTAGGTCCATACCATTTCTGTCCTTTATTGTGCCCATATTTGCACGGCACATGTTCCCTTGGTGTCTCTAATTTTCTTGAAGAGATTGCTAGTCTTTCCCTTTCTATTGTTTTCCTCTATTTCTTTGCATTAATCACTGAGGAAGGCTTTCTTATCTCTCCTTGCTATTCTTTGGAACTCTGCATAGTCCATTATAGATCTTACTCAAAAGTTGAGAAAGTGAAGATAGTCACAAAACCTATTTTGTGGAGCCAAGAAAGTTTTATCAGTGGAAATGCCATTTGAGCTGAGTCTTCAGGAGTAAGTAAGGGAATTGCACATAAACCAGAAGCAAAATTTTAGGCTGCATTAGGATGGAAATACTTTTCATATTTTTCACTTTAAAGTTTGGGTTTTATCAAATAGCAGACAGACAACAGAGTACTTAAAATGACATGGCATTATCAATTTTTGAAATTTAAAACCTCTAGAAGTAGTATAGAAAATGAAGAGGAAATTAAATCATTGAGGAGCCACTTTAAAAGTTACTTCAATGATTTATGTCATAGAGGATTAAAAGATTGTGCCTCATTTATGTTAATAAAGTTTTAGCAAGTGTGTTGTGTTTTTATGACAGCAGTGTTAAATTCCTTGATGAAGACTTTTCTAATACTGATATTACAAATTTTGAATCCCAGATATGGATTCCTACAGTTGATACTGTTATATTTAATGTTTGCTCTTTCTACATTAATTGATCTCTATAACTTGATCATAAATATATCCTTTAGCCCACAGAGCAGAATGTCAAGTACTTAGTATATATTCAATAGTGAATATACATAGATTACTTAGAATTAATTTTTGAACATTTTGTCACTAAAGTTAATTTTAGTGTGATGCATTCAGTATTTTAGTAAGGACATTGGTAAAACTAAAACTGAAAGAAAAATATCTCCAAAAGCAAAAGACAATTTAAAGACATTTAATCTATTTTCTTAAAAGATTTTTGGTTTTCATACAAAAACATATTTCACCAGGAGAATTAATAATTATGATCATGACAGCATCATAATTTCTGAAACTCTCAAAGTAAGAAGCTCAGACAGCCATACATCAGTATTAGTCTGCTTCATGCAAATTTGTGAACAAAAGAATTTCTTAAGTTGTTATAAGACTCTCATTTTTTTGTTTGTTTATTTTTTTGTTAGTTTCTCTACCTAAACTGGGTAAAAATGTAAATGATGGAATTGCCATGCCTCGAGACATAGATATGATTTTAGCTCAATTAATGCTTGAACAATTTGTGTTTTTATTGATGGAAATTTTATTTGAGCAACTGGAAATCACACTTATCAGCCAAACTGGGAGTGATGAAATCATAAATCATAAGTGGAGACAGAAAGAGCAACATAGTTAAACTTGGACCAAAAATCCCACTACTTGATTATTCTGCCTGGAAAATTTTTTAAAAAATAAAATAAATAAATGTGATTTTGTTTCTTGTGATTTGTGGTAACACCAAGAGAATGAGAGGAAAATAAACTTTAAAAAACTTCACTCCTCAAAGCTGATTTTTACATCACTTAAAGAAGATTCTTGTATTTTATTTAAAAGTGAATCAAAGCATCAAAATTTTATCTATAGAAAACTCAGTCAGCCTTAATACATAAGTTGAAAAGGCAAACTGTGCAATATATCAAGCTGAGAAACATTGAAATCTCCATATAAGGTATCCAATAACTGATGATTTAAAATGAAAATGAAAGAAAATGAGTATTTGAAAGTGTTTAAATGCCACTCTAAAATGAATATGTATTCTTGGCAGTATTTTTTATTATTTTTCTTTTTAACATGCTACCCACTCTACAGATTGGTATATGTTTCCCTTTATGGGAGGAATAATGCACTACTGCTGCTAAGTCACTTCAGTCGGGTCTGACTCTGTGTGATCCCATAGATTGCACCCCACCAGACTCCCCCGTCCCTGGGATCCTCCAGGCAAGAGCACTGGAGTGGGTTGTCATTTCCTTCTCCAATGCATGAAAGTGAAAAGTGAAAGTGAAGTCACTCAGTCATGTCCAACTCCCAGCGACCTCATGGACCACAGCCTACCAGGCTCCTCCATCAATGGGATTCTCCAGGCAAGAGCACTGGAGTGGGGTGCCATTGCCTTCTCCAATGCACTACTAGAGAATCAAATACATAAAATGATGCTAGCATAATGTGAATCACCTCTTATGATGATCCCCAAAAAATGCTACTTAGAGAAACTTAGCATGATTATGTGTGAGGCCAGACAGGAGAAGATTACCTACCAACATCAAATCAAGCACATCACATATCTTAAGTCCTGTGTGTATAATAGAGAATGTTTAAAATGAACAAAAATAATAGTTTGTTTAATGAATATACTAGAAAATTCCTTTATATAGTGATATCCTTGGAGTCCAGTATTTTATATACACTTAAAGGTACATAAAAAATCAGTGATATATTGTCTCAGCAGATTTCATCAGTTGATTTATTGAATTTTTCAGTTTTATGGTTTATAGGCTTTTACATTCAAGATAGAGTAATGGGATCCTCCTCCCACATTTGAAATACATCTACATTTTTTAATGCAATTGAACCAACAACAATATAAAAATATAGCACAGGCCAAGTTTCACTTGAATACTTTATACAACAGAGAGTAATTTGATCTTTTGAACTTATTAATTCTCATGCATGCTGAACTCCCTACAGAATATACCATTTATTAGGTGGAAAGCTATATGTGAAATCTGCTTTTGATTTAGTGTATGTATTTAAAAAGCTAATTGCTAAATCATATACTTCAGGTCAGTCACTCAGTTTTGTCTGACTCTTTGCGACCCCATGGACTGCAGAACACCAGGCCTCCCTGTCCATCACCAACTCTGGAGTTTCTCAAACTCATGTCCATTGAGTCAGTGATGTCATCCACCCATCTCATCCTCTGTTATCCCCTTCTCATCCCGCTTTCAATCTTTTCCAGCATCAGGGTCTTTTCCAATGAGTCAGTTCTTCACATCAGGTGGCCAAAGTATTGGAGTTTCAACTTCATCATCAGTCCTTCCAATGAATATTCAGGACTGATTTCCTTTAGGATGGACTGGTTGGATCTCCTTGCAGTCCAAGGGACTCTCAAGAGTCTTCTCCAACACCACAGTTCAAAAGCATCATTTCTTTGGCACTCAGTTTTCTTTATAGTCCAACTCTTACACCCATACATGACTACTGGAAAAGCCATAGTTTTGACTAGATGGGCCTTTGTTGGCAAAGTAACATCTCTACTTTTTATTATGCTGTCTAGGTTGGTCATAACTTTTCTTCCAAGGAGTAAGTGTCTTTTAATTTCATGGCTGCAGTCACCATCTGCAGTGATTTTGCCTTATACTTACCTAGAAGGAAAAAAATTCATTTTTCATTTCAATTTGATGTATTTTAATCTTCTATTTTCATCAATTTCAGATAAAATTAAAATATAAGATACAGTACTGTATTTGAAATGGCTTTATCTGGCCAGCCTGTCATCTTTCTAACTCAAAATTAAGCCAGCACAAAAAGGATGCATGGTGTGTCAGCAGTGTACTCTTGTAACTCTTGATAATCTGATATATACAGATAACTTATTTTAATAGTGCATGCATGCTCAATCACTTCAGTCATGTCTGACTCTTTGGTACCCTATGAACTGTAGTCTGACAGGCTCCTCTCTCCATGGGATTCTTCAAGCAACAATACTGGAGTGGGTTGCCATGCCCTCCTCCAGAGGACTATCCCAACCCAGGGACCGAAGTCAAGTCTCCTGCATTACAAGCAGATTTTTTTTACGCCTGAGCCACTGGGGAAGCCCTTATAGATACATTGTTAATTCAATGGGAAGATTTTCATGAACACATCATAGACATAACTTTGCAGAAAGAAGAAATAATGAAAAAGAGGAAGAACAAAACACATACAGAAGCAAAGGGGAAAAGGAAGTTGTACGACCACAATGATAATATTTTTAATTCCTACCATGTAAGCTATAGAATTCAGGTTGATTATATTCTTTGCAACCAAAGATGGAGAGGCTTTATATGGTCAGGAAAAAAAAGACCAGGAGTTGACAGTGGCTTAGATCATGAACTCCTTATTGCCAAATTCAGACTTAGATGGAAGAAAGGGAAAACCAACAAACCATGCAAGTATGACCTAAATCAAATCCCTTACAATTATAGATTAATGAGGACTTCCCTCATAGCTCAGTTGGTAAAGAATCTGCCTGCAATGAAGGAGACCCGGGTTCGATTACTGGGTTGGGAAGATACCCTGGAGAAGGAATTGGCAACCCACTCCAATATTCTTGCCTGGAGAATCCCATGGACAGAGGGCAGGCTATAGTCCATGGAGGTCGCAACGAGTCGGACATGACTTGGTGACTAAACCACGTAAACCACCACCATTATATAGTGGAAGTGAGAAATAGATTCAAGTATTTATATCTGATAGACAGAGCACCCGATGAGCTATGGACAGAGGTTTGTGACATTGTATGGGAGACAGGGATCAATATCGTCCCAAGAAAAAGAAATGAAAAAAGCAAAATTGCTATCTGAGGAGGCCTTACAAATAGCTGTGAAGAGAAGAGAAGCGAAGAGCAGGGGAGAAAAGGAAAGATATAACCATTTGAATGCAGATTTCCAAAGAATAGCAAGGTGAGATAAGAAAGCCTTCCTCAGTGATCAGTGCAAAGAAATCGAGGAAAACAATAGAATGAGAAAGACTAGAGATCTCTTCAAGAAACTTAGAGGTACCAAAGGAACACTGCATGCAAACACGGGCACAATAAAGAACAGAAATGATATGAACCTAACAGAGACAGATGATATTAAAAATAGGTGGCAAGAATACACAGAAGAACTATGCAAAAAAGATCTTCACGACCCAGATAGCCACGATGGTGTGATCACTCACCTAGAGCCAGATATCCTGGAATACAAAGTCAAGTGGGCCTTACGAAGCATCCCTATGAACAAAGCTAGTGGAGGTGATGGAATTCCAGTTGAACTCTTTCAAATCTTAAAAGATGATGCTGTGAAAGTGTTGCACTCAATATGCCATCAAATTTGGAAAACTCAGCAGTGGCCCCAGGACTGGAAAATGTCGGTTTTCATTCCAATCCCAAAGAAAGGCAATGCCAAAGAGTGCTCAAACTATCACACAATTACACTTACCTGACATGTTAGCAAAGTAATTTTCAAAATTCTTCAAGTCGGGTTTCAACAGTACATGAACCATGAACTTCCAGATGTTCAATCTGGTTTTAGAAAAGGCAGAGGAACCAGAGATCAAATTGCCAACATCCACTGGATCATTGAAAAAACAACAGAGTTCCTGAAAAACACCTAATTTTGTTTTATTTATTATGCCAAAGCCTTTGACTGTGTGGATCAGAAAAAACTGTGGAAAATTCTTAAAGAGATGGGAATACCAGATGACCTGACCTGCCTCTTGAGAAATCTGTACCCAGGTCAGGAAGCAACAGTTAGAACTGGACATGGAACAGCAGACTGTTTCCAAATCCGGAAAGGTGTACATCAAGGCTGCATATTGTCACCCTGCTTATTTAACTTATATGCAGAGTACATCATGAGAAATGCTGGGCCAGATGAAGCACAAGCTAGAATTAAGATTTCCGGGAGAAATATCAACAACCCCAGATATGCAGATTACACCACCCTTATGGTAGAAAGGGAAGAAGTCTTAAAGAGCCTCTTGATGAAAGTGAAAGAGGAGAGTGAAAAATTTGGCATAAAGCTCAACATTCAGAAAACTAAGATTATGACAGTTGCTCCCATCACTTCATGGCAAATAGATGGGGAAACAGTAGATACAGTGACAGACTTTATTTTTGGGGGCTCCAAAATCACTGCAAATGGTGACTGCAGCCATGAAATTAAAGGACACTTACTCCTTGGAAGAAAAGTTTTGACCAACCTAGACAGCATATTAAAAAGCAGAGACATTACTTTGCCAACAAAGGTCCGTCTAGTCAAAGCCATAGTTTTTCCAGTAGTCATGTATGGATGTTAGAGTTGGACTATAAAGAAAACTGAGTGCCAAGGAATTGATGCTTTTGAACTGTGGTGTTGGAGAAGACTCTTGAGAGTCCCTTGGACTGCAAGGAGAACCAACCAGTCCATCCTAAAGGAAATCAGTCATGCATATACATTTGAAGGACTAAGCTGAAGCTGAAAGTCCAGTACTTTGGCTACCTGATGCAAAGAACTGATTCATTGGAAAAGACCCTGATGCTGGGAAAGATTGAAGGCAAGAGGAGAAGGAGATGACAGAGGCTGAGACTGTTGATGGCATAACCGACTCAATGATTATTAGTTTGAGTAAACTCCAGAGTTGGTGATGGACAGGGAAGCCTGGCATTCTGCAGTCCATGGGTTCACAAAGTGTCAGACATGACTGAG
The DNA here is from genome assembly GCF_023699985.2 of Odocoileus virginianus. Classification (NCBI taxonomy): domain Eukaryota; kingdom Metazoa; phylum Chordata; class Mammalia; order Artiodactyla; family Cervidae; genus Odocoileus; species Odocoileus virginianus. Next base: position 23,127,608 of record NC_069698.1, read on the forward strand.
CATCTGAACTAAACTGAACTGAAGCTATAGAAGGAAAAATATTTGTATAGGGACTGTTTTTGTTTTTCTTTTTTACCATATTTAAAACTAGATTTTCTCTGTTTTTGAAACAATTGCTATGTTTTTTAAATTATATTCATTATTATGTGATTATCCATCTGAGGCTAAAAAGGCAGATTCAAAAGAATTCAATAAATATGCAACGTGTGCTGCTTCAGTTTAGTCATCGAAGGGATGACTAATTATGTTTTCCATTGGAAAGGGTTTGACTTGAATGCTTGTTACTCTGGTTAAAGATTAGCCTACATTCTGTCTTCTGAAATAAATGAAATTGACATATTGCTCATCTGCTGACCAAAGATCTGCTTTGTTACCAGTTTTTGTGAGTTCTACCACAGCGAGTTTGAGGGATGGCACAGGGTAGCCACAGAATAGAAGTCTGAAATGTTATGTGCAAGGACTCTGGCCTACTTTATTTCAGGTAGTCTGACAGCACCATTTCAGTAAACATTTATGACAGGGCTGTTGTAAAGAATGATGGTTTCATTTGATCATCTCTATATGGTGTAGGTGGTGTAGCCTTGAGGCAATGTAACTCGGTAAACATGTTTTATTACCTGGAAATGTTTCTGTACTTTTAAAGTAAAGCTAACAATATTAAAAATGAGAATGATCTACCTAACCTGTACTGAAGAATAAATGAAATATAATCACCAAGATAAGTTTGATCTTGGAGCACTCAAGAGAAATGTTGCTACCTAATGGATCATTTTCTTTTTTAATGTAATTTATGCCTGAAATTAAGTTTGCAAGCAGAACTGGAAAGAAATCTAGTTGAATGACAACCACATGTTGAAAATCTTTATTTTTCAGCATGTGATTAAATTTAGTAATACAGAAAAGCAGATTAATCTAATCAGTGTGGCTATGGTGATAGATCAGAAATATCTATACAGAGTAACATTTTTCCTATATTAAATACAATTCTAATAAAATAAGCCTATGTATCACATGAAGCGTTCATAAAATAGAAAATCAACATAGGGTATGTGTAAAATACCTGTAATAATAAACCCACTTTATTTTTTTTTAATTGAAATACAGTTAAGTGAGCAATCCTTATGAAACCTTTATGTGAAATTCTAAATATTTTGTTGTTATTAATGTTTGTATTTCAAAGAATTTACCATATAATTAGAGTAGGGTCTCTTCTGTGTAAAACATATAGCTAGTGGGAAGTTGTTGTATAACACATAACACACGGTGCTCAGCCTGGTGCTCTGTGACAACCTAGAGGGATGGAGGGGGTGAGAGGCAGGCTCAGGAGGGAAGGAATGCACATATACTTACCAGCTGATTCATGTAGTTGTATGGCAGAGACCACTACAACACTGTAAAGGAATTATTCTTCAATTAAAAATAAATGTTTAAAAAAACAGTAAGGTCTCTTCTGAATATAGATATACTAATCAAAGCTCTAAGTGCAAAAAGACAAGATGGACAATAATTCAGGACTGAAATATCTGCATGTTCCTTGCAAATTCAGCTTTTTAACACATTAATTTTAACAATATCAACAAATTGACATCATTCATGTGGTCAAAATCAGTGCTTTGTGTTTTTCCTCTGTACCATTCCTCTTATCAAAAACATGGAATTATTACTCAGTTTTTGCTTCAAGAACCAGGTTGACACCTATTTCTGCATTTCTTCTTGATGGGGATCACTTTCTGGTAGAAGGGTATTCTCAACAGTTTGCATCAGGCAGCTTCACTATCCCTGTTTCTGTTTTGACTTCCATCTCATACACTTACCAGGTAAATCATGTATTCCTCCAAATATAAGAATGTAATCAATGTAATCAAGGTTGAGGAAAAGACAACAGCAGCAGAAGCAAAATAAGTCTAATTCTGTCTTCTAGGATGTGTAGTGGCTAGAAAAGCAAGTCTTAAGTTCAGCTTCACTTTAGATGGGCAACTTCCCTTTGAAATAACTACTCAAGGAGTAAACTGGGCTTCCCTTGTGTCTCAGCTGGTAAAGAATCTGCCTGCAGTGTGGGAGACCTGGGTTGGGAAGATCTCCTGGAGAAGGGAAAGGCTACCCACTCCAGTATTCTGGCCTAGAAAATTTCATGAACTGTATAGTCCAAGGGATCACAAAGAGTCAGACATGACTGACTTTCACCTTTACTTTCAAGGAGTAAACTATAAAGCAACCCTCACAAATTCATACAGAAATATTGACTTAGATTTTTACTTTGCTTCCAAGTACTTGATACTATAATGTGATGTTATGTTTGTAGTCAAATTCTACAGTTGATCCTAGGTTGAAACCAAAATATAAAGAGATTGTTGGCTTATTCATCATTAGTGATTTTTAAAAACACTGACTCAATTCTCTCACTCATTGATCTGAGAGACAGGAACCTTTATTTCTTTCTTCTTCTTTTTTTTTTTTTTTAAACTTTTGAGGTATATTCAATGTACAGTATTAGATCTGTTTTGGGTGTATAACATAGTGGTTCACAATTTTTAAAGGTTATATTCTACTTGTAGTTATAAAATATTGGCTATATTCACTGTGTTGTACTGTATAACTTTGCAGCTTATTATTTTTTTTATACATGATAGTTTATAGAAATTCTTGTTTCTAATTTCCATTTCACCATTTTAAAGATGGTCATGCATCTTTTCGATAAACCAACTTTTTGAGGGGGCCTTTAAGAGTCAGCCTGCAATGTGGGAGACAGTGGTTTGATCCCTGGGTCAGGAAGATTTCCTGGAGAAGGAAATGGCAACCCACTTCTGAGAATCCCATGGATGGAGGAGCCTGGCAGGCTACAGTCCATTGGATCACAAATCAGACATGACTGAGGGACTTCACTGTCACTTTAACTTCCTGACTTTACCTGTTTCATCTATAGAATAAAGATGATCAAACATTTTAACTTTACTTATATGGAGTATATCAAATATTCTTTGAATTGGAGAGGAAGTCCTTGACCCTATATCTTATAATATCTGTACTTATGTTTATCTTGCAAGAGTTCTTTCCACTGCTATGTAGCATGAGCTCAGCAGTTGTAAGATACCTTTGGAAAAATATTGGGGATATTTTTGACAGATGGACTCTGCTTGAAACAATCTCCTTCATATTGTTTAAATAGCCTTTAGATTCTTGGAAACAGCAATAAAGAGCTTTAGGTTTCTATGGATAATACAGGACCTTAAGCCTAGGAATTAGCTTTGATACATTGATATGGTTGTTTTTCTCAAAGTAGTAGTCTTTAAGGCGGGGCATATACAACCTGATGATATCAAGCAAATATTCCTCATTTCTACATTGTGTCTATTTTATGATGGACAAAGTACAACAATTAAATAATGCCTGAATATAATATATTAATAAATAATAATAGTTATTGAGATCACTGTGTCAAAAGCTTTTTTCCTGATTAAGGTGTATCATTAGAAACAATTAGATACAACTGTTTCTAATTGCATTATTAGAAACAATTAAAATACCACTGTGCTAAAAGATTATTTGCTTCAAAACTACTGTTTATTTATATTTTAATTTATGTAAAGTTCCATGGAATGCCATAAAATTCAGTTGTTTAACTATTTCTTAATTGTGCAGTCTTTAAATAGTTCATATCTTTAGAGACTGATTAGTATTTCAAAATTGTATTTTCTCATCAATTAATATCTAATTATCATTATTTTGATTTATATCCCAAAGTAGTATCCACATTATAAAATAAATTCACTTTGCTTTTATTAATTCTTTAAGTTATATTTAGATCTGTGAAGCAATATCTTTCTATGAAGCAGCACAGTTCATCTTTATCCTTGATTTCCCTTACTATAATTAACGTAATTGTGGCTCAGGGTTTTAATTTTTTTTTTTTTTTTTTTTTTGTAATTGACATCAGTGTAAATCATAATATTTAAATAACTGGTGTAATATTCTCACAGCCTGAGTTTCAAGACATCATTTCAAAGAAATTAAAGTCATGAAACTTTGATATTTGATTCAGACTTAAAGAGAATTGTTTGGGCTTCCTTGGTAGCTCGGATGGTAAAGAATTTGCCTGCAATGTAGGAGACCTGGGTTTGATCCCTGGGTCATGAAGATCCCTTGGAGAAGGAAATGGCAACCCACTCCAGTATTCTTCCTGGAGAACCCCATGGATAGACTGCTTGTTGGGCTACATTCCATGGCATTGCAAAGAGTCGGACACGACTGAATGACTAAGCACACACATGTACTCTTTGAAATGCTTCTATTTGAGGTTTATCAATGTGGTATTGTCTTTATAACTGCAACCCATTTGGTTTCATCAAGGAAAACTTTATATTCATCAAGCAAAAATATTTATTGATATTTTTATTGTTTTAAAAGAATATCGTCAATAAAGGCTACACAGAATAGTGGCAAAAACAGAAGACAATAAAAAGGGTCATGTTTATTTTATTCTTTTTTCTTTACTTGTTAATTGTTTTACTTTGAACGTGATAGTCAATTGTAATAAAGTCTATTTTTATAAAAAATGAAAAACATACAATTTTCATGATTTCCTGTACAGCTTTTTAACTGATAGTGATTTATAAATCACAGCTCAGTATATGTACTACATGTTATTATTTCCACTAATCAGTCCACTTGACCACATTAATCATCCTTCAGAAAACTTTTTGGACTAATGCTTGAAAACTAGAGGAGTAATAAAACACATCATTTGATGATAATCATATGTGAGTTTATGAAATTTTGACTTGTTTTCCTAAATTTTATATACTTAAATGTATCAATAGTACATTGTTATTTAGTCACTAATCATGTCAGCTCTTTTGCGACCCCGTGAACTATAGACTGATAGGCTCCTCTGTCCATGGGATTTCCCAGGAAAGAATACTGGAGTGGGTTGCCATTTCCTTCTCCAGGGGATCTGCCTAACCCAGGAATCAAACCCATGTCTCCTGAATTGCAGGCAAATTCTTTGCCATTGAGCCAGCAGGGAAGCCAAAAGTGTAATAGTCTCCTCTCAGAGGAGGTTCTCTTTGTTTCCTGAGATAGATAAGATTCATTATCCCATCAATGAATATTTATTGTATTGATATTAGGGATGAAGAAGCAACTTTTCAAATTAATGACATTTTTTTCAACATGAAGCCCAGTGTCCACTAATCACTTAATTCTGAAACTCGTTTAAATACAGAGAGTATCTTTTGTTATGCATTCTTTCACTTGAACACTATATACTTCTCTATATTCCTAACAACCCAACTGGACCATTAGCTCACTGAGGGCAAGTCTTAATTTTCCATACTCATAAGGATCATGGCCAATACTTAGAGCTCGGTAAGTAATGTTAAAGAAATAAAAAAAGAAGATAATACATTTTGGGTGACCTAGTAAAAGACCCTGGAGATTCAGTATAAAACAAAGAGAACAAATTTTCATGGATAGAGAGTATAACTTTTATTAATAGAAATGGATTTTTGACATTGTCAAATTCTGCAGAGGCCAAGAACAATTATAAAAGCTGTCAAATTTAGCAATTTGGAGATCATTGGTAACCTTGAAGAAAACAATTTCATTAGTGATAGGTTTTAAAGTAAAAGAGCAGTTACTTGAGAAGAACTAAAGATGCAGAAAGGAAACAGCAATCACAGATCCTTTTTTGTAGAATTATAAGTGGAGACAGGTTAAAAATAGAGTCAGAATGGAGGAAATACAGCAAAGGTAATGGCAAGGCCAGGAGAGATTACTTAGAAGTGCATTTAAGAGTAAAATCTGTTGTCATGGTACCTCCTATATTTGATACTAACGTCCAACGAGTAGTGTTCTATGTGTATTTTTTTCACTTATGTTTTCTTAAGAATTCTAACATTTCCCCCAGCCTGCAAAAGTTTAACTGTATCTTCCTTTTCTTCTCTAAGTCTTACCTGTGGCTCACATATTCTTATACTGTTTCTCCCTTCTCTGAGACTCTGTTGTAAGATTTTTTCACATTTGAAATTTGATGTTTTATAGTTCCATAGAGGAATATGCTTCATAAATGAATTAAATTAGGGTAAGCAAATATGCATGCTACTACTGCTATATATAGAACACATGGTGGACATTGGTACCTACCACACATTGATCTGTGTATTCTTTGTGTTAATTACTGAAACAGCTTAAAGAATTTTAGTTAGCTGATCCCAATCAACCAAGCATACAAGATTAAACTTCTGTCTTTCCTGAGAGAGCAGTCTTGGTTAATTTAAGGTAATATTTTAACCTATCACTCGTCAAAGAAAAACTCTATTTTTAATCTAAAAAAGAGTACACTTTTTAATTATCTTGAAAGTTTACAGTTTTAGTCACAAAGATAATATGTATTTATTCATTTCTTACTTTTCAAACAAGTTTATTAATGCACTGTGCTAGATATTTTCAGGGACCCAAAAGTACATACAAAAACATTTTAACCTTTAATCTAGTTAATTTGTGTAACAGTATATCAGGTTGGCCAAAAAGTTTGTTTGCATTTTTCCATAAGATGTTATAAAGAAACCTGAACAAATTTTTGGCCAACCAAATAGAATGTGCTAACAATATAGAATTCATACATATTATAGACTTAGATAACTTACAACTCATCAATATTTAATTATTAAGGACGGATGCAAACACTTACACACTTGCACAATACACAGTTGAGGAGAAATAATCCATGCATTTTACAAACACTAAAATTTTCAACATTTTTTCATAATAAGTGAAATTCTAAATGCTAGTCCATTTATTATACTTAGAGGAAGGAAAAAGAACAAGCCACGTACTTTACTTCCAGTTCCTTTATACTATAGAAGAGTTTGAACTGTAGATAATTTATAATATTAGTTTCAGGTATACTACATAGTATTCCATATTTCATAGCTTCTACGCCATTTGAAGTTTTTATAAAATATTAGCTATATTCCCTTTGCTGTACAATTCTGATTGTCTTGCTCTTCTGTCTGTGTTCATTTCAGCTTTGATTAAAACTTAAATAAAAATTTGCAACTTTGTCCAAATAGCATAGGTTTATGAAAAAGAGGGGGAAAGTGGGAAGAGAGAATGGTTGAAAGAGATATTTTAAAATGCATGATAAATAGAGCCATATTATATTCCAAAAGCTGGATTGATCTGTTAGGTCACACAGGTCACATCTGTATCGGCACCTATAGCTGTGTCTGAAAACTGCTCCTAAGTCAGTCAGTTCAGTCGCTTAGTCGTGTCCAACTCTTTGTGACCCCGTGGACTGCAGCATGCCAGGCTTCCCTGTCCATCACCAGCTCCAAGAGCCTACTCAAACTCATGTCCAACACATCAGTGATGCCATCCAGCCATCTCAGCCTCTGTTGTCCCCTTCTTCTCTTCCTGCCTTCAATCTTTCCCAGCATCAGGGTCTTTACTAATAAGTCAGTTCTTCACATCAGGTGGCCAAACTAAAGGAGCTTCAGCTTCAGCATCAGTCCTTCCAATGTATATGTAGGGCTGATTTCCTTTAGGATGAACTGATTGGATCACCTTGCAGTCCACAGGACTATCAAGAGTCTTCCCCAACACCACAGTTCAAAAGCATCATTCTTCAGTGCTCAGCTTTCTTTATAGTTCAACTCTCACATCCATACATGACTACAGGAAAAACCATAGCTTTGACTAGACGGACCTTTGTTGGCAAAGTAATGTCTCTGCTTTTTAATATGCTGTTTAGGTTGGTCATAGCTTTTCTTCCATGGAGTAAGTGCATTTTAATTTCATGGCTTCAGTCACTATTTGCAGTGATTTTGGAGGAGAAGAAGAAAAAGTATTCAACTGTTGCATTGTTTCCCCATCTATTTGCTATGAAGTGATGGGCCTGGATGATGCTGTGATCTTAGTTTTTTGAATGTTGAATTTTAAACCAGCTTTTTCACTCTCCTCTTTTATTTTCATCAAGGGGCTCTTTACTTCCTCTTTGCTTTCTGCCATTAGTGTAGTTACATCTGCATACCTGAGATTATTGATTTTTCTCCCAGCAATCATGATTCCAGCTTGTGTTTCATCCAGTCCAGCATTTTTCGTGATGTACTCTGCATATAAGTTACATAAGCAGGGTGACAATAACAGCCTTGATGTACTCCTTTCCAAATTTTGAACCAGTCTTTTGTTCCATGTCTGGTTCTAACTGATGCTTCTTCACCTGCACACAGATTTTCTCAGAAGGCAGTTAAGGTGGTCTGGTATTCTCATCTCTTTCAGAATTTTTCAGTTTGTTGTGATCCACATGGTTAAAGGCCTTAGCATAGTCAATGAAGCAGAAGCAAATGTTTTTCTGGCATTCTCTTGCTTTTTCTATGATCCAGCAGATGTTGGCAATTTGATCTCTGGTTCCTCTGCCTTTTCTAAAACCAGCTTGAACACCTTGAAGTTCATGGTTCATGTTCTGTTGAAGCCTAGGTTGAAGAATTTTGTGGATTATTTTGCTAGCATGTGAAATGAGTGCAATTGTGAGGTAGTTTGACCATTTTTGGCAATGTCTTTCTTTGAGATTGGAATGAAAACTGACCTTTTCCAGTCCTGTGGCCGCTGCTGAGTTTTCTGAATTTGCTGACATATTGAGTGCAGCAGTTTAACAGCATCATCTTTTAAGATTTGAAAGAGTTCAACTGGAATTCCATCACCTCCACCAGCTGTGTTCATAGTGATGCTTCCTAGGGCCCACTTGACTTCACATTCCAGAATGTCTGGCTCTAGGTGAGTGATCACACCATTGTGGTTATCTGTATAATGGAGATCTTTTTTGTATAGTTCTGTGTATTCTTGTCACCTCTTCTTAATATATTCTGCTTCTGTTAGGACCATAATGTTTCTAATTGTGCCCACTTTTGTATGAAATGTTCCCTTTGTATCTCTAATTTTCTTGAGGAGAACTCTAGCCTTTCCTATTCTATTGTTTTCTCCTATTTCATTGCATTTTTTTGTGTGTGCACATCTTTCTACTCCACCACCTTAGATTACATTATGAAAAATGCCCTTAAGAACACATTTTGAGGATATTATTGTTCTCTTGCCTTTCTGTCTGACTCTTCAAACACTGTGTAAATAGATAATGCAAATGTGTACCAATTGTACATTGTCAGTGAGGGTGAGAAATTCTACAGTTTCCAAGTTTCAGCTTCATGTTTAAGAATGTGTTAGCCACTTAGATCTAAGATTTTATGATTATATATTTATATTTATACATAACAACTGTATCTTCAATCTCTAGCCATCTCTGACATTTTATTTTTTCATCTCTATGCCCCATCTTCTGTATTAATTTACTTTTAAAAATATCTTTTTTGAGTATCCTTTTCTATATGCATTATTTTTTTACCACCTAGAAATACTGGAAAGAATACTACAATGATTTCTCAGATTGTTACTTAATCTGCCTTCTTTGGCTGTCTCCCACATATTTATAAAAGGAAATTCACCAACTTTACCTGACCACTAACTGAAAATACAAGCAAAGCCATTTCTTTGCTTCCCATAATCCTATCATATACACCTTCCCAAGAAATCTAAGAAAGAGTGATATGTTCCTTTCTATATTTACAGATATACCTTCTATTTATTCATGGTATAAGTCCTTCATTTTGAATAAGCTATTTATTCTCTGAGGGATCCCTAATAATTTTTCTTATGCCTTGTAGACTCTGTTTCTGGCTGTATGGCTTAGAATGTCACATTGCCTTCTCTTCAAAGTTCATTTAAATGTACTTTCTCCAGCAAGGTATAGAACTGTGTGCCATCAGTCAGATTGGAACTTTCTTGTGGGTTAGCTGTGTAGGGAGATTTCTTCCTACATATTCTCTGGGAGTTATATTTTTTCAAAGGAGACACCTGGCCAATCTCTTCCTTAACCACATTTAATATGAGAATTTTCAAGAATTGTTAGTATACATTGTAAACACTGCTCATAAAATGGAACTGGACAGATGAATTATAGTAAGGAAAAATTTTTAATAACCATTGAAATAGTATGAAAAGCAGCATATCTATCACTTCAGTTCAGTTCAGCTCAGTCTGTCAGTCGTGTCCGACTCTTTGCAACCCCATGAATCGCAGCACACCAGGCCTCCTTGTCCATCACCAACTCCTGGAGTTTACTCAAACTCATGCCCATCCAGCCATCTCATTCTGCCCCCAATCCATCCCAGCATTAGGGTCTTTTCCAATGAGTCAACTCTTCACATGAGGTGGCCAAAGTACTGGAGTTTCAGCTTCAGCATCAGTCCTTCCAATGAACACCTAGGACTGATCTCCTTTAAAATGGACTGGTCGGATCTCCTTGTAGTCCAAGGTACTCTCAAGAGTCTTCTCCAACACCACAATTCAAAAGCATCAGCTCTTCGGCTCTCAGCTTTCTTCACAGTCCAACTCTCACATCCATACATGACCACTGGAAAAACCATAGCCTTGACCAGATGGATCTTTGTTGGCAAAGTAATGTCTCTGCTTTTTAACATGCTATCTAGGTTGATCATAACTTTCCTTCCAAGAAGTAAGCGTCTTTTAATTTCATGGCTGCAATCACCATCTGCAGTGATTTTGGAGCCCCCAAAAATAAAGTCTGACACTGTTTCCACTGTTTCCCCATCTATTTCCCATGAAGTGATGGGACCAGATGCCATGATCTTAGTTTTCTGAATGTTAAGCTTTAAGCCAACTTTTTCACTCTCCTCTTTCACTTTCATCAAGAGGCTTTTTAGTTCCTCTTCACTTTACTTCAATTCCCTTATACCTGGCACAATGCATTTTGGTAAAAGACACTTGTTTTTGTTCAGTCACCCAGTTGTGTTAGACTCTTTGCAACCCCATGGACTGCAGCAAGACTGGCCTCTGTCTCTCACCATCTTTAAGTTTATCCAAGTTCATATCCATTGCATCAGTGATGCCTTCCACCCATCTCATCCTCTGAAGCCCTCTTCTCCTTCTGTCCTCCATCTTTTCCAGCTTCAGGGACTCTTCCAATGAGTCAACATTTTGCATCAGATGTCCAAAATACTGGAGTTTCAACTTCAGCATCAGTCCTTCCAATGAGTATTCAGGGTGGGTTTCCCTTACTATTGACCAGTTTGATTTACTTGCTCTCCAAGGGACTCTCAGGAGTATCCTCTAACAACACAGTTAGAAGGCATCAATTCTTTCTCACTCCACCTTTATGGTCCAGCTCTCACAATGTACATAGTTACCAGGAAGACTATTGCCTTGACTATATGGACTTTGTCAACAGTTATATCTGTGCTTTTCAACACACTGTCTAGGTTTGTCATAGGTTTCCTGCCAAGAAGCAAATGTCTTCTGATTTCATGGCTTCACTCACCATCTTCAGTGAGTTTAGAGCCCAAGAAGAGGAAATCTGTCACTACTTCCACCTTTTCCCCCTCTATTTGTCATGAAGTAATTGGGCTGGATGCCATGATCTTAGTTTCTTTTAATATTTAGTTTAAACCAGCTCTTTCACTCTCTTCCTTCACCCTCATCTAGAGGCTCTTTAGTTCACTTCCCTTTCTGCCAGCAGAGTGGTATCATCTGCATATCTGAGGTTGCTGATGTGTCTCCCACATGTCTTAATTCCAGCTTGTAATTCATCCAGCCTGGTATTTTTCATGATGTGCTCAGCATATAGATTAAACAAATAGGGTGACAGCAGACAGACCTGCCATACTCCTTTCTCAATCTTGAACCAATCAGTTGTCCCATACACGGTTCTGACTGTTGCTTCTTGACCCACATACTGGTTTCTCAGGAGACAGGTATGATGGTCTGGTATTCCCATCTCTTTAAGAGCTTTTCACAATTTATTACCCTATTCATAGGGCTTCCCTGGTAGCTCATCTGGTAAAGAATCTGCCTGCAGTGCAGGAGACCCCAGTTCAATTCCTGGGTTGGGAAAATCCACTGAAGAAGGGGTAGATTACCCACTCCAGTATTCTTGGGCTTCCCTTGTGGCTCAGCTGGTAAAGAATCTGCCTGCCATGTGGGGCACCTGGGTTTGATCCCTGGGTTGGGAAGATCCCCTGGAGAAGGAAACCGCTACCCACTCCAATACACTCAGTCAAAACTTTGGTATAGTTGATGAAACAGAAGTAGATGTTTTTCTGGAATTCCCTAGCTTTATCTATGATCCAGCAAATGTTGGCAATTTGATCTCTGGCTCTTCCTTTTTAAACCCTGTTTCTAAATTCTCATCCTTTTCTAAGCCCAACTTTATTAAATAAATAAATAATTTATTTAATAAACTCAGCTTTATTAAATAAATATATTTAACATATTAAATATATACCCAAGCAATCAGTATGCACTATTGGTTCAGATAATGTCTAAATAAGTGCCTTTAAAACTGATATATTTTGTGAGTTTAAGAATCAGTAAACAAATATGACTTGCTAGTAAACAAAGAATTTATATGTTTATGCATTGGAAGAACAGACTAATAAATCAGAATAATTTATTATACTGTATGATATACAAAAGCCAATTTCTCCTACAGACATAATGAGTGATGTAGAAAACAAACATAAGCAATGCTTATAAACACCAGAGTGCCATTCAATTATATATTATATAATGATTTAGATAAATATTCTTTATATATAAATACTATATAAATATATATTAATATAAAGCATGAATTATTATTACAATATTTTTAACATGAAAACATGTCAATATGAATTCAAATTTAGCCATCACAGAGAATGGCTTCATAGAATCTGTCAGCATTTTTATAAAAGTTCTTCAAACAGAACTGAGATTTTATGAGAAGTTGTATCATTTATGTTGAATGATAAAGCAGTCCTTGAAAACTGATAGGAAGCTAGCATCATTTCAGTGTGGCATAAATTTATATTTTTCATTTTTAATTATGCAATGATAGTGTCACAACAAAGCTTTCTGACCTGAGGAAAACCTATTTTTAGGTAATTTATTTGGAGCTTTCTTATGTGTTTGTATCACACTTTTTTTTGTATACCTTTACTTTGTATACTTTCACTTTCAGCCTATGTGTGTCCTTACATCTAAAGTGAGTCACTACCAACACCATTTGTTAATGAGACTGATCTTTCCCTGTTGTATATTCTTAACATTCTTCCCAAAGATCAGTTGACTGTATATACACGTATTTATTTTTGAGCTTCTGTTCAGTTCCATTGGTCTATATTTCTGTCATTTTGCCAATGTCATAATGTTTTACTTTCTATAGCTTTGTGATATGTTTTGAAATCAGGAAGTATAAGACCTCCAGCTTGTTTTTTTTTTCTCAATAGTTTTTTGGCTATTTAGGATCTTTGGAAGTTTCATGTGAATTTTAGATTTTGTTTGTTTGTTTGTTTCTGTAAAAATTGCCATTGAGTCTTTATGTGGATTGCATTGACTTTGTAACTCTCTTTGTAACATCATACAAATATTTTAACAGTGTTCTTCAAATTCTTAAATGTGGCATGTCTTACCATTTATTTCTGTCTTCTTTAATTTTTTATAAAGATTTGTAGTTTTCAGTGTACAATTTTATTTTGCTTTATTAATTTTATTTCTAATTATTTCTTTTTATGCATGCATGCTAAGTCACTTCAGTCATGTCTGACTCTTTATGACCCTATTGACTGTAGTCTGCCAAGTTTCTCCATCCATATGATTCTCCAGGCTAGAATACTGGGGTGAGTTGTCATGCCTTCTTCTAGGGGATCTTCCCAACCTAGGAATTGAACCCACATCTCTTACATCTCCTGCATTTGCAGGTGGGTTATTTACCACTAGCACCACCTGGGAAGCCCCTTGTAAATGGAATTAGTGTCTTAATTTATTTATTGAATTAGTGTATAGAAAAACAACTGATTTTTGTCTGCTGATGGAGTCTAGTCTCTGAAATCTGTTCATCAAACAAATAGGCAATAAGTCTATGTGGAATTCCTGTGGTAGAATTCCTTCAACTTTGGGTAGCCTCAGTCTTTTTCTTTCAAGATCTTCAGCTAATTGGATGAGATCCATCCACATTATAGAAGATAATCTGCTTTACATAAAATCAATGAATTATGAAATTATCTTTCCAGCAACATCTACGCTAGTGTTTGATCAAACAGCAAGGTGCCATAACAAAGCCGAACTAACACATAAAACTAATCATACCCACCATCATTCATTTATAAATGTTTGAACATATTCTTCCATAATGGTAAAAACTTTTAGATACCTTATTTGTAATTTTCCCTTGAAAGTCACATTGATTTACATTTGACTGTGCACTGATCCTCTGATTGCAAACATACCAAAATATGTAAATAAAGTATAGCCTTAATTTTAACTTTAATGTGATAAAATCCTCTAGATGTTATAAAAAAAAAAAACTTCAAGATTGTTATTGAAAGTAGAACTAGTATAACTGAGCAAAACACCATAAAGCATACATTTTGATAAAATGTATTAAAAATGAAAAAATATGGTTTATTGAAAGTGAATCTTTTAATAGGATGGGCTATTTTAAAACTAATTAGTGTGTTCAGGATTGATTACTTTTCAGGATTATTATGTGCTGCCAAGATTCTGTGACAAAATACTCCATAATGCAAAGACTGTTTTAGATCATTAATGTAGCTTTATTTTGCCAATGTAGGAGACATAGATGTGCATTCAGTCCCCGAGTCAGGAAGATCTCTTGGAGGAGGAAATGGCAACCCACTCCAGTATTCTTGCCTAGAAAATTCCATTGACAGAGGAGCCTGGCAGGGGGCTCATAAAGAGTCAGACGTGCCCGACTGAGCATACAAAAGGAGCATTAATGATTTTAACTAAATGTATTATTAATAGAGAATATAAGTGTCACCTTTAAGTTCATCTAAAAATAATCAGTATAATAATAAAGGGGTAAAGATATTGTTTTCAAGTGATTTCAAGCAACTCACTCCCTAATACATTCCAGGTATAGGGAAAAGCCAGTACAAAGCCCTGAACTGAAGGCATGAACCTGACATGATTGAGGAAGAACAGAGACCATTGTGTTTTAGAAGAGTGATGATGAGGTTGAATGATGGGAGATGAGTTTCAAGAGTTTATAAATCAAGAAGCTCCAGTAGGTTATTTTAGGGTTTTGGCTTTTATGAAGAAACTTTTGTGGGGTTGATCTGTTCTAACCTGACATTTTAATAGGATCACTTTGGCAACTGTGTGGAAAATAGACTAGGGGCAAATGTGGAAAAGTGGGAGTTAGGAGGTCAGTCATAAAGACACTAAAATAAGTCAAGTGAGAACTGATGGTGACAGAGTGAATTGTTAGCGTTGGTGATGGTGGGAACTAACTGGAATAAGTATGTTCTGTCAGAATTTACAGATAGAATATGATGGAAAGAGAAATTTCAAGAGTGACTGCAAATGCGCTAAAGATAGAATCTGAGAGGGGTGAATGACCATTAATTGAGAAGGGATTGATTTTAAAGGATGAGTTTGAGGCAATATATAAGATTTCTCTGAACATAGGGAAGACAGAAATAATGAATATTGGTAAGCATTTAGCCACAAAGTTGTAATGATAAACTGTGACAAATAATTTGATATAATGTGATAATGCTCAGTCATGGCTAACTCTTTATGACTTCATGGACTGCATGCCACCCACTAGTTTTTTTTGTCCCTGGAATTTTCTGGAAGGCAAGAACACTGGAGTGGGTTGTCGTTTCCTACTCCTGGGACTCTTCGACTCAGGGATCCAAATCCACAACTTTTGCATCTTCTGATTTGGCAGGCAGATTCTTTACCACTGAACCACCTGAGAAGCCCATACATGTGATAGAGAAAGGACTAATTCAAAAATAGTTCATAGAAATGAATAAGACAAAAAAATTCTGCCATTCAGAACTGGGAAAGTAAATGGTAAAAAATGTTAAAAATTCATTTTAAAGACAATTATAGAGATGTACACACAAAAAATAAAATGTTAATGCTTACCTAAACTTTATAGTGGGAAGTATGTTTACGAGTATATGTGTGTATGTGTATTAATGATTATATCCAATGGCAGGAAAAAGTTGTGAGATGAAATGAGCACAAATTTACACTATAAGCATATGGAGGATGTAAGTTCATTTAACCATTCTTATTAACTAAGAGCCTTAAAAAATAATTAACTTTTAACCTCAAATTTCAATAATAATCCAAAATAGAGGAAAAAATTAAGAAAATGGAATTATCATAATTTCTTTATAATGAGAAGAAAAAGGAGAACAGTATAAAGCCCAATAAGATTGACATTAATTTAAAACAGCCAAAGACATACATGGTGTAGATTTTTCTGACTTGATACACCATTAAATATCATGATTCTTTGTAATCTGTTTCATTTCAAATATTTCAGTATTTTTCAGGGTCTTTTCAATAATAAACACTTTTTACTTTATAATAAGAGAAAGTACTATGAAATGCATTAGATTACGCATTATAGCATAATACCTATATAAAGAAGTAAACATTTATAAATTTGGGAACTAAAAATTGTTATAGCAGAAGAAACAAAACCAAACACAAAAGAGTCTATTTGTCTACCTACCTACAGTCTATCCTTACTATTTGAGGATTCCATATTTGTGAATTTGTTTACTCACTAAAATTTGTATACAGTTCCAAATCAACATTCATGTAATTTTCACACTCTTACTCAGACATTTTGCTAAAACACACTCATACACAAAATATTTTGCTAAAAGCAGCAAGACATTTGACTGTTAATGTACACATTTCCAGCTGATAGAAATGGCAACACTCTGCCTTCTTGTAGCTATCATATGCAAAACTGTTGTCCTTTTTTTTTGGTAATATGTTTCTATTTGTAACATGTTTCTACATCTATTCAAAATAGATGTAACATCTATTTTGTAACATGTTTCTCGGATTTTTGTGTTTTTGTTAGTGATTTTGCTGTTTAAAATGGACACTAGTCATAGTGCTAAAAGGTTATCTACTATTCCTAGTGTAAGAAAGCTCTTATGTGACATGCAAAGAAAATAAGTGTTTTTGTAAGCTTTGTTCATATATGAGTAGCAGTAATGTTGGCCTTGAGTTTAATGCTAGGGAATCAATATTATACAATGAAATGTATATCAAAATATATCTTTAAACAGCACCATGCCTAAAACAAGTTACCTACTGATAAGTTGATAGAAATGTTAGGAGCAGAGGTTGGCAGGAACCTAACCCTATACTTCTAAGAGAAGTTCTTCAGTATTTACCAAATCAGTGTTTGTGGTGATTTTCTTATAGAACATAACTTGCAATTAACAAGAACTGACTGTATCTATTTAGCTGTCTATCTGAATTTTCTAATGGCAGTAAGGTATCATCAGAAATTTCAGATGTTTTTCAATAAATGCTATTGTAATAACAACTTGATGACAGTATGGGAGCAGTAATAATTGAACTTATGCTTTTTTGATAAGTGCACATTTACAAGTGCTTTTCCATTGGGGGCTACAATGACAGGTTAGGAGCCAGTAGGATTTCCATGAAGGGATATCAGTTTTCTTCAAAGAAGCATTATGACAAATTACAGTAACTTTCTGCCACAGATGAAGAACAAATAAATATATCTCTAGCCTGAGACACAGGGCCAACATTTTATGTACTGCATCCTTTGCCATCACTAATGCTTCTGTTTATTGATAAATAGAAAAGCCTACCTGGGGTCCCTGGTACATTTGTGATTCTGAAAAGCTGTCTTCTGGAATGGAACAGTCTTGATCATGTGGGAAAATAAACAAATATACAGCCATCTTAGATACTGAGTTCTAAATGTAATTACTTTCATCTGAACAACTACTATTTCCATAAGCTCTGAGTATCAACATTGTAAGAACTGCTTTGAATTAAATATGCAGAAGAAAAGTTTTGATAACCTTACAATGTGGTAAAGTTCTTGAATTAATGTATATGATAAAAATTAGACTGTGTAGAGTGAAAAGTGTGTTGACACAGGAAAGATTCATTTGTATATCATGTGAATTATTGAAATTTCTGATTTATATTATTAGAACAATCCTATAGGGAAAACAAAGCTGATCTCATCCAAATTGGCATTTTTGTTATACTATAATTCTAGTTTCATAAAGTAAACTAAACCTAAAGACCAGCAAACCTAACCACTTCAGAACACATCTGATGATATGTTTGTTGTTTCTGATAAAGTTGTTTTAATTTTCTTTGCTTATTTTTCAGCATTCTTAATTGTTTTAGAACTTAAAACTTCATTAATATGTGGTACAATTTTCCCTAAAGATAGTAAAGCCATCTCTTCTGGGTTCATTTATCCCATTTAAAAGTAATTGAGCAGATAGGAAAAAAAAAATGTCTACAATTATTGGTGTAGGCTTCTCTGTCCATGGGATTTCCTAGGCAAGAATACTGGAGTGGGTTGCCATTTCATTCTCCAGGGGATCTTACTGACCTAGGGATCAAACCCACGTTTCCTGCATTGGGAGGCAGATTCTTTACCACTGAGCAACCAGGGAAGCCCATACATACAATGGTATCCTATAAAATATTGTTTTTATTTTAAGATGTCTATTCTATTAAATTATAATAAAAAAGGCTTGTACTTTTTAAAGTCAGATGATAATCAGCCTAAGGGACTATGCTAAAAAATTCTTATGTTTCTAAAACAGAAATCTCAACATAGATTTTATTCTTATCTTTGCAACTTTTAAACAACAAAGGAAACTTGGCCAAGAAAAAAGAATTCATTCAAATTATGCCACAATTTCTTTCATAGAATGTAAAATTTTATTAGTTTACAATTATTTCTCAAAATAATAAATATATCAAGCACAAGCAAAATGCAAAAAATAAAAATTAAAATTGAAAAAACCACAATAGCTCTATACAAAACAAAGTTAGTAATACCCCCCTCAACCAGTAAAACTAATATAAGAAAATAAAGTGCTACTTTCTTCTAAACAACAAATGTCACTGTAATCAATAGAAGTTTTTAATAGTAGTCTGAAATGACACATTGCCTTGATATTCTTATAAAGGTATTTGAAAAGTCACCATAATCTTTCTGCATACCTATTGTTTCTTTTTCAATTTAGAAATGAAAGGAACTGTTTAAAGGAGATTATTTAACTCTGTGTTGCTCAGAGTGAAGTTACAAAGATGATAGCATAAAACTCTAGAAAAATGATTAATCAGTCTTAGAAATTAGAACATGTGAGAGCCTGTTTTATGGACCAGAAAGGTCAAATTCAAAACAAAAGCACATTTTCTTTTGTGTCACAGAGTATAGCACGATTTTATTTCAAGGTTTTGAAAGAAAAATAATAATACAGTAGATTTTTTTCAAATGCTATATGTCAAGTTAAAATCCTAATGTTGCGAGACCTCACAGTTAAGCTGTGAGAGTGGAACTGTCTATAATTATTTTCACTATTTAGCTCTTTGAGGCTTGTCTTCCTTGAATCACACACTAAGAGATAAGGATTTAACTCAATATTTGCAGCATGAAGGGAAACCATGCTTGCCACACATAAAGTTAGAAAGCAAAGAAGTGAAAGCTCGTCTCTATCTAATATGACTGTACTTGTGGAAAACAAGGTCCAAGAACAGGTCAATGTCAGTATTATCTTGTTCATTTTTTAAAGGTGATTCTTATGACTTTCATGATGTGGTAAAACTTGTCAAAGGCTTTGCAATAGCCTAAACTGCCTGTTTCTAGGATAATCTTGTTTTCAATATTCCTACCAAGCATTTTAGAGTCAGTCTGAAAGCAGGATATAAAACTAAGGAGAAATATGCTGCTTTATCTGACAATTATAAAGAAATTTTAGAGTGATCATAAATTCAAATTACAATTTTAGTGTACCAAGAAGTAGTATTTGCCAATGTGAGTGACAAAAATCCTGATGAACAGTGGTTTAACCAACTTCAGAGTCAGACAACTGGAGCTTTGGATGAGTTGCTCAAAATATACATCTTCATCTTTCCACTTCACTGTTTCAAGAATATAGGGTGCATCCTCATACTTGTGTTTTCACGGTTGAAAGATGATTCCTTCAATTCCAATCATCTAATCCAAAACTGAGACTAACAGAAAGGGGAAGGTGAGAGAGAATATGCTTGTTTGTTTTGTCTCATTTTACAAAAACAGGAAACACTTCCCTCTAAACTAGTCATTTCCAGTGGGTACATACTTACAGACTATTGGTAAAGACACTGTCGAATGGTTGAAAAATAGACTGGGGATCTGAATAGTGAGGTTTGTGATTATGTGTGTTAGGCATAGGGGGAAAAAAAAAAAGAGGGAGAGAGAGAAGGGATTTTAGCCCTGAACATCCAGTATAAGTTATAGTTAAATTTGAGAGTTTGAGTAACTCTCCAGTGCACCCAAAAAGAAAACATAGCCACTCAATAACCTTGCTCTTACAAGTTTGTGTCTGTCATCCCACTTATCTAAATGATCTTGTATCAGTCTCATTTCAATGACTAGGTATAATTTACATAGAATATTTTATCCAGTCCAGTAGCTTATGGTGAACAATGTCCGATTTGTGATTTCCAAAGAAGATTTAGCTTTGGGACCAGGGACCAGGCTGGATCACTCAAGAGCTTTTGTATAGCAGAGTCTTATTAAAGTAAAAAGGGACAGAGAAAGCTTCTGACATAGACATCAGAAGGGGGATGGAGAGTGCCCCCCCCCTCCTTAATCTTAACAAGGGAGCTATATATGTTTTTAATTGGTCATTACAATAAATCAAAACAATGTCTCAAGACCATAAAGATCTTCCTGGACCCACCCCCACAATTTACATTTTAAGATGGCATGATTAGAACTAACAATAGAAAGATCTTACCAGCCCTACTCCCATAATACACATTTTAAGATAACAGGATTAGTCAGAGGTTTTCAAGGAGAAGCTGTGCTGAACCAGGATACATTCAGTCAGTTCAGTTCAGTCCTCAAACACGTCCAGTTCTTTGTGAACCCATGGACTGCAGCATGCCAGTCCATCGCCAACTCCTGGAGTTTACTCAAACTCATGTCCATCGAGTCGGTGATACCATCCAACCAGCTCATCCTCTGTTGTCCCCTTCTCCTCCTGCCTTCAATCTTTCCCAGCATCAGGGTCTTTTCCAATGAGTCAATTCTTTGCATCAGGTGGCCAAAGTATTGGAGCTTCAGCATCAGTCCTTCCAATGAGTATTCAGGACTGATTTCCTTTAGGATGGACTGGTTGGATCTCCTTGCAGTCCCAGGGACTCTCAAGAGTCTTCTCCAACACCACAGTTCAAAAGCATCAATTCTTTGGCACTCAGCTTTCCTTATAGTCCAACTCTCACATCCATACATGACTACTGGAAAAGCCATGGTTTTGACAAGATGGACCTTTGTCTGCAAAGTAATGTCTCTGCTTTTTAATATGCTGTCTAGGTTGGTTGTATCTTTTCTACCAAGGAGCAAGCATCTTAATTTCATGGCTGCAGTCACCGTCTGCAGTGATTTTTGAGCCCCGCAATATAAAATCTCCCACTGTTCTCACTGTTTCCCCATCTATTTGCCATGAAGTGATGGGACCAGATGCCATGATCTTAGTTTTCTGAATGTTGAGCTTTAACCCAGCTTTTTCACTCTCCTCTTTCACTTTCATCAACAGGCTCTTTAGTTCTTCTTCACTTTCTGCCATAAGGGTAGTGTCATCTGCATATCTGAGGTTATTGACATTTCTCCTGGCAATCTTGATTCCAGCTTGTGCTTCATCCGCCTGACATTTCACATGACATACTCTGCATGTAAGTTAAAGAAGCAGTTAAATATACAGCTTTGACATACTCCTTTCTGGATTTGAAACCAGTCTGTTGTTCCATGTCCAGCTCTAACTGTTACTTCTTGACCTGCATACATTTTCTCAGCAGGCAGGTCAGGTGGTCTGGTATTCCCATCTCTTAAAGAATTTTCCAGCTCGTTGTGATCCACACAGTCAAAGGCTTTGGCATAGTCAATAAAGCAGAAATACAAGTTTTTCTGGAACTCTCTTGCTTTTCCGATAATCCAACAGATGTTGGCAATTTGATCTCTGGTTCCTCTGCCTTTTGTAAAACCGGCTTGAACATCTGGAAGTTCACAGTTCACGTACTGTTAAAACCCAGCTTGGATAATTTTGAGCATTACTTTGCTAGCATGTGAGATGAGTGCAATTGTATGGTAGTTTGAGCATTCTTTGGCATTGCCTGTCTTTGGGACTGGAATGCAAACTGACCTTTTCCAGTCCTGTGGTCACTGCTGAGTTTTCCAAATTTGCTGGCAACTTGAGTGCAGTAGTTTAACAGCATCATTCTTAAAATTTGGAATAGCTCAGTTGGAATTTACCTCCACTAGATTTGTTCATAGGGATGCTTCCTAAGGCCCACTTGACTTCACATTCCAGGATGTCTGGCTCTAGGTGAGTGATCACAACATCGTGGCTATATAATCCTTAGTACAGAGTTTAAGCTTAGTTGTTTTATTGTAAAATCATCAGCTCCTCGTTTAAAGAAAAAAATGTTTTATGTGACTAAGACTAAGGAATGTAAGAAAAAAAAAAATGTCCTTTCCTCCTTGAGAATTCCAGAACCCTATCTCCTCCTTGAGGGCCCCAGGCCCCTTTCTCCTCTTTGGGGGCCTCAGACTTCTTATCAACCTACCCAGAAATTAACTCTTTCAGTAACTTTGATTTGAATAATTAAATAATATACTCTACTTCTCATTTATTCAAGTTTTTTGTTTGTTTGTTTGTTTGGGTATTTTTTTTAAATCAAATACTACATGCCCAGTGATGGGGTTAATACTGTAATTGATTTGAAGATCCATTGACTTTCAACCTTTCAATCTGTCAGGGAGATTTTTAGGCAAATGAGAAATTAAACTGTTGTGCATAAAATGTAGTTCATTTATTGAAGTTAGCATAAGATTAAGAAAGGAGAAAATAACAATATAACTAGTAAACACTATGGAATTCTAAAATAAGGAGGCAAATATTTATCAATATGATAATGCTGAGCTCTAAATGTCAGGAAATATTTGTGGAGATAGTGGGAATGGAGGAAGGATATTCTGTGATTTTACAGTTAATTTTGTGCAGGTTCACTCTGCCTTAGCCAACGGTTTAACTTTAACAAATGCGAGTAGGATACTGCCTGAACCATAATCATCTGTAGGCATTTTCAAAGTGATTTATGCTCTCTCTTTTTTGAGTTGAGAATCGCTATTTAAATGAGATACTATTTAATGTGTAATTTTGGCTACCTTTCAAGTCTAATTGAGTTCAAAGTAATAGTCATTTTTCTTGGCCATAGGAAATATTGAAGTTTTGAAATAACAATCTTTAAAAATATTAGAATCGATAGTGAAGTGTACTTTGATAGGCAGGTTTATACATATGCATGGTGAACATTTGGAAAGTAATGAAAATAATGTCAGATTAAATGAATATCTGGGAAAATTGTTTGATAATCAAAAAGGAAAGGTGAAACACGAGAAATATTTTCTTACAATTGTGTTTTACGATTTTATAACATATAATGGTGTTTGGCATTTACAATTAAGTATTCTGTAGCAGAAACTTTAAAAAAGATTTAAAATTTAATAAGTAGAATAATAAAAGTCAATATTGACTTTTGGTTCTTTTTAAAAATTTTTATACTTTCTATTACACATTGCAAATTTTGTGAATAATTATAACAGATTTCAAAGGATGAGTGTTGGTTTCTTTTTTTACAATATAAGACTTCTAGATAGACTATATAGACATAGGATACACTAGAAATACTGGGTAGTTACTGCAAAAGAGTATTTCATATGTTTAAATAGTCTTTTAATAGAGTGCATCTATCCAGTGCTGTTTCTTAAATAAACTGAATCCCCAAATGCTTTAAAAAATCAGACACTAATCTTTTTCTGTTATTAATTGTGCACTAGATAATTCTAGTGATTCTGCATTTTAGAAACTTCATAATTGTCATTATAAAACAAAACAGAAAGCAGTTATTTTATCTGACACTTGTGTTTTCATCTTAACTCTGAGTAAATAAAAGTCAAGGGATTAATTACTCAAAGAATTTAGGTCATTTAAAATAAAATAGGTTTTAATAAATATGTTAAACTTTGGTCATTCAAAAGAGGGAAAAAACATACAAACAAAACAAAACTGTTGAATGTAAAAGGTTTTGGAATTTCAATTCAATCCTCTGTAAAGCATCTAGGTGTTTTTCTTTTCTTTTTTTCATTGTATAGAACAATAAAACATAGGGAAAAAATTGGGAAAATTTCTATCTTGTATTTACTTTGGTAGAATGAATGGATAATTTTCTACCATATTTATTTTTAATCTAGGTACTCTGTGAGTAAAGTTTGAGGGAGGTAGGAGTGCATAAAGATAAATGTGTTTGTACTGAACAAGCTCATAATCCGAACAGGGCAATTTAATTAGTCAACTTTTTGCCTTGCCAAAGGAAATGGGAAAACTGTATAGTCCCACTTGACTTGACAGAAAGGGTTACTTCTAATTGAAGCCAACATTTAGAATGAAAACCTTTGGGTTCAAAAATGAAGAGTAGGTTTGAGTGTAAGAATATTAAGCACTTTCCCTGAAACCATTCTTCTGTGAGACCCAGTGAAAAAGGTTGGATGTTTTTGGAGTCTAATATAGTGGGTTCAAGCCACAAATCCATAATCTACAAACAGGTATATATATTTTAGGGATTAGCTAACATCTCTGTATTCTCAGATCTGTTCTATGACATATTTAAAGATTATTAGAAGTCTTAAATGATAAAAGGTCTGTAGAGTGTGTGACAGAGCTCTTGGCATGTGATAGGTTTGAGGTAATCTGTATTAGTAAGATTTATTTACAGAGACAATTTGAAAAAGCAATAAGAAAAAAATAGGATTTAATTTCAGGCCTTGCTGATAATTTGTAATACAACTTTGGTCATACCGCTTACAACTTCTAGATCCTAATCCCTCAACTGCTAGATAGAAAGTATAACACTTATTTTACAAACTCAAATCATTATTGTAAGATCACCCTGGAAAAGAGTGACAATTATTTACAAACAATAAAACAAACAATTTCAAAAGCATCATCTATTTTATTTACATTTTTCTCAACACAGTATTTCAAAAGTACATATTTCAAAGTCATATCCATTTTCATTTCTTTCTTGATACTTCGTCTCCCTCTTAGTTTTTCTTCTTGCTAGTCTGGTCTTAATTCACATTCTCACCCTTTAATTCTTTGTTCTAATTTGCTTTGATTTGTAATCTTTCGTCTTAAACTAGAGTATACCTTCTAGGCATTTTCCCTTTATTTCCTCAAGGAACAGAACACACAACCCAATAAATGTGTATACACCTACCAACATTCTCTTTCCCTGTTCTGTCACAGGAAATTCAGACTTCTCATATAGAGACTGGCAGCTATTTCTCACATTGATAGCAACAACTAACATTTCTCGAGTTCTTATTGTGTGGTATGTAGTTTGCTAAATAGTTTTATGCACAAATGTAATTTGATTCTCACAATAACCTTGTGAGATTAAAATTTAGTCGTTTAAATAACTTGCATAATAATTAGACCAAGAAGTCTGATTCTAGTGATTCCAGAGTTTAGTGTTTGAATATTACATGACATTTATTTTTAATAGAGAAAATTCCAAAACCATAGTTGCCTTTCATATTGACAAATGAAATCATGAAAGAATATTCAGACAGTTTAATGGTATTTATTATTTTTAACTGAGTTATTTTTGCAACTGCATGGTGTGCATAATATATGTTCTACATGTTTTTATTTCTCCTTTATATTTACTCTTATTCTCTTAGTCATGATGTTAGTTTTTCTAAAAATAAATTTACCTTTGTGAATATCACTCTAGAAGTGATTTCTTTCTCAGTTTTTATCAGCACACTCGAATAATTAATCCAGAAAACATTTTTATTTGTACTATAAATACAAATAAAGATGACTTTGAATAAAATACAGATAAAAATCAGATTCTGTCCAGAGGAGAACTGACTCTGGATTATTATGTAAATATTATCAAGTAACAAAATTTTGTAAATATTCAATAATATCACACATTATCTAGAACAAGATCAGCTTCCATGTAAGCCCTTTTATTTAATAAAAATTTCAAGGTTCTCAATTGATTTGCACTCATAGCAAACAAGATAATTTTTTAAAAGTTTTCATTTAAAAGTTCCCTACACAGCAAAGGGTACAGCACTCAATTTATCTACCTAGAGAAGATAAAGGACTTAACTGGCCCTATGTGACTGGAAACTCTGGCTTTAGGAATTCTCTCAGAAATACAGCCTGGTAAGCCACCCCTCTCTCACATTGTTATTATATAAATGCTATGCTTTTGGTTTTTTTTTTTTTTTTTTTTTTGACTAAAGAAAGACTGAACTTGGCTATTTTACCTTGAGACAAAGCATTTTAGATGGAAACAATATTATTTTTTCTGTCAGAAAATATTTCATCTAAGCACATTGAGTATACTTCACTAAATCAGCACAAATGGCTATAAGAGCAAAGTCAAACATCTACAAATCTAGATTTTATTAAAAATAGGGCATGCTCCTATAGGTGGAAATGTTATGTAGATATATATGAGATGGGAATAATTGTGAGAAAAAAATAAAATTACAAAATGCTAATTTTCCCAATATAAAAAGCATCATTTTAAGAAATGCTCAGTAATTATGGGTAATAGAGCATTGCCTAGTGGGGTTTTATTTTGTTTTGTTTTACTACTATGTGTATATATACACACACAACATGATCACATATCTTACAAAATAATATAAACAGATAATTCACATAAAAACTTGTATCATTAATACATAGACTGGTAGCTCAGTTGGTAAAGAATCTGCCTGCAGTGCAGTATATCTAGGTTCAATCCTTGGGTCAGGAAGATCCCCTGGAGAAGGAATTTGCAGCCCACTCTAGTATTCTTGCCTGAAAATCCCATGGACAGAGGAGCCTGGTGAGCTACAGTCCATGGGGTCTCAAGAGTCTACACTACTTAGTGACTAAACCACCACAACAATAAATAGACAGGTTTAATTTTGCTTATAATTGCAGCAATGAAAATTAAAGCTACAACAAAACACCTTTTAAATTAGAATGCCATAATTAAATCATTTCATGTTTATCTCTACTGAAGTGAAACAGATTACCAGCCCAGGTTGGATGCATGAGACAAGTGCTTGGGCCTGGTGCACTGGGAAGTCCCAGAGGGATCAGCTGGAGAGGGAGGTGGGAAGGGGGACCGGGATGGGGAATACATGTAAATCCATGGCTGATTCATTTCAATGTATGACAAAAACCACACACACAAAAAAAAAAGTAAATGGCAATGCCTTTGCAATAAAAAAAAAAAAAAGAGAGTGCATGGGGCATGAACATTCATGCTTTATTGGTAATGCATTAAAAATCTGTGATCTGTGGAATATTTTTGGAAAGTGGTTTATCTCTAGCCTGCCACAGTTCAAATACAAAAAAAAAAAAAAAAAAGAAAAAAAAATTGTTTTTTCTCAGTGGTAGAAACTGAAGTGAAAAATGTCATTTTCACATTCTTAAAATGTTAAGATCAAATGTGGAACAATATGATATTTATAAATGAAGGAATGGTTAAATTATTTATAATTGAAAAGTATGTTAAAAAATGGCCATTAAAACAATTAGACTGTAAGTTCTAGTATGGGAAGATTGCCCACATATCTGGAAAAGTTCAATTAAATACAGAGTGTTGGTAATATTAAGATCATTTTTATGAAAAAGGAAAGAAAAAAGTTTCATGTGTAGGTAGTCTTAGGCTATATTCCATGGGGTCACAAATAGTTGGACATGACTGAGTGACTTCTTTTTCTTTCTCAGGTGTCTGATAAGAAAAAAAGGATTTATTCTAATATAGTTGGGTTTTTTTTGTCATTGTTGATTTTACCATATATCTATATAACTATATAACATTAAGAACAAATATTTGAAAATTATTAACTCACTTTTAATATGTAGAATTGGAAAGTGGGGATTTGAGGAGCTTAACTTTTCATATGATTAATATAACATTTGGTGTACTCTTCCAGGATGATTTTAAAGTGAACAATTTTTACATTTAATGTAATGAGTATGTTTAATTATTCTTAAATACATCAAAGATGGCCCTAATTAGCCAAACCGATAAATACATTTATTTTATTTAAAATTTTGTATGTTGGAAGAAGTCAGTTTTATACACTGTTCAACACTAAAAAAATAAATATTCCTTTTTAAATTGGAATATAGTTGATTTTGGGTTTCTCAGGTTTCTCTAGTGGTAAAGAACCCACTTGCCAATGAAGGAGACATAATGAGACATGGATTTGATCCTGGGGTCAGGAAGATCCCTTGGAGGAGGGCGTGACAACACACTCCATTATTCTTGCCTGGAGAATCCCATGGTCAGAAGAGCCTGGCAGGCTACATTTCACAGTCAGACATGACTGAAGCAACATACCATGAATGCACATAGTTATTTACAATGTAGTGTTAATTTCTGCCATACAGCAAAGTGATTCGGCTATATGTGTGTGTGTGTGTATACTTCTTTTTCGTATTCTTTTCCATTATGTTTTACCATAGGATATTGAAGATAATTCCCTGGACTATGCAGTAGGACCTTGTTGTTTGCCACACTTTATATAATAGCTTGCTTCTGCTAACCCCAAGCTTCCATCCCATCCTTCCATGTTTCCCCTCCCCTTTGGCAACCAGAAGATTGTTCTCTATGTCTGTAAGTCTGTTTCTGTTTTGTAGATAGGTTCATCTATGTAATATTTCAGATTTCACAAGTAATAATAATAAATATTTTTAATCCTGCTTCTACAAAATAGTCACTGTAAGACTTTTAAAATATACAGCCTGCTGGTTAGGCCATATATTTGCTGTATGAATCTCTGAGCGTATAGCCTGTGCATCTGACTTTTTATCTAGGTTCTTTTTTTTTAATTTTAAGAAGGGAGTTAAGAAGCAGTCAATGAATTGTCATTTAAAATATTTTAGCAAAGTATATTTCAGATATTCTTCCAGCTCTGTGATTCTCAGACTGCTTATGGACATTTGCTTAGTATACAGAGTCAGTATCTGACCTCATACATACTGATTTAGTTTATCTGTTATGGATCATTGGAATCTCTCTTTTTAATAACTAGAGAAGGTATGTAAAAGATTCTTATGCAGAATATAATTTGAGGTATACCATTGAGGAGAAAATTAAATCATTACATTTTGGCTAAGAAAATCAGTACCATATTTGATGAAACAGCAACAGATTCTCATTGTATATAACTTTCAACTTAGCCTGTATATATATTTTTCTTCCATATGCTAAAATTTAACATAGTGTAGATAAAATATATAAATTATTTTGATTTGTACCTAAGTTACAGAACAACTCATATCAATCGCATTAAAAAAAAATGGTCTGGTCTGTTTCATAGGATAAACTAAAATTATTTTATCTCCATTTCTATAAGCCAATTAAAGTTTTTGAAAAAAGACAAAAAAATGTGAACTCCTACAATGCTGAAAAAGCACAAGATAGTTTGCCACAACATGTGCTATGTATAATTTGATTAGTATCCTACCACCTAAATTTCTTGAAACTGGCTAAATTACATGGCCATTTTATCTTCCTTACTGACTTAGGGACATGTATATGGCAGAGAAGAGCTGAAGGTTTGCTTTTTCACCAGAGTTATTTAGGCTTTTAATATATTTTAAGTTTTAATATATCTCCTACCAGTTCTTCCTTATCTATGCAAATATAGATTATTGATAACTTAAGGTCTCTGAAGAAGAAGATTTAGCTTTGGGGCCAGGGACCAGGCTTGATCACTCAAGAGCTTTTGTATAACAGAGTTTTATTAAAGCATAAAAAGGGACAGAGAAAGCTTCTGACATAGAGATCAGAAGAGAGATGGAGGGTGACCCCCTTGCTAGTCTCAGCAAAAGAGCTATATACTTTTTTAATTGCTTATTACAGTCAATCAAAATAGTTTCTCAAGGTTGTAAAGATCTTACCAGACTGACTCCCACAATTTACATTTTAAGATAACAGGATTAGAACTAACAATAGAAAGATCTTACCAGACCCACTCCCACAACCTAGTCAGAAGGATCTTAAGAAGGAGAAATATGTCCTCGAGCAGGGTACATTGTTGTTATGTAATCATTGGTACAGAGTTTAAGATGAGTTATTTTGTTATAATCATCAGCTCTGGGTTTAAAGACTAAGACTAAGGAATATAGAGAAAAAATTTGTCCTTTTTTCCTCCTTAAGAGGTCCAGACCCCTTTCTCCTCCTCAGGGACCCCAAAATGTTTATCAACCTACCTAAGAATTAGCTCTCTCATTATGGTATCAATATTTATATATATTATTAAATTTTAAATATTAGATATCATTGCTTGGGCTTCCCTGGTGGCTCAGAGGGTAAAGAATCTGCCCACAATGCCAGAGACTGGTGTTTGATCCCTGGATCAGGAAGATCCTCTGGAGAAGAGAATGGCAACCCACTCCAGTATTCCTGCCTGGAAAATTCCATGGACAGAGGAGCCTGGCTGTCTATAGTCCATGGGGTTGCAAAGAGTCAGATATGACTGAGCAACTAACACAGACACATCATTGCTTGCATAATTCTGCATAATTAAAAAAATTCAATATGAGCATCTCACCTCTTTACAAAATGTTTTTGGATATCTGAGAGTCAGCCACTGGCTATGTATTTAAACATAAAATTAGAGGGAAACAACTTTTTGACATTAGCCTTGGCAATAAATGTTTGTATTTAACACTCGAAGCAAAGACAACAAATACAAAAATCAGCAAGTGGGACTACCTCAAATTAAAAAGCTTCTAGTCAGCAAAGGAAATAATGAACAAAATGAAGAGGCAGCCTACATAAATGGGAGGAAATTTTTGCAAACATGTATCCTAGAGATAGTCAATGCATAAAATATATAAGGAATACACGCAATTGAATAGCAACCATCAAAAACAACTCAATTACAAAATAGGCAAAAGACCTGAATAAACTTTTTTCCAAAGAAAATATACAAACGGGCAACAAGTATAGTAAAAATTCTCACATCTGTAATCAGCAAGAAAATGGAAATCAGAACCACAGTGAGTTACCACCTCATGCTTACTGATTCTTACTTTTGTTGCCTTTGCTTTTGGTGTTAAATCCAAAAAGTCATTGCTAAGGTCAGTGTCAAGGAACTTTTCCTTATATTTTCTTCTAGGAGTTTTATGGTGTCAGCTTCAGTTTTTGGTGTTTCAATATTTGCACTTGCTATATCTTCTTGATGGATCCATCTATCATATTATAACCTTCTTTGTTTCTTGTTACAGTTTTTTACTTAATATCTACTTTGATATAGGAATAGCTACCCCTGCCTTCTTTTGGTTTTATTTGCACAAGCTATGTTATTCCCTCTTTTCATTTTCGGTCATGTGACCTTAAACCCAAAGCAAGTTTTTTGTAGGCATCATAGATTTGTCTTTATTTATTTATTTGATTCATTCAGCCATTCTATGCCTTTCGACTGCAAAATTTAGTCTATTTACCTTCAAAGTAAGTATTGATAGGTATGCATTTACTATTTCTGTTTTTGTTAATTGTCTTCTATTTATTTTGTAGATCTTTTGTTCCTTTCTTCCTCTGATGACCATTCAGTTATCACTTTTGGGTAGATGGTGGGGATTTAATATTTTTCAGATAAGAGATGAGGGAGAACTTTGATGATTTTTTGTGTTTTTTGGAAAATTTGATGATTTTTATTTTTTAAGTCAAATGTTAATTTTCATAGATGTCTAGCAAAATTACTCAATACTCAGTAATGTGATACCCATAAATCTCCTAAATATTATTCTATAAGCATCATGAAGTCAGTTGGTCTTTCCCAGAAGATGTTAAAAACTATAATCACAGAATGGATTTTTGAGATTTCTTCTTTACTCTTTAACCATCTATTATAATTTGAATTGTGCCATACAAAAAGGTGCTGAAGTCCTAACTCCCAATGCCTATTAATGTAACCTTTCTTAGAGGTCACATTATTTAGTAATAGTGGCCATATAGAGGTAATCGAGTTAAAATTAGTTCATTGGGGTGAACCGTGATCCAATATGATCATATCCTTGCAAAAGGGGTACATATAGACAAAGAGAAATGCACAGAGGAGAGATGATGTGAAAAAACAGGGAGAATGACATACAGAAGATAGGGAATTAATGAGGCAACCAGAATCTAAGAGAGAGGCATGTAATAGATTTTCCCACACAGCCCTCAGATGGAACCAACCTTGCTAGTATCTTGATTTTAGTCCTCTAGACTCCAGAACTGTGAGAAAAATTTTTTCCTAAGGCACCTAGTTTGTGAAATTGTGTTAAAGCAGCCCCAGAAACAGACACCACCTTTAGTTTTCTTTTTTATTTACAGACTGATACTTGGATTCTCATTTATCTTCTGCTTTGAAAGTATGCAGTACAGAGACTTAGTCTGCAATTAGTCTGCAAGCTGTCATCATATGAGTGATACCATTGGGGGAAAAAATAATAAGCTAATATTGAGTTTTCTTAGCTGTAATGCATCTTACACTTGTAGATTTTATTTTCTTTCTTTGGGCAGCTGGGGAGTGAATGAAAAAGATATTTGCCATAACAGTTTATAATCACTATTCTAAATCAGATAGCTGATATTTTAATTTGATTCAATTTGATTAACATGATGTTTTATCAGGGAGACTTGGAAATTTTGGCATTGTAGTCTAAAATAATACTCTGGTTTTCTCAGAGATGAAATATGATTTGATTTCATTTCTAAAATTCAGGTAAACTTTGCTGAGAAAAAAAAAATCTATTCTTGGGTTCTTATGAATGGTTGATTATTACAAAGCAGAATCTAACCTTGGAACATATCCTATAAATTTACATGTCACTGAATGTTGTACAAAAGTGGCTTCCTGTGGATCTTTGAATTGTTCAGTACAAAAGAACATGTTAATTAAGGCAGGCTCAGTTCAGTACACAAATGCACATAAATTATAACTCAATACGAGGTCAGTAAAAGGCTATTTTCTTGTTTTATACAATATTGTTACCTTAAAAAAAAAAAGCAAACAAACAAAGAAAGCAAACACAGAAAACTGCTCTTAAATAACTACAAGGTATGAAAACAGCCTACAGATGTGGAGCATTCAATTGGAATGCAGTTGTCTGCACTGAAAAATAAGAGAATTTTATATCTTCCTCTAGGGCCCAACAAAAGTTGCTCTGACACACCATTTAGGAAATGTTTACATTGAATATACACTGATTAAGTCAAGATCTAAATGATGCTTGTGCAACTTGTAGTACTATTTAAAGGACAAAAGGAGAAAACTCCATGGAGAAAAGAAGTCTCCAGTGAACTTGCAATATTTTCCCTAATAAGATGCAATATATTTAATGTCAGCATTTGCTAATACAAACTTGAGCAACAAATACTTGGCATATATACCTCTTTCTTCAGTTAAAAGTATTATTTCAAATCTTAAGTAGTATCTGTTATGCTTTGAAGTATTGTATAGTATAATAAATTAAAAAATATTCAAGATATTAATGTGAGTGTGTGCTTGTGCTCAATTGTGTCTGACTCTGCAACCCTCTGGACTGTATAATGCCAGGCTCTTCTGTCCATGGAATTTTCCAGGCAAGAATACTGAAATTGGTTGCCATTTTCTACTCCAGGAGTCTATGTACAATGAAATCAAGGAACCAGGTCATTTCCATAAAATAACTTGACTCCACTCTTATAATTTGATTCTAATCATAGGAATATGTCTATTAGGCTGTCTATATTTTTGTATTATTACACCTTTGATTAAAAAAAAAATCTAAGGAGTCAATGATACGTGCTTCAAAGAGTGGTAAAATTGAAAATTAAATGTATGATAAGCTTAATTTTGGTAATTTTTCTTTATTATTATAGATGTTCTCAGAATTTAAGGCCTTGCGTATATATTTGAAAATCTAGAAGATTAATAGGTGAAATTCATGTCTTGAGGCATATTGATGAGAAGTAACAGTTAAATTGTAGCCCACTTGGAAAGAAGCAAAGAAAGGAGCAGACTTCAGTGACTAAATCTTCTGAGTTACACATCTGCATCATGGTGGCAGTGGGCAGATTTCCAGCGAAGTTAAAGTTAAATGAACATGAAAGAAGAAGTATCTCACCATTGGGCAAAATATCCATTATATCATATACAGATAAAAGGTTGACTGTCAGGCATGGAAGACTGACAGGGACAAGGCTCCCCCTAGATCTACTAAAGGATTAAGTGGGAACTATAGAATAGAAACAAGAAATAGGAACCAAAATAGAGAGCAAATAGACTAGACCATCAACTAAGTGAGAATTGGATTATGGGATTGAGGGGGGCTTCTCTGGTGACTCACTGGTGAAGAATCTGCCTGCCAATGCAGGCGACATGGGTTGGATCCTTGAGTCGGGAAGATCCCCTGGAGAAGGAAATGGCAATCCACTCCAGTATTCTTGTCTGGGAAATCCTGTGGAAAGAGGAGCCTGGCAGGCTACAACCCATGAGGTCACAGAAAGTAGGACATGACTAAGTGACTAAACAACAATACCTTAGCCAGAAAATAATGTTTTTTCTCCCTCAGATAACTTTGATTTTTATATTCCTGAAAGACCTCCTCACAGTGGAGATTATGTCATTATCAAGGAGAATACAAAGAAAAGAGGGACACACAGACACACACACACGAAGATGTAATAACACTGGAGAGAAAGATTATGAGAGACATGAACAGAAAAATGCACAAAGTTTTCTGGATTTCAAAAGTAATACTTTCTTTACAGGACTTTCAATTTAAGATCTCAGAAAGGTTATCTGGCCCACACTGGAAGGCAGACCTCCCAGGCCAAGCTTGACTTGAAAGGAGTGGAGTGTGCATGATATTTAGCAGTCTTGAAGCAGGCACAATGAGAATATATTTGATGAGCATACCTTTAATCCAGACAGTCTTCATTTAACATTCTGTATGATTTTAAGGCTACTCATCTGGTTTTTTAACAAATAAAATTTTATTGTATAAGACTTTCTTGCTTATTATATCTCTGTGTATGTGTATTTAGATATATTATATATTATATTATATATTATATAATATATTAGATATAGTATATCTCTGTGTATGTGTATGTGTGTTTAGATAGAGAGATGGAATAGATAGGTAGGTAGGTAGATATACAGATAGCTTTTAGATTCTCAAAGACTATCTCTGATGAATGGTTGGGCATTTTATTCCTTTTTAAAAGTATCTTCTGGTAATTTATAAATAATTATAAAAAGAATAACATTAATACTACTGCTGTTAATGATAGTAGGTTAAATGGGTTGTTTGCAGGAGTGTGGTTTGCCATAGATATTTTTTGTTTCATATTCATAGATTCATCCAAAATTTTTCCAACAGTTATTTTTGAGGACCTACTACATACCAGACACAGTCCTAAGAATTAGATATTGAAGAATGAGTGACAGAAGAAAATATACTGCCTCCATGAAGTTTACATTCAGATGAGAGGCAACATATGTGTTTGCTTTTCAGAGGCTATGTGGATTTTTCAGTTTCCAAAGAAAGCCCATAAATGACTATAGATTTTGCTTTTTATTTTCCTTTTTGAATTCACCACATTCACTCTCCAAAATTAATTTTTATCACCTTAGTTCAATTAAGAATCTAATTTTACTTTCATAACCTCCAAAGTTTCCCAATAAGTGGTCATCTTTTAATATCATCTTTGAATTATTTTATACTTAATACTTTATCCTTCAGTCACTTCCTTTTTTGTTCCACATCCTCCAAGTTCTGAAAACAGCTGGACTTATTTTGAAGTTCAAAATAATTCATATACTCTAAAAACAATTCAAATGAAACAAACAACAATAAATCTGCCTCAAAATATGATCCAATAGTGTCAGTACTTTTCTGACTCATGCTCTTCCAGCTTTCCAAAATTCACTGACATCATTCATGTAGATCAATGAAAGTGTTATAAGTTGACTCTAGAAATGCCTTGTAGTGTATCTTTGGTAGAGTTTCCTAGACAAAGAAAGTGTCTTCCTCATCCTGCATATATATTAATATGTACTACTTGAAAGCCTTCATAAAGATCTCTCTCAGAGAACACAGGAATGTAGTTGAATGATGAGCTATCGTTCTCGGGGACATTTGTCCCCAGACATGGCTTTCATTTTGTAAGTCCTGTGGAGTCACTGAAATCAGATGTCATAGGCTATACAGAAAATGATGTTTTCTCATGCTGAAGCTTATTTGTTATACATAGAGGGAAAAACATATTGCTGATTCCTGAAAATCCAATTTTAGAAAGGCAAGTCAGGATGATTTGGTATTACTTTACTTTTTTACAATATCCTTCAATCAGTATCAATAGACTTTTCTTTGCTATGTGTGAGCATAAATTTCAGCAACGGTGCAATGACTGCACTGAATTGGACACACTAATGTAGTTGATTTATTCCACCACAGAGGAAGCTTTCAAAATGGATATGTGACATGTCATTGACACTAACGTTATTTTTGTCTGTGTGACTGAAGAGAACTAAATCATCCCAAGTCAGGAAGGTTTTGGCTTTTAATTGCTTATTTGATTGTTGGTTCCCAAAAGTTACTGCACAGTTTTAATTATTATGGAAAATGACCACAAATTCTTTGACATTCCTCCTATTGAGAAATAGAAATTATGCCCTTCAATTTAAAATCAGGCAAATTTCCTGACTGCTCAGTGCAACAGGATATTAAGAGGTAACCATGTATATGTACGGAGAAGGAAATGGCAACCCACTCCAGTACTCTTGCTTGGGAAACTCCATGGATGGAGGAGCCTGGTAGGCTACAGTCCATGGTGTCGCAAAGAGTCGGACATGACTGAGCGACATCACTTTCTTTCTTTCTATAGCTCCTTATGGAGAAGGTAATGGCAACCCACTCCAGTGTTCTTGCCTGGAGGATCCCATGGATGGAGGGGCCTGGTGGGCTTCAGTGTATGCAGTTGCAGAGTCAGACACGACTAAGCAACTAACACACACATGTATGTGTATCTGTGCCCAGTTCTTAAGAGAATGGCAGGTATGTGTTCCTTGGAATACTCACTTTATGACAGCCCTTTTAGAGCAGCTGGCATATTGTCAATAGACAAAATCCCATGGAGAGGCTATGTAAGTGCTCTGGCAGGCAGCACTATAAAGGTTTCCAAACAATAATAGCATCAACTGCCACCATATTAGTAATTTTTCTTTAGTGTCTGCTTCTGAGAACCTGTTAGATGACTACTGTATCTTGATGTAACTCAAGGGAGAACCACATAGTCACATTTACTCATAGAAAGATGAAAGATAAGCGATTGTTTTTTTTTGTTGTTGTTGTTTTGTTTTTTTTTTTTTTTTGAGGAAAGATAAGCTATTGTTTTAAGCCCCTTGATTTAGTGTGATTTCCTTGCAGAAGAAGATAAAGCTTACCACTTCCTATTTAAAATCTCTCCAGTAATAGTCTCTACTGCATTGGTAAAAGTATTAGATTGCCACAATAAAGCAAGAGAAGGATAGTTTTTCTTCTTTTCCAGTGCTTTTAAATTTCATTTTCCAAGGTTCTAGGGCAGTACTTAATACCAAGAAGCATTTTTTTTTTTTTCAAATATGAGAAATCTTTTACTGTTTATATGATTCATGGGAATAAAAAAGGCAGTTAATTGTTCTTAAATTCTTTAGTGCTATGTCTCTAATTTTCAATGACTAACTGAAGTAAAAAGTAAATAGGCAACAGCTTCAATTTAATCGACTTTCACCACTAACTCATCTGATTTCTCATCAAAATTTTCCACATTCTCAAGTACTTAACCTATAGCAATGAATATTTGCCAGGTTGTCCTTCTTTCTTCTAGCAATTCTCTGTAGCTAGTGTTCATCAATTATTTTT
Organism: Odocoileus virginianus; assembly: GCF_023699985.2. Taxonomy (NCBI): domain Eukaryota; kingdom Metazoa; phylum Chordata; class Mammalia; order Artiodactyla; family Cervidae; genus Odocoileus; species Odocoileus virginianus. The sequence goes on from NC_069698.1 coordinate 23,165,734, forward strand.
TTTTCAACATTGAATAATTGAGAGTAGGACTTTTTAATTACCTCTGAAGTTTCACTATATTTTCTCACCTTGTAAAAGTCTTCTAAACCATAGTTCCCATGGAACAAAAGCATTTATCCATCACTTATTGCTTTGGTTGTTCTGTTTTTTTCCCAAGCTGTGAACATTACTGGAGACCTTCTCACCTTCATTTGGATTCAGTTCAGTTCAGCTCAGCCCAGTTCAGGACTCAGTCGTGTCTGACTCTTTGCGACCCCATGGAATGCAGCATGCCAGGCCTCTCTGTCCATCAACAACTCCCGGAGTTTACACAAACTCATATCCATTGACTCGGTAATGCCATCGACCCATCTCATCCTCTGTTGTCCCCTTCTCCTCTTGCTTTCAACCTTTCCCAGCATCAGGGTCTTTTCCAATGAGTCAGTTCTTCGCATCAGGTGGCCAAAGTATTGGAGTTTCAGCTTCAACATCAGTCCTTCCAATGAACACTCAGGACTGATCTCCTTTAGGATGGACTGCTTGGACCTCCTTGCAGTCCAAGGGACTCTCAGGAGTCTTCTCCAACACCACAGTTCAAAAGCATCAGTTCTTCAGCAATCAGCTTTCTTTATAGTCCAACTCTCACATCCATACATGACCACTGGAAAAACCATAGCCTTGACTACATGGACCTTTGTTGGCAAAGTAATGTCTCTGCTTTGTAATATGCTGTCTAGGTTGGTCATAACTTTCCTCCCAAGAAGTAAGTGTCTTTTAATTTCATGGCTGCAATCACCATCTGCAGTGATTTTGAAGCCCCAAAAAATAAAGTCAGCCACTGTTTCCAGTTTCCCCATCTACTTGCCATGAAGTGATGGGACTGGATGCCATGATCTTAGTTTTCTGAATGTTAAGTTTTAAGCCAACTTTTTCACTCTCCTCTTTCACTTTCATCAAGAGGCTCTTTAGTTCTTCTTCACTTTCTGCCATAAGGGAGAAAGCTCTATGCAGTCAGCAAAAACAAGACTGGGAGCTGACTATGGCTCATATCATGAACTCTTTATTGCCAAATTTAGACTTAAATTGAACAAAGTAGGGAAAACCACTCCACCATTCAGGTATGACCTAAATCAAATCCCTTATGATTATACAGTGGAAGTGAGAAATAGATTTAAGGGACTATATAGACAGAATGCCTGATGAACTATGAGCGGAGGTTCATGACATTGTACAGGAGAGAGGAATCAAGAACATACCCAAGAAAAAGAAAAGCAAAAAAGCCACATGGCTGTCTGAGGAGGCTTTACAAATAGCTGTGAAAAGAAGAGAAGCAAAAAGCAAAGGAGAAAAGAAAAGGTATTCCCATTTGAATGCAGAGTTCCAAAGAATAGCAAGGAGAGATAAGAAAGCCTTCCTCAGTAATCAGTGCAAAAAAATAGAGGATAACAATACAATGGGAAAGACTAGAGATCTCTTCAAGAAAATTAGAGATGCCAAGGGAACATTTCATGCAAAGATGGACTCAATAAAGGACAGAAATGTTATGGGTGTAACAGAAGCAGAAGATATTACGAGGTGGCAAGAATACACAAAAGAACTGTACAAAGAAGATCTTCATGACCCATGTAATATCAGTGGTTGTGATCACTCACCTAGATCCAGACATCCTGGAATGCAAAGTCAAGTGGGCCTTAGGAAGCATCACTACCAACCAAGCCAGTGGAGGTGATGGAGTTCCAGCTGAGCTATTTCAAATCCTAAAAGATGATGCTGTTAAAGTGCTGCACTCAATATGCCAGCACATTTGAAAAACTCAGGAGTGGCTATAGGACTGGAAAAAGTCAGTTTTCATTCCAATCCCTAAGAAAGGCAATATTAAAAATGCTCAAACTACTGCACAATTGCACCCATCTCGCATGCTAGTAAAGTAATGCTCAAAATTTTCCAAGCCAGGCTTTAGCAATACATGAGCTGTGAAGTTCCACATGTTTAATCTGGTTTTAGAAAAGGCAGAGGAACCAGAGATCAAATTGCCAACACCCACTGGATCATTGAAAAAGCAAGTTTCAGAAAAACATATATTTCTGCTTTATTGACTATGCCAAACCCTTTGACTGTGTAGATCACAATAAACTGTGGAAAATTCTGAAAGAGATGGGACTATCAGACCACAGACCTGCCTCTTGAGAAATCTGCATGCAGGTCAGGAAGCAACAGTTAGAACCAGACATGGTACAACAGACTAGTTACAAATAGGAAAAGTAGTATGTCAAGGTTGTATCTAGTCACCCTGCTTATTTAACTTACATGCAGTGTACTTCATGAGAAACACTGTGCTGGATGAAGCACAAGGTGGAATCAAGATTGTTGGGAGAAACATCTTTTGGGTTAATAGTTTGGAATTTGATATGGAAGTATCCATATTTTCCACTTTCCCCACACAGAAAATGAAAGCTTTAAACTATCATGTACTGTGGCCAAAGAATTATCACATCTTAAATCACAGGGCACATCAAGTATTTGGCCCTTGAGATCATCCAGCAGCTGCCTCTGTCCCACTGTATTGACATTGTTATAGCTGTCATAAATAAGAGAATTAGTTCAGTCATTTTTTAAAATGTTTCTCCACTGATTTGTGGAAAATAAACATACACAAATTTACTTTCAGTATTAGCATTTTATACTCTTTAAATTTGTACAAAACACTAAGTTACATACTAGGGAATATCATACTCTTTAATAAATGCGAAACACCCTGATCCTCTATAAAAGCTCTAGAAAATATATCCTAATTCACCTTCATTTCTTAAGTGAAAAAAGGTTTTGAACTTTTTAAGTTTCAGGCAAGTGATCTAGTCTCATGATTTTAAAGTGTGAAGCATCATGCATTCATCTAATCAACAAATAATTTCTGAGCATGTGTTGTGTATAAGGTGCCATCCAGGACAGGACCAACAGAAGCTACAACACTCATCCTATTATTAAGAGTCAGGGGATAATCAAGGAAGTACAGAAACAAAAGAATTTCATGTTGTGAAAAGAGTCAACTAGAAAATAAGGAACTCTACTTCTAGCAATGCAATGATGAAGGGGTGAACAGAAAATCCTAAGTGTTGAGAAGGAGGCACATACATGAGGGGTGAGAGGATTTTAGGCAGTATGAAAGCAAGCTTTACCTATTTGAGCATTGACATGGTGGATAGAGTGGGTATGGTTTAGCGTAAAAAAGAGAAGAGTGTTTTGACAGTTGAAGTGCAAAGAAACTCAACCATTTCAGGGACTATATTCTATGATGACATATTTATATTTCATTCTCTAGGCATCTTGATAATTTAAGAAAACAGATTTTTGTTTTTTAAACAAGTCTCACAGGTACATTCAGATCTTATTGTGTATATGTGCCAAGCTGGACCATTCCTATTGTTTCCTTTATATAAATAATGGATAGAGATGATAATAATATATGATAGATATTTAGATAGATAGACAACTAACTAATGTCACCCTTTTATAGTCAATAAGATTGTAAGATTCGTAAGGGAAGAGCCAAAATTTTATATTGCTGGCATGGCTCCTAGAGCACAACACAGCACTGAATATCTGATTAGTGCTTAATATTATTGACCAACTGACTAAATTGTGTACATTTTTGCCAATTCTATAGTCATCATAATATATGATGACTGCCAGGCATTTAACTGTTCTTCCAGTTAAGTAAAGATCTATTTTCTAGAAAATTCATTGTTGATATATTCTTGAGAAACATTTTATGCTACCTTTGCCCACCTAGGTAGAAACAACTAATTGTCACATGATTTGGGTTCAGCCAATTGAATGTGCCCTTTACAATTTTTAAGGGCTTTAGCATATGAAACAACAAATAGGTACAGTAGGGCTCAAATTCATGACACCAACAGCTATAGCTATAGTATGCTGGCCGTCTTCCTGCTTCATTTTGGTTTATATTCAGTTGTTATTTGGAGTGCTACTTGTCTTTCCCTTAGCCCTGATTGTGCAATATTGTCATTCCCCAATATCTTACCTTGTTACCTAAGGTATTTCTATGATACACTGGTTTACTTTAAATAATACATTAAAACAGACTAAATATATTTATATATAATATTATATAGTATAGTAACATTTATATTAATATATAAAATAACACACATTGTATATACACACAGAATATTTTTAAATGTTTTCTGAAGAAAAAAAAGTGCCAATTTTAGTATTATAGTATATTGGCATAAGGGCTTCCCTGGTGGTTCAGTGGTAAGGAATCCATTTTTCCAATGCAAGAAACATAAGAGACACGGGTTCAACCCCTGGCTCAGGAAGATCCCTCGGACAAGGGGGCAACCCGTTCCAGTATTCTTTCATAGAAAATCCCAAGGGCTGGTAGGCTACAGTCCATAGGATCACAGAGTCGGACATGACTGAAATGACTCGGCACGCTAGCACAGTATATTTTTACTGATAAAGAATTATGTAGTTTTAAAAAGATATATGCTATTCCTATGAAAGAAAATATAACTGTGGAATAGGGATTTAAGTTAAACATTTATTTAAATTGATATTTCATACATTTAAAGAAACAAATCTTGATCCTATACTAATAAAATATTTGAATGTATTTTGTTTTTATTAATACTTAGTGAAGCATATAGGAGCCATCAGTTGTTAGTCAACTAAAAGACCGGATATCAATGATGAGACAGAAAAAGTATGGACCTTTCATTCCATTCCCACTGATCTACTTATTTTCTCTGACATATATTTTTCACCCTGTGAATTTCTTCATGCAAATTTTTATCACTCCTGTCTATAAAGTTCCTCTTAAACCAGCAAGGAGCAGATGAATTCTCATCTTCTTCTGTAGAATTTCTTTGACAGCTAGAAATGAGCACCCTAAAGTCAGAACTCATTTGGCACTTTTAATTTTTCATGTCAATTTGCAAGTATGATAAGGCTGGTGTTTCTGAGTCACCAGATAGACTAGAGCCCAGCTGGGGGAGACATGATGTCTTATATTTTTTGGTTTACATTTGCATGGGTTTTTCAAAAATTTAATATGATCTCTGGAAAGATGTTTATAGACCTAGAAGAACACTAAGACATAAGACTAGTTCGAAAATATGAAAGCTATTGGGTGACATTGTTATATAAAGCAGATTACACCATTCACAAGACCCATTTTCTCTGACCTTCAAGTCTATACAAATTTGCCCAGTGCTTCAGATAATACCTGAGTAGAAAGAAGATCTTGTTTTGTTTGGTTTTATTCTGCTCCCAGGGATTTTGATGCAGTTCTCTGCCTTCTCTGCTTTGAAAAGTGACAACCTACTTGCCCATTTCTAAGTGCAGGTAAGAGATCATAAGTCCTGTCTAGTCCTGAGAAATTACTTAAAAACTGAGTGAATCAAGGTAATTTCACCAGCTTTCCAGTCTTCAATAGGTCCAGGTTTCAGCCTTGCCTGAGGTCATTTCTGGATCAGGAAAATTTAGTACAGTATCTTTTTCATATTAGGAGTGACACATTTGTAGGTTAATTCAAAGATAATATATATTGGCAGTGATTTCTGAAAGTTTGTTTCATAGTGTACTGCTGCATACTTTCTGATTTACTTTATAATTCTCCCTTGGCAATATCAAGTTGGTTGTTCCCAACATAATCGGAGGCAGATTATTAAGGTCCCCATTTTCACTTTCTATCTTTTTTGACTCCCGAGCACAATTTAACTTTTTCTGGTTAGGCTCTCAATTTTTATTATAGATAATAATAGCAAAAATGTATATGTATGTGCATGTGGCAAGGACCTGACTATGCTGTGGTGGAGTCTCAGATAATACATAACTTGAAAGATGGAGAGAATATGTATATTAGAGTCCTAGGCTACTGTAACAAATTACCATATACCAGCTACCTTAAAAACAAGGCAGATTGGTTTTCTCACAATTCAGGAGACTCTAATGCTAAAATTAAGGTGCTGATGGGGTCATGGTCTCTCTAAAGGGTCTAAGGGAGTCATTTTCCTTGTCTTTTGTTGGATTCTGGTAATTGCCAATGATCTGGGATTCCTTAGTTTATAGACACATCATTCTAACCTCTGCCTACCTTGTCATGTGGTTTTCCTTCATGTTTATTTCCTTGCTTCTTTATAAGGGCATAGTCATATTAGATTTAAGGATCACCCTAAACCAGTATACCCTCATCTTAACTAAATCCACTTGGAAAGACTCAACGTCCAAATAAGTTCACATTAATAGGTACAGAGGTTGGAATTTAACATATGCTTTCTGGGGACAAAACTCAACAAAGAATGATAAAAAGGAAAGGAAAAAAGGGAGGGAGGGAGGAAGAAAGCACTGCAGAAGAAAAATGTAGAGGAAAATGTACTTTCAATTGTTGGGAATTGTTTTCAATCTGAATTGTTTTCAGTTGATGTTTTGGAGAGGGAGAAGTCTTTTTAAGCAGTTAGGGTGCATTACAGATTAGGAAGGTGGAGGATGTAAATTCCTATCCCACATGGTGCTTTTCTGGAGAAGAGAATAGGAACTTGAGTTTTCACTGCTCAATCCCTCAGGATATTGTGCATCACCAAAATCATACTTAGAATTCAGAAAATACAGTTTAAATAACCAAAATTCACAAGTTAATTAATACACACTTTATTAATGTGTGCTAGTGTTATAAATGGTACTCTGGGTAAAACTGTATTAATTTTTTTCTTTTCAATTTTCAAAAACAAACTGTTTCTTTTAATTTTAACTTCTTAAAATATTGGACTTCCCTGGTGGCTTAGCTAGTAAAGAATCTGCCTGTAATGTGTGAGACCTGGCTTTGATCTCTGGGTTGGGAAGATGCCCTGGAAAAGTGAAAGGCTACCTACTCCAGTATTCTGGCCTGGAGAATTACATGGACTATATAGTCCATAGGAGTTGCAAAAAAGCCAGATATGACTGAGTGACTTTCACTTTCATAAAGTATTGGATTGGAAAATACCTAAAAATTAAAACAAAAAACTTATAATAGTGTGATGGTATTAGAACAAATTTACAAAATAGAGAATTAAAATAATACCACCTGCATTTCTGTCATTTAAACACAGATACTGTTTTAATTACATGATATTTGATATCATTTTTTGCAATATATATATATACTAAAGTAGTGTTCTCAATCTTATTATTTCATTGATTTCTAAGTGCAACTATAGATTTTAAACTCCAGATTATTTTATGGCCTTAAGTATAATTTTGTGTTTATACTGTTAAAATTTAGGGAAAAAAAGCAAATTAGATTTCATGTTTATTCATTTTACTTTTATTCTAGTTTGTAAAGTTTCCAATTTTCAGCACTTTCATATCATAGACCAATGTATTTATATTTTAGTTATCAAATGAAAGAATGACATTTGTAAGTAATTTGAAATTCTGATATTTTGTTCTCCCTTATAGGTCATTTCTACAAAAAAGATATTTAATTTCTTTAACTATATGCTTTTCTATTTTTTATCTTCTTACATAAAACAAGTAAGGATGCTCAACTGATCTTAGTTTCATGTTTAAAAAAGATTTTTAGTTTTATGGTTTTCAATAGATGACATCTTACTCAAAACATGAGATTGTTCTTTAAACTGTTTATTTGAGATAATAGATCATCGTGCAATTTTAAGAAATAATACAGAGTGATTCCTTACACTCTTTACCTTGTTCACTCTAGTGGTATTATCTTGTAAAACTGCAAAGCTATAGTGCAATAGCACAACCAGGAAAAGGATAATGGGATAATCAATGTATAAAATATTTTCATCACCAGAATGATCTCTCATGTTGCCCCTTATAATGACACTTACTTCTCACCTACCTTCACTCTCTGTTTAAACTCTGGAACCACTAATTAGTTTTCTATTTTTATAGTTTTTTCAAGTTGACAATATTATATGAATAGACCTATACACAATGAAACCTGTAAGGATTGCCTTTTTTCAGACAGTAAAATTCTCTGACAGTCTGTCAGATTATCAGAACACAAACTATTTTCCCCATGAAGGGGAAAATATTTCTAAATAATTTATTTTGTAAGGATTGATATCCAGAAAATATTCAGAACTCCTATGACCAAAAAAAAAAAAAAAAAACAATAAAATTATAGGCAAAGAGTTCGCATAGGCATTTCTACAAAGAAATGTATAAATGGCCAATAAGCACATGAAGAGATTAGAGGGATGAAGATCAAAGAGATACCAATTAACATTCATGAGGGTGGTTATTTTTTTTTTAAAGAAAAATAACATGTTGGCAAGGATATGGAGAAATTGGAACTCATGTATTATTGATAGGAAGATAAAATGGTGCAGTTCCTATTGAAAAAAAATACTGCCATTTCTCAGAAAGTTTAAGTGAAAGTTACCAAATGATCCAGCAGTTCCATACCTGGGTATATATCCAAAAGAATTGAAATCAGGGACTCAGGCAGGTGTGTACACCCAACCCTATAACAGTCTCATTTACATTTGCCAAAAAAGGGAAAGAAACTCAAGGTGCTTCCAACGATTGATGGATGAGTAGACGAAACGTGTTTTGTAAGTGTAATAGCATACCACTGTCTTAAAAAAGAAGGAAATTCTGACTTACCCTACAACATGGATGAACCTTGAACTTATGCTCAAGAATTAAGGCAGACACAAAAGGACGCATTTTATATTATTCTACTTATATGATATATTTAGTCAGGGTTTTCCAGAAACATAGAATGATTGTATGTCCAGTAGTCTGAAGAGTCAGGCAAGAGCTGATATTGCAGCTTGAATCAAAAGGCAGTCTGGAAGGCACAATTCCCTCTCCCTGGGGGGAGCACAGTTGTTTTTCTCTTAAGGCCTTTGACTGATTGGATGAGTTCCACCTACATTATAAAGAGTAATCAGCTTTACTCAGTCTTATAATTTAAATATTAATCTCATTTTTTAACATTTTAATTTTATGTTGGAGTATAGCCAATTAACAGTATTGTGATAGTTTCACATTAAGACTTTCCTCAGAAGAGAATGCAGAGTGATTTTTTTCAGTCTTTATTTTAATGTTTGATTATTTAAATTATGTGAAATAAAATTAACAATATTTAACACTATGATGTAAAGCAGCGGTTCTTTACCTGATGATATGAGCCAAATCTTCATTCCTAAAGGGTCTGGGCCATTAGTCAGTTCAGTTCAGTCACTCAGTCGTGTCCAACTGTTTGTGATCCCATGAACCACAGCACTCCAGGCCTCCCTGTCCATCACCAACTCCCAGAGTTTACTCAAACTTATGTCCATCGAGTCATTGATGCCATCCAACCATCTCATCCTCTGTCATCCCCTTCTCCTCTCACCTTCAATTTTTCCCAGCATCAGGGTCTTTTCCAAAGAGTCAGCTCTTCGCATCAGGTGGCCAAAGTATTGGAGTTTCAGCTTCAGCATCAGTCCTTCCAATGAATATTGGGCCATTAGCAGTTCTGAACATTTTCTGAAATAACTAATAACCACCAAGAATAGAATAAAGGATTTATTCACAGTCTACTAGCTCCCCTTCCTTTCACACATTTATTCTACTTAAAGTTATCAAAGGTAACTGTCAGATAGGTATATCTCTAAAAAATAACAGCAAATACAAAACAAAGAGTAAATGTATAATGCAGACTGGGCTCAGTAGTAAAGATTCCAGCTGCTAAGGCAGGAGACACAGAGACATGGGTTCGATCCCTGGGTCAAGAAGGCCCCTTGGAGACAGGCATAGCAACCCATTGCAGTATCCTTGCCTGAATAATCTCATAGACAGAGGAGCATGGTGGGAAACAGTCCATAGGGTTGCAAAGAGTCAGACAGGGCTAAGAGACTGAGCCCAGGCACACATACACACACACAATGCAGACTAGAGTCGATACTTTTAAGTTTGTCTTGTGACAACAAAATTCAGAAAAATACCTGGTTTTAAAACTATGAGACGCCATTTCATTTAAGCAGAAATGTCATGTTTATCATCTCACATATTTATTATTATTTTTTGTGAGTGAAAAGGACACAGTTGTTTTGCAATAAACTCTGATACTTCTATTTTCTGAAAGAGATTTTATAAAATTTGCAGTATTTCTCCTTAAGAATTTGATATAGCTTATAATCATCTGAATCTGTTATTTTCTTTGTGGGAAATTTTTTTATTATGAATTCATTTTTTAATGTGGATAGCTATACAGATTTTCTATTTTAAAATTTTAGTAAATTACATTTCAGTAGAAATTATCTATTTTATTCAAGTTATTGAATGTATTTACAAAAAGATGTTTGTACTCTATCTCATTGTATCTTTGTAATATCATAAGGCCATATGTACTCCCTCATACATTTTCTATTTTCTCTGTTTCTTTCTTGCTGAATCTCTTTAAAAGGTGATTTATTTTTATTAAACTTTCAAAATACTATATTTTTTGTTCTAATACATTCTCTTCAATATTCAGGATCATCAGATTTTAGAAAATTTTAGCTCATACTAATGAGTAATGATAAATATATTGAATAATTTTTATATGTTTGCAATGTGTTCCTTTTACTGGCAGCAAGTGATGTTCAGTGAGAAGATAAAAAGTGTACACAAGCATGCTGAATTATGTAATCTGAGGAAATTATTTATTTTAAAGCAGAAAGATAGATATTTAATACAGAAATATTACTTTTAAAAAATTACCAACAGTAAAACAATGAACTATGACTTAAAAACACTAATGTTTGTGTATGTGTGAAAGGCAAGGTTAATTAGGGCATTTTCCCCTCTTTGGCCAGGATTAATTTCAATTCCACTACTTTTAAAATTTTGCCTTACAGTAGAACATTTTCAGGACCACTGACAATTGCATTCCCTGTAGAGGTGAGAAGAAAGTCTCAGAATCTAGAAAATATGGCTTCATACATGAAAAGTGCTTCTGAGCAAAGGTAAAGAAGATAAGCAACTGATTGACCATACACCCTGTTGTTAGTAGGACTCACTTGTTCTCTGAGAGAACAAGTTCTGCATTGTTCATCACTGAGATCTTAAATTTCATTTATTCTAAAGGAATTAAGAGAAGGGATCAAGCCTAAGGCAAAAGAGAAATGTTATGTTCTCTTGCATTATTGGCACTTATTTCCAGAAATATTGATTAATTGACTCAAATTAATAACTAATAAAAATATTTTCTTATGTCTTTAAGCCCTTATACCACCCTGATATATTTTCTCATTTGGCTCACTGTCTACTTATTTCCTAGGCTGTCCATAGATCTAATTAGATCTTATATAATAGGCTCTCCCCTCATTCCTCTTAAATGTGAGGAATAAATTAATATCAATTGTATATTATCCAGTGGTCATGTATGGATGTGAGAGCTGGACCATAAAGAAAGTTGAATGAAGAAGAATTGGTGCTTTTGAACTGTGGTGTTGGAGAAGACTCTTGAGAGTCCCTTGGACTGCAAGGAGATCCAACCAGTCCATCCTAAAGGAGATCAGTCATGGGTGTTCATTGGAAGGACTGATGTTGAGGCTGAAACTCCAATAATTTGGCCACCTGATGTGAAGAGCTGACTCATTGGAAAAGACCCTGATGCTGGGAAAGATTGAGGGTAGGAGGAGAAGGGGACGACAGAGGCTGACAAGGTTGTATGGCATCACCGACTCAATGGATATGGGTTTGGGTGGACTCTGGGAATTGGTGATAGACAGGGAGTCCTGGCATGTTGCGGTTCATGGGGTCGCAAAGAGTCAGACACGACTGAGTGACTGAACTGAACTGATATTGATATTAATGGTTTCTCTATTAACATCACCTCCTGAAACAAAATAAAATAAATCTAGTCCCTTATTCGTGTTTAACACCCTAAATTTTATCAATGCAATGAACAAATTGGCCTCTAGGTTTACTTTTCAGACTAGGTGTGGCCAGTTCCTTCAGGTCTGCTTACTTGGATGCCATTTCCTACACTCAGGGTTACCTTACCTGAGATTATGCAACTTGAACACTGTCTCAGTATTTTTGAAAAATCTCTTTTCACCACATCTTTGCTAACACCTGTTATCTCTCACTTTTTTTTTGGTGGGGGTGGGGGGTGATAGCCTTTTTAACAGGTGTGAACTAGCAACATCTCATTGTGGTTTTGATTTGCATTTCCACAATGACTAATGAGGTTGGGCATCTTTTCATGGGTTTCTTGGTCATTTGTATGTCTACTTTGAAAAAATATTTATTCAGTTCCTCTGCCTATTTTTCATTTATCAGATTGTTTTAGTTCTTCTGTCTATTTGCATGAGTTCTTTATATTTTGGATATTAGCCCCTTATCAAAATATACACTTTACAAATATTTCTGCTCATCTATAGTTTTCACTTTGCCGATTGTTTCTATTGTTCTATAGAAGTATTTAAATTTGATTTTTCCCACTTACTGAGTTTTGCATCTTTTGCTTGTGCTTCTGGTGTCATATTCAAAAAATCATTGCCAAGACGAACTTCAAGATATTTCCCTAGGTTTCTTCTAGGAGTTTTAGAGTTTCACATTTTATGTTTAAGTCTTTAATCCACTTTGAGTCAATTTTTGTGAATGGTGTAAGGTAGGGCTTCAATATAATTTTTCAGCATGTGATTACCCAGTTTTCCTAATATCATATATTGATAAGTCAGTCCTTTCCTTGGGATATTTTTAGTCCGTTGTCAAATATGTTGACTATGTATGTGGGGAATTATTTATGAGCTCCCTATTCTGTTCCATTGATCACTGTGTCTGTTTCTATGCAAGTCTCATACACTTGATTATTATAAATTTGTAGTATAGTTAGAAATCTGTAAGTGTGGTACTTCCAACTTTATTCTTTTTTCTCAAGGTATCTGTGGTTCTGTACAAAGTGTAGTTGTTGGGGATGCTCATTGGTATAGCCACAATGGAAAACAGTAGATGTTTCACAAAACATTAAAAACAGAGTTACCATATGATTCAGTAATTCCACTTTTGGGTACATATTCAAAGGAATTGAAAACAGTATCTCAAAGAGGTATCTGTACTTCTGTGTTTCAGTTCAGTTCAGTCGCTCAGTCGTGTCTGACTCTTGTGATCCCATGAATCACAGCACATGAATCACAGCCAGGCCTCCCTGTCCATCACCAACACCTGGAGTTTACTCAAACTCATGACCATTGAGTCGGTGATGCCATCCAGCCATCTCATCCTCTGTCGTCCCCTTCTCCTCCTGCCCCCAATCCCTCCCAATATCAGAGTCTTTTCCAGTGAGTCAACTCTTCACGTGAGGTGGCCAAGGTACTAGAGTTTCAGCTTCAGCATCAGTCCTTCCAGTGAACACCCAAGACTGATATCCTTTAGGATAGACTGGTTGGATCTCCTTGCAGTCCAAGGGACTCTCAAGAGTCTTCTCCAACACCACAGTTCAAAAGCATCAATTTTTCAGTGCTCAGCTTTCTTCACAGTCCAACTCTCACATCCATACATGACCACTGGAAAAACCATAGCCTTAACCAGACGGACCTTTGTTGCCAAAGTAATGTCTCTGCTTTTTAATATGCCTCTAGTTTGGTCATAACTTTCCCTCCAAGGAGTAAGTGTCTTTTAATTTCACGGCTGCAGTCACCATCTGCAGTGATTTTGGAGCCCAAAAAAATAAAGTCTGACACTGTTTCCACTGTCTCCCCATCTATTTGCCATGAAGTGATGGGACCAGATGCCATGATCTTAGTTTTCTGAATGTTAAGCTTTAAGCCAACTTTTTCATTCTCCCCTTTCACTTTCATCAAGAGGCTTTTTAGTTCCTCTTCGCTTTCTGCCATAAGGGTAGTGTCATCTGCATATCTGAGGTTATTGATATTTCTCCAAGCAATCTTGATTCCAACTTATGCTTCTTCCAGCCCAGCGTTTCTCATGATGTACTCTGCATATAAGTTAAATAAGCAGGGTGACAATATACAGCCTTTACATACTCCTTTTCCTATTTGGAACCAGCCTGTTGTTCCATGTCCAGTTCTAACTGTTGCTTCCTGATCTGCATACAGGTTTCTGACGAGGCAGGTCAGGTAGTCTGATATTCCCATCTCTTTCAGAATTTTCCACCGTTTATTGTGATCCACATAGTCGAAGGCTTTGGTGTAGTCAAGAAAGCTGAAATAGATGTTTCTCTGGAACTCTCTTGCTTTTTCAATGATCCAGTGGATATTGGCAATTTGATCTCTGGTTGCTCTGTCTTTTCTAAAACCAGCGTGAACATTTGGAAGTTCACAGTTCACATATTGCTGAAGCCTGGCTTGGAGAATTTTGAGCATTACTTAAGCGTGTGAGATGTGCAATTGTGCAGTAGTTTGAGCATTCTTTGGCATTGCCTTTCTTAGAGATTGGAATGAAAACTGACCTTTTCCAGTCCTGTGGCCACTGCTGAGTTTTCCAAATTTGCTGACATATTGAGTGCAGCACTTTCACAGCATCATCTTTCAGGATTTTAAATAGCCCAACTGGAATTCTATCACCTCCACTAGCTTTGTTCATAGTGATGCTTTCTGAGGCCCACTTGACTTCACATTCCAGGATGTCTGGCTCTAGGTGAGTGATCACACCATTGTGATTATCTCGTCGTGAAGAACTTTTTTGTACAGTTCCTCTGTGTATTCTTGCCACCTCTTCTTAATATCTTCTGCTTCTGTTTGGTCCATATCATTTCTGTCCTTTATTGAACATATCTTTGCCTGCAATGTTCCCTTGCTATCTCTAATTTTCTTGAAGAGAGATCTCGTCTTTCCCATTCTGTTGTTTTCCTCTATTTCTTTGCATTGATCGCTGAGAAAGGCTTTCTTTTCTCTCCTTGCTATTCTTTGGAACTCTGCCTTCAAATGGGTATATCTTTCCTTTTCTCCTTTGCTTTTCACTTCTCTTCTTTTCACAGCTGTTTGTAAGGCCTCCTCAGACAACCATTTTGCCTTTTTTGCATTTCTTTTCCATGGGGATGGTCTTGATCCCTGTCTCCTGTACAATGTCATGAACCTCTGCCCATAGTTCATCAGGCTCTCTGTCTGTCAGATCTAGTTCCTTAAATGTATTTCTCAATTCCACTGTATAGTCATAAGGAATTTGATTTAGGTCATTGCTCCATTATTCATGGATAGCCAATATATGGAAATAACCTAAGTGATTATCAACAGGCGAATGGATAAAGTTGTGAGATATAGATAAATTTATATTTACCTAGAATTATATAAAATGAAATATTCAGCCATAAGAAATATGTAAATTTTGTCTTTTGAAAGAACAAGAATGAAACTTGAGGGCATTGTGTTAAGTCAGGAAAAGATAGGTAGTATGATACCACCTTTGTGTAACACATTTAAAAAGATGAATTTATAGGAACGAGAGTAGAATGATGGTTACCAGGTGCTGTGGGGTGGGGTAAATGAAGAGATATTAGTCAAAGTTTACACACTTCCAATTAGAAGACTAATTAATTTGGGGGATCTAATTAATGGGCTTCCCTGGTGGCTCAGATAAAGAATCTGTAGAGAATCTGCCTGCAATGCAAGAGATCCAGGTTCAATCCCTGGGGAGATCCCAACCCAGACCCAGGGTTCAATCTCTGAGTCGGGAAGATCCCTGGGTTGAGAAGGGAATGACTACCCCCTCCAGTGGAGAAATCTTACCTGGAGAATTGCATGGATAGAGACGGCTGGCAGGGTATAGTAGTCCATGGGGTCACAAAGAGTCAGACACAACTGAGTGAATAACACTTTTTCACTTTTTCAATTAGTGCATAGTATGGTGACTATAGTTAACAATATTCTATTATATACTTGAAAGTTGTTGAAAGAGTATATTTTAAATATCTTCACCACAAATGTAAAATGGTAATTGTGTGAGGAATGAAGGTGCTAGCTATGCCTAAGGTGGTGAGCATTTTGCAATATATATATATCAGGTCAACACATTATACACCTTAAACTTGCACATATATATCAATTATACCTCAATAAAGCTGTGAAAAAGTGTATGTGAAGTAGATGAGAAATACTTCAGCTAAGTTATTCAAAATAACAGGAAAAAAAAAGGAGATATGAGAATGTAACACTACCAAAGAATCAACCTTTTAGAATTAAACAATCAAAAAAGACACCTAAGGAAAATTGGGGGTTGACACATTTGGAGGGCTTGCTGACTTAAAAGCATTGCATTTTTGAGAAAGGAAATCTGAATAAAGATTATCAATATCTGGGAATGTTCCATCAAGAAAGTGGAAGACGAGCTAGAGCTAGAAATATGAGTAGGTTTTATTGGATTAGCCAAAAGGTTCATTTGTTTTTTTTTGTTTATTTGTTTGTTTTGCATAAGATGGATCTAGTAGTCCCTAGTCTTTAACTTCATTTGAAACAATTTTGTTAGATTGTATTGTGACAGCTGTCATATCAGCATGCACTCAAATATAATTATCAAAATTGGTGAATTTTGTGTAGCTATTTTAATAATAAGAAACATAGAAAAGCAACATTCTTTGCATATTATGCTTTATTATTTTAAGAAAAGTGAAAATGCAGCTGAAATGAAAAAACAACAACAACAACAACAAACAGATTTGTGCAGTATAGGGAGAAGGTGCTGGGACTGAGCAAACATGTCAGAAGTTTCATGCTGGAGATTTCTTACTGAACAATGCTCCACAATCTGGTAGACAACTTGATAGTGATCAAGTCAAGATTTTAATTGATAATAATCAATGTTATACCACGTGGAAGATGGCTGACATACTCAAAATATCCTAATCAAGCATTGAAAATCATTTGCACCAGCTTGGTTATGTTCATTACATTTATATTTGGGTTCCACATGAGCAAAAAGAATCTTGACTACATTTCCACATGTGATTTTCTATTTAAATGTGGCAAAAATGTTCTATTTTTAAAACAAACTGTGAGAGGTGATGAAAAGTAGATATAATACACTATATGATAATGTGGAATGGAAGAGATGGTGGGATAAGTGAAATGAACCACCACCAACTACACATTCTGGAAAACCAACCAATTGATTCCAAGTACTGCTTCCAATTAGACCAAGTGAAAGCATCATATGACAAAAAAAAAAAAAAAATCCAGAATTAATCTACAGAAAACACATTATCTTCCATCAGGATAACTCAAGAATGCATGTTTCTTTGATGACCAGGCAAAAATGGTTGCAGTTTGATTGGGAAGTTCTGATTCATCCACCATATTTACTGGATATTGCAGCTTTGGATTTCCATTTTTTCTGTGATCTTTACAAAATTCTTGTAATGGAAAAAATGTCAGTTCCCTGGAATACTATAAAATGTACCTGGAACATTATTTTGTTCAAAAAGATAAAGCATTTTGGGAAGGTGGAGTTATGAATTGCCTGCAAAATGGCAGAAGGTAGTGGAGCAAAATGGTGAATACATAGTTCGGTATTGTTCTTGATGAAAATGAAAAATGTGTCTTTTATTTTTACTTAAAAACTGAAGGAACTTTTTGACCAACCCAATATCAATAACTTAAAATACTGTTAAAGTCACAAGGAAGTTTATTTCTTCCAAATGAAATTATCCTACTCAATGTCCCTTCTGTTTGATGTTTGTGCAAGTGAAGAGTGATGAGGAGAGCATGGATTGGCATATGGCAGCACAGGAATTGCTAAACCAGCACAACACATTATACTCATGCACTAAATATCATGGAAACACACCTACTTTCAATGTGCATACAAATGTATTAAATTGTAGATTCCCTCCTTAAACAATGTAATAAATGAAGTCCTCACTTACAAGTATAAGTATATATACATATATAAACACATGTATGGATTTATATTTTTAAGAAAATTGTCAGTGTGGAATTTTACAGGCTTGTAGGAAATTTTATGTAGTTAGGTAATTAGACAAATCTTCAAAATTATTTTCTGAAGTTTCCTGTGAAATAAAAAAGTGAAAGAAGATACATTAATGAATACTTTTCTAATTTTAAGTTACACTTCATTATGCTAAATAAATTATACTAAATGCTTTTAATAATTTTCAAAGAGTAGATGCAGGATATACAATATACAAAATTGCTAGCATTTCACTAAGAAAAAAATCCATTGACCTAAGGAAACCAAATCATAAAATATAAAGATAGTCTTCAGTATTCTAGAATTAGGACAAAAGTTTCAGAGACATAACATATTGGTTAAGCGGTAAGGTAACTTTTAGGCTCTTTAGGGAAAATTTGTAATACAGGAGTATACTACACATAATACAAGCAGTCATCTTTTGTCTACATAGATGCTAACTCATGTTCACATAGAAACTATCAGAATGATCCAAAAATACTCTAAATTAATACTGGAGTTTATTCTAAGACACTGTTTGCAGCACACCAAGGATTTCATATCTTTGAAATGTAAAGAAACCTCTTACATTTTAGTCCTTTATTGCTGCTTTATGTGTGCACACATTGTTAGGAGAAAAGTGCTAAAATCTAGTCAAATCTCTGAAAATGATGGGGACAAGAATGTAAGTGCATGATCACTATCCCAAAAACAGTTAAGTCTCTTCCTCACTGACATTTAGGCAATATGAATTTCAATATACTCTATGAAAAAAAATGACAATTTCTTGATTGATGAGGAATGTGGTGATGTGGAAATAACTGTAGCAAGCTGTGGTCAATAATCCCAATATATTTCTTTCACAGTTAATAAAACTTCAAAACCTGAAATGTTGTAGTAAAGTAATTGTAGCTTGCTTCTTGGATGATAGAAGGAACATAAGTTAATATCTTTTAATAAGTGCATTTTCTTGCCAAATTTCTTTGTCCTTTAAATTATATGTATTTACCAGTAAGTGAAATGATATATCCCTTCATTATTTAACATTTATGGATTGATTTATCCTTCTCACTAGTTAGATTTTAATGATATATGTTGTTTGCCATTAATGTAATATTTTCAGTAAATTAAATCTATACATCACAGAAAAAATCTGATTAAATTATTTCAGGGTTTCAGATTTCATGCTTTAATATTTTAGCCAATACCCATACAATAATATTTGACATATTTCACTCTTCCTGTGTTTTTAAAACAACAGGCGGCTAATCAGAAATTAAAGCAGTTGTAAACACTCAGGCTCAATAGTTTTCTCAGTCACTAAATTCAGTGTAGTTAAAGCTAACAAATAGTTTACTGTGTTGTGGTCAATATTATGGTAAAAGCTTCTAATTATTAGATGTAAATTTATAAGTATTCCCTGACTTACATTTTTTAGAGCTTTTAAATGCAGAATGTTTTTTAATTCCTCTTAGAAACCACAGCATAAAGGTGATTAGCTGTTGAGGTTAGTTCACAAATACTATTTACCATGATGTTAAAAAGAATAAAGAATAAATTTTAATATATTAAACTTCATTAATACATTTTATATTTATTTAACTAAATATAATTAATAATATATTGAATTTATATATATTTAAATATACAATATATTTATTATATATATGTAATGATATATTTAATTGAATATATTAAAATTTACACTTTATTCTTTTTAACATCATGATAATAGTATTTGTGAACTAGCCTCAACAACTAATCACCTATATATCAACAACTAATCATATATACATAGAAATATATGTGACATAGTTATAATATATGTAAATTTTAATATACATTAAAATTATATATATATAATAAATTAAAATAATTTTAACAACATCACAACATTTTCACCATTATTAACCACAGCTTATAAGCTGGTTTCCATGGCATGCATGTGTGCTCAGTCACTTCCGTCATGTCTGACTCTTTGGGACCCTATGGTCTGTAACCCATCAAGCTCCTCTGTCCATGGGATTCTCCAGACAGTGATACTGGAGTGGGTTGCCATGCCTGCCTCCATGGGATCTTCCCTACCCAGGGATTGAACCAGAGCCTCCTGTGTCTCCCGCATTGCAGGTAGATTCTTTATCACTGAGCCACCTAGGAAGCCTGGTTTCTGTGGAAAGTATATTATGATTCCTAACTGAGAACAGTTAAAACCGGACATGGAACAATGAAAAGGACTGGTTCAAAATAAAGAAGGGAGTATGTCAAGGCTATATATTTTCACCCTCTTACTTAGCTTATATACAGAGTACATCATGTGAAATGTCGAGCTGGATGAATGACATGCTAGAGTCAAGATTGCTGGGAAAAATATCAATAACTTCAGATACGCAGATGATTCCACTCATGGCTGAGAGCAAAGAGGAACTTGATGAGCCTCTTGATGAAGGTGAAAGAAAGTGAAAAGGCTGCCTTAAAACTCAACATACAAAAACTAAGATCATGGCAATCTGGTCCCATCACTTCATAATGAGTAGATGGGAAAAAATGTGAACAGTGCAGATTTTATTTTCTTGGACTCCAAAATCACTGTGGAGGGTGACTGTAGCTATGAAATTAAAAGACTCTTGATCCTTGGAAGGAAAGCTATGACAAACATAGACAGCTACTAAAATGCAGAAACATCACTTTACTGACAGAGGTCCATATAGTCAAAAACTATGGTTTTTTTCCAGTAGTCATTTATGGTTGTGAGAGTTGGACTATAAAAAATGTTGAGCAGCAAGGAACTGATGCTTTTGAATTGTGCGGAGAAGATCTTGAGAGTCCTTTGGAGAGCAAAGAGATAAACCAGTCAATCCTTAAGGAAATAAACCCTAATGATTCATTGGAAGGACTGATGCTGAAGCTGAAGCTCCAATCCTTTGACAACCTGATGCGAAGAGCCCACTCATTGGAAATACCCTGATGCTAGGAAAGAAAGAGGGCAGGAGGAGAAAGGGGTGACAGCGGATGAGATGGTTGGATGGCATCACTGACTCAATGGACATGAGTTTGAGCAAACTTCAAGAGATATTGAAGGACAGGGAGGCCTGTCATGGTGCAGTCCATTGGGTCACAAAGAGCTGGACACAGCTTAACGATTGAACAACAACAGCTGAGACTGTAAACCAATTTTATCCAATGAAGCATTGGGAATGAGAATCCCATGGGTTGCTTTGGCAGTAGGAAAGGGATTCCAAAATGAGCTCCTCAAGATGATATCTTTAGGTAAACAGCAATTGGCCAGTATAGTATTTGGGCTTCAAGAAACTAACACAGCTTATTCATTAATTCCACTTGTAAATAGGAAAATAAATCTCTAAATGAGATATTCATAAATACTAAAATGAATTTATACCTCCTGCTGTTCTCTGGCTACCTGAAACCATGCTGATGGGACCCAGACTATTCTAGACAGTGCCTCACATTCAAAATATTTACTCCTTGTCCATCTTATTATAATACAAGGTATCATTCTTTTACAGAAGATGCTTTAGGATAGTATTTTGAGAAGAGACTAGTAAAATAAATTCAAAAAATATTTGAATGTCACTAGGTATAACTTCTTTTTTCATTTATTTTTATTAGTTGGAGGCTAATTACTTTATAATATTGTAGTGGTTTTTGCCATACATTGACATGAATCAGCCATGGATTTACATGTGTTCCCCATCCTGAACCCCCTCCCACCTCCTTCACCATCCCATCCCTAATATTCCACATTTTTTAGGCTCTGTCTGCATTAAATTTTTTTCACAGTAGTCCTATTTGTAGATGGATCACTAAAATTATATCATTAATACATGTGGCTTAGTTATTCACAAGGTGTATCTGATCTGAAAGTAGTATAGGGTTCTGCCTTATAAAATAAAGAATAAAAAATAATTCAACACTAATTATTATTTTAATGATGATAGAAATCTCTATGACTTGAAATGTAATGCCTTTAGTTACAGAATAGCATTGTAGTTTGGTTATAAGATAAGAATGCAACCAATCGTAATAATGATAGAAATATATTGCTTATGTATATTTTCTAAATAAGATGATAAAATTGATGAAAAATTAAAGATTATTTTATTTAGTATAGTGTATTTATGGCATGTAGTCATTTTGGATTGCAAATTTAACTCTTTTTGATAACTGTTCTGCATACAAAATTTCATCATATCCTCCACTTTTAGATGAACAGTAATATCTATTGCTTCATTTAACAATCATTTTGAGTTTATTCATGAATTAGCTAACTTAAAAATTGTGGATATATTTCTTGACATGTAATAATTTAGCATAAACTTTAAGAAATACTGTCTTAGGTAACACTGAGTAAAAAGAATGCTTTGTTTTGTTTTGTTTTCATATACTACTCAAGAAATAAGGGCTAATTTTGATAGTGCTTACTGGGCTTTTGGCACAGTCTTGTGTCTATTATTATTACATATATACATAAAATATTACATATTATTGTGTATAATCCTTATATCAATTATGTGACAAATTATATCATTATCTCCACTTAGCAGGTAAGAAAACTGAGTAATGGAGTGTTTAAGAAACTTGACCAAGATTACTCAGCTAGTAAATATAAAGACAGGAGTATGTAATATATTCACCATATGAAAGACATTTTCCAGTTTTCATATGTAGGAAAATATTCAGAATACTTTGAAGTCATCTACCTTAAAAAGATAGTCTATCTTAAGGGATGTTTTGCTTAAATACCTAAACATAGAGAAAACAAATATGCAAAGACAATGTTTTTGATAAATTACGTGGTGAATTAAGATGTCAGTGGAGCAAATAAGAAAAATATAGTAATTTACTAAGAATCACATTGCTGAATAGTTTCAAGAATAGGGGAATATGATTCATGTTGAGGTTTGACAGAAAACAGAAAATTTCTGAAAAGCAATTATCCTTCAATAAAAAATAAATTAATAAAAAATAGAATGGGGGGATGATATAATTTGACTAATGGGTAGAGAACAGTGGCTTCTCAGGCAACAATGGTAACTTGTGGAAACTCAGAGAAAAATTAATGATAGCATCACCAAATTAGTGGCAAGTGGTAGGAGAAAAATTAGGAGGTATTCATAAAACAGAATCCATATGTGGTTTGTGGGAAGAGAGAGAGTGAATAGCGAGTGAATAATGACAGACTCTAGACTGGGCAGTAGGGTAGTTGCTGTTGGTAATCACTCATTTAGACAAACTGATGGGAAAACCATGAGCACTAGCAAATTTGGGTTGATTTCATACAAAAGCACACTGTTTAGAGCTATACTGTAGGGGGTTTTCTATATGTGAAGGTATGCAGATAGGTTAGATTTTACCATGAATACCATATTATAATTCAGTGTTGAATTAAATCAGAATTTTAAAAAATCTGAATCAAGTCAAAGTATTATATAAGTATGTATAATTTTATGAAATATTATATGATTTATACAACAAAATAATAACTATTGGTTATGCAGTTCAAAGAAAAGTCTACTTTGTAAATATATTTTCAAATAAATGTACAGTGTGTGGCATTTTTTAAAACAAAAATACTTCCATCTATGTAACTGCATTAAGTAGTCATATTTGTAGAAAATAATCATGCAAATAAATTAATATATTAGAAAATAAATAGAGATTAGAATTAAAAAATAAAGCATTTTCTCCTGCTGTGTTATTCACTGATTACTTGCTGCTAATAAGAATTTTCCCCACTATTGAATCAGCTTGATTGTGTTTATACAAATGAATACATCTGTGTCCTTTCCACCTAAAAAATGAGTAAAAATCTCTGAGATGACAAACTTGCTATTTTCACTAAAATAAAATGTCTTCTCATGGATTTAAAATTATGTGATTTTCTGATATTTATGCAACACATGTAGAAACATCAGTTGTGGCCTGCATTTTACTTTGGCCTGTATTTGTATTTACTGTTAGCTTAAGAAAGTATTGAAACTTATACATATCTGATAGTTGCCCCTTGATAACTGTGAGCAGAATAAGTTGTAAAAAGGAAGGGAAACTAATAGTTTATGATGAAATCTTTTATTCTATTATTGGGTGGGTTTTAGATTATTTATCATGAGAAATGTTTAACCCTTTAAAGAAGCCTGAAGCAGATCACAGGTTATCTTTAATGAAGTCCTATAATATGTATCTAAATTAATTTTATTCAAAATATATTTATCCAATACCTATGTTATAACCAGTTTTTACCAGGACATTAAAATACCCTTGAAAAAGAGTGTTTCCCTTCCTCTGAGATAAATTTTCAATACATTTTTTTAAAGAAATAAAATTCTGGCTTAATAATCAGAATTATAGTTTATGAGGTTAGCCAAAGAATTTGGGTACACAAAGAACTCTAGGTAATATTTGCTCCTCTGAGGCTTTTTATGAGACAACTCTACAAAATAAATGTATTTTTATTGTACATTCAATGCCTGAAATAGACAACATAAAATAAAGTGTGCATTATTTACCATGAATCTGTTATTAGAAAATGGGGAAGCTGATTACTGTTACTATATAAGTATGACCTTAATGAAGCTAGCATTAAATAAAATATCCAATTAGTTGAATTTCATTAGCTTAGCCAAAAATTCTCTTGAGTGCTATAGAAAATAGTGCAAAATACTGTAGACCTTTGATTGATGTATTATGTTCTGTTGTAGATTTAAAATTTTTGTGGTGAAAGAGGGAGAGTGTAATCTGATTTGTGTGTTTGGTCAGATCACTCTATTGATCTTGTACATGATAGCATTCTACTTGGCAGATGAAATTGAAAATGAATGTCCAAAAATGATGCATTTTATTTTCAGTAAAAGTAGTCATTAAAGCTAGAAGTCAGAATGCCAGCAGCTACTATCTCCTAATAGCTGTACTGCAGACATTGAAAGGTAATTTCACATTACCAAATTCTGCATTGTGTCCAAAACAAACTGTTTGATTTACGAATGTTCATACTATAAAACAAATAGGCATATTTTTCTACTGATATATGGAATTTATCATGTTTTGTCCAGAATAGTAAGCTTATTTAAAGGTATATTCACTTTTTAATTTTAACTCATAAAACCAGGGAACAATATTTGTGTAAAGTACTGTAATTGTGCCCAAACAGCTTAGCTACACCACACTATACATTCTCTACTTTTTCATTCTTATAATTTGTCTTGACTACAAAGTCAGAGTTTATACTTGTCCTCTATAACTTTTCTGAATTTCTTGTTAATAACAGTTTTATTCATAATTAGGGAAAAAGTTACTTCCCTAAGACACATAATTGTAGCATATCTAATTGTTACTGTATTTTAGGTTTTATCTTTCTTAGCAATTTCTTACATCCATGACAGAAGGGAAAAAATCATAATAATCATTTTGAGTATGATTACCAAATATCTTTATCAAAGATATTTTCCATTTTCAGGTGAGGGGAGGCACACAGGATATTTTTGAAATCAGATTTGATATCAATTTTTGACAATTGACAATAATTTGAAAGGGATTTTAGTGTTCCAATTAGAGAAGTAGCATACTTTGATAAGTGGAACATACAACTAGGTATATTTTTGTATTTATCATTTAGTTATAGTACTATTCCTTTTTAAGAAACATCTGAAAAAGATATTTTATCTGTACCTTCATATTTTTGTGATCATAAAGGGCTCAATCAAGATATAATATAGCTGCAGACTAGTCTACTTAATTAACCTTACTCAAAAAGACTTCTAGTCTTTACCCTCATTTTCTGGGAGATAAACTCTCATCCCTTGGAATATCCTACCTGATAAAATGACTCTTTGCCAGGGTGCCTTGGGACATACCTGAGAGTCTATACTGACAATAATTTATGGTGGGACCTTTGAAGAAGAAGGTATCAGCTACAGCTCTGGAGAGGCTAGAGGTCATAGTTTCCACTCACCAGTTTTCATTCACTCTCTTAGTTTCCACTCACCAGTTTTCATTCAGTCTCTTACTAAAGGTACTAAGGTTTTAGTCCAGGGATATTTGCTCTAGGATTTTCTATTCTATTGATCCTAACTCTTGGATATATGCTTAAGTAAAAAGTAAGTTGGACATATTGTGAATAGTATGCTTCCATTTATCTAAGGAAGAATGTATTATACACACATGAATGTGTACATACATTTTATATTAAAAAGTACATAAACATGAAATAAACTAATAAAATAGTATGGTTGCCTATGTATACATATATATAGAGAGAACAGGGCAAAGAGCATATGAAGAAAAGTTACAGTTCTCTGTTTTGTACAATTAGCTTTGGATGTATAGACATGTTTTTATTATTATAAAACAAAGTTATATTAAAAGAGCAAATCTGAAAAGAAGAAAGTAAGGTAAAACAAATAAATATATTTATATCAAGCCATTTGCATAGCTCATATAGAACAAATATATTAATTGATTTTAAAATATAGTCATCTGACTGATGGAATATGTCTTAAAGAGAAAAAGAACCACAAGGAAAAAAATTAAAAAGTTACTATTCAATTGTTGATAGTACTATTGGTAGTTTGATTCTGAAATGGCCCGCAGGATAAAGCCCTTATTAATTATGAGACTGTAATTATGAATCAAGTTTTAAGATTAAGAAAGTAATATAAAATCAAAGAAGTAAAAATGCAGACTCCTACATATGATCTGGAAATATCAAGGAACACATAATTTATTTCTTATTTATATGCATGTGTATGTATACTTTATGGTTTTATCATTTGAAAAGGAAAAGATATAATAACAAATGAATATCACTACTGACACATTATGGTCTCTATGACATTTTCACTAATACGAAAGAAATAACTGATTCCAATTCTGTGACAAGGAATACATAAGTATTTTGTCATACCAGGAAAGCAGGAAACTTTTAAAGATTAGAGGTCATGTCAAGAAGATGTAAAAGCTGTCCTGAATTTGCTTGCATTGGCCAAAGATAGGATAATTTTGAGCATCAGTAAGCATGATAATTGTGAAATGTTGAAACATATTAAATAATTTGAACCCAGAATATTGTGTTACTCAAAAATGTATACTAATATCACATAGGTCACCTTTGAATGATTCTGGAAAGCAACTCCATTTTCTGAATATTGTCAAATGAAGAGAAATAAACTTTTAATCTGTCTGCCAGGGACAAACTCTGCCTCAGAGTAGCAAATGAATTTTAAGGGTAAAGTGCTCTGTGTTGTATTCCATCAAAATGTGAAGAAGGGCTTGTAGAATATCAACATTTTGCTATTTATAATGAAATAATGGAATTGGGTAACTAAGTTTATCATTCATTAGGGAATAGAAAAAATAATGATTATCATTTCCGTGTTTCCTAATGGAAGACTACACCACCTATGAAGTCTTGGAAAAAACAAAATAGACAAACAAAAGAGTATCAGACTAAGATTCTAGAATTAACATTGAGTTTAAGGAATATACGGGTGACCTAGCAATATCTTCAATGACACTGCATGGAGATACTAAGCAAAATCATAAAATAAGATGAAATGCCCAGTTTCTTTAAAAAATTGTGAAGTAATCAATATAAAGGTAGGGACAATTATAAATTAATAGAATTTCAAATAAATACAAATAGCAAGTTACCAGCTTTTCCTGCTGTGGTTCCTAATCAAACAAATCATAAAAGTAATTATAAGGCATAAAAAAATTGGGGAAATGCAAACACTAACAGGTTATTTTGATATTAGAATTATTGTTAACTTTTTAGGGGTGACCATACTTTGGGGCATGTACATATTTTATTAAAGAACTTCTTTCTTAAAAATAAACTACTAACCAATAATAAACACTAACTGATGCATAGTTTTTACAGCTTCCAAAGTGAAGCCTCATATTTAAGCAAATTTGTAGCTTAAATTGGAAGTCAGTTTTATTAACCAAACTTTCATTGTGTTCTACTGTCATAGTAATTTCCAGATATATGTTAGATGGTGACTTTATATATATATATATACACATACATACATGGATACGAGAATGAATGGATGGATTGATGGACGAATGGTTGGATGGATGGATTGAAGGGAGAGAAAGTATAACAGATGAGGTGGAGGAAAGGAGGGCAGGGGAAAGGAGAGAAGGGAAAAGGATGGGAAACAAATGGAGGAGAGGAAGGGGAGGAGAGGAAGGGGAGGAGAGGAAAGAGCGTATGCAAGATGTGAATGCAAAAGCCTAAACACTGTCTCAATCTTACTAGTCATCACAAGATATTTTCCTATTTAACTGTGATTTACTTAACCCCTTATTTCCTTTTCAGTATTTCAACAAGCATAATCCCAAAGGGGAAGCTGCAAAAACTTACATATCTAGTAAAATTGTTCTTGCATTATTTTCTAGGTTAAATGATTTTAGCTGCTTTATGAATAATTATTTATGTATATAAGTTTATTTGATAGGCAAATAGAATGATCTTTATTGAAGCTGAAAAATGCACAGATGAGTAGCAACTTAACATAGAAATTTAAAAAAAACTTTTATGGAGATATTTTTTATTGAATGATAGGAAGTACTGGCAAAATATTACTTATACAAAATATATTCAAAACCAGTTAGAGCTAGGCAGTTAATTTAGTGAGAACATAGCTGGCGTGTGTTCTCAGGGGGTTTCCTGGAGTCATTAAATGAGGTAACCTAACTTCATTACTATCTAAAAAGCAATGAAGAATTATCATTATCTCTTCTATATTTGGTTATTATATATGTACTATATTATTTGGAACCAAAAGTTCAACCAATAATTCCTTAAGTAAAATGATTTAAGCAACATTTATTTGGTTATTTTGTTCAGCTAAATATTAAATATGGCAGGAAATTGTGCCTTGTTTATTATATGTGTTTAGTCACTCAGTCAAATCTGACCCTTTTTACTGTCTGTGGACTGTAGCTCATCCGACTTCTCTGTCCATGGAATTTTCCAGGCAAGAACACTGGAGTGGGGTGCCATTTCCTACTCCAGGGGATCTTTCCAACCCAGGGATCAAACCCAGGTCATTTGCATCTCCTGCACTGGCAGGCAGGCAAATTCTTTACTATTAGTGCCACCTGGGAAGCCCTGGTTATCATACAGCTATTGGCAAAAGAATTATGCAAAATAATTGGTCCTTAAAAATGACACCTGAAAATTATTAAACTAACAACAATGAAAAGAGTGTTCATTACTTAGCTATATTAAAAATCACTGTAGGAATTGTGATGATTTGGTTCAAGAAAAGATATAAGGTTCAAGAATAAAACCTTATTTTTGTTCTTCAGCTACTCAGCATGTGTCTCAACTTAAAAAAAAAATGTATCCACCAAGTATATGGCTGTAGACTCCTATAATCCTCTTTAAAAAAATAAAACAATAAGTCCAAATTCAATTGGAATAACATTTGTTTATTTTTTACTGCTGTCTTCTAAAAATGCATTATAACGCATTATTTCTTTCAATTAAAATGAATTTAGTTTGAGAGTTTTTGGCATCTTCATGAAACCTCATAGCTAACTGTTCATGTGGAGTTAAAGCCATAGGTCAATTTATTATTTCTTTTATAATTCTTAGTGCCATTTTCTCTGAAGACAACTTAATTGTACCTCAGTGAGTTAACTCTGTTATCCACCCTTTATATAATGTAAATGAATGTGCATAATTTTCCCTTTTTCAAATATAAAGGGTGGTCAAACTGTTTATAATTAGAGTCATGTATCAAGATTCAGTCATTTTTACTTTGTATAACATTTGCAGGATTAAATGTGGAATCTATGCAACTTAATATTTATCTTTATTTTGTTGTGGAAAATAGCAGTTTTTAAGATTTATAGGAGTTAGTACTCCAAACTCAATTCCATTGCAAAATAAACAGTAACTCTTATTGAAAAACATAATACCTTAATTTTTTGTTGAATATTCATGACAAAACATTACTTATGGACTGCATGAGCTGTAAATTTAAACTGGCCACACTTAAAATATTGAAGTATGCTTGTAAGATCAGTTTGGGAAAGTATAGGAACACTTTTTAAATTTTATACTATTAGTATCCCTTTTGAAGTATAGATTTTTATTTACAGGAAATCTCCTACATTACTTCTCCCCTTCTCTTTTCTCTCTCTCTCTCTCACACACTCACACGATCTTTTTTGATGCCAAGTGTAAATCTCTTCAACTTTTTTATGTGTTTATTATTGATGGTGCTGGGGCTTCATTGCTGTGTGGCCTTTTCTCTAGTTGTGAGGGGGGCGGGTTACTCTTGTTGCAGGCTTCTCATTGTGATGGCTTCTTCGGGTGCAGAGTAGGGGCTCTACTACTAGAGCATGGGCTCTAGGGTGCATGAGTTTCAGTAGTTGTAGGCCTGGTCTCAGCAGTTGAGGCTCCTGGCCTCTCTAGCACAGACTCAAGGTTCTGGCAAAAGGGGTCAGTTGCTTTGTAGTATGTGGGATTTTCCTGGATCAGGGATTGAACCCAGGTCTCCTGCACTGGTGGGTGGATTCTTCACACTGAGCCACCAGTGAAGCCTTTCACCTTTTTAAACTATGGGAAGTCTGTAAATTTAGAAAAGGGATGCATTATTGTATACTTTTTAAAGTAGAGACAGACAACATTGGGTTTCATTAATCTCTTATCTCTGCATGTCTATCTTTCAGTTTAGTTCAGTTGTTTAGTCATGTCCAACTCTTTGCAACCCAATGGACTGCAGCATGCCAGGCTTCCTTGTCCATTAACAACTCCTGGTGCTTACTCAAACTCATGTCCATCGAGTTGATGATGCCATCCAACCTTATCATCTTCTGTTGTCCCCTTCTCCTCCCACCTTCAATCTTTCCCAGCATCAGGGTCTTTTCCAATGAGTCAGTTCTTCACAGTAGGTGGCCAAATTATTGGAGTTTCAATTTGAGCATCAGTCCTTCCAGTGAATATTCAGGACTGATTTCCCTTAGGATGGACTGGTTGGATCTCCTCGCAGTCCAAGGGACTCTCAAGAGTCTTCTCCAACACCACAGTTCAAAAGCATCAATTCTTCAGTGCTTAGCTTCCTTTATAGTCCAACTATTACATCTATACATGACTACTATAAAAACTATGGCTTTGACTAGATGGACATTTGTTGGCAAAGTAATGTCTCTACTTTTTAATATACTGTCTAGATTGGTCATAGCTTTCCTTCCAAGGATTAAGCGTCTTTTAATTTCATGGCTGCAGTCACCATTTGCAGTGATTTTTGGAGCCCCCAAAAATAAAGTCTGTCTCTATCCACCTACATTAAAATAGACCTGTTTTTATAGATTCCCTAGTGGTTCCCAGTTTGGATTTAAATAAATAGATCATACAATTTAGGTTTTTCAGTCATGTTTTATATTTTGTTCTGTTAGTGTTGCAAAATCAAGTTTTGCTTGCTAGTTTAATTTCCCTTTTTTTAGGCTTCATGAATTTTAAAGCATCATTAAGCCTGGAAAAGAAGTAAGATATTTATCAATTCATAGGGAGCTTCTTAGTATTTTGGAATTTCAAGAGTTTGGTTTCCCTTTCAATCCTATGGAGTATTACTATATAGTTCTAATTATGAAATAAATCTTGTTACATCTTTTAGAGCCTTTCTCAGCCTCAATAGTTCCCCCTCAACCCCCATTGGCCTGAGGACTTAGCTTAATAAAATGGCACTTTCTCTCTATTTAGCTATTTAAGCATATTTAAACTTTTCCAAGGAAACTTCCAAGGTAGTAAGTTGAGTCAGTATGCAGTTGAGAGATCTTTCAGACTGTTTTCTTGTATCTCTTTGTTTTATGAACATTTTCACACTTGGCTGTCTTATGCCATC
Source organism: Odocoileus virginianus (assembly GCF_023699985.2). NCBI lineage: Eukaryota > Metazoa > Chordata > Mammalia > Artiodactyla > Cervidae > Odocoileus > Odocoileus virginianus. Next base: position 23,197,461 of record NC_069698.1, read on the forward strand.
TGGGAGATCACCCAACCTCAGAGTATTTTCTTAAAACTTTTTCTGAACTTCTTCTACCTTTATTATGAGAACTGTGAAGTCTTTTCTCTGAATCTTTCCCAGTTGATTGATGTGGCCAGTGCTGATTCTTTGTGTGAGCCACTTTGATTCCTCTGCCTGGGACTGTATTCATAATTTTTTATACTTTTTCTTTCTTTATTGATTCTCCTGCTAAGAACTCCTCTATTCTTCCTAGGATATTAAGATTCCACATTGCACATCCAGTTCTTTAAGCTTTTAAGGTTCTTGCTGAATTCTTCATTCTACAGTAGGACTGGGAGAAACCAACAGAGTAGAGAAGATCCCATATTCTAAGACTCTCTCAAAAGGAAACCAAAACTAAAGTAAAAATCAATAAACAAATGAACTCCATTAAACTGCATGTATCCAAGTATATAATGTTGAAAGAATGATGATATAAATTTTGTGATGTGGAATGTTGGAGACATAAATGTTTGTAAGTATCACCTAGTCCAACACTTTGTTTTGCAGGAGAAACTGAGATAAGTGTGACAAGCAATGTGCTAAAATTGATCTGAAGCAAGAAGGTAAGTAAGGTAACAAAGCCCAAGGAAACAGATCACAATCTCTCTTTTCCAAACTTGAAAACTTCTACACTTCAAAAGGAATTTGAGTCTTTGATATGTGTTAATTGGTTGACTTATCCAGTTATTCAACAAATGTATATCAAATGTCTACTACATGTCTGACTGTAATCTTTGCAATGAGTATACAATGATGAACAAGACATGCTCCTGTCATTTATTGAATTACAGTAAAAAATGGAGTGCATATAAAAGATAAAACACAAAGTTGTGCATGCATTAATTGAAGAATGATAAATCTATTGCTTGAATATTAGTGTCAATCAATGTCTTTGTTGATAAACTTAGTAATAAAGCATTATTTTTATAGTCATCATGTTTTAAACTTTAGATTTCCTTTTGGTAGATACCAGAACTTCTTGTGAAATACATAAAAGAAACTCATATTCTTTAATGAGCTGGGATTTTTTATTTTAACTTTGTAAAATATTCAGCACACATTTAAAAGCATTATATATATTTTCACATTCCTAAACTATATGGAAATCCTTAGGATATCTGATTAAAGCAATATATAGTAAGAATTATTAATTCATGTCTTCTAATACATCTTTTTTATTCATAGAATGTGCAAAAAGGTTTGAAGAGATTTGAGAATAGCCTGGTGGCTCAGATGGTAAAGAATCTGCCTGCAATGCTGGAGACCTGAGTCAATCCCTGGGTTGGGAAGATCCCCTGGAGAAGGGAACAGCTACCCACTCCAGTATTCTGGCCTGGAGAAGTCCGTGGACAGAGGAGCCATGCAGGCTACAGGCCATGAGGTTGCAAACAGTCGGACATGACAGACCGACTTTCACTTCTTTTTTACTCTAAGTAATTTAGCTACTTTTCCTTACATGCATTGAAACAGTAGAAAGTATCTTAGTAAATATCCACCTCATACCTTTCTGGATTAACTACTGTTCTTTTTCTTACTATAAATTATATACACTGATGTCTAGGACAACATAACTATTTGGCATTAGGAAATTTCTCTCACATATACTTTGATTCTTTTCAGGTGAAAAGCATGTTGTTTTCAAACCCTAACTTGGGTTCCTGGATGCTATACCAACATGGGTGTGTTAGGAGAAGGGGCTTCCCACTTCAGAAAGCAATTTCTTGAAACCAGCAAGGTATCTGCAAATTCAAATCATTTATGACACTGTCTCTTTGGAGTAAGCACCTGACTTCACAGGTTTATGGTACAGTCCCACAAGATTGTCCACACATACATATGTGAATTGACATAAACAAAATATTGAAGTATATATGTACTGTGATTTTGCTTGGCAACCTTTATTCCTTATATACACTGTGTGTTAAATTTGCTTAACAGGCAATGACTATATTTCTTTCATTTCTGTTTAAGTCCATTTTTTTGTTGAGGGACAATAGCAAAGTCTGGGTTGCTATTGTTAAGAGCAAGAAACTTGGCTTTTTTCCCCTATAATTTTCTGAAAGCTTAAATAGTTTTTGAAATTCACTATCACTCTCCTTGTAATAATTGTGATTTTAACAAAGCAAAAGTAAAGGGTAAAAATTATACTATTGTCTCTACTTTTACTAGAAAGATCAATCTCATTGTGCTGATTGATTTCTTTTGTGGAAAGCAGGCTAATTTTATATTAACTATTGCTGAATGTAGCTAGAAAAAATAATATTCTCATCAAAAAATAAAATTCAGAAAGAAAGTAAGTGTGCCAAAAATATTGGTTTTTTATGTTCCAAGTTTTGGATAATGTTTACAGTTACCAAAAAAAAATTATATATATATATATATATATATATATATATATACAGATATACTTTACTTTAGATATGTCTTTATATATATATATATACATTTTACTTTAGATATATCTTTATATATATATATCTTCTTTATAGTCAAACAGCACTTCTGAAGGGAGAAATTTCTGATATTTTTCCTTCTAATTGTCCCTTTTTTATAGTATAGGTTTACATATTTATGTTTCAAAAAGAGAGGAAAATGATGTGAGCAAAATAAGAGCCATGATCCCTGATTATCATTAACTGAAAAATATAAAAGATTAATGATGATTGATGAAAGTAAGGGCAGACTAATACTGTTATAATATCCTCTGTTTTAGTATAATACTTAATGATAAAGTCAGGAAATTAAAAGTATAATTATTGTATATCCCTCCTTGAAATGTGTTAACCATAGGTTAGAAAAAAGGTCAAAATAATTAGACATTAAAAAATTCTAACTTCTTAATAATGTTAAACTAACTTTATTAAGTACACCTACTGCAGATCAAATGGTGTTCTGGATACTGAAAATGCAAAGGAATAAATGTGATGGATTCTCAATAAGCTTCCAAATTAATTAAGGAGAGAGACCTGTGATAGTGATTCTTCCTTCTACAAATAGAATAGAGTGATTTCTAAACTGATCTATGAATGATGAATCAGAATATCCACAGACCATGGAGAAGGGGTGGAACAATAAAACAAGGTAACAGCAGTGAAGTATAAGTATTCTAATCCAAAGCAATCATGAGCTAATTCAATGAGGCAAAAGAAAGAATGCCACATTAGAAGAAATAAAACAGTTACAGTTGGAGCATGAGGTGATAGTGTGTATGTGTGCATGCATGCATGTGTGCACACATCCTCCTTACTTATATTGGAGGTCTCACAGAATGGCCAGTTTTAGGAGTAACAATCTGTTTGGAAAGAACCTATATTTGTTTCATTCTTTTCATAAAATGAGTAAATGCCTGCTTTCTATTCAAGAGTGTTGGTTCAGTCAGACTAATGACACAGAGCATTTCCAGCTAGCTTTCCTTCTTCCAAATCTGTGTATAAACAGACTGAACCAAGACACTGAGGACTCTGCTAATCCTTGTTAATGAGATACACCTTTGCTCTGAAGGCAGAGACGTGTTATTGAAAAGTTGTATCCAGGCCTCCTTGTCCCTCACCATCTCCTAAAGTTTGCACAAGTTCATGTCCATTGAATCAGTGATGCCATCCAACCATCTCATCCTCTGTTGCCCACTTCTCCTTCTGTCTTCAATCTTTCCCAGAATCAGGGTTTTTCCAATGAGTTAGCTCTTCGCATCAGGTAGCCAAAGTATTGGAGTTTCAGATTCTGTATCAGACCTTGAAATGAATATTCAGGGTTGATTTCCTTTATCATTGACTGGTTTGTCTCCTTGCTATCCAAGGGACTGTCAAGAGTCTTCAACACCACAGTTCAAAGCATCAATTCTTTAGTACTCAGCCTTCTTTATGGTCCAACTCTCACACCTGTACATGAATACTGGAAAGACCATAGCTTTGACTATATGGACCTTTGTCGGCAAAGTGATGTCTTTGCTTTTTGATACACTGTCTAGGTTTGTTAGAGCTTTCTTTCCAAAAAGCAATTGTCTTCTAATTTCTTGGTTACAGGCATCATCTGCAGTGATTTTAGAGCCCAAGAAGGAGATATTTGTTACTGCTTCCACTTTTCCCCCTTCTGTTTGCTATGAAGTGTTGGGACTGGGTGCCGGGTTCTTAGGGTTTTTTGGTTTTTAAAATATTGAGTCTTAAACTGACTTCTTCACTCTTCTCTTTCACCCTCATCAAGAGGCTCTTTAGTTCCTCCTCAATTTCTGCCATTACAGGGTTATAAGCAGAGAAATAATCACAGCACAGTGTTTTGTGTTTTTTTTTTTGTCTGTTTTTTTTTTTTAAATCACTATAAATACTAAATGAGAAGAGTAAGATTGAAAGCACAAAATAAGTAAGAAGACTGACAAAGGAGAAAAATACATAAAATGTTTTAAGAGAAATTTTATTCAGAGTAGTAAGAATTATAAATCTATCTTTGACATCTGGGACCTGACAACTGGGTCTTGTTCTTCTACTGATCATAAGAAATTCCATAGAATATCAACATCAGTGAAGTCATTCTGATGGAAATTGTTCAAAATAAAAACAAGACCACTTGCACTCAGGTCTGAACACAGACAATGAACATTGTCCAAACCATAAAAATGACCAAATATTTCCCTATCCTGACTAAAAGGAGTGACTACTGCCTCTTTACCAACTATGGTTTTACCCTCACATTAGTCTTCCATCTTCCTAAATAAAAGGATACACAATCACAGAATCACCTCCACCTAGTAATGGTAAAACCAATCCGATCCAAGACCAAGGCCCCACCACTTAAACTCTCTCTAAAATCGCAGACACAAGTCTAAAACCTGCAATGAGGCGTTTCTAATACCCTCTTGCTTGTGTGCCCAACAATTTCTCCTATGCTGTGTATGTGTCTTTCCTTATTACAATGCAAGTATGTTCCTAGCAGTCTTTGCTAGAGGGAATGATGAAATAAGGTATTTGAAAATGTTCAATCAGCTGTTTGGTTTATAAATTAAGGTTTAATACATGAAAAAATATCTTATTTTAATTTTCTTAGAGCAAAAGTAAAGGGAAGACTTATGACATGGAAATTAGAGAGGAAATTCTTTGTATGAATAATTAGTCTCTTTCCCTCTGTCTCTACTGGTCCTGGAAGAATGCATCTTCAAATTTCTTCTACATGAATTATATCTCAAAATGGTAGATATTTTATTAAAAAGCAAAAATGATTTTACTATGTTAATCACCATTCATGTTATAGCACTTTTAGTTTATAAGTACTTTTTAATTATCTTACTCATTAGGCTCTTTCAAGAATGTCTCCTAAAAGAATTATTTTTTCTCTCAACGTATTTGTTACATATATTGTAAGTCTTGTTAAATTCCCATAGTGGTAGTGAGAAAGACAATTTTAAAAAATTGTTCTTTGTTTATTCTTTAATATTAATAATTTTTGTGCCTTAAATAGTAAGAGAGATACATCTTTCTACCAAACTGTGATTGAGATTGGGTAATTGGTATGAAACATAATTTTAATTTTTTTTCATATTTAATAGCTACAAATGGCATTTCACTCACTGATAGTTAATACTGAATAAGTCTTGCAGTTCATCATATATAAATAACCATAATACATTTTGAAATACAAAGAGAAAAATTTTTATAGCTTTTAATTAGTTATGAAGCTATAAATATATCTTGATATTCTTATACCTCAAAAAAAACCCATGCTTTGTTGTTTATTTTGTTGAATTCCTGTAACTAAATATTCACTTTTATGTATATCCTTACTTAGCAAAGTTTATGGATATTGTGTCACATGAAACACAATAAGTATTTTATAACAGTTTTATATAAAAGAGTATCTCAAAATATTTAAGCCATAAAATACATAACTGATATGAAGAATAATCATAGGAATATTTTTGAATTTATCACTTGCAATGCTTATCTAATCCTGTGATTATTTTATTGTATTTTGAATTGGCTGACCTTTGATCTACCAGATGCATTTATTGGACATAATATGTAAGAGCATTTATGTATTAGTCAGAGATCTTCAGAGAAACAGAATCAATAGGAAGTGTGTATGTATACATGAAGACATTTTAAGGAACTGGTTCACAGGAATATGGAGACTGGCAAATGCAAAATTGTCAGGGGTAACGGTACAGACTGGAGGCCACCAGAAGGGTAAATGTTGCAGCTCAAGTCTGAAGGCAGTCTGGAGGTGGAATTGCCTCTTTTTCAAAGCACCCCATTCTTTTCAGCTGATTGAATGAGACCTATCCACATTATAGAAGGTGATCTGCTTTACTCAAAGTCAAAACTTCACAGCAACATCTAGACTGGTGTCTAAAATACATGAGTATTGTAGCCTAAGTTGACAGATGAAACTAGTCCTTTGCAATTGTGATATCATATATATAACATGTTGAATATTTATTTCTCAAACTGTAAGTGAAGTTGCAGTTTACTTTAAGTTGCAGTGTATTTCTCATCCTTTCTCATAGAAATTTACTAGCATTAGAAAAGAAAGGAATATTATCTTCTGTCTTGAGACAAACACTGAGTTAATTACTCTAGAGTCGTACTATGAATTTCTTGTTAGAAAGGTGTGATAGCATCGATAATATGTTTTTACCATGAATATTTGCTAGTTGGGCTGGTAGTGGGACTATGTATGTTAAGTAGGTGGGTGTTTAAAAAAATCCTGAGCCATTTCATCTATAAATATCTGATTATAGGCCAAATAATTAAAGATTAAGCAGTTCACATCCTAACACTTGTTTTCTTGAATGAATGAAAACTTTTAAGTAAAAAAAAAAGAAAAAAAATTGGGGAAAATAAAACTTTTCTTCATGAAGATCTATTATAGCAAAAATACAAATACTTTATTTCTTAATAGCTATATATTTATAAAATATACCACTAATATTGGGGAAAAATAAACATCCTGAATCTTTGAATGTATTGTTCTTTCATGGGTCATCAACTATTTGATGAAATGAAGACTTGATCTCTTCTGCCTCTTTCCTTCTTTTTTTCTTCTTTTCTTCCTCCCTACCTCTTGTCCTTTCTTCTTCCTTTGTCTTTTTTGCAAGAATTCTGCATTAATTTTCATTTAAATACATATAGAAAGGTAAGTTTACAAAGAATGTTCAAATTTTTATGAGATTTTTTTTTCATTACACTTATGCATTTGTAGGGAGAATATCTAATACTTACTTTTAACAAGGTTTTATGGTGTTCATAACTGAGTGAAATATTTAAGCACTTCAATTGTTTCAGGGGCATGATCCACTTTATGAGCAATACATTTTATTTTCTCCTAAATGCTTATGATCCAAAGGATAAAACTATTTAATTGTTTAAATGTTTATGTGACTTTGAATTTAGCATGTAATTAGTAAGAAATAGCTCTGATTGCTATGACACATGAAATTAATAGCATACCATACATGTAATGAAAGTTCCAATCCTGCTAACTTTAACTCAGTCAGTATCTACTCCTTTGTTGCTGATGTTGGTAAGTCCAATACAGAAAATAGCACAACAGAAACTTCAAATACAATGAAATGGCACTTTCATAACTCATAATACATATAATGGGAAGTTTGCACATATGTAACAAAAAGCAGAAAATTTAGCTAATAAATCTATAAGACATTGTATTCTTTTATTTCAGTTTCTTTTTTTTTTTTTTCTGTACACAGACATTATTCTACATTTCAAGATCTTAGATAGTCAATGGATATTGAGAGTTGAAAAAAAAAAAAATCTGCAGAAGATGTTATCCAAAACACTCAAAAACACATACAAATACAAAGTGAGAAAGGGACCATAGCTCATTAAAATTGCTTATTAAAAAAGCTTTTACTGTTTTGCCCAGAAGCTTTGGTGCTATGAAAATATTATGCTAAGAATTCCTCAAATCTTTCAATGTTCCAGTGGATCCAAACATGTGTGTGGCTGTTTTTTGATAAATTCATAGTTTAGATTGGCATTGTGTATATATGTTAATGTTTGTGGATATAAAAAGTAACACAAACAGCAAAAAATTATTTTCAGCCATATAAAAAACTTGATGTAAAATAGTGAAGAAAGATATACATTTTTATTCTTACAAGTTTCTATTTCTAAATAGACATATAATACCAAATCGTACCTTGAGGACCACATAAACATCAAGAACATTTTAATTTCTAAAGTTGTGTAGAAAATTTTGTTTTGTTTTGATGCATATTTTTACTTTTTTCTGGATTTTTTTTTTCTGGGGTCAAGGTTTTCAAGTATATCAAACATCACATATATCAAATATTCTTGATGTGTCCAAGAATCATAGTTCTGACTGTATTCTTAAGGAGAGGTCAAGTCTCACTCAAAAAGTGGTCAGTAAATCAGTTGGTGTTTTCTGCAGACTGTCTGATTTTTATTTTTTTGAGATAGAAAATTGCTGGCACTTCTATCATTTCTACAAAAATATAGAAGCCCCAGTAGTAACTTAAATCATCTCAGATGCTTAATATAACATTATTTCACCAAGATAATGGCATCTTCTGAAATTCAATTCTTAAAATCTTGGCTTTGAATAAAAACAAATCTCTTTAATAGGAAGCAATGCTGTTTCCTTCCTTCCTTCCTATTTTCCTTCTTTCCTTCCTACTTTCCCTCCTTCATTTTGTGATGCATAATTAAAGTAGATCAATTTGTCACTTAGTAAATATACAAAAGTCATCACCATATTGCTTTATCATATTGCTAAAACATATCATAACCAACTCAATAAAATATGTTCAGACAATAGAACAAGAGAAACTATGTTAAATATCATTAGTTTTTCAAAATCTGAAAAACACAAGACATTACAGTGAGGTATCATACAAAGAATCTGATGCTGTAGACTGAGCTCCTAACTTTATTTTGGTGATAAATACTAAATATTGACAGAAAACATACACCTCATAAGAAACTGAATATAAGGAGTGTGCAACATGAAAAATATATAATAAATTACAATAAGATAGAATTCCAAACAGTCAAGGAACATGTACCATTCCTAAATGATCTATATAGTTTAAATAGGGTTTAACTCCCTCCTTTTATTTAGGACAAAATATTCACAGAAGATATTTACAAACAATTCATAATCCAAAACTTAGTTAATTAGAACCAAATTCCATGGTGGAACTAGAGGAAGAATGGCATTTATTTTATTTGTGATCATGTGGAAGAACAGACATCCAATATAGTAAGACTCTTCAGCAGTGCCACTAAATAGGAGACTGGAGATGGTATGATCATTAAATTTTGGATTAAAATGTGGACAATATTTTTCCCCCAGCTTTTTATTACTGGGACACTATACCTTGTTATGAAGCATGTTTGCTTTGCTTTTATATTTTCTTATAGACATTTTCCTGATCTCCCCACAAATGCATTATAAATTCAACAGTTTTCCATTGTGTTTATCTCTGCTCTTAAGTCTCTATTTGGTCTTTCTCAACAATAGAAGTTAGTAGATGGTGTAGAGAACCAGAAAGTTGAAAAAAAAATCAAATAAGGAAGGAGCAAATAGCATCCATCCTCTCAGAGGTTATTCTAACAAACATTCTGAGTCTCCGAGTTGTACTCTCTCTATGTGCAGGAAATAATAATAAGAGAAAGGTCTACATTTGCCAAGTTTTGCATTATTTGGTAGGCAGTGTTTCCTACACTGTGTCTGCCAAGGCCACTTGAAATTTTATTCCTTATTATGGATTAAGTGTTTGTTGCTCCCCCCAACCCCCTTAGGTTCATGTGTTGAAGACTTTATCCCCAGTATGACTATATTTGGAGATGGAATCTCTCTAAGTGAGTAATTAAGATTGTTGTTCAGTCACTAAGTCTTGTCCAACTCCCTGTGGCCCCATAGACTGCAGCAGCATCCCTTTTCTTCACTATCTCCCAGAGTTTGCTCAAATGCATGTCCATTGAGTCAGTGATGCTATTGAACCATCTCATCCTCTGACACCCTCTCCTCCTTTTGCCTTCAATTAATTCTTCCCAGCATCAGGGTCTTTTCCAATGAGTCAGCTTTTCCATCAGGTGGCCAAAGGATTGGAGCTTCAGCTTGAGCATCAGTCCTACCAAAGAATATTCTGGGTTGATTTCCTTTCAGATTGACTGGTTTGATCTCCTTGATATCCAAGGCACTCTCAAGAGTCTTCCTCTGCACCAAAATTTGAAAGCATCAATTCTTCAGTGCTCTGCCTTCTTCATGGTTCAATTCTTACATCCATACACGACTACTGGAAAAACCATAGCTTTGAGTATATAGAGCATTATCAGCAAAATGATGTCTCTGCTTTTTAATACAGTGTCCAGTTTTGTCAATAATTCCTTCCAAAAAGCAAACGTCTTTTAATGTTATGGCTGCAGTGACCATCAGCAATGATTTTGGAGTCCTAGAAAATAAAATCTATCACTGCTTCCACTGTTTCCCCTTCTATTTGCCGTGAAGTGATGGAACCAGATGCCATGATCTTAGTTTTTTGAATTGAGTTTTAAGCCAGATTTTCTCTCCTCTTTCACCCTCATCTAGAGGCTGTTTAGTTCCTCTTAACTTTCTGCTGTTAGAGCGGCATCACCTGCATATCTGAGGTTGTTGATGTTTCTCTTGGCAGTCTTGATTCCAGCTTGGGATTCATCCAGCCCAGCATTTTGCATGATGTACTCTGTATATAAGTTAAATAAACAGGATGCCAATATACAGCCTTGTCATATTCCTTTTCCAATTTTGAATCTGTCATTTGATCCTTGTAAGGTTCTAACTGTTGCTTCTTGACCTGCATATAGATTTCTCAGGGAACAGGTAAGGTGATCTGGTATTCCCATCTCTTTAAGAATTTTCCACAGTTTGTTGTGATCCATACAGACAAAGGCTTTAGCATAGTCAGTGAAGCAGAAGTAAATGTTTTTTTCTGGAGTTTCCTTGCTTTCTCCATGATCCAATGAATGTAATTTGATCTCTGTTTCCTCTGCCTTTTCTCAATTCAGCTTGTACATCCAGAAGTCCTGGATTAATGTACTGCTAAATCCTAGATTGAAGGATTTTGAACAAACAAGCTTGCACTGATTTTCCTAACTTTTGTTACTACTAAGGCAGCCCTTCTCTATCCAATAATTTACAGTTCTGTTTCTACTTTTTCAACTGTCCAGATAAGTACTGCCCACTCTGTACACTTACTGCCATTATGAACTTTTATATTAAAAGGGGGAAATATAAAAGCTGGGGACTAACTCTGGTCATATAGCAAAAAATTATTGCTCCACAGAGATGAGTAAGGGCAGCAATGACCAGAGATAAAAAATAGTAGAGCCCTTTTATTCTGTGGGGCAGTAGGCAATAGAGAGGCCTAAAGGAGGGCTAAAATCTCCTTTATATGTACATGTATGAATCCTACCATATGCATTGTTTTACTCTTTTTTTAATGTTTTCTCCCCTCCAATGATATGAAGGCATCTAATAGCAGAGTTCAGTACCCCTTCTATCTTATGAACAATGAAGCCCTGAAGAAAGCAAATCTATTTTAATTCTGAATATCTGGTGCTATTCAAAACATCAGTGGGCTTTGATAGTTTTTATTTTAAGGCACTCTGAATTGACCCAATTCTGTCACTAGGCTGTTATTCATTTCATATGTTTGCTGTATATTTGCAATTTTACATACTTTGAGATTGTCTCAAAGTTTTCTTTGGTTCCTTTAGCATGCTTATTATATTACAAATTTAAACTATTATCATCTAAACTAAAATGTTCACTTGGTTCCTCTTTAACTGATCTTGGAGAAGCACAAAACAAAGACATTGATAATTTTCAGAGATATTTATTTCCTTTGAAATGTAATGAATAGTTGAATGACAAATGAAAGAGAAGATACATATTGTGTATGTTTTATGAAGTGGAAAATTACAATAGAAATCTCTAATTTAGTTTTGTTTTAACTCTTACTTGGCAGCAGCCACTCCCCTACTTGTCTATATGTGGTTATATAGATGACAAGTGCCTGGACATTATAAATCTTTGATATAAATGAGCACATTAAGTTGCTTTTCATGCTTACTTTAAAAACTCAAGCTATTTTTCCCAGTTAAAAAGCAAAAGAAAAGAATGACTGACAAATCTAGCCTGTCTCAGGAGTAAAGTAAATCGGTTTGGTTGAGAAAACTACAAGCCCTTTTTTCAGAACCAAAAGAGTCTGATAAACAGGATTTAGGCAAGTAGAGAGTGCACTATTGTAACTCTGCAAGGGGATAAATCTGTAAGATAAGCATCCTTCAATGTTAACTTTGAATCTTACTTCACAGCTTCATGTTATTCCAGATATCTGTTTGAGACAACTATGATCAATGGTCTATATCTTACCAGTCATGTCCGACCCTTTGCAACCGCATGGACTGTAGCCCACCAGGCTCCGCTGTCCATGGGATTCTCCAGGCAAGAGTACTGGAGTGGGTTGCCTTTCCCTTCTCCAGGGGATCTTCCTTACACGGTGATCACACCTGCATCTTCTTCATTGCAGGTAGATTCTTTACCATCTGAGCCACAGGGAAGTGATCAGATCAATGTTACATTTATTTAGCAATTTACATTGTGATTATTTTTATTGTATTATCCTATAAATTAGGCATATTTTATGGGCAGATTGGTGAATAAAATGCAATTTAGTTAAAATGTGCTTTCTGACATTATCCTTCAGTTTGTTTTTCAAGTCACTTTTATCAAAGAAAATAGTACAGCTAACAAAATAAAACAATGGGAATCTATGCTGCATAGATTCAAGTCTCCATCAACCCAGAATTATGAGTCTGAAAGGACAGTGAATTCAGTCCTTACATACGCTACCCTGTTTTGTGTGGTGATTGAATGAGTGAAGCATACTTCTTGAACTAAATATATTTACCTCATCCCCTGAGAAATTACACCATTCTGAATCCAGGTTTATACCACATTTTAGGAAAGAGTACCTATGGGTTAAACTTGTTGTGAACAGCATTTTCTCAAACATACCTCCTGAAGATGTTGTCCAGAATTGTGCTATTTCCTAGACCTGAGATGTCTGCATATAGCTTTGTAGAGTTGTCCATGCCATTCTTTATTAAAAAATTGCAGTTTTAATTTTTTCCAAGTGTGTCATAGAGGACAAGTGACTAACCCTTCTGTTCTATCCTCTTAAATTCACTTGGGTGCACATCCTATTTTCCACTGTTTCTTTGCTGAAGATTTATAATCCTGCTCTGTGCTTTCAATATTTTTATCACATGTTTTTTGCAAACAGTTGATATATAAAAATAGGCAATCAAGAACCTATTTGCAGGGCAGCAATAGAGACCCAGATATAGAGAACAGACTTATGGACATGGGTGGGGGGGCGGGGAGGAAGGAGAGGGTGGGAATAATGGAGAGAGTAGCATGGAAGCATATACACTACCATATGTAAAACAGATAGCCGATGGAAACTTTCTCTATGACTCAGGGAACTCAAACCAGGCCTCTGTAACAACCTAGAGGGGTGGAAATGGTCGGAGGTGCAAGGGAGATTCATGAGGGAAGAGGACATAGGTATACCTATGACTAATTCATGTTAACGGATGACAGAAAACAAAACAGTATTGTAAAGCAATCATCCTTCAATTAAAAATAAATCCATTTTTTAAAGAAAAAAATAGGCATCCTATGCAATTATTAAAGACAGTTCTTGCTAGTTTCCTGTGTGTCTCTTAACTGTGAGTCATTTGGGTTCCTAAGAATATTTCAAGGTCTTTCCTTTAGGGAATCTTACCACATTTTTAATTGTGATGAAGCAGTGACCATATATGCCATTTTTGACAGCTGAGATGCAGTTGGCATTGTCAATGCCACAACTAACATATATTTTGGCCTTCTGATAGCACACAGAGCTATCACGAATATTAAATAGGATTTTGCCTCGATTATAACATAATTTTCAATTCAAAGCAAAAGGAAAAGCAATTTGAAGTCAATAGTCTTGTGTGTTGATGAATTCAACAAAAGCATTTTATAAGAAAAGAGAAAATCAGTTCTATCAGTGTGAAAAAAAAATCAAAATACCTTGAGTTCCATGGCATTTTAGACTATGAACAATAATGTGATTTAATAACTTTTGAATATTCTAGGTATCAGACATTTCTGTACAACAATACTGATTATAATAAACTACAAATGGACTTAGACTGTACACAAATATCCTATTTTCTTCTTTAGCGTAAGAATGAATTTTTAAACAGTTCTCTAGTAGTTTGCCTTGGGCTTTCTTCTGAAAGAAAGCTAAGCAGACATTTCCTGAAGAGGCCTAGAGTGAGGTGGAAGAATGGAAGCGACACTGAATAAAGCTAATGCAAACAAAACTTTGATTCACTATTTAAAGCTTCATGGAAACTAACCTTTTAAACTTGTATTTTGTGACAAATGACCTTTAAGACTAAGTAGAAAAATCTGTTGTTAGATTCATTGTAGCTTGCTACTGGTGGTGGGTGTTGAATTTTTTTTCTTGACTTATCTTTAGAAATGCTTCTGTGTTCCAACAAATGGTGATGATTAAATAGCATATAAAAGAAAATAAAACCTGACCAGAAGAAAATTTCCTGTCTATGCACATCTTAATTTAAGCAGAAAATTGAAGGAATTTTCCAGTGATGCATTAACAAGCTTATGTCCTACAACATTCAGAAGCAGTGGCTCACTCATGCCATTTATGTTGTTTAGCATAGAAGTTAAAGGGGCAAGAGCTGAATTCTGAGATTATATGTGCCTCTGTTTCAACGTGTGGCCTTGAAAAATCTAATTAGCCTTCCTAAATATTTTTTTGTATTCTTGAAATTGAAGCTAAGGCTTAACATTCCTTAGGGCCTCATTGACAATCAAATGAGGCAGTATTTGTAAATCAATTATTTTGGTACCTGGTTTATGCTCAGAACTTCATATATTTGAGCCATTATTATAGTATTATACAGAAAACTCATGTATATTTTGTTTTATAGTTTAAAATTTTATAACAACTTTTATTTTTGTAATTATTATCTTGTTTTTATGCTTCTGTATCTTCTTCTTTATGTATATTGTGAGCATTTTCTCTGGATTGATATCCTTCAGAGTATACCAACATAACACACATAGTATATATATGCATATATTTATTCAATTTTTGACAGCTATCATAACTTTGATAATACTGAAAATCATTGTTATTAAACAATTCAGTTAATCACTACAAACAATATGAATTTTCCAGTGCTCTTATTGATGAATTTATTTATATTTTTCCCATAGCCAGGTTATTCATTAGAAGATGAGCTCTTGATGTCTATTTTTCAATTTGCGTGGTTAGTAATTTCTCCGAAGTTTTTCTCTCCTGCCATTTCCCACTTTTTTCTAGAAACTAACTTTATTCCCATAGATCAATTTTATTTTCTTCTTTACTGACATCCTGGGATGATTATACCATTGCTACTCTTTACTCTGTGCTTAAACACAATGACTCTCTCCCACAGAAATAGAAACTGTTTTGGAAGAAAAATTATATGAAGTGCATTGCCATACTATATAGTTTATTTTATTCGGATTCAACTGTGTTGAAGTGAAGCACCTGTATAGTGTAATTTATTAAACTTTGGGATTTCAAAGAAATATACATAAAGTTTTTAGCTCTCCATTGTCAAATATTCATCCATGGTCATAACAACATTTATATGGGATTGTCAAATTTTTTATGTTTTAATCATATCATATATTTTCTGGAGACTGTTACATAAAGCAATATATAAGTGTGTATATGTGCATGTATAGTATGAATCTATATATATGTATGTATATGTATACTTTTATAGCCAAAATAATGTTTGATTTAATATTCTTGAAAGTCTTAATAGTTTAAGCAATCAAGTATGAGTAGGCCATACTAGACACTCATGTCTATATTTAGGGATTGGCAGACAAAATTTTTGAAGTAAATTATTTCATTTAGTAATGAAAGTGAATGCTACTCATATTGTGAATCACAGAACAATGATAAGAATTATTGTCAGTTTCTACTTTAATATGATCTTTGCTTTACTAGAAATATGAAAAACAGTGGAACCTGGCAAAGCATGCAATGAGGTAAGGGGACTAATTATAGTAATTGTTGGGAAGGATCTCAGGTATTGTAGCTCAAGAATAACAAGAGAGGAAGTTAACCTAGAGAGCACAAACATGTATCGTGGGGACTGCAGGAAGAGAAGACCAGAACTGAAAATCCAAAATGTTAAAATTAGCAAGCAAAACCTGAAGATTCATGGAAGAAAGTTTAGATATCACATATAAATATTGAATGGAGGAGCAAAGTAAGTCTATTAACACAGATGTTGCATAATTTTGAGAATGTAGTTCTTAATATTGAGGTATTTGTTTATGTTCTGTATCTATGATCCCCACTGGTCAGGGGGAATTTTGAATTAAAGATACTAATTATAGCTGAAAGAAACACAAAAATATTTGTATATTCTTCCGAATAAAGAAAGTTAAAGTTTCTTCCTCTGTTTTACATGTTTCTAGAGGGACAAAGATCATGGATTATAAATTGACAACCATAGCTCACAAGATGCATTTCCTATGGGCTTGTCCATTACAGGAATACTATTCTAGATAAGACTGTGAAGAAGAGTTAGAATAAGATCTGAATTATACACTTGGTGAGAAACAGGAAGGAATACAGAAATCTTCAATAGAGATCCTGTATTTCCCACATACAAATCTACTGAAAAGTCAGAATAGCTTAAGGCTATTTTATCACCAAAGCTATTTGTTTCTTCAGGAGTTATTTGAACTGCAGAGGATATGTAACTCCAAAGTTCATTAGAAAGTTTGGACTCAAAAGAAAGGAGAAGATGTAAGATTGTGTCAAGGTTACAGATAACACAGCATTTATTTATAAAGCATATTTAATATTATATGGGGCCTAAGAGAGAAAATATTAGCAAGAATATGTACAGAATATTAATGGTACCTTTTAAGTGAAGGTCACTATAATTTTTAGATATTCTAAAATATTGCTTCTTTTTGAAATGCTTTTAGGAAAAAATTTTAAAGATTAAAAAATTGACACTTTCTGAAGTGTGATTTAATGATTATATTAAACTATTATGCACATGTGGCAAAATTTGAATGAATAGAGGAGCTTCTTGAAACTTCGCCGAGATTTTAAAGCTTATGATTACAACTTCACCCAGATTCTCTTAATATCCCCACTACTTGGAAACTTAATGAAAGTGAAAGTGAAAATCACTGTCGTGTCTGACTCTTTGCCACCCCATGGACTGTAAGTCCATGGAATTCTCCAGGCCAGAATACTGGAGTAGGTAGTCATTCCCTTCTCCAGGGAATCTTCCCAACCCAGGAATTGAACCTAAGTCTCCCACATTGCAGGCGAATTCTTTACCAGCTTAGCCACCATGGAAGCCCAGGAATACTGGAGTGGGTACCTATCACTTCTCCATGGGATCTTCCCAATCCAGGAGTTAAACCGGGGTCTCCTGCATTGCAGGCAGATTCTTTACCAGCTTAGATACCAAGCTTAATAGAAATCCAAATTTTTGAGCTTCTCCCCAAATTTAATGATTCAGATACTATAGAGGTAGATCTCAGCAGTCTGTTTTATCAAGCTCTCCAGGTCATTCTTATAAATACTAAATATGAAGACTTGCTAATCTACTACTATTGGACTTAAATTAGGGTTGCCAGAAAAAATAATAGCTGAGAACAATAGCAACAATAACAAAGGTCACTTAAATTTTTAGAATAACAAATAATGTTTAGTATAAACCTGCCCCACAAAGCCATGGGTGATGACAGTTTGTACATGCTAGGTCACTTTAGTCGTGTCTGACTCTTTATGACTCCATAGACCATAGCCTGCCCGGCTCCTCTGTCCATTGTCCCAGCAAGAATACTGGAGTGGATTGCCATGCCCTCCTCCTGGGGATCTTCCCAACCCAGGGACTGAACCTGTATTGCCTGTGTCTCATGCATCGCAAGCAGGTTACTTATGACTGAGCCACTGGGGAAGGCCTATGCTAGTACCAAAGCTCAATAACTATTTATCTGAAATTCAGATTTAACTGAGTGTTTTATGTTTTACTAGCAACCCTTCCTTGAATGGAAAAGACTAGTGTTAGGTTGTTAATATAAACCTCTTTTTGGAACAAGGAAATATTCAGATTTAAAAAGATGTAATAAATGACTGTATTCCACAATTGGTTTATTTGGCTTACAGGGTGGTCTGTGTGTCAAAAAAATGTCTAATCTTGTTCAGTGCTTTTCTGCTACCTCTTCTTGTATAAACCCTAAACTCAGTGAAAGGTTATCTTGGTCTGATTAGTTGTTGTTGTTGTTTAGCTGCTAAGTTGTGTCCAGCTGTTTTGCAACCAAATGGACTATAGTTTGCCAGGTTTCTCTGTCCATGGGATTCTCCAGGAAGAATACTGAAATGAGTTGTCATGTTCATCTCCAGGGGGTCTTTCCAACCCAGGGATCAAACACAGGTCTCCTGCATTGCAGGTGGATTCTTCTCCACTGAGCCACCAGGGACTGCCATTTAAAAAATGCCATCCATTGGGTGACTTATAGCACAGATGTTGATTTCCTCACAGTCCTGGATAAAATCTGTGATCAGGGTTCCAATATGGCCAGTTTGTGGTTTGAGATCTCCTCTTGATTGACACAAGGCCTTTTTCCAATGTTCTCACATGGCAGAGAAAGAGAGAACAATCTCTCTAGGATCTCTTCTATAGGGACACTTATCCCATCATGAGAATCCCACCTTCATGATCTCCTCTAAACCGCTAAACGTGGTTACATCATAAAAACCCCTTCTCCAAATACTATTTCAATGAGTGTTAGGACTTTAACATATGAATTGGGTCATCCCAGTGCACCAGTCCTGAGCACCCTGTCTCATGCATTGAACCTGGACTGGCGATCTAATTCACAAATGATAATATATATGTTTCAATGCTATTCTCTCAAAGCATCCCACCATCACCTTCTCCCACAGAGTCCAAAAGTCTGTTCTTTGCATCTGTGTCTCTTTTGATGTCTCACATATAGGGTCATCGTTACCATCTTTCTCAATTCCATATATATGTGTTAATATACTGTATTGGTGTTTTTCTTTCTGACTTACTTCCCTCTGTGTAATAAGCTCCAGTTTCATCCACCTCATTAGAACTAATTCAAATGCATTCTTTTTAATAGCTGAGTAATATTCCATTGTGTATATGTACCATAGCTTTTTTATCCATTTGTCTGCAGATTGACATCTAGGTTGCTTCCAAGTCCTGGCTATTGTAAACAGTGCTGTGATGAACATTGGGGTACACGTGTCTCTTTCAACTCTGGTTTCCTCGGTGTGTATGCCTAGCAGTGGGATTGCTAAACCATATCACAGCTTATTTTTTCCTTAGGAACCATATATCAGATTTTAATGCTTGACAATTAATAAGTGTCTCTCAAGATGAGCTGTTTTACTTGGTAATATTTCCATTAGTATGAAGAAATGCCATTTTTTCCTGTTAGAATTTAACTAACTAATAAAATACAAAAAAAAAAAAAAAATACAGTGACCCAAATAGGTATAGCTTTCTAGCCAGGAGTCTTAGGTTTGTAGAAAGTAGAGTTCAGTGTATCACCCTCTATTTCCCTCACATTATTAATATTTTTTAATTAATGGACAGATTTGTTACAGGTGATAAGCCAATATTGATACATTATCATTAACTAAGGTCCCTGGTTTATTAATGCTCATTGTTTGCAATTTGTATTCTGTGAATTTTAGCAAATGTATAATGCCACATATCCATCATTACACTACCACTGTAAACCCCCTTGTGCTCAAGGATTCATTTCTAAACCAGATATGTTCAGTGATTGAAAAGTGAAGTCTTTACTGCAGATATCTAAAAAGAGTTATATGAGTAAAGGAAAGGAAACATCTTTAATTCTTATTCCCACAAAAGCAATTTCTAGAGTGGTACATTTGTTATTGCATTCTTATTTCCTTTTTTTTTTCTATAAGTTCATGCCCCTAAATTATATAAACTTTAGAGATGAAATTTTTATCCCCCAAAATTCAACCTGAGCACCACCAAATCAAATAAAACACAGAGCATCATAATTAGAAAGGATTGAAGGAAAATCAGAATCTCCCTCTCTTAGTCTCTTGGCTGTACTAAGTGGCATAGAGGAGAAATGTATGCTAACTTTCTAATAGCAAAGTGAGTAGTGGTCAGTCACTTCAGCCGTGTCCACCTCTTTACAACCCTATGGACTGTAGCCTGCCTGGCTTCTCTGTCCATGGGATTCTTCAGGTGGAAATACTGGAGTGGGTTGCCATTTCCTTCTCCAACAGCAAATTAATCTTTTTATTTATTTTTTTTTTGTGGTGTTTGAGCACTAGCATCTGGTTGTTTACATTTCAGCTAACTTTCATGTTAATAGTCTGTTCAAAGAAGTCACTTCAAAGATTTCTTTCTACAACCATATTTGATACTGGTATTTGCTCTTAGTTTTTTTTGGGGTGCATTAATTGGATCATTTTACATTAATCGAAATTATTTGCCAGTTACTTTGGCAATTTGAAATGGAATTTCTATTCTTGCCTTGCATACAGGCTCAGTCTGGATCAGGGTAGATACCAACAAACAGAAATGCATTTTTCTCTTACCACTGTTCAACATTTTTAACTTCATGGTCAATTATGTCAATCTGCATGTCTTTATAGATAATGGAAAATGTTAGTTATAAAACCATTTTTTAAAAATTTTTGTACCTTTATAGTTCTCCTGGCTAGAAAGCTATACCTATTTGGGTCACTTTTTTTTTTTTTTTTTTTTTTTTTTTTTACTGGTTATTTAAATTCCAACAGGAAAAAATTGGCTTTTCTTCTTACTAATGAAAACATTATCAAGTAGAACAGCTCATCTTGAGAGACACTCATTAATTGTCAAGCATTGAAATCTGATATACATTTTCTAAGCAAAATTTAACCTGTGATATGGTTTATTAAAAAGTATTCTAGTTAAGCTACAGGATGATATTCAATAAACAATTCATGGACATTCAATTAAGAAGTACATAGTAATAGAATGAAAAGAAAGAAAGTGAAGTCACTCAGTTGTGTCCAACTCTGTGCGAACACATGGACTGTAGCCTATCAGGCTCCTCCATCCATGGGATTTTCCAGGTAAGAGTACTAGAGTGGGGTGCCAGTTCCTTCACCAGGGTATCTTCCCAACCCAGGGATCGATTCTGGGTCTCCCGCATCGCAGGCAGACACTTTACATCTGAGCCCCCAGGGAAGCAGTAATAGAATTTCAAATATTAAAAAGAATTAAAAATTCATTAGCCTTGCTTTTAGGTGAGCACATTGTGAACTCTGAGAGTTCAAGATATTAGCACTGAAGGGAAATATTGTCAGGCGAGTATATTCTCCTCGGTTCTATCTCATCTCAACAAAAATTTGACGTGACGGACATTAGAGCCCTCAGCGTATCATAGCTCTCAGACAGACCTCATTATAGCTCTGGGGTCTCGGAAAGACCATGTTATAGCTCTTAAACATACCAATGTTACAGCTCAATTTTATTTAGAAAATAGCAGGAAAATACATTCTTGAGGCGTGAGGGTTTGCCGACCCAAAGACGTGAAGAGAAGAGAGAGAGGGAGAGAAAGAGAAACAAAGAGTGTGTGCTCCAGAGAGAGAGAGAGACCCCCGGCCCTTCGGCTCTTCTTTTTATATGTTTTTTCCTCCCCCTGGGCCTGCTTTATGTAAATTGGAATAGCCGGGAGTGCTGTTTGTTCTACCTGAGGTCCTCACTCTGATCCTTGGACCTTCCTTTGTTCTATTTTCACGGGCTTTTCCCTTCTGTGTCTTTTAGCCACCACCATTCTGGACCCTCGTTTCCTATTCTAACTACCTAACATTATTATTATTTTTAGATGACATTTTCAAATCACATTAGGTTTTGCTAAGTAATATTCAGTTAGTATCATAGAAGGTTTACTTGACAAATGAGGCTAACATTTGACAAAATTACCAACTAGGGAAGTTTATCAGCATCAGTTGGGTATACTTCTAATTAGATTTTGCATCTATACTTATTTTGAGTTTCTCTTTTGCTTATCACCAGTGTGCTCATTTCTTCTAATTTTAATCAACATATAATTCTTATAATACACATATAATGCTTATAATACACTTTTCTCAAATAACAGTTTTGTTGATATGATTAAGTCAGCAATCTTCTCTTTCAAAGCACAGAAATATATACTTTTATATCATTAAGTATCTCAGTCTAATCCAGAAATCTGAACATCATGGCTATACAACTTTTAACTTTCACTCACCTTAGTTATTTACTTTCAAATCTAGGATGTATTTGCTCATTTCAAATTCAAAAATTTTCATGCTTTCTTTGGAATATCACTTATACCACATTTATTTTTAGAACAGAAGAAGAAATGAGTCTATCCTTTTCTCTAAAACAGCATGTCCCTTGCATATTGAGTAGAACGTGGTCAAACATATGGAAACACTGCATGTGTTTTCATCTCTTTCCTGTTCACTGTTAACATAGTAAAGAGTCTGATTAAAATTCAAAAAAGAAATTGTGATTAGTACATAATTTACTAAACACATTTACTTTCCAACATTCCTTCCTCCCTCTCTTTAAGGAGATGTATTAACATTATGCAGCATCCATGGAACATGCTCTTCTGAGTATTGCCAGGTTTGAATGTAAATAACACAGAATTCTGCTTTCTAACTGGATGTTGATGTCCTTAAGTCAATAAACTACCTAGCTAATGTGAAACATGGTTTAATCTTTCTTACAATTCTCCACAAAACTGAAGTATTTCTGCATGCTTTGGAGGTAATTAATTCTGAAAAACATTGAATAAAAACGATGGGATAAGTTCAGAGTTTTAGGGACATCCTCAGACCCCCAGCCTAAAATCTACTTAATTACTTATGTATCTGCTTTCATAAAGATAAAAGCACTTTCCCTACAGCCTTTAATATTTAAAATGAAGCAATACTAAATGAAACACTACAAACATATGAGCAAAATTACTCTTAGACACAAAGACTTTCTACTAGCAGATAAAAAAGGTGAATACATACTCCCAATTCTCAGAAAACATGTAAACTTCTTAAAAGTAATTCACTCAGAAAACAAATAGGGACTTCCCTCATGGTTCAGTGGTTAAGACTTCTTCTGATGAGTGGAAAATGGGTAATCAAGTAGCATCTCTTTAGAACCAAGGCAACCAAAAACTTGGGTAGTTCCTATGGCAATATTAAAATGAAGTTACCAAGGGAAGGGCAAAAAGCCAACAGTTGGTTTCATTTTCATACTCTATCTAGAAGATTTGTGGGGTCACTTTGGGACTAAAACGTATTTGTAATTTATGGCTTCTGAAGAGAAATCAAAATTATGGATTTCTATAATTAAACTGCTTTCTATGTACACACAGAATGTGAGAAGATAGTGTAACAATACAAAATGGAAAAAAAGAAAAGAAAATGGCACCATGAGTTATATATTAATAACATATACTGTTATAAAAATCAATAAATTACAGATTCAAAAGAGGAAAATGAATATGAAATTTCTAAAAGTTACAGTAATTATAAGCATATAGCAATATTTCAAGTTGTTTGAATTAGTGGTGATATAGCCAAAGAGAATCAAAACCATGAATTGATGACTAATGTGTGGAAGAGAAAGGGGCAAATATAAAACAATCATGGGCCTCATAGTAAAGCACAGCCCCTTCTGGGATAAAACACTGGACAATAAGTAGAATCTGAATTCTAGTGGATTGAAAAATCATGGAAAGACTTTAGGGGCAAAAAAAAGTGAATCTAGCTACTATCTTACTAAGTGGGACAGATAATTGGTATGTTTCCCTCCCATTCCATTCAGAGGAAAATGTTTGATAGCTTGGTATATGTGTGTTTACTTTTCCCTGCTGTATTCCACATTTTAGCAATAATTCATCCAAGACATATAAAACACACTCACGATTGTTTGCATAGTTATTGACTATATTCCCCATACTGTACATTTCATACCATGTGACTCATTTATTTTGCAATTGCAAAAGTTTGTATCTCTTCATTTCCCTCACCTATTTTTTTCACCATTCCCATCCTTTCTGACAATCACCTACCTGTTCTCTGTATCTATATTTCTGTTTCTCTTTTGTTATGTTCATTCATTTGTTTTACATTTAGATCCCATTTGTAAGTGAAGTCATACAATATTTGTCTTTCTCTGACTTGTTTCACATAGCATAATTCTCTCTAGATCCATACTTGTTGATCCAGAATGTTGAAGAATAGCAGAATTGCATTCTTTTTCTGGCTAATATTCCATTGTGTATATGACATCTTTATCCATCATCTTGATGGACACTTAGATTACTTCCATGTCTTGGCTATTATAGATAATGCTGCAATGAATCTTTGTATTCTAGTTAGTGTTTTAATTTTCTTCATATAAATACCCATAAGTGGAATTGCTGGATGATATGGTAGTTCTATTTTTAATATTTTGAGAAATCTCTGTATATTTTTCCATAACGGCTGTACCAGTTTACATTCCCACCAATAGTACAAGAGTTTCTTTTTCTCAGTACTTATTATTTGTGGTCTTCTGATATGTGGGATTGCATTTTCTTGAATAGTGATACTGAGCATCTTTGCATGTACCTGTTGACCATCTGCTTGCCTTCCTTGGAAAAATGTCTGTTCAGATTCTCTGCCCATTTTTTAAATTTGGTTGATTTTTTTCTTTTTTTGATGTTGAGTTATATGAGTTCTTTGTATGTTTTGGATATTAACCTCAAATTTGAGATATAATTTGCAACTAAATTCTACAATTCAGTAAGTGATTGTTTTGCTTTATTGATAATTTTGTTTGCTGTTCCAAAGCTTTTTAGTTTGAGGTTGTCCTATTTGTTTATGTTGTTTTTGTTTTCCCTGATTATATCCACAAAAAATTGCAAAGACCAGCATCAAATAGCTTCCTACTCATATTTTATTCTTGAAATTTTATTGTTTCAGGTTTTACGTTTATGCTCTAATGGATTTTGAATTTATTTTTGTCCATGGTACAAGAGCTGGTTCAGTTTGATTTGTTTGCATGTAGCTGTTCATTTTTCCAAGCACCATTTATTGAAGAAGCTATCTTTTCCTCAATACATATTTTTGCCTCCTTTGTCATAGAATAATTTCCCATATCATAAATTAAGCTCTCCATTCTATTCTGTTAATCCATGTATCTGTTTTGATGTCAGTACCAAACTGTTTTGATTATTATAGATTTCTAGTATAGTTTAAAATCAAAGAACATGATATATTCAGCTTTGTTCTTCTTTCTCAGGATTGTTTTGGCTATTTGGGGTCTTCTGTGTTTTCATGCATATTTTAGAATTATTTGTTTTGCTTCTGTGGAAAAAGCCATCAGAACTTTCACATAATGTTAATCAAGAATGGGAGAAATGCATTAATCTCAGTACCAATAAACAAAAGAAAATACCTAATTAGAATCAGTGGTCAAATAGAGCAATGCTATATGTCATAAAGATAGATACAATTTTTCCTACTTGAAGAAGAGGAAAGTTGTTCTTCATTTACAGTTGCCATTTGGAAAATGGGCAACAAACTTTTAATTAATCTTTTTTTTGCTATTGTTATTTAAAAGTAAAAAGAATGCCCGAACTACCGCACAATTGCACTCATCTCACACGCTATAAAAGTAATGCTCAAAATTCTCCAAGCCAGGCTTCAGCAATACATGAACCGAGAACTTCCAGATGTTCAAGCTGGTTTTAGAAAAGGCAGAGGAACCAGAGATCAAATTGCCAATATCCACTGGATCATCGAGAAAACAAGAGAGTTCCAGAAAAACATCTATTTCTGCTTTATTGACTATGCCAAAGCCTTCGACTGTGTGGATCACAATAAACGGTGGAAAATTCTGAAAGAGATGGGAGTACCAAACCACCTGACCTGCCTTTTGAGAAACCTGTATGCATGTCGGTCAGGAAGCAACAGTTAGAACTGGACATGGAACAACAGACTGGTTCCAAATAGGAAAAGGAGTATGTCAATGCTGTATATTGTCACCCTGCTTATTTAACTTATATGCAGAGTACATCATGAGAAACGTTGGACTGGAAGAAGCACAAGCTGGAATCAAGATTGCTGGGAGAAATATCAATAACCTCAGATATGCAGATGACACCTTATGGCAGAAAGTGAAGAAATAAAGAGCCTCTTGATGAAATTGAAAGAGGAGAGTGAAAAAGTTGGCTTAAAGCTCAACATTCAGAAAACTAAGATCATGGCATCCGGTCCCATCACTTCATGGCAAACAGATGGGGCAACAGTGGAAACAGTGGCTCACTTTAATTTTGGGGATCTAAAATCACTGAAGATGGTGATTGCAGTCGTGAAATTAAAAGATGTTTACTCTTTGGAAGGACAGTTATGACCAACCTAGACAGCATATCAAAAAACAGAGACATTACTTTGCCAACAAAGATCCATCTAGTCAAGGCAATGGTGTTTCCAGCGGTAATGTATGGATGTGAGAGTTGGACTATAAAGAAAGCTGATCACTGAAGAATTGATGCTTATTAAATATAGTGTTGGAGAAGACTCTTGAGAGTCCCTTGGACTGCAAGGAGATCCAACCAGTCCATCCTAAATGAAATCAGTCCTGGCTGTTCATTGGATGGACTGATGTTGAAGCAGAAACTGCAATACTTTGGCCACCTGATGCAAAGAGCTGACTCTTTGGAAATGACCCTGATGCTGGGAAATGTTGAGGGCAGGAGTAGAAAGGAACGACAGAGGATGAAATGGTTGGATGGCATCACCAACTCAATGGGCATGGCTTTGGGTGGACTCTGGCAGTTGGTGATGGATCGGGAGGCCTGGCATGCTGCAGTTTCATGAGGTCTCGAAGAGTCGGACACAACTTAGTGACTGAAATGAACTGAACTGAACCATTAAATAAGCTATTTTTTTAAATCTATCTTGACATGTATATCCAGAGTTAGAAATCTGATAGGCCTGTCTTCTTAGAATGTCATTAAATTTATTTGAGTCATTATGCTACATTTTTTACAGTAAATTTTAAGAAGAATGTAGACAATTCAAATGCATTCATATAGTATCAAGGGTGATAATGCAACTCAAAAGCATGCCTTATTAATAAAAATATACTTTTGGGGAAAGAAAGTCATCATTGGAATACTCTAACATTGAGGAATGTCAAGTAAAATTATTACTTGTTTTCCCTTACCAAGGATAAAAATTAGGAAAAACAAAATAGAATGTAGAAACAAATTTTCACTCAACATCAAAAATAGTTCTCTGGTACAGTTGTGAGGGGCTTTTCTGATAGCTCAGTTGGTGAAGAATCTACCTGCAATGCAGGAGGCCCTGGTTCAGTTCCTGGGTTGGGAAGATCTGCTGGAGAAGGAATAGGCTACCCACTCCAGTATTCTTGGGCTTCCCATGTGGCTCAGCTGGTAAAGAATCTGCCTGCAATGCGGGAGACCTGGGTTCAACCCCTGGGTTGGGAAGATCCCCTGAAGAAGGGAAAGGATACCCACTCTAGTATTCTGGCCTAGAGAATTTCATGAAATGTATAGACCATGGAGTTACAAAGAGTCAGACACACCTGAGCAAATTGATTTTAAAGAAAAGTGCAGCTGTTTAAATAGGGAATTTGCTAAGTAGAAGATACTGAAGAGTAATTTTTAAAACCATTCTACAATTAAATAGAGAAAACAGAAGGTTGTGGAGAAGATAATCTGCATTTTCCCTTCTTGTCCTAAAATTTTAGGATTCTGTGCTAATCTGATAAAGTAGACTAGAAGATGCTGAAAGATTTAGGTCAGGACCTTACACTAGGGAGGTAAACTCTGATGAAGTATAATATAAAGTCTTTACTGAAAACAGTAACGTGTCTGAGAATAAATGAATTACTATAACTTCTGAGAAGGAAAATTTGTTATACTAAATCAAATTTTTAATAGGCATGAAAGACTATATGCTAAGTGAAAAATCACTGCACTGTAAAGAATGTTATTAAATTCAGTAGATAAGAAGATATTAAAATCACATGGTGGAGAGTTGGGACAAAACATGGTCCACTGGAGAAGGGAATGGCAAACCATTTCAGTATTCTTGCCTTGAGAACCCCATGAACAGTATGAAAAGGCAAAAAGATAGGACCCTGAAAGATGAACTCCCCAGGTCAGTAGGTGCACAATATGCTACTGGAGATCAGTGGAGAAATAACTCCAGAAAGAATGAAGAGACAGAGCCAAAGCAAAAATGACACCCAGTTGTGGGTGTGACTGTTGATAGACATAAAGTGTCACGTTGTAAAGAACAATATTGCATAGGAACCTGGAATATTAGGTCCATGAATCAAGGCAAATTGGAAGTGGTCAAGCAGGAGATGGCAAGAACATCAACATCTTAGGAATCAGTGAACTAAAATGGACGAGAATGGGTGAATTTAATTCAGAAGACCATTATGTCTACTACTGTGGGCAAGAATCCCTTAGAAGAAATGGAGTAGCCCTCATAGTCAACAAAAGAGTCCAAAATGAAACACTTGGGTGCAATATCAAAAATGACAGAATGATCTCTGTTCATTTCCAAGATAAACCATTCAACATCAGAGTAATCCAAGTCAATGCCCCAACCACTAAAGCCAAAGACGCTGAAGTTGAATGGTTCTAAGATGACCCTCAAGACCTTCTAGAACTAACACCCAAAAAAGATGCCCTTACCATCATAGGCAACAGGAATGCAAAAGCAGGAAGTCAAGAAATATCTGGAGTAACAGGAAAATTTGGCCTTGGAGTACAAAATGAAGCAGGGCAAAGGCTAACAGAGTTTTGTCAAAAGAACCACTGGTTCTATAAGATACACTTCCAACAACACAAGAGAGGACTCTACACATGCACATCACTAGATGGTCAATACTGAAATCAGATTGATTATATTCTTTGTAGCCAAAGATGGATAATCTCTATACAGTCAGCAAAAATGAGACCAGGAGCTGACTGTGGCTCAGATCATGAACTACTATTACCAAATTCAGACTTAAATTGAAGAAAGTAGGGAAAACCACTGGACCATTCACATATGACCTAAATCAAATCCCTAATGATTATACAGTGGATGTGACAAATAGATTCAGGGATCAGATTTGATAGACAGAGTGTCTGAAGAACTATGGGTGGAGGTTTGTGACATTGTGCAGGAGGCAATGATAAAGACCATCCCAAGAAAAATAAGTGCAGAAGTGAAAAATGGTTGTCTGAGAAGGCCTTACAAATAGCTGAGAAAAGAAGAGAAGCTAAAGGCAAAGGAGAAAAGGAAAGATATACCCATCTGAATGAAGAGTTCCAAAGAATAGCAAGGAGAAATAAGAAAACCTTCCTCAGTGATCAATGCAAAGAAATAAAGGGAATCAATAGAATGGGAAAGACTAGAGATTTCTCCAAGAAAATTAGAGATACCAAGGGAACATTTCATGCAAAGATGGGCACAATAAAGGGCAGAAACAGTACGGACCTAACAGAAGCAGAAGATATTAAGAAGAGGTGGCAAGAATACACAGAAGAACTATACAAAATAGATCATGACACAGATAACCATGATGGTGTGATCACTCACCTATAGCCAGACATATGCCAGCAAATCTGGAAAACTCATCAATGGCCACAAGACTGGAAAAGGTCAGTTTTCATTCCAATCCCAAAGAAAGGCAATGCCAAAAAATGTTCAAACTACCACACAATCACACTCACATTACATATTAGCAAAGTAATGCTCAAAATCCTTCAAGCAAGGCTTCAACAGTAGGTGACCCAAGAAAAACTAGAGAGGCTCTTAATGAAAGTGAAAGTAGATAGTCAAAAATCTGACTTAAAGTTCAATGTTCAAAAACTAAGATCAGAACATCATCCAGTCCCATCACTTCATGGCAAATAGATGGGGAAACAATGGAAATAGTGACAGATTTTATTTTCTTGAGCTACAAAATCACTGCAGATGGTTACTGCAGCCATGAAATTAAAAGATGCTTGCTCCTTGGAAGAAAAGCTATGATCAATCTAGACAGCATATTAAAAAGCAAAGACATTACTTTGCTGACAAGGCCCATCTAGTTAGTCAAAGCTATGGTGTTTCTGTAGTCATTATCCATGTGAGAGCTGGACCATAAAGAAAGCAGAGCACCGAAGAACTGATGCTTTTGAACTGTGGTGTTGAATATGACTCTAGAGAGTCCATTGGACTGCAAGGAGATCAAAGCAGTCAATCCTAAAAGAAATTAGTCCTGAATATTCATTGGAAGGGCTGATGCTGATGCTGCAATACTTGGACTACCTGATAAAAAGAGTTGTCTCATTGGAAAAGAGCCTGATGCTGGGAAAGATTAAAGGCAGGAGGAGAAGGGGATGACAGAGGATGAGACGATTGGGTGGCAGAACCTACTCTGGACATGAATTTGAGCAAGCTTCGTGAGTTGGTGATGGATAGGAAGGCCTGGTGTTGCAAAGAATCAGATATGACTGAGCGACTGAACTGAACTAAACACTGAAAATCACAACCCTTTATATCCAAATTAGGCTGTATTTCCATAGTGACCTTTTTAAATCACATTATGAGTTGATGATCTGTGAAGGTCGTGGCCTTTCTAATCTTTTATGCTTCTGTGATCTGTTGTCATTCTATGATGTAATGATTTCAAATAGAGTTCACCAAGAGTTGTTTTCTCACTTATGGTTTATCGAAGACTTTCTTGTCCACTACCTGTTACTGCTGGCCCAACAAAACATCCAATTTAACATTTTGACTTCTCATATTTTGACATCATACTGGTAAAATTTTAATCCCTTTGAATTAGTTTTCTTATCTCTAAGATTGCTGTTACGGATACGCCTTTTGGAAAGTTTCTAATAACTATATATATATATATATATATATATATATATATATATACATATACACTCACACACATATATATATCTTATTGAAATCTTTTGTAACAAAGAAACATATAGAAGATTTTATTAATGACATTTTTTATTAATCCTTGTACTTCTGTGAGAAGTATATCCTTGATATGCAGGTGAAAGAGGATTATATACCCAAGCAGTGAGCCAGAGTGTTTCAATATAGCTTAGGAGACTATAATAAGAGTTTCTTTTCTGATTAGGTTTACTATTTGTTAAGAATTGCTCTTGCTAGAAATAATCCCACAAATAGATTTAAGAATTCTCTTTAGGAAATATAAAAATAAAAAACAATGAAGTAAAAGTAAAAATAAGATTGTTCTTACCATCAATCTGTGAAACCAAGATACAGGGAATCAACACCCATATAATAAACTCTCCTTAAATAATACTTGATTGGAAAATGAGATACAAAATATTTTAACTTTTTGATTATGGATGTTGGCTAAAATATTCTAGTCACCATATGCCTTTTCAGTATAAAATTAATATAACTTTGCTATTAGATATTCACAATTATATTTTGAACACAATTTTTCATTCACATATTTAATTTTCTCTGTGTTTATTTAGCATACTTGATGTGTATAACACTTCTAGAATTTTGAGACCAGTGTAAGTATAGACTGATTTCACTATATAAAACAAATGCAGTGCTAACAAATAGTTCTGTACTGTTCATTCTTCCTGTCTGAATGTCTTTATAATTCTATATTTGTTAGTTCTATTAGAGATTTCTCTCTATATATTCTATCCTAATCCCATGTTCAATACTGAGAACATAAAACTTTCTGCTTCAATACATTTGGCATGTGGTTATCAGACTGATTGTCTTAATTATCACATGTCAAGAACCTACACAGTTTCAATATTGTTTTTAGAGGAAGTTTTTGGCGAGTATTCCATTAGCAATCTGAATGCTATTATTTGGTAGAAAAAAGACCAGCTTCTATTGAATAACTCTTATTTCAAAATAGTGGCCTAGGAATGCTTGCTTAAATTAAGTAGATATTCTCAATGTTACCAGTTAGGTAAGTTGAAGAACCATACTTTATATATTAGAAAATAAATTGAGGCCTTTTCTAAAAACCAATTCTTCACTCTCAATTATAACATGGCCTTCTTTCTCTTTCTACAACTTTCCTGTGGCCAGGATACTTTGTAAGTCTTCTATATATTCAAATCATGTCACTACTTCAAAGTTTAGCTTATATCATTTGCTTCATAAGATGTTAATAATACAAAAAAGAGTGAATTTATTATCTAAAAGTATATTGACCTTAAAATTAAAACTTTATAAAATGTAAGGAGGTGTTTTGTTTCCAGAAGTGTCAGATTATGCACATAGACTCAGATGGTTTTTGCCAATTTATCTATTTAACACAGGTTAACTGTGCGAATTGTAATAATTTCACGAGCCAGTAGTACACTCTTTTAAAGTGATAAGGAAATAACATGCTCCAAACCAATAGTAGTTTGACCACACTGTTGCTCCAGGCAAAGAGGAGTTGAAAAGTATAAAATACAAATTTTGTTGAGACGAACCTTTCTGTGAGTTAGTAGATTGCCTCAGAACTTTGGCTTAGCCACCCAGGAGCTGATGTCCCTTGTTACTAGAGCATGTTGCTAGAGAAGGAATACAGAAAACACAGGTGTTAGCCAGCAAGATGATCTCTGGTCAGTTGTGTGGTTCTTACATTACCTTGCAGGGTCACTGCACAGGCAGGAACTAATGCCTCAAGGTCTTTGGAGAGCTATTTAGATCAACAGTCTTCTTGCCCAGACCCAACATTCATGTTGCAGGTCAAACCTTTTGGTATTTAAAACTTAAACATTCCCAACCATAGTTACTTCTACGCTCATTCTTACCCTTCTTTATAGCAGTGCTTGTCAGCAGCTTAGCTACTGAGAGCTTATTGACAGCCACAGATGTGACATTCTGACGCAGCTTCCTCAAGGTAAACAGCTTCATTCTTAGATTAAACAATGGCAACACAAAAGTGGATTTGAAATCATATCTGGCCAATACACAACATGAGGTGAAGGCATGCAAGCTGAGATGTTCTTTATTGAACCTCTCAAACCTGGTACATAACTGTTGTGCAGAGAATGGGTAATGTACATGATTTGATGGAAGAGTGTGTGCTTATAACATTCTAGCATTCCTGTGTTACTCTTTGCAAGACGTCATATATCATGATAGTAGCATGTTTCAGCATCACGTTTCTAAATACTGTAAAATAAACCTAATTTAGGAGGAAGTCCAAATGCTGAGAGATTATGAACAGAATATGACATATGTGCTAAATCAACCTTTTTCCACTTAGAAATTCTTCTTAAGCAAATCCCAGGAAAGACATATACAGGTTTCACTTTTTACATATTTTGTTCCTGTTTCTATTTTTACTTATCTAATAGTAACTGATACATTCTGACTCAGAACTTGGAGGGAAGGCCATTTAAGGCAGGGATGATACCACTGCTTTATCTATTCTTGAATAAAGAGTCCCATCAGTTTATTGATGAGAACTGAAATTTTATATTGGAATTTTGTAATTATTGAATATGAATTTAATGAAAAAGTGCTTCTGAGAAATATATGCTTAGATTAATGTACAGATACCTGTAAAATATAGTCATTTCTTTGAATCTGAATTAAAGGATCCTTAGAAAACAACATTTTAAATGGATATCTGACAAGCCTGGATCTTCATAAGTAATATTTTTAAAATATTATTCTCCTGAAAATATTCTGTACAAATGAGGTTTACTTTTATGTAGTTGAACTGTATATTAATGTTATCCTTATTTCAAATTCTTTCAAATTTTCTTACAAGTTTGATTGTTCATATTCAATGATGAAATTTCATTTCTAAAAGCCAGGAGCTTCTACAATATTGTAAGAATCAGGATGTAACAAACTTAGAGAATTATATGGAATCATTAGGGCATAGTGGTAAGGCTGTAAGTTTTGGAGTCAAATAAGTCAGGTTTGAGGTGATTTCACAGTGTATCAATAATATAACCATGGTCAAATTAGTTAGCCTTTCTATCAATGTTGGTAAAATTATTTTAAAATGGCCTTTTGAGGGGGAAAAAAAAAATTGAGTAAAGTACCTAAAATATTATGGAGATTGAAAAGGTAATTAATTTAAAGTAGGGGCTAGAACCTAATTAGTGTTTGTTAATATTAGATTTATTATATTATTTGCTGCAACATCTTGTAGAAGAAAAGGGTGTAATATATGCAAATTTGAGATCATTCTATTTATTTTCAATTATCATAATATTCTATTTCCTTAAAATATTAAATTATGATTAATACAAAAGTCAAAATATTTCCTCATCATTTACATTTCTATTTATAAAATCTTTTGACTTTGACATTCACAATATATTCAAAACCTACATTCTTATATGTAGGTTTTATAATTTTAAAAAATGAATTTCTAAGTAGTTTTTCAGAGAAACACATATCAAGTTGATAGGAAAACAGTGGGAAAGTAAGATCCTATCTTTGGAAACTGGTTTTGCAAAAGTATTTTAGATATATATCAAGTGAAACACATATTAAGTATTATAATGAAACTGGGGAAAATAAGATTCTATATCTTCAAATTGATTTTCAAAAAGATTTTAGGGAAATATCAGTTTCATAAAATTTCGTAAAATATTCAACTCTATCAAAGACATGAATACACATAAAAGTCTGTGCAAAATATCCAATTTTGTGAGATTTAATGTTCTCAAAAATTTAAACTACACAGATGGCCAAAGTACACATGATCTTTGGGAAGTCTTGCTCCTTAATGCCTTTGGGCATGCTGTGCTTTGTTTGTTAAAATGGTGTCAAGTCTGTTAGAACAGCTTGGCCAGTTTTAACAGAATTCCTTCCTAAATTAAGGATAGCAGGATGAAGCTTGTAATTTTACAGGGGAAATTTGAGTTCTATCACCAACTCTCCATGAATGAAAGTTACTTCTCACTTCATAATTTATACTTCCTTTTTTTATTTGAAAGAAGACAATTATTTTCAGGGTTTTATTTAAAACCTTAAACATGCATTTTATTTCAGTTTTAATTAAATGTATCATAAACATATAGTAAAAACAATGTGACTAAATTTATTATTTCATTAGACATAGACTTGACATCAGAGAAAAGTAGATTTGAATTTTGCTTGGCACTTCACACCTGCATGACTGCATCTATATTTTTTTTTTGAAAATAGTTTCACGTAAGCTCAAGATATTATGAGATTTTATCAGTATCACAGAACACAACTGAAAATATTTAACAGAGTGCTTAGCAAGTGCTTCACAATTTGTGCCACTGTTTGTACAAGTTGTTGTGTCTGTTATTGTCAGCAGAGCTAAAGTCTTGAATGAGAATCCCAGTTATTTTATTTGGTTCATAGAGACCTGATGATGACCTGGATGTTACACTGAAAAAAAAAATAAGTTAAACTGATACTAAAAGAAAATCTGCTATATGCACACTCAAATGTTAAGCATTGTGTACCTACTGCATCATCAAAATGGTCACCATTTTACACATGGGAAAAATAAGCTGAAACATTAAATGTGTTGTTAAATTTTTATACTCATAGAAAATAGTTGACCAGCTTTTTAAAACTAGGTCTGTGTCCAAAGCTCTTGCTCATGCCCTTGTGTAAGACTGCTTCTGATGTCCCACTGTGTTTGGATTCAGAATTCTATTAAGACTGCTGTATTTGGGGAAACTTTTCTCCAAGATCATATTGGATATTAATTTATTGTCAAAATTAAGTTCTTGAAAATAAGTCAGTAGTTGACATTATTGTTCTTATATCAATATTGCAGGAGGAATTATTCACTAGCCTCACTGAATTTATGCTATGATTATTTACTGATAAAATTATTTCCTATATAACTTTGTCTGAAACAAGGTTTTTCACACATTGTTAATCATTTTACCAGATTTGTTTCAGAAGTAAATGTAAATCATATTTAAAACTCTGTCTTTATAATAAATTACAGTTTGAATACTTCTATAATCACATGTTATTAAAAACATAACTAGTAAAGTATTAAAATATTAACAATATGCAACTGACATTAGTGATTTCAAGTTATTTGTGTAAAACAGTTGATTTTCTAAATCTAATTCTTAATATAAAGCAATTATTTATAATAACATGGCATTAGGTATAATGAGTGACATCAGTTTTCTATTTTATATCCATTAAGAATAAAAATTACGTTATGAAAAATTCCATACTATGCTGTATTCTTACCTTATGAGTAAATGATCCACAACCAGATAAGATAAAAAATTAAGTTAATTAACTTTTGCAGTCACCAGTTAATTAAGCTAGGTAATGAAGAACTACACGCTGAGCAAAGAAATCATTGATGCAGAGTCAAAGAATAAAATAAAGGCTTTTAGAATCTATGTACTTATTGAGTATTTTACATCCTTCTTGTATCTTAAAGTACATATTTTTTACCTTGGAGTGTGTGCACATGAATAACTGTAAAATAGGTAAGAGCATCCCTATACTCTCAGTATTAATGCTACTTTTTATTCATTTTTTCATGTGGCCTTTGCATTCTATACAAAATATCTAGAGATGTGGATGAAATTTGCAGGAGTTTTAGTGTTAAAAGTTAACATGCAGCAGTGAAAATGCACTTGTCTTTGATGAACTCACATTGTAAGAGAAAATTTCTAAATTTTCCTTATAAGGAAAATTATTTATATGGTGTCCCAGATTTTTTTACAGACCAAAAGACACTTTAAATGAATGGGAGGGGAAGGGCAAAAATGCTTAAGCTTTTACTGCCTCAACTGAATTTGCTTCACACTGACAGAGCTCTCTGGTCCTATTTTGCAACCAATTGTGAGCAGTTACGAAAAACAGAGGTGCATGAGGCATAATATATAGTATATAACCTTATTTTGCCTTTTTTTGAAATTCATAACATCTAAGTCAATTTGTCAATTGGGTGTATAATTATAACCCTCAAGAAAAATTTTATTCAGTTCAACTAAGTCATGATCACATTCACTTATAATCATGTTAAAGATCCTAGGTTTAGGAGTAAGGATCAAGATGCCTGCTAAGCAGAATCAGTGCCATCCACAGGGCTTCAGTCGAGTTGAAGAATATGTTTTCATTACGAGGAAAGAACAAGAAAGAGGAACAGAGGGAAAGTGGCATAGAAACAGGAACCAGAAAGGTGACATTGAAATTTATGGAACTCCCATGGTGATGTTTGTCTCTTCCAAAGTTCTTTTCTAAGGCTGATACTGGTTATAGCATCACTAATGCCTTTAATCAAAGTAAGAAGAAATGGATGATATTTTCAGAGACTTTTGTTTAACATATCTGGAATACTGACATGTGTTTTTGTATTCTTTTATAAATAATATGTTGATTTGAAGATTTTTTTTTTCTTTTCTC
The DNA here is from genome assembly GCF_023699985.2 of Odocoileus virginianus. Lineage (NCBI taxonomy): Eukaryota > Metazoa > Chordata > Mammalia > Artiodactyla > Cervidae > Odocoileus > Odocoileus virginianus. The sequence goes on from NC_069698.1 coordinate 23,235,064, forward strand.
AGTGATTTTGATAGTAATTTTGTTCAAGCATCTCATACTGGCCTTGTAAATAAGGTGAAAGAATACAAAATTTTCTTTGACAGAAAGAAGAGTAACTTCATATTTCTTTTTTTTTAATGAAAGGGACACTGAAATAGGACTGAAGTATTTGAAAAATTATCTTTGTGAGTAGAATGAGCATATTGAGGAAAACTAGATGGTACTTGTGTCATGAAAGAATGGTCTTGTTAGTACTCTCAACCAGATAATCCTATCACTAAGGAATAAGCTTATATGAATTCTGTGTGTGTATGTGTTTTCTACCAAAATCTTACTATTAAAGTTTGAAACAGTTGACAGTTTTCCAGTGTAAAATGTACTGCCTTTGTCAAAGAAACGAAGCTCTGGCATAAACATTTGTCCAGTATTTTGAATCCTTACATGTGAGAGACGTCCAAAATGACTTAAGGACTAATGTAGTAATGAATGGTGGAAAAACAATGTTCCTGTGCAATTGAAGGCAGTTATTAATTTGTTTCAGTTGGATGCATATGCCAGAAAGCTCAATTTATGCAGGTCGTACAAGGAGAGAGAGAAAGAGACCGCTCAGCCTGATGCAATGTACGAGTGAAACAGTTCTTAAGCAAGATCTGTTCTTGCATACAACACAGTGTCACTTTCACAAGCTGATATTTGGGCTGGGGCGGGGGGTGGGGGTGAGGGTGGATAAGGACAATTGTAACAAATTTCCTTAAGTTTTTCTCCAAGTATTTTAAATCAGAGAGTAACAATGAAGGAAAGTTTCCACTTTCCCACCTTATTTCTCCTCATGTCCACCAAAGTACTTGGAAATATCTATCACTATTACATTGTAAGATGGCATTATTATACTTACATGCTGAGATTCCTTATATGCCTTTGAGCTTTAAAGGGCTGAATAATTAGAATATGCATTGCCACTTTTTGACATTTAAATGTCTATTTAAAACTCATAGCTTTATGGGTTTTGAATTTTCTAGACAAGAATCATCCCTGATTAAGAATTATTCTACCCCTGATTTGCTATATTTTACTCTAATTTGAATATAGAGCAACATCTTCTATGTCATCTTCTATGTATAGCTACATGTTTAGAATAGCATTTTGGAAAAGTACTGTACTTTTAAAGTAATTGAATAATGAATCACACCTAAATCCATGTCTTAATCATAACAATTTTACAGTCTCTCATGCAGTTTTGGCTGTTTATTTTATTTAAGCATTCATGGTGAATTAAGGCAAAATCCTTAAAGATGTGGCATTATTGTTATGCATCTGTTTTTATTTCCATATTGATCATATTTCATGTCATTATCAGAGAAGGCAATGGCACCCCTCTCCAGTACTCTTGCCTGGAAAATCCCATGGACGGAGGAGCCTGGTGGGCTACAGTCCATGAGGTCGCTACGAGTCAGACAGGACTGAGCAACTTCACTTTCACTTTTCAGTTTCTTGCACTGGAAAAGGAAATGGCAACCCACTCCAGTGTTCTTGCCTGGAGAATCCCAGGGACGGGGGAAACTTGTGGGCTGCCATCTTTGGGGTCGCACAGAGTCGGACACAACTGAAGTGATTTAGCAGCAGCAGCATGTAATTATATATATACATATATATATATAATATTTATATATATTCTCTATATATTCTAATTGAAAGGTCATGATGATGTTTTCAAGAAAAACTGAAAATTTCATAAAGTTTTCAAAGTATTCTTCAAAAGAATATGTGCTTCATTATGCATTACTAAATACTCATAATTATTTCATGTTAAGTTCAATACAATTCAGTTCAGCTCAGTCCAGTTGCTCAGTCGTGTCCGACTCTGTGACCACATGGACTTGCAGCAGGGGAGGCCTCCTTGTCCATCATCAACTCTCAGAGTTGACTCAAACTCACGTCCATTGAGTCGGTGATGCCATCCAACCATCTCATCCTCTGCCGTCCCCTTCTCCACTCACCTTCAATCTTTCCCAGCATCAGGGTCTTTTCAAATGAGTCAGCTCTTCCCATTAGGTGGCCAAAGTATTGGAGTTTCAGCTTCAACATCAGTCCTTCCAGTGAATATTGAGGACTGATTTCCTTTAGGATGAACTGGTTGGATTTCCTTGCTATCCAAGGGACCTCACAAGAGTCTTTTCCAACACCACAGTTCAAAAGCATCAATAAAACCACTGCAATGATGTAAAGTAATTAGCCTCCAACTAATAAAAATAAATGGGAAAAAAACAAAACAAAACCATCAAAAGCATCAATTCTTCAGTACTCAGCTTTCTGTATAGTCCAACTCTCACATCATAATATTCTGTTGAAATAAAATCTGTACAAGAAAATCTATCAATATGTTAGGATAATATGATTATAAAAAGTCAAACATTCTATTTATACTATAAAAACACTGAGTCATTGAAATCAACTGAAAATCAGAATTCTTTCCAAAGCCCTAAATCTAATAAAATGGGAAAATATTAGTTGCAACTTGTGATAAGTTGTAATCATCTATAAGTCATCAGATCACTTTTACAATTTTGCTTAAAAATTGGGAATAATTAGGAAAAACCCAAAGTAGTTTCTAAGGAACATAAACATTTGTATTCTAGCAATTGCAGTAATGTCCTATGTTTTTAAGAAATTATAATTTCTACATGTTGGTCAAAACATAATGTTGAAATTTTACATAAAGTGGTTGATGTAGCTAATTAAAATTCAACTGGGTTGCCCTCAGGCAAGTGGTTTGTTTTATGATGAGCAGGAACATCCTCTAAAATGGTCCAGGAAAAAGAATTTGTCAGGTGAAAGAATTTGTCTGCTAGTAAAGTTACCTGAAATGTGAACCAAATGAAGTAATGTGTTGATTCATTGTAATTTGAATTGAAAAGGCAAACTTTCTTTCAAAATTGCTAACAAACAGAAGGTTAGTTATCAATTACCAATTATAGGGACTTTTAAAATGTGAATTAAAGTGTTAAAATATGTTGACTCTGTAATTTTTGTATTTATTAAAATACTGATTTTAAGGACTCTTAAAATTCAACAAGGACAAAATGATCTGAAAAAATTAAGAAATATAATTTCAAAGAAGCAGATATGGAAGGAATGATGTAAAGATTATGACTATAACAGCGAGATTGAAACTTGTAAGGATAAGGTAGCAAACAAGGCAGTGTCTTAAGGAAGAGAAGCAGGTACTGATACCCTCTAAAATTAGAGATACTCATTCTTTTTGTGTTGGTCATTCTTTCTAAGGTTTTTCCAGTGGATAATTTTTTAAGATAAAATAACATCAGGAATTTATACTAACTTCAAATCAAACTTAATTATTAAAACTCAGATCTTATACTTGTATTTCCCTTCTGACATCTTCAATGGGATCTGAAATGATAGAAGTAAAACATAAGTATACGATGTGATGATTTGATATATGTATACTTTGTGGAAGGCTTCCCTGGTAGCGCAACTGATAAAGCATCTGCCTGCAACACAGGAGACCCCAATTTGATCCCTGGTGTGGGAATATCCCCCGGAGAAGGGATAGGCTACCCACTCCAGTATTCTTTTTTTTTTTTTTTCCATTTATTTTTATTAGTTGGAGGCTAATTACTTTACATCATTACAGTAGTTTTTGTCATACATTGAAATGAATTAGCCATGGATTTACATGTATTCCCCATCCCGGGCCCCCCTCCCACCTCCCTCTCCACCCGATCCCTCTGGGTCTTCCCAGTGCACCAGGCCCGAGCACTTGTCTCATGCACCCAACCTGGACTGGTGATCTGTTTCACCCTAGATAATATACATGTTTCAATGCTGTTCTCTTGAAACATCCCACCCTCGCCTTCTCCCAGAGTCCACAAGTCTGTTCTATACATCTGAATCTCTTTTTCTGTTTTGCATATAGGGTTATCGTTACCATCTTTCTAAATTCCATATATATGTGTTAGTATACTGTAATGGTCTTTATCTTTCTGGCTTACTTCGCTCTGTATAATGGGCTCCAGTTTCATCCATCTCTCATTCTTCAACTTCCCTGGAGGCTCAGAAGATATCCTCCTGCAACACGGGAGACTGGGTTTGATTCTTTGGTTGGGAAGATCCCCTAGAAGAGTGCATGGCAACACACTCCAGTGTTCTTGCCTGGAGAATCCCCATGGACAGATGAGCCTGGCAAGTTTCAGTCCATGGGATCACCGAGTTGGACAGAGCTGGGCGACTAAGCGCAAAACCATGCATATAATTTTCGCATTTTTCTCTCTCGCAATCAATTCCTTGAGCATAAATGCTTCTTTCTGGACCATTTTACCAGTAAATTAGTTCTCTGTGACTTTTTTAAAAATTTTGAGAGCATTCCTATTGAAAAGTATGGAAGTCAGAAGCCGAAAAATTTCTGCTGATGACAACTTGTACCTGCAGCCACAAAAGAAAGGGCAAGGGAAGTTGAGAGAGCACAAAACCCATCAGAGGCAAGGAGGAGAGGTATATGTGTAATCTTCTCAGCTGATTTCCCATTTTAGACTGAACATGTGAGACAACCAAAGCATTTGCAATTGGAGACAGTGAGGAGACAATTCGAAATACCTTACCTGAAGCTGTATTGCTATTATTTTACTCAAGATTAAGAAGTTCATTCAAGTTAGTAGTAGTGTGAGAAAGGTGTTGAAGAGTTGATCTTAGAAGGAAAAAAAGGAAAATTGGCATGACAAAAACTGAGGCTGTGCCCGATCACATTGCTGCTAAGGATGTCAGGGGATTATCTCTCCTGTGCTGCAGGTAATGGGATTTGGCTATATTTAAAGATCAAACATAAGGCACTGCTTTAAAAGTTGCCTTTAAGAAGGCTTTATTTCCAAGTTACATGCTAAAATGACTCTATTGGCAAGGCAGAACAGAATATAAGATTCAAAAATCTTAAGTCACATTTGTATTTGCATTTTTTTTTCAACAAAGCTATGTAAAGCACTCTGTGAAATCATCCTGCATTAACTCAGCAAGGAATTAAGAAAAATTTGAACATATAGAAAATATCATGGATTGAAATACTTTTTGCCTCTGGTGCAGGAGTGTAATAAATACAAAAATTACAAATGCTTGTTTTTTTTTCTCTCATAATGAGAGAAGTTTTTAAGGCAATACTTTTGTTCTAATCCCACTCAGGTCAGGTCAAGGTGAGATAAAATTAATGCAACTTTCTTTTTTACATTTAATTTTAATGTGGTCTATATTTTATTTCTATATTTTTTTCCTTTTGTCTGTTTCTTTGTCCTTGTAGGAGGTCTTCTTGATTAAGTAATGAATTTTTAGTATTAGTGTTTTCACAAAGGTGTAAAGTTCTTTGCTGTTCCCTCTGATCTCTGAATGCTCACCTTGCATTAAGAATCTGCCCTATTTATTTGGTGTCAATAATGCAACTCCATGAGTTGTGAGCACTAGAACATTACCTTTGTGCACTAATTAATTGAATATGGTAATGAGGGCATGCCTACAAAGTCAAAGTAGGAGAAAATGAGAAATAAGGCAATTTATTTACCAATGCAGGAACAGTGAAAGCAGGTTTTACTGTCCCTAAACAATGGTTTTAAGTTGTACTTTATATATCTAATTCTGTGTTCATATTTTAACAGATGAATCAGAAGAGTCTATTTTATTTTAGCTTTTTAAAATTTAAAAATAGTAACAATACCTTAAATCTAAGGTATCAAGCTAAACTATTAATACTACTGTTATTAATTGTTCTTTCAAATTACAGTTAAAAATGCTTGTCATTTCTATTTGATATTTTTAAGCTTAAAATTTGTTTCTTGAACATATAACTGTATATTTTATATCCAAATCTTTATGTTGTGAACTACAGTAGAGTTTCTTGATCACCCTCACTTAAAGAGCAAAAATAAAATTTTGTCATTAAGAAGTTGTTACTAATTATAAAATGATTTTAGCAGGCAAATGCAATATTTTCAAAAATGCTAATAAGTGAGTAAATTACAAATGAAACATTTTATTTTTATTTTTCATTAAGTAGTGTCTGCTTTACTAGCAAGGTCACTGCCCACCCTACCCAACACACAAAAATAAAACTGGTGACCCCTTAATTAGTTTTGCCAGTGGCTCAGTGGTAAAGAATCTGCCTGCAAGGCAGGAGCCACAGGAAATATGGGTTTGATCCCTGGGTCAGAAAGATCCCCTGGAGGAGAGCATGGCAACCCACTCCAGTGTTCTTGCCTGGAGAATCCCATGGACAGAGGAGCCTGGCAGGCCCTTACCCATAGCGTTGCAAAGAATCGGACATGACTGAAATGACTTAACACGCATGAAGACCCTTTAATTGAAAGTAAATAAATGGATAAATTTTAACTTTTCTTTTATGCTTAATTAGTTCCCTCATACTTTAGGACATTTTTCATGCGAAGTTGAAGTAGGTTCATAAAATACATAAACTATATGTATCTGCAGTGTATATCTGTATGTGTATGTAGCTATATTGACATATTATGTATCATTAATGTCTCTGAACAAAGCAGATTAAGAAAGAAAGGTTAGAGTTATGGAGTAAGAGACCAATATCAGTGACACATCTAAAAAACAAAAAACTACTATAGTTTTAAAAGATGTGGTCATGAAGGGTATGTACCATGCTTGCCCATAAAATGTCACTTTGGCCACTGTTAAATTAGAAAACTGAAGTGAGAGATTATGGCATTTTCCTTAATATATTGTTTTTTTGGCATTTGCATGTCAACTTGTAGAGCTTTATCTATTTTTAAAATTCTCTAAGGCAATATTACCAATATCACCAGAGGTAGCCATTCCCAACATAAGGAGGGAAAATGAATAAATTTATATTTAAATTTAAACCTAATTTCCTGATAATTCTTGATAAGATCATAATGGGAGCAGTGGTTAAATCTAGAAATATCCCTGTGAGAGGTAAATATATCATTTTTATTATTATCAGAATATCTGTTATATAATGATGAATCTATCCAGCTCCTTTACAATGCCACACAATCAATGCAATTCTTACTTTTCTAAATATAACTATTGTTGAAAATAATCTCTTGTGTAATTTAAGTATCCTTAAGTATCTTGATTAATATGACTCATTTTTTTTCTATTCTCTTATTTATTTTTCTCCCAAATATTGGCCAGCTCAGGTTACTTTCCATTTCTAAATTCATCTGTGATTATTCTCAATCTCATTGGTATGATTTAAAATACAAGTAGCAATCACCATGGCAAGTATTTTTTTTTAATAACTGATATATTTTTAAAAGCATAATTAGCTCTTACTTTTTCCTAACTCAAACATACCTGATATTAAAGAAGAAATTATCCAAAAATTTTTTAATGTATTTTCTTAGTCAAATATGTATAAACTGACTTTTCAGAAAGGATTCATATAATTTTAGTACTTCAGAGCAAGCTTAGCCTAATGCTATAACTTGAGGTTTCTCCATCTAAAGCAGTGATTCATAAAATGTAATGTACATCTGAATCATCTGGGGGTGATTGTTAAACATGTAAATTCTTGGACCACCTCCACATCCATTGAAGCAGAATTTCTGGGGGGGAAATTTGTGTGCAGATAAATATGGATCATGCTCTGGCAAAGACTTAGCTAGCTGAATGAAATTAGCTAGTGTCTTAAAAACTACAGGTTTAAACTCCTTCTGTGCTCTTTGAAACTCATCTTAAAATTCAAACAGTGCAATAAAATTAGCCAGTTTTCTTTTCTATAAAATGGGAAGTAACATTTGTCAAGAAGCTGGAAATTGAAAGAGTAACATTCAAATGCAGATCTGTCTAGCTCCCAAATTTGTGCACTTTCTCCAGCAATATGGACATCAATTCTAGTTTAAGAGTTTTTTGCATGAATATATGAATTACTTTGAGATTTAATTGCATAATCATTCAAGGAAGAAAGCAAAAAATATGGAGTTAGATTTTGCCTCTGTTTAAGTTGTAGCTCTCACAGGAATATTAGTTTACCAATTGTGAAAATAATGTGAATGAAAACTTTACCTTCTTACCCACAAAACCTCTGATTTTTATATTTCAACTTTCTTTGCATATTATTTTCCACTAATTAATCCATAACCTATTTTTATCAATGTTTCACTTTTAGAACCCATTTTGGGCTTTAAATCCTGTATTGATTTTGCATGCCTTTGTTCTCAAATTTTAATCTCTTAACTCTATGACCCTCTGCTTCAAAAAAATGAACAGAAACAAAAGAGTATAAAAGTATGCAAAACACTTTATTTTTTTTATTTTTAAGTGCATATTTACAGAATATTTGCAAACAGAATATGAAAGCTTCCCATATGACCTTTACCTACATTTCACATATGTTAGCATTTTTATTACATTTGCTTTAACATTTTCTGTCTCTTGCTCTCTTGTTCTCCTTCTCATGATAGATGTTCTGAAATGAAGTGCCTTATATGGTCACAAAGTGAAAGGGAAAGTGAAGTCACTCAGTCGTATCTGACACTTTGCGACCCCATGGACTGTAGCCTACCAGGCTTCTCCGTCCATGGGATTTTCCAGGCAAGAGTACTGGAGTGGGTTACCATTTCCTTCTTCAGGGGATCTTCCCAACCTCGGGATTGAACTCCAGTCTCCCGCATTGTAGGCAGACGCTTTACCCTCTGAGCCACCAGGATGGTCACAATGTTATTATCAAATCAGAAAATTAATATCAATACAAAATAATTATGTTATCTATTGACAATTTCATGAGTTGTTCCACTAGAAGGAAACTATTTACTAGAACCCATTCATAGACCACTTGATGTATTAACTATTATATATTTTTTAGCTCCCTAATTTGGAAGCATTCCTTGTTTTTTCTTTGTCTTTTAGGACCTTGGTTTTTGAGGGAGGAAGGGACAATTATTATATAGAACGTCCCATGACATGTATTCATCTTATAATCCATCACACTTCTACTTTCAGCTAGAGTTTTCTGGCAGGAATTTCATAAAATTGCTGTTTTTTGCAAAGATTCATTAAAAATATTATGATGGAGATTTGCCCCAATCCTGACTATATTAATCTTTATATTAGGTTAGGTATATTTCTGTCAGATTTCTCCATTGTAAAGTTACTATTCTTCCCTTAAGCATCTTTTTGGGAATAATTTGTGACAATATATTCTCATATTTATCATTCTTTTGCTCACAATATACAGATGATTAATGCCTGAAATATTTATAACTATTCATTAATAATATTGCATAAAAATTATTAAGATAGTTGGCAAATGATAATTTAGTAATTCCATCATTTCTTTTACATTTATTACTTAAAAATTAGTCATAAATAACTTTCCTTCTATCATAACCAGCTATTTATCACCCATTTATCATATCCAGCCATTTAACACTTAGTATAAGTTATCATATATATATATATTTCAACTATTTTTTATTCACAATGATATCACTTTTATTCTTATTTTTTTTAGTGGGTTATAAAATGGGCTTCTCAGGTGGCACAATGGTAAAGAATCTGCCTGCCAATGCAGGAGATGTAAGAGGCACAGTTTCTGTCCCTAGGTTGGGAAGACCCCTGGAATAGGAAATAGCAACCCACTCCAGTATTCTCGCCTAGAAAAGCCCATGGACAGAGAAGCCTAGCAGGCTACAATTAAGTTTACAAAATATTTTTGAGTAACATAGTAAAAGTATAGAACTCATTGAATTTTCTATAACATTTAGTATTTCGTTTTTACATTAGGCACCTGATACATTTGGAATGTGTTTTTATATATGGTGAGATATATGGCTTTAAGGAAAGTGAAAATGAAAGTCGCTCGGACATGTCTGACTCTTTGGGACCCCATGGACTATTCAGTCAATGGAATTCTCCAGGCCAGAATACTGGAGTGGGTGGCCATTCCCTTCTACAGGGTATCTTCCCAATCCAGGGTTTGAACCCAGGTCTCCAGCATTACAGGCAGATTCCTTACTGGTTGACAAGGGAAGCCCAAGAATACTGGAGTGGGTAGCCTATCCCTTCTCCAGCAGATCTTCCTGACCCAGGAATTGAATTGGAATATCCTGCATTGCAGGTTGATTCTTTCCCAACTGAGCTATAGGGAAACATTGGCATTATTTGCCCAAACACTGTCCAGTTGTCCCAGCACCAATATTTTTATATTTCCCACAGTGATTAAATATTTCACTTTTAAGATATTTTTCTCTATTATGAAAGTCTAATATTTTCTACATGTTCATAAGACCTAGAATTTTTTATGTTCTGTATGTCTTCTAAATTTTATTTACATTTTTTTTTTTCACTTAAGCAAGGTGAGAGTCCTTGACTTCCTTTTGTTTAGTCATGGTAGATGCTGTGTCATTTGCTGTGTTCATCTAAGTTGTGGATTATTGTTTTTAGCTTTAAAATAAGCATCCTTTTAATGAGTAAGCTATTTTCATTTGAATGACACTTTGTCTAGTACAAGGTAATTAACCCTGCATCTTTGTTTCCACTTCCCTGGCATGTCTTTGGCAATCTCTTTATTCTTAACCTTCTCTTTATCACTTTGAGTGTATCTCTTGTATAAAGCAGACAGTTCATTTTAGTTCAGTTGTTCAGTCATGTCTGACTCTTTGCCACCCCATGGACTGCAGTATGCCAGGCTTCCCTGTCCATCACCAACTCCCAGAGCTTGCTCAAAATCATGTCAATTGAGTTGGTGATGCCATCCAAACATCTCATCTTCTGTGGTCCCCTTCTCTTCTTGCATCCAATCTTCCCCAGCATCAGGGTCTTTTCCAATGAGTCAGCTCTTCGCATCAGGTGGCCAAAGTATTGGAGCTTCAGCTTTAGTATCAGTCTTTCCAATGAATATTCAGGACCGATTTCCCTTAGGATAGACTGGTTGGATCTCCTTGCCGTTCAAGGGACTCTCCAGAGTCTTCTCCAACACCACAGTTCAAAAGCATCAGACAGTTGCATGTTTTGTTTTGTTTTTTTCTCAACCAAATTGGAGATTTTTTTCTTAAAATGAGTGACTTGTACGTTTACTATGTCTGCAATGTGTAGTCTCAATTTTGTAATATAATTTTATCTTTTTGATTAAAGTATAGTTGATTTACAATGTTTGGTTAGCTTCAGGTATATAGCAAAGTGATTCAGATATGTGTATGTATCTATTATGTAGTATACATATATTGTTATTCAGATTATTTTCTATTATAGATTATTACAAGATATTGAATATAGTTACCAGTGCTAGTCAATAGGTCCTATTACATATTTAAAATATTATAGTTTGTATCATCTGCTAATCCCAAACTCCTAATTTATCCTTCCTGCACCTTCTGCTTTGGTAACCATGTTTGTTTCCTAAAGAAATCTCTTAAAATATATTTTTTAATTAATTGTTTCATGCTTTTAAAAATCTTTTTCAAGAGCTCAAATTTATTCACTTGTTTCCTTTTTTGTGTATCTTCTCTTTCAGGAATTTTCTGACACATTTACAATGTTATCTCATTTTCATTGCCATCATTATTTTTCTGCCTTCCCTTTTCTTTAATGCCCCTTACTAAATAATATTCTTATTGGTAAACCCCTGAGCACTTTGTAAGTCAGTCTTCATTACTGAGAAAACATTGTGATACTTCTTATTTATTTTATTTCTATAAAATCTCTTTTAGTTTTATATTTTTGTCTATTTGTTTAAATTTTAGAATATATGCCAATCTTAAAAAATATATATATATTTGCAGTATGATTGCTTTCAATGTTGTGATGGTTTCTGCCATACAACAACATGAAAAAAACATGGAACACTTCATGAATGTGTGTGTCACCCTCACGCAGAGACCATGCTAATCTTTTCTGTATAGCTCCGGTTTTAATATGTGTGCTGTATAAGAATACAAATAAGTATGTGTATTTTATTTTGAAATATATTATTACATTTTTCTTTTAACGCATCATTTTGAAGGGGAGATATCATCAGCTCATGTGTTTTCATTTTTATTTTCTGTTTTCTCATAATAGCATTGTATAAACTTATCTGTGTGTGTGTGTGTGTGTGTGTGTGTGTGTGGCATTATAGCAGTTGGCCATGTTCTCAGTTGAATGGCACTTTGTTCTTTGAGTAACAAATTATAACCTTTTCAATGCCTCAGTGTATATGTGTGTTTTTGGTTTTGTTTGTTTGTTCGTTTTCGTAGCGGCAAAGGTTTTGTGTCCTCTGACTTTTTGATTCCTCTTTCTTACAAAGGAAACATCTTTTTCTTTTTCTTTTTTTTTCATTTTTGCTACCTAATTTCTAAAGGTACTCTTACAGAAGTAATGGCTTTAGAAGTTACAACCTTGAATTGTGCTTAGCTTTAATATGCTTCCATATGATTAACATATCTACCATAATGCTTTTTGTTCCAGACTTTCTCTTTGGCGAAATGGCTTTAAAGTAATTTTTCCAATTTTTTCTACTGTCTTCCCTCTGCTCTCTCCTGTGCAATTTCCCCCAAAAACTATTCTTATTTGACACTGACTACAAAGGCTTGTCATAGAAATATGATAGAGAGCTCAGTCATATTTGCTTTTTTATAGAGTTCAATGTATTTTACTTCTATTTACTTAATGGTAATTTTAGTGTGGGCATTTTCTGTGTTCACGTTATGATGAGGAAATGTCTTTTGTGATTTAATTTTTTTCTTATTTTTCCTCTATTATTTAGAAGGTAAATGGTACAAATGGTTTTAGGCAACCATCCTTTTTCTTAGCTATGTGGAAGATCTTGGCACTGCTTTTTTATTCTCTAATCTTTCTCTTGGTCATGGTGCTTGAAATTATCCATGACTCTTGTTTTAGCCTGAGCAATCATCCCTGACATTATTTTATATAGTTTTATTATTCCAATCATATTATTTCATTTTAAAATATTTTGTAAATGGTGTTTTATAGTGAATTACAAGACATTTTCATGAAAAACAGTAGTTAAAATATACAAATAAAAGTATTTGAAAAAGTAAAATATATCTGAATGAACATGGTTTTTGATATGTTATTTAGTATATGTGTTCTACTAAAGTAGTAAAATATTATGAGTACATATTTGACTATTCTATATCTGAACATTTAAATAATTGTTAGCTAAAGATATCTCTCAGTGTATATTCACCTTAGTAAAATGGAATATTGTCTTCTCTTCAGGCTTTCAGAGTATTTACTATGTATTACATGTATGTTCTCATGTATAGCTAAAAAGAATTGACATGGTACATAAGTTGTGATTTTATTGAACAATCATTGCTTTATAAAGGACTTGCAAAAAAAAAGTACAAAATGATAAAAAGAGACTATTACAGTTTTTTCTAGTATATTTTTGCCTTGCTATCAATGACTGTGTTTGAATACATGATTTTATTTTATTTTTAAGGAAGAGGGAATTTACACAAGAAAAAGCCAATCTGTTCCAGTGGTTGAGAATTTCAGAAATATGTCGTTGGATGAATACTTCTTGAGTGAATTGGGATAGTAGCTTAGCAGTTTGGTGCCAAGTATTTAAAATAGATACTTGGAGAGAGAATGGATAAATATATATAGAAGAGAGCAGATAAAATGTTGAAGGGAGTTATAGCCCTGGTTTTAGAAGTGAAGGACCTGAGCAAGAATCACAGCTGGTAGCCACACAGCTCTGTCTGTATACCCACAGGACTGTCATGTTGAACGTTAGATTAGGTATGCACGTGAGTAAAGATTGTAACAAGATTAAAATAGGTGAAGACCTAAAATAAAATCACTTTCTAATTAAAAAGCAAAACAAAACACACACACTTCAAAATATGATAGATTCAAAAACAAGCCTACAGTATTTTGCTCCTTCTGAAGTGTTAGAGTCTGTCTCCCAATGCTTTGAAACTATGCTGGCCTTGAGATTTGCATTGACCGGAGTATATCGTAGAGATTATGTTGGCAGAGTTCCAGAGCTTAGGTTTACCGAGGCTTTATGGCTTCCACATCTGACTTCCATGGGATATTGTTCTAAAACTGACATGGAAAGAAGCTAGTCTTACTGTGGATTCAGAAATCCCTGGTGATGTGGAGTGGAACCAAGAAGGAAGCCACAGCTACAGTCACTGTCTTTCTACAGCTTATGAGTGGGGCCATCTCAGATGTTCTTGACCAGCTCTTCCTCTTGCTGACTGCAGCCACATGAATGAGTCTCAGTATGTTCAATAGCAGATCCAGCAGCCAGCCAACCCACAAGCTTTTAAGAAATACTCTACCATTCTTATTTTAAGAACCATTATTAAGGTAATCCATATATCAGCAATAGTGATTCATGCACAAAATTTAAGATATTCACAGAAAAATGGAGCACTAAAATTCAAGTAATATTCTCAAGATAGTCTTAAATTAGATACTTGTGTAGAGAATTAAATTATTTTAAATTAGATACTTGGGACTTACCTGGTGGCCCAGATGGTAAAGCGTCTGCCTACAATGCAGAAGACCAGGGTTCAATCCCTGGGTTGGGAAGATCCTCTAAAGAAGGAAATGGCAATCCACTCCAGTACTCTTGCCTGGAAAATCCCATGAACAGAGAAGCCTGGTAGTCTACAGTCCATGGGATCGCAAAGAGTCAGACACAATTAAGCAACTTCACTTTCTATAGACAATATGGTTGGATTAAATTACTTTTTAAGATTACTTCCAAATCTGTGATTCTCTCATATTGGGAAGAATAGCTACAAATCATAAGGATTACTTTATCTAAGTGTTAATATCAGCTGGAATTGAAAACACTAAGATTTTACCACCAGATAATAACTTTTGTTGCTCTCAAAGACCCGACTCATCAGAAGGAAGTCTGACTTAGTGATCTGAGTAGGGGTCAGTATGGAGACTGCCAACCTGTGAAGTAATCAAAACCGTGTGTTACTCATGTCAGACATTTTCTGCTAATACTGTTTCTTTGAGTGGAATTGTCTCTCTGGCATAAACTACAGCCTAAAATGCATTATCTCTTGATTTCCAGTTTAAGTTTCTTTAAGGTGAACATAAGTCTTGATTATTCTTGATACTTATAAAGCAAATTTAGTGGAAAATACATCTGAATTGTATTTACCTTCCCAAACTCTTAGTCTTTTCCTTCCACATTGTATATGTCAGAAAATTATCCAGCTTCTCAACTTTATAGATCATTTCTAAAAACTCAACTAAGTTTGCAAAGAATCAATATTCTCTTTCTTTTCACACTTATATTTAATGGTTTTACACTTAATGGAATTCTTATTTGAACTAAATACTACAGTAACAGTATGCTGATAAAATTATTTATTGGGAATGGATATGTATGTATGTAACAACCAAAATGTGAGTAGAAGTGTGGATTATAATAGAGAGCAGTGTTTGCTTTGGCAGCACATATACTATAATGGAGAGTATTCTAATTCCCATCAGTGTTTTTACTTTATATTTTCAGCTAGTAGTTTAAAGAGTGAATTTAATATTCAGTTAATAGGGCAAAAACATTTAAGTGGAGGCCAGGTAAGAAATTTATTATATTTTGCAAAATAGAATAAGGAAAAATTTTAAATATAATGTTAATACATACAAAGATACAATGTTAAGAACTAAAAGATTGGAGAGGGAATTTACTTAGTGTAAATTATATATTAAGAAGACTCTTATATTGACTTAAAGTATAAGAAATTTTAAGAGCTGACTCTAACTCAATAAAAACTTGAACACACACACATCACAGATTGTAACAAACTTCCATTTAATATATAGTAATAAGACACTGAAAGATAAAACCATTAGCTGCATTGCTCTATTTCCTAAACTTTGGAACTCTAAAGTTCTGTTATTTTATCCACAGTTTTTGTTATCTTACACCCTTAAATATATTACCAGAAGATTCCTTAAAAAGAGGATTTTATTTTAATTATAGCTACAATTTAGAGATTAGGTAAAATGTGAAATCTGTACTAATTATACTGTCTATGATTAAAAGGAAATATAAAAAAATTCAATAATCCACCTAAATAGTGTAGAAATATAAAAGTTAACTGACATGATGATGGGTGTAGGAAGATATCTAAGAGCTAAGGAATGAAAGAGAGAGAATAAAGTTAAAGGCAAAGTAGCAAACAGCATTAAAACTTATCACTAATGTATTGTTACTAAAGATTCTCCTTTGAGAAGAAATAGAACTTTTATTAACAGCTAGATATCTAAAGTTTGAAAGGTATGAAGAAATGTACTGAAGGGACTAGCTTGTCTCTGGTCCAATCATTTTAGAAAAGGGAGCTTTATAATCTGAAATATACTTTGCATGTCTAATTTGAGCAATTATTTGATACAAATGATGTGATTACAATTTTCAATAAACTGTAATATGATACCTGAATGCAGGATCATATGCATTCATGCACCCAAAATGTAACCAAAGTGTTTTAAATATCTGAATAAGTCAGAGGTAGGCTGACTCATTTTGTGAGAAGAGAATTCCACATGATTCATTTCTTCAGAAAACAATTATTAAAAATTATATAGCTTCTTGATTATGATACTCCCTCACTTATATGTCACCAAAATGTATATTATTTGTATTCATTTTAATATAAGAACAAACTCAAAGAACAGGAACCTGACAAATTCAGGTAACAAAAAAGTGAAGCATAAGCAAAATGTTATCCTCAAAGGAATGACAGAAATTAGTTTACCTGGAATACCATAGAGTGCAGATAAAGAACTTAAAAAATAAATTAATGAAATTTCTATACAGAAAAAAGAATTGCAAAGATCTGAATGAAAATTACAGAACTAAAAACATAGGAACAGTGCTCTAAAATTGAACCAGTGATGTTTTATTAAAAAAAAAAAATTATTGAAAAAGATGACTTTGTGAAGATGTCACCCCAGGTGGTGCTAGTGGTAAAGAGTCTGCCTGCCAATGTGGGAGCCATAAGTGACATGGGTTCGATCCCTGGAATGGGAAGATCCCCTGGAAATGGAAATGGAAGTCCACTCCAGTATTATTGCCTGGAAAAGCCCATGGACAGAGGAGCCTGGTGGGCTTCAGTCCATGCGGCCACAAAAGAGTAGGTCACAACTTAAGAACTAAAAAGCAACAAAACTTATTTAGAAGTCAAATTTTACCATGTTTAAATTCAATTAAAACACTTTAGTGAATGAAACAGAAGATAATGTCATCAAAGCATCCAAAATATAGACCGTTAATCAATCTGTTTGAAATATTGATAATTACATGTTCCGATGCTGTTCTCTCAAAACATTCCACCCTCGCCTTCTCCCACAGAGTCCAAAAGATATATTATCTAGGGTGAAACAGATCACCAGCCCAAGTGGGATGCATGAGACAAGTGCTCGGGCCTGGTGCACTGGGAAGACCCAGAGGGATGGGGTGGAGAGGGAGGTGGGAGGGGGGATCGGGATGGGGAACACATGTAAATCCATGGCTGATTCATGTCAATGTATGGCAAAAACCACTACAATATTGTAAAGTAATTAGCCTCCAATGAATAAAAATAAATTTAAGAAAAAAGAAATATTGATAATTAAATTTTAACAATGAAAATAACTCATAATTTTAATCTCCCTTGGTATCTGACACTAACATATGCTGTCAATCCTTTCTAACAAATCACTCCTCTTTTTGTTGTTTACCTTACTTAGTTCCGTGACTTGACCCGGTTATTCAACCTTTGGTATATAACATTTCTATTCTTCCTCATGCTCCTCAAATCATTTCTTTTCTCTTAACTGGTTTAAATTGCTCTGTTCATCTTAACAATTACCCAGTCAATAGCTTCTTGGCCTCTTACTTCAAGCATCTTACTTAACTGGCAAAAATCTAAGCTTATTAAATAGATTACTCTTCTTAATCCAGTTCTAGAGAAAAATTGATATCTTCTAGAAATTTATGCTTATATATAGAGAGATCTAAGTAGACTAAGAAATTAAAAGTTTGGGCATTTTTCTAGTTCCTAGATTCTTTACTCCTTTATCTGACTCTTGAGCAATACCTTATTCTCCTTCAGCCTCCAATATATATCCTCCCTGATTCCTCTCAAGTACTTGCCTTTATTCTTGATTCACTAAAAAAGTAAAAACAATAGAACATGAAATAGTAGAAATAACCATTATTCCTTTATTCTCATCATTTTAAGTCTGTCAACATACCTGTACCTGCTATCCATCTATTTTGTCTTCTGTTAAAGCAATGAATATTCCTTATTTTAACCTAAACCTATTTCTCAATGTTGCCCTGTTTTCTGTGTTATTCCCGTAAGCTTATTCAGCACAGAATCAGTCACATTTAAAACATTTTTTGAAACCACTTCCTCCTCCAACATCTGTACTCTATTCAACTTAGTACTAAAACCCTTCGAAATGATAGCATTGACCAATGATTGTTCTCTCCATTTTCTTTATTCTCATTCTTTTTATCAGTGTATGCCCATCAGGGTTTCACTCCACTGTGCTATCACAGAGCTCTTGTCAATGTCACTAATGACCTTCAGAAGGTAAATTTATTATAAGCCCTTAGTTTCTTGGCAGAATTTGATACTATTGACATAACTTAAGAAAAAAAAAAAAACTCTTCTTTTTTTTTTAAATGCTGAGATGGTTACTCAATCTCCTTCAACTTCCTTTGTCTCTTTTTCTCACATATATGTCCTTATTCATAGTCAAACCTTTCTAAACTGTTACGTTCCATGACCCAATACTTTGTTCTCCTTTGTATCTAGATACCCTCTCTAAATGATATCATTTGGCTTTGTAGCATTCAATTAACTCTCTGTATAAATGAATCTTGAATTTTTAAGTCCAGCTCAGACTTCTCCCCTGAACTCATAATGCATATGTTGGATTGGACAAAAATTTATTTGGATTTTTCATGTTATGGAAAAACCAGAATGAACTTTTGGCCAGCTCAATATTGAAACCTCTACTCAACATTTTACATAGAGTTTGTATTAGTTAGAATAAAGGCCAAACTTTTACATAAGGATACCTTAAAATGCACTTCTGTAAGTATATAAAAGTTTATTGTTGCCCACATTGCAGTCTAAAGATGAACAATGGACAGTGACCCAAAAGGTCAAATAGGGACCTTTTTCCTTCAGAATCATCTGGTGTGTCATCACCATATGCACAGTCAAACCTGTGGTTCTGCCCTGTGTAACTTTCAGCATACATGTTATAAAAAAGGGAATGACTTTAAGGAGCAAGAGAATTTGAAAACAGACAAAAAATCTACTTCTGCTTCACTGGCTATGCTAAAGCCTTTGACTGTGTGGATCCTAAGAAACTGGAAAATTCTTAAAGAGATACAATATAAGACCACCATATCTGCCTCCTGAGAAACATGTATGCAGGTCAAGAAGCAACAGCTAGAACTGGACGTGGAACAACAGAATGGTTCCAAATTGGGAAAGGAGTACATCAAGGCTGTATATTGTCAATTGTCACACACTTATTTAACTTATATGCAGAATACATCATGTGAAATGCTAGGATGTATGAAGCACAAGCTGGAATCAAGATTTCCAGGAGAAATATCATCAGCCTCAGATTTGCAGATGATATGATTTTAATGACAGAAAGCTAAAAGGAACTAAAGATCCCATTAATGAAGGTGAAAGAAGAGAGTGAAAAAGCTGGCTTAAAACTCAACATTCAAAAAACTAAGATCATGCCATGCAATCCCATCACTTCATGGCAAATAGATGGGGTAAAAGTGGAAACAGTAACAGACTTTATTTTCTTTCCCTCCAAAATCACTGTGGATGGTGACTGCAGCCATGAAATTAAGACACTCTCCTTGGAAATAAATCCATGACAAGCCTAGACAGCATATTAAGAAGCAAAGACATCACTCTGCTGGCAAAGGTCTATATAGTCAAAGCTATGTTTTTATCAGTAGTCATGTATGGATGTGAGAGTTGGACTGTAAAGAAAGCTGAGTGCCAAAGAATTGATGCTTTCAAGTTGTGGTGCTGGAGAAGACCCTTGAAAGCCATTGAGAGGCAAGGAGACCAAACCAGTCAATCCTAAAGGTGGTCAACCCTGAGTATTCATTGGAAGGACTGATACTGAAGCTGAAGCTCCATTACTCTGGCCACCTGATTTAGAGAGCCAACTTTCTGGAAAAGACACTGATCAGGGGAAGATTGAGGGCAAAAGGAAAAGATTGAGGGCAAAAGGAAAAGGAGGCAACAGAGGATTAGGTGGTTGGATGGCATCACCGACTTAATGGACATGAGTTTGAGTGAATTCCAGGAGATGGCTAAGGGCAAAGAATCCTGGCATGCTGCAGTTCATGGGGTTGCAGAGTCAGACTTGAGTTAGTGACTGAACAACAATGAGAATGTTTGTGTCTTAATAAACAGGTTAGAAGTCATATAAACCATTTCTTCATACATTTTTTTTTTTTAGTTATATAACATCACATATATTGAGAAGAGATTGGGAAATTGGCTAAAATATGTGTTTCAGGAATTCTGCTACCTAATAATGAAAAAAAGTGACAGTGTTAGTCCCCCCTCACCTTAACTGATCTTTTGCTACCCCATGGGTAGCCCACAAGGCTCCTCTGTTCATGGAATTTTCCTGGCAAGAATACTGGAGTGAGTTGCTATTTTCTGCTCCAAGGGATATTCCTGATCCAGGGATCAAACCTGGGTTTCCTACATTGCAGGCAGATTCTTTACCATTTGAGCCATCAGCAATAGTATCAGTTAAATTGAATAAAAACTCCCAATGACAACAGATGAAAAAGATTTTTAAAATATCTTAAAAAAGGAATAAAAAAGTTAACAAGACAGTAAAGAATATGACAACAGGTTTTAGGAAAAATATATAGGCTCACAAAGGTGAATTTGTAGCATTGAGTCTGTATTTCTTATACAGACATCTTAAAATTCTAGAATAAGGTGACCAGAAGCTAAGAAGCTGTTTGAAACTTTTGAGAGTCTTGTAAGAATAAGAGTAATGCAATTAACTGGAGCCCAGTAATTGCAAATGTGGCAAATTATGAAAGTCTCCATGTCTACTAGAGAACTTAAGAGTTAGAAACCATATCAGGGGAAAAAGCAAAAGTAGACAAGTTCATGGAGAGATTGATACATCTTTTCAGTTAACTTCAATCCTGAAACTGCTTTCAGGTGATGTTGAATGCCAGTGCTTAAGGAGCTTTCAATATAAAAATATAAATTCTCAAAATAAAAACATCATAAAACCTCAGATTTTATCTATAAATTTAGCATCATGTCTGATAAGAATCAAATCTGGTCCAAGAAGCAAAAGATCATATGAATAAAAAGCAGAGAGATTTTACAGATAAAAAGAGATTCAGAGACAGAGGCTTTAGTAAATACTATTAATATGTCCAAGGATATAAAAGCCCAAGAAAGTTGATAGAGAACTAAAATCTATGAAAGAGTAAATCAAAATTATGGAACTGAAGAAATAAGAATTCCGTGAACATGTTTGATAGCCAGTTAAAGCTAACAGAAGATAATACTGGTAAACCAGAAAACAATCAGAAGGGAATAATCATAAAATCTTGAAACACAAAAAAATGAAAAATATAAATTGGAATATGGTTAGTGGAAAATATTTGAATCACAGACTCAGAGGATATGTGAACTAAAAGAAATATAAGAGAATAAAACTGTTAAAAAAGATATTATTTGAGAATTGTTTTAGAAAATATGAAAAACATAGTCATAAATTCATACATAATAAGGAAATTAAGAAAATAAAGTCAGAACTAGAAAATCACCTGAATAAAGAATAAAGCAAAAATAGCCTATATCATGTTTATTTTCAAAAATTATACATGAAGGAAGGATAGACCGGAATTGAGATTAAATAAGGACAAATTGGAAATGCTGAGGGCAAACTGGAACTCACCCTGGTCTCCTACCACACCAAATTTCCAACTTTGACAATATCAATATCAGGAGATATTGATAACCTTCATCATGGAGCTAAAAGTTCACTGGGCTAAAAAGTAAGACTTGTTCTATGCCATAGTGCTCATTTTCACCTGGGGTTAACATCCAAATATAGAGATGGCATTAACTATTGCTCAGTTTTGAATTCATATATACCATTTATATTTTCTCTAATATTACTTAACCCAGATTCATCCTCTTCCTTTTTTCACACTAAGTTTGACTATCAAAGCATTCCTGGTTTTTAGTAAAATTTATTGAAGATGAGTGCCAAAGATTTTATGCCTTATAACTGTGATATTGGAGAAGACTCTTCAGAGTCCCTTGGAAAGCAAAGAGATCAAAGCAGCCAGTCCTAAAAGAAGTCAACCCTGAATGTTCATTGGAAGGACTTATGCTGAAGTTGAAGCTCCAATACTTTGGTCACCTGACGTGAAGAGCCAGCACATTGGAAAAGACCCTGATGCTGGGAAAGATTGAGGGAAAGAGTAGAAGAGGGCAACAGAGATGAGATAGTTGAATGGCATAACTGACTCAATGGACTTGAATTTGAGCAAACTCTGGGAGATAGTGAAGGACAGGGAAACCTGGTGTGATGCAGTCCATGGGGTTGCAAAGAGTTGGACTTGACTTAGCTACTGAACAACAAACAGCAAATTGAAGATGAGAACAATATATTGAGAGTAAATATGTGGAAGAGATAGATTTAGAGACATAAGCTCTTACACAATTTTAAAATAATGAGATTAAATGATACAACCTACCTGGAAACCATTGTTAGCAAATTAATGTAAGTTAGAAAACAAAAGGAATAGGGATCAAACCCAGGTCTCCTGTACTGTAGGCAGATTCTTTAAAGTTGAAATAGGATTGAGAAATCTACAGCTCAGTATATACTGTGATAAAAATACTAGTAAACATGAAGTTATTTTGACTGATGTATTGAACTAAACTACACATAAAGAGTGATAAACAGGTATGAAAAAGTAGAATTAATTTAAAATCTACCCTGACATCAGTCAAACCCCAAACTCTTCTCTCTCTTCTACACATAGTACAACTATATATTTTTCTCCAAGCTAAAACATTTTAAAAAATTCATTTGTGCATGAGAAAAGCCTACACTGGGCTGAAAACCAGGGGCTCCCTACTGTTAAGAATAATTTCCTATCTCATTACTTGAAAGAGATTTCAGAACAGGGTTAAGGCAAGAGTGAGGCAATGAAGCACCTAAGGTGCAAAATTTAATAAGATAATCACTCTCAGGTTCACACAAGTGCAACTTTCTTGTGATTAATATTTACATGTTACTTTTTAGTTCCTTTTATTTACATGCCACATGCTTGAGTTTTGTGTATTCACTATTACTGTCTCTCCTTTTTAATTGGAGTATTTAGTATATAATTAGTTACTGATGATTGGATTTAATTTACAATTGCTCTTTTATGTCTTTTTTTATTGTCCTTTCCCTCCTTCTTTTGACTAATAGAATATTTTAAAATATCTGATATATAGTCATATATTGTTAAAAATCAGACAGGCATTTTCTGGGTACTTAGCAAGGGAAATATCAACAAAATATGGTCTCTACAATTGTGAAGTTTTCAACAATATCATCAGTGTAATTCATCTAGTGGTATGCCAAGAGAGGAGGCATGTTTGCATGGAAGGAGTGAAAGGTAAGAAAAGCAAAACATCACCAAGAACAACAAAAAACATTACAGAGGGATGTCTGAAGGTGATCGTAGATGGCCTCAGGCTGCAGTGGTTTGGAGTGGGGCTTGGATTACCAGCTAGAGATTGGGCTGGATTGAGGCGGTGAAAGCACCAGATCCTAGCTACAAGACCAGGGGTCAGTGACAAGGGCCTCAGCTTTGCATAAAAGAATTCCCACAAAGATGGAAAGTAGTGAAATAAATTAAGTACTTATTAAAAGGAAAAAAGAGTACAATACCTGTGGGTAGACACACGGGCAGATTTAGAGAGAGAGTTGCACCCTTGTAGCAGTTTGAATTACTTTTATGGAGTATTTCTTATGGGCTTCCTTTGGCCAGTCATTCTGAATTGCCTGGTACACAGTCCATATTTGGTATATCTCAGGTTAGAAACGGCTTTCCTGTTAACTCAGCTGGTAAAGAATCTGCCTGCAATGTGAGAGAGCTGAGTTCAATTCCTGGGTTGGGAAGATCCCCTGGAGGAGGGCATGGCAACCCACTCCAGCATTCTTGTCTAGAGAATCTTCATGGACAGAGGAACCTGGCAGACTATACTCCATGGAGTTGAAAAGAGTCGGCCATGACTGACTAAACACAGCACAGGTTAAAAAGCAGAGACATTACTTTGCTGACAAAGGTCTGGATAGTCAAAGCTATGTTTTTTTCCAGTACTCCTCTATGGATCTGAGAGTTGGACCATAAAGAAGGCTGAGCACAGAAGAATTGATGCTTTTGAGCTGTGGTGTAGGAGAAAACTCTTGAAAGTCCCCTCTAATGCAGAGAGATCAAACCTGTCAATCCTAAAGGAAATCAACCCTGAATAGTCATTGGAAGGATTGATGCTGAAGCTGAAGTTCCAAGACTTAAGCCACCTGATCCAAAGAGCCAACTCATTGGAAAAGACCCTGATGCTGGGAAAGATTGAAGTCGGGAGGAGAAGGGAATGACGGAAGATGAGAGGTTGAATGGCATCATTGACTCAATGGACATGAATTTGAGCAAGCTTTGGGAGATGGTGAAGGACAGGGAAGCCTGGTGTGCTGCAGTCCAAGGGGTCGCAAAGAGTCAGACATGACTGAGCGACTGAACATTAACAAATATTCTTCCCATGTGTGCATGTGCATCTCTTAGCCAAGATGGATTAATCAAAAAAGCTTCTGGGTAGACCACTCTTTGGCATAACTTCCCCTTAGCCTCCAAGGAGCCTTTCTGCACATGTGTGGTGGGGTAGTTATCCTGACTTCAGAATGAGAAATATGTGCTCTGAAAAGAGTCCATCTTCCTCACCTTAATTGCCCTGCTCTTGTTTGTTGTCTTGGAGTTTTGGTCAATAGAGAATGAATCTGCAATTGCTTTACCCTGGAGGGGAGCCCATCTGCCTCCTGCCTCAAAGGGAATCTTGAAGGTTGAATGAAAATAGTTAGAAAAATGTTCCCTAACAACCAACATGAATAAGCATTGTTCATTTTTTGGCCTTTATGCTTTCAGAGGATGTTTATTCTGAATTAGATTGAGTGGCTTTATATTTTCTGATCTCAAGCACATGATTCTTGCACCTTTTAATTTATCATTTGGTCAATTTCTTATGCTTTCTACTTATTAAATTTAAATCCATCATTCTTTTTCTTTTTATTATTTTTGGAATTTTGTGCCCATTTGGACTTATTTTTTTATAGTTTTATTGACAGCAAAATTGAGCAGAAGATACAGGGCTTTTCCAAGTGCCCTATGCCTCCACATATGCATAACTTCCTGCATGATCAACAGCCTCCACCAGAGTGGTACATTTCTTACAATTCATGAAGCTATAGCAGCATATCATAATCATCCCAGGTTCATAGTTTACATCAGTATTCATTAACTGTATTGTACATTCTATAGGTTTGGACAGATTTATAATATGTATCCACCATTATAATAGCATATGGAGTGATTTCCTTACTCTCATTTAGAAATCTATATTTGGCAATTATCAATGCTTTGTTCTCAATTTATACCCTTTGTACTCGCATTCCTTCTTCCTAAAATATTCTTTTCCTAGATCCAGACATTAAGGTCTCAGTTCAAATACAAATATAAGTTGTGAATTTAAATATTCTTTAAGCCAGTCACGTTTTGTTCAAATTACCTTCCATGCATATATTACTATTCAATAGCCTTGTCTTCGGTTTGTGTCTTTACTATCTCTGTAACCCCCCCTCCAAGCGCATGCACACTCACACACACACACACACACACACACACACACACACACACGAGCTTCATAATAGCAAATACATTGCATGAATTGTTCATTGTACCTACTCAGACCTTAGATCCCTGAGGCTCCCCAAGATCTGAAAGAATGCTCCTATTCAATTATATATATTGAGTTCAAAAACTTGACTTAAATTTTCTGAACTTTATCCATTGGGAATCAGTCTAAAAATTAAAATTTGGCTTGCATTTGCTGAGTTCCAAACCAAATTTTCAATAATTTTTTATGTAAATACAATTATTATATTAATATTTTCTAAGTGTTTATGCTATACATGATGCTGTCCCTGAGTTCTAGGAAGCATATATAGTACATCCTAGTCTTACATCTACATAACCGCTTTTGAAAAAGTTTACATTATAATGACATTTTAAAAACAAAGCAGAATTATTTGAGTATATTTGTATATAAGAAAATACTTATCAGGAACAGTATAACATACTACTTCACAGTTCCACACAAATGTTGTTTCCTGTCATTATAATATATTTACATGAATTTTAGCTTCATAAAGATTACAATGATGCAGAGAGATTGTCACAGGACATTTTGGAGGGATTTACCCTCATCATCACTGGGAAGATACTGCATAGGTTAAAACACAAGGAACCAAAGTACTCCTTAATAGAATTTCTTAAAATGTATTTTTGGAAAGTTAAGAAAGATTAACAAAAAATATAATTAAGTTATGTAGGTTTGTGGACTACCATTAAAACACACACACACACACACACACACAATTTTTCTCACTGGGCAGGTAATTTTGTATTTCTCATAACTTAAATACAAGATCACTTCTAAAGCCCCAAACATTTCCATTGCAAGACTAAAGAGATGTTTCTAATGGCACATTAATTAGAAAGTATTCGCCTAACTTAAACTTGAAAGTAAAATATATTTCTTCAGAGAACACAAATTTTAAAAGTATATAGTTTTCTCATTCATGACTATGAAGCACTGAAACCAATATAGACCTGTTTAATAAAATATTTTATGTTTCCCAAAATCAACTTGAAAAAAAAAATGAGAAATTCAAGAATATCTCCATGTTTCAATTTAAAAATTTGAGTACACACTTTTAAAGATTTATCTAAGATATAAATCTTATTCCACAATCACAGTTCTAACTAACTGCCCAGATATTAAATGCTGCTTATATTTGTAATAACTAAAAACTATAAATAAACAATCTTATCAACTATTGAATGGATGAACCAATTATTTTAAACATCCATATACTGAAATGATACTCAGCAAGGAAAAGAAACAGACAAGTGATATAGGCTACAATATACATGAATATCAGCTCCTTTGTACCCTTGATAGAAACCATATACAATAGGATCCATACTAGATGACTGCATTTAAATCTATCTCTAGAAAATGAAATTATTATCTGTAGCAATACAAAGCAGATCAGACAAGCTTGGCCCTGAGATTTGGGAGTAGGAATTGATTGGAATTGGGCATGAGAAAACTTTTGCAGGTAACAGAAATATACAGAATCTTTTCTTGAGAGTGCAATTATATGGACATATGCATTTTTCAGAACTAACTCAACTCTAAAATTAAAATTGTACTTTTTATTGTATATAAATCAAAAAGTTGATTTAAAAAGCATAATAACATACTATACACAAACCAAAATAGCTAGTTAGATAGGATTAAAATACCAAACAAATGAGATTCCTGGAGATTAATGATGAGAGTATAAGCTGTGTAGTACAGTCACTGCAGAACTATCTGACTGTGTCTAAAGAAGCTGACTGACTATGACTTAAAATTTATATTCCTAAAAAATATTGTTAATATATTCACCAAAGGACATGAAAAAGGATGCTTATTACACCTATAATTTGCCAAAATCTAGATACATAGATCAAATCTACATGAACTTTGACTACATAAATGCATTGTGATATAGTCAATGAAATTTAATATCATATTACAGTTAGAATAAATGAACTACAACACAACCCAACAGAGTATAAGAATATCACAAACATTAGGGACTAATAAAAGTCAGAAACAAGGCAGTAAATAGCATATATTCAACTTATATAAAGCTTAGAAGTAGTTTAAATTATCGTTAAGCACAGTAGAGAGCTAGTAGGGAGCTAGTAACTAAAGGCAGTCACAGGAGCAGTTTGTAGTTTTTGAGTGGAATTAAATAGCACATTCATTTTGTGATTATTCATAGAGATATGTATTTACTAACTATACACTTTGAGTATGTTATACTTAATACTTCAATAAAAGTTTACATAAAACAGTTAACAGTGCTTCAAATATTCAAAGCAAAGTAAGTCACTTTATACCACTTAGATTAGAAAGATGATCTAATATTCCTGCTAAGTCCACATTTTAGTGGACTTTATTTTTCAAAGTGTTTGTAGAAAAAAAGTATTTGTAGAAAAAAGTGAGTAAATCTCATTCCAGAAAATCATTTCATTTTTTATTATTTGGGGACATGCTAAGTTAAACTTATATTTGTTTATTTACTGCAGAATTTTAAAAGGTTTAACTTTAATATCCATAGGCTTCCCATGTGGTGCAGCAGTAAAAAATCTGCCTTCCAATGCAGGAGACACAAGAGAAATGGGTTCTATCCCTGAGTCGGGAAGATGCCCTGGAGTAGGAAATGACAGCCTGCTCCAATATTCTTTCCTGGAAAATTCTTTGGACAGAGGATGCTGGTGGGTTACATTCCATGGGGTTGCAGAGAGCTGGACATGACTGAGTGAGTAAGCACTGAACATGTTAAGATATTAAATATGAAATGCATTTATTCATGAAAAATATTATTTTGTAAAGAAAGCTTAAATTAGTATAAGTATACACTATAGATTGCTGTTTTAATATCTTTTCCTGTATCTGATGTTAAATTATTTAAATAGATATAACTGAAATTGATTTAAAATTTAGTCTATCACATCATTCTCCAATTACAATGACAAATTTTGTTTTATTATTATTATTGATAATAATAAGAGCTAAATAGCCTTTTATGTACTTTTTTTGCATTAACTGTCAGAAAACTCTATGTTAAATAAATCACAGATCATTAAAATTTTTAAAAAGGCTTAAGGAAAACAAGCATTTTTCTAACTGTTTGCTATTGAAAATATTTGATATTTTAAATAGAAAAGTTGTACCATGATCAGTTTCTTGGAATTTTACTCTTGTGCTAAATACTAACTGTATCTGAAGGAGTATTTTTGAAGTATAGCTTATTTATAATGTTGTATTAGGACCTGCCATGCAGCAAAGTGAATTAGTTACACATACACATGTATCTCCTCTCTTTCAGTTTATTTTCCCATATGCATACAGAGTATTGAGTAGAGTGCCCTAGGCTGTACAGTGGGTCCTTATTAGTTATCTGTTTTATATATAGTATGTGTACATGTCAATCCCAATCTCCCAGTTTATCCCTACCTCCCCTTTCCCACTGGGTAAATGGGTAAGTTTTTTTTTTTTTTCTTTTCCTACATCTGTGACTATTTCTGTTTTGTAAAGAAATTCATTTGTTCCATTTTTATTGCTGTCACAGTTAAGTGATATCATGTGATATTTGTCATTCTCTTTCTGACTTACTTCACTTAGTATGAGACAATCTCCGGGTCCATTCATGTTGCTGCAAATGGCATCAGTTCCTTCTTCTTTTATGGGTGAGTAATAAATGAGTTTTAACCTTAAATTTCCCCAGTAACTTGTTTCTAATGTAACACAGAAAATGATGCTTCTGGCAAAGGAAGGTGGTTATATTTCTGTTGGTTATAATACTGAACAATTCTAATTAAAATATTCTCTTTTTAGATCTGGTTTCCTTGGTGTGTATGCCCAGAAGTGGGATTGCTGGGTCATATGGCAGTTCTATTTCCAGCTTTTTAAGAAATCTCCACACTGTTTTCCATAGTGGCTGTACTAATTTGCATTCCCACCAACAGTGTAAGAGGGTTCCCTTTTCTCCACACCCTCTCCAGCATTTATTGCTTGTAGACTTTTGGATAGCAGCCATCCTGACTGGCGTGTAATGGTACCTCATTGTGGTTTTGATTTGCATTTCTCTGATAATGAGTGATGTTGAGCATCTGTTTATAATAGCCAGGACATGGAAGCAACCCAGATGCCCATCAGCAGACGAATGGATGAGGAAGCTGTGGTACATATACACCATGGAATACTACTCAGCCATTAAAAAGAATTCATTTGAATCAGTTCTAATGAGATGGATGAAACTGGAGCCCATTATACAGAGCGAAGTAAGCCAGAAAGATAAAGACCATTACAGTATACTAACACATATATATGGACTTTAGAAAGATGGTAACGATAACTCTATATGCAAAACAGAAAAAGCGACTCAGATGTATGTAACAGACTTGTGGACTCTGGGAGAAGGAGAGGGTGGGATGTTTCAGGAGAACAGCATTGAAACATGTATATTATCTAGGGTGAAACGGATAACCAGCTCAGGTTGGGTGCATGAGACAAGTGCTCGGGCCTGGTGCACTGGGAAGACCCAGAGGGATCGGGTGGAGAGGGAGGTGGGAGGGGGGACTGGGATGGGGAATACATGTAAATCCATGGCTAATTCATATCAATGTATAACAAAAACTACTGTAATGATGTAAAGTAATTAGCCTCCAACTAATAAAAATTTAAAAAAAAAAATATTCTCTTTTTAAATAAAAAATTTTATTGAAGGATAATTGCTTTACAGAATTTTGTTGTTTTCTGTCAAATCTCAACATGAATCAGCCATAGGTACACATATATCCCCTCCCTTTTGAACCTCTCTCCCATCTCCCTCCCCATCCCACCTCTCTGGTTTGATACAGAGGCCCTGTTTGAGTTTCCTGAGACATACAGCAAATTCCCGTTGGCAATCTATTTTACATATGGTGATGTAAGTTTCCATGTTATTTTGTCCATACATCTCACCGTCTCCTCCCCTCTCCCAATAACGACAAATCTAGTCTCTATGTCTGGTTCTCCATTGCTACTGCTACTGCTGCTAAGTCACTTCAGCCGTGTCCGACTCTGTGCAATCCCATCCCTGGGATTCTCCAGGCAAGAACACTGGCGTGGGTTGTCATTTCTTTCTCCAATGCATAAAAGTGAAAAGTGAAGTGAAGTCGTTCAGTCATGTCCGACTCTTCGCGACTCCATGGACTGCAGCCTACCAGGCTCCTCCATCCATGGGATTTTTCAGGCAAGAGTACTGGAGTGGGGTGCCATTGCCTTCTCCGATGCTGCCCTATAATTAAATTCTTCAGTACCATTTTTCTAGATTCCACATAGATGCATTAGAATACGACATTTAGCTTTAGCTTTCTGGCATACTTCATTCTGTATAACAGATTCTAGGTTCATCCACTTCTTTAGAACTGACTCAAAGGCATTCCATTTTATGGCTGAGTAATATTCCATTCTGCATATATACCATATTTCTTTATCCACTCATCTGTTGATGGACATCTAGGTTGCTTCCATGTTCTACCTAGTGTAAGTAATCATTGCAATGAACAATGGGATACGTGTGTCTTTTTCAAATTTGGTTTCCTCAGGGTATATGCCTAGGAGGGGGATTGCTGGGTCATATGGTGGTTTTATTCCTAGTTTTTTAAGGAATATCCATTCTGTCTTCCATTGTGGCTGTATCAATTTATATTCCCACCAACAGTGCAAGAGTGTTCCCTTTTCTCCACAGGCTCTCCAGCATTTATAGTTTGTAGACTTTTTGATGATGGCCATTCTGACTGGTGTGAAGTGATACCTCATTGTAGTTTTTATTTGCATTTCTCTAATAATGAGCAATGTTGAGCATCTTTTCATGTGTTTTTTAGCCATCTGTATATCTTCTTTGGAGAAATGTCTGTTAAGGTCTTTTCCCCACTTTTTGATTGCGTGGTTTGTTTTTCTGGCATTGAGTTGTATGAGCTACTTGTATATTTTGGAAATTAATCCTTTGTCAGCTGTTTCATTTGCTATTATTTTCTCTCATTCTGAGGATTGTCTTTTCACCTTGCATATAATTTCCTTTGTTGTGCAAAAGCTTTTAAGTTTAATCAGGTCCCACTTGTTTATTTTTGTTTTTATTTCCATTACTCTAGGAGGTGGGTCATAGAGGCTCTTGCTTTGATTTATGTCATTGTGTGTTCTGCCTATGTTTTCCTCTAAGAGTTTTATAGTTTCTGGCCTTCCATTTAGGCCAGATAAACTCCATTTTGAGTTTATGTTTGTGTATGGTGTTAGGAAGTGTTCTAATTTCATTCTTTTACATGTAGATGTCCAGTTTTCCCAACACCCTTTATTGAAGAGGCTGTCTTTGCCCCACTGTATATTCTTGCCTCCTTTGTCAAAT
Source organism: Odocoileus virginianus (assembly GCF_023699985.2). Taxonomy (NCBI): domain Eukaryota; kingdom Metazoa; phylum Chordata; class Mammalia; order Artiodactyla; family Cervidae; genus Odocoileus; species Odocoileus virginianus. The sequence goes on from NC_069698.1 coordinate 23,267,374, forward strand.
ATATGGTGCCCAAAGGTGCATAGGTTTATTTCTGGGCTTTATATCTTGTTCCATTAGTCTATGTTTCTGTTTATGTGCCAGTACCATACTATCTTGTTGACTGTAGCTTGTAGTATAATCTGATGTCAGGAAGGTTGGTTCCTCCAGCTCCATTCTTCTTTGTCAAGACTGCTTTGGCTGTTCAAGGTCTTTTGTGTTTCCATATGAATTGTGAAATTTTTTGTTCTACTTTGAAAAATGTCAATGGTAATTTGATAGGGATTGCATTGAATCTGTAGATTGCATTTGATAGTATAGTCATTTTCACAATATTGATTCTTCCTACCCTGGAACATGGAATATCTCTCCATCTCTATGTCATCTTTGATTTCTTTCAGTAGTGTCTTATAATTTTCTGTGTACAGTTCTTTTGTCTCCTTAGGTAAGTTTATTCCTAGATATTTAATTCTTTTTGTTGCAATGGTGAATGGGATTAATTCCTTAATTTCTCTTTCTGATTTTTTATTGTTAGTATATAGATATGCAAGTGATTTCTGTGTATTGATTTTGTATCCTGCAACTTTGATAAATTCACTGATTAGTTTTAGTAATTTTCTGATGCTATTTTTAGGGTTTTCTATTTATGTACAGTATCATGTCATCTGCAAACAGTGAGAGCTTTACTTCTTCTTTTCTGATTTGGATTCCTTTTATTTCTTTTTCTTCTCTGATTGCTGTAGCTAGGACTTCCAGAACTATGTTGAATAATAGTAGAGAAAGTGGACGCCCTTGTCTTATTCCTGACCTTACAGAGAATGCTTTCATTTTTTCGCCATTAAGGATGTTTGTTGTAGGCTTATCATATGTGGCCTTTATTATGTTGAGGTAGTTTCCTTCTATGACCATTTTGTTGAAGAGTTTTAATCATAAACAGGTGCTTAATTTTGTCAAAGACTTTTTCTGCATCTATTGAGATTACCATATGACTTTTATCTTTCAATTTGTTAATATGGTGTATCACATTGATTCATTTGCATATATTGAAGAATCCTTGCATCCCTGAATAAACCCAACTTGATTATGGTGTATGAGCTTTTTGATGTGTTGCTGAATTCTGTTTGCCAAAACTTTGTTGAGGATTTTTGCATCTATGTTTATCAGTGATATTGGCCTGTAGTTTTCTTTTTTTGTGTTGTCCTTGTCTGGTTTTGATATTGGAGTGATGATGGCCTCATAGAATGAGTTTGGAAGTGTTCCTACCTCTGAAATATTTTTAAAGAGTTCTAGAAGGATAGGCATTAGCTCTTCTCTAAATGTTTGATAGAATTCTTTAAAAAAAAAAAAAAAGAAAAAGAATTTTTCTGTAAAGCCATCTGGTCTTGGGCTTTTGTTTTTTGGGAGATTTTTTAATAACAGCTTCAATTTCAGTGCTTTAATTGGGTTGTTCACAATTTCTATTTCTTCCGTGTTCAGTCTTAGAAGATTGAACTTTTCTAAGATCTGTCCACTTCTTCCAGGTTATCCATTTTGTTGCTATATAGTTGTTCAGAATAGTCTCTAATAATCCTTCATATTTCTACATTGTCTATTGTAACCTCTCCTTTTTCATTTCTAATTTTGTTGATTTGATTATTCTCTCTGTTCTTGATGAGTCTGGCTAAAGGTTTCTTAATTCTGTTTATCTTCTCAAAGAACCAACTTTTAGTTTTATTAATCTTTACTATTGTTTCATTTATTTTTCATTTATTTCTCCTAGGATCTTTATGATTTCTTTCCTTCTTCTAATTTTGGGTTTCTTTGTTCTTCTCTTTCCAGTTGTTTCAGGTGTAAAGTTAGGCTGTTTATTCGTTGTTTTCTCTTCTTTCCTGACATAGAATTGCATTGCTATAAACTTCCCTCTTAGAACTGCTTTTGCTGCATCTCATAGGTTTTGAGTTGTCATGTTTTCATTGCCATTTGTTTGGAAATTTTTTTTATTTCCTTTTTGATTTCTTCAGTAACCTGTTGCTTATTTAGAAATGTATTGCTTAATCTCCATGTGTTTGTGTTTCTTAAAGTTTTTTTTCTTGTATATGATATCTAGTCTCATATTGCTATGGTTGGAGAAAATGCTTGATACGATTTCAATCTTCTTAAATTTACTGAGATTTGATTTGTGACCCAAGATGTGGTCTATCTGGGAGAATGTTCCATGTGCACTTGAGAAGAAATTGTATTCTTCTGCATTTGGAAGGAAGGTCTTAAAGATATCAGTGAGATCCATCTTATCTAATGTAACATTTAAGACTTGTGTTTCCTTATTAATCTTCTGTTTTGATGATCTGCCCATTGGTGTGAGTAGGGTGTTAAAGTCTCCTACTATTATTGTGTTACTGTCAATTTCTCCTTTTATGTCTGTTAGTGTTTGTCTTATGTATTGAGGTGCTTCTATGTTGGATGCATAGATATTTACAATTGTTTTATCTTCCTCTTGGATTGATTCCTTGATCATTATGTAGTGTCCTTCTTTATCTTTTGTAATCTTCTTTATTTAAGATCGATTTTGTCTGATATGGTGATTGCTACTCCAACTTTCTTTTGCTTCCCATTTGCATGGAATATATTTTCCATCCTCTCACTTTCAGTCTATATGTGTCTTTATGTCTGAAGTGGGTTTCTTGTAGACAGCATATATATGGGTCTTGGTTTTGTTTCCATTCAACCAGTCTGTGTCATTTGGCTTTAGCATTTAATTTACATTTAAAGTATTTATTGATATATATGTTCCTATTGCCATTTCTTAAGTGTTTGGGGTTGATTTTTTAGATTTTTTTTTTCTCTTTTCTTGTATTTCTTGACTATATAAATCCCTGTAACATTTGTTGCAAAGCTGGTTTGGTGGTACTGAATTCTCTTAACTTTTGCTTGTCTGAAAAGCTTTTTGTTTCTCCATCAATTTTGAATGAGATCCTTGCCAGGTACAATAATCTTGGTTGTAGATTCTTCCTTTTCAGTACTTTAAATATATCCTGCCATTCCTTTCTGGCCTGAAGAGTTTCTGCTGAAAGATCAGCTGTTAATTAAGCAAATGGGGTTTCCCTTGAATGTTATTGTTTCTTTTCCATGCTGCTTTTAATATTCTTTTTGTGTTTAGTTTTTGTTAGTTTGATTTTTATGTGTTCTGGCATGTTTCTCCTTGGGTTTATCCTATATGGGACTCTTTGTGCCTCTTGGACTTGACTGACTATTTCTTTTTCCACGTTGGGGAAATTTTCAACTATAATCTCTTCAAAATTTTTCTGATACCCTTTTATCCTCTTCTTCTGGGACCCCTATAATTCAAATGTTGGTGCATTTGATATTGTCCCAGAGGTCTCTGAGACTATCGTCAGTTCTTTTCATTCTTTTTATTTTATTCTGCTCTTTAGAAGTTATTTCCACTATTGTGTCTTCCAGCTCACTGATTCATTCTTCTACTTCAGATATTTTGTTATTGATTTCTTCCAGATAGCTCAGTTGGTAAAGAATCTGCCTCCAATGCAGTAGACCCAGGTTCAATTCCTGGGTCGGGAAGATCCCCTGGAGAAGGAAATGGCAATCCACTCCAGTATTCTTGCCTGGAAAATCCCATGGACAAAGGAGCTTGGTGAGCTGCAGTTCATGGGGTCGCAAGTGTCAGACACAACTTAGTGACTAAACCACCACGAGTATTTTTAATTTTAATAAGTGTGTGGTTTGTTTCTGCATTTTTATTCTTTAATTCTTCTAGGTCATTGTTAATTGGTTCTTGAATTTTCTCTATTTTATTCAAGGTTTTTGACCATCTTTACTATCATTATTCTGAATTCTTTTTCAGGTAGCTTGCCTATTTCCTCTCTTTTATTTGGACTTCTGTGTTTCTTATTTGTTCCTTCATTTGTGTAGTATTTCTCTGCCTTTTCATTATTATTATTATTATTTTTAACATATTGTGTTTGAGGTCTCCTTTTTCCAGGTTTCAAGATTGAATTCTTTCTTCCTTTTGGTTTCTGCCCTCTTAAGTTTAGTCCAATGATTTGTGTATATAGTGAGATTTGTGCTGAGTTTTTTCGTTTGTTTGTTTTTCCTCTGATGGGCAAGGCTGAATGAGGTGGTAATTATGTCTGCTGATGATTGGGTTTATATTTTCGTTTTGTTTGCTGTTTTCACTTATCCTAACTCCTTAGGGTTAGTTCTCTGGTCGTCTAGGGTCTTAGAGTCAGTGTTCCCTCTCCAGAGGCTCAGGGCTTGATCTCAGAAACTTCAAAGTACTTTGGTCACTTAGGTTCCTGAGATGTCCTCTAAGTTAGTATAGAACAACTTTTATCCTGGGGTCCAAAGGACAAGACACTAAGCTGACTTCTTGGGGAGCTTCAGCTCCAGGAAAGAGCTGGACACTTACCACCTTGGGAGGTTGATGTGCAGGGGAATCCTCTCTTAGTCTTTCTAACCACCCCCCTCCCCCCCCACCTGTCGGCTATAGAGTTGAATTTTCTTTGCCAGTCTCCTGACCTCTTAAATGGATATAACACAGAGAAGGGACATGAGACCTTGGAGGTCAAAATGCACTGTATATATGTTAAAACAAAAGGGGCTAAATTTTTCTCTTAGAAAGAATAAGGAATGAGGAAAATGGACACTTCCCTTAGAGTTCTTAAAAATAGTTCAAAGAACAAAAATGCTAGTCATCTATATTCATATTTGAAGGCAGAGACATTACTTTGCCAACAGAGGTTCATCCAGTCAAGTCTATGGTTTTTCTAGTAGTCTGTATGGATGTGAGAGTTGGAATATAAAGAAAACTGAGCACCAAAGAACTGATGCTTTTGAACTGTGGTGTAGCCTGGCAGGCTACAGTCCATGGGGTTGTAAAGGCATGGACATGACTGAGCTACTAAGCACAAAAATTAACACTAAAATACTCTTTAATAACATCAAAATAATTAAATTTAGCATGAATAAATTTAACAAAAGTTACAAACATGTATGCTGAAAAATACAAAACATTACTGAACAAAATTAAAGATCTAAATAAGTGGAAAGATATATTTTATTCATGGAGTAGGAAACAATATTTCTTAAATGAAAATATTTCTCTTTAAAAAAAAAGCAGTTTATATGTTATATTTGAAAGTGTGAAAAAATAAGAATATATATTTCTTGGCTTTTCTAACTATCAGAGAAATATAATTTATCCAGTGATTCTGTGAAGTAGGAATACTATCTCACAGCTTTCTCTTTACAAACTCAATTTAAACACTTTTTTTTTAAGAAGTGCTGAGAGTACTGTTTTCCTTTCTATTTTGTAGCTTGGTAAACAAAATCACAAACTTACCTTAGAGCTTCAGCTACAATAGATATTTTTGAAAAAGTCTAATCATTTAATGCATATGGAGTATTTCTCCACCCTGCTGGTACTTTTTATTTTTATTTTTATTTAAGGTAAAATTTATGGAAATGCAGCTTCTATGAAAAATATTATGCAAGTTCCTCAAAATATTAAAAATAGTACTACCATACAATCCAGCATAAATCTTCATCATCATTGTTTCACACACGTGTCCTCCTGAGGTTTTTATCATCCCATTTATTTCCATTTTCCAAGTGCTATCTTAATTCATTCTTTTAGTTGTTCATTTGTGCTTCTCTGTTACTGCTATATGTTGAGTCTTTGACCATTTCAGAGACTTGATAGATATTTGATATTCAAAAGACAGTTATGTTTATAATAGAACCAGTAAGAAATATGTGATAGAGGAAAGTGCCAGAGATGAGCAGCAGAAAAGGCATGGGTTTTGAATTTACATACATGTCAGATTAAACTCTTTTTCCAATCCTTCTCTTCCATATTTGCAAAACAGAAAATTATTTATATCACGTGTGGATTTATGAAAATCAAATGAAATGATATACAAACATAACTGACAAATAAGTATACTATTCTTAGTAAATCTGGTAATGAGCAGCACGATAAGAATTACAATAACAGTGAAATACAATGTGATATACCCATAATTCCAGTACTTACATATGACATCTTAGTATTTTCATTTCTATTACTTTCCTTTTTTTTTCCTTTGTCACAAAGAGCATTCTGCAAGTAAATATATTCTTCACTTAAAATTTTAAGTATAGACTCAAGATTTTGTTAATACTCAAGATATGTACTATAAAATCTTGTTGAAAATGTAGATTTCTAATCTTGAATATAAAAGAGGAAATATTTTTTATGAAATGTTTTATTCTGATAGGAAAAGCACAAAAATGCTTGTTTTGTGCAATATGTAGTTTTAACTATCACTTGCAAAAGTTTTCCTAATGCACAAACTTGCATTGCTATTTTTTTAGTATTTTGAATATATTTCAAGTATTAGTCATCTGTATTTTTTTAGTGAATATGCTGTTAATGACTTTTGCCCAAAAGTTTTTTTTTCTAATTCATTTGTATCTTTCTATTATATTAAGAATATCATAAAATAGACCTTATAACTTCATTTGATTTAAATTATTTTTTTAGTTTATTGGATGTATTTCTATTATATTTTCAATATTTAGAAGCTTAAGTTATATGCAGTTGCATCTATTCATAGCTGTTATTATACTTTCTTATATATCCCATGGCATTTAAAAGCCCAAAGCTTATACCAGTTCAAAAAACTTTTAGGCTTTCCAAAATTTAACTTTACAATTTACCTTAAATGTGTACTATGAAAAAAGGAGCTGGTTTGTTTATTTTTTCTTTAAAAATATTTTTGTCAATGTTGATGCATTGTATGTCAAATGTCCTTCCTTTTATTACAGTTTTCTATAATGATTTTAAATTTTATTTTCTATTACAGTTAAATGTTTAATCATAGAATTTATTTTAATTGTTGTACTAAGGTGAGGACCTATTTTTGTTACCTTTAAAATTATTTTTCCACATCAACTTTGCTTTTCATCCTTTTTTTTGCAATCATATGTGGAAAATGATACAGATTTTAATGCATTTTATATGCACTTTTTTAGTTTTCAGTATTCATAAATTGTAACAGTAATGATTAAAATAACTATGCAGTATGGGATAATAGCAGTTTTGCCTACTTCAACTGTGAAGCTAATTAGACTCCCTATAAATTATATGACCAGTATACTAATTAGAAAAGCTCAAAATGTAGAAGACAATTTTGACTCATCTTTTTGCTCATTATCTGCATTTCATACAGTTTTAAAAATTTTAAGCTCCTCATAAGCAATATTTTTCAAACAGATCAATAAATTCTATCAATCCTCTTTGTCACCTCTGATTTAGATTTCCTTATTATGTCTTACCAGAAGAGGGATAATATAACTTCTTACTGTTTTCCTGATATATTTTTGCTCCTTATTCCCAGATTTCTGATTCTATGCTTTTTTCATAGAAATGTATGTACAGTACTGCATCGCTCGCTGGCTTTATTTGAAACTTTAAAATTTGAACCATACACACCTCAAACCCCATTATCAAATGGCTACATACTATTGATCCAGTTTTAACTTCCATTGTGCCCTAGGTCAGACTGATATTTTCTCTTTGATCCTGATGGTTTTAAAACTTTTATACCTTTCCATTTTCCTTTTCTATTAAATCCTTTTCCAAATACTTGTTATCTTTTTAATCCCAGTATATCATCTCCTAAAATTTTTCTTAACTCAACTATAACAATCTCTTTTAGGTTCCTCCATGGCATATATTTTTTAAAAAATTTATTGTAGCACTATTACTTCAACTTGTGTATGGACACTTGATATTTTCACTTATTCCCAATTGCAAGTAATTTAGGTAAAAGGCTAAACATTAGTTTTTTATACTAGAACATCTTTATAATTCCAATTATAAGTTCAGTAAAAGATGAATATCTAATGTATTGTTGTTATTATTGTTCAGTGACCCGGTCATATCAGACTCTTTGTGACCCCATAGATTGCACCATGCCAGGCCTTCCAGTCCCTCACCATCTCCCAAAATTTGCCCACATTCGTGTCCATTGCATCAGTGATCTAAAGTATATACATTCCAAAATCATATTGTCCTTCAACTTTAGTTAGAATCTTTATTTTTCCTAAAAAAGCAAAATTTTGAAAACTCCATTTAACTTCTCAGTGTTCTAATTTTTAGCAAAAAATCAAATAAATAAAATAGCATTTCTAATTATTATAAAATTTTAGAATTCCTAATAATAATGCAGCAAACATGTTTATACAAATAAAAAGTAAATAGTATGTTAAAATATTAATAGGTTCTAATAAATATTTAATAAAATATGTAGTCTATCTGAGAATTATTTGGATTCATAGTATAAAAGTTATGTGCAGATTTTCAGTATAAAGAGAAAAATATCTGATTGTTTAACAAAGCCAAGTCTATAACAAAAATGAAGAAAGTAAGTAAAGAACAATAGATTTTTAAAGTTATGTCAGGGGACAGGAGAAATAAATCATCAGAGCATAGAGGATTTTTAGGGTAGTGAAAATACTCTATATGACATTATAATTATAGATATATATCTTTATACATTTGTCCAAGTCCATAGAGTGTACAACACCAAGAGTGAACTCTAAGGTAAAATATGGACTTTGAGTGATTATGTCATGACCAAGAAAGTTCATCCTTGCTAAAAAAAAAAAAAAAAAAAAAAACTACTAATTTTTGTGAGTGATGCTGACTGTTGGGGAGATCATGCATGTGCAGAGGCAAGGAGTAATGGGAAATTTCTGTCCTTCCCTCTCAACTTTGTTGCAAACCTAAAATGGCTCTAAGAAATTTATTTAATGAAAAAAAAAAAATGTGTTGAAATAAAGCATTTCAAAAGATAAATAGCTCCCAAGCGCTCTCTCTCTCTTTTTCTTTTAAATTGAAGGACAATTGCTTTACAGAATTTTTTTTTTTTTCCAAACCTCAATGTGAATCAGCCATAGGTATACGTATCTCCCTTCAACCTTCTTGAACTTCCCTCCCATCTCCCTTCCCATCCCACCCCTCTAGGTTGATACAGAGCCCCTATTTGAGTTTCCTGAGACATACAGTAAATTCCCCTTGGCTATTTATTTTATATATGGTAATGTAAGTTTCCATGTTACTCTTTCCATACATCTCACCCTTTCCTCCCACCTCCCCATGTCCATGAGTCTATTCTCTAGGTCTGTTTCTCCATTGCTGCCTTGAGAATAAATTCTTCAGTACCATTTTTCTAGATTCCATACATATGTAAGTATCCAATATTTATCTTTCTCTTTCTGACTTACTTCACTCTGTATAATAGGCTCTAGGTTCATCCACCTCATTAGAACTGACTCAAGGGCATTCCTTTTCATGGCTGAGTAATATTCTGTTGTGTATATGTACCACAATTTCTTTATCTATTCATCTGTCAATGGACATCTAGGTTGCTTCCATGTTCTAGCTATTGTAAATAGTTCTGCAGTGAACAATAGGATACATGTGTCTCTTTCAATTTTGTTTCCTCAGAGTTTATGCCTAGGAGTGGGATTGCTGGGTCATATGGTGGTTTTGGGAAGGACTGATGTTGAAGCAGAAACTCCAATACTTTGGCCACCTGACACAAAGAGCTGAGTCATTGGAAAAGACCCTGATGCTGGGAAAGATTGAAGGCAGGAGGGGAAGGGGATGACAGAGGATGAGATGGTTGGATGGCATCACTGACTCAGTGGACATGAGTCTGGGTAAACTCCGGAAGTTGGTGATGGACAGGGAGGCCTGGCATGCTGCTGTTCATGTGGTCACAAAGAATCGGACATGACTGAGCCGCTGAACTGAACTGAACTGAACTGATGGTGGCTTTATTCCTAGTTTTTTAAGGAATCTCCATAGCGTCTTCCATAGTGGCTGTATCAATTTATATTCCCACCAACAGTGAAAGAGTGTTCCCTTTTCTCTACACCATCTCCAGCATTTATTGTTAATGGACTTTTTGATGATAGCCATTCTGACCGGTGTAAGGTGATGTCTCATTGTGGTTTTGATTTGCATTTCTCTAATAATGAGCAATGTTGAGAATCTTTTCATGGGTTTGTTAGCCGTCTGTATGTTGTCTTTGGAGAAATGTCCCACATGCTCTCTTAATAAAATATTGTTAATTACAATGAATCAGAGGGAAACATTTGTTTATAAATATGTAAACATTTATACATTGTGTTTGAATTTTATTAATAAAACTCAATTTTTATAATTTGCTACTGCTAAGTCACTTCAGTCATGTCCCACTCTGTGTGACCCCACAGACAGCAGCCCACCAGGCTCCTCATCCCTGGGATTCTCCATGCAAGAACACTGGGTTGCCATTTCCTTCTCCGATGCGTGAAAGTGAAGTCGCTCAGTTGTGTCTGACTCTAAGCAACCCCATGGACTGCAGCCTACCAGGATCCTCCATCCATGGGATTTTCCAGGCAAGAGTACTGGAGTGGGGTGCCATTGCCTTCTTAGTTACAAGGTCATGGTCAAATATGTATACCCTTCTAGGTCTATACATTTATAGTGTTCTCTTTTTCATTTTTGTTAGAAATGTTACATACACCATATCAATACTATCAATGTCCAATTTTCATCTTTCAAACAGGTCAAATGTGTATTACTATTCAATATATCAAGGAAAACTGACACAAACACATGATTATTTATTTGCATTTAGTAGTGTTGTGGTAATAAAAAAATATGTGGTTTAGTTAAATGACATATTTTTTTTCAACTTTGAATCTCTAGTACAATTTTACTGCAATAATAGCGAAAAGGAATTATGTTTTCAAAGATCGGAGTAAAAGATTTATACCAATACAATGATTTTCAATAGTTCAATACTCACACAAAGAGAGTCTTTGTCTGAAATCTAGAGGGAAGGTGTTATAATCCAAATATGTCCCTAGAATGTGTGCAATGGAAATGAAAGTAGAGTCATAGGGAAACTGAGTACAGAGTCTTAAGGAAAAAATGAAAAACAAGACAGATACAAAGGTGAGTAATTGAAGACAAACTGGATAAAATGGCCCCTTCAATTCTCATCTAGTCTTTTACCTTTAAGTCCACACCATATATCTAATGACTACTTCTAAAACTAGTTTATCAATATTCCTCAGAAAGGTCAACATTTCTATTTTTTTGCTGATATCCTAGGGTTCAAAGTCCCTTATTTAGTCTTTTATCTGTCAACACAACCTAAAGTAACGTCTGCTCAATGTTGCCCATGTAGTGGGCAATATTGTTTGTGGCGCAGGTAATGGTGGTAGTTTAGTCACTAAGTCGCGTCTGACTCTGTGACCCCATGTTCTGTGGCCCACTGGGCTCCTCTGTCCATCAGATTTCCCAAGCAAGAATACTGGAGTGCATTGCCATGTCCTCCTCCAGGGGATTTTCTCACTCAGGGTTCAAACCCGGGTCTCCTGCATTGCAAGCAGATTCTTTACTATGAAGCCACCAGGGAAACCCTGTTTTGGCACAGATACTTCTCCAATTCGGTGAAGAACTGTTGCTCTTGAAATATATGCATACTGATTTAGACATATACAAGTGAAAAGAAAAAAGAAAACAACAAAAATAACAAAAATATGATCCACATTAAACCACACAGGCAAATAAGTAGTTTGAGATAAATTGATAGGTTTACCTCTCCAGTTGGCGTTAGTAGTAAAGAGCTTACCTGCCAAAGTAGGAGATGCAAGAGACATGGGTTCAATCAATGGGTTGGGAAGATCCTCTAGAAAAAGAAATGCAACCCACTCCAGTATTATTGCCTGGAAAATCCCATAAACAGAGGAGACTGAAGGGTTACAGTCTGCCAGGGCTACAGTGGGTTGCCATTGCCTTCTCAGGGGATCTTCCTGACCCAGGGATTGAACCCACGTCTCCTGTGCATCCAGATTCTTTACCAATGAGCCACCTGCGAAGTCTGCCTCCATTTCTGTTGGCCTTTCCTAATTTTTCTCCAATACTTTGTGGCTTTAAAATAGCAGTTTAGCACTTTTTTTGGTTTCATTTATATCAATGATACTTTTCCAATTATTAGCTCTTAATATAAATGGAGGCAAATGATTTTGTATATTGCTCAGTGACTTTGCTAAATTGACATTAATTTTGAAAGTTTGTAGATTCTTTTGAATTATTTTATTGCAAAATCATTTCATTTGTAGTGAAAGGTTAAATATTCATTCTTTATCAGTTTTTCTGTGTGTTTTTCTTCTTACTTTAAAGACATTCAGTATAATTTGAATAGAAGCAACAATAATCAACTCTTGTCTCTCTTCATGAACTCAGGGAGATAATGTTCAGTATTTCACAACTAAGTATGTTGCCATAAACTACTCTTCTGCTTATTCTCTTTATTAAATTAAGGATGTGCCACTCCATTCCTACATGTTTGTAATTTCTTTTATAAACAAGTGTTTACTTGTCTGCCTATTGAAATGTATATTTTCTTTCATTTATCTAGGGATTGGATTAATTGCTTTGAATCATTTTTATTATTATTCTACATGTCTGGATTTAATTTAATTTTTAATTATTTTGTTCTGAATGTTTATGACTAGTTTATTGGAGATGCTACCCTATAATTTTACTTTTTGTTAATGTCCTTTTTCAAGTTTGATTTATGAAGCCTGAATTTTGCCTGGCCTCATAAAATGAGGTGGAAACTACTGTCTTTTTATTTATTATCTAGAAGAAATTATATAAAGTTGATAATATTTAGTCCTCAAATATTAGGGAAAATTTACCCTTCTGGGCCTATAAAATTGCCTTTCAGAAGAGATTTAGATATAGATAAGTTTTTTGAAAGCTATGTATCAATTTAATTGTTCTGTTTATGTGCTAAACAGTTTTTCTGTTTCTGTGCTTTGGTAAGGTGAAATTTTAAGGAATCGTTCTTTTCATTTTAAATGTGGAATTTATTGGATGGAGTTGCTTATCAGATATTCCTACCATCTTTTACGATTAGATTCTTTTAATAGACCTTTTATTATTCCTTATGTTTATAGTACGTATTTTCCTTTTTTTAATTGAACAAATTTCTGAGAGGTTATTATTTTATTACTTTTTTTAAAGAATAGACTTTTTGATTTCTGAGACTTTTTCTTATATGCTTACTTTGCTTCATCTTACTTTCTTCAGTTTTAATGCAATTTTACCTTTTTACATTGCCTTTCTACCTATTCTTATTTTTAATACAGTTATCAAAGCTCAAAATGTATTTTTAAATACTCCTTTAGCTACATTTCACTAGTTCAAACTATTTTCTCATTTCCATTGCAAATCCCTCTTAATCCATATATCATTCAATTTTCAAAAAAATAAATAAATATAAAATAATTACTGGACAGTGTTTGCATTTTGTGCACACACACATACACACACACACACACACACACACACACACACACTTAAATATAAAGCTGCTGTTTAGGAGTTTGTGGTTTTAGAACAGTCAAAATCATATCCTGGATTAGTTCCGCAAAGTAAATGTATATATATGTTTGTACTTATACTTGCATTATAGGGAAATAGAATATATGTATATTGAGTAGATGATATAACAGACATCAAAAACACTTTTTCATAGCAATCATTATGAATTTTTCTTAATATTTAATTCACACTAAAAGAAATATTGTGCTTTTTCCTTCATTTAAAAAGTTGTAGAAACAAATATGAGGAACAGTTTTAACATCTTTAAATTGAAAACTGTGTGCAAAAAGGGATTCAAAATGTTGTTTTACCATGGAGAGGAAATGTAGATCATTTCTGATAAACTGAGACAACTATAAGTTGATTTCTCCTACCTTTGTTTTTGGAATATTTAGAGACTAGAACTGATTGACAGGTGTGCAAGTGCATTGAGAAATACTGTGATCGTTGTGGAGTTAGTTTTTGCAACCCAGGAAGTAGGACTATGCAAATACTAGCAGATGGCTATGTAAATGTAAATGTAGTTCTTCTACTAAAGTTTGACATAGTGACACATTTAATTAATTTAAAATATATTAATTTTTCCAGAAAATTTATATTAAAAAAACATTTTAGAATCTTTTCATCCATTTAAGAATTCTTACCTGTTATTTGGGCTGATGGGCATTCTCAGATCTTGGCAAAACATTTTATAGTTGAAAGATTTCAATCTCTGAGAGGATTACGTGGCAGATGGCAATGGAAAGGAACTACTCAACTATCTGAGCATGTTTATGTAGCCATCTGCTGAATATTCCTTCCCCTGGGCCTCACAGTTTACTTGGAGTCTAGGAATTATGCCTATAGATTCAAAATATTTTAGGATTCAAGTACTAATAGATATATTTATATACATATTAAATAGGAAACTATTTTTGCTGGTGTGTAGATGGTTCCTAATTTAACTGGTTACATGAGACATTTTATTGACTATTCTAAATAGTTGCATATCCTGGGTTTTGTTTAATCTTTCAATTGAAAACCTTGAACTAGAATCTACCAGTATTAAATCTAAGTCCAGTAAATTTTCCTGCAATATATAAGATTTCATTTGGAAAGTTAATGTTTTATAAATAAATATACTATTAGATGAATATTTTATAGGGAGTATATTTAATAAAATGATAAAATGATTTATAAGGAGAAATTAAAGCAATAGCTTGAAAAATAACTCAAGTGCTGTTTCAGAATTTCTTTTTATTTACCTTATTTTTGTTTTTTCTATATCTCCCTCACTTACTGAGTTTTTTTGTGTAAAATACAAATGCAATTGTCAATCACTCACTTGACAAATATTATTTACATTAGAAAATATTTATTCAAGTATACATATTCTAGGAAATAAAATATCCATAATTGTTTATTTAGCTTAATACTAAAATAATACACTAAAATACAGTAACCCTTTAAAAAAGTATACAAGCACTTATCTGTGGTAATTGAGTTAGAGTTCTCTGTCATTGCTATAGTGATTGAGAGTTTTCAAGATATGATTTTGCCTTCTATATGACTGAAAAGTTTCTGATATTAGTGAAATAATGTAAAATTATTTCAAACTATAAAAATCACTTTATACAGTTTTATGTCTCAAAGTATCCTATAACTAAAGTAAATAGGGTTTGTGACATATATTTTGAGATAGACATTTTCACTGGTAGTAAATGTGAAAAAGAAAACATTCACTGAAGAAAAGACTATGTTTTCTGAAAAGTTCAGAATGGTAACCTATACAAATCTCCAAGATTTTGATCAATTGAGATGCCCTGGGAATCAGTCCAGCCTTATTTCTGGGGCACCTGGTGAGTTATTTAAAGTGTCTGAGATGAATTATGGCCTCTAGTTGCTCAGATGGTAAAGAATCTGCCTGCAATGCAGGAGACAAGGGCTAGATCCCTGGGTCAGGAAGATGCCCTGGAGAAGGGAATGACAACCCAATCCAGTATTCTCTCCTGGAAAAGCCCATGGACAGAGGAGCCTGGTGGATTGCAGTCCATGGGGTCAGTTTTCTGAATAAAATGAACACTTAAGATTAATAGTTTATAAGAAAGCTAATTTGTAGAATGTGAAAATAACCTGCTCCTCTGTACACCAGTTTGAGTAATCCCATCTAAGAAAAATTTTTCCTGGATACTTTGTATTAGCAATTATTGATGTACTCAAAGTCTAAGGTTATTTTCTGATAGAGAATCATCTTACTGAAGTTATTGGAATGCTTTCATGGATTTAATTTCCAGGACATCTCTGAAGACCCAAATCTTCTAGTCTAACCATTTGTGCCAAATAATTAATACTCTTCTGATCTTTGGTAATGAGTTAGTTACAGTTACTAGCCTAAGGAATCCATAAGGAATTTATCTTAATATTAAGCTGTCTGATCTCATAAGGTAGTGTCACTTGGGGAGGTAAGACTGTTATGTGCCATAAGAATAAAAAAAAAAGGTAAATATGTTAACAAGTAACAAATGTAAATAGTTTTTTTTATTCCTGCTCTACTTGAAATTCATTAATGTTCTTTCAAACAGAGCAAATTGTCTTATAATTCATTAAATTGTAATATAAGAAAGACATGAAGGTATCATTCTTAATTAGATATCTGGTGTGTTCACTTAGAAAACTATTGATTTTTAGCAATCCTTGGTTAGCATATGGGATCAATGTTTTGGAAATGTTTTCTAAGAAATTTATATTTATTTCATCTTAAAGAATCTTCCTGTTTAAATACTGATATAATACATTTTATGCAATATTTATAGGCATCTAATCAATTCAAGCAACTTGTTTAGCTATTTCACTAGAAAACTGCAGTAGAGAATCAGCAATATTTAATCTTCATTTACCTGAAAATAAATGTAAATATTTGAGTATACATTTTAAAGGGGCCATTTCAGAGGTGAATACATGTAAACATATGTTTGTTAGCTGCTCAGTCGTGTTAAACTCTTTGCGACCTCACGGACTGTAGCCCACGAGGCTCCTCTGTCCATGGAATTCTCCAGGCAAGAATACTGGAGTGTGTAAATATTCCTTCCTCCAGGGCATCTTCCCAACCCAGGGATCGAACCTGGGTTTCCTGTGTTGTAGGCTGATTCTTTACTTTCTGAGCCACCAGGGCTTCTCACATGTAAATAAATACACGCTTAATTTAGAAGATAACATTAAGCCAAAAGAGATGAAGCACATAATATTGTTTCAACTTTTTTGTTCACTTCTTTACTTTCTTGTTTATTTTTATTTTACCTCACCTCAGGTTGATTTTTTTTCCTAAACATTGTTGTCATCTACTCTGAGGTTGACTATATTATGAATACTGTGTATGCTCAGATTATTAATATTGTGTGTTAGTAATTTAATATCCTATACAGTTCATTAATATTGATATGCCTTGGTTTCTTGGCTACAGTCAAAACTTCTAGAGATGCTCACTAAATGTTTTTCTCTTCACTGCACTTCTAGAAATATAGTATGTGTTCAATAATGTATTTTTGGTTTTTTGTTTGTTTTTATTAAAAGTATTTATTTTAATTGGAGGCTAACTACTTTACAGTATTGTATTGGTTTTGCCATACATTGCCTTGAATCTGCCATGGGTGTACACATGTTCCCCATCCCAATCCCCCCTCCAAACTCTTTCCCCACCCCATCCCTCTGGGTCATCCCAGTGCACCAGCCCCGAGCACCCTGTATCGTGCACTGAACCTGGACTGGCGATTCATTTCACATATGATAATTTACAAGTTTCAGTGCCATTCTCCCATATCATCCCACCCTTGCCCTCTCCCACAGAGTCCAAAAGACTGTTCTATACAACTGTGTCCCTTTTGCTATCTTGCATACAGGGTTATCGTTGCCATCTTTCTAAATTCCATATATATGCATTAGTATACTGTATTGGTGTTTTTCTTTCTGGCTTACTTCACTCTGTATAATGGGCTCCAGTTTCATCCATCTCATTAGAACTGATTCAAATGAATTCTTTTTAATGGCTGAGTAATATTCCATGGTGTATATGTACCACAGCTTCCTTATCCATTCGTCTGCTGATGGGCATCTAGGTTGCTTCCATGTCCTGGCTATTATAAACAGTGCTACGATGAACATTGGGGTGCACGTGTCTCTTTCAATTCTGGTTTCCTCAGGGTGTATGCCCAGCAGTGGAATTGCTGGGTCATATGGCAGTTCTATTTCCAGTTTTTTAAGGAATCTCCACAGTGTCCTCCATAGTGGCTATGCTAGTTTGCATTCCCACCAACAGTATAAGAGTGTTCCCTTTTCTCCACACCCTCTCCAGCATTTATTGCTTATAGACTTTTGGACAACAGCCATTCTGGCATGATTGGCATGAAATAGTACCTCATTGTGGTTTTTATTTGCAATAATGTGTTTTTGAATTGAACTGTTTGAGATGGTAGATAATACAAGGTTTCTTCATTAATCATTTCCCACAAGAATTCTAAAATGTCACAGTCACTTAAGCAATTAAATCAAGGAAGAAAACAACAGCCAGCTTTAACAGTGGGTCATAATTATAACTAATCTTAGGCAAGAGAATCTTCAAGACTCCAGGTACTCTAAGTAAAAAACACTGTTCCAGTGGCATCCATGAACTGAAAAGTTCCCACATCCCTATTCATTCCATTTATTTTCATCAAATATTGAAATTCCAAGGGACCCTATAAGGGTCTCCTCCTTTTTTGGTAATTTTTTGGCTAGTCTGAATATATAGTGGTTCCTGGATATAAAAACAACTGTCTTAATTGAAAGATGACACTAAATAGTCAATGATTTGGGAAGGCAAATAAGGCAAAGGAGCTAAATCATGGGGTACCATCAGACATCAGAGGCTACCTCTTAAGTTTCTAGGACTCCATTTGAGGAAGCAAAAGAGACCCATGAAGTGAACTAGAAATACGTTAATTTCCTAAAATCCTAACTCAATATAAAAACAGAATAATTGTTATAGTTTGTTGTAGAATTCTTAGATAAACAATGTCCGACAGTTTGCTATTTAACCTGAAATACAAAGTGTTGTGTAGTCAGTCATTTTTATACTTATGCTTTCAACCCAAAGTGTATATTGAAGAAGGAAAGACATGTTCATGTATTTTAAATGATGGTTCTCTGAATAAATTGCTTGCATATTCATGAATTTCATGTATTGTCTTTCTGTGTTATTCTTCTAAAATTTATACATGATTATATGCCGCCTCAGTGATGATTTAAAAAGCAGAGCTATTTATAATTCTATATGTGAATTTCACTACTATAGATTGCCCATTTATGGAAATCTCTTTTCAGGGATAATTAAACTTAACTTTGATGTTTGACATTTTCATTTCCAAGAGGATATAACCTTTATCCTTTATGCTAAGGCAGGTTGAAGGTGATATATATGACAGCCCTATTCTTTATCTTAGATGAAATAGAAAACTACAGGTTCAATCTCAAGGTGACTATGAATTAAGAGGTATTGCATTCTGTTGGGGAAAAGAGAGATTAAAAAAATATTGAATAAAATTATGTGTCCACGTAGTCTTGTTTATTGAAATTTGACCCATGCTAACAAAGAACTTTATTAAATACAAATTGGAAACAATTTTAGCTACAGATGAACTAAAATTTATATTTTTAAAACACTTTAATAACAGGGTAAATCAACCAGGTTTGAGAAGCTTCTCTTTAGGAAAAGTAAAGACAGAATTAAATTATAAAATTATACATAAATATGAATATGTAAAATGAAATGATATGGTAAATTACAAATGGTAAGGTTACAAATTTCACAAACTCATAAAGCCCAAAATTTAAGATATAGGGATTATTTAATAGCTTTCTACATATCTAAAATACTTTTTTTAAATTTTGACTAAATGTTATTAGATATTATATTATCTATAGAGAAAAGAAATATGTCATTTATATTTTCCTGTAGCAAGGTATATCAAAATGCTTTCATTAGTAGTAATTTAGAAAAGTATTTTTCATGCTCCCTACACATTATTAATAATTTAGTGCAAATTGTTAAGGCTTATGCAGATTTGGGAAAATTCCATAAAGTTTCTTTCATACATAGACTGCAATATTTGGGGAAAAAAATTCTGTTTTCTGTTTTCTGACTCCTATTTCAGATCTCACCTATCTTTGACAACCTACATTCCTTGTTTCCTGGGTAGTGATATCTTCCTATTTTATGTTTTACTGAGAGATAAAGGATTAATTTGTCTAAAATTCATCCTCTGCAGGCTAGACTCTATGGAAAGGAACAAGACATTTAAGCAACAAGGAATCTACACATGAATGTTGATACCTCCACTGTACAATTTATCTCTGATTTTGCCAGGAGATAAGCAGATGTGGCAGATTCTACCACTGCCTTGTCAGAATATCTGCGGAGCACCAACCCCTGAATACAACATAGGACTGAGTAGACCATATACTGAGTAGACAGGGTGGGGGAAAACCAAGTTTCTAACAGGCCATTTGCTCTTGCATACTTACCCATGTTCTCAACAGCAAGAAAGACCAATGTTTTCCAGTCATGCTACTGAAGAAGCATAAATCTCAATGTTTGAGATCACTCTCCCAGAGTCCTATTTTGATTTGCCAGGTTGTAATGGTCAAGAGTGGGTTAACAGTTACGGATCCGGAGTCCATAAATTTTCTCCAATGAATGCTAATCCAGATGGCCAAGTGTGTGTGCTACTTGGCCATCTGTTTTAATTGGATCTGGAGGTTCAGATGGTAAAGAATCTGCCTGTAATGTGGAAGACCAGGGTTTGATCTCTGGGTCAGAAACATCCGTTAGAAAAAGAAATAGCAACCCACTCAAGTATTCTTGCCTTGAGAATTCCATGGACAGAGGAGCTTGGCAGGTTACAGTTGAAGGGCTCACCAAGAGTCATACAAGACTGGGCAACTAACACTGTCATGATCACTATCTATTATTTCTGCATTGTTTTTGATGGACTTGGAAAGGGGAAAGAATCTTCAAAGTTAGTAGTAAAAAGCAATTTTACATAAGTAAATGCTCTTTTAAAATAAGGAACACACTATTTTTATGCAAAATATAATATGAAATAATTGTCATACTGACATATGAATGAATTGCTTCAATCAGAGAATCCATTTATGCATCCAAATATTATTATTTCCCAGGCACCATAATACACAGTAATTATCAACAAATTTCCTGCCTTCTTGCATTTTGAAGAATACAGAAAATAAAGCAAACATTATATAATATGTGTTGATATGAAGGTAAATGAAGCAGGATAAGGAGATAGAGGAGGGCAGAGAGATAATGGAGTTTATATGAACTTACAGTGATACTGAAGGCAACTCTCTTATATGTTGGAATGACTAGTCAAACAGTAAATACAAAATTTACAATTCTGATCAAAGTTGCTAGCTTTTCTGCCAGCAACATTAGAGTGTCTCATGAGGTAAATTTATAGCTTCCTAAATTTGTGCTTTTATTTTTTACATACCTCTGTTTTATTTTTATTGAGATATAATCGATGAATTACATTAGTTTCAGTTGTAAAATATTTAGTTATCAGTAGTCTAATAGTTAATAAGAAGCTTTGCTAACATCTACTGATTAACATATTTAAAAATATTTGTCTGATTTGTTTTTAATTTTATATTGAGACCAGCAGCTTTAGAAGATAGAAATATATTTTGAGAAAATAATAATTCATGTATAATTTTAAATATCTGTGAAGAAACAGTGAAAATATCAGAATATTTTTGAAAGGTATTTTGAAGTCTGTAATAGAAGAGTTCTATTATTTGGTCTTTTTCTATTTTATCCCAAAGTGGTTTAATGCATTCAGATAGTTTCTGCATACTCTTATGTGTTTCTCACATCATTAGTCTAGAGCTACTGCTGGGAAGTAGCATTACAATATCAGCTTCCACTGAGAGGCTATTTACACCACTGGAAATTATGGAAATTTGGAAGTAGTGACAGGTGTTTCTAAAAACTCTTCTGAATTATCATGTTTACATGCTTGATGATATTGCTCAAAACCAGTGCCTTTAGTTTTAATAATATGTTGAGAACAGCATTTATTAGTTTATCAAGCCCATAGTGTTAATTAAAATATAATCAATTAAATGTCAATATAAGAAAATACTGAGATAAGAGTAGAGGAATAAGTATTGGGAGAAAATGTGGAGAGTGCGTACAGGAGAATGAGTTTCTAACACATTAAAAATTGCAGTTTCAGAAACGAGGTTGGTGAAACAGTGAGGCTGATAACCTGGGAATTCCTACACATTTTTTTTAAAAACATAGTAAAAACTATGCTTTAAATACAAGTACCCAATGATACTGAAAGACTGCTTTTTTCTATATATACCTTATATCATAATCATAAAACTTGTACATATCAGTGGGTGCCATGATACTATTTTAATTGGAAAATATTCTGTTTACTTCATTTTAGTTTGTTAATCTCAAATCCCTGTATATCTATTCTAGAAGAAGAAGGTAAGCACAATAATTATAGCTGAATAAAAGTAATTCTTAGAGGCAGCTGTCTATTTATTATCACAAAGAAAAAATCTCTCACAAGAAATGAATTTGGCCAAAGTGAAGAATATCAATCTATTTAAAGGCCCCTCGGAGGTGACAGAAAGAAGACCACACCCTAATAATTTCTATTGTGACTAGGCAAACAGAATATAAAAAATAAGATCAGAAGATGTAAAGCCCAAGCCACTGATATATTTATTACAGTTTACAGCTTGCAAACACATCTAAGATCCTACTTCACTCAGAACTTTAATATTTGATATGTAGTTCAATATGGATGAAGAATTTACAAAAAGCCACAAAAGAGTATAAGAGGCTTAAGCATCACAATCCATAGAAGTAGGGGTGTTGCTACAAATATTATAATCCTCTGAAATTTGTCATTTTTTAAATTACATCATAAAATGACTAATATGTAGGATGCTTGGCAGAACCTGTAATCAGTAACACTCAGTTGTCCAAATGTGGCATTGAATTAAAATATAAGCCCTCAAGTTTCTTGAGATCATGAAATTGTTTAAATGTGTAAACTGAGTCAGCTTTATCTAGATGCTCTCTACAGAAATTATGCAGCTCAGTTTAGATATTGAACTCAGAAGGGTTGGTCAGCTCAGCCTATATTTTCCCAGATTCATATTTTCCACATTCAATAAGAAAACATGAACGACCTTGAGAGGGATGGCTGTTCCAAATTTTTAGGATGAAGTCCAGGAATTATTGTAAGAGTTCTTAGGATCTGTTATCAGGTAAAATCCTGAGTATTCCTGAGTATAATAATGTCCTGAGTATTCACTTTCAGGACAATGAAGTTGTTAAATTGGTTTTGAAGATTTAAAAATTAATCAGATAAACTTAGACTAGTGGTAGTCTATCTATTTTCCTGTGTTATTTGGTTTTGTTGAGGGAGGTATTGGCTTTCTGACCTCTGCAAACTTTCTTATATTTCATCATATGCTTGTCAGAAAAAATTTGTCAGGTTCTGCAACTGTTTATCTTTCTCTCAGGCTGTATTGCAGATACCTTAATTCCTTAAGAGCATATATGTTTATTTCTGCTTTGCTATCAATCTTATGTACAAATGCTATATTTCTAGAAGATGCTATGCTGGACATTCTGTGAGTTTCACTTAGTATAAAGTGATGTAATACACTGTTCAGAACACTGTCTTTTGCACACTTGGGCAGAAACATAATTATTGCAACTCCAAGTACATTAGATTTTAATGGAAGAACTTTTCCAAAGTCAACAGCAGCATATTTAAAATAGAGTAAGAAAAAAAACTTTAATGCCTGACTACATGAAAAACTTCAGGGTTGTTTTTTAAGGAAATCTTTAGTTAAACTTAAATTTTTAAGTGTTTATAATTTTAGAAGCCAAAATTGAGTGACTAGTCCTACATTTCACAATGAATACCTTAGGGATGTGCAGTATTTTATTACTTATAAGATTTTATTTTTACATTTTGACAGTTCTCAGTCCCTTGTTTTTCAGAGTTACAATTAACTCTCATTTGTATCAGCAGGTTTCCTCTCTCGTCAGTCTTGTACTTCACTCTTTGTAAATATCACTATCTATCTAACCACAGAAGCTACAAAGAGATGTGAGAGTATCCTTAAACTTTGGGTCTGAAGATATCAGTCAGTTGATTTATTATTATCATTTTGTACTAGGAATAGAATAGATGATATGAAGACCTGAGTTAAAATATAGTTTATGGCCATCCATGCTTTCACCTGAAATTTGTATGAAAATCTCCCTTCTTGACGGTGGCAGTTAATGTATATAAAGCAAACTGGAACCTGTCCTCTGGGTCACTATATCTAAACTTCTTTTCTTTAAATATATCCAAAGGCCTATAATTAGTATTTGCTGCTTTTGAAAACTCCCTAGCATTAAACAGAAACAAATTTGAAAAATGCTTCCAGTGCTTAGACTGTGATGATAAAGAAGAATTCAAGGACTACCTTCTAAATACAGTTACCTACTTCCCAAGCACAAGCCTTCATAATAACATCACAAATTTAAATGGCACTTTTTTTTCCCAAAGAACTCAAGGAATTTTTGCAAAGATTATTGGGAATACTCTTAGTCAGTCTCCCAATATTTTTGTGGGTATGAATTCTCTTATTAATCCTATCCTGCAAATAGCTAAGGTGGATGTAGTCTGTTCATAAATAAAGTTCTCTGAGCTTTTAGGAATGTCCGAGGGATAATTATATAAATGGAGACTTTAGAGTTTAGTTTCCTGGAGTCTTGCCCTTACTATACATTTCTTATTTTTTTTTTTTTTTTGAAGAATTGCGAAAACAGCATTACGAAAACATTTGCAAATAGGATGTTTCTACCACAATGCAACCTTCTTGAGTGCACTGCATTATTCAACCTTATTCAATAAAGTACAACATAATATGGCTCTTTGGTGAAACCAGTAACCATGCTAAGAATAGCTTTTAGGGAAAAAAAAAAATAAGTTCTTCCTTAACCTGTTTGAAAAATAACAATAAAAAATCCAACAACCTTGAAAGCTAATGTCAGAGCCTGATTTTAAGAAACTAAAAGGCAGCTATTTCATTGCTAAAGAACAATAGCAATTTATCTGTCACCCAGCATTCAATAGACAGAATGGTTGGCTTCCGAACAGTGAGTTATAGATCTTAGAAACATAGTCATAGGAAGTAAAAGGGACCATAAGAGGACTTTAATGTCATTTATCAATGTATGAAGCAGTGACTACTGTCAATTCTACTAAAACATGTGCAGATTTTCTCAGATACAAGTGTTTCTTTGCAACATTGACATATTTTTATTCACCTCTTTGAAAAAGATGGTAAGTTGTGTAGTGTGACCAAGAGTACAGTACACCCATTGCTACCAAATTCCCATTTATATTTTACAAATAATTTCATGAAATAAAGCAATTTTAAATGGAGGGAAATAAGCTTAGAATGCAGTGATGCTACCAAGCTAGACCATTCTGACTAGAAATTTTCAAACTAGACACCTCACCTAAGGAAAATACATAATATTTTAATATATTAATTTCAAAATGAGTCTTTTCACACAAAAAAGTGAAATTGTTTTGCTTTTTCATACCTACCAAAGCAATTCTGACTCATATAACATTCAAGAGAGAATGCAATAAATACAAATGCACACATATTCATGAAGTTGAAATAACTATTTTCTGCAGTTTTCCAAATGTAACAGTATGTAGTATCTGAAAAATAATTAAGATACATATCAAATAATTTTAGTTAATTAAACTCAGTTCAAAGATATATGTTTTGAATTAAGGCCAGATTTTGAAAAGAGAGAGATAAACATTACACACACATGTACACTCATTTTCATAGGCACACACGTCTAAACACACATAGAAAATTCTTTTGGGGCTAAAATGAAAATAAAGACTGACAAAATAATTAGGGCCACAGATTGAAAGAGATCCATAATATCAACTCCACAAGAGCAGGGACTTTTGTCTGTTCTTTACTGTATACCCAGAATCTAGAACAGGTTCACATTAAGTATATATTTGGTGAATGAAAGAATATGGGTAGAAAGCAGAAGCTATCAAGTATTTCTATTCAATGAGATGCTGCCTATATATACTGCCTGTGATGGGATAAGTACTATGCATGGTCCATATTACTCATTCTGAGCAATCATAGAGAATACTAAAGTTTTTCAGAAAGAAATAAGAAACACATAGAAATGCAATATCTCCGAAAAAAACTGAAATTTACATCAAGAGCAGTTCTGAAAACCATGGGGAAAGTTTTATTTAAATACACAATCCACAATAACTTTAACCATTTGCAAAACAAAAATAATCAACAATACTCCAATATTTAATTAAATGAATAATGAATATTTTATTTGTTTTCAAATGAACGGGCAAGCAAAAAATCTTTTATTTATCAGGATTGTTAATGTCCTCAATACACAAATGATGTCATAGTATTGACACACATTATTAAGGCATTTTTAAGTTTGCAACTATGTCCTTAGATTCAGGATGTTGGTAGTATTTTGCTAAATTCATATGGAGGAAAAATTGATTTTACCATCTTATGTGTCATGAGTGTATTAACAGTAAAATAAATATGAAATTCTACATAGATTATATAGCAGTAAAAGACTGTCCTTTTGCTTGTTCTTATAAAACATTTTCTTGAATGTTTGCTTCATAAAAATTCCTACTTGTATGAATTGATTAAAGCAAATATTCTAATTTATTTAATCAAAATTTTTTGGATTTGAGATATCCTGTGTTAACCGAATTAGTGTTCCGTAACTTTGTCTCATGTTCTGTCACTCTGACTCCAAGTTTAATCTTAAGGTTTGCTGTAAAAATAGCAGACTCAATGCCAGAAGAGACTTGGGAGAGTACTCGCGTATTCCTGCTTATTTTTTGTGCCTCTGCAATGATCTTGAGAACATACTCAGGCTTGTCTGCTGGAGAGTAAGGTAGAAAATATCAAAGTCAGTTTGCTCCAGTTTTCCCAGCCAGTGTCAGCTTAGACCCACGGACAGCCAGGCATGTGAACAATCAAAACCAAGACTAGCTAGAAAACTGTCCCACATAACTAGACAATTTATTATGTGCTGTCGTCTTATGAGGGCTTGTTTTTGTTGTCCTTATTATTATTATGTCACTCTATAGTGTCAACTGATAATGAATATCAGTTCAGTTCAGTCGCTCAGCCGTGTCCTATCTGCGACCCCATGGACTGCAGCACGTCAGGCTTCCCTGTTCATCACCAACTCCTAGAGTCTATTCAAGCTCATGTCCATTGAGTCGGTGATGCCATCCAACCATCTCCCTCTGTCGACCCTTCTCCCGCCTTCAGTCTTTCCCAGCATCAGGGTCTTTTCTAATGAGCCAGTTCTTCTTATCAGGTGGCCAAAGTATCCATTTCAGCTTCAACGTCAGTTCTTCCAATGAATATTGAGAACTCATTTCCTTTAAGATGGACTGGTTGGACCTCCTTGCAGTCCAAGGGACTCTCAAGTCTTCTCCAACACCACAGTTCAAAAGCATCAATTATTCCCTGCTCAGCTTTCTTTAGAGTCCAACTCTCACATCCATACATGACTACTGGAAAAACCATAGGCTTGACTAGATGGACCTTTATTGGCAAAGTAATGTCTCTGCTTTTTAATAAGCTGTCTAGGTTGGTCATAACTTTTCCTCCAAGGAGCAGGTGTTGTTTAATTTCATGGCTGTAGTCACCATATGCAGTGATTTTGGAGCCCCCCAAAATAAAGGCTGTCACTGTTTCCACCATTTCCCCATCTATTTGCCATGAAGTGATGGGACCGGATGCCATGATCTTAGTTTTCTGAATGTTAAGTTGAATATCATAGTCACTACTGAAAAATTTTGATGTTGAATTTATTTTATTTTCATGCTTCCTTCTTTTGGGAACTTGCTAATCTTATACTATTAAATTATGAATACAATATTTTTCTAAAGAACTGTGCAATAATGAATTCAAGCTTTAATACCTCTATTAAAGTATCTGAAAAAAACACAGTAGCTATCAGAATTAGTAGTATCCTTTCTGTGTCCTCCTCATGAACCAGAATTTGACCTCATCAGTTATTCTGTTGATATCCCAGATGAATTCTCTGAAGTGTTTTCCCTGTGGGTTTCTCTTTAGTTTGTTCTTGAAGAGTTCTTAGGAATTCATTAGCAAAGAATAGAGAAAAACCTGCTTATTTTCACTTGTCGTGCCTGAATTTATCCTGCTAACTCCTAACCACTTAAACTTGAAATTCACTGAAAAAATAAAAAGACATAAATAAAAGCCACCCCCCTCCTTTTCTGGGGTTGAATAATATAAAAAAAGTACTGCTAACCCTAGAAGTATGCTAGGTCACTGTATTTTCTTCCCTAAATGTATATTTATCTTTCTGAATTTCATGATTAATGCTATTTTCTAACCTTGAAATTTTGAAAATATGTATGCATTTTTCCTCAAAAAGTCAGGTTCATTGCAGTGGCCTAGTATGTAATGCCACTAAATTCTGAAAAAAATTACAAGTTATTAAATTTTACTAGTGCGTACATGCTTGGTCTATATATTGGGATGTAAAGGCAACTGAAAACTGGTCACAAAATATGTCCACATCATAATCTCTTGAACCTATGAGTATTATTTAACATAGAATGAAAAGGACTTTGCAAATATGATTAAGGCAAGAATCTTGAAATAGGGAGAGAGTCTATTAATGGTGTCATCACATGGGTCCATTTAGAAGCAATGAAAGAGGATCCAGAGTCAGACATGAAAGAATGCACTGTCAGAAACAGAGATTGGGTTGATCTACTTTGAGGTGGAAGACTGGGCTACCAACCAAGGAATACAGATAGTTACTAGACGCTTAAAAAAAAAAAAAAAAGCAAAGAAATAGATTCTCTCATTAGACCTTCCAGAAGAAACTAGCTTTGTTGATACCTGGATTTTACCCCAATGAAACCTACTTAGTACTCTGCTCGCCAAAACAGTAAGAGAATACTTTGTGACATTTTGATTCACTATATTTGTAGTAATTTAATTTGTTACAGTATCAATAAGGAAGTAATACATGGATCTAGTCAGTTTACAAGTCTATCACTCACTGTTTTAAGGCAGTGTTTAATTTTGTTTATTATTCCTTCAGGCCTTGGTTACCACTGCTTCTAACATTCTATGCTGAGTTCACAAATGTTTGGACTTTAAATCCATTCTTTTTTAATCCTTATATTTGTAAACTGATAAATACAATTTAGCATGTCCTCACCTGGCTAAGTCACAGGGTTATAACAATTGAGTCTAAACCAAATACAATTCTTGAAGCTGCAAATAGTATTGCTACAGCAGAAACCAGCTGAGGCACCCCCATTATGTCAGCCCTTAGTGGTGGCGCTGTGAGTGTTCAGGTGTGTCCGGCTCCCTATGACCCAATGACTGTAGCCCACCAGGCTCCTCTGTCCATGGAATTTTCCAGGCACGAATACTGGAGTGGGTTGCCATTTCCTACTCCAGGGGATCTTCCCGACCCAGGGATCAAACCATCATTTCCTGCATGCTCAGTCCTTATTCTTTCTGCCCTCTCAACCAGTCTCCTGTAGGTGATTTTTACAGCTTCTCTTGTTTAATTGCACTCTGAAAATGATTGCCCTCTAGTTAAAAGTTGTACTGTGCACACCTGATGTTTACTTCTCTAAGACAACACTTGCTAACCACTCCTTTCCTTTCTGAGCATTCTTCATCGCAGGAATAAGGTCACAGAAGGGTAACCTGGGGGGCAACTGGAATCTTTTGAAACTACCTCCAGCCCTAGTGATCTCACTGTCTTTAAGAGGAAAGAAGAATGCTAGGCAATGTCAACCTCAATCCTTATCTACAGTCCTATTTTTCACCCTGAGACCATAAGATCCCTTCCTGTTTCCCAGAAGATGGGGACATTCTTGAGGGCAATAGCCTGTGTAAGAAATCTGCTCTTTTCTCCTCTACCAGAACTCTGTTTCTGCATTTCTATTTGGCCCTGATGAACAGAAGACTGGTTTTTGGCAACAATATTACTTAGAGTTCTCCTAAGCAGCAGAATGACTGAGCTTAGTCAGCCTCCCTGGGAGCAACCTTGAGGTTTAAGTTTGTTACATATTATAGCAGTAAAAAGATTATTGCTCTAATAGTCATAGTTTTATTTCAATTCTTTTATATATGAAGAAATTTCCTCTCTGTCCACATTTGCTGTGCATTTGCTATTCCTACACATTTTATGAAGCAACATTTTCTTTTGTCTTGAAGTTACTTTATTCTTTCTTCAAATCATTCCTCTTGATCTCACTATGCTATTATTTTAGCAAAGAAGACTGTGCTCTTCCACAGTGGAAAAAATTTTATGCATTTTGACCATTTGTCTTCTCAACCTTATCTTAACTAAACCAGAGTTAAAAGTTTTCTGACTGAAATCATAAGCTTCCATTTTCCCACATTTTTTAGAGCCCTTTGTCACAGAAATTTCAAACTTCACTGCTGTTATTTTGAGCAGAGAAAATTTTGGACAAAAATATTTATTAAGCAAAATATGTCCTTACCGCTCTTACAGTTTTCTACTCTACTAAGACACAATTGTTTTCCTTCCTAAAGCTTAAGTCTACTCTCCTTAACATCTATCTTTGACTTCATTCCAGAATTATCCTTATGTTTTATCCTTATGATAAAAGGATAAAAATTGCCCTTTTTATCAGCTTTCTAGCAATAAATGAGTTGATCTTCTAACAGACTATGCTGTTGGTAGAAAACCAGAGGGGATTTCCCAGGAAGTCATTAGAATTTAAAAAGGAATATTCAGTTATAAACTTTTTCAAATTTGAAATACTAGAACTTCACAAATGATCACATGATAAAGAGGTTATTTTGGGTAAATCAGTCCCAAAACCTTCAATCTCTACAAAAATTCACATAACTGAACTTGATCTTTTTTTTTGTTAGCCTAAAATAATTTGAGCCCATGGGAATTCTTCAAGAATTATCTGCTTGAATATAGTGAAAAAATATTTTCACCACAAATAATGATTAATTCAAAGTCACTGCATGAAAATGCCTTTAGGTAAAAACAAAATACTGTCCTTTATTTTCTGTGTAGTACAAAACATGCATGCAGGAAGGAATGGCCTACTTACACATTTATTTTATATGTTTTCCCTTGAATTATCTTTTAGAGCTTTGCTAATTTTCTAATTCAATGAATGCAGATAACTTTATCAGAGTGTTTCTAATTTTCCATTAATTATTCACAAATAAATATTCCAGATAAAGGTTAACATTAATTAGTGGTATTGTCACTTTTCATTTTTAAAAAATATTTTATTTATTTTTGCCTGCTCTGGGTCTTCATGGCTGCATGTGGTTCATCTCTATTTGCAGAGGTTGGGGGCCACTCTCTAGTCATGGAGGACAGACTTCTGATTGTAGTGGCTTCTCTTGTTATGGAGCACAGGCCCTGTGGGTTTGCAGGTTTCAGTAGTTGCTGCCTAAAGGCTCAGTAGTTGTGGCACAGAGTTTAGGAGCCTCGAGGCGTGTGGGATCTTCCAGGAATGGGGATCAAGCTGGTGTCCCAGGTGAACTCCCAGGACCACCGGGAAACCAGGGAAGCCTGCCACTTTGCCTTTTTGAAGTGTTTTATAATTGCTAACAAGGCATTGCCACCCATTGTTTACCATGAATGCCAGTATCTACACATTGCAACCTTGCTGATGGAGTAAGGAAACCATTCTTGACCCATTCTATTTCTTTCATTTCTCTCTTTTTTTTTTTTATTTTTATTTTTTTAATTTTTATTAGTTGGAGGCTAATTAACAAAGATACCATGACTCAAGATCTGTTTTGCTGGGGCTTTCCATTTCTTGATATTAGCTAACTAGCCTTTGGTGCTTATCAGATCACGTAGATGGTGACATCAGCAGAGCAGCATTTCTCTGAGATATTGCATTTCCAACTTTGGCAGAGGTAAAAAAAATGTTAATGTTCTGAATCAGACATTTGTCAGTGGTTAGATATCAATGAATGAAAAAGCAGTGAAAGTGTTAGTTACCCAGTCATGTCTGACTCTGTGCGACCCCAAGAACTGTAGCCCTCCAAGTTCCTCTGTCCATGGAATTCTCCAGATGAGAATACTGGAGTGGGTAGCCTTTCCCTTCTCCAGGGGATCTTCCCAAACCAATCTAACTCTAATTACAAAGCAGTGTAAAGATTGTGTGTAACACATTCTAACTTGCATTTAAAATTTTCCCAGAAGATATATCCATGGCATGAATATTTGTATGTGTTTATGTATGTTGTTTCTGTTATTATTGTTGTTGTTAAAGAAATATTAGGTTGGTTTGAAAGAGTAGAAAGAAAATGAGTTTGGTTCAGTTCAGTTGCTCAGTCGTGTCGAACTCCTTGCAACCTCATGGACTGCAGCACGCCAGGCTTCCCTGTCCATCCCTGTCCATCAGCAACTCCTGTCCATTGAGTCGATGCTGCCATCCAACCACCACATCCTCTGTCATCCCCTTCTCCTCCTGCTTTCAATATTTCCCAGCACCAGGGTCTTTTCCAATGAGTTGGCTCTTCGCATCAGGTGGCCAAAGTATTAGAGCTTCAGCTTCAGCATCAGTCCTTCCAATGAATATTCAGGACCGATTTCTTTTAGGATAGACTCGTTGGATATCCTTGCAATCCAAGGGACTCTCAAGAGTCCTCCAACACCACAGTTCAAAAGCATCAATTTTTTGGCACTCAGCTTTCTTTAGAGTCCAACTCTCACATCCATACATGACTACTTGAAAAAACCATAGCTTTGACTAGACAAATCTTTGTCAGTAAAGCAATGTCTCTGCTTTTTAATATGCTATCTAGGTTGGTCTTTATTTGGGCTTTATTTTCTTGGGCTCCAAAATCACTGCAGATGGTGACTGCAGCCATGAAATTAAAAGACACTTGCTATGAACAAGACAGAAAGAAATTACTTATGACTAAGAATAAAATCCAGGACTTCCCTGATGGTCCAGTGCTTCCCTGCAGCGGGCATGGGTTTGATTCCTGGCACTTGTGGTGTGGCAAAAAATAAAATCCAGCGATCTCTTAGCCCCACCCTCTTCTTTTCTCTTTTGGCTAGAATTCTTACAAGATGTTATGTTGCTGGTCACAGATCTTCCTGTTGAATGTGGAGTTAGGTGAAACAAAATGAATAAAATTAGGATCAATAATAAGGGTGTGTTAAAGAGGAAGTATATTATGCTGGGTGGATATTAGTGAGAGGGAGACTTGGGACTATATTTTCTTTATTACAGAATAAAGTTTCTCAATTTAGCGGTGTGTAAGTCTTCTGCATTAAGTGATCTTGAAATTCATAAACTTTCAAAGATACATCAGACTCTATCTTTGGCCTTTTGATACATTATGTATGCTCAGTTTCTCAGTTGTATCCTACTCTTTCTGACCCCAGTGGACTGTAGTCTGCCAGTCTCCTCTATCCATGGGATTTTCCAAGCAAGAATACTGTAGTGGGTTGCCATTTCCTACTCCATTTGATGCATTAATGTTATAATAATGTAAATTATAACACTTAAGCTTCATGGCCCTATAGCTTTGAACTTTATAAGTAAACAGCTGTCTACCTTTTCAGACACTCATATAATCAGGCATTCTTAGGAATTATGAAAATTCCTACTGACACTTATACTTCATTACTCTTATCAATTTGCACATTTTAGTGTGCTCAGAATTTAGTAGTCATACACATAGAATATTCTCAAAAGGTTATTTCTCATAAAATGCATTAAAATTATAGATCACTCATAATATATGCATTGACTGATAACAACACCTACAGAGTAAATTATGTTTATTCAGATTGGAATAAGTTACCAAATCTTATCTAATGAAATATCCTTGAGGTTATCCTGTAAGTTACTTAGTTAAAACAACTCAACATGCAAAATATATAGCCAAGACAATCTGATTTTTACATTGCTTCAGTTTCCATTGCTACATAATAACTCCGAACATAATAATTAAGAGTTATTTTTTATCTTTTTCCCTCAGAGCTTAAAAAACCACCAGGTTTCCTTGGTAGCTCAGCTGGTAAAGAATCTGCCTGCAATGCAAAAGACCCTGGTTCAATTCCTGGATCCAGAAGATCCGCTGGAGAAGGGATGAGCTACCCACTCCAGTATTCTTGGGCTTCCCTTGTGGCTCAGCTGGTAAAGAATCTGCCTGTAATGTGAGAAACTTGTGTTTGATCCCTGAGTTGGGAAGATCTGCTGGAAAAGATAATAGCTACCCACTCCAGTATTCTGGCCTGGAGAGTTCCGTGGCCTGTATAGTCCATGAGGTTGCAAAGAGTCAGACATGACTGAGTGACTTTCACTTTAAAAAACAGAAACTTGCATTAATTCTATTTTACATATATTGAACTGATTACCTACATGAATATATCACATATAATCTTAGAAACATGATCTAAGGATGCAATTTAATATCATAGTTTAAAGCACAATCTTTAACACTAAGCTTCTTAAGTGGAAGTCCTGGTATTGCCACTTACTACCAGCATGATTCTGTAAATGTGAATAATAAGCCGAAGTGTGCTACAAGAAACAGATTATAGGTAAAGTTTTTGAAAGTAGTCATCAAAGGAAAAAAACAAAAACAAAAAGTGTTTACTATTATTTTGCACTACTTCATTTGTAACATTTTTTGTCCTGTTTTCATTTTAATGTTTTCTTTCAGTGTTTTTATTTCAAATTTTCAACTTAGGTTACCTGACAATCTTCCGTATGTTGCTGAGATGTACTGTTAACTATTACTTGTTAACAGTTCTCAAAGTTCAGATAATACCAGTTGAGATTCTAATGAGTCAGCACTACTTGACTAGAGAGCTGCCTAAGTGGACCATTTAAAATGCCCTTGCTCATAAATGTAAACAGTAACACCCTACTACAGCTCCCTCTGTCAACATACAAAACTGAATTATCTCTTACATTAACAGACAATGAAAGCTTACTGATCCATTTTAATAAAGGCTCTAACTTCATTAACTAAAACAGATAAGACATAATAGCATCCATAGCTATAAATAATATTTTAGATTCCTGATAAATAAAATTATTATCTATGAATCTATTTGATTTGTTGAACATATCTAGATGATACATGAGTATCACATGGATTATACATCTTAAAAGTGCATTTATTTTTTGTCTCTTTTCCCCTTTATATTAACCATTATAGTGTTTCTATAGTCTTGTCTTTCTTATGTTCAAATTCTTTTCATTATTTAAAATTTTTTTTTCATATTGGAGCATAACTGATTAACAACGCTGTGTTGGTTTTAGGTGTTCAGCAGAGTGATTCAGTGATATTGTTGTTGTTCAGTTGCTAAGTTGTGTTCAACTCTTTGCAACCCCAGGCACTGCAGCACTCCAGGCTTTCCCCTCCTCCACTGTCTCCAGGAGTTTGCTCAAGTTCACGTCCTTTGATTTGGTGATGTTATCTAACCATTTCATCCTTGCCTCCCTCTTCTCCTTTTGCCTTCAGTCTTTCCCAGCATAAGGGGCTTTTCTAATGAGTCAGCTCTTTGCATCAGGTGGCCAAAGTATTGCAGCTTCAGCTTCAGCATCAGTCCTTCCAATGAATATTCACGGTTGATTTCCTTTAGGCTGATTGGTTTGATCTCCTTGTTGTCCAGGAGAATCTTCTCTAGCATCACAATTCAAAAACATCAGTTCTTCTGGACTCAGCTTTCTTTATGATCCAACTCTCATATCCATACACGACCACTGGAAAAAACATAGCTTTGACTAGATGGACCTTTGTCAGTAAAGTGATATCTTTGCTTTTTAATATGCTGTCTAAGTTTGTCATAGCTTTCCTTCTAAAACCAGGCATCTTCTAAATTCATGGTTGTAGTCACCATCTGCAGTGATTTTGGAGCCTAAGAAAATAAAGTCTCTCACTGTTTTCATTGTTCCCCTCTCTATTTGCCATGAAGTGATGGGACCAGATGTCATGATCTTTGTTTTTTGAATGTTGAGTTTAAAGCCAGCTTTTTCACTCTCATCTTTCAACCTCATCATGAGACTCTTTAGTTCCTCTTTACTTTCTGCTATTAGAGGGGCATTATCTGCATATCTGAGGTTGTTGATATTTTTCCCAGAAATCTTGATTCTAGCTTGTCATCATCCAGCCTAGTGTTTCACATGATATACTCTGCACATAAGTTAAATAAGAAGGGTACAATATACAGCCTTGACGTACTCTTTTCACAATTTTGAACAGTAAGTTGTTCCATGTCCAGTTCTAACTGTTGCTTCTTGAGCTGCATACAGGTTTCTCAGGTGACAGGTAAGGTGTTCTTTTCTTCCCATCTCTTTAAGAATTTTTCACAGTTTGTTGTGATCAGCAGTCAAAGGCTTTCTTGTATTCAATGAAGCAGAAGTAGATGTTTTTTTCTGGAATTTTCTTGCTTCTCTATGGTCCAGAGAATGTAGCAATTTGGTCTCTGGTTCCTCTGCCATTTCTAAATCCAGCTTGTTTATCTGTAAGTTCTCAGTACATGCACTGCTGAAGCCTAGCTTGAAGGATTTTGAGCATAATTTTACTAGCATGGAGGGTTACATAAAATCATATCTATTCTTTTTATAAATTATTTGTTTATGGTTACTATACTCATACTAAATCTTAGTGAGTCACTTATAATTAAAAGGATACACTTCTTTACAATTAAGTATTAATTTGGATGGAGAGTAGAATACTATTATGTACTTACACATATATATTTTATATAATTCAATGTTAAAATTAACTTGTTTTTAAAATAGCTGACAACATACTAAAATTCTATTAGTCTAATTACTGCCATCTTTGTTTTGTTATCCATATTTACAGACTTTTAAAATTGTATTTGTTTCTCTCTCTAGTAAAACATTAAAAACTCAGGTGTCCTATTTGTGAATTAACACAAAAAGATGTCTTTTAGATAAACTTATACTAGCTGTCTCCCACAAATGAGAAAAAAAATCACATAATAGTAGATTTTATTATTTTATGATACTATTATTAAAGTATGCATTTCTTTCTTCAGTGTCTTGTAGTTTTTGGAGTACAGGTCTTTTGCCTCCTTCAGTTCAGTTCAGTCACTCAGTCATGCCCGACTCTTTGCGACCCAATGAATCGCAGCGAGCCAGGCTTCCCTGTCCATCAACAACTCCCGGAGTTTACTCAAACTCATGCTTATCGAGTCGGTGATGCCATCCAGCCATCTCATCCTCTGTCATCCCCTTCTCTTCCTGCCCCCATCCCTCCCAGCATCAGAGTCTTTTCCAATGAGTCAACTCTTCACATGAGGTGGCCAAAGTATTGGAGTTTCAGCTTCAGCATCGGTCCTTCCAATGAACACCCAGGACTGATCTTTAGGATGGACTGGTTGGATCTCCTTGCAGTCCAAGGGACTCTCAAGAGTCTTCTCCAACACCATAATTCAAAAACATCAATTTTTCAGTGCTCAGCCTTCTTTATAGTCCTATTCTCACATCCATACATGACCACTGGAAAAACCATAGCCTTGACTAGATGGACATTTGTTGGCATAGGTAGATTTATTCCTAGGTATTTTGTTCTATTTTATGCAATGGTACATGAGACTGTTTCCTTAATTTATCTTTCTGATAGTTTATTGTTAATGTATAGAAATGTGACAGATTTCTATACATAATTTTGTATCCTGTAACTTTACTGTATTCATTGACAAGCCCTAGTAGATTTTTTGTGGTGTCTTTAGGCTTTTCTGTGTGTAGTATTCTGTCATCTGCAAGCATTGAGACATTGACTCTTTGGATTTGGATTCCTTTCCAATTTGGATTCCTTCTATGTATTTTTTTTTCTTCTGATTGCTGTGCCTTGATTCCAAAACTATGTTGAATAAAAGTGGAGAGAGTAGACATCATTGTCTTATTCTTGATCTAAGAGGAAATGCTTTCAACCTTTCACCACTGAGTATAATGTTAGCTGTGGGTTTGCTGTGTATATCCTTTTTATTATTTTGAAGTATGTTCCCTCTATGCTGCTTGCTGGAGAGGTTTTGTTTGTTTGTTTGTTTGTTTGTTTTTATCATAAATGGGTGCAAATTTTATCAAAAGATTTTTCTGCATCTATTGAGATGATTGTATGGTTTCTATTCTTCAATTTGTTAAATTTGCAGCAAAATGGATGATTGACATTATGCTGATTGAAATAAGTCAGACAGAGAAACAAATATGTTTGATGTCACTTATATGTGGGATCTAAAAAATACAACCAACTGGTGGCTATAGCAAAAAAGAAACAGATTCAATGGATATAGAGAATAAATGAGTGATTACCTGCTGAGGGGAGAGGAGCAATATGGTTATGAGGCAATGGGAGGTATAAACTGCTGGGTGTAAAATAGTCCATAAGGTGATATTATACAACACAGGGGATATAGCTAATATTCTGCAATAACTGTAACTGAAGTGTGATCTTTAAAAATTCTATAAAAATAAGAAAATGGAAATGTGATATATATTTTAAAAAGCTATATATTTAGTTTACATATAAGTCCTTTATTCTTAGGTTATATATATACTTTTGTTGTAGTAAATGTGACATTTAATATTAGAATTTATTTTTTTAATTTCTTTATTAGAATTTTTTAATGTAGTAATGTTTCTTCTCAAACAAACAGATAATAAAAAGCCCTAATAATTATATAGGTAGTTTTCCTCATTAAAAAAAATAATTGTGCTAGGTTATCACTGCTCTAAAGAATCTACTTGCAAAGAAAGAGACCCAGGTTCAAGCCCTGGGTCAGAAAGATCTCCTGGAGGAGGAACTGGCTACCCACTTCCAGAGTCTTGCCTATAGAATCCATGGACAGAGGAGCCTGGTGGGCAACAGTCCATGGGGTCACAAAGAGTCAGACACGACTAAGAGACTAGTGCTTTCACTTTTTTAAAATCACTGCTCTAAATGAAGTAGAAAATCAAGAAGTCTTTGTGTGATGTGAATATTTTCAACTGATGCTAAAGTTCATTCATGTATCTAAACCTTTCCCTGGTGGCCAACAGCTTTAACTATTAAAATTATCTCTGAAAAACAGCAGATTACACTGAGAAAACCAAGATATGCATTTGTAGTGATATTTTAAAATTGTTCCAGGTATGAATCTGAGGTGTATAATTGCCAGAAAGCTGGCTTCAAATAATTACCAGGTCTCTCTAGTGTCCATGAAAGAAAAATGCATCATGCACACACGTGGAAATGTGTGATCAGGGCAGTAAATCATTCAGGTCTGGTAGTAACTTGATATTAAAGTGATCAAATAAGGAGTGCAATGCTGTAGAATATGTATAAAACCTGAAGTATATTGCTATAATGAATCATCAATTAAATCATAATAATTTTTGCCTTCTTGTATATTAATTCTTCTGAAAATACTTAATTCCTATGATTTAAAAGTCCTGTGATTTAAAATTCCTTCATTTTAATCTATATCCATTGAGCCTGCTTTTTTGTTATAAACACTAGTTTTCTGTATTTTTTAGATTCCACATATAAGTGACATCAAACAGTATTTGCTTTCTCTGTCTGATTTATTTCACTCAACACAATATCAAACATCCATTTTGCTACAAATTTAACTGAATTCCTATGATTTAAAATCTTAAAGGATGTCAGTTTTACACAAGATTTAGGTGTCTTTTCTCTAGTCCATGGTGTATGTATGTGAATGTGCTTATTAAAGCAACTGCAAAGTAACTGTATACACAAACACAAACATATAGACTAATTACTATATTAGGAGACTGAAAACACAGACAAACAGAAAGTTAAGTGAAAAGGTAAGCACTGGTCATGCTTTGTATCCCGGAAAGCATTTACACCATAACACATTCATTCACCTTGCTGTGTATGTTTGGTGGACACGATAAAGATATTGCTGGGTGTGTATTAAAGGGATTATAGTTTTTTCCAAAACACAGGCTACAATTATTTTCCAGCTTTGCAGAAGAGATTTAAGTCACCCATCGAAATATGTCAGAGTCTAACCGTCATGGGGAAATGAAGAAAATGAAAGCTTTTCTTTTGCTTTTAAAGTAAATAAATAAATCTGTTGTAATCCCATGTATACTGTAGTTTATAAATAAATATATGTGAGGAAGCAGAATCTGGCAGTTTTACTTTTCATTTTCTATTATTCCCTCAAACACACACCGATAAAGATAGACAAACTGAAAAATCCAGAAAGACAAGCACATAACTATATAAAGATACTCTATAGCTTTGAGATCCAGAAAGAGTTGGAAGGAAAGTGGAAAATATCTTGATGAAGATCGTTGTGCAGTTGGCTTACAATTCCTACTCCAATCCTGGGATTAAGAAGCTCAGAAGTATTAAATAACTCAGAAAGTTTGGGGAGTTGGGGACTGAGGAGACTTGTTATACTATTTCCTTTCTGGAATTCTGACAAAGGCAACCTCCCAGGCCTTCCTCACATGACTATGGTTTGGGATTAATAGAGGAAGTATGGCTGTGTGGCATGTCATTTTGAGTAAGTGCAATTCCTCTCACTAAGGAAGTACTACTGAGTTTCTGGTATTTCCCTAAGGAGGTCTCAGGTAGGAGAAATGACTATATTTTCATGCACTACCATTGAGAACACCCACAAGTAACTGGGTGATACAGCTGGTATATTTGACAGGTATCTGAATGGTGCAAACTTGTGCTGCCTAGAGATACAGAATGGAAGGCAAAATTTGATGATAAGTTGAGGATAAGATTATTTCAGTGCTTGGTTGAGTGGTGAGGTGAGGAGAAATAAGAACTAGATACAACCTCGTGTTGGGTCAGAGGATGTAAGTTTAAAAATTTGTTGACTTTCCAAAGACCAGACACATCTGCCTGATCTTATAATGCCAACTCAGACAGAAGAATGAGAAGGAAAAAAGTCTTAGACTTTGAACTTTAGATTATATGTTTCAAACTGAGAAAGTTATTTTGTTTCTATTTAAGGAGTCATATCTAGGAGAATTGGATTTAATTTTAAAATATAGACTAGAAGCCAAACTTTTTTTTTTTTTGGTATTTAAGTTTTTATGAAGAACTGGGATTGGGAGAAAGAGTCAATATTATAGATATTAAAAAAGATTACTCAGTAAAAACTTGTAAGAGTATAAGTTAATCAATAAAATGTATTTAAATACAGATGGGTCATTGTTATATCTCATGCACTTTAGCTTATAAATCATAAGCAAAACAATATTACTAGAGCCATTAAGAATCATGTACAAATAGTATGACTGTAATTATTTTAAAATTATCCTATTGAAAATTAACTTGTATGGAGTGCATAATATGGGGAAACTAGTTCATGAGTCTAGTAGCTATTCTATTGACCTCTGTTCTCAATTCTCAGATTCCTTCTTGATAATTTTCTACAGGGGCTACAAAATCAACTATTTATTTCCATAATCTATCCACCCTACTCTTGTTTTAGTTGTCTTTATCACATTATAAGCCATAATCATTTGAGTTTTAACATGCATTTGCCATGGCTTTCTATTTTTCTGCTGCATGATTGCTTTTGTGATGTTTAGTCAGAGACCAGCTACAGAGAAGGATATAAAACTCTGGAGATCTTATGTTTGAGCATTGTGGGAAGAGGATTGTCTCCAGACGTTTATCATCTACTGATAGCCCAGGAGCCAAGCATTTGTAGGTTGTGTCAGTTGAAAAGATCTCAGTCATTACATGAAGAGCTTGAAGAGCCAGATACAAGGATTATAATTCAATAATCTTTTTTTCATGATATTTTTCACTATATGAGAAACACAGAAGGTACATATACATATATATGTATATATACCATTTATATGTACATATTCTCTTTTGAGAAGGGAACATGTGAATCTAGTGATATTTCTTATACTTTGACTGGAGTTAGAGTGGTCTATATGCAAAACAGAAAAAGAGACTCAGATGTATGGAACAGACTTGTGGACTCTGGGAGAAGGCGAGGGTGGGATGTTTCAGGAGAACAGCATTGAAACTTGTATATTATCTAGGGTGAAACAGATCACCAGCCCAGGTTGGGTGCATGAGACAAGTGCTCGGGCCTGGTGCACTGGGAAGACCCAGAGGGATTGGGTGGAGAGGGAGGTGGGAGGGGGGACTGGGATGGGGAATACATGTAAATCCATGGCTAATTCATATCAATGTATAACAAAAACTACTGTAATGATGTAAAGTAATTAGCCTCCAACTAATAAAAATTAAAAAAAAAATAATAATAAGTCTCTTTGCATTATGGTTCAAGAGTTAACTTCCTCTGGTCTCACAGAAGAACAAAGAACAGCTCTCCAGAATATATATACCTCATAAAATGGTTGCCTGAGTAGATGTTACAGAAAAGACAGTGATACACAGTGATGATAAAACTAAGTATATGCTTCAGTCTTGCAGTCTTAACCTGTGTCTGCTTATAACTAACAGCTTCTGTGACTGATTTGACATCTCTTGATTAATAGTAAAGTCATCACCATCCCCTAAAAGGAGAGTCTGTGGACTCCACATGGGGTAGAATATAAAGCCAGAAGAGGAAGTTTTATTCAGGTCAGTATAAGTGTATCTGAAGTTTAGCTAGTTTTAAAATAAGAATTCTATTTGTTTTTCCATATTCCTAGAAGATTTATGATAATATCAATAGTGGAGGGTGTATATATATGATAAGGCAGAGTAAAAAAAGGAACTTATTGATATAATCATGTAGCAAAATTATTTTATTAAAAGCAGCCATGTATAGTGAAAGAAAATTTAATTTCTTTGAATTTTCTTTTTGAAAATTAGAATTATTTTATCACTAAGCTAAGAATACACACTTACCTCCATATATTGAGATAAGTTTGTGATACTGCCGCAGTTCTCCCCTTGGTATTTTCAAGAGTTCCAGGACTGTCACCTTGTTGGAAGCTCAGAAGTAGAGAAGTAAATTTATATCACCCCAGTGACAAGACTGGTAGGAAGTATTGTGTGTTTGTACAGTGATTATACTGCAAAACAGCAAAATGAATAACTCTGGAGGCCTAACAGAGTCAGGTGGTTACAATCAAGATGAAAACATAATTTGGAACCTCTTAGTGCTTTGGGCATTAAAGGTACAGTGGTGTTGTGGCCATTGTATGTACTAAGCCTTTCTTGTGCCAAGGGTAAAGGAGGAAAAAAAAAAAAATAGGGGTCAAGCATATTATCTGTTGGACCTCTTTATTCCAGTAAGTGAATTCTGTCACAAGATTCTCTTTGTTACACATGCTAAATCTTATTTATAAATCAAGAATGAAAAGTGGAAGTTTTAAGGGTTTTTATGTTCTATGATTTAGAACTACCATGATTTACAGTTTCAAATTTAAAAAGTTAATTTTTTAAGAGTATATATCTGCTTGTTTTAGAAATAATTACACATCTGCTGAAAATAAATCATACACGCTTAGTATCTAGGCTTGTTGCAATAGTAAATACAGTAAAACTGGCAGCTCCTTTTAGAAAACAGCTGATATTCTTCTAATAGAGGATAAATTGAAACAGTTGTTCCTCCAATATTTAGAAGTAAGTCATTAAATTGAAGAGAATCTGATAAGCAAAATTTATTTTACCACAATAACAATTACTCATAATTCAAATATGAGGTGTTATGAATATTTTATTGCAGTAATTATAAAAATCAAGATGATTAAAACCTTGCTATAAATAAGAATATAGCCCTCTTGATATACATTAAACATAATTTTTCTAATTTGAGGATCTCTTTCTGGACAACCACTAAGCCTAGTTAAAATAAATGTTGAATTGCATTGGGCTTATTATCTTGAACACAGACTTTGGTTACTTACTATAAGAATATCATTACATTTAAAGCTATCTTACTGCTAATCTTTACATTTGCTTGTATTGAATACATCAATGTTAGACAGTAGTTTGAACATTTTATGTAATATTAATCTGTAACATCAAATCACTTTTACTCACATAAAATAATCATTTTGGTCTAATGTAATGTGATTAATGAGTCAAAGTATAGAGTTTAAACATAATTAAAATACACATTTTATGTAATTTCAAATAGTTCTTTTGATTTCATTTTTTTAATTGAAGAATTATTAGCAATATATTTTAAGAGTGAATATATAATTTTTTTTTAAGAGAAGGAGTGTCCTTTCTGTTCTCAGAATTTAGAACTGAAGATCAAGAAGCAATAGTTAGAAATGGACATGGAACAACA
This sequence comes from Odocoileus virginianus, assembly GCF_023699985.2. NCBI lineage: Eukaryota > Metazoa > Chordata > Mammalia > Artiodactyla > Cervidae > Odocoileus > Odocoileus virginianus. The sequence continues at coordinate 23,311,191 of NC_069698.1, forward strand.
GACTGGTTCCAAATTGGGAAAGGAGTATGTTAACGCTGTATATTGTCAACTTGCTTATATAGATTGTATGCAGAGTATCATGAGAAACGCTGGGCTAGAGGAAGCACAAGGTGGAATCAAGATTGCCGGGAGAAATATCAATAACCTCAGATAAGCAGATGGCACCACCTTTATGGCAGAAAGCGAAGAAGAACTAAAGAGCCTGTTGATGAAAGTGAAAGAGGAGAGTGAAAAAGTTGGCTTAAAATTCAACATTCAGAAAACTAAGATCATGGCATTTGGTCCCATCACTTCATGGCAAATAGATGGGGAAACAGTGGAAACTTTGGCTGACTTTATTTTTCTGGACTCCAAAATCACTGCAGATGGTGACTGCAACCATGAAATTAAAAGACGCGTGCTCCTTGGAAGAAAAGCTATGACCAAGCTAGGCAGCGTATTAAAAAGCAGAGACATTACTTTGAAAATGAATGTCCATCTAGTCAAAGCTATGGTTTTTCCAGTTGTCATGTATGGATGTGAGAGTTGGATTTTAAAGAAAGCTGAGTGCCGAAGAATTGATGCTTTTGAACTCTGGTGTTGGAGAAGACTCTGAGAGTCCCTTGCACAGCAAGGAGATCCAACCAGTCCATCCTGAAAGAGATCAGTCCTGGGTGTCTGATCAGTCTCCAAAATCACTGCAGATGGTGACTGCAACCATGAAATGTAAAGACACTTACTCCTTGGAAGGAAAGTTATGGCCAACCTAGATAGCATATTAAAAAGCAGAGACATTACAACAGAGACATTACTTTGCCAACAAAGGTCCATCTGGTCAAGGCTATTGTTTTTCTAGTGGTCATGTATGGATGTGAGAGTTGGACTGTGAGGAAAGCTGATTGCTGAAAAATTGATGCTTTTGAACTATGGTGTTGGAGAAGACTCTTGAGAGTCCCTTGGACTGCAAGGAGATCCAACCAGTCCATCCTGAAAGAGATCAGTCCTGGTTGTTCATTGGAAGGATTGATGCTGAAGCTGAAACTCCAATACTTTGGCCACCTCATGCGAAGAGTTGACTCACTGGAAAAGACCCTGATGCTGGGAGGGATTGGGGGCAGGAGGAGAAGGGGGCGACAGAGGATGAGATGGCTGAATGGCATCACCGACTCGATGGGCATCAGTTTGAGCAAATTCCGGGAGTTGGTGATGGACAGGGAGGCCTGACGTGCTGCAATTGATGGGGTCGCAAAGAGTCGGACACAACTGAGTGACTGAACTGAACTGAGACAGCATATTAAAAAGCAGAGACATTACTTTTCCAATGAAGGTCCATCTAGTCAAGGCTACTGTTTTTCCAGTGGTCATGTATGGATGTGAGATGTATGGATGTGAGGGTTTGGGTAGACTCCAGGAGTTGGTGATGGACAGGGAGGCTGGCATGCTGCAGTTCATAGGGTCGCAAAGAGTTAGACACGACTGACTGACTGAACTGAACTGAAGGAAAACCAGTCTCTTTCCTCTGGCAAAATGGCAAAAACATATTTACTCTTTGCCTAGTCAGTAAACAAATGTTGAGACTGAGTGAAATTATTTGGGAGCCCAAACCTATTTTGGGCATTCCTTATCTGCATATCTAGTTAAAACCTGGTGACCTATCACTTCCAGCATCTCTTAGTCACTTTGAGGCGCTTTAGACAAGGGACTGACACTTGCTTTATATTCTCAGTTTGCACATGAAGCACATTCAAATGTTCTCTTCAACTCCTCCCACAGTTAGCCAGAAAAGTAGTAAAAGATTTGGCATCTGCAATAAATAGTGTTTGTCTTCACAGGGAGTACTAACATATTTGTTTTAAAGTACCATAGCAGTTGTTGCACTGTTTTATTTAATGTTAAATTTGTGACTATGTAATACCAGGACAGAATGAACAATCAGAAATATGCAATTATTACATATGACACAGACTGCTTTTATTTTTTTATACAAATACTCTGTATTTATTAATTTATGCAAGTGCTCTGTCAAGAGTGAACAATATTTACATGTACAGCTCAATACTAGATTCAAGTTTGCATATACTGAGTTGGAAAGGGTGAAAATGTACTTGGTGGATCTATCAACAAATATCATCAGTGTCAAAATATCTGATCATAACCTATCACTAAAAACAAAGTCCTAGTAACTATTTAAACAAATTCATCTTGCTCCTAGATAGAGAACATATGATTCTTGTTCAGATTTAATATATCTTAATCTTAGGAAGATGATATGTATATATCATGGCCCTTAAGAATAACTGCAGCAGACAGGACTGTCATTTTCCCCTTTCTGCATTTTCTCTTAGGAAAAGAGGATACCAGAATTCTGTGGGAGCTGTTCCTGAGACAAAAATATTTAGAGAAGCAGAACTGAGCAATGACATAGGTAGAGTGAGGCAGACAGGGAGATGCATCTCCCAATTTCCTTTTCAGGAGAGGTTGGCTATTCTGTTGTATGTATGCTTGTGGCAGGAATGCTTGTCAAACAGTTTCCAGCATCTCCACCCCCTCCCGAGTTGATGCTGAGAGGGACCTAAACCCTAGCTCATAAGGGAGAAGAGGAAAGGCAATGAGAAAGAGAGAAATGCTAATGACAATGATTTTGATCTGCCAGTCTTTATTTATGGAGCACACAAGATGCCCACCCCTGCCTTCAGATGGTACACTGGTAAAATTCTGAGCTTAAATGTCATTTCTGTGGGTAAGGAGGCTTTACAAATTAAATATGTTGGAAATGCTGAGTAGGAAAATGATGCTGTCTTTGTAATCTAGTCTTATAAGCTTGTATTTAAAAGTCTATCAGAATAAGTCATGCACCTGAGAAATTTTTATCTGGTTAAATGGAAAAATACTCCATACTAAATGTATTTGAAAAGGATGGTAGGATAGAAAATTACACATGTGCTTTGATTATGTCATAGGTCATGCTTTAATATATTATTTGTATTATAGATGTTATATATAATGATAAACTTTCTTTTGATAATTTTAAAGTTTTACATAAATGTCAAGTATGGAAGCAGCTTGAAGGTTAGGGCTTTTCACCATTCCATTCAATGATAGAAAGCCAGTGTCAGTATGTAACACACGCATGCATGCATGCTAAGTCAGGTTAGTCTTGTCCGACTCTTTGCGACCTCCCAGACTGTAGCCCACCAGGCTCCTCTGTCCACGGGATTCTCCAGGAAAGAATACTGGAGTAGGTTGCTATGCCATCCTCCAGGGGATCTTCCTGGCCCACGGATAGAACACACTTCTCCTGCGGCTTCTGCATTGCATGGGGATTCTTTACTGCTGAACCACAGGGAAGCCCGTCTAACACATATTCGACATTTAATAACAACTTTTTGAGTGATTAAATGAGTGAACCAAATAATTATTATTGGCAGGCTACTTAGCATATTTTTGTACCTTAAAACCAAAATACTATTTTCCATTCAATATATTCTTCTTAGTTATTGCAAAATGTGCCATAATATGGATAATCATACTTTTAAACATTTTGTTTATATTGTTTTCTCTCTCCTCACAAATCTTTCTTCTGTCTATACAAATTATTTTTGCCAGTCTATAGGTCTGCAACTCAACTTGCTCTTTAGACTAAACTCACTTCTCCTCTAATTCCATTTTCAAAATACTTTTTGCAATAATATATGTGTACCAAATTATGCAGTGCATTATTATGCTTTTCAGTTCTCTAATTGTTTCAACAGTGTAGTTTTATATAGTATGGTATATTCCAAGACTTTTGAGTGTGTCCTGTAATGTCTTGTTATTGTTTCTATCTGGACCAGTTACTATTGTTGTTTTGAAAAGCCTCTGGTCAAACTCCTCAGTTCCCAGTGCACCCATGAAGAGCTGATTGGCTCCCACATCAAGCACCAATGCCTTTCTCCTTCTGGCTTATCTACTGTTCTGACTAAAGGATTTCTTGATATTTTTGTGAGCTTGCTTACCCCTTGTTCTCAGCAGGATACTAGGGATCAACTGATGAGAGACCAGAGTGGCAGGAACAACTCCCAGGCTTTCCATATCCCATTGGCACAAGTCTGATATGTGCTGCTAAAAGAGTACCCAAGAGGACTAAACTCATGTTGATAATTTTTTTCACTAGCACATCCTTTATTGGCTAGTTTCTCTTCACCATTTTCATTCTGTATTCTCATTTGTACTTCCTGGTATCACTTCCCAAATAAACCACCTGCCCTTGAGTATTTGACTGAGGCTGTGCTTTCCAGGGAATCCAAACTAAGACAAAATCTTTCCAACTTTTGTGTCTCTGACTAATTTTCCTCCAGAATTCAGCTTGAATATTAGACTGAACAATAATCCCTCAAAAAAGCCCATGTCCTAATTCCTGGAATCTGTGAATGTTACCTTACCTGGCAAGAGGACTTTCCACACTCAACTAACTTCAGGTTCTTGAGATGAGATTATCCTAGCATATCCAGGTGGGTCCAGTGTAATCACAAGATCGTTGTGATTCAGAGAGGAGATAAGAGACAATGGAAGCAGAAGTCACAGAGGAGAAAAGATGGTACACTGCTTGTTCTTAAGATGGAAGAAGGACCACAAAACAGGGAAGGTAGGCAATGTCTAGAAGCTTGAAAGGGGCAAGGAAGCAGATTCATTCTTAGATCCTCCAAAAGGAATGCACCCTTGCAGATCTATTTTTAGACTTCTGATCTCCAGAACTATAACAGCAATTTGTGTTTAAGCCACTGAATTTCAGATTATGTTTTACAGCAGCAGTAGGAAACTAATACAAATATCACTTCTTCAAAAGCCTTCTATAGTCACCTTATCTATGGGAAATTTCACTCAAGTAAACATATGGAAAATATGACTATTCTGTATTATCACATAGTAAGTGCTCCATATTTAGTCACAAACAAGGATACCATGTACTCTTTTAAAATGTATTATCTTTGTAGCATTATATTTACATCTATAATATTATATTTATATATATATATATTTATAGTATTATAGATACTGTGTGTGTGTGTGTGTGTACATGTGGGCAAGCTCAATAGTGTCTGACTATTTGTGGCCTTATGGACTGTGGCCCACCAGACTCCTCTTTCCATGGAATAATCCTGGCACTAATACTAGAGTGGGTTGCCATTTCCTCCTTCAGGGGATCTCCAGACCCAGAGGTTGAACCTGCATCTCCTGCATTGCAAGCAGACTCTTTATCACTGAGCCACTGGGTAAGCGCATTCTAGTACAGTATTATTGCAATAGTAATGTAATAGTAATAATAATACTGACTGACAGCATACGTTCAATGTAAAAAGAGTATGTTTCCATTCCTAACTTCTGAGTTATTGTTTAAAAGTCTTTTCCAAGATGGTTTCCTACTACGATAACTGAACTTTTTCTTGGGCATTGTTTCCTCAGTCTATTAACCACATTCATTATTTCTCTGATTCCTCACTCCATGGGGCTGACATATGCTTTAGAGTTCAGAGATGTGTGACTTGCCAGGCTAACAGTTATTTTGCACTTGAGTTATTTAACTAAGCTGCTTAAGCTTCACTACTAGCAATATTAACTGAATATCTTCCTACTCAAATGCCCTTATTAGGCATGTCTCTAATCTCTTGACAAATAAAACACTTATTGGACATGTCTTCTTGTCCCCCAGTGTACATAAAATATCCTTGATCTCCGGAGTCAAAACAAAACAAAACCAATAGACAAAGGGCAGAAAAATCTCAACCTGAAATACCCAGGTTGCCAGGTGAGATAACCAATTGGAGCTTGTTCATTATCAGCATGCTTTCTACTATGCATGACGCTACCTATGTTTTCCTAGCAGCAGAGGCTCCTTGCTATTAATATGAACTTCTTAATAGCATGTTCATTAGCTGTTTTATGGATCTGTATTATAATTTCAAGTGTTTTAATTCTTTCAGTGTACTTGTACATACTTTCCTACCTTCATAATTGACCTTGGATATTATGCTATTAGTTATATTTTATAATATACTTCAGTATTATAGCTTACTATATATCACATTTGTGCATGCTCAGTTGCTCACTGAGTCCAACTCTTTGCTACCCCATGGCTGTAGCCCTCCATGCTCATCTGTCCATGGGATTTCCAAGCAAGAATACTGGAGTGGGTTGCCATTTCCTCCTCCAGGGAACTTTCCCATCCCAGGGATGTAAACTGCGTCTTCTGCATCTCCTTCATTGGCAGTCAGATTCTTTACCACTAATACACCTGGAAGCAAGCTCGTATACCACATTCAGTTCAGTTCAGTTCAGTCGCTCAGTCGTGTCTGACTCTTTGTGACCCCATGAACCACAGCACGCCAGGTCTGCCTGTCCATCGCCAACTGCCGGAGTCTAACCAAATCCATGTCCATTGAGTCAGTGATGCCATCCAACCATCTCATCCTCTGTCATCCCCGTCTCCTCCTACCACATTCAGTTGATTGCAAACTGTCATGATTAGTAGAAACTCCAGATAATTTATTTAAATAGGATATCTGAAGGCAAAGATGACTCTTAGGGCTAGATGTAAACTGGAAAAAAAATGTACATACAGTCCATTAGATTGTCTGATCTCAAAATTGATCACTAGACTAGTGCGTCAGGGTTGGTGCTTTGGAGATTATCAATAAATGAAAGCATTAATTCACTCCAGAAATGTTTATTGAGTAGCTGCTGCTGCTGCTAAGTCTCTTCAGTCGTGTCCAACTCTGTGCGACCTCATAGATGGCAGCCCACCAGGCTCCCCCGTCCGTGGGATTCTCCAGGCAAGAACACTGGAGTGGGTTGCCATTTCCTTCTCCAATGCATGAAAGTGAAAAGTGAAAGTGAAGTCGCTCAGCCGTGTCCGACTCTTAGCGACCCCATGGACTGCAGCCTACCAGGCTCCTCCGTCCATGGGATTTTCCAGGCAAGGGTACTGGAGTGGGGTGCCATTGCCTTCTCTGTATTGAGTAGCTAGGGACTGAATATACTGTGTTAGTATCTATAATACAGCAAATAAAACATGTGTGGTACTGCACTCATGAAGCAAGGTAGGGAAGAAGCAGAGATAGTAAAAATAAAGCAAACAAACAAAAACCCTTAGTTATGGTGAGCTCTCTAAAAGAAAATGACAGTAGAATATAACAGAAAACAGGAGGGGATATCCTCTTTCAACTGAAAGAGTGAGAATCTCTGAGAGAAATGTGATGTATAAATTGAGAGTGATAAGTAAAGAAATGTAAAGATCAAGCCTTCTGGAGAAAGAAGAGGCCTCACAGAAAGAAGGGACACCAATTGCAATTTTCTTTACTTAAGAAACTGTGTGTTCATGAAACAACAGTAAACTAGGACAACATGTAGGGAGACTGGCTGGGAGGCGGGGCGGGAGGATTAGATAAAGTTTGAAAGTTTGTGAGAACTGTAACATTTTGTTTGAGACTGTCAGAATCCGAATTCTCTTAGCATGTTGGAGGTCATTGGGTAGAGGTAACAGCTGGGTGATGCACAAACTGGACCCAGGGAATCTAAGGCGCCTTAGCCTTGCACCCATCCTTGGAACATACACTCTGCCCACCAGGCCCTCAGTGGGAGCCATTTTTAAAGACACAGTATTGAGATAGTTATGTGTTATTGAGACCATCTGGATGGTATGTGTGACTAAATCCTGTTAAGGTCTCCACATAAACTTTTAAGATACTGGCAGGTGGGTAACGATCTACTGGCATTTTGGCCACCCAAGATAAGCCCTATAAGTAAGTTCCCCTGTTTAATAAATCTGGAGTGATCCGCCTCTTTCTTCAGTCTCCTCTTCTCCTGTTTGTGAAGCAACGGTACCATTGCAATGTGATGTAATTTTTTTAACAGAGGATAAAGCAACCTATTTTATTTCTTTAGCAATCACCCTAACTACTATGGAAAACTAGATTGTAGCCAAGTGTTCTCACTTTAGTGCCAAAAAAGCAGCACTGATGTTGCTATTGTCATTCTTGTAGTTGAATTTAATAAATTTTAAACCTGTACTATTTTTCATGGAATCAATATTGTTTTCCCCAATTCAAATAATGATGATATCCAAATATTTTGATTTGTCTTTAACTGACTTTTTTCATAAACTATTACTTAACCGCAAATAGTAAAAGCATGTAAAACATCATTTCCAAATTAGAGTTTCCCATCTTAGGAATGTGTGGTTGCTTTCAATATAGATATTCTCAGTATAGATTACTTTTTTTTTTTCTCTTTAATATTTTTCCTTTTATAAAATTTCTCTTGGTCTCAGTCTTAAATTGACTTATTTATGGGTAATATGTTTCTTAACAGATAAAGGGATCAGATTTTGGATACTTCTGTGTTGCCCCTCCCCTCGTCACATAAATTTGACCCTAAAAACTATCATACATAAACATGATTCTTCTTTAATTAAAATGCTAACACTATCCACGTCTAATATGAGGACCCTAGAGAGTTAGATTTAAGTGGAGAGGTAGGACTGTAGATAAATAGATGTCTCCAATACAGTGATTAGAGCTGATTAAAATAATGAACATCGTCTTGTTTAATATAAAAAATAATCAAAAGCCAGTTAGCAATTAATACTCAACACAAGGAGTGATGTAAACATGAATTGTTTGCTCTGACACTGCAGTAGCAATAATTACAATACCTCCACTAGCAGCAGCATTAATATGAAAACCAGCAATACCATCAGGAGAAGGAAAAGGGTGACTTAGAAAAGAAAGAGGTGGATAGGCATGAATTGGAATAATAGCAACAGAATCATTGTTAATAATTATTTAATTCAAGTAAAATGTGAGCACAAGTGGAATTTGAGCCAAAAGTCATAGCTGATTGGTCTTAATTAGCTTGGATACTACATGGGTAATGTCTTTAATTCCTTTTATTGGCTTCGCTTTGGTTTTGTCAATTTGGATAATTCAAAATACGTATTGCTAAGAAGGCTTGTACTGGCCACTTGTAAATTCAGTGAGAATTATTCTCGGTGACAGCTTCAGTGGCTTTATTTGGGTTGGAGGCAGTGAAGTTTAAAAAAGTGATTAATTCATTAAAATTATATCATGAGAAATACAGTAACAGGCTGAATATATTTCTCACCTATAAAATTAATTAATCGAAGCTAGATTTGTCTTATAAACACTCGTTATAAAATAGAATTGGCTTAAAGAATAAAGGTAGATGATATTTTTTTGCCTCATAATCTTTTTAGTTGAATGACTTATTAATGGAGGACTGTGAAACACAGTTGCAACGAAACTTTGCTCTGTTTACAGAAAGTGATCTGGAGATTTGTGTAAATGATCTTCATTCAGTTAAATATTCTTTTTTTTTTTTTTTTTTGCTAAAAATATTAGTTAAGTATGGATATAAAATAATTTTTCTTTGTATTTGCTGGATAAATGTTATATAAAGATGCAGTGTTAATTATTTAAGGAAGTAAGCAGATGGTATCCCTGTTTTACTTTTTCCAAAAAATTATACACTATTGCTCCAAGTATTAATACCAGGTATGAAAGCTAAACAAGCATCAATATAGCAAGCCTAATATTTATTAGGGTCTATCAAAATATAATTGTATGTTTAGTTTTCTTTTAGTTGTCTGGCATTAATTTGAGAGTGCTACACTTGCAATTTTCATACTGATTTTCATTACCAAAAGAAAATGATATTTTAATGGTTGCTTCATTCTCTTTGATTTGTTGCTAAAAATCACAGCACTTTAATTATATCTTTGTGTTAATAGGTTTAGGACTAGTTTCTACATCAATAAATCAGAACTACCAAATCTGTTCAGTTTACTCAAACTGCAGTCAATGCTAATTTCCTTTTGGTTCAGCAATTTCGTTTACTTGTGTATTGGAAGTTCAATTATTTGCAATTATAGTTTCAATGTATTAAGATAAATGTGATACAACATCTAAATTGTAAATTGCAAAAGTTCAATTTTTATTATTTTGTGTATTGGAAGCTATTTAGAAATAATCTTAGAGAGTAAGTATAAATGTTGTTAATTCTAATATTTGTGTATTTTCCTGGACATTATGTATTCAAGTATACACATAAACATATTCACTGTCAGCATACACATTTTAAAAGATAAAATAGCAAAATTGCCTATTAAAATTGGAGTGATTCCAACCATTCAAGAACTTCTTCTGTAGCATAAATACTGTAAGAGTTGTTATTCTATGCTCCATTTTCAATGAATTATTTCTTAATATTTTAGATTTCTAACTGCATTAAAGTTGAGGATAATAAGCAATTTTATTTAATGCCAATACATTTTCCACAATTGCGTAAGATTGGCTCACATCTCAGCTGTGATCTAAAATAAGTTTCATTTTCATATGAAAAACAGTATTTCTGATCACATTTACTATATCAAAAAATGCTTATGTGTAAATAAGAAATTTAAAATCTCAGGTTTCCTGAAAAAAATTAAAATGTTATACAGCAAAAGTAACACAAATTTTAGAGTGCTATGTAATAAATATTTTAAAGATTACATATGTATTTTTCTACTATAATTTATGTTATTGATGAGAAGCAACAGGGCCTTAATATTTTAAATAATTTTATGTTTAAAAATGAAGCATGCTTTCTTGCACATGGAGTAAAAAATATGTACTGAACTTACCTTTAAAATCAATGAAATCTTTTTTTTTTTTTAGAATATGTGTTTAACATCTTGATGAAATTATTAAGAGCTCCTAAAATAATTTAAGAGAGTCTTGCCATAGAGAGAAAAGTAACTTTTAAAAATTATTTTCTTTTACAAGCTCCCTTTTTTCTTATATTTCTAAAGAAAAAAATTCAACCTCTTGAGATTTTTGGTTTTAAAAAACATAAAATTTAGGGTTCTGTTAAGAAACCAGATCTTTGTAATAGGAATTATAGCCAATTCTGAAAGTAATACTTGGGGAGATTTTTAATATGCTCTATATTGTCTTCTAATATTTTTCACTTTTATTTTAAAAACTTCAAGCTTGCTATGCTTCTAAAACTCACAAATTTGACCAAGTTTTTATATTCAGAGAATTATTCACAACTTTAACTTCTGAGATTTCTGTTACTTACACTAAAAATAAATATATGACTTCAAGGACATGTAAATGTAAATTAAAATTTCTATGACAATTTTTTTGGAAAAGGCAAAAAAAAAAAGCTCACTACATCCCATATTGAACTGAAAGCCAGAGAACTCAAAAAGTAAATTTCTACTCAATGCTTTTTTAAGAGAATTGTAACATTTTAGCCCTTTACTGGTAAACTGAAAGTTCACTGGTTAACAGTAATGAATGCACTTGTCTTAAAGCTCTTGCAGGGCCTCTGTTTAAATGCACATTAATGTAAAAAATATTTGGTATACACTATCTAATGTTACAAAATTGCTCAGATTTGTGTTTTCCTTCAAGAGTTTTTCACAGAATCTTAATTTAGAGAGTTCAAAATATACTGGAAAATCTAAATGTAACATGAAATTTGCAGTTGTTATTAGTTTTGAGATGTAATATTTATAGATAATTAAGATATTTAATTTATTAATCTTAATGTTTTCTGAATAGAAAAATCATTTTCTTTTTTTGTTGTAAGGAACATTTTTTAAATCACTAGGCCTTTTATAAGTATTCAACTTAAACTTATTTTATTTTGAAGAAAATACCCATTAATAATTATCTAAGAGATTATGATTACACTTGAAAGATCCAGCAAGAGAGCTAGATGTAAAGTAAAGCATAAATGAAGAATGCCCATGGTTAATTAAATTACATTTCTTGAGCAAAACAGAAAGTGTGCAATCAGATTTGAGGTTCCTATCTCCCTGCTAAGCACTTAAGACTTTGAAAAAAATAAAGGAATAAAGTTAGGTTTAGCATTATTATAGATGGGAGCCACATCTCTAGGAGATAATACCATATTAGTTTTCTGGAATGACAATGAGGATACTCACCTTAAGAGTTTCCCTTTGATGCACTATTTAAAATCGCAAGTGAGGAATGTGTTAGGAATAAAATAGAACCACAGGTGGTGTTTTGGTTCTCAAGCCCCTAATGCTTCAAATAAAAGGAGTGAATTAACAGATGAAATACAAAATCTGTATGAAGTCTGGAAGAAACTGTTCAAATATTTAACTTCTCTGTTTAGATCTTATTAATAACAACAAAACACTTCATCACAAAAAGCAAGCAGGGTTCAGATAATTACCAATTAGTGGATCATTATCATTTGTGTGCTACTATTTTAAATTTTGAGTTTTGTTTCATAGGATGATGATGATGATTTTTTTTTTTTTAGAATTTACCAGTGAATGCATTTGTCAAAATGTTTTTAATCACACTTGCTCTAGACATTTTTCTTTTTTTTTTAATCCATCACTCAAATATGAGAGGAGTATTTTTGTTTTCTTTTCCTCACTTGTAAAGTATTTTGTTTCTCTTTTCCTCACTTGTACATAAGTTCTTGTTACAAAAGACTACTATTCCATTTCCTAAGATTTGCAAAAATCTTTTTTTCCCCTTAAATATTACCCTGCCTTTGAATGGGACACTGTCCCATTCATGAGAAATTCATGAGAAATTATAGAAGAGTGGTTTGAGAGTTTAGAAGAGAGATCATCATGTTCAGTGGACACTGAAAAAGTTTAAATAAAAGAGTCAAAACTTCTATTTGAACTTGAATATTTAATACAAATATAGCATTTGAGTTTGAATATTCTTTTTTATTTTAGGTAAACAATTTAGCTTTAACTAACACTATGGCACATAATTAAAATAAATGATTTAATGCTAACATTTGGAGGAAGATTCATAATTTTGTTTTTTATTTAGTGGAAAGACTATTAAAGTATGAATATTTATAAATTGTTATTTTGAAGTATACTAGTTTGAGCACTGAGTATTTTATTAAGCATTTCTACTCATTCAAATTTCTCACATGCTGCTTCTGTTTACTAAATGTTATCTTAACCTTGCAAGTTCTAATGAATTTTTAATTGTGAAGTGGTGAAATAGCTTTCTGCTAACACTCAAAACCCATCCATCATTAAATATATTTTACAAGCCAATTCCCTTCATCTCTTGATCACCTGAAGCTTACCTACTCCTCTGACAACTTACCATTTAACTTGTTTGAAATAAAACAAGAAATACATTATTTTGCTTTTGGATTTCTTAGTAGGTTAACATAAATTGCAATTTCTCATTTACATACAGTAACAGCTTAATTGGATTGTTATCTTAGTTTCTCCCTGGAAATCCTCTCTGCATAAGAAACTGCATTTTATACTCACTGGCATTGATCCTGTTTATTTGAAAACATATATCTATTTATTATTCATTGAAATAGTGCTCATATTTTGCATATTCTCATCTTTTAAGCTGAATCTTTGCAAAACATTTAAATATGTTTAAGATTCTGTCACCTTCCCAATTAAAAAAGTACTGTTAGCTTACCTAAAAGATATCCAAAGATTAGTTATGAATATAATTTTCACACTTCTACATTTGAATAGTCTGCTTTATACATTAGCATAGCACTAAGCACATAGCACTGAAATCTACTCTGACAATCAGAGAATATATGCATTGTATAAGATCAAAGTATTTTTATTAATGTGGTGTTTTTGATCTTGTGATTTTCAGAGTTTAATTTAGAACATTATTATAAGAAAAGAAAAAAAGTGATTTATCAAAAGGTAAAAAATGAGAGAAATATTAAAATGAGAAGAGTTTCAGACATTGGAGGAAGCACAAGTAAAGATTCCTAAATTCAATAAATTGCTCTGCATCTTGCAGTTAGATGATTCAACCTGTTAACATGAATTTCAGTTTAACAAATAACTATTTCTTACAAATAATTTCAATTAAAAGTAACAACTTTAACCCTAAAAAGTATCAAATTTTAATTTATAATCAGTGTGGACAATAGAATTTTCCTATTGTATATGGATATGTATTAATTGCTTACTTTAGTGGTGCAGAGCCACTAATGGGTCATGGCGGAGAGGTCTGACAGAATGTGGTCCACTGGAGAAGGGAATGGCAAACCACTTCAGTATTCTTGCCTTGAGAACCCCATGAACAGTATGAAAAGCCAAAAAGATAGGACACTGAAAGGTGAACTCCCCAGGTCGGTAGGTGCCCAATATGCTACTGGAGATCAGTGGAGAAATAACTCCAGAAAGAATGAAGGGATGGAGCCAAAGCAAAAACAACACCCAGTTGTGGATGGGACTGGTGATAGAAGCAAGGTCCAATGCTGTAAAGAGCAATATTGCAGATAGGAACCTGGAATGTTAGGTCCATGAATCAAGGCAAATTGGAAGTGGTCAAACAGGAGATGGCAAGAGTGAATGTAGACATTATAGGAATCAGCGAACTAAAATGGACTGGAATGGGTGAACTTAACTCAGATGACCATTATATCTACTACTGTGGGCAGGAATCCCTTGGAAGAAGAAATGGAGTAGTCATCATGGTAAACAAGAGAGTCCGAAATGCAGTACTTGGATGCAATCTCAAAAATGACAGAATGATCTCGTCTCATTTCCAAGGCAAACCATTCAAAATCATAGTAATCCCAGCCTATGCCCTGACCAGTAACGCTGAAGAAGCTGAAGCTGAACGGTTCTATGAGGACCTACAAGACCTTTTAGAACTAACACCCCCCAAAAGATGTCATTTTCATTATAGGGGACTGGAATGCAAAAGTAGAAAGTCAAGAAACACCTGGAGTAACAGGTAATTTGGTCTTGGAGTACAGAATGAAGCAGGGCAAAGGCTAATAGAGTTCTGCCAGAGAATGCACTGTTCATAGCAAACACCCTCTTCCAACAACACAAGAGAAGACTCTACACATGGACATCAACAGATGGTCCACACCAAAATCAGATTGATTATGTTCTTTGCAGTCAAAGACAGAGAAGCTGTATACAGTCAGCAAAAACAAGACCAGGAGCTGACTGTGGCTCAGATCATGAATTCCTTATTGCCAAATTCAGATTTAACTTGAAGAAAGTGGGGAAAACCACTAGACCATTCAGATATGACCTAAATCAAATCCCTTATAATTATACAGTGGAAGTGAGAAATAGATTTAAGGGACTAGATCTGATAGACAGACTGCCTGACAAACTATGGACAGAGGTTCATGACATTGTACAGGAGACAGGGAGCAAGATCATCCCCAAGAAAAAGAAATGGAAAAAAGCAAAATGGCTGTCTGAGGAGGGCTTACAAATACCTGTGAAAAGAAGAGAAGCAAAAAGCAAAAGAGAAAAGGAAAGATATTCCATTTGAATGTAGAGTTTCAAAGAATATCAAGGAGAGATAAGAAAGCCTTCTTCAATGATCAATGCAAAGAAATAGAGGAAAATAACAGAATGGGAAAGACTAGAGGTCTCTTCAAGAAAATTAGAGATACCAAGGGAACATTTCATGCAAAGATGTGCTCAATAAAGGACAGAAATGGTAGGGACCTAACAGAAGCAGAATATATTAAGAAGAGGTGGCAAGAATACACAGAAGAACTGTACAAAAAAGATCTTCACAGCCCAGATAATCACGATGGTGTGATCACTCATCTAGAGCCAGACATCCTGGAATATGAAGTCTAGTGGCCTTAGAAAGCATCACTATGAACAAAGCTAATGGAGGTGATGGAATTCCAGTTGAGCTATTTCAAATCCTGAAAGATGACGCTGTGAAAGTACTGTACTCAATATGCCAGCAAATTTGGAAAACTCAGCAATGGCCACAGGACTGGAAAAGGGCAGTTTTCATTCCAATCCCAAAAAAAGGCAATCCCAAAGAATGCTCAAATTACCACACAATTGCACTCATTTCAATGCTAGTAAAGTAATGCTCAAAATTCTCCAAACCAGGCTTCAGCAATACATGAACCGTGAATTTCGAGATGTTCAAGCTGGTTTTAGAAAAGGCAGAGGAACCAGAGGTCAAATTGCCAGCATCTGCTGGATCATCAGAAAAGCAAGACAGTTTCAGATAAACATCTATTTCTGCTTTATTGAGTAGGCCAAAGCCTTCATCTGTGTGGATCACAATAAACTGTGGAAAAATCTGAAAGAGATGGGAATACCAGATCACCTGACCCGCCTCTTGAGAAACCTGTATGCAGGTCAGAAAGCAACAGTTAGAAATGGACAAGGAACAACAGACTGGTTCCAAATAGGAAAAGGAGTATGTCAAGGCTATATATTGTCACCCTGCTTATTTAACTTATATGCAGAGTACATCTTGAGAAATGCTGGGCTGGAGGAAGCACAAGCTGGAATCAAGATTGCCAGGAGAAATATCAATAACCTCAGATATGCAGATGACACCATCCTTATGGCAGAAAGTGAAGAAGAACTAAAGAGTTTCTAGATGAAAGTGAAAGAGGAGAGTGAAAAAGTTGGCTTAAAGCTCAACTTTCAGAAAACAAAGATCATGGCATCCTCTCCCATCACTTCATGGCAAATAGATGAGGAAACAGTGGAAACAGTGGCTGACTTTACTTTTCTGGGCTCCAAAATCACTGCAGATGGTGATTGCAGTCATGAAATTAAAAAACCCTTACTCCTTTGTTCACCTAATGTGAAGAGCTGGCTCATTTGCAAAGACCCTGATGCTGGGAAAGATTGAGGGCAGGAGGAGAAGGGGATGACAGTGGATGAGATGGTTGGATGGCATCACTGACTTGATGGACATGGGTTTAGGTGGACTCTGGGAGTTGGTGATGGACAGGGAGGCCCGGCGTGCTGCGGTTCATGGGGTCGTAAACTGTCAGACACAACTGAGTGACTGAACTGAACAGAACTGATAACTAGAATCAACCACTTGCTCCTCGGAAGGAAAGTTATGACCAACCTAGACAGCATATTAAAAAGCAGAGACATTACTTTGCCAACAAAGGTCCATCTAGTCAAGGCTATTGTTTTTCCAGTGGTCATGTATGGATGTGAGAGTTGGACTGTGAAGAAAGCTGAGTGCCAAAAAATTAATGCTTTTGAACTATGGTGTTGGAGAGGACTGTTGTGAGTCCCTTGGACTGCAAGGAGATCCAACCAAAGGAGACAGTCCTGGGTGTTCCTTGGAAGGACTGATGCTGAAGCTGAAACTCCAATACTTTGACCACGTGATGAGAAGAGTTGACTCATTGGAAAAGACCCTGACGCTGGGAGGGATTGGGGGCAGGAGGAGAAGGGGACGACAGAGGATGAGATGGCTGGATGGCATCACCGACTCGATGGACATGGGTTTGAGTAAACTCAGGAAGTTGGTGATGGACAGGGAGTCCTGGCGTGCTGCCGTTCATGGGGTCGCAAAGAGTCGGACTTGACTGAGGGACTTAACTGAAGTGGAAACTAAGTAGAATGAGTCACTGATGTATAAAACAAGCTGTGGTTGCCAGGGGATGGTGGGGAGGTATAAACTGGGAGATGGGGATTGACATACACACTGCTTATATAGGTAACTAATAAGAATCTACCATATAGCACAGGCGATTCTAGTCAATACTCTGTTATGGCTTATAAGGGGAAGGAACCTAAAATAGTGTGGATGTGTGTATAAAGGATTCACTTTGATATACACGTGGAACACAAAATTGTAAATTAACTATATTCCAATAAAAATGAAAAAATAGACACAGAGAAGTATCATCTAAGAAAATGAAGGCTAGATGCCACATGAACAAATTATTTGGAGATGTCATTTTTGCTTTTTTTCCTTGCCCATAAATATCCCCAAATGTTTATTAACAAAACTAGCAATTTTCCCAAAGGAGGAGATAAAACTTATTGAATTCTAGACTAGAAAATTCATAGTGCTCAAGGACAGAAGATGTCTTTTTTTTATAAACACAGTTCTTTTTTGTCCTGGGATCATCAGACAATTATTTAAAGCCTATGAACTTCAGCAAACTCAGTAGCTCAGAGTGGTTTAATGTGATAATGCTGCAAAATATTTATGGTACAGCTGAATGTACAAAATTATTAGCATTGACTGAGTTCTTAGTCCATACCACTGAAGTGTTAAATGCTTAGATCTTTAAAGTTTTAAAATCATTTTGTTATCATTAGGTATTACAATAAATTAAATACATCTTTCAGTGATATCTATTTTAAAAATTTGAGATCACTGTAACTTGAGAATTTTGTGTGGTATAATTCCATTTTTCCTTTTTTAATTGTTTCATTCATAGCACTGTTGGTTTGATTTGAGCCTTTTAGTTGTTTATCATGATTAATAATTTGAAGTGTCTTTGCTACCATTTAAGGTTAATAAGCAGTTGAAATGTTATGTACTCTCTTGAAAAAATAATCTTATCCAGCGAGTCATATCATCTGTGAATCTATATATACATCTGGTCTCCTGTTTAAAATAAAATTCATCTTATTGTAATAAAAGGGCTTTCCTGATGGCTCAGAATCGGCCTGCATTTTAAGAGGCTCATGGTTATCCCTGGGTTGGGAAGATTCCCTGGAGAAGGGAATGGCTACCCACTCCAGTATTCTTGCTGGGAGCATTCCATGGACAGAGGAGCCTTGTGGGTGCAGTCCATGGGGTTGCAAAGAGTTGGACATGACTGAGAGACTAACACTTTCACTTATTTTATTATGTATCTTGTAACAATATAAAGATTAAATCAAAGGACACTAAATATACATAACACTATACTGATGCGTTATACTGCACCTTAAAAATTTTTTAGGAACCTCCGAAATGATGACATATAAGGGGTATCAGTTTGAGCATAGTTCATTTTTCCAAATTCAATTAAAATGAAAAATAACTGCATAAAAATAACATTTGTACAATAGATATAGAAGAATATTTCTTCAGCCTCTCTTTTTTTTTTAAACAATATTTCTGATCTCTACTCATTTTTTAACTGTAAAAGGTGATTCCTGACAAGACACAATGTCCATGCCCATCTGTGTGTGTCACTATAAATGTCTACTCATTTTTTGTTTTTAGGTTCTTATATTTTCCTCTTCTTCCATTTAACATATATATATATATATATATAAATTTACCTACTTTAAAATTGGTTACTGATATTTTGTAGTTACATCTGACAAGGGGAATTTTTTAGTGAAATGTAAAATGCTTTCACATAATAGCTGAGGGTTCTGAGTGATTTCTCAACTGACTTTGAGGTGACAGTGTCAAAGAAAATTTGGCTTGTTGGAAATAATAGTGGCCTGGCGAGTCATTATAACATCACAATAAAAAAGATATTTGAGATTTATTGAGCTATTAAAATTTTCTGAGTCTAGTTTATCACCTATAAAGTGGAAATAATTGTCACTACACCTATCATATAAGATTGTTACAGTGATGATAAAGATGAATACAGGAACTTTTTTCTACATAATTAAGTAATGAAGAAAATATAAGGAGAGGTACAGATGTAAGAAATCCCTACTGTACTGAGATTCATTTTACTGACTAAAATATTAAATTTATCATTAATAGATTAACAGTTAATGATTATTATCTTAAAATAATATTATTAATCTAAAATCTAAACTTTTTGTCACAAAATAATTTAATTACACTACTAATTTATTTTTTTAATATTATAAACTTAAAGTAATCAACATCATGGAGCTTCCCTGGTGGCTTAGCAGTGAAGAATTGCCTGCAATGCAGGAGAAATGAGTTCATTGCTTGTGTCAGGAAGGTCCCTGGAGAAGGATATAGCTACCCATTCCAGTATTCTTGCCTGGGAAATCCCATAGATAGAGGAGGCTGGCAGGCTACAGAAGAAGGACCTGCAAATGAGTCAGATACAACTTAGTGACTAAACAACATTAATATCATATTAATTTAATACATCAATATTAATAGATATTAATAATATTATTCAAATATTTCATTAAACTAGTTGTCACTATTAAAAATCTGGGAATAAAATATTAGGTATATTACTATTCATGTAAATGCAAATGAGTAAAAGTGGTAATATATTAATTGTCAATCTAAACAAAACAATTTAACTTTTAAGATAAATACAACACTTCATTACGAGAGGAAGAGACAGACACTTCATTAGGAGGAGAAGGGAACCATGGTGGATGAGATGGCATCACTGACTCGATGGATGTGAATTTGAGCAAGCTCTAGCAGTTGGTGATGGAGAGGGAAGCCTGGCATGCTGCAGTCCATAGGGTCGCAAAGAGTTGGACATGACTCAATGACTGAACAGAACTGAACACTTCATTATTGAACACATGGCTAAAATAAATTGAAGGATCATAGAAAAATAAAATAGAATGAATAAATTTATTTTACAGATATTTAAAAATCTGAATTTCAGACAGTGTCATCTGTACAAACACTATATTTGTAACAAAATAAAATATTCTTTAAAGATTTCTCTGAAATTTTAGTAGTAGGGGTTTTAGGTTTCTGTGTTGTTATTTTAAGGTTTTCAATTTTGTTTCTATTGATTTTTTTTTTCTTTTTTAACACAATTTGATAGTTTAAATTCTATATTCAAATACCTTAACCTTATAATTAAATTATAGGGTATCAATTCTAGGGAGTTACAGCTGTCAATTCACAGAGACACAAAAACACCCTTGACGCTGAAAATGTACTCAGTAGTTTGCTCTTCCTCAATAATACCAAATATGAGGAGAAGATCAAGGAAAAGTGACTGAAGTGACTTAGCATAGCACGCACAGGAGACTTCAGTTCCCAAAACTTCAATGTGTGCACAAGATTAACCTCACTTATCTTAACCAAGACTCCTGGGAAGTGGTTCATGGAGTGAGGTAATTTAGTGGGGATTAATGAGCTAGGAGGGCTTCCCAAGTGGCTCATTGATAAAGAATCTGCCTGCTAATGCAGGAGACACAGGACATGGAGGGTTATAGCCCTGGGTCAGGGAAATCCCCTGGAGTTGTTGTTACTTAGTCACTGTCGTATCCAACTCTGCGATCCCATGGACTGCAGCACACCAGGCTTCCCTGTCCTTCACTATGTCCCAGAGTTTGCTCAAATTCATGTCCATTGAGTCAGTGATGCTATCTAAACATCTCCTCCTCTGTAGTCCCTTCCCCTCCTGCCTGCAATCTTTCCCAGCATCAGGGTCTTTTCCAATGAGTTGGCTGTTCACATCAGGTGGTCAAAGGACTGGAACTTCAGCTTCAGCATCAGTCCTTCCAATGAATATTCAGGTTCGAGTTCCTTTAGGATTGACTTGTTTGATCTTGCTGTCCAAGGGACTCTCAAGAGTCTTTTCCAGCACCACAATTCAAAAGCATCAATTCTTTGGGCATTCAGCCTTCTTTATGGTCCAACTCTCTCAGCAGTACCTGAGTAGGAAATGGCAGCCTACACCAGTATTCTTGCCCTGGGAAATTTCATGGACAGAGGAGCCCCATGGGCTCCAGTCTACAAGGTCGGGAAGAGTTGGACATGACTGAAGGATTGAGTATGAACACTTTCAATGCGCTAGGAAGAGAGAAATCTTATAGACCAAGAAAGATAAAAGAGGAGGGGCTATCTGCAATCTAACAAAACAAAATATATGTAAACAAATATTTTCTCATAGTATTTTTTCTACATATATATTTTTTTCTAAAACAGATTCTTTATATTACCCTGATTTCCACAACCATATGTGATTAAATACTTCTGTGCCCCTATACATTCTTGTAAAACATGCCTTTTAATGATGATAGTTGCAAAGGTTATTTAATAAAGCAATTTTGTATAACGTATTTAGCTTATTTCAAAGTATTTGCTATCACAAGAAATACTATAAGGAACTAACTTTCATTCTTATTTAGAAAACATTTTAAAATAATTTACTTAGAAAATTGGCTCACTTTAGACTTACAAACTCAAAGGTCAAATGTAATTTTAAGGCTGTTGATAACATACCATAGTGACTCTGTGGGGTTTATATTAGGGGTGGAGATTGCCTGGTAGAACAAAAGAGAGAATTCAAGGTATAATGGAAACATTCTATATCTTTTTCTATATTTGGGGCACACAAATGTGTACATTAATAACAACTCAGTATGTACTCAATATTTTGCATGTCATTTTGTATAAACTTTGCCTCAAATATATATTTTTAAACAAATGTTGAAATATAGTTAATGATATGCATGATGAAGAATTTAGGGGAAAGTGTATTGGCATTTACTGAAATTCTTCACAAAATAGGTAAAGTAATGGATAAAAAGACAAATGTCTCCATTAATAGATACATGGTAAAGCACATATAGTATGGTGATAAATTAATGATAAAATGTAATGTTTACTGTAACAGATCAGCTGGTGTGATAATTTATATGCCTCAGTTGGGCTGAACTATCATACCCAGAAATTTAGTCAAGCATCTTGGATGTTGCTGTGAAGGTATTTTTTGAAATAAGATTGATAATTAACCTAGTAGACTTTGAATAAAACAGATTATCCTGCTTAATATGGGTGAGCCTAGTCCAATCAGTTGAAGACATTAAGAAAAAGACTGACCTTCCCTGAGGAAGAGGGAATTCTACAAACCATTGCCTTCAGACTTGACCTGCAACAAATCCCTTTCCAGGCTCTACAGTCTCCTGGCCAATCTTGCAGATTTTAAAACTTGCTAGCCTCTGCAATCACGTGAAACAATTCCTTAAAAGTAAATCTCTGTCTCTCCCTGCTCCTATCCTTACAACCATAGTTTCTGGGCAACCCTCTGAAAATAAAGGTATATTGTTCAGATCCCTGAACTTTTGAATATTAATGGTGAGATATTTGCATTATTCATTTTTTGTTTTATTTTTACCAAAAAATTGTACAAAAATCCAGTGGAAATTTCTCCACAGTCATTGATCATCAGTCTATTTATTAAGCTTTGTCCATAGTAGCAAATTTAGATATAGTTAATTTGTAAAGTAATAGAATATAAAATAAGTAATAAAACAAAGTGTTACCAAAATGCAATTCAAAATTCCTATTTCTAGAAAGGAAAAGAATTCTGGATCTCTTCAAAAAACCTGCAGAAAAATTCAAAGCTCAAGAACAAATCATGCCCTGTGAAAAATTTTCCATCAGATTCCAGCAAGTTTGTTCAACATGTCCAGAAATTTTAGATAAGTATTACATATTTGAATCTTGAAGAATTGATAAAATATATAGAGTTGAAAAGTCTTAGGACTTAGAAATGGAAATGTTGCTTCCAACCCACCCCAGTACTCTTGCCTGGAAAATCCCATGGACGGAGGAGCCTGGTGGGCTGCAGTCCATGGGGGTAGCAAAGAGTCAGCACGACTGAGCAACTTCACTTTCACTTTTCACTTTCATCCACTGAAGAAGGAAATGGAAACCCACTCCAGTGTTCTTGCCTGGAGAATCCCAGCGACGGCAGAGCCTGGTGGGTTGCTCTCTATGTGGTCGCACAGTCGAACAAGACTGGAGCGACTTAGCAGCAGCATCAGGATACTATAAGAATTTACAGAATCTGTATAACCAATTTACATTCCCACTAGCAGTGTATGAAGTTTCCTCTTTATGGCATGAATTTGGATTTGTGTGAAGACTAAACAAGTAAAGCATATTTTCATATACTTATAGTCTATTTCAATATCTTTTTTTTCACAAAGTGACTCCCTACTTTGTCAGTGACTGGAACAAGTTGTTCAAGGACTATCAACTGGTCCATGGGCCACATTTTAAGTAGAAATGTTCTAAGGGATTGTTGTTGTTCTAGAGGATAAGTGATCCCACATGCTAGTCTTGCTTGTTTCTTTTCTTTTTTCTCAGGTATTGACTCTGTCATTCTTCACTACTTTGTAATTTCTCTGATAATATCAAAAAGATTTTTTTTCAGTAGTTTGCCAAGTTTTTCTAATTTTTAGTAGAAGTATGTTAGTCCAATTTGTGTAGGACTCCTTTAATAGAAACAGAACATATAATTCACTTTCAAAGAGTGTCAAATATTTTTGTTATTTCTAGAATCAGTAATATAGCCTAACATTTTTATTTATCAACTTGCATGACTTATACTAGACTTTTATCAGAGTACTACAGAATTGGTCTCATTACACTATCATCATGGAACATTATTAAACAAAGAGTGGAGTGATTATCCAGAATGCATATATACTTTACTCACAAGAAAGGCCTCTGAATATTAGGTGGGTGCAAATGTAATTTGCAGCTTATCTGTTGTTGAACTTTGTTGTTTGATATGGAATACATTCTCAATAAATGTGCCTGTGTACACATAAATAAATGTATACATCATTTAATGCCCATGTCTCACTTTTATGTTTTTTTGCTAATGGCATTACTCACTGTTTATTTTATATCAATAGTTATTTTTAACTATGAAAATGATGGTAAGCAAAAAGCAAATTTGAGTAATTTTCATGAGTTCAAAATGTGTCATAAATCTGTAGAAACAACTCTCAACACCAACAATGCATTTGACCCCAAACAAACATACAGATACAAGAAGTTTTGAGAAGGAGGCAACAACCTTGAAGATGAGGAGCACAGTGGCTGGCCATCAGAAGGAGACAATGACCAACTGAGAGCAATCATCAAAGCTGATCCTCTTACAACTACGTGAGAGTTGCTGAAGAACTCAACGCCAACCATTCTATGGTCGTTTGGCATTTGAACCAAATTGGAAAGGTGAAAAGGCTCAGTAAGTGGATGCCTCATGAGCTGACTACAAATTAAAAAAAAAAAAAAATCATTGTTTTGAAGTCTCATCTTCTCATATTCTATACAACAACGAACCATTACTCAATCAGATTGTGACATGCAACTAAAAGTGGATTTTATACAACAGTTGGCAATGACCAACTCTGTGGTTGGACCAAGAAGAAGTTCCAAAGCACATTGCAAAGCCAAACTTGCACCCAAAAAAGGTCATTTTCACTCTTTGGTGGTCTGCTGCCAGTATCATCCACTACAGCTTTCTGAATCCTGGCGAAACTATCACATCAGAAAAGTATGTTCAGCGAATCAATGAAATGTACTGAAAACTGCAATGCCTGCAGCCAGCATTGGTCAACAGAAGGGGCCCAATTCTTCTCCATGAAAACACCTGATTATATGTCACACAATCAATGTTTCAAAAGTTGAGAGAATTGCGCTATTAAGTTTTGCCTCATCTGCCATATTCATTCAGTCCAGTTGCTCAGTCATCTGAGTTGCCATATTCATCTGACCTCTCAGCAACTGACTACCATTTCTGACAACTTTTTCAAGAGAAAATCCTTCCACAACCAATAGGAGACCGAAAATGCTTTCCAAGAGTTCATTGAATCTAAAAGCACAAATTTTTATGCTACAGGAATAAGCAAGCTTAATTCTCATGGGAAAAAATGTGTCAATTGTAACTGTTCCTGTTTTGATTAATAAAGATGTGTTTGATCCTAGTTATCAGTTCAGTTCAGTTCAGTTCAGTTCAGTTCAATCACTCAGTCGAGCCTGACTTTGAGACCCCATGAACCGCAGAACGCCAGGCCTTCCTGTCCATCACCAACTCCCAGAGTCCACTCAAACTCATGTCCATCGAGTCAGTGATTCCATCCAGCCATCTCATCCACTGTCGTCCCCTTTTCCTCCTGCCCTCAATCTTTCCCAGCATCAGGGTCTTTGCAAATGAGTCAGCTCTTCACATCAGGTGGACAAAAGAGAGAGGGTCTTTTAATTTCATGACTGCAATCACCATCTGCAGTGATCTTGGAGCCCAGAAAAGTAAAGTCAGCCACTGTTCCCACTGTTTCCCCATCTATTTGCCATGAAGTGATGAGAGAGGATGCCATGATCTTTGTTTTCTGAAAGTTGAGCTTTAAGCCAACTTTTTCACTCTCCTCTTTCACTTTCATCAAGAAACTCTTTAGTTCTTCTTCACTTTCTCTCATAAGGGTGGTGTCATCTGCATATCTGAGATTATTGATATTTCTCCTGGCAATCTTGATTCCAGCTTGTGCTTCCTTCAACCCAGCGTTTCTCATGATGTAAATAAGCAGGGTGACAATATACAGTCTTCATGTACTCCTTTTTCTATTTGGAACTAGTCTGTTGTTCCATGTCCAGTTCTAACTGTTGCTTCCTGACCTGCATACAGGTTTCTCAAGAGGCAGGTCAGGTGGTCTGGTATTCCCATCTCTTTCAGAATTTTCCACAGTTTATTGTGATCCACACAGTCAAAGGCTTTGGCATAATCAAGAAAGCAGAAATAAATGTTTTTCTGGAACTCTCTTGCTTTTCTGATGATCCATCGGATGTTGGCAATTTGATCTCTGGTTCCTCTGCCTTTTCTAAAACCAGCTTGAACATCTGGAAGTTCATGGTTCACGTATTGCTGAAGCCTGGCTTGGAGAATTTTAATTATAATGATTCAAAATTAATGGTCTGAAACCACAATTACTTTTGCACCAAACTAATACTTTCTGAAGTGAAAGTGAAGTGAAAGTTGCTCAGTCATATCTGACTCTGCGATCTCATGGACTATATAGTCCATGGAATTCTCCAGGCCAGAATGTTGGAGTGGGTAGCCTTTCCCTTCTCCAGTGGATCTCCCCAATCCAGGGAGCAGACCCAGGTCTCCCGCATTTCAGGCAGATTCTTTACCAGCTGAGCCACAAGGGAAGCTCTAAACTCAGTCCCAGAGACTGTGGTGGTGATGGTGGTTTGGTTGCTAAGTCGTGTCCAACTCATTGCTACCCCATGGACTGTAGCCTGCCAGGTTCCTCTGTCCATGGGATTCTCGAGGCAAGAGTACTGGAGTGGATTGCCATTTCCTTCTCCAAGGGATCTTCCCAACCCAGGAATCAAACCTGGGTCTCCTGAATTGCATGCAGATTCTTTACCAACTGAACTATGAGAGAAGCCCAGGCAAAAAAAAAAGTGAAAGTCTCTCAGTGGTGTCCCACTCTTTTTAACCCCACGGACTATACAAGTCCATGGAGTTCTCCGGCCAGAATACTGGAGTGGGTTGCTGTTTCCCTTTTCCAGCATGTTGTCTCAACCCAGGAATCGAACTGGGGCCTCCTATATTGCATGCAGATTCTTTACCAAATGAGCTATGGATTTCTCCAGGGCAGTATACTGGAGTGTGTAGCCTTTCCCTTCTCCAGGGGATTTTCCCAACCCAGGGATCGAACCCAAGTCCCCCATATTGCAGGTGGATTCTTTACCTGCTAAGCTATCAGGGAAGCCCCAGTAACATCTAGCTATCTTCAAATATCAAAAAGACTACCAGAGAATAACCAAATGCCATTTTTAACTAAATTAAATGAGTAATAGGCAATTTTACAGAGTATTGAAGTAATTAATTACAATACATATTTCATACTTAAGAGTTTTAAAAAATCTCATAAATTAATAAGTACTAGCCTACTTTGCATAATAACTATGAGCATCAGAGTAGTATTTAACTATTTGCTAGTTTAGTTACAGAAATTCTCATTTGAATATGCATTGCTGAGAATTATTTGATTTAATGTTTTCATCCTGTTTATAATTTATGTCAAAGCATTATTCTCTATACATTAAACACTAGGTTGAAGCTTTATTTTGTAAATGAGAAATAATCTTTCCATCATTTGGAAGTTCAGTTCAAACTCTTATTTTAGTTATGATTGCATAGTTTAAAAGATTCTGAGATATATTCCACAGAGTATATATTTAGCACAATAATTTTGCCTATTTTCTCTTTAGTACAGACTGATTTATAAATTTTATTATTTACTTTATTAATATGATGCTTTGTTACAGTATTTTATAAAAGTATCATTTATACATTATTAGCAGATGTCATCCAGTATAAAAATAATTCCACACTCTAATGAACATACATGTTTTTAAACATTTTCATCTTTGGCAACAATTCCTAAAATATTTATTTGTTTTAGAAACACTTACATGTACTGGCATTTTTCAAGTCTCTAGGTTTTTTTTTTTTTTTCTTTTGCCTTAAACTGTCCCATTTATGTGACCTTCTATTAGCTTTTGAAAATACATTCTTGACACTCAGTTCACCACTGAGTTCCAATTTGTGATACACAGAGAGAACTCTAGGAGTCCATTTAGATGACAGAGAGAAACATGTTCTTTTTCTTTCACTGAATGTCACTTTAAGAACATAATAAGGGGAATGTCGTTTTCACAATGGCCCTGGGTTCTTAAGAATTCTGCATTCAGCTAAATCTAGCAAAAATCAGAAGACTAGTTACCTGATTTCTCCAACTTTACTCAAATGCACCAAGTAAGTTTTGCATATTACATTTCTTCAGTATCAACTGCTAGCTTTCTGAAGTGTGCAATTATTGAATTCATGTGTTTTCAGATCAACTGTAATTAACTTCTTTGAAGATCCGTATTTACTTATTTTTATTTTCATAATATTCTATTAAAATACAGTCTATGGTTGGAGATAGCCCATTAACCTAATCAAAATAATTAAGAAACAATCATTTATACAGACTTCATTCCTCAAGAACAAACTATATGTTGAAATGTTGGCTAAGAAAACATTTTAATAATACTTAATAATCTCCACACTTTCTTATAATTAATGAAGTTAATTGAATTTCTTCTCCAGTTTGGGTCAATTTGCAATCACATTGGATTTCTATAGTCAAACCCTGTATAGTATCTGACCGAAAGTGTCCTTGTAAAAAAAATGCCTTTGGACAACAGTTTTGAGATTACATGTGGTCAATATGCAATCTTTGTAGCACTGAGAAAGGTTCTTCCTCAGCAGTGAACTGGTGAGGTGAATAATTCAAGTAAGAACTGACATTGCTGGAGGCCAAATTGCTGAAATATTTCTCGATTAGAATTATAAGAGCATGAGGGATTTTTGGAGAGCAAATAAAGGTCATTTGGTCCATCAAGGCATATACTTTTTAGTACTCCATTTCCCCAAGGATGGCATCTAATTGTTTCTTGAATGACATTCCTGCTTTTTGCCTCAACAACTTTGCCTGCAGGCTCTTCTAAAGCATTTACTATTCTCTACATGAAAAGGTACTTTCTGAAATATGTGCTGAATTTATTTTTTAATTTCCATTTATGACTTCCTGTCCTATAATCTGTGTTGAAATGGAAATAATAATTTGGGTTGACATTATCTGTGGCAGTTAAGACTTTATATGCTTCAAATCAGACAGCTCCAACCCTGTCCTTAACATTATATGCCCAGATTTATGGTCGTAACAGCCAGCACTGCATAGCAAACAGCGGCAGGGGTTCCAGTCAGAGCACTTAATAGTTCTAAAATTCATAACCTCTCAAGTATATGTTTTTCTCTGCACAATAGAGACTTATACCAAAAATGTCTAAAAAGTTGAATTCACTGGTGTATATTCCCTGTCACTTATATATATGAATATGTATTATTCATACACACATAGATATGCATATCTACACTAATATATATATATATATTTGTGGGTATATGTGTGCATGATATGTATATATGTGTGTGTATATATATATATATCTACACACACAGTTGTGTATATATATTGTGTCTATATATATGTATAACATCCCCTGATTTTCTCCCAGAAGTTTAGTAATAAAAAAAGAGACTAAAAGTTTAGTACTATTATCTAAACAGATATTTTATTCTGTATTTTTTTCTTACTCAAGATCAAATAATTATTTTATTTCTTTTGACTAAATCTTCCCAAAATAGAAATTGCAATAATTAAAATTCCCACAATTTTAGAAATATGCATGTAAAATGCATTATATTTTGAAGTAAACTGAGTGAAAATTATAGTAATAACTATTTTATAGAAACAAAGAAGTTAAGTCTGAAAACTCACATTTAGTGTGTTTCTAAACATTAACTAACAACATTTTTGTCTTTTTAAATATTAAGAAGAGAAAATCATGGCTTACCCAATATACACCTCCCTCTTAACATTAACTAAATTTTAGAAAAATCAACCTTTCTGTTTCACTGATACTTTTGTTAGGTCAAGCATTATCATCAGACTTCCAGTATAATGTTTATATCTGGAGTGAGCAGTAATCCAGGTTAAGTCATTTAATTAAACTAAACATCTCCTGATATTATACTGGCTACAATGATTGGTTTCAGTTGATCCAATAAGACCAAAGGTCAGGTTTTGTTCCAACTGTGGAAAACAATTATTTGTTTTACTGTAGGACTCAAGAAGGAAACATGTAGCTTATAAATGGTGACAGCATATTGCCAATCCTGAAGGAACCCAGGGCAAAGCTCATACGTGCATGAGCGATCAGAGACCCTCTCAAAGTGAAAAATGGAGCCCTGAAGCCCAGTCTAAATGTCCATTTGTCATTTACATGACCAGTAAAATTTTATATTGTTAAAAATAAATCTAGTGGGGTTTTAATTGCAAAGGAAAGCACTCAAGCTGATAATTTAAATTTCATATTTAAATTAAACTGTGCCGCTTTTGCTCCTCTAGTTGTTACATATTTTTTATGTACTCCCTATCTGTTTGTGTCTGGATATTATTAATTGCCATCACTTTACCTCATGACATGTTTTTGAAGGATCACCATAAAATCATTAGGGATAATTAAGATACTAACCTAACAATAATGTATAGGTAGTCAAAGCACATACACACAAATCATGCACTAATCCTGAGCATTTTTTTTAATTGTACAGGATGTTCAACATCAGCCCAGTTATCCTAAATAAACTTATCTGTGGGATTGGCTGTTCTATTAGAATATACTGGAACAGAATATCAGTTTAGACTTCTCACTTATATGTTACTTCTGATGTAGCACATAGGTGAAGAAAACTTTCTCTTTTTATTATCAGAGATCTTGTCATTAGTTTTTATTGTCGCAAGAGGAGGAGAAATTTTCTATGATCATAAGAGATACTTTAATCATAAAGGAAAGAAAAAGTTATGAAAAGTAATTTTTTTTTCTTTTATCACAAGAGCAGCAGGACTCCTCCTTTATCATGAGCAAAGTGAATTTCCTTTCCCATATCTCCTTTTGAAACAAGTTTTGGAATAAGAAGGTCATGAAGTTTAGGAAGGAAGACTGTGATTCTGAGACTGTTTAGTACTTCCATGCCTATTTTCTAAGGTGGAATAGTGGTTTGAATCTCTAAGATTGCTTATTTCAACCATAAAAGTCTACTTAACATCTTAATTCCCA
The DNA here is from genome assembly GCF_023699985.2 of Odocoileus virginianus. Classification (NCBI taxonomy): domain Eukaryota; kingdom Metazoa; phylum Chordata; class Mammalia; order Artiodactyla; family Cervidae; genus Odocoileus; species Odocoileus virginianus. The sequence continues at coordinate 23,342,357 of NC_069698.1, forward strand.
ATGGTCAAGTCATTTAAAAAAGTGAAAAATACAGTGATTCATAAATTCATTTATCCACTCTTGTATTCTTTTGAGTTCAGCAGGGTACTCTAAGGGGACTTGAACACTGGAGCTCTGATATTCTAAAACCTTAAAACATGTGATATGTGCAGTGTACACTAACATAGGACATCAGAGTAAAAAGAGGTGCTTCTGAAAATTAATCAGCAGTCACTGGTCTGAAGTGACAAGTGAGAATTGGCTTCTTAGTAGATAAACTATACTTCATAACTTTTATCACACTGCATGAACTATGCAGGCAATCCAACTGTGATAAATTTCATTCTACTCCTTAATATGGCACATCAGTAATTTTTGAAACTAAAATAATAATAATAGTAATAGGACTTACTCCATCCTTTCATTACAAATTATGCTATATTCAGAAAGAAAGGGCTTCTCTGGTGGCTCAGATAGCAAAGAATCTGCCTGCAATGCGGGAGACCCAGGTTCAATCCCTGTGTCAGGAAGATCCCCTGGAAAAAGGAATGGCAACCCACTCCAATATTCTTGCCTGGAGAATTCCATGGACAGAGGAGCCTGGCAGGCTATAGTCTGTGGTGTTGCAGAGTTGGACATGACTGAGCCACTAACACTCATTCACTTTTAGAAAGAAAAGAACTGTGAATTCAGTAATTTTGCATCGTACTAATTATTTTAATACATAAAGACATTGACATTTCACCTTCAAAATATTTTAAAATGCATTTTTGCTGTACAAATATAGCATAGAGTAGAAATAAACACACACTTCTGAAAGTTTTAAATAATTATATATAGTATTCAATTATTTTCAATGGCTAAAAATTTCATATACTTAACAGAGTGTCAACATAAAGACACTTTATGTGCTAATATGTTTGTTAAAGCCTAACATTATAAGTGTAATAAGAGAATTATATATATTCCTGCTTTTAATAATTCAGTCTAATCAGCCGGTTTATATTATTTGAAGTAAATGATGATATATTTGCTCTTTAGGTGGTAATTAGCTCAGCACAATTATAAATTCCTAATTTACAATGAAATATAAAGGACATTGCTATAAAATGAGGTTTCTGCTCACCACATACCAGTTATTCTCATAAATGACACCAGATTTCTAAAGCAAATAATTATCTGTGAGTAAATTGTACATTGGCTTGACACTGCCTCCCACAGAAGCTTGTGTATCTCTCACCAATCTCTTCCTTTTCCCTGGTCTATTCCTTTTCAACAAACACATTTAACAGCTGTGGATACAAACAAGGCACATTTGGCAAAAGTAAGAACCAGATGCCAAATTCTGAATGTACGTCTATTCAAAGCGTTGGGGCTAACTCCTTGGGGTCACCTCTGTTGGCTCCTTTCTCAAATGAATATTGGCAGGCCTCAGAGGTGCATCTGGAGATATTGTTGAGGTCATGCATCTGTGGTCTGGCCTTGGTAGCTGTGGCTACCTTATGAGACTGCAATCATTTTGAGGTGGTTTCCTGTTTCTCAGAATATGCTGGTAGAAAGTCATTTTCAGATCAGTGTACACACTGTTTTGAAATATTACCGATGTTCACTGAAAACAAAATCCCCAAATTTAAGAACTTCAATATCTTACTGAGAACAAAACATTACTATCTGAAACAGTTAAGACACATCATTACAAAGGTGTTTGAACATTGTAAAGTATAAATTAATATTATGACCTGCATAATAAATTATTTAAGTTACCTAGGGAGGGATTTAGCATCTTATCATAGCTCAAATTTTCTTATGTCTAAGGTCCGCTTGCATGTATAGCCTTTATTTGGAGGTTGATCCCAGAGCAGAAGGAAGGAGTCAAGAGTTGTGTGTATGGGTACCAGGGATAGTAAAATAGAAGAGGTGGGAAATCAAACAATAAGCTAGGCAATCCTCATTAGTGTTGGATCCCCCAGTAATTTCTGAAGACCCTTTTGAAATATTTATTTCAGAGAAGCTTCTCTGAGAGAGGAAAGGGAAAGGCACTGGTGAACAAAAATAATTTCCCACTTTCTCCTACCATCCTGGAACTTAGGTATTGTGCATGTGAGAGTGTTGATCAGATTCCTGTGGCCTTCTTTATTTTTTGGAATGGGAGAAGAAAGCCATATTTTACATGGCATGGACATACAGGAAGGCACTGTCAAATCACAACCAACGTGAAGTAGCTGGTTTCTGGAGTCAAAGGTGGGCATGTGAGGTTTAAAGTGGTAAATAAGCAGCAAAACACACAGCTTTTAATTAAATGTTCATTAAAAAAAATTTGGACCAGAAATCATACAGAAATAGTTCATTGTTGACAAAAATATTTATTTAAAAAATGTTATTAATCAAAGCACATTTAGATTGCCTTAATTTATTTAAGACTATGTATCTAGATTAAGGGGTTGTCCTAGTGGCTCAGTGACAAAAATCTGCCTGCAATGCAGGAGGCACTGGAGACACGGGTTTGTTCTCTGGGTGGGGAAGATCCCCTGGAGAGGAAATGGCAACTTACTCCAGTATTCTTGCTTGGAGAATACCATGGACAGAGGAGCCTGGTGGGCTACAGCCCATTGGGTTGCAAACAGCTGGACATTACTGAAGTAACTGAGCATGCATCAAGAATCAACCTTAGCTCTTTAAGTATATTGTTACCAGATTTCCAGAATAACTCCAAGAGTAGACATTTTTTATCATTATTACTCCATTTTGCAGTTGAGGAAACTAAGAATACTAAAAAGTAGGGCAGTTTTCTCAGTATCTACTCACATGCTCAATTTTTTATGGTTTTCCAAAGAAGACCTAAAACTTAAACCACAGCAATATCAAACAAATGGAAAAAAATAAACATTCATTTGTTTCTACATGAATGATGGGTGCTGCTGACTAGCTGGAAAAGGAAGAATGAAGAAAAAATAGACAAAAATAAAGGAAATAGATCATCATTATTACAACTTGCCATAACTTTATGTCGGAGAATAGCTGATTTCTACAAACTATGTCTTTAGGATTTCATTACATGTAAGTTTGAAAGCAAGAAAAGAACACAACTGACATTAAATTTTCATTGATTTTGAATAGATAATTTGATTTATCTAGTATGGTATCATGTAGTATAAATTAAGGAGGAGTGTATAGAAGAAGGCTAACAGTTATCTTGGTCTAAAATAAAGCAGACTTTGCAGAGGGGAAATCAACTAGCTCTACAGAGGATGTCCTCACCAGCTATGTCAGGGTTTGTGTGACTTGAAAAACTGATTGATAGAAATAAGAGAAACAAGATAGCTAAAGTCAAATATGAGTTGGTGGGGATCAAGATTTGTCAAAGACATAATTGCAAAGATTTATTGACAAAAGAACTTATAAAATATATGCTGCTGCTGCTGCTAAGTCTCTTCAGTCATGTCTGACTCTATGGGAACCCATAGACAGCCCATCATGCTCCTCCGTCCCTGGGATTCTCCAGGCAAGAATACTGGAGTGGGTTGCCATTTCCTTCTCCAAGAAAATATATGAATATACATAATTTTAAGATGGTTCTTAGAGATCCAAAACGTATTTAGAGTTACAGAGACATTATATGAGAGTGAAAATTCCAGAGAAAATGTGTGATACACACTTTTATTATTTTAAATTTATTTTGCTGTAATTAAATCATTTTGTATTTGTAAATGAATGAACAAATGAATCTATAAGACTAGTAACGGGTAGAGAAAATGAATGACTCTTAGAAAACACAGGGGGATATTATGTATTAACCCAGCCACCCACCTCCACCCCCAGAAAAAAAGAAAGAGTGTAATATTCATTATACTGCAAGCCTAATGGTTAAAGAAAGAAAGTTAAGATGAGAAAGACCATGGTTATAAATAGCATAGGAGACTCAGAGATGTTATTGATACAGAAAAAATAGTGGCATTGGCATCCAATCCTGTAGAAAATATCCAAAAAATTATGGAAAACAGTTCTTGAGGTGAAGTAACTTGACCTCAAAAAATGATTCCATGACACAGAAAGAAGGAGGACTGGAATATAAAAGATGAAGAAAGCATATTGAGGAATATAATGGAATACTCTATCAAGTTGATTTTATGCTAACTTAGGAAAAGTGCTTTGCATGATTCATCTTCAGATCTCCCCAAATACATTGCAGGAATACTTAAATAAAGCAACTTCTTAATTAGAGTAAAATACTTTTATTGCAACATATTAAAGTGAGAAAAATACATGAAATATTTAGAGGTAGTTCCAAGAGATGACCATGAAATTTTAACACACTGAGACAAAGATTATACCTAAATAAGAGTGATATATAAAAATATAAGACAATATTCTAAGATTTATAGATGTCTGCCAGGTAAAACATGCATAGTCCTTCAGTTGTGAATGCAAAATTTTAACTTATAAACCAATGAAGTTAAGATATATAATCACTTGTTTAGTCCAATCTGCTAGGTAACATGACTACATGCATTTCAGTAGAGTTTTTCAGTAAAATTTAACAAAGAGGCAGCCATTCTGTCTCCTACTGGAAAATGGTTTTGGTGTTCTAAGAGTTTTTTTTCTTTTTTTAATGTCATTCAGTCTGAACTTAAAAATACTAAGGCTTTCAGGACTCTGAGAAGTGTTAATAGGAAAGCATGAGTTATTTTTTTAACATTTGAAACAATAAAAATATATATTCTAACCTCACTTTCAGGTTAATTAATATACTGATATGACAGTATATGTTTTTTCTTTTTGATCATGAAGGAATTATTTTGAATATGAAACTATGTTCTATTGATTGAGAAAATATATGAAAATTAAAGAAGTTGTTACATGAAAAAAACAAGATTGTCAGTTCAAACCAATAATTCATAAGCTTAAAATTTCATTTTATTATACATGTAGGCAATATACTAAATAGGCATGGCTTTTAGAAAATGTTTCCGCTAAATACCTTATTTAGTACTTGAATTATGACTGTGAAATACCTTTGTTATTTTAAAAAGTTATTTGAACACCAGTGCACAATGGAGTAATGTCTGCAGGTTGAAGAGTCTTTTTATATTTTAATGAGAAGATTTGTAGGTGGTTGCAAGCAATATTTTGGCAATTTTAAAATAGAAAACTTTTATCTTCAGAATACTAAATGGTCAAGAACTAAACATGAAGAGATGAAAAAAGGAGCAGCAGATGGGGAGGATGTGAAGACAATCATATTTAAGGAGCTGATTAAATATGCACTGAAAGCTCTTCCACAGCAGACCTAAAATGGAGAGCAACTATGATAATAAAATACCACAGTTGATAGCTCCTAAGGACCCTGGAATATCAGGAAGTAGTAAGAGTGTAATGTTAGCACCTAAATAGGCAATTTATGAGTAATTCAAGGAAAGACTGTTTCTGTTTTTGGATTCGAGATTGAACACTGGATGAAATGGAAAGCAGTTGGGCAATGGTATTAATCTGTGCACTAACCACGTGTTCGGATAGCTTCTATGGGACTGAAATTGGCAACAGGTTAAAAATGGAAGATCATTGCATGTTTAAAGATTTAGAAAATATAAAGCTGTGTTCCTCCATGGAAAGAAAAAACTGATTTGTGGAAAAACTAAGAGTTCCTGAACAAGTAGTCATTTCCACACTTTATCAGTCTACAGTAGTAGACTTCAGACTTGTATTAAAAATTAAAGAAACAAATATATAGCTGTGTAATTTACAAGATACATTGAAGGAAAGGAAATAATTTTCATCTAATAAAAGCCTCAAAATCACATTCCAAATAATTTCCCAGTACTTACATTTGATGTAAAATAATTCATATATTGTGTAGGTTTTTAAATATGCATAATGTGATTTGCTTTCAGTTTGAGTTCTAGTATATTTCTGAGAACAACATGGTTGGGTAGGATATATGATTATATTAGATGAGATGGCTGATTTCATTGTTTAAGATACTCAATTTTTATAAATAAGTAAAGTAGCAATTAAAATATTTCTGTTGGTTAATTATTTAAAATAATTTTAGCATATTTATTATAACAGCATTCACTCAAAGTTCTTCTGGGAAAAATCATTCAGAAGTCATACATTATTCAAATTGGTTGCACATCAGATGTTCTGAAGTATATTTTTTCAAGCTATTTATAATAATGTTACACATTCATATTCATCTACATAGATTGAACATTCATATATGGAAATAAAACAATGTAATTGAAATTTAAACATTGTGATTGAAATAAACTTTGGGAAAAGTCAATTAAGAAAACATGTTCTGCATCCTTTGACTTAATACATACTAAACCTACAATATGTTAACTAAAAATTGTGTAGGACTGGAATATTTGTCTATATACAAAGACTTAAAATCCTGAGTTTATCTGGTCGTTCATTTTATGTTGAGTACAAAAGTAATCACAGATGACAGTCGATTTGAAGCCTGGAAGGTTGTCAATACTTTTAGGTTAATCAGAAACTGTACAGTAGTTTTAAATGTCCTAGATTATAATGAGAATAAAATTATCACTATTCCCTCAATAAATACTGATATATTTGAATATCTATGCTTCTGAAACCAATATTGAATATTATCTAGGAACTATGAAAAATTTCTACCTTCCTGTAAATGCTTTAAAATATATAATTTAAATTGCTACTGCTAAGTCACTTCAGTTGTGTCCGACTGTGTGTGACCCCATCCCTGGGATTCTCCAGGCAAGAACACTGGAGTGGGTTGCCATTTCCTTCTCCAATGCATAAAAGTGAAAAGTGAAAGTGAAGTCGCTCAGTCGTGGCCGACTCAGCAACCCCATGGACTGCAGCCCACCAGGCTCCTTCCTCCATGCGATTTTCCAGGCAAGAATACTAGAGTTGGGTGCCATTGCCTACTCCGATAATTAAAATTCAATGTTGAAAAATATCTCTACATGATCTGGAAGGTCATGAACAATGTTATCTTCACTTTAATTATCTAAATATTACTCTTAATGCATTCAGTTGGAGAAACACATGGATGCAAATGATGGAGTTTCATGTATAGTCTTTCCATTCCTTTATAGTATTTCTTTACAGAAGAAAAAGTAGAAACAAGAAAGTCCATTTTTTGTTATGGTTCTGTTAAAATGTATGAGAATTTAGATAGCTTAATTGGACCTTGCCTTTCCCATTAGATTATCCAGATTTTTTAAAAATTTCTAAAATATAGACAATGTAATTAACCAGCTATGCTGGAGACAAGTGCACCAATCTTAAAGGGGCATTATAGCGTCACAGATATTGAAATGAGACAGAGTAAGTTCTTTTCAGTTAACCCCATCAGAGAAAATGGAATATGTAGTTAGAAGTAAAATTATGTTCTCTTTTTTAGCTAACATAAAAGTGTCAAAATAATCTCTCATTTATGAGTGCTAATTCCCATACTACTCCCTTGAATTATTAGCACTAAATATGTACTTGTCCCTTCCTCAAAAATTGTGTTTTTGTGTTCACAATGACTGTGGAGAGGTTGTACTACTGGTGGTTAATTTTCTGCATTTTTACATTCTCTTCCATTATAGATATGACAAGATACAGAGTGTACTTACCTGTGCTATTCATAGGTCCTTGTTGGTTATCTATTTTAAATATAACAGTGTATATTTCAATCCAAAGCCCCTAGTTTATCACTCCCCACCCACTATGTCCATGAGTCTACTTCTGTTTTGTAAATAAATTCATTTGTATGATGTTTTTAGATTCCACATATAAGTGATATTATATAATATGTCTTTGTCTTTGGCTGATGTCACTTAATTTGATAATCTCTAGGTTCATCCATGTTGCTGCAAACAACATTGTTTCATTCCATTATATAATAAGTAGTATTTTATTATACATATTGATCTATAAAAATGAAAGCTAGTACTTTAAAAATATATCCTTTGGAGTCTAAATTCCATAGACATTCAATATTTATCATCATCTTTTGAGAAAACAAATCACTAGGCTTTTTTCTTTACAAGTAGAAAGTAATTAAATGCTTGTCTTCTCGTTTCCTTTCCTCTTTCTTTCTATTGCACTTGCTCAACAAAATTTTATTCTAATTTTATCCTAAATATTTCTTACTCTAGGAAGTCTTTTATTGATTATTCTAATTCTCATCCACAGATGTGTAAATAAAATAAAAATCATTTTTGAAAGTTTAGGTTATAAATAAGCTCCTACATGTTAAAATAATTTTCTTGGAAAATTATTAGATTTACTCAAAATAATATAAATATATTGAACATTTTTATATGCCTTTTGAAGCATAAAGTATAATAATCTATTTAAAAAATAATTTCTTAATGAGATGAATGAATCCCTTTAATATATTGGATGATCTATCCAAGGATTAATTTCATTTATGACAGTGATATGATAAGATAATATTTTCTTTCTATGCTTCATCTTATAGATTTAAGCACTGGGAAAATTTTATTTTATTAAAAAACATATTGGAATCTGAGGAATTTTTGGAGGGCATAATACATTGAATTCTCTAAGAATTATATGACAAAAGCCACATTGTGACTGATACTAAAAATAACTTTCAGTCATTTCCTGTGCTAGCAAAGTAATGCTCAAAATCCTTCAAGCTAGGCTTCAACACAAAGAAGGCAATGACACCCCACTCCAGTACTCTTGCCTAGAAAATCCCATGGATGGAGGAGCCTGGTAGGCTGCAGTCCATGGGGTTGCTGAGTTGGCCACGACTGAGCGACTTCACTTTCACTTTTCACTTTTATGCATTGGAGAAGGAAATGGCAACCCACTCCAGTGTTCTTGCCTGGAGAATCCCAGGGACGGGAGAGCCTGGTGGGCTGAAGTCTGTGGCGTCACAAAGAGTTGGACACGACTGAAGTGACTTAGCAGCAGCAGCAGCAGGCTTCAACAGTACATGAGCCTAGACCTTCCAGATGGACAATCTGAGTTTAGGAAAGTCAGAGGGACCAGAGTTCAAATTGCCAACATCCATTGGATCACTGAAAAAGCAAGGGTGAAGAAAAACATCTATTTCTGCTTTGTTGACTACACAAAAGCCTTTGACTGTGTGGATCATGAAAAATCTGGAAAATTCTTAAAGACATGGGAATACCAGACCACCTTATCTTCCTCCTGAAAAACCTGTACAGAGGTCATAAAGCAATAATTATAAGCGGACATAAAAGAATGAACTGGTTCATTAAGTTAAGGAGTACATAAAGGCTGTATTTAACTGCCTATTTAACTTATATGCAGAGTGACTATTGCTCAGTCATGTAGCTTAGTTGCTCAGGACACTTTGAGAACCCATGCACTGTAGCCCACCAGGCTCCTCTGCCCCAGGGACTCTCAAGGCAAGAATACTGGAGTGGGTAGCCATTCCCTTCTCCAGGGGATCTTCCCGACCCAGGGAACAAACCCTGGTCCTCTGCATTGTGGGTGGAGTCTTTAGTGTCTGAGTTACCAAAGAAGCCCCTTTCTGCAGAGTACATCATGCTAAATGCCAGACTGGATGAATCACAAACTGGAATCAAGGTTCAGTCCAATTTAGTCGCTCAGTCATGTCCGACTCTTTGAGACCCCATGAACTACAGCACGCAAGGCCTCCCTGTCCATCACCAACTCCCAGAGTCCACCCAAACCCATGTCCATTGAGTCGGTGATGACATCTCATCCTCTGTCATCTCCTTCTCCTCTTGTCTTCAATCTTTCCCAGCATCAGGGTATTTTCAAATGAGTCATCTCTTCACATGAGATGGCCAAAGTATTGGAGTTTCAGCTTCAGAATCAGTCATACCAATCAACACCCAGGACTGATCTCCTTTAGGATGGATTGGTTGGATCTCCTTGCTGTCCAAGGGACTCTCAAGAGTCTTCTCCAACACCACAGTTCAAAAGCATCAATTCTTCAGCACTCAGCTTTCTTTATAGTCCAACTCTCACATCCATACATGACCACTGGAAAAACCATAGCCTTGACTAGATGGACCTTTGTTGACAAAGTAATGTCTCTGCTTTTTAATATGCTGTCTAGGTTGGTCATAGCTTTCTTTCCAAGCAGTAAGCATCTTTTAATTTCATGGCTGCAATCAACATCTGCAGTCATTTTGGAGCCCAAAAAATTAAAGTCAGCCACTGTTTCCACTGTTTCCCCATCTATTTGCCATGAAGTGATGGGACTGGATGCCATGATATTATTTTTCTGAATGTTGAGCTTTAAGGTTGCTGGGAGATATATCAGTAACTTTAGGTATGCAGATGATAGCACTCATCTGGTAAAAAAGTGAAGAGGAACTAAAGTGCCCCTTGGTGAGAGTGAAGGATTAGAGTGAAAAAGTTAAAACTCAATATTCAAAAAACTAAGATCGTGGCAACCAGTCGCGTGACTTCATGGCAGACAGATAGGGAGAAAGTAGAAACAGCAGCAGATTTTATATTCTCTGGCTCCAAAATCACTGCAGATGGTGACTGCAGCCACAAAGTTAAAAGACTGTTGCTCCTTAGTAGGAAAGCTATGACAAACCTAGACAGCATATTAAAAAGCAGAGACAACACTTTGCCAAAAGTTCCATATAGTCAATGCTATTGTTTTTCCAATAGTCATGTACAGATATGAGAGTTGGATCATAAAACAGGGTGAGCACCATAGCAGCAATGCTTTCTAAACTCTGATGTTGGAGAAGACTCTTGAGAGGTCTTTAGACAGCAAGAGCTCAAATCAGTCAACCCTAAAGGAGATCAACCCTGAATATTCATTGGAAGGACTGATGCTGAAGCTGAAGCTCTAATACTTTGGGCACCCAATGCAAAGAGCCAACTCATTGGAAGAGACCCTGATCTTGGGAAACATTGAGGGTTAGAGGAGACTGGGGTGACAGAGGATGAGATGGTTGGATGACATCACTGATGCAGTGAATATGAGTTTGAGCAAACTCCAGGGATATACTGAAGGACAGGGAAGTGGGTCATGCTGCAGTCCATGGGGTCACAAAGATTTGTACACAACTTAGCGACTAAACAACAACAACAAAAATACATTTAGGCATTGTTTTAGCTGTTTTGAAATTAAGTTTGAAAACCAAATAAATCATAAAGTATTTGAAAATCCAATCATTTAAGTCACTCAAATTCACAGTTTCCAGGAAGTATACTAAAAAAGACTTTTCTTAGACTTATCAAGTGACTATTAATTTAATTTGTTACCATTTCATTTTAATGGCACATTTTTAAAGAAGTCATACTCAAAAATGTTTCTGAAAATTTGAAGAAAAAAGTTCATTTTGAAATGCCATATTTGATGAAAATATATTTACCTTTTATGTCTTTTTTGTATATTTTTGACTAACTTCAGAAGTGCAGATTTAGCTCTTTAGAATTATGGAAAGTGCTTGTCATATAATCTAATTGCATTAATAATTAAATAAACCAGACTTATTTTTGTTATTAATAGTTCTCCCTTTGAAACATGTTTGTCTGGGTCTAGTTAGGGAAGATGATCTGATCACACATTATTTAAAATTGAAACTACATTTCTAGATAGCTAGGTCTTTAGATTCCTTCTTTTATTCTATACAGAATAACTATTATTTTATTTGTTATTAAATCTTGTATCATTAGGAACTAAAAGGACACATGAGAACTTTAACTTCTAATTTAATATAAATATTTCTTATACTCCCTTGTGGAGGGATTACTCCCTTGGTTACCAGTAAAACTTCTTAAATTAGGAAATCTCATATTTGAGGTCAGACTTCTTAAACCCACAGAGTCTCTTAAACCAGCTGAGTTCAGTCTTTGAGGTCAGAGAATAAAATAAACATTTTACAAGTAGTTTTGGGTTGAAATAGTGATATACACCACCTCCAGTTCTTCTTTTTATTTCCTGGACTCATTCATTCTGGCTCCAGGGGAAACAGCATATCCTCCACTGGTTCCTCTTAGGATATAGGATTTAAAACCCAGCTCCTAAGTTTATGCTCACAGTAAGCAGAGTAACTAAGTACTGAATAGGCTATTGAATAACTGGTAACACAGTTACTATGGAAAGAGTTGCTAAGAAGAAAGGCACCTATCAGTGGTGGCAGCCATGACGAAGATTTGGTGAAAGGAGGCCATGGCCGTGAAATCTTCTCTAACCTATACTCTTGTCACCATGTCTAGCTTGTCTATAAATTCATGGCTGCATGTTATGAGATAATTAGTGTCTCCCAAAAACTTATATGTTGAAGTCCTACCCTACAGTAGCCTCAGAATGTGACTTTATTTGGAAATAGGACCTACAAGGAGGTTGTTGTTCAGCCTCTAAGTCATGTCCAACTCTTTATAACCCCATAGATGATGCCATGCCTAGTCTTCAGTAGTATAGGGACTGAACTTCCAGATGTAGAAATTTGGTTTCAAAGAGTCAGAGGAACCATAGATCAAATTGCCATCACTCATTGGATCATAGAAAAAGCAAGGGAGTTCCAGAAAAACATCTACTTCTGCTTCATTGACTACACTAAAATCTTTGATTGTGTGGATCACAAAAAAACTGGAAAATGCTTAAAGAGATGGGAATACCAGACCACCTTACCTACAAAGAAATAATTAAGGTAAAGAAGGTCATATAGGTAGGCCATAATCTAATAGGATCAGTGTTTTGTTTTGTTTTGTTTTGTTTTAGAAAAGGAGATTTGGATGTAGATAAACACAGAGAGGAAACCACAAGACTACAAAGAAAACAGACATTTCCAAGCTAAGGAACAGCCTGAAGAAGAAATGACCCCAGATGACATCTTGATCTTGGACTTTCAGCCTCCAGAAATGAGAAAAAATGAATTTCAGTTGTTTAATTCTCCAAGTCTTTGGTACTTTGTTATGGCAGCCCTAGATGACTGTTATACTGGGGGAGGAAGAGGTGACCTATATCCACAGGTTGTCACTATCCTTTTGACTTTAAAAACCATCTCCTAGGGAGTCTTCTCTTATATGCCACCACATTCTCATACTCTGGGCTTATTTTCAAAGATCTATCATTGTATCAGAACCTCTGATTCCATAAACAGTGATTGATTGTGTTTTGGTTTCTTCTAGCAGGGCACAGTTTCAAGTCAAGATTTATTTGACATAAAAGGAAGAATCTTGCTCTGGAGTCCTCAGGAATATTTACTCTAAGTTTCCTATTCATATCATGATTTATTTTGGTTGTACAGGTAAAATTACACATCTGATTCAGTCCTAGAGAATAGATGATCAATAAGCCACTAGATCAGAGCTTTTAAAATATCATTCTGACCTGATACCTATTACATTAACTTTCCCTTCTTGTTCTCATTAAATTATCTTCTGCCTCCATACGAGCCTATTCCAATGACAGCATCTCTCCTTTTATTAATACCATATGGAAAAGATCTATTACAGTGATTTTTCTAGAAATACTGGTACAATCCTCAACTATATGATTCTCCAGTGTATTTCTCCTTGTGAAGTGTTTTCTCTAATCTTTTTTTTTTTTTTTTTTTTTTGAATACACGTTTGTGTATTAGTTGCTCAGTTATGTCTGACTCTTTGCAACCTCATGGACTGTGGTCCCCAGGCTCCTCCCCCATGGAATTCTCCAGGAAAGAATATTGTATTGGTCTGCCATTTCTCTCTCCTTTGAATACATATGTGATGATATATATTTTATGGGTTAAAAATGTGACTGTTTATATTGTCCTAAGTCTTTGAACCTTTTCTGCTACATCACACCAAGACAGCATAAGCTTTAGAAAAAATTGACTTGAATGAGCCCAGAGGTCCCCACCATTGGCTTAATGTTCTACCCATGAAACAATGCAGCATTCACATAAGCAAAAGATATATGCATGTTATTCATAGTCTCTATTCTTTGTTCCCACATTGTGTACAGCATTTATAATGTCCATGAGCAAGGAATTCCAGGTGACCCACAATCCATGGGATTATACAAGACTTGAAGCAAGTATGAGGTAAGCTTGTTACATGTGCGATTAAGTAAGCAGAGGTTCTGACAGCCATGAGAGGTTATCCTTTCTGTTCAAATTAAAACTTAGTCCAAATGCAGAAAGAAGGCAGTGGCATTCTAAAAACTAGGAATGACCAAAAAGCCTTACCTTTTCTTTCTTACTTGTATTACTTCCCTCTGTTTGCCAACCACTTACACTGAAAATGATGTTAGTATAGGGAAATGTGATATCATTCATTCTTTCCTTACTCATTAGTAATCCAAAGGTAGAGAATGTTGGTAGAATGTGAAGTATCAAGAAATTAAATAAAATCAATTAGTTAGTGTTGTTCTGGGAAAATGAAATGCATGTGCATGATGAGCCATGCGACACAAATTTCAGTAGTTCTGTATAAACCAAGAATTCTTGTATTTGCATGTAAAGCTGGTAGTTAACAATATAAAAAAAAAACTGTAATAAAATCCATGCTAATAATTTAAAGTTTCAAATAGCAAATTAAATATATATATATAGTAAGTTAGCAGTGAGCCCACAGAGAAAGGGAAAAGCTTTACATTTTAGTAATCTTAACAGGACAGACAGTTTACCTACTTTTTAAACAAGGGAAATTCACATTTTAATTTTGTACTAAGTTCCACAAATTCTGTAGCATGCCCTGCCTGAAGGCATAACTAGGATCTCAACCCTGATAGGCCAATATTGAGTCCAGGTTCAGTCAACCAACTGGGGAAAGATTAGAAACCCACACTGAGTTACCAAAGGCATGCGAAGGGGTTCAGAGCATAACAACCCAAATGATTTCACTTTGACATAAAAATTATTTTGAACTGAAGGTAAATGGGAAGATGCAGACACAGGCTAAACTCCCTGCCCTCCCCTTACCTGTGTGACAGCAGGTCATGAGTTTCTCTTGTGAAGTTGTTGTTCAGCTGCTCAATTGTGTCCAACTGTTTGCAACCCAATAGACTGAACCATGCTAGGCTTCCCTGTCCACCATCTCCCAGAGTTTGCTCAAACTCATGTCCAATGAGTCAGTGATGCCATCCAACCATCTCCTCCTCTGTCATCCCTTTCTCCTCCTGCCATCAATCTTTCCACCATCAGGGTCTTTTCTAATGATTTGGCTCTTCACATCAGGTGGCTAAAGTACTGAAGCTTCAGCTTCAGCATCAATCCCTCCTTTGAAAATTCAGGATTGATTTCCTTTAGGATTGATTGGTTTGATCTCCTTTCTGTCCAAGGGACTCTCAAGAGTCTTCTCCAACACCACAGCTCAAAGACATCAATTCTTAGATTCTCATCCTTCTATATGGTCCAAATTTCACATCCATACATGATCACTAGAAAAATCATGACTTTGCTAGATGGACTTTGTTGGCAAAGTGATGTCTCTGCTTTTTAATATGCTGTCTAGGTTTGTCACAGGTTTCTTCCAAGGAGCAAGTGTCTTAATTTCATCTGCAGTGATTTTGGAGCTCAAGAAATTAAAGTCTGTCACTGTTTTCATTGTTTCCCCATTCTTTTGCCATGAAGTGATGGGACCAGATGCCATGATCTTCATTTTTTGAATGTTGAGTTTTAATCCAGCTTTGTCCCTCCCCCATTTCCTATACCAGGATGGAAAGAACATCCTTATCACCACAGATAAGCTGAAACTGAGGAAAAGCCTAGGAAAACCTTGCTAACTCGCCCTTATTTTCCAACAGCTTCCTGATGTGTTTAACTTCCCACAGTTTGCTGCCCCTGAAAGTCTAAAAATTCCTTGTCCTTTGTCTTGTTCTTCTGTACTAATTTATTACCCTTTGCTAATATGTGATTACAAGCCCATTTTAAACCATCCAATTTAGTTACTCATCATTGAGGTTTCTCTACTGATGATCACTGCATGAATTAATAAACTGTTTCTTTTCATTTTGTTGATTTATGTTTTGTCAATCTAATATGCAGGGTCCTATCTGGAGAACCTCTGAGAGCAGAGGGAAAAAGTATTCCCTCCACTACAGAGGTAAGAGTAACAGTTAATATATATCAATGTCAAGTTCAAAATAGTTTTTTTCTTTTCTTGGTATTAATATAATAGAGTTAGTATTCATTTCCACATGTATTTCCTATAATTTTATTGATTGTAGATATAGATATTGATATCTATTGTAGATATCTGTATATCATATCTATAAGTCTATCTACCTATTGGTCAAGTTGTTGGTACAATTTTTCAGAATTTGACTTTGTGATCAACTATTCAAAAAATAGTTGACAAACCTAGAGAGCATATTAAAGAGCAGAGTCATTACTTTGCTGACAAAAGTCCATTTAATCAAAGCTAAGGTTTTTCCAGTAGTCATGCATGAATGTGAGTGTTGGACCTTAAAAAAATCTGAATGTCAAAGAACTGATATTTTTGAACTGCGGTGTTAGAGAAGACTCAAGAGTCCCTTGGACTGCAAGGAGATCAAACCAGTCAATCCTAAAGGAAATCAGTCTTGGATATTCATTGGAGAGACTCATGCTGAGGTTGAAGCTCCAATACTTTGGCCACCTGATGCGAAAAACTGACTCATTAGTAAAGACCCTGATGCTGGGAAAGATTGAAGGCAGGAGTAGAAGGGGATGACAGAGGATGAGATGGTTGGATGGCATCACCGATGCAATGCAAACGAGTTTGGGTAAACTTTGGAAGGTGGTGAAGGACAGGAAGCCTAGCATGCTGCAGTCCATAGGGTTGGAAGGAGTCAGACACAACTGAGCAACTGAACAACAACAGTCAAGAAATGATAAGATCTGGTTCTAGTTCTAAATCTAGACATTTTAATGAAGTCATTACAATGTGTTTCCCAAAAAGACAAGAAAAACTTCACTGTATAGAAAGTGGTGCTTCACCCAGCTTGAGGATCTTTTGGGAGTTTGGGATACTGGATTTCATTTGCGTGTTCCTTATATCACCATCCCAATTCTACTTTTCATATGCTTCTCAGTAATACTCTTCTTCTATTGCCTTCACATCTTGGGCTCCACATTAGGAAACTGTGAGCGAATTACTATACTGACATAGTTATTAATCCTGAGCATCACAAGGATATAAGGCTACTAATGCACAATGGAGGCAGAAGATAATATGTTTTAAATATTTATTTATTTAGGCTGCACTGTGCAGCTTGTGGCATCTTAGTTCCCTGACTAGGGGTCAGTCCTGTGCCCTTGGCAGTGGAAGCTCAGTGAAGCTCTAACCACTAGACCTCCAGAGAATTCCCAAGAATATGTTTTAAATATAGGTGATCCACTGGGGTTTCTCTTGGCCAGCTCTAGTTGTAAACACTCTTACATGGCCTGCTAAAAATATAGGAATTAGTGTATGGTAGGTATGTTGCTCTTTCACCTACTTATCTCTTTAAGCAAGGATGTTCTGCCTAGTTTTAGAAAATGTAGTCAACAGACAGCCTTTAGCTGTCAGTTCCTTCAGTGCTAGCTCAATTGTGTAGTCACTTTTCCCTAGGTTCCACTATTCCAGGGGAAGCCTTCTTCTGATGGTCTGATGGCTGAATGAGGACAGGAACAGATACTAGGCCAATTTTTCCTAACAAATGATAGCTTCAACAGGCAACTTTTACCCCAGAATTCATTGCTGGATAGGACAAGACTTTATCAGACTTTTATAGTGTTCTCCATCTGCCTAATCCTTCTTATCCTCCTTTCTTTCATGAGTATTGGTCCCTAATATAAATCCCAGATCCCAGACTCTAACTTCTTTTCTGAAGAACTCAACCTGAAACACAGCAGACCCTGATCCTTTGTTGAAGAGAGGCTGAGTCATTCCAGCCTCTCATAGTGTCCAACAGGAAAGCTACTTAGACCAAAGAAATTACTAACTGGTGGTCTAGAATCCCTGGTTTAGGAAGACAGTGATGACTGCCAGTCATGGCCTTGGGAACAACTGCAGCATAAAAAGTACTGTAAATCATCTCAGAAACAATCCTCTTACAATGTTTGTTTTCTACTATTGTAAAAAAAAAAAGGTGACAGTAAAATTCCTTTTATACATATTCCACCATGTGATCACTGATGAGAAACAAGTTCCAAGAAAGAAAAAACATTGGGTCAACTTGAAAGGTATTTGTAAGGGTTTCAAATTATGAGAGGAAAAATTAATGGCTTAATCACTGTACTTAACTGTGACATTTTTCTAGTTTATAAATATTTAGTTTCACTTTGTAGTACATTTATTAATTCAGTTTTATCTTTCTTTTACAAATTAATACATTTTGAGTGGCTCTAGGAACTATATTTCTCAAATGGTGTCCAAAGTAATTTATAACACTAGAGAAAAGTAGAAGTATGAGAAAGGTTTGGCAAATTAATGAGAGTCTTGATAGGAGTATTCTTGTGCCTATTTTCAATTTAGTAAGGTATTTCCAAGTTTATACTAATAAATAATTTCTATTTATTTAAACTGTTGTTGAGAGAGAACAAAAGAGACAAAACATGTGTATTTGTTTTCGAAAAAAAAAAAATACATTCAGTAATTTCCTAGTGTAACACATGTCCAGAGAACACATTGATTATCTTTCAAGGGTGTTGTACTTCAAATGGCATGACCTTTAGCCTGTGAACCTGAAATGATCACTCTTTTGAACAGCATGGGCATGGATATCATGCTCTCCCACTTGAAGGCATATTAACCAGAATGATTCATCCATTCATTTCATTATTATTTATGCATGTGTGTGTTCAAACTTTTGTCAATTGTTTCCTTACCATTGACTATGGCCTAGACAGTACTGTCACTATAAATATTTTCATGAACAAAACAAAACAGAATGCAGTCACTTGTTTTCTGCTTTAAGTAAAGTCATTCTTGGTTTTATTTTGTTTTATCAATAAAATGATTAAATATGATTTATAAAAAGGAAGTTGATTCAACATCTGTCTCTGGTCTTATCACTGTGAATCATGAAATTATTTCATACTATAAACATCAGGAGAATGAAAACAGAAAACAACAGGTGAGAGTGAAATGCATTTGTACATCTAGTACACAGCCAGGGCAGAAAATCCAGATACAAATGTTTCCTGGTGGGAGGAAAGAGAGCCCAGAGACAAAGACAGGGCTTCCTTGATGGCCCAGTGGTAAAGGATCCACCTACCAACACAGGAGACACAGGTTTGACCCCTGGTCTGGGAAGATCCCACATGCCACAGAACAACTAGACCTATGCACCCCAACTATTGAGCCCATGTGCTCTAAAGCATGGGCACCACAATGAGAGAAGCCATGACATTGAAAAACCCATGCACTGCAACTAGAAAAAAGCCCACACAATAACTAAGAGCCAGCATAGCAATCAAATAAATAAATAAAATTATTAAACAAGCAAACCAGAAATAGGAGTGTGGCAGACAGACTTTAAAATGGCCCTGTGATCTCTACTTCTTACTGTTAACGAGTTCATATAATTACCACCTCCCTATGCTACCTGACCCAACTTCAAGCTTAGGCAGGACCATGATTAACCAACACCATGGCAAAGGGCTCCCTTATGTAAGATTCTGTCTTGCTAGCGGGCTCTTTCTAGTTTCCCTCTCTCTTCCTTTGCTGGAAATAAGAAAGCTGTCATTAACCCTGAAGTCACAAAGAACTGAAGGCAGGCTCCCGTGGCAGCTCAAACAGTAAACAATCTGCCTTCCATTGCAGTAGATGAGGGTTCCATCCATGGGTCGGGAAGATCCCCTGGAGAAGGGAATGGCAACCCAATCCAGTACTCTTGCCTGGAGAATTCCATGGACAGACCCTGGTAGACTATGGTCTATGGAGTTGGAAAGAGTCAGATATGACTGGGCAACTAAGGTACAGATACAACAGTCACAGGTGTGGCAAAGCAAAAGTTGCCCTTGTCAACCCTACAGATGAGAAGCCAGACCTGATGTCACCTGTTTTGCAATCATGTGAAAACCTCTGCAGAGAATACAGCTATGCCATGCCTGAATGCTTACCCAAAAAACTGTAATAATACATATTTGGGGACTATCGTGGCAGTTCACCTGCATTCCAACGCAAGAGATGTGGGTTCAATCCTTGACTGGGGGACTATGATCCCATATACGTTGGAGCAACTAAGCACATGTGCAGCAACTAGAGAAAATCCAGCATGCTGGAATGAGGACCCAGCTCAGCCAAAAGGTAAAAACTAAATGAAAAATGTTTGTCGTGTGTGCCAAGTTGCTTTAGTCATGTCCAACCCTTTGTGACCTTGTAGACTGTAGCCTGCCAGGCTCCTCTGTACATGGGGATTATCCAGGCAAGAATACTGGAGTGGGTTGCTGATCCACTGGATCTTCCCAACCCAGGGATGGAACCCATGTCTCTTATGTCTCCTGCATTGGCAGGTGAATTCTTTACCACTAGCACTACCTGGGAAGTCCAAATGAAAAACACATATGTGTTATTTTAAAACGCTGATTTGATGGTAGTTGGTTATATATGACAATTTCTGGGCTCTCACGAGACTAGCCACAAGGAAGAGAGAAAGAAAAGAGTAAATGAGACCTATTCCATGCCCTGAAATCTGAATCTAAGTAATGATTGGTAATGAGAAAAAAGAAGTGCCTTCTCTCCAGGACAGAGGTTTTCCCACAGAAACAGTATCTCACCATTACAAACCTAAGTTGTTATTGTTCAATTGCTCAATCATGTCCAACACTTTGCCACCCCATAGACTGCAGTATGCCAGGCTTCCTTGTCCTTCACCATCTCCTGGAGCTTGCTCAAACTCATGTCCATTGAGTTGATGATGTCATCCAACCATCTCATTCTCTGATGTCCCCTTCTCCTCCTGCCTTCAATCTTTCCCAGCATCAGGGTCTTTTCCAATGAGTTGGCTCTTTGCATCAGGTAGCCAAAGCATTGGAGCTTCAGCCGCAGCATCAGTCCTTCTAATGAATATCCAGGATTGATTTCCTTTAAGATTGACTAGTTTGATCTCTTTGCAGTCCAAAGGACTCTCAAGAGTCTTCTCCAACACAGTTCAAAAACATCAATTGTTTGACACTCAGTCTTCTTTATGGTCCACCTCAACATCCACACGTGACTACTGGAAAAATCACAACTTTGACTGGACGGTCCTTTATTGGAAAAGTGATGTCTCTGCTTTTTAATATGCTATCTAGGTTTGTCTTAGCATTTTTTTCCAAGGAGCAAATGTCTCTTAGTTTCAAGTCTGAAGTCACCATCTGCAGTGATTTTGGAGCCTAAGAAAATTAAGTCTGTCACTATTTCCATTGTTTCCCCATCTATTTGCCATGAAGTGATTGAACCGGATGCCATGATCTTCATTTTTTGAATGTTGAGCTTTAAGCCAGTTTTTCCACTCTCCTCTTTCACCTTCATCAAGAGACTCTTTAGTTCTTCGTTTTCTGCCATAAGCGTGGTACCATCTGCATATCTGAAGTTATTGATATTTCTCCCAGTAGTCCTGATTCCAGCTTGTGCTTCATCCAGCCTGGTAGTTCACATGATGTACTCTGCATATGAGTTAAATAAGCAGGGTGACATTATACAGCCTTGATGTACTCCTTTCCAAATTTGGAGATAGTCCATTGTGTCCATGTCTGGTTCTAATTGTTGCTTCTTGACCTTCATACAGGTTTCTCAGGAGGCAGCTAAGGTGGTCTGGTATTCCCATCTCTTTAAGAATTTCCTACAATTTGTTGTGATCCACACAGTCAAAGACTTTAGCATAGTCAATGAAGCAGAAGTAGATATTTTTTGGAAATCTCTTGCTTTTTCTATGATCCAGCATATGTTGGCAATTTGATCTCTGGATCTTCTGCCTTTTCTTGAACATCCAGCTTGAACATCTGGAGGGTTCTTGGTTCACGAACTGTTGAAGCCTGGCTTGGAGAATTTTGAGCTTTACTTTGCTAGCATGTGAAATGAGTGCAATAAACCTAAGTAGGCCATTCATATTCCTTCAAATGTTTAGATGTTTTTCAGTTTCTTTTTATAATAAAATCATCAGAAAAAACCTGTATGGAGCTCTCTTCCTGTCTTATCAAGCAACCTTTGTGCTTCAGCCACATTTCTGAGAAAAACATTCTTACTTGCCTCCCCACAGGATCTCACGCTTCTAACGTCTTTAACTAGGTTCTCTTCACTTTGCCTAATAAAATTTTTACTGACTTTTTATACCTTTTAAGCAACCATGACTTTCTGACAGATACTTTTTTTTTTTACTTTAGAGACTAGGTCACATCCTTTATTTTAACTTATTACCTCATTTGTCTCTATGATATCTCTCCATGTTATCTCAGTCTAAAATCTATTATCTCCTTGCACTTCCCAGAGGGTAAGGATGTGAGTGTAGAGGTTGAAAACAAAAGAAAAGAAGCAAAGGCTTGAAGACTATCTGCTCCCAGAATTTAAATATACAAATGTGATTGCTTGTATTGGCTAAATATTCATTCTCCAGTACTAAATAATGGCAAGGAGATGGCTTTTCAGAATGACAAACAAATCTGAAGTCATTGGGAGAGTTGGAAGTGGTAAACGTCCAAAGACTTCTGGTAGCAAATCAAATAAATTGATGTTTCACAATCCATTTAATGTGGCAATCAATACAGGCTTGTCAGTAGAAAAATATCTTAAGTCATTCAAAATATTTCAGGTTGCTTTAACATGTGTCAAGGACATTATATTCAAGGAAATATAAAACACATATTAAAATAGGCTGGTTTTCTTCTAGCATGCTTAACTATTACATGCTTAAAATACAGCATTTTTTGATAGCTACAGATTTGAATGATTCAGGAAAGTATTTTTTCCTCTGAGACTTGTGTTTTTTTTTTTGTTTTTCTTAAGTGCACTTAATAGAAATGCTCTCTCCTTCATCTTACAAATATTATTCAGCTTAGTATATTCTAAGAATTATATTTTTAATTTAATTAGAGGTAATAATTTCACAATAATAGTATACTCACTGTGGTGAATGCCAAGTGTTAAGAAAACTCACTGACAACTATGACTTAAGAATATCACCACTGACAAGTCCTATTTCTCTTGACAGTGTATTCATTTTATAAAGCCTATTGACTAGCTACTATTTGCTACCTTTTTAAGCTGGAAAGAGTAGCTATTCCAACAGCTATGTCTTAAATAATTTTCTTTCCTTTTATACTCAGTGTAGGCTGAAGTGTATGGTTCTTCCTGACTTGATCTCAAAATATGCTGAAACAGCAGAAGTCAGCATTTATTGAACATTTTCTGATCTCACCATGCAATAAAAGAATTCTTTTTAAACAGACTTCTATATGTATTATTTATTTTTATATTTTATACTACCTTCCAGGGGAAAAAAAAAAATCTCCAATCATGTGTACATGAAATTTTAAATAGGTAAAATACAGAAACAGCAAATAAAAATCAAGATGGGATGATGAATAAGGAAAAAGATATGTACTGAAGGAAAAAAATAGAGAAGAAATGAGATTAAAAGGAGAAAAATGTAGTCTTGGTATAAATGCATGAATGTTTAGATTTTGTTCAAAAATACTTGTTAACATAGCCTACCTTTTGGCATTTTTGCAGAGCAAGTACATGGCTATTCTCAGATAATATATGTAATAAATTCCAAAATAATCAGCATTTTTATATAACATTCAACATCCCTTTCAAGACTTTGTAATAGTCATTATTTTTATAAATCTATTGTCCACATTTGAAAGATATGTATACTGTTTCCAAAGTTTGACATGCTGCTCTGGCAGTCCTAGAATCCTATCTCTGAAGTTTTAAATTTCTGATAAGAAAATAGAGATTTAAAATGTTACCACTATATTTATAAACACTATAAAAATATTTGGATCTCTAGAAGATGTTTTCTTATTTCTGCCATAACAAATTACCCCAGGTGCGGTGACTTAATGTTACCTTGAGGCTCAGAGGGTAACGCGTCTGCCTGTAATGCAGGAGACCTGGGTTCGATCCCTGGGTTGGGAAGATCCCCTGGAGAAGGAAACGGCAGCCCACTCTGGTACTTTTGCTTGGAAAATCCCAGGACCGAGAAGCCTGGTAGGCTACAGTCCATGCAGTCGGAAAAGTCAGACACGACTGAGCGACTTCACTTTCACTTTGGTGACTTAAACAGTACCCTCACAGTTTTCAGAAGTCCAGTGAACTCATGTTGGAACTCAGCTTAGTCTCCTAAGACTGAAATCAAGAGATCCAGAAAGGACTGTGTTCCTTTCTGCAGGCTCTGAGGAAGAAAATGCTTCCCGATTTTGCAGATTATTATCAGATTTCAGTTAAGCACTGTTGTGGGACTGAGGTCCTGAAATTTCCTTACTGGTCATTGGCAGGGTGCCTTGAGTTTTGGGGGGCTGCCTTCATTCCCTGTGTGACAGCTGTCTTCATCTCAGAGCTGCGAAGGTATGTCGGGTCTTTGAATACTTCATATCTCACTGATCTCTCTTTCAGCTTCATCTGCCCTCTGCCTCCTCTCCTGTAGCATCTCTCAGACTGACCCTTCTGCCTCTATCATTCATCTTTTAAGGACCCTTGTGGCTACTTAAAAGGCATGGGAAATCCAAGACAACCTGTTTAAAGTTCAGCTGATTTGCAAATTATTTTCTAAATGCAAAATCCCCTTTGTCATGTAACTACTTTGTTCCAGGGATTAGGGTGTAGACATCTTCAAGGTGGGGCATTATTTGGCCTACGCACATAAACAGATATACCCTCATGAATATCATCTATGTGTATAGTATCTAGATAGGTAGATAAAATATTTTACACATCAGGCAAGCTTAACATTATTAGGCATTGTTTTTAAACCATGAGCAGATGTCACTGCTTTTAATGAAAATATTTTAAAGTGAAACTAGTTGCCATTTAAAAAAAGTGCTTGGCTATTATTAATTGTAGTTTACTCCTGATCGTAAATCTGAGTTGAGTGCTTTTCTTTGCAGCTGTGCAGAATCTTACTTATTGTCCTAAGAATCTTAGACTACTGCTATCAGCAATATGACTTTCTCCCAGAAAATTTTATACCTGCTCTCTAATAATTAATTTACTCATTTTAAAATGCTTTCACTATGAATTTATTGAAAATATTACTCTAGATTGCTAGACTGATATACAATGTAATGTTATGATCAATTTAATTTTAATTAACATTTAATATTCAAAATGTATGTAGTCATTGAATGTGAACAAAATGCATGTAAAACATACATTTGTGATTCTAAGTACTGGAGACAACACAATAAAAAAATTCTCTCAGTGAGATTACCTTTTAGAATTACCATCAAAAACTGTAAATTAAAATACTAACAAAGGTTAATGGCTGAGAATTTTCAGAAACATTCATTAATATAATATTATCTGATGTAGGCCTTCAATAATGGATACAAGGGAAAATACATAAATGATAAGAATGGGCATTCTTTGAATGGAATCTAAAATGAGGAGCTGCCAGCATGTGATGTCTAAATTTGCCAATGATTACAAAGTAATCAAATCAAATTCAAGAGATATTTGGCAACTGAAACTTTAACCTCAGATCAGAGTATATAAGGGCTTCCCTGGTGGCTCAGAGGTTTAAGTGTCTGCCTGCAATGCAGGAGACCAGGGTTTGATCCCTGGGTCAGGAAGATCCCCTGGAGAAGAAAGTGGCAACCCACTCCAATATTCTTGCCTGGAGAATCCCATGGACGGAGGAGCCTGGTGGGCTATAGTCCACAAGGTCGCAAAGAGTCAGACACGACTGATCGACTTAGTTTCACTTTCATTTTCAGAGTATGTAAGCATTCTCGGTGCATTTTCACTGTCACTCCTCTTTATAAAGTCTACCTACCAATTGGAGAAGGGAAAGGCTACCCACTCCAGTATTCTGGCCTAGAGAATTCCATGGACTGTATAGTCTCTGGGGTTGCAAACAGTCAGACACGCCAGAACGACTTTCACTTCACTTCATTTCACTTCACCAAGTGGAAGTATCTCCTCTGCCTCAGAAACCTATCTCTGTGTTCTTTCTTCTACCCTTACTACAACATTCAAGACCTTGCTCTTTACAATTTGCCTTCATTTTTATCTGGTCTTTGAGTGCTGTCTGCAAGATACTCTTTTTTTCTTTGGTTTTCAAATATTTAGGAATCCAGTATCTGCTTGTACCATCATCATCATGATGTGCCTATTGTTGTTCAGTTGACACGTTGTGTCTGATTCTCCTCAACCTCATGGACTGTAGCATGCTAGGCTTCCCTGTTCCTCACCATACCCCAGAGTTTTTTCAAATTCATGTCCATTGCATTGGTGATGCCATCCAACTATCTCAATCTCAACCTCTGTCACCCTCTTCTCCTTCTGCCTTCAAAATCTTTCCCAGCATCAAAGTCTTTTCCAATGATTCGGCTCTTTGCATCAGGTATCCAATGTACTGGAGCTCAACCTTCAGCATCAGTCTTCCCGATAAGTGAGTATTTCTGGGTTGATTTCCTTTAGGAATGACTGGTTTGATCTCCTTGCTGTCCAAGGGATTCTCAAGAGTCTTCTCCAGCACTACAGTTCGAAAGTATCAGTTCTTTGGTGCTCTGCCTTCTTTATGGTCCAGCTCTCACAACCATACGTGACTACTGGAAAGACCATATCCTTGACTATATAGACCTTTGTTGGCAAAGCGATGTCTTTGTTTTTTAACTTACTGTCTAGGTTTATCATAGCTTTCCTGCCAAGAAGCAGTTGTCTTCTAATTTAATGGCTGCAGTCACCATTTGCAGTGATTTTAGAGCCCAAGAAGAGGAAATCTGTCACTGCTTCCACCTTTTCCCCTTCTATTTGCCATGAAATGATGGGACCGGATGCCATGATCTTGGTTTTTTTTAGTATAGAGTTTTAAATCAACCTTTTCACTCTCTTTCTTCACCCTCATCAAGAGGTTCTTTAGTTCCTCTTCGTTTTCTGCCGTTAGAGTGGGGTATCATCCATATATCTGAGGTTGTTGATATTTCTTCTGGCAATTTTGATTCCAACTTGTAACTCAGCCAGCCTGGCATTTCTTATGATGTGCTCTGCATATCAGAGTTTTGTCAGAACTCTCCATTATGACCCTCTGTCTTGAGTGGACTGCAGGCCATGGCTCATTTCTTCATTGAGTTATGTAAACCACTTTGCCACAACAATGCAGTGATCCATGAAGGGGTGTGTGCATATAAAAAGACTTTGTTCACTGAGATCAAAATTATTGGATTTAAACTTTTTTATTCTCCTAATTTGTATCACAATTTTAGGTGGTCACTCTCTAATTTTTCTATTCATTTAATTGTTTCAATCCCATTCTGAAATGATTTCTACAAACCTAAAGCTTCACTTGAAATCATTGTACTTCACTTTTGAACAAAAAACTATAACCAAAGGTGTGCAAATTCATTTGATAGAAAGTATCTTTGCCTAAATCATCCAGCACAGCAAGATTTGCAAGTATTATATTGCTCATAAAGGGGGCTTATAAATGGAGGCAAGTGGTTGAAATTTACAGTTAAACATTTCAGTTAAACATTCAGTTAAACATTCAGTTAAACATTCAGTTAGACATAACAGATAAACATTTCACTAGCTTAGCCAATTGACAGTGTACTTGATAAATGTTTAATGATGATGAAGAATATTGGGTCTAGACTATTTTTTTCATTTCCATCACCACATTGACTTTTTGTTTGAGAGTGGAGCAGAGGGAAAAAAAAATTGTGAATAAGAAGAAAATAATTGAAAAATAATAATGTCCCTTTTTCAAAGAAGCCTCTTCTGACAAACCATAACACATTTTTAATAGATTATTTCATAGTCAAGTGGCTTTTGTGCACAGGAAGTTATCCTTATAATTATTTTCTTTGTGAATACATTAATCTTATGAATTAATTCCATACCAAGTAACCAATCATGAGATAACTTTTTAAATATAGTTTCATTTTATATGATAGGCTTATGATATATAAGACTTACTTATGGATTTTAATTTTTGAAATACAGATCTTTCCTTGAACTGAGGTATTTATATTTGCCTTGATAGTATTACCTGACCCATTGTGCTATATTCATGATATAATAATCTGATCTGGTTTTTTTTTTAATGCTTTATTACAATTAGAAATATTATCTAGGCTTTCCTAGGGAATTGAGGCTTATTTGTGGAGTTATGTTTCTTCTAGGCACTTGGTTATTTTATCATTTTTGAACACTTGTACTCTTTCTGCTTCTTTCTACATAGATGAGTGGTCTACATATGAGAGGTGGTAAACAAAGCTAAAGGAAGCTGCCAGTTTTGGCACATTACATTTTTGTTTAAGATATTATGAGGTTTACTAATATTTAACACTGCTCCTCTTTCCTAATTTCAAAGACTAAGATGCATAAATACATTTAAGCAGATTCTTCAGTCATTTAGAACTCTGTCTTGATGCTCTTACATTGATACTTGCTTTCTGGCAACAACAAGATGTCCCAGATACATCTCATATCTTTTCTCCTCAAGTCATAGAAATGCTCTCCAAAGATCAATATTAGTTGTTTACAAATTGATGTTGACTGATTCTTTTTAAGGTTATATTCTTAGCTCATAATAAGAACAAAAATATGCTTGCCAACTTCTATAATAATAATTATAGTAATAGGCAAGAAAAGTATAAGTTCATTATGTGCTTTAGGCACACTCTAAATGCTTTTAAGATACATTCAGATTTTTAAAAATTTATTTATTTATTTTTTTTTGGCTGTGCCATGTGGCTTGCAGGATCTTAGTTCTCTGACCAGAGATTGAACCTTGGGCCACGGTAGTGAATGTGCTGACGTCTAACAATGGACCTCCAGGGAATTCCCAGGTACATTCACGTTTAGATCTCAAAACAACCAATTAGGTAGTTTTAAAAGGGACTCAAGAACTGCCTGAAAATAGTTATTCAGTTAATTAAGGAAGAAACATCACAACATTCATGTAGCAGTGTTTCTGAAATTCCTAAACTATTTAGGAAGACTAAAGTTAGCAATTACATTAAAAAACAATTTTTCATAAATTTAAAATTCTGTACACTGATTGTGTTTGTATAAGATTTGAGAAGCTGATTCATTTAAGGCCTGAAATGAACTAAAGGTTGATATTTGAAAATAAAAGACTCACACCCAGCCTCTAAAACTTTACTTTTCCCTTTGCAAGTCTCCCAGTACTCCACAAGTTATCATTACTTCATCAAATAAATTATTAATTTTACCTAAATACCGTTCATACTTTTCAAAATATGAGCTACTGTGGGCAACTTTAATCACCCCGCCACACACATACACACCCACACACAACACTAACACATCTATATACCCAGAGTTCCAAATTTTACTCTTCCTTCATATTGAGAAGAAGAAAAAAACGACCAGATTCAGAAAGAAAGAACGCAGGGAAGGGCTGAATTTGATTTTTGTTTTTAAATATAGTTTTGTTTATTTATTTATTTAGGCTGTTATTGGTCTTGCTTATTTCACAGGCTTTCTCTAGTTGCGGGAGAACGAGCGCTTCTCTTTGTTGCAGGGAAGGGGCTCTGGGATGCGCAGCTTCAGTAGCTGCAGTGTCCTGGCTGAGAGCACAGGCTCAATAGTTGCTCCCCAGCATGTGGGATCTTCCTGGATCAGGGATTCACCCCAGGTCTCCTGCACTGGCAGGCGGATTCTTTACCACTGAGCCCAAGCTCAAGTGGTTAAGTGTCCACCTGTAACGCAAGAGACCTGGGTTCAATCCCTCGGTTGGGAAGATCCCTTGGAGACGAGAAGGGCGACCCACTCCAATACTCTTGCCTGGAGAATATCATGGACAGAGGATCTGGCAGACTACAACCCATGGGGTCGCAAAGAGTCTGACACGACTGAGCGACTAAGCACACATGTACTAGGGAAGCCCAGAATTTGATATTAATGTCAATTGTAGGAGGGAAAAAAAAGAACAGAGAAGTTAAAAGTTAAACGTGGTAAGACATATACTTTATTATACGGTTCAGCCAGAAAAGTCTGCATGACTAGCATCACACCAGAGCAGACGAACAACATATGAGAGAGAGAGAGAAAGCTAAAGGGAGGGAGAGAGAGAAGGAAGAGGAGGAGGATGACTAAATTTTTATATGAAGCAGGTGAAAAGCTGCAGATAATGAACAGGATCGGAAGAGAGAATAAAAGGTCATTGCGGTGCTGGCAGCAGCCGAGATTATTAGTGACAATAGAATGAGAAGCAACAAACACAATGACAGAGTAGAAAACAGTTCAGAATGATGAGACAATATTCAAACAGCTTCTCAGCCCGAGGATGACACAAAGCTGTATTCTCAAGTGCAACCAGAGCCCATCTTGTCAGAGGAGAGGGATGGGGGAGGAACCAGCAGCTACTTGAGCCTTAATACTCAGTAAAGTGTGTGAGCTGTTCTTGCTAGATGAATCTTGTTTAATGATGCCCATTCAAGAGATTAGGAGTCATTTCCTCTGCAAATTACTTCAAGGGCCAGCTGATTATTGAAAGTGCAAGTCGCTCAGTCCTGTCTGACTCTTTGTAATCCCATGGACTGTAGCCTGCCAGCCTCCTGTATCCATTGAATTCTCCAGGCAATAATACTGGAGTGACTTGCCATTCCCTTTTCCAGGGGATCCTCCAGACCTCTGATCTGGAGGTATTGAACCCAGGTCTCCTGCATTGCAGGCAGATTATTTACCATCTGAGCTACCAGGGAAGCCCATTCAATTCTATATTATCTCCATCAAACTCAATATTCCACTTGTGGCTCAGCTAGTAAAGAATCCACTTGCAAAGTGGGACACCTGGGTTCTATCCCTGGGTTGGGAAGATGCCCTGGAGAAGGGAAAGGCTAGCCACTACAGTATTCTGGTGTGGAGAAGGGTCAGACACAACTGAGCAACTTTCGCTTTCACTTCAATATTACATTGACAAATTTGGCACAAGACAAAATGAGGCCATTGCAAAATGAAGTATTTTAAAAGTTTTAGAAAATAATATGCTGATGCTCAAAGTTACCAACCTCTAAAATTTTGTAAATTGTCAAATTTTTCAGTTTTTTGAAATTATTATACTTTATTTAATGAGTTAGATTTTTGGATGTGAAATAGATCCAATGAGCCTGTGTTCTATAACACATCTTTGGAACAGTTACTGTAAAAGAATGACAGCAGTAGATGAGGGATTACGGGGAATGGACTGCAAAACTTAGATTGGCCTGATGAGCATGGAGAAGCCAAGTGATATGACAATTTATGGTTGTTACAAAGGGTAGAATTTAATTGACAGAGATGTCTGGTTGATAAGACTGGAATTACAAAAAGCTAGGAAGCATCAGCAATCAGAGGCTGAAGTCATAACAGAGAAGACAAAATTAAGCAGGGATGCGCGTTGTAAACTCACTCAAGTTAGAGATGAGTAACTAAGACAAAATAGTTCCTAAATATTGAGATTACCCATGGTAACTGAAAAGGTCTCAGAGGATTAATACATATTCACCTACATACATATATGCATATGAACACACATAAATATATTCACATATACACTCATATGCATACAGGTGATATTCAATGCAGTGATTTAGGAAGTAAGATTTGGAAGTGGAATGGAGTTGGACCCCATCACAACTGCTCTAGCAACAATACTTCTAACCTCATCCAGCTTGATCTGACATGAACACAATAAACTGTCAGTAAATGGTTAACAGTTTTTTTGATTCTATATGTGTGCATTAATATATGGTCTTTGTTTTTCTCTTTCTGACTTACTTCATCCTGTATAACAGGTTCTAGATTCATGCATCTCACTACAAATGACTCATTTATTCCTTTTTATGGCTGATTAATATTCCATTGTGTATAGTAGTAGAGATTGGACTGGTAGGGACAGCTTGGGAAGGAGAGGGGAGGAAAAATTGAGAAAGTAGCATTGATATGTACATACTATCATGTGTAAAAGAGATAACTAGTGGGAAGCTGCTGCAGAACACAGGGAGCCCAGATTGGTGCTCTGTGATGACCTAGATGGGTGGAGTGATTTACAGCAGAGACCACCACAACACTGTAAAGTAGTTACCCTCCAATAAAGCTTTTTTCTCTTATCATTTATTATTTCATAATTAACAAAATTATGAATAATTAGCTCAAGAAATTTTGATTCTAAGATTTTATTTTTTAATGAGAACATTGGTGCTAATGTCATTAATAATGACTGCCTAGGTGAGGGTGGAGGTTAAAATTGATCTGAGTAACCATGGCAAAATTAAAACCCTTTGCTGCACATATATAGTCCAGAACCAGCAGCATGGTCATCACTTACGGTCTTGCTAGAAACGCAGAATCCAACTAGACTTAGTGACTCAAAACGTGTATTATGATAGTAATTCCAAGCAATTCTTGTACACATTAGGTTAAGACGTACTGAAATAGGTTATTCAGTATATTTAAATTTGTAACATGTCAAGTTCCATAAAAAATTACAAAGCATAGAATTTATAATTAAAAATCAATAGGGATCTTTGATTCAAAAACTATGAAATACTTTATGAGAAAATTGAGGCCCAGAAATATTACGTGATTACTGCAAAGCCACATGGCTATTTCGTTGTAACTGCTTTAATAATAATGGGTTGTCCCAAGGTAGTTTCAGATTTTTAGATTTAATGTTTGAAGGCATTGTACTATTCATCTTGAAACTTAGTCTTATGTTAATTATATGTCATCTGACTTACATATAAGTAGAAAAGAGAATTTTTGTCACAATTTATAATATAGAGGAAACCAGAAGAAATACTGACTGATATTTTTAAACTAATATACAAATGTATTACATATATCTACATGAATTAGTTTGCTAGGTCTGCCATAACAAATGGGGCATAATAAACAAAAGAAATGTTTTGTCTCACAGCTCTGGAGGCTAGAAGTCTGAGATCAAAGTGTTATCAGGGTTGATTTTTCTGAGAGTTTGGAGAAGAATGTCTCCAAACTACTAGCTTCTGGTGGTTTGCTGGCAGTTTTCTGTGCTCCTTGACTAACGGAAGTATCAGCTCCATCTCTGACTTCATCTTCACATGGTTCTCCTTGTTTATGTATGTTTCTGACTCTAAATTTCCCCTTTTTTAACAAGGACACCAGCCACATAGGATGATGACACTCCCCACCATGACTTCATCTTAATTAATTACATCTGCAACAATGTTATTTCCAAATAAGGTTACCTTCTGTGGTACTCAAGAAGTGCAGTGTATGAATTTTAAGGGGACTCAACCTAAAACACTAGATTTTAAATCTCCTTAAGAAGAGGAGAGGGCCATAATTGAATTTAAAATTTGAAATACTTTATCAGTGGCTGCTAAATTAAACTGGAATCATGAAAGTTTTTTTTTTAATGAAGAACTTTCATTCTTATGTGAAAAGAAATATTCAGAATATGAAAATGATTATTAAAGAAACTTTTGAAAATATGCCTCAACTTTTTCTTAAAATATCTTTATTTATGTATGTAAAAGAACAATATATAATCAAGCAAGTGAAAAGCAATTGTCATATAATTATTTGAAATTCAAGTTTTTATAATAATTTTAGCATATTTTTAAACTATAGCCTCAAAATTGATTACTCTGAAATGTCTTCTTTCTACAATAATTATGATTATAAGGACATTCATTTCTCTGGCTAATATCTTCCTAAATCAAAGTTCATATACTTGGAGAGGAACAGAGAAAACACCTGCTAATCAATGAATAGATTATATTACTATGTACACATTTTCCAAAAAGATTTTCAGAGGCCAATTCTACTCTCTTCTCTTCCTCTCCACTAATGTCTTAATGTTTTTATTCAGTTGCCAACTCGTGTCCAACCTTCTGTGACCCCATGAACTGCAGCACGCCAGACTTCCCTGTCCTTCACTATCTCCCTGCTCATAAACTTAAGCCCATTGAATCAATGATGTCATCCAACTATCTTATCCTCTGCCACCCCCTTCTCCTCTTGCCCTCAATTTTTTCCAGCATCAGGATCTTTTCCAATGAATTGACTCTTCGCGTCAGGTGGCTGAAGTATTGGAGCTTCAGCTTCAGCATCAGTGCTTGCAATGACTATTCAGGGTCAATATCCTTTGGGATTGACTAATTTGATCTCTTTGCTGTCCAAGGGACTCTCAAGAGTCTTCCCCAGCACCACAGTTTGAAAGCAATGTCTAATCAAAATCTAAATTGATATTTTGCTTCTTCCCTAATTCTCCACATAACCACTCTAGATCTGTCATTGTTACTTCAACAATCTTGTAATTCTTCTCTTTAATCAGTTCTTTATCCCTCAAGTTTTTCTCTCTACTACAACTAGGTTTGTTTTACAAAGCATAAATATCATTATGTCACACTCCTGGTAAAATTCTTTAAGAGCCTACTGCATACCCTTTACAAATATAGCCTATGATACTGAACTGCCAGCATTGGAATCTTAGCTTTAATGCTAATTAGCTGAGTGAAACTGACTTCATAGAAATTTAATTTTATTTATCATGTATTAATGTCCTCACCTGTAAAGCAGTAGTAATGGAAACTATCACTTTCTTGATGGGTTTATGTTTGGGAATAAGACATGCAATATGTATAAAAGACATGAATGAATTACAAAATTGTCTTCAATCATTTTCACCATTACTGAAAAAGTTGCCTTAAAACTTTTTCATGTAAAAGTTGCCTTAAAAAAAATATAATCAAAAAAGTTTTGGCTCTTAAGGCAACAAGTTTAACAACAGAACTTGTTGTGAAGGCACAATTCCCCTATTTATTTATAATGGTCCTAGAGTCTTCATTCTTTAGTCCTAATTATTACTAGCACACACTTTCACTCTAAAAAGTGTTCCAATTTGGGCAATAAAGCACATGGTGACCTAGTTTAAATACTCAATTGCTCTTTCCACAAGCATTGAATATACATGTATTTAAGTCACAAACCATTAGCTAGGGATGACATATGAGTCACAGTTTTACTTTTTGTTTTTTATTTTATTTTACTTTTTGAGTAACAGTTTTAAAGCGAGTCCACCTCATCTGCTCCATTCATCCTCAGATCCATCCCTGTATCCCAATGTGGAAGTCTGCTGTTCACCTTACTCCACATACTGCTTATGGAAATGACAACTGATTCCATTATCACAATAATCCTAAAATGTAATATGTGCTATTTTTCTCTCCAGTTTACAGAGAAGAACACTGAGAGTTTAAATAACTTGGGTCTCACAGGTAGTCATTTGCAAAGCCAGCATCTGCTCCTGGGCAGTTAACATCTGAGTCCATGCAGACAGTAAGTATTCTACTTCACAACACTATTTATTCTGTACCAATTAATGTTCTCCACCTAAAAGTGGTGGTCAGGCATGTCAGGATAAATGCCTTCCCATGACCAAGGGCCTCTGCAAGCTTTTCACTTTCTTGATCCTAGTTGCAGAGATTTGCTCAGATGTCAAGTAACTTCTGTAAGATTTATCCCTTCAGTTGGTAGAAGTTGTTTATTTCATTCTCTTTTTAAAATTTATGAATTCCTTTTAAAATTCCTTAGCAATATAAGAGAAACATATAATATGATGACATTAATAAACACCAATATTCTATGTTTCTCTGTAAACAGCTCATCTGGGAAGCGTTTCATATCTTCCTTGACTCCTTTAAAATATCTGGGACCTGACTGACCTTGGCAATTAACATCATTCACAGTGTTTTCTGAAAGAAAGGAAAGATAAAGCTACAAATCAGTAAACTAGACTAAACTGCAAACTATTTACATGGTTTTCACCTTTTGTCCTATTCCTGCTGATGCATTCACCCTCTTTTCTCACAATGGCTTCTGTGTGTCCCCACAGAGATCTCTTTTCAGTTCCTTGATGACAGTGCTCTATCTCTAGCCTCTGACAGCTTGGACCTACTGTTCTCTATCCCTGTAGAACTCTTCTCCACGTTCTTTGCCTCGCTAACTCCTTTTTTATCTTAAGAGTTTAGTGTATGTGCAGTTTATATTGTGGATCCTTTAGGTGATTCCCAGTTGCTAAGTGAGTCAACAGGTCTGCAGGACATGACTCTTCTGTGTGATTGCTACTTCCCAGGCCCTTAAGAGTAATTGCAAAAAAGAAAAAAAAAGTAATCGCCTACTAACTTGTTTTACTCTCTTTTATGTATCCTATGCTTCACTGGGAATAGCCATGCCATGTTTACCACTGAAATAACTCCTAGTAGTATATTAACTAATGGTCAACAGATGTATTAGAGTACATGGCTTATTCTAATTCTTTTATATTTCATATCATTTATATATATATAAATGATCTCAGTATTTAAGTTATTTATGCACAACAATATAGTATAAGAATAATCAATGAAAAAAGATATTCAAGTAAAATCTGAGTTTAAAATAAAATGCAATATTAATTTAACTGAAAATATCACCATGAAAATGATTAATAGTGTAACTCATAATGGTCCTGCTAACATAAGCAGGGGTGATAGCTGCTACTTCCATTTAGCTATAGAAAGAGGAGGTGTCAGAAGATGACATCTGATTAAGAAGATGTTCTTAGTTTAGTTATTCCTAGTTTAGTTTACTCCCTCTCACTAATCCTTCCCCAATCTAAAACTGTCAGTTTGTTTGGACTACAATTAAGGCAACTCAAAAAGTGATACT
This sequence comes from Odocoileus virginianus, assembly GCF_023699985.2. Classification (NCBI taxonomy): domain Eukaryota; kingdom Metazoa; phylum Chordata; class Mammalia; order Artiodactyla; family Cervidae; genus Odocoileus; species Odocoileus virginianus. Next base: position 23,379,044 of record NC_069698.1, read on the forward strand.
GAGGAATGGAAGTAAGAGACACATTATTCTAAATCTAGGAAGAATTAGAAAAGCATGATATAGAAACAGCAGGAATAGTTCAAGAGTTGGCCTCTTGTGATATCCGTGCTTATAATCTAGTTTTAATTTTCTTCAAAAAGTGAACATTCAGAGAATGAGAGTGGGTAGCAAGAAAATGAAAGCTTTTAATTTTGGACAAGACTAGGTTATATTATAAGAATGACAAAATGATAGTGAATAACATTATGTTTGAAAAATATAATAAAATATAATCCTATAATCCCGAAGACTTCCCTGGTGGTTCAGTATTAAAGAATTTACCTGCCAATGCCGGAGACATGAGTTCAATCCCTAGATTGGGAAGATCCGCTGGAGAAGGAAATGGCAACCTTCTCCAGTATTCTTAGCTGGGAAATCCTATGGACAGAGGAGCCTGGAGAATTACAGCTCATGGAGTCACAAGAGTCGTACATGGCTGAGCTACTAAACGACAGCAAACTTCCTAATTTTATATAGCTTGGAAAACATCTATTACATAGTTTGAAAGCCATTAAACAATAATAAAATTATCTCATTAATTACACATAATAACACTATGTGTAATGCATTAATATCAACATTCACAATGGTTTTTATATTATATAAAAATATATATTAATCTCACTCTTTAAAAGGAGCATAATCCTCATTATTTAAGTCATTCTCTGGCCAGTTTGGAAATAGATAATAGCTGCTCTCTATTTATTTTATCCTTATTATCTTTTAAAAATTATGAGTATTCTGAGGCTTAGGGTGATTATGTGAAAGATTAAAAAAAAGATAGTATAGTCAAAATTTAAGCCCAATTCTGTTTGTCCTCTTAGCCATTAAATTATAAGGTGTTTGGAGTTTTTCAAAACTAAGTTAAAAATGGATGCATAAGTATTTTCCTGTAGCACATTTCTTATAAGGGTTCCTATTTTACTTACGACCACACTTTTTTCTCACCAATTAATTTCAGTAATTTGATTTACTCTATATTTTTTCCAATATAAAATATTAACTGCAAAGCAAAATATAAGCCCTCTCAGATAATATTGAAATGATTTATCTCAAGATAAACTTAATGTTGAGACAGAATCACAGCAATATTAAATAGGATCTTAATTTTCAGTAATTGTTTAAAATGTGACACCTACTTTGGAAATATTTTAAAAAATAGATCAATACATCAGGTCATGACAATGCTCCACACCCAACTGTGAGAGCAGGGTGTGACTGTGACTTCCAAGGGGAAGTCTTTTGTGGGTGTCTTATTTTCTTGAAGAAACTCAAATTTAAAAAAAAAATGTTAAATCAAAATAAATTATTACTGCAGAAGTTCATAATAAATACTTAAACAAAGATTTCCTTTTCAATCAAGCTTCATACTTACTGATAGGCGTATATGATGTTTTTGTTAATACTTGCATTATTTTTTGATAATAGCAACTTTACTGGTGTGTTCCCAACCAGAAAAAATATTTCATAATGGTTTTGGTATTTAAATTCAAATGCTTCCAAAATAAGAATACTAGCCACTGGCACAAAATTAAATTATTTTAACATTAGTTAATTACAGATTACACATATCCCTAGCCTCCATCTCACTTTCTTCTACAATAATATGTAAAGAAAAATTTACCTTACTAGCTCCTAGTTCAATTGTAGAGAAAGGGATTGGTTTCTATTGTAAGAATATCCTCAAGCAAGTCTCTTTGGATCTTCTCTCTAAAGGAATAGCTATGAGACAAAGTCCACCCAGAGGAGCACAGTCTCTGGGGTTTACAGTCACTTCTGCTAATCTGTTCTACCTCTGAGTTATCAGTCAATTATGTAGACATCAATTGTCACAAATTAACTTGCAAAGCCATAAAGAAAAGAAAGGGGAAGAAAGAATATATTAATCCACTTTTCTCTTTCTTTTTTCTATTCTTCTTCCTTCTTTCCTTTCTCTTTTCCTTCCATTTTTATTCTATTTTTTCTTCTTTCATTTTCTCTTTTGTGTTTCTTTTAGTCTTGTATTTATCTTTGGTCTCTGATTGGTCAGTTTCTCTTGCTGTTTTGCATTGGTTGGTCAGAAACCTGATTATAAATTGCATGTCTACTAAATATTAGGCCATATGAAAAGAGAAAGAAAATGGAAATTTAAATTAAAATACAAACACAGTCTTTTCACTTGGAATTTTTTCCCCTTCTTTTTCCACATGTATGTTCCTATATTGCAAACAGATTAAAAATAAATAAATAAATGTTATGGTCATGAGGCATAAAGAACCTTTTTTTTTTTTTTTTTAAATCATGCTAGTCAGAGAACTGACACTTGAAGGCACAGCATTTTTGGGTGCCTCCCCCTAAAACTACAAAAGATAACGTTGTTGACCTTTTAGATTTTGCTACCAGGATGTATTGTTATTTTTAAATTATTTGAAATTGGTAGATCAAGTTTAATTTACATATGATCAAACCTGGGTTATAAGTAATAAAATAGATATTAAATAGACCTCTATATATGTCTTTTATTTCAGTTCATCAGTTAACAGGGTGATACACTTTCTAATAATATTTTCTTATTATCTCTATGTTGAAAAGTGCAGCTTTAATAAGATTGTGCTATTTTTCTATAATGTTGAGATTAATATAATGTACTCTAGAGAAGCCTTATACAAATCTATTTCTTATTCTAGTTACACCACAAAGGGTGTTTTTTAGTGAAGGAAATGGTTAAGCAAATGTGTTTCTATAGCTGCTTGAGAATAGATTTTTACTTTTATTGTTATTATTTGTTGGTTTTAATGTAGGCCTTTGCACTCATTAAAAAAGAAAATCTTGAGAGTAAAAGAGAAGATATAATACACATTTTAAAAAAAAGTCATTATGCAAAGGCATTGGCTTTTAAATACCCAGGAGACAACATTTTTGCCAAATAAAACTGTAAAGTCAAATGCCTCCCATAGCTATTTTCAGAATTGTTTTCTGTCAGGACATTGAAACAAAATATTCAGAATGGCAAATTAAATTGAATGTACCAATAGATAGATCTTCATAAGAATTAGAAAATAAATGCAATCTCTTTTAGAGGGTTGCCAAAAATGTCATATGCCTTATTTGAGAAACTCTTAATTTTTGTATTAATACCTTTTTAAAGACTCAGTTATACATATTGTTTATTTTGAAATACTATAGTAAGCTATTGTTTTTTTTTTTTCCCAGAAAAGAGACTAGCCTGAAATTATAATTATAGATCAATGTACCTATGATCTTAATTTAGTAAAATATAACCTTCCTTTCCTAATTTTAAACTTGGTAAAATAAATTTCCCCTAGTCCTTACTGACTCATTTTTTAAAAATGTATTGTTTGCTACCTTGATTTTTCAAATAACTTATTATATTTTCACGTGGTATCAAAGCTATTTTTTAGAAGCTATGGATTTAGTCTACTGACTCCTAAATAATGAGCATACATTTATTCTTTTCCTGGAAAAAGATCATTAAAATCAAATTGAGTTTCCACTTTAACAATATTAGTTAAGTCAAGAGTATTACACAAATTGATAGTATTTTAGGATCTAAAACTTATAACTAGCTGAGGTCTTATAGAAAAGAATTAATAAATTAACTGCTTTGGTAATTAGGCTTTTTTGTTATTATATATATATTATATGATATATGTAACCACATATGTATATTTGGATTATATCCTCAGATCTTTTTAATCTTATTGCTGAAAGTTTGTTCACTTTTTACCAACTTCTCCCTATTTTTCCCAGCACCCCCAGAAACTACTTTTCTACTCTGTTTCTATAAGTTTGGCATTTAAGAAAAATATTCTACCTATAAGGAATACCAAGAAATAATTGTCTTTAAGTTTCTAATAATTCCATAGGGTTTCCTCGGCACTAGAATGGTAGATGCTTCCTACAGTTATCTTTCTGTTGGCCCAGTGTTTCTTTGGTGATTATATGATACAGAGTCCAAACCATACTACTTTCTCATGGAACATAAATCCCTAGTAAATCATGCAAATGACAAACTACTTAAATATACATGCAATCAAGAATAAAATAGAAGTGCTTAAAGCCAGATTGAAGGGTATATGGGTACTAAGTCTCTTCAGTCATGTCCAACTCTTTGCGACTGCATGGTGTGCAGCTCGCTTGGCTCCTCTGTCCATGGAATTCTCCAGGCAAGAATACAGAAGTGGGTTGCCATTTCCTCCTCCAGGGGATCTTCCCAACCCAGGGATCGAAACTATGTCTTACATCTCCTGCATTGGCATTGTCAAGCAGGTTCTTTACCACTAGCACTACCTGGAAAGCTATTGAATCCAAATTAACTATGTATGTTTTAGATCTTAAGTTGGAAATGGCAGTATGCTGTGATTCAGAATATTTATAAATAATGCCACCCCGCATCATAGTAAATTATGCTGGTCATGTTTCCAGTTGTCCTTTCTTTTGATCACAAATGTCATATTAATATCCTGGTAATGTCTGCAATACAGACTTCCTGATTTATAAACCAAACTCTTGCCAATTTAATGTTACTAAATCTACAGTCCTATTATTCTGTAAACGGGTAAGTAGTCCTTTCAGTAAGCACATACTGAAACAAAGATATATAAGCCAGTTACTTGCCTACTTTTCTACCCATCTTTTATCTTTCACAAAATGGTTGTCTCTTCACTTGAAAAAGCCTCTTGAATTAGTAAACATTAGGAAACCCTATGCCAGATCTGCTTGAATATAAAGCTCAGGGTTTTATGACATTTGGCAGAGGGCCTAAAACAGGAATGAGTACATAACCAGGGGTCTGATTTGGGAATAGGGTCAAGTGTTCACAGGCAGGTAGAGGAGCATGCTTCCAAACAGAGTTGAGAACTAAAAATGATTTACAGATATAAAAACAGACCTGGCACTATTACCATAATTGAAAGTTCCAAACCAAAATCAAATACCCATACGTCTTAATGAACAGGGTCATGGAACTAGCAGGAAAAGTCTAAAAGATTGAGTAATTATTCCAGAATGGCAATTAGCATCACAGAAGTCAGATAATTTGCATTATGGTACGCTTAAAGTGAGAAGGAATTTCGATGGAGTAAACTAAGCAGTAAAACTTAAGGGTAGATAAATGTTTTATCAGGATTTGAGGATAAAGACAGAACTCAGTTACCGTCAGAACTATAATATGTTCATTTGTTATTTGACAATGCGAATAGACTGTGTCTCATTGAATGAATATGATTTTATTGCACACAGACCTTCTTCGGCGCTCCGTGACTGAGATGTCACAGATTCTGTAAAGGTTCAGAAACTTGACCATGGACATTGATCTTTTAATTTTCTTTTGACCTTATCATCATTGAGGGAACCAAACAAATTATCTCTCCTGTTTGTGAGGCCAAAAGTGATATTAAACCAAGCTGTTACAGGGTCAGACATTTCTTTCCTCAGAAGGTATACCTTCTTTCAGATTTTTCTTAACTTCTCAAAAATAAAGAAAAGCATATCAGAACAATGCAGGACAATGACCAGTCACATCCAGTTAACATATCCAAATGTGTCTGCATGCGTGCTAAGTCACTTCACTCATGTCTGACTCTTTGCATCCCTATGGACTGTGGCCCTTTAGGCTCCTCTGTCCATAGGATTCTCCAGGCAAAAATGCTGGAGTGGGTTGCCCTGCCCTCCATTAGGGGATCTTCTGGACCCAGGGATCAAACCTGCATCTCTTATATCTCTTACATTGGCAGGTGGAATCTTTACTACTAGCGCCACCGGGGAAGTCCCCCAGATATTTGTGTGTTGTGTTATGCTTAGTCGCTCAGTCATGTCCAACTCTTTGTGACACCATGGAAAGTCTGCCAGACTCCTCTGTCCATGGGGATTCTCCATGCAAGAATACTGGAGTGGGTTGCCATCATCTCCTCCAGGTGATTATCCCAACCCAGGGATTGATCCAGGCTTCCTGCTTTGCAGGTGGATTCTTTACCATCTGAACTACCAGGGAAGCCTCCAAATATGCCTACTTCCTACATATTTCTGTTTTTTTTTTTTTTTTTTTTTCCCTACGTATTTCTGATCACATACTAAGTCTCTTTGTTGTAGATCCCATAGCTGGGAAATTAAGTGTATTCAGTTGTTCTCTATGTTAAATTCTTATGCTAGCGCATCCTGATACCATACTTAATTTTCCTCTTACCTACGCATGGAGATAACTCCACCAAGGGCTGCATTCTGATCTATAATTTATTGAGATTCCTAACTATAAACATTGCCATAACTTCTGTAAACTATAAAATATAAATAAACCAAAGCCCTTGATTTCACAAAGTTTAGGCTCTAGTGAATAATAAGATAGGCATTCTTGACAGAAAAACTAAGGAAACAAGCCAGGGATTCAAGCACAGAGAAAAATAGACATGAGATTTCAGAAAGAGTTTTTCCTGGCTTAATCCCCTATGACTTAATCTTCATTTTTTCCAATTAAATCTACATATATATTTTCTTTGACCAGTTTGTGTTATGTAGTTTTAAGAAAGTGGGATGAATCAGAGATCAAAAAGTTTATTTTGAGCTCTTGTTAGATATCTTTACTCAAATGAAAGTGAAAGTGTTAGTTGCTCAGTTGTTTCTGACTCTATGCAACCCCAAGAACTGTAGCCCACCAAGCTCCTCTGTTCATGGAATTCTCCAGACAAGATTACTGGAGTGGGTTGCCACTCCCTTCTCCAGAGGAACTTCCCAATCCAGGGACTGAATCCAGGTCTCCTGCATTGCATGTGGATACTTTACCATCTGAACCACCAGGGAAGCCCAACTTCAGTGTGTTGCAAACTGAATTAATCACTACACCTTCTTTTGATTCCTCAAACCAGTAGTTTTCTGTTTTTTTTTTTTTCCTTGCTTTCCCCCACCTCAGTCGGTATTCCCATGTTTAGCCACCTGAAATCTTTGAGACAGCTTAGATCCATCCAGGTCCCTCATTTTCCAAATGTTACTACCCAGATTTTTTCCAGTTAAAATACTGTTCTGTTCATTCTTTTTTCCTGTATCACCATTGCTCTCTTTTTGTAAAACTTTTGTTTTCAGTTGGCTTCAAAATGTTTTCCTCCTCTTATTTCACTTTTTCTAATCAATACTAAACAACCAAAGTTTCTGTTCTGTTTTTTTTTTTTTTCTAAAATGAAATATTTTCCCCAGAATTTCTCATTTGTAAATGTATAAAGCCTTCACATACAAATCATTGTGATATGGCTTGGACCAGCTGTCCAATCTTATCTATCCCAATACCTCTATTAACATTTATTTGGCAATATGTAACTACAAGCTTGTTATGAGCTCATACATATGTCAGACCTTGGCACTTTTGCTAGACTATGCTCAGACTTGGTGTTCAGTCAGCTAATTTACTCTTCTCTCTGAAGTTTTCCTTTAACTCCCTCAAGCAGGGATGTGATTTCTGTTTTCATTCTTTTTATATGTATTTAAACTTTATAAATGTTGTTGTTCAGATGCTAAGTTGTGTCTGACTCTTTGAGACCCCATGGACTGCGCACACCAGACTTCCCTGTCCTTCAGTATCTCCCGGAGTTTGCTCAAACTCATGTCCATTGAATGGGTGATGCTGTCCAACCATCTCATCCTCTGTCTCACAGAGAATAAAATCAATAATCACATTGATTTATTTTTTTATATTTATTTGTCTGCATCACGTCTTAGTTGTGTCATATGGGTTTCTCTAGTTGCGGTGCATAAGCTTCTCTCTAGTTGCAATGTTCAGGCTCGGTAGTTGCTGCACCCAGGCTAGATAGTTGCAGTGCTTGGGCTTATTTGTCCCAACACATGTGGAATCTTAGTTACCAGACCAGGGTGCAAATGATGTTCCTTGTATTGCAAGGTTCACTGCTAACTACTGGGCCACCAGGGAAGTCCAGTCACACTGTATTAAACCAAATCATTTGTATTTTTATCTGCCCTCTAAACCATATGTTCCTGAAGAGTGAGGACCAATCTTACCATAGTTGTGGATAATTTAGCAGTACACCTGTTACTTAAATGGTGTTTACCAATACATTAAATGCAGTTAAATATTTCTGATAGATTTTAAATTAGTGATCTTTATCTCTCTTCCCTATAGAAACAATAATTTTAAACTTGCGAAGGTAGTCAGTGGAATGGAGTAGTCACATGACATTCCTAAATCAGGAATTGCAAAAAGAAAATTCTATGAAACAAGATGAGTTAGTTTACACCGGGCTGACAACTCTGCCCCCACCTCCACATTTCTGTAGTTTAATAGTTAAATTTACCTTTCACTCCTCAACTTAGCTCTTAATATGAGTGTCCTTCTATGGCAACTCTCCTCTGTGAGACTTCTCAGCAATCCACATTGATGGAGTCTCCACTGTACAGATTCTCTGTTTCCACAATCACTATGAAAAAAAAAAAAAGAGTATGGAGAATTGTCCATTAATTCTTCTGTATTTCACTGGCTTATTTTTCATTTGCAGAAGTGAGTCTTACAGCTACCCTAAACTTCAAGGGGACAGAGAAGTGTAATCATCTCATATGTCTAGGAAGAAGGAAAGCAAGAAATATTGCTTTCTACCATAATGATATAGGTGCTAAGTAATCAACAACCGTTATTTTTTTAATCATTTAATATTAAATATTTGCATGCCATTTTAATGTATTACAGTGAAACCATTTCATAATTGACCATATATCAAAGTTATATAGTAAAAAAAAATATGGTTGACTCTTGCATGTTTCTAATTAGATAATGTTTGTTAAGGCTAGGTAAGATTAAAAAAGAAATATTGTAATTTAACATGACAGGGGAGCTTTCTTTTTAAAGACTGTGGCAAATTTGTGGCTAAAACATCTGAGCATTATGAAAACTATATTTATAATTATATTGTAAATGTATGTATTAAATATTTGTATCAGTTTATATAATCTTTAAGAATACATTATTTTTTTTTTCAATTTATAAAACTGAGTTTAAAAATGTACTTGTATGGTTGGATCATATAATTGTTCTTTAGATGTGTGTCCTTGCTAAGTCGCTTCAGTCATGTCTGATCCTATGGACAGTAACCTGCCAGGCTCCTCTGTCCATGGGTTTTTCCAGGCAATAATACTGGAGTGCCCTTCTCCAGGGGCTCTTGCCACCCAGGGATTAAACCTGTGTCTCTTATGTCTCCTGCATTGGTAGGTGGGTTCTTTATCACTAACAATACCTGGGAAGCCCTGTTATTTAGATGTGGGAGAGTTTAATCATTATCAAATATTAAGCCTTGCAAGCATCATTTTATACCGTAAATCTTACATGCATGTTTCTACACTTAAGATATTGAATTTTAAAGCAGTTATTATTACTACATGAATTAATATGCAAATAGTATATAATTTCTCATTGATGGAGTTCTTTCTATATTTTGGTGTGTGCTCTTAGTAATTATGCCTTAAGATCTGTTTCAGCTCTCTTTGTGACTATAATGAGGTTGCCCTTTTGTATCACCAAAAACAAAACAAAGTTCTTTTTGTCAATAGCGCTCTAGGTTGCCAAGCAGTCAATCTTTTGGTGATTTTCTATCTGATATTAATTTATTTGAATAACTACTAAACCATCCCATATCCCCAAATGCTTTGATTTGTTATGATGATAGCAGATGTTCTGTTGAGAAAATCCCTTCAGTTTTGTTTCTGCCTTTCCTCCCTTTATCAGTCACACATCAAATATGACAGTTAACTTGCTTTCTCAGAAGGTGACTTGAATTTTCTCTTCCCATCTGCTTCTAAACAGTTCTTTATTTTTTTTCCCCCTAAAGATGGAGGATCGACAATTTTCTCTTACTCTGTTCCATATCTTCCAATTCAGGATATTCACTGGTAAGGGCCATCATACATCATAATTCAACTCTGCATTTCAAGCTGAGAGAGATCTATAGTGAAAGTTACAAGATCTCTCCTTTATGAATACTGAGAATTTGAAGAGTCTTTAGCGAAACAAAATTTCTGCATGTTTTCTTCTTCTGTCTATTATGTGTTAATCTTTTTCAATTTTCTCCTTAGTTAGCATTTCATTTTCAGCATGTTATTAGGCTGAAAAATGGTAACTTTATAGGCCCCTGAAGGTGTTAGTTGCTCTGTCATGTCTGACTCTTTGCAACCCCATGGACTGTAGCCTGTGATGCTCCTCTGTTCATGGGATTTCCCAGGCAAGAATACTGGGGTGGTAGCCATTCCCTTCTCCAGGGGATCTTCCTAACCCAGGGATTGAAACTGGGTCTCCTGCATTGCAGGCAGATTCTTTACCGTCTAAGCCGCCAGGGAATCCCCTTACGGGTCCCTACTGCTGCTGCTGCTAAGTCTCTTCAGTCGTGTCTGACTCTGTGCGACCCCATAGACAGCAGCCCACCAGGCTCCACTGTCCCTGGGATTCTCCAGGCAAGAACACTGGAGTGGGTTGCCATTTCCTTTTCCAATGCACAAAAGTGAAAAGTAAAAGTGAAGTCATTCCGTCCTGTCCAACTCTTCAGGACCCCATGGACTGCAGCCTACCAGGCTCCTCCGTCCACGGGATTTCCCAGGCAAGAGTACTGGAGTGGGGTGCCATTACAGCTCCCTCAGTTCAGCTCAGATCAGTCGCTCAGTCGTGTCTGACTCTTTGCGACCCCATGAATCGCAGCATGCCTGGCCTCCCTGTCCATCATCAACTCCCAGAGTTTACTCAAACTCATGTCCATCGAGTCAGTGATGTCATCCAGCCATCTCATCCTCTTTCGTCCCCTTCTCCTCCTGCCCCCAATCCCTCCCAGCATCAGGGCATTTTCCAATGAGTCAGCTCTTTGCATGAGGGGGCCAAAGTACTGGAGTTTCAGCTTCCACATCAGTGCTTCCAATGAACACCCAGGACTGATCTCCCTTAGGATGGACTGGTTGGATCTCCTTGCAGTCCAAGGGACTCTCAAGAGTCTTCTCCAACACCACAATTCGAAAGCATTGATTTTTCGGTGCTCAGCTTCCTTATCAAGTCCCTAGCCAGCCCTAAATGCAGTAAAATCTTTAATGTATGATAGCTCTGTGGTTGTGGTGGAGTCGCTCCGTCATGTCCGGCTCTTTGTGACCCCATGGACTGTAGCCCACCAGGCTCCTCTGTCCATGGGATTTTCCAGGCAAGAGTACTGGAGTGGGGTGCCATTGACTTCTCCGATGATAGCTCTAAATCCTATCAAATATTGCTAAACTCTAGTAGCACCTTGGAGACCTCTGAGAGACGTGCGATGTGGACTCTTTATCAGATACCATCAATGCACTTTCACATGTCATTGTAGAAGGGCTCTTGTTTTGAAACATTGTTATTAAAAAACAAAAAACAAAAAATGCTAAAATCATTAAATACCTGTTTAGAAAAGACCTGTTTAGAGATTCAGTTAATTTATGATACTTTTTTTTTAAATTTCATGTATTGCCTAAGCATACATCAGATACAAGTTGCTTATTCTTAAATTTACCCTGAAACTTCAAAAGGGGATGCTGTAATATTTCTATATGCTCATTTTTTGTTGTTGATTAAGTCTTTTGCACATATTAGATGATATAGAGTAGAAATAGATTTTATTTGAGAAAAGTTAATATGGGCATGAATACATTGTGTATGCATTTGTATTCATAGATTGATTATTGAAGATATGTGATTTTTTCTCTTTTTTGTTAATATTTACTAAGAAAAATGTCCAACTGATGGCTTCCATAACTATTCTCCAAATTAATATTAAATTCTCTCAACAGAATTTCTGAAGGGATGCTGGAAAAACATATCAGCAGAAAAATTGCCATCCATAATGTCCAACTAATAAGGTAATTTTACTTATTGCAAGGCATCATGTCAATGATTATTTTAAGATGCTAGTAAAGGAAACCAAGGGACTTCCCAGATTGCACTAGTTGTAAAGGACCAGCCTGCCAATGCAAGAGATGTAAGAGACTCGGGTTCAATTCCTAGGTTGGGAAGATCCCTTGGAGGAGGGCATGGCCACCCACTCCTGTATTCTTGTCTGGAGAACCCCATGGATAGAGGAGCCTGGCAGAATACAGTCCATAGTTACACAAAGAGTTGAACACGACTGAAGTGACTTAACACACACACAAAAGAAAACCAAAGGGGCAACATGCTTACATATATATAAATAAAATTTTATATTTTCATTTAGTGTACAGAAATCTTCCAAATTCCCACTTTACCAGTGAATTGTGAGTGGTTAAGGTGACCTGGATTAGATTTTACACCAATGATCTGTGTTCACTATCAAAAGTTAATATCCCACTGCAACAAATTTAACTAGTGAAAGAAAACATTCATTTTAATGAAGTTTGATGATAATTTTAGAAGTAATAAGCAATAATTACCATTTATTCAACATTTGCCCTGACACTTTATTTACATTTACCTTACAGTACATTTACTGTACATATTTTTATATACAGAAATATTTAAAATAATTTCACATTGTCTGCCTGAGAAGGGCTATGAATACTTCAGTATAGTGAAAATTCAATAATTAAGGCCTCCATGGAGAGCAGAGGAGGGGATGTATTATCTCATGCAGTAATTTCTTTCTTTTATCATCACAGCACACTGGTAGCTAATATGGCACAATATGAGTAGTATAATACTTTGCATTTTTCAATTCTGAAATATTTCATGCTTACCAGAGAATCAAATATGTATTTTGATTTTCCATTTTCTTCATGGTTAACTTTTTAAAGTTTTGAGGTATTATTTCAATTAATGTTTTAAACTTTTTGTTGTTGGTGGTGGTGGTAATAACATCAAGATACCTACAGATAATACACTTTCTGTGATGAAAGCCTGTTTGATTTTTATAGTTTACTCATTTTCCTAGGAAAACTATTATGAGTTGGCTAGCAGTGATTGCAAGTAAAATTTTCTTATAAATATTTCAAGACAAGACACATTTTATAAGGCTCCCATGGGGTGTCTTTGTCACTGTTGATCTATTGACTTTCACTGTGGTCTCCTTAAATGTATTTAAGAACTAAAAATATGTAATATGCTATGAACTTTAATTTATTACATTTGCTATTTATTTTGACACTTTCTACTATTGTCATTGAAACTGCATCTATGTAGACCACTAGCTTGACTAGGATGACTGAATTTAGTGACTGCTATTCAGCTAATAGTTGTTCAATAAATCAGAATATTTGTACTGCTTGCATGTGTGCAAATTAGGCTACTGTGCACTGTAGTCTTTTGCCAAAAAAAGTTTGATAAATAATTATATTTGAATGGATGGGATCCAGTTTTTCAGATATTATGAAATTCTTGTGATCTGGAAGCTGCAAAATGGCAAATATTCAGAAAGTACACTCATACTGTGATTCTTATTCTCAGCAGTTCACATTTTTTCAAAAGTAATATTATAAAGAAAAAAAAGAAAAGAATGCATGATTTTTCTTCCTAAATAAAAATGTACTGATTTTAAAAGCAATTCCAACTGGATCTGAGTCAGCATCAGGCACTCCCCACAGTTTGGCACAGGCCAGAAGAGTTGGCACCCGTGTGCAGCCAAGGCCCAGAGCTTGACAAGTGCTTTTGGACGGAGGTGCAGTGGCACAGCTGTTTGGGGGGACCTTATGGGGAATGTGTCTAAAATATTTTTCTAGACAATATTAGCTACCACTTTTATTTCCCTTTTTCATAAATATTTATCAAAGTGAGAACAAATATAAAACAATAAAGTGATACTGCTGGAATTAATTACATTTATTATCGTTATAATTAAAAACAGTAATATCAATATCAGAAAAAGGATAAACAGGATAAAAAGTAATATCAATAAGAAATCATGTAGAGAGGAAGGCGTGTGTGTGTTTGAAGCATTAATACATTTTTCAGCATTTAGATTTTTCACCAGCATTTCTAGCTAAAGTTAAGGTCACTCATTTACTTTGTACAAAACCAAAGTAAAACAGCAGAGTGATGTTCATTTTATACTTAAAATTTCAGAGTTGCAAAAAGAGCTGAAACAAATTCAGTCAGTTATGACTTATCAATAATTTTTAAAAGGAGTATCAGACACTTGAACATATTTGTTCAAAAGTAGGTCAACTTTAAATGGATGTGTGGCTTCCCTGGAAGCTCAGGTGTAAAGAATCTGCCTACAATGCAAGAGATGTAGACATGATACACAGGTTCAATCACTGGGTTAGGAAGATCCCCTGGAAGAGGAAATGGCAACCCAATCCACTGTTCTTGCATGGAAAATCCCAATCCATGGGGTTGCAAAAGTCAGACATTAGTGGATGACTGAGCAACAACAAATGGAAGTGTGTGAGCAAAAATTACTTTATAGTATTTTCAATCTATTTCCTAAAGTTTCTTGGGAAAATAAGTTGGAGAATGATAGAAAATATAAACTGAAAAGAAAATTTCAATATTAATAATTTTGTCCAGGTTGTTTGAATATAATCAATAACAATTAAGGTTGCCTTACTTTTTAAATGGCAGTTAAAGATTTTCAACTTTGAATTTTATAACAATTCATAATATATGAAATGAGAATTAAAAGTATATAAACTTATCTGCCAAAAGAAAAAGAAGTTGTAGTATATTTATTTAAAATTCTTTGACATAAAAATATTAATACTGGTTTTTTAGTGCATTAGAAGAATGTCAAATGTAGCAGAATATAATTTGCATGGTAGTTGAATTTTCATATGTAGACCCTGTATCAACAGGTCTACATTAGTCACCAGAGATATAAAGATGACAAAGACTGTGTGCTTGTTCCCACTGAGATTACATTCTAGTGAGAATCAGTGAAATTAGCCTTGAGGGAAAATGCTATGATAGTGAAAATAAAAGTATACCACAGTACTGTAAGCATTAAGAAAGATCAAAATCTGAAAATAAGGGGTATTTAGCCATAGACAGACTCAAAGATAAAAATCAACTTCAGAGAAAATAAACATATGGATGGCTATCTACAAAAAGTGACCCTGACCCTTCCTTTTACCCCATGTTCACATCTTTTGCTATACAAACTTGCAGAACCCTCTCATTTTGACTCTGAGCCACTCAGTTACCAGTCATGTGACTTACTTTCACCAGTGGGCTATCAGCAAGCTAGTTGTAAGCAGAGATTTGAAAAGGCCCTAGCCTTTTCCCATTTTGCTTTTGCTTTCTGAAATTTACACAAACATACAAAAAGCACACTATTGGAATGAAAAGAGGATGTGAGAAACATGAAGAAGAGATTCTTCATTCCAGTGTATCAGTTTCCTGGTTGGCTTAGGGCAGCAGGGATTTATTCCTCAAAATGCTATTACTCTGAAATCACTGTCACTTGGCCAAAATCAAGGTGTTGGCAGAGCCGAAGATCCTCCAAGAGTTGTAAAAGAGAATTTATTCCAGCTTTTTCCAGCTTCTGGTGGCTGCCAGCATTCCTTGGTTTGTGGTCACATCACTCTGATCTCTACCACCATGGTCACATCATCTTCTCTGTGTTCTTTGATAAACTTACCCTGCCTCTCTCTTATAAAGACACTTGTGGTTTCATTTAGGGCCCTGCCAGATAATTCAAGGATTATTTGGATTTGATAATTTGATTATCCAAGGATATGATAATCCATCTCAAAATCCTTAAATTAATCATATCTGCAAAGATCCTTCCCAAGTATTTACAGCTCCTGGGGATTAATATCAGATATACTTTAGCACAATTTTTTTTTTTTTAATTCTACCAGTCTTTCCTCTGGTCTAAAAGATGTATATCCATGACACATGGAAAATATATTTAACACTTCCCAGCACTCCCAAATCTCATAATTGATTAAAGTATCAAGTCAATTTCAAGATCTGCCAGCATACCATTAGATTAAAAAGTTTCAAATCTCACATTTTATATCATTTAAATCAGATATGTGTGAGACTATGTATGATTCATCAAAGAGAAAAAAATCCCTCTCTATCTGTGGACACATGAAACTAGAAAACAAATTAGATGTTCTGAAATACAAGGTAAGAGGAGTAGGAACAGGAAAATAGTTATAAACGTTCTATTCCAAAAGGGAGAAAAAGGAAGGAAGAAGGCGATCACTATTCCAAAGCAACTTAAATTTGCCAGATTTCAAGGCCTCAGAATAAACTTGTGAGGCTGGATGTTGCAGCCTCTGGGCTCAAGGCTCTGCCCTCCAGGTCAACGGCTCTGCCTTCTCTTTTATAAGGACATGTGAGATCAAATTGCCAACATCTGTTGGATCATAGAAAAAGCAAGAGAATTCCAAAAGATATTTATTTCTTCTCCATTGACTACACTAAAACCTTTGACTGTGATCACAACAAACTGTTGAAAATTCTGAAAGAGATGGGAATACCAGACCACCTTACCTGCCTCCTGAGAAACCTGTATGCAGGTCAAGAAGTACTAATTAGAACTGGATGTGGAACAGTGGACTTGTTCCAAATTAGGCAAGGAGTATGTCAAGGCTGTATATTGTTACCCTAGTTATTTAACTTATATGCAGAGTACATCATGGGAAATGCCAGGCTGGATGAATCACAAGCTGGAATTAAGGTTGAAGGGAGAAATATCAATAACCTCAGATATGCAGATGATACCACTTTAATGGCAGAAGTTGAAGAGGAACTAAAAAGCCTCTTGATAAAGGTGAAAGAGGAGAGTGAAAAAGCTGGCTTAAAATTCAACGTTCAGAAAACTAAGATCATGGCTTTTGGTCCCGTCACTTCATGGCAAATAGCTAGGGAAACAGTGACAGACTTTTTTTCTTGGGCTCCAAAATCACTGCAGATGGTGACTGCAGCCATGAATTAAAAGATGCATGCTCCTTGGAAAAGAAGCTATGATCAACTTAGACAGTGTATTAAAAAGTAAGAGTATTACTTTGCCAACAAAGGTCCATCTAGTCAAAGCTATGATTTTTCCAGTAGTCATGTGTGGATGTGGGAGTTGGACCATAAAGTCTGAGTGCCTGAAGAATTGAAGTGTTTGAACTGTGGTGTTGGGGAAGACTCTTGAGTGTCCCTTGGACTGCAAGAAGATCAAAGCAGTCAATCCTAAATGAAATCAATCCTAACTATTCATTGGAAGTACTGATGCTGAGGCTGAAACACCAATACTTGGCCAGCTGTGTGAAGAACTGACTCTTTGGAAAACCCTGATGCTGGGAAAGACTGAAGGCAGGAGGAGAAGGAAACAACAGAAGATGAGATGGCTGGATGACATCATCACTGACTCAATGGACATGAGTTTGAGCAAGCTCTGGGAGTTGGTGAAGGACAGGGAAGCCTGGCATGCTTTATTCCACAGGGTCACAAATATTCAGACATGACTGAATAACTGAACAACAAGACTGGATTTTAGGCCCACCACCCAGGTAGTCCAGGATAGTCTTTCCATTTCAAGATTCTTGGTTCAAGATCTTGGTTCAAGACCAAGGATCTTGGTTCAAGATCCTTAACATAATTATATCTGCAAAGATTCTTTCTTGATATGGTGATTTAAAAAGTGTCAGGGATTAAGACCTGATATTTCTTGGGAGGTCCTTTTTCAGTCCACCAAGTGCAGTCATCTTAGCCGAGGCTGACTCAGTGGACTTGAATTTGAGCAAACTTCAAAACATAGTGAAGGACAGGGAAGCCTGGCATGCTGCAGTACATAGGATTGCAAAGAGACATGACTAAGCAACTGAACAACAGCAGCCAAGGACCAGCATAGATCAGTAAGTACATGCAACTAGGACCAGCCTCAATCACAGTCTCATAGACTCAAGAACAAAGAAATGTTTAATGGAGACCATGATGAGTTGATATCTTAGTGGTTCTACCAGCTGCTCAGAAGGAAAAGTTAAAATGGTGTGATGAGCTGTGCAGTGTGGAGTTCTTAATCTGCAAACTGCAATCCCTCAGGTAGTGCTCTCTGACTTCTCTGTTTAACATCCAAAAGATACCAAGTTCTTGTTTTTCTGGAGTTTTGAGTGTCTGAGATTAGGCTAGTGTTGAATCCAGTCTGGTTTTTGAAAGGACCTCTGAATGTTTCTTCTGCATCAAACGCCTCAATGCTTTTCCATTGTCCTGGTAATAATTATAAATTTTAAATGCCATAATGTGGCTGAACTGAGAAACAAATTTCCTTCAGAAAGCAGTGCTTTTGGTGGGAAGAAGAAATCTTTTCATACTTCAACATTTTCTAATTACTTATTTATTGTATACTGATGTATGGCTTTAGTACAAGGAAGCCAGCATCTCAAATGAAAGCTTTTAAAAGTTTTTTTTAATTTTTTTCACCCCTCAGCATTATGAGGAAAAATATGTTTCCGGAACTCGTGAGAAGGCCAAAGCATCCTAAAACCAAGTGGAGCCCTGTGGGACTGCCAGGCACAGAGGCCTCCTCTCCCGCATTTCTTGTAGGCCTGACTCCAGCCATTCCAAACTTCCCTGAGTTATAAGGGCTTCCTTCATGGCTCATTCAGTGCAGGAGACCCGAGTTTGATTCTTGGGCCAGGAAGATCCCCTGGAGAAGGAGATGGAAACCAACTCCGGTATTCCTGCCTGGAGAATCCCATGTACAGAGGAGTCTGGCATGCTACAATCCATGGTGTCATAACAGTCTGACACAACTAAGTGACTAAAGCACCATTGAACAGTTGCTTATCAAGGGAGAAACAGCCAAGAAACCACCTGAAGCAAGATTAAAAGGACCAGAGAAGCCCATTAAAATTAGCCAACTGACCCCCTGAGATGAGATTAAGGGAGTGCAAACCCTGCTTACCCACTCCAGTATTCTTGGGTTTACCTTGTGGCTCAACGGTAAAGAATCTGCCTGCAATGCAGGAGACCTGGGTTCAATCCCTGGGTTGGGGCAATCCCCTGGAGGAGGGAAAGGCCACCCACTCCAGTATTCTGGCTTGGAGAATTTCATGGACTCTCCATGGGGTTGCAAGGACATGACTGAGCAACTTTAACAACCCTGCTTACACCCTAATCTTGTCAGAGACCCCACCTTTGACTCAGTGTTATGAAAACCTTCATCAGTGTCTCTGGGGTGGAAACACATAGGTTTTAGAGTCAGCCTTTTTCTGGCAAAACAGTGAAGCTATTTGTTCTGCTTCACCCAAAGCTCTGTCTCCAGGGATTTGATTGATGTACAGAGATCAAGCTTTATAATAAAAGCCTACAAGGCTTCTGTGTCCATGGAATTCTCCAGGCAAGAATACTGGAATTGAACCTGGGTCTCGTACATTACAGGCAGATTCTTCACCATCTGAGCCACCAGGGAAGCCAGTAAACTTTGAGTTATATATATATATATAAATTAAAATCAAGGCAGAGATTGTGTGGTTGGCCATGACTGGTATGGAACAGAGAAGTCAATTTATTTACATCCTTATTCCATGACTACTTGCCAGAAGAAGATGCCTTTCAGGATCTATTTTTGAGGTGTTTCTATTTTCTTTAAATTTATGTTTAGCTCTCAATTCCAACAATTTAATGAAGATCTCATAAAATGATAGATTTTTAACTTAAAAAACAGGAGGAAAAAGACTCAAGCTAGGGAGTCCAATTTTCAGGGTATTGAAATAATACATGTCCGACACATTGGAGGATATAAAAAGGATATATTAGATGATTCAAGTATTATTCAGGCTACAGAGTTGACAACATTTAATAATTAAGAGGAGAGGAAATTACAGATAATTAGCTTCATTTCAAAATTAAAAAGAATAATCTATGGAATGCAATATTAAAGATGAGAAGAACACATTTTTCAAAACAAGACAAAAACAAAAAGTTAAGTTTTGTGTATGCTGGGTTTAAAGCACCTATAGATTTAGATAACCAGTAGACTACCAGTTATATGGCCATATGCTTAAGAAAGAGCTATGGGGTGCAAAAAGTTTGGGAATTCATCAGTAGGTGGAGGGTAGTGATGTATAGGACTGAATTAGCCTATTCAGGAAAAGGCATGAAGTACATCAAGATAGATTCTGATAAACATTAAATTTAACAGGATAAGGATAAGAAAAAAGATCCTTAGAAAAGAGTGAGAAGGAGTATAAGACAGATGGAAGGAAAGCTATATATGCGTATTTTCAAAATATCTTAGGGAAGATATTTTTAAAGAAAAAATGTCCACAGTTGTCTTGATCAATGTCCCTAATTTGGTTGCCAAGACAGCCTAGGAATTATTGTTTCCTTAGACTATTCTTAGCCCATTTTTTTCCCCAACACCTAATTCAAACATTTATAACCACTTTGAACTTACTATTTAAATACTATCACTTTGATCTTACTATTTAAATACTTATATACATCTCATATCTCATTCTCAAGAAGATTTTGTCTCCTAACTCACAGGATTTTTTTTTTCTTCAGAGAAATCATTTCAGTTTTCTGTCACCTGTTAGGTTCTTTGTGTCAGCTTGTCTTGCTGGGTATTTATTAGAGATCACCATCTGTTGAAGGAGGAAGTTGAAAGCAAGACTGAGCAGACAGAGAATTAAAAGTGTGATCTTAGACAGTCCTGTGGGAAACTGGAAACCGTATACCCCACTAAAATTGTCCTGTATTGGCCTCAGTCAGTCACTGATGTGGGAAACCCTGGGAAGGCCACTTCCTTAAGCAAGAGAAGATAGGTCTCTGGAGCTGGGACAGATGGGGAACCGGATAGCTGTGTCAATCAACGCTTCCTTGAAAACAGGCCTATGTTTTCATGGGCATATTAACACACCATAACACTTACATGCACGTCATTCTTTCCTTCTTACCATTATATAGATTCCCTCTCCTCAGCTACTTTCCTTTTTGTCAACTTTGAACTTTCAAGTTTCTTTAAGTTCTCCTTTTGTATCAGCTCTTTTCTGAATATATCTAGTAGGTGTCATATATGAAAAAAAATTAAAAAGAAAACTTCATTTATCTACATTTCCCACTCTAGCCACACTTACCTTTTTACCTAGAATAAAAAACAAAACTTTACATGACCTGCAAAGTTGAAAAGATGATCATTTTTCATGATTCTCTCTCTAACCCCACCCTCCCCTTTTGCCCAGTACTCATTTCTGCTCCTGTCATATTGGCCTTTGTTTGTTATTATTCATTCGTTTCCTTTTCTTTAATAGTTTTTCTTTTTTCTTTACTGGAATGCTCTTTCCCCAGATGTTTACATATGACTTAGTTTCTTCTTTTCTCAAGGTTGAAGGAAGACCTCATCATTCCCTGCCCCCAGGGCATTCTTAATCCCTTCACTTTAAAAAATTAATCTTTCTCCAAAATTGTGTATTTTTTTTATTATGTATTACTTTTCTTTCCACTTATTGATGGCAAGTTCCTCAAGAGAAAAAAATGTACTACCAACAGGAATATGCCTTACAACATGAAGGCACATCCTTCAAATAGAAACACACAGAGCTAAAGGAGAGAATCAGACTACAGTGCTTGCAGCTCTTGAAAAGAACATGTAATCATCTGGTGCCATACTAAATGCTGGAAGCTGACACTGTATGTCCTGACTACATGTCTGTAGCCTCCCTAGTGGAGGTCATAATGAGAATGACCATGAGGACTGATAACATTTAACAAAGGAGTAGTGGCACATGGACTTCCCTGGTGCCTCAGATGGTAGAAAATCTGCCTGCAATGCAGGAAACCCAGGTTTGATTCCTTGTATCTGAAAGATCCTTTGGAGAAGGGAATGGAAACCCACTCCAGTATCCATACCTGGGCAATCCCATGGACAAAGAACCATGGTGGGTCCATGGAATTGCAGAGTTGGACACAGCTGAGCAGAGCACACTGGAAGAAAGAGTCAGATGGTTAGATAGTGACTCAATGGACATGACTTTGCACAAACTCTGGGAGATGATAGAGGACAGAGGAGACTGGTGGGCTAAAGTCCATGGGGTCACAAAGAGTTCAACACAACTTAGCAACTGAACAACAGAAAGGGTATCTTTCTTGTTTTGCCAGGCTAAGAGAGACCCACCATACTTCTGCCTCAAAAAACTATGTGTATCAAACCCAGAATACTTGATGAGGGTTTTTATGATGGGAGTTCAAAAATGGGGTCTCTGACAAGATCAGGTTATAAGCAGAGTTTTCACTTCCTTAATCTCATCCCAGGTGATCAGTCTGCAATCTTAATGGCTTCTCTGGTCCTTTTAATCTTGCCTCAGGTCAAGGGAGGAACAGTCAGGAGATCCACCCTTTGGAACTCATGGAAAGTCATAATGGCTGGAGTTTTGCCTCTAAGGAATGGGGGCAGAAAGACCTTGGTGCCTCAGAGCCTCACAGGGCCCCATTCAGTTTCTCTGTGACGGGAACCCAAAGTGATACTGCCAACAGAAATAGTTGGACAATAATACAAATGATTATCACAAGATCTATATGGTAAGTAACACAACATCTCACAGCTTTAAGATAAGCTTTTGAGCTATTAGAAAGCTAAAAAAAAAAAGAAATGCTTTTCTTCTTTCTCTATCCTCTTCATACAACTCACACTAACACTTCTGGAGAGCAGAATAAGTAAGGATAGGGGGATAAAATTCCAATATATGTTTCAGAAGGAAAACATTTGTTTTGAAATCACATTGACAGTCTCATTTCAGGCTGGTGGTGAAAAATATATGTGATATGAAATCATCTTGTTAATAATTCCCACCCCATATCCAACAAGAAGGTAGCAATTTGAATAATTGTTCTCAAAGCTGGGTAAAAGAAACAATCCTCTGCATGGCTTTAGAAAGAGAATTAAAGGTTAACTAACTCACACCATTTTTACCAATGACATAATTTGATTATGGGGTATATAAATATGTGGTTTTAAAAACATTTGTGGTGATTTGATGGATCAAGAAAATCTGAAACTTCAAAGGTATTATTGAGAGCAGAAGATGTTATAGAGGATGATAGTAAATAGTAATCTAACACTGAATAAGAAAAAAAAAATGCCGAATTAAAACTACAGCCAAGCAGTTCAAGATATATTCATGTTTTTTTGATGACATCAGTTCTTCATGTTTTGTCAAAAGAAGGCTCAGAATGATACAAGAATTCATCTAAACAAGGGACATGGAATATACACATATTTTAGTTAAGAAGGTAAAACACTACATCTTACAAACATTATATTTTAGAAATTTTTGAGCAAAATTAGGGGAAGCGTTATTTCAAAGGTAAAGAGCTAATTACAAATGTGCTTCAGTAAGAGGCTCTTTTTCTTGAAAACTCCAAATAAGTTATTCTACTCTTTAAATATCTTGTCCAATAATTATTTATCTGCAAAACAAAATCTATGTGCTTAAAAATGATGACTTTATTTTTTGCCAATTATATTCATGAAAAGTTATTGAAAACACATTTCTATTTCATTTTAAAACATTTTGCCATAAAGCTAAAGCATGTTGATTAGCAACTATTACAAATATTTCTTCAAGCCTCTGCCATTTGGGCAAATTAAATTAAGTCCCTTGTGGAACTGTGAACTCTTTTAATAAAGCTTCATTTCTTCTATTCTAGCCTGGTTGCTTAAGAATCATTCTTATAATTTGATTTCTAAGACCACAGAATATTTTCCTCCCACAGATTGGATTTTATTAATATTTTATTTATTTCATTAATTTTTAAATTAGTTGCTTTACAGTGTTGTAGAGCAAAATGAATTGGCTACTGTTGTTTAGTCGCTCAGTTGTGTCTAAATCTTTGTGACCCCATGAACTGCAGCACGCCAGGCTTCTCTGTCCTTCACCATCTCATGGAGCTTATGCAAACTCATGTCCATTGAGTTGGTGATGCCATCAAACCATCTCCTCCTCTGCTGTCCCATTCACCTCCTACCTTCAATCTTTCCCAGGATCAGGGTCTTTTCTAAAGAGTCGGCTCTTTGCATCAGGTGGCCAAAGTATTGGAGCTTCAGTATCAGTCCTTCTAATGAATATTCAGGATTGATTTTCTTTAGGATTGTCTGGTTTGATCTCCTTGCAGTCCAAGGGACTCTCAAGAGTCTTCTCCAACACCACATTTCAAAAACATCAATTCTTCAGACAGTCTTCTTTTTGGTCCAACTCCCATATCCACACATGACTACTGGAAAAACCATAGCTTCGACTAGGCGGACCTTTGTCAGCAAAGTAACATCTCTGCTTTTTAATATGTATTCTAGGTTGGTCATAGCTTTTCTTCCAAGAAGCAAGCATCTTTTAATTCATGGCTGCAGTCATCATCTGCAGTGATTTTGGAGCCCAAGAAAATAAAGTCTGTCCCTGTTTCCACTGTTTCCCTATTTGCCATGAAGTGATGGGATCAGATGCCGTGATCTTAGTTTTTTGAGTGTTGAGTTTGAAGCCAGCTTTTCACTCTCCTCTTTCACCTTCATCAAGAGGCTCTTTAGTTCCTCTTCACTTCCTGCCATAAGCGTTGTGTCATCTGCATATCCGAGGTTATTGATGTTTCTCCCAGCAATCTTGACTCCCTCTTTTGCTTCATCCAGCCCTGCATTTTGCATCATGCACTATGCATATAAGTTAAATAATCAGGGTGACAATATACAGCTTTGACTTACTCCTTTCCCAATTTTGAATTGCCTATAGCCATACTTATATACCCTCCTTTTGTACTTCCCTCACGCCCACCACTCATCCAGCCCATCTAGGTCGTCATACAGCACTGAGCTGAGCCCCCTGGGCTCAACAGCAGGTTCCCACTATCTGGCTTACACATGGTAGTTCATATAGATCAGTCCAACATCCCAGCTCATCCGTCCTTCCTCCTCCCATGGCCACATGTCCATTCTCTATGTTTGTGTCTCTATTCCTGCCCTGCAAATAGGTTCATCTGTACCATTTTTCTATTAGCAATAATTGTGCCTCAGATAAACCTCATTGGCCATGATACTGCCACTGCACAAAGCTGTACTGTTTTTCCAATTTCCACATATATGCATTAATATATTACATTTGTTTTTCTTTCTGACTTACTTCATTCTGTATGACAGACTATGGGTCCATTCACATCTCTACAAATACCCAATTCCATTCCTTTTTGTGACCGAGCAATATTCCATTGTGGGAATCCCTGGTGGCTCAGTGGTAAAGAATCTGCCTGCAATGCAGGAAACAACCAGTAATCCAGGAAAGGTGGGTTTGATCCTAGGTGGGGAAGCTCCCCTGGAAAAAGAAATGGCAATCCACTCCAGCATTCTTGCCTGGGAAACCCATGGACAGAGGAGCCTAGTGGGCTGCAGTCCATGAAGTCATGGTTGCTTCCATGTCCTGGTTATCATAAATAGTGCTTCAATGAATACTGGGGTGCATATACCTTATTGAATTATGGTTTTCTCAGGGTATATGCCCAGTAGTGGGATTGCTGTGTCATAGGATAGTTCCATTTTTAGTTTTTTAAATAATCTCCATACTCTTCTCTATATTGGCTCTACCAGTTTCATTCCTACCAACAATGAATGGGGGTTCCCTTTTTTCTACACGCTCTCCAGCATTTATTATTTGTAGATCTTTTGATGATGGCCATTCTGACCAGTGTGAAGTAATATCTCATTATTTAGTTTTGATCTGTAGTTCTCCAATAATTAATGATGTTCAACATCATTTTATGTTCCTCTTGGCCATTCGTACATCTTCTTTGAAGAGAACATTTCTTTTTACATTCATATAAATAACTCATGAAAATGATTTTAATTTTGCACTTAATGTTATAAATCATTAAAAAGGAAAATATATTAAAAAAACACATCTTATATAAATCTATACTGAATAAGGTATAATAATTCTTCTGTCTTCCACAATTCAAGTCATAATAACCTATAATAACCAGCAATTAGAGCCAGATGTTATATCTGACAATAAGGTACCAAAATTTAAAGTGGAAAACACTTATTCTTAAAACCCTGTTCAGAAGAATGTTAGGAACCTTTGAAAAATGGAATCTGTTTGAGGCAAGAGAAATTGGACAGCTGGGAACTGGCCAGAGAGCAGTACATGGAATTAGCAGCATGGAGAAACGTTTGCCCAGACAGCAGCCTGAGATTGCCTGAAGGTTCGGTTGTCACAATGCTAATGAACTATTATGAAGACTATTTCTGAGAAAGATGAGGGGAAAAAATAGTTTATCAGTCCATAACAGTACAACTTTAAATGATACCTATTTGTGAAATATGATTTATCTCCCATCCGGTATCAGACACCAAGTATACTACATCCTAATAAAAGAGCAAAAGAGCAAAAACAGCTAAGCAAAACAAACAAACAAAATAACACATATTTTAATGTGTCAAAGTTCTTAAACATTGAAACACATTTTCTTGAGCTATGTTTCTACTTTTCAAGGCATTTTTGATTCAAAAGTTGTCATACTTTCTTTTATCTTTTCAGGAAAATCTTTTTCAAATGAATCTTAGCAAGAGTGATAAAAGGAAAAAAAAAAGTTTGCTACATGTTGGTTTTCTGTGAAAGATTTTCACTCTGTTCTTGATCTGAAAGAACAATTTTGAATAACCCAAGGTTCATAAGAAAAGGTAGAAAAAAAAAAAAAAAAGATCTTGGAACTATCAGTATGGCTCTATATTCAAATATGTGAAAGGAAAGAAAAGCATATGGCCATGACTGAGAGACCTCAGAGCAGAGCACTTAAGGAAATCAGCATGAAAAATAAAGTGCCCATTACCAAGTGATGATTTACTGTATAATTTATGGGAGGGTAGAGTAGGTTTGAAACTGCACTTAGCACCTGGATGCCATGAAATATAAATTGAGATGAAATGTGTTCATGAAAGTCCATTAATAAGAGGTATGATGTTGGTTTCCTTTCTATTTTGTTTCAGTTTAACAGAGCAGTGGTAACACTAGGCAAAATTCAACAGCTTCTACTTGATTGTTTCTTAGACTCATAAGATCTTGGCTTATCTGGTATTACCTCTCTTTTTCTATGTGCATTTTTGTCTCCCTGTCTCTGTTTTTTTATCTCTGTTTGTCTGTCTGTCTCTCTCATCATTCAACATTCCTGAGAGATGCAAACCTCAGGCACCAAAGTATACATTTTAGAGATTGTTGCTTATTTATTCAATGATTCTATCAATATATTATCTAACTGCTATGTACTAAGCATATTTTTGGCACATGAGATATGTCAATAACTGACCTGAAGCTTTCCTTCATGGAGTTAACAGTCCAAAATGGGAAGTTGCAGAGTGGTTGGTTCAGTGTGTTAATCAAGGTTCTGCAGGGAAATAGAATCAATAATACATGTACGTATACAGAGAGTTGTTTTAAGGAATTGACTCATGTGCTTACAGAGGCTGGCAAGTCCAGAATCATTAGAGTAGGCTGACTCCAAAGACCCTGGGATGAGTCAGCATGGAAGTTCAAGTCTGAAGGTTGTCTTCTGGCAGAATTTCATCTTGCTTAGGTAGGTCAGTTTTTGTTCTTTTAAAGCCTTCAGCAAATTAGATGAGGCC
This sequence comes from Odocoileus virginianus, assembly GCF_023699985.2. NCBI lineage: Eukaryota > Metazoa > Chordata > Mammalia > Artiodactyla > Cervidae > Odocoileus > Odocoileus virginianus. Next base: position 23,406,583 of record NC_069698.1, read on the forward strand.
CACCCACTTTATAGAGGGTAATCTCTTTACTAGAGGTCCACCAATTTACATTTTAACCTCATCCAAAAAACACCCTCACAGAAATATCCAAAATAAAAATTTGACCAAATATCTAGGCACTATGGACCAGCCATGTGGATACATAAAATTAACCATCATATTCAGAAAGCAGGGAAATTTGCGGTGAGAATACCATGGTAATAAAGGAAGAATCAAATGAGAACAATAAAAGACTCTTCAGAGCTTGGTCATGGTAAAAAAGTAGTCATTGTACCTTGTGTTTCTTTCGGTTTTAATTTATTACTATTAGTTGGCTTCCTTGGTGGCTGCTCAAATGGTAAAGAATCTGCCTGCAATGTGGGAGGCCTGGGTTCAGTCCCTGGGTTGGGAAGATCTCCTGGAGGAGGGCATGGCAAACCCATTCTGGTATACATGCCTGGAGAATCCCCATGGACAGAGGAGCCTGGTGGGCTACAGTCCATGGGGATGTGCAGAGTCAGACATGACTGAGTGACTAAGTACACACACATTACTGTTATTATTATTAGCCTCCTCAGGTCTCAGATGTGGCGCATGAAATCTTTGTTGTGACACATGGGCTTTCTAGCTGTGGCATGTAGGTCAGTAGTTGAGACACATGGGCTTGGTTGCTCTGCCTCATGTGGGATCTTAGTTCCCCCCACCAGTGATCAAATCCACATCTCCTGCACTGGAAGGCAGTCATCAATAACTAGACCACCAGAGAAATCCCTTCCCTTGCATATTGTTATAATTAATTAATTTATTTATTTTTAGTTGCACTGGGTTTTCATTGCTCTGTGGGCTTTTCTCTAGTGGCCACACGTGGGGGTACAGGATCTCAGCACACAGGCTTCAGTAGTCACAGCATGCGGGCTCTAGGGTACCGTCTTCAGTAGTTGTGGCACATGGGTTTAGTTGCTCTGTGTCGTGTGGAATCATCCCAGACCAGAGATCAAGCCCATATCCCCTGCCTTGACAGGCAGATTCTTTTCCACTGTACCACCAGATAAGTCCCCCTCCCTTGTGTTTTAACAGAAGTTCAATGGCAGGCAAAAGAATAGGAGTGCATTGTGGTGGGAGAAAGGAAACTCTTCACATATACCCTGACTTGAAGCTGTTGAAATGGGGAAGCTGTAGCAGTGGAGCATCTTTTGTAGTTGGTTAGGGCTGCATATTTGGCTTTCTTTAGTTGGTCCTAAGTTGGAATAGGGACAAAAATTAAGAAAGCTGTCAGTAACTAATCAAGTCTTGACCATTTGGGGCCAACTGTAATAAATAATGTTTGGTTTTCTGGAAAGAGCAGTTACTAGAGATAGCAGTCTGATTTCCTACCAGTCTGACTTACAGCAGGCTGACTTCTGGGCTGATTACTGTAAATATGGGGGCTGGTTTTCTGGACAATTTGCTGAAGGCTATAAGTCAGAGTTCTGTTTTTATATATGGCCTTGTCATCACCTGTTTGTATTTTTAGTCTCTCAATACACATCATAAATAACATAACAAGTAAGCAAACTGCATAGTATATACGAAGTATAAATATCGCAGAGAAAATCTAGAATCATGTATGGAAGTTTGAAATGCAAAATGGGGAAGACGTCAGATAGTTTGCTTTATTAAATTGACCATGAGGAGCAATATTCATTTAGAAGGTGAAATTTAAGCCAAAAACTTGAAGATAGTGAATTAGCCAAGCAAAGTTCTTAAGGACAATAACCATATTGAACTCCTGATGCTGAGTTGTTCTAGTGGATGGACACTCAATGTTTATTTCTGTTGTTGCTCTTCAGTCACCCGTGCACAGTTTCATAATCTTTGGTCCATGAACACTACGAAGGATCAAGTCTGTAAAAGAGTCCAGGTTAGGAAAAGGGAGAGGAGATTTTTGTGGAGACTTTTGAGGGTGTCTTTAGTGTAGGGTCAATCCAAGCAAGATTATTGTCCCAAAGGGTAGGAATGGTTTTCTACTCTTTCCCTCAAGTCCAACAAGTGGTGCTTCATGAGACCTACTCAGAGACTTCAGAAGGATTCTCTGGAATCTGAGTTCCATTCAGGATATTTGAAAGGCAGCATCAGAAAGATGAACTGCTTTCCCATTAAAGAAATAACTACATTCATATTATAAGTTAATAGGCAAAAGAATGTGTGAGCTTTTTGTGTGGGATAGATTTGGACCACAAAAACAGGGAGCTGGTCTGAGATATTTTAAGTCCTATAGCGGTGTAGTAATGAAAGTTTTAGTCTCTCAGTCATGTCTGGCTCTGAGACCCCATGGACTGTAGTCCACCAGGTTCCTCTATCCATGGAATTCTCCAGGCAAGAATACCAGTGGGTTGCCGTTCTGTTCTCCAGGGGATCTTCCTGACCCAGGGATTGAACCCTGGTCTCCTGAATTGCAGGCAGATTCTTTACCACCTGAACCACCAGGGAAGCCGAGAGGCTTTCATGGGAGGGTTGATGGGATTCCATTGAATGGATCATTCCAGCTTTAATAAGACACAGAGTCAGACACCCTCTTACCCACACAGCTCCCCCCCACCCCACCACACATACATATACCCATCTCACAACAGGGCTCATTTAGGAAAGACCATCTCCATACCATTCAATGTGACTGGGCTCCAACTGCAGATGTATGGGTAACGACAGCTAATAATCAGAGAAGAGGATAAAACAGAAAGAAAGGTTTTTTGTACCACATATGCATATCCTTACCCCAGACTGCACAGCAAGCAAAACTACCCTGGCCACTAAGGAAGAGAAAAAGATCATGTTTGCCATTTAAGGTTAATATAAAACTATTTATCATCTAGACACTACTTGAAAAGTCATGGGGACTGACTAGGTTTTAAACCACAGGACGATGAGTTCAACCCTCTAAAGGATAAATTTTGAAGGGTTAATGGGAAATAAAAGTAAGCTGTACCCACTGATTTTACTGGATTACTTTTGCTTTATTTATGTATTTATTTTTTTGCATCTACTTGAATACCTCAGGGTTAGTGGCTTAGAATCATTTCTGCTTAAGTGATGTCTGTTGGCTGGAATTTCATACCACACAGATTATTCTGGTTTAGGTCTAATGTCCATCCAGAACAATGAAAAAAGTTTGGAGTCTGTGCTGTTCAGCACCTAAGATGGCCCATTAAAGTTCTTATCCCTGTTTATTTCCATTACATCCTTGTATAAATCTCCTCCCACCCTGAAAGAGGCTCACGCTGAATAATGTCCAAAAGAATTTAATAGGAAAGAGAGTGTGCAACCTGCAATGGTCATAAAGTACATTCTGGCTTTCACTTGCTCTGGAGGAAGCAGGCCACCACGTCAAAAGGCCTCTGGAGACATCCACACGGGAAGGAACCGAGGCTTCCTACCAGTGACCAGCCCAGCTTGCCAGGCGTGTGTGTGAGCCATCCTAGAATGGATGGTTTCTCCCCAGTCATACCCTGGGACGACTATACTCTGTACAACAGACTTTTGGAGCATGTGATGTTTAGTTTCATGTGTCAATTGACTGGGCTAAGGAACACCCAAATAGTTGGTAAAACAATATGTGTGTGTCTGTGAGAGTGTTTCCAGAAGAGATTAACATTCAGATTGGTGAACTGGGTGAAGCAGATGGTCCTTCCTAATTCAGGCACCACCATCCAATCTGTCAAGCGTCCAAATGATAGAACAAAAAGATGGAAGGGGGTGGATTCATTTGAATACCTTGACAAAACTAAATCTTAGGGTAAATTATAATAGAAGAAAACAGTGAATATATTGACATGCTTGTAATTTTTATATGAAATATGAAATTCTTAATATTAATTTTTATATTGGATAGTCTGCTTAAGCATTAATATTTTGAGATGCCAAGTAATTGACTAATAAAATTGGATTTTTCTTTGCTTATTACACTGAGAAGAAGATAGAATTTGGAATATAAGATTGTCATTCCAAGTTTGCTCAATTATAGTTTCAGTTATCTGTGGATAACCTAGAAAGTTTCTAACTTTTCATAGTGGTTTGTGATTTTGCTAAGGTGAGGCAAAAATTTTAATTGCTTGTGTTTCAAAGCTGATATAAAGGGGAAAACCACATAGGAAGTGAGAGAATATATTCTACAGGGTATATCACCATTTCCATCAGCTCTTTTGGCCTCTATTAATTATGAAGTATACATTACTTTCGATAATGAGCTTGGAGAATCTCAAAGGTTTTAAGAACATATCTTGTCCTGTAAGAATCTGAGACTCAGTTTCCTGCTATGAGACAATTTGAATATTAGTTAGACCTAATTTCAGAAAATTCATGTCAGGTGAGAAAAAAGATATTACATATGAAAAAGCAACCAATAATCTCTAATTTCTTTACAAATCCCTATAACCATACTATGATTTAGAAACATTGTAATAAGCACACAGTGATGTAATTGCAAATTACATTTTAAATTCTTTTGCAAACTATTCATAAATAAATGTTGATTCCAAGTAATAGAAAAAAAAGATTTTCAATTAATTAAAATGTCCTTACAGAGTACCAATACAATACCAAGATGGGAAGTTGAAACTAGATAAAACTGCATAATAAAATGCTATTTTATTAAAGCTAGACTCTATTATAAATATAAGTAATAATATATGCTTCAGAAATATTTTCCATATAAGCCTGCTTTAAGATGCCAGTAACAATAATGCCTCAGTTATCTTAAAAATTAACACATTTATAATTTTATAGAATAAAATAAGTCAATCTCAGAGTAGCAACCACCTTTTAACATATGTTTTTGGCTTTTATCCTTTTTTTTTTTTTTTAGATAAACAGTTGTTTTTGAAAACTGTTGTATCTGTAACAAATCAAGTTTTTGTGTTTTTTTTTTAAGAAAACTTCATATTAATATGTATCTATACCTTTCTGAGTAAAATCAACATTTCAATATATATTGAAGTATATACTGTGTGTTAAATTCTAAACAGATAACGGAGATGGTGTGAGCAAGTTTACCAAGTAATCTTAAATTGAAAGAAAAATTCATGTAAAAACACATTTTACCAAAAGTGACACAATAGTAAATAGAAATCCAGTATAATCCTATGGGCTTCCCAAGAGGCACTAGTGGTAAAGAACCTGCCTGTCAATGCAGGAGACTAAGAGACATGGATTCTATTAATGGGTCAGCAAGATCCCCTGGAGGAAGGCATGGCAACCCATTCCAATGTTCTTGCCTAGAGAATCCCAAGGACAGAGGACCCTTGTGGGCTATGGGCCATGGGGTCACAAAGAGTCAGACACAACTGAAGTGACTTAGCCTGCATGCACACATATAATCCTACACCCAATACAAAAAAAAAGCCAAACTTGAGTTGAAAATTTTCCCACAAAGCAATTGCCAAAGCAATTGGTTTTGTTGGTTAAATTTATCCCTTCACTTAAGAGAGAGTATACTTAATTTGTAATAATTTTTCCATATATTAACATCTATTAGCTATTTTTTGGGACCAAAATAACCTTGAGAGCAAACCCTAATAAGAGCACAGCAAGGAAGGATAATTGCTGGACCATTTCACTTGCAAACATAACATATGAAAACTTAAAATAGTAATAAAGATTCAAATCCAGACATTATAGATGTTCAATACTTCATAATCAAGTGGGACTTATCTGAGAAATGCAATATTGTTTTCAGTAAAATCAATCAAGTGAATTTATACATCCATGGAATAAATGAAAAATTCTCGATAGATGCTTCAAAAGTGTTTTATAAAGTTCATATTATAACACTATGTATGTTATATGTTATACAATATATGCACATGTAATATATGTATACATAATATAATGTGTTATAAATTTCATAACATAAAGTCTGAAGACCAGGATAATGTATATGCAAACTGACATACATTTTAAATCTGATAATATCTATTCAATCCTTTCCTCCTAAGAATAGGAAAGAGACAAAGATACGTGTTATCATTATTTCAGTACAAAATTTTACTTGAGATCTTGAAGGATACAAAAGGCAAGGGAAAAATGAAATTAAAAAACTCGTAAGACTGGAACAAACATATACATTTGTCATTATTATGATCAAATGATTTTTAATTTACACAATCCAGAAAAACCTGGAATAAATATAATTAAAAATGAATTAAACAGCTTCTTTGATATAATATAATTTAAAATTAATGACATTCCTAAATAGCACCCACATTAAGTAATTTTTAAAATATTTAAATGATATAAAGTAACATCAGACACATCAAATAGAATTTTTTTTTTAATACTTGTTTATTTTTGGCTCTGCTTGGTCTTTGTTGCTACAAGGGCTTTTTTCTAGTTGGGGAGAGCTAGGGCTACTCTTTCATTGTGGTACACGAGCTTCCCATTGTGGTGGTTTCTCTTGTCAAAGAGCATAAGCCCTAGGCATGCAGGCTTCAGTGATTGTGGCTCCCAGACTCTAGGGCATAGGCTCAGTAGTTGAGGCACATGGGCTTAGTTATTCCATGGCATGTGAGATCTTCCCAGATCAGGGATTGAACCTGCATCTCCTACACTGGCAAGCAGATTCTTTACCACTGAGCCACCAGGGAATCCTCAAATAGATTTTTGACTTCCAGCTATAGTGGAGTGAACTATGGCAAATTATGTCTTCTAAACACAAGAATAAATGTAAAAGCTGGAAAATATACCCCTTCAAATTTCATAATTTCTCATCTCTGGAAATCAAATAAAGTAAAACTGTAATAAGTGTTCACTCAAGAGAAACTATTAAATGATGGGTAAGAACAGTAGGCTCAAAGCTATGGTTTTTCCAGTAGTCATGTATGGATTTGAGAATTGGACTATAAAGAAAGCTGAGCACCAAAGAATTGATGCTTTTGAACCGTGGTGTTGGAGAAGACTCCTGAGAGTCCCTTGGACTACAAGGAGATTCAACCAGTCTACCCTAAGGGAGATCAGTCCAGAGTGTTCATTGGAAGGACTAATGCTGAAGCTGAAACTCCAATACTTTGGCCACCTGATGCAAAGAACTGACCCCTTTGAAAAGACCCTGATGCTGGGAAAGATTGAAGACGGGAGGAGAAGGAGACAACAGAGGATGAGATGGTTGGATGGCATCACTGGCTCATTGGACATGAGTTTGAGTGAGCTCCAGCAGTTGGTGATGGACAGGGAAGCCTGGCATGCTGCAGTCCATGAGTTGTAAAGTCGGACACGACTGAGTGACTGAACTGAACGGAACTGAAGAACTGTGGGAGTCTGTAGCCTTACCTAACTTCTGCCCTGCCAAGCTTGATTTTGTAATATTACTATATTTGGGCTGGGAAAGGGAAAAATAAAAGTTTCACTGCCTAAGGGCAGACTTGATTTGAGGCAGAAGATGAATACTCGGGCCTGACTGTGTCATCTGTAAATGTAGCAAACTCTGTAGGCAACATTGGGGAAATCTTATGACTGTTACTCTGGGATTAGCATCCCTATTGGGTCAGTGAATAAGCTAGCTGGAAAATTAGTGGGGAATCTTTGAAATTAGAGAGACATAAAAGGTTATATACCTTTTCAAATGTACCCATCTAAGTGAGAAGCTATGTACATGTGCATGGGAGATCAGGGATGGTTCTAGGAAAATAAAATGCTTAGCAAGTGTTGAAGATGGCCTCAGTGGTTTTTAACTCACACACAGATTTATTGTTAGAAATTGAAGAGAAATTCAAGTTGTTTAAGTACATTCTTTCCAATTCTGAATTAACCACTGAACTGTGTAGAAAAAGCAGATGCACCAAGGAAGTCAGGATAACAAAAAAAAAAAAAAAAAGAAGAAGAAGAAGTGATATCACCAGCCATACATTTCAAGGAGGAAAATTTCATGGGTTTATTCCAAGCAAGTTGCTAAAATAGAATTTAAAAATAAATAACTTAATTAATAAAACAAAAATTTAAAAAGCAACAACTACCCTCAAGGGGGAGGGGTAGCAACATTTGGAGTTGTAACAAAATAATATATGAATTATCCAATCGTCAACATAAGACATGCAAAGAAATAAAAGGTATGGCATGTACTCAGAAGAAACGTATTGAGTAAGAACTCTGAGTGGATCCATATGTTACATTTATTAAACAAAACCTCTGACTCAGATGTTGTAAATAAATTCAAGAAATTAAACTGTGTTTAAGTAAACAATGAAATTGAGAGTATAATACTTCAAATAGGGTATATTAAGACAAAAATAAAAACTGTAGAAAAGAACCAAATGAAATACCTAGAATTAGAAAGCACAAGTAATAATACCAATGTACAATGAGGTTTATGAAATACATAGAATTAGAATTTATTAAAAATACAAAGAACTGGAAGGAAGAAATGGAAGTCAATTTGAAATGAAAGTAGATCCTAGTAAACCCAAGTTGAGCAATATAACATGAAACAAAATGTGTGCTTTGTAAAATATAGACATACACCTAGTAAGCCAATCTAAGATACAAAATGAAATCTGCTCAGTCGTGTCCGACTCTCTGTGACCCCATGGACTGTAGCCTACCAGGCTCCTCCCTCCATGGGATTCTCCAGGCAAGATTACTGGAGTGGGTTGCTATTTCCTTCTCCAGGGGATCTTCCCAACTCAGGGATCAAAACCGGGTCTCCTGCACTGTAGGCAGACGCTTTAACCTCTGAACCACCAGGCAAGCCCAAAAAAGTATACATTTTTTTTAATTTTTAAAAAATTATTATTTGTTTATCTATTTGGCTGTGCTGGGTCTTTGCTATTGTGTGGGCTTTTCTGTAGTTGTGGAGCATGGAGGCTACTCTCCAGTTGTGTGTACAGGCTTCTCATTGCTATGGCTTCTCTTGTTTCAGAGCTTGGGCTCTAGGGCACACAGGCTTCAGTAGCTGTGGTTCTTGGGCTCAATAGTTAAGGCTCCTGGGCTCTAAGGCACAGATTCAATAGCTGTACACAGACTTAGCTGCCCTATGGCATGTGGGATCTTTCCAGGCCAGGGATCAAAGCTGTATCCTCTGCATTGGCAAGTAGATTCTTCATCACTGAGCCACTAGGAAAGCACCAATGTACACATTTCATCAAGGGAAAATGGAAGAAAACTTTTACACACAAGAAGTAGAAGGATGACAAGACCAAAATCAATTGATATTAGTTTCCTAGAGCTACTGGAAGAAATAACAGCAAAATGAGTAGCTTAAAACAATAGAAATTTATTTTCTCAATATTCAAAATTCTGGACATGTGGAAGTTCAAAATCAACAGGATGACAACTGCTCTTCTTGTTCTGTTTTTATTTTCTTATTGTGATTATTTATAGTAAGTATTGTCAACACATATAATAATCCATTAGGAATAAAATAAGTTTTATTTGCGTTAACTGAAGACTATAGCCTGAGAGACACAGTTTCAAGAATCACCTGAATGGCATTCTTCCAGACTACAAAATGGAGGAGGCTTATTTAGATAAAACCCACAAAGTTACATAGATTGTTTGTCAAGAATTAGGATTGGAGCTGGCAAGAATAAGGTGCTTGCTAAGCAAGAATTGATTAGGAAAAAAAAAATGACAAGGATCCAAAATTGTTGCATAATTACAAGACTTTAAGACTATAAAATTGCAGCTCTCAGCTGCTAGCCCATATTGAGAATGGCTGATGCTGTCCTTGAGTCTCATACTATTCAGAAAATTCAAGTACTCAGTGATGCAATTATGATCTGAAAGTGTATACACAATGGCCACTTGGTTCCATTTTGAATGCTTGAACCACATTACTCCAGTTTGATTATTAAATGCATTCATTTCTTTAATGGTTACAGCAGTATGCAATGCATATTTATAGGCCATAAGACCAGCTATTCTATTTATCATAAGGTTCAAACTATGTAGAAGCCCATACCTCAACATGTGAAAATTTCTCCCATCAGTACCCTCAAAATTTTTAAGTGTATTCTGCATGGATTCATCCCTTTCTGTGAAGACTATAAGCTCCTTATGGGAAGAACAACTCCTGTTTTTCACTCATTGTTTATAAAGTTAAAAAAAAAGTATAGGTCTATGGTAGATATTAAATATTTGTTGAATACATGGTCATATGTATGCATAAGTACATTTTAGGACGTATTTGTCTAATACTATGTAATTCACAAAGGTTTGATTTAAAAAGAGCAAACAAATTAATAGATTTTTAATCCACCTCATTTAACAGGACATACAAAACAGACCTCAGAATCAGTTTGCAATAGGGATGAGGAAATAAGTAGTTTTCAAGATACTGTTAGTCATTCAGTTGATGGTGAGATTCCCAGGTGGCTGCAGAGTTAAAGAATCTGCCTGTCAATCAATCCAGGAGACTCAGAAGATGTGAGTTTGATTCCTTTGTCAGGAGATACCCTGGAGGAGGAAATAGAAACCCACTCCAGTATTCTTGCCTGGACAATCCCATGGACAGAGGAGCCTGAAGGCTTAGGGGTCACAAAGAGTTGAACATGACTGAGCACACACAAGATGTTTTATCTGTTTTTCTTAATGTACTCATCTTTTTTTTGTTTGTTTGTTTCTTTAGAAAGTTGTTCTTATCTTCATTTCTTTCTAATCACAATTCCTGAGATACAGATTAAGCTTTCTGTTTCCAATAAGGTATTACTTATAACTAACCAAATAGTATCTTTCAAACAATAAGTTGACTTTAGACAAATACACAAATAATGTAAGATAATCACCATGAATCTAGATAAATTATATGAATAAGAGTGATGTCCTTATATTATAGACAGAGTATAGAAACACTGAGAAGCATATTTCAATAGACTATTACACTCAAATACAGAAAGTTGAGTGTCATTTTAGAATGAGCATAGATTTTGATGACCAGTAGAAAATAATGTCAAACATTGACTGGGGAATTAAGAAACATTAAATATTTTCCTTAGCAATTAGTAGAGATACTTTATTTAAGTATTAAAGCTCTGTCATGTGAACACCAGCTACATTTTGCAGATGAAGAAACAAAAACACAAAAATATCTTCGAATCTTGTCTGAGCTTTCATGGCTGGGAAGTGGTTGGAACAAATTTTGAAACCAAGTCACAGGATCCCAAGGGCCACATTTTTCATCATTATGGGGATTTTTATTTGTTTTTATAGGGGAAATTTTTTTTTTGCTTTTCTTTTTTTTTTTTGCAGTATAATTGCTTTACAATATTGCATTAGTTTCTGCAATACAATGAAGTGAATCAGCTATCTGTATACATATATCCCCTCATCACTGTGTTTTAATGGCTGCCTCACTTCAGCTTATTAGATTTTTTCCTCCACAACTACTTCTTAACTAGATAACTGAAGGTACACTATTTACACTCCACAAGTAGGCATGATGTTTTTGGAAATTAAATAAAGGTATGTGTTTAACTCTAGTTTTTCAGACACACTCAGAAATCTTAGTCTCTTCTCCTCTTTCTTAAACTCAAGGATGAGAGCGCCTCTTATTTCACATTCTGTTTCTGTCTGGATCAAGTTTCCTGTGGGCTGTCAGAGCTGCTAAATCAGATATCTCTTCATACATGCCACTTAGGAGAGTCAGGAACACTGTCTTCCTGCAGTTCTTGGGCCCTTTAAATACAGAGCAGAGCCTCTCACAGGTCTGTCTGCGCAGCAGCTCACTGTCAGCATTTCACTGCTGTCTGCCCAGCACCAGAGCCTGGAGCTCATTGATAAAACAAAGAGAGAAATGTCTGCTCTCTGACAGACACTGATGGCAGGGGCTGCCACTCCCAGCGGGCTGTGACTTGGGCCACAACCAAACACAGCATGCCACAGGCTGAATCCACTTTGATGAAATAGGATTCTTTCTTCTGTTGGAGGGTTCATTGGACTTATTTAAATTAGGTTGTGATTCTCCCTGGAACAGACCAATCTTGGTAACTAGCAATAATTTGCATTATTCTTCTGAAATGCAGGAGGTTATATAGGAATTTTATCCACAACTACTTCTGCAGTGTGACTTCAGTCAGAACTTCATTCTGCAATATTATATTCTTGTTCCTAAAACGACTATTTCAGTTGGAGTCTTATTGCTAATTAAAAGAACTATTTCAAAATCTCTTCTTTATCTGATCATTTCATACTTCTCTATATCGAGCTTCCTTAAAAACAAACAAACAAACAAAAAAAAAAACTTTGGTTTCATCAAATGTCCTTCTATTGATTTTATTTATTTATTTATTTATTTAATTTTCTGTTTTCCCCCAGAAGCTCTAGGTTGTTTTAGGGATATATAGAGCATATGGAACAAAAAGAGACAAATCATATTTGATGTGGTAGTTCATTTTGCAGATGGGAAAATGGAGAGTAATATTGATTAACCCTCTTTGTTAGTGAAGGGTAAAAACAAGGACATAAATATCTTTCCCTTTAATCTAGCACACTTTGAAATTTGTCACACAGTCACATACAAGTGAAATGAAAGGGAAAATTTCTGATGGTAAATTAGCATATTAAACTCTACTTATGTAGTATCATACACATTTATGTAATCATAACTTTTGTCCCTATACTAGCCAGATTTTATAATAGATTAAAAATAGTATTCACTAAGCTTTGTGGAGGGCTTCCCTAGTGGATCAGTGGTAAAGAATTTGCTCACCAAAATTCAGGAGACACGGGTTCAATTCCTGGGTGAAGAAGATGCCCTGGAGAAGGAAGTGGCAACCCACTGCAGTATTCTTGCCTTGGAAATCCCTTGGACAGAGAAGCCTGGTGGGCTACAGTCCATGGCGCTGCAAGAGTCAGACATGACCAAGTGGCTAAAAACCAGGAAAGCTTTTTGTGGAACAGGAATTCATCTTGTTTCATAAAGGAAATACTGAATTACAGAGCCAAAGAAAAGACAGATATGTATTATCATATCTTTCATTTTAATTTCAAAGTTTTTTTTTAAATTTCAAATATGTAAGGAAGCCTGTGAAATGATATTTTAACTTATATCAAGATATAAACTGATATTACATGTTTATATGTAAACTGGTATTATATAAAACACAAAAATTACAGGAACAGTTTCAGTTTCTATAACTAAAAGTGCTTTATTGATTTATATATGATTTTTTATGTCATTCTCTGATAAGGAAAAAACTCCTCAAAATGAGCAGGAACATAATCATGAATAAAAGTTTGAGTGCTAGTGTCAGACTCTGTTCTAAATATAGAAGGAAATTTAGCAACAGAGAATTTAAGTTGTGTATTGAAGTAGACAACACTAGCATGCAACTACCACTCAAACAACAGAAACAAAATTCTGAGAATACAATATATGCAAGGTGTGGAAAGCTGTTCCACCTTATCAATTTTCAAAAAAATTCATATTGAATCAAGAAAATGACATTTTATATACAGCAGATTAGCCAAGCATTAAAATGTCAATATTGGCAAGGATGTGGAAAAATCCAAACTCTTCATCATTGGTGTAAACACAGAGTCAGACTCAACTTAGTGACCAAACATCAAAAACACCCTGATGCAACTTGAAAGCATTAATTAATTTGTATTGTGTTAAGCACACATGCCCATGGAAATTTGTATCAGAGTATTAAGTATACTGTGGTGAAAAAATAAAGTTAAAGTTTTATCAACATTATTTTCCATAGGCGAACATATATATCAAATGTCCTTCAATCTTATTCTTTATTATGATAATATCTGGAAATGTGGGCTCCCTTATCATGATGAGGTTGATGTTAACAATAGGCATAAAATGATAATAAGCTAAATGCAAACTTTCTATTGTATTTGAAATCATTCACTTCTTTTAAAATACAGAAAAATGTGGCAAATACAAGTAAAAAAAAATCAACTATTTTTTCATTAGTATTAAGCTGCCATCTTTTCAGTATCAATGATTTGGGGATATAGAATACCGTTCTTAAATGTTCATAAATTTTTAATGAGATATTTTGTTTCTAAAATCAATTGTATCTAGTCAAGAACTTTTTCCTCTCTTTTATTAAATGGAGGAATAGGTTGAATTTCCTCTTTATCCCAAAAGCTTTATCTATCAAGTATTTTGCTATAATAGCTGTAGAAAAGTGTGTTTTAGATTTCATTTTAACATGTAACATTTTATCAGTTTAGTAATTTTAAATTGTTTTTCCACTTAAACTCAGTATTTTTTCTTAAAAATCAAATGTTCCTTTGAAAATGCAAATGGAAAAAGCATAACATAGTGCTATGCATTAACATAAAGTATTAAACATTTTCTAAAACATGATCAAAAGCTATTAAAATATCTATGTTAGTAATAAAGAATCATTTTAAGATTGTGAAAATCTCATCTTTATAATTTCAAAATTACTCTTCTTAGTAACATACACATATTGACTTTTAGCCTAGGGACATATATCCTTTTCTTAATAGTTGGCAAACTTTTCAAAATATCTGATTACTACTATGTATGAAATAAAATTTGAAAATTTTCTCACATGTTATTTTGTTAACAAATCTTTACTGTATTTTTGTGAATGTAAATATGGTATACATTTTTTTTTCCTATGTGAACAACAGGGAAACACATTGTATTGGTAATGATCTGCTATTTTCAGATTTCTTTTCAATGATACTGACTATACAATGGGATTTTGCTTTAAAAATAAGAATGTTATTGAATATATTATTCAGTACTTCTGAACGATGAATTAGTTCTAGAAATCTGCTGTACATCATAGTAACTCTAGTCAACAATACTGTATTGTGCATTTGACAATCTATTGAAAGGGGCAGATCTCATGTTAAGTCGTGCTCTCTATCTTTCGTACACACACAGACATACACATAAAGGCTCACAAAGACACAAGGAAACTTTGGAGATGATGCATATGTCTCTTACTTTGATTGAAGTAATGGTTTTATCAATGTGGATACATTAAATAAACAGTTTTTGTCTAAAACTTATACCTCAGTAAAGCTGTTTTATTTTTTACTTAAAAAAACCTGTGTATCAATGTGTGTATTTTAGACTTCTCTTTCATTTTTTAAAAACTTTAAAAAAATTTGGAACATGCACCAACTTCCTGTAATACTGTGTAAGTACATTAAAATAAGAATATATATTATTTAAGAGTTCATCTTCATTATTAAAATAGAAAAATACTTGGTTACAGTAAGCAGTGTTAAACTCAATTTCTTTAAACATATTAAATATTTTAATTGCTATCTTTAATCATATTAATAGGGGCTTCTCTGGTAGCACAGATGGTAAAGACTTTGCCTGCAATGCGGAAGACCCTGGTTTGATCCCTGGGTCAGGAATATCCCTAGAGAAGGGAATGGCAACCCATCCCAGTATCCTTGCCTTGAAAATTCCATGGACAGAGGAGCCTGGTAGGCTATAGTTCATGGGGTTGCAAAGAGTCAGACACAACTGAGTGACTAACACTTATCGCTTACCACTATAGATCATTATAGCCATATTAAACCAAATGGCTATTTAAAAAAATATTTATTATATACTCAGTGCAGTGCTAAGTTCTTAAAATAGGTTACCTATTTCAATTCACCCAACAACTGTCTAAATTAATACTGCAACTATTCTCACTTTACAGATAAAGAAATTAGGATTTAGAGATGTGTGTATCTTTCCCAGTTCACATAGTCACAAATTTCACAGCCATTCTTGCCATAAAAACTGACTGCTCTGCCTGAGCTTTTAACTACCAGGCTACATCTTTACTGGTAAAAGAACAGGTGGTGTAGATCTACTGTTTCATATAGTTATTAAGAAATAATGTGCATCATATAACATCTATGAAAATGCTCAAAGCATTTTTAATTCCACCGTTTTACAAAGTCAGCTAAAAAGTAAAGGATATGTAAATTTAGAAAGGTAACATGCAACAATCTGGAAAAATATATAATGCTTTTGTAGATTATTAGCATAAATGACATAGAACATTTGGTATTGATAACATTTAGAAAGTCCTTTTAAACAAAGGCAAAAAAACAGTAACTGCAGCATTTCATCCGTAACCAGATGGCCAGGCATAGCAAATCAGTAGTATGTAAATAACTGCATTGTAAGGACACATAAAAAATGCCTAGCTACTCCACATCTACTTTATACATAGATGGTTCCCATGTAGACAAGACAAAAATATGTACTTTTTATTGTGGCTAATGCAGTCCCCAGAGTTGCTAGTACCATTTTGAAGTTCATTTATATAAAGATACGAAAACAGATGTGTCAGGAACATCTGGATCCTGTGCTAAAATCAACAGTGAAATATAGTGCATATGCAATTCAAACCGCACATAAAATAAAATGGGAAAATATAGTCAACTGTTAAGTTACTGAAAAGTCAGCACCATTATTCTCCATCTTGAGGCAGATAGCAAATATCTTTTCCTGTAGTACTATATTAGCAAACATTACAGAGAGAGTAATTTACATCCTCCAAGTCAGCCAATGTCATATAACAACAAACAAATAATTTTGGAAAGAATACAAGAACATATTTTCATATGGGCATAAGTTTATTAGTGAGTTATATCTATCCTAACAAAAATTTTATCGAAATATTTCCCTCAAAATAACAGAAGGAAGGTTACCAGCCAAAACAGGTCATCCACAGCTAATTATATGGCTTTTGTCTTTGTGCATACATTATGATTGGCAAGCTGCCAATGGACATGTGTAAATAATGAACAAAGTGATGAATTTAAAAATTCTAAACCATTGGACCTGGCTGCTGTTTTAACGACAGAATATTAACTTCCACACCTGGTCTCCATTCTGATAATACCGAAGTATCTTTATCACATTTATTTACATTGTCTCCTCCAAAATATTAACATGAGTAATAAAGGGGGATTATAATCTTCTGGAAAAAAACAAAAAGATTAGTTTGGCTGAAGAGTTGTTTGCTTTAATAATGTTCTGCCTATTTTTAATTGCTTCTAATATTGTTCATGTTAACCTATTTCTTTAAATCACTTTATCTCAGCCCTCACTCATGCTATCTGTATCTAGTTTATTTCCACTGGTTTATCCAACATTTTGCTCCTCCATTTTTGTTAGGAGTCATGTTGTCTCTTCCTTTGTATGATCCCTAAAAGCAGCTAGTTTTTGTATGCTCACAATGAGTATTCAGATTTCTCCTTTAATTAATCACCTGGTTACATCATAACTTAAGACCGAAACAGTGGTTCGATTTTCCTTTTGTAATAACTTTTTATGCACTTTTAAGTATTTAATTGACTCTGTAGAATCTTTTTTTATGACTAATAAACCTGCCCCAATTATTTATGTTTTTAAAAACTCATTTAAAGACAGGTATAGCTGCATTTTGTCAAAATTTATTAATTCTCCAAGTTAATACCTTCCCTAAAGTAACATTTCTTTTTTTCTATTAAAAAGAATCCCTAAACAAGGAAGGAATTTAATTTTCATGGTTTCTTGTATTATTCAAAAGATATCTCCCATTATTTAAACTTTATTATATTCTTGATCTTTTTCTGCTTATGTATAATAAAACTTTAGATACATTTGACATTTATAGAATATTTGGTTTAGCTTTTGCTATAAATGTTCACAATAGATTTTAAACTATAAAATTTACTTTTAAGTAAACTTTAAAAAACTTAAAGGACAAATATTCAGTTAAAGGAGCATATTACAGATATGAATATTATACATCTCCTGTTTTAACT
Organism: Odocoileus virginianus; assembly: GCF_023699985.2. NCBI lineage: Eukaryota > Metazoa > Chordata > Mammalia > Artiodactyla > Cervidae > Odocoileus > Odocoileus virginianus. The sequence goes on from NC_069698.1 coordinate 23,424,286, forward strand.
TTTAACAGGGAAGACACAAATGCCACATTTGCCATTGCTGTAAGTTTTTATGTCCATACTAGGGCCTTCTGATAGTATACAGTACTTTCAAGTTAGAATCAAGTTTGGTCTTAAAATCTTTCCTATAATACGACTAAAATGGCTACCATTTGAAAAGATGCTCAACATCACTCATTATCAGAGAAATGCAAATCAAAACCACAATGAGGTACCATTATACACCAGTCAGGATGGCTGCTATCCAAAAGTCTACAAGCAATAAATGCTGGAGAGGGTGTGGAGAAAAGGGGACCCTCTTACACTGTTGGTGGGAATGCAAATTAGTACAGCCACTATGGAAAACAGTGTGGAGATTTCTTAAAAAGCTGGAAATAGAACTGCCATATGACCCAGCAATCCCACTTCTGGGCATACACACCAAGGAAACCAGATCTGAAAGAGACACGTGCACCCCAATGTTCATCGCAGCACTGTTTATAATAGCCAGGTCATGGAAGCAACCCAGATGCCCATCAGCAGACGAATGGATGAGGAAGCTGTGGTACATATACACCATGGAATATTACTCAGCCATTAAAAAGAACTCATTTGAATCAGTTCTAATGAGATGGATGAAACTGGAGCCCATTATACAGAGCGAAGTAAGCCAGAAAGATAAAGACCATTACAGTATACTAACACATATATATGGAATTTAGAAAGATGGTAACGATAACCCTATATGCAAAACAGAAAAAGAGACTCAGATGTATAGAACAGACTTGTGGACTCTGGGAGAAAGCGAGGGTGGGATGTTTCAAGAGAACAGCATTGAAACATGTATATTATCTAGGGTGAAACAGATCACCAGCCCAGGTTGGGTGCATGAGACAAGTGCTCAGGCCTGGTACACTGGGAAGACCCAGAGGGATCGGGTGGAGAGGGAGGTGGGAGGGGGGCCCGGGATGGGGAATACATGTAAATCCATGGCTAATTCATTTCAATGTATGACAAAAACTACTGTAATGATGTAAAGTAATTAGCCTCCAACTAATAAAAATAAATGGAAAAAAAATAAAAACATTAAAATAATTAAAATAAAATAAAATAAAATAAAAACATAAAACCAGTTGTTTATTGGTTGTAAATTTGTTTTCTTAACAATCATTCAGAGAGTTTGTCATAATATACACTTCTAGGTCTGCTCCCTGGAGATTTTGATTCAGTGGATCTGAGATCTGCATTTTGATTAAAATCCCCAATTAATCTTTGAAGTGTCAGGTTAACATATATTTAAGGTTGACATTTAGGAATATATGGCTTTGAGACACTCAATTTAATGATCTTCTCTTTGTGTTTTTACTTTTTACTTATATATCCATACATTGCTTTATTATTTGTGCTTATTTACTTAAGTAATACTATGGACTGGATGTCTATCCACAGAATCTACATGTTGAAGCCCTAATCTTCAGTGTAATTTATCTGGAGATGGGGAGTCTAAGGAAATAGTTAAGACTGGGATTTGATATGATAAGAGTAGTATTCTTCTAGGAAGAGTACCTGAATGTTTACTCTTTTTCTCAGGGTGTCTGCACCTAGAGCAGGGCACATGAGGACATGACAGTAAGACCGTCGTCTGCAACCAGGAAGAGAGCCTCACCAGAAACAGATCATGCAGGCACCTTGATCACAGACTTCCAGTCTCCAAAGCTGTGAGGAAATGAATATCTGTTATTTAAGCCACATGGTATATAGTATTTTATTATGGCAGGCTAATGAATACATGCAATAAATGACAGTAATTTCTTTTAATCTTTGCTTTTTAATCATCATATTTGTAGTAAGGCTTTTTCTCATTTCCAGGAAGGCTTCCCCATGACCTTCATTTAAAAATTCAAAGGGGTGAAGCATAACAAAAAAATGAAAAACAAGACAGCAATATTTGTCAGACGTTAGCCAAACAAATAGTTATTGAACAAAAGGAGCCAAAAGGTACAAATTTCAAACAGAACCTGACATGGAACAGCTGACTGGTTCAAAATTGGGAAAGGAGTACATCAAGATTTTATATTGTCACCCTGCTGATTTAACTTATATGCAGAGTACATCATGCAAAATGCCAGACTGAGTGAATCACAAGCTGGAATCAAGATTTCTGGGAGAAATAACAAGCTCAGATATGCAGATGATAGCACTGTAATGGCAGAAAGTGAAGAGGAACTAAAGACTCTCCTGATGTGAGTGAAGGAAGAGAGTGAAAAAGCTGGCTTAAAACTCAACATTATAAAACTAAGATCATGGCATCCAGTCCCATCATTTCTTGGCAAATAGATGGGGAAAAAGTGAAAACAGTGACAGATTTTATATTCTTGGGCTTCAAAATCACTGTGGATGGTGACTTCATCCATGCAATTAAATGACACTTGCTCTTTGGAAGAAAAGCAGTGGCAAACCTAGATAGCAATCTCACTTTGCAAACAAAGGTCTGTATAGTCAAAGGTATGATTTTTCCAGTAGTCATATATGCGTAAGAGAGTTGGACCATAAACAAGGCTGAGAGCCAAAGAATTGATGTTTTTGAAATATGTTGTTGGAAAAAACTTTTGAGAATCCCTTGGAAAGCAAGGAGATCCAACAAGTCCATCCTAAAGGAAATTAGTCCTGAATATTCATTGGAAGGACTGATGCTGAAGCTCCAATACTTTGGCCCCATGATACAAATAGCTGACTTCAAGAAAAGATCTTGATGCTGGGAAAGGTTGAGGGGAGGAGGAGAAGAGGGTGATAGAGGATGAGATGGTTGGATGGCTTCACCAATTCAGTGGACATGAGTTTGAGCAAACTCTGGAAGATGGTGAAGGACAGGGAAGCCTGGCATGCTGCAGTCTATGGGATTGCAAAGAATTAGACATGACTCAGTGAATGAACAACAGCAATGTAATATATGGCATGATGGCTATAATTAAGAGTGTTATGGTATATTTAAAATTAATAAGGGTGGATTCTAATAATTTTCATCAAAAGGGAAAAAGTGTAGCTATGTAGATGATATACAGGTGATAAATGTTTGCTAAACCTACTCTGATAGTTATTTCACAATATAATGTCAAGTCATTAAGCCATATACCTTTAACTTATTCAGGGTTGTATGTCAAAAGTGAAAGTGAAAGATGCTCAGTCATGTCTGACTCTTTGCCATCCCATGGATTACAGAGTCCATGGAATTCTCCAGGCCAGAATACTGGAGTGGGTAGCCTACCTCTTCTGCAGGGGATCTTCCCAACCCAGGGGTTGAACCAAGACTGCTGTATTGCAGGCAAATTCTTTACCAGCTGAGTCACAAGGAAGCCCAAGAATACTGGTGTGGGTAGCCTATCCTTTCTACAGCAGATCTTTCCAACCCAGGAATCAAACTAGAGTCTCCTGCATTGCATGAAAATTCTTTACCAACTGAGCTATCAGGGAAGTCCTGGTGGCTCAGATGGTAAAGAATCCCCCTGCAGTGCAGGAAACCCAGGTTCAATCCCTGGGTTGGGATCCCTGTATGTCAATCCCTGTATGTCACTTATATCTCAGTAAAATTGGAAAATAAAATAAATTTATTAAGCAGTAGGAGAATCAGAGATTATTTTTTTTTTAATGAATTAGATCTCATAAATGAACAGGAGTTGAAGATAGTATTAAGGGAAAAAAAAATGTCTGGAATGGAGAAGTTAATGACTCAAAACAAAAGTCTGTACTGGTGCACAACTCAGGGCTACAGGAAAATGCAAGAATTTAAGCATATCTAGCAACTGAAGAAAAATTGATGTGGGAGGAGTAAGAATGTCTAAGTAAAACCTGTGGAAACTGCCAGCTCTTGGGAAGTTTTTATTTATTCATTTTTAACCTTCCAAATCTCATGTAAGTTTTACTCTTGATCATCTATAATCCAAAACCCTGAAAAGGGGATTCATGGAAACAACACACAACCTTAGCTACATAGACAAAACACAAAACAGTGCAGGAACAAACAAAGAAAACTGGGATTTGGTATTCTTACAGGTACAGGTTAATTTTCTTCTGTGATTCTTCACAGTAAAATAGAGTGCAATCATAAAGCACTGACTTGGGAGTCAGAAAAATGGAGGATAATGCTCTTTACTGTTTGAATAGCTGTGTACCACAATGCAAGTCTTTCAACGTTTTCAGAATAAACATTTTCTTATATGAAATGAGGTTATTAAATTAATGATGACTGAGGTTCTTTCCTGGCCTAAAATTGTATTATTCTCTTTGTTATTGTTCTTCGTCTCTTTGTTGACCATAGCAAAGGAAATCTAAAAATATGGCTAACTGCTGGAGTCATCAATGTATTAGAGGCCTGAGACAATCAAATGTAAAGTACATTGTTTATCTTTGGTGCTTGTATATTACATGCTCTTCAAAGTCTTACATTCTCTTTCTTTATCCCAGAGAAGATTTGCTTTACTAACTCATTCATGCTCTAGATCATTCCTGGCTGTGATATTCATTAATACACACCACATTTTAAAATCTGCATTTATAAAAGGTGTTACAGGGTAATAGAATTTAGAAGATAACACTTTGCTCCCATTAGAATAAAACAGAAAATAATATACTTTCTTTTAAAATATCATATTATGTTTAAAATACTTTCTAATTATTTTCTATTAAAATCATTTTGATTAAAAATTTATTATTATGAGGGAGAATAGACAAATCTCTTACAAATGAATCCCAGATTCATGAAGACACCCCTTCCTCAAGAAGGTGGAGCTAGTCTTCCCTCTCTTGAGTGTTGGTTCTGTTTTGTGACTTGCTTTGAAACTGCAGAGTATTAAAAAGGGGGGCAAGAGTAACTTTCCATTGCAGAAAATGGGCAAACATTGTTTCCAGTGAATAACTTTTAACATTATCAACAATGAGCCCTGTTAGTGGCTTGTACTTCCAGGATATTTGGAACATGGTACTTTACCTCTGTGGTCTTCCTCCCAATCATATAACCCTAGTTTTAATGCCAATGGGAAACATCATATAAACTCCAATTAAATTACATTGTACCAAATACCTTACCAGAACTTCTTAAATATGTTGTTATAAAAAACAAAAAAATTCTGAGAAATGTCACAGCTAAAAAAGCCTAAGGAGACATAACGATTAAATATAATCTGTCCTGGATGGGCTCCTGGAACAGAATAAGAACATTAGGGGCAAACTTGTGAAGTCTGAATTAAGTGTGGAATTTAGTTAATAGTAATATGCCAACTTTGGCTCCAGGGTTGTATCAAATATATCATAAAAATATAAGATGTTAAAGATAAAAGTGATGAAGGGAATATGAGAAATCTGTACTGTTTGCAATTTAAAGCTAAAGTTTATGAAAAACATAGATTATTAGATAAGATGTGTAGTTATTTTATTTTTATTCACTGAAAAACATTAAATGCTTGCATGTATACCAGCACACACATTTAGATTTGATTCTTAAAACAAACAAACAAATAAAACAAAGCTCATCACTTGCAAGTATTGGGCCCATATTGTTTTACAGTCATAGTTAATTAGAAAGGACTGTGTTTTTCCAGTAAACATGACATGGACCAGACGGTTCACCAAAGTTTCCGTTCAACCCATCTATCTCATTTAGTTTGTCTTTCTATTCTTCAGGCATTTACATTTATAACTATAATCAAGGTGGAGAAATACTATGTTAAACCAAAGATGGAATATAGTCTCATAAAAACTGTAAAAGTGTTTTATGTCTTGTGAAGAAAGAAGCAATTAACTCCTTCAAATTCCAGTTTCTTGATTGTGCTGAAATATGCTTCACTGAAATATCATTCTTAGATACAAATGAGAATGTGTCAGGAAGTAATGTGTGACTAGGGCAGGATAGGCTGAGTTGATAGCAGATTTTTAAAAGCAGAATATTAAAAGGTTAGCTAGAGCTCAGTCATAGAATAATGCTTCCTAATCTTGGTTAATCAGCAAATCACCTGAGAATTTGTTAAAAACAGATTTCCTAGGACAGTGTTTCTCAAAGTGAGGTCCAATTCATAGTAGAGCATCACTGGGAATTTTTTAGAAATTCAAATTCTTGAGCCCTATCCCAGGTCACAAACTCTGGAGAAGGAACTTAGAAGTCTGTCTAGGAAGCCTTCTCTGGTAGTTTTGATTTCAGGCTAGAACCATTTCCCAGAAGATTTGTTTTAGTTATCTGAGGCAGAGCTTTATTTTATCTAGTATTTATTTAGGACAAATCTGATAAAGTGTGTGGCAAATATTGCCCATGTAAAGATGCAAATGGTGTGAAGAGATATATGGATACATCATCCTACTGGTTAGATCCTAGAACACAATAAATTTACTTTGGTGAAGAAATGTGAAAGAGTAGTAATCAAAGAACAAGAGAATACATCTACATATAGTGCCTATAAGTTGATACTTGATATAGATTTCTCTAGTCAGCAGCAATGTCTATATCTTGTTTTTTAAACTACCTATGAACCATTAGCCTTCCCTGATAGCTCAGTTGGTAAAGATTCCTCCTGCGAATGCAGGAGACCCTGGTTCAACACCTGGGTCAGAAAGATCTGCTGGAGAAGGGATAGGCTACCCACTCCAGTATTCTGGTCTGGAGAATTCCATATATAGTACATGGAGTCACAAAGAGTCAGACATGACTGAGCAACTTTCACTTTCACAGTGAGCCATTATGCAGTAAGTGTGAAAAAGAATCTGTCCAATTCTTATATCATCTTAGGTCTGTGAATAGAAAAAAACTCTGTGCAAATTTCTGCAAAAGTTTTGGGAAGTCTATATTGGCATTACTATATACCTTTTAAATCTACAGATATACAGCTGTTGTATTTATGACAGGATAATTGGTACATATTAAGCCAAGGCTATGGTTTTTCCAGTGGTCATGTATGGATGTGAGAGTTGGACTGTGAAGAAAGCTGAGCACCAAAAAATCAATGCTTTTGAACTGTGGTGTTGGAGAAGACTCCTGAGAGTCCCTTGGACTGCGGGGAGATCCAACCAGTCCATCCTAAGGGAGATCAATCCTGGGTGTTCATTGGAAGGACTGATGCTGAAGTTGAAACTCCAATACTTTGGCGACCTCATGCGAAGAGTTGACTCATTGGAAAACACCCTGATGCTGGGAGGGATTGGGGGCAGGAGGAGAAGGGGACAAGAGAGGATGAGATGGCTGGATGGTATCACTGACTCGATGGACATGAGTTTGAGTGAACTCCGTAAGCTGGTGATGGACAGGGAGGCCTGGTGTGCTGCGATTCATGGGGTCGCAAAGAGTTGAACACGAGTGAGCAACTGAGCTGAACTGAACTGAACTGAAGCCAAGACCTATTGGCTGTGAATTCTGATCTAGGAGCTTTATACAAAGTTAATTCTTTCTTCTAATGAGTATGATTTCAATAATTAAAAATTTTCATTAACAAATTACGATAAAGTATTGGTTAAATTTCTTCTAAATTGAAGTATTATTGGAGTTGCAACTCAAAAATTTAAAATTAAGAAGCATTTTTTTCCTTTAGAAATTTTGCAATAAAAACATATGGATATTTTAAAAATATTAATCTGAATTAAGTCAATCTTATTAAATGATGGAATTTTCTGGAATAATTTAACTTACATTGGTGGCTTGATTTATTCATTTTTCTCTATTTAGAGATGAAAATAGATCTTTGTAATGTTACCATGTGCAGTTGTATTTGGATGCTGTTGACGAGAACTCTGACAGCTTAAGCAGCAGTGGTTGCAGTGAGCTTCCAGGTGCTGTCTCCTCCCTGACATTTGAAAAGAGAATTAAGCCACTTTAGATTAGACTATACAGGAGACACAGATGCTTAGGGCAAAGCAGTGAGGTGATAAGGAAGATGAGACAACTTTCTGCTAATGAAGATCTAGCTCTAGTGTAATTCCTTAATAAAAATTAAAAGAGAGGTGACAATATCTTTTACTTAAAACTAAACTGAAGAGTTATTTTTGTTGCAATCTTACTACACAAATGTTATTTGCTCAACATGAAGCTTAAGGAACCAGGTGGGTTTTTTCTAGCTTTTTAAAAATAATACCCCCCACCCCACATGAATACTTAATTTAGGATCAAAATATAATTAAATTAGTAATATTCTTATCCTTGCTATATCTTTTTATTGGTTAAATCTTGATCTATTTCCAATCAGAGTATACTTTTAAAAACTAAACTAAAAAGTATCTTGTCCATGGGTTTTTATTTAGGGGATGATAATTATTCTGGCTTTCAAAATAAGGAAAGCAGTTTAAATGACAATATAACCATATATGAGAGACAGTATCAGACAATATTGTGAAGGATTACCAATCACTTTATATCCATATTCTTAGTATCTTCTTTGACCTTCAATTTGAAAGTGTTTCTTTTTTTTTTTTCTTTTAATCTTTTGGTTTTTCTTTATTTTTTTCAGACCAAAACTATATTTGCTTTGATCCTCCCTGAGCTGATTAACATTTTCCCTCTTTTCTGTTTTTCTTTCTTTCTTTTTTGAGGTCCTACAGATGGTCTTGTTACAATGTTTAACAGCAGTGGAGCTTTTTTGCATTCATCTTTGCCTTTGTGTCATTGTGAAGGTCAAAATCTGTCAGGCTGCAGCCCGTGTACTCTTAATAAGGCTTTCTTTTGCTTCTTTCACCTGCAGGCACAGCGCATAATTCCTCATGAGTGTCTTCTGTCACAAAGAAATACCAGGACTCAAAAGTACTTGAAACGAGGGGTTTGGTGGCTTAGTGGATAAAACCCCTGACCCTTTACCTCAGAGAACATGGCTTAAATTCAGACTTTCAATGTAAGTGAAAAGAGATTTATGGAGTTACCGATATTGCCTGTGCAGAATGTTCTAGAGTAAGACACAAAACAACTATAACAAAAAATCTGAAGACTAAATTAACTTGAAACATCACTCATCTCTGTGGCACATAGCTTTGAAATTTAAAATTAGGGTTGCTTTGTAATCCTGCATTATTTATTATTAACTCTGCTTTTCAGAGTCTTCATCTCTGATCCCTTGCTAATTTCTTTAGTCTCACTAAAAAATATGAGAATGGTAATTAAAACTAAGGTCTCTATGTACTTTAAAAAGGAAACCATCATATCAAAGACCAGTATTTTTCAAGTGTACCACTTTTAGAGTGCTATCCTTTATCCAAGGTGAAGAGAAGAGGTGTATTTCTCACAGGAACTGGACATCTGCCAACAAATATGTAAAAGTTTTCCTGTGAGAGAAGCGTTGTCTATAATTGATTTCTTTGGTGGTGTCTGGGTTTTCTCAATTTCATCTAGGCTTTGCACATGCCCTGATAGAGATGAAAAATAATTATATTAGAGTACAATGCATAGTGCAACCTCTTCAGCTCTGTGTGAGAGAATTTATGTATTAGCATTTGCAGATCCTGAACATAATACAGCAAAGATGACATTTGCATATGCAATCTGTAGTGGAGCCTTGAAAATAGGTCAGTCCTCTCTTTACATGAGAATGATAACAAAGAAACCTGGTGTGATGTTGAAAGGTAGGTTAAAATGGTGATGTCATGTGCTGTATTTAAACACAAGTATTAATCATACTTTTTTTCTTATGACTATATTAACACTATCATAGTAATGTTGAATGTTGGCTACAAATTAAATAAATACATTCAACTATTGAATAATTGGTGTAAATTTTTATGACATATATTTGTGTGAAAAATTTTTAAAAATAACGTTTTCACAGAGCTTGGAATCACCTTCATGAGATTAAGCAAAATATTTTTGTCTTTTACTTTCTCATTTAAAGCTACCTTTTCATCAAAGTGCAAGACATAGGCAGGGAGGTAGAACTATACATTTTACCTACCTTTCTTTTTGAGGAAGAAATATTGTACTTATCCATAAAATATTTAACTGAAACCCAAGAACTTGGTTAAGAGGGAAATAAAAAAAGTAGAAAATGTTTTTAATAGGCAGTGTTGTAAGAAACTGTTGCCATAGGTTAATAAGTTAATAATATTGAAAAGTGTATTTCAAGTTGAAAGAACATGTTCACTGAAGAAGCCGCTCAGGTAAGCTGAAGGTTATTTGAAGAAAATCATCCCAAGTTAGAAATCTCTTATAATCAGTTCTACATCTGTCTATTAAAAGCAACCAACATCATCCTTTGAACTGCTCACTCTTTTTGCAGTTGTGTACAAAATGTTTTCATGTGTGTTTCATAGTGAGCCAGAGGACCTGGTTTACACTTGCTGAAAGATGTGAATTCTATGTTGTTGCATTGCTACATGAAACAACCTTGGTAGAAGATTTAACAACATGGAGATTGTAAAAAAAACTAAACTTTAATTCAACTCCTCTACTTTCTTATTTATTTATTTTAGTATTTATTTATTTGGTTGTATTGGGTCTTATTTGTCACATGCAGGATCTTTCATTGTGGTGCGTGGGCTACAAGTATGGGTTTTCCTGGTGGCTCACATGGTAAAGAATCTGCCTGCAATTGAGGAGACCTGGATTTCATCCATGGGTCAGGAAGATCTCCTGGGGAAGGGAATGGTTACCCACCCACTCCAGTCTTCTTGCCTGGAGAATTCCCTGGACAGAGGAGCTGCTGGATTACAGTCCGTGGGGTCACAGTGAGTCAGACACAACTGAACAAATGACACTTCAGCTTCAACTTTCAGCTCCGTCCAAGTCGAGAGGCCAGAGAACCAGTAGAGGTGATGATATAAGTTCTAGGTTGAAAGTAGGAGAAGATCAGTATCTTAGCTCAAGCAATGAGGCAGGAAGAGTCCCCTCTTACTATCCATTTGTTCTATTCAGGCACTCAGTTGGTTGACTGAGACCCATCCATACTAAAGAGCGCAATCTGATTTACTCAGTCTGCCTGTTCAGATGTGAATCTCATCTAGAAACAACCCCATAGACACACCCAGAATTATGTTTAACACAGTGTCTGAGCATCCAATAGCTCCATCAAATTGACACAACAAATTAAGTATCAAGAGGATTTATAAAAATGCTTCCCTCACAAATCTGATTTAGTAATTATAAACTGATTTTCACTATGAAGTAAAGAATGGTTGTCCATTGGGTCACATTCCTTTTTCTTAGAGATCTATATGTTCTTTCCCCATGATTTAGCTTAAACCCAAACTCAGTTAAAATACTATGTGTTTTTATTTATTGGTATATATTAGTGCACATGGTCTTTCTTCTTTTAAGAATAAACTTTAATATCACAACCTCTTTAAAGATTCAATGGAAAAAACCCAACAAATCAAAATAATTTATTGCAAATAGAGGAAAAGTGGGATTAAAAATAGTTTCATGAAATTGGTAATGTATTATTGTATAGCTAACCTCTTTTCTGATACCTTTTTTTAATCCACATGACTGTTGAAAATGATTTAAAATGTTATAATTTTCTAAACTTTCATTATATACTAGTTATTATATCTGTCTGGATATCAGCTGCATAAGCACAACTAATCTCAGCTTCTACTATGTTCTTATAGGTCTTCTTAGTAAAATTTTCATGTTGAAAAACAATTGATTGCTTTTTCATTTAAAGTCATTGTTTCCAAGTGAACTTCATGCCATATTTTCCAATATATATCTTATATCAAGTAGAATACTGAGAACTAGAAAGCTCTTACTTGACATTTGAAGAAAGAAGCAAAATGAATGAGTTTTTAAATCTGAAAAAAAAAATTAAGTTAATTCAGTAGTGTTCATATTCTTTTCAAAATAGCACTATCCTTTATCAATTAATAAGTAGCATATTTCTGAGACAGGAGGGAAGGGGTCAGGGCACAAACCTAAAAAATGACACAGGCTTTGAGAGAAACAGGACATGAAAAAAAGGGGTTGGAACCAAATAGGCCCAATGCTGTGTACCTTCCAATTGGAATATAACATTTGCCTTTCAATGCTATGTACCAATGTTATTATTATTATTATTATTTTAATTGGAGGCTAATTACCTTATAATATTGTAGTCGTTTTTGCCATACATTGACATGAATCAGCCAGGGGTGTACATGTGTCCCCTGTCCTGAACCTCCCTCCCCATCCCATCCCTCAGGGTCATCCCAGTGCACCGGCTCTGAATGCTCTGTCTCATGCATTGAACCTAGATTGGTGATCTGTTTCACATATGGTAATATACATGCTTCAATGCTAGTCTCTCAAATCACCCTACCCTCACCTTCTCCCACAGAGTCCAAAAGTCTGTTCTGTATATCTGTGTCTCATTTGCTGTCTAGCACATAGGGTCATTGGAGAAGGCAATGGCAACCTCTTCCAGTACTCTTGCCTGGAAAATCCCATGGATGGAGGAGCCTGGTAGGCTGCAGTCCATGGGGCCACAAAGAGTGGGTGGGACAAGACTGAGTGACTTCACTTTCACTTTTCACTTTCATGCGTTGGAGAAGGAAATGACAACCCACTCCAGTGCTCTTGCCTGGAGAATCCCAGGGATGACGGAGCCTGGTGGGCTGCCATCTACGGGGTTGCACAGAGTTGGACATGACTGAAGCAACTTAGCAGCAGCATATAGGGTCATCATTATCATCTTACTAAATTCCATATATGCATTAATATACAGTATTGGCGTTTTACTTTCTGACTTACTTCACTCTGTATAATAGGCTCCCATTTCATCCACCTAATTAGAATGAATTTAAATGCATTCTTTTTAACAGCTGAGTAGTATTCCATTCTGTATATGTACCACAGCTTTCTTATCCATTTATCTGCTGATGGACATCTAGGTTGCTTCCATGTTCTGGCTATTGTAAACAGTGCTGCACTGAACATTGTGGTACACATCCTCTTTCAGTTCTGGTTTCTTCAGTGTGTATGCCCAGCAGTGAGAGTGCTGGGTCATATGGCAGTTCTATTTTCAGTTTTTTTAAGGAATCTCCACACTCTTCTCCACAGTGGCTGTACTAGTTTGCATTCCCACCAGCAGTGTAATAGGGTTCCCGTTTCTCTGCACCCTCTCCAGCATTTATTGTTTGCAGACTTTTTAAAAGCAGCCATTCTGACCAGCCTGAGATGGTACCTCATTGTGGTTTTAATTTGCATTTCTCTGATACTGAGTGATGTTGAGCATCTTTTCATGTGTTTGTTAGCCATCTGTATGTCTTCTTTGGAGACCTGTCTGTTTAGTTCTTTGGCCCATTTTTTGATTGGGTCATTTATTTTTCTGAAATTGAGCTTCAGGAGTTGCTTGTATATTTTTGAGATTAATTCTTTGTCAGTTGCTTCATTTGCTATTGTTTTATACATTTTGAAGGCTGTCTTTTCACCTAGCTTTTAGTTTCCTTTGTTGTGCAAAAGCTTTTAAGTTTAATTAGGTCTGTTTTTTGTTTCTTTGTTTGTTTTTTGCTTTTATTTTCATTACTCTGGGAGGTGGGTCATAGAGGATCCTGCTGTGATTTATGTCAGAGAGTGTTTTGCCCATGTTTTCCTCTAGGAGTTTTATAGTTTCTGTTCTTACATTTAGATCTTTAATCCATCTTGAGTTTATTTTTGTGTATGGTGTTAGAAAGTGTTCTAGTTACATTCTTTTACAAGTGGGTGACCAGTTTTCCCAGCACCACTCATTAAAGAGATTGTCTTTCTTCATTGTATATTCTTGTCTCCTTTGTCAAAGATAAGGTGTCCATAGGTGTGTGGATTTATTTCTGGGCTTTCTCTTTTGTTCCATTGATCTATATTTCTGTCTTTGGGCCAGTACCATACTGTCTTGATTACTGTAGCTTTGTAGTATATCTGAAGTCAGGTAGGTTGATTCCTCCAGTTCCATCCTTCTTTCTCATGATTGCTTTGGCTATTCGAAGTTTTTTTTATATTTTCATACAAATTGTGAAATTATTTGTTCTAGTTCTGTGAAGAATACCATTGGTAGCTTGATAGGGATTACATTAACTCTATAGATTGCTTTGGGCAGTATACTCATTTTCACTATATTGTTTCTTCCGATCCATGAACATGGTATATTTTGTCATCTTTTGTGTTATCTTTGATATCTTTCATCAGTGTTTTATAGTTTTCTACATATAGATTTTTTTGTTTCTTTAGGTAGATTTATTCCTAAGTATTTTGTTCTTTTCACTGCAATGGTGAATGGAATTGTTTCCTAAATTTCTCTTTCTGTTTTCTCATTGTTAGTGTATAGGAGTGCAAAGGATTTCTGTGTATTAATTTTATATCCTGCAACTTTACTATAGTCATTGATTAGCTCTAGTAATTTTCTGGTGTTGTCTTTAGGGTTTTCTATATAGAGGATCATGTTTTCTGCAAGCAGTGAGAGTTTACTTCTTTTCCAATCTGAATTCCTTTTATTTCTTTTTCTTCTCTCCTTTCAAAACTATGTTGAATAACAGTGGTGAGAGTAGGCACCCTTGTCTTGTTTCTGACTTTAGGGAAAATGCTTTCAATTTTTCACCGTTGAGGATAATGTTTGCTGTGGGTTTAACAAATATGGATTTTATTTTTGAGGTATGTTCGTCCTATGCCTGCTTTCTTGAAGATTTTTATCATAAATGGATGTTGAATTTTGTCAAAGACTTTCTCTGCATCAATTGAGATAATCATATGGTTTTTATCTTTCAATTTGTTAATATGGTGTATCACATTGATTGATCTGCAAATATTGAAGAATCCTTTCATCCCTGGGATAAAGCCCACTTGGTCATGATGGTTGATCTTTTTAATATGTTGTTGGATTCTTTACTAGAATATTGTTGAGCATTTTTGCATCTATGTTCATCAGTGATATTGGCCTGATGATTTCTTTTTGTGTGGCATCTTTGGTTTTGGTATTAGGGTGATGGTGGCTTCATAGAATGAGTTTGGCAGTTTACATTCCTCTGCAATTTTTTTGGAAGAGTTTGAGTAGGATAGGTGTTAGCTCTTCTCTAAATTTTTGGTATAATTCACCTGTGAAGCCATCTGCTCCTGGGCTTTTGTTTGTTGGAAGATTTTTTATTACAGTTTCAATCTCCATGCTTGTGATGGGTCTGTTAAGATTTTCTATTTCTTCCTGTTTCAGTTTTGGAAGGTTATACTTTTCTAAGAATTCATCCATTTCTTCCAAGTTGTCCATTTTATTGTCATATAGATGCTGATAGTAGTCTCTTATGATCCTTTATATTTCTGTGTTGGCTGTCGTGATTTCTCCATTTTCATTTCTAATTTTGTTGAATTGATTCTTCTCCTTTTGTTTCTTCCTGAGTCTGGCCAATGAGTCTGGCTTTATTAATCTTCTCAAAGAACCAGCTTTTAGCTTTGTTGATTTTTGCTATAGTCTCCTTTGTTTATTTTTCATTTATTTCCTGCACTAATTTTTATGATCTCTTTCCTTCCACTAACCCTGGAGTTCTCCATTTCTCCTTTCTCTAGTTGCTTTAGATGTAGGGTTAGGTTATTTATTTGATTTTTCTCTTGTTCTGGAGGTAAGCTTGTATTGCTATAAACCTTGCCCTTAACACTGCTTTTACTGAATCCCATAGGTTTTGGGTTGTTGCATTTTCAATTTCATTTGTTTCTATGAATATTTTGATTTCTTTTTTTTATATTTCTCCTGCGATTCATTGGTTATTCAGAAGCATGTTGTTTAGCCTCCATATGTTTGTATTTTTGATAGCTTTTTTTTTCTTATATTTGACATCTAACCTTACCGCATTGTGATCAGAAAAGATGCTTGAAATGATTTCAGGTTTTTTTTTTTTTTAATTTACCAAGGCTAGATTTATGGCACAGGATGTGATCTATTCTGGAGAATGTTTCCTGTGAACTTGAGAAAAAGGTGAAATTCATTGTTTTGGGGTGAAATGTTCTATAGATATCAATTAGGTCTAACTGGTCCATTGTATCACTTGAAGTTTGGGTTTCTGTTCTAATTTTCTGTTTGAACTATCCATAGATGTGACTGGGGTATTAAAGTCTCCCACTATTATTGTGTTATTGTTATTTTCCCCTTTCATACTTGTTAGCATTTGCCTTACATATTGTGGTGCTCCTATGTTGGGTGCAGATATATTTATAATTGTTATATCTTCTTCTTGGATTGATCCTTTGATCATTATGTAGTTTCCTTCTTTGTCTCTTGTCATGGCCTTTATTTCAAAGTCTATTTTATCTGATATGAATATTGCTACTTCTGCTTTCTTTTGGTCTACTTTTGCATGAAATTTCTTTTTCCAGCCCTTCACTTTCAGTCTGCATGTGTCCCTTGTTTTGAGGTGGGTTTCTTATAGACAGCATATATAAGGGTCTTGTTTTTGTATCCATTCAGTGAGTCTTTGTCTTTTGGTTGGGACATTTAGCCCATTTACATTTAAGGTAATTATTAATAAGTATGATCCTGTTGCCATTTACTTTGTTGTTTTGGGTTTAACTTTATACACCTTTTCTGTGTTTCCTGTCTAGACAAGATCCTTTAGCATTTGTTGAATGCTAAACTTTGGGGGTGCTGAATTCTCCCAGCTTTTGCCTGTCTGTAAAGCTTTTGATTTCTCCTTCATATTTGAAAGAGATCCTTGCTGGGTATAGTAATCTGGGTTGTATGTTTTTCTCTTTCATCACTTTATGTCCTGCCATTCCCTTCTGGCCTGAAGAGTTTCTATTGAAAGATCAGCTGTTATCCTTATGGGAATTCCCTTGTGTATTATTTGTTGTTTTTCACTTGTTGCTTTTAATATTCACTGTTTGTGTTTGATCTTCATTAATTGATTAATATGTGTCTTGGGGTGTTTTTGCCTTGGGCTTATCCTGTTAGGGACTCTCTGGGTTTCTTGGACTTGGGTGTCTATTTCCTTCCCTGTTTTAGGGAAATTTTCAACTATTATCTCCTCAAGTATTTTCTCATGGTCTTTCTTTTTGTCTTCTTGGACGCCTATGATTTGAATGTTGGTGTGTTTAACATTTTCCCAAAGGTCTGAGGTTGTCCTCATTTCTTTTAATTCTTTTTTCCTTTCTGCCTCATTTCTTTCCACCATTCTATCTTCCACTGCACTTATCCTATTTTCTGCTACTTATTCTACTGTTGGTCCCCTTCAGAGTGTTTTTGATCTCAGTTATTGCATTATTCATTATTGATTGACTCTTTTTTATTTATTCTAGATCCTTATTAAACATTTGTTGCATCTTCTCTATCCTCATTTCTAGTCTATTTATCTATAACTCCATTTTGTTTTCAAGATTTTGGATCGTCTTTACTATTATTATTTTGAATTATTTTTCAGGTAGGTTCCCTAATTCCTCTTTTGTTTGATGTGCTGGGCATTTATCATGTTCCTTTCCCTGCTGAATATTTCTCTGCCATTTCATTTAGCTTAGATTGCTGTGTTTGGGGTGGCCTTTCTCTATTTTGGCAGTTTGTGGCTCCTTTTTAATGTGGAGCTTGCTCCCCGTGTTTGTGGTTGGATTAGTGGCTTGTCAAGGTTTCCTGGTTGGGGAAGCTTGTGTCTGTGTTCTGGTGGGTGGAACTGGACTTCTCTCTGGAGTGCAATGAAGTGTCCAGTAGTGAGTTTTGGGGTGTCCAGGTATTTGGTGTGACTTTGGGCACACTGTATTTTAATGATCAGGGCTGTGTTCCTGCATTGCTGGAGAATTAGCATGGTATGTCTTGCTCTGGAACTTGTTGGCTCTTGGGTGGAGCTTGATTTCAGTGTAGGTAAGGAGGCTCTTGGATGAGCTCTTTATGATTAATGTTCTCCAGAGTCAGGAGTTTCCTGGTGTTCTCAAGTTTTGGATTTAAGCCTCCTGCCTCTGGCTTTCAGTCTGATACTTACAGTAGCCTCAAGAGTTCTCCACCCATTCAGCACCAATGATAAAATCTCTAGATTAATGGTAAAAAGATTATCTACAGTGAGGGACATCCAAAGAGGTTGACAAAGTTACATGGAGATGAGAAGAGGGAGGAGGGAGATAGAGGTGACCATGAGCACAAGAAGGGGAGTCAAAAGGGGAGAGCACTTTCTAGCCAGTAATCAATTCACTGTGTGCTCTACACAGTCTGGAACACCCAGAGAGGTTCATCAAGTTACATAGAGAAGGGAAGAGGGAGAAGGGGGAACGAGGGGATGAGGAGGAGAAGAGGGGGAGCCAAAAGGGGACAGACCGATGTAGCCAGTAATCAGTTCCCTAAGTGTTCTCCACAGCCCAGAACACCCAGAGAGATTCACAGAACTAGAGAAAAGAAGGGGGAGGGAGAGGATAGAAAAGCGAGAGTCAAAAGGATAGAGAGCAGTCAAGCCAGTAATCACACCCCTAAGCAAAAATGGGTACTGAAGATTAGATTCTTAAAGGTAAAAAATTGATAAGTCCCAAAAATCAAAGATTACAAATCTAGAGTAGGTATTAGACTCTCAAAAATACAACATTTAAAATACCAAAAAAAAAATTAGTCATAAAAATTATAAAATATATATATATGAATTTGCTTTAAAAATAGTGTCCTTTTTTTTGCAAGGCAATAGTAGGTTATCAAAATAAAAATTAAAGGGCTAATAAAAAACTTGAACATTTGAACATTAAAAATGTTCATAAAAAATGATAATAGTAAAAATATGTCTAGGAATTTCTCTGGAGCTGTTGAGGGCAGTGTGGGGTCAGTTCAGTTCCAGATAGTTCCTTGTTCCAGCTTATACTTCTTCTCAAGGTCTAAAGGCCCCTTCCAATGCTTAGTCAGTGTTAATGACAGGGCTTTAATCTGTTGCACCTGTCACTTCCAGAGCGGTTCCCTCTTCTTTGTTTATTTTGGTTTCCTCTGTTTGCAAGGCTCTTCAGTGTCTAATTTCCACCCTGACACAAGAGGGTGAAGGTGGTCACTTGTTTAGGTTCACTTGTGTTGTGGGGAAGGAGGGACACTTCAAACAAATACTACTGACATGTGTGGGGAGTGCTCGCAGTGTATGGACCACACTGGGTCGTCCCAGCTCACAGGGGCGTGTGCTTTCCTGGTCTACACTGCTCAGGTTCCAAGTTGCTCTGTAGGGGTACTGTGCAAAGTGGGTCCTGGGTTTCATGCACTTCCCAGGTCTCAGCTGTCAGCTTCAGTTTCTCAGGTTCTCCACAAAGGTACAAACTTGGTTGGGCCTGCGTTTTGTGCCCTTCCCAGGTCCAAGAAGCTCAGGTGACCAGGTGCTTGGCAAGGGCACTGTTCCATGTGGACTATGTGTCTTCATCTCCTCCCTGGTCCTAGTTGTTCGGTTTCCTGGGTGTGTGCCATCTCAGGTGTGACATGTGTCTCCTCTGGGGAGCTGATCTCAGGCTGCGACCCTCCTGGAAGATGTCAATTGTCCAGGATCCCAGGAAGACGTGGTTACCAGCTGGGTGCCTGCTCACAGTTTGGTGGAGGATCCCGACTCGGGCTGAGATTGCCCCTTGCTTCTGGCTTTGGCTGTCTCCTGCCTGCCTCTCTGCCTCCAGTGGTGGGAGGGGCAGGTCTGCAGCCAGCTAGCTCTTCTTTGGTAATCACTCAATCTTTTGCTCTGTGAGCAGGCAGGCTGTGCCTTAGGTTAGAACATTTCCTGGGAAAGTTCTCTCTGTCTCTCTCTTTTTTTCCTCTCTCTGGCTATCCCACAGTTTGGGTTGCTATCTCACGTTAGCTCCCTCAGATTGTCTTCAGGGCATTCGGGCCCAGTCCTTACCCTAAGCAATGCAGCCTGTGCCTCACTGTCCAGTCCTGCTCACTGGGGGTGATGCAAGGGTCTGGGCTACTTTTCCACTGAGAGTTGCAGTTAGGTGCATATTCTGTGGGGGTTTTTATTTGTTTTCCTCCTGGTTATGTTGCCCTCTGAGAGTCCAAGACTCCCCACAGACCCTCTGGTGAGAGGGTTTCCTGCTGTTTGGAAATTTCTTCTTGACCCCCTCCCTAGAATGGATCTCTGTCGGTAACTCTTTTGTCTCTCTTTTTGTCTTTTATATTTTGTCCTACCTCCTTTCAACGAGAATGGGCTGCCTTTCTGGGTGCCTGGTGTCCTCTACCAGCGTTCAGTTGTTTTGTGGAATTTTCTCAACTTTCAAAGGATCTTTTGATGAATTTGTGGGGGAGAAAATGGTCTTCCCATCCTATTCCTCCACCATCTTAGGACCGCTTCCCCTGTACCGTTGTTTTTTTTTTTTTTTTTTTACATTATTGCACTCTCTCTCAGTCTCTCTTCCTCTCTCTCTCTATTTGTGTTTTTTTTTTTTTTTTTTTTTTTGGTAACATCAGACTGAATCCCAAATATTTACTCTTCCCTAAACATTTACTTGCAGATTCCCATATGCTTCTTGGATGGGTGTTAAGATGCACTACCTAGGTTCTCCTTTCAGGATCAAGGTACTCCTTCCAGCTACTGAAAGTGTCCTTGCTGCTAATGACTATCAAGAACTATGATGGATCTAAGATTTTACTCTACTTGCAAGCTACTAAGTTAGCCTATTGAAGTATCGTGCATACTATTAGAAGATAAAAAAAACTCCTGATTCAGATACAGAGGATACTTTGTTACTCAATGCAATTGTAGTAATCAGCATATCAGCACCATTTCCCAAAACAGAGCATAAAGAGAAAATGATGATGTGTACGTGTTAAGCAGCATAATACAAAGGGGTCCTTAACAAAGTGAAGTTTATCTTTTCTAATACACTGTAACATGCCTGGCCTTGGTTCTAGATAGAGACATTATCTTCTACTGGACAGTAAGCATTATTTTACTCCAGAGGGACATACTATTTCAATCTTCCAAGGGTTCACTTTCAGAAACACCTGCAAAGATAGTCAGGAACAAAGAAGAATTAGTGTGTTATTCTCCAATGTATCAGTCACATTCAGTCACTCAATCATGTCCAACTCTTTGCCACTCCATGGACTGTAGCCCACCAGGCTCCTTTGTCCGTAGGATTTCCCAGCAAGAATACTGGAGTAGGTTGCCATTTCCTCCTCCAGGGAATCTTCCCTATCCAGGGATCAAACCCATGACTCCTGTGTCTCCTACATTGGCAGGTGGGTTCTTTACCACTGAGCCACTTGGACAGCCTCATCAACTATACAGAAACATCAGAGACCAAAAGAATGTGACATTGCACATGGAGGAAAACAGCTGCCTCACCCACTCTTACACTCCTCACCTCAGGCAGCCAGTATTCAAAGTGTGGTGATATCAGAATTCAGAGACACAGCTCTGACTCTCTTACTCCAATTGGTGCAATTCTGCAGTGACCCCCAAGAGAGTTTTATGAACCCTCAGTTGCAACTATAGCAATTTAGTCATTGTCTCTTCCTAATTCCTGTTCCATCAATCCCCTACACTACCCACCCGCCCCAACAGAGAGTGCTCCCCCTAGTAACTTCCTGCATACAAATCTCCATTTTAAAATGTTTCCTACCTAAGACAGTTTCTCACTTTGCAGCCAATGAACTATTTCCTTTTGTACTCATATAGAAACATGACTCTCAGAATCATAGTTGGAAGAGTGATGAGCCTTCAACTTCCCCAGAACTGATGTCTGAACCTGAATTAGTTCAGAAAATATTTTTATTTTGTTTTAAAAGTAATTTTTTGTTTGGTAGTTACAGAAATATTCCATATACCTACCTTGTTTCCAAATATGCATAACCTTCCTTAACTGTTAATGTTCCCCACTAGAGTGATTTTTGTTACAATTAATGAACCTATATTGAAACACCAATATCATCCAAAGATCACAGATTAAATTAGGTTCTGCTCTTAATGTTGTACATTCAGTGGGTTTGGACAAATTTGTAATGGTATATATCCCTTATTATTGTATCATACAGAGCATTTCCATTTCCTTAAAATTCCTTGTTCTCCATTAATTCATCCTTTCCTTCCCCACCTCTGGCAACCATAAGTTTAGTGTGTCCATAATTTTGCTTTTTACTGAATGAGATATAGTTGAAATCATACAGTATGTAATCTTTTTAGATTGGTTTATTTTACTTAGTAATATGAGCTTGAGTGGTTTTTCATAGTTTAAGTTCATTTCTTTTTAGAGCTGAATAATATTCCATTGTCTGGATGTATTATAATTTGCATTATATGCTTCATAGCTGTAGTACAGTTCTTGAATATCCTTTTATTTAAGGTTGTTAAAATGACATTTATTTTTTAAAAGTTAACATGTGCATAATAAGAAGCCACAACAAGCAAACAAAGTATTTCATAATAACTAGCAGTTTACCATTTGATGTGCCCTTCGAGGTCTCATTTGACTATCTTTTTGTGTATGTGTATATGTTGTAGTCTTTATTGTCCTTTTACTCCAATGTCGGAGGTTTCTATGCTATATACTCAAGTTCTGAAATTGAAAAAAAGCTTTTAAAAAATCTCCTTTGAAGGCTGTAATAAAATGGAGGAAACATTGGGACTAGCCGATCACCACCACTTTTCCTCCCTTACCAAATATTTTCCTCCTTACTTAAGAAGATATTCTTGAAAAGAAAAAAAGAAGTAAAACAAACAAATAAATAAACATTTTAAAGAAGATATTCTTAAAATATGAATCATGAGTTTCTGTAAAATAAATACATTTTAATTCTTACAGAGAGAAGCATAAATGTTATATTAGTATGAGGAAGAATTTTTAAAACTTTTAT
The DNA here is from genome assembly GCF_023699985.2 of Odocoileus virginianus. Taxonomy (NCBI): domain Eukaryota; kingdom Metazoa; phylum Chordata; class Mammalia; order Artiodactyla; family Cervidae; genus Odocoileus; species Odocoileus virginianus. Next base: position 23,446,926 of record NC_069698.1, read on the forward strand.
TCTCAATAATATTTGTAATATTAAATTCCAAAGCATTTCATAGGAAAATCACACCCAATGTAATTATGTGATTACTCTAAGACATAGATGATTAACTTTTGTTTAGTTTACCTGTATACTTAGCATAATTCATTTTATAAGATGTTAGTCTAAAATAACTTTAAGTTCTTATATGTGTGTGTGAAATATACTAGACAGGATTGAGTTAAACATTTTTAAGCACTACATTTAATAATTAAATGCTTAAAAATATTTTATTCAAGCCTGTCTAATTGTAAGCTGCTTCTGAATTTTCATTAAACACAAAAAAGCACAAAAGATTTACAGTTTTAAATTGATTTTGACTGATAGAAATATGTGATGTACTTATGAAAAGTGAAGGTTTTATCTCAGTAGAGTGGCTACAAGAAAAAAAATAATGAGATAAAGTGCAGAAATTTTCCAACTCTACAGAAATTTATAGCATGTCATGTTTATCAGGTAAGAGCATATTGGAACTACCGTATTTCAATGAAATCACACCCTGTATTTCATCATCAAAGGAAAATCCAAGGAGTAGGAAGTTACTAGTAAAACTGTTTATATTTAATAACTTTACAGATAGTATAGGACACATTTCTAACTTTAAAAATATTTTGGCTGATATTGCCAAAAATCACTGTCTCCATGGTAATAGTCACTTTAAAAAATGATTTAAAATAATAATAGCAGAAGAGGATGCAACCCTCCAACATGTAAAATATAAATTGCATAAAATCTTCTGCAGATTTATTGAGGAAAAAGTTTACAGATAAAAACACCTTTCTAAAATTAGACCTAACAGAATCCTGAACATTTCAAATTCAGTTTAATCAAATATATGACAAATTTAATACCTGATGTTGAGGAGCATGTTATTGATTAGATATATGTTAAATTATCTTCAACTGTAGGAGGGGCTTTATTCATGAAGTAATTTTCAGATGAAATTCTTCATATTGCTACACTCAACCTCCAGAGTAGAAGTTGTATTTCATTTACTTAAAAGAAAGCGCAGTGTTGTCCCCTGGAAAATTGCAAATTATGTACTGAGGAGATGTCATGATAAGTGTAGAAGAAAGTATTGGTTTAGTTTAAATTTGGGTTCTCATTGTTTCCATTTTATTGAAAAAATTGAGGAAAGCTTGCTTGGATAGGTAATCAGGAGGAGCACCATTCAGGAATTACATTCAAATGGGGTCAGGTTCTACCTACTTGGTGTTTTGTGCACCCTTGTCCATGGAAAGAAGTTTTAGGCTTGGGTGACAGTGGAGATGGAAAGTCCCACCAGAGACTTCCTCTAGTTAAGTGTCAGGTAAAACTCTTAAGTACTTGTTTCCCATACTGTGTTGAATCTCTGGGAGCCTTGAACATTTGCATATTGCACAGTAGGAATGAATCAGAATAAAAAAAATAATCCAGCAATAATAGTACAAAATATTAAACAGAATTTCTGTCATTTCATAAATCAAAATCAGAATGATGTATAATAATGAACAATTGATCCCAAGAATTATGCAGTTGGCTTCATTTGTTTGTATTTTTTATTAAACACAAATGCCCAATTTTTGATGTTTTAGTTTATCGCTACTTCATTAAAGTCCATTAACTACCATTAGGTAAACTCCTTTTTAAAGCATCTGTTTGTAATATTTCTATGAAAGTTAAATTTGTTCACACTTCATATAACTTTTTATTTATTCAGATTTTATTTTCATAGCTAGATTTTAGGATATTTATGAGAAAATTTATAGTTTCTATTTATTAGGAACTGACATTATTTGGGATATAATAGATGATTAGTAAATATCTGTTGGATCATTTATTTGGGTTTTATCCTATATGCTGTATACTTTTCTAAAATGAATAACTACTGAGGTAGTGTAAGTCTAGAATTTACTAATATAAGTTTAAAAATAATGTTTCTTAAAAAATGCATATAGTGCAGTAGTATTTCAAAAACATATGCTGCTGCTGCTGCTGCTAAGTCGCTTCAGTTGTGTCCGACTCTGTGCGACCCCATAGATGGCAGCCCGCCAGGCTCCCCCGTCCCTGGGATTCTCCAGGCAAGTACACTGGAGTGGGTTGCCATTTCCTTCTCCAATGCATGAAAGTGAAAAGTGAAAATGAAGTCACTCAGTCGTGTCTGACTCGTAGCAACCCCATGGACTGCAGCCTACCAGGCTCCTCTGTCCATGGGATTTTCCAGGCAAGAGTACTGGAGTGGGGTGCCATTGCCTTCTCCATCAATAACATATACTATATAATAAACTTTCAAGTTTGGGGGTCATTTAATAATATTAAATACTAAAATACTTAACAAAAAATGTTTTTGTAAAAAATCTGTGGGACAAAATATGTTTGATGTAAGACAAAAATTTATATTACTGCTGATGTCATATTTTTAGCGTCAGAATGACTTTAGACACAGATTTTCTATTGAAAATGAGAGATAAGTTAAACCACAATTTCACAAAACTTATTTAAATAACAATATTAATTTATTTTTTGAAATTATTGTTGCTAAACTAATTATTAAAGAAAACAATTTAGGTTATACAAGCAAACTAATATGTCACAAAGGTGACAGTGTCCTTTGGGAGAACTGCAAAATGGGGCAGAAAGCAGGAAGTATTTTTTAGGATAAAGAATAAATACCAAGGAAGAGAAAAATATGAAATATTTGATTGGCTGAGGCCACATTGTCAATCTTATTGGCCATGAAAAAGGAAAAGGAAATAAATATAGGGTCCAGAGATGGCTTGTGGTTTGGGAATTAGCTGAATGGATATACTGCATTTCTGCTCAAGTAGAGCATTTAAGTGAAGAAAGTGAAAGTGCAGAGCATTTATATGGACAGGAAAGTTATCTAAATTTGCTGACATGTCCCCTGGGTAGCAGGGACTCCATCCTGGGACTAGAAAATATTTCAACACATTTGTAAGGAAAATTTTTCATTATGTACTTATTACATATTTTTTAAAGTATTGTAAAAATATATTTCTAAAGTGAAACTGATATAGGTAAAGTTAGGCAATGCATTGCTGTGACAAACATGGAAACATGTTTAGTCATATAGTATAAGATATAGTGAAGAAGGAAATGGCAACCCACTCCAGTATTCTTGCTGGGAGAACCCTGTGGACAGAGGAGCTTGGCGGGCTACAGTCTGTGGAGTTGCAGTTAAATACAGCTTAGTGACTAACAAAATAAGATGCAACAATAGAACAAAAATAAGCCAGGAATTTTTTAAAACCAAAGAATAGCATTTCATTGATAAAGTAACATTTATCCAAGAGAATATGGGGGGGAGAAATCACTCAGACTGTAAGATTGGGACTTCCCTGGTGGTCCAATGGCTAAGATGCCACACTCCCAATGCAGGGGTCCCTGGTTTGATCCCTGGTCAGGTAACTAGATGCCACCCACTGCAACTAAGAGTTCACATGCTGCAACTAAAGATTCTGCATGCCACAACTAAAATATTTTTTAAAAGATCCTGCATGCCACAGAAAATTGAAGATCTGGCATGCCACAACTAACTCTTGGCACAGCCAAATAAATAAATATATAAAAATATTATTAGGAATATGTGAGATTGTATCTCTGCCTAATAATGTCTTCCTCAGTCATTAGAATGCCTGCATTAGCTTTGATTTGCTCTTTTCCCCCCTATTTTTATCCTTATTATTTTTAATTTTGCTAAGGCATTTGTATTATCTTTTTACCTACATGTCATCATAGAGTTGAAAACATTTATATATTCATTTTTATTTTAAATTGCATATATAAGCTTTTCTGTAGTCATTCTTAATTATGCCTCATGTAAATTAACATTCTACTACTATAAAGTATAATAATGAAGTTTAGTAGCTATGTTATTGTAAATTTTTTCTGTATATTTTCACAATTTCCCATTTATGTGAATGAAAAAGACATTTTTGTTTAGTTTGTTAAATTAGATAAGTAAAAACACAGAATAAAATGTTAATTCTATTTATCTAGTCTTTTTAAAGTTTTAAGCATTCCCTATATTTTATGATTTCAGTATTTATACTCCATATTGAGACAGAGATGAATGTGGTTTATGGATATTTACCATCTCTTCACACTACCTTTTATATTCCTTCTCTATAACAGGAAAAGTATATTTAAAAAACACACATACACACATTTGTTATATCCCTATGTAGCTATGAGTAAAAGCTAAGTTTTGAAAATAAAAAGCATGCATATGAATTATGAAAAGTGAAAGCGATGTAGAGGCCATCTTCCCATGGCTGTGAAAGCTGGAATGGTCTAGTTGTGGCTGCCAGTCTCCCTATTAGTGGATATGCTTCCTAGTTATTAGGCAGCTGAGGGTGAGATAAGTGGTTGTAAAAATAATGACAGATGCTTTTTGACCTTTGGAATTCAGCTACATTAGATTTATCTTGAAATTAATAGTCACACATTAGTCCACAGACTAATTCCTTCCAGTCTGTTAATGATATAAGAAGCTTATGATCTGTAGTAAGCACTTTTCTGCCTAAAACAACCAAGACTTATTTCTGTTTCTTTTATTGAACCTCAGCTCTTGCAGACATTGTCTGGCATCATTTGTACCTAAGATACAGTCTCCCGATGATAGAGTCAAGCTTTTTTCTTTAATTATATTCTGAATTATAATTATTTTTTCAAACCAAGATTTATTTCTGTTTGATGTTGAATCACTTTGTCTTTCTGTAATCAAGTTATCCTATATTGACCAAGAGTCTCTAGGGACTTTTGCATTGAAAAATGTGATTGTGTAGTTAGTCAATATTGTAACGGAGAAGGCAATGGCAACCCACTCCAGTACTCTTGCCTGGAAAATCCCATGGACAGAGGAGCCTGGTAGGCTGCAGTCCATGGGGTTTCTAGGAGTCAGACACAACTGAGTGACTTCATTTTCACTTTTCACTTTCATGCATTGGAGAAGGAAATGGCAACCCACTTCAGTATTCTTACCTGGAAAATCCCAGGGACAGGGGAGCCTGGTGGGCTGCTGCCTATGGTGTTGCACAGTCGGACACAACTGAATATTGCAGCAGCAATATCGAAAGAATACTGAAGCTAAAATATCAAATTTTTTCTCCTAGTCATTTCTTCAATTAAGTATGACTTAACGAATCTCTCTCAGTATTGACTTTAAGCTCACATGCAAATAAAATGGTTAATTAAACTTAACAGTCATGGTTCGCTCTAGCATTCATATACAGTCTAGCTTTTGGTTCAAAGATATAAAGCTTAAGGTCAATGAGTTTATGGGTTCAGATAACAGCTGGACAAAGAAAGGAAATCTATTTCTCTCATGTTTTGTTTCTTTTATTGTAAATTTATTCAACTCCAACATTACCCCTTGCAATTTAGTGTGGGTAAATTTTTAAAAATTTGTTATAGAAAATTTTTGCAAGATCATCATCAAATGATGAAATCAATGATAAATGAAAAATAATTGTAAGATATTTAAAAGCAAAAAACATTTAAGAGTTATATATATTGATAATCAAAATATATAAAACTGATAAGAATATATTTGTCAGAAGATTTCATGTTGCTAATGTTGGTATGGGTATAGAATGATGAGGATTAGCATTTAGAGAATCTAGGTAACAGAGATTAAAAATCACTGACTTAGTGAAGAAAGCATAGACATAGCTACATTTGAATTATAGTTTCAGCCCATTTTTAATTAGCTGTTTAATTTTGGGTATGTACTTAATCCTTCTGAATCTTTCTTCTTGTAAAAATAGGTACTGATAAAATCATCTTTCAGCTGTGAAAGTCAAATAAAAATAAATTGGTATATTCTACAAACATTAAAGTCATATTAAGATGATGTGATTTTATCTACTTTGTGATTAATATGTTTTTCAAAACTACTAAGTAAATATTTACTGTTTTCAGAAATTCTACTTTGAGTCTCCTTTAAATAGTGTTCTTTAAATTAAATTTAATTTAAATTCTTGCCAGTCACTTATAATTATTAAATCTATGGTAATATTGCATTTAGTCAGACAGTGAACCATTAATAAAAGAAAACACTTTGTGTCCCATAGAATGTAGATTTGTTAGTTTACTGAAAAGGATTCCAAATGTAAATTGCTGGTTAAGTATTAAGGAGTGTCTCACTTAAAATGATAGATCAAACAGATTTTTCATCTCTCTCTTGAGATACCAATAGGAGTGGTTGAAAAAAGTACGCTCTTGATCTATACTTTTAAATTAGACTTTAACAAAAGATCAGAGGAAACTTAACCACAGAATTGTGTAGGAGTACCCTTCAACAGAAAAGAGAGCAAATATTCAAAGAAGAGATGCCAAAACACTTGCTGTGAGGAGACACCAAGAATATAAAAAAGAATTTGGTCAAAATAAGTGGACAATGAAGGGATGTTTATTAGTTTTCTATTGCTGAAGAACTGATGTTTTTGAATTATGATGCTGGAGAAGACACTTGAGAATCTCCTGGACTGCAATGAGATTAAACCCGTCAATCTTAAAGGAAAGCAAATCTGCATATTCATTGGAAGAACTGATGCTGAAGTTGAAGCTCTGATACCTTCACCACTTGATGTGAAGGGTCAACTCATTGGAAAAGACCCTGGTGCTGGGAAAATTGAAGGCAAAAGGAGAAGGGCGTGGCAGAGGATGAGATGGTTAGATAGCATAACCCAGTCAATAGACATGAATTTGAGCAAACTCTAGAAGATAGTGGAGTACAGGGGAGCCTGGTGTGCTGCAGTCTATGGGTCACAAAGAGTTGGAAATGACTTTGTGACTGAACAACAAGTGGCTTAATATACCACAGGTCTCACTGTTTCTGTGGATCACAAATCAGTTATGACTTAGGGTGGTTCTTTGCTCCAAGAGCAGGCTGCAGGAAACTTGTCAGTTAACTGGGCTGCATTCTCACCTGTGGACTTAGCAAGAGAAGAATCCACCTCCAGAGACATTCAAATAATTGAAAAATTTAGGGTTTTTTTGCAGGCTGTTGACCCAGGTAGGGCCTCAGTTCCTGGGCTCATCCCCCATTTCCTACCATGCAATATCCACCATAAACAGTTCACAAAAGAGCAACTTGTTTCTCAAGGGCCAGTAAGAAGGCAAGAGAGACTTCAGGGTGAGTTTGGTCTAAATTTAATTTTCCTTAACTTTCTTATATTATTTTTGCATGTAATGGGTAATTCTGTATGATGAAGATCTTTCAAAATTTAGTCAGCTAAAATAAAACAACTAATAAAATTATACTTATGTGTTCATTGAATATGTTTTCATAAATCAATATTTTAATTATTTTGTCATAATACTGAAATTTATGTATTTTATATTAAAATCATTAGTAAATACCTGTTAGATAACAATCTTCAGTTAAATATTGTATAGATGTTATTTCATATGTATTATTTTATTTAATTATCCTAGCTACCTTATGATTTAAGGTTGTTTTTTGTCTGTTTTTTTTCCAGTAGACACAATAGAAAACAGGCTCAAGGCACTAATCAAATTACTTCAGACCAAGTTCTTGGTAAGTGAAAGATCTTGGATTTAAACTTACATATTTCTTTCCAAGGATTATTCTTGTAATGACTCTGTGGTGTTCCTCTTTTAATTCTATGAATATTTAAACAACTGTTTTTTTAATCAAATTTCTTTTATTTAATAAATAACTGTGAAGACTCTGTCTACCAGACTTACAATTTCTCTTCAGTTTACTTCAAAAACAGGAACATCAACAAAACATTACTTTAAATTCTGCTCTACTCCACCAAATACTACCTATTAACATACATCTCCATTATTTGTGCCACCACAATTAGGAGAAATCCTGAATTATGGACATATATTTTGTTCAGAGAAACACTGGAGTTATGGGCCTTTTCTTAGTACTCAACACTCTATCAACCCTATTTAGCATATCCAGTGGCTAGACTTTGCTATTTTCTTTTGCCAGAAGCAAAAGCAGAATCAGTTTTTATAAATAGGTATATAAACATCTAAGAAGAGGATAAGAAAAATTTTCTAATGACAGAAGCTCTGGGATTGCACATTTTGACACAACAATATTATGTCCACTTTTAGGTCATCATATATTTTCTTATAGTGATAAATTTTCTTAAAAACCTTGCCTTTTAATTTTTGTTCTAACAGTTTACTCTCTTTGATACATGGAATCAGTTTTATGACATTTGTCAATTTCCATATTTAGTTCAGTTCAATTCAGTCACTCAGTCTTGTCCGATTCTTTGCAACCCCATGAACCGCAGCACACAAGACCTCCCTGTCCATCACCGACTCCCAGAGTTTAGTCAAACTCATGTCCATGGAGTCGGTGATGCCATCCAGCCATCTCATCCTCTGTCAGCCCCTTCTCCTCCTACCTCCAATCCCTCCCAGCATCAGGGTCTTTTCCATTGAGTCAACTCTTCACATCAGGTGGCCAAAGTATTGGAGTTTCAGCTTCAGCGGCAGTCCTTCCAATGAACACCCAGGACTGATTTCCTTTAGGATGGACTGGCTGGATCTCCTTGAAGTCCAAGGGACTCTCAAGAGTCTTCTTTAACAACACGGTTCAAAAGCATCCATTTTTCGGCACTCAGCTTTCTTTATAGTCCAACTCTCACATCCATACATGACCACTGGAAAAACCATAGCCTTGATACACAGAATCAGTTTTATAACATTTGTCAATTTCCATATTTACAATAGTTAACTCAATAGCATATTGATATTGTTTTCCACACCTGTGACTGTTTTTGCTTTGTAAATAAGTTCATTTTTATTATTTTTTTTTTTAGGTTTCACATATAAGCAATATCATATGATATTTGTCTTTCTCTACCTGACTTAACTTCACTCAGCATGACAATCTCTTGGTCCATCAATGTTGGAAGCACAATTCCATGCTACAAATGGAATTATTTCATTCCTTTTTGTGGCTGAGTAATATTTCATTGAATATATGCATGACTTCTTTATCCATTATTATTTTATCCATTTTATCTAGTTAAAATATGTAACTAGTAAGGACCTACTATATAGCACAAGGAACTCTACTCAGTACTCTGTAATGACCTATATGGGGAAAATATATAAGAAAAAGAGTGCATTTATGTATAACTGATTCATTTTGTTGTACACTTGAAACTAACAACATTATAAATCAACTATATACTCCAATAATCTTTTAAAATCCAAAACAATAAAAAAAGTTGATTTGCAATTGTTGCCATTTGCTGAAAATTTGGGGGAAAGTGAGCTTTCTGATACAACATTTTGTAAATAGTTCTCAATTGATGAGTTAAAAAAAGAGAAATGTTAGTAAAACAGAAATATTTATGAAATTAGGAGAGAGACTTTGAGGCAGTCAAGCTTTATTAATTTATGAGGAAACATTGTTTCTACTATTATAGATTTAAAAGAGAAAAAAATTATCTCTTATTCTCCTTTTGAATATATTCTCTTGCATAGAGAAGTCACATATATGCATATAAACATTTATTTTGAATAATTTTATTTACAGAGTGCAGAAATATTTTCCCTGTTCAAACCATTGTTACATTTATTCTAATGAATTGTACATGTTTTTGAAAGAAAAATAATAATCACCTATAATTTTTAAATATGTTGCTTATTATTTAAAATGTGACAGGAACATTGGTCCATGTGATCCACAGAATATTCCTATAGTACTCACAAATATTTGTTCTTTCCCCAGTATCACCTGTATAGGCCCACAGAATTTTCACTCAGTAATAATAATTAGTAAGATAATACTTTCAAAAATATGCTATACTTCAGAAACATTATGAAGTGCTTTATAATCTTTATATGGAAATATATATTTAAATAAAAAATGTAGTTTCTGTGTGTGCCAATTAACATGTAGTCAGAAACAAATATCTGAACCTCAATTTTTTATTGTTGCTGTTGTCTATATTCTATTTCATGTTAGTCCTAAATAAGACATGTTTTTTTACCTTAGACAAATCATTGTTGTTTATATAAAACCACAAGTGTTTTTCTAGTGTGCATGCACATATGAAATATGAATTGCTCACAGTGTAGCTATTTGCAGTGCAAATAGTTATTTACAATTTATGTTTGATCACAGTTCTTTTTATATTGAAGGGGATATTGCAACTGTTTAACATTGCTAGTGTTTGAGTACAAAAGATTTCCTGTATTATTCATTCTAATAATATTCCTAAGCAAGCTGGAAATGTTGGGGAAGATGGAAATTGGCTGATAAATATAATGGTCACTTTAGAAGCATGATCAAATTCATCTTCTTGCTGTCCTAATGAATGTGGAAGCCTGCCCAGTGTGATTGGACTAAAAGGTCAGAGGCTTTGTAAAGTACAGATCTTGCAAGGTCACTAACAGCAACTAGAATACAGATTTAAAGAAAAAAAAAATTCAGAGATGAAATACTGTCTCTGGAATGACTGTAAAGCATGTATTAATATGTATGTTTTGTGTGTCTGTATGTACATACATTTATATGGAAAATAAAAAGTAAACTGTTAATAGAATATCATAATGTCATATTCAAAATTAAGCATGAGCTCCAAGTCTCTATGCATTAGCTTTCATTATGCATAACACAAGAATTATAAATTAGATGGCTATGTAACATGCAGAAATAGTTTGGTTATAATAGGCTCTTAGGTATTACAAAAGCTTGCATTGCCATTATATAAACCATTCCTTTTAATCAAAGTATGCTCAAAGCATATATCCATTAAAAGAGAACAGGAGAAACTCTCTGATCCAAATTATTTTGGTTCCCCCTAGAAAACTACTAGTATTAGACAAACAAATGTGTTAAAGATTCATGGGATATGTTCAGTTATAGAAAATAAAGGATATCATATATATTTCTATTTACTCAGTATATATTTCATTTACTTCTCAAATGAAATTTGACTTATTATTTAATTACTTCTTCATTAATATGTAAGGAAAAAATAATATATTAATTAAAAGAAGGGTGGAATTTGAAAACATGGCTTATTCTAAATTTTATGACTTAGGAAAAAAATCATTTGCTGAGAATTTAGCAAGACATATTAGTGATGCTGTTTTATTTAGTCTTAATTTATCTCTCCAGTACATTAATCCTTTAGGAAGCTTTCATTTTTAATTTCCATGATGCTATTTACACTAAGAAAATGAGTAGGTGTTTAATGAAAAGAAGACAGGTCAGTGTTAAACAGTAATTATTTAATTACTAGAGTAAGTGCACTTGATAGTTGTTTTCTGCAAATATCATTGAATGGAAAGAACATTTTAAATCATGAACAAAACTGGATATACATACTAGAATAATATAAAATAACTTCTATAAGGTAATATTCTAATATTTAATAATTTAAAATGCATAGACAGCATATTCAGAAAATAATTTTGATCCATGAAATCCAATCAATATGTATTCTTTTACATTTCACTAAAAAGTAGTTTGTAAATAAAATGATTATTCAATCCCAATTTTATATTCCAGATCCTTATAACGTGTAACGTTTTCAGTTCAGTCACTCAGTCGTGTCTGACTCTTTGTGACCCCACAGGCCGCAGCATGCCAGGATTCTCTGTCCATCACCAACTCCTGGAGCTTGCTCAAACTGCATATCTCAACGTCTCAGAGCTCAGTCGTGTCTGACCCTGTGACCCCATGGACCTGCCAGGCTCTTCTCTCTGCCTATGGAATATTCCAACCGGAATACCGAAGTAAATTGCCATTTCCTACTCCAGGGGATCTTCCCAATCCAGTAATCAAACCCCGTATCTCTTGTGTCTCCTGCATTGGCAGGCAGATTCTTTTCCCTGTGCCACCTACAACTAAAATAAAAACATGTATCAAGTGAACACCTATATTTAAATAAGGAAAAATTCTTAAATATATAAGCTATGAAAAATAAGACAGCCTCTTGAACTTTAATTTTATTCATTAATGACCGTTTATAACTTACTCTATGCATGAATAACCTTTGCATTCAACATCATTTTTATACATTACTAAAACATCTTCCAAAAGTATTGTATCATAAATTTAAAATTCCATCATCTCCCTCAAATATTTGGCAAAATCGATAAAGATGAATATACATGAGGGGACAACATCACATGCACATCGGCCCTGAAATGATGGGAGGAAGCCAAATTCATGACATCAGTTTTGAAAAACTTCCCCATGGGGGGGGGGGGGGGAAAGTAGATGAAATTTGGTTGAAAAAAGCATCCCATACAGAAATGCCATCCAGAGAAGGCAGGGAGAATATATCCTGGCAAAATTGTCACAAAAACCCTTAATTTGGAGGGATACAATTTAGAAGATAAAGTTGATCCATGTGAAAGAAAGGAGCCCAGTGAAGAGCAGTCATTTTGTCTTGGTGATCAACATCATTATTGGTGCAGAAAAAGCATCTGGACAGCCAATGCAAACACACCAAAAGAAAAGTCTGTGGGTAACAGAGTTCCTCTGACTTAAAATCTTACCTATATTGCAGATTTTACATGCATTTGCAAGGTGGGTGAAATGGGTAGTGTATATAAAAATATGTTATGAAACATTCTGCAAAATAGGATTGAACCTATGGAAAAACTGGTGAAAAAAATAACATACATAAGTATTCAATTTGTTGGTGTGGAGATTTTCTTTTAACATTTCACTCAAAGAATATATTCTAATTTTACATGAAGTCTTGACCATTTTAAAAGGAGAAAACATTCAATTAAATATATAGAGAGAAGTCCAAGTACTTTATTTTATGAATATCCTATAAATCATGTTTTTATTATTTAAATTCAACAGTATATTTAAAGAATAACCTTACATGTCCAGTAAGGGAAAAACCTAATGGCACAAAGATTCCTTTTTAATTAAGAAAGAAAATTAATATAGCATATAAGATTATTACTAGTGGAAATTATAAGGAGGTGGTGCCTCAAATCAACAAACAAAAGGATGGATTAATAAATTATTTAAGAAAAATGACTTATTAAAATGTAAAATGGACTTGGTTAATTTCCTTAACGTAGTATCAAAATATATTCCAAATGGATTGAATATATAATTATCAAAGAATCCTTAAAATATCAAATTAAAGGAGAATATGCATAATATGGGTTTTCCAGGTGGCACAGTGGTAAAGAATCCTTCTGCCAATGAAGAAGACACAAGCGATGCAGGTTTGATCTCTGGGCTAGGAAGATCCCCTGGAGTAGGAAATAGCAACCCACTCTAGCTCTAATATTTCCTGGAAAATGCCATGGACAGAAGAGCCTGGTTGGCTACAGTCCAGGGGGTCGTAAAGAGTCTGACACAAGTTAGCACAGCAGCAGTAGCGGCATGCATAATTTAGGATGGGTGAAATTTTTCTGAGAAAAATAACACAGGTAAAATACTTAAAGGAAATATTGCTCTTTTACTATAATGAAAGTAATAAATTCTGTTGTCAATAAAGGCAATAAAACTTAAATGATAAATTGAGATATGTTGACCTATAGAAATAAGTGTAATTTGATTGTCTTGAATAAATTAAAACTGGACAAAAGTCATAAGTGGACAGTGCAAAACATATAATACAACTGATTGATTTGAAATTCAATGAATCAATCAACTCATTATTTGATTCAAATAATATAATTCATTGTTTTGGTTTCAAAACAATCAAATGGGTATTTGATAGTTCAAATAATTTACATATATTAATTCGTGCATTTTTACCGTGCAAATGAAAAAACCAAAGCACAAGAACTTCAATTCCATGTATTCAGACAATGGGACATTGAAATGGAGAAGAAAATTACAGATTTTGATAAGATATTCCTTCTTCTACTGGCTTAGAGGAAAAAAATATTAAACAGCAGCTATTTTTATAAGATAAATAAGATAGATCTGGACCGGGAATGTCCTGCCGTACAATTCTAGAACATATGTTCACAAATCTCTTCTCCTTATCTCTTTGGATTTCTTCATCTCTTGTTCAGTTTTGCAGTTTCCCATTTGTTTCCTCCCAAAATACTGAGAGAAAATATGGTCTTATTTACTCTGAAATATGAATATTCTTTATCTATCCATACTGAAAATAGCATTACTGTTTCTTTCTGAATGCACAGGCCAGGTTTATTTTTATCAAAACCACTCTTTTTTTTTCGGAATTCTTGAGTAAATTCTGGGAGTTGGTGATGGACAGGGAGGCCTGGTGTGCAGCAGTCCATAGGGTTGCAAACAACTGGACACGATTGAGTGACTGAACTGAACTGAACCGAACCCACATATACCAAAATCTGTGACAGTACAATCCCAACAGTGTATTTGAGATGCAAAGGAGTCTTGTCAACTTCTTCCCAAATTAAGTAGCTCCACTTCCATTCTATTTTTTTTTATAATTTAAAGAACTTACCTGCCAATGCAAGAGGCCGAAGAGACCAAGTTCGATTCCTGGGTCCGGAAGATCCCCTGAAGCAGGAATGGCAACCCATTCCAGTATTCTTGCCTGGAAAATTCCATGGACGGAGAAGCCTGGCAGGCTACAATCCATGGGGTTGCAAAGAGTCAAGAGTCAGACATGACTGAGCAACCGAGCACAAGAAGTTGATTTACAATATTTTATTAGTCTCAGGAGTACAGCATAGTGATTATTTTTATAGATTATACTCCGTTTAAAGTTATTACCAAGTGAAGGGAAAGTCGCTCAGTTGTGCCCAACTCTTTGCAACCCCATGGACTATACGGTCCATGGAATTCTCCAGGCAAGAATACTGGAGTGGGTAGCCTTTCCTTTCTCCAAGGGATCTTCCCAACCCAGGGATCGAACGCAGGTCTCCTGCATTGCAGGCGGATTCTTTACCAGCTGAGCCACAAGGAAAGCCCTTATTTCCCTGTGCTGTGCAATATTTCCTTGTTGCTTATTTATTTCATACATATTAGTTTGTAGCTCTCCCTCTCTTTTTGGGGGGCCCCACCATGCAGCACGTTGAACTTCCCTGACTAGTGAAGGAATTTGTCCTCCCTGCACCAGAAGCAGAGAGTCTTAACTTCCAGTAGTTAGTGTTTCTTAATTCCATATCCTCCTCTCCCCTTTCTCCCCTCCTTTCTCCCCACTAGTAACCACTAGCTTGCTCTCTATATCTGTGAGTCCGTGTCTGTTTTGTTATATATGGGGCATTTGTTTTACTTTTTAGAGTCCACCTATAAATGATAACAAAGATTCTTGATGAGAACCATTGAAAATAACTTTCAGTAGTTCATAAACTGCTTGGCAAACTCAGGTTTACACCCTCCTGTTATATTGCAACCCGATTACTCCCTCTAAATTTCACTTAAATGACAATATGCCAATAACCCAATATAATTTTTTCTCAGAATTATGCATGAGAGTCAAGGCAAATTATAGAGACATTTACCAATGCAAAGGGTATTTTCTGAGTATAATCACATGGGTGTATTATAAAGGAGACTTTAATCTCTCTATATATATGTGAAATATATATTTTGTTTTCACGGTCATTGGGAAAAAATTGCCACATTTGCCTCAGCTTACACTATGTGATTAATGTAATATTTTTATTACAGAAGACAAGAAGTGGATAGCCATTAATTGACAGATTGTTAAATAATTTATATAGGGCATGAATCCAGCCAATAGAAAACTAACAAAAGGCAAAACACTATTTATAAGAATTATTTCATATTTTAAGAAGTTACAGTTTATAAGAAATATCATTGACTTGATAATAGTTTTCACTAGCTCTATTAACATGAAGTGTGAAGAAGATAATGCTGACAGTAAACCAATTATAAATAAATACATTGGTTGTACAATACCTTCCAATTCTTGAGAAATTAATAGGTGAAGAAATATGTATATAAGAGGCAATCTGTTACCCCAAAGCAAATATAAGGGCTTAGCAAAATATTTGTAAAAATAATCCATCTATCACTCAAAAATAGACTGAAGTAGATATTAGTTTGAATGTGAGAACACAATGAAGTATGTTAATAAATAATAAATAAATGATAATTAGTAATAAACTTACTACCCTTTAGCAGACACTGACATTTTTTTTAACTAATAATCACCACTAATAATAACTAGTAAATGTGACTACTCTAAATGTGGCTGAGTTGTTAATAAAATCAGGATAATGAGAATTATAAACCTAGACTTTGAACTTTAGACAGTTTGATACACGAGGAAGTCACTTTAATTTTCTCAATACTAGACTGCAGATCTCCAAAACTAGTGCAATGTGGCCTATTGCACTGTGTGACCTCTCTGAGGCTGCTGTTAATGTTAAATAAGAAAGGCAAACATACTTTACAATGTAAAAATATTATCCAAATAATGTTTTATCATATCATTATACCATTAAAAAAAGAAACAATAATACATACTTTATCAAGTTATTGAAACTTCTAGATAAAAGCAAATTATTATTTCTTTTTGAAAAGTGTTTTACAGTTCTATAATACTTAATTGCTTAAATTTTTAGTTATTATTACCATGCCATTCACTTTGAAAACAAATAAATTATGAAATTATTAATTAATATATTAACTTTGCATGAACAAAATACTGTTTACTTAATATTTGTAAAGTTGACTTACTTCTTGAACTTCAAATGGATAACTTTTCAAATTTTAGCCCAAATATTTTTAAGTTCCAGGCTGTTAGAAGGCATATTTTTTAATGCTACATTCTAAATTGCAATTAATTTTTCTACCCCTTTGAGCACATTTAAGTCTGAATTTCTTACTTTAATTAAACAATAATTTGAATAATAAATGAAACTGTGTAACCTCAACTAATTGAAAAATGAGTGGGCTGCTTACTGAATCTGATGACAGACTTAAAAGTGTTGAGCTCCATATTCAATTTATATTTATTTTAAAATATCCTTAATGACCCAGAGGGATGGGATGGGGAGGGAGGTGGGAGGGGGATTCAGGATGGGGAACACATGTAAATCCATGGCTGATTCATATCAATGTATGGCAAAAACCACTACAATATTGTAAAGTAATTAGCCTCCAACTAATAAAAATAAATGAAAAAAAAAATCCTTCAAGAGTACATCCTTATGAATCTTAACTAAAAGGGGAAATCTCACTTTTGGGGTAGGAGTATGTGTGTATGTGTGTGTGTGTTAAACAAAGTTAGAATATTTTCTCAGGTGTTCTCCTTGATAGACATTACTTTCACGGGTCCCCAGTAAAATTTTTTCAAATACATTTTACTCTTTTTAATCAAAATGTGTAAGTTTCAGTCTTGATAAATCATCATTGATTAAAATTTGGTTTCAATAATAAAATCAAATTTGATTAAGTTAGGACTTTTGCATTTGAAAAATCTTAACTGAATTAAATGAATATATATGGAGGAGAAAGATGTCAGGAAAATATCTCTGTTGCTTTTGTTCTTAATTTCAGTGTTATTATAGTAGTTTGCCCAAACATGAATGTCTCTGAGAAACTGTTCTCTAAAGAATATATGTAAAGAGAGAGAGTTAATTATTATAGTTCCAGCAATATAAAAATATTATCTAATACAAAAGCATTTGCCTCTTAACATTCTTAATAAGCAAAGCAATACATGTGAATTATTTTGAATTTCAATAGCAACCCACAACAGCTTTAAATTTTAGGTTCCTATTGCCACAGTGAAATAAAAGGGAAAAAAATGTTAGATTTCTTCCTTCAATTTAGTAAATAGCCTAGGGGAAATTGTTCTCCATAAAAGTAAACATTACTTAATTTTTTTTAACTGATCTTTAATTAGAAACATATCAACTTAGTTCTTTTAAAAGAATATTGGAATATTGTTGATTTACAGTATTGTGTAAATTTCAGGTCATTAGAAGTGATTAAGTAATACATATACATATATTCGTTCTTTTTCAGATTATTTTCCCATACAGGTTAATTACATATATTATAACCTATATTCCCATATACGTTATAGCTACTTCTATTTTGTGTGTGTGTGTGTTTAGTTTTTTTGTTTCTCTCTTAGATTAAAATGATTTAATACAAATTTATCTGCAAATGACCAAGTACACTCAAAGACTCCCTGAAAGTTTTAAAATTCCTTTTGGTTCCATTATGTCTCCAGTTCCTTTTCACAATAGTAATTAGATCAGAGGGAGAAATATCAATGCACTATACCTTGCCTAGAAAATTCCATGGATAGAGGAGCCTGGTAGGCTACAATCCATGGGGTCACAAAGAGTCGGACACGACTGAGCAACTTCACTTTCACTTTCATATCTATTTGTAGAACTACTAT
This sequence comes from Odocoileus virginianus, assembly GCF_023699985.2. Taxonomy (NCBI): domain Eukaryota; kingdom Metazoa; phylum Chordata; class Mammalia; order Artiodactyla; family Cervidae; genus Odocoileus; species Odocoileus virginianus. Next base: position 23,465,261 of record NC_069698.1, read on the forward strand.
AGGTCTTACCAAGCTCATTTATTTACTACTTTTACATTTTGATGACTGTTCAAATCTGACTATAAAGGCAAGCCTGGATATATTTTCCTATGTCTACCACAGTTGCCTTGTGATCACCAGTAATAATTTATCCATGTCTTACAAGCTTTTCTTATTTATTGGGATAATATTAATGGATAGCCAAATATCAATTATTTATTTTGATCCTATAATCAGTGAAAGCCATTCAGTCCTTAGTAGTAGTCTGGCAACTGTTTTTCATGCTCTACTGAAAAAGAAAAGAGAAAAGTTAAATGACCTGAAAAAATTTGTATGCTCTATTAATTTAAGGAATCATTAATAAAGCAGTTCAACAGGAGATCATTGAAGCTCATTTTAAAAAATAGGAAAATAAAATTTTATCCAGACTGATGACATTATTAATGGGTATCTCAATATTAGTTTTTTAAATGTTACATAGCACTTTCCAAAACTTTTCACATTTATTTTCTTAATTGAAAATTCTGGACACTATCTTGATACAGTTAAAAACAGATGATATTATTGGCATAGAGATTTAAAAAAACTAAGAAGATATGTTTAAGATTACTAAATAGTATCTAATAGAGAAAAACTCATTTTAAATTTCTGGACCTAAAATCTAATGTTTTCTGAAATATGCACATAGCAATTAAAGTTATCCTCAAGGCATTAATAAAATGTAAAGTCTTCCATTGTTACACTAAAAGATAATATGAATTATCCATAATACCTAAAGGTACAATTTAAACATGGAGACAGGATCTCATCTTATGGCATTATTTTTGTGTGACCCCCTATCCAGTTTCCAGTGCTTAGCTTTTCACATGCAGAATAGTTCAACATTTTGAATAAAATTAGACACAATCAGTCTGTTATGTCCTTACTCATTCTTAATGAATTTGTATTTATACTAAATGTCAGTGAAAGAGAAATCTTTAAAACAAAGAGCACAGTTTCACTCTTTTATATCTTTATCCTTATAAAATAATTGAAAGCAGTGGAAATTTATATTTAGGAAGATTGTGGATAAGTATTGAATGGAAATCAGTTGGATGAGGTTGGTGTCTAGTGGTAAACAATTATATCTTCATCTAATCATCCCCAATTTACAGAGAGCTTTGGAATGTATTAAAATTTTTCTCTATGGAATTATCTTCCTGGCCAGTGCTAGTGAAACACAGGCACATTCTGCTTCTCCATGTTTTCTCTTAGTAATTTATCATTCTCATACTTTAATCATTTAACAATAAAATTGTTCGATGTATAATTCTGCCTCACTTCTGTCTTCATTTAAGTTCATCTCAGTTACTTTCACTGAATTTTTGAAAATATGCATTACAAGTTTATATGTATTGTCTTGGTCTTATTATAGTGAACTAATAATTTTACCATTTATTATTAAATTTTTCTATAATACCACAATAATGTATTCTTACCACAAAGGGGAAATCAGTTATTTTACTAAATTTTCCTTTGCAGATTCATGGAGTGGGTTGTAATTTTGCAGAAATGAAGTAAATAAATTGTTATCCAAAAGAAACAGCCTGTCATTGTGACTGTATATGCTTTCAAATTGCAGTGATCGAAGTGATCAAAGTGAACAATATTTTGCCTTTAAAAATAGTGTAATTCACTTCATATCCTATTTTAAAACTTTTCATATTTTAGAGACAACCAATATACTTCTTGGGATTTTATTACTATTGTTTTACATACTAATTATTAATCATACAGAGTTCAATTACATTGTCTGAGAGTCTGAGAACTCTCCAAAGAGGAAAACTCAATGTCATTGGATTTTCATATTTGAATTACCCACAAGTTCAATTCTATGATAAATGCAATAAGCATTTATTTTGGTGAACAAACATGACTGAAAGTTCACTATGTGCAAGTACCACACTAGACACTAAGGTTAGAGCCAACAAATTAGAGAGAAAACTACATTTAGCCAGTTTAAAATATAAGAGAGTTGATATATGAAAGTAAGTGAAATTGATAGTCACTCAGTCATGTCCGACTCTTTGCAACCCATGGACTACACAGCCCATGGAATTGTCCAGGCCAGAATACTGGAGTGGGCAGCCTTTCCCTTCTCCAAGGAATCTTCCCTTTCCAGGGACTGAGCCCAGGTCTCCTGCTTTGCAGACAGATTCTTTACCAGCTGAACCACAAAGGAAGTCCAAGAATATTGGTGTCAGTAGCCTATCCCTTCTCGAGTGTATCTTCATGACCCAGGGATTGAGCCCAGGTCTCCCGCATTGCAGGCAGATTCTTTACCAACTGAGCCATCATTAAATTTCAACATAATTGTAATGGTTTTAGCTCATCTTGAGTAAAATTTAGTGAAGTTGAGTTCACAAAATTTTTCTGAAAATTTATGAAAACAATATTAGAGATTAATCCTAAAAGTAAGGAACTTTAAATATCTGCTTGTCAACCTGAAGAATTTTCAGATGTAACCACAGGAATCTATGTCAGCTCACCAGGGGAAAAAATAAGTATGCAATTTCTGTCAATTAATGCAGTTCTTGTGAGGACCACCTCATAGAAAGGATAAAACTGAGGAAGAAAATACACTTCCATTTTCTTTCCAAATCAGTCAGGACCAGTTCACTCTGAAATTTGGTACATTAATATCTCTTTACTTAAACCAAAATTTTAAGATATATTTCCATCTATTTCAATGAATATTATGGCTAAACTGATTTAAGGAAGTGTTTTATTTCTGAAGAAACAGTGTGAAGAAGAAAACGTTGAGTTTATTAGAGTCATGAATAGCACTTACTGCCTAAGAAAATTATTCAAAGTTCTTTACAAAACATTGTTTTGCATGTTCTGAGAATATCCTCATGAATATATTAATAGATTATGTTGACCATAATTAATATAATTTGTTAACAATCCATCTCTTATGAGAGACAAATATATTCCCTCTTAAATCAATAGAATGTTAAAAATTTAGGGCTACAAAATATCAAGTAGTTGAATAGAAACTATATATACCAATGAGGCTTCTGAGTTAAAAGCAATGAAATCTCTAGCAGTGATTAGGAGCCCAGAAAATAAAAACAAGAGCAATTTAAATTGCATGTGCTTCTTACTTACAAAAATATGGATTATTTAGTTACTTTCTCATTTAAATATGAAAACCCGGGGGGGGGAAAAGTCATAAAGCAGCTACTTAGATATTCCACAACACAAGAAACAAAAAGCATAATACTAACAATGAAAAGCAAACATATTTTAGATGAAGAAAATCAAGAATACATAGAAGTAAATATTAGAAAGCACTACTTAAGATCAATAATATGATTAGCAAAACATTCACTTCTTAGGGAGACATAGGGCGAAACTTAAAGAAATAGCAAGAGAAAAAGAGTTAATGAAGACAATTTTCCTGGATGAAAAAACAAAAAATTTAAATCAACCTATAAAAATGCCCATATAGAACCAGGTAAAACGTATGTAAATACTTACCTCCATGTCATCAAGATGAAACTTTTGAATGTGAATTTTAGAAAATGAAGTTTTTACCCCTTGGGACAATATAAACTGTAACAGTTTATGCACTAGAGAGAATAAGCCCCATGCTTCTCCAGTGGGTAGCCTATTCCCTTCTCCAGGGGCTCTTCCCCACACAGGGATCAAACCAGGTCTCATACACTACAGGCAGTCTTAGCCACCAGGGAAGCCCAGTATTCAGTTCAGTTCATTTCAGTCCCTCAGTCGTATCTGACTATTTGCCACCCCATGGACTGCAAGACGCCAGGCTTCCCTGTTCATCACCAACTCCCGGAGCTTGCTCAAACTCATGTCCATTCAACTGGTGATGACATCCAACCATCTCATCCTCTGTCATCCCCTTATCCTCTTGCCTTCAATCTTTCCCAGCATCAGGGGCTTTTCCAATGAGTCAGTTCCTTGCATCAGGTGGTCAAAGTATTGGAGTTTCAGCTTCAGCATCAGTCCTTCCAATGAGTATTGAGGTGTAAGTTATGTAAGTTATATAAATAAGTTGACAATATACAGCCTAGATGTACTCCTTTCCCAACTTGGAACCAGTCTGTTGTTCCATGTCCAGTTCTAGCTGTTGCTTCTTGACATGCACACACATTTCTCAGGAGACAGGTCAGTGGTTTTGTATTCCCATCTCTTAAGAATTTTTCAGTTTGTTGTGATCTACACAGTCAAAGTCTTTGGCATAATCAATAAAGCAGAAATATAGCTACCAATATAATTAAGCACCATATCTAGAATTTTGGAGAGAAAAAAAAAATTGTGACAATTATTCTATATCAAGCCCATCTGTTGGTTTTTACTTGTGAAGGAAATACAGTCATTTTGAAAAATTCAAAGACCCAGGACCTATACATCGCAAAAATTCCTTCTTTTGTTCTTTTCATTTAAAATGAATAAACATACTTAACATACAAAGATACTTCCCAGGTGGCTCAGTAATAAAGAATCTGCCTGCTAGGACAGACTTAAAGTTATGAAAGAGAAAATTCTACAACCCAGATTACTGTACCCAGCAAGGGTCTCATTTAGATATGAAGGAGAATTCAAAAGTTTTACAGACAAGCAAAAGCTGAGAGAATTCAGCACCATCAAACCAGCTCTTCAACAAATGCTAAAGAATCTTCTCTAGACAGGAAACACAGAAAGAGTATATAAACTTGAATCCAAAACAACAAAGTAAATGGCAACAGGACTATACTTACCAATAATTACCTTAAATGTAAATGGGTTGAATGCCTCAACCAAAAGAGAAAGACTGGCTGAATGGATCCAAAAACAAGACCCCTATATGTGCTGTCTACAAGAGACCCACCTCAAAACAAGGGACACATACAGACTGAAAGTGAAGGGCTGGAAAAAGATATTTCATGCAAATGTAGACCAAAAAAAAAAAAAAGAAAGAAAGAAAAGAAAAGAAAAGCAAGAGTAGCAATACTCATATCAGATAAAATAGACTTTAAAATAAAGGCTATGAAAAGAGACAAAGAAGGACACTACACAGTGATCAAAGGATCAATCCAAGAAGAAGATATAACAATTATAAATATATATGCCCCCAACATAGTGGCACCACAATATGTAAGGCAAATGCTAACAAGTATGAAATGGGAAATTAATAATAACACAATAATAGTGGGAGACTTTAATACCTCACTCACACCTATGGGTAGATCAACTAAACAAAAAATTAACAATGAAACACAAACTTTAAATGACACATTGGACCAGCTAGACCCAATTGATATCTATAGGACATTTCACCCCAAAACAATGAATTTCACCTTTTTCTCAAGTACACACTGAACCTTCTCCAGGATAGGTCACATCCTGGGCCATACATCTAGCCTTGGTAAATTCAAAAAATAAATTGAAATCATTCCAATCATCTGTTCTGACCACAATGCAGTAAGATAAGATCTCAATTACAGAAAAAAGACTAAAATTCCAACATATGAAGGCTAAACAATACACATCTAAAGAACCAAACAATCATAGAAGAAATCAAAATATTCATCGAAATGAATGAAAATGAAAACACAACAACCCCAAACCTATGAGACTGTAAAAGCAGTGCTAAGGGGAAGGTTCATAGCAATACAGGCTTACCTCAAGAAACAAGAAAAAAGTCAAATAAATAACCTAACTCTACACCTAAAGCACCTAGAGAGGAAGAAATTAAGAGCCCCAGGGTTAGTAGAAGGAAAGAAATCTTAAAAATTAGGGCAGAAATAAATGTTAAAGAAACAAGAGACCGTAGCAAAACTCAACAAAGCTAAAGGCTGGTTCTTTGAGAAGATAAATAAAATAGACAAACCATTAGCCAGGTTCATCAAAAAACAAAGGGAGAAGAATCAAATCAACAAAATTAGAAATGCAAATGAAGAAATCACAACAGACAACATAGAAATACAAAAGGTCATAAGAGACTACTATCAGCGACTATATGCCAATAAAATGGACAACTTGGAGGAAATGGACAAATTCTTAGAAAAGTATAACTTTCCAAAACTGAACCAGGAAGGAATAGAAGATCTTAACAGACCCATCACAAGCACAGGAATCAAAACTGTAATCAGAAATCTTCCAGCAAACAACAGCCCAAGACCAGACCGCTTAATAGCTGAATTCTACCAAAAATTTAGAGAAGAGCTAACACCTATCATGCTCAAACTCTTCCAGAAAATTGCAGAAGAAGGTAAACTTCCAAACTCGTTCTATGAGGCCATCATCACCCTAATTCCAAAACCAGACAAAGATGCCACAAAAAAAGAAAACTACAGGCCAATATCACTGATGAACATAGATGCAGAAATCCTTAACAAAATTCTAGCCAACAGAATCCAACAACATATTAAAAAAATCATCCATCATGACCAAGTGGGCTTTATACCAGGAATGTAAGGATTCTTTAATACCGGGAAATCAATGTAATACACCACATTAACAAGTTTAAAAATAAAAACCATGTGATTATCTCAATAGATGCAGAAAAATCCTTTGACAACATCCAACATCCATTTATAATAAAAACTCACCAGAAAGCAGGCATAGAAGGAACATACCTCAACATAAAGAAGCTATATATGACAAACCCAGAGCAAACAATATCCTCAATGGTGAAAAATTGAAAGCATTTCCCCTAAAGTCAGAAACAAGGAAGGTGCCCACTCTCACCACTACTATTCAACATAGTTTTGGAAGTTTTGGCCACAGCAATCAGAGCAGAAAAAGAAATAAAAGGAATCCAGATTGGAAAAGAAGAAAAAAAACTCTCACTGTTTGCAGGTGACATGATCCTGTACATAGAAAATCCTAAAGACTCTACCAGAAAATTACTAGAGCTAATCAATGAAAATTGTAAAGTTGCAGGATATAAAATTAACATACAGAAATCCCTTGCACAATGAGAAAACAGAAAGAGAAATTAAGGAAACAATTCCATTCACCATTGCAACAAAAAGAATAAAATACTTAGGGATATATATACCTAAAGAAAAAAAAAACCTATATGTCAGTTCAGTTGAGTCACTCAGCCGTGTCCAACTCTTCACAACCCCATGAATCACAGCATGCCAGGCCTCCCTGTCCATCACAAACTCCTGGATTTACTCAAACTCATGCCCATTGAGTCGGTGATGCCATCCAGCCATCTCATCCTCTGTTGTCCCCTTCTCCTCCTGCCCCCAATCCCTCCCAGCATCAGGGTCTTTTCCAATGAGTCAACTCTTCACATCAGGTGGCCAAAGTATTGGAGTTTCAGCTTCAGCATCAGTCCTTCCAATGAACACCCAGGACTTATCTCCTTCAGGATGGACTGGTTGGATCTCCTTGCAGTCCAAGTGACCTATATATAGAAAAGTATAAGACACTGGTGAAAGAAATCAAAGAGGACACAAATAGATGGAGAAATACACCATGTTCATGGATTGGAAGAATCAATATAGTGAAAATGAGTATAGTACCCAAAGCAATCTATAGATTCAATGCAATCCCTATCAAGTTACCAACAGTATTTTTCACAGAACTAGAACAAATAATTTCACAATTTATATTGAAATACAAAAAACCTTGAATAACCAAAGCAGTCTTGAGAAAGAAGAGTGGAACAGGAGTAATCAACCTGCCTGACTTCAGGCTCTACTACAAAGCTACAGTCATCAAGACAGTAAGGTACTGGCACAAAGACAGAAATACAGATCAATGGAACAGAATAGAAAGCCCAGAGATCAATCCATGCACCTATGAACAACTTATCTTTGACAAAGGAGGCAAGAATATACAGTGGAGAAAAGAAAATCTCTTTAACAAGTGGTGCTGGGAAACCTGGCCAACCACTTGTAAAAGAATGAAACAAGAACACTTTCTAACACCATACACAAAAATAAACTCAAAATGGATTAAAGATCTAAACTTAAGACCAGAAACTCTAAAACTCTCAGAGGAAAGCATAGGCAAAACACTGTCTGACATAAATCACAGCAGGATCCTCTATGACCCACATCCCAGAGCAACGGAAATAAAAGCAAAACTAAACAAATGGGACCTAATTAAACTTAAAAGCTTTTGCACAATGAAGGAAACTATAAGCAAAATGAAAAGACAGCCTCAAAATATAGAAAATAATAGTAAATGAAACAACTGACAATGAATTAATCTCAAAAATATATAAGCAACACCTGAAGCTCAATTTCAGAAAAATATAAATGACCCAATCAAAATATGGGCCAAAGAACTAAACAGACAGTTCTCCAAAGAAGACATACAGATGGCTAACAAACACATGAAAAGTGCTCAACATCACTCATTATCAGACAAATGCAAATCAAAACCACAGTGAGGTACGATCTCAGGCCGGTCAGAATGGCTGCTATCCAAAAACCTACAAACAAGAAATTCTGGAGAGGGTGTGGAGAAAAGGGAACCCTCTTACACTGTTGGTGGGAATGCAAGCTAGTACAGCCACTATGGAGAACAGTGTGGAGATTCCTTAAAAAATTGCAAATAGAACTGCCATATGACCCAGCAATCTCATTGCTGGGCATACACACCGAGGAAACCAGAACTGAAAGAGACATGTGTATCCCAATGTTCATCACAGCACTGTTTATAATAGCCAGGACATGGAAGCAACCTAGATGTCCATCAGCATGTGAATGGATAAGAAAGCTGTGGTACATATACACAATCTAATATTACTCAGCCATTAAAAAGAATACATTTGAATCAGTTCTAATGAGGTGGATGAAACTGGAGTCTATTATACAGAGTGAAGTAAGCCAGAAAGAAAAACACCAACACAGTATACTAACACATATATATGGAATTTAGGCAGATGGTAACAATAACCCTATATGTGAGACAGCAAAAGAGACACAGATGTATAGAACAGTCTTTTGGAATCTGTGGGAGAAGGTTAGGGAAGGATGATCTGAGAGAATGACATTGAAACATGTATATTATCATATATGAAACAGATTGCCAGTCCAGGTCCGATGCATGAGACAGGGTGCTCAGGGCTGATACACTGGGATGACCCTGATTGATGAGATGGGGAGGGAAGTGGGAGCGGGGGTTCAGGATGGGGAACACATGTAAACCCATGGCTGATTCATATCAATGTATGGCAAAAAACACTACAATTTGTAAAGTAATTAGCCTCCAAACTAAAATTAAAAAAAAAAAAAAAAAAAAAAAAAAGAATCTGCTTGCTAAGCAGGAGACCTGGGTTTGATCCCTAGGCTGGGAAGTTCCCCTGGGGAAATGGCAACATACTCCAATATTCTTGCCTGGAAAATCCCAGGGGAGCCTGGTGGGCCACAGTCCATGAGATGGTAAAAGATTGTAACATACAAGGTTTTTCAGAAAAAAATGTAGATGCACACATAATCACCAGTTAAATGTCAAACATTTGCCATATATCTAAGCAAAAGTTGTAAAATCAAATTCAAATTCTAACTTGTCCAGATAACTTTACTGCTCAGAAATAAAAGTCATCCTATTTTGTTTTCTGTTAGTCCCATGAATCTATTTGTAACAAATATGACATAATATGTTTTCATGTTTAAATTTTATTTAACTATTATCAGTTTATGTATCTCTTTGCAATTTTCTTCACTTTTTGAGTTTTATCCATGATGAGTTATGTAAAAATTATCTTATTATTTTTAATTCTAGTACACAGTTTATTAGTTTTCCTATGAGGGAACAAAACAGTTTTCACATTTTTTTTTTTTTTAAATATAAACAGTTGTTAAAATGAACAACCTTTTATATTTCCCAGTGGGCATATGCAAGAAAGTATCTCAGATACATTGCTAGGAATGAAATTTTTTGAGTGATACAGTATTAACATTTGTCATACTATATGATAGATTTGTTATTGCAAGTCAGTTCTAAGTACTTGCTCATGCATATCATGATTTCTTTTTTTAAATATTTGAATATTTTAAAAATTAAAATAAATATTTTTTTACTTCTTGCCCTTTATTTCAGTATGAGAGTACTACAGTCAAAGAACCTATATTCTCTAACTTTCTGATATAGCTTTTTAATAATTTTATTTGAAGTTTCCCATCTGTATTAATCTCTCTGATATAGACTTTGTGGTGATGATTTAGTCTCTAAAGTCGTGTCTGACTCTTGTGATCCCATGGACTGTAGCCTTCCAGCCTCCTCTGTTCATGGGATTTCCCAGGCAAGAATATTGGAGTGGGTTGCCATTTCCTTCTCCAGGGGATCTTCCCAACCCAGGGATTGAAACCAAGTCTACTGCATTGCAGGTTGTCTCCTGCATTGCTGGCGGATTCATTACTGACTGAGCCACCAGGGAAGCCATGGTACAGACTTTTCTACACATCAACTTTTTAGTGCAGTGTTCTAAAATTTGTAAGGATGATTGTCATGTTTTCTTATAATTCTTTCAATGATTATTCCGTGTATATTTAGACTATTTTGCTAGGTGCACTCAAGTTCAGTTTCCTTCTTCTTGTTATTATAATGTTACCTTTATTCTAATGTCTTCAGACCTTACAATTTACTTTTTTTGAGGTTAACATAGCTATAAAATTTTATCTTAATTTTTGATTGCCTGAAATTTATTTCCATCACTTAACATTCAATCTGTCTCTTTCATATTTTACTATGAAAAGATGTTCTTAAATAACCATAAGTGCTATTTAATTTCATTAGAATGTTCTAATAAGCACAGGGAATGGGAATAGTTGAGAGGAGTACATAAGCAATGAATTAAATGTATTAAAATGTTCTAGTATTCCACTGATTTGGAAATGCAATTAAGGATATATTGGAACTCTTTCCAATTTTTCATCCACACGAGCAACTTAAATAACAAATAAAAAAGAGTAGATGGCTGCTGTAACAAAATTACCACAAATCTGATGGCTTAACACAGCAGATGTCTTCCTTCACATTTTAGAGCTGAAAAGTCTAAACAGAATGTGTCCAAAGGCCATAATCCCACCAGAGTTTGTGGAGAGTTTTGGAGGAGAGTTTGTTTCTTGCTTGTTTCTCTCAGCTTCTGATAGCAGCAGGAAAACTTTGGAGTTTCTTAGCTGATAGCTGCATGATGCTGATCTCTACCTCTTGCTTCATATCATGTTCTCCTGAGTAAACATGTCCTCTCCTCTAATCTAACTCTGCTTCACTTTTATGAAAACACATGTCATTGGATTTAAGAGTTCATTCACATAATTCAAGATTATCTCATTGCCTCAAAATTTTTAACTAATTATAGAAATAAACACTTTTTGTTCACATAACTTTCATAGGTCACAAATATGAAGACTTGGACATACTGTTTGGTGTACATAATGTTTGGTGTACAAAGTTTATGTCAAAAACCCTTAAAACATTGCTAGTTTGTTTTGTTAAGGATGTCTGTGAAGTCATCTTCATATTAGAAATTTGAAAGTAATGTTTTAGTAGGAATTACACAGGAATATAAAGTAAATACTACTGAGAAATACAGCAGATTTCATGGGAAAAATTAACTAGCAAAATCTCCATGGAATTATCTTTCTAAAATCAGCCAATTTTTATTGAATTTTTTATTTAAATAATTTAATAAATTATATTTAACCTATTATTTACTTTAATTAGAAATCTATTTATGAAAATTACTACTTTTAATCCCTAAATAATTTCATAGATGAGTATTTCATATTTCACCATATTCTTTAAGCACCTTACACAGTAAGATCAACTGCACTTCTTTTTGCTAAAAATTCATGTCTACTTTCCAGTGCTGAACTTCAGCAGATAAACTATCACTAGAATTTAACCAATATCTTGATAAAGTTATTATATCAGAATAGTCTTTTACTGTTATTCTTTCTTTTGCCTATTATTTCCACATATGCCATTCCTGCACGTGATTCTTCTACTCGGGTGCTACATTCAGTTTATGTGTTGTAATTTATGTTCTGTACATTGTGCTACTGGCTTTGGGCAATATGTACATTTTAAATAAACTAAACGAATAAATTAGTTTTGCTGTTCTAACCGCCTCTTACCTCCAGTATTTGAAAACATATATCCTAAAGGAATATCCGAAGCCCTATTTAGCTAGAATTTTTTAGTAAACAACGGGAGGCAATTACAAAATATTTATGAAATATAAATATTTATATTGAAAGTATTTGTCATAATTTTACATCTAATGACATTCCCAAATATATAAAGCTGAGGAACTACATAAGGAAAGAAAAAAGAATAAACTCTGAGAGTCAGTATACCTGGAACAGGAGTTAAGAAAAAATGTAATATTTGTGGACAAAAATTTCTTCCATTTATAACATTTTGTGTCACTATAACTATTTGAAGTAAAGCTGTGAACAGTCAAGGAGTTAAGATATAATGATTGCAACTAAAAATCTCATTTAATACTATTTTATCCACTGTTTTCAATTATAATAAAATTAAGTAATTTTTATAAATGTTAGGTTAGATATTATAGTATCATTCCAGTAACATATTATTACAAAATTTTATTTTCTAATTCCTTGTAAATTATTTTTCTTATTATTTGATTATAATTAAGAGTTTTAAGATACCAATTAATCTGTTAACCAAATGGTTATTGATGATCTCTGAAATGAAAGATACTGAATGCAAAGTTGGAAGAGTTAGAGTCTCTGCTTTTTATTCAGTTACACAATACATTCAAGGGTACACAGAAGATTTTTTTTTTTTTTGGAGGGGTAAATTTTAAGTTTTCAATCATGAAAGTGAATGTGATTAATTCTGAATTAAATACTACAGAGGTTTTTAAAGGAAAAATATTATCTGACTTGGGTCATCAAGAATTTGTGTCCACAGTCTGTTAGCAAAAACAATGAACTAAAGGTTGTCATCACATGGCAAACAGACAAAAATACAATGATAGTGAAACATAAGATTATTATTGCATTGGCAAACATTATTCATTTAAATATACCACAGTTTATATATATTCTCTTGTTGAACTGCAGTTTTTAGCAGTTATAAATAAAGCTTTTACAGTCATTCGGCTATTTGTTTTACTGTGAACATACATTTTTATTTACTTGGTAAACACCTAAAATGCAATTTATTGGTATATATCAAGTCTATAAGTTAACATTAAGAGAAATGATAAGCTTTCTTCCTATGTGCCTTTATTATCAGGAATTCCACAGTTTCATGCTAGTCCAACAACTTGTCAACATTAGTGCTATATAATCTGATGATATTTTATAAGATTATAGTATGCTCAAACTACGACACAATTGCACTCATCTCACACGCTAGTAAAGTAATGCTCAAAACTCTCTAAGCCAGGCTTCAGCAATACGTGAACTGTGAACTTCCAGATGTTCAAGCTGGCTTTATTTTTTTTTTTTCAAGCTGGCTTTAGAAAAGGCAGAGGGACCAGAGATCAAATTGCCAATATCTGCTAGATCATCGAAAAAGCAAGAGAGTTCCAGAAAAACATCTATTTCTCCTTTAATGACTATGCCAAAGCCTTTGACTGTGTGGATCACAATACACTGGAAAATTCTGAAAGAGATGCGAATACTAGACAACCCGACCTGCCTCTTGAGAAACCCGTATGCAGGTCAGGAAGCAACAGTTAAAACTGGACGTGGAACAACAGACTGGTTCCAAATAGGAAAAGGAGTACATCAAGGCTGTGTATTTCACCCTGCTTATATGCAGAGTGCATCATGAGAAACGCTGGGCTGGAAGAAGCATAAGCTGGAATCAAGATTGCTGGGAGAAATATCAATAATCTCAGATATACGGATGATAGCACCCTTATGGCAGAAAGTGAAGAGGAACCAAAAAGCCTCTTGATGAAAGTGAAAGAGGAGAGTGAAAATGTTGGTTTAAAGCTCAAAATTCAGAAAACAAAGATCATGTCATCCACTCCCATCACTTCATGGGAAATAGATGAGGAAACAATGGAAACAGTGTCAGACTTTATTTTGGGGGGATCCAAAATCACTGCAGATGGTGATTGCAGTCATGAAATTAAAAGATGCTTACTCCTTGGAAGGAAAGTTATGACCAACCTAGATAGCATATTAAAAAGCAGAGATATTACTTTGCCAACAAAGGTCCATCTAGTCAAGGCTATGGCTTTTCCAGTGGTCATGTATGGATGTGAGAGTTGGACTATAAAGAAAGCTGGACGCCAAAGAATCAATGCTTTTGAACTGTGGTGTTGGAGAAGACTCTTGAGAGTCCCTTGAACTGCAAGGAGATCCAACCAGTTCATCTTAAGGGAGATCAGTCCTGATGTTCATTGGAAGGATTGATGCTGAAGCTGAAACTCCAATACCCTGGCCACCTCACCCAAAGTGTTGACTCATTGGAAAAGACCCTGATGCTGGGAGGGACTGGGGGCAGGAGGAGAAGGGAATAACAGAGGATGAGATGGCTGAATGGCATCACCGACTCAATGCACATGAGTTTGAGTAAATTCCAGAAGTTGGTGATGGACAGGGAGGCCTGGCATGCTGCGATTCATGGGGTCACAAAGAGTTGGACCTGACTGAGCGACTGAACTGAACTAAACTGATATTATGTCTGGTGACATTTACCTATTTAAGTGAATGTTCAGGTTCTATGTCTCTAAATTTTAGTATGACTCTGTTCTGGACTCTGAGTTTTCTGAACAGTTCATAAACAGCAATTAATTTTCACTTTCCTACTTTTTCTTTTCCCCCTGTAGGGATGGAAGGTACTCATTTCTAGATCTTTGATCTGTACCTAAAACTAGAAGTCAATTTTTGTTTGTTTTGTTTTCAATGCAGAGTCAATATTTTGTATATTTATATATTCCTGGAAAAGGTTCTCAAAATTGGATGTGCATCAGAACTGGTGATGTATATTATGTATTTGGTGAGGTAAACTAAAATAATGTCCAACTTTGATGAATTTATAATATGTGTGTCTTGATATGTGTAAAGATACCTGAGCAGATCACTGTAATAATATAAGTATATATGTATAAGTAATAATAAGAAATCATATCTTTAAAAATAGTTTTTTTTTTTTAAACCATCTGAGCCTCAGGGAAGCCCTAAAATAAATAATAATTGCTAATAAAATTTAATTACTACAATTTTTTTTTAAAGTCAGGAATGTATTATGCAGGGTGGTGCAAGGCAAGAGCCATAACATCAACATTATTTCTGATTTCTTTTGAAAATTCTGCCATTATAAAGTTCTTCACTTTCTTAACAGTTTGAGAAATATAAATAGTGAGGGATTGTAGAACTATTTCATGGTTTTTAGATCCTCATCCTGGAGATCTATTTGTGAATAGTTTAGATACTAAGATGAAGAAATAGTAAAATTATTGGTATGATTTGAAGTAAAATATGATGATTCTAAAATACCTGTTTTCTTTTGTATCCTAGTAGTTTTTAATTTATTGCCTTTATATTTTTAAGTTTATGGATTGTAGAGTAAATAAAAGCCACCATTATTAGCTTGATTCATCTTTAAATAGTAAAGCATTTGAATCAATATATTATGTAATTCTAGCCTATATGTATTTGTGTTTGTGTGTCCATTTGTTAAACTGGGAACCACTAACTATCAAGTAGGTTCTAACACTCATCAAAATCTTTCTCTCCATATTGTTTATGATGCAAACACACTGTCAAGGTCTGTTTGAAAATAAAAACCACTAAACAATCAAGATAAGGCATTGGAACACTTGACTTAATTTATTCTTGTTCCTGTTAATACCAGATCATGTTTTAAAGAAAGATATCATCTTTTTTTGTATATTTTGTTAGGACATTCCCTTGGTTTCAAAGAAAATTATTCTTTATTCCTTTATACACTTTATTACACTTATCTTTTGATTATAAGAAAACAGTGCTAAAAACAAAAACTCTAAAATTCCAATCTAAGAACATAAAAACAAAAAAAAAAATCTTCAAAGCCAACATTTTGTGAAGCAGATTTGAAAACAAAATATCATCCCTATGGAGCCATTAATCATGCCTCTTTTTTTTTTTTCATGTTTAAAGAGCAAAGAAAATCTCTTTCTTGGTAAGCACTATTGAGAGTAATGACTGTCTGGCAACTTATTTCATTAGAAAATCTGTAATTTGTTTTTCTTTATCTTTACAGGTGCCCAAGAAGCTTCAATGAGCTGTAGAACTTAGATGTGCTGATGTGAGAAATTAAGGTTTATTGTGATTCCAAAAATATGAGAAATTTATATTTTCATTTTAGTAAGTAGAGATTTCTTTTTCTCCTCCGTTTGAGATTTAATTTAGTGGTCAAACTTCTACCCAGATCACCATTCTTTGTAAATTAACACTAGCAAATATAGTAATATATTTACTATAAATAAAGTAACATATAAATATATATTATGTATTATATTATATATACAATATTATTATTTTATATATAATATATTACTATATATTATATAATTATTTATAATATATAAATATATATTTTATATATTTATATTTATATATTTACATATTTTATAAACATACATTTATATATAATATAATTATATTATGTATATTGTTTATATATATATAAATATTTATATATATTATATAAATATATATATATATATACTATAAATATAGTATACATAGGTACTTAGCTATATTATTATCTTTTGTGATCACTGGATTGGCTGCACTTGCTATTTTTGCCTCAGGTACACAACCACAGACATGAAAGTATTTCTTATTCTGGAACTTCACTTTTCCATTTCATAATTTTAAACCCTCTATATCAGCTTGCTCTTAAATTTGAAAATAGTGACTATTTCTCACATAATGTGTTTGTTTATTTCTACATATTTTTACAAACATGGGCTTCTCTGGTGGCTCAGGCAGCAGAGAATCCACCTGCAATGCGGGAGACCTGGATTCGATCCCTGGGTTAGGAAGATCCCCTGGAGGAGGGCATGGCAACTCACTTCAGTATTCTTGCCTGGAGCATTCCATGGCCAGGGGAGCCTGGTGGGCTATAGGGTATGGGGTCGCAAAGAGTCAGACATGAATGAGTGACTAAGCATTGCATATACAAACACAAATGCATATGCAATCAAGAATTATATATTCAATTTATATACTTACAAATATGGGTACATGCAAAATCATACTGGAAAGAGTGACTTGAGTTGCCAGTATTAACTCTTGTGAAAGTGCAAGTATTAGTTGCTCAGTCATGTCCAACTCTTTTTAGTCTCATGGACTATAGTCCGCCAGCTCCTTTGTTCATGAAATAATGCTCCAGGCAATGATGCTCCACTTTCACGTCACTTCATTAACTCTTGTAGTAATTAAAATTTTTTGCAATGTCTTATGAACTTCCTAAGAAACTGCAGAATTAAAGATACTTTTTATTATCTAATTAGAATGATCTTTGTGTTCGAGAGCTTCCCTGATAGCTCAGTCTGTAAAGAATCCACTTGCAATGCAGGAGACCCCGGTTCTATTCCTAGGTTGGGAAGACCTGCTGGAGAAGGTATAGGCTACCCACTCCAGTATTCTTGGCTTTCCCTTGTGGCTCAGCTGGTAAAGAATCTGCCTGCAATGCGAGAGACCTGGATTTGATCCTTGGGTTGGGATGATCCCCTGGAGAAAGGAAAGGCTACCCCCTCCAGTATTCTGGCCCGGAGAATTCCATAGACTGTGTAAGTCCATGGGGTCATAAAGAGTCTGAGGCGACTTTCACTTTGTCTTTGAAGGAGATGTCACCATTTTCAACAAGCAATTGTATGCTTTTGGTGGAATTTCTAAAAAGACTATTGAAAGAGCTAAAACATTTATTTAATCTCCTTTATTTATAAATATAAAGAGTTTACCATTACAGATATAAAGAGTTTTCCAAGTCAGGGAATTGATTTTATAATTAAGGAAAATAAAAACTTATATGCCTAAGCAAAGCACTAAAATCATTTTAAAATACACTTTTACAGGTAATTATTTTATAAAATATTTCCAGTTAACTTTATTGTTTCCTAAACAGTTTGGAATATCCAAAATTCAGAAAATGTATGTATACTTAAAATTAATAGCAAAGCATTTAATTAATGTAGCTTATGAGTGTACATCATTAAAAAATTAATGTAGCTTATGAGTGTACTTCATTAAAAAATTAATGTAGACAGATATGAAAAACCCTTAGTTATTATATTCTTCGTGCACATAAATTGTTAACTTTCTCATGCTGTCTCTGCCCAGGGCTCTTCTGAGAAACTAGAGCTTTGTTCTTGAAGCAGACCTCATTGTTCACCAAAATGCATCTCCAGTGTACTTGCATTGGCATTGATTGCTTTCTCATTGTCTGCTGTTGGCTCTCATGTAGCTCACAGCTACTCTCAGGTATCCAGCATTTATCTATAATGCCCCAAGGTCAAAATCATATGAAATATTACAAAGTAGGGTAACTGATATTTACTTAAAACTATTCAGGAAAGTGAAGAGTGGTATTGGAAATGCTTGGGAACAGACACTGAGAACAATACCTAACCACCATCAAGGTTTGGACTTGAGTATGTTTAGTTGGCCTCTACACTGCCCTCTGAAGAGAAAGAATCTAGGTAATTGTAAATTTATGGTTATCTGAGTGTAGTAGTCAGTTTTGGACCATCAGCCTTGACATCAGTCATCTTCTTTCTCTTGGTTTCCTCCACATAGCACTAATTCTTTTCTCTTAAAGATAAACAAATATAAAAAGAATACATTCATGATAGTGAGAAAAATTATATATGCTGTATATTAGCATGTCTTGGCCTAACACTCTCCTACAAACCCCCAGAGAAAAAGTATTGATGCTTATAATCTCTTCCAAGGAAGTATTTACTCTGATTTTCCCTTTTTGCAATATCTATTGAAGAGGATAAAATGACTTCAAAGTCATATGTGCCTGCGGTATTACAGAACATAACTCTCTATTGCCTGATAAAGTGTATCTTACATTAGATGTACATATGCCAGTTAGCATCATAGTTACACACAAGAAAGACAGCACAGAGAAAAAAACATATGTTTTATAGTTTTGTATATTAAATTAGCTTTTCTGAAATAAGAAATGTATTGTTACTAAGGAGCAAGCATTTACCTTATGAATATATTTATAATTAAATTTTTTTATTAATGTGATTACTACTTTAGCTCTGTTTTACCCTTTAAATTATAGACTTTGTTAATTTCACTTCTCATTTTATACATGGTCTTTGATACTAACATTTTGATAATTAAAAAAAATTTCATTGGAAGAACTAGATATTTTTGGCATCTATTATTTGTATAGTACAATTTATAATATGCAGAATTAATAGCTCTAGGTGCTAAATTTGAAAAAACACTGCAAAGAATTTTTTAAAAACAAAATGCTATGACTCATTCAGAAATAAGATTTAAAATAAATTTTTGTTCCTTTGTAAAACACTAAATGTTTAATGTCCTTTTCTCCAATTGTTTAGTTTTATTTAATATTAATTCTTTTAAAATTCATTAGCATAAATATTTACTTAGTCAAGTGTTTGACATATTCTGTTAATGTATACCAGCTATTATTTAAACATTATTATAATTATTAACAATGATTAAGTATTACCCATAATATTATAAGCACATTTCAAATATGTATTTATATTTATACTGTACTTAACATTATATTTTAAACATTTCTTCTTATTATTGTTCAATTATATCATTTGATTGGATAGAAAACATTCTGCTGCATTGACATACACTATATTATGCACTCTATGTACACTTTTAAATATATTTTAAAATTGAGGAAATGCTTTTTATTTCATGTGACAGAAAGAAATATACATACCTACAAAAATACGTGTAAAAGATAGTTTGGCAGAATTATGTTTGGAATTCCCTCTTATTTGTATCATAAATATTTCTACAAACTATCATTTACTCCCAAGCATTGAGATAGTACTCGCTTGGTTCATATAAATTCTTATGCTTGCTTTGGAAGAACCAATTGAATTCTCTAATTCTTCAATGATGTAAGCATTAGCATTACATTATTCCCTTCAACTATGAGAATAAATAACTTTTTCATGTTTAAATCTGTAAATCACTTTATGATGAATATAATCAGAGTGTGAATAAAGCAAAGAAATTTCCAAGCAATAGGTGTTTTCAATTTCACTTCTCCTTTTGTAATCTCTCTAAAATAAAAGTAGGGCAAATCTGAAATATGCACATCAAACTTAATTTGGCAGGACTGAGGTATTTGAATTGTACACTAAAGTCATACTTAACAGGTTTCATGGGCTATATGCCTTTTTAGAATGTGTTTTAAAGAGGTCATTCTGTAATTTTAGATTACAGTTTGCTTGATACAGATCCCAGAAACTCCAATTATCAAGTAAAAAAAATTGGATACTTGCAAGATATTTGAGACTAATAGATATAAAAAATTGCAAATGTCACACTAAGTATCCAAATCAGATCACCACTATTAGCATTTTTAATTTATTTCTTAACTTTCTTTGAGTTTACTGTACCAGCCAGTAGATTTTAGTCTATTATTTTTTCACTCTATTGAGTAATATTTTATTTAAGATCCTTAAGGATGATGAGTTGCATAATACTTTGGTAAAATGTCAGATATTTAAAATTTTCCATTTTTGATATGACATTCTGAGAGAATTGGACTAAATTTTTCCTAAAATTATGTTGACTATTTTTGCTTTTTGACTGAGGCATGCAATTAATTCATTTGTTTATTTGTACATTTAATAAATAATATCATACTACTTATAATTTGCCCATCACACTAGGCAAAATAATCTGGTGGAGGTTTTTTTAGAGTAAGGGAAGTATTAACTAATGATTAAATAAACACTAGCAAAACATAACTGCTGATGTAAGAGGTCTATGGTACGCTCTAGGAAAAGTATATAAAAGGGGTATCAAATCTAGAAAGGCAGTGAGTTGTGTGGGAGAAAGGTCTCAAAGAGGAAATGACATTTCAGATGAAAAGGAGATTGTATCAGTAGGCGTTACCAGATATGGATAATTATTATGCAGTACAGTTTGATAATTTAATATCCCCTTCTAGCATAGACAGCAAAGTTTCTGTTCTGCCTATTGGCCAATGAATGTTGAGAAGAGTTACTGTGTTTTTTCCCAGTATAGGTATATAATTGCTAGGACTTAACTCTCGATGCCTTTCTTCCCCTGCCCCGGCAATCATGACAGCACATGCTGACATGAAGACTTTCCTCACATGGAGGGTGAACTCCCTTGGAAGTTTCCTCAAGCAGCAACATAACTTGCATGAGAAAATTTTAAACCTCTGGCGTTTTATGATGCTCTGATTGGAGGGTTGTCTGTTCCTACACTATAACCCAAAGTTTCTTAAATAATATACCATACTAATGTAGCACAAAGGATTGTACAAAAAGGAGACAGGAATAAGAGAAACTTTATGTTCAAATGTCAGGGATGAGAGAAAAAACATGGTATTTTGCTGGAAAAAAGAGAAATTCAATATAGCTTGATTTTATAGAAAATGTGAAGTTGGAGTTGAAAAATTAGGCTTAAGGATCTTATATAGTATGGTAAGAAATGAAAGTTGTTAAGAGAGAAAATTCTAGGAGTTCTCAACAAAAGGATGATTTTTTTTTCCTTTTTCTTTTACTTTGTACCTAAATGGAGGTTCACTAAAGTTATTGTGGTAATCATTTCATCATTTATGTAAGTAAGATTATTATGCTACAGACTTAAAGTTATACATTGCTATGAAAATGATGTTTAGATTTTATCATCAGGAGGAAGGAAAGCTAGTGAATAATTAGAATAATTAATATGTCATTTACATATTAGAAACACCTCCCATAGGCACACCAAATTCACAGCTTTGCATATGGAACAACTTTCTCTGGAAAAAGCCCTAAAAACTGAGTTACTCCTATGCATCTGACAAATGAGAAATGGCCCACAGTGAAGTGGATATAAGAGGCTGGGCCACAGTTTCATCAGAAACCCCACCCTCACAGTGGCAAATAAACTCAGAGCTTCTCTTCCAGGAATAAAGGGTTTGAACACAGCAGGCACCCTGAGATTTTGAGACTTACACCTGATAGTCTCCAAAACATCTAGGTTTGAAAACCAACAAGTTTTGTGTCCATAGGCCCACAGGTTATAGATCCAAGAAACAGCCCTTAATTGACTGGGTGCTCAGTGGCAAAGAATCTGCCTGCCAGTGCAAGAGATGCAGAAGATGCCTTGGTAGGGAAGACTCCCTTGAGGAGGGAATGACAACTCACTCCAGTATTCTTGCCTGGATATTCCCATGGACAAGGAGCTTGGCGGGCTACAGTTCCTGGGATTGCAGAATCAAACAGATTGAGCACAGAATCGTGTACTCAATGCAGGCACACGCACATACATGCAGACACACACGCACACACACATGCAGACCAGCACACACACATGCACGCACTGGACTTACCTGCTCCAGGGCCCAGGGAGGAAGCGGCCAGTTGAGAGCACCTGGACTTTGTGCATATCTGGAAGAGGCATATCTGCTTGTCTTGAAATATGAGCCTGAGAAGCAAGTGTCTGATTTGGCAAGCATTTGGGAGAAGGCTAAATTGTTCAGCGATGGATTCTGGTGGGTGCCATCTTTTTTTCCCTTTTTCCTTTCCTGGTGAGTGCCATCTTCAAGCTCTCTCTGCCTCACTACAGCTCACTGATATCTCCCAGACAGAAGCTTATACTCCAATCTGAGTATAAACTTGGAGTATATACTCCAATCCAATCCGGATTTTTGCAACTGCCACACAGGGGAACACCTCTGGATCACCTGGCACTGAGGGTGAGCAGGACTTGGTCTTGTGTTCACATTGCTGCTTTTTAGTTGCTCAGTCATGTCTGACACTTTTTTCGAGAGTGAACATTTATTCTTTCTAATATGAAATTGTATTATGGTTTTATTTATTTATTTTTTAAAAGCATCTTGGGTGTAGTATAGAAAATGTATTGGATTAATCAATTAAGAGCATGAGAGGATTAGTAAGGAATTTGTTTGAGCTGATGGAAGAAAATGTTTTATTTAGTTTTCCCTCTTTAGCATTTTTTAAAATGTAAAACTGTTCTGTTATCTATTATCTTTGAAGAGTAATCATCCAGTCTGCCTATTTGGTTTCCTCTCTATGTATGTATCTTGTCACTGTGACAGCTTTTAATATTTTCTCTTTATCTTTGGTTTTTATGAATTTTATTATGATTTGACAAGGTTTTTTTTTTTTTTTTTTTTTTTTGTATATCCTACTATGGGACAATAAACTTTTTGAATCTGTGTATTAGTGATTATTCTCTCTAATTTTAGAAAAAATTATCTATTTTTATCTTCAATTTTTTTTTCTACTTTACTCTCATTTTACTAAGGTTGCAGTTACAGATGTTTGACATCTGGTATTATACCACAGTTTCCTTGAGTCTCTAATTTTCTTCATTTTTTTTTCCTCTGTTCCTCAGATTTGAGCTTTTCTGTTGTTAATTTCTCAAGTTCTCTAAGTCTGTATTTTGTCAATATTGATCCAGTGAATTGTTCATTTACATTACTTACCCTTCAAGTATAGCATTTCCATTTGGCTCCTTATTTAGAGTATCTGCTCCTTTGCTGAGTTCACTTATCCATGCATTAAAATACTATTTTTCACGTTTGTGAATTTTTAAAGTTATAAACAGCTTCTTTTTTTTTTTAACTTTTTAAATGGGTCATGGTTCTTTTTATAAGATTTATTTATTTGTTTATTGACTGCAGTGAGTCTTCATTGCTGCACATGGTCTTCTCTCATTGCAGAGATCAGGGGTTATTCTTCCTTGTGGTGTGCGGACTTATTGTGGCGGCTTCTCTTATTGTGAAGCACAGAATCTAGGTGCACAGTGGTTTCATCATGTGGGCTCAGAAGTTGTGGAGCATGGGCTTCTTTGCTTTGTGGCATGTGGAATCTTCCCAGACCCAGGATTGAACCCATGTCCCTTGTATTGCACTGTGGATTCTTAACCACTGGACCACCAGGGAAGCCTCTGTAAACAGCTGATTTTAAATCATTGTCTACTATGTTTAATATTGTGTCATCTCAAAACCTTTTTTTGACTGCTTGGATTTTTTTTTTGTACGTTTCTTGAGTTTTATTCAGTATAAATATTAGGCTGTATACCTGAAACTAAGACAATATTATAAATCAACTGTACTTCAATTTAAGAAAATTGACTGCTTGAACTTTTGATCTTGGATCACATCTTTAAGAGTTATTTGCATGTCTAGTAATTTTTATTTTATGCTTTATATTACAGATTAGCTAGAGTAGAGACTCGGGGTTTTGCCATCTTTCTGTGACAAGTGTTGATTTTAGTTCTAGCAGATAGTTGAATTACCGGCTAATCATCTTGATTTTGTGTATACTTAAATTTAAGATGTTTTGGGGTAGATGTGTAAACAACTCCAAGGTTTTTCCAAAGCCCTTCTAGCTTGGCATGATTTCAACTCTAATGTCTGTGTCTGTGAAGATCTTATAAAGCCTGTTTTTTGGGGGTTTGTTAGAGCAGTTCTAGAAGATCCATTTTTCTCATATGTGCTGATTGTGATCCTTACATGTAATCCTGGTGTTTCAGCCAGATGCCCTTTATGATGAACACATTGTTCTACTTTGGATGAATTAAAAGTTTAAAATCTCCCAATACTGATATACTTGTTTCTCAAGCCTGCAGTAGGTTTGATAAATGGATGCACCCTCTGCCAAGCCTTGAGGTTTTGATCTGCATATACAGCACAATTGTCAGCTAAGGAGTCATGGGGGAAGCTCTCAGAATGACTTCTGAAGCCCTGCAGTTGTATAGCTACTTTTCTCTTGACGGACTTATCCTGGAGATTCCAAATGCTTCAGCTGATCTGATCATTTTTCTCAGGGAACCACCATGATTTTTTGGACTCTAGCTCAGTAACAAGGCTGATCATGTTGTTCACCTCATAATTTTTCCCTTTTAATCGTGAATTATAAATTTGAACTTACTGTTGTCTGGTGCCTGAAATGAACTGCCTCATATATTCTATTTTAAATATTGTTTATAGTGGTAGAACTGATCAAATAGCACTTAATCTGTTATAGGTGGAAGTGAAGTTCTACATATTTTAATTTTGAAAAACAAACAGATCAAACGGGAGAACAATGGTCTATTAAAGTAGCCTACTGATTTTCCCCCTAATTAACCCATCACCATTATATTCCAGCAATGACTCTCTGTATGTCCAGACAGTTCACAGATGGGCTTGAAAGAGCTACAGTCCATTTATAGGTAGAGGGACTCATAATGAATTTTATTAACAACCTCTAAGCTTTCCCTAGAGTTCCTATTCTCTTTTTCAAGCCCAGCATTGTTCTGTTAGCTTAGCTGGGCTTCTAAGCTTGCTGAGTTTTGCTCACTCTTGTCTCAGCATCATTTTGTTCTGCTCCAGTGCCTACCCAGCTCAGTTTATTTCCTTTAGTGCTTTCCAAGTTTAGCTCTCTTCTCTGACCTTTCCGATTTGTGCATTTATGCTAAAAACATGATTTGATTCTATTTTTTTCCAGTAGATTTTGTTTAAGGTACTTCCACTGACCTAGAAAATCATTTAGCCCATCAGATTTTTAAGAGGCAAACTTAGTCATTAATAAAATAATGAACTGTGGCAAATGTACAAAATTAATCTTTATAGTTTCTTTAATAATCTGTACAACTGACAATTTAGATTTAGAAATATAATACTGAATGGAATATGAGAATAAGTGATTCTAATAGCATTAGAATAGTTACAATTTAGGTGAGCATTATGGGAATGTAAATTCAAAGCAATTCTATGAACTACTTTGAATATGAATTCATAAAATAATTTGTATACATTTTACTTTCTGAACACTACTTTATGGTGAAATAGTTTCTTCTGGTCAGTTTTACTGATGCAGAAGGGGTTGTAAATGTGAGGTATTTGGGGTTGATTAGAATCAGCCACTAATTCATGATATCCTGGCAACAGATGATAATCCTCACAGTGGGAATTTGATCCTAGCAGAAAAGCATATGGAGAACAGTAGGTCCAAAGAAAATATCCATCCAGTCTGTCTATTCACACTGTTCAGGCACAATAAAAGGATCTCATAATAAATTCTCACTTGAGGTTTTTAAAATCAACTGGTAATTCTGATATGAGCAGGAAACTATGGAGAATCAAAAATGTACACTATTGCTCATATGCTTTTGGTAACCTACTTCAAAGCCAGTTTGATTATTTATTTGAAGTAAAAGAATACTGAATGCATATAATAAGGAAATTAAGTTTACCATATTAACATCAATATTCTGGCTTTTCATTAAATATTTATGAGCAAAATGAAGATATGTATATACTTTTTGAAACATACTTTTCATTGTGCTAAATAGTTCTTTGACCAGTAAGGTCTTATATATTATAAATCTCTCAATCATACACTTTCAAAAAATGGTTTTTTTTCCCCTATATTTCAGGTGATTAAAAAAAGTTAAAAAAAAAAGTTCAAAGTAAATAAAGGCTCAATTTATTCCTTAGTTTACTTTATAAATACCTTTCTTATATTTTAATAAGTTATCTATCCTGGATTTTCAGTGCTAGCCAGCCCCATAGCAAAAGCACCAGTGGCATAAGACTACAGTCTTTATCTTACTGGATGACATAATGAAGAAGATGAATATGGAAACAACAAAAATATTAATTCTGGCCTGGGTCTGTCACTTACCAACTAGACTATATTACATTAGTTTCTCATTTGCAAAAAGTCAACTGTTTGACTGTATATTAAAACTGTTTCTATAAGTAAATAGGACCACCAAATATTGGCCCAATGACACCAAAAAATATATATTCACTTCAGTCCAGTCACTCAGTTGCGTCTGCGACCCCATGGACTGCTGCACATCAGGCTTCCCTATCCATCACCAACACCTGGATCTTGCTCAAACTCATGTCCATCAAGTCGGTGATGCCATCCAACCATCTCATCCTCTGTCATCCCCTTCTCCACCTGCCTTCACTCTTTCCCAGTATCAGGGTCTTTTCAAATGAGTCAGTTCGCATCAGGTGGCCAAAATATTGGAGTTTCAGCATCAGCATCAATCCTTCCAATGAATATTCAGGACTAATTTCCTTTAGATTGATTGGTTGCATCTCCTAACAGTTCAAGGGACTCTCAAGAGTCTTCTCCAACACCACAGTTCAAAAGCATCAGTTCTTTGGTGCTCAGCTTTCTTTGTATTCTAACTCTCACATCCAGACATGACTACTGGAAGAACCATATCTTTGACTAGATGGATCTTTGTCAGCAGAGTAATGTCTCTGCTTTTTAATATGCTGTCTAGGTTGGTCATAACTTTCCTTCCAAGGAGCAAGCATCTTTTAATTTCATGGCTGCTGTCACCATCTGCAGTGATTTTGGAGCTCAAGAAAAGAAAATTGTCACTGTTTCCATTGTTTTCCCACCTATTTGTCATGACATGATGGGACCAGATGTCATGATCTTAGTTTTCTGAATGTTGAGTTTTAAACCAACTTTTTCAGTCTCCTCTTTCACTTTCATCAAGAGGCTCTTTAATTCTTTGCTTTCTGCTGTAAGGGTGGTGTCATCTGCATATCTGAGGTTATTGTTATTTCTCCCAACAATCTTGATTCCAACTTGTGCTTCATCCAGCCTGGCATGTCACTTGATGTACTCTGCATATAAGTTAAACAAGCTGGGTGACAATATACAGCCTTGATGTACCCCTTTCCCAATTTGGAACCAGTCTGTTGTTCCATGTCCAGTTCTAACTGTTGCTTCTTGACCTACATACACATTTCTCAGATATTACTATATTATAATATAAATATATTATATTACATTTGAAGAATTTATAATTCTTTGTTGAAGTGTTGAATCTCTACCACTGAAATCATTCATTCAAGTAAATATAATAGTATCTATTTATCATAAATACTACAAAGGAGTTTTCTACATAATATGGAATCTCTGTCAATTACAAACTCTGATTAATCAAAAGTGAATAAATTTTTTCCTATAAATAAAGTCATTATTAACATTTTCTATTGTCAGATACTAAAGTACAATAGTGTCCCTTTAGTAATTTATCTGTAAATGTGGAGCCAGAATACTGGATTGGTTTGCACTCCTCCAGATCTTCCCAACCCAGGCATTGATCCCACATCTCTTATATCTCCTGCATTGGTGGGGAGATTCTTTACCACTGGTGCCACCTGGAAAGCCCAATCCTGAAGTTATTAGGATGAAATTCTCAGGAGAAGGCAGAGAAGATAACAAAAATTAAACTGCTTTCCATCTAGACATAAATATCATATGTTTAATATAGAACTAACATTTAAACATTTTCCAGAAGTGGGCAGCTCATCTTAATGGGCAGTTAATTTGGACAACATATTCAGAGTTTCTTAATCTCAGGGTTCATCTTTTGTAATGCTCTGCCTCTATCCATAGGCAATTCACAGTCTTTGATGTGTCACCATGAGAGAATCAGAACTTGAGGAATTGATACAATGTGTTAGTCACATGTGTTGCTATGATTAATACCTTTGTCTCTAACTGAAAGGCCTTGTGTTTGCCAGGGTATGGGCAACCATGAGAGGCTAACTGATTTCAGTTTCGAGTCTACAATAAGGGTAAAATCTCAGACCCTTCAAACCTCCTGGCTTGACATTTAATTGTGTGAAAATATTACATACCAAAAATGTCCTATTTTAAAAAGAATGATTTTAATAAGTATTGTATCATAAATATAATGCACTTTATTGTTGTTGTCCAGTCACTAAGTCATGTCTGAATTTGGGACCCCATGGAGTGTAGCCCACCAGGCTCCTCTGTCCATGGGATTTCCCAGGCAAGAGTACTGGAGAGGATTTCCTTCTCCAGTGGCTCTTCCTATCCAGGAATAAAACCCACATGCACTGAATTGACAGGTGGATTCTTTACCTCTGGGCCATCAGGGAGCCCATAATATACATATCCTGGATAATTTCTATATATTTTTAATGTAATGATGAAATGTAAATTATCCACAATGATATAATATTTGATTTAAATGTGGAAGAAAATATGGAATTTTTTATATTTTGGGGATGGAATAGATATATAATACAGTTGAATTCACAATATTGTGTATAACACAACATTGTAAAGCAATTATTTTCCAATAAAAATATCTAGAAAAAATATATAAAAGGTACAACATGTTACAGATGTCTAGGTAACATTGTGAATTTCCATTTTCTTCTATTCTTTCACCTATTTCTACTAATCTTTGTTATTTGTGCCATTTGACTGAAGTATGAATGGCCATAGATTCCCAATAACTGATAGTGTGAAGTTCATATACAAATATTCCTAATAAAATATTAGGCTAAAATTAAAGCTATGAATATGAATATCATAATTCTTTAATATCTATGATACAATCTGATACTAATTTCTAGTGTAATATTCCCTCACAGTCTAGTGAAATGCTGATCAAAAATGCCTTAGAATGGTAATACCACAACTGGGGCATAAGAGGGAGAGAGTTGGTTAGTATTTGTAACTAAATCTGTAGATCTAGCTATACATTATACTTCTGTTGCCAGAAGGTTAAAGAAGTATCTCTAGGGACTTCCCTGGTGGTCCAGTGATTTAATCTCCGTGCTTCCAATGCAGGGTTTGTGGACCTCATCGCTGTTCAGGCAACTAAGATCCTACATGCTGTGTGGCATGGCCAAAAAAAGTTTTTAAAAGGCAAAGTTCAATATATTGGGAACTTCCCTGGTGGTCCAGTGGTTAAGATTCCATGCTTCCACTGCAAGCAGTGTGGGTTTGATCTGGTTGGAGAAGTAAGATCCTGAAAGCCACAGAGTCAAGAAAAGAAAAAAAAACAAAAAAACAAAACATAAATCTGCTGTTCAAAGCTGTGAATAACATATTTAGTGCTCCTGCCTTAGAGACAAATTTTCACCTTCACTCTTTAAATACAAATATTTTCAAACACAAAATTATGAATGTGAGTCACATGAAATTCTTCCTTTAGCTTCATAAGCTAAAATCTAATCAATATACAACATCCTTCTCTAGAAAGTATTAATCGTAATTTATGCTTGAGTTTGGCAGAAATACAACTTTACAGAATTGTTTATCTTATCTAGAATTTCATTTTTGGTTGTCATCCCACTGAATTGGTGAAAAACCTTAACTTGAGAACTGGATGTGGAACAACAGACTGGTTTCAGATGGGCAAGGAAAACGTCAAGGCTGTATATTGTCACCCTGTTTATTTAACTTATATGCAGAGTACCTCATGAGAAATGCTGGACTGGATGAAGCACAAGCTGGAATCAAAATTGCTGGGAGAAATATCAATAACCTCAGATATGCAGATGACACCACAGTTATGGCAGAAAGCAAAGAAGAACTGAAGAGCCTCTTAATGAAAGTGAAAGAGGAGAGTGAAAAAGTTGGCTTAAAACTCAACATTCAGAAAACTAATATTGTGAAATCTGGTCCCATCACTTCATGACAAATAGATGGGGAAGTGAGAGATTTTATTTTTGGAGGCTCCGAGATCACTGCAGATGATGGCTGCAGACATGAAATTAAAAGACACTTGCTCCTTGGAAATAAAGTTATGACCAACCTAGATAGCATATTAAAAAGCAGAGACATTACTTTGCCAACAAAGGTCCATCTAGCCAAAGCTATGGTTTTTCCATTAGTCATGTATGGATGTGAGATTTGGACTATAAAGAAAGGTGAGCACCAAAGAATTGATGCTTTTGAACTGTGGTGTTGGAGAAGACTCTTGAGAGTCGCTTGGTCTGCAAGGAGATCCAACAGTCCATCCTAAAGGAAATCAGTCCTGAGTGTTCACTGTAGGGCTGATGTTGAAGTTGAAACTCCAATACTTTGGCCACATAATGCGAAGAACTGACTCCTTGGAAGAGACTCTGATGCTGGGAAAGATTGAAGGTGGGAGGATAAGGGGACAAGAGAGGATGAGCTGGTTGGATGGCATCACCTACTCAATGGACATGAGTTTGAGTAAACTCCAGGAGGTTGTGATGGACAGGGAAGCCTGGCATGCAGCTGTTCTTGGAGTCGCAAAGAGTCAGACACAACTGAGCGACTGAACCAAACAGTAAGTTACAGTTCACATTCCAGATAGTAATTTATTAGAGTATGTTCACAGGGAACCATCATGTGGAAAACATTCTTGAAGAGTTCAGAGTTGAAGAAATGCTGAATGAGGCTAGACACAGAAAAAGACATTGTACAGAGTAGAGGTAGCTTCTACATGTGAGCAATGCAAGATAAATGAACAGAATTTGCTTAATTGTAATAGAAATTTCAGCTTAGAGTTTAGTGGGAGATACACCTGAACACATAATAATATCAGATTTTGGAGAAAAAAAAAACATACTAACCTCATAATGTAATTTAGATTTAATGTATCACTTTAAATTTCTGAGGACTTCCCTGGTGTCTCAGACCATAAATAGTCTGCCTGCAATGCAGAGGCAACTCAGTTTTGGTCCCTGGAATGGGAAGATCCCCTGGAGAAGGAAATGGCAACCCACTTCAGAATTCTTGCCTGGAGAGTTCCATGGGCAGAGGAACCTGGTGGGCTACAGTCCATGGGATTGAAGAGTCAGACAGGATTAAGAGACTAACACTTTTGCTTTGTTTCTGAAGAGCCATTTCTGCACTGAGATATAGCATCATCACTGCAGGAAGATTCTCCAATAATTACACTAAATCACTGTATTGTGGAAATTATGTTTTTAAGTTATAGAACTTACTATCATTCTCTGATATTTTTAATTTCTACATTTGTTGACCACCTTTCCTCCAATTATTCTGTATCATGTTATCTACTAGTAAGGAAAGCTACAACACCTTTTTTGAGAAGTATTTGTCAATCCCCAGAGAAAATTTTGGCAGAATAAATCAAGATCATGAATTCTACCTTTATTAATACCTGCCATAATTAACACCAACTAAAGTGTTAAAATGAACAAACCAGTCACACATGCATCAGCAGCATGCGTGAGACACAGCTCTCAGCAAAAATTCCTCCTTTTCAAACAATATTGATTTGTGTGTTGGAAGACAGCTTGGTTTTCACCCAAGTGTTATTTTTACAGTGTTTGTTTACTTCTTAAAGTACAGCAGACCAAAGGATAGAGCAGTGGGGCTTCCAACCTAGATTATCAACTCTAACTTCCCATTGACTCCGGTTTCTCTCTTAGCTATCTGTACTTCATGGGGAATGACCACTCAGGTTCTTTGTTTACATCTCTTGTCACAGTTCAAAACCTTTCTCCTTTTTAGTGGTCTCTCCCCACTGGTATCCCATCACTGATTTTTCCACCAGCCATTTGCTGCTCTTACACTTGGGTACCAGATGGTTTAAAAGGCTGAGCATGTATTTGCTGAGTGAACATAAGGAAAGCTGTCACTTGGCTTATTTCTCTTTTATTACTAACATTTTGCTATTAATGATTAGACAGGGCTATGCTTGATGGAAAGAACAAATCCTGGACTTTAAGTGCTATCTAATATAAAGTAATTAACTTTTTATTCCCATTGTTTAGAAGACCTTTTAATGAAATCAGTAATTTGCTTGTGACATCTTTGCATTCTCTTTTAATTTTTTTAAATTAGGCTAATATAATTAAGTTTCTGTTGTTTTTCAGATTTGCCTGTCTCCCTCCCTCCCTTCCTTCCTTTTACCCCTTTCCTGATTTTTACATAACAATTATGCAATTTTAGTGATCATTATCTCAACAAAAAATGTGCTGGTAATTTCCTAGTTATCTTGGGTATAATTGGTGAAGGAAAATTTCTCTTTATCTTGTCAATAAATAATGTGCCAGTATAGGAAAGTTATGACCAACCTAGATAGCATATTAAAAAGCAGAGACATTACTTTGCCAACAAAGGTCCGTCTAGTCAAGGGTATGGTTTTTCCAGTGGTCATGTATGGATATGAGAGTTGGACTGTGAAGAGAGCTGAGCACCGGAAAATTGATGCTTTTGAACTGTGGTGTTGCAGAAGACTCTTGAGAGTCCCTTGGACTGCAAGGAGATCCAACCAGTCCATCCTAAAAGAGATCAGTCCTGGGTGTTCATTGGAAGGACTGATGTTGAAGCTGAAACTCCAGTACTTTGGTCACCTCTGCGAAGAGTTGATTCATTGGAAAAGACCCTGATGCTGGGAGGGATTGGGGGCAGGAGAAGAAGGGGACGACAGAGGATGAGATGGTTGGATGACAACACCAACTCGATGGACATGGGTTTGAGTAAACTACGGGAGTTGGTGATGGACAGGGAGGCCTGGTGTGCTTTGATTTATGGGGTCGCATTCGGACACGACTGAGAGACTGAACTGACTGACTGACTGATGCTTATCAGAATTGAAAAAGTAAGGAGCAAATATGATTTTCAAAAATCTCCCCTGAGTAAATAGATTATTGCTTTCTACAGCCAAACCTCATACTTTTAAATTTTAACCACAATTCCACAGAGGCCCCATTAAAAGCCAGAGATAATATACATACTTCTTCACCATTAAATTTCTTCACCAATAAGTTTACATGTTCTCTAAATGACCACACTTCTGTTTCTCATACCTATTGTTATTAGAAAAAATTATGTTTGATATGTGTTTTCCTATGTATCTTATTCTCTTTTCAGAGCATTTGGTTCAGACAATTAGTTTACTTTTTTAATCTTTTAGTTCCTAATTATAGTGGTAAATTAGAAAATGTATTTACATTTAGTCTGTAAGAATATCAACAAAAAGACAAAAAAAAATGTTATATTATAGGAACTTATCATCGCTAGTATACTGAGGTAGCTGAAGTACCTCAAACGTTTTAGTAGGAAAAATGTTTAAATAAAATATGAGCACAGCATAAGCAGGCAATAATTTTTCCTAAAAGACAGATTTTCTTGGGATATTCTGTGCTGAGTGGAAATAAGAAGTTGTTTATTGTGAACATTTGGAAATATATATATATAAATTTAGTGTTCCCTTAAAACTTTGAGCCAAATTATCATCTCTGCATTTTTAAAATGACATCTATTTAAAATCTTTGAAGTGAAAATTTGTTTAAAATTATTTTTCCTTTCTTTAGTGCACTGACACTTAAAGAAAGATTGTGCTCAAAGATAGTAGTAGGGTTTTTTTTTTTTTTTTTTCAATACTTTCTCCCAACTCTGCCTTGTTACACTGGAACTAATAAAAACTTCCCAAAGGTTCTATCTCAGGCTTTCATTTAGTGAACTGCCTTCTCTTGGCTAGTTCAGCCTTTGCCCTACGTTTGGCAGCTCCATCTATAGGGGAAGTACTCTTTCCAATTTCTGGGAACATTTTCCCCTGGGGGAAGTCCTCTCCTCTACTTTTAAACCAGAGTTGGTTCTGCTGACTTTTTTCCAAAACTCATTTCTGTTAGCTATCAATAACTTTGTCTAAATCCTTTGTTTGGTGTGCTTGTTGTTAAATTTGGTTGTTATTGAGGATGACATTTTAAAGCTGTTATAATCTTGAGTATAAAACAAATGTTTATAATCTCTCCTAAAGTCTGTGAATATATCTGTTTTTAATTCTACATTGTACCCATATTTTATCAAATATATATAAACAATTTGATAAGTGTGAATGCAATTTAATAGCTTGTTAGTTATAGTTGACTTATTTAGGGTGTATGCTTCTGCTTCAGATTGTACAGAAGAATACTAAAGAGTTTGTTTATGGCATATTCCAAGATAAACACACAATATTATAAATGCTGTACTTATAAAATTTAATAAGTAAGAAACATCTATTTTGCATATATCTTAAACAGTAAGGAGGAGTTGATCATATCAGTAATTGTTAACAATCATTCATGATTGATAATTTGATGCTGGAGGTACTATCATGCTGCATATAGAAGTTTTTATTTTTTTATTTGTCTGATCACCTTGACTTTTATTGCTTTTATTCATGTCTTCCTACTTTTTCTTTGTACCCAGTGTTCATTGCCCTGAATTTATTTTCTATCATAATGCCACTTATTGACATAACCAGTGTGATTAAGAAATATAGTTATATTGCTTCAGTTGCTATTTTTATTCTTTCATTTTTTTGAAGATATTATTGTCATATAGTACTATATAAGTTTAGGGTATACAGTATGATGACTTTACTCACAGATATCAGGAAATGATTATCACAGTAAGTTAGTGAACATCCAACATCTCATACAGATACAAAATTAAAGAAAAAGAAAAAAAAATGTGGTGAGAATACTTAGGACTTACTCTGCTAACTTTCATATATAACATACAGCAGTATTTTTCACGATGTATATACTACAAGCCTAGTTCTCTTTTATTTTTGTCTTTTATTTCTTTTTGGCTGTTCCAGGTTTCCATTGCTGTGCAGGCTCTTCTCTAGTTGCAGAGAAGAATGGAGGCTACTCTCCAGTTGCTATGTGTGGGCTTCTCATGGCGCTGGCCTCTCTTGTTGCAGAGCACAGGCTCTAGGGTGTGTGGGCTTCAGTTATTATGGCACATGGGCTTGGTAGTCAGGGCTCCTTGGCTCTAGAGCATAAGCTCAATAGTCGTGGCACAGGGGCTTAGTTGCTCCGTGGCATGTGGGATCTTCCCAGACTAGAGATCAGACTTGTGTCTCCTGCATTGGCAGGCTGATTCTCTACCACTGAGCCACCAGGGAAGCCCCCTAGTTCTTGTTTATCTCACAACTGGAAGTTTGCACCTTTTGACTGCCTTTATCCAAGTCCCCTCTCCCATCCCTATCTCTGAGGTGATGGAATTTCAGTTGAACTATTTCAAATCCTAAAAGATGATGCTGTGAAAGTGCTGCATTCAATATGCCAGCAAATTTGGAAAACTCAGC
Organism: Odocoileus virginianus; assembly: GCF_023699985.2. Lineage (NCBI taxonomy): Eukaryota > Metazoa > Chordata > Mammalia > Artiodactyla > Cervidae > Odocoileus > Odocoileus virginianus. Next base: position 23,501,266 of record NC_069698.1, read on the forward strand.
AGTGTCCACAGGACTGGAAAAGAGCAGTTTTCATTCCAATCCCAAAGAAAGGACATGCCAAAGAATGCTAACTACTGCACAATTGCACTCATCTCACACACTAGTAAACTAATGCTCAAAATTCTCCAAGGTAGGCTTCAACAGTACATAAAACATGAACTTCCAGATGCTCAAGCTGGTTTTAGAAAAGGCAGAGGAACCAGAGATTAAATTGCCAACATCTATTGGATCATTAAAAAAGCAAGAGAGTTCCAGAAAAACATCTACTTCTGTTTTATTGACTATGTGAATGTCTTTGACTTTGTGGATCACAACAAACTGTGGAAAATTCTGAAAGATATGGAAATACCAGACCACCTGACCTACCTCTTCCTCAGGTCAGGAAGTAACAGTTCGAACTGGGCATGGAACAAAGACCAGCTCCAAATTGGAAAAAGAGTATGTCAAGGCTGTATATTGTTACCCGGCTTATTTAACTTATATGCAGAGTACATCTTGAGAAATGCTGGGCTGGATGAAGAACAAGCTGGAATCAAGATTGCTGAGAGAAATGTCAATAACCAAAGATATGCAGATAACACCACCCTTACGGCACAAAACAAAGAAGAGCTAAAGAGTCTCTTGATGCAAGTGAAAGAGGAGGGTGAAAAGTTGTCTTAAAACTCAACAGTCAGACAACTAAGATCATAGCTTCTGGTCCCATCACTTCATGGCAAATAGATGGGGAAACAATGAAAACAGTGACAGACTTTATTTTGGGGGACTCCAAAATCACTGCAGATGGTAATTGCAGCCATGAAATTAAAAGACGTGCATTCCTTGGAAGGAAAGATATGACCAACCTAGACAGCATATTAAAAAGCAGAGACATTACTTTGCCAACAAAGGTCCATCTGGTCAAGGCTACGTTTTTTCCAGCAGTCATGTATAGATGTGAGAGTTAGACTATAAAGAAATCTGAGCACTGAAGAATTGATGCTTTTGAACTGTGGTGTTGGAAAAGACTCTTGAGAGTCCCTTGGACTGCAAGGAAACCCAATCCATCTATCCTAAAGGAAATCAGTCCTGAATATCCTTGGGAAGAACCAATTCTGAAGCTGAAACTCCAATACTTTGGCCACCTGATGCGAAGAATTGACTCATTGGAAGAAAACCCTGATGCTGGGAAAGATTGAAGGTGGGAGCAGAAGGGGATTACAGAGGATTAGATGGCTGGATGGCATCACCGACTTAAGGGATATGTGTTTGAGTAAACTCCGGGAGTTGGTGGTGGACAGGGAACCCTGGCATGCAGCAGTCCATGGGGTCGCAAAGTGTAGGACAGGACTGAGTGACTGAACTGAACTGAACTTAATGATGCTACAAAGAACATATGGGTGCATGTATCTTTTCTAGTGTTTTTGTTTTCTTTGGATACTGTCAGGAAGCATTTAACAAGAGGCTTCCTGTGTGCTGTTTTGGATCTATCAGGAACCCTCTGGCCCTTATTGATTCCTGAATATTCAGGAACTAAGAGGAGAGGCACGCCTTTCCCGGGGCTGAGGAATCCAGGCATTTTTCATTATGGTGGTAAGTACCCTCTTCCTTTTTATGAGCCATATGGTAAAAGGTGATTATTTGCAACTCTCTCTTTGACAGGGATCATCTTATGTTTTTTAAGTCTGGAATTTTAATGTTTGTCTTTGCTGAGAATAACCACCTTGTAAGACATATATATATGCCCACGCCATGTTGATTAAAACACCTTTGCTCCATCAGAGCTTGGGTCCCTGTGTCTTACTTTCTTTCTATTCTTTCTCTCTCTCTCTATTTCTGGCTAATTCCTTGGAGCGCGGAGGCCCACTGAGCTCACTTTCTTGCCCGGACTTCTAAGACCCTCTCAAGAAGGCGCCCTGTGCCTTCACCCACTCAGAGGGCGCCCGGTGCCTACGTGCAGCAGCGCGAGCCCTAAGAACAGGGCTCTATTGACTTTCTGTGTAAACCAGGGGATATCAGCCTCTTTCTCTCTCTTACTCTCCGGGCCACCAGGTTCCGGTCCATTAAACGACCAACAAGTGCTATCAGCCTCTTCCTCTCTCTTACTTTCTTTTTTTTTTCTTTATTTTTTATTTTTTATTAGTTGGAGGCTAATTACTTTAAAATATTGTAGTGGTTTTTGTCATACATTGACATGAATCAGCCATGGATATACATGTATTCTCCATCCCGATCCCCCCTCCCACCTCCCTCTCCACCTGATCCCTCTGGGTCTTCCCAGTGCACCAGGTCTGAGCACTTGTCTCATGCACCCAACCTGGGCTGGTGATCTGTTTCACCCTAGATAATATACATGTTTCGATGCTGTTCTCTTGAAACATCCCACCCTCGCCTTCTCCCACAGAGTCCAAAAGTCTGTTCTATACATCTGAGTCTCTTTTTCTGTTCTGCATATAGGGTTATCGTTACCATCTTTCTAAATTCCATATATATGTGTTAGTATACTGTATTGGTGTTTATCTTTCTGGCTTACTACACTCTGTATAATGGGCTCCAGTTTCATCCATCTCATTAGAACTGATTCAAATAAATTCTTTTTAATGGCTGAGTAATACTCCATTGTGTATATGTACCACAGCTTCCTTATCCATTTGTCTGTTGATGGGCATCTAGGTTGCTTCCATGTCCTGGCTATTATAAACAGTGCTGCGATGAACATTGGGGTGCACGTGTCTCTTTCAGATCTGGTTTCCTTGGTGTGTATGCCCAGAAGTGGGATTGCTGGGTCACATAGCAGTTCTATTTCCAGTTTTTAAAGGAATCTCCACACTGTTTTCCATAGCGGCTGTACTAGTTTGCATTCCCACCAACAGTGTAAGAGGGTTCCCTTTTCTCCACACCCTCTTCAGCACTTATTGCTTCTAGACTTTTGGATAGCAGCCATCCTGAGTGGCGTGTAATGGTACCTCATTGTGGTTTTGATTTGCATTTCTCTGATCATGAGTGATGTTGAGCATCTTTTCATGTACTTTTTAGCCATCTGTATATCTTCCTTGGAGAAATGTCTGTTGAGTACTCTGGCCCATTTTTTGATTGGGTCATTTATTTTTCTGGAGTTGAGCTGGAGGAGTTGCTTGTATATTTTTGAGATTAATCCTTTGTCTGTTGCTTTGTTTGCTATTATTTTCTCCCATTTTGAAGGCTGTCTTTTCACCTTGCTTTTAGTTTCCTTTGTTGTGCAAAATCTTTTAAGTTTCATTAGGTCCCATTTGTTTATTTTTGCTTTTGTTTCTAATATTCTGGGATGTGGGTCATAGAGGATCCTGCTGTGATTTATGTTGGAGAGTGTTTTGCCTATGTTCTCCTCTAGGAGTTTTATAGTTTCTGGTCTTACATTTAGATCTTTAATCCATTTTGAGTTTATTTTTGTGTATGGTGTTAGAAAGTGTTCTAGTTTCATTCTTTTACAAGTGGTTGACCAGTTTTCACAACACCACTTGTTAAAGAGGTTGTCTTTTTTCCATTGTATATCCTTGCCTCCTTTGTTGAAGATAAGGTGACCATAGGTTCGTGGATTTATCTCTGGGCTTTCTATTCTGTTCCATTGATCTATATTTCTGTCTTTGTGCCAATACCATACTGTCTTGATGACTGTGGCTTTGTAGTATAGTCTGAAGTCAGGCAGATTGATTCCTCCAGTTCCATTCTTCTTTCTCAAGATTACTTTGAGGCTATTCGAGGTTTTTTGTATTTCCATACAAATTTTGAAATTATTTGTTCTAGTTCTGTGAAAAATACCATTGGTATCTTGATAGGGATTGCATTGAATCTATAGATTGCTTTGGGTAGTATAGCCATTTGGAATGCAAGGATTCTTTAATATCCACAAATCAATCAATGTGATACACCACATTAACAAATTGAAAGATAAAAACCATATGATTATCTCAATAGAAGCAGAAAAAGCCTTTGACAAAATTCAACATCCATTTATGATTAAAACTCTCCAGAAAGCAGGAATAGAAGGAACATACCTCAACATAATAAAAGCTATATATGACAAACTCACAGCAAGCATTACCCTCAATGGTGAAAAATTGAAAGCATTTCCCCTAAAATCAGGAACAAGACAAGGGTGCCCACTCTCACCACTCCTATTCAACATAGTTTTGGAAGTGTTGGCCAGAGCAATTAGGGCAGAAAAAGAAGTAAAAGGAATCCAGATAGGAAAAGAAGAAGTGAAACTCTCACTGTTTGCAGATGACCTGATCCTCTACATAGAAAACCCTAAAGACTCTACCAGAAAATTACTAGAGCTAATCAACGAATATAGTAAATTTGCAGGATATAAAATTAACACACAGAAATCTCTTGCATTCCTATACACTAACAATGAGAAAACAGAAAGAGAAATTAAGGAAACAATACCATTCACCATTGAAACAAAAAGAATAAAATACTTAGGAGTATATCTACCTAAAGAAACAAAAGACTTATACATAGAAAACTATAAATCACTGATGAAAGAAATCAAAGAGGACACAAACAGATGGAGAAATATACCGTGTTCATGGATTGGAAGAATCAATATTGTCAAAATGGCTATACTACTCTCTCTTACTTTCTTATCGTCGACTCCGGATCACCAGGTTCCGGTCCATTAAAGGACCAACAGAATACATGCCTAGGAGTGAAATTGCTGGATCATATGATAGTTCAATGTTTGATTTTTTGAGGAATCTTCATACTGCTTTCCTTAGTGGCTGCACCAATTTACATTCCTACCAACAGTGTATCAGTGTTCCCTTTTTCCTATTTGCTCTCTCACACTTGTTACTTGTCTTTTTGAGAATAGCCATTGTGACAGGTGTGAGGTGATAGCTCATTGTGGCTTTAATTTGAGCATATTTTCATGTGCCTGTGGTAATCTGAATATCTTTGGAAAGATGTCTATTCAGATTCTCTGTGTTTTAAAATTCTCTTTTTTTTGTGCTAGTTGTATGAGTTCTTTGTGTATTTTGAACACCAACCCACTATCAGAAATATCCTTTGCAAATATCTTCTTCCAGTCAGTAGGTGACTTTTGTTTGTTTTACAGATAATTTCCTTTGCTATGTAAAAGCATTTTTGTTTGATATAGTCCCACTTGTTTATTTTTGCTATTGTTTCCCTTACTGGAGAAGAAATAGCCAAAAGATATATTACTAAGACAGATGTCAAAGGGCTTACTTTCTGTGTTTTCTTCTAGAAGACTATGGTTTCTGAGTTTTACTTTTAAGTTTTTAATCTGTTTTGAATTTGTTTTTGTGCATGATGTTAAAGAGTATTTCAGTTTGATTCTTTTGCATGTAGTGCTCCAGTTTCCCTACCACCATATAGTGGCTGTTTTGGGGGGCTGTCTTTGCCCCAGTGTATATTTTGGCCACCTTTGTCATAAATTAATAGCCATGCAAGCGTGGATTCATTTCTGGACTTTCTACTATGTTCCACTGATATATGTGTCTCTTTTTGTACCAGTAGCATGCTTTTGTCTTTTAACATCCTTACTAACTTTGTACATGGATGATTCCCTGCCTTTACTATATGTTTGCTGTATTAATGAACTTTTACCTTCATCGTTTTAGATATATTATGCTACTCCTTTCTGGCCTGCAGAGTTTTTGCTGAAAAGTAAGCTGATAGCCTTATGGGAATACTCTTGTACATAATGTGTTGCTTTTAATAGTCTCTAATTTTTGCCATTTAATTACAGTATATCTTGGTATGCATCTCTTTGAATTGATTCTGTTTAGGACACTCTGTGTCTCCTGAACCTATGTGTCTTTTTCCTGTCACACATTAGGGAAATTTTCAGCTAATATGTCTTTAAATACGTTCTTGATCCCTTTCTGTCTCTCTTCTCTTTCTAGAACCCTAAAATACAAATATTAGTACACTTGATGTTGTCCTAAAGGTCTCTCGACCTGTCCTCCATTTCAGTGATTTCCACTGCTTTGTTTTTCAGATCACTCATCCAGTCCTGTGTATCAGCTAGTCTACTGTGGATTCCTTCCAGTATATTGTTAAAATTTAAGGTATTGTATTCTTCGTCTCTTGTTTGATTCATCTTTATATTTTTAAATTCTTTATTAGAAACCTTGGAGTTCTCACTGTTTTCATCTAGTCTTCTCCCAAGTTTTTTGAGCATCTTTAGCAGCTTAGGATCATTTCCTTGAACTCTTTCTCTGGTAGATTGCTTTTGCCCACTTCACTTAGTTCTTTTTCTATGGTTTTATCTTGTTTCTTCATTTGAAACATTTCTTTGTTGACTCACTTTGCCTAATTTGCTGTTTTTATTTCTACACATTTGGTAGGTTGCTTATATTTCCCATGTTTGGAGAAATGGCCTTTTGTAGGAGATGTCCAACACTTTTGAGCAGTCCACTTCCCTCTGGTCACCAGAGCTACATGCTCTAGGAATTCCCCATGGGTAGGCTGGGCAGATACTTCTGTAGAGGTGGGCTGTAGACGTGGGGGGTCTGGTAGATGTGACTATACCTCATTCAGGTTTGCTGTCAAACCCAGCTTTGTGCAGAGGCTGCTGGCCACTGATGGGTGGGGCTGAGTCATGAAGTGAATGGCTAAGGAGTCCCAGGGGTTCCTGGGGCTAATGCTAGCCCAGTGGTGGATGGAGTCAGGTTCTGAGGTGGGTGATTGCGGGATCAGGTGTCTTGGATCTAATTTTGACCTGCCATTAGTGAGGCTCATTTCTGACATGGCTGGCTGTAGTGTTTGGGGCATTTCCAAACTGATGCTGAGTGGGACATCCCAGGGTAGCTGGTGGAGGGGTCCAAGGTGTCTCATAGCTGGTGTTGTCCTGCTGATGGGAACTACAGGACACAGGTGCTCTGACTGTAGGGTCCTAGGAGCTCCAGAGATCATAACAGTCCAATGGTGGGTGGGGTCAGTTCCTGTCCTGGCTGGCTGTGAGTCCAGGGTGTCCCAAAGCTGATGTCTGCTTGCTGGTAGGTAGGGTCAGATCCTAGGGAGGCTAACTGGGGGGCCCAAGGAGTTGCAGAGCTAGGATTGGCCTGCTGATGGGCAGGGCTGAGTCTCCATGGGTCCCTGAGCTGTGGCCACCTGGCTGGTGAGTGGTGCATGTAATAATTTGAAAATATTTTTAGTTATTACTTTAAGAACATTAGCTTATAATTTAAAAAAATATTAGCTATAATAGTTAATATTTCTCTGAGTACTTAGTCTAGTGTTGTGTTATATATATGTTTTTAACTTTTTGCTTATAAAAGACTTCATGAGATGAAAAATTAATATTTTTTTACAACTGACTAAGTTGAGATTTTGAGAATTCACCTGGAAAGGGGCCTGCAATTGTAACTACTACAATACACTGGGTTTTTTACTTCAATCAAACAGAAAATAATGTACTCCTAAAACAGGTGAGACTGAAAGTGGTAGGAATTTTCTCTGATAATTAAAGTCCACACTTACCAGACACTATACTCTTATTTGCCAACTGTAGATAATGTTATGCACAATTTCCTATAATGGCTAAAGGATAAGTTATAACTATATCGACAGTTTAAAGAAACATTGTTATAATAAAAATGTCAACAGTATAGTATTTCTAAGAGACAAAACAATTTCCTTTGAATTATTTCTGATTTTCCAAGGTGAATCAGTGAGATTCAGTCCATTAGTATAAGCATTTACTTTATTTTAAATGTCACAATCTCATGAAGAAAGTAAACATGAAATCTTGTCAGTATAATCTTCTTTGAGAGCTATAGATCCTTCATAGAGGTCTGAAGAAACTTCTTCTGGAGGCTTAGAATAAACAACTGAAGGGATGGCAGGACATGGACAGAGAAGTTGAGGTCTCCGAAATTACCTGGTGTACTCTTTTGCTTGAGTCTGGCTGTATTCAAGACTGTGTGATGGAAATAAGATGAGGACTGTACATTTATCTTCTTTTCCTCTTTTGAGTATAACCACTACATAAACAGATTCCAACTTCTGTTGGCTGTATGTTAGCAAAGATTTTTTTTTTTCCCACTGAATGTTGTCCTCAATATGGCAGAACAGACTGGTTCAAAGCAAAGTTTTGATGAAATGTTTTCTCAGGAAAATCTGTTTCTGCTGCTAAGAGACTGCCACCTACAACCATCTGTGGTTTTGTATTCCTCGCCAAACTTTCTGTTGTCTTTATGTGGATACTGCCTTTTGTCATTTTTTGTGATATCCAAACATGGCAAACACTCCTATTAGCTTAATTCTTCGGTTAAAATTGTCTTACTGTCCTGCTAAATATTATAATGCATCTTCCCACACATATAAATACAATACCTAGATTAATATATTAATCACTATATCATTCTAGCTAACTTATCCAGAAAGAAGCATAAAACTACCTTAAGGATTCATATCCTAGTATTGGCAACAGTGGTTTATATAAACATTATGAATCATAAAAGAAAATAAGGAAAGATAGATCAACTGTAGCAACAGATTAATAAGAGATAAACTATGTAATTTGTTCAAATGTAGTTTTAATGGAATAAAATATATAACATGGCAGATAAGAAATACTGGAAATGATAATTACTAAGTTTCCAGAACTGAAGAAAGACTTGTGTTCTTCAGTAATAAGCACATGCTGATTTCCAAGCAAGACAAATTAAAAGTAAATTCTCAGTTTGATGCACATGACTGAGTGACTGAACTGAACTGAATGAAAAGACAGTACATCTAGAAAAAGTGACAAGAGCCCATTAGCCACAAGGAAGGAAGTTAAAGATTACATTAAAAAATAAATTAGTGTTTTCAGATATAATCAGTCAGTTCAGACACACAGTCATGTCCAACTTTTTGTGACCCCATGGACTGCAGCATGCCAGACCTCCCTGTCCATCACCAACTCCTGGAGTTTACTCAGACTCATGTCCATTTAGTCAGTGATGCCATACAACAATCTCATGCCCTGTCATCCCCTTCTCCTCCCACCTTCAATCTTTCCCAGCAACAGGGTCTTTTCAAATGAGTCAGTTCTTTGCATCAGGTGGCCAAAGTATTGGAGTTCCAGCTTCAGCATCAGATATAATAGGATAGGTCATATCAAATGAATACTTCTACTTAGAGCAGCTAAAGAGCTAGATTTAGTATTGTTATTATTATCATTATTATTTGCAACAACAGCAAAAAAATAAAAAGCCTCCTTAAGGTATTAGAAAGAAACCAAATCAGAGAGAAATTAAGAGACGAAAACATAAGGAAAATTAAATAAAATGAGCCTACATCTGTCTGCTGGTATTTTTCTGAGTTTGCTGACTATTGGTATAGATCACACTATCTAAATAAGAAAACAACAACCTAAAATTTAGGGCAGTTACAATGGTCTGGGGAGATAGAAATCGATATTTCAAGCTATCAAGATAGCCAGGGATTGGAGGACCAATATTCTAGAGGAAAGAGAGTTGCAGGCCAACAGATCCATCACTCAGAACAGTTTTTCTGAGGCATCTGTCACCTCTAAGGCTATAAGTCTATTCGTGTGCTTGTGCTTGGTGTGAGGGGTAGCATTGGAAGAAATCCAGAATAAAGAAGCAGTTATAAATTAAGAAGAGAGAGAAAGAGAGAGAGGGCAAGAGAGGTTTTCTGTTTTTGTTTTCTTTTTTTCTTATCAAGAAGAGAATGATTAGCTAGGAATAACGAGCCTTAAGAACAATTTGTAGCTTTCAGGTAAGATTGTGAAGAATTCTACATTAAAATGCAAGTAAATCAGGCTGGATTGAGGGAATATACCCATTCTCTATCAAAAAACGTAAGTACTCTGTAGGGAAGGATAACAGTTCACAGTTACTATTTTTTTTCCTTAAATATGTTTGCTACAAAAGTCAGTTATTGCTACCACAAGATTGTGTAATAAAGCACACCAACATTTATTGCTTGAAATAACCTCTTATTCTTATATTCATAGGTTCCAATGTCTGTACTTTTGTCTTTTATAGACTGGTTCAGCTGGGCTTGACTCATGTTCGATGTTGGATTCAATTCTGATCCACGTTCCTTTGTGGCCTATGTCCCTTTTCGGGTGCATTCATATTAATGGCAGAAGGAAAAGACAGTATATTGCGTGCACAAACAACCTTAAACTTGTACCTTAAACCATAATTACTAATGTTTATCAGTCAAATTAATAACATGATCTATTCCAATTTCAGTGTTAGAGAAATATGCTCCATATTTACTGGGAATAACTAAAAGACATTTTCATATGCTGAAAAATAATGCAAGTTACCAGTTCTCACAGTCATTTAATATTTTAAAGCATGCAAGAATAACAGAACCATATGTTAGACAATCAAAAACAAAAAACAAAACCCACAAGTAAGTGATTCAAAATATAGAGTTAACAGATACTGACAAAATATAATTATGTTAATATTTTGAGAAAATTAAAAGAAGAAAAGATGAAGAATATCACAAGGATAGCTTAGCATTTATTTTTTAAAAAAGTTGAAAATAGCGTTGAGGTAGTATTAATAGCATATTCAGTTCAATTCAGTCTCTCAGTCATGTCCGACTCTTTGCGACCCCATGAATCGCAGCATGCCAGTCCTCCCTGTTCATCACCAACTACTGGAGTTCACCCAAACTCATGTGCATTGAGTCAATGATACCATCCAGCCACCTCATCCTCTGGCGCCCCCTTCTCCTCCTGCCCCCAATCCTTTCCAGCATTAGGGTCGGCCACAGGACTGGAAAAGGTCAGTTTTCATTCCAATCTCAAAGAAAGGCAATCCGAAATAATGCTCAAACTACCGCACAATTGCACTCATCTCACACGCTAGTAAAGTAATGGTCATTTTCTGTTTTGTATATAGGGCTATGGTTATCATCTTTTTAAATTCCATATGTATGCGTTAGTATACTGTATTGGTCTTTATCTTTTTGGCTTACTTCACTCTGTATAATGGGCTCCAGTTTTATCCATCGCATTAGAACTGATTCAAATGAAATCTTTTTAATGGCTGAGTAATATTCCATAGTGTATATGTACCACAGCTTTCTTATCCATTTGTCTGCTGATGGATGCATGAGACAAGTGCTCAGGGCTGGTGCACTGGGAAGACCCAGAGGGATGGGATGGAGAGGCAGGTGGGAGGAGGGATCGGGATGAGGAACACATCTAAATCCATGGCTGATTCATGTCAATGTATGGCAAAAACCACTACAATGAAAGAAAAATAATAATAATAATAAAGTAATGCTCAAAATTCTCCAAGCCAGGCTTCAGCAATATGTGAACCGTGAACTTCCAGATGTTCAAGCTGGTTTTAGAAAAAGCAGAGGAACCAGAGATCAAATTGCCAACATATGCTGGATCATTGAAAAAGCAAGAGAGTTCCAGAAAAATATCTATTTCTGCTTTATTGACTAGGCCAAAGCCTTTGACTGTGTGGATTGCAATAAAATCTGGAAAATTCTTACAGAGATGGGAATACCAGACCTTCTGACCTGTCTCTTGAGAAACCTGTATGCAGGTCAGGAAGAAGCAGTTAGAACTGGACATAGAACAACAGACTGGTTCCAAACAGGAAAATAGCATATTAGACAAAGCAAAATGGAAAGTGAGTGAATATATTGTGTTCAAATAGAGGCAAAAAGAAAAATGAAAAGGTACAAATAGAAGCATGGAAACATGTATTTAATTCACATGCAGAAAACAAATAAAATATGAGAATGTGCAGAAATATAATTGAAAGATAATAACTGCAAATTTTCAAAAATGATGAAAGATATAAAACCACAAATACAGTAATGTCAACTATGTCTAAACAGAATACAAAGAAACTTAATCATAGGCAGTTCTTAGTAATATTGAAGTTAAAAGACAAAGAGAAACCTTACCATCAATGAGAGCTTATTCCACTTCTGTTTAGGGTTTATAAAGCTTGAAAGGGTGATTCTCCCACCATAATAAAAGAAAACTATGGATAAAGTAAATCATAATTTTTCTTGAATCCGTCAGAGTTGCAGGGAAATAAAGTAGAGTGAAATCTAAGAAATTACAGGCTCTTCTATAAGAGATGGAGCTTTGCTGGTGGCTCAGATGGTAAACAATCTACGTGCAATGTAGGAGACCTGGGTTTGATCTCTAGGTCAGGAAGATCCCCTGGAGAAGGAAATAGCTACCCACTCCAGTATTCTTGCCTGGAGAGTTCCCTGGATAGAGAAGCCTGGCAGGCTAAAGTCTATGATGTCACAAAGTCAGACATGACTGAGTGACTAACACTTTCACACTTTCTATAAGAGGCAGGACACAGCAATTATTCACCTGTAGTAAAACATAGGAGGGAGAGGTGCTGGTTGCCATAAAATGGGCCAAAATAATCCAAATAAAGTTTTTGTAAACTGCTAAATGTCGAGTGTAGGTTAAAATAAATGTATAGAAGCACTTGGAATAAAAGTTACAGTCATCTGTCTTTTCTGTGAACTTCCGTGCAATGCTCACAGGACTGGAGAACAGGGTGTGGACTGGGGAGGGTTTACAAGGTAGTGTCATCCTAAGGGAGAAGCTTTTGCTACAGTAAATACACAGAGCCTCACACAAAAGGTTTATGAACCAAAAGGTTTATGCCACTGGAGAAGCGGTAGACATGCTCTCACTGCCAGAGCCAGGATGAAGACCTGGAGAAGTTTCCTGGAAAACAAATCTCTACTCACAGAAATGAGATAGGAAGGAATACTGGACCAGAAATCCTATGTTAATAGCATTCAAAATCTTTTACCACTGCAGGAGGAGCAGGGACTACTTTCTCTTATAGTAACTATCAAAGATGCTAATTAGATGTTAGCTGCAGTAGAAAAGAAACAGGACCACTGAGGACAGACCTCTCTTGAGACCCGAGTATAAGTTTGAATCTAGTATTTAAAGAGTTACCTCTAACCTTCATATTTGGCCTGGAAAGTGCCAAGTAACAGCAAAATTGTTACAGCTCTGGGGAAAAACAAGAGTGTGGAAATTGACAGCCTCTGTGACATGAGCTCAACAACCTATTAGTAACAGTCAAAGTAATAAACAAACTCAGACCTTACCCAGGCTCATAGATGTCTCCAATGTTGATGTTACCATAAATAAATTTTACATGACTGTGATTACCATATTAAATGCTCTAGTGGAAAAGGTAGACAACATGTGTTAACAGTTGAATTTAAACCAACAAATAGAAACTATAAGACTCAAATGGAAGTGCTAAAAAAACAAACCAACAACATGGAACAGAAGTAAAGCATGCCTTAGACAAGCTCATCAGTAGACCTAATTTACATTTATAGAAAAATCTATCCAACAGCAGCAGAATGTACATTCTCTTTAATGATTCACCCAGGTAGATCATACTCTGCGTTATAAACATATCTCAACAAATTTAAAAGATTTTGAATTATACAAAGAATTGTCTTTGTCTACATGGAATTAAGCTAGAAAACAATACTAAAAGATAACTTTGATAATCATAAATATTTGGAAATTAATTTTACTTTCATTGACTTATAGATCAAATACAAAGCTACAAAAGAAATGTAAAAGTATTTTCAATTGAATGAATATGTAAAGAAAACAATTTGGCATATATATATATAAAGAAGCAATAGATGCAGAAAAAATACTTGCAAAATTTAGAATTCATCAGTCATATTTAAAAAGGCTCCACAAGTTCAGAATTAGATGAAACTTTAATAAAATGAGGGATGTACATACAAACAATCACTATAGATAACATTATATATGTATGATGAAAGGCTAATTATTTGCTCCTATAATTAGACACAGAGTCCAGAATGTCCACTGTCAGTCCTCCTTGTCAATAGCTTTTATATCTTCATGAATATAACAATGTTAAAAAAAAGATGTAGAGTATTAAAAAAAATACACACAAAAAACTGTAACAGAAGAAACATCTCCATGTAAAATTTCTAACAAATATACACTTTAAAAAATAAGTGAATTTAGTGATGTCAAAGACATGTAAGTATATAAAAGGTGATTTTATTTCTCAATACTAATAATGAATAATTGGGATTTAAAATTGAAAGTATTTATTAAGCTCACAAGATCATTTAAAAGCTAGGTATAAAGCTGACAAATATATGAAAGTACTATATGCTAAAAAATAGAAAAACTTATTTTTTCTATTAAAAAAGACACACGTTATTTGAATTAGAATTTTTAAATGTCAGTTAGCTCAAAACAGATTTACAAATTCACCATAATATTAATCAAATACCAGCGAGATATTTTGTAGAAACCAAATTAAGATATTAGTTTAATTATTAGTTAATTCATACAAATGAACTCAAAATAGATAAGAAACAGATATTCCTTATCATGGCATTTATTTTCCATTTACTTATCCTGAAAACACCTATCTATGTTCATGAAATTAAAAGACACTTGCTCCTTGGAAGTAAAGCTATGACCAACCTAGATAGTATATTAAAAAGCAGAGACATTACCAACAAAGGTCTGTCTAGTCAAAGCTATGGTTTTTCCAATGGTCATGTATGGACATGAGAGTTGAACTATAAAGAAAGCTGAGCACCAAAGAATTGATGCTTTTGAATTGTGGTGTTGGACAAGACTCTTGAGAGTCCCTTGGACTGTGAGGAGATCCAACCGGTCAATCCTAAAGGAAATCAGTCCTGAATATTCTTTGGAAGGTCTGATGCTGAAGTTGAAACTCCAATACTTTGGCCACCTGATGAGAAGAATGACTCATTGGAAAATACCCTGATGCTGAGAAAGACTGAAGGCGGGAGAAGAAGGGGATGATAGAGGATGAGATGATTGTGTGGCATCACTGATGTGATGGACAGGAGTTTGAGTAAGCTCCGGAAGTTGGTAATGGATGGGGAGGCCTGGCGTGCTGTAGTCCATGGGGTCGCAAAGAGTCTGACATGACTGAGCGACTGAACTGAACTGAACTGATGCTCATATGATACATTATATATATAAATTTTAATATTTTTATACATTTTAGAAGAATGTAATATCATTATATACTTTTTAAAAATCTATACTTATATCTTAAGATTCTAGAATTGCAAATGTCCTTTCTTGAATATAATTTTTAAACATCAGTAAAACTTGATAATTAGATAATATCCTTGAGGCCTGGGCTTTAGGAGTGGCTAACAAGTAAAGTTGCTTTGTTTTAGGATTTTTTTCTTGATAATTCATAAAGAAATTACATTAAATTAGAATGTAATATTGAAGTACAGTGAATAAAGTAAAGTGAAATATATACATACATAATATTCACTGTAAGCCAGTGAAAATCTGACCAAAAGAGCTAAACATTAGATAATTTTTCTTGCTTTTTAGTGTATTAGGTATTTCATAAAACCCAAAGATAAAAGAGAAACATTTCATTTCCTCCACTGGGTTTATTGAAGATATGTATCTTTTTTGCTTCCAGGGAAGTTTATGAAGTAGAAGAGTAATGAATCAATGGTCAGGATGCTTTGGCTGTATTCTGCAACACTGAACCATCCTAAAAGCCACAATTTAATCATAGGCAATTCTAAAAGAGGGATTGGGGGAAATTTATGAAACCAAAGTCATTCCTGTTTAGTATTTAACAGGAAAGCTGTATATCATCAATATAAGCTAACATTTATGTTAGAAAAATGTGTATCTTAAAAGTAATAGTTACAATTTCTTTTGTATTTGTATTTGAAAAAATCAGTTGATCATTTAGGACAGTGTTTCTCAATTAGTCTGAGTCTTGTGGGGAGCCTCTCCACATCAGAATTGGTTGCATGCATAGAGGTGTGTGGGATTTCAAAATGGTTACCAGGTGATTTTAAAGACATCTCTGGATGACATCTACAAAAGACTCTTTCAGAAAATGTAGTGCTTATGATGGAGGGTTTAGAAACAATTTGACAAAATGAAGCAAAAACCCATGTAAAATCCATTTACAATAAACTCTAGAGCAGACACAAATATTGTAAGTGGATGTAGTGCTATGCACTCAAATAAAATGAAGGCACTTGTTTCTCTAGCTTCTTGGAGTGTTGGCTGCTCACAACTCAGCCTTCCTAGAGTTAGCCACTGACAAAAGGAGTTGCCTTGCCTGTTAACAATTCTCTTTATGCCAGTTCAACTTTTCTGTCAGCCAAATCCTACTATTCTGACCTCCTTATAGATCTTTTTCCCCAAAGCACTTTCTAATAAATTTCCTGCATACAAATCTAGATTTCAGAATGTCCTTCCCAGTGAACAAAACTAAGACAGCTGGAACAAAAGGTAGCCCTATGATACAGATTCTAAAAATGAGAACAGGAACATCATCATATGTTTCCTGCTTGATGGTGGAGTAGGCCTTCACCACTGATGGGAGGTGGGATCCTGATAGCCTATAGAAAGCTATAGCTATAGTGATGAAATGGCTATGCTTTAACTTGGAGGGACCTACAACAGGATACTGACAAAAGGGAATGCTGTGGAATGTACAATATCTCAGGTATTTGAGAGGTTCATAGGAAGAAATCATCATGATGACTGTGAAATTGGATGACTACTGCTAAAGATTCCTCAATCATTGGCAAAGGAAAATATAAGGCTGAGGGAGATATACATCTATTTTGAGTAAAATATGAAAAGCAGAAGAGTTCCTTAGTAGCATGTAAAGTATCAAGCAGTTAATGCAGGAGGAAGGCTGTTCATGCTAATGATCAGGATTGAGATTTAATATTTTTGAAGAAAAGCTCCAGATAAAGTTAAATTCTCAACCTCAGCCAATGTGCTACAGTTACTAGGAAGCACTGGAACACTGAAATTTAGAATTGGTTTCTTCTAAAGTCTGTGAGAAAAAAAAAAATGTTCCATGTTGTTCACCTAGCTTCTGGTAGTCTGCTAGAAATCTTTGGCATTCCTTTGTTTGTAGATCCACAACCCCAGTTTGTGCCTTCTTCATATGTAATTCCTGTTGGCTGCATGCCTGTCTCCAACTTTCTCTTTTTTATAAGGATACCACCTATGTTGGATTAGAGGGCCACCTTCTCCAGTATGACCTCATGTTATTGTAACTAATTGAATGTGCAATGACACATTTTAAATAATGTCACATTTGAGGTACACAGGGTAAAGAATTCAACATATGCATTCTAAGGGGCATAATTCAACACACAATACCTACTAACTGATTATGTACTGTGAGAGGGCCTGAAGAACCATTTTCCAATGTGATAGAACAGATTCTATTATAGAACAGGACTTACATTATTGCATGGAGATGATAAGATCCCAATATAATAGAGATCAAGCAGGAACACTTAACCATTAGAATCAAGGCAGGTACAAATATTATACTGAATTGCAAGGTCAGAATATCAGCCAAGAAGCCCTAATCATGAGAACTTTGTCAATAATTAACATATCCCATGATTTTTGGCAAAAGTATTGAAGGAGAATCAATAAGTACTTTGCTTTATTTATTTAACTTATCAAGGATAGAGTATCAGAAGCTGTGGGCAATGTCCCCAATTTAGTAGTTCACAATCCTTGGCCAAGTTTTAGGGCCTGAGAAAATTTTCAGACTTGGTATTCTTTGAAAGGTATTTTCATCTCTATGAAGAAAAAACTTATAACACCACAGCAGATTTATGTGTTTCCTCGAAGGACCACTACAGACATTTATTCTAATAGCTATACATTGGGAAAGAGATAATACATAAATATTTAGGATAATATGATACATAGTTAAAACTGACATCAAGACTCAGGGTCTTAAAGTGTCACACTGGCTGCTCTGGAATCACATAGAGTTCTAGTCAAGATTCTGTTGGTAAAACCAAATTACCCAGTGATCACTTTCCTTTCCCAGAAAACACATTTAGAATGGATATTCTTAGTAGTTAGCAGGACACCCACTTTTGTACCTCATCCTGTCGGATAAGAAAACAATATACAGAGAAGGCCAAATAGAGGACTTTGAACACTTTCCTCATCCCCATCCTCAGTCAAGATAATGCATCATAAAAAGTGCCATATGAAAGAAGAACAGCATAGATTAGTGAATGGCATAGATTAGTTAAAAACCTGACAAATGCCAGAATGACCATCATCTGCCAAGAAATTTACCAGACTTATGAGTAATGATTTTTTTTAAATTTCAGTTCTTTTTATGGTCTGTTTTTGAAACATAATTCACCATCCAAAACACTGTGCTCTACTTAATAAGTATTAATTTGACTGATTCGTAACAGTAATATTTTAACTATTTACTGAATGGTATAAAAGTCTATCAGATTTGAATGGGATCAAAAATAGGGAAAAACTCTGCATCAGGTAAAGGATTGAGCCTGCCAATGGATCCATGTGACCCAGCAGACCACATATCACTAGAGATACCTACAACGGTAAAACAGGCTTTGCAGAGTTTTTGTCAGGCCCAATAGAAGAACCAGAAGGCAGACCCCTAGAGGATTAGAGGAAAGTCCTGCTGTGTATAACAGAAAAATATACATCTTTCTAAAATTAGTGGCTAGCATACTGTTGGGTCCTGGTATACATGGCACCTAAATATGAGATGTGAAAGGCCAACATGGCCAGAGCTGCCCTCATGAGCTAGGGCTTCTGAGTCCCACTTAGGTTAAAAAGTTTGAGTTTCTTTTTACAATAGTAATCTGTATAGAAGCTATACATCCAGATTCAGTCACGGACAGAATCAGAGATCATAGATAAATTTCTTATTTATATTTTCTCCCCCACCACCACGGAAAGATGTTGATGCTTGACCAGAATCAAGAGCTGAGGTAGGTTCTGTCAGAGCCAGGACAATAAGAATTTTGCAGTCAAACTGAATGGGATAAATTCCTGATAACTTCAAGCTTTGTAAATAAATTGGTTTCTTATGTTACCTAATTTAACCTTAATTTCTTTGTGTATAAAATGAATATTTAAATTTTCAACTCATATAATATGAAGATAAAATAGCATAACCCAACACAGAATGGTGCCTTGCATAAAGAAATCACTCATTAAATACTATTAATAGCTTATAATAATAAATTATTTAAAAGTTAGACTAAAGAAGAATTAAAATCACTTACCTATGCTCTAATTAGACTTCCTAAGTCTTAAAAATTCTATATAATTGGGTAATTAGGGAGAAAATAATAAGGAAAACAAAATGTTCAAGTAGCTAGAATGTTGCCAATGTAATAAAATATGTTCTCTCTCTTTTTTCCTTTTCTCTGCAAAGCAGTATTTAGCAGAGCAGTGTACTTGCCTTTTTATGAAATATATACTTTATAAAGGAGCTTCCCTGATTGCTCAGTTGGCAAAGAATCCACCTGCAATGCAGGAGACCGTGGTTCAATTCCTGGGTCAGGAAGATCTGCTGGAGAAGGGATTGGCTGCCCGCTATAGTATTCTTGGGCTTCCCTGGTGCCTCAGTTGGTAAGGAATCCATCTGCAATGTGGGAAATGTGGGTTCTATCCCTGGGTTGTAAAGATCCCCTGAAGAAGGGAAAGGCTACCCACTCCAATACTTTGGCCTGGAGAATTCCATGGACTGTATAGTTCATGGGGTCACAAAGAGTCAGACATGACTGAGCGACTTTTACTCACTCACTCATACTTTATAAAAAATGTCAAGAAAGTACTCTCATTTAGTAAAAATTTCAAGCACAAAAATTTCCTTTAATCTTGTTTTAATTTATGTTTGACTACGCTTTATTTTTATATTTTATGCATTTATTTTGTTTTCATTCATCAATTTTGTATTTATGTTTATAGTATAACTTACACTCATGAACCTATCACCTACATAATAAGAACTGGAACATTGCTAAAATCTTTCAGCACTCAATTGCTATGCTCTTCTCCAGTTTACCTTCCTCACAAGCCTGGTATTAGATGTGTTCTGCTGCCATGATTCTAAAGTATGTTTTTTCTTGTTGTTGCTTTTTCTGTTTGTTTGCTAAAATAGTTAACATCTCTGATGTGATTCTTTTCTTCCTGCTTCAGGGATATTCGAAGGATGTTAACCTCTAGTCAGGTTTCTAATGGACTCATTTAAAGGTCTGTACCTATTTGGAGGGTTAGCTGGGATTTCTATGCATTAATTAATGAGTATGAAGCACCTCAACATGTGTCACTGGGATTATTCATTGTATGACTGTGGACTTCAGGTTCATTAAAGACTGGGAAAACACTACATATCCCACCAGGTGGTAGTGACTGGCAAGTTTAGCAGAGGCAAACAATATGTGTTCTTGATTTATGTGTCAACTCTTGTCATCATCCTACACAACAGCATCTTGAGTAATAAAGGGCATCTTATGTGTTCAGGGACATTAGAAGTTGTAAGTGGGTAATTAAAGTTTCTCAGATCCTGCTGCTATGAATGACACTTTATCATTTCCTAAACATAACTAAACTTTATGCTGGGTCGACTATTGTGTGTAGTGTTTGGTTAATAATCCAATCTAAGAACTTGCTTTCATGGCCATATAATTCCATGGCCATGGAATTGATAACTGTTAAACATTAGAAAAATTATTTGCATTGTTCTGTCAGAATTTTATTATTACAATTTATATAGGTTAATACATATTCTGCGATACTTTTTTTTCCTATTGTTGTATAATACCAGTGTGTGTGTGTACATAAATGATTATGGAATCTATATATGTATCATACATGCATGTATATTATATCTGTGTTACCTTCTCACCAGCCCTGTATGAGAATTACAGTTCTTCCAAATCCTTGCCAATAAAACTGCCAGTACTTTTTGTTTATTTGTTTGTTTTAGGTTTAGATATTCTAATAGGTAAAAAGTGGCATCTCATTGTGTCTTTAAAGTGCATTAATGTCCATTTTTTTTTTTAGTTACTGACAACATAGAGCATATTTTCTTGTGAATATTTGCATTCATAAATCTTCTATAGTAGGGTGTCTATTAAAATGTTTTGTTCAATTTTTTAATTGTGTGATTTACTTCTTTTTACTGAATAGTATTAGGTGTTTATGTATTTTAAGTCTGTGTTCCTTATCAGATACATAATTTGCAACAATATTCTCCTAGCTTGTAGCTTGGTTTTCTTTTTTACTTAATATATTTATTTTATTGAAGTATAGTTGACTTACAGTGTTTCAGGTACAAGCAAGGTGATTCAGTTATACATGTACACATATATTATTTTTGAGGTTATTTTCTACTACAGGTTATTACAAGGTATAGATTATAGTTCTCTGTGCTATACAGTAAACCTTTGTTTCTTGTTGTATATATATTTTTTTAATTAAAAAGCTAGCATTCTATGCATACTGAGTCAAACAGGTAGAATCAAAATGTCATAAATTTTTTAGTTAAGCAACAATTGATAAGTTCTTTAAAATACATATATAAAATACATATATAGGATACACATCCTAT
Organism: Odocoileus virginianus; assembly: GCF_023699985.2. Lineage (NCBI taxonomy): Eukaryota > Metazoa > Chordata > Mammalia > Artiodactyla > Cervidae > Odocoileus > Odocoileus virginianus. The sequence goes on from NC_069698.1 coordinate 23,522,691, forward strand.
ATATATGTATGTATGTATGTATGTATGTATACAAAAGCTTTTCTACTATGCTTGATAAAAGTTTGAGAAAGAACATCAAAGACAGAAGAGATGGAGAAATTGGAAAACAGAAACTAAATGTAATGGGAGCACTAAATATGAAATAGAAAAAGTGAACCAAATTAGATAAAAGCAAAAGATCATCATATAGTCCAGTTGTTTTTAAACATGGCTGTTCATTAGAAACATATCTGGAGCTTTGGAGGAAAAAAGCAATACGTGAGCATTTGTATCTTTAAAAAAATTCCAAGATAATTCTGATATTCATCTAGAGTGTACAAAGTGATTACAGGTTTTTCTATTAAATGGTAGTTTTGGTGATATAGGATTCTGTTATTTTTCTGTTGACTAATCATGATACAGTGGCATTGAGTAATAGCTACATAATCACAACAGTGAAAGATGTTTACCAGTTTTCACAATCAATAGCCAGACAAAAAAGATAATTTCAATTGCAAGCCATAGGGAACTTGATTAACCTAACAATATAAAATAATTACATACAATCTTGGGGCTCAACAGAATGATGTGACAAGTGGGAATGTATACATGCACGTTTTCATCTGCCTCGCCACTCTGTGTCTTTTGGTTGGTGCGTTTAATCCATTTACGTTCAAGGTAATTTTCAGTATGAATGATGCTTTGGGGGACTTGTCTGGTGGCTCAGACAGTGAAGAATCTGCCTGCAGCATAGGAGACACAGGTCTGATCCCTGGCTCAGGAAAATCCCCTGGAGAAGGGCACGGCAAACCAGGCCAGTCCTCTTGCCTAGAGAACCCCGTGGACAGAGGGGTCTGGCGGGCTACAGTCCATAGGGTCTCAAAGAGTCGGACACTACTGAAGTGACTTAGTTCAGTTCAGTCCAGTCACTCAGCCATGTCTGACTCTTTGTGACCCCATGGAGTACAGCACGCCAGGCCTCCCTGTCCATCACCAACTCATGGAGTCTACCCAAACTCATGTTCATTGAGTAGGTGATGCCATCCCACCATCTCATCCTCTGTCGTCCCCTTCTCCTCCCGTCTTCAATCTGTCCCAGCATCAGGGTCTTTTCAAATGAGTCAGCTCTTTGCATCAGGTGGTCAAAGTATTGGAGTTTCAGCCTCAACATCAGTCCTTCCAATGAATATTCAGGACTGATTTCCTTTAGCATGGACTGGTTGGATCTCTTTGCAGTTCAAGGGACTCAATAGTCTTCTCCAACACCACAGTTCAAAAGCATCAACTCTTTAGCACTCAGCTTTCTTTATAGTCCAACTCTCACATCCATACATGACTACTGGAAAAACCATAGATTTGACTAGACAAAACTTTGTTGGCAAAGTAATATCTCTGCTTTTTAATATGCTGTCTAAGTTGGTCATAACTTTCCTTCCAAGCAGTAAGCATCTTTTAATTTCATGGCTGCAGTCACCATCTGCAGTGATTTTGGAACCCCCCAAAATAAAGTCTGCCAATGTTTCCACTGTTTTAGTTTTCTGAATGTTGAGTTTTAAGCCAACTTTTTCACTCTCCTCTTTCACTTTCATCAAGAGGTCTTTTAAGTCTTCTTCACTTTCTGCCATAAAGGTGGTGTCATCTGCACATCTGAGGTTATTGATATTTCTCCCAGCAATCTTGATTCCAGCTTGTGCTTCCTCCAGCCCAGTGTTTCTCTTGATGTTCTCTGCATACAAGTTAAATAAGCAGTGACTTAGCATACCCATGATCCTATTACCATTTTCTTAATTATTTTGGGTTTATTTTCTGTAGGTCTTTTTCTTCCCTTGTGTTTCCTGCCCAGTGAAGTTCCTTTAGCATCTGTTGTAAAGCTAGTTTAGTGGTGTTGAATTCTCTTAACTTTTGCTTGTCTGGAAATCTTTTAATTTCTCTATCAAATCTGAATGAGAGTCTTTCTGTGCATTCTTTGTTGTAAGTTATTCCCTTTCATCACTTTAAATATATTGTGCCATTTCCTTCTGGCTTGTAGAATTTCTGTTGAGAAATCATCTAGTAACCTTCTGGGAGTCCCACTGTATGTTTTTTTGTCATTTTTCCCTTGTTGCTTTTAATATTTTACCTTTGTCTTTAATTTTTTCACTTTGATTACTATGTGTCTTGTGCTGTTCCTCCTTGAGTTTATCCTTCCTGTGACCCTCTGTGCTTCCTGGACTTGGTTGACTATTTCCTTTCCCATGTTAAGGGAGTTTTCAGCTATTATATCTTTACATATTTCTCAGGGCTTTTCTCTCTTCTCCTTCTGGGACCCCTATAATGAGAATGCTGGTATATTTAATGTTGTTTCAGAAATCTCTTAGACTGTCTTCATTTTTTTCATTCTTATTTCTATTTTCTGTTCTGTGGCAGTGATTTCCACCATTCTATCCTCCAGGTTACTTTTCCATTCTTCTGCCTCAGTTATTCTGCTATTGATTCCTTCTAATGTATTAATCATCTCTGTTTGCTTGTTCTTTAGTTCTTCTAGGTCTTTTTAAACATTTCTTGCATCTTCTCCATTCTGCTTTTGAGATCCTGGATTATCTTCAGTATCATTTTTCTGAACTCTTTTTCTGAAAGATCCCCCCTCTCCACTTCATTTAGTTGTTTTTCTGGGGTTTTATATTGCCTCTTTGTCTGGGACATAACTTTATGGTTTTTAACCTAATTAACTTTCTGTAATGTGGTTTTTGTTCTAGCTGCTGTGGGATTGTGGTTCTTCTTGTTTCCTCTGTCTGCACTCTGGTGAATGAGGCTAAGAGGCTTCTGCAAAATTATTGATGGGAAAGACGGTAGGAAAAAACTAAGTCTTGCTCTGGTGGGCAGGGGCTTGCTTAGTAAAACTTTAATCCAATTATCTGCTGATGGGTTGTGTTGTACTCCCTCCCTGGTAGTTGTATGACTTGAAGTGACCCAACCCTGAAGTCTGTGGGCTCTATGGTAGGGTTAATGATGACATCCAAGAGGGCTTATGCCCAGGGGGACCTTCCAGGACATGCCGCCAATGTCCCCATCTCTTTGGCAAGCTCCTGTTGACCCATGCCTCCCTAGCAGGTAGTTTTGGTTCAGTCTTTCGTGGGGTCACCTCTCCTTTCCTCTAGGTCTTGGTGAGCACAAGATTTTATTTGTACCCTCCTAGGAAATGGCAACCCACTCCAGTGTTCTTGCCTGGAGAATCCCAGGGATGGGGGAGCCTGGTGGGCTGCCGTCTATGGGGTCACACAGAGTCAGACACAACTGAAGTGACTTAGCAGCAGCAGCAGCAGCAGTCCTGTGGAAGTCCTATAATCAAATCCCACTGGCCTTCAAGGTCAGATTCCTTGGGGATTCCCAATCCCTTTGTCGGATCCCCAGGCTGAGAAACCTAACATGGGGCTCAGGACCTTCACAACAGTGGGAGATCTTCTTTGGTGTTATTGTTCTTCAGTTTGTGGGTCACACCCCTGGTGGATATAGGATTTGAGTTTATCATGATTGCACCCCACCTACCATCTCAGTGCATATTCTTCTCTGTCTTTGGACGTGGAGTGTCTTTTTGGTGGGTTACAGCATCCTCTTGGTGATAGCTGTTCAATAGTAAGTTGCAATTCTGATACTCTTGCCAGAGGAGATGAGCATACATCCTTCTACTCCACCATTCAGAACTGGAAGCCTGTAGCTTGCTTTTCATTGTCTTAGACTTTCAAAGAGTAGAGATTTTATTTACATCTTTATGAAGTACATTTTATTAATTTGGTCAATTCATGTTTTTAGTGTCATATCTGAGAAAGCTGTGCCTAGCCAAAATCACAAATGTTTTTCTCTATGCTTTGCTTTAGAAGTTTTATAATTTTAAAGTTTTCATTTAGATATATGATAAAATTTAGAGGTAATATCTATATATGATGAAAACATGTGGATCCAGGCTTCTTTAATTTTGAATATGGTTATCCAATTGCCCCAAAACCATTTATTTAAAAACATTATCCCATCTCCACTGTATTGGCTTTGCACCTTGTTTAAAATCAGTTTTGCATTATATGTTTTTGTATTACCTGACCCTCTGTTCTATTCTACTGGACTATTTATCTAACTTGACAGTGGTACCACAGTATTTTGATTACTTTGGGTTTATAATAAGCCTTAAAATTAGGTAATGTTGGTATTTCAACTTTGTTAAATCAATGTGCAATAGGAAATAAGTAACTAAAATAGCAAAGTGACATTTTTTTTGTTGTTGCTTTTACAACTTATGCTCTTTGTTTGACTTTTAAGAGCTTAACTGTTAAAATTTGAATTTGCACAGTTTTTAAAAATTTTTATCCTTCTTGGTATTTATTGAATGTCTAAATATATAAATTTATTTCTTACTATCAAATTTGTTAATTTTTCAGTATTTAATAAATTATCTTCCTTATGCTTTTTCTTTTCTTCTTCTTAAACTCTAATAGTGTTTGGTACACTTTTTCATAATATATAACACTTCTGTGATTCATGTTTATGTTTTTAATTTTCTCTATGTCTCAGATTAGGTAACATCTATTGAAATATCATTAAACTCATTTGCTATCTTCAGACATAACAATGCTGTTCTTAAGTCTATGCATTTTTTTTTTTTTCATATATTATATTTCAAGAATTTCTATTTGGGACTTCCCTTTTAGTCCACTTGTTCAGAATCCTCCTTTCAGTGCAGTGAATGTGGGTTCAATCCCTGGTCAAGGAACTAAGATCCCACACACCATGGGGCAACTAAGCTCTCAGGTCTCAACTAGAAAGCCTCCATGCCACAATGAAAGATCCTGCATACCGCAACTAAGACCCCAAATCAGGAAAAAATATATACATAACTATTTACTTAAGAGCTTATAAAAATGGAAATCATTTAGTTTAACATAAATGGTAGCATAAAGTTTTTGTTGTCTCTTTGAATCCTCAGAATTTTATTTTTAATAACTTATTTTTATATGTGCACATAAACTTTAATTCTAAGATATTATTATGATATGAGTATTCCAGTTTCACAGTCTGCATGTTGGGAAAGTTAATCGTTATCATAGCAGGAATCATCTCAATTTTATTATTTATTTACATTTAATTTAGTACAGTCTTACCAGGAGTCTTGATTTTCTTTCAACATTTTCAAAGGCAACAATACTGAGTGCCGCAGTACCACAGCTAATTATTTGGAATGGATGGAACTTTATCTTTTGCATACATGATTTGAAGTCAGCTGTCACTTAAGAAAAAAATTCTTTATGAAATAAAAGATACTACAATAGAAGGTTTATAGAATGTGTTTCGGTTTTCTTCACCGAAATAATTTTGATATTCAAAGTTCCTCAACAGTTAATAGAATTATAATCGATGGGAAAAGATAATAGAAAGCTGCATTGTGTTTTACTTAACTATAACAATGGGACAATCAAGTTGTAAAGATTTCTCTATGGTTAATGGCAAAAATCTAAATGACCCATTTAAAAATTATGTGTGTGTAATATTCTAATGAGCCTAAGATAAGGCCAAGCATACCTAGTTGTATGTAGATCTTCCTAATTACTTAGGAGGGGATTGTCTTCATCATGAACATAAACATCTAGAATCCACAAATTATAATACTGATGCCTTTTAAATATACGTGTCTCTGTAACATGCCTATGGGTTAATTTTTGCTGATGAGTTTATTACTCTGATTTCATTGCATTGCAATGAATTCCTATAGGCAAGCACCTGGAAGTAATTACCTGAGAAACTTAACTATATACATAGGTATGGCTTAGGAGAGCAAAAATATGCTTTAGTTTATGCAAAATTCAATAGCTTGCCTGCTGTGTTACATTTCTGAGTTAACTGAAAATTGTAACACTGACACTTTTAGGATCTAAGACAAACCTAAAAAAATTCAAACTGAAGATATTTTAGTCTTCATGGCTCTGTTGACAAAACTAAGACCAGTTTAAAAGATGAAGTATTATTGCAGAAAGCTGATACAAGTTCCTCTACTGTATATTCTAGAAAGCCTTCATGATTTGGGGGCCTATATTTAATTGATCCAAAAACTGGATTTCCATCTTGTAGAAATTGTATCATGATTAAATAATATTAAACACATAAATGACAGTAGAATTCAGGCATATTGTAAAAACTGTCAATAATTTCCACAAAGATCATTATTGCCATCATTTACATCATCTCACAGCCCTTAGAAAGAACCAAACTTGCCAGTACCTTCATGTGGCATGGGTAGTCTCCAGAACTGTAAGACTATATATAGATTGCTATTGTATAAGTCACAGAGTTTATGGTAATTTTTTAATGGAAGTCATAGCATCTACAACAATTATGATCTTTCCTTTTAGAAAGCAACTCCAGTAGCAATTCAGAAAATCTCATCTTTGAATATGATGTGTTTTTTTAATACCTGTTACTATGTTGAAGAAAATTCCTTCCATTCCTGGTTTTCTGAGCATTTTTATCCTGAAAGTAGATTTTTGTCAAATGGCTTCTGTGTATCAGCTGAGATGATATAGGGTTTTTGTTGTTGTTGTTATTATATTCTATTAATTGATTTTCTTATGTTGAACTATTATTCCTGTAATAAATTTCACATCATAATGGTGTAAAGTACTTCTAATATAGTGCCAGACTTGGTTTGCTGAGTTTTGTTGATAATTTTGTATCCATATTCATTAGGGATATTAATCTGTAATATTTCTTGTGTTGTCTTTGCTCATAGAATGTGTTTCACATTTTTTGGAATGTTTGAGAGATATTGGGATTAATTCATCTTTTATGTTTGAAAGAATTCACCAGAGATGATAATACTGGAGTTTTCATTATTGGAAGTTTTTGTTTACTAATTCAGTCTCTTTATTTGTTATAATTCTGTTTAGAAATTTCTTCTAGAGTTGTTTAGGTAACTTGTCTATTAGAAGAGATTTGTATATTGCTTATGAATTATCCAATTTGTTGATGCACAGTTGTTCATATGTTCTATTAATATTATAAACCTTTTTACTTCTGTAAGGTCAGTAGTAATTTCCCCATTTTCAAATTTTATCAATATTTACTTTTCTTTGTCAATATAGCTGTTCTGTTCAGTCACTCAGTCCTGTCTGACTCTTTGCAACCCCATGGACTGCAGTACGCCAGGCTTCCTTGTCCATCATCAACTCCTGGAGCCTGCTCAAATTCATGTCCATCAAATCTCTGATCCCATCTAATCATCCCATCTTATGTTGTCCCCCTCTCCCCCTGTCTTTAATCTTTCCCAACATCAGAGTCTTTTCCAGTAACTCAGTTCTTCGTATCAGGTGGCCAAAGTATTGAGCTTCAGCTTCCTCGTCAGTCCTTTCAATGAATATTCAGGACTGATTTCCTTTAGGATTGACTGGTTTGATCTCCTTGCAGTCCAAGGGCCTGAGCCTTCTCCAACACCATGGTTCAAAAGCATCAATTCTTCAGTCCTTAGCTTTCTTTATGTTCCAGCTGTCACATATAGCTAAAGATATATTAATTCTTAAAATCTTTCCCAAAAACCAAAATTTGATTTTATTAGCACTCTCCATTGTTTCTCTAATCTTTATTTCATTTACTTCTGCTAATGTCTCTATTAATTCCTTCCTTCTGTTAGTTTTGGACTAACTTTGCTATTTTTGTCTATTTATTCAAATTATAAAGTTAGGTTATTGATTTGAGATCTTTCTTCTTCTTTTTTAATATGTTTTTTTCTCACTATGAATATTTCTCTGAGCACTGATTCTACATGCCAACCCAAAAGTTTTGTTATGTTATGATTTTGTTTTCAGTTATCTCTAATTATTGGACACTTGGGCTTCCATTGTGGTTCAGTGGTAAAGAATCCACTTGCTAATCCAGAAATGTGAATTCAATCCTTGTGTCGGGAAGATCCCCTGGAGGGGGAAATGGGTATGCATTCTAGTATTCTTGCCTGGGAAATTCCATGGACAGAGGAGTCTGGTAGGCTATGGGGTTACAAGAGGTTAAGTCAACACCTCACAACTTAACAACAGTGAACAGTTGGAGATTTTAATCCACATATTAAAAGTAATAGCAAATGAACAATTTTTTGCTTGTGTATATATTTATGTCTCTTTTGTCACTAATTTCCTCCATTACTACCTTCTTTTGTATTTACTATTTTAAATTTTTTTGAGGAAATTAACTTTTTTTATTCTCTTTTTGTTTTCTTTTGTGTATATACACACACATATATAAATTTTTTTCTTTACCTAGATTCAGATTATTTTCAACTCCACTTGCACAAGCTCCTGTTTTTATTAAGATATTATGTTTTTAGAGTTTTAAATTGACAACAAAATTAAGGGGAAGACAAAGAGATTTCCCCTACTTCCCTGCTGCCATACACGCGCAACCTCCCTCTTTATCAATGTCATCCACCAGAACATAAACCTGTTGGAATTGATAAACTTCCGTTAACACATCACAATCATCTGAAGTCCATAAATTACATTATTGTGTACTCTTGGTGTTGTACATTTGGTGAATTTGAACAAGTGTATAATGACATTTATCCATTATTGTGGTACCATACACAGTATTTTAACTACCCCCAGAATACTCCACCTTTATGTGAACATTTTTTTCAATATTTTCTTTAGGTTACTGTGGAGATTGCATTTAACATCCTAAATTAATAACAGTCTAGTTTATTTTGATAGCCATTTACTTTGAATAGAATATGAATACTCTGTTCTTAAACTGATTTTCTCCTTGCTTGTTTTAACGTTACCATGAATTATGTTTTACATTGTTTCACACAAGAGATTTGTGAAAATTTTTAACCATTTGTCTTTTATATCATGTAGGAGATAAAGGTAGAGTTACAATCCCCCTCCCCAAAATTATTGCAGGATTTTATATTTGCCCAAGAAGTCACATTTGCAGGAAATCTTTACTTCTCTTAAGGCATGGTTAGTGGTGATGGGCTTCTCTGATGGCTCAGACAGAAACAAGCTTCTTCAGGTTTTTTCTTCCTTCTAAATATGGGAATGTCTTAATAGTGTCTTCATTTGTGAAGAACAGGTTTGCCAGATACAGAATTTTTAGTTGACATTATTTTATTCCTTCAACACTTTAAACATGTCATCCCAGTGCATTCTATCTTCTATGGTTTCTAATAAGAAATTGAGTGTTAATGTTATTGAGGATCTCTTGTATACAATGAGACACTTTTTTGTTGTCGCTTTTAAGATTCTCTCCTTGATTATTTCTTTCAACAGTTTGATTATAATGTGTTTTAGTGTGGGTCACTTTGCTTATCCTACTTTCAGTTTATTGAACTCCTTGGAGTATAGATTCATATTTTGCAGCAAATTTGAAAAGTTTTATGCTTTTATTTCTTCAAATATTCTTTCTGACCTTTTTTCTCTCTTCTATTTCTGGGACTCCCATGATCCATAAGTTGGTCAGCTTGATGGTGTCTTATATGCCCCCAGGCTAAGTTCACAGTTATCCCTCTTTTCTTTTCTCCTCAGAAAATGTCGTGTTCTATTTTCAAATTTTGTGATTCTGTCTTCTCTTTGATAAATCTGATATTGAGTCCCTGTAGTAAATTCTTTATTTCAGTTATTAAACTTTATACCTTCAGAATTTCTAATAGTTTCCTTTTTATAATTTATTAATATTTATTATGTTTTCTTTTTGCATTTTTCTATTGCTTATGCATTATACTCCTTGTTTCCCTTATGTCTTTACCCATGGTTTGTGTTAATGCTTTGAGTAAATTTAAGACAGTTGATTTAAAGTCTTTTTGTAATAAGTGTATTTTCTGACCTTCCTTATAATTTCTGTCAATTTTTTCCTGTGAATTGACCATATTTTTTAGTGTCTTAATATACTGTGATATTTTGCTGAAACTTAGTCATTGATTATAATAATGAGTAACCCTGAATGTCAGATTTTCTCCTTCTAGTGTTTGTTATTTTTTTTAAATTTGATTGTTATAGCCCGTATTGTTGTTCAGTCACCAAGTCATGTCTGACTCTTTGCGAACCCATGGACTGGCATGCCAGGCTTCCCTATCCTTCCACTATCTCCTATAGTTTGTTCAAACTCATGTCCATTAAGTCGGTGATACCATCCAACATCTGTCACACTCCTCTCCTACTGTCCTCAGTCTTTCCCAGCATCAAGGTCTTTTTCAGTGAATCAACTTTTTGTATCAGGTGGCCGAAGTATTGTAGCTTCAGCTTCAACATCAGACCTTCCAATGAATATTCAAGGTTGACTTCCTTTAGGATTTACTAGTTTGATCTCCTTGCTGTCCAAGTGACTCTGAAGAGTCTTCTCCAGCACTACAGTTCAACAGCATCAATTATTCTGCAGTCAGCCTTCTTTATGGCCCAGCTCTCACATTCATACATGACTACTAGAAAAACCATAGCTTTGACTGTATAGATCTTTGTTTACAAAGTGATGTCTTTGCTTTGTAGTATGCTGTCTAAGTTTGTCATAGCTTTTCTTCCAAGGAGGAAATGTCATTTAATTTAGATCCCTGGGTTGGGAAGTTCCTCTGGAGAAGGGAATGGCAATCCACTCCAGTATTCTTGCCTGGAGAATCCCATGGACAGAGGAGCATGGCAGGCTACAGTCCATGGGGTCTCAAAGAGTTGGACACGACTGAGTGACTAACACACACAGTCACTGTAACCCTTAGTGGTCCATTTATTAGTGACTTTTCTAAACTGTGTTTATCAGAGGTTGTATTTCTTATTGAATATGGTCACTGAAGTGTTTATTCCTTAGATTGTGTTCAGTTACTGTTTTGACAGAGATTTCCTTAAACACCAAGGATTTCCTTAACAAACAAACAAACAAAAATCTCAGTTTACAGATTTTGTCTGCACTTGAGACTTTCTTTAAAACTTAGCTAGGCTTACCCCCAGCCTAGTGACCAGCCTGAGGTGAAAACTTAGGGTCTTCTCAGGACTTTTCTGTACATGTGTCTCTGAGAATGTATGTGGATTTCTATATTCTTCCATCAACATGAGTTCTTTCGAATGTCCTGATTTCCCAAATAAACTATCTCTGGTTGTTCCTTCCAAATTTTAGGGTAGCTAGTGTTTGTCTAATATGTTTATATGTGATCTTTTACTCCAAGTTTCTTCAGGTTGACCGTCTACCTATGTTATGTTGTGTTTGAGTAATGATCACTGCTTCTCTGGGTTGAGTGGGTTCTGCATTAATTAAAACATAAATGTTCATCTTGAATCAGTCCTTCAAGCAAATTCTATGTAGGTTAGGCTAGACATACACAGGAATATGGGAGTAAGATTTACTTTGCTATCTCCAGAAGCAGGAATCAGGTTCCCATTTTGGAAACATGGGTTGCCAACTTTAAGACTTCCAACAGGCTAAAGAAGTGAATGAGGAGAGGGCATCTAAACATGCCACAAAGATTTTTTATGGTACTTATGCTGCCTTTCTCCCTGTAACCTTTGATATTAAACCTATAGTTGTTTTCCAAAGTTCTGACGAAGTTGGTTCCAACTGTTTATGCTAGTTTTTCATTATTTCTGTGGAGGAATATAAAATTGTTGCAGCCTATTCTATTTTTTTTCTTGATATTACTCCAAGATATAGTCTTTTTTGAAGGTCTTTGCCCATTTAAAAGGTTAAATTGGTAGTTTTAAAATGTTTATTGTTTTTAAGGGTTTTTTTTGCATTTGATTCTAAATTAGTGCTTATGTCTCCTAAATATTTTGTTCCATCATCTCATCTTTTAAGCTCTATTAAATAATACATATTTTCTTGAACTTTATTGGTACAAATAATGTCTAAAGTGGCCTTCAATAATTGAATAAATTTTTTATATTCCTTTTCTTTAAATTCTGAGTAGAAATTTAATATTATATTTGAGCATAAAACTTTCTGTAGACTTAGATTGCTGTAGCTTAAGGAAGCTTCATTCATAAGTTAATATAAATTGGGACTTTTTTATGTCTTATGTTTCATGATATTATTAAATCAATTATCACAACAATAGCATAATAGGTTCTATTATTTTAATTTTAGAGATTAAGAAACTGAATATTTGGACTTAGGTCACATGCCAACAATGTGCATGCTATAACTGAGCACAAATCTATATTTCAAAATCAAATGTGATTAAATAAGAACCTATACTGTCTCTCAGTTTTTTTGTTTCTATTTCTTTACTGATCTTTGAATGATGTTGGTTTATTCATTCATGACATTTGCTCAAAAATCCTATGCATATATATTTCCTGTCTTTCAATATAGTATTTAAATCCTTTCTCCTGAACCTAAGTTGGATGACTGGTTGATGAGAGTTTATACTAACAGTGATCTTTATACCTAAGGGGTTTGGAGAAAAATAGTCATAGACAAATCCAGTTTTATGTGGAGTTTTTTCAGATTTCGTGAAATCAACATACTGACAGCCAAATTTCTAAATCTAATATTATGTTTGACCCTCACTTCAGTACTCAGATCTGTGCTGTTTCTCCCTCCCGTGGCTGCCATTCATTGTTTCATGACTGAGCCCACCCCTAATAGCACAGGTGCTGCAGATTTCTGCTCTGTTGTGGTTATGCTAGTCCCCACTGGTGCTTCTGAATCCTATGGGTGGCCTCATGAACACTCCACCAAGCAGATATTCAGTTGCACATTCACCCTTGATTTTAGAGCCCAGTCCTTTCCTCTGCTACGTACGTCGCTGTAGCACTGGGTTACTTTCTCTGGAGGGAGAATTGCCGTGGACCTTCTACATTATATGTAGCAACAAGACTCACAGTATCTCTGTAGTGGTGGAAGTCTTTCTCTAATTTCCATCTAGGATGCTTGTCTCTCCACATTTTTATATTATTCTGCCGTTTTCAGCAAAGTTCTGTTGGAAGGTGGTGGTCAAAAAATTTGTCATATAGCCCATAATTCTACATTTTAATTAAATTAAATAACTTAATAGAATGAACTATTTGGACATATGTGACTGCTGTTTCCCCATATGTTTCAGAGTTAAACCCAGTCCCAGCTATTTATGTATATACTTTCTAAGAAATTTTATCTATGCATAGACTTTAAAATGATGTAAATATTCACTTATTTTCCAATATATTCCTTGTTATATTTATCTGTTCAACATCATAAATTAAGCTTATATTCTCTAGATTTTTCAATTTCTTTAAGGTGTTACACTTCAGATGTAAGAACAGATCTATTTTCAAGGGGTTCACACAATAGTAGAAAAGAGAAACACACATGTAATCTCCAGGGCATCTTCCCGACTAAAGGATTGAACTTAGGCCTCCTGCACTGTAGGCAGGTTCTTACCATTTGAGCCACCAGTGAAACCCCTATTTATGAAGATATAAAACCATATATGTATATATATATATATATACATATATATATATATATATGATTCAAAGTAAAATGCCATAATAAAATGAACACATTTGTATCAACAGTAATGAAAATTTTTAAATTTACTTTTATAACAAGTGTGTCTTATTGTCTAAGGAAAAATGTAGCAGATACAGATAGTAAAATTTAATTTTTTTCATAAGATATATCAGCAACCATTGGGGAAATTGGTAGCCTTTGTGGGAAACAATTCATTTTAATTAAAGTAACCCTCTGAACTTTACTTGATTCACTCATCCAATACAGTTATCCAATATGGTTATATTTGAACCTAGTTTGAGCTGACTCTGGGGCTTATGAACCATTCTGTCCCAGTTGAAATCGGGTGGCTTTATGATACACTGGACTTTTGTACCTTAGAGACACACATCATTTAAAAAATAAAAGCTATTTTAAATGAAAATTCTCAAGGTAAAACCTGCAATAATAATAAATACCATAATATAATGATTTTCAAATAATTTATAGTGGTAAATGAAATTTGAGTTTAATAAGATGTTTTGAAAATGTCTAGTGTGAAAATTATTTATTACACTTGAGGAGAAAAGTAAACCTAAGCATTTGTTGTATTGTAAAATCAAAAGTATTTTATGTTGTATCTTTCTATTTGAATAACTTAGTCCTTAATTATATTCTTGATAAAACATATAGGCATTGTAAGTGGATATATTAGGGATTTTTGATTCAGATAAATGCCAGAGTCATATTGAGGATAATTATTAATGCTTTCCTTTGGTGTTCCCTAAGATGGAAGTTCTAGGTTTCTAATAGAAAATATGAAAATTAGAAAAAGCTGCAGGAATAAATTTCATATTTGGTAGTATAAGTTTGTTTCTAAATGCATGATCATATTTCACCTAAATATCATATTGACTTTATAAGTGACTATTACCAAATTACATTATTAGAACTTTTATATTAATCAACTTATTGTTCTGTCGCCGAGTCACATCCAACTCTTTGTGACCCCACGGACTGACTGTAGCATGCCAGGCCTCCCTGTCCCTCACCATCTCCTGGAATTTGCCAGAGCTTATGTTCATTGCATCAAATTTTACTATCTCACCCTCTGACACCCTCTTCTCCTTCTGCCCTTGATCTTCCCCAGCATCAGGGACTTTTCTAATCAATCGTCTGTTCGTATCAGATGACCAAAATACTGGAGCTTCAGCTTTCGCATCCGTCCTTCCAGTGACTATTCAGGGTTGATTTCCCTTAGATTGACTGGTTTGATCTCCTTGCTGTCCAAGGGACTTTCAGGAGGCTTCTCCAGCACCACCGTTTGAAAGCATCAACTCTTTGGCCTTCTGACTTTCTTACGGTCCAACCATATGTGACCATTGAAAAGACCATAGCCTTGACTCTTGACTATATGGACTTTTTTCAGCAGAGTAATGTCTCTGCTTTTCAACACACTGTCTAGGTTTGTCATTGCTTTCCTGCCAAGAAGTAATCATCTTCTGATTTCATGGCTGCAGTCACCATCCGCAGTGATTTTGGAACCCAAGAAGAAATCTGTCACTACTTTCACCTTCTCCCCTTATATTTGCCATATAGTAATGGTGCCGGATGCCATGATCTTTGTGTTTTTATTTTTAATATTTAACCTTAAGCCAGCTCTTTCACTCTTCTCCTTCACCCTCATCAAGAGGCTCTTTAGTTCCTCTTTGCTTTCTGCCATTAGAGTTACTACTGGTTGATGTTTCACCCACCTATTTAGATTCAGGCTTGCAACTCACCCACCTTGGCATTTCTCATGAGGTGCTCAGCATACAGTTTAAACAAACTGGGTGACAGTAGGCAGCCCTGTCGTACTCCTTTATTGATCTTTAACCAGTCAATTGTTCCATACTGGGTTCTAACTCTTGCTTCTTGACCCACATATAGATTTCTCAGGAGACAGGTAAGATGGTCTGGTATTCCCATCTCTCTAAAAACTTTCCACAGTTTGTCATGATCTACACAGTGAAAGGCTTTAGCATAGCTGATGAAACAGAAATAGAAGTTTTCTGAAATTCCCTTGGTTTTTCTATAATCCAGTGAATGTTGGCAATTTGATCTCTAGTCCCTCTTCCTTTTCTAAACCCAGCTGGGACATCTGAAGTTCTTGGTGCACATAATGCTGAAGCTTAGCATTCAAGATTTTACACATGGCCTTACTAGCATGGAAGATTAGTGCCATTGCCCAGTGGTTAGTACATTCTTTGATACTACCCTTCTTGGGAATTGGGATGAGGACTGACCTTTTCCAGTCCTTTGGCCACTGCTGGAGCTTTCAGATTTGCTGACATAATAAATGCAAAACCTTGATGGCATCCTCCTTTAGGGCTTTGAATAGTTCTGCTGAAATTTCATCACCTCCACTAGCTTTATTAACAACAGTGCTTCTTAAGGCCCATTTGACTTCACAATCCAGAATATCTGGATCTGGGTGACTAAGCATACCATCATAGTAATTCGGTTCATTAAGGTCTTTTTAGTAGTTCTTCCATGTATTCCTTCCATCCCTTCTTTATCTCTTCAGCATCTACTAGGTCTCTACCATCTTCATCCTTTATTGTGCCCATCTTTGGAAAAGCTCCCTTGATGTTTCCAAGTTTTCCACAAAAGATGTCTAGTCTTTCCCCTTTTGCTGTTTTCTTCTATTATTAAGCACTGTTCATTAAAGAAGGCCTTCTTTTCTCTCCTACCTATTCTTTGAAACTCTGCATTTAATTGGATACACCTTTTCCTCTTTTCCTTGCTTTTCACTTTGCTTTATTCTTCCACTATGCATAAAGCCTCCTCAGATAACTACTTTGCCTTCTTGCTTTTCTCTTTCTTTGGGATAGTTTTGTTTGCTACCTCCTGTAAATATTATGGACCTCTGTCCATACTTCTTCAGTCACACTGTTATCTAGATCTAGCCCCTTGAAATCTATGCAAATTCAATGCAGGGTTTGATTTAAAATATACCTGGCTTGCCTAGTGGTTTTCACAGTTTTCTTTAGGTTAAGCCTGAATTTTGCTATATTAATCAGTAACTACTTTCAAAGAATGATTCCAAATTTTTTTTTAATTTATTTTTATTAGCTGGAGGCTAATTACTTTACAATATTGTAGTGGTTTTTGTCATACATTGACATACACTGACATACATCAGCCATGGATTTACATGTGTTCCCCATCCCGATCCCCCCTCCCGCCTCCCTCCCCATCCCATCCCTTTGGGTCTTCCCAGTGCACCAGCCCTGAGCACTTATCTCGTGCATCCAACCTGGGCTGGTGATCTGTTTCACCCTTGATAGTATACTTGTTTCAATGCTATTCTCTCAGAACATCCCACCCTTGCCTTCTCCCACAGAGTCCAAAAGTCTGTTCTGTACATCTGTGTCTCTTTTTCTGTTTTGCATATAGGGTTATCGTTACCATCTTTCTAAATTCCATATATATGTGTTAGTATACTGTATTGGTGTTTATCTTTCTGGCTTACTTCACTCTGTATAATGGGCTCCAGTTTCATCCATCTCATTAGAACTGATTCAAATGAATTCTTTTTAATGGCTGAGTAATATTCCATTGTGTATATGTACCACAGCTTCCTTATCCATTCATCTGCTGATGGGCATCTAGGTTGCTTCCATGTCCTGGCTATTATAAACAGTGCTGCGATGAACATTGGGGTGCACGTGTCTCTTTCAGATCTGGTTTCCTCAGTGTGTATGCCCAGGAGTGGGATTGCTGGGTCATATGGCAGTTCTATTTCCAGCTTTTTAAGGAATCTCCACACTGTTCTCCATAGCGACTATACTAGTTTGCATTCCCACCAACAGTGTAAGAGGGTTCCCTTTTCTCCACACCCTCTCCAGCATTTATTGCTTGTAGACTTTTGGATAGCAGCCATCCTGACTGGCATGTAATGGTACCACATTGAGGTTTTCATTTGCATTTCTCTGATAATGAGTGATGCTGAGCATCTTTTCATGTGTTTGTTAGCCATCTGTATGTCTTCTTTGGAAAAATGTCTGTTTAGTTCTGTGGCCCACTTTTTGATTGGGTGGTTTATTTTTCTGAAATTGAACTTCAGGAGTTGCTTGTATATTTTTGAGATTAATCCTTTGTTTCTTCATTTGCTATTATTTTCTCCCAATCTGAGGGCTGTCTTTTCACCTTGCTTATAGTTTCCTTTGTTTTGCAAAAGCTTTTAAGGTTAATTAGGTCCCATCTGTTTATTTTTGCTTTTATTTCCAATATTCTGGGAGGTGAGTCATAGAGTATCCTGCTGTGATTTATGTCAGAGACTGTTTTGCCTATGTTCTCCTCTATGAGTTTTATAGTTTCTGGTCTTACATTTAGATCTTTAATCCATTTTGAGTTTATTTTTGTGTATGGTGTTAGAAAGTGTTCTAGTTTCATTCTTTTACAAGTGGTTGACCAGTTTTCTCAGCACCACTCGTTAAAGAGGTTGTCTTTTTTCCATTGTATATTCTTAAAAAGTATTACCATTTGCAAATATTTCCTCCCAATCTGTGGATTGTCTTTTTATTTTGTTTATGATTTCCTTTCCTTTTTATTTTGCTTATGCTTTTTTAAATTAAACTTTTAATTAGGTTCTATTAGTTTATTTTTGTTTTTACCTCCCTTATTCTCAAAGATGGATTCATTTCTGAGATGTTTTCCCCAAATCTTCTCTTTAGTTTATATGATCTGACAATATTTGGCTTATATGAATATTGCCTACAGCCATACTTCTAGTACAGATTAGAAAACATAGGGCAGCATTTTACCATAAAATGGTTAGGAGAAGCAAACAAACATAAAACAAAACTGGCAGTGTATGTATGAACAAGAATGCTGCTACAGCCTAATAGGAGATGCAGATCCTGCGTGAAAGCTGTGCTAGTCATTACTTCCAAAGTTGCCAAAGAATAGCATTGCTTTCTCCTCCATTTGCAGTCTTAAATCTGATATCAGGCTGTTGTGATTTCATGAGAAAGAATTTGGGGAGGTGTCCATATGCAAACATAAAATTTTAAAATGTACACATATGTCATCAGGAAAAGGTCAGGTTGCAGCTTGACAAGGATTCACTTTTAGACTAAGACAAAGAGAAAATCTGCTTCCAGATGAATACGAGAAAAGTAAAGTTTGTTCTTTATTTTATGGCCAGTACCTCTCAGAACAACAAAGATTGCCTAATGGAATTTCTTAATTGCCAATTGCATCTTTGCATTACTTTGTAATTACCTTTGTGCATTTTGATTTTTCAATATTTTGTGATGATTGTTCTCTAATTACACTAAAAATGAGATAAAATACTATCAATTTGACTAGGAAGAAAGACCATTGTGTCATTTTCACAAGAGATCTTGCAAAATCTTTCAAAATGACTGATTTAGTGTACAGTAAATAGTGACCTTTTATACCAGTTGAATGTTGAATTGTTTTGAAGACATTAAGCTGCTACATCATCTTCATTTCCACCCATTAAAACCAAGCATATTGCAAGCAATTATTCATGTTCTTGTTTATTGTTTGGGATTAACTGTATTTTACACAGTTTTTTAAAGTAATTTAATTGCAAATTATTCTTATGTGGGACAGTCATTAACTTACCATGTTTAGAGAAAGCAAGAAAGCAGAATAAGAGAAAAGGAATGGTTTCCTGTTAAAAGGAGAGCTACACTTTGGATGTCTAGTTATCTTTGATGAAAAAGTAGGATATTTATTTATCTGAAACCAAGTGGTATTGATAAAGATTACATTTACTCTTTTATGCTTTAGATAAATATAGAACATACAAACAGGCTTATTCAAAGACTAGTCCCATAGACTACTTTGTTAATAAAGTTTAACTATTGTGACCATACAAATTGTTATTGCTGTTAGATATTTTTAGAGACTTCAAATAATTAATTTGGGTGTTTATATTAATTAAATTAATTCACAGATTGACATTTTATTTTTATTATTTTTCTAAGAGTCTGTGTATTTTTTACTGTTGTAGACTTAAAAAAATTAAATCAAGTGAATGAATAAGACAATGGTGGAAAGACAAAAAGAAGTTGGAAAGAATAAGATGTAAACTGATGACCTTCTAAAAGTTCCATTTTCCTTTACTCTGTATTTATGCATAGTTTATGAGACTCCATTGAAGCTTAAGCATGTATTAAGCACTGAAACTAAAGTGTTACTTTTAGTGGAAACAATAGAGACTTCAATTATATAGTACTTTCATACATATCTTTGACATCTTGTCTGAAATTGCTTCAAAAATAAAAATAATGAATCATAGATAATAATTACTCAAATGACTCAATTAAATGTGATGATAAATTCTAGCTTTTAAAGTGCAATTAAAGTTTCTGTTTTATAGATTAAAAAAGAATTCTTTTTCATTTTGAAAATTAGCAAAAAAATGCACCAAATTCATGTTATCAGATACCACTTAATTCAGCATACTAAGGAACAAAAGGTTTTATAAAGGACAGCAGTGATAAAATAGCCACATAAAACTCTAGAATTCATAAAGACTTCCCTATTGGCAGGGATTCCCAGGTGGCCCAATGGTAAAGAATCCTCTTGCCAATGCAGGAGATGGGTGTTCAATCCCTGTGTCAGGAAGATCCTTGGAGAAAGAAATGGCAACCCACTCCAGTATTCTTTTTTTTTTTTTTTTTCCATTTATTTTTATTAGTTGGAGGCTAATTTCTTTACAATATTGTAATGGGTTTTGTCATACATTGACATGAGTCAGGCATAGAGTTACATGAATTCCCCATCCTGATCCCCCCTCCCACCTCCTTCTCTACCTGATTTCTCTGGGTCTTCCCAGTGCACCAGGCCTGAGCACTTGTCTCATGCATCCAACCTGGGCTGGTGATCTCTTTCACCACTCCAGTATTCTTGCCTGGAGAATATCATCAACAGAGGAGCCTAGCAGGCTATAGTCCATGGTGTCCCAAAGAGACGGACACAAGTGAGCACACATGCACACATTGGTAGTATAGTCTTTGAAATAAACACCGCAATAATTGAAACTGCAATTAATATTTAATTGATTCAGAGTCATATCATTTGAATTTAATAGGGGTTTTGAAGTGAAATAAGACATAAATGATGTGTATGGGTGTATGTACACCTATAACATGATCATTTTTATTAAAAGATAAAATGTAGTATTTTGTAGGAAAGTATATCAAAGAATGTTAAATTTCAATTTGACATGTAATGGGATTCAAACATTTTATTCTTTGCTTTCATGTTCTTCTAAAGATATGCACATTTGTGTTTTTTGACAACTCCATTTTGAAAATATTTATTTATTTATTTATTTAAATTGGATAATTACAATATTGTAGTGGTTTTTGCCATACATTGACATGAATCAGCCATGGATGTACATGTGTTCCCCATCCTGACCCTCCCTCCCATCTCCCTCTGCATCCCATCCCTCAGGATCATCCCAGTGCACCAGCCCTGAGTACCCTGCCTCATGCATCGAACCTAGACTGGCGATCTATTTCACATATGATAATACACATGTTTCAATGCTAGTCTCTCAAATCATCCCACCCTCACCTTCTCTCACAGAGTCCAACAGTCTGTTCTTTACATCTGTGTCTCTTTGCTGTCTCGCATATAGGGTCATCATTACCATCTTTCTAAATTCCATATATGTGCATTAATATACTGTATTGGTGTTGATCACTATGTTCACAGAGAACAACATAGCTTTGAATTCCCTTAAAGGAATTTCTCAGGATGATAATAAGTTTCCAAATATCTTCCAGTTTCATAAGTTTCAAACATAAATTATCATTGAAATTCAGCAGTATTTAAGGAGAATCTCAATTTTTCTGAATGATTTTCTCTATCTACCTCACTTAATTTTCTCTCCCCCCTCCCAAATTCTTTCTTCTCAGAGCTTCATTTTGGAAGATTGTGTGAGAGGAGGTATGGCTTATAAAATTGTTTCAGCCTTTGATTTCTACAACTATCAAGCCAGAAGCATACATTTATTAATCTTTTTATTTCCTTGGGCTATTTTTCCCTACAAACATAAAAGATAGGTTGAAAAGTATTATCAAATTTCTATCGACCAAAAGGGTGCTGATTGTTGATAAAGATTCTGCTTAAGACAAGACTGAGAAAAGCCTGGTGGGATTGGTGGGATTACACTACCCAGGGCACATCAATAACAGGCACTGCTTGCATTTTTAAAATGGAAAGTTTTAATAAATTTAGATATCTAATGTTAAACATTTATATACAAAGAGTGAGATTTTAAACAAAATTAAGACAAGACACCAACTGATAAAAACTATTTACTCTATGAGTAACGAAAGCAGCATTAGTAGTCAGAATGTATAGGATATTCTCCATGTAGGTAAGAACATTTGAAAAAAAGAACAACTAGAAGGGGAAAGGCAGGGAGGAGGGACAGATTAAGAGTTGGGGATTAAAATTACTATATATAAGTAATCAGCTAGAACCTTCTATATAGCACAGGTAATTCTACTCAGTATTCTATAATAACCTACATTGGAAAAGAATCTGAAAAAGAATGGATATAAGTACATGTATAACTGAACCACTTTGCGTACTGGTAGCTCAAGTCAGTAAAGAATCCGCCTGCACTGCAGGAGATTGCCTGCGAGGCAAGAGACCTGGGTTCAGTCCCTGGGTCAGGAAGATCCCCTGGAAAGGGAAATGGCAACCCACTTCAGTATTCTTGCCTGGAAAATTCTATGGACTGAGGAGCTTGGCGGGCTACAGTCCATGGTACTGCAAGAGTTAGACATGGCTTAGGGACTAAACCACCATAACTGACCACTTTGTGTGCACCTCAAACTAAAGTAACATTGTCAATCAACTATACTCCAATATAAAATAAAAAAATTAAGTTAAACAAAATTCAACTACAAAATTTAAGAAAATATGGATAGGCAATTTAGAGATAGGGAATAAGGATTTATTGCAGATATATGCATATTTTTGACTTGGAACAAGCTTAAATGTTAAGTGGGTCGATGAGACTGGGAGTCATTAGCAACTTATATACCTCTGGTAGAAATTTAAACTGGTAATAACATTTTTAAAGACAAATTAGGTGGTATCTATTAAAGGTTAAAATATATATATTCTAAAAGACAGTGACCATAGCTAATAACTATTGAAGTGCTTATCTCATCTTACTGTTAGTTTTTCTCAACACATGATGGATTATGTTTCCCTGACCTCCTTGAATTTAGGTTGAGTAACATGACATTTTCTAGCCAATAGGTTGTGAGTGGGAATGTCATTTGCTTTTTAAATCGGAAACATGTAATTGCTCTTATGAAAATCCAGTGTTTTCTCCCTTGATCATGCAAATAAAAGAAGTTGTATGTTCCAGTCCTAATATTCAGTTATAGAAACAGTTTGACTCATTAGCGACCATGTTGTTTCAAATGCATTGTGAATTTTCTGAAACTGTACTGGGGCTTAGCATAAATATTTACTGTTTTAAATCAGTGATATTTGAAGTTTGGTATCACAGCACAACATAAATGTTCTTGACTGATATTACTTCTTGATACTGTTATCTTTATGTAAAACTAACTGTAACAGCCTTTTATAATTCAGACTCACTCCTTGTGGTTATTATTTAGTTGCTAAATTGTGTTCAATACTTTTGTGACCACATGGATGGTAGCCCGCCAGGCTCCTCTGTCCGTGGGATTTTCCAGGCTAGAATACAGGACCAGGTTGTCATTTCCTTTTCCGGGAGATCTTCCCAACCCAGGGATTGAACCCATGTATCCTGTGCCTCCTGCATTGGCAGGCAGATTCTTTACCACTGTGCTACCTGCAAAGTCAAAACTAAAATTATAAAAAATAAATAAATAAAATCACAAGCACTTTTCTATAAAAAGTTAATAAAATATGAGACCACTCTTATGGCAAAAAGCAAAAAAGAAGTAAAGAGCCTGTTGATGAAAGTGAAAGAGGAGAGTGAAAAAGTTGGCTTAAAACTCAACATTCCAAAAACCAAGATCATGGCATCTGGTCCCATCATTTCATGGCAAATAGATGGAGAAACAATGGAAACAGTGACTGACTTTATTTTGGGGGGCTCCAAAATCACTGCAGATTGTGGCTGCAGCCATGAAATTAAAAGATGCTTGCCCCTTGGATGAAAAGCTGTGACCAACCTAGACAGTGTATTAAAAAGCAGAGACATTACTTTGCTGACAAAGGTCCATCTAGTCAAAGGTACGGTTTTTTCAGTAGTCATGTATGGTTGTGAGAGTTGAGCTATAAAGGAAGCTGAGCACCGAGGAATTGATGATTTTTGAACTGTGGTGTCGGAGAAGACTCTTGAGAGTCCCTTGGACTGCAAGGAGATCCAACCAGTCCATCCTAAAGGAGATCAGTCCTGGGTGTTCATTGGAAGGACTGATGCTCAACCTGAAACTTCAGTACTTTGGCCACCCGATGGGAAGAACTGACTCATTTGAAAAGACCCTGATGCTGGGAAAGATTGAAGGCATGTGGAATAGGGGATGACACAGGATGAGATGGTTGGATGGCATCACCGACTCAATGGACATGGGTTTGAGCAAGCTGTGGGAGTTGCTAATGGATAGGGAAGCCTAGCTGCTGCAGTCCATTGGGTCACAAACAGTCAGACACAACTGAGCAACTGAACTAAACTGAAAAGATGATAAATGATTTCTATAAATTAGAAAAAATAAGAAGGAAACAGTGAAAAGTAGTGCATATGAATGAATATGCAATGTGATAAGGAAACAGAAATCTGTATATAATTGGTTGTGCCAGATTCATTGATGCAATTTCTTAGTAAAGATACCTGGCATGTTTCCAAAAATTCTTGGTGGATAATATGCATACACCAGTTCCTATTAGAGAGTTGCCTAAGAATAGTGTCACGTTTTCACAGAATGTCAAGTACTGACTAGAAATATGATCTCTGGAGTGAGACTGTCCGTAAATAGATCTTGAGACCATCACCTATTAGTTCTCTGATCTTCAGGAAGTTTTAAAATATCTTCTGTACCGACATTTTCAAATTTCTTAATCTATGAATGTGTTATATCTGTGTGGGTGCATAAATATTCATGCATGCACATACACATATGTGTTCATGTATTCCTTAATTAGATATATGGGTGTGTGCATTTGTGTATGAAAATTGTAAGAATA
The DNA here is from genome assembly GCF_023699985.2 of Odocoileus virginianus. Lineage (NCBI taxonomy): Eukaryota > Metazoa > Chordata > Mammalia > Artiodactyla > Cervidae > Odocoileus > Odocoileus virginianus. Next base: position 23,547,300 of record NC_069698.1, read on the forward strand.
TGCCCTGTTACATGACTATTTCATAATGGTAGCTGGTGTTGGAGAAGTGGGTGATAAGTGGAAGGAAAACAGAAAAGCAGTTTGAGATACCAACTTTAATTTGTAGTTTGTTACTTTAGGTAAAAGGTATAAAGCACATATAAAATATTTAAATAATGTGGAATATGGAGAAAACATTCCCCATTGAATTATTGTTTGTAGTTTATGTATTTACATACATAAAAGACAAAGAAAAACGGGAGGTGAGGAAGTGGAGAGAGCATTGTAAACAGTGGGTTTGAGTAGCAAAGTTCTGCTTCACCAAAGATGGGAGAATGTTTGAATGTCAATGGAAAGAATTCACTGGAAAAAAAACAGCTGACAATGTATTAATGGAAGTAAATCAAATCCTGATATGATTTCAGGAATAATCTCTTGAGGAGAGTCTGTTTGTGACTGATAGAAGTGTTGGCTTTTGAACATTGCATAGATCACAGGCATGAAGAATACAACCTTAAACAATAAAGCTAGAGGATTAAGGTACATTTTTGTTTAATTAGCTTTGAAAGGAAAGCAACTGTCTTGAATCATCTTTCAGCAAAATATAGGTGTTCATTGTCTTTTTACTTATTCTTGGCATAAATAATTGTTAAAATGATAGTAGCATGGCTGTGTATGTGTATGTACCTAGGAAGGGATATTCATTCTAACCACAAAAGGAATCAAACTTGAGTCTTCATTTACTTATCATGACCTAGGAGAAATTCCTTTGGATAAATGCTAAAGGGCAACTTTGTGACTATATACAATTTGGAGCACATATATGAGACTTACTTGCTATTCTATGTTAAAAATAGCCTAGTACCTGTGGTAGAAAACTGTTCTGTCCTTTGCAATAAAGCTCAGTTATTTGATATGTTTTACCTTTAATGTATTGATTTGATATCAGTTCAGTTCAGTTGCTCACTCATGTCTGACTCTTTGTGACCCCATGGACTTCAACATGCCAGACTTCCCTGTCCATCACCAACTCCTGGAGCTTGCTCAAACTCATGTCCGTTGAGTCTGTGATGCTATTCAACCATCTCATCCTCTGTAGTCCCCTTCTCCTACCTCCAATCTTTCCCCACATTGGGGTCTTTTTCAGTGAGTCAGCTCTTTCTCACGTTCATACATGCCTACTGGAAAAACCATAGCTTTGACTAGATGGACCTTTGTCAGCAAAGTAATGTCTCTGCTTTTTAATATGCTGTCTAGGTTGGTCAGTGTTTTTCTTCCAAGGAGCAATCATCTTTTAATTTTATGGCTGCATTCACCGTCTGCAGTGATTTTGGAGCCTAAAAAAATAAAGTCTTTCACTGTCTCCGTTGTTTCCCCATCTATTTGACTTGAAGTGATGCGACCAGATGCCATGATCTTGGTTTTTTGGATGTTGAGTTTTAAGCCAACACTTTCCCTCTCCTCTTTCACTTTCATCAAGGGGCTCTTTAGTTCTTTGCTTTCTGCCATAAGGGTGGTGTCATCTTCATATCTGAGGTTATAGGTATTTCTCCCAACAGTCTTGATTCCAGTTTGTGCTTCATCCAGGCTGGTGATTTGCATGATTTACTCTGCATATAAGTTAAATAAGCAGGATGACTATATACAGCTTTAAACTACTCTTTTCTCAATTTGGAACCAGTCCATCATTCCATGTCTGGTTCTAACTGTTGCTTCTTGACCTGTATACAGATTTCTCAGGAGGCAAGTAAGGTGCTCTAGTATTCCCATCTCTTGATGAATGTTCCAGTTTGCTGTGATCCAAACAGTCAAAGACATTGGTCTAGTCAATAATGCATAAGTAAATTTTTTTCTGGAAATTTCTTGCTTTTTTGATCATCCAGCAGATGTTGGCCATTTGATCTCTGATACCTCTGCCTTTTGTAAATTCAGCTTGAATATCTGGAATTTCACAGTTCACATATTGTTGAAACCTGGCTTGGGAAATTTTGAGCACTCCTTTGCTAGTGTGTGAGATGAGTGCAGTTGTGCAGTAGTTTGAACATTCTTTTGCATTGCCTTTCTTTGGGATTGGAATGAAAACTGAACTTTTCCAGTCCTATGGCTATTGCTGAGTTTTCCAAATTTGTTGGCATATTGAGTTCAGCACTTTCACAGCATCATCTTTTAGTATTTGAAATAGCTCAACTGGAATTCCATCACCTACACTAGCTTTGTTCATAGTGATGCTTCCTAAAGCATACTTGACTTTGCATTCCACTTGACTTTGCATTGAACCTTTGATTTGATATCAAAGGTTCAGTGAATTAAATTTCACTTGCTCTTTTTATTGTATTCCCTGCTTGAGTTCATAATCTAGTGACCAATATCTTGAAATGTTTTGTGTATAAATTACATCCTAATGTGTTATCTTATGTTGTAAAAGCCATAAGTACAAAATATTAAGAATAATAGGCACACTGTTTGATGCAATGGTCTGTGATATATTACAAAAACCAGTGTTTAATTGCAGATATGTATACACATATAACAAAGTACTACCAAACATATTCTAGTTGTCTTTTTCTTTTAATCATTAAATAATTACATTTTTTGCTTTTTTTAAAAAAAAATTTCAAGATTTAAATTGTCAAACTAAAGCATTTTAGGCAACAAGTGAGCCTAAAAGAGACCCTTGAGTACATGATAAATTAAGTTTGGCCTCACCCAGATATACTGCTTTTATTTTTCAACAACAAATGCAGCATATTTTTTCAATTGTATGCAACAACCAGAATGAAGATTACTCTAAGGGAACTCATTAAATCTTCTAAAGCTAAATCAGTTTTAAGATTTCTTCTTCCATCTTTGACCACTTACAAGGAAATTATTTTTAGTGCCAGTAATGTAAGTATCACTGAGCCCTGGTGGCTCAGTGGGTAAAGCACCTGCCTGAAATACAGTAGACCCAGGTTCGATCCCTGGGTCAGGAAGATCCCCTGGAGAAGGAAGTGGCAGCTCACTCCAGTCCTCTTGCCTGAAAATCCCATGGACGGAGGAGCCTGGTAGCCTACAGTTCATGGGGTCACAAAGAGTCGGACACAACTGAGCAACGTCATTCAATGTAAGTATGGCAATAAAAACATCTTATATCAGAGTTTTTAAAAACAGTAAATAAACAAGTTGAAGAAAAATAAGTAATTGGTTATTTTTAATGTGATCAATTTATATTTCTCATTTTTTTTCTAGGTTTCTTGCAACCTGGCTAAGCAGTCTATTTAATAAATCAGTATTTTCTCAGCTACATCCTATATTTTATCCTTAATTTAGTTCATATCTAAAAGATAAAATATTAGATCTAGATTTATGATTTCAACTAATTAAATAAGACTTCAAATATCAATCCTTCATTATCCTCTGCAAATGTAAAGTTCAGAAATCTCTTTGAAGGACTGAGTGCAGTATTTTTAGTGATCACTGAAATAACCAATAACACTGTTGTTTTTATTCATATACATTATTGTACTTATGATTTGCACAGAATTTGAAGTCATGATTTTTAAATGTTTAGAATTTGTAATCACTTTATACTATACCTGCTTGGAGGTGGATGGACAACATTAATCTTTGTAGGTGCACATTTGTCAGAATTTCTAACTTAATTTCAAAATTATTGTTACAAAGCAAGTTTTATTAAAACTTTTCTGAAGGCTTTGTTATGCTAAACTATCATTTATTTTCAAAGATATTAATTTGAAAGGGTCCTCATCTCTGTGGTCATCCCTCTGTTACGTTCAGGTTAACCAAATTGCATCTCACTTTAAATACTTTTTATAACATTGTCCATAATAAAAGAAACAAGATAATTTTACAAGAGCTTGAAACATGTGAATATAATTTAGTGAATTACATTATTGACTTTAATTCAAATACAAAACCAAAAATTTAGAAGTACAAATACATTTTTCTTGTTTAGACTGTACTTTTGATGTCTCTAAATTATATTTCAAAGTAATTAAATTAGAAAACTATAGTCTTGCAATTAAATATAATATCCAGGCGAATATGCAGAATGCCCCAAGGCTTGGAGAAAAACTGGATTAGTGCTTTTAATAAGCATGTGCTTCCTCAGAAACCTCATTATGAGTTATTTTCATGGATTGTAACCATGCTTCCAAAAAATGTTTTAAATAAGATGGTAGAGAAATAGCTTTCTTTAGTATCACATTATCTTGCATTAGTTGTGGTTTTCTTTACCATTTACAAAATAATTTCAGCATCATAATTTTATCTTGGTATGGATGATCAATGTGTATAAACAATGTCCAAAAATAATTTGAGAGATATTCAAGGCAGTAGTTGACACAATATTATGCCAAAGAAGCCTTTCTCTCTTTTTTTCTCCCTCTCTATGTAAAGCATCATTCTTTCACTGTATCTAATCAATTAATATGTTGTAATGTAATAATGTCTGCCTTGAAATACAACAGAAACATGTCTTGCAAATAATATGTTTTCCTTATTTTGAATTTAGCCGTGGCTTTTGGCTAAAGACCAATTTCTTGAGTAGGACAAATTTAATATTCTTTTCTTTAAAATTGCTGAGCATGAAATAGTATTCTAAGCCACTATTGGCATTTCAGGACAAGTACAAACAAGTTTTCTAGCATGACATAATAGTTTCCTACACTGAAGATCACCTTTGATCTTCCTTACAGACCTTTGCTATAATGTGCATAGAATTATGAAAAGGATCTTAAAATGTCACCTTCTTTTCATCAAATAATTGTATTGTAGAAAGTTGCATAGTACAAAAGTGCTTTTAGAGAATTATGCAGACTCATTTTACTAAATGTTAGATGATCACCTCCATTTTATACCCAACTGTATTCTTTCAGATTTTTTGAAACAATCACCAATTATTGGAAATAGGCATACACCATTTTAACAGTTAGTTTTCTATTGAGTGAAATAATAATTGGTCAATGTGTAAACTTAATGCACCTAATAATGGCTGTGGTTGTGTGATTTAGTCATTAAGTGGTGTCTGACTCTTTCAGAACCCCTTGGACTGTAGCCAACCAGGTTCCTCTATTCATGGAATTTCTCAGGCAAGAATACTGAAGTGGGTTGCCATTTCCTCCTCCAGGGAATCTTCCCAACTCAGAAATTGGACCTGGATCACTTGCATTGCTGGCAGATTCTTTACCACCAGGCTGTAGAGATATGTGTGTGTGTGTTCGTTGCTCAGCTGTGTCTGATTCTTTGCAACGTCATGGGCTGTAGCCTGCCAGGCTCCTTTGTCCATGGAATTTTCTAGGTAAGAATTCTGGAGAGGGGTGCCATTCACTTCTCCTGGGGATCTTCCCAGGATCCCAGGGGATCCCAACCCAGGGATCAAACCCATGTCTCCTGCATTGCACACAGATTCTTTACCATCTGAGCCCTCAGGGAGTAGAGATACGATGAAAAGCAAATATTCTGTGTACACAGTGTGTTCTTGGACTCATGACCACATCTAGAAACATAAGTGATTTGTCTCCAAAATATAGATGGAACCTAAAAAAATTATGGGGCTTCCCTAGTAGTTCAGTTGGTAAAGAATCTGCCTGTAGTGCAGGAGACCCAGGTTTGATACCCAGGTCAGGAAGATCCCCTGGAGAAGGAAATGGCAACCCACTCCAGTACTCTTGTCTGGAGAATTCCATGGACAGAGGAGCGGGAACAGGCTGCAGTACACGGAATCGCAAAGAGTCGGACACGACTGTGTGACTAACTTGCAAAGACTTAAGAACTTAAAATATCATGTCTAGTAACTTATAAATAACTAAATATTTAGTAGATGATGCAAAATCAGGATATGCCTGTTATCTGAATAAATACAGATTCTTCATGTAATTTAAAAAAATATTGGTGTATAGTTAATTTACAATGTCCTGTTAATTTCATGCATACAGCAAAGTGAATCACACACATATATATATATATATATATATATTCACATATATCCACTCTTTTTTTAGATTCTTTTCCCATATGGTTATTACAGAGTATTGAGTATAATTCCCTGTTTTATACATTAGGTCCTCATTAGTTATCTACTTTATATATATTTATATATTATCTATTTAATATTAATTTTATATGAATATTGATTTTATATATTATACACTTTATATATATATATTGCTGTGTATATATCAATCCCAATCTTCCAATTTACCCCTACCTTTAAAGCCCCCAACCATAAATTAGTTTTCTATATTTGCAACTCTATTTCTTCTTTGTAGATAAGTTCATTTGTATCCTTTTTTAAGTTCCACATGTAAGCGATGTCATACAATATTTGTCTTTCTCTGTCTGGCTTAATTCACTCAATACAACAATATATCCAACGATGTTACTTCATATGACATTATATCATTCATTTCAATGGCTGAGTGCTACATTTTCTTTATGCATTCCTCTATTGATAGGCTTTTAGGTTGCTTCTGTGTCCTGGCTACTATAAATAGCTTTACAATGAGCACTGTGATGCAAGTATCTTTTCAAATTATGGTTTTCTGTGGACATAAGCCCATGAGTAGGATTACTGAATCATATGGTAGCTCTATTTTTAGTTTTTTTAAGGAACCTCTGTACTGTTCTCCATAGTGACTGTACCAATTTAAATTCCCACGGAGTGTAAGAGTGTTCCTGTTTGTCTACATGCTTTCCAGAATTTATTGTTTGTAGATTTTTGATGATGGCATTCTGACCACTGTGAAGTGGTCAGACTACCTCATTGTAGTCTTGATTTACATTTCTCTAATAAATGGTGTTTTTTGAGCATTTTTCATGTTCTTCGGGTACTAAAGTAGACATTTTAATAGAATTTTGGAATTAATTATCAGAAAGCTTGATAGAAGATATTATCCTCTTTGGTAAATCTTTGTGCATGGATGTAGAGTTTCAAGAAAAATTGTCACTTACACAGAAATATAAATATGGACAAAGTTTTTCAGTACCTGTATCAAGGTCTACTTTCTCTGTTATTCATATATTTTGGAGATGTGCCTTCTGTAAAAGTCTCCTTTTTTACAAAAAAATACTATATACTTGTGCCATATACTCAGATAATTTTCAGAGTGAAACAGTCTTTACATTTTTAATCAATCAGCTTGATCAAAGAATGATTCATTTAGTCAAAACTCACCCAAATCAGTTGATTAATCCAAACAGTGAATACATATTTATCGTATTCAATCTCAAATGGGAACATGAACGCCCTAGCTTTTGCTCTGTTTCCTGGGTAAATTATTTGTTTCACACTAAATAGATTCAATAAGATTTTTCTTTCATATGAAATCTTTCTACAATTACCTATAAACTTTCTACTTAAATTTATGAATCAATAACAGTAATAATACGTTGCTACTTTGCACTAGGAAAATCCTAAGCAATTCACTAAGAGCAGTCTCATTTATCCTCATAGCAACCCTATGAAACAGGGGCCTATGTTCATCAGCATTTTCCTTATGTGGAAACTGAAGCATATACTAATTTGAGGACTTGTTAATATCACAGAGAGTAAGTGGCAATGATGAGATTAGAATTCAAGCAATCTGTTTACAAAGGTTATGTATTTAAATGCTACACTTAAATTTCTTCTATTTCCTATGCAATAGGAGCCTTATATTTGAAATCCTTCCATTTCCTGCTACCATACAGTAATTTTTACTGTATGCATTTAACTTTTCCTCATTTTTATTGTTTGACTAAATAAGATATTGAACTTCTAAAGCTAATTTTCCTACTTACCAATCAGAGCTTATCCTCTCCATTTTTCTCATGGCACCTTCCATCCACTTTTTAATCTCCTCTGGTTAGTGAATATCTTCTTCATATTTATTATAAGAATTTAATTATGATCAAGTGTCTCTAGGCTTAAAACAATGAAACAATAAAATCCACAAATAAAGATCTCTTTCCAGCTGTTATTCTTCTTTTTTTTATTTTTACCATCAAAGTATAATATTATATATTAATAATAATAAAAAAAATGACTCCTCACTTTGACTTCCATTTACTTTGAAGGCCACTGTTTATTGACTATCTCCTGAAAATAATTTGTGCCTTATACCCTCTGTGTAAAATCCACAAGACAATTTCAATTTCTTTTCAGTTATTCATTTTGCAGTTTTGACTTGGTCATTAGTTACTTCCTCCTTGAAATACTCTTTTAAATGTGTTCATGTTGCCACACTATCTGATTTTCAATAACCCTACCTCAGAGACTTTCTCATGGAGCAACTCCTTTTTCAGTCTCCATACTCCCTCCATATTGTCATTACTTGAGGATCACTCCTCATCTCTCTTGTCTAGCTTTATGTTATCCCCAAGCAAGCACATCATGTTCTATCTTTTTATCATTAACCTACCCTAATATTTGTACATGGAATTATGATCTATACATGCACTGATCTAGCTGTGTTTAATACATAATATACAGTTTTCCTAAGAGCTATCCAGTCACAATATCCGTTCAAATAGATTTCTTCATTGTTCCAAATTTGTCTATCCATTACCCCATTCACTCGTGTTTAGTCACTCTGTCTTATTTGACTCTTATTGACCCCATGGACTGTAACCCAGCAGACTCCTCTGTCCATGGAATTTTCCAGGCAAGAATAATGGAGTGGGTTGCCATTTTCTTCTTAAGGGAGTCTTTCTAAACCAGGGATCACACCTAGGTCTCCTGAATTGCAGGCAGATTCTTTACCATCTGAGTCACCAGGGAAGCCCACTCTATCAACTGTTATCACTTAAATAAAGACCACATCCATTATTATTTGAATTATTATAACAGTTTCTTAACTTATACTCTTATAAAACCTAACTTTGTATAATTCCTTCAGTCACATGCGTGTACAGTGAACTTTCTATATCTTAAGTCGGGCTATGATCATTCCTTTGATCAAAACATTTCACTAAGTCTCCATCACATTTAGAATCAAGTCCACACTCAGAACCTTGGACTTAGAATCAGGTCCACACTTCCCTGGTAGATCAGATGGTAAAGAATCCACCTCTAATGCAGAAAACTGTGGTTTGATTCCTGGGTTGGGAAGATTCCCTGGAGAATGGAATGGCTACCCATTCCAGTTTTCTTGCCTGGAGAATTCCATGGACAGAGGAGCCTGGTGGCCTATGTGATCACAAAGAGTCAGATGTGACTGAGCAACTTTCACACACATATCCACACTCATTAACATGATGAGATGGTTGGATGGCATCACCGACTCAATGGAGTTTGAGTAAACTCCGGGAGTTGGTGATGGACAGGAAGCCTGCTATGCTGCAGTCCATGGGGTCACAGAGTCGGACACGACTGAGCGACTGAGTTGAACTGAACTGAAGTTTTCTGTAGGCCTGGTTCTAATGAGCTCTCTAGGCATATCTCATCCTATCTTTGTAAATTGTAAACCCTTGTTAATGAACTTTTTCCCTGACATTCAGTTTGATACATTTTTGTCAGCCAGTTTGTTGTTTCTGCCAGGAACACTTTTTCATGCTTTACCTCACTCACATTTGTATGCATACCTAGGCTTTTTCTGGAAAGCCTTATTCAAGTCTCCAAAAATGAGTTAGGTGTTCATCCTGCATGTTTCTAGTATGTTCTCTTAGCACTTAACAATATGCTTTGTTAGTTCCTGTTTCCTTTTCTCCCTATCCACTATGTTCAAGTTTTGTGAAGCAAGGACAATATCTGACCTCTTCAATGATTAACATTTAGTTGTTTCTCAGTAAACATGTGTTCAATTAATACATTATTAAAAACATACATTAGTTCAAATAGTAAAATTGTTTTGTGTATCTGTTTTCATTCTGATATATCCCACCTTCTACTCTAGATTTCATTTACATTATTTTCTTCTACACATGTTCAGTTGTATTCCCCAAAATTATAACATTGCCAGAATTCAATCCTATATGGTTGAGGGAATGATGGTGATATTTATAGAAACCTGAAAGTTGAAGGGAATAAGGATTGAGACAAATGTTAGAGATGACTGAAATTGTCTCACAATTTTGAGTTTGTGGAACTAACAAGTATTTGGAAAGCAGTTTCTGGTAGATAATAGAATTTGAAAGCCTGGAGCTTAGGAAAGAAGTCAAAGCTGAAGATCTAAAATTAATGTGCATAGAGTTAATATATAAACCTGGGGTTTTTATGATATGGCTAAGTAAGATGACTAAGAGAAATGAGAACTGTGAACCATAACCTGAGTTTTATTCCCCCATATTTAAGGTATAGAAACAAAAATAGAAGCAATGAAAGCAGAAGAAAAGAAGTCACAAAATTCAAGGGAGAAATGGAAATACAGAGAACAAGAAAAGAGCATTTTTAAAAATCAGTGATTTTTTTTAACAGTATTATGCTGAAGAACTATCAGACTGGTAAGGGTCTGAAGAATAACTTTGGCTGTTAGGACATCACTGACTTTTTGGCCAGAATATTTGATTTGTAAATAATTAATTTAAATAAATAAATATGTAATTGTTTATTAAGCAATAACTATTTGAAAAATTTAAGACTTATTCCCTAATTTCTAAAGCTTTAAATCCTACTGAGAAAGGTAAGCATAGCAGTGCTAAGATTTATTGAACCATACCATGCACTAGGTGTTGTATTATGTACTAACTTCATTATATATTCTCATAACAAGCCTATGAAATAGGTAGTAAGTTATCCACACTTAACAGAAACATAAACTTCATAAATACTAAATACCTTTCCTAAAGTCACAAAGGTAATTAATGATAGAAGCTCTATTTGGAAAATGTATTTGATTTTAGTTCTATTCTTTCCATCACAATTACAGAAACTAATACAAGACAGACTGCAATAAGTGTTATCGGAAGAGTGTCTTTCATATAAAATAATTGGTCTAAGAGAACTTCTATGCATATTTTAAAAAAATGTGTGAATAGTCTGAGTACTTAGAGGTTAAATATTATAACCAGTTATTGGTTGTTGGCCTACTATGATACAACATCCCATGAAACACAACTATGCATGTGCTACCAGAGGTGACCTTTGTTAGCCAATGTAAGCAATATCAGTCTTTTAATAGACCTTTGTGGAGATAGTGTCATCTAATTTAACTGAACGATACCTATCTTTACAAATTTAATTTTGGAATGAACCAATCTCTTTCTAATCCTGCCTTTTTAATAGTTGCTATGTAAAGTTTGGTGCTCTGGATAGCAATTTTATTTCACCTGAATAGTGAAGCAAAGAAAGTTCATTTGTGGTAAGAAAAATAAAGTAGATATTCAGACAGGAGAAAATTCAAGGAGAAAATGAGAGCATTGACTATAAGTTTCTTCAATGTTTCACTCCATTTTTTTAATTATGGGTGATTTCAGACATTTTATTACATAAACCAACTTGTAACTTAGAGGAAATTTAACCTATCCACTTAATTAATACCAGTGTACTTGTCATGTTTAGTTAGATTGTCCTACTATAATTTTGCACTTCCCTGGTGGTTCAGAGAACCAGAGATCAAATTTCCAACATCTGTTGGATCATAGAAAAAGCAATGAAATTCTAGAAAAACATCTTCTTTGCTATATTGACTTCTCTAAAGTCTTTGACTGTGTGGATCACAACAAACTGTAAAGAATTCTTCAAGAGCTGGGCATACCAGACCACCTTACTTCTCTCCTGAGAAACCTGTAGGCAGGTCAAGAAGCAACAGCTAGAACTGGACATGGAACAACAGACTGGTTCTAAATTGGGAAAGGAGTATGATGGGTCTGTATATTGTCACATTTCTATTCAACTCATACATAGACCACATCACGCAAAATGCTGGTCTAGATGAGTCACAAGCTGGAATCAAGATTACTGGGAGAAATAGCAACAACCTCAGATGTACAGATGACACCACCCTTATGGCAGAAAGTGAAGAGGAACTAAAGAGCCTCTTGATGAAGGTGAAAGACCAGAGTGAAAAGCTGTCTTAAAACTCAACATTCAAAAAGCTAAGATCTTGGCATTCAGTCCCATCAATCATGGGTAATAGATGGGGAAAAGTGGAAACAAGTGACAGGTTTTATTTTCTTGGGCTCCAAAATCACTGCAGATAGTGACTATAGCCATTACATTAAAAGATTCTTGCTCCTTGGAAGGAAAGCTGTGACAAACCTAGACAGCATAGTAAAGAGCAAAGACATTACTTTGCCGACAAAGATCCATCTAGTCAAAGCTATGGTTTTTCCAGTGGTTATGCATAGATATGCGAGTTGGACCATAAAGAAGTATAAGCACCAAAAAATGGATGTTTTTGAACTGTGGTGCTATAGAAAACTCTTGACAGTCTCTTGTACAGCAAAGAGGTCAAACTAGTCAATCCTAAAGGAAATCAACCCTGAATATTCATTGGAAGGACTGATGCTGAAACTCCAATACTTTGGCCACCTGATGGGAAGAACCAACTCATTGGAAAAGACTCTAATTCTGGAAATGATTGAGGGCAGGAAGAGAAGGGGGTGACAGATCATGAGATGGTAGGATGGTATCATCAACTCAACGCACTTGAGTTTGAGCAAGCTGGAAGACAGTGAAGGACAGGTAGGCCTGGTGTGCTGCAGTCCATGGGGTTGCAGAGAGTTGGGCATGACATAGTGACTGAACAACAGCAGCTATAGTTTTAATTATGAAATATATAGCAAAGAAAGAATCAACAATATTTGAAAGTTTGTTGGCACTTTGGATTGTGAGATATTTTGATTTTAGAGATTTTAATCAGATCAAGGGAAGAGATAGTATTTATACTTGTGATTTAATGAATGAGTGATAATATAGAGGGAAGGGTTAATATTAGAGATAATATAATGAGAGAAGAAAGGAGACTGAAGAGAAATTTGAAACTGTAATTTAATAGATGTTATTTTGTTCCAGCACAGACAGAGTAGTGAGTATCATCCTTATTCTTATACCACAAATAATTATAAAACTTGATAGGCTATATTAAATAAAGTTTTTCATGTATTAGACAACAAACATAAAGACAGTACCATTCAAATAAGGAAAACATATGAGATCAGTTTCATAATTACTCTGTTTTTCCATGGTCATTTTTCAAACTACTATTGAGAAGTCAGTTCAAAACAGAACAAAATGACAAATAAAGAGCTACCTTCTAGATTGCTAATGTGTCTATAATTTTCAGCACAGAGAACCATCGATAAGGGGACTATGGAAAGAAAGAGGTCTAGAAGTTCAAAGAGGGTCTCTTGACTCTCTGACAGATTACTGGGCTGCACGTGCTCATGGTGAGACTCCATGAAACCTGGCAGAGAATAAAGACCAGATTTTTAGAAAAGAGCCACCAAAAAAGAGCTTGTGAGGTATATGGGAATTCTGAGCATTTACAGTGATTAGAGACACATTTACACCAGATAAAGAACAGTCTCACTCATTCCCCAGACAATCAGTTAAGATCTCAGAAGAGTCACTCCTTAATAGGAAATACCCTAACTGTTAAGGTAGTACTCTAAAATCAGCCTTGTCAGAATGAAGCATAAGCCTTTATAGGACAAAGTGAACCCAGCAGGGAAATTACTGTGTGTCTCAGTTTTAGTTCAGTTCAATTCAGTCGCTCAGTTGTGTCGGACTCTTTGTGACCCCATGAACTGCAACATGCCAAGCTTCCCTGTCCATCACCAACTCCTGGAGCTTACTCAAACTCTTGTCCATAGTCAGTGATTCAAAACCTTTGGAAGAATAAAAGGAAATCCAGACTTTCAACAATGTAATATGCACAATGCCAACATACAAGGACAATATTAGATATGAAAACAACAGGAAAATGTAACACATAATCAAGAGAAAAAACACTAGTCAATATAAACGTATACAGCAAGGAAACACAGCACTAAAGCCAATAAGTATGTTGTAAAACAGAAATGTATATCATATATACATGTGCATTCATCAGTTCAGTCAGTTCAGTTTAGTCACTTGGTCATGTCCGACTCTTTGCAACCCCATAAGCTGCAGCAAGCCAGGCCTCCCTGTCCATCACCAACTCCTGGAGTTTACTCAGCTCATGTCCATTGAGTCGGTCATGCCATCCAACCGTCTCATCCTCTGACATCCCCTTCTCTTTCATCAGGGTCTTTTCGAATGAGTTAGCTCTTCCCATCAGGTGGCCAAAGTATTGGAGTTTCAGCTTCAGCATCAGTCCTTCCAATGAATATTCAGGACTGTTTTCCTTTAGGATAGACTGGTTGGATCTCTTTGCAGTCCAAAGGACTCTCAAGAGTCTTCTCCAACCCCACAGTTCAAAAGCATCAATTCTTTGGTGTTCAGCTTTCTTTATAGTTCAATTCTCACATCCATACATAGCTACTGGAAAAACCATAGCTTTGACTGGACAGACATTTGTTGGCAAAGTAATGTCTCTGCTTTTTAATATGCTGCCTAGGTTGGTTATAGCTTTTCTTCCAAGGAGCAAGTATCTTTTAATTTCATGGCTGCGGTCACCATCTGCAGTGATTTTGGAGTCTGTCACTGTTTTCAATATTTCCCCATCTATTTGCCATGAAGTGATGGGACCAGATGCCATGATCTTAGTTTTCTGAATGTTGAGTTTTAAGCCAAATTTTTCAGTCTCCTGTTTCACTTTTATCAACAGGCTCCTTAGTTCTTCTTAGCTTTCCGCCATAAGGGTGGTGTCATCTGCATATCTGAGGTTGTTGATACTTCTCCTTGTAATCTTGATTCCAACTTGTTCTTCATCCAGCCCAGCGTTTCTCATGATGTACTCTGCATATAAGTTAAATAACCTGGGTGACAATATACAACCTTGACATACTGCTTTCCTGATTTGGAACCAGTCTGTAGTTCCATGTCCAGTGCTAACTGTTACTTCCTGACCTGCATACAGATTGTCAAGAGGAAGGTCAGGTGGTCTGGTATTCTCATCTCTTTAAGAATTTTCCACAGTTTGTTGTGATCCACAGAGTCAAAGGTTTTGTCATAGTCAGTAAAGCAGAAGTAAATGTTTTTCTGGAACTCTCTTGCTTTTTCAGTGATCCAGCAGATGTTGGCAATTTGATCACTGGTCCCTCTGCCTTTTATAAAACCAGCTTTAACATCTGGAAGTTCATGGTTCACGTATTGTTGAAACCTGGCTTGGAGAATTTTGAGCATTACTTTACTAGCATGTGAGATGCGTGCTGTTGTCTGGTAGTTTGAACATTCTTTGGCATGGCCTTTCTTTGGGATTGGAATGAAAACTGACCTTTTCCAGTCCTGTGACAACTGCTGAGTTTTCCAAATTTGCTGGCATATTGAGTGCAGCACTTTCACAGCATCATCTTTTATGTGCATGTGTATATAAATAAAAAACATTTGTGTGGTTTTCATTTTTTAAATTTAAATGTTTAAACAAAACTGAGAAGACAAAATTAAAGAGATAGAAAGATACATTTTTAACAATTAAGCATATTAAGCATTATGTTGTTGTTTTTAGTCTGTCAGAGTGCCCTATTCTTTGCCATCACATGGACTTCAACACACCAGGCCTACCTCTCCTTCACCATATCCTGGAGCCTGCTCACACTCATGTCCATTAAGTCAGTGATGCCATCCAACCTTCTCCTCTGCTGTTCCCTTCCTCTCCTGACTTCAAGCTTTCCTAACATCGTGACCTTTTCTAATGAGTCAGTTCTTCGCATCAAGTTGTCAAAGTATTGCAGCTTCAGCTTCAGCATCAGTCCTTCCAGTGAATATTCAGAGTTGATTTCCTTTAGGATTGACTGGCTTGATCTCTTGTTGCACAAGTAACTCTTAAGAGTCTTCTCCAGCACCACAGTTTGAAGGCATCAGTTCTGCAGTGCTCAGCCTTTTTTATTGTTCAGCTCTCATATCCATACATGACTACTGGAAAAATCATAGCATTGACTTGACAGACCTTTGTTACCAAAGTAATGTCTCTGCTTTTTAATACACTGTCTAGGTTTGTCACTGCTTTTCTTCCAAGGAGCAAGCATTTTTTTTAATTTCATGGCTCCAGTCACTATCTGCAGTGATTTTGGAGCCGAAGAAAATAGTCTGCACAGTTTCCATTGTTTCTGCATGTATTTGACATGAAGTAAAAAGCAGAGACATTACTTTGCCAACAAAGGTCTGTCTAGTCAAGGCTATGGTTTTTCCAGTGGTCATGTATGGATGTGAGAGTTGGACTGTGAAGAAAGCTGAGCACTGAAGAATTGATGCTTTAGAACTGTGATGTGGAGAAGAATCTTGAGAGTCCCTTGGACTACAAGGAGATCCAACCAGTCCATCCTAAAGGAGATCAGTACTGGGTGTTCATTGGAAGGACTGATGCTGAAGCTGAAACTCCAATACTTTGGCCACCTCATGCGAAGAGTTGACTCATTGGAAAAGACCCTGATGCTGGGAGGGATTGGGGGCAGGAGGAGAAGGGGCCGACAGAGGATGAGATGGCTGGATGGTATCACTGACTTCAATGGGCATGAGTTTGAGCAAACTCTGGGAGTTGGTGATGGACGGGGAGGCCTGATGTGTTGTGATTCACGGGTCACAAGGAGTCGGACAAGACTGAGCAACTGAACTGAATTGACTGAACTGAATGGGACCGAATGCCATGATCTTAGTTTCTTTGAACGTTGAGTTTTTAGCCAGCTTTTTCACTCTCCTTTTTCACCTTCATCAAGAGACTCTTTAGTTCCTCTTCCCTTTCTGTCATTAGGGTGGTGTCATCTGAATGTCTCAGGTCATTGATATTTCTCCCAGAAATCTTGCTTTCAGTTTGTGATTCATCCTGTACTGTTTTGCACATGATGTACTCTGCAGATAAGATAAATATACTGGGTGATAATATGCAGCCTTTACCTACTCCTTTCCCAATTTGGAACCTGTCTGTCATTACATGTTCGATTCTAACTGTTGCTTCTTGACCTGCATGCAGGTTTTGTAGGAGGCAGATAAGGTGGTCTGGTATTCCCATTTCATAATTTTCCAAAGTTTGTTGTGATCCACATGGTCAAAGGCTTTAGCATAGTCAGCAAAGCAGAGGTAGATGTTTTTCTTGAATTTCCTTACTTTTTCTATGATCCAATGAATGTTGGCAATTTGATCTCTGGTTCCTCTGCCTTTTCTAAATCCAGCTTGAATATCTGGAAGTTCTCAGTTCACATACTATTGAAGCCTGTCTTGGAGAATTTTGAGCATTACTTTACCAGCATGTTACATGAGTGTAATTTTGTGTGTAAGCTGAACATTCTTAGTCATTGCCCTTCTTTGGGGATTGAAATGAAAACTGACCTTTTCCGGTCCTGTGGTTACTGCTGAGTTTTCCAAATATTTGGCATATCGAATGCAGAACTTTTGCAACGTCATCTTTTAAGATTTGGAATAGCTAGCTATAATTCCATCAACTCCACTAGCTTTCTTCATAGTGATGCTTCCTGAGGCCCACTTGACTTCACAGTCGAAGGTTTCTGGCTCTAGGTGAGTGATCACACCATCATGGTTATCTGGGTCATTAAGATCTCTTTTGTATAGTTCTTGCCACTTCTTCTGGACAAACGTTATGGATTGTCTTATTAATATCAGAAAAAGTAGGTGTCAAAACATAGATATTTGTGAGAAATAAAATAATTCTAATGATGTAATCAGAGTATTTAAAATAAATAAAATTTTGATTTCTCTGTTCTTCAAAAGCATGATGCAAAAATGGAGAGAAACAAAGAAAGAAATAAAATATATGTTTAGTGGAGTTTTAATACTTCTCAGAATCCAGTATAAGAATAAAAATCAGTGAATGTGCAGGAAATTGTAAAGTTCTATAAACAGAATGAACATAATGGCATTCACACTGCATTACACTCATCACATATAGTATACACTTTATTTTGCAGAGGCATATGGGACATTCCAAGTAAGTCCATGGGGCATAAGAAGGTCCTGGTAGATTTCAAAGTATTGCAGTAATGCAGAGAATAGCCTCTGATGACAATGGGATTAAATTGAAAATTAATAACAGAAAAGTATATGGAACATTTTCACATATTGCCAATTAAGCAAACTATTTTAAATAACTGAGTAAAAGAAAATTACAAAAATTTGCACATGGAGTAATAATGAAAATGAGTGTATCAAATCCTGTAAATTATTCCTCCTCTTTGTCTTCTCTTCTAAAATTGAACAATTTAATATTAAAATCACTGTATGCTTTACATCAAGGTTAAGCATCCAAGATGGAGACTGTAGGAAGAGAAAAATTGGCAAAAATTGCAGTGTTAGAGCATGAACAAAATAAGGGTGACTGTAGGATGGTACCTTTCACAGGGTGTCTGAAAATGATCAGAATTAAAAACATAGTTGAATGATCAAGTAAGTTTAGAAGAGTGTCAAACATAAACTCATCTTGGTAAAGGGTGTCAGAGCCCATAAGGAAGAATTTAATTCTCTTATCAGCCCTTGACATGTTTTCTCCATTTTGTGGTGAAGAAAATGAGAAACTTGAAGTTTAAATAACTTTTCCAAGTTCATACAAATAGTAAGTGGGTGGGTACGGGGTGGAGCTGGAATACATGGGGAATATACTATGAGTCCATTACAATGCATTAATATTTATAGAAGATGTCTGAAGATCATTGCTTTGAAAATAAAGGAGATGCTTACTTTTGTGTTGACATCAGAAAAAAAGTATCAGTGTAAGTTCAGAAATTAGGCATATTTCTATGACTAGAATTCCTTTTTAAACTGTTTTAAGAAAAGAAAAGGAATTATTAAAGTACAAACCAGTGAGTCATCCAAACAAATCCCTGGGACTCAAACAGTGTGTTGGAGGAATGAAAGAAAAACATTTATTTCAAAATGTGCCCAGTACTTTGTATCTCTAATAGTGGAAACTAAAGTTAGATGACTCTTTGTTTGATACAATACATTCATCACCCTTTGGTTATTAAAGGAAAGGCATTGTCTGCAACAAAAAGTTTGAGATAAAAAGGAGTTGGGCTACTTTGCATAAAATCATAAAATGGTGGGTACAATATTATTAGAACCTTAAATGATTATTGGACTTCCTGTACATATAGAAAATACTGTTCAGGTCCTTGAGACTCAAAAGGGAAGGATGTTTAAAGGTATATTGGGCAAATCTATCTTGCAACAGAAGAAAGAGAGTAAGAAATGTTAAATAAATTTTAACATTTTAATTTCAACAGGTTAATAATGGTTTTTAATTTGATTTTTATTCTAAAATCCCTTTTTCCCCTTTTATTAAACACAAGTACCTCCTCTCCAGTACCAACATGGTACTCCATCCTCTTTTTACCCTCCCACATTAAAACTATAGGTAAGCACTATTTTTACCTATATTTGTCTCAGGGCTGCCTTGGGAAATGAAAAGATGACCATGTCTTTCCTGGAGAAAAAGAACAGAAGCAGGAAGATAATACGGGCAAGATTACTACAGTTTGAACCATGAAGATGACTTAGTTTTTCACATGACTAGGGGTAAATAATCAGCCTGGAAATGCAGATGTAGGAGATGCCAATTTTATCCTTGGGTCCGAAGATCCCCTGAAGGAGGAAATGGCAAACCACTTCAGTACTCTTGCCTGGAAAATCCCATGAACAGAGGAGCCTTGCAGGCTACAGTCCATTGGATCACAAAGAGTCAGATACAACTGAGCACACAAAAACAGCAGAATGTTTTGTTAAGGCTCAGAATTTTAAAAACATAAAAAGCTATAATAAAAAATATTTTTCCTGATTCTGATTATTCTTGGCATTCTTCCACAAAAGGGAATCACTCATATTTTCTGGTGTATCATTCCAGAGTTTTTCATGCATATTTAAACAAATATAAATTTACAAATTTCTGATTTCCTACCATTAAAAAAAAATCCTATTTTCTATGCACACGGTTCTACTTTATACTTTTTAATTATAAAGATACATTTTAAAGAACACTCTGTAATATTGTAAAGAACTTTCTCAAAGTTGTATAATATTTGTGTTTAGATATTGGATTGACCATAATGTTTGTTAGGGTTTTTCCATACAATGTTATGGAAAAACCTGAATGGATCTTTTGGCCAACCCAGTATGTTCTCATTCAAATCTTAACTAACATTTAGACTATCTCCAATCATTTGATTTAAAATAAATAATGCAACGACATACTATAAACTTGTTTCTCTGTTGTTGTTCAGTAGTATCTCAGTCATGTCTGACTCTGTGACCCCATGGACTGCAGCACACCAGGCTTCCCTGTCCTTCACCATCTCCCAGAGTTTGCTCAAACTCATGTCCATTGAATTGGTGATGCCATCCAACTGTTTCATCCTGTTGTCCCCTTCTCCTCCTGCCTTCAGTCTTTCCCAGAACCAGGGCCTTTTCCAATGAGTCAGTTCTTCACATCAGTTAGCTCAAAGTATTAGAGCTTCAGCTTCAGCATCAGTCCTTCCAGTGAATATTCAGGGTTTATTTCCTTTAGGAGTGACTGGTTTGATCTCCTTGCTGTCCAAGGAACTCTCAAGAGTCTTCCTAAATCTGTATTTCGAAATCATCAATTCTTTGGCGCTCAGCTTTTTTTTATTATCCAGCTCTCCCTTTTTTATAGGACTACTGGAAAAAAAAAAAAAAACATAGCATTGATTATTAGGACCTTTGTAGGCAAAATAATATCTCTGCTTTTTTAATACACTGTCTAGGTTTGTCGTAGCTTTTCTTCCAGGCAGCAAGCATCTTTTAATTTCATTGCTGCAGTCACTATCTGCAGTGATTTTGGAGCCCAAGAAAATAAAGCCTGTCACTGTTTCCATTGTTTCCCCCCTCTATTTGCCATTAAGTGGTGGGACCAGACATATCTCTAAAAACATTTGCAAATACATCATTTGGATGAACACTCAGAATTGTTGGGTCAAAAGTCATGTGACTATTGCTATTAATACAGTGCTTTTCATAGGGTTTGTACTAGTTCATACACCCATCAGCAAAGTATGAGTAGCTACTTCCCCAAAGATTTGCCAAGTATAAAAGTAAAAGACACTCTGATATACCAGCCAGATAGAAGAAAACAGTATCCTTTATGAGGGAGGTTAAGCATCTTTTCATATATGCAAATGATTTTTTAAAGAAAATTCTTCACTGTTTATATCCTTTCCAATTTTTTTGTTGGGTTTTGGTTTCTAGGTTTCTTCACATATTAAAAAATACAGGTCTTTTATCTAAGGTAGGAGATGCAATATTTTTCCTGATTTGCCTTTTGTATTGTGACTATGCTTATGACGTACATGTTCATTGTCTGTGTTAATAAAGGAAGATTTTTATTTAAAAATTGATGTTGTCAATCTTTAATTGTATTATATCTAGTTTTGTATTTGGAATTAGATTTAGAAAAGCCTTCTTTTGTCCATGCTTTCAAAGAAATAGTCCAATCTTTTCAATTTAATTTTTTTTTTCAACTTGAAGCTTAAACAAATTTGTAATTTACCATGGCATATGGTATGATGAATAATTCAAGTTAACTCTTTTTGTTTTTGTCTATAAAGAATATGTTATGTATACTCATTGTGCCAACTCTTCCTTTGTGTCTATAGTAGTATTTTAAGTTATTTTTGGTTTATTATAATACATGTCTAGCATTTTTCTTTAAATTTTTCATAAAATATCATATTTTATTTATGCTTGTGATATTTCCTACATGTTGTTCTTCATATGCTTGAACATAGTTGTCATGTATACAATTGGTTTGTTATAGTTTCCTAGTTGTTTTTAATAGTTCTTTGCTTTTTCCTTTCAGATATTCTGGTATATTATTTATACAAATGTTGTTTTTATTTCCTTCCTTCATTTCTTATAATTATTGCATCCTTCCTTCTCTTTCTGCATTGGCGAATGCATTTGTTTTGTTTTTAGCTTTAGTGAAAATTCCAGTATATTTTCCCATTAACTATGACATCCATTTTATAATTGAGGTAGAGCTATAGTATCAGCCTGCCAATGCTGGAGACATAAGAGATGCAGGTGTGATCCTTAGGTGGGGAAAATCCTCTGGAGAAGGACATGGCAACCCACTGCAGTATTTTTGCCTAGAGAATTCCATGGACAGAGGAGCCTTGTGGGCTATAGTCCATAGGGTTGCAAAGAGTCAGACACAATGAAGTGACAATATGTATGTAAATTATCATATAAAGAATATTTTTATCCAATGATAATAATTCTGATTAATGGTTTTACAACTGCTTTGCAAATACTTTTTCATCATCTGTGTAGATTGCTGGGTATATTTTATCTTTTGATCTTTTAAAATAATGTGTTCAGGTAACATATATATTAAGCACATAGTTTATAGCAATAGTTTTCTAAATGTTTACCTAAATTTTCATTCCTTGCACAAATCTAGCTGTGTCAAAATATTTCTTACTTTTGATATGTCCATATCAATAATTTACTGACTATAGTTATCAATGATGTTCAACAAATATTTCTGGCTTGCTTTCATCTGGCATATTGTATAAATGTACTTTCCTAACACTTTTGAAATTATTTATCTTAACAGAGCTTGAATGATGGGTTTATATGCAGATATTTTACTTGGGGAAGTAATTTCAGAGAATAGGAAAGAGGAAACTGGGAAGAATAAAACAAGCAAACAAAAAGGTGGGAAGTCTATCCATGATGAATTATTGAGCTATTATTTCAGTGGAAATTTGAACTTAATCTCTCGGCAAAAACTCTGAGAAATCATGCAGAATCAAACATGGTATTGACTGCCTGGAAAGAAGAGGGTTATTTTAATCAAGGATTGATCCAAAGATTGATCCAGGGGATACTGCCCTTTTGTAGGCGTGGGTTTTTGCATATTCCTGGATGACCACATGAGCTCTCCTCCAAATTAACTTCAGTGGCTGGGAAAGAAAGCTACATGGAAAGAAAAATATACAACATGCCACTAAGCCATGGTACTATAAAGCTGTAAGAATACAGTTATTTCAGTACAGCAAAAGTCAAATCAAATGGAGGGCTGAGCTGTTTTGAGATGAGGCATAAATGATGTTCAACACTTTAACTGTGGTCAAATGTCTTTCCCTAGAAATTAAAATGAGTGGGGGTGAAATATGCCACTTCTAGATGGAAACATTAAGAGCCACTGTGCGTTTTTTATATCCCATTCCTTCTCTTAATGACTAACAATATAGTCAAGGATAATTTCTTCTATCGCGTGTGTCATGGGGGCTTCCTTGATGGCTCAGCAGGTGAAGAAACTGCCTGCAAGGCAGGAGACATGGGTTCAGTCCTTGGGTCAGGAAGATCCCTTGGAGAAGGAATGGCAACCCACTCCAGTTTTCTTGCCTGGAAAATTTCACAGGCAGAGGAGCCTCACAGGCTACAATCCACAGGTCAAAGAGTAGAATATGAGTGAACACACAGGCAGCTTGTGTCACAGGTGAGGAAAAATGAACAGACTGTTCCTTGATGGTCATGCAGAGTAGGTGAAAAATAATCTTTTTTCATGTCAAACTATTGAATTTGGAGGATTTATTTTTTCTTTTTACATAAAGATAGTTTATTTTGGAAACATGGTCCTGCTCTATATTTCAATGTAATAATTTTCTAACACAACACATTGGTTGTAGTGATGGACAAGCATTCTTTTACTATAAAGGAAGTACATATAAAAAATTCAATGGGTAAAAGAGAGAATAGAACCTGCATGTGCTTGAAGAAAGAAGGCTTCTGGCTGTGTCAAAAACTGCCATTGTTTACCTCTTGAAGTGCAGCCCTGGAGCAATATCATTATCATCACCTGGAAACACATTAGAAATGTAAATTCTCAGACCTCTTTCGCATCTAGGAAGCATAAACCCTGGTGGTGGGGCTTAACAATATATTTTAACAAGCCACCCAGGTCGTTTTGATACACACTCAAGTTTGAAAACAGCTGTGAATGATCCCATTATAAAAGCTCGAATCTCAGACACTGGAGCAATCGCTGCAGATGCACTGAAATGCTTAGATCTTGCTGTTCCGAGAGGTTACTTCCAAATGGTAAGCCTGGGAGTCCAAGATTCTACGCGATTTTGTACACTATTTTTTAACATTTCTGTGTCAACTTATCACTCACTGCCTGTAGATATCAAACATCAGTTTACTTTTCAGAATGCAATGATGCCACACACATAAAACCCCAAACAAACAAAAACAACTTCTATCAGTAATTCCAACTTGGAGCTCTAGTTTTAAATCCTAAAAATCAGTGTTTGCAGTACAAATATTCAGTAAGTGAGTATCATCACTGAAAAGTGAATGTTTATGAGACTGCTGTTGAAAAATCAGAAAATTTTGGTGATACAAACAAACTTCAACTCTTCGTGAAAGGGACTGTCTCCTTTTGGAGAATGGCAAAATGGAGGAGAAAGCAGGAAGGTTTTACAGGATAAGGAACAAGAAAGAGAAAATATATCTGACGGGCTGGGGTCACATAGTCAACCTTGTTTGGGGAAGAGGAAATGAGGAAAGAAATGTGGGGTCCAGGGTTGGCTTGGCATTTTGGGGATCATTTGGTTTTATGTATTGCCTTTCTGGTCAAGCAGAGTGTTAACAAGGACACAAGTGTTGATTTTAAGTTTTAGCTTGCTGACTTGGCACCCTGGACATGGCAGCTTATCTTGAGCCTATAAATTTATTTCAACACTATCAACTCCTTTGTGTAGTCTTGGACTTCTCTGGTCTCACCATTATAAAAGCAGTATTACCAAATGGTGTTTTAAAAAAACTGCAATGTAGCTTCCAATACTTTGGCCAACTGATGCAACGAACTGACTCATTGGAAAAGTCCCTGAAGCTGGGAAACATTGAAGGAGGGAGGAGAAGAGGGCGATAGAGGATGAGATGGTTGGATGGCGTCACTGACTCAATGGACATGAGTCTGAGTAAACTCCGGGAGTTGGTGATGGACAGGGAGGCCTGGCATGCTGCAGTCCATGGGGTAACAAACAGTTGGACATGACTGAGTGACTGAGCTGAATTGAATTAGCAAAAGTTAAAGTATTTTTTTTTTTTAAATTCAGACTTTGCTGC
Source organism: Odocoileus virginianus (assembly GCF_023699985.2). Classification (NCBI taxonomy): domain Eukaryota; kingdom Metazoa; phylum Chordata; class Mammalia; order Artiodactyla; family Cervidae; genus Odocoileus; species Odocoileus virginianus. Next base: position 23,572,378 of record NC_069698.1, read on the forward strand.
AATGGAAGCATATATTAATATCTGTACTCAACCTATGTTTATAAAATTACTGAATATGGTGAGATTAGGTTAAGGTCAATTATTGTGACTATTTTATCGACACTTTAAAAGATGATCATTCACTGTTTTAAGAAGACAATTAAATTTGAATTAATAATTTTAGCCCTTTTTTGTATTTAACTATGTACTATTAATTTTTTCAGTTAAGTATAGAGAAAGGCAAATTAAAATTTTGTATTTGTCCCCAAATGGAAAGAACCTGAATATATACCAAATGATGAATGGACAAATAAAATATATATTTTATATAATGGAATATTACTCAGCATTTTAAAAATGTGAATCAGTGATCATGTTACCTACATAGATAATTCTTGAAAATTTTTAAGATAAGAAGTCAATTGTAAAAGACCACATATTATATGATTCCATGTGTGAAAAATGTCAAGAATAAGCAAGTCTAGAAGCAGAAATTAGATTAGGGAAATGACTGGGAAAACTACCAGAGTAGGAAAAGTGGGAGTGACTACTAATGGGTGCAGAGTTTTATTTGGAGGTAATCAAATATTAAAAAAAAATGATTATGATGATAACTACTAAACATTGTGAATCTAGAAAGAGACATTAAACTTTATAATTAAAACAGGTCTATTATATGTTAATTATATCTCAAAGGTGTTAAGAAAAATCTCTTTGATAATCCTATTGTGTTTCTTTTAATATGTAACAACATATTTTTATTTTTCATATGTCATAATATGATTGTAATATAGCAATTATTAACACCTCTATGATATCACATAATAATTTGTTTCTAGTGATCATTATCATTAAGATCTAATCTCCTAGAAGGTTTATAATAATGTTGTCTATATTCACTAAACTGTACATTATATCTCTAGACCTGATGTATTAGTTTTTCCATTTTTGTACCCTTAAAAGCTATCTTTTGTATCCTCTCACCCTATATCCTCTGGTAACAGTCATTGTACTGTGATTTTATGACGTTGTCATTTTTATATTCCACATATAAATGAAATCATACAGTATTTCTTTTTGTCTGTCTGACTTATTTCACTAAATATAATGTCCTCAAGGTCCATATATGTTGTTGCAAGTGGCAGGGTGTCTTTCTTTCTTGTGACTAAATCATATTCCATTATAAATGTATGTGTGTATACCACATTCTCTTTTTTCATCTGTTAACAGACACTTAGGTTGCTTCTATGTCTTGGCTATTGTGAATAATAATGCGGTAAACATGGGAGTGCATATACTCTCTTTGATATACTGTTTCCATTTCCTTTGATATAGTCCCAGAAGTGAAATTGCTGGATCATATGATCAATTTTCAACTCTTTGAAGAACCCCCATATTGTTTCTGTAATGGCTGAATCAACTTATATTACCTTCAAAAGTATACAAGGATTTCTTTTTTTGCACATCCTTTCTATCACTTGTTTTCATTTATCTTCTTGATGATAACCATTCTAACAGGTTTGAGGTAATATCTCATTGTGCCTTTAATTTGTATTTCCTTCATGATTAATGGTGTTCAACAGTGTTTTGTGTACCTGTTGGTCATTTATACATCTTCTTTGGAAAAATGTCTCTTTACTTTCTGTGCCAATTTTGAAATTGTTTTTTATGTTATTGAGTATGAGTTCTTTATATATTTTGGATATTAAACACTTAGATGTAGATGTGGTTTGCAAATATTGTCTTCCATTCTGTTTGTTGTCTTTATATTTTATTGCTCCCTTTGCTGTGCAGAAGATTTTTTAGTTTGGTGTAGGCCTATTTGTATATTTGTACTTTTCGTTGTCTGTGCTTTAGGTATAACACTCAAGAAATTCATTGCCAAGACCAATATTGAGGATCTTTCATATGTTTTCTTCTAAGAGTTTAATAGTATCAGGTCTTAAGTTTTTGGTACATTTTGAGGTAAATTTTTTTACTGATATAAGATGGGGAACCAATTTTTTTTTCTGCATGTATTTATTCAGTTTTCCCAGCACATTTATTGGAAAGATTATTCTTCTTCATTGGGTGTTTTTGGCTGCCTTGTCCATTTTAGTTGACTGCATGTACATGCATGGGTTTATTTCTGGGTTCTCTGTTCTGTTTCATTGATTTCTGTGTCTGCATTCATACCAGTATTATAGTGTTTTAGTTCCTGTAACTTTGTGATGTAGTTGGAAATCAGAATGTATAGTACCACTAGCTTGATTATTTTTCAAATATTTTGGGTATTTAGTGTATTTAAGATTTCACATGAATTCAAGAACTATTTTTTCTTTCTATGAAGAAAGCCGTTGAGGTTTTGATAGGGAACACATTGAATCTATATAGGAATGCATTGATTCTATAGATGACTTTGGGTATTATGGGCATTTTAACAGTATTATTTCTTCCAATTCATGTGTACTAAATGTCTTTCCATTTGTATCTTCAATTTCTTTGATCAAAGTCTTGGAGTTTTTACCATTATATTTCTCTGTACAAAGTTTTCAACGTACAGATATTTCACTGCTTTGGTTAATTTTTTTCCTTGATATTTTTGTGTTTTTTATGCTATTGTGAATAGGATAGTTTTATTTCTTGTTCAGGTATTTCATTACTAGGTTGTAGAAATGCAATTATTTTCTGTGTTCTGATTTTGTATCTTACAACTTTACTGAATTCATTGGTTAGTTCCAATAGTTTTTTGATTTAGGGGATTTTTCTATATACAAAATCATATCATCTGCACATAATCAAATTAACTTCTTCCTTTCCAATTTGGATGCTTTTTTATGTCTTTGTCTTGCCTAATTTTTCTATCTAAAACTTCTAGTACTATACTGAATAAGAGTGGTGATAATGGGCATGCTGTTTATTTTCCTCCAGATTTTTTAAAAGATAAAAATCGACAAAACTTTAATGACTTAAACATATTCAATACTTATTTCTTGACCAGTTCTGTTTTATGTTCATTGTCTTTGAATGGAATTAAATTCCTTGGTCAACCATTTGTACGATTCTTTGGAGGAAAGAAACACAATTGAATCTAAGATATTCTGTTCCTGTACTCTTATGGAAGGACTCTTTCTTGCCCACATGGTTTGTCTCTGGACTTCTTTGTGTGGCCCGGGCTGTTTTGCTTTTCTGATCCAAAGTAAATCCAGAACTATTTCGGTCAAAAAACTTTCTCAATCTTTGTTCTAAGAAGCCATATTGCAGTTACACCATAGTTTTGCATTTCATGATAGACTATGCTCCTTTAATGGTTTGGTTGTTGTTTTCTGGGAACTTTAGTGGTTGATCTTTCTTGACACTGATGAAATTTTTTTCTTATTTTTTCAAGAACTTCTGCCTAATTTCAATTCAAAACTCTATTCTGCCCAATTTGCTTTTACAAATAAATACTGCCTCAACTATGAAACACAGACTATATCTGTCAGATTTTTATACTTTTCATGTAACTTTGGGACATTTCCCCTATTTGTTTTGAATTTCTGTGATTTTCATGAGAAAGGGAAAAATGATTCCATGCAGTTTTGCTTGTATATTTGGTTAAAGACTGGATCAAGATATTTATAGCTCTCCTTACTCTGTAATCCAAATAAAATGTTGTTGTTAAGTTGCTAAGTCGTATCTAACCTTGTGATCTCATGAACTTAAGCATGCCAGCTCCTCTGTCTACAGGAGATTGTTAGTCACTACTATTTAATTAAGTAGTATCTGCTGTAATTATGTCATATACAAGATAGACAAGTAAAAATTAAAAAAAAAAATTACATATGTTTAAGTTGGAGGAAATTGCCTAAGACACAGCAGATGATACCTGGAGTACTAAAGGGGGAAATATAGATTCCAAATATAGATTTATTAAATGTTTACTGCTGAAAAAATTTTAGAACAGCTAATATAATAGATGATGTGGTAGCACTTGGAATGAAAATAATGACATGTAGAAGGCAAACAGCAAGTTTAAATCATAATGTCAAGATTTTATTTCATTTGTATATTTGTGTGATTCAGGAAAAGTTTCATAATATTTCATTCTAGTTTCATTTATGTGTAACATTATAGTTACTGGTTGATTAATTATACCTGGGGAACTGATGAACGGATTGTTTTAAACCTGGAGAGAGGACCCTGAGGTTATGATATTAGATTTTATTATTGATTTCACACTATTTACCAGGTTTTTTTTTTTTTTCAGTGATATGGCAGAATATAAAGAAAGTTGGTTATAGAGAACAAATGGTTCTGTACAGTAAATAATACATTATTTGTTAAAATTGGAATTGTAAATCGTTTTTAAGTTATGAAAAGCCAACTCATGAAGATATGTTTTAAAGTGTTATATTAATAAATTAAAACATTTAAGTTTCAAGTTCATTCTAATTGTTATAATGCTGAAAAACAGTTTTAAAAAAGGTATATTGTTTCAAAAATACCTGGAAATCCTACTTGAAACTAAGCTCCCTACTGAATGACATGAGTTAAAATTATTAGTATAAAATTAGATTCGGTTTTAGTGTATCCACATCTTGGTGCCCTGTCAATGACAGGAAGTAGGAACCATATGTGCATTATCAGCTGAATGGAAATAATCCCACAGTATGTGTGATATATCAGATCAGACCTAACACAGTGACAAACCTAGACAGTGTATTGAAAAGTGGAGACATTACTCTGCTGGCAAAGGTCTGTATAGTCAAGGTTATGGTTTTCCCAGTGGTCATATATGGTTGTGAGAACTGTGCCATGAAGAAGGAAGAACACCAAAGAATTGATACCTTCAAACTATGGTGCTGGAGAATACTCCTGAGAGTCCCCTTTGCAGCAAGGAGATCAAACCAGTCAATCTTAAGGGAGATCAACCCTGAATATTCATTGGAAGGACTGAGGCTGAAGCTGAAACTCCAGTATTTTGGTCATCTGATGAAAACAGACAACTCATTGGAAAAGTCCCTGATGCTGGGAAAGATTGAAGGCAGAAGGAGAAGAGGGCATCATGAGATGAGATGGCTGGATGATATCACTAATGCAGTGAACATGAACTTGGGCAAATTCAGGAGATGGTGAGGGACAATGAGGCCTGGAGTGCTGTAGTCCATGGGGTTGCAAAGAGTTGGACATGACTGGGCAACTGAACAAGAACAACAACCTAATGTAGTATTCAGACTTTTCATGGAGAAACATGCTGGTGAAGTGAGAATGCAGGCTTTGGATCCAGATTCCCAGGGGTTGAGAACCAGTTCTAATGCTTTATAACTGAGTGACTGTTTTTTGGGCTGTGTCACTCAAATCATTGTATGTAAAATTAAATGAATAATGAAGCTTATCTCAAAGAGTTGTTAGAGTTAAACTAAATAATTAATATGAAATTAAGCTAATTCCTTGTACTTAGTAACTGCTTAACAAATGATTAGCTGTATTGATATCTTGGTGTACCATATCTGTGAAATTTTAAATCAGAAAGAATAAATATAAAACTAACCGGCTCCATGAGAGATCGATAAGTGCCCTCATGTAGTAATCAAATATTACTAATCGAGGAAGACTGATTTTACATTTAGTGTTCAGTTTCTCTGATAATTTTAATAGTATTATCAAGAATAACAACATAATATATTCTAAAAAGTGTGAATTATAAATTTCAAGTGAAAAGTCAGTTATATTCTATCTATATATCATTGAAGGCTTCGCAGATGGTGCTAGTGATATAGAATCCACCTGCCAATGCAGGAGACATAAGAGTCATGAGTTCTATCCCTCGGCTTGGAAGATCCCCTGGAGTGGGGTATGGCAATCTGTGCTCCAGTGTTCTTGCCTAGAGTATCCCATGCATATATCATTGAAGAAGTTATTCTCTTTGGAATAAAAATGGAATTATATATTTGTCATCCTAAATTGAAAATAAATATGTAGATACTTTTTAAGAACATTTCTAATTCAGCGTATTTGCTTTCTGTGTCTTATATAAAAAAAGCAAAGGGGATGTTTTTAAGTTCTTTAAGTTATGTGTCTATAGAAATTTGGAGAAGGTGAGGGTGGGATGTTTCAAGAGAACAGCATTGAAACATGTATATTATCTACGGTGAAACAGATCACCAGCCCAGGTTGGATGCATGAGACAAGTGCCCGGGCCTGGTGTACTGGCAAGACCCAGAGGGATCGGGTGGAGAGGGAGGTGGGAGGGGGGACCGGGATGGGGAATGTATGTAACTCCATGGCTAATTCATTTCAATGTATGACAAAAACCACTGCAATGATGTAAAGTAATTAGCCTCCAACTAATAAAAATAAATGGAAAAAAAAAAAAGAAATTTGACTTCACCAACCTCCAATTTCCCCATTTATTCACTTAAGATTTTGGTTTCCTTCTGTATTTTCTTTATTTAATAACTAGGTAAAAGGTTTGGGGAGTATAGCTAGTAATTGTAAGTAGGGAAAGGATTTTGGGCAGAAGTTTCTTTTTGTTGTTGTTCTCTTAAACTTGTTTTCCAATGGAAGATTATATTTTATGTTGTAAAGAGTTCAAATTTCTTGTGACTTTCAATGTAATATTTAATGTTCACAGTAGACCACCTGAATCTACAGATTCTACACTCACAGAACTACTCTATTTTTTATAAAGAACTTGAGCATTATTGGAATTTGGTTCTAGGACCCCCTGTGGATACCAATCTCCTGCAGAAACCAAGGAAAGACTATTATTTCTGTATATGGGTGATCTTTATTTTTGTGTCTACAGGCTTTTCTTCCCTTCTAGTTTCATGAACAAGCCTTTATGATTCTCTCACCAAATATAATTTTTACTTAAACACTTTTTTTTTACAGAATATATTATATTGTAAAGCAACATCATATGTGATAAAGGATTTTATTCCTTTAAAAATATTGATTTTAAATAAGATCTGTTGTAATAGTTTTGACCCAATTCACCAGTAGAAAATATTTACAAAGCAAGATTTTGCCAAGGTTTAGACAAATTTCCTTGCTTTTAATAAACAGATGGTGGCTATTAAATATTACTCTGTTAAGCCATGGTAATAGAGCATCATTTATTATTCAGGTGCCAGATATGTCTCTGACAGATGGAACCTCAGTGTAGCTAATATCGGGTGATATGAGCGTTGAAAGAATGGTACTAACGTGATGGCTATGGCATTGCCACTTGGAACCATTGAAGTCATCTTGGCAGCACTGGAAGGGCTGTCGTGACTGGCTGGATGTCTATGGCCAAGCGAGCACATAACTGTCAGTCATATTATTTGGAAGGAAGGTATAGTCAAAACTAAAACTGGCCACTGTATGTTTCTATTTAAACCCAACTCTGAATTTTGTCAAGTCCATATGCTTTACTCTGTTTTCCTTGTTGTTCATGTAACATTTAAGATAAGAAGACATCTGCTAACTTTGGCTCAGAATGCTACATGGACTTATTCTCAGTCATCCTGCTCTTGAAACAATTTTCTAACAACAAAAAAAAGTTTTTCAGGAAGCTTCAGGCCTAGTCAGTCATTTTGTATAATTCAGTATGTCTGAAACATCTTTTTTTATTTTAAATGATTTTTAGTGGGCTTTTCAGAATTACAATTGCAGGTTGTTTCCTCTCTGAAATCTCTGAACAAAATGGCCTTAAGCATGCTCCAAGAACAAGCTGCTCTTTGGCATAAGCCATTTGACATTCATCCTACTTCCTGAAACCTGATTCATCTGGACTGTGACATCTCACTGAATTTAGCCAGAAGCTAGAGAAATTGCCTTCTAGCATTTTTTTATGCATTTCCTGAACCTAGATACAGGTTTCTTTACATCCTGACCTTCAGCTTCTGCTGAGGTCTTGTAGCCTTTCTGTTCCTGAGGCATATAAGAGTCATCTAAGATTGTGCTGTCGAATATGCTTTGTGCTTAAGTAATATTGATTCCAGCTGACATTCATAGAAAAATACTAAGTCATGCATGCCTTATCCTGTTTAGTATGTTCATTCTATCTTTGTAAGATTAAAAGCTCAGATTACAAAAGAGGAGTTGGTGTGTAGCATTGGGAAACAAAGCAAAACAAGTCCTGCTTCAGCTACCATATTGAATTTTGCTGACTTCTATGCACTATGATGAATAGATAAATATGTTGTATTTTCATGGTCAAAATAGGTGAAAGTTTCTTTTCAAATGTATGCTGGTTAGTCCTTTAGCAGTTTCTGATCTAGGCTTCAATCAATGTGCTGAAAAACCCGAAGGAGTATGAAAAGTACACTCAATGTTTTAGATATCAAACCAGGCATTCTGGTAAGACTCTTTTTATTAGGAGGATGAAAAGCTAGCAAAATATAATGGTAGTTAAATTTTCATTAATAAACCACTATTTTAAGTACTCTAGAAATCTTCTATACTATAAAAGGTTAAAAGTGTTCCAAACTGGATTAGTGTGTATTTAATTAATCTGTTACCCTTTATGCATACAACTGATTTTTAAATGATATTATTGAAACATATGGTTATGTATTATTTTTAGCATCTTTATAAATTTGCTTAATTTCTTCACATTACTAGAAATATCAGTAATTTTATTAGCAAATATAATTTGTATCAACCCTCAATCTATAGAGGCAAAATGATCTATTTTGTTCAATCTAAGTTTTCTGGAAAAGCATGCCTGACAATTGTTATTTTTGGTAAACATTTGCTTGAAATAGCACAGTATCTGATATGAGATAGGTGGAGCAGCTGTTTTAGTTTCACAGAAAATGTTGCCAAACAGAAATTGTGTCCCTAAGGCATGGACTGAGTTACAGCTTTAAAAACTTAAATTAGCCCAGCACAAGTTTGGCTCCCCGTTACTTGGCTTCCTTGTACCACGGCCCTCCACCATGGCTTCCTATTTGTTTGGCCCAAAGTCTTCTGTAGTTTATTGACAGTAGCATGATAAATCACAGTTTCTACTGGGCACCATACCTGCTCACATGGTCGTAGTCTCTGTAAGGGGGCCAATAATCATGCCTTCTCATTCAGGATTGTGAAATTGTCCTTTTAAAAGCTTAGAAATTGATGTTCTGTGAACCAAAGTGTTCTTAATCCAAGCAGTAATTCTTAGGGAATTGTGATTCTGCTCTCAAAAATGGCCACAATTCTGCATCTGAATTTGCATCTGTTCATCTTCTTGTAAGACTCATAGTCATAAATATTCCATTAATGGAGGAAATGATAAATATAACTATGGAAAGGAGTGGTAGAGTTTCTGATTTTTAATTATTAAAAATATTTTAGGTGAATGTTAATTTTTAGACTTACATATCAGTTCTTAAACGGCAATAGAAAATATCCTCTTAATCTGAAACAATTTAATTAAATCTCATTTGACTTTCATTTATGCCATGAGTTTACCTCATATGTGAGAGGGGGGAAAAAAAAGGCATATTACTTGAATTATATGTCCCAATCCTTTTACTTACCTTAGGCTACTGTTCAATTAAATTTTAATTATAACATGTGTCTTGAATTTATGGATAACCAAAGAACCTCTATTATATGACATAACACCATCATAGGATAAAATTAAAGTCTCTGTGGCTACTTGGAGAGGAATGTCATTATATTGCAATGAAATATTAATCAAAATTTGATATAAAGCAAAAGGAGAAAATGAATAATGAGATATCTACCAAATTGGCTTAAGTGAAAAGCTTGTGCTGTGATAAAAAAATTATTATTCTATATTAAGCAGAAAATATGTGTATTTAATATCTTACCTGTTGCTTAGGAAAAAAGAATTCACCTTTGACTTCTCAGAGCATTGCTTAAGAATTGGATGCTCAAATTACATAGGCTGCATTGTTTCAAAAGAGTACATTTTCTACAAGTTTGTGTCATTTATTCATTTGACCTTGTTTTTAACAAATATAAGTAGAACTGCATTTCATAGTGACAAATGTATAATAGATATATTAAAATAAGCTGAAAATTTTGGATTTTTTTAAGCTAAGAGGTCAAATGAATTGAGTGAGGTTCATGCTTACTTTCAATACTTTTCTGCTTCATGATTTTACCCAGGGCTAATAATGTTATCCAAAGGACATTTTTAGAGTACATTTTTTGCTATTTCTTAGGTAGTTTGATTTGTTTTTTCAGTGCTGTCACTAACACAGTAAATCAATGTTCCGTGACACTTTTCCAGTGATATATAACATAACTCTTCTTATTTTGTCTGGATTCAGAAGAAAGCTTTAGTAGACGAATCCCTTTCAGCCTGATTCATTTCTAGTATTGATTTCCAAAAGTCTAGAATAGGATGGCACCATTTCAAGTTATTGAACACTTAAAGAGTGATCTACTTGAATTATTTTTTTATTCATGTTAAACTTGATACTAAAGAGATCTTACCGATTTTCAGGTTATAAAGGATTTACAAAAGCAAGAATTATTTTTTTCCCTAACTTTTGGTTGTATCATCAGTTTGCTTAAGAACCAATGATGGTTTTCTATCTTGTGCATGGATACGGACCATGAAAATATAACGGAGTATCTGCTGTCACAAAGTATATCTTCAAAAAAAAAAAAAGAAAGCCTGCATTAACTAAAACAAAACTCAGTAAGTTCATATTGCTTTCATTTTACCAGAGAAAGAATACCAAGCCATTTAGCTTTGTGCTATAGAGTTGTTTTCTTTAAAAAAAAAAACATCCTTCACTTAAGATATATATTTAATGAATATTGAAGTATAGTAGATATTCTTAGAATTTTAGTTTTTGTAAGAGTTTTCTATATATAATCTAAGACTTAAAAGACAAAATTGTAAAAATAGCAACTGAGATTAAATTAAAAATGTTTTTCAAATTTTTGTACCATGTTTACATATTGCTTAGCTTGACACTGTATTTTGGAAATATGGGTCACATGACAATATTGCAGGGTAGTTCTGTTAAATGTTTCATGCAAATCTTAATTTAATGATCTTTAATAAAAAGTTTTATTCCTGTCCCTTCATCCAGGAAAGCTTTTTGTTTAAAGATCAGATGGAGTATGGCATTGACATTTTTACTGAATGCTCACAATGAGCCAGTCTCTGTCTAAGTGTAAGTAAGTAAGTGTAGCTACTCAATCGTGTCCAGCTCTTTGTGACCCTGTGGACTGTAGCCCACCAGGCTCTTCTATCCGTGGTATTCTCCAGGCAAGAACACTGGAGTGGGTTGCTCACTCAAGTGAATGCTCACAATGAGCCAGTCTCTGTCTAGGTATCCCAAATTCCTAATTTTATTCAATTACCAATAATTTCTATAAGGGAAGTATCATTACCCTTATTGTGCAGATGAAATAGAAACCTAAAAAGTTAACTTCACTTGTCTAGCAGTATTATTCAGTTAGTTGCTGAAAGAACTATAGTTTGAACCCTGATGTTTAAGAAGTTAAAAACTTTCCATTTTGTTAGACAATGGAAAAATACATTTTGAAATTAGTTTTGTTACTATTTTTACTTTCAAATTTTGTTGCTTATGCTCCAAGATTAAATAACTTATATTCATCTTCATGTGTATTGTCTGAAGCAAAACTGCTGGGAAACTGAGGCATATAAGTTGCCTTCTGTTTTTTTTTTCCCCAATAATCTGTTGTTGGGAAAGGTATTTCACTAATGTAACTAATCATAAAAGCATAAATAAAAATAAGACTTTTGATGACAGTTGAAGAATTCATTTTTTGCAACCAGCTTAAAATATGCAATTTGGGGTATTGTGTGATCTGTAATATAAATTAATGTAGTAGTTAATAACATGGCATCTGGAACCAAGATCCTAAGGTTCAAACCTCAGCTCCTTTACTAAATCTTTGACATTAGGCATGAGGCTTACATTTTCTATGCTTCAATTCCCTCATACGTAAAGTGGGGATCAAAATGGAGCCTTTCATAGGTTTTTTTGAATTCTAAATATCTTTACAGAATTTATATGTGAAAAAACCCTCCTTACAGTGCCTCAGCAATTGATAGCTATTGGTATTATTAATTTTCCATGCTATTCTCAAAATCAATTGATCCAACAGAAATGATTGTATAATATATCAATGTGTCCATATTTACATTGGATAAAATATCTGGAGAAGGGCATGGCAATCCACTCCAGTGTTCTTACCTAGAAAACCCCATGAACAGAGTAGCCTGGTGGGCTACAGTTCATGGGGTTGCAAAGAGTTGGACATGACTGAGCAAAATATACTTACATGAGAGATTAAATTATATAAATATATATTATTTGATTTAATTTTAAGAAATAAACTATTTTAAATAACAGAACACTGTTTTATCTCAGCTAGAGAAGTTTAATTTCCACATATATGACTAAGGAATATGAAACATATTTATTCAGATATATCTAAGCAAATCAAGGGACAAAACAAGAATAAGGTTTAAATAAGCTTTTTTTAAAAAATTCATTCTCTAAGACCTTAGCAAAAAACACCATAGTTAACAATATTCTCATAAAAATAAATAATTTTGCCCTATAGTATTCTTATCGTTCAAGAATGTAGAATTTAAATGCAATGTATTAAGAAAATGCATTGTCCTAGTTTATTAAAATATCTGAAACACTTTAATGTGATGTTTTTCTGCAGATTAATGATTCCATTTGTACAGTTGTCTCTTAACCTATGCATGAATCCCCCCATTCTCTCGAGGGCACTAAGGAGATCAGGGTGGGCAAAGTAATAGTACCTCCACTCAATATCAACACGTTCTCTCTGGTTCTGTTCTCACTTTTTTTTCCCTATAAGCACCTATATTTTAGTCTTTTGAAAAGCAAAATTATATCCTGTCATTTTTCCTACTTTTTATAATCAGCTACAGATATCATGGTTATTCAACATATTAATTAAAATATCTCTGTGACAATATTTGATAATTTCAATATTTATGTTTATATACCTCTATGGCTCAGGCAGTAAAGCATCTGCCTGAAATGAGGGAGACCTGGGTTCAATCCCTGAGTTGGGAAGATCCCCTGGAGAAGGAAATGGCAACCCACTCTAGTATTCTTGCCTGGAAAATCCCATGGATGGAGGAGCCTGGTAGGCTACAGTCCATGGGGTTGCAAAAAGTTGGACACGACTGAGCGACTTCACTCACTTCTATCTCAAAGCTTCTCAGTCCTTGAATTTTTCAGGGAGATTTTCTTCTATACTGTGTCCCCAGTGATTTTTGTCATTACCAAGAATTGTACCTATATGCTAGTCTCAGTTTTAAGCATCCCACTTTCCAAGGAACAACCTTTCCATTTCTCCCACAAACACCTTGATTCCAATTTTTTTAAACTTATTATATCTGAAAATATATTGATTCTGAGTTTGTACTGTTTTATTTGTTGTTGTTGCTAGCCTATTCATGTGTTAGTTCTCTTTCTCCTTCTGAAGTACATGTCTAAAAAAAACCAAAACACTATATTAACTCATCTTTAATCCATTGCTACCAGTAACTGCTGGGTCCTTGATAATCCTATTTCTTTATTTTCCTAAAGACTTTGATAGAACTTAAATTCTGCTAACTATTTAAGACACTTTAAGTTTTTTGGATTTCATATGCAGATAATCTTTCCATCTTAAGCAGTTTTATTTTTATTCATTAATTATTCCTTTTGGTTAACAAAGTACTGGCTAGGATCTCTAGTCCACTCTTGAACAAAAGTGGTGAGAGAGGACTGTCTTGCTTTGTATTCAATCTTAGGATCACACCCCTTATTTAACTCACAGCAGAGATCTTTTCCCCATACCACTTTACACAAACTGCTCATCAAGATGGACATGAATCCCATTGTCTTAATTCTAATGGTCAATTCTCAGACCTTTTACTTGACCTAGTTTTTAGGCACTCCTTCCCTCTTTGGCTTCATAATAACACAGTCCTGATTTTATTCCTGGCTTACAAGCTGCTGATTTTAAATTCCTTTAGTTTTCCCTTCTTATCCCTTCAAAATTTATATTTCATTTGCTTCAATGCTCAGCCCTCATAATTCTTCTTTTCTCTATCTGGACCAGTTCTACACATTTTCTCTTCTAGTTTCATGGCATATGTCATGTAAATTCAGTCAGATTCTTTTTTACTAATTTAAATGTCTATGGAAGACCAATCTTGTGTAGATTAGTATATTTAACTGTATTTTCTTTGATTTCTATTAGATACATCAAACTTAACAAGTCACATTTAATCTCATAATTTTCCTTCCAAAATTGGCTATTTTGCATTCTTTTTTGGTAAGTAGCAACTCCACTTTTTCAGTTGCTCAGATCAAAAAACTTGAAGTATTTAAAAAATTTTTCCCATCATATCTCATAACAAATTCTGCTAATCCTGTTTACTTTATCTTCAAAACATACCAGAATCCAACACTTTTCAGCACATATGTCTTAGTAAAGTAGTCCAAGCTACCATTAACTCTTAGCAAAATTTTTCTATAGCCTGAAACTGCTGTCCATATTTCCGCCCTTTTTCCCCTTCCCCAATTCATTCCACACATAGCAGCTAAGGAGATCCTTTTCAGAGAGTCACTCTTCTAATCATATTCCTCAAGTGGTTTCCTAGTTTCTTCAACTTGGAATTAAAATTTCTCACATAAGATTTTTAAATACTCAGGCCTCCCTCTCAAATATCTGGTTTAATTTCCTATTCTCCCTTTGCTCAATCAATCCAGATGCACACATGTCTTCTCTATTCCTCTAGTGTCGCAAATAAAACTTGAGTACTTTATACTTGGTATTTCTGAGCTTAGGACATCGTTCCCTTTGATACTCATGTAGTTTCATTTCTCATCTTTCGGTTCGGTTCAGTTCAGTTCAGTTCAGTCTCTCAGTCGTGTCCGACTCTTTGCAACCCCATGAATCGCAGCACGCCAGGCCTCCCTGTCCATCACAAACTCCCGGAGTTTACTCAAAATCATGTCCATCGAGTCAGTGATGCCATCCAACCATCTCATCCTCTGTTGTCCCCTTCTCCTCCTGCCTCCAATTCTTCTCAGCATTAGGGTCTTTTCCAATGAATCAAATCTTTGCATGAGGTGGTCAAAGTATTGGAGTTTCAGCTTCAGCATCAGTCTTTCCAATGAACACCCAGGACTGATCTCCTTTAGGATGGACTAGTTAGATCTCCTTGCAGTCCAAGGGATACTCAAGAGTCTTCTCCAACACCATAGTTCAAAAGCATCAATTCTTCAGGGTTAAGCTTTCTTTATAGTCCAACTCTCACATCCATACATAACTACTGGAAAAAACATAGCCTTGACGAGACGGACCTTTGTTGTCAAAGAAATGTCTCTGCTTTTAAATATGCTATCTTGGTTGGTCACTTTCCTTCCAAGGGGTAAGCATCTTTTAATTTCATGGCTACAGTCACAATCTGCAGTGATTTTGGAGCCCCCCAAAAAATAAAGTCAGCAACTGTTTACACCGTATCCCCATCTATTTCCCATGAAGTGATGGAACCAGATGTCATGATCTTAGTTTTTTGAATGTTGAGCTTTAAGCCAACTTTTTCACTCTCCTCTTTCACTTTCATCAAGAGGCTTGTAAGTTCCTCTTCACTCTCTGCCATAAGGGTGGTGTCATCTGCATATCTGAGGTTATTGATATTTCTCCTGGCAATCTTGATTCCAGCTTGTGCTTCTTCCAGCCCAGCGTTTCTCATGATGTATTCTGCATATAAGTTAAATAAGCAGGGTGACAATATACAGCCTTGATGTACTCTTTTTCCTATTTGGAACCAGTCTGTTGTTCCATGTCCAGTTCTAACTGTTGCTTCCTGACCTGCATACAGGTTTCTCAAGAGGCAGGTCCCGTGGTCTGGTATTCCCATCTCTTTCAGAATTTTCCACAGTTTGTTGTGATCCACACAGTCAAAGGCTTTGGCATAGTCAATAAAGCAGAAATAGATGTTTTTCTGAAACTCTCTTGCTTTTTGATAATCCAACAGATGTTGGCAATTTGATCTCTGGTCCCTCTGCCTTTTCTAAAACCAGCTTGCACATCTGGAAGTTCACAGTTTACATATTGCTGGAGGCTGACTTGGAGAATTTTGAGCATTACTTTTATAGCGTGTGAGATGAGTGCAATGGTGTGGAAGTTTGAGCATTCTTTGGCATTGCCTTTCTTTGGGATTGGAATGAAAACACCTTTTCCAGTCCTGTGGCCACTGCTGAGTCTTCCAAATTTGCTGACACATTGAGTGCAACAGTTTCACAGCATCATCTTTCAGGATTTGAAATAGCTCAACTGGAATTCCATCACCTCCACTAGCTTTATTTGTAGTGATGCTTCCTAAGGCCCACTTGACTTCACATTCCAGGATGTCTGGCTCTAGGTGAGTGATCACATCATTGTGATTATCTGGGTCATGAAGATCTTTTTTGTATAGTTCTTCTGTGTATCCTTGCCACCTCTTCTTAATATCTTCTGCTTCTATTAGGTCCATACTGTTTCTGTCCTATATCGAGTGCATCTTTGTATAAAATGTTCCCTTGGTATGTCTAATTTTCTTGAAGACATCTTTAGTCTTTCCCATTCTGTTATTTTCCTCTATTTCTTTGCATTGATTGCTGAGGAAGGCTTTTTTTTTTTTTATCTCTTCTTGCTATTCTTTGGAACTCTGCAGTCAATGGGAATATCTTTCCTTTTCTCCTTTGCTTTTTGCTTCTCTTCTTTTCACAGCTATTTGTAAGGCCTCCTCAGACAGTCATTTTGCTTTTTTGCATTTCTTTTCCATGGGGATGGTCTTAATCCCTGTCTCCTGTACAATGTCACAAACCTCCTTCCATGGTTCATCAGGCATTCTGTCTATCAGATCTAGTCCCTTAAATCTATTTCTCACTTCCACTGTGTAATCATAATCAATGTGTAATCATCTTTCAGGCATTTTATCAAATGTTAGCTTATATTTGAGCACTTTTCTGATTATATTCTTTAAAATGCTATGTTTTAAAAATATATGCCAAACATATGTTATCAGCTAAAGTGCTATTTTTAGAATTGTTGTCAAAGAAAAAAATTCTACTGAGTCAATTTTTAAGATCTTATTGGCTTTGGTCAGTCATTCATGAATCAGGCAACACTGAATCTAGCGGATAAAGCATCTACCAAGATTATAGGCGGAAGGGAACAAGAATAAGGATGTTATACTAGTATGAAGCAGATTTATTATTGAAAAACTTCTTTATAGGTGATGGCTGGGTTAGGAGGTGGTTATCTGGCAGAATACCTAATGTTAATCAAGTGATTCCTGATTGGTAGGCTACAATTCCACTTTTGGGAGAGTCAAAACTGTAGCTAAGTTCATTTTTGGTTTGATGACCTGGGACTTTGTATAAGCAATTAAAATCTGGACCTGTTGTCTTTAACAGTATTCTTCCTTCACAAAAGCTGCAGCTAAGTAAGACAGCTTTTTATTTGCTCACAACTGTGTTCCAAGCATATAGAAATTTTAATTGTACAAAGCACATGTTTTTGAATGTCTGGATGACTGAAGGAAAAACATTTCTATTTTATTTTAAAAGCACTTTCTCTGTTATATGAAATGTATTTTTTGTGAGAGAGCAATGGTAATTGTTAAATAAAAAATCAGACCACAATATAAACAATTCCAATTGTGTAAGAGCAAGAAAATTTTACTTTGTGAGAATCTTTTATTGTGAGGTGCATCATCATACTTTTCCTTCTCTTTCTAAATGGGAAATATTCAAATGTATAAGGTATGGGGGAGGGAAGGGAAGCTACAGAGGGAGGGGATGTATGTTTAATTATGGTTGATTTGCATTATTGTGTGGCAGAAACCAACACAACATTGCAAAAATTTAATTATATATATATGTATATATATATATATATATATATATATATATAGTATGACATTTACATAAATGAGGCATTGCAATAAAAAAGATGACTCAGAAAGTAATTATTAAAAAGTCTTTAGTCAAGAAATGTGTGAATATGCTGCTATTCAGTTGCTCAGTTGAGTCCAACTCTTTGTGACCTCATGAACTGCAGCACACCAGGCTCACCCGTCCTTCACTATCTCCCAGAGTTTGCTCAAATTCATGTGCCCATGAGTAGATGATGCCATCCAACCATCTCATCCTCTGTTGCCCTCTTCTCCTCCTGGTCTCAGTCTTTCTCAGATTCAGGATCTTTTCCAGTCAGCTGGCTCTTCACATCAGGTGGCCAAAATGTTGGAGCTTCAGCATCAGTCTTTCCAATGAATATTCAGGGTTAACTTCCTTTAGGATTGATTCTTCAATTTTTAAAAAAATACATTTGGAAACTTTTGTGTGTAAATTTTTAAATTAAACTGATTTTGTATCAGTATGGCCTATTTAACAATATTGTGGTAGTTTCAGGTAGACAGGAAAGGGATTCAGCCATAGATATACATGTATGCATTCTCCCCCCAGTCCCCCTTCCCATCTAGGCTGCCACATAACATTGAGTGGAATTATATTGTCTTAAGGTCTTCCCAGGTGGCTCAGTGGTAAAGAACCCCCCAGCCAAGCAGGAGATGCAGGTTCAATCCCTAGGTTGGGAAGATGCCCCTACAGATGGAAATGGAAACCCACTCCAGTATTCTTTTGCTTGGGAAATCCTGTAGACAGAGGAGCCTGCTGGGCTATGGTTCATGCAGACTCAAAAGAGTTGGACAATTCTTAGTGACTAAAACAACAACAACACACTAAAACAACCATAAAGAACACAACTGTAAATCATTGTGATTCTGTATTAATAATAGCTTGGACAAAATTTATGTGGATAAAGACATGTATGGCAAAAGCATGTATGGCAAAAGCTATTTGGACTTTGATAGCAAACATATCTTTTAAATTTTACTACAAATCCTTAATGCTAGTCACTACTACCTCAATGTGCATAACCAAAAGTATTCACAGTTTTTGCTATAGTTATATGCATGCTTTTGATAGGTCAATTCTCAGCCATTTTTTTCTGTCCTAACCCATAATGCCCTTGAGTTGTAATATTAATGGTGTCAATAAAAATGGAAACCAGAAGACAGTTAGACATAAATTGTCAAATTAGAAAAGCCAGTAAAAATATAAATGCTTTCTTATCTAATGTATACTGTACTTTAACAGAATCTGAAGGCTTTGAACAATTCATTTAACAGAGTATTTAAAATATAGAATGATTATTGAATTTTAATTTTTCTCCAAATATAAAGCACTAGAATATATATTTTCTGCTTTGCTTGCTAATGAAGCATGTTTACCTCATAAACCTTTCTACATGTTACCTTCTAGCATTGAAATTACTGTTTTTACCAAGACCTACTTATAAATAGTAGATGGAAGAACTTCTAGCATTTTTAAGTCCTTTCCTTTTAGAAGCTTTGCTTTTGGGAATGGTGATAAAGCTATGTATCTTCCAAACTATTTCATAGTGTAGGCTATTGCCTTGTTGCTAATCTTGTATAAAATATTATAGAAAGAATAGCAATGTGATTTTTAGAATTTTAAAATATATTATAAGCATTAGCTCATGTAAGCATGATCCATAGATGGTCTTTGATAGCAACTGGTAAAAGATTTATTATAAGAATTTCTTTGTGGCAAAATATAAAATTTCTTATGTTATTTAATTGTATTTGGATTCTTGGGTTGAGTGCCATTATATGACTTATTAAAATGCTTTTTTTTTATCTATCATGAGTGATAGACTCATAGCACTTATTTGGTGCTTAGTGTAGAAAAAGCACCCCAGAAAATGGTGCCTGTTATCTTGAATGATATTTCTTACATTTTGAATAATTATGTGTGTGCATCATATTTGCATAAGTGTCTCGATGACTTCTTCAGTAATCATCAGGTTCAGACCTGTTTGAATTGTATTTCATCTTTACCTAATAAACTGGAAAATTTATTCACAAAGTGAAAGTCACTCTGTCATGTCTGATTCTTTGTGACACCATGGACAATACAGTCCATGGAATTCTCCAGGCCAGAATACTGGAGTGGGTAGCCTTTCCCTTCTCCAGGGGATCTTCCCAACCCAGGGATCGAACC
Source organism: Odocoileus virginianus (assembly GCF_023699985.2). Classification (NCBI taxonomy): domain Eukaryota; kingdom Metazoa; phylum Chordata; class Mammalia; order Artiodactyla; family Cervidae; genus Odocoileus; species Odocoileus virginianus. The sequence goes on from NC_069698.1 coordinate 23,592,414, forward strand.
CAGGTCTCTCTCATTGCAAGCGGATTCTTTACCTACTGAGCTATCAGAAAAGCCCATTCACAAAGTGAACTTTAAAAGAAAAACAATGTGATACTTCTTTCAATCAAATATTGCATAATCCCCTCAAATATTTATAGAAACCGTTTGAGAAGAATCTTTAAATCTTATTAATAAATGAAGGCATAATAAGCCTAGTTCCATTTATCTCCCCTTTTAGTTATTGTTTAGAATATCATCAAATGACATTTCATTGTTATGAGTACAGTCGATGGTATTGTTAGTTTGCACTGCTGCTGCTAAGTTGCTTCAGTCATGTCCGACTCTGTGCGACCCCCTAGACGACAGCCCACCAGGCTCCTCTATCCCTGGGATTCTCCAGGCAAGAATACTGGAGTGGGTTGCCATTTCCTTTTCCAATGGATGAAAATGAAAAGTGAATGTGAAGTCACTCAGTCCTGTCCGACTCTTCACAACCCCATGGACTGCAGCCTACCAGGCCCCTCCTTCCATGGGATTTTCCAGGCAAGAGTACTGGAGTGGGGTGCCATTGCCTTCTCCAGTTAGTTTGCACACATCCATTCAAATATTATATGTCCCTTTGTCCAAGAAAATACAAGAAATTTTTATGTGAAATATAATTTTAGCATAGCATCTCTCATGCAGTCTTTCAATATGCTTTTATTTTCCAGAATATGATAGGAAAATAAAAGGAAACCACATTAAGGATACCATTAAATATATAATAGTAGTCAACAGGTATTGATGAACTAGAGCAGTGTCTGAGTGAGTGTTAAGGGTGTGTCCATTTTCAGTTTTCTTTCTCTTACATTACTAATTCTTGATAAATCAGAAATTGTAGTCTTCAGTGGCATGTCAGTATGAAGTGTTTTGATCTTCAATTCTAATAAGATAATGGTCACTTTTAATCAGATAACTAATACAAACTATTATAATATTTATAACTGTCTTACCATTATCTAATTTGCAACTGGTATATCATTTAAATTTTAGGGCACAACTTTTTATAGTATATTAGTGATAAAGACATAAAGACTTAAGTCTTAGAAGCTTGTAAAAGGTCATAGAAATCAACTATTATGTGAACTTTGTTTAATATCGCTATAGTTATTATAGTGAGCCATTCAGGAATTGGATATTCCTTTTTATTTTTTAATTTTTATTTTATATTAAATATAGTTGATTACCAATGGTTTAGTTTCAAGTGTACATCAAAGTAATTCAATTATGCATATATATGTATCCTTCTTCAAATTATTTTTGCATTTAGGTTATTACTGAGTATTGAGTAGGGTTCCCTGTACTATATAGCAGGTCCTTGTTGGTTATCTATTTTAAATACAGCACTGTGTACATGTCAATATGAAGAATGGCAAAACAAGATGTGTTAAGTACTTTTATATGTGTAATCTGTTGTGTTTAGGGGACTTCCCTGGTGGCTCAGGCAGTAAAGTGTCTGCCTACACTGTGGGAGACCTGGGTTCGATCCCTGGGTAGGGAAGATCCTCTGGGGAAGGAAATGGCAACCCACTCCAGTACTCTTGCCTGGAAAATCCCATAGATGGAGGAGCCTGATAGTCTACAATCCATGGGGTCGCAAAGAGTCAGACACAACTGAGCGACTAAACTTTCACTGTCACTATTGTGTTTAGGCACAATAAACCTGAAAGTTAGGAATTATTTTTTTTAATTGCAATAAGTGTTATTCTAAATGTTGTGAAGATTGCAGAGGATCACAGTTTGATAAATGGTTGACCTAGAAATAGGATTTAACTATTTCTGATCCCACAAAATCTTTTTCCTTTTCTTTACTATCTATTAAAATATAGAAGGCAAATGTAAACTTATTTTCTGATTTGTTGTGTGCTGGTACTCAAAATGGTTTACACTCTAAAAAATTTTCAAGAAATAGACAATGCCTATAATTAAACAACTTACCTTAATCGTTGTTTACGATGTTACTACAATGTAATATAATATTATAGAGTCTTTGTGCTCTCTTCACAAAGTATTTTTGAAGTTCAAAGTACTTGAAGAAGAACAAAAGAACATTCTGAACATTCTGCTGTGGCATTGCTAAATTATTGGGGTATCAGTTCAGTTCAGTCGCTCACTCGTGTCCGACTCTTTGCAACACCATCGACTGCAGCATGCCAGGCCTCCCTGTCCATCACCAACTCCCAGAGTTTACTCCAACTTATGTCCATTGAGTCGGTGATGCCATCCAACCATTTCATCCTCTGTCATCCCCTTCTCCTCCCGCCTTCAATCTTTCCCAGCAATAGGGTCTTTTTCAAATGAGTCAGCTCTTTGAACCAGATGGCCAAAGTATTGGAGTTTCAGCTTCAGCATCAGTCCTGTATACTTAATTCTAGTATTGACTAGTCACAACCCTCATTCAGAATGAGTAAATTAATAAAATAACAGTGAGTTTTATCAATATAAATTATCAGGATTTATAATAATACACAGTACTGAAAAATAGAGATTGGTGTTGGTTTTAGGTGTTAACTGTATTACTAACCATTATAATATATGGTAATGAAATAAATGTTTTTCTAAGTTTCCTCCATATTTTAATAGTGAATAGTGTATCAAATAGATTTTGTAAGGTCAAACCAAAGAGAAGTAGCTACTTTGGATACCTAAGTAGGGGATACCTGGTCTTAAAGTAATATGTTATAAACAAAAATGACACCTTTTTTCACAGTTGCATTAATCATATCTATAATTGTATATATCTAATTTCCTATTTAAAATATTTCAGTGTATCTTATTATAAAAGTTAATATTACCTTGAATTTTAAATAATTTTCAACACATATATTCAAGAATAAAATTAAACGTGTTATTTAATTATAGTTAATTAAGCATGACAGATCAAAAATGAAGCATCTATCTCCTAACTACTGTGTTTTCTTTAATATTTTGTATATCATTATTAAGAAAAGTTTACATGGAAAATAACTTAATTACTTTATAAATTATATAAGCAAAGTCATAACTGTAAACTAGAAAAAATATTCTAATTTATATAACATTATATTTTCAAGTTGATTTTATGATTTCCTACCATAAATCTATTTTCAATAGGCATTCCTCTTTAGGATGGTGTAAACTTGTCTGGGCAGCTTGGCCTTTTATGGAGCCAATCTGTGACCTTTTGGGCATTGGATGGCCTAAAACATCAGCATACATTTTGCATAAAAAGCATATTTTCATATGTCAGAGAAGATACTATTTTTTTTATACTATTTTTTTATTGTATAATTTTCAATGTAAACTATTTTGTATACTGGCAAAACAAATATTTGGGACCATTTTGTTGCTGCAGTTAAAATAGTTGTTTTGTTTCTCGGTGGTATATTGCTCAGGGGAATGGAGATTCTGCTTGCTGTTCAGTCTTTCATATAGTAAGATAAAAGGAACAGAAAGAAGTTTATGTATAAAAGTGGATATCTCTTTGTTTTTCTAACAAATTGGAACTTTATCATTGGCAACCTTATCATTATTTGATAGCCCAATTTTGATAGCATGTTTTAATGCACTTGAGTTTTAATGGTCTTATTGATTTATGAAGACAAAGTACAGAGTGCATTGCTTACCAAATCTTTCTCTGAACCCATTCCAGAGTATTATTCCTTAAGGAGATGATACTTTTAACTTTACAATGAGCAGGTCTCAATTATCTGCTACCATTAAGGAAGCGTTGGATGGAATATGATAATTTTTGTTTGATTTAAATCTTTATAATTTTTATGATGTAACATTTTTATTAACTGTATTATTTCACTAGCACACTCTTCAGAACATTGTGAAATTATATTATAGTTAAGTACCAGAGTGTGCTTAACAAGATCCTTCAAATGTTCTATATGCTTGGAGACAAGTATGAAAAAAATCATTTCATTTAATATGTAAGAGATGAAGGTGACCTCAATAAATTGTAAAAAATTCCACTTCAAACTTTTAGATATAGTTACTTTTGAATAATTAAAATGAGACATCCCCACCTGTACCCCATTTTTTTAGGCAACCCAGCTCATCATATCTTGGTATTCAGATAAAGTTTTCTCTAGGGACTGAAATATTATTGGTTTCCTAGGAGGCACACGTCCTTCATATATTTCATGTTAATGAGTAGGGTGAGTTGAGTGGAATCATTTTAGAAAGGGGATCAATTTTGATAAAAATTGAAGCATTATCATAAAAGCTCTGTTTCCTTGACTGCAATGTGAAACATCCTTATTTGCAATACATACTTGATTTAGCTAGAAGTTGCTTCTTGCCTTCCAATATGAATGACTCAAAGGTTAAAGCAAATTGTAAACATATTAAAATACCACATACTGCAACATGAGAATATGGTTGAATTCCATTATAATTTTGTAAGAAAATTAGTCATCTACATCAAAAAAAAGTAATATAGCTTTATTGAATCCTTACTTGTATGATACATGCTATATTCACACCAGTTTTTTATTTATGGTCGAGTAAGTTAAAAAATATGAGAAAAATAATCTACATGAAATGATCATAATTTAAAAGATAGTAATTTTGTACATCAGGGTGCAAAACTCAAAAGTTCAGCATTTTGATATGGAGTAGAGTAAAAGGAGTAAAATAGTATAGCTTAGTACAAAATTCAAAATAGGCATTTTAAGAAATGTAAGGCTAATATTAGGAAGTGTGTGGAATATTTGAAAATATGATTTGTAAAGAGAAATTGGTTATAAGAAATTTAAAAGCTCAATATATAAATGGTAACATTTAGCTACAATTCTTTCTGGGAAATTTTGTGTTTTCTCTTCAATGGATCTGAGATATCTATCAGTAAATTAGAAAAATATTAGTTAATGGATACAGTGATCAAATTATAAGATGTTAATTCCTTAGCATGGATAAAATAATTAACAGGCAATAAAAATAATTTCATTTTTAAGCTGTACTCTTTATAGAACTAAGAAAGGCCATTCATATATTTTATATAAATTTTCCACTCACACAAACATTCCCATATGTGTGTGTGTTTACATGGATAATTTTGATGATCCTGCTAAAGGAAATGTGAAATTTGCCTCTTTAATAGAACATTAATTAGATTACACAGTCATTTTAATAGAATGATGGTTTATAAAGTCAAATGACTGACTAGTAGAATCAGTCCTAAGAGTAATTAAAAATATTAAAATAGATTAATGTGATTATTAATCAGGTTATAATTATTCACACCTGATCAGAATTGTACAATGCATAACTAAGCCCGAGATAAACAATTCAATTCCAATGACATTAATTATAAAGCTCAGCTTTTTCTATTTTTATGCACTAATAGTTAACTTTTGAAAATCCTTAATTTGTGCCAAGCACTGTTAAAAAGTATTTCAATAAATTCCCTCAACCTATCTCAATATTCCTATAGATAACTTGACTAGTATCACAAAATCAGGAAATAACAGAACTGAAATTTAATTTCAGTCTGTATTTTCAACCACTATCAGTGAATAGTATGTAACTATAATTTGTGTCACATCTCCTGGTCAGGTCAACAGTGAAAATGTTTTTATAGACCTCATGATCTACTTCATGTGTGCACCAGAAAAGAAGCTAGGTATTTAGAAGGTCTATTCTTATTATTATCATGTGGTTTCCCAGGGGTTGCAGTGGTGAAGAATCTGCCTGCAGTTCAGGAGACACTAGAGACGCGGGTTCAATCCCTGGGTCAGAAAGATCCCCTGAATTGGGAAATGGCAACCGGCTCCAGTATTCTTGCCTGGATGGACAGAGGAGCCAGGCAGGCGACAGGCCTTGGTGTCGCGAAAGAGTCGGACAGGACTGAGCATGCGCACACATTCTTCTTATGAGTAGGAATAGAGTGCCTGTCTCTTGAGTTCCCCAGAACAAATAAGTCTGAAACACCCGAAGGATTTTTACATAGTTGGGACACTGTTTAGGGTCATAGCATACAGATTTAAATGCTACATATAGAGTAGTCCCCCAGTTTAGTGTGTAAAGGAAGTGTTAGTCACTCTGGCCGACTCTTTGCGACCTCCATGGCCTATAGCCCGCCAGGCTTCTCTGCCCGTGGGATTTTCCTGCAGGGAATACTGGAGTGGGCTATCATTCCCTTATCCAGGGGACCTTTCCGTCACAGGGATCAAATCTGGGTGTCCTGAATTGCAGGCAGATTCTTTACCGTCTGAGTCACCAGCGGCTTCAACGTGTAAAGAACTTTATGTTGTGAACCATCTTTTTGAATTAGAACATGGAATTAACCCCTGGAGAAGGGAAAGGCTACTCACTCCAGTATTCTGGCCTGGAAAATTTCGTGGACTGTATACTCCATGGGGTCACAAAGAGTCCGCCATGGTTGAGCGACTTTCACTTCACTAAGTTAACCTCCTTTGCAATATACTGTAAAAGAAGAGTTGTATTTTAAAAATTTATATCATTAGTTAGTCAAATTATTGAGAAATCAGCATATTTTTATGGAGAAAGTATCTTTCACTAGTACATTTGTTATATAAACAATTGTCTGGTACCAATTATCTAGTGCCTAATATGCTTCAGTCATTTCCCAAATATTATAAACTTATTCAAGGCCCACAAAAATACCCATGTTTTCCCATATTCCTCCAGCCTCTTTGAAGTTTGTCAGGGCCATGTATTGCTTCTGAGTGAAACTACTTAGAGTCACAAGGTGGCAACTCCCCCAATATATTCCCTTCTGGGATAGAGAAAGCAACCATTGATATTACAGGATGTAAAATGAAAGCAGTCTAGATTCATGAGTGATTGATTGGAACAATGTAGTTCTAAAGATCCTTCTAATTCTCTGAAGACCTTCATGCGTATAAAATATTTGTTATATTTAACCAGTGAGATTTCATTCAATTTGATACAATCGCATTGACTTCCATCTTACGTGATAGCAATATACATTCTGTAAGGGATAAGACATATGGTTTCTCACCACATGGATCTCGCAATTGGCTACAGTATAAAGGCAGTAATCAAAACAAAAAGTATTCAGGTTAACATTTCCTGTGATTCTGTCAATCATGCTTTGGCAAAACTTGATTGATATTTAAGTGAACACAGCATTGCAATATCAATATCAAATTAATAATATGATGTAAAATTATTTGTTAATATACTGAAGTAGGTGATTGAAAAAATAAAGCAAGGATTTTACTGTCTTTCCTTCAGTCTTCAATAGTACTTAGTACTCAGTCTATCTTATTCTTCATCGATTTTTCCTCTACTGTTTCTGACTCTCTGTATCTTCTGATGTTGTCTATCTCTTCTGAATCATAGGGTTTGCACTTTTGGCCTTAGCAACTGATTTGTGCTAGAACTACAGTGACATTGATAAGTAGAATCTTTTGTATTGCTCTTATTCTAATCCTAATGGTGATATCAGGCTAGTACATAATTTTGTGGTTATGTGTTAGCACCAGACAACTGGGGATAAGAATATAATTAATCTATGTGTATCTTATTTGTTTAGTTTTTAGAAAGAAAACTATTATTTTCTTCACTAAAATTCCTTCTCAACTTACCTGAGAACCATATTTTTCAATTTGGAGCACTGAGTTATACTGGAAAAAGAAAAGGAAAATAGAAAAGAAAAAAATAGACAATTTCAATAAAATACTGTTTAAATAAACTCTTGTTTCCCTAGCATAGTAAAGACAGATCCAAATAATTGAGTAAACTGGACTTCCTGGAGGGTAGAAACAGAAAGCAACTTGATTCTTTCACTAGATCACCTGGTATGAACCAAAGCAGACGTTCTCTCCTTACACAGAGACATTTCATAATGGGTTGGGGGCGCAGGGAAAAGTTACAATAGTCACAAAATTATAGGCAGGACAGTTTCAAAAGTAGAAGAGACAGACTGATGGGAAGTGCCACACTGAAGCAAGCATTAACTCTTGAAATCTATTCCTACAGACTATAGGAAGAAAGTGGGGTAGGGAGATTAACAACAATAATTACCAACAAGAAGAAGGATATTTTAATATTTTACAATGAGCTGGGCAAGTGTGTTTTGTCTGAATAAGAACCTTGATTATGATGCCAGTATCTCCTTTAAAATTAAATATTTTATAGCCTTAGCTGGCCCTGCCCCTGTGTCATAATAACTTTAAGTCAGAATGCTAAAATATAACTGAACAACTTCAAAAATAACATATACTTTAAACCATCGGGGTTTACTCATATGCAATAATCACTTTGTTGGTAATACCTATGATTCTGCTAAGGTTTCAGTTCAGTTCAGTTCAGTCACTCAGTCGTGTCTGACTCTTTGCAACCCCATGAATCCCAGCACGCCAGGCCTCCCTGTCCATCACAAACTCCCGGAGTTTAAACAAACTTATGTCCATCGAGTCAGTGATGCCATCCAGCCATCTCATCCTCTGTCATCCCTTTCTCCTCCTGCACCCAATCCCTCCCAGCATCAGGGTGTTTTCCAATGAGTCAACTCTTCCCATGGGGTGGCCAAAATACTGGAGTTTCAGCTTCAGCATCAGTCCTTCCAGTGAACACCCAGGACTGATTTCCTTTAGGATGGACTGGTTGAATCTCCTTGCAGTCCAAGGGACTCTCAAGAGTCTTCTCCAACACCACAGTTGAAAAGCATCAAGTTTTCTGTGCTCAGCTTTCTTCACAGTCCAACTCTCACATCCATACATGACCACTGGAAAAACCATAGCCTTGACCAGATGGACCTTTGTTGGCAAAGTAATGTCTCTGCTTTTAATATGCTATCTAGGTTGGTCATAAATTTCCTTCCAAGGAGTAAACAGTCTTTTAATTTCATGGCTGCAGTCACCATCTGCAGTGATTTTGGAGCCCCAAAAAATAAAGTCAGCAACTGTTTCCACTGTCTCCCCATCTATTTCCCATGAGGTGATGCGACCAGATGCCATGATCTTAGTTTTGTGAATGTTGAGCTTTAAGCCAATATTTTCACTCTCCTTTTTCACTTTCATAAAGAGGCTTTTTAGTTCCTCTTCACTCTCTGCCATAAGGGTGGTGTCATCTACATATCTGAGGTTATTGATATTTCTCCCGGCAATCTTGATTCCTGCTTGTGCTTCTTCCAGCCCAGCTTTCCTCATGAGGTACTCTGCATGTAAGTTAAATAAGCAGGGTGACAATATACAGCCTTGTTGTACTCCTTTTCCTATTTGGAACCAGTCTGTTGTTCTATTTAACTGTTGCTTCCTGACCTGCATACAGGTTTCTCAAGAGGCAGATTAAGTGGTCTGGTATTCCCATCTCCTTCAGAATTTTCCACAGTTTATTGTGATCCACACAGTTGAAGGCTTTGGCATAGTCAATAAAGCAGAAATAGATGTTTTTCTGGAACTCTCTTGCTTTTTTGGTGATCCAGTGGATATTGGCAATTTGATCTCTGGTTCCTCATCCTTTTCTAAAACCAGCTTGCACATCTGGAAGTTCTCGGTTCACGTATTGCTGAAGCCTGGCTTGGAGAATTTTGAGCATTACTTTACTAGCATGTGAGATGAGTGCAATTGTGTGGTAGTTTGAGCATTCTTTGGCATTGCCTTTCTTTGGGATTGGAATGAAAACTCACCTTTTCCAGTCCTGTGGCCACTGCTGAGTTTTCCAAATTTGCTGGCATATTGAGTGCAGCACTTTCACAGTATCGTCTTTCAGGATTTGAAATAGCTCAAGTGGAATTCCATCACCTCCACTAGCTTTATTTGTAGTGATGCTTCCTAAGGCCCACTTGACTTCACATTCCAGGATGTCTGGCTCTAGGTGAGTGATCACATGATTGTGATTATCTGGGTCATGAAGATCTTTTTTGTACAGAAGAATAGATGCTTCCAAATTGTGGTGCTGGAGAAGACTCTTGAGAGTCCTTGGACTGCATGAAGATCAAACCAGTCAATCCTAAAGGAAATCAACCTTGAATGCTCATTGGAAAGGCTGAAGCTGAGGCTTCACTACTTGGCCTCCTGATGCGAAGAGCTGACTCATTGGAAAATGAGTTAGTCTTTCCCACAGGTGTGGGAAAGATTGAATGTGAAAAAAGAAAGAGGTGAGAGAGAGATGAAATTGTTAGACAGCATCACTGACTCAATGGACACGAACTTGAGCAAACTCTAGGAGATAATGAAGGACAGGGGAAGCCTGGTGTGCTGCAGTCCATGGGGTCACAAAGAGTCAGACTCAACTAAACAACATAAGGGCGAGACTCACATAGATTTAAACTCTGTTATTCTTGGAAGCCTTGTCTGGATGTGTGGGCTATCTTAAGTCTTCCTCATTAGGTGATTTTGAGAATCAAATAAGATGGCTGTGCTGGTGCCATGTAAGCTATGGAGTGCTTACAACTCTGGACTATAATGGCAAGGGGTTAGGAGGGAAATAGTGGTACTACATTAATCATGGCCCATAGTCTTATATTCTGGTTTATGTTTTTTTCTGATAACTAAGTTATATAATATAGGTGACTTCATAATAATAAATCATGGAATTTTGTCAAGTGATTTTTGACCATAAAGTCATTTTATTTATGAACAAGTTTGAATTCAAAGGACTAACCAAATGCAAATTGTATCTGGCAGATTTTGGCAGATATCGACTTGAGAATACATGTTTAAGGTGATGTACATCAGCATTTTCAAAAATCACTTTTTACATCTCATATCTAAGCAATGAGAATGAGTAGAATCATTAGTAAAAGACCCCTCCTGTTGTAGGATAATTATTTAATTTTGGGGGGAGTAAGCATGAGTCATTAAAGCTGCTGAGACTATATTATCTATTAAAATTTTAAATGAAGGGATATATTAATCTAATTTATTTAATACATTTAATTTACAATTAAAACACTCCCCCCAAAGGAGTACCCTGCTATTATTCTCTCCCCTCTACCCTTACTCAAGGCTGTTAGCCAGCTATGCATGTATTTTCAAAATAATCAATTAAAAGTTTCTTCAGTAACAAATAGTCACAAAATTTATTATCCTAATTAAATGAAAAACACATAAGTACGTTGAAAATAGAGTTGTTTTTTTTTTTTGTTTGAATTCCATACTTCAAGTAGCATTGAAGAGTCCTGAAATGTTTACTTACAAATAAAAATGAATTTTATTTTTCCCAAATACAGATAACTAAATAGTTATTATTTTCAATACTCAATAAGATGTTCCATTTAATCTGAATCACATATTTAAGGTCCTATGATTAGGAGTTCAATTATATTTACCAAGAGTTATCCACCAAAAGTTGATAGTTTCAAATAAATAGAAATAAGGCAACTTTTTAGTATCAGAAAAAGCATGATTAAAGGGAGATAAATGACAGAAGTATTTGCATTAGGAAAAAGGCAAGGCCCATATTCTACTTAATCCAACCTGGGATAGAAACATCTAGAACCAAAAGATAATCTTATAAATTTTTGAACTAATATTTACTTGCTTTAAGGACCTGCCATTATGAACATTGGTATATTTGTGGTTAGCATAAAGTACCTAAGCTTTATTATTAAAATTTGAAATTGTATTTGAAATTTGTTACAGGTAAAATTTTTTGTATTTAGGCATTCACAAATGCTGTAGAATAATATTCTTTCATAAAATGAATAAAATGATTGTACGTTGCAAATTAGAAAAATACAAAAGTTTACTTCAGTAGTCAGTTTAAATTATTTTGTCATCTGAATATAGTGAGCAATTACAATGAATACAAGTACTGATAAAACAAACTGTAAGTGCTCATTTGCTTAATGTGATTTTTTAAAAATGTATGCTGCTTACATGTACACACAGATTATACAGTGAAGACTAATTGGCAAAAGAAAATAGTAACTAAAACAGTTCCTTAAAATCAGTGCACACCAATATACATTCCTTAAATGGCTCTTTATCATAAAACATATCTTGGAAGTTCAATGCAGTCATAGTATCAACTAGGGCATACTTTAAAAGGTGTAATTGGACTTTATCCCAGAAAAGGCTAAATAAATTGAAATATGTTTTGAATCATTATTCATAGTCTTCTGTGATAAAAATAGCCTTATATTTCCTAGGAGCATGAAAAATTGTCCAACAAGGGAATAATCAGAAAAGAAGGAAAAGGAGCAATCAAAAGAGAAAGGGAAAGAATTTTAGCAAAGAAAGCAATAAATGACTTGTGCAAATAATTTCAAAGCCTTGAATAAGCTGCTTGTACCTCCCAGAAGACTTGTGGAAAAAATTAAAGAAATGTTTTAAACACTGGTAGAGAACATATAAGACAATTTTCTTGTTTTTTTATCTAGAACATAAAAATGTGAGAAGTACAATATTTACCGTACAAAGCCTTACCTGAGAAGCCATTAACAGAATATGGAAATAGCTTAATATTGCAAGTCTATAGCCCGTGAAATTTTTCCAGTAAACAAAAGATCCTCCCTAACGTGTAAATTCATTTTGGTGATGTTCAATGAAGAAATTGCCTTATTACTTCTATAAAAGTTTGCAAAGGGCTATATTTACACATTACAAAGGAGGTGGGATCTACAATTTAGTGTCATTTTCATGTTTGTTGAAGGTGAAAAATGGGGGGTTCTACCACAGTTATGGGATTTCAATTCCTGATTTTTAGTGTTTAAGTACAGGGAGACAAAATATTGCAACTCTACCGTTACTGGGATCTACATGATTTTTATATCTTGTAGTATTTCTGTATATAGGCTTAAAATAGTAAACTGTAATCAAATTGATCCCAAGCTTCCAATACAATTGTATAGATAGCATTATTTACTCAATTATATATGAACAGCTTATATATTTCAAGATCTTAACATTTTGAATACATCAAACCTCACTATTATTAAGATTACCTTACTGTTTTAAATCATATTCTACTTTTTATCTTCCAGTTTTCTAAGTTCATCTCTTAGCATTCAGACTCTGAAAGAGTGAGAGTTATCTTTCTTGAGTGGATTATAGTTTTATTAGTCAAGGATTACAGTTTTATTAGTCAATTGAAAACAATTCTCTTTATCTTAGAATAAGCTGAGTCAAAGGATTATAGAGTAACTTTGAAGAAAAGATTTTCCTTTTGTTTACAGAAATCTCTTCAGATCTATTTCAGCCCATAAATCTGTAATCTTTAATAACTGTGTTTTACCCTTTTCTGAAATTACCACTTACTGCTTGATCTCTCTGGTCAATGCCATACTTTTTTTTTTTTCTTTATCATTTCTTTGATTTTTCTTTTTATATTCATTGAATGAGTTTATCATTATACCTAATACTGAATTATTAAAACAGTTTTTTTTTGTTTGCTTCTTTTATGTTTGTGGTTGCCTCTAAGTGTTTCTTATAATAGTTCCTTCACACAAATGCAAAATTTATTTTATGCAAACACTCAATAGACACTTACATTATTAAGCTTATGAACATGAATACAGCACTTACAGAAGAATTTGTAACTTCTTCTTCATATGTTATAAACAAATAACTTCATGTTTGTTTACAGTATATGAATATAGCACTATGGAAGAATATGAGGCAGCATATGAAATAAAAAAATTAACATCATTATCTTTAAAAGCAAAACAGATGTCATGCCAGTTTAATTTGGTATGAAAATTTAATTCAGTTTCTCAAAGTTTAAACAGAACCAAATGAAGCAACAGACAAAGGATTAATCTCAAAAATATACAAGCAACTCCTCCAGCTCAACTCCAGAAAAATAAATGACCCAATCAAAAAATGGGCCAAAGAACTCAACAGACATTTCTCCAAAGAAGACATACAGATGGCTAACAAACACATGAAAAGATGCTCAACATCACTCATTATCAGAGAAATGCAAATCAAAACCACAGTGAGGTACCGTTACACGCCAGTCAGGATGGCTGCTATCCAAAAGTCTACAAGCAATAAATTCTGGAGAGGGTGTGGAGAAAAGGGAACCCTCTTACACTGTTGGTGGAAATGCAAACTAGTACAGTCGCTATGGAGAAGAGTGTGGAGATTCCTTAAAAAACTGGAAATAGAACTGCCATATGACCCAGCAATCCCACTCCTGGGCATACACACCAAGGAAACCAGATCTGAAAGAGACACGTGCACCCCAGTGTTCATTGCAGCACTGTTTATAATAGCCAGGACATGGAAGCAACCTAGATGCCCATCAGCAGACGAATGGATAAGGAAGCTGTAGTACATATACACAATGGAATATTACTCAGCCATTAAAAAGAATTCATTTGAATCAGTTCTAATGAGATGGATGAAACTGGAGCCCATCATACAGATTGAAGTAAGCCAGACAGAAAAAGACCAAATCAGTACACTAATGCATATATATGGAATTTTAAAAGATGGTAACGATAACCCTATATGCAAAACAGAAAAAGAGACACAGGTGTACAAACAGACTTTGGGACTCTGTGGGAGAAGGTGAGGGTGGGATGTTCTGAGAGAACAGCATTGAAACAATTATACTATCAAGGGTGAAACAGATCACCAGCCCAGGTTGGATACATGAGACGGGTGCTCAGGGCTGGTGCACTGGGAAGACCCAGAGGCATCGGATTGGAAGGTAGGCAGGAGGGGGATCGGGATGGGGAACACATGTAAATCCATGGCTGATTCATGTCAATGTATGGCAAAAACCACTACAACATTGTAAAGTAATTAGCCTCCAACTAATAAAAATAAATAAATAAATAAATAAACTACTGAAAAAATAAAAGAAAAAAAGAAAAAGAACCATTTCATTAAATAGAAATGGTTGATTTACAAAATAAATCAAAATTTGAGAAGTTTTTAAAAAAGATTTTAAACAAAATTTATAGAGGAATTTATCATATTTTAGAAGTGTCCCTTCATAGTCACTTCATAAGGGAGTCATTATAATTCTCAGAAGGCTATAAATATCAAAGTGCATCTCAATGATGTTATTTGTTTTTAAAGCAAGTTTCTTGACAGACCCCAGATACCTTGCTTTTTGAAGCCATTGTCTATTTTGCTTCCCTGGTGGCTAAGACAGTAAAGAATTTGCCCACAAATTCAATCCCTGGTTCAATCCCTGGGCTGGGAAAATGCCCTGGAGAAGAGAATGGCTGCCCACTCCAGTATTCTTGCCTGGACAATCCCATGGACAGAAGAACCTGGTGGATTATAGTACATGGTGTCGCAAAGAGTAAAACACGGCTGAGTGACTGACACTATTAGAAACACAGATAATTTTATATTTTGCATTGTCAGAAATTTTATTTTTATCAATAAATTTTATTATTTTTATTATAAATGCTTAAAATTTTGTTATTTTATAAATGAGTGAGTCTCATTAATCCCATTCTCATTGATTCTGGGAGTTAGAGATACTTTTGGGCCAATAGTTCAGAGGAATGCTTGTACTTCATAAGATTTCCTGTGTATTAAACCTTAGCAGAATTACCGGCTGATCCTGATCCAAGTGGTCCTAATTCATATATTTCATATATATATATATATATATATGTATATATATATATGAATGTTTCATATATATATATGTTGATAAGATGATTATGTGAGTTGTAGACACTTGGGTATATTTATTTAAATTATAGGAGTTATGAGAGGGTGTGTATTTTTAAAGAGACTACAACTGAATTGAAAATATACAGAAAATTCCATTCTCTGGCTTCTACTAACTTAGTGTTACACACAAAATGAGTAAGCCAAATACAATCTCTTGAATATAATTATTTTTATAAAAATGTTTTTCTTGCAGATTCTTTACTGTCTTAGCCACCAGGGAAGCAACATAGACAATGGCCTTAAAAATCAAGGTATCTGAGGTCTGTCAGAAACTTGCTTTGAAAACAAATAACATTCTTGTATTCTTCTTGAACTTAGCATTTTGCTTCATAAAATTCTTATAATTTGTGATATTGTTTAGTTGCCAAGTCATGTCTGACTCATTGCAACCCCGTGAACTGCAGCACTTCCGGCTTCCCTGTCCTTCAGTGTCTTCTGGAGCTGCTCAAGCTCATGTCCATTGAGTCAGTGATATATAATGATAAAACTTCTGTTCTTTGTCTATTTTAAAATTTTACTGAAGAATAGCTCTTTACCATGATGTCTTAGTTTCTGCTCTACAGCAAAGTGATTCAGTTATACATATTGCCCCTCTTTTTTAGATATCTTTAGATTGCTGGGAGAAATATCAATAACCTCAGATATGCAGATGACACCACCCTTATGGCAGAAAGTGAATAGGAACTAAAAAGCCTCTTGATGAAAGTGAAAGATGAGAGTGAAAAAGTTGGCTTAAAGCTTAACATTCAGAAAACTAAGATCATGGCATATGGTCCCATCACCTCATGGGAAATAGATGGGGAAACAGTGGAAGACTTTATTTTTGGGGGCTCCAAAATCACTGCAGGTGG
This sequence comes from Odocoileus virginianus, assembly GCF_023699985.2. Taxonomy (NCBI): domain Eukaryota; kingdom Metazoa; phylum Chordata; class Mammalia; order Artiodactyla; family Cervidae; genus Odocoileus; species Odocoileus virginianus. Next base: position 23,608,849 of record NC_069698.1, read on the forward strand.
TGACTGTAGCCATGAAATTAAAAGATGCTTACTCCTTGGAAGGAAAGTTATGACCAACCTAGATAGCATATTAAAAAGCAGAGACATTACTTTGCCAACAAAGGTCTGTCTGGTCAAGGCTATGGTTTTTCCAGTGGTCATGTATAGATGTGAGAGTTGGACTGTGAAGAAAGCTGAGTGCTGAAAAATTGATGCTTTTGAACTGTGGTGTTGGAGAAGACTCTTGAGAGTCCCTTAGACTGCGAGGAGATCCAACCAATCCATTCTAAAGGAGGTCAGTCCTAGGTGTTCACTGGAAGGACTGATGCTGTAGCTGAAACTCCGGTACTTTGGCCACCTCATGGGAAGTGTTGACTCATTGGAAAAGACCCTGATGCTGGGAGGGATTGGGGGCAGGAGGAGAAGGGGACAACAGAGGATGAGATGGTTGGATTGCATCACTGACTCAATGGGCGTGAGTTTGAGTAAACTCCGGGAGTTGGTGATGGACAGGGAGGCCTGGCGTGCAGGGATTCATGGGGTCACGAAGAGTCGGACACGACTGAGCGACTGAACTGAACTGAACTGAACTGAACTTGCATTTAGGTCACCATAGAACATTGATTAGAATTCCTTGTGCGCTACAGCAGGTTCCCATTAATTGTCTGTATTGTACATGGTGGTGTATGCTGTTCTAAGTCTCTTCAGTCATGTCTGACTCTTTGTATCTCCATGGGCTGTATTAGCTTAAGCTTAATATAGTTACTCCATCCGAGTCGTGTCCAACTCTTTGTGATAGCTTGGACTTTAGGCTCTTCTGTCGATGAGATATCCCAGGCAAGAATACTGGAATGGGTTGCTATTTCCTACTCCAGGGGATTTTCTCAGTCTAGGGATACAACCCCTCGTCTCTTGTGTATCCTGCACTAGCAAGCGAATTATTTCCCACTGAGCCACCTGGGAAATTTTATGCATAGAAATGTATATATATCAATCCCAATATCCCAGTTCATCCAAGCCTCCCTCCCCGTCTTGGTATTCATAAGTTTGTTCTCTACCTCAGTGTCTCTATTTATACTTTGCAAATAAGTTCATCTTTCTGTGCTATTATTCTAGATCCTACACATAAATGGTATTATATGATATTGGTTTTTCTCACTAGCTTCACTATATATGACATTCTCTAGGTCTATCCACATCTCTCTGTAAATGGCACTATTTTGTTCATTTTTAAGGGGTGATGATAAGGTGGAGAAAGAAAATAATGGTGCAGTCTGCACCCTTCACCATCCAAAGAGGTGAAGTCATGGCTTTTCCAAGAATCACATTATTATTTTAAAAAATAATGGGATTTAAATTTTCTTCCTTATACTCCAACCATGGTAGAAAAGGGATTCCTTATAATAGGGAAAGAAATGGAGAAAAATCATAAACTTTTGGAATATCTTCACATTAGAATATATATATTTGTATCCACATGAAAAGGTAGTCCCTTTGGACTGCTGTTAGACACAGCACTAATTGTTGACCACTGGCTTATGAAAAGAGTGAATATTAACAGAAGGAGAATTACCAAAGAGATACTTAAAGTATTATGTGCCTATTTTTCTCTTCTTTTTCCAATGCTAACACTGTGAGAATTAGTTCTAGAAAAATAATAAAAAAGACATTTAAGAGTCAGTTTAAATTTCCCCTAACTTTATACCATGGAGGAATGAAACTTTAAAAATTCTGGCTAGGAATTTAAAACTTCATTGTGTTCTATTTTAATAATTCAAAGTAAATATAAACATATGGAATCTTCTACAAGTATCATATAAAGTGTGATAAAAGCAGTAAAAAAAAAAAAAGTAATGACTTCTTGTTTGTGACCCACCATTTAGTAGCATTTACATTCATAACTCCATGGACCTTCAATAATGGAAACTCATGTAGCTTAGGAAGCATCACTATAAACAAAGCTGGTGGAAGTGATGGAATTCCAGCTAAACTATTTCAAATCCTAAAAGAGGATGCTGTGAAAGTGCTGCACTCAATATGCCAGCAAATTTGGAAAACTCAGCAGTGGCCACGGGACTGGAAAAGGTTAGGTCCCAGAGAAGGGCAATGACAAAAATGTCCAAACTATGGCACAATTGCACTCATTTCATATGCTAGCAAGGTAATGCTCAAAATCCTTCAAGCTAGGCTTCAGCAGTATGTGAACCAAAAACTTCCAGATGTTCAAACTGGATTTAGAAAAGGCAGAGGAACCAGAGATCAAATTGCCAACATCTGTTGGATCATAGAAAAACCAAGAGAATTCCAGAAAAACATCTGCTTCATTGACTACGCTAAAACCTTTGACTGTGTGACGAAAACACATGATGGTCTCACATACAAAATTATTAGAGAAGTCTGATTGTGTTAAACCTCAGTAGGTAAAACTCAGGTCCTGATCAACTGTTTTTCTTCTTGTTTGATGATAGTGTGGTTATCTGACTAATTTGGAGAAATTTAAGACTTTTAAGTCAAGAAAGACTTATGAGGTGATACTTTGTATCATGACATTTGACCTGAAGTTACAAATTATTCAACTGTTCTCCACAACTGGAGGAACATTATTATACTACTTTCATACTGCTCTTTGGACAAAGATTATTGTACTTTCAAGTACCTTTTTGAGGGGAATTTATAGAATAAATGGGCTGGAGGAACTTAGAAGACTAATTGGTGAAGAAAGAATTATTATGAATAAAACTTAGGAAAACTAAGTGAAAAATGTAACTTTGCTTTTGATGATAACTGGGATGAAATTGTCTTTAACATAATTAGACTAATGACCTTTTTAAGTGGACAGTTGTAAATATTAAAAATCAAAATATTTGATGAGTAGTTCTGTATTTTAGAATATTAACTCACATTGGAATTTACTTGATATATAAAAATATTTGATTATATTTTATGATGCTTATACCTATCTGTCACCAGTTTTAATTTCCTTTGAAAGACCCATAGATGTTTGGTAGAGCTATTAAAATCCTTTGATGGCAATATTTTTTTAGGTATACTGTTTTAGTCAATTATTAAGAACTTATTTTGCAACAAAAAATTTTAAAGGATGCAGTGGCAAAATAAATGTCAAAATGCTGTTAAAATTTCAGAAATAGTCTTCCCAGCCTATAATGAATCTTAAAAATCAGAACATCATACAAATATCAAGTGTCACATTGCAAAGACACTATGACTTTTATACCATTAAATGTACTTTTGACATTGCTGAATCCTTATAATTTTTTTTTAAAAAACTGAATGGTGTCCAGATTGGGGAGGGGGATCATATTGCTATATTGTAGCTAAAAAGTCCTGTATATGACTCAAAGTTACATTACACAGAAGATATTATTAAAGGAAAAAATATTACCTCCAGGCATAGAGCAATTTCCACAAGAAAATACATGAGATGCAATTATTCTCTAGTGCCAGACCTGAAAAGAACCGACAGCTAGACATTAGTGCTGTAATTGTAGTCCAGAATCTTTCAATGAAGAGGGTTGATTAAGTTGCTTTAAATTAGTGGTGTTCAAATAGTGAAATATCCTTTATTCATTTATTGCCACAGGGATCAGTGCACTTGGGAAAAGAAATTATCTGAAATCTAGATTAGGCATTCAGTGGCCAAATTAAATCTGTACCAAATTTAGCAAGCTAGCTGCCTGACTGATACTGCGCAAAGACCCCAAGAAATAAATCTGTTTTAGCCTTGTGATACCATTGTCTGAAAATTTTACTTGGTGCACTATGGATGGAATGTATTTACTATCAAGTTTGACTAAGATTAATTTGATAATATATTCTCCTCTTAGGTACTGAGATAACTGAAAAATTTTCTGAGACAGTCATTGAAACATTGTTTATACTTGAGAAGAGCCATTTATTTTTCTTGTAATATTCTACTTCAAATACTTTTTAAAATCTGATTTTATCCCATGTATATTGAGATATAATTGTTAGACAACAAAATCTAACTAAGTGTACAAATTAGGAACTTTGTCATTTATAGACAGTTTTGCAACTATTTCAAAATCAAGGGATAAATATTTTATAACTTCCAAGAATCTTTTTTCATACAGTTTTGGGGTCAATCCATTTCCCAAACTCTAGGAGGTGCTGCTCTGGTTTCCATCTCTATAAATTTGCATTTCCTTGAAATTTGAATGAATAGATCATACAAGATATATACTTTTGCATTTTACTCCTTTAATATAACACAATGTTTGTGATATTTGCCCAAGTTTTTGCACCTGTCAGCAAGGTATTCATTTTATTAATTAAAGATATATCATAATTTGGCATACCTTGACATGTCAATGTATAGCAAAAACCACTACAATATTGTAAAGTAATTAGCCCCCAACTAATAAAAATAAATGAAAAAACTTTTGGTTATCTATCAACCAGGTGATGGACATCAGGGTTGATTCTACTTTTTGTTTCAGTTCAGTTTCTCAGTCATGTCTGACTCTCTGTGACCCCATGAACCACAGCATGCCAGGCCTCCCTGTCCATCACCAACTCCAGGAGTTCACCCAAACCCATGTTGGTGATGCCATACAACCATCTCATCCTCTGTCCTCCCCTTCTCCTCCTGCCCTCAATCTTTCCCAGCATCAGGGTCTTTTCAAATGAGTCAGCTCTTTGCATCAATTGGCCAAAGTATTGGAGTTTCAGCTTCATCAGTCCTTCCAGTGAACACCCAGGACTGATCTCCTTTATGATGGACTGGTTGGATCTCCTTGCAGTCCAAGGGACTCTCAAGAGTTTTCTCCAACACCACAGTTCAAAACTATCAATTCTTTGGCACTCAGCTTTCTTTAGAGTCCAATTCTCACATCCATACATGACCACTGGAAAAACCATAGCCTTGACTAGATGGACGTTTGTTGACAAAGTAATGTCTCTGCTTTTTACTATGCTATCTAGTTTGGTCATAATTTCCTTCCAAGGAGTAAGTGGCTTTTAATTTCATGGCTGCAATCACCATCTGCAGTGATTTTGGAGCCCAAATTATTAAAGTCAGCCACTGTTTCCACTGTTTCCCCATCTATTTGCCATGAAGTGATGGGACCAGATGCCATGATCTTAGTTTTCTGGATGTTAAGCTTAAGTCAACTTTTTCACTCTGCTCTTTCACTTTCATCAAGAGGCTCTTTAGTTCTTATTCACTTCCTGCCATAAGGGTTATGAACAAAATGTTATGAGCAACACCTTTATTAACCTTTTCTTAACAATTGAAGTATAGTTAATTTGCAATATTGTTAATTTCAGGTATACAGCAAAGTGATTCATATCATTTTGCCTTATAGATTATTACATGATATTGCATATCGATCCCTATGCTATACAGTAGGTCCTTGTTGTTTATCTAGTTTATATATAGTAGGGCATACCTGATAAACCCAGATTCCTATTTTACCTCTTCTCCCACCAACCACTATCCCTTTTGGTAACCATAAGTTTGTTTTCTCTGAGTCTATTTCTGTTTTGTAAGTTGACTTATTTGTATCATATTTTTTAAACTTGACATACAAGTAATATCATATATTTGTCATTCTGTCTGATTTGCTTCACTTTGTATAATATCTAGGTCCATCAATGTGGCTGAAAATGATATTATTTCATTCTTCTTTAATTTTATTGTATAAATAAATATATACCACATCTTCTTTATGCATTTTTCTTTCCATAGATATTTAGGTTGCTTCCATGTCTTGGCTGTTATAAATACAACAATGAGATGCATGTATCTTTTCAAATTAGAGTTCTCTTCAGTTATATGCCCAGGAGTAGAATTGCAGGATAATATGGTAACTTTGTTTTTAGATTTTGAAGGAACCTCCATACAATTTTCCATATTGGCTGCATCAATTTACATTCCCACCAACAGTGTATAAATATTTCTCTTTCACCACACGTTTACAGTATTTATTATTTGTAGATTTTTTTGAGGGCTTCCTGGGTGGCTCAGGTGGTAAAGAATCTGCCTGAAATGCAGGAGACCCAGGTTTGGCCCCTGGGTCGGTAAGATCCCCTGGAGAAAGAAATGGAAACCCACTCCAGTATTCTTGCCTGGAGAATTCCATGGACAGAGGAGCCTGGCGGGCCACAATCCATGGGGTCACAAGGAGTCAGACATGATTGAGCGAGTAACACACAGACTTTTTGATGATGGCCATTATGATTGGTGTGAGGTGATATCTCCTTGTAGTTTTTATTTGCATTTCTCTAATAATTGGTGATATTGACCATCTTTTCTTGTGCCTATTGGCCATCTCTATGTCTTCTTTGGAGAAATGTATATTTAAATCTTCTGTATAATTTCTGATTAGTTTGATTATTGTTATTAAGCTGTTTGTGTATTTTGGAAATTAATCTCTTGTTTGTAGCACCATTTGCAAATATTTTCTGCTAGTGCATGGATTGTCTTTTCATGTTGTTTATGGTTCCCTTTTATGTGCAAAAGTTTTTAAGTTTAGTTACTTCTCAATTGTTTATTTTTATTTCCATTATTCTGGAAGATAGATCCAAAGACGTATTGCTGCTATTTATGTTGGAGTGTTCTGCCTATGTTTTCCTCTAAGAGTTTTATAGTATCCAGTCTTACATCCAGGGTTATAATATATTGTGATTTTATCTTTTTATTTAGTGTTAGAGAATTTTCTCATTTCATTCTTTTACATGTAACTGTCCAGTTTTCCCAGCACCACTTATTGAAGAAACTGTCTCTTCTCCATTATATATTCTTTTCTCTTTTATGTAGATTAACTGACCATAATGGTGTGAATTTATTTCTTTGCTTTCTATTCTGTTCCATTGATCTACATGTCTGTTTTTGTGCCAGTATCATAGTGTTTTGTTTACTATAGTTTTGTAGTAGTCTGAGACAGGCTTGATTCCTCAAGTCCCATTCTTAAGATTGCTTTGACTTTTTAGGGTGTTATATGTTTTCATGCAATTTTTTATTGTAGTTGTTCTAGTTCTGTGAAAAATACCATTAGTGATTTCATAGAGATTGCATTGAATCTGTAGATTGCCTTGGATAGTGTGTTCCTTTTAATGCTATTGATTCTTCTAATTCAAAAACCATATTATATCTTTCCATCTGTTTGTGTCATCTTCAGTTTCTTCATCTGTATCTGATGGTTTTTGGAGTATAGAGCTTTTAACTCCTTTTAGGAGTTTATTATAAGTGTTTTATTATTTTTGATGAAATTGTATGAATAACACCATTTTTAAAAAATTTCTCATGGCTAAGTAGCCATGATTGGGTTTGCTGTATAACCTGTTCTTTAAAATGATTATAGCATTTTTTATTCCCATCAGCAATGTATGAGAACTCCAGTTGTACCATATACTCATTGACATATGGTATTTCAGTCTTCTTAATTTCAGCCATTCTAATATGAATGTCATGGTATCTCACTGTGCTTTAAATTCCCACTTTCTTAATCACTAATGATCTTGCAACTTAATGTGCTTACTGACCACTTATATATTTAAGAAGTGTCAGGTCAGTTTTTCCCGTTTTTAAGTTATTTTCATTTTCATTTTTATTGAAATTGAAAAAACCTTTGTAAATGCTGTATACAAACCCTTCCTCTGTTATATGAATTCCAAATATTTTCCCCACCTGTTACTTATATTTTCATTTGGTTATTTGTGTCTTTGGAGGAGGAAAAGAGTTGTTAATTTTGATGAAGTAGTTTATATAACTTTATTTTATAACCATGCTTTTGTACTTTCTTTAATTAATCTTTGCCTATTGCAAGATAAATATTTTCCCTGTTTTCTTATAGATGTATTATAATTTAGACTTTTACATTTAGGTCTATATTGTATGATATAACTAAAATAAAGCATTAGTTTTAGAAAAGAAAATTTAGATATCCAGTTGTTGCAGTACATTTTGTTGAAAAAAAAGCAACCAAAAAAAACCCTCTATTTAGGCAATTGAATTATGCTGGCAATTTCATACATTGGCCAAATAAGTTTTGGTTTATTTCTGAATTCTTTTCATCTTATTGATTATACATGGCTATTCTTGTGTCAATGCTGCTGTCTTATATTTTAATTAAAAATTAGTCTAAAGTCTTTCAAATTGTCTAGTCTTTGAACTTCAATTTATTTTTTGATATTATAACTCTTTTGCTTTTCATATAAATTTTATAAAAACCTTCTATAGTTCTTCAACATGTCAGCTAGGATTATAATGAAACTTCTTTAAATCTATAGATAAAACTTAGAAATATTGAATCTTCTAATCCATTAAAACAGGATATATGTCCATTAATTTACTTATATGTTAACTTCCATCAACAATGTTTTGTCACTTAACAATATAGAGGTTTTACATATATTCTGTTGTTATATGCTACTGTGTGTTCAGTCATGTCCAGCTCTTTGAGACCCCATTGACTGTAGCCCACTAGGCTCTTCTGTCATGGGTGAAATTTTCCTGGCAAGAATACTGGAGTGGGTTGCCATTTCCTTCTCCAGGGAATTTCCCCAACCCAGAGATCAAACCTGAGTCTTTAGCATGTCCTGCATTGGCAAGCAGATTCTTTACCACTGCAGCACCTGGGCATACCTATATCTTCTATAAATTTACCTATGAAAATAGCCATTAACTTGTTTCAGAATTTTAAAGTGTTTTGTAACTATTGTTATAGAATAAATTTGAACTGACCTGAACTAATTAGGTGAAAAATCTGTCAGAAAGTGATGTGAGAATATTTAGGGTTATTATTTATGGCATATAGTAAGACTATTTTTTATTACACAAATCTTAATTAGTCTCATTACTTACAAAAAATGAGTCTAGAAGTGAAAACACAAAAATTGATGTTAACTCTCACCTGGAATCTAAAAGTTATGATTAAAATATCAATCAGGAAACATTTCAAGAAAAGAGAAAGTTCCATTCTGTTACTATAGGCATGCAAGTATTCTGAAAAGGAACTTAGAACTATCTAAATTTTATTATCCAGTTAATTTTATTTTATCCATCTTCTTTTATTAATTTATTCCCTGTAATTTCCTATCAATAGCAGTTAAGTGTATAAAGATGTATAATGTGGAAATGGCTATATAGTCTGTATAATAATCACAGTAAAATAATACAGGATAAATGGTTTAAATAGTATATGGTAAGTTAACTGTAGCACACCTTCTGGCTGGTTAGTTAGCATTACAAGTGCTTCAAATACTGTTATTGTTATATCTTGTAAATAGCTTTTATTTCATCATTATACATGTAAAAAGTGTTTTCCATTGATGATTAAGTTTTGTGGAATTGATTAAAAAAAAAAAGTAATGATGCTGCCTTCACATGAATGAAACAATATCTAGCCAATCCAGTAGTCAAACATATTTTAATGTGTAGTCAACATTATTAAATAATCAAGTCCCCTATTTTACAGTGTCCTGGGGGCTTCCCTGGTAGCTTAGTTTGTAATAAATCTGCCTGCAATGCAGGAGACCTTGGTTTGAACCCTGGGTTGGGAAGATGCTCTGAAGAAGGGAATGGCTACCTACTCCAGTATTCTTGCCTGGAGAATTCCATGGACAGAGGAGCCTGGCAGGACCCAGTCCATGGGGTCACCAAGAGTTGGATAAGACTGACTAACACTTTCACTTTCACCTTCTGTCCTGAGCCATAAAGAATATAATCTGATCCTGCTTTCAGGATATTATTGTGTCTATTTCAGAGTGACCTTTGCAAGATTTATTTTAGAGTACCAAAGATTAGATAATGATTTCATAGAGTTTACTGCAATGAATGCATATTATGTGATTGCCAAAAATGAAAATGTATCTTTATTTTAAAAAATCAAACCAAGCAAAAGATGCAAAGTGAAACAACAGAATATTAAGATTTTCATAAATTAATAGTAAGATACATCATTTTCATTATAAAATTACCTGAGTTTTTTTCCTCTGAATGCAAAATAATATCAAATTAAAAGCTAAAAGTGTTTGTGCCAGTTTCTATTTCTACATGGAATGAGTTTAGAAATCACCAAGGCAATTCAAAACAAGTGAAAAATTAAACAGTGGGGAAAAAAGCAACTCTTCTTGAATCTATAAGAAAGAGGAGAGACCAGGGTAAACTGCTTCCCCAAGATTTGAGACACAGAAGAATAGAGGGGTCAGTGCTCACCTGAATAAAAAAATCATAAACAGAAAACCCTATGGGAACCAGTGTTGGGATAGGAAACCATGAATTGTAATTTACTATTAGTAGTTACTGGAAATTCAGTGTAAACTTCAGAAAGACTCAGTCATTGGGAGGCTCACACAGTATTGTGGAACAGCTCCAGGGGATCTACTAGGTTTCCACTGTAAATATCAGAAAAATCCCCTCCAGCTTCTGACAGGGAGAACAAAGGGAGCCCTTTCACAATATGCCAAAGAACTCTGTTCTTAACAAGGACTGCCCTCAAGGGAAACTAGTTAGCCACAGACTATCTTGCTAGGATATTATAGGAGCCAAAGTGATTTGGAAAAGGGAAATACCCAACTCCACTCACTTTAATTATACTACCTGATCTGTTGGGAAAGGAAGAAAAAACTTAAAAAATATTGTAATGCTCACAATTCAGAGGTATAAACTCACTAAAAGATAAAATATAAATCTAGACACAAGTAAAAATGGATCACGGATCTAACTGTAAAATGCAAGACTATTAAACTCCTAGAAAACAATAAGAGGAAAAACCTTGACAACTTTGGGAATAGCAATGACATTTTTAAATACAATACCAAAAGCAAGGTCCATAAAATAAATGAAAAGGTGGATTTCACCTTTCTAAATTATTTCTAAAATTAAAAACGTTATGCTCTAAATAAGACAATCCATAGACTAGGAGAAAATGTTGAAAGAGACACATCTGCTAAAGAACTGTTAACTCAGAATATACAGAAATCCTTATCTCAACAATAAAGGTGTACAATGTGATTAAAAAAAGGGCCCAAAACCTTAACAGATACCTCACTGAAGAGGATATACAAATGGCACATAAGCCTAAGAAAAGATGCTCTGCATTATATGTCATCAGAGAAAGGCAATGAACCCAGCAATGGGATACTACTATATACCTCTTAGAATGGTTCAAATCTAGAACACTGACGATGTTACATACTGCTAAGATGTAGAGCACAGAAAATCTTACACATTTCTGGCATGGAAGCAAAATGGTGTAGCAACTTCAGAAGACAGTTTTCTGATTCCTTACAAAACCAAACATAATTTTATCTTAGAATCTGACAATGATCTTCTTGGTTATTACCCAAAGGCATCAAAAAACTTATGTTCACACAGAAGCCTGTACATGGATATGTATATCATCTTTATTCATAATTGATAAAAGTTGGAATAAAGTAGGTAAATGAATAAATAAATAATGGCACATTCAAACAACAGAATATCATTTACTAAATATAAATGAGAAATCAAATTACAAGAAGACATATAGGAAACATATCTATATTGCTTAGTGAAAGGAGTTAGTCTGCAAAGACTACACACTTTATTATTCCAATTATGACATTCTGGAAAAGGCAAAACTGTGGAGACAGTTAAAAAAAAAAAAATGGTTGTCGGGGCCTGGGGGTAAGGAATGAATAGACAGAACCAGAGGATGTTTAGAGCAGTAAACATACAACGTAGGACACCATAATGATAGTTACATGTCATAGATTTATTCAAACCCATAGAAACATCGTATGTACAACAACAACCAAAAAATGAACCATAAATGTAAACTATGGACTTCAGGTGACTTTGTTATGTCAATATAGACTATTGATTGTAATAGATGCACTACCCCCTGACGGTTTTGTTGAGGATAGAGGAGGCTATGTTTGTGTGGGACAGGGAATATATGGGAAATCACTAGATATACATTTCTACTTAAAATATTTTTTAGAAAACAGTGCAATTAAACAAACTGCATTAAATCTTAATTACCACTGATTTAATGATGGCCATGGTTGACAATTTGCCTCCTAAATCACTGAACTTTTAGAAACACTAAGTTGTGGAAATACTTCATATGTTACATTTTTTGTCATTTAGTTTGAATAGTTGTATTGCATTAGAAGTTGACAAGGAACTTAAAATGGTCAAGTTAAATTTCTCTAGTTTGCTTTCACAATGAAGCATTTCTATTCCACACATTCCTTCATTACGTATTTCTGGGGAGTTGGGGGTATGTGGTTCTTGAGAGGAAGATAAATATTAAAAAATGTATTATTTAAACAACACAAAAAATAACACTAGTTTTGAAGACCTTAGAATCCTACTCTATCATGGAAATGACATTTTCCACAATTTATTGCTTTTCTGAGGCCAAGTCTGTTTCTTTCCATCCAGGAAGAAATTGGTCTCATAGGTTTTTCATAAAACAAAGTTGAAATGTTACTCAGATGCTTTCTTGTCAACTCCCACAATGTTCACATGCAGTCCTTAGGTATGCAAGTTTGTCTAAGATTTATAAGGGCAAAGGAGAAGAAATTTTACTCCCACATCTTCCTACTCCCTAGCTGTTTCATACATTTAAAGGGCTTGCAACCTCTAGTGACAGCGCTGTGCCTATTTCCCACAAGAGCATGGTCACTCTGCGGGTATTTGGAAGGTCTAAAATTAGCCACTGATCTTCATATGTGCTGTAGCAGAAACATGAATTCAACTTGCTTCTTCCTTATTCTTTCTGGAAAGGCTTATAAAGGTTAAACATACCTGAAACTGACTAGTCAATAGAGAAAGATATGATTTATCCATAAGAAAACAAGTCTGCATTTCTTCTGGTAGACTGGCCATGGCTATATTCTTCAATCTATTGCCTTTATTCTCATACCCTTTATTTATCTCTGATCTGCACTCAAAGGGCATTTGAAAATATATGGACATTTTTGATAGTCCTGGAAATTAAGAAGAATTATTGTGTTTAATAACAATACACAAATATTTGGTTCACTGAAATGTCAATAGTCATCCTAATGAGAAATGTTACTGAAATGGATTATTAGGGGTTTGAATTTTAGGAGTTTGTGTTTTTTCAGAGAACACAGGTACAATTGATGACCATATTATAGAAAATGAATTTCAAAAAATTTTCATTTTCTTATCTTCCATAAAGTTTCTATGTATAAATGCCATACAATGCCATAATTAACCTTCATGTAATTTACTACAGCGCACTGAAAAAGTTAAGGAAAAATGAAATAATGTAAGTTCTTCTCAATTTTGTTGAGATATAATTGACATATAACACTTTATAGAGTTAAGGTATACAGCATAATGACAATAAATATGTTATAAAATTATTACAGCAGTGTTTAGTTAATATGCATCTATTCATATAGTTAAAAATTCTTTTCCTTGTGATGAGAATTTTAGGATTTAAATTCTCAGCACATTTCAAATATACCATTCATAAATATTAGCCATAGTCATGACATAAATTATATCCATTATATCCTCTGTATTTATTTGTCTTAGAGCTGATAACTTTGTACTGTTTAACTGCTTTCCTTCAGTTCTACCAACCTCCATCCTCTTATCTCTGGTAACCATAATATATTTTTTTCTATGATTTGTTTTTTTTTTTTTTTAGTTTACACATATAAATGAGATTATATAGTATGTCTTTCTTTGTATGACTTACTTTACTGAGGAAAATGACTTTTTTATTCCCTTTGAATGTGTTCCCAGAAGTGGAATCACTAGATCACGTGGTAATTCTTCTAATGTTTTGAGAAGCTTCTTCATTACTTTCCTTAGTGGATGTACCAATTAAAAGTCCTATCCACAGTGCACAAGCTTTCCCTTTTCTCCATGTCCTAGCCAGCATATCTTATCTCTTGACATTTTAATGGTGACTATTCCAACAGGCATGAGGAGATATCTTATGGTTTTGATTATCTTTTCCCTCATGATTAATGATGGATATCTTTTCATGTATCTGCTAGTCATTTGTGTATCTTTCTTGCAAAATTATCTATTCAGCTCTTTTGCTCATTTTTAAATTGGATTATTTGTTTTTATTGCTATTGTATTTTATGTATTTTCTGTATTAATCACTTATCAGATATATGCCTTCAAAATATTTTTCCCATTTTGTGGGTTGCATTTTTACTGTGTTGGTCATTTTTTTTTTTTCTTTCAGTTTTTAGTTTGATACAGTATCATTTGCTTTGTTTTTATTTTGTTGATTTTGCCTTAAGTTTATATCCAAAAAAATCATTGCCAAGGCCCATGTCAAGTAGTAGTTTTTCTGTTTTCTTCCAATGGTTTTTATGGTTTCTTGTCTTACATCTAAGTCTTTAATTTATTTCAAGCTAATGTTTGTGGATGGTGATGATAGTGATCTTGTTTCATTCTTTTACATGTAAATATCCAATATTCCCAGAACCATGTATATTTCCTTCATTGATTATTCTTAGCTCCCTTGTCAAAAAATTAGTTGACTGTATGTGTTTGGGTTTATTTCTAGGCTTTCAATCTGTTCCACTGGATTATTTGTTTGTTTTTATGCCAATATTGCATTGTTATTACTATAGCTTGATATAATTATTATATAGATTTAAATCAGAAAGTATGATGTTTGATTTGCCCTTTTCTCTCAGGATGTCTTCATCTATTCAAGGCCTTTTGTGATTGCATATAAATTTAGAATTTTTTGTACTTCTCTACAAAATGTCATTGCTGTCTTGAGAGGGATTGTATTGAATCTATAGATGACTTTGGTCGCACTGACATTAAACCAATATTAATTTTTCCATTCCATGTACACTGTGTATATTTTGATTTTTCTATTTTCTTGTGTATACCTTGATTTTTTTCATCAATTTCTGATAGTTTTCAGAGTAAAGATATTTAGCCTTCTTGGTTAAATTTATTCATTTTTTTGGTTATAATATTGTCATTTTTAATATATTCTTAATTGCAAGTGGCATAAATTTTTTCTTTTTTAATAATTCATTGTTAGTATATAGAAGCACTACTGCTTTTTATATGTTAATTTTGTGTCATAACTTTACTGAATTTGTTGATTGGATTAACAGTATTTTGGTGGAGTCTTTAGCATTTTCTATATATAATATAACATCATATCCAAACAGTATTTTACTTCTTTTAAAAGTTTGATGGCTTTTTTAAAGTTTTCTTTTTTTCTAAGTTTAAAAATGTTTTGCCTCACTGCTCGAGCTAGAACCTCCACTAAGCAGGGAGAGTGAGCCCCACTGTCCTGCTCCTGATCTTAGAGGAAACTTCCAACCTTTCACCACTGAGTATGATGTTAACTAGCTATGGGCTTATTATATATGACCTTTATTCTGTAGATATACATTCCTTCTATACCTTAATGTATTAATAGTTTTTATCATGTACAGATGTTTAATTTTGTCAGATGCATTTTCTGCATCTGTTGATCTCATGATATGACTTTTTCTTTCATATTATTAATGTGATGTATTGCATTGATTGATTTGTATATGTTGAATGATCCTTGCATCACAGGAATAAATCCCACTTATTGTTAATGATCTCTCTAATGCCTTGCTAAATTTGGTTTGCTAGTATATAAAAAAAAATTGTTGCATCCATTCTACATTCATCAAGGACATCAAACAGTAGTTTTCTTTTCTGGTATTATTCTTTCTGACTTTGGCATCAGGGTAATGCTGGCTTAGTAAAATGAATTTGGGAATGTTCCTTTCTCTTCAGTTTTTTCTTTTCTTTTGGGAAAAAAAAAAGTAATATTAGTCTTATTTCTCCTTTAAAAGTTTCACTCATAAAATTCACCAGTGAAGCCATCTGGTCTGGGCTTTTCTTTATTGGGAGATTTTTGATTACTGATTCAATGTACATATTAGTAATAAGTCTTTTTAAATTTTCTGTTTCTTATTGGTTTAGTCTTACTAGATTATGTTTCTAAGATTTTTTTTTTCATTTCTTCTAGGTTGTCAAGTTTATTAGCACTTCATTGTTCTTAGCAGTCTCCTATGAATCTTTGTATTTCTGTGGTATGAGTAAAAAATGTGTTTTTTAATTTTTATAATTTGTGGAATGAGATCCTGTCCTTTATTCTTGGTTAGGCTAGGTAACAGTTTGTCAATTTTATCTTCTTAAAGAACCAATTATGTTTGATTACTATTTTTATTGTTTCCTATTCTCTATTTTACATAATCTGCTCAAATCTTTATTTCCTTTCTTCTGCTAGCTTTGGGTTAGGTTTATTATTCTTTTTCTAGATTTTTAAGGCATAGAGTTAGGGGTTTATTTGATAAATTTTGTTGTTTCTTAATGTATGGCTTCTAGCTTAAAACTGTTTTTGCTACATCTCATAAATTTTGGTATGTTGTGTTTACATTTATGTTCACACTTTTTATTTCCCCTTTAATTTCTTCTTTGATCTATTGACTTTTCAGGAAGGTCTTAATTTCTGTATTTTCCTGCATTTTTCATTTCATTTCTGCTATTGATTTCTAGTTTCATTCAGTTTTGTTCAGAAAATATACAAAGATATTTGGTATGGTTTCAGTTTTCTTAAAGTTGTTAGGTCCTGTTTTGTGGCCTAACATATCACCTGTCCTAGAAAATGGTCTCTATATGATTGATAGGATTTATATTCTGCTATTGACAGAATGTTAGAAATGTGTCTATAGATCCATTTGGTCTATAGTGTTTTTCAAATCTGTTTCCTTATTGATTTTCTCTGTCTGGGAATAACTTTTATTGAGAATGGAATATTTAACCCCCAGCTATTATTTAATTACTGTTATTTTCTCCTTTAGCTGTATTATTATTTTCTTTATGTATTTAGGTGCTCTGATGTGAGGCACATAAATATTTGGAAAAGCGGAGTTTATAATCTTAAGATGCTTTATATAAGCCTCATGGTAACCACAAGGAAAAACCTTATTATTATGACATCCAATTCTAAGCTTATAACTTCAGTAAAATTTGTTAATTTTACACCTTTCATGTCTCCTTCCCCTTACATTTTAGGTTATTATGTTACAGTTTTCATATTTTTATATTGGATAACTAATAACAGATTTTCATAGTTATTGTTACTTTTGCAATGTTTGTTTTTTTTAACTTTAAACTGGAGTTGTAAGTGAATTATTCATCACTATTACCTTATTATAGAATCTAACTGACTATATACTTATTACCAGGAAGTCTTGCAATTCTTATATATTTTTACCTTTTTGGTTTGTTGTTTTTATTTTTTGCTTTGTTGTGGCACACAGGCTTCTTCTAGTTGCTGCAAGTGGGCTTTTCTGGTTGTGGTGCTTGGTCTTCTCTAGTTGTGGCACATAAACTTAGTTGTCCCATGGTATCAGGGATCTTAGTTCCTCAACAAGGGATCAAATCTGTGTCCTCTGCATTGGAAGGTGGATTCTTAACCACTGTACAAACAGGGAAGTCCCTTTTCTATCATGTTGATTAGTGTTCTTTTTTAAATGTGCTCAAAGAACTCTATCATTTCTTCTAAAGGAAGTCTAGTGGTGAAGAACTTCTCAACTTTTGTTCAAGAAAGTATAAATCCTTCTTTCATTTCTGAAAGACAGTTTTGCTATGTATAGAATGCTCACTTGGAACTCTTTTAATATTTAATATATTGTGACTTTCTCCACTGGAATATTTTCTGTTGAGCCATCCACCAATAGGCTTATGGGAGTTCTCTTCCATATAATTTCTCTCTTTCCTCTTGGTGTTTTAAAAATTGTTTTTTTGTCTTTGCCTTTTGACAACTATTATGTATCTTGGTGTACCCCTATTTAGGATCAACTTATTTAGTGTCTTTAGGCCTCATAGATCTGAATGTATATTTTTGTCCCTACATTTGGTAACTTTTCAGCCAGTATTACCTTAAATAAACTTTTCATACCTTTCTCTTTCTTTTTCTCTTTCTGAATTCCTATAACATGAACAATCTTTCTTTTAATTGTGTCCTAACTAATTATAGGCTTTCTTCACTTTTTTCTTCTTTTTGTTTTTTTCTCCACTGACTGGGTGATTTCAAATGTCCTATGTCTTAATTCCAAATGTTTTTTTGGGGCCACTGATTCTTCTGCATGGTCAAATATGCTTTTGAAGTTCTCTATTGAATTCTTTAGTTCATTGTATTTTTCAGTTCTAGAATTTCTGTTCATTTTTTTTTTTTTTTTTCTGAATGATTTTACTCTTTGTTGAACTCATTTTGTTCATGTATTGTTTTCCTAATTTTGTTAAATATTTGTCTGTACATTTTTACAATTCACTGAATTTCTCTAAAAGGATTGTTCTGAGCTCTTTGACATTTCATAGATATTCTTTACTTTTTGTTAGTTGCTCAATCTGTCTGATTCTTTGCAACCCCATGGACTGTAGCCTGCCAGGCTCCACTGTCCATGGAATTCTCCAGGCTAGAATTCTGTAGTGGGTTGCCATTCCCTTCTCCAGGGGATCTTCTCCACCTAGAGATCAAACCCCAGCCTCCTGAATTGCAGGTGGATTCTTTAATCTGAGCCACCAGGGATATCCTTTAGTGTCAGTTATGGTGTTATATTTTCATGATTTTTCATATTTCTTTCTTTCATACCCTTCCACTGGTATCTCAGCATTTGGATATGCAGTTTCCTCTTCATTAGACTTTAGACATTTGCTTTGATAGAGACAGTTCTCTACCAGTCAGTTCAGTTTGTGTTTCTAGATATATGCTGGTAATGTCCTTGGACAAGTGAAGTCCATTATCAGGGTGTATTTGGTGGTGAGGCAGATGCCTAAGCCCTGATATTTAGGGGTGCCACTGACTGGGGACTATTGGATGGGGCTTCTGGCTTGGTTCCCTGTCCAAGTAAGACTGTAAAATGGACTCCACAGTTGCCTGGATATTCTGGTCATTCTTTCTGGCTAATTAGGTCTAGATATTAGCAGCCATAGATGGGATGATGGATTATCTTCCCATAGCCCAGGGCAGGTACAGCTCATGGTTTGGGGTCCTCAATCAGGCAAGAATGTTCACAAAATTCCCTGGCAAGGTGAGGCCACAAGTTTTGCTTTGCAGGTAGGAAAAGCCATGAACTGTGCTCTGCTTACTTGCCATAGTAAGTTGGGTTATTGGATGGGCTATGCACCTTCTTAGGTTCCCTAATTAGGTGGGCAAAGGGCTGTATTCAGTAATAAACAAGTCTATGAATTAGTTTCCCTGCCCACTGGGCACCATTTTAGAAGCAGATCCAAGGCCAGTAAGGCTCTCTGTGGCCTTTACTCAAGTTAACCCATGCCCCGTGTTCCTTGACTGAACAGAACTACTGGCTTTCAGAGAAGACTGTTTCTCCTGTCTGGGAAGGATTTTGTGGATGGTTAGCTCTTCCTGCTCATCCCTCTGTTGGAGCTTTCTGGGCTATGCAATCTCCAGGCATTCCTACCATCCCCTCTGGCCAAATGGGACAGGTTCTATGCACACAAGTCAGCAGGGCTATGATTCAGCTCCCCTATCTGGGTATGACTGGAATGCCCAATCCAAATATCTCCTAAATTTCTCCCAGAAGGCCTTATGGTCTGTAGAGGCTGAGAACTTCTTTCAGCAGTGTGTGGAGCCATAAATCAACTTCCCTTCCCAGACATTATGTGGGAACCTTCCATGCCCAGTACTGGTTTGCTCTGGAGATGATCAACTCTGCTTACCCTTCTGTGAGCTTGAACGTTGCTGGGCTATGCAGTTTCCAGGTGTTCTTGCCAACCCTTCTGGTCAGATGGGGTCAAGAACCAAGTTTATTATTGAATAGAATTGTGACTCAGCTCCCCTGTCTGGGCTGTAGGGATAGACAGGGCTCCAGCATCAGTGTATCTTGCTTGTGGATCTAAATCAGGCAAGCCTGCAGTATGCCAACTTCCCTGTTCTATTTAACTTGGTTCTGCAGATGATTAAAGCCTCTAGTTAGAATTACTATTTGTGCTCTGATGGTGGGAACTTGGACTGCTAATATCTGATTGAGGGCTGTTGTAAGTCCCTCTCTCCTCCCATCACAACCAGATTCTCAGTTGTCAAAGTTCACGGACTCCCTGCAGTACTCATGGGGCAAAATCAGAGTATGGAACCACACAAAGTGACCCAGTGCTGGGGCTCTGGATGGCTGCTATAGCCTCTCTTTCCCAAATAGAGGAACCATAAACTCAGAGAACACCTCTCTGCATGATTCTTTGTCATCGAAGGAGAGGGGTAATGTGGTCAGTGTTGCAGTCTGTTGTTCTTTGTGGTATAGGGAAAGTTTCACCCTCATCCCCATGTTCTAAGATTCTCTTAGTGTTGTCTTGTCATGTCCATATGTTTTGCTTATGACAGATCAAATCAGTAATGACCTATGTTATCATCTTGGTGACATCCTCTGTGTAGTAGTTAAATAAATCTCAATACTTAGAACATACCTAAAAAGACAATATTAAACAAATACCTTGACCTATTAATATATACATATTTGTATGTCTGTGTTTATGAGTATGTGTGTATATAGTATATATTTATATGTATACCTGCCTATATATGATAACTTATAGGAATATTAAAGTATATTAACCCCAATGTCATAAACTTATCTTTAAAAATGTTTTCTCAAGGACACTACTACTGTGAAAACTTTTTAATAAAAGTAATTTGCTAAAAGTAGATTTTGTCAAAATATTTCACAAGAGTATACAGAGAGTGGAAAAGCACAAACTATAAAAACATGATTTTTTGGCTTCCTAAAATGGTTGCCATTTCCTTCTCCAAGGAATCTTTCTGTGGAATCAAACCTGTATCTCCTAGCTGGGAAGGCAGATTCTTTACCACTGAGCCACCTGGGAAGTCCAGAGCATTGTCATACATTGCTTTTTGCAATACAAATAGGCTAAGAATTTTCCAAATCTTCATTTCAGGTTTCTTTTGCTTAACAATTCTTTCAAGTTGCCTCTCTTATCTTGTATTTCATTATAAGCAGTAAGGAGAAATCAGGTCATGCTTTCAACATATTGTTTAGAAATATCTTCTCATAAATATTCAAGATGGACATTCACAAGCCTTCCTCAAAATACTAGAACACAATTCATCCAAGCTCTTTGGCACTTTAAAACAGGGATTATCTTTTCTCTAGTTTCTAATAATGTGTTCCTCATTTCTGTCTGAGACCAGAAGCTCCTTTAATATTCCTATTTCTATCAACATTCAGCTCATTATGACATATGTATTCTCTTAGATGATACTTTCTCTACAATTCTCATCTTTTCTTTCTACACTCTCACTGTATATGTAATTCTCTAAGATGATGCTTTTTATACAATTCCCATGTTTTCTTTCTAAACTCTCACCAGACTTATCTTTACTGTCCTTAGTTTTACAATCTGAACTTTCCTAGTAAGTGCCTCAAAGCTCTTCCAGCCTCTACTCACTCAGTTCCAAAGTGTCTTCTACATGTGGGGATATTTGTTACAGCATCACTGTAGTGCATGGTACCAAAAGTATGTCTTTGCCATCTTAAGTTTTATAGCAAAATACCAGAGACTGGTTGTCTTAAACAACAGAAATTTAGAATCTCACAGTTCTGAAGGCTAAAAGTGCAAGTCAAGGTCCAGAAAGGCTGGTGTCTATGGAGTTCTTCTCATTCTGCGGTGTCTTCTAGCTCTATCATCCCATGTCATTTACTCTGTGGACAAGCACAGAGGTGCTCAGGGGTGGGAGGATAAGAGGTGGGAT
Organism: Odocoileus virginianus; assembly: GCF_023699985.2. NCBI lineage: Eukaryota > Metazoa > Chordata > Mammalia > Artiodactyla > Cervidae > Odocoileus > Odocoileus virginianus. The sequence continues at coordinate 23,630,592 of NC_069698.1, forward strand.
GAGAGAGGGGGTAGAGGCAGAGAGGGGGTGGGAGAAAGTGTGTGCATAATCGCCCCTCGGGTATCTCTTCTAATAAAAACCCAGCTCTATCTAATTAGAGACCCACCATTACAACCTCATCTCACCTTAATCACCTCATTAAAGACTCTATTTCCAAATAGAATCACATTAGGGTTAGAACTTTCAGTGTATGAATTTTGGCAAGAAAATAATTATTTGGTCCATAGCAATCAGACCATTTATTAAAATAACATTTGGCATATAGTTATTGCAGACACTGAATGTGTCATATGAATAAAAACAGTGGCATTCTGTTAGTAGAAGAGAAGCATGAATCAGAAATAATTATCACTGGAAAATTACCAGTTGCCTTATCTATAAATTACTTTGAAAATTGACAAAAATTGAGAAAAAATAATTGTATTAATTTGCTCATGGCTGCTGTAACAAAGTGCTACAGATTGAGTGGCTTCAATAGAAATTTATTTTTTTACAGTTCTGGAAGCTAGAAATACAAAATCAAGGTGCTGGCAGGTTTGGGTTCTTTTGAGGCCACTTTTTTTGGCTTGGTGATGTATGTACTTTTGCTGTGTCCTCTGTGCCTGCAAATCCCTGGTGTCTCTCTAGAGTTTCAGTTTCCTTTTCTTATAAAGATACCAGTCACATTTTATTAAATTTCATCCATATAACCCCATTTAATATTAATTATTCATTTAGAGGCCTTATATCTAAATATTGTCACATTATGAAGAACCAAGGGTTAGTGCTTCTACATATGAATTTCGTGTAGGAAGTCCAGTCCATAAAAATCTGTCATTATATTTTACTGTACTGTGTAGAAAAGAAATGGTACAGATTTTGAGAAAACTATACATCTGCCTTTTTTAAAACTGTGTATAGATTTTTATGCAAAAGCTAGTCTTGAAAAATTTTCTGTCACAGTTTTATGTGCACTTAAAAATCTTTCAGCAAAGGAAGATAAGTTCATAAATAATTTCTCACATTTGAGGTAAATTAACCATTAATAAAAATGTTAGTGATAAAGAACCTTTTTGCCAATGCAGGAGGCATAAGAGATGCAGGTTCAGTCCCTGAGTTGGGAAGATCCATGAAGCAAGAAATGGCAACCCACTCCAGTATTCTTGCCTGGAGAATTCCATGAACAGAGGAGCCTTGTGGGCTACAGTCCATGGGGTTGCAAAGAGCTGGACAAGACTGAAGCTACTTAGCATGCATGCATGCAAAAATCTTTTAGCAAAGGAAGATAAGTTTATAAATTCTCACTTTTGAGATAAATTAACCTCAAAAGGTAAATTAAAAATGTTAATCATTGAAGAAAGGGGTGTTGGCATGAACAGCTAGAACAAAAATTAGATAAGAACAAAGCATTTTCCAACCTGTATGGGGAAATTGAAGAGATGCCATTATAATTGCTCTGAATTTCAGAGATAAAAAGCAGATAAAACAGCTGAAGATTTACTGATCAGTACATCTATTCAGATACCACCTTAGGTTATAGTCATGTATTTAAAAACTCAATATTAATCTTAAATTAGCTTTTGCTAATTTAGTGAATAACTAATCAGGAGCAAGCCTCTGTTTCAAATATCAACACCTTTAATGGTAAAAGACACTGATAGTTTAAAATTTATTGATTCTAAGGGTCTATAGCTGTGCCTGGCAAAATGCACTTGATAAATATTATTTGAATTAATGAAGCAATGGGAGTATTTATGCAGAGAAATATTCTTATGGTAAAAGGCTTCCCAAGAGCAAACTGCATCCTAAGTTTTAGGTCCCACTTTTTTGTATTAATAGCTGGAAAGTGTGCAATACAAATAAACATGAAAAATAAGTAATATAAGAAATATATTAAAAGGTGAGATGTGTGGGGTAAGAGAGATAAGGAATGATCAATGGGGAAGGGAGGAGGAAGCAGAGTATAGTATAAAATTTTCTTGTAAGAGGTGGCCACCCTAAGAAGATGGCTGAGCAAGGACTTGAATCAGTTCAGTTCAGTTCAGTTGCTCAGTCATGCCCAACTCTTTGCGATCCCATGGACTGCAGCATGCCAGGCTTCCTTGTCCATCACCAAATCCTGGTGCTTACTCAAACTCATGTCCATCGAGTCGGTGATGCCATCTAACCATCTCATCCTCCATCGTCCCCTTCTCCTCCTGCCTTCAATCTTTCTTAGCATCAGGGTCTTTTCCAATGAGTTAGTTATTTATATCAGGTGGCCAAAGTATTGGAGTTTCAGCTTCACTATCAGTCCTTCCAATAAATATTCAGGACTGATTTCCTCTAGGATTGACTGGTTGGATTTCCTTGCAATCCAAGGGACTCTCAAGGGTCTTCTCCCATACCATAGTTCAAAAGCATCAATTCTTTGGCACTCAGCTTTCTTTACGGTCCAACTCTCACATCCATACATGACTACTGGAAAAACCATAGATTTGACTACATGGGCATTTGTTGGCAAAGTAATGTTTCTGCTTTTTAATATGATCGAACCCAGGTCTCCCATATTACAGGTGGATTCTTTACCAGCTGAGCCACAAGGTATGCCTGTTTCAGGATAAGGAGTTGACAAAAAATTTTTTAGAGGAAAAAGGAAAAAAAAAAAAAAAGAAACTAGTATGAAAATATATACAGCCTCCTAGATATCCTTAAGTTCATCAGCCAGGAATAAGATGATATATATACACATGGAGTAAGACCTTGACCTCAAAATGTATTAATATTATACTGGACCAAAAATTGAGATTATTACTCCCTGAAGATATCTACCCAAACTATTAGTGTTGAATAAGCAAAGACTTCAGAAACAGACTCACCTATCATAACTTGTGTTTTAGCAGAGGTGCAAAGGTAGACAGAAAAACAAGAAAGCTTTACAGTGGAAAAAAGTGAAAACCTCGTATATGCCCCGATATGAGGTTGTTGGCATGGGAAAGCTGTGAAAGAAAAAGAAAGTGAAAGAAAGTGAAGTTGCTCAGTCATGTCCAACTTTGTGACCCCATGGACTGTAGCTTACCAGGCTCCTCCATCCATGAGATTTTTCAGGCAAGATTACTGGAGTGGGTTGCCATTTACTTCTCTAGGGTATCTTCCCAATCCAGGTATTGAACCCAGATCTCTTGCATTGTAGGCAGACGCTTTACTGTCTGAGCCACCAAAGAAAGCTATAAGCAGAGTTAAACTAGAAGCAGGGCAACTGAGGGGCTTCCTTGTGGCGCAGTCAGTAAAAAGTCTGCCTGCAATGTGGAGAGAGGAGCCTGGTGGGCTACAGTCCACTGGGTCACAAAAGTGTCAGACACGACTGACTGACTGACTGACTAACACTAGGACAACCTATGTGATGGTTATTGGCGCATGTTTGGTTTCCTCTGATAGACATGGGACAAAACTTGGGGAAGCTATTGGTTACTCATCAAGTACTGGCCTTTTGGGGCCAATTATTACAGGGCTTATTGTTTGGCTTCCTAAATTGTTACTTGAGACAGCAGTCTGAATTCCTGTAAGGCTGACATATAGCTGCTGGCTTCCTGGGCTATTTACTATGGATAACAGGGTTTTATTTCCCGGGGAAGTTGCTACAGGTTGTGAATAAGAATTTCATTTTCATATAGAGTGTTAATTGTCTGCTTGTCTCAAGTAACAGCTAAAACCTATGCCTTCCATTCCCCTCATATCCTTTGTCACACTATCTTCCTTGAATCTACTAGAATCAGGATCGATTTGCCTTTTAGACATGATTGTGGAAGTCATACCAAGAACACCTAAGACCCAAGTTGACCATCACCTTATAGACCATAAAGCCTTGTACTTTCCTCATTCTTTCTCTTTCTCTCACTTTTCCCCCAGCTCTATTATACTCTGGAATTTGTGATCCATTATCAGCAAAACTCCATATGTATTTAATTTTATCCATATATTTCTTTCATCTTCACTTTCTTGTTCTAACAAGGACACTAATTCCTCTCAAGCCTTCTCCAGTGGCAGCTTCAAGTAGCTCTTTTCAGGCTAGCTCTTTTCAGGATATTTCTTCCCTCTTCAATAAACACAAACACACCCATGAAGACACACGCATGTGCACACACATACACACACACACACACACACAATTAGTATTGAATCTCATGTAAGATTATATGACTAATTCTTGTTGTTATATTCACCCATCCATCCTTGTATATTTCTCCATTTTTTCATCATTTTTTTGCTCCTAGATCAATCAACTCTCTCCAATACTATTACTGTGTTAGGTGTCTTGAGAGTATAATATAACAAGCATTCCAGAGTCCAGCCTCTCAATTCTTTGACTTTTCTTCTTCCAAAGTTCCTGTAGTTCTGCCTTTCACAGTCATCTACTTACAGATACATAACTCAGAAATTGTCATAGTACTAATCACAGCAACCACTTGATAATTGCAACTTTTTACATTTTACTCCCTGGCCACTTCCTTCTGTCATTCCAGCTTATTCTCTCTAATGTTAACTCTCTGGAAGTCCTTTTACCTTCATGACCATCAATCCATTTATCTTCTCACTGTTTGAGTGTCTGCAGTCATCTAGGTTTTCATGATCAGTAATGATAAACATTCCTCTGCTTATACATTTGACTCACCTGCCTTTCTCTCAAGTAATTATACTGGGCTGGCAAAGTAGAATTTTGGCTGAATCTAACTTCTCATCTAATCTGTACCTGTTCTTAGGAATATAGACTGAAAAAGCTGTCAAATTATTTTTTTTTCCAATTAGAATATGTATGTTGTGTATATTTCTCAAGTGTCCTTTATTTGATTTAGATTTTATCCCCCAAGCATGCAAATTTTCTACTAGTTTCTCTTCTTTCCATCTGTTATCTGTTATTACTGTTATTTATATGTTGTTATCTATATGCTGTTCAAGCTGTACTTGGAAATTTTCTACTGCCACATATTTTCCACTACTTTTTGTGATGTTGGGGAAGTTCTTTAATCTTTGTCCATAAAATGAGTATAACAGATTAATATATTAGCAAATTGTCCTACTAATTCTATGATTTTTACCATTCTTGTAATTATTATTGCTTTTTTATTACTATCCTTATTAACCCAAGGACAAAAGGATTTGAACTATTAATCAAAACACTTGAGATGGTTTATGCTTTACTTTGATAGAACTCATGTAACACAAAACCACAGACTGAGTGACTTAAACAACAGAAATTTATTTTCTCACAATTCTAAAGGTCTGAAGTCCAAGATCAAGGTATTGGTAGGTGTGGTTGCTTCTGAGGCCTCCCTGTTGAACTTGTAGATTGCTGTCTTATTGCTGTATTGTCAATTAAGTAGTTCTGTTGGGCATTTGAATCACCGCGTCCCTTTGTGTGTCCAAAATTACTTTTCATATAAATACATCATCATATTCGATTAGGGCCCACCTTCACAGCCTCACTGTAATTCAGTTACATTTTTAAAGTCTCAGTTCAGTTCAATTCAGTTGCTCAGTTGTGTCTGATCCTTTGTGACCCAATGGACTGCAGAACACCAGTCTTCCCTGTCCTTCATTACCACCTGTAACTCGCTCAAACTCCCATCCATGGAGTTGGTGATGCCCTCCAACCATCTTATCCTCTGTTGTCCCCTTCTCCTCCTGCCTTCAATCTTTCCCAGCACCAGGGTCTTTTCCAGTGAGGCAGTTCTTCACATCAGGTGGCCAAAGCATTGGAGCTTCAGCTTCAGCATCAGTCCTTCCAATGAATATTCAGGACTGATTCCATTTAGGATGGACTGGTTGGATCTCCTTGCAGTCCAAGGGACTCTCAAGAGTCTTCTCCAACACCACAGTTCAAAAGCATCAATTCTGCAGTGCTCAGCTTTCTTTATAGTCCAACTCTCACACTCATACATGACTACTGGAAAAACCATAGCTTTGACTAGATGGAACATTTTTGGCCAAGTAATGTCTCTGCTTTTTAATATGCTGTCTAGGTTCATCATAGCTTTTCTTCTAAGAAACAAGCATATTTTAATTTCATGGCTGTAGTCACCATCTGCAGTGACTTTGAAGTCTTAGAAAATAAAGTCTGTCACTTTTTCAATTGTTTCCCGATCTATTTGCCATGAAGTGATGGGACCAGATGCCATGATCTTTATTTTTTGAATGTTGAGTTTCAAGCCAGATTATTTACTTTCCTCTTTCACCTTCATCAAGAGGCTCTTTAGTTCCTCTTTGCTTTCTGCCATAAGTGTGGTGTCATCTGCATATCTGAGGTTGTTGATATTTCTCCTGGCAATCTTGATTTCAGCTTGTGCTTCATTCAGCCCAGCATTTCACATGATGTACTCTGCATATAAGTTAAGTAAGCAAGGTGACACTATACAGCCTTGATGTACTGCTTTCCCAATTTGGAACCAGTCCATTGTTCCATGTCCAGTTCTAACTGTTGTTTCTTGACCTGCATACAAATTTCTCAGGAGGCAGGTAAGGTGGCCTGGTATTCATATCTCTTGAAGAATTTTCCACAGTTCATTGTGATTCACACAGTTAAAGGCTTTGGCATAGTCAATGAAACAGAAGTAGATGTTTTTCTGGAATTCTCTTTCTTTTTGTATGATCCAATGGATGTTGACAGTTTGATCTCTGGTTCCTCTGCCTTTTCTAAATCCACCTTGAGCATCTGCAAGTTCTGGGTTCATGTACTGTTGAAGGCTACCTTGGAGAATTTTAAGCATTTCTCTGCTAGCATGTGAGATGAGTGCAATTGTGTGGTAGTTTGAACATTCTTTGGCATTGCCTTTCTTTGCTATTGGAATGAAAACTGACCTTCTTCAATCCTGTGGCCACTGCTGAGTTTTCCAAATTTGTTGGCATATTGAGTGCAGCACTTTCACAACATCATCTATTTTTGGAAAGAAACAGGGCATTTTAAAGTCTATTTCTGGGAGGGGGGTTCAAGATGGGGAACACATGTAAACCCATGACTGATTCATATCAATGTATGGCAAAAACCACTACAATATTGTAAAGTAATTAGCCTCCAACTAAAACAAATAAATTAAAAAATAAATAAATAAAGTCTATTTCAGGACTGTCCTTCCTAAAAGATACTCTCATTAACGGATACCTGAGACAGATCCTTGTCCTCTGGCCAAGGAAATTCTGAAAACCTAATTGCCTACCCTGCTTCTGTACACCCCAAAATGCACTACTCCCATCTTTTGTTTGTAAAGATGTCCCCTACCTCATTCTCTGAATTAGAAAATTCTGATCTAGGCCAATTATGCAAAGTTTGCGTTGGGTTCTTTTCTGATTGTTATCACATCCTGCTTGTGCTACCATATTCATTCAAATTTTCCCATTGTTGTCGTAATTCTCATTACTTTGTGTTCTGCAATAACATGAAATTTGGTATCAATATGCTCTACTCTAGCATCATGAAATGGAGGGTGATAACCTCTCAGTGAGGCTTTTTAGAATAATATATAAAATAAGAGAGTGCTAAAAAAAAAAATTAGAGAGTGCTAATCTTTGTTTCCCCTCAAAGCAATGACTGCCTTCATTAAAATTATGACAGCTAATATTTAGAGCTTGTAAAATATTCAAAGGAGATATGGCTCAGAAATATAACCCCAAATAAATTGACTGGACATATCACAAAATTAACATTTCAGATATTTCTTGATAAAAAAATTATTTTTGAAGCAATCTGTCAGATATATATATGTTCCTGACCTCCAAATTTTCCTCTTCTTTAGAATTACTTAACCTGATATTCCTCCTGTTTAGAGGAGACACTGATCTTCTAAGGCTTTGTCACTTTGTTCTTGACCGTCTCCAGTGCAGTTTTTCTTGCCTGTTCAATTTTTCCCTCCTCAGTGATTTTCCCTTAATCAACTCAAATATTAATCTTTGCTATGCTAAAGAAAGAAAGAAAGAAAAAGATAACAGAAAAAGAAAATCCTTCCTTTGAAACTATCTTATCCACAATGTCATGCCCTATTTCTTTCCTTTCAGGATAAAACTCATTGACTGAAATAGTTACTGTCAATATCTCTATTTCTACTTAATTCCCCAGTGCATTAAGTCTGGTCCCTCTCTCTTCGAATACATAGAAAGAGCTTTTGCTACAATTGCTAATGAATTCCTCATCAATAAATTCAATCCCTTGGTTTTGTACTCATCCTACTTAATCCTGCTATAGTATTTGGCACTGTTAAATACACTCTTCTTTAAATCTTCTCTTTCACTTTAGATAATTTAATTTTTATGATTTTTTTTCTTTGACTTTAATTTTTTAACTTTTAGTATGGATTATGTGTTTCTGTCTCCTTCAAAACTTTATATTTCCCAAAGATACATTTTGAAAATGGCAACCCACCCCAGTATTCTTGCCTGGAGAATCTCATGGAGAGAGGAGCCTGGTGGGCTACAGTCCATGGGGTTACAAAGGATCAGACATGACTGAGCAACTTCACTTTCACTAGGTATTCTTTTACTATGCATCTATGCAACTAGGTAATCTCATTTATTACAAAGACTTCATCAGTAGAAAAATTCAGTGTAAAATTAAGTGGGAATAGTCTCACTACATTTACTCACTTGTATACTCCCAGTAACTACTTTGAGACTATTAAATGAAATATTTTATTTAATTAATAATATGTTGCTTGAATTTAAAATCTCTATAACTCCATACTTATATTTCTAGGTAAGTACTGTACATCTCTATTTTCATGTTCCAGAAGTAGCTCAAAGTTAATAATGGAATCATGTTTTTCCTAAAAGTGTTTTCTTGTCCTGAATATCACATGTCACTTTGCATATTAATTTATTTATATATATACTACTTATCAAGCCTTGCACTTTGCATCAGACACAGCTTATAGCAGTGAATAGACAAAACAAAGCCTATCCTAATGGAATTTACAGTGTGCTGAAGTAGACCTAAGATAAACAGATACCTAAAGGACTTAGTATTTATGAGTATCAAAAAATATATAAAGCAGAGATCAGGGATATCATATATGCAAAGGAAATTGATTTATATAAAACTCTTAAGTAGAGGCTTAAATGAATTAAGGGAATTTCTTTTAAATCCCACATGAGCCCGGAGGTGAGAATTTGCCTGTTTGTATTTGATGAATATCAAAGGATTCAATGCAACAGGAGCAAAAAGATCTAAATAAAAAGTAATGGAAGTTGAGGTCAGAGAGGTAACATTAAAGGACAGTTCCTATAGGGCTTTATAAAGCATAGAGTAAGTTATCAAGGATGACAGTGAGACTTTTGATCTCCCCACCTGGAAAATTAAGTAGGATTTACATTAATGATATGGAGGAGTTTGTTGGAGAAGAAAGTTTTGTGTTAATTATCAAATGCTCAGTTTAGAACACATTAAATATGATGTGTATTATATCTATCTATCTATCTATCTATCTATCTATCTATCTATACATATATATACACACAAAAAATATTATATCTATCTGTACTGGTCTTAAGTACCAGTGATGTGTTTGCACTAAGAATAATTTTCAAAGTCCTCAGTAAATATGTGAAACATTAAACATTTAGAAACATTAAAATACATAATACTCCAAAAGGAGTAAGTGAAGAAATAAAAGATAGACAAGTCTGAGTACATAGTCCTAGATTTCTCCAAAATTGAGCAGTGGTAACAAATGTGGGGGACCAATAAAAGAGAATGAAATAAATTTAATTAAATATAATTTGTTTATTTTTGTTTTTATTTTCACTACTCTAGGAGGTGGATCAAAAAAGATATCACTGTGGGTTATGTCTGAGTGTTCTGCCTATGTTTTCCTCTAAGAGATTTATACTGTCTGACCTTACATTTAGCTTTTTAATTCATTTTGAGTTGAGTTTATTTTTCTGTATGATGGTAGGTAGTGTTCTAATTTCATTCTTTACAAAACTGTAAGATACTTGTGAAAGAAATCAAAGACAACACAAACATATGGAAAGATATACCATGTTCTTTGATTGGATGAATCAATATTATCAAAATGATTATACTACCCAAAGTAATCTACAGATTCATTACAACCCTTATCAAATTCTTAAAGACATTTTTGACAGAATTCAAACAAAATTTTTAAATTTGTTTAAATTTAAAACAAAATTTCCATAAAATTCATATTGAAAAGTAAAACACCACAGATAGCCAAAGCAATCTTGATAAATACAAAGCTATAGTCATCAAGACAGTATAGTACTGGCACAAAAACAAAAATACAGATCAATGGAACAGGACAGAAAGCCCAGGAGATAAACCCATGCACCTAAGTTCACCCAATCTATGACAAAGGAGGCAAGAATATACAACAAAGAAAAGACAGTCTCTTCAGTAAGTGGTGCTAGGAAAACAGGACAGTTATTAACATTATTGAAGCATAGTTTTTCTCCATCTTTGGCAAGTGGCTAGTGACTAGTGGTTTCTTCAAGTTGGCTTCAGAAACATTTAAACTTGAACTGTATATAGTCTTTATTTTTATTCTTTTTTTAGCTTTCATGAAAGGAACTATTATGTCTGGGCTCATTTCCTACCCCAATTCTGGAATCAGATATTTCTTCAAAAGTCCTTTGTTGTAGATGTATTACAAGACCACAATCAGTTAGATGGGTTCTTCTGGTTCCATTGTTTTGTCATGTTCAATGGATACTTTGGGGAGGATAAAAGTGTGTGTGTGTGTGTGTGTTTGAATTATAAGTATCATATGTGTATATATGCATCATATTCAATGATTTTGTATTGATCATTCCAGTCAAATTCAAAAATACATGCTTAAGATTTTTTTTTGCTAAAATCTCTACCTACTTTTTTTCCATATGGAAAATTATGGTGGTCAAGCACATTGGATGTGATAAAACTAAAAAATCCCCAATTACTCATTCTGTCTATACTAATGTACTCACATAGAAGTCTCAGAATAATAATAGAAACACTATCAGCAATATGATTTCTTAAACCATGAAAAAAATAAAAAAAACTAAGTATATGCATGCTCATTCTCTTACTATTACTTTTATAACTGAATTTTGTCTATACTGTCACAGCATATAGCTGTTACAATCCATATCTGCATTGGTCCCTCTGAATTATATGAATAAGAAAATATTTATTGTCCCCCAGTCAATACATAATGCCAGTGTATCTCTGGCTATTTTGATTGTCTGAATCTCACTCCAAAGAGAGTTATTGAGACAATGATTCCCTATCATGTTGATTACTTTGTGCTCTTTTCCCTTATCCTCAGATTTGCTAGATACAAAGTGTTTTATTCTCACTTTCTGTTAATGTATATAAGTTTTTCCACATGTACAAATGATCTCCTTTTATTCATCTCTTCTCTCTTTCCTATCAGTTTGAACCTACCTGTGACAGTTTCTCCATATGAGACAGTGTCCAGGAAGGGAGCTCAGACATGTACATTTTGAAAATTAATAATGGGCTTCCCTTGTGACTCAGGTGGTAAAGAATCTGCCCACAATTTGTGAGACCTGGGTTCAATCCTGTGTTGGAAAGATCCCCTGGAGAAGGGAAAGTCTACCCACTCCAGTATTCTGGCCTGGAGAATTTCATGGACTGTATAGTCCATGGGGTTGCAAAGAGTCGGACATGACTGAGCAACATTAAATTTCACTTAACTTTCTAAGGATAGAATGCTCCAGTCCTCAGTCCTTTTTACCACAAGTCTCTTGAAGTCATCTGGTAAACTCTTTCTCATGTTTCAGTTCAGTTCAGTTCAGTCGCTCAGTTGTGTCCGACTCATTGAGACCCCATGAACCGCAGCACGCCAGGCCTCCCTGTCCAAAACCAACTACCGGAGTTTACATAGATTCATGCCCACTGAGTCGGTGATGCCATCCAAACATATCATCCTCTGTTGTCCCCTTCTCCTCCTGTCCTTAATCTTTCCCAGCATCAGGGTCTTTTCAAATTAGTCAGCTCTTCGCATCAGCTGGCCTAAATATTGGAGTTTCAGCTTCAACATCAGTCCTTTCAATAAACACCCAGGATTGATCTCCTCTAGGATGGACTGGTTGGATCTCCTTGAAGTCCAAGGGACTCTCAAGAGTCTTCTCCAACACCACAGTTCAAAAGCATCAATTCTTCTGTGCTCAGATTTCTTTAGAGTCCAACTCTCACATCCATACATGACTACTGGAAAAAACATAGTTTGACTAGACAGACCTTTATTGACAAAGTAATGTCTCGGCTTTTTAATACGCTGTCTAGGTTAGTCATTACTTTCTTTCCAAGGAGTAAATGTCTTTTAACTTCCTGGCTGCAATCACCATCTGCAGTGATTTTGGAGCCCAAAAAATAAAGTCAGCCACTGTTTCCACTGTCTCCCTGTCTATTTGCCATGAAATGACGGGACCAGATGCCATGATCTTCGTTTTCTGAATGTTGAGCTTTAAGCCAACTTTTTTACTTTCCGCATTCACTTTCTCAAGAGGCTTTTTAGTTCTTCACTTTCTGCCATAAGGGTCATGTCATCTGCATATCTGAGGTTATTAATATTTCTCCTGGAAATCTTGATTCCAGCTTGTGCTTCATCCAGCCCAGTGTTTCTCATGATGTACTCTGCATATAAGTTAAATAAGCAGGGTGAAAATATACAGCCTTGATGTACTCCTTTTCCTATTTGGAACCAGTCTGTTGTTCCATGTCCAGTTCTAACTGTTGCTTCCTGACCTGCATACAGGTTTCTCAAGAGGCAGATTAAGTGGTCTGGTGTTCCCATCTTTTTCAGAATTTTCCACAGTTTGTTGTGATCCACACAGTCAAAGGCTTTGGCATAGTCAATAAAGCAGAAATAGATGTTTTTCTGGGACTCTCTTGCTTTTTCAGTGATCCAGCAGATGTTGGTAATTTGATCTCTGTTCCTCTGCCTTTTCTAAAACCAGCTTGAACATCTGGAAGTTCACAGTTCACATATTGCTGAAGCCTGGCTTGGAGAATTTTGAGCATTACTTTACTATCATGTGCGGTGAGTGTAATTCTGCAGTAGTTTGAGCATTCTTTGGCATTTCCTTTCTATGGGATTGGAATGAAACCTGATCTTTTCCAGTCCTGTGGCCACTTCTGAGTGATCAGGTTTCATTCCAATCCCATAAAAAGGAAATGCCAAAAAATGCACTCCTCAGTTTTCCAAATGTGCTGACATGTTGAGTGCAGCACTTTCACAGCATCATCTTTTAGGATTTGAAATAGCTCAACTGGAATTCCATCACTTTGGAACTCTGTAGTCAGATGGGAATATCTTTCCTTTTCTCCTTTACTTTTCCCTTCTCTTCTTTTCACAGCTATTTGTAAGGCCTCCTCAGGCAGCTATTTTGCTTTTTTGCATTTCTTTTTCTTGAGGATAGTCTTGCTTCTTGTCTCCTGTACAATGTCATGAACCTCCATCCATAGTTAATTGGGCACTCTGTCTATCTGATCTAGTCTCTTAAATCCATTTCTCACTTCTACTGTATAATCATAAGGGATTTGATTTAGGTCACATCTGAATGTCCTAGTGGTTTCCCCCACTTTCTTCAATTTAAGTCTGAATTTGGCAATAGAGTTCATGATCTGAGCCACAATCAGTTCACAGTCTTATTTTTGCTGACTGTATACAGTTTGTCTTTCTTTGGATGCAAAGAATATAAGCAATCCGATTTCAGTGTTGGCCATCTGGTGAGGTCCATTTGTAGAGTCTTCTCTTGTGTTGTTGGAAGAGTGTGTTTGCTATGACCAGTGCATTCTCCTGGAAAAACTCTATTAGCCTTTTCCCTGCTTCATTCTGTACTCCAAGGCCAAATTTGCCTGTTACTCCAGGTATTTCTTGACTTCCTACTTATGCATTCCAGTCCCCTGTAATGAAAAGGATATCTGTTTTTGGGTGTTAGTTCTAAAAGGTCTTGTAGGTTTTCCTAGAACCATTCAACTTCAGCTTTTTAAGTGTTACTGTTCAGGGCATAGGTTTGGATTACTGTGATATAGAATGGTTTGCCTTGGAAAAGAATAGAGATCATTTCGGAGATTACATCCAAGTAACTGCATTTTGGAGTCTTTTGTTGACTATGATGGCTATTTCATTTCTTCTCAGGATTCCTGACCACAGTAGTAGATATAATGGTCATATGAGTTAAGTTCACCCATTCCAGTCCATTGTGGTTGCTGATTTCTAAAATGTTGATGTTCACTCCTGCCATCTCCTGTTTGACCACTTCTAATTTTCCTTGATTCATGGACCTAACATTCCAGGTTCCTATGCAATATTGTTCTTTACAGCATCAGACCTTGTTTCTATCACCAGTCACATCCACAACTAGGTGTTGTTTTTGCTTTGGCTCCATCTTTTCATTATTTCTGGAGTTATTTCTTCACTTATCTCTAGTAGCATATTGGGCACCTACTGACCTGGGCAGTTCATCTTTCAATGTCTTATGTTTTTGCCTTTTCATACTGTTCGTGGGGTTCTCAAAGCAAGAATACTGAAGTGGTTTGCCATTCCCTTCTCCAATGGACCACATTTTGCCAGACCTCTCCACCATGACCCATCCATCTTGGGTGGCCCCACGTGGCATGGCCTGATTTCTTGAGTTAGACAAGGCTGGTCCATGTGATCAGATTGGCTAGTTTTCTGTGATTGTGTTTTCAGTCTTTCTGGCCCTCTCTTAGCACCTTCTATCTTACTTGGCTGTTATTTTCAAATTTACCTACCCTGTCTTTTGTTTATATTGGTGCTTTCTTCATCACAAATCCACCAGAGATTGTCTTACATTTCTTTCCAGAAAAATATTGACACAATGCGGATTTTATGGTTGTTTATTCTAATCTTTTTGAATTTTGGGGTAGTGTAAGTACTTTCGCCGGACACGACTGAGCGACTGAACTGAACTGAACTGAACTGAAGTACTTTTGCACCTAGTTTGTCTGTACATTTGTGGAAATAGTGTTCATGCATTTCTGATTTTTCCATCTAGGTGCTCTGTCTAAAAAATTATACTGCAATAATGTTATCTTTCCATATAACTCTTCAATGGAATTATATTTGATTCTGCTCCACTTTAACTGTATTGATGTCAACTTTTGACGTCTGATGGCCACTTTGGGAACTCAAGGAAGTATTTTAAGTGACTTGGGTATGAATTCATATTTGTATTTTAAAGCAGAACATTTAAAATTTAGTTTTCATATAATACATTTAGTATTATTACAAAATCTTGGTATTTTAATTAGTAACCTAATAATTTATATGTAACAGAAATAATTGCTTATTTCTGTTACTTCTAGGTGAAACATACAGACTAAATAATCCTTAGATAGATCCATTTTCAGTCTTAGTCAATAAAATATTTTTAAATAGGTGGAACCATTTATACAGCAGCTTAATATTAATGTATTTCTTGTTAATATTATAATTATCTAATTGAGCAACCTTATATCCAAATAATCTACCTACACAAATGCTTAACAACTCATACATGTCATGGGGAGATTTAAATTTCAGATAAATCTAATTAATTTATATATGGAAACATAAAAAGTTTCAGATGTGCTTCAAACTTAAATTATCTTACATATTTCTACTTAAAACCCATTTAAATTAAACTATACTTCTGCAATGAAAATATGTATTTTTCTTGTATTTAATAACTTACATAACTTCCCCTCAAATTATAATAATTTTAATTTTAAATATATTTCCAATTTTAAAACAAAACTATAAATATGAAGACAATTTGATATATTACAGCAATTTTAATAATGTCATTGGAGGGTTGGAAAGAGGAATCTGTTAAGGGGAGGATCAGAATTTGGTATCTTAAGAGTTTCATTACTGAGTCAATGATAAATGACTACAAAATCTCAGGTAGGTTGAGGATGTACACTGATCAGAATTTTTTACTCTTATCAAAATTTGATCTAGTATATAACCAGTAAGATCAATTCTGATTGCAAATACTGAATAATTTTTATAGTCATTGCTCAAAAATGTATTACTTTATAGACTGCTAAAGAACTTAGTTTCACAACTTGTGTTTTCTGCGTTCCGGTTACAACTGTATACTATTCTTCTGATTTAAGTCAAAGGAAATCTATTCATCCATCTAGATTGTATCATCATTTCGGCTAGATACATAAGAGTGAATTGTGGGTTAAATAAATGGGAGTGAATTGTTGCATAGATCGTACTATTTTATTGCATAGTAGATACTTCTCATACATTATGATGAAAGTGAAGGTGAAAGTCACTCAGTTGTGTATGACTCTTTGCTATGACTCTTTGCGACCCATGGACTATACAGTCCATGGAATTCTCCAGGCCAGAATACTGGAGTGGGCCATTCCCTTCTCCAGGAGATCCTTTAAACCCAAGGACTGAACCCAGGTCTCCCACATCGCAGGCAGATTCTTTAGCTAAGCCACCAGGGAAGCCCAGGAATACTGCAGTGGGTAGCCTATCCATTCTCCAGCAGATCTCTCTGACCCAAGAATTGAATTGGGGTCCCCTGCATCGCAGCTGGATTCTTTACCAGCTGAGCAACTAGGGAAGCACTAAGTGGTTACAATTTGTAAGTTGTGCTTATGATTTATTTCTTAGATGAGTATCCCAGTATCTGTTACACTGGGATAATATATGTGCTGCTATTTAAGGTAGTGCTGCCAAAAAGTGACTTGTTGGCTGGGTGCTTTTGTTTAACTAGTCAAACATAAATGCCTTCAAAAAGAAATGGGAAGACCTCTGTAAAATGTAGGGGTTTGGAAAGAAACATTTTACTTGTTTATGTATATATAGGTACATATATATATATATATATATATATATATATATATATATATATATTTATACACACACACACATTTTTTTTTTTCTGTAGCTTATGGGAGCAAACCATAAACTACCTCAAAGTTTTTCATATTACCCAAGTGAAGCACAATAGAATATGGTTTGATAAAATATTTACTAGTGACATGCCTAAATTTAAACCTCTATAATGAGGTAAAATAAAGGAAAGTCTGAATTAGAGTGTATCTGAAAATTGAAGCTTATAGGTGTTTCCCTAAAGACAAAAATGACAGAAGAGTCAGTGGCCTGCTAATTGCACCCCATGAAGATCAAAGACCCAAAAGATAAAAAGGGATCCTCTCAGCCTAAACAGGTCCTTCAGGACAATGACTGACAAAATCATTCTTCACCTCAGACACACATTGGGAAGATAATGAGGTCACCAGAGAGGACTGGGTATACTTCTTGGGTTTTGTATAAAGGGTTCTGAGAATTTTCTGGGAACACTTAATCCAAATCCTTATCTAAAATGTAGTGGTTGATCATTTCACTAATAAAATCATTCAGTTATTTTGAGATGTCTGGGTAAGTTATTAAACATATGAATAAGATCAAATATGTTGCTAATTGTAATGTCTTGCTATCTTGAGCCTTTATCCTTTGAGGAAAAAATAGCTTTGTATCATGAAGAAATGGATCCAGAATATTGAGTTTAATATGGTGACTGAGGAATTGAATATTTTTAAGTGGTGAGAAGGTGTGTGTGGGTGTCTGTATATGTTTATGTAAGGACCATGAACCAAATATTTAGTGATCAGGAACATGAAACAAAGCCATTAGTGCTTTCACAAAATACTTTAAAATCTCCACAATTGCTTTAAAGGTTGAACTTCTCTGATCCTTCAAGTTATGTATGACATGTTGACTTTCCATTGGACAATACAACATGAGCATAAATGACATATGTTATTTCTAGGTGGAAATTAGAATAGGCAGTTCATGATTTACATCATCTAGAATAGAGCTTGTAGATGGCTTTTACCTCCCGTTGATATACTGAGAAAAAGAAAATCACATCAGGTCAGCTTTCTAATGACCAATTTAATATTAAATTACAGCTGTATGGTATGAAATCCAGAAACCATCTAAAGGAGCATTTAAAGATAACTTCATCTCCTGGAGGGCATAGCATGCTGAAAAATTAGCACGACATCTCATTATTAGAATAGAGAAATTTACACCCTGACAAGTCTTTGGGGGGGGAGGGGAAAAAAGGTATAAGAGAAGGAGTGGATTTCTATTCCCTTCTTCCCTGGTGGCTCAGCGGTTAAAGCATCTGCCTCTAATACCGGAGACCCAGGTTCGATCCCTGGGTTGGGAAGATCCCCTGGAGAATCCCATGGACAGAGGAGCCTGGTAGGCTACAATCCACGGGGTCGCAAAGAGTCGGACACGACTGAGCGACTTCACTTTTCTCCAGGTATAGGTGAACAGATTCTCTCTTTTCTTTCTTTCTTTTTTTTTTTAATAAACCATGAGGAGGATACCTTTAAAAGTACTTCTTGCCTTCCTCCTGTGCCAACATTCTCTTGTTCCCTTTACTCAGGTCATTTGTAAAGAATACTAGCAGCAGCATCAAATTCACCAAATGTATTGGAAATACCAATTCTTAGGTCCTACCCCAAATTTAGTAATGGGGGAAGGGTTGTCAATCTATATTTTACTAAACTTTCTAGATCTTTCTGATGTATGACAGTTTGAGAACCTCTGTTTTATTTTATTTTTTTAAGTATCTCATTGGAGTAGATTTGATCTACAATTTTGTATTAGTTTCATGTGTACAGCAGAGTGAATTGGTTACATGCATACATATATCCACATTTTTTGTTTGTTTGTTTAGATTCACTTTCCATAGGGGGCATTGCAGTGAATTGAGTAGTTTCCTGTATTATACAGTAGGTGCAATCTTTATTAGTTATCTATTTTATATATAGTAGTGAATATATGTCAGTCCCAATCTCCCATTTTATCCCTGCTTATACCCTGGTAACCATACTTTTGTTTTCTGCATCCATAACTTTACTTCTGTTTTGTAAATAAGTTCATTTGTTCAGAACCTCTGCTTTAAATAGAGTAGCACGTCCCCTGCTTTGGAGGAGAAGGCATTATACCTTTATGGATATTTGTCATAAGTCACATCAGTCGTGTCTGACTCGGTGAGACCCTATGGACTGCAGCCTGCCAGGATCCTCTGTCCATGGGATTCTCCAGGCAAGAATACCAAAGTGTGTTGCCACGTGTTCCTCCACGGGATTGTCCCTACCCAGGGATCAAACATGCGTCTGTTACATCTAGCCTGAATTGGCAGGTGGTTTCTTTACCACTGGTGCCACCTGGGAAGCCCTTACGGATATTTAGGACCTGGCTAATATAAAAAATGGAAGAAATGCCTGAGAATGAATCTTTATGGTGCTAAATTGGGGCTGGTTTAGAGACTATAAAGCTGGATAGTAGATAACTTTTATATAAGGTCTCTTTTATGGTTTAAAAAGCCTGAAATGAGTTTAATATTCTTTTGGCATAGTTTCTAAAAACTTGAAAATGGCTTATAGTAACTAGGTGGAAATTTTGGGACCTGTCGTGTTAAGAAAAAAAAAGAAAAGGAGGGAAGGTCTAAATATACAAATAGCTGTTTACATAAAACCAGATAGTCTGTTGTCTTTCAGTCACTAAGTCATGTCTGATTCTTTGTGACCCAATGGATTATAGAATACCAGGCTCCTCTGTCTTACGCTATCTCCTGGAGTTTGCCCAAATTAACCTCCATTGAATCAGTGATGCCATCCAACCATCTCATCTTCTGCTGCCCCCTTCTCCTCCTGCCTTCAATCTTTCCCAACATCAGGGCCTTTGCCAATGAGTCGACTCTTCACATCAGGTGGCCAACTGGGGCTTCAACTTCAGCAATAGTCCTTCCAATGAATATTCAGAACTGTGTTGTTTTTTTTTCTTTTTTTAAACCATTGATTTGGTTTGATCTCCTTAACAGTACAAGGGACTCTCAAGAATCTTCTACAGCACCACATTTTGAAAACATCGATTCTTTGGTACTCAGCCTTCTTTAGGGTCCAACTCTCAAATCCATACATTCCTACTGAAAAATCATTGCTTTCACTGTATGTACCTTTGTCAGGAAAGTGATATATCTGCTTTTTAATATGTTGTTTAGATTTGTTATAGTTTTCCTTCCAGATAATCTCCCACCTGACTGTATCCCACAGTTGAAGGCTATACAAAAGAACCAGAACTGGATAATAGTTAAAGCATCAAAGACAGATTTCTTTTAGTAATTATTATAATAGAGGAAAGAGATTTCAGTATATAACTGAACTCAAATTCAAATACAACAAAGAGATCTGGGGATTCATTGTAGAGGAACAGGCTGATAATGTAATTGGATGGAAAATTGTTAAAAGGAGACAAAAGGATAGGACCAACTTAATAGGATCCTTGCTGAACACAGGCCAAGGTGATCATATGTCAAGGGTAAGGGGATGGCTTAATATGATTCTTGCCAATACTGGGCTGGGAAGGTCACAGGCAGAACAGGGTCCGTGATTAAGATCTGGTAGGGAAGAGGGTTCAGAGGAACTTGACTAAAGTTTGGTCAAGAAGTCTGTATTGGTCCAGAGGATCTTTACCTAAGTGATAAGGAATTCAAAGGTAGCTGTCTCTTGTAGTTCAAGGTTGATTAAATAGGAAATGCAATCATGGAGCTGGACTCATTATGACAATGGAATGGCAGGGTTTTAGAATAAAAGTAGTCACATGGTGGCACTGAACTCTTAAGATACCAGGTAAAAATAATTATCAAAATAGGCAGCAAGACTAGAAATGCAATCAAGAAGTTCTGCAGAGAGAGTTAATGTATCATTGTGTGTCTCAGCACAAAAAATCCTTCAGATAATAAGAACATTTCTTGATTTCTATAACTTAAAAAGATCAGAAGCCAACACTTGACTGTAATTCCTCCAAGGGAAAAGAACTCAGTTTCCAAACATGAACCAGCCCTTAACTACTGACTCTCACTGTGATATTATTTTCGTCTTTAATATTCATCAGAGATGGGCATCAAAAGCAGTCCTCTTATACTTAAATGGACAGCAGTATACACATTCTTACCAGGACTTTATTATCTCTGCTTTCTTTCATAATATAGCATGAAGGACTCTTCATTATCTGGAAATTATGAAGAACTTCATGCTAGGTTATCATATTTTTGACATCATGTTGAGCAGATCTGAAAGACAGGGAGTTGAATGTTCTCTAGTTGGATGCCATAGGTAGATATATAGACATCAGAGAGTGACAGACACATTTGACAGGTCTTGATTAGAGTTGTAAAATTTATAGGAGTCAGTTATAATACATTATACTGAAATATCCTCCCTAAGGTGAAGGAAAAGGTATTGCATCTTGACCTATCACTATGAAAGAGACAGTGCAATTGGTAAGCTTTCTTCAGCTTGCTTGGGCTTTCCACAGGTCAAGCAGGAATTACTAGAGAGTTAATGTTCCAAGAAGCAGCTCTCAACAAATGTCAGACATTGGTTTGGTTGATAAATATCCCAGCTCCTTGCCTCTTTGGTGGAATTTCTCAAAGCATGTTCTATTATATTTCCCCACACTTGTACAGTGTAATTAAGCTTTATTTTCCCACAGTGGTAACTTGCTTAATAATGTATTCCTTTAGGAATTTCCTCTTCATCTCACATACCCAAACTTCTATCAGTGTTACCTTGGATTACATACTAAATATTTAAAAATTGCTTGTACTGTATCTTTGTCCCAGTGTCTGCTTCTGTGGAATCCTGTATTAGATAAACTTTAGTAAAGAACAGTAGCCCTGATTATAGGAAAATAAGTACTTATACCAGAATTTTTAACGTTCACCTTTAGTAAGATTTATAAGGCAGCTTTGCTAAAATTGTAGTCATAAATTGAATACATCCCTTCTCCATCCCTACCCAAATGCTACATGCAATTGATATCTCCTTGAGTATTTTATTATTGAATCTTTCTTAGATGTCCTTTTATTCCCTTTTGTACTTACATTAATTCTCAACATGATAAGATACTTCTTGAAGACAAAGTTGTGTTCATTATTGTGTTTATAATTTTTAACTACTTTCCACAGTGCCTAATACATTCTGTGTTTGGTAGATTGGTTGAATTAGTAAATACCTTGACTTTAATATTACTAAACCAATAATGCTAACAAATACATTTAATACAGTTTTTACAAAAAGGCATTTTTTATTTTTGTGAAAATGTGACAAGAAGACAGGAATTAATTTACAAATAAATCTATAACTATCTCCATCTCCAGTGCATAGGCAAATGTTATTGCTTTCAGTTCAGTTCAGTTGCTCAGTCATGTCTGACTCTGTGCAACCCCATGAATTGCAGCATGCAAGGCCTCCCTGTCCATCACCAACTCCTGCAGTAAACCCAAACTTATGTCCATTGAGTTGGTGATTCCATCCAACCATCTCATCCTCTGTCGTCCCCTTCTCCTCCTGCCCTCAATCTTTCCCAGCATCATGGTCTTTTTCAAATGAGTCAGCTCTTCATATCAGATGGCCCAAGTATTGGAGTTTCAGCTCAACATCAGTCCTTCCAATGAACACCCAGGACTGATCTCCTTTAGGATGAACTGTTTGGATCTCCTTGTAGTACAAGGGACTCTCAAGAGTCTTTTCCAACACCACAGCTCAAAAGCATCAGTTCTTCTGTGCTCAGCTTTCTTCACCATCCAACTCTCTCATCCATACATGACTACTGGAAAAACCATAGCCTTGACTAGATGGATTTTGTTGACAAAGTAATGTCTCGGTTTTTTATTATGCTGTTTAGGTTGGTCATAACTTTCCTTCCAAGGAGTAAGTGTCTTTTAATTTCATGGCTGCATCACCACCTGAAGTGATTTTGGAGCCCAAAAAATAGAATCAGCCACTATTTCCACTGTTCCCCATCTATTTGCCATGAAGTGATGGGACCAGATGCCATGATCTTAGTTTTCTGAATGTTGATCTTTAAGTCAACTATTTCACTCTTCTCTTTCACTTTCATCAAGAGGCTCTTTAGTTCTTCTTCACTTTGTGCCATAAGGGTTGTGACATCTGCATATCTGAGGTTATTGATATTTCTCCTAGCAATCTTGATTCCAGCTTGTGCTTCTTAAAGCCCAGCATTTCTCATGGTGTACTGTGCATATAAGTTCGATAAGCAGGGTGACAATATACAGCCTTGATGTACTCCTTTTCCTATTTGGGACCAGTCTGTTGTTCCATGTCCAGTTCTAACTGTTGCTTCCTGACCTGCATACAGGTTTCTCAAGAGGCAGATTAAGTGGTCTGGTATTCCCATCTCTTGAAGAATTTTCCACAGTTTGTTGTGATCCACACAATCAAAGGCTTTGGCATAGTCAATAAAGCAGAAATAGATGTTTTTCTGGAACTCTCTTGCTTTTTCGATGATCCAGCAGATGTTGGAAATTTGATCTCTGGTTTCTCTGCCTTTTCTAAAACCAGCTTGGACATCTGGAAGTTCACGGTTCACATATTGCTGAAGCATGGCTTGGAGAATTTTGAGCATTACTTTACTATCATGTGAGATGAGTGCAATTGTGTGGTAGTTTGAGCATTCTTTGGCATTGCCTTTCTTTGGGATTGGAATGAAAACTGACCTTTTCCAGTCCCGTGGCCACTCCTAAGTTTTCCACATTTGCTGAGATATTGAGTACACCACTTTACTGCTTTAATAAAATCAAATAAATTAAATCAGTTATATAGAAAAATGATGACCATGACCAAACATTTGGGAAGTTGGGAGTGTGATATTGTGTTGAGTCATGGACATGACCAAAAGTACAGTGTGGAGAGTGTTCTTTGTGACATACTTAGGATAAAAATCTAGAGGCAGGGTTATTATAATAAAATGGTCAATATAAGTTTGAACTAAAATTGCATAATTGTCACTTAATTGCTGGATGTCACAAACAAGTCACTTAGCATTTTGAAGCTCAATTTCTTTATTTGCCTTGATGATAGCAGTGATATCTACACTTGATTTTTTCATCAGTAATTAAATAAATTGTTTGTGTAAGTTATTGGAAAATAACAATTTACTTCAAGAGTTGGTAAATAAATTTTATTTCAATTTACAATTTTGTAAGCATATAAGATGTTCTTTCATGTTCTTTTCAAAATTATTCAGAATTTACTATGATACTCTCTTAGCTCCTTATTTTTAAATTATTTTGTGAATATTCCTTTAATCAAAGTTGCTACCACTAAAAGAGATCTTTCCCATGTGTATTTCTGACTTGCTTATAAGCCCTTCTGGTTTAGCTGCTCAGTCATGTCTGACTCTTTGTGACCCCATGTATTGCAGCACACCAAGCTTCCCTATCCTTCGCTGTTTGCTGGAGTTTGTTCAAACTCATGTCCATTAAGTCAATGATTCCATCCAACCATCTCATCCTTTGCCATCGTCTTCTTCTGCCCTCAGTCTTTCCCAGCACCAGGGTCTTTTCCAATGAGTCAGCTCTTTGCATCAGGGGGCCGTAAGTATTGACGCTTCAGTTCAGCATCAGTTCTTCAATGAGTATTCAGGGTTGATTTCCTTTGGGATTGACTGGTTTGATCTCTTTCCTGTCCAAGGGACCCTCAAGAGTCTTCTCCAGCAACACAGTTCGAAAGCATCAATCATTTTGCACTCAGCCTTATTTATGGTCCAAATTTTGTATCTGTACATAACTACTGGAAAAATCATAGTTTTGACTATACATAGCTTTCTCAGAAAAGTGATGTCACTGCTTTTCAATACACTGTCTAGGTTTGTCATAGCTTTTATTCCAAGGAGAAAGCATCTTTTATTTCATGGCTGTCACCATCTGCAGTGATTTGGAGACCAAGAAAATAAAATCTGTCACTGTTTCCATTTTTTCCTCATCTCTTTGCCATGAAATGGTGGGATCGAATGTCGTGATCTTTGGTTTTTGAATGTTGAGTTTTAAGCCAGCTTTTTCACTCTCCTCTTTCACCTTCATCAGGATGCTCTTTGGTTCCTCTTTACTTTCTGCCAATAGGGTGGTGTCACTTGTGTATCAGAGGTTATTGATACTTCTCCCAGCAATCCTGATTCCAAGTTGTACTTCATCTAGCTCAGCATTTCTCATGATATACTCCACGTGCACGTGTGCTAAATTACTTCAGGCATATCCGAGTTTATGCAACCCTATGGACTGTAGCTCACCAGGATCTCCTGTCCATGGAATTCTCCAGGCAAAAATGCTGGAGTGGTTTGACATGCCCTACTATAGGGGATTTTCCTGACCTGGGGATCAAACCCGCATCTCTTAAGTCTCCTTCATTTGCTGATTGGTTCTTTGCCACTAGCACCACCTAGGAAGCCCTGCATGTAAGTTAAATAAGCAGAGTGACAATATACAGCTTTGATGTACACGCATTCCCAACTTTGAACCAGTCCATTGTTCCATGTCTGGTTCTAACTGTTGCTTCTTGACCTACATACAGGTTTCACAGGAGGCAGGTAAGGTAGTCTGATATTCCCATCTCTTTAAGAATTTTCCACAGTTTGTTGTGATCCACACAGTTAAAAGCTTTAATGTAGTCAGTGAAGCAGAAATAGATTTTTTTTTTCTAGAATTTTTTGCTTTTTCTGTGATCTAATGAATGTTGGCCAATTGATCTCTGGTTCCTCTGTCTTTTCTAAATCCAGTTCATACATCTGGATGTTCTCAATCCATGTACTGTTGAAGCCTATCTTGAAGGATTCTGAACATTACCTTGCTAGCATGTGAAATGAGCACAATCATGCAGTAGTTTGGACATTGTTATAGCCTTTCTTTGGGACTGGAATGAAAACTGACCTTTTCCAGTTCTGTTGCCACTGCTGAATTTTCCAAATTTGCTGGCATACTGTTTGCAACACTTTAACAATATCATCTTTTAGGATTTTAAATAGTTCTGTTGGCATTCCATCACCTCTGCTAGCTTTGTTCATGGTAATGCTTCCTAAGGCCCACTTGACTTCCCACACCAGAATGTCTGACTCTAGATGAGTGATCTCAGCAGCATGGGATCATTAAGACCAGATCATTATTCAGATTATTAAGACCTTTTTTGTTAGTTCTTTTTGTATTCTTGCTACCTCATTCTAATATCTTCTGCTTCTATTAGGTCCATACCATATTTGTCTTTTATCATGCCCATCTTTGCATGAAATGTTCCCTTGGTATCTTTTATTTTTTTGAAGAGATCTCCAGTCTTTCCAATTCTGTTGTTTCCTTCTATTTCTTTGCACTTTTCACTTAAGGCTTTCTTAGCTTTCCTTGCTATTCTTTGGAACTCTGCCTTCAGACAGATATATCTTTATTTTTCACCTTTGCTTTTCACTTTTCTTTTCTCAGCTCTCTGTAAGGTCTCCTTGGACAACCATTTTGCCTTGTTACATACATCTGTTTCTTGGGGATGGTTTTGGTCACCATCTCCTGTGCAGTGTTACGAACCTCTGTCCTTATTTCTTTAGGCACTCTGTCTATCAGATCTAATCCCTTGAATCTTTTTGTCACTTCATTGTATGATTGTAAGGGATTTGATTTGATCATATCTAAATGACCTAGTGTTTAAGATGCTTCTTAAATATAAGGTTTATATTATCATTCCATCTTAAATATCATTCCATCTGAATGACATTTTAAAAAGCTATTACAACATACATATAGAAAATGCACAGATGTTAAGAAAACTATTCTATAAACAATACATTTATACAGTTATAATTGCTAAAAATTAACATCAATCAAATGTCCATTAGCACTAGAATAAATAAAATGTGTTATATGCATTCCTAAATAGCATAATACTGGTCTACTGCTATACTTATAAACTCAGATTAAGACAGATGAAAATATAATTACAAGTGGGAAAAAAAACACATAGTGTTTTTTATGTACAATAGTTTTTATGTACAATAGTACATAGTGCACTATTTCATCTATACATGCAGTTTAAATTCAGGCAAAATTAGTATATTTCATACAAATCAGAATAGCTATGAGCTTTACATAGGAATTATGGACTGGAATGTGACTTGAAAGCTTCATATTACATAATGTGAAGTTCATATTACATAATGTGAATTATATTATGAATGAAATTATTCATAGATTAGTTCCATGGCTAATTAGATAATGTTATTTAAATAGATGTCTTATAATATGGGTCTCATTAGACATATTTGCAATGGCTAATGTTTGCATCAATTAATTTTTCATCGAAAAATTTAAATAGATATTTTTAAAACATAGCAGAATCATGTTATTCAATCTCTTTTGTGAATTTAGGCATGTTTATTCCTAGCTCTAGCTAATAATGCTATAAAATTACACTGTTGATTCTAAAAATGTATTAAAATGTTTTAGTCATCTCATATTATTGACAGAATTTTAGGTTGCATGTCCTGGTAAAAATGAACAAATAACTCTGCTTAGAGGAGGAATAAGCTATTCTATTTTCCAAAGTTGTAATCCTAAAATCATAGAGCTGTGATGATTCAGAGAAGTAAAAGATACTGTTTTAATTTTAAAGCCAACCAGGGAGATGGAATTAGCTGGAGAGTGATATCATAATTCACAAACAAATGATTGCAGAATTTAGAGAAAAGTAGAATATATATAAGATTCTATAACATAAATTTGGTTTGATATTAAAAAGGCATGAAATATATTTCAGATAATTCAATAAATATGAACAGTAACTTGGAAGCAAAAATTTCAATGATACTAATAGGCATTCTTAGCTTAGTTACAGTTATAGATTAAAGAATCTAAATTATTAAACCTTCATATTTTCATTCACAATATTCCTTCAGTCTAAAATTCTAATCAATAAATGCATGTTTGTATAAGATACTGTGATTTTTGAAGGTGATTTGTTTACTTTTTTTCCTTAGGACACACCTTAAAAAAAAAGTAAACAGAAAAACAAATATATTGCTGCAATGTGTTCTGCCTGTGTTCTTTTCTAGGAGTTTTGTAATTTCAGGTTTAGGTCTTTAGTACCTTTTGAGTTCATTTTGACTTTGTTTTTGTATATGGTATGAGGAAATATTCTAATCTCATTCTTTCACATGTAGTTGTTCAGTTTTCCCAGCACCATTTATTGAAGAGACTGTCTTTTCTCCATTGTATATTCTTACCTCATCATCTTGGATTACTTGGCCATATGTTTATGATTTATTCTGGGGCTCTTTATTCTGTTTCATTGATCCTCGTGTCTTTTTGTGTGTGCCAGTACCATATTGTTTTGAGTACTGTAGCTTTGTAGTACTGTAAAATCCAGCAATGTTAATCTTGGGTAAATAGTTGGAAAAAAAACAAAAACACTGATTCCAAAAGATACATGCATCCTGATGTTCACAGTAGCACTATTTACAACAGTCAAGATATAGAAGTAACCTAAGTGTCCATCAACAGATGAATGAATAAAGATATGATGCATGCACATATACATACACACAATGGAATTTTACTCAGATATAAAAAAATAATGAAAGTCCACCATTTGTAGCAATGTGGATGGATCTATAAATATTATGCTTAATGAAATAAGTCAGACAGATAAAAATAAATATTGCACAATATCACTTCTATGTAGAATCTAAAAAAATGAATATATACAGTGAAACAGAAACTCATTCACAGATATTATAAACTAGTGGCTACCAGTGGAAGAGTGAAAGGGGGAGGTGTAAAATAGGGGTATGGAAATAAGAGACACAGACTACTATGCATAAATTAGATAAGCAATAAGGATATATTGTCCAGCACAGGGAATTATTACCAATATTTTGTAATACTTTTAGTGGAGTGTAATTTATAAAACTACTGAATAACTATGTTGTACACCTGAAGTAAATATAATACTTTAAATCAATTCTACTTCAATGGAAATTAAAAAATTTAAAAAAGCAAGATTAAAAATTATCATCCTATAATTCAGTAAATAAACAACCCCATGACAAATGGGAAAAGATATAAGCTAAAAAAATAAAAATGACTACTCATGATATAAATTACACAGAGTAGGAATCAAGGAGGAGGAAATTGCAACAATAACAGATATTAATTTTGTGAACAATTCTGATAATATCTTCTAAGGACAGGTTTGTATATACAGGAATAGTCATCATAGCAGTTTATTCTCTACAAGAAAACTGAAAACAATCTTCCATTTTAAGAATTTGGGCATTATTGAATAAAAGCAGTTTCTGTGTTACAGTGTTCTATAGAATACTGTGCACAAGAACAAGTCGTAAGGGAAAAAATGATAGAAAAAGAAAATGAGGGTGATGAAGGAGAGAGACATATCTTTTTACATTTTGTTAAATTCACTGTGAAAATAGCAATTCATAAATACAACATATAGGCTATGATCCTATTTACATAAACAAAGCAACATATTTATTGTGTATATGTGTGCACATATTCCCATATGTAAGATACATAGAAATTACAAACAAGTTTTGGGCATTCTTCTGGAGAGTATTTGATTATCAGAATGTTTCTGATGTGCCCTTTTTCTTGTTCCTTACACACTAATACACAGATAGAACTGTGAAATTTGTAGGAAAGAAGGAAGGAAAGAAAATGAGGGAGTGAGAAAAGGGGGGAAAAAAAAAGGTGAAAGACTATTGTGAGGTGATCTGGGTTTTTATGCTTCTTATTTTCCTCTTAGAATAGACAAATGTCAATACAACTGTCTTGAGATTATGAGTACTATAGTGCCATAACTTTATTCATGTGGATTTTTGCCAATATTCCTAGGAGTTGAAACTGGGTAAGTTGACAAACTCAAAAGTATTACAAACTCAGACTCATATGAGTCAGATACCTACTCAGCATCAAGTTTTACTACTAATTTCAAGAAGACAAGCAATTAAGAAGCAGGGGGAAAGCAGATGTCTGGAACAGTAAAGGCAGCACCCAGAGTCTCTTGCTTTTGAACCAAACACACATCTCGAGGTAAGAGTACCATCATGGGATATTTAGTTTATAAAATATCTCTATTTTGTATATCAAATACTAGCACAGTTTATGTGATATTATTTGGGAATTCTGTCTCATAAATCAATATTTTCTAGATTTGTTTGTAGTAATCAATGCTAAAATAAGACCAAAAGTATTATATAGAAAAGCATTCTTTTCTTGTACAACACCTCATTTATCTACTTCTCAGAAGTTACAGTAATCATGTTTACAAAATATGACATCAAACTTCTCCTAGTTCTCCCCCTGAATCCTCTGTATTGAGAGATAAATAGGTCCCAGGTCAGTTACTTTAGCTTCTTTTTCCTCATTGGGTATAGAGCATGATTCAAACAAGATCCGCATCCTGGGAGTAGAGTCATAAGAGTATCTTTTTATTTTTCTGAGATTTTAGCAAAGTTTCATAGAAAAGTAGCATTCATGGGTCATATGGTATACTGTGGTGCATCACAGTAATTTAAAGGCTTTCAAACTTCAAAATCTAATAAATGATTGTTCTGTTATTTCAGAATGATGCAAATGCATGCATTATCATTGGGCCATGGCAAACATTATTAGTCTATTAATATAAGTATGTCAAAATTGACAGGTAGAAAGATAAGTTCTATCAATTATTATGCTTTTTCTTTGTGTCACCACGAAACGAAGTCACACAGGAGCGCTTGTGTTCTGGGATGCTAGGAGAGCATTCATGTTAATTTAAATATGATTTCAATCTTTAGGTGTTTATAAGAATCATACTTGAATACATTTCATGATAGGAATTTATATTTACATCTTCAGTGT
Source organism: Odocoileus virginianus (assembly GCF_023699985.2). NCBI lineage: Eukaryota > Metazoa > Chordata > Mammalia > Artiodactyla > Cervidae > Odocoileus > Odocoileus virginianus. Next base: position 23,661,309 of record NC_069698.1, read on the forward strand.
GACACAGATAAGATTGTTTGATGCATGAAACAGCAATAATTCACAACCCGTGTCCTAAAAATAATTATAATATAAATATGCAAATAACAAAGAGGACATAATTTAAAAGATAACCCTGTGGAAAAGCATAATTTACTTGAACAAGATCAAATGAATCTTTTATAATCACATAAAATTCACTGGGATAAATAAAAAGAAAAAATAATTAATTCAGCACCAGAGCTTACATGATGTTAGAAATGAATGCAATAAATGAAAACACTGTATGAAATAGTCAAATAGCTAGAAAAATATTTAAAACTATGGTAGAATCAAGCTTACCAATTTCTTTGTCAACTCTCTTAAAATTGGTTCCTGGCCTAATAAATCTGAAGTTTCTTTCTGAGTAGTGTACATAATATTCATAGACATATTATTAAAGTTAAAAAAAAACAACTTCAAATATAGTAATATTTTTCTGAGGGCTGCTTTAAAATCATTAATAACAATGACAGTATGAAAATTCAAGGATGTAGAACAAAGTGCACTGTAATGGAAAACATTGAACATAGTCTTTTAAAACTAAGGTAAAGAGGACTTAGTTCAGAAGAAGAATAAAAATCTAGCAATTTTTCTCTTAAATTCATCAATTTATACAGTATGTGTGTGTGCCTTTGTGCTCAGTCACATCTGACTCTTTGCAACCCTATGGACACTCGGCTCCTCTGTCCATGGAAGTTTGCCGGCAAGAAAGCTGGGGTGAGTTGCCATTTCCTTTTCCAGGGGATATTCCCAACCCAGGGGTCAAACCCTTGTCTCCTGCGTCTCCTGCATTGGCAGGCAAATTCTTTACCTCTGAGCCATGTGGAAAAACCAGTGTACCTATTATGAGCCAGGATCTATTCTAGGTACTAGGTTATAGTGAGAAATGAGGCAGAGAATGTCTCTACTCTTTCACTGTAAAGTCCATTAAGGGGTCATGGAAAACAAGCAAACAAACAAACAAAAAACACTGTCAAAAAGAAAGAAGATGACTGAAAATGTTTATGCAGAGATGCTACAGAGAATGATACAATAGACAGTGATTTTAGAACTATTTTGAATGAGAGGAGAAAGCCTTTCTGAGATGGTAACCTAAAGCTGAGATTTGAATGCCATAAAATTGGCAACATAAGACATTCCAACCAGAGAGGATAAAAAAGTCCTGAGGGGAGAAAGTATTTAACATGTTCAGTGTACTAAAATAAAACTAATATGGTAGAAAAAAGGGAGGCTACTTAAAGAGACAGAAGTTGAGCCTAGAAAAGTCATTAGGGTCTTTGTAAGCTAGGAATAGAATACATCACTACATTGTTCAAGCGCATGAATCATAAATGTTTACTTTGGTAGTGATAAATTACTTAAATAAAGTTCAAAATTACTAATGCATTTTTTTTTTTCCTGATTTTGGTGATCCCATCACTCTTCTTACTCTTTTATGTGTATGCTTACCTATCCTGCTGTATGTTGTGGTTAGTAGTCAGTAGTGTCTGATTTTTTTTTAATCCCATGGACTGTAGCCTGCCAGGCTCTCCTGTCCATGGGGATTTTCCAGGCAAGAATACTGGAGTGGATTGCCATGCCCTCCTCCAGGGGCTCTTCCCAACCCGGGGACTGAACCAAAGTCTCCTGCGTTGCAAGCAGATTCTTTTATCAACTGAGCCACCTGGAAAACCAATGAATACTGGAATGGGTAGCCTATTCCTTCTCCAGGGAATCTTCCCGACCTAAGAATCTAGCCCGGGTCTCCTGCATTGCAGGCGGATTCTTTACCAGCTGAGCTACCAGGGAAGCCCATCTTGCTATATAGCTGTGATATGTAATTTTTAGACTGAAAGACTTAAATTGTATTATTTATTTTTACGGTATGAGTATAGTATTTGCATATAGTTGGAAACAAAAGAAGATAAGACATAAATTAAAATGCCTTCCCTTGTAGCTCAATGAGTATATAATCTACTTGCAATGCAGGAGAACTGGTTCAGTCCCCAAGTCAGGAAGATCCCCTGGAGAAGGAAATTGCAACCCACTCTAGTATTCTTGCCTGGAGAATTGCATGGACAGAGAAGCCTGGCAGGCTACAGGCCATCGGGTTGCAAGAGTCGAACATGACTGAGCGACTACACCACCACCACAATTAAAATGACATTGAGTGCCTAAAGTCAGAATCAGAAAATGCAATTTCTAAAGCAGTTATATCGTATCCATTTTCTATTGGTGGTGGTGGTTTAGTAACTAAGTCATGTCCAACTCTTTACAACCCTATGGAATGTAGCCCACCGGGCTCCTCTGTCCATAGGGATTATCACACAAGAATATTGGAGTGTGTTGCCATTTCCTTTTCCAGGGATCTTCCCTAACTAGGGATCAAACTTGTGTCTTTTGCATTGCAGGTCGATTATTTAACAAATTAACACCCACTCAGCAGTTTAAGACTTAAAGAAAAGCAAACTTTTTAATCTTTCAGTTCTTGAAGATCAGACATTGGGGCAGAGCTTATCTGGGATTGTTACTCAGGATTACAGAAGGCTCAGGAGAAGTATTTGTTGGGCTGTTTTTCACTAGCATCTTGACTAGAGAAGGATACTTCTGCAGACTCCCTCAGATTGTTGGCAAAATTAATTTTCTTTTTTTTTTTCTTTCTTTTTTTTTTTTTCCATTTTCCTGTATTTGTAGGGGTGAATACACTGTTTGCTTGCTGGATTTCAGACGGAAGCTTTTCTTAGCCTATTGAGGAGGAACACACAGCTCTTTGCTGTGTGACCTCATGGTATAGCAGCTTGCTCCCTCAAAAACAGAAAATCCCTTGAATTCTGTCTTCTAAGAGAGTCTGATATAAAAATAATGCTAGAAACAACCCATCACCATTGTCTTAAAATATGACCTAATCAAGGGAGCAATATCTCATTTTGTCTCTGCCATAAACATACCTTAATCAAAGGAGTAACATCTATTCCTATCAGTTCTACTTATTAGAAGCAGGTCACAAACCCTACTCACATTTAAAGATTTATAAAGAGTATAATACCTGTGTGCTATCATGGGACTGTCTTAGGAACTTGCCCAACATACATATTTGCATTACTATATATGTTATCACAATTGATAATCTTTCCTTCAATTGGAGAGTTTAGTTTATTTACATGTAATTTAATTTCTGATATAATTTGACTTAATGTCTGTCATGTTTTTATTTATCTTCTGTTGCCTATTATTCTTTAGTTCTCTTTTATTCTATACTTTTGGCATAATTGTGCTGTGCTCAGATGCTCAGTTGGGTCCAACTCTTTGAGACCCTATGGACAACGACCCCACCAGACTCCTCTATCCATGGGATTCTCCTTGCAAGAATACTGAAATAGGTTGCCATTTCTTCCTCCAGGGGATCTTCCTGACCCAGGGATCGAACCCATATCTCTGTGTTTCCTGCTTTGGAGGGTGGGTTCTTTCCCACTAGCACCACCTGCGAAGCCCTTTGGCATAATTGGGCATTTTAAATTCTCTCATTATTTTAAAATTATTTATCAATTTTATATTTTCAAATATTACTGGCCACACTAGATATTTGCAATGCATCTTGCCTTAGTATAGTCTATCTGCAATTAGTATTTAAGTCATTTCTCCCAAGTGTAAGATCGTTAAAACAATTTTAAAAACTAATTGTACTTTTAAGACCCCATTCTTGGCTTTGACTTTTTTTTTTTTTTAATTTTTGGTCAATTATTTAATCTGTACATTACTTCTACATCTCACAGGACATCTTTATTGTATTTGTTTTAAAGACAGTATCTTTCATATTTGTTCATATATTTGTCCATAGTGTGCATGCTAAGTCACTTCAGTCATGTCCAACACTTTGCAACACTGTGGACTGTAGACCATCAGGCCCTTCTGTCCATGGGGTTCTCCAGGCAAGAATACTGGAGTGGGTTGCCATGCCCTCCTCCAGGGGATCTTCCTGACCCAGGGATCAAATCCACGTCTCTTACATCTCTTCCATATCAGGCAGGTTCTTTACTACTAGCGCCACTTGGGAAGCCCTTTTATCCATAATACTGATGTCTTTGCCTTCTATAGTTTAATGATTCTAGCTGACACTATTTTCTCACAGTCTTAAGACCGTCTTTAGTAATTTTTAGAGAGAATGTCTACTGACAATTAATTTTTTCATCTTTGTCTTGGAAAACCTATTTATTTCACCTTTATTTTTTTTAAAAAAACTTCCCCGAGAATGTTATTTTGTGATAAAATTTTCATGACATAAGATTAAACAGTTTAACAGTTTTTAAGTATAAAATATAGTGATGTTCACAGTGCTGTGAAACCATCATCACTATGAAATTCAAGAGTATTTTCACAACTCCAAACAGAAACCCCAAACCTGTAAACAGTCAGTTGCAATGCTCTCCTCCCTCTGTCCCTTGAACACCACTAGTGTATTTTTTGTCTCTATGGTTTTTCCTCTTCTGGATGTCTTTTAGAAATGCAGTCATACAATGTGTGGCCTTTTGTTCTGGCTTCATTCAGTTAGCGTTTTGGAGATATGATGACATTGTTGTTCAGTCACTAAGTCAATCCAACTCTTTGAGACCCCATGGACTGTAGCAGGCCAGGCTCCTCTGTCCTCCACCATCTCCCAGAAATTTTTTCAAATTCATGTCCACTGTGGTGGTGATGTGAGCTAACCATCTTGTCCTCCGCTGCCCCCTTCTCCTTTTGACTTTAATATTTCCCAGCATCAGAGTCTTTCCAGAGTCAGCTCTTCACATCAGTTGATCAAAGTATTGAAGCTTCAGCAACAGTCCTTCCAGTGAATATTCAGGGCTGATTTCCTTTAGGATTGATTGGTTTGATCTCCTTGCAGTCCAGGGACCTCAAGAGTGTTCACATCAAAAATGTCGAGGGGATTCATTAGGTTTTTTTTTTTTTTTTTTTTTTTATGTAAGATTTTTCAGCAGTAAGTAGAGATACTATTCCTTCTTCTTTTCAAATTTAGATGATGCTCTTTCTTTATTTTCTGTGTCTTTTTGCTCTCACTAGAAATTTTAGTATAATAAATGATAGAAATAGCAAAAGTGACATTCTTGTCTTCTTCATTTTAGGGGAATTGTTTTTAGTTCTGCATCATTGAGTATAATGTTAATGAAGTTTATTCTACTCCAAGAATGATTTTATCATAATAAAGTTTTGAATCAAGTGCTTTTTTCCCTTCTATTGAGATAACCCATGCCATTATTAATTCTGTTATAATGGTGTATTACATTTATTGAGCTTTGGATATTGAACTAACCTTTCTTTCCTTTCATAAATGACTTCTTGGTCATTGTATAATCTTTTAAATATGCTGAAGATTCAGCTTTCTAGTATGTATTTTTAAGATTTTTGTGTCAATAGTCATAAAGAATTTTGTTTTCTAGTTTTGTCTTCTGATTTTGTCTTTATCAGACTGTCTTCAGAGTAATATTGGCCCTCACAGAGTAATTAGGAAGTATTTTTTTCTTTCCTTCTTTTTTTTTTTTGGAAAAATGTAATAATAATTAGATGGCTATTAATTCTTCTTTAAAGGTTTAGTGCAATTTATAAATGAAGTCATCTTGTTTTGAAGTTTCCTTTGTTTGAAGTTTTTTGATTTTTTAAATTTTGATATTCCTACCTAAATATCAGATTTTTATGGGTCTTTTCAGATTCTCTATTACTTATTCAGTCAGTTTTGTTAGATGATGTGTTTAAGATTTTTTTTTTTTTCATTTTGTCTAGGTTATACAGTATGTGGCACACGATTGCTCATTATGTCTCATAATCCTTTGTATTTCTGTAAGATGGCTGCTTTTTCTCTCAATTTTGATAATTTGAATCTTCATTTTTACCAAGCTAAAGGTTTATCAATTTTGTTGTTTCCGAAAAATAAAACCCCACAAATCATTGTTTCATTTGTTTCCATTGTTATTCAGTATTTAATTTATATCCACTATAATATTATTTTCTTCTTATTGCTTTGTGTTTAGTTTTTTTTTTTCTTCCTAGTTCATTAGGATAAAATTTTAGGTTATTGTTGTGTTTCTTCTTTTAAAATTCAAGCTCTGTAGTCTTTTGCATCTAACATGTGTCTTATGTGGGCAGTACAGAGTTGGATCAAATGATATTGTAATCAACTCTGCCAATATCTGGTTTTTAATTGTAGATTTTAATCTATTCACATTTATTATAATTACCATTAAAATCTTAATTCTAGCTTTATGTTGTTTTTCTAAATATTTTGTATCTTTTTGTTCCTCAATTTCTCTATTACTACCTTCTCATGTTAAAATTATTATGAACTGTATCATTTGTTGTTGTTTATTTTACTATATAGAGTTTAAATTATATTCTTAGTCATTACCTTGCAAAGAGTTGACTCATTGATAAAGACCCTGATGCTGGGAAAGATTGAGGGTCAGAGGAGAAGGGGGTGACAGAGGATGATACAGAGTTAGATACATCACCAACTCAATGCACATGAGTTTGAGCAAACTCCAGAAGATAGTGAAGGACAGGAAAGCCTGGCATGCTGCAGTACATGGGTCTCAAAGAGTTGGATATAGCTTAGTGACAGGACAACAGCAACAAATGCAATTATTACTACCTGTATTACTTATAATTTTTGGAATTCTGTGTGTCTCCTCCCCCTGCTATTTGGAATATTTATAAACTCCCTTAATTGAATCACGACTTTGCTAATTCCAATCTTTGTGAATTTGTGAAAATCACCTAGTTTCTGTGCGCCCAAGTTTTTTCCTGGGAGAAGGAAATGGCAACCCACTTCAGTATTCTTCCCTGGAGAATCCGATGGACAGAGAAGCCTAGGGGGCTACAGTGCATTGGGCCGCAAAGAGTTGTACATGCCTGGGTGACTAAGCACAAGTTTTTTCATGTGGTGGTGGTGATGCATTTTGTTCTACTTCATGCTCATATGTTCAGTTGTGTCTGACTCTTTGTGACCCCATGGACTGTAGCCTGCCAGGCTCCTCTATTCATGGAAATCTCCAGGCAAGAATACTGGAGTGGGTTTCCATTTCCTTCTCCAGGTGATCTTTCCAACCCAGTGACTAAATCTGCATCTCCTGCAGTGAGGCAGATTCTTTACCACTTGAGCCATCAGGAAAGTGACCTCATGGATTGTAACCCACCAGGCTGCTCTGTGCATGGAATTCTCCAGGCAAGAATACTGGAGTGGGTAGCCATTCCCTTCTCCAGGGGATCTTCCTGACCTAAGGATCAAACCCAGGTCTCCTGCACTGCAGGCAGATTCTTTTCCTCTGATCAACCAGAGAAGGCCCAAGTATTTTCATAGGTGAAACTATGGTGAATATTTGGTGTGTTCCGAGAAAAAGCCTTTAAAATAGTGTCAAATAACAATAAGCTTTTTAATAAAGGATCATCTTTATAAGCATTTTTTTTTGCAAGAACAATGTAATATACTTCCATGAGTACATTCAAGCCATCTTTTATTTCTGGAAAATTTTATCAGATAAGTTTTTTTTTTTAATATTTCTTTCCTCGAAAAATTGATTTTGTCTTTATATGTTGGTATACCTCTCAGTTCCTCCTAATTTTTTCCTTCTAGTCTTTTCTGATTTTATTTAATTTTGCTTGCATTTCTTAATCTTTACCTTTATTACTTTACCAAGTTTTAATCCATAATTTTCTTCATGATGGTTCTAATGAGGCCATTAATTCTCTGATTTTTAACTCTGCAATTCTATTCATCTTGAGTTATTTTTAGTCCTTTCTGTTTTGTAGTCAGATATTTTCAGCTCAGTTTTCTAGCTGTTTCAAGGTCTTTGCTTTTATCTTTATAATCTTTTACAGCATGGTTGTATATTTGGTTCTAAGTTTTGTTTTCATCTGCCATGTTTTTCCTATTTTCTGTAGCTCTTGTTTTTTTCTTAAATTATTTTTATAGGAATTTTGTGCTAGTTTCTGTTGAATAAAACTTATCTTTCAATCAGCTATGTGTTTTTAGGCTGTTCTTTTTTGAAAGGATTAGGACAGTTTTACAGAATAGCAAGGATTCTCACTGATTCAAAGTGACATTCATTCTTTGTATTTCTGTGTGCTTTTACTTTATAGTGTGTGTGTGTGTGTGTGTGTGTGTGTGTAATCCTTGAGATATTTACTGTTTCTTGTTGACACTATTTACATGCTATAGAGACTCTCGCTCTTGCATTTCAATGAGCATAATCAACTGCTTCTTGCAAACTTGAATAGTTGGGTGTCTCCACAGTTATTCCTTAGAAGAGCCTTGCTGCTTATTCCCTGTTTACAAAATGAATTCAGAGGAATTACTAGAGATATTCTTTACTGTTTGAGCCACCAGGAAAGCCCATATATGGGAGACCCAGGTTCCATCCCTGAAGCAAGAAGATTCCCTGGAGGAGGCCATGGCAACCCATTCCAATATTCTTCCTGGAGAATCCCATGGAAGAGGAGTCTGGCAGGCTACAGTCCATGGGGTTGCAAAGAGTCAGATGCAGCTGATGTGACTGACCACAGTAAATATATGCATATATAACCATTTTATAATTACATATATATAAATATATGCATATGTGTATATACATTTTTGTTCATATTCTTTTCCATTATGGCTATTGTAGGATACTAATGTAGTGCTCTGTGGTATGCATAGGACCTTGTTTATCCATTCTATATATATTACATCCACCAACCCCACCCTCCCACTCCACCCTTCCCCCAATCCCTCCACCTTGGCAACCACATTCTGTTCTATATGTCTGCGAGTCTGTTTTGGTTTAATAGATAAGTTTATTTGTGTGATATTTTAGATTCCACATGTAATAAGTGATATCACATAGTATGTCTTTCTCTCTGACTTTACTTAGTTATGATTATCTTTAGTTGCATCCATGCTGCTGCAAATGGCATTATTTCATTCATTTTTATGCCTGAGTAGTATTCCATTGTATATATTTAATACAACTTATTTATCCATTCATCTGTTTGATGGATGTATGGGTTGTTTCCTGTCTTGACTATTGTGAATAATGCTGCTATGAAAATAAGGGTGTGTGTATCTTTTTGGATTAGAGATTTGTCTGTATACTAACACATGCTCAGGAGTGAGACTGCTGGATCATACAGTAATTCTATTTCTAGTGTTCTGAGGATCCTCCATACTGTTCTCTATAGTGGCTGTACCAATTTACATTCCCACCAAGAGTGTAGGAGGGTGACCTTTTCTCTGCATCCATTCCAGCATTTGTTATTAGTAGAGTTTATAATGGCCATTTTGACGGGTGTGAGGTAGTACTTCATTGTAGTTCTGATTTGCATTTCTCTAGTAATTAACAATGTTGAATATCTTTTCATGTGCTTATTGGCCATCTATAAGTCTTTGGAGAAAGGTCTGTTTAGGTCTTCTGACCATTTTTCAATTGGATTGTTTATTTTTTTAATTCTTGAGTTGTATAAACAGTTTGTATTTTGGAAACTAAGCCCTAGTTGATCACAGATTGTTTGCAGATATTTTCTGTCATTCTGTAGGTTGTCTTTTTGTTTTTGTTTACTCAGATAGTTTTAACAAAAGTTTGTGCCATACATCCACACACTCTAACAGCAGTGCTTTGGAAAACTAGTAAACAAAGATGTTTCTATACTATATTTGCATTGAGCTCTTTAGATAAATAACAAGTCAGAATCAGGCAGCTATGAAAAATCTGTCTAGTAATAGATTGACTGAAAAGTGAGATAAATGTACCTGCTTTAGGGAAAATCTAGGTGGAATCACTAACTTGGAAATTTGAACCATTTTTGTTTACACAAAGATTGAATATATTCCTGTGAAGCTGGAGATTTGCAAACCTACAGGCCATTGGCATCAAGAGTATACTTGAACTTTCTATATAGACATGGATTCTCAAAAAGATTAATCAGTCTTGCTTATGAGTAAGATAAATTATGTAACAATGAATGAATAAAGCCCATGTGTTTTGAATAAAACTTCATTGAGCTTAATGGACAAATAAAATTGTGAGAAAGCTAAGTATACATTTAAATATAGAGAAAAGTAAAATTAATTTTTGGACTGGGAAATAGCTGTAGTAGTCAATCTTCAAAGGAAGCAATAAGCAGACAGATTATTCCTTTTAAACTAAGTTGTTGAAAGTATCATGAATATTAGAAACATTCCCCCAAACAGTGACAGACTTAGCACTTTTACTTTTTAAATAAATTTTGTCATATTTTAATTGAACTTATCAATTCAAGACTCACCTATGGTTCTACTATGAGGGAAAATAATATGTAATGTTAAGAAACACCATTTACCAATAAAACTGGTGTTCAGGGAAAATATTTAAGGAAACAAGCATCCTGGTAAGGAATATAGGACTATTCAATTTATATAAAATAAAGAATTTAAGAGCTTAACTTGTTAAATGTTTTCCTTTATTATTATTCTTTTTAAAGTAACTGGACAAGGCTATTAGTTAAAATCCTGGTTTGGGAGATGTACTTGGATTCATAGAGATCAATTATCATTAATAAAATAAGATTTTATCACAAGAAAGAGAGAAAAATACACACCAATCATTACTGTTGTCCAGAATATTTGGATTTTAGGCTATTTGAAAAAAGAGCAGAAGAAAATGACCAACTTTGATATCTGCCCACCAGAAATGACTTAATCATGGTGACTTAGAAAACAATTTATCTAGGACCAGTGTTTTACAATCATTACTTTCTAAGTTAAGGGAGGGTCTATAATCTTTGTAAATAAATGATGCATTTCTAAGAATGTTTTAATCAGTAATCCTGTCTATATTAAAACTTTCAGGACATTGTTGAAAACTGATTTTTACATAATAAAAAATTGAAAGTTTAAAATTGAGTTTAGATATTTATCTTAAGTGCAGAGATTTTTTCACAAGAAGTGTATATTTTATTAGTTGCTTAGTAACCATGTAGTATGAAAAGGCTGGGACTGTTTTTATAACTTACTTTGTGTATAACATTTTGAGGATTTTAATAATCCATTGTTGTCTATTAGGTTGGAAACTAAGCCCTCGTTGATCTGCTGCATTCATTAATGATGTGTGCCCTCTGAACAGTAATTCAATAATATTTCCTTTAAATATCCCTGAGATTGATCATTATTGACAAGGCATTTTTTTAGAACGTTGTTTGCAACTAAAGCTAAAGTATTTAAAGCTATCTGTCCATATAAGAAAAAATAAACAAGGACTAATATGCATTTTATATGTTACTTTAGTTGCTATCAGTTCAGTCCCGCAGCCATGTCTGACTCTTTGCGACCCCATGGACTGCAGCAACCAGGCTTCCCTGTCTATCAGCAACTCCTGGAGCCTACTCAGACTCATGTCCATCGTGTCAGTGATGCCGTCCAACCATCTCATCTTCTGTTGTCCCCTTCTCCTCCCACCTTCAGTTTTTCCCAGCATCAGGGTCTTTTCCAGTGAGTCAGTTCTTCGCATCAAGTGGCCAAAGTATTGGAGTTTCAGCTTCAGCATCAGTTCTTAGAAATGAATATTCCAGGCTGATTTCCTTCAGGATTGACTGGTTGGATTTCTTTGCAGTGCAAGAGAATCTCAAGAGTCCCTTCTCCAACACCACAGTTTGAAAACATCAGTTCTTTGGTGCTCAGCTTTCTTTTTAGTCCAACTCTCACATCCATACATGACTACTGGAAAAACCATAGCTTTGACAAGATGGACCTTTGTTGGTTTGTTTCCATGGATACTTACAATTCATTTCCAAACTGAAAAAGTTATTGAGGTTTTCTAATATATGAAATTCCACAAAAATCACAAAAAATAAAATTCAACTATTTTTATTATCTACCTATCTATTAATTTCTGTATATACATTTGCCTCTATAAATGCATACATGTGTTCATGTGTTTATACACTGGATGTGTAAAAAAAAAAAATACTACAGATTTCCTTAAAGGGGCAACAAATAAATGCACCAATCCATTTAAGTAGTGTAGAAAGCAGAGAAAAAACATGTAATATAAAAATATAGTTTGAAAGCCCAAATTATTTTAAAAAAAATTCAGAAGACTAATGGAGCCCAGAAGCTACATGAAAAGAAAGGAAGTAAGTAGAAATACTGCAGATGGTGATTGCAGCCGTGAAATTAAAAGACGCTTACTCCTTGGAAGGAAAGTTATGACCAACCTAGACAGCATATTAAAAAACAGAGACATTACTTTGTCAACAAAGGTCTGTCTAGTCAAATCTATGATTTTTCCAGTTGTCCTGTATGGATGTGAGAGTTGGACTATAAAGAAAGCTGAGCACCGAAGAATTGATGCTTTTGAACTGTGGTGTTGGAGAAGACTCTTGAGAGTCCCTTGGACTGCAAGGATTTCCAACCAGTCTATCCTAAAGGAGATCGGTCCTGGGTGTTCATTGGAAGGACTGATGTTGAAGCTGAAACTCCAATACTTTGGCCACCTGGTGTGAAGGGCTGATTCATTTGAAAAGACCCTGATGCTGCGCAAGATTGAGGGCAGGAGGAAAAGGGGATGACAGAGGATGAGATGGTTAGATGGCATGACTGACTCAGTGGACGTAGGTTTGGGTGGACTCTGGGAGTTGGTGATGGACAGGGAGGCCTGGCATGCTATGGTTCATGGGGTCACAAAGACTCAGACATGACTGAGCGACTGAACTGAACTGAAGTAGAAATACATAAAACTGAGGCTTCATCAGGAAAGGCTAAGAAATGCCAAAGAAAAATTAAATCTCAAACTTCAGTGGCTTGATGCAGCAAAAAATAATTTCTCTATCATCCTACACATACAAAGCAGAAAAGTTTCCCCAAAATTGTGTTCAGTGATGCTCCTGATATAGGCACCAAAATAATAATGATTCAATGATTTATCCTTTATGTAAATATTAAATATGATTGCTATATCCTCAGCAAAAATTCTTTGCTAGAAAAAATATAACAAGGCTGGTAAAATAATCATTTTGATTAATCTACTTTGTGTTATTCTGTGAGAGAAGATATTAACATATACTATGGTATAAAATAATTTCAACACCTTCGTGGCTAAATTCAGTGCAACTTTCTCATTTATTTCATTTCAGGGAGTTCTGGGGCATATTTATTATAGTTACTCAAGGATCCATATTTATGATAACTTCGTCTCAATATGTGCTTCCATGAATGCTGAAGCACAAAAGGAGCAAGTTACATGCTTGTTCTTAAATCTTATGGCCAGATGTGACTATAACATGTGGTCCAAATTATTTGGCAAAAATGATTCACCTAGTCAGTGCTTAAAAGTGCCTAGAGAGAGGGAAAATCAAGTATATTGGGGAACTTTGATGATTATCACAAAAGCTTAAGAAAACAAGGTAACTGTTTTGTCCACTATTTTCCCCAATTTCAGGTGACCACTGCTTTGTTCTTTAACTGTAAGTCTCTTTGTTTGGTTATATTTGGTGGTTTGCTGCTGTTGCTATTTAGATTCCACAGTTCAATTCAGTTCAGTCGCTCAGTTGTGTCAGACTCTGTGAACGAATGAACTACAGCACGCCAGGCCTCCCTGTCCATCACCAGCTGCTGGAGCCTACCCAAACTCATGTCCGTTGAGTCAGTTATGCCACCCAACCATCTCATCCTCTGTCATCCCCTTCTCCTCCTGCCCTCAATCTTTCCCAGCATCAGGGTCTTTTCAAATGAGTCAGCTGTTCGCATCAGGTGGCCAAAGGATTGGAGTTTCAGCTTCAACATCAGTCTTTCTGATGAACACCAGGACTGATCTCCTTTAGGATGGACTGGTTGGTTCTCCTTGCAGTCCAAGGGACTCTCAAGAGTCTTCTCCAACACACAGTTCAAAAGGATCAATTCTTCAGCGTTCAGCTTTCTTTATAGTCCAACTCTCACATCCATACAAGACCACTGGAAAAACCATAGCCTTGACTAGACGGACCTTTGTTGACAAAGTAATGTCTGCTTTTTAAAATGTTGTTTAGGTTGGTCATAACTTTCCTTCCAAGGAGTACGTGTCTTTTAATTTCACAGCTGCAATCACCATCTGCAGTGATTTTGGAGCCCCCCAAAATAAAGTCACATATAAATAAAATTTTATTTATTTTTCTCTGAGTTATTTGAGTAAATATAATAATCTCCAGATCCATGTGTGTTGTCATAAATGGCAAGAATTCCTTTTTTTTTTTTATGATTGATACTCCATTATGTGTGTGTGTGTGTGTGTGTGTGTGTGCGCGCGTGCACGCACATGCCCAGCCGCTCAGTCGTGTCTGACTCTTTGCAACCCCATGGACCCTAACTTGCCAGGCTTTTGATGGATTTCCCTGGTAAGAATACTCGAGTTAGTTGCCATTTCCTCCTCCAGGGGATCTTCATTATCCAAGGATCAAACCTACATCTCCTGAATTGGCAGGTGGACTCTTTACCAAGTGTATCACCTGGGACGCCCCTATATATCTGTGTATGTATGTGTATATGTGTGTGTGTATAGATACACGCACACAAGCACACATATGTTTTCTTTTTTCATCTATTGATGAGCACTTAGGTGAAGAGGATTAAGAGTTAAAAATTACGTTATACATGAGTCACAGGAATGCAATGTTCTACAAAGGGAATATGGTCAATAATATTATAATAAATTTGTATGGTTTATAATCTATCAAAATATTGAATCACTTGGTTTGCACTATATATTGTATAAACTAGATTATAATGAAAAAAAGACTATAAAATATATAAATATAATTTTAATTTTTATTATTACATAATTACATGCAGTATTTGTGTGCATATAGATATCCATAAAATGAACAATTGGCTTTAAGATACATAACCACATTTATGTATGATCATATTCATTTTTAGTTAATTTTAGTATTATTTTAAGTAAGAGTATCTTGATTGATATACCTATATTACATGTCACACCTATTCCCACCTAGGAATATTTCATAAATTTTATCATATGAGAATAGCAATTGTTAGTGGACTACACAGAACAACTCTGACAGTGATTGAGAAAAATCAATTCCATCAGAACTAGGTACTCAAGAGAAAACACAAAATGTTCTAAAAAAAAAAAAAAAAACCTGCCATTGATTTTTTTTTTTTTATCATGACACAAGCAAAATGTAGACTTCCATGCAGCTTTTCCCATTTCATTCATTTTCATTCACTAACCAAGGAAGAACAAAATGTCTCCATCTATATTTCATTGAACTATTTCACTTTTAAAAAGTTTGGATGATACATTTTACCTGATAGTTTTATATTGTGTTTATCCTATGATGTTATAATCCTTGATTTTTAGGTTATTTTGTAGCTCAATAAAAAGTGTGAATAAATCAAGGAACTTTAACAATTAATGAAGGATCTTGATATTTTCAAAAATAAGAGAAAGAATACATATCCTGAAATTTAGTCCAGTACCATCAATGAACTTATTAACATTACCAGGTAATATTAAGTTGGTTTACATGATTCTATCATGCTACTCCATTCCAATTATGTGGATTAACAAATCACTCAGTGCTTATAATAAAAAAAAGAGATGGATGCCATTAAACTACTGGTGAAGTAGGATTTTTTTAAAAAATGTGTCAGAACTATCATTCAGTAAAGAAAACTATGATATTTTATTCACAACTGACAAGAATGATGTGAAACTTTCTATGCAAAAAAATATAAAGTTTAATTTTTCACTATTAAATTCGAGGAGGTATTAAACAGCAAATTCATTAGTAAATATATACTGGATGCTTAATGCAGAGAGACACTGTACCAGGCACCAGAAAGTTGGGGAGAAAGAGAAAAATATTTTATTAATCAGGGCTTTTGTAATTTAGAATCCCAGTGGGGAAAAAGCATTTCATTAGGGAGTATGACTTCTAATCTCTTCAATGAATAGGTATTTAAAATAATATTTTATTTGAGAAAAAATGGAAATAAAGATGTAACACCATTTTAAATTGAATTTGAGACAGATGAGGAAGATTTAAGAGTTAAAATTTAAGAGGTAAACATTATATATGAAAGTTAAGAGTAAATTCTAAAAGTTAGTCACTAAGAAAAAATGTTTTTTATCTTTTATATCAGATGATAGATATTCACTAAATCACTGTGATAATAATTTCATGATGTATGTACAAGTCAAATCATTATGCTGGATACCTTAAAATTATACAGTGCTGTATTATAATTATACCTCAATAAAACTGGAAGAAAAAAATAAAGTTAAACTATGAAAGTGTGAAAAATGGAGTTTTAATTGTCAGATGCACTGGCAAAAATCCTAATTTTATACACTGAAATAAGCAAATGGCATATATAATATCTATGAGAAAATACAGTGAAATTTGATCATTACTCTAAAGAAATGATTCAGTGTTACTGGTCTTATTCAGGATGCTGTCTAATTTTTTCTACCAAATTATGCATTCAGATATCAAAGACTCAAATTAAAATGAGAACTATTTTATTATAAAACCACTAAGAAAAATGATGGATTGTATTTTTATTGATATAATTTTTCTGTTGCTAAAATTTTCTAAATGGCTTTCTGGAAAAAAAAAAGAAATTTCTTAATAGGTTGGGAACTAACTAAGGAGATTTTTTGACTCATTTAGGAATTTGGAGCCTACTTGTAGACTTTTTTTTTTTACATTAAACTATACTTTATACCTCATTTCTTTAGGTCCAGGTATAAATTTGCATTTGCTGTCATTCCATATCATGACTTAATCATCACATGATCATGTAATTTTATGTTATAAGAAATGTTTTAAATAAAGTTAACTGTACATTTAGAGCTGACTTAGAAAACTTTTTTGTGTCCATTCATTGAGAAAAATATTAACATCTTCATCAAGCTACAAGGAGGAAATATTTTGAATCTTACTACCATATTTAGTGTGTTACTATGTGCTGACTATTCAAGGTATAATCTGTTCATTGTATTCTAGATACCTTGCTCAATAGGTGTTTGTTGTCTGCCCTGAGCTATGGCAACCATCATAATGTAATAAACATAGTCTATCCCTATAAATAATTAGGTTTCCTTTGAAAAAAATTTAGACTTTTCCCAAAGGGTTATTATTCAATTATTACAGCTGTCTTTCAATGTAGCTTTTTTAAAATTGAGGAGTATTTGATATACACCATTTTATATGTTCCAGGTATACAACACAGTGATTCATAACTTTTAAGGTTATATTCCATTTGTAGCAATTATAAAGCATTGGCTGTATTTTCTGTGTTGTACAATACAGCCTTATAGTTTATTTATCTTATATGTTGTAGTTTGTACTTCTTTCAAACATTTTGAAATTTTTTGCATACATATGCTTTATATATTTTTAAGTATATACATAGTGTTTTACTTTCTTGGGAGAAGTTGTAATTGGTATTGTCTTTTGATATTTGTATCTATTGGTATGTTGTAAGTATGTGAAGATGCATGAATTTTTCTGTGTTAATATTTTATTCTACAACCTTAGTGAACTTACTATTACTTTGGGGATTTTCTGTAGATTCCTTGGGAATTTGTATTTATGCACCTGTGCCATCTGAAAATAGAGTTTTAGTTTTTTCAAAAGGTATGCAATTTTTCTTGCCTTTTGCCGGTGTCTAGAAGCTATAGTACTATGTTGAATAAAGTGATGACAGTAGATATTCTTGCTTTATTTGTAATCACAGGGAAAAAGCAGCATTAATTTCCTGACTACTAAGTATGAGGCTAACTAGCTATAGGTTTTTTGTAAAGATTTTATTGGAAAACTGTGTCAGTTGTCCTCTATTCCTACTACAGAGAGTTTGTATGTTGCATTTTTCTGGATTTTTTTTTTTTTTTTGGTGTCACTTGACATAATCAGTTGGTATAATTGTATGATCTTCTTTCATCTGTTTATATAATGGATTTACATTGACTGATTTTAAAATATTGAACCAAACTTGCATTCCCTGGGGTGCGGGGAGATGGGGGCCAGAAACTTACTTGACTTACTTGATCATGGTGTATTGTTTCTTTTTATGTTTTATTGAATTCACTGTGCTAAAATTGTGTTGAAATGTTTTGTATCTAATTACATGACAGATATTGGCCTATAATTTTTGGTTTCCTCCCTCCTCTCACTTCCTTCTACTGTCTTTGCTTGGTTCTAATATCTGGATAATATGAGTCTCAAATTAGTTGAGAAGTGTTTCCTTATTTTCTCTTTACTAAGAAAATGTATAAACTGATCTTAATTTTTCTTTGATTATTTGGTAAAATTATCCAGGGGAACACTTTGGATCTGGTGGATTCTTTCTTGAGAACTATTAAAGTAATTCAAGTTATATATTACATTTTGACTTGATGTGGTCATTTCTGGTTTTTAAAGAAATGGTTTGTGTCTTCTAAGGAGTCAAATTTATAAACATAAAATTGTTCATGCTATTTCTTTGTTTTTTAATGGCTGTTCAGTTCAGTTTAGTCACTCAGTCACGTCTGACTCTTTGCGACCCCATGAACTGCAGCGGGCCAGGCCTCTCCATCCATCACCAACTCCTGGAGTCCACCCAAACTCATGTTCATTGAGTCGGTGATGCCATCCAACCATCTCATCCTCTGTCATCCCCTTCTTCTCCTGCCCGCAATCTTTCCCAGCATCAGGGTCTTTTCAAATGAGCCAGCTCTTTGCATCAGGTGGTCAGAGTATTGGAGTTTCAGCTTCAACATCAGTCCTTCCAATGAACACCCAGGACAGACCTCCTTTAGGATAGAATGGTTGGATTTCCTTGCAGTCCAAGGGACACTCAAGAGCCTTCTCCAACACCACAGTTCTAAAAATCAATTCTTCTGCACTCAGCTTTCTTTATAGTCCAACTCTCACATCCATACACGACTACTGGAAAAAACATAGCCTTGACTAGATGGACCTATGTTGACAAAGTAATGTTTCTGCTTTTTAATATGCTGTCTAGGCTGGTCATAACTTTCCTTCCAAGGAGTAAGCATCTTTTAATTTCATGGCTGCTGTCACCATCTGCAGTGATGTTGGAGCCCCAAAAAATAAAGTCAGCCACTGTTTCCACTGTTTCCCCATCTATTTGCCATGAAGTGAGGGGACCAGATGCCATGATCTTAGTTTTCTGAATGTTAAGCTTTAAGCCAACTTTTTCACTCTCTTTTACTTTCATCAAGAGGCTCTTTAGTCCTTTTTCACTTTCTGCCATTAGGGTGGTGTCATCTGCATATCTGAGGTGACTGATATTTCTCCTTGCAATGTTGATTCCAGCCCGTGCTCCATCCAGCCCAGCATTTCTCATGATGTACTCTGCATATAAGTTAAATAAGCAGGGTGACAATATACAGCCTTGATGTACTTCTTTTCCTATTTGGAGCCAGTCTGTCATTCCATGTCCAGTTCTAACTGTTATTTCTTGACCTGCATACAGGTTTCTCAAGAGGCAGGTTGGTGGTCTGGTATTCCCATCTCTTTCAGAATTTTCCACAACTTACTGTGATACACACAGTCAAAGGCTTGACATAGTCAATAAAACAGACATAGACATTTTTCTGGAACTCTCTTGGTTTTTCAATGATCCAGCAGATGTTGGCAATTTGATCTGTAGTTCCTCTGCCTTTTCTAAAACCAGCTTGAACATCTGAAAGTTCACAGTTCACGTATTGCTGAAGCCTGGCTTGGAGAATTTTGAGCATTACTTTGCTAGCGTGTGAGAAGAGTGCAATTGTGTGGTAGTTTGAGCATTCTTTGGCATTTTCTTTCTTTGGGATTGGAATGAAAACTGACCTTTTCCAGTTCTGTGGCCACTGCTGAGTTGTCCAAATTTGCTGGCATATTGAGTGCAGCACTTTAACAATATCATCTTTCAGGATTTGAAATAGCTCAAGTGGAATTCCATCACCTCCACTTGCTTTGTTCATAGTGATGCTTCCTAAAGCCAACTTGACTTCACATTCCAGGATGTCTGGCTCTAGGTGAGTGATCACACCATCGTGATTATCTGGGTCGTGAAGATCATTTTTGTGCAGTTCTTCTGTGTATTCTTGCCACCTCGTTAATATCTTCTGCTTCTGTCAGGTCCATACCATTTCTGTCCTTTATTGAGTCCATCTTTACATGAAATGTTCTCTTGGTATGTCTAATTTTCTTGAAGAGACCTCCAGTCTTTCCCATTCTATGGTTTTCCTTTATTTCTCTGCATTCATATCTAGGAAGGAAGGCTTTCTTATCTCTTCTTGCTCTTCTTTAGAACTCTGCATTCACATAGGTATATCGTTCCTTTCCTCCTTTGCTTTTTGCTTCTGTACTTTTCACAGCTATTATTATTTTTTTTTTTTTTGTAAGACCTCCTCAGAGAGCCATTCTGCTTTTTGCATTTCTTTTTCTTGGGGATGGCCTTGCTATTTTTTTCTCTTTTTAATGGCTGTAGTGGCTGTTAAAATATGGTGTTTCTTATGATTTTGTTGATTTTTTGTTTTCATATTTCCCAAACTCACTGGAATTTTATCAATTTGAATGTTTCTTAAAAGAGTCAACTTTATGTTCTATTGATATTTTCTATCATACTTCTGTCTTTGATTTTACTGATTTCTTCTCTCATCTTCTTTACTGACTCATTTATATTATTTTGCTCTTTCCCCTCTCCCTTGGGTCTTGAGATCAGAACTTAATTTACTGATGTGAGACTTTTCCTTTTTTGTAATGTATGCATTCAGTGCTTTAAAACTTCTTCTAAGTCCTGCTTTACCTGCATCTTATACATTTTTCTATTTTAAAATTTTCACAAAATTCTGTGTATTTTTATTCAGCTTTATGTATTTAATTTCTGTTTTATATTTCTGTAATCCATGGATTGGGCTCCAAAATCACTGCAGATGCTGATTGAAGCCATGAAATTAAAAGACACTTACGCCTTGGAAGGAAAATTATGACCAACCTAGACAGCATACTAAGAAGCAGAGACATTATTTTGTCAACAAATGTCCATCTGGTCAAGGCTATGGTTTTTCCAGTGGTCATGTATGGATGTGAGAGTTGTACTATAAAGAAAGTTGAGTGCAGAAGAATGGATGTTTTTAAATTGTGGTTTTGGAGAAGACTCTTGAGAGTCCCTCAGACTGCAAAGAGATCCAACCAGTTCATCCTAAAGGAGATCAGTCCTGGGTGTTCATTGGAAGGACTGATATTGAAGCTGAAACTTCAATACTTTGGTCACCTGATGTGAAGAGCTGACTCACTGGAAAAGACCCTGATGCTGGGAAATATTGAGGGCAGGAGGAGAAGGGGACAACAGAGGATGAGATGGTTGGATGGCATCACTGACTCAATGGACATGGGTTTGGGTGGACCCCAGGAGTTGGTGATGGACAGGGAGGCCTGGCGTGCTGTGGTTCACAGGGTCGCAAAGAGTCAGACATGACCGAGCAACTAAACTGAAGTGAATCCAGGGATTCTTTAACCATTTAATTTTAGTGTTTGTAGATATATATTTGCATTTATGTTATCCTAGTTTCATTTAGTTATTATTAGATAATATTCACTGTATTATTTCAGTTATTTTAGCTATGTTAAGACCCAGTTTATGATACAGTTTATTATCAGTTTTGCTCAATATTGCATGGGTATTGAAAAGAATATATATCTTGCTGAAAGTGTATTCTATAATGTCAGAACTTATTGTCTGATTTTGTGTCTAGTATTTCTATCTGTTGCTGAGTGTTATTGAAGTCTTTAACTGTAAATATAGTATTGTATATATTTTAAATGTATCAGTTTTTGTTCTATATATTTTGAGGCTCTGATCTTTGATGCACACATATTTAGAATTGCTATTTCTTCTTATTAGATACATTCTTTTATAAGTGCATAGTGTCTCACTTGGTCTCTTATTCTACTTAGGTTAATTTTTGCATGCTATAACTTTTTACATCCTTTTATGTTTGATCTATATTGCTAAGTTTGAAGTAAGTTTTTTACACAGAACTTAGTTAATTGTGTTTTTTTATGCTCTGCTCATCTCAGTCTTTCATTTCACATATTCAGACATTTACATTTAGAGTAATTATTACATTAGAGTTGTAGAGTCCCTTTTCATTTTTATGAAAAAAAAAATTTTGTTTGGTTCCTATATTTCTCTTTTTTTTTTCATTTTTCATTATTTCCTATAGATGACTTGAATACTTTTGTTTCCATTGTATTTTATGTATAATTCTTTTAGTATAATTTTTGGTTTTATGTAATTCTTTTTTGGGTTGACATGGGTATTACCACTACACATACACACACACACACGTTTTTTCATAGTCTATTGCTATTAATGTTTTACCATTTCGAGTGAAGTGTCGAAACTCTACTTGCTCTTGTCTTTGCCTTATCATCACTTTTAAAATATGTTAAGTATTTCTTCTACATACATTGAATAGCACATTTGATGATGTTTAACATTGACCTCAATTACAAATTATAGTTTTAAAAATTATGAGGTAAAAATACTGCTTTGTTAACTCCAATTTTACCTATTCTGTTGCTGTTCTTTCCATTCTGAAGGGCCTAAACTTACTCCACTATCATTGTCTATATGTTTTGAAAGCTTCTTGGAGTCATTCTTTGTTTGGTCTGCTAGGAAAAGAATCATTTATCCTTTCTTTGTATGAGAATTCCTCTGTTTATACTTTGTTCCCGAAGGATAGTTTTTGAGTGTGACAGTTCTCTTTCATCGTTTGAAAAAATACTGAGTGAATAGATTTTAAAAGTTCTCATCACAAGGAACAACAACAACAACAACAAAATTTGAAACTATGGCAAAGGATGTTAACTAGACAGACCAAAAAAAAAAAAAAAACACTGTGCCATTTTCTTCAATCTATATGGAGTCACATGGATATCCGTGTCATTCTAACTGGTGTTCTATATAAGGAATAAATTATTTCTATTGACTGCCTTTAAATGTGTTTTTTTCTTTAGTTTTACAAAATTTAATACTTTTCAATGTGGATTTATTTGGGTTTTCCTAATAATATTTATTCTGCTTCTCAATTTTCAGCTGATTTTTGCAGCACTTTTATGAAAGTTACTTTAAAAATCTTTCTCAGATAATTCCAACATGTGATTCATCTCAATATCAGCATTAGTCTTATTTTTTTTTTTTTTTTACTTGAATCCTGGCTTTCCTGGATTTTGCTACATTGAGTGATTTTTAGTTTTAGCTTGGATGTATTACCTTGAGAGACTTTTAATCCTATTTACTATTTTAGCAATCAGTCATTTTGTTCAGATTTGGCATATATACCCTATTCTACTTTGGGCTTTGCTTCCAGGACAGTTTAGTTTTCATAATATTCTGGTCTAGCTCATTTTTCTAGGGGCATAGACACTATTTTTGAGTCCTTCTTACCAATATTTTCAGAGGCAGAAAGTGCTCTGTCTCCTTATTCTTCCGAATGGACTGCCAGGAGTCTCAGGACATCACTGCTACTGTTGCTGAGGACAGGTTGGCCATCCACCAGCACAACAGCTGTACAGATGGGCTTGGAACAGTCTGATGATTTTCCTGCTACCACTGCTGTCAATGGCTAGGGCCACCTGATGAAACCTTAATTTGGAATCAGTTTTGGGGTTCCTCACTAGATCTCTGATAGACTTCCTGTTTCATAATCCTTTTGCCAGAAAAAGAAAGCTTTTTGGAGATGTTTTGCTTGTGCCTGTTGGATTTTCCAGGTTGTGGGCCCCTCTGACATGATATTGGGGATTTAATAGGAAATGGAAACAAGGAAACTTACTACATTTTTGTTACTTAAGCCTGACGTCTCTAGTCTGTTCACCTTCTTTGTGTTTCTCAATGTCCTTTACTGTTTCTATTGAATAATTTCCAGAGTATTTAGTGTACTTGGAGAAACTGGAAAAAATAAACCTATGCAATCTGGTTCTGGAACAAGAATTGATATTGATTTTTTTTTTTTTAAAGTATCTTTAGTTTTATCTATATTTGTCAGTTTCATACCCTGAACAATACTACTACTATGTAGTAACTGATTCAATCCAATTCCTCTTCCTCTCTTCTCCAAACTACCCAATTTCACTGCCTTGTATTATGATACTGTAATTATTTCACTTCTTATGATTTATATTCCTGTCTTTGATTTATCAGGTTTAATTATTTCTTTCTTTATCAGCAACTAGCCAGGAATCAAATATACTGATTTTGTCAGACTTTCAATGTCTCCCTTTTTCTCTTATGTTAATTATAATATTTTTTCATTGCCAGACATAATCTATACACTTATACACTTTTAGCATCCTTATCCTTGTTTCCTTTTAATTTACTGTATAGTTAAATACATATAATGTTCAAAAGGAAACAAGGATAAGGATGCTAAAATAGTGTATAATCCAAGTTTGATCCATGGAAGATGTCAGTGAATAAACTTTCTTTTCATTTTTTTTTACTGATTTACCATAAGATAAATATAGGAAGTGAATGTAAGTATTTGTGAAATTTTATAGAAATATGACACAAGACACTCCCAAGACTGTATTTCATATTTTATTTATTTTTAACTTTTTGTTATTGTTTTCTGTTTGTTTTTTTTTTAACTTTTTATTGGAGTATAGTTGCTTTACAATGTTATGTTAGTTTCTACTGTATAGCAAGGTGAATCAGCTATACAGAAACATATATTCCCTCTTGTCTGGATTTCCTTCCCATTTCGGTCACCAGAAGCATGGGTTTTTTAAGTACTGTGAAAATAAACATCTCTGATTTCTTCATACTGTACCTAGGTTGTTACTTAAATAAGATTCCATCTTGGTTCACAGAAAAGCAATTGTCAGCTGTAGGCTTCTGGTCTGTTTCCAAACAGAATTTGTCTCAGGACCCCAAAATATAAGAAAGTATGGTAATTCTAATATGTTATTTAAAACTATGGTTCTCAAGGGATATTGGTTAATTTTATTTATTTAATACATTTTTTTTCAACAAATCTTATATTTTGGCTTCTATTCTTAAACAAAATCAGAACAAACAACAAAAGCTATATGGAAAGTTTCTTTCACGATTGGTCAAGAAAGATATAGCTGGGAGTGTTATTTTCTTGCTCTAAGATATTCTCTCAGTAAAAGAATAATAGCAAGTTTTCCCTTATCACCATTTATGTACACACTTTTCAACCACACCTGTTTACTTCTTTCTCTATATTAACTGTCTCATTTCAGGTTTGACTTTCCCAGGCAGGAATTTTTGTTTCAGCCATGATTCCAAACCATAGGAGAGAGTGCAAATAGACTTGCCAAAGCCTTTCCATTTTTATCATTTCCAGAAAGAAATCAGGTTAAAAGGTAAAAGAATAATGATACTATTTCTACAATTAGCAATGCAGCGGGTATTATAGTCACTCCTATTTTAAACACATGAAATAAATTACTGAACAAGCCTGTTGTTGCTTTATGAATGTTTACCAATAAATTCAAAGGAATCAAAATTCTCCACTGGGTTATGTCCCCTTTTCGTCATATATGTGTTGTTTTCCATTTCCTTAACTCAGTGGTTTGCGATCTTAATCATGCATCAGTAGCACCGGCAATACTTCTTAAACCACAGATTGTTGGGTCCCGTAACTAGATAAGGAAGGAGAAGGGCATTGGCTGGGGTAGAGCAGTCAGAACATTTATTATTCTAAAAAGTTATTGGGTGATACTGAGTCAACTTACCTGGAGACTCAACATACTGACC
Organism: Odocoileus virginianus; assembly: GCF_023699985.2. Taxonomy (NCBI): domain Eukaryota; kingdom Metazoa; phylum Chordata; class Mammalia; order Artiodactyla; family Cervidae; genus Odocoileus; species Odocoileus virginianus. Next base: position 23,687,086 of record NC_069698.1, read on the forward strand.
TTACTAAGACCTGAAGGTATTTGGGTTTGTAGTCTTTAAATTAATTGAAATAGTTGCAGGAAATGACAGAAGACAAATACATCTCCAGAAGGAAAGAGCAACCAACATAATTTACTTAAGCCTTTTAAAATTCAATTTTTCTGTGTAATCCAAAAATCATTCTATTTACTTGGTTTCAAACCTATTTATCCATTTAAAGCCAAAGTTAGAACTTAAATACATCCAATGCATACTCAGGCATATAGACATACACACTTTCAGAACAATGTAAAATAATAACTAAAAATAAAGTAAAAGGTATTGTCAGAAAAAAAATGAAATGAAGGGAGCAAACTGTTCCAAACTAAATGTTTTTCACGTGTGACTGATTAATTGATTATACCTCTGAAGCATTCTATATCTGAAAGATATCTATTTTCATCTCATATGATTTAGAAGATTATTTTGACAGCACACAAATAAGACACATTGAAGACAAATGTTCAAAATTTCTTAGAATTTCAAGTTACTGGATGTCTGAAGCTTATTATATTTATACATTTTTAATCTTATCTTTTTGTTGGAGGTGTCTCAATAATATGAACTATTGTATATTTCTGACAGAGTTTAAGCAATTAAGCATTTAGTAGTAATTTAAAAAGTATTGTTCATTTTATTGTATGCTTTTTTATATGCAATTTGTTAACTATAGTCACAAAAAAAACATCATGAGGAAGCCAAGTTTGAAAACCCAGTGTTTCAACATATGAAATAGAAGTATCCCGGCATGTCTAGGAGGTTCTCTCATAGGCAGGCACGTTGTGGGCACCATAAGAGAGAAATCACTCAGGCAAACTTTACTTAGTAATGTGATCTTATTTGGAGGGAAATGTGATTTTTAGTGAAAATATTTTTCAGTCAGATTTTGTTCCATGAATTAGTCCCTTGTAACGATGCTTTCCTGGTGACTCAGATGGTAAAAAATCTGCCTGCAATGCAAGAGACCCAGATTCAATCCCTGAGTTGGGAAAGTCCCCTGGAGAAGAGAATGGCTACCCACTCCAGCATTCTTGCCTGGAGAATTCCATGGACAGAGGAACCTGGCAGGCTACAGGCCATGGGATCGCAAAGAGTTGAACACAGCTGAGTGACTAACAGTGATACTCAAATTCTATAATCATGATTCTTACCTAGTAGTTCTCAGTTTTGACACTCTGGAATATTTGACAATGTCTGGAGATATATTTGTTATCAGTATAAATGGTGAGTATGTTATATGCATCCAGATAATAGTAGTCAGGGATGCTGTTAAACATATACAATGCATAGGAAGCTCCCCCACCCCAATAAGTACTAAAATGTCAGTAGTATCAACTTCGTGAAATCCTATTCTAGAGAGATGGGGCTTCAGAGATAAATAACCAGAGCTTTTTACATGGATGAGTTTATTTCATTATACTTCTCTCTCTAAAAGCCTTATATGCACATAGAGATGAAGATGTTTCTTCCTTATGTATTACAAATTTCAAAGGGCACACAAGATATTTTTGGTTTCTGAAGCCTCAAGAAAGATGCTTGATGGTAAAGTCTGTCATGTCAGAGGTCTTCTTGATTATAAAGCTTCCTTGGGTAGTAGATGTATCCAGTTGGGGTGGACCAAGTTGGTATACATGACAGATAAACTAAGAGGGGAAAGAAGAATAAGAGCAGGCCTGTCAGCAGTGACTTTTAGGGACACAGTCCTGAGCACCAATTTTAACATTCTCAAGCAGATTTGTTGTTTAGTCACTAAGTCATGTCTGACTCTCTGCAACCCCATGGACTATAGCACACCAGGCTCCTCTGTCCATGGGATTTCCCAGGTGAGAACACTGGAGTGGGTTGCCATTGAAAATCCCTCTCAAGCAAGTCTATGAAATAATAATATTTTAAAGTTTTGAATTGAATGTATATATCAAGGGAGTAAGGGAGCTCTACTGAGACAGGAAGAAGGAGGTTAGATTTGCCAGAAAGTTAGACCAGGGTGTGAAGAAAGGGGTGACTTCCTTCATAGTTTTATTTTTGTTAGTAGTCACAATGAAACACCGGTGAACAAAAGCTTACTATTTGGAAATTGTCTTTCTATTTTAACAGAGATAAAACTGTCATTTAGAGGTAAGTTTGTTGTAACTAGACTCCACTAAAACCAGATGACCATACACTTAACATCTGAAAGTTATTTTTTGCTGTTTCTTACTACAGAGGCAGATAGCACCTTCAGAAAACTGTTCCTGATGATGTTATGTACAGACTGTGAAAAGTCAATCATTGTCTTCAGTTCATAAAAGGCATGCACCTAATCCCTCTCACCTTTTCTTGTAAGAGTGGTGTTGATTCAATGCCTGTGACAAATTATCATGCTGGGGAGGGAGAAGAGTACACCAACTGTGCCTACTCTTTGTCCTTGATTCTATGAAGTCCTGATGTTTTGTTAACCAGTTATAGAAACAGTTCTATTTGTGATGTTATCTCTTTGGTGAGAGTGACAATCTTCTCTGCTCTTATGCTGGAGAAAGATGCAGTACAAGACAATAGGCCATTTTGTTACAGAATAGTACTGAATAGTACAATGAGGCTAAAATCTTGCCTTGCTGAAAGCATGGGGTTTAAAATATCAATCTGTGCATGAGGTCACACAAAGGCTCAGATTCTTCTTTGATGCCTGTATTTCAAGAAAGAGAGTCAGTTGCAAAGAAAGCATGGGAAAATCAACTGCCAGTTCTGCTGTATTACTAGGTGGTTTTAAGAATGCGTCCTCAGAGATAATAGTAGCCACCAATGTCCTCATCTCCTCTACTTGAAAAATAAGCATCCAGCCTCAAAATAATATCATCTAAATATAGTATTTTAATTTTTGATCGATAGATGTTGTTTAACCTGATAAAACTTTCTCCTGACTAAAGAAGTTGGTATTATCATTTTCATTATAGATCAGACCCCTGAATTGAGGAAAGGAATACATATGGAGATAATTGGAAGGGTCTCCACTTAGAGGTAATAACAACTCATGTAGAAAGGGCCATGAATATTATAAAATCTTCACCTCATAATCATCTGGGGAACAAGATGAAAGTTATTTTTTTGTTAGGTTTGAGCGGGGAGAAAGCCATTGTTTACCCAACATGGAATTACCTAGCTGATATCCTTTGGGAATCTTAGTGAGTAAGTCCATGGGATTGAGACAAAACTACTGTCTCTTTTTGAGGCTGAACAAGTTTTGTCATGCTGCTCAAAGACAAAAGGAAATCTCTGGCATATATGATAATCAGATTTTCTATCAGAAGAATCCTAATCATATATGTTCACATATCCAAACACTTCTGGTGCTGAATATTCTATGTAACTAAGAGAGGGCGACAAAAATTCAGAAATATTATAGTTAGTATAACAAGTATATTAGTTAATTAAGTAGGCATTCTTAGTTTTATTTCAATGAAGGACATGTATAAATTTCATGTTTGAAGTCTATGATATAGATTTTAACAAATGAAAAAATAAACATTCCTACAGTTGCTTAATTGGAATCATAATTAGGTAAAATAAATCCTATCATTTAGTCAATCAAGGATATTTATTGATGTATCACTTTATCTCATTAAAATAAAAAAAATCCTTATTTCAACATATTCTGTATGGAGTAAATTCAAGTCCTAATAGAAGACAGTCATAGTTTTGTCTTCTTTTTTATTTTTTTTCATGGTGTGGAGAGATTTAGAATATCCAAACATTTTTATGTTGTTATTGCAAATTAGCCATAGTGTGTCTACAATATTTCCAGGTTTTCTAGGATCACCAAGTGGTACCAACCCATAAAATGGTAACCTAGAATTATACAATAGATAGGTAATCTGCTATTTTGTTCCTCACAATCATTGATCTAACATTTATTTTTAAAAGGTAGTGGTTTTGTAACCATTTTTTTCCTAATTGATTACCCCCTCAGGCCTGAAGCAAATATTTGATTATATCTCTTATTTGTAGTTTTTAATGAAAAGAAATCAATGTGCAAGTCTGAAATAGCTTTACTCAATGTAAACCTTCTTGGCCAGTTTGTTAAATTTTGCCCACTTTACATACTGGGAATAAAATACAATCGCTAACAAACTAAGTAGCTTTAGTGGTATAATACCTCTCAGTTTTTCCCTGAAACACAGTCAATGGAGAAGTGAAGTGAAAGTCGCCCAGTCATGTCCGACTCTTTGCAAACCCATGGACTGTAGCCCAGCAGGCCCCTCTATCCATGGACTTTCCCAGTCAAGAATACTGGAGTGGGTTGCCATATCCTTCTCCTAATGGAGAAATAACCAGATGTTAATACTAAAAATCATAATTTATTTTGTTACATGCTCAGGTTCTTGTTAGCAGTGAGACTCCAAACTGTCACTATACATTAGATTGTTCAACTCTGGCTACAAATATTGTCTGATATTCATTATTTTTCAGTAATCAAAGAAACAAATAATTATATCACCTTTTCTGAGCTAAATATCTCCTAATATGTCTACTAATCTCCTACTAGACAGTAGGCATTTAAGGAAAGTGATTGTGCATTTGTACCTTCATCACCCAGAATGAATTCTTGCATATACTAGTGACATAGTAATTACTTCTGTGATCAAATTGACTGATTTTATCACCAAACTTTTTTGACAGATTTCACTATTCACCTTGTTCATAATTTCATAGACTTTATCTCTTATAAAATTGCTTCAAATCTAAAAATCCCTTATAAAATAATTTTAAATGTTTAATGGCTAATCTATACCATCATTCTAAAATTCCACCCCTTACAGTATGCAACTGTCTTCTTAAAATGTATCTCACTTTCAGTGTGAAGATCTGAAATAATTATTTCCTTTCTCTATTTTCTTCTACTGATTCAATTTGATTATTATGCATCTTATCAATAATAATATAATACAAGGATATCCTATAAAATGACTTGTTCTTTCCCATCAGTTGCACTGGATAAATTTAATATTACCTAGTTCAAAATATATTATGAAATATGTACAATCATTTCTATCAGGTATCTTTGGCTTACAGCAAAACACTCTGAAATATATGGAGTCTTTAAGATCACTCATTTATCCTAAGATTCTGTGGGTTGAATTGATTCTTCAAGTTTTGAACTGGCTCAGTCAAACTTGCTTGAATTTGCTGATGTAACTGAATTAATCTGTTATGTCAGTAGATAGCTAGATTATGCAGAATGGATTTAATCACTTATCTGAAAGTTGGCAGGTTGTTGCTGGATGACACAACAGATGAAATAGAGTTACATGCCTCTTATCATACAGCAGACTAGTCGAAAATTCTTCATATAGTAGTTATGCATTATCAAGAACAGCAAAAGGAGGCAAGCCTGAATCTGTAATATTTTTTTAAAAAACTCTGGTGGCATAATTTTTCTTGTATTCCATTGGCCAAAGAACTTTGAAGACATTATATAAGTGCCATTGTGGAAGGAAACTATGAAGGTATACACACATAAAAAAGTAGTAAACATATGAATGTTAACAATCCACAGTAATTTTCTCCCAGTTGATTTGTCCTCTCCAACATAAAAATACATACATCAAGTACCACTGCTATTAAATGTCTCATCCAACCATGACATAATGAGTTTAGAATCTCATGCTTTAAAATTGTATGCAGAGATGGTTTCTCAGATGTGTCTCCCATTGACTTATAATGCAACCAACAACAATGATTATGTAAGGAGAGAGTAATGGTCATAAACATACCGAAAAATGGAGAATATGGGAGGTATCTGGCAATCACTGTTCCATAGCAATGTAGTAGCCAAAAGTTATCCCAAATCTGAAATCATCAAATATTCCTCGATTTGACTTGTATTCTGCTCCAAAGTAACTTCTGGTTCATTTTTATCTGTGGATATCTGCCCTATAAACTAACTTATTTTTCCATTAAATGTGAGTCTCATGTGTAGCTTTGTGTCTATCTTAACCTCCTTCCTCTTCATAGCATGGTGGTCACTGAAAGATCCTTTTCACTTCGCATTTGAACCATTTTAGTCCAAGCTGGGATTACTTTTACCAATACAACTTTTGAAATGTCCTGTGAATTTCCTCTGAACACGATTGATTCCTTTGCATTCCTTAATCATCACACTCACAGTCTGGGCAGATATCTATTAACTTTGGAAATTTCAGGCTGCTGTGAGACAGTGTCCTTAGGATTGTTAGAAGTCTTTTGGTCTAGTTGAGGGAGTATACGAGGCATCAACTTAAGTCATTCTATAGTCTTTATAGTTGGTTTTCACCTACATTTTAAATTTTCTTTTGACCTTCAGGCCATCTTTTTGTCTAAAAATCTTTTAAACTTGAAAGTCTGGAATTGATGACAAGTGTTCTTTTCATAAATTGGAAAGTTCTGGATCATTTATAGTCACTCAAATTATTTCTACAAACTCTGCTATTTGAGTTTAGTTAGTATCTTTCTTGTGTATTACCATCAATAGTTAAAAGAAACCAATGATACTTCCAAATTTTTACCTGGAAATTATCTGCCACTGTTCACAAGAATATTACAGGCAGTCTTTTCTGTACCAAGTCATCACAGACAACATTCTTCAATTATTTCACCTTTACAAATGTGACTTGTCATTTTCCAGTTTTGTTTTGTTTTTAACCAGTTTCCCCGTTGCATTACCAGTTTGATCTTGTTGCCTTATATCAAATTCAACCCACATAGTTTAAATTTTGGTTTGGGCAGTAGCCCGTTTCTGCAGCAATTATCTATTACCACATAACAAGCCATCCCAAAACTTAGTGTCTTAAAACAAACAAGCAAACAAAAAATATTTTCTAACAATTCTGTGGATTGGATACCATATTGTTTAATTGAAGTACAAATGTATTTGAAAACGTAAGAGAAATTTCAAGTAGAAAAAAAAAATGCACAATGAACTTAAGCCATCAAGTTATGGTTTAATCATTTCAATATTATTAAAGTTCACCATATTACTTGTGAATGAGCCTAATGGAAATGTGTGAATAATCTTTAGAAATATAGTTAGTCAAAAAGTTGGCACCAGACAAGTATTTCAGCTAATATAAAACCCCAAGCCCAGGTTTTGAGATTAAATTGAAGACTTTTCTCTGGAAGATAATAAGAGGAATAGTAGAAGAATAGGCTGGTCCTACCTTAGGCTATGAATCTATCGATATCTCAAGCATATGACTAAAAGAGGTATGTTTGAGAACCAAGAGTAATTTAATAATTAGCTCTAGTATTCTTAGTTTAAAAGAATATAAGCTTTAGAAAACAGGTCTAAGATTTGACAAATCTGGAGATGGGAGTCAGATAGCATCGACTTTTGAAAGATGTTTAGGTTCCACAAACCAAAAACATGGTAGTTCATGTTAGATAAAGGCAGGTCAGAGAGTTTGTGGTTTTCTATATATTCAGGTTGTAATTGACATGTTGTCATTATTTAATTATGAGCATCAAGAATGATCAATCATTATCTGCTTCTGATAATCTTGATTTCATTTTGTAATTAAATTTTAATTTGTTTATTTTATCAAGAATCTTATTTTTTATTTTATTTAAAACTTTTATTGAAAAATTGAAGTATTGTTTCAGGTGTACAGAAAAGTGATTCAGTTTATAATATATGTATATATTTGTATTTATTCATTCTTAGATTCTTTTTCACTATAAATACAATAAAAATATATCATTTTTGTATATAGAAAATACATTTCACTATTATAACTATATAATAAATATTTTCTACTAGTTCTATATATTTACTATATAGTTCCATGTGCTATACAGTAGGTCCTTTATATAGTAATGAGTATCTGTTAATCCAAAATTCACAATTTATTCCTATATCCTTTCATTTTAGTAATGATAAGTGTGTTTTCTATGTCTGTGTGTATTTCAGTTTTGTAAGTAAGTTCATTTGTATAATTTTCAAAGATTCCACACATAAGTGATATTATATGATGTTTGTCTCTTTTGATCTGATAATCTGTGATAAAAGAGGCAAGAATATACAAGGAAGAAAATACGATTTCTTCAATAAGTGGTACTGGGAAAACTGAATATCTACATGTAAAAGAATGAAGTTAGAACATTCTGTAACATCGTATACAACAATAAACTAAAAATGGATTAAAGACCTAGATATAAGACAAGACACTATGAAATTCCCAGTGGAAAATATAGGCAGAACACTTTGACATGTATCACAGCAATATTTTGGGGGATTCTGTCTCCTAGACTAATGAAAACAAAAGCAGAAATTAATAAATAGGACCTAATTAAGCTTGAAACCTTTTGTCCATTAAAGGAAATCATAAAACAAAAAGACAAACTATGGAATGAGAGAAAACATTTGTAAATGATGTGACCAAAAAGAAATTAATTTCTAAAATATACAGACAGTGTATACAGCTCAATGACAGAAAACTAAACAACACAATTAAAAACAAAAAGACAGAAAACCTACATAGACATTTCTTCAAAGAAGAAATACAGGTGGTTAACAGGCACATGAAAAGATGCTCAACATAGCTAAATATTAGAGAAATGTAAGTCAGTGAGGTTACACCTCACACAGGTCAGAAAGGCCATCATCAAAAAATCTACAAATAATAAGTGCTACAGAGGGTGTGGGGAGAAGAGGACCCTTCAACACTTGCTGGAGCAAGTAAATTGTGCAGTTACTGTGAAACACAGTAAAGAGATTTCTTAAAAAGTTAAAAATAAGAGTTAACATGTGATCTAGCAGTCCCACTCCTGGGCTTATGTCTGGAAAAGATGAAAACTTTAATACTTCAAAAGAGATAAATACACTCCCATAGCAGTACTGTTTACAATAGCCAAGACACGGAAGCAAACTAAGATGAATGGATGAAGATGTGATATCTATAGACAATGAGTATTACTCAGCTATAAATGCTATTTGTAGCAACATGGATGCAACTAGAGATTATCATATTCAGTGAAGAAAGTCAGACAATAATCTTGATTTCTGATGAGAGGTTTTCTGTTTTCTCTCTACTTGAAACTATTAAGGCCGTAAGTCTAAATATGTCCTTTTCTTTGCCTCATGGGTCTCTTTCTAGTATTTGCTTTATCAGGTCTCTTTTCAACACTTTTTGACTTCTTGAATTCTTTCAGCTATATGTTCTGTTTTGTTTCTCTTCTGAGCTAGGGATTTTGTTGTCAAAGTATGGAGATAATTTGTGTCAATTGAAAAAACAAACTCACTCATAAATGCCCGTTGATTCTTCCATTGACTCAATAATCTCTAATCTCAAGACAAAGGCTACTTACATTTAGGGAATGAAAAGTTTCTTTACTTGATAAAATAATTTTTACATTTCCTAAACAAATGAGTAAAATGATTCACCTTTATGTACTTCTCCTTACCATCTATGACATCATGAAAACTGCAGAAGTGTGCCTGTTAAAGTTTCAGAATACCTTGCAGTTATTTTCAGTCATTTAGCAGTTTTATTAGCTACCACTGAGTTCTATTTCCTCCTATAAGACTCATCAAATCTGATCAAATCTCATCCTCACTCCATTTATTTTAATCAACATGAAATATTGATAAATCCAGTAGGGGTACAGGTTGACCTTGAAAAGGATGGGACTCATCTGTGATATTTTCTTCTGGGATATATTGACAAACCTTTACTATGTTATTTCTTCCTAGACTCAGGCAACATGAGTTACTTGAGAGAGAGAGAGAAAGTAATATTAACTGCTGAAGTCTGAAAAGAGTATTCTTATGAATACAAACAGCTGACACTTTCTACATCCCTAGGGATTTATTCTTACCACAAAACTGTTGTTTAAAGGGGGAAAAAAATGACTGCCACGTTTCCTGAGATATTTGTGCTAGTCATACAATGACCAGAGAAAATGTGAAAATCCCTGTGGATCCGCATTAAAGATGTATCCATTAATCTATGTCCAAATGACTCTCCATTATTCTCTTAGTTTCTCAGCAATTCTAAGGAAGAAAATCTCTAGGCATTGAGAAATCAATAATCACAGCTCCAGACTTTCTACTTATGGGAGGACATCAACAGAGAGAATTATTAAAACCAACGTTAAGTTAGCAACACTAATGTGCTAAACTTACTCCTTTCACGTATCTGATACATGGCATGAGAAATATCATTTTTTCTTCAAAGATTATCAGAAACTTGAAAGCAGACTCTGTGCCTTATGTGTATGTTTATCATCAGAGCTGGTGTTCAGTAGATTCTTGTTAATTCTTTTTTTTTGTTGTTGTTGTTGTTTTTGTGGGTTTTTTTTGTTAATTCTTTCATAGAAGAAATAGCTGAATGAATTAATGACTGAAAGAAAAACTGAATGTATATATTATTCCAACACATAAAATCACTGATTTTACAATAATCTACAACACTGTTAGAGCAGAAGTATTACAGTGGCTTTAACTGTACTGCTTTGATTTTATAAACAAAATCATGATTAAGCATAATTAGAAATAATTTCTTATTGGTTAAAAGTATTAAAGTTGTTAATATAGTTGATAATTTGTCTAAAGAAATGAAGAACCTTTAAGGCTTTCCCACAATGTGTCAGTATATCATGTGGATAGATAATTAATAAATACATCTTAATATTTTTATATTTCCTTAATAGAAATGAAATATGTTCAAGTTAGAAAGTCATATCATATGATTGGTATCATGGAAAAAATATCATTGAAAAAATAAATTTGTTAGGAAATGATTAGGGAGCATTCTATATAAGTAGAAAGATTCATGCAGAATGTAGAAAGGTACATTGTGATCAGCCACAAGAATTTATCTAAAACAAGTGTGTTATTTACCTATTAGTATTATAAAGCCTAATATAATAGTGACTTAATTTTCTAGGCAACAACACCGGAGTGAGTTGCTATTTCCTTCTTCATGGGATCTTCCTGACCCAGGGATCAAACCCAGGTCTCCCGCATTGCAGGCAGACACTTTACCATCTGAGCTACCAAGGAAGCCAAATCAACAGAGAGATGTCTTTCTTCCTCAGGCAAGTTGAATCTGGCAGAAGTATAAAGCTTTTATAAAGGAAGCCAGTTTACGAGCCTACCTGGGCTGCCATACTTAGCACATTAATTTACTCCAAATTCAATTGTGATAATAGAAAACTGAAGGATGCACCCAGTCCTGCTAAAGATACTCCTTGGAAAAGACAGCTGATAAGTATTCTCTCATTCCATTGGCTAGATCTTAGTCACATGGCTATAACTATTTCCAAGACTTACTTGGAAGCCTTGGAAATAGTGTTTATTCCAAATGGCCATGTATCCAAATAAATCCAGGGTTCTAGTTATCAGAAAGAAAGGAATAATATACTCTGAGGAAAAAGTAATGGTTTCAGCTACAAAATGAGTTAAATATAAAAATCTGGTTCTGATTTAACAGACTTCTTTGACAGTAATAGATCTCAGTTTCCTTGTCTGTAGACAGATGAAATCATATACATAGTTGTCATGATTAAAATTAGTTGTCAACCTGGCTCTACACTGTTCTCAGATACTTGAGTGAGTGTGAGTGCTCAGTTGTCCAACTCTGCAACCCCATGGACTGTAGCCTGCCAGGCTCCTCTGTCCATGAAATTCTCCAGGCAAGAATACTGCAGTATTGTCAGTTCCTGCTCAAGGGGATCTTCCTGACCCAGGGATTGAACCAGAGTCTCTTATGTCTCCTGACTCAGCAGGCAGATTCTTTGCAACTGTGCCACCTGGGAAGCCCCACTCAGATATTTGGTCAAATATCATTCCAGATATTTCTGTAAAGTATTTTTTAGATGAGATTAGCATTTATATTAGTAGATTTTGGGTAGAGAAGATTACACTTCATAATGTGAGTGGACCTCATCAAATCAGTTGGAATACTTAATAGAAAAAAGCTGACATCCTCTGAAGAAGAGAAAATTCCACCAGCATTCCACCAGCATACTTCTTCCAACTCAGAGTGTAGCATCAATGCTTCCTTAGTTCCCAAGCATAACAGACTGTACGGCAGATTCTGGGCTTGTTGAAATCCACAATAGCATAAACTAGTTACTTAAACTCATTCACTCCTTCTCTCTCTTTCTCTGTCCCGTTCTTTCTCCCCACTCCCCTCCTTACCAGGAAAGGCTAATAGAACAGTTTAAAGTCCAGTTGACTTTTTATGACAAGAAGGCAAAGCAGCAACAGTGGATGTTACCTACCAACTATTGCTCTGTGGCAGAATTAGAGAAATTAAAATTTAGGTGAAGTTGCCAAATTATTTTCACCACCATCAGACTTTCATAGGCAAATGCAGGGTGCTTTTTTTCATTGTTAAGGAAAATGCAAACTGTATCACAGTATCAAAAATTAGAGATGTGTTTGTTCTTTTATTCATCAAGCCTGCTACTATAATTAAAAAAAAGAAAAAAGCTAAATAGAAGTATTAATGGGTATGCATGTGTGTTGGGACACCGTAATATCAAAAGAAGGCAACAATGTGAATTGAGACAAAGCAAAAGTGAAGTTTCTCAGTCTCATGTCTGACTATGCGACCCCATGGACTGTAGCCCACCAGGCTCCTCTGTCCATGGGATTTTCCAGGCAAGAGTACTGGAGTGCATTGCCATTTCCTTCTCCAGGGGATCTTCCTACCCAGGGATAGAACCCAGGTCTCCTGCATTGCAGGTGGATTCTTTACCAGCTGAGCCACAAGGGAAGCCTCTTGAGACAAATTGGGGCATAATTAATTAATTTTGCATACTTTATAAAAGCATTCAGTTCAGTTCAGTCACTCAGTCATGTCCAACTTTTTGCGACCCCATGAATCGCAGCATGCTAGGCCTCCCTGTCCATCACCAACTCCCGGAGTTTACTTAGAATTATGTCCATCGCTTCCACAGCCATCTCGTCCTCTGTCGTCCCCTTCTCCTCCCGCCCCCAATCCTTCCCAGCATCAGGATCTTTTCCAATGAGTCAGTTCTTCGCATCAGGTGGCAAAAGTATTGGAGTTTCAGCTTCAACACCAGTCCTTCCAATGAACATCCAGGAATGATCTCCTTTAGGATAGACTGGTTGGATCTCCTTGCAGTCCAAGGGACTCAAGAGTCTTCTCCAACACCACAGTTCAAAAGCATCAGTTCTTCGGCACTCAGCTTTCTTCACAGTCTAACTCTCACATCCATACATGACCACTGGAAAAGCCACAGCCTAAGCATTCAGGAGTAGCAATTAAAACTATGTCAAATGACCTTAAAATGTTTACATAATGATTGAGTACCAAAATGTTCAAGAAATTTCTGTAACACATTTCTGAAAGCAAGTGATAACAAATGTGGATATTTTATAATTTTTCATGTTTATGATGATGTATAAATATGAAATATAGCCTTATGGCTAATATAAGTATCATATACTCATATACCTTGAGCATATGCAAGGACAATATTTTAGAGAATGAGAAAAGAGAAAAGAAAAGGAAAACTCAGAAACCTCCTACATGTATCTGTGATGTCATATATGGAAATTGTATGTGTATATGTGCTTAGGTATAAGTAAATTAAGAAAATAATATTATTAAAATGTTCATACTACCCAAAGCAATCTACAAATTTAACATACTCCATATCAAAATATTCTTTAGTTTTTACAGAACTAGAATAACTAATCTTAAAATTTATATGGAACCCTGAAAGACCTAGAATGGCCCAAGTAATCTTACGAGCAAAGAACAAATATCTGGAGGTGTCAACTCCCTAACTAGACTATACTACAAAGATACAGTAATCTAAGCTGTATGATAATGGCACAAAAAAAGAAGCATAGATCAAGGGAACAGAATAGAGAACCCAGAAATAAACCCATGCACCTATGGTAAGTTAATCTATTATAAAAGAGATAAGAATATACAATGAAAAAAGACAGTCTCTCAATAAATGGTGTTGGGAAAACTGAACAGATACATGTAAAAAATGAGATTAGGGCATTTCATCACACCATATGCAAAAATAAGCTCAAAATAGAATAAATATTTAAATATAAGACCTAAAACCATAAAAGTCCTAGAAGAGACCATAGGCAGAACACTCATTAATCTAAAACATAGTGAAATGAAGTGAAGCCACTCAGTCATATCCGACACTTTGTGACCCCATGGACTGTAGCCTACTGGGCTCCTTGGTCCATGGGATTTTCCAGGCAAGAGTACTGGAGTGGGTTTCCATTTCCTTCACAAAACAGCAAAAATAAATAAATGGTACCTAATTAAGTGAAAGTCATTTGGTCATGCAACTCTTTGCGACCCCATGGACTATACGGTTTGTGGAATTCTCCAGGACAGAATACTGAAATGGGTAGCCGTTCCCTACTCCAAGGAATCTTCTCAACCCAGGGATCAAACCCAGGTTTCCTGCATTGCAGGTAGATTCTTTACCAGCTGAGCCACAAGGGGAGCCTAAGAATACTGGAGTGGGTAGCCTATCACTTCCCCAGCAGATCTTCCCAACTCAAGCTTTTGCACAGAAAAATAAACCATTGGCAAAATGAAAAGACAACCTGCTAAATGGTAGAAAATATTTGCAAATTTTGTTACCAATAAGGGTTTAATATCCAAAATATATAAAAGTTCATAGAACTGTATTAAAAAAAAACAGTTAAAAATGGGCAAAAGACCTGAATAGACACTTTCCAAAGAAGTGCTGTAGATGGCCAATAGGCACATGAAAAAATGCTTAACATTATTAATCATTGTAGAAATGAAAATAAAAGCCACAGTGAGATATGACCTCATACCAATCATAATGGCTACTATCAAAAAGTCTACAAATAAATGTTGGCTAGGATATAGAGAAAAGGGAACCTTTGTACACTGTTGCTAGGAAAGTATATTGGTACCTCCAGTATGGAAAACAGTATGGAAGTTCCTCAAATTAGAAGAAGCACTGAAGTGAAGTTGCTCAGTTGTGTGCAACTCTTTGCAATCCCATGGATAGGGTAGCTTAGCAGGCTCCATCATCCATGGAATTTTCCAGGCAAGAGTACTGAAGTAGCTGCCATTTCCTTCTCCAGGGGATCTTCCACTGCCTCTCATTTTTGTGGTGCTTTGGATGTAGTCAATCACTTCAGGATGAAGCTGAACATCTCTTTCTTGCTTACTGGCTCCCAGGAACTTACTGAAGTTCTGGATGATGAATGGCAATGTTGTACCTTTTATGAGAAGTGTATGGCCACAGAAGTTGCTACTGATGCTCTGGGTAAGGAAGGGAAGGGTTGTCTGGTCTTAATCAGTGGTGGCAATGAAAGCAAGTCTTCCCATGAATCAGGATGTCTTGACTCACTGACAAAATCTGCCTGCTATTGAGTAAGAGGCATTCCTGTTACAGACCAAGAAGGACTGGAGAAAGACATGGTAGATCTGTACAGTGTTACTTTGTGGATACTGATCAGAGTGTTCTCAATTCAGTCAATGTTAAAACAAACAAACAAACAAAAAAAAAAAACAGGAGAGGGGAGAAGGATTTATTCCTGGACTCACTGATATCACTCTGCTCTGTCACTTGGAACCCAAAAGAGCTAGCATAATCCACAAACTTTTCAGTCTCTCTAAAGAAATGATGCCCACTGGTATGTTGTGAGAAAGCTCCTAAACAAGGAAGGTAAGAAATCTAGAATCAAAATACCTAAGATTCAGTGTCTTGTTATTTCATGTTCTGCAACACAAACACTGCTGTATATCTCTAAAGAAACACTGTATTAAGAAAAATAAGGAAGAGGCTGCAGAATATGCTGAACTTTTGGCCAAGAGAATGAAGGAGGCCACACAAACATGTGCATACACACACACACACACACACACACACACATAAATGCTTGGAATAAATTGCCAAGAGATAGAGGCCATTCATCTCTGAGAGCTTCTAAGTCCGAGTTGAGTGAAAAATGAGATATTCTAAAAGGAACATCAGATATTGGCAGAATGATCTCTGTTCATTTCCAAGGCAAACCATTTAATATCTCAGTAATCCAAGTCTATGCCCTGATGAATAATGCTAAAGAAGCTGAAGTTGAATGGTTCTATGAAGACCTATAAGACCTTCTAGACTAATGCCCCCCAAAAATATCTTTTTCATTATAGGGAACAGGAAAGTAAAAGTAGGAAGTCAAGAAATACCTGGAGTAACAGGCAAATTTGGCCTTGGAGTACAGAGTGAAGCAGGGCAAAAGGCTAATAGAGTTTTGCCAAAAGAGGCCATAGCACACTGCTCATAGCAAACACCCTGTTACAAAAACACAAGAGAAGACTCTACACATGGACATCACCAGGTGATCAATACCGAAATCAGATTGATTATACCCCTTGCAGCTAAAGATGGAGAAGCTCTATACAGTCAACAAAAACAAGATCAGGAGCAGACTATGGCACAGATCATGAACTCCTTATTGCCAAATTCAGAATTAAATTGAAGAAAGTAAGGAAAACCACCAGACCATTCAGGTATGACCTAAATCAAATCCCTTACAATTATACAGTGGAAGTGAGAAATAGATTCAAGGGATTGGATCTGATAGACAGAGTGCCTGTCCATTGTACAGGAGGCAGGGATCAAGACCAACCCCAAGGAAAAGAAATGCAAAAAGGCCAAATGTTTGTCTGAGGAGGCCTTACAAATAGCTGTGAATAGAAGTGAAAGGCAAAGGAGAAAAGGAAAGATATACCCATTTGAATGCAGAGTTCCAAAGAATAGCAAGGAGAGATAAGAAAGCCTTCCTCAGCGATCAATGCAAAGAAATAGAGGAAAACAATGGAATAGGAAAGACTAGAGATCTCTTAAAGAAAATTAGAGATACCAAGGGAACATTTCATACAAAGATGGGCACAATAAAGGACAGAAATGGTATGGACCTGACAGAAGCAGAAGACATTAAGAGGTGGCAAGAATACACAGAACTATACAAAAAAGATCTTCACGACTCAGATAATCATGATGGTGTGATCACTCACCTAGAGCCAGACATCCTGGAATGAGAAATCAAGTTGGTGTTAGGAAGCATCACTACAAACAAAGCTAGTGGAGGTGATAAAATTACAACTGACTTATTTCAAATCCTAAAAGATGATGCTGTGAAAGTGCTGCACCCAATATGCCAACAAATTTGGAAAACTCAGCAGTGGCCACAGGGCTGAAAAATGTCAGTTTTCATTCCAATCCCAAAGAAAGACAATGCCAAAGAAAGCTCAAACTACCGCACAATTTCACTCATCTCACACACTAGCAAAGTAGTGCTCAAAATTCTCCAAGCCAGGCTTCAACAATACGTGAACCAAGAACTTCCAGATGTTTAAGCTGGATTTAGAAAAGGCAGAGGAACCAGAGATCAAACTGCCAACATCTCTGGATCATCAAAAAAGCAAGAGAGTTCCAGAAAATAATCTACTTCTGCTTTATTGACTATGCCAAACCCTTTGACTATGTGGACCATAACAAACTTTGAATATTCTTCAAGCGATAGGAATACCAGACTTCCTGGCCTGCCTCTTGAGAAATCTGTAGTCAGGTCAGGAAGAAACAGTTAGAACTGGACATGGAACAACAGACTGGTTCCAAATAGGAAAAACAGTACATCAAGGCTGTATATTTTCACCCTGCTTATTTAACTTATATGCAGAGTACATCATGAGAAACACTGGGGTGGATGAAGCACAAGCTGGAATCATCATTTCCTGGAGAAATATCAATTACCTCAGATATGCAAATGACACCACCCTTATGGCAGAAAGTGAAGAAGAGCTAAAGTGCCTCTTGAATAAATTGAAAGAGGAGAGTGAAATAGTTGGCTTAAAGCTCAACATTCAGAAAACTAAGATCATGGCATCTGGTCCCATCACTTCATGGCAAATAGATGGGGAAACATGGAATTAGCGATAGCCTTTATTATTTTGTGCCCCAAAATCACTGCAGATGGTGATTGCAGCCATGAAATTAAGAGACGCTTACTCCTTGGAAGGAAATTTATGACCAACCTAGACAGCATATTTAAAAGCAGAAACATTACTTTGCCAACAAAGATCTGTCTATTCAAAGCTATGGTTTTTCCAGTAGTGATGCATGTATGTGAGAGTTGGACTTTAAAGAAAGGTGAGCACCGAAGAATTGTTGCTTTTGAACGTGGTATTGAAGAGGACTCTTGAGACTCCCTTGGCCTGGAATAAGATCCAACCAGTCCATCCTAAAGGAAATCAGTCCTGAATATTCATTGGAAGGACTGATGTTGAAGCTGAAACTCCAATACTTTGGCACCTGATGCGAAGAGCTCACTCATTTGAAAAGACCCTGCTTTTGGGAAGGATTGAAAGCAGAAGAGAAGGGGGAGACAGAGGATGAGATGGTTGGATGGCATCACCAGCTCAATGGATATGAGTTTGTGTAAACTCGTGGCATTAGTGATGGACAGGGAGGCTGGCATGTTGCAGTACATGGGGTCACAAAGATCTCAAAATGACTGAGCAACTGAACTGAACTGAAAAATAGCAATTAAGATTAGTCATCTAAAAATACAAACAAAACAAGACAAAAAAACAACTAAAATAAAAATAGCACCACCATGTGATCTAAGGGTTATACCCCTGGGTGTGTGTGTATCTGAAAAAAATGAAAACATATTTTTGAAAATATGTATGTAGACAAATGTTTACCACAGTATTATTTATAGATTTCAAATAGGGAAGCAACCTGATGTCTATCAACAGATGAATGGTTAAAGAAGATGGGTGTGTGTGTTTCCACCAGGCTCCTCTGTCCATGGGGTTCACAGGCAAGCATACTTGAGTGGGTTGTCCTTTCCTTCTCCAGGGAATCTTCCTGACCCCGGTATTGAACCTGGGTCTCCTGCATTGCAGGCAGTTTCTTCCCACTTGAGCCACCAGGGAGCATGGCAATGAACACACAAACACACACACACACACTCACAGAATGGGATATTACACAGCCATTAAAAAAAATGGAATTCTGTTATTTAAAACAACCTAGATGGACCTAGAACATATTTTGCTTAGTGAAATGTCAGAGAAAGGCCAATACTCTGTCATCACTTATTTATGAAATCTAAAAAATGAAACAAACAAATATATGTAACAACAGAAAGAGACAAACCAGACATACAGAATACCAATGAGGAGTGAGGATAGAGGAACAAGTTAAGGGTATGGGATTAAGTGGTACAAATTACCATACATAAAATAGATAAGCAATGTGATACATTGTACACCATAGGTAAATATAGCCATTGTATGGTAATTATTTTAAGTAGAGTATAATCTAGAAAAATATCACATCCTTCTATTGTACACCTGAAACTATTGAAAATTGTCAAACAGCTATTCTTTAATTAAAATAACTTCTTAAATAAGAACAAGAGAGTGTTTGATCACTTATTACTTCAACTACAGATTTGTAGGTATATGTATGATTTATCAAAAGAAAACCAAAGTTGAAGATTATATTTAGACTATTTTCTTTTAGAAAATAAAGTTATGAAAGAGAGTTTTATTAGGATATAGTCATATATGTATGTACATAAACAATGGAAAATGAAATCACAATTTATTACTCTAGTTAGCCTAAAGCAAATGTGTTAAGAAAGTGTGAGGAAAATATTCAAAAATTATGAAAAATAATGTTTCAACTCATTATGGAAGTGTCATTATTTCTAATTTTCAACCAAGTGTTTTAAGAATGCATATTTTAATCTCATTTCTTATTTAATTATATTGGATAACAAAGATTTCCATTGAATCAATTAGGCATTTAAGCACAGAAAATGTACAATAATCACTTAGGTAACAGACCTTTAGAAACAGTTCCCTGAAGGAATGAGTTGTAAAAAGTATTGAAAAAATATATGAAAATTCCATACATACTAGTATTATATATTGCTTTAGAGAAGGAAGAGAAAATGCCTTACTATCCAGTGAGAACAAGTAATGGTTTAACAAACATGATTTTTGAGCAGAAGCCCAAACAATGGCTTGGCATTCAGTTATTAAGGGGGTTTTTGGGATACATTAAAGCCAGAGTTTAAACTGCTCATGGAAGATTCAAGAATATTAGTTTGAAAATGTAGTCAAGGTTTCAAGTATCAAGGGTTTTGTGTTATTTATTTAATAATGTAAATAGTTATTATCTCTTGACTATTTCTTGAGCAGTGACATGCCAGTCACTATTCTAAATGGCTTGTGTCACTTAATTTTATAATTGACTATTATTTACCATTGGTAAATTAACCTTCATTTCACAAATAATGAAAGAGAAACTAAGCATTTTATTTGCAGATTTTATTTTTGGGAGGTGAGGTGAAGCCAGTCATGTCCAACTCTTTATGACCCCATGGACTGTAGCCTACCAAGCTCCTCCATCCATGGGATTTTCCAGACAAGAATACTGGAGTGGGTTGCCATTTCCTCCTCCAGGGAATCTTCCTGATCCAGGGATCAAACTCGGATCTCCTGCGCTGCAGGTAAACTCCTTACCATCTGAACCACCAGGGAATCCATGATGAATTTTCAGGAAATTTAAACAAAAACACCTCAGTGTTTTGGGCTTCGCAGGTGGTGCTAGTGGTAAAAAAATCTGACTACCAGTTCAGGAGACTTAAGAGATGCAGGTTCAATCCATGGGTCAGGAAGATCCCCTGGAGAAGGAAATTGCAACCCACTACAGTATTCTTGCCTGGAGAATCCCATGAACAGTGGGGTCTGGTAAGATACAGACCATCGGGTTGCAAAGAGTCAGACACAACTGAAATGACTTAGCACACATGGTCATTGTTTCAGAATGTCAAAGTGAAGGTACTATAGACATCCACAGAAGAAATATTAAAACACAGATTAACACAATAGCACTGGAAAATGGAGATAGTGGACATGATTTACATGTTACTTGGGATACATAACACTCAGGATTTGGTAATCTGCTGGATCTTTAAAATCTGGAAACAAAAAACAGTTACATTTGACCTTTGTTTAGGTGCCTAAATGATTTCTTTCCCCCTGGGTGATGTGATACCATAAAGTTATCTTAATAAAAATTAGCTTAAGAACACAGAAATAGATCCACATAAATATATCCATTTAAATTTTGACAAAGTAGTAAAAATAATTCAATTGAGCAGGGTTAACTTTTTCAACAAATGATACAGGATCAGTTGGGCATTCATAGATAAATAGATGAACTATATACCAAACCTTACCCTGTATACAAAATTTATATGAATAGATCATGAATTTGAATGTACAACACAAAACTGTAAAACTTGTAGGAAAATAGAAGATATATTGGAAGTAGTACTAGGAAAATAACTTTTAGATGACATTAAAAATCAAAGCATGAAAAAGATATTGATGTTTGATTTTATTAAATTAAAAATATTTGCTCTATGAAAGATCCTGTTAAGAGGGTGAAAAGGCAAATTATAGACTGGAAGAAAATATTTACAAACAAAACATAACAAAAACAACTCTCAAACCTCAATTACAGTAAAATTAGAAAATGGTGAAGCTGCATAAGTGGAAATTTTATTATAAAAGATAAATAGATGACAAATAAGCAAATGAGAAAAGGTGAACATCTAGAAATACAAATGAGAAATATCATGAGATATCACTACACACCTATCAGAATGGACAAATATAAAAATAATGATCCCACCAAATGCTGATGAGAATGCAGAGAAACTGGATGGCAGACATAATGATTGTAGGAATGTAAAAGTGTGAAGCCTCTCAGGAAAGTAGTTTGGCAATTTCTTTTAAAAATAAACCAATGGCTTTACCATATGCCCCAGCAATTGCATTCTTGAGAAAATATCCTAAAAAAGTTAAAATGTATTTTCATGTTCAAATTTGTTAATAGATATTCATAAAAGTTTTATTAGTAATAGCCAGAAACTGGAAACTATCCAAATGTCCTTCAATGATGAACGAATGGTTAAGCAATCTGTGGTACATCCATACTATGGGATACTAGTCAGCGATCTAAAGTACCAAACTGTAGATAACACATAGCTTGTGTAAATTTCAAATCATGCTGAATGAAAAAAAAAATGTGTCTAAAAAAATACATATTGTATGACTGCACTTACATACCATTTGTGAATATATAGAAAAACATTATAAATATGAAACACAGGCTAAAGGTCATTAATGGTTTATGATGGTGAAGGGTAGGATATGGCTCTGCCAGGGTACACTGTTAAGGGTTTTGAGATCAAGGTGCAATGAGTAATTTGATTTTGGTGGTGAAGCCTCCATCACATGAAGTTGCAATTGTGATATGGTTACATAGAGCTACAAATACTTCAAACTATATGGAAAGTTATATGTACAGATTTGTGCAGGTATAACTGGTGTGCAGGTACAACAAATAACATGGTTTGCATCAATGTCTGTTCCCTGGTTTAGACATTGTGCAATAGTTATGCAAGATGTTAGTACTGGGTTAAGCTGAAGGAAGTGTCCATGAAATAAAATTCTGTGAAATCTAAATCATCTAAAACTAATGGTTTTCCATTTTTCTCTCCCTGAATCCCTAAAATATTAATAAACTTTTGAATTAGTATATAGAGTTAAGTACTGGTGGCTCAGAGGGTAAAGTGTCTGCCTGCAATGCGGGAGACTCGGGTTCAATCCCTGGGTCAGGAAGATCCTCTGGAGAAGGAAATGGCAACCCACTCCAGTACTCTTGCCTGGAAAATCCCATGGACAGAGAAGCCTGGTAGGCTACAGTCCATGGGGTTGCAAAGAGTTGGACACGATTGAGCAGCTTCACTTTACTTTTACTTTACTTTTTAACTCTGTTTAAGAAGGCCTGAAAAAAACAAAAAAAAGCCTGTATTTCTGTTGCCAGTCTCCTGTAAATTTCTACAATATGGATGTTCAGGGTTTAGTACCTATATGTATTAATACATATATTAATTATAGTTTTAGTATCTATATGTATTAATACATGTATTAATTAGCTTCCCTGGTACCTCAGTCTATAAAGAGTCTGCCTGCAGTGCAGGAGACCTGGGTTAGACCCCTTTGTCAGGAAGATCCCCTGGAGAAGGAAATGGCAACCCACTTCAGTACTCTTGCCTGGAAAATCCCATGGATGGAGGAGCCTGGAGGGCTACAGTCTATGTGGTCACAAAGAGTCAGATCCGACTTAGCAAATAAACAACCACCATATGTATTGATATTGTTATGAATACCAAGATGAGATACACAGAGAGGATACACTATTTACATACAGCAAAGAATAAATGTGCCTTTTGTCTTTGCCTCAATATTTCACCCTGGGATACAACAAGGAGAACTAGAAGAGGGTATCATTTTACATATAATGTAGTGGCCACCCACTTCAGTAATCTTGCCTGGGAAATCCCATGGATAAAGGAGCCTGGAGGACTGCAGTCCATGGGACCGCAAAAGAATCATATACAGCTGAGCAACTAAACAACTGCAAAGAAGAAATCCAAAAATAGTGAATGTGGATATTTAATAGGAAGGAGAAAGAGTTGTCTCCCTTCCTACTCTGAGTCTCCTCGGAAATATAATGGGAAAGATTTTGTGTTCTTACCCTGGTCTTTTGTAATGTAAGTACAATTTTTCAGGGGAAAGATGATACTAGAATTGGCAGATTTTTAATCCAAAGGTATCCCCATAGAAGGGGTGAATTACCAACTCTTGAAATATAAACACAAGGCTCCAGGGATATTTACCTAACTTGCTTATTAGTCATGATTTAACTTATAGGTTTTTATTTTAGAGTGGGTAGCAAGTTTTAGTGAAATTGGCTAAAAGTTTTGCTAGAAAGCCCTGATTGTGAAGGGACATAATGTTTTTTTCCAGCCTCACAGAAGATAGAATTTCCTAGTCTTCTATCTTTTCTAGAAATAATTGTTGTTAGGTTTCTTTAATATCATGTTAAATTCAAGATCCATATATCCCCATTTTCAGTGAACTTGATAAGTTATGAAAATTATTTATAGACAGCATTTTGTCCCACAGGTGTATCATTCATTGGGAATGAAAACTTTTAAGATTTTACTTATCTTCCTCCAAGGAACTGAAAGAGAATTAGAAATATTATTTGGGCCACTTCTCCAACTGTGCAGTTGATTAGTTTTGAAAATAAGTGACCTAAGCAAATTTATCTTCTCTCTTTTAAAAGTACTTTTCTGAATTCTGTAAGAATATGTTTTCTTTCCTTATGCTCCCTTTATGCAAATTTGTGACTTATTCCCAGTTAGTATTTGATAGAATAGGCCATATTTTAGATTCCACATATAAGTGATATCATATATCATTGTCTTTTTGTTTCTGACTTAGTGTGATAATCTCATTATATTCATGTTGCTGCAAATGGTGTTATTTTCTTTATTCTTAATGAGATTAAGATATATATATATGTACATAAATCTACTGGTAAATATTTAACATATTAAGAGCACTAAGAATATCAGCCATTAATTTGTCAGCCATTAGTTTATATTTCAATTTCAAAAACCCTTAAGAAATTTGAGTACCATAGTAGACCTTATTAAATGTTAGAAAAATCTGATTGAGTGTGTCATTGGCTTACTAAAGTTCACTGAAGCTTTTCCTCCTTCAATACATGTAGAATTTAAATGTGATTAATAGTAACTCTCTCAGATTTTGTTAGAAAAGTTTTCTAATGAATCTATAAACTGAATCTATAGCATGCTTATTTTATTTTGCAGTATCTACCTTAACTTCAAAAGGAAAAGCAATTGATAGGTGCCTGTAGCCTTAATTTTGAGGAAATCTTATTGGCAGGGATTTTTTTTTTAAGTGGAAGAGGTAGATATTTAAGCACAAATACTATTTAGAACCCCTTGAAGAGTAGCTGAAATGGCCAACATTAGTGTTTCAGGCAGGTGATGTGTATATTGACACCCTCTTCAAATTGAAGATCTAAAATTTTTTAGCATGTGTGTAAGATTAGAAACCTTCTTTCCACATGATCTTTTATAATATTGATCTGGTGTCACTGACTAAACATCTAGCACTCAAAATTTGTTTGAGTGAGTTGGGTTTAGGAGCAATCATGAAATGCTTGTTAAATGATTTATACAACCTGAAATTTGTATGTATGTTATTGAATATGCATAGCAACTAATATCCATAATTATTGATAAAGCCCAAGAAGAAAACATGAATGCAAACTGTGTAAAAATGCCTCTGAAATAGAATCTCCAGAAAGGAAAAAAAAAATCCATGAAAAAATGAAGTATATATTTTTATAGTATATTATAAATCATAGTGCAAAAGAATGAAAATCTGTTTGTACTGGGGCCACATTAATTTGATCATCAATAGAGTAAAAATGTAGAAAAACAATTGCAATAAAAACTGTAAATGAATAGAAAAACTTCAAGTAATTATGATTGTTTTTTTATACATTTTATAACATTTATTATGATGATCAGATGTTGTAAAAATATCAAAGTTTTCTAAGCATACATAAGTAGAGGGAGAATATCATCATAAATTTCTTTGAACCCATCATGCAACTTCAGCAATATCTGTTTTAAAATACTGTATTGTGTATATGCTCGAAGAGTACACCTACATGTTATTTAAAGGTAATTAGACACCATTGATGGAAAACACTTTTTTTTCCATAAAGGTCCCACTATGTAACATGAACACATACCAATCTTTAAATATAATCAATTCTCAAAATAATATCCAATATCTGGTTTCTGTTCAAATTTCTCTGCTTATCTGAAAATGTATTTAAGTTAATTCAAATTTAATACAAATGGATCTCATCTATTACTATTGGTATATACACACTAACAGTATTGATTATGTGTTCCTTAACTTTCTTTTAATCTATAATTTGTCTATCATTACCACCTTGTCACATTTTAATGCTAGGTTTTTGAATAAAATAAAAAAAGTCATATATACATAAAACATTTTGATAAATTTGTACTATTACAGATAACCTAGATGGGTGACCTGAGGGAAGTGGTAGGGAGGCTCAAGAGGAAGAGGATGTGTGCATACTTCTAGCTGATTCACATTGTTGTACACTAGAAACCAACAAAATGTAAAGCAGTTATCCTCCAATTAAAAAGAGATAAAAGGTAACACTTCTGCCTAACATGTGCTACTCAAAAGGAATATCATTCTGTATTTTAGGTGAGCTTTTTTACTCAAATCACCTTCTGTGCATTTTTTTTTTTTTTTTTGCTTTTTTCGTTTGTTTGTTTTAAGATTTTTCAAGTTGTAATTATACAATGAAGCAACTAATAACAAGGTGAAAGAATATTTTTGTCCAGGAAGTACATTACATTTTCCATAGTAGAGTAAGTACATATTTATGATAGTTTGAAATAGACATGCAAGATTTCACTATTTTTAGAGTTGACTATATTTAAAATTGTTATACTATTCTTAAAAAGTATAAATGATGTAGAATTTCCCATATGTTCATTATAAATTCATCTCATATGTTAAAAGACATTTCTAATTTTTCAAAGGCCTGTATGAACAAGAGTAACTGGAGTTTATTTTCTTTTTGTTTTATAAACTAGACTTTTTGATATAAATTTTATCAGCATATTTCATGAGTTCAAAACACTGAACACAAAACAGAGTACAAATTTCAGTACCTTGTTTTTAGAGGACCACATTAGGTTGCATGAATATGAAAGGTTCAGTTCAGCAGATTCTTGCATTAGTAATACATTAACATAATCCATTTGTAAATTTCAGGGTGTTCTTCTGCAGTATTACTGCCTATACGCCACAACTTGACATTTCTGTACACAACTGTAAAACTATACAAACAATTTAATGCCGTCTAAAACTGTACTTCAGACTTTAATATACTTTTGCTATGTACAGAATCATAAGGTATTAGAAGCTAGAGAAGGAAAGGAATTCTAGGTCATCTTGTCTCTCTCTGTTCCAATATGAGATTATTCCAGACAATATATGCTTAAATATTCTAAGAAAGATTTAAGATGATTCTAGTAAAAGAGCTTCTGCTATTTCCCATGGTACCACTCTGCAATCTAACGTACTTCAATAGAAAACTATTTCACTTACTCCTTAGGTTTTCCTCTCTTCCATTTTGCTACACTTTGTTGGGTCTGGTTTTGGAATGCTGCTTTATCGTGTGGTCCTTCAGATATGATGAGCATCGCTGCTGCCACACACTTTTTAGGTGCATGGGAAAGAAAAACATATAGGATGATAAGAAAGCTTACTGCATTATAATGTACATGATAATACTGTAGACAAATGTTAAATCAGAATTGCAGTTGTACTTCAGTAGGGAAGTTGAGTGCTTTAGTGACATAGTTCTAATATGCATATCATAATCTAATGTAATATGCTTGATTTAGAAAAGGGACATGAAAAACATGCTGAACCATCTGATTTCTTAAAACAATGGTATTTTGTCTAAACCAGTTGGAACAAATATTCCATTGATTTCATACTTCAGCATTCTTAAACCTCTGAAAAATGAAAACATTTGTAGAAATAAACAGGCAATGAATGAGGGCTTATTGAATATGAATCCCTTTGTTGAGAAACATCTGGACTAGTCCCCACTGTAGTCGAAGCACCATGTTGTATGTTTCACGCACATATACAAACATACCAAATATTAAATTATTCTTTCAATAAAGCCTAAGTAAATATTTTATCCTAAAGAGAACCCATTTTAATCTAGTCTAGCATAGCCAACATATATACTAGAAGCTAATCGGAAGAAAAATGTACTTCCATTATTTTTAAATACTGTGGGCATAATCACATCAGATATAGTTTCATTAGAATTTAGACTAATCAGAGTTTCTCTTTTAAAGATTATCAATCCATTTCAAAAATTTAAATATTCTGATCTTAGAAGTCTTGAGAGAAAAATCAATTTTCTCCCCATTTCTTGTGTTTCCTCCATTCCTTTTTTAAATAAAATATTTAATACCAGCATTGCAAATGTTCTCCCCTACCCCACTCCCATGGTGCTCAGCTCTATCTAATAAAAATCTGGTGGAGAGAGAGAGATGTCACAAGAACTTTTCATTACACCATGGTTTTTTTTTTAAAGAAAAAAGTTGCAGTACATTTTCATAATATTGGGCTACCCTGGTGGCTCAGTAGGTAAAAAAAATTGCCTGCAATGCAGGAGACATGGGTTTGGGAGACCCCTTGGAGAAGGGAATGGCTGCCTACTCCAGTATTCTTGCCTGGAGAATTCCATGGACAGAGAATTCACGACTGAGTGACTTAACACTTTCATAGTAGCATTGATATTCTGTATTTCTAAAAATACTTTAAAATTCACATTTTAATCATTTTATCTACAAGTATATCTAAATTCAAATGTATTTTGTCTGGAAAACACTAAATTGGAAACTGGAATGACCAGGTTTAAACCTTAATTCTGCTGGTAATTAGCAAGGTAACCAAGTTCAAGATGTTTATTGCTCTGTGATTTTATATCAAAACAAGATATTTAAGTTGAATATCCATTACATTTTCTGCAATTCAAATTATCTTTTAAAGCAGTATTTGTTATTTTTTTTGAATATATATACTTTTGATGGGTATTTCAGTAACTAATTTTTTTATTTAGAAGTGTTTGCGATGTTTTATTTTTTTACAATTCTCCAATAAGAATGTTTGTAACATATTGCTTGAATGAGGAGTGTTTTATAACTGGTATTTTGTTGAGTATTTTTGTGTCTCTGTTCATCAGTGACATTGGCCTGTAAGTTTGTTTTTGTGATAGTATCTTTTTTCTGGTGTCATATTGATGCTGGCCTCTCAGAATAAGCTTGGGTGTGTTCCTTCCTCTGTAATGTTCTGGAAGAGTGTCAAAAGGGTAGGTGTTACCTATTCTCTGAATGATTGATCTAATTTACATATGAAACCACCCAGTCCTGGAGTTTGTTTGTTGGGAGTTTTTAAATCACAGTTTCAATTTCAGTGCTTGTGATTGGCCTGTTCATATTTTCTATTTCTTCCTGCTTCAGTCTTGGAAGGTTGTACTTTTTTAAGAATTTGTCAATTTCTTCTAGTTTTGTCTATTTTATTGGCATATAGTCGCTTATAGTCGTCTCTTATGATCCTTTGTGTTTCTGTAGTGTCTGTTTAAGTTCTCCTTTCCCATTTCTAATTTCCTTGAGTCCTCTCCCTTTCTTTCTTAATAAGTCTGGCTAGAGGTTTATCAATTTTATCTTCTCAGAGAACCAGCTTTTAGTTTCATTGATTTTGCTGTTGTTTTCTAGTCTCTATTTCATTAATTTCTGCTCTGATGTTTATGTTTTCTTTCCTTCTACTAACATTGTTTGTTGTTCTTCTTTCTCTGTTTGCTTTAGATGTGAGGTTTGAAGTGCTTTCGCTACATCCCATAGGTTTTGGGTCATTATGATTTCATCGCCATTTTTCTCCGTGTATTTTTTGCTTTTCTCTTTGATTTCTTCAGTGATCCATTGGTTGTCTAGTAACATATTCTTTAGTCTCTATGCGTTTGTGTTTTTTACTGTTTTTTTTCCTGTAATTGATTTTTAATTTCATAGAATTGTGGTCAGGACTGCAACCATTTAACCCTGAGAGGAATAAAATTAGGGGAATTGAGAACTGGCATCCTGGTAATGATATGTAAACACTAGTCCATTTTACAGTTAGCTTATTTCTAAATGGGAGACATTTAAAATTAAAATAAAGGAAAAAATGGACAGTTGCAAATCAAACATGCAACTGTATACTGAGGAACTGAAAACATGCCAATTTCTCAATCACATTGTGAATATTCCAGAAGGAAGCAGTGTGAAATGAAAATTTTGAGGCACAGCAGGCAAAACATTATTTATAAAAAATTATACTAGTATAAGATTGAAATAAGAACTTCTGCTGTCAGCGTTACATCAAATCTCTGTAAAGTACATCTGCTGAACACAGCAAAGCATTCTGAAAAATTTGTGGACAGTATTTAGCTTGTTTTACATATGTAGATTTTCTTTATGTTGGCTATGAGGTTTTTTGTAATGGAGGGGAAAAATGCAATGGAGAGAGATAACAAAGTAGCATATCTACAGTTGTGGGAACTAATAAAGTACATTCTAGAAGAAAGTAGAAATAGGTGATGCTAATAATATAGCTATTCATTTTAACTCTGACTTTACATTATTCTTAATAATATCCTTATTTGGTTATTAAAGTTCTCAATTAAAATATTCATTTAAATTTTGTATAACTTCAAAATGGTATATCTGAACTTTTGAAACGAAAAAGTAAAATAAAATTGCCTAATCAACACTTGAGGGAAGAATACCATTAACCTGGCTTTTTTTGGGTGGAGGGAGTCATTTTCCTCTGCTCATCTACCAGTGTACAAGCAGACAATTGATCACTTGATAATTTGTTTTTCAAAGACAGTATTATCTACTATTTACCGATCTGCCTCTATTCCTCTGCTATATAAACTGAACATATTTCTTAGTCATAGAATCTTTTTTTTTTCTGGCAAGGCTACAATATTTAATGTCTTCATATAATTCTATTATAAACAGATATACTAAAACAGTACATTATTATCTATCATGATTCATTTAATCCAATTTATTTTAAATTAAATGATAGCAATCTTTTAGAATATTTTTAGTTATGTAGCATAAATTCCTGGAAAAGAACTTCTGCTGCAAATAAATATACTTTAGAATCTGGAAAATAAATAAAATTTATTTCCAGAGAAAATGTTAACACATAGAACCAATGCATATTTAAATGGCTTTAATTTTATAGTACTTCTGCTATGAACAGAATATATGATAAATTATATTAAAATTTTTATTATTTTTGACTAATCCTGTAACTACAGTAAACTATCTTTGACCAGACATTAAAAAATAGTATTGATTACTTAAGTCTATTTCATTTACCATTTTGTATTAATAGTAATATTCAAGACATACCAGTAGATTTTTTTTTTTCAGTACAGCACAAAAATTCCAGACTTATTACTGCATTGTCCTGTATTTTAGGCACTTTTCCATTTTGGGGGTTCAAAAATATAGCACAGAATTTATCAGAAATATTGTGTTGTCCAAAAAGTTCCTTAATTTCTTGTGGAAAAACATGAACAAAACTTTTGTCAGCCCAATATTTTAACTTAAATAAAAGGAACACAATAGGAAAATGAACCTTTGATTATTCAAAGCAATCTTGATTCATACAGTGGAATACCATTTTGCAATATAGAGAAACAAACTCCTAATACACTCCTTGTCATGGTAAACCTCAAAAAAAAAAAAAATCACTTACACCTTCTAGGTGTGAAAGCTAGCTGAAAAATATTAAGTGTTCTAAGAGCTTATTTTGTTGAAGTGTCTAGAAAAATATATCAAGAGATAGTAATTGAATCATTGTTTGCCTAGGACTAGGAGGGTATATTTGGGGATTGATTAAAAATGAATTTAAAAGATATTTTAGGAAAAATAAAAATGTTCTTAAACTGAATTTGATTTGCACACATCTATAAATTTACTTAAAAAACTAAATAGTTTACTGCTGCTGCTCCTGCTGCTAAGTCGCTTCAGTCGTGTCCGACTCTGTGCGACCCCATAGATGGCAGCCCACCAGGCTCCCCATCCCTGGGGTTCTTCAGGCAAGAACACTGGAGTGGGTTTCCATTTCCTTCTCCAATGCATGCATGCATGCTAAGTCGCTTCAGTTGTGTCCGACTCTGTGCAACCCCATGGACAGCAGCCCACCAGGCTCCTCCATCCACAGGATTCTCTAGGCTAGAACTGTATACTCCTAGTTAAATTGAATGATCTGTAAATTATAAAATAATGAAGGGATAGAATGTTTTTACATTTTTTTTTTCTCTGACTTATTGGCTAAGTGGTATTGGATTGTCATTCCTTCTTTTAAAAAACAAGGAGTATCAATTTGGTATCAATTGTGTTGATTATCCTTTCTCTATATAAGATGTTTAAATAGTATTTTATTTTACGTTTTGAAATGTGAGTATTGTAAAGAGAAACCCTTGTTTATATCTGCTTGACTAGAAGCAGTTGATTTTTAATATATTTAATGGGAATTTCTTACGATTTCTGTATAATTATATGCTGATAATTTAAAAAATTATTACTCCTGGTTATTTCCTCTTCTCAAATTCCATGTACTTATACCTTCCTCATAGTCAGGAACATTTAGGCAAGTTACAAGTATCTTCAATTCATCATGTCCAAAACTGAGCTCAGAATCTTTCAGCCTAAATGTCTTGATGTTCTTTTCTCCCATTTCTTATTTACTGCCATTATTCACTAAGAACTTAAGGTAGAAAGTTAGATGTTAGGATTCATTCCAACTGCTGAATTGCACTGATATCTGGTTGATAACTAATGTCAGCTAAACTAGCCAATAGATGGAGAGCCCACATCACAACTTCCAGTGATAGCCTTTTTAAACAGTCCAACTAACTGACTTTGTGAATATGAAAATTTTACCAATTTTATATAAAATTAAAGATCTTTATTCTCAGTACTTGGAGTTCCATATCATTTTTGATATTAAATAACCACTGATAGGTCTTTCCATTTAGTAGAAAGAGTTGCATGCAAACACAATTACAAATTTATATAAATTTCTATGAGTACTTTATTTTTCAGCATACATGGAGAGAGGTTTTCTAAAGTATGATATTGAACAGAATTACCTCTTTCTACTTCATTGATATGTTAGTTGTAATGTATGGAATTGATGCTTTTGTAGGTCAAAATATTAAAATGTTGGCATGTAAGTTTTGATGTGACAGAATACATTATATTTCATTATCTATAATAATATGCAGTAATTTTGTCCAAATATAAATGTTTCATTCCATAAGCTAGGAATTCATGTTAAAAATTTATAAATTAATGAATGCTTTTCAAATACCAAACTCATATGACTACTTATAATTCACTCAAATGCTCTTCTAAAAATTTCTCAAAGTATATGTAGGTATAAGAAGCATGGAATTTGGTATGGTTTTCTTAAAACTCAATTCTACACTTTGTATATTTAAAACAGTTGGATTTTGCTATAGTCCAATGTATCCCTTCAAAATAATTATATTGTACAATATATGTTGCTATTATTGTTCAGTCACCCAGGCTGTCTGACTCTGTGTGGCCTCATGGACTGCAGCCTGCAAGACTTTCCTGTCCTTCACCATCTCCTGGAGTGTGCTCAAACTCATCTCCATTGAGTCGGTGATGCCATCCAACCATCTCATCCTCTCTCGTCCCCTTCTCCTAATGCTTTCAATCTTTCCTAGTACCAGGGTCTTTTCTAATGAGTCAGCTCTTCAAAACAGGTGGCCAAAGTATTGGAGCTTCAGCTTTAACATTAGTCCTACCAGTGAATATTCAGGATTGATTTCCTTTAGTATTGACTGGTTGGATCACCTTGCAGTCCAAGGGACTTCTTCAACACCACAGTTTGAAAGGATCAATTCTTTGGCACTCAGCCTTCTGTATGGTCCAGCTCTAACATCCATGTATGACTACTGGAAAAACCACAGCTTTGACTAGACAGACTTTGTTGGCAAAGTCAATTCGCTGCTTTTTAATAGGCTGTGTAGGTTTGCTTTTCTTCTAAGGAGCAAACATCTTTTAATTTCGTGGCTGCAGTCACCATCTGCAATATCTTGGAGCCCAAGAAAATAAAGTCTGTCACTGTTTCCATTGTTTCCCCATATATGCCATGAAGTGATGGGACCAGATGCTATGATTTTCATTTTTTGAATGTTGAGTTTAAAGCCAGCTTTTTAACTCTCCTCTTTTACACTCATGAAGAGGCTCTTTAGATCCTCTTCATTTTCTGCCATAAGGGTGGTGCCATCTGCATATCTGAGGTTATTGATGTTTCTCCCAGCAATCTTGATTCCAGGTTATGCTTCATCCAGTCAGGCATTTCACATGATGTATTCTGCATATAAGTTAAATAAGCAGGGTGACAATATACAGCCCTGACGTACTCCTTTACCAAGGAGTGATTCGGAATCAGTCCATTGTTTCATGTCCAGTTCTAACTGTTGTTTCTTGACCTGCTTACTGGTTTTGTTGGAGACAGTTAAGGTGGTCTGGTATTCTCATCTCTTTAAGTATTTTCCACAGTTTGTTGTGATCCACAGCCAAACACTTTAGCGAAGTCAATGAAACAGAAGTAGCTGTTTTTCTGGAACTCTTGCTATTTCTAATAGCAAGATCCAGTAGATGTTGACAATTTGATCTTTGGTTCCTCTGCCTTTTCTAAATTCAACTTGAACATCTGAGAGTTCTTGATTCACTACTGTTGAAGCCTAGCTTGGAGAATTTTGAGGATTACTTCACTAGCATGTGAGATGAGTGTAATTGTGCAGTAGTTTGAACTTCCTTTGGCATTGCCCTTCTTTGGGACTGGAATGCAAACTGATCCTTTCCAGTCCCGTGGCCACTGCTGATTTTTCCAAATTTGCTGGCATATTGAGTGTAGCACTTTCAAAGCATCATCTTTTAGGATTTGAAATAGCACAGCTGGAATTCCATCACCTCCACTAGCTTTGTTCATGGTGATGCTTCCTAGGGTACACTTGACTTCACACTCTAAGGATGTCTGGCTGTAGATGAGTGATCACACTATCGTGGTTAGCTGAGCCATGAAGATCTTTTTTGTATAGTCCTTTTATCCAGTCAATGATATAAGCCTGTAAATGCTAGAAAGTCCAGGAAAGGGGTTTCCAAAACACACATATATTATCTATAACTATCCATGTATGAATGAAAAAGAATTGAACACTATTGTCTAGACTTAAAAGATTACTGACAGATAGCTAGTAATCTGAAGAAAATAATCAATCATTTTCTCACTTTATTTACTTTTGGAAAGACAAAGTTTCTTGCACAGGGCTTAGAATTTTCCAGGATATTTAGTAAATAAATGACCAGCTCATTCTCTTTTTACAGAACTTTTGTGTTAAACTTTGTTTTTGGTTTAAAAGCATATATTCAATATGTTATATATATTTCAAGTTTTATTTAACTTATTTCAAGTAGAAAATATTCTTTAACTGTTGTTTGCTAAAAATTACCTAGTATATGACCTTATCTTTAATTTTTTTTTTGCTTTTGATTAGTGTGAAACATTTCATAATCTTAGAGCATTCAAAAAGTTAGATTTACTTTGATATGAAATTTGATACCTCAAAGGGGAATAGTATCTTATATGTTGCATTATAACTTACCTTTTCTTCACATATTCTTCATAAAAGTATTTCATAGCACTTTAAATTTTCTTTAAAAATTAATGTACAAAATATATTTTAGAAATACTAAAAAAATATTTTTTAATATTATCTTCACAGCTAAATCATATCAGAGATCTAGAGAAATCTTTGCTGTAAAATGTTATATAAATCAAAGAAATAAATATTACTCAGGGTTAATAAAATGAATTTGGTGTCCTAGTATTAGCATATTTAAACATATGCTGATATGATCAAATATTTTATATATAATTTTATGTAGTCTATAATATTAGAGTTTAAATGTTTTCAATGTTTTTCCTAGGTTTTTTTTTAGGTTTCATTTTTTCCAGCTTTAGTAAGATACAATTAACACATAACATTATGTAGGTTTAAGATGCACAATATAGTAACTTGATATATGTTTACATTGTTAATTACCAATTTAATGTAGTTAACACATCCAATGACCTCATATAATTACATTTTTTTGTATGTATGTGTTGAGAACTTTAAATTCTCTCTTCTCTTAGTAAGTTTGACATATGTAATACAGTATTATAAACTGTAGTCATCTTGCTGTCCATTACATCCCCACAAATCACTTACCTTGTAACTGGTAGGTTTCTACCTTCTTACACATTCACCCATTTCCCTCAAGTCCCCATTGTCTACCTCTGGCAACAACAAATCTGTTCTGTTTCAATTAGGTGTGTTTTTTTTTTTTAATTTTAGATAATACATAAAAGTGAGATCATACAATATTTGTCTTTCTCTGACTTATTTAATGTAATGCCCTCAAGATTAATGCATGTTTTCTGCAAATGGCAGATTTCCTTCTTTTCTATGACTGAATAATATTCTGTTACATGTATATCTTACAATTTATTTATCCATAAATACACTTATGAACACGTGGTTGCTTCCATGTCTTGGCTATGGCAAATAACGCTACAGTAGACTTGTTAATTCAGATATCTTTTTGAGATCAAAATTTAATTTTCTTCAGATATGTATTTAGAAGTATAATTGCTGGATCATATGTTAGGTCTAGTTTCTGTTTTGTTTTGTTTTTTGAGAACTACATATTTATTTTCATAGATGCTGTATCAATTTACTTTATACCAACAGTGCGGAAGAATTTCCTGCTTCCCTTTCTTCACATTCTCTCCAGAACTTACAGTTATGAGGAGATTTATCAACATGGTTTTGATTTGCATTTCCTTGATGATTAGTGATGTTGACCAACTTTTCATGGACTTATTGCCTACTTGAATACCTTCTTTAGAATAATGTCTGTTTAGCTACTGTGTTTATTTTTAGTCAGTTTATTTATTTGCTG
Organism: Odocoileus virginianus; assembly: GCF_023699985.2. Classification (NCBI taxonomy): domain Eukaryota; kingdom Metazoa; phylum Chordata; class Mammalia; order Artiodactyla; family Cervidae; genus Odocoileus; species Odocoileus virginianus. Next base: position 23,723,753 of record NC_069698.1, read on the forward strand.
CTGACTTGTATGTGCTGTGCTGTGTGCTAAATCACTTCAGTTGTTTCCAATTCTTTGTGACCCTATGGACTGTAGCCTGCCATGCTCCTCTGTCCATGGGATTCTCCAGGCAAGAATATTGGAGTGGGTTGCCATGCCCTTGTCCAGGGTATCTTGCCAACCAACAGATTGAACTCAGGTCTCCCTCATTGCAGGCAGATTCTTTACCAATTGAGCCATCAGGGAAGTGGGAGTTTCTTATATATTTTGGAAATTAACCCCTTATAGATACACGGTTGGCAAATATTTTCTCCTAGTCTCTCTGTTGTCTTTTCATTGTTGATATTTCTTTTACTGTGCAGAAGCTTTTAAGTTTGATAAAGCCCGCTTATTTTATTTTTGCTTTTGTTGCTTGGTGTCATGATCATAAAATCATTGTCACTTGCTTTCTTGGTCTCTACATGATTCCCTGTTGTCAAGCCCTCTAGTTTCCCCTGGTAATATCCAAGAGGCAAGACCTGAGTGGACTTTGGAACATATCTGACACTACTGGGCATTCTGGAGGCTCACCTTTGGGTTCCTTTTTCCCACTGGAGAAACCTTAAACCAAAGGAAGCCCCCTTGGTGCAACACTGGGCCTCCTAGAGGAGGGGGGAGGCAGTCAGAGCAACTTCTCTTTCCCTGCTAACATGGTCCTTCTGGACCGCCGTGGTCCATGAGAGTGCTTGAGCCCATTCCACCAGATTCTAGGATTTTGCACAATGGCATCTTGTCTGTGGATAGATGCTAGTTGGTCTTCTTATGAGGGGGACTGACGTTAGGGATGACTTGTACCACCATCTTGACAGACTTTTTTCAATACTAAGTGCAGTCCACCTCTCTTCAAGAATATATAATATATATAACTTGTACTCTTTTGTTTAAATGTTTACTCTTATTGTAAAAATACAGGCTCTTAGTATTCATTTGGGTTCAAGTCATCAACATTCTAACAGGAGTGAGGTGATTTCTCATTGTGGTTTTGATTTATGTTTGCCTGATGTTGAGTGATTTGGGGCATCTTCAATCTTATGTTTAATGACGTGTTTTCTATATATATTTTAATATTTAAGTTCTATAAATTTAAACTAATTTATCCCTACCCTCTTTTTTTTTTTTTTAGTGACTTCATAGGAAGACCTTAGGGAGATACTATGAAAATTCTTGGTCTTAATTTTTTGTTACTAATATAACATATCGATTAGTCTTCAGCTGTAGTATAGTTGTTCTGTGATCTTGATTCAGTTTTGTTATTCAGAAATATAAATTGAATCTATTAAATCCAATTTGTGAGATATATATTTGTTTGAATATTCATATGTGTAATTAAAATCCTTTTCTTCTGTAACTAAGAGTAGCTTGAAATTCATATTTTTAAATTTTTCCATAAAGAAAATTTCTCTGAGTTTTAAGTAATTCAGTTTGTTAATTTGGGGTTTTTCCATGTGAAAATTTCCCCTCTGTATCCCTGTGATTTTTTTTCTTATATTTTTGTAGTTTTTCTTGCTTCTTAAGCTAATTATTCATAGTGTATTTTCATTCTTATTTAGTGAAGAATTCAGTCCATTAGTTTCTCTTTGGGTATTTATTTAGCAATAGGTCGTGTATAATTCTGATTCTTTTTGTAGTCAGATGGTATACTATTTTTCTATTCCCCCCCCCCCCCACAGTACAACTCTTCTCTCATTAGGATGAAGAAGACTAAGGTGGCTTAATTTTAGTTAGCTTCTCTTTCTATATTACTTCTGTTGCCCAATGAGGGCCATACTATCCCTTCAGAATATTATGGAAACTACCATGCAAAGAATGAGAGCCATTTACTACAAATGAATTGCCCATTTCAGAAATCTTTTACATGATTGCAGTGATGGTATATAGACAAGAAGAGGCTCATGAAGGTGAATAGTTACACTAGCATTCTGATTTTTGCTAAAGCAATTCATGTGCTTTAATCAATCCTGTTAGAAATTATATCCTTTAATTCCTTGTCTACTAAAGAATGTCCTGGTTGCTTTCAGGCTTTGGCAATTATGAATGAAGCTGCTAGAATATCTGTGTTCAGATTTTCATGTGAACATAAGTTTTCAACTCCTTTGAGCAAATACCAAGGAGTGAAATTTCTGGATTGTATGGTAAAAATGAAAGTATTCATTGCTCAGTTGTTTCCAACTCTTTGTGACTCCATGGACTGTAGCCCATCAGGCTTCACTGTCCATGGAATTCTCCAGGCAAGAATACTGGAGTTGATTGCCATTTCCTTCTCCAGGAGATCTTCCCAATCATGGGATCAAACCTGGGCCTACCACATTACAGGCAGATGCCTTACCATCTGAGCCAGTAGCGAAGCCCCTTGTATGGTAGGAGCACATTTAATTTTTTAAGAGACCACAAAACTGTCTTCCAAAGTGGGTACTCCAATTTGCATTCCTGTCAGCAATGCATGAAAGTTTCTATTGACACATGTTCTCACCAGCATTCATTGTCACTGTTCTGGATTTTGGCCACTCCAATAGCTCTATAATGGTATCTCATTTTTGTTTTTATTTGCATTTCTCTGATGACAACTGATATGAAGCAACTTTTCACATGCTATTTGCCAATCTGTATATATCTTCTTTGGTGAGGTATCTATTTAAATATTTGACCCATTTTTTAATGGGACTATTTATTTTTTTCTTATTGTTTTAAAGTTCTTTGATTGTTTTGGATAATGGTTTTTTATCAGATTGGCTTTTACAAATATATTTTCCAAGTCTTGTCTTGCCTTCTCATTCTGATATTGTCTTTCACAGAGCAGAAATGTTTATTTTAATATAGTTCAGTTTATCAGTTATTCCTTTTGTGGATTGTGCCTTTGGTGTTGTATATAAAGGTAGCACTATTCCCAAGGTTATCTCAGGTTTCTCTTTCGTTAGCTTCCAGGAGTTTCATAACTTTGCATTTCACATTTATGTTTATGATTCATTTTGACTTAATTTTGTGAAGAGTAAACATGTGAGTAGAGGTTTATTTATTTTTTTTTCATGTGAATGTCCTGTTGTTCCAGTACAATTTGTTGGAAAGACTACCTTTGCTTCATTTTCTTGTCTTTGCTACTTTGTCAAAGGTCTCTTGACAATATTTGTGGAGGCCTATTTCTGGGCTTTCTATTTTTTCCCATTGGTCTGTTTATCAATTATTTTGCCAACACTACACTGTCTTGATTACTGTAGGTTCAAGTAAGTGTTAAATTTAGTATTTCTAGACCTCCATCTTTCTTTTTCTCCTTCAGTATTTTGTTATTCCATAAAATATATATTTTCAGTTAAAATTTCATTGCAACTTAATAATTAAGGTCACATTCTTTATCTTGTTCAATGCCTTTGCTTTGTCTTCAACTCTTCATATGATAGCCTCAGATTTTGTTTCCTGTTAACTTAAAGGGCTTTTTTTGCTTGTGATCTAAACAATGAAACATTTATATTCATAAGTAAGTAGATCTTTATATTTATTGCAAAATCATATGTATTTTTATTATGTCATCATCCATTTGTCACAATATATTTTTCTAATGCTTCCTTTTATTTCCTTCTTTATTATGGCTTGAGGTTATATTGGTATTATTGGGGTGAATATATTTAGAGTCTATGTATCTGCTTTGAGGTCTTATGGATTTAGGTTTTTTTTAGTTTTAATTAATATTTAATCTATTTATTCTCTAAATGCAAGGTCCATTGACTCTTGATAAAGAAACTGTACTTTCATTTTCAAACCTATTTATAACATTCACTTTTATATATTTTAGCTGTATCATGGATTTTATACAATGAACAGTCATAAAGTTTGTAATATACAAGCATAACTTGTTTGATTTCACTTGGTTTTATTGTGCTTTGCAAATACTACATTTTTTATAAGTTGAAAGTTTGTAGCAACCCTTTATCAAGTAAGTCTATTGGCATCAATTTTCCAATAGCAATTGCTGAATCCCTCCTTGTTTCTGTGTCTCATTTTGTAATTCTCTCACTATTATTATTGCATTTGCTATGGTCTTCTGTGACCAATGACTTTGATATTAATATTGTAATTGTTTTGGGATACTACAAACTGCACCCTTATGAGATGGCAAACAATTGATGAATGTTGTTTGTGTTCTGACTGTTCCACCAGCTTACCATTACCCCATTTTTCACCCTCTCCTCAGGCTCCCTACTTCCTGAGGCATAACAAAATTGAAATTAAGCCAAATAATAACCCTACAATAGACTTGAGAATCTTCAAGTGAAAGCAAGAAGCCTATGTTTCTCACTTTAAATGAAAAATTAGAAATTATTATATTTAGTAAGGAAAGCATGTTGTAAGTCAAAACAGGCAGAAATCTAGGCCTCTTGAGCCAGTTGGCCAAGTTGTGAATAAAAAGGTAAAGATCTTGAAGAAAATTAAAAGCGCTAGTTCAGTGAACATTAATAAGATTGATAAAAAGTGAATGATAGAAAGTGAAACAGATTTACTGATGCTATGAAGATGGTTTTAGTGGTCTGGATATAAGTTCACTCCAGGCACAACATTTCTTTAGGCCAAAACCTAATCCAGAGCAAGGCTATAACACCATTAATTGTATGAAAACTAAGGCAAGGAAGCTGCAGAGAAAACATTTGAAGCTACAAGAGTATGGCTCATAAGGTTCACAAAGGTTCAGGAAAGAAGCCATCTCCATAGCGGAAAAGTGAAAAGTGAATCAGCAAGTACTATTTAGAAGCTGCAGCAGGTTATTCAGAAGGTCTAATTTAGATAATTAATGAAGATGGCTGCACTAAACAACAGATTTTTAGTGTCAACAGAACAGTCTTATTTTTGAAGAAGATAACCATTAGGTCTTTCATAGCCAGAGAGAAAAATTCAGTGCCCTTCTTTAAAATCTCAAAGGGTAGTCTTATTAGGGGAAACTCCAGCTGGTAAATTTAAGTGGAGGACAGGGAAGCTTGGTGGCCTGCAGTCCAAAGAGGGGTCACAAAGAGTCAGACATGGCTGAACGACTGAACAACAACAGCTTTAAATTGAAGTCAGTGCTCCTTTGTGTTAAGTCATTCAGCTGTGTCTGACTTTTTATGTCCCCATGGGCTGTAGCATATCTGTCTCCTTCTGTCCATGGAATTTTCCAGGCAAAGATACTAGAGCAGTTTGCTATGTCCTCCTCCAGGGGATCTTCCCAACCCAGGGATCAAACCCTTGTGTCTGTGTTTCCTGCATTGCAAGAAGATTCTTTACCACTGTGCCACTTGGGAGGTCTCAATGCTCCTTTACCACTCTGAAATCCTAGGGTCCTTAGGATTATGATAAATCAACGCTGCCTCTTCTATAGATGGAACAACAAAACCCAGATGATATGACAAATGTGTATAACATGGTTCACTGGATACCTTAAGCCCATTGTGGAGACCTACTGCTCAGTGATCGCTCACCTAGATCAGGCATCCGGGAGTGTGAAGTCAATGCTTAGGAAGCATTACTATGAACAAAGCTGGTGGAGGTGATGGAATTCCAGCTGAGCTATTTCAAATCCTAAAAGATGATATTGTTAAAATGCTGCACTCCATATATCAACAAATTTGGAAAACTCAGCAGTGGTCACAGGATTGGAAAAGATCAGTTATCATTCCAATCCCAAAGAGAGGCAATGCCAAAAATGTTCAAACTACCGTATAATGTGGCTTATTTAACATGCTACCAAGGTAATGTTCATACTCCTTCAAGCTAGGCTTCAACAGTATGTGAGCCAAGAACTTCCAGATGTACAAGCTGGATTTAGAAAAGTCAGAGGAACCTGAGATCAAATTGTCAATATATATTGGGTCATTAAAAAAAAGCAAGGGAATTCCATAAAAAAATGTCTTTTCTGCTTCATTGACTACACTAAAGCCTTTAACTGTATGGGTCACAACAAACTTTGGAAAATTCTTAAAGAGATGGGAATACCAGCCACACCTTACCTGTCTCCTGAAAAAATCTATATGCAGGCCAAGAAACAACAGTTAGAATCAGGCATGGAATGACAGACTGGTTCAAAATTGGGAAAGGAGTATGTCAAGGTTGTATATTGTCACCCTGCTTATTTAACTTACATACAGAGTATATCATATGAAATGCCAGGCTGTATGACTCACAAGCTGGAATCAAGATTGATAAGAGAAATAGAAACAACCTCATATATGTAGATGATACCATTCTAATGGCAGGAAGTGAAGAGGAACTGAAGAGCCTCTTGATGAATGTGAAAGAGGAGAGTGAAAAAGTTGGCTTTAAGCTCAACATTCAAAAAAATAAGATCATGGCATTTGGTCCCATCACTTCATGACAAATTGATGGGGCAAAAGTGGAAACAGTAAAAGATTTTATTTTTGGGGGTTCCAAAATCACTGTGAATTGTGACTGCAGCCATGAAATTAAAAGACGCTTGCTCCTTGAAAGAAAAGCTATGACAAAGCTTGACAGACTATTAAAATAAACAGAGACACCACTTTGCAGTCAAATGTCCATATACTCCAAGCTATGCTTTTTCTAGTAGTCATGTACAGATATGAGACATAAGGAAGACTGAGTGCTGAAGAATTGATGCTTTCAAGTTCTCATGCTGGAAAAGACTTTTTGAGAGTCCCTTGGTTAGTAAGGGGTCAAACCAGTCAATCCTAAAAGGAATCAACCCTGAATATTCATTGGAAATACTGATGCTGAAGCTGAAGCTCCACTAATTTGGCCAAGTATTGCTGTGAACAGCTGATTTATTGGGAAAGCCCCTGATGCTGGGAAAGACTGAGCACATGAGAAGAGGGTGATAGAGGATGAGATGGTTGGATGGCATCACTGACTCAATGGACATGAGTTTGAGGAGGCTCCATGAAATAGTGAAGGACAAAGAAGCATGGCATGCTATAGTCCATGGGTTAGTTGCCTGAATGGTAAGAACAACTACTCAGACCAAAAAAAAAAAAAAAAAAAAAAAAAAACCCAAAAAACCTTTCAAAACATGATTACCTATTGACAGTGCATGTGATGACCCAAGGGCTCTGATGGATATGTGCAGTGAGGTAAATGTTGTTCTCATACCTGCTTTTGCAACATTCATTCAGGATACAGCAAAGACACATTTTGAGTTTTATTATTTAAGAAATACATATCTTAAGGGTAAAACTGCCACAGAGATTTATTCCTCTGATGGATCTGGGGAAAGTAAATTAAAAACCTTCTGAAAAGGATTCACCATTCTAGATGCCATTAAAACATTCCTGATACATTGGAAGAGGTCAAAATATTAGCTTTAACAAAAATTTGGAATAAGTTGATTCCAACCCTCATCAATGCCTTTAAAGAGTTTAAGACTTCAGTGTAGGAAGTTATAGATGTCACTGGTGGGGTACTGTAAATAGTGTGGCAAATAATCAGACACTACTGAAGCAGCTTAGCAAACAGGCAGGCAGAAATATCACAACTAGGCTTAGAAGTGGATTTGAAGACATGACTGAATTGCTGCAATCCCATGATAAAACTTGAGTGCATGAGGTATGGCTTCCTATGAAAGAACAGATATAAATATATATATATATAATATTAGGTGGAATTAACTCCTGATGAAGATGCTGTGAAAATTGTTGAAATGACAACAAAGGATTTTGAATATTATGTAAACTTAGTTGACAATTAAGTTTTGAGAAGATTGGATCCAAGTTTGAAAGTTTTATTGTAGGTAAAATGCTATTAAAGCATTACATGTGACAGAAAATCATCCATGAAAGGAAGACTCAGTGGACATGACAAATTGTATCAGTGTTTTATTTTAAGAAATTACCTCAGCCACTCCAAACTTCACCTGTCTGACCAATCAGCACCCATAAACATAGATATAAAACCTTCCACCAGCAAACAATTCATTGAGGCTCAGGTGATAGTTATCATTTTTTAGCAAGTATTTTTGAATTGTTATACACATTTTTTAAGACAATGCTATTGTGCCTTTAATAGACTATCAGTTCAGTTCAGTCGCTCAGTCATGTCCAAATCTTTGTAACCCCGTGGACTGCAGCATGCCAGTCTTCGCTATATGTCACCAGCTACCAGACTTTACTCAAACTCATGTCCACTGATGGCATCTAACCATCTCATCCTCTATTGTCCCCTTCTCCTCCCACCTTCAACCTTTCCCAGCATCAGGGTCTTTTCCAATGAGTCGGCCCTTGCATCAGGTGACCAAAGTATTAGAGTTTCAGCTTCAACATCGGTACTTCCAATGAATATTCAGGACTGATTTCCTTTAGGATGGACTGGTTGGATCTCCTTGCTGTCCAAGGAACTCTCAAGAGTCTTCTCCAAACCATAGTTAAAAAGCATCAATTCTTTGGTGTTCAGCTTTATTTAGAGTCCAACTCTCACATCCATACATGGCTACTGGAAAAACCATAGCCTTGACTAGACAGACCTTTGTCGACAAAGTAATGTCTCTGCTTTTAATATGCTGTCTTGATTGGTCACAATTTTTCTTCCGAGGAGCAAGCATCTTTTAATTTCATGGCTGCAGTTACCATCTTCAGTGATTATGGAGCCTCCCCCCCCAAATAAAGTCTGTCACTGTTTCTACTGTTTTGCCATCTATTTCCCATGAAGTGATGGGACCAGATGCCATGACCTTAGTTTTCTGAATGTTGAGTTTTAAGCCAACTTTTTCACCCTCCTCTTTCACTTTCATCAAGAAGCTCTCTAGTTCTTCACTTTCTGCCATAAAGGTGGTGTCATCTGCATATCTGAGGTTATTGATATTTCTCCTGGCAATCTTGATTCCAGCTTCTGCTTCATCCAGGCCATAATATAGTGTAAACATGAATTTTTATGCACTGGGAAACCAAGCAATTCATGTGACTGGTTTTGTTGGGGTATTTGTTTTATTTCAGTGGGCTGCAACCAAACCCACAATATTTCTGAGGTATACCTATATTCTCAATGAGGAATTTTCAAAATTTATTTTATATTTTATTTTAATTCTTATATTTAGAAATTTAAAATTGGTTTTTACTTAATTCATTGGTCATCAAGTTTTTATTTTATTACTAAAAGTTTTGAGAGATGCTATTTCATATCTTATCACACTTTCAAACATTGCTAAGAATAATCAAAGATTCTTGGGTTAACCTTGTCTTGCCTCTGTTGACTGACACCTCCACCAGAGACTCCTGGGCATTCACAGGCAAGTCTGGCTCAGTCTCTTGTGGAGACACTGCTCTTTTCTCCTGGGTACTGGTGCACACAAGGTTTTGAGTCCAGACAGAACTTTTTAAGTGAATCTCTTGCCCTTGTTAGCTTTGCAGGTTGCAATATACTGAAAAGTTGGCAAACTTCAGTGGATAGTGCTTGCAATCCCCATTAAAAAGGAGTAAGGTCACTTCTGTTGGGGAGCAGACACTCCTTCAAATATCTCCTTTATATGCTCTCCCTTACTAGTGGGAAGACGGCTTCTATTCCATGCTTTTAATGATAGTGAAGGATTTCCTTTAGTAGGGGTCCATTTGATTTTTGCCTCTTGCATATACAAGGCCTTGTCTTTTATCTGGCATGTTGCAACAGACTCCTGAAACCTTTTCTCATCCTTGTCTCACCCTCATCACATCAAATTAATCGTTATAGTCAGCAATAAATGGTGTTAAGTTTTTGCACACATTTCTCTAATGGTTACCTTTCTCTCTCCCTCCACCTTCTCTCTTCACCATGTGAGCCTACAGTCAGACAGCAGCATCTGAAGCACATAATTGGGTCTGGAGATGTTTATTTAGATGTTCTCTCTCTTCTGCAGTTTCACCTTTTTCTTTCTTTCTTTCTTTTTCTTTCTTTCCTTCTTTCACTTCTTCTTTCCTTTTCCCTCTCTCCCATGTATCTTTCTCAGACACACAGGCAAGGATCACTTTCCTTTCTTCCTTCTTTCTTGCTTTTTTAAGAAGATAACAAATCTTCTGCTCAACTTTAAAATAATGACTGAGCAACTGTAATTGGGCAGAGTAGACCTGCAGCCGTTTTAGTGCTACTTTCTTTTATAAAAGTTGAAAAATAAAAGCCAGATTAAAAAACTGGTTTCTAATCTTTGCATATGGACAGAAAGGAAAATAAAGTTAAATGTTTTAATGCACATATGTTCCTAGTGAAAATATTTAAGACTTAAGTCTGTGCAAATGTTCTCAGTAGGAAAATATTGAAAATATGATTTGCTATGCTGCAGGTTTTAATTTCACAAAATCTCTAGGTTAACTTATTTTCAATTGAGATAATTAATACATTAAGACTTACAAATCTATAATGTTATTGTTAAAAATTTAAAGAGGTACAATATAGGGAGATTTTTCTAAAAAATAAAAAAAAAAAAAGAAGCCAAAAAGAAGTCTGCACAATTAAACCACTATATTTATAAGGATTTTAGGGTAAATAGTCCAAGAATTAATGAAAGAAAATTAACTCCTAGTGAAACTTCAACTCTTTATTGTTCAGCTATGTGAACTGTCTATTCACAATGATTCAGATCACAGTATAACTTCTTTTATATTTCTTTGATTTTACCTGTGAAGAAATAGTTTCTTTATGTGTAGTCAACGGAATTCCTATCTAAGCAAGCAAAAATAAGCCAAAAGCAAAAGAGATATTTTAAAAGGTAGTATCATGACCTATTCATTTGAAGATGCACCCAACTGAGAACACAACATTTTTTTATTTGAAGTTTCAAATATGTGCTGTCTTTAAGAAGGGCATGTATATAGATTTTTCTTAAAATTTCAGTTGCTTTTTGAATTTCTAAAAGCCTCAGATTTTTTAAGAACAATGTTTTTACCACTTTAGATTACCATGAAAGTGAAAATCACTCAGTGGGTCCGACTGTTTGCAACCCCATGAATTCTCCAGGCCAAAATGCTGCAGTGGGTAGCTTTTCCCTTCTCCAGGGGATCTTCCCAACCCAAGGACTGAACCGAAATCTCCCACATTGCAGGCAGATTCTTTACCAGCTGAGCTACCAGGGAATTTGTTTTCATTAGATTACCATAATGTGAAACAAATTTTCACTCAGTGTGACAAATAGTACCCAACACTAGGGACTAGAAGACTATATGTTATTTCTAAGAACAAAATAACATGAAGACATATTTCTTCAACTTCTTTCAGAACAGGAAACATTTTTCAGCCTAATATTATTCCTTTGTCTTTTGCACTCCTTTGCACTCATCTCACAAGCTAGCAAAATAATGCTCAAAATTCTCCAAGCCAGGCTTCAACAGTATGTGAACTGTGAACTTCCAGAAGTTCAAAATGGATTTAGAAAAGGCAGAGGAACCAGAGATCAAATTGCCAACATCCACTGGGCCATCAAAAAAGCAAGAGAGTTCCAGAAAATAATCTACTTCTGCTTTGTTGACTATGCCAAAGCCTTTGATTGTGTGGATCAAAACAAACTGTGGAAAATTCTTCAAGAGATGGGAATAGCAGACCACATTCACTATCTCCTGAGAAATCTGTATGCAGATCAAGAAACAACAGTTAGACTGGACATGGAAAAACAGACTGGTACCAAATCAGGAAAGGAGTACATCAAGGCTGTATTCACCCTGCTTATTTTACTTATATGCAGAGTACATCATGAGAAATGCCAGACTGGATGAAGCTGAAGCTGTAATTAAGATTGCCAGGAGAAATATCAATAACCTCATATATGCAGATGACACGACCCTTGTGGTAGAAAGCGAAGAACTTAAAAGCTTCTTGATGAAAATGAAAGAGGAGAGTGAAACAGTTGCCTTAAAGCTCAACATTCAGAAAACTAAGATCATGTCATCCTGTCCCATCACTTCGTGGCTAATAGATGGGGAAACAGTGGCAGATTTTATTTTTTGGGCTCCAAAATCACTGTGGATGGTGACTGCAGCCATAAAATTAAAAGATACTTACTCCTTGGAAGGAAAGTTATGACCAACCTAGACAGCATATTGAAAAGCAGAGACATTACTTTGCCAACAAAGTTCTGTCTAGTTAAGACTATGGTTTTTCCAGTGGTCATGTATGGATGTGAGAGTTGGACTCTAAAGAAAGTTGAGTGCAGAAGAATTGATGCTTTTGAACTGTGGTGTTGGAGAAGACTCTTGAGAGTCCCTTGGACTGCAATGAGATCCAACCAGTCCATCCTAAAGAAGACTAGTCCTGAGTGTTCCTTGGAAGGACTGATGTTGAAGCTTAAACTCCAATACTTTGGACATCTGATGCAAAGAACTGACTCATTTGAAAAGACCCTGATGCTGGGAAAGATTGAGGGCAGGAGGAGAAGGGGAGGACAGAGGATGAGATGGTTGGATGGCATCACCGACTCAGTGGACCTGAGTTTGGGTAACCTCTGGGAGTTGGTGATGGACAGGGAGGCCTTGTGTGTGGCAAGTCCATGGGATCACAAAGAGTTGGACAGGACTGAGGGACTGAACTGTATTGAACTGAATTTTACTAATCTCATTAATGATTAGGCATTTAAAAACTTATCTCGGTAATATGATCACAATAGAACTAAATCTATCAGATAATTGTGGATTGTGGCCTTGTATTAACCAGTAAACTTCAATATGCTGCCTAATACAAATATCAGAAGCTTACAATAAGAACAATGCTTAATGTCTTTACTTTCAACATTTACAAACTTTTAGCTAAATTCTGTGTACATTTTAGATTGTATTGTTTGCTCTTTCTTTCTTTAACTCACCAGGGGTATTTCTTTGTTTTTTGTTTTGTTTTGTTTTCCTTTCTTTCATCTTTTGGTATTTGTTTTCCCATTCCTGAGGAATGATGCATCTATTGAGTGAGACATTTATAGGTCCTTCTTGAAATATTCTAGGTTGAGATGAAATGAGATAAAAGAGCCAGGGCAAGATTTTTAACAGTTCTACTCTGCCAATTCAGGAATATAGCAAACTGCTAGTATTAAGGACCCAGAAATTAATAGCAGGAGCTATTCTTTTATCCTGAAGAATTTCATCCTTAGTGCATTTGCTCTTTATGAAAAATGTATATATTTAAGGAGTACAACATAATGCTTTTATATATACATACTTTGTGCAATGATGACTAAAGTAAGCTAATTAACATATCCAAATTGTAATATAGTTATATTGTTGTGTATGGGTGGAGAGAAAACTTATCTAGCAAATTTCAGGTATACAGTATAAAGTCATTCATTAGCTATAGTAGTAACATTTGTTGTTCAGCGCTCAGTTGTGTCTGACTCTTTTGATCCCATGGACTTTAGCATGCCAGGCTTCCCTGTCCATCACCAACTCTGGGGTTTACTTAGAGATTAAGAAAATAAAGTCTGTCACTGTTTCTTTTGTTTCCCTGTCTATTTGCTATGAAGTGATAGTACCGGATGGCATGATATTCATTTTTTGAATGTTGAGTTTTAAGCCAGCTTTTTCACTTTCTTCTTTCACCTTCATCAGGAGGCTCCTTAATTCCTCTTTGCTTTCTGCCAAAAGGGTGATGTCATCTGAATATCTAAGGTTATTGGTATTTCTCCAGACAATCTTGATTTCAGCTTGTGATTCATCCAGCCTGGCATTTCACTGATGTACTCTGCATATAAGTTAAATAAACAGGGTGAGAATATACTGCCTTTATGTACTCCTTTACCAGTTTGGAACCAGTCTATTGTTCCCTGTCGGGTTCTAACTGTTGCTGCTTATCCTTCATACAGTTTTCTCAGGAGACAGGCAAGGTGGTATGGTATTCCCTACTCTTTAAGTAACAGAGGCTATATAGATTTTATTCATCATGCAAAACTGAAAGCTTGTATCATTTGACCAATATCTTACCATGTCTCACACCATCTGACCCTGGTAATCACCTCTCCAGTCTCTGCTTCTATGAATTTAATAAAATCTGTTAATTTTTACAATTCCCATGTATATGTGAGATCATGGAATTTTTCTATGTCTGACTTATTTCACTTGGTGTAGTGGCCTCCAAGTTAATTCATTTTGCTTCAAATGGCAGGTATCTGTTTTAAAGACTGACTAATATTTTGTTTGTGTATGTATCTATATATGTATGAATATATATCCATTTATCCTCTACCAGTTTGTCCATTAACAGAAACTTAGGTTGTTTCCTTATCCACTGCATTCTGCAAGCTTTGTTGCATTATCATTTTATTTTCATTTAAGAGATTTAAAATTTCCTACTGATTTGTCTTATACCCAATAGTTATTAAAATAAGTTTTTCAATTTCACATATTTTTAAAATTTCTCACTATTGTTAGGTTCTAAATTTACTACATTGTTTTCTAAATAAATACTTGGAATAATTTCAACCTTAAATTTTTGGGTCTGTTATGTGACCTAATATATGACTATTCCAGAAAGTATTCCTTGTGCACAAAAAAGAATATGTATTCTTCTTTATATGGAAATGATGAGCCATGCCTTGGAGGGCTACCCAAGACTGACAGGTCATGGTGAGGGTTCTGACAAAATGTGGTCAGCTGAGAAGGGAATGGCAAATTGCCTTAGTATTTTTGCCTTGAGAATCCCATGAAGAGCATGAAAATACAAAAAGATACGACATTGAAAGATGAACTCTCCAGGTTGGTAGGTGCACAATATGCTACTGGAGATAAGTGGAGAAACAACTCAAACAGAATGATGAGACAGAGCCAAAGCAAAAGCAACACCCAGCTGTGAATATTACTGGTGATGGGAGTAAAGTCTGATGCTGTCAACAGCAATTAGCATAGGAACCTGGAATGTTAGCTCCACGAATCAAAGTAAATTAGAAGTGGTCAAGCAGGAGATGGCAAGAGTGTACATTGATATTTTAGGAATCAATGAACTAAAATGGACTGGTATGGGTGAATTTAACTCATATGACTATTATATCTACAAATGTGGGTAAGAATCCCTTAGAAGAAATGAAGTAGCCCTCATAGTCAACAAGAGAGTCTGAAATGCAGTACTTGGGTACAATCTCAAAAATGACAGAATGATTTCTGTTGATTTCTAAGGCAAACTATTCAATATCACAGTAATCCAAGTCTATGCCCCAACCAGTAATGTTGAAAAAGTTGAAGTTGAACAGGTCTCTGAAGACATACAAGACTTTCTAGTACTAACACCCAATAAAGATGTTCTTTTCATTGTAGGGGATTGGAATGCAAAGTAGGAAGTCAAGAGATACCTGGAGTAACACGAAAACATGATCTTGGAGTACAAAATGAAGCAGGGAAAAGGCTAACAGAATTTTGCCAAGAGAATGCACTAGTCATAGCAAACACACTCTTCCAACAAAACAAGAGAAGACTCTACACATGGACATCACCAGATGGTCAATACCAAAATCAGATTGATTATATTCTTTGCAGCCAAAGATGGAAAAGCTCTATACAGTCAGCAAAAACAAGACTGGGAGCTGACTGAGGCTCAGATAATGAACTCCTTATTGCCAAATTCAGACTTAAAGAAAGTAGGAAAAACCACTAGACCATTCAGGTATGATGGAGAAGGCAGTGGCAACCCACTCCATTACTCTTGCCTGAAGAATCCCATGGACAGAGGAGCCTGGTAGGCTGCAGTCCATTTGGTCACTAGGAGTCAGACACGACTGAGTTACTTCACTTTCATGCATTGGAAAAGGAAATGGGAACCCACTCCAATATTCTCGCCTGGAGAGTCCCAGGGACGGTGGAGCCTGGTGGGATGCCGTCTGTGGGGTCGCACAGATTCAGACACGACTGAAGCGACTTAATAGTAGCAGTAGCAATTCAGGTATGACCTGAATCAAATCCCTTATGATTATACAATTGAAATGACAAAAGATTCAAGGAATTAGATCTGATAGACAGAGTGCCTGAAAAGCTATTGATGGAAGTTTGTGACTTTGTACAGGAGGCAGTGATCAAGATCATCTCCAAGAAAAAGAAATACAAAAAGGCCAAATGGTTGCCTGAGGAGGCCTTACAAATACTTGAGAACAGAAGAGAAGCAAAAGGCAAAGGATAAAAGGAAAGATATACCTATTTGAATGCAGAGTTCCAAAGAGTAGCAAGGAGAGATAAGAAAGACTTCCTAAGCTATCAATGCAAAGAAATAGAGGAAAATAATAAAATTGGAAAGACTAGTGATCTCTTCAAGAAAATTAGAGATACTAAGGGAATATTTCATGCAAAGATGGGCACAATAAAGGACAGAAATGAGTCTCACAGAAGCAGAAGATATTAAGAAGAGGTGGCAAGAATACACAGAAGAACTGTACAAAAGAGATCTTCATGACCCAGATAACCATGATGGTGTGATCACTCACATAAAACCAGACATCCTGGAATGCGATGTCAAATGGGCCTTAGGAAGCATCACTACAAACAAAGCTAGTGGAGGTGATGGAATTCCAGCTGAGCTATTTCAAATGGAGGATGGGGTGGTTAGATGGCATCACTGACTCGATGGACATGAGTTTGAGGAATCTTTGAGTGTTGGTGATGGATAGGTAAGCTTGGCGTGCTACAGTCCATGGGGTCACAAAGAGTTGGACACAACTGAGTGACTGAATTGAACTGAACTTGTATGGAAAGTTTTAAAATATGTCTGTTAGGTTTGTTTGTTTGGCCTATAGTTTTCAAAACTACTATTTCTTTATTGATTTTCTGTTTTGATGTTCTATCCGTTATAGAGAATGAGTTATTGAAGTCTCATTAATTTCTCTGTTTAGATTTGTCGATGTTTGCTATACCTCTTTAGGTGTTATGATGTTGGTTGTGTGTGTGTGTGTATATATATATATATACATATATATATATATATTTATTTATTTATTTATTGTATATATATATATATGTGTGTGTGTGTATGTACAATATATACAAAGAATTGTTATGTCTTCCTGTTGAATTGACTCTTTCATCTTTATATAAGTATCTCCTTCATTTTTAGAGACAGTTTTTGACTTAAAGTCTGTCTTGTCTGGTGTTAGTATAGCTCTCCTGGGTTTCTTCTGCTTACCATTTATAAGGAATATATTATTTCCATCCTTTCAGTTTTAGCCTATGTTTGTCCTTAAATCTGAATTGTCTCTTCTAAACAACAGATCACTGTATTTTGTGTTCTTTAAACCCTATTTAGCCACTCTAAGTTTTTTGACTAGGAACTTTAAAGGATTTACCGTTAGAGTAATGATTGCTTTGGGCTTCCCTGGTGGCTCAGAGGTTAAAGCGTCTGCCTGCAATGCAGGAGACCTGGGTTCAATCCCTGGGTTGGGAAGATCCCCTGGAGAAGGAAATGGCAACCCACTCCAGTATTCTTGCCTGGAGAATCCCATGAATGGAGGAGCCTGGTGGGCTGCAGTCCACGGGGTCACAAAGAGTCGGACACGACTGAGCGACTTAACTTTCACTTTCACTTTCTTTTTCAAGAATTTACTGCTGCCATTTTGTTACTAATTTTCTGTCTGTTTGACTGTTGGTAAGTTCCCCTCTGCCTCTCTTGATGTATTCCTTTGTTATGTGATGATTTTTATAATGATTTTCATTGAATCAATTCTTTTTTTTATACTATAGTTTTTTTTTTTTTGCAGTTACTATGAGGCTTGCAGTTAAAATTTTCTCTTTTAATTTGATAGCAATTTGTCTTCAGATGCATATAAAATCTTTATACTTTTACTCCCTACACATGTGCACACAAACACACACACACACACGCTTTTTTTCTTATGTCCTAGTTTACTTCTTTTCATATTGCACCCATTAGCAAACTTTTGTGATTATAGTTATTCTTAATATGTTTGTCTTATAATTTTTATATCAGGGTTGGAAAATAATGTATGCACCATCATTATTGTGTTGAATTATTCTAAGTTTATTATGTATTCAACTTCTGTCTTATTTATGTCTTCACATGCTTTCATGCTGCTTAGCTTGTTTTCTGTTCAATTTGAATAACTCCTCCTTTCTCATAAGAAATCTGTTATAACACTCTCAGTTTTTGGTTTGTTTAAGACACTCTCCTTCATTTTTAAAGGAATTTCTTCCAAGTATACTTTTCATTGGCAGGATTTTTTTTTTTTTAATGATTTTTTTATTATTTCGTCCCCCTGTCTCCTGTCCTGCAAAGTTTCTGCTAAGAAACCTGACTATGGTCTTAGATGGTGCTTCCCTTATATATCACTTTTGCTGTTTTCAAAATTTCTACAAATTATGATATGCACTGGTATAGGATTATTTGGGTTGATACTGTTCAGGGACATTTAAACTTCATGAAACTGGATGTTGATTCCCTACCACAGATTTAGAGAGTTTTTAGACATTATTTCTTTACATAAGCTTTCTTTCCCTTTCTTTTTCTTCTCCTGGGGCTTCATAAGGTGTTTATTGATTCTCTTGGGAGTATCACATAAATACTGTATGCTTTTTATATTCTTTTTTTTTTTCTCCTCTGTATAATTTCAAATGATTTGTGTTTGGATTTACTTCTTTTCTCTGCTTGTTCAAATCTGTTGTTGAAACTATTGTGTTCTTCATTTCAGACATATATTTCAGCTCTAATATTCTTTGTTTCTTATGACTTTTCTGTGTTGAACTTCTCATTTTGTTCTTGTATTATTTTCCTGTTTTTTTGGTGAGATACCTAACTCTGTTTTCTGGTAGTACCAATTAGCTTTTTAAAAACAATTCTTTTGAATTCTTTGTCTGGCACTTCATGTGTTTCTGTTTCTTCTGGATTGGTCACCAGAGCATTATTGTGTTCTTTTGGAGGTGTCATGTTTCCTGATTTTTTTCATGTTCCTCGTGCCTTGTACTGCTATATTTTCATTTGAAGAAGCAATCACCTCGTCCAAATATCACAAACTGGCCTAGTTAGAGACTTCCTCACATGGGTGGACATGAGGACAATAGCTGAGTGAGGTGCATTGTGGCTCTCAGTTGGATCCATGAACAGGAGCTTAGGAAGCCATGGGTTCTGGGGGTGTGTAGTGCCACTGTCTGAGGGGTTGAGTTAAGTTGTGGCAGTCATCTGACTTCACGAGTGTGCTCTGTGGCAGGCACTTGTCCTCAGGCTTGAGAGCGCACAGTGGCACCAGAATATGCTGGGGGCATTGCATGACCATCACATGGTGGCGGTCATTTCTCACGGGCTCAGACACACCTAGTCTAAGGGGTGCCATTGCCCTAAATCTGGGATGGAGAGAGTCAGTACTTAGAGGTTCCAGCTCTAAGGGATGCAGGAGCTATGCATCTGACTAACTCCAGCAACTAGAGTCTGTAACAGTGAAGATTTGGAAGGCCTCTGTGGTGGGAGCTAGGGCTTTGTGGAGTCTTCCATGACAAATGGCTGCTGAAGTCTGCCTTCTCCATCTTTCCCACTAGGGGAACTTATAGCCAGTGGAATTCTTCATGGTCCTGCCCTGGTGTTAGAAATAGTAAAATATAGGTGGTATGTGTCCTGTTCATTTCTATGCAACGACCCCTAATCTCTGCATTCATTTGAGTTGCTGCTTCCCCTAAGTGTACTCCACTATATCCCAGAGCTGTGTGTGTGTGTGTGTGTGTGTGTGTGTGTGTGTGTGTGTCTTAGTCATTCAGCCCTGTCTGACTATTTGCAATCTCATGGACTATAGCCCCATCCCACCACCGCCGCCCTTCCAGGCTCCTCTGTCCCTGGAATCCTCCAGGCATAAATACTGGAGTGGGTAGCCATTTCCTCAGAGCTATACTCATTGGTTAATCATTAAACTGATATTTTGTTTGACAGTAAGGGCTGGATTTTCATTGTCTACTGTCTTGCTGACAGGACTTCTCTTACTGTAGTCACTGTTCACTCACATCATTCAAGCTATGTTGAAATAAATAATAATTTTATCACAGACTCAAGTTGGAGGTAGTCTTCACCATCTGAGTCTTGGACAATTGCTGGTATCCTTCAGGTGCTTTTCAGGTTTGACCCTAAAAGCTATTCACAAGGTATGATCTGGATTTAGTCTCCCTTTCACCATATATTACCTGACATCTATATGAACCAACAATTTTCTGTGTTCTGGTACTATCTAAGGTTTCATTTTTTTTTTTTCCCTTCTCTTTTGTTTTCACTTTCAAGGTGATATTGGTGTTTTGGCAGTTCATAGATTTGCACAGAAATCTTCATTTTATTTCAGAAATTCAGGTGACATCAAAAAGAATGAGGAAAATATTATCTGACATTCTAAGTAACATTTTTAAGGAGATTAATAGGAAGTTGTTTGTTCTTTTTAAAGTATTTTTTTAATCTTTGAGACATTTCTTTTCTCAAGGCTTGTTTTTAGCATCTCTAACCTACTGATTTTCTGCTAGGGAGATATTAACCCCACGTAAAATGCATTTAAAGGACTCTGTTAACATCCTTGGACTGAGCATTAAGTCAGCTTACTGATTCTTGGTCTGGCACATTTAACTGTCACATCTGGCCTGCCTCCTTCTAAAGTAAATATGACTGCCTTCAAGATCACACTTCTTTTCTGTGGTCACAACTGGCTCCAAGTCTCCTAGTCTACAATGAAACAGACTCTACTTAGGAAACTGAGAGAAAATATCATCAACCTATGTATAAGTCACAATCATTCTAAGAAACTGAAGTAGCACATTATAGCTATTATTATAATACTATCTTTATTGATATTCAAATCATTCCACCACTATCACCACCAGAAAAGAAGCTGTCAATTATGTTCCTTACAAAAGATTTTTAAAAATAGTTTTATATTATTTATGGCACTTTGAAGCTTGAAAATATAATTTCCTTGACTATTGATTTTATTTTGGGCTATTTAACAAGCAGTGATATGTATGGAGATTTATAGAACTAACTTCTCATGCAGTAAGATGAGAAAATAAAAAATCCTGCCATTCTTTTGTTTATCATCCAAAAGTAAAAAAAATAAGTTGGTTCCTTGTGTTTGTTTCCTAAATTATTTATTGGACTTCTTCATATTAGTGTTGATTCTTTTATAAATTGAGGCTTTAATAACAAGTGGCAATAATCATAACCAAAGATTGATTCTTAAACCCATCTAAATTATTAAACATAATGATTAATAAAAACTAAAATACAGGTTGACTCTAAGTTACAGAAAAAAGGCACATAAATATATACTTATATATAAGTATATAGTACTATATATAGTACTCCAGCTACTAATGATTTTCAGTTCAGTCAGTTCAGTCACTCAGTTCGTGTCCAATTTTTGCAACCCCATGGACTGCAGCATGCCAGGCCTCCCTGTCCATCACCAACTCCCGGACTTTACTCAAACTCATGTCCGTTGAGTTGGTCATGCCATCCAATCATCTCGTCCTCTGTTGTCCCCTTCTCCTCCCACCTTCACTCTTTCCCATCATCAGGGTCTTTTCCAATGAGTCAGTGCTTCGCATCAGGTAACCAAAGTATTGGAGCTTCAGCGTCAGCATCAGTCCTTCCAATGACTATTCCAGACTGATTTCCATTAGGATGGACTGGTTGGATCTCCTTGCAGTCCAAGGATTTTGGAACACATTATTCTTTTCTTTTTTCTAACTCCATGTATTTTTGGAGTTTTTTTACAATATGTAAAAATGTACAACAAATGCCAATGTTAGGGAGCCTTACTTAATCTAAGTAAGGAATTACGTTTCTTCTCTTTGAATGGCAATGCTTCCTGCAGCAAACAATTTAGAATATATTTATGCCCTCCACAACTGAATAGTTAAAGGTATACAGAAATAAAGTACCTATAATCAACATGTAACTTCACTGCAACAATAAAGGAAATATCAGAAGTGAGCCTTAAAGTATACATCTCTGTTCTTTTATAAATGAACAGGATTATCTAAAGCCTATATGTGCTCTTGAAGTTTTCTAGATGGATTCAAAGAGAAAAACATTTGTTCCAGCAAAACTTCAGCAAGAGCTGGAGAATTCATTTATTCCTGAATAAACACAGTGGAGATGGATTGGAATTTTCTTCACTGTCAATTTGTGGTACAACAATGAAGATAAAAAGGTTAATATTATAACTCTTATCAAGCCCAGAAAATTAAAGTAGATTCACTCATTAATAGATTATAGAAAAAAGTCATGCACGCCAATGAATTATATACTGGTTATGATGCAATATTATGTAGAAAGGGTAAAAAGTGAGTTGTATATGGTTAAATAAAATTTTTATTTAAAATGTTGTCATGCCAGTAACTTTCAATTAATTTGTTGACAGATTCATGACTTAGAGATATTTAGTTGCCAAATGTCAACCAAACAAAACCCACCATATTGTTATTAACCAGGGAGCATTTGTGAAGTGAGGAAAATAAATGAGAAGGAAGTCAAGTATAAGGGATAATAATCTGGAGGAAGGTAAACTTTTCAAATAACAGGTTTATAACACATTAGGGAAAAACAAATATTGCCTTGTTTCAAAATGTTCTAAAAATTCAAATCAGGAGGAACTGCCATATTTCATATGGTGTTACGGGTTGAGGTATATCTCTTAAAATTCATGTGTTAAAATCATAACACCCAGGACCTCAACATATGACTTAATTTTTACTGTTTTCATTATTGCCTGGAATCCCAATCCAGATGATGATTTGCAAATAAAATTGTAGAGGTAATTAGTTACTTTGAAATAATTACAGAGGGATCTAATCCAATATGACAACTGATTGGATGAGGTCCACACATATCTTTGAGAACAAATCCTCTTTATTTAAAGTCTGTTGATTATAAATGTTAATTACTTTTGCAAAATATCTTGATACCACCTTCTGCACTAGTGTTTGACAAACCATTAGGAAGAGTAGCCAAATCAAGTCAAAATATACAGTTTACCATCATATAGATCTATTGTGTCCTTCTTTTGGATGCAATCTCAAGAGGGGGCATTAGTCAAAGTTACTCTCAGATAATAAAAATTTAGGTTATTGTTCTACAAACAATTCTAATTATTAAAATGTCTATTAATAACAATTTCAAAACTCAACTAATGTTGTGCTTGTAGACATCCGTTTACAGATTAAGGAAATATTGTCCTTTCTGTCTTTCCCTCTTGAGTCCACTTGAATAACAGTAAATAGATTTTAGGATATATATAGTTTAGAAGCAAATCCAGAGATGTTGTCTATTTAAAACATAGGTGAGGAAAAATGCAAATTTAAGAATAGTACAGCTAAAATTCAGAGAGGAAAAATTATCACCATCCCCTATCTTATACAAAAATATAAATGTTATCAAAGGGTAATGTTCATATAATCATGGATGGTATCATAAAAGAACTTCTAGAAGAATATATTCATGGATTTACATGTGCAGTCAAGAAAACTGCATTCATGATTTTGAAGTAGGTAAATATATCTTAAACAGGGCACAAAAGTACACCATGAGAGAAAATATTGATAATTAGACTGGAATCAAATCAAGAAATTTTTTTCTTCAAGAGACATTGTATGAACATAAAAAGGGAAACGTATTTTGATATGTATAAGTGACAAAGGACTAATATATACAGCATGTAACTTCAGCAAATAATTTTAAAAGACAACCTAATAGATTAATCTGACAAATACTTGAACTAAAATATCATAAAGAGGATATTCACATAGCTATTAAACACATGAAAATGTACTACTAAAGTTCAAATATCATGGAAAAATGGAAATTAAACCATGATATGAAACTTCTAAGGGCTTCCCAGGAGGTGATACTGGTAAAGAACCCACTTGCCAGTGCAGGAGGCATAAGAGATGTAGGTTTGATCCCTGGGTCAGGAAGCTCTCCTGGAGGAGGGCATGCAACCCACTCCAGTATTCTTGCCTGGAGAAGCCCATGGAGAGGAGAGTCTGATGGGCTAGAGTTGATAGGGTCACAAAAAGGCAGACATAACAGGAGCTACTTAACAAGTATGCATGAAGCTTCTAAACATACCCCAGATTGAGAAGGAATCTGACCCCATAAGAATCCCCAAAGAATAAGAAATTTATACATATATATATGAAAGTGAGGATGAAAGAATAATTGGTTTCAAGTCGGTTTTGATACTCTTTCATTCCCAATGTATTCAGAGTATTTGCCATTGAAAATATTTTGGGTTTATTGCCTATAATTACTGTTTCAGTTACTTTGCAGTTTATGCTCATTACAGAGTAACCCAGAGAAACTACTTAGTTTGGAATCTATATATTTTACATATGACTAACCACAAAATTCTTCTAGCCAATGTTCTATAGAACAACAAAAATTCAGACGATATGGGTATACCCTGCTAAAATTGATTCTTTAGATAAGCTGCCCAGTACACAAGACCCTGATTTACTGTTCATCCATCTGCCTTCCAGGTTCTGAAATTACTATTCCCTTTCCTCCCATTTTCTTTGTCCTTGTGGATTTGTGACTTTTACAATTGTTCTTGAAGTATAATTTGTCCAGAAAATTTCACAAACCATAAATTTATAACTGGATAAACTAGCAAAATTTAAAAATCAGAGACTAATGAATTTAACAATACTAGTACCTTAATCCTTTTCAATCACTGTCCCTAGTCTTCCTATTACAGTTAATGTTATTCATTTTTATTGTTCCAAAAATGAAATCGAATTGTAAATACTTTAAGTGTCTAGATATCTACTTTTGTTCATGTTTCAGTGTATTTTGTAATCATTTAGGGTTACTAAAGAGTAAGCCAATTTTATGTATTCTCTTTAATGATGAAAAAATTTTAACTTGGCTGTTATCAAGAAAGCCAATGTTCAAAAGAAGTGTGAACATTTTTGTCATGTCACATGTGTTGGTAGAATAATTACTCTTGGATGTTGAATTCAAGTTATAGAAAATGTTTCAGTATAGTTCTATCAGATTGACAAATAACTTTCAAAAGTATTTTTATTAATTTTTGGTTTGAATAGAAAAAATATTGATGTTACAGTTGCTCTACAATCAAATATTTACTATGATCAGTCTTTTTACATTGGGGGCAAACTGAGTCATGTTTAGAGGCTTCGTGTGTGTGTGCTCGACATTCTTGCCAACACTTGTAATTCATTTTTTCATAAGAATCATTTTAACAGGTTTGAGGTGATATATCATTGTGGTTTTGGTTTGCATGTTCTTTATGATTACTGAAGTTGAGCACTTATTCATGTACTTATTGGCCATATGTATGTCTTTGGAAAAGTTTCTCTCAGATCGTCTGCCCATTTTTAATCAACTTGTTTTCTTGCTATTGAGTTGTATGAGTTCTTTATATATTTTGGATATTAGCCCATTAATTGAAAATATCATTTGCAAATACTTTCTCTCAATCTATAAAGCATCTCTTCATTTTAGTGGTGATGTCCTTTGTTATGCAGAAAATTTTTAGTTTGATATAGTCGTATTTTTTCTTTACTTTTGTTTCCATTGCCTTGGGAGGCATATCCACTAAAATATCAACAAGACTGATGTCAATGAGGTTACTGTGTCCGTTTTCTTCTACGAGTTTTATGGTTTCAGGTCTTACATCTAGGTCTTTAGTCTTTGTTGTTCAGTTGCAACTGAATCCTTGAGACCTAATGGACAGCAGCATGCCAGGCTTCCCTGTCCTTCACCATCTCCTGGAACTGTCTCAAAGTTATGTCTGTTGAGTCAGTGATAACATCCACCCATCTCATCTTATGTCATCCCCTTCTCCTCCTGCCTTCATCTTTCTCAGCATCAGGGTCTTTTCTAATGATTCAGCTCTTCACATCAGGTGGCCAGAGTATTAGAGCTTCAGTCTTGGTCCTTCCAATGAATATTCAGGATGATTCCTTTAGGATTGACTGGTTTTATCTCCTTGCAGTCCTAGGGATTCTCAAGAGTCTTCTACAAAACCACAGTTCAAAAGAATCAGTCCTTCAGCACTCAGCCTTCTTTATGGTCCAACTCTCACATCCATACATGACCACTGGAAAAACCATAGCCTTGACTAGATGGACTTTGTTGGCAAAGTAATATCTCCACTTTTTAATATTATGTCTACGTTTGTGATAGCTTTACTTCCAAGAAGCAATCATCTTTTAATTTCTTGACTGCACTCACCATCTGCAGTGATTTTGGAGCACAAAAAAATAAAGTATGTAACTGTTTCCATTGTTCAGTTGAGTTCAGTTGCTCAGTCGAGTCAGACTCTTTGTGACCCCATGAACCACAGTACACCAGGCCTCCCTGTCCATCACCAACTCCCGGAGTCCACCCAAAGTCATGTTCATTGAGTCAGTGATGACATCAATCTCTATCATGCTCTGTTGTCCCCTCCTCCCCCTGCCCTTAATCTTTCCCAGCATCAGGGTCTTTTCATATGAGTCAGATTTTCACATCAGGTGGCCAAAGTATTGGAGTTTCAGCTTCAACATCAGCCCTTCCAATGAACACTCAGGACTGATCTTTAGGATGGACCGCTTGAATTTCCTTGCAGTCCAAGGGACTCTCAAGAGTCTTCTCCAATACCACAGTTCAAAGCGTCAATTCTTCAGCGCTCAGCTTTCTTTATAGTCCAACTCTCATATCCATACATGACCACTGGAAAAATCATAGCCTTGACTAGATGGACTTTGTTGACAAAGTAATGTCTCTGCTTTTTAATATGCGGTCTATGTAGGTCATAAGTTTCCTTCCAAGGAGTAAGTGTCTCTTAATTTCATGGCTGCAATCACCATCTGCAGTGATTTTGGAGCCCCCCAAAATAAAGTCAGCCACTGTTTCCCCATCTATTTCCCATGAAGTGATGGGACCAGATGCTATGATCTTCGTTTTCTGAATGCTGAGCTTTAAGCCAGCTTTTCAACTCTCCTCTTTCACTGTCATCAAGAGGTTCTTTAGTCCTTCTTCACTTTCTGCCATAAGGGTGGTGTCATCTGCCTATCTGAGGTTATTGATATTTCTCCTGGTGATCTTGATTCCAGCTTGTGCTTCCTCCAGCCCAGCGTTTCTCATGATATACTCTGAATATAAGTGAAATAAGCAGGGTGACAATATACAGCCTTCACGTACTCCTTTACCTATTTGGAACCAGTATGTTGTTCCATGTCCAGTTCTAACTTCCATTTTATTCCCATCTATTTTGCCATGAAATCATGGGACCAGATTCCATGATCTTCATTTTACGAATGTTGAGATTTAAGTCACCTTTTCACTATCCTCTTTCACCTTCATCAAGATTTTGTTTCATTCCTCTTTGCTTTCTGCCATGAGTGGTGTCAACTGCATAACTGAGGTATTGACATTTGTCCCAGCAATCTTGATTCCAGTTTGTGCTTCATCCAGCCTTGGATTTTGCATGATGTACTCTGCATATAAGTTAAATAAGCAGGGTGACAATATACAGCCTTGACATACTCCTTTTCCAGTTTGGAACCATTCTGTTGTTCCATGTCCAGTTCTAACTGCTGCTTGTTAACCTGCATACAGGTTGCTCAGGAAGTAGGTGAGGTGTTATAGTATTCCCATCTCTTGAAGAATTGTCTACAGTTTTTTGTGATCTACACAGTCAAAGGCCTTAGTGTAGTCGGTGAAGCAGAAGTATATTTGTGTATGTGTGTGTGTGTGTGTGTGTGTGATTATCTTGCTTTTTCTATGATGCAGCAGATGTTGGCAATTTGAGATCTAGTTCCTCTGCCAGCTTGAACATGTGGAAGTTCTCAGTTTATTTACTGTTGAAGCCTAGCTTGGAGAATGTTGAGCATTACTTTGCTAGTATGTGAAATTAGTACAATTGTACAGTAGTTTGAACATTCTTTGCACTGCCTTTCTTTGGGATTGGTATGAAAGTTTATTCTTTCCAGTCCTGTGGCCACTGCTGAGTTTCCAGTTTGTTGGCATATTGAGTGCAATACTTCCACAGCATCATCTTTTAGGCTTTGAAATAGCTCAGCTGAAATTCCACCACCTCCACTAGCCTTGCTCACAGTGATACTTCCTAAGGCCCACTTGACTCACACTCCAGGATGTCTGGCTCTAGGTGAGTGGCCATACCATCATGGTTATCTGGATCATTAAGATCTTTTTGTATAGTTGTTCTGTGTATTCTTGCCACCTCTTCTTAATATCTTCTGCTTCTGTTAGATTCATTTCTGCCCTTTATTGTGCCCATCTTTACATGAAATGTTCCATTGGCATGTCTAATTTTCTTGAAGAAATCTCTAGTCTTTCCCATTCTATTGTTTTCCTCTAGTTTCTTAGCATTGTTCACTTAGAATTCTTTCTTATCTCTCCTTGCTCTTCTTTGAAACTCTGTATTCAGCTGGGCAAATCTCTCCTTTTCTCCTTTACCTTTTGTTTCTTTTCTTTTTCAGCTATTTGTAAGGCCTCCTCAGACAATCATTTTGCCTTCTTGTATTTATTTTTCTTGGGGATGATTTTGATCACCACCTCTGTGCAGTGTTACGAACCTCTCCACAGTTCTTCATGCGCTCTGTCTGTCAGATCTAATCCCTTGAATCTATTTGTCACTGCCACTGTATAATTGTAAGGAATTTGATTTAGGTCATAGCTGAATGGCCCAGTGATTTTCCCTCCTTTCTTCAATGTAAGTCTGAATTTGGCAATAAGGAGTTCATGATCTGAGCCTCAGTCAGCTCCCAGTCTTGTTTTTGCTGACAGTATAGAGCTTCTCCACCTTTGGCTGCAAAGAATATAAGCTATCTGATTTTGGTATTGACCATCTGGTGATGTTCATGTGTACAATTGTCTATTGCATTGTTGGAAGGCAGTGTTTGCTATGAGCTATCCATTCTCTTGGCAGAGCTCTGTTAGTTTTTGTCCTGCTTCATTTACTACTTTAGTCTTTATTCTGCTTTGTGTTAAATTTTGTGTAGGGTGTAAGACAGTAGTCTAGTTGCATCATTTTGCATGTAACTGTCCGGTTTTCCCAACACCATTTATTGAAGAGTTTACCCTTTCCCTTTTAAATATTACTGGCTTCTTTTCCCTAATTAAATAACCATATGTGTGTGGGTTTATTTCTCTGCTCTTTGACCTGTTCCATTGATCTCTGTGTATGAAGTGTCCCAATACCATACTGTTTTGCTTAGTGTGGTTCTGTAATAATTTTGACATTAGTAAGAGTATATTACCTTTGTTATATTGAGGTACCCTCCCTCTGTACCCATTCTGTTGTGAGGTTTAGTTATAAATATATCTTGAGTTTTGTCAAGTGCTTTCTCTATCTACTAAAACCAGTGTTTACTTATTGATATTATGTCTGAATAATCTATCCATTGATGAAAGTGGAGTATTAGAATCCCCTACTATTATTATATTATAGTATTAGGATCCCTTTAATTCTGTTAATCTTTGCTTTATATATTTAGGTGTTCATATGTTTAGGGCATAAGTCTCTACAAATGTTATATCTAGCCTCCTGCTGGATTGATTATCGCTATGTAATGCTCTTGTCTCTTATTACCATCTTTGTTTATAATTTATGTCTAATATGAATGTAAGTCTATTTTTACATATATTTTGTCTGATATATGCTACAGACTCTCACGTTGAATCTTTTAGACAAGCCAATAGGCTTGTTTCACATTAAAATGGAGGAGGCTGTATGAGTCTACTATCTGTGAAATGACTTTGCATGGTAGCCTGTCGAGAACTTTCTCTCCAATTGTTAAATTCTCGTGGAATCCAAATCACAAGGTTCCCTGGTCAACAGAGCCAGGAAATCAAGGGGCATCCCTTATTGGGGAACCATCAGAATTCTTGCCAACATGCATAAAATCAGGGGCACAAGACATGTAAAACCTCCTCTCAAGAAGATATTGGCACTCTGGAGCAGCAACAGAAGAGCATGAAGTTAGTGTCTACCCTCCAAGGTCTCTGGTAAGATTGCAGTCATCTGTTAGATATGTGATTATTTAGAGCCCTGCCCCTGAGATCACAGCTATGAAGGTAAGCTAATAGGCCTCTTTCACAGAAGGACTTGGCTTCGGGAAGATTTTCTTTGCTCTGCCCTGAGGGAGTAGCTGTTTAAGAACTATATATCTAAGCTTGATTATAGTCCAGTGTGACTGTTGAATGTTAGCCTTGGTGATGACCAGAGCAAGGTAATCTAGAGGTGTCCCTGGATGGCAGCCACAAAAATTACTGGGCCACAAGAGGGAAGAGCATGTATATAAGTGAGCTGGAATGTGGCTGAGAAGACCACAAAGGTGGTACCTACCAGCTGAAGTGAGGCAGAGGGAGAACACACCAAAGATGGTGACCACCAGCCTTCATTTGCATAAAATACCCCAGGATGCCCCTAGAGATGTATTAAATTTGATGTTCACCCCTTAGGCTGACACCTTAAGACAAAAAATAACCTCTTTCACCTAATGTCTGGGTACCTGGGAATCTGTCGTCTCAGTTCTGGTCACAGGCCTAAGCGAGTACTGGCATGCATGCCCTTTAAGAACTGTTTCTTAGTTTACTAAGGCCTTATCGATGTGAACCCCATTGGCTTTCAAAGATACTTGATTTGGAGGCTCATGTCTCAAGTGCATGTCTTAAAAGTTGAGGAGCCAGAACTATAGTTCAAACTCATCACTCCTCATGGAGAAGCTCCAGATTTTGTGTTCTTTTCTAATTGCAGGTGTACATCAAGGCTGTATATTGTCACCCTGCTTATTTAACTTATATGCAGAGTACATCATGAGAAACACTGGGGTGGATGAAGTACAAGCTGGAATCATCATTTCCTGGAGAAATATCAATTACCTCAGATATGCAGATGACACCACCCTTATGGCAGAAAGTGAAGAAGAACTAAAGAGCCTCTTGATGAAAGTGACAGAGGAGAGTGAAAAAGCTGGCTTAAAGCTCAACATTCAGAAAACTAAGATCAAGGCATCTGGTCCCATCACTTCATGGCAAATAGATGGGGAAACAGTGGAAACAGTGGCAGACTTTATTTGGGGGGCTCTGAAAACACTGCAGATAATGATTGCAGCCTTGAAATTAAAAGACGCTTACTCCTTGGGAGGAAAGTTATGACCAACCCAGACAACATATTTAAAAGCAGAGACATTACTTTGTCAACAAAGGTCCATCTAGTCAAGGCTATGGTTTTTCCAGTGGTCATGTATGGATGTGAGAGTTGGACTATAAAGAAAGCTGAGCACAGAAGAATTGATGTTTTTGAACCGTGGTGCTAGATAAGACTCTTGAGAGTCCCTTGGACTGCAAGGAGAGCCAACCATCCTAAAGGAAGTCAGTCCTGAATATTCACTGGAAGGACTGATGTTTAAACTGAAGCTCCAATACTTTGGCCACCTGATGTGGAGAGCTGACTCATTTAAAAAGCCCCTGATGCTGGGGAAGATTGAGGGCAGGAGGAGAAGGGAACAGTAGAGCATGAGATGGTTGGATGGCATCACCAACTCAATGGACATGAGTTTGGGTGAACTCTGGGAGTTGGTGATGGACAGGGAGGCCTGGCGTAGTGAAGTTCATGGGGTCACAAAGAGTCGGACATGACTGAGCGACTGAACTGAACTAATTGTGGGTCACCTCACCAAGGGTAGGGTTTATGATAAGATTGTATCTCAACCTTTCCTACCTGATTTTTTTTTTTCTCATTTTCTTGTGTGAAGGAGTTGCTAAGCTAGTTTCTCTTTATAGAATAAATGTTTCCATATGTAGCTGAAGGTAGGTTCAGGATTTTGTTCATTACCAGATTGAACCAGAAACCTGGAAGTTTTTATTTTTGAAGGCTGAGCAAAGCTTGAGTACATTGCTGAAATATAGAAACAGGGGCTGGGCTGCACTAAGGGTCTGTAAATCCCAAAACTAATTATATTTACAGTGTTTCAATGGATTGAATATTTTTGTCACATTTGAATTCAAATGTTGAAAACTAATCCCCAATGTCATATTTGGAAATGGGACTTTGGGGAGATAATTAGACCATGAGACCTTGATGATGAAATTAGAATTAGTGCGATTATAGGTGTACTTTGGATATACTGCATGTGTGATTCCAGACCACTGCAGCAAAGCAAATATCACAATAAAGTGAGTTACATAAAATTTTGACTTCCCAAATTTTTAGACATATAAAAAATATGTCTATACTAGACTCTATTCTATTAAGTGTGCATTAACATTATAATTTTAAAAATGTATATACCTCAGAAATACTTTATAGCTAAACAAAATGCTTACCTAAAAAATACTTTATTGCTAAAAAAAAAAAAAAAAAAAAAAAAAAAACCACTAACCATTTTCTGAGACTTCAGGAAGTCATAATTTTGTTATAATAGTAATATCAACGATCACTGATCACAGAAGTGAAATTTGCTCAGTGGTGTCTGACTCTGCAACCCCATGGACTTTAGCCTGCCATGCTCTTCTGTCCATGGGATTCTCCAGGCAAGAATAGTGGAGTGGATTGCCGTTTCCTACTCCAGGATATCTTCCCAACCTAGGAATCGAACCTGGGTCTCCTGCATTGCTGGCAGATTCTTTATCATCTGAACCACCAGGGAAGCCCCTTGAAATGTTCTGAGAATTAACAAAATGTGACACAGACATGAAGTGAACAAATGCTTTTGGAAAAATGGCACAATTTTATAAGCATAAGTGCACATTTTTCCTATAAAAATTTAAAGTATTATTACTGCATTGTAGGGAAAGTATATGGTTATCATCAAATATTACCAAATAATTTCCAACTTAATTGTACAATTTTACAATTACACTATAATAAATGAAAATCCATTTACTGCACATTCTCAATAAATATGTATTTCCTTAGTTTTAGGCTTTTTGGTCAATGTGTGTGTCTATCCTATTGTGATTTTAATTTGAATTAAGTAATACTGCAGAACAACTTCTCCTACATTGGCAACTAGATATCATTTCTTTTGAAGTAACTGCTCAAACATTTTGTCCATCTTAAACTGAGTTGCTTTTTTTTAAAATATATCTGTAAAAGTTGAAATACTGTTAGTCAGAATTAGTTTTCAGATTTTTGAAGTGTAAGTACCTTATCTTAGTATCATGTGCATAATTTCTTTTTGATTAAGATAAATTTTGAAATTTTTGAATTCTACTTCTCACTTAATCCAATTTTTTCTTTTGTTATAATCTGTTACTGATATGAGAAAAAGTCTTTCCCTAATACCATGAAGATATTTAATCTTATGTAATCCATCTCATACATTTTTGTGTATGGTGTGAGATATCAAAAAAATTTCCTTTTTCATTTGTAATCCATTCATTTCAACACTACATATTGAAAAGACATTCTTTTACCCAAAGTACTTCTTCTCAGTTTGCTAATGACTTATTTTTTTTTCATTTATTTAAGTCACATTCATTTTAGCATTCTTTTATTATTTAGTCTCTTAATGTGGTGAATTGCATTGATTACTTTTAACTTTGTATTCTTTGCATATATTTGCCATATCAGAAAGTGAAAACATTTTATAATTTTTATTCAATTTATTAAAATATTAAAAACATTGTGTTTAAGAGGGATACTAATTACAAGACTCATTTATTTTAATATCCATGTTAGGATCTGTTATTTACATTGTGTTGGCTTCATTACATAAATGGGATGTATTCTGTTCTCTTCTGTTGCCCACAAAACATGCTCAGGATAGATAATATTCTTTTCTCATACATGTTTTGTAGGTTTTAAAAATAAAGTCATCTAAACTTGAAAATTCCTTCTTGGTAAGATTGTTAAAGTTTTGACGGATATTGAACTTTTTGGATCACCTGTTTCTTCTTGTTTGTATTTAAATAATTGTATGTTTTAAGAATATTTCAGCTTACTCAATATGTCTAAAATATCTGTATGAAATTTTTATAACATTATCTTATTTTATTGTCTATACACTACCTAGTGATTTTTATTTATTTATTTTTTCTAGATCAGTTTTTATTGGGAATAATCAGTTCTGTGTTTGTTTTTTTAAAATAAAAGTTGACTATATCTACTTTTCTTAGCATTTGTGGTATCTAAAATGAAAAAAGAGAAACAAGCAGTAGCTATCATATGGAGATATATATTAAATATTAATTTATTTTTAAACATCAATTTAACTAGAGCCTATAAGCTTTGCTGT
The DNA here is from genome assembly GCF_023699985.2 of Odocoileus virginianus. Taxonomy (NCBI): domain Eukaryota; kingdom Metazoa; phylum Chordata; class Mammalia; order Artiodactyla; family Cervidae; genus Odocoileus; species Odocoileus virginianus. The sequence continues at coordinate 23,757,862 of NC_069698.1, forward strand.
TTTATATTTGCCATATATAAAATTTTCTTTTTGATAGTTTGTCTTGTGAGCTATTTAGAAGCATGTGTTTAAATTATTTTGGTATATTTATTATCCTTGTTTCACTCATTTCTAGCTTTATTTCATTGTGGGAGATAGCATACTCTGTAATTTCAGTTTTTTAAAATCTGTTGAAATTGGTTCTAAGGAACTACATATGGCCTATTTAGGTGTATTTTGCATCTGGATTTGAAAATAACTTCTATTATTTGGTGGTTTCAGTATTCTATAACAGAATTGGGATACCCATGAGGACTGTTAATAATGCAGTTAGTTGTAACATAGAACACAGATAGGGGAGAAACAGAAGGTCCCAACATGAGCCCTAATCATGCCACTGGGATTGAAGAGGATTGATTAATTTTAGAAATGAAAAACTTCATGTCTTTTTAAAATAACCTTCAACGTATAGTTTTCTCAGTCAGGATCCTGCTATTTTGAAATGTTCTCATTTACATGGAGATGAATTTTATATACACAACTTAACATTACTCAAACAGTTACTATGTAAGACATTCAGTCTTGTTTATCTTATGTTGGTTGCATCCCGTATTCTACATCTCATTCTCTTCTAGGCCTCCTTGCTGTTTTGCACCCATTGCTTATTACCACAATCATCTCATGCTAACACCCATATGGTTTCTATAATTTGATGACTTTTAAGTAGGGCAGTTTCCTCTGCAATGTCTGTCAGCAGTGTCATTGCAACACACAATATCTTTCTTTTCTATTCAAAGCAAGAAACCAATGACAACTGTTGTTTCTCAAAGAAATGAAAAAACAATGATTAGTATTTTCCCCAGACAATAAAAGAAAACTTAAAATCTAGACAAAATTGTTTCAGCATACTAATGTAATTTAAAATATTGTGTTGGGTTCTACTATCAAATGATCAAATTTTTTGTGAGCTTAGCAAAATTGACTGACATTTTGACTATATACTATGTTTCATACTTAGATTTTCCTTCAATTCATTGAAATATTCATCATTGTAATTCTTATGGTTCAAATGCACTAATTCATTTACTCATTGAGTGCTTATTATGTGCAATGTATCCTAATCACATCTATTAGCAGTTCTTGACTTATAACAAGGAAAGGTAAATTATATTCTAAAACAATGCTCACTGCTCTGGTAAATGAGTGAAAACACACATACCAGTGAAAATTTCTTGAACATTTTCTTTAATTAACTCATACTATGTTACAAAGTATCTGAAACAGTTAACGTTATCTCATAGTTTCTTTACAGTAAGAACTTGACAACAGCTTAGATTACTGGCTCTCACTATGGGATTGCTATTAGGCTATCAACCTGTGCTGTAGCTGTCTGATAGCCTGAATAAAGCTGAAGAAGTCTCTCTTCCCAAGATGGCTTACTGACATGGGTGTGGGTTGCTTGTTTCTGTTTCTAATTAGTTGTTGGCAGGAACCCCATGGACTCTTCTTATGCATGCTCTGGTTTCCTTTTCAAAGGGAAGCTCGCATCAGCCAGGATGAGGGTGCTAAGAGACCAAATGCCTTTTAGGACTTAACTTTAGAAGTCACATATCATCATTTGTGCCAGTATCTCTTACTCATGAAAATCAATTCTGATATAAAGGAGAGAGGAGATGAAATAAGAACATGAAAACCTGGAAATGGAATCACTGAGGACTATCTTGGTGGTAAGTTTTTACAGACTTTCCTTTTTTACTTGGAAATATGATCCTCCACTTCCTTGTCCCAAAGAATCCTATGACTTTCCAAGATTCAATGATAAAATCCAAATAACTTGGTCAGATGTAAAAGACCATTTTTGATCAGGATCCCTTATAATGAGTCTCCTTTCCTGCCTTAGCAAAGGCTACCTAAATTCACTGATGTAATCACTTTTTCTATATGAACTCATTTAGTCCTCAGAAAATCTATGATATTTGAACTATTATTACTTCCATTTTAAAGAAGACAAAAATAACACAACGGTTAGATTCACCTAGCTAGTAAGTACAAGAAGATAATTAAGGAAGTCAAATAAATCATATTTAGCTTTACTTTTATTCAACTAATCTTGCCAACTATTCTCTGTCCTTTTCATAAGCCATTCCTTATTTCTGGAATGATCCTGTCAGTTTCTCTTCACTAGGAAAGCTCTAATAACTTGGACATGTTCAAGTCATTTACTCATCAAAGTTCAACTTAAACATTCTTTTCTGTGATTCCCAAACACAGGCTTATTTATTCTTTCTATTATGTCCTTTTGAATATCTTGCATATCTAATTAATTTACTGAATATTGTTTTTAGTTGTGAGGTTTACTGCAAGGTTATAAATACCTCTCATTTATTTATAAGGGACGACACATACTCCATCATAAATATTTATTAAATACTTGGAATTATTATTGGAGGAATTGACACTGAATTGGTCTTGTAAGATTGATGATACTAGAAAAGATTGAGATATAAAACAGTAATGCGTATAAGAATCAGAAAGGCATTTGGAATACAACTAGTAATGGGTAATATATTTTTAATACTTATAAAGTAATAAGCATAGTTCCAAGAAATTTTCAAATATATTATTTATTTTCCCTATCATCCTATGGAATATATAATGCTACTCTCACTATTTTGTTGTTATTGTTGTTTAGTTGTAAATTCACGTCCTATTCTTTGTGACCCCATGGACCATAGCCTGACAGTCTCCTCTGTCCTTGTTGAGCCATATATCTAGTGAGTGTTAAAAAGGATTCAAAATCAGGCCTCTCAATTATATCTGTATCCTTAGATTGGTGATTTAGCAAGTGATTTGGTAAGTTTTGCTTAAGTTTCGGCCTAGACCTCATTTGATAGATAACAAAAGGCCATGGAAGATATTTTAACATGGGAATGATATGTTTAAGTGATATATTATGAAAATATTGTTTTTGTTATGAAAATTTGGCTGAGTTACAAAGAAACTTGAGGCAGGGAGAGGGTGCAGTTTATAGGTCACACATTTATTGTTATTAATATGTATAAAGTAATGCCATTTTAAATTCTGTTTCTCAGCAGACTTCATTATTCTATGAATCAAGAAGCATAAGATAAAGATAACAGACTGAAACATAAAATAAAACAATAATACTAGTTCATGTAGGTCAAACAAATTGAGAAAATTGAGGCCCAGATCTTGCTTGAGATCATATGGCAATTTTAATGACAAAGCCTACATAAGGAGAACCCAGTTTTCTCAGTGTTAGTATATTTCTTCCAATTAAAACACCAGTAGTGATAAGTAGGAAAGTTCTTGCTATGAAAAGTTTAACTTCTAAATCTATGAAAATATGAAATAATCAAGAAAAGCTGACATTTAGAAAGGATCTTCAGTAAATAATTAATACAATGTCAATTTAGATATCATTCTTTAAACTAAGAAATGTATCAGTGCATATTAAATATGCATGCTTATGGAAAGTAAATAGGTGATTTTCAAGTACTTTATTTTGTTTTTAGCATTGTTTGAGTATTCGTATTAAGTTTCTAAATTTTAAAGCCTTTTTAAATTTTTGTGTTTATCCTTATATGTTCTGGAGTAGAGAAGGCAATTTTGCATTTCATTTATTTACATGTAAAATATCACAAATCCATCATGCTAAAATTGCAGTACAACATCGGATAAGGAATATCTTAATGATTTCCTCACATATATTCTAGCAACCCATTTATTATAATAATGAATTTTATGCAGGAAAACCCAAATCCCAAGTGTAGACCAGATTAAATCTATTTTCTTCCCTCTCAAGATGTAGAAAATGAAAGTTATTAGTGACATTTGAACTTCTATACTGTCTCTCATTTCTAAGTTATCTTAGTAATACTGAAAAATCCTGTTGCATAAAAGTAAGTCTTTACAAGATTCATGGACTTTGCTAGTGAGCCTTTCACCTTTCAGACTTTCAAATGTGGTTTATATCAATTGTGACACAGAATCATTATGGAATAACCTTGGTTCATGAGAAGTAGACGGGTGGTCTCTGTTAAGTGTCCCCGTATAGCAGACTACACAATAAATACCACTATGGCTTGTTTCAACACTGAAGTCAAAGACTGAGTCTGAATAGAGATGAAATTCTATTACATAACTTGAAGAAACAATCAAACTGCCTCGGCCAAAAGTAATATCTTCTTCATCAAAGTTCTCGCAGTAACTTACCTGTCTAGGTTCTATGGTGCTTCCCACTTCCTACCTTGTAGTTTAGCTATTCATAAATATATTTTCACACAAATCTTTGAGGGCATGATTTTTATATATCTTGAATTGCATGGACCACATAACATAGTTGGTCAAAATCATATTTATAACTCTACCAAACTTTGTTAAACATGGTGAATTAATCTTACTAATATGAATTTTTTCTGTTGCAAAGAGAGGGTAATTTCAAATAATACTTATGACCTTTTGCTTAAAATTATTGTTTTCCAAACTGAATCAGAGATCAATGAGAGAAACAGATTCATAAGAGATACATGTTAAGAGAATCATTGAAAGGGACTGATACATGTGAATGTGAGAACAGGCAAGGTAAATATAAATTCCATAGAACACAGCATCAGGGACATCATACAGGGGCCTATCCACAGGGGGAATTTCTTTTGCAGGGAAGCCTCAGTCTGCTCTTTAAGATTTTTGAACTCATCTAATCGGACCCATCCAGATTACCTAAAATAATCTCCCTTAAAGTCAACTGACTGTGAAGGTTAATCACATCAGCAGAGTATCTTCACATCAAAACCCAAATTATTTTTTAATTGAATAGCCAGAGATTATAGCTTAGCCAAATTGATACATTGCATAGGTTACACTGACCATTACATCAGTTGGTGAAAGCAATAGTGTTCATGTCAAATACTACATACCAATTAGGAAATGTAAACCAGTTATTTGACTGACATGAATAACCAAAATGCCAACTCATCTAGAGATCCATCAAATATCTCTTCCACTTAAGATATTATCTAGGGTTAGCCAAACTCTTAAGTTTTCATTTCTCCAGATCACTAAGTCTGCTCAAGATTTTGCATACCAGCTGTAAGTTGGAAAGTCTATAGAATTACCCCCACTTTGGAGCAACATATTGTTAAGGTATGTTTTCTCATAAGCATGTATGCATGTCTGTAACCCATTTCCCAGTTGATTTTCCTACCTTTAACATCCAGCTGGAAGCTCCTAATTATATCCTGAGACTACTTGGACAGGTGATGAGTAAAATTTTATCCAATGCCCCGGGGTATTTCCAAGTTTCTTTTTGAAATTTTCACTGACAGATTTCTAACCAAGCAATACTGAACATTCCTGTTTATCAATAAGAAGGTCTTTGAATTAACTTTTTTGTTTTTGAAAACTTTGTAAACTGTCTTTCTCAAATATGGACATATTAATATTACAATCTTTAAACATTTTGATTTCTTTAGCCTTGGTTAGGTTTCACTTCAGTTCACTTCAGTCTATATCAGTCATGTCTGACTCTGTGACCCCAGGGACTGCAGCACACCAGACCTCCCTGTCCATCACCAATCCCAGAGCCTGCTGAAACTCATGTCCATCTGAGTCAGTGATGCCATCTAACCATCTCATCCTCTGTCGTCCCCTTTTCCTCCTGCCTTCAATCTTTCCCGGCATCAGGGTCTTTTCTGATGAGTCAGCTTTGCATCAGGCGGCCAAAATATCAGAACTTCAGCTTTAAACAGGATCAAATGACTTCAAATCTTGTAATTATTTTCTACTAGGAATTGACTAGACCATTTTTTATAGCAGTAAATAAGTTGTAATAGAATTTGAGCAAGAGTGTTATTCCTTTGTCTACCATTATTGTCTGCACAATAATGAGCAGAGTATGCCAGCAAATAAGGACTACAATGATCATTAATACTGTACTATCTCAACAGAACTTTCATATCTCACCATTGAACCTCATGCAGAAGATGAAAAGTATTCAATATCAAAAACTGTGTAAAGCTGATGCACTTAGAATATGATGGACCTATGAATAATTATTTTCTATGCTCCTTTCTGAAACTCCAATATTTTGGCCACCTGATGTGAAAAGCTGACTCATTTGAAAAGACCCTGATGTTTAGAAAGATTGAAGGGAGGAGGAGAAGGGGACGACAGAGGATGAGATTGTTAGATGGCATCACCGACTCAATGGACATGAGTTTGGGTAAACTCCGGGAGTTGTTGATGGACAGGGAGGCCTGGTGTGCTGTGGTTCATGGGGTCACAAAGAGTCAGACAAGACTGAGTGACTGAACTGAACTGATGCTCCTTTCTGTACAAATTCACAGATATTATATATATATTATTTGATTTTATTGTTAGCATTTGAAAAAACTAAAAAATCCAAAGGTTAGCTCTGCTTTCACATACCACACAACATTGTCATCTTAGGTGAAAGATCATAGCATGTGAATATCTTTCTAAATATTCTGGGTATTGTTTTCATCTAACCTTTCATAATTGACATTTTTCTGTTTGACCTCAGTGGGAAATTATGTTTTCTGTCTTTATACATTGATATACGAGAATTCATGTTCTTTGTCAATGGTGTAACTGTGTAGCTGGTGATCAGTGTTTGTAAACATAGGAAGAATTAAGAATGCAATTTTTTTCAAAGTATAATATCACTTTATTTCTGGATGAAGGAGTATAATACAGAAGCAAAGTAATTCTGCTCACAGAATATATTTTCATCTTATAGGAGATAATGATTATATTTAACAAAATTACCAGTACATAATCGAGACTACAGGAAGAAAGAAAAAGAATATGTTCATATTCACATAGTACATTGTTAGAGATGATGAGATAATTTTAAGAAAAAAAAGTCCCATATTCAGTTTGTAAGGAAGATAAAAACTTTTCTACTTTATGTTTTCATAGCGCTAATTTTAAAATCTGTTTTCTTGCTTGACCCTTACCAAGAGAACTCCAGTGCTTGAAGTCCATAATTCTATCCCCTCTATTAAAAATAGGTAGTAAAATAAACTCAAAAGAATGAAAGACTAGAAAGTGATCTATATTATGCTGCTGCTACTGTTGCAAAAAGGCAGGCAAAGTTTATCATAACAATACTTGTTCTGATGTAATGGCAAATGGTAGCTTTCATAAAAATGTCAATCTTCTCAATGTTAATGTGAATGTATATAATCTGCTGTTTTCTATTCTTATAATTGTTGTTATATTGTTCTCCATGACTTGGATTTTCATCTTATTAATTTCCCTTTCAATGACTAGAAGACTAATAGGTTATTTCTCTTCTATTGTTGTTCATGCTTCTTGCATTCCATCCCAAGTTTACCCGCTTAATGCCCACCTCAAGATTACCAAGATTTGCGCCTAGGTATTTAAAGTTTAGGCTATTACATGGAGATATTTATCAAGGTTCAGATAATTTACATGTATAGCTTCATTTAAGGATCAAGGTATTGCACTCACCATCTGCAGTGATTTTGGAGCCCAAGAAAATAATCTGTTTCCATTGTTTCCCCATCTATTTGCCATGAAGTGATGGGACCAAATGCCATGATCTTCATTTTTTGAATGTTGAGTTTTAAGCCAGCTTTTTTACTCTCCTCGTTCACCTTTATCAAGAGGCTTTTTAGTTTTCTTTGCTTTCTGGTTTAAGGGTGGTGTCATCTGCATATCTGAGGTTATTGATCTTTCTCCTGGCAATCTTGATTCCAGCTTCTGCTTCATCTAGCCCAGCATTTTGCATGATGGTATTATTTGCATATCTGAGGCTGTTGATATTTCTCCAGCAATCTTGGTTACACCTCATGATTCATCCAGCCCTGCATTTTGCATGATGTACCCTGCATAGAAGTTAAGTAAGCAGGGTGACAATATACAGCCTTCACGTACTCCTTTTCCAGTTTTGAACCAGTCCTTTGTTCCACATCTGGTCCTAACTGTTGCTTCTTGACCTGCCTACAGGTTTCTCAGGAGACAGATTGTTGGTCTGGTATTCCCTTCTCTTTAAGAATTTTCCACCGTTTGTTGTGATCCACACAGTCAAAGGATTTAGCATGGTCAATGAAACAAAAGTAGATGTTTTTCTGGAAGTCCCTTGCTTTTTCTTCGATCCAATGGATCAATCTCTGGCTCCTCTGCCTTTTTTAGGCTTCCCTGGTGGCTCAGATGGTAAAGAATCTGTTGCAATGTTGGAGACCCTGGACTGGCCTCTGGGTTGGGAAGATCACATGGAGAAGGGAATGGCAACCCTCTTCTGTATTCTTGCCTGGAGAATCTCGTGGACAGAGGAGCCTGCTGGGCTACAGTCTCTGGGGTTGCAAAGAGTCAGACACGACTGAGAGACTACACTTTCTTTACTTTTCCTTGCCTCTGCCTCTTTAAATCCAACTTTTATATAAATCTGGAAGTTCTCAATTCACATACTGGTGAAGCCTAGCTTGAATGATCGTGAGCATTGCCTTGCTAGGATGTGAAATGAGTGCAATCGTATGGTAATTTTGAACATTCTTTGGCATTGTTCTTTGGGATTAGATTGAAAACTGACCTTTTCCATTTCTGTGGCCATTGCTGAGTATTCCAAATTTTCTAACATATTGAGTGCAACACTTTAACATAAACATCTTTTAGAATTTTAAAGAACTAAGCTGGAATTCCTTCACCTCCACTAGCTTTGTTCCCAGAAATGCTTCCTAAGGCCCAGTTGACTTCACACTTCAGGTTGCCTGGTTCTGGATGAGTGATCACACCATCATGGTTATCTGGGTCATGAAGATCGTTTTGTATAGTTCTTCTGTGTATTCTTGCCACATCTTCTTAATATCTTCTGCTTCAGTTAGATTCTTGCCATTTCTGTCTTTTATTGTGTCCATCTATGTAGGAAATTTTCCCTTGGTATCTCCAATTTTCTTGAAGAAAAGTATTTTTCCATTCTATCATTTTTCTCTACCTCTTTGCATTGTTTACTTAAAAAGGATTTCTTTTCTCTTCTTTCTATTCTCTGGAACTGTGCATTTGGTTGGGCTTTCCTGTAGGCTCAGACAGTAAAGAATCAGCCTGCAATGCAGCAGAATCAGGTTTGCACCCTGGATAGGGAAGATATGCTGGAGAAGGGAACAGCAACCCACTCCAGTATTCTTGCCTGGAGAATTCCATGGACCAAGGATCCTGACAGGCTGCAGTCCTTGGGATTGCTAGAGTTGGCCATAACTGAGCTACTAACACTTCCACTTTCAGTGCATTCAGTTGGGTATATCATATCCTTCCCTTTTTCCTTAAGCCTTTTGCTTCTTTTTCTCTCAGCTATTTGTAACTCCTCCTCAGACAACCACTTTGCCTTCTTGCACTTCTTTTTCTTTGAGATGATTTTGGTCACTGACTCCTGTACAATGTTATGAAACTCTGTCCATAGTTCTTCAGGCACCCTACCAAATTTATTCCCATGAATCTGTTCAATCACTTCCACTGTATAATCATAAGGGATTTGATTTAAGTCATATCTGAATGGCCTAGTGGTTTTCCCTGAGTGCATGCTAAGTCACTTCAGTTGTGTCTGATTGTGACCCTATGGAGTGTAGCCCACCAGTCTCCTCTGTCCATGTGATTTTCCAGCCAAGAATCCCTCAGTGGGTTGCCATGCCCTCTTCCAGGGTATCTTCCCAACCCAGGGATCATACCCATATCTAATACTTTCTTGCATTGGCCAACTGATTCTTTACCAGTAGTGCCACCTCAGACTCCTGGTGGTTTTCCCTGCTTTTTTCAACTTAAGCCTGGATTTTGCAATAAGGAGCTCATGATCTGAGCCACAGTCAGCTCCAGGTCTTATTTTTTACTGACTGTATGGAGTTTCTCCATCTTCAGCTGCAAAGAATACACTCAATCTGATTTCAGTATTGACCATCAGTTGATGTCCATGTATAGAGCCATCTCTTGTATTGTTGGACAAGAGTGTTTGCTATGACCAGCATGTTCTCCTGACAAAACTATTAACCTTTGCTGTGCTTCATTTTGTGCTCCAAGGCCAAATTTGCCTGATATTCCAGGTATTTCTTGACTTCCTACTTTTACATTCCAGTATCCTTTATATATAAGTTCTAGAAGGTCTTGTAGGTCTCCGTAGAACCATTCAACTTCATCTTCTTTGGCCTTAATGGTTGGGGCAAAGGCTTGGATTACTGTGATACTGAATGGTTTGCCTTGGAAACAAACCGAGACCATCCTTTTGTTTTTGAGATTGCACCCAAGTACTGCATTTCAGATTTTTTTGTTGACTATGAGTGCTAATCCATTTCTTCTAAGGGATTCATGCCCACAGTCATATTTTGTCTAAAATCAGTCAATTATATTCTAAGGATATATTTATGGCTTCTCAATTCTGTTGCATATATCTATGTCTATTGTTATACCAGCATCACACAGTATTGATTATTGTAATTTTACATTTCATCGTTAAGCTTTGAAATTGGGCAGTGTAAGTTACCAGATTTGTCTTAAAAATAACCTGCTGATATTTTGATAGAGATTTCATTGAACATATATAGCCAACTGGGAGAATTTTATCTTAACAATATTGAGTTTTCTATTTCATGAACATGGAATATGTCTCTACTTATTTAGATCTTTAACTTCTCTTAGTAATATTTTACTAAGTGATGGAAGTAGGATCCAATGCTGTAAAGAACAATGTTGCATAAGAATCTGGAATGTTAGGTCCGTGAATCAAGTTTAATTGGAAGTGGTCCAACAGAAGATGGCAAGAGTGAACATAGACATTTTAGGAATCAGTGAACTAAACTGGACTGGAATGGGCAAAATTAATTCAGATGACCATTACATCTACTACTATGGGCAAGAATCCCTTAGAAGAAATGGAGTAGCCCTCATAGTCAACAAAAGAGTCCGAAATGCAGTTCAGTTTGGTTCAGTTGCTCAGTTGTGTCCAACTCTTTGTGGCCCTATGGACTGCAGGATGCCAGGCTTCCCTGTCCATCACCAAGTTCAAGAACTTGCTCAAACTTTTGTCCGTCAAATAGGAGATGCCATCTGACCATCTCGTCCTCTGTCATCCCCTTCTCCTCCTGCCCTCAATCTTTCCCAGCATCAGGGTCTTTTCCAATGAGTCAGTTCTTTGCATCAGGTGGCCAAAGTATTGGAGTTTCAACTTCAACATCAGTCCTTCCAATGAATATTCAGGACTGATTTCTTTTAGGACTGACTGACTATATTCACTTATTCATTGATTGAAATGCAGTACTTGGGTGCAATCTCAAAAATGACAGAATGATCTCTGTTCATTTCCAAGGAAAATCATTCAGTATCACAGAAATCCAAGTCTGTGCTCCAACCAGTAATTCTGAAGATGCTGAAGTTGAACGGTTCTAAGTTTGAGGATAAACCAATCAACAGTGGATTCATTTCTGTGAATCACCTTCTGAAACTAGTAAATCAATAAAAGTCTCATTAAACAACTCTCCCTAGGCTAAGATCAGTTTCCTCCTGCCACAATACAACCAGCCTCAAGGACAATTGTTCACCCAAAATATTCATAAAAATTTAAAAGTCTCCTTTTTTGAAAAGACTGTGCTTAACCATTGTAGTTTTCCTTCATTTTAAATAACATATTAATCTTATTGTTTCAAATACTGTGTGGTAATCTCTGTCTACAGCTCTCTCTATTTAAATAATCACAAGGTTGTCTTTATTAATTGATTTTCAAGTGTTAATTGTCCATTCATTTGTAATCCCTGTGACCAGAAAGTTATGCAGTTTTTCTTAACATTGCTTCTACTAGTAGACATGACAGTCTATTCTTTACTCAAAAAACCTTGTATCTTTCTCTTCACTTTGTCTTCCCTCACTTTTCCTCTCCCTTTCCCTTAGTAACCTATGTCAAAGACAAATTGAGCTATTATAGTGTAATTCAGATATGGATTTCCATAATACCCCCAAGAAAATGATAAATATATAAATATAGCTTAATGCTTACATATTGTATAACAAATTTATATTCACAAATCTGAAACAATTAGGAAGTAACCTATTGTTTCAAAGAAAATGCTCCAGCCATTTCTCAAAAAAAGGTAAAATATTTTATGAATCAGCCTTATAAATATATAAGAAGAGCAGAAAATTATTATAAATCAAAAGAGCTTTAAGAATCTTGGGTTATTGTAAAAATATTTAGCAGTTTGTAAAATTTTAGCATCTTATTTCAATGTTTACACTTATTTTAGATTTGTTTTGAATATTTCTGAGATAATAAAACAGCTCTTCAGAAGATATTCTTATCAAACAATTGTTAGTCAGAAATATATCTTAATTCATTGACATCCTTGGTTTTTTCATGACAGAGTCCATATCCACTGAATGTGTGTGCTACTCTAAAACTTTATTTTTTTTCTCATTTTTCATTATGATTTATCAAATTTAGGAAAGAGTTATGTTTTAGCAATTTATATTAGCATTCTCCCTTTAAAGGATATGAAAGAATGCATGTAGAATGATTGTATCAACTCAGCAAACAAAATTACCTTGTAGACCATGGCATTATGTACAGAAAAACATCTAATATTTACCATGTGTACTAAAGTGAAGGTATAATTAACATACCTGATAACTGGATATTAAAGTACAACATAGCCACAGAAAAATAATAAAATGGTTACAAAGGACAATTGATAGCATCACTTTATTACAAATTATGAGAATGTGCTTTTTTAAGGGCATGAGAAAAGTTCCTACATTAGATTATTGATCAAATAAACACATTGTAGGTTTCATTAAAAATGAAGGCAGAGTAAGTAAACTATGATATATTTTGGGGCAGTATGGGTTTTCAAAAAGATTTCTAGATAAGCTTGATTAATTTATACATGGTGTATTTTAATTATTCCTGTATAAATGTTATCAGCATAAAGTGTTTTTTTTAATCTAAAAAAATTCTAAGAATCTTGTTGTATTATGTGATATGTTAAGGAATATCCATCTATCATTTCTCTAAACCATGGGCCCACATCAGTCACTCTTATTGTCAAGCTTGCTTTCTCACAGAGTAAGTTATAACATAGTGGGGATACTACTAAAAGCTCCAATTTGCCACTGCTGTTTCAGTCCCCTTGATTATTTACTTGATAAATATGGAGGAGTAGAAGTCAACCCTCTCATTCAAATGGTGTGGCTCTAATATAAAATTAATCTTTAACATTAATTAGCACATGACTTAAGATCAGATTATTTCTAGCACCTCCCCCTTACCTTCTGACCATCAGAGAAGAGCTTCATTTTCATGGATACTATAATTAAGGTTACAACATAGGGAATGAAGTATATTTCCACAATCTTGGATCCCTTCTAAATCTGTTGTAGTTTAAGTCTTGTGATTTTTAGCCTATAATTTAATGTATATTAGGATTTAATATGATTAACTTTATATTAAACAACTTCTGGTATCTGTAAGCATTACTTGGATATAGTACATCTACATCTCAAAGTGAGTTTTAAAAGAATAAAGAATTTACACATCATCATCTATACAATATAGGTCATTAAGTAAAGGAATAGAAATCACATACACATTCTATGTTGGGGTAATAATAGCATTCCTGAAAGTATTGTGACATCCACATATTTCAAAGTAGAGATATGTTGCCACTGTGAATGCTAAGACACAGAAGTCTCTTTCTTCCCCAAAAGAATTATGATCATGCATAATCTATACTGCTTTGAAGATAAGGAAAGAATATGCCTTAATGAGGACCAGAGATCTTCCCTTGGTCATGAAGTGAAGTTAAGTGAAGCTGCTCAGTCGTGTCCAACTCTTTGTGACACCATGGACTGTAGCCCACCAGGCTTCTCCATCCATGGGATTTTCCAGGCAAGAATACTGGAGTTGGTTGCCATTTCCTTCTCTCCAGGGGATCTTCCCAACCCAGGGATCAAACCCAGGTCTCCCGCATTGCAGGCAGACACTTTAACTCTCTGAGCCACCAAGGAAGCCCCATGCTCATGCTAGCCAACAAATCATTGAATTCTTAGCTAAAATAATTGCAAATTGGTATAAAAATTATATACTATATTGGAGGATTGGTTTCAGTTAAGGCTATGTTATCTATATATTATGGCTTATATAATATGGATCTTAAAAAATCAATAGTAATCTTTTGGTGTCTTATATATAGTCCTAAGTTAAATAATTTTTTCAAATAGAATCCTAGATGGAGACCAGAAGAGTTAAACTATTAACTAGTACTCATGTCAGAATTTTGTTGCTTAAACTGGGAAACAGTAGATTTTATAAGTGATAAAAACTTATATAACAATTAAATGTTATACAGCATTTATTTGTTCAAAACATGGAATGGATATTATTGTTTCCCTGACCATTTTAGAGTGAAAGATTCTAAACACAAATCATAAAAGTTAATGGCCCAAGGTCACTGAGTTTATAAAGTAGCAGAGCTAGAAGTTGAATCCAAACCTTCTGCCTCAGAACACATGATCATAATCATTACATGAGGCAAGTGACATGGTATTTCAGTGAATATTTTTATCCTTTAGACATGATATAGGCAGAGAGTTAGGGGGTGAAGCGCCTCTGAAAGGTAATGAAGATCTGTAGGTATAAAAATTGACCTACGGAAAGGAATAACATTTTCCTGTGGAGCCACAGGCTTATCTCTTATGAGGGGAAGAAAGCTATACACTTGGGCAAGAAAAGTCCATGCCTTTTGAGGGAAGATACAGTTGGTAAGAGTACAGAGAACTCTAAGATCTAGTTTATAACTTTTATAAGAATAATAGATGGATCTTGGTCATATAAAGCTTGGTCATATAGAGTTTGAGGCATTAAACAAAACAGGAATATAGGTATCAAATAAAAAATTAAGGCAATGAAATTATAGATGATACTCTAGCTACTTCCATGTGTGTTCCTGAACAAAAAAATTAATTCTGATTTGTTGAAAATGTAAATTTTCAAGCCCATTTTATACCTGCTGAATTAAAATATTAGGGGTATGAACATGGAATCTGTGGGTTTCAGAAGCTTTCTAAGTGATTCTATAAACTCTTAGGCAAAAATGTTGCTTTGAAGTAAAGTCAAGTCTTCTTCAAATAGAAAGCCCTTTATATACTTCTCTGGGGTGAAAACCAGAAACTGCCTTATGTGAGATTTCTTGACAGGTGTTATAATCAAGAATTTGTCCATTAACTTGTGAAATATAAAAACACATGCACAGATACACACATACATGAATGCCAATAGCCTTAATATAAAAATTTAAAAGGGAAATGTTCATAACAACTATTAGACATTAAGAGAGTTATTACGAAACTTCATATTGTCTCCAAACTATACAAAAAACCCTGTAGTTTGTAGTTTGCTTATTTCAAGTTATTATTCACTAAACAGGATCCTCTGATAAAATCATATTCTGTGTGTAAGCAGAATTTTAAAAACTAAAAAGCAGAATACCATTGAAATCTGATTGCTGTTAAGTTTTTATAGTATACATGAATGATACTATACAAACATCTAAGATAAGCAATGAAGGTTTTAATGAAGATCAAATGTGTCTCTGAAGTAAACTAATTCAGGACCTAAAAGAAACTTTAATATGCTTTAAGTTTTCTTCTGTTTTACCATTTTATGAAAAGATCTATATTACTACACATGTACTCAATATATTTGTTGTAGGCAATAGTTTGTGTACTTTAAAATACTGATGTACAAAGCCAATATAGGTGATAGTGAAAACTATATCAGGGTTTATCAGACGTGATTGAGACCAAATTAGAGTCATTCTTCATATCAAAATATCTCAGCTGCCCAAACAGGAATAAGGACACTTACTCAATGTTAAATATTAGCACCCTAACCAATATCTTGGTCTTTCCAGGTGCCTCAGTGGTAAAGAATCTACCCACCAATGCAGGAGATGCAGGTTTGATCCCTGGGTCGGGCAGATCCCCTGAAGAATGAAATGGCAACTCACTCCAGTATTCTTGCCTGGGAAATCCCATGGACAGAGGAGCCTGGCAGGCTACAGTCCATGGGGTCAGAAAAGAGTTGGCCATGAATTAATAACTAAAACAACAACCAATGTCTTAAGTGCTCCAGTAGATACACAAAGAATATGTAAAATGTAATAAATATCCGCTAAATGTATAACTAAACCAGATGGATTATCAGCCTGAATCTAATTTGAAATACATTATCAGTTTAATTATATGTAGTAAAAACATATTCAAATTAGATTTAGTTTTAGAGTCAGTAGTCAAATTTAAGTATAAAAAGTTTGAGAAGCATATTGTGAAATTGCCTACATTATGTGCCTTTAAATATAAACCTCCCTAAAATTAAGAGGATACACGAGAATAGATAGTTTTCTAGAAAATAGCTTATAGTTGATTAGAAGGCAGAAATTACTTTGAAAGTATCAAATTTGTTCATAGTTCTAATACTTCTAAAATACTTCTAATACATTGTTTCCATTTTTTATTTGCTCTATATTGTGTCTTTCATAATGTATTTTTCCACATTAAGTGAAATATTTTATGAAAAAAAATCTTTGACAATATTTAATAAGATAAAGTATGATAATATCATCCATATCTTTGCTCATGAATAGTAGAGATGGGAAAGTCCTTTCTTGAAAAGATAGCTTGATACTTTTTGAAAATATGTGCCCCAAAACTTCTTAAATTTATTTCTTAAATAGCATTAAATGGAATGAAAAGCAGACATTTGAAAAGTTTTCTTTCTGAAAAATTTACCTAATGATTATTTGTTACCTAATTTTAAAAACTATTTTAAATAGTTACTAATGATATTGTATTATTTTCACCTCTTGCCTTAAGAAGGCCCTTAAAAAATAAAAATGTGAATACTACACAGATATGATGGATTTTCTGAAATCAGAAATATGTATTTCAAACACGTCTGAGACATTCATGTGCAGTGTCAGGTTTTATATTGTTCTCATTGTTCAGACTCTGATTTATTGTATACCTATGCACAAGTTTTCTCAGCATTAATATGTCAGTGTCATCAAAGCATCTATATTATTAGGTTGGAATTTGTTTAAAGAATAGCTTCTTGGCATATTTTAACATTTTAGTTATGTAATGACTTCTTTTGATACTCTATATGTAATAGACATTTTTAAAATGTCAAATTTACAAAAATCCCTAATAATCCATCTATCAACTGGCCACTAATAAGTCCTTGAGTCTATCCATATTCCAAAAGTACAGTGGCTATTTCTTTCTAATAATATATGTTTTGGATGTGAGTAGGTGCACTGGTCTGGACATCAGCAAAAAGAAGAAATGCTATAGTGTAACTTGTTTGGGATCACCTTAGAGTATCAGCCATTCAGCTCACTGTAAGTGCTCACTGAAGCACAACATCTGACAATATGGGACAGTCACCCACTGCTGAGAATCAACAAAAGCAGCAATGTCAGAACTCACCAGTGCAACTGGCAAATCTTTCAAATTGTCATGCTCCTTTCCCCTCAGGGAGGGCCCTCAGAGCTGGTACATGTTGTCACTTGTAAAATTAGAATTGTCTTATAGAAGTTCATCCTGATGCCATGCTTTTAAGTCAGTTTATTCTTTAAAAAATGAAAGAAAGAAAAAGAAACAACAAAAAGAACATATGTTTTTCCAAGAGAACAGACAGAAACAACTTATGAGAGATAAAAAGTAAACAAACATAAGAATATTGTAATCTGTGGAAAGACCTGAGTATGCATTGAAAGGCTCACTAAATTTCAAGATAGATTAATAAGAAAAGATATACCTGGGCATTTCTGTGAAAAATTTTTGAACTTTAAGCATGAAGAGTAAATCATGTGTTTCCAGAGAGAAAGTAGAAATTTTCAGCAAAGTAAAAGCTTTCTTTTTTCATTAGACTTCCACCTGCAATATTGGGGAGTGAAGTCGAAGGAAATCACTTCTATAACTAAGATATAGTAACTTGCCCTAAAAGTTGTAAGCCTAGGTAAGGTATTGTTATTCTACTAGTGAGAAATACAGAAAACTATTAGAGGCAAATATTCAGATCTTCTGTCACCCAAGAACCTGATCTGAAGCATATATTTCTGAAATAGCTACTGAAACAACAAATGACATCAAAAGAAATGCAGAGAACAAACCATGGTGATAAATGAATCTTGATAGACATATCTCTGTCTCTACAGCTTACAAGATAGATACAGATATAGATGAACTTAAAGATATGTCAGAATTATATAAATATAAAGGACATAGCAAAAGTAAGGTTTTAATAAGTGCACAACTAACTTAGCAAAATTTAGGAGCTGAGAAGGGAATTTCAGGAAACCTTTCAAGAAACTCATTGAGGAAACAGTAAAGAAGAGAAACAGAGGAAGGAAGGTAAATGTCACCTAGTATTTTAATGTGTAAGTTGTATGTGGGAGCTTGAATAAGTACATTGTGTGAAACAAGGTACCCAAAAGGAAGAAACAGTCCTGTCTTGTATACAAAAAATATTAGAATCATCTATGTCTACTCAAAACTGCAGAGAAAGTCATTGAATTCACGAGGAAACAAGGTACAAGAATGAAGAACAGCAAGAAAGTACCTCTGAGATTTGTTATTCTAAATATAACCGTGATATTCTGCTGGATAAATAAGAACATGCCTAAGGGTACCGGTCATGAATTGAAAGGCCAGATACCCAGCAGGGCTGCCTTTCTCTAGTTAAAGTCAGTTGTGGAGACACAGATATGAAATAGACATGGTTCAGAATTTACCAAAGGCTAAATTTCCAGGAAAAAAAAAAAATAGTCACAAGAGCTGAAGATATATACATGGGAGAGATTATAATAGGTTGGCTATAAAATAGGAGATGTAAAAGGGGAAAGAAAGAATGAAAAAGTGGTAGAATAACTGGATTTTAAGTCTTGGTAAAGTACAAATATTAGTGGAGTTGAGGTACTGAAGGATGTTAGCAGGAAAAAAACTAGAATATGATCCTTAGGGATAGGAGAATGAGAGACATCCTGATTTATGCCGCTGTTAATATAAACACAGATTTCAGGATGACGATATGATGAAGCTAGGATGGAAAGATAATTTTAGAAGGTAGGTTTGGTAAAGTGAAAATGTATGTTAAGGTAACTAGAATATGAGAAAATAAATGTGTACTTAAAATTAATTGCAGACATTAATATATTAGACTCAACATTCAAGAAACTAAGATCATGGCATCCAGTCCCATCACTTCAAGGCAAATGTATGTGCTTAGTTGCTCAGTCATGTCCAACTCTTTGCAACCCTATGGACTGTAGCCCGCCAGGCTCCTCTGTCCATGGGGATTCTCCAGGCAAGAATACTGGAGTGGGTTCCCATGCCCTCCTCCAGGGGCTATTCCCAACCCAGGGATCGAACCCAGGTCTCCTGCATTCTTTATTGTCTGTGCTATCAGGGAAGCCCTCATGGCAAATAAATGGGGAAACAATGGAAACAGTGACAGACTTTATTTTATTGGGCTCCAAAATCACTGTGGATGGTG
This sequence comes from Odocoileus virginianus, assembly GCF_023699985.2. Taxonomy (NCBI): domain Eukaryota; kingdom Metazoa; phylum Chordata; class Mammalia; order Artiodactyla; family Cervidae; genus Odocoileus; species Odocoileus virginianus. The sequence goes on from NC_069698.1 coordinate 23,777,435, forward strand.
ACTGCAGCCGCAAAATTAAAAGATGCTTGCTCCTTGGAAGAAAAGCTATGACAAACCTAGACAGCATGTTAAAAACAGAGACATCACTTTGCTGAAAAAAGGTCTGTATAATCAAAGCTATGATTTTTTCAGTACTCATGCTGGAGAAGGGATTGGCACCCACTCCAGTATTCTTGGGCTTCCCTGGTGTCTCAACTGGTAAAGAATCCTCCTGCAAGGAGGGAGACCTGAGTTTGATCCCTGGGTTAGGAAGATGCCCTGAAGAAGGGAAAGGCTACCCACTCCAGTATTCTGGCCTAGAGGATTTCATGGACATTATAGTCCGTGGGGTTGCAAAGAGTAAGACACAATTAAGCGACTTTCACTTTCATAGTAATTGCTTTCATGTATGGATGTGAGAGTTGGACCATAAAGAAGGCTGGGCACAAATGAATTGATGCTTTTGAACTGTAATGCTAGAGAAGATTCTTGAGAGTCCTTTGGACTGCAAGGAGATCAAACCAGTCAACCCTAAAGGAAATCAACCCTGAATATTCATTTGAAGGACTGATGCTGAAGCTCTAGTACTTTGGCCACCTGATGCGAAGGGCTGATGCATTGGAAAAGACCCTGATGCTGGGAAAGATTGAAGGTAGGAAGAGAAGGGTGTAACAGGATGAAATGGTTGGATGGTATCACTGAATGAATGGACATAAATTTGAACAAACTTTGGGAGACAGTGGAAGGCAACATGGAGTGCTGCAGTCCATGGGGTCACAAAGAGGCAGACATGGCTGAGTAACTGAAAAACAACTACAATTTTAAAAAGACAAAAGAAATATGACATAAAATCCTAGCTAGAAATTTATATATAGCTATTTAAACCAGATAAAAATATCCAAAGTATAACCAAGTAACCAGAGGAATTAGATAACAGTATATTTAATTTATACATAAATTAGCATACTTGTATACCCCATAGAGTATATTAATAATTTTTCATGTTGATAGACTATTAGAAAATGATTATAGAAAAATGACTATTGAATGTTTTGTAAAAAGTAATTCAATATTGAGAACTTCAAAAGAAAATAACATGTTCTAGGGAAATTTTTAAATTACTTCATGTTAGTATATATATTATACATTTTTTCTTACCTATTTTTATTGTGTGCCTCTTTTAAATCAAAGCCAAATTTAAAAAGTATCCAAATTGAAAAGAAGTGGAATTGCCACTGTTTGCAGATGATATGATACTATACATAGAAAGTCCTATAGATGTTATCAGGAAACTACTAGAGCTCATCAATGAATTTGGTTAAGTGGCAGGATACAACATTAATACACAGAAATCTCTTGCATTTTTATACACTAACAATAAAAAGTAAGAAAGAGTAATTGAACAATCCCATTTACCATTACATCAAAAATGTGTAAAATGCCTAGAAATAAACCTACCTAAGTAGTCAAAAGACCTGTATGCAGAAAACTATAACATTCGGATAAAAGATCAAAGATGAAACAAATATATACTATGTTGTTGGATTAGAAGAATCAATACTGTAAAAATTACTACATAAAATCCTCTACAGATTCTTGCATTGAATCTGTAGAGGATTTTAGGTAGTAGAGTAATCAAATTCAGAGACATGTTTCACAGAACTAGATTTTTTTTTTTTTTAATTTATATCTAAACGCAAAAGACCCTGAGTAGCAAATGCAATCCTTAGAAAGAAAATGGACCTGGAGGAATCAGGCTTCCTTACTTCAAACTGTACTACAAAGAATACAGTCATCAAAACAGTATGATTCTTGCACAAAAACAGAACATATAAAGATAGAACAATAGAACAAGATAGAAAGTCCAGAAATAAACCCACACATCTATGGTCAACTAATCTATGATAAGGAAGCAAAAATATACAATGGAAAAAAGACAGCCTCTTCAATAAGTGGTGCTGGGAAAATTGGAGAGTTACATGTAAAAGAATAAAATTAGAGCATTCTCTAACATCATATACAAAAATTATCTCAAAATGAATTAAAGACCTAAGTGTAAGACCACACACCCACTATAAAACTCAAACTCAAAAATACAAACATAGGTAGAACACACTTTGGATTAACCTCCTAGAGTAATAAAAAATAAAAATGAAGACAAATATAAACTTAGCCAAAAGAAAGAACTAAAACTATTTGCAGCAACATGAATGGACCTAGAGATTATCATACTACATATATTATACTACATAAATCAAACTGAGAAAGACAAATATCATATGGTATCACTTATATGTGAAATCTAAAAAAAAAACAAAAAACAAAACAAAAACAGATGAGGTAAGTTTTAGTTGCTAAGTCGTGTCTGACTCTTGAGACCCCATGGGCTGTAGCCTGCCAGGCAACTCTGCCCATGGGATCTCCTAGGCAGGAATACTGGAGTGGGTTGCCATTTCCTTCTCCTGGTGACCCAGAGATCAAACCTGAGTCTCCTGCATTAGAGGCAGACTCTTGACCAACTGAGTTGAGAAAACAGACTTCAGAAACAAACTTATGGTTAGCAAAGATGGGAAAAAGGATAAATTAAGAGTTTGAGATGAAACTATACACAGCACTATGTATAAAATAGATAATTAGCAGGGACCTACTGTACACCACAGGGAATAGTACTCATTATTCTTTAATAACCTATGTGGTAATAGAATCTGAAAAAGAATGGACATATGTTTATTTATAACTGAGTTGCCTTGCTATACATCTGAAACTGATACAATATTGTAAATCAACTATACTCCAATAATAAATAAAAATTAAACTGAAGCCAAAACACCTGCAGATATAAAATTCTTTTTGTATCTTCATTTTTTGTATCATCCGCACTTTGTTTTTCCATGCTTTTTCTTTCATCCCAGAGTAATTTTTCACTAGTCACCTGGGTTCTTGTTTTTCTTTAGCATCAGTACAGTTCATTAAGTCACACAGCAGTGCCTGACTCTCTGCAATCCCATGGACTGCAGCACACTAGTCTTCCCTGTCCATCACCAACTCCCAGAGTTTGCTCAAACTCGTGTCCATCGAGTCGGTGATACCATCCAAACATCTCATCCCCCAACATCATGCTCTTTCCCAGCATCAGGGTCATTTCCAATGAGTCAGTTTGTCACATTAGGTGACCAAAGTATTGAAGTTTCAGCTTCAGCAGCAGTCCTTCCAATGAACACTCAGCACTGATTTCCTTTAAGATTGACTGGTTTTGTTTTGTTTTTTTTTTTTTAATTTTTATTAGTTGGAGGCTAATTACTTTACATCATTACAGTAGTTTTTGTTATACATTGATATGAATTAGCCATGGATTTACATGTATTCCCCATCCCAGTCCCCCCTCCCACCTCCCTCTCCACCCGATCCCTCTGGGTCTTCCCAGTGCACCAGGCCCGAGCACTTGTCTCATGTACCCAACCTGAGCTGGTTATCCGTTTCACCCTAGATAATACACATGTTTCAATGCTGTTCTCCTGAAACATCCCACCCTTGCCTTCTCCCAGAGTCCACAAGTCTGTTCCATACATCTGAGTCTCTTTTTCTGTTTTGCATATAGGGTTATCGTTACCATCTTTCTAAAGTCCATATATATGTGTTAGTATACTGTAATGGTCTTTATCTTTCTGGCTTACTTCGCTCTGTATAATGGGCTCCAGTTTCATCCATCTCATTAGAAGTGATTCAAATGAATTCTTTTTAATGGCTGAGTAATATTCCATGGTGTATATGTACCACAGCTTCCTCATCCATTCGTCTGCTGATGGGCATCTGGGTTGCTTCCATGTCCTGGCTATTATAAACAGTGCTGCGATGAACATTGGGGTGCATGTGGCTCTTTCAGATCTGGTTTCCTTGGTGTGTATGCCCAGGAGTGGGATTTCTGGGTCATATGGCAGTTCTATTTCCAGCTTTTTAAGAAATCTCCACACTGTTTTCCATAGTGGCTGTACTAATTTGCATTCCCACCAACAGTGTAAGAGGGTTCCCTTTTCTCCACACCCTCTCCAGCATTTATTGCTTGTAGACTTTTGGATAGCAGCCATCCTGACTGGCGTATAATGGTACCTCATTGTGGTTTTGATTTGCATTTCTCTGATAATGAGTGATGTTGAGCATCTTTTCATGTGTTTGTTAGCCATCTGTATGTCTTCCTTGGAGAAATGTCTGTTGAGTTCTTTGGCCCATTTTTTGATTGGGTCATTTATTTTTCTGGAGTTGAGCTGGAGGAGTTGCTTGTATATTTTTGAGATTAATCCTTTGTCTGTTGCTTCATTTGCTATTATTTTCTCCCAATCTGAGGGCTGTCTTTTCACCTTGCTTATAGTTTCCTTTGTTGTGCAAAAGCTTTTAAGTTTCATTAGGTCCCATTTGTTTATTTTTGCTTTTATTTCTGAAATTCTGGGATGTGGGTCATAGAGGATCCTGCTGTGATTTATGTCGGAGAGTGTTTTGCCTATGTTCTCCTCTAGGAGTTTGATAGTTTCTGGTCTTACATTTAGATCTTTAATCCATTTTGAGTTTATTTTTGTGTATGGTGTTAGAAAGCGTTCTAGTTTCATTCTTTTACAGGTGGTTGACCAGTTTTCCCAGTACCACTTGTTAAAGAAGTTATCTTTTTTCCATTGTATATCCTTGCCTCCTTTGTCGAAGATAAGGTGACCATAGGTTCGTGGACTTATCTCTGGGCTTTCTATTCTGTTCCATTGATCTATATTTCTGTCTTTGTGCCAGTACCATACTGTCTTGATGACTGTGGCTTTGTAGTAGAGTCTGAAGTCAGGCAGATTGATTCCTCCAGTTCCATTCTTCTTTCTCAGGATTACTTTAGCTATTCGAGGTTTTTACATACCTCAACATAATAAAAGCTATATATGACAAACCCACAGCAAGCATCACCCTCAATGGTGAAAAATTGAAAGCATTTCCCCTGAAATCAGGAACAAGACAAGGGTGCCCACTCTCACCACTACTATTCAACATAGTTTTGGAAGTTTTGGCCACAGCAATCAGGGCAGAAAAAGAAGTAAAAGGAATCCAGATAGGAAAAGAAGAAGTGAAACTCTCGCTGTTTGCAGATGACATGATCCTCTACATAGAAAACCCTAAAGACTCTACCAGAAAATTACTAGAGCTAATCAACGAATACAGTCAAGTTGCAGGATATAAAATTAACACACAGAAATCTCTTGCATTCCTATACACTAACAATGACAAAACAGAAAGAGAAATTAAGGAAACAATACCATTCACCATTGCAACAAAAAGAATAAAATACTTAGGAGTATATCTACCTAAAGAAACAAAAGACCTATACATAGAAAACTATAAAACACTGATGAAAGAAATCAAAGAGGACACAAATAGATGGAGAAATATACCATGTTCATGGATTGGAAGAATCAATATTGTCAAAATGGCTATACTACCCAAAGTAATCTATAGATTCAATGCAATCCCTATCAAACTACCAACAGTATTTTTCACAGAACTAGAACAAATAACTTCACAATTTGTATGGAAATACAAGATTGACTCGTTTTGAATTCCTTGTAGTTCAAGGGAATCTCAAGAGTTTTCTCCAACACCACAGTTCAGAGTACCAATTCTTTGGTGCTCAGCTTTCTTTACAGTCCAAATCCCACATCTATAAATGACTACTAGAAAAACCATAGCTTTGGCTAGAGGGACTTTTGTCAGCAAAGTAATGTCTCTGCTTTTTAAGATGCTGTCTAGGTTTGTCATTCTGATTTCGGTGGTGGCCATCTGGTGATGTCCATGTGTAGAGTCTTCTCTTGTGTTGTTGGAAGAGGGTGTTTGCTATGACCAGTGTGTTCTCTTGGCAAAACTCTATTAGCCTTTGCCCTACTTCATTCTGTATGCCAAGGCCAAATATGCCTGTTACTCCAGGTGTTTCTTGACTTCCTGCTTTTGCATTCCAGTCTCCTATAATGCAGAGGACATCGTTTTGGGTGTTAGTTCTAAAAGGTCCTGTAGGTCTTCATAGAACCATTCAACTTCAGCTTTTTCAGCATTACTGGTTGGGGCATAGGTTTGGATTACTCTGATATTGAATGGTTTGCCTTTGAAATGAACAGAGATCATTCTGTCGTTTTTGAGATTGCATCCAAGTACTGCATTTCAGACTCTCTTGTCGACCATAATGGCTACTCCATTTCTTCTAACTGATTCCTGTCCACAGTAGTAGATATAATGGTCATCTGAGTTAAATTCACCCATTCCAGTCCATTTTAGTTCGCTGATTCCTAGAATGTCGACATTCACTCTTGCCATCTCCTGTTTGACCACTTCCAATTTGCCTTGATTCATGGACCTAACATTCCAGGTTCCTATGCAATATTGCTCTTTACAGCATCAGACCTTGCTTCTATCACCAGTCACATCCACAACTGGGTGTTGTTTTTGCTTTGGCTCCATCCCTTTATTCTTTCTGGAGTTATTTCTCCTCTGATCTCCAGTAGCATATTAGGCACCTACCGACCTGGGGAGTTCCTCTTTCAGCATCCTATCATTTTGCCTTCTCATACTGTTCATGGGGTTCCCAAGGCAAGAATACTGAGTGGTTTGCTATTCCCTTCTTCAGTGGACCACATTCTGTCAGACCGCTCCACCATGACCCGACCATCTTGAGTGGCCCCACATGGCGTGGCTTAGTTTTATTGAGTCAGACAGGACTGTGGTCCTGTGATCAGATTGGCTAGTTTTCTGTGATTATGGTTTTAGTGTGTCTGCCCTCTGAATCCTTCTCGTAACACCTACCATCTTACTTGGGTTTCTCTTACCTCGGACGTGGGGTATCTCTTCACGGCTGCTCCAGCAAAGCACAGCCACTGCTCCTTACCTTGGACGAGGGGTATCTTCTCACAGCCGCCTCTCCTGACCTTGAACATGGCCAAACATGGAAAAGCTCTATACAGTCAGCAAAAATAAGACCAGGAGCTGACTGTGGCTAAGATCATGAACTCCTTATTGCCAAATTTAGGCTTAAACTGAAGAAAGTAGGGAAAATCACTATACCATTACGGTATGACCTAAATCAAGCCCCTTATGACTTTATACTGGAAGTAGGAAATATTTTAAGGGACTAGATCTGATAAACAGAGAGCCTGATGACCTATGGATGGAGGTTTGTGACATTGTACAGGAGACAGGGATCAAGACCAGCCGCAAGGAAAAGAAATGCAAAAAGGCAAAATGGTTGTCTGAGGAGGCCTTACAAATAGCTGTGAAAAGAAGAAAAGCAAAAAGCAAAGGAGAAAAGGAAAGATATTCCCATTTGAATGCAGAGTTCCAAAGAATAGCCAGGAGAGATAAGAAAGCCTTCCTCATGGATCAATGCAAAGAAATGGAGGAAAATAACAGAATGGGAAAGACTAGAGATCTCTTCAAGAAAAGTAGAGATATCAAGGGAACATCTCAGGCAAAGATGGGTTAAATAAAGGACCAAAATGGTATGGACCTAACAGAAGCAGAAGATATTAAGAAGAGGTGGCAGGAATACACAGAAGAACTGTACAAAAAGATCTTCATGACCCAGATAATCACAATGGTGTGATCACTCACCTAGAGCCAGACATCCTGGAGTGTGAAGTCAAGTGGACCTTAGAAAGCATCAGTACGAACAAAGCTAGTGGAGGTGATGGAATTCCAGTTGAGCTATTTCAAATCCTGAAAGATGATGCTGTTGAAGTGCTGCACTCAATATGCCAGCAAATTTGGAAAACTCAGCAGTGGTCACAGGACTGGAAAAGGTCAGTTTTCATTCCAATCCCTAAGAAATGCAATCCCAAAGTATGCTCAAACTGCCACACAATTGCACTCATCTCACACGCTAGTAAAGTAATGCTCAAAATTCTCCAAGCCAGGCTTCAGCAACACGTGAACCGAGAACTTCCAGATGTTCAAGCTGGTTTTAGAAAAGGCAGAGGAACCAGAGATCAAATTGCCAATATCCGCTGGATCATTGAAAAAGCGAGAGAGTTCCAGAGAAACATCTATTTCTGCTTTATTGACTATGCAAAGGCCTTCGACTGTGTGGATCACAATAAACTGTGGAAAATTCTGAAAGAGATGGGAATACCAGACCACCTGACCTGCCTTTTGAGAAACCTGTATGCAGGTCAGGAAGCAACAGTTAGAACTGGACATGGAACAACAGACTGGTTCCAAATAGGAAAAGGAGTATGTCAAGGCTGTATATTGTCACCCTGCTTATTTAACTTACATGCAGAGTACCTCATGAGGAATGCTGGGCTGGAAGAAGCACAAGCTGGAATCAAGATTGCTGGGAGAAATATAAATAACCTCAGATATGCAGATGATACCACCCTTATGGCAGAGAGTGAAGAGGAACTAAGAAGCCTCTTGATGAAAGTGAAAGAGGAGAGTGAAAATTTTGGCTTAAAGTTTAGCATTCAGAAAACTAAGATCATGGCATCTTGTCCCATCACCTCATGGGAAATAGGTGGGGAGACAGTGGAAATAGTGTCAGACTTCATTTTTTATTTTTTTTTTGGGGGGGTGTGTGCTTCAAAATCACTGTGGATGGTGACTGCAGCCATGGGATTAAAAGACACTTACTCCTTGGAAGGAAAGTTATGACCAACCTAGATAGCATATTAAAAAGCAGAGACATTACTTTGCCAACAAAGGTTTGTCTGGTCAAGGCTATGGTTTTTCCAGTGGTCACGTATGGGTGTGAGAGTTGTACTGTGAAGAAAGCTGAGTACTGAAAAATCGATGCTTTTGAACTGTGGTGTTGCAGAAGACTCTTGAGAGTCCCTTGGACTGCAAGGCGATCCAACCAGTCCATCCTAAAGGAGATCAGTCCTGGGTGTTCATTGGAAGGACTGATGCCAAAGCTGAAACTCCAGTACTTTGGCCACCTCATGTGAAGGGTTGACTCATTGGAAAAGACCCTGATGCTGGGAGCGATTGGGGGCAGGAGCAGAAGGGGGCGACAGAGGATGAGATGGCTGGATGGCAACACTGACTCAATGGGCATGAGTTTGAGTGAACTCCGGGAGTTGGTGATGGACAGGGAGGCCTGGAGTGCTGCGATTCATGGGGTTGCAAAGAGTCGGACATGACTGAACAACTGAACTGAACTGAGGTTTTTCATAGCTCTTTTTCCAAGGAGCAAGTGCTTTTTAATTTCATGGATGCAGTCACCAACTGCAGTGATTATGGAGCCCAAGAAAATACAGTCTGTCATTGTTTCCATTGTTTCCCATCTATTTTGCCATGAAGTGATGGGACTGGAAGCCATGATCTTGGTTTCCTGAATGTTGTTTTAAGCCAGTTTTTTCACTCTCCTCTTTCAATTTCATCAAGATGCTCTTTAGTTCTTCTTCTCATTCTGCCAGAAGAGTGGTGTCCTCTGCATATCTGAGGTTATTGATATTTCTCCTGGCAATCTTGATTCCAACTTAATCTTTATTTCAGTCTGGCATTTTGCATAATGTACTCTGCATATAAATTATGTACACACGATGACAATACATCTTTGATGTAATCCTTTCACAATTTGAACCAGTCCATTGTTCCAAGTTTGGTTCTAACTGTTGCTTCTTGACCTGCATACAGATTTCTCAGGATGCAGGTAAGGTGGTCTGCTATGTCCATCTCTTGAAGAATTTCCCACAATTTGTTCTGATCCACACAATTGAAGGCTTTGACATAGTCAATAATGCAGAAATAGATGTTTTTCTGGAATTATCTTGCTTTATCTATGATCCAACGGATGTTGGTAATTTGATCTATGGTTCCCTTGCCTTTTCTAAATCCAGATTGAATAGCTGGAAATTCATGGTTCATGTACTGTTGACTCCTGACTTGAAAAATTTTGAGCATTACTTTGCTAGTGTGTGAGATGAGTGCAATTGTGAGGTAGTTTTAATATACTTTGCCTTTGTCCTTCTTTGGGACAGGAATGAAAACAGCTTTTCCAGTCCTGGGCCACTGCTGAGTTTTCCAAATTTGCTGGCATATTGTGGCATTTGCTGGCACTTTGCTGGCATTCAGCAAAGTGCTGAAGCACTTTCACAGCATCATCTTTTAGAATTTGAAATAGTTCAACTGGAGTTCCATCACCTCCACTAGCTTTGTTTGTAATGATCCTTCCTAAGGCCCACTTGATTTTGCACTCCAGGATGTCTGGCTCTAGGTGAGTGATCACACCACTGTGGCTATCTGGGTCACAAGGATCTTTTTTGTATAGTTCTTCTGTGTATTCTTGCCACCTCTTAATATCTTCTGCTTCTGTTAGGCCCATACCATTTCTGTCTTTATTGTGCTCATCTTTACACAAAAAGTTCCCTTGCTATCTCTGATTTCCTTGAAGAGACCTCTAGTCTTTCCCATTCTGTTGTTTTCCTCTATTTCTTCACACTGATCTTTGAGAAAGTCTTATATCTCCTTGCTCTTCTTTGGAATTCTGCATTCAAATAGGTATATCTTTTCTTTTCTCCTTTGCCTTTCACTTCTCTTCTTTTCTAAGCTATTTGAAAGTCCTCCTCAGACAGCCATTTTGCCTTTTTGTGTTTCTTTTTCTTGGGGATTGTCTTGATCACTTCCTCTTGTACAGTTTCACAAACCTCCATCTATAGTTTTTCAGGCACTGTGTCTATCAGATCTAATCCACTTAAACTGTTATTCACTTCCACTGTATTATCATAAGGTATTTGATTGAGGTCATACCTGAACTGTATAGTAGTTTCCCTAATTTCTTCAATTTAAGTATTAATTTGGGAATAAGGAGTTCATGATCTGAGCCACAGTCAGCTCCCAGCCTTCTTTTTGCTGATGTATAGGTCTTCTCTATCTTTGGCTGCTAAGAATATAACCAATCTGATTTTGGTATAGACCATCTGGTGATGTCCATGTGTAGAGTCTTCTCTTGTGTTTTTGAAATAGGGTGCTTGCTATGACCAGTGTGTTCTCTTGGCAAAACACTGTAAGCCTTTGCTCTGTTTCATTCTGTACTCCAAGGTTAAATTTACCTGTTATTCCAGGTATCTCTTGATTTCCTACTTTTACATTCCAGTCCCGTACGATGAAAAGGACATCGTTTTGGGTGTTAGTTCTAGAAGGTCTTGTAGGTCTTCATAGAACTGTTCAGCTTCTTCAACATTACTGGTTGGGGCATAGACTTGGGTTACTGTAATATTGAATGGTTTGCCTTGGAAACGAACAGAGATCATTCTGTCATTTTTGAGATTGCATCCAAGTACTGCATTTCGGACTCTTTCATTTCCTATGAGGGCTACTCCATTTCTTCTAAGGAAATCTTGCCCACAGTAGTAGATATAATGGTCATCTGAATTAAATGCACCCATTCTAGTCCATTTTAGTTCACTGATTCCTAAAATGTCAATGCTCACTCTTGCCATCTCCTGTTTGACCACTTCCAGTTTGCCTTGATTCATGGACCTAACATTCCAGGTTCCTATGCAGTGTTATTCTTTACAGCATCGGACTTTCTTCTAACTACAGTCACATCTACATCTGGGAGTTGTTTTCACTTTGGCTCCATCTCTTTGCTTTTCTGGAGTTATTTCTCCATTGTTCTCCAGTAACATACTGGGAATCTACCGACCTGGGGAGTTGATCTTTCATTGTCATGTATTTTTGCCTTTTCATACTGTTCATGGTGTTCTCAAGGCAAGAATACTGAAGTGATTCACCAATCCCCTTTATTTGTATTCTTTAGTATAAAATTATCAAAGCCCTTATGGTAAGTAATTTACTTGTTAATGTTGTATGTCTCAGGATTTTGTCTGTCCTTTATCCTGTAGTTCTTGATAACTGTTTCAAATTTAAGATTAAGAATTCACCCCATAAGTGGCTGCCTGTACTCATTATGTTTTTTTCTTCTTTTTTTTTTTCCTTGAAGTGAAATCACAGTGAAGCTCTAGATTACAGTCTCTTCTAGTTATGGCTGCTTTAACTCTTAAGCAGCAGTAGCTTGGAAATAGACATACTCTTGAAGGTGAGAAATATAAATTATAAATTTATCATTTCATTTATGACATATACATAAAAATTTTGTTACACTTTCCTCCTCCATTTCTCTTGATTTTCTAAAAATCAGGCATGGTTTTTCCTGTTCTGTTCTCTCTCTTCTTAGTAAATGATGTATTAGTTTATCATTTTCTATGCTATATCCTTTTCTTCTAAAACACCTAGTATATTTTTGGTTTTATTGACAAATCTTACTAATATGGTATTAAGTCATCTCATTTTAGCTTACATCGATCTATTCACCTTATTTTATCTGAGATACATGTCAGTTAAAGCTCACATTCTCCTTTGACATTTAAAAGTGTGAAATAGTAAGGGACACTCATACATGTTTGCTCTTAGAATGAAAGGTAGAGAAAGTTAATCCATGTAGACATGAAACAGTCTAAAATGCTTAAAGACAAAAACTTTCCCAGGTTATAAAATCACAAAATACATTATTTATAAACTGATTATTTGTACTGATGGGTAAAAAATACCTTTGATGACCTAGTGTAATTATGTGCTTAATAAATGTATTCCTTGCTCCTTAATTATAATCATTTTTAAGGCACTAACTAAAAACATTATCCTGGATAATGTAAATTATAATAAACAAACTTTAATCCAAGCTGGGCATGATGCCCAGAGAACCAGCTTGGTGAAAATAGCCAGCTCCAAAAAAAGAAGGCTAGTGAAAAAGGGTTGCTAAATATTAAATAACTATAGGTATACATGCAATCTATCCATTTGAATAATAATCTTTGAGAAGCATTTTTGTGTACAATGGAGCTCAGCAATTACTTGTTTAAACCTGGGGTTGTCCTTGTCTAAGTTTATAAACCCTTTTTAAGAATGAAACCTAAAATTTAAATTACTATAAATCTGGGGAGATAAAAGTGCAATTTTACAAGAACTGCAGTTTCTATTGAAAGCTTATAATAGTGGGAACACAGGTCTTTATGGGGAGCCATAGCTAGGCACTGTTAGCAACCAATAGCAAAGAATATCATAGAGAAATGTAATTTCCCTCCAGAATCTTAAGGTATCAGGGCAATCTTGTCATTGCTTTTCTTTCCTCACACACTTTGAATGATAGTAGCCTTATTATCAGTGAAATATCTTACAGAAACCACTTGGGAGCAAAAGTTAATCTGAAATGTAATATAAAGGGGGGAATTACAAGAGAGGAATGTTAAGTTACTATTATTGGTTCTACATGGATCTGGATACATTCATATCAAAAACATGTTTTTAACCTTAGCTACATTGTTACAATTACAATAAATCTTATGTAATGCACAAATGAAGACTTTTGATACAAGCCTTGACTCTAATATAGTTGCAATATGTGAGAAAAGAAAGGAGGAGAGAAAAATGAATGCGGAGGAGAAAGGGGAGGAAGAATGGTAAAGCACAAAGAAAAGGAAAAAGAAGGAGCAAGGAAGAAGTGAATAGGACAGAGATGTGAATTAAAACACTTTAAAAGTACCAAAGATCAGAAATACTAATTATAGGATGTAACTCTAATAAAAGACAAAAACTAGGACTATAGAAATCAAAATTGCCGCCAACTACCCCACTGGTTACTAATAAAAAAAAAAAAAAAACATGAATTATGATGCCACAATTTATAAACCAAAAAAGTTAATAATACACAAAATAAAATTACATCTATATGCCTGAAGCTGCTAGAGATTCTTCAGAGTGAGGGAAATTGGTGCAAGTTAGTATGTCGTGTATAGAGTTAGATCCTTCTAGATATTTAACTTAAGTAACCTTTGAAAGACTTTATAGCAAATTCCATGTGAATTATTTTAAATATGTTACTCATTTTTATGTAGTATTTATATAGTAGATACAATCATTTTCTTATTAAATTATATTCATTTTTACTATATTTTCACTAAAATAAAGCAAACCACAATAAGTGAAAGTTTCAAAAATAAAAGCATATCCACCAAGTTGTTAGTGTTTATATGCAAGACTTTTAATGAGGTACTGAATATCTCATAATGATGTAGCAAACTGTGCTATGAGTGAATATCTCTTAAAATTATTGTGGCTACTGAATCAGAAAAAGCACCAGTTCTTATCACACTATGGGACATGTAAAAGCTTTCTCCTACTGTTAACCATCTCATAGTCCATGTTTAATAACATTAGTTTACTAAAAATAGTTAAAGTGTTACTTTCTGAAAACTCGACATTTTAAAAACAAAAGCTTCAAGTTTAAAAATTAATTTGGACAAAACCATTTGAATCCTTGACTGTCTGTGATTTTGAGTAATCATTTGAAGGAATTTTCAATCTTAAAATAACCTTCAGGAGCTTACCTATTATCACTAACAGTGCCCACTGATGTACTGACCAACACTTTTAAAATTAACTACATAGTTTTCTTCAAAATATTCCTTTCTGAGTTTAGTGATATTTCTAAAATGTTCCACTCAATCTAAAATGCATGAACAATCTGTTAACAATAAGAGGAAAAACTATTTCAGAAATCTTTTACTTCCTCACAAAATAATTAAATTCCCCCAAAAGACATGTCCTGTATCACCCCAAATTTTGCTGCAGTTACATCAAATGTTCCATGAGTTTCAGCTTCATCTTTAATACAAATCAAAGGAGATTCTATGCAGGAAATGTTTCTGTTAAATGCTGGTTAAATTAAACTTAGTTCCACTTTAAATATCAAAGAAAACCAAGAATCTATTTTAAATTGAGACAACTGTCAAAGTTATCTGTTCTTTAATTGCCTTCACAAATGAAAAGTTCCCCACTGCCAGTGAGACAAATTATCACAAATTTAGTGGCTTAAACAGAAATTTCTTACCATAGTGTGAGTTTACAAGTCAGAAATTATCTCACTGTCCTTCAAAATCAGGGTTTCAGTATGATGTGCTCCACCTTGATATTCTGGAGAAAAAACCCTTTTCCTTGCCACTTTTACCTTTTAGAGGCAGCCTACACTCCTTGGCTTATGTCTCCTTTCCACCTTCCAAGCCAGCAATTGCATTGTTCCATTCTTTGCTACCATGTCACATCTCCCCTGACTCTGATCCTCTTGCCTTCCTCTTCCAACTATAAGGACCCTTGAGACTATACAAGTCCCACTTAAGTCATCCAGAATAATCCTACCAACTCATATTTCTTAATTTAACTCCATCTGTAAATTTCCTTTTGCCATGTAAATTAAAAGATTCATATATTCCAGTATTAGAATATGGACACTTTGGTGGGGGTGGGGGGTGGGGGACATTCTGCCTAACAGGATCATTTTCCAACTATTTAAATTAAAATTTTGTATCAACTGATGCAAATTAATTTATAGTATTAATTTCTGAAATATGTATTCTTTATTTTATTTCAAATTACTTTTATAAGTAAAATGGATTAACCCTGTTTTATTAACAGAAAATAGTGCTTTGAAAGAAATTTAACATGTTATTTGATATTACTTATAAATTTAATATTTTCAAATCACTTATATAAGCAAATTTATCAGCAGTTTCACTGGAAAATCAACATTTATACCATATTTTCAACTATTTAAAGTACAGGTTTTTCTTTCTGAATTTTATCAGAGCTGTTTTGCAAATAGGAATTTTAGAGCTATTAAAGAGTCTTTTCAATAATGAAACTTTGATTTATGTACATTCCATACGAGTTCAAGTATATCATCATTTATACTAGTATAATCTAGTCATATATTTAATGTACTTAAAAGGCTAATATTGTTTTATATTCAAACACTCATATTCACAAATTTAAAGGGGTCAAAATTCTGGCTTTTTAGCTCTACTACACACTATATATCTAAATTGGGAATAAAACAATACATTCAGCTTCTAGATTTAAATACCATAATGTTTAGGAAACTCATTTACATCTGAGACAAGATATTATGATACAGACATTTATTATAATCTAATTTTGAATAGCTTTTGTTATCATTGCAATGGAAACTTTAGTTCAGACTTAAATTGAAGAAAGTAGGGAAAACCACTAGAACATTGAGGTATGACCTAAATCAAATCCCTTATGATTATACAGAGGAAGTGACAAATAGATTCAAGGGATTAGATCAGATAGACAGAGTGCCTGAAGAATTATAGACTGAGGGTCCTAACACTGTACAGGAGGCCATGATCAAAACCATCCCTAACAATAAGAACTGCAAAAAGGTGAAGTGGCTGCCTAAGGAAACCTTACAAATTGCTGAGAAGAGAAGGGACATGAAAGGCAAAGGAGAAAGGGAAAGATATATCCATCTGAAGGCAGAGTTCCAAAGACTAGCAAGGAGAGATAAGAAAGTCTTTCTCAGTGATCAGTGCAAAGAAGTAGAGGAAAACAATAGAATGGGAAAGACTAGAGATCTCTTCAAGAAAATTAGAGATACCAAGGGAATATTTCATGCAAAGATGGGCTCAATAAAGGACAGAAATGGTATGGGCCTGACAGAAGCAGAAGCTATTAAGAAGAGGTGACAAGCATACACAGAACTATGCAAAAAAAGGTCTTAATGACCCAGATAAACAAGGTGGTGTGATCTCTCACCTAGAGCCAGACATCTCAGAGTCCAAAGTCAAGTGGCCTGTAGAAAGCATCACTACAGAAAAAGCTAGTGGATGTGATGGAATTCCAGTGGAGCTATTTCAAATTCCCAAAGATAATGCTGTTAAATGCTGCACATAATATGCCAGCAAATTTGGAAAACTCAGCAGCGGCCACAGTACTGGAAAAGGTCAGTTTTTGTTCCAGTTTGAAAGAAGGGCAATGCCAATGAATGTCCAAACTACCACACAATTGCACTCGTCTCACACACTAGCAAAGCAATGCTCAAAATTCTCCAATTAGTCTTCAACAGTATGTTAACTGAGAACTTTCAGATGTTCAAGCTGGATTTAGAAAAGGTGGAGGAACCAGAGATCAAACTTCCAATATACATTGGGTCATGGAAAAAGCAAGATAATTCCAGAAAAAACATCTACTTCTGCTTCATTCACTATGCTAAAACCTTTGATTGTGTGGATCACAACAAACTGTGGAAAAATTCTTAAAAAATAGAAATACCAGACCACCTTACCTGCCTCCAGGGAAGTCTGTATGCAGATCAAGAAGTTAGTTAGAACCAGACATGGAACAATAGACTGGTTCAAAATTGGGAAAAGAGTATGTGAAGACTGTATATTGTCATGCTGCTTAGTTAACTTATATGCAGAGTACATCATGGGAAATGCAGAGCTGGATGAAGCACAAACTGGAATTAAGATTGCTGGAAGAAATATCAATAACCTCAGATATGCAGATGACATCACCCTATGGCAGAAAGTGAAGAAGAACTAAAGAGCCTCTTGATGAAGGTGAAAGATGACAGTGAAAAACCTGACTTAAAACTAAACATCCAAAAAACTAAGACCATGGCAATCGGTCTGATCACTTCATGGCAAATAGAGAAACAATGGAAACAGTGACTGACTTTATTTTCTTGGGCTCCAAAATCACTGCAGATGGTGACTGCAGCCATGAAATTAAAAGATTCTATATATGTGGAAGAAAAGCTATGGCAAATCTAGACAGCATATTAAAATACAGAGACATTACCTTGCCAACAAAGGTCCGTTTGGCCAAAGCTATGTTTTTTCCAGTAGTCATGAATAGATGTGAGAGTTGGACCATCAAGAAGGCTGAGCACTAAAGAATTCATACTTTATAACTGTGGTGTATAAAGAAAACTGAGTGCTGAAGGGTTGATGCTTTTGAACTGAGGTGTTGGAGAAGACTCTTGAGAGTTCCTTGGACTGCAAGGACATCCAATCAGTCCATCCTAAGGCAGATCAGTCCTGGGTGTTCATTGGAAGGACTGATGTTGAAGCTGAAACTCCAATACTTTGGCCACCTGATGCAAAGAACTGAGTCATTTGAAAAGACCCTGATGCTGGGAAAGATTGAGGGCAGGAAGAGAAGGGGATGACAGAGGATGAGATGGTTGGATGGCATCACCGACTCAATGGACATGAATTTGGGTGAACTCTGGGACTTGGTGATGGACAGGGAGGCCTGACATGCTGTGGTTCACGGGATTGCAAAGAGTCGGACACGACTGAGCAACTGAACTGAACTGAACTGAACTGTGATGTTGCAGAAGACTCTTTAGAATCCCTTGGACAGCAAGGAGATAAAACCAGTCAATCCTAAATGAAATCAACCCTGAATATTCATTGGAAGGACTGATGCTGTAGCTCCTATACTTTGGCCACCTGAGGCAAAGAATTGACCCATTGGAAAAGACCCTGATGCTGGGAATGACTGAAGGGAGGAAGAGAAGGGGATGACAGAGGATGAGATGTTTGGATAGCATCACTGACTCAATGGACTTGAGTTTGAGCAAGCTCTGGGAGCTGGTGATTGACAGAGCGGCCTGGTGTGCTGCAGTCCATGGGATCACAAAGAGGACTGAGCAACTGAACTGACTGAATTTTAACATCAAATGACAAAGAGATTGTTATTGTCAATGTTTGTGTCCCTCCAAATTCATATGTTGGAATTCTAACACCCAGTGTGATGCTGTTAGGAGGTGGGTGCCTTGTGGGGTTGATTAGGTCATGAGGATGGAGCCTTCTTGAATGGTGTTAGTGCCCTTGTGAATGAGTCCCAACAAAGCTCCCTAGACCCTTCTGTCGTGTGAGTATATAATGAGAAGTCGGCAACCTGGAGGAGTGCCTTCATTCAACCATGCTGGCACTCTGATCTCAGACTTCCAGTCTTCTGAACTATGAGAAATAAATATCTGCTGTTTATAAACTGTCCTGTATGTGGTATTTTGTTATAGCAGGCAGAACTAAGACAGACATACTTACATGAGCAAATAAGACAGAAGAGGAGACATAGCAATATCAAGCAAATATATCATAAGTGAACTGTCATGTTCAAATAAGTTATACCAATGAATTCAGGGTTTTCTTTTTTATAGTTTGAAGTTTCATATTTGAAAGCTTGCTCTATTTATCTTGCTACATAATCAAGAATTATGGTTTATATTTCCCAATTTACATAAATGATTTCATACATTCTTTGACAGCTTTACTGCATTACGTTTCTTGGCACATTTCCTCCTGTTTGGGAATTGAGGGGCACATTGCCTTCTGTTCCCTCACTAAGACAATAGTCATGAAGATGGATTATGTAAATTTTAAATCCCAAAGCACCAGACACTTGTCAGAACCTGAAGGATATGGTCCTTACAAGACTATGTAATGATACACAGAAAATCAGCACATTGCCCCCAATAGTAAGAGGCACTTAGCTGATTTAAGGGTGGCCCTGGTGCAGAATTGCCCATAAACATAAACAGGAAAATATCCTGGAGGGAAAGCATATTTCTGGCCAGAGCACTTTGGAAAGCAGCCCATGCAAGGAAGAAAGTGTAAGATGAAATGTCCCCCTCCTCTCCCCCTCATTTTTTTTTTTCTCTTTTTCCCACATAGGCTAAAAGTCTTTACAAAAATGTCACAGTGACCTACCAAAATTACTTTACTTTTAAAACTCTAATAATTATAATAAACTTTCCCAAGTGTCCAGCCATGAAATTGATATGCTTGTACTATTCGAGACTATGCGATTGGCTGAAGTAAAGGGTAGCTTATCTAGTGTAATCCTTCAGAGTGTTAGCCCTCCAAACAGTTAGGAGATGGTAACATGGGTCCTGTCAGCTAGCTATTGCTGTGTAATAAAACTGTCCATAACTCAGGGACTAGCTTCAAGCAACACTTTGTTTTATTTACTCAAAATCTGTGCTTTGGTTGAGGAAGAGCTGGAATGACTGGCTGGGCTGCCATGATGTTTCAGTCTGTGGACTTGACTGGATCCGGTTCCTCACTGAGGTGTGCTCTCAGCTCTGTTCCCTACGTGTCCTTCTGTGGCTAGGCCAAGGGAGCAGGCAACCAGGGCAAGCCCTTGTCATGGAGATGGCAGAGGCAGAAGAGAAGGAGCAAAATGTGCAGGGCCTCTTAGGGCTGGCATTCTGTAAAGGCAGACCTGCTTGTCCACATCATTCAGCTGGCCAGAGGAAGTCAGAGGGCCAAATGCAAATTTCAAGAGTCACAGGGCATGCCCTGTCTTCAATGGGAAGGCACCGCAAAGTTACGTATTAGACGCATGTAAAGTTGTCATTCTCTTCCAACTTTCTACTCACTATGCTACATGTCTGTAGGAAACCAGCTTGATTTTAAAAATGGCTCTTTTATTTAAAAAATAGTGCTTCTCTTTTATAATACTTGGAATTTTAAAACATATTGAGTTTAGAAGGCTAATCTCTTTTGATATCAAAATGAAGTATTATGAAAAATAACAACTAAACTGTCTTTTGATACTATTTATCATTCACTTGTTTATATTTCATTTTAATGTTCAAAATATGCATCTGTCATATACAGTTTTAGTGAATTCTTACAATTTTCAGTTATCTAAATAGGATTCAAAGAGACATAAGGAATAAAAAAACAGACTACATGGGAAAAATAATTGTGTTCTTTTGGGATGACCAACCGCTATTGAGCAACATCCACTCACCATTTTTCCCTTCTGTCTAGGCACTTGGGTCAGACAACATTGGTCAGCCTCCCTTTAAGTTAGGTATGATCATGAATACACATTCTTACAGAAGAGAATTTTAAGGGGAGGTGCAAAGAAACTAGGACTGTGGTGGTGGATGTGTAACTGTATGCATTTGTCAAAACTATATACCAAAAAAGAGTAAACGTTTTAATGCAGATTTAAAAGATTAACCAGAATATCAAGGGATTCCAGAATGGAATGCAAACTCTGACTGATGAAACTAACTGCAAATCCCTGACTGAATACAGTTTGGGAAAAATGTGCTAATGACTGTAGAAAATAGCCTTTTTAAGAGTATATTTTAAACTAGAGATAAAAAGAATTGTATACACACTGAACTTGGGGAAAATTTGTTTCCTACAGGTTTGCAATTCTGAAATTGCTTCTCTTGTATTTTAAAGTTGAATAAATAAGAATGTTGCAGGTAGTAAAATCCAGGCCTCTTATTGCCAGAGAAAAATGTTATAAAAAAGCAGAGGAGTAGGAGGAGGGAAACTATCATGAAATATTTTTGTGATGAGATTTAAGTGGGAGATAGCATGAGCTTATATAAATACACACATAATATATGACTATATACACAGATACATAAACACATATAGGTATATGTGTGTAAAGATATCAAGTTAAAGTTATCTATTTTCTAACTGAGCATGTTGAAAGGACCTAGAGGCAATGATAAACCAGGGGCAATGAACACACTCAGTATGCAAATTTTAGCTTCTAATGCCATTTTCCAATAAAAGGATTCAAGTGACTTGGAGACATTGCTGTTTCTAGAGGTGAACATGAAAATTAAAAGATAAGTCTGGTTTATTTTATAGTGTCAGAAAGCAAGAGAATGAGAAAAAAAAAAAGCATTAAGCAAAAAAGCTTATCAAAAGGACATTGTCAACATGAAAGAGCTGAAAATTGCCACAACTATTAATAGAATAATTTCAACAAGAACAAAATGATAATGGTGTCAGAATCTAATTCAAAAAGTAAAATAAGAATCTGTGACTCCTATGCTGATAATATCATGGTTATTTTAAGGGTAGATAGTCTCAATCTTTAAGCAATACCAAGGGGGGAGCGTTTTATGTAATTTTGTTTTTCTTCTTGTTATTATTATTATTTTTTTTTTGAGAAAGTATACACTAAGAGAGAGAACAGCTTCTATAAATAATTAAAGTGTGATTATTCTGGGCCAAGATGGCAAAAGTTGTTAAAGCTAATGTGACATCTGTGCACAATGATTTTAATAGAAAATATTGTTCTCAAGTAAAGCTTTTTAAGATACTGTTCTAATCAGCAAAACCCCAAAATCACACAGTTAGAACTTTTGCAAATAGACTTCAAAGTAAGAATTTATGAAACATACTTGGGCTTCTCTCTTTTCTCATCATGTCAAGCGCTAGCCACTAGTGGCTGTTACACCTATATACTTGTATAGACATCATGAGAAAAAAAAATCCTCTGTTTCTGGGTTTCCTGCCCACACTGATTCATGTCAAGGGAGGGAATTTGAAAGTCAGTTTCTAAATGAATTACTTCAATTTGTAGGGAAAATTGATTTACAATGAGGTTCATAACCAGAGAGATTTAACAGAACTATGTTATACATGCTGAGAAGTCTGCACTCTGAATGCAAGGGGCAATATGACCAACACAATTTCCTTCTGACCCATGTCTAAAATGCCCCCAGGTATAAATGACACTAGGTTTCTTTTTATTTTATTTTTTCCCCAAGAAATGATATATATATGTTTGCAAAAGATCAGTTTTTTTTTTTTTTTTTTTTTTTTTTTTTTTCTTTTTTTTTTTTTTTTAATTTTTATTAGTTGGAGGCTAATTACTTTACATCATTACAGTAGTTTTTGTTATACATTGATATGAATTAGCCCTGGATTTACATGTATTCCCCATCCCAGTCCCCCCTCCCACCTCCCTCTCCACCCGATCCCTCTGGGTCTTCCCAGTGCACCAGGCCCGAGCACTTGTCTCATGTACCCAACCTGAGCTGGTTATCCGTTTCACCCTAGATAATATACATGTTTCAATGCTGTTCTCCTGAAACATCCCACCCTCTCCTTCTCCCAGAGTCCACAAGTCTGTTCCATACATCTGAGTCTCTTTTTCTGTTTTGCATATAGGGTTATCGTTACCATCTTTCTAAAGTCCATATATATGTGTTAGTATATTGTAATGGTCTTTATCTTTCTGGCTTACTTCGCTCTGTATAATGGGCTCCAGTTTCATCCATCTCATTAGAACTGATTCAAATGAATTCTTTTTAATGGCTGAGTAGTATTCCATGGTGTATATGTACCACAGCTTCTTATCTTTATTTTATACTTCTCTCAGAGTAAGGAAAAAATGCTAAAGCTATTCTTTTTTATTCCCTAGCAGTTTCCCCTAAATATAACTCTGAAAACAGATGTTTTTAGATTCTTCCTGAAATATGTATACACAGATACACATGTGTGTGTACCTAGTTAAATATAAACATACTTTAAATATGGTTCTTCTTGTTCTTACTTTTTTTTTCACTTTTTAATGTATCTTGGAGGTTTTTCCATATGAACACATACCTAGTCATTAATAGAATGTGATTTTTTAACATCTAAAACTAAATGAAACCTCACAGATTTCTTGGTTTAGTTTTGTGATCACATCTCTATAAATAGAATGTTGGCAGTTCAGTTGCAGTATCAAAGGGCGAGCATGAGTTCCACTGTAGAAACGGTGATATAAACCAGCACAATGAATTTGCAAATCATATGAGGGCAGCAAAGAGTATGAGAAACAAAAATAAAAACATTATAAGTGAGAAATGTGGCAGAAACTATTTTAAATAGCAAAATAAGCAGAAGAATTTCTGAAGGGAATGCAGATTGAGCAATTGTGTTTGGAGGTAGCTTCAGTTAGAAGCTGATGTGCCTCTGGATCTAGAAAGAGCCTACAAAGTACATCATTTTTAGCTAAAATCCTGTGCACCACAAATTGGCACTTGCCACGGGGGTGCTTGCCATCTACCTCTATAAGGATTAAATCATGTGCTGCTATAGCTGCTGGTCTCCAACACCTCCTGAAGGAGCTCAGGATGGAGAGCAGAAACGAGGCACTCTGTGCCCCGGAAAAACTGGCAGGACAGGTCTTTAGATAGTTAGATATTCTCAGGAGCTGATTTTATGAGCCTAATTCTTATATCTCCTCGCATCTAGAAAAGCACTAAAATCCTTCATGGTGATGACCATTTTTTGTGATTAGCAGAGGATTCATGAGACCAGAAGAAACTATCTAAAAAATAAACAAGCCCAGAAGTGGGATTGCTGGGTAATATGGCAGTTCTATTTCCAGTTTTTTAAGAGTCTCCACACTGTTCTCCATAGCGGCTGTACTAGTTTGCATTCCCACCAACAGTGTAAGAGGGTTCCCTTTTCTCCACACCCTCTCCAGATCTGAGGAAACCAGACCTGAAAGAGACATGTGTACCCCAATGTTCATCGCAGCACTGTTTATAATAGCCAGGACATGGAAGCAACCTAGATGCCCATCAGCAGACAAATGAATAAGGAAGCTGTGGTACATATACACCATGGAATATTACTCAGCCATTAAAAAGAATTCATTGGAATCAGTTCTAATGAAATGGATGAAACTGGAGCCCATTATGCAGAGTGAAGTAAGCCAGAAAGATAAAGACCAATACAGTATACTAACGCATGTATATGGAATTTAGAAAGATGGTAACGATAACCCTATATGCAAAATAGAAAAAGAGACACAGATGTATAGAACAGAATTTTGGACTCTGTGGGAGAAGGCGAGGGTGGGATGTTCTGAGAGAACAGCATCAAAACATGTATATTACCAAGGGTGAAACAGATCACCAGCCCAGGTTGGATGCATGAGACAAGTGCTCGGGGCTGGTGCACTGGGAAGACCCAGAGGGATCGGGTGGAGAGGGAGGTGGGAGGGGGGATCGGGATGGGGAATACTTGTAAATCCATGGCTGATTCATGTCAATGTATGGCAAAAACCAGTACAATATTGTAAAGTAATTAGCCTCCAACTAATAAAAATAAATGAAAAAATAAATAAATAAATAAACAAGCTTGATTGCATGTACTCCCCCTTTACCAAAATCACACATATATTGTCCTTCCCCCCTCACCTCTTTGGAAGTTTCTCAGAGCTCTCTGAGGTGCTGTCTCCCAGGCTGCAGTCCTCATATTGCCTCAAATAAAACTTAACTCACAACTCACATCCTGCATTTTTTTAAGCCAACAAGTCCTATCTCAATGTTCAACACCTAGATCGCATGTTAGCAAGAGTGGGAACCAGACACACGTGCAGCCAGTGGAGCTTCTCTAGATATGCTTTGGGCCTGACAATCAGAAGAGGAGTTAAATGATGAATCATTGAAAAAATAACCATATTTAAAAGCAATATTTCTCTTTAGTGGTAGGATAAAAGATTTTTTTGGGGAAACCTCTCAACTGTTTATCTTAATTAACTAGGAAAAAGTGAAAGCAAATGAGTTCAAATATTAAGTTCTGGCTAATAAGAAAAATTACTTAGCCATCTTGATCCTCTCCTTTGATAAACTTTGAGCTAGACAAAATAAAAAAATGGTCATCCAAAAATATCCACACCCTAAACCCTATGACCTGTGAATATATCTTTACATGGTATAGCAGGAACATTGTAGATATGATTGGATATATAGATATGTAAATATGTAGATATATATGTACATATGTAGATATGTAATCTATATAGATTACAGATGTTGAGATGGGATGATACAAGTTAACTAAAGTGGGCCAAACTTAGTCACATGACCTTTTTAGAGAATCTTTTTTTCAGGGAGAGCTGTGACAGCAGAATAATACAGAAGAAGGTGGGGGGTGCTCACCCAGCCATTTCTGGCTTTGAAGACGGCAGAAGGGACAGAAGCCAAAAAATGTGGTGATCTCTAATAACAAGAAATTGCAAGGAAGATTTCCCCTTTAAACATCTAGAAAAGAATGCACTCCTGCTGACATTATGATTTCAGTTCAGTGAGATCTGATTTATACTTGTAAATAAGTATACAATAAGAAACAATACAGTAAGAAACAAATTTGTATTGTTTTAAGCCAGTAAGTTTATGGTCATTTATTATATCCACTCTAGAAAACTATCAAATTGCAAGAGCTGAAAAATATTGAACCAATATTGGCTCCCACAAATCACTCCTTCCTTTTCTAGTAGTTCACAATTAATTCCATAGGGCTTTAAGATTTTGGAACAGAATTATGCCATCTTCTACAGGTGATTAGTCACTTCTGAAAAATAGCTTTTAGCTAGTAATTGAGGTGAGTAGTCTGTGATCATAAACTGTCAAGTTACCATACAACGTTAGTTGTCCATCATAAACTGTATGTAATTGGACCTACTAAGCCATAAAGATAGACATGCAAAGCAACCATGCAGAACACACTTCCATGAAATAGAAGCAGTGTATACAAGGTTAGGTTTAAACAGGTGCTGACATCATGAATAAATTACTTGAACAAGTGGGGCTAATGTCTACAACACTTATTCTTGAAATAGTGCATTTTCTTTGTCAACATGAAAGTGCTGTTTTAAGGGGAATTGACTATATGGAATAAGAAATAATTTAAACCTAATTTCTTGATGGCCCTGAATATACAACACTACCAAAAAGATCCATTGTAGCATTGCAACCTGACTCCAACAGGACCCATAAAGACAGTTTTGAAGGAAAATTCACTTCATAGGCAGATGTTTTCCATTTAACCTGAAGCTTCAGATCTATTATTGTTCATCTAGTGTGTGCATGCTCAGTCGTGTCTGATTTCTTCTGACCCCATGGACTATAGCCCATCAGTCTCCACTGTCCATGGAATTTTCTAGGCAAGAATACTGGAGTGCTTTTTATTTCAATTTCTCTGATAATGAGTGATGTTGAGCATCTTTTCATGTGTCTGTTAGCCATCTGCATGTCTTTGGAGAAATGTCTGTTTAGTTCTTTGGCCCATTTTTTGGTTGGGTCATTTATTTTTCTGGAATTAACCTGCAGGAGTTGCTTGTAGATTTTTGAGATTAATCCTTTGTCTGTTGCTTCATTTGCTATTATTTTCTCACATTCTGAAGGCTGTCTTTTCACCTTGCTTATAGTTTCCTTTGTTGTGCAAAAGCTTTTAAGGTTAATTAGGTCCCATTTGTTTATTTTTGCTTTTATTTCCAATATTCTGGGAGGTGGGTCATAGAGGATCCTGCTGTGATTTATGTCAGAGAATGTTTTGCCTATGTTCTCCTCTAGGAGTTTTATAGTTTCTGGTCTTACATTTAGATCTTTAATCAATTTTGAGTTTATTTTCATGTATGGTGTTAGAAACTGTTCTAATTTCATTCTTTTACAGTGGTTGACCAGTTTTCCCAGCACCACTTGTTAAAGAGGTTGTCTTTTTTCCATTGTATATCCATGCCTCCTTTGTCGAAGATAACATGTCCATAGGTACGTGGATTTATCTCTGGGCTTTCTATTCTGTTCCATTAACCTATATTTCTGTCTTTGTGCCAGTACCATACTGTCTTGATGACTTTGGCTTTGGAGTAGAACCTGAAGTCAGGCAGGGTGATTCCTTCAGTTCCATTTTCTTTCTCAAGATTGCTTTGGCTATTTGCAAAATCACAATGAGGTACCATTACATGCCAGTCGGTATGGCTGCTATCCAAAAGTCTACGGAGAAAAGGGAACCCTCTTACGCTGTTGGTGGGAATGTAAACTAGTACAGCCGCTATGGAGAACAGTGTGGAGATTCCTTAAAAAACTGGAAATAGAACTGCCATATGACCCAGCAATCCCACTCCTGGGCATAGACACTGAGGAAACCAGATCTGAAAGAGACACGTGCACCCCAATGTTCATCGCAGCACTGTTTATAATAGCCAGGACATGGAAGCAACCTAGATGCCCATCAGCAGATGAATGGATAAGGAAGCTGTGGTACACATACACCATGGAATATTACTCAGCCATTAAAAAAATTCATTTGAATTAGTTCTAATAAGATGGATGAAACTGGAGCCCATTATGCAGAGTGAAGTAAGCCAGAAAGATAAACACCAATACAGTATACTAACACATGTATATGGAATTTAGAAAGGTGGTAACAATAACCCTATATGCAAAACAGAAAAAGAGACACAGATGTAGAGAACAGAATTTTGGACTCTGTGGGAGAAGGCGAGGGTGGGATGTTCTGAGAGAACAGCATCAAAACATGTATATTATCAAGGGTGAAACAGATCATCAGCCCAGGTTGGATGCATGAGACAAGTGCTCTAGTCTGGTGAACTGGAAAGACCCAGAGGGATGGGGTGGGGAGGGAGGCAAGAAGGGGGACCGGGATGGGGAACATATGTAAACCCATGGCTGATTCATGTCAATGTATGGCAAAAACCACTACAATATTGTAAAGTAATTAGCCTCCAACTAATAAAAATAAATGGAAAAAGAAAAGAATACTGGAGTGGGTTGCCATTTCCTTCTCCAGGGGGTCTCCCCTACCCAGGGATCTAACCTGAGCCTCCTTCACTGCAGGCAGCTTCTTTACCACTGACCTACCTGGGAAGCTCATGTACAGGTAGTGATCGTGTCTTATAGAGGTAACTTACTCATTCACTCCCTAGAAAAACAATCTGTCTCTGATGGGGCCATAAGGAACAGGCTTTTCTAATGAGCATAATCAATGCTAGTATTTTTACATTCAAAAATTTTTAAAAATGGTTGACCCCAGTGTAGAATCTCAGAAAATATCTGACACTTGCTTACCTAAAATTTTTGTACTTTTAATATCCATCGATTAGGAATTACATTCTGGCTACTGTCACTGTTGAATATCCATTACTATTATCTGATATGCACTGTTCTCTATTGAGATCAACCAACCACCTGAAAGCAGCTCTATTACATTAAGATTATATTTGAAATAAGCTAAACTTTTTATAAAGATGGCTTTAACACTAGTGAAAGATGAAGGATTTTCAAAGATGAGATTTATACTACATGTTCATAACCACATTCTATAACCACCACTTCCACCCCTTGTTCACTCACAAAGTTGAATTTTCCAACTAAAATTAAAATGTGTGCTTCCATTTAAATAAAAAAGTTATTTGCATATGTGACACAACTCAATTAGTTATTTACTACTGACAGTTTAAAAGAATTCATATCAATCATTTAGTCAACAATATTTCTAAATAATCACTGATTTCTCACTCAATTTAGTTTCCTTCCATTCAGTTCAGTCACTCAGTCGTATCCAACTCTTAATCCTCTTCTATTTTGCCTTCTGTGAATATTTTAGCATGAAAAAATGATTACTGTTAACCTGGAGGACTGAATGATAGCCATCATCTGGGAAGACCATGTAAAACAGATACATCAAAATGAAGGACTAGGTAAGTGGGAATGGTAAGGCAGGTTAGTAGAGTGTAACTAGTAGAGTAAAAAAATAAAAATAAATCAGATACTTAATTTGAACAGAAAATAAAGACACAATTTAATAGTAGTCATGAGAAAGAACTGCTTAGACTTGAATTTAAGGCAGAGAATAGAACACCGAAGAAAAACACTGAAGGGGAGTGACATGCATAGCAAGAGTGTTGAAAGACTAGGTTTATTTATTCTTATCTAAAGACTATGTATTATATGAGGAAATAAGTGAGGTGCTGATGAAATTAGTTTATTAGCAGAGAGTAAATAGTCTAACACACTGACAGCAAAGTGTTAAAAGGAAAGTATGGAGAACTGCAATTTATGCCCATGGGATTTTTCAGGCAAGAATACTGGAGTGGGTTGCCATTTCCTCCTCCAGAGGATCTTTCCAACTCCAGAACTGAACCCCTGTCTCCTGTGTCTCATGTATGGGCAGGTAGATTCTTTACTATTGTACTACCTAGGAAGTCCAATTTATAATATAGTTCCTTGATATTTGAAATTCAGAATTTCCCTTTCATTTGGGCAATAGTAACAAATATGTGGCAGCTATTTGCCCTTGTAAATACTTACAGGACATCAGAATTATCATCAAAATTATCAATCAAAGCATTTCCTACATTTGGTAATTTATATGTGGTTTCCTTGTGTTTTCATTTCCATTATTTTCTTCCACAATTTTGCATTATTTGGGAAGGAAGATGGATCCACTTCTCTTAATTAGATTTGGACTTGAGTAACTATTAGTGAATAATTTTTTTACAACAGTTAACTGATCAACAGATGGCCAATAAGCACATGAAAAGATAGTCATCATAGCTAATTATTTACAGAAATGCAAATCAAAACAACAGTGAGGTGCCAATAAACACCAGTCAGAATGGCCATTATTAAAACGTCTATAAGTAATCATTACTAGAAACAGTGTGGGGAAAAGAAAACTCTCTTACACTGTTGGTACGAATGTAAATCTGAGCAGTCACTATAGAAAATAGCAAGTTCAGTTCAGTCTCTCAGTCGTGTCCGACTCTTTGTGACCCCATGAATGGTAGCATGCCAGGCCTCCCTGTCCATCACCAAATCCCGGAGTCTACCCAAACCCATGTCCATTGAGTCGGTGATGCCATCCATCCATCTCATCCTCTGTCATCCCCTTCTCCTCCTGCCCTCAATCTTTCACAGCATCAGAGTCTTTTTCAAATGAGTCAGCTCTCTGCATCAAGTGGCCAAAGAATTGGAATTTCAGCTTCAACATCAGTCCTTCCAATGAACGCCCAGGACTGATCAGCTTTATGATGGACTGTTCGGGTGTCCTTGCAGTCCAAGGGACTCTCAAGAGTATTCTCCAAGACCACAGTTCAGAAGCATCAATTCTTTGGTGCTCAGCTTTCTTTATAGTCCAACTCTCACATCCATACATGACTACTGGAAAAACCATAGCCTTGACTAGATGGACCTTTGTAGACAAAGTAGTGCCCCTGCTTTTTAAACTACTGTCTAAGTTAGTCATAACTTTCCTTCCAAGGAGTAAGTGTCTTTTAATTTCATGGCTGCAGTCACCATCTGCAGTGATTTTGGAGCAAAAAATAAATAAATAAATAAAGTCAGCCACTGTTTCCCCATCTATTTGCCATGAAGTGATGGGACTGGATGCCATGATCTTAGTTTTCCGAATGTTGCACTTTAAGCCAGCTTTTTCACTCTTCTCTTTCACTTTCATCAAGAGGCTCTTTAGTTCTTCTTCACTTTCTGCCATAAGGCTGGTGTCATCTGCATATCTGAAGTTATTGATATTTCTCCTGGCAATCTTGATTCCTCTTCCTCCAGCCCAGCATTTCTCATGATGTAATCTGAATATAAGTTAAATAAGCAGGGTGACAATATACAGCCTTAACTTGCTCCTTTTCCTATTTGGAACCAGTCTGTTCTTCTATGTCCAGTTCTAACTATTGCTTCCTGACCTGTGTACAAGTTTCTCAAGAGGCCAAGAGAAGGCACTGGTCATAGCAAATACCCTCTTCCAATAACACAAGAAAGATTAAACATGGATATGACCAGATTGTCAACATCGAAATCCAATTGAATACATTCTTTGCAGCAAAAGATGGAGAAACTGTATACAGTCAACAAAAATAAGACTGGGAGCTGACTGTGGCTCAGATGATGAGCTCCTTATTGCCAAATTCAGACGTAAATTGAAGAAAGTGGGAAAAAACCACTAGACCACTCAGGTATGACCTAAATCAAATCCCATATGACTATTTAGTGGAAGTGAGAAATAGATTTTAGGGACTAGATCTGATAGACAGAGTACATGATGAGCTATGGACAGAGTTCATGGCATTGTACAGGAGACAGGAACCAAGACCATCCCCAAGAAAAAGAAATGCAAAAAAATAAAATGGCTGTCTGAGGAGGGCTTACAAATAGCTGTGAAAAGAAGAGATATGAAAAGCAAAGGAGAAAAGGAAAGTATACCTATTTGAATGCAGAATTCCAAAGAACAGCAAGGAGAGATAAGAAAGCCTTCTTCAGGGATCAGTGCAAAGAAACAGAGGAAAACAATAGAATGGGAAAGACTAGATATCTCTTCTAGAAAATTAGAGATACCAAGGGAACATTTCACGCAAAGATGGGCTCAGTAAAGGACAGAAATGGCATGGACATAACAGAAGCAGAAGATAAAAAGAAGAGGTGGCAAGAATACACAGAAGAACCATACAAAAAAGATCTTCATGACCCAGATAATCATGGTGGTGTGATCACTCACACTCACCTAGAGTCAGACATTCTGGAGTGTGAAGTCAAGTGGGCCTTAGGAAGCATCACTGCAGAATAGTTAGTGGAGGTGATGGAGTTCCAGGTGAGCTATTTCAAATCCTGAAAGATGATGCTGTGAAAGTGCTGTACTCAGTATGCCAGCAAATTTGGAAAACTCAGCAGTGGCCAGAACACTGGAAAATGTCAATTTTCATTCCAACCCCAAAGGAAGGCAATGCCAAAGAATGCTCGAACTATTGCACAATTGCACTCTTCTCACACACTAGTAAAGTAATGCTCAAAATTCTCCAAGCCAGGCTTTAGCAATACATGAACTGTGAACTTCCAGATGTTCAAGTTGGTTTTAGAAAAGGCAGAGGAACCAGATATCAAATTGCCAACATCCGCTGGAGCATCGAAAAAGCAAGAGGTTTTCAGAAAAATGTCTATTTCTGCTTTATTGACTATGCCAAAGCCTTTGACTGTGTGGATCACAGTAAACTGTGGAAAATTCTGAAAGAGATGTGAATACCAGACCACCTGTCCTGCCTCTTGAGAAACCTGTATGCAGGTCAGGAGGCAACAGTTAGAACTGGACTGGTTCCAAATAAGAGAAGGAGCACAGCAAGGCTGTATATTGTCACCCTGCTTATTTATCTTATATGCAGAGTACATCATTAGAAATGCTGGGCTGGAAGAAGCCCAAACTGGTATCAAGATCGCCAGGAGAAATATCAATAACCTCAGATACGCAGATGACACCACCAGAAAAACATCTATTTCTGCTTTGTTGACTATGCTAAAGTCCTTGACTGTGTTGAATCACAACAAACTGTGGAAAATTCTTTAAGAGGTGGGAATACCAGACCACCTGACCTGCCTCTTGAGAAAATAGCAAGGAAGTTCCTTAAAAACAAACAAACACACAAACAAAAAAACAAATAAAATTACCATGTGATTAAGCAGTCTGCTCCTGGGCATATAGCCAGAAAAAACTATAACTTGAGAAGATACAAGCACCCCTATACTATTTACAATAGCCAAAACATGTAAACAACCTAAATATCCATTGACAGACCAATGGACAAAGAAGATAGACACAGACACACAGTGGAATGTTAAGTCATAGAAAAGAATGACATAATGCAATTTGCAAAAACATGGCTAAACCTAGATAGTGTCATACTAAATGAAGTAAGTCAGAAAGAAAAGGATAGATACATACTATATCACTTATATGTGGAATCTAAAATATGACACAAATCAACATAACTATGGAACAAAAACAGACTCATAAATATAGAGAATAGGATTGTGGTTGGCAAAGGGGAAAGGAGGACTTGGAAGCTTGGGATTAGCAGAGGTAAACTATTATATATAGAATGTATAAACAATAAGGTTGTACTGTATAGAACAGGGGGAAACATTCAATATCCTATGATAAATCATAATATAAAAGTATTAAAATGACTATATATGCATATATATGTGTATATATACATATATATGAATCAGTTTTCTCTTCAGCCAAAATTAACACACCGTTTTAAATCAACTTCAAAAAAATAAAATTAAAAAAAAAAAGCTGATCTGAGGGATCATTGCTTTGTGCTTCTGTTAACATTACAATATAAATGATTAACCTAGTAGGACTGTGTTCCCTGCTGTGAGAACCTAGATATTTTTCTTAGATGAATTTACAATTCTTGAAATCAAGTTTTCAGGCTTCTTACAGGGAAAACAAGAACTTGTGAAGGTATGTTGTTTGAAATTTACATAATTTCTTATGTGATACATTAGCTACCATATTTCAAAGATTGTTTACAAGAAAAATTAAACCCAGCTATCATAAAGGCTGTGTTATGTGTTTATTTTTATAGAAAAGTCATTAGTCTCAAAAGCTAAATTATAAATTCTATTTCTTAACCTGGGTAATGGTTTCAAGGGGGTTCAATTCAAAATAATGTATTAAGCTATTCATCAATTTTTAGAAAAATTCTGTATACTTGTTATATTATATGGTAATTTAAAATATGTTATAGCATTACTTGCTTATAACATAGTAACATTTAAATACAGAAATTACTTAAACTTTCTCACTGTTAGTAGAGTTTTCAACTTAGATATATAAATACATTCTTAAAATCACTTTATGATCATGGCTAAATGCAGGCAGAAATCATTTTGAAGAACATAAAGTATATAAATATATTCAAAGTATCTTGCTTTTAAAGTATTTTAGTAATATTCTTTTGAAGTATTGCATTTTCCTTATTAAATGAGAAGAATTCACATAAGCATTTGATTGACCATGATCTTTTAAAATAAATAAGAAGGTAGATTTTATATATTAAATAAACAAATACACACAAATAATTAAAGCACATAAGATATCTTAATTCCTGATTTTTATTGAATCCAAGTTATTTTGTTTTGTTTTGTTTTTTATTTTTCATTAATGATTAAATTTATTTATTTATTTTCATTTATTTTTACTAGTTGGAGGCTAATTACTTTACAATATTGTAGTGTTTTTTGCCATACATTGAAATGAATCAGCCATGGATTTACATGTGTTCCCCATCCCGATCCCCCCTCCAACCTCCCTCCCCATCCCATCCCTCTGGGTCTTCGCAGTGCACCAGCCCTGAGCACTTGTCTCATGAATCCAACCTGGGCTGGTGATCTGTTTCACCCTTGATAGTATACTTATTTCAGTGCTGTTCTCTCAGAACATCCCACCCTCGCCTTCTCCCACAGAGTCCAAAAGTCTGTTCTCTACATCTGTGTCTCTTTTTCTGTTTTGCATATAGGGTTACCATTACCACTTTTTTACATTTCATATATATATGTTAGTATACTGTATTGGTCTTTATCGTTCTGGCTTACTTCACTCTGTATGATGGGCTCCAGTTTCATCCATCTCATTAGAACTGATTCACATGTATTCTATTTAATGGCTGAGTAATATTCCACTGTGTATGTGTACCACAGCTTCCTTATCCATTAATCTGGTGATGGACATCTAGGTTGCTTCCATGTCCTGGCTATTATAAACAGTGCTGCGATGAACATTGGGGTGCATGTGTCTCTCTCAGATCTGGTTTCCTTGGTGTGTATGCCCAGAAGTGGGATTGCTGGGTCATACGGCAGTTCTATTTCCAGTTTTTTAAGAAATCTCCACACTGTTTTCCATAGTGGCTGTACTAATTTGCATTCCCACCAACAGTGTAAGAGGGTTCCCTTTTCTCCACACCCTCTCCAGCATTTATTGCTTGTAGACTTTTGGATAGCAGCCATTCTGACTGGCGTGTAATGATACCTCATTTTGGTTTTGATTTGCATTTCTCTGATAATGAGTGATGTTGAGCATCTTTCCATGTGTTTGTTAGCCATCTGTATGTCTTCTTTGCAGAAATGTCTGTTTAGTTCTTTGGTCCATTTTTTGATTGGGTCATTTATTTTTCTGGAATTAAGCTGCAGGAGTTGCTTATATATTTTTGAGATTAATCCTTTGTCTGTTGCTTGTTTGCTATTATTTTCTCCCAATCTGAGGGCTGTCTTTGCACCTTGCTTATAGTTTCCTTTGTTGTGCAAAAGCTTTTAAGGTTAATTAGGTCCCATTTGTTTATTTTTGCTTTTATTTCCAATATTCTGGGAGGTGGGTCATAGAGGATCCTGCTGTGATTTATGTCAGATAATGTTTTGCTTATGTTCTCCTCTAGGAGTTTTATAGTTTCTGGTCTTACATTTAAATCTTTAATCAATTTTGAGTTTATTTTTGTGTATGGTGTTATGAATGTTCTAATTTCATTCTTTTACAAGTGGTTGACCAGTTTTCCCAGCACCACTTGTTAAAGAGGTTGTCTTTTTTCCATTGTATATCCTTGCCTCCCTTGTCGAAGATAAGGTGTCCATAGGTACGTGGATTTATTTTTGGGCTTTTTATTCTGTTCCATTGATCTATATTTCTGTCTTTGTGCCAGTACCATACTGTCTTGATGACTGTGGCTTTGTAGTAGAGCCTGAAGTCTGGCAGGTTGTGAATCCAAGTTTTTTAAAAATATAGACATTTACAAGTTTAAACATTCTCCTTTTTGAACTTCAATTTCTAAAAAAGTGAAGTAAAGGCATTTATTTAAAAAGGAATCAATTTTAAGGATAAATGAGAGGTCATGCTCTGGAGTAGCTATGAATTGTAAGAATAATTTGCAGATGCTGATTATGTAATGAAATACATTTTCAAAATATCACATCAAGTATTGTCAATATACCATCAAGGTTCTTCAATTTTTTTGTTCTTTGTTTTGTGGGTTGATGGTTTAATTAAATAGTGACATTCAAGATATTTCTATTTTGTATTTTGAAACTTTGTGAACATATAGCCTTTCCTCCCTCATTTTTTACCAGAAATTTTCAAGTTTCTCATTCTTCTAAGTTTGTCCTTTATCATAAAATGCTTTTAGAGAAGTTTGGAACACATAACTGAAAAAGTCATGGTTGACTTGCCATCACCATGCATTTTCTCAGTTTGTATAAAGAGTTAACTAAGAAGCTTCTGCTAAGCAAAGAAAATCATCACAAAATGACATGGCAACTCATCAAATGGGAGAAAAGATTTGAGAATCACATATATAAGTGATTAGAATAAAAAATATGTTAACAACACATGCAACTCAATAGCAACAAAGGAATCTTATATATAAAAAAAAACTGGAAAGATGTACTGAATAGATGGTTTTTCAAAGAAGACACACAGATGGCCAACAGGTGCATAAAAACATGCTCAACATCATTAACCATAAGAGAAATGCAAATCAAAGCCACAGCAAGATATCACCTCATACTTGTTAGAATGACTATTATCAAAATGACAAAAAATAGCAAGCCTTGGAAAAGATATAGAGAAAAGGAAACCCTGTATATTTTGGTGTAGCCACTATGGAAAGTAGTATGGAGGTTACTTAAAACATTAAAAATGCAACTACCAAGTTACCCAGCAATTCCACTTCTGCATATTTATCCAAAGAAAACCAAAACACTAAATCAAAAAGATAAATGATCACTGTAGCATTATTTACAATAGACAAGTTATGAAAACAATCTATCTGTCCATCAATGGAGGAATGATAAAGAAGTTGTGATATATGTAAATTATTAGAGAAATGCACATCAAAACCACAATGAGATATCATCTCTCTTCAGTCAGAATGAGCATCATTAAAAAATCTACAAATAATAAATGCTGAAGATAGTGTGGGAGAAAGGGAAACCTCCTACACTGTTGGTAGGAATACAAATTGGGGCAGCCACTACAGAAAACAGTATGGAAGTTCCTTTAAAAAACAAACAAACAAACTAAGCATAGAGCTACTGTCTGATTCTGCAGTCACACTCCTGGGAATATATACAGAGAAAACTATAAATTGGAAATATATGTGAAACCCAATATTCACAGCAGCACTATTTACAATAGCCAAGACACTGAAGCAACCTAAATGTCCATTGACAGATGAATGGATAAAGAAGATATGGTGCGTGTATACAATAGTATACTACTTAACCATAAGGGAATGAAAAAAATCCCATTTGCAGTAATGTAGATGGACCTAGAGATTATCATACTAAGTAAATGAGAGAGAAAAAAAAATATAATATCACTTTATGTAGAACCTTAAAAAATGATACAAATGAATGTATTTACAAAACAGAAATAGACTCACAGATGTAGAAAATTAACATGATTACCAATGGGGATAGCAGTAAGGAGAGATAAATTAGTATTTGGGGGTTAACAGACATACACATTATAGACTAGATGAACAATAAGGACCTACTGTATATCACAGGGAACTATATTCAGTATCTTGTATAACCTATAATGGAAAAGCATCTGGAAAGGAACATGTATATATATATATATATGTGTGTGTGTGTGTGTGTGTGTGTGTGTGTGTGTGTATGTATATATGTGTATATGTATATAAGTATATATGCATATATGCAATGTAAAACTGAATCACTTTGCTGTACATGCATTTGAAAACAATACAACATTGCAATTAAATATGTTTAATTAAAAAGGTTTAAAAATAAATTGTGAATAAAGGAATCGAACATACTTACTTACATGCAATGTAATATTAATCAGCCAATCTTGCCATTTGTGACAACATGGATAGACGTTGATGATATTACACTAAATGAAGCTTTTGCTATTACACAAAAGCAAATGCCTTATGATCTGACATATATGTGAAATCCAGAGAAACAAAAAGCAGAATGAACAAGCTCATAAACACAAAGGACAGGTTGGTGGTTGCCAGAAATGATGGCGATGGTTGAAAGGTGAGCAAAAGATATCAAAAGAAACTTAAAGTTTACAACTTACAGTTAGTCGTGGGAATATTAAGTATGGGATGTTGATGATAGTTAAAAATATTGTATTGCATATTTGAAAGTTGCTAAGAGAGTTTCATTCCAATCTGAAAGAAGGGCAATGCCAAAGAATGTTCAAAGCATCAAACAATTGCACTCATTTCACATGCCAGCAAAATAATGCTCAAAATTCTTCAAGTTAGGCTTCAACAATATATGTGAGAAGAGAACTTCCAGATATTTAAGCTGGATTTAGAAAAGTCAGAGGAATGAGAGATCAAATTGCCAACGTCCATTGGATCACAGAAAAAAACAAGATTATTCCAGAAAAACTTTTACTTCTCCTTCATTGACTACATGAAAGCCTTTGATTGTGTGGATCACAACAAACTGGGAAATTCTTAAAGAGAGAGGAATACCAGACCACCTTATCTGCCTGAGAAACCTGTCATTTGTGTATGTGTATGCAGGTCAACAAGCAACAGTTAGAAGCAGACATGAAATAACAGGCTTGTTCCAGTTTGGGAAAGGAGTACGTCAAAGATATATAGTGTCACCCTGGTTATTTAACTTATATGCAGAGTATATCATGTGAAATGCCAGGCTGGATGAAGCACAAGCTGGAATCAAGATTGCCAGGAAAAATATCAATAACCTCAGATATGCAGATGACACCAGTCTTACAGAAGAAAGGGAAGAGGAACAAAAGAGCCTCTTGATGAAGGTGAAAGAGGAGAGTGAAAAAGCTTGCTTAAAATTCAGCATTCAGAAAACAAAGATCATGGCATCTTTTCCCATCACTTCGGGGCAGTAGACAGGGAAACAATAGAAACAATGACAGACTTTATTTATTTGGGCTCCAAAATCACTGCAGATGGTGACTACAGTCATGAAATTAAAAGATGCTTGATCCTTGAAAGAAAAGTTATGACCAACCTAGACAGCATATTAAAAAGCAGAGACATTACTTTGCCAACAAATGTTTGTTTCATCAAAACTATGGTTTTTCCAGTAGTCATGTATAGATGTGAGAGTTAGACTATAAAGAAAGCTGAGTGTCGAGGAATTGATGCTTTTGAACTGTGGTGTTGGAGAAGACTCTTGAGAGTCCCTTGGACTGCAAGGACATCCAACCAGTCCATCCGGAAGGAAGTCAGTCCTGAATATTCATTGGAAGGACTGATGTTGAAGCTGAAACCAATACTTTGGCCACCTGATGCGAAGAACTGATTCATTTGAAAAGACCCTGGTGCTGGGAAATATTGAAGGCAGAAGGAGAAGGGGATGACAGAGGATGAGATGTTTGGATGGCATCAGCGACTCCATGGACATGAGTTTGAGTAAACTCTGGGAGTTGGTAATGGATAGGGAGGCCTGGCGTGCTGCAGTCCATGTGATCTCAAAGAGTCGGACACAACTGAACAACTGAATTGAACTGAACTGAGCCTATACAGCATATTAAAAAAACAGAGACATTACTTTACTGACAAAGTTTGGTATTGTCAAAGCTATGGTTTTTCCAGTAGTCATGGTATGGATGTAAGAGTTGGACCATAAAGAAAGCTGAAGACCAAAGAATTGACGGTTTTGAACCGTGGTGTTGGAGAAGACTCTTGAGAGTTCCTTGGACTGCAAGGATATCAAACCAGTCATTCCTAAAGGAAATCAACCCTGAATATTCATTGGAAGGATTGATGCTGAAACTCCAATACTTCGGCCACCTGATGGGAAGAGCCAACTCATTAGAAAAAAACATGGTGCTAGGAAAGATTGAAGGCAGGTGGAGAAGGGGATGAAAGAGGATGAGATGGTTAGTTAGCATTCAATAGACATGAGTTTGAGCAAGCTCAAGAAGTTGGTGATGGACAGGGAAGCCTGGCATTCTGCAGTCTGTAGGGTCACAAAGAGTTGGACATGACTAAGGGACTGAACAACAAAAGACAGTTCCCATCACAATAAAATAAAATTTCAAAACATAAAAAATGAGTCATTTTCCCTTTAGCATTCCTTTAAAATGGAACATCAGCGCTATTAAAAGTTGGGAACTCATTCTTCTTTATTTACAGAATCAAAAATGCCAAGCAATTGAGTTTCTGCTTGAGAAAAAAAAAAAAAATCTCAAAATGTCCTATACTTTTCTTTCTAACTGCCATGCATATTTTTTCCAAAATCAAAATATGATAAAATAAATGCATATATGGAATTTAAATCATCTGCTACTTTTCAGAATCAGAAATGCAACCCAATGAGCCCATAAACTGTTGCTTTCTCTGGATGTGTTTGACACCACACAACATAAAGTACTGGATTCAGGCAGGCTGAACACATTGTAGGAAATGTTATCTAGAAGGATGGCGTATAAACCTTCAGCACATAACACCAAATATTCTCTAGAATTAAAGTTATTACACCAAATGATTTACACAAGGTTTAATTATGATCAACATTCTTTAGAGAAAAAATTACAAATAAAGAATCAATATATGATGT
Organism: Odocoileus virginianus; assembly: GCF_023699985.2. Lineage (NCBI taxonomy): Eukaryota > Metazoa > Chordata > Mammalia > Artiodactyla > Cervidae > Odocoileus > Odocoileus virginianus. The sequence goes on from NC_069698.1 coordinate 23,818,224, forward strand.
GGAGTCCTTAGTTTCAATATTATTTTTACTTTAAAGCCATCCTAGATAAGTGAATTAACAAACTGAGTAAATCAAGTACAAACGAAGCTATTTTTCACATACTTTCCTCACACTCATGCACAACCACTAACAATAAGTTGTACAATAACATCAGAACTTGTGAACTAGTTGTGAATAAACAAGTGTTTTTCAACTTTGACTAAAAATGCAAGGGTTAATATGATAAAAAGTGACTTCTGAGCTATGATTTATGTATGGCAATAGAATAGTATTTATTAATGATTTATTATTTTATATTATTTATTATTATTTGATTTATTTTTCTCCTCAGCTTCTATAGGCCCAAGAAAGTAAAGTTTCTGTATGTATGCCTCTTAGAAAATGTTGGGGAGTAGGCCTACCTAGAGTTGCTTTCCAAAATTGTATCAGTTCAGTTCAGTTCAGTTGCTCAGTCATGTCCGACACTTTGCGACCCCATGAATCCCAGTACACCAGGCCTCCCTGTCCATCACCAACTCCCGGAGTTTACTCAAACTCATGTCCATCAAGTCAGTGATGCCATCCAGCCATCTCATCCTCTGTCGTCCCCTTCTCCTCCTGCTCCCAATCCCTCCAAGCATCAAGGTCTTTTCCAATGAGTCAACTCTTCGCATGAGGTGGCCAAAGTATTGGAGTTTCAGCTTCAACATCAGTCCTTCCAATGAACACCCAGGACTGATCTCCTTTAGAATGGACTGGTTGGATCTCCTTGCAGTCCAAGGGACTCTCAAGAGTCTGCTCCAGCACCACAGTTCAAAAGCATCAATTTTTCGGTGCTCAGCTTTCTTCACAGTCCAACTCTCACATCCATACATGACCACTGGAAAAACCATAGCCAAAATTGTATACACACTAATAAAAACAGAGTTTAAGGAGAAAGGAGGCTAATGCATTAGAGGAAGATTGAATTAGCATAAAAGACATTTCCCTTAAATTGGAAATCTGTATTTCCCTGCGTTTGGGGTCAGACAAGTAATTCCTGGCACCTACAGGTGGGGACCCTGAGTCCTGCCCTCAGGCAAGGTTATAATGATAGGGCATGAGCTCAGAATCTCCCTACTTTGTATCAAAAATGTTGGATTTAACTATGAAAGATTCTTGTGACTCACACATGGCCCCAAATAAAGAGACACTAGTATTAAAAGAACTCAGGTAATGATGAGAAACCTGTTAACTTAACAAGGCCAAATTCCAGGGCACTTGAAAGAAACCGTGGTACACAGCTTGAGGCTGAATTTCTCAGAATAGTGGTATGAAAGAAGCTCAAAACCAATATTACAATAGACTTAATTGTGAGAAATAAAAACAAAATCTTTCATTCACTCCTAACTTTATAGACTTAGATTCAAACACACATAGAATGGTACTTCAAAAAAAATAATAATAAATAAATATTTGTCAAGCAGATGTATTGGATTATCTAATGCTCCACTAATATTAAAAACACAACTATAGTATGATTAAGCTAGAAAATGTGTAAGAAGTATGTATCAAAGTGTGAGCATTGCTTTTCAGCCTCCTTTTTTCTCTTGCCTTGGTCATACAGGTAGGCAAGATCAGAAAACCTACCTCCACAATCAACCCTGAGACTTCCTCTTCTTAACCTCAAAACCTTACATACAATGAAATGTCACCCTTTGATTATGCTATATTCATATGAAAGTGGACTTGGGGGAAAGAAAGTAAGATTACTAATCAGTCCACCTTAAAATGAGAAGATAATCAGGGTGGGCCAATTCAATAACATAAACTCTGTAAAAACAAAGAGTTTTCTCTGACTGATAACAGGAGAATTCAGAGAGATTTGAAGAGGGAGAACAGAGTACCACTGGCTTGAATTTGGAAAGAGCCATTTTCAAGGACTGAAAAGCAGGGTATGGAAGCTGAGAAAGGAATCCAGATAACAGCCAACAAGGAAACTGGGACCTTTGTCTTACAGCAGCAGAGAACTGTATTACGCCAACAACTGAAACAAAACTGAAAGTGAATTCACAGTCAAAATCTCCAGATAGAGGTCAGTTCAGTTGACACAATTTTAGGTTTTTGAAACCATGGGTAGTAGACTCATTTAGTCAAATATCTCTATGACTTCTGACCTATAGAACAATGAGATAATAAGTTGATGTTGTTTTAGATTGCCAAATCTGTGATAATTTGTTATACACCAATAGAAATCTAACACAAATATTGCCAGATATTTTCAGATATCACCTGTTTTTTCCATTCTGATGAAATTAGCTTCTGAGTGTAGTGCCAGTAAATATGATTTAACCCAATATTAATGAACTACCTAGCTTGCATTTTCAGTGATGTAGCATAATCCTAGTATTGATACACACTAACTTTTTGTTCCATTTATAGTGTGGCTACTTTTTTAAAAAGTTGTTAAAACACTCAATATAAAATTTTGTATATGAATCATTTTTAGGTGTTTGTTTCAGTGTTGTTAAGTATATTCACATTGTTGTGTGACAAATCTCCATAATATTTTCATCATGCAAAACTGAAACTCTATATCCATTAAATGATTCCCCATTTTCCCTCTCTGAGTCCCTGGCAACCCCTATTCTACTTTCTATCTCTGTGACTACTGTTCAGTTCAGTTCAGTCACTCAGTTGTGTCCGACTCTTTTCGACCCCATGAATCGCAGCACACCAGGCCTCCCTGTCCATCACCAACTCCCGGAGTTTACTCAAACTCATGTCCATCGAGTCGGTGATGCCATCCAGCCATCTCATCCTCTGTCATCCTCTTCTCCTCCTGCCCCCAATCCCTCCTATTATCAGGGTCTTCTTTTCCAATGAGTCAACTCTTTGCACTGCAAATGCCCCTAAATACTTCCTATGACTACTCTAAATGGAATCATGCAGTATCTGTCCTATGACTGGTTTACTATACTTAACATGATGCCCTCAAGACTCATCCATGTTATAGCATATGTCAGAGTTTCCTTCCTGCTACTGCTGCTGCTGCTGAGTCGCTTCAGTCATGTCCAACTCTGTGCGACCCCATAGACGGCAGCCAACTAGGCTCCCCCGTCCCTGGGATTCTCCAGGCAAGAACACTGGAGTGAGTTGCCATTTCCTTCTCCAATGCATGAAAGTGAAAGGTGGAAGTGAAGTCGTTCAGTCATGTCCGACTCTTAGCGACCCCTTGGACTGCATCCTACCAGGCTCCTCCATCCATGGGATTTTCCAAGCAAGAATACTGGAGTAAGATGCTATTGCCTTCTCTGTTCCTTCCTAATAAAGGATTAACTATATTCTACTGTATGAACAGGTATATAATACATTTATTTGTTCATCTATTGATGGACATGTGTAGTGCTTTTATGCTTTCACCTCTTGGCTATTGTGAATAATGCTGGCTGTAGATTACATCTGGACTAGTCATTATTATGAGTCATATCTTATCATCGTCATATCTTAATTATTATTTTTTTCCCAAAGAAATATCTACTTTTTCAACTGCAAGAAGTCCTGTTTTCATCTGGGTAGTTTGGGTAAAATTCCAATAATATGCTTAAGTTCTAAATTCAGCAACCTACTAGTAATACAATCACCATTATCAATAATAATTTATCAGTATCTCTTACTGACTGCCTACTTTGTGAAACTTAGGTATAAGTAATGTAAATCAGAGCCATGACTTGAAAGCACTTACATTCTAATAAGAGGACCAGAGAGAAATAAAAAGCAAAAAAGATCAATTATAGCACATAGTACATATTATAATACATACTAGAAATACAATGATGTACAATGATGTATCTTTATTTTATAGTAATTCACTTATATTCATATTTTAATTATCTAAATTTATTCTTTCACACCTTAAATTCATAAATTACAGCTTTACTTATCTAGTTTTACTTATAATTCAAAAATACTGTTATTCATGATACAGAGAAATATTGATTAATTCTCCAAATGAGCAAATAAATATTGCCTTAGATCCAGAATGAGTAATAATTATTTGAATTAGCAAAGTATAATTTGTATGAGTTGCCTATTTATTAAGGCAAAACTATCAGAGAAATCTGAAAGCAGTTTACCTTATACCTCAAACAACTCTAGATAATGTAATCCATTTCCCTTATGAAGGCATTTGTAATAGCTATAAAGTCAAAATTCAAATAATGAGAATCTTGCCCTGTACTTGGCAATTCTTCAAGGCTGTGAGTCAGAATATATTATGTGTCTTTGTTTCTATTACATTAAGCCACTGAAACTGCACATGCACAGTAGTTATGACTGGCTGTACCATATAGGTAGAACAGCTGGTTGCCTGGGGCAGCAAAATATTAGAGGAGTAAAGTGTTTTGTGACTGTTTATTATGTGAGTGATTACTTGCTAGAAGGAGGAGACACTTTTCATATGGCCTGGGGCAGTAAAAATCCTCAAGTTGACATTAGTTCTGTTCCTCTAGTAGGAGACACAAGGCATACAATACATAAATGAACATCGCAACTTGACATTAACTGTTAGTAAGGATGTTAACTTTATGCATCCTGGGTGTGACAAATGGCCCCTGATTAGTTTAATTTTTTAAATTTATCTAAATACCACATGATGAATTCACATGAATATAAAAAGTGTTACTCTAAAATCTGGAACTTCTATGATGTCTTTCACTTTGAAACTCTGCTGTAATATACTATAAAACCCATAGAATAACAAGAATTTTAAATTTGTCCATAAAAACACTGCAAAGGGAATATGCTTGAGATTGATTTTTTTTTTCATTTATTTTTATTAGTTGGAGGCTAATTACTTCACAACATTGCAGTGGGTTTTGTCATACATTAACATGAATCACCCATGGAGTTACATGTATTCCCCATCCTCCCTCTCCATCTCCCTTCCCACCTCCCTCTCCACCCGATTCCTCTGGATCTTCCCAGTGCACCAGGCCCGAACACTTATCTCATGCATCCCACCTCGGCTGGTGATCTGTTTCACTATAGATAATATACATGCTGTTCTCTCGAAACATCCCACCCTCACCTTCTCCCACAGAGTCCAAAAGTCTGTTCTGTACGTCTGTGTCTCTTCTTCTGTTTTGCATATAGGGTTATCATTACCATCTTTCTAAATTCCATGTATATGTGTTAGTATGCTGTAATGTTCTTTATCTTTCTGGCTTACTTCACTCTGTATAATAGGCTCCAGTTTCATCCATCTCATTAGAACTGATTCAAATGAATTCTTTTTAATGGCTGAGTAATATTCCATGGTGTATATGTACCACAGCTTCCTTATCCATTCATCTGCTGATGGGCATCTAGGTTGCTTCCATGTCCTGGCTATTATAAACAGTGCTGTGATGAACATTGGGGTGCACGTGTCTCTTTCAGATCTGGTTTCCTCGGTGTGTATGCCCAGGAGTGGGATTGCTGGGTCATATGGCAGTTCTATTTCCAGTTCTTTAAGAAATCTCCACACTGTTCTCCATAGTGGCTGTACCAGTTTGCATTCCCACCAACAGTGTAAGAGGGTTCCCTTTTCTCCACACCCTCTCCAGCATTGATTGCTTGTAGACTTTTGGATAGCAGCCATCCTGACTGGCGTGTAATGGTACCTCATTGTGGTTTTGATTTGCATTTCTCTGATAATGAGTGATGTTGAGCATCTTTTCATGTGTTTGTTAGCCATCTGTATGTCTTCTTTGGAGAAATGTCTGTTTAGTTCTTTGGCCCATTTTTTGATAGGGTCATTTATTTTTCTGGAATTGAGCTTAAGTAAGGTGAAAAGACAGCCCTCAGATTGGGAGAAAATAATAGCAAATGAAGAAACAGACAATGGATTAATCTCAAAAATATACAAGCAACTCTTGAGATTGATTTTTAAGCATCTTCTATGCAAAAATTAGTTTTCATTTTTGTAATCCCCTGAACAGTGCCCAGATTTGCTTCTTATGTTGAAATATGCTGACTCATGAGTAAACAAAGGAAAAGAAAAAAAAATCACTGTCATCAAAGCCTGCTTCAAAAGGTAGAAATAATGGCATGCGAATGTGTTTTGATTACAACTTTGGAGCTAAAAGATCAGTTTCCTACAAAAACAAGATGATTGGACAAGAAACACTTTCTGAGAATAGCTTACAGTAGGAAAAAGATAACTTTGTCTACAAAGTGAAATGCAAGAGGAATACCTAGTTCAGGCCATGACTCTCTTAACATAGAATGAATTTAAATCTCCAGAGGAAAGGTATTATGTAGGTGTACAGTGTTCACATCAACTGGGAAACTATGGAAAGGATTGAGAAAGTATATTTGAAAAAGGAAATTGCTACTTTAATAAATTTGACTTTTTATCTTATTAAGTATAGATATAATTATCAAAATGCCACTATTATTGTCTAAATAGCAACAACCAAAAAAGTTAGATTTTATTTTGAAAGATGTTTATTGGCATCCACTGAAAAGAAAAGAATAGCCAAAGTGTTACACATGTGATAAGTAGATGAAGTAGGCAGTGAAGTATATAAAGATATATATAATCCTAACTATTTTAGTGAGCACCATCTATGAATCATTTTACCTATCTTGCAGGGTGTGTAATTAATAAGGACAAATTATAACTTGCCTTTAAAATATGCATTTTGAAAATGCAAATTGATAAAAAAGACTGCCAATAGTTCATATAAATAGGTCAACAAAAACTGAAGGAACACCACTGAAAAATTCCTACCATGGCAGAGACTGGCCTGACTGTACATTCTATTTTAGATGAGTACCATGATGATGTTGATAGACAATCAATTCTGTCAGTCATCATGGAAGTGATTGCTGATGGATTTTATTGTCCTGGACTCAGGGACATCATCTTGAAAAAAACTTCTCTCCAGACTGAAATTCTTGACATGCAATCAAAGTTGTAGGAGCACTGAAGACTACTGAAAGAACTGTCACTAAAGAACAATTGCTACAGAATGATCTATAGGATCAGGTCAGGGATTTGTGAAATGTTTACATGAGATGAAATGTCAGGGATCTTTAAATATTTATGTGCAGCTGAGAAATTTTATTTCTCATAAAAGTACCATTTATCATAAAATTACCCTTTATATTTGTGTTAAGATAAAAATTAAAATTCTGAATTTTGTTTGTCAATATTTATCATTTAAATGAAACACTATCATAATTGATTCAAAGTTCAGCAATGCTGTGGCATACTAATTATTTGCTAATAAATATTCTAGACATTTGAAAGCAAAATAAGTTTGGCATAATTTATACATTTTACATTGGCTAATATTAGAGAAATTATATATTAACACACATACATGTAGCCCCTTCATGGATCATTGCCTTGTCATGGTGAAGGGGCTTGTGTAGCTCAATGATGCTATGAAACACGCTGTGTAGAACCACCCAAGATGGATGGGTCACAGGGGAGAGTTCTGACAAAACGTGATCCACTGGAAGAGGGAATGGCAAACCACTCCAGTATACTTGCCACGAGAACTTCATGAACTGTATAAAAGGATAAAAATATATGACACCAAAGGATGAGTCTCCCTGGGTGAAAAATGTCCAAATTGCTATTGGAGAAGAGAGGAGGACAACTATTAATAGCCCCAGAAAGAATGAAGTGGCTGGAACAAAGCAGAAATGATGCTCAGTTGTGAATGTCTCTGGTGATGAAAGCAAAATTAGATGCTGCAAAGGACAGTATTACATAGGGACCTGGAATGTTAGGTCCATGAATCAAGGTAAATTGGACGTGGTCAAGCAGGAAATGGTAAGAATAAACATCAACATCCTAGGAATCAGTGAACTAAAATAGATGGGAATGGGCTAATTTAATTCAGATGACCATTATATCTACCACTGTGGGCAAGAATCCCATAGAAGAAATGGAGTAGCCCTCAGCCTCAAGAAAAGAGTTTGAAATGCAGTACTTCGCTGCAACCTCAAAAATGACACAATGATCTCTGTTCATTTCCAAGGCAAGCCATTCAACATCAGAGTAATTCAAGCATATGCCCATACCACTGAAGCTGAAGATCTAGAAGCCCTCTTAGAACTAATATCAGAAAAAGCTGTTTTATTCATCATTGGAGATTAGAATGCTAAAATAGGAAGTCAAGAGATACCTGGAATAACAGGTAAGGTTGGCCTCGAAGTACAAAATGAAGTAGGGCAAAGGCTAACTTAATTCTGCCAAGAGAATGCCTTGGTCACAGCAAACATCCTTTTTCAACAACATAAGAGATAACTTTACTCATGGACATCACCAAATGGTCAATACCAAAATCAAATAGACTACATTTTTTGTAGCTGAAGATGGAGAAAATGTGTACAGACAGCAAAAGCAAGATCTGGAGGTGACAGTGGCACAAATCACCAGTTTCTTATAACAAAATTCAGGGTTAAACTAAACAGAGTAGAAAAAGGCACTAGGCCAGCCAGGTATGATTTAAATCAGGTCTCCTATGAATATGCTGTGGAGGTGACAAATAGATTCAAGGGATTAGATCTATTAAGTGGTGTGCCTGAAGAACTGTGGATGGAGGTCTGTAATATTGTACAGGTAGCAGTGAACAAAACCATCCCAAAGAAAAAGAAAATCAAAAAGGCAAAGTGGTTATCTGAGGAGGCTTTGCAGATAGCTGAGGAAAGAAGAGAAGTGAAAAACATGGGATAAAGAGAAGAGTTCCAAAGAATAGCAAGGAGAGAAAAGAAGGCCTTCTTCAATAAACAGTGCATAAACATAGAGGAAAATAATAGAAGGGGAAAGACTAGAGATCTCCTTAGGAAAATAGGAAATATTTTGCCTAAAGATGGGTACAATAAAGGACAGAAATGGTAGATATCTAATAGATGCTGAAAACATCAAGAAGTGATGGAAAGAATACATGGAAGAACTGTACAAAAAGGATTTTAATGAATCTAATAACAAGATGGTGTGGTAAGTCACCCAGAGCCAGACGTTCTGGAGTGTGAACTCAAGTGGGCCTTAGGAAGCACTGCTATGAATAAAGCTAGTGGATGCAATGAAATTCTACTAGAGCTATTCAAAACCCTGAAGGATGGTGTTATTAAAGTGTTACACTCAATATGTCGGCAAATCTGGAAGAACCAGCAGTGGCCAAAGGACTGCAAAAGGGCGATCTTCATCTCAATTCCCGAGAAGGGTCATACTAAAAAATGTTCTAACCATCGGACAATTGCACTCATGCTTAATATCTTGCATGCTAAGCTTCAGCATTACATGAACCAAAAGCTTCCAGACATCCCCTGGGTTTAGAAAAAGCACGGGAACCAGAGATCACATTGCCAACATCCTTTGGATCATAGAAAAAGCAAGAGAATTCTAGAAAAACATTTATTTCTGCTTCACTGACTACTCTAAAGCCTTTGCTGTGTAAATCATGACAAACTGTGGAAAATTCTTCAAGAGGTGGGAATATCAGACCACCTTACCTGCCTCCTAAGAAACCTGTAGGTGGGTCTAGAAACAACAGTTAGAACCCTGTATGGAACAGCTGATTGGTTCAGGATTGAGACAGGAGTATGACAGGGCTGTCTGTTGTCACTATGTTTATTTAATCTACACACGGAAATTCATCAAAAAATCATTTGAATGCTGAGCCACTTCCACAAAACAACTTCTGAACATCAGCAGAGGACACCAGACAGCCAGAACGAGGCAGCCCATTCTCTTTGAAATGAGGTAGGACAAAGTAAAAAAAGACAGAAGAGTTAGTGGGGGAGATCTGTCCGGGGGAGGGAGTAGTGAAGGAGGAGTTTTCACACAGTAGGAAACCCTCTCACAGATGGATATATGGGGGGGTTTGGAATCTCAGAAGGCAACTTAACTGGGAAAACAACAACAACAACAAAATCACAGAATACAGACCTAACCGCAACTGTGGAAAAGAGAACTTTCCCACGAACGGCTCCTACAACCTAACTTAAAGCATGGATGGCTCACAGAACAAAGGATTGAGCGAATGCCAAAGGAGAGTTGGCCTGCTGCTACCGGCTCTCACCGCCCAGAGTCAGAGAGGTAGACTTGTGACAGCCGGAGCTGTTACTGCAATCTCAGCCCCAGAGATGGCATTTTCCACTGAACTGAGTAGGCTCCCAGCTGCTAACCATGTTTTCCTGAGATCCTGGATGGTTGACATCTGCCAGGAGGGTCGCAGCCTGAGATCAGCTCTCCAGAGGAGACATGCAGCACACCTGAGACAGTGCTCTCATGGCACACCCGGGAAACCAAGCAGCCAGGCCCAGGGAGGTGATTATGATGCACAGCCACCTGGAACAATGTGCTTGCCAAGCACCTGGTTGCCTAAGGTACTCAGACCTGGGAAGGGCACAAAGTGGAGGCCCAACCCACAGAGACTGAGCCAGAACTGTGCCTGAGTGTCTCCTGTGGAGGTACCTGTCATCAGTGGCCTACTGCAGGGGCTTGGGGGCAGCAGACCTGGGTATAGCGTAAGCCCTCTTGGAGGAGGTCACCATTAACCCCGCTGCAGAACCACCAGAACTTACACAGGACTGGGGAAACAGACTCTTGGAGGGCACAAACAGAACCTTGTCTGCACCAGGACCCAGGAGAAAGGAGCAGTGACCCCGCAAGAAACTGATCCAGACATGCCCATGAGTGTCCAGAGACTCCAGCGGAGGCATGGGTCAGTGGTGGCCTGCTTCATGAGGCCATTCTGTTTGACCCTATGGACTGTAGCCTGCCAGGCTTGTCTTTACATGGGATTCTGCAAGCAAAGTACCGGAGTGGTTTGCCATGCCCTCCTCCAGGGGATCTTTCCAACTCAGAGATATAACTTGTGTCTCTTACATCTCCTGCATTGGCAAGTAGATTTTTTACCACTAGCATAGGAAGACTTATTTCATGAAAATGTTTCCAGAAGTATTGTGTTGAAGTTCAGCCTAGAGTATATTAAGGAGTGAATATATCATATCAGAAAATTATTAATAATGGGGGCTACAGAAAGAGCATAGTGATTGCATCCACATTAAGGTAAAGAGGTCCATAGTATCTGGTAATATTAACTGTGTATTTCTGTTACAATCAGAAAGTCAATAATTTTGAAATCCTCATGTAAGAATTGATTAAAACAGGGCATATTAATAGATGCTAAAATAAAATGGGTAAAAGACTGTTGGAAAGATATTCAGAAAGTTTCAAAGTCTACTATATAGATTATTATACTCTTCACAAAGTGAAAAAATACATCTTTATACTATTGGAGAGTTGGTAGTTATCATTTAATCAAATGATCAAACTTAGAATTGCCAGTATTAGAGCATCCCGGCATTATATCTGTCCTGAGTAACATGAAACTTGCAACATCATCTATAAAGTATCCTTGCCAAAACTAAGTTAAGAGACATAATGAGGAAAATTTAAGAAAGTGAAATATTCTACATGAAAATTGGCCTAGATTCTTACAGAGTAAGTGAAGTAAAATGTTTAAAAGATGGGACTGTTGTAGATTAAATCTAACACATACAAAAAAAAATAAATAAAAGCAACTGTGGAGAATAAACCCTCAAAAATATAACTCTTGAATCTTGACCAAATCCTGAATTAGGGGAAATAGACACTACACAGATTTTAGGGGAAAACAGTTACTGAAGTTTAAATATAAAATGGATATTACATGATATTATATAATTATTTTAAATTTTTCTATGTGTGAAAATGGAATGGTAGGTAAGTATGCTTGTTCTTGGCGGGTGTGTGCTAAACTATCTATGATTTCTGTAACTCATTTTCAAGTAATTTAGAAAAACAAAAAGGAAAAACAAACATGGCAAATATTAACAATTGTTAAATCTATTAGTGTTTGTTTACTATTTCAAAATTTTAATTACCTATATTTTTTTAACAAGATGAATCATAAAAATGATGATATCTAGAATCCCTAAAATTAGTACACCATAGGGTGGAAGAGGTCACTTAAGAGTGATCAGGACCAACTCTGCAAAGATTTTACTTTTTTGACATTTAAGATTGAAGGGAAGGATGAGTATTCACAAAAAAGAAAAGAAAAGAAGAAAGACTTAAGGAGAAGCAGACAGTGGGGCATGCGATGGCACACAGACCAAAAGAAGAAAATATCAAATACTATTGAGAGGATAAGAGGCAAGAGAACAGTAAAAGGTAAATAATTTTAGGATTTTTGTATATTCTACTAGAATATTTGTTAAATATGTTGATTATAATTGTCAGCTTAGTTATGAGAACTTTCTGATTTACTAAGTTTAGTCTAAAACCAAAAAAGCTATGTGTTTTGTGAAATTGCAGGTAATGTTTCCATTCAGAGAAATTTAAGAGACCATTTTTTTTTTAAAGATGGTGATATTCAAAGTAGGTTCCCTGGACCAACAACAGCAGTATCAAATGAAAACTTTTAGAAGTGTACATATGATCCCATGCTACACAGCCAGAACAATCTGTGCTCATAGAAGCCAGACATGGATACTAAACTTTAAGAACTGTTAGTCAAAGATTTTTCATGGAAAATTTCTTAAAATAGTGGAATTTGAATTAAAACTTACATAGAGATAAAAATTACTTAAGTAAGCAGCACAAGAAAAGAATACATGTTTGCAAAAATAGGCCAGAATATAGATGTTGAGTCAGAAATCTCACTGATTAGATCAGTCCCATTCAAGTCAGTAAAATTTAATATTTTCTTTCTCTGAAGCTCTAAAGAATTTGTAGTTCACATCACATTCCTTGCAATGTAGTCTATATTATATCTGCCTGCATTATTTTTATTCCCACTGTCAACCTCCCCCCCCACACACACACACACACACACATAGATACACAAGACCTCAGCTACACACATATTCTTTACGAAGTCTGTGGTAGGTTCCTGCCTTTTCCTAAAGCAGCACCTGGGATCAATGATTACAATTCATGTGGGTGGTGGTTTAGCCACTAAGTCCTGTTCAACTCTTGTGATGCCACAGACTGCAATCATCCAGGCTCCCCCATCCATGGGATTTCCCAGGCAAGAATACTGGAATGGGTTAACATTTCCTTCTCTAGGGGATCTTTCTGACTCAGAAGTTGAAACTAGGCCTCATGCATTGCATGCAGAGTCTTCACCGACTGAGCTATAGTGGTCCTATAAAACTATGAACTTTTTCATAGAGAGAAAGTATAATGCATAATGGTAATCAATAAGTACTTGGTAAAAGAAGGGATGCCATATAATTTATCAAATAAGTATATGCTGACTGGCATGATAATTTTTTATCAATTCCTCCCACTTTTTGGTCATTTCTGGATAAATTGAGGGCTTTTGATTCAATAGATGTTAAGTAAAAGTAAATTTATTTTGAGTTTATTTATTTTAACTATTTATCAATAATTCCTCAGCCTATTATCTATCAAGGAAGTGTATAGGACTTCCCTGGTTGTCAGTGGTTAGGACTCTGTACCTTCAGGGATCATGGATTTGATCCATGGTTTAGAAATTTAAGATCCTGCATGCGCCATGGTTTGCCCATCCCCCCTCCTGAAAAACTGTAGATGGATAGAAGATTTCAGTTCCTGATACACTGATTAAATTATAGGATTCAACAAAACATAGCATGACATATGAAGACTAAGGAATTTATTTAAGGAAACAAACATCAGTATATAAAAATTTAAGTTGTTAATCATCAAATTTCAAGTCACATATTTGGTTCTCACTGTGGTGATACAGTATAGAGGCAGGAGAACAACTCATACTGAGGCAGTATGGTCAAGGAGAGAGACTGCCAAATATTCACTTTGTAAATGCATTCCTTCTTACCTTTTCTAAGGCAACAATTATCATTAAGACTGATGGTGGTAGTGGGGAGAGACTTTAGAATGGAGGCTGTTAGGGCTAACATTATTTTCTTCCATGCCTTGAAGGGATAAACTAATGACTCAATGACTTCAGAGAGAAAACTAAAACTCTTGAAATAGTAGGATATCTAATATCTGAATATCTAACTGGAATTCATGTAGTTGAATTAATCTACTGAAGCAATTTGTCTAGTTAGGAGAAACTGCATGAAGCACTCAAATTAAACACTTGAGTTACTTATATGGGCTATGCCTGATTTAAAATTGTATGCATTGTGAGGTTTGTTTTTTTTTTTTTACCTTTTTCTCACCTTAATTGACTGAAGTGAAATATTAGACTATTGGAATATTTTCTCTTGATTGGAATCACAGGAATTATTTTCCTTCAATTTTAAGACAAACATATATTTTGATTTTAATATTTTATATTTATTGTCCATTTACTCTCCTTTAAATTAAAACAAAAAATAGATCAAGGGATCAATCCAAGAGGAAGACATAACAATTGTAAATATTTATGCACCCAACATAGGAACACCTCAATACAAAACACAAATGCAACAGACATAAAAGGAGAAATTGACAGTAACACAATAATAGTAGGGGATTTTAACACCCCACTGACACCAATGGACAGATCATCAGAAAATAAAATAAAATAACACAAGCCTTAAATAACACATTAGACCAGATGAATCCCATTGATATCTTCAGGACATTCCATCCAAAGGTAGAAGAACACACTTTCTTCCCAAGTGCACAGGGAACACTCTCCAGGATAGACCACATCATGGGTCACAAATAAAACTTTGGTAAATTTAAGAAAATTGAGATTATATAAAGCATCTTCTCTGACCAAATACTATGAGACTAGATACCAATTACAGGGAAAAAGTGTAAAAAACAAAAGCACATGGAGATTAAACAATACATTTCTAAATAACAAACAGGTTACTGAAAAAAACAAAAGGGAAATTAAAAATTCCTAGAAACAAGTGATAATGAAAACATGACAACTCAAAACCTATGGCATGTGATGAAAGCAGTTGTAAGAGGGAAGTTTATAGCAGTACAATCCTACCTCAAGAAACAAAGAAAACATGGAGTAGACAACCTAACTTTACACCTAAAACAACCAAAAAAAGAACAACAAAAACCCCCAAAGTTAGCATAAGGAAAGAAATAATAAAGAGTAGAGCAGAAATAAATGAAAAATAAATAAAAGAAACAATAGTAAAGATCAATAAAACTAAAAGCTGGTTGTTTGACAAGATAAACAAAATTGACAGACCTTTAGCCAGACTCATCAAGAAAAAAAGAGAGAAGAATCAAATCAACAAAATTAGAAATGTAAAAGGAGAGTTTTGTCTGCAACAGACAATAGACAATGCAGAATTTGTCTGCAACAGACAGCATAGAAATACAAAGGATTAAAAAAAAAAAAGGAAAGAAATACAAAGGATTATAAGAAAATATTATGAGAAACCATATGGCAATAAAATGTACAACATGAAAGAAATAGATTCTTAGAAAACTTCAATCCTCCAAGACTGAACCAAGAAGAAATAGAGATTATGAACAATCTAATTTCAAGCTAATTTTTTTTTCTAATAAAAACTGTGATCAAAAATCTTCCAAAAATATTAGAAAAAATATAAATTTCAAGCTAGCAATCTTTTGTAAATTTTATATTGTACTATATTTCTTCCAGTATAAGATGCTTATAAAAATAATACTTTAGTGTTATTGAACATAGGGCACAGAGGGAGGAATCCTCAATGCTTCTTCAAAATTATTGTGAAACATAGGAAGAGGTCATTAAGCATTTAGGATATATTGATTTCAAGTATTTAAAAATCAGGCTTACATGTTTAGAAGAGCCTATTTAAATCATCATTATAAAGAGGAAAATTTTGAAAGCCAGCCAAAGGAAAACTGTTAATATAAATTTTTTGAATCTGTTATATACTTAAGCATGTAATTCTGACTGCCATTTATAAATAATGTACAATAATTATTAATCTAAAGAATAAATGTATAATTGGAATCATAAAAATTGAAAGCTAAACTGCTTTTTAAAAATGAATTTCAAATTATAATAGATATGTGTGATATTTGTGAAACTTTTATGGGTTTTTCAAATTTAAACTGTAAATAATTTTTTTTCACCTCATCTTGGGCATTTTAGCTTGAACATTAAGAGGCAGAGAAAGGAGAACACATTTTATATTATATCAACTGTTTTATTGCTAAATATCATTTTAGCTAATGGGTAAAAATACTATCCCCTACCACTCTAATACCACCCTAATGGCAGAAAGTGAAGAGGAACTAAAGAGCCTCTTGTTAAGGGTGAAAGAAGAGAGTGAAAAATCTGGCTTAAAACTCAACATCCAAACAACAAAGATCATGGCATCACTGACTTTATGCAAATAGATGGGGAAACAATGGGAATAGTGACAGACTTTATTTTCTTGGGTTCCAAAATCACTGCAGATGGTGACTGCAGCCATGAAATAAAAGATGCTTGCTCATTGGAAGAAATCTATGACAAAACTAGACAGCATATTAAAAAGCAGAGACATCACTTTGCCAACAAAAGTCCATATAGTCAAAGCTATGATGTTTCCAATAGTCATGTATGGATGTGAGTGTTGGACTATAAAGAAGAATGAGCACCAAAGAACTTTTGCTTTTGAATTGTGGTGTTGGAGAAGACTCCTGAGATTTCCTTGGACAGCAAGGAGATCAAACCAGTCAATCCTAAAGGAAATCAACGGTGAATATTCCTCGGAAGGACTGATGCTGAAGCTTCATAATTTGGCCACTTGGCGTGAAGTCCCAACTCATTGGAAAAGACCCTGATGCTGGGAAAGATTGAGGGCAGAGGGAGAAGAAGGCAACAGAGGATAAGACAGTTGGATGGCATCACCAACTCAGTGAACATTAGTTTAAGCAAATTCTGGGAGATAGTGAAGGGTAGGGAGAACTACCATGCTGCAGACAATGGGGTCACAAAGAGATGGAGATGACTTTGTTACTGAATAGCAGCACTATCTCCTTTTAAGACTCTGAAGAAAAAAATAAAGCTCAAAATATGTTGACCTCTTTATATCATACTGTTCCTATTATACATGAAGGACTTTTCACACTGACAGGGAGTTCTTCCTTGATCAAAATCTAGTCAGTCTCCTGAACCCTATTCTGCACGAGAGCTTGTGTTTGGCTAGTGAGTTGTGTTTCAGCAAGAATCCTGCTAATCCAGTTTAGGAAGTATCACCTCACCCTTAATATAAACTCAATCTCCTCATCACCACCTTACCATTTGATCTAATCAAGTTCCTCTTAGTAACTTTCTGAATGACCCCCTCATTCTGCCCATTGGCTACAAGTCCCCACTTGTCCTGGCCATATTCAGAGTTGAGCTCTGTTCTATACTGAAGTTTCTCTCATTGCAATATCTCAAAACCTTTTTTGCTATTTTTAACAAGTACCTGGTACAATTTCTCTTTGACTTCAGCCAATTTAACTTTGAATATGTATTTTTTTTTTTCTTTTAACCCACACAGGTTAAATGCCCTAGAAACGTACAGTTTTATAAAGGGTAAAGTTATTTAGGAATCAAGTTTAAACAAGAAAAACATCCTTCTCTAATCCAGACAGAAGAAATGAAGGAAATTAATCAGTTACTCTCTTTTATTAGTCTCTAAAGACATGGTATAAAAAGTGGAATAACAGGAATAATTTAATAAACTCAAAATGGATTGAAGATCTAAATGTAAGACTAGAAACTATAAAACTCCTAGAGGAGAACATAGGCAAAACACTCTCTGACATAAATCACAGCAAGATCCTCTATGACCCACTCCCCAGAATATTGGAAATAAAAGCAAAAATAAGCAAATGGGGCCTAATGAAATGTAAAAGCTTTTTCACAACAAAGAAAACTATAAGCAAGGTGAAAAACAGCCTTCAGAATGGGAGAAAATAATAGCGAATGAATAGACAAAGGATTAATCTCAAAAATATACAAGCAACTCCTGAAGCTTAATTCCAGAAAAATAAATGACCCAATCAAAAACGCGCCAAAGATCTAAACAGACATTTCTGCAAGGAAGACATACAGATGGCTAACAAACACATGGAAAGATGCTCAACATCACTCATTATCAGAGAAATGCAAATCAAAACCACAATGAGGTACCATTACACGCCAGTCAGGATGGCTGCTATCCAAAAGTCTACAAGCAATAAATGCTGGAGAGGGTGTGGAGAAAAGGGAACCCTCTTACACTGTTGGTGGGAATGCAAACTAGTACAGCCACTATGGAGAACAGTGTGGAGATTTCTTAAAACACTGGAAATAGAACTGCCATATGACCCAGCAATCCCACTCCTGGGCATACACACCAAGGAAACCAGATCTGAAAGAGACACGTGCACCCCAATGTTCATCACAGCACTGTTTATAATAGCCAGGACATGGAAGCAACCTAGATGCCCATCAGCAGACGAATGGATAAGGAAGCTATGCTACATATACACCATGGAATATTACTCAGCCATTAAAAAGAATCCATCTGAATCAGTTCTAATGAGATGGATGAAACTGGAGCCCATCATACAGAGTGAAGTAAGCCAGAAAGATAAAGACCAATACAATATACTAATGCATATATATGGCATTTAAAAAGGTGGTAATGGTAACCCTTTATGCAAAACAGAAAAAGAGACACAGATGTACAGAACAGACTTTTGGACTCTGTGGGAGAAGGCTAGGGTGGGATGTTCTGAGTGAATAGCATTGAAACAAGTATACTATCAAGGGTGAAACAGATCACCAGCCCAGGCTGGATGCGTGAGACAAATGCTGAAAGCTGGTGCACTGGGAAGACCCAGAGGGATGGGATGGGGAGGGAGGTGGGAGGGGGAATCCGGATGGGGAACACATGTAAATCCATGGCTGATTCATGTCAATGTATGGCAAAAACCACTACAATATTGTAAAGTAATTAGCCTCCAATGAATAAAAATAAATGGAAAAAAAAAAAAGAGAAAGAAGAGAAATTTCATTAAGCAGATCAGACAAATTCAGTAACTTAACCTGGTAGAACATTTGCATGGTTCTCTGAGATGACCCCTACGATAGCTTCATGAAATTTTTATCCTGATTCAAGTAAGATTACATGACTATCACTTGCAAAAAAATTTGGTTTAAAAGAAGATATCAATTCACTCTAATAAATATAAGATTTTGGAACAAACAGTCTTTTAAACTTCTAAGACACAATTTTAAAATAAAATAAGTATCTGACATACCATTTTTAAGACAAAATATCTTAACAGTTTTAGAATAAATTCCTTGCCTTTTCCTATTTTTTTTTCTTTGCTGTTTTGACTGCTCATTAATATATTTACTTTTTCTCTCTGTTCAGCTGCTTTGTACTTTCTAATTTTTGCTTCTCTACACACCTGTCTCTCTCCTTCCTTTTGTTAAACAAAACTTCAAACCACAAAAGAAGCTGCTGAAATGCAAATGGTTGAAATGTTCTAGGCAGGTGTTTTTATTTATCCCACTAAATGCATTGAATATCTAAGACTAAAAAAAAAGAAAATGTCACCTTGTATCCTAGATACAGTGATGTTATGTAATGTGTAATGCTACTTGTAATTTGATAGAAAATGACCGGCTATTATGTAGTAAGTCCTTTTGAAATTGTGGTAATTATGAAGTAGAGGACTCTTCACTATTACTTCATTATGTAAGGCATATTTACCACAGTATATTTAAATAATAATTGTCAGACATTTACCTGTGTAGTCATGTTTACCCTCATGAGATAACAGTGATTATTGAAAATGCTTACATCAAAGTTACTATCTAATTTTTATAACTTCTATTTTTTTCAGAAACTTGTGCTGAAAACTCCATATAATGAACATGTGAGAATATGGCTAAAATTTTGAAAATATTTTATTTTGAAATTATGAATCATAATGTCAACATTAATCATAAAAACACCTAAGATCAATGTTCATTTTTAGGCTCTAAGAATTTGGGCAAAGATGACATCTATTATATTTCTTTATCTACGCTTATATTCTCCTTTCTCTCACCTTGTATTAAACCCCTTTGCTGACATTTTATCCACTCTCATAAACATAACAGTCTTCTTAGGCTCAGTTTGGGGCCTTCATTTTTTTTTTTTTCCTTACGTCCCCTCTGGAATGACTTTTGTTCATTTCATTGACCTCAATTACCATGCACATGATCATCATTCCCAAATGTTAATGTATGACTCAGGCTTCTCTTAGCTCCATTACTGTATGTCCTATTACCTTCCTAATATATCTTCTCAGTATTTTTACAGGTACTTCATCTTCATCCACATTCAAAACTAAATGCATTGATAAATCATTTCCCCTGAATACTCTTCCTCTCTGTGCTTCCCAACACAATGTAAGCTGACTGCTGGGTGCATAGTAGACAGATACTCAGTAAAAACCTATAGACTGAATGAATTATTTCATTGGACCTACTTCCTATTATCCAAACCCTGACTGACTTGAAATCTTCCCATTTTAAAAACGGTCTCATCATTGTTATTAATAGGAAAAAAAAAAAAAGGGAAAAAATAGCTTTTCAGACTCAAGCAGCATATCTGCCATGTAAGAGGCAAGAGTGTTAGAAATTGTGTGTATGTTTTTCTACAAGAAGCAAACTCCTATGACATTTATTATTTGAAATGGTAAAGACCATTCCATACTCTTTTACACACATTACTGCTTATGTATCTGAGTCTGCTGGTCTCAGCGTAAAAATTTGGGGCATGGAATATATTAGAAAACATAGATGAGGAATGGTTTCCTATCCCATCCTAGTTAGAAGTAGACTGGAATCAGATAAATCTTTCTTTGATTTTTGACTTCACATAACTAGTTTTATTATCTTGAACTATGCTTCTGAACATTACATTCCCTATGTCAGAAACCTCCTACCTCATAGCTTAATTGGAAGTACTATAAGGTTTCAATAAGTAATTTCATAAGTGTGAATATAACATGACAAAAACACATGGTCAATGAAAGAATACTCGCATTCCAAATATATTAACAACCACAACAAAATTTTAGGACTGAGAGTCTCTAAGGCTAACAGTCTTTGGTTATTAAAATTGGTTTCAAATTTTCTATTGACTTTACACTTTGCAGAGGTGTTTATGGAAATTATGAATGTAAGATACCACACTCAACAGAACATTTTGTATTAATAAAAAATACAAAGTAAATTGAACTTGAAGAATTATAAAACACTTAAAAATCAAAATGGTATACTTAATGGAAAAACTGAATGTTTGGGTTTTCGGTGATTAGGTGACAAGATTTAGTGAGATTCACTCAACATGCCTTTTCTAGTCTGTTCTTGGTCTAGAGAATTTCACACAGACCAGTTGTGAAGCATATAAAGCATTTATGCGGACTGCTCAGATAATCTGACACCAATGTTACTGTACCCCTGTTATAATGTTTAAGAAAATAAAAAACAGACCGCAATAGAATCAGTTACACAAATGTTTTATATAGATACAGACACACACACACACACACACACATATATATATATACATACACACACACACACCCACACACATATACACACACACACACACACACACACACACACACACACACACACATCATATATACATCACCAGCTCTACGGACATGAGTTTGAGCAAGCTCCGGGAATTGGTGATGGACAGGAAAGCCTGCAGTGCTGTAGTCCATGGGGTAGAGTCAGACATGACTGAGCAACTGAACTGAACTGAATATGTATATATATATATATATATATATATATATATATTTAAAAGATACTGTCACATTTTTATGAGCTTTTTAAAATTTTTTTTTCATTTATTTTTATTAGTTGGAGGCTAATTACTTTACAATCTTGTAGTGGTTTTTGTCATACATTGACATGTATTTTTAAGTTGTTTTTTATTATTTTTTATTTTAATTATTCTCTCTTTTTCAATAACTTGCTACTTTTATTACATTTTCCCATGTAAGGTATTAACAAAGCAAATTACATTTTAAAATTCTCACTATGAGAAACATTATCCAGGAGGACAGAGTGAGAGGTTTTGCTTTTTAAACAAAACCCTGTGGGCAGTCTCAGGCATGTAACCAATTACTTATTCACTTGCCATATATCTTTTGTTATATGAATATTTTTCACAGTGTGAGCATCTTTAAGACTCACAAAGATGCTTTTGGCAGATCATCAAATATCTGTTCCATTTTTTTAAAAAAAGGATAGCTACTTGTAATAGGGGCACTGTAATGTCGATCACTGTGTAGTACAAAAGGGGATAGGTGGATACCTATAGCAATTATTTCTGCTTTAAGTATAATAAACTTTAGGATAATTTGGAGAGAGCTTATGCAGAGTACATTTGAGTTTCCTCATTTTAGTCATGTGCTCCGTAAACTGAGCAGAAAGCAATCTCAAGTGGCAAGGCCCGAAAAGAATCTACTTAACTACTGGAGGAAAAAGTTTTGAAATCAATGGAAGAGAAAAAAGGCATAATGATATCTATATCCTCAATTAATATGAGTGACATATTTTCATTTTGTTTGTGCTCAAATCTAATAGTCTAAAAACTGTACTTCACTATCCAGACTCTGTCAAAATTGTCTTTAGGTGAATATTAATGCACTTTTTTATTCTCCTTTTACAGAGTCTCTCTCTCAACACACACTCTCTCTCACACACACAACATTGGAAAGACTGATAAAAATCCTGCCTGGTTTAGTGGCTACCGTAGAGATAAATCTTTACAAATATGACTATTCATGAAGTCTTTAGATTCTCCTGCATAGATTGGGCCCTACTTCTCATACTCCCCTCTGGTCATTTGTCATAGTAGACTTAGCACTTTAAAAAAATAATAATGGAGTCACGGGAGCATTTCCCAATAGCCTAATAGAACCATATTCTCTCCTTTTCCCTTCTTTTAGCAAATAATTTAGACTTAATACCCATTTCTTGGGTTTTGCCCGTATATGATCCTTTCTAAAATATGCAAATAATCCTTTCTCCAAAAGCAGGTTGTCTGATTATGCTGTATTGCCAAGGGCAAAATAACAAGAAAGACTAACTAGTTGAAGGGATTTTTAATTAATTCTGTAACTTTTACTCAGGTTGAAATTATTCAGTTTTCTCACATTACTGAGAAAGCTTAACTCACTTTTCATGAGGAACCAATTCAGAAAAGAACTTTCTGAGCTTAACTTTGCAATTAAAATGTGAAGTTTCTCATTTGTGTGCAACTCTTTGCAATCCCATGGACTTTAGCTTACCAGGCTCCTCCATCCATTGAATTTTCCAGGGAAGAGTACTGGAGTGGGTTGCCATTTCCTTCTCCAGGGGATCTTCCTGACCCAGGGATCAAACCTGGGTCTCCCACATTGTAGGCAGATGCTTTACCCTCCAAGCCACCAAAGCTTGTGGTAAATACCTTTCCTTGGTTCTGATGCCAGGCCATGGTCTCCTGTAAAGTTATCAAACATGGAGTGGAGACTTAACAAATCTCAAAATGCTTTTAAAAATCTGTTTGTTTTTAAATCAGCTTGCATTGTGGTAAGTAAAAATATATATATATATATATACATACACTATTTAACACTTTTTAAGTGTACGGTTCATGGCATTAAGCACATTCATATTGTTGTGCAACCATAACCACGATCTACCTTGGGAACTTTTTTCATCTTCCTCTACCAAAACTTTGTATCCATTAAAAAATAAATTCCCTATGACTCCCTCATGCTAGACCCTGGCCTGGCAATCACCATTGTCTGCCTTCATGAATTTGGCTACTCCAGTTCATTCACATAAGTAGAGTCATACAGTATTTGTCCTTTCAAGACTGTCTTTTTACAGTTAACAAAATGCCTCAAGTTTCATGTTGTAGCATTGTTAAAATATCTTTTCTTTTTAAAGCTGAATAAATTTCTATTGTAATTATATACAGTTTTATACATTGGTTTAGACATTCATCTGTCAATAGATATGCTACTGTATTTCAAACTCAAATTTCAGGATTGTTAATTTGAAATTTTGCAAAATGTATATATAGCATTCCTGTCTTCTGCATTCACTGTGTCCAAACTGTTTTAAATTTGAAGTATTTCTAATTTTTAAAGTATAAAATGTTTATATATAATTAAGAATTCAAGTAGATAATTAGAAATTATAGGTCACATTATTTATAAAAAGGACAGTCAGAAATCTTATAGACAAATCAAGATTCTCAAATCAAGGGCAGCAAATAATATGCATTCAATGAACACCTAGTTCTTTTTTTTATTAGGTAAATTAAACTGAGTTGTCCCTCTTCGTAGGGATGTTTATATTGCAGCAGAATCTATACACTATATTCGGGGGTATAAAAATTTTTAATAGATGTGTGCTTGCTCAGTCACTTCAGTCCTTCCCAACCCTTTGCAACCCTATGGACTGAAGTCAACCAGGCTTCTCTGTTCACTGTATTCTCCAGGCAAGAATACTGGAGTGCGTTGCGATTCTCTCCTCCGGGGGATCTTCCTGACCCAGGGACTGAACCCTCATCCCTCTGCCTAATGAAATATCAGTCAAGCTAGAGGGACAGAGTGGGGGCAGGGTGGATTTAATCCAATTTGATATTTTCAGACCAAGTCAATAATTTAGATAAACAATCTCTTTAGAGAGTATTTAATTTTAAATCATCTGCTTTGCATTTGTCTCCATGCCTCCCTCTCTCTTCCATATGTTGGCAGGATATAAGATAGCTGAATCAATTCTAATGGCAGCAGGGGAGAGAGGCTTTGAATATACCTCTGACCATAACAAGGCTGAGCGCCAGAGAATTGATAGTTTTGAACTGGCGTGTTAGAGAAGACTCTTGAGAGTCCCTAGGACTACCAGGAGATCAAAGCAGTCAATCCTAAAGGAAGTCAGTCCTGAATATTCAGTAGAAGAACTGATGCTAAAGCTGAAGCCCCAATACTTTGGCCACCTGATGTGAAGAGCCAACTTACTGGAAAAGCCCCTGTGCTAGGAAGGATTGGGGGCAGGAGGAGAAGGGGGCAATAGTGGATGAGATGGTTGGTGACATCACTGACTCAATGCATAGAAGTTTGAGTATACTCTGGGACTTCCCTGGTGGCTTAGACTGTAAGGCGTCTGCCTACAATGTGGTTTGATCCCTGGGTCGGGAAGATCTTCTGGAGAAGGAAATGGCAGCCCACTCCATTACTCTTGCCTGGAAAATCCCATGGACAGAGGAGTGTGGTAGGCTATAGTCCATGGGGTCGCAAAGAGTCAGGCACGACTGAGCGACTTCACTATCACTATACTCTGGGAGACGGTGAAGGACAGGGGAGCCTGACATGCAACAGTCCTTGGGGTTGAAAAGAGTCCGATACGACCGAGTGACTGAACAGCAACTGATATTCTTCTGGGTTTTGCAGCAAGACTCTCCCTGTCCATATAATTTATAGATGTGTTGGTTAGTGAAGTCTGCAAATAATTGTTATGATCTATTCTCCTATATCAGGCAAAGATGGAAAGTTCACCATATAGATTTCCAACACAAAACCACTGGTTAGACTGACCTCCTTTACTGAGGTGCCCTACCAACATTTAGCTAGTTTATCAACCTCCTACAGGATCACAGAGTAAATTTTCAATACCTTCCTTATCCCATTCCTTGGATCTATTCATACCGTATTGCTGATTTTTCTCTGCAGTTTCTCTAGAGACCCAAAGTTAGGCAAAGAAAGTTAGGCAAAGATTCTGTGACCTTGTTATTCCTTTCAAACCTATATACTAGTCTTTGGACTGCAAAAGGGAGATTAGGATACACACTGCTATCTGTTAGACAAGATTTTTGGCTCCTCTATCCCACCATCTCCTGCTTGAAAGAAAGGTGAGGAGGAATTTTATGAAGGTGGTCAAAAGATACAAACTTTCAGTTATAATACAAACAATTTCTAGGGATACAATACACCAAATGATTCATATAATTAATTCTGTTGTATGTTATACATGAAAATCATTGAGAATAAATACTAAGAGTACTTATTACAAGGAATTTTTTTTTCTTTTCTATGTGAGAGGATGGATGTTCATTAAAATTATTGTGGTAATCTTTTGATAATATATGTAAGTCAAAGTTTATGTTCTATACCTTAAATTATACAGGGCTATATGTCAGTGGTATCTCAATAAAATTGGAAGAAAAAATAAACTTCAACTACAATTTTAAATAAATCCCATCAATATTAGTGGACTATTCAAATTAAGCATAAAGCTCAATATACATCAGTCCAAGAAGTAACATGGAAATAAATCTGCATAGTGTAATTTTTATAGCAGACATTTATCAACCTAATTAAAATATAATATTGAAATTTTTTTATAGTTAACGTTTTATTTATTTATTTTTCCATTTATTTTTATTAGTTGGAGGCTAATTAGTTTACAATATTGTAGTGGTTTTTGCTATACATTGACATGAATCAGCCATGGATTTACATGTGTTCCTCTTCCTGATTCCCCCTCCCGCCTCCCTCTCCATCCCATCCTTCTGGGTCTTCCCAGTGCACCAGCCCTGAGCACTTGTCTCAGGCCTCCAACCTGGACTGGTGATCTAATATTGAAATTTTAAAAGAAAACAACCACAGTTTATATTCAAGCCATTTTCTGACTTTGGGTGAACTAGTCAATTACAGGAATAAAATAAATCAATTATACTAATATATATATTTTTATGAATGAAAATAAAGAATCATTTTTACAGATTGTTTTTGATTACTAAAAAATAAACACCTCCTCCACTGAAAATAAATAAAATGACACATAGCAAATTGTGATCATTTCTGATGCCCAAAATATTACTGACAACCCTCTATTCAACCCAAGGATTGATATTTGGATGGTTCCAACACTCTTCATAAAATAAAAACCACTTTTAGCCAATTAGGCTTTAGTATGAATGAGCTTTCAGTTCTCAAAAGTAAGCATGTACATTCAGCAATGGGAAATGATAAACCATTGGCATACTTTTAAAATATTGGTTGATTTAAGCTGATTAGTGATTAAAAATAGTAATGTTTGCTCAAAATAATTTTGATCAAATAAAATCTAAGTTGTGGTCTACACCAAGTTGGTTTTGCTTCACTTTTCAAAAGTGCCATATTTAAAATATAAATGTATATGACAGTATACAGTAAGTGTATATATTTATAATGTATACATTTATACAGTGCATCAATGTATATAAGATGATCTTGTGATCATCTTGCATTTTTTTCAAGTCATATAACTATAATTATTTTCTATTTGCTGGCATTTCTACTTAATAGTCCTGAGATAATAAACACATAAAGCAATATAGCATTACTAAGTGAATTTTAATTTTAGCATTTTTGTTTTGCTTTTGTTCAATACTTCATACTTAGGACATATTACAAGTGTTTTTTGCAACAGGTCTTCTGATTCATTTGTTAAAATTAATTTGACATATATGCTATGCAGTAAACCCAGAGGCAGCTACAATGAACTTTTGACATGTATCTCCTCAAAGTGTAAAACGTGTTGTTGATATGATGACAAAGTGTTCCTATTATCCTAGATAATCAATACCAATGGAGAGAAATCATTTGCATCAGACATTAAAACACATCCCCACACACAAGCACACCAGAAACCTTTCCTTATAGATTTGTTCTCAGCAAGGAGATTATCAGTATTCAAATTAGTGTGGTAGCACTTTTTCACTTTTCAGAAGAAAATATGCAAAAATCTAAAAGACTGTGAAATGTATTTTGTTTAGATGTGTACATGTGTGGCTAATAGTATTATATTTCATTGGAAATAGGTGCAGATTGAATGATATATGTAGTAACTCAAAATATAAAATTATTATGAGGTACTTTGCTTATTGAAAAATATTACTAGAATCACAAATCTTCTCTAGGTTCCAAATCCATTACACAAATGCTTGAAGTTGCTAACATTTATCTTTCTTTCCTCCCAGTTATCTTTAATCATTAGGGAATACCTGTCTGATGACTGGGTTGATGCTGTTATCAGTATCAGGCAATAGTAAGACATATTGGTGACTATTAGACTCAACAACTATTGATTTGCTGAGCCTGAAAAGTACTGCCATACTTAGCTTCACAAGCTTTATTACAATCTTTTGAACCCAGGGTAATTATGCCTTAGAGAAGAATTTAAATTAGAAAAAGGCAAAGGAAAAAAAAAATTTGTCTTGGGTAACAAGCCATTGGGTAACCCTAACTAAACGGGATATTAAGTATGAGTGAGAAAAGCAAATAGATGTTGATTCTTTTATTTCATTTACAATGATCTTTCTTTAGGGGTAATCTCATGTGGTAAATATTCATTATACTTCCCACAAATTAGTCCAATGATGGAGATTTATAATTCATAAGTCAATTTGTAGACTTTTCAGAAAGAAAAAAAAAATTCCTCTTCAGAAGTGTCCCATTCTTTCAGGTACAGCTTCTACAACAGCCTTCTCAGGCATGCTTTCAGGCTGTGTGTGTGTGTTTAAAATACTTCTTGCCTGTTAGGCTATTAGCTCAAAGAACTCATTGCTCCCCAGTGACACTTCCAGATCATATCCTTTGTTCTCTCTTCAAACACCCTACTTTGGTAATGATTCTATTTTTATTATGCCCATCGTCCTCTTTTATACTGTCAATTATTAACATCTCATTGAGGATATTAGAATACGGTCCCATTTCTCTTTCTCCATCCTTATTGCTGTTTTCCTTGTCAGGGTTTATTCTAGCTTCTGATTTACTATTCAGTACTACAGGATTTCATGATGATCCTCAGCTTTCAGTTTGTACTGAAGATTGAAGCATGTCCAGGAACTTGTGACTGCTTTACTTTGTGATGATCTAGTGAGCAATGATCTTCCTTCTTTTTCTAAGAATACACTAGTATGTTAGAGCATCTCACTGGGGCCTTTCAGTCTGAGGTCAACAACCCTCCCTTTGTAGAAACAGTATATATCTGGATGTCAACACATTAGCAGTTGAGTAGAAGAAATTGAAAGTTTGGCTCTTTTGGCATGCTTTTTAAACATGGTCTTCCAACACCCACAACCTGACCTCTGCTCTGCTAGGCTGTTTCTTCCAATGCCCACACCTGACCTCTGATCTCCCTGGATCTATGTTAATGAAGTTTTCCTGAGGAGAATGGGAAGCTTCAATTTTGTGGCTTCACATACTGAAGGAGGAAACTTGATGTTATCATGATTTTACATTTAAATTTTTACTCAAATTCATTGCTTTAGCCACATGAAACATCCCAAGTTTCCATGATGATTGATGATTTCAGACACTCATGGCTTTCTACAAGGTGAGTCCACACCCTTCTTTCAGCAAGTACTTTATGTTTTAGCTTCTTTGCTCATCCAATCAGTTATAGCCTCTTGGCTTTCCTTACTTGAAATATATCTTGTGATTTAACCACACTCATTTTTGTTCTTATATATTTATAGAAATTTAATTCATACATGATTTATTTAGTGTGATGGGGAGATGAGAATGATAACTGATTTATCTGTCATATTTCTTAAGATCCTGGCCAATAGTTGGCCAATGGTTCAGTAAGCTTTAATTTGAGTAAATAGTTACATACTATCTAGTATATTATGCTCATTGCTAGAGAAGTCAAGAACTGTTTATGGAAATATTGATGTATTGGTAATGCCATTATTAAGGATAATTTCTCCACATTAACTTTTAGGACATTTAATATACAGTTTGATTTTCTTGACTTTTTCAGTCTTTTTATTATTTGCTGAAAATTTCTCCCTCATTCACATGCAGATATTTAAATATCATTTCCCTGCTTCAAAAATAAAATGTCTCTCCATGTAAATAGAGGCATGTTGTAAAATTTAATAAAATATATTTATTTACCTTTTGCACCCACACCATTGTTAGAAATACCAAATAAATTTTAACCCTGAGTGGAAGGACAAAAAGCACCTTAACTTTGGATTAAATTAATGAGTAAATATTATTTCTCACTAAATGCTTATCACTAAAATGCTTCCTATGACTTGTGATTGAAATAATTTTGGATTAATTTCTTACTAAAATCATAATACTTCTTATACTTTAAGACATCCTCTATCACATGAAGCATTATGTCACTCACTTATCAATTCCAGAGCTAAACATGCCCCTTGTAATGAAAATAAATATAAAACTTTATTATCTTGATCATCAGTCTTTTGTTTCACAAAATAGACATTACTTAAAACCCAAACTTATATGTATATTTTACAAAGGGTCATATAAAGTATATTTTACATATCCAATCTCTAAACCACTCTCCTTGGACACATTTCTCATTAAAATTATTTAAATATAAAGTGTATTATATAAAAGATATCAATATCATCTACTTTCAATATTTGCAAACAGGAAAGTAAAAAATTTCAAATCTTACATGTGAATTCTTAAGGATTGTATGACTCTGTGTTTGTTCTCAGATTTCATCAACATTAAGCTTTAGGATCTGTAATTCTGTAACCAGAAACCAACTTTAGCAATGAATCAATTTTGAAATCCACCAGTTCCCTAAATAATTCCAAATGACAAATTCATCAGAAAAAAAAAAGATCAGGATACAGTTTTGTTACAGCCATGGGGAACAAGAGGAAAACAAATTCTCAAGCCCAGAAGAGAGATAAAGCAACATGTTTGCCATGGATTCTTTCAGTTTCCCTTAGGAAACAATAACAACTCTAAGGTACCCCTTTCTTATAGGTTTTTATGGGAAGAAGTACAAATAGAGTATAAATGGGAAAGGCCTGTATAAAGTGACAGAAATTGAACTTATGTTACACTTAGGGCTCTCTCATTCCTCACTTAGGGTACTTCAGGTGGAAAACTGACAGGTAAGAGAAGGTCTCTGTTAGGGTATAAAAATCAAATTTAATGACTGAAAAGAAACAGTATTTGCCTTACTTGAAGCAGAAATTCTTGAACATGAAATATGAAAATTCTAGCTAATGTCTTCATCCTTAATATTCTCAGAGACTGTAAAATGTGAGATAAAGTTATTTCATGCAGTGCCTAGCTTAGTGAAACAAAGAGCTTCCAAGGAAATTTTAAGGACAGTGAAGTATATGTATAATTGATAATCTCCCAGATGTCAGTATAGATAGTAATCTAAAGTTTTAATGATTTTATGATTTTAGAGACTGTAATATAAAGATTGTCAAACATTGGTAATCATTAAAAAAATGGGGCACCTCTCACCTTAGGTTAGGATTATGAAAGACAATCAGGGGGAATATATTTGCTACTGATTTTCCATATAGTTTATCTGCAATGTGTAAAAGCAGGAATGGCAGATACATAGTTGTATGTGCAGGAAGAGAGGAGAAGACAGATATATACCTATTAATCCAAATCTCATGTCTTTAATGAAAAGTATCTCAAGACAATGTAATGAGCCCCCTCAATAGATCAGTTTTCTATTTAGGAGTTCGTATAGTAGAAAAGAGAGGACATTACCATATATATTTATATGACCCAAAACTTCTGAATCCAAACAGTGATTTTTAAAAAACTAGTTAAATTCTTAATATACTTCTTATTTATAACATTTTTATACCTAAGGCAAAATAGCTCCCTCAATTAGTGATGAATTTGTAAGTAAGGAAAATCAGAGAATTAAGAAAATTCTTAAATATGTTAGTGACAGTACCCTCCGCATTTGGTATCTTTACAATGTTGCAAAAGATAGACATTCAAACTTTGCCTTAATATCAAAAATAAGATTGCATTGCCTGATGATAAAGGCGATGTTGTTATGATTAAATTAAACAAATACTTAAACTACTTATAATAAAATCTGAAAATAATATAAATTTATCTCAAAGCATAAGTAAGCATTTATTTCAGGAGATAATCAGGCAATGATTTAAAGTAGAAATGATAAAAGAGCAGTTTCAGAAGTATTATTTAATTCCACAGGCTTATGAATAAAAGAAAATAAATTTAAAATTCTTTATGCCCTCTTTCTTAGCAAACATGTTATAGCTGCAGTTGCAGTGTAGGATTAATTTATATATTTTAAAAGTGTAGCATGACTAGAGAGAAATTCCCACTGGTTCACACAGAATTACCAAATA
The DNA here is from genome assembly GCF_023699985.2 of Odocoileus virginianus. Taxonomy (NCBI): domain Eukaryota; kingdom Metazoa; phylum Chordata; class Mammalia; order Artiodactyla; family Cervidae; genus Odocoileus; species Odocoileus virginianus. The sequence goes on from NC_069698.1 coordinate 23,850,330, forward strand.
ATGCTTCCTTCCAAATATACTTGAATCCTGGAATAAGATAACTACCATATATCAAAAATAGTAAATTACTTGCTTGGATATTATTTAGCTACACTCACATAGCATTCAACATTACATAATAAAAACAAGTCTGTTTATGCATACATGGGTATTTTTCTCAGTTTTACAGATTAGTTATATAACATTTGAATGACAAATCACTCTAAATTATTTTTACTCAGCAATATATAGCTATATGCATCAAAAAATTTGTTTATAAATACATTACTTTTACTCAATTCTTATTGGCTCCTATACCTTTTTTCTCTATCTTCCTGTATATTAATTCAGGACTCTGCAGACCCAGCCCCAGGCAACAGATAGCCAGCCATTTCTATCCTTCATTAAGCTCCCTACTTCTCAGTACTGTTTTCCAAATTTGTTTCAGTATTAGTCAGGTCTCTTCCACTAACTGAAGAATTCTGCCTGTTTCCTCCATGTCTGAGGGTAGTGGACATTCCTTTCATTATTGGGGAGAACAGTGCAGTGGACACAATCACTGGGAAGAGGCCAGAGGGACTTTCAAAAAGCTAGTGGAAGTTTATTTCGCTCGTATTTCAAAATATAGGAAAAATGAGGCTACGATTTGAATTTGGAAAAGCATTTTAACTCCCAGTTCTTTGAAGGCATGAATATATTCTTATTCTTCCTACTGTATTGGTTTGTTCTATGGTAAGGGATATTTGGATTAATATGGTAGAGGATATACAGATTAATAAAAGAAATATTTACTGGAGTGCAAAACTTTCTGCGGTCAGACTTGCCATCAGTAATGATACAATAATTTTTTACACTAGTACAAGTTGTACATTAGCACTTTCTAGATTTGCAGTTTTTCTAACATTTGTACTCAGTATGCTTAGAGGAGAATTTGAAGAAGACTAGTTCTGTGCTGCAAGATGTAACTCTCTCAATTCTCCCAGAATTTATAGTCTGAATAAAGGCTTGGAGCTAATTGTATACATTTTGGGAGCAAGAGGATGATGAAAGGTGAATCCATTAACATCATTTCTAAGGTCTGAAATGTCATTGGGTGAAGAAAATTATTTTACATATAGATTTATATCAGGTGCTTATTATTTTTAATATCCCTGTGTTGCACTAAGGCAAATGCTTCAATATGCTTTTTTAATTCAACACAATTATATGAAAGATTGCATGTGTAATTGCTTGTACTTTATATTTTTATAGAATTTATTGGCAGTGGCATCTATCTAAAATATCTAAGAATAGTTTTATATCATAGTTTGAGTTATTTTCATTATGATTTAATTAAAAGCTTGAGGAAGAGGAGATTTGTTGAACGTCCACCTTGTGCCTGATGCTTGATGTGCATTATCTTACATAATCTTTATAACACAAGGGTATTCTTGAAGCAGCTGGGGAATATTTGTCTTGGTTGAAGTAAGAAGTCAGTGTAATTAATCATAAACTATGACTTTGACCTAGATATTGCCATGTTGATACTTAAGACAGTAACTTAAAGTCATTTAGGTACTGTTGAGAGTAGCCTCTAAATCTAAATGTATTTTTACTTAATGCCATTCTCAGAATTGGTCAGAAAAATATGTATTTAGCATACTCCTACTGTCACTTCCTCTTCTGTTGTTCCTCTTTGGCTGAGTCTTCTTGTGGCCTTTTAAGACTATCTCTAGGTATTTTCCTCATTCAGTACCCTTTAACTCGGCATCTGTTCTAAAGATGTAGAAGGTTTAGTAATCTGTTTTTCCTTAAGTTTTAATAGACTGGTTTACCTGTTTTCAATTGCTTTTTTAGTATAGTTCATATCACAGATAAAACACAGCCTTTTAACTTAACTATAAGGCCTTTTTCAAAATCCTTCAACTTGGTAATGGGCTCTAATTTCAGCTTGACCTCACCAGCCTCAGATATCTGAAAAGACGCTCACTTAGGAACTATTTTATTTCTTCCACTAGTGAATTAAATTATTTTAGACAGCTGTTTTCTGTACTTTTGTCTGGTGATACCCATGCTATTGTGATATTGATGGGGAAGACCAAAAATCAAAGGGGTAGCAAAAGTAGCTTAGCAAAAACACTATTTACTGAAGGATTAAGGAAGTGATGAAGAAATGGGGAAGCATGAAAGGACTAGCAAGAATTGAGAGCTATTATTTACCCTAGGCTGAAGGGGAAAATGGGAAAAAGTGGGGTCATCAGATCCTTGGATAACCGGAACAGAACAAGAAGAGCAACCCAAACGGAGCTTCGGTAGTAGAAGCTGGAAGCCATTATCTGAGTAATGTCCAGGTTCTCTGCCACTGTGAAAGCTCTCCATTGGCTGAAGGAAGCTTGGGATCTGAGGCAGGAGCCCAGGAAACATTGTCTATAAATGTGAGTCTCCTGTGGTACGGATTAGGACAGCAAGCTAAGAATACAGATAGCAGGAGAGGGTAGTGAGTGTAAAATAGTCAATGTAATATTCAAATGTGGCTGTCACACTCAGATCTCACCTCTGACTTTCAGACCTCTATGTTTAACTGTTCACTTGATGCTTCAGAAATCAAATAGGATTCTGTGGTATGTAGAGTTCTAAGGTGGTCCTCAAGTTTCCTGCTCTCTGGTGTATCTAACCTGAATAACCCCCTCCTTTTGACTGTGGAGGGTCCTAGGAATGTGATGTGAGAGTTGCACCATTGATTAGGTTATGATATGTTAGAAAGATGATGCCACTCCTTGAGTTTGTTACGTCACATAAGATTGTTTGGTAGCTAACTAGGGGGATCCTCCTGCTGGTATTGAACAAGTAACAGCCTGGTCACAGAGAGAACCACCTGGCCTGGAATCCTAGGAGCTGAGAATGGCCAGGGGTTGACAGACACCAAGAGCATCACACGAGACCTAGAGTTCGAGGAACTGAATTCCGCCTGAATAAACTTTTAAGAGTATGCTGTCTCTAGATGAGAATTCCAGAATGGCGGACACTATGATTTCAGCCTTGTGAGATCCTGAGCAGAGGATCTGTCAAGTCAAGCCCAAACTTCTGATCTACAGTAACTTTAGGATAATGAGTGCCTCGTGCTTTAACAGGCTAAGTCTGCAGTAATTTGTTACACAGAGCCAAAAAATCTACTAATATGTAAGAGGCTGAAAATAAACTCCTGACTTCCACTTTTAAATAGTACATCAGCTCCTCCCCCAATTTTCCCTAGGTAACTCCATATTTCAACATAGTAAAGTCTGCAAATCCTTATTCAACTTTTTTTTTTATTTGACTCAATATTTCATATTTTACAAAGTTCACCTATAAATTCTGCTGGCTCTATCTTCTAAACATATCTGTAATTCTTTATTCTAAATATGTCTGTAATATCTTACCCTTTGACCATCACTTGGCTTACTCTGGCCTTCATTCCTTACTTGGATTTTTTCAGTAATTTCCAAACTGATCTGGTTGCTTTTGTATGTGCCCACCAAAATCAACTCTCCACAAGTAGTGAGACTAAGACTTATAAAACATAAATTGCAAAACTTTTCTGTTCAAAACCTTACAGAGATTTCCAGTATCACTCAAAAAAAAAAAAAAAAAAGTCTCTATAAATGGTCCATAGACATCAGAACAAATGAAAGTAGGATCTGTGGTCCACAAATTATTCCTGTTCATGCCACTTTCATTACCAAGTTATGGATTATGGATTTTGTAACATTTCTCTTTTTCCCTATGTTATACTTGTTATGCTTGTGGTTATTAAAATTTATTTTTATGTTTACTCCAAAATTTGGGTTGCATTTTAGAGATCTACATTTACTTAATAAATTCATGATCTACAGCCATGAAATTAAAAGATTCTTGCTCCTTGGAAGGAAAGCTATGACAAACCTAGACAGCAAATGAAAAAGCAGAGACAACACTTTGCCAACAAAGGTCCATATAGTCAAAGATATGGTTTTTCCAGGAGTCATGGACAGATGTGAGTTGGACCATAAAGAAGGCTGAGCACTGAAAGAAATTGATGTTTTCAAATTGTGGTGCTGGAGAAGACTCTTGAGAGTTCCTTGGACAGCAAGAAGATCAAGCCAGTCAATCCTAAAGGAAATCAATCCTGAATACTCATTGGAAGGACTGATGCTGAAGCTCCAATATCTGATGTGAAGGGTCAACTCACTGGAAAAGACCCTGATGCTGGGAAAGATTACAGGTAAAAGGAGAAGGGGATGGCAGAGGATGAGATGGTTAGATAGCATCACCGACTCAATGGATATGAATTTGAGCAAACTCTGGGAGACAGTGGAGTACACAGGAGTATGCTATAGGAGTATGCTATAGTCCATAGGGTTGCAGAGTTGGACACAACTTAGCAACTGAACAACAACACTTACTTTAAATTTGTGTTTCTAGTAAATGAGTTTAACTATCGTTTACAAACAGGGATTGGTGTGTGACAAAACATACCTTTAAAAACTCCAATTGAACAACTTCTTAACCACAGAGAGTTTGAGAACCTCTCAGATTTCCTACCACCCCGTTCCTTGCTTGCTAAGCTCCAGGCTCACTGACCCCTGGATTGTTTTCAAACTCCCCAAGTGTATTCCAATCTCTGGTACCCTTACCTGAAATAGTCTTGTCCCATATATTCTTAACGCTTTATCTTTCACCTCACTTAGGGTCTCTACTCAAATGTCACATCATCAAAGAGCTTTTAACAATCACATTTTTGTTTATCATTACCCTTTTGAAATGCAGCAATTCCTCTCCCCTCTATAATCCCTATTTCCCTTGTTTAATTTTGTTTTTCTCACTTAAAGATGTATTTATTAACATTGTATATATGTATTTATGTGTGGTCATTTATATTGTAAGTAAACATGAATGCATTTCTAGGAATATGTGTACATGTATACATGTATATTAGTTATTTTTATTGATGCCATAACAAATGACCACAAACATAGTAGCTTAAAATCAGTTATTTTAATATGTTACTATGTTAAGCCAAGGCTTAGGACATGTATATCTTTTGGTGGCTATTACTCTGTTATAATATGAACATATATAAGCAAAAATATTGTTAATTTTTCACCCAAAATACTATGAGTTTGTTAGAAGTGGAACTTTGTGTAATCAGTACCTGGGACATTTCCTGGCATGTTTTGTTACTATAAAAAAGTAGCTTTATACATATAGACAGTCACTGATTTGATGAAATTATATTTTACATATATTTCCTAGGCATGTGTATGTGCCTGTGTGTATGTGTGAGTGTGTGTGTATGTGTGTATGAACTAAAAGAATGGCAGAACCTTAAAGGTAGCTAAATGCAAACTTACACAATTATTTTGAACTATCAACTCATATTGATTCTAAACATTTGTCCTCAATTCTACATTTCTATTTCATAAACAATAAAAAAGTTTCAGTTGATGATATATGCCTTTTTAAATAGATTTCACCCTATTCAAATGATTAATTTACTTCTAATTTTAAACCATTTATGAAAATAAAAAAGGTTTTTACTGAGGCTAACTAATAAATCTTATCCTTTATGGTAATGTTAAAATTTTTTTTAGCCACATAGTAATTTAAAAGATATAGTTATAAAGTGTCAGTATCAATGTTGTAGAGATCCCTCTTCTTTCTCTGTACTAGTAGTTACTTAATCTTATGGGGGAAAAGTATTAAATTTTAGCTTCTCAAATAATATAATCTGGCCATTCTTTTAGGAATATTGTTAGGTATACATAAGCAATTCAAAAAATCTTGTTTGTTAATAATGCACTAATAATATATTTGTAAATACTTTTTAAGTAGCTTTTAGTTTCATTTTCCTTTAATTTTGCTTCTGAATTAAGGAGAATAAGGTGGTATGATAATAATTACTTGTCAAACTTTCCAAATTTTAGTACATAATACTCAGGCTGTTGCTTTGTGATTAATCAGTAAGAAAATAAACTTTGATTAGTACCAAAAATATTCATAATATATTTTTCTCTACTTCTTCAAATTGTATAATTTAAGCCTCTGCCTTAAGTATTAAAACATTTGTTGGTATTGATATTCATTTAGAAATTCTAATAAAATTCACATGGTACTGGAGCAATTTAATGGAATAAATAATACCTCAAGCTTTATACAGGGAACCCTTAGGCAAAAATTTCCTCTGAACACAAAGGAAAGGAGGAAATCCATTCATTTGTTCAACAAAGGCCAGATACTGTCCTAGTACAGCAGAACAACCATGAATCAAAACAGACAAATAGTTTGTTTTTATGGAGCTTATGTCCAAGTGGGGCAGACATATAAACAAGAAATACGCCTATGTCAAGTGAGGATAAGTGCCGTGAGGAAGAACAAAGGAGGGTTAAGAAATAGAAAGTGATGGCGATGGGAAAATGTCCTTTATATAAAAAAAGAGAAGGTCTATTTTAGAAAGCGAGATGTAAGTAGAGGTCAGAAAGGAGTGAGATGCCCAGGTATGTGAACCAAGAGCTTTCCAGGCAGAGGAAATTTTTTTTTTTAAAGTTTGTGAAATGATAATGAAGATAATTTTCCATCTTTATGTTTTACTTTCAGGAAAAGTATTTCTAGCATAAAAATAAAACTAGAAATATTTGTGGTAAAGTATGATGAATACACAGAGATTATTGCCTGAAGGTAAGTTGCAACAAAAATGAACTGCCTAGGCAAAGATCAGCCTCCATTGAGTAACCGCTAAGGCTTGTCAGAGGAAAGTTAGAGAATTTAGGTATATTCTCATATAATTTTCCAAAGAGGATGGATGTGAACATTAAAGCTGCATTAGCCTCTAACTAATTTCTCAGACCCCTATGGCAACCATTACCCCCAATGCATTGGAATGCACTTCCAACTCTTAATGCAGGACAAAGTTCTCACACATATTCTTTGAAATACTGTCTTTTCCTTGAATTATTTTATCTTTATGCCCACTTCAAGACTAATGATTAGTAGTCCAGTTTCTTTGTTTTACATAACAAGACAAGTTTGTTAAATCAGACTCATTTCTCCTGAGTCAGGTCATGCTACTCAGGACAACACTACCTCTGATTTAACATACATATTAAATTTAAAAACATTCAATTCCTACAGCTTTTCACTTGCCCATTTCTCTTCTAAAGAAAAAATATGAAAATATGCTATATAAATTTCCAGTTTGCTAGCATATTCTTTTTTCCTGTTTGCTGCCTTTTATATAAATAATTTAGAGTTGTATTTGGTCTAGCAGCATTAATTTTCTTTATCCACACCTATGGTCCAATCCATTCAATAAATTGCCTGGAAACCAATACATGCATATTAACATGTAATAAACATATTCAAAGCACTTTGGTGGGCACATACTCTAAAGCATATATTACATAACAGTGCTCCTTGAGAGTCATTCTACTTGTCTCCAAACATTAAAATTAAAATAAAATTTTATGCCTTCCCAATTCTGGAGTTAAAAGAAAAAAATACAGATCACCAAAATCCAGGGTAATGTGTTTTTTTCTGTTACAAGAAATTACAGACAGTCATAGTGTTGATCATAGGATCCTAAACTTCAAGACTACAATTATGAGAGAGTCAGATTTGGGGGCAGGTTCAAGATGGCAGCATAAAAATATCTTCAACTCACTTTGTCCCACAGACACATGCAAGCTATCGCTACGTACAGAATCAGTTCAGTTCAGTTCAGTTGCTCAGTCGTGTCCGACTCTTTGAGACCCCATGAACCACAGCATGCCCAGGCCTCCCTGTCCGTCACCAACTCCCAGAGTCCACCAAAACCCATGTCCATTGAGTTGGTGATGTCATCCAACCATCTCATCCTCTGTCGTCCCCTTCTCCTCCTGCCCTCAATCTTTCCCAGCATCATGGTCTTTTCAAATGAGTGAGCTCTTCCCATCAGGTGGCCAAAATATTGGAGTTTCAGCTTCAACATCAGCCTCTCCAATGATAAGCCAGGACTGATATCCTTTAGGATAGACTGGTTGGATCTCCTTGCAGTCCAAGGGACTCTCAAGAGTCTTCTCCAACTCCACAGTGCAAAAGCATCAATTCTTCAGCTCTCAGCTTTCTTTATAGTCCAACTCTCACATCCATACATGACCACTGGAAAAACCATAACCTTGACTAGAGGGACCTTTGTTGACAAAGTAATGTCTCTGCTTTTTTTTTTTTTTATTAGTTGGAGGCTAATTACATCATTACAGTAGTTTTTGTCATACATTGAAATTAATTAGCCATGGATTTACATGTATTCCCCATCCCAGTCCCCCCTCACACCTCCCTCTCCACCCGATTCCTCTGGGTCTTCCCAGTGCACCAGGCCCGAGCACTTGTCTCATGTACCCAACCTGGGCTGGTGATCTGTTTCACCCTAGATTATATACATGTTTCAATGCTGTTCTTTTAATATGCTGTCTATGTTTGTCATAACTTTCCTTCCAAGGAGTACACGTCTTTTAATTTCATGACTGCAATCACCATCCGCAGTGATTTTGAAGCCCAAAAAAACAGTCAGCCACAGTTTCCCCTGTCTCCCCATCTATTTTCCATGAAGTGATGGGACCTGATGCCATGATCTTGGTTTTCTGAATGTTGAGCTTTAAGTCAATTTGTTCACTCTATTTCACTTTCATCGTACAGAATAATCTCCTTAAAAAAATGCCAAAAACTAGCTAAGTGACAGCTACACATTAAGAGAGCAAGAAAAACCTATAGTGGAATGATTAGGAAAGGCTGAGACATAGTATCATTGCAAAATTTTCCCCCGATTTGATGACCCACAATCTGCAAAGAACTCAAAACTTGGAGCTTCTCCCTAAAAAGCAACAAAGGGCTTGAACCCCATACCTGGTACTCAAACTTTTAAGACCTGCCCCAGAGAGGAACACTCAAAACATCTACCCTTGAAAGCCAATGGGGATCATGTGCACGAGAATCACAAGGCCATAGTGAACCGATTTCCAGTGCTGAAGCAACCATTTGAAAAGTGCCCAGATACTCTGTAAAGGAGGCTAATTTGCTTACCTTAAAGTGCTGGTCTGAGGGGTAGGCATCTAACTTTAACACGCATCTAGAGAACTGTTGAAGCAGAGGCTGGCAGGAGTCTTTATTGTGCTATTTACCTCACTTCAGCAATGGGTCCCATTTTTTTTTTTTTTTTTAATCATAGTCTTTTTTTACCTTCAGGAGCACCATCTTTAAACCTTTCCTCTGCCATGCTTCAGAGAGCCAGTATCCCCCTAGGGGTGCTTTTACATGTGTCTGGTGCCCCATTTTTGTGGCTGTCACCTAGAGGAGACCTCTTGATCACCTGGCTCTAGTGACCAGTGTGGCCTGCTATCCTAGACACTATGGGACTATAACAATTGGAGAGACAATTCTTGTCTGGCTACCAAACCCAACTGCACAGGCAACCAACTCAAACACACTTCCATTGTCCATGCAAAGAAAAAAAAAAAAGGCCTATTGGCTTGTCCTGGACCTTCCACCTGAGGCACAAGATTCGGGTTTGACACAGACCAAGGAGCTTATAGCAGGGTTCTCAGGGAACAGAGACCAGTGGGCATCAACTCTGTGATTTTTATTTTCTTCACTCCAGCTTGTTGCTGTCTGCCAGAATAAAGTTTATTCCCTGCCAGGCAGCTTGATTATTGTAGCTGCTGCCAGGGGATGCCTTTAAATTGCCTGGCTCTAGTGGCCAGTGGGGCATAATCTTATGTGTCCCATAGGACTGTTACCAACAGAGAAAGTGTTCTTAACTATCACCACCAGAGAATCAGCAACAGGTAACAGTCCAAAGAGGCCAGTCTTTCTGTGTAAGAGGCCCATTAGCTTGTCTACATGGTTGCAGCCTTAGGCATAAGCTTCTAATAAAACACTTATCTAAGGGCTGACTCTAATCTGTTTCAGACACCTCAGAAGATGGTTCTATCTTTTCAGGCTTCCTATACTGCACTTAAGAATGCCAATATCACTAGGAAGGAAGCATTGACATGTGTCTGGTATCTGGTTTTTATTCATGGTGCTCTGATCTTATAATGGCTGCCTCCCAGGTAAGACCCTTTGACCACTTAGTTCTGGTGGTCAGTTGGACTTGTGATCTTGGGTCCCCTGGGACTGTAGCAAATGGAGAGACAGTTCTTAGCTGCTACCTACCCAGGACATAGCGCAGACAGCAGGCTGAAACACATCCCCAGTCTTTCTATGAAAGAGGCCTATTTGCTTGTCCTGGAATTTCAGGCTGAGGAGCATGCTTTTGGTCTGGCACACATGTAGACAGGAGACTACTAAAATGCTCTCTGGGGATGAAGCAGGTAGACACCATCTTTGAACTCTCCATCTGCCTCTCTTTAGCTCACCAGTATGTCCTGGGAAGAAGTCTGTGCTCTTGTCTTATAATCTGACTTTTATGACTGACATGCAGGGGACACTTCTAGGTCACCCTGATTTAATGGTCAGAGGGACTTATGCTTATATTCACACAGGACTTCATATATTTGCATTATTTCAAACTGCTGCCTAGAGAACCAGCTTCCCATCAGCTTCAGTCTATATGTTGGTTGAGATCTTCCTCTTTGGGGCACTGACAGGATGAGCATACCCTCAAGTATGGGGAGCCACTAAAGATAAAACATATTACTTGGAAAATCTCAAAGGTTTGAAAGACAACCAAGAGCTTGGGCAGGGTTGAATTGTAAGGTTTATCTCCGACACAAGGCCACTTCCTCAAGACTGAGAGAGGTGAATCTTCTATCTTATGCAAGCAAATACACAGAGAAAGTCAAGGAAAAATGAAGAAGCAAAAGTGTATGTTCCAAACCAAAGAACAAGATAAAACTTCAGAAACAGTCCTTAATGAAATGGAGATAGGTGATTTAACTGATAAAGATATTTAAAAAGTTCACAAAGAGCTCACCCAACTTGGGAGAAGAATGGGTGAACACAGTGAGAACATTATAAGGAGGGATCAAATATAAGAAAGTACCAAAGAGAAGTTGCAGAACTAACAGACACAATATCTGAACTGAAAAATACACTAGAGAGCTCAACAATAAACAAGATGAAGCGGAAGAAAAGATCACTGAATATGATCAATGAATCACATTCATGTTAGTGATTCATATCAATGAATCACTGAAATAATCAAGTGAATATAGTTTAAGAGTCTCATGAGACAATATCAAGTAGACAAACATTAATGTTACAGATGTCTTAGAAGAAAAAGAGAAATAGAAAGGAACAGTAAAGTATTTGAATAAATTAATGGCTGAAAACTTTGCTAATCCAGGAAAGGAAACATACCCATACCCATGAAATCTTGAATGCACCAAATAAGAGGAATTCAAAGAGACTCACATCAATACATAGTATAATTAAAATGTAAAAATTTGCAAACAAGGAGAGAATCTTAAATGCAGCAATAAATAAAACAATTTCCTATGTTCAAGAGAACCCATATAAGATTATCAGAAGAGTTTTCAGCAGAAACACAGCAAGACAGAAGGAAGTGGCATGATACAATCAGAGTACTTAAAGAAAAAACTCCCAATAAGAATATTCTAGACCCTACAAAGTTGTCATTCAGAACTGAAAGACAGAACTTTCCAAACAATCAAAAGCTAAAGGAGTACATCACTACTAGACTGGCCTTACAAGAAATGTTAAAGGGGTTTGTTTAAGCTGAAATGATAGGACAGTTTAATTAATTTAAAAAAAAAAAACATGAAAATATAAATCTTACGGGTAGAGCTAAATATGTAGTAAAATTCAGAATAATCTGGATGGTAAAGGAGGTAATACTCACTGAAAAAGCTAGTGTGAAGACTGAAGGACAAAATTAGAAAATATAACTGCAACTGTATGCCACTTTATAAAGGGATATATAAAGTGAAAAGATCTAAATTGTGACATCAGGAACACAAAATATTGGGGCTCACAAAATGTCGAGCTGTAGAATGTGGTCAAACTTAAACAATAATCAATAAAAACAGATTTTTTAATGCAACCTGTTATATGTAAGCTTCATGGTAACCACAAAGTAAAACCATTAGATACACAAAATATGGAGAGAAAGATATCAAAACACAGCAGTACAGAAAACCATCAAATTAGGAGAGAAGAGAAGAAGAAAAGAAACTAGAAGATTACAAAATGTTCAGAAAATAATTGACAAAATAGAAATATGTACATACCTATAAATAATTCCTTTAAATGTTAACAGACTAAAGTCTTCAATCAAAAGACACTATGGCTTACTGGGGAAAAAAGAAGATCCAGTTATATACTGCCTACAAGAGACTCATTTCATATGCAAGGATACCCATAGACTGAAAGTTAAATACTGGTAAAAAAAATAGTTGAAGCAAATAGGCACCAAAATAAAGATAGGTGGTTATACTTAAATCAGATAAAATAGACTTTAAAACAAAGATTTTAATGAGATGAAGAAGATCATTACATAATAATAAAGAAGGTCAGTCCAATAAGAGTTTAAAATATTTGTAAGTATTAATGCTCCAAACATAATAGCAACTATATATATAAAAGAAATATTAACAGACCTAAAGGGAAAAAATACACAACAGTAAACTAATAGGAGACCTTTTAACAGCCTGCTTTCATCAATGGATAGATGATCCCAACATAAAATCAATAAGTAAACATTGGCCTTATTAACACATTCAATCAGACAGATTTAACAGATAACACACAGGACATTCTATTGCAAATCCACAGAATGCACGTTCTTCTCAAGTGCATATGGAACTTTCTCTGGGCCATATAGTGCTTTAGGCCACAAAACAACTCTTAATATATTTACAGGGTTGAAAAATAAACAAATGTTTCTTTCTAATCACAACAATATAAAACAAATAAGTTACAAGAAGAAAGCTAGAAAATTCACAAATATGTGAAAATTAAACAGCATGCTACTGAACTAATAGGTCAAAAAAGAAATCAAGAAAGATAAAAATATGTTAAGACAAATGGAAATACAATATATCAAAACTTATGCTATGCAGCAAAAACAGTTATAAGGGGGATATCAATAGTGATAAAATCCTATTTTAAGAAACAAGAAAAATCTCAGACAACCTAATTTTACAGCTGAAGGAACTAGATAAGGTAGAACAAAGTCCTAAATTAGTAGAAGAAAGAAAACAACAAAGATCAGAGCAGAAATAAATGAAACAGACTTTAAAACAAAACAACTGAAAAGATCAATAAAACTAAGATATGAAAGATAATGAAAGACTATGATGACAAAATTATACACCAACAGATTAGACAGTCTATAAGAATCTGAGAAATTTCTAGTCATATGCAATCTATCAAGAATGAATTATGAAGAAATAGAAAATCTGAATAGATAAATTACTAGCAAGGGGTTTGAATCATCAAAGTCTAGAACCAGGTGACTTCACTGTGACTTCTACGAAACATTTAAAGAACACCAGTTCTATTCAAACTCTTCAAAAAACTGAAGAGAGAAAAATATCTTCCAAATCCATTTTATGAGGCCAGCATTACTCTGACTTCAAAACCAGACAATAATGCCACAAGAAAACTACAGGCCAATAACCCTGATAAAGATAGACAAAAATTCCTCAAAACAATATTAGCAAACTAAATTCAATGGTACATTGAAAAGATCATAGGAGAAGAACAAAAAGAAACAAGAGGGACTGCATTAATTTAAAAGCTTTTGCATAGCAGAGAAAACTATTAAATTAAAAGGCAGCTTACCAAATGGGAGAAAATACTTGCAAATCATGTATCTGATAAGGAATTAATATCTAAAATATATGTACAACTCATACAACACAATAGCAAAAAAAAAAAAAACAACACTTTAAAATTAAATTAATAATTAGTAGAGAACCTGAATATGCACATTTCCAAAGAAAACATACAGATGACCAATAAGTATATGAAAAGATGCTAAATATCACCAATCATTATGAAAATGCAAATCAAAATCATGAAATGTCATCTCACACCTGTTAGAATGGCTATTTTCAGTTAGAAAAGAAATTTAAATTTTAATGAGGATGTGGAGTAAAGGAAGCCCTTGTATACCAGTTGTAGCAATGTAAATTGGTGCAACCATTATGCAAAACAGTGTGAATTTTCTCAAAACATTAGAAATAGAGTTGCCACCAATTCTTCTTCTGAGTATTTATCCCAAGACAATGAAAACACTAACTCAAAAAGTTACATGCATATTCACAGTGGCACTATTTTGTAATAGTGAAGCTATGGAAGCAAACTAAGTGTCCATCAATGGATGAATAGATAGAGAAATTGTGGTATACACAGTGAAACATTAATCAGTCTTAAAAAAGAAGAAAATCACAACATCGATAGACTTTGAGGGCATTGTTTTTTGTTTGTTTTAGTTGCTAAGTCATGTCTGACTCTTTTACAACTGCCTGGACTGTAGTCTGGCAGGCTTCTCTATCCACAAGGTTTCTTGGCAAGATTGAGGGCATTAGGCTGGGTAAACTAAGCCAGACAGAAAAAAAATGAATACTGAATGATCTCACTTATACTTGAAATCTAAAAACAAATAAACACAAACGCAAACACAACTCATAGATTCAGAGAAAAGACTGATAGTTGCCAGAGACAGGGGGAGTCAGCAAATTGGTAAAAGAGGTTAAAAGTACAAACTTCCAGCTATAATATAATCATGATGTTGTAATACACAGCATTGTGAATATACTTAATAATACCATATGTGTATATTTTGAAAGTTGCTAGGCAAGTCTTAAAAATTTTCATTACAAGAAAAATATTTTGTAACTATACATGTTGATGATTTTAAATAGATATACTGTAGTGATCACTTCAGAATATAGACAAATATCAAATAACTATGTTGTACACCTGGAATTAATATGATATGATACTTCAATAAAATATTAATATGGTTAGATGGAAACTCTAAAGGTTATTATGTGTAACAGAGGGCAGATTGTAGAAAATAAAATGTCCTCAAATACTCATTTATCATTAATCTACACTCTTTGCCATAGAAGTTTACAATAACTCTTGTTAGACTCAGACTATATTTCCCCAAAATTGACTTTCATATTGGTCATATGATTTTGTTTGGTAGATGGGTGGTAAGTGGACTTCACTAATGGATCAGTTCAGTTCAGATCAGTTCAGTCACTTAATCGGCCCAACTCTTTGCAAGCCCATGAACTGCAACACTCCAGGCCTGCCTGTCCATCACCAACTCCCGGAGTTTACTCAAACCCATATCCATTGAGTCGGTGATGCCATCCAACCATCTCATCCTCTGTCGACCACTTCTTCTCATGCCTTCAATCTTTCCCAGCATCAGGTTCTTTTCCAATGAGTCAGTTCTTTACATCAGGTGGCCAAATTACTGGAGTTTCAGCTTCAGAATCAGTACTACCATAGAATATTCGGAACTGATTTCCTTTAGGATGGACTGATTGGATCTCCTTTCAGTCCTAGGGACGCTCAAGAGTTTTCTACAACACCACAGTTCAAAAGTATCAAATCTTCAGTGCTCAACTTTCTTAATAGTCCAACTCTCACATGCATACATGACTACTGGAAAAACCATAGCTTTGACTAGACAAATTTTGTTGGCAAAAGAATGTCTCTGCTTTTAAATAAGCTGTCTAGGTTAGTGATAACTTTTCTTCCAAGGAGCAAGCATCTTTTTAATTTCATGACTGCAATCACCATCTGCAATGAGTTTGGAGCCCCCCAAAATTAAGTCTGCCACTGTTTCCACTGTTTCCCCATCTATTTGCCATGAAGTGATGGGACCGGATGCCTTGATCTTAGTTTTTTGAATGTTGAGCTTTAAGCCAATTTCTCCACTCTCCTCTTTCACTTTCATCCAGAGGCTCTTTAGTTCTTCACGCTTTTTTCCCATAAAGGTGCTGTCATCTGCATATCTGTGGTTATTGATATTTTTCCCGGCAAGCTTAATTCCAGCTTATGCTTCACCTAATCCACTATTTCACATGATGTACTCTGCATACAAGTTAAATAAGCAGGGTGACAATATACAGTCTTGACATACTCCTTTTCCTATTTGAAACCAATCTGTTGTTCCAGTTCTAATTGTTCCTTCTTGACCTACATACAGATATCTCAGGAGCCAAGTCAGGTGGTCTGGTATTCCCATCTCTTTAAGAGTTTTCCACAGTTTGTTGTGATCCACACAAAGGCTTTGGCATAGCTGATAAAGCAGAAGCAGATGTATTTCTAGAACTCTCTTGCTTTTTCTATGACCCAACAGATGTTGGTAATTTGATCCCTGGTTCCTCTACCTTTTCTAAATCCAGCTTGAACATCTGGAAGTTCATGGTTCATGTACTATTGAAGCCTCACTTGGAGAATTTTGAACATTATTTTGCTAGTGTGTGAGATGAGTGCAATTGTGTGGCAGTTTCAGCAATCTTTTGCATTGCTTTTCTTTGGGATTGGAATGAAAACTGAGCATTTCTAGTCCTATGATCACTGCTGAGTTTTCCAATTTTATTGGCATATTGAGTGCAGCACTTTCACAGCATCATCTTTTAGGATTTGAAAGAGCTCAACTGGAATCCCATCATCTCCACTAGCTTTTTTCATAAGGATGGTTCCAGAGTCCCACTTGACTTCCCATTCCAGGATGTCTTGCTCTACGTAAGTGATCACACCATTGTGATTATCTGGGTTGTGAAGATCTTTTTTTGTATAGTTCTTCTGTGTATTCTTCCCACCTCTTCTTAATATCTTCTCCTTCTGGTAGGCCCATAGCATTTCTTTCATTATTGTGCCCGTCTTTGCATGAAATGTTCCCTTGGTATCTCTAATTTTCTTGAAGAGATCTTTATTCTTTCCCAATCTATTTTTTCTTCTATTTCTTTGCATTGATCACTGAGGAAGGCTTTATTGTCTCTCCTTGCTATTCTTTGGATCTCTGCATTCAAATGGGTGCATCTTTCCTTTTCTCCTTTGCCTCTCACTTCTCTCCTTTTCATATCTGTTTTAAGGGCTCCTCAGACAACCATTTTGCCTTTTTGCATTTCTTTTTCTTGCAGATGGTCTTGATCCCTGTCTCCTATATAATGTCATGAACTTCCATCCATAGTTCTTCAGGCACTCTGTGTATCAGATCTAATCCCTTGAATCTATTTGTCACTTCCTCTGTGTAGTCATAAGGGATTTGATTTAGGTCATACCTGAATTGTCTAGTAGTTTTCCCTACTTTTTTTTTCAATTTCAGCCTGAATTTAGCAATAAGGTGTTCATGAGCTGAGCCACAGTCAGGCCCCAGTCTTGTTTTTGCTAACCATATAGAGCTTCTCCATCTTTGACTGCAAAGAATATAATCAATCTGATTTTGGTATTGACATCTGGTGATGTCCCTTTGTAGAGTCTTCTCTTGTGTTGTTGGAAGTGGGTGTTTGCTATTACCAGTGCATCCTCTTGCAAAACTCTTGTTAAACTTTGCCCTGATTCATTCTGTACTCCAAGGCCAAATTTGCCTATTACTCCAGGTATTTCTTGACTTCCTACTATTGCACTCCAGTCTTCTGTAATGAAAAGGACATCTCTTTAGGGTGTTAGTCCTAGAAGGTCTTGTAAATCTTCATAGAATCATTCAACTTCAGCTTCTTCAGTATTATCGGACGGGGCATAGACTTGGATTACTGTGATGTTGAATGGTTTTTCCTTGGAAACAAATAGAGATCATCCTGTCATTTTTGAGAGTGCATCCAAGCACTGCATTTTGTACTGTTTTGTTAACTATGATGGCTACTTCATTTCTTCTAAGGGATTCTTGCCCACGGTAGTATATCTATGGTCACCTGAGTTAAATTCACGCTTTCAAGTCCATTTTAGTTCACTGATTCCTAAAATGTTGATGTTCACTCTTGCCAGTTCTTGTTTGACCACTTCCTATTTGCCTTGATTCATGGAGCTAACATTACAGGTTTCGATGCAGTATTGCTCTTAGCAGCATCAGACTTTTCTTCTATCACCAATCACAGGTACAACTGGGTGTTGTTTTTTTTTTTTTTTTTAATTTTTATTAGTTAGAGGCTAATTACTTTACATCATTACAGTAGTTTTTGTTATACATTGATATGAATTAGCCATGGATTTACTGGGTGTTGTTTTTGCTTTGGCTCCCTCTATTCATTCTTTCTGGAGTCTTTCTCCACTGTTCTTTTGTAGCATATTGGGCACCTATCCACCTGGATTTATCATCTTTCTGTGTACTATCTTTTAGTGTTTTCATACTGTCTATGGGGTTCTCAAGGCAGGAATCCTGAAGTGATTTGCCATTCCCTTCTGCAGTGAACCACTTTTTGTCAGAACTCTCTGCCATGACCCATCCATCTTGGATGGCCCTACCTGGCTTGGCTCATAGTTTCACTGAGTTACACAAGGCT
Source organism: Odocoileus virginianus (assembly GCF_023699985.2). Lineage (NCBI taxonomy): Eukaryota > Metazoa > Chordata > Mammalia > Artiodactyla > Cervidae > Odocoileus > Odocoileus virginianus. The sequence goes on from NC_069698.1 coordinate 23,868,770, forward strand.
GTGGTCCATGTAATCAGATTGGCTACTTTTCTGTGATTATGGTTTTCAGTCTGTCTGCCCTCTGATGGAGAAGGATAAGAGGCTTATGGAAGCTTCCTGATGAGAGAGAATGACTGAGGAGGAAGCTGGGTCTTTTTCTGAAGGGCGGGGCCATGCTCACTAAATCTTTAATCCAATTTTCTGTTGAAGAAGGGGCTGTGTTCCTTCCCTGTTATTTGAGCTGAGACCTAACTATGGTGGAGGTAATGAAGATAACTGTGACCTCCTTCAAAATGTCTCATGCATGAACTGCTATATACAGTGTTCCCAACCCTGCAGCAGGCCACCACCAACCCACGCTTCTGCAGTAGACTCTTGGACACTCATGGGCAAGTTTGGGTCATTCATTTGTGGGTTCATTGCTCCTTTTTCCTGGGTCCTCATGCACACAAGTATCTGTTTGTGGCCTCCAAGAGTCCATTTTCCCAGTCCTGTATAAGTTCTGGTAGCACTATCGTGGGTTAATGGAGACCTCCTCTAAGAGAGCTTATGTCATACCCCTGTCTACTGCACCCAGAGCCCCTTTCCCCACAGCAGTCCACTGCTGACCCATACCTCCTCAGTTCAGTTCAGTTCAATTCAGTCACTCAGTCGTGTCCAACTCCGCAATCCCATGAATCACAGCACGCCAGGCCTCCCTGTACATCACCAACTCCCAGAGTTTACTCAAACTCATGCCCATTGAGTCGGTGATGCCATCCAACCATCTCATCCTCTGTTGTCACCTTCTTCTCCTGCCCTCAATCCTTCACAGCATTAGGGTCTTTTTAAATGAGTCAGCTCTCTGCATCAAGTGGCCAAAGTATTGGAGTTTCAGCTTCAACATCAGTCCTTCCAATGAGCACCCAGGACTGATCTCCTTTAGGATGGACTGGTTGGATCTCCTTGCAGTCCAAGGGGCTCTCAAGAGTCCTCTCCAACACCATAGTTCAAAAGCATCGATTTTTTTGGTGCTCAGCTTTCTTGATAGTCCAACTCTCACATCCAAACATGACCACTGGAAAAACCATAGCCTTGACTAGACGGACCTCTGTTGACAAAGTAATGTCTCTGCTTTTGAATATGCTGTCTAGGTTGGTCATAACTGTCCTTCCAAGGAGTAAGCATCTTTTAATTTCATGGCTGAAATTTAAAAAATCACCACCTGCAGTGATTTTGGAATCCAGAAAAATAAAGTCTGCCACTGTTTCCACTGTTTCCCCATCTATTTGCCGTGAAGTGATGGGACCAGATGCCATGATCTTAGTTTTCTGAATGTTGAGCTTTAAGCCAACTTTTCACTCTCCTCTTTCACTTTCATCAAGAGGCTCTTTAGTTCTTCACTTTCTGCCATAAGGGTGGTGTCATGTGCATATCTGAGGTTATTGATATTTCTCCCGGCAATCTTGACTCCAGTTTGTGCTTCCTCCAGCCCCCCATTTCTCATGATGTACTCTGCATATAAGTTAAATAAGCAGGGTGACAATACACAGCCTTGACATACTCCTTTTCCTATTTGGAACCAGTCTGTTGTTTCCTGTCCAGTTCTAACTGTTGCTTCCTGACCTGCATACAGGTTTCTCAAGAGGCAGGTCAGGTGGTCTGGTATTCCCATCTCTTTCAGAATTTACCACAGTTTATTGTGATCCACATAGTCAAAGTGTTTGGCATAGTCAATAAATCAGAAATAAATGTTTTTCTGGAATGCTTTTGTTTTTTTTTTTTTGTGGACAAGGAAATGTAAATCCACTCCAGTATTCTTGCCTAGAGAATTCCATGGACAGTGGAGCCTGGTGGGCTGCTGTCCATGGGATCCCACAGAGCTGGACACGACTGAAGCGACTTAGTATGCATGCATGCATTGGAGAGGGAAATGGCAACCCACTCCAGTATTCTTGCCTGGAGAAACCCAGGGATGGAGGAGCCTGGTGGGCTGCTGTCTATGGGGTCCCACAGAGTCAGACATGAGCATCAGCAAGAGCAGCAGCATCTTGCTCTTTCAATGATCTAGTGGATCTTGGAAATTTGATCTCTGGTTCCTCTGCCTTTTCTAAAACCAGTTGAACATCTTCCTCAGCAGATACCCAAACATAGTTCTGTCTCAGTTCTGTGGGATCTCTGGGTCTTGGTGTGCACAAGGTATGTTTGAGTGCTCTGAGCATCTCTGACACGGATGGGATTTGATTCTAAATGCAATTTCACCCTTCCTACCATCTTGCTGGGGCTTCTCCTTAGCCCTTCGATGTGGGATATCTCCTCAAAATCGCTCCACTGCTGTGCGGCCACAGTTCCAGTGCCTACTATCTTGCTGCGGCTTCTCTGTCCTTGGACGTGGGGTATCTCCTCACAGTTTATAATGGATAGGAACCTTGGAATAAGATTAACTTGAGAGAACTGATTATAAAATGGGACAAATATACTGAAGAACCTTTCCCCCCAACACCCAGACAAGCTACACAATGTAACAGACACACAAATATAAAAAATATGTAATAGATATAACATTTATACATATATCTACATATATACAAAATATTAGGTTGGTGCAAAAATATTTTCAGTTTTTCATTGTTGAACTATGCTGTTTGATATTGGAATACATTCCTAAATGTCGTTATGTTATACATCATTTTAATGCATATTTCCCACTATGTTTTTTTTTTTTTTGCTAATGACTTATTACTTGATGTGTATTTATTTTAGGTTTATTTTAGATTATATAAATTATGTTAGACATAAACAAATTTGAGCAATTTTCTTATTCGAGTTAAAAATCGGTCAAAAAGCAGCAGAGACAACTCTCAAAATCAGCAACACATTTGACCCAAGAACTGGTAATGAACATACAGGGCAGTGATGGTTTAAGTAGTTTGCAAAATATATGGAGGCCTTAAAGATGAGGAGCATAGTAGCTGGCCATCAAAAGTTGAAACGACCAATTGAGAGCCATCATCAAAGTTTATCCTCTTAAAACTGCATGAGAAGTTGCCTTCTTAAGCAATGTCGACCATTTTACATTCAATTGGCATTTAAAGGAAATTGAAAAGGTGAAAAACTTGATAAGTGTGCTGACCTCATGAGTTGACTGAAAATCAAAAAAATCATTTTGTAGTGTTTTTTTATCTTATTCTATGCAACAACAATTAATCTTTTCTCTTTTGGATTAGATGTGTAATGAAAAATGGATTTTATATGACAACCAGTGATGACCAGCTCTGGGGCTGGACTGAGAAGAAGCTCAAAAGCACTTTCTAAAGCCAAATTTGAACCAAAAATGGTCATGATCACTCTTTGGTTGTCTGCTGCCAGTCTGATCCACTACAGCTTTCTGAATCCTGGCAAAACTATTACATCTGAGAAGAATGCTCAGCAAATTGATGAGATGCACCAAAACTGCTATGCCTGCAACTGGCATTGGTCAACAGAAATGACCCAATTTTTCTCCACAACAACTCCTGAACCCAGGGAACACGAACAACACTTCAAAAGTTGAACAAATTGGGCTAAAGGCTTTTGCCTCATATGTCATATTCACCTGACCTCTTGCAGACTGATTACTGCTTCTTCAAGCAACTTTGACAACTATTCTCCTTTGCCTTTCATTTCTCTTCTTTTATCAGCTATTTGTAAGGCCTCCTCAGACAACCATTTTGCCTTTTTGCATTTCTTTTTCTTGGGGGTGGTCTTAATCAATGCCGCCTGTACAATGTAACAAAGCTCCGGCCATAGTTTTTAGGGACTCTATCAGATCTAATCCCTTGAATCTATTTGTCACTTCCACTGTATAATCATAAGGGATTTTATTTAGGTCATACCTGAATGGTCTAGTGGTTTTCCTGGCTTTATTCAATTTAAATCTGAATTTGGCAATAAGGAGTTCATGATCTGAGCCACAGCCAGCTCCTTTTGGCTGACTGTATAGAGCTCCTCCATCTTGGGCTGCAAATAATATAATCAATCTGATTTCAGTATTGAGCATCTGATGATGCTCACATGTAGAGTCTTCTCTTGTGTTGTTGGAAGAGGGTGTTTGCCATGGCAAGTGCATTCTCTCGGCAGAACTCTGTTAGCCTTTGACCTGCTTTTATACTCCAAGATTAAATTTGCCTGTTACCCGAGGTATCTCTTGACTTCCTACTTTTGCATTCCAGTCCTCTATAATGAAAGGGACATCTCTTTAGGGTGTTAGTTCTAGAAAGTCTTGCAGGTCTTCATAGAACCATTCAAATTCAGCTTCTTCAGCGTTATTCATCAGGGCATAGACTTGGATTACTGTGATATTGAATGTTTTTTCCTTGGAAATGAACAGAGATCATTCTGTCATTTTTTTGAGTGCATCCAAATATTGCATTTTTGGACTCTTGTTAACTATGATGGCCACTCCATTTCTTCTAAGGGATTCTTGCCCACAGTAGTCGATCTAATGGTTATCTGAGTTAAATTCATGCTTTACAGTCCATTTTAGTTCTCTGATTCCTAAAATGTCAATGTTCACTTTTGCCATTTCCTGTTTGACCACTTCCAATTTTCCTTGATTCATGGAGCTAACATGCCAGGTTCCTATGCAGTATTGCTCTTTACAGCATCAGACTTTACTTCCATCACCAGTCATATCCACAACTCAGTGTTGTTTTTGCTTTGTCTCCATCTCTTCATTCTTTCTGGAATTATTTTTCCACTGATCTCCCTTAGCATATTCGGTACCTACCGATCTTGGAGTTCATCTTTCAGTGCCTTATGTTTTTGCCTTTTTGTGCTATTCATGGGGTTCTCAAGGAAAGAATACTGAAGTGTTTTGTCATTCCATTCTCCAGTGGATCAGTTTCATCATTACATTGAAAAAAACAAAGAACATTGCTCTGCCAGGCCTGCTGGTCTCAAGAGCATTAGAGACATATGACAATCTAGACACAAAATGTAGCTTAGAGATATCCTAGACAATTCTACTTAAAATTTTCCAGCCTGTACAGATTGTAGATGCAGAAATGAGAATAATCTTGCCTTTTCTTTTGGCCACTAAGTTTTGAGATGTTTAGTTAAGCAGCATTATTTACCAATAACACTAGTAAGTTAATAATTAACTGATCAGTTAATAATTACCTGATACAAAATGTATAGGATAATTTGGAACATGGCGGGAGTCCAATACATTTTTCTTTTATTATATTCACTGCTTAAGCAAAGTTACTTAATTAAAACAATATGATATAAATGAAAATTCTCTTTAAAAAATCAGTATAATCATTGAGCAAAATTTACATTATTTGTTGTTTTGTAAACTACATTTACTTTACCAAAATATGTTGCTTATATATTTTATCCATGGTTGCATACTTTAATAGCTGAGACTTTTTCTATAACAGGATTTAGAAAAACACAATAATATAATATTGTGTGGCTGGGTGAGTAAAAAATTCTCTTGGGTGAACTTTGTTTCAATATGTCTTATCCTAAAGTTCCTATTCATTTCCAAAGTCTCTAATGAGTAGAGTTTACCCTTTAAGACATCATAGTAATTTTAGATACCTCAATTATTCAATTTAATATTTATTGAGATCTTACTATGTTTAATATATTTTGTATGATGTATGTTTACATAAGTGCTTATTTATTATTTATATCATGTATTATCCTGGTCAAAGGATTTGAGGCAGCTTCTACCTATGCACATGCAAAGATATATTTAAAAAATAAACATGAAGAAAGTAGATAGAGGACCACTAAAAATAGAAAAATTAATTTAAGCCATATGGTAAGTTTATTAAACATGCATATATTAAGTACTGTATCACTGAGATAAGCCATGGATTTGTTCTTAGTAGCTAGAATGAAGATAAATTATGGAATGTTATATGATTGACAGAAGGATTTAATAATATCCATAAATTTTATTAGAAAAAGCACAGCTTTTCTGGTAATGAAGTGTGAGAAAGGCCTCCTGTGAGCCTTTTTAAATAGGTCATTCCTCACTAATGCAAGCAGTGGTCTTAAAATTATCCTTATTACAAATGTAAATGCAATAATGATTTCCTATGGCTGAATGCTATTATAGGCCTTAATGCAAATACAAGGCATCATGCAATACAATGTGATACATGGCCAATGCATTTGATTTTGTGAGAAATCAATTGGCTTAAATATAGAAATGTCTTGATTTCTGGATACATCGAATTACAAAATTCAAAACGGACATAATGCACAGATTTCAGGTAACTATCATGGATATTATTTTTCATGACTGTAATTTAATGAAAATTTATTAGCCAAAAAATATTAAGTTCTTTGTGCCAACTTAAGGTGAGAAAAATTCATATTACTGATCTGTTCATTCAACAAATATTTGTTAAATATTTTACTAATGTCTTTGAAAACAAATACTTGTCTTAGCAAGTCTTGTCCTTGTGGCACTAATGTGCATGTCTAATTGAGTGAGTGAGTGAAAGTCGCTTTGTTGTGTCCAAATCTTTGTGATCTCACGAACTATAGCCTGCCAGGCTCCTCTGTCCATATAATTCTCCAGGCAAGAATACAGCAGTGGGTAGCCATTTCCTTCTCCAGGGGATCTTCCCCACCAAGGAATCGAACCAGGGTCTCCTGCATTGCAGGTGGTTTCTTTACCAGCTGAGCTACCAGGGAAGCTGTACAATTAAAGCTCAAAATATTTTATATACATCTTACATATACTGACTATCAAAAACATTCACATTTGTAATACATATCTTTCTAGCTTATATTTATTTTTCTTGCACAGATGCATGCACAAAATAAAAAAATGTGTCTTTTATCTTTCAGAGGTATTTGCTTCTTGCATGTAACAAAGAGCAGTAGTAAGAAAAATAACTACTACTCCTCGCTTTGTGGGCAAGTGAATGTGTTTAATTGTGCTTTTTTTAGCTCAACTATTAGAAACAGAGCCAGAGTTGTTAGACACGGAAGATTGCTTAATACCAGTTTTGTCCCCAACAGGGGTCTCAAAAGACCTTGTTGCCAGGAAACAGAGCCAAAAGTAGCACAACAAGCACAGAATGGGTATGTCTGCTTTCAGTGGGACTCTCTGCCTCTTTATTGCTCCAAGAAGTCTGTGTTACCTGTTTATCTACTCCCAAGCTTGCAGCCATTTCTTGTTTTCTCTTTATTCGTCATAGTTACCTGATGCATTTTATTGCTCTGCTGGGCATTTCCTAATCAATTCTATGATTTCTATTGTCCTATTTTAATTCACACCTATAGTCAGTTAATCTTCACCTTACTAAAATATCTTAAAATAAAACCTTCATTTGTATTGAATTTATTTTTTTCTAATATATTATTAAGAGATGTCCAAGTCTAGGTTAGTTTCAAATGTCCATCTCTAAATACATAGCTTTCCTTGACCAAATCTTTTTCACAGTAATTGAAATATTGTATAATGGAATCATCCACAGATTTTTTGACAGCTTGAGTATATTTGCAGGTGGTAGATAATCATTATTCCTTTTGAAATCTGATTTTATAATGATAATAACTAAGAATTATTTTATTAGCTTTAAATGGAGTATATATACAGTAATGCAGGTTAGTCCAGAAAATGAAAGCGGAAAAACATGAGGAGGATCGATTTGTATTTTGTAAGACAGTGACAAGAAAAAATTACCTACAGCAATAATAGTATCAAGTTAATTGGTTGTTTGGAAAATAAATTTGATTTAGATGTATCTCTGAGGAAAAGAGACTATGTCCTTTTGTGTTCAAGTAAATTATTTATTACAGTGCTAGATCTGCCAAAATGTTATTTCAACAACAAAGTGACCCACATTGTATGTAAGAAACTATAAAATGAACTATACAAAAGTCTTTCAAAATAAGGATGAATTTTTAATGCTCTTGAGCATTATTGTACTTAAAAAATTAAAGTTATAATAGAAAAAATGTTTTTCCCAGTTTTCACAATATGTATTTCCCTTGCTCTACAACTATCAATTTTATATTGGTATAATTAAACATAATAATAAATCCAACTTATTTTACTACCACAAACCAATTAAAATTCAAATTTCACTAACAAAGTAGAGCTTTTTGTGTAAATATTAGATTAATATTCATTATATTTATATGAACCAAAGGCACTATCATACAAAAACTAAAATATAGTATCTATTTAAAAACTAATAGTTATTAAATAAAACATGACAGTCATCTTAAAAATACAATTGTTACCATAGAAATATGAAATAAGAGTGTTTTAGCAATAAAGTATTGGTACATTTGATTTCCTTTTGCAAGCTAGCTACCTGAAAGACATCTTTCTTTCAAGAAAAGTTATCAATTACTATAAGCCTACACAAAATCTTTATTAAATGATATGAGTTGAAAAAATACTTTATTTTTATTGTATTGCTTTATCTGTTCCTAAGACATATTCAACTCTTAGTGAGTCTATGGACTACAGCATGCCAGGCTTTCTTGCCCTTCACTATCTTCTGGAGTTTGCTTAAACTCATGTTCACTGAGTCAGTGATGCCAAACAACCATCTTATTTCCTGTCACTCTCTTCTCCTGCCTTCAATCTTTGCCAGCATCAGAGTATTTTCCAGTAAGTTGGCACTTCACATCAGCTGGACAAAGTATTGGAGCTTCAGTTTCAGCATCAGTTCTTCCAATGAATAATCAGGGTTGATTTCCTTTAGGATTGTCTGGTTTGATCTCCCTGCTGTCCAAGGGACTCAAGAGTCTTCTCTAGCACCACAACTCAAAAGCATCAATTCTTCACCACTCAGTCTTCTTTTATGGTCTAATTCTCATATAAGTGCATGACTGCTGGAGAAGAACTTAGCTTTGACTATACGGACTTTGTCAGCAAAGTGATGTTTCTGCTTTATAGTATTCTGTCTAGGTTTGTCATAGTTTTTCTTCCAAAGAGCAAGTGTATCTTAATTTAATGGCTGCAGTCACTGTTATATTGATTGTAGACCCCAAGAAAATAAAATCTGTCACAGTTTCCACTTTTCCCCCATCTATTTGCATTGACATAATGACACGATGCCATAATTTTAGTTTTTTGAAAGTTGAGTATAAGCCAGCTTATTCAGTCTCCCTTTTCACACTCTTCAAGAGGCTCTTTAGTCCCTCTTCCCTTTCTGTCATTAGGATGGTATCATCTGCAAGTCTGAGGCTGCTAATATTTCTCCCAGAAATCTTGATTTCAGCTTGTGAATCATCCAGCCTAGCATTTTGCATGATGTACTCTGCATAGAATTTAAATAAGCAGGGTGACAATATATAGCCTCACTGTACTCATTTCCCAATATTGAACCAGTTCATTATTCCATGTTCTGTTCCAACTGTTTCTTCTTGTCCTGCATACAGAGTTTTCAGGAGAAAGTAACATTGTCTGGTATTCCTGTCTCTTTAAGAACTTTCCACAATTTGTTGATATTCACACAGTCAAAGGCTTTAGTGTAGTCAATGAAGCAGAAATAGATGTTTATCTGGAATTTTCTTGCTTTTTCTTTGATCCAACTATTGTTGGCAATTTAATCTCTGGTTCCTCTTCCTTTTCTAAATTCAGCATGTACATTGGGAAGTTCTTGGTTCACATACAGCTGAAACCTAGCTTGAAAGATCTCGAACATTACCTTGCTAGCATGTGAAATCACAAGTGTACGGTAGCTGGAACATTCTTTGGCATGCCTTTCTTTGGGATTGGAATAAAAACTGATCTTTTCCAGCTCTGTGGCCACTGCTGAGTTTTCTAAATTTGCTGATATATTGAGTGCAGCACTTTACAGAATTATCATTTTGGATTTTAAATAGCTCAGCTGGGATTCTACCACCTCCATTAGTTTTGCTATTGTAATGCTTCCTAAGATCCACTTGACTTCCCACTCCAGGATGTCTGGCTCTAGGTTAGTGACAACACCGTCGTGGTTATCCAGGTCATTAAGACCTTTTTGTATGTTCTCCTGTGTACTATTGACACCTCTTCTTAGTCTCTTCTGCTTCTGTTAGGTCGTTGCCATTTCTGTCCTTTATTGCACACATCTTTGCATGAAGTATTCACTTAAGAAGGCTTTCTTGTCTTTCCTTGCTATTTTCTGTAACTCTGCATTCAATTGGATATATTTTTCTCTTCCTCCCTTGCTTTTTGTGTCTCTTCTTTCCTTAGCTATTTGTAAAGTCTCCTCAGACAACCATTTCGCCTTCTTGCATTTCTTTTCCTTTGGGATGATTTTGTTAGCACCTCCTCTTCAATGCTATAAGCCTCTGTCCATAGTTCTTCAGTTACTTGGCCCAGCAGATCTAATCCCTCGAATCTATTTGTCACCTCCACTGTATTATTGTAAGGGATTAGATGTAGGTATACGTGAATGGCTTAAGGGTTTTCCCTACTTTCTTCAATTTAAGCTTGAATTTGCAATATAGAGCACATAATCAGAGCCACAAGACATTTCCAGATCTTGTTTTTGCTGACTGTATAGAATTTATCCATCTTTGCAGCAAGGAATAGAATTAATCTGATTTTGGTATTGACCAGCTGGTGATGTCCCTGTGTAGAGTTTTACCTCGTGTTTTTGGAAGAGGGTGTCTGCAATGACCAATTTGTTCTCTTGGCAAAACTGTTAGCCTTTGCCCTGCTTCATTTTTTACTCCAAGGCCAAACTTCCCTTTTACTCCTGCTATCTCCTGTCTCCATGCTTTTGCAAAAAGTGAATGAGTTTGATGAGTCCACCAGAAGATGGCACATGTACTGAGTTGATGTAGAAACCATAGTGAACATTCAATAGGTTTAATGGCTTTGAGAGTTGAAATTTCAATTAAAATTAATATTTTCATCTCCTCCAGTAAATAAATATTTGTTACTAAGGAAATGGACATAGGTTAGGTACATGAAACAGAATAACCAATAAACTTTGGACAAGAAGTTCAAATCATATTATCCGATTTATCTGACATTAGGAAAAAATAAATCTGGGAATATCAGAGCTAATTCTGTGTGAGCATTCGCTGTCATTGGTATACAAGTAGACCATCAAAGAGTCACACAGATGGTTACACAATACACTTGCCCAATCAAACTATTAACTGATGCATACATGCATGCACACAGACACATACACAGAGTTAAAAAAAAATCTGTGAAACAGAGGCACAAAAAGTTGAGTTGTGGCACACCATCTGTTCTGCTGGAAGAGCATCTTTTTAATGAAATCTAGTGTGTAACAGACATTGATCTTTACTCTGAGCCTAATGTGTGTTACCTTGTTGGCCCAGGCCCAGTCTCATGTCATATGGGTCTCTGCTTGTCAGAAGTCAAAATTGGGGTCCTAAAATATTTCTGAATAAAAACTGAAGTCTCACATTTATGCCACCTCTTTTACACATTAGCAGATGGATCTCTGTGGCTTGAAAATCTGGTAAAGATACATTTCCAAGATGTGGCTGGTTATTGCTTCCAGCTTATATAGAATAGATAATAGACTAGGAGGCAACCTCCTGTCACTCTTATTGAATAACCTCATTGTGTATGTTATGGCAATGCTGATATATACCTTGATTTTTATGAATTTAAGATATTTCTTTAGATATTATTTCTCAACCTTCTTTATATTTTCTAATTATTTTATAATTTTCCTTTATGATATGTGTAGTACTCATACATGCAATTCTGCAATGTCATGCCATTTGGGGGTCTGTCATTCAGCAAGACAATCTTCCTTAGTCTCTTGACTTCTGATAGAGGAACAGATGGTTTAGAATCAGAACAAACACACACACACACATACACACACAGGAATAAAACAGACTAAAGTAGACAAAAACATAAACTGCATGTTTAAATCCTGGAGCTTTAAGGAAGCCTGCTATCAAGTTTATGACTGGCTAAATCTCCAGCTGTAGTTATTAGGGCAGAGATCTCAAATTTAAATGATTGTAGATGAGCATGGAGATATTCAATTTAGATAAGCAATCACTTAAAATTCTGCTCTTCTTGTTGTCACTCATTCCTGCCATCCTCTCATGCTGTAGTCCTCAAGTTTCAAAAGTAAGTTAAGTCTTAACGGACATTCCTCTAATCAAAAAAACTAGACAAGTTGAAATTCATGCTAATAAGTGGAATATAAAGAATATATGAGAAGTCTTCAGTTACTTTTGTTTCTAGAGACGAGGGCCTTGATTAAAAAAAAAAAAAAAGATTTAGAGGGACCTCCTTGGTGATCCAGTGGGTAAGAATTTGCCTAGCAATGCAGGGGACATGGTTTGATTCTAGACTGGGAACTAATATCCTACATGCCACAGAGCAACTCAGCCCCCCACCCCGCAACTATAGAGTCCATGCACTGCAACAGAAGATCCCACATGATGCAAACAAGATACTGTGTGCTGCAACTAAGACTCAATGCAGCCAAATAAATAAATAATTGGGAAAAAATAAAAGATTTAGAGAAATTCAAAAAGTTCTATGTAGGTGTTCCTGATGTTAAATAAAATTGATTCTAATGGTTTTTAAATTGAAACATTGAAGACATAGCCACATAGCCAGTAGTTCTACTTGGTCCCTACATTTATTAGATAATTCCATTGGAATTAGAGTGAAACAGATTTGAATAAAATGTTATAATTTATTGTAGTTTTACTAGAAAGTGCAGAAACTAAGAAAGGGCTAAAATAAGATGAATTTTTAAAAAATCACTATATTTTTAAAAGATACCAACATTCTAGAAAATCCCCAGGCATAGTCTTGTCGGGGGAGTGTGTAATTTCCTCAGTTCTGTCTCGCTGTAGCAAATATTTGAAACAGTGGACCAGTGTTACAGCTCGTTTACAGTTCAGTTTTATTTGGCAAGCAAAGGAAAATACATCCTCGAGGTGTGAGGGCAGACCAACCCAAAAGAACATAGAGGTTCAATCTTGGCCCTGTTTCTTATATGGTGTTTTCTCCTCCCCCTGAGCCTGCCCTATGCAAACTGGCTAGTCAGGAGGGCTGTTTGTTTCACCTGAGGTTCTCACGCCAGCCCTCAGAACTTGTTTTGTTCCATGTTCATGGGCTTGTTCCTTCTTTGTCTTTTAGTCACTGCCATTTTGGACTCTTTTTTCCTATTCCAACTACCTAACAAGACTATGTGAAGTATTGCGTATGTAGAAATTTAACACTACTATTAGGAGTTGTCTTTTTAATAGTCTGCTGAACCTCAAACTTCAATAAACCCAAATACTGTGAATTAGTTCAACTTATTTTATTATTGGGAATTCCCTGGTAACTCAGTTGCTAAAGAATCTGCCTGCAGTGCAGGATACCTGAGTTCAATCCTTGGATTGGGAAGCTCCCCTAGAGAAGGAAATGGCAAATATCCAAATACCATGAATTAGTTAAACTTTTTAAATTATATTATTATCAGGATAAAATTGAGAAATATTAGTGGATATTTTCCCATACCACCTTTCCACATGCCCTTTTTAAACTCCTGGTACTTCTCTGAACAGTGATGTTTAAGACTGTAATTTCCCCAAAAATGAGGTTTCCACCAAACAAAACAAGTAATGGCATTCTTGGCTTAAAGTTAAATCCCATAATCCAGACATAAGACAAAGGGATTTGGGTAGAATATCTTATTATGGATACCCATTTCTCCCTCCCAGAGTCCATTTTGCTTATGTAAACACTTGAAATTTTCTGTGGCCTATATACTGAATTTTTTACTGGAAGAAAAGACAAAGTTGGATGTTGAGAAGGTTCTCTAAAAGCTTTTCTCTATCTCATCAATATACCTATACCAAGTTAGATCCAAAAGTGTAGAGATATTAAACATCTGGATACAATTAGTAGTTTGAGAGCAATATAACCTATAATGAACTACCCATCTGGTACTCTGAAAAATGTTTGCTCCCAGAATTTCCCACAGTGGAATGGCATAGGAGCAGGAGAATACACAAAGCTAAGGGATATATCAGGAGCAGGAAGCAGCCATGCTTCCTGTGGCCCTTGAATATGCTGTGAGACTAGGCAAAGACCAAAAGACAAAAGACTCAAAGGGGTCTTGCATTCATGCCTAGGGGTAAATGCTGAATTATCAATTTAAATATAAAATGGCTGAGAAAACAAAGAGAACTGCTCATAAGAATACTGCAGACAGGCAAAGGAGAGCTAAGAATTGATTCAGAAACCAAGATAAATAACAGAAAAAATGTACTTCAGGTCTGAATATGTGATTTGAAATTATATATAATTTGTTCCCATTGTATTTTTGATGTCTTTGTGTATGCTAAATGAATCTTCTCCTATTCCATGTTTTTATTTTATTTTTTCCCCATTTATTTTTATTAGTTGGAGGCTAATTACTTTTCAATATTGTAGTGGTTTTTGCCATATATTGACATGAATCAGCCATGGATTTACACTAGTCCATTTTTAAAAATCTCTTATTAATAGTTTTCTTACACAATAAGTGTAATGAAGCAATACTGATGGGCTAGTTAAGAGAATGGCCTGGTCCTCAAAGAAGGTTGGATATCTTTCTTTTCCTGATTGGGTATGCATTGGTTTCCATGTGTTAGGTAGTTAGAATAGGAAAAAGGAGTCCAAAATGGCAGTGGCTAAAAGACAAGGAAGGGAAAAGCCCTTGAAAATAGAACAAAGGACAGTCCAAGAACCGGAGCAAGGACCTCAGGTAGAACAAACAGCAGCCCTGGCTAGCCCAATTCACATAGGGCAGGCCCAGGGGGAGGGAAAAATATAAAAAGCAGAGCCAAAGGTCCAGGGCCTCTCATGCACATGTGTGCACGTTCTCCCTTTCCCTCTCCCTCTCTCCCTCTCACCCTCCCTCTCTCTCTCCCCTTTCTGTCTCTCTCGCTCTCTGTCTCACTCTATTTCACTCTCGCTCTCTCTTGGTCTCTCTCTCTCTATCTCTCTCTCTCCCCCCACCTCTCTCTCTCATGCTCTCTCTCTGTGTTACTCTCTCCCAATCTCTTCTTTTCCCTTCTTGGTTGGCATGTCCTCACCCCTTGAGGATGTGTAGTTTCCTCTTAATTTCTCAATAAAACTGAGCTGTAACATGGAGCTGTAACACTGATCTGTCCAAGAGCTGAGACATGGTCTGTCTGAGGGCCCGTTGCTTCAAATTTTTGTTGTGATGAGACATAACCAAGGAAATTGCACACTTCCCTGACACATTCATTTCAAAGTTTATCTCCTATCACAGATTAAATTATTTAATCAACGCCTTCCCTCATGACTCAGCTGGTACAGGACCCACCTGCAATGCAAGAGACCTGGGTTTGATCCCTAGGTTGGGAAGATCCTCTGAAGAAGGGAATGGCTACCCACTCCAGTATTCTGGCCTGGAGAATTCCATGGACTATGTAGTCCATGAGGTCCAGAGTCAGAAATAATTCAGTGGCTTTCACTGAGAATAAACAATATTTTTATGAAGAGTGAAAACTACTCTTCTTGGGAACTCTAGAAAGCTAGAGGTTAAATTGCCTTTTTGGAATAAAGAGAAGAGTGATTCTAGGGAGTATTTAAAGAGAAAAATGGAAAAATAGAATCATGTTTATGGAAAGGAGTATAGATTCTATGGGAGTTAAGAAAGTAAAATTTTTCTTCCAAGGACATAGACATATTATAATATTCAATTTCCTTAAACTATGAATGGAGAAGAATATGTATGGGAAAATCAATCAATTGAAGGTCATACTCAGTAATTTAATATTAAAAAAGATAAGATAGTTTTGAATATCCCTTTAAATTTTAAGTTTTTAAACCTGTGATGAATAGAAAGAACTCTTTTGACCTGCCTCAATAGTAATAATAGATAAACTACTTCATTTGCTTTCTTATCATTGTCTTGCATGTCTGCATGCTCAGTTGTGTCTGTTTCTGACTCCATGGACTATATACAGCCCTATAGGCTCCTCTGTCCATGGGATTTTCCAGGCAAGAATACTGGAGTGTGTAGCCATTTAGTACTCCAGGGTATAACTCTTGTCTCTTCACATCTCCTGCATAGAAAGCAGGATTCTTTACCATTCTTCTGGAGTTGGCTAATGGTTCATTCAGCCTTTTCTATAAGATGCTGCAGAACAACCAAAGCAAGCCTTTTGGTCAATATAAATATAGTGTTAGTCATTCAGTTGTGTCTGACTCTTTGTGATCCCATGGACTGTAGATCACCAGGCTCCTCTGTCTGTGGGATTCCTCAGGCAAGAATACTGGAGTGGGTTGCCACTCCCTTCTTCAGAGGATCTTCCTGACCTAGGGATTGAACCCTGGTCTTCTGTGTTGCAGGCAGATTCTTTACCATCTTAGCTACAACAAAGGGAACTATATTCATATCTTATAATAAGTATTGTATACAGTAAGTTCTTGCTGCTTAACTATCAATATTTTATTTATAGTTCTTATACCTGTTAATCCCAACGTCCTAATTTATTCCTCTTCCCTTCCCTTTCCCCTTTGGTAACCATAAGCTTCTTTCTATGTCTATAAATCTGTTTTTTTTTTTTTTTATACAGATTCAGGTGTATTTTTTTTTTTTTTTTGGTAGTCCACTTGTTAATTTATTTTCAAATACAAAAAAGAGAAGGAGTGTTACTGATGTTTCGTTGATTAGTTCCTTCAGTTCAGTTCAGTCACTCAGTCGTGTCTGACTCTTTGCGACCCCATGAATCGCAGCACGCCAGGCCTCCCTGTCCATTACCAACGCCTGGAGTTTACTCAGACTCATGTTCTTCTAGTCGGTGATGCCATCCATCCATCTCATCTTCCATTTTCCGCTTCTCCTCCTGCCCCCAAACCCTCCCAGCATCAGGGTCTTTTCCAATGAGTCAACTCTTCGCATGAGGTGGTCAAAGTATTGGAGTTTCAGCTTCAGCATGAATCCTTCCAATAAACACCCAGGACTGATCTCCTTTAAGGTGGACTGGTTGGGTCTCCTTGCAGTCCAAGGGACTCTCAAGAGTCTTCTCCAACACCACAGTTCAAAAGCATCAATTTTTCGGCACTCAGCTTTCTTGATAGTCCAACTCTCACATCCACACATGACCACTGGAAAAACCATAGCCTTGACTAGACAGACCTTTGTTGGCAAAGTAGTCTCTGCTTTTTAATATGCTGTCTAGGTTGGTCATAACTTTCCTTCCAAGGAGTAAGCATCTTTTAATTTCCTTATATGTATGATATTGGGAAAGTGATTATTTTGCATTTATAGATGTGGTATATTTTCCTTACCATATCTCCTTTATCAACAGTTTTATCTTCTCCATCAAGCAAAATGATTGTTCATGTAAATAGTGAAATTATAAATATTTACAAAATATTAGATGATAGTAAGAGATAATGTGCTAACTATCAGCCTTTGTTTATAACTGTCATTTGTTGTTCTGTTGCTCAGTCATCTCTAACTCTTTGCAACCCCATGGACTGCAGCACACCAGGCTCCACTGCCACAGAACTAAGCAAATAATTTCATGGATCAGTCTCAAAATTCAGTGTTATCCAAAGTTTTGAGTAAATTCTGCCATTTTGATCCTCATTATGAGCCAGTGTAATACAGTATACTAAGTTTTAGAAATAAAAAGATGAATAGAATGGGCAAATACCATTTGCACACAAGTCCATGAAAGGATTGACAGTCTATTTCTTGTTCACTACCGTATATCCTGTTCTTATACATGGACTGGTACAAATGAGATATTCAATAAAACATTTTGAATTATGTAGCTAAGATAGCATTTACTCAAGTATGAGCTGCATATTTTATTAACTAATATTTTAATATTGTCACCTGCTATTATAATAAGTTGAGATCAATTGTCATTAACATCCATGAAAATATAGAGCTCTTTTAATGATTTACATTGATAACTGAGCAGAAAATCATTTGACAAAGATTCTAACATTTAAAAGTTTGAAGTTTGTTCAAACATATTTATTTTACTTATACTATTATTCCTATGTATATATTCATATATATATACAGATAGACAGATAAACACATGTAAAAGTTATTCTAAATAACAGTAAACTAAAAATTCTAAATAAAAAACATAACAAGACTTTACTCTTAAGAAAATGTAGTCTCAGATTCATTCAGCAATGGTAATAAATAATTGTACTACTTTGTAAAATATAACAGAATAGCAAAGAAGGCTGATGATTACAACACAACTAAAGTAGAAAATAAAGATAAATTTGAAATGTGGGAAAGGTGAATAAAAATTTCTGCCCATAGCATTAACATTGTAGGTAACTATTAAGCTTTTCCTATAACTCTAAAACAACGACAAATCTCAGAAGGGGAACATGAAGTCAGTGTCCTAACTGTTTCTAGCTCTTAGAAAAGAATAATATACCAGAGACCATCACTCAACTCTGAATATTCCACAGCCTGGAATATTCCAGAGCCAGTCAAATCCACAGTTGTACTATCTCCTCTTTTTTCCTTTTGTGCAGACACAGACACTATAATTTTCATATTCCAAACTACAAAAAGAACATGCAACATTTTTAAATGTCTTTTCATGTACATACAATATCCCCAAAATAAGAAGTTTGGATTTATACTATAAGTAGAAGTAAAATATATGACAGCAAAAGTATTAAAATTTAGACAAAATAATTAAAAGAATATGACTTCAAGATTCTTACACAAGGCTTGAAATAGACTGTGGTAAGTAAAAGACCTATATTATCAACCAAAAGCAACTCCTAAAATAAAAACAAAATATGCTTTAGCTAATAAGCCATCAAAAAAGTTAAACTGAATTTGAAAATGTAGTAAATTAACCCAAAAGAAGCAAAAAAATATGGGAAAGGGGGGACAAAGAATAAATGGAATAGAAACCAGATATAAGAATTTAATATTTAAACATGATTATATCAATAATCTCTTTTTATTGAAATAATCAGATATTATTGATATATGATATTTAAAGAGACAGGAATACCAGATCATCTTATCTTCCACCTGAGAAATTTGTAGACAGGTCAAGAAGCAATATTTAGAACCAGACATGGAATCATGGACTGGTTCCAAATTAGGAAAGGAGTACATCAAGGCTGTATATTGTCACCCTGCGTATTTAACTTATATGCAGAGTACATCATGTGAAATGCCAGGCTGGATAAAGCACAAGCTAGAATCAAGATTGCTGGGAGAAATATTAATAACCTCAGATACGCAGATGGCACCACATTTATGGCAGAAAGTGAAGAGGAACTAAAGAGGGTCTTGATGAAAGTGAAAGAGGAGAGTGAAAAAATTGGCTTAAAGCTCAACCTTCAGAAAACTAAGATCAGGGCATCTGGTCCCATCACCTCATGGGAAATAGATTGGGAGACAGTGGAAACAGTGTCAGACTTTATTTTTTGGGGCTCCAAAATCACTGCAGATGGTGACTGCAGCCATGAAATTAAAAGACGCTTACTCCTTGGAGGGAAAGTTATGACCAACCTAGATAGCATATTAAAAAGCAGAGACATTACTTTGCCAACAAAGGTCCATCTGGTCAAGGCTATGGTTTTTCCAGTGGTCATGAATGGATGTGAGAGTTGGACTGTGAAGAAAGCTGAGTGCCGAAAAATTGATGCTTTTGAACTGTGGTGTTGGATAAGACTCTTGAGAGTCCCTTGGACTGCAAGGAGATCCAACCAGTCCATCCTGAAGGAGATAAGTCCTGGGTGCTCAGAAGAACTGATGCTGAAGCTGAAACTCCAATACTTTGGCCACCTCATGCGAAGAGTTGACTCATTTGAAAAGACCCTGATGTTGGGAGAGATTGGGGGCAGGAGGAGAAGGGGACGACAGAGGGTGAGATGGCTGGATGGCATTACCGACTCGATGAGCATGAGTTTGAGTAAACTCCGGGGGTTTGTGATGGACAGGGAGGCCTTGTGTGCTGCGATTCATGGGGTCACAAAGAGGCGGACATGACTAAGCGACTGAACCGAACTGAACTGAAAGATATTTATAAAATATTATGGCTTGTGTAGGGTAAGGAAGAATGAGAAACCCTTCAGGGAATTTCAAGTAAAGCAGTAACTCTGTTAGAGGTAAGAATAAAGAAGAGTACATTTTGAAGATATTTGAAAATATAAGAGAACGTCTTTGCTTCTAGCCCCATATTGTTATAACTATAAGGAAGTTATCTTCCCATACCAAGGATTTGTAGTCTCACTCAGGATTCCTGAATTATCCAATACCCTCTCACTTTAGTTGACATCTTAATCCTGGATATAGAACTTCAAAATTTACCTCAAGCACCCATATTCAGTAGTCTCTATCATATCAATTTATTCTAATTTAACAATGTAAGGGTTAATTTTTTTCCTCTCACTCTGAATCTGCTTTAATCTCATCATGTATGATTGATTATTGGTAGCTTCCCTATCTCTTATTAATTCTCTTTCTAAAGACTGCAAGACATCCACTGAAAAATGCCTATTCGGTCCAATCATCTGGAAGAGCATCTGCCATCAGAATTGTTTATAATTCTGTCCCGTCCACGTGCACATGCAGAATATGTAAGAGGTCTGCCCTACCAGCTCAGACACTGCCTGGGTAGCACAGATGTTCTCTCTCATTCTAACTCATGTTGCTCTGTCAATGTCTCTAGCACTGCTATGTCCTTGACTTTAGGACTCTAATGACATTTTTTCATCCTGTCTCAGGATGAAGACATTTATTTCCTCTAAAAAGATTTTAATAGAAACCATTAAGAAGAAAAATTCTGGAAATACCTTTGAAAAAATTAAACTATCAGATCATCTTTCATCATTACTAAAGCAGTATACAGGTTCAAGTAATCTATCTTATAGGTCAATGAATAAAGGAAATAATAAACATTATATATAAATTTGGAGACAATTTTTAAAAAGCTATGAGTGAATGCTGATTTCATGTATATGAAAATCAATTTAATTGAAAATCAGTGTAATTGAACAGGAAAATGACCACTTCAGCAGAGTTGAGGGGTGTCAAAAAATGTTTTTTTAATTTGTAGCAAAATCAAAATTAGAGAAAGGATAATTTAGTAGCTTGTGCCAATACAGTGAATTAGTGGTAAAGCAGGAAATAGACCATGGTTTTCTGATTCCTACCATATCTGTAAATGGTTTTACAAAGCTTAACAGCACAGGTGAAACTGAATATCACTGTACATATCTATTTAACAACATAATTCTTCTAATCATACATTTTCTCATTCTCAGACTTTGTCATACCATTGACTTAAGGACCACAGCTAGGTTAAAACTGGCTTATATATCCAGATAAATTTAGGCTAAATGCTCAGACCTTGCACACCAGGGCTAATATCCTTAAAAAGAAGAATATATAGGCAGATCAGGGGTCAAGAATATTTTGAGGAAAAGTTAACTGAAGTATAAATATCTGAGTTCACATTCTATTTCCATTTATGCTGTTTTGCTAAATTTCATTTGTGTATAGGTTCAGTGACATCTGTTTATTAATTTTATTCTCATTATAATCTGATGAGGTAATTCTTACATTCTCCATTTTTGTGGAAGGAAAATTGAGATCTGAGTTATAGACTGAAAGTAAAATGTTAGGAATTGTAACATGGATTTCTTTTATATCAGAGCCCATTTTCTTTTAATTGCTCTGTGTGTTCAGTCATGTATAACTCTTCGTGACCATATGGACTGTAGCCCACCAGGCTCCTCTGTCCATGGAATTTTCCAGGAAATAATACTGGAATGTGCTACTGTTTCTTATTCAGGGGGTCTTCCAAACACAGGGATCTAACCTGCTTCTCCTGCATTTGCAGGTGAATTCTTTCCCACTGAGCCACCTGGAAAGCTCATTATTCTTTCTATTACATCCTGCTATACTTAAAAGAATGAAACTAGAACATTTTATAACACCATACACAAAAGTAAACTCAAAATGGATTAAAGATCTAAATGTAAGAACAGAAACTATAAAACTCCTAGAGGAGAACATAGGCAAAACACTCTCTGACATGAATCACAGCAGGATCCTCTATGACCCACCTCCCAGAATATTGGAAATAAAAGCAAAAATAAACAAATGGGACCTAATGAAACTTAAAAGCTTTTGCACAACAAAGAAAACTATAAGCAAGGTGAAAAGACAGCCCTCAGATTGGGAGAAAATAATAGCAAATGAAGCAACAGACAAAGGATTAATCTCAAAAATATACAAGCAACTCCTCCAGCTCAACTCCAGCAAAATAAATGACCCAATCAAAAAATGGGCCAAAGAACTCAACAGACATTTCTCCAAAGAAGACATACAGATGGCTAACAAACACATGAAAAGATGCTCAACATCACTCATTATCAGAGAAATGCAAATCAAAACCACAATGAGGTACCATTACACACCAGTCAGGATGGCTGCTATCCAAAAGTCTACAAGCAATAAATGCTGGAGAGGGTGTGGAGAAAAGGGAACCCTCTTACACTGTTGGTGGGAATGCAAACTAGTACAGCCACTATGGAGAACAGTGTGGAGATTTCTTAAAAACCTGGAAATAGAACTGCCATATGACCTAGCAATACCACTTCTGGGCATACACACTGAGGAAACCAGATCTGAAAGAGACACGTGCACCCCAATGTTCATCGCAGCACTGTTTATAATAGCCAGGACATGGAAGCAACCTAGATGCCCATCAGCAGACGAATGCATAAGGAAGCTGTGGTACATATACCCAATGTAATATTACTCAGCCGTTAAAAAGAATTCATTTGAATCAGTTCTAATGTGATGGATGAAACTGGAACCCATTATATAGAGTGAAGTAAGCCAGAAAGATAAAGACCTTTACAGCATACTAACACATATATATGGGATTTAGAAAGATGGTAATGATAACCCTATATGCAAAACAGAAGAGACACAGATGTACAGAACAGACTTTTTGACTCTGTGGGAAAAGGCGAGGGTGGGATGTTTCGAGAGAACAGCATGTATATTATCTATAGTGAAACAGATCACCAGCCCAGGTGGGATGCATGAGACAAGTGCTCGGACCTGGTGCTCTGGGAAGACCCTAGAGGAATCGGGTGGAGAGGGAGGTGGGAGGGGGGAACAGAATGGGGAATATAGGTAACTCCATGGCTGATTCATGTCAATGTATGACAAAACCCACTGCAATGTTGTGAGGTAATTAGCCTCCAACTAATAAAAATAAATGATAAAGAGAAAGAGAGAGAGAAAGCATCTCTTCATTGATATTAATTCATTTACTTACAGCATCATTTCTCAACTCAGTTGTGCTTAAAGTACCTATAAGCAAAATCTGATTACCTTTGAATTTGAGGATGGGTTTCCTGATCAGTTGGTAAAGTCTACAGTTTTACTCAGCTCTGTAGGTTTCTATATGTGATTATGGTCAAGTTCTTTAACATCTTCAAACCTCAGTTCATGCATCTGAAAGATAGACATTAAAATAAATGTTTTGCACACACATATATACACACATACATATATCTCAGGTATTTGAGGTAAATGATAATAGTTCCCCTTGCTCAATCTTACCTAAGTATTTTGCTTAATACATCAATGTCCATATCTTCATAGGTGTTTAGAAATGTTATTAATCATAGTGTAACTAATAAGTCTGCAATTCCAAGAAAGATACTAAATTAAAGGATTGTGATATGATAAAAAGAATCTCCTCAACAGATGGCTATTCTCTCAGGGAGAAAAGACCTGTCTACAAAATTAGTAAGACTAACAACTTCTTTTTTTTTTTTTTAACTTCAGTTAATATACTCACACTCCAACCTACTTTAAAAAATAAAGTTTCCCCAATATTTTCATTCCATTACTCTTCAATCCACAGAGTCTATTAATGCTAAATTAGTTTCTTTCATCTAATGGTAAGAATAAATCAGCTTATTTGCTCATCCCAGTTTTACTACTACAACTTCAATAGCCTTAATCTCTTGAAATATACAAATTCAATACACACTTCTCCTGATTTCCATCTCCTGTGGCGTTAGACAGAGGTGCCTTGAAACTTCTACTTATTGACCAGAATCTTTGAAATGGATTTATTTAATATGTTAATACTTTTCACTTTAACCAAGGTCATTTTTTTTTTTTTTGCCTGATAATTACATGGAGAATTTTAACCAGGGTTCCTTTTGTATCAACATGTATTACATAAAAATATTTACCTAAATTAACAAGTAAATATTTTGAGGAGATTTTTTCCATGTTTTTTCTTACAAGGATAAACTTTTAAAAAATGGAAAAATAGAAAAGATAATAATCAAAATGATGTTTATTCATTATTTATGATTTATACTTACTATTTACAATTTATACATGTTGTCTACTATTTTCTTTATACTTGTAAAATAAAACATTCAGGTAAATTTAAAGTTTGCTTTGACACTCATCCTAGGACCATTCCAAATTCATCTACAAAGGTCAGTTAACATGTTGGTGGTATGGTGGTGAGCATAGCTGCCTTCCAAGGGAATCCTCTTACACTGTTGGTGGGCATGTAAATTGATACAGCCACTATGGATGACAGTATGAAGATTTCTTAAAAAAATAGAAATAAAACTACCATATGACCCACTGTCCCACTACTGGACATACAGGATATCTTGAGAAAACCATATTTGAAAAAGACCCATGTACCCCAGTGTTCACAGAACTTTTTACAATAGGTGGGACATGGAGGCAGCCGAGATGTCCATCAACAGATGAATGGATAAAGAAACTGTGATACATATGTGAGATGAAATATTACTCAGCCATAAAAAAAACACATTTGAGTCAGTTGTTATGAGGTGGATGAATCTAGAGCCTATCATACAAAATGAAGTAAGTCAGAAAGAGAAAAACAAGTCTCATTTACTAACACATGTGTATGGAATATAGAAAGATGGTACTGATGAACCTGTATTCAGGGCAGCGATGGGCATGCAGGATAGAGAACAGACTTGTGGAGATAGCAGGGGAAGAAAAGGGTGGGACGAATGGAGATAGTAGCCTGGAAACATATATACCATCATATGTAAAATAGATAGCCAGTGGGAATTTGCTGTATGGCTCAGGGAGATCAACTTGGTGCTCTGTGACAACTTAGAGGGATGAGATGGGGTGGGAATTGGGAAGGAGGTTCAAGAGGGAAGAGACGTATGTATACCTGTTGCTGATTCATGTTGATATATGGCAGAAACCAGCACACTATTGTAAAGCAATCATCCTTCAATTAAAAATGAATTTTAAAATGTTTTACATATAAATAGATAAATAAAAGTACATCCTAGTAGAGGAATGGCAGAGTTTAGCCTCAACTTCAAGAATTTAAAGGATGCAGAGATGATGAACCTCATTTTTTCCTCCATTTAATTTACCACTCTGGCTAAACTAAAGCAGAAGACCGTCTTTTCTCTCTGCATATGACCTTGATTCTTAATAATAAAATAAAGACTTTTACACATGAAAAGAAGAAAAGAAAATGTTGGTTCTCAAATGTGTGTTATATATGCCTTTATAGACAAAAAATATATTTTCCAACCTCACCTACACTAAGATTAAGCCATGTGTCAGGGTTCTGGCCAGTTTGACTAAAGGAAGTGAAATGCTATGCAAAACTGTTCATACCTTATTGTTTTTAATGCAAGTATCACAAGATAAAACCTGTATAACTGAGTCAATACATAACATATTGATACACAGCTGGTTTTAGTCTGATGGGGAAATGAATTTTATGTTTTTTCTACTGAAATAATATATTGGGCATTTATTACCAATTAACAGAATACCATAGTTTATTCCCATATAAATTTTCAGTTGATTAGCACTTATTCTTAAATATCTAAATTGAAATGCATATAATTATATGAGACAGGGAAAAGTAAAACATTTTCAGCTGTAAATATAGAATCCTAACGCTCAATAACATTTGACAAACTTTACCTACAAATTTACATTTACAGGTATTATTAAAATTACCAGTAGTCAAAATACATTTTTAGTGTGGAGTGACTAAATATTCAAGTATTTCCTTGTAATATGAGAAAACACATTTGTAAAGTTGATTAGAATTGTATTCACCCTTATCATGAACAGTATAACTGTTAAATATAAATTGAAAGTATTATAAAGCAGTGGTTAAGAGCATGGGTTCTGGAAGGACACAGATTTGATTTCTCTATTTGCCCAGCAACTTGCAAAATGCATACCTTGGAGACATTTATTTACAATCCATAAAGCTTATCTATTTTTTTTATCATTATTTCATTAACTTCTGTTAAATCCATTATAGGGCTACTCTGGTGCCTCAGTGGTAAAGAATACACCTGCTAATGCAGGAGATCAGATTTGACCCCTGGGTCAGGAAGATCCCCTGAGAAGGACATAGCAACCCACTCCAGTATTCTTCCCTGGGAAATCCCATTGACAGACAGGGTCTGGACCATGAAAATCACAGATTAAATTCTTTAAATACATTGTAGGGTTTGGAAAAAATTAGGGAATGAATTACCTTTAACAGTGATTCTTGGATATGGTATTAAATTAGAAACACATGGTATTTAAGTAATAAACTATAGATAAGTTGTAACTATTTAAAACAAATGTTGCAAAAAAAATAAAACAAATGTTGCAAACAGAGAATCACACATGTACACATGGTAATATGTATTGTCATCATTTTTATAAACCAAAATTGCTTGCATGATTGCAAGTTCTATGATGGTTCAACTTTAAGTGCTTCTTTAGAATTTCCATTTTGTGATACTACAGCCTTAAAAATTGTTATTAAAATCTATAAGGTATTCCAATCAATCTTAAGTATACTGATCACCAATATTAAACATAGGTCTTTAGTTTGGAGTGTTCTAGACTAGAGTTCAGTTTAGTTCAGTTCAGGCTCTCAGCTATGTCCAACTCTTTGCGACTCCATAGACTGCAGTATGTCAGACCTCCCTGTCCACCACCAACTCCTGGGGTTAACCCAAACTCATGTCAATTGAGTTGGTGATGCCATCCAACCAGCTCATCTTCTGTCTTCCACTTCTCCTCCTGCCCTCAATCTTTCTGAGCATCAGGGTATTTTCAAATGAGTCAGCTCTTCGCATCAGGTGGCCAAAGTATTGGAGTTTCAACTTCAACATCAGTCCTACCAATGGTCACCTAGGACTGATCTCCTCTAGGATGGACTGGTTGGATATCCTTGCAGTCCAAGGGATTCTCAAGAGTCTTCTCCAGCACCACAGTTCAAAAGCATCAATTCTTTGGCAATCAGGTTTCTTTATAGTCCAACTCTCATATCAATACATGACCACTGGAAAATCATAGCCTTGACTAGATGGACCATTGTTACTAAAGTAATGTCTCTGCTTTTTAATATGCTGTCTAGGTTGGTCATAACTTTCCTTCCAAGGAGTAAGCGTCTTTTAATTTCATGGCTGTAGTCACCATTTGCAGTGATTTTGGAGCCCCAAAAAACAAAGTCTGTCAAAGTTTCCACTGTTTCCCCATCCATTTGCCGTGAAGTGATGGGACCAGATGCCATGATCTTAGTTTTCTGAATGTTGAGCTTTAAGCCAACTTTTTCACTCTCCTCTTTCACTTTCATCAAGAGGCTGTCTAGGTCTTCTTCACTTTCTGCCATAAGGGTGGTGTCATCTGCATATCTAAGGTTACTGATATTTCTCCCTGCAAATGACTCCAGCTTGTGCTTCATCCAGTCCCCCGTTTCTCATGATATACTCTGAATATAAGTTAAATAAGCAGAATGACAATATATAGCCTAGACATACTCCTTTTCCTATTTGGAACCATTCTGTTGCATCCTGTCCAGTTCTAACTGTTGCTTCCTGACCTGAATACAGGTTTCTCAAGAGGCAGGTCAGGTGGTCTGGTATTCCCATCTCTTTCAGAATTTTCCACAGTTTATTGTGATCCACATAGTCAAAGGCTTTGGCATAGTCAATAAAGCAGAAATAGATGTTTTTCTGGAACTCTTTTGGTTTTTTGATGATCCAGGGAATGTTGGCTATCTGATCTCTGGTTCCTGTGCATTTTCTAAAACAGTTTGAACATCTGGAAGTTCATGGTTCACGTGTTGCTGAAGCCTGGCTTGGAGAATTTTGAGCATTACTTTACTAGCGTGTATGATGAGTACAATGGTGTGGTAGTTTGAGCATTCTTTGGCATTGCCTTTGTTTGTCATTGGAATGAAAATTGACCTATTCCAATCCTGTGACCACTGCTGAGTTTTCCAAATTTGCTGACATACTGAATGAAACATTTTCACAGCATCATCTTTTAGGATTTGAAAAAGCTCAACTGGGTTTCCATCTCCTCCACTAGCTTTGTTCATCGTGATGCTTCCTAAGGCCCACTCGACTTAACATTCCAGGATGTCTGGCTCTAAGTGAGTGTGAGTGATCACACCATCATGATTATCTGGGTTGTAAGATCTTTTTTGTACAGTTTATCTGTGTATTCTTGCCACCTCTTCTTAATATCATTTGCTTCTGCTAGGTCCATACAATTTCTATCCTTTATTGAGGCCATCTTTTCATGAAATGTTCCCTTGGTATCTCTAATTTTCTTGAAGAGATCTCTCATCTTTCCTACTGTATTGTTTTCCTCTATTTCTTTGCATTGATTGCTGAAGAAGCTTTTCTTATCTCTCCTTGTTATTCTTTGGAACTCTGCATTCAAATGGATATATCTTTCCTTTTCTCCTTTGCTTTTCACTTCATGGCTATTTGTAAGGCCTCCTCAGACAGCCATTTTGCTTTATTGCATTTCTTTTCTTGAGGATGGCCTTGATTCCTGTCTCCTGTACAATGTCACAAACCTCCATCCATCAGGCACTCTGTCTATCATATCTAGTCCCTTAAATCTGTTTCTCACTTCCACTGTATAGTCATAAGGGATTTGATTTAGGTCATACCTGAATGGTCTAGTGGTTTTCCCTACTTTCTCCAATTTAAGTCTGAATTTGGCAAGAAGGAATTCGTGTTCTGAGCCACAGTCAGCTCTCAGTCTTGTTTTTGCTGACTGTATAGAGCTTCTCCATCTTTGGCTGTGCAGAATAGAATCAATCTGATTTTGGTGTTGACCATCTTGTGATGTCCATGTGTAGAGTCTTCTCTTGTCTTTTTGGAAGAGTGTATTTGCTATGACCAGCACATTCTCTTGGCAAAACTCTATTAGCCTTTTCCCTGCTTCATTTTGTACTCCAAGGCCAAATTTTCCTGTTACTGCAGGCATCTCTTGACTTCCTACTTTTGCATTTCAGTCCCGTATAATGAAAAGGATATATTTTTTGGTGATCTTATAACACACCATCTCACTGTGCCATGCTCTTCATAAAGAAAAATGCTGCCAAAGAAAGGCATATACCAGTTATTCGTGGATTTCTCACATCTAACTGACCTCTTTTATTTGTGCTTGGCACAGAATTTTATATGAAAATTACAGTGATGCTACATCTCATTGCTAGGTAAAGTTGGCCTGTGATACTCCAATCTTGCTGTTCTTGCCTCCAACTATGCTTCTAATATCACATTAGCTCATGATCACAATGAAAAAAAAAAAAAAAAAAAAACTTCACCATTTTACCTTATTTGTAGTTTTCTTGAGCATTTAAGTAAACAGCTTCATTAATTTAGGCAAGTGACACTTATACAGAAATCCCTCAATGCTGGTAGTCTTTAAATCTAAATATTAAATGGCATAAATTTACCACAAGTAGAATTATTTTATTCAGTTGATATAAACAGTACAAACTTTATCTTGTTCTCTGAAATAAAATAGTCCTAAAAATAAGATACAAGAGAGTTAGTTTGTGATTTGTCCATTAGTTCCACTCCCAAAAACAGTTGAAGAAGAGGTATGGAAATAAATGATACATAAATTAAACTTCATCAGCTTGAAATAACCTTTAATTTTATTCACAAGCTTTTTGAAACTTGATTCTTTCAGTTTTCAACTTGACACAGGCACTATATACTAAAGATAGGGAAGAAGTTTCATGACCCATTTATTATTTTTACAGTCCAATATTTCTGTCAAGTGCCTAACTTCCATAGTGAGAGGCACTGCAGAGAAACATAGATCAGTGCCACAGACAGGAATATGACCCAAGAATACCAACCAGATTTGTTCTGTTTTGTTGTTTTGTTTTTATAATTTTTACCTGGATAAAGCACCCCTTCTCTCTACAAAATATTATTTCTTTGATTTATCTAAAAGATAAATAAATCTTTCTTATTAGTAGGTGTAATTCATAATTTTTATGTATAATTAAAATGCCACCTGTGAAAGACAGTTAAAGAGAACTGGAATTTGACATATGATACTGTTAGGTTTATATTTTTGTCACCATTTATAATCACAGTAAAGAAATCATAAAGCAAGTTACTAGTTAACTAACTTCCTAAAAAATATCTAATGAAAAAGAACCATCAAGCTTGAAAATATCTCCTTCTGCCACATAGCAAAAAAAGGAAAATAAAAGACTAGTCTAGTAAAATTAAATATAGAAATAAATTAAAGGAAGGATTCATTATAAAGAATTGGAATATATTATATGAAGTTATAAAATAACAAATTTGACTCTATGACTAATATTTTGCATTACATTTGCTTCCAGTCAATTGTGGGAATAATGCTAATTCTGGTGATCATGAGGCAAGATGAATATTTCTGAGTTCTCATCCTGTTTTTCAAAATTTTGAAAATCAATAAGGCATTTTTATTGAAAATCTTTTAATACTTGGTCCCCAGGACAATATTATCTCTTGGCTATCACCAACTTGAATGCTTAGGAGACTCCTAGGTCTCCTTTAATTGTTTTCCCATGTCTCACAACCACTAAATTTTAGAAAGTGTAAGTGCTTATTTCTGTGTATCCTTTATGCACACTCACTTTCATGATGATCTTAAGGTTTCCTTTGTGGCTCAGATGGTAAAGCACCTGCCTACAATGCAGGTAGACCAGGGTTCGATCCCTGGGTCAGGAAGTTCCTCTGGAGAAGGAAGTGGTAACCCACTCTAGTACTCTTGCCTGGAAAATCCCATGGATAGAGGAACCTGGTAGGCTACAGTCTATGGGGTCACAGAGAGTTGGACACCACTGAGCAACTTCACTTAATGAATACTGCAGGTTTTAATGTGTTCTATCAAACTGCTTTTGTCAAAATGTAGATCCTCTCATGCCCCCTGTTATTGACATCACACTACCCAATCTTAATTGGTTTATTTAATGTTTTTATGACTTTTTCTTTTTTTCCCCAGTTTCATTAAAGTTTATTTTAATCCATTAAATTGATTTTGCAATCCAGGGGCCATGAATTTACTTCCCCTTGAATTTTAACTAACTGGCCATCATAACTGAAAAAAGACAAGCAACTCTGCATTGCATACCATGACAGATATCCATCCATCTGTGCACCTGAATGTGGGTAGATTAGAACCCAGAGGGTGTGGTTGAGTGAGGGAAGTCATAGTAGAAGCAGCCTCAGCAGAGAAGGTGGGGCAGGTCTGGCACCTGTTCAGCATGATCTTTCTGACAGAGGAGATGGAGAGTGAAAGAGGAAGTTGGGGTCTGCCTGGCCACATATACTGTAGCTGGAGGAACTCATTGCTCTACCCGAGGAGAAAGTACATGACTAGGAGGAAGAGGTTAGGCACACCAAGAAAACTGAAGGAAAGCATGTTCTGTTGTTTAGCATCAGATTCTCTCCAGAAGACCACCCATAAACCCCTGGGACCCCCAACTTGAACATGACCTTACCAGATAATGGGCACATCCAAAGCCCCAAATGCTAAGTACACACTTCCCTTCTTGTCTACTACCCCCCTTTCTCTCCTCAACTAGCTTTTCTTGTTTTAGGCACCTGTTCCAAACTTAAGAGAAAGTCTGCTCCATCAAGAGAAACCAGAAACATGTGTGTATCACCCCCTTCTAGAAAGGCTCCTAATTACCAACCTACTGAATTGTTAGAATAAAAGAAAGTCTTTCCTAAATAAGAAAGGGTTCTGTTCCTTCAAATGTGGCAGCAGGGCACTTTTCATCAAAACCATGAAAAAATCATGGTAATTAAAAAAAAAAAAAAAAGCAAATTTCCAGCAACCAAACCCAAAAAGCAGTTTTAAAGAAATTAAGCAAGCAACTCAGAAAGACATTAGAAGTAGACCAGATCAGGTGGAAGAGAAAATAACCAAGTTAGAGGATAGGATTATAAAAAGATTCAGTTTTATGAGAAGAGACAGCTAAGATTTTAAACAGCTAATAAGCCCTACAAGATCTATCTGACTTCATTAGGAAAGCCAAGATAAATTAATGGATATAGTGGAAGAAGATGAGGGGGATAGGAAAAGAGTAAGCATATTTATAAAAATATATGAAAACTCCCCAAACCTAAAGAAGAACTTAATATATAAGTGCTCAATGTGATAGAACACATGTGACCTCAATGTAAAAGACTTCTCTCAGATATATTGCAGAAACTGTCAAAAATCAATAAATACAGATTTTTAAAGTCAGTCAGTGAGAACATGTAGCTCAGTAGGTAAAGAATCTGCCTACAATGCAGGAGACCTGGGTTCGATCTGTGGGCTGGGAAGATCCCTTGGAGAAGGAAATGGCAACCGACTTTAGTATTCTTGCCTGGAGAATCCCATGGACAGAGAAGACTGGTAGGGTATAGTCCATGGGGTCACATAGAATCAGACACTACTTAGCGACTAAACTACCAACCACCAGTGAGAACAAGACAGTAATTTACAAAGGAAATACTCCCCACCTTAGGATAGCAGCAGATTTTTCAGCAGAAACCCTAGCAGTCAGGAGAAGAACTGCCAGCCAAGACTACTTTATCAGAGAAAGTTATCTTTCAGATATAAAGGAAACATAAAGACTTTCTCAGACAAAATCTGAGGGAGTTCACCACCAGATCTGTATTATACAAAATATTGAAAGGAGATTTTCAAGCTGAAACTAATTAAATTACACAAAGCTGTGATCAAAGTGATAAACAGAATTTAAAATGTGTAACTTTTATTAAGAATCACATATTAAACTCTTAATTATAGCATATGGTTTAAAAGAAAAGCACATTAAAAATAACTATAGCTACTACAAACTGACAATAAAACCACAGCATTAAGAGAAAATTGGTGACTCAAAAACATAAAAGGGAAAGAATAAAAAGATGGAAACTTCATAGGCAAATAAAGATATATTCTTGTCAGTAGAAAAAAGGACTATTTTATCTTTAAGTTGTCTGAGGAAAACCTCAGTATAACCACACAGTCAAAGACTTTAGCATAGTCAATAAAACAGAAATATATGTTTTTCTGGAACTCTCTTGCCAATGAATGTTGGCAACTTGATCTCTGTGGATCACCATAAGCTGTGGAAAATTCTGAAAGAGATGGGAATACCAGACCACCTGACCTGCCTCTTGAGAAACCTATATGCAGGTCAGGAAGTGAACTCACTTGACAAGACCCTTATGCTGGGAAAGATTGAAGGCAGGAGGAGAAGGGGATGACAGAGGATGAGCTTGTTGTACGGCATCACTGACTCAATGGACATGAGTTTGGGTATACTGAGGGACTTGGTGATGGACAGTGAAGCCTGCTGTGCTGCAGTCTATGGGGTCACAAAGAGTCAGACACGACTGAGCGACTGAACTGAATATGATAACCACAAGCAAAATTCTTAGGCAGAGAAAAAACAACAACAAAAAGTTGTGGGGAAGATTGAGCAAGTCATCATGAAACCACCAACTTACAAAGGTGGACAGCAACAGAAGGGAAAAGAAACAATGAAGAGACAAAATAATTAGAAGGGAAAATATAAAATGTTATATAGTAAATTCTTATATAAAAACAATCACCCTAAATGTAAATGGCTTGAACTCACTAATCAAAAGGAACTGAGTGACTGGATGGATAAAAAAATAAGACCCAACTATATGCTACCTATGAAAGACTCATTCAAGATCTAAGGGCACACATAGACACAAAATGAAAATATAGAAGATGATATTCCGAGCAAACATAAACAAGAAGGCAGGTGTAACCATACTTTTATTAGATCAAATAGACTTCAAGTCAAAACCACAAAAAGATACAAAGAAGGACATGATATACTAATAAACGGGTCAGTACATGAAGAAGACATATCAATTGTAAATATATACAAGCTCCTAAAACTTGAACATCAAAATACATCATTTGAACAGAAAAAGATCTTGAAAGGGAAATAGACAATAGAATAATTACTGGAGACTTCAGTATTCCACTCAGCAATAGATAGCTTGACCAGACAGAAAATCAACAAAGCAAAATTGGAACTGAACCACACTATAAAACAAACCAACTTAATAGAACATTGCACCCAATAGCAGAAAACACATCTTCTCAAGTGCACATGGAACATTCTCCAGGATATACCATATGATAGGTCACAAAATAAATCTTAGCAAATTTAAGAAGACTGAAATCATGACCATAATCTTCTCTGACCACTGTGGTGTGAAACTAGAAATCAACAATAAGAATAAAGTGAGATCTACACATATTTGGAATACAACCATTCAGTCAAAACAGAAATTCAATAAAATTTTAAAATATCAAGACAATTAAATGAAATGAAAGAGAAATACAACCTATCAAACACTGTCAGTTAAGTTCAATCACTCAGTTGTGTCTGACTCTTTCCGACCCCATAGACACAAAGTCTTCCCTGTCTATCACCAACTCTTGGAGCTTACTCAAACTCTTGTGGGATGCAGAAAATGTAGTTCTCAGAGGAAAGTTTGTAGCAATAATTTCATATATTAAGAAATTAGAAGCATATCAAATAAACAGCCAAACTTTACAACTCAAAGATCTAGAAAAAGAAAAAAAATTAATTGTAAATAAAAGGAAGAATGATAAGGTCCAGTGATAGAAAGAATAAAATACATAACAGAAAAATATTAGAAAGGAGGAACAAAATTAGGAACAGGTTCTTTGACAAGATAAACAAAATTTGCAAATCTTTAACTAACTAAAGAAAAAGAGAAAAGACTCAAAATTCACCACAAAAGAGGAGACAGTACAACTGATACCACAGAAATATATAGAATCATATAGACTAGGGACAATTATATGCCAACAAATTACATAACCTAGGATAAAGGGATACATTTTTAAAACATACAACCTACCAAGACTGAATCAGGAATAAATTGACCCCAAGGTCTTCCAGGCTCCTCTATACATGGGTTTTTCCAGACAAGATTACTGGAAGGGGTTGCCAGTTCCTTCTCCAGGGAATATTCCTGAATTGAACCCGGGTCTCCCACATTGCAGGAATATTGTTTGCCATCTGAGTCACCAGTTAAGACCCAAGAAAATTTGAACTGACCAATAATGAACTAAAAGATTGACCCATCCAAAAATCTTCCAACACAGAAACTCCAGGAATGAATGGCTTCACTGGAAATTTCTACCAAAAATTTAATGAAGAATTAAGACCAATTCTCCCCAAACTCTTCCAAAATGTTGATAAGGGAACACTTTCAATCACATTTTAGAAAGCTGATTTTATCTGGTTTTGACATCAAAATCGGGTAAAATGCCACAATTAAAACTATAGTCTGGCTTAAAACTATAGAAAATATAGTCAAATATCTCTGATAAGTACAGACACAAAAATCTTCAAAAAGATATTTGTGCACCATGTCCAAGAATACATTAAAAAGATTATGAACCACAACCAAGCAAGATTTACCTCTGAGATACAATAATGGCTTATCATAAGAAAATCAGTAAATATATACATCATATCAATACAATTAAAGAAGAAATCACATGATCATTTTAGTAAATAGAGAAACAAAATATTTGACCAAATGCAACATCCTTTCATGGTAAAATCAATCAATCAATAAACATCTCTTAAGAGACTAGGTATATAAAATATATATATATATATATATATATATAGAGAGAGAGAGAGAGAGAGAGAGAGAGACTGGGTGTAAAAGGAACATACCTCAACATAATAATGGCCATATATAACAAATCTACAGCTAACATTACACTAAGTGGAGAAAAATATAACAGATTTCCTGTAAGATTAGAAATAAGCATGGCCACTCTCATGACTCCTATTTAATATAGTATTGACTAGTACCGCTGCTTCTGCTGCTAAGTCACTTCAGTCGTGTCGGACTCTGTGCAACCCCATAGACGGCAGCCCACCAGGCTCCCCCGTCCCTGGGATTCCCCAGGCAAAAACACTGGAGTGGGTTGCCAGTTTCTTCTCCAAAGCGTGAAAGTGAAAAGTGAAAGTGAAGTCGCTCAATCATGTCCGACTTTTCGTGACCCCATGGACTGCAGCCTACCAGGTTCCTCCATCTATGGGATTTTCCAGGCAAGAGTACTGGAGTGGGGTACCAGTGCCTTCTCCACTGACTGGTACTAACTAGGGGAATAAGATAAGGAAATAAAGGCATTCAAATCAGACAGGATGGTGTAAAATTATCACTATTTGCTGATAATATGATTTTGCACATAGAATATCCCAAAATGGGTAAAAAACAATGAATATTTTCAGTAAAGTGGCAGGATATATAATCAACATACACAAATAAATTTCATTCTTTTACACTAATAGTGAAGCAATTGAAAAAGAAATGTTATCCCATTCACAATAGCATCAACAAAATATGCAACACTTTTAGAAATAAATTTTAACCAAGGGAGTGAAAGGTATGTATAATGAAAACTACAAGTATTTGCTGAAAGAAACTGAAGACACAAACAGATGGAAAGACATTTTACATTCTTGGATTATAATAATAATTATTGTTAAAATGGCCATACTATCTAAAGCCATCTACAGGCTTTAATGTAATCCCCATCAAAATACCAAAAGCATTCTTCATATAAATTGAAGAAATAACTTTAAAATGTGTTTGGAACCACAAAAGGCACAGAATAGACAAAAAGATTCTGAGAAGGAAGGAAAAAATTTAGAAGTATTATGCTTCAAGATTTCAATCTATACTAAAAAGTAATAGTAATCAAAATAGTATGTTATGGGAAAAAATAGACACACGGGCCAATAGATCAGAATATTAACCCAGAGTTAAATCCCAGCATATGCAGTCAACAATACAGTCAAGAGAGCCAAGAGTACCCATGTAGGGAAAGGATAATCTTTTCAAATGATGCTTGAAAAATTGGAGAAATAGATGTGGAACAATGGAAGTGGACCCATATCTCATATCACTCACAAGAAGTAGCTCAAAATGAACAAATATCTTACACTAAAGATCTGATACCATAAAATCCCTAGAGAAAAACGGAGGGAAGAAGCTCTCTGATATTGGTTGTGGCCATGTTTTTTTAAACATGTCAAAGGCACAAACAATGAAAGCAAAAATCAACAAAACTATGTCAAACTCAAATGTTCTGAACATCAAAATAAACAATCAAAAAAAATAAAGACAAAAAATGGTAGAAAATTTTGCAAATTACACATAGAATAAGAAGTTAATATTGAAAATATATAAAGAATTCAGTCAACTTAGTAATAGCAACAATAAAAAATGAAATAATCTAGTTAAAAAAAATAGAAGTAACGAGATACTTTTCAAAGAGGACATCAAAATGGCTGATAAATACATGAAAACATGCTTAACATCATTAATCATCATGGAAATCAAATGAAAACCACAGTGGGATATAATTTCACAATAGTTAGAATGACAGTTTCAAGAAGACAGGAGACAATGGCACTAGAAAATGTAGTGAAAGGGGAATAATTATACACTGCAGAGGAGAAAATAACTTGGTCAATCATTTTAGTAAATAATATAGAACTTTCACAAAAATTACAACTCAATCTACCATGTGGTCTTAAAATTTCACTTCTGCATATATATACTGAAAGGAAATTAAAACAGGGTTTTAGTGAGAAATATGCGCTCCCAGGCTTTCCAGGTAGTGCTAGTGGTAAAGAATCTGCCTGCTAATGCGGGAGACCTAAGTGATGTAAGTTCAATCCCTGACTGGGGAATATCCCCTGGAGGAGAGCATGGCCACCCACTCCAGTAATCTTGCCTGGAGAATCCCATGGACAGAGGAGCCTGGAAGGCAACAGTCATAGGGTTGCACAAAATTGAACACAAGAACTTTTAGAACTAACACCCAAAAAAAGATGCCCTTTTCATTATAGGACTGAAATACAAAAGTAGGAAGTAAGGAGATACCTACAGTAACAGGCAAATTTGGCCTTGGAGTACAGAATGAAGCAGAGCAAAGACTAATGGAGTTTTCCCAAGAGAACACACTGGTCATAGCAAACACCCTCTTCCAAAAAGACAAGAGAAGACTCTACACATGGACATCACCAGATGATCAACACCAAAATCAGATTGACCATATTCTTTGCAGCCAAAAATGGAGAAGCTCTATACAGTCAGCAAAAACAAGACTGAGAGCTGACTGTGGCTCAGATCATGAATTCCTTATTGCCAAATTCAGACTTAAATTGAAGAAGGTAGGGAAAAACCACCAGACCATTCAGGTATGGCCTAATCAAATCCCTTATGACTATACAGAGGAAGTGAGAAATAGATTTTAGGGACTAGATCTGATAGACAGACTGCCTGATGAACTATGGACGGAGGTTCATGACATTGTAGAGGAGACAGGGATCAAGACCATTCTCAAGAAAAAGAAATGCAAAAAAGCAAAATGACTGTCTGAGGAGGCCTTACAAACAGCTGTTGAAAGAAGAGAAGTGAAAAGCAAAGGAGAAAAGGAAAGATATTTCCATTTGAATGCAGAGTTCCAAAGAATAGCCAGGAGAGATAAGAAAGCCTTCCTCAGTGACCAATAAAAAGAAATAGAGGAAAACAATAATATAGGAAAGACCAGAGATCTCTTCAAGAAAATTAGAGATACCAAGGGAACATTTCATGCAAAGATAGGCTCAATAAAAGACAGAAATGGTATGGACTTAACAGAAGCAGAAGATATTAAGAAGATGTGGCAAGAATACACAGAACTATACAAAAATGATCTTCATGACCCAGATAATCATGATAGTGTGATCACTCACCTAGAGCCAGACATCCTGGAATGTGAAGTCAAGTGGGCCTTAGAAAGTATCACTACGAACAAAGCTAGTGGAAGAGATGGAATTCCAGTTGAATTATTTCAAATCCTGAAAGATGATGCTGTGAACATGCTGCACTCAATATGTCAGCAAATTTGGAAAACTCAGCAGTGGCAATAGGATTGGAAAAGGTCAGTTTTCATTACAATCCCAAAGAAAGGCAATGCCAAAGAATGCTCAAACTACCACACAATAATTGCACTCATCTCACACGCGAGTAGAGTAATGCTCAAAATTCTCCAAGCCAGATTTCAGCAATACTTGAACCATGAACTTCCAGATGTCCAAACTGCTTTTTAAAAAGGCAGAGGAAGCAGAGATCAAAATGCCAACATTCGCTGGATCATCGAAAAAGCAAAAGAGTTCCAGAAAAAGATCTATTTCTGCTTTATTGACTATGCCAAAGCCTTTGATTATGTGGATCACAATAAACAGTGGAAAATTCTGAAGGAGACGGGAATACCAGACCACCTGACCTGCCTCTTAGGAAACCTGTATGCAGGTCAGGAAGCAACAGTTAGAACTGGACATGGAATAGCAGACTGTTTCCAAATAGGAAAAGGAGTATGTCAAGGCTGTGTATTGTCACCCTGCTTATTTAACTTCCATGCAGAGTACATCATGAGAAATGCTGGGCTGGAAGAAGCACAAGCTGGAATCAAGATTGCTGGGAGAAATATCAATAACCTCAGATATGCAGATGATACCACCCTTATGGCAGAAAGTGTAGAACTAAAGAGCCTCTTGATGAAAGTGAAAGAGGAGAGTGACAAAGTTGACTTAAAGCTCAACATTCAGAAAACTAAGATCATGGCATCTGGTCCTATCACTTCATGGCAAATAGATGGAGAAACAGTGGCTTACCTTATTTGTTTGTGCTCCAAAATCACTGTGGATGGTGATTGCAGCCATGAAATTAAAAGACACTTACTCCTTGGAAGAAAAGTTATAACCAACCTAGACAGCATATTAAAAAAGCAGAGACATTACTTTGTCAACAAAGGTCCGTCTAGTCAAGGTTATTATGTTTTTTTCCAGTGGTCATGTATGGATGTGAGAGTTGGACTATAAAGAAAGCTGGACCCCAGGAATTTATGCTTTTGAACTGTGGTGCTAGAGAAGACTCTTGAGAGTCCCTTGGACTGCAAGGAGATCGAACCAGTCCATCCTAAAAGATATCAGTCCTGGGTGTTCATTAGGACTTATGTTGAAGCTGAAACTCCAATACTTTGGCCACCTGATGCAAAGAGCTGACTCATATGAAAAGATCCTGATGCTGGGAAAGATTGAAGGCAGGAGGAGAAGGGGATGACAGATGATAAGATAGTTAGATGGCAGCACTGACTCAATGGACATGAGTTTGGGTAAACTCCGGAGTTGGTGATAGATAGGGAGGCCTGGCAGCTGTCCTTTGTGGGGTTGCAAAGAGTCGGACACGATTGAGTGACTGAACTGAACTGAACTGAACTGAAGTGTCTTAGCATGCATATTTACACTCCCACATTTACTGCAGGATTATTCACAATTGCCAAGATATTTAAACAAGCCAAAATCCCATTAATGTATGAATGTGTTAGGCAAAAATCTGGGCATGAGCAATGAGGGGTGGCCTAGCTGAAAAAGGATGCAAACTGATCTCTAAACCCCAGACCAGACATGCCCAGGAAAGTTCACAGATATGCTACAAAATAACCACAAAGACTTTTCCAACTCCTGTGCATGTGCCTCTAGGCACACAGTAGATACAAACTAACCAAAGGGGTTTCTCCAATTCCGGCACATGCATCTCTGATACACAGGTATGTCCTCAACTAACCTTAGACAACCAGGAGCCCATTAAGGGTTCATAAACATTTCATACTATTGATTGTAACAGACTGAATTATGGGAAAGACATGGATAATAGAGCCTGTCATTATGTAACTTGCATCTGTCAATCAAAGCTCTCAGTCCATGCCAGCCTAGATAAATATGAAAAAGTCCTATTTTGCATGTATCCAGATACTTCCCCTTCCCTGATTGGCCTTGAGCATATACCCATTTTAATTCCCTTTCCTGATTGGTGGCAAGTATGACTGAGGGCAGGAGAAGAAAGAGACGACAGAGGATCAGATAGTTGGATGGCATCACCAACTCAATGGACATGAGTTTTAACAAACTCTGGGAGACAGTGAAGGACAGGGAAGCCTGATGTACAGCTATACATGGGATCACAAATACTAAGACAAAACTTATTACGTGAACAGCAACAACAACAAGCCCTGTTTTGCACAATGCAGAACCAAGAGGAGGAGATGGAAAGTATAAAAAGGAAAGTCAAGATGGATCGTTGCCACTCCTTTGGAGTCAGCCTGCTCCCATGTTTTGGGATGTACTATCTGCTGTCTGTTTAATAAAAGTTCTGTCTGCTTGAGCTCTAACTGAGCTGTAACTAGTCTGTTGTTTCAAGTTCTTTCTATGATGAGACAAGAGTTGAGAAATCAGCCTGCGTGAGCTGTAATTATTCCATCGTTCCACGTTCCAAATCATTGTTAAGATGAGACAAGAACTGAGGGAGAGAAATAAACCAACTTAACAAATGGATATAAAGATGTGGTACATATTCACAAGAAATGTTCAGTGATGAGGAAAGAGGCTGTCCTTCCACTTGTTACCAAATGCTGAGCACTTTATGCTAAAGCAAGGTAAGTTACATAGAGAAAGACAAATACTGCATTATATCACTTATATGTGGAATCTAAAAAAGGTAAACTTGGATAAAACAGTAAAATAGTGGTCACCAGGAGATGGAAGAGAATGGATAAGGGTGGATTTTGTTTAAAGATACAAACTTTTAACAAGTAGTAAATAAGCCATAGAGATCTAAGACACTGTACAATGAATATAGATAATAAACCATACTATAATTATGTAATATGATAAATCACAACATTGGCAATGATATTGCAATATAAAAATATATCAGATATGTTGTATACCTTAAAATTACATAGTGTCACATGTTATTTTAGTTTTAACTAGGCAAATAAATTTAAAACATTTATATATTAAAATATGATTTTAATATATATATAAAAGACCAAATGGCACAAAAAGTTGCTCAAAATATGTGTCATTAGAGAAATGCAAGTTAAAACTACAATGAGATATCACTTCACACCTGCTAGGATGGCTTAATTAAAAAATAGACAAAAAATAGAAAATGTTAGAAAACATGTGGGAATTGGAACCCTCGGATATTTCTGGTAGGGATGTAAAATGATTCAGTTTTTCTGGAAAACAGTTGAGCAGTTCCTCAGAAAGATAAACATAATGTTCCATATGGCCCAGCAATTCTATTTCTATAATAGGTATGTACCCAGGAGAATTGAAAAATATAAGTTCCTGCAAAAATGTGAACACAAATATTTATAGCTGCATTACTCATAATGGGAAAAAAGTAAAAATTTATAAATACATATATATGTATATATATATATTATTTATACAACAATATATGTTTCAGCTAAAAAAGCAACAAATTCATTCTGGAACATGGAAAAATCTGGAAATCATTATACTAAATGAAATAATCCAAATACAAAAGATCATATATTGTAAGATTATATTGCTATGAAATGTCCAGAAGAATCAGAGGGACAGATAGCAGATTAATGGTGGAAAAATACTGGGGAAGGAGGTTGAAATGGACAGTGATTGTTAGTGTTTGTTGAGATCTCTTTACTTGTCTAAGAAAAATGTTCTAGAATTACAAAAAAGTGATAGTGGCATGGTTATGTGAAAATAATAAAAATCATTAAATTATAGATATATAAAGGTTATTTTATAGTATACAAACTATATTTCAATTAAATAATGATAAATAACTATCAAATTCACCTACTTGTCATCTACTTGATTAATGTGAAAGTTACTCAGTCGTGTCCAACTCTTTGCAACCCCATGAGCTATATGTGAAAGTGAAGTCACTTAGACCTGTCATACTCTTTGCGGCCCCATGGACTGTAACCTTTCAAGCTCCTCTGACCATGGGATTTCCCAGGCATGACTGCTGGAGTGGGTTACCATTTCCTTCTCCAGAGGACCTTCCCAACCCAGGGATCAAACCTGGGCTTCCTGAATTGCAAGCAGACGCTTTACCATCTGAGCCACCAGGGAAGACCCATGAGCTATATAGTACATGGAATTCTCCAGACCAGAATACTGGAGTGGGTAGCCTTTCCCTCCTCCAGGAAATCTTCCCAACCCAGGGATCAAACCCAGGTCTTCTACCCTGCAGGCTGATTTTTTGCCATCTGAGCCACAAGGGAAGCCCAAGATTACTGGAGTGGGTAGCCTATCCCTTCTCCAGGGGATCTTCCCAACTCAGGAAGCGAACCGGAGTCTCCTGCATTGCAGCGGATTATTTACCAACTGAGCTATCAGGGAAACCTACTTGATTATTAGACATATTAAATTTACTTTCTGAAACTCAGTTTTTTGTCTGCAAAAAATATCAATAAACACTAATGACAACAAGGAAATACTCCTTTCAGTTTTTCAAAATTTAGTGACAAGTCTATTTGCCAGTTGTCCAAGTCAAAATCTTAAAGTATTACTTGCTTCTCTATCATATTGTGATAGTAAATTACCGAAATTTTACCTTTCAAAAATGTCCGTTTAAAAAAAATGAAATAAAATCCACATAACATAAAAATAATTTTTCAAGTTAAATAATTTACAGGGTTTTAGTATAGTTAAAAGTTGTGCAATCATCACTATCTAATTATAGAACATTTTCAACAGCAAAATAAAAAATAAATAAATAAAAAACTTAGGACTTGCTTGTCTTATTCCTACTTAGAGGATAAACTTTCAGTCTTGCACAATTAAGTATATCTTGTATGTGCTCAGTCATGTCTGACTCTTTGCAACCCCATGGACTGTAGCCTTCCGGACTTCCTGTCTATGAAATTTTCCAGGTAAGAATCCTGGAGTGGGTTACCCCTTTCTACTCTAGCGTATCTTTCTGACACAGGATCAAACCCACCTCTCTTGATTCTCTTGCATTGGCAGATGGATTCTTTACAACTGTGTCACCTGGGAAGCCCAAAATATACCTTAGCTCTGAGTTTTTCATGAATGTCCTTTTTCAGGTTGAAGAATTTTCATTTTATTTCTAGTCTGTTGGATATCTTTATCTAGAAATAGTGCTGTGTTTTATCAAATACTTTTTGAATCTATTGAGATAATCATGCATTTTACCCCTAAATACCCATATCTAACTACTTACTACTTCTCAGCAACTTCCAATTACTACTTGGATCAAA
Organism: Odocoileus virginianus; assembly: GCF_023699985.2. Taxonomy (NCBI): domain Eukaryota; kingdom Metazoa; phylum Chordata; class Mammalia; order Artiodactyla; family Cervidae; genus Odocoileus; species Odocoileus virginianus. The sequence continues at coordinate 23,913,232 of NC_069698.1, forward strand.
CTATTATCATTTAGGTAGGCTATGACAATATCCCACTAAGTGAACTTCCTCCTATTTTCGTCCCTCACTACTATGTACTCCTCAAACTACATGTGATACTCTTCTAAAACATAAATCACATTATGTCACTCTTTTCCTTTCATTTTCCAAAGGCTTCTATTTCCCAAAGAGTAAAATCTAAATCCCTTACCACAACCAAAAGACCTTTTGTATTAGGCCCCTTTCATCCTCATACCTCACATCCTACAATATTTTATCTCTTAAAATACTGTTTTACAAATGTATTTGTTGCTTTACTATACAGGAGTCATTTACTGGATGTTTAGTAAATGTCAAACATCCATGACAATTATTACAAAAGATACAAAAGTTAAGAAGTTCCAGACTCTAAGCTAAAAGTATCTTAAGTTTTCATAGTAAACAACTAGATACACAAATAAGTAGTTAAAATAAAAATTAATATACTACAAAAGTTAAAAGTTTTTTTAAGATATCCTAGAAGTTTAATATAGTGAGAGATTTCAATAATGGATAAAATCAAGAAAATATTGATTGTCTATAAAATATTTTCAGTTGGCCTGGACGAATAGGTTAGATGGAAAACAAAACAAAACAAAAATAGCTCACCTCAAATGGATGAAAAACAAGAGATGGACTTTGTTTTTCTTTAATTCTTTGTTCCCCAGAAATTTTTAAAGACATAAGAAATATCTTTTGCATAATTTTTAAGTACTGCTGAAAATAATATTATTTTATTTCTTTTGGGAATCAACTAAAATAATAAGAGGAATGTAACAGAATATAGAACACAAAGTAATCCTTGAACATATTATTTGTTATTATGAATTATTTACATGGTTATTTCAAAAGCTCTTTCCAAAATGCAAAATTAAGTAAGAATACCAACACTAATGAGAAAATATACTTGCATAAAATTATTTTATATTGTTATACAGACAAGTCAGAGGATGTTGGTGATGTTATTAAGTCACTGTTCTCTTTGTGGCATATTTGATAAGAATTTTAGTACAATAATGAAATGAACTTATACTGTACTTTCAGGGCAATATTTCAATATTTATAAAATGTTCACATTTTGGTTTAATAGATTATAATGGGCAGAGTTGTAATGGCAGCATAAATGAAAGGAAATTTTCATTCGTACATAATTTCTACACTGTAATTTTGGCTAATATTAAAGTTACTTGAACTGAATTCAAATAAGAATTGAAATTCATTAACTGATCTCATTAATGTGAATGATTTTGAGGAAAAGTAAAGATGTATTGAATAATACAATTGGATAAAATTAGCCAAGTAAGAATTATGTGGTTTAACAAAGTACAAATGGCCGACATTACTTAAGGTTGACAAAAATGGCCATTCTCAAGATTATGTATAGTTATGGAGGAATTACCAGAATAGTGAAAATGGATTTTAGATAATTCTTTGCACCAAGATTTTGCATATTTGCACATGAACTGGTCTTTTTATGGACTTCCCTTGTCTAAACAAGGTTGATTCTTACAAATAAACACAAGAGTATGTGGCTAGTTCAGGTCACAGAGATATAGAATGCAGATGGGCATTGCCAAGTTGATGAACAATGAAAGGTTGACTATATAAGTATTACAGCAATGATCTCCTCTAGAGCCATCTGGCATTGTTTTTCAGATGTACCTCTGGGGATTCATCAGAACCTTAAAGCATTAACTCTTTCCTCACAATCAAAACTACTGTAATAGAATCTGCTGGTACTTCTATGTCAATAGTCTTTAGGAAGTTTCCCTTTAAAAATTATATTTTCTAGAGATTGATGCAGGGTGCTATTACCATTTAGATTTCCCCCTTTATTTCTCATTCCTTCATATTGGGAACCTGATGATGAAATAGAAAGGCCAGTAATAAGGAAGATACCTAGGTATAATGTGACAAGTGTATGTGTTTTGTGTATGTGTATGCATCTGAGTACAAATATATGCACATAACACTTCACAACTTAGAGCAATAGAAATTGTGTTAGAAATTTTTATTGTTGAGGGTAACTGAGGTGATTCCTTGAAGAAATATATAATCTAATTGCTAACATTGAAATCCCACAAAAAACAAGTAATGCTATGATAATATTTTAAATATCTGAATAAAAAAGACATAGAGTTAAATCACTGAAATGAAATAAAGCTGAAAAGTTTATAAAGATATAACTTCCCTTTCTTCAGGTCAACATTATAATCTTATAGGTCTAATATGAAATTGAAAGCATAGATTTTTAAAGCTTATATTTCCAATGAGTTGGTAAGATTTTTAGGTATAATCAATTTTGAGGTATTGATCATAATTCTGAAAGAAACTAAATTTACTTGCTGTCAAGGTAACAAAATGCAAAGAAATCAACATATCATTGCCAAATTTTAACCTTAAATATTGATTCAAGGTTATTACATGAGGTATTTACAACTCTTTAAATAATAGATGATAATGAGCATATGTTACTTAAATGAACAATTCTGGAGTTACTTAATTAAAAATGTCTATAGGAAAAAATACTTCATTGGACTTTATACATAAATAGAAAACAGGTTAAGCACAAAAAGAACTAGAAAATAATAACTCTTAAATTAAAACCTTAGGAACTGTTTGAAGAAAGTTTAAATAGGAAATAACAGACTCTTAGACAATGTCAATATCATCTGGAATGGAACATTTTTTGTTTACATTTTATGGAAAAAGTAAAGCTTAAAACCAAAACCAGAAAGAACTGTTTTTACTGTGAGAAAGTTAATATAAAGTCATTTTAAAAAGTGAAAGCAGTATCCAAGTAACAAAGCATGAAATATATATTTCATTGGGTATTCCAAAATGATTAAAGTTAAAATTCTAAAGTAAGATTTAATGAAATAATTAATGATTCTAAATAAACAGACAGCTATTGGAGTCATAAGTGAAAAATAATTTTCTGGTAATGAGATATTTAAATGTCTTAAAATTCCCTTAAAATAAACAACAAAAAAAAATCTTTAGAAAAGTAACAAGCACCCAAATTTATAACTATACTCCAAATTTATGACTATACTCCAAAGCAATAGTAATAAAAACAGCATGGTACTGGCACAAAAGCAGATACATACATAAATGGAACAGAAGAGGGAGCCCAGAAATGAACCAACATCTATATGGTCAATTAATCTACCAAAAAGAGAGCAAGAATATTCAATGGATAAAAGACAGCTTCTTCAATAAATGATATAGTGAAAACTGGAAACTTACATGCAAAAGAATCAGACTTAGTTTCTCATGCTATATACAGAAATAAGCTCAAAATGGATGAAATGTAGGACCTGAAGCAATACAGTGTCTAGAAAAAAATATAGGCAGTAAACTCTTTGATATAGATATTAACAATATTTTTGAATATGTTTCCTCAGGCAAACAAGAAAAACAGAAGCAAAAGCAAAAACTAAATAGAAATACATCAAACTAAAAAGTTTTTACACAATGAAGAAAACTACCAATAAAGCAAAAGGCTGACCATTGAATGGGAAAAATTATTTGCAAAATATATGGCTGATAAGGAAATAATATGTATTTATATAATATCCAAAATACACAAAAATTCATTTAGCCCAACATAAAAGAAAGAAATAACCTGATTATAAAATGAGCAGAGGACCTGAATAGACATTAATCTAAGAAGACATACAGATGGCAAACAGATACATGAAAAGATTCTCAACATCACTCATTATCAGGGAAACAGCATCAAAACCTCAATGAGACACCACCTCACACCTATTAGAATGGCTATTATCAAAAGACAAGAAATAGCAAGTGTTGACAAGGATGTGGAGAAAAGGGAACTCTGAGGCACTAATGGTGAGAATGTAAATGTGTACAGTTACTATGGAGTATCCTCAAAGATTGAAAAGTACACTAGTGTATGATTGAACAATTCTACTTCTGGGTAATTTTCCAAAAACTTCCCAAAACACTAATTTGAAAAGATATATGCACCCATATGCTCATTGCAGAATTATTCACAGTAGCCAAGATAGGGGAGCAACCTAAGTGCCAATCAATCGAAGAATGTATAAAGATGTGGCATACATATATCACACACATTCACACAATGGAATATTAATCAGCCATAGAAAAGAGAAAAAATTTGCCATTTGCAACAACATGGATGTATTTTATTTTGCAAAATGAAATTACTCATAAAAAGACAAACAGAAAAAATGATTTCACCTATATGTGAAATCTAAAAATTTCTCCCCAAAGAGCTACAAGTCAGAGTCCCATATCTGGCTCCCTAGCCCAGGAATCCTATATTGGGAAGTTGAGACCCTAGAACATTTGGATTTAAAGACCAGCAGGGCTTTCTTTGGGGCTTCCCAGGTGTAACTAGTGGTAAAAAATCCACCTGCCAATGTGGGAGACTCAAGAGATGTGGGTTTGCTCCTTGGGTTGTGAAGATCTCCTGGAGTAGCAATGACACCCCATTCCAGAATCCTTGCTTGGAAAATTCCATGAGGAGAGAACCCTGCCAGGCTGCAGTCCATGGGGCTGCAGTCAAACAAGGCTGAGTACCACAGCAGGGCTCTTTTTTGGGAGACTCAGGGACTCTGGGAGACAAGAGACTCCATTCTTAAAGGGCACACAAAATTTTACAGTCTGGAACCCAGTGTAGAAGCAGTAATTTGAAAGGAGCCAAAGTCAGACCCACCTGCTGATCTTGGAGACTCACTGGAGAAGCAGGAAGCAACTGGAATTTGCCCTGGGGATACATACACTGGTGCCAGCCATTTTTGGAGACTCATTCTATCACAAGAACACTGGTAATAAAAAGTGCCATTCTGTAATCTCCCCTCTAGCTTATTAGTAAATGAACCCATTCCATCCTCCTCCTTTTCTATACCAACATTGGGACACTTCAGGCCAAGCAATAATCTAGATGATTACACGTCCCCACCTATTAGCAGGCATGCTGTCTGTCCCCTGAGCTCATAGCTGTCCTATGATGTGGCAGTGTCCACAAGAGGGCCCAGGACCCAACTCCATACACCAGTAAGTGGACACTAGTTCTAGGACCCCCAAGACCTTATAGTTAGAGACGCTGTGGCCCAGCTCTGCTCACCAGTGTGAAGGCACCAGTTCCATAGGCCCCAGCTCTGTAGACACCCCAACTCCAGATTACCCAAGGCCCTACAACAAGAGGCTCTGGGATATAGCTTTGCCCACTGGTGAGCTGACACTAGCCCCAGGACCTCCTGCACTAGAACCACTGTAGCCCCATAACCTGCTTTGTCAGAACCCAACCAACACACTAGCAAGCTGGCATCATCCCTGGAATATCTGGGCCCAGGCTCTGCCCACCAGAAGTGCGTACCAGCTCAGGGACTCCTTGGGTCCCTTAGCCAGTGACTGCAATATCCAGTCTATCCACCAACAGGCTAACACCAGATTCAGTATCCCCAAGGCCCTGTAGCCAGAGATTCCAGGGTGAGGCTCTGTCTATCATTGAGCTGGTACTGGCCCTGGAACCCACTGAGATTCCATAGCTAGCTTTCTCATGACCCTTCCAACTAGCAGTCAGCAACCTCCACAAAAGGAAGGGCCTGACAACCAAGCAGACCAGGGACCCAATCATGCCTACCATACTGTCTGCAGTAATCAGTCATCCACTATAAAAGGACCCATGCAGCCCATATATGGGATACCCTGAGAGCATATGGCTTTGGTGATTAGACAGAAGCATGCACTTGGATGCCCAGCACATCTCTTACAAAAGAGAAATCTCACATCTCTTCCTCCAAGACTGGGAAACTCAGCAACTTACCTGATACATAGAAATAGAAAGAGCAAATTAGGCAAAATGAGGCAATAGAGGGACATAGTCCAAATGAAGAAACAAGATAAAACCCCAGAAGGACTAATTAAGTGGAGATAGATAACCTATCCAATAAGAGTTCAAGGTAATGATCATAAAGATGATGGAAGAACTCAGGAGAGGAAAGGATGAAGAGTATAAGATACTAGAAGTTTTCAACAATGATGTAGTATGGAGAAAAATCAAATAGAGATGAAGAATACAATAACCGAAGTGATAAACTAGTAGGAAATGAGCATAGTTCAAACAATGCAGAAGAACAGTTCAATAAGCTGAAAAGAAAAAAAAAAAAAAAGATTAGTGGAAATCACTGAAGCTGAGCAGATAAAAATAAACGAAGGCAGTTCAAGAGACCTCTGTGACAGAATCAAGCATATGGTTTTTGCATCATAGAGGTCCCAGAAAGAAATGAGAGATAAAAGGGCAAAAAATATATTCAAAGACATAGAAGCTAAAAACTTCCCTAACCTGAGAATGGAAACATACAGGTATAGAAATCACAGAGAATCCTAAACAGGACATACACAAAGAAGACCACACTAAGATACATTTCAATTAATTGAAACAAATTAAAGATAAAAAAATATTAAAAGTAGCAAGATAAAAACAAGCTATATATGAGGAAACTCCCTTATATAAGGCTGATCTACTTTTCAATAGATTCTACAGGAGAGAAAGAAGTGGCATAAAATCTTAAAATGATGAAAGGGAAAGACCTAAAACCAAGAATACTCTTCTTAAGAAAGCTTTCACACTGATTTCATGGAAAATTGAAAGATTTAAGATGAGCAAATGAAAAATGAGTTTAGCATCACCACTTTAACTTTACAAGAATGGTTAGAGGAAATTATCTAAGCAATAAAGGAAAAGATCACAACTAGAAACATAAAAGTAGTGGGGAAAAAAGCTAATTGTTGAAGGCAAATATACAGTAAATGTGGTAAATCAACCATGTACAAAGCCTACAGAAAGAATAATACACAAAAGTAGTAAAATTACTATATCACAAGTAAGTACTTTATTGACATATAAAACAGAAAGACATAATATATATTAACTAAAATGGTAATCATGGAGGAAGGGGAGTAAAAATCAGGATTATCAAAATGTACTTGAGATAAGAAATCAGCAAGTTGAAACACACACACACACACACACACACGCACACACATACATATCTGTATACATTGCTATTACAAGACTGAATAAAACTAAAGAGGTAAAAGATCTGTATTTGGAAAAACATAGACAATGTTGAAAGGAATTGAAAATGATACAAACACATAGAAAAAATATATTACATCCCTGGAGTGAGAGAATTAAATAACAATAACACTCAAGCCTATCCACAGATTCAATGTAAGTCCTATCAAAATACTGAATACACTTTACTCACAATGAGAAAGAATAGTTCTAAAATTTGTTTGGAAACACCACAAATAACCAAGGCAATCTTAAGAAAGAAACACAGACCTGGAGGTATCACACTCCTAACTTTCTATAACAAAGACAAAGTAATCAAAACAGTATTGTACTAGCACCAAAACAGACATCAATGAAATGGACTAGCAAGCCCAGACATAAACTTATGCACTTATGGTAAATTCATTATGACAAAGGGGGCACGAATATACAATGGGCAGAAGGCAATTTCTTCAGGAAATTGTGCCAGAAAAACGATACCTGCATGTAAAATTTAGTATGAAATTAGAACATTTTCTCGCACGATTTATAAAAATAAACTCAAAGTGGACTAAGGACTTAGTAATAGTTAAGACCCAAAATATCAGAAAATGTCTAGAAGAAAACATATGCAGAACAATCTTTGACAGAAATGGTAGCGATTTTTTTTTTTTTTGTATCTGTTTTTTAAGGCAAAGGAAACAAACAAAATGAACATATGGGACTTAATTTAGCTTAAAATCAGGTGGAGAGGGAGATGGGAGGGGGGATCGGGATGGGGAATACATGTAAATCCATGGCTGATTCATGTCAATGTATGACAAAACCCACTACAATATTGTAAAGTAATTAGCCTCCAACTAATAAAAGTAAATGAATAAAAAATAAAATGAAAAAATAATCTACAACAAAGGAATCCATCATTAAACAAAAGATAACCTACTGAATGGGAGAAACTATTTGTAAATGACAATGAGTACATTCGGAGTACATACAGCTTAATATTCCAGAATATCAACCCAATTAAAAAGTGAGCAGAAGTTGTAAATAGATATTTTTATTAAGAAGATACGAAGAGGCCAACCAGCTCATGATGAATATTTGACAACACTAATCATTGGAGAAATGAAAACTTAAACCACAATAAACCTGTCAGAATGGCTATCATCAAAAATACTACAAGTAAAAAATATTTGCAAGGATGTGGAAAAAAATGAATACTATATAGTGTTGTTGTGAGTGTAAATGGTGCACTTAAGGAAAACAGTATGTAGGTTCCTTAAAAAAAAAAATATTCCAGAATTTCCATTCCTGGGTATAGATCCGAAGAATACATACATAATAATTTGAACAGATACATGTATCCCAATATTTATAGCAGTATTATTTACAGTTACAAAGATAGGAAAGCAACTAAGTGATCATCAACAGATGAATAGATAAAGAAGATTTATACATATATAATTATACATATATATATATATATATATATACACACACACACATACACACACATACACAAAATGAAATAGTATTGATATTTCATCTTCAAAAAAGAATGAAAGTCTGATATTTGCAACAACACAATGGACCTGAAGGATATAATACCTATTGAAAAAAGTCAGAAAAAAGAAACAAAACGGTATGTTATCACTTTTATGTGGAATCCAAAAAGTAAAACAAATTAATGTAACAAAAAAATATGGTTTATTCTGGATATATGCCCAGGAGTGAGATTGCTGGACCATATTATAGTTCTATTTTTAGTTTTTAAGGAATCTCCATACTGTTCTCCATAGTGGCTGTACCACTTTACACTCCTACAAACAGTATAGGAAGGTTTCTTTTTCTTCACATTTTCTCCAGCATTTACTGTTTTGTACATTTTTTGATGATGGCCATTATGACTAGTGTGAGGTTATACCTCATTGTACTTTTGATTTGCATTCATCTGACGCAAAGAGCTAACTTATTGGAAAAGATGCTGATGCATGGAAAGATTGAAGGCAAAAGGAAAAGGTAGCAGCATAGGAAGAGATGGTTAGTTAGCATCACTGACTCGATGGACATGAATTTGAGCAAACTCTGGGAGATAGTGATGGACACAGGAGCCTGGCATGCTATAGTCCATGAGGTTACAAAGAGTTGGACAGGACTTAGAGACTGAACAACAACAACAAATAGTTAGTGATGTTTATCATCTTTTCATGTGTTTTTTGACCATCTGTCTGTCTTATTTGGAGAAATGTCTGCTTAGATCTTGTACCTATTTTTTTGATAGAGTTTTTTGGTTTTGTGATATTGAGCTGCATTAAGTATTTGTATATTTTTGAGATTAATTCCTTCTTTAAAACAGACTCACAGATAAAGAGGACAAACTGGAGGTCTATTAACAGTGGGGAGGGAGGTAAGGGATTAAGAGTTACAAGATACTATAAATAAAATAGAGGAGATATAAATATATATTGTATAGCCCAGGAAATATGGTCAATATTTTATAATAAATTTAAATGGAATAATATTGAATGACTATGTTGTACACCTGAATCTAATATTGTTAATCAATTATACTTCAATTTAAAAAAAGGACAAATAGAACAAAACAGAAACAGAGTTATAGATATAGGGAATTTAAAGGTGATTTCTAGAGGGGAGGTGGATGATGGATGAGGAAAATAAAAATTAATAATATATTTAAACTATTTTATATGGGGCATTAATAAAATTAAATTTATGCCCATCTTTTGATTTTGGGAACAAATGCAAAATAATATTTTGAAAGAAAATTTGAATAAAAACTTTGATTATAATACACTACATTAACAAGACACCATTTATGCATGACTTATGACTCATCAATGATCCCTGTTTGTTAGTTTCAAATACTTTGCATAATATATACCTGTGCTTCTTATCAAATAACTGGCACAACAATTTCCCAGGAAAGGGAATTGACATTGTAATAAAATTTCTTTCTTACTATAAAATTACTAAAAGATCATTTATATACACACACACTGCCAATATATTAACAATGTAGATTTTTGCGGTAAGGCTTTGTGTATTACTTTTATATTGAGAATTAGATAGTTAAAACTGAAAGATTTAGGAAAAATAAACTATAAGTTGTGTGCAGGTTTATTTCTGGTCTTTTACTCTCATAATATGCAGTGAGCATTTTACTCTGTATTTAAATATATCATTAATCATTTAGTTTATTTTCAATTTTTCATGAGTATCTAGAAATAATCTAAAATAAAATATAAAATGTTATATTTCATGAAAGAAATTGGCTTTGAATTCATTTTTGAATGGGAAGAATAGATTGGATAAGTGGTCAAAATATAATTAGTTTTTCATAAGGAAACATTCTTAATAGGGACTACTATGCTAAGAAATAATAAAGGATACTTAATTTAGCCAGTAATACCAAATTAGCAAAATCAATAAAAGAAAAAGTCATATTAGACTATTTAGCAAAATATCAATTAATATGTCCATATGTGTAAAAAGTAGGTTGCTCTGGCTATAATAGGAATTACTGGGAGTTGCTGTTAGGTGTGATGGATCTGAAAACCAGAGGAGCAAGCAAGACTTTTAAAGGTATTGGTTTTCTGTAGATGGAGATAAAGGAATAGAGTTTTGGCAACACTATAGAGAAGTTGTACCTGTGTAGTCACAAATTTAGCACTAACACACACACACACACACACACACACACAAACTATACCAGTGATAAATACGGGAAGAATTAGCAGTCTTGACTGGTACAAAAATATGTGACATCTTTTAAATATACACTCTGGTTGGCTCAAAGGGTAAAGCGTCTGCCTGCAATGCAGTAAACCCGGGTTCGATTCCTGGGTAGGGAAGATCCCCTGGAGAAGGGAATAGCAACCCACTCCAGTACCCTTGCCTGGAAAATCCCATGGATGGAGAAGCCTGGTAGGCTACAGTCCATGGGGTCACAAAGAGTCAGACACGACTGAGGACTTCACATTCTTTCTTTCTTTCTTTCACTTTCCATAAGGCCATTACCTTCACCAACTTATGATCACAAGAGTGATATGATTCCATGTATTCAGTATGCTTGGACAGAAATCTGAGTCAGAAATTCTACAATAACCATGTGCCTACAAATGCATAATAACAACAAACAGCCAGTGAACACAGAATTTAGAAGCTGAAATTCTCCTGTGCAGAGAGAAGCAGATATGAAGAAATGGAAGGAAAGAAGCTGCCTGATCCTGACACTCTACCTGTCCCTACTATCAGTCCTTTCCAGGTCCAGCTAAATTTCTTCTTCTTTTGTAACATATATCCTTAAGAAAGATAACCTCTGCTTAGGGCTATATAAACTGGGCTTAGCATACTTCCAACCAAAAGAATATTCAAACTTTCAACCAGTACAGAGAAAATATGTTAGGGGTGTCTTAATTTGATGACATAAATGAATTCATCCTAAATGTAAAGTGTAAATAATAAATTTAGTATTCCTAAATCTATCCAATTATCCATGAAATATAATAAGATTATAATTTGAAAGTATAGACAGTGAATACATTTTACATGAAACTGAGAACAGTGATTAATAAACAGAACAAGTGAATTATTCTGTGAACCATATAAGAAATGATACCTGACATTTAATCACAAAGCAGGGGTTGCTCAAAAATCTCTTGCTTGTGTTTTTCTGAGTATTATTTGGATAAATATAAGTAGCAACAAATGTTATTTTAAGCATGAAGTACAATTCTTCAAGTGTGGGTGATTTCAACAAGTCTCAGATAACTTATGAGGTTCATGTGGGTTTAAAAATGACTGTCAGAGACATTGTAATGATAATAGGAGCTAATATTGAACCACTTGACCTCTTGATACTATGTAAAAAGTTGCAAAAGAAAGTTTTGCAATATAGTTAACTTCCATAAAAAATCTATAAAACAAATATTACTGTTAGTCACCTTCAGCAGAAGACATTGAGGAACAAGGAAGTTTGAGAAACTGATCAGCTAAACAGAAGTAGCAAGTTATCCAGTCTAAGTTCAAAATTAGAACCCCTGCCTCCCAAGTCAGACTTTTAAAACCCTTAGGCTGTATCTCTTCCTTGATAAAGAACATAGTGTAACAGAAAGATCACTGAGCCTAGAATTAGAACACTTAATTTCTGTTCTTAATTCTGCTAATTACTATCTCTGGGTCTCTAGTAGATAACTTAATCTCTCTGCTTTAATTTTCTTAATCTGTACACTAGAAACAAGAATTGACCTCTTGAGAATCAAATTGTGACAATATATGTACAAAGTGTTATATAAGAGAAAAGTTTTATAAAAACAGTCTTGTGTTTCCTTTGAAACATACTAGGTTGTGCCATAGTGTTTAAAATATACAATCTTTATAAATACTGATTTGATTATAAAGACTGTGTTGAAGCAGAGAAAATACACAGCTTTAGCCCAGTTGACAGAAATAAATTTTGTGCCACTAACAGAAAAAGAAAACTAAAAGAGAAAAAAAGTAATTTTTGAGACAACATGTAGAACTGCTATGTTGGACAATTTAAAATACAGGACAAAAGAAGAGCTTGTACTGATCATTCTCAAACATTTCCAAAAGATTGAAGAGGAGGGAATACTCCCAAAGTCATCTATGAAGCTATTATCAGCTTGATGCCAAAACCAGATAAAGACAATACTAAAAAGGAAAGTTACTAGCCAATATATTTGAAGAATATAGATTCAAACATTCTCAAGAAATATTAGCAGGCCAAATACAACAACATGTAAAAAAATCATACGTGCTTAGTCACTTCAGTTGTGTCTGACCCTGAGACCCTATGGACTGTAGCCCACCAGTCCATGGGATTCTCCAGGCAAAAACACTGGAGTGGGTTGCCATGCCCTTCACCACAGTAAAGCTGAATTATCCCAGGATCACAAGGATGGTTCAACATATACAAATCAATGTGATTCTCCACATCAATAAAGTTCAGTTCAGTTCAGCCACTCAGTTGTGTCTGACTCCTTGCGACCCTATAGATGGCAGCATGCCAGGCCTCTGTGTCCATCATCAACTCCTGAGCTTCCTCAAACTCATGTTTATCAAGTCAGTGATGCCATCCAACCATCTCATCCTCTGCCATCCCCTTCATCTCCCACCTTCAATCTTTCCCAACATCAGGATCTTTTCAAATGAGTCAGCTCTTCCCATCAGGTGGCCAAACTACTGGAGTTTCAGCATCCGTCCTTCCAATGAACACTCAGGACTGATCTCCATTAGGATGGACTGGTTGGATCTCCTTGAAGTTCAAGGGACTATCAAGTGTCTTCTCCAACAGCACAGTTCAAAAGCACCAATTCTTTGATGCCCAACTTTCTTTGTAGTCCAACTCTCACATCCACACATGACTACTGGAAAAGCCATAGCCTTGACTAGATGGAACTTTGTTGGCAAAGTAATGTCTCTGCTTTTTAATATGCTGTCTAGGTTGGTCATAACTTCCCTATCAAGGAGTAAGCATATTTTAATTTCATGGCTGAAATCACCATCTTCAGTGATTTTGGAGCCCAAACAAATAAAGTCAGTCACTGTTTCCCCATCCATTTTCCATGAAGTGATGGGATTGGATGCCATGATCTTAGTTTTCTGAATGTTGGGCTTTAAGCTAACTTTTTCACTCTCCTCTTTCACTTTCATCAAGAAGCTCTTTAGTTCTTCTTCACTTTCTGCCATAACAGTGATATCATTTGCATATCTGAGGTTATTGATATTTCTCCAGCAATCTTGATTCCAGCTTGTGCTTCATCCAGCCCAGAGTTTCTCATGATGTACTCTGCATATAAGTTAAATAAGCAGGGTGACAATATTCAGCCTTAAGGAACTCCTTTCCCGATTTGGAACCAGTCTGTTGTTCCATGTCCGGTTCTAACTGTTGCTTCCTGACCTGCATACAGGTTTCTTGATTCTCCACATCAAGAAAAGAAAAGACAAAAATGCATCAGCATCTCAACAGATGCAGAAAAAGTGTTTGAAAAAATTCAACATCTATTTATGGTAAAAACTCCTACCAAAGTGGGTATAGAGAGAACATATCTCAATGTAATACAAGCCATTCATGACAAACCCGCAGCTAATATCATACTCAAGGGTGAAAGTTAAAAGGATGTTCGCTCTTATCACTCTTATTAAACATAGAATTGGATGTGCTAGCCATAGCTAATACCAAAAGAAAAGTTGTGCAAATTAGAAGAAACAAGATAAAATTGTCATTATATGCAAATGACATGATAATGTACAGAGAAAACCCTAAAAATTTTACACAAAATTAGTATAACTGATTAACGAATTCAACAAGGTAGCAGGATACATGATTAACATATAGAAATCTGTTGCATTTCTTTATGCTAACAAGGAAGTATCAGAAAAGGAAAGTAAAAATAATAATAATAATAAATCCTTTTAAATCACATCTATCTATCTATCTATCTACATACATACACACTTAGGGATAAACCTGACCAAGTAAGTGAAATATTTATATGTTTAGAACTATAAAACAATGATAAAGGAAATAGAAAATTATCCAAAGAAATGGAAAGATGTTCTATGCTCTTAAAATGAAAGAATTAATACTGCTAAAATAGGCATGCTGCCCAAAGCAATCAACAGATTTAATGTGATGGCTATAAAATTACCAATGATGGTTTTTCACAAATCTAGAACAAATAATTCTAACATTTGTATGAAGCCATAAAAGACTCAGAATTGCTTTGATAATTGTTCTTTTGGTAAAATAATAAAGCAGGAGTCATAGCCTTCCCAGACTTCAAGTAATACTACATTACTGCAAAGGTGCAGTAACCAAAACATCATGGCATTGTCACAAAAACAGATATACACATCAATGAAAAGAAATAAAGAGTCCAGAAATAAACCCACACACCTACAGTCAGTTAATCCTCGACAAAGAAGGCAAGAATGTGCAACAGAGTAGAGACAGTCTCTTCAGCAAGTGATATTTGGGAAGTTTGGCAGCCTTAAGTCAATGAAGTTAGAACACACCCTCACAGTATAACCAAAAATAAAATGGCATAAACATTTAACCATAAAACATGGCACTAAAAACTCCTAGAAGAGAACATAGGCAGTACATTCTCAGACACACATTCTACCAATGTTTTCCTAGGTCAGTCTTCCAAGGCAACAAAAATAAAAGCAAAAAAAAAAGGGGGGGGATTAATCAAACCTATAAGCTTTAGGACAGCAGAGGAAACCATAAACAAAACAAAAAGACAACCTATGGACAGAAAATATTTGATGACAATATGGCTGACAAGGGCTTAATTTCCCAACTACACAAAAAAGCTCATACAGTGCAATAACAAAAAAATCAAATAATCCAATAAAAAAATGGGCAGATGGCCTAAATAGACATTACTTCAAAGATGTACATTTGTCCATAGGCACATAAAAAGATGCTCAACATAACTAACCACTAGGGAATACAAGCTATGACAAACCTAGACAGCATTTTAAAAAGCAAAGACATTACTTTGCTGACAAAGGTCTATATGGTCAAAGCTATGGTTTTTCCAGTAGTCATGTATGCATTTGAGAGTTGGACCATAGAGAAGGTTGATTGCTGAAGAACTGATGCTTTTGAACTGTGGTGTTGGAGAAGATTCTTGAGAGTTCCTTTTACTGCAAGAAGATCCAACTAGTCCATCCTAAAGGAAATCAGTCCTAAATATTCATTAGAAAGACTAATGTTGAAGTGAAATTTCAATATTTTGGCCACCTGATGTAAAGAATTGACTCATTGGGAAAAACCCTGATGCTGGGAAAGATTGAAGGCAGAAGAAGAAGGAGATGAGAGTGGATGAGATGTTTGGATAGCATCACCAGCTCAATGGACAGGAGTTTGAGCAAGACCTGGGATATGGTGAGAGACAGGGAAGCCTGGTGTGCAGCAGTCCATGGGGTTGCAAAGAGTCAGACATGACTGAGCAACTGAACAACAACAAAAGAGAATACAAATCAAACTACAATGGAGGTATTACCTCACACCAGTTAGAATAGCCATCATTAAAATGTATACAAGTAACCAACACTGGAGAAGATGTGGAGAAAAGCAAATCCTCCTACACAGTTGGTGAGAATATAATATGATGCAGCCACTGTGGAAAAAATAGTAGGGAGGTTCTTTAAAAAATCAAAACTAGAGTTACCCTATGATTCAGCAAACCAAATCCTAGGCATATATCCAGAGAACATTCTAATTAGAAAAGACACTTGCACCACATTGTTCATAGTGGTGATATTTATAATAGCCAAGACATGGAAGCAAACTAAATGTCCATAAACAAATGAATTAATGGTTAAGATATGATATATTATACACACAGATACAATGGAATACTACTCAACCATAAAACAGAATAAAATGCCATTTACAGCAACATGGATGGACCTGGAGATTATCATACTAAGTGAAATAAGTCAGATAAGGAGAGACAACCACCATATGATATCACTTACATGCAGAATCTAAACTATGACACAAATGAATTTAATTGCAGAACAGAAACAGACTAAGACATACAAAATAAATTTATGGTTGCAAAAGGGGAAAAGGGGTAGAAGAAGGATAAATAAATAAATTAATTAAAATGTTATGAGTCTGGGTTTAGCAGATACAAACTACTACATATAAAATAAAATAAACAGCAAACTCTTTCTGAATAGCACAGAGGACTATAGTAAATATTCTGTAATAAACCATAACAAATGAGAATATGAAAAAGTATATATGTGAAAAAGTATGTGTATATATATACACAAAAAACTGTTTATGTGTAGCCTGCCAGGCTCCTCTGTCCATGGAATTCTCCAGACAAGAATACTGGAGTGGGTTGCCATTTCCTATTCCAGGGGGTCTTCCTGACCCAGGGATTAAACTCATGTTGTCTCCTGAAGCTTCTGAATTGGCAGGTGAAACCTTTACCTCAGCCACTTGGGATGTTAATACATATATACATGCATATATATATATATATATATATATGTGTGTGTATATATATATATACACACACACACACACACACACACACATATATATATAACTGAGTCACATTGTTGTACACCAGGAAGTAGCACAACATTGAAAATCAATTAAGCCTCAATAAAATAAAAATAAATAATAAAATAATAGGAGCACATATATGTAATTTAAAGAAACCTAAATTTGAGATGCTTGCAAAATATGAGTGAAGCTTCTTGTAGAAATTGATATTGGAGATGGATTTTAAGGCATCAGTGTATAACTAGAATATATTTGCCTAAACTTTTATTTGTCTTCTATTTCTATCGGATAAATTTCCACAAACTTTATGGTATTAAAAATACACCTTTATTATCTCAAAGTTTCCTGGATCAGGATTCTGGTTATGTGTTAACTGGGTCCTATGCTCAGGGTATCATCACACTGAGACAAAGGTCTTGACCAGGGCTGCAATCTGAAATGAAGTTGACATTCTATTCCATGCTTAGTGGTTGTTGAATTTCTTAAATCTATATAACTGGAAATCTCCATAACTAAACCTTGCCCTGTCATTATGACCATCTCTACAAGGTGGGAATTTGTTTCTTCAAGGAAAACAGCAGAACTTTGCTTCTGTTCCTTTTCATTTTAAGGATTTATCTGATTAATTCAAGCCTATCTAGGATTGTTTCCTTTTTGATTAACACAAAGCCCACTGATTAGGGAATTTAGCTACATCTGAAAAACACTATTTTACCATAGTATGTAACATAATCATGAGAGTGATATTATATTCATAGGTTCCACATTCATCTAAGGGGAAAGGATTATACAAGGATATCAGGGATCGGGATTCGTCTTAGCATTCTATCACCAGAGAATCAGTATTCTTTCATTCTTTTTTTTCTGATTTCTCTGAAAACACAAGTGAAGATAATAGATCATGAGCAAAGAAATCAAATTATTTCAGTAAATAAGAGAAGTCTTCATCTTATGTGAAGCTTATATAATGAGGCAATTATAGAATCACAAATAATTTTAATTTAGTTTTCAAATCTACCTACAGTGTGATATTTTAATAAATTTTATTTGCAAAGGACATCATTAAATTTTCAACAAATTATTAGCATTACATAAGAAAAACTAAGTCTTGGGTTTTGGACATTTTCAATACATTAAAAGTGTGGTTTAAAAAGACCTTGAACTGATAATTGGAAAACATTCTATGAAATATGGTTTGTGCATTCAATGAGGAAACTCAATTAACTAAGAAACAGGTAAATTTGTATCATTTAAAATGTATTTGTTACTTGAATGAAAATTTCAAAAGAAATTAAATAAATGCTCTGAATTAAGCCATGAGTTTTTAAACTTTTTAAAACTCGTTCCAAGACTATATTTATAAAGATGATACTTTGAGTTGACAAAATATTAAAGCAAAGCTACATAGCAAACCTCTTGACAAAAGAAAAAATTAAAAATAAAAGTAAAAAATTACATACATGGATATATAAACAAACAAGGATAGAACTATTAAAGAAAGGAAATATTAAAATACTTTGATGCCTTATGCTATAATGGTTGCTGGAAAATATAGAATACTCTAGGAAAACATGAGCAGCACTTAATACCCACCAAATACGATTATAAAAAAATATAACTCTGCAAAATTCTGAATATCTCACCATTATCATCAATTTGGACAAAGAAACAATGTGGGAAAAGATAAATAGTACACCCCAAATTTCTGCTTGCCACCATGAATATAACAAGAACTAAAATATAATTGTTATTATTATGTATGCCTATAATATAGAATGTACTATCACAACACTGCAACATAATTATATAATTATATTTACAATTTTCCCCTTCATGTATCACTCTCTTGTCACTGCGAAGGAACTCTCTTAAGGCAGCAAAGTTATGAGCTATTCTGTGCAGGGCCACCCAAGGTGAACAGGTCATATTGGAGAGTTCTGACGTGATCCACTGGAGGAGCGAATGATGAACCACTCCAGTGTACTTGCCATGAGAATCCTAGGAACTGTATAAAAAGTCAAAAGAGTGACACCAAAAGATAAGTCTTTCCAGTCAAAAGGTCCAATGTGCTACTGGGGACGAGCTGAGGACAACTACTAATAGCTCCAAAAAGAATGAAGTGACTAGGCCAAAGCAGAAAGTATGATCAGTTGTGGATGTGCTTGGTGAAGAAAGTAAAATCTGCTGCTGTAAAGAAGAGTATGGCATCAGTTCAGTTCAGTTCAGTTCAGTCGCTCAGTCGTGTCTCACTCTTTGCGACCCCATGAACAGCAGCATACCAGGCCTCATCACCCCATCACCAACTCCTAGAGTCCACCCAAACACATGTCCATTCAGTCGGTGATGCCATCCAACCATCTCATCCTCTGTTGTCCCCTTCTCCTCCTGCCCTCAATTTTCCCCAGCATCAGGATCTTTTCAAATGAGTCAGCACTAGGCATCAGGTGGCCAAAGTATCAGAGCTTCAGCTTCAACATCAGTCCTTCCAGTGAACACCCAGGACTGATCTCCTTTAGGATGGACTGGTTGGATCTCCTTGGAGTCCAAGGGACTCTCAAGAGTCTTCTCCAACTTCACAGTGCAAAAGCATCAATTCTTCGGCGCTCAGCTTTCTTTATTGTCCAACTCTCACATCCATACATCACCACTTGAAAAACCATAGCCTTGACTTGACGGACCTTTGTTGGCAAAGTAATGTCTCTACTTTTTAATATGCTATCTAGGTTGGTCATAACTTTCCTGCCAAGGAGTAAGCATCTTTTAATTTCATGGCTGCAGTCACCATCCACAGTGATTTTGGAGCCCCAAAAAATAAAGTCAGCCATGGTTTCCACTATTTCCCCATCTGCTTGCCATGAAGTGATGGGACTGGATGCCATGATCTTAGTTTTCTGAATGTTGAGCTTTAAGCCAACTTTGTCACTCTCCTCTTTCACTTTCATCAAGAGGCTGTCTAGGTCTTCTTAACTTTCTTCCATAAGGGTGGTGTCATCTGCATATCTGAGGTTATTGATATTTCTCCCAGCAATCTTGATTCCAGCTTGTGCTTCCTCCAGCCTAGCATTTCTCATGATGTACTCTGCA
The DNA here is from genome assembly GCF_023699985.2 of Odocoileus virginianus. Taxonomy (NCBI): domain Eukaryota; kingdom Metazoa; phylum Chordata; class Mammalia; order Artiodactyla; family Cervidae; genus Odocoileus; species Odocoileus virginianus. The sequence continues at coordinate 23,933,466 of NC_069698.1, forward strand.
TATAAGTTAAATAAGCAGGGTGACAATATACAGCCTTGATGTACTCCTTTTCCTATTTGGAACCAGTCTGTTGTCCCATGTCCAGTTCTAATGTTGCTTCCTGACTTGCATACAGATTTTTCATAGGAACCTAAAATGTTAGGTCCATGAATCAAGGTATATTGGACATGGTTAAGCAAGAGATGATAAGATCACATTTTAGGAATCAGTGAAATAAAGTGGATGGGAATGGGTGATTTTAAATCAGATGGCCATTATATCTACCACTGAGGGCAAGAGGCCCATAGAAGAAATGGAGTAGCCCTCATAATCAGCAAAAGAGTTCTAAATACAGTACTTGGGTGCAACCTCAAAAACAACAGAATGATCTTGGTTCATTTCCAAGGGAAACCATTCAACATCACAGTAATCCAAGTATATGTCCCTACCCCTCATGCCAAAGAAGCTGAAGTTGACTGGTTCTATGAAGACCTAGAAGAACACCTAGAATGAACACACACACACACACACACACACACACACACACACACACACACACACACACCTATGATGTTCTATTCATCATGGTGGATTAAAAAACAAAAGAAGGAAATCAAGACATACCTGAGTAACAGGTAAGTTTGGCCTTGTGTACAAAATGAATCAGAGAAGAGATTAACAGAATTGTACCAAGAGAGCACACTGGTCATAGCAAACACTGTTTTCAATGGCACAAGAGACGATTTTACACAAGGTCATCACCAAATGGTCAATCATGAAATCATATTGGTTACATTCTTCATAGCCAAAGATGGAGAATCTGCGTGCACTCAGCAAAGTCTATACTTAGAGCTGTCTGTAGCTCAGATCATCAGCTCCTCCTAGCAAAATACAGGCTTAAACTAAAGAAAGCAGGAAAAACCACTAGGACAGTCAGATACAACTTAAATCAAACCCCCTATGCATATACATTGGAGATGACAAATGGATTCAAGGAATTAGATCTAGTAAACAGAGCCAGTTTCTGCTTCATTGACTACACTAAAGCCTTTGATTGTCTAGATAGCAGTGAACTGTGGAAAATTCATAAAGACATGGGAATATCAGACCACCTTACCTGTTTCCTGCAAAACCTGTATGCAAGTCAAGAAGCAACTGTTGGGCCAGACATGGAACAACAGACTAGTTTAAAATTGGAAAAGGAGTACATCAAGGTTATATATTGTCAGCCTGCTTATTAAACTTATATGCAGGGTACATCATGTGAAATGCCAGGGTGGATGAAGCACAAACTGTAATCAAGATTACTAGAAGAGATATCAATAAGCTCAGATATGAAGATAACACCACCCTTATGGCAGAAAGCAAAGAAAAACTAAAGAGCCTCTTGATGAAGGTGAAAGAAGAAAGTGAAAACACTGGCTTAAAACTCAACATTAAAAATACAAAGATAGCATCAGTCCTATCACTTCATGTAAATAGATGAGGAAACAATGGAAACAGTAGGAGACTTTATTTTCTTGGGCTCCAAATCACTGCAGATGGTGACTGCAATCATGAAATTAAAAGACACTTGCTCCTTGGAAGAAAAGATATGACCAACCTAGACAGCATATTAAAAAGCAGACATTACTTTGCCAACAAACATCCATATAGTCAAAGCTATGGTTTTTCCAATAGTCATGTATGGATGGGAGAAATACCAATGACCTCAGATATGCAGATGACACCACCCTTATGGTAGAAAGTGAAGAACTAAAGAGACTCTTTATGAAGGTGAAAGAGGAGAGTGAAAATGTTGGCTTAAAGCTCAACTTTCAGAAAACTAAGATCGTGGTGTCTGGTCCCATTACTTCATGGCAAACAGATGGGGAAACAGTGGCAGATTTTATTTTAGGGGGCTCCAAAATCACTGCAAATGATGACTGCAGCCATGAAATTAAAAGACGCTTACTCCTTGGAAGAAAAGTTATGATCAAACTAGACAGCATATTAAAAAGCAGAAACATTACTTTACCAACAAAAGTCTGTCTAGTCATGGCTACAGTTTTTCTAGTAGTCATGTGTGGATGTGAGAGTTGGACTATGAAGAAAGCTGAGTGCCAAAGAGTTGATGCTTTTGAGCTGTGCTGTTGGAGAAGACTCTTGAGAATCCCTTGGACTGCAAGGAGATCCAACCAGTCCGTCCTAAGGGAGATGAGTCCTGAATGTTCATTGGAAGGACTGATATTGAAGCTGAAACTTCACTACTTTGGCCACCTGATGTGAAGAGCTGATTCATTGAAAAGACCCTGATGCTGGGAAAGATTGCAGGTGGGAGAAGAAGGGGATGATAGACGATGAGGTGGTTGGATGGCATCACTGACTCAATGGACATGGATTTACATAGACTCCAGGAGCTGGTGATGGACAGGGAGGCCTGGCGTGCTGCAGTCCATGGAGTCATAAAGAGTCAGACAAGACTGAGCAACTGAACTGAACTGATGTATGGATGTGCGTGTTGGACAGTAAAAAAGCTGAGCACTGAAGAATTGATGCTTTTGAACTGTGGTGTTGGAGAAGATTCTTGAGTGTCCTTTAGATTTCAAGGAGATCCAACTAGCCAATTCTAAAGGAATTCAATTCTGAATATTCATTGGAAGGACTATGCTGAAGCTGAACCTCCAATACTTTGGCCACCTGATATGAAGATCTGACTCACTAGAAAAGACTACAATGCTAGGAAAGATTGTAGACAGGAGGAGAAGGGGATTAGAGAGAACAAGAGGTTGGATGGCATCATCAACTCAATGGACATGAGTTTGTGCTTACAGGAAAGCCTGGTGTGCTGCAGTCCATGGGGTCACAAAAAAAATTGGACATGACTGAGCATCTGAACAACAACAACAACTAAACAGAGTGCCTGAAGAACTATGGAAAAGGTTCATAACATTGCACAGGAGGCAGAGGATAAAATCATCCCAAAGAAAAATAAATGCAAGAAGGCAAAGTGGCTGTCTGAGAAGGCTTTACAAATAGTTGAGGAAAGAAGAGAAACAAAAGGCAAGGGAGAAAAGGAAAGATACACCCAACAAAATTTTAGAGTTTCAGAGAACAAGAAGGTCTTATTCAATGAACAGTGCAAAGAAACAGAGGAAAGCAATGGAAGTGGAAAGACTAGAGTTCTCTTCAAGAAAATTTAAAATGTCAAAGTGATACTTAATCCAAAGATGAACACAATAAAGACAGAAACAGTAAAGACCTAATAGAAGCAGAAGAGATCAAGAAGAGATGGCAAGAATACCCAGAAGAACTGTACAAAAATGATCTTAATGTCCCAGATAATCATGATGGTGTAGTCACTTGTCCAGAGCCAGATATCCTGGAGTGTGAAGCCAAGTGGGCCTTAGGAAGCAATGAAGCCAATAAAGTTAGTGGAAGTTATGGATTTCCTGTTGAGCTATTTAGAATCCTAAAAGATGATGCTATTAAAGTGCTGCACTCAATATGTCAGCAAATTTGTAAAAACCCAGCAGTGGCCACAGGACTGGAAAAGGCCAATCCTCTTCCCAATTCTTAAGAAAGGCAGTACTAGAGACTGTTCAAACCACTGGATAATTATACTTATTCCCCATGCTAGTAAGATTATGTTCAAAATCCTTCAGGCTATACTTCAGAATTATGTGAACTGAGAATTTCCCAATATTCAAGCTGCATTTTGAAAAGGTAGAGGAACCAGAGATCAACCACCAACATTCACAGAATCATAGAGAAAGCAAGGGAATTCCAGAAAAACATCTACCTCTGTGTCATTGACTACACTAAAGCTTTTGACTGTGTGGATCATAACAAACTGTGGAAAACTCTTAAAGATATGGGAATATCAGGCCATCTTACCTGTCTCCTTAGAAACCTTATGCAGTCCAAGAAGCAACAGTTAGAACTCTGTATGGAACGACTAACTGGCTCAGGATTGAGAAAGGAGTACAAGTCTGTTGATTGTTACCCCGTATGTTGAACTTATATGCAGAGCACATCATGTGAAATACTGGGCTTGATGAGTTGCAAGCTGGAATCAAGATTGCTGGGAGAAATATCCACAATTTCAGGTATGTGAGTGATACCACGCTAATGGCAGAAAGCAAAGAGGAACTAAAGAGCCTTTTGATGAGTGGGAAGGAGGAGAGTGAAAAAAACCAGCTTAAAACAGTATTTAAAAAAAGAGAGAGAGAGACTAAGATGATGGCATCATGTCCCATCATTTTATGGCCAATAGAAGAGGAAAATGTGGAAACAGTGACAGATTTCCTCTTCTTAGGCTCTAAAATCACTGCAGAGGGTGACTGCAGCCATGAAATTAGAACACAATTGCTTCTTGGCAGGAAAGTTTTGACAAGTTTAGATAGTGTGTTAAAAAGCAAAGATATCACTTTACTGACAAAGGTTCATATAGGCTATGATATTTCCAGTAGTTGCATACAGATGTGAGAGCTGGATCATAAAGAAGGCAGAGGGCCAAAGAATTGATGCTTTTGAACTGTGGAGCTGGAGGAGACTCTTGAGAGTCCCTTGAACTGCAAGGAAATCAAATTCTTCAATCCTAGAGGAAATCAACACTGAATATTCAGTGGAAGCTGAAGCTAAGTTCCAATATTTTTGCCACCTGACACGAATAACTGACTCATTGGAAAAGACTCTGATGCTGAGAAAAATTGAAGGCAGAAGGAGAAGAGGCCAACAGAGAGGTGAGATGGTTGGATAGCAGCACTGATTCAATGGACATGAACTTGGGCAAACTCTGGGAGATGGTGAGGGACAAGGAAGCCTGCTGTTTTGCAGTATAGGGGGTCATGAAGAGTTGGACACTACCTGATGACTGAACAACATCAATTCTTCTAGAAAGAGACTTTTTTTAAAGGACAATGTACCAATTACCCTTATGAATCAAAATTATATTACTTTCAATAATGAATAGATTAAAAAAATTAGAACTAAAGGGAAAACAAATATGACAGAACTCACAGGGAAGTAAGTTACCAGGTAGCCTGAGGAAAAAGAATGCTATCATTTCCTCACACCATTATGGCTTAATAAACAATGGCCCCAAACCAAGATGTTAGTCATCATGTACCTGCTGCACTTTTAAATGAGGTGTAGGTTTTATGGAGAGATTTAGTGATAAAGGAAAAATAATTCATTGAAATTGACAGTATTTCTAAGTCAGAGATACCAGGGATTCCTAGTAAGTAAGAAAATAATCTAACTGAATAGAGATACAAAATATCTCTGAATAAGTGGAATGAAACCTGGTATAGGAATTTAAACAAAACTGCATAAAAGAGAATAATATTCATATCCAACAAAATGACTATTCACATATTTTCTCCTACAACATACATACTGATATATCAAGAATCTAGTGAATTTGATTCTGTAATGTCAGACAATAGAAAAACAAAACAGAAATTCAATACTCTGCTTCAAATAAAGAACTGAAGGTAGAAATAACAAATTTTAGGTATGAGAGACATGTGTTCTATAGGAATTCTCCAACTTTAGATCAATGGAAATCAAGAGAGAGAAATTTTTAAATATGACTAAAAGTAAAGACAAATATGGTAAACAAAAACTACTGAGGATAAGAGCATGTGATGTGAATGCGTGCACGCACACACACACACACACACTCAATAATAGAGTCATTTTACAATGCTCTTCTTCACCATCAGTCCAGTTCAGTTCAATTGCTCAGTCGTGTCCAACTCTTTGCGACTCCATGAATCACAGCATGCCAGGCCTCCCTGTCCATCACAAACTCCTGGAGTTTACTCAAACTTATGCCCATCGAGTCGGTGATGCCATCCAGCCATCTCATCCTCTGTCGTCCCTTTCTCCTCCTGCCCTCAATCCCTCCCAGCATCAGGGTCTTTTCCAATGAGTCAACTCTTCGCATGAGATGGCCAAAGTATTGGAGTTTCAGCTTCAGCATGAGTCCTTCCAATGAACACCCAGGGCTGATCTTTAGGGTGGACTGGTTGGATCTCCTTGCAGTCCAAGGGACTCTCAAGAGTCTTCTCCAGCACCACAGTTCAAAAGCATCAATTTTTCTGTGCTCAGCTTTCCTCACAGTCCAACTCTCACATCCATATATGACTACTGGAAAAACCATAGCCTTGACTAGACGGACCTTTGTTGGCAAAGTGATGTTTCTGCTTTTTAACATGCTATCTAGGTTGGTCATAACTTTCCTTCCAAGAAGTAAGTGTCTTTTAATTTCATGGCTGCAGTCACCATCTGCAGTGATTTTGGAGCCCCCAAAAATAAAGTCTGACACTGTTTCCACTGTCTCCCCATATATTTCCCATGAGGTGATGGGACCAGATGCCATGATCTTAGTTTTCTGAATGTTGAGCTTTAAGCCAACTTTTTCACTCTCCTCTTTCACTTTCATCAAGAGGCTTTTTAGTTCCTCTTCACTCTCTGCAATAAGGGTGGTGTCATCTGCATATCTGAGGTTATTGATATTTCTCCCGGCAATCTTGATTCCAGCTTGTGCTTCTTCCAGCCCAGCATTTCTCATGATGTACTCTGCATATAAGTTAAATAAGCAGGGTGACAATATACAGCCTTGATGTACTCCTTTTCCTATTTGGAACCAGTCTGTTGTCCGGTGTCCAGTTCTAATCATTGCTTCCTGACCTGCATACAGGTTTCTCAAGAGGCAGGACAAGTGGTCTGGTATTTCCATCTCTTTCAGAATTTTCCACAGTTTATTATGATCCACACAGTCAAAGGCTTTGGCATAGTCAATAAAGCAGAAAGAGATGTTTTTCTGGGACTCTCTTGCTTTTTCGATGATTCTGGGGATATTGGCAATTTGATCTCTGGTTCCTCTGCCTTTTCTAAAACCGGCTTGAACATCTAACCCTTATGACTATACAGTGGAAGTGAGAAATAGATTTAAGGGACTAGACCTAATAGACAGAGTGCCTGATGAACTTCTTCACCATAGAAAGTTTTAAATGACAAAATAAAGTAAAACATAAATGTTAAGACAACTAAATAGAGATTCAATGAAGATTTCAAGCTTTAAAAAAGGCATTCAAAGGGTATTAATATAGAATTGTTAAAGAAAATGTAAATAGCAATAATGTAACCAAACATAGCTTAAAATCAAACTAGTAACATGGAGAATATTGTTCAAATTGCTTTAGAAATTTAGAGAAAAAAATAGAGAAGTTTGTAGATATAAAAGGTAATACAAATCAATAAATGTAAAACAGACTTTTACTGTTTTAGGAAATTTGGAATTGAACAGATTTTCCTTTATAAATGGAGAAATTGTTTTTAACAAAAAGAATGTATCTTCAAATTGAAAGAATTGATAAAATCTATTACTATCAGGCAAAATTGTTCAACATCAAACAATAAAACAGAAATTTGATTTAGGTCATGACAAAGTAAGTTACATGATTAAATGATAGCCTTTTTACATAGATAATAATTATATGACACCACAGTTCCTAGACATTGGCTGTTAATGCAAGACACATCTCTAAAATAAGTGCCTTAAGACAGTTTAGCATCTGTGTGGGGCAGTTTTCCAACTGCAGTGGAGGGAAGTAGGGCACAAATAAAGCACTGTTGTTTTTTGTTTGTTTGTTTGTTTGTATGATTTTAACTGAAGGGTCAGATATCAGAGTGTGGGATTTCTAACACTACTGGAATATGTGAGAATGACCAGAGGAGAGAAACACTCATAAATGTAGGCTCTACAAGTCTGTGTGGCAGCACCTGATGGGTCTCTGGCTAAGGGTTTGGTTACAAATGCAAATGGAAACATCATGAGGTGAATCAGATGCAGATGTTATGGGCCTGGGAGGAAACAAGTGCTAGAATGTTGAAAACACACAACACACAAAACTAAGCAAATTGAAAGCAGAAATAGGCATAGTTATAGACTTTTGATAACACTGAGATTAAATGACCAAATAAATTATTAATTACTTTTATATGCTAAGTTGCTTCAGTCATGTCTGACCCTGCATGAGCCTGTGGACTGTAGCCCACCAGGCTCCTCTGTCCCTGGGATTCTCCAGGCAAGAATACTGGAGTGGGTTGCCATGCACACCTCCAGGCACTCTTCCTGACCCAGGGATCAACCGTGCATTTCTTATGTCTCCTACACTAGCAGGTGGGTTCTTTACCACTAGTGCCAATATCATCGCATGATTATAATATAGTTGACAGGATAATAGTACATATAACAACTTCAGAATGAGCACATGGAACTTTCACCAAGACATTTATAATAGCATAAAACTCCATACATACAAATTTTACCAGATTTAAAGTATGCAAAGCATATTATTTATCAGAGATGATTCAATCTGGTAACATTAAGGCATTTTTTAAAGCTCTCAAATTTATGGAAGACAACATACACTTAAATAACTAGAGTTCAAAGAAGAACTCACAGTAGATGTATATTTTAAAATGAATGGTATTACAACATGGTATATCAAAATTTGTGAGATAGAGTTAACCAGGGAAAAGTAAATTTATAGGTTTAAATGATTATATGAAAAAGAAAAGTTTAAAAACAAAATTCTTACTTTCAATTCTGGCAATATTGCTGTCACTTCCACTAATTCTTTTGTTCACTAGAAAATTGGATGAGATACATGAAACTGTTATTTTCTTACTTGGACCACAGGTAGTATGTGAATGTGATGCAAGAAGAAGGAGCAAATGAGCTGTGCACAATGAATGCCTCAGTATTCTCTGGAGCCATCTTCCAGGATTAAGTATAAGAGAAGGGAATCCAAGAACAGCATAGTAGTGTTACTGAGTTAACAAGCAAGGAACAGAATGGGTTAAGGCTTAGTTAGCTGGAACTGCTGGAGCAGAGACTCAACAGGAGGAAATTATGACAGAAACATAGCTCTGAAAATAGTCATGAGATATCCTAGGGCCTTTGCTACATACAAGCTGATCATGGGCATGGTAAAACACTATAAGACCTTGTATACATGTTCTAGGAAGTTATAAACTAAGCAGTTTACAGATTTCACATGTTATAATCAAAATTCAAATTCCAACCAGCCAAAGTCAAATCCTGATTTAATATACAGGGTATTCAGTAGACTCTCCAGAATGTTCTTGCATCAATAATTGAGCTAAAGTATCTTTATAGGACAATAAAGTGCCACCTTAAGAAAACTTTTCAAAAGGAATTGAAAATAAAACTGATGTGCAAGTTTCTTACATACCTACTTCAAAACAGATTCAAACATTTCAGTAAAGGAAGATAACAAAATCCCATATTCTACAGTGAAACTTCCTTTATACTCAATAAGTCAAAGATTACTCAACATTCAAAGAAACGGATAAAGAACCTCATCCAGGCAGTAGAACTATCCATCATTAGGAAAAGATAGATCTAGAAATGACAGGAAACAATTTCTCTGACAAAGCTTTTTAAAGCCGTATTATACATAGCTGAAAAATTTAAGAGAAAACATGAACAAAATGTGGAGATAAGTGGAAGACATAAAAATTTATATTGTATAGGTTAAAATTAAATATATCTGATTAAAAACATAATTGGCATAACACAAGATAAGGCACTGCAAAATGAATGAAAGCACTATACAAACTGAAGTGTACATGAAAACAATAAGCAGGAAAAGAAGTCTCAGCGATCCTAGAGAAGTACACATATTGGAGTGGCAGAAAAGAGGAGTAAGAAAATATGTGACTAATTAATGACAAAACATTTTCCCAGTTTCATAAAAACTGTAAACCCAGAAATCCAGCCAGTTCAATAAAAGACCAAGCAAGATAAGCACAAGAAACATGACATCCAGGCTTGTGATAATAAAATAACCTAAAGAAAACAACAGCAGAGTGGGAGTTTTCTAATTCCCCTACAATAAGTTAGGAAATCAAAAGATAAGAATAAGACCAGATTTGTCAGTAGAAATGATACATCCCAAAGAAGAAAAAAAATAAATAAAAAAGGCAAATAAAAAAGCAATAACCACATATGAACAATATTAGCAATAGAACATATAGGACATGGGGGTGATAAAATTTTGTGCTTTTTTTTTCAATAGAGAGAGATTCAGTTGGAGATTGGAGTATAAGATATACTCTATCAGGTGATGTTTTCATTTGAAAATAGTTAATATTTTAATACTAAAATATATATGGTTTTATTTTTTGATCTAAATATATTTTATGTGTCCTAGTATAGTCACATCAGTTCAGTTAAGTTCAGTAACTCAGTCATGTCCGACTCTTTGCGACCCCATAGACTGCAGCACGTCAGTCTTTCCAGTCCATCAGCAACTCCCAGAGTTTGCACAAACTCATGTCCATCCAGTCGGTGATGCCATCCAACCATCTCATCTGTCATCCCCTTCTCCTCCTGCCTTCAACCTTTCCTAGCATCAGGGTCTTTTCCAATGAGTCAGTTCATTACATCAGGTGGCCAAAGTATTGAAGCTTCAGCTCAGCACCAGTCCTTCCAATGAATATTCAGGACTGATTTCCTTTAGGGTTGACTGGTTGGATCTCCTTGCAATCCAAGGGACACTTCAAGAGCCTTCTCCAACACCACAGTTCAAAAGCATCAATTCTTTGGTGCTCAGCTTTCTCTTTGGTCCAACTGTCACACCCACACATGGCTACTGGAAAAACCACAGCTTTGACTAGACAGACCTTTGTTGGCAAAGTAACATCTCTGCTTTTTAATATGCTATCTAGGTTGGACATAGCTTTTCTTCCAAGGAGCAAGCATCTTTTAATTTCATGGCTGCAGTCACCATCTGCAGTGATTTTGGAGCCCAAGAAAATAGTCTCATAGTTTCCATTGTTTCCCCATCTATGTGCATGAAGTGATGAGACTGGATGGAAAGATCTTAGATATTTTAAATATTGAGTTTAAAGTGGGCTTTTTCACTCTCCTCTTTCACTTTCAGCAAGAGGCTCTTTAGTTCCTCTTTGCTTTCTGCCTTAAGGGTTGTGCCAGCTGCATATCTGAGGTTAAGGATATTTCCCCTGGTAATCTTGATTCCTGTCTGTACCTCAACCAGCTCTGCATTTCACATGATGTACTCTGGATATAAGTTAAATAAACAGTGTGACAATATACAGCCTTGCCATACTCCTTTCCCACTTTTGACAGTCCATTGTTCCATGTCTGGTTCTAGCTGTTGCTTTTTTGACCTGCATACAGATTTCTCAGGAACCAGATAAGGTGGTCTGGTATTCCCATCTCTTAAGAATTTTTCACAGTTTGTTGTGACCTACACAGTCAAAGGATTTAGTGTAGTCAATAAAGCAGAAATATATGTTTTTATGAAACTCCCTTGCTTTTTTGATGATCCAACAGTTGTTGGCAATTTGATTTCTGGTTCTTTTGCCTTTTCTAAAGCCAGCTTGAACATCTGGAAGTTCAGGATTCACATCCTGTTGAAGCCTCACTTGGAGAATTTTGAGCATTACTTTACTAGCGTGTGAGATGAATGCGATTATGGGTAGATTGAGCATTCTTTGGCATTGCCTTTCTTTGGGATTGGAATGAAAACTGACCTTTTCCAATTCTGTGACCACTGCTGAGTTTTCCAAATTTGCTGGCATGTTGAGTGCAGTGCTTTAACAGCATCATCTTTTAGGATTTGAAATAGCTCAATTGGAATTCCATCACCTCCACTAGCTTTGCTCATAGTGATGCTTCCTAAGGCCCTCTTGACTTCACAATCCAGGATGACTGGCTCTAGGAGAGTGATCACACCATCGTGGTTCTCTAGGTCATTAAGATCTTTTTAGCATAGTTCTTCTGTGTATTCTTGCCACCTCTTAATATCTTCTGCCTCTGTTTTGTCCATACAATTTCCATCCTTTTTTGTGCCCATCTTTACATGAAATGTTCCCTTGGTATCTTTAATTTTCTTGACGAGATCTCTAGTCTTTCCCATTCTATTGTTTTTCTCTGCATTCTCTGTTGTTTTTCTTTGCATTGATCACTAAGGAAGGCTTATCTCTCTTTGCTCTCCTTTGGAACTCTGCATTCAGATGGCTATATCTTTTCTTTTTTCCTTTGCCTTTAGCTACTCTTCTTTTCTAAGCTATTTGTAAGGCTTCCTCAGAGAACCATTTTGCCTTTTTGCTTTCATTTTCCTTGGGGATGATCTGATCACTGCCTCCTATACAATGTCATGGACCTCCATCTAGAATTCTTCAGGCACTCTATCAAATCTAATCCCTTGAATCTATTTGTCACTTCTGCTGTATAATTGTAAGGGCTTTGATTTAGGTCATATCTGAATGAGCTTCCCTATGTTTGGCTGCAAATAGTATAATCAAGCTGATTTCAGTATTAACCATCTGGTGATGTTCATGTGGAGTTGTATCTTGTGTTGTTGGAAGAGGGTGTTTTCTATCTCCATACTGCTATGACCAGTATATTCACATAATAATCATGTAAAACCATTTCATCTATTTCTCTCTCTCTCTCTCTCTCTCTCTATATATATATATATATATATATATGTATATATATATATATATCCATGCATCTTTGCATATTTATGCTTATTTTTCTATCACTTCCACTCATTCATCCACCCTTATATTCATTTTTTTAGCTGTATATTCATTCAACTGTAAGATACATATACATATGAATTAGCAATGATGTTTTTATGCTGATATACTGTTTACATCTGCATGGTGATGTCGGAGATTAAATGTTTTACAAAATAATATTCATCTTTTCTATTGCTTTTACTCAAGTATGTTAGTTATTACATTTGCAATATTATTAAAATGATTACATTTCTCACATACAATTTTTATTGCCATAGGTGCATGCCTCGCAGGGAAGGGTTACTTTCTGCTTAGTATATGGAACTGTATGTGTCAAGATTCCTATTACATATATACTAATTCATTGCTAAATAGGAAGTGTGTTTTTAGAAGATGTTGCTCAGAGGGAAAATGTATTAAACAAACCCAGTAAGCGGTTAGATGAACTAGCTGTGATGAGACTGTGCTTCTGAATATTTCTGCAAGAACTCCTCATAAGCTTAGTATCCCATGATGTTCAACATCTTGGCTAAAATGATATTAGTACTTTATTTTTATCTGCTCTGGAAATATAAACAAACTTATTTTAGCTTCCTGATATACCTTTATATTCTAAGAAGTTTTAATTCCACACTGAAGAGGAAAAGTTAAGGGTGAAATTACTGATAAATATGCCTCATGCCCATATTTATTGATATGTAAACTGAATTTGGTCCATAAGACATTTTTTCCCTAAGAGTGTAAATCTATTTTAACACTGTCAACGTTAGTAAAATGTCTAAAACATGCTATTTATGAGACGCTAACATTGCCATTTCTTGTAATTATGCTATTTAACCAAGTAACCTCAACTTAGAGAAAGGTTGCTTACCTGGAAGTTTAGACTATAGCTCTGTTCAGTTTCTAGGGATATTTATAATACTGAAAATGTGGTGAAGGGCTATACCACATGTCGAGTTCTTCAGTATAATTTGCCACTAGCTGTGGGCCTTATGCAGGGAGGTTTGATGAAAACCTTGTATCACCTTTACAAATGATTTTTAGTTACAGATTCTTACAATCTTCCACAAATGACTTGTAGTGCTCTTATTTTCATCTAACTGCAGCAATTTGCAGCCCTGAACTAGTTATTTTCAGCACATGCTTTGCCTGGCACTATTATTTTAAACAATGAGTTTGGATATCCTATTTATTTCTGTGGTGTTTAAGGATATTGTTGAAAGAAGCCTCATCTATCCTGTCAGGAGGAAAATCTACACCCAGTGAAATAACATCCTAAACTGATTATTGATGGTGACTAGACAACATGACTAGATATTTCTTACTTCACAGCACATTACTCGTGATTAGCAACAATACTAAGGTTTCTTTTTTTTAAATTACAAATGAAGTGATGTTGCCATTAATTTTCTGCTCAGATTTAGTGGCAACCACTCAATGTGGTTTAAAAAAGGCAAACACTATTATCAAACTGACTAGATTTGAAATTCTATTTCATCTTATCTTCTCTTTGTGGAACTAGACAGTTTGGCTAAAACTCAACTTTCAGAAAACTAAGATCATGGCATCTGGTCCCATCACTTCATGGCAAATAGATGGGGAAACAATGGAAACAGTGACAGACTTTATTTTGGTGATGGGGGGGCGTGCTCCAAAATCACTGTAGATGGTGGCTGCCATCATGAAATTAAAAGACATTTGCTCCTTGGAAGAAAAGTTATGACCAACCTAGGCAGCATATTAAAAAGCAGAGACATTACTTTGCCAACAAAGGTCCATCTAGTAAAGGCTATGGTTTTTCCAGTAGTCATGTATGGATGTGAGAGTTGGACTATAAAGAAAGCTGAGCACCGAAGAACTGATGCTTTTGAACTGTAGTTTTGGTGAATACTCTTGTGAGCCCCTTGGACTCCAAGGAGATACAACCAGTTCATCCTAAAGGAAATCAGTCCTGAATATTCATTGGAAGGACTGATGCTAAATGAAGCTGAAACTACAATGCTTTTGCCACCTGATGCTAAGAACTGACTCATTTGAAAAGATCCTGATGCTGGGAATGATTGAAGACAGGAGCAGAAGAGGATGACAGAGGATGAGATCGTTGGATTGCATCACCGACTCAATGAACATGAGTTTGAGTAGGCTCTGGGAGTTGGTGATGGACAGGGGAGACTGACGTACTGCAGTCCATGGGGTTACAAAGAGCTAGACATGACTGAGCGATTGAGCTGAACTAAGAAAACTTACTGAGCCTTATTTGTGATTCAATTTACTCATCTTTAAACTGGGAGTAAATTTCTTTTTGTACAAGTATATGCAGGTATATGCTGTAATACATTAATCACCACAGGTATATGCTGTGGTGATTACACGTATTAATTCATTTTAAAATGTCTAGTTCTATATGTCTCTGTGTTAACTAAAAATAAGCTCTAAGATTGATTTATCTGTCACTTATTTTTAATTTATCTGTCACTTATTTTTACCAAATATGCTAACATATTCCAGAAATTATAAAACTAAGCCAAGATTCATGCCCTAAAATTAAAGAAATAAGGATTGCTACCCAAATATATTCACTCTCATAATTCCATCTGAATAAATACCAATACAAAGAAAATTCTTCTATAGCACATGACAAATATAGAGCTCTGAGACTTACCTCTTTAGAGCTCAATGAAAATTATTTGATTTAGTAAAGATGACCCAACTATTATTTCAATAACCACTGGAATAACTTCAATATATTTGGAAAATGATTCTCTTTGTATTTAAATATTAATAGATGGGGAAATAAATACATTTTTAATTTATAGATTTTCTTCCCTCCTTTGGAAGCTCTGTAACTGTGGTTGCAATAATTTATAAAATTGCCTGTGATACAAATGTTGCAGAAAACCTACACCTTCTTAATATGTTTACTGACTTGTCACAAAAAATAGTATCTAATTCCTAAGGAAGATAATTTTGTGGGAGTTTAATGCAATCATCGCCTTCATGGATAATAGACTTGTGGTGGTAAAAGGGCTTTGTAATTCAATGAAACCATGTAAAGAAGAATATTGCAGAGGAACCTGGAATGTTTGGTCCATGAATCAAGATAAATTAGACATGATCAAGCAGCATATGACAAGAGTGAAGAATGACATCTTAGGAATCAGTGAACTAAAATGGATGGGAATGGGAGAATTTAATGGTCATTCAGATGACCATTATATCTACTACTGTGGGGAAGAGAAGAAATGGAGTAGCCCTCATAGTCAAAAAAGAGTCTGAAATGCAGTACTTGGGTGCAATCTTAAAAATGACAAAGTGAGCTTGGTTCATTTCCAAAATAAACCATTCACATCACAGTAACTCATGTCTATGCCCCAACCACCAGTCCTGAAGAAAACAAAGTTGAACGGTTCTATGAAGAGCCACTCAAGAGCTTCTAGAACTAGCACAAGAAAAAAAAATGCTTTTCTTCTTAGGGGAGTAAAAAAGAAGTAAGTCAAAAGATACCTGGAGTAACAGGCAAGTTTGGCCTTGGAGTACAAATTGAAACATGACAAAGGCTGACAGAGGTTTGTCAATACTGGTCATAGCAAACACACTTTTCAAACAACACAAGAGAGGAATTTATACACGGGCATCACCAGATGGTCAATACCAAAATCAGATTGATTATATTATTTGTAGTCAAAAATGGAGAAATTCTATATAGTCAACTAAAACAAGACCTGGAGCTGACTGTGGCTCAGATCATGAGCTCCTTATTGCAAAATTTGGGCTTAGATTAAAGAAAGTAAGGAAAACTACTAGACCATTCAGGTATGACCTAAATCAAATCCTTTATGATTACACAGTGGAGGTGACTAATAGATTCAAGAGATTACAACTGGTAGACAGAGTGCTTGAAGAACTATGGACAGAGGTTTACAACATTGTACAAGAAGCTGTGACTAAAACCATCTGCAAGAAAGCAGGTGGTTGTCTGAGGAGGCTTTACAAATAGTTGAGGAAAGAAAAGAAATGAAAAACAAGGGGAAAGAGAAGGATATGTCCAACTGAATGCAGAGTTCAGAGAATAGCAAAGAGAGATAAGAAGGCCTTCTTAAGTGAACAATGTGAAGAAAGAGAGGAGAACAATAGAATGGGAAAGACTAGAGATCTCTTCAAGGAAATTGGAGCTGTCAAGGGAACATTTCTGGCAAAGATGGGCAGAAAAGGATAGAAAATGTAAGGACCTAACAGAGGCAGAAGAGATGAAGAAGAGGTGGTAAGACTACCCAGAATTGTACAAAAATGTCTTAAAGACCCAGATAACCATGATGGTGCGATCAGTTGTCCAGAGCCAGATATTCTGGAGTGTGAAGTCAAGTGGGCCTTAGGAAGCATTACTACAAACAAAGCTAGTGGAGGTGATAGGATTCTAGCAGAGCTATTTAAAGTCCTAAAAGATGCTGCTACTAAAGTACTAATCTCAATATGCCAGCAAATGTGGAAAACTCAGCGATGGCCATATGACTGGAAAAGGTCAATTTTCACTCCAATTCAAAATAAATGCAGTGCTGAAGAATGTTCTAACTACTGGACAGTTGTGCTCATTTTGCATACTAGCAAGGTAATGCTCAAAATCCTTCAAGTTATCCCTCAATAGCATATGGACTGAGAGCTTCCACATGTTTAAGGTGGATTTAGAAAAGGCAGAGGAAGAAGAGATTAAACTGCCAACACTTGTTGGATCATAGAGAAAGCAAGGGAATTCCAGGGGGAAAAAAAAAAACAAAAAACTACCTCTTCTTCATTGATTATGCCAAGCCTTTGACTGTGTAGATCACAACAAACTTGGGAAAACCAGACCACTTTACCTGTCATCTAAGAAACCTACATGCAAGTCAAGAAGCAACAATTAGAACTGAACATGAAACAATGGACTGCTTCAAAACTGGTAGAAAACTATGTTAAGGCTGTATATTGTCACTGTGCTTATTTAACTTATCTACAGAGTACATCATGCATACTATTGTGTTGGATGACACACAGCTGGAATCAAGATTTCTAGGAGAAATATCAATAACCTCAGATAACTCTCTAATGGCAGAAAGTGAAGAGAAAATAAAGGGCCTCTTGAGGGTAAAAGAGGAGAAGTGAAAAACCTGCCTTAAAATTCAACATTCAAAAAGCTAAAATCATGGTATCCAGTCCTATCACTCCATGGGAAATAAAAGTGAATAAGTAGAAGCAGTGACATTTTATTTTCTTGGGCTCTGAAATCAATGTGTATGGTGACTGCAGCCATGAAATTAAAGACATTTCCTCCTTGGACATCAATTTGCCAACAAAGGTCCATAGAGTCAAAGCTGGCTTTTCCAGTAGTCATGTATAGATGTGAGAGTTGGATCATTAAAGAAGGCTGAGCACCAAACAACTGATGCTTTTAAATAGTGCTCTGAAGACTCTTGAGAGTTCCTTGGACAGCAAGGAGATCAAATCAGTCAATTCTAAAGGAAATTAATCCTGAATATTCATCGGAAGGACTGATACTGAAGCTGAAGCTCCGATACTTTGGTCACCTGATGCAAAGTTGACTCATTGTAAAAGACCCTAATGCATGGAAAGATTGAGGGCTGGAGGAAAAGAGAGCAGCAGAGAATGAGGTAGTTAGATGGCAACACCGAGTCAATGGACATGAGTTTGATCAAACTGCAGGAGGTAGTGAATGACAGGGAAGCCTGGTGTGCTGTGATCTATGGGATCTCAAAGAGTCAGGCATAACTTTTAGTTAGTATTATAAATCTTACTCATTGGAACCATTTCTATCTGCAAAATATTTGCCTCAAATTTTCACTATTCTTTTTTTTATTTTAGGATAAAGCAATGATTACATATGAATGCATAAGTTAAAACAATTCTTTCATTTACCTGTGTGTAGAGACTGATGACTAGAAATAATAAATTTCAATCAAGATTAGATGTACATAAGCTTGTCCAAAATACTAAAACCCAACAATACATTCTCTGTGCAGCCTAAACCATCATAAAGTTGAATACTACTGTAATTAGATGATACATTACACTTACTGATTTAAAGGTGTTACCATATCTTGAATTCCTGAGATAAACTCCCAATTTGTTGTGATGTATTGTCATTATTATACACTGATGGATTCAATTTTGCCTTTATATTAACATGAAATATTAGTGTATAGCTTGTATTCTTATGATGACTTTGTCTGATTTTGCAATTAACATGAGACTTCACTATTTTCCAAAGGATTGTGAAATAGTATTATTTTTCCTAAGATGTTTCTGACAGAAATAATTAAGACATACAGGACTAGAGTTTTTTTTTATAGAAATGCTTTTAATTTTAAATATAATTGTTTATATGATTTACAATTGTTTTATTTCCCTCCCTCCAGGGAGAGGATAAGTAAATCTTGATTTTTTTCTTAAACTAATTCATCAAGGTTGTCAAATTCATTGGCATAAAATACTTCACAAGTGTCTTTTTATTATTTTATTTTCTGAGAAGTCTGTAGTGATGTCCTCTATGTCATTCCTGATTATGGCAATTTGTGTCTTTCCTTTTATCTTGCAAGGTCTGAAAAGATCTCTAGGTATTATTATTTTTTCACAAAGAATGAATTTTTGGTATTATTTTATTTTCTATTGATATCCTATTTCATTTATTTCTGTCCCAACTTTGCCTGTTTCTCCCATCTGTTTCCTTTTTAATGTCATTTTTATGTTAAATTATTATGTTGGACATGTATAGAAACCTTTGTTTCTAGTAAAATCTTTTATAACTATATATTTTCACCTATGCATGGATTTGGCTACTTCCTAAATATCTTGACATATTTAGTTCAAAATATATTCTAATGTTACTTGTCATTTCTCACATCTCATCCAATGTTAGAATTATTTATGGTACATCTATACACATTATAAATTGTATAATACACAATATTATAATTATTCCTCTTAGATAAATATACTTAACACCTAAGTTAATGGTGCAAAAATATTTATTTTTGTACTGATTCAGATATTTATCATTTCTGATGCTTCTCATTCTTTTCCAAGGATATGAGTTTTTGTGTCATTACATATGACTTTGAAGAATTGCCTTACCTTGCCTATAGTGGAGGTCTGCTCCTGATTAATTCTCTTACTTTTCTTTTATCTGTTTCACCTTCATTCATGAAAGACATTTTTTCTGGATGTTTTTTGTTTTCTTTTGTGTTTTTTGAAGTTGTTTTTCCACTATGTCTGGCTCTATGTTTTCTTTTTTAATATGTTAACCATTACCTGGATCATTGTTACCCTCTATGTAATACTGATTTTTCTCTTTCTTCTTCCAAGCTTTATTATGTGTTTTTGGCCTTCAACAGTTTAAATATGATGTTTCTCAGCCTGAAATTTATTTGCATTCATGCTGCTTGGTGTTAATCTTGTGTTTGCAACTTTCTTTCAAAAAATTTGGACAAATTATGAGTACTTATTTTTTTCCAATTTTTCCCCATTCTTGCTGTCTTCCCCATTGTTTTTCCAGTTATAAATATGCCCGATCTTCTGATATCATCTGATTCTGTTAATATTTTCACTGTTTCTATCTATATTCTTCACCTTAGATTATGTCTGCTGATACATATTCAGTTTACACTTTCCTTTGTCATGTGTACTTCACTAAGTCCATCCAGGGAATATATTTTTCAAAAATTTCAATTTCCAGCTTAGGAATCTGTTCAATTCTTTTCACTGTTTCTTTCTTGAAACTTCCTTCTTTTTTACTGACATCTCATGCATTAAAAATATATGTTCTTAAAAAATATATATATATACACACACACACATACACATATATATGTGTATGTGTGTGTGTGTTTAACTAACTGAATAGAGTTGTATCACTTGAATCACTTAGTTCTAATGGCTGATTCTTCACATGGCCAGTCTTGATTGCTCTTCTTTATCTTGGTATGTGTTCTGTACTCTTGACTCTTTGTATCTTGAGCAATTTTGGATTTTATATTAGATATTTTGCATAAACATCATTTCTTCTTTTTAGTTGCAGAGATTTATTATTGTTGTTATATTTTATTCAGTGAATATTCTTTCAGCATGTAATTTTGTGCACCTGGTTTGACAGTGTACTCTTTCCTCTGTTAAGCATAAATTTTATCTTTAGTTGGGACTGCTTGGGTCTGTTGGAAAAATACAAGACTACTGGGTTAGATAGAGGTGTGGGTGAACACAGCTTGTGGATCTTCACTTTTTTTTCTTCCTTAAAATATTTTCCCCACTCTGTTAAGTGTCATGTTAGGCCCCTGCCATTCCCCAAGCCAGAAAAACTGTGAGCTTTTGACATGTGCCCTCATATGAAGTTGTGTGAGATATGTGTACTATCCATGGTCACAGGCTAAAAGCCAAGGATGTGGGAGCTTTCATGTACATCTCCATCTCTCCCCTCCCTCAGACAAGTATGAGCTCCCAATATAGTATGTCAGTTTTTGTTCATTCTCCAGTACCTTTGGACAGTCACATTTTGCCCTACAGGTGGAGAGGTCTAATAGTAGAGTCTTAGCCTGTCAGATGAAGAAACAGGACCAGCCTCAAATAATATTCTGTGAATTTTAAAAATTCATACTCTGTTATTAGTTAGCTTTATATAATTGAAATATATAAAAAACTCACGCTTTTAATGTGTATAAAATTAAATGATAATGTAGTCACATTGTAGAAAAAATAAAATACCATATGCAAAAAGAAGAGGTAATAGTCATCAGTCATTTTAACACTTGAAGGTAACATTTTTGAGATTTTTGGTGTTTAATTCTCCTTTCTAGTTTTTCTCTGAAATATGTCTTATATTTTCTACTTATTGGTATACTTTAATAGTATGAATATCCTATTTTCCTTTTAACTCAGTTACAGCAAATATCAAGTTATGTTTAAACATTAATTTCAACTTCAATGCATTAACACATTTACCATAAATACATATATACTTATATATGTTTCATAAGATATGCAGCAATGCCAAATTCCTATCTTTGACATTAAATACTCAAGCTGATTAGTGTGAAATTTGTTGTGCTAAATAGCCTGAGAAGAGGAGAGCATGAAATTGACTTGACATGTTAATATCATATTTTACAGTGAGTCACATTATAATTAAATGGGAAGTTCATTGTAAATACACATGGTGCCTTTGCCTTCAGAAACTACTTTTATTTTAAATAATTCTTTGGGAATATTAATGGTCCCTAAAGGAGATATGCTTATTTGAAAACTACTGAAGTTTCCAAGATTTACATATGTCCAAATTTAGAGAAGATCCATAGTGTTTAATTATTCATAGTGTGAATGGAAAATAAACTAATGAGAAAATCAGAACAAGTGGTGTTTAAACAAATGATATCTGTATTTTTAAACTGAAGCTGGTAAATATTTTATGCCTGATCTAGGAAATTTACCTGTTCCAGAATAAATGCTAAAGTGATATCTAAAGTTAATGTCCAAACTGAAACCACCAGCCATTAATGAAAATAAGAATATAATTAAGCTTGCATCATTTTAACAATGAGGGAATTGTCCAGTTTCCTACATTTTTGCTCCCTCTTTAGTCAAATTTGAATTAACTTTTTTTTAATATTTGAAAAACTAGGCTTACTATCTAATTTGTATGGAACTGTGTATACATGTATTTTTTACATAGGAATCAGATGACATTTTAGTTACAGTCTGTATCATTATAAAAAGGGTTACATTTATTACAACAATTCCTCTGCTCATAATTAGAAGCATGCAAATAATGTTGACAGCTGGGTTTAATGCCTTTTTATTTGATTTTAATGGGTTTATCCCTAAGAACAAAGTGATGATCAAAGAAATTTTAATTTTGTCAAGGTCACAAATCGATTTGCACATGGTTTTGGTGCCAAGTCATAAGTTCAGTCCCAAATTTTTCATTCCCTTCTCCCCAAATCCTTAAAAATCTTCTCTTGTTAACTGTAGTCAGTAAAATTACATCTTCGAGTTCCATAAATACTGGCTGATTTCTTCATATGAATGCTATGTTGAGTAGCATCTATGAATTGAATATTTTCATGGCAGGGTTTTAAAGTTCAATATAAATGAATGGTAGCTGCATATCTTTTTGTTTGTTTTTGCAGTCAGCTAATGGCTTGTTCATTGTGGAAGAAAAATACAATGTAGTGGTTAGAGCATCATCTCTGGAGAAGCATTATCTAGATTTAAAGCTTTGATCTGTGAATTACTATCAGTTTGATACAAGGCAAGTTATACCAAAATCACTATGGATGATGACTGCAACTTTGAAATTAAAAGCTTCCTTGGAAGGAAAGCTATGACAAAACTAGACAAAGTAGTATAAAAAGCAAAGAAATCACTTTGCCAGCAAAGGTCCGTATAATCAAAGCTATAGTTTTTCCAGTAATTGTGTACAGATATGAGAGTTGGACCATAAAGAAGGCTGAGAGCTGAAGAATTAAAGCTTTCAAATTGTGGTGCTGGAGAAGACGCTTGAGAGTCCCTTGGACGTCAAGAAGATCAAACCAGAAAGGAAGTCAACCCTGAATACTCATTGGAAGGACTGTTGCTGAAGCTGATGCTCCCATCCTTTGGCCACCTGATGGGCAGAGCTGCCTCTTTGGAAAAGGCCCTGATATTGGGAAAGATGGAAGGCAAAAGAAGGGGGTAGCAGAGGATGAGATGGTTAGATAACATCACCGACTCATTCGACATGAATTTGAGCAAGCTCTGGGAGTTAGTGATGGACAGGGAAGCCTGGTGTGCTGCAATCCATCAGGCTGCAATGAGTTGGACCACTAAGCGACTAACAACAGCAACTAGTTACACTGTGCTCAATTTTCCTATCACCAAAATAACACAAACATAGACACATCAAAAATTTATGTAGGTTTGGGGAATTAATGTTTAGAAAGCACATAGAATGGTAAGTAGTGCTATTCCTATTATCAAGCAAACATGGTATGACAAATATTATTATGTCTTGTTTGCTCTTTTAACCATTGCATATCCCCAGATACTTTATAAAATCTCCAATGAGCAATTACCATTTACATTGATAAATTACTTGCTTACAAAAAAGTGGCTAAATATTTGATGATCCCATTCTATTTTTATATCCGAAAGTCTCTGTTCCTAGTGAATTTAAAAAAGCATTAAATAAGATACACACTTACGTTTGACAGAAGAAACAGCTTAATTCAGTAGAATCTGAATAATGGAAGACAGAAAATTGAAAATAGAGTATCAAAGAGAAAAAAAAAAAGGAGGACTACCTCTCAACACTATCAGATAGAACTCTGTGGATGTATTTGTGGGTGTGGAAAGCTAGTCAATACTTCTGTATTCACTCAAGACCTCTGCATTGTAGTGGCTACATGCCCAGATAATAAAGTCTGGAAACAGTTGGACTTAAAACTTCAAGGCTACATCTGGTTTGCAATAAATTGAAGTCACCAAAAACAAATCAAATCAACAAAACAGCTTTTTTTGGCAATGACACACACGAAATTATATGAAAGAATATGTAAGAGATTGTATGGATCAAACTACTAAATTGAAGACAGTATATTGTGCTTAGTTTTTTCTTTTGTGGCTTTCTGTGTAGGTAGTCAAAAACAGTCATCCAACATTTTTGAGGACATGGAGAATCAAAAATTTCTAAAGTTGATTTAAGACAGATGCTTGGAAAATATTGTACTGAGCAAAACCAGAAGAATATATCATTTTTCTTCTTGATTGAAAATACTCACTATTAAATATTATTCATAAAATGGACATTGGTGATATAATATAAACATCAATTTAAACAGTGAAAATACTTGCCCCTCAGTCACAACAGAGAACTACTGCTTTGATGGAAAGTCTATTTAATTAATGAAATGATTCTGCTGGTTTGAGTCTTCTTCTTTTTTTTTTTTTTTTGCCTTTGAAAGTCCAGTTGAATTTCTATGTTGAAATAGAGCGTGAACATAAACTCAAATAATGATTTCAATATAATCAAATTTGGCATTTGAAGACCTATAAATATGCAGGTTTACATTTATATGTTTCAAAGAAAATTATCACTTTAAAATTATTAACCTGCTTTTCTATAAGTGAGCAACATCAGGAATTTAAATCTTAGAAGTTTATTAAAATTACCCAGTTATTATTTAAAATAAATTCTGCTTATAGTTATTGTTCTCAGCACTGGGAATAAGCAGAATGATTCTGGTTCTATCCTGTGGACCTTGCCATATGTAACACCAGCAGTTTCATAATGTGAGCATGAACACTCTAAATTTTTGAAAATTTTTAAATTTGAAAATTCATTATTTAAAATTTGAGCCAAGATTTTTTTCTTTCCAAACTCATTTGTTCACTTGAACTACAAATTACTTCATATTATGATGGAAATGCCAAAACTATGTCTGCTTAGAGAGGTATTAAATTTATCATAACTAATTAATGTCTGAAAGTCTTAGGGAAACTATTTAAATCAATAAAACTTACAATGACCCATATTGCAAGTCAGAGTAAAAATGTTTACAAACAGAAACATGTCCAAAAAATGACAACTTAATACAGTAAAATAAGGATAATAGTGAAAAACAGAGAACAATGAATAAAAAGTGAAATGAAGAGCACCTAGGGTCACACCCAGTCTATTCATTTATATATTCATTTGACAAATATTTATAAGGGGCTGATTACATGACAAAAACTTTGCTAAGTACTGACGACATGGGATGGAGAATATATGTGCATGCTTACCTCTTCATAAAATGCAATACCTAATGAAGAAGGGTTTTGCAGAGTGGCAAAAAACATGAAACAGAAACATATATATTTCACACAGGTGGTTATGTGTTTCTTTTACTGGTTTGTCTTCTGATTTTAAATGGACGGCATTTGGTCAATATATGCTAAAAATGTCTGGCAACCTGGTGAACATGTAAGTCGAGTTTAGAATCATAAAGAAAATTTTGCTTCTCTAGAGGAATTTGCTTATTTTTTTCTTAAGATTAATAGTAGTTAAATTATTATTATTGTATAATTAGTCTACTTTAGATTGGTCTTTAGTAAGTTCAAAGACAATTATATGGAATAATTTTTAGAGACCTTTTATAACATGTATTTTCTACATATAATCTCCCAGACTTCATCTGACTGCTTTTTACCTTAATTATGTATTTTATTTAAAAGTTATCATGTTGTATACATTCATATAAAATTTTTATTTTACAGTAGATTTAAATTTTGATAAAAATGATAAGGTTAATACAGAAAACTTCCATATACTCCATACCCAGTTTTTTCTTATTGTTAACATCTTAATATCTCATAATCACATGAGATATTTCTCACCACTGATGTATTTATTTCTCACCACTGATGAGCGAATATCAGTACCTTAATATTTGTAAAGGTCATGGTTAATTCAGGTTTTGTTAGCTTTTATCTGTTATATTTTACCTGTTCCAGAATCTCATGCAGAATCCCACATTACATATTGTTTCCTTCATTTCCTTTTGGCTGTGGCAATTTCTCTGGCATTCTTTGTTCTGATGTCCTTGACAATATTGAGAGATTTTGGTCAGGTTTTTAGAATGTCCTTCAACTGGGATGTATCTCATTTTTTCTATAATTAAAACTGGATTTTTGTGAGCAAGTCCTAGAGAAATACAGTTCTGTTCTTGTGACATTCTTCCAAGGGTACATACTGTCTCATGAACCATCACTGTAGATTTTAAGTCTGGTCAGCTGGCCGACGTGGTTATTAGATTTCCCCATTTTAAACTTTCCATGTTCTCACATTGTACTCTTTGGAAAGAAGGCACTATGAGCATCTCACACTTAAGGAATGGAAGGCTATACTTCACATCCTTAAGAGTCAAATATCTACATAAACTCATTTGGAAGTATTCTTCACAGGAGATATGTCTATTCCCTTCCATTTATTTATTTATTCAACCATTTATTTATATCAGTATGGACTATTAATTTTGTGTTTTGGTTTATAATTCAACTTAGTTTCTCTGTTCTCTCTCTCTATTTTGTTCAAATTACTCATCCTTGGTCACTCAAATTCTTCCATGGACTGCTGTATGCTTTTACCTTACCTCCCCCGTCCTTTTCATTTGAACAATTTCTTACTTTCTGATATAGATCCATCATGCTTATTTACTATCCCAGTCCTAAAATTTGCCATTGTTCCAAGGAGCTCTATTTTTAATGAAAGAATAGTACTAGAAACCAAGAGTTCAATGTTCATTGTGTTCATTTCTCCTGGGGTGTCATTGTCTTCATGTCCTCTCAAGTGGCTAAGCAAGGAGATATAAATATGAAAGCCAACCTGTGTATAGATGCATATCCATAATCATTTCTACTTGTGACCATCTGTGTCTATATTAAGCTACACATAAGTTCATACTGGTACCTCTAACCCTGATCCATTACCATGTACATCATTCTAGCCTCCTTCCTTAGCTTATCTGAACTTCCCGCATCTACAGTGATACTTCTGGCTCCAGCCATTCATGAGTCATTTAATTAAGTGTTCAGTTCCAGTATACATATATAATAGTTTCAGAGTTGCTAATCTGCACCCTATGGGATGAAACTTCATAAGCAGAATACAGTGCTTATGCACAACTCCTTTTGTGATTAGTCTTACAGACTCCATTCATTTCCCAAGTCAAAAAGGTCAGCACCTTATTCTCCAACTCCCTTCACTAAGAAAGTTACATATAATTTTAATACATTTAAATAGTTTGCCACATACTGAATTCCCTTCCTGGGTCCACTGACCTCATAAATAATTTTTTAAAATTTTCATTTATGAATGAGTATTCTTTGTGCTGTAATTTCAATGAATTTTGACAAATCTACATTTTATACTCACCATAAGAGTATTAAAAAGAACAATTCCACTGCTCTTATAAAAATGCCCTGTACTTCACCTATTCCACCCCCCTGCCTTCAACAATCCCAATCTTCATTATATGTGCCCCCCTACACCTGACAACCACTGACCTAATATCTTTAGATGTATCTTCCAGAATAGTATGTGCCGGGAGTCACACAGTATGTAGATATTTCAAAATTTCCTCTTACTTAGAAATATGCACGTTTGATTCATCCATGCATTTTTGTGGTTTGATAACTCATTTCTTTTTATCACTTCACAATATTTTATTCTCTAAATGTTCCAGAGTTTATTCGCCTATTTCCTTCACCTATTGAGGAAAATTTTAATTGTTCCCAATTTGGGACTATAATGAATAAGCTGCTGTGAATATTTATGTGCATACTTTTATGCTCAGACAGTTTTAATAAGTTGGGTAAACACTTAGAATTGTGACTGCTGAATCTTATAGTAAAAACTAAGTTTACTTTTATAAGAAACTGCAAAATTGTCATTGATAGTAAGAGTACTATGTTTTATTCTACCAGCAATGAATGAGAGTTTTTTAAGAATGTTCAATATTGTCAGATTATTTGGATTTGAGTTATTCTAATAGGTACATACTTGCATTTGCCTAATGACATTATACTAAGCACCATTTTATGTGCTTGTCATTTGTACATCTCCTTTAGTGAGGTGTCTGTTAAGATAATCAATTCATTTTAGATACATTTATAGAGATGATTTTTAAAAACTCTATATATTCTGTATATAATTCCTTACTAGATATGTATTTTACAGATATTTCCTCCCAGGTTCTCTCCTATTATTTCATTCTCTTCAAAGTGTCTTGTTTACAATGGAAGTTTCTAATTTTAATAGAGCTCAATTTTCATTTTTTCTCTAAGTTATATATCTGATATATCATCATCAAAACCAAGATCATGTAGTTATTGTTATGCTTTCTTCTGGATATTTTATCTGTCTGTAGTTTATATTTAGGTTTATGATTAATTTTGAGTTGAGTTTTTAAAAGGGTGAGGTCTGTGTCCAGACTTCTTCTTCCTTTTTTTTAATATGAATATATCATTGTTCTCGCACCATTTATTTAAAAGACTTTTATTTCACAAGTGACTTATTTTTGTCCAAATTATCAGCTGACTATATTTACATCAGTCTATTTTATACTTTCTATTCTGTTGCACTCAGAATAGAATGTGTCTATTTTTTTCCTAATATCAATCTATCTTACTTAATTAATATAGCTTCATTTTAAGTCTTAAAATCAGGTGTTTCAAACCAACTTTCTTATTCTTCAATATCGTGTTGGCTATTCTGAGATTTTTTTCTCCATGTAAACTTTAGAATCAGGTGGTCAATAACCACTAAAGTAACTTCCTGAGAGTTTGTGTGAGATTGCATTGAATTTATAAATGAAACTGGAAAAGCATGACAGCTCAACAATTTTAAATCTTCCTTTTCATAAACATGGACTAGTTATTCATTTATATTGAATCTTTTATTCCTATCATCAGTGTTTCATAGCTTTCTGCATAGATTCTATACATATTTTCTTAGATTTATACCTATATAACTTTGGTATTATTATAAATGGTATTTTTTTTTATTTCTAATTTCAATTGCTCATTAGTGATATATTGAAAATAAGCTCAACTTAAAAAAAAAATTTACATTCTGTTACACTGTTATGTCATTTATTAGTTTCAGGAATATGTTTTTAGATTCTGCTTTGTAGATATTCAATGTTGCCATCTATGAATAAATCCAATTTTATATCTTCCTCTTTACTCTCTACCTCTGATTTATTTTGTATTAAGTTAAGGGTGCTGAAGTGTTCAGCTGTAACTGCCAATTTGTCTATCTTTTATTTCAGTTCTATTAATTTTTGTCTCATGTATTATTGTGTCTGCTGTTACTAATGCATACCTAGTTAAGATGATTATATATGTTGGAAGACTGACACTTTTATCATTACTGAATATCTTTTTCATCCCTCATAATTTTCCTTCTTCTGAAGTTTGCTTTGACTGAAATTAATACTACAACTCCAATATTACAATTACTTTCTTTTAATTAATGCTAGCATGTATGTCTTTTATCATTCCTGACAGGCAAGCCTGGCATGCTGCAGTCCATGAGGTCACAAAGATTTGGACATGACTGACTGAACCGAACTGAATGCTCAACATATCTGAGACCCAGATTTAAAGTGGATATTTTGTAGAGGAGAGATGAAGATGGTGGAGTATGAGGACACTGAGCTCTCTTTCCCCCATAAACATATCAAAATACATCTAAAGTAAAGACAACTCTTGCTAAAAACAGCTTCAGTTCAGTTGCTCAGCTCTGTCTGACTCTTTTGTGACTCCATGGACTGCAGCACCCCAGGCTTCCCTGTCCACCTCAACTCCCAGAGCTTACTCAAACTCATGTCCATCGAGTCAGATGATGTCCATCCAACATCTCATTCTCTGTTGGCCCTTTCTCCTCCCACCTTCAATCTTTCCCAGCATCAGGGTCTTTTCCAATGTGTCAGCTCTTCGCATCAGGTGGCCAAAGTATTGGAGTTTCAGCTTCATCATCAGTCTTTCCAATGAATATTCAGGACCAATTTCCTTTAGGATGGGCTGGTTGGATCTCCTTGCAGTCCAAGGGACTCTCAAAAATCTTTTCCAACACCACAGTTAAAAAGCATCAATTCTTCAGCATTCAGCTTTCTTTATAGTCCAACTCTCACATCCATTCATGACTACTGGAAAACAATAACTTTGACTAGACAGACCTTTGTTGGCAGCTTGGAGACTGGCATAAAGGCTTTTCTACAATCAAGATTGTAAAGAAAGATCCTCATGGAGTCAGGGAGGAAAGGAAGAACAATAGGGTCACGGACCTCTGTCACCAGCAGGGGACACAAATGAAGGTGATATCATGGGCTTAAAGATCTTCTCTGAAGAGTGAGGGGTTGAGTCACACATTGGGTATCCCAGAGGTCTGACACCAAGAAGACGAGTATCCTGAGTTGATTTGAAAACCAATGGGACTTATCAAAGGGCTGTAAGAAACCAAGACTCTAGTTGTTAAGAGTGCATGCACATGCTTACTTCCTTCCAGGTGTAGCATGGAGGAAGCATATTGAAAACTGCAGGGGTTTCTGGCCATTTTCCCATGACAGTCTTAGCAAGCACACAGTTTGCATTGGGTGTTTAGCCCATTTGCTCTGGCCCTTCTCTCCACTAGGGAAGAAGTGCTGTTGTCCAGAAGAGTGTGCATATTTAAAGGGAATTGAGTTGCTTGAACCAATCCTGCCTCTGAACAAGGTCAAGGAAAACAGTATCAGTGTGCACAGAAAGAGAAGTTTGAAAACTGCCTGTGGCTCTGAGAGGCTTGATGAACCATCCCAGAACACACCCCAGCCTGTACAGGATCCTGCTCCAGCACCTCTTGCTACAGCTCTGCCTTCTACTAGGGTAAAGGCTGCCATTGCCAAGTAGAGTGTATATACCAATACTTGGAACAAATCCAGCTTAGACCAAAACCTAAGAGCTCCTGCTTCAGTACCTTGGGCTCTGAACTCATACCTTGTAGGGTGATGACTGACACTGAATACAGGAAGAGTCTTGGATCACAACCCTCTCTGGCTGTAGGTCCTCTATCTCCAGTCTATCTTTGACAGAGGATAGTGTCTGCAAATAGGTCCCAGGGGAAAAATGACTCATGGTCACTTCAGTTCCAGCTTTCCCACCAAAACCATTGGGCATACACTGACTACATAGGATGATCACCTCCAAGGACATTCTTGCAAGACTAGGATAGATATCAGTTTCACCTGCTTTCATAGAGACAGATAAAGTGAAACAATAAGAGATAACAGAGGAATATGTCTCAAATGAAAGAATAAGAAAAAAACCCTGAAAATGCCTATAAAAGATAGGTACATTATTTATCAGATAAAGAGTTCAAAGAAATATTAAGATTACTAACTGAACTTTGGAAAAGAACAGATGAACATGGTGAGAATTTTAACAAGGAAAAGGAGGAACCAGGGACTGAAAGCTGAAGAACAGAATAACTAAGATGAAAAATACACTAGATGGTATCAATATTAATAGCAGACTAGGTGACTCAGAAGAATGCACAAGTGATCTAGAAAATAGAGTAATGAAAGTCACCAAATCAGAACAGCAAAAAAAGAAAACAAATTTAAAAAACAAGTGTAGCGTAAAGGACCTCAATCAACATAATGTACTAACATTTGCATTATTGGGGGTCCCAGAAAAAGAAGAGGGAGAAAAAAGGATTGGAAATATATTTGACAAAATTATGGTTGAAAAGTTCCTTAAGCTGAAGAAAGAAACAGACTTTTAGGAATCATAGAGAATTCCTATAAAGATGAACCCAAAGAGATCCACACCAAGACATATCATAATTAAAAAAGAAAAAGTTAAATAAAAGATTTTTAATGATGGCAAGAGAAAAATAGACTCTCACATGAGGGGATTCCCATAAGGCTATCAGTTCATTTTTCTGCAGAAAATGTGCAAGGCAGAAGAAAGTGTCATGATATATTTAAAGTGATGAAAGGGAAAAACATACAACCTAGGATAAGGAAAGGTTATTACTCAAAATTTAAAATGAGATAAAGAATTTATTTGTCAAGAAAAACTAAAAGAGTTCATCAATACTAAACTTCCAAGAAGTGTTGAAAGGTCTTGTTTAAGGGAAAAATAAAAGGGTACCACAAACAGTAAGAATTTATAGGAAAAAATTCACTAATAAATGCAAATGTATAGTAAAGGCTGTGGATCGACCACTTAAATAAACTAATGTGACAATTAAAAGACAAATATTATGAAATCAACTGTAACTACAATTAACAGTTAAGAGATAAACACAAAGGTGTAACATATATATTTAAAAAAAAAACATGAGAAAGAAAGTAAAAAATGTAAATCTTTAAGAATATGCTTGAACTTAAAAGACTATCAGTCTAAAATAAGTTGATGCATTTATAGATCAATACATACAAACTCTATGGCAAACACAAATCAAAAACCTATAATAGATACACAAGAACTAGAGAGAAAAGACCACAAGTTATAAAGAAAATCTTTAAACTACATGGGGAGAAATCAAAAGAAGAAATTAGCAGAGAGCTAATGAATGAATTCAACAAAGTTGCAGGATAAAGATCACTATTAATATACATATAATATGATTTTTCTTTAGGTAAATAATGAACTGTCAGAAAAAAAAATCAAACAGTTCCATTTAAAATTACATGAAAAAGAATAAGATACCGAAAACAAACCTAACCAAAGATATTAAAGACTTCAACTTTGAAAAACATGAAACATTAATGAAGGAAACTAAAGGTGATACAAAGTAATGAAAAGATACCATTTTCATGGATTGGAAGAATATTTTTAAAGCATCCTTACTACTCAAAGCATAGCTTTAATGCAATCCCCAACAAATTTCCCATTTCATTTTTCACAGAACTAGAACAAATATAAATGGAAATAAAAAGACCTTAAATAGACAAAACATTCTTAAAAAAAAAAAAAAAAAAGAAGAAGAAAGAAAGAAAAAGGAAAGATAAGGGTAAGATATTAAGAAGTAAAGCTATTATATACAAATTAAATAAGATACCATCATATATTACACAGAAGAGGAAATATATATTCAATATTAAAAGAACAAGCCAAAGATACCAATTTTTTATTTTGTTTTTAATTTGTTATTATAGTATAGTTGACCTATTATATTAGTTTCAAGTGTATAACATACTAATTGAATATCCCAGCTGTTGTCAGCTACAGAATGCTTGGCCACTCCTTGAAGGGTCATTCTTGTCTATGACACTATCCTGATCTGAGTGTTGGTAAGTTTAATATATTACTTTTCAATCCCTTAGATGCCATGGCTTGCCATTTCTTTGATATATTTATCTATAATGCTCTAGTCTTCACCCTCTTCAGCTATATAATCCATCATTTTTCAGCTTCCTGACTTTGCCATTGTTAGACATCATTTCTAATGCAAATTATAATTCTACATTTTGATATCCACTTTATTTTCTTTAATGTTGTCAATCTCAAATTTTGACTTCTAATTTATAGACTATAACACTTTAATTTTTTCTGATTCCTTTAATGGTCTTGCTTTCTTCTTAACAATTAAACTGCTGTCATCTGATAAATCAGTCAGTTCAGTCGCTCAGTTGTGTCCGACACTTGTGACCCCATGGACTGCAGCAGGCCAGGCCTCCCTGTCCATCACCAACTTCCAGAGTTTACTCAAATTCATGTCCATTTAGTCAGTGATGCCATCCAACCATCTCATCTTCTGTCTTCCCCTTCTCCTCCCACCTTCAGTCTTTCACAGCATCAGAGTCTTCTCAAATGAGTCAATTCTTTGCATCAGGTGACCAAAGTATGGGAGCTTCAGTTTCAGCATCAGGCCTTCCAATGAATATTCAGGACTGATCTCCTTTAGGATGGACTGGTTGGATCTCCTTGCAGTCCAAGGGACTCGTGAGACCCTCCTTCAACACCACAGTTCAAAAGCATCAATACCTTGGTGCTCAGGTTTCTTTGTAGTCCAGCTCTCACATCCATACATGACTACTGGAAAAATCTATAGAATTGACTCGATGGACCTTTGTTGACAAAGTAATGTCTCTGCTTTTTAATATGCTATCTAGGTTGGTCATAACTTTTCCTCCAAGGAGTAAGTGTCTTTTAATTTCATGGCTGAAATCAGCATCTGCAGTGATTTTGGAGTCCAAAAAATTAGTCTATCACTGTTTACACTGTTTCCTCATCTATTTCACCATGAAATGATAGGACCGGATAACATGATCATAGTTTTCTGAATGCTGAGCTTTAAGCCAACTTTTTCCACTCTCCTCTTTCACTTTCATCAAGAGGCTCTTTAGTTCTTCATTTTCTGCCGTAAGGATGGTCTCATCTGTATATCTGAGGTTACTGATATTGCTCCTGGCAATCTTGATTCCAGTTTGTGCTTCATCCAGCCCAGCATTTCTCATGATGTCCTCTGCATTGAAATTAAATAAGCAGGGTTACACTAAACAGCATTGAAGTACTCCTTTCCCTTTTCGGAACCAGTATGTTCCAAGTACAGTTACAACTGTTGCTTCTTGACTTGCATACAAGTTTCTCAAGAAGCAGGTCAGGTGGTCTGGTATCTCCATCACTTTCAGAATTTCCCACAGTTTGTTGTGGTCCACACAGTCAAAGGGTTTGGTGTAGTCAACAAAGCAGAAGTAGATGTTTTTCTGGAACTCTCTTGATTTTTTGGTGATCCAATATATGTTGGCAATTTGATCTCTAGTTCCTCTACCTTTTCTAAAACCAGCTTGGATATCTGGAATTTCACGGTTCATGTACTGTTGAAGCCTGGCTTGGAGAATTTTGAGCATTACTTTACTAGCTTGTGAGATGAGTACAATTGTGCGGCAGTTTGAGAATTCTTTGGCATTACCTTTCTTTGGAATTGGAATGAAAACTGACCTTTTCCAGTCCTGTGGCCACTGCTGAGTTTTCCAAATTTGCTGGCATATTGAGTGCAGCACTTTCACAGCATCATCTTTCAGGATTTGAAATAGTTCAACTGGAATTCCATCACCTGCACTAGTTTTGTTTGTAGTGATGCTTCCTAAGGCCCACTTGACTTCACATTACAGGGTGTCTGACTCTAGGTGAGTGATCATACCATTGTGATTATCTGGGTTGTGAAGACTTTTCTTTTCTTTCTTTATTTTTTTTTTTTTTGTTTTTTTGTCTAGTTCTGTGTATTCGTGCCACCTCTTCTTAATATCTACTTTTTCTGTCAGGTCCATACCATTTCTGTCCTTTACTGAGCCCATCTTTGCATGAAATATTCCCTTGGTATCTCTAATTTTCTTGAAGACATCTCTAGTCTTTCCCATTCTATTGTTTTCCTCTATTTCTTTGCATTGATCGCTGAGGAAGGCTTTCTTATCTCTCCTAGCTATTCTTTGGAACTCTGCATTCAAATGGGTATATCTTTCCTTTTCTCCTTTGCTTTTCGCTTCTCTTCTTTTCTCAGCTATTTGTTAAGACCTCCTCAGACAGTCAGTTTGCTCTTTTTGCATTTCTATTTCTTGGGTATGATCTTGATCCCTGTCTCCTGTGTAATGTCATGAACCTCCATCCATAGTTCTTTCAGGCACTGTGTCTCTCAGATTTAATCCCTTGAATCTATTTCTCACTTCCACTGTATAATCATAAAGGATTTGATTTAGGTCATACCTGATTTGTCTAGTGGTTTTCCCTACTTTCTTCAGTATAAGTCTGAATTTGGCAATAAGGAGTTCATGATCTGAGCCACAGTCAGCTCCCAGTCTTACTTTTGCTGCTTGTATAGAGCTTCTTCTTGTTTGGCTGCAAAGAATATAATCAATCTGATTTTAGCATTGTCCTTTTGGTATGTCCATGCATAGAGTCATCTCTTGTGTTGTTGGAAGAGGGTATTTGCTATGACCAGTGCATTTTCTTGGAAAAACTCTATTAGACTTTGTCCTGTTTCATTCTGTTTTCCAAGGCCAAATTTTCCTGTTACTCCAGGTATTTCTTGAATTCCTACTTTTGCATTCCAGTCCTCTATAATGAAAAGGATATCTTTTGGTGGTATTAGTTCTAAGGTCTTGTAGGTTTTTATAGAACTGTTCAACTTAAGCTTCTTCAGCATTACTGGTCAGGACATAGACTTGGATTATTGTGATATTGAATAGTTTGCCCTGGAAATAAACAGTGATCATTCTGTTGTTTGTGAGATTGCATCCAAATACTAATAAATGAATATGCCTTCTAAATTTATGAATTCACCAACTGTATAATACTTGTCTATTAAAAATACAATCATGATCTGCAGTCTATTTCACTATTAGAGAATGCGAAAGTAAAAGTGCAGAAAAAATATTCACAATGTTCTGAGTAGATGAAAGTTGAAGAAATGGAGGGCATAAATAATTGGAAGTGATGTCCTTATAAAGAAATAGCTCATATATATTAATGGGATGGGGGATGGAGAATAGATGGGCACACATTCAGGGACTAAAGGAGATAAAAGTATTTAATAAACTTGTGTGAAATGTGATTTGGAGTTAAATTTCTAATGTTTAGGATTACACTAGGATTAAAGAGCAAATTATATATATTGGAGCTATAGGCATTGCTATGTAGTAATTATTCATAATGTTTGGTAGACTGGGAACAGAAAAAAATCAAACAAATAATTGTGACTGCCTGGATTTTGTGGACTGGAAAAAAAATGACAAAATTTACAAAATGTAAGCTCTCTCTATATTATATATATATCTATATAGTATCATTAAAAAAAATCTGCTGATTGATCCATGAAATTCAATCTTTTGAATCTTATTTGGGAGGAAAATAAAATCAAACATTGGTAGTTTGATAGAAATGATAACAAAAAATGAAGTAATAAAATTCAGAAGATTAAAGGTCAAGAGAGAGTATATTACTGAAATGATCTAAGTGAATTTTGTGTTCCACGTCTGTACACTGCATTTACTTAAGCTCTGTCAAAATTTTGGGACATGGATGTTGCAGTCTGAACCAATGATTTATAAGGTTCAGTTTCAGTGAATTTGAAGCTTGCCTAGCCATCTGGACTTGTCAATTCCTTGAATGGAGACTATATTTTATAAGATGATGCAAATAATTCACAATTTTTCTGTCTGATAATATTGCCACTCTATAGAAACAAAACCACATAGTTCATAATTTGACCCTGAACTATGTCAAATATGAGCTTCCCTGGGGGCTCAGATGGTAAAGAATCTGCCTATAGTGCAGGAGACCCAGGTTCAATCCTTGGATCAGGAAGATCCCCTAGAGAAGGAAATTACTGCCCACTCCAGTATTCTTGCCTGGAGAATTCCATGGACAGAGGAGCCTGGCAGGCTACAGTCCACAGGGTTGAAAAGAGTTGGATATGACTGAGCGACTAAACAACAATATCTCAAATATGTACACCTAGTATAAACTCAAGTTCAGAATTAGAGAAAGCATGATTCATCCACATACCTTACTTAATAAATAAAGGCTTTATATAACTGGCACCTGTAAAGTTGCTCAACACCACTAATCATCAAAAAATGCAAATCAAAGCCATAATGAGATCCTACTTCTAACCTATAAGAATGGCTATCATCAAAAAATACACAAATACCAAATGCTGGCAAGGGAGAGAAGAAAACAGAACCCTCATACACTACAGGTGGTAATGTAAATTTGTGCAGTCACTGTGGGAAATAGGAAGCTTTCTAAAGGGGGGGCAGAACTAAACTAAAAATAAAATTATGATGTGAGCCAGAAAGTCCACTCCTGGATGTATCTCTGAAAAAAAAAACAAAAACACTAATCTAAATAAAGATACATAGACCTCAATGTTCATAGCAGCATTATTTACAATTGCTAAGATATGAAAGAAACTTATTGTCTTATAAAAGGTGAATGGGATACATACAGATATACGTGTGTGTGTATATACATATATATGTACATAATGGAATACTACTCATCCACAAAAAGAATGAAATTTTGCCATTTGCAGAAGCACTGATGAACTTTGAGGGAATTATGCAAAGTGATTTAAGTCAGAGATGAAATATATATTATTTATATGTGCAATCTAAAAAGTACAACAAACCAGTGAATATAACAAAAATGAAGCAGATTCATACATCTAGAGAATAAACTAGTGGTTACCATCGAGAGAGGGAAGAAGAAGGGGAAATACAGGTTTAGGAGATCAAGAGTTACAAACTATTATGGATAAAATAAGCTACAGAGATAAATTGTACAACACATGGAATATAACCAATATTTTATAAAAACTATACATGGAGCATAATCTTTAAAAAAATTTTCTTTGTAAAAGCCTGTATTACATACTTATATAATATTATACATCAACTACATTTCAATTAAAAAGTCTCATGCATGTCATCAAGTATATCCAATATTATGTAAAACTCATATGTGAACTATCAAATTCATTATGAACCTAGCTGAATTCACAGTTGTTTCTCTTAGCATGTTTAGAATACCAATATTCTTAACAAGAGAGATAAAAGCTCACAAAGGCACTCACATAACTTTTTAAAACGTCATCTTTTTCAACAATAATTTCTTTTTACAAAAAATACACTTGAAAAATTAGCACACTGAAATGTAGACTTCATCAAAGGCAGCTTCCCTAGGTCTGAATTACATTAGTCCAAGTTCTAGTGGTAATTATTAGAGATGGGTCATTTAACTGGCCTGCAATTAGAATACCAATGAGCCAGTTCTCTTAAAAAATTTCCCTACCGTAGACAGACACCTCTTCAATTTGAATATTTTAGTCATAAAAGCTGCTCTCTATTCAAGGTATATTATTTTCCAGATTGAAAAAGGAAAATGTGTAAGCAGGCCATCCTTATAACCCCTTAGGAAAATCACCCTAGGTATTCTAATGCATTTTTTCAGCCATTAGGTAGAACTGACAAACTTAGACAACTGATAGACCAAAGTTTTCTGAGCAAAGAGTTCGATTTTAAGGAGTTAGGAGGAGGGTGATTATGATACATTGTATCATTCATTAGACCCACTATCCAGGATAAATGACATGATGAATGTCAGCTCTCCTGGGATCAGTGGGAAAAGAATTCTGGTAAGCAATAATTAATCTAGCTTGAAAATCAGATTTAAATAATGTTTGAGTCAAATATCGATAAATGTATTTTTTCTAGACATTTGATACTTTGCAGTTATGAGTTCTTGAATAAATGATGTATTGAAATGAAAATGTATATATATTGCTCAGAATGATTTCTCACAATAACAGTTTTCAGGCTAATTTATTTATATATTCTCTTTCTCTCCTTCCTTTTTTCTCTCTTTCCATCCTTTCTTCTGTATTCTGTTTCTGTATCTGTATGTGTGTGTGTGTCTGTGTTTTGCTTTTTCACTTCAGTCTTAAATGCAATGAAGCAGGGACAGAATTAAAATGATTAGCGTCTACTCACTCTAGAGGCAGAATCAATTCAATTTATATAGACTATGTTTTGGCCCAGTTCTTCCCATGTCCAATTCTAGGTTTGACCTTTCATTTGGTTCTGAGACCCTCTCCTACCATCACCATCACCATCATCACCACCACCATCATCATTTTTAGCAGATTTCCCTATTGCATAAGTTAATTGGAGCCACCCTTTATAACAACCAAATAATCTGAGTGATTCTAGGGTGTTTGATTGGCTGGTTATATACATTTTTAATATCATGTAAAATGAATACATATGCCCACCTTTAAGGCAAGAGTTCTGTAAATCGTTTCTCAAAATTTTTTTTCTGTAATTTGAATTGCTATAGATAGAATGAGACATTCTATGCTGTGGCATAGGGATAAGTTGTATAACAAAATCAATGTGTCATTTTTTTTATTATGTTCTAACATAATCTGATCACTCCCATTTATTTGCCAAATGTAATACTTGCTATTCTGTTTGCATAAGAATTTATCACTACCTTTGTAAACAACTGACCAGGATAGTTTAATGTATTTAATTTTCAATGTAAAACAGCATCTTTTTACAAAAAAAGGATTTCAGATTTTCTAAAGGAAAAGAGTTAGGAAATTATATTATTTTACAGTAATCCAGAAATTAAAAAAAAAAAAAATCTGGGTATAGATACCAGAGCAGCAGCACTAGAGATTGCTAGGGGCAAAAAAATCTGGGCAAGAGTTATTAAGATGCATTCCTAGTAAGTGTGTTAGTCACTTGGTCATGTCTGGCTCTTTATGACCACATGGACTATAGCCCACCAGGCTCCTCTGTCCATGGAATTCTCCAGCCTAAAATACTGGAGTGGGTTGCCATTCCCTTCTCCTGATTCCTAGTAAAATCCTGCATAATTATCCTCTGTTCCAGTGAGTTATTCTATCTTTTTGCTTAATGGTTATTTGCCAGGGTATATAAAATCCTAAAAGAACAACTTTCTGTCTGTCTACTACCTAGTTCTTCTGATGACAAGTCAGAAAAGGTGGCTGCAGGGATTCTCTTGGCAATACTCTCTCTTTGAAAGTTTTACTTTATCTGAGTCAAATCCCTTATGGTGAATGTCAGGCATATGCCCTCATTTTGTCTCCAGTAGGAGGAAAACTCTTAAAGCATAATTTTAAAGAACAGTTGTATTATTGTAGTGGTTAAGAGTACCAGTTTCTAGAGTCAAAACCTTACTTCTTTCTTGTGTTATCTTTGTGATTTTATGCAATCTGTTTCACCCATTGAAGTCTTCATTTTTCGTATGTAAGGCAAGAATATTAAAGACAACTACTACATTCAGGAATTTGTTACGGTTAACTGAATAATATATGTAAAATTATCAGTACACTAAATGGCATGAGTCCGCTTTTATATTATTTTTATAAATTAATTTTAATTGTATTTATGTAGCCTGTATGTATATAGACAGGCTGCCTGGCGCTGGAGCAGCTGAGAGGAGATATCCCACGTCCAAAGTCAGGAGCAGCGGCTATGAGGAGATACCCCACACCCAAGGTCAAAAAACCCCAGTAAGATGGTAGGCACTGGAGCGGCTGTGAGGAGATACCCCACACCCAAGGACAAAGGAGAAGCCCCAGTAAGATGGTAGGAGGCATGAATTCGCATTTAGAATTAAACCCTGTTCCTGCCAGAGACACTCTGAGGGCTCAAACAAACCTTGTGCGCACCAGGACCCAGGGACCCCACAGAGACTGAGACAGAACTGTGTTTGAGCGTCTCCTGTGGAGGTTCGGGTCGGCAGTGGTCTGCTGCAGGGACAGGGTCTCTCGGTGTGGGTAAGGCATAAGTCCTCTTGGAGGACGTCACCATTAACCCCGCTATAGAGCTGCCAGAACTTACACAGAACTGGGAAATAGACTCAGGGAGGGCACAACAGAAACTTGTTCACCGGGACCCGGAAGAAAGAAACAGTGACCCCACAGGAGACTTGCCTGTCTCAAGTTAGACTTGTTAGACTGTTAGACTTGTCTAACTCAAAGAAACTATGAGAGATGCTGGGTAGGGCCACCCAAGACAGACAGGTCATGGCGGAGAGGTCTGACAGAATGTGGTCCACTGGAGAGGGGAATGGCAACCCACTTCAGTATTCCTGCCTTGAGAACCCCATGAACAGTATGAAAAGGCAAGAAGATAGGACACTGAAAGATAAACTACCCAGTTTGGTAGGTGCCCAATAAGGTACTGGAGATCAGTGGAGAAATAACTCTAGAGAGAATGAAGGGATGGAGCCAAAGCAAAAACAACACCCAGTTGTGGATGTGACTGGTGATAAAAGCAAAGCCCAATGTTATAAAGAGCAATACTGCATAGGAACCGGGAATGTTAGGTCCATGAATCAAGGCAAATTGGAAGTGATCAAATAGGAGATGACAACAGTGAATGCTGACATTTTAGGAATCAGCAAACTAAAATGGACTGGAAAGAGTGAATTTAACTCAGATGACCATGATATCTACTACTGTGGGCTAGAATCCCTTAGAAGAAATTAAGTAGCCCTCATAGTCAACAAAAGAGTCTGAAATGCAGTATTTGTATGCAATCTCAAAAATGACAGAATGATCTCTGTTCATTTCCAAGGCAAATGATTCAATATCATGGTAATCCAAGTCTATGCCCTGACCAGTAATACTGAAGAAGCTGAAGTTGAATGTTCTATGAAGACCTACAAGACCTTCTAGAATTAACACCCCAAAAAGATGTCCTTTTCATTATAGGGGACTGGAATGCAAAAGCAGGAAGTCAAGAAACAGCTGGAGAAACAGGCAAATTTGGCCTTGGAGTACAGAATGAAGCAGGGCAAAGGCCAAGAGTTCTGCCAAGGGAATGCACTGGTCATAGCAAACAGCCTCTTCCAACAACACAAGACAAGACTCTATGCATGGACATCACCGGATCATCAACACCAAAATAAGATTGATTATATTCTTTGCAGTCAAAGATGGAGGAGCTCTATACAGTCAGCAAAAACAAGACCAGGAGCTGACTGTGGCTCAGATCATGAACTCCTTATTGCCAAGTTAAGACTTACTGAAGAAAATAGGGAAAACCACTAGACCATTCACATATTTCCTAAATCAAATCCCTATCAATTATACAGTGGAAGTGAGAAATATATTTAAGGGACTAGATATGATAGACAGAGTGCCTGATGAACTATGGATGGAGGTTCCTGACATTGTATAGGAGACAGGGATCAAGACCATCTCCACGGAAAAGAAATGCCAAAAAGCAAAATGGCTGTCTGAGGAGGCCTTACAAATAGCTGTGAAAAGAAGTCAAAAGCAAAGGAGAAAATGAAAGATATATCCATTTGAATGCAGACTTCCAAAGAATAGCCAGGAGAGATAAGAAAGACTGCCTCAGTGATCAGTGCAAAGAAATAGAGGAAAACAATAGAACAGGAAAGACTAGAGATCTTTTGCAGAAAATTTGAGATACCAAGGTAATACTTCATGCAAAGATGAGCTCAAAGGACAGAAATGGTATGGACCTGAGAGAAGCAGAAGATATTAAGAAGAGGTGGCAAGAATACACAGAAGAACTGTACAAACAAGATCTTCATGACCCCGAAAATCACAACGGTGTGATCACTCACCTAGAGCCAGACATCCTGGAATGTGAAGTCAAGTGGGCCTTAGGAAGCATCACTATGGAAAAAGCTAGTGGAGGTGATGGAATTCCAGTTGAGCTGTTTCAAATCCTAAAAGATTCTGTGAAAGTGCTACACTCAATGTGTCAGCAAATGTGGAAAACTGAGCAGTGGCCACAGGACTGGAAAAGGTCAGTTTTCATTCCAATGCCTAAGAAAGGCCATGATGGAGAATGCTCAAACTACTGCACAATTGCACTCATCTCACATGCTAGCAAAGTAATGCTCAAATTTCTCCAAACCAGGCTTAGCAATACATGAACTGTGAACTTCCAGATGTTCAAGCTGGTTTTAGAAAGGGCAGAGGAACCAGAGATCAAATTGCCAACATCCGTTGGATCCTCAAAAAAGCAAGAGAGTTCCAGAATAACATCTATTTCTGCTTTATTGACTATGCCAAAGCCTTTGACTGTGCAGATGACAATAAGCTCTGGAAAATTCTGAAATATATGGGAATACCAGATGATCTGAACTGTCTCTTGAGAAATCTGTATGCAGGTCAGAAAACAACAGTTAGAACTGGACATGGACCAACAGACTGGTTCTAAATAGGAAAAGGGGTATGTTAAGGCTGTATATTTTCACCATCCTTACTTGACTTATATGCAGAGTACATCATGAGAAACGCTGGGCTGGATGAAGCACAAGCTGGAATCAGGATTTCTGGGAGAAATATCAGTAACTGCAGATATGCAGATGGCACCACCATTATGGCAGAAAGAGAAGAACCAACGAGCCAGTTGATGAAAGTGAAAGAGGAGAATGAAAAAGTTGGCTTACAACTCAACATTCAGAAAACTAAGACCATGGCATCCAGTCCCATTACTTCATGGCAAACAGATGGGGAAACAGTGGAAACAATGACAGACTTTATTTTCTTGGGTTCAAATAACACTGCAGATGGTGATTGCAGCCATGAAATTAAAAGACACTTACTCCTTGGAAGAAAAATTATGAACAACATATACAGCATGTTAAAAAGCAGAGACATTACTTTGTCAACAAAGGTCTGTCTGTCAATTCTATGGTTTCTCCAGTAGTCATGTATGGATGTGAGATTTGGACTAAAAAGAAAGGTGAACACCAAACAAATGATGCTTTTGAACTGTGGTGTTGGAGAAGACTCTTATGAGTCCCTTGGACTGCAAGGAGATCAAACCAGTTCATCCCAAAGGAATCAGTCTTGAATGTTCATTGGAAGGACTGATGTTGAAGCTGAAACTCCAATACTTTGGCCACCTGATGCAAAGAACTGACTCATTGGAAAAGACCCTGATGCTGGAAATATTGAAGGCAGGAGGAGAAGGGGACGACAGAGGATGAGATGGTTGGTGGCATCACTGACTCAGTGTACATGAGTTTGAGTAAACCCAGGGAGTGGTGATGGACAGGGAGGCCTGGTGTTCTGCAGTCCATGAGGTAGTAAAGAGTCAGACATGACTGATCAACTGAACTGACCTGAAATAAGCCTGTAAATAAGACATGATTCAGATATTTTTATTATGCTAAAATATTCACTGAAAAGACAACACAGGTAAAATGTG
This sequence comes from Odocoileus virginianus, assembly GCF_023699985.2. Lineage (NCBI taxonomy): Eukaryota > Metazoa > Chordata > Mammalia > Artiodactyla > Cervidae > Odocoileus > Odocoileus virginianus. Next base: position 23,978,285 of record NC_069698.1, read on the forward strand.
TTTTTCTTTCAACAACACAAACATTTAAGTGTTTCCTGTGTAATAATACTGTTAGAATTAATGAAATTTCATAGAGGAAATGTAGATCATACATGAAAATATCTAACATAATAATTGGTTGATTTTTTAAGAGAAGTAATTACTAACATCAATTAAGTCTATTTGGTTTGCAATTCTCAAACAATTTGATGAGACAGCTGTTGAACAAGAACAGCATAAATTTCTAACCCAGTATTTTTTTTTTTCTAAACCAAAGGACATTACACATTTTACCTGCTATAACACTATAAAGCCTTCTGAATACAAAGCCTCTAGTGCATGAAATGATTGATGATGGTACTTCTGATGTTGTAAAGTTATAATCTGTCTCTTGTTCAAATGGGATGCCAAGACAACTAATAAATTTCCCAACACAGAAGAGAAAGGCCTGTGGCATGTAGAGGGTCAGTTGGAAGAGAACAGATTCCTTTTCTCAGCTTGCTCAAAGTACAGATCTAAAATCACTAATTCACAAGTGTTTTTCATAAATTTGTTGCAATCTTATTTGGCAGCCAAACCTGATGGGAAAGATGAGAGGATTACAGCCTTTAGTCTATAGTCCTTGTGGTAAATATAACATTGATGTTTTTTTATTAGTGTGCTGCTATAGACCCCACCAAGAGTGTTAGAGAATATCTAGTTTATATATTACATTGCCTCTAAAAAATGAAAAATGCTTAATTCTGGAGTATAACTGGACTCAAGGGTTCTAAATAAGTAATTGTGGATTTCTTTAAGAAACTGGAAATGTTCTTTTCTTTTTCTAAATTTTACTTTCCCATATATGTCAGTCACTACATGTGTGTGCTCATGTTTTAAAGATATTTCATATATAGATATACAAGATATGTTACAAATGTTTTAATATTTGAATAAATATATATTTTTACAATATTCTCATAAAATGAGTGTAAAAACACAAAGAGTTTTATAGTTCATGAATCTAGTAATAAACTGTTTCAGAAAATTCATATCATTTTTATAGTCTTGATTATTATAAATGTGATTGCATGTTTTTCAATATATTCCTAGGATTTTTATTAAAATAGAAATTTTTTATACTCCAGTAATTTACATTTTGTCTTTGTGCCTATTTCACTCATATAACTTGCCCTGTTTTAGGTCAATAGTCATTTATCAATTTTATTATTTTACAGTTATATTACTTCAATATGTGTATTACAATTTTTAAATAATATTTTTGAATACAGATATGCACTACAAATATTTGGATAGAAAAAAAATTTTTAAAACTTTATTCTCCCTTAAAATGTATATTTTGAGGTTTTTACACAAATTTCAGTTAGTCACCAACAGGTTTTCTCTTTCTTATGCTAAAAATTGCTAACTTTAGCTATTTTAATAATGATGATATTTACTCCTGTGTAAAATGTGAAGGGAGAGAATTATATTTTCCTGGAATAATTAATTTCCTAGAAGTCTTTAGTTTTCATTTAGAGCTCTTATTTAGTTAAATCACTATACTTTTAAAATTAGGAGAGGCAATGTTAATGGACTCTATCTTTTATGCCAATTTTGATCAAATGACTGCAAATATGCAATATGGTAAGAATGGAGTTCCATGTCAAGGATCAGCAGCAGAGAGTGCCAGGATGAATTAGCCAACCCTCATTGATGAAAGATAGGAAATAATTTACAGTTACCTGTATTTAAAAATACAAGTTTAGGAGCTTCATTTCTGCTTCTTTTTTCCCAAACTTTTGATTAGTATCAAATCTTGGGCCGGCACAATTATATTAGTTGTTAAATTTTCCATTTTATTTAATATCTAGTGTTAAAATTATCACATTCTCTTTTTCTCAACATTTTTTTCAGTTCTCATATTTCATACTTTAAGCTTTAGATTAATAAAATGCATTGAAATGCATTTTAACTAATATATATCAGAGAATATGATTTAAATGTCTTTAAATCTGCTGTTGTTTTTCTTCAGTAGATAAATCTTGTCCAATTCTTTGTGACCTCATGAACTGAAGAATGCCTGGCTTCCCTGTCCTTCACTATCACCTGGAATTTTCTCAAACTCATGTCAATTGAGTCAGTGATGCCATTCAACCATCTCATCCTCTGTTAGCCCCTTCTCCTCTTGCTTTCAATCTTTCCCAACATCAGGGTCTTTTCCTATGAGTCAGCTCTTCGCATCAGGTGGCCAAAGTATTGGAGTTTCAGCTTCAGCATCAGTCTTTCCAATGAGTATTCAGGATTGATTTCCTTTAGGATTCACTAATTTGATCCTTTAGCAGTCCAAGGGACTCTCAAGAGTCTTCTCCAGCACCACAGTTCAGCACCACAGTTCTTCAGCACATCAGTTCTTCAGTGTTTAGCTTTCTTTAATTGTCCAGCTCTCACACCCATCAGTTCAGTTCAGTCGCTCAGTTGTGTCTGACTTTGCAACCCCATGGACTACAGCATGCCAGGCTTCTCTGTCCATCACCAACTCCTGGAGCTTACTCAAACTCATGTCCATCAATTCAGTGATGCCATCCAACCATCTCATCCTCTGTCATCCCCTTCTCCTCCTGCCTTCAATCTTTCCCAGCATCAGGGTCTTTTCAAATGAGTCAGTTCTTCAGATAAGGTGGCTGAAATATTGGAGTTCCAGTTTCAGCATCAGTCCTTCCAATGAATATTCAGGACTGATTTCCTTTAGGATGGACTGGTTTGATCTCCTTGCAGTCCAAGGGACTCTCTAACGTGTACTCTACGTGTAAGTTAAAGAAACAGGGTGACAATATACAGCCTTGATGTATATCTGCTACTCTCTCCATTTTTATTAACTATCTCTTCCTCTCATGCTCTGCTAAAATAGAAACAGTCTATGTGTTCTGGCTTTCTTCAGAGGTGTTGAACATTCTTTGGAATTCAATCATTTTAGTTGCATGGTGACCTTAACTCTCTGAGAATTTAGAAGTGGTTATAATGTTGTAGGTTGTTTGGTTTTCTCCATTATTAGAATAGATACAATGTTAGTTTTTTTCTGTACTTGAAGAACTCTACATGTTTATGGCATAATTTTTCATTAAAGTTTGTGCAGAATATTTTCTAATTTTCATTGAGATTATTTTTCATGGTCCAGCTATTTATATACTTATCATTTAATTTCAAAATATAAGAGGATTTTCAAATTATAATTTGGTTTTTCTGTTGTGATTGCTTCTGGTTTAATTCCCCTATGCATTTCAGTGCTTTTATACTTGTTGAGACTAGCTTTGAGTAATAGTATTTGGCTAAATTTTCTCATTATTTGGTGTGTTTAGACAGTCACACACACACACATATATATATATAGTGTGTGTCTATGTGTATGTATGTGTGTGTATATATATATATATATATTCAGTTACATACACAAGAGAAGAGAGAGAAAATGCTATCCTAAATCAACAATCAGGTAGACTTGTATGTGAATGATTACTGTTTTACTTGCATAGCTTTTACTTTCAAGATAACCAAGTCTAGATGTCACATCATTTAATGAGTTAAACTATCAAACTGCTTTTTATAACATGTGAGTGCACTTAAACACTGAGTTGAACTGAGTTGATAATACTATAATTATGATTTGTAAGATTTCTGATGAAAGTTAAAAACAAAACTGACAATGAAATTTCAGCTTACACTTGGAGCACAAATTTAAAAACAATAAAAAATGGATTAGCCCTTGAAACCAGTTGTACTCTTTACTTTTCCATGGTTCTAACAAGAGCCAAGAAAATTTATTTTTCCTAAGTTAATTCAAGTTGAGTTTGTTATTTGCAAGCAGAGCTCTTCTTAGTCAAGTGGCTATACAACATGTGAAAATCCCTTTATGCTTCAGGTAGCCATATAATTTATCATCTAGGCTGGGATACTTGTGAGAATGAAAGGGAATGCTACTGATAAGTTATACTTGGAAATAGATATAAACCCAAGTTGTTCAAGGGAAACTGGAATGTCTTTACCTATAATGAGACACCATCAGCTCTAATAGTGGCAATGATATATTTTACCACCAACATTAATATTTCTATTTTACTACCGAAACACACGTATAAGTTGAAGTTGCCTAACTAACTTAATAAATCTTAATTAAAATGAACTCACAAATGAGACATTTATTATTTCTGCTTCCTATTCCTCTTCTTCTACCTTTAAAGTTCATGTCAGCATTGTTTCTAGTAACCTCCCTTGATTACTCTAATTTAAGGTGATGGAGATTTTCTAGGCATGCTAGGATTCAAGTAGATCCTTGTTTAGTATGAAGTAATGTTATGATACCATTAAGAGCTATTTCTATTCTGAAACCTTAATAAAATTTTTATTAAGGTGGTTAACAGTTATTCCGAAATTACACAAATAGAATCAACAATGTGATAGTTAATTATATGCATAAGCAAGCCAAGCATTACAACATGTCTTTAAGTATGAAATGCCATAAATAACAGTAATTGAAAGTTTGCTATATGACAGTCGCTGTTTTAAGTACTAGGTATATAAATCAATTGGTCTTAGATCACCATATTTTAAAACTCCTGGGAACATCATTTACATGAAAATGGTACCTTTAGACTTACAGAATTGTGTGGTCTTATTTAACTTTCCTAAAAACCTTGTAGGTTGGTACTCCTACCGTTCTTATTTTATGAATTAGTATAGTAAAATTGGAAAAATGTAAATATCTTGTTCTAAGTATTTTGGCTAGTAAGTTGTGGAGCTAGTTTCAAAGTTTACATTTTAAATACATGCACTCATCAAAACTTTGTTTATTAAGCACCTTCTTTGCTCAAGGTGCTAAACTAAGCACTGAGAATACGTTTGGGATGTGTTGTTAGAATGGGAGTCTCTCTCTCTCTATTCTCCAGCAAAAATTGTGTTACTAATATATAAAAGGGATTTTCTTGAATAGGTTTAATAATTTCATTTAAATCACTGTATTGAGTCCATGATTGAAATTCAATATATATCATATTTTAGAATTTTTATAAAAGAATATAGAGAAAAAAAAAGAATATAGAATGTATACATACATCCCATTTCTCTCTCTTTTTTTTTTCACTTCTGACATTTCTATTTTAATGTAAAATATTACAGAAAAAAATTATATCCTAAGAAAATATCACTGTAATTTAGTGGGGCAGAAAATATTGCATGTAAATTTGTTTGGTTTTAGTTTGTGTTTTGGGATTTTATAATGGCTTTATTGAAATTTAAAGTAAGATTCCAAGATCATTTATTTAGTAAGAAGAAATGTCATACAAAATATTATTTGTCATAAATAACACATTACACTGAAAATGCTTGCCTCTTGAACCTGTAATTTGAACAAATCAATTACTTCTAAGTAACATATTGTTCAAGGAACAATTGCTAAATATTTCCACTATGTTTTGCCATAGTCATAATTTTTCTAATTTATATTTTTTCTCTAAAAAATATGTGAAAATAAGGCATTTTTTTGTAATAATTGCAAGAGTGCTTCAGTAGTGTTTGATATAGTTATATAAAAACTCAGGTAAATGGAATTGTCCTTTTCTTCCTTGAAATCTTTACAAAATAGGAATCTATTTTGGATTTGAAATGTGATAAATTGTCTGAAACAACATGCAGCATTATTATTGGTATTTGAAAATCTTCCTATCAAATTTATAAAGATCTTCATCTTCTTAAATGTGTATTATTAACCTTTGTATGATTCGGTGCCTGAAAGCTGGTTAGGCACAATACATACCAGCTGCAATTCCTATTGAAATACATTCAATGACTCAGTTCATTTTTCTTTTCTAATACAAATTAGAAGCAGATTATTGGCAATTTCCAGTTATTGCGCTTTGTCAAATCCTTCATTGACTACAATTTGTTAAATTTTCACTTTAAATGCAGACAGAGTAGGCCTGGGGAAAGTATACCAATAGTTATTTTTCATGACAATTATGGAAAAAGTATAGTTTATACAAACACAGTACCTTGATAGCCTAAATTCTTGTACAGGGATATCACTTTAAGTAATTTATTAAATCCAGTTTAGAAATAATACTAAGTGTATGGTACAAAACTTAAACTTTCTTATAATATTTCCCAATACTATCAATAATTTATTCAATACTTTAAAATATTTTTTATAGTTAAAAGACATGGAAGAAAACTAGAAAGAGAGACATAGAAAAACTCAAAAGTTTCCAAAATTTCTTGTCATTATTACTATGTGGAATGCATTCTAATACTATACTTTCCGACTCTCAGTTGTTTCATTTTGTAAAATGCTACTTATGATAAATTAATTTCATGATGAATTCCTTTAACAGTTATTATAGGCTATTACCAAAATATATAGGCCTGTGATAAACATATATGGAATTGAATTGATCTTGGATGTTAAAAATTTTTCATTTTCCATAGGAAAAATTTAAATAGTATTTTCTTCCCAAATGTTAATTTTTAAATTTATGTATTTGTATATTAACTCCAGGTACATTTACTAAATATCTAATATATTCCCTTCTATAAATGCATCATAGTAAGATTTCAACTTCTTCACCAAGTCTACAAAGCAGACTTTGTTACAATAACTTAAAGATAATAATGATTTTCATTTACTATGAGTCATTAAGCAATGTATATTTATCTAAAATATGGGGTTAAAGTGAATCAGTTCCACTTACAGGTTCAAAGTATTCATTTTTATAGGGAGATTTCCCTAGATCTTAAAAATATAAGAGGACAAGAGATGCTTTAAGCTTTTAAACAGCATAGATGTTACATATTTGTATTGTTCATGTCTATAATTTTCAATAGCTTTCAATTAAATATTCCTTTCATATACTCTTAAAATTATGAAATAAATGCAAAATAGTAGGAAATGTGCCACATGTATGCACAAGGAAGGGAACCAAATTTATTTTTGAAAAATATTCTAAGAATTGAAACACAAGAGACTAAAATTAAGAAAAAAGGTATCAATTAGTCTGTGATTTGGCACAAATTAAATAGGCCCATATGGGATCCCAGAAAGATTTTAATATATGTAGGATTAAAAATATGATTTTGAAGGGGGAAGATGGAAGAGAACTAAAGGGAAAGGCATTTCCTTAATTAAGTAAATTTTAAAATAAACATACCTAAACACATACTGTTGACAACATTAAGATATAATTCCATCCACACAATATTTACGCCATGCAGTGCTCAGTTGCTTTAGTCATGTCCAACTGTTTGTAATCTCATGGACTGTAGCCCACCAGGCTCCTCTGTCCATAGGATTTTTGATGTAGCAATACTGGGGTAGGTTGCCATGCCCTCCTCCAGGGGATCTTCTGACCTAGGGATCTAGCTCATAATTCTGTGTCTCGTGAATTGCAGGTGGGTTCTTTACTGCTGAGTCCCTGGCAAGTCCACACAATACATATATACATACATAAAGTACAGCATCATCTGTTACGCTAACCATCATGGTTCTACTTTTATGTAACATGAAGCCCAAAGTAACTGAGGCAGTGTACCCAGCTCTATTAGTCAGTAAAGATAAAATTCTTAAACACCAAATCCTACCTCCTCTTACTTTCTCAAATGTAGGCAATTCAGAGTTGCTGACAATATAGGAAAGTCCAATCAACATAGACATGCTTATTACACATATCTTTGCTTTATGTTTTACAGCTGTATATGTGTTACTTAACAATCTAGTTGAGTTTCACTTCTCTTATCTTACAAGAATGGAGTTCTTTGTATACTCTTTGGTCATTTGCTTTTCTTGCATAATATTTTGTAGAGAGATTGCTTTGTGTAGTTGTTTGTGTGAATCATTCATTATCTTTGCTGTGTTGCATTATTTGTGAGAATATGCCACATTTTATCTTCTATTCTCATATAATTGAATTATTTCTATTTTGAAACTATTGCAAATTTTTCTCTGATGAACATTCTTATATGAGTATGGACATAAAAGACATTTGTGCTTTTTCAGACAGACAGATAGACACACACACACACACACACACACACACAAATCAAGGTCTTTCAGAAGTTACAAAGACAAAATATTTATGAGAAGAACAAAATTAGATGACATATTTTCTGACTTTAAGACTTACTGTAAAGCTATAGTAATCAAGACAGTGTGGTATTAGAGAAAGAATAGATATATCAGTGGAGCAAAATTGAGAGCTCAGAAATAGATTCTCATAAATATAATCAATTTCTCTTTGACAAAGGAGCAAAGACAATAAAATGGAGAAAAGATAGTCTTTTCAATAAATGATGCTGGAAAAACTATATACCCTGGTGCAAAAACATGAATCTCAATGCAAAACTTATACCCTTCTAAAAAATTAAGAAATTGTATCTCAAGCTAAATGTAAAATGAATAGCTGTAAAACTCCCGGGAGATAACATAGGAAAAAACCTAGATGGCCCTGAGTATGGTAATGACTTTTAGATATAACACCAAAGACAAAATCCATGAAGGATATAATTGATAAACTAGACTTCATTAATATTAATATTTTTTATTCCATAAAAGATACTAAGAGAATGAAAAAAAAGTCAGACTAAGAGAAACTGTTTAATATATATAAAATTTTCACTTTTCCAATCAAAGATTGTTATCCAATATATACAAAGAACTCTTTAAACTCCAAATAAGAAAACAACAAGATTTTTTTTTAAATGGCCCCAAATTCTTAAGTCACCACATCAAATAATATACATAGATGGGAATAAGTGTGTGAAAAGATACTTCACATTATTTGTCATCAGATAAATGAAAAAAACAACACCACAATACTACTACACACCTATTAGAATGGCCAAAATCCAGAACACTGATGTTAAATGTTGGTGAGAATGTGGAGTAACAGGAATTCCCTTTCACTTACAGTGGGAATGCAAAATGGAATAGCCTCTTCAGAAGACTAATTGGAGGTTTCTTACAAAGTTAAAATGCTCTTAAAGTATAATTCAGCAATCTTGCTCCTTGGTATTTTCCCAAAATTTGAGAACTTCCTTTGTACCTCCATACAAAACCTTGCATACAGATATCTACAGAAGTTTTATGCATCATTGCTAAAATACAGAAGCAACCAGGATGTTTTTCAGCAGGTGAATGGATAAATAAACTGTGGTACATTCAAACAGTGGTCTATTACCCACACTAAAAATAAACGAGCTACCAAATAATGAAAAAAAACCACAGAGAAATTTTAAATGCATATTAGTAAGTAAAAGAAGTCGATCTGAAAAGATTACAGACTGTAGGGATCCAATTATCCATTTCAGAAAAGGCAAAACCACCTAGACAATAAAAATATCACTGGTTTCCAGATGTTATGGGGGGCGGAGACATGAATAGGCAGAGCACAGAGCATTTTTTGGACAGTGCAATTTTTCTGTATGTTACTATAACAGTGGACACATGTCATTATATATTTGTCCAAAACCATAGAATGTACAACACCTAGAGTGAACCCTGATGAAAACTATACATTTTGAGTGATAGTCATGTCAAAGTAGATTCATCAGTTATAATAAATATATCAGTCTGGTGGGGATGTCTATAATGGGGGATGCTCTGCATGTATGGAGGCAAGGGGTATATGTGAAACCTCTATACTTTATGCTCAGTGTTGATTGCTGTAATTGTAAAATTGCTTTAAAAATAAACTCCATGTTAAAGTTGCAAAGATTTTGTTCTCTCATTCGTATCCATTTTTGAATGTACTAACATACATAAAATTTTTAAATACCAAGAGAAAAATTTAAAAATTGGGACAATATTCATTGAGAGATGACATTCTTCCCTCTCAAAGCTCAATGAAATGTACAATATTTTGATCAACAGAATGTGGTGGGAGATGAGCAATAGAAAGTGATATAAACTCCACTTCACCCTAGATAATATACATGTTTCGATGCTGTTCTCTTGAAACATCCCACCCTTGCCTTCTCCCAGAGTCCACAAGTCTGTTTTATACATCTGAGTCTCTTTTTCTGTTTTGCATATAGGGTTATCGTTACCATCTTTCTAAATTCCATATATATGTGTTAGTATACTGTAATGGTCTTTATCTTTAACAGATCACCAGCCCAGGTTGGATGCATGAGACAAGTGTTCGGACTTGGTGTACTGGGAAGACCCAGAGGGATCGGGCGGAGAGAGAGGTGGGAGGGGGGACCGGGATGGGGAATACATGTAAATCCATGGCTAATTCATTTCAATGTATGACAAAAACCACTGCAATGATGTAAAGTAATTAGCCTCCAACTAATAAAAATAAATGGAAAAAAAAATAAACTCCACTTCATTTTCTCTCAGAACACACTTTGAAAGCTCTAATCCTAAAATATGAGAATTTAGGCCATTCCAACCATGATGCCCAGATCACCAGTTAATATTCTCCTCTCTTTGATATACAATAATATGGTATGATATATAATATAATATAATATAATATAATATATCACTGTATTTCACAAGGCTTCAACAGAAATTGCCTTTCCACAAAATATTCTTAGAAAATGTTCAGGAAATATTCTGAATTTTGTAAATTAGAATGGAACATTGAGAGGAAAAGATTATGTAAAGGTAACATAAAGAGAAAAATAGACATTATAGACTGTGAATCAGAGGGAAGAGAAAAATAAACTTAAATTTATGTTTAGATTAACATTCCAAATGGCCATGTTAAAATTGCAATTCAACATTATAAAATAAACTCAGATACCTGTAAGAATTCGAAGATATCAAAAGCATCATGTCTCATTTCAAATAATGGCTGCTGCAAATATTTTCCTGTGGTTCACAATCTAAATTTTGCTTTTAGAAGCCTTCCTTTAAATAGCTGATAAACTCAGATTCCTGATTTTATACTAACCACTAGGCAATTCATTCTCTTACACATATTTCTTTATTGAGTGATATTTTTCTTTACTCTTATCAGAGATATTCAGCACATATTCATGTGACTTAAGTGTAACAACTCAGCTTTATTACTGCCACATGACATACATTTGTTCAGTGGGCTAAAGGGTGTGTTCAGTCACGTCTGACTCTTTGAAATCCTATGGACTGTCACCTGCCAGGCTCCTCTGTCCATGGAATTTTTCAGGCAAGAATACTGGAGTTGGCTGCCATTTCCTCCTCCAGGAACTCTTCCTGACCCAGGGATTGAATCCTCATCTCCTGCATTTCCTACATTGATAGGAGTATTCTTTACCACTGAACCATCTGGGAAGCCCTTTCAGTGGGATAGTGCTATTCAAAATTCAATTTCTCTTAATGATGATCATTTTATAGTTGTCAGCCTGACCATGAAATATCAGTAAATGCTACTGACATACATATTTTCTGCATCATAATGTCCCTGAGTCTTAGTAGTCAACTACATGCTAACTAGAAAAATAAAAACATTTGAAAACTTTTAAATAAAGACTTTTAAAATGATATGTATTTTCAAAACTGATGGAAAAAGCTGTCATATTGCTAGTATTAGGACTAAACAGCATAAATATTTAGAAAGCAGTATGAAAATATGCATCCATAAAAATTATCATATTTGTACTCATTTCTGGTAATTTGACATTAGACAATAATGAAAAAATGCATAAATATGTTTGTCAGAATTTTAAGAAAATACATACAATTTTACTATATATATATTTTACCATAATATAATTTTTAAAAACTCATATTTTGAGAGAGTAGATGATACAGGAGAGAGAGAAGTAAAATGTGTAGAATATATATTTTCTTTAAAACATGGTTACAATTGATTTACTTAATTTTAAGTATAAATAATTTGCAGAAATGATATTTTAACTGAGAAAGTAAAACTTTCTATAAATACTCAGTGACATATGGACTCGGAAGGCATGAGCATAATACATGTTAGTGTATTAGAATTTTTGTAATAGTTTCTTCCTATTTCTAGATATCCTAAAAAATAAAGAATTGAATTTTAAGCTATTTTAATTATCTAAAATTCTTCAAAACAAACAAAAAAATTGTAAAGATAAAAATGTTTCTTATTATTTGCCAAAAATTAGATGGTGTAAAACAATAGTAATTAATTATCTCATAAATCTGGAGGTTGGAAGTCCAAAGTCAAGGTGTTAACAGAGTTAGTTTATTCTGAAAGTTATGAGGGAAAGACCTGTTTTAAGCCTCTCTCCTCAGCTTGTAGAAAGAATTCTTTAGCCTCTCTCCTCCTGATAGAATGAATTCTTTATCTTCCTACTATCTTCCCTCTATGCATGTCTGTATCTGTATCCAAACTTCCTCTTTTACAAGGATATCATATTGGACTAGGGTCTACCCTAATGATATCTTAATTACATTTGCAATGACACATAAATAATGTCACATTCCAAGGTACTGGGGATTAGGGCTTTGTTATATGAATTTGGCGTAAGACAGCATTCAACCTGTAGCACTATGCTTTCTTGCCCTCTAATACTTATGCCCTTTTAATGTGCAAACTGCATTCACCTCATCCCAACATTTCCCAAAATCTTAACCCATTCTAAATCAGCTCCAAGTCTGAAATCTCATCTAAATAGCACCTAAATCAGGTATGAATGAGACATAAGTCATAAACCATCTTGAGGCTAAATTCCATTTCATCTGTGAACTTATGAAATCAGACAAGTTGTTTGCTTTGAAAATGAAAAGGTGAGACAGGCCTAGGATAGGCATTGCAATTCCAAAAGAGATAAATCAGAAGAAACAACGGGGTCATGGACCCTAAGCAAGTGTAAAACCTAGCAGGCACATTCTGTTTGATCGTAAGTCTTGAAATTAATCTTTTTAGCTTGCTGCTCTGTTCTCAGGTCCAAAAGCATGGAATCAGTGAATTAAGCCCACTTGAACTTAGGGAGAGATAGCCCAGTTTTTTAGGCTGAGCTCCAGGTCTGAGTCTTTTTGCAGTGATAACCTTTCCTCACTCTGATTTCTGAATTAACTTTGGGGTCATTGTTTCCTTTTTTTTTTTTTTAAGGATAACACATGTTCATGACTGAAAACCCTGTTAACTCATTTTCTGTCTATAGACAGAAAATTAATTTTCTGTCTATAGACAGAAAATTAATTTTATTTTCTGTGCTGGAAATTCAAGGCCCTTCTATTTTGTTCCACCTTTTTTCCCTTCAGTCAAAGCTAGAAGCATTGCTGCTAAGATGACTGATTAGATCCACAAGTCACATACCAAATCTCTAGCAAACTCATCCACTAACACCCTTGGCATTCTCTCCCAAAATATATTCATTTATTTGTTGAATATGCATAGGTTAAGGATTTCCAAGTAATTGAGTTCTACTTCCTTTTTGTTTAATAGCTTCTTTTTCAATTTATCTCTATCCTCTGGTGTTGGCCTGCTTTATTTTGTACTCCAAGGTCAAATTTGCCTGTGCATCTTGTTTGGGTGTTAGTTCTAAAAGGTCTTGTAGGTTTTCATAAAACTGTTCAACTTCAGCTTCTTCAGTGTTACTGGTTGGGGCATGAACTTGGATTACTCTGATATTGAGTGGTTTGGCTTGGAAACAAATGGAGATCATTCTGTCGTTTTTGAGATTGCACCCCAGAACTGCATTTTGGACTCTTTGTTGACTGAGGGCTACTCCATTTCTTCTAAGGGATTCTTGCCCACAGTAGTAGATATAATGGTCATCTGAATTAAATTCGCCCATTCCAGTACACTTTAGTTCACTGATTCCTAGAATGTCAATGTTCACTCTTGCCATCTCCTCTTTGACCACTTCTAGTTACCTTGACTCATGGACCTAATATTCCAGGTTCCTATGCAATATTGTCCTTTACCACATCGGACTTTACCTTCCATTATCAGTCACATCCACCAGTGGGTGTTGTTTTAGCTTTGGCTCTGTCTCTATATTCTTTCTGGAGTTATTTCTCCACTCTTCTCCAGTAGCATATTGGGCATCTACTGACCTGGGTAGTTCATCTTTCAGTGTCCTATCTCTTTGCCTTTTCATACTATTCATGGTATTCTCAAGGCAAGAATATTGAAGTAGCTTGCTATCCCCTTCTCCAGTGGACCACATTTTTTCATAACTCTCCATGACCAGTCTGCCTTGGGTAGCGCTATATGACATGACTCAGTTTCATTGAGTTAGACAAAGCTATGGTCCATGCGATCAATTCGATTATTTTTCTGTGATTGTGGTTTTCATTCTGTCTGCCATCTGATGGAGAAGGATAATAGGCTTACTGAAGCTTCCTGATGGGAAAGACGGACTGAGGGGGAAACTGAGTCTTGTTCTGATGGAAGGGGCCATGCTCAGTAAATATTTAATCCAATTTTCTGTTGATGGGTGGGGCTGTGTTCCCTCCCTGTTTTTGACTTGAGACCAAACTATGGAGGAGGTAATGAATATAATGTCAACCTCTTTCAAAAGGTCCTGTCGACACTCTGCCACTCTCAGTGCCCCCAACCTTGCAGCAGCCCACCGCTGCCCCTACACCTCTGCAGGAGCCTCCTGGACACTCACAGGCAAGTCTGGGTCAGTCCCTTGTGAGGTCACTGCTCCTTTCTCCTGGGTCCTGGTACACACAAGGTTTTGCTTGTGCCCTCCAAGAGTCTGTTTCCCCAGTCCTGTGTAAGTTCTGGTGGCTCTATGATAGGGTTAATGGCCAACTCCTCCAAGAGGGCTTATGAAATACCAGGTTTGCTGCACCCAGACCCTCTTCCCCTGTGGCATGTCACTGATGACCTATAACTCCACAGGAGACACTCAAACATTCAAGGGCAGTTCTGGTGCAGTCTCTTTGGGGTCTTCAGGTGCGCACAAGGTTTTGTTTGAGCCATCTGAGCATCTCTGATGGGTAAAGGGTTTGATTTTAGATACAATTTTGCCCCTCCTATCATCTTTCTGGGGTTTCTCCTTTTCCCTTGGACATGAGATATCTTTTTTTCGTGGGATACAACATTCTCCTCTAAATGGTTGTTCAGCAGCAAGTTTTAATTTTGGAGTTCTTGCAGGAGAAGATGAGTGCACTTCCTTCTACTCCGCCATCAGTTCAGTTCAGTTCAGTCGCTCAGTTGTGTCCAACTCATTGTGACCCCATGAATCGCAGTACGCCAGGCCTCCCTGTCCATCACCAACTCCCAGAGTTTACTCAAAATCATGTCCATCGAGACAGTGATGCCATCCAGCCATCTCATCCTCTGTCGTCCCCTCTCCTCCTGCCCCTAGTCCCTCCCAGCATCAGGGTATTTTCCAATGAGTCAACTCTTCTCATGAGGTAGCCAAAGTATTGGAGTTTCAGCTTCAGCATCAGTCCTTCCAATGAACACCCAGGACTGATCTCCTTCAGGATGGACTGGTTGGATCTCCTTGAAGTCCAATGGACTCTCAGGAGTCTTCTCCAATACCATAGTTCATAAGCATCAATTCTTCAGCGATTAGCTTCTCTTCACAGTCCAACTCTCACATCCATACATGACCACTGGAAAAACCATAGCCTTGACTAGATCGACCTTTCTTGGCAAAGTAATGTCTCTGCTTTTTAACATGCTGTCTAGGTTGGTCATAACTTTCCTTCCAAGGAGTAAGTATCTTTTAAATGTCATAGCTGCAATCACCATCTGCAGTGATTTTGGAGCCCAAATAGTCTGCCACTGTTTCCACTCTCTCCCCATCTATTTGCCATGAAGTGATGGGACCAGATGCCATGATCTTAGTTTTCTGAATGTTGAGCTTTAAGCCAACATAATCACCCTCCTCTTTCACTTTCATCAAGAGGTTTTTTAATTCCTCTTCGCTTTCTGCCATAAGGGTGGTCTCATCCATATATCAGAGGTTATCAATATTTCTCCTGGCAATCTTGATTCCAGCTTGTGCTTCTTCTAGGCCAGCATTTCTCATGATGTACACTGCATATAAGTTAAATAAGTAGGGTGACAATATACAGCCTTGACATACTCCTTTTCCTATTTGGAACCAATCTGTTATTCCATGTCCAGTTCTAAATGTTGCTTCCTGTGGCCTGTTGTCAAGTGGCCTGGTATTCCCATCTCTTTCAGAATTTTCCACAGTCTATTGTGATCCACACAGTCAAAGGCTTTGGCATAGTCACTAAAGCAGAAATAGATGTATTTCTGGAACTCTCTTGTTTTTTTGATGATCCAGTGGATATTGGAAATTTGATCTCTGGTTCCTCTGCCTTTTCTAAAGCCAGCTTGAACATCTGGAAGTTCACAGTTCATGTATTGCTAAAGCCTGGCTTGGAGAATTTTAAGCATTATGTTACTAGCATGTGAGATGACTGCAATTGTGTGGTAGTTTAAGCATTCTTTGGCATTGCATTTTTAGGTACTGGAATGAAAACTGACCTTTTCCAGTCCTGTGGCCACTGCTGAGTTTTCCAAATTTGCCGGCATATTGAGTGTGGCACTTTCACAGGATCATCTTTCGGAATTTGAAACAGCTCAACTGGAATTCCATCTCCTCCACTAGCTTTCTTTGTAATGATGCTTTCTAAGGCTTAGTTGACTTCACATTCCAGGATGTCTAGCTCTAGGAGAGTGATCACACCATCGTGATTATCTGGGTCATGAAGATTTTTTTTTATACAGTTCTTGTGTATTCTTGCCACCTCTTCTTAATATCTTCTGCTTCTGTTAGGTCCATACCATTTCTGTCCTTTATCTAGCCCATTTTTGCATGAAATGTTCTGTTGGTAATCTCTAATTTTCTTGAAGAGATCTCTAGTCTTTCCCATTCTGTTGTTTTCCTCTATTTCTTTGCATTGATCGCTGAGGAAGGCTTTCTTATCTCTCCTGGCTATTCTTTGGAAGTCTGCTTTCAGATGGTAATATCTTTCCTTTTCTCCTTTTCTTTTTGCTTCTCTTCTTTTCATAGCTATTTATAAAGCCTCCTCAGACAGCCATTTTTGCTTTTTGGCATTTCTTTTCCATGGGGATTGTCTTGATTCCTGTCTCCTCTACAATGTCATGAACCTCCATCCATAGTTCATCAGGCACTCTGTCTGTCATATCCAGTCCCTTAAATCTGTCTCTTACTTCCTCTGTGTAAGCATAAGGGATTTGATTTAGGTCATACCTGAATGGTCTAGTGGGTTTCCCTACTTTCTTCAACTAAAGTCTGAATTTGGCAATAAGGAGTTCATGACCTGAGCCACAGTCAGCTCCTAGTCTTGTTTTTGCTGACTGTATAGAATATATCCATCTTTGGCTGCAAAGAATATAATCAATCTGATTTCGGTGTTGACCATCTGGTGATGTCCATGTGTAGAATCTTCTCTTGTGTTGTTGGAAGAGGGTGTTTGCTATGACCAGTGCATTCTCTTGGCAAAACTCTATTAGCTTTTGCCCTGCTTCACTCTGTACTCCAAGGCCAAATTTGCCTGTTACTCCAGGTGTTTCTTGACTTCCTACTTTTGCATTCCAGTCCCCTATAATGAAAAGGACATCTTTTTTGGGTGTTAGTTCTATAAGTTCTTGTAGGTCTTCATAGAACCATTCAAATTCAGCTTTCAGCATTACTGGTACTCTGCCATATCCATTGCCTAATCCCTGATGCTGGAAAGATTAAAGGCAGGAGGACAGGGGCATGATAGAGGATGAGATGGTTGGATGGCATCACTGAGTCAATGGATATGAGTTTGAGCAAGCTCCAGGAGTTGGTAATGGACAAGGAAGCCAGGTGTGCTGCAGTCTGTGGAGTCGCAGTCAGACACGAGTGGATGACTGAACTGACTTTGGGTTTTCACTGTAAGTAGCCCAGGGAAAAGGGCTTTACCTTTCAACAGTTTTCTTGGAAATATTCTCAGCTATATATGTAAGTTTATCACTTACAAATTTTACTTTCCGTCCAACAGAACACTATTCAATCAAATTCACTGCCAACTTATGACAGCATTTATTTAAGTAAATACTCTTTTCCAAAGAAAGGTACAAAGCACATTGTATAACATTTTCTGAAAGTACAATTAAGTTTTAGTTGTTTGTCCTTTTCTTTAGGAGCTCCAAACACTCTTTGCATTAAAGATGCACTCAAGGAAAATGTACTGATGGGTAAGAGGAAGGAGACTATTAGTCATAGATAACACTGACTCACAAGAAATCTTTCAAACTAAAGGACAGATGGCTGTCAAGTTCATTTAGGAAGTAAGATTTAGATACCATTAATAAAGGTCTTCCCTGATAATAAATGGGATTCCCTAATAGCTCAGTTGGTAAAGAATCCACCTGCAATGCAGGAGACCCCAGTTTGATGCCTGGATCAGGAAGATCTGCTGGAGAAGCTTAGGCTACCCACTCCAGTATTCTTGGGCTTCCATTGTGGCTCAACTGGTAAGGAATCCACCTGCAATGTGGAAGACCTGGATCTGATCCCTGGGTCAGGAAGATCTGCTGGAGAAAGGAAAGGTTACCCAGTCCAGTATTCTGGCCTAGAGAATTCCAAGGACTGTATAACCCCTGGGGTCACAAAGAATCAGACACAACTGAGCCACTTTCACTTTCAATAAAGGTATGGGGTACAGTCTTGGCTAAATTCTTATTGCATACTCATGAAAATTCAGACACTCTAAAACATTCTGGTCAACCCACAAGCTATGAATATCCAATTTCAATGTGTACCTATTCTAAAAATTATTATAATGATCAATAGGTCATTACTTTTAACTACATCAATATTCACACATTATAGACATTCACAGAACTGACTAACGATCTCATTGATAGAAACTAAAGGAAGCTGAAGTGCTTATAGTACTAGTGTCTAACCTCTGTCCTTCTTTGTAAAATGCTATATGGAATCATCTGATGTTCAAATATGAATTCTTGATGAGAAAGTCGCTATGCCAGAGCATAATTTTAAGCAATATCCATATATATAGTGTCACACTATCATGAAAGGTTTTAACATAAATTATTGTTATAATGAAATTATTGAAACTGATGAGTCTAAGAAATAATATAAATGATGTTAGGGAAAATGTATTGAAAAGAATGCATTTTATGAGAAAGAAATAGAGCAATAACTACAAAATATGGAGAAGATAATCTAAAATAAATTTTAACAGGTGATTTATTAGTCTACATATATGTATGTCCTGGCTTAACACTTGATAGCTAGCCACAAAATTAATTTTTGTAACATATGATCTGACTCCTTCATTATCAAGCTTTGATATAACAATTTTGGCCGCATGGAGACTGGTTGATTTGAAAAGGTAGTACAATCTTTCACCTACTACAACATTTTTTAATTGTCTTCTATAAAGTTAACACTCTACTTTTGAAGATGAGTATAATTTAATCTTGAGGCAGGGGCCAAATTTAAAATTTTTTTTTTAAGTTTAAAGTGTCTCATATTTTAAATTTATGCTTCCCTAAATTATGGCAGACAGTGAAGAAGAACTAAAGAGCCTCTTGATGAAAGTGAAAGAGAAGAGTGAAAAAGTTGGCTTAAAGCTCAACATTCAGAAAACTAAGATCATGGTATCTGGTCCCATTACTTCATGGCAAATAGACAGGGCAACAGTGGAAACAGTGGCTGACTTTATTTTTTGGGGCTCCAAAATCACTGCAGATGGTGACTGCAGCCATGAAATTAAAAGACGCTTACTCCTTGGAAGGAAAGTTACGACCAACCTAGACAGCATGTTAAAAAGCAGAGACATTACTTTGCCAAGGAATGTCCGTCTAGTCAAGGCTGTGGTTTTTTCAGTAGTCATGTATAGATGTGAGAGTTGGACCACAAAGAAAGCTGATTGCCAAAGAATTGATGTTTCTGAACTGTGGTGTTGGAGAAGACTCTTGAGAGTCCTTTGGACTGCAGGGAGATCAAACTAGTCCATCATAAAGGAAATCAGTCCTGAATATCCATTGGAAAGACTGATGTTGAAGCTGAAATTCCAATAGTTTGACCACCTGATGGTAAGAACTGACTCATTGGAAAAGACCCTGATGCTGGTAAAGATTGAGGGCAGGAGAAGAAGGGGATGACAGATGATGAGATGGTTGGATGGCATCACCAACTCTATGGACATGAGTTTGGGTAAACTCTGGGAGTTGATGATGGACAGGGAGGCCTGGTGTGTTGTAGTCCATGGGGTCAAAAAGAGTTGTACATGACTGGGAAACTGAACTGCACTGAAATATTGACACACTTCTCTTGCAGTCCTAAAGATTGTATTGTAGCATTTTGAGATTATTTTCCTGGAAGTAGTTATTAATAATTTTCATTGTATCTGACATTCTACTTTTTTGTTTCTGATTCCCACATTATTGAAGTGAGCATTTTATCTATAAATATGAAGCATTTTGAAAAAATTTGCATAAATGTCTGTTTATTCTATTAAAACAAAACAATTCCCATAGAAGAATTGAAAACTTGTGGAATATATTAACAAAGGGAAAGTTTATGTAAATTAACCTATGTATCTATAGAGTTTTATATTATTATTACAAACAGATGAAAAACACATCAAAAAATGATTAAACAGAACCTTACAAAAATCAGTATCAAAAGACAGCTTTATATTTTTATGACTAACAACCATATTAAATGTGACTAGAATGTAATAATACACTTTGGTCCTAGTTGCTTAACTTTAATAAAACTGTAAATGTGGTATGCAATTATTGACTGAGTCATTATATTAAGTTGGTGCAAAAGTAATTCCAGTTTTTCATTGTTGAATTTTGCCATTTGATATTGAAATGCATTCTTAAATAAATGTTGATTATGTTATGCATCATTTTAATGTGTATTTCTTGCTGTATGCTTTTTACTAATAAATTATTACTTGATATTCATTTTATCTGTATTTTAGACTATGGAAATGATGTTACAAGTAAGCAGTTTCAAGTGATTTTCTTATTCTAGTTAAAAATGGGTTAAAAAGCAATGGAGACAACTTGTAACATCAACAACATGTCTGCCCCAGGAACTGCTAATGAACATAAAATGCAGTGGTGGTTCAAGAAGTTTTGCAAAGGAAACTAGAGCGTTGAAGATGAGGAGTGCAGTGGCTGGCCATTGGAAGTTGACAAAGACCAACAAAGAAGATCATAAAAGCTGATTTTCTTACAACTACACGAGATGTTCCCCAAGAACTCAGCATCAATCTTTCTATGGTCATCTGGCATTTGAAGCAAATTGCAATGGTGAAAAAGCTCAGTAAGTGAGCAGACCGCAAACCAAAAAATCATCATTTTGAAGTATCATCTTCTCTTATTCTTCACAACAACAACAAACCATTTCTCAACTGGATTGTGATGTGCAATGAAAAGTGGATTTTATATGACAATAAGCTCAATGGTTGGACCAATAAGCTCCAAAGCACTTACCAAAGCCACACTTGCAACACACACACACACACACACACACACACACACACACACACACAAATCATGGTCACTTTTTGGTGGTCTGCTGCCTGTCTGCTGCCTGTCTGCTGCTGCTACTAAGTCGCTGCGGTCGTGTCCGAGTCTGTGCGACCCCATAGACGGCAGCCCACCAGGCTCCCCCGTCCCAGGCAAGAACACTGGAGTGGGTTGCTATGTCCTTTGCCACTGGTGCCTGTCTGATCCACTACAACTTTCTGAATCCAGGAAAACTATTCTATCTGAGAGTGTGCACAGCAAATCGATGAAATGCACTGAAAACTGCAACACCTGCAGCTGGCATTGAACAGAAAGGGCCTGATTCTTCTCTGTAACAAGGTCTGACCATACATCACAAAACCAACGCTTCAAAAGTTGAACTAACTAGGCTACCAAGTTTTGCCTCATCTGCCATATTCATTTGACCTCTCGCCAACTGACTACCATTTCTTCAAGCATCTTGACAACTTTTTGATGAGAAAATGATTCCACAACCAGCCAGATACAGAAAATGCTTTCTAAGAGTCAGACAAATGCTGAAGCATGGATTTTTATTGCTACAGGAATAAACAAATTCATTTCTCATTTGCAAAACAATTTTATTTGCAAAAAAAAAAATTATTTGCAAAACAAGTTTATTATAATGATTCTTATTTTGATTAATAAAGATGTGTTTGAGCCTAGTTATAATGATTTAAAATTCAGGGTCCAGAACCATAATTACTTTTGCACCAACATAATTGTTGTAGAAGCTATTGTAGACATGTATTAATAAATTCAAGTACGGACAATATGACTAAATTGTTTTGCATTATTTGAGTTAACAGTATTCTTTGTTAGAATTATATTCTGAGCATAGACTTGACTCAATTTTGGCTAGAAATACAGATTTTATTCTATATAAAAATTGGCATTATACAAATATATTTTATCTTAACTTATGCAATTACTAGTTTCAACTACACTTTTGATTTCATATTTCTAATAAAGTTGTGTCCATCCACTTCAACTGTCATATCTTGAGAATGTTTATGAAATATGATATCTATCCATCCATCCATCCATCCATCCATCTATCAATAATGAATCTTGCTATAAGTAGTGCATCAATGCTACAATTTATAACTTGAATTTTAATTGCAGAAAGGAGTAGAATCAAATTAAATTATTGCAGTTTGGTGCTGACCTTTCTTTAGCAAGCAAAGCTTCAGCATGTAAACCTCCCCTGTTATATTCTTTATTAAGCAGAAGTTAAATTAGTTAATTTAGTATATTTATAAAAGATTGCATATAAAATTCAATAATATTATAATTGCTTAAGAGCATTTCTGCCAAATTAAAGAGTAAAGTCCATATTATATATTATTGTTTAAAGATGGCTATGTGAGAAAATCCTGATTGTGCTTCAGAATTCTTTTGGGAGACAGTTGCATGCTGGATTACATTGGCTAACTCTTTTAGTACATTACCTTAGAGCTGTATTCCCATCCAATGCAGCCTGAGGATTGAAAAATACATCCCTAGATAACAGCTTCTTGATTACAAGGAAGCAATTAGTATTAGAATCTACATTTACATTCCTTAGACAGAGAGATAAAAAACTTATGAGCATAATTCAGTAAGCTGAATTTCTAAGAGAGCCATACCTACAAGCACAAAATGCTTGCTGAGGAAGAAAATAATGTGTAATATCATCAGTGTATTCAGATACATTTATTTAAATTTATCTCAAATTTATTTTTCCATGATATTTTAATATAATATATTAGAACAATTAAGGTTTAAATTCAATGTAAACCGTAATATAAATTATTTGATTACATATATTTTCTATTATTTTGAGGAATTATCTACCATTGTAAAGTATTACACTTTTCATTTTGTTTTCAAAAAATTAAGAATTTCTACAAAGAAATAAGAGAATATCTGCAAAACATAAAGAAACAAAAAAATCTCTATTCAACCATATGCTAAATAAAGACTATTAATTTTCCCACACACTTTATTAAGAGCATATTAAGGATTTAAGTCACAAGATTTTTTTTTTAAATAAAAATTATCCTGAAAGATCAGTGGAATTAGTGATTTATTTAGTGAGGTATCTATTCCACTGATCTTGCCAGATTATTTTCATTTATTTTAATGAAAAATTCATTTCATGGAAAAATGGTGGTACCCATTCTATCTTAAAGGTTTTTTTGTTGAGTACCAATTTACATAATAAATGTCAAATTGATTATTCCAACATAAGTTACTGTTCATAGGTTGAGGAGGTATTTTACCTACATCATTTTTCCTACTTTATAAACATAAGTCAACATCCTTTAAGATTATATTATTATGATCATGTTGTGAGTGTGAAAATAAGATTATTTAGCTAATTATTCAGTCAATTAGGAGCACAATGGGATTCAAGCAATTTGCATACCAAAAAACAAAAGATACAGGGCTGAGAGCTTGTATTGCTCCACCTCTTCACTGCGGTTTATTGCTAAGCATCTAACATATTGGCTTCCATTTAATGTCCTCCTTTCTCAACCGCTTGTTCACATTTCAAACTACTGTGACCTCTCTCTGAAACTATTCATATTGACATTATTTAGCTGTTCATATACAGATCACCCAACAAATTATTTTTTCAATTTTTAAGTTACTCATTCTCATTAAATTGTAATGCTTTCAGACACACCCTCTTTATTAAGGAAAACAAATATCCCTTCTGATTTTTCTATAATACTTCTTTTGATTCTCAATCTGAATTTCCAGCGAGGCCTTCCTTGTGGACTATATTTTTCAAATATCGAGTGTTTAGTGGTTAGTGTTCCCTACATTTCTCTGCTCACTCCTGGCACATCCAGCAGTGAAATATTCCAAAGAAAGTCATGATGAATAAATTATATTATAATAACTCCTTTTTTCTTTAATGGCCAATGGAGAGTATCTCACTGGAATCCATATATATGTTTTTGTCTTTCCCCTACATACATCTACTTTATGGCCAAAAAGAGACTCAATATCATATTCCAAATAGATTTTCATATTTTATTGATAGTTCTAAAACCTATTCTCTCTGATTTATTGGATTATACTGCCATCTACCTAATCCCAACCCACGAAAGGTGAGATGATATTATTACATGCATATTTATTGTAGCAGACAGATCATCCAGAAATCTTAAAACATCCTTAAATAGTTTTATACCTCTCAATTACTGTCATAATATCCATCTATGTACTCGGTATTTTTATAAACTATAAAAGATTCAAATTAAATTAAAATTTAGTGTATTACAAAATAGAAAGTAAAACTTGTTTTTTAATATTATATTTTCAAGATAAGAATGCATTGACTATAAATTTATATAAACAAAACAATTCTATAGCACAGAATGTACCATTAATTGGTGAAAATCTTTTCACATTATTTTAGCCTTTGTACAATTCTTCTCTCTTACTTAAAATATAGTGAATTAAGAAATGTGTCAAATTGATTTAATGGTTAGGACAGTCAGTTTTCTGCATATGTGAATACTGCTGTAAAAATGCTGCTTTTCTATCCCTGAAAAGTCATATTTTTTGACAAGCTTGACATTTCTTATTGTGGGTTTTGCATTTCTTCAGACAGTATCAAATACTCAAAGATTTGATGTAAATCTACTTGCATATCTTTAAACCAATTTAATTCAAATGGGTGAAAAAGGCAATCCCTGAAAAATAAATGCTTCTCCCTGGCTTTTGGCACTTGATGAAAAGAGACTGTGCATATCTCAAACAAATGTACACAAGGGACAAATTTTCAAATGAATCAATCAAGGGCCTTAGGACGTGTGACATACATTTCTACTTTGAGAAAGCCATGTATAGAGATAAAATGATTTGGTTTGTAAAAAGTTAGATGACAGTAATGTCCCTTTCTCCTTTGTCTTAATCAAAGCTCCAGAAGGATAGCAGATGAGATTAAACAGATGACCATTCAACAAACTGTTCAAGTCACAAACTGTTTTGTTTTATGGTTCACTTTTCATAACTGTCCCTATCCAATTCATCAAAAAAGTTTGATTATCTCTACATGCAAAGCAATCACAAAGGTGTCCCCTTCTCTCAGCTTAACCACTACCTCCCTAGCTCAAGCCACCGCTCTCTCTCTCTTGAACTGCTACAATTGTCTCTGTGTTGTGCTTAGATGCTCAGCCGTATCTGACTCTTTGCAATCCTATGCACTGTAGTCTGCCAGGCTCCTCTGTCCACGGGATTCTCCAGGCAAGAATAATGGAGTGGGTTGCCATGCCCTCCTCCATGGGATCTACCCAACCCAGGGATGGAACCCAGGTCTCCCACATTGCAGGTGGATTCTTTACCAGCTGAGCCACCAGGGAAGCCACAATAGTCTCTAGAGGTGGATAACCCTACTGCTACTTATAAATTACTAAAGACCATTCTTCACACTGCTGCCAGTGTGATCTTGAAAATAATCAGATACTCTTATTCCCTGGTCATGGTTTCTACCAGAACCAACATGAACGTGGTATAACACAGTCCAGGGCAAGATTATAAGTGGTGGCAAAGGTACCATGTGTCAAAATTTGCCTGAATATTTTAAAGTTATTTGTAATGCCAATAACATGTTAAATAAACTATGTTATCTGCCTGGCTTGATAATACGTCATTGCAAAGGTTTGATTTTGAAGCTTGTGGATTCTTCAGCATTCTAAATGTGGTCTCATGGGACAAGCTGTTCACCAGACACCAAGACTCTGACCCAAGTTCTCCCCCACTCTCCCCCACAGTCTTACTTTGTTTCAGATCTCAAGGCATATCCTGTGCCTGAATTTGGACATCCCATCTCTTACATCCAAGCTCTGTCCATATTCCGTGTCCAAGGGGTACTATTCTGGCCACTCGTTGAGACTGAAGTTAGCACACACTCTACAGGATACACCTTCCAAATAATGGACCTGAGTAGACCTCTGAGGCCAACTATATAGACAGAAAATTCCAGAGTCTTGGGTACCTGAAGCATGTAATGGGTAGGTCGAGAAGAGTACCCAGGACGAGGCCCACCTTTGATCAAATGTATGTATTTCTCAACTTTTAGTGAGTAACACAACTGGGGGAGACAGAAGGGACCTTTTAAAAAAAACAAGGAAATGGCAAGAGGCCTCTTCAGCTTGGATTATGAACAACACCTAGAATAAAATACAAACTCTTTACCATGGCCTACACACCATACTTGATATGACTCTTCTCCATCTCTCAAGCCTGTTTATAACACTGTGTATTACTTACTTGCTGAAAATATCTGTGAATCGGGATTCTGGTCAAGGCTAAGCTGGGTAATTTGCTTAGATCTCAAGAAGCTGCAAAAATGTATAGTTAGGCTTCATTTTCATCTAGAAATGAGAATTTGTGAATTTAATGGTGTAAGTAGACACCATGGTAAGAGACTGTTGGAATCCTGTAAGATATGGGGACACTTTCTGGTTGAAATTCAGTGAAGAATTTAATTCTGCCAATAATCTCAATGAGTTTGTAAGTGGATCCCTCCAAAATCAAGCATCCCAATGAGAATGCAGTTTAGCCAACAACTTGATTGTAGTCTCATGAGACCCTGAGCAATGAATCAGCTAAGAGGTGCCAGATTCCTTACCCAGGATTGTGAAACAATAATTGTATTTATTTTAAACTGCTAAATGTGGTAATTTATTATGAAGAAATAGAAAATGAACATAGACAGTGTTTTACTTTTTCTTTTCTTCTCTTTTGTGTACTTCCATTCCTGATTGCATTTCTTTCCTTCATCTTTCCAAAAACATTGCTAAGTACCCTTTATGTCCCTGCCTATTTTTAACTCCTGGAGGTGTTGAGATTTGGACCAGGCATTGGGAATTTTCTACAACTTTAGTCTCAGTAATCTACTTTTATTCTACTTAACTCTTGAAGAATTTAAGGAAATTAACAATGAAAAGACATAGTTCAGTGCAAGACAACAACAACAGGGTTGGGGTCACAGAGTGTAGTATGCATTGGACCTTTTGAAGGAGGTCTCCATTATCTGCATTACCTCCTCCATAGTTTGGCCTCAGGTCAAACAACAGGGAGGGAACACAGCTCCACCCTTCAAAAGAAAATTGGATTAAAGATTTAATGAGCATGATCCCACCCATCAGAACAAAACCCAGTTTACCCCCACAGTCTTCAGTCTCTCCAACCAGGAAGCTTCAATAAGTCTCTTATCCTTCTCCATCAGAGGGCAGATAGAATGAAAACCACAGTCACAGAAAACTAATCAAACTGATCACATGGACCACAGCCTTGTCTAACTCAATGAAACTCTGAGCCATGTCACTTAAGGCCACCCAAGACAGACAGGTCATGGAGGAGAGTTCTGAAAATGTGGTCCACTGGAAAAGGGAATGGCAAACCACTTGAGTATTCTTGCTTTGAGAACGCCATGAACAGTATAAAAAGGCAAAGAGATAGGACACTAAAAGATGGCCTCCCCAGGTTAGTAGGTACCCAATATGCTACTGGACAAGAATGGAGAAATAACTCCAGAAAGAATGAAGAGACAGAGCCAAAGCAAAAATAACACTCAGTTGTGGATGTGATTGGTGATGGAAGTAAAGACTGATGTTGTAAAGAATGATACTGCATAGGAACCTGGAATGATAGGTCCACAAACCAAAGAAAATTGGATGTGGTGAAACAGGAGACGGCAAGAGTGAACATCGACATTTTTGGAATCAGCAAACTAAAATGGACTTGAATGGGTGAATTTAACTCAGATGACCATTATATCTACTATTATGGGCAAGAATCCCTTAGAAGAAATGGAGTAGCCATCATAACCAGCAAAAGAGTCCAAAATGCAGTATTTGGATACAGTCTCAAAAATGGCAGAACTTTCTCTCTTCCTTTCCAAGGCAAATCATTCAATATCACAGGAATCCAAGACTGTGCCTCGACCAGGAATATTGAAAAAGCTGAAGCTGAATGGTTCTATGAAGGCCCACAAGGCCTTCAAGAACAAACACTGAAAACAGATGTCCTTTCCATTATAGGGGACAGGAGTGCAAAAGTAGGAAGTCAAGAGATACCTGGAGTAACAGGAAAATTTGGCCTTGGTGTACAGAATTAAGCAGGGCAAAGGTGAACAGAGTTGGGCCAAGAGAATGCAGTGGTCATAGCAAATACCCTCTTCCAACACACAAGAGAAGAATCTATGCATGGACATCACCAGATTGATTATATACAGAAATCAGATTGATTATATTCTTTGCAGCCAAAGATGAAAGAATCTCTATACAGTCAACAAAAACAAGACTGGGACCTGACTGTGGCTCAGATCATGAACTCCTTGTTGCCAAATTCAGACTTAAATTAAAGAAAGTAGGGAAACCACTAGATCATTCAGATATGACCTAAATCTAATCCCTTATGATTATACAGTGGATGTGACAAATGGATTCAAGGGATTAGGTTGATAGACCGAGTGCTTTAAGAACTATAGACAGAGGTTCATGACATTTTACAGGAGGCAGTGATCAAGATCATCCCCAAGAAAAAGAAATTCAAAACAGCAAAATGGTTGTCTGATGAGGATTTACAAATAGCTGAGAAAAGGAGAGACGTGAAAGGCAAAGGATAAAAGGAAAGATACACCCATTTGAATGTAGAGGTCCAAAGATTAGACAGGAGAGATATGAAAGCTTTCTTCAGTGATCAATGCAGAGAGATAGAGGAAAACCACAGAATGAGAACGATTAGAGATCCCTTCAAGAAAATACAGACACCAAGTAAGACGGTAGGTGTGGCGACAGGGCATCAGAGGACAGACACGCTGAAACCATAACCACAGAAAACTAGCCAATCTGATCACAGGACCAGAGCCCTGTCTAACTCAGTGAAACTAAGCCATGCCATGTGGGGCCACCCAAGACATATGGTCATGGTGGAGAGGTCTGACAGAATGTGGTCCACTGGACAAAGGAATGGCAAACTACTTCGGTATTCTTGCCTTGAGAAACCCATGAATAGTATGAAAAGGCAAAATGACAGGATACTGAAAGAGGAACCCCCCAGGTCAACAGGTGCCCAATAGGCTACAGGAGATCAGGGGAGAAATAACTCCAGTAAGAATGAAGGCATGGAGCCAAAGCAAAAACAATACCCAGTTGTCAATGTGACTGGTGATAGAAGCAAGGTCCGATGCTGTAAAGAGCAATATTGCATAGGAACCTGGGATGTTAGGTTCATGAATCAAGGCAAATTGGGAGTGGTCAAACAAGAAATAGCAAGAGTGAATGTTGACATCTAGGAATCAGCAAACTAAAATGGACTGGAATGGGTGAATTTAACTCAGATGACCATTATATCTACTACTGAGGGCAGGAATGCCTTAGAAGAAATGGAGTAGCCATCATGGTCAACAAAAGAGTCTGAAATGCAGTACTTGTATGCAATATAAAAAATGACAGAATGACCCCTGTTCCTTTCCAAGGCAAACCATTCAATATCACGGTAATCCAAGCCTATGCCCCAATCAGTAATGCTGAAGAAGCTGAAGTTGAACAATTCTATGAAGACTTACAAGACCTTTTAGAACTAACACCCAAAAAAGATGTCCTTTTCATTATAGGGGACTGGAATGCAAAAGTAGGAAGTAAAAAAACACCTAGAGTAACAGGCAAATTTGACCTTGGAGTACAGAATGAAACAGGGCAAAGGTTAATAGAGTTTTCCCAAGAGAATGCACTGGTCACAGCAAACACCCTCTTCCAACAACACAAGAGAAGACTCTACACATGGCATTACCAGATGGTCATCACCAAAATCAGACTGATTATATTCTTTGCAGCCAAAATGGAAAAGCTCTATACAGTCAGCAAAACCAAGACCAGGAGCTGACTGTGGCTCATGTCATGAACTCCTTATTGCCAAATTCAGACTGAAATTGAAGAAAGTAGGAAAACACACTAGACCATTCAGGTATGACCTAAATCAAATCCCTGATGATTATATCGTGGAACTGAGAAATAGATTTAAGGGATTAGATCTGATAGACAGAATGCCTGATGAACTATGGATGGAGGCTCATGAGATTGTACAGGAGACAGGGATCAAGACCATCCCCATGGAAAAGAAATGCCAAGAAGCAAAATGGCTGTCTGAGGAGGCCTTACAAATAGCTATGAAAAGAAGAGAAGTGAAAAGCAAAGGAGAAAAAGAAAGATATATCCATTTGAATTCAGACTTTCAAAGAATAGCCAGGAGAGATAAGAAAGCCTTCCACAGCAATCAATACAAAGAAATAGAGGAAAACAACAGAATGGGAAAGACTAGAGATCTCTTCAAGAAAATTAGAGATACCAAGGGAACATTTCATGCAAAACGGGCTCGATAAAGTACAGAAATGGTGTGGACCTAACAGAAGCAGAAGATATTAAGAAGAGGTGGCAAGAACACAGAAGAACTGTACAAAAAAGTTCTTCATGACCCAATAATCACGATGGTGTGATCAATCAACTAGAGCCAGACATCCTGGAATGTGAAGTGAAATGGGCCTTAGGAAGAATCACTACAAACAAAGCTAGTAGATGTGATGGAATTCCATTTGAGCTATTTCAAATCCTGAAAGATGATGTTGTGAAAGTGTTGCACTCAATATGCCAGCAAATTTGGAAAACTCAGCAGTGGCCACAGGACTGGAAATGGTCAGTTTTCATTCCAGTCCCAAAGACTGCTCAAACTGCTGCACAGTTGCACTTATCTAACATGATAGTTAAGTAATGCTCAAAATTCTCCAAGCCAAGCTTCAGCAATACATGAACCGTGAAATTCCAAATGTTCAAGCTGGTTTTAGAAAAGGCAGAGGCACCAGAGATCAAATTGCCAACATCCGCTGGATCATCGAAAAAGCAAGAGAGTTTCAGGAAAACATCTATTTCTGCTTTATTGACTATGAAAAAGCCTTTGACTATGTGGATCACAATAAACTGTGGCAAATTCTGAAAGAGATGGGAATACCAGACCACCTGACCTGCCTCTGAGAAACCTATATGCAGGTCAGGAATCAACAGTTAGAACTAGATTTGAACAACAGACTGGTTCCAAATAGGAAAAGGAGTACCTCAATGCTGTATATTGTAACTCTGCTTATTTAACTTATATGTAGAGTGCATCATGAAAAACGCTGGGCTGGAAGAACCACGAGCTGGAATCAAGATTGCTGGGAGAAATATCAATAACCTCAGATACGCAGATTATACAACCCTTGTGGCAGAAAGTGAAGAGGAACTAAAAGCCTCTTGATGAAAGTGAAAGAGGAGAGTGAAAACGTTGGCTCAAATCTCAACATTCAGAAAACTAAGATCATAGCATCTGGTTCCATCACTTCATGGCAAATAGATGGGGAAACAGTGGAAACAATGACAGACTATTTTTTGAGGCTCCAAAATCACTGCAGATGGTGACTGAAGCCATGAAATTAAAAGACACTTACTCCTTGGAAGGAAAATTATAACCAACCTAGATAGCATATTAAAAAGCAGAGACATTACTTTGCCAACAAAGGTCTGTCTGGTCAAGGCTATGGGTTTTCCAGTGGTCATGTATGGATGTGAGAGTTGGACTACAAAGAAAGCTGAGCGTGGAAGAATTGATGCTTTTGAACTGTGGTGTTGGAGAAGACTCTTGAGAGCCCCATGGACTGCTAGGAGATACAACCAGTCCATCCTAAAGTAGATCAGTCCTGGCTGTTCATTGGAAGGACTGATGCTGAAGCTGAAACTCCAATACTTTGGCCACCTCATGCGAAGAGTTGACTCATTGGAAAAGACCCTGATTCTGGGAGGGATTGTGGGCAGGAGGAGAAGGGGACGATAGAGGATGAGATGCCTGGATGGTATCACCGACTTGATGGACATGAGTTTGAATAAACTCCGGGACTTGGTGATGGACAGGGAGACCTGGTGTGCTGCGATTCATGGGGTAGCAAAGAGTTGGACACGACTGAGCAACTGAACTGAAGGAAATATTTCATGCAAATATGGGCACAATAAAGGATAGATATGGACCTAACAGAAGCAGAAGATATTAAGAAGAGGTGGCAAGAATACACAGAAGAAGTATACAAAAAGTATC
Organism: Odocoileus virginianus; assembly: GCF_023699985.2. Taxonomy (NCBI): domain Eukaryota; kingdom Metazoa; phylum Chordata; class Mammalia; order Artiodactyla; family Cervidae; genus Odocoileus; species Odocoileus virginianus. Next base: position 24,010,831 of record NC_069698.1, read on the forward strand.
TTCATGACCCAGATCACCATGATGGTGTGATCACACACCTAGACTGGATATCCTTGGATGCAAAGTCAAGTGGGCCTTAGGAAGTATCAATATGAACAAAGCTAGTGGAGGTGATGAAATTCCAGTTGAGTTATTTCAAATCCTAATAGATGATGCTGTGTAAGTCCTGCACTTAATATGCCAGCACCTTTGGAAAACTCAGCAGTGGCCACAGGACTGGAAAAGGGCAATTTTCATTCCAATCCTTAAGAAAGGCACTGTGAAAGAATGCTCAAACTACAGCACAATTGGGCTCATCTCACACAGCAGCAAAGTAATGCTCAAAATTCTCCAATCAAGGCTTCTATTGTATGTGAACTGTGAACTTCCAGATGTTCAAGCTGGTTTTAGAAAAGGCAGAACCAGAGATTAAATTGCCAACATCCACTGGATCATCAAAAAAGCAAGAATTCCAGAAAAACCTCTACTTCTGCTTTATTGATTACACCAACGCATTTGACTGTGTGGATCAAAGCAAACTGTGGAAAATTCTGAAAAAGATGAGAACAACAGACCACCTGACCTGCCTCCTGAGCAATCTGTATGCAGGTCTAGAACAACAGTTAGAACTGGACTTGGAACAACAGACTGTTTCCAAATTGGGAAAGTAGTACACCAAGGCTGTATATTGTCATCACACTTATTTAACTTATATGCAGAGTACATCAGGTGAAATGCCAGGATGGATGAAGCACTGTCTGGAAACAAGACTTCCAGGAGAAATAACAGCAACTTCAGATATGGAGATGACACCACCCTTATGTCAGAATCCACAAAGGAACCAAAGAACCTTTTGATGAAAGTAGAGAAGTTGGCTTACAACTCAACATTCAGAAAACTTAGATCATGGCATCTGGTCCAATAACTTCATGGCAAATACATGGGGGAAACAGTGGAAACAGTGACAGACTATTTTTTTGGGGGTTTCCAAAATCACTGCAAATGGTGACTGCGGCCATGAAATTAAAAGACACTTGTTCCTTGGAAGAAAAGTTATGCCCAACCTAGACAGCATATTAAAAAGCAAAGATATTACTTTGCCAAGAAATGTCCATTTGTCAAAGCCATGGTTTTTCCAGTAGTCATGTATGGATGTGAGAGTTGGACTATAAAGAAAGCTGAGCACCAAAGAATTGATGCTTTTGAACTGTGGTGCTGGAGAAAACTCTTGAAAGTACCTTGGACTGCAAGAAGGTCCAACCAGTCCATCCCAAAGGAAATCGATCCTCAATATTCATCAGAAAAACTGATGCTGAAGCTGAAACTCCAATACTTTGGCCAACTTATGGGAAGAACTGACTCATTTGGAAAAATCCTGTTGCTGGGAAAGATTGAAGACAGAATGAGAAGGGGCTAACAGAGGATGAGATGGTTGTATGGCATCACTGACTTGATAGACATGAGTTTGGGTAAGCTCCATGTGTCGGTGATGGACATGGATGATTGTCATGCTACAGTCCATGGGATTGCAAAGAGGCCAACACAACTGATAGGCTGAACTGAACTGAACAGTAACTACAATGAAAATAATACATAAATCAGGACTATTACTGAGAAGTATTATTTATTAATCTACTTAGAGAGATTAATTATATGAGTCATATTAGTTTGAAAATTCTACAACTACATGAAGTTTTATGTTTCCAAAACTTTTTAAATTTAACCTTGTATGCATCTGCAATGATCTATTAGAATTTTAAAAGCTTGTCTTTCTTTTTCTTTTTTTGATGCTGTTTCTATTATTTTGATGTAAAATATTTTCACAAGTCTGTGCCATTCTAGACCTTACAACAAAATTGGGATAATTTTTTCTCAATAACGAATCAATACCCTCTTATTGAGTTTTATTTTACTTAAAAGATTACCTTCAGGGATATCCTAATTCATGTGGATATTTGAAACTGAGTTTAAAACCCACTGAGTCTGTATAAATCAAAGAGGCAACATGGAATACTAAAAAAGGTAGGAAATTCATTGTCTTAAGGTTTTCATTCTGTCTCAGTGTCAGTCACTTATTAACATTGTAACTTGGGATGCTGTTTTAATTCACTGGAGCCTTGTTTTTTCATCTATAAAAGATTAAATTTAACATCCACAAAATTGCTTTAAATTTGTATGCAAATTCAAAAGATAAGTAATGAAATACTGAACTAACCATATTACCTATAAATCAGGATTTTGTTTAAAATGCTATTTAAATGCCTCCAAATTTGTCATTTCCTTAGAGGCAAAAGTCAGTGTAAATGTTACCCTGGTTACTTAAGAAGTATCAATAGGGATGAATTAGGATGTCATTTAGGAAATTTTGAAGCCTGCTTGACAGCACACTTTTATGAATCTAGAAAAAAGGGAGTGACCCTTCTTTTACTTAAACTGATGACTAATTACTTAGTATGGAAATCTGACTGACAAGAGGACTAGGCCATTCAAATTGCCAGAGTAAACTCTTGAGAGATAAGACTTAGAACTTAGGGCTTGATGGGGTTACTAGAAAAACAGATATGGCAATCCTCAAAGTCACTAGCAATTTCAGTTGATTTTTCTGCTTGAAAGGCTCTCGCTGATGACCACAAATCAATTACAGTTAACTTATTTTTCCCCACTGTTCAAAGATTAAACTTGAACAGCAAGGGTCTTGTTTCTATGAACAGAGGGTATGACGAACAATTGGGAAAATTACTCTCTCAGTAGGGAGCATTGGTAAATTGAAATAGTTACAGGGGGGAAAAAAGCCTTCAAAAAAACTTAGGGAAAATTCTGGACACTTTATTTCAAGAAATATCTAAGTATTTCTTTAGAAAATTTGTGAAGATATACTCAGTATATAAATCAATCTCAAATTCCATCTTTACCAGTATCTATATATCTGAATGTATTAAGCATAAGAGAGCCACATTTTTAGAAAAACATATGCACTGTAAGAAAATGGCTTGTTTGCCAAAATATTTCTGAAATAATATAGTCATGGCATGGCACATTTAGAATTTTAAAAAAGAGTACTTTCAGATATCTGATAACATGGTATTAGCTAGAGGTCATAAAGTGAAATATTTGGTATTTTATTCATTTATTCATATGTTTAGAGATTTTAAAAAATTAAATATTCAGAATTATGCTGAGATCTGAATTCAAAATACACACATGTACATAGTAGAATGTGGGTGCAGATTTGGAGGAAAGAGAATTAAAGCAAGAAGATTAAGCAGAGTATTCCTCTTATTCAATATTTCCTATGTGATGGTCATTTTACATTTCCAAATATCAGTTATCTATAAGATAGATATACAGACAACTTTTTTCCAATAGAATTACCACATTAAAATAGTAGTGTAAGGTCATTGCTAACTGGAAAAATACACCAGAAATACTAATTTTCAAAGGTTATATATTTTACACAGCATTTATGGAAATGTTAATACACTGTTGTTGTTGTTCATTTGCTCAGTCATGTCCAGTCCTTTGCAATGCCATGGACTGCAGCACATCAGGCTTCTATGTCCTTCACCATCTCCCAGAGTTTGCACAAACTCAAGTCCATTGAGTTGGTGGTGCATCCAACCATCTTGTCCTCTGTCATCCCCTTCTTCACCTGTCTTCAATCTTTCCCAGCATCAGGGTAATTTCTAATGAATCAACTGTTCATATAATGTGTCCAACATATTGGAGCTTCAGTTTCAGCATCAGTCCTTCCAATGAATATTCAGGATTGATTTCCTTTAGGATCAACTCATTTGCTCTCCTTGCTGTCCAAGTGATCCTCAACAGTCTTCTCCAACACCACAGTTCAAAAGCATCAGTTCTTTGGTGCTCACCCTTCTTTATGGTCCAACTCTCACATTCATACATGACTACTGAAAAAACCATAGCTTTGACTAGATGGACCTTTGTTGGCAAAATAATGTCTCTGCTTTTTAATATGCTGTCTAGGTTTCTCATAGCTTTTCTTCCAAAGAGCAGGCATCTTTTAATTTCATGGCTGAAGTCACCATCCACAGTGATTTCAGAGCCCCAGAAAATAAAGTTTGTCACTGTTTCCACTGTTTCCCCATCTATTTGCCATGAAGTTATGGGACCAGATGCCATGATCTTAGTTTTCTGAATGTTGAGTTTTAAGCCAGCTTTTTTACTCTCCTCTTTCTTCTTCATCATGAGACTCTTTAGTTTCTCTTCACTTTCTGCCATAAGGGTGGTGTCATCTGCATATCTGAGGTTACTGATATTTCTCCCAGCAATCTTTATTCCAGCCTGTGCTTCATTCAGCATTGCATATTACATGATGTATTCTGTATATAAGTTAAATAAGCAGGGTGACTGTGTACAGCCTTGACATACTTCTTTCCCATATTGGAACTAGTCTGTTGTTCCATATCTTGTAATAACTGTAGCATCTTTATCTGCATACAAGTTTCTCAGGAGGCAGTTAAGCTGGTCTGGTAGTTCCAATGTTTAATAATTTTCCACACTTTGTTGTGATCCACACAAAGGCTTCAGTGTACTCAATGAAAGAGAACTAGATGTTTTTCTGGAATGGCCTTGTTTTATGATCCAACTGCTGCTGCTGCTGCTGCTGCTAAGTTGTGCTGCTTCAGTCGTGTCCAACTCTGTGCGACCCCATAGATGGCAGCCCACCAGGCTCCACCGTCCCTGGGATTCTCCAGGCAAGAACATTGGAGTTGGTTGACATCTCCTTCTCCAATGCATGAAAGTGAAAAGTGAAAGTGAAGTCGCTCAGTGGTGTCCGACTCTTCGTGACCCCATGGACTGCAGCCCACTAGGCTCCTCCATCCATGGGTTTTCCAGGCAAGAGTACTGGACAGGGGTGCCATTGCCTTCTCCGTACAATCCAACAGATGTTGGCAATTTGATATCTGATTCCTCTGCCTTTGCTAAATCCAGGTGTTCATTTGGAAGTTCTTGGCTCATGTACTGTTGAAGCCTAGCTTGAAGGATTTTGAGCATGACCTTGCTTGCACATGCAATGAGTGCAGTAGTTTAAACATTCCTTGGCATTGTCCTTTTTTGAGATAGGAATGAACACTGACCTCTTCCAGCCCTGTGGCCACTGCTGAGTTTTCCAAATTTGCTGGCATATTGAGTGCAGCACTATAACAGGATCATCTTTTAGGATTCGAAATAGCTCAGCTGGAATTGCATCACATCTCCTAACTTTGTTCATAGTGATGCTTCCTAGGGGCCACGTGGCTTTGCATTCCAGGGTGTCTGTTTCTGGATGAGTGATCATTGTAGTTATCTAGGTCATTATGCTTTTTTTAGTATAGTTCTGTGTATTCTTGTCACCTTTCTTAATATCTTCTGGTTCTATTAGGTTCATACCATTTCTGTCCTTTATTGTGCCCATCTTTACATGAAATGTTCCCTTGGTGTCTCTAATTTTCTTGAAGAGATCTCTAGTATTTCCCATTGTATTGTTTTCCTCTATTTCTTTGCATTTTCACTTAGGAAGGTTTTCTTATCGCTCCTTATGTTCTTTGGAACTCTGCATTCAGATGGATGCATCTTTCCTTTTCTACTTTGCCTATTGCTTCTCTTCTTTTCTGTTATTTATATGGCCTATTCAGACAACCAGTTTGCCGTTTTGCATTTCTTTTTCCTATACACAGTTCTCTTTTTTATCTAGGTATGATAATTCATGATTGGAATTTTCAGGCTCTTGCCTTCATTAGTGTATGTTTTTCTGATAATTTCATCAGCCATTATACCCTATTAGAACAATTTGATATTCAGGAAAAGAGTCAGAATTTATAAAGCAGTTATATAACTTTAGTAACTATAGTAACAGTAGTAACAAACTTCATATGAGGCTTGAGAATAGCCAAAATTGTTCATATAGTCTATATTTAAACAATAAATATGTAACATTATGACCATTACTATAATGAAAAGAGATGCATTTTCATTTTCTCATGTTGGTTGACAAAATACAATCTTGAAAAATCTTCTGCTAATGGAATGAAAATGAAGAATATCATTTGTATAAACACTTTAAAAATACTCTTTGATATGTTAACTGGGACAAAATGAAAAATTGTATTTCAAATAAGTTTATTTTAATTGTTTAAAACGTGTTTTTTTTTTTTTTTTACCATAAATAGTATCTTCAGGAAATATATGAAGAGAACTGTTAATGCTTTTTGTCACATATTGGTTTCTACATAAACAACATTTAGATATTTAGTTGTGTCTAGATATATATGAGCTACAGTCCATGAGTTCACAAAGAGTAGGACATGACTGAAGTGATTTAGAGAATAAGCATGCAAGCAGATATATTTTGGTATTGCATCTTTTTTTTAATGACTGGGGAGATAAAAGAAATGCAAGCATAGACATTTTATTTTTATTTTAAAATATTCCCAGAAGTAACAAGATAGCACTTCAAGTTTCACAAAAGTAAAAATGGGAGAAAAGTTGCTCTCAAAATTGATAATTACTCCTCTGCTAAGTTATAATTTCAATTTATGATTTTTAGTAGACAACTGATAACAATATTATCTCAGCAAATGCATCTGTAGTATGCAATTTGAAGGATTTGTTTTTATAACAGTATTGTTAGCAGAAAAAGAAAAAAATAAACTAAGTAATTATACTAATGGAATGAATCCACCCTGCCTTATATCCTCCTCACTGTTAACCTTCATATTCCAAAAGTCTTCTCTGTTGTAAGAAGATAACATGGTTCATAACTGAGTATCACATCTATACTAAATTGGTTAAAAAATACTGTTAACAACAATTTTAATTTTTTAATTTTTCATTCATTATTACAGGGTACTTAAATTATGAAAACAGGTATCGATGATAGAGTTAAAAATAGAGATGGATACACTGTTTCTCAGTATTTTTTCTCCTATTCTAACATAAATTTTTGGCCAGGAAATATGGCCAGAGTGGCTCTGACTTATAGGTAAAGCTAAAAAACATGTAGCTAAATATATGGGTTTGTGACATTCTGTAGAAATAATATGTAATATTATATATTTGATTGATTATAACCTACTTGTATAAGGTCCTTTCCCTGAATGCAATCCACTTGTAAAGCAATGTTGAAATTTGTAGTTTTAAGATATGACTGATATTTGGGAGACTTATAGAATCAGTATTTAGCTTATAATCACAGTTTCTTTGAGGTAGATGATACAAGATATTTTAAAATATTTCATATAATCTATTGTAACATTATTGACTCTGATTCTAATAAAGATGTAATTTTAAAAGGTGTTAATGTATTTTTCAGTGCTTTTGGATAAATTACTTTTATATTTAAGATACTGCCATTTAAGATCACAATAGAAAATAATCCAAGTAAATAAAGTCGTTTAGAGGTTAAAGGTCTTAGTTATAACAATAAGAAAATTAGTTGCACCTGATAGATTTATTCAACATGCTTGACAGTTGCTATTAAACATTCAAGACCCTGGTATTTTGATAACAAGGAATAATATGAACAATGGGCAGTATTCTGTTCGAATGTCAAGGGTGAAGATGGTTAATTAAGCTGTCCAGATATCTACAGAGCAGATGAAGTGAAATCAAAATGAATAGGTGCAAACAATAATACATATTCTAGGGAGAAGTTCATGTAATTACTGTTCATAAATGCAGGCCAAGAGTAACATTAGCCAATATTCCTTTGGGGAATAATGTTAGAAAAATTACACCAAAAAAGTTTAAAAAGCAGATATCTATTCATTAAATCCATAGTCAAGACCTCAAGGAGCATTTATTGATGCTTTCAAAATAAATAAGAAGGAATATGTGATAATAATGTTAACAATAAAAGAGTAAAATCTTAATAACTTATTTTCCAGTGCAGAAACCATTTAAGTATCACTTATTTAAGCATCACTAATTTCAAAGTAAGGGTTTAAGAAACTCATCATTAACAAAGAGAATATATACAGAGCATTTTATTTAAAACAAATAGTAACAGCACAAACTCATAAGAGGTTTAGAATTCAGGGCAAATAAATTATTGGGAAGTGGAATTAACTATCATAACATGATGTATGTAGAATTAATATACAGCTTTTAATACCTCTTTAGAGTTGGAGTCTATAGATAGAAAAACCTGAGAACAAGGAAAATAAACTATTTACCTAAAATCAGTTAGTCAATTATGGAACAAAGACAAAAATCCATATTAAAAATTCATTAAAGAAAATTAACAGTTATTGAGTACTTTATGAAAGAAAGGTACTAGAGACATGGGACAGAAAAATGACTAAGATAAAAGAGAAAGCCTCAAGAGTTACTTTGGCAAGTAATATCCAACAAAGTATTATAAAATGACATATGAATGCACTTCCACTTCTGAAAAGACAGGATATACCAAAATTTTCCTGTTCCTGACATAAAGTACAACATAAAACTTTAAGTTACAGCATACACACACACACACGACTGGAAAGTGGAAAATGAACAAATATAGAATAAGTAGCAACTTTAAAACACAAAGAAAAGCATGTCTTTTTGTATTCCCTTCATTTTTGTTTGTTTCATTTATTACAGACATTATACTGAAAAAGCCAGGAACCAATAAATGTCAATGAGCACAAACTCAAATAAAACATGACAAAGTCTGCTGACTCAAGTCAAAGGACCTATACAGGAGATCCTAGCAATGAGACAGTATCTCATTATGACCCTGATTTGCATTTCCCTGATGACTAATAATGTTGAGCAACTTTTCATATGTTTGTTGGTCAGTTATATATCTCTAGAAAAATTTATATATCAGCTCTTTGCTCATTTTTTAATTGGGCCCTTTTGTTGTCCTTGTTCAACAGTAGGAGTTTTTTTTATATACTGTGGATTTAAAACTCAAAGTATGATTCGCAAATATTTTCTCCAATTTCATTGGTTGCTTTTTCACTCTCTTGGTTATTTCCTTTATTGCACATAAGTTTTTAAGTTTGATGTACTCCCACATTTGTCTACTTTTTCTTTCACTGGCTGTGTTTCTGGTGTTAATAACCAAGAAATCATCCTAGGTTTAATCTTAAGTATTTTCTTCTTTTTGATATGATTGTAATGGGGATTGTTTTATTAATCATTTTTTAGATTATTGCTAGTGTAGAGAAGCAGAACTGATTTTTGTGTATTGATTTTATATCACACAACTTCACTGAATTTGCCTATTTGTTCCATCAGTTTTGAGTGTTATCTTTAGGGTTTTCTAAGATCATGTCACCTTTGGGTAGAGAATAATTTATTTGTTGCCATTTTGGATGTCTTTCATTTCTTATTTTTCCTAATTGCTCTAACTAGGACTTCAATACTATATAATGAGGTAATGAAAGTGGTCATTCTCACAAAGATAGTTTTCAGGATTTCACCATTGAATTTGATGCTAGTTATGGGCTTGTTTTGGTGACTTAAAAAACATATTGCATTGTTGAAAAATGTGAATCAGTTATACATATATTGACTTTTATTTGGATTCTTCTTCCCTGTAGACCATTACAAAGTACTGAATAGAGTTCCTTGTGCTATATAGCAGGTTCTTAGTTATCTATTTTATACATGGTAGTGTGTCTATGTCAATCCCAGACTCCTAATTTATTCCTCTCTGTCATTACCCCCTGGTAACCATGTTTGTTTTCTACATCTCTGATTTCTACTCCTGTTTTATAAATAAGTGAATCTATACCTTTTCTTAAGATGTCACATATAAGCAATATATGCTTGTCTTTCTCTGACTTACTCCATTCAGTGTGACAATCTCTAGGTCTATCCATATTCCTGCAAATGTCACTTTCTGTTCCTTTTATGGCTGAGTAACATTCCATTGTACAGAAGATAGATTCAAGATGGCACAGTAGAAGGACGTGTGCCCATCTCCTTCATGAGAGCACTGAAATAGCAGCTGGAACCCACCAAAAAGGATACCCTACACCCAAATATAAAGGAGAAGCTGCAGCAAGACTTTTAATTGAGGTATATAATTTAAAAGTTAAAAGCACTTTGAATATATAATCTCACTCCCTGCTTTGTACTATTTTTGATAAGAAACTTACAGATAATCTTACGAGAATTCCCTTCTATGTGACAAGTTTTTCTCTCTTGCTGCTGTCAAGATTTTCTCTTTGCTTTTGGTTTTTTGACAGTTTGGTTACAGTGGGTCTTTGTATGGGCTTCTTTAAGTTTATACTGGCTGGGATCCTTTAATGGTCTTGAATGTGTGTGTCTATTTCCTTCTGAGTTTTGGGATATCTTTGACCAGTATTTCTTCAAATTTTCTTTCAATGTCTTTTTCTCCCACTTTTCCATCTTGAATTCCATAATGCTTATATTAATCTTCATAATAAGGTTCCACAAGTCCTTTTGGGTTTCTTCACTTTTATTCTTTTACTCCTTCCAATTCTATAATTTAAAATTACCTATCTTTCAGGTCACTTGTATTTTCCTTCTGCTTGTTTATGCCTGCTGTTGCAAAACTCCAGTGATTTTTCAATTCTGTTATTGTATTTTTTCAGCTCCAGAATTCTCTTTGGTTCTTTTTATAGTTTCAATTTCTTTGTTGATGTTTTCATTATGTTCATGCCTAACTTTTCAGATTTTGTCTGAAATTTTTAGATTTTATTAAAATTTTATTTATGCTCTCTAGTCTCTTGATAAAGGTGAAAGAAGAGAGTGAAAAAGTTGGCTTAGAACTCAACATTCAGAAAACTAATGATCATGGCATCTGGTCCCATCACTTCATGGCAAATAGATGGGGAAACAATGGAAACAGTGACAAACTATTTTTAGGGGATCCAAAATTGCTGCAGGTGGTGACTGCAGCCATGAAATTAAAAGACACTTGCGCCTTGGAAGAAAAGTTATGACCAACTTAGATAGCATATCAAAAAGCAGAAACATTACTTTGCCAACAAATGGCTGTCTAGTCAAAGTTATGGTTTTTTCAATAGTCATGTATGGATGTGAGAGTTGGACTGTAAAGAAAGTTGAGTGCCAAAGAATTGATGTTTCTGAATTGTGGTGTTGGAGGAGACTCTTGAGAGTCCCTTGGACAGCAAGGAGAGCCAACCAGTCCTTTCTAAAGGAAATCAGTTCTGTATATTCATTGGAAGGACTGATGCTGATGCTGAAGCTCCAATAATTTGGCCACCTGATGTGAAGAACTGACTCATTTGTAAAGACCCTGATGCTGGGAAAGATTGAAGGTGGGAGGAGAAGGGGCCTACAGAGGATGAGATGGTTGGATGGCATCTCATGGGACCGACTCAATGGATATGAGTTTCAGTAAGCTCTCGGATGGACAGGGAAGCCTGGTGTACTGCAGTCCATGGGGTCACAAATAGTCAGACACGACTGAGCGACTGAACTGAACTGAGTGCCACACTGAGCATCTTCAACATGAATATTTTTGAATTCTTTATCACATAAGTCATAGACGCTAAATTTTTTTAGGTCTAGTTTTTACAGATTGCTGTTTTGCATGGGCTATGATTTCTTGTTTTCTTCTGTGCCTTGTTATATTTGTGGTGATTTGTGTATTTGAAAAAATGACACCTCTCCCAAGCTTTACAGGCTGTCTTCATATAAAGAAAGAACTTCACCAACCATCTCATCTTGAGATTCTGATAGCTTCTCAAACATTTTGTTCAGATGTATCTTTTCTGGGCTTGTTTGTAACTTCCCGATTAGAGAAATTTGCCAGTTTTTTTTTTTTTTTTCCTTTCTCCCACATGCTTGGCATCTCTTGCTCTAACTATCAAGGTCTCTGGGCTGGGCTGCAAAAAGCCACCTATGTACATTTTTTGTTCTCAGCAGCCCCCAGGCATTTAAAATATGCCAATTCCCTGTCAGTGTTCTGAGTTGGGCAAGACGGAACCCAATCCTTCTGGTGACTCCCAGATAAGCTGGAATGTGTGATATATATTCTATACAAATATTTCCCAAGGGAGAAGCTACAAGCTGGATACTTTCTCATGGTTGCTTTGAGCTGTGCCAGTGTGGAGGAAGGACTGACATGGGTGAAATGGATCACCTTTATTTATCCACTTAATTGTGGATGTTCTTGGCTTTGAGCTTACCTGGGGCATTGTTATGTCTTAAAGTTTTCTATAATTCTTATAATTGCTTTTTGGATCATAAATTATTAATTCAGTGTGGAGAAATGAGGTCTGGGTCTTCCCATCCTACCACTTTCCACTTACAATTGACTTGATAAATGTGCAAAATTAACTCAAGGGAGGGAAGATAAGATTTTAACAAATGTTGCTGGAGAAACTAGATATCTTCAAAACAATACACCTAAACAGAAGTCTAACACATATATATAAATAGATCACTGTTATGAACTGAATGCTTTTGTTCCTCCAAAATTCATTTTTAAAATCCTACCCTTGAATGCGATAGTATTAGGAAGTAGCATGTTTGAGGATAGTTGGATTAGATGAGGTTACAAGCTCAGATCTCTAATGAATTTGATTAGTGCCTTAATAAGAGTCATGAGAAAACTTCTGGCTCTCTGCTCTCTGCCATATGAGGATATAAGGGAAAATGAGTAGTCTGTAACCTAGAAGAGGCTTCACCAGAACTAGACATTGCTGATTCCTGATCTTAGATTTCCAGATTCCAGGACTGTGAGAAATAATTTCTGTTGTTTATAAACCACCCACTTTGTGGCATTTCTGATACAGCAGCTCAAACAGATGGAGACAGTCATGTAATTAAATAAAATGGAAAACTAAAACTTTGATAAAAATTATGAAGAAAATTTCCCTTATCTAGGACTAAGCTAAGAATTCTTAGATATAAACCAAAAATGTAATCAATGAAAGCAAAATTTGATAATTTAGGCTTTGTCAAAATCAAAGAAAAAGGTTTTGCTCTGTGAAAGACCCTTTAAACAGGAGAAAAATAAAAGCATTTTTTGATTGGAAACTGGACATTAGATATTAAGCATTGTGGTTCTAGGCTCTATTTTGTGCTCTTCGTGGTTTCCTTGCTCTTAGGGAAGTTACTCTTTGATTCTCAGTTGATCTACCAGTCTCAGGATCTGTCTTCTGACATCTCCAACCGGTAGGGTTTCTATCGACAATGGCCCAGCTTTTGCACAATTGGGAACTGCACTCATATGAAATACAAGATGAAGCAACAAAACCCAGATTTTACCCCCATGCAACTGTATATTTAAAAAGCACAGTCCTCATTTCCTTTTACCTAAAATTTGCCGTCCCTCCTGCTGTCATTCCCATGATTCTGAAGTTCAGATAGCAGCCAGGAATATGGTCAAACTTACACACCAATTTTGGATCTTACTCTTTTTGCCATTCTCTAGCTGCCACAATTTGTCCTTTCATTTCTCAGTTATTCTGGCACTAATCTATGTTTACTGGCATCTTCAGTGGATAAAAATGAAGTTTTCTCTGCTTATTAACAGCCTTGGGGGCTGGGGAGAGCACTCAGGCCAGAGAACCGGAGACTTACAATTCTCCTCCCTTGAGTTGCAGTACTTTAAAGAATAAGCTCTCTGGTAACTATTTCTCTTTTGAATCCTTGATTTTTATCTTTTTAAAGTTTATATGTGGGAGGAGTCAAACTATCAATGTTACTAGAAGTTCTCCAGGTATAAATTTTTATGCCAAGAATTTTTTTAAATCCTCATTTTTATTGATTCAGCCAATATTAGAATATATTTTGCTTAGTAGTCTTCTGGAAATGAGAGGTAAAAAATAATTATGTCCTAAAATAAGTTGTTAAAATTTACTGATAAAAATAAGAATTTGCACATTATATGAAACCTAGTACAGCGAAGTTTTAGGTCCCTGTCTGGAAGAGATACACTGCAAGTAAAAGGACATTAGACCTTCCTTACAGCTGTAATGTGAAGGTCTTCATTTTTCTCCCTGTGTTCCTGTGAGGAAGGGTCTGAAAATGTTAACTTATGCCTGTTGATACTGGCACCTCAAGATCTACAAAGAAAACTGCTATATTAAAGTAAGCATGTAAATAGGAGAAGATAAGGAAATAAAACATTTAGACACTCTTTTCTTTTTTTTTTTTTCCTTTTTATTTTCATTTATTTTTATTAGTTGGAGGCTAATTACTTTACAATATTGTAGTGGTTTTTGTCATACATTGACAGGAATCAGCCATGGATGGGGAATACATGTAGACACTCTTTTCTAATGCTGCCTCCCTTTCACCCCTATCTCTTTCCCAAGTCTATTGGCAATTTTTTCACAAGTGTCCCCCAATCCTCTTCACACAATAAATTTGCTGAACGTGTACTGCTAGTATCTTATGAAAGTTATAAAAATGCATGTATCATGTTTTTATGTTCAGGATGTGCAACTGACTGATGACCCTAGCTAATGCACTTTAATAACTATCACTGTGTTTACACAAAAGCCATACTTCCTGTGGCCAACTCTTAGCCAATGATTGAGCACAGAAGAGATACTGAGGCAGGCCCCTTCCCAAGATATGGAACTTTGCTGATGGGCAGCTGTGATTTGAAGACTCTCTAATGATTTTGCTCATAAATCAAACACCCACACTGCAGGCTAAGTATCTCCTCCTCCTTTCTTCATTTCCTCCTCCTTTCTTATCTTTCATATAGAATCAAACCTGAATCATAATTTAATGGCTCTTAAAATCTGACCTGGATTCCACCATATTGTCTCAAATACTTACCTTGCACACCTAAGCCTATCTTGGTATCTACTTCTTAAAAGATTCAAAGTAATGTAGATCTTAATCTATACCAGCCACCATGGAAAAATTCACCAGATAAGGTATATTTTTAATGTTAATTTTTTTTTTCTTTCTCATTCCCTACATATAGGGAAAAAGAAAAAAAAAATAGGTAGAATATAGAGGGGAGAATTGATAGAGTGACTACAAGAGAAAACATTTTAAATTTTGTTTATATTTCCAAAATAATGACAGTAAAATTCTCAAAGTGATGTGTATTTGTTTAATTTTAGAAAAACATTAGGGAAATTATGGGGGGAAAAAGAAATCTCAGTTTGTCAGTGAATGAAATTTTTAGGAAGTTGACCAGTTCCTGAAATTAAATAATAAAAAAGAGCGATTCTTGGATATTTGCAATGAAATAAGATACACCTTATTACTTTGATCACTCACAAATTACATAAATTTTTCCTTAGATATTTATGTGAGGAAATAGTCTTTACTATGTCCTTAGTAACTAGTCAAAATTAAACTACCATCAAAAACCAACATGACTATGAATGCAAAGTATCACACCTAAATTCTGTTTCTGTTTGGTTAAAAATATGATCACCCCCAGATTATCCAGACTCCTTTAGTGTATTTCAAGGGTAAAATCATTTTAGAACAACACAAAATAAACAAGAATATAATAGTAGACCTATATGTACCCAAGGACCATAATTTTAAACCAATGTCTTAGAATTGAGGCCATTTCTACATCCAGACTCTTCATGATATGGCTATCATTTCCTTTTCTAGACTTACATTCTATCTGAAAGCAAGAAATGTTCAAGAAAATCATAGTACATGAACTATTCCATAAGAACTGATATTATAAAATATTAAATGATACATAAATGTAATTTTTGCTGAAAAAATTGCACTAAAACCTTGTTTAATTATGCTCTCTTAACTGTATATAATATTAAAATGGTCCTAATCACTGTTGACAGGATTAAGAAATTTTTCCAATTTTATGAGTGTAAGTTTTTCATCTCCTTGGTTAAATTTCTTCTTAGGTATTTTATTCTTTAGATGTGATTTTAAATGGGATTTTTAAACTTTCGGTTTGTGATAGTTCACTATTTGTATGTTGAAAATCAATAGGTTTCTCAATTAATTTTGTATCCTGAAACTTTGCTGAACTTAGTTATTAGTTCTAATAGTTTTACAGTGGAGATTTTAGGATTTTCTATGTAAAGTATCCAGTTTTAATTTTTGCCTTCCAATTTGGATGCCTTTTATTTTTTTTCTTTCTGATTGCTGTGGCTAGGATTTCCATTACTACGTTAAATAGATCTGGTAAGAGTAAGCATGCTTGTCCTGTTCCTAATTTTAAAGGAAAGGTTATTGGCTTTATGAGTACATTGTTAGCTGTGAATCTGTCATAAATGACCCTTTATATTGAAATATGTTCCCTCTGTACCCTATTTATTGAGAGTTTTTATCATGAATGAAGGTTGAATTTTGTCAATTTTTTTGTGTCTATTGAGATGATCATCTGATTTTTATCCTTCATTTTGTTAATGTGGAATATGGATATAAATTAGCTCTTCTTTATATGCTGCATAGAATTCCTGTGTGAAGCTGTCAAGAACTGGGTTTTTGTTTGCTGAGCATTTTCTTTTTTATTTATTTCAAATTCAATTTTACTACGAGTGATTAGTCTTTTAAAATTGTTTTCCTTCTTGATTCATCTCAGCAGGTTATTTATTTTTAGAAATTATTTCTCCTAAGTTATCTGATTTGTTGACATAGCTGATCATAGTATTCCCTTATGATTTTTTTAATACCTATGTGGTATCAGTTGTTATTTCCCTTCTTTCACTTCTTCCTTTGCTTTTTGGATCTTTCCTTTCTTGATGGGACTGGGTAAGATGAATTTTACCTATTTTAAAAACTAGCTCTTGGTTTAATTGATCTATTATTTTTATTGATCTCTCTTTTATTTATTTCTTCTCTGATCTCAATTATTTCCTGTCTTCTGCTCACTTTGCACTTTGGTCTTTTTTCTACTTCTCTTAAGTAGTATGTTAGATGGTTTACTTAAGTTTTTCTTGCTTCTTGAGGAAGGCCAGTGTCCCTGTAAATTTCTCTCCTAGAACTACTTTTGCTGCATCTTAGATTTTTGGAGTATTGTATGTTGATTTTCATTTGTCTTGAGATGGTTTCTGATCTCCTCTTTGATTTCTGCATTGACCCACTGGTTTTTTAGTAGTATGTTGTTTATTTTCTACCTGCTTGTTCTTTTCCCATTTCTTTCTGTAGTTAATTTCTGGTTTCATACATTTGTCTCAAAAAATGTTTGATACAGTTTCTAATTTCTTAAATTTGTTGATGCTGGCTTTGTGGCCTAGCATGTGCTTTATCCTAGAGAATGTCCTATGAATTTGAAAAAAATGTGTACCCTGCTGATTTTGGTTTTAATATCCTACAGATATCTATTAAGCCCAAGGGGTGTGTTGTGTCATTTAAGATATTTGCTCATATTCTAAATTGTTTTCCAAGTTTTTAAAAATTTTTTTCCAAAAATATTTAAAAATTTTAATTAATTGATGAAATGTCATCATTTCCAGGAGTGTTATAGGACGGAATACCAGTGTGCTTGCTACACTCAAGATTTTTGTAACCCTGTGATTACATTTCCAAGAAAAGCATATAAGTAATTCATGTCATTTATTCAACAGGAAAAAAACATTTATACTGCGGGAATGAGAATGGTTGGAACTTTATAAGACAAGTTAATTGTGAATGTATTTTTTCATGTCACCTCACTTTTTCTTTCACTCATGAACAGTGTAAAAACATAGAAGAGTAACATCTCACAGAAAAACAAATCTTTTCTTAAACCTAAATAGCAGTATTCTTTGTTTGAACAGTAGAAAGAGGGAAAGCAGGTCAGGCCAAAGAAACTTTTATAAAACACAGTCTATATATAATCAGAGGCTGGAAACTATTTAATTATCTTAGGACAATGTATTATTTTATATTTGTCTTGGTGGTAATGCACAAATGATAGTGTGGAAGGCCAATAAAAATTCAGATACTTATTACTGGCATTTTACTATATTTCAATTAACACTACTGCAATAAGACAACAATCTTATTTCAGTTTTGTATTACTTTTATCTTTTTTTTCTCTACTTATTTTGAAGATATTTTATCTGAGAGCAAAAATACTTTAATATTTGGTCAGATAGTCTTTACTCAAGTACTTCTGGGCAATTTACACTTGGTAGATGTGGATCACTGAGCAAGGAAAAAAAATAGTTAAGGCATTAATAAAAATAATTGGATGAATTTTCTTGAAGTCTTATTCATCTGTAAATATGACAGCTCAGTTCATTTGGTGCAAACATAGCCTACAGTGGTGGCTGTATTACAAGGTCTGATTCAGATTGATAACTCAAAGAATCTTAGACAGTTCAACATTTACTTTAGAAATATCAAAAGCAATTAGGTCAAGAGTTTAGCATTTCATTAAAGCATAGTCTATTTGAACTTTTTACACACATAAGAAAAGGATCTGCAATCAATAGAAATCTATTTTATTAAGCTCTGGAAATTCCTACTGATTTCCTCTGAGAAATAATTGGAAGAAAAAATAGAAAATAAATTATAATTATAAAAACATTTTAGGATGCAGTATTTGCTATTCATTTCACCTTTATTTGGTTTACTATGAAGAACTAGAGATAAAACTGGATATAGGAATATATGTTTCTATAACATAAGATGATTATCAATACTAATGTCATTTTTTACAGCGTCCTACTCTGAAATACCTAAAAGAACTTAAATGCTATGTCTTAGAAGATTATAAGAATTGGAAACTTGCCTTCCTACCAACATCTTCAAAAGTACACCTGGGGCAGATTTTCAAGATATGATCATGTCAAAAACCTGAGAGAAACATGCAGAATGCTAGCAGATGGAGCTTCAAAGTCAAAAGAAGGCAGAAGGCAAGAAAATAGGGAATAAATCTAGGCTATAACCATATCTAGGACAAACATCCAAAGTCACAAAAACTAAAATTTTCCTAGTGGATAAAGCAAAGTTTCTGTAGCATGCATTCATCATCAGTTATGTGCATTTTCAGCTACAAGTTAGAAGTGGAATTTATGGTGGATGATTCTATTCCTATGCCCTTGTATACTCTCAAGATGATGCAGGGCACAAGAACCAAGTTATGCATGTACAGTGTAATCCTATCCCACAGGGAGATTGACCAGGCTTGAATGAAAATGAGCCAGTGTTGCTCTAATATGTCACATAAACTTAGCAGAAAAGATACAGAGCGTAGAATTAGATCCAAACCAAGCAATCATAGCACAGAGTGCCTTTATCAGGAGATAGATAGTGTTGGAGATACTGGGATGGTAAAACATTCAAGAAGGTTCTTTCTTCAGAAGACTGGAACTATCCTTTCCTGGTGGAGAAAATATTGCCCTTACCCTTGTGAGCTGGGACAAATGTGGTGTATAATTGTCTGCACTCCTGTGGAATTTCTAAAGAAAGTTTAACTGTTTGTTTTAAAAGAAAGGAAGTCTAGTAAGAAATAGATGGAATGGAAGGGAGGACACAGACAAGTTTCAGTCCCACTTACTTTGCAACATTCATTTATATTCTGGTATAAATAACAGGATAAGCAATGCAGCCCGGGCTGGATACTTCTGCTAAATATACATGCAAAACATTCACAGGCAGTGTCTAATAAAGGAAGAGGGAGATAATTGGGATTAAACAACAAAGAGCCATGTTACAGGAATTAAATGATCAGGAAAAAAATGTAGCTAGGCTTTCAAGCCTTATAGTGCACATTATTGAGAAGCTTCATTAAGCAAAATGTAGGGAAAGAAATTTATCTGGGATAGATAAGTTCCTGGCCCTTGACCAGAGTAAAAACACTGAGGAAATAGTATATTGTCAAATAGTCTGAGGAATTATGATGCCCTAGTCTGTAAATGAACATGGAAATCTTTATTATGGGTACTAGAAAAGAGTTGCTAGAACAGCTTTAAGAGAATATCAATCAAATACTACTGGGCCTACCTATGCTAGGACTGAGTAGCAAATATCTTATGTCAGAAGCCTAAGACCCCACATTAGCCTCTTTTTCCCCCCACACACAGAGGCATTTTGCACCTCACTCTGGGAATAATGTTTTTTAAAATTAAAAAAAAAAAAAAAAGGCTGTTAGGCAGATATGGAAATCTTCAGAATATAGATCAAGTTTGGAAGATTTTGGCTTTTGGAGTAAATGTGGCTCACTACATGTTTTGGGAAACAAAATTATATTGGAACATAGCCATGCTCTATTATTGCATATTGTCTATGGAGGCATTTGTGTTATAATGGCAGAGCTGAATAGTTATGACAGAGACTGCATAGATCCAAAAGTTCTAAACTATTTATTATCTATCCCTTTTTAGACAAATTTGCCAATTCATGTATAAGATGGTAGGGTCAAGCAGTAGTTTGAGCCCAAATCTCAAACTGGAAAAAGTCTCATATTCATGTGCTACTTAATCCAAAGGGCAGCGGATCTCTAATATGGGATTTTTGGTCTAGGGATAAGAAGTTGCTAAGGATACTATGGTTTTACTTTCTAATTTTTAATGACTAGGAGAGAATCTCAGCTGCTCTTGACCTACTTGGGGTAGGACAGAAGGAAGTAGATGGGGAGTATCTTACTTTGCACAGCTAAATTAAGGAGTAATACCCAATCAGCAGGTAATATCTACATCGCGGGTAATAAGAAAAATGCAGCACCTCATTTTGAATCTGCTATCACTAACTATATAACACAATAACTCCTAACTTAGTGACTTAAAAATTTCAACCATTAATTTTAATCATGGTTCTGTGAACTTGCAAGTTTAACTAGATTCAGCTACCTCATCCTGCAGCTTTCATTCATGTGTCTGCAGACAACTGAGAGTCAATGGTCTCTCTCCATCTGATGGCTAACAGGAATACATGCTCTTATTCTTCTACAAGTTAATCCAGGCTTGTTCTTATGCTTATGATCACAGGGCTCCGGGGAGAGAGCAAATCTCAAAATTAAGCACTTAAAAGTCTTTGTTTCCATCAGCTTGCTGCAGTTTTATGGATCAAAAGTCAGACAAGTGGCCAGACCAAGAATAAATGTGGGTTAGGACCACCCAAAGGTGTGGATTATTGCAACAATTTAGCACATAGTGATTTTCTAATAAGGTACTAAAATTTGTAGACTAGTGAAAGAAACTTTTTTTTTTTTTCATTTATTTTTATTAGTTGGAGGCTAATTACTTTACAATATTGTAGTGGTTTTTGCCATACATTGACATGAATCAGCCATGGAGTTATATGTATTCCCCATCCCGATCCTCCCTCCCACCTCCCTCTCCACCCGATCCCTCTGGGTCTTCCCAGTGCACCAGCCCTGAGCACTTGTCTCATGCATCCAACCTGGGCTGGTGATCTGTTTCACCATAGATAATATACATGTTTTGATGCTGCTCTGTTGAAACATCCCACCCTCACCTTCTCCCACAGAGTCCAAAAGTCTGTTCTGTACATCTGAGTCTCTTTTTCTGTTTTGCATATAGGGTTATCATTACCATCTTTCTAAATTCCATATATATGTGTTAGTATGCTGTAATGTTCTTTATCTTTCTGGCTTACTTCACTCTGTATAATGGGCTCCAGTTTCATCCATCTCATTAGAACCGATTCCAATGAATTCTTTTTAATGGCTGAGTAATATTCCATGGTGTATATGTACCACAGCTTCCTTATCCATTCATCTGCTGATGGGCATCTAGGTTGCTTCCATGTCCTAGCTATTATAAACAGTGCTGCGATGAACATTGGGGTGCATGTGTCTCTTTCAGATCTGGTTTCCTCAGTGTGTATGCCCAGGAGTGGGATTGCTGGGTCATATGGCAGTTCTATTTCCAGTTTTTTAAAGAATCTCCACACTGTTCTCCATAGTGGCTGTGTTAGTTTGCATTCCCACCAACAGCATAGGAGGGTTCCCTTTTCTCCACACCCTCTCCAGCATTTATTGCTTGTAGACTTTTGGATAGCAGCCATTCTGACTGGTGTGTAATGGTACCTCACTGTGATTTTGATTTGCATTTCTCTGATAATGAGTGATGTTGAGCATCTTTTCATGTGTTTGTTAGCCATCTGTATGTCTTCTTTGGAGAAATGTCTGTTTAGTTCTGCTGGGAAAACTGGTCAACCACTTGTAAAAGAATGAAACTAGAACACTCTCTAACACCATATACAAAAATAAACTCAAAATGTATTAAAGATCTTAATGTAAGATCAGAAACTATAAAACTCCGAGAGGAGAACATAGGCAAAACACTCTCCGACATAAATCACAGCAGGATCGTCTATGACCCACCTCCCAGAATATTGGAAATAAAAGCAAACATAAACAAATGGGACCTAATGAAACTTAAAAGCTTTTGCACAACAAAGGAAACTATGAGCAAGGTGAAAAGACAGCCCTCAGATTGGGAAAGAAAATAATAGCAAATGGAGCAATAGACAAAGGATTAATCTCAAAAATATACAAGCAACTCCTGAAGCTCAATTCCAGAAAAATAAATGACCCAATCAAAAAATGGGCCAAAGAAACTTGTTTTAATGAAAACAAGTTAGTGTTATTTATGCACTGAGGAAGATAAGGGGATGGCAGACCCATTCGAGTGCAACACAGTATCATAATTTGATTAACAGGTAGCATGTCACAGCCCAGACAGAAGCCTCTCCCTCACACTGACAAATTATGATGACAAGGAAGGAAGTGCTAAATGTCTCCATGGGGATGGGGCAGAGGGAAATGTGACAGTATTTTAACACTGGGAGGCAGAGTTTCCTCTTAAATTTCTTAATCCAAGGTTCTCAGAATTTAGCTAGTTTAGAAACTGTTGAGAAACCCTCTTGCAACAATACAAGAGATGACTCTACACATGGCCATCACTAGATGGTCAATATCAAAATCAGTTGGTTATATTATTTGCAGCCAAAGATGGAGACACTCTATACAGTCAGATAAAACAAGACTGGGAACTGACTGTGGTAGATCATGAACTTATTGCAACATTCAACTTAAATTGAAGTAGGGAAAACCACTAAGCAATTCAGGTATCACTAGATCAAATCCCTTAGATCATACAGTGGAAGTGGCAAAGATTAAAGGCATTAGATTTGGTAGATAGACTGCCTGAAGAATGATGGTCCGAGGTTGGTAACCTTGTACAGGAGGCAGTGATCAAAACAATTCTAAGAAGAAATGCAAAAAGGCAAAATGATTGTCTAAGGAGGGCTTACAAATAGTCGAGAAAAGGAGAGAAGTGAAAGGCAAAGAGAAAAGGAAAGATATGTCCATCTTAATGCAGAATTCCAAAGAACAGCAAGAAGAGAAAAGAAAGACTTTCTAAGTGATCATTGCAAAGAAATAGAGGAAAACCATAGAATGAGAAAGATTAGAGATCTGCTCAAGAAAATTAGAGATACTAAGGCAACATTTCATGCAAAGATGGACACAATGAAGAACATAAATGGTATGGACCCAACAGAAGCAGAAGATATTAAGAAAAGGTGGCAAGGATACACAGAAGAACTATACAAAAAATATCTTCATAACCCAGATAACCACGATTCACCCACCTAGAGCCAGACATCCTGGAGTGTGAAGTCAAGTGGGCCTTAGGGCACATGACTATGAACAAGGCTAGTGGAGGTGATAGAATTCAAGCTGCGCTATTTCAAATCCTAAAAGATGAAGCTGTTAAAGTTCTGCACTCAACATGCCATCAAGTTTGGAAAACTCAGCATGGGACACAGGACTGGAAAGGGTCAGTTTTCAATCCAATCTCAAAGAAGGGAAATGCCAAAGAATGCTAAAACTACCACACAATTGCAGTCATCTCACATGATAGCAAGTTAATGCTCAAAAATTCTTCAAGGTAAGCTTCAACAGCACATGAATTGAGGACTTCATGATGTACAAGATGGATTTAGAAAAAGCAAAGGAACCAGAGATCAAATTGCCAGCATCCACTGGATCATAGAAAAAGCAAGGGGATTCCAGGAAAACACCTAATTCTGTTTGAGTATATTAAAGCCTTTGACTGTGTGGATCAGAGCAAACTGTGGAAAATTCTTAAAGAGATGGGAATACCAGACCACCTTACCTGCCTCCTGAGCAGCCGATATGCAGGTCAAAAAGCAACAGTTAGATCAAGACTTGGAACATCAGGCTGGTTCAAAATTGGGAAAGGAGTCAAGGCTGTATATTGTTACCCTGCTTATTTAACTTGTATGCAAAGTACATCATGCTAAATGCTGGGTTGGATGAAGCACAAGCTGAAATCAAGATTGCTGAGAGAAATATCAATAACCTCAAATATGCAGATGATACCTTCTTAATGGCAGAAAGTGAACAGAAACTGAAGAGCCTCTTGATGAAGCTAAAAGAGGAGAGTTGAAAATAGTGGCTCCAGCCCCAATACTTTGGTCACCTGATGCAAAGAGCTGACTCATTGCAAAAGACCCTGATGCTTGGAAAGATTGAGGGTAGGAGGAGAAAAGGGGGACAGAGGATGAGATGGCTGGATGGTATCATTGACTCAATCAACATGAGTTGAAGCAAACTCTAGGAGATGGTGAAGGACAAGGAAGCTTGGCATGTGGCAGTTTCTGGGTTCACAAAGAGTAGGACATCCCTGAGCAACTGAACAAGAGCAAGGAATACACAAGTAATAAAAAAAAATCTGTAAGTATTTACCAGTCACTATTTTTACTTCTTTATTATCATTATCTAGAACCCCACCTTTAGATGTACTGATCTAGTTGTTGTGGAATGGGGTCTGAAAGCCTGTGAATGTTTTAAAACATCATGCTGCGTAATTCTAACTTATAGTCATCTAAATTAATCCTCATCATATTTTATTCAGGAGACACTATTACATTCTCTTTTAAAGACATGAAAACTGAAGTAGGATGAACTAATGAATATGCCACAGATGCACTAGTTCATTATAGAACATCTTCCATTATAGAACTGGTACATGTCAGCTTTAGGATTTGAACCTAGGAATCCTGAGTCCATATAGCCTTGGCTAATACTTTCTCCTAACTAGAAATGTTTAACTCAAAATTATTGGCTCTTCTGACAGCACTACTTTCTAAAAATAAGTGAACTGAAGTGATGGTCACTTATGTCAGATTCTTTGCAAGTCCATGGACTGTAGCCCACCAGGCTCCTCTGTCCATGGAATTCTCCAGGCAACAATACTGGTGTGGGTTGCCATTCCCTTCTCCAGGGAATCCATATGGCCCAGTGATTGAACCCAGGTCTCCTCCATTGCAGGCAGATTCTTTACCATCTGAGTTCTAAATAGTAAGGCCTAGACAGTTTGAACATTGAGTAATATATTTCTGAGTTAAGAGTTGTGTCAATTTCTTCTCTGACCAGGACAGGAACAGGCACTGGAAATTTGGAAATCTGCAGACCATAGCTTTAATCATCTTGTCTTTATGGCAGTACTGCAGAAAGCCTGCTGATAGAATAACATCCCTTAGTAGCAAACAGGCTTTGGATAACAAAGTGTTGCCTAGTAGGTAGCATAGATTCTAAACAGTTGTGTTTTTTCTCAGAAGGATGACCTTAGGAATTGTAACCCCAAGCTAGACAAAGATTTGGAAACATACAGAATTCAATTGCATATAGTCTTAACATTCATAAGATCATTAAAGGTAAAATGACAAAACAATGAATGAAGTATAAACAGATTATTTAAATACAATTAAGTGTTACAAGAAACAGAGTTGGATTTACATACCCTATTTTGATTTAAGAAGTAATGATGACTCAAATATGGGGATATGATCACATATTTCTTCCTATATTTTAGTCCATGATATGATGAATGTACCACACTCAGCACTTAGTTAGAGTCATGAGAAAAATTGTGTTTATATTCACAATTAAAAACTATAGTACAGACTGAATCTCTGAACAATAAAAATCTAAGAAAGCCCCCAAAATTTACTTGAGAAGGCCAACAGTTCTCAGGATCTTACTTTTTTTAAATGAGTCAGTATTATTAACTTCTGGGAGACTTAGAATTTAGTGCAGAAATGGATTTTAAAAAATCTATAATGTTAGTATTATTTGTGTTAAGTTTAGAAATCATGTATATTTTCTACTTAAGTATGAGTGATCTATGTTAAAATCTGACATTTTATCAAACTGATTAATCTTATAATTTCAAATTCAACAAGTGTAATTGAGAAATTAATATAGATTTTTCTAATTTTATATTCATTGTTGTAACATTCAAGAGAATTTATAGTTTCATTTACCATATTAAATTTATATGTTATTTAAGTATTCAGGAAGGTTTTATTTGTTAATTAGACAATTGGAATACTTAAAAATTGAATATACTAAATTTATGAATGTTGTTTAAACTTTTGAAGGTATTTAATTAACTAGGTTTGTAAATGGGACCAATCACTATTTAAAGACTCATTAAAGTAGGTGGTAAAATTTTACTAGATTTAGAAATATAATTTTCTTATGGAGAACTTAAAAGCTTAAGGAAGAACTAATTCTGGGATTTGCAAATTTAATAAATTGAATACTAGTTTATGAAAGCAAAGTAAACTCTAAATGATATTCTTAACATCAAAATATCACTTGAGATTATTAATAAAATGAATTTTATAGTGTTACTTAATTTTGTAGTGTTTTGGGGTAACACATGACAGGGTAGCTTTGCCTTCTGGCTAGTTTTTCTCTCTAGTTGCTAGTATATATTCCCATTCCATCAATGAAAAAAGGCTTCCATGGTAACTCAGCTGGTAAAGGATCCACCTGCAATTCAGGAGACCCTAGTTTGATTCCTGGGTCAGAAAGACCTGCTGGAGAAGGGCTAGGCTACCCACTCCAGTATTCTGGCCCAGAGAATTCCATGGGCTGTATAGTCCATAGGATTTCAAAGAGTAGGACATGACTAAGCAACTTTCACTCCCATTCCATCAATGCACAAAAAGCCCTGTGCTAAACTCAGCACCGGGCTTCAGATCCAATGCCAAGCTTTTAACTATTCTTCCTAGAGGGTCTGATGATTCTTGTACTCTCCAGAAGGTAACTGACTCCCTGCTTCAAAGTGAATTAAACCTAATGGAACCAGAACTTTTCCACCTATTCACTAGCTCATTGATTTCTAAATGCTTGAAGGCATACCCTGTCAAGCACATCCATCTTGCTAGAAGCAAGTGGTTTCCTGAGTCTGGAGGGAACCAAATCGATTTCAGTGTTTCATCATTTTTATCCCATTTGTCTCTTCTCACTAGTCCTTTATGCCTTCTGCTTTGATTCCCTTTTCCCCCATAACACATTCAGGTGTCCTTTGATTGAGGCTTTGGTATGATTGATAACTGTGATCTTAGTAGAAAAAAAAATATTTTCCAGAAATGTTAATATAAATGAAGACTTTGCCATCATATCAAGCTTTGCATAATTTCTGTGCTTGGGCTTGAGAGAAGTAATCCATCTTTAGTGTCACCAGCTTAGTCCAAGTGATCTTTCTATCTTGATCTAGAACATACTAATGGTCTACTAGTTGGATTTAACTAGTTTTCTCATTTTCATTTTTGATCAATTCAACACAAAATCAGTTCTTCATACAGATGAAGTTTACTGTTTTAGCAATTCTTTTCTGTTCATAATATTCTTACATTTAAAACAGATTAATAATCATTAAGCCTCCACCTCCTTTTTAATAGGAATTCCAAAATCATTTGAGGGCCTGCAGTATTTGGCACACATCAACACCTCTAAACTTCCTGCTTGTCACATTACCCATGGTTGTTTCTGAATATCTTCAGTGACTATGCTTCCAACCCTTCTGACTAAACTCTCAGACAAAAGGGACATTATAGATATTCCTTCTGGATGACTTGACAGATATTAGAAATATACCTGCCTCCAAGAGGCAAGCTGAATGTCATCACAGATATACTGATACCTATGGAAAAGTTAAAACTGATGAAATGAAAGAAATAAAGGGAGAGGGGAATTTTCAGAACCACTGTCATCTATTTTCATTTGTCAACAGAGAAAGATGTATCAACACTGTCCATTGACCTTAGAATTGGTGATATAACAAAAATAAGAATCCCTGGCAGCTCAGCTGGTAAAGAATCCGCCTGCAATGCATGAGACCCTGATTTGACTCTTGGGTTGGGAGGATCCCCTGGAGAAGGGAAAGGCTACCCACTCCAGTATTCAGGTATGGAGAATTCCATGAACTGTATAGTTCATGAGGTTGCAATGAGTCAGACACAACTGAGCACCTTTTAATTTCATAGAATGCTTTAATTAAAATATTAGTGTTGTATGGTTATTTTTAGTATATTGTCTTGGTTTCAAAAGAATATTTGCCTTCAAAACATTGAAATTTAAAGGTTATACTAGCTAGTAGATAATTATTTTGAGAGTATGAGTAAGACAGATATAAATATTTTTTCTTTATTCTTATTTTTTAATTTATTTTATTGAAGTATAGTTAATTTTAATGTGTTAATTTCTATTATTTAGCAAAATGGTCTAATTATGCATATAATATATTCTTCCTTATATTATTTTCCATTATAGTTTATCACAGGATATTGAATACAGTTCCCATGCTATATAGTATGACATTGTTGTTTATCCATTCTATGTGTAATCATTTGCATCTGCTAAGCCCAAACTTCAAATATATTATTAAATTATTAAAATGAAGAAAATAAAGATTATATTTCTGGTTTAAATGGTAACTGAAGTTTGTAGTCAAAATGTTCCTGCAAGCCATCATAAACCTCATTAGGAATGAGAAATTATTTAATCTTATTGAAAATGTATTTAGATTTATTTTTACCCTGCTATCAATCTCTGGATAAAATTGTATAATTTGATGAGATGAGCTATTTCATTAAAAGTTACACTGAACCAAAATCATAGGACTAGGATAAATCCCCAACTGATTTGGATTTCATGAATTAATGATATGTGATAATATAAATAGCTTGAATATGCATAATTAAAAATAAAGTGTACTTAAAAATTAATGTACATGATACAGGAGGAAAAATAATTAAAGAAATTATTTTTCTAGTTCTTGGTGATTTTCATTTGTATGAGAGTAATGTGTTATTTTACATAACTATTTAGTGTTCAATGAAATTAAAAGACACTTACTCCTTGAAAGGAAAGTTATGACCAACCTAGATAGCATATTAAAAAGCAGAGACATTACATTGCCAACAAAGGTCCATCTAGTCAAGGCTATGGTTTCTCCAGTGGTCATGTATGGATGTGAGAGTTGGACTGTGAAGAAAGCTGAGCACTGAAAAATTGATGCTTTTGAACTGTGGTGTTGGAGAGGACTCTTGTGAGTCCCTTGGACTGCAAGGAGGTCCAACCAGTCCATCTTGAAGGAGATCAGTCCTGGGTGTTCATTGATAGGACTGATGTTGAAGCTGAAACTCCAATACCTTGGCCACCTGATACGAAGAGCTAACTCATTGGAAAAGACCCTGATGCTGGGAAAGATTGAGGGCAGGAGGAGAAGGGGACGACAGAGGATGAGATGGTTGGATGGCATCATTGACTCAAAGGACATGGGTTTGGGTGAACTCTGGGAGTTGGTGATGGGAAGGGAGGCCTAGAGTGCTGCAGTTCATGGGGTCACAAAGAGTTGGACACGACTGAGCAACTGAACTGAACTGAAAGGAAGTGAAAGTGAAAGTTGCTCAATCATGTCCAACTCTCTGCGACCCCATGGACTATATAGTCCACGGAATTCTCCAGGCCAGAATACTGGAGTGGGTAGCCTTTCCCTTCTCCAGGGGATCTTCTCAACCCAGGGATCAAACCCAGGTCTTCTGCATTGCAGGTTGAGCCACAAGGGAAGCCCATGATTCTAAAGTCCCTTACTAATATGATGTAATACAGTCAACCTTCTGGATCCAAGGGTTTTGCCAGTGTGCTTTCAACTGACTGAGAATGGAAATTTCAGTCCGTGGTTTGTTGAATATGTGTATGTGAAACTCAAGAATACAGAGTGCTAACTGCATACTTATTGGGGGGTGGGGAATCCAAGTATCAATGGACCCACACAGTTTGAACCCTTATTTTTCAAGGGGTAACAATTTAGTTTCACTGTCAAGGGAAAAAAAAAAAAGGTACTTCAATGAAAGTTAATTCTTTATTTTTAAGAAGAATTTAGAAAATATATTACATTTTGAAGTTTCATTAGTAAATGGGTTCCTTGAAAATTCTCTTGTAGCTCTAAATTACCTATGCCAAATATACTAAGGTCTAATCCATAGACCCGGATACTGGGAAAGATTGAAGGTGGAAGGTGAAGGGGACAACAGAAGATGAGATGGTTGGATGGCATCACTGACTCTATGGACATGAGTTTGAGTAAACTCCGGGAGTTGGTGATGGACAGGGAGGCCTTGTGTGCTGCAGTCCATGGGGTCGCAAAGAGTTGGACACGACTGAGCTACTGAATTAAATCCATAGTATGGCATTTTCCTAGTGGTTCTATGGATATATCTTGCTGGAAAATGGAGCAGGAAATGGAATGTTGTTATAGTTAGTTAGTTTAGTTGCTCAGTTGTTATAAGTTGTTATAATCATCTTTAAAATTAAATTGTTGAGAGTTTAACTCCTAATTGCCATATATTTAGGAATAAAATGAATTCTGGGTGAGTAAAGTAAAATTTATAGAGTATTATTTTCACTATTATTAAAAACTAATGCTGAGGAATGTCCATTGTGGATGAAGATAAATTTGTGTATTAAACAGACTGCTTAGGTTTAGACTTTAAATGTAAAAAATGAGTTGATCATTTTTTAAATTTATGGGTCTATGCAAGAAAGAATCTCAAGAGGGAGTTACTGGAAATCTTAAGAAGCAAAATAAAAGAGTTCCAATTTTCCATACCTGGAATGTATGGATATTTTATAATTCATTAAAATAGAATAAAATAGCACTCACATAAGAAGAATAACCAAGAAAAAATGACATAGGAAAGGGAAGGCCTAGTTTTGGGGATTGACTGTATCTGGATTTGAATCACTATCACTTACTAAAGCAAATTATTTAACCTAAACAATTACATTTTGAAAAATAAACTAACTTCCAAGAAAACTGGAGATAACAAGGCTACATTTCATGCAAAGATGGGCACAATAAAGGACAGAGACAGTAAGAACCTAGCAGGAGCAGAAGAGGTTAAGAAGAGATGGCAAGAATACACAGAACAACTGTACAAAAAAGATCTTAATGACCTGGATAGCCATGATGGTGTGGCCATTCACCTAGAGCCAGACATTCTGGAGTGTGAAGTCAAGTGGACCTTAGGAAGTATTACTATGAACAAAGCTAGTGGAGGTGATGGAAATCCAGTTGAGCTATTTCAAATCCTAAAAGATGATGCTGTTAATGATGCTGCATTCAATGTGTCAGCAAATTTGGAAAACTCAACAAGATGGGGAAAGGTCAGTTTTCACTCCAATCCCAAAGAAGGGTGATACTAAAGGTGTTCAAACAACTGTATAATTATGCACATTTCACATGCTAGCAAGATTTTGTTCAAAATCCTTCAAGCTAGGCCTCAGCAGTACGTGAAACAAGAACTTCCAAATGTACAAACTGGGTTTAGAAAGGCAGAGGAACCAGAGATCAAATTGCCAAAATCCACTGGGTCATAGAAACTGAGAGATCATAGAATCTTTTCCAGCATCAGGGTCTTTTCCAATGAGTTGATTCTTTACATCAGGTCGCCAAAGAATTAGAGTTTCAGCTTCAGCATCAGTCATTCCAATGAAAACTCAGGACTGATTTCTTTTAGATGGAATGGCTAGATCTCCTTGCAGTTCAAGGGACTCTCCAGAGTCTTCTCCAACACCACAGTTCAAAAGCATCAATTCTTCAGTACTCATCTTTCCTTATGGTCCAACTCTCACATCCATACATAACTACTGGAAAAACCATAGCTTTGGCTAGATGGACTTTGTTGGCAAAGTAATGTCTCTGCTTTCTAATATGCTGTCTAGGTTAGTCATAATTTTTCTTCCAAGGAGCAAGTATTCCTTTTAATTTCATGGCTGCAGTGATCTTGGAGCCCCTCAAAATAAAGCCTCTTGTTGTTTCCATCATTTCCCCATCTATTTGCCATGAAGTGATGGGAATGGAAACCATGACATTTATTTTCTTAATGTTGAGTTTTAAGCCAACTTTGTCAGTCTCCTCTTGCACTTTCATCAAGAAGCTCTTTAGTTCTTCTTAACTTTCCTCGATAAGGATGGTGTCATCTGCATATCTGAGGTTATTGGTATTTCTCCTAGCAATCTTGATTCCAACTTGTGCTTCATCCAGCCCAACATTTTGCATGATATACTCTGCATAAAACCTAAATAAGCAGGGTGACAATCAAGATTACCAGGAGAAATATCAACAACCTCAGATATGCAGATGATACCACCCAGTGGCAGAAAGTGGAGAGGAACTAAAGAGTCTTTTGATGAAGGTGAAAGAAGAGAATGAAAAAACTAGCTTAAAATTCAACATCTAAAACACTAAATAGATAGGGAAACAGTAGAAACAGTGGCGACTTTATTTTGGGGAGGCTCCAAAATCACTGCAGATGGTGACTGCAGTCATGAAACTAAAAGATGCTTACTCCTTGTAAGAAAAGTTATGACCAACCTAGACAGCATGTTAAAAAGCAGAGACATTACTTTGCCAACATAGGTCTCTCTAGTCAAGGCTATGGTTTTTCCAGTAGTCATGTATGGATGTGAGAGTTGGACTGTAAAGAAAGGTGAGTGCCAAAGGATTGATGCCTTTGAACTGTGGTGTTGGAGAAGACTCGAGAGTCCCTTGGACTGCAAGGAGATCCAAGCAGTCCATCCTAAAGGAGATCAGCACTGGGTGTTCATTGGAAGGACTGATGTTGAAGCTGAAACTCCAATACTTTGGTCACCCGATGCGAAAAGCTGACTCATTTGAAAGACCCTGATGCTGTGAAAGATTGAAGGCAGGACAAAAGAGGGGGATGACAGAAGATAAGATGGCTGGATGGCAAGACTGACTCAATGGACTTGAATTTGTGTAAACCCCAAGGGTTGGTTATGGACAGGGAGTGCAGTCCACAGGGTCGCAAAGAGTCGGACATGACTGAGTGACTGAACTGAACTGAAAACACTAAGACCATGGCATCTGATCCCATAAGGATAGGTGGGGAAATAGATGGGGATAAAGTAGAAATAGATGGGAAAATGTGGAAATATGACAAATTTTATTTTCTTGGGCTCCAAAATCACTAAAAATGGTGACTACAATCATGAAATTAAAATACACTTATCCTCTGGAAGAAAAGCTGTGACAAACCTAGACAGCATACTAAAAAGCCGATACCTTACTTTGCCAACAAAGTTCCATCTAGTCAAAGCAGTTGTTTTTTTTTTTTTTCCCAGTAGTCATGTAAGGATTTGAGAGTTGGACCATAAAGAAGGCTGAGCACTGAAGAATCACTGCTTCTGAATTGTGGTGCTGGAGAAGATTCTTGAGTGTCCCTTGGACAGGAAGGAAATCAAGCCAGTCAATCCTAAAGAAAATCAACCGTGAATATTCATTGCAAGGACAGATGCGGAAGCTGAAGCTCCAATACTTTGGCCAGCTTATGTGAAGAGCTGACTCCTTAGAAGAGACCCTGATGCTGGGAAAGATTGAAGGCAAAAGGAGAAGAGGGAAGAAGAGGATGAGATGTTTGGATGACATCACTAACTCAATGGACATGAGCATAAGCAAACTCAGGGAGATAATGAAGGACAGGGAAGCCTGGCATGCTACAGTTTATGGGTTGCAAAGGGTCAGACACAACTTAGTGACTGAGCAAGAGCTTTAGTTCATGAACCAGAGATTATCTAAAGACCATTAGAATATATTAAGCAAAACTTTAAATACGAAAACATTGTTAGAGAAAGATTTTTTTTTTTCCTCGTTAAAGAGGTGGAGCAGAAAAACAACAACAACAGAAGCTCAATATTGAGTCATGTGGTACATTTTGGCCTTGTTCCTTGTCTGTTGTATCCATCAAAGAGTAATGTTTTCATTCCAACTATATTTATTAGTCATGTAGACAGCAAATTAAAAAGCAGAGACATTACTTTGTCAACAAAGGTCTGTCTAGCCAAGGCTATCATTTTTCCAGTAGTCATGTATGAATGTGAGAGTTGGACTATAAAAAAAGCCGATCGCTGAAGAATTGATGCTTTTGAACTGTGGTGTTGGAGAAGATTCTTGAGAGTCCCTTGGACTGCAAGGAGATCCAACCAGTCCATCCTAAAGATCAGTCCTGGGTTGTTCATTGGAAGGACTGATGTTGAAGCTGAAACTCCAATATTCTGACCACCTGATGTGAAGAGCTGACTCATTTGAAAAGACCCTGATGTTGGGAAAGATTGAGGGCAGGAGAAGAAGGGGATGCCAGAGGATGAGATGGTTGGATGGCATCATTAACTCAATGGACAGGGGTTTGGGTGGACTCTGGGTGTTGGTGATGGACAGGGAGGCCTGGCATGCTGTGGTTCATGGGGTTGCAAAGAGTCAGACATGACTGAGCGACTGAATTGTACTTGATTCTGTAATATCTACCCTTTGCACATATTGTAGACATGCCTTTTTTTGGACAACCCAGCTATATACCAGATTCCTTGCTTGGTTACTCCCTCCCACAGGAATTATCCTCCTCCTGGGGGATGTTTTTCAAATACAAACTAACCAATCCAGGATCCATACCTCCATCCACTTCCGCTGTTAGGATCTCACACTCTGAGCCACTGTACTGTAACTGCCCTGATCATCCCAGGGCCAGGTCCAAGCAGGGACAGTCCCTAGCAGCAGAGACTGCTGAAACTGACACTAGCCAATCCTAAACCTGTTTATTATATTTCACCTCTTCAATCCTGTGGAAACCACAGTCAACACTCTTGCCCGCAGTCCACCTACCCTCTGCCTGCCATCACCCTCTGTGTTTTCTAAAACGGCCCTGTTATCTAGATGTGCCCTCTTCTTGCAAGAACTCTGAGTAATTAACTGCTTCTTTTAGAAGCAATTGTCTGATTTTGTAGTCTCACTGTATCTCAAATATTTTATTGACACACTAGCTTTTAAAAGAATGATGTGATTTTTTTTAATCTCTTGCTCTATATCAAAGGCTATAAAGAACATGAAACCAGTCAGCTCTCATAATGCAAATATTTTCTTTAACTCTGTTTTTAATTTAGTCTAGCATTGACTTACTTGATAGAGGAAGAACTAACTAGATTACTAGTCTTAATAGTTTTTCTTAAATATATTCCTTTATTAGATTTTAATTTTTTAAGTATGTATGAGTTAGGCTACATAAGATATAGGCTACATATAAGTCAGCCCATAGGAGACAGACTTATCCTAGTAGTTAAGAGTTTATCCTTGAGGGTAATTTGGACAGAGGAAAATTAAGTATTACTGCTGCCTTGGGAGACCTGTCTGGTAACCAGTTAAGAGCATTGTTCATTTAAAATATTTCAGAAATAATTGAGACAAAATTAGAATTACCATTGTCCAGAATAGGCATTCAATATTATGATTATCACTTCTATTATTCTTGTTATGATCACTATATCAGTTTTAATTCTGACTGGTATATGGGATTATTCACCAAGCAATTACTACACAATCAAATTGGTTATTCTGTTCTATATTGGCATTGTTCCTAAATACTTTAGATTGATTGCTTTTCTAATATACCTTGTAATGTAGTGTTTACATATGAATAGAACACATATTGATTTGTTTACAAACATTACAGAAAGACCATCACTGCAGCACATGATAAAAGACAATATTAGTATTGTGGGTTTAAATGTTAAAGAGTCCATAAAGTCTGATCCTCTATACTTTCTTATATTATGTTAGAAATTATAATATCTGAAATTATTTAACAGGCTTTTCTTTGAAAATTAACCTTGAAAGTCTAAACAAGACAATTGAATAAGAGTTTCTGAAGCATAATGATCTGCCAATATTCACTGGAGAATTCTACCAAACATACAAAGAATTTACACTGATCCTTCTTAAACTCTTCCAAAAGACTGACTAGGAGGGAACACTCCCAAAGTCATTCTATGACACCACCATCAGACTGACGACAAAACCAAATAAAAACACTACCCCAAAAAAAACAAAGAAAATAACAGGTCAATGTATTTGATGAATATAGATACAAAAATCCTCAACAAAATATTTGCAAACTGAATCTAAAACATAAAAAGGATCATAAACCATGATCAAGTTTGATTCATCCCAGGATCACAAGGATGATTCAGTAGACATAAAACAATGTGATATACCACATCAAAAGAAGAAAATACACAAACCACATCATCATCTCAATTGATGCAGTAAAAGCATTTGATAAAATTCAACATCCATTTATGATAAAAATTCTTACCAAAGTGGGTATAGAGGGAACACACCTCTAGCATAATAAAAGCTATTTATGATGAAACCACAACCAAGATAATAGTCAATGATAAAAAGCTGAAAATCTTCCTGCTAAAATCTGGAACAGGATAAAGATGCCCACTCTCACCTCTTCTATTTAACATAGTATTGAAAGTCCTCGTACAGCAATCAGACAACAAAAATAAATGATAAGTATCCAAATTGGAAAGAAAGAGGTAAAAATATCATTATATGCAGATCACATATATAGAAAACCTATATATAGAAAACCTATGGACTCCACACAAAAACCATTAAACAAATTCAGCCTGGTAGCAGAATGTAGCATTAACAGAGAAATCTGTCACATTTCTTTACACTAACAATGGAATATCAAAAAGAAAAAAAAAGAAAAAAGCCAAAACCTTTTGAAATTGCACCAAAAAAATAAAATGCTTAAGAATAAACCTGATGAAGGAGATGAAAGACTTCATGGTGAGAACTATAAAACAGGAATAAAAGTACTTAAAGATTATTCAAGGTAATGGAAAGATATCCCATGTTCTTGGCATGAAAGAATTAATATGATTAAAATAGCCATATTTCCCAAAGCAGTCTACCGATTTAATATGATCTTTATCAAATTGGCCTTGACAATTTTCATAGAACTAGAAGAAATAATCCTAAAATTTATATAGAACCATAAGGCCACCTGATGTGAAGAGCTGACTCAGTTGAAAAGACCCTGATGCTGGGAAAGATTGAGGGCAGTAGGAGAAGCGGACGACAAAGAATGAGATGGTTGAATGGCATCACTGACTCAATGGACATGAGTTTGGGTAGGCTCTGGGAGTTGCTGATGGACAGGGAGGCCTGGTGTGCTGCAGTTCATGGGGTCACAAAGAGTCGTACATGACTGAGTAACTGAACTGATGAGAAATCTAGAAGTGCTAAGGCAATCCTGAGGAAAAAGAACAAATTAGGAGGCATAACCCTCTTAGACCTCAGATAATACTACACAGCTACAGTAAACAGTGTGGTACTAGCATGAAAACAGACATACGGATCAATAGAATAGAGAATCCAGATATAAACCCATATACCTATGGGCAACTGATCTTCAACAAAAAAGGAAAGAATATACAATGGGAAAAAAGACAATCTCTTTAGCAGGTAGTGCTGGGAAATTTGGGTAGCTGCATGTTAATCAATAAAATGAGAACACACCTTCACACTGTACACAAAAATAAATTCAAAGTGGCTTAAAGACAAACATAGAACATGCCACCACAGAACTCCTACAACAGATCATAGGCAAAACATCCCCTGACATAAATCATACTAATACTTTCTAAGGTAATTCTCCCATGGCAGTAGAAATAAAGGCAAATGACAAAACAACAAAACAATCAAACACACACCAAAAACCAAAAACAAAAAACCTACAAATGAGATCTAATCAAACTTAAAAGCTTTTTCATAGCAAAAGAAATCATAAACAGAATCATCAGTTCAGTTCAGTTGCTTAGTCGTGTCTGACTCCTTGCGACCCATGGACTGCAGCACACCAGGCTTTCCTGTCCATCACTAACTCCTGGAGCTTATTCAAAATCATGTCCATGGAGTCGGTGATGTAATCCAACCATCTCATCCTCTGTCACCCCATTCTCCTTCTGCCCTCAATCTTTCCCAGAATCAGGGTCTTTTCAAATGAGTCAGTTATTCACATCAGGTAGCCAAAGTATTGGAGTTTCAGCTTCAGCGTCAGTCCTTCCAATGAATATTCAGGACTGATTCCTTCTAGGATGGACTGGTTGGATCTCCTTGCAATCCAAGGGACTCTCAAGAGTCTTCTCCAACACCACAGTTCAAAAGCATCAATTCTTCATCACTCAGTCTTCTTTGTAGTCCAACTCTCACATTTATATATGACTACAGAAAAAAAAAATAGCTTTTACTCGACGGACTTTGTTGGCAAAGTAACGTCTCTGCTTTTTAATATGCTATCTAGGTTGGTCAAAGCTTTTCTTCCAAGGAGCAAATGTCTTTTAATTTCATGGCTATAGTCACCATCTGCAGTGATTTTGGAGGCATACCCCCCTCCCCCAAATAAAAATAAAACAAAATGGCATCATAGGTGGCGACAAAGTCTGTACTTAAATAGCAATATCATGAGATGGTATTAATATTTCTTGTGATTGATGGGCGGTTAAAGATGAATTCTTTGTGTGTATGAGGTACCATCATGAACCCTTCCCTATCATCACTAGTGGTCTCTCACAAGCTATCTGAATAATTTGGGAGAATGGCCACATAGAGCTCTTTCATACTTGGAAGTCCAAATGAACTACACCTCTTCTGGGTTTCATCTCCCCTCTAAGTAATCCTCTTGGTGGGAATACGGAACAATCCCAGACCAGATCTCTTTCACACACATGGCCTGCATATGATACATGTAAAATACTAATGGGTTTTATCTAAACAAGCTCTTAGAGAACATTCCACACCAAAGATTTTATTTCAAGGAAGCAATTCTGCCACATGTATACAGATTTGTTAAGCATATGTGACATCAGCCTGTTAACCCAAGATGCAGGAAGCAATGTCACACTCATTGAGTGGTATTATTGAAGACTCTTCTGTAGGCTTGAGAGGAGAAGAGGGTCAAGAACTTCCGCCATACCTATTTTTTTTTTTTTTTTTTTGCTAAGAAATGTGTATATATGATTTCAGTGAAATTTAGCCTCTTATAAAAATTAAAAGTCTAAATGCTTAAAAAGTGTGAGATAAAAAAAAACAAAACAGTGTGGTAAGACTCTTTACTTTTGTACAATTTTAGTTTGACAAATATTTCAGTCTCTTTAATAAGCTAATATTAAAATGCTATTATGCTAGTAATTACCTCTATGTTCTGATGTCTCAGTTGAAACTTTAAAATAATGATATACTATTCAGTCAGTTAAAAAAAAAGTGCTGAATTGGGTGTCTAGCACATAATAAATATTTAGAAATTAATTATATATATATAATAAACAATTATATAGTATTAATATTATATATTTAATAAATATAATAAAAGTAGCATCTATTATAATTTTGTACTAAAAATGTCTAAGGGAAACACTTTCAGGAAACAGTTCCATGTAATGGGCAATGATTTCATTTTGCAGTTCAATGTTAGTTTCAATGTTATAGTAAAATAGATTTTATTCCATTGAGATAGACATTTCACCCTTAAAGAACAACATGGTAGTTTTCCTATGAGGTTGAATTACATAGACTCCCCCAGGAAATAGAAAATGAATTAAATTCTATTTCTTAGAGTGATAAAAACAAATGTTATCTATCTTGGCTCTGTATAGCTAGCAGTTTTGTGCTTTTAAGAAAATATTGGTTTGACCCATTATTATGAGTCTATATTAATATCAATTACATACACATATGTATATATACAAACATATATCATTTCTCAATGTACATATCTATTTAAAGCTAGAAAGGTAGTCAGGCTTTAAGAGCACCTTAACTTTAAAAAATAAGATTTTTAAATTAATATTATTATGTGAAGATGGAAAATTTATTTGGTAGCTTGTTAGCAATGCATGGTTACTCTAATAAATCAATATGTGAAAGAAAGTAATTTTCCATGGCAAGGGTTTTAAGTCCATTGAAAACATGGTCTTTAAATAAAAATTGGCAATTTTCTTAAAGAACAGGAAAACATACAAGAAGGAAAAACAAAATCTTCCCAGATGGCTTTTAAAATATAAAAATGACATCTCCAAATATGGCAAATCACCTCGTAGACATGCACAGAGAAACATCAATGCTTTTGTCTATAAAATTTGAAATTGGTATATTCATAGATGGAATGATTTTTATCTGTACAAAATTAAGCAAATAAATCTCAATAAAATATAATTGTAATATGAATATGTAATATTTAGCTGAACATATTAAATCTTTAGTCTATTAGCTCATTAAAATAATATTTTTATAATTTAGTCCTTTGAAAGACCAGTGCTAGTAAGATAATGGTGTTGGAACATCTTTAATAAGATGTTAACTAAAGAGTACATAAAGCATCTTCACTACTCTCTTGTGTGGTATTTTGATATACAAACTTGCGATGTGTCTGTGCTGGTTTATATTATAGTATATAAGTCATAAACATAATTACTTATTTAAATAATACTAATAACATTTTAATGAGTGTACAGTAATCCATCATATATGATTGGTTTTATCAAAGGTATTATAATAAATACTATTGCAAGTGGTATAGATATTTATTCATTTCTCATTTTCTCCTCATAAGAATGATTCCTATAAATGGAAGAAGTACTGTGTCATAGAATAAAAATTTATGGATGCCTCATCTGTATTGCCAAATTTCTTTTTAGAAAGGATGTACCAATTTAGATGTCCAAATATAAAGTAAATATTCTTGTAGCACAGGGACATCAAACATTGTATATGAAAGGCAACATGTGTACTTCTCTGAGCACTGAATAAATGAGAACAAGAGAGAATTTCATCTGTGAATATCCTACTTTCATTGCTGTTTTTTTATTATACCAGTTTTGTTATTGATTTATTATTGTATTTTTAATGTCTAAACTTTGCTATAACCTGCTTAAAATACAGAATGCTTTTCAGATATATAATTTAAAAGGGAATTAAGCAAAATTTAACAATACATAATAAAGAAAATGGCTTCTTAAAAATGATTATGATTCAGTTCTTTGTTTTATCAATAAACTCTTAGGAGTTATTATGGAAAATTATTGCCTTCAAAATAGCAATAATAACAAAAATAAAATAGATATATGTGGTAATAAATGAGCAGAAATTATGACTCATGTTAAAAATTGGAAAAGTAATGACAATTATTTTTTAATATTTTGAGAAAATTTAAACACAAAAAAATAACAGATTTTCTTTATCTTCAACGTGTAGATTTAACAATTGCACCTTGCTAAACATCTTTATTTTTTTCTGATGATCCCTGTTAAATTGAAAGTTAGTAGATGTATAAAAACAAACAAAAACAAATAAACAAAACAGAGAAATGATAACTTTAATTGTAAGAATTATAATGAGTAGTATCCCAACTGTGATAGCCAAACAGTAACATATTTGAAAGGAATTAAACAATATACTTTACATAAGTAGTAGGCAACAATTGAAATTAAAAGACTTTATAGATAAAACATAATGTAGGAAAGGTTCACTTAGCAGAGGAAACAAAGACTAGATAAAAGATGATAGTGGAGGAAATTTACAAGGAAACATTTAAAAAGTGCATTATTTCATCAGGCCTCAATTTCTAGATTGATTTTTTAGCCAAATATAGACTCATTTGCACTTAAACTCAAAAATAAAGTTTATCACAGAAAAGTTTACTACCTTCAGGGTAAAATGAAGCCTGAACAGCAAGAATACTCTGTAATGCATGGAAATTATATATGTGGAAAATGGATTAAAATTCATTTTAAAAATGCCATCTGTCCATTTCTTTTAATTGGTGTATGTATGAAAAGCAGAACATTTTGTCTTCATACTAATAGGTGCACAATTCAAAAAATATTTCTCATGTGACAGTCTCTGACAAGAAACTGATTTTTTGAGTAAACTGGAGCATGTGTCTTTCAAATGCTGAACTGTTAAAATGTGGCTCCATTAGCTTAATATTTTGGGTAAAAATTTTTTATCAGTCTTAAAAAGGGAAAATAAAAGATTTCTGTTCAACAGTACAGCTAAAAGATTTTCTGATAAAGAAACAAATTTATTTTTATTTTATTGATTATTTTAAAGAAAGTAGCCCACATTATGATACTTTACCACTAAGGGGTTTACCATTCATCTCTAAAAAAGGAGAAACATTTTTTAATACAAACAAAATACAAATAATACAGTCTATGTTTTTTCCCCAATTATCCCTTAACTATCTTTTTAATCATTAACTTCAGTGTTGATATTTTGACTATTAGAAGGTTTGTTTAGAAATGAGTTGGACTTCACTGAAACACATTTCAGATCTAAGACTAATGGATAGAAGATACCATCATATAGTCATATTTCTGCCTATTTTGAAGAATTTTCCAGAATTACAATGACCTGCCTAGTAAAACAGTACATTTCTATGCGCTGTGCTGTACTTAGTTGCCCAGTCATGTCCAGCTGTTTCCCACTCCATGGACTGTAGCCTGCCAGCCTCTGCTATCCACTGGGATTCTCCAGGTAAGAACACTGGAGCAGACTGCCATGCCTTCCTTCTGGGGATCTTCCCAATCCAGGGATCGAACCCAGGTTTCTGCCATTGCAGGAGGATTATTTATCATCTGAGCCACAAGGGAAGCCCAAGAACACTGAAGTGGGTAGCCTATCCCTTCTCCAGAGGAATTTCCAGACCCAGGAATCAAACAGGGATCTCCTGCATTGCAGGCAGATTCTTGGCCAGCTGAGCTACAAGGAAAGCCCAGTAAGTTTGCATACATTTAAGCAAAAGCTGTCTGGCCACTTGTAAGGAAAAAAGTAGTGAATATTAGTCAACCTAGATGAGAAGTTGAGCAAAAGTGCCTTCGCTTCATGCTAAGGGTCAATGATTTTGTGGAAAGTGTCATTGCTATATTTCTTCCATTTCCCATGACTAAAGTAGCTTTAAAATATGTAAGGCAAGTGAACTGCTACATTATATTTAAAAATTAAATGTTACATAAATACAATGCCATTGTTTCACTTATTTTTCACTAAGTTAGAAACACTTCATTGTATCCTTTCTTATATGAGATATACAAAATTTTAAAAATAGTTAATTCTCTGGCCTGAAACCACCAGAACAAAATGTGTGTGTGTGTGTGGTGTGTGGGTGTGTGTGTGTGTGTGTGTGTGTGTGTGTGTGTGTGTGTGTGTGTGTGTGTGTGTGTATTTTATCTTAGTAGAGGGAGAAAAAAAGAGAGATCTACATAGATCATGATGACTGGCAAAGAAATCACCTTCATGTAGCCATTGGAGTACTAATCAATAAATATGTGAACAAACTACCAAGTAAAGATGCACATGAATAATTCAGATAAAATGTCAC
Organism: Odocoileus virginianus; assembly: GCF_023699985.2. Taxonomy (NCBI): domain Eukaryota; kingdom Metazoa; phylum Chordata; class Mammalia; order Artiodactyla; family Cervidae; genus Odocoileus; species Odocoileus virginianus. The sequence goes on from NC_069698.1 coordinate 24,054,223, forward strand.
ATTCACAGAGCTGGGAGTATTTCCTGCTCCATCAGCCAGACTAGAAAACCTAACAATTCATCAGGCATAGGGTAGAGTACACAAAAGGGGTTGTCTTCATATCAGGAAATAGTAAACCTATAAGGAGCACTGTTCTAGTCCTCCCTAAGTTTTCTTAACAGGAAGATCTCAAAGGATCAAATGCACCAAGAAACTTACACTACCCAGAAATAAAGTCAACAAATTATAAAAATATAAAAATAAAGAGTCTAACAAGGCAAAATTCATGCTCTTTGCAGTTTAATAATACTTTAGAAGGTATACCATGGAGCATAAAAGTACAAAACATAAGTAAGAGATATATCACTTAGATGAACATTCAAAATTGAAAAAGATAATAGAATTTTAAGAAAAACATGCTAAAAGTTACTGGAACTTTATGTGTTTAAACAATTGAGATACTTAAAACACACACAGGGGCCAAATTTAGTTTCTTCAGGTGAAAAGTACTCTGCATATGATAAAGAATACTCTGAAGGAGATAATTAGAGGAAATCATTGAAAAAAATGAATAAACTTGAAGACATAGAAATATTTTCCCCAATCAAAACAGAGACATGGTGGTTTAGTTGCTAAGTCATGTCTGACTCTTGTGACGCCATGAACTGTAGCCTGCCAGACTTCTCTGTCCATGGGATTCTCCAGGCAAGAATATTGGAGCGGGTTGCCATTCCCTTCTCCAGGGGATCTTCCCCACCCAGGGATCGAACCCAGGTCTCCTGCACTGCAGGCAGAGACTTAATAGACTGAGCTACATAGACGAAGCACCAGAGAGATGTGAGACCATTAAAGTGGTATGTGTAACGGGGATCCTTGAAGGAGAAGTAAAGGAGAAGAGAGGTGGAAGTAAAAAGGACAGGAAAAAAGAAAGAAAGAAAGAAATAGATCATTGTGACTTTCAGTTCAGTTCAGTTCAGTCCCTCAGTCGTGTCCGACTCTGTGACGCCATGAATTGCAGCAGGCCAGGCCTCCCTGTCCATCACCAGCTCCCAGAGTTTACTCAAACTTATGCCCATTGAGTCGGTGATGCCATCCAACCATCTCATCCTCTGCTGTCCCTTTGTCCTCCTGCCCTCAGTCCCTCCAAGCATCAGGATCTTTTCCAATAAGTCAACTCTTCACATGAGGTGACCAAAGTATTGGAGTTTCAGCTTCAGCATCAGTCCTTCCAATGAACACCCAGGACTGATCTGCTCTAGGATGGACTGATTGGATCTCCTTTCTGTCCAAGGGACTCTCAAGAGTCTTCTCCAACACCACAGTTCAAAAGCATCAATTCTTCAGCTCTCAGCCTTCTTCACAGTCCAACTCTCACATCTGTACATGACCACTGAACAAACCATTGCCTTGACTAGACAGACCTTTGTTGGCAAAGTAATGCCTCTGCTTTTTAATATGTTATCTATATTGGTCATAACTTACCTTCCAAGGAGTAAGCGTCTTCTAATTTCATGGCTTTAGTACATTCTAAATTTCAGTGTATATCATATCTAATCCCATGAATCTACTTCTCACATCCACTGTATAATCATAAAGGATTTGATTTAGGTGTACATGAATGGTCTAGTGGTTTTCCCTACTTACTTCAATTTAATTCTGAATTTGGCAATAAGAAGTCCATGATCTGAGCCATAGCCAGCTCCCAATCTTGTTTTTCCTGACTCTCCAACTTTGGCTGCAAGAATAAACTCAATCTGATTTCAATATTGACCATCTGGTGATGTCCATGTGTAGAGTCTACTCTTGTGTTGTTGGAAGAGGGTATTTGCTATGGCCAGTGTGTTCTCTTGGCAAAACTCTATTAGCCTTTGTCCTGCTTCATTCTGTACTCTAAGGCCAAATTTGCCTGTTACTCCAGGTATCTCTTGACTTTCTACTTTTGCATTCCAGTCCCCTATAATAAAAAGGACATCTTTTGTGGGTTTAAGTTATAGAAGGTCTTGTAGGTCCTCATAGAAGCATGAAACTTCAGCTTCTTCAGCATTACTGTTTGGGTAATATACTTGGATTACTGTGATAGTGAATGGTTCTCTGGGTTGACAAATAGATTAAAGGGATTAGATTTGGTAGAAAGGGTACCTGAAGAACTGTGGATGGAGCTTTGTGACACTGTCCATGAAGCAGGGATCAAAAATATCCCCAAGAAAAATAAATGCAAAAAAGCAAAATGCTTGTCTGAGGAGGCCTTACAAATAGCTGTGAAAAGAAGACAAGTGAAAGGCAGCAGAGAAAATGAAAGATATACCCATTTGAATGCAGAGTTCCAAAGAATAGCAAGGAGAGACAAGAAAGCTTTCCTCAGTGATCAGTGCAAAGAAATAGAGGAAAACAATAGAATGGGAAAGACTAGAGATCTCTTCAACAAAATTAGAGATAGCAAGGGAACAGTTCATGCAAAGAAGAGCACAATAAAGGGCAGAAATGGTATGGACCTAACAGAAGCAAAATATATTAAGAAGAGGTGGCAAGAATACATAGAAGGAGTATACAAAAAAGATCTTCACAACCCAGAAAATCAAGAAGGTGGATTACCCACCTAGAGCCAGACATCCTAGAATGTGAAGTTAAGTGGGCCTTAGGAAGCATCACTATGAACAAAGCTAGTGGAGGTGATGGAATTCCAGTTGAGCTATTTCAAATCCTGAAAGATAATGTTGTAAAAGCACCACACTCAATATATCAACACATTTCTCAAACTCAACAGTGGACACAGGAAAAGGTCAGTTTTAATTCCAATCCTGAAGAAAGACAAATGCAAAAAATGCTTGAATACCACAGAATTGCACTCATCTCACATACTAGTAAAGTAGCAGTCAAAATTCTTCAAGCAAGGCTTCAACAGTACATGAACTGTGAACTTCCAGATGTTCAAGCCAGATTTAGAAAAGGCAAAGAAACCAGAGATAAAATTGCCAACATCCATTGGATCATCGAAAAAGCTAGAGAGTTCCAGATAAAAACATCTACTTCTTCTTTATTGACTAAGCCACATCCTTTGACTGTGCAGATCACAAAATACTGTGGGAAATTCTTCAAGAAATGTAATACAATACCACCTGACCTGCCTCTTGAGAAATTTGTATGCAGGTCAGGAAGCAACAGTTAGAACTGAACATGGAACAAAGGACTGGTTCCAAATAGGGAAAGGAGTACGTTAAGGCTGTATATTGTCACCCTGCTTAAATATAACTTATATGCAGAGTTCATTGTGAAAAATGCAGGGCTGGATGAAGCACAAGCTGGGATCAAGATTGCTGGGATAAATATCAATAACTTCAGATATTTAGATGATATCACCCTAAGGGTAGAAAGTGAAGAAGAATTAAAGAGCTTCTTGTTGCAAATGAAAAGAGGAGAGTGAAAAAGTTGGCTTAAAGTTCAAAATTCAGAAAAATAAGATCACAGCATCTGGTCCCATCACTTCATGGCAAATAGATGGGGAAACAATGGAAACAGTGACAGGCTGTATTTTCTTGGGCTCCAAAGTCACTGCAGATGGTAACTGCAGCCATGAAATTAAAAAACACTTGCTCCTTGGAAGAAATTTTATGACCAAACTAGATACCTTATTTAAAAATCAAAGACATTACTTTGCCAACAAAGGCTCATCAAGTCAAGGGCCTTTTTTTCCAGTAGTCATGTATGGATAGAAGAGTTGGACTATAAAGAAAGATGAGCACCAAAAATTGATACTTTTGAACTGTGGTGTTGGAGAAGACTCTTGAGAGTCCCTTGGACTGCAAGGAAATTCAACCAGCCCATCCTAAAGACAATCAGTCCTGTATATTCATTGGAAGGAAGGATGCTGAAGCTGAAGCTCCAGTTCTTTGGCCACTGATGCGAAGAATTGACTCATTTGAAAAGACCCTGATGCTGGGAAAGACTGAAGGCAGGAGAAGAAGAGATTGACAGAGGATGAGATGGCTGGATGACATCACTGACTCAGAGAACATGAGTTTGAGTAATCTCCAGGTGTTGTCAATAGTCAGGGAGGCCTGGAGTGCTGCAGTCCATGGGGTCACAAAGAGTCGGACACAACTGAGCAACTGAACTGAACTAACTGAAATTTCAATGTATTCAAATCCTTGTCATCAAGAAAAAACTATACAACACATCTTAATCATATTGTTTAAAACAAACAAACAAAAAACAGATGTTGTTTGCCAAGGAAGAAATATAGGAAAGACATATTTCTCATTGAAAAAAGAAAAAGGCAAGAAAAAAACTAAGAAAATAAATACTGAAAGAAAACAAAGCCAATCTAGAATTCTATATGTAGCAAAAAGATCTTTCCAACTTGGATTAAGAAAAAAGATTTTATGCACACAAAGGCTAATATAAATATGTATATGTCACATATATATACACATATGCATATAAATATGAGCATAAGATGATACTATAATATATAAGAAGTCTTTTAGTCTTGAAAAATTAATAACAGAAAAGAATCTAGATTAATATAAAAGAAAGACTAGGCAATAATAAACAGTTTAAAAATCATGTTTTAAATTTCATTACTTATTATTGATAACTTGAATGCAAACAATACTGTACTCTAAGCCTATAAAATGTTTTAAATGCATGACAACAATAGCTCAAAAATTAAGTGATAGAAGTATACTAATGCAAATACACTATTGTTGTCACACAACATATAGCATGAAATAAAGCAGCATGAATGAAGACTAAGATAAGTTACTGCTATAAACTATATTTTACAAACCATAAAACAATCATTAAAATAAGCAAATAGCTAACAAACAGAATAAGGTGTTATTAATTTTACATTAACTTTGCATAAATACTACTAAATTAGGCAGAAAACAGGTTTAGAGAAAGATGCCTGATAGAAAACAAAGACAAAATTATATAACAAAGACAAAGTGATACAATAAAATCTAATCACATTAAATATAACAGTCTAAATCTCCAATTAAATGGCAGAGATTGCCAGATTTGATTCTTTCAGAAAGGAAGATACAACTATATGCTATCCAAGGAAACACAGAAATAAGTTGAAAATGAAAGAATGGTAAAAAATTTACTAATCAAAAGAAAGCTAGAATGTCTCTTAATAACATCAATTTCTGAGAAAAGGATATTATCACTAATAATGAAAGTCATTTAATAAGGATAGAGGGATCAAATTATTTATAATGTAAATAATATAATGCAAATAATCCAAAATATTTATCTACCTAAAAATATTTTCAAAATACATGAAGCAAAATTAATAAACTGACAAGGAAAATAGACAAATTCACACTACAGCTGGATATTTCATTAGCCTTCTCTTAGTTAACTAAAGAAGTAGAGTGTAGTAAGTCAATGAGATTATAGAAGATAGAGTTTTGAACAACATTATTATACTGAGCTAAATGACATTAATGGAACACTATATTCAACAATACCACAATGCAGATTCTTTTAAAAAAGCATAATACTTTTTACTATAAGGAAGTTATATTAAATTTAAAGCATTTAACTAATAAAGAATGTTCTTTGGCACAATGGTATTACACATCAATAACAGACATACTATTTCTTGAATTTGACCATATATTTGGAAACTAAGTAATGCAATTCAAAATTGCATTTGAGTCACAAGAAGAAAACAATTAAAAAAAAAACATGAAATTAAGGATACCATAATATAGGACAGGCCTTTAGAATATTATATAGGAAATATGTGTAACACAAAATAACTATGAAAAGAATAAAGGCTTCTAGTCAATAAACTCTATTCTGAAAATTTGAATAAATAGGACAAATTTAAATAAATTAGAAGAAAGAAAAGTATCAGAGTCAAAAATCAGTGACATAGAGCACAGAGGGTATTTTTTAACAAATCAAGAACTATTTTGTTGAACATATCAATAAAACTAATATATCCACAGAATATTAAAGGGGAAAATAAAAGATACACAAAACCATAAGGAATAAAGCAAGTTATATCACTGAGACACATATGGATATTAAAAGGATAGTAAATGCACATTATATATAAACTCATGCCAATAAAATGACATTAAATATACAAGTTTCTTGAAAGAAACAAATTGACAAAGCTTATTCAAGAATAATTGTCTTGAATAGTCAATTGGTACAAAACCATTTGAGTATGCAGATAAAATCACTCTCATACAGAAAATTCCAAATCTACAAATGTTTAAAGAAAATTATAAAAATGTCACAAAAACTTATCCAGAATCTAAGAGATAAGTTTCCAACTAATTTATCATTACCATGATACCAAAACCATATAGACGGTACAAGAAAATTTCAGAGAAGTGATTTTTATAAACATAAATAAATTAGCAAACTGCATCCAAGAAAGCACTAAAGTATTCATACACCATGACCAAATGGGATTTATCCCATTTATGCAAGAGTTGAAAAATCTAAGATTAATGCAATACAGCATAACAGACTAAAAATGAAAGGTCACACTAATATATCAATAGATGCAAAAGAATGATTTTAAAAAGTCGAACATCTATTTTTGATTTAAAAAAAACTAGAAATAGAGAGAAACTTTTGCAACTTTTAAGGACTAAGAAAACTCTGAATTTAACATTACAGTTAAAGGTGGAAAACTGGCATATCCATAAAAACCAAGTACAAGGTAAGGATATCACCTCTTACCACTCCTTTTCAACATCATAGATGAACTCCTCACTATTGCAATAAGGCAATAAAAGGAAATAAAATGTATAGAGCTTGGATAGGAAGACATTAAACATCATTTTTTGATGATGACATACATCTACATACAAAATTTTAAAGAACTGACAAAACACTCAATATTTTTACAATGTTCAAATCTCCCCAAATTGTGATTAGATTTAATGCAATTCTATGTAAAATCCAAGTTGGTATATCTTTTTAAAGAAATTGACAGTTATTATAAAATTAATAAAAAAAAATCAAGTGATCTAGCATAGTTTAAACAACTTTAAAAGAGGATAACAATTTTGGAGTACTAACTACCTGAATCAAAGATCTATTATAAAGCTACAGTAGTCCACAGGGTATGGTATAAAGGTAAGCAAACAGAACAGTGAAACAGAATTCAGTGTCCAGAAATTGCCCCACACATATGGGAAATTGATATCTGAGAGAGGTGCAAAGGCAATTCAGAAAAGAAATGTCAATCTTCAACAAACTGCCTGATAGTTTGGACAACCATATGAAGAGAAGAAAACTTGTATCTATACTTAACAACATAAAAACATTAACTCAAAATATTGACACACATTTTTAAAATTCTGACCCTAAAAGTATTATTCATAAATGAAGCAATTATTGAACTGGACCTCAAATTAAAGCCTTCTGCTATGTGAAAGACACTCATAAGACTACATAAAGGTAAACCACAGATCGAGAGGAAATATTTGGAAAGCTTATATCTGAAGATCTATTCACAATATTAAAAGGTACTCTGAACGTAAGAGAAAAGCACTATAATAATTTTAAAAAATGGTCAAAATGGTTTAGCAGTCATTTTACTACAGAAGATTGGCAGCCTGAAGTAGGTGGAAAGATGCTCAATACCAATAGAGAAATGAAAAAATATAATTTATAATTTGATACTGCAACACATTATAGAATGTCAAAAATTTAAGATTATACCAATTATCAGGCATAACACAGAGAAACTGGAATTCTTGTAAAGAGTGGCAGAAATGTAAGATGAAGCAACCAACTTGAAAAACTGTTTAATAGTGTCTTAAAAGTTAAATACTTACCTAAAACATGATTCAGAAACTCCACTCCTAGGTATTATTCATTGAAAATGAAGGCATATGTCCATACAAAATCTTGAACATGAATGTTCATAGCAGCACCTTCATAAAATATGAAAAAAAAAAAGATGCCTTTCATCAAGTAAATAAACAAAATGATAAACAAAATGTGGTGAACCAATAGAATGTGCTATTTCTCACAAATAAAGTCATGACCACCTTGTCTAACTCAATGAAACTATGAGCCATGCCTTGTAGGATGGAAGGGTCATTATGGAGAGTTCTGACAGAAAGTGGTCCACTGGAGGAGGGAATGGCAAACCACTTCACTATTCTTGCCTTGAGAACCCCATGGAACAGTATGAAAGGGCAAAAAGATAGAACACTGAAAGATGAACTACCCAGGTTGGTAGGTGTCCACTATGCTACTGGAGATCACTGGACAAACAACCCCAGAAAGAATGAAGAGACGGAGCCAAAGCAACACCGCCACCCAGGTGTGGATGTGACTGGTGATGGCAGTAAAGTCTGACGCTATAAGAGCAATATTGCATAGGAACCTGGAATGTTAGGTCCATGAATCAAGGCAAATTGAAAGCGGTCAAATAGGAGATGGCAAGAGTGAACATTGACATTTTCAGAATCAGCAAACTAAAATAGACTGGAATGGGTGAATTTAATTCAGATGACCAACATATCTACTGCTGTGGGTAAGAATCCCTTAGAAGAAATGGAGCAGCCATCATAGTCAACAAAAGAGTCTGAAATGCAGTATATTTGGATGCAATCTCAAAGATGACAGAATGAACTCTGTTCATTTCCAAGGCAAACCACTCAATGTCATAGTAGTGCAACTCTATGCCCTGACCAGTAATGCTGAAGAAGCTGACGTTGCACGGTTCGATGAAGAACTACAAGATCTTCTAGAACTAACATCCCAAAAGATGTCCTTTTCATTATAGGGGACTGGAATTCAAAAGTAGGAACTGAAGATATATTTGGAGGAACATCAAATTTGGTCTTGGAGTACAAAATGAAGCAGGGAAAAGGCTAATAGAGTTTTGCCAAGAGAACACACTGGCCACAGCAAACACCCTCTTCCAAGAACACAAGAGAAGACTCTACACATGGACATCACCAGATGGTCAACACCAAAATCAGATTATTATATCCTTCGCAGCCAAAATGGAAAACTCTATACAGTCAGCAAAAACAAGATCAGGAGCTGATTGTGGCTCCGATCATGGACTCCTTATTGCCAAATTCAGACTTAAATTGAAGAAAATAGGGAAAACCACTAGACCGTTCAGGCACGACCTAAATCAAACCCCTTACGATTATACAGTGGAAGTGACAAATGAATTGAAGGGATTAGATCTGATAGACAGAGTGTTTGAAGAACTATGGATGGAGGTCCATGACATTGTACAGGAGACAGGGATCAATACTATCCCCAAGGAAAAAAGGCAAAATGGCTGCCTAAGAAGGCCTTACAAATAGCTGTTTAAAAAACAGAGGGAAAAGGCAAAGAAGAAAATGAAAGATAAACTTTTGAATGCAGAGTTCCAAAACATAGCAAGGAGAGATAAGAAAGCCTTCCTCAGTGATCAGTGCAAAGAAATAGAGTAAAACAATAGAATGGGGAAAACTAGAGATCTCAACAAAATTAGAGATACCAAAGGAACATTTCATGAAATGATGGGCACAATAAAGAACAAAAATAGTAGGGACCTAACAGAAGCAGAAGATATTAAAAAGAGGTGGCAAGAATATACAGAAGAACTATACAAAAAAGATCTTCATGATCCAGATAAACACAATGGTGTGATCACTCGCCTAGAGCCAGACATCCTGGAATATAAAGTCAAGTGGGCCTTAGGAAGCATCACTACAAACAAAGCTAGTGGAAGTGATGTAATTCCAGCTGAGCTGTTTCAAATCCTAAAAGATGATGCTGTGAAAGTGCTGCCCTCACTATGCCAGCAAATTTGGAAAACTCAACAGTGGCCACATGACTGGAAAAGGTCAGTTTTCATTCTAATCCCAAAGAAAGGCAATGGCAAAGAGTACTCAAACTACTGCCCAATTTCACTCATTTCTAATGTTAGTAAAGTAATGCTCAAAATTTTCCAAGACAGGCTTCAACAGTGCATGAAACATGAACTTCCAGATGTTCAAATTGGATTTAGAAAAGGCAGAGGAACCAGAGATCAAATTGTCAATGTCTGTTAGATCATTGTAAAAGCAAGAGTTCCAGAAAAACATCTATTTTGCTTTTTTGACTATGCCAAAGCCTTTGACTATGTGCATCACAACGAACTGTGGAAAATTCTTAAAGAGATGGGAATACCAAACCACTTGATCTGCCTCCTGAGAAATCTGTATGCAGGTCGTGAACAACAGTTAAAACTACATTGAACAACAGACTGGTTCCAAATCAGAAAGGAGTATGTCAAGACTGTTTATTGACACCCTGCTTATTTAACCTGTATGCAATGCTGGACTGTCTGAAGCACAAGCTGGAAGCAAGATTGCTGGCAGAAATATCAATAACCTCAGATATGCAGATGATGTACAGTGGAAGTGACAAATAGATTCAAGGGGTTAGATCTGACAGAGTGACTGAAGAACTATGGATGGAGATTTGTGGCATTGTACATTGTATATTGACACCACACTTATTGCAGAGAGTGAAGAAGAACTAGAGAGCCTCTTAATGAAAATGAAAGAGGAGAGTGAAAAAGTTGGCTTAAAGCTCAACATTCAGAAAACTAAGATCATGGCATCTGGTCCCATCACTTCATGGCAAACAGATGGGGAAACAATGGAAACAGTGAAAGACTGTATTTTTTTTTTTTTGGACTCCAAAATCACTCCAGATGGTGACTGCAGCCTTGAAATTAAAAGACCTTGCTCCTTGGAAGGAAAGTTATGACCAACCTAGACAGCATATTAAAAAGCAGAGACATTACTTTGTCAACAAAGTTCTGTCTAGTCAAAGCTATGGTTTTTCCAGTAGTCATGTATGGATGTGAGAGTTGGACTATAAAGAAAGCTGAGCACTGAAGAATTGATGCTTTTGAACTGTGGTGTTGAAGAAGACTCTTGAGAGTCCCTTGGGCTGCAAGGAGATCAAACCAGTCCTAAAGGAAATCAGTTCCAAATATTCATTGGAGGGACTGATGCAGAAGCTCCAATACTTTGGCCACCTTTTGCAAAGAACTAACTCATTTGAAAAGACGCTGATGCTGGGAAAGATTGAAGGCAGGAGGAGAAGGGAATGACAGAGGATGAGATGGTTGGATGGCATCACTGACTCAATGGACATGAGTTTGAGTAAACTCCTCAAGTTGGTGATGGAATCGGAGGCCTCGCATGTTGTAGTCCATGGGGTCACAAAGAGTTGGACATGACTGAGTAACTGAACTGAACTGAAAGTCATGAATCATAGTACATACTGCAACTTGAAATAATTTTAAAATAATTTTGCTAATGAAAGAGAAACAAAAGGCAGTACACATTTTTTTCCCATTTACATTAACTTCTAATCTATACTTTTATTAATCCTGTCCAAAAAAAGTTAAAAAACCATATCAGTTTTGCCTACAGAGTACTGCACTATAGCCTCAGATGTTCTTAAGTGCTAGGAAGGAATAGAATCAGCTGGTGGAGAATTGCTACTATCTGAAAGTTTCTCAGAAGTCAGTTTAGAATTAGATTTTTTGCTTTGGTTTCCATCACCACCACAGAAGAAAAGAAATAGCTTTCACTTTTGAATTGTCACTGTTTCCATTACTTTAAAACCTTATCCAAACACAAAGATTTTGGCAAGTTGTAATCCAAATAAGCAATAAAACAAAACAAGTTTCAGCACTTAAGGGTACATTTAACAATGTAGAAGCCTAAACTAAGTTTATTGCATTGGAGTGATGTATCATCACCATGATTTTGTTAATTGAAACCCAGCACCAAAAAAATACATGAGGGAAATTTAGAATATATTTGACATCACTTAAATATCTTTAAGAGTCCTGGGGAAAGAGAGAGAGAGATAATAATCCAATTCAACCAGAAATTCTTTTGTTTTCAAATACATATTTTTAAAGAAGTCAGTGAAATAATACAGGAAAAACACTGAGGAAATGGTAATGGAATTACATAAAATAAAAGTAGAAGTACTTCCATAGTTGAAAGTGGGTGATGCAAACTTACTTCTTAAAACTAATATTCACATTAAATAGTTTTTTAAATAATTTAACTGGTAATTAAGAATTGGGCTTTCCTCGTGGTTCAGTGGTAGAGAACCTTCCTGCCAATATAGGAAACAGAGGTTTGATCCCCAGATTGGAAGGCCTCTTGGAGAAGGAAATGGCAACCCACTCCAATGTTGCCTGGGAAATCCCATGGACAGTGGAGCCTGGTGGGTTACAGTCCTAGGGTCACAAGAGTTGGGTGTGACTTAGCAACAAACCAACAGCACAACAACAGATTGAGAGTTAAGTGAAGGAATTAGTCATGCTTTGGGAGTGAAGTTTTAGATAAAATCAGTCAGAAGAAACAGGTCGTCATACACTCTGAAGTCAGGAAATAGATTTTGAAGCCAACCCTTTTTGAAGATACTTGCTTAAAATATGCATGCATGTCTAAAAAAAGAATAACTGAGAAAAGATATATTTTTTAGATCCAATATGAACATCCCAGCTTAAGTTTTGTGTATTAATGTACAAAAACACAAGAGGCCTGGGGATCAGGTTTAAAAAAATTAAGGTGTATATTAATTTTCTATTACTGTGTAACAACTTACCACTAAATTAGTTGCTTAAAGTAACACCCATTTAGTAACTCAGTTTCTTTGTCAGAAATCCAGGTGGGCTTGAGAGTTTTCTGCTTAGAATCTCATAAAACCAAAATCAGGGTCTCAACCAGGCTGGATTCTTATCTGGAGTATCCAGAGAACTTGCTTGAAAACTTACTCCAGTTGTTGGTAACATCCAGTTCTTTGGGGTTTACTGAGGGCTCCATTTCTTAGTTGCTTTTAACATGGTGTGCAGTTAGCTTCTAAATGCTATCAGTCCCAGTTCTTTTTCGTAGAGCCTCCTCCATCTTTAAAGCCAAACAACAGCTTAGTGAATCATTCTTGCACCTGGACTCTATTTAACCTTTCCTTCTGCCAACAGGTGTAGGTAGTTCTCTGCTTTCAAGAGCCCTTGTGATTAGCTCAAGCCTACCAGATACTCCGCTTTTTTTTAAAGGTCAACTGTGCAATGTAACATAATCGTGAATGCAATATCTCCTCATGCTGGCAGTGTTTAGGGATTAGGGTTTGGTATCTTTAGAAGACATTTTACAAATAATGTGTTCTAGGGAGGTAGGAACTGGGCTTGGAAGCTGAATTAGTATCATTCATCAATACCAACAGTCTTAACCTAGAGTACAATTTAGAATCAATCACTACTCCTGCTTCAGTTCTTTCTTAGAACAACGAAATTAGAATTTCTGAGGGTGGAGACTAGGTATCAGCACAAAGCTTTCCAATCTCCCTAATGTGATGATGCTATCAGCAGTTGCAGGTTAAGTTACTTAGGGTGATATATGTAGCAGCAAAAACAGAAACAGTTTGAACTAACACCAGATTTTCTCAATCTCATATGACTTTAACTGATGATTTCCCAGTGTCTCTTTCTAATTTCAAAGATCCTGAGTGTTCTAATTAGGTTGAATATCTGTGTGCCCATTATGGCCCACATATGAACAGTGCACATGTGCACATAGGAATCACTCTACAGATGGACAAGCAGGTCTTGCCAAATTTGGAAAATCATTTAAAAACATTCAAAACCTGCTGAAGCATAAAATCATGTTCAAAGGTGGTTTATGCAGCAGGAATATCAGGTTTCTGTGTGAGACAGTAGACTCATTAAATATATCTACAAAGCCTGTAAGCATTAGGAATATTATTTGATATTTTAGAAAGGTATATGCAAACATTTGTAAAACTGAAAGTCTTTCAACTTAAATTTTTCTATAATTATATTTACATAAAGTCAGAGATTATTATTGTAATAACTAAATGATTCCAAATTATCCCCTAAATATAGTGAAGCACATCTAATCATTCATAAATAGTGCATTTATTTCAAAATGATCAATTTCTAAGGAAACATCTGAAAGCACCACTAACAATGGCCATAACAAAAAAAAAAAATATATTGACTATTGAAATATTTACATCCTTGTTACCTTTGAATCTGAATATATGTCCCACATTACAAATATATAACTGACCTGTTCAAACTGTGAAATATTATTCTAAGCTTCTGAAAAATTAAAAGACAATTATTATGCTTAAGGACCTCAGCAATCCAATGTGGGAGGCAGAAACACTAATGAACAGTGACACTAATAGTAAGAATAATTAAGTGAGTGATATTGGTTGAAAGGTTCAAAAACATTAACTAATTGAATCCTCATACCCCTCTGTGGCCTTGATATTTTTGTTTTTCAAATCTCATTTCATAAGAAAATGAAGCCCAGAGAGTTCCAATAACATGGCTAAGATTATACAATTTTTTTAGACACTGTGGGAGTAGGACTTTAATTCAGGTTGTAAAGCTGCAGAAAGCATAGTTTTAGCCACTTTGCTCTACAGACTCCTAGAGTGGTAGGACTACCTCTAACAAAGCTACAATTTGGAGGAAAATGCATGAAGCCTACATGCAAATGTGTATTATTTATTTAGATCTTAGACATGACATTTGAATTGAAGGTAGAATTTCATCGGTTATGAAATTTAAGGAGGGAGAGGATTCAAGACATTGGAAGTATCATGAAGTCTTAATTAGTAGTTTGAAGCACTGAGATTGCATTGTTATCTTTCTTTTATAAATCTCAAAGGGGTGTTCACTATCTGCTTCCTTTATTACAACATCTTGTTGTTGTCTAGTTGCTAAGTTGTGTCTGACTCTTCTGTGACCCCATGGACTATAGCTGGCCAGGCCCCTCTGTCCATGGGATTTCCCAGGCAAGAATACTGGAGTGGATTGTCATTTCCTTCTCCAGGGGATCTTTCTGATCCAAGGATTGAACCTGGATCTCCTACATTGGCAAGCAGATTCTTTACCACTGAACTATTCTTAAAATATTTTAATTGACTTTTAACAATTCCATATAAATATTTCTTCTGCATTATCTTTCTCCACTTTATTAAAATCATTGGGTAAAATTCCATAAAATTTAATTGTCAAATTACATGAAACAGAAATCATATATATTTGCAAACCTATCATAAGCATACAAGGAAACTAAATGCCAGAATTTAAAAATATTTCAACATGTAGAGTTACTAATTATTACTTTATTTTGATGACTTCTTTTAGAATGGAAGTTTCTTGATATAATAAAGGGCATACATATACACTACAACTAACAACTACCTAGTGGTAAACTATTAAACACTTCCCATTATAATTGGAAACAAAAATTATGTTAAATTTACAACTTTAATTTAAAATTTTACTGGAGTATCTAGTCAGCGTAACGACAAAAAAATGTATAAGGATCAATGAGATATTTTCTGGCCCCACCCATTCAAAGGATTGTGTTTTGAACTGAGCTATTGTGTCCTCCAGAACAAAATTGCACCATGCTGGAAAGTAAGGTTGGGGAGACAATAAGTAAAACTGATATGAAATTTCTTACTATTTTCAGTGTGGTTTTTTCCTTGAGTAGGTATTCACTTGGCTGCTGTAGACCTTTAAGTTTTTTCCAGAGTTCTTATAAAATAACTTTAGTCTCCAGTTTAGTAGTTTTTGTTTATTTGTTTGGTTTCAGTTCAGTATTTCTGAACTTAGAGCTTCCTAATCCACCATTCCAGTTCAGTTCAGTAGCTCAGTCATGTCTGACTCTTTGCAACCCATGAATTGCGCACGCCAGGCCTCCCTGTCCATCACCAACTCCTGGAGTTTACTCAAACTCATGTTCATCGAGCCGGTGATGCCATCCAGCCATCTCATCCTCTGTTGTCCCCTTCTCCTCCTGCCCTCACTTTCTCCTAGCATCAGGGTCTTTTCTAATGAGTCAACTCTTCGCATGAGGTGGCCAAAGTATTGGAGTTTCAGCTTCAGCATCCGTCCTTCCAATGAACACCCAGGACTGATCTCCTTTAGGATGGACTGGTTGGATCGCCTTGCAGTCCAAGGGACTCTCAACAGTCTTCTCCAACACCACAGTTCAAAAGTATCACTTTTTTTTTTTTTTTTTTTGTGCTCAGCTTTCTCACAGTCCAGCTCTCACATCCATACATGACCACTGGAAAAACAATAGCCTTGGCCAGATGGACTTTTGTTGGCAAAATAATGTCTCTGCTTTTTAATATGCTATGTGTTGGTCATAACTTTCCTTCCAAGGAGTAAGCGTCTTTTAATTTCATGGCTGCAATCACCATCTGCAGTGATTTTGAAGCCCCCAAAAATAAAGCCTGACACTACTTCCGCTGTTTCCCCATCTATTTGCCATGGAGTGATGGGACCAGAAGCCATGATCTTAGTTTTCTGAATGCTGAGCTTTAAGCCAACTTTTTCCCTCTCCTCTTTCAATTTCATCAAGAGGCTTTTTAGTTCCTCTTCACTCTCTGCCATAAGGATGGTGTCATCTGCATATCTGAGGTTATTGATATTTCTCCCAGCAATCTTGATTCCAGCTTGTGCTTCATCCAGCCCAGCGTTTCTCATGATATACTCTGCATATAAGTTACATAAGCAGGGTGACAGTATACAGCCTTGACATACTCCTTTTCCTACTTGGAACCAGTCTGTTGTTCCATGTCCAGTTCTCACTGTTGGTTCTTGACCTGCATACAGGATTCTCAAGAGGTGGGTCAGGTAGTCTGGTATTCCCATTCCTTTCAGAATTTTCCACAGTTTATTGTGATCCACACAGTTGAAGAATTTGGCATAGTCAATAAAGCAGAAATAGAGGTTTTTCTGGAACTCTCTTGTTTTTTCAATGATCCAGTGGATGTTGGCAATTTGATCTCTGGTTCCTCTGCCTTTTTAAAACCAGCTTGAACAACTGGAAGTTCATGGTTCACATATTGCTGAAGCCTTGCTTGGAGAATTTTGAGCATTACTTTACTAGTGTGTGAGATGAGTGCAATTGTGTGGTAGTTTGAGCATTTTTGGGGATTGCCTTTCTTTGGGATTGGAATGAAAACTGACTTTTTCCAGTCCTGTGGTCACTGCTGAGTTTTCCAAATTTGCTGGCATATTGAGTGCAGCACTTTCACAGCATCATCTTTCAGGATTTGAAATAGCTCAACTGGAATTCCATCACCTCCACTAGCTTTGTTTGTAGTGATGCTTTCTAAGGCCCACCTGACTTCACATTCCAGATGTCTGGCTCTAGGTGAGTGATCATACTATCGTGATTATCTGGGTCATGAAGATCTTTCTTGTACAGTTCTTCTGTGTATTCTTGCCACCTCTTCTTAATATCTTCTGCTTTTGTTAGGTCCATACCATTTCTGTATTTAGCTAATATAATACTAGAAACCTAGAACTTCCTGATATGGTTTGTTTCTTAATAAATTTTGAGAATTATTTAAAAGAATTAATACTATGATATTCTATTTAATAAAAATCAGGTACTACATTATCATTACCAATTTTGTTAATCCTTCAAATCTCAGATGAAGAAAAGGTAGAGGTGCAAATAGTTAAAGCATTTTTTTTTCCTAATATTAACTTTCTCTGTTCCTAACTGACAATACTGGGGATTTTTCTTTGTGTATATTTCATAGGGTCATTTTATTAATGCCATGATTATTGAATTTTAAGTTCAGTTTCTATGATATTGCTATTGTTCAATACTTCGAAATTGCTACTGTTATTTTTATGTGAGTATACTAAAAGATCCATATTTCATAGTCAATTGGCTCCAAAGTATGGATTTTTTACTAAGCCATATTTTGGGCCAATATTTAACATATGTTGTAGCATCTAATATTACTCTCTAAGATAGTAAAGCAACATCAATGTGGTATGGTCTAGCAGCCATGTTGATGTCAAACATTGGTAAACATAGCCCTCAATTTTTAATTTCCACTTGTATAACTTTAACAAAAAATTATGATGAAAGAAGTTACAAAAGCACTTTTTTAAGTGGGGAAGAAGCTGGAAAGGAGAAGGGTGAAAATTTATTTAGAATATTATGATTTCTACAGGTATATTTTCTGAGAACTTCCTAGCAAAAGAAAGAAATATTATGATCAACATTGTCATTTTAATTTTTTCTAAGGTACATATTTTCCTGCAAGCAAGCTATAATTCTGTCAGGCAGAAAAGAAAATATGTTGAATAGTTTTATTACATTTTGCATGAATATACTCCATGTATTTTCCAGGTCTCTGTGCATTTAAAATGTCAAGAAAATTTTAAAAGATAAAACAGACAAATACAAACATATTTAATTCATACACTCTTGAAATGCAAATAAACTTTGTATAAATGAGCAAACTATACTACTTGCTACTAACTCATCTATTTTAACATATTCTGAAGTTCTAAAATTGGATATTTTCTATATTCTAGATGTGTAAATATTCAAGTCAAATAAATATACAAACACAACTCTTTTAAAATCTACTCTTATATGCAATACTACACATTTGGCATTTAAAACTAAAATGTTTCAAATCAATTAAGCTGTTGCTGTTCATTGTTGCTGTTCAGTCACCCAGTCGTGTCCGACTCTTTGTGACCCCACTGACTACAGCACACAGGGCCTCTCTCTCCATCACTGTCTCCTGAAGTTTTCTCAAGTTCATGTCCAGTGCACTGGTGATGCCATTCAGCCATCTCATCCTCTCGTGCCCTGGTCTCCTTCAGGCCTCAGTCTTTCCCAGTATCAGAGACATTTCCAGTGAGTCAGCTGTCGACATTAAATGACCAAAATACTGGAGTTTCAGCTTCAGCATCAGTACTTCCATGGAGTATTCCTTGATTTACTGAGCATGGCCCCACCTGTCAGAACAAGACCCAGTTTCACCCACAGTCAGTTTCTTCCATAAGGATAAGTCTCTTATCCTTATCTCTCAGAAAGCAGACAGAATGAAAACCACAATCACAGAAAACTAACCAAATTGATCACATGGATCACAGCTTTGTCTAATTCAATGAAACTATGAGCCACGACATGTAGGGCCACCCAAGATGGACGGTCTGTGGTGGGGAGTTATAACAAAATATGGTTCACTTGAGAAGGGAATAGTAAATCACTTCAATATTCTTGCCTTGAGAACCCCATGAACAGTATGAAAAAGCAAAAAGATATGACACTGAAAGATGAACTCCCCAAGTCAGTAGGTACCCAATATGCTAATGGAGAAGAGTGGAGAAATAACTCCAGAAAGAATGAAGAGGCAGAGCCAAAGCAAAAACAATACCCTGTTGTGGATGTGACTGGTGGTGGAAGCAAAGTCCAATGATGTGAATAATAATATTGTATAGGAGACTGGAATGAATCAAGGTAAATCAGAAGTGGTCAAATAGGAGAAGGCAAGAGTGAACGTTGACATTTTAGGAATCAGCAAACTAAAATGGACTGGAATGGGTGAATTCAATTCAGATAACCATTATATCTACTACTGGGGGCAGAATCCCTTAGAAGAAATGGATTAGCCCTCATAATCAACAAAAGAGTCTGAAATGCAGTTCTTGGGTGCAATCTCAAAAACGACAGAATGATCTCTGTTCATTTCCAAGGCAAACCATTCAATATCACAGTGATCTAAGTCTATGTGTGAACCTGTAATGCTGAAGAAGCTGAAGTTGAGTCATTCTATGAGAACATACAGGACCTTCTAGAACTAACACCGAAAAGATGCCCCTTTCATTATAGGGGATTGGAATGCAAAAGTAGGAAATCAAGAGATACCTGGAGTAACAGGCAAATTTGGCCTTGGAGTACAGAATGAAGCAGGGAAAAGGCTAACAGAGTTTTTCCAAGAGAACACACTTGTCATAGCAAACACACTCTTCCAACAACACAAGCGAAGTCTCTACACCAGATGGTCAATATCAAAATCATATTGATTATATCCTTTGCAGCAAAAATGGAGAAACTCTATACAGTCAGCAAAAACAAGACCATGAGCTAGCTGTGGCTCAGATCATGGACTCCTTATTGGCAAATGCAGAATTAAATTCAAGAAAGTAGGTAAAACCACTAGACCATTCATGTATGACCTAAATCAAATCCCTTATGATTATACAGTGGAAGTGACAAATAGATTCAAGGAATTAGTTCTGATAGACAGAATGCCTGAATAACTATGGACAGAGATTCATGACATTGTACAGGAAGCAGCAATCAAGACCATCCCCAAGAAAAAGAAATGCAGAAGGGCAAAATAGTTGTCTAAGGAGGCCTTACAAATAGCTGAGATAAAAGAGAAGCAAAAGGCAAAGGAGAAAAGGAAAGATATTCCCATTTGAATGCAGAGTTCCAAAGAATAGAAGGAGAGATAAGAAAGCCTTCTTCAGTGATCAATGCAAAGAGATAGAGGAAAACAATAAAATAGGAAAGACCAGAGATCTCTTCAAGAAAATTAGAAATATCAAGGGAACATATCATCCAAAGATGGGCACAATAAAGAACAGAAATTTTATGGACCTAACAGAAACAGAAGATATTAAGGAGAGGTGGCAAGAATACACAGAAGAAGTATACAAAAAAGACCTTCATGACCCAGATCACCACAATGATGTGATCACTCACCTAGAGCCAGACATCCTGGAGTGTGAAGTCAAGTGGGCCTATGAGCAAAGCTACTGGAGGTGATGATATTCCAGTTGAGCTATTTCAAATCTTAAAAGATGATGCTGTGAAAGGGCTGTACTCAATATGCCAGAAAATTTGGAAAACTCAACAATGACCACAGGACTGGAAAAGGTCAGTTTTCATTCCAATCCCAAAGAAAGGTAATGCCAAAGAATGTTCAAACTACTGCAAAACTGCATTCATCTTACACACTAGCAAATCAATGCTCAAATTTGTCCAAACCAGGCTTCAACAGGAACTAAGAACTTCCAGATGTTCAAGCTGGATTTAGAAATGTCAGAGGAGCCATAGATCAAATTTCTAACATCCAATGGATCATTGAAAAAGCAAGAGAGTTCCAGAAAAACACCTACTTCTGCTTTATTGACTACACCAAAGCTTTTGACTGTGTGCATTACAACATATTATGGAAAATTCTTCAAGACGTAGGAATACCAGACCATCTTACCTGATTCCTGACTATCTGTATGCAGGTCAAGAACAACAGTTCGAACTGAACATGGAACAACAGACTGGTTCCAAATCAGGAAAGGAATATATCAAGGCTGTATACTGCCACCCTGCTTATTTAGCTTAAATGCAGAGTACATCATGCAAAATGTGTGGCTCGATGAAGCACAACCTGGGATCAAGATTGCTGGGAGAAATATCAATAACCTCAGATATGCAGAAGACACCTCAGATATGGCAGAAAGTGCAAGGAACTAAAGAGCCTCTCGAGGAAAATGAAATAGGAGAGTGAAAAAGTTGCCTTAAAACTCAACATTCAGAAAATTAATGATCATGGCATCTGGTCCCTTCACTTCATGGCAAATAAATGGGGAAACAGTGACAGACTTTAATTTTGGGGGCTCCAAAATCACTAAAGATGGTGACTGTAGCAATGACATTAAAAGACGCTTGCTCCTTGGAAGAAAAGTTATGACCAACCTAGACAGCACATTAAAAAGTAGAGACATAACTTTGCTGACAAAAGTCTGTCTAGTCAAAGCTATGGTTTTTTCAGTAGTCATGTATGGATATGAGAGTTGGACTTTAAAGAAAGCTGAGTGCCAAAGAACTGATGCTTTCAGACTGTGGTGTTGGCGAAGACTCTTGAAAGTCCCTTGGACTACAAGGAGATTCAACCAGTCAATCCTAAAGGAAATCGATCCTGAATATTCTTTGGAAGAACTGATGCTGAAGCTGAAACTCCAATACTTTGGCCACATGATGTGAAGAACAGACTCCATGGAAAAGTCCCTGATGCTGGGAAAGATGGAAGGCAGGAGGAGAAGGGGACAACAGAGGATGAGATGGACATGAGTTTGAGTAAGCTCTAGGAGTTGGTGATGGACAGGGTAGCCTGGAGTGCTACAGTCTGTGTGGTCACAAAGAGTCAGACACGACTGAGCATCTGAATTGAACAGCTTCAGCATCAGTCTTTCCAATGAGTATTCAGGGTTGATTTACCTTAAGATTTACTGGTTTGATCTCCTTGCTGTCCTAGAGACTTTCAGAAGTCTCCTTCAGCACCACAATTACAAGGCATTGATTCTTTGGTGTTCTGCCTTCTTTAGAGTCCAGCTCTCACAACCATACATGACCAGTGAAAAGACCATTGTCTTGACCCTTTGGACCTTTGTTGTCAGTGTAATACCTCTGCTTTTAAACACATTGTCTAGGTTTTTCATAGCTTTCCTGCCAAAAAGCAAAAAACTTCTGATTTCATGGCTGCAGTCATCATCTGCAGTGATTTTAGAGCCCAAGAAGAGGAATTTTGTCACTACTTCTTCCTTTCCCCTCTCTATTTGCCATGAAGTAATGGCGGTAGATGTCAAGATGTTTGTTTTTTAAAATATATAGCTTTAAGCTCGCTCTTTCACTCTCCCACTTCACCCTTATCAAGAGGCTCCTTAGTTCCTCTTCACTTTCTGCCACTAGGGTGGTATCATCTGCATGTCTGCGGTTGTTGATTTTTCTCCAGTGTAAATTAATCCCTCAGTGATTCAACAGATTAAATCTGGTAGCTAGAGTGCCTGAAGAATTATGGATGGAGGTCTGTGATATCATACAGGAGGCAGTAAACAAATCCATCCCAAAGAAAAAGAAAAGTAAGAAGGCAAAGAGGTTATCTTAAGAGACCTTATAAATAGCTAAATAAAGAAGAGAAGTGAAAACCAATGGAGAAATGGAAAGGTATAGCCAACTAAACACCGATTTCCAAAGAACGGCACAGAGAGAAAAGATGGCCTTCTTTGATGAACAGTGTATAAAACTAGAAGAAAATAGTTGAAGGGGAAAGATTAGAGATCTCTTCAGGAAAATTGGTGCTATCAAGGGAAAATTTTGCCCAAAGATGGGCACAGTAAAGGACATAATCGGTAGAGACTTAGTAGATGTTAAAGAGATCAAGAAGAGATGGAAAGAATGTGGATGAACTGTATAAAAATCTAAATTAACCAGATTTCTATGATGGTGTGGTCAGCCACCCAGAGCCACAGATTCTGGAGAGGGAAATCAAGAGGGCCTTAGGAAGCAGTGCTATTAATAAAGCTAGTGGATGTGACAGAATTCCAGTAGAACTATTTAAAACCCTAAAGGATCACGTCATCATTGTGTTGCATTCATTATGTCAGCAAATCTGGAAGACCCAACGGTGTCCAATGTCAGTCTTTATCCCAATTCCAAGAAGGGTAGTACTAAAGGGTGTGCTAACCATTGGGCAGTTGCACTCATCTCTGATCCTGGTAAGGTCATGCTTAAAATCTTGCATGCTAGGCTTCAGCATTATGTGAACCAAAAACGTCCAGATGTCCAAGCTGGGTTTAGAAAAGGAGGAATTAGAGATCAAATTGAAAACATTCAATGGATCATAGAGAAGGCTAGGGAATTCCAGTGATTATACAGTGGAAGTGAGAAATAGATTTAAGGGACTGATAGACAGAGTGCCAGATGAACTATGGATGGAGGTTTGTGATATTGTATAGGAGACAGGGTCTAAGACCATCCCCAAAAAAAACAAAATGCAAAAAGGCCAAAAGGCTGTCTGAGGAAGCCTTGCAAATAGCTGTGAAAAGAAGAGAAATGAAAAGCAAAGGAGAAAAGGAAAGATATAAGCATTTGAGTGCAGAATTCCAAACAATAGAAAGGAGAGATAAGAAAGCCTTCCTCAGTGATCAATGCAAAGAAATAGAGGAAAACAATAGAATGGGAAAGACTAGAAATCTCTTCAAGAAAATTAGAGATACCAAGGGAACATTTCATGCAAAGATGGGCTCAATAAAGGACAGAAATGGTATGGACTTAACATAGGCAGAAGATATTAAGAAGAGGTGGCAAGAATACACAGAAGAACTGTACAAAAAATATCTTCATGACCCAGATAATCATGATGGTGCGATGACTCACCTAGAGCCAGACATCCTGGAATGTGAAGTCAAGTGGGCCTTAGGAAGCGTCACTATGAACAAAGCTAGTGGAGGTGATGGAATGCCAGTTGAGCTATTTCAAATCGTGAAAGATGATGCTGTGAAACTGTTGCACTCAATATGTCAGCAAATATGGAAAATTCAGAAGTTGCCACAGGAGTGGAAAAGGTCAGTTTTCATTCCAATCCCTAAGAAAGGCAATCCCAAAGAATGCTCAAACTACCTCACAATTTCACTCATCTCACATGCTAGTAAAGTAATGCTCAACATTCTCCAAGCCTGACTTCAGCAATACATGAACTGTGAACTTCCAGATGTTCAAGCTGGTTTTAAAAAGGCAGAGGAACCAAAGATCAAATTGCCAACATTTGCTGGATCATCAAAAAAGCAAGAGAGTTCCAGAAAAAACATCTCTCTCTGCTTTGTTGACTATGCCAAAGTCTTTGACTGTGTAGATCACAATAAACTCTGGAAAATTCTGAAACAGATGGATATACCAGACCACCTGACCTGCCTCCTGAGAAACCTGTATACAGGTCAAGGAGCACCAGTTAGAACTGGACATGGAACAACAGACTGTTTCCAAATAGGAAAAGGTGTACGTCAAGGCCATATATTGTCACCCTGCTAATTTAACTTATATGCAGAGTACATCATGAGAAACACTGGGCTGGAAGAAGCACAAGCTGGAATCAAGATTGCTGGGAGAAATATCAATAACCTCAGATATGCAGATGACACCACCCTTATGGCAGAAAGTGAAGAAGAACTAAAAAGCCTTTTGATGAAATTGAAAGAGGAGCATGAAAAAGTTGGCTTAAATCTCAACATTCAGAAAGCTAAGATCATGGGGAAACAGTGGAAACTGTGGGTGACTTTATTTTGTGGGGCTCCAAAATCACTGCAGATGGTGATTGCAGTCATGAAATTAAAAGACACTTACACCTTGGACTTACACTTATCAACAACCTAGACAGCATATTAAAAAGCAGAGACATTACATTGTTAACAAAGGTCTGATTAGTCAAGACTATGGTTTCTCCAGTTGTCATGTATGGATACGACAGTTTGACTATAAAAAAGCTGAGCACCGAAGAATTGATACTTTTGAACTATGGTGTTGGAGAAGACTCTTGAGAGTCCCTTGGACTGCAAGGAGATCCAACCAGTCCATCCTAAAGGAGATCAGTCCTGGGTGTTCATGGGTAGGACTGATGTTGAAGCTGAAACTCCAATACTCTGGCCACCTGATGTGAAGAGCTGACTCAGTTGAAAAGACCCTGATGCTGGGAAAGATTGAGGGCAGGAGGAAAAGGGGATGACAGAATATGAGATGATTGGATGGCATCACCAACTCAATGGACTTGGGTTTGGGTGAACTCCGGGTGTTGGTGATGGACAGGGAGGCCTGATGTGCTGTGGTTCATGGGGTCGCAAGGAGCCATACATGACTGAGCAACTGAACTGAACTGAGGGAATTCCAGAAATACATCTACCTCTGTAACATTGACTACATCAAAGCCTTCGACTGTGTGCATCATAACAAATTGTAAGGCTCTTGAAGCGGTGGGAATACCAGACCATCTTACCTGTCTCCTGAGAAACCTGCATTGTGTCCAGAAACAAAAATCAGAACACTGTATGGAAGAATTGATCGGTTCAAGATTGAGAAAGCAATTGTCTGGGCTGTCCTCTGTTACCCTGTTTGTTTAATCTATACGCTGAGCACACCATAAGCAGTGCCGGGCTGGATGAGTTACAAGCAATTAACACATATAATACCTCTATTTCTATCTGAAACTTTTATGAAATAAATAATTGCTTAAAATTGTTCAGATAAACAGAGAACACCATTTTTATGGTGGCTGAACTTTATGAATGCTATTAAAATCAATTCAAGTTCTAAATGGAGTTAATTATGACACTGAGTCATAATGGTGTTTCTTTTTGTAAGATGGCAGAGAAGTGTTGTTAATAATAGAGAAGTGAAGAACTTGACAGTAGTTGTTAAGAGTTAAAAGTACCCTTTAAAACTACAGTCCAATTTTCTCTTGGCTCAGAAATTTTAAGTGACTCTCCTCAACTTCTCAAGGTGTCATTGAATACTGGATTAGAGTCCAGCACTTTTCTTTCTCACAAAAATATTTTATCTTTAAATGATGTGCTTCTTTTCCTTCTTTCAAATATTTTTACGAAATTATTGGGTAATGAATATACTTGATATGTAGGTAAACAGTGAAAGATGAACCGCTCATCAGCTTTACTGTTTGAATTTTCCTTCTCAAAACCAGCCAAAGAAGAATCGGTCCCCATATGTCTATTTGGTCTATATATGTCAAGGAGACAAAATATCCCTAAGTGACAATGATCAATTCAAGATTTTCATTTTATCATCCTACTTGCTTTGCAGCAGTATTTGAAATAATTGATCAGTCCTACTTTCCACTAAGTTTCCTTTTACTTCACTGTTAATTCTTTATGTTTCTAATTTCCTGAATCATCCTCCTTGTCTCAAAACCTAAATGCTAGAAAACTTCACAGTGTATCTTTTGAGCACTTTTATTTTTCATCTATGGCCTACTGAAATATTCAAGTCTTATGAATTTAATTAGCATGTATTCACTAATTTCCAAATCTTTTTATCAACCCTCAGTTACCAATTTTAGGTGTTTTTGTGTAATTACCCATAATACACAGCTTACATTAATAATACAGATGGATCTACTCTTAAAATACAGCTTGAACTTAACCACATGTCACCATGCATAGGTATAATCCTTGCCCTCATTTCCTTTGATCTAAAGTCCATATCTTTTTTCTATTCAGTACCCTTGTAACTAATCTCCTACTTGCACTAATAACTCCATGTTGTCTATTCTCCATTAATCAGCAAAGCATATTGTAATGTTTTCCTGCTTAACGTGTTCTGTGGGTTCCTACACTAGAAACCCACTAGAGAGTTAGAACAAAATTAAAAGTACTATCAGGCTCTAGATAATATGGTCTCACAGTTTCATATTACTACTGTAACAAACGAGTTTGAGCAAACTACATGAAATAGTAAAAGATAGGAAAGCCTGGTGTGCTGTAGTTTATGGGGTCACAAACAGCTGGACACAACTGAGCAACTAAACAACAACTGTAACAAAGTACCATAGATTTATTGGCTTCAAACAATACAAATTTGTTATTTTGTAGTCCTGGAGATTAGAAGTCCAAATTGGGTCACTGGGCTAAAATCAAGTGGTCTGGAGTGTTGTGTTACTTCTGGACACTATAGGGAAGGATTTATATATATATATTACTTTATCTCAAGAAAAACCCTTGGGAGTCCCTTGGACAGCAAGGAGATCAAACCAGTTAATCCTAAAGGAAAACAACTCTGAATATTCCTTGGAAGGACTGATGCTGAAGCTGAAGCTCCAATACTGAAGGGCTGACTCATTGGAAAGGACCCTGATGCTGGGAAAGATTGAAGGCAGGAGGAGAAGGGGGAGGGCAGAGGATTAGATGATTAGTTAGCATCACCAACTCAATGGGCATGAATTTGAGCGAACTCTGGAAGGTAGTGGAGCTGGCATACTACCATCCATGGGGTTGCAAAGAGTTTGGACATAACCTAAGAGCTGAACAACAACTTTCTTGATACTTCCCACATTTCTTGACTTATAGCCACTTTTCATCTTTAAAACTGACAATGGCTAGTTGAGTATTTCTTATTTGTATCACTGACAGTGATGCCTCTGCCTCACTCTTTTAATAAGGATCTTTGTGATTACAGTTGGCCAACAAAGATAATCCAGCAGAATTATCTCATCACAAAGTTAGCTGACAATAACCACAATTTTGTTTGTAATCTTAATTCTCTTTTGCCATGTAGTGTAACACATTCAAAGATTCTAGTAATTAGGATGTGAACAATTTTGTTGGGCCATTATTCTGATTAGTCCATCGTCCTTGGCTACATCCATACTCCTATTTCAAAATACTCCTCCTGCTTTATTCCACACATTAATGCTAATGACCATAATTTTCTTCTAACATATCAAGTTTGCTCCCTTATCAGGGAATGTAAATGTCTGCTTCTTTCTACTTGGAACAGTCTTCCCACATGCTTTCAAATATTTTTTCTTCTTTCACTCGGATTCTATCCAAATTCACATCTCAAGAAGTTTTCCTTTATCATTCTACTTATAATTTGCTTTGATCTCTTCAGTCTTTTTCCAGTTAGCCATCTTTATTATTTATGTGTAGCTTGTGGGGCTTCTCAGGTGGTGCTAGTGGTAAAGAACCCACCTGCCAATGCAGGAGACATAAGAGATGCAGATTTATTTCCTGGGCCAGGAAGATCCCCTGGAGGAGGAAATGGAAACACACTCCAGTATTCCTCCCTGGAGAATCCAAAGGACAGAGGAGCCTGGTGAGTTACAGTCCGTAGGGTCACAAAGAGTTAGACGCGACTGAAGCCACTTAGCACTCACACACGCACATATCTACAAGTATCTATCGATCATTATGCTGTATGTTTATATAATAGTGTATCTATGTGTGTGTATATATATATTTTTCTGAATTCCCAAATTGGAATATAAACTAACTGAAATTGAAAAATAGTTTCATATTACTTATCAACATCTTGTCAGTAATTGAGATAGTGCTTGGGATCTGATAGGTGCTCCATAAACATTTATTGAATAAAGAAAATATCTTTAAAAATCCTTTATAATTACAGGCTTTGTTGTTATTTATTTGCTAAGACGTGTCTGATTCTTTGTGACCCATGGACTGTAGCCCAACAGGTTCCTCTGTCCATGGGATTTCCGAGACAAGAATACTGGAGTGGGTTGTCATGTCCTTCTCCAGGGGAACTTCCCAAACTAGGGATCCAGCTCTCATCTTCTACATTGGCAGGCAGAATTTTGTTTTACTATATAGCTACCAGGGAAGCCAATTATAGACTACTGAGAGGGTAACAGGCAGGACGGCCAGGGGTCTTCAAATGGAGGAAATAGGCTGAAAGTGCCAGACATTTTTATCTCTCTTAAGCGGCAGGAGGAACCAAGCTAGGGATATTTTCTTTGTTGTTTTGTTCTCTCTACAAATTTAAAAGGAGATTTCTCTTGAAATGCTGTGCTGCCATGACACCTGGTTTCACCTGAAGCTAACTATTCTCAAACCTTGAGTTAACCAATACATTTTTTCTTATGGAAATGTTTGTCTTAAGCTATGTTAATGTACGCCAGACTCTGTCTTCAAGTTCCACTAAATGGCTCAGAACCTACTTGACAAACCAGTATGTTATACTCAGATATTGTTCCCCTAATGTATGTAAACAAAACTATTTGTATGGTAATCTGCCCTTCTACAAGATTCAAGTCAATCGTTTTATGGCCTGGGATGAATCATCTGGTGCCAGGATTATCACAAAATGCAATTTATGAATGAGGGGCCTGGTGCTATTCTGAGTTTTAAGACATTCCTTTCTTTTCATTAACAGACTGCTATTGACTATGTAACATCCAGACGAAGACTAGCAGGGGGGGTACTCTTTCTGCCCCCTTGTGATGCCTATGTCAGAAGCTTTCCCTATCTCCTTTATACTTTAATAAAACTTTATTACACAAAAGCTCTGAGCGATCCAGCCTCGTCTCTGGCCCCAGATTGAATCCATCTCCTCCGGAGACCAAGAATCCTGGCGTCTTATTGTTCAGCAGCAATCTCTCACTACCATCTGTTAATCTACACTATCCATTTTATATCCTTCAAGAAAAACTCCCCCCCCCCCCCAGAGGAAATATTACAAGTTATTGAAGTACTAGAATTGGGAGACTAATATTTTGAAGTGCTGCTCAAATTTACATCAATTCATGTCTGGGATATAACTCTTACTTTTTACTTTTAGCATCAGAAAATTTTAAATATAACACTTTATAATTAGATCATTGCTAATGTTAAATTTTATTCAATGGCTTCCTTAATAGTTCAGTTGGTCAAGAATCTGCCTACAATGCAGGAAACCCCGGTTCAATTCCTGGGTCAGAAAGATACCCTGGAAAAGGGATAGGCTACCCATTCTAGTATTCTTGGGCTACCTGTGTGGCTCAGCTGGTAAAGAATCTGTCTGCAATGCGGGAAACTTGGGTTCAATCACTGGGTTGGCAAGATACCCTGGATAAGAGAAAGGCTACCCACTCCAGTATTCTAGCCTGGAGAATTCCATGGACTGTACAGACCATGGGGTCCAAAGAGTTGGATATAACACAACACTTTATAATTTGATCATTTTTAATGTTGACTTTTATTCAATATGGCAAATTCAAGTTTGTGTGAAAGACTCTTAGTTTGTCTCTTTTAATTTTGTCTCTCAAAAGATATAGCAATTAATATACAATCATTTTAGGGGGACAAATAAAGTTTAAACCAGAAAAGAAAATATTACAAAATCAAAAAGATAAAACAGAAATCATAGTATCATAGTTGATATTTGTGAATAATACTTAAATGCAAAGAAACCACAGGTAAATCATAATTGTACAAATACCCAAACAATTAAAAATTGGGATGTATAGGGACAAGAAACAAGTACTTTACTTTTGCTGTGAAGTCTGGATAAGTGTTATCACATAAAGGCAGTATTTAAAATTAGCACATCACCAAAATTAAATTCAGAACTCCTTGCTGATCATTCAGGATTAGAAGTAAAGAGACAGAAATCAGAACCTTAAGTATGCATCATTCTTGGAAATCAATTATAAATTTATATTACCTAAAGTGTGAAAAAACATCAGATACATTTTCATGACACTATGTTATGACCTTGTATAATAATCTCTAATAAGTTAAAATGTGAGCCCAGGGCACTGGGATAAGTAAAAATTATATCATTATAAGGTTGAATTCAAAGTTAAAAAATAATAAAATAAAAATAACCATTACAGCAGAGAGTCAGGTTATTCAAAAAACAAACAAAATGTATTTCATCAAAAGTGAGCAATAATGGAAATTTTAAAGAGTCATTGAAATCAGTATTTTCAAAATGTTCACAGATATAGTATCACTCATAACTGAAAAATTGATTATGAAAAACAATCTATAATTTTTGATGTATATCTGAATAAGACCAAGATTATGGAAGTTAAAATATATATTCACTTAAAGGAGACTTCTGAGAAGATGGCAAAGTAGGAAGCCTGAGGAAATGGTTTCCCTATTGGACAATTGCAATGGCAAAATCTCTCTGATGTAATTATTTTGGAGCTCAAAAGTCTAGTGAAGGTTTTAAACTTCCAAAGAAAAGATGTGGATGGTAAACTGCACTTAATTTTGGTCAGTTTTAGCTCTTAGCATAGTAGGAATTTTCTATGTCCCACCCCCATACCTGTGACAGGCATCCATTCACTGGTCACTGGAGAGGTCAGTGCAGGAGCTAAGATAGGTGAAAAAAGGACCTTATCCTCCAAATATCTAGTCAGTGCTCTGATAACTGATTCCTGATTCTGATCACAGAAATACCAACAAAAGACTCAGTAGCTGTTGTTCTGCTTCCCCACATTGTGGCAGGTTCATCCTTCTTTTGCTAAAGTGATTCCCAGGGGACCGAAATGGTCAGTGCTCTTTCTTGCCCTTCATTTTTCTCTTTTCTTCTTTCAGAAAGCCAGAGATTCCAAAACAACTTCCTATACCAGGAAAATAAAAATTGACCATACATGCTCAGGATAAGGTGAAGACTCAGCAAAGACCAGAAAAGACCTTAAATTTACACCTCAGGTTGATTCTTAAACTAGAAACAGCCTATAACAAAAAAGAAAAAGAAAAAACTGGGCAAGGAGGAGAATCTGATTACCAGAGCTAACAGATTTAAATGTCCAGTTTTGTACAACATCAACAAAAATCACAAGGAATTCAAAGAAATGAGAAGGCAAAAATCAACAGAAACTTCCCAGGGAAAAGACCTGATAACATATATACTAGATAAGAAATTTAAAATGACTGACTTAGAGATGTTGAAAGAACTAAGGGAAGAGGAAGAGAAAGTCAAGAAAACAATGTTCTAACAAAATTAAAATATTAATAAAGAAATAGAAACCCTAAAAATAGAAAACAAAAAGAAATTCTGGAGCTAAAATTATCATAATTTAAATTTTAAAAATTACTAGAAGAATTCAAAGACTGAGCTGAGCAGGAAGAAGAAATGATTCACAGGCTTGAAGATAGGACAAAGGAAGTTGTGAGTCTGAGGAACAACAACAATAAAATCTAATTCAAATATAAGCAAAAGAGGTGAATTGACATGTCTCCAAAAAGAAATAGAAATGGAAGTAAGCATGTGAAAAGATGCTTAACATCTCTAATTATTAGGAAAATGAAAATTAAAACTACAGAGACATAGCAGTTCACTCCTATTAGAAAGACCACTATCAAAAAAAAAAAAGAAGAAAACTATGAGAATTTGGAACCCTTGTACATTGTTGGTGGAAATGCAAAATGGTGTATATATATATATATATTTTTTTTTTTTTTTAAATTAACGTGGAACTAACAAATGATCCAGCCATTCCACTTCTTGTTATATATCCAAAAGAATTTAAAGCAAGTTATCAAAGAGATATTTGTGTACCCACATTCACAGTATTCACAATAGCTCCAATGTGGCAGTAACCCCGTGTTCACTGATGGATGAAAGGGTAAGCAAAAGGTAGTATATAGATACAATAGAATGTTAGTTAGCCCTAACAAGAAAGGAAATTCTGACATATGCAATTACATGGATGAACCCCGAGAATGTGCTAAGTGAAATGATAGTCACAAAAAGATAGATACTGTGCAAGTCTACCTATATGAAGTGTTTAGAATGGTCAAAAATCATAAAGACAGAAAGTAGAATGGTGGTTGCTAGAGAGCAAAGGAGAGTGTTAACTCTTTAAGTTTAAAGATATCTTTAAGTTTCAGGTTCATAATATTAGTATTTTACAATATGTAAAGAATTTATGGAGATGAATGTGGTAACAGTTACATAATGTTTTGAACGTATTTAATCCTACTGAAGTATATGCTTAAAAATAAGATTTTAAATGCTATGTTTCTTTATCTTACTATAGGTGAACATATAAGTAGATATATGTATGTATATATCTGTATATTCATTGATACTAAAAAGACACTGGATAAGTTAAAACACATACAAGTGACTGTATACTTATACTTCCCTTGCTAATCAAAGTTTCCCTACCTGTCATTCATAGGTAATAAGACATTCTTTACCTGGATTAATGGCTCTCACTGGCCTTGTCTCCAGAAGTTGCATACAAATAGAAAGCCAAACCTCAAGCCCCACTGTCATTATCCCTTAGAGTTAAATTCTAGAATGCTTCAGGAGGCCAATAAAGCCTGAGGAGATACAGATTAAAAAAAAAAAAAATGCAAGACATGACTAATTTATAGGAGCTCATATATGAAGAATATTTGTGGATATGTAGTCAAGCAATGGTGGACCACAAGGTGAAAAAAAAAATGTTTTGGCTGAATATATTGATTTAATTCAGTAATTCTCATTCAGACATGATTTTGCCCTCAAGGAGACTTTCAGTAAATTCTGGAAGCATTTTTGTTTGTCAAAACTAGGGGAGTTTATAGTTGTCATCCAGTGGGCAGAAGCCAGGCATACAGCTAAATATCTATAATGAACAAGGCTGATGCCCTACCATAAAGAATTTTCAAGCCCCAAGTGTCAAATGTGCCCAGATTAAGGAAATGTGACATAGATGTGTTTGCTACACAATTTAGATTTAATATGTTAACCTAAGCAGCTAGTCCTAATTGTTTACTTGGTTGGTTCAATGTGAGGAAATAAAACAAGATTGAGTTATCATAAAGTCCTTAGAATGATGTGATAAATATCAATAAAAACTATTGAAATAGGTTATAATATAATAACAATTATATAACTTATTCCATAACTATTCCACTACCATACTGTTCAACTTAAAGACTGAGAAGATTATTTTATCATCAAGACATTGAGAAATTAAGCACTGTTAATGGCAATTTCTTACAGGCTAAGGATATTGGTAGATATGGTAGTAAAAATGGAAGATATTTCAAGGGAAATGATTTGACCTAAGAGTGTCAGGGACATACTAGAACACTTATCTGACAGAGTTAAGATATTGGACAGAAAGGTCAAAATAAGGATCAAAGAGTCTACCCTATCAGGACAAAACCTGGTATATGGAAATTAACCAGGGTGCCCCTAGGACCAAAATATGGATATCTTGTTTAAGTTCCTATTTTAATTTCTACAACCAAAAGAAAATGCTACATTTTGATGATTAAAATGGTCAGGCTTGAGTTACCAAAGCTTTTGGAATGATTTTAAGTAAATTCTAGATCGGACTCATTTCAGAGCCTCAGGGTCTTTCAAATGAAAGGGGAAAGAAATATTGAAAAAGAAACCTGAAATGATATGACTGGTATGTATAATGCATTTCCAACCTATTTCACGTCTGCAAAGAGACCTGCAGCAATTTAGCAGTTTGCATGATAAAACAAAAGGGGAAAAATTTTGAAATAAAAGTATTGCCATGTGGAGCAGATTCATAATATTCCTGAGAATATCATGACTTGTATAAGGATGTCAGTCATCCAACTTCCCCTACAGCCTCGGGCTTGCTGAGGTCTTGAGACAAATAAAATGAAGTTAGTCTAATAGTACAGTGGAGACTATTCAGAAACTTATCAAAAGAGACTTCACCTCACCAAGAGGGATCACATCCACTATTGAAGGCACAATACCTCATCTTCAAGTCTCTCCAGTGGATCATAACTCAGGATTTGTTGACAGATGAAATTGGCATGGTAACCCACTCCAGTATTCTTTCCTGGAGATTCCCATGGACAGAGGAGTCCATCGGGCTACGGTCCACAGGATTGCTAAAAGTCAGACACAACTGAAGCAATTTAGCATGCATGCATGAACAAGTTTGACCCATTTTTCAAATCACACATGGGATTTATTTATTCAGTCAATATTCATTTAAATAAAGTATTGAATTCATTCCATAAAGTAGGGACTTTCCTGGAAGCTCAGATGGTAAAAGAGTCTGCCTACAATGCCAGAGACCTGGGTTTGATCCCTGGGTTGGGAAGATCCCCTGGAGAAGGAAATGGCAACCCATTCCAGTACTCTTGCCTGGAAAATCCCATGGATGGAGGAACCTGGTAGGTAGTCTATGTCCCCTGCCCAGTCCATGGGGGCACAAAGAGTCAGACACGACTGAGCAACTTCACTAAATATTCATTTAACCCCCAGTTATGTATAAAAAATAGCTCTGGCTTGAGGTGGCTCAGATGATAAAGAATCTGCCTGTGATGTAGGAGACCCAGGTTGGATTCCAGGGTCAGGAAAATCATCTGGAGAAGGGAAGGACAACCCACTCCAGTATTCTTGCCTGGAGAATTCCATGGACAGAAGACTGGTGGGCTACAGTCCATGGGGTCACAAAGAGTCAGACACTGGCTGAGTGACTTTCAAAGCAACAGAGAAAATCAATAAAAATAATCAAAAGTCTTTTCTTTGTAGAAAGACTTGCTCTCGCTGGGGTGCAAGGCAAAAATAAGCAATGAGTATCATAAAAACTCAGTTATATATTGTAAACCAATAAATATGATGGAGGACAAGAGTAAAACTGAGTTAGAGAATTTTATTGTGTCTGTTGCTGAGATAGGGTAATTAGGGTAGTCAACTCTGAGATCATATTTGAATAAAGATTTGAAAGATATTGGTACTGAATCAGGTGGATAATTGGAAAAACATTGTTTTGAGCAGACGGACCTTTGCATGTAGTTGGTGCATGAATAAGAATGACATGGAGACCAACATAATGGGGTGAGAGTAAGGAGATAAGGGGGTGTAGTAAAGAAGAAGTCAAGTCAGAGAGGTAAAATGAGCATGTGGCAGGGACCTGTATTCCTACTAGATTCCTGAAACACTGGATGCCAGAAATAATCAGCAAGTAGACTGGGGGCAGGAGTAGAAGGGGACGACAGAGGATGAGATGGCTGGATAGCATCACCAACTCAATGGACTTGAGTCTGAGTAAACTCCGGGAGTTGGTGATGGACAGGGAGGCTTGGCGTGCTGCAATTCATGGGGTCACAGAGAGTCAGACACGACTGAGCAACTGAACTGAACTGAACTGAGTACTGCTGACTACCACTGTGTGGTCTTCTGTTTTTCCAATATTTCACTCACTCCTCTCCTCCTCTTCCTTATAGCTAGATATGGCATCAGCCTCAAAATCCATGTCCTGTGTATGCTGTGTGGTAGTCTTGCTATCCAGTCTAGGTGCCCCTCTGTTAGATGCTATGGCCATGAATTGAGAGGACAAGCTATGCCCCCAGACATCCCAAACACAATAGTGAAATAAGGACAATATGACTACACTGTGCAATTTCCATCATAAGGAAAAGGGTAAGACATACACAGTGACATGCTAGTGTCAGAATATATTGACTCCCAAGTCCCAACTATTAAATTTTCAAGAAATTTTTCAGTTAATATTACATTGGTAGTTTGAAATTGACTGTGGTGGGTATACTTCTACCAGGGAAATCAGCAAATACTAAAAATCAGGGTTATATTTCCCCAGGGAGCTTGTTGTCAAATATTTACTTACCAATAAAAAACTGAGGCCTTCCACAGTCATTTAAAAAAATTTAACAGTACATATTTTGGGAGTGTTCGTTACCCTGGGGGTAGGAATGATCTCTTGTTAATCTTTGATTCTGCTTCTGGAAATTAGAGACCACACTCCCTCTGTGACGCAGATTACTCAGTTCGCTTTCTGGAAATTCAGGGCTAGGGGAACAGGGGTAACGTTTGGCCTCAAACTGTCCAGACCACTGCTTCTTTAGAAAGCACACTGCTTTCAACAATCCAGAGGCATCGTTCTTCTTTAATTTCAATATATTCTTCATGCCAGAAATAATACACAATATTATTTTTGAGATACAAATTTTACATCTATTTTTTGGATTGCTAACTCATGTGTCTTTTTCTCTATTTCTTTCCAGTTATCTTGAAACTCTTAAGTTTTAGTGAGAAAGTCACATACCTTTTCTTTTTTTCCCTGAGGCACTTTGTGCATTTGAAAGGATATAAATTCAAGTAGGCTCTACATTCTTAACTTGATCTTTGCTCTGAGACACTTTAATCCATTCATTGGTTTTTAAAAGTGACAGAAAGCAGGTCAGCAGTTGCCTGGTAAGGCTGTAAAGGAGGGGTGGATTACAAAAAGCACAAGAAAACTTTAGGGGGTGCTGGCATTGGTCCTATTCCTGTTTGTGGCAGTGGTTTCTTGGACTGTATACATATGTTAAATCTGATCTTCATATATACTTTGAAATATGCAGGTTATCATATTTCATAGTAATAAGTGAAGTATATATTGTCATCTGATGTTTACAAAAAGTTTTTGCAGTTTTATCTTTTTCTGGTTGTGTGGGGCATGGAAGGGTTGGGGAGTAAAAAATGCCCACTCCTTAGTGTTCCTGTAGACTTTATACTTATTGTGAATGAGCTAATCATTTTTTAAAGTCATCTTTCCCTTGTCAGTGCCAAAAGTAACCAATACACACTATTTTTTTATAAATGTTCTATTATTTTTTTAAATCTTCAGCTATATTTAGGTCTTTAATCTTTTTGAGATTATTTTTGTGTATAATGTTAGAGAATGTTCTAATTTCATTCTTTTATATAACCAATTTTCCCAGCACTACTTCTTGAAGAAACTGTTTTATCCCCCATTGTATATTCTTGCCTCCCTTATTATAGATTATGTAACCATCAGTGTGTTGTTTTATCTCTGTACTTTCTATCCTGCTCAATTTGTAAACTCAAAATGAATTAAATACCTAAGTGTAAGACTGGACACTATGAAACTCTTAGAGGAAAACATGGTAGATCACTCTCTGGCATAAATTGCAGTAAGATCTTTTTTGATCTGTCTCCTAGAGTAATACAAATAAGCAAATAGGACTGAAGTAAACCTAAAAGTTTATGCACAGCAAAGGAAACCATAAACAAAATGAATAGGGATCCCACAGAAGGGAGAAAATATTTGCAAACAATGCAAATGACAAGGGATTCATCTCCAAAATTTGCAAAAAATACTCATGTGGTTCAATATCCAAAAAACAAATAATCCAATCAAAAATAGGCAGAAGACCTAAGTAGACATGTCTCCAAAGAAGAAATACAGGTGGGTAAGAGTCACATGAATAAATACTCAACCTTGTTAATTATTAGAGAAATGCAAATCAAGACCTGTAATGAGGTATCACCTCACATATGTCAAAATGGCCAACATCAAAAATTTTACAAACAATAGAAGGTGTGGAGAAAAGGGAACTCTCTTGCACTGTCGGTAGGATGTAAGGCTGGTGCGGCCCCACGGAGAACAGTATGAAGGAGCATGTGCAGTAAGTCACCTCAGTCACGTGTGACTCTGTGCAACCCCATGGGCTGTAGCCAGCCAGGCTCCTCTGTCCATGGCATTCTCCAGGCAAGGATACTGGAGCGGGTCACTATGCCCTTCTCCAGGGGATCTTCCTGACCCAGGGATCAAACCAGCATCTTTTACATCTTATGCATTGGCAGGCGTGTTCTTTACCATAAATGCCACCTGGGAGGACCCTATGAAGTTTCCTTAAAAAACTAAGTATAGAACTACCATGTTAGCCAGCAATCTCATAACTGGGCATATATCTGAAGAAAACCATAATTTGAAAAGATATAAGCACCCCAAAATTTATTGCAGCACTAGTTACAATAGTCAGGACATGTAAGCAACCTAAACACCCATCAGCAGAGGAATGGATAAAGATGTTGTACATATCTACAATGGAATATTACTCAGTCGTAAAAAAGAACACAATAATGACATTTGCAGCAACATGGATAGACCGAGAGTTTGTCATATTGAATAAAATAAATTAGACAAAGACAAATATCATATGATATCCCTTATATGTGGAATCTAAAAAAAATGGTTAAAATGAACCTTATTTACAAAATAAAAACAGAGTCACAGATATAGAAAACAAGCTTATGGTTACCAAGAGGGGAATGAGGAAGGGATAAATTGGGAGATTGGAATTGACATATACAGACTACCATAGATATAATAGGTAACTAGCAAAGTGTTGTGTTAGTCACTCAGTCATGTCTGACTCATTGCAATCCCATGGACTGGAGCCCACCAGGCTCCTCTGTCCATGGAATTCTCCAGGTAAGAAAATAATACTGGATTGAGCCGCCATGCCCTTGTCCAGGGGAGCTTCCCAACCCAGGGATCAAACCCAGGTCTTCTGCACTGTAGGCAGATTATTTCCTGTTTGAGCTACCAAGGAAGCCCTACTGTATAGCACAAGAAACTCTACTTAATACTATATAATGGGAATAGAATCTAAAAAAGAGTTTATATATATATATATATATATATATATATATATATATATATATATATATATATATAACTGATTCACTTTGCTATATAGCAGAAATTAACACAGTATTGTAAATCAACTATCCTCCAATAAAACTTCATTTAAAAAAACTCTTCACCTAAATCTGTATTTCATTAAGTCAAATATTTAACTACTGACTAACACCTGCAAGCCTCTAGTATCTTCATTTTCTTTTGCCAGGTCTCTAAGCCACAGTCATGTAAAGATAGTTTTATATCACATTACACTTCTAGGAGGACATTTATTTTTCAGTCATAATAGTCTAGGTTATTCAGTATAACAAATAACTTCCCAGATATTAATTATTTTAAACATCATGAAATTATATCCTACTAACTTTTGCAATTAGTGTAGTGGCCTTAGAGTAAGCATTGGCCAAGCAGATAGCAAAACAATAAGGGGGATTCATGCAAGTACAACAATGGGTTGGCAGAGAATTAACTACTCATCTTTACTCTGAGATTCAAGTTACCAGACCAAGTGCTTTGTGGAACTATGTCAATAACTCCCTATACAGGCAAGTAGTAGAGATAGATTTGTTGCATGAGGAAGTAAGAAATAATAGGTGGTGTTTGGGATGTAGAATGCTTGTAATTGTGATTATGGAAGCCTTCTGAATATTGGCAATGACAAGGTCTAGAGTATGATCATGGTAGACATAGAAGAATCAGAGGACAAGATCATTAGTCAAGAGTATTTCAAACAACTGAGAAACCAAGGCATTGGACTTTTCATCTAGGTGTATAATGACATTGCTAAAAATTAGTTTTGGAGTAGAACTGGAGACAGCAACATAAACCATGAGCTAATATTATTAAGAAAGGAAATTAAGTGAATTGAGCTTACAAGTATTCTCTGTTGCCTTGAGGAAAAAATAAAGTATAAGCACAACAATGATAGCTACTCATATTTTTTTAATCAGTGGTGTGTTACCAGTATAACTATATTCTAACAAATTTTACATTTATTTTCAAGTATTCCCCACTAACTTTTACACAATTTAGGTCATGATCAAATTTACATTTTAGTTCATCAATGACGCTATATTGATATGTGATCATAAAGTTACATGAAGGAGAATGGAAAATTGTAGAGAAAATAATCTGATAAACTTTAGAGTTGAAGAGAAAAAGAGTGTATTTCCATTTGTGCTGGTAATGGTATATTATATAGAGAAAGATTTCAAAAGAAACATGTCTAAATTATTGAATTGTATTGAGTCTTTCATCAGTCAGGGACCTGAAGGTCTGAAACTGCTTTTTATTAAGAAATGTTGCACATTATCAGAATTCATGGAAGGTAGAGTCTATATCCTACTATGGAATGAAAAAGATACTGCTCATCCTGTTCTTGTGCATTGGGCAACATGGGATACTATGTTTCCATTAAGAAAGGAGAGTGAAGCATCTTTTCGGATGGGCACAGCAATATTCAAAGTCTCTAGAATTCAGTGGAAGTGGTTGTAAAGTCCATTTCTGGTGTCCAGTGTTAGTGGTATTGGCCCTGCAGATAACAAACTGTCATGTTCAGCAATGGTGGCGTGGTTCTCTCTGGCCTCCTTTTGTGGCATGCTCTTTTCTGTCATTGCTTCACTCTCTTGTACTTATACTCATCTAGTGATTTTGATTTTTCTGCCTCCTTAAGTCAGTTTTTTTTTTTTTTCTTAACTCAGGCAGTTTGTTTTACTTGCAATTAAGAACACTGACTATAAGCAGTCTCAGAGATATAACAAATAGAATGGGAGGGGAGAAATCCTCATAGAAATCAAGTCTGAGCATCATCTCAACTAGAAGAAAGACATGAGTCCTTAATTTAAAAGATCGCATCAAGTTTTAAGTAAGAAATACAAAAATACTTTCACCTGAGACTCATCAGACTGAAATTATAGAATATCAAAGAAAAAAAAAAGGACTTTTTTAAAAAGACTGAAAGACTGGCAGATTTCTCATTTGGAACAATAGATTCCAGAGACAGTAGAATAATGCATTCAAAATAATATATTCAAAATAACTGTCAATCTAGAAGCTGATTCTTTTTTTATCAACCATTCAAGGATAAGAAGAATTAAAAGTCTTTTTTTAGGCTAAAATTATAATGTTACCCCTCATAGGCCTTTACTAAGAAAAGTGCTACAATATAAATTTCAAAAAAGAAAACAATTAATACAAGATGATTCAGAATTAACGATGATTTTAAAAAAATGATAAAATTGATATTATGTGGTAAATAAGTATTCATAGCAACATTTAAAAATAATGTTTTTTTAAACAAATGTTTAAATACAGCTTACAATCTAAAGTGTATCTACTTTGAAGTATATATTTAATATAATTTGAAATTTTTTTTGATGGTTTATAAACACCAGAACGATAAAGACAAAAGTATTGCCATCAACCCAAAAACTCCTTTATGTCCCGTTTCTGTCAATTCCTGTGTAGTGACATAGAAATAAATAATCTGCTCAGCTCTTTCAAGAGAACAAGTTAGAGGGAACATGGTTGTCTCCTCTCTGGATCCACAAATGCTCTCATGACAAGACTATGCTTCCAGGAGGCTACTCCCAGCAAAAGATTAAGCACCGCAGAAACGCCAATGCTGTCCCTTTCCTGGAGGTTGTGGGACACCTCCAATAATGTCCACACTAGGCTGGTCACAAATGAAAGCTTAGCAGCAGTCACCCATGACCCTTCCTACCCACCTTACTTACAACGTCTCCTTCCACTTAGTCTTAACAGGCATTTCCTCTGTTAATATCTTTCACATCAATTCCCACTTGGTGTTTGCCACTCAGTTCAGTTCAGTTGCTCAGTTGTGTCCAACTCTTTGTGACCCCATGAACCACAGCACGCCAGGCCTCCCTGTCCATCACCAACTCCCAGAGTCCACCCAAACCCATATCCATCGAGTCGGTGATGTCA
Source organism: Odocoileus virginianus (assembly GCF_023699985.2). NCBI lineage: Eukaryota > Metazoa > Chordata > Mammalia > Artiodactyla > Cervidae > Odocoileus > Odocoileus virginianus. The sequence continues at coordinate 24,096,700 of NC_069698.1, forward strand.
TCCAACCATCTCATCCTCTGTTGTCCCCTTCTCCTCCTGCCCTCAATCTTTCCCATCATCAGGGTCTTTTCCAATGAGTCAACTCTTTGCATGAGGTGGCCAAAGTGTTGGAGTTTCAGCTTAAACATTAACCCTTCCAAAGAACACCTAGGACTGATCTCCTTTAGGATGGACTGGTTGGATCTCCTTGCAGTCCAAGGGAACTCATAAGAGTCTTCTCCAACACCACAGTTAAAAGCATCAATTCTTAGGCATTCAGCTTTCTTTGCAATCCAACTCTCACATCCATATATGACCACTGGCTAAACCATAGCCTTGACTAGATGGACCTTTGTCGACAAAATAGTGTCTCTGCTTTTTAATATGCTGTCTAGGTTGGTGATAACTTTCCTTCCAAGAAGAAAGAGTCTTTTAATTTCATGGCTGCAATCACCATCTGCAGTGATTTTGGAGCCCCACAAAATAACGTCAGCCACTGTTTCTACTGTTTCCCCATCCATTCCCCATGAAGTGATGGGACTGGATGCCATGATCTTAGTTTTCTGAATGTTGAGCTTTAAGTCAACTTTTTCTCTCTCCTCTTTCACTTTCATCAAGAGGCTCTTTCGTTCTTCTTCACTTTCTGCCATAAGGGTGGTGTCATCTGCATATCTGAGGTTATTGATATTTCTCCCAGAAATCTCGATTCCAGCTTGTACTTCATCCAGCCCAGCATTTCTCATGATGTACTCTGCATATAAGTTAAATAAGCAGGGTGACAATATACAGCCTTGACGTACTCCTTTTCCTATTTGAACCAGTCTGTTGTTCCATGTCCAGTTCTAACTGTTGCTTCCTGACTTGCATACAGGTTTCTCAAGAGGTGTGTCAGTGGTCTGGTATTCCCATGTCTTTCAGAATTTTCCTCAGTTTATTGTGATTCACACAGTCAAATGCTTTGGCATAGTCAATAAAGCAGAAATAGATGTTTTTCTGGAACTCTTGCTTTTTTGATGATCCAGCAGATGTTGGCAATTTGATCTCTGGTTCCTCTGCCTTTTTAAAACCAGCTTGAACATCTGAAAGTTCACAGTTCACATATTGCTGAAATCAGGCTTGGAGAATTTTGATCATTACTTTACTAGCATGTGAGATAAGTGCAATTGTGTGGTAGTTTCAACATTCTTTGGCATTGCCTTTCTTTGGGATTGGAATGAAAACTGACCTTTTCCAGTCCTGTAGCCATTGCTGAGTTTTCCAAATTTGCTGGCATATTGAGTGCAGCACTTTCACAGCATCATGTTTTAGGATTTGAAATAGCTCAACTGGAAATCCATCACCTCCACTAGCTTTGTTTGTAGTGATGCTTCCTAATACCCACTTGATTTCACATTCCAGGATGTCTGACTCTAGGTGAATGTGAGTGATCACACAATCGTGATTATCTGGGTCATGAAGATCTTTTTTATACAGTTCTTCTTCTTGCCACCTGTTCTTAATATCTTCTGCCTCTGTTAGTTCCATACCATTTCTTTCCTTTTTTGAGCCCATCTTTGCATGAAATATTCCCTTGGTATCTCTAATTTTCTTGAAGAGATCTCTAGTCTTTCCCATTCTATTGTTTTCCTCTATTTCTTCGCACTGATCGCTGAGAAAGGCTTTCTTATCTCTCCTTGCCGCTCAGAGGACTCAAATTCATGTGAATGTAAAGAGAGGGACCCAAGAAACAGTTTGTAAAATTAGACTTTGAAACTGACTCATTTATCTGTCTGGAACACCATGTTTAGATTTGCTTTCTATAATTTTAGAGTTCTATACACAATTTATATTATTGAATCTGCTTCTCTAAAATTATGCATGATCCATAATTCCAATATTTCAGATTTAGATAAGCCCACATATTGCTCCCCAGGAAACTCCAAAGGAGCACTTTTTCCCCAGTGTACTTGATGGTTAATAATTATTCTGTTAAGATATTTCCTCCAATGAAAGTAGTGACTAAGTAAATAAACACCACTTTTAGTGTAGCAAAAATCCCTGAAAGAATGTTATGACAATTAATTTTAATTCAGCTATATTTTTTATTCTCAGTTGGCTTTTAAAGGCTAGGCTATATTGTCCTGCATTTTCTCTTCTTTTGTCAGTTATTATTGTAATGGACAATGAATCACTGTGAACCCACATCCAAAGCCGGTTGTGTATGTACATGTTACATAAGCAGTTGATTTGGTATTAATAATTGACAATTCTGGAAAGCAATTTATGCAGTTTTTCTTGCCAGTCCATATTGATACTTGAGTTTTAGGGTCTTATTATTTTTGTTTAAGGTTTGTTTTTCCTTACAATAGAATTAAACTGGAAGTCAAATCACTGCAAGTCATTCAAAATACACCTAAGGACAAAATAGAGGGCTGGAGAGAGCAAAATAAAGCACTATTACTGAATAGCGACTTCAATAATGTAGAAAAAGTAGCTTAGAAGCAAGACAATAGCAAAACACTATTCGCAGCAACAAGAGAAATATCACTAGTCTGCTTAGTACTGGCCTTTTTCGTATTTTACTTTGTTGTAAACAAATTTGCAATTTCTTAAAAAAAAAAAAATGTTTTGAGCTTCTCTGGTGGCTCAAAGAGCTGGTAAAGAGCCCACCCGCAATGCAGGAGACCGCCTGCAATCCAAGAGACGTGGTTTCAATCCCAGGGTTGGGAAGATCCCCTGGAGAAGGAAATGGCAACCCACTCCAGTATTCTTGCCTGAGAAATCCCATGGACAGAGGAGTCTGGCGTCCGTGGGGTCACAAGAATTGGAATGACTTAGCGACTAAACTACCACCAAAAAAAATAAAGATAAAAAGTTTTGAAGATTGTTTCATAAGAATCAATTTCGTTTGTTTCCGTTTAAACATCATTTTTTTGGGTTGAAAACATAACCTTCATATTTACTGGAAATAAACAACTAAAATAAAAGTCTCTACTTCTAAAATTAAGTAAAACAATATATTCTAAAATAGCTAAAAATAGTGATACTCATCTTATAGTTAAACATAGTAGGCTGCTTTTTGTAAAAGAGTTGGGTTCCCTCATGATAAATACTGCAAAAAAAATTTCATGTTCAGGCTAGAACAAAATTGGCAGTAAAGATTAAACTCACATTATACTAGAAAGGCAAGGGATTTCAACTTAAGCCTCAAGCAACTAGAAGTTCTAGTTAGAAATATGTCAGTAAGATTAAACGGTTCAAGCTTTCCTCTGGGTAATGTGGACAGGATTGAATTTTCAAACATACTTTATTGTTAAAGAATGGGAGCTGATATTGCAAAGTAACTTTTGTTCAATAAATACTAATAAGTCCTTATTACATGCTAGGAACAGTTCTAGGTTTACAGCAAACAAAAGCAGGCAAGACCTCTACATTATTCAGCTTACATTTTAGTAACTCAACTTCTAAATCTGGACGTAAAAAATTTCAGTGTAAGGAACTTCATATACTCTTCTTTGAGTATTTATTTTAAATTTGGATACCTTTAAAACAGATTCCCAAGGCTGTGATGAAAATATAACTCTTGCATTTATTTATTATAAAACTAAAAATTTCCCTCATGTCTAAACATAATTAGGTGCCACTCAAACAAAAAATAAAATTTCCTTGGAAATGTTTTATCATGTGTGTGTGCACGTTTGTGTACCTGACTGAATTACAACTTAGTGCTTTTTAAAAAATTACTGTAAAATGTAGAACTAAAAAGGAATTCCATAAGAACATTATATAGTTCAAAATCCCTGTATCACCTAATGAATATTTTGAGGTAATCAGTTCATTTTTATTTCCCCAGTAAAATATTTTTGTTTATTGTAAAGTGGTATAAACTTAATTTTCTGAACAGCTGCTATGTTCCATGAAAATCATCTGAATTAGTGCTAAAAATTAGAAATTTTAAAAGGTTCTATTCAAATATTAGGTTGTCTATGAGTAACAGTAAAATTGATTTTTAAATTATTTCACTGCTGGTAGTAGGTTTTTTTTAAATTAAATTAAGTCTCAGAATTATAATAAAGTTTATTTATAGATCTGTAGGATAATTTTCTACTCTAGGTAACTCTGCAATATTTCAGCTTGTAAACTAGGCTTTCACAGGTCTTTACTTGGCTAAGAAATATGAACCATTCAATTCATGAGAAAATGTCTTATTTGCAACTGTCATTATTAACTTATGATTAATACCAGGTCATATTTATTTGAATCTAAGTTTATTCCCATAATAATCAAGCAAATATTTAAAATTAAACTACAGGAATATAGGCAAATAGCAAATGAACATATCTCACTGAAGAAATATTGCTCCAGTATTGATATTGATTTTGAGGTCATTTATACAATATACCTAAAAGCCTTTCTAAGTTAGCTGGTATGGTTAACGATGGAGTTTAAACTTAACTCTACATTTCCTTGCTTCTCTGATTTCCATTTAGACCTTTAACATCATTTCAACACTATTGTTTTGGTTCAGTACCTTCTTGCTAAGCAGCTCAGAATTTCCATCAGGGTTCCTATGAGCTCAAAGCAGGACCCACTAAAACCTTCTTTGACAAATAACCTTCTGGTAAGTGTGACTTGTGTGGTAAAAGCACACTTATTCATGGCTGACATAGTCTTGTGTCAAAAGAACATAAAATTGAAGTTATAGTTAATAACCTGCCACTTGGTATTACACCTGAATTTTTGGTCTATTTACAGCTAAGGTTGTAAGAGTATTTCCATTAAAAATTGATTTTCAGTGGTTTGTAACTTAACTGCAAATGATCTGTCCATGAGAGATGAAAACTGATATATGAGTGCATCCCTTAGGAGCCAATGCATAATTAAATTTGCATGGTTGTTTTAAAGTTAAATCACAGTAGGTTAAGGGTGATATAAAAAAGCCATGGGTTTAGGGGAATATTGTAAATTAAATTTAGGTTAGATTCCTTTAATTTTTAATTAGCAAATACTATTAATTTAAATAATAATTTGATTTCATAGAAATTATAAAAATATCAAAGCACATAACATTTTTGCCTTTAAGAATGTGGAGGTTCAACCACTTGTTGGTTATCAATATTAGGAACATTCTACAAAGAAGATGCTTTGGATTTTGCTGTTGATATTCACTTTATACAAATTAACCTTATTATTTATAACTTTAAAAAACACTTATTATTTGAACCAATAGATAACTATCACTTACTTTCTCTGCACAAGATACTATAGCAGTTGTGGAGGCTTCACAAATAAATAATACTGTATCTGCATGAAGGAGCTAACAGTCTATCATGGTGGAAAAGAAAATCACACTTCATAGAGTGGTAAAGGCATACAGAAACAGTCTCAGAAGAGGAAGGCAGGACTGGAAGTTGGAGGGTAGAGGATTTTAACTATTTGCCCACAAAACAAGTGAATTTGGAGAAAATAGATTCACCAAAGCCATAAATGGAAATGTAAGCTTCTTTTTGAATGATCTAGGGACACACTACAGGAAAGGAAAAATCAGGATAAAAATCAGGCACAGGGACACATTTCATTACTAGGCAATAGAACATCACTGACTCTGTTTAAGCAGAATTTTGTCAATGTCAGAAGACTATTTGAGCAAAATTTATCTGGAAATACTATAAATTGGCATTATCATATTTTGTCTGAGTGTGGACTTAGGTCAGATTCCTGTGCTTCAATTCTAGAAGCAATATTCTCTTGCTATGTGAATTTTGGAAAAACTTTTATCTCTCTGGTCTACAAGTGGTTTACTGCTGAAGTGCAGAAATAAAAGATAAAATACCATACCTCTTGTGTGCTATGGTAAGAATTAAATGAGAGAATACACATAAGCATATGGTGCTATGCTTAAATACATAAGTACTAGCTGTTATCATTATCAAGGTGAATGAACAGAAAGAAAGAAAATAAATAAGACAAAAAATGTGGAAATAAATACAGTTGTTCAAGATAGAATTACTGATGAGCCTGAAGGACAATTTGAATCAACAAGAATCAAAATAAAATTATGCATTAAATATATAAAGTGTGAAGGTGAAATAAGCAAGACTAGGAAATAGATTGGATTTGGGTGATGAAAGAATTGTGAGTAAAAGAAGTATGTGCAGATTTCAAGCCTGGATGACTGGGAGTGTGAAGGTAGTTTCATGACCATAAAAGGGCATCATTAATCATAATGATATGGTTACAGGATGAGTTTAAATATAAATGTTAAAGCTCCATGTGTTCATTGGATATATAACTATCCAGAAGGTAGCTGTAAATATGATGAGGAACTTTAGTATAAAGTTTCCTTTAAAATATACAAGAAAAAAATTAAGTTTACAACTGCAGTATACAGAGAAACACAATCACCATTCTAATTCTTCATTGCCCATGTTCATTATCCTTGCATTATAATGCACATAAATAAAAGTAATATGGAAATTTTAAAAATATACATGTATAATACCAAAGATGACAATGCAAATTATCATGTGTTTAGTAAACTGGAAATATATAAATAGGCCTACAAAATTTGGGAAGAAGTAATAATGTAAATTACAAAGATGAAATAAAAGTGTAAACAATACACAGTCAAAAAAATCCTTGACTTTCCTAGAAATAAGAAATGCAAAGCAATATGATATATTTGCATACATAAGACTTAAAAATTACTGTCTTCAATAAATAATATCTAGAGTTTTCAAGATTATAGGGAAAGCAATGTTATCCTCCAACACAATATTCTGAATATATTAGTGATGCAACTATAATATTAGTCCTGAATATTTTTTTATCTTTTTGATATCATTTTGCTATATCTTCTTTTATTTAGTGGGGGTATTACTAAATCAGTTCAGGAATATGCATCAGGTTCTGTTATCCATGTATTTCAGGAATTAAAGATTTGGTGACTGCCATATGGGTGACTTGCTGTTTAAATATTTACCAGTTTTCCTGGTCAAACTATATTTTTACCAATCTGTGAACATGTGGTCATTAATTCCTGAGCCAGTCTTTTGCATCTCAGGGGAGACTGGGAGACTACAGCTTTTCTATAAATAAGAGGCAGGCGGAATACATGGGCCAGGTTGGAGGGGGATGGGTCTGTCTAGGAAAGATTCCATAGAATCTGGTTTGGTTACATTATTATCTTTTCTTTAAGCAGCAAATGTGAGTTCTTTAAATTATCTTGTGATCTTAATTTATTTCTCAGCACCAGTGTTTGGAGAATATTTTCTTTAAGATCTATATTGAATCATCCCTTAGTTTCCATTATGAATCCTACCTCAAAATATAGGTGTTTTAAACTAATGGGCAATTACAAGTATTTTTACACTTTTCTTCATCCCTCTAAAATGTCCTTTATCCAATGTAGTTTTCATTCTGTTCTGAGAACAATATTTCAAAAAATTCCCAAAGATTAAATAATGTATTCTTTAATAATAACATGCATGTTGTATAGGTAGGAACCAAGAAGCATCAAAAAAGGAAAGATTTCTTTGGCATATTTATTCCCCTCATGATACTACTAATTATAATAATACTGGTAATATTTCTAATAATAATAATTTTACTGAAAAAGATATTTAGCCCTTTCTTGCATAGAGAGTAACAATGAGGAAGATATATCATTGATCAAAAAATTATGGCTAAGGGAACCAAACATGTAGAAAAATTTCCCTTGCTCTTATCAACTATGATCTTACAGTACCTATTTCTTATCTAAATCTAGTCACTTCATTGGATGGCAGATACTGGTGAAGCATGGAGAAAAGCCAGTCAATCATTAAAGAGAGAAAAAATGCAATGAATAAAGCCTCAATGAGCAAAACAAAACAGAAATAATTTTCGATCATCAAACACACATACATGCACACACACACACACACACACACACACACACACGATTTAAATTGAACTCAAGTTCCACATCAATACTTTGTATATATCACCCATCTAACATAATATAGCACAGTGAAACACCTGCAGAATGTAAAAATATGCAGGAAGTATAGTGAAAAGAAATAAACATTTCTTAAGAAATAAAATAATTGAGAGACAGAAAATATATTAAATTGCTATTACTTTCTAGTAGAAATTGCAGTTAGTGGTCATCAAATAAATGTGTGTGTGGGGGTAATGAACCATGAATATAAAAACAGACATCATAAAATAGAATAAGTCATAGTAACAGAACACAGATGGGTAGTGTAGAAAGAACACAAGTTTGGAGACAAAAAATATGATTTTCAGTTGCTGTTTCACTGCATATTTACTGTATAAGCCTGGGGAATTCACATCCTTTCTTTTAATATCTATTTCCAAATCTATAATATAAAATTTTAAAAGTATACTTTAATCTAAATACACTGAGGTATGGAGGAAGAGGGTGTGGCAACCCATTCCAATATTCTTCCCTGGAGAACCCCATGAACAGAGGAACCTTGCAGGCTACCATCCATAGACTTGCAAAGAGTTGGACATGACTGAAGCGACCTAGCCTGCCTATGGAGTAAAATCCAGGTCCCATAGCAATATCACAGCCAAGACAGGGCCTAGGTTGGTCTTCCGCCAAAGTCTGTGCTTTCTATTACTGTAAACAGCAATGACTAAAGCAGCAGGAAGAAAAAGTTTACATGAAAAATGTGCAGATCTAAGTGGACAGCACTGATCACTTGGCCACCGGCCAAGGTGTCCAGGTATTAATTTGTTAGTTCACTCACTAAACATTTATTAAACTTTTATTAAACATTTATCACTCACTAAACATTTATTACCATAAACCAAACATTGGATCAGACAGCAGACGAGGAATCTGATGATTTCAAACTACTGAAAGAAAAGGATTCATGATCAGTAAAAGACTATAAAATAGTAGTCACAGAAATGACACATGAAAGACTGATATTAGAAGAGACAACATTGGCAATGAAGACTTCAGTAGGGTGAGAAGGATTGTGACAACTGTAATGGAAGTTTTGAATTCCTTTAAAGGCATCTTGGGAAGTAATTGAAATTATGCATTACTGGGCTTCAAAAGTACATGAACTGTGAACTTCCAGATGTTCAAGCTGGATTTAGAAAAGGCAGGGGAACCAGAGATCAAATCCACATCCATTGGATCATAGAAAAAGCAAGAGAATTCCAGAAAAACATCTATTTCCATTTTATTGAGTATGCTAAAGCCTTTGTGTGGATCATAATAAACTGTGGAATATTCTTAGAGAGATGGGAATACCAGACCATATTCCCTGCTTCCTGAGAAATCTGTGTACAGGTCAAGAAGCAACAGTAAGAAGTGGATGTGGAACAATGGACTGGTTCCAAATTGGGAAAGGAGTATGCCAAGGCTACATATTGTCACCTTGCTTATTTAACTTATATGCAGAGTACCTCATGCAAAACACCGGGCTGGATGAAGCTCAAGTGAGAAACAAGATTGTTGGGAGAAATATCAACAACCTCAGATATGCAGATGACACCACTCTGACGGCAGAAAGCCTCTTGATAAGTGTGAAAGAACCTCTTAATGAAAGTGAAAGAGGAGAGTGAAAAAGTTGGCTTAAAATTCAACACTCAAAAAACTAACATCATGGCATTGCTCCAATCACTTCATGGCAAATAGATGGGGAAACAATGGAAACAGTGAAAGGCTATTTTCTTGGGCTCCAAAATCACTGCAGATGGTGACTTCAGCCATGAAATTGAAAGATGCTTGCTCCTTAGAAGGAAGTCTATAAAAAACCTAGACAGCATATTGAAAAGCAGAGACATCACTTTGCTGACAAAGGTCTGTATAGTCAAAGCTATGGTTTTTCCAGTAATTACATATGGATGTGAGAGTTGGACCGTAAAGAAACTGAGAGCTGAAGAATTAATGTTTTTGAACTGTAGTGTTCAAGAAGACTTTTGAGAGTCCCTTGGACTGCAAGAATATCAAATCAATCAATCCTAAAGGAAATAAGTCCTAAATATTCATTGGAAGGACTGATGTTAAAGCTGAAATTCCAATATTTTGGCCACCTGATGGGAAGATCTGACTCATTGGAGAAGACCCTAATGTTAGGAAAGATTGAAGGGAGGAGGAGAAGAGGGCAACAGAGGATGAGATGGCTTGATTCCATCACCGAGTCCATGGACATGAGTCTGAGCAAGATCTGGGAGTTGGTGATGGACAGGAAAGTCTGGCATGCTGCAGCCCATAGGGTTGCAAACAGTCAGACATGACTGAGCAACTGAACTGAATTGAAACTGAGATTTGTCTTCTTTTAATTCTTAAGGTACGTTTATCAAGTAAGCATTACTTTTGTGTTTATAATAAAATACTGAAATATTGAGAAAATCATAGTGTTTAAGTTGTCTAGTTTTGAATATTTTATGAAAAAATAGCAATAAATAAGCAAAAAAAAGAGACTCCAGATATCAAAGAAACTATCTTGTGAAGAGAGCATATTTTGCTAAAACAAGAAACAAGAATAAATAAAACTTTATCAGTACAGACCTTCAGAAAATCAAAATTACAAATGCTATTAAGGAGAGTGTGTTATAGATAAATTACATTCCAAATAGAAGATTCATCTAGTGATTTATAAGAATGTGTTGCAAACGTAATTTTTTTTGATGTTATTACCACTGTTTTTGCAATCCAAGAGCTCATAGTTGGACATTACATTGCTGCTAAATATGTTGCAACTAGACATTTTGTGATATCTACATTCTTCCTGTTAATTTGTAACATCACATTGTTCTTTAAATATTTTACATATGAAAGCTCATATATCCCATTCTTCCTTATTATTCTCTATAAACTTGTTACTGTTTTCATTCTTCCTACTATTCTTTTTGGTATGCAAAACTAATATTTTCAATGGATTAAGGAAATTTCCATGCAACTAAATTTTATATGGAGGGAAAATCAGATGTGGAATTACTTGACTTTAACCAGTTAGGTTAGCTGTAAGTCTCCTTTTAATTATTGCCCTAATCCTGTCAATTCTAAGTAAGACCTGGTTTTTAATGTTATACTCCTCGGCTTTTAACTCTTGTTCCAGCATTCATTTTTTTTTTTATTAACCTTTATGTCAATATTTGATACTTTACTCTCTGCATTTTAAGTACTTTTTTTTTCAGATGTGGCACAAAATGTCAACACATTTCCCTTTACACATCACAGCTGCCATCTCCCTATTTCACACTAAAAAATAATTTTTCTATGGCCAACTCAAAACCATGGCATAATCAGGATGCTCCAATGATTAAAATATTCTAGAAACAAAATCTATAGTATATCCCTGATATTCTTTCTCTAATATTACTTCATTGAGAAAAAAGTGATTTCAAGTCACTTTATTATCCAACTTAAAAGCATTTATTAAAAGCATTTATTCTCCCTCTCATCTTCTCATTTTACTATTTTTCTAGTCATTTGTTCTTTGGACATAACCTGATATGGCAAAAATATCTGCAACTGGTAAAGGATATTTTGCTTTTGGAATAATCTTCATATTTTCTTATATATTGATTTACCTTCCTGTAAAATAGATAATAATATGTGACTAACTTGCATGGCCAGCAGGCTTCTTTGACTTTACTAAGGTCTTTGAGGCACTTGAATGCAAAAAGAAATTGAAATCCAGGACATTATTACTGTTGTTATGTAGAAAAATGATATTAAAATACAACTGTATCTTTATACTTCCCCTGGGCCATTGTCCTTTATGTTTTCACTTTATTCACTTTTCTCTGTGTTAGACTGCCATGAATATAAATTTCATAAGAGATCAAAGGCTACTAAGCACAATGCGTGTACTTGAAACACCCCCTGTAAGGCAAGAATTAGTTAAGCTTTTTGGTCTCCTCCTTCTAAATCTATATAAAGGTCTATGCCTTTGGTAAGTATATTTTATTTTCATGGGACTATGATTTAGTCGGTGTATGTATAACTACATGGAGATACTGAATGTATTGGAAAGATAAAATATGTTAGCTTAAAATCTAATTTTTCACATGAATTACTTGCCTTAGTAGAGTGGATGGTGCTTTCTTAAATCATGCATGACAGAAATTTATTTTCTCTTTTCAGTCATTTACAATAAATGTTTTGTCTTGTAATGGTTTTAATGTTGGTCTAAGTGTAAAATGAAATTTTAGAAAATACATCTGAGAGAGGAAAGTATATGGATGTGCATATTTTCAGGTTACTTTTTGACCCACATGTTCCAGAGATGATATATGACATTTATATTCCCCTGGTTTCCTTTCAGAGCAATGGGTCATGATTATTTGGAACAAAGTGATACAGCTTGGTGTAAAATCAGTTGCCATGTTGCTTGGATAAGGACAGCAATCTCAAGACTCCTGAGACTTTCCAACAAGGTTAAAATGTGCTTACAGATGTCAAAAACATGTATACAAATTAGGGAAGAAAGAGAGTGAAAAAATGTGCAAAGAGTTTTATGTGGTGATAGACACTAAAATTTAACATCAGCAACTGTTTTGAGGGCTCCAATTACATAACTTTCAGAGGAAACAAAATTATCCTAAACATTAAAAATTAACACAAAGTCTTGAAGTTTGGAACTGATTTCCCTTCGTGTTTAACATTCAATAATTTGAGGTCAGAAAAAAGTGCTTATCCTTTCAGGAAAAAAATGTAATTGCTATAAATTTATTATTTTTTCTCTTCAGTATTTTTGACATAATTCCAAGTTCATTAAAAAGTTATAAGAATCATACAAATCATTCCATTAATTCCCTTCCCCAAATGTTAACATCTTAATACACTTGAAAATAAGTTTCAGGTATATTCCTTTACCAATAAACTGTGGAAAATTCTGAAAGATATGGGAATACCAGACCACCTGACCTGCCTCTTGAGAAATCTGTATGCAGGTCATGAAGCAACAGTTAGAACTGGAAATGGAACAACAGCCTGATTCCAAGTTGGGAAAGGAGTACTTCAAGGCTGTATATCGTCACCCTGCTTATTTCACTTGTATATAGGAAACACTTATAAACATGAGAAACACTGAGCTGGATGAAGCACAAGCTGGAATCAAGATTACCAGGAGAAATATCAATAACCTCAGATATGCAGATGACACCACCCTTATGGCAGAAAGTGAAGAAGAATTAAAGAGTCTTTTGATGAAAGTGAAAAAAAGAGAGTGGAAAAGTTGGCTTAAAACTCAACATTCAGAAAACTAAGATCATGGCATTTGGTCCCATCATTTTATGGCAAATAGATGGGGAAACAATGGAAATAGTGGCTGGCTTTATTTTTCTGGGCTCCATAATCACTGAAGATGGTGACTGCAGCTGTGAAATTAAAAGGCGTATACTCCTTAGAAGGAAAGTAATGACCAACCTAGACAGCATATTAAAAAGCAGAGACATTACTTTGCCAACAAAGGTCCGCCTAGTTAAGGCTATGGTTTTTCCAGTGGTCAAGTATGGATATAAGAGTTTGACTATAAAGAAAGCTGTGCACAAAAAATCGATGCTTTTGAACTGTGGTGTTGGAGAAGACTCTTAAGAGTCCCTTGGACTGCAAGGAGATCCAACCAGTCCATCCTAAAAGAGATCAGTCCTGAGTGTTCATTGGAAGGACTGATGTTGAAGCTGAAACTCCAGTACTTTGGCCATCTGATGTGAAGAGCTGACTCATTTGAAAAGCCCCTGATGCTGGGAAAGATTGAGGGCAGGAGGAGAAGGGGACGACAGAGGATGAGATGGTTGGATGGCATCATGCACTTGATGGACATGAGTTTGAGTGGACTCCGGGAGTTGGTGATGGACAGGGAGGCCTGGCGTGCTGCGATTCATGGGGTCACAAAGAGTCTGACACGACTGAGTGATTGAACTGAACTGAACCTCTAAATGCTTTAGTATATTTCCTAAGAATCTGGGCTAATAAGAAGATTAATCTCTTTTCTGTTATCACAGTACAAGCAACAATTCCAGGAAGTTAATTTCATTATGCTTCCCACATGGCTCAGTGGTAACGAATCTGCCAGTGCAGAAGACATAATTTCAATCCCTGGGTTGGGAAGATTCCCTGGAGAAGGAAACGGCAACCCACGCCAGTATTCTTGTCAGGGAAATCCCCTGGACAGCCTGGTGGGCTACAGTCCATGTGGTCAGAAAAGAGTCTGACATGACTTAGCAACTGAACAACCACCTCAATATGGTACTGTTATCTAACATACATACGTTATTAATATTTCATCAATTGTCCCAACAATGTCCTTTCGAGCAAAATACAATGTAGGATTATGTATTGCCATCATTTGTCATGTCTCTTTATTCTTTTAATCTGGACTAGTTCCTCAGTTGTTAATTGTTTCATGCATTGATATTTTTAAAGCTAATAGTTCATACATTTTGTACAGCATCTCTCAATTTGGGTTCGTCTTATATTTTAACACGATTAGATTCAAAGCACATAGTTTTGTCAGGAATACTTGTAAACTTTACTGTCATTTTCTCTCAGCAGGCTATGGAATTTTTTTGTTCCTTTTCTGGTGATGTTACAACTGATCACTGGGGTAAGATGGTGCAAGGTTTCTCCTGATATAAAGTTAAATGTGGCCAGGCTTTCCAGGTTGCACAGTTGGAAAGAATTTGCCTGACAAAGAAGGAGATGAAAGATACTCTGATTTGATCCCTGAATTGGGGAGATCCTCTGGAGAAGTAAAGGGCAACCCACTCCAGTATTCTTATCTAGAAAACTCTATGGACAAAGGAGCCTGGAGAGCTACAGTCCATTGGGTTGCAAAGAGTTAGACCCAACTGAAGAACTGAGCAGGCATGCACACAAAGTTAAATGTAAACATTTGTACATAGACTGTTTGTATATAAGATTTGCCAAGTTTCCGTTATCACTTTCAGTAAAGTCTTACCTGTTTTTCCCCAATGTGTATGTAAAGGTAAGGTACATAAAATATATTTTTTAAGAATAATAATGTGAAATACACAGAAGAAAAAAAAAAAAGAGGGAGAGAGACAAAAGGAAGAAGAAAAGGGAGAGAGGGAAGGAAGAAGAAAAACAAAATGGCTTTTGCCTCAGGCAGATCTGTGCTTAGAATGTCATTTTGAAATTTATTCTGAGTTTTGTTTTGTCTTCTGAAATATATGAATACAATTTTTTACCTTGCTTGGTTGTTTTAGATTAAAAATAAAATATATATTGGCACAAGAAGAGCAAGTATTCATGGTAGGTTAGATATCAAACATATTGTAAGCTCTGATCAATTACCCAAAATAATTAGGAGTTAGTGCGAAGTTCTATTAAAATCCAGAGGAGACAAAGTAACCAGCAAATATAATATCCGATAAAGCTCATAGTGGGCCCTTCCCTGATGGGTCTGATGGCAAAGAATCTGGTTCAAACCCTGGGTTGAGAAGATCCCATGGAGAAAGTAATGTCTACCCACTCCAGTATTCTTGCCTAGAGAACTCCATGGACAGTGGAACCTGGCGGGCTACAATCCATGAGTTGGACATGACTGAGCAACTACCACACAAAGCACATGTTAGTTGTGGAATCCTTGGTCTCGATCATTCAAGCCAGAAAAAGAATATGTGCTGAGCAAACTCCTCTGCCAATTATTTTTTATTTAAGTCTTCTGCTGTATCTGACTTGTTGAAATATATCAAAATATGCAAGTCATTCCATACTTCATGTTATTACACTGTCAAATTCTCATGATAACTATCTTTCAGACATTAATAACAATATCTCCCCTTACTTTAAGTTTTATCTTGGTACTTCAGAAAAAAAAGAGGTGGTACACAACTTTGAGAGTATTATTGTCTATGATAAAAATACTGAAAATGTAAATATTATTTCAAAAATAATAGAATAGCAGCTCATTGTAATAATGTTATAAAACATGCAATTGAGCTCTATTTTAGATCTCAAAGATAAAATATATAGAACATGTACATTGTTGGATGCATTCCGTTCTCCAGAAATCATTTTTATTATCTCAAATAAATTAACAAATGTATTATACTTCTTCATTATTTGGATAATCCAATATTTTTATTTCATTGCATTTAATTTACATGGGAGAATACATTTTGTTTAAGAGTAAATGTTTTGTTTAGAAAATTGAAAAAATGATTATTGTAATAGTGTTTAATCTAGAATTCCTCTGAAACAAATGACTACTTTCAGTTGAACTATATGTAGCAGAAAAAAGTTATTGCAAAATGTATCAAAATGGTAGACTTTCACATATATTTTTCAATGTTTCCTTGAGGATATTTTATAGCATGTATTGTTGGTAGCTTTCTAAGCATCCTCCATCCTCTTTCTTCCTTGTTACCAAAAAATTTATTTTATATGCCAGGTGGCTATATCTTTCAAGACAACTTTCTGGCCTCACGAAGTAAGTTTGATCAATCTAAACTACAACAGATATATTAGGAATAGGAATATGCCATAAGTATGAGGATATGGTGTATTTCTCAAAAGTGGGTCAGGAGAAGGTATCTGATAAGGCCTTTTAGAAAACAGATGGAAGGAATAATGTTTGATTATGACCATACCTCCAAAGTTGATATTTTTGTGATGATGAGAGCAAGCTAGATCATAAAATCTATTCATTAAGGATAATAGAATAAAAAAAAAGAAAAGAAAAGAAAAGAAATCTGAGTACTTGATAATATTTTAAAGCTTCAATTGATTAATTGATTTATTTAGTTAATTAATTGATTAATTGATTAATTGATTAATCCTGGAACTGCAGGCTTTTTCTTATGTCTAAGAAGTAATGTAGCTTTATTAAGTCATTTGTGGTTTGTTTTTATGTTAACTGCAGCCCCAACAATCCTATTTGTGGTGCTTTGATAGGAAAGTAAAGAGATAAATAACATTGTTCATTCATTAAATAATATTTTGAGCATTTAATATAACTCCAAATCATTGTGCTGGGTAATAAAAATACCTTTAGATTAAGACATGCTTCTAGCCATTAGTTGATTTTCATAATTATTTAAAATATTTAAAGTAAAAAATGAGTACTCATTAAAAATTAAAACACACACATACACTTCAGTGAACAAATATAACATTAACTGTACATTATCTTAACTAGCTCTCTGCGTGTGCTTAGTAGCTCAGTTGTGTTTGACTCTTTGTGACACCATGGACTGTAGACCACTAGTATCCTCTCTCTGTGGGGATTCTCTTGGCAAGAATTCTGGAGTGGGTTGCCATATCCCCCTCCAGGGGATCTTCCAAACTCCGGGATCAAACCCAGGTCTCCCACACTGCAGGCAGAGTCTTTGTTGTCTGAGCCACCAGTGAACTCGCTCTAAGAGGAGTCCAATGAGATAATCCTGCAAAATTCCAGGCAGATCTTGGCACATGGTAAGCCCTGATGACTTAATTAATAGTAGTAATATTTAAGTGTAAATATTACTAGAAAAAGGCTTTGTGATATAATTACATATTCTGAATTGTAATAAAAAATAGTTTTTAAATATGAGGATAAGTTATGTAAAACTGTAAACAATTGTTTAATCTTTATTTCAAATCAAATGTTTTTGAAAGAAAAAAAATCATCACTTGAAACTGCACTCAAAATCATCCAATTATTTAACACTTAAACATTGCAATAAAAATGAACAACTTCTTAAATTAGGATGGTGTTATTGTGCTACTATATGAAGTTCCAAGAATCTGAAAATTATAGAACTCTATGCCTTTACAATAGAATCCATGCATTTGTGGTTATTCTCAGGGAACCCTACTTTGTATAAGCAATATATTAACCTTCCTCAAAATGTTTTTCCAAAATCTTGCTTAAGCAAGTGAAATTAAGCCATTCTCTGATGCTAGCAAAGAAGAAAGTAGTGTCATGAAAATGGTAATATCAATGAATTTTAATAAAATGTTAATAAATCACTAGCCCATGGGTAGAAAGGTAATCCTACCACATATTCTTAAATCCTTCATCAGAACAGCCCAAACATCTGAATTTCCATTTCTGTTTACATTTCCCTCCATCATAATTGCTGGTTTGTCACTATTTTTTACTTGCTTGGAGGCATTATTCTAAATGAATACATTCTGTGTGTAGAGAAGAATCTTCACTCATCAAGACTGTCAATTTTGCCACTTTTCCTTTTAGTTATTCTTGTTAGTTACTCTCCTTCTGCTTTTACTTACTTAAGACATGTCACTCATTCAGCAGATGCACTGACAGATAGTTGACTGACATGTAAATTTATTCACAGAAAAGAAAAGAACATTTTTGTTCTGATGTTTTATTTTTATCTATGTGTGCCATCTTTATTTGACAGATTATAAAGCCATATTCATATTAAAAAGCATCTTTAAATAAAGAGCAATTTGCCATATCAATATTGTCTTCCCACTTCTTTTATTTCCATGGCCTTAGAAGGCTTACTGAAAATAACACTTCTCACATGCAGAGATGGTAATCCAAGTAATGGTGACTAGCCACTGTTCCTATCTTTTTAAAATTCATTTCTGGTTTATTCAGTGTACACAGGGAAAAATGTATCATCTTTCTATACATGGAGACAAGTGGACTGGCATATACTCTGCTTGTCCTTTTTTGAAATGTTGAAGAGATTGTAACTTATGGGCAGTAGGGAAAAAAAATAATAGTCAATTCCAATAACCTAGAACAGGAATCAAGAAGAAAATCTCTTACATTTTATTTAAGAAAGACCCTATACAGAAATGACAAACTCTCCTTTGCATGTCAGTGAAATGAGAAAAGGGGGTCCTTAAAATTAAAATGTACTTATTTCCTTTAACAGCTTAGGCATTGAAATCTCATAGCCCATTGGTGAAATCAAGTCTAAATATATATATATATATATATATTTTTTAAAGTACATGTATTTAGTATAATCTTTCTTAAGGAAAAAAAAATTAACAGTCTTCTCAGCTGTTAGAAATGAGCCATTAGTCATGCTTAAAGAGCACATGCCAAGTCAAAAGCCACCCACACACAGCACTCATGGACAGCCTAGTAGTAGTTTTAGACATAAATGAAGTAGATGCTATAAATGTCTGTCAGATGCTGTACATGACACTTTGTCGCATTAAACTTATCCTTTCCATGACTATGATTGCTCAAGTGGTTCTTAAAAGCTAGATGGTCTCCATTTGAAAGGTCACTTAATTGTTTCTAAATAACTTAGGGTATATTCATATCAATATAATAATGGGGGTGAAAAAATGGGAATTCTCCCTTTCTGCAGTAGGCTATTAGTATTTGTTAGGTATGTCATAGAGTTTACCACTTATGAATTCTTTCTCAGATATTTACTATTGCAGTATATTTATTTGATACTGTTGTAAGTCTAGAAGTGTTATACGAGAACCAAAAGTTCAAAATTTCAAAGAAATACTTCACATTACAATGTAGATTTTGGAGAGAGGAGTCCAAAAGAAAAATATGTGAGAACAATTAATATGGATAAATGTAAGAGTTTGAAAGTGAATAAAAAGAGACTAATGGAAAGTTCTGTTTTTTAAAATAAATTGTATGAAGGTTAAAACTCATTGTTTTGCTTAACATTAGATCCTGAGTGTCTAATGCAGATGTTGCTAGCATGTAGTCAATACTTAATGATTGCTGAGTGAATGAATACCCAAGTGCTACCGTTTGAAAAGACCCATATGAGCCACTACTTTAGCTAAATTCTTAATACTTTCATCTTTTCAATTTGCAACTGTGAATTGCTTTTAAACCTAAGTTTAAAAAATCATCAGTTTATTACTTTCAATTGGGTGTTTCAGTAACAAGAAGGTATGTACTCTTTTCAACAGAGTTCTGTTATCTCTGATGTGTGTTAGTCACTCAGTCATGTCTGACTCTTCACAACCTCGTGGACTGTAGCCCACCATACTCCTCTGTCCATGGAATTATGCAGGCAAGGATACTGAAGTGTGGTGCCATGCCCTCCTCCAGGGTATCTTCCGACCCAGGGAACAATCCTGGGTCTTCTAGATGGCAGGCAAGTTCTTTATTGTCTGAGCTACCAGAGGCACTTATGTCTGGTACTCTTAACATGAAGTTAAAAATCACTGCTCCAATAACTACTCATCCACATTTCATGTACCTAGTTTACCTATTTTTCAGAATTCTTGAAAATAAAGGATCAAACACACTTGACTATATATTGACATGAGCTAATATAAGGCAAGGAAAACTTGCTATTAATGACACACACACAGTTTTCCAGCTCTGAAATGGTAAAAGAATTTGCACCTCAGTTTTTCATTGAATTTTTTTTTCTGCTATTATCGGGGGGACACCATTATGAGCTGACACCGGTTGGAAGAGGTTTGCTTGACCCTTTCAGCTCTTTCTTCTGTTGCATTCACAGCCAGTTGCCAAATATGCTCATTGGACAACTGATTGCCTGGGCTTGGCTGTAAATGCTTCATCTTGCACTTGGATATGAATTTTACATACAAAATACTGAGGCAGTCATTTCTTTGGCATGAAAAAATATGAATCCAAAACCTTACTGCTTCGTGACAAACCAAGATGACTGATGAATCATAATTTCTATGAAAAGTTGACTTGAACAAAATAAATGTACCTCAGGACACTTATGCATTCCCAGTTCCCTGGTATTTATGCCTTTCTGTCCCAAATGTCTGGGATAAATCCATCTCATTTGTGACTATTTCCATAGACAAGAACCCTAGATAGAGTCTAATTTCCTTTTGTCAACATTGTTTTAATACTATTTGTTCAATGTCTCTTTAGTATTGACAGTTCTGTTTAATGTTTCTATAACAGTTCTTCCACAGGAAGCTATTTTCTGAATAACTTGAGAAATATTTTAAAAATTAATGGCCTCATGAAGAAAGAAAACGTTGGCCTTATAAAGAAGTTGAATGATTTATGTGGGTTAATGTGACATTTTAACTTTTATTGCAGAATATTTATTCATTGTAGAATATGAGAATAATGAAGAAAGTAGTAAGGAAAAAAATTGGGGCATTCACCATATTTGCTATATTTTTATTCTATGTGTAGACTTCTAAAAATTATACCTCTGTAAATGTGTAAGTGGATATATCTCATATGCAATGTATTATCATTTTTCCATGTTATTGTACATTTCCATCAGTTTCTATTTTAAAAATTTTATAACATAATTGCTATGTATGCTACAAACCTTTTTCTAGCCTTATTCAATGCCCAGCAACTTGTCCATTTCTTTTCTAATGAAAACTATGGTTTCAAATTTTGTATCATTTTTTTTCCTGGAAATTCCACTTTGAACTTGTCTTATTTTTGTGATAATTTAAAAATGCACATGAAATGTATTTAATTAGATGGGTCAATAAAAATTCTAGTGAGTTATCATATGTAACTTGCTTTTTTATTTTTCCTTACACTAGGTTATATAGCCGATTGCTATTTTGAATATAATATTTAACATAGTATATGATCACTGGTAATATAATGTATGTAAAACTGTTTGCTTTGTGTTTATTTTTGAATTTATCTTACTGGTCCAATTCATATTTCATTTGATTATTATAGATTTTTTGGACATAAACTCACATAATGTGCAAATAATATTAAACTTCCTCTTTTTTAATATAGTATTTATCACTGTTCAAAAGACTATTTTTAGCTTTTACTGCCTAAGTGTAGATGAAAGGCACTCAGTTGTGTCCAACTCTTGGTGACCCCATGGACTATACAGTTCATGGAATTCTCCAGGCCAGAATAATGGAGTGGGAACGCCCCTCTCCAGGGGATCTTCCCAACCCAGGGATCAAACCCAGGTCTCCTGCATTACAGGCGATTTCTTTACCAGCTGAGCCACAAGGGAAGCCCTTTACTGCCTAAGTTCACACTTAATATAATACCCATCTTCTGTACCTGTTTATTTTGTGAATTGGGAAGCTGAATTGCTTCTCTGCCTGGTATGTGAGTATTCCACCTCTCAAAAGAAGTACAGTGTAATTTATGTGCAAAGGAACCCATCTTTGTAGATAAACTTGCAAAATGAAACACAAGTGAGAGCATTTATTCATAAGATTGGTATGCTACCTCCACACATAGAGAACAAACATCATTTTGCCAACCCAGTCAGTATGCCTTTGTCCTTTCCTTGCTATCTATAGAACAATATTCCCTCAGAAGTAGTTATAAACTTGCTCCATCACACACAGTTCTATCGAGAATGCCAATAAAGGCACTCATCCCACTCTGAAAAATGATGGGCAAAGAACAATCAGTGTCTCTTGACCCTGAGAATCAGGATCTTCCAGCTATATAAGGCTGGAAAATGATGGGTTTGTTTCAATAATCTGAGAAGTTCCCAGAAACATTTCCTGTTAACTATAGTCCCTTTTCTGACCACTGAAGTTCATAAGTGTTTTTGAATTTTCTGAGCCATTTTCTACTTTTCAAAAATTTCTCTTTTCTCTTTTTTAAAATGTTTATACAAAACTAAGCCAGACATGGTATCTGGTGCTTAAACAGGGAGGACCCTGAAATAATTTGTAAGAAAAATTTTAGAAAAAAATGTAATAACTGTAATCATTTAAGGTTAACTCCATATTTCTTATACTAATAATTTGAGATGTATTTTGAAAAGAATTCAAGAAGAAAATATTGATTACTAAATAACAAGATTCTATTTTTAATTTTTAAGATTTTTTTTAAATGTACATATACATACATACTTGTTTGTATGTGTGTGTGTATAACATGTATAAATAGGTCTATATTGTCAGATGTGTTTAATAGTATTAAATAATAATGTTAAAAATTCTATAATTTTATATGTCATATATTATTATATACTATGCAATTATATGTGCTATTATATATGTATACATACAGACACACAAGTTTGCATTATTAAACACACAATTTTATAGCCTGTTCTTTTAATATAATAAATAATGTATTGTGTAATTTAACCTCTTAACATTGTTTCTGGGCTTCCCTGGTAGCTCAGTGGTAAAGAATCCACATGCTAACACAGGAGATGAGGGTTCAATTCCTGGGTCAAGAAGATCCCCTGAAGAAGGAAACAGCAGCCCACTCCAGAATTCTTGCCTAGGAAAATCCGATGGACCGGGAAGTCTGGCAGGCTGCAGTCCATGGAGTCGTAAAAGAGTTGGGCATGACGTAGTGACTAAACAAACAAACATTGCTTCTACAGGCACTTATTGCTAAAAGTTTTATGTGTATTATAATATCACTAAGTAATTCCTAACCAGGAATATTTGGAATATTTAAAAATATAGTTACATTTTATTTTCTACCAATACTGTAATTAATATTAAATGATAAAACTAATAAGTTCTATGTCTCACAATTTTCTTTGAAAATGTATTAGAAAGTGAATTATTTAGTTTATAAGAAAATATTTTTTAATTTAAATAATGAATGTAAGATTCTGATCCCACACACGAAGGATCAATGCTAGGTACATTATAGGTAAGTCTTTTATATTTTTGTATATTGGGACAATATAAGGGGGAAGATGAGGCAAATATTTTTTAAGAACAATCAAATTCTTCAAAGAACTTTAAAACAGGCATTTGTGTGATAAATAAACATGCTTTTAACTTGTAACTTTACATTATATTAAAAGAAAAAAGAAAACCTTTGTGAACAGCAATTCAGTTCAAATTAGATTTTCCATTAGTCTAAAGGAAATAAAAATATTAGGTTTGATTTGCCAATCATTAGCCAGCTCTTCTATATATGGCTCTATGTACTTTTACCAAATTATATTTTCAAATTAGTTTAATTATAGGGTATTCTCAACAATATTAAGTGTTACATAAAAATAATAGCAATCAGAAATTAGATTTTCATAAAAAGAGATGAACAACAGTTAACCACCAAGCAAATCATAAGCTGTCTTCAACCAGTGCCTCAGGCCATACGGACTGTTGAAAACTTATTTTTATATTCTTTTCAGAAACTTTGCATCTGGATTCCATAGTTCACCTTCATACAGGCATTCATACTCTTCTCCAAAGTTTTCAAATCTCTATATATAGAAATACCTTCTTTCAGAAAGCATTATTTTTTTAAGGAATATGTTGCAAATACTGTGTTCCTGTCTGTCTGGTGGTTCTGCCTCAGGCCTGCCTATTAAACCACCAATTTCTACACTGAAAAGGCTTTCCCATGATGAAATGTTATTGTTTCATGTATGCTAATGACTTTTCTTGAAGGGTATCAAGTAAAAATCAAAATGAGCTACCCATTCCAGGTATATATATATGCATAAAGGCTTTCCAATTAAATGTCTTCTCCAAATGACTCCTGTGTAATTTACCAAAGCTATATTTTCTGATCAGGTTCGACCTTTACATTGATTTGATCTCTCAACATGAAATAAAATTCACCTTTGACCAAACAGAAACTTGAAGAAAATAACAGTTCTATAAGCCAGTAGCCAGGCAGTGTGTGTCTGTATAAAGGTTTGACAAAGGATTGATACTGTCAGTCAGCTTTCTAATTAAGGAATAGAACAATGTGGGGAAAAAAGTTTTTGTGAGTCTTTTTTTTCCTTCAAAGTTTTCTATATGGCTTCTTGTTATGGGGTGATGTGAAAGACAGAGAAAGAGATGATTATGAAAAATCATTCAACTTTTCCACCCAATATTTCAAGACTTTGGACTACAACTGTCAGTTAAAATCCATTTACTTATATTTTAGTCTTGAAAAAAACTTTCACATAGAAGTATCAATTATTTTTAATTGTACAGAAAATATTGAATTATATTAATTTAGTATCTCATAAAATATTGATTAAACTAAAATTTTATAAATATACCATCTGGCTTATTAATGTGAGATATAGTGTTTCTTTCCTCCATTTTAGCATTATGTTTTAAATCATGATGGTACACTTCTAATATTTTCTTATCTATTACCATAAAACAAAAGTCTGAAAAGAGAGAACTCTCACCTTAATATCAATATTAAGGAGAGTATATGGAAGATCTCTAAAAATCATTGTTATTGAAATACATTTACTGTGCAAAAATGTTTAGCTTTGAAATTGATACTAAAAAGCTGCTATTTGTGTATTGTTGTGACCAAATAGGGAAAACACATAGGTTGCCTATCAGTAAATAATTAATAAGGTTAATCTGATTATTATTTTTTATAAATTACAGAAAAAGACTTCAAAATATGATTATGGTGCCTATAATTCAAGATTCTACTATAAATGTCTAAATATATTTTTCTGATGTGATGATATCAAGAAACCAGATTAACCTAGCTAAACTGCTACCTTTTGGAAACCACTCACTTCTTTATCAAATATTAATCGAAATCTAATATTTACCAGTGATCATATAGGACTCTGGAGATACAGGAATAAGTGGGCTAAACAAAGCAGGAGACATGTAGAGTAAATTTTCTACCAGGATCATATAGAAAAGAAACATAAGAAAACTGTGGCAATTTTAGATAATAAAAGTGATATTAAAGAAAGAAATTTTAGACCATTTAGGCATTGTAGGCTGAGAATTAATTTATAGAGCTTGGTAACAAAATTTCTGTCTGTATATAAATGAAACTTAAATGGCAAAAGACAAGAGGTGAAAATTGTTCTAGCAGAAAGAAATGCAAGTTCAAAGATCCTGACATAGATTTATGTGCAGTATTCTTAAGGCACTGATACAAGAAGTGTTTGGCTGGAATCTCATGAACAAGAGAGGAAAATGATAGAAACTGACATTGGAGATATAGCCAGGGATCAGATTAGGTGAGGCATTTTAGGCTTTGGTCTGGGGTTTAGAATTTGTTGTATGATATAAGCCCAAGAGGAAGGGAGAGCTTTAAGTCAAGCTTTAGGTGGTTTTTACTGGGATATTTCACAGTGGAGTTTAATGAGAGGTTGTAAGATTCTAGATAAAATTTGAAGATATTAGCACTTGATGTAGAGACAAATATGACCAAGAGTAGGGTTGGAACACTTAGCAAATAGTATGCCCATGTAATTTTTTAGAATATACATATGTCATATTATTTGTTGTTTTTCTGAAATTCCATTTTGTCTAGGTATGCTAAATTTTATATGGGAAACCTAAAATCCCTGACATTCTTTTGAACATTTTGGGAAAGGAATGTCTCGTGGATTTGGAAGGGGAAGACTAGAAAAAAGCGTTTGTCTGGAGCTGGGGAGGTGGGGAACAGAACACATAATTCCATGCTGAAGATCTTCTGTATGAGAAGTTGACTAGCCATGCAAATGGAGATGCTTGAGAAAAGCTCAAAAAAGAAAAGAGGGTTGGAGATATGTTAGTCATCTGCATAGAGTTGCTATTTAAAGTTTGGGGAATACCTGAAAGAAAATTGCTGGAGAAGGTCACAAGAGAACCAGGAGGCAGAAGAAATCTCAAGGGTATGGTTTCACAGAAATCTAGGGAAAGTTATCAACAGCTAAATGGGGAGGGGAAATTTAGTAAAATAAGAACAGAAAGCAGACTACTGGACTTCACAAAAGGAGGCTGTTGGTGTTTAAGTGGAGTGATAAGGAAGGACCCCCAACTGAGGTAAGTGTTAGGGTGGAAAGGGGGTGAATAAGAGGAATATAAACCATGTTGAGAAATTGGGCCACAATTGGAGAGAAAGAGAGTAGGATCAGAGTAGAACACAGGGGGTCATGGGATCAAGAAAACTTTTTTTTTCAAAGTGAGTATGATTAATGCATTTTCTCATGTGGATGATAATTTGTTGTTAGCAGTAGAGGCTGAGGCAGCCTTAATATACAATGTGTGTGGGCCAGTATATGTGAAATCCAGAGCTGAGGTGGAGGCCATATCCCCAAGAGAGAATCAGAAAAGTGCTTTTGTTGTTCCAGCAGAAAATGCAGACTAAGGAGGTGTAAATCGGCAAGATAGTGACGAGTAGTCAGAAGCAAAATAGTTCTCATCTCATCATACATATCTACTAAAATATAATGCTATACCATTTGAGGATTGTAGAGTGAATTATTAAAAAAAACAAAACAACAACATCTTAGGGACACACACACACACTTCATGTCTTCATGTCATCTTTAAGTCCGGTTCAGAGAAATCTCTTTGGAGTTTTCAAAACTCTTCTCAGTACAAACCACCTTGTACTTTAATTGCCATTCTATTAATACAGAGTAAGGATATTTAGTATTCTCTTCATAACCCAAGTTATGCCATTAGCCTTAAGAAATTTTAGTGTGTGATAAATATGTGATGAATGAAAGAATTAAAATTTTAACAAAGGTAAAATGAATACATGTGTCTCCGGAATTTTAGACAAATCACTGTTTACCCTACAGCCTCTAAATAGATCATTTTTTTTATAACATTTGGAAAAGTAAAAGCAGCATGTGCATTGTGTATCTTTGACAAATCATTTCTTTTCTGTGTTTTAACAATTTGACAAAAAAAGAACTGTAGAAAGTACTCTAACTAAAATTATATCGTTTGCCATTTGTGGAGTTTTATCATCTAATGCTTCTTTAGACAAACCAATTATATACAAAAATAGTCTTAAATTTCAAATCAGTTCAAATCAGTTCAGTTCAGTTCAGTTGCTCAGTCATGTCCAGCTCTTTGTGACTCCATGGACTGCAGCACGCCAGGCCTCCCTGTCCATCACCAACTCTCGAAGTTTACTCAAACTCATGTCCATTGAGTCGGTGATGCCATCCAGCCATCTCAACCTCTGTCATCCCCTTCTCTTCCCTCCTTCAATCTTTCCCAGCATCAGGGTCTTTTCAAATGAATCAGTTCTTCACATCAGGTAGCCAAAGTATTGGAATTTCGGCATCAGTCCTTCCAATGAATATTCAGGACTGATCTCCTTTAGGATGGACTGGTTGGATTTCCTTGCAGTCCAAGGGACTCTCAAGAGTCTTCTCCAACACCACAGTTCAAAAGCATCAATTCTTCAGCTCTCAGCTTTCTTTACAGTCCAACTCCCACATCCATATGTGACTACTGGGAAAGCCGTAGCTGTGACTAGACAGACCTTTGTTGGCAAAGTAATGTCTCTGCTTTTTAATATGCTGTTTAAATTGGTCACAAATTTTCTTCCAAGGAGCAAGTGTCTTTTAATTTCATGGCTACAGTCACCATTTGCAGTGATTTTGAATTTAAAGTAGTATTGTTCAAATTTATGGTGATAGAAAATCAGAATCTAGAGTGTTATTTTCCATTGAGTGACATTATGGTGTTTAAATACTGAACTATTTTAATTAATGAATGCCAGGTTCTATTGATGCTTTCTTTGCTAGAACATATCTTCTAGAGATATGTATTGTATCAATGGTGATCTAAATTGAAAAGGTTTAGAAGTCACTACATAATGTTTTTCTTAATTGTTCAGAAATACATTATGGTACCCTCTGAAACAAAATCAATATTTAAAATAGAAAGATACTTAGAGAATATCTAGTTTATGTGACTTTAACCTACATCTGTACAATATTCAGACAAAGTATATTCATATTTACCTTACATCACACTAAACTGTCATTATTATTAGAATTTGAAAGAAGTTACAAAAGGCATGTTTGAGGGCAAAAGCCTGAAAAAATGCAAGATGGTAATTTTTTCTTTTTTATTTGATATATATAAAAGATGTGAATTTTTTCTTGAAATTCCAATGAGAATGATTCATGGTATTTAAATATTGAAATTAATTTAGCAGTGTTATGATTATGTATATTACTATTTAGTATTTCAGAGAAGTGAGACATTTTTTAATCTGATATTTTGGAAACTTAAATTCATTCTGGAACTGTGTTTTTTTCAAAAATTTTTCATAATAACATGAATTAGTGATTAATTTTAAATGTTATCCAAACTTATAAGCAAAATAAGAAATATATGTACTTTTAATAAATTATCATTTATTTAACTTCAGCACCTTAAGGTGAAAGAAAATATAAGTGTGTGATCTGCCAATTTCCCTTCCTGGTTAAGAGTGGTGGTTTTGTTTTATCATTTACAGCTACACATGTAGGCAGTCTCTCAATGTACACTGCCCATTTTTCTAAGTCACTTCACTGGCAGTGCCTGATGACTAAATAAATTTTACTGCCTAGAAATCTTTGGATATTTCACAGCATCACTCAGAATACTTCTTATATTTACTTTGTTCATTCTCAGTTTATGTTGGCATTTTAGATTTTACATTATAATCATATCTGGACTATCAGTTTATTTGGATCATTATTTGATAGAAATGATACTTGAGTCATTTACATGAATTGAATCTCCATTACTAACTTAGAAGAATATCTAACTCATAATTCCAATTACATCACTGTGCACCTTAAGAATTGCTCTCTCATTTTGAGGTATGGTTTCTGGTTTAGTCAGAATTGCAACAGGATTCTCATTAAGAACAGATGAGACATATGTATAATATATATATAATATAAATATATGAAAACTATAAAGTGAATAGTTGAAGGACACTATACTATAGTATTACATCATCTTTTCTGATAGAGATTAATGACTTGAAATTTCCAGTAGAATTTTAATTAAAGCTTGATCATTATACTTAACCTTATTGCTGTTTTTATTAGCATTTAATTGTTCCATTTATTGGCATAACTCCTTTCACTTTGTATAAAAATATTCATTTTGTGTAAAATTATTCCATCTAGATCAGATTTGAATCCTATTAGACTTTTTATGATCTTTTCTTATCATTAATCATTAATGTTCAACACATTCTAGTTAGTCTAATTAACATAATTCCACATAATTACAGGTGTGGAACTGACACAAGTTATTTCCAAGTTACTTTACTCATAACATATCAAAGGAAATCCTAAAATAATGTCATATCTCAATTTAACTATATAAGAATATTTGAATTTTTAAATGTGTTTTTTTGATTATATAATTTTTTCTCATAGGCAAGAAATTGGAACAATAATTTTACATATAACAAAATTAATATTAAATTATTTTCCTCAAATTTTAAGGAATCAGTTTTGTGTAAGAAATAAGGATAAGAACTTTTTTTCTAGTCAACCAGAAACACTTTTTTCCCCACAAACATATACAGCATTTTGTCTATCAGTTAAAATTTCAAAATATAAGGTCATAACAGAAATGATTTAGTGCAACCCACTGTAATTCTGTTCAAGCTCTCATATTTAGGAGGAATCAAATAGGGATTTCTAGTGGTAATCATTTTTTCAAACTACTATTTCTCAGACTGCTAAATGAAAGAAAAAAGAAAACTGCAACTTTGTAGGTATGGTGCAGACTAGAAAAGAGAAAACTAAAAGGTTTATTTATGATTTTATTTTAGGTTAATGATACTTGTTCATGTTAATGGATTAAGTATTTTCATCATTTTTAGAGACCACCCTTAAACAGCCCATCACCCAAAAAAGAAACAATGCACCATGTAACTTAATTATAAAATGTCAAAGCTTAAGAGCGAGTGTTCACAAAGCACCATTATGAGATTTCAATAGCACTGAGACCTGTTCAGGTTAACCTGCCAGCTATGTCCTATTTGCAAGTAAAATTTGCCCTCTTTCCTAATCAACTGCTCTGGAGCTGATTATTTCCCATTTATTTAATGCTATCTGCCAGGCCTCCCGAATGTTTTAGTCCTTATTTTAGACCATCTCAGACTCATTAGCCTTTTGCCTGACAGTGCCAATGTGACTGTCTGACAGCCTGAAACTTGGAGATGTTATGCCATTGAGTGTCAAGATCTTTCCAGGAAAAAGGTGTTTTTTTTTTTTTTAATGAACATATATTTAAATAATGTCAATTTATGCAGCAAGTTAGAAAAGCCAAATATTTTAAATTATGTCTGATATACCAGAATATTATTTTTTCAAATGCAAATAGAATAAATTGATGTTTTTTTCACCATGATTCTGAAAGCAAGATCCCTTCTGAAATTTTTCATGACTATGTATCTATGTATTCCTTTTGCTGTAAACTATATGCTATGACTAGTTTCAGGATAATAATCTTTGAGCACATTTAAGCATTAATTTTTCATTTTTGATCTTTTCCCTACATAATCAAAGAGCAGCACTTTTATATGGTTTAATATTGTATATATATAAGGTATTATATTATAGAAACACATTTTTCACATTGATAGATAAATTTTAAGTTTACAAGACAAATTAAATCTCCTACTTTCTGTTGTATATTTCTCAAATAATCAAAATTAATTCATCAGTGATTTAAACCAACAAGGTCTAAACTAGTAAAGGAAAAAATAAAGTCTTCTCTAATTGTGAAAAGATATTAAGTGACCAAAAAGTAATTTTAATATTGATCCAAATCTGTAGAAATCAGCCATGTATCTATTTAATTTTGATTGAGTTTTCATGCTATTTTGAGAGCCACCTGCATTAGCTTGGATTGGTACCCTACATTAGCTTAGGGAAAACCTAAACCCTTCAAGACCACTATGATCTGGAGAAAAATAAATCAACTGAAGACAGGTAAAGAGAATGTTATATCATAAATTTACATAAAAGAGCATTAAAAATCCCGTTATCTTATAACTTTATGCCAGACACTTTGAACATAATTATGTAAAGCATCAGAAATGGTAAAAAAATCTATTAGAAGCCATACAGGTAATCTTGATAGCTGAAGATCCAGGTGATCCCAAAGCCTTGGATCCCCCCTTTATCTCACCCTGATTTCTTAAAACCCCATTGTGTGCATCTGTTGAGTGTTTAGCTAAGCTACAACTTGGGATTGGAGTCTCATGTCTATTTTGTTTGACCACTGGGCTTGCAGGGATCTTAAACTGACATTAGACTCCTCATGTAAGCTCATGCCTTATATACAAGCAAATGTAAGTCCCTGAGATGACTTCCTCCACAACCCTTTTGATCAACAATCTCTCTTACTTCCCAGCACCTGTATGTCCTATGTGGTCCTTGCAGGATTTATCAAAACTCCACTCTTTTGGTTTGAATTGACCAGTCAGGTCAGAGCCACAGTATCAATCCCCAATGCCTACAGAGATGAACACTAAAAAAGTCTTGTATCCCTAGTCCTGTCTTTGTCTGCATTCTGCCTTGACCTTTCCTTGTGGCCCCTCAAGTCATCCCTTTAATTCTTCCAGGATTTAAGAACTGTGTGCAATAAACCTCTGTTTCAAATTTTCTTTTGATCTGTTTGTCAACCCATGGTTCACCATCAGACACCCTGTGCTCCATTTAACAAATGTTTATTTAATAAAGCCATACAGTATGTTATTATCATTATATTAAAGGGGGAAATCAATGGACCTGACAACAACTGTAGATATATATACAATCTATATCTATATACATATATATATATGTAAACATAATTAAAATTATTTCCAAACACAGAACAAAAAAGAAAATTATACATCAGGCTGAATTTTCCAGGGTCAATTATTAAGGCTTTCAAGTGAAACATATGCATAATCATTTTGGTTTATTAAATACTTTTAGAGCAAGATTTTTGCTTGTTATAAACTACAGATCATGTACTAGTGATATATTGGTATATAATTTCAGTTACTAGATTAAAGTCATTGGTTAACACATGTTCCAAAAAATCACTTTAATATGGGAAAATAGATTTCAAATAAAAAAAATAAGTGTAAATTGTCAGGCAAATAGAACAAAAATAATTCTTAATTCATTACTGGGAGCCAAAGCAAGACCAATATAAATTTAGGATGCCATAGTTAACAGTGTTAAAAATCGTATAAGAGAACAATCCCAAAACAGTTGTTTCAATATGGTTCCAAGATGGCTGACACATAAATGTCACCATACATCTCTGAAAACACTCTTGTAATCTTTAACAGCAGAGAATTTAAAGTTTATTTTATAAACAAGATAAAATGTAAAAACAAGTAAAAGCTTAAGGAAAGGAAGAAAGTAGTCAAGGTTACTATTAAAAGATTTTAAATAATGAAAGCCATCATTAATTTGAAGGAAAGTAGTTCTCAAGTAGAGTGTGAAAAGTAAAATATGTCAACATATTTCAAATTCATTTTAATAGGCACACACATATATATTACATCTATATATAAATATCTATCTATACAAATCTATATCTATATATTTACCTATAATCTGTGGAATAAAGGGAAATATAATGATAATTTTCAAGTCTGATCAAATCTAAGAATCCTTCAAGAAAAAGCAATCCAATGTCTTTCAACACATAGATTGCAAAAACATTTATCAGGGTCATACTAACAGCATTTGGCAATATATTATATTTATAATATCTAAACTATAAAACTGACAGAAAAAAGTTATGGACCTTGCCTTTAACATGTTCTAGAGGCAATAACCCAGAGAAATTGATTCCAACATTATAGACTTTTAAAAATATGGCCCCTTTTCTACAAGATTTTTGTGATTTCATTCTACTTCATTTCCCCTTTCTCATTATAGTTCATGCCATTGCTTAGAACTATGTTATGACTTTATTTCCCTCTTGTGAAAATTATGTACCAGTTCTGGGTAGATTTTTGGCATTCCCTGTCCTTCATCATTTTTTGGAAAATAAGCTAGACTTTTGCTACCAGGTCATGAGGTTGGGGGGTGGCGGGGGTGGGAAGGCTACAGACAAACTGACCTTTCTGCTCCCTTCATAGGCATTATAGATGGGCTCACAGCAAGTTCAGCCTAGAGAGCTGTGATCCCCTGCTCTCACACTGAGAACAAAGTCACCTTCGCCTTATGCAGAGAACTTCTGCCGCACTTTCTGTCCCTCTCTGTGGGGAGAAACCTCACTAGTGAGCCTTCTGAACCTGACCTTCCAGCATGACAAAACAATCTTCAGGATACCATGCTGCTTAGACGGCTGAAACCACTGTTTCACACTGTTCAGAATTTCACCCTTTGACACACTACACAATCTTTAAAGTCTAGGAATTTAGTCTTAAAATGGTCTTGGCTTTCTTCAAATTAGTTCAAGTTATGTCTTTTGCCTTTCTTAACTTTAGCAGTAGCTAGAGTATTTCACATCTCAGCAGCATGATTCTCAACTTAATAGGTAAGAAGATACATGACTGTGGCAATAACATATTTCCTTATCCTTCTTTCTTTATCATTTACTTTAATTTTTTAAATTAAAAAATACAACTAAATAAATATTTGATACCAATGAAGAGACAGTAACAGAGTTTGTATTTATACTTTTCCCTGTAACAAACAAAAACAAACATTAAAACAGATGAAAACATTTAACTTAATGGTTTTCAAGACAATGGACATCAAACAACAGAAGATATTGAACACTTGGATACTGGAAAGAGATGAGGTAAGCCCTAACAGTCTATTTTGGGAAAGTTTTAAAAATGGTACCAGGAAAAGAAATCTAAGTAGAACCCAGAAATTATAATATTTGAAGAGACAGAGTCAAGAGTGCAGTGAAGCAAAGTAGACAGAGTTGCAGGATATAGTTCCATTTACTAAAAAGTGGGACAGAGAAAGAAAGCTGCAGACATTCAGCAGGATATATGTCTTAAGTACTCAGCAGAATGTTGATCGTCGTACTGCATATAATAAAGCTCCTTGAAAACATTTATTTATGAATATTTGTGTCTCCTGAATGTTCATATTGAAATTTAATCCCCAGTGTGATGCTATTAGCAGACATCGCCTTTGGGAGGTCCACAGGTCATGAGGGTCGAATCCTCAAAAATGGAAGCAGTGCTTTTAGAAAAAGAGGCCAGTGAGCTAGTTTTCTCTCTTTCCTTCATGTGAGAATACAGGAGTCTACAGTCTGTAATCTGGTAGAGGGTCCTCACCAAAAATCATACAATTTCAGCATACTAATTTTGGACTGCCAGCCTCCAGAACTATGAGAAAAAAATGTTTATTGTTTAAGCCACTCAATGTATGGTAACTTGCTATTGTAATACAAACTAAGCTGGCAAATGGTAAGAAGAAGTAGGGTGTTGATGTAACAAATAACTAAAAATGTGAAAGCAGCTTTGGAACTGGGTAGTGAGAACAGAATGCAGCAGGGCAAAGACTCAGAGAGTTTTGCAAAGAGAACGCACTGGTCACAGCAAACACCCTCTTCAAACAATACAAGAGAAATCTTAACACATGGGCATCACCATATAGTCAATACCAAAATCAGATTGATTATATTCTTTGCAGCCAAAGATGGAGAAGTTCTATACAGTCAACAAAAACAAGACCAGGAGCTGACTGTGGCACAGACCTTGAACTCCTTATTGCCAAATTCAGACTTAAATTGAAGAAAGTAGAGAAAACTATTAGACCATTCAGGTATAATGTAAATCAAATCACTTACAATTATACAGTGGAAGTGAAAAGTAGATTTAAGGGATTTAGATCTGATAGACAGAGTACATGAAGAATTATGGATGGAGGTTCCTGACATTGTACAGGAGGCAGGGATCAAGACCATCCCCAAGGAAAAAAATACAAAAAGGAAAAATGGTTGGCTGAGGAGGGCTTACAAATAGCTGTGAAAAAAAGGAAGTGAAAGGCAAAGGAAGGAAATACCCATTTGAATGCAGAGTTCCAAAGAATAACAAGGAGAGATAAGAAAGCCTTCCTCAGGGATCAGTTCAAAGAAATAGAGGAAAACAATAGAATGGGAAAGTCTAGAGAGCTCTTCAAGAAAATTGGAGATACTAAGGGAACATTTCATGCCAAAATGGACACAATAAAGGACAGAAATATTATGGACCTAACAGATGCAGAAGATATTAAGAGAGGTGTCAAGAATACACAGAAGTATACAAAAAAGATCTTCATGACCCAGATAATCACAATGATGAGATCACCAACGTAGAGCAAGACATCCTGGAATAAGAAGTCAAGTGGGCCTTAGGAAGCGTCACTACAAACAAAGCTAGTGGAGGTGATGGGATTCCATGAAATAGTTGAGCTATTTCAAAACCTAAAAGATGATGGTGTGAAAGTACTGCACTCAATGTGGCAGCAAATTTGGATATAATTCAGCTGTGGCCACAGGACTGGAAAAGGTCAGTTTTCATTTCAATCCCAAAGAAAGGCAATACCAAAGAATGCTCAAGCTACCACACAATTGCATCCATCTCACATGCAGTAAAGTAATGCTCAAAATTTTCCAAGCCAGGCTTCAACAATACATGAATCATGAATGTCCAGAGGTTCAAGCTGGATTTAGAAAAGACAGAGGAACCAGAAATCAAATTGCCAACATCTACTGGATCATAGAAAGAGCAAGAGAGTTCAAAAAAAAAAAAAAAAAACCATCTACTTCTGCTTTATTGACTATGCCGAAGCCTTTGACTGCATGAACCACAACAAACTCTGGAAAATACTTAAAGAGATGGGAATACCAGACTACAAACCTGCCTTTTGAGAAATCTGTATGCAGGCTAAGAAGCAACAGTTAGAGCTGGAAACGGAACAACAGACTGACTCCAAACAGGGAAAGGAGTATGTCAAGGCTATATATTGTCACCCTGCTTATTTAACTTACATGCAGAATACATCTGAGAAATGCTGGGCTGGATAAAGCACAAGCCAGAATCAAGATTGCTGGGAGAAATATCAATAACCTCAGATATGCAGATGACACCACCCTTATGGCAGAAAGTGAAGCAGAACTAAAGAACCTCTTAATGGAAGTGAAAGAGGAGAGTGAAAAAGTTAGCTTAAAGCTCAACATTCAGAAAACTAAGATCATGGCATCTGGTCCCATCACTTCATGGCAAATAGATGGGGAAACAGTGGAAACAGTGTCAGACTTTATTTTGGGGGCTCCAAAATCACTGCAGATGGTGACTGCAGCCATGAAACTAAATGACACTTCCTCCTTGAAAGAAAAGCTATGACCAACCTAGACAGCATATTAAAAAGCAGAGGAATTACTTTGGCAGTAAAAGTCTATCTAGTGAAAGGCATAATTTTTCCAGTAGTCATATATGGATGTGAGAGTTGGACTATAAAGAAAGCTGAGTGCCAAAGAACTGATGCTTTTGAACTGTGGTATTGGAGAAGAGTTTTGAGGGTCCCTTGGATTGCAAGGAGATCCAACCAGTCCATCCGAAAGGAAATCAGTCCTGAGTATTTATTGGAAGGACTGAAACTGAAGCCAAAACTCCAATACTTTGGCTACCTGAAGTGAAGAACTGATTCATTTGAAAAGACCCCGATGCTGGGAAAGATTAAAGTTGGGAGGAGAAGTGGGCCATAGAGGATGAGATGGCATCACCGACTCAATGGACATGAGTTTGAGTAAACTCTGGGAGCTGGTGATGGACAGGGAAGCCTGGCGGGCTGCCGTCCATGGGGTTGCAAAGATCACACATGACGGAATGACAGAACTGAGTGTGAACAGGTTGGAAAAGAATTGAAAATAACTCTAGTAGAAGCCAAGGTTGTTGCAAAGGAATTTTTAAAAGCAAATCTGAAGCGGTCTGAAAAATGTAAACAAAACTGATGTTTTCTTACAGACCATATAAGCATATACCAAATATTAATAGAAACATGGGCAATAAATGTTATTTTAATGAAGTCTCAGGAAGAAATGATGGACTCTTATTGGACAATAAAGAAAAAGCTTCAGAAGGGAATGGCAACCCATTCCAGGATTCTTGCCTGGAGAACCCCCTGGACAAAGGGGTCTGGCAGCTACAGTCCACACAGCTGCAAAGAGTCGGTTCGCCTGAGTGACTCACAAAGAATAGGTGACCCTTTTAAAAAGTAGCAAAGCAACTGGCTAAATTGTGTTCTTGTTCCTGTATTTTGTGGAAGGTAAAACTTGCAAGTAATGAAAGTAGACATTTAGGAGAGAAGAAAATTATTGAAGGAGCACTTTGGTCTTCCTGACTGCTTACAGTGAAGCACAAGAAGAGGGAAATGACTTGAAGCTTGAACTATTGAGAGGAACTGGACCTTAAATTTGGAAACTTCTCAGTCTACCCATATTGCAAAAAAATGAGGAAGCATATTCAGAAGAGACTACTAAGGATATGGCTAAGCAACTACTTGATAAGGAGATTTGGATACTTATGAACCCTGGATATAATCAACTATCTTAAAAAGAAAACTACAGATTTAGCTAAAGAGGAAGGAGACAAGACAGAATTAAGAATGGCTTTCAGACTTCAGAAGTCTATAGGGTGGGAACACAGAGCTATTTGGCTATGAACATACTCCATTTTTTAATTTAAGAGAAGAATGACCCCTAAGATGATTCAGAGTTATCAGAGTTGCTTCTTCAGTTTCAGAAGTGGGGACCATTGCCTCATTTTCAGTAGGGCAGTCAACCTCTGCCCAGTTATGGGGGCTTGACCTCCACTCAGCAGAGATATAGACCAGGAATCTCTCTCGCTGCACTGTGGCAGCTGGACCGCTACCATAGTGAGCCTGAAGGCAAGGGCACAGAGCAAAACAGTTTACTCTCAATATTTAATATCTCATGCCTTGCTAGTTTTGTGCTTGTTTGGGACAATCATCATTTTCTTCTTCCTTTTTTATCCCTTTGGAATGGGAATGTCTAACCTATTTCTGTTCTATCATTTCACTTTGGAAGCATATAACTTGCTTGGTTTTGTAAGTTGACAGCTGGGGAGAAATTTTGACTCAAGATGAATCATACCTTGAGCTTCATCCATGTCTAATTTAGAATATATTTTAGATGAGACTTCAGATTTTAGACTTAATGCTGGAATGAGTCAAGACTGTTGGGAATATTGGGCTGGAATGAATATAATTTTTAACATGAGAAGGACATGAATTTTAGTTACCATAGGCAGAATTTTATGGGCTATTTATGTCCCTTTAAAATTAATATCCTGAAATTTAATTTCCAAAACAATGGCATTCTGAAGTGGAGATCATGATAGTAGAGTCTTCATGAATGGGATGAGTGTCCTTATAAGAAAAGACCAGAAAATTAGCTTTCTGTTTTTCTGCCACATGATGATACAAGGATAAGTCTGCAATCTGTAAAGTCATAGAGAGGTCTCATCAGAACTTGACCATGCTGACACCCTGGTTTCACATTTTTAGCATATAGAACTGTGAGAAAATATTCTTTTTTTTTTTTAACTAAGCCATCCACTCTCTGGTACTTTGTTATTGTAGACAAGGCTGACTAAGACACATGGAAAGAACTATGCAAAATAATTAAAAAGAATAGTATCTGGCACTCACAAAAGAAAGCTTCAAAATTCACAGAAAACTGGGAAAACTACCCATAATGGTCCCCTCAGTTGGGGTTGGTGGGAATGATTAACTCTAGATAAATTTCTTGTCCCACCTAACAACTGCTAAAAGCAAGAAAGATTAAGCATAACTACGTTCCAGAGCAAAGCTCAATAATAAGTGCAGCACTACAAAATATCCAGTGCAAAAAAAGTGCAATACACAGTGTCTGGTGTATTAGTTAGGGTTCTCCTGAGAAACAGAACAGGATGTGTGTATATTTGCCTATTTATGTATGTATATATGTATGTATCGAGAGATTTTAAGGAATTGTCTTAAGTGATTGTAGAGTCAATCACTTGTTTGGTAAATCTAAAATCGGCCTTGGGGACTGGCAGGTTGGAATCCCAGAGAAAAGTTGCAACTCAAATCTAGCAGATCTCCTTCTTGCTTGAGGGAGGTCAGTCTTTGTTCTGTTTAGGCCTTCAACTGACTGTATGGTACTCATCCACATTGCATAGGATACCATATGTAATACTTTACATAACATCCACTGATTTAAATGTTAATCTTATGCAAAGAAACACTTTACAAAAGCATCCAAAGTAATGTTTGTCCAAGTATCTGGACACTGCTGCCTACCTATTTTGACACATAAAATTAACTATCACATTAGGCAATCAATGATATAATATTCAGAATGCAATGAAGCAGGAAAATATGATACCATTAGGCAGAAAAATGTAAACAGTTGAAATCATCCCGGAATTGACACAGATATTAAAATCAACTCTCAGGAATATTAAAAGAATGTATATCACTACTGTGTGTTTATATATATACACACACATAAACACACACACATATATATAATTTATTTATTTTTAATTGAAGGATGATTGCTTTACAGTATTGTATTGGTTTTTACCAAACATCAACATGAATCAGCCATAGGTTTACCTATGTTCCCTCCCACTCAGACTTCCCTCCCACTTCCAACCCTCTCCCACCCCTCTAGATTGTTACTGAGCCCTGGTTTGAGTTCCCTGAGTCATATAGCATTTTCCCATTGGCTATCTATTTTACAGACGGTAATGTATGTTTCCACATTACTCTCTCCATAGATCCCACCCTCTCCTTCCTTGTTGGTCCTTTAATGGACCAGAACCTGGTGGTCCGGAGTCGATGATAAGAAAGTAAGAGAGAGAAAGAGGCTGATATCCCCTGGTTTAGGCGGAAATCCAATAGAGCCCTGTTCTTAGGGCGCGCGCTGCTGCACGGAGGCACCGGGCGCCCTCTGAGTGGGTGAAGGCGCAGTGCGCCGTCTCGAGAGGGTCTCAGAAGCCCGGGCAAGAAAGTAAGCTCAGCGGGCCTCTGCGCTCCAAGGAATTAGCCTGAAAGAGAGAGAGAGAGAAAGATAGGAAGAAAAGAAAGATAGGAAGAAAAGAAAGAGAAAGAAAGAAGAAAGAAAGAAAGGAAAGAAAGAAAGAAAGAAAGAAAGAAAGAAAGAAAGAAAGAAAGAAAGAAAGAAAGAAAGAAAGAAAGAAAGAAAGAAAGAAAGAAAGAAAGAAAGAAAGAAAGAAAGAAAGAAAAGAAAGAAAGAAAGAAAGAAAGAAAGAAAGAAAGAAAAGAAAGAAAGAAAAGAAAGAAAGAAAGAAAAGAAAGAAAGAAAAGAAAGAAAGAAAAGAAAGAAGAAAGACACGGGGACCAAAGCTCTGATGGAGCAAAAGTGTTTTAATCAACATGTCGTGGGCATACATACTGTTTTACAAAGTGGTTATTCTCAGCAAAGATAAAGATTAAAATTCCAGACTTACAAAACATAAGACGATCCCTATCAAAGAGAGAGTTGCAAGCAATTACCTTTTACCTTTTACCGTATGGCTCATAAAAAGGAAGAGGGTACTTATCACCGTAATGAGAAATGCCTGGATTCCTCAGCCCTGGGAAAGGGGTGCCTCTCCTCTTAATTCCTGAATTAATAAGGGCCAGAGGGCTCCTGACAGATCCAAAAGAGCACACCGAAAGCCTCTTGCTAAATGCTTCCTGACACTTCCTCCTCTTCCAGCCATGTTTATAAGTCTCTTCTCTATGTCTATGTCTCCATTGCTGCTCTGCAAATAGGTTCATCAGTACCATCTTTCTAGATTCCATATCTATGCATTAGTTCTATTGTATATTTTTAAGTTAAATATATTTTGAAAAGATAAATTAAATTGATAAGCCTCTAGCTTGGTTAAGAAAAAAAAAAAGGATATAAATTGCTAATATCAGAAAAATGAGACGTCATAATCACCAGATCCCATGGACATTAAAAGTATAATACATGAATAATATAAACAATTCTATGTCCACAAATGTGATAACATAGATTACCAAAAACCCCACAGCTAACTCCCTACTTAATTGTAAGAAACTGGAAGCTTCCCCTCTAAAATCAGTAACAAGGCAAAGATATATTCTGTCAACACTACTTTTCAACCTTGTAGTGGAAGTATTAGCTAATGTAATAAGATAAAAGAAGGAAATAAAAAGTATACAGATTGGAAAGGAATAAATAAAACTAGATTTGTTTGCAGATTGTATGATAGTCTAAATAGAAAATCAGAAAGAACTGACAAACATCCCTGGAACTAATAAGCAAATACAGCATAGTTGAAAGACACAAATTTAATAAACAAAATCAATTTTGTTTGTATCTTTATAAGGACAACTATAAACTCTATGAACAAAACCAAAGAGCTAAATAAATGGAGAGACATTACATTTTCATGGTTAGGGAGAATCAGTATTGTCAAGATGCCAGTTTTTCCTAACTTGATCTATATATCCAATGCAAACCTTATCAAATCCCAGCAAGTTATTTTATGGATATCTATTTTTTTTTTCCTAAAAAATGGTGTGACAACAGAGTCAGTACAGTAGACAATATTGAATGAGATGAGCAAATTTGGAGGAGAGACATTACCTGACTTCAAGACTGTAAAGCTACAGTTATTAAAATAGTGCAGTATTGGAGAGGTAATAGACAGGTAGACCAATGGAAAAAAATAGAGTCCGGGAATAGACCCCTTTAAATATAGTCAAATGGCATTTGATATAGGAGCTCAATGGAGTAAAAGAATGTGTCTCCAACAAATGGTTCTATAACAACTGGCTACAAACATGCAAAATAGTGTACCTAGACACATATTTTAAGCCTTTCATAAAATTAGCTAACAGATAAAAAAACTGAATGTAAAATCAGTTGTATAACTATAAAGCTCCTAGAAGATAACATTGGAAAAAACCTAGATAACATTGGGTATGGCAATGGATTTTTAGATACAACAATAAAGCCATGTTCCTTTAGCTCTGCAAAAGATAATGTCAAGGGAATGAAAAGATAAACAACAGAATGAGAGTAATTATTTGCAAAGATATGTATGATAAAGAACTATTGTCCAAAATACACAAAGAACTATTAACACTCAAAAACCAAAATCTGGATTAAAAATTGGCAAAAGAATGAATAGACACCTCACCAAAGAAGATATACAAATGACAAATAATCATATTAAAATATCCCCTACAGTTTATGCCTCCAGGGAAATGAAAATTAAAACAAAGACGAGAACTACTATACACCTGTTAGATGGTCAAAATCCTAAACTCTGACAACATCATCTGCTCATGAGGATTTGGAGCAATAGAATCTCTCATCTGTTGCCAGTAGCAATGCAGAGCAGTACAGCCTCTTTAAAAATAAGTTTCTAACAAATAAAATAACTTTCTAAATAAATAACTTTCTAAAATAAAATAACAAATAAAAGTAACTTTCAAACAAAATGAAGCAGAATCTTATCATATAGCTTGGTTATTACACTCCTTGGTATTTACCAAGAAGCTGAAAGCTTATATCTACATAAAATCAGCATAAGAATGTTTATAATAGCTTTATTCATAATTATCCATCTCAGAAGCAATGAATATTTTAGGTGAATGGTTAAATAAACTGTAGTATGCTCAGAGCATTGTACACTATTCAGAGCTAAAAAGAGATGAGTTATCAAGCTGTGAAAAGACATAGAGGAATGTTAAATTCGTATCGTTAGGTGAGAGAAACTATTCTGTAAAGACTGCATACTGTATTATTCCAACATTATATGACATTCTAGAAAAGGTAAAACTAAGAAGAAAATAAATGTTTCAGTGATTATTAGAGGGTGGGGCAAGGTAAGATGTTTAGGTGAAACCCAGGATTTTCAGGGCATTGAAAATACCCTGTGTGATACTATTATGATGGATGCACCTCATCATGAAAACTGTTAGTTGCTCAGTCGTGTCCAATTCTGCAACCCCATGGCCTGTAACCCGCCACATTCCTCTGTTTGTGGAATTCTCCAGGTAAGAATAATAAAGTGTGTAGCCATTCCCATCACCAGGGAATCTTTCTCACCCAGTGATTGGACCCAGGCCTCCTGCATTGCAGGCAGATTCTTTACCATCTGAGCTATCAGGGAAGTCCAACATGTAATCATGTATTAGTCCAAATCCCTAGACTGTACAGCACCAAGAGTGAACCCTAACATAAACTATGGTCTGTGGTTGAATTTGATGTGTCAGTGTAGTTTCATCAACTATAAAATATATACCTCTCTGGAGAGGGATATTGATAATGGGGAAGCCATGTGTATGGGGGAGCAGAAGCTATATGAAAAATCTCTGCACCTTGCATTATTTGCATTATTTCTGCATTATTTGCTCTGAATCTAAAACCACTCAAAGAGAAAAATAATGTCTTAAATAAGAATCACTCATATGCAGTGATTCACAGGTATATAAAGAAGGAACTTCAACTTGAAAAAAAAGATATCTATGAAATATAAGAATTCCATAATTTATAATTAATGAAGATTTTCTAAGTTCTATAACAAACATGGTTGCTAAATATTACATGTGTTTGTGGGTGTATGCTTTCATAGTTTCTAATTCCTTCAGAGGTCTGAGTAAAATAATAATAACTTGATTTTCCTGTAAATTTTTTATTTTAGAACTAGTTTTAGATCTTCATTAAAATTCACAAAATCTTTGAAGTTTTATCGTGAAAATAATGAAACTTAACAAATAGTTTCCTTGACTACAAGGCAAATTTTATGGACATGAAAATAAAATTTAAATTTAAAATAGAATTATTGGATAATTTTAGAAGAGAAAATGGATTCATATATCTTTTTGTCTGCTCTGCATTATACTTTTTGATCTATGTATCATTACTTCAGTTGACTGTTATTTATTGAAGATTTAGAAGCAAAAAACTAGAAATTATTCTCAGGAGTTCTGTATGAAGCACTGAACTAATGCTGCTGGAGCATCTACCATGACCCAGAAACTAAGCAACAGAAAGAAAATCAGATCATTTTATTGACATGTGCTTCACATTATCTGATACACAATCTGAATCCCATATTGAGATACCATATGTGTGACATTTTCTGCTTTTTGTCCTTTTATAAAGTCTTCGAAAGACTAATCAAAATATCAGGATTATATAAAGGATTGTCAGCTGTAAGAAAATGCATTTCAGTTGAGTTCATATTCCTTTAGGGGAAAAATAATCATCTGAATCACATTATGCATATTTGTCACCAAAGCCACTATGAGGATTTTTACTGGTGATGATTATTAATGCCCTCTACATGAGTTGGAAACTGAAGTGATTGACAAGATTTTTTTCTAGATCCACAACTGTCAGATGTTTAAGAAGAAAAGACATAGTTTTGAATATGTTTCTTTGT
Source organism: Odocoileus virginianus (assembly GCF_023699985.2). Lineage (NCBI taxonomy): Eukaryota > Metazoa > Chordata > Mammalia > Artiodactyla > Cervidae > Odocoileus > Odocoileus virginianus. The sequence goes on from NC_069698.1 coordinate 24,141,636, forward strand.
ATCTTCAAAATAAATAAATCCATATCATTGAGAGAGTTGTTTTTTTTTTTTAAGTTTTCTGCTTAAATGGGACAATTGACACTTTAAGTTGAAGTTTCTAAAACTTAAATGTTTCAGTAAAAGTTTCCATTTGAAGTGAGCTCCTTTTCCCTTATCTTTAACATTCACACTCTGCCTTTCAACTTCTCCAGGCCCAGAAAGAGTGGGAAGCAAATAGGAAAGCTTTGTCTCTTCCTGTTTTTCTTCAAATTTGAGTGACCTGGGATATTTCATATTCAATGAGAAGTCACAAACTATTTAATGAAATCAGTGAAACAGTAATGAATCAAGAACATGTGAAGAGGAAAAAACAAAAGAACAACAAAACGCTGGGCTAGAAAGTGAGGAATCTGGTTCCTGGCTCAAGAGCTTGTGTGTGGTTTTTTAGGCCTGACTACTTGCAATTACAGAGGCTGTACCTGGCAGGCTTCAGGGGCCACCAGACTGGCACACGGACTTTGCCTTGCCTTCTCCAAAGGGAGTTGCAGTCAAAGATTCAGAGTCCCCAGCTGGCCAGGCTATTATACATATCTGATATATATATAATATGTATACATATTTATACATAATAAGACATATGTAATATGTATAATATACACATTATACCTATTATACATATTCCTTCCCCCTGATGATTTTGCTCTAGAACATTTTAGAGAGGGAACTGGAAGGAAACTTAAAGACATGTTTCTCTACTCTTACTCAACATCAAGCAGTTTTCTAGTCTTAGTCCTTACTTCTGTCCTTTCCCACTGACCATCAGATGTCACTTGAAAGTGAAAAGATCCCTGTGTTTGTGCTGCCTGGACCTGGCATTGTGCCATGGTGGAAAATGGATGTGGGGAGAGCCAACAATTTCTTGGGTTTGGCCATTTGCTTACACCATGGGAGTAAGTGATTAAAACCTGGAGGGTTTTCGTTTTGGTTCATTGTTACAATACTGACTATTCCTACACCAAGCAGCTCAGCTCTCAAGTTCATTCTAAAATTTCCATTTGGGTTTTCATTATATATTTATCTTTTTTGTTGAAACTTTCCATATTTTATTCTGAGACATATTTTTTCACTCATTTCAGGCATATTCATAATTGCTGGTCAAAGCATCTTTATGGTATCTTAAAAAAAAAATCTTTGTCAGATAATTTTAGCATCTTTTGTTATCTGGAGTTTGGCAATGATTGACTATCTTTTGTGTTCAGCTTGAGATCTTCCTGGTTGACAGTATTGAAATCATCACGTGTCACGCAGCTTTCTCTGACCCTGTACACAAGTGCCATCTACCCATAGCCCAGTGACAATAAAAGCTCAAGTTTCCCACTCAGCCAGAAAAGGGGGACTCCTCATCATTGCCGGGTGGGCATAAATGTTTTGTCTCCCATATAGCCATCCACTGATACCTCTTTGGCTGTGAGAGATGGGGGTTCCTTGTTACATTCCCCAAATGACTTTCTCTGATACCAATGTGAGGGAAATATGCCAGGGAGGGGTGAAAATCCAGGTTCCTTAATTTTTAGTCTTCTCTGATCCTATTCTGGTTGGATGAGAGGATGGCAGAGGGTGGGGGGTACTTCTTTATTGGCCTGGTTGCTCAGACAATAAAGAATCTGCTTGCAATGCAGGAGACCTGGGTTTGACCCCTGGGTTGGGAAGACTCCCTTTGTGAAGGGAATGGATACCCACTCTAGTGTTCTTGCCTGGAGAATCCCATGGACAGAGGATCCTGTTGGGCTACAGATCATAAGTTTGCAAAGAGTCAGACATGACTGAAGCAACTAACACCATATTGACCAGGAAAAGTTGAAATCTGTGCTTATCCCCTGGCCATTGGTGATTTGGGTCTGGGTGGTCCACATATTGCTGTGTTTAGTTTGTTTGTTTCTGTATGATTTGGGGGTATTTGGCTATAATGGTGCAGTCATTTTCTAAAGGTTGCTTGTTTAGATAAGTTCCCGATTTCCTGGTCTTTGGATATGAAAAGCAGGATTTGTTTGGACCACTTATTTTCTGTGTCCATTGGTACTTCCAAGTTATTGGCTTCTTTGGCACCCATTTTGGTTAACTGAGGCAAAATGAAAAGCTTTGTTGTGTCTCTTCAGTTGCTAACTGATGTCTGTCTCTATGCAACCCTACAAATTGTAGCATCCACATTGTTATGTCCTTCAATAATATCTCCCAGAGTTTGTTCAAATTCATGGCCATTAAGTAGGTGATGTTATACAACCATCTCATCCTCTGCTGTCCCCTTTTCCTTTTACCTTCAATCTTTCCCAGGATCAGGGCCATTTCCAAAAAATCAGCTCTTTGTATCAGATGGCCTAAGTATTGAAGCTTCAGCTTCAGCATCAGTCCTTCTAATGAATATTCAGGGTTGACTTCCTTTAGGGTTGACTGGTTTGATCTCCTTGCTGTCCAAGGGACTCTCAAGGGTCTTCTCCAGCACCAAATTCAGAAGCATCAATTTCTCAGTGTTCAGCCTTCTTTATGGTCCTACTTTCACATCCATACATGACTACTGGAAAAACCATAGCTTTGACTATATGGACCTTTGTTGACAAAGTGATGTCTCTGCCTTCTAATACGTTATCTATGTTTATTGTAACTTTCCTTCCAAAGAACAAGTATCTTTTAATTTTGTGGCTGCAGTGACTTTGGAGTCCAAGAAAATAAAGTTTCTCACTGCTTCCATTTTTTTCCCCTTCTATTTGCTACGAAGTGATGGGACTGGATGTCAAACTCTTACTTTTTTTTTTTTTTCTTTTTTAACATTGAGTTTTAAGCCAGTATTTTCATTCTCCTCTTTCACTCTTATCAAGAAGCTCTTTAGTTCCTCTTCTTGTTCTGCCATTAGGGTGGTCATCTGCATATCTGAGGTTGTTGATATTTCTCCCAGCAATCTGTATTCCCATTTGTGATTCATCCAGCCCAGCATTTGGATAATGTACTCTGCATAGAAGTGAAATAAGCAGTGACAATATACAGCCTTGTTGTATTCCGTTCCCAGTTTTGAAGAAGTCAATTTTTTCATGTCTTGATCTAACTTACTTCCTGACCTGCACACAGGTTTCTCAGGAGACAGGTAATGTGTTCTGGTATTCCCATCTCTTTAAGAATTTTCCAGTTTGTTGTGATCCACACAAAGGCTGTAGCATAGTCAATGAAGCGGAAGTAGATGTTTTTCTGGAATTCCCTTGCTTTTTCTATGATTTAGTGGATGTTGGCAATTTGATCACTGGTTCTGCATTTTCTAAACCCAGTTTGTACATCTGGAAGTTCTCAGCTCATGTACTGCTAAAGCCTGGTGTGAAGAATTTTGAGTATAACCTTATTAGCATGTGAAATAAGTGCAATGTACCATAGTCTGAAAAGCTAGGGAATTCAAAATCATATTTGTGTTTATGTGCAGAGGTCACTAATTTTTCTTTTTTCTTTCCATCTTTTTTTTTTTTTTTTACTCTGTTATGTTTGTTCTACACATAATATCCAAGATTTTTATACTAGCAGGCAGGATATATTTGTTTGTTTTATTTTCTACTATGCAGAATATGGAGAAATGTATCTGCTCTATCTTTCTGGAAGGAAGCACCAACACATAGTTTTGCTTTTTTTATTAGTTTGTTTTCTCTTTAATCAAAACTGTTAATTCAGAGCAATTATATTTAAATATAATAATTTATTATTTTGGATGAAAATTTTAACATTATCATTTCATGCGTGTTGAAGGATGCCAACGTCCTTAGGGAAATTCCAAATGAATATAGTGAAAGCTAAAAATTTGCAGAAGTATTTTATTTCTGTTATGCTATATATATATAACATATTTATATATATTTTAAATAACTTCATAGAATATTTTCAATTCCTTTGTTAGCTCTATGTACTTTGCATGAGAGATAAAAAAAGAAAATATTTCTTCCCTATTTGCATTGATATTGGTAATGAGAACAAAAGACTTCATCAGCATTTTCTGGTCTATTTTAGAAGGTGAAGCACTCCTTACTTCCATTTAGAATTATCTCACAACTAATCAGGTAAAAAATTGGAAATCTATTATGGAACTGAGCCAGATTTTCCTATTCATAGTTTCTCTCTTGTTTGAGACTACATAAATCTCCCTACTTTCTCCTGCCACCATTCAATTTTAAGTGTAGTGACTTTCACCTTTTGAAATAGGAAATAAGGAAAACACTGCCATTTTAACAACAACAAAAAATGTTACTATTTTGCTTTAATTTAGCAACATACTATAAATAACAGGTGCATCTAATTTGGTTTTATTTATAATAACTAGAACACATTGAAAGATAAACTGAAGTTTTATAAATCAAATCCAAATGAAATGATAATATATGGAAAACTATTTTACCCTTTATGCATGAACACATAATTTCCACTTTTGTTTGGTATTTATTTGATACTTCAGTCCTTTGATCAGAACAGAGAAATGTGTGTTTAACTTGATCACACATTTGAAAATAATTTCCAACGTGTTTTATGTGTGACTGGTGGAGTTTATTATGTACTTCTGAATGTGAATCAAAGTTTTAAAGCTAATAACTATAATAAAAATCATTATGCCTTTGACATCATAGTAATCACTGGTATTTTGGGTATTACCAGCACATAATATAAAGCAGAAAAAATATACAAATTCATAAAGACCTACTGTAGTGAAATATCTGACTATAGAACCTGGAGCAGGGATATATATTATATGCAACTTCATGTAGGTAAGTTTTCCCACTCCAGTTCCTGATTGTTGAAACAAGTTTCTGATCTATGTGGCTTACATATGCCTGTCAATGTTGAAAACATTTTACTTTTAAGACATATTTTCTACTCCCATCATTGTTCTAATGTTCATGTCACCATTGGAAAGAAATTTAATCATTCTAGGACTCAGCATCATCTGTCAATAGGAGGGTTTTAGATAACCAATGAGACCTTCTTACTCTGTCTAGCAGTCTCTGATACCTATGGGACTCAGTCAAGGTAAGAATTTTTTACCTCTTTACATGTAGCACTTTTCAAGCTTATAAAACCTTTCATGCCTTTTGTATAACAAATATTTTATAACATTCCTCACATGGAAAAACAGTCAGAGATACCATAACCAATCTGCACAAGTCATTTCAGAAAAATCCACATCAATTTAACAGTGTACCAGTAAAATAGAGAAGGTAAAGGAGGAAGATAATTGAAAGTAAAACAACATGAATTCCAATAGCCAAATGTTATAGTAGAAAATACAATGACAGGGTGAAATGCTTACACCTAATTCTACAGCACCTATGCAGAGATGTGTGTTGCTCTGATGATGCAAGTATAATGAGCATTGTTGCTGTCAATGGCATGACTCTACCAAATAGGTATAAACTCAAAGGGCATCTGAACAGAATTAAATACAAATTGTCCTTGGTTTTAGCCCACCTTTGGAAATTCTATGTATATCTTAAAATTGTGCAAAAACATTTGACTAGTAAGTACAAATCATTATCTTCTAGTCTTATTCAGTAACATTTCACACACATGGCTAACAATTATTTGTTAAGATAGCCCACCATCATCACTGCAAGGTGTCCAGCAACATGTCCTTCAGTTGATACTCATCAGAAACTGCTCACAAAACTCTAAAGTGTCCTTTGAGTAACTGCACTAACCACTTCTGAAGCTGTTATTCAAGTGGGACACACAGTCTGCAATTCAGAGAGATTCTGGACAAAGGTATTAAAAAAAGAATAGTCAGAAAAATTTAAATGAGACTGAACATCCAGGAAAGGAGTGTTTTTATGTTCTATCTTGTATGTGTTATCCATTTTGGAGTAAACTTCTATGTATCAGTACTTCCTAAATTGAATATCCAAATCTTCACTACATACAGTAGTTGTTTATATACTGTGTTAAATAAGTTTCTGGTCATCCAAGTGTTAAAACCCCTTATAAAATTTTTCTGAAACACTGAGGACTCTTCTGTACTGATCATGCCTCGAGGATGGAATTTAAACTAGTCCCATTTATCCAACATGATCTTTGAACCTCCAACATAAGAGGAGCATCTACTGCAAACATACTGCTTGGGGAAAAAAAATAAATTAAAAGGAGAAGGAAGAGAAGTTATAATCAAATGAGCTACAGAAGGAGAAATAGCACAGAACACATGTGTGTATACATATGTATGTATATATCTGGTTAGAAAGATACATTTTCAAAATTACTTCTGAAAAGTATTATAGTGGAAAATTACACTTCCCCATAAAGACTTATGGACAAACAAGTTTAAGACCTTCAGAATATGAAATGCTTTCTGAGGTGCCACACCAAGTTTATAATCATGAATCTGAATACTCTCTCCACTCAATCCTGTGTTTCTCCCTTACTTTCAACCAACTGGCTGTCTCAGTTTTATGCATGCCTCTTTGTCGCACTGTATCACATCAGCATATGAAGCCAGGGACCCTACTTGCTTCATCTTACTGATACACCAGCCCTTGGAATCCTGCTTTATATTCAGCAAGTAAAACATGCTAGATTTAAACTGATTTGTGTGTGTGTTTAGTCACTCAGTTATGTCTGACTTTTTGTGACACCATGGACTGTAGCCCGACAGCATATGCTGTCCATGGAATTGACCAGGCAAGAATACTGGGGTGGGTTGCCATCTCCAACTCCTGGGCATTTTCCTGACCCAGGGATTGAACCAGAGTCTCTTGCATCTCCCACAATGTGAGGCAGATTCTTAATCACTACACCTGCTGGGAAGCCCATTAAAGTGATTCTGAAGATGTCAAATCCAATGTCTTCTACTTTGCTCAGAATATAGGAGCAGTATGCCAACTGGTTGCTCTCATCACCTGCCCCACTCCTGACAATGGTCAAGATGAAACAGTATCTCTGGGGCCAACACATCTGATGAATGAAGCTCCTAATCTATGCATCCTGACCTCTTAAAATAACATTTTAAACACTTTAACCAGATTAAGTTGCTTAACAAAGAGTTTATTAATCACAGTATGCCTTATGTAAATAAAGTAATTGAGGGACAGAATAAGCCTATTTAAAATTCTCACAGTGTAAAAAGCATGGGAAGAAAGTAGTAAGATGTGTTAAATTTCTGTAGCAAATATTAGAAAATACTGCATTTAAAAGAGACTGCAGATCTCCTAACGTAAGTATAGAGATACTCTCAATGAAATTGTTCTTCCTTTTTCTCCACTTTCTTACATACATTTATATAATAGAACTTACTTACCTTGACTTGCCAAAGATGAGTGGCTGAGAGAAGGGAAGTAATAAGAATCCTGAAAGACTTTGAGCACTTTCCGTTTTGTGTTGCAATTCATTTCTTTCACTAACTTCCCAACTCTAAGAGAACTAAAACTTTTAATGATTATAGAGCAATATTTTCTTTCTGTACGAACTAACCCACATTTTTCTTTTTTCCCACTGAGATCTTTGGTTTTGCATTTTTGCAACACCTTTGCTTTAAGGATCTCAAGATATTATATAAAATATGTCAGTAATTCTAAAAACCATGGAGCATATTGGGGTGGTAATGTGTGTATTTCTGTGCTTTTCAGAGATTCTGTTTACAATCTCTAGGCATTATTTTTGGCTGTCTAAATCTCTGTAACCTCCCTCTCTCTGTCTCTCTCTCCCTCTCTCTCTCTCTCAACCTCTATTTGTTCTCAATTTCTTCTGAATATGAGAAAGGAGAATGTAGATTCTAAAAAAGAAAACACTCTTGATTCTTAAACTTGCTAATGATTAACCCTTAATTGTGTTCTTTCTTGCTGCAACCAAGTTTTAATCCCATGATTCCAACTGTAGCTTCAGCAGAATTATGTGTGGCCACATAACTGATTCAAAATAGAAAACTTGGTCTTCATCACTTCAGTTAATTACTACTACCCAAGTGATGCTGGGTTTCCAAGTCCTTTATGGAGGTGTGCCCCTTATTAAATTGCCAGGGAAAGTCCATATGCCTATGTTTAGAATTGGATTTTTTCCATGGTTCACTTGTCTTTCCATGTTTGATTTATTTACATTATTGGTTGAGGAAAGCAAGATACTGGTGACCTTAAAAGACTCTTAAATAGGTAGTATTCCTTTTGCCAAGTAAGCAAAAAGAGTTCATTTTTATTAATCATATTAAAAGCCAAATTGGCATGTCACAAGTTTTACTTATAAGGTTTTTTTTTTTTTTTTTTTCCTGTTTATATAAGGATTCAAGTCTTTGGCCTTACTTTTCAACAATATCCTACTAATTCATGCAGCTCTGTCAAATAAATCTTCTCCTATCAGTGTTGCTTATTCATATAATTTCTAATTATAAACACAAATGATTTTCTTCAATATTTCTTGCCTAGGACAATTCACAAACTTAAAAATAACAATGCTATCTAAATAGGGGTAAGGATGAAGATAGATACAAATTGCTTTAAGGGCTGTGTGAAAGTTCAGAGTTACTCAGATTTATAGTTAATTATACATGTAGAGTTAAAAATATAAGTTATGATATAAGTAAAAATTTTATAATAGGAGTCTGTTGTCTATTTGATACTAGAATTTAAATGCATAGTTTTATATGTCCCTCCATAAAGGGCTTCCCAGGGGCTCAATGGTAAAGAATCTCCCTTCAATGCAGACAAGGGTATGATCCCTGAATCAGGAAGATCCCCTGAAGGAGGCAGTGGCAACCCACTCCAATTTCTTATCTGGGGAATCCCATGGACAGAGGAGCCTGATGGGCAAAAGTCCATAGGGTCACAAAGAGTCAGACACGACTTAGCAACTAACATACACACGCAATCAGTTTTTCTGACACTGATATTTTGAAAACTCATTTAGTTAATTTGACTAAACTTATGACATTATCTACAGAAAGAAGGAAGAGATGGAGCCAAAAAGAAAGCAACATCTGTTTGTGGAGGTGACAGTGATAGAAGTCCGATGCTGTAAAGAAAAATATTGCATAGGAACCTGGAAAGTTAGGTCCATGAATCAAGGTAAATTGGAAGTGGTCAAACAGGAGATGGCAAGAGTGAATATCAACATTTTATGAATTAGTGAACTAAAATCAACTAAAATTAGAATGGGTGAATTTAAATCAGATGACCATTAAACCTACCACTGTGGGCAAGAATCCCTTCAAGGAAATGGAGTAGCCCTCATAGTCAACAAAAGAGTCTGAAATGCAGTACTTGGGTGCAGTTTCAAAAATGACAGAATGATTTCCGTTCATTTCCAAGGCAAGCCATTCAATATCAGAGTAATCCAAGTCAATGCCCCAACAATAATGCTGAAGAAGCTGAAGTTGAATGGTTCTATGATGACCTACAAGATTTTCTAGAACTAACATAAAAAACAGATGTCCTTTTCATGATAGGGAACTGGAATGCAAAGGTAGGAATTCAAGATATATCTGGAGTAATAGGCAAGTTTGTCCTTGAAGTACAAAATGAAGCAGGGCAAAGGCTAACAGTTTTGCCAAGAGAATGCATTGGTCATAGCGAACACCCTCTTCCAACAACACAAAGGAAGACTCTACACATGGACATCACCAGATGGTCAATACTGAAATCAGATTGATTATATTTTTTGCAGCTGAACATGAAGAAATTCTATATAGTCAGTAAAAACAAGACCGGGAGCTGACTGGGGCTCAAGTCATGAATTCCTTATTGCCAAATTCAGGCTTAAATTGAATAAAAAAGGGAAAACCACTATTTAGGTATGACCTTATGATTATGCAGTGAAAGTGACAAATAAGTTCAAGGAATTAGATCTGATAAACAGAGTGCCTGAAGAACTATGGAAAGACATTTGTGACATTGTACAGGAGGCTGTGATCAAGATCATACCCAAGAAAAATAAATGCATAAAGGCAAAGAGGTTGTCTGAGGAGGTCTTACAAATAACTGAGAAAAGAATTGAAGTGATACACCAAGGAGGAAAGGAAAGATATACCCATTTGGATGCAAAGTTCCAAAGAATAGCAAAGAGAGATAAGAAAGCTTTCTTAAGTGAAAGATGCAAAGAAATAGAGGAAAACAATAGAATGGGAAAGACTAAAAAATCTCTTCAAGAAAATGTGAGATACCAAGGAAATATTTCATGCAAAGATGGGCACAATAAAGGATATAATCAGTAACAAACTAACAGAAGCAATGATATTAAGAAGTGGCAAGAATACACAGAATAGCTAAACAAAAAAGACCAGATAACCACAATGATGGGGTCACTCTCCTAGAACCAGACATCCTGGAATGAGATGGGCCTTGCTAAGCATCACAATGAACAAAGCTAGTGGAGGTGGTGGAATTCCAGTTGAGCTATCTCAAATCCTAAAAGATGATGCTATGAAAGTGCTGCACTCATTATGCCAGCAAATTTGGAAAATTCAGCAGTGGTCAAAGAATGTTCAAACTACTGCACAATGGCACTCATCTCAAATGCAAGCAAGGTAGTGCTCAAAATTCTCCAAGCCAGGCTTCAACAGTATGTGAACTGTGAACTTCCAGGTGTTCAAGCCAGTTTTAGGAAAGGCAGAGGAACCAGAGATCAAATTGCCAACATCTTTTGGATCATAGAAAAAGCAAGAGAATTCCAGAAAAACATCTGCTTTGTTGACTATGCCAAAGCTTTTGACTGCATCGATCACAACAAACTGTGGAAAATTCTTCAAGAGATGGGACTATCAGACCACCTGACCTGCCTCCTGAGAAATTTGAATCCAGATCAAAAAGCAACAGTGAGAACCAGATATGAAGCAATAGACTGGATCCAAATTGGAAAAAAAAATATGTCAAGACTTCATATTGTCACCTTGCTTATTTAACTTCTATGCTGAGTACATCATGTAAAATGCTGGGTTGGATGAAGCACAAGCTGAAATCAAGATTGCCAGGAGAAATAGCAACAATCTCTGACATTCAGATGACACGACCGTTATGGCAGAAATCAAAAATGAACTGGAGAGCCTCTTGATGAAAGTGAAAGAAGAGAGTGAAAAAGCTGGTTTAAAACTCAACATTCAAAAAACTAAGATCATGGCCTCTGGTCCCATCAAATCATGGCAAATATCTGGGGAAGCAATGGAAACAGTGACAGACTTTATTTTCTTAGACTCCAAAATCACTGCAGATAGTGACTGCAGCCATGAAATTAAAAGACGCTTATTCCTTGGATGAAAATCTATGACCAGTCTAGACAGCATATGAAAAAGCAGAGACATTACTTTGCTGACGAAAATCCATCTAGTCAAAGCTATGCTTTTTTTGGTACTCATGTATGGATATGAGATTTGGACCATAATGAAAGCTGAGTGCCAAAAAATTGAAGCTTTCCTACTGTGGTGTTGGAGCAGACTCTTAACAGTCCCTTGGACTACAAGAGATGAAACTAGTCCATCCTAAAGGAAATCAATCCTGAATATTCATTGTAAGGACTGATGCTGAAGCTCCAATACTCTGACCACCTGATGCAAAGAACTGACTCAACAGAAAAATCTCTGATTCTGGGAAAGTTTGAAGGCAGAAGAAGAAGGAGATCACAGAGGATGAGATGGTTGGATGGCATCACCCATTCAATGGACATGAGTTTGAGCAAGCTCCAGGAGTTGGTGAAGGACAGGGAAGCCTGGCTTGCTGTCGTCCATGGGATTGCAAAGAGTTGGACACAGCTGAATGACTGAACCGAACTAAACCAATGACATCATCTAAATGCAGCATGATGTATAAGTGGTCTTATGTCATATGGTGCTCAAGTATTAGTGGAAAAGAACATCAGTTATAGGTTCCTTTGAATTATGTTCTCTTAATTTGACTTTCATTTTCTGCTATAGGAAAAAGGAAAAAAGCTTTAGATAAGACCTGGTGACACATGGATGTTTTTGCTTATGGTCACAAATTGCATACTCCTCCAAATGCAAAAATGTTTTCCAAATGAAGGCTTTACAAATTTCAGAATTTTAATTGTGTATGTAGTATATGCAAGTGGATGATTTCTCTTATCTTTAATGCAATGATTGACCATCTCTACCTGTCACCAGAGACTTTTGGTGCTTTAGTATTTTTGACTGATGTAATATTAAAAATGGCAATCTCATAAAAAGCATAAAAATAATCTGAATACTTTGGTTCTTTCTCCTATTTCTTTAGTAGTAGTAGTACATAATCCATAACTGTCCTAAACTACTATGATCTCTTGTGAAAAGAAAAGTATTTCTAGTGGGTGAATCAGGTAAAAGATAGAAGCTGCTTGATACTATAAAGTGGCATCAGAATGTATATTCAGAAGTTAAATTTACTAAATACAGAAAATATAAATGGATACAGTAGGAAAAGGGAAACAAAGACATCTTATAGTACCACATAGAACTACAGCTTTAGTGTTAATTCTTCTTTACAACATGCCCACTGAGATACAGTAATTTGATCCTGAGTGCCTCTTACAATGAAGGTGGAATATAAGTAGCAATGGATATGATCAATGGCAGTCTCTGGCATATTGTTTCTGCCCACATACAATTGTTTCAAAGCACAGGGTGTGCTAACTTCGAATGAACTTTTAAGATGCATAAAATACGGACATTTGAAACTAATGTTAAAAGAGAATTTATTTTCAAGAAAAAGCAAGTGTTAGAACCAAGACCTGAAACATACAAAATGTTGGCCTTTTTAAAGCACAGACAAGAAAACTGTTGTGAATTGGCTTCCTACAGAGAGTGATATATCTGAAAAAATATTTACAGTATACACAGTATCTGCTAAATGCTATAGTAGTTGTATTATTAAATTACTCTGCGTGGAAGTACACAAAGGAAATATCACATTTTATGTGTGTGTTAAAATATTTTAAACAGTTATCAAATCCCACCAAGCTGCATCTTCCAACACTGACTGACTTAAAATACACGAAAAGTCACACTGATATCACCTACTTTACCAACAGTCAGAAAAAAATTCTCAATTCATTGGTTCCATGCCAAAGAAGGTATCTACTTTTCGTCAAGATATCTACTTTCCCATGGAGAACAAAATAAAAATCAGAAAGATCTGTAGGGAGAAACTTTTTATTTTGACAGTTCTAGGACACGCTTGATTTTCTTTCAACCTTTAATATGAAGAGATCCAGTAATGTATGACAGGTGTAACTCAGCTAATTAAAGGATTTAATCCTACCATCTCATAAATCAATATTCAGGAAATGTTAAGACTATATTTGAGAAATCTATTCATAAATCAACTTCTAGTTTGCTTGCAAAGTAAAACTAACCAATATTTCTTTTGCTGTGTAGAAAACTACCTGCTAATGAGTGATAGTTTAATACTTGGATGGTGAGAAAGCTAATTGATTTTATCTGGAGAAAACTGAATAACAACTACTGTAATATGTTATATAGAAATACTGTAAAACCCTAAACCAAAGGTCAGCAAACATATTCAGTAAAGGGTCAAGCAGTAAACTCTTTAGGTTTGTAGCCCAAGAGGGGAAATTGAAACTCTTATGTAGACACTTACATAACAAGAGATTCAAAAACATATTTCTTTTTCTTTCAAAAAAAATAAAAAACAGTTTACACTAGGTATTTATTCTGAAAACTTAGCATCTACAGGTTTTTTTTTTTCCTTTGTCATTCTGTTAAACATCCCTCCATCCCAATAGAGATGGATTTGTGTATATCTATTTATAATTCTGTGGTTTGTCTTTATATATAAGAACTGAAGAAAGAAAAAATAAATATATTTTTAATTACAGATGACAGCTGTTTTTGTCTAACTTTAGGTACTCTTGTCAGGGTGCCTTATGTTACAGTTCTGATAGACCACAAGAGGACAATCAGCTAGAGTAAGTGCTAGCTTAATAATTGATACTGTTAGTAAATATCTTATGAAAATTTTACAGTAATCACTTTAAGATGAGCTTTTCAAAATATATTGTGTATCTCATACGTATTAAAAGAAATAAGTTGACCTTTTAGTACTAAAGTGATTCTCTGTATTTTATTTTCTCAAGTGTTTTTGATACTTTGAAACTCACCTAATCTTTGGAGGGTATCATTTCATTGTAGGTGAGGTTTGCTATATTTCTTGTTTTCTAAAATAACATGAAAGACTTAGAATAGACTTATATAAATTCAAAGTCACTAAAATTTGCCAGTTGAATGAGCTTCAGAGTTTTAACGTGCTTTATTCCACGTAGTTGTCTTAATTAAACTTGAAATTATACAGTAAGTGAAAAGATATGTTTTTAAAGCATTCAATTTATTTTAAAAACTGACATTGTAAGATTAACTGCTTGAGTACCATTGTGGACAACTGGCCTTTCTAAATAACATGTTTTCTTTCCAGAATTACCTTTGAATTATTGGAATAAATTTTCTGAAAATAATTTAGCAGAAATTGTAATTAAAGAAATTAAATTTGCTTTGTTCCAAAAGATACTGACCATAAGAAACTTCAACTTTCTGTTTGCCTTTTATAGTATGTGTTCTTTAATGTTCTGAAATATTTTTTTACATAGTGTCTCAAATGTTTGAACAGATGCTTTTTAAATAGCCTTGTGTGTGCACTAGTTGCTCAGTTCTGTCCAACTCTTTGCGACCTCATGGACTATAGCCCACCAGTCTCCTCTGTCCATGGAATTCTCCAGGTAAGATTACTGGAGTGGGCTGCCATGTCCTTCTCCAGGTTATCTTCCCAACCCAGAAATCGGACCTGGGTCTCCTGCATTGCAGGCAGATTCTTTACCATTTGAGCTACCCAGGAATACTTTAAATAGCCATCAGTTCAGTTCAGTCGCTTATTCATGTCCGACTCTTTGAGACCCCATGAATCGCAGCACTCCAGGCCTCCCTGTCCATCACCAACTCCCGGAGTCCACGCAAAGCCATGCCCATTGAGTCGGTGATAATATCCAACCATTTCATCCTCAGTCATCCCCTTCTCCTCCTGCCCTCAATCTTTCCCAGCATCAGGGTCTTTTCAAATGAGTCAGCTTTTTGCATCAGGTGGCCAAAGTATTGGCATTTCAGCTTCAACATCAGTCCTTCCAGTGAACACCCAGGACTATCTCCTTTAGCATGGACTGGATGGTCTCCTTGCAGTCCAAGGGACTCTCAAGAGTCTTCTCCAACACCATAGTTCAAAAGCATCAATTCTTCAGCGCTCAACTTTCTTTATAGTCCAACTCTCACATCCATAGGTGACCACTGGATAAACCATAGCCTTAACTAGACGGATCTTTGTTGACAAAGTAGTGTCTCTGCTTTTTAATATGCTGTCTAGGTTGGTGATAACTTTCCTTCCAAGGAGTAAGCATCTTTTAATTTCATGGCTGCAGTCACCATCTGCAGTGATTTTGAAGCTCAGAAAAATAAAGTCAGCCACTGTTTCCACTGTTGCCCCATCTATTGCCATGAAGTGATGGGACCAGATGCTATGATCTTAGTTTTCTGAATGTTGAGCTTTAAGCCAACTTTTTCACTCTCCTCTTTCACTTCCATCAAGAGGCTCTTTTGTTCTTCTTCACTTTCTGCCATAAGGGTGGTGTCACCTGCATATCTGAGTTTATTGATATTTCTCCCAGCAATCTTGATTCCAGCTTGTGCTTCATTCAGCCCAGCATTTCTCATGGTGTGCTCTGCATATACGTTAAGTAAGCAGGGTGACAATATACAGCCTTGATGTACTCCTTTTCCTATTTGGAACCAGTTTGTTGTTCCATGTCCACTTCTAAATGTTGCTGCCTGATCTGCATACAGGTTTCTCAAGAGGCAGGTAAGGTGGTCTGGTAGGTAACTCCAAACAAAAAGACATGAATTGTTAAGGACACACCTAATGCTTGGTGATATTAATAAATGCAATATTAAAAATTTCCAAGGAAAGAATAAAATATGTTTTATATAAAGTCCACTTTAAAATACTGCCTTCCTGAAATTTTAGTTTAAATAAATTATTCCCCTCTTACAATTCCAAACAGTATTTATACTTTTAATAGACTATAGGGTTTTTAAAAACATATTTTTTAAGAACATCATAAAAATACATGTTTGTATATGTTTATTCATGTTTTTGATTGGTTTTCTAGAAAGCATAGTGCCTCCATACTCTGTATCCTTTTCTTCCTTTCTAGCATATTTGGGGGTTCTTTTTCACAATTTCTGAAAATTCTTCCTTCTTATTGGTGTCTACAATGCTTGTCCTGCTAGCGTTTATAAAAAGTGTCTAAAGAATTGATGCTCTTGAACTGTGGTGTTGGAGAAGACTTTTGATAGTCCCTTGGACTGCAAGGAGATCCAACCAGTCCATCCTAAATGAGATCAGTTTTGATTCATTGGAAGACCGATGCTGAAGCTGAAACTCTAATACTTTGGTCACTTGATGCGAAGAGCTGACTCATTTGAAAAGACTCTGATGCTGGGAAAGATTGAGGGCAGGAGGAGAAGGGGATGACAGAGGATGAGATGTTTGGTTGGTATCAGCGACTCGATGGACATGGGTTTGGGTGACCCCAGGAGTTGATGATGGACAAGGAGGCATGGCGTGCTGTGGTTCATGGGGTCACAAAGAGTCAGACATGACTGAGCAACTAACTGAACTGAACACATAGAAAGAGCTTAATGCATTATTTATTGGGATAGGAAGAAGTTGAATGAATGATGAAAAATTAAATTTCAAGGTAAAAATAAAAACTGTGCAGAAAGGAAGTGATACTTGGCAGAAATATAAATAAGATGATTCTGTAGATAATAATATATTATTTTTTTGTTTTACTTGGGATTTGTCATCTTTTAAGAAAAATGGGAAGAGAAGGTGATAAAAATATAGATTGTTCTATTAGGCTCTGGGGGAGAAAAAATCTGTGGTGTGTATAGTGAATTCCTTGAATTCCTTGGCCTATATTCCTTATTCTGCTCTCAACTACACCAGCTCCCAGGCTGAAATCCCATCACAGCTGGGCTCATAAAATTACACACTCTCTAACAGGAATATTTCTAAGGCATCTTGTATATTTTGTTGTCTGGTTAACATCTTCACTTGGATATCTAGAGGGCATTTCAAATTTTATATCATAATAATTTAATTCTTGCTATCCCACTCAGATTGCAAACTTACTCCTTTCTGTACTGCCACATCCCAATTGTTAGCAATTTCATTTTTTAGTTTTTGCATCAAAAATATCACATATGTCTTTGACACTGAATGCCTATTCGGTCAGCAAATCTTTTATTTGCTCTAATATTTTTCTTAGATCTGACTATTCATCTTTTCCACTACCACCTCCTGAGTCTACAGTACTTTTTTGGGTTGAACTCTGTCTTCAAATTCCAATGTTGAAACCCCAAAGCCAAGTACTTCACAATGTGACTCTATTTGGGAATAGGGCCTTTAAAGATTTGACAAAATTATGTTGAAACCATTAGTCTGGGTGGTAATTCAATTGGACTGCGGTCCTTGTAAAAAAAAGAAGATAAAACACGCAGAGACACCAGGAATGTACGACCACAAAGGAAAATCCTTGGAAAGACACAGCTAAAAAGTGGCCATCTGCAAGCCAAGGGAAGGGCTTCAGAGGAAACCAGACCTGACAGCACTTTAATTTTAGACATCGATCCTCTGAAACTGTGAGAAAATAAATTTTAGTCATATAAACCAACCAATCTGTTGTTGTGGGGAAAATAGCATGTGGCTAAATGGTGCCAGTAAGGCTGTCTCACCCCATGTTCTCACGCCCTCTCACCCCACAATCTGTAAACAATGACTTTGCATAGTTATGTAATAGCTGAGATCACTTATACCACTGTGCATGCACTTCACATTGGACTTGCTTGGCCACGGCCACCTTTTTCCTGTACAGGTATATAAGTCCCACCCGAGGAAGCTCCTTTTACAGTTGCTTGGAGAGAATAAACATGTCTATGGTTCCTACATCTCCTCAAGTTTTCTTCCAGCTTTCCTGCCTACCACCTTGCTTACCCTGGGTTCAGCAAACAGTGTGCAACAGTGAGACAATGGTATTTCATGATAGCAGCCCTAGCAAATGAAAACAGATACTATTATCTCCTACCCAACTATTGCAAGGGTGCCTGCTGCTCCTGTTTTTCTGGAACTCTCTATATTACGCACCACACAATATCGACATTTATTCTTTCAAACAAATTTTAATACAGGACTTTTCAGCTCAAGGGGATGTGAGTATTTCCCATCTCACTCAGAATAAAATATGTAATTTATTCCTTTGAATTGCTGGTGTGTTTAATCTTTCCCAGATCTACTTCTCTGGCCTAGGCTTCTTCCAGGACCCCCTCCTCTCCTTACACAAACCACAATGGATCCTTAGTGTAACCAAGAAGGACCCTACAGGGCCTTCCCAGGACAGATACATCCATGCCCTCTGCTTGCCTCTTCTTGTTTATAGGAAAACATTAGCTTCCTAGGCCTTTCCAAGTTCCAAACAATGCATTTAATTAGAGAAGGAAGAAAATGCAGAAATAAAGGTAAAGAGTTAAGCAAGACGAAATAATAGTCCAGCCACTAAACAAAGTCAAGGACCTTCACATCCTCAAGGGCCACAGATAATCTTCTGAGCCAAATCCTCTGAGCTAGTCTGTAGATACTGAAAACCCCATCTGATGGAACAAGTTAACTGTATGCTGCCCACAGCAGGTGTACCCCCACTCTGGGTGGAACTAGAAGGTTGATGATTTTGATTCCCAATTACATCACCACTGATTAATCAGAAGAATGTCCACAGACTGATCACACACACCACAACCCCTCTCACCTCATCTTTAGGAACTTTTCCCTGAAAGCCATTGGGGAATTTGGGTATTTTAAGCACTAGTTGCCTGGACTACTTGCTTGGCGCCCTCCAATAAATGCTATAAT
Organism: Odocoileus virginianus; assembly: GCF_023699985.2. NCBI lineage: Eukaryota > Metazoa > Chordata > Mammalia > Artiodactyla > Cervidae > Odocoileus > Odocoileus virginianus. Next base: position 24,160,562 of record NC_069698.1, read on the forward strand.
TTCCTTAACCAAGACTCCACATCAGTAGATTGATTTTACTGTGAGCAGACAATGGATTGTTTCAGTGAAGTGAAGGGAAAGTCGCTCAGTCGTGTCTGACTCTTTGCGACCCCATGTATGACACAGTCCATGGAATTCTCCAGGCCAGAATACTGGAGTGGGCAGCCTTTCCCTTCTCCAGGGGATCTTCCCAACCCAGGAATTGAACCCAGGTCTCCCACATTGCAGGAGATTCTTTGCCAGCTGAGCCACAAGGAAAGCCCAAAGATACTGGAGTAGGTAGCTGATCCCTTCCCCAGCAGATCTTCCATACCCAGGAACTGAACTGGGGTCTCCTGCATTGCAGGCAGATTCTTTACCAACTGAGCTATCAGGGAAAACTTTTGATTCGGTAATGCTAGCTATTATTTTAACACAGCTAGCATGCTTTTGTCTCAGGGCCTTTTCACATATGGTTCTATCTGCTTTTAACTCTTTTCCCACAGTTTTCCATACTCTGCACCTTGACCTTCTTTCATATTTCTATTCTAATATAAACTTATCTGAGAGACCTTTCCTGACAACTCTCTTTAAAATAATATCTACCTTTCTATACCACTTCACATTTTATACTTCTTTTCCAGTTCATTATCTTCACAGCAAAAATATTTACATGTGTCTGAACTCTTCCATCACCAAACATAAGCTGCATTCCCAATATTTAGTGTAGTTTATAGCACATAGGGTGGCTCAACCATAAAGAATCCACCTGCTACATAGGAAATTCAGGTTCCATTCCTAGGGTTGGGGAGATCCCCTGGAGAAGGAAATGGCAACCCATCCCAGTATTCTTGCCTAGGAAACCCCATGGACAGAGAAGCCTGGTGGGTTAGAGACCATGGAGTCTCAAGAGTCAGACATGACTTAGCACCAATACAGATACCATTGTCAAATACATAAATTATCCAAATAGTTTCTTAAGAATAGGTATCAATACAGATCACCGTGTTTATTGTTTGGCCAATTTCTCTTAGTTGTTAAGTCTGCCCTTACTTCTGTAGTCTGATTACTAAGTAGTTTTTCCCCCTCCTATTTCTATTTTTTCTAGTGTTGAGTTTCATGCTTTTACATAGTCTTATTTTTTTTTCCTTCTGTAGCAATTTAGAATCTGTTCCTGGTATTGCTTGTCTCCTCAGTCACGATTACTTTAACTATAAAATATGATCTTAACTCTCATTCATTTAATTATCTAAAATTTATTTTGTAACAATGTTTATCATCAAAATAGTTTTTCAGTTCTATTCTTTTGGCTATTTTTGTTGTTGCTATTGTTACCTGTTTCTTTTGTTTTCTTCAAAAGATATCAAGTATTTGATTAGACAGAAAATGGGGAGAGACTGGAGATGGTTAACTAAAATACAATATATCCCTTTTCTCTCTCTTCATCCAATATCATCTGATATAACCTATCTTTCAAACATTTCAATTTCCTCATGCTGCTTCCTAGCTCAGGATTTCTTCCAACATCCATCACTTTTGGCACATGTCTCCTTACTTGTATTTAGTATCCCTTAAAGGAAATATAAAAGTGTTGCACATACAAAAGTTGCGTCTAATCCTAAGGAGAAATCTGAGAGATGACTATTTAGTTTAAAGATAACAATTGTGGAATACTTGGTGCAAGTAAATATACTGTGTGATGTAGGTCTGACCTGAGGCTGACACCTATTTCCTGTTTACATTTCAGTGTCTCCTGAAATTGAGATTTTATTACAAAACAAAAGTGAAACTCGGGAATGTACTTTTGCTGAAAATTAAATTCTTAGCCTATCAAAAGTAGCAAATGTTTTGCTGGTATTACTATATTCTGATCTCTTGCTTTCATAATAACAAAAATGAATCATTTTTATCTAATTTATTTGGTTTCACATTTCAAATAATGTTGCATCCTGTAACTGCATTATATCACTGAGTTTTACACATGGATGATAAAAAATAAAAAAGCTTATATAAGCAGCAAGTTAAAAATATCCCTCCGAAGTTTAAATTTTCAGATTGAAAGCTCAGCCACATCAAACACAATATGACAAATGAGTTCCATAATTAATCGCCCACAAAATTATGACAACCACAGCAGCCAAAATATAAGACTCCTAGAAAAAAGACTTCTAAGTAATTCAGGGCATGACCGACTTCACATATTACATTAGTTTCCTAGTGCTACTGTAACAAATTATCTCAAATTTAATGACTTAAAACAGCACAAATTTATTTTCTTAGAGTTCTGAAAGTCAGAAGTCTCCAATCACAGTGTCAATTGGGTTGCATTCTCTCTTGATGCTTGAAGGAAAAATTGTTTCCTTGTCTTTTCCAGTTCTTCCAGTCGACCTGTATTTCTTGACCCCTAGCTGCTTCTTAGCATCACTACAACTTTGAGTCCTAGCTTCTAATACCAGCTGACTCAGATGCCTTATTCTTAAAAGAATGCTAGTGATTATGTTGGGCCCACTTAGATAATCCAGGAAAATTGTATCTCCAATCCTTACCTTAATCCCTCATATCTGCAAAGTCCTTTTTACCATTGAGGTAACGTATTCACATGCTCCAGGCAGTGGAAGGTAGCTATCATTGGGAAGAGTATATTCTGTCCACCATACATGCAAATAAAATTTGAATATACACATACATGTGTATGCGTAACTGTTTATGGATATATATCAAATTGCCCCAATGAAGCACTGGATATATTCAGTTGATTCAGCTGCATTATGGAGTACTAACAGATAAAAATGTCAAAAACAGATAATCTTTCTTGGGAGTTCTGTACAAAACATTTTGCATTCTTCTTAGAATCAGCGAGTCTGTAAATGATTTTCTGTTTTCTTTTTTTGGTCTCTGACAGTCTCATTGACAATTTTCTTGTTTGTGCTGGGAGAATTTTAGTGTTGCCTGCTAGGCACACTGGGTAGTCAGACACATTGGTCACTGTCTGGTATTGATTAAATTTCACTATATCAAAACTCATAGTATATCTCAGCTGCTAGATTTCAGCACATCACCATGTTGAGGCTACTTCAACAATCTTGTCATTTCAATTTTTCACACTTTTTCATTTGTTTGTTATTTTGACAATCATATACCGCAACACATACCAATAGGTAATACTGTAGAAAAATATGAAAAACTTCAGTATCAAAATTGCTCAACTTCAAGTCATAGATAAAATCACTTAAAAATAACAGTATTTCAAAATCATGTATTTGATAAGCTTCTCTTAATTTTTTGTACTTTTTACCACTCTGTTATTAGTGGAGAGGAGCACTTTCAACCTGAGTATCAATGTCTCTGCTTTCCATTCTGTCTTATGTTCCTTTAAAAGTTTCACCATTTGGCAAACTATAGTCAGGCCAATTCTTCCCATGACCCCTTGTTTAGATATTGACCATGGCTGTTTTTGCCCTATTGAGACATAGTTAAGCAGATGCAACAGAGACCATCTATCTAAATAGTTTCTATCTGGTCCTTTACAGAAGATTTTGCTGACCCTTGTTTAAAAGGATTGAATCTCAGCAGTGTGTAGGCAGTGATGTTTTTAAGGCATTTAAACTGTATTTGTTAGACACACTTATACATATGCATACATAGATATATATTTATATAATATTTGATGCCAAGTTATAATTTATTAGCACAATACCAAGTAGTAAAAACAGCTTAATGTAGTTGAATACGCTAAGTCCAAGCTATTAATCAAGCAAGTGGCAAATTTGTATCTATTCCTATCTGTACCACTGTACTCTATCATCAATTCAGATCTCCTGATCCGCACAGATGTAGAGACATAGCAGGGGAAAGGAGAAGCTGGGAGGAATCGAGAGAGTAGCATCAACAATTACATGCACTACCCTGTGTAAAATAGACAGCGAGTAGGAATTTGCTGTTTAACACCAGGAGCTCAACTCAGTGCTGTGTGTAACCTAAAGGGGTGGAATTAGGAGGTGAGAGGGGGGATCAAGATGGAGAGGATAAATGTATACATATAGTTGATTCACATTGTTGTGCATCAGAAACTAATACAACATAGTAAAGTGATTATTAAAAAAATAATAATAATCTGCCCTGATCCTATCTAGGGTTGATTGGGAAACAGAATAACTTTTGACAAGAGATAGAGGTGGAGATAGAGACAGAGGTAGAGGTGATATAGATATATATTCTACATTACCCTTCATTTCCTCTCTTAAGAATCAGGTTGAAACCAATACTGTCTTTCAAATATACTGTTACACATCCACTTTGTAATCCTCTGACTACTGCCATAGAAAGCCAATACATACCTTATAAAACTGAAAGCTGATGCTTTCACTTCTCTGCTTAAAACTCTTGAGTGGGTTTTGTTGTTGTTAGGATAAAATTAAAATGATGAGGATGACCTACAAGCTTCTGAACCTGAAACCTACTCACATTTCACTCCTCACTCAACTATGTTTAAGGTACACTGTCCATCTATTACTTCCTAGAATGATCTAATCTCTTTTTACTCCTTAGAGACTTCTTTCTGCTCATGCTTCAGGTCTTAAATTTCAGAGAAGGAAAAGTGCTTTATTTTATTGACCAATATGCATTAAATCACTCCACTGATTTTTCTCATAACATTCCATTATTTTCCTCCACAGCACTTATATATTTTATAATATTGTTTGTATGTGTCTGTTTCTTTATTTAATGTCAATATTCCCCAGGAGACATCCCAGAGTAGACCATAAACTTAAAAAGGAAAAAAGCCAAGTCTGGCCTACACTATCCCCAACTCCTTGCCAAGACCTGGCATAAGGCACAATGGCTGGCTGACATTCAATAAATAATTCTTGAATATTTCTTTGTTATATTTATCTAGTGTTTTCTAGTTTTACTACTTTATGTTTGATGTTTTGGAAATTGTTTTCATTCCTCAACAAATTTCTCTCCTTTTATTTTTGGACTTTATCACCTGCTTAGCTTTCAGAATGGCCTTCTCAGCCCATGTGAACTATTGGCTATCTTAGAAACCCTACCACTACACATTAACTGTATCTATGTTTCTCAGCTCATTTAATACAAATTAGAGATATATTACAGAGTCAGAAAAATATATTTCTTCTTTTCTCTCAATAAAGCTACTGAAATCACACCCAAAGAGCACAACTGAAATTATTTCTCAATTGACTTGTTTGAAAGAAAGACAAAAATAAAAGCAGTTAGCCTAGTATAGTCCAGAACAACAGACAGACCAGATACTTCTCATCCTGATTCATCCGTTGAGTAGACATAGTACAAATTTGCTAATCACTTATAAAAGAGAAACGAGATGAGAAAGAAAGACCAGTATATATAGTGGACCTATTAACTTTAGTATAATCACCCAGACCAAAAAATTGTTACTCTAATTAATACCTGTAGATACAGCACCATACATTCAATAATTACAGTACTCCAAAGTAAATCTGTATGGCTAACAAATTATAAATCATAAATATGAAGTATAAATAGTATAAAAAATATAAATATTTGTTATATAAATGATATATACAGTTATTTTATATAAATAAAATATAAATAATATAATATATTATATTATAATATTTATAATATAAAAGGAATTTAATTTTATGGTTCTTACTTATTTGTTTTATGCCAGAGAGCAAGTTCTAAGAAAGTAAGGATTTTTATTTATATTGTGTACTTTTATATCCAACTTCAGTGGAACAATAACTGGTACATAGTGAATATTCAATGTCTTTATTGAATTATTGAATCAATACTATTTTTTACATATTTATTATTTTATCTGTTTCAAAGGAAAAATCTTTTTAGCTAGGAGAGAAATTAAGCTTCACAAGTCAACAAACAAATACTCTTTTTTCATAATTCTATTTAGCACATTTCTCATACAAATTAATTTCAATTTTAGAGAAACCTGAAACAAGTTGAAAATGTAATCTATGATCCTTTAACACTAAGTTTTACTTTGTTTCCACAAAGTAAAATATTCCTGAAATCTATCAGTATGATTTAAAATTTCAAGAATCTAAAAAGAATGCCAACTTTTCTAGAAACTATAAACTTCGATAATTATTTTTATTTCTTTTGATTCCCTCCTTTTCACTGATTCTGATGTCTTTATCTAGATTTGGGTGATCTGAGGACAAAGAGGAGGTATTTTCACATCTTCTATTTAAAATGTTTCCCTGAATCTCTTAAGCAATGGCATTTCAAATGGAATTCTTACCCACACAAGTCCTATAAATAAACTGTGCCTATAAAGTGCCAATATGACTTGCTGCACAGTAAAAAAAAAATGACCTTTTTGTATGACACAACAGTTTTTCAAATTGGGAAAAGAAATGTTTTGCAGTCCTCTGAGATGTTATTCCTATATTAATTGTTCAGAAAGCACTCAAATAATAGAATCCATTTAAAAAGTGTCCTCTCTTTGCCAAGGTACAGATTGGAGAGAATTATAACAGTCAAACATGAATAAAGAAAATGTATGTGACAATATCAGAAGATAAAGATCTCTCGGATGTAAGAATAAGACAAGTACACTGAGATGAGTACGTAGGGCAGGTACTCCTGAGTTTCTGCCCTGGATGCTGATGAAGGATGAAAGAACATGGGAGCAGCCACAAGGGCTATGGCTCACCACCCAAAAGTGGAATCCAGAAGTTAGGCAGTTAAATCCCCTTGAATTGAAAATTGTGTCCCTAGTTATTTCAGAAACTTTGCTACAAGTTATTTTACCAATGTGAGTCTCTACAGTACATTCTGGGCCTCAACCCCCCATCTTTGGTGATAAGAATGTGTCTTCCTATCTGGTATCAAGAGGGCATCTTTCTCACAAGGGTTTTATCTCCTGCTTTCAGGAAAACAAAGGATAGTTCAGAGAACCCTTCTTGCACCTGCTGTTTTCTAAGTGTCTTTAGCTCAAAATAATCTTTATGCCATTGTGATATATTTTAGGGTAACAAATTCCATCACCTTTCAACCCATTGCACAATATATTCACAGGCCCCAGTGACAGTGGACATTTTTGGGGAGTGCCAGTGTTTTATCAACACTGGTAAAGCTGAAGATTTGGCATATGTTACTATCAGTTTGTACTTTTTCTGTGAATGCTTTATTTACGATTTTTGCTATTTTTTGGTTGGGTTTTTTTTTTTCGATTTTTGCTATTTTATTAGAGAGTTGATAACTTTCTTCTTGATTTTTAAATATATCTTTTAAATATATGTTAACCCTGTTATACACCTTTTCCTTGAAATTTTTCATTCACTTTTTAATTCTGTCATATCCTTACACCCTTATAAATATGGTTCTATACATTGATTTCCACTGCTTTTAATTACACTTTTGATTACTCATCTCTAGTTTTCCCTTTATTTCCATATATAATATCATAATAGTGTTTATTTTCTTCCTATTTTTAATCATCTTCTAATTTCTATTAATTCTATCTGTAAAGTCTTCATCCAGAACACATAACTATTGAAAATTTCCAATAGTTGCACAGCAATGTTTTCTTTATGAATAAATCATTTGCAGATGTAGATAATATCCATCTTAAGAATACATTGCTTCAACTTTTATTATGCTCTTTTTGTCTGATATACAACTTTAGTCTTTTAATTAGTTTGAAGTTCATTAAGTATATAAGATGTATCTTTAATTTTGTTTTTATTCCTTCTGTTTCTTTGTAAACAATGTTCACGTAAGAATTGTATTGACATATAGAAAAATACTAGCAGATTCACAGGATTTTAGGTAAAATGTGGTAGCAAATTTCACAGTTACTGTCAGAAGTAACACCAAATCACACAGCAACAAAGTGGTGTGATATCTTTGTGTCTGTCATGATTATGTAAATAAGACACCATGAGAGTAAATTTGAATAGCATTTATTTAAGGTTTAAGCTGAGAAATTGAAATGCAAATGAATTATATATTTTCAAATGTAGGTGGTCTTTTGAAGTGAATATTGTCATTCTTAGTTGATTTTATTATAATTTAGAGTTAATTTAGTTCAACAAGAACTTATTTTAGAAATTAAAAATCTAGCACATTAATTTAATATATTTGCATTTTAAGTTTAGAATTGACTTTTGGAAAGTAGTGTGTTGTGTATAAAACAGTCATATTGCAAATATAATTTTGTTGAAATCATATCACTTTGCAAGCTAATAGGTTATTACTCTAGCTTCTTTCCAATTGTTTTAGTATGACTCATATGTTCCATTAATTAAATTTCTCAGGTTATCTTCATGGCTAGTTATTAATAGTATAATCAATACCATTGGTAAGGGTATAAAGCTACACTACAACTATCTTCTCATTTTTAACACTTCTTTTTTGGTGCCATTTTAATTTTAAAATTTTTAATTTTGTTAATTCAGTAAATTTGTTCTTTGTGTGGTTTAAAGGAATAGTCATAATTATCCTCTGACTTGAAAATGAAGAGATGAGAGAATTAGTTTCAGCCCAAAGTACTAGATTTCTCTGAGTACTGTAGCATGCTCAAAACACATCCTATGTGATATTTACTGCAATTGGAATATGTAAATAGCAGAAGTTTCAGAAAATTTCCCTGAATGAGAATTTAAACATGATTTTAACCAGATTAGTGTGCTTGTGTGTGCAAATGAAAAAAAAAAAAAAAGTCTACACATAGATATAATTCATTTTCATGAAAAATTTAAAACCATGAATGGATAAATTCATTTAACAATAAATATTTATTTATTGTATCAGTGACACAGTCTGCATCCTAGTGATAAAAGCAATGTAAATATTTAGAATATAATTTGGAAAAAAAAACAGGGTTATGAATACAGAACTTTATAAGTATGAGGACTGTTTGATTTGTAAATCAAAAATGGTCTTGTATTAGCCTGAGACTTCAATGAAGTAAATACAAGGAAAAAGTTGAGTTAGAAATATAAGAGATTTATTGGGGATTATACCTGACAAAAGTTAATGAGTAGATAGGGCAGTAGTTGTTAGAACTTCAGACTGTGATGAAGATCTGACCCCTGTGAAGTAGAGGGGGAAGAAAGGAAGATTGGATTGGAGGAGCTTCAGTATTGAATGCATGTCTGAGAAGGCCCTAAGCACCCTAATAGTTGGCTTCAGTGCAAAGGTTGTCCATGAGTGGCAGTGGGGCCAGGAACTAGAATTTCTACTGTGTACAGTCATTGATTGGAAACTGGGGAGAGGATAGCCTCACCTCCAATGCTAGGATGAATCCACAAAGTGCTACAGCTGAAGACTATTGGCTAATTGCAATCTGTGTAGCAGGTTATCTCTTGAAGAAAGTTCTATGCTTTGCATTTTCATGGTTGCCATAGATTTATAGGAAATGTGGCTCTAAATTTAATCTTTCCACATTAACAATCATTTGTTGAATATCTATCCCATGTCAGATAATGGAAACATTTCTCCAAGTTGTTCATCTGTTCTATAAGGGGTACAAAGGAGCTCATAAAGAGGAACTACATGCATTATCAGTGATATTACAGGCTCCCTACTGTATTGTGTGGCCTATAACTTAGTGTGATTGGATAAGGCATGGGATAATAAGTTATAAGCCCAGGTTAACTTTATATGATGGAGGGGGCTTATACTCAGTGCTAAAAACTTTGGCTTTTATTCCAAAGACAATTATAAACAATTTTACAAAAAATGTGACAAAATCAGAATTGGTTTTAATAACAATATAGTTGTCTAGAGAATTGAGCTGAGAGAGAAGAAAAGGGTAGTTGTATGAAAATCAATTAAAAGGTATTATTCCAGAAACAAGAAATACAGGAAACATCTGAGGGGGGAAAAAGAGAAGGTAAGGACTAGAGAAGTGTGCAGGACTTAGCAAATGGATATGTAACACTTCAACTAAAGAGGAGATAGAGAAAGTAGCAGGTCTGTTCTGAATCTTTTTCAATCAGCAACTACATCTTCTTCATTGTCATCAATAATGTTTGACTGAGGTGTGGGAAAGATGAAGGAAATTAGTCTTTTGATACAGTGAGTTTGAATGACAGTTTGAATGAGTTTGAATAGAGTTAGGTGGAGATGCAAGTAGGCAGTTGAAAATACATTGTTCCTTAAAGTAGGCATTTGATAATATGTTTGGCAAACTTTCGTTCATAATGATAATTACATGGCACTTTGGGAATGGATACAATTATCTAGGGAATCTAGAGAGAAAAGATAAATATTAGAAACAGAACTCTAAAGAGTTTTTACATATGCAGAGAACCAAGAGTGGGGTGATAATTAAAGAGAGCATTGGGGAGCCCTTTGGAATATTCTCATCATGGTGGTATAGATTGAGTATTAGCAGTTGAAGGGTGAAGAAATCAAAGTATATAATCCTTTCTGAAATTTAACAGTAAGTATTAAAAAATATATAGTTCATTGTATATTGGTGTAGAGTAAAAGTTAAATGTAAAGTTTGTTAATTTTATTATTGTTACTATAATTATTGTTGTTGAGGATAAAATTTCTTGAGTATATAAGTAACCTGAGAGGGAGGAATTCATGGAAGACAGATTATAAATACAAAAGAGAAGGATGATTAATAAATGAAACTCTAGAAGAGATAAATTAGAAAGTTTCACAAATGTAAATAAATTTGTCCTCACATTTTAAATACTTCCTTTTTTCTTTTTTTTCCACCAATGATCATTTCATGTGAAGAAAAGATCTGGATTTCTGTTCTCAATAAAACCCAACATTAGGTTAAATCATAGCACCTTGAAATTTTATGATGTGTGTTCACAATATAGTAATCTGTGCATATGTGTTCAGTCACTCGGTGGTATTTGACTCTGTGACCCCATAGATGGTAGCCTGCTAGGCTCCTGTGCCCTTGGGATTTTCCATCCAAGAATACTGAAGTGGGTTGCCATTTTCTCCTCCAGGGTATCTTCCCACCCAGGGATCAAATCTGTGCCTCCTGTGTCTCCTGCATTACAAGAAGATTCTTTATCACTGAGCCACCAGGGAAGCCCTTGATATATGTATAATACCAAGAATTTCTGTGAAGAAACTGTGTTTCAGATTCCTCAGGTATAAAATAGGAATAAATTGTAGCTATATATAAATTATTAAAATATAACTTTAATCTATATATGTTCAGTTCAGTTCAGTTCAGTCACTCTGTTATGTCCGACTCTTTGCGACCCCATGAACCACAGCACACCAGGCCTCCCTGTCCATCACCAACTCTTGAAGCCCACCCAAACCCATGTCCATTGAGTTGGTGATGCCATCCAACAATCTCATTCTCTGCCATCCCCCTTTCCTCCTGCCCTCAATCTTTCCCAGCATCAGGGTCTTTTCCAATGAGTCAACTCTTTGTATCAGGTGGCCAAAGTATTGGAGCTTCAGCTTCAGCATCAGTCCTTCCAATGAACACCCAGGACTGATCTCCTTTTGGATGGATTGGTTGGATCTCCTTGCAGTCCAAGGGGCTTTCAAGGCTCTTCTCCAACGCCACAGTGTATATGTTAAATTCATATATATATGAATAATTCATATATATATACTTTAATAAATTTTACTTAAAATCTTTTTTAAATTATCAGTTTGAGAGGAAAGGCAAGGATGTTATTTAAAAAGCAACAAAGTGCACTGCTTTAGTAGTTCAGTGACATAATTTAAGGATTTTTAAAACATTTTGTTTTGAGGTTGAATGGATGAGTTTAATGCCTCTTATACTGATAAGAATGTATGTTGTTTTTACATGACTGAAATGTGTTACTTTCATACCCTAGATAATATGTCAGTGAATCAAGTGCTGAATCAGAATCATATTCAGTCCTTAACATTCATTGGAAAGACTGATGCTGAAGCTGAAACTCCAATACTTTGACTGCCTGATGAGAAGAACTGACTCATTTGAAAAGACTGATGATGGGAAAGATTGAAGGTGGGAGAAGAAGGGGACAACAGAGGATGAGATGGCGGTATAGCATCACCAACTTGATGGACACGAATTTGAGTAAACTCTGAGAGTTGGTGATGGACAGGGAGGCTTGGCATGTTGCAGTCCATGGGGTTACAAAGAGTTGGACACAACTGAGCGACTGAACTGAGCTAAGATTTTGTACATCTTGAGTGAAAACAATCCAAATCATACATTTGGATTATACATACACACATACTAAGATTTTGTACAACTTGAGTGAAAACAATCCAAATCATACATTGCAAATTTTGCCAAAGTATTTTTTGCCAGATAATTTTTAGCAATATATATGAACACGTAAATACAACTGAAGTTTGAATTTTGCTAACTTAGGGTCATGTCTGCCTATGTGGAATCATTTATTTTGTCCCAGGACTGTTTTTCTTAAGCTATGTATATTCCCAAAACTCTGGCTGCTTGAGAGCAGTTTATAATGTAATTTTCAGTGCTGCTCTTGGTAAAGATAGAAACAAGAGACATAATTCTTTGACATCTTTAATTTACTACTATTCCAGTATTGAGTCTGCTAAGGATATAAAATGAGCAACTTATTTGTGTGACATCTTTGATTTACCACCATTTAAGTGAGTTCATTTGAAGAATATTATTAGTATATACACAGTAAATAATTTTCAATTTCATCAAGGTGGTAGGGATGTCATCTTATTTGACTTCTTTCTAACTAAACTGGTGTGTCATATTTCTCCAGTGTAAATGAAATTTTTATTAAATGTTTAGAATTTTCCAGTGTGATATATCTTTTTTCTTTTAATATGGAGGAAATGATACACAAAGCATTTAACAGCTAAAAGTGATATCAGACTAAGACCAAAATTAAGAATATTAAGAGAATGGAAGGTAATAGAGAGGTAGAATTACCTGCAGAACACAAAAATAAAGTTTTGTGAGTACAAAATAAGGAGTCTGAAGAATTCTAAGGAAGAAAAATAGGTACTATTGTTGCTCTATATTCCTGAGCAATAGAGAAAAGTGTTAAAAGGATACTGTCTTCTTTACCAATGACACACACAAATTCGATGTTGTCAAGCAAATACCATTCATACATCACCTGACACATCAAATAAACAAAACTGAACACTTGAAATAAAGTAAAATTCAATTTATAAACATAATACTACTTGTTTTCTGCCAGATTCTTTGCTAGTTGTGGTTCAGCTGCAGTAAAATCCTATAAGGCAAGGGTTAACATTTTCTTCTGATGGGGTTATTAGGATATTGTTCTATTCTGAAAGATTCATGTGTGATTTCTTTAAAAAAAGCTAATGAATGATTTCTACAGAAATATCAGTAGGCATTTATATTGTTCCTATTTATTTTTTATTTATTTCAACTTTTGCCTTTTTAACAGAAGCGCATACACTAAAACAGCAATGGTCTTCCATTAGTAAAAATCATAGATCATATTTTACCACTGGACCTGCTATTAGGTTATTAAATCTATATACTCTGTAGGGCAAGGTAGTTTAAATAGATAATGTGATTACACTTCCCCTTGTCTTTTTTTAATCAAATGCTCCCAGCAAGAGAGAGACATTTAAATAGTGTGCATTATAAATTATAATATTCACTGTTAGATACGTTTAAATTACTTTTATATTTTCATTTAAGTTTTGCCAGTCACTTGCTGTGTGACCTTAGGCAAAATACTTTTTCCTTAAATAAGAAAAAATTCTATGTATTTGCCAATGTATTCGAGCACCATTTTTTTTCTTTTTTTTTCTGATGGAATGCAAGGCAGTGTTTTAGTGTAAATGGTATTCATTTCTGTGGACTGATGGAGCTGCACTATTATATAAGCTCTTGGGTGACTAGAAAGCATGGGAATGAGTATAGAGTTTTATGCTAAGTTGTGTTGGGTTTGAAATTTAGCTTCAGTACTTATTAAGTCAGTGATTTTGGAAAAGTTTGTTAACCTAAATGGAGAATATGTTTTCTGTAAAATACAGGCATTATAACAGGCATCATGAAGATTAAATAAGCTTAAGTATGAGAGTTCAGTTAAAAGTCATTAGGTCTCATTGCTATAAAATCCTATACTCTATATAAAATATAATTTATAAAGAAAAGTATTGATTTTTCCTTTGATTTAAATTATATTGATTATACAGAAGAACAAAGACTTGGAGAATAATAAAAAGGCCATTTTTTTCCCCCCAGAAATTTCTATCCCATTTTTCTCATGAAAAAGATTGTGCATGGGATATTTTCCTGGTTAAAAAAAAAAAAAAAAGCCTGCTAAGATACCTCAGAGTATATTTATAGGCCCCCCAATTCAGTATCTCTTTGGGAGCAAAAATGACTTAGAATATAATCACCTATTATTTGGGAGAGAGATGCTACATAGATTTTTATCTCCTTTTTTTCCCCTGATAAGACATCTGTAAAAATTCATCTTTCTCCTGCAAGTAAATGCTACTAGAAATAACAAAACACAATCTATAGGGTCTCTTACTTACTTAAAGATAAGTGCTAAAAATTAGAATGTATTTTTCATTGTTAACTTAATAGTATCTGTTTCTATAATTCTTTTGTGTTCAGCATGGAAATTTACTAGGTTGGAACTATAGGAAACTGCTTTTTAGCCTTGGAATGGAAAAACTATTCTTAGAATTTTAAAGGAAGATGTCATTCAATTCTGTATGTCAAATTTGTTCTTAGGCACAGAATTCTTTAGTAACTTAAATCTGGCTAGTCCTGCTTCTACTTCTTGCATATTTACTTAATTTTAAACTCCAATGTAAAGGAATGTTATATAAATATTTAGAGTGCTATGATTGGTGATGGCCATAACTCAATCTTACATCAAAAAGATATGGCATTTGATGGGTACCAATTAAGATCAATGTCAACACTTGGCTTTCCAGAAAATAACATGGTAAATCCTTGGCAGAATAACAAGCAATGCTTCCCATTCATCACTGAAAAGACATGTATTTCCTTGCAAGCTGCTTTGGGTGCAAATCTAATAATGCACTGTCCAAGTCCATTTTTAGTTAACCGTTGGTCAATGACAAGAGAGATTGTTAAAAATAACGTGGTATTTCCTGAATTATATGATCAACTAAGTTAATTTCTATATTTAAAGCTAATTTGAAGTCATAAGGAAACACAATATTGTATGTTAACAAAATTAAGCTCTTTGAACTAATCCACCATATTTATGAACACAGTTATGGGAAAGCGGCAATAATATCAAAACATACTGAGATTTAATAAAATCTGACTGAGCAGGAAAAATGCATGGGTATTTTATCAGAGAGCTGGTTGAAGATAGTTATGAAAGAGAGAAGAAAGGATGAAATCTTTCTGAAAATAAGACCAGATAACCAACACCATTTTTCTAGGAATCCCTTATTTAATTCAATCTAATATTCATGTAGCATACTTGTACCCTTACTCCCTTTATAGCCTACTTCTAAGATTTGAAGGATTGGAGCTGTGAAAAGAAATGAGATGTATGAAAATGCATATAGAAATAGGGAGTGCAAAAGGGTAAAGAAATTAAATCATTTAAAGCTTTATCCCATTTTTAAACCTGGTAAAATTACCTTTTTGGACTCTCTATTTCTTCTCTTTTCCTTTCTGACTAGAAAGCTTAAAGTTTTCATAGAAATTTAAAAAGCTTTCACTTAACATTAAAAAAATGGTGTTTATTTTTAAAATGAGTTTTTTCTCTAAGCATTCTTCTCATATTTGTTATCTTTAATTCTTCAATGTGCATTTAATTCTATCTTTTATATTTAGGGTTATTTTGTCCACAATTCAGGAACAGTTATACAATGGTTGAAACAGTTATACAATGGTTGAAAACAATAGCAATTTCATTGTTCCATTAGACTTCAATTTGTAAGTTAAAGTATGAAGGAAACAAAATTATCTGTGTTTTTCTGCTACCTTTTAAAGATGTGTATTAATTTTTTAAAATTTTCCAGAAGTAAATAAATGGTTATTATTGAGATATATTTACTATATTAATATACTGTTTTCAAAAATATTTTCCTCTCACACAAAGGTGTGTGTGCTCAGTTGCTAAGTTGTGTCTGACTCTGTGACCCCATGTACTGTAATGATAAATCCATGTTAATATATAATTTCAGCAAAAAGGACAGTGAATGGTGTAGGGTAATTTGGTAAGTGGTTAGTAGGTGAGCCAAAGTATCACAATACCTGCCTTAAGATTAGAACTAGACTTCTGTGCTTCATTTTATGAAATAATCTCCAATGTGAAGACAGTATTGAGAAACCCCAAATAAATCTGTGCTGAAAATTTAAGGGCTGGTGAATATGGGAAAAAAATATGTGTCGTTGGTACACAAGTCACTTTTGTTACATATCACACATTTTATTACAAAAAGTTTACATAAAATATGATTAAGTGATTTGTGAACCATGCATTTGATAGATTAAAACATGATTGAGGTGAATTACTTATTTGGGTGTCTGACAATCATAGCAGTTTTTTCTACTAGCATTCAACATAGGTCCTTATCAAAGCAGGTTTGCAATAGAGCAGTATATTTTTATATGCAGCCCCCACTCTAATTAGCACATTTTAATCTAGCTTTAAAGAAAACCATAAGTAGCATATGGCTTAAAACATTTTATTGTTAACAGCTAAGCAATATGCCTTACCGTAAGATGAAAATTAAATCTTTCTTTGCTTTGATTGAGCCATGCTCCCTGACATTTTATTTTCATCAGATAATTAAATAAACAAGATGAAATGAGTTACTTAATTTTGTTAGAAATTAGAGGTAATTTAGATTTGAGAAATTACTTTTGTATGTATCAGAATGCTTTCCTCATGTCAACTCTCCTGACCTTGCTAGTATCTAATTTATTTTATTTCTGACATTTAGATCAAGTACATATTGTATTGAATATGTTTATAATAAGTGAATGTATTTATGTTTAGATTGTCTTTCAAAAATCTATTTAATATCCTAGGACTGTATCACTTTTAAAATAATCATCAAATATGAAGAATAGCCTGTAATAAGCTTTATTTTATAGCATGTTTCCCTGGTGGCTCAGATGGTAAAGAAACTGCCTGAAATGCAGGAGGCCTGGGTTCGATCCCTGGGTCAAAAAGATTCCTGGCGAAGAGAATGGCAACCCACTCCAGTGTTCTTGCCTGGAGAATTCCATGGACAGTGGAGCCTGGTAGACTACAGTCCGTGGGGTTGCAAAGAGTCAGACACAACTGAGTAACTAATGCTTTAGCTTTTTTTTGGATAAACAAACAAACAATTCAAAGGAGCAATTTTGGTGTGTATGCCCAGAAGTGGGATTGCTGGGTCATAAGAGAACAGCATTGAAACATGTATATTATCTAGGGTGAAACAGATCACCAGCCCAGGTTGGGTGCATG
Source organism: Odocoileus virginianus (assembly GCF_023699985.2). Classification (NCBI taxonomy): domain Eukaryota; kingdom Metazoa; phylum Chordata; class Mammalia; order Artiodactyla; family Cervidae; genus Odocoileus; species Odocoileus virginianus. The sequence continues at coordinate 24,177,934 of NC_069698.1, forward strand.
AGACAAGTGCTCGGGCCTGGTGCACTGGGAAGACCCAGAGGGATCGGGTGGAGAGGGAGGTGGGAGGGGGGACCAGGATGGGGAATACATGTAAATCCATGGCTAATTCATTTCAATGTATGACAAAAACTACTGTAATGATGTAAAGTAATTAGCCTCCAACTAATAAAAGTAAATGGAAAAAAAAAAGTAGCAATTTTATATGTTGGTATTAGGTAAATATATTCATGCATTGAGGGTCTGCATCACTGAGAGAGTAGGCTGATGCAGGTATGATCGATGACCTGAGAAAAACAAACTGTACAGAGAGCCAGTCATGAAACCATAGAAGTCCTTTTTTCCTTGGTCTCCCTCCAATTTTCTAATTTTCCATGCTCTGCAAAGGTTACTGCTTCTGTATTCTATCACCTTCTAATCAGGCCTGGAGAGAGCTGACCTACTCCCTTTTCCAATTTTGGAGGGCAGTGGTGGACTATCCAGTTGTTTAAGACTGAACTGTTTATAAAAAGAGAAATCAACTTCTCATTTGCTAATGTTGATCACTAATCCTTATGTTATTAAAGAAAAATTCTCCTTCACACCGGAACTGAAGGTATTAAGAAAAAGAGTGTACGCCACTTTCCCTTTGGTAGAATAATTCAAATCATAGTAAAAAAGTGATGCTTCTTACTTTCTTTTTAAATACAAAAGTCAGGAGTATAATACAACTGTGTTCTCCACACGAGGCTGTATTTAGCTGTACAGGTGTGGCTTCTGTGGACACAATTGGTTTTAGGTGATGATGAATCTTAAGGAATCTCCAATTGCATCTGCATAAGTAGTCCTGCAGAGTCTTTGGACACCAATAGATTACCTGCATTCTCACTCTCATGCCATTACCTTGAAAGTTTGAGGTCTTCTGATTAAGGTTAAGGGAGAGGCACTGATACGCCACAGTGTGGTGTTGGAGAAGACTCTTGAGAGTCTTGGACATCAAGGAGATCCAATCAGTCCATCCGAAAGGAGATCAGTCCTGAATATTCACTGGAAGGACTGATGCTGAAACTCCAATACTTTGGCCACCTGGTGTGAAGAACTGACTCATTTGAAAAGACCCTGATGCTGGGAAAGATCGAAGGTGGGAGGAGTTGGGGATGACAGAGGATGAGATGGTTGGATGGGGTCACCGACTCGATGGATATGAGTCTGAGTAAACTCCAGGAGTTGGTGATGGATAGGGAGGCTTGGCGTGCTGCAGTCCATGGGGTTGCAAAGAGTTGGACACAGCTGAGCAGCTGAACTGAACTGAACTGATATTCCAGTAAAACAGCGCAAATGGCCCAAATTCCCACAAACTTGGAGAATATAGCATTTGTGTTTTTCCCTCACCCTCTTCCTCTCTCCACTAAAGATGGTTTGCTAATCCTTTTGCTGTCCAGTGATTAGGTGAGTTCTATTTTTTCCTTTAATTCTGTAAGGGAAATGTTGCAATGCAATATTGTATCAGTTATGTATGGTGGGACTTTATATACTGGTAATACATATTGTGCTTTCTTCTAATAAATCACTAACATACATCTACTTATTGCCTAGAACATGAATCTACTGAAAAGATTCTTCCTGTATCCATCTATCTGAAACAGTGTTTTTCTTTGTGGTCCTATGCCAAGCTGTTAAAGCCATCAACTAATAAAGATTGCCTCTCATTAGGTAAAGTTCTTCAAGTCTTCATCCTTAATACTAACACCAAAATGGGAGACTAGTAAGCAACTCAAGATCTTCTCCTGCATTAAGTATCATAAAGGAAGGATTTCTGTTACCAGAAACAAAAGACTATTTGAACCACTCCTATTGAAAACAATGAGAAATACTAAATAAAATATTTTCTAAATTCTTTAAGCATATTTAAGAAATATCCTGCATTAATAAATGCAGGATAAAAAGAAACTATTTGTCAAAAAAGAAAAAAAAAATATAAGCATGGAGATTGTATGAAAAGATCTGAATGATAAACTCTTTTGTCTTGAAAGCATCTGTTGAATAGGCTTTCTTGAACTTAATATGATGTCTACATGAGAAAAGGAGATGGCATAAAGGTTATGCAACTTCCCAAAGAGTTTACTTTAATAGAAGACTACAGCATATTAAAATGAGATCTTAATACATGTTTTTAAGATAATGATAAAAGACAAGCAAACCTGACCTCTGACACTCAAACATAATTTTGCCCTGTCACTGAGAAAAACAGGGGCCATAAAGGGGAAGGAAAAAGGATTCTGAAATGCTGTGGAAATAACTGGCTCTTCTATATATTAGCAGTTTTGATTTCCCTCACCAGGGAGGTCCAGGTGACCTTAAACTGTGAGCTGGGTTGAGGACCCAACTGAATTGGTAGTGCCAAGCTGTTTAGTGGAAGCAAGCAAAAATCCACTCTGGAGAAAAGTACTTCTGACATAGGTTTCAAATTATTGTTCAAAGCTAATAAGTGTACTGCAACAGCAAAGTGATATATCATACATGGAAACAAAGTGCGAGGAATCAAGATAACCAGAAACATTACAGGGAAAGACTTTAGATACTATGATTATCAGTCACATCTTATAAGCTATTACACTGAATATGGCAAAAGAAGCAAAATGAAAACTTCAAAATATCAATAAGGAATTTGACAGGATAAAAGCCAATAGTAGAAAGACAAAGGATCAGATAGACCTTCTAGAAATAAAAAATACAATTTTCAAAATGAAACATTTAAAAATTGGATTTAACAAGGAGTTAGATGCAATTGAAGAAGAGAATTTATACTAGAGTTTACATCAGAAGAAAGGTAGTGCACAAAAAATAGAGTCTAGTTTTAATGGACATTCCAAAAAATGAGACAGATAAGGAGGAAGGAAGTAATAGTAAAAATTATAATGGCTGAGTTTTTCCATGACTATTAAAAAACACCAAACAACAGCTTGAGAAATCAAGTTAATCTCAAAGAGAAAAGTAAAAGGAAACCCACATGTGATCATATTGTAATAAAAATGATAAAACCCAGAGCAAAAGAGAAAATCTTGAGAACAGGCAGGAAAAACAGATTATCTTCAAAGGATACACAGCAGACTGACAACTGATTCTCAAGATCAACAAAAAAGTGAGTAAAAAGAATTCAGTTCAGATCAGTTCAGTCTCTCAGTAGTGTCTGACTCTTTGCAACTCCATGAATCTCAGCAAGATAGGCCCCCCCGTCCATCACCAACTCCCGGAGCTTACTCAAACTCATGTCCATTGAGTCAGTGATGCCATCCAGCCATCTCATCTTCTGTCATCCCCTTCTCCTCCTGCCCCCAATCCCTCCCAGAATCAGGGTCTTTTCCAATGAGTCAACTCTTTGCATGAGGAATTAAATTAAATTTAAATTTAAATTATTTAAAATAAAATAAAAAGAATTAAATACTCAAAAATAAATTAACTATCAATCTGGAATACTTTACTCCAGAAAGGTACCATTCCCAAATTAAAGCAAAATAGAAAATTCACCAAGGAAACCTGAGATTTCTCCACAAAGAAAGCTCCTTAAGAATAAATTCTGATGAAATGATTTTAGACAACATTTCAGATAAAAAATTAAGATGAGAGAAGAAATAAATAATCCACATACAAAATAATGAATTTGGACTTCTATCTTATACTACATACCAAAAGTAACTCAACATGAATCAGAGATCCAGATATGAGAGGAAAGGAAATACAATGGAGCAAAGACATTCTTTAACAAAAATGGTGTCAGAAAAACTGAACATACAGATGCAAAAAGAAAATAAATCTAGATACAGATATTATAACTCTCAGAAAAAAGTAAATAAAAATGTATCTGGGCCTAAATGTAAAATACAAAACTATGAAACTCCTAGTAGATAACATTGGAGAAAATATCTATATGAAATTGAGTATGGCAATAAGTTTTAAAATATCATAACAGATGCACCATAAAGGAAATAAATGATAAGCTGGACTTCATTAAAATTAAAAACTTCTGCTTTGCCAAAGGCAATGCCAGGAGAATAAAGAGACAAGTCATAGTTTGGGAGAAGACACTTGCAAAAAACACATCTGATAAAAGACTGGTGTCTAAAACATACGAAGAAATCTTAAAACTCAACAGTAAGACAACAACCAACCTGATTAAAAATAAAGGGATATCACTTTAGTGGACATCACTCCAAAGAAGATATACATTAATAGAAGGCAAGTAAACATATATTATTAGGGAATCACAAATTAAAGCAATTAGATACCACTGAACACCTACTGTGATAAACCGCTTCAGTTGTGTCAGACTCTTTGCAACCACATGGACTGTAGCCCACCAGGTTCCTCTGCCCATGGGATTTTCCAGGTAAGAATACTGGAGTGGGTTGCCATTATCTTCTCCTGGGGATATTCCCAACCCAAGGATCAAATCCTAGTGTCTTATATCTCCTGCATTGGCAGATAGGTTCTTTACCACTAGCACCATCTGGGAAGCCCAAATGCCTATTAGAAAGGCTAAAATCCTAAAAAGAGAGCAGACTCTGTATGATTTCAATACCTTCAGAATGTGAAATTTCTGCACCTGGTCTTATGTGTCTAGATATGTTCCAGTGTCTCCTAGTTTATTGTCTATGGGAACTTGAATAGAATTTGTATCCCACTGTTGTGTGAAAATTGTATAAATCTTAGTTATGTCATATTGGATCATAATGCTTTTCAGGTCTACTATATTCTTCTACTTGTCCATACATTCATTCTATTATTTTCTGAATGTTTGATATTGAAACTCAAACTAAAGATCTTAATTTTTCTACTTAAAACAAGCAATTGTAATATATAGTAGGACTATACATAACTTTGTTCTGTATTTTCCAAGTCTCTTGAAAATGTGCTATCATATTTTCATAATTTAAAAAATAAAAAAGAAGTATGGAAAAGGCTAAAATCCAAAAACGTTGACCATACCAAGTGCTGTCAGGATTTTAATTAACATTCTCTTTCTTCTCTGATGGTGGTAATGCAAAAGGTACAGACACTTTGTTAAACAAAATGGCAGTTTCTGACTAAATATACTCTTACCATACAATTATGATCATTGCTATTTATCCAAATGAATTGGAAACGTATACACACAAAAACCTGCCCGATGGATATTTATAGAAGCTTTATTCAAATTGTTCAATCTTAAAAGTGATCAACATGTTTTTAGTAGGTGAAAGGATAAACTGTGATACACCAAGGCAGTGTAATATTATTCAGCACTAGAAGGAATGAGCTATCAAGTCATAAAAATATGTGGAGGAACCTTAAATGCATATTACTAAGTCAGAGAAATCAATTTGAAAAGACCACATACCTCTTGATTCCAACTATATGACATTTTGGAAAAGGCAAAACTATAGAAACAATAAAAGAATCAGTGGTTGCTTGGGGCTACAGGGGAGAAAAAGATTAACTGTCAGAGAACATAGAATTTTTAAGACAGTGAAATTACTCTGTATCAGTGAAATAATGTCACTATACATTTGTACAAAAACATAGAATCTACAAAACCAAGAGTGAGCCCATATAAACTGTGGACTTCATATGATAAAGAATTATCAGTATAGATTAGTTAATTATAACAAATATATCAACAGTGAGGGATATCAATATTGAGGGAGACTGTGCATCTGCTAGACTAGGAATATATGGAAGGGGATATGGAAACTCTCTGTACTTTCTGCTCAATTTTATTGTGAACCTAAAGCTCTTTTAAAAAAAAAAAAAAATAATAATGCTTATTAAGTTTTTTAAAAAGTAAGGGAACTGACTGTACACACAACAACGTGGATGAATCTCAAAATAACTATGCTGAATGGAAGAATTCAGACAAAATAAAAGAGTACACACAAAGGACTGCATTTATATAAACTCTAGAAGAAAAAATTAATCTATTCTTAGAAATGAGAAAGGCGGGGAGAAATGCATTCCTAATATGCACTTCATAAACATCTTGCCGGTTTCCTCAATGTGCCTCCAGAATTTTAATTAGGATTTCATTTTGCCTAGTCCAATTTAAAGAAAAGTGTAATTTTAACAATATTGACTACAAGGTGATTTAACTTCCACTCCCAAGTATGGTAAACCTACAGCAAACATAATTGTGATGGATCATTGAAAGAATCAGAAATATAACAAGAAGGGCCACTTCCACTACTTCTATTCAGAACTTCCCTGGAAATCCTAAGCAGTAAAGTAAATCAAGAAAACAATTGGAAATATAAGAAATATCAGGAAATAAATAAGACTGCCATTATTTGCAGATAATATGGTTTTGGTCAGAGGAAAATCCAAAGATCTGCAGATAAATTATTATCATCATAAAGTTTATCAGGGATGCTAGATAAAAAATCAATATAGATATCTATTTATTTTCTACCCATGAAAATTTTAAAAATACTATTCACAATATTAAAAAAAATATGAATTATCTGAAAATAAATCTCACCATATATGTATGAATGTTCTATGGGAAAAATCATAAAACTTTATTGAGAAACATTTAAAAAGGTCTAATTATATAGAAAAACACAGCATGCTTATGGATTGCAAAATTATTTCCAAACTGATTTATAGATACAATGCAATCACATAGAAAACCTATTTTTTTTTTGTTTGTTTTGTTTTTTAAGAGACTATCCAATATTCTTTCTTGAAGTACAAAATGGAACATTCACTTTTTTTATTGGCTAAAATGTTTAGTATTAAGCTATAATAATAACATACCATGGTGCTGGTTTAGGGAAAAATAAATAGAACAGATTAAAAAGCCCAGATCAGCCATAGCCTTCTCCAGGAGACCGTCCCAACCCAGGGATGGAACCCCGGTCTCCAGCACTGCAGGCGGATTCTTTACATTCTGAACCACCAGGGAAGCCCAAACTATAATAATTAACATACCTAGGTGTTGGTTCAGGGAAAAATAAATAGAACAGATTAAAAAAAAACCCAGATACAGACACCCAGGGATATGAAAACAATATCCAACAGAGACCACATCACAAACCAGTGAAGAAAAGACAAATTTTTCAACAAATGAAATGATGGAATTGATTTTCCTTATGTGATAACATGTAACTTGAATAGTGCCTTACATCACAAGCAACAATAACAGAAACAAAGATAAAGACATAAATGTCTCTTACAGCTTTCCTTGAGTTTAGAGCTGGCCCATAGTTTTGTTTGTTCATTTTTTTTCAAGGCAATTTCAAGGCAATTAACAGGCACTGGATTTTTAAGCCATTAACAATAGTTAACTAATTACACAATCTGTGGAGAGATAACTCAGTACCCACTTTCTTCAGTACCTCATCCCAATCTATCATATATGAAAATTTTAATAATTCTACTACCATTCAATCAGAATGATCCTAGGAATTATCACCCTCTTAGTCCATTTAGGCTGCTGCAATAAAATGCCACAGATTGGGTGGCTTATGCATGGGTGCTTTGCCACTTGAGTCATGTCTGACTCTTTATGGCCCAATGGACTGTAGCCCACCAGGCTCCTCTGTCCATGGGGATTCTCCAGGCAAGAATACTGGAGTGGGCTGCCATGCCCTCCTCCAGGGGATCTTCTCGACCCAGGGATGGAACCCTTGTCTCTTACATCTCTTGCACTGGGAGATGGGTTCTTTACCACTAGTGAGGGTGACCTATAGGCAATGGAGATTTATTTCTCATAGTTCTGAGGTTGGAAATCTGAGATAAGCTTCAGGTATGGTTGGATGAGGACTCTTCCATGTTGCAGGCTTCTTACATCCTAACATGGCAGAAGGTGACAGGGATCTCTCTGAGACCTCTTTTACAAAGGCATTAACCCCACAACAAATCCCACCCATGAGGTTTCTGTTTTCAGGACCCAATTGTTTCCCAAAGGCATCACCTTGGGCATTAACTTATCAGGCAAACGAATTTTAGGAGAGTATAAATGCTCAGTTGCTTCTTCCCAATGAGCTATCTAGTTCTAGAATTCCATCCTGAGGGTGTATTTTTTTAGAGTCACTTTTCTATGGTTTCTCTCAAAGTAAACAAGATCTGTGTGTTCTTGCTTTATTTTGAGAATTGATCCTTACATAGAAGAATGAGATACCAGCTGGCATAAAACGAGAAAGAAGGAAGCCAGTTGAAAGGCGGGCAATCAAGCTGGTAACAGCTGTGTGGAAATAGGACTCTACTTTCCATGGGGATTCTCTGAGGAGTGATTTTGAATGTGTCTCATAATTTTTTTCTCAAGCAGTGTTGGGAGATGAAATACAGAGTACTAGGTCAATCTGAACTTCAGATAAACAACAGCAATTTAAAAATAAATAAAAAGAATCCAAAATGTTGCATGGAATTTATAGTAAAATTTACTTTTTATAGACAATTCAAATTTAATTGGTGTCTGATATTTTTATTTGATAACCTTGCCAAGTTTGCTCGCAAGAAACACAAAAGATATATATGAGCTTCTGCTCTCAACTGGTCAATGGCTGCCCCTTACAGTGTTAATTCCCTGGAATTTCCAGGCTAACAAATGAGTTGGAATTCTTGAACAGGTTCTTACATGTATTCCACCAAGAGAAGCTTCTGAGCAGAAAGCAAGAGGCATTTAACACAGCTGAAGTCAAATGCAGTCAAGTACCTTCTGAACATGACTACCTTGGTACTTACAATGGGAACCAAATCCATGTGAACATGAGCACTAGGTTTTACCACGCATAGACATCTAAAATCCAAACCATTCATTGCAAACAGCATTGCTCTGTAGGTCAGATTTCTAGCAAGAGGCATTTTCTTCTTATGGCCCAGCCAGGTGACATGCTTCTGTGATATGTACCCAGACACAGCTGTAGAGTTTTCTAGGCCAACTGACTGACTATACAAGCTTTCACAGGCCTCAGCTTTATCAGGGGACCTCTGTTCTAACTCTCTGAGTATCTGGGATTGCTTTCTGAACTCTCAACGCCCTGTAACCCTGGGATCATGGCTAGATCGTTGTCAGCTTTGCGTCACTGCTGATTTCAATTCTCCCTGACTATTGTGACTTGGAGTCAGTTTTTTGTTTCTTTCAGCTTAGGTTTTTTTTTTTTTTTTCTTTCTTATTTCCTGCTATGAAGGTTGACCAAGAATTTGTGTATATGTAGGGTTTTCCTGATAGTGACATTTTTCTACTATCAATTCTGTGTGGTTGAAATGGGAAGGTGTCCTTTCCATTTTGGCTCAGCCTTGCATAACAACAAAACATTCATGTTTATTCCTAGTTTATCTTTGTTGTTATCCAAGACTCCAAAAGAAGTCCTTGAGTTGCCAGGTGGGGCTTGCTTGGAGTCATTTTGGCAGCAAGAACTCAGACTGTTGTGCCTGTTGGCCCAGCTCTCTGATCCTAGAGCCCAAGTCCATTCCCTCAGTTACAGCTCCAGCCCTCTCAATTTTCTCTCAGTATTGCAGAGGAGTCCTTAAAGACAGAATAGATCCTTTTTGTCTCTCCTGGCAAAACTATTTGGGTGCAATTGCTAAGGATACTCACTCCATCTGAAAGTGTCAAAGCAAGGAAATGAAGTGCCTGTCTGTGAGGAAGTTCTGAAAACAATGAAATATACATTTCACTTCTTAAAGAGAGAACCTCACATGGGGGCTCTGAAATTTCTTTTATCTGGGCCATTTACATGCTTCCTTAACTTTCATCTTTTATTCTTTTTCTGTTGTTGTTTTTAAGACCTTATTTTCCATTTATGTTTTGACCCAGGCTCACAGCAGTTCAAGTGCTGAGTTCTAACCACTGGTCCCAGGGAATTACCAATATTTTATCATTATATTTTGTTTATGCTTGTGGCTGCATCAGGCAGCATGTATAATCTTAGTTCCCTGACCAGGGATCAAACCTGTGCCCTTGCATTGGAAGCACAGAGTCTTAACCACTGGACTTCCAGGGACGTGCCCAACTCTCACATTTTTAGAGTATCATTGTTGATCCTGTTATGGGCATTTTGGATAGGTAACTGGATCATTAGATTCAGTAGCGTGACTACACGAAGACAATAAATTCATCTTGCCAATACTAGTAATCTTTCATGATATAAAACTGGTGATTATCTTGCTAAAATCCTCTCTCTGCCAAAGAATATTGGGGAGGCATAAAAAGCTCTAAAAGGGACAAGTATTTCATATTATTCTGTGAAATCACATTTCTGTATGTGTGTATGTATGCAGTTAGTACATGTATAAATGAAGTAGAAACAGTCTGTCGAAATGCATTTTATCACTTTGAATTTTCCATCTCTGTATCATTTGTTTTAACCTCAGAAATAGTATTTAAAATTCTTAAATGCATTGTTTTGCCATAAACTCCTATTTTACCCAAATTATTGCTGAAATTTAGAAATTCTAGGACTTTGTCATTATACATAATTTTGAGATGCAAAAAAGTTCTAAGAGCCAGGTATCTAAAAAGAAGGAAGGACCTATTTTCCTCTAATGCTTAGTCTGGGACCTGTACCAGGAACCTGACTGATGCTAGCAGCTGGAATAATACTTGAAACAAGAGTTGTGGAGAGTACAGGTGATTTTTTAACCTTTATTGTGTCAAAATTGTTAATCACACTAAGTTTTTCAGTACCAAGGAATGGCAAGACTTCCGGAACATTAGACGTGAGGGAGAGCAACAACAGCTTCTTTCTTTTAAAATGTATCATTCACAAAGTTGAGAATATATCATGTTGTTTTTCTTTAGTCTCATACACACACACAGACACAGACACACACACACAGACTCTAGAGGAAGCAAATTAGATGGCTTTCCCCATATCTCATGCTATGGAAAATAAGACCTGAACTATAGAATTGGAAGTAGGATTAGGTCTAAAAGTGTGGGGTTTGGAGCTGGAATTGAAAGAATTGTTAATAAATTAGATATCATCTTAAGGTAAGAAGAAAAATTGAAGATAAATTCTGTGTTTGAGTTTGGGGAAGATACAATCTAGCTATGTTTTTGTCCACGTATATCAAAGGAAGGATGTCAGGGGAATTAACAAGCTTAGTTTTGAATAGTCTATATAAAAATGACTCAGAAATAAAAATATGTACTATAAAAGCAAGCACAAAAATTTAGTTAGGTAGAAGAAACTCTGCTCCCATTTGGTCATTCATCTGAGACTATGTACTCATACTTTAAAATATATATATGGAGATAGATAGATATAAAATGCAATTATGTTGTTCCTACTACAGGCACATTTTTAGGAGATGAAAATGCCAGTAAATATATAAAACCAAAATTGTTAATAACTAAATAATTAAGATTGTTGTTTAGTTACTAAGTCATGTCTGACTCTTTTGGGACCCCATAGACTGTGGGTTTCTCTCATAGCTCAGTTGGTAAAGAATCCGCCTGAGATGCAGGAGACCCTGGTTCAATTTCTGGGTCAGGAAGATCCACTGGAGAAAGGATAAGCTACCCACTCCAGTATTCTTGGGCTTCCCTTGTAGCTCAGCTGGTAAAGAATCCATGTGCAATGTGGGAGACCTGGGTTTGATCCCTGGGTTGGGAAGATCCCCTAGGGAAGGGAAAGGCTACCCATTCTACTATTCTGGTCTGGAGAATTCCAGGGACTATACAGTTCATGGGGTCGCAAAGAGTCAGACAAGACTGAGTGACTTTCACTTTCTTTCACTTTCAGACTGTAGCCTGCCAGGCTCCACTGTCCATGGGATTTCCCAGGCAAGAATACTGGAGTGGATTGCTATTTCCTTCTCCAAGGGATCTTCTGGACCCAGGGTCAAACCCATGTCTCCTGCATTAGCAGTTGAATTCTTTACCACTGAGCCATCAAGGAAGCCTCCTATGTATTAATAGTTATAACAGGTTTGACTGGTTAATACTAAACCATACTTATTGAATGTTTAATATAAAACTATACTTATCAAAATGCTTATATGTATTTAGTAATTTCTTACACATCTATGATGTAATTAACCTTATCTCCATTTTACAGATAGGGAAACTAAGGTAACAAGATGCTAAATAATTTGGTCAAAATTCCATAGACAAGACCTAATGTTTAATGTCTCTCTTCAAACACAAAACAAATCTATCATAACTTCAAAAAACCACAGTTATTTTTGTTGTTGTTGTTGTTCTACTACCTATAGTAGCTTTGGGAGGAACTGCATTTCTATGAAAGAGAAACACTATTATGTATAGTAAATTCCTAAATGAATAATTCTTGTTAGAATATAGTTTAACTCATGAAAAATAATATCATAACAATTAGAGAGTAGATCAATAGACTAAAATACTGCCATAAAGGAGAAATAATAATTCAAGAAGATCTGGCAATCTATGGCCACTTGGTGTAAGGGACCAACAGCTCTATCAACATCTACAGTCTCTGGCACATCATTATCTTTGTAAAACATGAAAGTAAACTTTATAAAGTATATCCAGAGTTGAGGAAATAGTTTAAATTACATCCACAATATGCTATTTAAGAAAACAGAGGCAAGATTTATACATTCAAAACCTATTAATGAAAAGCCCTGCCACTCACTTCTTATTGGGGAAAATTGCTTAAGATCCATGTAAGTTTCCTGCAGTTACTGTAGCCACAATTTTGTGGCTTAAAATAACAGACATTATTGTCTCATGATTCTGGACCAGAAATTCAAAATCAAGTTGTCAGCAGGGCTGCACTCCCTTCAAAGGGCCTAGGGGAGAAGCTTTTGTGTCTCTTCCAGGTTCTGGTTGACGAAAAACATTTCTCGCAGCTGTATCACTCTAATCTCTGCCTCTGTCTCCACATGCCTTTCCCCTGTGTCTGTATTTTCATTTCTGTCTCTCATACAAATGCCTGTCATTGGATTTGGGACCCACCAGGACAATGGAGGCTGATCTCATCTTGAGATCTCTAGTTTCATTCATCTGCAAAGACCTTTTTTCTAAATGAGGTCACATGCACAGTTCCTGTGGACAAATCTTTTTTGGGACCACTATCCAAGCCACTGTGATATAGTTTAGATAGTAGAAGCAGCACAGAAAGCAGTCAAACTAAATCAAATGGGAAGATATTGTTATAATGATACATATGAAGCTATGAGAGTTTTAACATGAAGACTATAATAGGGTAGGCTGAAGAGAATGGAGCAGGAGGGCAGTTTTAGATTCACACTGGCCCAAGTCACCCTAGAGGGAGAAGGTCACCAGTCACTGTTCTAATCTTTTGCATATATGTTTCTATTGACAATATGCATGTCTGCTTTATTCATCACACTTTGAATGACTTATTCTGCTTGCTCACAGACTCTGTTTTCCCATTAGTTTGTCTTTTACATGATGTATCATAGTCTCCCCAATCATGCATTTATACATATTATTTTATCCTCTTACTTTTAAGTAGACACTTCTTTGATTCTGAATTTAGATTTCTGAATTAGAGAATCTGATTGTCTCAACTTACCTTGTCAAGTGAGGATGAAGTGGCTAGATGATATAGGTTAGGTTTTGCCTTCTAGTTTAGTTAATTAGCTGTGGTTGGGAGTGAAAAGTGGATAACTTTATGGTACAAAGTATTTCTACTGCAGAAGTAAGACATGTGGATCAGGAATTGAAATTTGGCCAGGATAGGTAGCAATGCTTTGACACCCATACTAAAAAGAAAAGTAATCAGTTCTTTGAACATTATATGAAACCTTAAATTTCTTTATAACATTACATGAATAATATTAAAAATTCATTTCAGCATGATGGAAATGATATTTTTCCACCATAATAATAACTTGTGCTGTTTTAAAATTTGATAGAGGAAAGAAAAAAATGGAAGTTCTAATACATGATCAATTTCAAATTTTTAAATATATGATAAAATATGTGTATTATAGACCATTAGGAAACTATTCAACATATATTTTTCAAGAATTTGTGCTTATTTATAAAGGAATAACAATAACATCAAAAACAATACAAATTTGGTCTCAAGATTATGTCTTAATTGGAAGTAATATTAAAACACATGCCAGTGCTTAAATTTAGCTTTTAAGGTACAAAAAGAAGATATTTTATCATTTTCAATAATTTTATTGCTAAAAGTTTGTTTGCATATCAAAAAATGCAGTTTTGATAACTGCTTTAACAAGAGGTGGCAAGAATACACAGAAGGACTGTACAAAACAGATCTTCATGATCCAGATAATCATAATGGTGTGATCACTCACCTAGAGCCAGACATCCTGGAATGTGAAGTCAGGTAGGCCTTAGAAAACATCACTATGAACAAAGCTAGTGGAGTTGATGGAATGCCAGTTGAGCTATTTCACACCCTAATGATGATGCTGTGAAAGGGTTGCACTCAATATGCCAGCAAATTTGGAAAACTCAGGCCACAGGACTGGAAAAGGTGAGTTTTCATTCCAATACCAAAGAAAGGCAATCCCAAAGAATGCTCAAATTACTGCACATTGCACTCATCTCATATGCTAGTAAAGTAATGCTCAAAATTCTCCAAGTCAGGCTTCAGCAATACATGAACCCTGAACTTCCAGATGTTCAAGCTGGTTTTAGAAAAGGCAGAGGAACCAGAAATAAAATTGCCAACATCTGTTAGATCAACGAAAAATCAAGAGAGTTCCAGAAAAACATCTATTTCTGCTTGATTGACTATGCCAAAACCTTTGACTGTGTGGATCACAATAAACTGGAAAATTCTGAAAGAGATAGGAATACCAGACCACCTGACCCACCTCTTGAGAAACCTATATGCAGGTCAGGAATCAACAGTGAGAACTGGACATGGACCAACAGACTTGTTCCAAATAGGAAAAGGAGTATGTCAAGGCTGTATATTGTCACCCTGCTTATTTAACTTATATGCAGAGTACATCATGAGAAACGCTGGGCTGGAAGAAGCACAAGCTGGAATCAAGATTGTCGGGAGAAATATCAATAACTTCAGATATGCAGATGACACCACCCTTATAGCAGAAAGTGAAGAGGAACTAAAAAGCCTCTTGATGAAAGTGAAAGAGACTGAAAAAGTTGGCTTAAAGCTCAACATTCAGAAAACTAAGATCATGGCCTCTGGTCCCATCACTTCATGGGAAATAGATGGGGAAAGAGTGGAAGCAGTGTCAGACTTTATTTTTTGGGGCTTCAAAATCACTGCAGATGGTGATTGCAGCCATGAAATTAAAAGACACTCCTTGGAAGGAAAGTTATGACTAACCTAGATAGCATATTAAAAAGCCGAGACATTACTTTGCCAACAAATGTCTGTCTAGTCAAGGCTATGGTTTTTCCAGTGGTCATGTATGGATGTGAGAATTGGACTGTGAAGAAAGCTGAGTGCCAAAAAATTGATGCTTTTGAAACTGTGGTCATGCTAAAGGTCCATGCTAAAGGAGATCAGTCCTGGGTGTTCATTGGAAGGACTGATGCTGAAGCTGAAACTCCTATACTTTGGTCACCTCATGCAACGAGTTGACTCATTGGAAAAGACCCTGATGCTGGGAGGGAATGAGGGCAGGAGGAGAAGGGGACGACAGAGGATGAGATGGCTGGATGGCATCACCAACTCAATGGAAATGAGTTTGAGTAAACTCCGGGAGCTGGTGATGGACAGGGAGGCTTGGCTTGCTGTGATTCATGGGGTCACAAAGAGTCTGACATGACTGAGTGACTAAACTGAACTGAACTTAATTATTTAGTAAAATTTTTAAAAAGTTTTAAACATAACATGTTGATAGAGATCTAAGAAAAGACAGTAGAAAAGATATTTAATTCCAAAACTGTATAAAATCCTTTTGGGAAAAATATGACATTTCATATGATTTCCTTGCCTTGGAATTTAGGCATATTTTCCACAACCTTGGAATTTTTCCCTCTTTAATATAACTTTAAAATTTCCATTTAATGCTAATGTACTCCAAATCAAATAGCTGGCACATAGAATGTGCTCAATAAATTCCTGATGAATCAGTGTTATTCTCTAACCCGTATCCTTATTATTTCATAAAAATCTGTATCCCATCTCTATTTCCTAATTTTCTTAACCAACCAGTATTGTTTTCCTCAACTGGTTCCCTCTCATATGCTTTAAATGTCAAATATTTCAAGAAAATTGGAATAAAGAAAAATATACCATACTACTAAATATGGGCCAGTTGAAATTAGTTTGATGTTAATTTCCTATGTAATTTTTTCCCTATATACCATGGACTCTCTTACTATTACTTTTTCCTCCTCTATCATAATTGAAAGTATTACACAAAGAACAATTCTATGTCCTTAGTTTTTACCATTAGTTTTTTAAAACATCTTATGTTATCAGACACTGATAAACAAAATGAATAATTTTATTTAAAGTCTGAAAGTCCCTAAATCTCTGAGAATGTGAGTTATAAAATCAGCTTATAGTGGATCATATCAAATAATTGTCAAACAATCTGGAAAAAATGGACAGCTTCCACATAATACCTAACTCTGCCATGCTATTATTAAAAATGATTTAACAAAATTGGTATTCCCACTAAGGAGAAAGGAGAGTAAGACTGAAAACAAGTACCTGAAAAGGACTTTTTAGAACTCATTAGTTAAAAAGCACATTGACTCCAGTGGAATAACAATCAGGCTTCTAGAGACATGATAAGGATGAGGACCGATTTGTCAGACTTACTGTTCCACGGATTAAATGTATTTTATGACTTTCCAACATCCTCCCCCTTGTTCAAGTCTTTCAGAGGAACCTCCCACTCAATAATTCTTCCTCTCAAATAATTTAGTTGAAAGCAAATGAAAAAGTATGTCCTAAGAGCTTACTATGAAGCAGATACTATTCAAGGCAGTGGTGTTACATCCTTGCCTTCATGTAGTTAATATTCTAATATGAGATTATGGGTAATAAACAATTGATTAAATATATTAGCAAAGTGTATACCATCTTAGAGAATAGTGTTATGGAAAAATGAGGTCAGAATGAGGGATCATCTCGGGTGTGGTTTGGTAAGGGGCTGTAATTTAAAATGAACCTGTCTGGGTGTTCTCATTGCAAAGGTACATTTTAGGTAAAGTCCTAAAGTAAGTGGGAGAGAAAGTCACGTAGATATTGGAAGAAAGAGAGTTTGGCAAAACGTTCAGGAGAGGAGATGGTGAGGGTGAGTAGAGAGTCTTTCTCAACAGATGAGGTCGGGGGGATGAAGGACAGCCAGGGCGTACAGAACCCCAGATGCCATGAGGAGACTGGTTTTTACTCTGAGAGTAGTAGGAGGCTACAGGGCACTTTAAGTAGAGAACTGACGTTCTATGTGAGGTTTTAATTTATTATTAAGAAAGAGGGTGGCCAATAGCATAGCATTCTGGATTCCCATATCAATCGTTTGTTTAATTAAATCTTAGTGTTTCTAGCTCACAAAACTCTCTAAGGTCTTGATAAGACCAACTTTTTGTATGTGAAATTATGTGAGTCAGACTGTGGGCTCTAGATAATGGTCAACTACATTGCTACTTAAAGTATGGTAAATAGGACTTCAGCTTGGGAAATAACTTGGAATTTATTTGAAATGTAACATTTTAAGTGTTATCCTAGACGTTCTGAAATATTCTGAAAAATATTCTTGATAAGCATCAAGATCCCCGGGGGATTCTTTGGCACATTACATTTTTAGGAGTTCTGCTCTGAAATAGTTATATTCTTTGAAATATCTTGACAGGCATCCAGTTTTTGTGGGAATACAATTTCATTTATCACAAAAATCTCAGAAGCTTGCTCACTGGATACTTCAACTGGTTCACAAAGGTATCCCAACACCATACCACACTCTGATCTTTCCATAACAATTTTTTTTTTTAATTTTTCTAATCATGTTTGAGGCAGGTAGTAGCATCAGAATAAAACTAGATGTTCTGTCACCCAAGTAGCGAATCAGGAGTAAGACACCTATCACCTAGTTTTCCCTATTTAGGTTGCTATGTTCAGCCAATTAAAATGCAGGAAGCCAAGATAAACTTGAATTTTTAGGTGAATAATAGCTTGTTTATTATAAGCATGTCCCAAATATTGCACAGAACATGTTTGAAATACAAACATTCTGTTGTTCATCAGAAAGCCATAGTTAACTAGGCTTTCTGTATCTTATCTGACAATCCTACTATCATCTTTTCTCCAGGACTTTCTAATTTATGCAGATGACGTTCCTGGATCTTTCTTCAGTTGGCTCTGGATAGAAAAAAAATCACATAAGAGAAGGAAATACTATACATTGTGTGATATTAGTATTCTTCAAAAAAGAGTGACATGGTTTGTTTTCACTCCTTATTTTCTGAGGAGAGCTTACGGATATGGCTAATAATAGAGCTATTTCTCTCAACTCCCAATAAGGCCTTTAATGGAGTGACTGATTCCCATTTTGGAAAAAGGGCCTATCAAGATATCCTCCTCAGCACCGTGCTTTAGTTGTGATTACTGGACAATATACTCACATATCCCACTGGAATGTACAATATCTCCCCATATTGGAGCATTCATTATTTTGGAAAATAGCCCCAGGTTTTAATTCAGACAGACAATAGATAATTCATTTCTTGTATAAAACATTTCCTAAATTCATAATTCATATTTCTACTCAGTAAGATGACAAGTAAATATTATCATCTTTCTTTTGATTTTCAGGGTGTCTCCAAGTCTTATTAAAGTTTTCCTCTTAATTTTTTACATATCTGACATTAGTCTGCATTGCTTTAGCCATAAACCAGAGTTCTTATTCAGCCAAACTCAGCCTGAAACTAAAAGTCTATAAAGTGATTCCTTTCTAACCTCTTCAGTCCCAGCTTCTGCTCCTCTAACCTATTACACCCAGCAGCAACAAAAATCATCTCCTGAGAGTGTCATTTTGATAATGTCACTCTTTTACTAAGATTCTGAAGTACACCAGGCCAGTTTTTGAAGTAAAGGAGTATAACTCGGAACTATGATAAATTTTGTAAATTGTGTCTTCTGTACTAAAATGCCCTGTTTGTGTGCAATCTGAAAGGATCTTTTGAACAATTATTGGTCATCAAGAACCATTAGTCAGTCATAAGGCTTCCACTAAGAATCAAAATCAGCTTCATAAGAACTGCAACTACCTATTAGAAACAGCTTCACAAGGAAAACGCAAGTTACCTTTTCCAAAGTGATTTTGAACAATGCCTGCAAGATACAGTCACAATGTGAGCATTTGTTGTTCTGTCAAGGGTAAAGGATGGTTCTGTCACTAACAATCAAATAGTTTTCCACGTACCTAAAAGAAAATCTATCATCAGGTAGTATTCTAGTGCTATCTTTTCATTCTTACTGAAAAGAAGGCAACTAGAAGCTGGTTCCGATTGCATGCATATCTTCAAGATATTGATAGAGAATTACCCATAATAGTATTACCTGGGTAAGAAAAATATTTATTTTAAATGGCTGCTTCTTTCTACAATTATCCACGATACTAGATAGCTCATATTTAAAATATGCAGAAATGATTCTCCTACTGAGAATGCTAGGAGGACAACATGGCAACCTACTCCAGTATTCTTACCTGGGAAATCTCGTGGAGAGAGGTACCTGGTGGGCTACAATTCATGGTGTTGCAAGAGTCAGACACAACTTAGCGACTAAACCAGCACCACCACTGAGAACAGGTGGACTGAGTTATTCTGTATAAGTGATTTTTCAGACAATAGAAAATGATTGATTTAAGTTCCAATTAGTTTTTATATGTTAATGTATAAGTATGGGGCTTGCTGTAACATATATTGGATGCATCCCTGCTTTATTACATTTAATATATTAGACATAGTTTTGTATTTCTGGCATTTTCATGACAATATTATAATTGTAAGTCTGAATGATTATGCTCTGTGAAAATATATAAATCACTGCAGGGTTTACATAGCATTGCATAAGACTATGAGTCCCTTCACTAAAAGTTGACTCACTGGCATCACTTTTTGGTATTTGAAACAGTCTTTTACTTTTCCCCAGTCTTCTCTATTTTTTTTTTTTTCAGCTTTTATTCATTTTGTTAAAACATCTACCTCTGGAATTTTTACCATAACACTTTTTATCTCACCACTATACACGTCAAGTGAATAAACTCTGGGCCTAATTTTTGGCCTGAGGTGATACCTAGTGAGTAAGTTTATACAATAATTGAATTCATAATACTCTCAGATGACTTTGGGGGGGTGGGAAAAAAGGCTTATCTGCATTAGTCAATAAAGTCTATCTAGTCTAGATGCTTCCTTAAAATTGCATGAACTGTTTTCAGCTACAATATGTAAAGTCAGCTTGAAAGTCATCACTCCTGTTCCTACAACAACAGAAAAGCTGACAAATTATAAATCAAATACTTTTCTTGGATCTATCAAACTGTCAATCTGTCACCCCAAAATCTGGAGTGTCAGGTAAATACAAAGACTCACAACTGAGATCTGCTTCCCTGGAGAAGCAGCTGCTAAAGCAGCTTAAATAGTGGAAACACTTAAATGCTAATTTTGACAATTTGCTGAAGGCTGAGTCTGGACTAGTCTGTAGCACTGAAGTATTGACACTTTTGAACTGTGGTGTTGGAAAAGACTCTTGAGAGTCCTTTGGATTGCAAGGAGATCCAACCAGTCCATCCAAAAGAAAATCAGTCCTGAATATTCATTGGAAGGACTGATGTTGAAACTGATACTCCAATATTTTGGCCACCTGGTGAGAAGAAATTATTCATTTGAAAAGACCCTGATGCTGTGAAAGGTTGAAGGCAGGAGGAGAAGGGAACAACATAAGATGAGATGGTTAGATGGCATCACCAACTCAATGGACATGAGTTTTAGTAAACTTCAGGAGTTGGTGATGGACAGGGAGGCCTGGCGTGCTGCCGTCCACGGGATCACAGAATCAGACAAGACTGAGCAACTGAACTGAACTGAACTGAGTCTTTACTAGTATGAAAATGATAAAATTCTGGGGGCCTCAGTCTTAGGGAGACCTCCACTTATTCATGAGTCCTATCTCCAGGAACCCCATCAAGTCTTAAAAATATCCTTATATTTCTGGAAAGGGTAGGAAAACCACTTTAAAATATACCCAGAAAAAATAAAATAAAATAAAATATACCCAGAGCATTATCCATAACAAAGATCTACTTTTCAGGGAAAAGGTTTCCATCAGAATCTAGTTTATCTGGAAACAAGTCATGTCAGTAAGAACAAAGGCAACATGAGTAATACACAAGCACTGTACTCTAGTAGATACAATTGTTTTCCACAGGTGAAATGGTTGACAATTCTGATACAGATATATAAATATGCTGGAAGTGCAGACTCAAGGAAATGGATTAGAGACTGAGGGAGCCAGGTACTCAGTATTGGAGTGGGAATTTTTAGATAAGTAAAGGTAGTAGGCTAGAATGATCCACATGGTAGTGAAAGAGTTAATTCTTAGGTAGGTTGATAAGAAGTCCAGGGTCCCAGAGGAGGGGAAAGGGGTCTAGGGCTCTCAAGGAAGAAAAAAGGACAATTTTTTTTTTGTTTGTTTGTTTTTCATTTTGTTTTTTTCTACATTGCTTTGTCTTAGTCACTTAAGCTTATTTTCTTTAAGCCCAGAGCATTCAGGTACGACCTAAATTAAATCCCTTATGACTACACAGTGGAAGTGAGAAATAGATATAAGGGACTAGATCTGATAGACAGAGAGCCTGATGAACTATGGATGGAGGTTCATGACATTGTACAGGAGACATGGATCAAGACCATCCCCATGGGGGAAAAAAAATGCAAAAAGGCAAATTGGTTGCCTGAGGAGGCCTTACAAATAGCTGTGAAAAGAAGAGAAGTGAAAAGGAAGGGAGAAAAGGAAATATATTCTCATTTGGATGCAGAGTTCCAAAGAATAGCCAGGAGAGATAAGAAAGCCTTCCTTACTGATCAATGCAAAGAAATAGAGGAAAAAAACAGACTGGGAAAGACTAGAGATCTCTTCAAGAAAATTAGAGATATCAAGGGAACATTTCATGCAAAGATGGGTTCAATAAAGGACAGAAATGATATGGACCTAACAGAAGTAGAAGATATTAAGAAGAGGTGGCAAGAATACACAGAAGAACTGTACAAAAAAGATCTTCATGACCCAGATAATCACAAAGGTGTGATCACTGACCTAGAGCCAGACATCTTGGAATGTGAAGTCAAGTGGGCCTTAGAAAGCATCACTACAAACAAAGCTAGTGGAAGTGATGGAATTCAAGTTGAGCTATATCGAAACCTGGAAGATGATGCTGTGAAAGTGCTGCACTCAATATGCCAGCAAATTTGGAAAACTCAGCAGTGGCCACAGGACTGGAAAAGGTCCGTTTTCGTTCCAAACCCTAAGAAAGGCAGTTCCAAAGAATGCTCAAACTACTGCACAATTACACTCATCTCACACACTAGTAATGCTCAAAATTCTCAAAGGCAAAAGAGATGGGAATACCAAAGCACCTGACCTGCCTCTTGAGAAATCTGTATGCAGGTGGGGAAGCAACAGTTAGAACAGGACATGGAACAATAGATCGATTCCAAAGAGGAAAAGGAGTACCTCAAGGCTGTATATTGTCACCCTGCTTATTTGACTTATATGCAGAGTACATCATGAGAAACGCTGGGCTGGAGGAAGCACAAGATGGAATCAAGATTGCTGGGAGAAATATCAATGACATCAGATATGCAGATGACACCACCCTTATGGCAGAAAGTGAAGAGGAACTAAAAAGCCTCTTGATGAAAGTGAAAGAGGGGAGTGAAAACGTTGGCTTAAAGCTCAACATTCAGAAAACTAAGATCATGGCATCTGGTCCCATCACCTCATGGGAAATAAATGGGGAGTGGGTCTGGTAAGCCCTTTCTATTGCTAGTCCCAATGTTGTTAATTTAAGATCTATATTGTGGGAGTGGGTCTGGTAAATGTATATAAGGCCTTGATAAGACTAGGGAGCAGGGGCACTCTCCATCCCTCTTCTAATAGCAATTAATACTGTCATAAAAACAAGGAAATTCTGAAAAACTGTTCCAGTCAGGAGAAGCCTAAGGACATACGACTAAACTGACTAAATGTAATATGGTGTTTTGGATGAGATCCTATAAAAGAAAAATAAAAATTAAAAAAAAAAGGAAAACTAAAGAAATCTAAACCATGGACTTTAAAATAATATGTTAATACCAGCTCATCAATTGTAGCAAAATTATTATAACTAAAGTAAGATGTTAATAATAAGATAAACTGGATTTTCTGTTTATGAAAACTATAATTATTTTTCTATTTTCCTGCAATTTAGGATTGTACTAAACAAAGTCTACCAAAAAGATGATGTTCTTTTGGTTAAGGTCTTCATAAAGTAGTTGAAAGACTGGATGTACATGGAGAATGAACTATATATGATTTACTGGAACATTAAATGAAAAATGTGTTTTTATACATATATATGCATATATATATGTGTGTTTTATGTGTATACACATATATATATATATATATGTATTCATATGTGTGTGCGTGTGTATAAGTGAATATTGTAGCCTCTGTTTGGAAGGGTGAAGTGTTCATCTAATTCAACAAGCTATTGAAATAAGTCAATAGATAAACTGAAATAAATAGTAAACATAAGGAGAAAAACCTTGGGAGTAACTGAAAGGGGCATTTAATAGTGGTTGGATGGAGGTTGGGGGCTCAGGATATCCAAGCTAGGAAATGATTACAGTCTGAGTAGAAGAAATTCATCAGACAGAAGATTACAGAGGTAGAACAGAGAGATAGAAACATGTCAAGATGGGGAAGATGTAAGAGTTTTAGCTTAATGAGAGAAAGTTGAAGGCTTTTCTGTTTGATTACTTCCTTACTATCTTTGAATTAAGACTGTAAATCATTGGATGAGAATCAATAGGGATATCACAGGGTTAGAAGTTTAAAAAAGTGAAAAATGATTTAATAAGATAGTAGTGCTGTCGAGGGATTAGAGAAGATTATTAGGTAGAAGAAAAGGTGAACAAAGTAACTAAGTTAAGAGAGCCAAAAGGACATGAAATTTTTAAGTGAGATGGGTAATGTGATTCTGATGCCAATTACAATGTGTTTCCTCTCCCCCCAACTCAATGAACACCAAGCAATTCTTAGATATCAATGGGCTCTCTTATAACTCAATTCCATTCTGAGACCCCACAGTTTAAGGCTTTAGTCCTATAAGACTGGCTCCCTCACACCCACTTCACACACCAATCTCAAGTCCAGATTGTCACTTCCACTTCCTTATATCTATCACCTGTGCTGATTGCCTGGCTATAGACTAGAAGTTCCTGAGATCCCTCACTGGGTTTGATTAATTTACTAGAGAGTTTCACAGACTCTGAGAATATTTTTTTTCTAGATTATCAATTTAGTTCAAAAGGATCTAACTCAAGGATAGCCAAATGGAAAAGATGCATAGGGCGAGGCAAGGGAAAGACTGAGGAGCTTCCATATCTTCTCCAAATGCATGGCTTTCCCCAAATCTCCAAGAGTTCACCAACCAGGTTCTCTGAACACCATCCTTGTTCTCCTTTTTACAGAGGCTTCATTACACTCACATGATTGATTAAATCATCAGCCCCTGGTGGCTGAACTCAATCTTCAGCCCTTCCCCTCTTCTTGAATGGAGTGGGGGTGAGGTGAGACTGAAAGTTCCAACCTTCTGGTGACACGATTTGTTCCACTGACAATCAGCCTTCATCTTTCCATTTGACCCAAAAGCCATCATTCACATAACAAGGGACACCTTAATCACTCTCATTACAGAAGATTCTAAGGTCTTAGAAACTCTATGCCAGAAATGGGGATGGCAGGAAGAGCAACTACATACAATAGTCTCCCACCTGCCTCTATAAGGATTTAGTCATAATATACTATAGTCACTGATCTTTAACACATTCTGAGAGGAGTTTAGAATGGAGAACAAGAATGAAGCACTGGGTACACTGGCAAAAACTGACGGAACAGGTCTTCCAATATTTAGGTATTTCCAGGAGATTTTATGAGCCCAATCCTTGCATCTCCTCATATTGAGAAAAGCACGAAAATCATAAATGATGGCATCTGCTCTTTGTGACTAGCAATAACCTTCAGGAAGCTAGCAGCATCACTCTTCTGCAAAAATGCATGCTTGATTGTATGTACCCCCTTCACCAAAATCACGTATATACTGACCTCCCCCATCTGTCTCTTGGGAGCTGTCCTTCAGAGCTATCTGCAATGCTGTCTTTTGTTGTGTATCCTCATTTTGCCTCAAATAAAACAACTCACAACTCTCACATTGTGTGAGGCTTTTTTTTTTTTCTTTAGTCTTCAAAGGGCTAGAAAGTAGATATTGGTGTGTCTGTGTATGAGGGCTGTCTAGCTATCTATCATTTTTGTCTATTTATGTTTCCCCAAAACATTAATTGTATGTAAAATACTTTGAAACTTGTAATCCACTTTTAATATTCTAGGTATTTAACATTACTGAAAGGTAATAGGAAACCTGGGAAACGTTATATTTTGTGTTTATCTTTAGCACATTGTCAAATATGCTGAAGCCAAACTATGTACATAAGCTGCTTGTGCCATAATTACATAAGTTAAAATGAAGTTACAATTTGGGTGGCTTATATTAACTTATTTTTCAAACTCTCTTTAAATAAGTTGAAAATAGCCATAGACTTTGTTTCTCAGTAAAATCACCACTGTCCAGCTACATAAAGGATGTCATTGAGAGCAAACTCAGAGACTCATCAGAAAGGATTATTTCTTCCAATTTAATTCATCATAGAGTCAGTGTGACTTTTATAGTGGCATTAAATTTTTTAGCAGCAGTGAACAAAGATCATCAGATTTTTTAAAAAATAAAAAAAAAAAACGATGCCTTTGGGTAATTAGAAATTCGAAAAGTATGTGAATACCTACAGAGCTGGCAAGTCTTTTCTATTCTCACTTTACCATACTTCATAGAAAAGTTCCCAAGATGTTTTAAGCTATTACCTTCGTTCTTGACTGGGTAAACTGGCATGTCAACTGGATTTAAAAGTAAATCTTTCACACTCTCCTCTTTGACTTACATCACCTTGTTTCTTAAGCATTTTGACTTTTCTGGTGGTTAATAACTCTTCAAAGTTAAACCAGCTTGTCTTCATTGATTCTTTTCCCCATCAGCTGCTCTCCTGTGCTTTTTGGGTTGTTTCTGTGAACCGTTATGGCCTTAAGGTGATCAACTTGAAAGAAACGGGAAATGAATGCTTGAATTTTCTACTAAATAAAAATGAATCTGGCTTTTCTCCTGTGCTGTGCCTACCTTTTGTTTTCCACAGGGCTTTATTACTCTCCTTGGTCTTTCATCCTTTTCCAGGTTTCAGGTTTTATTTTTTTCCTTCTCCTCCTATGTGTTTTATCTGTTCCAGGAAGAATTGTACAGTGATCTGACTGACATGCTTAGCTTTCCTTCACTGCAGTGCTGAGCCAGGTCAACCATTTATTTTATGTTTGTCTTTTTGCTTTCAATAGCTTGCAGCCAATGCAGCCTTGTTTGATTTGACAACTGCTTTCAGAAGTATATCTAGCAGAGAGCAATTTTGCAAAATCAGCTCAGACCCCAGACTCTTGAGAGCTCCATGTTGTTGAATCCTATCTAGTCACTGAAAGAGTCACTTTGCAAAGACAGCTTTGCAAGCTGATGGTAAAAAAAAAAAAAAAAAAAAAAAAAAAATCAGGTGGATGTTATCTGAATGTTTTTAAAATCAGTCCAGAAACTGCTGTCATTGTGAGAACAAAGAAACTCTTTCTTGTTAATACATAGATGTCAGATTTCCTGTTTGGTGAATTATTTGTTTTCTTTATAGTTGTTACTGATGTTAATTTTAACTAGATTTTACTCATATTCAATAGGTAGGGTAGGAGGAATGCTCAGGATCTTCACAGTGTGATTTGCTCCAGTTTCTGTTATTCTTAGAGCTGAGGCTTAGTCTCTACCATACTACTGTTTTCCTGTTAGTTAATTTTCATTTTCTTTATTTCTGCCTTAGTACTTCTGTATATAACATCATCACCTTTAACATAAATAGGTACCACAAACTTATAACTAGTTTCCCCAACTCCAGTTTCTCTTTTCATCATTGCTAGACTATTTCTTAAAAAAAAGAAAAAAGAAAAAGAAAAGAACAATTCTAAAACTTTCATTGCTCAGAAACTTTTATTTAATTTTTATTTCCAATCACTAATTTCAGTACATCTTTACTCTTAACATAGTGTCTAACCTTATTTCACCTTATCTATGTGAATATATTTCAGATTTATTTTTTGTTCATAACAGCTTAATATCCTTCTTGCTCTAGACATATACCTCCTCATTATATATTCATGAGTTTTAGTCCATTCACCTGTGAGTTTCTCTGTCCAACACTCTGCCTATCTAAATCCTATATATTCCCAAGCCTCCCAGAAAATTTCTATGTAACCCCTCCCACTAATTAAATGCTTATTAACCTTCACCTCCCTGAATACTTAGTTAAAATCATTGAGGCACAAAGTTTAGCAAGTTGATATCTGTTTATTCTGTTCTTGAATAGTGTAAGTGGTTGTTGGATCCACGATTATATATTATGCTCTTTAATATAACAGTTTCATGTCTTACCTTTTTGTCTGGAGACTTGTCTATATGCATTGTACAGATCTTGCTGAAGGCGAACAATATACCACTTATAATGTTGTCTACTCATTTAAAATATATTTTTCTGTATATTATTTCAATTATTCTTCACAGAATTTGGGCCAGGTTAGTAATATCAATTCCATTCTATATCTTAGAAAGAGTCTGAAGGAAGTTGAGTGAATTACCCAGAGCCTAGGGTTAGAACTTAGCCAATAAGTAATTACATTCCGAGTAATCATCTTAGAAAAGCAAAGGCCACTGTGTTCACTGGAAGAAAAAAAAATAAACCTAGTTTTATGTAGGACTTAATTTTAGGCACTTTAACTGTTAACATCAATTTCTTAAAAACTGAATGTGTCAAATATAAAATACATTATTCCTTTTCCACTTTATCCCCTACCTTAAGGAAAATATGAAGCCAGTTTTTCTCTTTGTTTTCTACAATGTCTGACCTAATAAGATAGAATGACAAATGTGAAATATTAAAGAAAGACAGCCTCCCAGTAAGACTTGAACAATTCATGTTTCCCGGTTGTCTGATATGTGTGCTGGAATTTTAGCCCTGGTCACAGCCAGTGAGAGCACTTCAAGTGGCAGCATCTCAGCATCAGCGAGCAAACCCGCAATGAAGGTTATAAGGAAGCTCCAGAAGCTGTTCAACTGACACAGAGTTCAATGGCAGCTTGACATTGAGCTGAAAAGGTATGTGTATCAACTCAGCTGGAGAGAGTTGTGTGGGAAGAGCTTTGGATAGCCTGATATTCCCTTAGGGAATGACATAGGGATTATCCATTTTTACAATATAAAGCTGCAGAAGCAGAAGATTTTCTGTACCCTGTAAGATCTGACTAAACAAAGTATACAGTGGAGTTTCTGAAAGATGACTGTACATGCCATGGAATGCTTAAGTTTGGAAGACATGACCTCAGCAGTTCTCAGTTCCTCAGAAAATTGTCTTTTCTTTATTTGTACTTTACAGGGTGTATTTTTAACAACAGTTGACTGCATTTGTATGTAGCTTCATGGTCTACCAAGTGTTTTCATAGGCACTTTCCCTTGTGAAGTAGGTAGGGCAGGGATTCTTAATCATGTTTCTTATACACTGGAACAGAATACAGGAGGGTGATTAAATTTGTTTCAGAGTCACAAAGAGAAATAATTTAACTTATATCCTTTGGTTTCAAATTTAATACTCCTCCCCCATGAATGGGATATTTCTGATGTAACTCTGCCACTAACTCTTGCCTGAGCAAAATTCTGGCTTGAATATAATAAAAAGTATTTAAAATTTTAATTTACTGGGCATTCATTTTGATGAGAAATCCCACTGTAGCACTAAATGGAATGTGAAACTATGCCTAGAAACTCAATAATTGATTGTTGATTTTAAAAGCTATGTATCAAACAGATAATTCAAAATCAGATAAAAAAACAAAATGTCTACTAATCAGTAGACTTATGTAGTTTTAATGTAGGAAACCCAGAGATAGCAAATTCCTCTCACACAGTGCATAAAAATTACCTGCCTTTCCAAAAAATTAAAGTATGTGAATATATTAGGCACACACACACAAAAAAAGGAGGAGAATCAGAGGAAATTACCTTACTTTGACAGGTAAGGAGAAAAACTGATAATAGCCAGCAATAAAGCTTTTAACGTTGGAAGAAACCTGTTACCTGGAGCATGGAATGAGAATCAGGCTAAAATGAGAAAATATCTCCTGGAAAAATTGGAAGAATTCAAATCAGAACCTCCTCATGTCATGTGTCTTGAGGGTAATTAAGGAAATGTCAGATGTCATTGATGAGCTATTTGCCATTATCTTGAGGAAACCATGCAGGACAAGGAGTCCCTGAGGACTGAAGAAAGGAAAATGTTGTGTCCATTCTTATTTTTTCTTAATGACCCTGTTATATATTGATCAGCTGAAAATCCATTCCACAATAAATCATTAATCCCAAAGATTTCAGTCAAGTTTTCTTGGAAAATCACAGATTGCATGTCTAACAGGATAAATACTAAAAAATTCTATTCTTTGATATTCTGTGCAAGAGCATGATTTGTGAAACAAATGTCTTTAAAAGTAATTTTTGAAAAGAATTTGAGAGACACATATCTGCACTGAATATTCTGACTGACATAATCTGAGCTTTCAAATAAAATTTATAAAATGCACAAAAAGGTTTATAGGTGATTAATAAGCAGACAATTCTTATATCTTGGAAAATATTTTAAAAACACAGATGTTTTAGTTGTAAATTTTATTAACAAAAACCCAACTGTAAATAATAGGAAAATACAAATAAACTAAGAATTATATCTGAACCTAATTCCTGCAATCATTAAAATAAATTTATAAATTTTAGAAGCTGCTAATTAAATGCATTTATATAAGGGAAACTAAAGTGAGATATGATCTGTGAATCCCTACATTAGCTAAGTATGTATGTAAAAATATATTTACAATGATAGTAATATAAATGTGTAATATCTTCATGTATATTAGCAACTGCCACAAAATATATGGCCTTGGAAAATGCATATCATACAAAAGAATATTTCCTTAAAATGGATATAGAAATCAGAAAGAATCTAGAAGAACAAAACTAAATTCAGATAATATTTATAGAGTCAAAGGAACTACATGTATAGGTTGACTTTCTAAGTTAAAAAAGCAATTTATTTATTGTAATCATGATTTTCATTATTGAATGAAATAACACATGAGGATGTCACAGGTTTGGTTTTAGACCACCACAATAAAGCAACTATTATGCTAAATCAAGTCATGCAAAATTATTGTTTCCCCAATGTATTTAAAAGCTATGTTTATACTGTATTTTAGTCTACTAAGGGTGCAGCAGCATTATGTCTAAAATACGCATACTTTAAAAGTGTTTATTGCTAAAAAATGCTAACCATTATCTGAGATTTCATCAAGTCATAATCTGCTTGCAATACTACATCTACAATCACTGATCTCAGATCACCATAACAAATATACTAATAATGAAAAAGTCTGTAATATTGTGAGAGTTACCAAAATATGACATAGAAACATGAAGTGAGCAAACACTGTTGGAAAAATGGTGTCAAGTGTCTTACTTGAGGTAGGCTTGTCCTTCAATTTGTTAAAATCACCAGGTCAAGTGCAATAAACTGAAGCATGCTGGCACTAACTAAATGGTGATGATTTTTATTATTTTTTTCCTTTATGATAACTGTCAGCATAGACAAGAAAAAAGCAATCAATTGAATTGAATTCTAGAAATCTGAATAGGTGCTTACTTTGATGCTCTTAGTAGCTTTCATATTGACTTTTGTTTCAAACTGTTTTTATTTTATCAACAAAACTTTCACCTAGCTTCTAAGTCTGCTCATAGAAGACTGTGGGAACACTTGATGATGAATATGAGGCATTCTTGCCTCTCAGATTGCTCTGACACACACTCTTATTCTTTGTTCATAAAAAGAGAATAGACACCTTCATATACCATTCACTTTCACACTTAATATTTCAGACTCTGTTAGAATTCACACATGGTTTTAGTCCCCTGCTTGGACGTTTAGTAGCATTTTTGTATGGCTAATCAGAAATAACTATGTAAATCTGTGCCTATTACAATAAAATTGTTAACAACTCTGCTTATTCAGATTTTGGACAGTATCCTTGGTGTTGATCTCTACTTATTAGTTCTGAGAATAGTGACTCTGGTGATCAGACTAGCAATGGGCATTAATGCTGAGCTGCAAGAGTGGTTGCCAGTAGCCAAGCATCACCTCAAGGTCAAACACTGTGTAGTATTCAACATTTCTTTTCATTCAGTAACACTATCTAGATGACGTGGATAAAGGAATTGCTAATATGCTAAATTCACAGATAATAGTACTGTGTTATATAGCTAATATTTCTAAAAGCTTTTAAAAAACTAACCTACATTACCCTATATGTAAAACAGAAAAAGAGACACAGATGTACAGAACAGACTTTGGGACTCTGTGGGAGAAGGCGAGGGTGGGATGTTTAGAGAGAACAGCATCGAAACATGTATACTATCTAGGGTGAAACAGATCACCAGCCCAGGCTGGATGCATGAGACAAGTGCTCGGGCCTGGTGCACTGGGAAGACCCAGAGGGATCAGGTGGGAGAGGAGGTGGGAGGGGGGATCGGGATGGGGAATACATGTAAATCCATGGCTGATTCATGTCAATGTATGACAAAACCCACTACAATATTGTAAAGTAATTAGCCTCCAACTAATAAAAATAAATGAAAAAAAATTAAAAAATAAAAGCACACACACACAAAAAAAGACTAACCTACATTACCTTTAAGATATAGTTAACTATTCAAAATACAATAAATAAAATCCATTAGAGATAAACACAAGGTCACCTATTTAAAAACAGGAAGTAATATTACCTAGGACAGGCTGTTGCTGCTGCTGCTGCTAAGTCGCTTCAGTCGTGTCCAGCTCTATGGACCCCATAGACAGCAGCCCACCAGGCTACTCTGTCCCTGGGATTCTCCAGGCAAGAACACTGGAGTGGGTTGCCATTTCCTTCTCCACCTAAGACAGGCAGAGATAGTAAAGCAAGAAAGTTTTAAAACTGAATACAAATAACTAACATAATATTTTTATAACTTCTAAACAAATATTCAGAAAAATAGAGTAAACTAAATGATGGTGTAATTTGAAAAATCTTTAATAAAAAAGAAAATTTTGTCATGACTGCTTTATGTTATTTTAATAGTAAAAAGTAAAATATTACTGATAAGGTTGAAATCAAATTTGCAATTATACTAATTCCTTTTTTCTCTCTTCTTTCATTACCATAGTCTATCATTATTATGAATTTGGTGTGTGAAGTCTATGCTTTGTGTTATATTGCATATACACCTACATGTACAAATTTCAAAAGAACTGATAACATTATTAATATTATACAAATTTCCATAAATGTTATCAAACCATATATGTCTTTCTGAAAGATGCTATTTCACTCATGTTATGATTTTGAGATTTATCTGTATGATTCATACAACTAAGCTTAATTTTAGAAGCAATATTTCTTTATGAATGAGCCATATTTTTCTTAATGTTTTCTATGCTCCTTAAATTCTGGTTTCTGCAAAAATTTCTAAAGAGAATCCTCAATTAAAGAGTCAAGAGACTAGAAGAGATTTGACACCCTATAATGATAGGAGAGCCCATCAGGAAAAAAAATTCCTCTTCTTTCTTGGTAAGATCTCAGGCAATGAGGAGTCATAAATTCTTGATTTCTTTAGTTTTATTAGATGGAGCAGAAGTAGTTTAGGGTTCAATTTGCTCCACTATTAGACAGTACATCTAAGTTGTTATTATTTAGCCACTAAGTTGTGCCCAACTCTTTGCTATCACATGGATTACAGCATGCCAGATTCCCTGTCCTTCACTATCTCCCAGACTTTGCTCAAACTCATGTCCATTGAGTCAATGATGTCATCTGACTACCTTATCCTCTGCTGACCCCTTCTCCTTTTGCCCTCAATCTTTCCTAGTATCAGGGTCTTTTCCAATAAGTCAACTTTTTGCATTAGGTGGCCAAAGTGTTGGAGCTTCAGTTTCAGCATCAGTCCTTCCAGTGAATATTCAGGGTTGATTTCCTTTAGGGAAAATTTTTTCCTTGCAGTTCAAGGGACTCTCAAGAGTCTTCTCCAGCACCACGGTTTGAAAGCATCAATTCTTTGGTACTCAGCCATTTTTATGGTCCTGCCTTCACATCTGTACATGACTACTGGTTCTGTGTGAGCCAGGTGACTCCACCTGCTGCTTTTGGATGCTTATTTCTTCAGTATTGGTTCATGTCCTGACCTACATGCGGTGATACTTTTTAACTGAATATTAAGAGAAGAACCCTGAAGATCTCTCAAACTCTTTCTGGAGCTCTTTGCTTTCTGGCTTACTGTCTTGCAAACATTATCTGTTCATTCTCCCTGAATTATTTTCAGTTTGATCCCCTTACCACATAAATCCTGACAGGTTCCTCCTGGCTTCCACCTCCATGTGATGTGACCTGGAGCACTCTGCATCAGTATCTTGGGCCAATCATAGCACTCATTTTGTTTGTTTTGCCTCTGTCATGGGTTAGAGTCCTGAACCACCTGATAAATCATATCTAAAAATCACTGTTTCCTATAAATTTTCCAAATTTTAAGTGGGTTCATGCAAAAAGTAAATGTGGTAACTGTTACTGTCTTGGCCAGAAGAAGAAATCAATTGTGAAATTTTCCATAAGTGAATTATAATTCAATAGACCTAACTATAAAAAATAAATAAGTCATTTAATATATATATATATATATATATTTTTTTTTTTTTTTTTTATTTGGCTATGTCATGTGCCATCTGGGATGTTAGTTGCCAAACCAGGGATCGAACCCGTGTCCCCTGCATTAGAAACATGGTGTCTTAACCACTTGACACCAGAAATGTCCCAGTAAATGTTTTCATTGAAAGAAGGGAAGACGTTAGCTCCTTTAATGTTGCTATAAAGAAGAATTTTTTGAAGACCTGTTTGAAAACTCTTTGGCAATAAAATGTATACATTTTATTGAGAAGAGATATATATGAAAGATGCACAAGGACTGGATGGCTAAATTCAGCTGTGCTTAGCTTTGAGAAATGAATTTTAATAGCATAAAAGAAAGTGCTTAGAGCATAATTTCAAGGACATAGGAAATTACCCAGATTCAACATAAGATTTTTTGGGCCAGAATACTGTTTCTCATTAAATAAGCAAACATATCCTAGATATTTAAACCTATCATTTCTTGCCACTTAAATGCTAATTCATTATTTACTGCACATAAAAATAATATTTTTTTTTGAAAATTAATTTAATGTAGTACCAAATGAAGTGAATTTTGTCAAGGAGAGAGGCAGTGAAGAGTGGGCTGTTTTTGCAGGCAGCCAAAGTTGCGGGCTTGGGCAGGTAAAGGAGAGAATTAGAGAGGGTAGATAGAAATCCATGAAGGGGGTTAAAGTCTGTTTTAAACCCCACAACTTTTCCAGGAACTTTGACAGGAAGAATATGTCTTCTGACTTGCATTTCTCAGAAAATCTGTAGCACTCTCCACAAATCGTTTACCAGCACAAGGTTTTGAACTCCTGGAGTCAGTATCTGTGTCCTGACCCTCTTATTTATCTCCTTTTAAAAATGTAGTAAATCACAACTGCAGTTCCTTCCATCTCACCATACAAGGAAGACATGCTTGCTATTAGTAATATATCGTAGGAGGTGTATAAAAAAAAATTAGTTACTGGACAATATTTTCCCTGTGCCACCACAGAAATAGCTATTTTTGTGTGTCTCCGCTCTAGCATAAATAATTGTTGCATTTATATTGTACATACACTTTATATCCTGATTATTACAGTCATTATGACAATTTCTTACAGCATGTATACATTTCACAAACATTTTAATGACTGCACAATTATCCACCTTCTATTTCTGGACACTTAGATTGTTTTCATTTTCCAACGTTATGAATCACAATCCAATGTGTGATAACCTATAAATCTTCATTTCTACATCCCTTTCTTAATAGGAAAACTTGTACATATCATTTAGAATCTGATAGAGTTTCTGGGGTAATTTCCAGGTTATCATTATATTGTACTATCTTCAGGTATTATATTTTTCTCATTTGTGATTACATGTGAGTTTACCTTTGAGTATTTAACGAGGTTATTTTAAAAATAATTTGCATAGAACTTTCATATAAATTAAAAACTCTACACCACTAAATAACAACTTGCCTTTTGTGTCTTGGATCACCTTTATTACAAAGTTAATGTCACTGCTCTTGAGATTTTCTACAACCATTGACAATTAACATTAGAGAGAATTCTGATCCACACAAGTAAACAGTCTCATAACTTTAAAGGCATTGTTTTTTAATTTAAATAGGATTGTGGATTTTGGTAAGAACTCTTAGCTATTTGAAAAAGTGAATGTCATCTTTCAAAAATAAAAAACTTGTGATAACAACATTCTGGTAGCCGATAAGTTTTGGTAAAACAAACACTTTAAAAGGGCCAGTCTCTAAAATAGTTCTATAAAGTTAGCATACTTATAGCTCCCATAACAATTGCTTGAAGGGGATAAAAGTTTACAAGAATGTGTAGAAGTTTGTGTGTTTGTTCATGCTACTCATTTATAATATTGCAACATTTAGCAGTATTACAAACTATAAGAATTAACGTGGCATAGGTTAAGTACATTTAACTCAATCTCTTGAAAATTGCAGTTGTGTGATTAAATACAGAAAGTAGATACTTGCAACATTCTAAATTGCTTGAGTGCCTATTTGTAGAGGTTTTATGCTTTTTTTTTTTTTTTTTACCCTGGATCTCATTAAATAAATTACTGTTTTTTAGCCTATTCATTGTTTCTGGGTGCCTACCCCACTACCTTTGGAAAGACAAGTCCCAAAGAAAGCAGGACAATTGTATAGCTCAATGAGTGGTGAGAATAAATAACTCCCACTGAATCGTTTTACACAGCATCATTACACATCTCTAATTTGGCTAAAGGAGAAGAGGGAAAAAAATTCATTTTGGATATCTAATTTTTTCCACTCTTATTTTGTTCAAAAAATTGTTTGTTTTACCTAAAATATAAGCATCAATATATTCAGATATCTTAACAAATCATTTTGATATATTTTAATGAACTCTGCTTTTAAAAATTGTCATAAACCTTATAAACTCTGTTTCTTTAATTTGGACTCAAATACAATGAGAGTTCTCAAGAGAACTGTACACATTTTCTAAGATAATTATCAATATTAATGAATTTTAGTGCTAATATTAAGTGTTGACTTTGAGAAACAGAATGTTTGTTGTGGTGAGAGATTATGAATGTTTTGGTTTTCTCTCACATCCATATAGGGCATTTCTAAACATTAAAACATATCTTTATTAAAAAACAGTAAACAACTTATGTTATAGGTAAATTGAGCAGTTAAATACAAATTTAGTGACTGCTGACAAGTAAACTTATTGAGAACTAGGCTTTAGAGTTAATCCAGAGTAAATCATTTAAAATATTATAAAAGGATAACATAATCATAGGAGGAAACAGCACACTTTATTAGATATGCTAATAGGTATAGTCATGCTATTCTCTATTTTCTCTTATCATAACTGAATTTTAATATGAACATATATAATAGTCATATAATATTACATGGTAATAGCAAAAGATGGTTTGATGGCATCACTGACTCAATGGACATGAGTTTAAGCAAGCTCTAGGAGATGGTGAAGGAAAGGGAAGCCTGGCGTGCTGCAGTCCACAGGATCGCAAAGTCAGACACGACTGAGTGATTGAACAACACATGAATATGACTGGAAAGAGGACAATGATAAGGATTTCTTTTGAGTAATCTTAAGCGCAGAGACTTAGAAAAACTCAAGGAGATTGTGAGGGACAGGAGACCTGGCATGCTGCAGTCCATGTGGTTGCAAGGAGCTGAGAAGGGTTAAGCTACTACTCCGGTATTCTTGGGCTCCCCTGGTGGCTCAGATGGTAGGGGATCCACCTGCAATGCAGGAGACCTGGGTTCGATCCCTGAATTGGGAAGATTCCCTGGAGGAGGGCTTGGCGACTCCTCTAGTATTCTTGTCTGGAGAATCCCCAAGGACAGAGGAACCTGGTGGGCTGCTATCCATGGGGTTGTAAAGAGTTGAATCCTACTGAGGGACTAAATACAGCACAACATGTTCATGTTCAAGTGCAGTTTGAGTGCAAGACACCCATCAGCTTCAAGTCACAAAGGTAGTCTAGCTGAAAATTGATCACCTAATTCTCTATCAGCTCCCAGGGAATGTTTCTTCCACATTCCTCCTTCACCCAACCAATAATTTCTCCCTTTTTTAGTTCCAAAGTAACATAAATACTCACTAATTACATTTTGACAACAGTTTGTCTACTTTCAATGTACTAGTTGCTTATTTAAAACATTTTACTATTCAACTGATTTTTATTTCTCTTGGCTAAAATCATTTGGATATTTTGGGTTGGATCATAATTTATTCCTCTAAAATTTATGGAAGTGTTTTATACATTTAATGGATTTTTAGTTTGTACCAGATATTTCAGAAACAAAGTTTAAAAAATGAGAGGTGGTCATCACTTTAGCACAAAATAAAACAGTAAAACTAGCAATTAACTTAAGTTGCCAAGGAAAATGTGTATTCATGCTAAGCAGTCTTGGGAGAAAACAATGCTGTATTCTTGAGGGCAAAATTCCAGAAAAATTAACATAAGTATAACTTTGATGTTTGTAGAATAAATATTCAGTTCCATTCAACATTCAATAAATAAAAAGGCAATTTCACTAATATAATGAACTACTGAAGTCTTCTGTTTATAAAATTCAAAATCCATTGCTTCGGATACAATGCCCCAGGTACACATTGAAATTCATAGCACTATTTGTTACACCCTGCTCCAACCATGAGGTTCCTAATTATTACTTGAACACATTAGTTAGGAGGCACACTCTTGCTTTGGCACCTTTGTTTAGATGCTCTCTATTCTACCAAATATACATTTGATTTACTCTATTACTTCCCTCAAGAATTTGTTGATATTAACTTCTAAAATAAAACCCATGAAGACCATCAATTAATATTTCAACTTGTACCTGCCTCATCCTGTCTAGCATTCCTAATCCTCTTTTCCTGTTCTATGTTTTATTTTTCAATAGAATGTATCACTGTGTAACATACTATATACCTAACAGTTATCTTATACTATAGCTTTTAGAAAAAGACTTACTGTGGATAATAATGTCTATTGTTTAATACCTGTCTTCCTCATTGGAATGTAATCTCACTGAGAGGATAAATCATTGCCTTTTTATTAATTCACATAGTTCAAGCATTCAATAAATATTTGTTGGCTAAATGAATGAACAGACTACTCAGAATAATGGGCAACTAGATTTTGTTTACCTATACTTATCAATCCATCTCTATTGTTTAGGATCTAATATGTAATAGAATAAACATTGAGATTAAAGAGAAAGTTTAATATAGAATCCCAGATAATAGAAGACAAAAATATATTTGTTTAACTTGACCCTGAAAATGAATTTATATTTCCAAGTTAACAATAAATTGAATACCTATTTTTATTTATTCCCTTGTGATACTCAAGTTGAGAGAAAAAAAAAAAAAAAAAAACCTCTCCTCCCTGACAAAAATGTATGAGGATATAAAAACATATGAGTAATATTTAGGGCAATGATATGATATAAATAAATAGCCAAATAAAATAAAATAACTGAACACCAAACCAGAACAAATGAATTCTAATATGAAGTAACTTCAGTCCCCTCATAGAACCTCCCTGGTAGCCAGGGCTTTGTATGTTCCTGTTAACTGGGGAAATAATAATATTGAAGCATTGACATATATGTATATTATGTGTCAAACACGCAGCTAGTGGGAAGCTACTGCATTGCACAGAAAGTTCAGGTTTGTGCTCTCTGACTCTAGCGGGGTAGGATGGGGGTAAGAGGGAGGCTTTTGAGACAGGGGATATATGTTTACATACAGTTTATTCATATTGTTGTACACCAGAGACTAATCACACTTCAGTTTAAAAATAATATTGAAACATTATTTATAAACATGAAGGCAATAATCACAAGGAATAACTAAAATTGATGAGAATCTTTCTATCCAGGGAGTAAAAATAGCATGGAATGGACAAAACTCATAAATATTATTTGAATTTTTAAATCATTGTATATTTTATTTGGTAAAATAGTAAAAATGTAACTGTTAAGGCAGAACAAAAGATGAAATAACTATACTTTTAAGATTATAGGACTATAATACATTTCAAGATTTACTTTAAGCAATTTTTACAATATTTATTCATTAGCACCAGTAGCATAAGTCGAACTAGCAGTTAATTTTTTTTTTTTAACTGGAAACAAGATTCTTTCCAGTTTTTTTCCCACAATAATAAAACTCTCAGTTGAAATTGACTCCAATGATGAGTTAATCATTTGAAAATGCTTTGGTAAAATTGTATTGCCATTTCCTTATTTACATTGATAGCCACAAGTATGTCTGTGATATTTAGTTTCTGACAATGATCATATAGCATAGTTTTCATGGTTTTCTCCAACTTATGTAAAAAAATAACTCATATTTTTATAATTGATCACTTTCTTTTTGTTCACAATAACATTAATTTTCCAGTATAGTTATCAGTTGTGCTGTTTATTATAATGGAAAATGCTCAACTGGTAACTCTTTTTGAAGACTCTGGTGAATAGAGATGGTATTTGCAATGTTCTGGAGACATTAATTTAATGTGGGGGAGAATTATATACCTAATATTTTAAATTTGATAATATTTCTCTTCCTACATGTGACTCAGCATAGTATTTCATTCCCTTCAGACTTGGTAATTCCAGCCACTCAAACTCCTCTTTTCAGACTATTTTAAGGAACGTCTTCCAATTAAGCATTATGGAAAGACCACTTTTTTTTTTTAACAAATATCAGCATGAAACAACACATCTTTGTGCAATCTATAACACATTTTAATTGGATACAAAACAATGAAGCATAAATATGCATCAGGATCATGAATATGAGCTGTTCTTGCCTCTAGGGAAGGCAAGAATATAGATTGATTCATAAAGTGCAATGTTAATGGACTAACTCCTAGAGGATAAAAATGCATATTATTTTAGTTGTTTTTCAGCAAATTTGGCAAGATTAAATTAACAAAGTTTAGAGAATGCATTTGGATCTTTCAGATAAAAAATAGTAGGAGTGCATTATAATTGATATATTTAGTATATTTTGAAACTCCTCTCATAATATTCTGTCTTTGTACTAAAATAACTAATTAACTTGTAGGAGGATGTTAATATCATCTTCTTTAGTAATGTAGCACTAAATTTTCATTGTGAATGCCAAAGGACAGTAGGAAATATGATGATGACTGATTTTTTTTTTTAACCCAA
The DNA here is from genome assembly GCF_023699985.2 of Odocoileus virginianus. Classification (NCBI taxonomy): domain Eukaryota; kingdom Metazoa; phylum Chordata; class Mammalia; order Artiodactyla; family Cervidae; genus Odocoileus; species Odocoileus virginianus. Next base: position 24,218,689 of record NC_069698.1, read on the forward strand.
GTGATATACCAGATTTGGTATCTAGGAACAGGAAGAAGAAGCAATAATTCAAAAAGACTCCATAGCTGGAATTCAAGGGTCAGCATGTTGTTTAGTGCTCTGATTTAAAGGCAGATGCACCAAACTTCCCAAACAGAATTTTGTATAACTTTACTGATATTTCTATTTTTGCGCTTAGGAAGTGGTATTGTATAGTTTGTTATAGACTTTTCAGTGTCTTCTACTTTCTTTTCTGAGATTAAGAAATATATCCCTAATGTCTTTGAATTCATAAAAATTAAACCAGTGATTTTATGTAATAGGTACAAATAAAAGCTAGGCTAAGGAAGAAAAGTTAATAGGGAATGACATTTTGGAGATGGGTAGTTTATATTAGAAACTTTCTAGTATTTTAATCCTCAAAAATAGCAATATAAATATTTTTACATCTAGATTTCAGTCACAAAATATCTGACAATTGTATTTGAATTTTTCGCTTAATATCTTTGAAGATCTCTTCTCAAAGTGAACAAAGATCCCATTTAGCCAAATCAAACAAATACCTTACTGTCTTAAATATGTTTCACCAACCTATTACAGTATAGATGATCAGTCATTTGGTCTTTCCTAAGTGTTTTGTTTTTTTTTATCTTAGCATCTTTGACTTAACTTTTTAGGCTCTTATTTAGCCTCTGTTGCTGACTTGTACTCTGTTAAATATTGCATTGCACCAGGACTTATTATGAACCTTTTGATTTTCTCTATATAAATTATTTTTCTTTCTAGAATCATTCTTGGCCTTGCTCTAAGTCATTTTCATTGATGACTCTTACCCTTCTCTTTCAGACAGCAGTAACATTGATTTGACCTCTCTATTCCTAAATCTAACATGTTTCTCAAACTTACCATGCTTGGGGAAAAAAAAAAAAATCTTTTGATTACCAAGACCATCCCTTATTTTTTTCTGTAAATATTTTTATCTCAGGAGATGCCATCACTATACACCCTGTTGTTTGAGATTAAAACCTAGGAGTCATTCTTAATTTCCCTCTTTTCTCATTCCTTCTACCAAGGCTTCTAGATTCTATCTTAAATGCCAAACTCAAATCCATCCCCTTCTCTAGTCCTGCCACTACCACTGAACTTAAGTTAAAATGTTTCTCACATGAACCTTAGAAACTTTGTCCTAGTCATATCCCCTGCTTCAGTTTTTGCCCCACCCTCTGAACTATTTTCTATACAGATGCTAGATAATTTATTGTGTAAGTCAGACTGCATCTTTCTAGCTTAAGAGATGTATGATACACTCAGAATATAATCCATGTTCCTTACCTGGAGGGTTCTATATAGGCATATTTCATTGTTTATTGCACTTTGCTTTATTGTACTTCGCAGAGTTGTATTTTATAAACTGAAGGCAACTCTACTTTGAGCAAGTCTATTGGTGATATTTTTCTAACAGTACTTGATCATATCATGTCTCTGTGTCACATTTTGGTAATTTTTGCAATATTTCAAACTTCATTTTTATTACATTTGTTATGGTGATCTGTGATCAGTGATTTTTGATTTTACTAGTATAATTGCTTTGGGGTACCACAAACCACACCCATATAATATGGTGAACTTGATTAAGAAAATTATGTGTGTGTGTTCTGACTACTCCACTAACCATTCCCCTATCTGTCTCTCTCCTCTAAGAGCTTCATATTCCCTGAGACACAATGATATTGAAATCAGGCCAAGTAATAACTAAAATGACCTCTAAGTGTTCAAGCGAGAGGAAGAGACACACATCTTTCAATTTAAATCAAAGGCTGGAATTGATTAAGCTTAATGAGGAAGGCACATCCAAAACAGAGAGAGGTCAAACATTAGGATTGTTGTGCCAAACAATCAAATTGTTAATTCCAAAGAAAGGAAATTAAAAAGTGCTACTCCAAAAATAAAAATTAAAAAAGAAAAGTGCTACTCCAGTGAACACATACGTGGTAAGAAAATGAAACAGACTTATTGCTGATAAAGAGAAAGTTTTAGTGGATAAATAAGTCACAGTAGTCTCTTAAGCCAAAGTCTAATCCAGAATAAAGCCCTAACTCTCCTTAATTTTATGAAGCCTGAAAGAGCTGAGACAGTTAGAAGAAAAGCTGAAGATATCCAAGATTATTTTGTGAGATATAAGAAAAGAAAGCCCTCTCCATAACACAAAAGTGAAAAGTGAAGCAGTGAGTGCTAATAAAACACTCCTAGCAAGTTATCCAGCAGATCTAGAGAAGATAATTAATTAAGATGGCTAAGCTAAACAAGAGATATTCATTGCAGACAAAATAGCATTATATCAGAAGAGCATGCCATATAGGACTTCCATAGCTAGAGAGGAGAAGCCCATGCCTGACTTCAAAGGACAGGCTTACTCTCTTGTTTGGGGCTAAAGCAGCAGGTGATTTGAAATTGAAAACAATGCTCATTTACCATTCTGAAAATCCTAGGGTTCTTAAGAATTTTGCTAAATCTACTCTGTGCTCTATAAATGGAACAACAAAGCCTGAATGCTAGCACATCTGCTCACAACACAGTTTACTGACTATTTAAGCCCAATGTTGAGAACTACTAGTCAGAAAAAAAAAAAAAAATAATTCAAAATATGACTGCTCACTGACAATGTGCCTGGTCACCCAAGGGCTCTGATGGAGATGTGCAACAAGATTCATGTTGTTTCCAGGCTTGCTAACACAACACCCATTCTGCAGCTCATGAATTAAGGAATCATTATTGCTTTGAAGTTGTGCTATTTAAGAAATGCATTTAATAAGACTCTAGCTGCCACAGTAGTGATTTCTCTGATGAATCTGGGTAAAGTCAATTGAAAACCTCTGGAAATGAGTTACCATCTAAGATCATTAAGAACATTCCTGATTCATGGAAGGAGCTCAAAATATGAACAATAACAGGAGTTTGGAAGAGGTTAATTCTAATTCTCGTGGATGCTTTGAGGGGTTCAAACTAGTTGAGAAAGTACCCACAGATGAAGTGGATGCAAGAGAAGAATAATTAGATTGGAGTCTGAAGATGTGACTGAATTGCTACAATCTCATGAAAAACTGGAGAAGGAAATGGCAACCCACTCCAGTATTCTTGCCTGGAGAATCCCATGGACGGTGGAGCCTGGGTAGGCTACAGTCCACGGGGTCGCAACGAGTCGGACATGACTGAGCAACTTCACTATCATGAAAAACTTGAATGGATTACAGAATAGCTTCTTATGGATGAACCAAGAAAGTGGTTTGCTGAGATGAAATCTACTCTTGGTGAAGTTGTTGTGAATATTTTTAAAATGACAAAAATGGATTTAGAATATTACAGAAACTTCCTTGATAAAGCTATAGAAAAAAATTAGAAGATTAACTCCAATTTTAAAAGATTTTCCACTGTAGGTAAAATGCCATCAAACAGCACTGCCTGGTACAGAGAAATCATTTGTGAAAGGAAGAACAAATCCATGCAACAAACTTCAGTACTGTCTTATATTAAGAAATTACCACAGCCACCCCAATCTTCAGCAGCCATCATCCTGATCAGTCGGCAGCCATCAATGCTGAGGCAAGTCCCTTCAACCAGCAGAAGGATTATGACTCATTGAAGGCTCAGGTGATAGAAGCTTTAGTGACAAAGTATTTTTAATTAAGGCATGTACATTGCTGTTTTACTCATAATGCTATTGCATGCTTAATAGATTACAGTAGAGTGTGAATATAATGTTTATATATACTAGGAAACCAAAAATTCCTGGAACTCAATTTATTACGATATTTGATTTATTGTGGTGGTCTAGAATAAAATCTATGATATCTCCAAGGTTCATCTATACTTTCTGGCTTTGCTTATCTCTCCAACATCATCTTGAACCGTCATTATCTTCACTCACCAAGATCAAAGCACAATGGCACATTTATTTAACCAGCTTATTCTGAATCAAAACCTTTCTGGATTCAGACACGTCAGTTCAGTTCAGCTCAATCACTCAGTCGTGTCCAACTCTTTGCGACCCCATGGACTGCAGCACGCCAGGCTTCCCTGTCCATCACCAACACCCAGAGTTTACTCAAGCTCGTGTCCATCGAATCAGTGATGCCATCCAACCATCTCAACCTGTCGTCCCCTTCTCCTCCTGCCTTCAATCTTTCCTAACATCAGGGTCTTTTTCAATGTGTCAGTTCTTCTCATCAGGTGGCCAAAGTATTGGAGTTTCAGCTTCAACATCAGTCCTTCCAATGAATATTGTGGACTGATTTCCTTTAGGATTGACTGGTTGGATCTCCTTGCAGTGCAAGGGACTCTCAAGAGTCTTCTCCAACACCACAGTTCAAAAGCATCAATTCTTTCACTCTCAGCTTTCTTTACAGTCCAACTCTCACATACATACATGACTACTGGAAAAACCATAGATTTGACTAGACAGACCATTGTTGGCTAAGTAATGTCTCTGCTTTTTAATATGCTGTCTAAGTTGATCATAGCTTTTCTTCCAAGGTGCAAATGTCTTTTAATTTCATGGCTGCAGTCACCATCTGCAGTGATTTTGGAGCCCAGAAAAATAATCTCTCACTGTTTCGACTGTTTCCCCATCTATTTGCCATGAAGTGATGGGACCGGATGCCATGATCTTAGTTTTCTGAATGTTGAGTTTTAAGGCAAACTTTCACTCTCTGCTTTCACTTTCCTCAAGAGGCTCTTTAGTTCTTCTTCACTTTCTGCCATAAGGGTGGTGTCATCTGCATATCTTCAGACACTTACCTGATCTGTTGGATGTTTTGTGTCTGGATTGTTTAGTTGGAATTTTCATTTCATTCAAGTCTGAGTTTCAATGTCACCTCTATTACAATTGCCAGCTAAAATACAGGATGCTTAGTTGAACTTGAGATTAACAATAATTTTTACTGTAGAAGTGTTGCAACTATGGCACAGGATACAAATATACAAATAAAAAATATGTTGGCTGTTTTAAATTAAATTTAAATGATGACCTGTATTTTATTTCTTCAATCTGGTTATCCAACTCTCAGAGGCCTTCTCTGGCCTCCTGTATCACACCCTGAGTGTTGCTTTTATTGTGCTTAGCACATCTTGTGATTGCTTTGTTTATATATTTACTTCAGTAGATTACAAAGATCCAGGGGATAGTGACTTTTTCAAATTTAATCAGGTCCCCCAGAGACAGACACTGCCTTAAGCCATATGAGGTCACCATAAAATCACAGGTTAGGGCCCACTCAAGACCCTGAGCCGTGAAGGCCATGAAGCCACACAAGTGCCCTGGAATGGGGACAAACCAGGGGCTCACTCACACACACATTCAGACCAGAGTTTATCACAGTGCCTCCCCTCTCTGGGAAGATCCCTAACTTGTGGTCTTCTTACTGAAGACCATAGGAGGTGATCAAACTACTCTTCCACCCAGAGATGGGACCTGACTTGGTTTTGTCTTATATGTGGAGTATAATAAACAAAGAAATAAAAAGATAAACAGATAATAAATAACAGATTGCTGCTTTTGAAAGGCAGATGGTGGGGGTAGCAGGAAGAGAAATGAGTAAACTTGTGTGTATGTGTGTGTGTTTTCTTAATTTAATTTTAAAATAACCTCTTATTAACTAATCTAATGGCAACTTTTCCAGTTCTGTTTTGATTTTTCCCCTAGTCTTATTGAGATATAATTGACATAAATCAATAAATTGCACAATTTCCACAATAAGCTTAGCTAGCATTCATCATCTCACATAGGTACAATAAAAAGAGAAAAAAAAAAAGGATCATTTTTCTTTGTGATGAGTAATTTTAGAATTTTCTTTCTTAATTTTCTTTTGTATTACACATCAGTATTAACTATAGTCATCATGCTGTATATTACATCCCTACTACTTATTTATCCTATCCCTGAAAGTTTATACCTTTGACCACTCTCCTCCATTTCCCCCTCACCCAACCCCAGACACTATTTTCCTGAATTCCTAGAAGCATTCCACAATGTTAACTACATAAGAATACCAATAATGAATATATAATGGTAATTTTTAAAAGGCCAGTTTGTCTGGTGGTATCCAATATATGAGAAGATATAAGTTGCACCTTAATGCCATTCAAGACTAAAGATATAACTTTACTAGATGAAAAAAAAAATGTGAAATACTATTTAAAGAAAAGTTAAACTGCTTTTCATTTTCTTTAATTTCTCCACTATTATCTCAAATATAAGCAACTAAGGTTGTGTGAAACTGAATCGAAAGCAGCATGTTTTTTGGAATCTTCATTAGTCATTGGGGGGATGAGTGCCACAGTAAAATTTTAGTTTAATCAGTAGAATGACTAATTTCTGTCAATGTGTGAGCATCACAGATCTGCAGCAAAGAGGAAAGGTGCTGTTGTTAAAACCCCCTGGAGCCCAGACGAGATGAGTCTATAGGAAAGCTGTACAGTCACATGTTCCCATATCCTCTGGGCTATTTTCCAACTAAACTTGTGGAACGAGACAGCTGTGCCCTTTAATCTGTTCCCTATTGCCTCTTTACATGGTTAGTTCCAAATGCCATATTTTGCCTGGTGCTTGGATTGTCACTTTATGGATTCATGTCTAGTTTTGTGAAAGCACAATGTGTTGGTTTTAATATTTATTGATCTTTCACAATATGTTAGGAGTAATACAGAAAATACGTCCAACATGGTCTTCAATTTCTAGGAATTTATATTTGAAAGTATTACATATATTGGTTACAAATAAATACTACAGACACAAACCTGCTCTACTTTTTTTGTCAGTGACTATTTGTAAAGTGTATTTATCTAATATGACATAAGTACTTTGGAAAAAATGGTTGGCCAATAGTTTTAATGATACCAATCTCTTCAGCCAAGGCAGTTAAACTGTGATGGCTGGCTGCCAAAATATTTTTGATGTAATTTATATTGGACAACATTCATTTGGTAAATATTTCATCAAAAAAACAAATAAACCAAATATATTTTCTTCAATATCTTTGGATGCTAGACAATTTTCTTCTTAAGAAATTTATTCTTAAGGTACAGAATTTAAAAAGAAAAACTTGAAACTGTTTTTTAATGGATGTCTTTAACAAATTAAAATGTGAAAAGGTAAATGTCCATGTCTCGGTACTTTTGCTAGCTCTTTAAGACATTAATTGATGTATATGTATCCTTCATTCCCTTAGGTAAATATGATGATCAAATTTATATAGAAAAGGTAACTAAAGTTTTTCAAAATTAAGTAAATTATTAATATTTTCAAACTATTTGCAGAACCAAAAATCAAAACACAAATCTTGATGATTCCAACCCAAAATTATTAATGAGTTCTCTCCTAAAGAAGCATAAGAGAAAAAATCTGATAGCATTGTGGACTGAAAGCTAGAATTGAATGAGTAACGTACCTTGTGTGTGCTAAGTCTCTTTAGTTGTGTCCGACTCTGCGACCCTATGAACTGTAGTCAGCCAGGCTCCTCTGTCCATGGGATTCTCCAGGCAGGAATACTGGAGCAGGTTGCCATGCCCTCCTCCAGGGAATCTTCCAGACCCAGAGATCTACCCTGTGTCTCCCACGGCTACTGCATTACAGGCAGATTCATTACCAATAAGCCCATAGTTGTAAAGGGCTTCCCAGGTGGAGCTAGTGGTAAAGAAGCTGGACATAAAAGACACCGGTATAAGGGACTATCTCCTGGAGGAGTAAGTGGAAACTCATTCCAGTATTTTTGCCTGGAAAATTCCATAGACAGAGGAACCTGATGGGCTATAGTTCATGGAGCTGCAAAACGTCAGACACAACTGAGCGTGTGCGTGTGCGCCTGGATGCGCATGCACACACAAACACAGATACACGCACACTAGTTTAAAAAGCAAATGGACAGTTGGAGAAAAATGATTATTCAATCTGTGTTTATAAATTTCCTCAAATCCCCTTACAGAAACAATTGATCAGTTAGGATGTCAGTAAAGAAAAATATTTCAATAAAACTAGTGGCATAGTATGCTCAATTACCTTAGAAGGAAGGGGGTCTTCTAAATCACTTATAACAAGCTCAGTAAGACCCACACTGCACAGGATAATGAAAGAAAGGTAAAGACGAGCCCTTCAACCTTTCCCTAATGCATTCAGACATTAGGGAAAACGATATCAAATGGTGGACACTGGTATAAGGCCACATCCTAGCCACACAAGAAGCTCTCTCTTGGCTGGTGTGATCACTTAGCTTTCAGCAGACCACTTCATTGTTCTGTAAAGACAGTTGTTACTGGATAATGAAACATGTGGTAGGACCAGTGAATTCCACGGACCCATTGATAGCTGACATTTTGTTTTGTAAAATTTGTTATTTGCACTCACAGAGGCAACGTTATGAGATACCATAGCATTTCTGTAAGCCTATAGATGACAATGCTGGAAAAAGAATTGAGAACCACAGGAAAAACTCATATCTGGAATCAACTTTTAAACCCATATGGAAAAAACTCTACTGTCACCAGTATAATGATTTCTAACATAATCCATTTTGCACAGTAACTACAAGAAAAAATTAAGTGGAAACCAATGAATGTAACTTTTAAATCAATAGTATCATAATAACACATAAAATTATTTCATGATTGTATATTCTTATTGAGATTTACACTAAAGCAATAGCTAAAAAAATTCTTAAACTGCATCCTGTTCTTAATTTTAGTAAAGACAATGATATTCTGAAATATTACAAGTTAAAGCAAACAGGAATTAAGTAAATGTCATTAGGAGAAAACATTTTGTGTGTACACAAAAACAAATATAAAATAGAAGAAATTAATTCAACTTAGATCTGAATTAGAAAGAAAACACATTTTTCCTATTTTCTAAAAAGTAATTTTTTAGCTCTGTCTTTATTAACATTTTAGAATCATGACCGACAATAAGCACATGGAAAATTTAGATTGAGATCTCTAAATATGATTTTTCACCAAAAGAACAAGAAATGGGTGATTCTAGATCTATGTCAGAAAATATACAAGATCAACCTGAAGTATTTTATTTTGCTAGAAAGCATGGAAAATATCAATGTCCTTAAAAGAACATAAAAGTCAAGTTGAAGAGGCAGTCACTGGCCATGGCTGACAGGCGGAGCATCAAACAAAATAAGGACTGTAACTCACTGAAACACATGTAATTAGCAATTCTGAAAATGATAAATGCATGACTGTAGTCAAGCATTGATACTGCATTTCCTGTACAACTCAAATTTCAGGATAACTATAGCTGATGAGTGAGAGTTCTTAAATGAAGGACTCCAAGTAATAATTGCAGAAGCACTGATAGGATTAGAAAATCATCATTGCATCATTTACAACCAAATAATTAATCTAGGCAAACACATCAGTAGTTAGCAAAACTAGTTGGAGAAAAGGTGAGAGGACAATGGATAAATCAGGATAACATCAGAAATTATTGATCAAACTGTATTTGAGTAAGTGTCAGAAAATCAGACATGATGTGCCACCTGACTTGCTGAAACACAGCATAAACAGATTTATTAAAGTGTTTTGCTGCTAAAATGTTAAAAATTTTAATCAGGCCTCCATAAAAAAATTGGCTTATAATAAATATAGAAAAGAGAAATATATATTAGAAAATTCCACAAAGTTAAAATTTGTCAAATTCTACACAGCAAATTTTCTAACTTCTTCAACCAAAAACTAGGAGTAAGAGGAAGGGAAGATGTTACAGGATGGAAGAGATATGAAATACACCAGACCCATTTAAAAAGCCATATAAATGGCCAACAGGTATATGAGAAGGTGCTCAACATCACTAATCATCAAAGAAATGCAGATATTAATGATCATGAGATGTCACCTCACACCTTTCAGAAGGGCTATTATCATAAATACAAGCAATAACAAATGCTGAGAGGATATGGAGAAAAGGGAATCCTTGTACACCAATGGTGGGAATGTAAATCGGTTCAGCCACTAGGGAAAATGATATAAAAGTTCTTCAGGAAGTTAAAATTAGAACTAATATGACCTAGCAATTCCATTTCTGAGTATATATTCAAAGGAAACAAAACTATATCTCAAAGATGTATCTGTACTCCCATATTCACTGTAATAGTCATGATAGTCAAGGTCTGGAAACAACCTCAGTATTCATCAATAGATGAATATATCAAGAAAATTATATATGTATATATGAGTAGATATATATGTTATATATATAATGTCCATGTGTGAGTATGGAGATATTTGTATGTGAATATATAAATATATACAAATATATTTATATAAATATAAATAAAATATTTTTTAGCCTTAAACAAGATGGATATCCTGTCATTTGTTGACAAATAGGTTGACCTAGGTTGCGTTATGTAGCTAAAAAAGCCAAACATTAAAAAAAAAAAAAAACGCATGATATCAGTTATATATAGAATCCAATATTTTTAAAGAAAAAAACAGATGAACTCATAGAAACAGAGTAGAAAAGTAGTTACCAAGGACTGGATGCTTGTGGAATAGGAGGAGACTCTTAAAAAGTTTCAAGCATTCAGATACAAGATGAGTAAGTTCTGAGAGTCTAATATATAACATGGTGACTACAGTTGAAAATACTGCAGTGTATAACTGAAATTCACTAAGAGAACAGAATTTAAATGCTTTCACCAAAAGAAAAAAGCAAATATGTGAGAAGAGGAATGTGATAATTAGCTCAAAGGGGGGAGTACTGCCACCAAATAAATTCATATCCTGTTTCCAGGCTGTATATATAAATATCTTACAATTTTACTTGTCAATTATATCTCAATAAAACTGAAGAGAAAGATACATATAAAGCAAACACAATTCATTTAGCTCTAACTTCAAATATCTACTGCAAATAAATTTTTACAAATAAAAGAAATACAGAAATTTGAATGGAAACAAAGTTTTAGAAAGTGTTGAGTAAATATTAATGAACTCAGTTCAATAACTTTGCTGACACTATTTTAACAAAATCTATATATTTGAGGTGAATGTTGTAATATGCATGGGAAAAATAAAATCATATCTATTAATTTAAGGACCAAAATGTCAAAATGATGATAATAATAATACTTGAAATTTGTTGAAGATTTGCAGATAGTGGTAATTGTGAAAGCTAAGTGATGAGGGTTCACAATATGCCTATCTAATTTACAATTTTATAAAATATACAAAATATAATAGAAAATATAAAACTATAATAAATAAGAATCAGGATGTGCCTATCTATTGGCACATCTTTCTAAAGTTGCATCTTCATAGTGTTACTCAAGTTAATACACACACAAATACATCCACGTTTCAGGGATGTTTAGGGAGTTTAGGGGAAAAAAAAATCAACTTAAGATTTAGAAAAGTTTATAGAGAAAGTCTGTAGAATCCAGAGTTCATAAAAATGTTAAGAAAATGAGGATATAATATCTTCCCATGTATATACTTTAATTACTAGCTCTTAAATTATTACTGGTCATGTAAATTGTGAATAGAGAACTAGTGAAACTACTCTTGACTGTACCGCAATGCTAATGCACATGTTTATTGGGTTTTTGCTATTGGCAGACTTGCTTTGACCTCACTCTTACTCATTAAGCCACAGTTTCTTCACACTATTTTTATCTACACCCTGCACTTTTTTGAGTTTAAGACTCACCACTTTTATGAACTATTTCCTGATTAGCACAATTACCATTATTCTCCACTTTGGAGGATCTTACACAAATAATTATTTCACTATTTGCCATATAACTACATATTGTCTTATTTTAAGTTTGTGCACTTTCTTACTAAAAGAACCATAAAGTTAGTATTTGACTTATAGTGCTTATTTTGTATTAAAATTGTGTGTACATTAGGTTCTTTTCTCTATTCTAGAGCCTTCATACATGTATTTGAGTTTGTCTTCTTTATTATCTAGCTTCATATTAGGTTTTCAATGAAATTTATTAATTGAATAAATTTTAACAGTTTGGAAGAAAGGAAACCAAAATATACTGAACCCTTATATGCCAAGCATCATGCTAGGTTCTTAATATATAAGTACTATTATGTTATTTTCCCAAGTTTAGAGAAGAGAAAACTACCATTTAGAAAATATGTAATTTTCTAAGTTGCTAATAAGTGAGTGGAGTGCCTGAGGTCTGAACCCAACATTTTAATTACTAAAATGTTTTTTTTTAATTATTTTTGTTGTTTCTGTATGTGTGGGAGTAAAAACTAACACAAAAATAGAGAGATGATAATAACATGAACACTTCCATTTTATGGAATTGGTTTTCTTATTTAAGAAAGTTTTGTTCTATTTTCATACAATTTTTTTTTTTCCTCTTCAAGAATTTTACTTCCTTCTTAGTGGCTTTCTCTCTGAAACCTGGTTTCCACCTTATCTATGTACCATTCTCTAGTCTTGTGTGTGGTCATTGATACATCACAGGAATGTATGGGTGTGAGCTCTTCTGATTTTTAACTAAAAATTGTGTTTGCAGTCAAGCCCTAAGAGATTAAAACTCTCATGCCAAAACCCAGAACAATGTGATCATCACTAGTATCTTCTCTTTAGCTATATGTCCACTATGTTGTCTATAACATTTTCACTCATTTGAATTGTTTCTGTAGGAAAGCACCCCTAGTTTCCTTACCAGCAGGGAAATGAGTAATGCAAGAAAGTTAAAATTGCTTCATGAAAGACACTCAGAAACACCTAGATTTTCTTCTGGGATTGTCTAGTAATCCAAATAAGGAACCCTGCTATGCCACCCAAGAAATGTATTCAACCAACTTCACTCTCCTGTCAAATCAATTTACCTTTGACAAAAAGGCATGCCATCCTGCCACATCAATGTCCCCTTACTTGGTTCAGTAGGAAAGTGATATTATTACTCTCACTGCTCTTGTTTGCCCTCTGCTATACTCAATACTTCTGGCTCTTCATAGGGCAGGATTATTGCCACCAAATTGTCTATGAGAACAGACCAGGAGAAATGACAGTATATAACTGAGAAAAAAAAAAAGGGAGACAATGTTCTTCCATTTATATCTCTGTATTTGTATTAAGAAGTTTCAAAAGCATGGCTACTACTTATTTTCTCCCACATTTTTTTTCACTATTTCCTATAGCTGCTCCATTATGGTTATTTCCCTTCACCCCAAACTTTTTTTTTTTTTTATAATTTTTGCCTGCAATTATTAGGAACATTAGATGCATGTAATTTTCCTTCACCTTTTGTAATACATCAAAACAAAACCTGATATGGAGAGAAAAGATTCATTATGTCATTTAAAATGTTTATATGAAATTAATATCATCCAGCTATTGTAGGAGAGCCACAGAAGAATTGAATGTAAATAAAATGTAGCTTGGATTATCAGTGTAGCAATGGTTTTGAAAATTCATCTGAAAAACTGAATCGGTTTTCAATGACCTATTCCTTCTCCCAACATCAAAATTCATGTTTTTCATTTATCAGCAAACTTCTGAATTTTCAGGGAAGATAGAATACAGTATGAATTTTAATCTTGATACTTTTGTAAGTAATTCTTCAAGTCCATTTACAAAAAAGAAAAATTTCTATGTTCCAGCCTATCTAACATGTTACTCAGACTCAGGACCATTCTTTTCTTTCATACCCATCACATCAAGGCTCTGTGAGTTTCTACTTGAAGCAGGCTCAAGGAGAAAGATCTCTCCCATTACCCACAACATGTAGAAAGCACCTTAAAAATGTTAGAGATTAGCAAATATAGAATTGATACATGATACCATCTTTAAGTATCTGTCTCTTGGTAAGAAAATCCATTTTAGTGTATTTGCAATTCATTATGTAGTGGGAAATTACACAATAAATATGAAAAATGAAGACTGCTAGAAAATAGCACTTTGGGACATTTCCTGAATCATGATGTTTTGATATTAAATATGCATTCCACTTCTGTTTTCTGTACTGTCTGTGATACTGACCAACTGAATACATTTGTTGCCAACAGTAAAGAAGATATTTTCCCAGCATAGATCCTGTCCTAGCTATTTAAGTTATTTTGACCTCTGTGGGTTTTTTTTTTGGCCTATTTTATGAAATTTTTGTGTGTTTTGAACAGGTAAAATTTTTAACTCATTTGTATTTTCTCCATCAATGTAGCTTCATGCAATTGATAAAGACACTCAATATTTATTGATAGAATACATGCATTTAAAAAGTCAAGTAAAGAAATCTCCACACTGTTTTCCATAGTGGCTGTACTAATTTGCATTCCCTCCAACAGTGTAAGAGGGTTCCCTTTTCTCCACACCCTCTCCAGCATTTATTGCTTGTAGACTTTTGGATAGCAGCCATCCGGACTGGCGTGTAATGGTACCTCATTGTGGTTTTGATTTGCATTTCTCTGATAATGAGTTCTAATGAGATGGATGAAACTGGAGCCCATTATACAGAGTGAAGTAAGCCAGAAAGATAAAGACCATTACAGTATACTAACACATATATATGGAATTTAGAAAGATGGTAATGATAACCCTATATGCAAAACAGAAAAAGAGACACAGATGTATAGAACAGACTTTTGGACTCTGTGGGAGAAGGCGAGGGTGGGATGTTTCAAGAGAACAGCATCGAAACAAGTATATTATCTAGGTTGAAACAGATCACTAGCCCAGGTTGGATGCATGAGACAAGTGCTCGGGCCTGGTGCACTGGGAAGACCCAGAGGGATCGGGTGGAGAGGGAAGTGGGAGGGGGGATCGGGATGGGGAACACATGTAGATCCATGGCTGATTCATGCCAGTGTATGGCAAAAACCACTACAATATTTTAAAGTAATTAGCCTCCAACTAATAAAAATAAATGAAAAAAAAAAGTCAAGTAAATATCATTGTCAAATTTTCTGTTAACTCAAAAAAATCTTTAATACATTTGCATATTTAAAATTGTATTATATCATAGAAAAAGTCTCTAACATATTTAGTTGATGACATGTATACATTTTATACCTAAATTATTAATGTTCAAAGTAGTCTGCTGATGGCTAGCTTTTTGCTCTACCATCAAAATTTATCTACAAAAGGAATCTATGATGCATATTTCTAACCGTATAAAGATACTTTAAATATTACTTAAACTTTTTAAGGGTCACTCTTATGTACATATTTCATCTTCATAGTGTGAAAAAACAAATGTAACTATTGCTTTTTGGCACTGTTATTTACTAAAATATTCCTATGGGAAATTAAGAGACATTTTCCCAGTGTATTCATAATACAGAATTTCAAGTTTTTATTTCAAAGTTATTTAATAATATCTACAAAGATGTATATGCCTATGTAGTATACTATCCTGTTTAGCATCACAAATTTTGGTACTTTTTCCTAGAGTTATAAAACAACATTATCAGTTCAAGATTCACTTTGCTTTATAAACTCTCACTTTAGAACATACCATAATAAGCTGTACTAACAAATTTTAAACAAGCTTACAATACATAGTATTAATATTTTTTTCAAAAGTACAAATGCAGTATATCTTTGATATTGATAAGTCTGGAGAAACTCAAGTACCAGAGCAAAACTGCTGATATGAATTTAAAACCAGCTCCAATGGATATTTTGACTATAGTCTATTTGTTAAATAAGATTGTACCAGTAATAAACTTTCTGTTTATAAAATACTATATATTTTTATTAATTTTTGTTGGTGTATAATTGATTTATAATTTTGTATTAGTTTCTGCTGTACACCAAAGTGGATCAGTTATACATACATCCACTCTTTCTTTTAGATTCTTTTCCCCGTAGGTCATTATAGAGCATTGGGTATAGTTTCCTGTGCTATCCAACAGGTTATTAGTGATCTATTCCATGTATAGTAGTGTGGACATGTCAGTCCCAATCTACCAATTTCTCTCTCACCCACTTTCCCCTTTGAGTAGTATATAATTTAAATACTAAAGTATTAAGTTAAGATGTTTGCAAGTAGTTTCAAATGACCCAGCAAAATAACAGAGAAATCAAGAGAGAAAGAGAAAAGTGTGAATATCACTGATGGTATACTTATGCCTTTTTTTTCCCCATTGTTTTGCAGGTTTGAAAATTTTTCAAGTAAAATGCTGGGTAGAAAAGCATAAATTATTTTTTTAGAATATTGTGTGAAAATGAGGGCCACTGTTGTATTAATTTTTCATTTGCTTGGTAACATTTACTAATTGTTTGCACATCACAGAATCTGTTAATGAAGAGTGCTACTGAATTTTCTTTTTTTAGAATATATATTGAATTAGCACAATAGTTATTGCAGAAAGTAAGCAGCAGTTTTTTTTTCCCCACAATTCTGGGTATAGACACCTTACACTTTGCTAATATTCTTTTCTCATATTGAAGAACTGTTAGAGAAATCACTCTTCATAATCCCCCACTGTATTTCACACAAGTCAATCTAAATAAACTTGGGAGTCTATTGTATATATTAAGTTATGCATTACATTATAGGCAGATAGATATTTGACACGTGGCCACATTATAATGAAAGCATGCAAATCTAGGTAATAAATAAGTCAGACTTTCTTGGAGTTTGACATTGGAGTAAGAAGGAGAGACTGAAATAATAGGCTGGTAATATTCTCCTATGCTTAGATGGAGACAAGGACCAAATATTCCAAAAAACATTGCAACATTTATTAGCTCTTTACAGGGCACTCTGAACATGGTGTATATTTTTGAAAGGAATCTCAGAGGTCTGCTGTTGAATCTCAGTGTTTGCATTTATAGATTAAGGCATTAGACCAAATAATTTCTTATTAAAAAAAGAAAACCTCTATTTTTAATAGATGTAATCGTATGAGCTGTAGTAATAATAGTAGGCATATACTTGCTGCTATGCTGTGCTGGGCTTAGTCACTCGGTCCTGTTCAGCTCTTTGCAACCCCTTGGACTATAGCCTGCCAGGCTTCTCTGTCCATGGATTCTTCAGACACAAACACTGGAGTAGGCTGCCATGCTCTCCTCACTTGCCATTATGGGAACATTTTTATTCAATATAAACTGAGAATATGTTTGAAAACCTACTATGTGCTACACTTCAAAGTATTTTTTCTTATGGCCTCTTTATAACAGTTCTGTGGGTTCTACTTATTCTCCTCATTTTCCAGTTAAGAAAACTTAATTACAAAGAAAATGAATAGTTTGCAGAAAAATCTCACAGTATGTTAGTGGAGGACTTGGAATTTAAACCTGAATGTATCTGGTTGCAAAGGAATAAAGGCATATATTCACATAGTTTCTATAACATAAAATCATTCATCCCTTTAGGTCTTAGTGCATACTGTATTTACTTCACAATTAGAAATTCATTCTTCTCTATCTAGTTCTGAAAGCATTTAATGTGTTTGCTTAGAAATTACAGCAATAGCTTAACTTCCTTTCCAGCCCATAGCACCTAACACAGAACTGAGCTAAGAGCAGCCATTAAATAAACAATTGATGATTAAAGTAATTGTTTCCATTGCTGTTTCAACACCAGAGGAGGTGGCTCTCCTGATTATGTTTTAGTGTTATCCTTTCAGGCAGTTTTAGATATAATAAGCCATCTCTCTCTCTTTCTCTCTTTTTTTTTTTACAGTTCAGAGATTTGTGTTTTTAAATATCAAACTGTCAGCCAATTGCTAATCAACAAGTATATACAGAATGACCTCAGGGTACATTATCAGAATCTTTAACAGCAATTTCCATAAAAATATGTTTCTCCAAAAATAGATGTAAACTTCCTTACTGGTCCAAACTTGCTTTTCCCAACAGATCAGCGTTTTTCCTATGTACTTATATAGATGTTTATTTGAAATAACTGCCTTACTTCTAAATCATGTTACTCTAGCTCTCTGCATGTCCTTGAGATTCCTTTATCATCCGCATCATTGTGCTGCATGTTCAGCCCTATTAGTCTTGAGCTTAATGCTGTGCAGTTTAGCTTGCTGATAAAAGCCTTATTGTAGTGTTTTTAATACCTACAGCGCCTCTGTGATTTTGCACAAATTAATTGTTCTTTTGTAGCTATTTTAGCTTTTTAGTACTTTGAAGCTGTTACTGAGGAGATAGACAAGGGGGAACTGTGGTTTACAGCACGACAGCTTAATTTACATAGGCAATGTGAAGTGGAATGATGAGGAAATTAAATCAAGGAAGAAGAAGAAAAAAAAAAAAACCACACAATTGAAAAACATTTGTATTTGACCTGAATGATCCAGCTTGAAATACTACCTAAAGAGAACTACCTAGATGATGGCTGTGGCATTCAGTTAAGTTTATCTGAATAATAGACTGAAAGACTAAAAGCTCATATTTCTTTAAAAAGCAGAAGCAAACAAGATTTATGATCTTAATAAACACTCAATGTGAATGAGAGGATAGGAAGATAATTTATCATATATGAATATTATCCAGAAAATGATAAAGGGATTATCTGAGCCTGGATGCCATCCACATACAAGGGAAATAGAAAGGGCATTTTTCCAATCACCTCTTTTATTTAATGAGTCTGATGAATTCCTCACTTGCTCTCTCCCTATGTATATGACTCTGAACTAATCCTTTTCAGATTTTATTATTTGTGCTTTCTCATCTCTTGCTTTATTGTAAGGGACTAAATAGTCAATCACATGGAATGTTTTAATACTCTTTATAACATTAAAAATTCTTGCAATGCATTTTTTAATTAAGCAAACCAATCACTTAGGTGTTTAAACTTGGAGCTAGGAAGAAAGAAATGAGCAGAAGCAGCAAAAACCTATCTTATGGGAGCTTATAAATGACGTAAACATAAACACAAAGTATGAGTACACAATTTCAAATTAAAACAAAAAAATTATAAGTGTTGATACTAACTATTTCAATTCAATATTATTAAAATTACGGCTGCACAAGTTATGGAATCATGGAGAAGTTACAAAGAATGAACTTACTGGCTGAGGTGATTTCCCGCATGTGATTTGGAAGTAGATGGTATTAGAGAAGTGGCCAGGATATGAACCACTCTGGGCCTCCCTGCCTCTTTGCTTTTGTTGAATTGGTTTGCTGTTGTTGTTTTTCAGTCGCTAAGTCTGTCCAACTCTTTATGACCCCATGGACTGGGGCACACCAGGCTCCTCTGTCCTCCACTATCTCCCAGAGTTTGCTCAAATTCATGTTCACTGAGTTGGCTTAGCACATCCTTGTCATTTTAATCACTGTTAGTTGGTTCTTCCCTTACATACAATGAAAGAGGTTTAGCCATCTGCTTAATGTTAAGTAGTACAATTAGAATTAAACCATTAATATTATCATTTTTCTAATTATAGAAATCTAATTTTATAGTTTGCCATTTGTGAAACATTAAACTTAGAAAACATATTTAAGGGCAGGGCTTATTCCCCAAAGATTCTTGTTTTATAAAAGGATTCATCAGAAAGATTTGCTTCAATTAACAGTAACCTGTGTGTACATCATAACCTGTGGGTATGTTTCACCAAAAATAACTTTCTCTTACTTAAACATTTTGTATGATTTTTTGAGGGGCTTCTGATATACCAGAAATGTCTGGGACCAATCAGAATTTAATTCATATAAAGAGTCATAATCACGAGGCTAAAACTCTGAAGCATGATTGCTCCTTAGTCACTTTTGTTTCTAGAACTCTGGGGACTGTGTGGAACTGGTTCATTTACTTTCAGGATTGGAAAGAAAGTGAAGAAAGAGATGGTGTTGGAAAAGAGACTTAAAGAAAAGGTAGAAACCTAGAGAAAGAAAGAAAGAGGAATACAGAAAGAGAAGGAGAAGGAGGAAAGAGGCAAGAATGAAAGAAAGAGAGAGGAAGAGGGATGGAGAGAATTTATTGGGGAAGATTGGTAGTGATTACAGATTAGGGCAAAGCTGAAATGAAAATTCTGTAGGAAGATATCTAATATTATGCTACCTGATATATAGGTTTTCCAGTACAATTTTATTGATACTATCACCATTTACTATTTTCTCGTTTCTGACTTCCCAAGATACAACATTATAAAGAACTGTTGGAAGCACAGCAAGTTCACTGAGGCAAGTATGAAATAAAGAAAGAATAGCTGACAGTATCAATGACTATCAAAAGCATTATTTTTTAATGAATATTTGTTCTTAGAAAAAGAAATTCTTTTCATAATATTAATGGTCATTCATTCAATTTTTCTAGATCTGGACATTGAAGAGTCCTCTAAATACTATGAAGTAGCTAATGCATTGATTTAAAAATCTGTTTTGGTTCTGCTATGAATTAGATTTTTAAATTTCTTTTAAAACTATATGTCAAGTTTTAATAGTAGCAGAACACTCTGAACAACCTAATATGAAACTCCTACATTTATTTTCACAACTTTAAAAACTTTTGAGTTCTCTAATATTCTGTGTCACATTAATTACATTTTAACATAATTTTATTTCTATGAATTTATGGCAAAGGCCAAATTAAAAAAAAAAAAGATCAGGAGTAGGCCAACATTTTCCATAAAGAGCTGGTGCTGCTAAATCACTTCAGTCGTGTCCGACTCTGTGCGACCCCACAGAGGGCAGCCCACCAAGTTCCCCCGTCCCTGGGATCCTCCAGGCAAGACCACTGGAGGGGGTTGCCATTTCCTTCTGCAATGCGTGAAAGTGAAAAGTGAAAGTGAAGTCTCTCAGTCGTGCCCGACTCTTTGCGACCCCATGGATTGCAGCCTACCAGGCTTCTCCATCCCTGGGATTTTCCAGGCTAGAGTACTGGAGTGGGGCCATAAAGAGCTAGAGAGTAAATACTTGAAGCTTTGCACATTATAAGGTTCCATCATAAGTATTCAGCTCCATGATTATAGCATAGAGTAGCCACAGGCAATACCACAGCAAATGGTCTGTCTGTGTTTCACTAAAAGTTTATTTACAAAAGCAGGAGACATATTGGACTTAGTGCACAGGTCCTGGAAATGTCTGGATTGGATTCAGTCCTATTCTGACAACTTATTCACCAACTACCTGGAAACTTTAACTTGAAAATTTTACGTATTTGTAAACACATATTTTATTTACTGCCACTGCTATTTAGTCACTAAGTCATGTCTACTCTTCGTGACCTTATAGACTGCAGCCCTCCAGGTGACTCTGCCCACAGGATTTTCCAGGCAGAATACTGTAGTAGGGTGCCATTTTTCTCTCCAGTGGATCTTCTTGCCCCAGGGATTAAACACGTCTTCTGCTGGCAGGTAGATTCTTTACCACTGAGCCACCTGGGAAATTCATTTATATGCTTCAGTTCAATCCAGTCGCTCAGTCGTCTCTGACACTTTGTGACCCCATGAACCGCAGCACGCCAGACCTCCCTGTCCGTCACCAATTCCGGTAGTCCACCAAAACCCATGTCCATTTGTGTCAGTGATGCTATCAAATCATCTTATCCTCTGTCATCCCCTTCTCCTCCTGCCCTCAATCTTTCCCAGCATCAGGGTCTTTTCAAATGAGTCAGCTCTCCGCATCAGGTGGCCAAAGAATTAAGAGTTTGAACATCAGTCCCTCCAATGAACACCCAGGACTAGTATCCATTAGGATGGACTGGTTGGATCTCCTTGCAGTCCAAGGGCTCTCAAGAGTCTTCTCCAACACCACAGTTAAAAAGCATCAAACTTCTGCTATCAGCTTTCTTTATAGTCCAACTCTCACATCCATACACCACTACTGGAAAATCCATAGCCTTGACTAAATGGACCTTTATTGGCAAAGTAATGTCTCTACTTTTAAATATGCTGTCTAGGTTGGTCATAACTTTACTTCTGAGAAACAAGTCTTTTAATTTCATGGTTGCAATCATGACCTGCAGTGATTTTGGAGCCCCCAAAAATAAAGTCAGCCACTGTTTCCATTGTTTCCCCACCTAGTTCCCATTAAGTGATGGGACCGGATGGCATGACAGTTTTCTGAATATTGAGTTTTAAGCCAACTTTTTCACTCTCCTCTTTCACTTTCATCAAGAGGCTCTTTAGTTCTTCACTTTCTGCCATAAGGGTGGTGCCATCTGCATATCTGAGGTTATTGATATTTCTCCTGGCAATCTTGATTCCAGCTTGTGCTTCCTCCAGCTCAGAGTTTCTCATGATGTACTCTGCATATAAGTTAAATAAGCACAGTGACAATAATCAGCCTTGAAGTACTCCTTTTCCTATTTAAAACCAGCCTGTTATTCCATGTCCAGTTCTAACTGTTGCTTCCTGACTTGTATACAGGTTTCTCAAGAGGCTGGTCAGGTGGTCTGGTAGTCCCATCTCTTTCAGAATTTTCTACAGTTTATTGTGATCCACACAGGCAAAGGCTTTGGCATAGTCAATAAGGCAGAAATAGATGTTTTTCTGGAACTCTCTTGCTTTTTCAATGATCCAGCAGATGTTGGCAATTTGATCTCTGGTTCCTCTGCCTTTTCTAAAACCAGCTTGAACATCTGAAAGTTCACAGTTCATATATTGCTGAAGACTGGCTTGGAGAATTTTGAGCATTACTTTATTAGTGTGTGAGATGAGTGAAATTGTGCAGTAGTTTAAGCATTCTTTGGGATTGACTTTCTTAAGGATTGGAATGAAAACTGACATTTTCCAGTCTTGTGGCCACTGCTGAGTTTTCCGAATTTGCTGGCATATTGAGTGCAGCACTTTCACAGCATCATCTTTTAGAATTTGAATCTGCTCAACTGGCATTCCATCACCTCCACCAGCTTTGTTCATAGTGATGCTTCCTATGGCCCATCTGACTTCACTTTCCAGGATGTCCAGCTCTAGGTGAGTGGTCACACCTTCCTAATTATCTGGGTCATGAAGAACTTTTTGTACAGCTCTCTGTGTATTCTTCCCACATCTTCTAAATATCTTTCTGCTTCTGTTAGGTCCATACCATTTCTGTCCCTTATTGAGCCCATCTTTGCATGAAGTATTACCTTGGTATCTCTAATATTCTTGAAGAGATCTCTAGTCTTTCCTGTTCTATTGCTTTTCTCTATTTCCTAGCATTGATCACTGAGGAAGACTTTCTTATCTCTCCTTGCTATTCTTTGGAACTCTGCTTTCAAATGGGAATATCTTTCCTTTTCTCCTTTGCTTTTCACTTCTCTTCTTTTCACAGCTATTTGTAAGGCCTCCTCAGACAGCCATTTTGCTTTTTTGCATTTCTTTTTCTTGGGGTGGTCTTGCTCCCTGTCTCCTGTACAATGTCATGAACCTCCATCCATAGTTCATCAGGCACTCTGTCTATCAGATCTTGTCCCTTAAATCTATTTCTCACTTCCTCTGTATAGTCATAAGGGATTTGATTTAGGTCATACCTGAATGATATAGTGGTTTTCCCCACTTTCTTCAATTTCAGTCTGAATTTGGCAATAAGGAGTTCATGATCTGAGTTACAGTCAGCTCCCAGTCTTGTTTATGCTGACTGTATAGAGCTTCTCCATCTTTGGCTGCAAAGGATATAATCAATCTGATTTCGGTGTTGACCATCTGATGATGTCCATGTATAGAGTCTTCTCCTGTGTTGTTGGAAGAGGGTGTTTGCTTACTTTTAGATTATTTCTCATTATGTGAGATATGCAAGAGATTACTGTTTGGATACCAGGTGATAAAAAGAAATAACATTTTAGACAAAATTAGACAGTGTTGAATTCCTTAAAAAGAAAAACAGGTGGAAACATGCACAAACTAAATTGTTTTGTTCATTAACTCAAGCTATTAATATTTTTGGCATTTTATTTCACATGTTTTATATAACAAATCTTTTTTCATTTATTACTCTGCAGTGGTTATACACCTTTCATGTTTTAATGTTTTCTAGGGTTTTTTGTTAATAAGGTAGTTCATACATGCTTTGGAATTAATTTCCTGTAATAAAGAAGATCTATAATGGATAGAGGAGCCTGACAGACTGCAGTGTGTGGGGTCACCAAAGAGTCAGACATGACTGAAGAGACTAAACTATAAGAAAGATAAGTCTATCATTGATGTTTGATCAATATTCATTGCACAATATGTTACTGGAGATCAGTGGAGAAATAACTCTGGAAAGAATGAAGGGATGGAGGTAAAGCAAAAACAACCAGTTGTGGATGAGACTGGTGATAAAAGCAAGGTTTGATGCTGTAAAGAGCAATATTGCATAGGAACCTGGATGTTAGGTCTATGAATCAAGGCAAATTGGAAGTGGTCAAACAGGAGATGACAAGGGTGAACATCGACATTCTAGGAATCAGCAAACTAAGATGGACTGGAATGGATGAATTTAACTCAGATGACCATTATATCTACTACTGTGGGCAGGAATCCATTAGAAGAAACGGAATAGCCATCATAGTCAACAAAAGAGTCCGAAATGTAATCTTGGATACAATCTCAAAAATGACAGAATTATCTCTGTTCGTTTCCAAGGCAGACCATTCAATATCATGGTAATCCAAGTCTATACCCTGACAAGTAAAACTGAAGAAGCTGAAGTTGAACAGTTCTATGAACACCTACAAGACCTTCTAGAATTAACACCCCCAAAAGAAGTCCTTTTCATTATAGGGGACTGGAACGCAAAAGTATGAAGTCACGAAACACCTGAGTAACAGGCAAATGTGGCCTTGGAGTACAGAATGAAGCAGGCAAAGGCTAATAGAGTTATGCCAAGAGAATGCACTGGTCATAACAAATACCCTCTTCCAACAACACAGGAGATGACTCTACACATGGACATCACCAGATGGTCAACACCAAAATCAGACTGATTATATCCTTTGCAGCCAAAGATGGAGAAGCTCTATTCAGTCAGCAAAAACAAGACAAGGAGCTGACTGTGGCTTAGATCATGAGCTCCTTATTGAAATGGAAGAAACTGGAGAAAACCATTAGACCATTCAGGTATGGCCCAAATCAAATCCCTTATGACTATACAGAGGAAGTGAGAAGTAGATTTAAGGGACTAGATCTGATAGAGAGTGCCTGATGAACTACAGATGGAGATTTGCGACATTGTACAGGAGACAGGGAGCAAGACCATCCCCAAGAGAACGAAGTGCAAAAAAGCAAAATGGCTGTCTGAGGAGGACTTACAAATAGCTGTGAAAAGAAAGGAAGTGAAAAGCAAAGGAGAAAAGGAAAGATATACCCATTTGAAAGCAGAGCTCCAAAGAATAGCAAGGAGTGATAAGAATGCCTTCCTCAGCGATCCGTGCAAAGAAATAGAGGAAAACAGTAGAATGGGAAAGACTAGAGATCTCTTCAAGAATATTAGAGCTATCAAGGGACCATTTCATGCAAAGATGGGCTCATTAAGGGACAGAAACGGCATTGACCTAACAGAAACAGAAGATATTTAGAAGAGGTGGCAACAATACACATAAGAGCTATACAAAAAAGTTCTTCACAACCCAGAAAATCACGATGGTGTGATCACTCACCTAGAGCCAGACATCCTGGAATGTGAAGTGAACTGTGCCTTAGGAAGCATCACTATGAACAAAGCTAATGGAGATGATGGAATGCCAGATAAGCTATTTTAAATCCTGAAAGATTTTATTGTGAAAATGCTATACTCAATATAACAGCAAATTTGGAAATCTCAGCAGTGGCCACAAGACTGGAAAAGGTCAGTTTTCATTCTAATCCCAAAGAAAGGCAATGCCAAAGAATGCTCAAACTACTGCACAATTGCTCTCATCTCACATTCTAGTAAAGTAATGCTTAAAATCCTCCAAGCCAGGCTTCAGCAATATGTGAACCATGAACTTCCAGTTGTTCAAGCTGGTTTTAGAAAAGGCAGAGGAACCAGAGATCGAATTGCTAACATCCTCTGTATCACCGAAAAAAAAAAAAAAATAGAGTTCCATAGGAACATCTATTTCTGCCTTATTGACTATGCCAAAGACTTTGACTGCATGGATCACGAAAAAAACGTGGAAAATTCTGAAATAGATGGGACTACCAGACCACCTGACCTGCCTCTTGAGAAACGTGTATGCAGGTCAGGAAGCACCAATTAGAACTGGACATGGAACAACAGACTGGTTCCAAATAGGAAAAGGAGTATGTCAAGGCTGTATATGGTCACCCTGCTTATTTAACTTATATGCAGAGTACATCATGAGAAATGTTGGGCTGGATGAAGCACAAGCTGGAATCAAGATTGCCAAGAGAAATATCAATAACCTTAGATATGCAGATGACACCACCCTTATGGCAGAAAGTGAAGAAGAACTAAAGAGCCTCTTGATGAAAGTGAAAGAGGAGAGTGAAAAATTTGGCTTAAAGCTCAATACTCAGAAAACTATGATCATGGCATCCAGTCCCATCACTTCATGGCAAATAGATGGGGAAACAATGGAAATAGTGGCTGACTTTATTTTGGGGGGCTCCAAAATCACTGCAGATGGTGATTGCAGCCATGAAATTAAAAGATGCTTACTCCTCAGAAGGAAAGTTGTGACCAACCTAGATAGCATATTAAAAAGCAGAGACTTTACTTTGTCAACAAATCTCCATCTAGTCAAGGCTATGGTTTTTCCTTTGGTCATGTATGGATGTGAGAGTTGGAGTATAAAGTAACCTGAGTGCCGAAGAATTGATGCTTTTCAACTGTGGTGTTGGAGAAGACTCTTGAGAGTCCCTTGGACTGCAAGGAGACCCAACCAGTCCATCCTAAAGGAGATCAGTCCTGGGTGTTCATTGGTAGAACTGATGTTGAATCTGAAATTCCAATATTATGGCCACCTGATGTGAAGAGCTGACTCATTTGAAAAGACCCTGATGCTGGGAAAGATTGAGGGCAGAAGGATAAGGGCATGACCAAGGATGAGATGGTTGGATGGCACCACCAACTCAATGGACATGGGTTTGGGTGGACTCTGGGAATTGGTGATGGACAGGGAGGCTGCCGTGCTGCAGTTCATGGGGTCGCAATGAGTCAAACACGACTGAGTGACTGAACTGAACTGATGTTTGACCATTTCATCTTAGATTGACTCCCTGGTTCCCTCTCTGCTTCTTGCACACCTGCCACCTTACCATCTTTGGGACTTATAAGAAAGATCACCCATGAACCCTTTAGTTTTGCAGGTGGGTGGAAAGGTCAGGAAGCACAGCTTCTAGCCTTCTTGAGAATCCACATTTTGGTGCTTTAGTTGCTCACTCATGTCTGACTCTCGAGATCCCATGGACTGTAGTGCACTAGTTTCCTCTATCCTTGTAATTTTCCAGGCATGAATATTGAAGTGGCTTCCCATCTCCTTTTCCAGGGAATCTTCCTGACCCAGGGATTGAACCTGGGTATCCTGCACTGCAGGCCTATTCTTTACCAACTGCACTACCAAGGGAAGCCTGATAAGAGCACTAAAGGCATTTTCTTTTTATTTACTGGTGATTAATTTGTATCACCTCTCTTTTCATCCACATAAATTATAGGATATGTGACCATGCCAGCTTCTAGGCTTATTTACCAAAACATTCACTTATATCAAAGGATCTCCTAATCTCAAACTCTTTGCACATGATCCTCCATCTGTCTGGGACTTTTCCGCATCTGAGAGTCGAATGTCTTCTACCTCTTTTTTCCCGTATCTGTTCAATTGTCCCATTATTAGAGAACATTCCTGACCATCTTCTATAAAACAGTAACCCCCAAAGAGCTCTCTTCTTCACCAGAACTCTTACCATCTTCAAATATATGCCTTACATTTATTTACTTGCTTTTTGACCCTTTTGGATTACATGCTTCATAATGACATTTTCAGTTTTGTTTGTTGCCAAAACTCTAGCATCTAGAACATATTACAATACATGACAAATGTTAATATGTCCTTCATAAATTAATAATTCTATACATGAGAGCACTGAGGTTGTATTTATTTTTGTTATATATCTCTATAATCTCCCTGTGATATTCTAATATTATTGTGTATATTTTAAAAAAATAAGTAAAAGGACTGAAACATGAGATAGCTTTTAGATGTGCTTGGTCATTCAGTCATATCTGACTCTGCAACCCCATGGACTGTAGCCTGCCAGGCTTCTTTGTCCATGGATGCATCAGACAATAAAACTGGAGTGGGTTGTCATACTCTCTGCCAGGGTATCTTCCCAGCCCAGGAATTGAACCCACTTCTCATGTATCCTGCACTGGAAGGCAAGTTCTTTACCACTAATGCTACCTGGGAAGACCCTAGCTTTTATTTATTTATTTTTTCATTTATTTTTATTAGTTGGAGGCTAATTACTTTACAGTATTGTAGTGGTTTTTGTCATACATTGACATGAATTAGCCATGAATTTACATGTATTCCCCATCCCGATCCCCCCTCCCACCTCCCTCTCCACCTGATCCCTTTGGCTGTTCCCAGTGCACCAGGTCTGAGCATTTGTCTCATGCATCCAACCTGGGCTGGTGATCTGTTTCACCCTAGATAATATACATGTTTCAATGCTGTTCTCTTGAAACCTCGCCTTCTCCCACAGAGTCCAAAAGTCTGTTCTGTACATCTGTGTCTCTTTTTCTGTTTTGCATATAGGGTTATCATTACCATTTTCTAAATTCCATATATATGTGTTAGTATACTGTAATGGTCTTTATCTTTCTGGCTTACTTCACTCTGTATAATGGGCTCCAGTTTCATCCATCTCATTAGAACTGATTCAAGTGAATTCTTTTTAATGTCTGAGTAATATTCCATGGTGTATATGTACCACAGCTTCCTTATCCATTCATCTGCTGATGGGCATCTAGGTTGCTTCCATGTCCTGGCTATTATAAACAGTGCTGCGATGAACATTGGGGTGCACGTGTCTCTTTCAGAGCTGGTTTCCTTGGTGTGTATGCCCAGAAGTGGGATTGCTGGGTCATATGGCAGTTCTATTTCCAGTTCTTTAAGAAATCTCCACACTGTTCTCCATAGTGGCTGTACTAGTTTGCATTCCCACCAACAGTATAAGAGGGTTCCCTTTTCTCCACACCCTCTCCAGCATTTATTGCTTGTAGACTTTTGGATAGCAGCCATCCTGACTGGCGTGTAATGGTACCTCATTGTGGTTTTGATTTGCATTTCTCTGATAATGAGTGATGTTGAGCATCTTTTCATGTGTTTTTTAGCCATCTGTATGTCTTCCTTGGAGAAATGTCTGTTTAGTTCTTTGGCCCATTTTTTGATTGGGTCATTTATTTTTCTGGAGTTGAGCTGGAGGAGTTGCTTGTATATTTTTGAGATTAGTCCTTTGTCTGTTGCTTCGTTTGCTATTATTTTCTCCCAATCTGAGGGCTGTCTTTTCACCTTGCTTATAGTTTCCTTTGTTGTGCAAAAGCTTTTAAGTTTCATTAGGTCCCATTTGTTTATTTTTGCTTTTGTTTCTAATATTCTGAGATGTGGGTCATAGAGGATCCTGCTGTGATTTATGTCAGAGAGTTTTTGCCTATGTTCTCCTCTAGGAGTTTCATAGTTTCTGGTCTTACGTTTAGATCTTTAATCCGTTTTGAGTTTATTTTTGTGTGTGGTGTTAGAAAGTGTTCTAGTTTCATTCTTTTACAAGTGGTTGACCAGTTTTCCCAGCACCACTTGTTAAAGAGGTTGTCACGGGCACCTACCTATCAATAATTACCTTAAATGTAAATGGGTTGAATGCCCCAACCAAAAGACAAAGGCTGGCTGAATGGATACAAAAACAAGACCCCTATATATGCTGTCTACAAGAGACCCACCTCAAAACAAGCGACACATACAGACTAAAAGTAAAGGGCTGGAAAAAAATATTTCATGCAAATGGAGACCAAGAGAAAACAGGAGTCGCAATACTCATATCAGATAAAATAGACTTTCAAATAAAGGCTGTGAAAAGAGACAAAGAAGGGCACTACATAATGATCAAAGGATCAATCCAAGAAGAAGATATAACAATTATAAATATATATGCACCCAACATAGGAGCACCGCAATATGTAAGGCAAATGCTAGCAAGTATGAAAGAGGAAATTAATAGTAACACAATAATAGTGGGAGACTTTAATACCCCACTCACAACTATGGATAGATCAACTAAACAGAAAATTAACAAAGAAACACAAACTTTAAAGGACACAATGGACCAGCTAGACCTTATTGACATCTATAGGACGTTTCACCCCAAAACAATCAACTTCACCTTTTTCTCATGTGCACATGGAACCTTCTCCAGGATAGACCCCTAGCTTTTAGATATGAGGTAATAAATTTAGAAATCCCCAGCAATATCACATCCATTTATTCTCTACTTGATGGTACAGTCAAATTTCTTTATAAATTTTGGTTCAGTACATTATTTTATCACGTTTCTTAAAATGTAATGTACTCAACTACTCCCAACATACATTGTTAAACCAATTACACTGCTTCCTCTTCATATCTAAAGTTAAATAACTTATTTTGTTCTGAAAGTTACTGCAGCAAAATGCTTTCAGAAATAACTACTAGTCTTTCTTTTTCCCATATATTACCTTAATTTATGACATAATTCCATTGT
Source organism: Odocoileus virginianus (assembly GCF_023699985.2). Taxonomy (NCBI): domain Eukaryota; kingdom Metazoa; phylum Chordata; class Mammalia; order Artiodactyla; family Cervidae; genus Odocoileus; species Odocoileus virginianus. The sequence goes on from NC_069698.1 coordinate 24,249,229, forward strand.
TTTAATAACATCAACAAAGCTTTAATTATAAAATATATCATCATCATATATGACAATTAAAACATGATATGATGCTTTCATTAGAAAGTAATTGTAAATAATTGCATTTGTCATGTTGATATATGGCCAAGAGAGCTATTTTAGTTTTATTTGCATAATTTTAGATGTATATAAGTAAATATTATTAATAGAGATGGGAAATAAACTGGATGGGGAATCCCTAAAACATCTTTTGAATCTTATCTTCTAAACATTTTTCTACTTAGTGTTGTTGAATTTATATTTTTTCAGAAGATATTCTCTGTGTATCAGGATGCAGAATTTCTACAAAGTTTTACATTACTGTCAACTGGAATTTTTTCCAAACTGTAACTCTCATTCAGCAAATTTTGGAAGATCACTTTACTTATCAGACCAGAAAATTTCATCAGAATGCATTTAAACAATAACCAGGATTCATGTTACTTTTTCAGATAATGCTTAAATTGTGTGTTGACTGAATCTATAAGAGTTTGCATTTATCCATTTGTGAAAAGTGCCCTAGTTTGTGCAGTTACAAGCAATAGCAATTACAAAATGGTTGCCCCTGAACAAGAGCAAGGGGAATTCAGAGATGTTAATATGAAAGGTCTTCAAATAGGCCACATATGTCATACCACAAGTCATTAATTTCATGAACCCAAAAGATTATATGCTAGAACCCAGGCACATGAGGGAATTCTTGTCTGCCCAAATTAATTTGTCTGTAAGTAACTCACCTAGGACTAATTTTAAATCCTATATTGCTACATGATACTTTGGAATAAATTATGAATATACTTAAATTATTTGAGTTATAATGCAAAGTTTTGCAAAGTTATATGCAAAGATTTGTTTGTATTTAGATTTTTCTCGTGTTACAATTGTAAAAATATGCAATCCCAATGATGTTTCTCTAGGACTTTGAAATTCTTGAAATTCTACTTTTCCTATTTATTGAAGTCTTTTTAAACTACTGATTAGATTATGAAACTGACGTGGAACTTTACTTTTTTGTTTTAAATATCAGTGAAAAGAAATATATTTGACTTGTAAAAATCCCTTACTTATTTTTAATCTAGACATTTGATTTAATGGCAAAAATATAACCTTAACCAGAGTAACCAACCTTCGTTAAAATTGCTCTCTAAGCAAAGATAATTTTGTATACCTTCATTTGTGGGTAAAATTAAAGAATTTTACAAACAGAAAGTATTTTCCAGATATATGATCTCTAGAATAATTTATCATGTTTTCAGTGAAAAATCTGTGAACTAAAAGGTAAATAACTTTCTCAGTGTCACAATGCTGGTTACTGTCTGTATCCAAATAAAATCCAAGTCCTTGAAACAAAATTTGCTTGTTCTTCCTAGTACTTTATGTGAGGTGGATTATGTTTGTGGATTTTGAGTCCCATGACTGAAAGTATTTCATATTTTTCCTCTATATACCCCTTTCCCTAGAACAATGCACTGTTATGAAATAGGTATTCTTAGATTTTCAGATGAACTTAACCATTAGATCCCAAACTAGAGGTTAAATGGGATAAATACTTTAGAAATAGCAACAAATTTTGTCTAAATAGCATTTTTTTATAATTTTTAAACATAGATTTTGGGGCTATTTTGCCATTGCCTAACTGTAATAGTAGCCACATTAGTTATATATATATATATATATATATATATATATATATATATATATGTATATATATATATATATATAGTATATATATAGATAGATAGATAGTATTTATCTTTCTATATAGTGTATATGTGTGTACACACATACACACACTAAAAACCTGGTATAAAAATGCAAGACTGAATCCAAAAGTTTCTACACAATCTTCCAGTTGTCCTGCAACAGAGTGGATAGAGTCCAGAACCTATATATACAATATAGGAGCAGATAAATAGATTGACAGGTAGATATAGATATACATAGTTATGTTATCTATATAGATATTATAACACGTGTTGACCTCTCAGAGAAGCCAGGCCTCTCTGTCTCTCACCATCTCCTGAAGTTAGCCCAAGTTCATGTCCATTGCATCAGTAATGCCATCCAGTCATCTTATCTGCTGATGCTCTCTTCTTCTGCCCTCAATCTTTCCCAGCATCAAGGACTTTTCCAATGAGTTAGCTGCTTGCATCAGATTCTGTTGCTGTTGCTGCTGCTGCTAAGTCACTTCAGTCGTGTCCAACTCTGTGCAACTCCAAAGATGGCAGACCACTAGGCTCCCCCGTCCCTGGGATTCTCCAGGCAAGAACACTGGAGTGGGTTGCCATTTCCTTCTCCAATGCATGAAAGTGAAAAGTGAAAGTGAAGTCGCTCAGTCATGTGTGACTCTTAGTGGCCCCATAAACTGCAGCCTACCAGGCTCCTCTGTCCATGGGATTTTCCAGGCAAGAGTACTGGAGTGGGCTGTCATTGCCTTCTCCCAGTTCAGTTAGATTACTTTAAAAAAAATAAAATCAATAAAAAATTTGAATATGTTACTCTTATTTTTGAGGGTATAGTCTTTGTTGGTATCAGTCTCTAGACTGATTATTATATAAGCATAACAGATATGTGTGTATATGTCCCCTCACACAAACACATACACACAGTTTGTTTATTGTTTTTATGCTATTATTGGCACATCAATTTGAAAACAGAGAATGCTATGTATTCTACTAAAATCAAGTAAAAAGTGATTACTTTCTCTGAAATAATATTGAATCAATACCATGATTTAACTGTGTGAATAGTGGTTATGCACATATAGTTTCCAAAGTTATTATCAATTTGTTAAGCTCTTATCTGTTAAATAAAACAAATCTCACTGCACAAGTATATTTTTAATGTTTTTTGCAGTATATAATTAAAATTGCAACATCTTTCATCAGACTATAAGCAGTTCATTAATCCAGTGTTAATTTAGTAAGTTTATGTTTCTATGACACTATTTTCAACAAAAGTTATTGCATTAGCATCTCTGTAGTTCTGAGGGCATATCAAGGTTTTGAACAGCAATTATGAGGAACACCTTGAGTTAAGTGCAATGGAGGTTGACTTTGAGATTCCCTCAGTCAAGCTTAAAATTAGCCACCTATTTAATCATATTAAAAGGAAAAGAAAACTATATTTTGTTTAAAAATCTAAGGTATCAACATTTTAAAAAATTATAGCAAGGTAGATATTCACAGGAAAAATCACTCTTTAATATCTTTAACAGTTCTTAGTCTCTCTATTGACTTGTTTTCCTCAGTTCTATGCTGAAATAATTTTGAAAATATTCTTTCCATAAATATTTGTTATATTAAAGTGATCTTTCAACCATAAAGAAGGCTGAGCAGGAAAGAATTGACCCTTTCAAATTGTGGTGCAGGAGAAGACTCTTTAGAGTCCCTTGGACAGCAAGATCAAACTAGTCAATCCTAAAGGAAATCAATCCTGAATATTCATTGGAAAGACTGATGCTGCAGCAGAAGCTCCAATACTTTGGCCACCTGGTGTGAAGAGCTGACTCACTGGAAAAAATCCTTGATGCTGGGAAAACTGGAGAGAAGGAAGAGAAGGGAGTGACAAAGGTTGAGATTGTTTGATGACATCACTGAACCAATGCACTTGAGTTTGGGGAAACTCCAGAGACAGTGAAGGGCAGAGAAGCCTGGCATGCTGCAGTCCATGATGTCACAAACACTGCTTAGTGACTGAACAACAACAATTCATGTCAATGTACAAAGTAAGTAGCATTTTCTTAAATATGCATTTGTTAGAAAAGTTAGGCAGAAAATAATTAAATTGGTTGTTTGAAATTTATGGTGAGGAATAATGAAAAATAAAAAAGAATTCTGTGTGCCTTGCAGATGTTGTTACGCATAAAAAAACTATGGCTTACCAGTCAAATCTGGTTTTTCACCTGGTTTGCTAAAGTATGTTTTATTGGAACACAGTCATATGCATACAATTTGATATTTTTCTATAGTTGCCTTTGTACTATACTGACACAATTAAGTAGATAAGACAGATACCATATGTGCCCCACAGAGACTGAAATATTTACTATCAGTTCTTTACATAAATATTTTGCCAAGCCCATGGTAGGAATCTGAGGAAAAGAGATGTAGAGAGTATCCCTCATTTAGGCTAAAACTGCTGTTTTAAAAGTATGGCCCTTGCATTCTTACAGGAACACTACCTTTGGTTTCCATCTTTCTATTGAAGTTATTTTGAACTGTTCTTTCTTTGGCTATCTGAATAGCTCACTTACTTCCTAATTCAGGTCACCACAAAAAATCGCCCAGTCAGGCCTTCCTGAAAGATCACACTTAAAATGTTGTCTACACATTTGCCCCATTATATATATATATATATATATATATATATATATATATATATATATATATATATAATAGAAAGTGTCACCATATTGCTGAGACAAAGTTAGATGTTCACCAAATCTATTTCTTATTCCCTGTGGGTGTGAAGATCATATTTCTCAGTGTTTCTTGTACTTAACAAGTCACTAATGAAATACAGCTGAAGGGATTCAGGGCTGGTTTCCAGAATCAGAAGTTTCTAGAAGGCACAATTCTCCAGATGCCTTCTCCTTTTTCTATCTACCAGGCAAATGAGCAATCTATAAAGACCATAGAATCACACAGTTAAAGAGCTTGGGTGCTAAATGACTGTTCAGAGAAGAGAGCACACCCCACCTTGCCTACCATTGCCCAGCAATATTTGTGACATGATTGGAAAATAAACTGTTTTGTTTCAAGCTCTGAGATGATGATGTTGTTTGTCAGTTGATGCCTACCCCAAAGTTTACCACTTGAAATTGTATGTATTTATTACTTCACTATTTGCTCCTATAAATAAGATGTATGCTTCATGAAGCCATGATCTATTTCTGTTTACTACTATATCATTCTCTGGCATGTAATAGGTGCCCTATAAATGTATTCAATTTGCTTGTGGAATAAATAATTGAATAAATGCATGAAGGAGGTTAAACATCAGAGTCACTCTGAGGATTTGTTCTAAATGCATGAGGAAAATTGCAAAGAGTTTACTGTGCTCTCTTGAAAGTATTCTTCCTTTTTGATCATTGTTATCACAAGGAAGTGTTCTTGCTGATAGTGAAGGTACTGGTAACAGCAGCAACAGAAAATATTTACTGAGTACTTATCAGATACTTATCAGATACTTTCTAAGTCTTTTCATACATTACCTCATTTAATCTTTATAATGCATAGCAATGTAGGAAACATAACTCCATTTTATATATGAGTAAACTGAGCTGAAGTTGTCCCCAAGTAAGTCTGTCTTAGATTATGCAGCTAATAATTGGCCAAGCCAGAATTTTAACTGAGGCAATCTGGGTATACTATATTCTTAATTGATGAACTTAGATGATGAAAGTTCATCAAGTAAAATGGGGAAAATATTACACTGGTTATAAATTACAACTATTCAGAAATACAAGGGAGCCACGGTGATGGTTTCATTTTAATTTTCTTTACCTTTTTAAACTAAACTTAACCAACACATAAAGAATCTGCCTGCCAATGAAGGAGACACAAGAGACGTGGGTTTGATCCCTGAGTTGGGAAGATTCCCTGGAACAGGAAATGGCAACCCATTGTAGTATTCTTGTTTGGAAAATTCCATGGACAGAGGATCCTGGCGGGCTACAATCCATAGTGTCACAAAGAGCCGGACATGACTGAGTGCACATGTACACACAACCAACACAAGCTTTTTTCGCTGTTTAGTGGCAATAGGATAATTTTATTAAAGTGGAACAATTACCCACACTCATCATAAACTTAGTTTCTTTCAGTGAGTTCAGGTGTTTTTTTTGTTTGTTTGTTTTGTTTTGTTTTAATAATCTGTCTGGCTCCAAAAAGTTTCATCAAAGACAATTGCCCACATTCAAGTTTTGTCTGGATTCACTGCCCTAGCTCTTTCTCTCTTCTTCTCCACTGCTTAATACTCATTGTATGTGGGGATGGTCCCAAGATGGCTGAGGAATAGGACAGGGAAACCATTTTTGCCCCAACAGATTCATCAAAAGATCATTTGAATGCTGAGCAACTTGCACAAAACAACTTCTGAACACAGGCAGAGGACACCAGGCACCCAGAAAAGCAGCTCATTCTCTTCAAAAGGAGGTGGGACAAAATATAAAACACAAAGAGAGACGAAAGAGCTAGGGATGGAGACCCATCCTGGGTAGGGAGTCTTGGAGGAGGGGAAGTTTCCACACAGTAGGAAACCCTCTCACAGGTGGGTCTGTGGGGAGTTTTGGAATCTCAGAAGGCAACATAACCAGGAGAGAAAACGAAACAAAACAAAACACAGAATAGGTGCCTAACCACAACTGCCAGCAGAGAAGTAGCTCAGATGCTCACGTCTGCCACCAGCAAGTGGGGGCGGGACAGAGAGGTGCGGGCTGCATAATCGAGGCTAAGGTAAGCACCAGGCCTGAATGCCCTGAAGACAATCTGAGCAAGCTAACGTGAGAGATCTACCCAAACTGTGGGATCACCAGAGAGAGAGAAAAAAAAGAAGAAGAAGAAGAAGAAGAAGAACTTTCCTATGAAAGGCTCTAATGTGCAGCCTGACCCACTCACAGAACAAAGGATTAAGTAAATACCAAGGAGAGCTAGCTGGTTGCATACAGGCCCCTCCCCCAAGCCAGAGGCAGAGAGGCAGGTGTGTGACAGCCAGAGCCGGAAGGCAAGGGGCAATCTCAGCCCCAGAGACCTGCATTCTCCACCCAACTGTGAGCAGGCTCCCAGTTGCTGACCTCGTCTTCCTGGGATCACGGGTGGCTGACATCTGCCAGGAGAGTCACAGCCTGAGATCGGCTCCCCAGAGGAGACACAAGGCACACCTGAGACGAAACCGAGTGACTGGGGCCAGGGAGGTGAGTAAGACCCACAGCCCACTGGGGACAATGTGCTTGCCAAGCACCTGCTCGCCTGAGCTGCTTGGACCTGGGAAGGGAAAAAGTGCACACCCAACCATGTCTGTGCCCTTGCGGAGTACCTGAGAACCTGAGTGGCTTAGACCTGGGAGGTGCACTAAAAGCAGGGCCCACTTTGGACAGTGCCCCTGAAGAGCACCCTGGAGCCTGAGCAGTGTAGACATGGAAAGCACACACTGCCTTGGGCTGGGGCAAACCAGCGTACTCCATGCACTGCAAGCACGCCCCACACATGACAGCAACATTTGTTTGCAGTATCCCTCCCTCCACACAGCACAACTGAACAAGTGAGCCTACATAAGTGGCCACCTTTATCCCTCTGTGTCAGGGCAGAAATTAGACACTGAAGAGACTTGCAAACAGAGGAAGCCAAAATAAATAAACAAAAGGGAACTGCTCTGGAAGTGACAGGTGCAACAGATTAAAATCCTGTAGTTAACACTGACTAAGCATTGGGAGGGGCCTATAGACCTTGAGAGCAAGTACAAGCTGGAAGAAGGAGCTATCTGAAACTGAACTAACACCACACTGCCCTCAACAGCTCCAGAGAAATTCCTAGATATATGTTTTTCTATTATCACTTTAAAATTTTTTTAAAAAAATTATTCCTTATTACTCCTTTAATTTTCATTTTATAACCTACTATTACCTTCCAAGGAGAAGGCAATGGCACCCCACTCCACTGCTCTTGCCTGGAAAATCCCATGGATGGAGGAGTCTGCTGGCTGCAGTCGATGGGGTCACTAAGAGTTGGACATGACTGAGCGACTTCAATTTCATTTTTCACTTTCATGCATTGGAGAAGGAAATGGCAACCCACTCCAGTATTCTTGCCTGGAGAATCCCAGAGGCGGCAGAGCCTGGTGGGCTGCTGTCTATGGGGTCACACAGAGTCAGACACGACAGAAGTGACTTAGCAGCAGCAGCATTACCTTAAAAAAAAAAGACCATATTTTTAAAACTAAATTTCATATATATAATTTTTGTGATTGATTTTGTTTTGTGTTTTTAATATTGTATTTTTGAGAATCTAACCTCTACTCTAGATTTTTAATTTTTGCTTTTTAGTATTTGTTATCAATTTTTTTCCTTTAAGAATCTAATCTTCAATATCCATTTTCACTTAAGGGTGTGATTACTGGCTTGATTGCTGTCTCCCCTTTTGACTCCCCTCTTCTCCTCCTGGTCATGCCTATCTCCCTCTTCCCTCTTCTCTTCTCCATGTAACTCTGTGAAACTCTCTAGGTGTCCCTTGCTGTGGTTAAGTTGTATCACCATCGACCTAGATGATTTATCATTTGTGCTATATGAATGGAGAAGTCTTAAGGCTACTGTTAGAATAAGACTGAAAGCAAGAGACTGGAGGCTTAACTACAAAACTTGAGAACATCAGAGAACTTCTGATTCCAGGGAACATTAGTAGACAAGAGCTCACCCAAAAGCCTTCATTGCTACACTGAAACCAAGCTCCACCCAAGAGCCAGCAAGTTCCAGAGCAAGACATACCATGCTAATTCTCCAACAAAGCAGGAACACAGGCCTGAGCATTAAAAGACAGTCTTCCTAAAGCCATGCCAAACTCATAGACACCCCAAAACTCCCTACTGGACACTTCATTGCACTTCAGAGAGAAGAGATTCATCTCCACCCACCAGAACACAGACACAAGCTCCCCTAACCAGGAAACCTTGACAAACCACTAGTCCACCCACCTCCAACACACACACACACACAGGGAGCAGGCTCCAAAATAAAGAGGAATCATAAACTTCCACACTATAGAAAGGGCACCCCAAACACAGCAATCTGAATAAAATGAAAAGGCAGAGAATATTCAGCAGGTAAAAGAGCATGTTAAATGCCCACCAAACCAAACAAAAGAGAAGGAGATAGGGAGTCTACCTGAAAAATAATTCAGAATAGTTATAGGAAAGACTATCCAAAATCTTGAAAACAAAAATGGAGTTACAGATAAATAGTCTGGAGATGAGGATTGAGAAGATGCAAGAAATGCTTAACAAGAACCTAGAAGAAATAAAGATGAGTTGATCAATAATGAATAATGCAATAACTGAGATCAAAAGCACTCCAGAGGCAACCAACAGTAGAATGACTGAGGTAGAAGATAGGATAAGTGAGATGGAAGATAGAATGGTGGAAATAAGTGCAACATAGAGGAAAAAAGAAAAAAAGAATTAAAAGAAATGAGGACAACCTCAGAGACCTCTGGGACAATGTGAATCACAGGAGTCTAAAGAGAAGAAGACAAAAAGAAAGGGAATGAGTAAGTACTTGAGGAGATAATATTTGAAAACTTCCCTAAAATGGGGAAGGAAATAGCCACCCAAGTCCAAGAAACCCACAAAGTCCCAAATACAATAAACCCAAGGTGAAACACCCAGAGACATATATTAATCAAACTAAAGGAGACCAAACACAAAGAGCAAATATTAAAATCAGGAAAGGAAAAGTAACAAATAACACAAAAGGAGATGCCCTTAAGGATAACAGTGGCTCTTTCAATAGAAACTCTTCAGGCCAGAAGGGAATGGCAGAACATACTTAAAGTAATGATAGAGGAAAAACTTACAACCCAGATTACTATACCTAGCAAGAATATCATTCAAATATGAAGGAGAAATCAAAAGCTTTACAGACAAGCAAAAGCTGGGAGAAGTCAGCACCACCAAATCAGCTCTTCAACAAATGCTCAAGGATCTTCTATAGACAGGAAACACAGAAAAGTTTTATTAACTTGAACTCAAAACAACAAAGTAAATGGCAACAGGATCATACTTATCAATAATTACCTTAAATGTAAATGTGTTGAATGCCCCAACCAAACGACAAAGACTGGATGAATGGATGCAAAAATGAGACCCCTATATATGCTGTCTATGAGACTCCCACCTCAAATCAAGGGACATACACAGACTGAAACTAAAGGGCTGGAAAAAGACATCTCATGCAAATGGATAATAAAAGAAAGCAGAAGTAGCAATACTCATAAAATAAACCCTGATAAAATAAACAAATTAATTAATTAATTAATTAAAAATAAATAAATAGATAAAATAGACCCTGAAATAAAGGCCGTGACAAGAGATAAAAAAGGAAACTACATAATGATCAAAGGGCCAATCCAAGAAGAAGAAGATATAACAATTATAAATATATATGCACCCAACACAGGAGCACCTCAATATGTAAGGCAAATGCTAACAAGTTAGAAAGGGGAAATTATTAGTAACATAATAATAGTGGGAGACTTTAATACCCTACTCAAACCTATGGATAGATCAGCTAAACAGAAAATTAGCAAGGAAACACAAAATTTAAATGATACAATGGACCAATCCGACCTAATTGAGATCTATAGAACACTTCACCACAAAACATTGAATTTCATCTTTTTCTCAAGTATATATAGAACATTCTCCAGGACAGATCACATCCTGGGCCATAAATTCAGCCTTGGTATATTCAAAAAAATTGAAATCATTTCCCTGATCACAATGCGGTAAACCTAAATGTCAACTACAGGAAAAAAAAAATTAAAAATACAAACATATGGATGCTAAACAACATGCTACTGAATAACCAACAAAACTTGGAAGGAATCAAAAAGGAAATAAAATATGCATAGAAACAAATGAAAATGAAAACACAACAACCCAAACCCTATGGGATTCAGTAAAAGCAGAGCTAAGGGGAAGGTTCATGGCAATATAAGCTTATTTCAAGAAACAAGATAAAAATCAAATAAATAACCCAACTTTACACCTAGGGCACCTAGAAAAAGAAGAACCCCAGGGTTAGTAGAAGGAATGAAATTGTAAAAATTAGAGCAGCAATAATTAAAAAGAAACAAAGGAGACTATAGCAAAAATCAGCACAATTAAAAGATAGTTCTTTGAGAAGATAAATAAAATAGACAACCATTAGCCAGACTTATCAAGAAAAAAAGAGAGAAGAGTCAAATCAACAAAATTAGAAATGAAAATGGAGAAATCACAACAGCCAACACAAAAATACAAAAGATCATAAGAGACTACTACCAACAACTATATGCCAGTATAAAGGACAACTTGGAAGGAATGGACAAATTTTTAGGAAACTATAACCTCCAAAACTGAACCAGGAAGAAATAGAAAATCTTAACAGACATATCACAAGCACAGAAATCAAAACTGTAATCAAAAATCTTCCAACAAACAAAAGCCCAGGACCAGATGGCTTCACAGCTGAATTCTACCAAAAATTTAGAGAAGAGCTAAAATTAATCCTACTCAAATACTTCCAGAAAATTGTAGAGGAAGGTAAACTCCCAAACACATTCTATGAGACCACCATCACCCTAATACCAAAACCAGACAAAGACACCACAAAAAAAGAAAGAAAGAAAAAAATCTACAGGCCAATATCACTTATGAACATAGATGCAAAAATTGTCAAAAAAAAATTCTAGCAAACAGAATCCAAGAACACATTAAAAGGATCATACATCATTACCAAATAGGCTTTATCCTAAGGATGCAAGGATACTTCAATATTTGCAAATCAATCAATGTGATATATCACATTAACAAATTGAAAGGTAAAACCCATATGATTATCTCAATAGATGCAGAGAAAGCCTTTGACAAAATTCAACACCCATTCATGATGAAAACTCTCCAGAAAGCAGGCATAGAAGCAACATATTTCAACATAATAAAAGCTATATATGTTAAACCTACAGCAAACATTATCTCAATGGCAAAAATTAGAAGCATTTCTGCTAAAGTCAGAAACAAGACAAGGGTGCCCACTCTCACCATTACTATTTAATACAGTTTTGGAAGTTTTAGGCACAACAATCAGAGAAGAAGAAGAAAGAAAAGGAATCAGATTGGAAAAGAAGTAAAACTCTCACTGTTTGCAGATGACATGATCCTCTACATAGAAGACCCTAAAGACACCACCAGAAAATTACTAGAGCTAATCAATGAATATAGCAAACTTCTAGGATATAAAATTAATGCACAGAAATCCCTTTCATTCCTATACACTAACAATAAGAAAACAGAAAGAGAAATTAAGGAAACAATCCCATTTACCAATATGATGAAAACAATAAAATACTTAAGGATAAATCTACCTAAAGAAACAAAAGACCTATATATAGAAAACTATAAAACACTGACGAAAGAAATAAAAGATGACTCAAATAGATAGAGAAATATACCATGTTCATGGATTGGAAGACTCAGTATAGTGAAAATGAGTATACTACCCAAAGCAATCTATAAATTCAATGCAATCCCTTTCAAGCTACCAACTGTATTTTTCACAGAACTAGAACAAATAATTTCACAATTTGTATGGGAATTCAAAAAACCTAGAATAGCCAAAGCAATCTTGAGAAGGAAAAATGGAACTGGAGGAATCAACCTGCCTGACTTCAGACTACACTACAAAGCCAGTCATCAAGGCATATGGTACTGAGACAGAATGGTATATATGGTACAAAGACAGAAATATAGAATGGAACAAAATAGAAAACTCAGAGATAAATCCACACAGCTATGGACACCTTATCTTTGACAAAGGAGGCAAGAATATACAATGGAGAAAAGACAATCTCTTTAACAAATAGTGCTGAGAAAACTGGTCAACCACCTGTAAAAGAATGAAACTAGAACACATTCTAACACCACACACAAAAATAAACTCAAAACGGATTAAAGATCTAAATGTAATACCATAAACTATAAAACTCCTAGAGGAAAACATAGGTAAAACTCTCTGACAGAAATCACAGCAGGATCCTCTATGACCCACCTCCCAGAATAATGGAAATAAAAGCAAAAATAAACAAATGGGACCTAATGAAATTTAAAAGCTTTTGCACAATGAAGGAAACTATAAGCAACGGGAAAAGACAGCCTTCAGAATGGGAGAAAAAAATATCAAATGAAGCAACTGACAAAGAATTAAACTCAAAACTATACAAGCATCTCATGCTGCTCAATTTTAGAAAAATAAATGACCCAATCAAAAAGTGGGCCAAAGAACTAAACAGACATTTCTCCAAGGAAGACATGCAGATGGCTAACAAGCACATGAAAATATGCTCAACATCACTCATTATCAGAGAAATGCAAATCAAAACCATAATGAGGTATTATCTCACACCAGTCCAATTGGCTGCTATCAAAGTCTACAAACAATAATGCTGGAGAGGGTGTGGAGAAAAGGGAACCCTCTTACACTGTTGGTGGGAATGCAAACTAGTACAGCCACTACAGAGAGCAGTGTGGATATTCCTTAAAAACTTGGAAATAGAACTATCATATGACCCAGCAATCCCACTGCTAGGAATACACACTGAAGAAACCAGAATTGAAAGACACACATGTACCCCAATGCTCATCATAGCACTGTTTACAATAGCCAGGACATGGAAGAAACCTAGATATCCATTGGCAGATGAATGGATAAGAAAGCTATGGTACATATACACAATGGAATATTACTCAGCTATTAAAAAGAACACATTTGCATCAGTTCTAATTAAGTGAATGAAACTGGAGCCTATTGTACAGAGTGAAGTAAGTCAGAAAGAAAAACACCAGTACAGTATATTAACATGTATATATGGAATTTTGAAAGATGGTAATGATGGCCCTATATGTAAGACAGCAAAAGAGACACAGATATTAAGAATAGACTTTTGAACATGATGGGAGAAGGTGAGGGTGGGATGATTTGAGAGAATAGCATTGAAACATGTATATTACCATATGTGAAATAGATAACCAGTCCAAGTTCAATGAATGAAACAGGGCAGTCAAAGCCAGTGCACTGGGACAACCCTGAGGGATGGGATGGGGAGGGAGGTGGGAGAGGGTTCGGGATGGGGGACACATGTACACCTATGACTGATTCATGTGAATGTATGGCAAAAACCACCACAATATTGTAATTAGCCACCAATTATAATAAATAAATTAATTTTAAAATGCTCATTGTATGTATCTTCTGAATTCCTCAGTGTCTTATTTCTTACCTGGTCAAGAGTCTGTACGTATCACTCAGTGGTCTCCTTATCCTAACTATGAAACTCTTAAAATCTACAGACACTCTCCATGTAACACTGACACTCTTTTGGTAAACAATGGGGAATTTCTGAGCACTCTCATGTAACTACAAATCTGTAATAAATTCAAACAGATGACCATGCCATATCATATGTAGTCTATTGTTATTGAATCATGCAAGTTGTGAGGGGATTCTGGAACCTTGCTGATTTTCTCAATCCTATATGGGAAACAATGTTCAGAATTTCTCTGTATAAACTCCAAAATTTAATTGAGGATTTCATCCTAGCTTTGGGTTTTTTACTTCTTTGTGAGTCACAATATCATTTCCAGAACTTCTCCTAGGGGACTTTCATCAACATCTAAGTATATCTGATTCTTGCCCTTTATTTCATCTTCTAGAATCTGATTTCATCTCTGGAAAGGAAAAATTGCCTTTTGTTTAGACTTTTTGAATGTCAAAATTCAATATCACCTTTTATTTTTCTCTGCAAAATATGATGTAACAACCAAGACCAGTGAGCATAGACACCCTCTCCCCTCATCTTCCTAAATGGCATAGGGTTTCTGTTATCAGAATATTTCTGAAACAAAAGGAAATGCTAATGTTTTAAAACAATATCAGACCACAGACCAAAGAAGCTATGGTATTCATCCAACTGATATGAAAATCTTATCTGTTAGGAGACAATTAGGAGTTATCTATGTCTTAATTCTATTCAGAATTTTAAGAATAAACAATAGCTCTAAATAACTTCCATAAGTGTGTGTGTGTGTGTGTATGCATACATGTAAATATAAATAGCAAAGATATTGTGAATATGAAATAGAAATCAAGGGGAATAAACAATTGCAAAGCCAGCTATCAGCCCACAACTAAACACTTTTATATAGGGCATCATCTACCCCTTAAAACCATCCTTCACAGTGGATTCTCTTGTCCTCATATTGCATGTAAGAATGGAAAGAAGAGATGGATTTAGGACTTTAACCAGGCCTTCCTAAAATTAAACTCTGAGCTTATGCTATCTTTGAACACACAATTAAAAATTGATCAACAATGACAACTTTTGTTCAACATAATTCCTTAAAACTATAAAGAACCATTGCATATTGAATCTAGGAGATTGAATAAAAGACAATAATTTTATTTTGAAGGAATATATTGAAATTGCTCATGAATTTAAAATGAAGTAGAGTACTGTAAAAAATGATGAACATTGGTCTAACTGATTCAAATTCTTACACTACAATTTACCACTTGTGTGATCTTGGGAAATAATCCACACTGTAAAATGTACTCTGCTTTTCAACATATGGGAATAATAATAATAATATGTGTGTGTGTGTGTGTGTGTGTGTGTGTGTGTGTATTAGATACTGAGTTTAAGTTTTTAAGGTGTCTGACTCATTGGAAGCACTCTTTCAAAGTTAATTATTGATATTATTAACTCAAAAAGTAACTAATCTTTCTATAGCAGCACTTTAATTTCTTACCCTGTCCAGTGATATTTCCAACCATCAGGAACCTCTAACAGATGGATACTTCATCTCTAGGTGGTGGTGGCCATGGCAAGTAATGTAGTTAGTCTGAACAAGGGCATTATCACATTTCATGTATTTCTTCAGGGCTCTCTTATCCTGTGTCAGCTTCAGTTGACTATATGTTCAACTCTATGACTTTTTATTGCTAATATTTTACCAGTATTTTGTTTACACTGCTACTTTTTCACTTCAGAATATTCCCTAGATACATGCTTACTATATAAAGCATAATGTAATCTATATCAGTTCAGTAGGCCTCTTCTCTCTTTCTTGGACACTCACTTGACACTGTTCTAATTTTTGCAACAAATAAAAAGTAAAATTTAAAAAAAAAATAAAAAAAAAACACTAGTTTTCAAATCCCTTTAATGAAGTGGACTCTCTTTTCAAGATATCTTGGTCAGAAAAAAACAACACTAATATGGCTGAGATAGAAGGGCAGATCTTGAGTTTGGCTGCTGTGTTTCCCCTTTCAGTTTCTGCCTAGCATCTGAAGCATTCTGAGTTAGCCAAGAGACAAAGTTTAAAAACCAGTGCTCTAAGTCTACACGTGCTTTTCCCAGTGGACTTCTGCTATCTGCTCCTTCAACTTCCTTTATATCACCACCAAGAACAAAGAACTCTTAAAGTGTTTCTGGCCAATTCACATGTAAAGGGGTTGGGACATAAAAATGCTTATCTTATGGACTGACTAAAACCTATCCCTCAGTTTACATTATCATCATCAATTATAAACCCATATGTATATTTATCTTAACACTTTTTCAATAAGCAGATAATTTTATCTTGCATGGACAAAGTTATCACTTTGAACTTTTTTTTTTTCTCAAAGTTCACCATCTTATAATTTAAGTATGTATTATGTCTGGAGGCAACTTGTGAAACTTCTCAATCTAACTTTCTCTGTCAATAGGCAGTAAAGTAAGGTTTTTTAATTAGGAAATAACAAAGATCACAAAAACATGATGATTTATTAATTATTTTCATCTACAGTGAGGAGGGAATGCTAACAGATTTCTAAAACTTGCATTCCATCATAGTTCTAAAATTCAAACTTGGTGCTTGATGTAGCCCCATAGTAGACATCATGGCTTAGGGGAACAAATGTTCTCATAACACTTTACTGTTCATAAGTACTCTGTTTACATTGTCCAATTTTACCTTCAACATAACCTTTTGGTATAGATCAGAAACACATTATTTTAAACCGAGGTATAATGAAATTGATGTTCAGACAGTTTAAGTGCCATGCTTAAAAGCATTTACCTGCTAAGAGATAACACTTAGGTGACCTAAATCCACTAAACCCAGTATCCTTGTTCTTTTTACTAGAGCATCCTGCCAATTAAGTCTTACATATTCAGCTAAAATTAGGTGAGCTTTCAAAGTCACAAAAAGAGAAGGCAATTAAGTATAATTTTGAATAGTCCATCTAAGGAAAACACATTTTCTTACTTTGTTAAAAACAAGACAAGCTGATTGAGACAAAGGAGAATGTGCATAAGGATAGAAAGCTGACTGTGTTAATAGTACAAAGTAATCATATTAGATAATTTTTTTTTCTTGAACAAAGATTTTTACCAGATCTTCATACAAAAAAAAAACATGCATCTAGGAAACAAACATATGGTTACCAAAGGGGAAGCTGGGGAGGGATAAATTAGGAGGTTGGGATTAACATTTAGACACTACTGTACATAACACCTGGTGGCTCAGTGTAAAGAATCCACCTGCCAATGCACGGGATACGAGTCTGAGACTTTGATCCTTGGGTTGAGAAGATCTCTGGGAGAAAAAATGGCAACCCACTCCAGTAATCTTGTCTGGGAAATCTTTTGGACAGAGGAGACTGGGGGCTACAGTCTATGGGGATGCAAACAGTCAGTCACAGTTTAGTAACTGATCATAATGACAATGTTACATAACCAACAAGGATGTACTGTATAGCACCGGGAATTATACTCAATACTTTACAAAAATCTATGAGGGAAATGAACCTGAAAAAGAACATATACATATATTTGAATCACTCTGCTGGACACGTGAAATTAGCACGATATTTGAATCAACTTCCCTGGAGTCTCAAACGGTTAAGAATCCACCTGCAATGTGGGAGACCTTGACTTGATCCCTGGGTTGGGAAGATCCTTGGGAAAAGGGCATGGCAACCCACTCTAGTATCCTTGCCTGGGGAATCCCTGTGGACAGAGGAGTGTGGTGGGCCACAGTCCATGGGGTCACAGAGAATCGGACACTACTGAGCAATTAAACAAGCACATACTTCAATTAACAAAAAAAAAAAAAAAAAAGCAGTGTATATGTTCAGCTTTGCCATGTTTTAAGCTAAGAGGAACAATAAAATTGCTGTGCCATTATTTTCATTTCATCTGTATATATTTACATCCTACTCTAAGCCAAGTAGTAAGCTAGAGTCTTTGCTTTGAAAATTAATAAACCAAAGTCTTTCCTGGAGCTCCTTGCCAGCAGCCATCAAACCTCAAATTCTCCTCAACCACAGAGCTAGGTGTGTCTGAGTTTTCTTGCCTTTAGGTGTGGTCTTGTGGCTAAATTCTCTACAATGGAATGGAAATGGAAATCAGATGGCTAACCATTTTGTTTACAGTTAAGGTGATTCTCAGGATATGGGAATTTAAGTGCAGAATTCAGAAAAGAGGCAAGCAAACTGAGTTGGGGTGATCTCCTAAAGTGGAAATGATGTTTCCTGCTCTCTGGCCTGGTCTCTAAGAACCTTTTCTATGACCTTCTCTATGTTCTTTCCCCTTTCCAGCCAGTGGGCATGGAGATAACTGTGGTGACCTCAGCAGCCACAGTTGAATCAAGTCCACACTTTGACAGCCTGGACCCCTGTGTGACCACATGGAGCAAGGCAACCACAGATGAGGAGCCTCAAATCTAGAATCCCCAGGGTAGACTTGTTACAAATAATAGCAGTAAATTACTTTTTGTAAGTCACTACAATTTGTGTGTCTACTTTTTAACCACATCTAACCTTGCCAAAATTAGATAAAGATCTTTAACTTAAATTTCTAACAGTCATAATGTCAAAAAAAAACCAAAAAAACAAAAAACCAGACTAGTCGGCTATAAAAAGAGAGCTAAAATAGTAAAAAGTTGAACTTTTCATTTAGTGATACTTAAAATTGAAATGGAATTGTTTTATTATATATTCAAACATTTAAAAGGACATTTCTAGAAACATGATTACTTAAATAGATGATGGATATATCCACTAAAAGAAAAGTACAATTTTGCCTACTTTAAAAAAAATAATAATAATAATAAAGAATGCAAATGGAGGAGCTATAAGCAGACTCTTGAGCATCCCTTGGACAGCAAAGAGATCAAACCAGTCAATCCTAAAGGAAATTGGTCCTGGATATTTATTGGAAGTATGGATGCTGAAGCTGAAACTCCAACACTTTGGCCACCTGATGTAAAGAACTGTCTCACTGGAAAAGACCCAGAGTCTGGAAAATATTGAAGTCAGGAGGAGAAGGAGATGACAGAGGATGAGATGGCTGGATGGCATCACTGACTCAATGGACTTGAGTTTGAGCAAGCTCCGGGAGCTGGTGATGGACAGGGACGTCTGGTGTGCTGCAGTCCATGGGTTTGCAAAGAGTCAGACACGACTGAGTGACTGAGCTAAACAGTGAAGTTTTGTTCTTTTGCTCCTACAACCAAAGCACTGTTAAAACAACAAAGGAAAACAGCGCTTTGATTTAAACTAGGAATCATTTTATAAACTCCTCTTCATTTTTATCTATGGTTCTTGTTGGCAGTATAAATAAAAAGAGAGTCCAAGAAAAAGAAATGCAAAAAAGCAAAATGGCTGTCTGAGGAAGCCTTACAAATAGCTGTGAAAAGACCGGAAGCAAAAAGCAAAGGAAAAAAGGAAAGATATACCCATTTGAATGCAGAGTTCCAAAGAATAGCCAGGAGAGATAAAAAAAAGCCTTCCTCAGCAATCAATGCAAAAAAATAGAGGGAAACAATAGAATAGAAAAGACTAAAGATCTCTTCAAGAAAATTCGAGATACCAAGGGAAAATTTCATGCAAAGATGGGCTCAATAAAGGACAGAAATGGGATGGACCTAACAGAAGCAGAAGATATTAAGAAGAGGTGGCAAGAATACACAGAAGAACTGTACAAAACAGATCTTCATGACCCAGATAATCACGACGGTGTCATCACTCACCTAGAACTAGACATCCTAGAATGTGAAGTCAAGTGGGCCTTAGGAAGCATCACTATGAACAAAGCTAGTGGAGGTGATGGATTTCCAGTTGAGCTATTTCAAACCCTGAAAGATGATGCTGTGAAAATGCTGCACTCAATATGACAGCAAATATGGAAAGCTCAGCAGTGGCCACAGGATGGAAAAGGTCAGTTCTCATTCCAATCACAAAGAAAGGCAATCCCAAAGAATGCTCAAACGACCGCACAATTGTACCCATCTCACATGCTAGTAAAGTAATGCTTAAAATTCTCCAAGCCAGGCTTCAGCAATACGTGAACTGTAAACTTCCAGATGTTCAAGCGGGTTTTAGAAAAGGCAGAGGAACCAGAGATCAAATTGCCAATATCCTCTGGATCACCAAAAAAGCAAGAAAATTCCAGAAAAACATATATTTCTGCCTTATTAACTATGCCAAAGCATTTGACTGTGTGGATCACAATAAAATGTGGAGAATTCTGAAAGAGATGGGCATACCAGACCACTCAACCTACCTCTTGAGAAACCTGTATGCAGGTCAGAAAGTAACAGTTAGAACTGGACATGGAACAACAGATTGGTTCCAAAGAGGAAAAGGAGTATGTCAAACCTGTATATTGTCACCCTGCTTATTTAACTTATATGCAGAGTACATCATGAGAAATGCTGGGCTGGAGGAAGCACAAGCTGGAATCAAGATTGCCGGGAGAAATATCAGTAACCTCAGATATGCATATGACACCACCCTTATGGCAGAAACTGAAGAACTAAAGAGCCTCTTGATAAAAGTGAAAGAGGAGAGTGAAAAAGTTGGCTTAAAGCTCAACATTCAGAAAACTAAGATCATGTCATTTGGTCTCATCACTTCTTGGCAGATATATGGGGAGACAGTGGAAACAGTGGCTGACTTTATTTTTCTGGGCTCCAAAATCACTGCAGCCCAGGGCTGACCTAAGGCCCTGGGTGGCGGGTGGGGAAGAACTCACTGGGGACAAGGGGTGGGGATATTTGTGGGAATTTTTTTTTACTTCCTTTTGGCCCCCAGCTGTGACAGGTTTTGATAAAAGGAGAAACAATAAAGAGAGAAACCATTAAAAAAAAAAAAAAGATGCTTACTCCTTGGAAGGAAAGTTATGACCAACCTAGACAACATATTAAAAAGCAAAGACATTACTTTGCCAACAAAGGTCCATCTAGTCAAGGCTATGGTTTTTCCAGTAGTCATGTATGGATGTGAGAGTTGGACTATAAAGAAAGCTGAGCACTGAAGAATTGATGCTTTTAAACTGTGGTGTTGGAGAAGACTCTTAAGAGTCCCTTGGACAGCAAGAAGATCCAACCAGTCCATCGTAAGGGAGATCAGTCCTGGGTGTTCATTGGAGGGACTGATGTTGAAGCTGAAACTCCAGTACTTTGGCCATCTGATGTGAAGAGCTGACTCATTTCAACAGACCCTGATGCTGGGAAAGATTGAGGGCAGGAGGAGAAGGGGTTGACAGAGGATGAGATGGTTGGATCTCATCATTGACTCAATGGACATGGGTTTGGGTAGACTCCGGGAGTTGGTGATGGACAGGGAGGCCTGGTGTGCTGCAGTTCTTAGGGTCATGAAGAGTCGGACACAATTGAGTGACTGAATTGAACTGAATGTTTTAAGGAAAAATAATTGTTAATATTTCAGGTTTTTTCTTTTTTCCAACAAACTCTGCAATTATTTTGTGAGAGCAGCCTCCTTTGCCTAATGCTACTTATTCTCCTCAGAGTATGAACTACATAATTCTTATTAGTTGCCTCATAAAGCAAAAGCCGTGTCTGAATACGATAGATACCAGGATGTGCTTCTTAGTATTACCAAGACAGAGCAACTTTAATTCTTCCAATTATTCTCATAACCATGGGAATTGATTTCTTTATTTTCAAACAAAATGGGTATTGCACTGAAATTTTGGATTTATCTTCTGTGGTCAGGAACAGCCCTGTACAAAATTTGATTCCGCTTATTTAGAAGAGAATTTCATAAAGACCTATCACCAAAGAATAATTAAATGTCACCTAAGAAAGAAATTTACATAGACTTCTGATAATTCAAAACACTTACTAAATATTGATCCACAATTATATCTCATGTAGTCACTTTCAGATCATTTTTAATCAAAAGTCAACAGATAAGGTTGATATATCTTAAGCAGTATATGATTAATGGTTGATTTCCTCTATTAAACTATAGATATTTAGCTTTTCTCATAATGAGTAACTATGGACTATGAAATCATTAATATATGAGTGCTTTCTTAAAATACTAAATGCATTACTAATTCATCTAAAAACAAGACAAACAAAAGTATGTAATAAGAAAATCTTTGGAACAATCAAATAGCAACTGGTATATTTTTCTTATAATCAAAACTCTAAATAGAATCCTTTACTGAGCATTAACTTATAAAATACATTTGCTGGAGAAGGAAATGACAACCCATTCCAGTATTCTTGCCTGGAAAAGTCCATGGACAGAGGAGTCTGGCGGGCTGCAATCCATGGGGATACATGACTGAGCGTGTGTGCATGAGGGTGGAGGGAGATGGGTTGGTAGCAATAAACTGGTAGAACTAAAAAACATAAATAAAAAAATAAAATACATTTGTTCCTCAAACATACTTTCTCTCAGGATACACTGGTGAAAATTGGGCAAGCATGAGTCTAGGTAGCTCATGAGAACTGAGATGGGTTTTTATGCATATGATCTTTGACCTTGGTGGATTTTCTCTGAATTGATTATGTCCATGTACATGTTGCACAGTACCTCAGAATATAAATAATACAGCAAAGAGCTTTGAACAATTTTCAAGTTGTAGAAATTATTTAAGAAGCAGAGACTAAAAATAAGGATGATACATCAAGGTATGTGAAAACTTAAAATTTTAAAATGAAAACTGCTGCTAACCTGAAAAATAAACCACTATATTATCAATTAAAATACCAGGAAATATAAAAAATATATTAATCTGCAATTACAAGTGCAATTAATAAATCACCAATAGATCAAGATAAAAAAGTTCAGTTAGTTAGGGCTGATAAAAAGAATTTAATATAATTAGTCTGGAGCCATCAAATACATTTACCAAATGAAATAAATCTCAGTATTAGTAAATATAAAAGTAAAAATTATAATTTTATATTGAACACGAACTTTTCTCTCTCACTTGCTCTCTCTCTCTCTATATATATATATAAACAAACCATAATTGGAATGTAATATAAAGTTCAGAAAAATTAACTAGAAATAAAGAGTTCCTAGCTAGCAAAAACACATCAGCACTTATTTGTAAAGAAATGTTTTCTATTTGCTAAGAGATAATAGATGTTTTAAATAGAATGTCTTATTTAATCTAAAACCAATATAAAGTTAGAATAACTAATTAATATTCAGAGAAATTATTATTTTATTATAGATCTTTCTTGTAATATAAATTGTGTTTATAAATTTTATTTTCCTTTTTGTTTATGAGTTCTCATTAACAAAGTCAAAACATAAATGTAAAAACACTTCTCTACACTCTGAAAAGCTGAATGGTCTCTGAAATAGCTTACAAAATTTATTTGCATATTTACATTATAATATGTAATTTATATTATGGATACCATCTAAGGTATAATATCACTAACTAAACCTCTTCTTAAGCTCTAGCAAATAAATTCCATTGGATTTAGCTTTATTATGTCTATGGAAGTTGATCTTCCGTAAATTAAAACACAACCAAATTACAGATAATTTTAATGGCATATATGACAATTAAGACCAAATATTAAAATCTTACAACTAGTCATCTAAATAATACAATTTTGAGGAAAAAAAATTGAAATGAAGCATTTTCTATTACAGAGAGGTGTTTCTGTAAATTAACTGGTTAAATTATATATGAACTTAATGTAGCTCACTTTCATTGTTGAGGTATGAAATATTAGTATGTTTGTTTTTTACCAATGTGAATTTACACACTTTCTCTCTCAATACAATCATATTTTGCTACAAGAAAATTGCCTTCAAATATAAAACACTAACATAAATATTGGAAGCAAGGAAAGGTATAAGAAGTTTTCTGGAGAATTTACATATAGATAGATAAGTTGGATAACAGAAATCTAAGCAACTATTTTTTTCCTAAAAAGCAATTCGTTTTCCTGAATTAATCTGGATAATTGTCTTAATTTCCCTCCAGTTTTGTAGAAATATTCCAGAATTTTTGTGAACCATTTTGCACGTAAGGAAAAAAAAAAGCAACAACTGCCTTTTAAAATTCAGTGCAGCTGTTTAACTCAGACTTTATCTAAATATTTTAACTTTCCGAATGTGTTTGGGCAGGAGAAAATTATTTTTATTGAAATATACTTTTCAGTCAACAGAGTCAATAAGAAAGTGAAAGCCCTAAAATATTGGTACATCACATTTTGGACAGTAAGTGGATATGATTATTAAAACACTGTATTTGCGGGATAGAAGCCTTGCATTATGGCACTCATTTTCATTATTTTATTTAAAATGGAAACCAGACACCAGATACTGTGCCAGGGACTCTAGCATGAGGGAGTATATGTGGTTGGGAGAAGGGAAACAGAGAGCAATTACTTAGAAATACAAAAGTTTTCTCAGAAAAAGATCAAATGATAATGTTTACAGAGTATGTACTTAGAAAATAGAAGGTAGGAGGTGGAATACTTTCTTAAGCTTTATTTTAGCCTTATTTTAAAATAATAGATGAGTAGCTTTATAAGAATTCAAGATTATTTGATCACAAAATGACTCATTTTGATAATTTGATGGTGGCAACACAGGACTGGAAAAGGTCAGTTTTCATTCTAATCCCAAAGAAGGGCAATGGCAAAGAATGTCCAAAATAGTGCACAATTGCACTCATTTCACATGCTAGCAAAGTAATGTTCAAAATGCTTCAAACTAGGCTTCAACAGTATGTGAACTGAGAACTTCCAAATGTACAAGATTGATTCAGAAAAGGCAGCGGAATCAGAGATCAAATTGGCAAGGGAATTCCAGAAAAAACATCTATTACTTCTTCACTGACTGCACTAAAGCCTTTGACTGTGTGGGTCAAAACAAACTGTGGAAAATTCTTAAGGAGATGGGAATACCAGACAACCTTACCTGTCTCCTGAGAAACCTATATGCAGGTCAAAAAGCAACAGTTAGAAATGGACATGGAACAATGGACTGGTTCCAAATTGAGAAAGGGGTGTGTCAAGGCTGTATATTGTCACCTTGTTTTTTTAACTTAACTTATATGCAATATGTATCAAATGATATGCTGGACTGGATGAAACTCAAGCTGGAATCAAGATTGCCAGGAGAAATATCAATAACCTCAGATATGCAGATAATACCACCTGCATGGTGGCAGAAAGTGAAGAGGACCTAAAGAACTTCTTGATGAAGGTCAAAGAGGAGAATGAAAAAGCTGGCCTAAAACTCAACATTCAAAAAACTAAGATCATGGCATCTGGTCTTGTCACATCATGGCAAATAAATGGGGAAACAATGGAAACAGTGGCAGACTTTATTTTCTTGGGCTCCAAAAGTCACTGTAGACAGTGATGGTAACCATAAAATTAAAAGACATTTGCTTCTTGGGGGAAAAAAAAAAAAGCGAGGACAAACCTAGACAGCAAATTAAAAGGCAGAGGCATCACTTTGCTTACCAAAGTCCATATATCAAAGTTTTGATTTTTCCAGTAGTCATGTACAGATGAGAGTTGGACCATAAAGAAGGCTGAGCACCAAAGAATTTCTGCCTTCAAACTGTGGTGCTGAAGAAAATTCTTGAGCCCCTTGGATAGCAAGTAGATCAAATCAGTCAATCCTAAAGGAAATCAACCCTGAATATTCATTGGAAGGACTGATGCTGAAGCTAAAGCTCCAACACTTGGTTACCGGATGCGAAGAGTTTTCATTAGAAAAAACTCTGATGCTAGGAGAATTGAAGACAGGAGAAGAGGATGACAGAGAATGAGATGGTTGAATGGCATCACCATTTCAACACAAAGAGTCAGAAACAACTGAGAGACTCAACAACAAAAACAAATTTACCAAATTAATATGCTGTAATAGAATAATTCTGTTTTCTGCCAGAAAAAAAAAAAACAAAACAAAACTTTAGGTATATATAAGTAGTATGAAGTGTTTTACTTCTAAATAAAATATTCCCTTTATATATTGTTGCACTAAATGATCACATGCATGTCAATGAGTTTAAAGTAGAACATTTTCAAACTTTCCCCTCAACTTAACTTCAAAATGTAAAGAATAAGTAGCTCTTCAACTACAAAAGTATTTTCTTTTTTTTTTGTCTCAAATACATTAGAAACAATTTTTCATATAAACTTCAGATTTAGCTATAGTACTTCTGTAAATAAAGATATTTGTGAATAAAATACAAGATAAAAGCTCTAAGTTGTTTTCTTTTCTTTGTCTCTATGGAGTACAATGGAGGAAAAAATCCTCAGGTAAAGCAAATGGCCACGATTCAACAGGACACATTCAAGATGGATTTATGAGATAAATATTAAGAAATTAAATAAAAATTACTAAAAGATAATGTAGGTAAATGTTCATCCAGTCCCAAAAGAGGAAGGGAGCTTCTGTGTGTGAAATCAAGAAAAATACAGTAAGTTTGGGGTTATAAAATATTAAACTATACATAAGAACATCTAAATTGAAAATAGAAGATGAGCAGAAAAGCAAAAATACTTATAAAATGTGTGTAATACATTAAACTTGCTAATATATATCATAAATATTGATTAATAATATATCATAAACCTCATTTGAAACAAAGAAAAAGATGAAAAGTACACATTATTAGCAATGAGAAAAGTATTTTCTAGATATCATGTACTAAATTAGTATATTTAAAACCAAGAATAGTGCTTTAAAATAGAAAATTCATGTTGGGAGTAATGGCAAAATAAAATAAGTGACTAAATAACATGAGTTTTTCATAAAACAACAACAAAAAAAGGCATTGAAAAGTACCTTGAAATAAGATCATTATTCAATCTGTTCTTCCAGAGTTCTGAGAGACCCTCACACTTTCCCTTTAGTTTCTTAACCATTCATTTGAAAACAACATTGTTATTCCAGGCCTCAAGAGATAGTAGTACCAGTTGCTTAGAACTAGGAAATGCTCATTTTTCTCCACCACCAGCCATAGATCAATAACAATAACAATAGAGAGAGAACTCTCTGAAGGAATTACCTTGTTGCTAAGCATGTTTTATTCACCATGCTAACAAAGTCCAGCAGTTTGTGTTTAGAATGTGCATTTGCTTCTTTATGAAGAAATAGTTCTTCTGCCTTTTCTTTCTTGATAATAGTGGTATATTCAAAGTATTTTTTTTTTTTTTTTTTTTTTTTTTTGAAGGTAAGGAAGCTCTGAGGGCTAGAAACTAGAAACTCAGGACAGGTATGTTTCAATGCCAGGGATACAAGAATGAAAATGACAAATCTTCAGTGCTGTGGCACAGCCAAGGTGGCGGGGAGGATGTCCAGATCTTGGATGATATAGTACCCGAGACAAAGGATTAATGAGGGAGGTAGTGTGCTATAGCTTCAAGCATGTAGTGAAAGGAAACACCAGATCCACATCACTTGACCTTGGGTATAGTGATTAATTTTCCTGAGTTTGTCTAGCCATGTGGAAAATATATATAGTAACATTTAGCATTGCATAACCATTATGTGCAAAAACTTCCAAATAGCCTGGGTCCAGATCTACCTCTTACTACCAGAACAATGGTGGGCACCTTACTTAAACGCTTTGTACATAAGTTCCCTTCTCCACAATGTGAGATGATAATAAAGGTATTTCACAAGGAGGTGAGACAAATTAGTTCATGCATTTAAAGTGCTGGGAAGAGTACCTGGCATCCATTAAGTACTTAATAAATATTAGCTATTTAATGAGTAATCTTGGTCAGAAAATTTCTTGAAATTGCCTTCAATTCATGATCAATGTTTCTATGAATCTGAGAAATTAATAAAATGTCAGGATGCACTTCTGGAAGACTTACAGGGAGTGATCACCAAACAAGAAATTATCAATGAAGTTTGCCTTAGTTTTCTGTCTAGGCATGGTTTTGAAGCTGATTAGACAATGTATTGTCTTGTATGCTATAATTTTGCTTTACTCAAACTGATTTTTATGCTCATAGATGAGAAATGCTGCAATTGAACTTTTGTTAAGCTACTATTTCAGTGCAATGCAGTTTCTTGTGTGGTTTCAGAAATCACAACACAACTCTGTCCAAAGTCTCAAGGTCAAATAAAATTGAAAGCTGAGGTATAGAAAAGATATTTTACTTCCTGAAAAAATAAAACATATGATATCAACATTGGATTGGTTTCTCAGCTTCCACTATAATATCACAGTGAGACTTTTAAGACACTGTTACTTGGATAACATTTAACTTCCTAATGTATGAGTGTTTTATTTCCCAGTCAATAGACACAGTCAGTGACTACATAAAATGTAACCCTCCTAAAGTTATAATTTAAATAGTCTTTAACTATAATACATGTTTCTTTTCCTTATGGATTCCAGGAGATGCTTATTCAGTAGGTTTGTGGTGGGACCTAAGCATATACATTTTTAAACAGTTCTTTAGAAGTTTTCCATCTGTACCCCTGGTTGAAAACACTGGCCTATGTGATTTGCTTCAAAATCACTGAGATATTATAATTAACTGATTCATGTCTGCCTTAAAAATACCTTAACTATTTTCAGTTTTATTATACACACATCCAGTTGTGGGCAATCCCTATCGCTTGTATTTCCTATGACTCCTGTCTATTTTTAAAGGAATCAGGGAGAAATCTTTTTTCCCTTTTTCACTCTGCATGTCATTCTTTTGACATCTGTAGCTAAGTTTGAAAGATATAAATGTATGTCAGTGGGCAGAAAAGCTACAAGTAACCATTGTTTGTATTTTACTTACAAGAAAAGCTTTATTCAGGGAAAAATTATATTTAAAACATATCATCAAGAGAGGATAATTTGACTATGTCAGAAACACATTTCAAAGACAATATGGAAGGAGTGTATATAAAAGCTTCAGAGACAGTATTAATTTGAGAGTAATTTCAAACTGAGTTGATAAACCAGTTAGCCAACACAGAGATACAATCATAAAAAATCTCATAAATTTGACACCATATTGATTTAAATGTATTTTGAAAATTTTGTTTAAATGTTCCAAGAGACAGAAACAGCAAGACAACTATCACACATCTGAGATGAAAACAATTAATTTGACTTGATTGAAAGCTATTATGGGAATGTTCTAAAATGGTTTTGTGAAAGTAGAATTAACTTTGAAATATTTTAGATTAATACTTTGTAAATACAACTTATTCAGTTAATAAATTTTCAAATAATATGGAAATAATATTTACAAAAAGCTTATAAGAAAAATTCAGTTCAGTTCAGTTCAGTTCAGTTGCTCAGTCGTGTCTATTTCTCTGTGACCCCATGGACTGCAGCATGCCAGGCACCCCTGTCCATCACCAACTCCTGGAGTTTACCCAAACTCATGTCCATTGAGTTGGTGATGCCATCCAACCATCTGATTCTCTGTTGTTCCCTTCTCCTCCCACCTTCAATCTTTCCCAGAATCAGGGTCTTTTCAAATGAGTCAGTTCTTCGTATCAGGTGGCCAAAGTATCGGAGCTTCAGCATCAGTCTTTCCAATGACTATTCAGGACTGATTCCCTTTAGGGCTGGTTTGATCTCCTTGCATTCCAAGGGACTCTCAAGAGTCTTCTCCAACTCCACAGTTCAAAAGCATCAATTCTTCAGCTCTCACCTTTCTTGATATTCCAATTCTCATGTCCATGACCACTGGAAAGACTATAGCCTTGACTGGATGGAGCTTTATTGGCAAAGTAATGTCTCTGCTTTTTAATATGTTGTCTAGGTTGGTCATAACTTTCCTTCCAAGGAGTAAGCATCTTTTAATTTCATGGTTGCAATCACCATCTGCAGGGATTTTGGAGCCCCCCAAAATAAAGCCAGCCATTGTTTCCACTGTTTCTCCATCTATTTGCCATGAAGTGACGGGACCAGATGCCATGATCTTAGTTTTCTGAATGTTGAGATTTAAGTCATTTTTTTCACTCTCCTCTTTCACTTTCATCAAGAAGCTCTTTAGTTCTTCATTTTTTGCCACAAGGTTGGTGTCATCTGCATATCTGAGGTTCTTGATATTTCTCCTGGCAATCTTGATTCCAGTTTGTGTTTCATCCAGCCTGGTGTTTAGCAAATCATTAAATATAGTTTAAAATGAAGAACTTTTCTGAGATTCTATATGCTTTGATAAAGCAAATTGATCTCTTAAAAATGTTAAATGATAGAATATTTTTATTATATTTTGGCATTAATTCTGCTTTTTAAAATTTTTGATAAGAAACTTGGATGAAACTTTAGTTCATTTAAGTGTATGTAGAAAGACCACACATAATATATGTTTAAAATTTAAAAATATTAATTGGTAGAAATGGAAAAATGATATGGAATTTAATCTTAATATGTGAACAAAATAAGATATTTACCTTATTAAAAATAGTTGTTCTATTTATGATTTTTGTTTTCATTTTCTCACATTACCAAATGGTGATACTATTGCTTCAAACTTCTGAATTTATAATCAGTTATTGATAATAAATAAAATCATTGTAATCCTTGCCCAGGCTTATTGTTTTACTTGCAAGATTTTAATGATTTCAGAGCCAATTATAGAAGTAAGTACTAAGAAATCTTTTTTAATTTAATCTTTAATTCATTCATATAAAGATATATTAAGATGCAAATATCTTCAAGGAGCTTATATCTTTTCAAGAAAGATGAGATATTATTTTTGAATAATTATTCTTGTGTTTGGCATTGTATATAGCATTGGAGCAGAGAAGGCAACAGCATCCCACTCCAGTACTCTTGCCTGGAAAATCCCATGGACGGAGGAGCCTGGTAGGCTGCAGTCCATGGGGTTAGGAAGAGTCAGACATGACTGAGTGACTTCACTTTCCCTTTTCACTTTCATGCATTGGAGAAGGAAATGGCAACCACTCCAGTGTTCTTGCCTGGAGAATCCCAGGGATGGGGGAGCCTGGTGGGCTGATGTCTGTGGGGTCGCACAGAGTCGGACACGACTGAAGAGACTTAGCAGCAGCAGCAGCAGCATAACATTGGAGATACAATGTTCTTTTGTTAAGTTAAAGGTATTAAGATCAAAGGATTTATACAATTTAACTAAAAATTTAAGAGATATTAGATTAGTTGCAATAAAAATGATAAATGACCAAAATGTTTGGGCTAGGATATTGGTGGTCACCAGTAAACATATATAACATAACTTTTATTAGCAAATTAAATAGCATTTTACTCTTCTCATACCCTGAATATATATTGCTGCTTGACTTTATCATTTCATTTCTGGGAAGTAAGAAATTAAAATGAGTAACATGTAGAGCTTTAAAATACTCTGAGCTTTCATTGTAGTTTCTATTTACCAGTTACATGAAATTTAAAAAGTGACTTAACCTAAGCCCCAATCAATTCATTTGTACAGGGGGGCAGGAGTACCAATGGGCATCTAATTTCCATATATCTAGTTTAAAAGTGATAAATAAAATTCAAAAACTGCTAAATAACATGTTTTATTCTTCTACCATCATAAAGACAGTACACCATTACAACTTGCAAGGTCAGCTTTCTGTTTAAAATTGTGAGGTCTCTCAAGAATTCTATGCCATTTGTAGTAGGTTAGGGAAGCTGGTCCTCAGCTTACCTCACTTCTTTTGGACACCTAGTTCTGTCTTTGACCTTGTAGCTTCTTTCAAGATGTGAGGAATACCTCAGCCAGAACCGCCAATCTCCATCCACAGTTGCCTCAAGAAGCTGCCCCTTCATCATCATGTGCACCCCAAATCTGGCAAGATAGTAAGTACTGGGAGAATGGACACCAGAAAGAGGCTTACACACACCTTAAAAGTGAACATGGGTAATTTCAGAGAGAGAGTTTCAGAGTCTGGGTTTCCTCAGAGCATAGTCTGGAGTGGGAAACATGCGCTACAGGTAGCCACATACCACCGAGCCCTCAGGCCCTTTAACCTTTGGAGAGGGGTGTGGCCAGAAGAGGGACAGAGGAGCCTGGCAAAGCACTGGCCTCGGTGTATATCCCCTCCCCGCAAAATGGTGATGAGTATAGTTAACTCAAGGAAATTTTGAAATAATAAATGAGATAATAGATTCAAATGCTTGCTATAAGAGAATGAAAGTGAAAGTTGCTCAGTTGTGTCCGACTCTTTGCAACCTCAAGGACTGTAGTCCATGGAATTCTCCAGGCCAGAATACTGAAGTGGGTAGACTTTCCCTTCTCTAGGGGATCTTCCCAATGCAGGGATTGAGCCCAGATCTCCCACACTGCAGGTAGGTGAATCCTAAGAGAAACCCAAGAGTACTGGAGTGGGTAGGCTATCCCTTCCCCAGCAGATCTTCCTGACCCAGGAAACAAACCGGGGTCTCCTGCATTGCAGGCAGATTCATACCAACTGATATATCAGGGAATGATACATGTTAAATATTTATCAAATAATGGCTTATTTTCACACCTGATTTATATAGGTGTGTGCTCTTATTTCTGGATAACTGTCCTTAAACATCCATATGTTTATTGCAGTATGATTTATTTTTATCTTCTAGTTATAAGACTTAGGACATAATAGAATAAAACATATGAAAATGTCTGGATTTTGATTTTGTAAGAGAACAGGTATCAAAATTCAACATCTAAGAGAATTTTATAAACAAGATAAAGCTCTTTATGTCATTAAAATGTTTTAATTGCCTGTTTAGAAAGTATTGCTATTTGTTCTAAATATACAACTATAAGATCAGATTTTCAATATTTTATCAGAACCCGAGAAAACGGCATACTTATTTTTATTTTATGCTATTCTCAATTGACTGATTTTTTTTTTTTTTTAATTATTGGAGGGTAGAATAGAAGATCGTGGAGGAATAGGATGGGGAGACCACCTTCTCCCCCACAAATTCATCAATAGATCATCTGAACGCTGAGCAAATACCACAAAACAACTTCTGAATGTTGGCAGAGGACACCAGACACCCAGAAAGGCAGCTCATTGTCTTTGAAAGGAGGTAGGACAAAATATAAAAGATAAAAAGAGAGGCAAAAGAGTTAGGAATGGAGACCTGTCCTAGGGAAGGAGTTGTAAAAGAGGAGAAGTTCCCAAACACCAGGAAACCCTCTCACCAGCTGGTCTGTGGGGAGTTTTGGAATCTCAGAGAGCAACATAACTGGGAGGAAAAAATAAATAAATAAAACCCACAGATTACACACCTAACTGCAACTCCCAGTGGAGAAGTAGCCCAGATGCTCGCATCCACCACCAGCAAATGTTTGCTGAACAGGAGGCACAGACTGCATTCCTTAGGGTAAGGACCAGGCCTGAATGCCCTGAGGACAATCTGAGGGAGCTAACATGAGGGAGCTAATATCCCCAAACTGTGGGATGGCCAGAGAGAGAGAGGAAAAAAAGGGGGGAAAAAAAAGAAAAGAAACAGAGAGAGAGAACTTTCCCTGAAAAGCTCTAACCTAAGGCACTGCCCACCAGCTCACAGAACAAAGGACTGAGAGAATACCAGAGGAGAGCTAGCTGGCAGCAGACCAGCGCATCCCCCACCCGCCAGAGGCAGGCGGGCAACAGCCAGAGCCGGAAGGCAAGGGGCAAACTTGGCCCCAGAGATGGCATCCTCTACCAAACTATGAGCAGGCTCCCAGTGGCTAACCAAATCTTCCTAGGATCCCGGATGGTTGACACCCACCAGGAGGGTCGCAGCAGACATCAGCTCCCCAGAAGAGACACACAGCCCACCTGATACGGTGTTCACACTGCGCACCCAGGAAACAGTGGCCAGACTGCGAAGGTGATGAGACGCACCACACCTGGGGAGAGTGCGCTCACCAAGCACATGGTCACCTGGGCTGCAGGGACCTGGGAAGCGCACAAAACGCAGGCCCAACCGAGTCTGTGCCTCTGTGGAGTACCCAAGAACCTGAACCTGAGCAGCATAGACATGGGAAGTACACGCAACCCTGGGCCCGTCTTAGACAGTACCCCTGCAGAACAGTCTGGAGCCTGAGCAGTGTAGACCAGGAAAGCACACACGTCGTGAGCGGGCGCAAACCCAGCGTGGCTGAGACAGTGCGAGCGCTCCCCACACACGCCAGTGATACTGGTTTGCAGTGCTACTCCCTCTCCACAGCAGGACCGAACAAGTGAGCCTAAATAAGTGACCACCTTCGCCCCCTTGTGTCAGGGTGGAAGTTAGGCACTGAAGAGACTTGCAAACAGAGGGAGCCAAAATAGACAAAGAAGAGGGAACTGCTTTGGAAGTGACAGCTGCAACAGATTAAAACCCTGTTGTTAGCACTGGCTACACTGGAAAGGACCTGCAGACCTTGAGAAGAAGTATAAGCTGGAACAAGGAACTATCTGAAACTGAATTGACCCCACACTGACCTCAGAGCTCCAGAGAAACTCCTAACTATATTTTACTATTGTCATTTTTTTAACTTTTTCTTTAATTTTTAAGTTCTTTATTCTTTTTCATTTTTAAAATCTACTATTACCTTGTTTTTAAAAAGACCCTATTTTTAAAGCAAATTTCATATTTTTTATAACTTTGTCACTTTGTTTTATTTTTGAAAGTCTAACCTCTACTCAAGATTTTTAATCTTTGCTTTTTGGTATTTGTTATCAATTCTGTACCTTTAAGAATCCAATCTTCAGTACCCATTTTTACTTAGGAGTGTGATTACTGGCTTGATTGCTCTCTTTCCCTTTGACTCTCCTTTTTCTCCCCCAGGTCACCTCTATCTCCTCCCTCCACCCCCTCATTTCTACTTAACTCTGTGAATCTCTTTGGGTGTTCCAGGCTGTAGAGAACACTTAGGAAACCGATCACAGGCTAATTGGTCTCTCTTCTTTTGACACCTCCTCCTCTACTCCTGGGCACCTTTATCTCCTTCCTCCCTCTTTTCTTCTCTATGAAACTCCGTGAAACTCTCTGAGTGTTCCGGACTGTGGAGAGCAAATAGGGAATTGATTACGGCTAGATTGCTCTCTCCCCTTTTGATTCCCCCTCTTCCCTCTTCTCCTCCTGATTACCTCTATCTCCCACCTCCCTCTTCTTTTCTCCATTTAACTTTGTGAACCCCTCTGAGTGTCCCCCACTGTTGAGAATCTTGTCACCATTAACCTAGATGTTTTATCATCAGTGCTGTATGGATGGAGAAGTCTTGAGGCTACTGTAGGAACAAGACTGAAAGCCAGAGGCAGGAGGCTTAAATACAAAACTTGAGAACACCAGAAAACTTAATTGACAAGAACTCATCCAAAGCCTTCATACCTACACTGAAACCAAGCTCCACCCAAGAGCCAATAAGTTTCAAATCAAGACATACCAATCTAATTCTCTAACAAAGCAGGAGCATAATCCTGAGCAAAAACTACAGGTGGCCCAAAGTCATACCAAACCCATAGACACCTCAAACTTCATTACTGGACATTTCATTGCACTCCAGAGAGAAGAGATCCAGCTGAAGCCACCAGGACACCAATGCAAGCTTTCCTAAGCAGGAAACCTTGACAAGCCACTCATTCAACCCCACCCCCAGGGAGGAACCTCCACAATAAAGAGGAACGACAAACTTCCAGCATACAGAAAAGCCACCCCAAACACAGCAACCTAAACAAGATAAAAAGGCAGAGAAATATTCATCAGGTAAAGGAACATGAAAAAAGCCCACCAAACAAAACAAAAGAGAAGGAGATAAGGAGTCTAACTGAAAAAGAATTCAGAATAATGATAGGAAAAGTGGAAGTGAAAGTGAAGTCACTCAGTCATGTCTGACTCTTTGTGACCCTATGGTCTGTAGCCCACCAGGCTTCTCCATCCATGGGACTTTCCAGGCAAGAATACTGGAGTGGGTTTCCATTTCCTTCTTCAGGGGATCTTCCTGACCCAAGGATTGAACCCAGGTCTCCCGCATTGTAGGCAGATGCTTTGTAGTCTGAACCACCAGAGAAGTGATAGGAAATATGATCCAAAATCTTGAAAACAAAATGGAGTTACAGATAAATAGTCTGGAGACAAGGATTGAGAAGATGCAAGAACAAGGAACTAGAAGAAATAAAAAAGACTCAATAATGAATAATGCAATAACTGAGATCAAAAGCACTCTGGAGGGAACCAACAATAGAATAACTGCAGCAGAAGATAGGATAAGTGAGGTGGAATATAGAATGGTGGAAATAAATGAAACATAAAGGGGGAAAAAAAAGAATTAAAAGGAATGGGGACAACCTCAGAGACCTCTGGGGCAATGTTAAACACCCCAACATTCGAATCATAGGAGTCTCAGAGGAAGAAGACAAAAAGAAAGGCCATGAGAAAATACTTGAGAAGATAATAGTTGAAAATTTCCCTATAATGGGGAAGGAAAGAGTCACCCAAGTCCAAGAAACCCACAGAGTCCCAAACAGGATAAACTCAAGATGAAACACCCCAAGACACATATTAATCAAATTAACAAAGATCAAACACAAAGAACATATATTAAGAGCAGCAAGGGAAAAACAACAAATAACTCACAAGGGGATCTCCATAAGGATAACAGTGAACCTTTCAATAGAAACTCTTCAAGCCAGAAGGGAATGGCAAGACATACTTAAAGTGATGAAAGAGAAAAACCTACAACCCAGATTACTGCATCCAGCAAGGATTTCATTCAAATATGAAGAAATCAAAAGCTTTACAGACAAGCAAAAGCTGGGAGAATTCAGCACCACAAAACCAGCTCTTCAACAAATGCTCAAGGATCTTTTCTAGACAGGAAACACAGAAAAGGTTTATAAACTCGAACCTAAAACAAAGTAAATGGCAGCAGGATCATACTTATCAATAATTACTTTAAATGCAAATGGATTGAAAGCCCCAACCAAAAGAAAACTCTTTGAATGGATAAAAAAAAAAAAAAGACCCCAATGTATGCTGTCTACAAGAGACCCACCTCAAAACAAGGGACACATACAGACTGAAAGTGAAGGACTGGAAAAAAATATTTCATGCAAATGTAGACCAGGAGTAGCAATACTCATATGAGATAAAATGGACTTTGAAATAAAGGTCATGAAAAGAGACAAAGAAGGACATTACATAATGATCAAAGGATCAATTCAAGAAGAAGTTATAACAATTATAAATATATATGCACCCAACATAGGAGCACTGCAATATGTAAGGCAAATGCTAACAAGTATGAAAGTGGAAATTAACAGGAACACAATAATAGTGAGAGACTTTAATACCCCACTCACACCTATGGATAGATCAACTAAACAGGAAATTAGCAAGGAAACACAAACATTAAATGATACAATGGACCAGTTAGACCTAATTGATAGCTATAGGACATTTCATCCCAAAACAATGAATTCCACCTTTTTCTCAAGTGCACGCTGAACCTTCTCCAGGATAGATCACATCCTGGGCCATAAATCTAGCCTTGGTAAATTCAAAAAATTTGAAATAATCTCAATCTTCTCTGTGATCACAATGTAGTAAGATTAGATGTTAACTACAGGGGAAAAAAAAGTATTGAAAATAAAAACATATGGAGGCTAAACAACATATTTCTGAATAACCAACAAATCTCAGAAGAAATCAAAAAAGAAATCAAAATATTCATAGAAATGAATGAAAATGAAAACACAACAACCCAAAACCTATGGGATTCAGTAAAAGCAGTGCTAAGGGAAAGGTTCATAGCAACACAAGCCTACCTCAAGAAACAGGAGAGAAATCAAATAAATAACCTAACTCTTCACCTAAAGCAGCTATAAAAAGAAGAAATGAAGAACCCCTGGGTTAGTAGAAGGAAATAAATTATAAAAAATTAGGGCAGAAATAAATGCAAAAGAAACAAAGGAGACCATAGCCAAAATCAACAAACCTAAAAGCTGGTTCTTTGAGAAGATAAATAAAATATACAAACCATTAGCCAGACTCATCAAGAAACAAAGGGAGAAGATTCAAATCAACAGAATTAGAAATGAAAATGGAGAAATCACAACAAACAATGCAGAAATACAAAGGATCATAAGAGTCTATTACCAACAATTATATGCCAATACAATGGACAAATTGGAAGAAATGGACAAATTCTTAGAAAAGTATAACTTTCCAAAACTGAGCCAGGAAGAAATAGAAGATCTTAACAGACCCATCACAAACACAGTAATAGAAACTGTAATCAGAAATCTTCCAACAAACAAAAGCCCAGGACCAGATAGCTTCACAGCTGAATTCTACCAAAAATTTAGAGAAGAGCTAACACCTATCCTATTCACACTCTTCAAAAAAATGGTAGAGGAAGGTAAATTTCCAATTCATTCTATGAGGCCACCATCACCCTAATACCAACACTAGACAAAGATGCCACAAAAAAAGAAAACTATGGCCAATATCACGATGAACATAGATGCAAAAATCCTTAACAAAATTCTAGCAAACAGAATCCAACAACATATTAAAAAGATCATACATCATGACCAAGTGGGCTTTATCCCCAGGATCCAAGGATTCTTCAATATTTGCAAACCAATCAGTGTGAAACATAGCCATATGATTATCTCAATAGATGCAGAGAAAGCCTTTGACAAAATTCAACATCCATTTATGATAAAAACCCTCTAGACGGCACGCATAGAAGGAACATCCCTCAACATAATAAGAGCCATATATGATAAACCCACAGCAAACAGTATCCTCAATGGTGAAAAATTGAAAGCATTTCCCCTAAACTCAGGAACAAGAAAAGGATACCCACTCTCACCTCTACTGTTCAACATAGCTTTGGAAGTTTTAGCCACTGCAATCAGAGAAGAAAAAGGAATAAAAGGAATCCAGATTGGAAAAGAAGTAAAACCCTCACTGTTTGCAGATGACATGATCTTCTACATAGAAAACCCTAAAGACTCTACCAGAAAATTACTAGAGCTAATCAATGAATGCAGTAAATTTGCAGGATATAAAATTAACATACAGAAATCCCTTGAATCCCTATACACAAACAATGAGAAGACAGAAATTAAGGAAACAATTCCATTCATCATTGCAATGAAAAGAGTAAAATACATAGGAATAAATCTACCTAAAGAAACAAAAGACCTATATATAGAAAACAATAAAACACTTATGAAAGAAGTCAAAGATGACACAAATAGATGGAGAAATATACCATGCTCATGGGTTGGAAGAATCAATATAGTGAAAATGAGTATACTACCCAAAACAATCTATAGATTCAATGCAATCCTTATCAAGCTATCAACAGTATTTTTCAGAGTATTAGAACAAATAATTTCACAATTTATATGGAAAAAAAAAAAAAAAACTCGAATAGCCAAAGCAATCTTGAGAAAGAAGAATGGAACTGGAGGAGTCAACCTGCCTGACTTCAGGTTCTACTACAAAGCAAGAGTCATCAAGACAGTATGGTACTGGCACAAAGACAGAAAGAGATTAATGGAACAAAATAGAAAGCCCAGAGATAAATCCAAACACCTATGGACACCTTATCTTTGGCAAAGGAGGCCAGAATATAGAATGGAGAAAAGACAATCTCTTTAACAAGTGGTGCTGGGAAAACTGGGCAACCAATTGTAAAAGCATGAAACTAGAACACTTTCTAACATCAATCACAAAAAATAAACTCAAAATGGATTAAAGATCTAAATATAAGACCAGAAAGCATAAAACTCCTAGAGGAAAATAAGAAAAACGCTCTCTGACATAAATCATAGCAGAATCCTCTGTGACCCACCTCTCAGAATAATGGAAATGAAAGAAAAAATAAACAAATGGGACCTAATTAAAATTTTGTGCAATGAAGGAAACTATAAGCAAGGGAAAAAGACAGCCTTCAGAATGGGAGAAAATAATAGTAAATGAAGCAACTGACAAATAATTAATCTCAAAAATATATAAGGAACTCCTGCTTCTCAATTCCAGAGAAATAAGCGACCCAAACAACAAATGGGCCAAAGAACTAAACAGACATTTCTCCAAAGAAGACAAACAGATGGCTAACAGACACATGAAAATATCTTCAACATCACTCATTGTCAGAGAAATGCAAATCAAAACCACAATGAGGTACCATCTCAGACCGGTCCGAATGGCTGCTATCAAAGTCTACAAACAATAAACACTGGAGAGGTTGTGGAGAAAAGGGAACCTTCTTATACTGTTGGTGGGAACGCAAACTATCACAGCCACTATGGAGGTCAATGTGGAGATTCCTTAAAAACCTGGAAATAGAACTGCCATATGACCCAGCAATCCCACTGCTGGTCATACACACTGAGGAAATGAAAATTGAAAGAGATATGTGTAGCCCAGTGTTCATCACAGCATTGTTTACAATAGCCAGGACATGGAAACAACCTAGATGTCCATTGGCAGATGAATGGATAAGAAAACAATGGAATATTACTCAGCTATTAAAAAGAACACATTTGCATCAGTTCTAATGAAGTGGATGAAATTGGAGCCTATTATACAGAGTGAAGTAAGTCAGAAAAAAAAAAAAGTACAGTATATTAACACATATATATGGAATTTTGAAAAATGGTAATGACGACCCCATATGTAAGACAGGAAAAGAGACACAGATATTAAGAACAGACTTTTGGACTCGGTGGGAGAAGGCGAAGGTGGGATGATTTGAGAGAATAGCATTGAAACATGTATATTATCATATGTGAAATAGATCACCAGTCCAGGTTTGATGCATGAGACAGAGTGCTCAGGGCTGGTGCACTGGCATGACCCTGAGGGATGGGATGGGGAGGGAGGTGGGATGGAGGGTAAGGATGGGGAACACATGTACACCCATGGCTGATTCATGTGAATGTATGGCAAAAACCACCACAATATTGCAAAGCAATTAGCCTCCAATAAAATAAATAAGAAAGAAAAAAATAAAACAAAAAAATTCTTGGAGTATAGTTGATTTACAATGTGGTGTTAGAACAAGTATTTTTTTAATAACTTATTTATTACTGTCAATTTTGTTTTTTAGATATTTTTCAAAGGAAAAATCAACTTACCAGTTACAAGAGGCTAAGAACAACAGTGTTATTTCTCATTTACGTCTGTTGCCTGTCTTGATTCACTTATGGTTTTGGTACAACTTGTCTGTACTCAAAGATATGAATTAATGGAGCCCTCTTTCTTCAGAGTATTTCTTTTGTTATGATACACAGAGATTTGCAAATTGCATTTCAGTTCCTAAATTTTCAAAGAGAAAGCAAGACATATGGCTACAACTAGATTTAAGTGGAAGGGAACATCTCTCTACTGTGTCACATAACTAGAGCCTTAGTATATATGCAAACAATGAACTTATGAGTCTGTGGATAAGCTGGGTGATG
Source organism: Odocoileus virginianus (assembly GCF_023699985.2). Classification (NCBI taxonomy): domain Eukaryota; kingdom Metazoa; phylum Chordata; class Mammalia; order Artiodactyla; family Cervidae; genus Odocoileus; species Odocoileus virginianus. The sequence continues at coordinate 24,290,678 of NC_069698.1, forward strand.
GCTGATTTAGGCTGGCCTGGCCGGAGAGCCCTGCTGTTTATGTTGGGTTCATTGATATCTCAGACCTCAGCTCTTACTCAGATATTCATATTCCTTGCCCTGGGTCACAGGCCTGTTCAGGCAAGTTCTGCTTTTAATAATAGTAGAAGTACAAGGAGGTAAGCAGATGTATGAAAGTCCTCCTAACACCTAGACTAGGAACTGGCACAATGACATTTCTATTTTATTCAAATGTCCACAACAAGTCATAAGCCCAAACATAAATTCAGAGGCTGGAAAATATGTTCTTCCTATTTAATAGGAGAAAATGACATCACATGGCAAAGGTTGCAGATACATGAAGGGGTTAAAAATGGCAACCATTATTGTAATCTACCACACCCAGCGTGTGCCCAATGGAAGGAAGTAGAAATATTTGCCAATAACCCTTTACCTACAACAGTGTACTTTTCCCCTATACAAATAATGAATATTAAAATAGATTCACCAATATTCAAGTAAAGCATATTTCTAACAAAATAATAAATGCATTCTTAAAGAATGACTCCTTATAAATTGATGAATCATGTAATTTCCACACTATTAATATAAATATGTAGAAAGGGGAGGGGGTTATCTCATTTAGTATTCTTTTGATTGCAAATGGCAGAAAACCTGACAAGCTTCTGATCTGTGAAAAATGAGTTTCTTTTGCAATCCATAACATCTTCTAAAATGGATAATATAAAGAATATCCCTTGTGGGATTCTTCTTTCAGGGTCTACTGCTCTTTAATAGGCCACTGACTGTGGCCTGGGACTTTAAATGTGCCTAGTAATAACTTCTCTACCTATGACTTGATAGCTTTGTGACTTCTGCCCCCATGGTAACTTGAAATCATGGCCAGGGGTGGTAGGCACCATTGCCTCCTTGACTACATGATGCATTCATCAGCATTCTTTTGGGTGATGAAAGCAAACTTTATGTGATACATTAATGTTTATGGGCAGAAAGCTAGTTGGAAAAGATATTCAGACCTAAGAATGACATGATCTCCAATGTCTTCTTCAGCTTTATCCAAAGAAGGCAGTAGGGGAAAAAACAACAACAGCAACTAATCTTCCAGAGGACAAAACCAAGAGCTGATTACAGAGAATAAAATCTGGGCATTATAAAACAATATTTTATACCACCAAGAGAGAAGGTCCTCAAAACATCTGCCCAGCAGTATTTTAACTTTGCTATGCATCTCTATTGTCTACTCTTTTATAGAATATGGCAAAGTGTTTATGGTAGTTATCTGAACCCTCCTGGATCATTCTGTGTTATCATACTTTCATTCCTAGGTATGTAAATTGAGTGGAGATACAACCAAACCTGATGTATGGATTATCTTGACATTCTAGACTCTGAATCTGAGTCTTGATGGGGTGGAAATTTTGACATCTTCCTTGAATATATGTAGATATGTTTTATATAGAAAGATAGGAAATGAATATATGAAAAAAAAACAGTAGACAGCATATTATATTACTATTTATAGTTATTTACTTTCTTACCATAAAAGAGATTATATATTCCTGGTCATTCCCACATCCATGTAATATACTTCTCCCCCTTGTGATCATGTGACTTGAATAGGTGGCCAATAGAAAAGAGAAAGTGGAAGTAAGGTATGCCATATCCAATCAGTAGATTTAAGAGCTGTTATGTGCTTTATTAATGTCTTTTTCCCTTCTGTCACAAAACCATTTAGTTTGAATCCCAAATTAAAAGATAAGTGAATCAAAGCTACAAAGCTGCAGCCAATGTATAGTCAACATGTCACATGAATGAGCTTCATATATCTGCTAAATGTATGATACTGAAATTTAAGGATTGTTACCATAGCCTAATATCCTTTGCCTCTTTAAAAAATAAAACCATCTCTATAATAAGAACTACTTTTAGGAATTTTTCTCTTTCTATTAAAACCTTCACAAAAAATTTAAAAAAAAAAATTGAAACTACAAGAAACTAACTTCCTGACCTTTTTCTACTGAGTATTCTAATGCTATAGACACAGTAGGCACAGGATTCTGGGCCCTGAGTACTATGGAAAATAGCAAAACAATTATTTTGTTAGTGCACAAAAACAGAATTATTTCTCTGTTATAGAAATAATTTTGCTTCTTTCAGTTCAATCACTCAGTCGTGTCCAACTCTTTGTGACCCCATGAACTGTAGCCTACCAGGCTCCTCCATCCATGTGGTTTTCCAGACAATAGTACTGGTTGGGTTGCCATTTCCTTCTCCAGGGGATCTTCCTGACCCAGGGATCTAACCCAGGTCTCCCACATTGTAGACAGATGCTTTACCATCTGAGCCACCAGGGAAGTCCTAACCCTACTTAATCTAAGTCAGTTTTACATTTTGGCACATGTCATTTACCATTAAAGTAATATTAATGTATTTACTTGGAAAATTGATATAAAAATACATGATAAGCAATATGGAGAACATAGCAATAACTGAGGAAGCCAAATTATGTGATCTTAAAATACATTTGATTTAGATGTAATATTCTTTCATATCTATTACATTTCTTTCATTTTCTCATCTCTTGTAACTATATTTTAATGTCTAAATCTAGTCTATTTTTGCCCTAATAGATTATTCTTGTGATATTAGATATTATATTATTACTTTGCCCATTCCAGTTTTAAGTTTGTGCTACTGTATTAATTTTTTATTGTGCTTATCTAGGAAACTAATTTCTGGCACATGCTGGAAATCTAAACTCTAAAATTTAGGAGGAATATTCCTATTTTAACTTGCTTACAAAGTGCTTTGCTTTAAAATACATGATTTGGGTTTAATTTTTATCTTGAATACTGAAAATGTGTGAGACATTGACAGAAATTTTACTTGGAGACTTAGTCATTATCTCTTTAAAATGGAATTACAATTCAGCTTATACGGTGGTATTATGAGAAGTGAATGATAAAATGTTTCTTAAAGAACTAACTTGATGTCTGATATATTATGAGCCTTCAACTTTTGTAAGGAAAACTGTTTCCATTAAAAACAATAATGACATATTTGTAGCTCAGTTTGTAATAGGAAGTCAACAACATACTTGAAAGGTAGGTCTAACTTTCAAAAATGGCTCAAGTCTCAGGGAAATCTGCTCAGAAGTCAACACAAAGATATAAAACCGGGGAATTGATTCCAGGTAAGCCCAGCAACAAAGCAAGTGGGATGCAATCATCAACAGTCTAACAATGCAGGAACTAGGTTCTTGGGAGATGTAGATGGGAAAGAAGTGGTGTGGGGATTTTAGAAATAGTGGGGTACTAAGCAGAACTCAAAGGTAAGGATGCAAACAAAAGTTTAAAAACAAATTAAGAAGCAAATGAAAAATAGGTGATGAAAGTGGTAAAGAATCTGCCTGTCAATGCAGGAGACTTAAGAGCTGCGAGTTAAATCCCTGTGTTGGGGGTTCCTGGGTTGGGAAGATTGCCTGGTGAAGGACATGGCAACCCACTCAAGTATTTCTTGCCTGGGAAATTCCAAGGATAGAGAAGTCTGGTGGGCTACGGTCCACAGGGTCACAAAGATTCGGACACCACTAAGCATGCACACGCTAGACTAATAAGCAAGTGAAAAATAGGTTTGCACACAGAAATTAGAGTGCAAGGAATGGGTCTGGCACTGGGGATCTTTGCAAAAGTTTATTTATAAGAACCAGGTTAGAAAATGAAGGCCAAGCCTATTATAAGACAAATTAGATGCTAACATCATAAGCTACTGAAATAAAGGTCCTTATCATTTTCTCCACTTAAAAATAGTTCCAGTTTCAAAGATTAAGCAGTTCCTTGGAACATCTCTTTCGCCTTTACTCATTGTCATGTATAATCATTGGTTAATGTGTCTTTGTTGACATGCTCCACAGATAATGGATTTTCCCTCACCTCATTTCAAATAAAAATTGCTCCAAATAATCCAGATAGCTGTTTTTTCTATCAATATTTACACAGATATATATAATGTGTATGTATAAGTGTGTATTTGAATGATGGGAAAATTATGAGGGAGATCGAGAGAAATAATGCAGATTCGGTGTGTGTGTGTGTGTGTGTGTGACAGAGAAATTGAGAGAGATGAGCTTTAGAAACAATATGAAGTAACCCAGTTCACTCATCATCCACCCAGTATACCAAGTCACACTGCAACAATTCTGGCAGTTCATGTGCCACCTCTAAGTTGAGGAAGTCAAAAAGAGCAAGTTTAAGAAACATGCTTTCAATTTCTGAATAGTTCTGATATTAGAAAGAAGCCTTTTGTTTTATAACAGAAATTTCCTTCCTGCAATACTTCAAATCATCTTAGCTATACACTTCCAAACTATCTGGATATTTTTTTAATGTGACAACTCTTCAAATATTTGAAGTCTGCACTCATATACCCATGTACTGTCCTCATTAAATTTTATACATTAAACAGTCCCATTATTTTCTATGTATTTCAATATCATAACATCATAAATCTTTATCCTGGATTCCATTTCTAGAATGGTCCTACTTTGAGTTACTTTTAAAATGTAATAGCCCAAAGTGAGAAATGGTCCAAATATGGCCAAATATTTAAGCTATTATAAAATGATTTCCTTCATTTGGAGCCCTAAATATATGCAAATCCAAGCTAGATTTTTTTGTTTAATTTTTTGGCAGTCATCACACTGTTGACTCATATTGATCTTGTAATCAATACAACACTCTGTCATCCATTAGATTTCCCTTTAAAGCATTGACATACACATCCATTATAGCACTTTTCCTATTTTATGGTAGTTATTTACATCTATCTTCCCTACTAGACTGTGAGTTTCTCAAAGGTAGGAGCTATGTCTTATTCATATGGAATTATTTACATCTATCTTCCCTACTAGACTGTGAGTTTATCAAAGATAGGAGCTATGTCTTATTCATTGTGGACATAGCAATTTGATAATCTAATAAATATTTGTTGAATAAGAAAAGAAATATAAAAATTTGAGGAGCACATTTTATCTTTTTTTTAATTCAACACAATGAATACATTTATCATAATAGCACAAGAACATACACCTAGAGATCTCCCCTCAGGTTAATGTTCATCCTTAAAAACCATCTTTTTAAAAGCCTTTTAATAACTTATGAGTATATCTAACTATTCATGCATATGTACAAAATGTACCCCAAAACATGAAGATTTTTTAAATCATTGTCCCATACCTCAAACATTCTCTTGAACTAGGAATCTGATAGTGTATTGAAAAATAAAAAAAGGAAAGGAGATTAAAAATTGCATGGTTTTTGAGAATGCATTTGATTACTTACAGTTTTCCTATTTCTTTTCTATTTCTTATTTTTACCATGTTCCCCAATTGTCACATAAGCTCCATTTAACGAACAATTCTAGAGTTTCACTATAGAAGAATAACAATTTACTGAATTCACCATGTCCTTCTCTGAAAATTATAGCATCTTATTCTTCTTCTGGATCCTTCACTACTGCTTAAGAAAACAGTATAGCTTGGCAGAATGTAGCTTATGTGGAGGATAAAAGTACAAAATGAACTCATATAATTTAGACTATATTCTTCCTTCCTTTTCTTTCTTTTAAATCAGGAAAGGATTTTGGCCTTTATATTGTAAGAAATCTCTAAATTTCAGTCTAGTTCTATGTCCATCTGCTCTAATATTTAAATCTAAGTATCATCTTTTAAAATGATCCCCAAAATAGGCGGTGTTTCTTTCAGTCACTCAGTGACTGAAACATTCTAAAGAATGTTTCCCTGAGTAGTTCTTGCTTATGTTACAAATACAATTAACTTCCTCAGTAGTTGAATACATAATCACATTTTATTTTAGTCTTCTTGGCATTATTTCAACGTCTTGTGATTTTTTTAAACCATACCTGTATATGCTGAGCCACTGTCTAACAGGCAAGCATTTGATGTTAGCCCTTGCAGCTTTATTCTCAAGGAAAAACTGCATATTCTCACAATATACTATGTTCAGAGGCTCCCTTGCCCCAGTAAAAATGGGGAATGGAAATCTCTGGGACAAAGGAATGAACTGTGATACTTGTCTTTTCAAATATCTCCTACAGAGGTTGACAATGGCAGAGATTAAGGGCAGAGGTTTGCCTGTAATCTTGCAGAAGCACATAGGTTACACGGTGAAGGGATTAATCAGAAGATCTTTATAAAAACTGGAATTAATCTGATCTTTTAAAGGGAAAGTGATCTTGGATAGGACCCAAGTGATGGAGCATAGGGAACATTCAATTTATACTTACAGATATCTTTGGGGATGGGCAGAGGTGGTGTTAATGCGGATATGTAGGTGTTGAGAGTATTGCCTAGATGTAGACATTCCTACAAATATAGAATACCTGTCCTCACTGAGAGGTGAAGCCCATGAGACATTAGTTATATACCAAACTATGAAGAGCTGCCTTTTGGAGATGAGCCTGAAGTGCCAAAAGAGCATAACTGTGACCCCTTCTTGCATAGTTTTTATTCTTTGATAGTTTGCTGTAGGTATTTAAGGAACTTTGATTTTGATTACATGTCTATAGCCATACTGACCTTACTGCATAAACCTTATTTGAGATTTTACTTACTATCATGGCTACTGTGAACAAGAACTAGAATGATCTGCTGCTTGAATTCCTGGACAGTTTTGACCATCATTTCTCTCCCTACTGGTCTGAGCTAGAAATGCCAGATCTATATCTGTTGGCTATTAACTGTCAGTAGAGATGGCACTCTTTATCTTACCAAGATGATGTGTCACAATAAAAAAAAGGACCTTCAGCAATGTTTTGCTAGAAGGTGTATTCCCTAGTAAAACAACTATTTTCCTTTTATAACTCTGATTAGTTACCTAACTCTCTAAATATGCAAAATAGGCATACTAATAATATCTAGTTTATATGTCTGGCATTATAAGAGCATAGAGACTTTTAATACGGGTGCAATAAATGGTAGCTCTCCTTACTCACCTACAATTTCTTGTGTTTCTTTTCAAAATTCATTATCTTCTTCCACAGCTAAGAAAGAAGAAACAAATAATGTACTTAGTTTGGTTGAAATGATCTGTTTTAGAATCAAAAGGATGGAGGAAGACTGAAAATATTTTAAAATTAAATTGCACTTTTCTACTCACATTGATTCTGAAATGTACATGCATATTTACTTAAATATTGCAAACGTGTAAGCACATTGGAAGAGGAAATGGTGCCTCACTCTGGTATTCTGGCCTAGAGAATCCCATGAACAGAGGAACCTGGCAGGCCACAGTTCATGGGGTTGTAAAGAGTTGTACACATGCAAGACACAAACACATTAATAAAAGTATGTTTTCTGTTTTAGAATATACAAGAATCTCACTTTGTATAAAGTATAATACTTTCATATGTTTCTAGATAAGTCATTTCCTTAATAAATGTTTATTGAGTACCTGGTATGTGATGAATGAAATAAACGTGGTCCATACTTTCATGAATTGCGCTTTCTAACAAAGGAGATGTAAAACAGTAAAAAAGTCTCAAATAAAAAGAAACTTGCAAATAAATATAAATTACAGAGAGGGAATAATCAAGATACTAGTAAATTGCAGAAGAAGCAATCTAATTTGGACTTAGGAAGGCCAGGTGATGAAGAGGTGGGAACTGAAAATTTATGGGCTATAGGTTTGCACCCTATGCCTATACTATGTCTTATGGAACATTCTTTTGTGATGAAAATGCTATTTAATTTTTATTATGAAAATATATTTTTGAAGTCTGTGTAAATGTGTGTTTCTCATATATGCAAATGTGAGAAATGAAAAAGACAGCTTTTGTACTTCCTGAAACTTAGAAACTTTGGAGATTTAATATTGCGAGAGTTGTTTTTTTCCTATGCCTTGGTAAATGAAAGCATTATTTATCAACAGTGCAAGAATTAATTAGCAAATGTTTGTAATGTTTTGAATAGCTGATTAGTGCTAACACCACTATTTATAATGTAGTCTTGCTAAAATTAACTTGAAATTGTACTCTTTGTTCCCAGGCTGGTTGCTAAAGGATCTAAAACTTTCTCAGTCTCTGTGAACACACTGTACTTAGCTGACAGGTCACCTGTCATTTATAATTAATGTCAGAAAAGCAATAAAACAAAATGACGAGTCTTGCTCCTGATATAACTTATCTTCTGTCAGGTCTCTCCTTAAATCTCTTATTGCTTTTTATCTTCACTGACATTTACTTTCTACATTTTGCTTCATATTGTGTTGGTTAAAAAAAAAAAAATCTTTAGCCATTTGATTCTATTTATTTGTGTTGTGCTTTGGTATCATGCAACAACATTTTCTTAATTAAGAAATAATTAAATTCAGATGTCATTTACAAATATCCACTTCTTATTTCTTCTTGTACTTCACTGAAGAAGACAATCTGTTGAAACAGCTGCATGAACCATAAAATAGTCTTTGTACTTAGAGGCTAAACTATTTTAACAGCAATGAAAGTTGCACTACAATTGCCAGTACCCAGAAGGACATTTTGTTTCATGGTCTTATCTATTTTATATCTCTCTGAGTAGCAGGAGATCTCAACACCCCTGTGCCAGACCTCATTTCCATTTTGCCAGCCTTTCTCAAAAGCTTTAGAAAATCAGCAATGGAAGCTAAATTCAAAATAACAAGATGAGAATTTAAAATAAAGGGTAGGGGAAATATGCCTGAGAAATAAAAATATCTGATGCGAAGATAGCACATATCTGAAAAAAGCAGTGGATAAAAAAGACACTTAAGAGATATTAGAAAATATGCCAATCTCTTGATGCACTTTAGGTAATTTTCATCTGTCAGTGGATATATCACTTTCCCCAGATGGAATACCATTCGCAAAACTAAAAAGAAAAGAGAAAAACAAGATATCACCATCAGCAGAAATCAAATCCCAATCTCTAATGTAAGTAAAGGTGAATAGAGAAGAAAATGTAAACATCTAGAAAGAATATTAGTCATAAATATTAGCTTATTAAAATGAGATTTTACCAAAACCATACCTCACACCTGTTGGAAGACTATCATCAAAAGACAAGTAATTTCAAGTGTTGGCAAGAATGTAGGAAAAAGGGATACACTGTGCACGGTTGATGGGAATGTAAATTAGTGCAACCACTATAAACAGTGTGAAAAAAAAATGCTGATTTTGAGGTGTCTCAAAAAAGTTAAAAATAGAACAATCATATGATTCATTGATTCCTCAGGGTGTATAACCAAACAAAACAAAATCAATATCTTGAAGATGTATCTAGCTTCATATCTGTTGTAGCATTATTTATAATAGCCAAGGCATGGAAAGAATCTAAATATCTGTCAATGGATGAGTGAATAAAGATGTGAGACTTATGTATTCAATAGAATATTATTAAGCCACAGGAAAAAGGAAATCCTGCCATTTGTGACAACCTGGCTGATCTTGAGGGCTTTATGCTAAGTTAAAGAAACCATATAGAGAAAGACAAATACTGAGTGGTATCACTTATACATGGAATCTGAAAAAAGTAAAATTGATAACAGAGATTAGAAAAGTGGTTGCCAAGGGCTGGTGGTGGGGGAATTAGGAAGAGGTTGGTAACAGGATACAAACTTTCAACTATAGAATAAATGAAGACTTATGTATAACATGATGACTATAGTTGATAACCGGGCTTCCCTGGCGGCTCAGACGGTAAAGAATCCACCTGCACTGCAGGATGCCTGGGTTTGATCCCTGGGTTGGGAAGATCCCCTGGAGGAGGGCATGGGAACCCACCCCAGTATTCTTGCTTGGAGAATCCACTGGACCGTGTAACCTGGAAGGCTATAGTTCATGGGGTCACAAAGAGTCAGACATGACAGAGCAACTAAGCACAGCACATGGTTGATAACACTGTATTATATAATTGAGATTTGCTAAGGGTATAGAACTTAAATGTTCTCACACACACACACACAAAGATTAATGTGTGAGAAATATGAGCTGATGGATGCATTAATTAGCTATTTGGGAAATTCTTTCACTATATATATATGTATGTATATATATACACACACAAAATTATCACAATGTACACTTTAAATATCTTACAAATTTATTAATTATACTTCAATAATTATTTTTCACTGAAAACTTGAGATTTTAATTCTTTGCAATAAGACCTAGTAGGTTGGAGTTTATTGTTTAACTTCAGTGAAAATTTATGTAAGCTGTTTGAAATATATAGACTTGGATTAAATATGTACTCAGTACTCAGAAAGAAGAGAGTTGAGGTAAACTATATAAATGAATTATACTTTTATGTGAGACTAAACAGGCCAAGAATATACTGACTTTCTCTAAACACAGGTTTTTAGTAGGAAGAGTAGGGATTAATGTAAAAAAAAATTCTTTTTTCTTCAATGAATCACAGTCACATTGGTGAGATGGCTAAGTTCAGTGGCTTCTAAAATTCTATGTACAGGTCAGTATTTAATATTTTTACATATTAAATTTATACATAAAATTAAACTTTCCAGCCAGGAAAATAATGTCACAGTAGTATTCAGAGAAGAAAATCATGACTATTCACACGATTTGAAGGTTTATATTTTGATTATTTCATTCTTTATGCACTTTCAATGAGCTGCTGAAGATAATATTCAATGTACTGAGCATTACAACTTCAGATCATATACATATCCCCAACTAACTAATCTCTTAAATGAATTTAATTGCTTGCTTCCTTTCAAACATATAAATTTTGTATCCCTAATTGGTCTGCAAGTGTTTTAATATCAATGTCCTTAAAATATCTTCCTTTTGTATTACATCTACTAAATATTTTGGAAATAGTATGTGTATAGCAAATAGTAATACTGTTACTTGAGTAAAATTAGATACTAAATTTTTGAATATTTTCACAAATTCTGAGTACAAATTTTGTTACTATCACATTAAGTTATTATGGGAGTGAAAAATCACCTAAAGCTCACATCAGCATTAATTCAGTACAAAGATATGAAGGTTTTATTTGAAAGATACACTACAATCATTTGAGGTTATTTAGACATGAAGGCAATTTCTGTTTTTTGGAAAGAAAATATTAATTATTCAAATTAAGAGAGTATAAGAAAATATGTTTAGGATTAAGTTAAATATTAAATTAAAAATTGTATCCTGTTTTAATTTTTTTTTAGTTATTAACATCATATGGAAGCTCCTATTTTATTTTTAACAGTCAATTAAGATATGTCTATTGTAGCAATATTTCAGCAGAGTGCCAAAGTTGGTCAGTGACCATCAATCTGAATTCTGCTGTATAGCCAATTGAATGTGTTCAGGGGTTACTCAGTACTAAGTGCCATCAACCCTTTGAGCTATATCTCTCAAGGCATAATTTCTCAAGGCATAATTCTTCTGCCAGAGCTCCAGATGGAAGTCCATTTAATCATAATGTATCTTATAATTATCACAACTGACACTTTGACATTCCATTTTGGCCTGGAAGATTGACCCAGCTGTACAGTATATTATCTTTTCAGCATATCCTCTCTAATTTTTGTGGCATGGAAAAATAGCATCTCTAAATTCTCTAACTCACTGTGTGCTTGACAAATAATATTCTAACATCTGCAGTCTTGCTGTAAAAAGCAGGTACATGGGTGACAGCAGTTTCAATCAAATCATCTACCAATTACTCTCAACTAGATGCTAGATTCTAGAACAATTTCAGCGCTAATAAATGGGCACAGATTGACAAATGTGGAGGTTGAAGCTCTGCCTCATTCCCGGAACAACAAAAGCCAAGCTTGACGATCATCTCGGTAAAGTGCAGAATTCGTTCATTACAGAATATGCTTCAGTTTTGAGCAAGATTTTGTGAGTGATTATATTTTATTATACAGCTATTTGACTACATTGGACTACAGAGTAAATTAATCACAGTTTCATTAAGTAGAATTGACAACTAATCTAATATCTCCACTGCATGTCTATAAGGTCCTCATTGGAACTTTCCCCCAAAAGAGAAATCTCCTTCAGTTAAAATCTGAAGTCTTTGAGATTTTACCATACCTGCAAACTAACAACTTATCCCACCGTGGTGTCAGAGATGATGGCAGAGGACATGAGATTTCCGGGTCAGAGACAAATGACTTCAGTACCTATAGCACAACAAATGTCACATGTTTTATGTTCACATGGTCTCCCTTACCTGATAGTCCCATGGTGGGGAGTGGTGCAGATAAAAATCAGAAGACTGCTATAAAAAACATTCTTAAAAAGATATTCTAGGGAAAAAGTTATCACAAGATATATAGAAATACACTGAATAAGCATCACCTCCCCATACCTTTCTATATGAAAAAAATAATTCACTATACATGAGATTTCAAAAAATTATATTGTTGTTCCATCCCTAAGTCCTGTCTTTCTGCAGCTTCATGAACTGCAGCATGCCAGGCTTCCCTGTCCTTCACTATTTCCCAGAGTTTGCACAAACTCAACCTCTGTCACCCCCTTCTCCTGCTGCCTTCAATCTTTCCAAGCATCAGGGTACTTTTCCAATAAGTCAGCCCTTTGCATCAAGTGGCCAAAGTATTGGACCTTCAGCTTCAGCATCAGTCTTTCCAATGAATATTCAGGGTTGATTTCCTTTAGGATTGACTGATTTGATCTTCTTGAAGCCCAAGGGACTCTCAAGAGTCTTCTCCAACACCACAATTTTAAACTATCAATTCTTTGGCACTCATCCTTCTTAATGGTCCAACACTCACAGCCATACACGGCAACTGGGAAAAAACATAGCTTTGACTATACGGACTATTGCTGTCAAAGTGATGTCTTTGCTTTTTAATATGCTGCCTAGGTTTGTCATAACTTTTTTTCCCAAGGAACAAGAGTCTTTTAATTTCATGTCTGCAGTCACCATCTGTAGTAGTTTAGGAGACCAAGAAAATAAAACCTGTCACTGTTTCCACTTTTTCTCCATCTATTTGCCATGATGTGATGGGACTGGATGCCATGATCTTAGTTTTATGAATGTTGAGTTTTAAGCCAACTTTTTTCATTCTCCTCTTTCACCCTTATCAAGAGGCTCTTTAGTTCTTCTTCTCTTTCTGTCATTAGGGTGGTATCATCTGCATATCTGTGGTGGTTGATACTTCTCCTAGCAATCTTGATTCCAGCTTGTGCTTCATCCAGCCTGGATTTCTCATGATGTACTCTGCACTAAGTTAAATAAGCAAGGTGACAAACAGCCTTGACACACTCCTTTCCCAATTTGGAAGAGTTTGCTATTCCATATCCAGTTCTAACTATTGCTTCTTGACTTGAATACAGGTTTCTCAGAAGATAAGTAAGGTTGTCTGATATTCCTGTCAATGTAAGAGTTTTCCACAGTTTGGGGTGACCCACACAGTCAGAGTTTAGCAGAGTCAATGAAGCAGAACTAGATATTTTTATGGAATTGCCTTGCTTTTTCTCTGATTCAATGGATGTTGGCAATTTGATCTCTGGTTCCTCTGCCTTTTCTAAATCCAGCTTGCACATCTGGAAGTTCTCGGTTCACATACTGCTAAAGCCTAGCTTGAAATTTTTGGAGTATTACCTTGCTATCATGTGGAATGAGCACAGTTGTGAGGTACTCTGAACATTCTTTGGCATTGTCCTTCTTTGGGATTAGGATGAAAACAGACCTTTTCTAGTCCTGTGACCACTGCTGAGTTTTCCAAATTTGCTAGCATATTGAGTGCAGCACTTTATCAGCATCATCTATTGGGATTTTAAATCACTCAGCTGGAATTCTATTGCCTCCGATAGCTTTGTTTGCAGTGATACTTCCTAAGGCCCACTTGACCTCACACTATAGGATATCTGGCTCTAGATGAGTGACAATGGCATTGTGGTTATCCAGTCATTCAGATCTTTTTTGTATAGACCTTTTGTGTATTCTTACCACCTCTTCGGGACAAAACACGGTTCACTGGAGAAGGGAATGGCAAACCACTTATAAATGCTCAAAACCATAAAATAACATTCTGAGAAAAATAAATTTTTTAATACTTTGCAATAGGAAAAGTAGAAAAATATGGAGATAAAGCCATAAGAAGAAGAAAATTATCTCCATAAAATAAGAAGAGAGTATTTCATTTCATTTACAATGTTAATATATGGAAGTATATTTGGAAGCATAAGAATGTAGTCTGCTAGATAAAAATGAATTGGAAGAAGGAAAGAGAAGAAATGTCTTTTAATGTTTATGATTGTGTCATTTAATTCCAACTTTGGGTGGAAGAAAGGGTCATTGAAAATGTCTTTATACATTCAGAGGTAAAGATGACAGCAATTTCAGATTATTGGTGTCTTTTTGTACTAATCGTAGGAACTCATAATAAATTTGGCAACATTTCAAGCTCATTCCAGTCCAATGTTTTATGAAACAAAGCAAAATAATTCACCCTTTCACTTCTGAAATACTCTGCACAGAAACATCTTTGTTTTCTAAATTCTCAAAATCTATATGGACTGGCTCTCTTCTCAGATGACTTCATATCTTTATATGTAAAGAAGTCCTTAAAGAAACATTAGGTATATTTAGTCAGATCAGTTTCCTTATCTCCATACTCATATGAAGTTTTTTTCTTTTTTCTCCCATATATTGTCCTCTATCTCTGAGATGCCCTTGCTTCTTCTCTGTTGGAAAAGATCCTGATGATGAGAGAGAACTGAAGGCAAAAGGAAAAAGGGGAGGCATAGGATAAGTTGCTTAAATAGCATCACTGACTCGGTGGACATGAATCTGAGAAAACTCTAGGAGTTGGTGAAGGACATAGGAGCCTGGCATGCTACAGTCCATGAGGCAGCAAAGAGTGAGATACAAATTAGCAACTGAATGACAACAAACCATCCCACAGAGTCCATTTCCTTCATGAAGCCATTACTTAGAGCTCCTACTCTTCACCCAGCAGGCTTTTACTTAGAGGTCTTACCCTTCACTGAGTAGTAGTGTACTAATATATAGTTGTTGTTCAATCGCTAAATCCTATAAAACTCTTGTGACTCCATGGACTGTAGACTGCCAGTCTCCTCTGTCCATGGAATTTTCCAGGTGAGAATACTGGAGGAAGTTGTCATTTCCTACTCCAGGGGATCTCCCCGACCCTTGGAATCAAACCCCCTGTCTCTTGAGTATCCAGCACTGGCAGGTACTATACCATCTGTGAAGACCACCTAATATATAGTAATATATAATATTAACAGAGAGTTACTGTTTAACAAAAATGAAATTACTTTAATACACAATTTTATTGTTTTTAATTTTCTTATCCTGTCTATCCAAAGATTATCAGTTATTGAGTAGAGGATACTATGTTGGTTCTATGAAAATCTGAGCATAATAGAGTTAGTTGTAGAATAGTATTTAATTTGAGTAATTCTATTATTTTATGTGATATTGTATTCAATAGATGTTAACTTTCATAAACCTTTTACTTATTTTCCAAATTTTTAAATTTTTACTTAAATATAATTTTAAAAGATTATTAAAAATTGAGAATGCTGACATCTTTGATAAAATAAAAATAACTCCTCAACAAGAATACTTAATTAAGAGAATGATCCCTGCCTTTTTCAGCTATTTTCTTAAAAGAGTCTAATAAATGATACAGAGGTTCTTTGTAATATTTCTGCCTTATACCATGTATGATAAATTTTATGTCACCTAAAGACTAAATTCCAAGTGATACACAAAAATTAATTCAGGAGCATCTGCCTCCTTACAGATAAGAAGCTTCTTTTATATCTCTGCATTATGAAAGTGTTGACTGGTAAAATGATATTATTTCTTAATATCAATTTAAATAGAAATGTTCTTTTAAAATTTTTACTTCCTTTCTAGTTTATTCCAACTTATTGTGTTGGACTATTTCAGTGCTATTCTTTCAATTAATTTGAATTGAAGTTGAAAAATAATTTTGGAAGATTTGACCATTTTCTAGAAGTTATTGAAAACTTTAATGGGTAGAACTTATGGCAAATCAACATTATTACAGTTTCTTTAATTATATAAAGTATAAGTAAAAAAGAAAATAGTTTTGCTATGACAGAAGTGAAGAATTTTATAAATCACTTTTGGAAACATACAATATTATCACTTCTGTTTTTACATACTTTTCTAAATTTGTCAGTGTATACTTGGGAATTGATTAGATATCAAAAGAAGTGTTTTTTTAATAAATTTTCTCAAAAGTGAATCCTTTGATACCTATTAAATATTGCCTTTTCAGCTAAGCAAAATCACAAAGAAGTCTATACTTAAAATTCACTTTAATTTCTAATTTAGTTTTATCTTCATGCAATGTATACAATAAAATAACTTTATAATGAATGTGAAACAAGAAGCAAAAGAGTAAATCAAAAATATATAAAAATAGTTGAAAATACCTTCAAAACAGTCTCTCAGGGAGCACTCCTAAATTATATTTCAGGCTATCATTGTAAAGTGTATTTTTATTTTATTTTTAATAAACAAATATGATGAAAACAGTAGCATGTGTTTTTTAGATTAAACTTATACTAACATGCTGAAATGCCAAAGAATGACATGTCCTTTATTCAAGAAGTTTTCTGGCACATGAGTGTTTTATTGAACTCGGTGAAAGGCAGATGAGTAAAATATGGCCTATTTAAACCTCTGAATCAATCTGCTCAGTCAAACAGTGGTTTCTGTATATTTGGCATGCTGTTCATTATATGCCAGATTTATGTTTCTGTCATGCAACCAAATTCAATCAGACAACAGTAAGCATTCTTTAGAAAAGTGAACTTGACTTTAAACTGGGGATTCAGACACAATGGGAAGCTCATTCGACTTCCATGTGGATTAAGTTTGACCCTTTCAAATGATCGCCAGTAATTATTCCTCCTACATGGACTGTTGCTGTGTGCTTCTCATCTGAGTGGGCTGCTGAGGTACTGGTGTTCTGTCCAGAGTGCTGTCTACACTGACAGGGAGCAGTTCATAAGGCAACAGCTTGATGTTTGGACCTTGAATAGCTAAGAAGGAAAAGTAAACGTGCCAGTGGACTGTTTGACAGAAACTGAAGTAGTCATAGAGCCCTGTTGACAGACTCATCTTTTCCCTGTCCCACCTGTTTTCAAGGTAGTACTGGGAAGTATTCCAAAATATCGCTCAAGAAAGGAAGTGTTAAAACTATCTCACCAAGCAGGGCTCTTCAGTTTGAAACGTTGCCACCAGCCCCATCAAAATTGGCTTTTAATACAAATGGTTATGACAAGCAAAACAAGGAAGTAAAGAGAGATACCATTGGGGTCTGAGTACACCAGTTAACTGTTGTAGTTTCCAAAAATATACTCATAAGCAAGTATCTATTCAACTACTAACACTGACTGAGTACTTTCTAGGTCTAGGAACTGCAGATGCAGAAATTAATAAACAAATAGATCATGAAACAGAATCCAGAGTTGGGATTAATCATATATAAACCATTATATATTGTGAAAGCATGTACTACACTTTCACACTTTAGGATAATTATCTCCAAGTGGTCTATAAAGCTGAGTTTATTAACTAATTGATATTATCCTTCTCTGGTCCAATGAAAAATCACATCCGTTGACTTCATAACATATTATCCCAAGGAACCAGGCAGGCGTTGAGCATTTGGCAACTTGAGCTAATACTTTCTACTTAGGATTCAATGTTCTAATTTACAACTGCAATTATATGTTCTCCTGTTGGCTATATATATATACACATATATACACACACAGAAAGAAACAAAGTTGTTTATACATATTTGCGAGAGGGAAAAGGAAGTTATTGAAATACATGAAAATATTTGATTTAGATTTTATTACATAGATGGGCTTCCTGGTGGCTCAGACAATAAAGAATCCACCTGCAAGGGAGAGACCTGGGTCTGAACGCTGGGTTGGGAAGATCCCCTGGAGGAGGGCATGGCAACCCACTCCAGTATTCTTGCCTGGAAGAATCTCATAGATAGAGGAACCTGGTGGGCTACAGTCCATGGAGTTGCAAAGAGTTGGACATGACTGAGCAACTAAGCATATATAGGTATGTGTTTGTAACTCCTGTATACCATTGACATTTACTATACAATTCATATATTTCTTGTCAAACAGTCTAAAATAAAATTTCTCAAGATGGTATAAGAATAACCCATGTGATTGCTAAAAGCATTGAAATGCAGATCACATCTGTACTAATTAAATTTACATTTCCAGGTGTAGGTATTAGAGACCTTCTTCCAAACAATGCCTTAAGTAATGCTTAGGCAATCTGAAGTATGAAATTAAACAGAGATTTAGTATAGTAACAGGGAGTCATATGAGGTTACTTAACTAAGTTTTAAATTTCTACTTCCTAATTTGAACCAAGGACATTTCATTAGCTGCCACAGAATTTCTCTCCCATATAAGAACTTATGTAACAGATTTCTTTATAAGGTAAAGCTATATTGATTGGCTGTTTGAGAATAGATAGAGAAGGATTAGACATGGTAAGAAAAGCAGATGATTAAAATTCAGATTACATAGTGCCTGTGGTAGAAAGATGCCATTTCTGCAGTTTAAAACTGGTGCCGATGGACTGCTCACTGAAGTGCCTGAAAGGGCTTTCTGACTACTTGTGCAGAGCTGCAAGAAATATGTTTCCTTTGCCAAGTAATTTCAGAGATTCTCTGTAAAGCACACATATGCCTATCATTGAGCTATTGGATTTCCTGCATTAGGATATGAAATGGGTGCAGCTATTAACATATTCTGACTGCTTGAATCTAACTGTTAAAGTGTGGATATGCAAATGAACAGCAGGCAGTGGGTTATTTCAGGTGAAGAGTTTTCTTTTTTATATGCAAAGTTCTCTAATTACCAGTTTTATATTCAAGTTGAAATGCATTTCTAAGTATATTTTACTCTAATGGCATCTAGATTAATTTTTCACTCAAGAAAAATCAGCTGAATGAATATTGCATAATTTTGAGAGCATTCTGGAGACTGAAGCCAAGAGAGAAATCAATGCCCCTTGCTCCCAGACCATCCCTCTGAAGCATACAATCATGAGAATCCAAATATTGGGAAGTCCAAATCGAGTCAAGAGCAGAGAACAACACCTTTTTTTGAAAAATGAGCCTCCTGGGTGCCTAGGGAAGCCCTTCTGCTTGAACAAGCCTGGACGTGTAAGGGAATTCACACCTATAAGCAATCCCTGAGTAGAAAAGAATAGAAACTTAGATCCATTTTCTGTTCTTTGTGTAGACAGTTCTAAAGTTCATGCCACGTCTTTTTGGAAGGTGTAAATGGGGACGAACCCATTTATCCCAGCAGTGATCAACTCTTTCACACACCTTTTGTTGTCCCTATTTGTATCCTTCATTCTTCAAGGTCCCCAACTCTTTTCTCATGATATTACTGAGGCAGGAGGTAGATAGCCCCACACCCCAGCCTAAGGCGAATGGAGATTCATTCCTTGTGGATGGAAACTTAATAACAAGAAGAGCAGAACAATTGAGAAAGGGGGCTTGACCCTGCCCAGAGCATATATTTCTCATTCTCAAAGTCAGGAGAGCTCCCAGACTACACACACACAGAAAGGATCCTTTGAGGTCAAAAGGGGAGTGATGCCAAGGCAAGTTCTACCCATATGCCTTTTTGGTAGAATCCATCTTGGCTAAGAGATGAGTGCACATGTGTGGGAGAATCTTGAGATATATCAGAGATGGATTCTGAATCAAGCAAATCAAAATGATTGGTCAGAGGAAAACCAGAAGAAATAATTGATAAAAGTAATTCAAACTGCCATGAGGGCATGACTCAGTAACTCTCTATCTGAGTCTGCCCATTCCTCCTAAGAGATACTTTACTTGTTTCCCTATCTTCTGTCTCTGTGGGAATTCTTTTTACGCAGAGCCAGAGGGCCAGGACCTTGTTACTGACCATTGGTCTAGCAGCTAGTATTTGGTGCTCACACCACCCTGACCCAACCTCAATCTCTGACTGGTGTTCTGAAGCCCTGTTTCAAGTTGCCGCAGGCCAAGGCCACAAGAGATCATTATTTACCAAAATAAACACATATCACTCATGTTCTTCTTATTTTCAACCCACAAAAATACTTGCATTTTATTATCCTTTTCAAATTCACACTTGGCACCTATATCTTAAAAATCTTTTCTTATATATGTACTTTTCTCTATATTATCTGTCAACTTATTTTTTTTATCACAATTTAAAAGCTGAGAGTTATATTTTATTCCATGGGAATTTTTAAAGACTTCAAGCCCAGTAGACAGCATCACAAGTGACCCTGAGAGAAGTACCACAAGGGGGTGAGAGGAGGAACCAAGTTATATAGAAGTTTTGCAGCAAAGGGCAGGTAGTCTTAACACCAAAATGTTATTGTTAATCAAAGAAAATGAGATATCCCAAGTTAAGGAATTTAGTGCTTTTCTGTATATGGGAGTATGCAAGAGTCTGAGCTCACAGAACTCATTCATTTCATATTTACCTCAGCTTTTGGAGCCAGTATCCTGTGTTTGGAACATTCTGAGCTTTCTTGTGGCTCACCATAAGGAATGGCTGCTGTCTGATGTCCGGTATTTTTCTCCATTGAAAGCGCCCTTAGGGCACACTAGTTTACATTAGAACGTTGCAAATACTGATGACTGTGTCATTCTTGTTTACTGATAGGGCAGAAAACATTTCAGAGCTCATATTCCAAAAGTGATAGTAGTTGTTTAAGTACAGGCACAGATTATGTGTGTATGATAATACATCACAAATTGATGAAGGTTACATTTGCAGTACTATGATGATGCTCTACTAAGAATGCACAAATCAATGTTAAAGCAAGAAATTAGCATATTATTATGATGCATAGCATATGCCAATAGGTGGCTCAGTGATAAAGAATCCATCTGCAATGCAGGGGATGTTTCATCCCTGGGTTAGGAAGATCCCCTGGGGTAGGAAATGTCACACCCTCCAGTATTCTTGCTTGGAGAATTACATGGACAGAGCTTGGCAGGCTACAGTCCACGGTGCTGCAAAGAGTTGGACACAACTGAGAGATGGAGTACACATACATAGCAAATACTATCACTTGAGTGAAGTTACATCCTAAATTTCTGGACATTTTCATTTGGCTGGGTCTGAAAATTAAACTGATAAAGACGGATTAACAGAAGAAAAGCATACAAACCTTCTTAAAGTTTTACATGTACAAGGAAGCCTTCATAAGAGAATGATGACCCAAAGAAGAGAGCAGCTCAGGAAGCTGAGAAATTATAGATTTGTGAAGAATTGACAAGACCTGGCAGTTCGGTCTCTGGGTAGTCTGAGTAGGTCTACTTGGTCCTTACTTCACCTAACTGGGAAGATAAGAGTGAGTTTAGCATGGATTGCTTCCTTTCAGATTCCCTTGACACCGTCTCCTAACAAGAGTCTAGGCAAAAAAAAAAACAAAAAACAAAAAAAAAAACCTACCTTTAAACACAAAAGTGAAAGTGAAAGTGAAGTCGCTCGGTTGTGTCTGACTCCTTGCGACCCCGTGGACTGTAGCCCACCAGGCTCCTCTGTCCATGGGATTCTCCAGGCAAGAATACTGGAGTGGGTTGCCATTTCTTTCTCCAGGGGATCTTCCTGATGCAGGGATCGAACCCAGGTCTTCCCGCATTGCAGGCAGACGCTTTAACCTCGGAGCCTGCCTTCAGCTCAAAATAATTTCTATGTCAAAGAGGCATATTTCTGGATGACATATTCTGGTTTCCTTCAGTAGGGAGGCAAGAACATGAATAAGAAGTGAATCAGTTAGAGTTATATCATGGATACTGAGATGATGGATGACCATGGATAAAGTTAGTGATAGCAAAAATATAAAGCATGCATAGATTCAAGATAGGGACTTCCCTTGTAGCTCAGCTGGTAAAGAATCCGCCTGCAATGCAGGAGACTCCAGTTTGATTCCTGGGTCTGGAGGATCCCCTGGAGAAGGGACAAGCTACCCACTCAGTATTCTGAGTCCACAGGGTCTCAGAGTCAGACACTACTGGGCAGCTAAGCACAGCACATATGTTCAAGATATACTGGCCAGTAGTCAATAGAACCTGCTGATACTGTGGCTAAGAGGAGAGATACTTAAGCTTCAAAAGAGACCTGAGAGAAGGAAGACTAGAGAAATATTCTAGGTAGTTGGATAAAGTCAAAGATTCTAATTTAACCTTAGCAAATTTGACATGCCTATGAAACATCTAAGTGGATATAACAAGCAAGTGGTATGGCCAAAAGTCTGGAGCTTAGAAGAGTGAACAGGCTGAAATTAAAAATTTGAAAGTCAATGATGCATAGAAAATACTTAAAGTTGTGAGAATGGATATAATATCAAAGCAGAATCAAAAAAAGAAGGCATCTCTGGAAGGAAAATATGTATAAAGAAAAATGCTGTTCAGAACAACCAGCAATTTAAAACTTTTGAATTATTTATTTCTAGAATTTTTCATTTAATACAATCAGAACTTGGTTGACCATTGGCAACTGAAACTGTGGAAAACAAAACTGCAGATAAGGGATCACTTTTGTATCTTAAAGTACAAATATAATATGCAAGGCTTAGTTTCATGTCAAACAATTGGTTATGTAAATTATGTGTCACCATATATCCACATATATGAGATGAAGATACAATTAGAAAAATCTGTCTAGCAGTATTCTTCTCCAATATGTTAAATGTTTTTCTAATGCAGTAAAATTAGTAACACAAAAAGCTAGACTATGGAAAAGTTAAAGACTACATTTAACAAAAATAAGGATACTTATGACTAAACTTTTGTTCAAGTACTGAGTTTACTGTGCATTTAAAGAACATAAAAAATAACAGTGTATCCAAATAACATCACATAAATATAAAATCAATTTGAACATGTATGATCCTAGGTCTGATTAAGCATATTTACTTTCAGTTCAACTGTTCTTGTTGTTATTTTAAGGGAAAATAAAGATTTTAACACAGAAGGTAACAAATGCAAGTAAAACAATAAATGAATGCTATGTATGTTAAGTGAAGATTCAACAAAATCATTGTCCTGAAACTTACATGAAAAAGTACTTTCATTTAAGGTTTCATTTAAGTATTCATAATGTTCCCATTACCTAATTTTTTATGGTAGTAACAAAACATTAAAGTAATGTGTCCATTTAAATGTTAAGATATTATTCCAAATTTCTTGGACTTGAATTGTGTTTTTCCGTAGAGTTTATAGAAGTTAAATATTTCCTGTCAGTCTACAAAATAATCCAGAAATTCTAGCCCTTCTCTGTACTCTTGTAAGTAAATAACAATTACCTGAATTTCAATTTTATGTATAACTAAAGACTAATTCCTGGTAGCCTATAGCGTGAGTTAGGGTATTCTAAAAGTTATTATTTATACATTAAGTTACTATTTTGGTATGGTTTCCTCAGACCTCTAAACCAGCATTTTGCCAAGAAATCTGTCCACCATTTGGCAAAGTATTTTCCATATATGTGTATCACAATAAGGCAGATGATTCAGAGAAGAGTTAGGATAAAAGTGCATTGTTTTAAATGGACTGTGGTATTCTCATTTTGCAATGTTTATATTAAACATATTTTAGGGATAAAAGATTTTTTTGTTTTCTATCTCCTTGTTATTTTTTATATGCTCCATTTGAACACTCTGATAATTATGTTGATAACCATTCAACATGTCAGGTCTTCTCTATTCTCTTTTTCACTACTTTTCAAGCAAAATGTATTATTTTTGGATTTCTTTTGCCCTTCTTAAGCAGACCGTGGTCAAAAGCTTCTCTTGAGTAAAAAAAGAATTTGCAAGAACACTGAGATTTCCCTGACCAACTATGACTTCTTATATTTCATTTAGTAAGATTTGGCATCTAGCGAGTCAGTGGTAGAATAGGAGATAACACAGTTTGCTGTTGGTTGCTGCTATTACCAAACCCAAAGTAAATGCATTTCTTCATAGTCAAAGCTTTTAGAATATAAACTATAGAAGAGCCTACACTTACTCCTTGCAGCCTTTTGAAGTGTGACTCAGGTTATTTTACTCTATAATTGCCCTACTGAAAACCTTTCAATGGCTTTTCTTTTTTTTAACATGATGGATTTATTACACATGGATGTAGCAGATGTCTTCTGCCTCTTTCTTTTTCTGGCCATGCCACGCAGCATGCAGGATTCTAGTTCCCTGACTAGGGATCAAATCCACACCCACTACATTGGAAGTGTGGAGTCTTGATCCCTGGACCACCAGGGCAGTCCCAAATGACTCCCAGCCCCATAATTAATATTGCCATTGGCTTGCAACATTCCCCCTGACATGGAAATAAATCTCCTGGACTTAACCTCATACCTACAATTCTCCTGCCTTTTTTCTCTCTTCTCCAGTAATTTTTCACAGATAGGCAAAGCATTTTTCCAACTCAACACTGCTGACCTTGCTATGCCCTTTTCCACAAGTGCTCTTCTCCATATATTTAACTCCTATATCTTCAACTTCGGAGATTACTGCTCTCATTGCTTCAATGTCCCTCTTCTAAAAGAACTCTCCTGACCATCATCAAAAAAAGCACCTCCCCATCATATTTCACCCCATATTTTTCTCTTGCTTTTCCTCCATAGCACAGTTTACTACATGACATTCAATTCTGAGTTATATTTTTAGTGTCTTTTTCACTATATTGCCACTCCTGTGAGCAGGCACTCCTGTATTCTTAGCACATAGCTCAGTGCCCCACAAAAATCCACTAATGAAACCTGTGCCTAACGGAGGAAGAAATTGCTTAATATTTAGAGTTTGGCACACTCTTATGAATAGTCTTAAGAAATATTTGTAAAATATTGAATGTACTCAATGAGTCAACCACTATCAATGTCTAGGAAGCAGCCACTCACCCCTTCATTTTCCTCCATATTTTGTTTAAAAGGCTAGAAACATCTTAGATTTAAGATCACCTTATCCAAATTCACTTGTACCGGTCCCAGCTCTGTTTGTGAATATAAATGTGAATTAGTGAATGTAAGTGTACTTAATGAGCAACATCCATGAGAAAAATTATTGTTTCAAAATTGTTTCATTTCTGGTTCATCTTATTCTGCACTGTCTCTTCTGAAGGTCAGGCTAGTCTCTCTCTCTCTTTTTTTTTTGATACTCTCAATTCGTGATATTGATACTTCTAAGAGTGTGGCTCCATTTTAATATCAGCTCATGTGAATATCAAATGAGTGTTCATAAGCTTCTCCCACAGCAGAGTTTTGACATTAAGAAAATTAAAATATGCCTTAATCATAGAATGTTTTAAATGTTGTCTGACATTTTAAAGGATTTTCTCATGAATTTCAGAATAGATTATACTCCTGCTTGGCTTCTTGGGTATAAAAAATAATCTTCTAAGTGATTTAAACTTTATTTCTAATTTATAATAGAAAAAGTATAAGAGAAAGAGAGACAGAGAGGTAGTGACAAAGATAGAGAATCCGTACGAAGAGGAGCTTTCTTTGTCTATGTATTTGCCTTTTTGCCTCACAGGGAGGAAGGACTTTTTTCTATTATAAAATCATATATAGCTTGTTATTACAATTAACTTGAGTCCTGCAGGGACATAATAGACTTATTTTAACGTGAATACACTTAGCTCTTTGCAAGGGCTCCAAGGAGAAAAAAAAAATTCTGTTTTTTTAACACTTCTGTATGAGGCTAGACATTTAATTATCCTTAGGGTATTTTTTTTTTTCTTACAGGGGAAGGAGT
This sequence comes from Odocoileus virginianus, assembly GCF_023699985.2. Lineage (NCBI taxonomy): Eukaryota > Metazoa > Chordata > Mammalia > Artiodactyla > Cervidae > Odocoileus > Odocoileus virginianus. The sequence continues at coordinate 24,316,518 of NC_069698.1, forward strand.
TCACATTTTAAATATTTCTCTCTGACCATAGTTAAGCAAGCTGAGGTTTTTAGATGTTCATGTGGCAATTTTACACCTCTGAGTAACACTTACTATTTAAAAGTATTAATATTTGTCACTTGACATACATTTTTCATATTTTAAGGTAAGCCTTGGGTTTTCCACTTATTTATTTAAGATAAATGTATTCCTTGTATTTGGCACATGGAGTCAGAATGGACTTTGTACTATTTTAGAGTGATTTCTCCCCAGTCTTGCTACTCAAGCTCATGTATTCTACCAGTTCAACCACTTCAGTTTTCCAGACTGTCATATGGCTGCTGCTTTGCTATATATTCAATAAATATTTATTGAGCAATAACTATATGTGAGACACTACTTTTGGCATTTGGCATACATGAATTAAAAAAAAAAAAGCAGGAAAAAATTTCCTGACTTCATATAGCTTAAAATCTTGGGTGTAGGTGACATTGTAGACAAAAATATAATAATAATAAAAATACTAAGTAAGTAGTTTGCATACTATGTAAATAGGTAGTAAATGTGCCTACTAAATGTGTCAGAAACAGAGTGTGGATAGGATAAAGGGACTACGAGTACCGTAAGGGGAATTTTGTGACTTAAATTCAGGTGATCAATTTGGATAGCATTGAGAAGGTAGAATTTAATAAAACATTAAAAAATAAGTAAAAATCATGTAAAGAAAAGCAGATAGACCATTAAGTCCAACGGTGCAAAAAATAAATCTAGTTGTCATGTCTGAGGGAAAACAGAACATTCTGGGTGGAGTCAGGGGAGGAGGAGAGGTTCACAGAGGTCCTTTTAAGAACTTTGGTATATACGGGATATTTTGTCATTAATGTATAAAATGTCAACATCACAAATGAAGTCTACAAAAATTTCCTCTTTTTTCCCCTGCCCTCTCTGTTGGACCATGATATGAACTTTTCTAAATTAAAGACTTTTGAACTGTATTAAGGTGAAACATTCTTTTAAATAGCAAATGTCAAAACTTCAAATAACTACATGGTAATTTCTCAAATTATATGTGCACTATTTTATAAAAGTAAAGCGTCATTATAGAGATAAAGGACATTTGCACATGAATTCCTACCATGTGTAGGACTTTGTTACTAAACCTTCATACCTTTTTATCTGTAAAATGGGAATAATTTTAGTTTCATTCCAGAGTTTTTGTGCACTTCAAGTGGGAACTGAAAATAGCACCTGGAATATAAGAATGTAGTAAATGTAAGTAGTCAAATTTAACCCTTAAATTTTCATTTCTTATAATGTGTTTCAGGCTGACTTCTAACATTTGATTTAAAATGCATTTTTTTCTTCATATTAACTAAAATTTAAATACTTTGGTTCAGTTAGAATCACATAATCCATAGCTATGTTAACTGTTACAATTTATTTGAAATAGAAGAATTTGTAAAATTGAACCTAAAATATTGTGGTTATTTTTCATTGGGCATTATTTTTGTTATATACATGATATCAAAATTAATCTTAAGAGCAGTCTTTTTCAGAATATATCAAATTTATAACAAGTGAGCTTTTTCTACTATTAACAATTTTGACAGTATTTCTGAATAAAAATTATTAAAATGTTTTTTTACATGCTGAAAAATTTGGTAGATAAGAGGCCCTTTAAAACATTTATCTACTTTTGTCTAACCATAGTGAAAGAAGCTTGCAAAATATTTACCTATGCATTACCTTAACCTAACAAAAACGTGAACACCTAGTTATAATTAATTTTTTAATTTCTAGCATCTAGATATTTTTACATCTTCTAAGCATTTAAAGCATTATTTTGCTTTCCTCCTTGGATCTATATGGTTGCTATAGAAAGGAAGAATCTAGTAGGAAAACTAGGCAAAAGGGGTTTGAAGCCGGAGAAATAGAATTTAGATCTCTGATCCCTATATTACTTTTATTTTGACTAAGCCACAATCCTGATTAAATCCAATTCTCCTCCTATCCTGTAAGTGTGCACATGCTTTGAAACAAGGCTAAAGCAAAAAGTGCTAATACCGTGCTGATTGGTATTTGTTTATAAGCACTTATATCCGTTATCATGTGTTTCAAGTAGGTCTTAATGTCTCCAGGCAATAATATTACATAATCCTAGTTCTTTCACCTTTCTAAATACCTATTTTATAATTTCTCCTCTCTCCTCAAACTTCCAGCTTCCCTTACTCCAGGTTTAATCTCTGTTAATGATTTTTTCATCCTATTATATTAGAAAAAAAAGAAATAAAATAAGGATTATTATAATCTGCAGCCATATCTATCCACTTATCTGATATGAATGCATGCATCCTATCTTTAGATGAGCTTTCCACACTCTATTTAAGACAAATTTCTATATTTGTCCACTGGAATATAATCACTTTTTGCTGACTTAAGTTCATGATTTCAGCAACTCTTTTTAAAATTTCTTTTTACTTCAAAATTCCCCAGCCTAGAAACTCATTCCTATTAATAATTAAATATGTGTCCCCACATTAAAACAAATTGTTCCAATTCTTTCTTCAACTAATTCCATAATTCTTTTCATTCCTTTGGAGAAAAACACTGAGAAAGAGTTCTTTTTTATTCACCATTTCCAAATTTTTCCCTCTTTGTCTCCTTTAAACTTCTTTTGATAAGGTTTTCACTCTCAACTGCCAAGGATTCACATTAATTCTGTGTTGTTAAAGGTTGTTTTTTAGGGTTTATCTCATGTGGCATATTAGCAGGCATTTACATGGTTTATCACTGTATCTTCTGTTTTCCTTCTATATTCTAGATATTCTCTGGAAGTTTCATGTACTGACCCTGTATCATCTCCCCAGTCTCTAACTCTGCAAATGCTAAACAGTGCCATACTTTTGTCTCCTCTTCACTGGCTACACTGTAAGTAATAAAATGTAATTTTATACTTGTAAATATCACAGAAGTAGATATATAGATATGTGATTATATGGGTGAATTTTATATACTATATATATAATATATATATATATATATAGAGAGAGAGAGAGAAACAATTGATAGATAAGTCTAAATTGATATCACCAGAATAGAATGCTGTCCTGAACTTGACACATTTTTCCACATTGATAGCCTCACTTGGATGTTTAATAGAAATCTCAGCCTCAACACTTCTACAATTGAGCTCCCATTAGTCCATATCCAAATATGTTTCTCTTTCAACCTTTTACATCTTAGTTAACATAAAATCCATCTTCATAGTTGTTTAGGCTAAAAATCTTGTTGTATACCATCTTATCACTCCTTTCATGATGAGTATCATCAAATTCTGTTAGTACCAGCTTCAAAATATACCCAGCATTAGAACACATCAATTAAATCAGGAAAGTTGCAGGATACAAAATTAGTATATGGAAGTCTATTGTATTTCTGTATATTAACATGAAATATCAGAAAGAGAAATTAAGAAAAAAAAACCCATTCATTGCAACCAAGAGTAAGTTACCTAGAAATAAACCCACCTAAGATTCTGTATCCAGAAAACTATAAGACTGATGAAAGAAACTGAAAACAGAAACAGATGAAAAGATGTACTATATTCTTAGATTGAAAGAATGAATATTGCTAAAATGAGCATACTACCCAAGGCATTCTACAGATTCAATGCAATCCCTATCAAAACACTGATAGAATTTTTCACATAAACTGACAAATAATTTTAAAATTTTCCTGGAAACACAAAGACCCCAAGTAGCCAAATTAATCTTGAGAAAGAAGAATAGAACTATAAAAATCAGGCTCTTTGACTTCAGACTATACTACAAAGCTATGATCATCACAACAGTATAGTACAGGCACAAAAAGAGACACATAGATCAATGGAACAGAATAGAGTCCAGAAATGAACTCAGGAACTTACGGTCAATCAACTTATGACAAAGCAGACAAGAATTTACAATGTAGACAATACAGTCTCTTCAATAAGTGGTTCTGGGAAAACTGGACAGCTACAGGTAAAACACACACACATGAAGCTAGAGCATTAAATATATACAAATGAATACAAAATGGATTAAAGTCCTAAATGTAAAACCAGATACTGCCAAATTCTTAGAGGAAAGCATTGGAAGGAAACACTTTGATATAAATTGCAGCAATATGTTTTATGATCTATCCTCTAAAGTACTGGAAATAAAAGCCAAAGTAAACAAATGGGGCCTAATTAAACTTACAAGCTTTTGCATAGCAAAGGAAATCATAAACAAGATGAAAAGACAATGGACTGGGAGAAAATATTTGCAAAAGGTGCTACCAACAAGGGATTAATTTTCAAAAGATATAGACAGCTCATATAGTTTAACATAAAACAAATTCAATTAAAAAAATGGACAGAAGATCTGAATAGAGTTTTTCCAAAGAAGAAATATAAATAGCTGGCCAAAGAGGCATATGAAAAACAAATGCTTGATCTTGCTAATAATCAGAGAAATAAATGTGAATCAAAATCACAAATATATATCACCTCACACCTATCAGAATGGTTGTCATGAAAAAGAAATAAAAACAAATGCTGGTGAGCATGTGGAGAAAAGTGAAACTTGTACACTGTTGGGAATGTAAACCGGTAGAGTCACTGTGGAAAATGGTATGGAGATTTCTCAAAAAAAAAAAAAACAAAAACTAAAAATGGAACTACTGTATGATCCAACAATTCAACTCTTGGGTATGTGTGTGTGTATATATATATACATATGTATGTGTGTGTATATATATACATATGTATATGTGTGTGTGTGTGTGTGTGTGTGTGTGTGTGTGTGTGTGTATATATATAAACTAATTCAAAAGATAAGTGTATCCCAATGTTCATGGCAGTATTATTTACAGTTGCCAAGATATGGAAGCAGCCTAAGATGTCCACCAGTAGATGACTGGATAAGAAGTAGTATACACACACACACACACTCACATACAATGTAATACTACTCAGTTATAAAAAACTGAAACTTTGATGTTTACAATAACATGGATGGACTTGGAGGGTATTATGCTAAGTGAAATAAATCAGAGAAACACAAATACTACATGAGAACACTTATACATGGAATCTAAACAAACAAAAAAACTAGTGAATATAACAAGAAAGGATCAGACTCACAGATGTAGAGGATAAATTATTGGTTACCAGTTGTGAGAGGGAAAAGTGAAGTGAAGTGAAGTCGCTCAGTTGTGTCCAACTCTTTGTGACCCCATGGACTGTGGCCTCGGTCCATGGGATTTTCCAGGCATGAATACTAGAGCAGGTTGCATTTCCTTCTCCAGGGGATCTTCCCAACCCAGGGATCAAACCAGGTCTCCTGCATTGTAGGCGGACACTTTATTGTCTGAGCTACCAGGGAAGCCCCATGAGAGGGAAAAAGGAGGACCAAAGGAGGGCCAAAAAAAGTGTAGGAGATTTAAGAGGTGCAAAAGTGAAAGTGAAGGGTGTTAGTTGCTCAGCTGTGTCTGACTCTTTGCAATCCACTGACTGTAGCCTGCCAGGCTCTTCTGTCCATGGGATTTTCCAGGGCAAGAATACTGGAGTGGGTTGACATTTCCTTCTCCAGGGGATCTTCCCAACCCTGAGATCAAATCCACATCTCTTGTGTCTGCCTGTATTGGCAGCTAGGTACTTTACCCCTGGCACCACCTGAATGGGTAGTGTAGCCATTCCCATTCTTTCTCCAGGGGATCTTCCTGACTCAGGAATTGAACTTGGTTCTCCTGCATTCCAGGCAGATTCTGTACCATAGGAGCCACCAGAAAAGCCCACATTATTATGTATAAAATAAGCTATAAGAATATATTGTAAAACACAGGGAAGATAATATAGCCAATATTTTATAATAATTATAAATAGAATAGAACCTTTAAAAACTGACTGTGAATCACTATACTGTACATCTGTAACTTATTGTAATCCCACAGACTGTAGCTTGCCAGGTTCCTCTGTCCATGGAATTCTACAGTAAGGAGAATGGAGTGGTTAGCCTTTCCTTTCTCCTGGGCACCTTCCCAGGCCAGGGGTCGGATCTGTGTCTCCTGCATTGCAGACTTATTCCTTACATCTGAGCCACCAGAGAAAACCTGTTTCAACTATACTTCAGTTAAAAACAAAAAACAAAAACAACCAGCACACGCCCACTTCTCAGCATCCTTGCTGCTATTGTCTTGGTCCAAAGCACTGTGATCTCACAATTCTATTAATGAATGAGCCCCCAAAAGGTCTCCCTGAATTTGCCTTGTTCCTGGTACGCTCTGTTCTCAACACTGAAGCCAGAAAGAATTTTTGCCAGCTCTTACTAAAGCATTTACACTTTAAAAACCTGCATGTAAAGTGTTCAGCTGGATAAGGTTCAGCATACATATCAGTTCAGTTTAGTTGACCAGTCATGTCTGACTCTTTGCAACTCCATGGACTGTAGCACACCATGCTTCCCTATCTGGCCCCAACTCCAGGAGCTTGGTCAAACTCATCTCCCTTGAGTCAGTGATGCCATCCAACCATCTCATCCTCTGTCTTTCCCTTCTCCTCTTGCCTTCAATCTTTCCCACCATCAGGGTCTTTTCCAGTGAGTCAGTTCTTCACAGCAGGTGGCCAAATTATTGGCATTTCAGATTCAGCATCAGTCCTTCCAATGAATATTCAGGACTTTAGGATGAACTGGTTGGATCTCCTTGCTGTCCAAGGGACTCTCAAGAATCTTCTCCAACATCACAGTTCAAAAGAATCAATTATTCAGTGCTCAGCTTTCTTTGTAGTCCACCTCTCATATCCATGCATAACTACTGGAAAAACCATAGCTTTGACTAGATGGACATTTGTTGGCAAAGTAATGTCTCTGCTTTTTAATATGCTGCCTACATTCATTACAGCTTTTCTTCCAAGGAGCAAGTGTCTTTTGCAGTCACCATCTGCAGTGATTTTGGAGCCCCAAAACATACAGTCTGTCACTGTTTCCATTGTTTCCCCATCTAATTGCCGTGAAGTGGATGAGACTGGATGCAATGATCTTTGTTTTTTGAATGTTAATTTTAAGCCAGCTCTTTAACTCTCCTCTATCAATTACATTAAAAGGCTCTTCAGTTCTTCTTTGCTTTCTGCCATACAGGTGGTGTCATATGCTTGTCTGAGGTTATTGATAATTCTCCTGGCAATCTTGATTCCAGCTTGTGCTTTATCCATTCTGTCATTTCAATGGTGTACTCTGGATGTAAGTTAAATAAGCAAGGTGACAATATGAAGCCTTGACATAATGCTTTCCCAATTTGGAACTAGTCTGTTGTTCCATGTCCAGTTCTGTTAGTTTTGACCTGCATACAGGTTTCTCAAGAAGTAGGTAAGGTGGTCTGGTATTCCCATCTTTTGAAGAATTTTCTACAGTTTGTGATCTATACAGTCAAAGGCTTTGGCGTAGTCAATAAATCATAAGTAGATGTTTTTCTGGTATTCTCTTGCTTTTTCTGTGATCCAACAGATGTTGGCAATTTGATCTCTGGTTCCTCTGCCTTTTGTAAATCCAGCTTGAACATCTGGAAGTTCACAGTTCATGTACTGTTGAAACCTGGCTTGGAGAATTTAGAGCATAACTTTGCTAGTATGTGAGATGAGTGCAATTGTTTGGTAGCTTAAACATTCTTTCGCATTGCCTTTCTTTGGGATTGGAGTGAAAACTGACCTTTTCCAATCCTGTGGCCACTGCTGAGGTTTCCAAATTTGCTGGCATATTGAGTGCAGCATTTTCACAGCATCATCTTTTAGGATTTGAAATAGCTCAGCTGGAATTATATCACCTCCACTAGATTTGTTTATAGTGATGCTCACTAAGGGCCACTTGACTTCACATTCCAGGATGTCTGGTTCTGGGTAACTAGTCACACCATCATGGTTATCTGGGTCATGAAGATCTTTTTTGTGTAGATCTTCTGTGTATTCTTGCCACCTCTTCTTAATATCTTCTGCTTCTGTTAGGTCCATACCATTTCTGTCCTTTATTGTGCCCATCTTTGCATGAAATGTTTCCTTGATATCTCTAATTTTCTTGAAGAGATTTCTAGTCTTTCCCATTCTGTTGTTTTTTCTGTATTTATTTGCATTGATTGTTGAGGAAGGCTTTCTTATCTCTCCTTGCTATTGTTTGGAACTCTGCATTCAAATGGGTATATCTTCCTTTTCTCCTTTGCCTTTAGCTTCTCTTAGCTATTTGTAAGGCCTCATCAGGCAATCATTTTGCTTTTTTGCATTCCTTTTTCTTGGCAATGGTCTTGATCACTGCCTCCTGTACAATGTCACGAACCTCCCTGCGCAGTTCTTCAGGCACTCTGTCTTTCAGCTCTAATCCCTTGAATCTATTTGACACTTCCACTGTATAATCATAAGGGATTTGAGTTAGGTTATACCTGAATGGTTTAGTGGTTTTCCCTACTTTCTTCAATTTAAGTCAGAATTTGACAATAAGGTGTTGATGATCTGAGCCACAGTCAGCTCCCAGTCTTGTTTTTGCTAATTGTATAGAGCTTCTACATTTTTGGCTGCAAAGAATAAAATCAATCTGATTTTGGTATTAACCATCTGGTGATGTCCATGTGTAGAGTCTTCTCTTGTGTTGTTGGAGGAGGGTGTTTGAACATACTATCACCAATATGTTCTCTCGGCAAATCATATAGCATATGTATACATTCACGAAAACATCACAACAATCGTCATGCCACAATCAACTTCAAATGTTTTCAACAATTTATATTTAAAACATAAATCATGTTCCTCATGTGCTTTCCTCTTCACACAGTAAAAGTCAGAATCCTTTGAGCTAGGAGGACTACATCATTTGACCTATAACTGTTGAATCATGTCCCATCCTAGGTCACTCTTCCTCCTCCATTGTTCTAACAAAATTGCCCACTATTCTTTCTCAAACACGCTCTACCCACTCACAGCCCATCTCCTTGCTGCTCAACCATCTAAAATACTATATTCCCACATTGTATAGAGCTAGTTCCTCACTGTCCCCATGTATTTATTCAAAATGATACCTTCTGGTACCACCATATTCAGTTTGAACTCTCATTGCCTTTCTCTATTTTGTGTCTCTGCTTAACAGGTAACACCATCTATATTACTATATATTTGCTGCATATAGTAACTCTATATAAATTTCTAATATAGGCTTTATTGGGTTGACCAAAAATTTGTCTGGGTTTTTTGTAAGAGGGTATGGAAAAACCAGAACAAATTTTTTGGCCAAACCAGTATTTGAATAGGCTATATAAATTACTATTCATTTTGCTTAACTAACTTGCTCCTTCTCACTCCTCCATCTAGAAAGTAAGGTCCATAAAAACATGTGCTTTGGTTTGCTTTACTCCTTGTCATTTTCTGAAGTACCTAGAGTAGGGTGTGGTGCATAGTCAGCACATACTTAATATTTGAATAATTAGTCAAACAAAAATTCACAGGTAAGTTATCTAGAGTCTTAGTCATGCATTCTTTATGCATAATTATAATTGTGCCTAGTACCTATTTTTACAAAGCAGTATTTTACTCTTCTGCTATCACTTCTGGGATAACTGTTACACAGTCTGCCAGGAATCATATTTGTATTTTTGTAGCTCTCCCTACCTACCAGTACTATTAGTGCCTATCTTGCCACTCATCTTACTTCTCTTTTATTTTATTTTCACGTCCATCTGTTACTACTGTTTTAGACTGCTGACAAAACATAGTGGGATGAGTCAGAAGTTCTATTATACCTTGTATATAAAACATACATCCTTACTATTATTTCTATAATTCCCAAAAAGAACAGAGAAATAATCATAAACTCTTAAAAGTAATGGCCTTATCATGACTTTAATCACATCATATTCAAATTATTCACCTTATGCAGATTTTTTGTTAGTGCAAAATTGCTAATATAACTTTAGAATATTTTTAAACATTTTCCAGATTTGCTTTCCATGGTTTGATTTGTGTGTTGTTTCCCTGATTTGAAATAAACATGATTACTCAGAGCATATTTTACAACTTTTCTTTCATAAATTAAATACTAAATGCTTAGTCTGTACCTTCTGTGAGCTTTAGAGGGTCCCCTGACAGAGAACTATCATTTGGAACTTTGGTCAAACTTGAACCCTCACTGAAAAAAGTGAGAAAATGTTAGTCATTTAGTCATGTCCAACTGTTTGGGACACCATGGACTGTAGCTTAACAGGCTCCTCTGTTCATGGAATTCTACAGGCTAAACTCTATAGTAATTCCACCCTATCTATCATTGAAATAAGGTGTGGATGGACAGTAGAAATTGTCTACCACTCTTCCATACAGTATGTCTGTGAAACAAGATACTTATGACTGAGGCACTTGGAAAATGGTAGGGGCATTCTTCAAGATTTTTATGGTCTTTTATATATTTTTCTATTATTTGTTTCCTTTCATATTGTATTTCCTTCTTTGATTACATTCAAAATTTAAAGTAGGAGCGTTGCTTCAAATCATTAGTTTTTTCAGTGATCACAGAATCAGATAAATACATGAAAAATAAAACTTGTATAAAATAAAAGGAAAAGTATATCTGAAATATTGAAATACTGACACTTGGTTATTGAGAAACTACACAATAAATTGTAAAATTCTGTATTCAAAATTAAAACATGCTATAAATAATTGTCTAAGAAACTAAATACTTACTGTGTATTACATGTCATAATTTATCTTGTGTTTAAATTTATCAGCTTATTTTCTACCAAAAATTTAGCAAAATGAGAATGACACATTTTTATAGTATGGTTTTGTCAATTTTAACTATGAGAAAGATGCACAGACAAAAGCACAGAGGAGACTATAGACTCTAAACAGTGAAAATGTTACTCAGTTGTGTCCAGCTCTTTGCAACCCAATGGACTATAGTCTGTCAGGCTCCTATGGAATTCTCTAGGCAAGAACACTGGGGTGGGTAGCCATTCTCTTCTCCAGGGGATCTTTCTGACCCAGGGATCAAACCTGGTCTTCTGCATTGCAGGCAGATTCTTTACCATCTGAGCCAACAAGAAAACCCCATAGATGATGGGTAAATGCAAATAGAATTCCAAAAGCTTCCTGAAGTAGAGAATCTCAGAAAGGAAAAAAAAAAAAAAAAAGCCTACAGGGAATGATGTCTTGTACCTACTTTTTAAAGAGAGAAAATAAAGTCTATAGGTTTCTGGGATAAAAATACTAATATTTGGAGCCTCTGTTTAAATTTTTTTTTGAAAAAAAATTCACTGAAGCATTGTTTAAAAAATTCTGGGCCACAAAAGAAATAATTTTAAGATGATATATGTTCCATTTAATACTTATATATATGTATACATAAATACATACATAGTAAGTAGCACTTTAGAAATTAAAGAATACTGTATTTCTAGCAAATTGTCATCAAAAGATATAAATATAATAAAATTACAATGATAATAAATCATTTTATTAAAAATTAACAGGAAACTCATTCCTTTATTCTAAGTGTATATAAATATTATAGGTGGTAATTGATTAAATTAGGATCCAGCCCCCTTCCCTCAGAAAAGTCAAGAATTTTTACTTAAAAAAATTTTTGTTTATTCAAAGTATATTTAGAAATTAGTTGAGTGTCTGGCTCATAAGAAATGCTCAATAAATATTTGTAGACTAGATGAATGAACCTAGAAGACTTGGAGCAGTGAAAGCCTTGAGGCATTGGGAAGAAAACAAAGGAATGAACAAAATAAAATTACTTTTATCATCTAATTTTCACAATGCATACATGCTTCAGAAGTATTTGACTCTTTGCAACCCTATGAAATGTAGCCTGCCAGGCTCTCCTGTCCAAGGGATTCTCCAGACAAAATACTGGAGTGGGCTGTCATTTCCTCCTCCCAGGGATCTTCCTGACCCAGGGATTTACCTCTTGTGTTTTATGTCTCCTGCATTGGCAGGCTGGTTCTTTATCACTAGGGCCACCTGATATTTTCACAAGGATCAATTCTAAACAGAAATAAAATATATACAAAAAAATTAATAGATAAAAGGAAGACCATGGGTTTTCATGACTTCAATCTAGTCTCAGTATACAAGGCCTGATGACAACAGGCGATTCTTTTGACCAAAGAGGTGGGACTGGACACAATGCATGAAAACACAAAATAAAAGAAATAAGGAGGTTTCCACTTTGCATTATTTACAGGTATTCAAGACAATATGTATTCTCTATTAATATTGCTACTCCTTTACCTGCTGGAATTTACTTGTTATTAATCCCTATCAGTTCAGTTCAGTTGCTCAGTCATGTCCAACTCTCTGCAACCCCATGAATCGCAGCATGCCAGGCCTCCCTGTCCATCACCAACTCCTGGAGTTTACTCAAACCCATGCCCATCGAGTCGGTGATGAGATCCAGCCATCTCATCTCTGTCTTCCCCTTCTCCTCCTGCCCCCCATCCCTCCCAGCATCAGGGTCTTTTCCAATGAGTCAACTCTTCTCATGAGGTGGCCAAAGTATTGGAGTTTCAGCTTCAGCATCAGTCCTTCCAAAGAACACCCAGGACTGATCTCCTTTAGGATAAACTAGTTGGATCTCCTTGCAGTCCAAGGGACTCTCAAGGGTCTTCTCCAAAACGTCCAAAAGCATCAATTTTTCGGTGCTCAGCTTTCTTCACAGTCCAACTCTCACATCCATACATGACCACTGGAAAAACCATAGCCTTGACTAGATGGACCTTTGTTGGCAAAGTAATGTCTCTGCTTTTAATATGCTATCTAGGTTGGTCATAACTTTCCTTCCAAGGAGTAAGTGTCTTTTAATTTCATGGCTGCAATCACCATCTGCAGTGATTTTGGAGCCCAAAAAATTATAGTCTGACACTGTTTCCACTGTCTTCCCATCTATTTCCCATGAAGTGATGGGACCAGATGCCATGAGCTTAGTTTTCTGAATGTTCAGCTTTAAGCCAACTTTTTCACCCTCCTCTTTCACTTTCATCAAGAGGCTTTTTAGTTCATCTTCTATATTTACTCCTAAAAATACAGCACATTTTTTTCATAAGCAACCACTTGTGGCATTTCTGTCATTTTAATAATAGCTAAGGTTAGGTATATGTTCATCACAGTCATAAACACAATTTCCCTCAACTGGCTTATTTATACTTTGTGTTTATTCATATTTGTACTGTTAAATATTCATATACATATGTGTATGAATACACACACACATATACATATATATATATATATATATATATATATATATATATTTAAGGTCTTCCCTGGTGGCCCACGGGAGACTCAGGTTCTATCCCTGGGTTGGGAAGATCTCCTGGAGAAAGGAATGGTAATCCACTCCAATATTCTTTCCTGGAATAATTCCATGGACAGAGGATCCTGGAGGGTGGGCTACAATCAGTGGGGTCACAAAGGGTTGGACATGACTGGACACTAATACTTCCATTTTTACTTTCATACACACACACACACACACGTTTGTGTTTACATACATGTGTATCTCATATATGTGCATATATATGTGCACATGTGTATATGCATGCATGTTAACACAGGTACACATATGTGTGTGCATCTAAAATATCACAACTAGTCAGAAAAGCTTCCACAAGACCTCCATAGACTCCACATTTGCCACTTCATAAACAGCAAACCAGAGAAAGCCCTGCCTGTTCTCAGCAGTTAAAAAGAAACCCCCTCTGATTTGCTCAATACAGTAGCTTTAGAGAACAAAAAGCTTTGGTAAGCTTTCAACACCATTACAAAATTAATAAGATTTCTTAGAGCTCTCTGACCATTTTATTCTTTTAACGTTTTTGACTCAACTATGGAGTGTAAACTATATGAGAGCCAGCAAAATAAATATCATCTGAGGCAATAATCTTTCACTGGTGCGAAGCTGAAAGTCAGTTGTTTGGGGAGATTGAATCTGTCATAATACTGAACTGCTTTCTTATCAACAAGCCATTCCTTTTTAATAGGAGTAGAATCTTAAAAGGCATGGAAACAAATTAAAAGAGGTTTATCAGTACTCCCTTCAAGATGTTATTGCAGTCTTCATTTGGGGACAATTTCAAAAGAGAAAGCAAACAGAATGTTGCATCTGAAAGAAGTAATTAAATCCTCAATTTGCCTACAATCATTTATTTGTAATGGTAGCAATTCCAAATTTGATTAATAGCGTGATCTCCTTCTGGTAATTAAACGTTCTGCCAAATTTCCTAAAATTAAGATGTTTACAAAAAGCCACGCAGACTTCCAATATGCTTCAAGAAGAATTTTTTAAGACTGATGTTCTAATAAAGGGTTTCAGAACTCCCATATCACTATGTGTCTAGAGAGCAGCAAGACAACTGACATTGAGGCTGATGTACATTTTCCTTACTCCATGTGACTTTTCCCTCTGACTGCAACATCATACAGCCCAGATATCAGAAGTGGTTCTGATAATATCATTGGGTTTAAAAATGTTGGCGGTATTAGAAGGATAGAAACATGTACAAACATCTTGCCATGTGTAGAAACATGGTTGGATCTGGAGATTGTTATACTAGGTGAAGTGAGTCAGACATAGAAAGACAAATATCATATGATGTCACTGATATGTAACATCTAAAGAAAAGGTACAGATGAATTTATTTACAAAAGAGAAGTAGTGTCATGGATGTAAGCAATAAACTTCTGGATACCAGGAGATAAGGGGTGGAGGGATAAATTGGGAGACTGAAATTGACATATACACAGTACTGTATATAAAACAGATAGCTAATAAGAACCTGCTATAGAGCACTAGGAACTCTACTCAGTATTCTGCAATGGCCTAAATGGGAAGAGAATCTAAAGCAATAAAGGATAGTGGAAATACACATATGTATAACTGACTCACTTTGTTGTACACCTGAAAATAACACAGCATTGTAAATCAACTATACTCCAATAAAAACTATAACGAAATCTTACATTTGGCCCAATTAATGGTCACTTTCTTAAGCTTTGTAATGATTTTTAAATCATATAATTCCATAATTTTTTTCAATATCACTAAGATAGGTAATTTTGAAAAAGACAGACATCTGACCTGAATGCATCTTTGCAGAGCAGTATTGAATGATGGAGAAAAAGCAGGAATATGAAGGCTCAGAAAACAAAGACAGAATAAAAGAGCCAGAGAGAAAGTATCGAATGAAGAAAGCAGGAGCTAGAGTATAAAAAAACAAAATAGTAGAAAGAAAAAGAAAAAAAATCAAGGACACATAATGTAAAATGAGACAAAGAGTCTCATTCGGTCTTTGTGTATTCAGCCTAGAAATATTTATATCAGTAGGTATACTAATGAGTTATAAACCACCTAGTAAAATTGATTATAAACAGTTAATTGAAGAAAGAAAGCACTGACATAAAAATTTTGTTTATAAAAATACTTTCAAAATAGTTAATGTAAGCATAGGAATAAAAAATTCTATAGATATAGGTTTATTATATATTAACAATTCTACTTTTTCTATTTTATGATTAAAAGGTAGACTTTTAAATAGGTCATCTAATGGATAGCTTTAAAGAGAAGTGTTTGCATAAGTGAAAATATAATTATGGAAGGGCTGAAATGCATGAATTAAAACATAATTATAGAAAATAAAATTTCTTAATATCTAATGTGAAGATTGCTACCTGACAACAAATATCATTAATTTTGAATTTATGCTCCTAAATAGCAATGGTTAATGTCAAACTAGGAAAGAAATGAACTTGCCTTGGGTTCAGAATACTCCCTTCCCACTTCCTATACTTTATTTCTGCTCAGTTAATTCTTGGTTATCTGTACTAAAGAAGGAAAGAATTTCTGCAGAAAATATAATTGATATATATCCTGGTATGTATTTTCCACATCAATATGGAATATTTCTTCAATCTTTTCTTGATTTTCATGAGTCTGACACTTTTAAAGGCTATAGGTAATTTACTTTGTAGAAGGCGCTTCTACTTGGGTTTGTCTAATATTTGCTTAAGATTTACGTTATGCAAGTTAGGAAGAAATATCAACCAATGATGGCACATTTTTTTCGCTGTTTCCATCAAGTGATACATATCAGTTTGTCTCCTTACTGATGATGTTCTCTTGGATCACTTATGGTTTTACTTGCCAGGGTTCTCCACTATAAAGTTACCTTTTTACCCCTTTGTAATTAATACAATTTTTACAGAGTGATGTTTTTAATCTATAGGTTACCATTCCTATACCATTGTTTATCAAACAGTCTTAGTTATTCCCTTACTTACATTTGTATGGACTCATGATTTTCTTTCTTATTCACTACAAAATAAAATCTGTTATTACTATTATTTTGATACTCAAGTTATTCCCAATTGGCCAGAGGGAACCAACAAAACTGGTTTTTGTGTTATTTAAATATAACTCCTTAAATCTTTAAACACTCATATTTAGGGGTATGAAAATAGGTTAGAGGCTTGTTTTCCTGTCATTTCCCTGGCTCAGCCTCCAAATTAGTCATTTTTATAAAGCCCTAGTTTCTTTTCCAATGAAATATTTTTACTCACTGCTATTGAGATTATTCCTAAACTTTCTAAATGAACAGATCTATATTTTATATATGTGTGTGTATCCATATATTCACCCATATGCACAAATATACATGTATATATATATATCTTTATGTGTTCAAAAATATATAGAAATATATCCAACAAATATATGTATCTAATAAATATATACTATCACAATTAATATACATTTTTATACCTTTCTTTATCTACTAGTTCTTCCTTTAACAGTAAGAAATCTGGCTTACATTATACTTGTTATACTTAATTACTTGTTTAATTCTCTCATATGTAACAAATGTCCTGTTTTCACTGTCACCACTTCCTCTATATAGTTACTCTTCTTTCTCTGCTTGGGCTTTGACCTCTTATGCAGACCACGCACCACTTAGAAACCCTCCTGACCTTGCTTAGACCCTGAAACTCACACCATTAAATCTCTATGGGAAAGTCTTCCTCACCCTTCTCAGTCTCTGGAACTGCATATCAGCCTCGTTAATGTATGAATGACTTTCTCATTTGAGCTCCAAGTCACCATACCAGTCTGATCACACACTCTAAACCCACCCACCCTATTACAACCCAAATCTGACAATTCTATGATGCATCTCTTCTTTTGATCAAGTTACAACAATTTACAGAGTCACTGACTCCATATAGATACCCCTATGCTCCCTTTTTGAACTCTAGTATCACAAAACAGTCGTCATTATCCCAACATTCAGCCCTTCCTCATGGTGCTTTGATGTGACACCTCAAACCAGGCCACCATCTTCGCTCTACTTTTTTCACATGGACTGCCCATTCTTCAGTGTGGACACCCACCCCACTCTCCTCAGGGCCTTACCTCCTGCTCTAGGTCTGTGGTTTCTGTGGTCCCCATGTCCCTGAAGCATGGACATCTATCTTACTTTGCTTCTACTAATACATTTAGGACCTAATTGTTCAGGACAGGAAGAAACAAAAAGATAACGGAAACTAAAGGAAGGCAAGAGGAAAAGAAAAAATATATATATTGAAGTTTTTTGTTGAATATTTTATGAAAACAGAGAGATATGGAACCCAGTGATTTCACTCAGGGAAGAGGATCCCCACAAATGCCTGCATTTGTATGAATAGTTCAAAGTATTCATTATTGTAAAGTAATTAATTACTAAGTTTAAAATATTGTTTGTGAAGGAATGGAAATTAAGGTAAAATCATAGCTCCATCTGGCCTTTCAGAAGGACCTATTAAAAGCAGTTCCCATTAATGTTCACTCAGTGATAAATCATTACCAAGAGCTATGCTGGTGATGGCAACAAACTTTGTAAATCGATACAACATATAACTTCTTTTTTTTTGCATATAGGTTTTTCGTTACCATCTTTCTAAATTCCATATATATGTGTTAGTATACTGTAATGGTCTTTATCTTTCTGGCTTACTTCGCTCTGAATAATGGACTCCAGTTTCACCCATCTCATTAGAACTGATTCAAATGAATTCTTTTTAACGCGATACAACATATAACTTCAATTTATTTTTTTCAAATGCCCCAAGAAGACATACATCCTTTTACCAATATTACACATCAGGAAATTGGTTCTGAGGAAATTATTCAACAATTGAACAATTTATACATTGCATTGATAGCTAATTGTTTGAGAATATGGGATCACCAAAACAATTATGCTATATATGTATAACATAATGCTAGGAACTTATTAAAATTATCATGTAAAAATATATTAAATCATAGAGATAGTTTACAATTTTGTTACAAAGATATAAGAAAAAAATATGTATATTGTATTAGATATTTTTTAATGATCATATACCTAAACAGATTCTGTGAGATTATTCATCAGTATGTGTGTGTGCTTAACCCCAAGATGTTTCTACCTACCTTACCTCCTCCTATTTTAGATATGTTAATTTATCTAATCTCTTTCCTTTTGCTACTTGATTTAAGTTGCATTGATTAACTACAAGATTCAAGATTCAATTTGAGTTGGAGAGGCTTTTTGTTCCATGCTCTCAAAAATACAATATCCATTAATGTTCTTGGAGGTTACTATTGCATCATACTAGTTTCTCACATGACCCACAAGAAATCCACCTTTACTTAATTCCATACTTGATAATTGAAAGCATATCAGTCTTAAGAGCACTATACCACCAAACATGGATAGAAATAAATTAAGTTTAAAAAGGGAGTGCGTGGGGAAAAATGATGGGAAAGATGGTTTGCAAATTAACAGTAAAGTTTGGAAATAAAACTTAACATTTATTCTTATTAATTTGTTGTTTTAGACAACAAAACAATGGTTGAATGCTGTAGAATAATTGGTTAATTAATATGGATTGTATTTTGCATTTTTTAATTTCTCATGACATTTGAATTTTTGTCACATTATATCCTAACCATTTTTATGGTGTGTTCCAGTGCAGTAAAAAAGAACAACATAATTATAGAATTTTTTGACATAATTGTGTATTTATAAGTCCAAATGTTATTTTGATAGATTTGAAGAGTTTGTAAAGGACTAGTACCAAACATCTTTTTGGTGAGGGGAGGGGTGTTATTGTGATGGCAATTATGACATCTCAGGGAAGAAAATATGAGAGTCTCTATGTTATGTAAGCCCTGCTCATGACATTACAGAAGCTCCTGTTAAGAGTGGTTTCCATGAAGCATTCATAAAAGCTATATTGAATCAAAAGGTGATAATTACCCTGGTTGGGCTAAAGGCAGCTTAGTCACAAAAGTCCAAGTAATACTCTAAAGAAAAAGGGAAGTGGTATCAAACTTTGAGACTATGCAATGTATGAAATATTGAGGAGTGAGAGAATGAGGTCAAAGCATGAGAATAATGATTAAGTTATGAGGCATACTTGATATTAATCTTGGATGCTATGAGTACCCAGAGAAGTTCCAAGTAGGTGGTACTTGAGTCACCACCTTTCTTTGTTATTTATGTTAGTACTTAATATTCTTCTTTAGGTAAATTTTTCTTCATAATTATTTTATGATAAATATATTTTGATGAAAATTAATTTTAGAAATCCAGTAACTCTATGTTTCTAGAGTTAGAAATCTAGAAATCCATATAATCACCTTGAAATCTATAAAGCCATATTTTTTAAACTGTAAAATCATTACATAGGGTTATAAAGGTTTTAGACTAGATATTTGCGAATGCACACCAACTCAGGAATGATTCAGAAATCTTGCTGTACATCTAAACTTCCTATTTAGTAAGCTGCTCAGTTTGACCAGGTTTAGTAGATTGCTTGATTGGGTTGTGCCACTTAGATTCTTACATTTTAGAAGGTGGAGGGTTTGGGGAAAGTATAATGTCTACGGGAAAAAGCTACCCTATTTTCTTACTTCCCTAAAGAAATTGGACATGGCACTTCTAAATTGTAGATAGTACTTCCTTGGAGTAGGAAATGGCAACTCATTCCAGTATTCTTCCCTGCAGATTTCATGAACAGAGGAGCCTGGTGGGCCATTGTCCATTAGGTTGCAAATAGTAGGATACCACTGAGCAACTAAGCATGCTCCCACACCCAGGGAAGAACTTTAAGGAAAACATCTGGAATTTGTGATTCCCTTTCAAAAGCTAGGATCAACACCTTACTCCATTTGGATGTATGTTTATGTACAGCATGGGCTAATCTGTGTTGGAAAAGGACAATGCTGACAAAAAAACTGTGCTATAATGAGGCAGGGAGAGGGAAGATATCAATTCTGACTCTCTTGTCTTGAAAAGGTAAGGAAAATGTATCCTCCCTTTGCTGGCTGTGCCCTGAATTGGAAACCTGGAAGATGCTTGAGATCAGGGAGTATGGAATCAGTGGGGATTGAGCCTATCTGAGTAATGTGGTGTGATGTCACCATGTGGAAAACAGTCAGATAATGCAGTCATATCTCCGAAAGAACCACCAAATCCTAGGGAGATGTTCACCAGCAAGACCTGTTAGGGCCTCTCTATACCATACACAGCCATGGACTGAGCCATAAACTATGAAACCACTGGGACGGATACCAAGAGTCAGCAACCTTGCTTCACAGCTTTGCAATTACTCACAGAGTAAGCAACATTTCTTACTGACGTGAAAGATAACCTACTCCCTAAGAGTGCTAGTATAAGAAATCTTCTTTTCTTTTCCCCCTCCTCTCACCAGTAGACCGGAGAAAATCCTAGAGAAATGGAAGGAATTGAATGAGAATAACAACTGCATACCCTCAGTCCAGAGCTATGGGTCTCACCTATGCTGGAGTAGGAGGGATTAGCTAAAAGATCAATATTAGATTGAAATCTAGTTTACAGCACTAAATTCCAGACCTAAGTTACCGTTCAAAAAGGGAATAAAACTGAAATTTTATCCAGGGCATTCATTTTCTACCACCAAAGAGAATTTTACATTGGATAGCTATGATATGAGAAAAAGCAATGCATTTCTATATGGATGCCTCCAATGAGTTGAAAGACCTCTGTCGAATCAATTACAAGAATTTACTGAGAGGTGATTCATTAGTACTAACTGTCTTCATTTATCCCAATTGCAACCCCTTTTATTTATCAATTTTCCAACTGGTATAACTAGTAGGACACGACTGGGTGACTGAACAACAACAACATAAATGGCATTATCACGTATGGGGTAACAGTCTTAAGATATATGGTTGAACTTTTTGATAAAAATGAACTGACTTAAAGGAAAATAAGCTATTACAAAGAAAATACAGTTTAAAAAGCCTTTACCTACTTTTGGAATGGAAACACAATTGCTCAGTAAGAGGACTTGAGGGTTATCATTTAGCCCTCTTGTGGCAGGCAAATCCTTCTGCTCTTGAAAGACTGTGATTCAATTTCTTGCACTTCTCTCACATCAGTCACAAGAGATACAATAGAAATGAATCGTTGCTCTAAAGGCCCAAGCAAGGAAGAAACATTTTTGAATGGCTTCTTTCAAAGAATAAAACTGTAAAAGAAATGGGGAGGAGGAGGAAGGAGCTTTATAAGGAGACATGCGGTACCCACTGCTCTATTAGGAGACTGGAAGGCAGGAATATCCACCTTACGGAAACCTGAAAGAGCCTCACAAGGCCAAGTCCCTGTTGAGCAGGCTCACTTCTTTCAGAAGGGACATGATGAAGAATTCATTAAGCATGTGAGAATAAAACAAGTGTTCCAAGTGTTAAATGCAAACAGCATGAGGGAAATAACTGAACATTTTAAAGTAATTTTAGGCATTTTACAAAATACTCTGATAATGACCCATTCAATGTACGCTATTCTAATAATTTTTAAAGATTTTTTTAAGATTATGTGTACTTCTTATTGCTTAAAAAATTTTCCAAGCTTTGTTGAGGCATGATTGACAATAAAAATTGAATATATTTAGGAAAGAGAAGAAATATATTAAACTACAGTATAAACACGGCTGTCAGAGAGCTGTAACTGTGAAAATGAAGCCAATGGCTTAATGCATTTATTTTAAGATTTGGAAATACTTAAGTATTAAGGAACTGCATCCTGCCATTTTGTAATGTATTTTTATATTCTAGATTTCTCTAAAGCATAATTAAATGCATAACAATTTAATATGTCACCACCAATATTGTTTATATTTTAGTTGCATAATTGGATTAGCAAATTCATTATCTGCTGATTAAGAATGTATGCATCTTTAACTTTCCTAAAATTTAAAACTGTCAGCCTTTCCATTGTTAATAATAAAGGTAATAATAATAAGAAGAACAAAACTTGGATGAATTTCTATATGAAGTGACAGTTTCCAAAAACGAAAGGATAAAGTGCTGGACAGTACAAAAATTTTAAATCAAAAATGAAGAGTGAGAAGTGATAGGAAATATCATTTGGGAGGAAGAATTTTAAGGTTGAACCGCTTCTGCGAATCCATTCAAGGTTCCTAAGGAAATTATTTTCAAGGTAACCTTTGGGAAGTAGTGCCCTACTAATTTCTTCAGTGTCCTCTGTGACTACGCTCTCCATGTAACTGAAGAAAATTTCACCTACTACAGATGGCTTGGGTCAATTAGATGTTATAAGTTATTTTCTTACTTTCCCAAAATGCCTCAATCCTTCTAACACCCCAATCTTTGAGTCCTCTTCTCTCACCAATGCTAGCTGGTGAATTTCTTTTTTGTTGTTGTTCAACCCAGAGATCCCTCGAATTGAATGTGCCATGTATTCCCAATACCGTTGCTAGAATTTAGTAAAGAGGAACTATTACCTTCCTACTCCCTGATATGATTGCTCTCCATATGAAGTCTCAAATTGTATTAGATTTTGTCACTGTATAACATTATATTGTAATGCCTCCTGTGCTTCTGTGTTCACACATGCCTAACTTCAAGTGTAGGATTTTCAGGGGCACTAGCTTTCAGTTAATTCATTTTATGTGTGTGTGCATATGTGTGTGTACTTTCATACTGTTAAAGCTGAGAGTGACTTTACTATGTGTTATATATAAATGTTTCTAAGAAATAGAAGTCTTCTCATGTCCTCAGGTATTCTTTCTAAAACATAAATGGCAATTAATAGACTGCCCATATCTCATTATGTGATAACAATCATATTAAGTGTGTGATAGTTTACCTTACTTGTTCTTTTATACAAAGAAGTTCCATCTTTTTTGCTTAAACTTATATGTTAGCTAAAATATACACTCTGATAAAAGAATTATATTCAATCCTGCTATTTCCTCAAATCATCCCCAATATTTGCTTCTTTATGGCAGAAAGTGAAGAAGAACTAAAGAGCCTCTTGATGAAAGTGAAAGAGGAAAGCTAAAAAGTTGGCTTAAAGCTCAACATTCAGAAAACTAAGATCATGGCATCTGGTCCCATCACCTCATGGCAAATAGATGGGGAAACAGTGGAAACAGTGGCTGACTTTATTTTTCTGGGCTCCAAAATCACTGCAGATAGTGACTGCAGCCATGAAATTAAAAGACGCTTACTCCTTGGAAGGAGTTATGACCAACCTAGACAGCATATTAAAAAGCAGAGACATTGCTTTGTCAACAAAGGTCCGTCTAGTCAAGGCTATGCTTTTTCCAGTAGCCATGTATGGATGTGAGAGTTGAACTATAAAGAAAGCTGAGCACCGAAGAATTGATGCTTTTGAACTGTGTGTTGGAGAAGACTCTTGAGAGTCCCTTGGACTGCAAGGAGATCCAACCAGTCCATCCTAAAGGAGATCAGTCCTGGGTGTTCATTGGAAGGACTGGTGATGTTGAAGCTGAAACTCCAATTCTTTGGCCACCAGATGAGAAGAGCTGACCCATTGGAAAAGACCCTGGTACTGGGAAAGATTGAGGGCAGGAGGAGAAGGGGACTGCAGAGGATGATATGGCTGGATGGTATCACTGACACAATGGACATGGGTTTGGGTAGACTCCGGGAGCTGGCGATGGACAGGGAGGCCTGGTGTGCTGCGGTTCATGGGATCACAAAGAGTTGGACACAACTGAATTACTGAACTGAACTGAACTTAGTAATAAAAGTTCTTAAAATAATGTTTGTTAATTTATATTGTCTATAAATGTATCCATCCAAAGACATATATTCTACTATCAAGCAGATATGAGAATAATACTGAGACTACAAAGACAAAAAGACAAAATTTCTGTCCTGAGTGAAATTACAATTAAGTAAGAAACACTCAGGGATAGTACAGGGTAACTCTTTGAGATACTGTTTTTTTCTCCAGCTCTTGTAAGAAATCTCTATGGTAGTTTTAAAAATGCATATCAAATTACCACAATCAGCAGTTTAAAAAATACTCGTTTATTGTCTCACAATTTCTGTAAGTCAGATGTCTGTATGCTGTGGAACTAGGTCTTCTGGTCAGACTTCAACAAAAGTGAAATCAATGTCAAACAAGCCATGTTCTCATCTAGAGTTCAGGGTCCTTTCTAAGCTTACCGACTGCTTTTAAATTTTATTTCCTTGAAGTTTAAGGATGAAAGTCCCCGTTTTATTGTTAGTTATCAGCTTCCCAGATCGTGCTAGTAGTAAAGAATCTGCCTGCAAAAGCAGAAGACATAAGAGACGCAGGTTCGATCCCTGGATTGGGAAGATCCCCTAGAGGAGGGGATGGCAACTCACTAGATTATTCTTGCCTGAAGAACTCCCTGGATAGAGGAGCCTGGTGGGCTATGGTCCATAGGTTGCTAAGAGTTGGGTGCAAATGAAGCAACGTAGCTTAGCCTATCCTAGCCTATCAGCTGAGAGTCACTCTGAGATCCTTCAGAATGCCCACAGTAGCCCACCACACAGCCCTCTTCATAATGCAGCAATTTGCTTATTTAAGATCTGCAGAAGAGCATCTGATGCCACTTTAAATCTCTCTGATTTCCCATGTCTCTGAATTATGGACCTTCTTTTAGAATGTTTTTCACCTGATTAAGTCAGGCTCACTGATACTTAAGTGGAGAGAATTATACAATTGTCCACACCAAGGAGAGGAATCATGGTGTCATCTAAGAATTCTGTTTTCAACATGTCCATCCTAACAAGATTGCTAATTTTTTTTTGTTTTTGTTTTTTTCTTTCCCCACAGAGGTTGTTAACAAATTTTACTTTTGAGGAACAAAGGAAAAGTCAGAAAGTATCTAAAATTTAACCCCTACCCAGATTAATAAAGCAGATGGAATTCAAGAAGGCGAACATGCTGAAGTTTAGAAGTGACAGAAAGATGTCGATTTGAAGGGAAAAAAATTAAGTAATTTTCTTGAGGCAGGGTGGCTCTGTGGTTCAGTAATTGCTGGGAAGTGACGTGTATGAGATATCTGGCAACCAAGGTTCGGTGAATTACTAAAGGAAACTGAATTTTAGGCATCAAGCTTCTGGCTTCAGCTAAGACATCCCTGTCCAAGCTTGAGAGAGAGCAGTGGAACCTCTCCCAATTCAAATAGAGAGGGATTTTTCTTTAATGTGTTTGATCTCATGGGACTCTTTCCTAGCTTTAAGGAGGAGGAAGTTCTTTAAACAAGGAAGCTCTTTAACAAGCCTAGAGTTGTAGTTCCCTCTGGATAGGAAGTTGCAGCACTGGAACAAATGATGTGAATTAAAGACCAAATTTAGAGATACAAAGAAATTAAACACTTCCTACTGCTACATATTATAAAAACTCATCCCCACTATATATGTGAAACAAAACATTTAACATGTTAAAAACACACACACACACACACATAACTCAGTGTATAATGGCTATAACACAAACAGCCACACAAAAACTTGGGAATACAAAAAGCTCCAAGAGTGACTCTAGAACATATCCTAAAGGAAATAATAAATCTCAACTTTAAAATGAAGAGAAAGTAAGGGATAGATATAAGTAATGAAGATGAAAATGGAGGTAATGAAGTAGGGAAAGAAGATCTTAGCATCTAATTATTTTACATTTACAGATATAGATATAAAGTTTCAAAAAGTTGGGAGTAAGAGGATTATGTGGTCAAATGGTGATGCTAGAACAGCAATCCCATGATTGAGAAGTTTTTAGAAAGAGACTTGTGTAGAAACAACAACTTATATAGACAGAGGTTCCATTTAAACACTTCTTTTTTATAAAGATTTTGAAAGATTTAAAGTGTTGAATGTTTTCAAGTATTTTGAATTAATACATACCAGTGGGAGATATTGTCTTATCAATAAACATGCTAATTGGGCTTAGCTGACAGTTGAGAGAGGAAGATATGTAATAGGGGTCACAAACTCAAATACCCACCGGACCATGCTGCTAATGCAAATTGCAGAAACATCTAAGTTCAAATATAATGCAAAGGAGGCTAGAAGAGGCTCTGTAAACTGGGGACCACATGGCCTTTCTAGAAGAGCAGCTTCTAGTCAGTCTTCAACAATCACTGTCATGTGGGAAGGCAGAAATAACAGGCTAAAAGTTGCTAATTGCTTCTAAGAAAAGCTGTAAATCTAGATTTAAGAACTAGTATTTGCTGCCAATTTGTGTTTCCACAGTGCAAGCACCAGGCAAAACATCTAAAAGCTGTATGTTGTGTGGAGCCAATGGTTTATGACCTCTTTTAGAAAGCATTGAAATATGATATAATTTCTTAGACAGCAAGGAGACCAGACCTGTCAACCCTAAAGGAAATAAACCCTGAATATTCATCGGAAGGACTGATGCTGAAGTTGAAGCTCCAATACTTTGGGCACCTGATGTGAAGAGCTGACTCATTGGAAAAGACCCTGATGCTGGGAAAGATTGAGGGCAAGAGGATAAGGGGGTGACAGAGGGTGAAATGGTTGGATGGCATCACCAAATCAATGGATATAAGTTTGAACAAACTCTGGAAGAAAGTGAAGGACAGGAAATTCTGGTGTGCTTCAGACAAATTTAGTGACTGAACAACAACAATACTAATATAATTTGCATGAGTTGGGGGGATTTATAAAAGAGGTTGGGGTAGTGTAGGCAAAGGGCAAGTAGTCTGAGAGTAATGAAAGAGACGTTGATAAGGAGAGAGGAGAATGCCAGAAATAAACTTCATATACACCAATGCCATCTACCAAGAAAAAATTAAAGGTTTATTACAATCTGCGTTATGATCCAAGCTTTCTAGACTAGATTATCAATAGAATACATTGCAACTTTGTCAGGCAAGTAATAGTAAAATCTATTTATTCTCATATCAAATCTAAACATGATGTCTGGTGGAGTGTTTCATAAGCACTATCTCTGCCCCTGGAATGAACAGAATTGGAATATCGGATCCAGCAAAAATGATTACATGCTTAACATTGTGTGTGTGTGTGTATGTCCACATGCAAACATGTTTATCTATAATTCTCAATTCTCTTAGGAAAAACTTAAATATCTGCTTATGCATACATAATTAAAATAACAATATTACAGTCTTCTCTTACTTTGTTATGACTGCATATGCTGCATAAAGACATATGACTACATAAAGACAAAGCGAATAATTTATGCTTCTAACTAGTCCATTTTGGCAGCCAGAGTAAAGTGAGATTTGTTTACTCTCCTCTGCCAAAATCATAGGGGCATTTGTTTGTCTGACCAAAAATAATTCACTAAACTTTAGGTATTATTTGTTTCATAGGATTGCAAATTAGAAGAAACATCAATATTAGCTCTGGTTTACTGAAAATAAAAAAAAGTGTTGGACTAAATAAATAAGACCTAGTTCAAAAAGGGTGGTATTTGGATGAGAAAATCATGTGGTTTTCTTTCACAGAAAGTTATTATATTTTTTCAGCATAAGTAGAGTTTTTAGGAAAGTCAGAAAAAGATGACTTTAGAATTTCCAGGCTGGATCCTTAAGAAGATAATATTTGGAGAGTTCCATTTCTGTCAAAGATTAGTCTCTTTCTCAGCTTAATCAGACATTTTGCCTTCTATAGCACATTTGTTGCCTCTGCTAAGCTCAGATGCTGTTGAAATCCTGCCTCATTTATTTGCTTCATCTCATTGGTAGGTAAGAAACCATCTATTTTTAACATACTTCATTGTTGTTTAGTCATTAAGTTGTGTCAGACTTTTTGTGACCCCATGGACTGTATCCCACCAGACTCTTGTCCATGGGATTTCCCAGGCAAGAATATTGGAGTGAGTTTCCATTTCCTTCCTTATTAACATAGTTCAGTTCAGTTCAGTCGCTCAGTCATGTCCGACTATTTGCGACCCCAAGAATTGCAGCACGCCAGGCCTCCCTGTCCATCACAAACTCCCGGAGTTTACTCAAACTCATGCCCATTGAGTCGGTGATGCCATCCAGCCATCTCATCCTCTGTCATCCCCTTCTCCTCCTACCCCCAACCCCTCCCAGCATCAGGGTCTTTTCCAATGAGTCAACTCTTCGCATGAGGTGGCCAAAGTATTGGAGTTTCAGCTTCAGCATCAGTCCTTCCAATGAACACTCAGGACTGATCTCCTCTAGGATTAACATAGTTAGGTGGTATTAACTTGATAAATGATATATATAATAGAAAGAATAGTCTTATGCTGCTTCATTTCATTAGTATATCTTATGGTGGGGCAGGGCATTTATTTTTAAAATAGTGGCAAAAGTGACACATTGACATTAAAATCTTTTTAAAGAAACAAAGTATTGCTAAGTAAGTAAATTGATCTGAAGGGGTTATTAGAATTTCTAAGATCAGTGTTTTTCTAAACAGGATTCAAACCACTGAAGAGGGATAAAAGGAGACAGAGAAAGATTTCAAACAACTTACAGAATGACCGCAAGAGGGTCTGGAGTTATGGAGAAACTCTGGAACTCATCTATCTGTCCAGTGTTTTTCCTGTCACCAACACATTAGCTTTGGGATTCCCTCGATGAAAACAGATTCAAGGCCCTGACCCCACAGTCCTATTGGGGATCTTGCAGATGACGGGAAAGTTAGTAGGTGACTTCAGTAAACTTCTGGCTTTGAGACTCTCACTGCTTCCTGTTGACATTCTAGGAAGAAACTTGATAGGAATTGGAGCCCTAAGCATGACTGCATTAAGCAACTTTGCATCCATTTTTACATGGCTTCCCTGGTGGCTTAGATGGTAAAGAATCTGCCTGCAATTCAGGATACCTGGGTTCAAGCTGTGGGTCAGGAAGATCCCCTGGAGAAGGGAATGGCAACCCACTCCAGTATCCTTGCCTGGAGAATTCCAGGGACAGAGGAGCTTGGTGGGCTATAGTCTACAGGGTCACAAAGAGTTGGACACGATTGAGTAACTAACACCTTCACTTTCACTTTTACATGGATAGAAGATCCAGGCTCTAGTCCCCAATTTCACATGGTAAAATTGACTTTGGTGACCTATAATCTCGGGAGGAACATTTCAGTTCTCAACTATGCCACAGATAATGACCTCCTGGACTCTCTTTTCTGCCTCAAGTCTTGCCCTCCAGCCTCAGGCATTAGCCTTATCTTGTTGAGTTTCTATTTCTGATTCACTAGGATGTTTAACTTACTTTGGAGTATGGTCTTATATTCTTTTTTCTTTTAAAAAATAAATCATTTATTATTTATACATGTTGAAAGGAAGGGGAATTTTTACAGCACATTTCAACACCATCTGGGCTAAAAGGTTAACATGTTTCTCTGATAGATAACTGCAAAAAATTCACTTCCTTTCTTTTTTATCTTGGAAGAATGGCTTTATATTTGAAAGGATTGTATCAGGTATATGCGCCTTTATTTTGTTAACTACCTGAAAGAGTTTCAGGCCAAAATAATTTGCTAAACCTGGGCTCCATCTATAAATAAAATAAGCTGAACATAGTGTGTATCAATAATGCTAAAAATATTAAATTTCTCTATAAAGTGTGTTTCCACAATATTAATAGTATTAAAAGTCAGTGGCAATTAAAAATTTAAACATGCCCTGTGGCAAACACTGCAGGTTGCATCCTGCTCTACTTTAACAAAGGAATCTTAGCATAGTTTTGGGTACCAATGTGCTCAGGTAGAAAACTGCACCTACGGGCATCCTTGCAGGTAGTGGTGGCCATGTGATATGATTCTAAACATCAAGATCTAAGCATAAATCTCCAGAGGAAGGCTTCTGTGAAAGCTATTTCTTTTTCTCCTGATAAAAGAAAACAGTCATCAACCATCTTTACCATTTACCCTTTTCCCTTTGTGTCTGATACAGAATCTCACACGTATAGTGCAGCTACCATCTTATAACCATGGGGATGAAAGATGCAGGCTAAGAATAGTGAAGAAGAAAGATAAAAGGAGCCTGGGACTTTGAGCAGCTATTCCAGTCCTGTAATACCTACCTTCCAAGTACTTGTAACATGAGAAACACAAACCTAATTACCCATTTTACCCCTGTTGGTTGTTTTATGTCAGGTATTCATTATAGGCAGCTGAACTCTATCCTAATTTATCTGTGTTTTTATTTTGATCTGGTACACATAAGACCAAGCTATCATTCAATACCCTTCATTTATATATAGTTGATATATATTTATATATTTTATTTATATATAGTTTATATATATATATATCATTAATTTTTCTATGATGTCAATGTTGAGTTTATGTAAAATTACAGTCACTATTAAAATTGTCAGATGTATTTAACTTCTATAAATGTTCTTATTAAGAATATAGGAACAAGTAACAATAGGGCAAACAAATGATTTGTTAAAATTGTATTCTCTGATAGCATGACATCAGAGAACAAAGTTGTATTAAATACAGAGTTGCACCTCTCTTTCCAAGGAAGGATTGGTTGTACAGTTGAGGAGAGCAGAAAGTACTCACTCTCCAGATGTGGGTCCCTCCTGGAACTGTCTCAGCTACAGAGATCTCAGAGCACCCCACATCTTGTGGCTGAGAGGAGTGCCACAAGGGTTGGGTTTGATGTCCTGGCTTGATGTAGGAATATCTACTGGGCTCTTAGTCAGATGGATCAAGATGGGGGTGGGGGGCAGTGCAGAACTGAAGCTCAACTACTTCCTCTGCCCAATAATATTTCTTTCATCTTCCTTCCATTGGTTATGATCTCTAATAACAACCTTACACTTTAAACTGAATCTTAGTATCTGCTGCTAGAGAATGCAACTTGCAATATTTGCACTGGGAGTACATGGTTCAAGGAAGCAAATGATAAAATGAGGTCTTAGAGTTGGATGATTCACCACGTGGTTGGCAGTAAGGACAGTATGACTATTGATAGATGAAGTTCAAGCAGTCACTGGCACAGTTTGGCAGTCCAATTGTTAAAACTTTCCCAGTGATAAATTGTGAAGCTATTCTTGTGGAAGAGAGTGCACTAGCCCACGTGATATTAGACATTGGAAATGTATTGAAGACACAGTAGCTATAAGGATAAGGGATTGAAAGAGTATTGTGAGGCACCCCAGCTCTCTATTTAAAGACAATGAAGAACAGAGGGTGGGTGACTGGCAACTGAAAGCCAGGAATAAAAGCCAGACTCCTCCTTACACAGAAAGCTTATCTCCTTTAGTGAAAAGTCAAAGGATAAAGAATACCAACCATAAAACTGGAGAGAATTTTTTTTTTTAACTTGGGAGCCTCTCCAAAGAGAGAATATTTAACATCATGGCAGAGACCGCAGGAAATGGTGTCAATTCATTATTAAGGTGCTTCTTAGATGCATGGAAAAAGTGATGCTAATTTCACTGAGTAAACTGAAACACCAGAATTGCCATGGCAAATGCTAAAGAATAGTGTGAAAAACTTTGGGTAATGAGGCATGCACCTAATTATACTTCTTTTTTTCTTACATCCCTAGGAAGCTCTTCAATTCCAAAACACTCCAAAAAATTTATATGAGAGACTATTATAGGATATAGCTTAAAGGAAGCATAGGGAAGAGAGAACACAGAAACAATAGAAATATTTAATGTCCAGAAGTCCAGGGGTTGGGGTGTCACAATTATTGTAACAACCTACAAGGTCTAAGTGGCACCCAAAAAGTTCTGACCTACAGAGAATTATGGAGATGTCTAATGAATCATATTGTCCTTTATGGCAAAATAAATGGACAGTTGACAAGCATAATACTATGCAGGAAAAAATCAAGGATAAGTGACTGGATAATTGAGGCCATATACCCAATACAAAGCTATGATTTTTTGTTCAGTTTCCACAACTGAGCCATTTGACTACTGTGGAATCTATTAGCTGAACATGTGGCTGGGTATTCAGGAGGAGAGATCCTATTACAATATGGCAAGTGTACAAAATAATGGATCTTTCAGTAATGTCCTCAAAATTATGTATGGCCATTTACATAGGTGCTAAGTATACAGTGAGCAAGGAAAAATACCCAGACATCATGAAGATTCATAGATACTCAAACTGGGAAGACATCCATAGCCAGTACTGTTATCATGGTACCTTTGGAGTGTGAGTACATAGGGCTGGGGCAATAAAGGGAGTCCTGACCGAAGTCTGATTGGCAGTGTATACCTTCATTTTGCAAAGACAATTGGTGATCATTTTCCTGATCCCCAAATATATAATTAGCACAATCTCTATCCTGGGTTCATAGTCTTAGGGTATAGGCTATTGTAATGAGTAAATCAGGAAGAAGTCTTTGAGATTACATACATCCAGTCAAGATAGTAAATAAAAACCAAGATCTTATCCTGGCTAGTCTTTGGAAAAAAGTAGTGGTACTCTTCAGGATTCAAAGTATTCAGTGGTGTAGTCTGTCCAGTCTTCATTTATTTCACCAGTGTGATCCCTGCAAAAGCAAGATGGCTGCTGGAGAATGATTATAGACTATTTCAAGTTCAACAATATTGTATCCCCGACTATAGCCAACAAGTTATAGGTGGCATTTTTGCTAGAACATATTAAGAATCCTCAGCTACATCATATTAGCCATTGATTTGAAAACTGAACTCTTCCATCCTTATAAGAGAGGAGAATTAGATACTGTAGCACTCATGTGAAGCATCCAGTAGTACACATTTTCATTTTCTTCCCAAGGCCACGTTAATTTTCTGCCCTGCCCTCTGTCATAATACAATACAAAGTGACCCTGAGAGTCTGAATATCTTACAGAATATCAGATTGATCTCATATTGATGACAGTGTATTGATTGGGTGGGCCAAGAAATAACTGGACAGACTGCAAATCTTGGTAAGATGCATACACTCCAGAGACCAGGAGATTAATCCTTTGAATACCCAAGTGTCTGTTACAGTCATAAAATTTGTAAGGGTCTAGTGGGCATGTAACAGTGAAGGCAATGGCAAACCACTCCAGCACTCTTGCCTGGAAAATCCCATGGATGGAGGAACCTGGTAGGTGGAGGCTGCCATCTTTGAGGTCACACAGAGTCAGACATGACTGAAGTGACTTAGCAGCAGCAGCGGCAGTGGGCACGTGAAACTATAATCTACGAAACAAAAGACAAATTATTGCACCTTGTACTTCCTACCACAAAGAAGGAAGCACAATTTCTGGTGGACCTCTTCTAGTACTAGAAGTAGAAATTTCACACCTAGGGATATGCTCTGGCTATTTACCAGGCAAGCAAAAGACTTCCAGCTTCAGGTGGGACCTAAAGAAGGAAAGGGCTCTGCAATAGCTCCAAGGTATTGGACGAGCATTCCTGCCACTGTGGCCATATTGTCTGTCACATCGCATGAACTTGGTGAGAGTTTGTGGCAAGAATATTAGAAACATTATGACACAGGCTATAGTGTCTGAAGGAAGGCCATAAAATTTCCAACAGAGAATTATATGCCTTTGGAGAAACAACACTTGGTATGTCTCTAGAGCAACAGTCCCCAATCTTTTTGGCACCAGGGACCAGATTTATGGAAGACAAGTTTTCTATGGACCAGGGGTTGGGTGGGATGGGGTGAGGTGGGGATGGTTTCAAGATGATTTAAGCACATTACATTTATTGTGCATTTTATTTCTATTATTATTATATCAGCTCCACCTCAGATCATCAGGCACTAGATCCTGGAGTCTGGGGACCTCTGCTCTAGACCCGGATAAGCAGAGAAGACTTGATCAGTCAGTCAGTCAGTTCAGTCACTCAGTCGTGTCTGACTTTTTGCGACCCCATGGACTGCAGCACGCCAGGCCTCCCTCTCCATCACCAGCTCCCGGAGTTTACTCAAACTCATTTCCATTGAGTCGGTGATGCCATCTAACCATCTCATCCTCTGTCGTCCCCTTCTCTTCCTGCCTTTTCCAGCATCAGGGTCTTTTCAAAAGAGTCAGCTCTTTGCATCAGGTGGCCAAAGTATTGGAACTTCAGCTTCAGCATCAGTCCTTCCAATGAATATTCAGGACTGATTTCCTTTAGGATGGATTGGTTGGATCTCTTTGCAGCCCAAGGGACTCTCAAGAGTCTTCTCCAACACCACAGTTCAAAAACGTCTATTCTTCAACACCCAGCTTTCTTTATAGTCCAACTCTCACATCCATACATGACTACTGGAAAAACCATAGCCTTGACTAGATGGCCCTTTTTTGGCAAAGTAATGTCTCTGCTTTTTAATATGCTGTCTAGGTTGGCCATAGCTTTTCTTTCAAGGAATAAGTGTCTTTTAATTTCATGGCTACAGTCACCATCTGCGGTGATTTTAAAGACTTAATCATGGGACACTAAATGACCTATTGCCATCATGAACTGGATTCTGTGAGATGTACCAAGCCATGTCCCAGCAATAATATATTTCAAGATAAAGTAGTAAAAGCATAAACAAGAATAAGCTGTTGTAAGTATAATGACATCAACCATCTTTGCACCAGTAATCTTCCCTCAATATCAGCCTATGTTTTTATGGAAGAATGCCCTATGGCCAGTTGAAGGAAGAAGAAACAAGCTTAGTTTACAAATGTGAATACTAACTGAAATAGACAAAGGCTGTATTCTACTAAGTTAGATAGTTAGTTAGTTCGGTTGCTCAGTCATGTCCGACTCTTTGCGACCCCATGAATCGCAGCACACCAGGCCTCCCTGTCCATCACAAACTCCTGGAGTTCACTCAAACTCATGCCCATTGAGTCGGTGATGCCATCCAACCATCTCATCCTCTGTCATCCCCTTCTCCTCCTGCCCCCAATCCCTCCCAGCATCTTTTCCAACAAGTCAGCTCTTTGCATGAGGTGGCCAAAGTACTGGAGTTTCAGCTTCAGCATCAGTCCCTCCAATGAGAGGTGACCATAAAAAGCATTATCAAAGGGAAATTCTCCTAACGACTGGGAAACAAGGAAGATTGGGGTGAAATCATGTGTGGGCATATATAAGTGGGTATAAAAGTAAATTGGCATTACATTACCTTTCTAATGCTCACTAGAAAGCATCCATCATAGAAAAGGTAAGATGATTTAGTCCATTAAAATAAACTATTCAGTCACTGTCCAACCCAGTTCATTGTAATGGATACATTGCATGTATGTAGTGTGAAGTGGCCACTGTGACAGAGAAGGACTCTACCATGTTTGATACCATGAATCTATGCTTTTCTAAAGTGAACCATTTCTGCTGATACAAAACTGCCAGCAACACAGAACAGTGCTGAGCCCCTGTTATGGCACAATTCCTTAAAGAGACCAACAATTACATAGTTTAAGATGTTCTCATTTGGAATCTCCCATTCTGGACTAGTAGCTCTTTATTCTCATAGAGATTGTCACATATTCCATCCATGCCTTGACCTCCTCTGTTTGCAGGCCCCAGTAAGCACTACAATATGTGGACCTGTGGAAGTGTTTGCTCTTTTAACATGGAATCTCACACAAGATCACATCATACTTGTGATAAGTTCCTTCAGTTGTGTTTGAATCTTTGTGACCCTATCGACTGTAACCCAACAGGCTCCTTTATCAGTGACATTCTCCAGGCAAGAATACTGGAGTGGGTTGCTGTGGCCTCCTCTAAGGGATCTTCCCAACCCGGGGATCAAACCAGCATCTCTTACATCTTCTGCATTGAGAGATAAGGGCTTAGTTGCTCCACAGCCTGTGGGATCTTCCTGGATCAGGGATCAAACCCATGTCTCCTGCATTGGCTGGCAGATTCTTTACCATTTAGCCACCAGGGAACCCCCAGTGTGTTTTCTTAACATACATCTTGTATCTGAAATTCTATCTCAGCATCTCCTGGAGAACATAACCTGTGACAGAATCTTCAGTAATATTTTTGTTCATGAGTAAAGGGATAATCCAGCTGTTAGGGAATAGTTATAGGCAGGTTTGTGGTGCAAGTTGTGCAAAATGCTGTGGATTATATATAGGAATAGTATAGTATCATATACTGCTCTTTGCTTGAAGATGATATGACTCTTCCAATAGTCAGTATTGAATATACAACTGGATATCACAGGGAAACTATGGAGTCAGGAAAATGAAGGATGAGTAAAAGAAAATAACAGGTAAGTGTTGAAAATCTAACTCTGGAAGGTTTATTAAGACTTTTTTGTTTTAATAAGCATGTATTCAATTCACATTTTTAATTTACAAGTTAAAGAAGATGTTTTTATACCTCTCACATGGTTCTATAAGATATAAAGAAGAATCATGATTGTGATTATTCTAAATGGCACCAACTACTTTAAAAGTAGTATTAGAGCTTTAGTTTCATTCCTTTTACATTCCAAATCCTAGTATACTTTCTAGTAAGCCTTCTGTTGCCTCTCTTTTAGATCTTTAAATTAATGACTATAATAATTTTCACACCCAGTATGCTAAATGTAGCATGAGGCCCATCTGTTACAGATTATTTCTCATACTATATAACATGAACATTCAGTATGGAGCTACAGAGGTATTGAAGAGAACCTTAAAGTAATTAGCTAACATAAGCAAAACCCAAAGTATCTTCTCACCCAGTAAAGTTAATCCTATAGAGTCTCTTCTTTCTTCATGACTATTTTTTTCCCCAAAAATTGTGGAACAAAGCTATCACTGGAAAATTTCCAGTAATTTTCTTCTTGCTTCTTATCCATTCACTTCTTACTCTGCATGTAAAACTCTAAATAGACAAATTATTCAATTTTTTATTCTCTTTTTTGTTTGGTTTTTCCTTTTCTGCAGGTAGCTAATACACAGTAAGTTGAACAATTCTAGGAATATTGCTTGATACAAACAGCTTTGTATATATACATGATACAGCACAGTTTCAGGATTCCAAAATATATCACTATCTCACTTAAAATCAACACCCAACAAAAAATGATCAGTTTTCTACTGTGGGATCATAGAAAAAGCAAGAGAGTTCCAAAAAAACATCTACTTCTGCTTTATTGTCTACACCAAAGCTTTAGACTGTGGATCATAGCAAACTGTGGAAATTCTTAAAAAGATAGGAATATCAGACCGCCTTACCTGCCTCCTGAGAAATCTGTATGCAGGTCAAGGAGCAACAGAACTGGATGTGGAACAACAGACTGGTTCCAAATTGGAAAAGGAGAACATCAAGGCTGTATATTGTCACCCTGCTTATTTACCTAACATGCAAAGTACATATGTAAAATGCCAGGCTGGATGAGGCACAAGCCGGAATCAAAATTGCCGGGAGAAATATCAATAACCTCAGATATGCAGATGACAGAACCCTTATGGCATAAAGTGAATAGGAACTAAAGAGACTCTTTATGAAAGTGAAAGAGGAGAGTGAAAAGACTTGCTTAAAAACTCAACATTCAAAAAACTAAGATCACGGAATGCTGTCCCATCACTTCACAGCAAATAGATGGGGAAACAATGGAAACAGTAACAGACTTTATTTTCTTGGGCTCCAAAATCACTGCAGATGTTGACTGCAGCCCTGAAATTAAAAGATACTTGTTCCTTGAAAGAAAAGCTATGACCAATCTAGATAGCATATTAAATAAAGCAGAGACATTACTTTACCAACAAATGCCCATCTGGTCAAAGCTATGGTTTTTCCAGTAGTCATGTATGGATGTGAGAGTTGGACCATAAAGGAAGCTGAGCATTGAAGTATTGATACTTTTGAACTGTGGTGTTGGAGAAGACTCTTGAGAATCCCTTGGACTGCAAGGAAATCAAATTAGTCAATTCTACAGGAAATCAGTCTTGAATATTCATTCATTGGAAGGACTGATGCTGAAGCTGAAACTCCAATACTTAGGCCACCTGATGCAAAGAACCAACTCATTTGGAAAGACCCTGATGCTGGGAAAGATTGAAGGCAGGAGGAAAAAGGGATGACAGAGGATGAGATGGTTGGCTGGCATCACCGACTCGATGGACATGAGTTTGAGTAAGCTCCGGGTGTTGGTGATGGACAGGGAATCTGGCCTGCTGCAGTCCATGGGTTTGCAAAGAGTTGGACATGACTGAGCAACTGAACTGAATTGATCATAAATACCCTCCTTTTCTCTCTTATATTCATATATTTTTAAAATTTATTTTTCTCTTTATGTTTTATTCTCAATAGTACTTTGTCCAATTTAGTTTTATTTTCAACACTTTTATTTTCATTCTATGGATTCTAATTGATTTTTTTACAAACAGCTTTGTATTTTTATATTTTTCTGCAGAATCGTCATTACCATATTAACCATATTACTTATTCATTTGTTTGTTTACTTATGTTTTTGTCTTTCTGGAGCTAGAAGAATGTAAGCTGTAGGAAAGCTGGGTTCTTATGATTAGTACATAGATACAGCTCCTGACTAGAATAGCTCTATTTTCATAGTCCATACTAATTTTTTTAATAATATATGGGTCAATTAATAAAATTTTCTTGGACATATTCATGTCTCGGCACCATTCTAGTTGAAAGATCTTTCGCCTCATCTCAAATACGAGCACAATCTTTTGATTTGTGCCTCTCTTCTTTTGTTTCTTCCACACCTAAATCCATTCTATAGTGCTGCACCCAGGTTATTTGCCTCTCTGTTTGAAATCTTTTAAACCCTTAACATTTCTCTTAAAATAACAAAATTTTAACATATCCTACAAACCTCACACAGTTGGATATCTGGGTGTTTCTCCAACCTCCCTCTATGCCACAACACTAGTGACTTTTTAAAGTTCCTGTTAAGTACCAGTTTCCACCTGTTCAAGCATCTTGTTTCTTGGTCATCCAAACTAACCTCTAGGCTCATTATTTTCCATTAATATTTTGTTACAGTTCTCATTAAGATTGTAAATTTTCTGAGGAATTCTGAAACACATAGCTATTGAACTTTCAAAAACAAACATTTCTCAAACTTATCATAGTCCCTTTTTTCATGGATTATCTATTAACTTCACACAAAAGCTTTGGGAAAGATACTCCATTTCTGTCTATGAATCCATACAATTTTCCATATTCAGTAACTCAAGTATGACAGCCACAGGATATATCAGAATATGCTTGATAATCTAATAATCCAATTAATCATAAACATGTATATTTAGAACAATGAAAGCAATAGACCTTAAAAGTCTTTGGTATTAAAGTGACTGTATCATACTGTGATTTTGATGAAAGTTAACTCATATCCAACACACATACATTTATTTATTTATTCTCATTTTTGTTACACATCCTCAAAAACTCCCTTTTTCACCATTCTGTTTCTTCCTTTTTTAGAGCTGATGTCTTCTTTTCAGGGCCTGAGACCCTGGAGAATGTAATGTATATTTGGATTTCTCTGAATGGCTAAAATCAAGTAGAGTACAATTGATATTATTGATAAAGTTAAAAAAACAAGCCATGATGCTGACATTTGTGGAACACCTTGCCAATAGACATGGGTAAAGATTTCCTATTCTTAGCAGAGGTGAATCATGATATTGTGCTTGCTACGCAGAGGAGTTTTGATATTTTGCCCTCCAATAGCCTACAAGAAGGATAATTTGAGAAACTCTTCTGAAGACAGTGTTGATTGTCTCATGGTGAATATCACTGTTTTACTGACTATTGTGGATTACATTTATTACCATTTAAGAATATCCACAGTGAAACATGGTGCTACTCACAGTATAAAAGTTATAGGGTGTGGACCCTGTGTGCTTTGGAGTTCTTCATTAGTGATGAAATATTGTATTTATTATCTCTCTTTTTTCCTCTGCTTCTTCATATCTAACACTATTTTCTCTCATGCTTCCTACACTTTGTCTCATCACTTGTTCTTACATCATGAATTTTTCTCCAGACTTCTTCATATCATACTAGAATCATTTTATAAGATACTGGAAGCACTGCTGCTTCCACAGAAGCCCCTTATTCATTGATTAATCCTGGTTTATTTCTTACACATCTATCCTCTTAGCTAAAGATCCACCTAACTGGAAGAATCAGAAGTGCAGTGCTCACTGTCACAAAGAATTTATATATGCAGGTTAGTAGATGGATGAAGCCAAAGCAGCTGAAATGAGTTTCAAGGAGCCCAAATCAGAAGCAACACTTTTTCTCCTCTTACTATATGTTATTTTTATACAACTGGCACCTACAAGCCAGATGTATACAAATATTAATATTTTTATTACACAAACTTCTTCTAAAGGTACTCATTACTTTTGGCAATGACAGTAAGATAGATAATTTTAAGTTAAGGGTTTTATGCTTTCAGCCTAAATCTAGTATTTCTTGGACAAGGTCTGTAATCAAATTCAAGAACTAACATTATAGCATTAAAACAGGTATATTACCATATGTAAAATAGATGACCAGTGCAAGTTGGATGCATGAAGCAGGGCACCCAAAGCTGATGCTCTGTGATGACCCAGAAGGATAGAGTGGAAGGGAGATAGGAGGGGGTTCAGGATGCAGGAAACACAGGTATACCTGTGGCCAATTCATGTTGATGTATGGCAAAAACCATCACAATACTGTAAATTGATTATCCCTCAATTAAAATGAATAAACTACTTAAAAAAATAAATAACAAAAAAAATAAAAATAAATAAATAAATAGATAAATAACAACTGTCATTAAAAAAAAAAAAAAGCTAATATTGAAGTCATGATTAGAAATTCCCTTGCTGAGTTTTCACTTCTTCTGAAGAGCTCTTCTGCTCGTCTCTCCTCCCTCTTTCTGGCCCATCCCAAAAGGAAACAGGGAGAGAGATATAGGGAGAGATTGCTGGAACACACAATGGTCATAGGAGACCCACATCTGGTCTTGCAGTTCTTTTGGGCTTTCTCTGCTAGTGTTCCCATCAAACCCCAGCAAAGACTGGGTGATGTTCAGGAGCTTAGGTTCTGCTGTCCCACTCTCATGGATGAAAAGGACAACCAGTGATTCCTCTGTACTGAGACCACCTTTGGGAGAAGCTTAGGAGACCTTGCCAGGCAGTCTCTGTAGTGGAAGACTAGTATCTTCATGAACCCAGGTAACTTCTATATCTACTCAAACTAATGGGAAACCATATCATCATCATAATCCTTTGGTGAAAAAAAAAAAAAAAGTAATTATGGATATGCCAGCAGATTTTTCCAGATAACAATTTCCAAGTGGGAAGTGGCCAATTTCATAGTATAAACATTATTCTTTTTTTTTTTTCCAGAAGTGATCTTTGGGAGCATTCTCATTTTTGTAGATTGATGTAACATTCTTCAACAGTTTCCTCTCTACCTTCTTTTCCAAATCTTCTTTAGCTCTCTTTCAATATGAAAGTTTTCACTCAATTATTTCATAAATTAAATTCCTGTGTGTATGTGTGATTTTTTCTTTGCAGCTTTCTATTACAATTCATGGGTCTATTTGTTGATGCAAGTGAAAGTATTAGTCACTCAGTCATGCCTGACTGTACAATCCTATGGACTGTAGTCTGCCAGGCTCCTCTGTCCATGGAATTCAACAGGAAAGACTCCAGTGTGGAGTGGATATGTTTGTCTATCCTGAGCCTTAAAACCTTGCAAAACAAATCCTCAAATTTTGTTCTTTTCCAAATATGCCTTAACTATATTTTATATGCCTTAACTATATTTTGTCATTTTCATCTAATACATTTTAGAAATAATTTTTAGTGATGTTTATATCAGCTTTATCCATCATAGTCAGAAACTGAAAATGGCTCAGGAATCCATCACTAGCCACCTTACCTGCCTCCTGAGAAACATGTATCCTGGTCAAGAAGCAACAGAACCAGAGATGGAAAAACAGACTGGTTTTTAGGGAAAACAGACTGGTCTTTAGGGAAAGAGGTACATAAGGCTGTATATTGT
Organism: Odocoileus virginianus; assembly: GCF_023699985.2. Taxonomy (NCBI): domain Eukaryota; kingdom Metazoa; phylum Chordata; class Mammalia; order Artiodactyla; family Cervidae; genus Odocoileus; species Odocoileus virginianus. Next base: position 24,358,756 of record NC_069698.1, read on the forward strand.
CACCCTACTTATTTAACTTATATGCAGAGTACATCACGTGAAATACCAGGCCAGAAAAACTCATACTCAAATCAAGATTGCCTAGAGAAATATCAATAGCCTCAGATATGCAGATGACACCACTGTAATGGCAGAAAGCTAAGAGGAACTAAAGAACTTGATGAAGGTGAAAGAGGAGAATGAAAAAGCTGGCTTACAAGTCAATATTCAGAAAACTAAGATCATGGCATCCAGTTCCATCACTTCATGGCATACAGATGGGGAAAAATTGAAATAGTGGCAGACTTTATTTTCTTTGGCTCCAAAGCTACTGCAGACAGTGACAAGAGCCATGGAATTAAAAGATGCTTACTCCTTGGAAGAAAAGTTATGACCAAGCTAGACAGCATATTAAAAAGCAGAGACATTACTTTGTGACAAAGGTCTGTATAGTCAAATCTATGGTTTTTCCAGCAGTCACATGTGGATGTGAGAGTTTTACTATCAAGAAGCCTGATTGCCAAAGAAGTGATACTTTCAAACTGTGGTCCTGGAGAAGACTCTTGAGAGTCTCTTGGACCACAAGGGGATCAAACCAGTCAATCCTGAAGAAATTAACCCTGAATATTCATTGAAAGGATGGATGCTGAAGCGGAAATGACAACACTTTGGCCACCTGTAAAACTCATTGAAAAAAAACCTATGAATAGAATGCTAGATTTTTAATTTTTAAAAAAAAGATATGCAACAATCAACAAAGCTTTACTGTATAGCACAGGAACTATATTCAATATCTTCTGATAACCTATAATAGAAAATAATTTCAAAAATAATATATATGTATATGTATAACTGAATCACACACACAAAAAAGAATTCTACTTTTTGAAATTTAGTAATGTTCATCTTTTTGCCAGTTTTTCTAAATGTCATATGGACATCCAATAACAATGTATGAGACACAAAAATTTAAATATATTTGTGTAGGACATAATATTAATATAAATTCATTAAATATAAATCTGTGCTGTGCTTAGTCACTCAGCCATGTCCAAATCATTGAGACCCAGTGAACTGTAGCCTGCCAGGCTCTTCTGTCCATGCGGATTCTCTAGGCAAGAATACTGGAGTGCATTGCCATGCCCTCTTCCAGGGGATCTTCCCAGCCCAGGGATTGAACCAGGTCTCCTGGATTGCCATCTGAGCCACAAAGGAAGTCCTCTGTTATATTTAAATTATTAGTGACATCAATCAAGATGCTCCTACTCTTATTTTTTCTGGACTCGATAAAATATTCTCAGAGAAATGTTAATATGTCCCACTATGTTTATATATTTTTTTCTTTTTGTAGCTAATATGTTTCACTATGTTTATGCTTCTTCTGATTTTTGCTTTATGTGTTTGTTTCTATGTTGTTAGGTGAATAATGGTTTATAATGTCAGTCTTCTGTGTGAATTTTATCTTTTATCATTAAAAGTATTCATCTTTGCTTTTTGCTTCATTTTAAATAAATAAATAAATAGATTTAAATGGCTAAAAAAAAAAAAAAAGAATCTGACCACAGTGCAAGGGATGCAGGCTCAATCCCTGGGTTGGGACTATACCCTGAAGGAGGATATGGCAACCCCCTCCAGTATTCTTCCCTGGAGAATACTAAGGACAGAGGAACTTGATGGACTGTAAGTCCATAGGGTCACTGAGTTGGACACAACTGAATCAAACTAGCCCAAAGACTTATCATGATCATTTTGCAATATACAAAAATATCAAATCAATTTGCTGTACACTTGAAACTAATATAATGTTGTAAAGCAATTATATTTCAATTAAAAATATTTTTTTCTTTTTTTTTAGTTTAATTTGTAATTTTATTTTATTTTTTTTTCCATTTATTTTTATTAGTTGGAGGCTAATTACTTTACATCATTACAGTAGTTTTTGTTATATATTGAAATGAATCAGCCATGGATTTACATGTATTCCCCATCCCAGTCCCCCCTCCCACCTCCCTCTCCACCCGATCCCTCTGGGTCTTCCCAGTGCACCATGCCCGAGCACTTGTCTCATGTACCCAACCTGGGCTGGTTATCTGTTTCACCCTAGATAATATACATGTTTCAACGCTGTTCTCTCGAAACATCCCACCCTCGCCCTTTCCCAGAGTCCACAAGTCTGTTATATATATATATATATTTTTTTTTTTTTTAAATAGAGTATTTATACTAGTAGAAAGCAGAGATTGATTAGAAGGGGCTAATGTTCTATACTTTGATAGGGTTACAGTTGCACAGGTTTATACATTTGTCAAAACTTGCTGAATGTTCACTTATGATTTGTAGTATTCAATAAATGCAAGTTTTACCCAATAGAAAAATGTATGTAAAAATTGATCTCTGGTTAACAGCATGCATGCTAATTAGGGAGAACTATACTGATGTCTAAAATTCACTTTCAAATGCATCAAAAATAAGATGGGTTGATGGCTAGATAGAGGAATATTTAGATATTTATGTGATAAAACAAAGTATGGTAATATATTAGTGATGAGTATTATTAGGTAATATTAGGTAAAATATTAGGTGATGAGTACATAAGTGTTCATTATAAAATTCTTTTTACTTTTCTATATATTTTAAAATGTTCATAATAAATTGAAGAAAAATTTTAGATTTTCTATATACCATTGTGCTAGCTTGGATAAGTTGTAAAATTCTCTAGGAATTTGTTCATCTAAGCTTTTAAGATATTTTCATTGGGCTTATCCAAGTATTCTTTTACTACACTGCTAACATATCCAGGGTCTAGAGGAATTAGTCTCTCTTAATCCCTGATATTGATTGTATTGTCCTATCACTGCTCATCAGTCTTAGTATACTCAAGAAGCCGTAATAGAGCTTTGTTAATTTTTTTATTAGATGATTAATTTTATTACTTTGTTCATACATATGTTTATTTATATATATAAATAATATCAATTTTATGTTTATAATTTTTATAACATACATATTTGAGGCTTTAAGTATATCTCATAATTTTTATATTTACCTTCATATAAAAAATATGTGGATGTTATATTTTCATTAACTATCTGTTTCAAATTATTTCAAATTTCAATGGTTCTTTTTTCTTTTGCCATGAGTTACTGAGCATCAGGAGGAGCCCATGGAGAAGGAAATGGCAACCCACTCCAGCATTCTTGCTTGGAAAATCCCATGGACAGAGGAGCCTGATAGGCTATAGTCCAAATAGTCTCAAAAAGTCAGACATGACTGAGTGACTAAGGAACAACAACCTCAAACAATAACTTCATATTGAAACCTGTAATGGATTTACATTTTTATTTGCTCATTTAAATTTAATTTGTTTCTGTATTCCATTTACTGATTACTAAAGTCTTAATTTTAGCTAATATATTAATATATAGTTTTTATTTAATACTTTTTCAAAGTTGCTATTACCATTTTATGGATTCCAACTTTCTGTTGAAATATTTAAATGTTTAAGTCACTGAATAAAAAAAGCAGAATTATGTTTAAGTCAGTTGTCTGAAAATTCCAATATCTGGATCCATTGATTGTGGACAGATACTGTATTTAAGAAATGGTAGAAATAATTTGAGATCTGGGATGATGTTTTCCTCCCCTAAAGAAGATTCTTAATTTGCTTCTGACAGATGCTCAAAGACAATAAAGGCAATCTTCTTGCTAAGGGTTAAATTTTCCTGGATCACCCTGATGACTCATGGAGAAACTCCAGTCAATTTTTTTAATCTCCCCTTATTTCTAGGATATAGGTTTTAAAATTTCATTCCAAAATGATGAGAGTTCACTATGGCATTTCCTGTATTTTATGTCCTACTAGACCCTCAAGACTGTCAAAAGAATTGCACAATTTCAATACATGTCTTTGAGATCAGCAATTCACCAAAGGCAAAAATGGCCCTAATCCAAATTGATAAAAACTTTGGATTTCTATTCAGTTCTCAATTTGGACCAGTATTTATTTGCTATCTCGTTAGTTTGCCAGTTCTCTCAGGCAGTCATTTCTAATATTTCACACATTTTATTCTAAATGTCCTCTAAAAGGGAGTTGGTCTGTGTCACTTAGTCTTTCATTCTTAAATGTATTTACTACAGTGTGTTGATGTTTAAAAATATATTGAATGTCACAGCTCTTTTTCAATGCTTTGATTATACCAATAAAGAATCTGAAGTCCAGATTTTATAAATACCCTAATTCACACAGTGAATGTGTGACACTTTCAGGACTCCCAGGAAATGCTGTTTATACTGCAAAAATCAGTTCTGTTACTGCTTCTACTTTTGGAAATAATCTTGTAAGCTTCTATCTTTCTATTAAGGTTGTCTTTATAAAAAAGAAAGAATGTCAAACAAATGTCATGGTACACCTTCTTCATTCTTCAGTAACCAAGAGAAAGATTTATTGTCTGTTACGGTTGGCACATTTTTGATCTTTTGATATAGAACATATATTTTATATCATAAGGGGTAATAGTAAATGAATGTGTGTTTGTACATACTATATATATTTATAGTATAGAATGTATTTATGTTGTGTGCATTCATACCTACATGAAAGATAAATATGTGTGTTTTGTTTCTGTATATGTGTACATAACTGTGTGTGAGGTTGTTTATATTACTTGAATAGAAAAAAAAAATCTAAGGATAAAATAGTAGATGTCAACATTTAAATTTATGCCATTACAGTTATCAAGTAATTCATTTTTCTACATTTACCTTAAAACACAATGTTATAATATTCTAAGTATATAACTACAGTTAATCTTTGAACAATGAAGGAGTTAGGAGCACAGACTGTGCTGCCAAAAATCTACATTTAACTTTACACTTAACCCACTTGGCTTCATCGTGGAACCAAACAATCATGGATTGTGTAATTCTGCATTATTTACTATTGAAAGAATTTGTGTATAAATGTATGCACACAGTTCAAACCCATGCTTTCCAAGGGTAACTGTATAATAAAAACATTAATTTGCCTATAAACATACTAGAGAGTACATGGAAAATATACTGCATTATAGGCTGCATGTAATAATCTGAAAAAAGTGAAATTACTCAGAATATCATGCCATGTTGTAAATAAAACTGCAAATAAAATCATGGATTTACTGACAAAAACTGCAGTCTATATTAACCAAAATAAATAAATAAACACACAAATATTTTTCACTTTTCAAATTATATCATAAAGTATTTCTTTGGTATATGAAAATAACACAGTCAGTTCAGTTGCTCGGTCATGTCTGACTCTTTATGAACCCATGGGCTGCAGCACGGCAGGCCTCCCTGTCCACCGTCAACTCCTGGAGCTTACTCAAACTCATGTCCATTGAGTCAGTGATGCCATCCAACCATCTCATCCTCTACCGTCCCCTTCTTCTCCTGCCTTCAGTCTTCCCCAGCATCAGGGTCTTTTCAAACTAGTCAGTTCTTTGCATCAGGTGGCCAAAGTATTGGAGTTTCAGCTGCAATATCAGTCCTTCCAATGAATATTCAGGACTGATCTCCTTTAGGATGGACTGGTTGTATCTTCTTGCTGTCCAAGGGACTCTCAAGAGTCTTCTCCAACACCACAGTTCAAAAGCATCAATTCTTTGTGTTCAGCTTTCTTTATAGTTCAACTTTCACATGCATACATGACTACTGGAAAAACCATAGCCTTGACTAGATAGAACTTTGCTGGAAGAAAATAAAAAATAATGGCTAATATAAAAATGTTATATCTTTCTGATTTAGAAAAATTTACCCAATGTATCTTAAAAAGAAGACAAAAACCATTTAACCATGTAGACAGAATAATCAAGCTAATTAAACCATGGTTTTCAGGGCTTCCGTACATGGTCCTTCTACCTTTCAACTTCGGCTGTGGTCCCTGATTACACTGAATCACTACAAACCTCGAGAATGCTAAATCACCAATGGACAACTGTTAAATGATATATGAAGTGTTTAAAATTTAAAATTATATAAAATATCTAAGATGTTTTATATAATTTGCAAAATGATGAGTGAGTATTACACATGGTACTTAAGATTTGGTTCATTCCAAGTTCTAAGACAATAAAAATTATTTAAAAATCAAGATTAATATTTCATAAGTAGAAAGGCCAAAGACAGTATACTGTGAGTGATCATAATGTATTTATTGTCACAGTCTTTAGCTGTGATCATGGTCCAATTATTGGATTATGTTACTTCAACTGTAACACTGCATTAAAAGTAATTTGCATCTAGATATTTTAAATATATGTTTTTCTTTTATTTTTAAATTAATAGTAAAAATCTTCATTGATACAAGTTAAATTTTATTTGGCTATCAATCACACAAAATAACTAAGGAACAAAAATATTCACATATTTGTTTCACCATGATCATAAACATAAATGACCTTTATATATTTCAGATGACATATGTTTGGTTTATCTTTTAAATGTATTTTTAATTGGAGAACAATTGCTTTATGATGTTGGGTTGATTTCTGCAATATAACAATGTGTGTGTCTCTTAGTCACTCAATTGTGTCCAAGTCTATGAGACCCCATGGCTGTAGCCCACCAGGCTGCTCTGTCCATGGGATTCTCCAGGCAAGAATACTGGAGTGAGTAGTCATTCCATTCTCCAGGGGATCTTCCAAACTCAGGGGTCATACCTGGGTTTTCCACATTAGTGATTCATAAGTATACATATATTCCTTCCCTTTTTGGCCTCTCTCTTTCTGTCTGATAAAAATTAATGGAGATTACATTTTATCCAATCGATTCTAATTGAAGCAGAAGACATTTCTCAAAACCTTATATTGCTAGTTATTATTATACACAGGGTACAAAGGTACTTGGGTTAAAAAACTGATCTCTTTCTGTTATTAGAATACAACATCGGGATTGCAGAAATATAATTGAAATATCTGAATGACTGGAAAATTGCATTTTCTTGGGAGAGAGGCCAAGTCAATCTTGCTAATCCCATATAACACTTAAAATAGATGTTTCTTGTTAAAAATTATAATAACAATTTTATTTAATTGACAGAAGGGAAAAGGGAGAAAAGATGCAGGTCTAATATAAAATAGTTAATAAACTTATTGTTAATGACCTCAACACATTGTAAGATTTGAGAATAATTTATAAAGTATGGAAGAATGTATATGAACAATGTGTGTTCTCAGTGTTACAATATTTGTATGATCTCTTATTTGTTAGAAAATAATTCATGTACAGATTATGATTATGCTAAGTCTATTAACAGGAAATCTTGAAACTGACTGCCTCATCCCATACCAGATGATAGAAAAAATGCAATCATATTTAGTGTGTTTATAAAAAAAGTCATTGATAAGAATTTGGTTCAATGGTATCAACATGGTGTTATTTAAAAGAGGAAAGTCTTGGTACTTAAAAGAGAAAATAATATTTCTGGTAAGGGGGGAAATATGATTCAAAAAGTGATAAGAATACATAATAATAAAAGTAAGCACAAAAAAGAAGCTCTTCATATAAAAGCAATATCCAAACTGGAAAGTAGACTTACATCTCCAAAATGATTTCATGTCAGTTCCAATTTACATATAAAGCAAATATTGTTTATGTTAGAAAATGTAGAATAGCATTTGAAAATTAATTTCTGAATCTTGAATAAGAATATAGTTCTGAATGTTCATGAATAAGTTAGTCTAATTTCAATGTTATTTTTATGTGTGTTTTTATATATTATTACACAGGCCAACACAGAAGACACTGCAGGGCATAGATTATGTATGTGTAGACAAACTGACCAAAAGGAAAAGGATATTTCATTTCTTTAAGGTTTAAAGCATAATACAAATATCTTGATTCAGATTGACCAATTATACAATTTGACAATACAGTCTCACTTTTAAAAAATGTCTATATCAATGTTTCCAGAGTATATTATCACTTTTTGTTTGAAGGTTTCCTATCAAGTATTGAGATTAAGTTCAAACATCTGATGCCTAGTGGATGGTGGGTGATAGCAATTTAACTTATAATGTTGAGAATGTAGGATTTGCTGGCTCTGACAAGTAGGAAACAAAAGATAACATCTGCTACCCCTATTTTCCTATTCTATTCTCTTTTGTTAATATGATCCTTTATAATATTCATCTTCTCCCAGAAATAATTTCCACACTGAATAATTTGCATATTTTCACGCACAATCAACATTTTTTTCCCTTTTTAAAATTCTGAACTGCCCTAGATATCATTGGCACACAATTCAATTGTGTTGGTGTTTGCTTCTCCTTAACTGGTTTACTAGATTAATTTCATCTTCTAAGATGCAATTGGAATGATCTGCTCAACACACTGTAGAGAAGTTTCATACTGTACAAATATCCTTTATCCTTTCCTCCTTTGTCTTCTCTTAACCACCAGTATCCACCTTATGGGCTATTTTTATGTCCTACTCTTTTAATACTCAGTTTGCCTGCTAAATGGCCCCATTATCTTTACTTATCTGCTGCTACCATTGTTCACATGCTCACTCTCTCACAATGGACAGTGATACCAGCTTTGGAACTCAGTCTCTTCCCTTCTCAAGTCTATCAAGTGCAGTCAGGTAAATTAACCTTCTTAAAATATGGTGTTGATACTGTCACTCCAACTTCTTTGATTTTTCATAGTCTACCAAATAGAGATTTCCTTGCCTAGCTTTTGATTTCTGTTACACTGGATTTTTTTTTTTTTTTTACATTTTATTCATGTAACCAAAATGTGTTACAAGAAAGATAGAGTTATGGATTCTGGCTGTCCAAGATGAAAAAATAGGATTATTCATCTTAAAATTTTAACATGTATTGAGAGAAGCAGACATATGTAATGCTAATTTTTAGATGATAAACACTAGTCTGCTTATAAATAAAGGGAATAATTAAATCTGTTTTAAACAACAACAACAACAAAAATTTAGTTAGACTTGCATATTTAGTTGGGAAAGTTTAGTACATATGGTTAGTTTTCTATACATTATTTAAAGAACGCATCTCTTTTTCATATGTCATTTTACTATCTTTACTAGCTTAGTGTTCCCTGAAATCAGGATACTATTTTCTTAACTTGTCTCCATGGAAATTATTTCTCCTTTACCATTTTGCAAACTTGGGGACGGAAGTTAACCTGCTTTGTATTCTCCAACTTTAAAGCCCCTAGAGTTCTTAGTACAATGCCTTGTATTTAATGAATACTCATTGAGATAAATGTTGAATAAATTTAAAACACATGTAAAATGAGGTCTCCTTATGGTTTTAATTTCCATACATTTGATTACCAAAGAGAGTAAACTTTGTTATTTTTATCCTCCTTTAGTTTATTGTTTCCTCTTCTAAAAAAAAACCAAAAAAACCCCTCATATCCTTTGACTCTTCCCATCTATTTTTCATATTGATTTGTAGGACAGCTTTAGAGATCTGACACAATACTTTTATTAGTTACATATCTTACATATTTCTTTTTCTCCCAGCCATACACATTTTTGGGTGGTGTTCTATAAATACAAGTTTTGTTTATCAATAATTTTCACTTCATTAATTTTGAGTGATTTTTATTCATTTAAGAAATTTTGCAACTATTATCTTTTTGAATATTTGTTCTCCCTAATTCTCTTTACCATTCAGTTCTGGAATTCTCTTTTAATATACGCTATACTCCATTTTAGTCTTCATAATTCTGAACATGTCTGAATTATATGGAGTAAGTGTATCTTTAAGTCTACCAATTCTTTATTAATCTTTGATTACTGTTTAAACTAGACCCCCCCCCACCCCCTTGCCCCACCATTGCTGTTTCAATCACTGCAGAATTTCCTAATCTTGGATAGATAGAGTAAATACATTCTGCCTTGTCTGGCCCACTAAATACAACTTTTAAGTATCACCATGGAGTTATATTTTGCCTTTAAAAATAAGTAATATCAAATGGATCAGAAAAGAAGACCAGAATTCGAAGTACTACTCAATGGGCATGAAATTATCAGGAGGGAAAGAAAGTAACAGAGAAAAGTTAGGAAATTAATGATAAGTAAATAATTAAATATTGAAGTTTTCTGATTGAAAGTTTTACAAAATTTATAACAAAGAAGATTATAAAATGATATAGCCCTGGGTATAATACTAAACATATAAATAGGGTTTCTGACAAGTTACCATACATCTTTTAAATAATAGGAATTAACACTTCCCTGGTGGTTCAGTGGTTGAGAATTCATGCTCTCAAAGCAGGGTAAACAAGTTTAATCCCTAGTAAAGGAACTAGATCCTGCAGGCCACACCTAAAAATCCCCCAGATGACAACAAAAAATTGTGTGCCACAACTAAGACTAAATGCAGACAAATAATTTTAAAAAACTAAATAAATAATTGGAATCAATACATTTAAATGGATATAGCATAAGTAATATTATTTATAAAATTAAGGGGAAAGAATGTCAATTCCCAATACTTCTATATCTAGTCTGAATATCATTCAATTATTATATAGTTAAAGTATAAATGTTTTCAGACATGTAAGGAAGAAGAGAAGGTATCAACGTATACTTTCTCCAAGAACAATATCTAAGAGTTTAATCCAAAATAAATATACAATAAATTAAGTGTGGGTAAATAGGAAAAAAGAAAAAAAAAAATGTGAGCGTGAACTTTGTAAAAAATAGATAAATCAAAATACGGAACTATAAAATCACTTTGAATATATAAAATATTAGTAACTAATATTGGTGTGTTTGAAATCTAAATAAATATGAACAGTGGCATGGCATGTGTTAAAAAATATAGCTTACTAAGGATTTTTGATATAGAAGAGACATAATTCAAGAGAAATACAATGTGCGCTGAAACTAAAATTAGAAAATTATTATAATAAAATCTAAAGGTTAAATGGCCAGAGAAGGGGCAAAAGAATGTAAAAATCACCATTTATCAGCATGAACATAAGGAAAAAATGAGGAAAAAGGTCCTCTCCATGAAGGATTAGGAAAAAAGAGAAAGAAAATAATCAAAACAATAAAGACTAAAAGAAAAAAGTTAAATATATAAATCATCACAGTATACATAAATAGATTATTTCTCTAACAGAGACTTTCAGTAAAAATTGAAACCTAACTCTATGCTAGTAAAAGAAAATTCTGAAAAAAGGATGAAGTAAGTTTATAAATATAAGTTTAATAAAGAGATACTAGACAAATTCATGACAAATGGATACTAGACAAATGGAGAAGGAAATGGCAACCCACTCCAGTATTCTTGCCTGGAAAATCCCTTGGATGGAGGAACCTGGTGGGCTACAGTCCAAGAGGTTGCAAAGAGTCAGACACAACTGAGAGACTTCACTTTCAGACAAATTCAAATAAAGAGAAAGAAGCAGAGGCAATAATGAATAATACTAAAGATGAATTTTAAGTATCACTAAACAGAAAATAGTGACATATGTAGACAGAATAATTAAACATGTAAACAGCAATTAAGAAAAAAGAAAAGAAAAAACTGTTAGATAACTAACCTGTTCAGATCCAATCCTAAAAGACAAAGATAAAGAGAGAGAATTGCTCACAATTCCCATACAGTGTAATTGTGAAAGAAAGAAATCAGATATGCATCCCATCAACAGTACAGGAAACTAGAAAACAGTGAAATATTTACACACTGATGGGAGAAAATGATGCTAAGGCTCTAAAAGCTGCAAAAATGTAATAGCAGCAATGTCTGCACAGGAAAAGTGGGACAAAGAGATGAAGGAAAGAGAACTCAACACTCAAAAGACTTAATAGCGTTGTGTCATAAAATTTACATTTCTCCAAGATGTGGAACAAACTTCATATCCGTGTTGTCTGCTGCATGAAAGGTAGGTAGTTCCTTGGCTGATGTCAGTATCACCATAGATCTGGTTGGTTTCCAAAAGGCAAGTGGGTGATTATAAATAAAGGATCTTACTGACAAACTATTTCTAGATTAATTGTGCTTCTGTAGAGGAGCCTGGTGGGCTGCAGTCCATGGGGTCACGAAGAGTCAGACACGACTGAGCGACTTCACTTTCACTTTTCACTTTCATGCATTGGAGAAGGAAATGGCAACCCACTCCAGTGTTCTTGCCTGGAGAATCCCAGGGATGGTGGGGCCTGCTGGGCTGCCGTCTATGGGGTCGCACAGAGCCGGACACGACTGAAGCGACTTAGCAGCAGCAGCAGCAGTAGAGAAGAGAATCTTTACTGTATGAAATACCCAACAAGAGTATTTTTTTTCCACTGGATAGGGAGAAGTCCAATAAGAACCAAAACACACAACTGTGCCCCAAGAAATATCGCAGCCTGAAACAGGACCCTGATACTTCACTACCACCAAGTTAAATAATAGTTATCAGCACGTCCCTGATGGTTCAGTGGTTTTATTCTCCTACTCTGAATAAAAGTAGAACACAAATGAAATATTCCCCACAAATAAAGTTGACATGACAGGAAAATAAGTAAAATAGAGGTCATAGGAAACAAAATATAGATATCCTAAAAAGATTAACTGAATCAAAGAGAAGCTGGTAGATATAGAAGATGGGAAAAGAATGACCCACAAATATGAACATAAATGGGATCTTCAAAAAGAAAGCAGAATAACAGAACAAATCATGAAAGTACAACAAGAAAAGACAGATGCAAATTTTTCAAAATATAAGTGGGAGATCCATCTAGCCTCAGATTTCTCCATAGTAATGTTCAATACCTGAAGAAAACCTGGGAAATTATTTGTAAAAATTTCAACTGAGAAGCATATCTACTAAAGATTTTATACCTAAACTACTACTCAGGCATAAAGTCAAGAAACAGCAGCACTGGATAGACAGAACTGATGAATACTGCTCTTATAATAAATAATATATTGAGGATATTAAAATAGGATAAATTCTGGACAATCAACAGATGTGTGGAGACAGCTGGGCAAAAGAAATGTTTATGAGACTTCATTGGAACTGGAAAATTCAGGGGAAAAATAAAACTGCTTGAGGGGATTAGGATAACAGAACAGAGAAACAAATAAAATAATCTTTATAATGATATTATTTTTAAATCTGGAAGATCCAAATGAATCAACTGAGAAACTAATATAAGTTTAAAGAGTGGTGTGAAAACAATATATAGACATCAATATGTTGTATACTCAAATTAAACATACACAAATTGTAAGAAAATTAGGATCCTCAAAAATCATAAACATGCTATTTAACCTACGAATAATATCAAGAAGTGAAAAAAAGGTGAAATTTTAAAATGCTTCTGAAGGATTAAAATGCTCTTCACAGATTTAAAAAAAAAAAAAAACAGGCCACCTTCTTGGATGAAAGAAAAATCTATGCAGAAAAATTATTCTAAGAAAATTAAGACAATGAACAAATCAGAAAAACATGATATGTACAACCCTTATTAAAGACAAGGGTGCCTATTTACCATAAATTGCACCATAACATTAACAAAGTCTAAATGAAAACATGGAAAGTTTTTTGGGCTAGAAAAGATTCTAAAGTTTCTATGGAAAAAGAAAACCATAAATATCTTGAAAATTATGAAAGTCTTCCCTTTCATAAACAGATAAACAGGAAGGTCTTCTTATTAGTTATAAAGTCTCAGCAATGTTAAGAACATTCTAATGGCATATGGATAAACAAACAGGTCCATGGAGTATAGTTTAAAGCCCATGAAAAAGCCAACATATACTTTCACATTTTCTTTTTAATAAACACACCTCAAGTCATTGAGGGGCTTCCCTGGTAGCTCAGATGGTAAAGAATCCTCCTGCAAGGCAAGAGACCTGAGTTCAATCCTTGGGTTGGGAAGATCCCCTGGAGAAGGGCATGGCAACCCACTTCAGTGTTCTTGCCTGGAAAATCCCCATGGACAGAGGAGCCTGGTGGGCTACAGTCCATGTGGTCACAGTCAGACATGACTGAGCAACTAAGCACAAGTCATTGAAGGAATAAATGGTATAGGAATATCTGATTGAAGAACTGATGTAAAGTTAAGTACCCTGCCATATATAGTGCTTGAAGTGAAGTCGCTAAGTCGTGTCCGACTCTTCGTGACTCCACGGGCTGTAGCCCACCAGGCTCCTTCATCTATGGGATTTTCCAGGCAAGAACACCAGAGTGGGATACCATTTCCTTCTTCAGGAGATCTTCCCAACCCAGGGATTGAACCCGGATCTCCTGCATTGTAGGCTGACGCTTTAGCTTCTGAGCAACCAGGGAAGTCATATATAGTACACCTGATCAATTCAAAAAGGATTTAAATCTTAGATATATAAAACATTCGTAAAATACTAGAAAAAATCATGGCAACATTGTTATGTAAGTCTCCCTAGTGTCTCACAGAGTAAAGAATCTGCCTGCAATGCAGGAGACCCCAGTTCAGTCCCAGGGTTGGGAAGATCCCCCTGGAGAAGGGAATGGCTACAAACTCCAATATTCTCGCTTGGAGATTCCCATGGACAGAAGAGTCTGATGGGCTACAGTCCTCGGGGTGGCAAAGAGTCAGACATAACTGAGCAACTTTCACCATCATCCCATCCAGGTAATAAAGGTTTTTCTAGCTTCCACACAAATCCCAGACACTATAAAAAGACTGGTGAAAACAACTGCATAAAATTTAAAACTCTGCATAAAAATTATCATGATCTTTATCTTTCTGGCTTACTTCGCTCATACTAACACATATATATGGACTTTAGAAAGATGGTAACGATAACCCTATATGCAAAACAGAAAAAGAGACTCAGATGTATAGAACAGACTTGTGGACTCTGGGAGAAGGCAAGGGTGGGATGTTTCAAGAGAACAGCATTGAAACATGTATATTATCTAGGGTGAAACAGATCACCAGCCCAGGTTGGATGCATGAGACAAGTGCTCAGGCCTGGTGCACTGGGAAGACCCAGAGGGATCAGGTGGAGAGGGAGGTGGGAGGGGGGACTGGGATGGGGAACACATGTAAATCCATGGCTAATTCATTTCAATGTATGACAAAAACTACTGTAATGATGTAAAGTAATTAGCCTCCAACTAATAAAAATAAATGGAAAAAAAATTTATCATGAGACAGATTAAATGAGTAAAAACACTAGGAAAATTATTTACCACACTTACATCACAGCTATGTCTATAACTTTTCCATATCAAACACCCTTGGGTAAATGGACTAATTGGTTGAGATTCAACCAGGAAACCAAGAATCTTGGATACAAGAAAATTAAGACACATATAAACCTTGTTACCCCCATTCCAGGCTGCTACTGGAATGCAACCAGCATACTGAGTGGAAAGTTCTTCAGTACAGAGCTCCCACATTAGGCTAATAAAAATATGAACACCTCAATAGGGAAAAAAAGACAAGAATATATACATTATAGAAGACAAATTTGCAGGGTTAAAAGGGAGGATTTTCAATATATTACCTTCCATATATTTTGAATTTTGAACTTAAATGTAAAAGAAAAGAAATTAAATATGTTTCTGACTATGCCTAATTAAAGCTATAATAAAAACTGAAAATATATACTATCTAGGATCTCAGTACAACATAGATATTAACACACTAACTGGTTTTCCTAAGTTCTAATATGCCACCTATTAAGTGTGTGAGCTTGAGCAATTTTTTTTTAAATGTCCAAGCTTTAGCTTTATGTTGGCAAGTTGGGAAAAAAAGCACATACTGCAAAAAGATTTTGTAAGGATTTACTAAAATATTACATATAAAATGCTAAAAGAATATCTGATCCATAAATACCAACTTAGCAAGCAATGAAATTAATATTTCATATAAAAATGGGTCACAATAAAGGTTAAGTTTTTAAGTTGTTCCCAGAAGAAAATGTATAACCTTAAGTATTTTTCTCAATTAAAGAAAGGAAACTAGAGTCATTTTCATTTACATATATTTGGAATTAAATATTTAAGTACAATTTGAATGTGTGCCTGGTCTTTTGTCAAAACTCTTATCCACCAGTTTGTTCATCAGTAGTCAGCTTGCTTGATTTCTATAGCAGGAGTGTGATAAATAGGCTTTCCACCATAATGTAGGTATATTGTTTTATTGTAGTACAATTAGAGAGAATATTTTTGCTATATACACATAATACATATACATGCTTGTGCCTTTTCAAATCTTTGTAGAAAAGAAAATAGTATACCTAAGTTCAAATTGTAGAAAAAAATATGTACCAGCCTACAGCACAATGAAATATTATCTATTAATATCTGGAATTTAAATTGAAAGTTAAACTCTTAAAATATACTAAATATTTAGAATTTTGTTCTTTATAATTATTATGTAATAATACATGATTATAAAACTCTTTAAATCTAAGAAATTAACTAAAAAGAGTTATGTAAATTCCATAATTCAGAAGTAACTAGTATTAATATTTTAGTATATATACTTCCCTGATGGCTCAGTAGGTAGAGAGGCCATCTGCAATGCAGGAAACACAGAAGACATGGTTTCAATCCCTGGTTGGGAAGATCCCCTGGAGGAGGAAATGGCAACTCAGTCCAGTATTCTTGCCTGAAAAATCCCATAGATAGAGGAACCTGGTAGGCTACAGTCCAAAGGATCACAAAGAGTCAGACTTGACTGAGCAACTAAGCATGTATATATAGTTTTAGACTCTTCCAATCTATGGGGGGAAAAAAAAATCTATAAACCTCCACATATCATAGAATTAAATGCTTTTAATTGAATAACTTCTGCTTAAGTATGAACATATATATATATATATATATATATATATATATATATATATACACATCTGATTGTAAGACTGAATTATGGGAAGACACACACAACAGTCTGTTGTTATACAACTTGAAATTGTCAATTGGCTTCGAGCATACATCCATTTGAATTCTCTTTCTTGACTGGTGGTGGGAACAAGCCCTGTTTTGCATAGGGCACAACCAAAAGGAAGAGATGGGATGTGTAAAAGGGGGAAGAAAAGAAGGATTGCTAAAATGACTCATTTGGGGTTGTCCTGCTTCCATGTCTTGGGAAAAGTAAAAGTGAAAGTCGCTCAATTGTGTCTGAGTCTTTGCCAGAATTCTCCAGGCCGAAATACTGGAGTAGGTAGCCTTTCACTTCTCCAGGGAATCTTTCCAACCCAGGGATTGAACCCAGGTCTCCCACATTGCAGGCAGATTCTTTACCAGATGAGCCACAAGAGAAGTCCATGTCTTAGGAAGGTCTGTAGAACAAAAGATTTGTCTGCTTGAGCTGTAACTGAGCTATAACTTGCCTGTTTTTTGTTTTCTTTTTTTAAACCCTTTAGTCCACCATTCCAAATTTTTGTTACAATGAGACAAGAACTAGGGGAGAGAAACAGACCAACCTGACAGAATTATTGTAGGTTTGGTTCCAGACAACTGCAATAAAGTGAATATCACAATAAAGTAAACCATACAAATTTTATTTGCAATATACCGTAGTCTATTAAGTGTGCAATAGTACTATGCTTTAAAAAACAACTTGTGTACATTAGTTAAAAAAATCACTGTTAAAACATGCTAACATCATCTGAGCCTTCATTGAGTTATTATCTTTTATATAACCTACTGGCAGATAATTTGAAATACTGCAAGAATTACCAAAATACAGCACAGAGGCACAATGTGAATAAATGCTGTGTGAAAAATGGAACTAGTAAGCTAGCTCAACATATGGTTGCCACAAACTTTCAATCTGAAAAAAAATACAATACCTGTGAAGCTCACTAAAGTAAAGAACATTAAAATGAGGTATGTCTGTAAATTGATTTGAATATTTATCCATAGTTACACTGGGCAATTATCTAAAACCAAATTTTGAAAATAATATACAGATTAACTTAATTCTATTAACATTTAGCACATAAAGAACAAAAATATTTTTTTCTACATTCTCAAAATAAGAATGTTATTCTCAAGCCATTAAAATTTCAAACATTAATGTTATTATATTCCAATATAAAATATTTAAATGATATAACTATTGTAGTTTTTCAAATGCACAAAAATCATCCAAATTCAATTATTTCACATAGAGAATAGTATTTTAATTTTTAGAAATGAGGAAAGTTGAAGAAAACTACCAATATGATACTTATTGTGGTATTTATTAGTTTTTATGGTAGGCAACATATGTTGCTTATAATTTGAATATTGACAGATAATGTTGTGGATGTGACTCATAACAAAGCTAGATTTCTTTCAGATGGCATTTTGACTACAGACAAAGAAAATAGGTAATAACTATAATATTGTAACATGCATGGTTTATGAATAAACACTGAATTTTTCAGTAAAACCGTAGATCACCATTGAGTTAAATAGCTAAAGGCAGATATGGCATTTCTCTAAGAAATATTCTTGTAGAGAGAGAAAATATTGAAGCAGGGACTTAGAGGTCTGATTTCTTTCCATTTAACTCCTCTGAAGAAGGTAG
This sequence comes from Odocoileus virginianus, assembly GCF_023699985.2. NCBI lineage: Eukaryota > Metazoa > Chordata > Mammalia > Artiodactyla > Cervidae > Odocoileus > Odocoileus virginianus. Next base: position 24,377,243 of record NC_069698.1, read on the forward strand.
AGCAATAATTCTAATTTACAGCAATAATCTCTTATATGATTAATTAATGGTAGATAACTCAGGAGGGTGTATAGTTGTTTATGATGCAAATGTGACAGAACTAGAGTAACAAAACTAACCAGCCTGTGATGTCAATTATTGTTTTAAAGCATAAGTCTGCTATCATTATATTGTCCTTTTAGGATTTGCATCTAGAGATTAATTTATAAGAAATAATTGCCACTGAAGTTAACTACATCATAAAGCTGAAAATTATCCCTCTATAGAAACATATCCATAGATTTATGTAGTTAAAATGAGAAGGGACCAGCAGAATTAGCAAGGAAAATACATACGCCTTATTGCAGCATTGCCACTCGACTTCAATAACACAGAACTTTCATTTAAAAAAAAAAATTGGGAGGCTTCCCCAGTGGCTCACTGGTAAAGAATCCACCGGCCAATGCGGAAGAAATGGATCCATTACTGATCTGGGAAGATCTCACAGTCTGCAGAACAACAAAAGCCCTTGGGCCACAACTACTGAAGCTCACGGGCTCACGTGGAGCCCATGCTCCACAGCAAAAGAAGCTGCTCCAAAGAGAAGCCTACACACTGCACAGAGCAGCCCCCATTCACCGCAACTAGAGAAAGTCCACACGGCAATGAAGACATAGCACAGCCAAAAATAAGCATGTTTTTTTTAAAGACTCTTTAAAGAAAAAAAACCTGACCTGAAGGTAGATTTGTGGATCAGTATCTCAAGGAGAAAGACTGAGCAATCTGTATGTGATCCTTGTGCCCGAGAATGTTTGCAACACTGTGATAGTGAAAAAGTGAAAATGTTAGTTGCTCACTTGTGTCCAACTCTTTGTGATCCCATGGCTCCTTTGTCTATAGAATTCTCCAGACAAGAATAGTGGAGTTGGTAGCCATTCCCATCTCCAGGGTATGTTCCCAATCCAGGGATAGAATCCAGGTCTCCTGCATTGCAGGTGAATTCTTGACCATCTGAGCCACTAGGGAAATCCCTTGCAATACTGTCTTCTATGGCAATTCTTGAAAATACCCTTCGTTTAAGATTTTACAACATCACTTAGCAATCCATTACAGAGTTTCAGAAACTTGATGAAAGATTCATTTTTTTCTTTAACCTCTCTCTATTAATTTATTATCTAACATTTATTTATTTTTCTATTTCTCACAGCAACACACAAGAACACTTTTTCCCCCTATCAAACCCAAGATAATGTCAGCAACTTCACAATATCATCATTTGAAAAAAAAAAAAAAAGGCAGTATGTATTTTCCCATTCCTTCCATTATTCAACAATTTCTATTAATTATTTCTGGTAAACCTTTGCTTTTGTATCTGAAATAGACACTTCTGTAGGTATAGTAGAGATTCCCAGCACTTGCTTGCCTCCAGTTCTCTTTTATTGCTCACAGAAGGCTTGCGCTTTTTTGACCCTTTGAAGTTAGGTGATCATATGACTATATCTGAACAACCGACTCTGACAGGAAGAGGCGTATGTTACTTCTGAGTCAAAACATTTGATTGTCAGCGAGAGGCTCTCCAGAATTCTCTTTACCTGCTATCTTGCTGCAAAAGCAGAATCATGTGTTGAGACGCAGGTGCTATAAGACTGAAGCATCTTAAATCAATGAGCCATAACTTCAAGGCCAGCTGCCCTGGAGAGTTGCTCAGACCTATGGCATAAATGTGTGAGCAAGTATGTTTACTGTGTTTATTATTAAGATATTGGAGTATATTACTGTAGCATAATCTAGGTTATCCTGTAAATAAATTAACAGCATACCATTATACAATCACAGCAAAACTTCAAATGAATGGACAATTTTCAATGTCCTCTCAATTATTCTTTCCAAATGAAGGAGTGGCTAAACTGAATCCCCTTCGTACACACACATAGCTAAGTGTAGAATTTGTGTGCCACTGAACAGTTCATATCCTTCCCTGGCTGCCAACATCATTTCATCTGTTCCCAGTGCCTTGAGAGTCTGTACTGTGCTGTCAAATTCCTCCCCTGAATCACAGGAGACAGTGACAGCGAGAAATGGTAGAACCTTATGTCACAGGCAGGAATTACCAGGACTGCCTACAGTGTGACTGCTGCTCTCAATATGCTTTTCCACAGTGTAAGGGCATGATAATTTCATCTCGCCTCCTTCCAACCTAAATGCAAGGGGACTTTCAGTAACTTGGTGAGGCTCACAGCGAGAATTTTCTCTTTTCCTTATTTATATCCTCCTTAAATGTATTTCTTCTTTTGCACTATATCAATTCTGTACTAACTATATAACCAGATTATTTTACCACTTCTTATCATTTAAAGAAGAATGGAGGAGGGAAGTGAGAGAAGAACCTGTTTGATTGATTTTACTAATATAATTACCATTTTTGAAAATATTGTGATATTATGAGATAAATGTAAATTGTGTAAGGAATTATGCTGTGCTATGCTATGCTTGGCTGTGTTCAACTCTTTGCAATCCCATGGACTGTGGCCCTCCAGCTCCTCTATCCATGGGGGTTCTCCAGGCAAGAATACTGAAGTGGGTTGCCTTGCCCTTCTCCAGGAGATCTTCCCAACCCAGGGATCAAACCCAAATCCCCTGCCTTGCAGGTGGATTCTTTACCATCTGAGTCACCAAGGAAGCCCCAAAATATTGGAGTAGGTAGCCTATCCCTTCTCCAGGGGAACTTTCTGACCCAGGAATCAAACTGGGATCTTGTGCATTGCAGGTGGATTCTTTACCAGCTGAGCTACCAGGGAAGCCTGTAAGAAATTATAGCTATGCCAAATTTCAGACTTTTCAAATTTGCATGTAACTCAAGTTTCTTGGGTCAAAAAGAAAGACTAGATTAGTATGATACCTAAGATACTTCTATTACTTTTCCTCCATTATGTCTGTGATCTATAATAAATTATGGGCTTCCCAAGTGGCACTAGTGGTAAAGAACCTGACTGCCAATGCAAGAGATGAAAGAGACGTGGGTTTGACCTGGGTCAGGAAGATCCCCTGGAGGACGGCACAGTAACCCACTCCAGTATTCTTGTCTGAAGAACTCCATGGACAGACGAGCCTGGTGAGCTTTAGTCCATAGGGTCGCAGAGTTGGACATGACTAAAGCAGCTTAGTATACATGCACCTCATAAATTATATTGTGCATTTCTTGTGCATTTTACAAGATAAATGCCCATGTTGTTAACAATCTATCTGATTAAGCTTAATTTAAAAATGTTGGGCCCATTCCATTTTTTTATTTTCAGTAAAATTGATTCTCTAACCATATTTAAGATTATGTATGAGAAATGTGGATGAAATATCTGTAAGCTTTCTTAGGTACATATCAGCTTTTGGACTTCACTGCAGATACATCAAGGATTGCACCATCATTTGTGGCAGGCGATATAATGTGTTATTCTACAGGAGTTTCAACTTCTTCAGGAAAAAGAAAAAATCCCCATGACCTTGATTTGAAAAAGAGAAATGGTATTTTTTGGAAAAAAAGATGCTTGAATTGTGGCATTCTAGGAGTAGAACAAGGAAATGCCATGGTTGTGCATTACTTATAGCTTCCACCAAACTCTTTGGTTTAAGACTCATACTTTACTATATCATCCATCCACCCATGCATTTATGCTCAGTAGCATCTGACTTTGTGACCCCATGGACTGTAGCCCACCAAGCTTGCTGCTTATGGAATTTTCCAGGCAAGAACACTGGATGGGTTGCCATTTCCTCCTCTAGGGTAACTTCTTAACCCAGAGATCAAACCCGTATCTGCCTTCATTGGCAGGCAGATTCTTACCACTGAGTCACCTGGGAAGCCTCACTCTTACTTCATAAGGATAAACACCCTCTTTATTTTATTCCTTTATTTTTTGTGTAAGTTTTAGAGAGAAAATAATGAGTATAATCAGTTTAATATGTTTTACTTAGAATCCTTTCTAGTTTAATTACTTTTCTTTTTCTTTTTGAAAAGGATCCCATTCAATGAGTGCATTTCTTATTTTTGCTAAGAAATAGACTATTCAAAAGGTGATGAAATTCACTGCCTAATAACTCATTTTTATTTATCTTAAATTAACCTATGTCTCTATTTTCCATTAGTTCTATATCTATCCAACTCCATAAGGGGATTTTTTTGAGAAAAAATTTAACAAGTTGAAATTTTAAAAAATATCAAGGAATATAAACTTGGATAAATGGCTGCAAATTTGATATTTTATGAAACATTGCCTATATATTTGATAAAGGGAAGACTTTAGACTGGAATATGTAGACAATACATATAAGATGCTTTGCTTGCCTATCCGAAGGACCCAGGAAATGCTGCTGTTTACCAGATAGGTAGACACTTTCCCCCCCCTAAGATTTAAAGTTCTATCATTTGTGGATTTCCATTTTCCAGCTCCTTATGTAAGAGGCTAGGGGTTTACCACTCTGTCCTAAAAACAAGTGAAAAACTGAGCAGACTGAAAAATAAACACCTCTACTCAAATCCATAAGAAGGGAAAACATAGGACAAACCACTATCCTTAAAACTGTAGAGACAGAAAGGCAACAGAATACTGTGATTTGTGGCTTATCAGCACAGATGCTCACAGGTGGAAGTCACCGTGGGAGCCAGTGACAAGGTAGGGAAACTCAAACTGTAATTGACAATTTGCTGGAGTCTCAGCATGACCATGTCTGAGAGTTAAAATCTCCATGGGAAACCAGGCATAGGGGAACCCTCACACTATCATGAGATTTACCACCAGAAGCCTGACCAGATGCCCACAGTAGTTATCTGAGAAAAATCCCTTCAGTTTCTGGCAAGGGAAAGGAAAAAAAAGAACCATTCTGAAACACACACTGTGCTTAACAAGTCCTGCCCTAAGGGAAAACTAGTTAACCTGCTGGTTATTATCAGAGCCTAACTAAACTGAGGGAAAGAAAATACCCAACTCTAGCCTATTCTAGCCATCCTGTTTCACTTAAAGGGAAAAATGACTAAGAAACTCTTGTGGAATTCAAAGTCCAGACATAGATTCACTGAAGACTGAGACCTGATCGTAATATTACACTATGGAATTCTGATCTCTCTGGATGTAGCTCTAGGTGCCTGAATGGATTATGATGATGTAAGTGTAAAGCCTTGACTAAATTGGAACCAGAAAAAAATTAGGCTGTGATTTCTGAGAGCTGGAGGAACATAGACATCTTGCACACGACTGAATTTTACATATGCAACACATTACTAGATCTGTGTCTCTTTCAGGGCTATGAAGAAGAGTGAAGATGATTAAACATGACAGGACTTCTATATGCAACTGACTCAAGCAATTGTATATAAATTAAAAAAGCAGTATATTCACTTAAATATCATTGCAAGCTCTGAAGGAAAAAGTAGTGGTATTTAATTTCTCCTTGATGTCCGGGACTATATCTCTATATAATCAACACATCATGAACACTCAATGCATGCTTATTAAATAAATAAATAAAGGAACAAATGAATGAAGAAGAATGATAACTGGCTTTCTATCATATTTTACACAGAACCATATATAATTATTAGTCATGAGAGACATGCAGAGAATGCTAGGAGATTTTTAGATTCTGAAGAGGTATGCTATGAGGAATTTACCCTTGTGATATATTATTATATGACTAAGGCATTTCAAAGCAAGTTTAATATTGATTACAGTACTCACCCAGAAAATAAGGGATAAACAGTGGAAGCTAATGAGTTTGGAGTTTCCTCTTAGAATTTTAATAAACACAAAGAAACTTCTGGGAATCAGAGACTATTTTAAATGTTTTATGAAGGGAAATTTTGTTTGGGTGTTGTATCTTGCTGGTCTTTCACTTGGACTTTTAAAGTAAAAACTAGGCTTAGAAACCCACTTACAACAATATTAGTTGTATTACTTTCTTTTGCATTGTCTTCTAAGATCCCAGGCTAATAAAAAACATTTGAACTTCTTTGCTATTCTTTGGTTTTTAAAAACAATATATCAGACAAGTATCCATGGAACTAGAGGAAAAGTTTAGTTAGCAGGGTAAGACTCACAGTGAAAACACAAAACTCATTTTGAAGTTTTAAGATTTTACAGTAGTATACTTGGGAAAATATCTTATAGAAATTAGCAAATGTTGGATTTTTTAATACAGAATAAAGGTGTTAGTCCTCTTTCAGATGTAATTATATTTGTTTGTTTGTTTTTTGAATTACTAGTGCTAAATGTATGGATCAAGTTTCAACTTTTCATGCTCATTTCAACTTTTTCTCTTTTATAGGTTTCCTACTTCCTCTCAAAAAAATCTTATGTACTTTTAACTGCCTCAGTGTCTGCTTCATGATCTTCCTGCATGACCCAACTAAATCAGGAAGAAAGATTATAGGCTTTAGTGTTGTACATTCCTTTGAGACACTTAGAAACTTGAACAGATAGGGCATCGAAAAGACAGTATGAAGTAGATACAATTAGGGCTTAGATATAATGACAAGAGGTTGAAGGCGTGGGCAAGATGTGCATGGATGTCATGATAGTAGACAATATGACAGTCTTAGTCAACCCAAAGGATTTTTCAGAGCAAAGATGATCTAATAGAAGAGTCCAGCATTATGCAAAAATAAGTCAGCATGAAGATTCCCACCACACTGGCCAGTTGGTTAGGGGTGTCCCAGAAGAGTTCAGCCCCTGCTCAAAAGCTGAAGCAGGTCCCAGTGGTGCAAACACATAGAGGCTAACTGAACTCCTTGCAGTGAACAGCAGTCTATGCTTTGAAGGAAGATACAGTGATACAAGTGATACAGCTTCTCAGGTGGGGCAGTCATCTGCCTGCTAATGCAGGAGACGTTGGTTTGGCCCCTGGGTCAGGAAGATCCCCTGGAGCAGGAAATGCAACTCACTCCATTATTCTTGTCTGGAGAATTCCATGGACAGAGGAGCCTAGTCATCTACAGTCCAAAGGATCCCAAAGAGTAGGACACAACTGAGTGACTGAGCGTGCATGCACAAGTGATGCAACCCCATGACTGACATGTCTCAGCCTCGAGGATGCCTGAAACTTTGCATCTTGGTTAAACTTTCAGTATCAGCTCAGTTAATGTATAGAAATGCACCAGATCTAAAATAAGCAAGGACTTTTTTTCTTGTTATATAGTCTACACTATTCTAAATTAGAGCACAAACACAATGTACTTGAGGATTTTGAGATGTTTATTTTATAACCTGTATTGAAGAGCAAAAGGTCAAAGCTGAAAGAACACCACTGGTTTGTTTTTCTGAGCTGAGATAGGTCTTGCCTCAATTACTCATCTGTCGAGACAAAGCATACCTCTGAACAATGTCTGCTTGGGTTCTAGAGATGCATTTGAGAGTCACAAGACTGCCATTGCATTGATGCTACACATGATGGGATTCTGAACTTGGCTTTTTTTTTTTTTAAACAGGCCACTGTTTTCAAACAAGATGCAGCAACTATGTCAGGTTTCCTCTCCAACCTGAAGCAGAAATCCTACATGAGGCTTGATAAACAACTGTAGTAAATTCATATCATGGAATAGTCTTTCCAAACAAAAAGGAATAGAATACTAATTCATACACCAACCTGGTTGAATGCTCACACATTCATGCTGAGAAGCTAGACTCAAATAGTACCCACTATATGACTGAACACAAATAATGTTTTGGAAAAAGCAACTTTTATCCAATATGATAAGAATAAGAAGAGTGGAGAAGGTAAGAACAGAATGTGAAAGGGTAAGAAGAAATATCATCTTGATAGACATGTAGATTACCCAGATGTAAGCATTTGTTAAAAGTCAAACTGTACATTTATGATTATTTATACATTTCACTGAATAAAATTTATACCTTAATTTAAAATAAAGTTTCTCCAAAACCATCTATTGAATGGCCCTGGAATAGCATTCAAACTTTTGACTTTTAATAATATCCTTTTGTGTGGTACCTAAAATGTTGAGTCATTGAGATTATCAACAATTTTAACTTTAATGTATGATAATAGCCCTAGTTCCTAAAATTATCTCTGTTTGAATAGCTTATGTATTTTATTTCAAATTAATATTTATTATGTATATCCCAATGTGCTTCAACATCAGGAATAAAGAAAATTCAAATAAGAGGACTAATATACATGTAGAATTATATTTGAATCATTTTTTTGAGATGAATACAATTTTTGTATTGTTGGAAATGTTCAGCCATTGGTTCTCACAGTTTTGTTCTCTATAACAATTAGCAGGAGGACACTTAAAATAATTACGAAAATTGAAATAAATAGCATGTTATTGAAAATAAGGGACATCTTTAAAATGGAGCAGTTCCTTGGAACTGATGATGAAATGGATTTAAAGAAGGACATCACTGTAGGCAGTCTGAGAGTGTACATAGCACCCATGAACATGCTGAAGCTGTGTCTTGTGAACTGATGATAGAACTTCCAGAAAAACTGATAGCCTCTCTAGGTGAATCTAAATGCTGTTATTCCCTTTCTTCTAGACCAAACGAAGCTGCCCAGTTTATTGATGGAACTTCCTGAGCCTGAAAGAGGTAAATCTTTCATCATTTGCAGAGCAGACACTGAAATTTTGTTGAAAAGGGTATGGCGATTCTGTACAATAGGCATAAGTAAAGGCATCAGACTGGTTGTGTGACCTAATTGGACTCTTCATTTTGGTTTTATCCAGAATAGATACTTATTCTATTTTGCACAACACCTACTCTGTAATACAAGTGACAGTTGAGAGAAATAATTAGGAGTTTGCAATAATGGATTGTGGACAAATTCTACTACCTCTTAAGATTACATTTCACTAGAAAAATGTACATTTTACCACTTTACAGGACAAAAACTTAAGTAGGAAGCACAATATCAATGGCAATCACCTGGCCTACCATTGGTATGGTAGCAATTTGATTGAGAAGCAGAATTAAGTAGCTCAATAAAAATGGATGGGCAAAAACTGGAAACAATGTCCTTTCCTAGATGAAATAATGCAGAAGAGAGTATATGTGTATGAGTGTGTGTGTGTGTGTGTGTGTGTGTGTGTGTGTGTGTGTGTGTGGTGGTGGTGGTGGTGGTGATGGAGGCATTCAAAGAGAGAAAATCATTTCAGAAAATTTGTGATATAGGGTATATGGCCACAGTAAACTGATTTTCTATACAGGGAAACCCAAAGCCGTATTGTATGGTTCAGAGTTTGATGATCATTAATATTTTACCATACTTCTTTTCATGAATCAAATATTGTAAAATTTGCTGTTACAGAAATAATAAGTATGCATGAGAAAATTATAAATGTTTAACCAGTCATCTGGTTGAATAAAGGTCACCCTGATGGCTCAGCGGTAAAGAATCCACCTGCAATGCCGGGGATGCAGGAGACACAGGTTTGATCCCTGGGTTGGGAAGATCCCCTGGAGGAGGAAATGGCAACCTGCTCCAGTATTCTTGCTTGGAAAATCTATGGACAGAGAAACCTAGCAGGCTACAATCCATGGGGTCACAAAGAGTTAGACATGACGGAAGCGACTAAGCACTCACACATACTGACTGAATAAAATTAATTAAAATATTAAACGCGGCATTGTTCCCTTCCCTCTCGGCGATACCTGATAATTTGACCTTTAACTAGCAGTTGGTACATCATTGACTTGAGAGATTTATCAGAGAGTTCTGTGCTGTATTCAGTTGTACCTGACTGTCTGCGACCCCCGTGGACTCTAGCCCACCAGGTTCTTCTGTCCATAGAATTCTCCAAGCAAGTATACTGGAGTGTGTTGCCATTTCCTACTCCAGGGGATTTTTCTAAGCCACAGATCAAACCCTTGTCTCTTCTGTCTCCTTCATTGGCAGGCAGATTCTTTACCATTGTGCCATCTGGAAAGCCCCATAACAGAGTGTGGACTAAGGTAAATGAAGGTCTTGTGGAGGGTGCTATATTCTGTGAGCTATTCCAACAATAACCCAAGCACACAGTACTACCTAGCTGTCAGTATTGTTTGCTGTAGCATACATGAAATAAAATGCAACTGCATCACATCCCAAAAAGAAAGCTTGTCACATTGCCCTGAGGGAACTGTATGATTAGAGTTTTAAAAGTCAAAGGGAAGACAGCTGTTATCCCATCTGAACTGAGGTAGTCTATACTCAAATCAGTCTCATTTCTTAGGAGTTATAAGAAACTGCGTCTAAGAATCAGAAGTGGGTTGATTTTAAGGAATTCTTCATGAGCCAGAGGGCAACACTCTGACAAGAAGATGAAGGTGCTAAATTATTGGGTATAAATGTACCCAAGGGTAAAGGAATCCAGAAGTATAGAAGCAGAATTTCGAGGCCACTGCATCAAATTCAGCAGAGCAAAATCCAAGATACTAAAGGTTGACACTTCCTCCTCCATCAGACTCATGGACAATTTTGCACCTAGTTCTATTGATTTCATTTCTTCAGTACCCCTCCAATCTATACACTTTTCTCTCCTGCTGCTACCTAAGTACTACCGCACACAACTTAAATGGATTTCAGCAATATGTTCAGAATTAATCCACTCATGAGTTTTGCCCTTCCTTAGTCAAATTTACAAACCTCAGCCAAAAACATATTTTCAAATTTATAATCACAACATCTCCTTGCTTCCATAACTCATCTCCTTTTCCTCCTTCTGTTGAAACGTTTTGATGGTTTTCTATTGCCCGAAGGTAGGGACCAACCTCTGCGATATCCTACAGTGGCTTAGATCCAAACCTCTAGCTTATTCACTATCATGCTAACATCTTTCTTTTTTTTTCACCCAGACCCACCATACTTCTTTAAGTCCCCCATATGAAGAGTGAACCGTAGTAATTGTTGATCATTGAGACTTGCTTTTACTGAATAAATCTCTTTTATTGAGAAATTCTACCATCCTCACTTGACTTGTTTATTTCCTGCTTAGTCTCAGGTGGCAATAGGACTATCACTTCCTCAGTGAAGTCATTCCAGACCTCTGCTTCATTTCACTGAAGGTGTGTGTGTGTGTGCACGCAAATATATGTGTGTACATGTGTATGTATGTGTGTGTATTTTTAGATTAACATTTTTGTTCACTTGGAACTTTATATGATACAGTATTAGGAAAAATGTGTCTGGTAATGCTTACAACATAAGCAAGCATAGTCCCTGGATTATACATTCTATAAATTAGCAATGGTCAATAGAGATTTGACTTAAAGAGATGAATGAACAGCATCATTTATTTGTGTATTGTATTTCTAGTATGTCTTTCCCATAGTTATTATATCCCTGATCATTTGCATTCTGAGAGCACCTTGTAGGCCAGTGACTTACTATGGTGATGAATATTTATTGTTCCAATTTCATTTTTTTAATGTTCTTAGTGCTTTTAATAAAAGTTATCATTTCCTTATTTTCACATTTTTTAAATTGTTTTTCACACAGTCTGCCAATTACCTTTCTTTCTCATTCTACACTATTATCCTCTCTTTAACTCACAATTCAGAGTTTTTGTTTCACTTTAGAGTACACAATATTGCCGTCTAAATTTATTTCTTATTCCTTTAAGAAATACTTTCACCACTTTTTGAGTTCTATCTGTCTTATTTCTTCATGGTATAGAATTTTTTGTAAATGTATCAGTATTTCCCTAGCTATTTCTTAATGAACAATGATAATTCTATCTAGACTTGGATAAATTTTTCTCACTAATATAAGCAGATTTGGTCCATTGCTTTACCCTACTGTCCTGATCATTTTATTCTAGATAAAGTAAATATTCAGAGGTTCAAATGAAACAGGGAAATAAGGAGAAAGTTGAAGACACAAACATCCAAAGAGGAAAATTCTAAAGCCTAACAAATTTATCTCTTGTTTGGGTGAAAATACTGTGAAAATGTCAAGCCAAGTGTAGTTTCCTTTATCGTGCTGCCTTGTGTTATATCATATATTTGCTTTGATCTTGCTGAGGTGGTTTGTGGAAACCTAGCCAAGAGTTACCTTGTAACCAGTCTTGCTGATGATATTCCCAAGCCTCTGGACACTGCTGTCCTATTCCCTTAGTTTTTGTTACTAGTCTTGCTGTCTTTTTCTCTTCTGCTTTTGAGGAAAATGTCAGCTTCTAAAATGTCATTATTACTTCAATGATACTTTGGGTATTATACTGTAAAGGATGCTAAAATAAAACACCACAGACTGGGTAGCTTAAACCACACAAGAATTTTCTTATTTTTAGAGGGTGTAATTCCAAGATCCAGTGGTCATGCATGGATGTGAAAGTTGGACTATAAAAAAAGCTGAGCACCGAAAAATTGATGGTTTTGAACTGTGGTGTTGGAGAAGACTCTTGAGAGTCCCTTGGACCACAAGGAGATCCAACCAGTCCATCCTAAAGGAGTTCAGTCCTGGGTGTTCACTGGAAGGACTAATGCTGAAGCTGAAACTCCAATACTTTGGCCACCTCATGCGAAGAGTTGACTCGTTGGAAAAGACCCTGATGCTGGAAGTGATTGGGGGCAGGAGGAGAAGGGGACAACAGAGGATGAGATGGCTGAATGGCATCACTGATTCTATGGACATGAGTTTTAGTAAACTCCGGGAGTTGGTGATGGACAGGGAGGCCTGGCATGCTATGATTCATGGGGTCGCAAAGAGTTGGACACGACTGAGTGACTGAACTGAACTGAACTGAACTCCAAGATCAAGTTATATGACTGGCTTCCCCCTCGAGAAGAAGACTTCTCTCTCTGGCTTGCAGACGGCCACCTTCTTGCCGTGTCCTCACATGGTCTTTCTACTGTGCCCACACTGGATGTCTTTTCCTCTCTTCATAAGGACACAAATCCCATTGGATTAGGGTCACAAATTCAGGACCTCATTTAACCTTAATCACCAAATATAATCACATTGGAGATTAGGGTTGCAATCTATAAATTTAGGGGGGACAAACAATTCAGTTCATAAGAGGTAACTGCCATATTTTACAGTAGTACAGTGGCCTAACAATGCTCCCTGACCTTTGCCTAGATAATTCAGCTGTTGAAATAGAAAAGAGTTTTACAGAATAATTTCCCAAGTCACCGATATCCTTTGGCATGGAATAGTAGTTTGTGACTCTGATAAAACATATTGTATATATAATAGCTATTATACATAACTTTTGTAAAACTGCATACACAATGGTACTGTTTAAATCACACTAAGAAAAAGTCATGTGGAATGACCAACTTTTTATGACTTACCATCATCACCATCTCTCATCCTACTAAAACAGGTGGTATTTAACTCAATAACTGCTCTGTTTGTTTTGGCTGACTTATTGTCAGGAAGGTGAATTACAAGTTGACTTTATTAGCTTGCTTTTTATCATTATTATATAAATAATGACAATCTTAAACTCGTTAAAATTCAAAGCTTTTGGATCTACCTACCTGCCATTAGATTCTACTTCTGATTTTTTGCATTTAAAATTCCTTTATCATTGGGTTTTTCTTTATTATTTATTTGAAATGAGAAAGTACTGGAAAGATAAATGACAATTCTTAAATTCATCTTGGATTATCTGTCACTTTTATTTCATTTTATCTTGTGCTTTTCAGGTTAGATTTTAAACTTTATGCAAGAAAATCCCCATCTTTTTTGTCATTCCCCAAGAGCACTTAGCAAAATTTTGTAAAATGATAACAAAATAGTAGACATGTTTATACAAAATAAGAGTCCTTGATTAATTTAAATTTAATAATATAACTATTCAAATTACAATATAGATCAGTTGATGCCAAAATTGAAGCTCATAATGTTTCAAAGAGATGTTTCATTAGTTGAATTGATAGGAAAAAGACACAAAAATGGATCTCTAATGTTTATAAAGCAATTTTAACATTTCTCATTCTCTTGATTCTATGATTCTATTCTATACTTTGAATGAGCATTTTTTCCCCAGTTTTACAGAAGATGTAACTGAGGCTCTTGGGGAAGTACAGATTTCCCAATATTATGTAGGAAACAAAGGGCATAGCTCAGACTCAAACACAGTTTCTCTGACTGCAAATCCCCTGCACTTGTCACTAGAATTTGATACTCCAACATTTCACACAGAAAAGAAAGAAAGCTCTCTTTGAACCTAGAGAAAAATGAGGAAAGTGTATTTCTGGTTGATTCATTTAGTCACACTGGAAATACGAATCTATAAGGAGTACTGTTGGGCTTAGTCAGCAGTTCAAGGGAATTTAGGGAAAGAAAGTACTTATATGGGAAATATAGTAGCGTGACTATGACAAGCATGAGACATGAGATTTAGAAGTGCGACATGAGAAGAAACACATTCAACGTTGGTATAACTATGGGAAGACAAGTTTCTTTTGGGGCAATATGGATGCATGAGCCTTGTTCTCCTCTTAATTCAAGGTTGAATTTATTTAGACTCTAAACTATTAAGTTCCTGTAGGAATGTCAGGTACTATTGTAGTTGTTGGTATAACAGAACTGAACAGAAAAAAAAAACAAAAAACCTCTGTTTTAAGTACTGCTCACATTTTACTGGGGTTTGTATAAGCAATGGTTTTTAGGTAATGATAAAAGCAAAGAAAATAAAATGAGGCAGAAAAAGGAAGAAAGGAGGGGACACATCCATCAAAGTTATTCTTTTGCAATTAGATAACTACTTTAACCCCAAAATTGCACTCTGCTAAATAGGTTTCTCAGGAAACCTGAGACCTGGGTTCCATCCCTGGGTTGGGAAGATCTCCTGAAGGCAAAGGCTATCCACTCCAGTATTCTGGCCTGGAGAATTCCATGGACTATGTAGTTCATGGGGTTGCAAAGAGTCAGACACAACTGAACAACTTCACTTTCACTTTCAAATAGGTTTCATTTTCCTACCATCCTACATGACAGTCTCAAAAGCAGTCCTTATTTAGGCATGAAACATTGAAGAGCCTTCTTAGAATGGAAAAAAAAAAATAAGGGGGGGTGGTAATTTAGAAATGCTGCACTTAGTTTTGGGCTTCCCTGTGGCTCAGTTGGGCTTCCCAAGTTGGTGCTAGTGGTAAAGAACCTTCCTGGCAATGCAGGAGATGTGGGAGACACAGGTTCAATCCCTGGGTCAGAAAGATCTCCTAGAGGAGAGCATGGCAACCCAGTCCAGTATCCTTGCCTGGAGAATGACATGGACAGAAGAGCCTGGTAGGCTATAGTCCATAGGGTGGCACAGAGTCAGAAATGACTGAAGTGACTTAGCATGCAGTTAGTAAAGAATCCACATACAATAAGGTTTGATCCTTACATCAGGAAGATCCCCTGGAGAAGGAAATGGCAACCCACTCCAGTATTCTTGTCTGTGAAATCCCACAGACAGAGGAGCCTGTTGGCCTACAGTCTCTGGGAGCACAGAGACAAACATGAATTGGTAACTAAGCCATACTGAGTTTATAAAATTATTTAGCTCATCATCTAGCAAAGGTAATAGGAAACCAGTAATTTTTGACTAGGATAAAAAAGGGAAAAGAAAATGAATTATTTTACAATAGCTGGTAGTTTAGTATGAATGTAATTCAAGAACAAAGGATAGATATTACTTCCATCTTAGAAAAGTGTTTCTGAATCTGCAGAGGTAAGTCAATGCTTATGAAATCCAACCTGCATCACCATGTTGCTCTGATATTTTATCTTCAAATTCTCTTTTAATCTCTCTAATTATGGTAGTTTATGTGAATCAATATCCCTTTTGATGTTTATATCTAAACCTATGTTCTATTGTCTACAATACTCTATAATTTAAAAGGAAAGAATTTGCAACAACATGTTAGTTGAGCCATTAATTTTTCATTATTAATGAATTGGCCCTTTGAATTTATGCATAGCACAATCAGGTGTATAGTAAGGGAAAAGTAAATTCTCCCTAGGAATTGTTGTAAATCAGAATTATTTGTATTTTGCCCATAAATCTCTAATTTGAGGAAAATATTTAAAGTTCTGAAGGAAATGGTGCAGAAGATGCTTTATGAATCTGGTCCTTACTATGCAATATAACTCATGGGGAACAATTAAGGCATTAAATGGTCTCAAGGTATTCGTTTGTCATTTTTATTGGGACCAAAGCAATTAAGACAATTTTAATGAAAGACTTAATTATACACACCTAGTTATGAGTATTTCAAAGAAATAAAAGTGCCAGAAATGGAGTCCTTATAAGGCTGATAACAATCATTTTAAACCATAATCAAAGATTTTTTAGGTGATTCAGCAAGGAACTTTCAAAAGGGATTGCTCTAATCTGCAATTTGGCAAAAAAGAGAAAAAGAACAATTTATTCCTACAGACAGCTTCAGTGAGTAAATAACACAATCAAATGTAAATATAAATATATTTTTAACAAGAAAGGAAATAGAAAAACAAATTAATTTGCCGACTTTAAAAATGGCAGAATATCTGAATTTTCTGAAAAGTTTGCAATCAATTTTACATCTTTCATACCATGGCCTGCAAGAATATAGGGTTCAGGCAAAGTAGTTTTTATGTTACAAATGTGCTCAAAAGTCAATGAACTTGGTAGAAATTATAGAGTGTGTATGTATGTGTGTGTGTGTGTATATATATATACACATGCTGCTAAGTCACTTCAGTTTTGTCCGACTTTGTGCGACCCCATAGACGGCAGCTCACCAGGCTCCCCCATTCCTGGGATTCTCCAGGCAAGAACACTGGAGTGGGTTGCCATTTCCTTCTCCAATGCATGGAAGTGAAAAGGGAAAGTGAAGTCGCTCAGTCATGTCCGACTCTCAGCGACCCCATGGACTGCAGCCTACCAGGCTCCTCCATCCATGGAATTTTCCAGGCAAGAGTACTGGAGTGGGGTGCCACTGTCTTCTCATATATATATGTATATATATAAACTTAAGAGAATTGATTTCTGTGAAAATGAAAGTGAAGTCGCTCAGTCGTGTCGACTCTATGCGACCCCATGGACTGTGGCCTACCAGGCTCCTCCGTCCAAAGAATACTGGAGTGGGTTGCCGTAAGGATTTCTGTAAGCAGTATTAAAAAATACACTAAATAAATCTGAAATTTTAAGTCTTAGAATAGCATTACTCTGATATCCTATAGCATAATTGAAGAAAAAAATCACAAAGTTATATAAATGTCAAAAACATTTGTGTATTGAAACAAACACACACAAAGAAGAGCATACAGTGTTGACCAGGAACCTGAGGAAAAAATATAAGTTCCTTTCTCTGTATTGAGTAAGTTTCCAATTTTTATTTCAATGAAAACAAATCACTTTGGTGGGTAGCAACACGGCTCAAATAAACACTGAATATAATTTGGATGAAACAGATTTAGGAAATTTAGAGTTTTCACATCCTCTTGGTTTTGTAAGTTGAAGAATCAGAGTATAATATATCTAGGTCTCTAGTCATAAGAGAATTTGATGCAGTCACACTAGAAATAAATGTATCTTGTTATGTGAATGTTTCCAAAACATTTGAGTTTTTATAGGTATAAATACATTGTTAAGATTTGGGTTGGGAAAATTACTATGATGGGATTTATAATTTTAAGATATGTCGTTCAATATAATCTTATTTTAGGGGAAAATACACTAAGAAGTTTACCATTATAGTTTTACATATAACTTAAACTCTCTCACACACATATATAAAGGGAACAATAAAAACAAACAAAAACATTCAGAAACAAACAAATTCAGAAACAGACTGGAAGTAAAAGCATGCTCTAGAGATTTGCGGTTACATAATGTGGTCAAGCTTAGAAAATAATCAGTGATAGAAAAGTAAATAACTGTGGTACTTGCAATATATTATTTAGAGAATTAACTGTGGGTCATGGAGAAAAATAAGTTCATGTATGATAAAGGAAGCAGAAAAGTAGTAACTGAAAGAAAATAGATATGCAGTAAAAATTTTATTTGTAAAGACTGACACAAGGATCTAGACTGGAGACAAGCTGTCTATTAACATACAAGACAAGACAAAATGTGGAAAATATAACAATATCAAAATTGCCTTCATGGATATATATGTATCTATGTATGTATCTATCATCATTTATTTACTCCTCAGTCCGTCTTTACTTATAGAGGAGAAAAAGGAAAGATTACCCACTCAGAAATTCAGATTTATTTAGTTTCAGAAAATAGGGAAAATTCAAACTATTTAATTTTGTAATATGAAAACATTACATATATTTCCAATTTATAAATATAAATTTATATCAAATAGAGAATACCTGGATATTTAATATATATGTTCAAATCTATATTCATCTCTTGTGAAGCTCTACTTTGCAATTAACATTGTTGTACAGTGACATTTTAAATGAGTAAGCAAAAATTTTTCTTATAAATAAAATTAATACAATTGCAAAGTGATAGCCTGATTTACTTTGTGCTATTTATTCATGGGAGCAAGAACACATGTAAAGTTGGAAAGTGAATAGATAAAGAAGGTAAGTTGCATTGTTTCATTTCATTGTTTGAACAAAGGAAATCACATGTTCTTAGCACACTGTTTACAATAGTCAAGACATAAAAACAACCTAAGTTCCCATCAACAGATGACGTGGTATATATTTACAATGGAATATTACCCAGTCACAAAAAAGTGAAATATTATCATTTGCAGCAACATAGATGGGCCTAGAGAATATTATGTTTAGTGAAAGAAGTTAGAATAAGAAAAATACTATATGATATCAATTATATGTAGAATCTAAAAAATTACACAAGTGAATCTATATACAAAACTAGCATACAGACATAGAAAACAAACGCATGGCGACCAAAGGGGAGAGTGAGAAGTAAATTAGGAGCATGGGTTTAACAGATATAAACTAATACACATAATATAGATAAGCAACAAGGATTTACTATACAACACAAGGAATTGTATTCATTATCTTTTAAAAACCCATGATAGAATATAATTCACACAAAACTGGAAATACAAAGTAACTGAATCACTATGCTGTGCTTCTGAAGCTAAGGCAATATTATATACCAACTATACTTGAAAAAGAAAACAGATTACAAAGCAAATATTCCCTTAGGAAAATATGTGGAAGGGGTGGAATTGTGTCTTTTTATCATATTCATGGTTGTGTGAGTTAGAATAGGGAGGGGATATTATTTTCTGGGTATGGGATGTATAAGCTTCTGGAATTATTGGCACAAGTTTGAAGATTCACTATCATTTCCTCTAGTTCACCACTAAATTTCCTGAGTCAGTCTCTAAAGACTACTTATGGAAGAGAATATTTCTAAATTATGGTGTCCAGGGTAACCTTCTTAATCGTCCCCACACTTAAGACAAGTCTATAAAGAGATAATATTGTAAGCCAGGTTGCTAAAGGACAGCATAGGCTCTGATTCGCAAAGAAGAGAAAAATGAGAATTTAAGAAAAGGATTTTTCAGGGTTCAGAGGAAAAGAAAAAATAGTCTCCAGGTTTATGGTCCTTTATACATCCTAAAGTTGTACACTTGAAGGTCCTCAAGATATCTTATTTTGCTAATAATCATGTATACATATTCTATTATGTTTACTATGTAATCGGATGTGAAAATGTAATAATTTTTATTTGATTTTTATTTAATTATTTGTAATATTTTTTTATTTTTTTATTGTGAATTATTTTAAATAATTCACAATAAAGAATGATGAACAGAAAAAGTTCACCTTTTACCTGAGAAGAGTGACAAGTAGTGGTAGAGAAATCAGCAAAGCAGAAAACAGATAGTTTCAGTGTATTGCAGTGATTCCACTAACTTCAACAAAGAGATTCAGCAGACATCATGGCTCCCTCTGAGTCTTGCTCTAATTTACTCTGTGACCTTGACCTTGACTAGCTTACTTGGATTTTCTTGTTTCATAGTTTTCTCAATAAATTAAAAAGAAAAGAATAAATGGAAAAAGGATTACTAAGTCTTATCACTATATAACATTATGGAGGGCATTAAGAAATACAGTTAAAACTCATCATGCCTCCAATGAAAACCCCTTGTAAAGATTTAGTATATCATTTTTTATCTGTGGCATTTTCCCCTTGTTGTTGTTTTGGGACTCTTTTGAACGTAGATCTCCATGATTGGCAATTTGCGCAGTACATGGGTGATTTCTGGAACCACTATACCTCCCATTTGTAAGTCAATATAAGTAAATGTGACCTTCAGGTCTTCAGAGATGAAAAGAGACAGACTTAAAGTTAATTTGCCATGTCACCTAACCTCTCTCCCCTTCAGGTAGAAAAAGATATTGAGTCTTCTATTTTAGCAAATTTAAATGTGTCACAGATAAAGGGCATTTTGCATGACATATTAAATGCATTTCTAGTTGAACTTTAATACTAGTAAATTCTATTTAATATTGTATGCTTAAAAAGCAAAGAGTCTTCTGATAAAAAATAGGTTGAAAATATAAAATTAAGATGCTTATACACACACACAAACTTAAATAAATATGTATCATTACTAAGATGGTCTTTGGAATAAAAACCTTATCACATTAAGCAATAATGAGGCATGACATTTAATCCTTAACTCTTTAAAAGTGTCTCAAAAATGAAACAGTAGTATTATCTTTGACAGAATTATATACAGTGGAAAAGACAATGCTGAGTAGATGAGTTATTTATTTTTGCTGACCCAGTTAGTTTTTTTCCCTTTCCTTTTTAATGTTTGCCATTCAAATTGCTTCAGAATATGATCTTCATTAGATATGTCAGTGTCAGCAATAAGGATAAAAAAGATTGGAAAGATTAGTTCGACTTCACAGAAAATGTGGTGTTAATGCAAGAAGCAGGTGATAGAACACTACTGAAATGCATCTTATGCTAATATGTGCAGGTAGTAGTAGAAAAAAAAGGTAAAAACTAAAATGATTATTGCTTAAATAATTATACAGAGTAGTATTTTTTATATAGAATGCCTTATTTGAATCATGTAATACAGAAAAACAATATACATTATCACTACTTTATATGTTAGAGAAAGTTATTTTAAAGATCCAATAAAGAAGATGATTCTTTATAAGCAAAACTGCACTAAGGCCATTTAGATATATTGTCTCCTATCATTAACATAAGTCAGTGGGTAAGTTCTCAATCTTTTTCTTTCACACATATGGAAACTGAGACTCAAGGAAATATGTTATCTTTCCCTAATCATACGGTACATAAAAAAGTCAAGCTAGGATTTAAAATAAAATCTACTCACTTTAGACAGTCTCTTTCCACTAACCTATATTGTCTATAAACATATTTTCTATTTATATAAACTCTTCTCATTAAGTTGGAAATACTTATGGATAATTATAAGCTTCAGCAGTTATCTTAAATAAAGGACAGCTTTGTTTAAATACCTGGCTAATTGTGTTACTAAACATGCTGTATTCTGAATCCTGTCATCTTCAGGCATGCCTGCCTGGTCACAGACAGTCCAACTTCACGAACAGGTAGAAGTTATTATTTGTATGTATTAAACAAGAGAGAGTTGTCCATCTCCTTATACAGTAATTAGCTTTCAAGATGTTTCCCAGCCATGTTCCTGAGAATCCACAACTCCAAAAGATTCATTTCTTAGCACATATTTTTCTCGCTTTGTGATGAACCTTTTTGTTCTTTTTAAAGAAATACATACAGGGGCTTCCCCTGTAGCTCAGTTGGTAAAGAATCTGCCTGCACTGCAGAAGATCTGGGTTCTATTCCTGGTTTAGGAAGATCCCCTGGAGGAAGGCACGGCAACCCACTCCACTATTCTTGCCTGGAGAATCTCACCGACAGAGGAGCCTGGCAGGCTACAGTCCATGGGTTTGCAAGAGTCGGACACGACTTAGCAATAAACCACCACAACCACCACCATGCATGCATGCGAGCTAAGTCACTTCAGTCGTGTCCAACTCTTTGTGACCCTGTGGACGGTAACCTGCCAGGCTTCTCTGTCCATGGAATTATTTTGGCAAGAATACTGGAGTGGGTTGCCATGCCCTCCTCTGGGGACCTTCCTAACCCAACCAAGGGAGAAAACCCACACCTCATAATGTCTCCTACAAGGGCAGGCCGGTTCCATACCATTAGTGCCATCTGGGAAGCCTACATAAGTACATATGTAAATATATACATGGGCTTCCCTGGTGGTTCATATGGTAAAGAATCTGCCTCTAGTGCAGGAGACCCATGTTTGATCCCTGGGTCCAGAAGATCCCCTGGAGAAGGGAATGGCTACCCACTCCAGTATACATAGGTATAATACATATATATGTATATACATAAATACATATAGCTAGAGAGTCAAAGGTTTGCTCAGAGAATAACTCAGAAATTAATATTTTCATATAATAGCATAGAGAATTACTCTGACATAAAGCATAATGCAGTTGAAGTTTACTCGCAAATGAAGATCAATTGTGTAGATTGTCTCATTGACAAAACAGCAAAGTGTGGTTTAAAAGGCTTATGCACAGATGATCTGTGGAAATAGGTCTTGCTTTGGTTCATTTTGTTTTATTTTCCCTCTGAGTAAACTGACTGCTTGGAAATCAAGAAGGGCAGTTTGTCCTTGATCAGACTGAGTAAGGGAAGGCACTTTCAGATATATTTCCTGAAGAAGGATTTCATTCAATCTATGAAGTAAATGGCATGCTCTTGGCTAGTAATAATGGCTGCTATTGCCTTTTATGGTCCCTTCCACTTACTTAATCTGGGTTTGCACCAAGATGTTTTTTCTTGAGTTGCCAGTGTATGTGTTTTTGAGTAGTACCACTTTCTTTCCCCCACCACTCCCAAGTACCCAATAGGTGTTTTTTATTTTTTAAGAAGACGAGATTCTCTGAAATAGAATACTGAGATAAACTATTCAGTTCATCCCATACTTAAGGTAGCTCTATAGAGAAACTGTAAGCCACACTGCTAGTGGATATTTTATTGGCCATAACTTATTTTGTTTTGAACCCCATAATATTCTAACTCAAAAGGGGGACCTACAGAATAGCTCTCTTTTTTAATATTTTTCCTGTGTATTGCCTCTTTCTTTAAATAAAATTTCTATCTGATTTTACTTTAAAAATGATTTGATTTTTCAAAAGGCTTGATTTTTTTTAGAGTTTTAAATTCATAGCAAAGTGAAAAGAGATACAGAAATTTCCCATATGCCCCCAGCTCCCACAGATGTATAGCCTTCTTCATTATCAATTCCCCCCACCAAAGTGACACATTTGTTACAACTGTTGAACCTCCATTATAGTTACCAAATATCTGTAGTTTACATTATAGTTCAGTCATGGTATTCAACCCTCGTGTATATTTTATGAGCTTGGACAAATGTATAATGACATGTATCTATTATTATATACTATCTTCATGTTGTTGTTTCACTTGCTAAGTTGTGTCCAAATCTTTCTGACCCCATGGACTGTAGCCTACCAGGCTCCTCTGTCTGTGAGATTTCCCAGGCAAGAATACAGGAGTGGGTTGCCATTTCCTTCTCCAGGGGATAATTTTGATCCAGGGATCAAACCCATTTGTCCTACATTTGCAGGCTTTACTATCTTCATATTATAGCTTTGCATTTTACAGAATGTCAAATATTTGGAATCATTCAATATGAAGTATTTTTCAGTTGGTTTATTTCCCTTAGTAATGTGCGTTTAAATTTCTTCTATGTCTTTTCTGGCTGAATAGCTTGTTTCTTTTGAGCCCTGAATAATATTCCATTGCCTGGAAGTACCAGAGTTTGTTTATCCATTCCCATACTGAAGGGCATTTTGATTGGCTCTAACTCTGAGCAATTGTGATTAAATCTGCTATAAACATACATGGGCAGGTTTTTGTGTGGACATAAATTTTCAAATCTTTTCAGTAAATACCAGAAAGTATAATTGGTGAAGCATATGGTAAGAGTATGTTTAGCTTTATAAGAAACTGTCAAACCAAACTGTCTTGCAATGTAGCTGTGCCATTTTGCATTCCCATCAGCAGTGAGGGAGAGTTCCCATTGCACCACATCTTTACCAGCATTTGGTGTTTTCAGCTTTCTGGATTTTGATCATTATAGATAGTGGTATCTCATTGTTATTTTATTTGCATTTTTCTGAAGACATATGATGTGGAGCATCTTTTCGCATGCTTACTTGCCATCTGTATGTTATTTTGGTAAGGTATCTGTTAAGAACTTTGGCTCATTTATAATTGTGTTGCTTTATTTTCTTATTGTTGAGTTTACAAAAAAAATGTTTAATTTTTTTGTATTTTGGATTGCAGTCTGTTATCAGAAATGTCTTTTTCAAATATTTTCTCCCAATCTGTGGCTTGTCTTCACATTCTCTTGACAGTATCTTTCACAGAGCAGACATTTTTAATTTTAATGGATTTCAGTTTTCAATTACGGAACTTTCATGGATCATGGCTTTGATGTTGAATTTTTCTCAGGTCATCTAGGTTCTCTTCTTTGTTAACTTCTAGGAGTTTTACATTTTACACTGAGGTTGGTGATCCAGTTTGAGTTCATTTTTGTGAAGGGTATAAGGTCTGTGTTTAGATTCATTTTCTTGTATGTGGATGTCTAGTTGTTCCAGCACTATTTGTTGAAGAGATTGTCTTGATTCCACTGCTTTGTCTTTGCTCCTTTGTCAAAGATCAGTTGACAGTATACATGGAAATCTATTTCTGGGCTTGCTATTCCATTCCATTGATTTGTATTGTTCTTTTGCCAATACCGCACTGTCTTGATTCCTAGAGCTGTATACTAAGTCCTGAAGTTGAGAGGGTATCAGTATTCTAATTTTATTCTTCTGCTTTAGTCTTGTTTCAACTATTCTGGGTCTTCTACCTCTCCACATAAATTTTTGAATCATTTGAAAATATTCACAAACCACTTTCTTTTTAATATCTAAACCTTATAAAATGTATGTATCCATCAATACATTTTTCAGGGTTTTTTTTTTTTTTTTTAATGTTTATACAAAAGTACGTGCTAGCAGAGTCTTGAGTTACTTTCCTTACACAATTAGTAGAGCAACAAAATCACAAGCAATGTTTAAATCACCAAGTGTCAACAAAAGAAATATGTTACTAGATCTAGGAGAGAACATATGCCATCTTCCTATCTGCAAAGCAATGCTTGTTAATTGCCAGACTGGTTAGTGATCAGGAAATGATTATTCAAATGTTTCTTCTTAGTATCATGAAGTCTTCTCACCATTAGAGATTACTATCTTAAAGATGCTTCATGTAACTGCTTTCTACTACTCAATTAGCTGGATCTCTATGGAGCAAAACCATATTCCAAAATTAGAATTTTGTAACACTTGTTTTAAATTGAAGAAACAAAGCAGTCTGGGGAAAGCTGGGGCAAAACAGATTATTAACCTAAGGGGTACCTGCACAATAGCTGATGTGCCAAGGGACATGTGGCAGATCCAGTTTCAGTAGACCCAATAGGCCTTTTCGCCATTTACCATTTGGCAATGTCTTATTTGTCTCTGAACATATGGAATTCTAAAACTCTTATGAGGAAAACATGATGCTAAGCTATACAATCCTCATGAGATAATATACAAAAACTATAATAAAAAAAAAGAACAGAAATTTTTATGTATTTTAACTATGCCATGAGAACTTTTGTTTGCTATTTTGTGATAATGCAATTAGATAATAGAACTTTGTATATGAATAAGAAATAAAACACTGTTATGATTGTCATTTTCATCAATTCTTAAGTATAAATAAAGGGTGCATGTTAATCCCAAACATTAGGGAAGCACTGAAGAGTTGCTATTCATGGACCTTGACCCTACATTAACATATCTATTTATCCCTTTTTTAAGGAGATATGGAAGGAAGGGGAGGCTTTGCAGCATTTCACAGACCCATGAAGCTGTTTCAGGAGAGGAAGTCTCCCAGCAAAAAGTGAATTCATATTTATTATTATCATGAATAGAAAATAAAAAGACACTGGGGAAAAGCCCTTCTAAATGATGCCTATCACTTAAGACCTCTGATCATGTTTATTCACTGCCTTATATAAACAAATCTACCAATTATTTGTGGATTAGAAAATAGAACTCTCCCTCAGTATTTGGTAAAAAAAACTCCTTTAAAAGTTGGAATCCTTTAAAAGTTTAAGTGCAATCAGTGTTTCCCTTAAATACTTCTAGACAATCTGGAGGTCTCAGGAAATGAGTAAATAGTAACACACAAATTAATTTATTCTTAAAACACCTACTGAATATCTTCCATATAAATGGTGCAATGGGTATAAAACAGTGGAAAAAATCAAAACCTTAACTTTCATGGAGCTTACATTCTAGAGTATTTTCCACCACATTTTCTCTCTAATTCTTTGCTATTTACTTGTAATATCTTATGCACTTTTATTTCTCCCTTAAAAAAAACAGTATGGTATTTCCCACCAAGGTGAGGAGATAGGAAATTAGATAGTCAATAGGAAATCAAGAAGATATCATGTGAGTCAATTTGTTTGGGGAAAAAATAAAGAGCTACATAAATTATTATGCAACATCATAATATATATTTTAATGGAAATCTCGGTGCAAAAACAAATATTTTAAGGAAAGAGAAATAAATAGAAAATTAGAAAACAAATAATAGAAAATGGAAGAACAGTGTTGATGCTTCAGTATGTGGTTGCATTCCTTCAAAAAATTCCCAGAGTGCTGTAGCTCATTACTTTAGTGAATATTATTTGAGAATATTTATTTCAGAAGATTTCATTTAGAAATTTCAATTTTCAAAAAGTCAAATCTAATAAACTTTGTTTTTCTTGCAAGTACTTGTGATGAATTCTTCATGATGATTTCCTAGTATGTCTATATTTAGACAATTAAAGACTCTTTTTGTGAAAGAAGAAAAAATCAGATTGGAACTGCATAAAACATTCCTAAAATGAAAGCCCAGAAATAAAAATAAATTTATCCTGGGTCAAGAAATCACCTATATTTCTGGAATACAGTAAAACTCATGCATAGATTGGGAATAAATATATGGTAATAAGCTGCAGTATTGTCTAGGAATTTTGCTTCAGTAATCAATGCGTAATGATGGTAAAATGTTTACTACTGGATCCTCCTAGATCTCTATTAGTTTTATCTGTTATTATCTATTTTACTTAAGTAATTTTATAATGTAAGGTTGTTCAAAGTTTTAACATGTGACTAGAAATCAATTATATTCTAAATTTCAGCAAAAACTTCTATTAACAATGTTGTTTAATTAGTTAATTCTATACAGAACAAATAGGAAGCTAAGATGTTATTTTCCTTACAATTCCAAATTGTAAATTTGTTGCACATAACAAAAGTTAGGAATCTTTCAAAGCCTGAATCTTTATTCATCTCATTAGATGGACTAATTTAGTTTCTATTTAGGAAAGTTTTTCAACAGATTTAACACAACACTGTAGGTTTTGTTGAAAAGGTGAAAGGTGTTGAAAGGTATCTGCCAACTCTCTTCTATTAGTTTTCAACAACTTATGTCTCAAAAGATTTATTAATATTATTACTTCTGAATACAGTAAAAGTGAATTAAAAAAATAAGAATTTAAAAAAATGCACTTCTGACCCCCAAACAATTCTTGCAATATACAATGTAAGGAAGAAGTATGTGATAAATTTGAATTTTTATATCTAGGTAGAGGGTTTAGGATATACATGAACAATTAGCAGGCTGAGAAGTTCTTCCAAGTTCTGAAATTTTATTTAAGTATACTACTTTCTAAATACAATGAACCACAAAGTGAAGACTTGAAATTGAATACCTGAAATCTTTTATTTTTGTGAAGAACTATTGTCATTGAAATAGAGAAAGATGAAGTAGCTAATTAACCTTCAAAAGGCTTTTCAATCCAGACCTAGTAAAAAATCTTTACAGTATTCTGATTTATAATGCTTCCTTAGTCTTTGAAAAATGATGTAGAAAGTTTAACTGTGATATAGAATTTGAGTTTGTGTGACTGTGATACCAAGTTTGTGTTTTCCTTTGTGACATTCCATCATATGCTGGATGATAGCTTTTTATCAGCAGTTCTTCTCAAGTCAACTCACATCACCTCCTTATTTCTATTAAAAACTCCATCTCAGTTAAATAGAGTGAAAATACTTCTGCTGAGCTTGCTCAACCCTTTTTTCCTCTTTTTATGTTTAAAAAAGCAGACAAATGTTGCTCTGCTTTATTTTGTTTTGACAATTTTCCTGTAATTGTTGAAGTGCAAAGTTGCTATAACCAAATGATGCCATATAAGGTTGCATTGGTATCTGATGTTATATGGAACTTTCTTTGTTTCTCTGTTATTTGATGTCATGCCATAGGATTTTCTTTTTTAAGTGAAAAAACAGTTCTAGTAGGAACAGTGAATATTGCTTTAACTGTGCTGTTTTTTTTTTTTTCTATAAACCTAAAGCTTTGAGGTGTGAATGACTTGCACAAGATCACCAAGATATTAATAGGCAGAGAGTGGAGATTGACCTCCTATTCCAAGTACAACGTTCTTTTAACCTTTGGTTAGTCACAACACGGAATGTTAATGAGGAGACAACATCCCAACTCCTTAAAATATTCCTTTTAACTAACTGAATAGTTACCCTCAACATGGAAATATACATGAATGCCTAAAATATGCTGAGATATTTTCCTTCATTAGCATATAAAATGTCCCCTCTTAACGCAATAATAAATTCATTTTTTACTTCTTTCCCTGTTTTAAAATTTCTTTTGTTGTGATTATTGCTATCTTACTGTTCTATAGCATTGACTATTTCACTTGACTGACTCCTTTGTTGCAGTGGTAATAACTGCATTTATTTTTAACTTTTTTTAATCTGAGGAGAAAAAATATTATTGTCCTGTTCTCAATCAGTTAATCAGAATGTCTACAAATAAAGACGTCTTTGAGAAACTTTGTTTCTACAATTTCCTCTTAACTTTAATGCCAAATACAGTGAAAGTGAAGATTTTTCTTTTTAGTAAAACACATTTTCTTTGTGGATTTTAAAAGCCACTTTAGTTCACCTTTAAGAAAAAAAAATGTCTTTATGTTTCAATAGAATTCTCTTGTCTTCATTTATTCATCATTAGGCCAAGTGCTGGAAGGAAATCCTTTGTGATTTATTCATTTTGAAATCATCTTTTATTAATTAAGGTGGAAGTACATTTACAACAATCACTGGTAAATGATGTGAAAAAATATTTAGCCCACTTTTCTTGATTGTAATATATTTGTTGAAGACTTTTCATGGTTTTCAAATTGGCATTTAGAAACTGCTTGGTTTAAGTGATGAATGTTTTGCTTGATATAAAAATACAGGAGCTAACCTGGTGTCTTCCCCTTCCCAATTTTCAGAACAGATTTTCTAAGTGCTGATTGCTTACTCCTTGAAATGACAAAGGAGAGGACATGCAGAGAATATTTAACATTAGGAAAGCTTAAGTCCCAATTTACAGAACTATCATCCGGATTAAATAACCTTTTAAATGCCAAGGGTAATTTTGTATTATTTTCTTTACTTGAATCTGATCTCATCTCTTTTATTTTTATTTGTTTACACCCAAATTCATACCTGATGTCATTCAGATAAAGATATCAGGAAAGCTACTTGATTTAAGCCCTTAATATAGCAGATGTCTCCTCTGTGAAAGGAGAATGGAATATTGAGCCTTGAGCAGGAACATCTAGTGATACAATAAGGCACATGTTTGAAACAGAAATAGTCTCATTAGTTGTGTGAATTTTTATCAAATAACAACTAACCTGTTATAATAACTATCTAGTTTAGGCAGCTGAGTTTTTAAAAGGAACATATTTACCTATATTGTAAGATCATTATTTATTTAGAGTAACTGGCAGTTTATTGTTGATCTCAAAAAAATTGCCTCTTATGTCTGGATTGTCTTAAGCTACTTCTTGCTACCCATTATACTTAGATTTCTCCATCTTATCCAAAGGTCACAGACACTGTGAAACTGATCAATACAGTTCCTATCAGAGTCAATGGGAATTATATAGAGCTACAATTCTGTGACTTTGTGAAAATGCTAAATTATAGTCAGTAAAGAAAAGATCAAAAGTCTGCTCTGAAAAAATGATTTTATCTTAATTTGTCTAAAGCAGCCAGTTACCTCAGTGGAGGCAATATCTGAAATCTAGGATGTAAAACCAAAACAGAAAGTCTCCTTTCAAAGTTTCCTCTTGTTTTTTATCATGAAAATGAGACCTGTCAGGGTTTAAGAAATGATTATACCACACTGCTTTTGAATTTGTCATTTTAATAAAATTTACTTTTGTTCTCTAGGATCCAAACAATTCATTAAAATATGTTTTTCAAAAAACCAATGGCTGAACTCATATGTTGCAAAATTGTGGTTGTTTCTAGCACTTCATTCCATTTGCTAAAGTTCTGCTTAAGTTATTTCATCATTCACACCAACTTTCTTTTTCCTATCTAAAAGTTTTTCAAACTATTCAAGAATTTTAAAAGAAGATGAGTTTTTATAAAATATATCTTTCTTTATAAAACATTTAATGTATAGAAAATACATACTTTTTCCTCCAAATGTATTAATAAACTATTGATATTAATAAATTATTAGAGCCTTTGTGACCTAGTACCTGTGCTTCTGTGCCTTACAAAAAACCAAAAGATAATATAAATCCATTTTCTTGGCTCTGTTATATATTACTCAATTGAATTCAGGGTAATTTTCAAATAGCCTGCATAGCAACCTGGGACAAGCTGTTAGGTTTTAATACAAGTGATTTTTTTTTCTTATAACAACATTTTGTTTCATGGAGAGATAAGTACAGAGCCTTTCTAATTTGGGAAAAAAAAATTGCTCACTATCTGAGTTTAGAAAATAATTTTGCAACTTTTTCTGTTCATTTTTTTTTTTTTTCAAAGAAACTCAGAGTCTATACTCTGACAGTTTTTTATCAAAATGTTTCTTAGGTTAGGCTATGAGAAATAAAAATGCTTTGGCAATTAAGGAAAATATTTTACTCATGTTATTACAATAGGGTGGTTTTCATTAATGAGAAATAATTCAAAGAGAATGAAAGGAACCTGAGATGTTATAGAGGCAAGTACAATGAGGAAGTATATACAGGTAATTCATGAGAGTCTTGAAAATTAGTGAAGACAGAATACAGGTGATAAATTCTTAGGATATGCAGAAACACCTTTGCAATTTGAATTTTCTCAGAATACAGCAGTCTGTGATATTACTCAGTTATCTGTGAAATTCAAGTATTTATGGGGCTATACTGGGGCTTCCCTGTGGTACTAGTGGTAAAGAACCTGCCTGCCAGAGCAGGAGATTTAAGACACTTGAGCTTGATCCCTGGGTTGGGAACATCCCCTGGAGGAGGGCATGGCAACCCACTCCAGTATTCTTGCCTGGAGAATCCCCATGGACAGAGGAGCCTGGAGGGCTACTGTCCATATAAGTCACAAAGAGTTGAACTTGACTGAATTGACTTAACACACACACACACACACCACACAGGGCCATATTATATCTGAATGGAGTAGAAAATTACAACTCCCTCCAGTATTCTTTCCTGGAAAATTCTATGGACAGAGGAGCTTGGCAGGCTACAGACAGTCCATGGGGATTGTAAAGATCAAAACTGAGACCTTTATTCTCAGAAGTAACTGAGGACATGATCAATCAACATAAAGCTCAAACAATTATTCTGCTAAAGACACAGAGGCTTTTCTCCCATTTCATCATTTGAGATGTGGAGGCAAATTATCCTTGCTAAATTGCACTCTTTCTTGGTTCAAACAACTTTCAGTTTTCACTTTAAATATTTACTTGAACAGCTTTAGTACCCTTTTAAATAACATCTTTGCATGACTTTTTATAAGTCATGTTTACAAGAAAATCATGAGTTTTTCATATTTGCAATATTCCTTCTTTTCCATAGGATGGCAAATGCTCATTTGAAGGGGATTTATTGTATTTTCATGGTTAGATAGCATCACCGACTTAATGGACATGAATTTGAGCAAACTCCGGGAGACAGTGAAGGACGGGGAAGCTTGGTGCGCTGCAGTCCATGGGGTCACAAAGAGTCAGACAGGACTTAGTGACTGAGTTTCAACAACACGGCTGCAGGGAGCTATGTGCTGGTCCCTGGACACTTGGTGAGCTCTACTTTAGACTAAGTAGACTGGTCTGCTCCATGGATTGGTTGCTGGCCTGCACTCTCTGGAGAGTATGGGTAGGCATATATTTCCACAGCTCTCAGACTTCTGCCTCTTCTTTCTAACCCCAAAACTCTGCACCCATTCTAGTCTGAGCACCTCCACGTCTCTTTCCTGGGAAACACCAGGACTTCTGGGAACCCTGTATACTAACATGATTGTAAGAGGGACCAGAATGATTCATCAGAATGATGACTCAAGCCCATCTATCATCTCACCTCTCACTGCTATCTTCAAGTCAGGATGTATAAATATTTATATGCCAGTCTATACTTACAAAGACTGAATCAGATAGAACCTTTCTGACAGACAGATCCACCTACTCACAACTCTTGTCGCCTCTCAAAGAAAGCCAAGAGAACCATTTCAGACTACAACAAAGGATAAGCTATCTTTTTCTTCTGGAATTGACTTCTATCTTGAACTTCTCCAGCTGCATACTCAGAATGACAAGTGCTTGTCACAAGTCTGACATTTTCCTTGTTATTTCTTCCCCAGAACAAGGTTAGACATTTTCCCCAATAGCATATGTTGTTCACATTTCCCAACCATAAGATAGCCTCTTTGTACTCTATAACACACTCTTTGTATAAAATAAAGTTATCTCTCAGTTGAACTGGGAGAGTTCTATGCTCATTTTGGGGGATATCTGGAAGCCTAGTTCAGACTCTTGGTCAAGATAAGATTATGGAGTTAGGTAAAAATCTGTAATCTGCTGTTTCAAGTTCAGAGTTCCCCTGGTGGTACTGAAAGTCAGTGTTTTTGTTTTGTTTTTTTTACATTGTTTGAGGATGGTGGCTTATTCCTATTTTAATGCTTCACAGTTTGGCTTGGATACCTAATCAATTGTACAAAAAAATCCCATAGAGTATGGTTTTTCCCATGTCTCTCTAAACCAAGATTCCCTGCATATATCTTGGTCCTACAAAATCCAGAGGTGAAACACTGTCTGTGCAATTATTAAAGGATCCTGAACTCTGGGCCAGCAATTCTTGCCTGTGCTTCCTTTCTCTTAATTTATTATAACTTTATCTTGATTGAAGTCTTTATATAAGTACATCTTGTGGAGTCTTGTGAGTCCTTTCAATTATCTGTACAGATACAGTCACTGGGCTCTTTAACTATGATCCCATCTCTTAAATCAAGGCACAATAACACAGAGAAATAACACTGAAAAACCTATCACCCCAAAAATTCAATCAGATTTTTAAGGATATGGTAAGACGGAAAAACTTTCTTCTCTGGGATTACAAAGAGCAATGATGTAGTTCTAGAATACTTTTACAGCAATGTTCTCAACTTTATCATCTTCATGGAATTTATCTATAGCAAGTCAAGGGTGGTTAGGATAACATGCAAAGAAATCATAAATTCTGAAGGAAAGATACAATGAGATGACAGAAACAGAGAAAGGCCTGTAATAAATGCAGAAGATTTTTTTTTTCTTTTTTAGGGTTTTAAATTTTTTTTTAATTGAAGAATAATTGCTTTACAGAATTTTGTGGTTTTCTATTATGCATCAACAAGAATCAGCCATAGGTACACCCATGTCCCCTCCCTCTCAGACCTCCCTTCCACCTCCCTCCCCACCCCACCCCATCCTTCAGCCTGTCACAGAGCCCCTGTTTGAGTTCCCATTAGCTATCTGTTTTACACATGGTATTGTAAATTTCTATGTTACTCTCTTCATAAATCTCCCCTTCTTCCTTCTCTCCTCCCACCTTGTCCATAGGTCTGTTCTCTATGTCTGCTTCTCCATTGCTGCCCTGAAAATAACTCATCAGTACCATCTCCTTAGATTCCATATATATGTGTCAGTGTATGATATTTATATTTCTCTTTCTGAGTTACTTCACTCTGTATAATGGGCTCTAGTTTCATGCACCTCATTAGAACAGATTCAAATGTGTTCCTTTTTATGGCTGAGTAGTATTCCATTGTATATATGTACCACAGCTTCTTTATCCATTCTTCTGTCGTTGGATGTCTAGGTTGCGTCCATGTTCCAGCTATTTTAAATACTGCTGCAGTAAACATTGGGGTTCATGTGTCATTTTCAGTTTTGATTTCCTCAGGGTATATGCCTAGGAGTGTGATTGCTGGGTCATATGGTGGTTTTATTCCTAGCTTCTCAAGGAGACTCCATACTGTCTTCCATAGTGGCTGTATCAGTTTACATTCCCACCAGCAATGCAAAAGTATTCCCTTTTCTCCACACCCTCTCCAGAATTTATTGTTTGTATACTTTTTCATGACGGCCATTCTGACAGGTGTGAAGTGGTATCTCATTGTAGTTTTGATTTGCATTTCTCTGATAATGAGTGATGTTGAGCAACTTTTCATGTCCTTGTTAGATATCTGTATGTATTCCTTGGGGAAATTTTCTCTTCAGGTCCATTTCCCACTTTTTGATTGGATTGTTTGTTTTTCTGGTATTGAGTTGTAATAGCTACTTGTATATTTTAGAAATTAATCCTTTATAAGTTGTCTCCCTTGCTAGTATTATCTCCCGTTCTGAGGGTTGTCTTTTCACCTTGTTTGTAGTTTCCTTTGCTGTGCAAAAGTTTATAAGTGTAGTTAGGTCCCACTTGTTTATTTTTGTTTTTATT
Source organism: Odocoileus virginianus (assembly GCF_023699985.2). NCBI lineage: Eukaryota > Metazoa > Chordata > Mammalia > Artiodactyla > Cervidae > Odocoileus > Odocoileus virginianus. The sequence goes on from NC_069698.1 coordinate 24,412,096, forward strand.
TCCATTACTCTAGGAGGTGCGTCAATGAAGATCTTGCTTTGATTTATGTTATGTGTTCTGCCTATGGTCTCCTCTAAGAGTTTAGTTGTTTCTGGTCTTACATTTAGGTCTTTAATCCATTTTGAGTTTATCTTTGTGTATGGAGTTAGGTAGTGATCTAATTTCATTCTTTTGCACATAGCTGTCCAGTTTTCTCAGCACCACTTATTGAAGAGGCTATCTTTGCCCCATTGTATATTCTTGCTTCCTTTGTCAAAAATAAGGTACCCATAGGTGTGTAGGTTTATTTCTGAGACCCAGAAGTCTTAAAGTTAGCTTTATTGCTGGTCTCTTTAGTTATCTGAATGATAAATTCTCATTTATGTTTAAGTAGCATGAGTGGTATTTCTGTCACATTTAATCAAAATAATTTTGACCAGTACATTATTTAAAAAAATCATGATTTATTTATATATGCATCCCAAATTTTAGCATAATGCCTGGCATATTTTAGGTAAGGTACTTAGTAAATGTTGTATCAAAGAATAAAACTAATAAATGTCTTAAGACCATCTTAGATGAATACTTCGTTAATGAATGATAAACTGAATTCAGTCTGCAAATCTCTATTAAAACAGACATAGGCTGACAATAACGAATTTAAAGCAATTTGGGTTATGTATACTAGAGATATATTAATTCTGCAATCCAGTGAATAAGCATTGCCTTTGGATGCATATCCAGGAACTACTATTAACTCTCCTTTTCATTTTAATTAATTTGTTAGGCTAATTCATGAATATTTCTAGAAGAAATTTTGGGGAGATTCCATAGTTTCTAATCACTTCCCGTCATAAAATATCCTCTGATCAATAGTTAATAAGTCGCCAAAACACTGGGATTACTGAACTGGTGAGAATGTGGAGCAACAGTAACTCTCGTTCAGCACTGGTGGGAATGCAAAAATAACACAGCCACTTTGGAAAACAATTGGACAATTTCTTAAAACACTAAATGTGCCCTTTCCACAGGATCCAGAAATTGTACTTCCCAGTATGTACCCAAGTAAATTAAAGATTTATATCCATACAAAAACCAGTACTTGGATATTTGTAGAAGCTTTATGCATAATGACCCAAATTTGAAAGCAACCATGATGTCCTTCATTAGATGAATAGAAAATAATCAGTGGTACATGCAGACCGCATTACTACTGAGTGTTAAAATAAGTTGAGCTATCAAGCCATGAAAAGACATGAAAGAACCTTAAATGCATGTCACTAAGTGAAAGAAGTCAATCTGAAAGATATACCTTCTGTGTGATTCTTATTATGTGACATTCTAAAAAAGACAAAAGTGTGGAAACAATAAAAGGATCAGTACTTGCCAAAGGTTAGGAAGAGGGAGACATGATTAGCATAGAAAATTGTTATGGCAGTGAAACTCTTCTTCATGATACTATAATGGTAGATGCAAGTCATTATATGTTTGTCCAAAGCCATAGAATATATAGCACCAAGAGTGAACATTAATGAATATGAGGACTTTGGGTGATAATGATGTGCCAATGTAGGGCCATCAGCTGTAGCAAATGTACCACTCTAGTATGGACCACTGATAGTGAAATAGGTTGTAGGTGTGTAGAGAGAGCAAGTTTAGGGGAACTCTCCATTACCTCTGCTCAGTTTTGCTGTGAATCTAAAACTGCTCTAAAATAAAAACATTAAAAGCAATGACTATGTCCATTACTTTTAAATAATGAATATTTTGAACTTCATTTCAAGGCAAAACTTTCCCATTCCCCCAAGACAGACTTGATAAGCCTTACTATGCATGGTGAAGTGGAGTGGAAGCTGATTATTCTATCTTGTTCCACTTTCCAAATCTAAGCTCATTCATTCACTTGCCAATTTCTATTTTATATCCCTTCAGGATAGAGAGGGACAAAAGAGCATAAAAGATTCACAGGGGGAGACAGGGAGGAACGGGCGAGAAAAGTGGACAAAAAGTTCCAGCTTGCTTAAAATTGTAGGGGTACAATGTCATCAACTCTGGTTGACTATTTTTGAAAGCTAACTTAACAATGGAACTCATTTGTGAGTTTTTCTTTTGCAGTGATCATTTGTAGTTCCATCGTTTACTATGGCTGGTGGCTCACTCTTGCCTTAGGCAGTGAGCACCCAGAGTCAAATGTAGCTTCTTTTTTGTTGAGGTCCGTTTGCCATAGAAGTCGTACTCTTGGAGAGCAACTGAATGTATTGTCTACAGCCTTGCTGGTATGTGCAATCCACAGCTTCTCCTCCAGGCATGGTCATGCGTTCTTGGCACAGGATTATTCTGAGTATGCAAATTTCCCTGCCCTATTGTGTTTGCAGGCATGAATTAAACACCAATCTGCAGAAGACAATTTTGAAACATTCTGAATTGTCCCTATAAAGGTCAAATTTTTTCTTGAATGAGTATACAGAGAAATAAACCCATACCTAGGGCAAGATTTGGCTCTCACTTATACTTCACTTAAAAAAACAAAACACAGCAGAACAAATTTTTGTCATCCTCCAGTGTCACCACAGTTTATATATCTGGTGTGGATGAAGAGATTTAAGCATACAATATTAGGCTTGTACCGTTCTTTGTGAGTGTACTGCTAGTGCCTAGAAAATTTAGTTTGTTGTTGGGTTTCAGTGGAAAATTCTACTTGAACATGATATTGTGTCTGCTAGAAAAAAAATAACTTCATAAAAATCTTGTTTCACAAAGAGTTTAGAAGCTCAGGTTCTGAAAAGAGACAATATGAGTTCAAATCCACCATTTTTTTTTTATCAGATTTGTGATAAAACTGTTGGTTCACAGTTTAAAGATACTAAGCCTCATTTTTCATCCCAAAAGTAGAGGATAGAGCAGTACGTTATCTCATGGTATATTGATACAATAAAATAATTTAAAAGCCAATGTGTCTGTAACATGGTAAATTCTCAATAAATGTTCATTAAATAATCATCAGTTATCATTAAAATTCTCCTTCTGGCCCATATATACAACTCAGATGTACTTTATTCTGAATAATATTTTACTCAGAATGTGATAAAGGAAACAAAACTAAAAAAAATCTGTCATTATTCAAACTAATGCAATTTGAAGAATAATATATTTCTGTGATACTTCAATATGCATTTCAGTTTTTCACCTCTTTCCTTTTGCATTTTCTATCTGTTATTTCTGTATCCCTTTATTTTAAACTTTTTTCTGTCTTCTCTTCTCATTATTTGCCTTATTTTCAAATATCTTCTTTCTCTTCTGTCCCTTATATATAAACTCTATCCATGCCTAGGTATAAGTCAAGAAATCCTCCAGCTTTTAAAAGTTATTAACAAGTACTTATATTTTGAAAATTTTTTGAAAACTCTAATAAACTGAAAATGTCTGTGAGCTCTATGTCTTGCCTGAGAACACAACTATTTACAAACAAGACTCATCTGCTATGGATAAGACAGGAAAAAAAAAAAACAGTTTAATTCTTATTTGATCTAAATGTAAAGTTAGATATTCATATGGCAAAGACGTCCCATTTATTTCATAAAAACTCTAACATCTACTGTCTGTCTCTGAAAGCTGTCTGAACTGATCACAATAAACATAAGAGTTTAGCAGAATGAATGTCTTTCATAATCACGCTTTACATGGTTGTTGGAATAGGGTGATAACTTCCTGTTCTGTTCTATTTTATAGGAACAGGAGAAATTACATGGATGAAAGGGATCAAGTAGATTATTCTCTTTAGTTCTCCTAAATTTCTTATATTTAAGTATTGTATAAGACAAGGAGATGGAAATAATCAAGTTAGACACAACATTGAAAGCATAGCACACTAAAAGAAGAAATCTTTATGATCAAAGCTGAGGAAAATTTTGCAGACAAGAAGTATGATAATAAATGACCAAGTCATTTAACAGAGTTTCAAAATTTATACTTCCCGGAGCCAGATAAGGAAGAGGGTATAGAATCTTCTTTCTTCTTTCAAAGAACAGGATTTAACTAACCCTTCCCCCAAACAATCCCTAATCTACATTTTTGTCTTCAGTGTCTACAGTGTCTGTCTACAGTGTTTGTCTTCAGCTGCTTCCATCCAACATGTCCCCATGTTTTATTCTCATTAGAAAACATATTTAACAGTTAAAAAAAATGAGTCACCTTAGGGGAAACAGAAATACAAACAGTTCTTGTGTCATTAGTGATTTGTAAGTAATAATTATAAATAAGGGCTTTGGTCTTTTCCCATTTCTACTCAATTGATATTGATCAGTTTTTAATATCCATACTCATACTGTCCTAAAGGTAAATGCAGGATTTATAGCCACATTGATTTCTTTTCTTCCATTCTTTCTCCTTTCTGGATCAATGCAAAAAGAGCTAGATTGACAGGGTTTTTTATATATATAATTGTCTAAGCTGAAAGAGAGGAACACTATAGGTATTCACCTGTGAGCTTATGTATGCAGTGTCCCCCTTTTCTTCTAAAGGAAGAAGAGAAACTCAATCTCCTTGATGAAAATAAATTGCCTTTGGGGGAAAAAACAGGAGGAACCCTGGTTCTTAATCTTGGAATGTAAATAAATCTTTCTAGGGAAAGATAGGCAGAAAGATAAGGCATTCAAACCTTGAAATGTTTCTGGATTTATCCCGCTTTGACGTTTAGTGAAAAATGCACTTTCACAAATGTAAAAAACCCTTACTGTCTATTAAGTCATCATCAACAAAATGATTGTCATTTAATTCAGGTCCCAAATTTCTGTTTTAGTTCTGTTCAGAAAGCCTGAACTGTACAGCAACATGAAAACATTTTCTCTACAATTTCACAAATATCACATATCCTATATCATTCTTTTATACACATTTTTGCTATTCACTTTTTAGAAAATTCTGACTTTTTTCGTCTCATAGTGACACTCACTTTTTGTTGATCAAAAAGTTAACTTTTCATTGTAGATGTCTCTGGTCTTTGCAAAAGCTCATCTTTTAGCTAAGTGTGTAAAGCTCAATGGCTTAGGAGATTTTTGTTGTTGCTGTTGTTCTAATACTCTCAGAGAGGAGAGGAGTTGAAGGCATCAAGTTAAATAGAAAAGAGTAGAATTAAAAGGCTACACAATGCAACTGAAAGTGACCTGATCTCAATACTTCATCTAGGAAAATGGTAGAAGGAGAGATGTAGTGATGAGGTAATTTGTCTGGGAAGTTTGTTTTGTGAGCTTTCAGTGTCATTCTTACATGCCACTCAGGGTGAGTAAAAAATAATATATCAATAGAATAATAATACATTCAGAACATTCTGTTTCAGTCATAAAACTTAAAGATTATAACAAGTAAAAAGTTTACCCCAAATTATCTAAAAATAAAGTAAGAAATTATATCATCAACTAATGGATTGGGCATTGTGCCAGTAACCTAAAAGCCTGATACACTCTTCCACTCAGTAGGAAAATAAAACAAACTTACACCCACAGAGGCATAGTTCTGTCAACTTTTCCAGTGATTACTCATAGGAACTTTTATCCTAGCTGGTGTCCAAAGGACATCATACTATATTAATGTTAATCTCTCTTCTCTAACTCTCACTAATTCTTCACACTAATTCTCTCCATATACTAATATTCTTCATATACTCTTTCCATATACTAACAAACTATAATATTAGTAAGTACTTCTGAAGTGCTGGGCATGGTTCTGGTACTTTATGTGCTTTACAAATTAATTATTCACAATTAATTATTATCCCCATTTACAGATAAAGCTCAAGAAGACTAAATAACATACTCACCATCCCTCAGCTCATTGGAACTTGGTTGGAGGTTTTGTGTCCCCAGAGCCCATAGCCCTCATCAATACGCCATATTGACTGTCATTAAACACAAGCCCAAAGTAAGGTTAGTAAATACATTGTACCAACTCAGACCAACTGGTAGAGGACAATATAAAATAAATATTTCAGATGAATTGTAACATCAGAGATCTTAACAAGCAATAACTTCTAAGTTTCATACAAGCAGTTTCAAAACTGGACAATGCTTTTTTTAATTGCTGGAAGCATGGCAGTCTTTCACAGAAAGTAATTTGTCTGGGGAAAAGAGGCAAAAGCTTCAATCCATGAGGGTTATATAAACTTTGCTTTTCTCACCTCTTGCGACATGATCAATGATCTCTTATAATTCTTCTTAAATGTGTATAGATAATTTTATACTGTTAATATCACTCACACCATTAAATTCTGTATTTGTACTTAAGGCAATATCCACTCAACATTTTAAATTGTATTTCCCATAGTATGTTGTTTTATGATACATTTTAACACAAAATTATCAAAATTATTCACATGCAAAAGATATTCAGTCATATACACAATCATTTACTTCATTAAAAATATTTAAGTATTAATACCTCCTTCATGCAGGAATTGACCTTAGAAATATAATGCTAAAAAAGGTGGACAAAATCTCTGCATTATGGAGTCCATAGAATGAGTGAATGTGGGAAGAATTGAAGAATATTGCTAAAAAAATTAAAATGAAGAGTGGAAATTGGTGTATGTTATTACACTAGGGACAATTATATAAATTTTGATAATATTCTAACAAAACAAAAATATAAATGACATATATTCTCTTTGGGGGGGGTGGGAGACAAGATTGTTGATATTTCCAGAACAGGGTCTTAGATTATTTAACCATTGACCACATAGACTGTCTAACAAATATGACATTATCCTTAAGAAAAGATTTTTCTTAAAAGTCTATGAGTTAAGAATTGTCAATTCTTAATTATCTGTGAGCAATGCAGAAGACCTAGGCTTGATCACTGGGTTGGAAAGATTCCCTGGAGCAGGGAAAGTCTACCCACTCCAGTATCCTAGCCTGGAGAATTCCATGGACTGTATAGTCCCTGGGGTCACAAAGAGTCTGATACAACTGAGTAACTTTCACTTTCACTTTTAATTTATGAGCTGACTTAGGCTAAGGTTACAATATTGACTTATATAGAGGTAAAAAAATGATACTGCTGTTAAAGTGCTATTCTCAATACATCAACAAATTTTGAAAATTTAGCAGTAGCCACAAGACTAGAAAAGGTCAGTGTTCATTCAAATCTGAAAGAAGGCTAATAGCAAACTGTGTTCAAACTACCACAAAGTTGTGCATGATTCACAGCCTAGCAAGGCTATAGTCAAAATCCTTCAAGCTAGACTTCAGCAGTACATGAATCAAGAACTTCCAGATGTAAAATCTGGATTTAGAAAAGCCAGAGGAAACGGAGATCAAATTGCCAACATTCACTGGATCATAGAGGAAGCAAGGTAATTTCAGAAAAAACATCTATTTCTGTTTCATTGACTATGTGAATGTTTTTCAGTGTGGATCACAACAAGCTGCGGAAAATTCTTAAGGAGGTGGAGATACCAGATCACCTTATCTGTCTTCTGAGAAACCTGTATGCAGATCAAGATGAAATAGAACTAGTCATGGAAAAATGGACTGGTTCAAATAGAGAAAGGAGTATGTCAAGCCTGTATACTTTCACCTTACTTATTTAACTTATATGCAGAATACATTCTGTGAAATGCTGGGTTAGATGAATCACAAGTTGGAATCAGGATTGCTGGGAGGAATATCAACAACTTAAGAAATGCAGATGATACTATTCTAATGTGAGAAAGTGAAGAGGAGCTAAAGAGCCTCTTGATGAGAATTAAAGAGAAGACTGAAAAGGCTGGCTTAAATCAACATTCAAAAAACTAAGATCATGGCATTTGGTCCCATGACTTCACAGTAAATAGAAGGGGAAAAAGAGGAAGCAGTGACAGATTTTACTTTCTTGGGATTAAAAATCACTGCAGACAGGAACTGCAGCCATGAAATTTAAAAGACTCTTGCTCCTTGGAAGGAAAGCTTGACAAATCTAGACAGCATATTAAAAAGCAGAGACATTATTTTGCTGACAAAAGTTCATATAGTCAAAGCTATTCTTTTTTTTCCAGTAGGCATGTTTGGATATGAGAGCTAGACCATAAAGAAGGCTGAGTGCCAAAGAATTGTTTGTTTGTTTGTTTGTTTGTTCATTTATTTTTATTAGTTGGGGGCTAATTACTTCACAACATTGCAGTGAGTTTTGTCATACATTGACATGAATCAGCCATGGAGTTATATGTATTCCCCATCCCGATCCCCCCTCCCACCTCCCTCTCCACCCGATTCCTCTGGGTCTTCCCAGTGCACCAGGCCCGAGCACTTGTCTCATGCATCCCACCTGGGCTGGTGATCTGTTTCACTATAGATAATATACCTGCTGTTCTCTCGAAACATCCCACCCTCGCCTTCTCCCACAGAGTCCAAAATTCTATTCTGTACATCTGTGTCTCTTTTTCTTTTCCGTATATAGGGTTATCATTACCATCTTTCTAAATTCCATATATATGTGTTAGTATGCTGTAATGTTCTTTATCTTTCTGGCTTCACTCTGTATAATGGGCTCCAGTTTCATCCAGCTCATTAGAATTGATTCAACTTAATTCTTTTTAACAGCTGAGTAATATTCCATGGTGTATATGTACCACAGCTTCCTTATCCATTCGTCTGCTGATGGGCATCTAGGTTGCTTCCAGAAAGAGAAATTAAGGAAACAATACCATTCACCATTGCAACAAAAAGAATAAAATACTTAGGAGTATATCTACCTAAAGAAGCAAAAGACCTATACATAGAAAACTATAAAACACTGATGAATGAAATCAAAGAGGACACAAACAGATGAAGAAATATACGGTGTTCATGAATTGGAAGAATCAATATTGTCAAAATGGCTATACTACCCAAAGCAATCTATAGATTCAATGCAATCCCTATCAAGCTACCAATGGTATTTTTCACAGAACTAGAACAAATAATTTCACAATTTGTATGGAAATACAAAAAACCTCGAATAGCCAAAGTAATCTTGAGAAAGAATGGAACTGGAGGAATCAACCTGCCTGACTTCAGACTCTACTACAAAGCCACAGTCATCAAGACAGTATGGTATTGGCACAAAGACAGAAATATAGATCAATGGAACAGAATAGAAAGCCCAGAGATAAATCCACGAATCTGTGGACACCTTATATTCGACAAAGGAGGCAAGAATATACAATGGAAAAAAGACAACTTCTTTAACAAGTGGTGCTGGGAAAACTGGTCAACCACTTTAAAAGAATGAAACAAGAACACTTTCTAACACCATACACAAAAATAAACTCAAAATGGATTAAAGATCTAAATGTAAGACCAGGAATTATAAAACTCCTAGAGGAGAACATAGGCAAAACACTCTCCAACATGAATCACAGCAGGATCCTCTATGACCCACCTCCCAGAATATTGGAAAGAAAAGCAAAAATAAACAAATGGGACCTAATGAAACTTAAAAGCTTTTGCACAACAAAGGAAACTATAAGCAAGGTGATAAGACAGCCCTCAGATTGGGAGAAAATAATAGCAAGCAAAGCAACAGACAAAGGATTAATCTCAAAAATATACAAGCAACTCCTCCAGCTTAATTCCAGAAAAATAAATGACCCAATCAAAAAATGGGCCAAAGAACTAAACAGACATTTCTCCAAAGAAGACATACTGATGGCTAACAAACACATGAAAAGATGCTCAACATCACTCATTATCAGAGAAATGCAAATCAAAACCACAATGAGGTACCATTACACGCCAGTCAGGATGGCTGCTATCCAAAAGTCTACAAGCAATAAATGCTGGAGAGGGTGTGGAGAAAAGGGAACCCTCTTACACTGTTGGTGGGAATGCAAACTAGTACAGCCACCATGGAAAACAGTGTGGAGATTTCTTAAAAAACTGGAAATAGAACTGCCATATGACCCAGCAATACCACTTCTGGGCATACACACTGAGGAAACCAGATCTGAAAGAGACACGTGCACCCCAATGTTCATTGCAGCACTGTTTATAATAGCCAGGACATGGAATTGTTGCTTTTGAATTGTGGAGGTGGATAAGACTCTTGAGAATCCCTTGGACTGCAAGGAGATCCAATCAGTCAATCCTAAGGGAAATTAGTCCTGAATATTCATTGGAAGGACTGATGCTGAAGCTGAAACTCTAATACTTTTGCCACCTGATGAGAAGAACTGACCTACTGGAAAGACCCTGAAGCTGGGAAAGATTGACAGTGAAAGGTGAAGGGGGCAGCAGAGGACGAGGTGATTACATAGCATCACTGACTCAATGGACCTAAATTTGAGCAAACTCCAGGAGATAGGGATAAGGAAGCCTGGTATGCTGCAGTCCGTGGGGTTGCAGAGTTGGATACAGCTTAGTGACTGAACACAACAGAGGTAAAAATGCAAAGGAAAATGTCACAAAATCATCTGAATCAAGCACTATTACTAAACTAAATGTAACCCAATGAAGAAGGCAGTTGTTGCCTTTTTCCTCCTACTAAATTTCTGTACTCCACTCAACCTAAAGCAAGAACGGTTACTTGAATACATGAAGCATTCCAAAATATCAGGCTGAACCTCTTCTTGTGTGTGTATACATATATATACAAACACATACATAAATGTACATATATTCACAAGTATACATATATGTGTAAGTATATACATATGTGAAACTAGGAGAGAAGGAGAGGTGGATGAAGAGGCAATTGTGAGTGGAAATTCTTCCCCTGTCTTCCAAGGTTGAGTGGAGGTCTCTCTAGCTGTCCTTAACCTAAATTCAACATTTCCCACTCCAGTTCGTCCTGTGGGCTTCTGGTCAACCTAAGGAGCTTCACTTTTTTTCACTTCTCATAAAAAGATATGCTGGGGCAGGGTCTGTATCTGAAATATTAAATTAAGAATACACAGATTATGAATCTGGTGAATGAAAGGGCACAATCCACCCACACAGAATGGACAGGTGACTCCCCCAGCATCTGAGTTCCCACTTTGGGGAAATGAAACTCATGAGGTTTTGATTACAGTGCAGTTTTCACACACTCTTACAAAGGAAGAAGCCCCATGGTTTTTACTTACAGAAAGGGATGATGTGGGAGTTTGGGCACAATGAGCTAGGAGGTGGACAATCAAGTGACTAAGAGATAGAGAGAGCAGGGTAGCAATTACCTGCTACTTGGAAGGTGGCTGGGGTGGTGGTTTTTGAGACTTTAAATCTAAGCAGGTATTTTAAGAGGTGCCCTGGGAAAAGCAAAATGGGAACTGATGGCAGGAACTCTATACTTAAGTTCTTATCTATGTGTTCAGACTCTGGGTGTGAGCAGGGTTATCATATTCTAAAATGCCTACCCAGCAACTCAGAAAAACAAAAATTATTTTTCTTATCATAGAAGAACCTGTACTTTTTTTTCTATCTAAAGTCAAGGTATTTTCCTGTTCTTCTTACTAAATTAGGGTCTTCTCTGCCTTAGGACTCCTTTTCAGAAACATAACCTCTATGTGCAACTAGGCATTTTGCACAGCACCTGACTCTCTTACTTACAGTGTATGTCTGAAAGGATATTGCCTTCTCTACTGACTTTGATCTATGAACAAAATTATCGTGGGACAAGTCAGATATCCTCATTTTATTTATTGGAGAAAAATAAAAAGGCTATGTAAGGATTAATGAAATTCTTAATGGATAAAAACAGAATGGAAAGGAAAAAGAAAATCACTTGATTAGCATTGAAGGAAAAATGTGGATGGAATGGTGAGAATCTTTATGGGGGAAAAACATTTTATCAATATTTTTGGGTGTCACTGATATTTCAAAATCAGCCTTTGCAACAAAATTGTATCTTGGCTTGGGGAAGTATTTTACTTCATCAGCTCAATTGTTGGACAAATGAATCATAGTTGAAATGTATAGTCGAATACATAGGAAGGCTGAGGCCAATAAAATTACAAAGTATAATAAAAATATTTTGGAATAAGGACTTATATATGATATGACATCAAAATTTTAAGAGTTGTGGACATGCTGTTGTATTGAAATGATTATTTCTTCAATAATAGTTTTAACTTTTAACTAATTGTTATCTTTTTATTTTGAAATAATTTTAAATTTTCAGAAGAGTCATGCATATAGTATAACAAATTCCATAGACTCCTTACCCCAATAAATTCAGTAACTGTTAATATTTTGCCACATGCCCTCTCTCCTCACCTTCTAGTTTTCTTTCATAATATTGACTTCTTGAGGGATTACAGGTGAGTTGTTTTGTGGGCTATATCATAATTTGATTTGAGTTTGTCTAATGCTTCTTTATGACTACATTTAGGTAGTTCATATTTGCAGGAATACTTCTCGTGGTGTTTTCACTCATTCTTATCATTTTCTCTCTCTGTATGTACATGCACACATACACATTACTGGATTTGTAGACATGTCATCACTTTACCCATAATTTTGCATTTAAAAAAATAAACAGAATATAAGGGTATATTCTTATATATTTGGTACAATAATTTTATTGACATTCAACATATAAGTTTGTTTCAATGTTCTTTATGGTAATTTTCCCTCACACATGATTCAATATAATATCACACATTATATTTAGTCAAAATGCCTCATGTAAGGGATTATATTCCTACTGAAAACATAAGAATTAATGAATAAATAAGAAGGGAGGGAGAGAACTTTATTATATTAGAATTTCAAGTTATAAATATTGAGAAGAACAGAGTTAGAAAGTCATCATTTTACAGCACTCAGAACATCAATTGACTCAGGCAAGAGCCATCAACAGTTAATAGAATATTTGGATAAAAATTTGAAGAGAAACATGACACTTACAAAGTCTAGAAGCATTTCTCATACATGATATATTAATTGTAAGGATAAAAATGATAATATTATAGTGTAAAATCTAATGAGCCAATTTGACCAAGCAATCAAAATTAACATCATGATAAAATGTCCCTTTTGAATGTGATACACTGAGAAACATTTATTCCTGCCAAATATATTTGATCTGATTCTACTGATGAGGAAATATATGTAATCATTTGTCTAGAGGGATAGAATGTTGTCAAGATGGTCAAAACAGTTACCCTAATGGAGCCCATACATTGAGGCATTGGGAAGAACAGAGGAAAGCTGCTTGAGGAAAATGAAATTGAAAAATTGAAAGTCAAAATATGGTACTACATTTGGAATCAAATTAATAATGACTTCCCTGGTGGCTCAGACGGTAAAACATCTGCATACAATGCGGGAGACCTGGGTTCAATACCTGGGCCAGGAAGATCTCCTGGAGAAGGAAATGGCAACCCACTCCAGTATTCTTGCCTGGAAAATCCATGGATGGAGAAGCCTGGTAGGCTACAGTCCATGGGGTTGCAAAGAGTCGGACATGACTGAGCGACTTCACTTCACTTAATAATGTAATACCATAGCAACAAAGAATAAACATAATGAAACTTATACCCTGCTACAGTTTAAGTCTGACTACAGATGATAGTATATCTGACAAACGAATGGAGGGGCATATGCAAAGTTATGACAAGCAATCTTCAAATTTGTCAATATCATAGAAAATAACAAAAGGCTGAGGGTTTTACTCCATGATTTATCAAATTTATCTATAACCACAATCTCAAAAAGGTTAAGTAGAAATTAATTCATAATGAGTAAAACTTTCTTAGAAATAACCATTCTTATAGCAAGTTTCAATTAAAGTAGGTATACCCACAGTTCAGTATCAAGGTTTTGATGATATTATAAATATGTTAACATTTTGTTTTCTTTGGCAATGATATTTTACAAGTCTTTTAATGCACTATAATCCTGGAGATTTTGATTCACCTAATAATTATACTGTGCATAATTATCACACATTGAATTTTTTCAATAGAAATATATTAATTTTCAGAATTTATTTATGAAAAATATCTTAATAGTAAATTACAATAAGTGAGAAGAGATGTAATGTTTATTAATGCTTATTTCTATTTAAGATATAAGATATAAATAATTATATTTTTATTAGGAATATAGCTATATTTATAAAAATAGATTTACAGTCATGTAAATAAAATTACTTTTAATTTAAAACATGAATAGTGAATAAAGTAATACATATTTTTTATAAATGTATATGATGGTTAAGTATCAAATCTAGCCAAGTTAAGTAAGTGGTTTGTGAAAGAAATTGATAGGAACTCTTAAGAAAGTTGCAATCTCATTCTCTAGTTCAAAAAGAGGGTTAAGTACTCAGGTATGTGTATCTAAACAAAGCATAATAAACAACTTGCTATTTACTTTTTGATACAGAGTTTCCATTTTTCAAACATTTACTCAAAAAGAAAGTTCCAGGTATTATCATAGAGGGAGCATTTTGGAAATGTATAGAATCACTTTTGGTTGACACAACAATTGGTATGGCTCCAGAGATGTCAAATAATTTTACTAAGTATTCATGTGGTTACAAAGACTATGTATACAATTTGTACTTTATTTGGTTTAGAACTTTATATATCCCAGTTTCAAAATATCAGGTCATCATCAAATTGATGTTGTCATTTGAGTTGCCAACACACAAACTAGTACACATATACACTTCTATCAATTTCTATTTAAAATTCTTGAATATGCAATCATTTCATATTCAGATAAAGGCATTTGATTGTTCATTTATACAACTTTTTGTGCAGAGATAGACAAACTAAGATCCAGGCCAAAGCAAGCCAGTGATCTAAATTTGCAAATGAAGTTTTATTGGAACATGGCACTGTTGTTAATTCACCTACTGTCTGTGGCTTTCTTTTGTGCTAAAATGCCAGAGTCATAAGGTTATAACAGAGACTAATTGGCTAGCAAAGCTAAAAATTATTTAGTGACTGACCCTTTATTGAAAAAGTGGGTAAACTTATGTTGTATTCCATCATTTCTCTAGCATTTACATATTTTAAATTTATATTATTTCCATAAAATTTATCTTTCCTTTATTTCTCCACTATATTAGAGTATTATATACAGATTTTTAAAAATTGCTATGCAGTTTTCTTATAGTATGTGTGAATTTCATTATAGGATACAAAAGGAGGCATGAAATAAATATATGATACATAAAAGAAGTTTGGGGACTGAATTGTAAGTATACTAACAAAAGCATCAGAGATAAACAAAAGCATTTAAGTACAAAATTGTTACAATAATTATTATTTAGCTTGCAAACACTGGAGAATATGAGAAACTCCAATATTTAAAGCATGCCTGTCCATACATGGACATTTATGGCATGTCCATATAATGGGAAAATCTGCCCATTCAAGTATAATCTTTATAATGTATTATAAAAAGCCATGTCTGACTTTGTGTGACCCCATGGACTGTAGCCTACTAGATGCCTCTGTCCATGGAATTCTCCAGGTAAGAATATTGGAGTGGGTAGTCATTCCCTTTTCCAGGAGATCTTCCTAACCCAAGGATCAAACATAGATCTTCTGCATTGCAGGCAAATTCTTTACCATCTGAGTCATAGGGAAGCCCATAATATATTCAAAGACTTGCAATTATATACATAATGGCTCAGATGCTAAAGAATCTGCCTGTGATGCAGGAAACTTGAGTTCTATTCCTGGGTCGGAAAGACCCCCTGGAAAAAGGAATGGCTACCCACTCCAATATTCTTGCCTGGAGAATTCCATGGACTGAGGAACCTGGAGGTTGCAGAGTCCATGAGGTCACCAAAAGTCAGGCACAACTGAGTAATTAACACATTTTTCAACAAAAGACTTGGAATTATATATATATATATATATATATATATATATATACTCATTTATATATATAGATGTATATATATATATGTATATTATACTCATTTAATTTTTAAAATACTTTAAGGTATTACTATGTTCATGTTGTTATATAACAGATTTCTAGAACTTTTTCATCTTGCACAACTGAAACTCTATACCTATTAACCAATCTCTCTTTCACCATTTCTCTCTCTGTCCAATCCATAGAAACCAATATTCTATTTCCTATCTCTATGAGTTTGATTACTTCATTAATTCATATAAGTGGAGTCATGTGATATATTTTTTAAATGTCACTGACTTACTTCACTTAACATAGTGTTGTCAAAATTCATCTACTGTTGGAGCACAGATTTCCTACATTTTATGGCTGAATAATACTCCATTCAATGTGTATATCACATTTCCCTTATATATTAATCCATGTAGATGTAAGATGTTTTTATGTCTTGACTACTGTAAATAAGGCTGCAATAAACATGCATATGGAAATACTTCTTTAAAATTTTATTTTTAATTATTTTGGTTACATACCTAGAATGAGACTTCTGGCTCATATGATAGATAAGTTTACTTTTAATTTTTTGAAGAATCTTCATAAAGTTTTCCATACTAGCTTCATTTTACAATCCTAACAACAGTACACAGGTGTTTTAATTTCTCCACATCCTTACCAGCACTTATTTTCTTTTTCTTTCTTTCTTTTTAACATTGTTCACCCTAATGCATGTCAGATGATATCTCATTATGGTTTTGATATGTACTTTGATGATTAGTCATGTTGAGCACTTTTCTGTATGCTTGCTGATTATTTGTATAATTTTTTTGGAGAAAAATCTCTTCTTTGGTGTTTCAGCAGCAAGCCACCCCACTTTTTGCTCTCAGAACTCCGTCGGCATCAAAAGTATGCTGGCTGGCTGTCATCATGTGGGTCAGTTGAGAGAGATACCAGTCTCTCTTTAAAGCTAGAACACAAGAAATATGCTTCCCTTTTCTCCTTCATGGGAGAAGCCAGAAGTTGAGTGCTTTCTTATAGCATCACTGAGATATGCCAACATCTATCTGTAGTATAGAGGGCCCTCTGGTGCCACAAACAAATCACTTGTGCTCTCACCCATTTCTGCAGGCCATGGACATACAATACTATGCCAGTTCCATTCATATGTTAACTCAGATGAAACAAACTGATCCCTTAGGCAATCAGAATTTGGAACTCACATTTCACTCTTCTCTTTCTTCCTCAAGGGAAAACCTACAACCCAAACAGAAGTATAACAGCTTTGGGACAATAATGGGTAAAAATGCTGTTTTATCTATGTTAATGTGATTATTCTCAGATTTGTAAGTACCTGTTCTTGCCTGTAGAACCCCATGGATGGAGGAGCCTGGTGGGCTACAGTCCACAGTATCGCAAAGAGTTGGACATGACTGAGTGACTTCACTTCACTATCTTTGTATGTAATGAAACAATTCATTTCTGCAGTTATCCTAAAGGTATTTTGTTCCATACATATTCTTAAATCAGGTCAGTTCAGTTACTCAGTCATGTCTGACTCTTTGTGACCCCATGGACTGCAGAACACGAGGCCTCCCTGTCCATCACCAACTCCCGGAGTTTACTCAAACTTATGTCCATAGAGTCAACCATGCCATCCAACCATCTCATCTTCTGTTGTCCCCTTCTCCTCCCGCCTTCAATCTTTCCCAGCATCAGGGTCTTTTCCAATGAGTCAGTTCTTCACACCAGGTGGCCTAAAGTATTGGAGTTTCAGCTTCAGCATCAGTCCTTTCAATGAATATTCAGGACTAATTTTCTTTAGGATGGACTGGTTGGATCTCCTGGCAGTCTGAAAAGTATCAATTCTTTGATGCTCAGCTTTCTTTATAGTCCAACTCTCACATCCATACATGACTACTGTAAAAACCATGGCCTTGACTAGACAGACCTTTGTTGGCAAAGTAATGTCTCTGCTTTTTAATGTACTGTCTAGTTTGGTCATAACTTTTCTTCCAAGGAGTAAGCATCTTTTAATTTCATGCCTTCAGTCACCATCTGCAGTGATTTCAGAGCCCCCCCAAAATAAAGTCTGTCACTGTTTCCACTGTTTCCCCATCTATTTGCCATGAAGTGATGGGACCAGATGCCATGACCTTAGTTTTTTTAATGTTGAGTTTTAAGCCAAGTTTTTCTCTCTCCTCTTTCACTTTCATCAAAAGGCTCTTTAGTTCTTCACTCTCTGCCATAAGGGTGGTGTCATCTGCATTTCTGAGGTTATTGATATTTCTCCTGGCAGTCTTGATTCCAGCTTGTACTTCATCCAACCCATAATTTCTCATGATGTACTCTGCATGTAAGTTAAGTAAGCAGGGTAACAATATACAGCCTTGATGTACTCCTTTTCCTATTTGGAATCAGTCTGCTGTTCCATGTCCAGTTCTAACTGTTCCTTCCTAACCAGCATACAGATTTCTCAAGAGGCAGGTCAGGTGGTCTGGTATTCCCATCTCATTAAGAATTTTCCACAGTTTGTTGTGATCCACGCAGTCAAAGGCTTTGGCATAGTCAATAAAGCAAAAATTGATGCTTTTCTGGAACTGTCTTGTTTCATTCTTAAATCAGTGACTCTAAAGTCAGCACTGGGGAACAACAGCTGGGACCTTCTAATCTGCCTCTTTCTGATATCACTCTTCCCATGTGATGTAATTTTCAAATCACAATTGTATTGGTGATACACCAAAACATATACTTTCTCACTCACAGAACATTCTTCACTATAATTCCTGGGTTATATAGAAATACCAAGAAATTGAGAATTTTATTTCCTTCTACTTCTTAATACATTCTATCAGGATCATTTGTTACTTTTGCAAAGAAATGTGTTTTGGATATCTAATACATGGTAAAGAATCTACGTGCCAATGTAGGAGATGTGGGTTCCATCCCTGGATGGGGAAGATCCCCTGGAGAAAGGAATGGCTACCTACTCCAGTACTTTCGCCTGGAGAATTCCATGGACAGAGGAGCCTGGCAGGCTACAGTCCATGGAGTCGCAATGAGTCAGACACAATTTAGCGACTAAGCACCCAATATAGTATCAGATGTCAAATTGAATTCAGGATCTTCCCCTTGAATTGAATTGAATTCATGTACAAAAAAATCTCCTACATTCACAATCTTCCCATATAAGTTGACTTATATGCAATCCTATCATTTCAGTTGCTCAAGTGAGAGAACTTAAAGTTATCTTTGGAACATTTTCTTCTTTTATATTCCATACCTAGTCTTTCAGGAAACTGTTTTGACTCCATATGTAAAATATATCTAAATACAACTAATTCATGCTGCTTCCCTTGCTACCACCTTGTTTCAAAGCAGCAACATCTCTAGCCTGATTGCAGGAATAAGAGTAAATAGGACTCTAGACAAGGAAAGCCTTCAAAAGTTCTAAATTGGATCATGCTCTAGAAATAATATACGCCAAACCTCTCTTGATTAGACTCACAGTAATAACCAAAGTCCTTACAATGGTCTGCCAAATTTCTCCATGATCTACACTCCCACTACATTAATTGACTTTGTCCTTCTTCCTCTTCCTGTTCCTAGATCATGGCAGCACATATTTCATCTCAGGTATTTCATTCTGCTGTTCTCTCTGCTTGGATGTTCTTTCTCCATTTAACCCTTGGTTTTCTCCCTAGCCTGCAAGTTTGCCACAAGTATCACCTTCTTAAGGAGGCTGACACACAATTATCTATATATTACTATACATTGTCCTCTATTCAGGATGCTTATTTATCTAGATGTACACTTTTTTCTTCTCACAGTTAAACAACAACAAAATCAACATCTATTATACTATTCTAATGGAAAGAAAAAACTGGCACATTTTATATGCAACCCTACCCTGAAACTTGTTTTTAATTGCATTATTTTAAAAACAGATCAAAATAGTTAATGGCATTTTACTCTGATTAACAATAAACTAGTTTGGAATCATTGTGTGTATCACCTCTGATAATGGGCGAGCATGTATCCCTGGCTGCTACAGTACAGTAGACATGAATCAATCAGAAAGTTAGTGTCTGTGAATAATCAGTGTCTACAGGCCAAACAGTTTTCTATAGTAGATAGGAAAATACCAGATGATTTAAAATATTCTCTATGTTATGTATATTATCTAGGGTGAAACAGATCACCAGCCCAGGCTGGATGCATGAGACAAGTGCTCAGGCCTGGTGCACTGGGAAGACCCAGAGGAATCGGGTGGAGAGGGAGGTGGGAGGGGGGATCGGGATTGGGAATACATGTAACTCCATGGCTGATTCATGTCAATGTATGACAAAAACCACTACAATATTGTAAAGTAATTAGCCTCCAACTAATAAAAATAAATGAAAAAAAAATTTAAAAAAATAAAATATTCTCTATGTTAGTAAACCACCAAGAAGATAATCCATGCAGGGATATTTAGGTATCTAATAAGTGTCTGATATAATGCTCTAACAAATTATTTTTTCTTAAATACCTATAAGATTCAGATATACCTATGCTGATTCCTATGACAATAAATTAATGTTTCAGTTTCTGAAGGAAAAAAGAAAAGCATGTTGTAAATATCTATAATACCTATCATTCTGATAATTTATTCAACGGACTTATTGAGCATCTAGTGATGTGAAGAGCTGACTCATTTGAAAAGACCCTAATGCTGGGAAAGATTGAGGGCAGGAGGAGAAGGAGACGACAGAGGATGAGATGGTTGGATGGCATCACCGACTCGATGGGCATTAGTTTGAGTAAACTCCGGGAGTTGGTGATGGACAGGGGGGCCTGGAGTGCTGCAGTTCTTGGGGTCACAACGAGTCGGACATGACTGAGTGAAATGAGTTTAGAAGAGTTATTGAGACAGATAAAAATATTAATACAATTAGGGAGATCATGAGCTCAGAGGGAAACAGATCTACATAAAACTGTTTCAAAAGTAACAAAAGGTTTTAAACTAACAATGTGAATACAGTAGTAAGGGACCGTAAAGTGGACAAATGACAGAATGATGTGACAGACTTATAAACATTTTAAGTTTCCCCACAAGATCCAAGAAACAATAATGTTATTCAACATCACTGTTTATCATTTATCATAATCATCCTTTCCCCCTCTTAAGTTAGGGTTTTATTATACATTAGTTTTTTTAACTATTAAAGAGAATGGACATCATTTGGTGACCAAAGAAAATATTGGTTTTAGGAAAAGAAGGTACTAAATTACACCTAGGAAGAAAATGCAGACATTCCAGCAGTGTTGTTAGCTAGAAAATCAATAGACCTCTCATCTCATGTCATTGTGGGACCTTGGCTATGCATGTGACTACATGTGGTTTCCATAGACTGAATACTTTGCTGAAGCCTGAGTGCCACATATTTAAGATGACAGCCCTGTATTTACCCTGTCATAAATTTCAGGTTCAATATCTGGTTCACTTAGTAGCTTCATATTACTGCTACTATGATATGATAGAAAACTCAAAATGGCATACGGTAGAACAGTGATCCTTTCTTGAAGGTATCTGGAAAATAAGATATAGCAAAAGGAGATGATATCCAATAGATTGTTTTCTGTGAAATGAGTTAACCTAATGATATTTTGATGACTATCATTTGTTAATACTTTCTGATAACTGAGTTTATCAATGAAAGCAAAATATATCAGATTAATGAAAAAATAAAATTGAATTTTTTAAAGCAGTTTTTCTGTAGCTTCAAAATTATATTCTTACAAAAGAATAAGGGAAGTAAATGCCTCTTTCTCCTCCAACTTTCAGAGCTGAACTCTTTGATATATAATGTAAATTTTATTTCCAGTGTTTTCTGGTTGAACAGGAATTTTCCATATATAAGAAAAAAGGCATATCTTTATTTTTTTTCTCCCTTGCAAGACTCTTTTGTTTTTTCTTGCAAGACTCTTAAACTGAGAATTATAATTACATTTTAGAAGCAATCCATTAATGTTAATCGACATATAGATTCTAATTCCATTGTTAATCTTCCAGGGAGATTTCTAATGACTTTACAAGATCATTAAAGATTTATATAAGCTTTTTTTTCTAAGTTAGCATTTAAAACTCCACAATCATATCATTAACATTTAGCCCACCTAAAGAGTCAGAACATTTTTTTTAATCCTATATATGACAAGAGATTATAGTCAGAGAATTTTCAAATCAAAAGAGTCAGAAAACCTTAAATAGAGACTACTTATAGCATATTAAATTGTGTCCTTAACAAAGACTGACTTACTCTACATTCAAGTGTGACTTTATTTAGATTGAATTGGACATCTAAATGACATCACTATAGTTCTCTGCAAAAAAAAAAAAAAAAGAATGCCTTTTAATTTCTGAAAACTTATTTACCCCAAGAAAACCTATAGGATTTTAGGAACAAACGTTTTTCTTTTTTTAAAATTTATTTCTTTTTAATTGAAGGATAATTACTTTACAGAATTTTGGTGCTCTTACTTTGCTGGGTTATTTCCTCCTCCCCACCCCCCACCCATGAATGGTGTGTCAAATTTAATTAGTAGGAAGGCACAAACTCAGAAATGTGCACAAAGTTGGATTCAAGTATAGAAGTAATTGGTAAATATACTCAGGAGTTTGAATTTTATATATTTGAATTAGAGAGATTGAAAAATTTGAACAGAGGACCAATGTGATTAATCTACATTCTGGCAAGATTAAATTTGAATTATCTGTTACTCATCCAAGTGAAATATGAAGTAGTAAGTCAGAAAATCAGTCTGAGATGCACAGACTGTGCATCTGTGCTTAATCATGTTTGGTTCTTTGTGACCCCATGGACTGTGGCCTGCAAGGCTCCTCTGTCTATAGAATTTTCTAAGCAAGAATATTGAAGTGGCTTGCCATTTTGTACTCCAGGGGATCCTCTCAACCCAGGGATCGAACCCTATCTCCTGCATTGGCAGGTGAATTCTTTACCACTGAGCCACCTGGGAAGCCCAGTCTTAGAGTAATTTCATTAAAAACTCATTTCAGTAGTTAAAATAAAATTTAGTTTGATTAAAAAAAACTAAAAAGATAACACCCTATTGGATTAGAGCAGCATGTTTTACAAATTTGAAGTAAACTTATTTGGCTTTATTCCTGTATCACCCTAGAGGTCCTAGGAATTCATACTTTTCTCATTAGTAATACAATCATGAGTGGGTTTTCAGCATCGTGATTTCATAATTTTGCTTTGCAACCTTTTAAAGCAATTAATTTTGTGTCATTTTCTAAAATAACAGTCTTCTTTCTGTACAACCAAGTAGAATAGTCTATTTGTTCAAAAGTTATCTATATAGAATATTTTATTTCTCTCCTAAGTGAATATGAAGATATCCACTAGCATAAACCACATTTTTCAGTTATGGATATGATGATCTGTGATTCTCCACAAAGAGAGAAAAACAGAAAATTTTTCTTTATTATTAGACAAAGTTGTGAACCATATTGCACCCTTGCTTGGTATTTCCAATCTTTAAAAAAAAATAAATGCTAGTAAAATTTTATCAAAATGCAGTAAGTACATGAAGACAATCCTTTATTATATATCATATCATATAGCATCTACATTAGTGCATGGGCACTGTGTTGAAAAATAAAATCCTGTGATCCACAAACAACTATGTGTTTCCTTTATAGCAAATCCTTATTTAGGTGGCTCACACACACACATGGACACACAGACTTCTTTTTAAAGAACATTTGTGAGAAAACACTGAAAATCAAGTCCAGAGTGATTCCTAACTTTGGATCTTACAATAAAAAATGACCTTGGGCAAGACATATAACCTCTGTGAGTCTTATTTCCATAATGAAGTA
This sequence comes from Odocoileus virginianus, assembly GCF_023699985.2. NCBI lineage: Eukaryota > Metazoa > Chordata > Mammalia > Artiodactyla > Cervidae > Odocoileus > Odocoileus virginianus. Next base: position 24,435,760 of record NC_069698.1, read on the forward strand.
ATGAGATAAGATGGATGCCTCTTGTACTGCAATATGCTCAAGAATTAATTGACTCAAAAGACAAAAATATTGATGATATTATGGGCTGATGCTGTGAGGAACAATTCTTTAATTTATTTAGGGTGTATTATTAATCACAACATTTAGTGCTTATTTCGGGCATGTAATTCTAGCAGTGACTAAATGAGACAGTTTCTACCCTCATTGTCCTTATATTCTAGTGAGAGGAAACAAACAACAAAGAAATATGCAATATGTGAGATGGTGATAATATATGGGAAGGGGAAGACAGCATCGAGCAGTTGGGTGATATTTCAAATTGAGGAGAGTAGTCTGGGAAACTTTCACAGATATTAATAATACAATGCTTGAGGAAAAATCTGTTGGAAGTAAAAGAGTAAGCCATGCAAAGCCCTGAGTTAGGGGCTGCTTCCACCTCAAGGGAACCCTGACAGAAAACAGAAGAGCTAGATTAAATTAAGTGAGGGGATAATGATAGAAAATTAATCCAGAGCAAAAGCAAGGCTAGAGAAACTGGAATACAATCAGATTACTGTGAAGACTTGTTCTTTAGCTACGAATTAATTAATCATCAATAGAAGGGTTGGAAAAGGAATGATCTGCTCTCACTTTCATCTTAAAAGGGTATTCTGGCATCTGTATGGAAAATAGAATTAAAGAAGAGATTATTCAAGCCATCACTAGTAGGATCATCATTTTGACTTAGAAAATGATCCTAAACAATGAAAATCAACTAGATTATGCAACAACTACTGTATTAAGGTCTTAAATTTTTCTACAATAACTAAGTTAATGCTGGTATTGATGTAAGGTTATACACATCCAGAATAGAGAGTACAGATGTAAACCCAAATATATATAGTCAATTGATATTAGAAAATGGCACCAAATCAATTTATACATATTGCTGGAACAGATGAATATATGTGCTAAAAAACCAAAAATATCTCACTCCAGATGATTTAATTTGAGATGAGGCATCAACCTAAATATAAAACCAAAAATCTGAAAGCCTTTAGGAAGAACCCCAAGAGAACTGTAACACAGTTTCCCATGGGTCTCCTACTCTCACAAATCTTCTAAGGAGAACTACCCACCGCTCTTCATTTTGCATTACGCTTTAAAGGATGCTTGTACAGTAATCAGTCTTAGAGGTCGTTTCTCCCTCTGAAACAAAGGTCAGGTTTGTTTATGTCTCAAAAGATAAAGATAATATATCCTTCTGGAACAAAGGCATGGTCACTGTTAGTATAATGAAGTTAAGGTTTTCTCTAGAATAAAGGGCTGGCAAGATTACTGCCTACTATAAAAGATTCAGATTTCCTAAGTGTGGAGTTTCTTTCTTATAACTCAACCCTCTGAATGTATAAATTCCAATCTTGGCCCTTCCATAATACGAACATGGAATTTGGGGCCAGAATATCCTAGAAAAATATGTTAATGTCCATGCTGTTTATTGTTTCTTGACTATTAAAGTTTTTGTGTCTGACCCAAGTACTGGATATTCTAATACCATCCATGAAACTGTAGTGATTTAATTTATCAGATTGAACAGGGTAAAACCTCAAACTCTTGATAGTTCTTAAAAAGAATACCTTGATAGCTGCAGGGTAGACAAAACAATTTTTTTTCCCATCAGAACAACAGCAATAACAAAAAAATCCCTAGCCTAAAAGACAAAAATAATAGATAAACTGAATGTCTTCAGAATTGACTATTTCTCCTCATTAAAAAATATGTTTGACACAATTATTAAAGAAGGCAGAGACTGAACAATTTCATATGACATCTCTCTCACAAATATGCATTCAGTACATCATAAAATCCTAAAAAGCATCCAGGAAAAGATAACTTTATTTTTAAAAAGGCCAGAAGTGAAGAGCTATAACACTAAGTAAAATACATGAATGGCCAATAAGCACATGAAAAGATGCTAATCATCATTAGCCATTGAGGAAATATCAATTAAAACTACAATGAAATTTCATTTCATAGTCACTATGATGGGAAAACAAAACCTGACAATATCAACTGTTGAACAGGGTCTGGAGTGACTGGAAGTCTCATATATTGCTAATGGGAATGCAAAATAGTAACAAGAAATTTGAAGAATTGTTTTGGAAGTTTCTTATAAAAATAATTCTAATCCTATTTACTAAAGGGAAACACAAGCATCATTAATGTAAAGACTTGTACAAAGATGTTAAGGCCTCTTTATTCATAGCAACTAAAAAACCAAAGAAAGAAAGAAAGAAAACCAAATGTTCCTCAACAGAAAACTGAATAAGCATATATTGGTATGCCCATATAATGGAATAATAGCAGGCAATAAAAAGAATGAACGGCTGATAGACCCACCTCATCAAATTGAATATTAATAGTCTGAGAATTTTATCGTATGCTTTTTTTATTTCAATAAAAATACCCTTTTCTGAAACACAAAATAATATGAGACCATAAATATTATTTTTATAGAATAAATATGAACATATCATATAACCTCACTGAGCTTTAGTTTCTTCATCTGTAATATAAAGGAGAAAACAGCAAAAATATAATATTTGCTTAGTTACATATTTTGATCAGGGATTATTTATTTTTAAGGAACATATATATATACATTCAAACTGACTTTAGAATGAAACTAACTAGAGAATGCAAGAGGAAGGGAGCGTCATGCCACAATGCCATGCAACAAATGGCTAAATGAAGCTAGAATCAGCGCACACCTTTTCTTAAATCCAAATTTAATCATCTAAGATATGGGAAACAGAGGCAACCTTAACTTATATATTGCTTTTTAGTCATTGTATTCTCCTATGGGTGATTTATTTATTGTTCCTGAAGCAAAAGATGTTTGAAATAATATCTAAAACTACTGATAATTTTCTAAAGCTTAGACTTTCTTTAGAAGAATTAAAAATACAGCTTTGCATTTTTTGAGCCCAGATATATTTATTTAAGCCATTCTAAACAAAATGAAATCTGCTTATTTTTGTGTAGGCACATGAAACAACTGTTTTACTATGATAGAAAAATATCTCCTGTGTTCAAACAGAAAATGTGTGTCCCACTTTGTATTATATACCATTAATCTTCAAAAGTAAACTGTGAATAAATTGCCAAATCAATACCAAGAAGTCTATGATGAGGTTAATGCAGAATTGAAAGGTGACTTAAGAACTTTCAGTTAAGTACAAAGCTAAGTTAAATATAGAAAATAACATATATTAACCTAATTTATCTCAGTTTCATTTCATCTGAAAGTTTCTATGTAATAGATTCAATTTATATATGAATATGATTTAATAGGAAAGAAGTCATCATTTAGGAACAAAAAGAGTACTGCTTGATTTAAAAGAAACTTTGCAGTCTTCTGGATCATCTACAGTTTGAACACTTGAATATCGAATATATTACCTTTTCAGTTTGAATAGTGCTAGCATGTGGAAATTCTCTACCTTCTCAAGCAATTCACTTTATCTCCAGAATGCTCTGAGTTACATATTAGAGCATCAGCAAAATAGGGTCAAAAACATGATGATGTCTTCTGAAATAATTCAAAGTGCTGATGTATCAAAGAAATAGTATTAATAGTAACAGGAAAATACAATCATTTTTGTCTTCCAGTCACACTTTCCATGTTTCAAAGCTGATATATTTTGAATTACATATGAAAGCCGTGGTTCCATAAAGTGCTTGGGGCCTCTGAGGTTCATCAGTTCAGTTCAGTCGCTCAGTCATGTCTGACTCTGCGACCCCATGGACTGTAGCACGCCAGGCCTCCCTGTCCATCACCAACTCCTGGAGTTTACTGAAACTCATGTCCATCGAGTTGGTGATGCCATCCAGCCATCTCATCCTCTGGTGTCCCCTTCTCCTCCTGCCCTCAATCTTCCCCAGCACCAGGGTCTTTTCCAATGAGAAAGTTCTTTGCATCAGGTGGCCAAAGTATTGGAGTTTCAGCTTCAACATCAGTCCTTCCAATGAACACCCAGGACTGATCTTTAGGATGGACTGGCTGGATCTCCTTGCAGTCCAAGGGACTCTCAAGAGTCTTCTCCAACACCACAGTTCAAAAGCATCAATTCTTCAACACCCAGCTTTCTTTACAGTCAAACTCTCACATCCATACATGACTACTGGAAACACCACAGCCTTGACTAAATGGACCTTTGTTGGCAAAGTAATGTCTCTGCTTGTTAATATGCTATCTAGGTTGGTCATAACTTTTCTTCCAAGTAGCAAGTGTCTTAATTTCATGGCTGCAATCACCATCTGCAGTGATTTTGGAACCCCAAAAAATAGAGTCAGCCACTGTTTCCCCATCTATTTGCAAAGAAGTGAAGGGACCAGATGCCATGATCTTACTTTTCTGAATGTTGAGATTTAAGCAACTTTTTCACTCTCCTCTTTCACATTAATCAAGAGGCTCTGTAGTTCTTCACTTTCTGCCATAAGGGTGGTATCATTTGCATATCTGAGGTCATTGATATTTCTTCTGGCAATCTTGATTCCAGCCTGTGCTTCCTCCAGCCCAGCGTTTCTCATGATGTACTCTGCATATGAGTTAAATAAGCAGGGTGACAATCTACAGCCTTGACATACTCCTTTTCCTATTTGGAACCAGTCTGTTGTTCCATGTCCAGTTCTAACTGTTGTTTCCTGATCTGCATACATGTTTCTCAAGAGGCAGGTCAGGTGGTCTGGTATTCCCATGTCTTTCAGAATTTTCCAGTTTATTGTGATCCATACAGTCAAAGGCTTTTGGCATGGTCAATAAAGCAGAAATAGATGTTTTTCCGGAACTATCTTGCTTTTTCAGTGATCTAGCAGATGTTAACAATTTGATCTCTGGTTCCTCTGCCTTTTCTAAAACCAGCTTGAACATCTGGAAGTTCACAGTTCACGTATTGCTGAAGACTGGCTTGGAGAATTTCATAGTGTGGATATATCTGCGGCCCCCTAATTTTCCACTTTTTATAGTAAATAGTCCTACTCCTTTACATTCCTCATATGCCACTGCTACAAGTCCATTCAAAGCACTGGCCACTTGTCTCTGAATGTGCATCATATTTTTGACTTTTAAACTGTCATAATATAGAACTGAACAGAGAGTTCCATTTTTGGTCTGACAACAGATTGTGCAAGGTGGAGTGGGACTATCACTTCCCACAAATTATTACTAATAATGAAGCCTAAGATTGTATCAATTTGGCAACCAGACTGCTGCTGGCTCATATTAACTTCCTAGTCAGAAAGCCTCCAAATGTATTTATATATATATGTACTCTGGGCTCTCACATACTCCATTGTACAGATGGATATTTTGGATACAAATCTGATACTCAATTATTTCTATTAAACTTCATTTTGTTACACTCAATTCTCTAGCACATCTCTGACTTCTTTTTGATTGCTGATTCTGTTACAATTTGTAACCAAAAAGCAAAAAGATAAAAAGAAAGAAAAAAATAACACATTCTTCTAAAAATAACACATTAGTCAGTTGGTTATGACTTGATTATTCTATGAATCATAAGAATTAAAAAATCCAATCCACATTCCTCAACTTGTAACCAAAAATCCAAACTTGTAACCAAATATAAGCAGATAATTGCAAATTTATTTCATGTAAGTTAATTACATAAAGTTATCTAATATTTAATCAATACCTTTTGGAGAGGAATTTCTATGGCTCTAAAATTTGAAGTTCTCTCTTAACTGCTTCATCTCTTTTTAAATAGAATCCAAAGCTTTCATCTCCATAGGATGAAAGTTAGAACAGAAGCTATATTCCTAGTTCTGTGACCATGCCTTTCTGCTAATAAGATGTCACAAAATGCTCTTTAACTAAAAAATAAAAACATTGAGGAGTAACAAAAGAATGAGGTGAAAATTATCTTTATAACACAATGAAAATAAGTTGGTTAGAACAAAAATATATAAATTCCAACTATATTTTAGGTCAAATAGGGCTTTTGGGGTTAACCGATAGATATTAATAAAATAACACTTAATGTATTTTTAAGAAAAACATGTCTTAGTTTTTAAATCACTTTTGGGTTAGTAACCTTTTACTTTGAAGGTCATATTTAAGTACATAATAATATATATTCTAGCATATTTAGGTGTCACTGCTAGCTTTTAATTACAGATCTCTGACAGGTGTTAGTAGTTTTTCGCTTCCCTATAGCTTCTTCACAGCAGGATTATTGGCTTGATCTTACATTCTCCTCCCACATCTATAGTTTTACAGCTTTTATTCCCCCACTTAAGAGTCTATTTCCAAAAATTTTACCTCCTTGAAAAACAAGGCTAGATTTTCTTTGCATTAATAATCACATGGCTGCTCAAAGTGACCTTCCACCGTCAGAATATGTCTTGTGTTCTGCATAAATTAGTGTGATCTTTAGAGTTAAAAGGGACATTCCCTGGATGCTTATTTTACAATCAGACTTCATTTGTTGGTTTTGTTCTTTTTTTTTTTTTTTAATATTTAAGATGACCCTAATTTTCCTTCAGAGAAAGAAATTCTCCCTAGTGGGATGACTCATGTACACCTAAGCAAGAGTAGCTGTTTTTAAAATGACCTCCGGCCGTATTTGCTCAGAGGTCCATGAAGTGCCTGCTCTCTTTGGACACTGAGCCTAGATGCTTCCTCTGTGTAGAGCCGCCTGCATGGACTGATATTGAAGTCAAGCTCTGTTAAATAGAGCACTACCTTTCTATGAAAAGATTTCTCCTTCAGATCTCCTGCTTCCTCTTCTGGGGGAGCTCATTCTCTGATCTGCACTTGAATATATGTTGACCTCCAGGTCTCCGTAGGTGGATCTACCTCCATTCACTATTAGTTTTCTTCTGGTATGATGTTGCTTTTATCACATTTTCAGGAAAAAAAAAAAAAAAGCCAGTTTTTCATCTTCCTTTTCTCTGCTGAATGTGTCAGATCCTAGGAACATTTCCCTGAAGCGGTGTTACGGAGACCTCTGGTGACACCATCTCATCCTGAATGACCGCAGAAAGGAAATGTTTCTTTTTGTCTACAAGAGTTGAATTAAGTTACTTTAAAAGTAGCACATGAACTTGTTGAAAAACATTATGTCAACTGAGGTACAAGTGAAACAGTGCATGTTGTAAATACCTACAGTAGGGAGAATAGGAAGTGGACCGGTCATTTTGAAGAAACAGCTGCAAGTAATAACAGCATGCTTGTGGCACAGGTGGTAAGGAATCCACCTGCAATGTGGGAGACCTGGGTTCTATCCCTGTTTGCGGACGATCCCCTGGAGAAGGGAAAGGCTACCCACTCCCGTATGCTGGCCTGGAGAATCCCATGGCCTGTATAGTCCATGGGGTCGCAAAGAGTTGGACACGACTGAGCAACTCTCACTTTCTTTCACTTTCAGGATATTTAAGCATGTGGCAAAAAAGAGGGCTTCTAAGTTCTATTATACAACAATGTCAGGAGAGATTAAATATATAGGGGACATCTCATAGAACATGGCAACAAAATTGTCTCTTCTCTTCAGAGCTATTTTCAGAAGTCATTTGGAAGAAACCATTGCATTGAGTCATATGAAAGATATGTTTTTGCTTATTTTCTTGTTGAAAGCAAAATATTTAATTTACTCTATGAAATGAGTACAATAGATTGATCAAAATTAAACAAACAAGAAAACCTCTTTGTTCTTCACTTCTGTCTCAAACCTCAGTTCTCCCTCTTAAAGAAGCCTTCTTTTTCTGAATCTCCTGTCTTACTTCTTACAGTGAATTACAAATACTGCCAATTTAATCTCCAAAATGCTTCCTTTGTTCTCACTGCACTTTTATTAACAAAATATCAACAGAGCTAAAATAAAGAAGATGCACTTAAAGGAATCAATGACAAAATTATCAGAATATGAAAAGGAGAGGGTATAATATACTATTTAAACAAACTTCTATATTTGAAAAAGAGCCATAAATGTATTTATCCAAAACTTTTATCATAGCGTCAAATTGCCAGATGATAGAAAGAGTATAAGCCTTCATTTTCTTCCTGTTGTTTCTGTCTATTCTATTGATAATATTCTTTTAAAAGTAAAAGCTAACCTATATGAAGGGTAAAATGAAGGCACATAGATTTGCTGCAGGTAAGATTTTCAGTCAAAATGTATCTTAACCTCTGGAATTCATCACTGTATGCCCTATCCTTAGAATTCTCCAGATGATTATACTGGAGTAGGTAGTCATTTCCTTTTCCAGGGGATCTTCCTGACCCAGGAATTGAACCTGGGTCTCTCACATTTCAGGCTGATTGTTTACTGACTGAGTCACTAGAGACGCCCTGTGGAATTCATAGGTAAGATAAATTATGTTTGATCATTAACTTCTGTGTCTGAGGAAACTTGAAGAGCCAAAGATTTTCTCCCTATATTTTCTTTCTTAGTTAATAGCACAACCATTTTACCCAGAAGCCCAAGTCAAAAAACTAGGAAATATCCTCTACTTATTTATTTTCTTCTTGATACTTAACAAAATATATTTGCTAAATGTGCCTTTGTGATTCCATTTCCTGTTTTAGTTGCAATGGCTTGACATAAACACAGGAACTGCAATGCTGTGATACACTTTTTTTATTGTTTGTCTGCTAATATATGTTATAGTCAACAAAACAGTCCTAAATGCAGTACTTGGGTGTTCACTTCCAAGGCAAATGATTTAATATCACACTAATCCAAGTGTATGCCCCAAACACTAATGTAGAAGAAGCTGAAGTTGAATGGTTCCGTGAAACCTATAAGACCTTTTAGAACATAACACATACACACGCACAAAAGTGTCCTTTTCATCGTAGAGGACTGGAATGCAAAAGTAGAAAGTCAAGAGACACCTGGAATAACAGCCTAGTTTGGTCTTGGAGTCAAAGGCTAACAGTGGTTTTTCAAACAGACCACACTGGTCATAGCAAACACCATCTTCCAACAACACAAGAGATGACACCATATTAGCATCACCAGCTAGACAATACCAAAATAAAACTGTTTGTATTCTTTGCAGCTGAAGATAGAGAAACTGTATACAGTCAGCAAGAGCAAGAGCAGGAGCTGATTGTGGCTCATATCATGAACTCCTTATTGCAAAATTCAGAGTTAAATTGAAGAAAGTTGGGAAAATCACAAGGCCATTCAGGTAAGACCTAAATCAAATACCTTGTGATTATAGAGTGAAAGTAACAAAGAGATTTGAGGGACTATATCTGATAGAGTGCCAGAAGAACTATGGACTGAGGTTTGTAATGTTGTACAGGAGGTGGTGACCATATCCCCAAAAAAGAAATACAAAAAGGCAAAATGGTTATCTGAGGAGGCCTTACACATAGCTGAGAAAAGAAGAGAAGCAAAAGGCAAAGGAGATAAGGAAAGATATAACCATATGAATGTGGAGTTCCAAATAATAGCAAGGAGAGAGAAGAAAGCATTCATTAGTGATAAGTTCAGTCACTCAGTCATGTCCTACTCTTTGCGACCCCAAGGACTGCAGCAGTCCAGGCTTCCCTGTCCATCACCAATTCCCAGAGCTTGCTCAACTCATGTCCATCAAATCAGTGATGTCATCCGACCATCTCATCCTCTGTTGTCCCCTTCACCTCCAGCCCTCAATCTTTCCCAGCATTAAGAACTTCTAATGAGTCGGTTCTTGGCATCAGGTGGCCAAAGAAATGTAGTTTCAGCTTTAGCATCAGTCCTTCCAATGAATATGCAGGACTGATTTCCTTGAGGATTGACTGTTGGATCTCCTTGCAGGCCAAGGGACTCTAGAGTCTTCTCCAACACCACAATTCAAAAGCATCAATTTTTTGGTGCTCATCTTTCCTTATAGTCCACCTCTCACATCCATACATGACTACAGGAAAAACCATAGCTTTGACTAGATGGACCTTTGCTGGCAAAAGAATGTCTGTGCTTTTTAACATGCTGTCTATGTTGGTCATAGCTTTTCTTCAAAGGAGCAAGCGTCTTTTAATTTCGTGGCTGCATTCACCATCTGTAGTGACTTTGGAGCCCCAAAAAGTAAAGTTTCTCACTGTTTCCATTGTTTCCCCATCTATTTGCCATGAAGCGATGGGACTGGGTCCTATGATCTTAGCTTTCTGAAGGGTGAGTTTTAAGTCAACTCTTTCACTCTCCTCTTTCACTTTCATCAAGAGGTCTTTAGTTCTTCACTTTCTGTCATAAGGGTGGTGTCATCTGCATGTCTGAGGTTATTGATATTTCTCCTGGCAATCTTGATTCCAGTTTGTGCTTCATCCAGACTGGCACTTCTCATGATATACTCTGTATATAAATTAAATAAGCACGTTGACAATATAAAGCCTTGACATACTGCTTTCCCAATTTGGAACCAGTCTGCTATTCGATGTCCAGTTCTAAGTGTTGCTTCTTGACCTGCATACAGATTTCTCAGGAGGGAAGCAAGGTAGTCTTGTGTTCCCATCTCTTGAAGAATTTTCCACCATTTGTTGTGATCCACACAATCAAAGGCATTGACATAGTCAATAAAGTAGAAGTCGATTTTTTCTGGAACTCTCTTGCTTTTTCAATGATCCATCAGATGTCGGCAATGCAAACAAACTTCAGTGATCAATGCAAACAAATAGAGGAAGACAATAGAATGGGAAAGACTGGAGAATGTTTCAAGGAAATTAGAGATACCAAGGGAACATTTCATGCAAAAATGGGCACAATAAAGGACATAAACAGTATGGACCTAACAGAAACAGAAGATATTAAGAGGTGGAAAAAATATAAGAATAATTATATGAAAAGGATCTTCATGACCCAGATAATTAAGAGGGTGTGATCACCCACCTAGAGCCAGATGTGTTGGAGTGTGACATTAAGTTGGCCTTAGGAAGCATCACTACAAACAAAGCTAGTGGAGGTGATAGAATTCCAACTGAGCTATTTCAAATCCTAAAAGGTGATTCTTTTAAAGTATTGCACTCAATAAGCCAGCAAATTTGGAATACTTAGCAGTGGCCACAGGACTGGAAAAAGTCAGTTTTCATTCCAATCCCAAAGAAAGGCAATGCCAAAGAACATTCAAACTATCACACAATTGTACTCATTTCACATGCTAGCAAAGTAATGCTCAAAATTCTCCAAGTTCAGCTTCAACAATATGTGAACTGAGACCATCCAGATATCCAAGCTGGAATTAGAAAAAGCAGAGGAACCAGAGATCAAGTTGTCAATATTCACTGGATCATAGAAAAAGCAAGAAAATTCCAGAAAAACATCTACTTCTGTTTCATTGACTATGCTAAAGCCTTTGACAGTGTGGATCCCAAAAAAAGAAAAAAGAAAGAAAGAAAGAAAGAAAGAAACCTGGAAATTTCATAAAGAGATGGGAATACCAGATCACCTTCCATGCCTCCTGCAAAGCCTGTATTCAGGTCAAGAAGCAATAGTTAGAACTGGACATGGAACGATAAACTGGTTCCAAATTGGGAAAGGAGTATGTCAAGGTTGTATATTGTCACTCTGTTTATTTAAATTATATGCAGTGTCCATCATGTGAAGTGCCGGGCTGGAGGAAGCTCAAGCTGAAATCAATTTTCTGGGAGAAATATCAATAACTTCAGGTATGCAGATGACACTCTCTTATGGCAGAAAGTGAAGAGGGACTAAAGAGTCTCTTGATGAAGGTGAAAGTGGAGAGTGAAAAAAAAAGAAAAAAAAAACTGGTTTAAAACTCAACATCCAAGTAACAAAGATAAGGGCATCCTATTGAATTACTTCACGGCAAATAGATGGGGAAATAATGCAAACAGTGCAGACTTTAGTTTCTTGAACTCCAAAAATCACTGCGGATGCTGAAAGTAGCTGTGAAATTAAAAGACATTTGCTCTGTGGAAGAAAAGCTATTACAAATCTAGATAGTATATTAAAAATCAGAAACATCACTTTGCTGACAAGGATCTATAGAGTCAAAGCTCTGGCTTTTCACAGTTTGAGATTTGGACCATAAAGAAGGCTGAACACCAAAGAATTGGTGCTTTTAAACTGTGTTGTTGGAAAAGACTCTTGAGAATTCCTTGGACTGAAAGATCAGACCAGTCAATCCTAAAGGAAATCATTCCTGAAGATTCATTGGAGGTACTGATGCTGAGACTAAAGCTCCAATTCTTTGGCCACCTGATGTTAAGACCTGACTCATTAGAAAAGATCCTGATGCTGGACAAGATTGAAGGCAGGAGGAGAAGGGATGACAGAGAAGGAGATCGTTGGGTGGCATCACCAACTCAATGGACATGAATTTGAGCAAGCTCAGGAGAGAGTGGACAAGGAAATCTGATGTGCTGCAGTCTGTGGGGTCACAGATTTAGACACACCTGGAAGAACAACAGCCACAAATGTATCAGCCACTGTTCTAATGTTGTACACATACTGGTAAGAAAAATTAGCCATGTCTGCATTCATGGAGCTTTAAAGGTGTTTTTTGTCACACAATCTTGTATCTTTCAATACATTCCATATTGCTGTCACAGTTATCACTGCCCAACTTGAAATCAACTTAGTATGTTACCCAATGCATTTTAGAACAGTGACTATTGGTTAATAGTAGTGAAAAATAACATTTAAAACTGTAGATTCAAGAAAATGCAAACCAAAAACAAACAAACAAACCATAAAACAACTCTAAGTACTGTGTTGGCTTCATTTTTGTCCAATACAGTGAAAATGATGATGATCGTGATGAAAACTATGATATACTCTTTGTTAATATATCAAAATTCATCTTCTACAAAGATTGTACAAATATTCTGTGTTTGAAATTTTCTAGAAATAGTGTGATAAACTGTTTCTTTGTTCTTTAAAATCTGTCATATAATTGCCTCCCCTAATATTCCTTGCCAACTTACAAAATTCAACATAAATGTTATTATGTTGGTAATTTTCTCCTACCTACAACATCTGTTGGCTGGATTAGAATCTTTCTGTGTTTCTGCAACTCCTTAGACATACATAAATACAGAATATGTTATGTTCTATTATAATTTTATTTATAAAAGTATTACTTACAAATTTATAGAGTCTTTGAAAGGAAGAATAATGTCTTATACATGGGTACAAAATCCCTTATCCAGTATATTGCATACATTAAGTAGATCTGTAATAAATCTTGATTGAAGAAGTGAATCAGTGAATAAATTCAACAAGCAAACTCTGACTCCATTTTTCTTTTGTTCTAGAAATCTGACACCTCTTGTTAAATTTCTCAAGGCTACTGGGGTCAATTTGCTTTTATAAATCATTTACAAACACACTATTTCTCAATGATCAATTCTAATTTCTATGCACAAAATAGCGTGTTGCACAATATTGGCATGCACACCATTTCTTCAGTTCTTACAGTGGAAATAGATGTGTAAAATAAAACTATTTGGTTAGGAATTAAGAACATTCATTAGTCCTATCCAATTTTCAAGACATTCTGGAATTTCAGAGGCAAAACTCTTTTTGCATGTATTAGAAATAATAGTTTCTTGTTCTATTTAGATATCAGAATGTTGGAAAAACACTTGTATAGCATCTTGCTCACAATAAAGTGTCAATTTATTTCATTGAGTTAAATGACTAACTCTTAAAGAAACTGATTAAGTGATACTCTTTACATTTTATTTTTATTAATTTACTTTAAGTAAAGAACTCGTATTTAAGGTGAAGTATCTATACATTTTCCAGGATTAGCTGTTCAGATTTTACCTCATATTTTCCAAATTTTATTTTGAAGTTACACATATAAAATAAATTTAAGAAGACCTTCCATTAAAGCATTATACATTTGAAATGCTTTTGTAAGTATTCTATTTTGTCAAGAATGTGGTTTCTTTTTTAGCAATTTCAGACTTTTAAGTAGAGCAATTTGGCTGAGAGCTGTTACTTGTATGATTAATCACTATTGAAAATTAGTTCATGCTATATAGTTACATTAAAATTTTTTAAAATAAAAAGACCAGTGAAAAATGAAATAAACTCATTAAAAGTTAATCACCAGGATGGTATTTTTTCAACATAAATATATGTGGTTTCTTCTGTAACCAATCAATCAATGAATAAACAAGACTGACACATGTTGAAAGAAATTTGATGGGGGATTACTTCAATAAGATTTCTTAAGCACACACACCAGCTCATGATGGCATTTAAAAATTCAGGCTGTTTTGAAAGAGTAAGAATCCTAAATCTGTCTTTGGAGCACACTGATAACTGATTCTTTGGGTTCAATAGTATTCATAAAATTGGCCTGAGTTATAGGTAATCATGAAGATAATTAATTCTCATTCATTAAACCTTTAAATGACATTGTACAACACAGAAACTAACTCCACTCTCTAAGAAGGGCAAAGTTGCTCCTTTTTGGAGGCATATTAATTCATACAATCCACAAGAGGCCCCTTAAACTACTGTGAAATATAATCAGTACAGTTAAAATAGGATAGCTTGATGCATTATAACCTCCCTTCACTCCATTGTAATAATTACCTATGGTATTTGGGCATTGGAACTACATACACATGGAAATATTTCTCTACCAGTTTCTTGTTCAATGTGATATGATACAGAGCCCATTAAAAAAAATATGTGGGGGGAAATATATATTTTTAACTGATAAGTAAAAAGAGGTTTGTTATCAAGTTCAAGCTCACTCTGCTCACCACACAACAGGCCAAGTCACTCAGAGAAAAGATGTTGAGGCAAGGAATACTGCTTTATTCAGAAAGCTGACTAACCCAGAGGATGACAAACTAATGTCTTAAAAGAACCATCTTATCAGGGTCTAGATGCCAGGTTCTTTTATAGAATAGAGATGGGGGAGGTGAGGAAATAAAGTAAAAAAAGCAATTAGTCTTGCAAATGTCTTCTAGAATGCCACCTTCGAGAATGGGATGTATTAATTTCTTCTTCCCTGCCACCACACATGGACAGGGCCCTAAACAAAGGTACTTTATTTAGTTTACCAGTCAGGCAGAGGCACAGGATTTTCTGAGGCAAGACATTTTGCACGATTATAATAACAAAAGCAAGTCACAAAAATAGTTCCAACATACAGTCAGAATTGGCTCATCCCTGTAATGGTCTGTGAGTGTCCAACCTGATAAAATTATGGCCACATCCAGATTACTAAATGGTGACCTTTACCATGTTTAAAGTTTATCAAATAAACCAGAAAGCAATACTGTGCTTTAAAAATGTATATAAGTAACATTTTTTGCTCCTTCTGTTTAATTTCATGTTCTCAAATTAGTAAAATAGCTATTATTATTTTTAAAAAAATGTTGGGAGGAGGATAAGGGTAGAAAGATTCCTTCTAAAGTTTCAGAAACAAGCTTTAGACTCTGAAAATTAGAATGCATTATATTTCTTTTATATACAGAAAAAGTTCTCTGGTCTTATCTTGGTAGTAGTTTATATAGCTACAGTTAACTATTAGGTGTTCTTCCAGCCACTTTCTGGTCCTAGTTTTGTCTTTACTATTTTTTTTTTTTTAATGTAAAACCTTTCAAAAAAAAAAAAAAAACCTTTCATTATGCAATTAAGAAAGTGATAACTACTGAAATCAAAGTTGTACTGTTAGGGGTTTTAATTTAAACTAAATGAAACTAACATTGCCCAAATATCCCTGTAAAAGGAATTTATAATTTTTCCCTCTCTGCATTTTGAAGTCCACAGAAATCTGTTAACAAATGAAATATAACTGAAAATTTCATGAAATCTAATATGAACTTAGAATGAATCTAATATGAACTTAGAATGAAATGATTCAATAAAACAAAGACTATAAATAAAATTACATGGAGGTAAAATTTACCTATAGATCTTACATATTGAGTTGAATGGTCAACTGTACGTGTATGTTTTTTAGGTTGTCATTTAGCACTTCTACTCTGCTATTTAAAGAGAGTCTTGATATTGGCAAAGAACACCTACATTTTATATCACTGTTTAGCTTGATAGTGTCATTTCACATAAGAGGGGGAAAAATCAAATGTAAAGAATTTGAATTCTGGCTGGGATCCTGTATTTTTCTTTATTATCTAAATATATATGAAAGTGAAAGAGAATAAAGACATGGTAAAATTGAAAGGTACAACTTATAAAATGAATGATACTTGAGTCCTTGAGGGAGCTTTCAAAGCCAAAAACAAGAGTCAATTTTCATTCAGAGAGTGAGAAAATTAAGTTAAACCTGTTAAGAGATTATGTTGCAAAGTTAAGCAATTAGGAAAAAGCACAGGCAGAAGAAAATAGAAAATAGTCTTTCTCTCTGAGAACATAGCTTCAGTGCAATGAATTTTTTTTTCAGAAATCTAAGCTAATCGTGATATGATAGTTACCCGATATATATTGGAATGGCAGCGTTTTAAAGATTAATCAAATCAGTCAAAAAAATTACCAAAATTCTAGGTATTAAAATATACATCTTCCTTTGACTTTCCTACCACTTTTTCTCTTTCCTCCCATTATTTTTCATTTTAACTTCTCCAGTTTTATCCTGATGGCTTACTTCACTGACATAATCTCCACTTAACCTTTAATATCATTAAAATGAAATCAACATCACTCAATTTGTCTGAGAGAACAAAGGTAAGATGGAAAAGAAAACATGCAGAGGAAATGTGTGTTAAGAATATGATAATTGAACAGATGTCAAACTACATCAGAAAAGATCAAAATGTATTAATAAATCAACCAAACAGAAGTCATTCAGACATAAAGTAAAAAGGTGTTGTTTTAGCTGGGTAAACATCACTTCTTTTCTGTGTGTGTGTGTGTTTTTTCTTAATCCAGGTTAAATATATGCAACTCCTTAAAATGTGTATATTTTCTAACTGATAAATACAGAACTACCTTTGTAGTCTTTGCTAATACCTAATGTGTGAAACAAATGCTAGAAAAAAACAAAAAAAAACCCTTTATCTCCTAAGACCATACAGTGATTATAACCAACAAAAGTTGTACAAATTGTTAAAATAGTCAAACATTTCTTTATTGATTGATTTGCAGAGTTTTGGCCACAGTGGCTGTTAATAGGACTTAAAAAAGGGGCTACTAGTTGTTGCTAAGTGTTTTAAGATGACAGGTGACACAGTCAAATGTATATACTGTGCCCACCCATTGTTCCAAGGAAGTTTAACTTCATGGGGGCAATGCAGCAGATGACAAAGCAGGCAGTATCTTTGGAAGCGTTATCAGTAGTCACCAAGGTCTTTCTGAGGCCAGTCATCATGTGACGCACTCACAAAATGTATGTACCATACAGGACAGGTGACAGAGCACCTGGGCGCCCACTGGTACAACAAAGGCAAGAAGCTTGGAAAATCAGAGGATAGGTTTCTTTTACACAATTTATTTTATCACACTGGGCCCAGATAAGAGCATGTTTTGCTTAGTGATGTCACTTCATATAATTTTAAAAAATCAAAAAATGATTTGAAAATTATTAGAAAGATTTCATGAGTTATTTTCACTGCAGAGTATACCTTTGATAACCAGATTTTGATATATGTAGTTCATTTTTTAAAAGTGTGTTGTCTAATATGGGAGGCACCAATCACATATGGTGATTTAAATTTTGAATGAATTGGAGTTAAATCAAATCAAAATTTATTTCCTGAAATATATTAGCTACATTTCAAATGTTCAGTAGCCACATGTGGGTAGTGACTACCATACTATATGTGAAAAAAACATTTCTGTCATTGCAAACAGTTTTCTTAGGCAAAAATGATTTAAAGAGTAAAATGGAATATGCTGTTATTTGTATACAACATCACAAATTGATTTACAGTTCCAATTAGTAACAATTTAATATATCCTTGTAATAAACAATGATATCATTTCAGAAAGAATTGTCTGAAATATTTTCAAAACATGAGAAGAAAGTGAAGAATTATCTGAAATATTTTCAAAACATAAGAAGAAAGCATTTCTGAAGTCTGTTATGCTGTATAATTACATCTATAAAATATCTGTATTCATTAGCAGAACTCATTATATCAGATCACATTTTGGAAATGTTAGCACCTCACTCACTCTTTGAAAAAAATAAGTCTTCAGAGCCTCAACATATTTATTTTTCCACT
Source organism: Odocoileus virginianus (assembly GCF_023699985.2). Classification (NCBI taxonomy): domain Eukaryota; kingdom Metazoa; phylum Chordata; class Mammalia; order Artiodactyla; family Cervidae; genus Odocoileus; species Odocoileus virginianus. The sequence goes on from NC_069698.1 coordinate 24,453,917, forward strand.
ATTTAAATTATGGCCTCTGCATTAAAGTCACTATTTTGGATGTTATTTATTATCTTATATACATGTTAGTAAGTGACATACTATTTGCTAAAAAGCTAATTATTGCTTGATCTGATATCATAATAAGAATCTATTAAATCTCAGAATAAGTACAATTATTATCCAGATACCAAACTTTCATTTCTATAAAAATTATTCTTTCAAATATCCTATATGACCCAAGGCAATCTACAGATTCAATACAATCCCTATCAAATTATCAGTGGCATTTCTCACAAAACTAGAACTTTCTTTTTTTTAATTTACATGGAAACACAGAAGAGACTGAATAGCCAAAGCAACCTTGGGAAAGAGAAACAGAGGTGGAGGAATCAGACTTCCCAATTTCAGACTATAAGACAAAGCTACAGTCATCAAGACAGTATGGTACTGGCACAAAAACAGAAATATAGATCAATGGAATAGTATAGAAAGCCTAGAAATAAACCCACACATCTATGCTCAGTGAATATATGATAAAAAGGTAAGGATGCACAATGGAAAGAAGGCATTCTCTTTAATAAGTGATTCTGAAAAATGTGGACAGTTACATGGAAGAGAATAAAATTACAACATTATTTAATACCATACACAAAAATAAACCCACAATGGATCAAATACCTAAATTTAAGACCAGACTTTATAAAACCCTTAGAGAGAAACATAGGCAGAACACTCTTTGACATAAGTTACAGCAAGATCATTCTTAATCCACTTCCTAGATTTATGAAAATAAAAACAAATGGGATATATTCAAACTTAAAGGCTTTTGAACAGCAAATGAAACCATATATAAAGCAAAAATACAACCCTCAGAATGGGAGAAAATATTTTAAAACAAAGCAACTTACAAAGTATTAACCTCCAAAAAAGTGAACAGTTCATGCAGCACAATATAAAAAACAAACAAACAACCCAATCATAAAATGGGCAATCTAAGTAGATATTCATCCAAAGAAGACATATAAATGGCCTGAACGCACATGAAACGATGTTCTATATCAACAATTATCAGAGAAATGCAAATCAAAACTACAATCAGGTATATTAATTCATACTTGTCAGAATAGCCATCATCAAAAACTCTTCAAAGAATAAATGCAAGGAAGGTGTGGAAAAAAGCGAACCTTCCTACACTGTTGGTGCAGATGTAAACTGGTGCAACTGCTATGGAGAACAGTATGGAGATTCCTTAAAAACTAAAAATAGATCTAAACATATGATCCAACAATCACATTCCTGGGCATATATACGGAGAAAACTGTACTTTGAGAAGAAACATGTACTGCAATGTTGATTGTAGCATTATATACAACAGCCAAGAGGTGGAACCAACCTAATGGAAGTCTGGCATGCTGCACTCCATGGGGTTGCAAAGAGTGGGACATGACTGAGTGACTGAACTGAACTGAATTAACTATGAGTATACATACTTTACTTGTCATTGTCCTCATCTTCTTAGATGCCCCCAGATGGTCATTCTTAAACAGTTTGGACTCCAGAGAAGGGAACACTGGATGATAAAACCAGACCATTGTGCACAGACTCAAGGGAACTTCAGTTCTAACTGATTCACAGATTAGATTGCTTTTCTTGTTCAGTTGCTAAGTCATGTATGACTCTTTGTGACCTCATGAACTGCAGTATGCCAGGCATCCTTGTCCTTCACTATCCTCTGAAGTTTGGCCAAACTCATGTCCACCTAGTCAGTGATGCCATCCAACCACCTCATCCTCTTGACCTCAATTTTTCCCAGCATTTGGTCTTTTGAATGAGTCAGCTCTTCACAGTTCAGTTAAGTTCAGTTGCTCAGTCATGTCTGACTCTTTGTGACCTCATGGACTGCAGCACACCAGGAATCCCTGTCCATCATCAACTCATGGACTTTCCTCAAATTCAAGCCCATTGAGTCGGTGACACCATCTAACCATCTCATCCTCTGTCATCCCCTTCTCCTCCTGCCTTCAATCTTTCCCAGCATCAGGGTCTTTCCAAATGAGTCAAATCTTTGCATCAGGTGGACCAGAAGGAGAAGGAGATGGCAACGCAATCCTGGAGAATACCACGGACAGAGGAGCCTGGTGGGCTGCTGTCCATAGGGTCGCATAGAGTTGGGCATGACTAAAGTGACTTAGCATGCATGCATGCATGCATTGGAGAAGGAAAATGGCAACCCAGTCTAAAGAGCTTCTTGATGAGGGTGAAAGAGGAGAGTGAAAAAGTTGTCTTAAAACTCAACATTCAAAAAATGAAGATCATGGCATCTGGCGCTATAACTTCATGGAAAATAGATGGGGAAAAAGTGGAAGCAGTGACACATTTTATTTGGGGGGGGCTCCAAAATCACTGTGGATGGTCACTGTAGCCACAAAATTGAGATTAATGTTCCTCTAAGGAAAGCTATGACAAACCTAGACAGCATATTCAAAAGCAGAGACATCATTTTACCGACAAAGGTCCATATAGTTCAAGCTATGGTTTTTCCAGTGGTCATGTATGGATGTGAAAACAGGACCATAAAGAAGGCTGAGAACTGAAGAATTAATGTTTTCAAATCGTGATGTTGGAGAAGACTCTTGAGAGTCCCTCAGACAGCAAAGATATCCAACCAGTCAATCCTAAAATAAATCAAACCTGAATATTCATTGGAAGAACTGATCCTGAATTTCCAATACTTTGGCCCCTTGATGTGAAGAGCCAACTCAATGCAAAAGACCCTGATTTGGGGAAAGACTGAGGGCAGGAGGAGAAGGGGGTGACAGAGAATGAGGTGATTCGATAGCATCACAGACTACAGGGACGTGAGTTTGAGCAAACTCTGGGAGATAATGAAGGGCAGGGAAACCTGGCATGCTGTCATTCCTGCAGTTGCAAAGACACAAATTAGCCACTGAGCAACAACAAATTCACTGTCATAGGTCTTTTGCTACTTTGCTGCCAACTCACAGCATGATTCCATCAGCATCTCCTACTCTGACCCTGTTTCTTCATTTCCCAAAGAAGAGGGTTGGACAGGACTAGGCTTCTCAGTAGTTTCACTCAATACAATCAAGACTTAATCTTTTCATAGTAGTTTCTTTAAGAAAAAAACATATGTCCTTACATCCCAAGATTACATAGCTATTGATTTTGCCTTTTTAAAAAATTTTAACTTTGAGGTCACTATTAAAAAATATTTTCATCACTATGTGAAATCTTATGCTATTTTTTCAAGATGACCTGTTTGGGTTGGTTAGCTGATGTTTCTGTTCCACTGTTTGTGTGTTTTTGGCCACACCTCAGTTTATGGGAAGGAAATGGCAACCCATTCCAGTATTTTTGCCTGGAGAATCCCATGGAGGAGCCTGGTAGGCTACAGTCCATGGGGTCACAAAGAGTTGGACACGACTGAGCGACTTCACTTTCAGCTTATGGGATCTTAGTTCTCCAAGCAGGGATTAAGCCCAGGCCTTCCACAGTGAAAGCATAGAGTCCTAACCACTGAACAGCCAAGGAATTCCCTATATCACATATTATTTTTTTAATCATGTCATGGAGCACTAATATGATTCTTATCTGTTACTCTATTGAATCAGGTCCTCAGCATTAATATGAAAAACCAGGTTTGGGAGCACTGGATATAATTCCTCAGTTAGCAATTGTACAGGACCCGTGCATGTTGGTGTACATTTCAATTTTGATTCTTCCATGTCATTGTATTTTGTATTCTCTGAACTGTATCTTTCCCACATTTAGAATGACCAATTGGTCAACACTGTTCTATGTTGTCTGTAGAGCAAAATATCGCTTCCTCCGTTTCTCACTTCGGGAGTTCAGAAGCTCCAAAACCACTTGGCAGGGAGCAAATACCTGATATGTAATCTTCCCCAGTCCTTTTCCATATCCCCTTTTAAGCCACAGTAAGTATTAATGTAGATGTTCCAGATGCTTCCAGTGGACAAAGGTGAGTGATGCAGCAAAGCGCAAGGCACTGTAAACTGATTCCTCACTAGGTTAACAGCCTCAGTTTACTCTTAGCGCAGGACTCTCATAGGGAGGGATACACCATAAGAAAGGTGAGTTTGAGAAACAAGGAAGAAAAAAAAAAAGAAATCTTACCTGTCTATAGTTAGCATGGACTTTATACAAACAGAGCCATTCATTTTTAAAAATATATATGAATTTAAAATATATATGTATTTTCCTGTATTTATGTATTTAAACATGAAAAAAGCCCTTCCATAGTTCCTAGACACTAAGTGCATAATGTATAATTGTATAGTCCAGAAATACATAATTATATAGTCCAGAGATATTCTACTCCCATCCCTTCCTATACTCACAGGCAATCAGGATTGGTCTAATATGTCTCATGCATGTGGCTTTTCACACTTCCAACATGGCAGTACAAGAATGTAATACCTGATTCCTTCTACCCAGAAGGTCTGAATCACAGAATAGAATTCAGTCTAGGACCAAGCTGAGAGCTTCAAAAAGTAGTCTATGTTGTTCCAGAAAAAGAAATGGCTTTAAAATATTATTCTGGCATGATAATAGTGATCTGTATTTAACATCTTTCATCATAGTTCTATGATTTTCTGTAAAGTATTTGTTAATAATAATAAAGACCAGGGGAACTGACAGATACTGAAGTGGAATTAAAGAATGCTCTTCACTGTGATTCAGTTTCCAAATCTGTAAAACATTTACTGTATTGCTTGAACGCTAAAATTCTTCCAAGATGTAGATATTTAGAAATCTCTGTGCTTAGGATAGGGCTTCTTGGGTAGCGCTAGTGGGAAAGAACCTGCCTGCCAATGCAGGAGACTTAAGTGATGTGGGTTCCATCCCTGGGTCAGGAAGATCCCCTGGAGGAGGGAAGGGCAACCCACTCCAGTATTCTAGCCTGGAGAATTCCATGGACAAAGAAAACTGGTGGGCTACAGTCCTTGGGGTCACAAAGAGTGGGACATGACTGAAGCAACTTGGTACAACAGGGCACACAGTTAGGCTATATGTTAATCAGAATTTATTTGAATCATCATTGTAAAACATATACAGAATATTTTCCTAGTCAGATAGCCAATGTTAAATTATTTTTATTATAAATTAGTGCTCAAGATGAACAGACTATTGAAGGACATTCTTCAAAGATTATGCCAAGGGTGCCAGTTACTATAGGAAGCTATATAGTAGTTTATACAAAAGTTATCCTCATCCCCAGATGTCTCATATACAAACTCAGCTTTAAATCCCAGTTCTTGCCATACATTGACATGAATCAGCCACAGATTTACATGTGTTCCCCATCCCAATCCCCCCTCCTGCCTCCCTCCCCATCCCATCCCTCTGGGTCTTCCCAGTGCACCAGCGCTGAGCACTTGTCTCATGCATCCAGCCTGGGCTGGTGATCTGTTTCACCCTTGATAGTATACATGTTTCGATGCTGTTCTCTCAAAACATCCCACCCTCACCTTCTCCCACAGAGTTCAAAAGTCTGTTCTGTACATCTGTACAATATTGTAAAGTAACTAGCCTCCAACTAATAAAAATAAATGGAAAAAAAAAATCCCAGTTCTGAGCCTCAGGGCTGTATATTGAAAAGATTAAAAGAGAATTCAGAAATAAAATGCTAAACACAGTAATCAACCCAAGTTATGAAAGGAAAAAAAAAAAAGTTTTATCTCATCACTTTTACCATTTCTGTACTTTTTCACATTGTTTCCTAGTTTTCACCATGAGTGTCTTCTCAGTGGTCACCTACAATGGCCACTGTTGAAGAAATGTTTCTTTATGTTTACCTCATCAGTATTCACTTTAAATGTGACCGAAAGGAAGATTTCTCTTTCTTTTTTTTTTTTTTTGGCTGCAACATGCACCTTGTGGGATTTTAGTTCCCTGAACAGTGATTGAAATATCTTCCTCAGTCTGGCCACTGTGCCCATATTTTTCAGCCCGTTTGTGTTTTCAAGATCTAGATTTTATTTAATGCTACTGTTAAATAAAAGACATAGAAATCCTTTGACATGGCAGTGAGAATAAGAGAGAGAGCATAAGAATTGACCCACAGGCTGAGATTTTTATGAATTGTTACTTCATCATTGTTTTAAGAATATTTCTTAAAACAAAATCACACTATGATGTGTATCATATTATTATGCTAGAAACTTCATTTAACCCTTCATGCCAATTTATTTTCCTATATATCACATATTTTAAAGCATATTTGATTATGAATTAATACTATAATTTAATCATGTTCTATAATTTTATCACTAAATATATTTTGCTATAATTTAATAATATTAAGCTCTTTATAATTTTTTTCCTTCTTTTGGTTATCATAAAAAATGCTGTGAAAAATAGTCTTACAAATTGTTTCTAATTATTTTTAAAAGGATATTGCCAGGGAAGAAAAAATTTCAAATTGAAGACTATGGACATTATGAAGTCTTTTATAATATTGCCAAATTCCTGTAAAAAATATGTATACTGATATAAAGTCACCAAAGTTTAGCAAAAGTAGTTTCAGCACTCCGTTTCACAATTTATGTTCATATTACTTAAAGGGGAACATAAATTTTAAATAGGTGCATAAGAATTTTGCATTTCTAAAAAGTTATTTGTTAACTTTTTGGCCTTATTGCCATTGGAGAATTTTCCCTGCTTTACTGATATATAAGACCATTTTAATAGAGATCATATATTTCAAATATTTCTTTCTAATTTGCCATTGGTGTTTTAAATTAATTTTGATGCTTAATATTGAAACATATGAAAAATATACTTAGGCAAAACTTTTCAAGTCTTTATATATCTTTCTTCTGAATCTTTGCCTTTTATTGGCACTTTAACCTGAAACCTGCAATCTACAGCTAAACAAAGACGTCAAATCCCTAACAGCAAACTAAATCATAGTTTGTCTTGGTCAACACACATCTACTGAACCTATCTGCAGTGCTAAAATTCAAAGATCAGATGCAAATTTAATTTCCATCCAACTTGAAATTTCTTGCTTTAGAAATTTATAACCAAAAATATTTTGTTAATGTAATAATAAGTCCAGCTTTTGGCAATATGTAGATAGCTTCTTCTCAAAGTCCTTAATGATATCTTGTTCTAAAGTGATTCTACTACTACTTTTAAAAAAACTTTGTCATTTTAGAAAAGATTTAGTTTCTCCATAAAATTGAGAGGAAGAGATTTCCAGTATAACCCAGGCCAGCATTCATAGGTCTCCATTACCAACATGGAGACAATGTTGGTACAAATGTACCTACCAGAATGGTACATTTGTTACAATTGATGAACCTAAACTGACACATTATAAACATACCAAGTCCATTTATGTTAGAGTTTACTTTTGATATAGTACAACTGGTCCATTGTTCCACGTCCAGTTCTAACTGTTGCTTCTTGACTTGCATACAGATTTCTCAAGAGGCAGGTCAGGTGGTCTGGTATTACCATCTCTTTCAGAATTTTTCACAGTTTATTGTGATCCACACAGTTAAAGGCTTTGGCATAGTCAATAAAGCAGAAATAGATGTTTTTCTGGAACTCTCTTGCTTTTTTGATGATCCATCAGATGTTGGCAGTTTGATCTCTGGTTCCTCTGCCTTTTCTAAAACCAGCTTGAACATCTAGAAGTTCATGGTTCACATATTGTTGAAGCCTGGCTTGGAGAATTTTGAGCATTACTTTGCTATTGTGTGAGATGAGTGCAATTGTGGGGTAGTTTGAGCATTCTTTGGTATTTCCATTCTTTGGGATTGGAATGAAAACTAACCTTTTCCAGTCCTGTGGCCACTGCTGACGTTTTCCAAATTTCCTGGCATATTGAGTATAGCACTTTCACAGCATCATCTTTTAAGATTTTAAATAGTTCAACTGGAATTCCATCACCTACACTAGCTTTGTTCATAGTGATGCTTTCTAAGGCCTGCTTGACTTTACATGCCAGCATGTCTGGCTATAAGTGAGTGATCACACCATCGTGATTATCTGGGTTGTGAAGATCCTTTTTGTGCAGTTCTTCTGTGTATTCTTGCCACCTCTTCTTAATATCTTCTGCTTCTGTTAGGTCCATACCATTTCTGTCCTTTATTGAGCCCATCTTAGCATGAAATATTCCCTTGGTATCTCAGATTTTCTTGACGAGATCTCTAGTCTTTCCCATTCTATTGCTTTCCTCTATTTCTTTGCATCGGTCACTGAGGAAGGCTTTCTTATCTCTCCTTGCTATTCTTTGGAACTCTGTATTCAAATGGGTATATCTTTCCTTTTCTCCTTGGCTTTTTGCTTCTCTTCTTTTCACAGCTATTTGTAAGGCCTCCTCAGACAGCTATTTTACTTTTTTGCATTTCTTTTTCTTGGGGATGGCCTTAACTCCTGTCTCCTGCACAATGCCATAAACCTCTGTCCATAGTTCATCAGGTACTCTGTCTATCAGATCTAGTCCCTAAAATCTATTTCTCACTTCCACTGTATAAGGGACTTGATTTAGGTCATACCTGAATGATCTAACGATTTTCCCTACTTTCTTCAATTTCAGTCTGAATTTGGCAATAAGGAGTTCATGATATGAGCCACAGTCAGCTCCTGATCTTGTTTTTGCTGACTGTATAGCGCATCTCCATCTTTGGCTGCAAAGAATATAATCAATCTGATTTTGGTGTTGACCAGCTGGTGATGTCCATGTGTAGAGTCTTCTCTTGTGTTGCTGGAAGCGGGTGTTTGCTATGACCAGCACGTTCTCTTGGCAAAACTCTATTAGCCGTTGCCCTGCTCCATTCCATACTCCAAGGCCAAATTTGCCTGTTCCTCCAGGTGTTTCTTGACTTCCGACTTTTGCATTCCAGTCTCCTATAATGAAAAGGACATCTTTTGGGGTTGTTTGTTCTAGAAGGTCTTGTAGGCCTTCATAGAACTGTTCAACTTCAGCTTCTTCAGCTTTTACTGGTTAGGGCATAAACTTAGATTACTGTGATGTTGAATGGTTTGCCTTGGAAATGAACAGAGATCATTCTGTCATTTTTGAGATTGCATCCAATCCAACTTGGTTGCTTCCAAGTTGGAAGACAATTACTAATAAGGCAGATATAAATATTCAAGTACATATTTTTCCTTGGTTATTTCCTTTGGGTAAACACCAAGAGGCATGGTTGCTTGTCTGTAAGGTAAGAACATCTTTAGCTTTGTAAGAAACTGCCAAACTGTATTCCAAAATGACTGCTCAATTTTGCATTCCCACCAGCAATGTCTAAGAGCTCCTTTTGTCCACATCTTAGCCAGCACTTGGTATTGTCAGTGTTCCAGACTGTGACCATTCTAGTAGATGCATTTCATTGTAATTTTAAATTGCATTTTCTTGATGATGCATGATGTGGAACATCTTTTCATATGCTTTTTTGCCATCTGAATATTTTCTTTAGTGAGGTATCTAAGATTATATTTTTCTCCTTTCTTAGCATATCATTTAAATTCTTTGATGTTTTTCCATTCTTTATGGTGATCTTAAGTTTCTGACATATTTTCCTTCTAACTAGAGAATTTCATTTAACATTTCTTTCAAGGCAGATCCACTGGCAGTACATTCCTCCAGTTCTTCTGCATCTGAGTCTGTATTTATTTCAATTTTAAGGGGTAATATCACAGAAAACAGAGAATTCTATGTTGATAGCTCTGTTCTCACAATAAGTATCTCACACCTCTCTCTTCTTGCATGATTTCTAAGGAATCAGGTATAATTCTTATCTTTGTTTCTCTGTAAGTAAAGGGTTTTCTTTTGTCATTTTTTCCCCCCATTCTTGTTTATTTTGAGATTTTTTTTTCCCTTTGATTTCTACAGTTTAAAAGTAAGTTTCCTAGGTGTAGGTTTTTCTGTTATTTTTTATGTTTATCCTGCTTAATGTTCTCTGAGTTTCTTGAATCTGTGAATTGGCATCTGACATTAATTTGGTGACATTCTTAGTCACTATTGCTTTGAATATCTATTTTGCCTTTTTGTCTTTCTTCTCTTTCTGGTATTTCCATTATACATATTGTAGCCTTTGCAATTATACCATAATTTTTGAATATATATATATTTAATTTTTGTTCTCTTTGCTTTTCAGTTTAGGAGGTTTGTACAGTGATACCTTCAAGCTCAGAGATTCCTTCCTCAGCCATGACCAGTCCACTAATAAGCTAGTCAAAATAATTTAATATTTCATTACTATTATAGAGTGTTTTTGATCTTAAGCATTTCTTTTGATTTTTTCTTAGAATTTCTAATTCCTGCTTACTTTGTCCATCTCTTCCTGCAGGTTATTTTATCCATTAGAACCTTTAGGATATTAATAACAGCTATTTTAAACACCCAGTCCAATATCCCTGCCATGTCTGGTTCTGGTGCTTTCCCTGTCTCTTCAGATTGTCTCTGAATTCTAAAATTGTATTTAAATTCTAAAGAAAAAAAGAGAAGGCTGTCCTATGACTTGGTCCCCCTAGAGTTCTTAACTCTCAGATATGCCTGCACTAAGCCTCCAGCAATATGTCAATTACATTTCAGATTTTCCTAACTGGGCACTAGTTCCCCTGGTGACTTCCCCTTGCATGTGCCTGCTATGACTTCCTATGTTCACATGTCTATCTCTCCAATATTGAGGAAAACAATTTGTCCTGTACCCTTACTTCTCTTTTGGATCCAAAATGAGTTGTTTACTTTTCAGTCCATTCAGTTTTTCATTTGTTCAAATTAAATTGCCACTTCCAAGCCACTTACATGTGAAACTGGAAGGTTCTACTATATCTCTGTAAGCACAGGGTCAGTTAAATTCTTCATTTGTCAGGAGATACTTCATCTAGAGTGCAGAGTCACCCCAAAGCTCTTGGGCTTTCTGGTCAATATAATAGTCTACAAAAACTGACTGAAACCTTTTTATTATGGAATGTGGTATCATGTATTTACAAACAATTTTTTAAATAGCTTCATTATTTACACAAATAAGAGGAAATATATAGTCTTTAAATACATATATATGCTTAATAATATATTAGAATATAGCCATCTGGCTATACAATTAGATAATCTATCTTTAAAGCCAAGATTATTCAAATAATCACTTTGAATTTTTCTTCCTTTTATTCTTCCTTTCTTTCTGTAATTCATGTTTCCATAGTACTTATGCATTATTTATCTTTAACTTTGTTTTCAGAATGCCTATTACAAGTCAACATATTTGGAGGAAAAGCTGAAAATGAACACATTCCTGGGCTTAGGAAAAGATGAATACTTCTTATCTATATAGATGCACTGTATTTAAGGCATGATCTTCCCAATTCTACTACTGGCTCTTGGAAAAACTCTGGAAGAACTAAGCTTTTCTGTAGGAGTACTCTCACACTTTTATTTATTTATTTATTTTTTTTGGTCTTATTGATAATGCTTTATGACTTTCTAAAAACAAAACAGCATTCATGTACCCAATGAGTTTAGGTGAGACAGCTACATATATTCATCTATCCATGAATATATCCAGTCTACACATCACTGCTCTTACCAATGTGCTCAATCACTCAGTCGTGTTCGACTCTTTGTGGTTCCATGGACTGTAGTCCACCAGGCACCTCTGTCCATAGAATTTTTTAGGCAAGAATACTGGAGTCCGTGGCCACTTCCTACTCTAGTTGTCCTTCCCAACACAGGGACTGAACCCAAGTCTCTTGAGTCTGCTGCATTGGCAGGCAGGTTCTACCACTAGTGCCACCTGGGAAACCCGAACTTACCAATATGACCCCATATATGGGGCATATTCTAACATTCCTCTGTTCATATCTGTTTATTTTGTGTTCATCTCCCTTTGAGCAAACACTGCAATAAGTTAACCAACTACTAAATTGAAAAAGATGACACTAGATTAGTTGCTATCCTTTAGTGGCAGCATTTTAATCCTGTAGCAGGATGTTTGCCTGTTTATTTTCCTGGATTTGCAATGGCTTCATCCAGAGGAACCAATCTTCTGATAGAAAGTTAAAGCAAAACCAGTCATTTGGTTGAACTGAGGGAATTGGTATCTGTCGACTCACAGCATGTGAGTAGCTGCCACAATCTTGCTTCCTGCTCTGAAGCTTCCTTTTGAAGAAGAGTGGCATTAATATTCTCCAGGAAAAATAATTATCTTGCTCCACCAATACAACATACAAATATGCCATTTTTACTATTCTGAGTCAGTAACAATACCTTGAACACCTGTAAGACAGCTCACCTTCTCACACTAAGGAATGAATCAGATTTGCTGTATAGAGGTGATTATCCCTTTCTATTTTTTCCTCCACTATCATTTAAGTCTAAGGCCAGCATATATCCTCCCTGTCATTTTTCTGTAGGAAATCCTCAGTGATAAGGTGACAGAGTTTGACAATCCATTTACCTCCCTGGTTACTATCACTCATTTTACTGAATGCTCTGTCTTTATTGTAGAGATATGTATGTAATTGCCTCTTTCTTGAAGATTTTGCAAGATAATCTTGAGATATTGAACAAAAAATCACAAATGAGACTCCTAGTTCTAACCACTTACTTTCTCAATGTATCTTCAGAATTATCCTCATAATACAACACTTTAAAATTTTTAATATTATAGATAAATAGATGAGATCTTCACAAAAACATGAAGAGTATACAAAAAATCATGCATTTCTCAATTTTTAAAAATCAAAATTAATCAGTAAATATTCACCTCATCCTTATCATCATCATTCCCTGATAAGTTTACTCATGTGTTAAAGCATGTAATTTCCAAGGCTATATTAGCTTTTCTCATTGTAAAGTTCTTAACCATAGAGATTTGAAATGTGGTTAGTTTAAATAGCACATCGTTTCAAATATATTTATATATTTTTTATCTAAATACATTACTTAATCATAAAGTATTTGAAATGAAAACTTAGAATATCTGTATTTCTCTACCTAGACCTTTATTACATTTTGCACATTATATGTTTATTTGCACATATATAGCAACCATAACATCTATATTAGTTCATGGAATCTCAGACTCATTTACATTTTAAACACAAACTAATATTTTTTCCATTGTGATCAAAATAATCAAACCAACCTACTTTTGTCTGAATTAGTTGGTGATTTAGAATAACTGAATGTTAAAATAATCAAATCAGTTGTGTAAGAACTAAATCCCACTGTTAATGTAACTTGTAAATACACTGAGGAAAAAATTATCACTTGTCAAGAAAAGCTAAGTTCATAAGGTTTGTTTTGGGTATTAGAGCTCAAAAAAGATTTCTTCATTATGAGAAGAAAGAAACATATTTCTACTACAAAGATGATTTAAAATGCTTATATGATATTTGTGTTTTCTTTGGTATGTGTGTTCTATGTTTTAAAATTTTAATTTCCATGGAGAGAATACTTTTCAAAATTGCAGTGAACTCTCATGTAACTCAGTCCTCTTTGAGAACTGTCTATCCTCTGATAAAATTGGTCCTAGTCTCCATATTAAAACTAAACAAAACAAACAAAACACTTTTTATGAACTCACATCTAATCACCCACCCAGAACTGTTATGGCAGAAACCTGAATCAAGAAAATGCAATCAGACTGTCTCTGCAAATAAATTAGAATTACAATCCTGCTACTTGATGCTGAATCTCATGAGTGAGAGATCAGAGAGTAAAAATATCTGGTGACATTGACAAGACTAGTGACATTAAAAGGAGAGTCAAAAGTTAAGTATGAGTGAAGCCAAAAACATACTGTGAGACGACATAGAGGAAAAGAGAAACTAATCATGGATTGAAACTTGCTGATTCCTATTTCTTGGATGTACTTGCATGCAGAAAATTATTTCCATTTTATAGATAGCAATTGTTAATTTTATGTGTTAACTGATGTGAAAAAAGATGTAAGTTTATTATTGCTTTATAATAATCTAATGTCTTAAGTTCCATTTATAATACTCAAGATATATTTAATCACTTCTCTATTAAATTGCTATATTTGTTGAGTTACCACTCTATTCAATTCAGGATTTTCCTTTTTACATATCTCCTAGATTTCTGCCTGATAGTGATTAAAGTCAAGGCATACTGACATGTTGCTTTGGTATTGAAAATGAAGCCTATGACACTCTCAGTCATTCCAGTTCTCCAAAGTTTTCCAATTGTGGAATTTCCATCTAAGCCAGGCAGTTTACTTTCCTTACATATTTCTGAATTTTTCACAGCTCAGTAGTTCTTGGGTTAAACTTAGTGTTCAAGTTGTGAATTGTTGGTCATCAGAACACTGCTTTTGGACTTGTTTCGCAGTCTGGCCTTTGCAAATTCAAAGTACTTTGACTTTCAAGGCTATTGACTCTGTGATGATTTTCAAGAGGCTATTTGATAACTTGGTTCTTAACAATAGCAGTCTCCTCTTGAAATCAGCACTTATAGAATTCTATGGCTGCTCCAGAATCACTGAAGTAATAGTGGCAGTGTTGTGAAAGGACTAGAGGGACAGGAAGTGAATAATGTCTTAAAAAATTATCTCAAAAAATATTTTTCACTGGATATGTATTGTTATAAGTTTGCCCAAATCCACTATGTGAACTATGACTCTGGGTGAGTCATAGTGAACTATGGACCCTGGATTATGATATGTCAATGTAGATTCATCAGTTGTAACAAATGTGCCTCTCTGGTGGAGGATGTTGATCATGGAAGAAGCTATGCAAGTGGGAGAGCTTCAGGTGAGTTCTCTGCACTTTTGCATTAAATTTTGCTGTGAACCAAAAACTACTCTAAAATAAAGTCTATTAAAATTATGCTTTAATATTATCACTAAAATTAAGTACACATCATAAATCTCAGAATCTGGTATATAGTAGCATTTCTTTAAATGTTTGCTGACAATCTAGAGGTATAAACAAATTGGTGGGTAGATTCAAGAATAAAATAAGATCAGACAAAGACATGCATAAATTCAAGAAAGAAGCAATAATTTTAGTAGCAAGAAAATAAAGAATAATTATTTTTCTGTAAAGAGTAATGGAGAGATCACAATAAAAAACAAATGGGATGAAGTACAAGTAAGATGACTCAGACTAGCATCTTTCCTGGTATAAATGTTCAAGTCTGTTTCCAAAAGTCAGACAATAGTAGGTGCTGTAAATCTATGCATGTGTATTCATTTCAAATTATTTGATATCGGTACATATAATTCCTAGGTCGCATATGCTAAGAGATTTTCATTTTATTTTTAATGCAAATAGAGTAGAACATTCCGCCCCCACATACACACAAAGGGTAAATGGATAGAGTAAGTGCTCTCAATATTTCTTTAAACATAATTTCATTTAAAAATAACCCATTTGGAGTAAGCAGTTTCCCAAGTCCCTTCCAATTTTAACAGTTCATTACTAACAATATGAACTCAGGGTAAATAGCAGATAATTGTAAAACTGATGCAAATCTTATCCTCTTGAATTTTAATTTTCTTAAATGTTTTAATTTTTGAATACATTCAGTATTACATAATTAAGTACTATCAGGGGACATGTGAGAATGATTATGGAGAGAAGCAGTGTTGGCATTATAGATGCAACAGAGAACTAAGTTTTATATTATTGTTTCCTTTTGACACTCCTTGGTGAATGTAAAATGTCTTCTACTATAGAAAGCACAAAAATAAATTCAAAATAGATCAAAGACCTAAAAGTAAGGTCGGATACTATAAAATTCTCAGAGGAAAACATATGTCTCTTTGACATAAATTACAGGAAGATCTTTTTCTATCCACCTCCCAGAGTTATCACATTAAAAACATAGATTAAAAATGGGGACCTAATTAAACAAATCTTTTGTACAGCAAAGGTAACCATAGGCAAAATGAAAAGAAAACCTGCAGAATGGGAGAAAACATTTGCAAACAGAGCAACTGACAATGGGTTAAGCTTTAAAATGTACAAACAACTCACGTAGCTCAATAGATAAAAAACAAACTGCCCAATCAAAAAATGGGCAGAAGATTTAAATAGACATTTCTTCAAAGAACACGTACAGATGCCCAAAAAACACATGAAAAGATGTTCAACATCACTAGTTATTAGAGAATGAAAATGCAAACTACAGTGAGGTATATCATCTTACGCCAGTCAGAATGGTCATCATCAAAAAGTCTACAAGTAATAAATGTTGGAGAATATGTGGAGAAAAGGACAGCCTCTTTCACTATTGATTGGAATGTAAATTAGTGTAGCCACTATGGACAGCAGTATGGAGGCTCTTTTAAAAAATGAAAATGGAGTTACCTTATGATTGAGCAATCCTACTCCTGGGCATATATTCAGAGAAGACCCAAATTTACAAAGATACATGCACCCCAATATTTACTGCAGCACTATTTGCAATTGCCGGGACATGGAAGTAACCTAAATGTCCATCAACAGAGGGCTGGATAAAAGAAATGTGCTACATATACACAATAGAACATTACTCAGCCATAAAAAAAAAAAAAAGAATAAAATAATGCCACTTGCAGCAACATGGATGGACCTAGAGATCGTCACCCTGAGTGAAGTCAGACAGAGAAATATCACATAACGTCACTCATATGTGGAATCTAAAAAAGGGATATCTACAAAGCATAAAAAGAATTATAGATATAGAAGACAAATGCATAATTATCAGGAGGTAAGGGAAGAGGATAAATTTGAAGATTGGGTAAGGCATATACATAGCTTAGCTCAGTTCAGTTGCTCAGTTGTGTCCGATTCTTTTCAACCCCATAGACTGCAGCACACCAGGTCTCCCTGTACATCACCAACTCCCGGAGTTTATCCAAACTCATGCCCATTGAGTCAGTGATGCCATCAAGCATCACATCCTCTGTCGTCCTTTTCTCCTCCTGCCCTCAAACTTTCCCAGCATCAGGGTCTTTTCAAATAAGTCAGCTCTTCGCATCAGGTGGCCAAAGTATTGGAGTTTCAGCTTCAACATCAGTCCTTCCAATGAGCACCCAGGACTGATCTCCTTTAGGATGGACTGGTTGGATCTCCTTGCAGTCCAAGGGACTCTCAAGAGTCTTCTCCAACACCACAGTTCAAAAGCATCCATTCTTCCATGCTCAGCTTTCTGTACAGTCCAACTCTCACATCCATACATGACTACTGGAAAAACCACAGCCTTGACTAGATGGACATTTGTTGGCAAAGTAATGTCTCTGCTTTTTAATATGCTGTCTAGGCTGATCATAACTTTCCTTCCAAGGAGTAAGCATCTTTTAATTTATGGCTACAGTCACCATCTGTACTGATTTTGAAGCCCAAAAAATAAAGTCAGCAACTGTTTCCCCATCTATTTGCCATGAAGTGATGGGACCGGATGCCATGATCTTAGTTTTCTGAATGTTGAACTTTAAGCCAACTTTTTCACTCTCCTTTTTTACTTTCATCAATAGACTCTTTAGTTCTTCTTCACTTTCTGCCATAAAGGTGGTGTCATCTGCATATCTGAGGTTACTGATATTTCTCCCAACAATCTTGATTCCAGCTTGTGCTTCATCCAAATGAGCATTTCTCATGATGTACTCTGCATATAAGTTAAATAAGCAGGGTGACAATAAACAGCCTTGACGTACTCCTTTTCCTATTTGGAACCAATCTGCTGTTCCATGTCCAGTGCTTACTCTTGCTTCCTGACCTGTATACAGATTTCTCAAGAGGCAGGTCAGGTGGCCTGGTATGCCCATCCCTTGAACAATTTTCCACAGCTTATTGTGATTCACAAGGTCAAGGGCTTTGGCACAGTCATTAAAGCAGAAATAGATGTTTTTCTGGAACTCTCTTGCTTTTTCGATGATTCAGTGGATGTTGGCAATTTGATCTCTGGTTCCTCTGCCTTTTCTAAATCCAGCTCAAACATCTAGATGTTCACAGTTCTTGTGTTGCTGAAGCCTGGCTTGGAGAATTTTGAGCATTACTTTGCTAGCATGTGAGATGAGTGCAATTGTGTGGTAGTTTGAGCATTCTTTGGCATTGCCTTTCTTTGGGATTGGAATGAAAATGGACCTTTTCCAGTCCCATGACCACTGCTGAGTTTTCCAAATTTGTTGGCATATTGAGTGCAGAACTTTCACAGCATCATCTGTTAGGATTTGAAATCGTTCAACTGGGATTCCATCACCTCCACTGGCTTTGTTCGTAGTGATGCTTCCTAAGGCCCACTTGACTTCACATTCCAGGATGTCTGGCTCTAGGTGAGTGATCACACCATCGTGATTATCTGGGTTGTGAAGATCTTTTTGTGCAGTTCTTCTGTGTATTCTTGCCACCATGTTTAATATCTTCTGCTTTTGTTAGGTCCATACCATTTCTGTCCTTTATTGAGCCCATCTTTTCATGAAATATTCCCTTGGTATCTCTAATTTTCCTAAAGAGATCTCTAATCTTTCCCATTCTACTATATATAAAATAGATAACTAAAAAGGACAGCATAGGTAACTCTACTCAAAACTCTGTAATGGTCTATATGGTGAAAGAATCTAAAAAAGAGTTGATATATGTATATGCATAACTGAATCACTTTGCTCTACTCCTGAAATTAACATCCAAATTAATTCTATTTCAATAAAATATTAAAATATGTAAACAAAAATATTTCTCCCTCCTCCCCTCAAAAGACAAATGGGCCATGACCTACTTTTCATAAATTTACTATTCAGTAAGCCCCTTTTATGTCACATAACTTTTTCTCTGCCATCCCAGCAGGATGATTTATTACCAACAGAGAAGAAATTACATCACACTCACAATAGGGTCATGATCACTGCAGACTAAAAGAGAGGAGGATGAACAATTTGTGAATCCATTGTTAGGTATCTGGGTACCATCACCACTGGAAGCAGCTATGAGACTGTTATGATCAGCAAGCACTGAACACTACAAAGTCTGTAGTTTTTCGATGTGTACATAGTACTGCCTTCAAGTCTTTAAAAAAAAAATATTTGTCAAACCTGGACATGTGTTATGAACTGATAAACAATTAGATGAGAAATACTACATCTGCGATATCTAATAGAAGACCATATACTTCAGGGTCTTTTCTGATTTCCAGTCACAAAATAAATGTTTTCTTTGATTTTTCTTTTAAACTTTGAAGTGAAAGCATATTGAGATTCAATAATCACAAAAATAGGCCAATACAGTTTCAAAAGTTAGTTTTTCATTTGTCCGTTACTGCTCTTCGATTGAAGCCAAGTTAAAGCATTGGTTATTCGGGAGGAAACAGACATTCATCTTCTAGCTTGTTACCCTATCTCTCAAATTCAGGATAGTTCATCTCCTAATCTTATATTTTCACCCCTGAGTATTCTATTCCATCTCAACGTTCTTATGCATCAATTTTCCCTGAGAATATTTCAGAGTATCCCATTCTTTGCAATCATTTTTAGATACTAATTATCTTTTGGAGCTTACCTGTTTCCAAATTCATCTTTCTTCTTTTATATTCTTTGGTCTTTTCAGTCTTCACTTCAAAATATTACTCTGTAATAACTCATGCATGCAAACTCAGTAAGGTGGTACTTTAAGAATCTTCTCTCTTTTTCTATCACTAAAGTCATTATCGTCAGTCTCAAAAATTAATCTTACCTTATCCTTGACCTTCAATTTCACTCCTCTATAAAATAAATCTAAAATATATGACTTTTTCTTATCTCCCAATATAAAATTTTATTCAGAAAGTTGGGCATCTTTAATTTCTTCTTGCCATCTGCCTGTTCTTACTCTGCATTTTGAAATAATAAAATGCAGTTTGTAGGATGTGGATTAAAATTAAATGAACAACCACACTCTACACTTCAGATTAATACAATTCTATACAAAACTGTTTTACAAAGAAATTTACTGAGAAAATTTTAGCTGTATATTAATACACACTAAAACCATATGAGTTTTAGAAAGAATTAAAAGATGGTTTTATAAGTAGATGTGATATTTATAGGGATTCCCCGGTGGTTCAGTGGTAAAGAACCCTCCTGCCAATGCAGGAGACACAGGTTCAATCCTTGGGTTGGGAAGATCCCTGGGGGAGCATGTGGAAACCCACACCAATATTCTTGCCTGGAAAGTCCCATGGACAGAGGAGTCTGGTGGGCTACTGCTCATAGGGTTGCAAAGAGCTGGACATATCTGAGCGACTGAGCATGCATATGATATTATGCCCAGTTATTAAATAAGAAACTATTGTCCTTAAAAAAAAAAAAAGAAACTATTGTCCTTCTCTCACCTGTTATCATAGTCTTATTTGAACTAACCTGTCCTTCTTTCAGGTTCTTTTGTCTTAGTCTTTTTGCTTTGATCTAACTTTCTTGTAAGGTCCATATGTTTCCATCATTAACTTCTGTTACTGTTTTCTACATTAGTGGTGTTAATTATATTAAAATTTAATACAAAATTTAAGAGACTATCTTGTGCTAAATACTCATGACTGACCAATCTATAAGCATTGAAAAAGTATTGATATAAATGTATAAAGAGATATGTATTGTGAAATATAAATTATCAAGGAAATCAACTTTAATATGAACATTTTCTATGTTATTCACCTTTCATTGCTTTTTCAATGGACTTAAAAACATCTTCAAATGATTGATGCTGTTTAATTATGTTTTCACATTTAATAATATAAGGTGACATACTAATATTTAAGGCTACTGAGCATATAAAGAAAATCAATAACAAATATAAGACTATATTTGCTACAAGATAAAAGAAAACTAGTCTGACCACTACATATGTTGATAATAATTCTCCATATTTATTAAAGTAGGGGTATTATATTACCTCTTAAAATCTGTATTTTGATTGTTGTAAGAAAGAAATAATCAATAAAGAAGTTGAATATAAAGATTTAGAAAGTTCAAAAGCTACATTGCCACATTCCTAACATATGAAGAAGAAGGACTTAATAGAAGGTAAGATTTTACTATAACACTTATTTTGCTTTTTTCTTTCAATAACACTGTAAACATAGTTTTGTTCATCCTACTGAGAGTATATTGTATATGAAAATAAAACCCACTTGTATAATTTTTGTAAGTGATAAAACATTAAATTGGCATCTTCTTATACAAAGAAAACCAGTTACAATACTTCAAACTACTGCAACAGTCTCCCTGCCCACCAAGCTCCTCCTATGTATCAGCTAGCAAATGATATTGCTCTTTATTAACTTGGTTCAAGCTTCTGCTGTGACTTTTAAAATGTGATACCTCATAGCTCAGTCAGTAAAGAATCAGTCTGCAATACAGGAAACCCAGGTTTGATTCCTGGGTTGGGAAGATCATCTGGAGAAGGAAATGGCAACCCACTCCAGTATTCTTACCTGGAGAATCCCATGGACAGGGAAGCCTGACAGGCTACAGTCTATGGAGTCACAAGAGGCAGACACAACTGAGCGGATATGTAGTGTAGTGTATATCATTTAAAAGGTAACAGGGAAAACTTTTTTATTACTTTAAATTAAAAGTATTTATAAAGAATATAATTTTGTCCTTCAGCAAAGATTACTGCATTCTTGCTATTGTTAGAAAATGATGCCTATTTATTTAAAATATTATTAAATATTATCTATTAAATATGAATAAACATTATTAAAATAAATATTTTACATTTATTTTGATCCCACTGAGATACTTGTTTAACAATAATGCTTTCTTAAATCTCATTATTTGATGATGTGATTGAGATATTGAATTTCACTGAGATAACATGATGAATTTATGTATATTCTATACTCCTGTTGTTTTTAAATGTCATAAAAATAAACATTTCCTTTGAGAATGATGTTTCATTTAAAAGTAAACCAATATCAGGCACTTTTGAAATAGTTATTGAGCAATTTTAAGTAAACATTTTTCTCTCACCATCAGGATTTCTTATAAGCTCTGTTGATACATAAGATTATACAAGACATAATACACTGAATATTGCAGTTGATTAAATTCATGCATATGTCATGATAGTAAATCATAGGTAAATATTAACTAGACATATCATTGTATTTTGCTCACGTCAAGCTAAAAGTTTATATATTTACACATGTATATGCTCTAAATTTCAGATTACCTCACCTTACTTATTTCTTACAGAACAGTACAAACATGTACATGTTATTAAAAACTTGAATGTCTGTCCATTAAACTGAACATTTTCCTATTGTGAGATTCTATCTTAATGAGAAGTATTAAACAAACAGCCTGAAGTAATTTTATTTATAAATGTGTTGCATAGAAATCTATAAACATTCTCTAGAATTTTTAACAGAAAAGTCTCTTGCCTACCCTATGTCTCCGTCCAATATATTTGGTGGAACATGCTTCAGCTGGTAGTCTAGGTATTTTTTCCAAGCTGCAGGTTTTTCCTACAAGTATATAGTACAATTTTAGAGAAAAGACAGTGGTTAGTATACTTTCTTCCACTGGTTTGCAGAGTTCTTTCCGATTCTGAGAGAGTAAGAAGGAGAGATTGAGTGGTGAACAGAGAATGAAACTGTTTCATAAGGGTTAGAACTGTACAAATCCAGTTACAAATGCCCACCAGAAAAATGTAAATTTTCTACGATATGAACAACAGAACCACAAGTTTGCATGATTGTATGGGATGTGTACAGGGTTTGGTGGTGAGCAGTCTGTCAAAGTGACTAATGAACTCAGTTCCCTGAGAGTTCTTTATGTTTCTAATAGCCCTACATCTGTAGGAGGCCTCCCCACTGTTTTGTCCCTGATGTTGCCTAGCTATATCCCTGTGTCAACCTAGTTTTAAAACAGCTGCCTCTCCACAAGAATTTCAATTACCTCAAGACTTTTCTAGGAACATTGAAGATTTCAGAAACAGTAGGCAGGAATCTCTGGTATAGCAATCAGCAATCTGTAGCCTGACTCTCCCTCCAATGCTCTGGCTCTTTCTGAAACCTCTACCTGCCCCTTGCCCTAGGTCCCAATTCTTTTCATTTTGTTATGCAGAATTCCTTCCATCTTGCCTGGAATCCTGGCGGTCAGCCATCACCTGACCTCTGTACTTCAACCAATAAGACTAGAAAGGTCAGTGAGGCTTAATCTTGACCTTGGCAAGTACACTGCTATGAGAAACTATCAAGGTGACTCCCTAAGGAAAATAATTTTAACTCTTCATGTAAAATAAAGATTTGATTCAAAGCATATTTAAAATCTTATTTCTTTTCACAATTTCCAAGTCACCACATTTGTGATATTATGATTTATGTGCATAAGAAACATATATTTAGTCTTAGTACACCGTTTCTGGAACAGAGCTCCTAAATCCACTGGAATTTTCTAAGTGAGGGGAGTGATAAAGGAGAGTGTGTTTTATATGTTAATGAGATCATTTGAGAAGTTCATAGCCTTATCACCCTCTCTTCAAGATGGCAGAGTAGAAAGACATGTGCTCATCTTCTCCTGAGAGAACTTCAAAATTACAACTTGCTACTGAACAACCTGGCTTTCCTGGTGGCTCAGAGGTTAAAATGTCTGCCTTCAATGAGGGAGACCTGGGTTTGATCCCTGGGCCGGGAAGATCCCCTGGAGAAGGAAATGGCAACCCACTCCAGTATTCTTGCCTGGAGAATCCCATGGTCGGAGGAGCCTGGTGGGCTACAGTCCATGGGGTCGCAAAGAGTCGGACATGACTGAGAGACTTAACTTTCACTTTCACTGAACAATCATAGACAAGAGGATGTTGAATCCCACCAAAAAAAGATACCCCATGTCCAGGGGCAAAGGAGAAGCCCCAGAAAGACAGTAAGAGGGGCAAAATTGCATTTAGAATCAAACTCAATACCCACCAGAGATGCTTGGAGGGCTCAAACAAACCTTGTGTGCACCAGGACCCAGAGACCCCCATGGAAACCGAGGTAGAATTACGTCTGAGTATCTCCTTCAGAGTTATGGGTCAGCAGTGGCCTGTCACAGGAGCAGGGTCTCTGAGTGAGGCAGACCTGGGTATGGCATAAGCCATCTTGGGAGAGGTTGCCATTAACCCTACCATAGAGCCACCAGAGATAACACAGGACTGGCGAAACAGACTCTTGGAGGGAACAAACAAAATCTTGTGTGCACCAGGACCCAGGAGAAAGGATCAGTGACACCAAAAAAGACTGACCCAGACTCGCCTGTGAGTGTCCAGGAGGCTCTGCTGGAGGTGTGGGTCGGCAGTGGCCTGCTGCAAGGTTGGGAGTACTGAGCGCAGCAGTGTGCGCATGGAACATTTTGAAGGCGGTTGCAATTATCTTCATTACCTCCACCATAGTTTGACCTCAGGTCAAACAAACAGGGAGGAAACACAGCCCCATTTATCAACAGAAAGTTGGATTAAAGATTTACTGAGCATGGACCCACCTTTGGAACAAGACCCAGTTTCCTCCTCAGTCAGTCTCAAAGAAGACTGGGAGCTGATGATGGCTCAGATCATGAACTCCTTATTGCCAAATTCAGACATAAATTGGAGAAAGTAGGGAAAACCACTAGACCATTCAGGTATGACCTAAATCAAATCTGTTTCCATTATACAGTGGAAGTGACAAATAGATTCAAAGGATTAGATCTGATAGACAGAGTCCCTGAAGAGCTATGGACAGAGGTTTGTGACACTGTACAGGAGGCAGTGATCAAGACCATCCCCAAGAAAAGGAAATGCAAAAAGACAAAATGGTGGTCTGGGGGGGCCTTACAAATAGCTAAGAAAAGAAAAAAAGCAACTGGCAAAGGAGATAAGGAAAGATATAAGCATCTGAATGCAGAGTTCCAAAGAACAGCAAGGAGAGATAAGAAAGTTTTCCTCAGTGATCAATGCAAAGAAATAGAGGAAAACACTAGAATGGGAAAGACTAGAGATACCCTCAAGAAAATTAGAGATACCAAGGAACAATTTCACCCAAAGATGGGCACCTAAAGGACAGAAATGGTCTGGACCTAACAGAAACAGAAGATATTAAGAGGTGGCAAGAATACACAGAAGAACTGTACAAAAAAATATCTTCATGACCCAGATAACCATGATGGTGCCATCACTCACTTAGAACCAGACATCCTGGAATGTTAAGTCAAGTGAGCCTTAGGGAGCATCACTACAAACAAAGCAAGTGAGGTGAAGGAATTCCAGTTGAGCTATTTCAAATCCTAAAAGATGATGCTGTGAAAATGCTGCACTCAATATGCAGCAAATTTTGAAAACTCAGCAGTGGCCACAGGACTGGAAAAGCTCAGTTTCATTCCAGTTCTAAAGAAAGGCAATGCCAAAGAATGCTCAAACTACCGCACACTTGCACTCATCTCACATGCTAGCAAAGTAATGGTCAAAATTCTCCAAGACAGTCTTCAACAGTACATGAACTGTAAACTTCCAGATGTTCACGCTGGATTTAGAAAAGGCAGAGGAACCAGAGATCAAACTGCCAACATCCACTGGATCATTGAGAAAGCAAAAGAGGTCCAGAAAAACAGCTACTTCTGCTTTATTGAATATGCCAAAGCCTTTGACTGTGTGGATCATAACAAACGGTGGAAAATTTTTAAAGACATGGGAATACCAGACCACCTGACCTGCCTCCTGAGAAACCTGCATGCAGGTCAGGAAGCAACAGTTAGAACCAGACATAGAGCAGTAGACTGTTTCCCAATTGGGAAAGGAGTACATCAAGGCTGTTTATTATCACCCTGCTTATTTAACTTATATGCAGATACATCATGCAAAATGCTGAGCTCGATGAAGCACAAGCTGGAATCAAGATTACTGGGAGAAATATAAATAACCTCAGATAAACAGATGACACTACCCTTATGGCAGAAAGTGAAGAAAAACTAAAGGGCCTCTTAATTAAAGTGAAAGAGGAGGCTGAAAAAGTTGGCCTAAAATTCGACATTAAGAAAACTAAGATCATGGCATCTAGTCACATCACTTCATGGCAAACACACAAACAATGTAAACAGTACAGACTTTATTTTGGGGGCCTCCAAAATCACTGCAGATGGTGACTGCAGCCATGAAATTAAAAGACCCTTGCTCCTTGAAAGAAAAGCTATGACCCACCTAGAGAGCATATTAAAAAGCAAAGACTTTACTTTGCCAACAAAGGTTTGCCTAGACAAAACTATGGTTTTTTCAGTACTCATGTATGGATGTGAGAGTTGGACTAGAAAGAAAGCTGAGTGCCAAAGAATTGATGCTTTTCAACTGTATTGTTGGAGAAGACTCTTGAGAGTCCCTTGGACTGCAAGGAGATCCAACCAGTCCATCCTAAAGGGAATCAGTCCTGAATATTCATTGGAAGGAGTGATGCTGAAGCTGAAACTCCAATTCTTTGGCCACCTGCTGTGAAGAACTGACTCATTGGAAAAGACCCTGATGCTTTTTATGGCAGGAGGAGGAGGGGACGACAGAGGATGAGATGGTTGGATGGCATGACCGACCCAATAGACATGAATTTGAATATGCTCTGGGAGTTGGTGATGGACAGGGAAGCCTGGTGTGCTGCAGTCCTTGTGGTCACAAAGAGTTGGACACTACTGAGTGACTGAACTGAACTAGGTCACCTAGAAATGTGGGCTGATTGCCAGCATCACCAACCATTTGGTCAGTGATTTGGAAGTTTTAGTCTCACCCCGGAAAGAGGAGAAGGACTGGAGATTGATTTTAACTCCAAATGGATACTGATTTGACTAATCCTGCATATGTGATGAAAGCTCCATAAAACCCCAAAAGGATAGGGTTCAGTGAACTTCTAAGGTGATGACCATGTGGAGATCTGGGGAGAATGGAGGATATAGAGAGAGCATGAAAACTCCAGGTCTTTCCCCCATATCTTGCTCTATGCTTATCTTACAAGTGACTGCTCCTGAGTTATATTCTTTTTTAAATAAACCTGTGATGTAGGTAGTAAAATGTTTTTCTGAGTTCTGTGCACTGCTCTAGCAAATTAATCATACACCAGGAAGGGGTCCTTGGAACTTCCAATCTACAAATAGCTAGTGAGTCAGAAGTACAGGTGAAAATCTGGACTTGCAGTTGGCATCTGATGGGGGTTGGGGGGGAGTTTTGTAAGGACTGAGCCCTTCAACTGTGGGATCTGAAGCTATTTCCAGGTATGTAGTGTCAGAATTGAGATGATTGGTAGCACACCCTGCTGGTGTTGCTAAATAGGGGGGTGGATGTGTGTTTGGGGGCAGGGGGGAGAACACTCATCAGAAATAGTGTCAGAATCTTACACATCCCCCAATGACTTTGCTTTCTTCTAGTCTTACCTCTTACCTCTAAGCCACACGTGGCAACCTTAGAGACTACCCTCATGAAATGAAAGACAAGTAATGTCTCTGTTATGTATAAGATGTCACTGGTGTCCTATTTTACCCAGAGTAGAAGAAAATGTTTCTTTGGTTCTCCTTCTCTGCTACTACACCCTTGCTTATGCCAGTGTAACCTCACTTTGCATCATCTACCACATCAGCTCGTTCCTACCAGAGCCTCTGGATCTGCTGTTCCATTCCTCTAATGCTTTTTCTCAAACCGTCTGCATAGGTTACTCCCTCTATCATGTTGCATGCCTCATTGTCATCTTCACAGTGAGGACAGCAAATAATAGCAAGCAATCCTCTACATCCCATCAGCCTACAGACACACAAAGGCACTCATGTGCCAATCTTCCTTAACCTATTTTATTTCTCTTCCTAACACTTATCAGTAACCTTTAATCATAAACTAGTATCTTAATAAATGCCAGCTGAGTATTGACAAGTCTCAGATTTCTTTCTTTGCAAATAGAATATAAAATATTCTTGCAATGTATGCAACATGCATTTTATATACTTATTCATTTACTATGCAAATTAGTTTCTGTATGCCTCAGTTTATTCAACTATAAAATTGAAAAAAAAAATTTAGCAACTGTTATTTACAGTGTGTTAGGCAATACAAATTAGAAGATAAATTTAACTAATTGGCTTAGTGCCTTAGATTAAATTACCAATCAATATTAACTATCAATATTGTAATTTTACTAATGACAAATAATTACATTAATAGCAAATAAATGATAATATCTATTTCTATTAGTAGGTGCTTTAAGGTCTTAAGAAGCAGTCCCTGAGGTGGGGATTCTTGTTAGGAAGAAGAATTGGAGGGACATGCTCAGAAGAGAAAGTGAGGAAAGTAGGATGAAGTGGCAGTGTTGGGGGAGCTAAGTTATGTGGTGTCTGTGAGAATAACTCAGGCTTGATCCCACAGGGAACACTGATGCACAAGTTACACCACAGAATCCCACCTAGAGGCAAAGGGGTCAAACCTTTGTACATCTATGACAGTCAATTATGGTCATAGGGGACATGGGGCCCTCAGAATAGAGGCTCCCTGGAAAGGTAGCCCACCTCTGCCCGAAAATGAGAAGAGAGTGTCTGTGAATTGCTAGTGGCCAACATTCACAACTATCAAAGGATAGGTGCATGCCCGCTAACGAGATCTGGGTAGGTGTGGAGTGAAGTGTGGTGGTGGTGATGCTGGTTTAGTGGCTAGGTCGTGTCCACCTCTTGTGACCCCCTGGACTGTAGCCTGCCAGGCTCCTCTGTCCATGGGATTCTCCAGGCTAGAATATTGGAGTGGGTTGCCATTTCCTTCTCTGGGAGGGAAGGATAAATTATAATTTAGTTTTATTGGAAAACAAATATGCAGTTTTGAATGGGTTTGAGGCAAATTGTTCCCTAAGCAGATTTTCAGTAAATGGTCAAACCAATGTTTAAAAAGCAAGTAACAATAAAATATATGTTTCTAGTAAAGGACCAGAAGTACAAAAAAATAGTGTACAAGTACCTGGATAATGCACCTGTTTTGCAATAGTGCATCACACAGTCCACAACTCTACACTTCCACAAGGACAGGCTGATAGTTCCCAAAGAAAACTACTTAAAGCCCAGATGTTCCCTTATTTGACCAATTCTAACTTTGTGCAAAAACATTTGGCAGTATACAGAGTAAGACACACGCAACATATTACTTGATTATAAAACATATTGCTTTTCTAAAACAAGGTTTCAGGACAATGATAGTAAGATAAGGGAAGAAACACTGCCCACAACTTCCAAAATTTTATCATAATTTCAGAAATGAAAGATACTGTACTCAGAGTTTGAAATACATTATGAATGTCTCCATATACATTTCAGTAGCCCTTTCTATTCTCTTCCTGCCTTGTAATTGAACTCCAGTTTTAGATTGGTGATCACACTCAATTTTCTAGCCTCCCAGGAATCCCTGAAACTAGTGGAGCATGCTGTGGGATGGTGATTGATTTCTTTGGGTTTGTTTATCTGAAATTTCAAGGAGATTAACAGATGGAATGTCAGATTCAAATGAAGTTTTATTGCTTCAAGTGAAGGAGCAGCAATTAGATTGTTGTCTAAGTAGATTAACACTCTGAACCCCTCCCTACCTGTTCCAAATACTTAGCATTAGGACATGCAACTATAGATTCTAGGCAGCTGAAACAGCAGCGAAAAAAACATCCTCAGCCATTGATAAAATTTTTCTCCTTGAATTATACTTTCTGTTGAATCCCTCTGCCAATAATAATAGCTCTTCTGTTATTTATTGCCCAAATATATGCTGAATAGAATACATTTTAAAGATTTTTATGTTCTGTGTTAAAATATGATAAACTGAGAAATGTTTAATGATTAAAGTGTTAACAATTGCAATGCAGACCATAAAGCACTTGTTGTAGCAAATAAATAATAGAAATAGCCCCTGGATTATTGAGAAGTCAGGAGTATTTTAAAAGGAAGGTCCATTTTAAAATAATTAACAATCCACTAAGATTTAGCACCTCATGAACCTCTTCTTGTATCAAGCTTAGCTCTTTGGTTTTATAGAAGCAGATGTAGTGAAAAGGGTTTACAATAGTTCGTACTATTGTGTATTTTACATCACTTCCAGATAGATGGCCATTCTTTATCTGATTTACTGGTCAACAATTCTTGCTAAAGAAATCTATGATATGCTTCTTTCAAAAGACACATACAATCAATAGTGCAAAGAGTGACAAAATGAAATTCATGAGCATAATTATATACATACCCTTGATAGAATTATTATAACTATTTGCCAAGTATTGAATTAAACGTGGCTAAATACATGCAGTATCTTAAAGCAAGGTTTCTCAAACTTGGCACATCTGAAATCTGGGAAGGATAATTCTTTACTGTAGGAAGCTAGTCTGCACACTGTAAGTTTGTGGGTATATATATATATTTTTATCCCTACTCACTTGATACTATTAGCAGTCTTCTCCCCAGGTTGTGACAATCAAAAATGTCTCCAGATATTACCAAATGTCGTAGGGGGGAAACCCCCACATGAGGACTGCTGCCTATTAATATTCTGTGTCTGATGATATATATAACATTATATTAATTATTGAGAATACAAAAGAGGCTTGTGGGTATAGGGCTCAGCACTATCACTACTTATTCCAAGGCTTGTTTATTTCAAGGCTATGAGAGACTCTTTGGACTGCTAAAGATTTAATCTTAGGTAAATTGAACAGTCAAGGAAGGCTGGCTGGTAGAGATGGCTTAGGAGAGGATACTTAGTCTACTTTCTTATGAGCCAAACAATGTGCAGCCCAACTCCCCAGAAGCACCTCTCAGGCAAAGAAAATAAGCAACCTTACTACATTCACAGGATTCACTACCATGTTATGAACAACATGTAGACAACTTAGGAAGCTGTCTATTATTTATATATATGTGTGTGTGTGTGTGTGTGTGTGTGTGTGTATTTAACTATAACATCTCTGACCTCCAACCACTCCTAACTGTATGGACAAGTCCATATGGATCATGTTCTGTGAACTCATGGTTGTAATGTATGCTTGTGTATGTTTGTGTATAACTAAAGGCAATTTTAATTTCCTAGACTCCTGTCTTAACTCTCAGCACAAAAGTTCTTTATGCAAAAGTTTTGTAGTATCTATATATTAGGTAATTAAAATATATGAGAGAATATTAAATTTTCTTTCCCAATATTTCATTAGAATGCTAAAGGGCATCCCATAACAGTTTTAGAAATCTAGGAAAAATTGTTACGAGTCACGTTTTCAAGAGTCGGTCACATTTTCACATGTCTTGCCTCCAGAGACATTGACTGCACTTATTCCAAATTATCTCTCCACTGATATTTGGATAGTGAAATCCCTTAGAAGGTATAGCTAATGTCTTCATCCAGGGACAAGAAGAGGCCATCTATCCTGATCTTCCTAGACTTTTCCAAGTTTAGCACTGAAGATTTCACATCCAAAGAAATACTCAGGTCTTGGAGAAACGAGGACATATGATAACCCTACAATGCATAAGAAAATTTGCTCTTTCTTCTCTTTTCTTTTTCTTTTCTTATCTATTTTCTTTCTTTCTTCTCCTCCACTTCCTTCTCTTCCCTCTTTCCTCTTTCTCCTTATTTCTTTCCTTTCTTCATCCTATTTAATTATTCAATCAGAGTTTTAAAAAGAAGACAAAGAACTAGCTTCACATGTTGGTCATCAATAAGATATACCTTTAGAATAGGAACAGTGGGTTTCATAATTAATTGAGTAACTGCTGGGAACAAATTCTTGATTTAATAATTTTTATCTTTACTACCAAATATTTGCTGACCATATTTGTGGGAGAGTTTGATCCTCATCTCATTCACTGGATCTGAATATGTGATTTGAATGCTTCTTTCGGGGTGGGGGGGTGCGGTTTAGCTTCTCATTTCATTGAAATTAGAATTGCCTCTGTGATTTATTTTTCTTTTTTTTAATTTTTATTTTTATTAGTTGGATGATCTGAGAGAATAGCATTGAAACATGTATATTAACAAGTGTGAAACAGATCACCAGCCCAGGTTGGATGCATGAGACAAGTGCTCAGGACTGGTGCACTGGGAAGACCCAGAGGGATGGGACAGGGAGGGAGGTGGGAGGGGGGATCAGGATGGAACACATGTAAATCCATGGCTGATTCATGTCAATGTATGCTTTATTTTTCTTTAGCTAAGAAAATGTGGGTAAAATGACACATAGCCCTTTCCAAAGAAAACTTTCAACAGCTGGAAAATTATTTCACCATTGCCCTTTGTCATTTGCTTTCAGATTGGCAATGTCTCATATAGGGCCAATGTCAAAATCAGAACCAGTTATCTGTCTTCTGTACATTGATATAAATACACAAAATGACAAAGATACCAGCTTCACTCTTTGTTAATATCTTTCTCATTCTCTATCCATTTTAGCTTGGGCAAGGAAAGTTATTTACCACATGTAACAGTTAGTATTGCTGATAAATTAGTTACCAAAGATTAGTAACATAAATCCAGGAAAGATTCTGTACCTAATTTTTTTTAAATTGATTTTTTTATCATAAGTCATATTTTTGTAATGCAATTTATTTTGTAAGATATATTTTTCCAGGACTACTCTATGTATTTGAGGAAATCCAGTCTCTGAGCCATACAAAAATTAAGAAAACAGAGATAATCAATGCTGTGTTGTCAAATTTTAGTTGAAACTAATTTAAGAAAATCATTACAGTACTGATATCTATGATAAATTATGACAATAAATTTATGATGAAAATAATATAATAACTGGAGGAAACAAATACACAGAAAGAGTATGTTCATGTATGTGCAATCATGTCTGAATCTTTGTGACCTATAGACTATAGCTGCCAGACTCCTGTGTCCATGGGATTCTCCAGCAAGAATACTTGAGTGGGTTGCCATTTCCTTCTCTAGGAAGAGAGAGTATGCAAATTACTAATATCAGAAATGAAATAAGCAACATCATGATAGCTCCCATGGACATTAAAAGAATAACCAAGGAATACTGTGAATGACTTCATGCACACAAACTTGATAACCTAGGTGAAATGGACCAACTTTTGGAAAGAGGCAGTCTTCCAAAATGCACAAAAAACTAATATGCAATATGAAGAGAAAGTTTCAGGAATAGATAAGTTCACTGGTGAATTGTACCAAATGTTTAAGGAAAAAGTTGCACCTATTCTCTACAATCTGTTTTAGAGAGAAGCAGAGGGACTACTTCTCTCATGCTTTGAGTCCAGATTTATCCTAACATGAAAACCAGACAAGACATGTCTTAAAACATTGTAAGAAAACTTATTGGAAAAGACCCTGATGCTGGGAAAGATTGGAGGCAAAAGGCAAAGAGGGCAGCAGAGGATGAGATGGTCGGAATAGCATCACTGACTCGAAGAACATGAACTTGAGAAACTCCAGGAGATAGTGGAGGACAGGGAAGCCTGGCAAGCTGCAGTCCATGGGGCTGCAGACAGTCAAAACAACAGCTAAACAACAGCAACTGAAAACAAGAGACCAATGTCTCACATGAACATAGATGTAGAAGTCCTTAACAAAATCTTAGCAAATTAAATCCAAGGGGCTTCCAGATGGTGTCTGTGGTAAAGAACCTGCCTGTCAGAGCAGGAGACATAAGAGACACGGGTTCGATCCCTGGGTTGGGATGATCCCTTGAAAGAGGAAATGGCAACCCTTTCCAGTATTCTTGCCTGCAGAACCCCAAGGACAGAGGAGCCTGGCAGGCTATGGTCCATGGGGTCACAAAGAGTTGGACATGGCTGAAATAACTTAGCACACACACAGGATTTATCCCAGGTATACAACTCTGATTTAACATTTGAAAGTCAACTAATGTAACTCCACACATCAACATGCTAAAAAAGAAGAGTCACATAATCATATAAATTGATATCAAAAAAATTATTTGGCAAGATCCAACATCCATCCATGATAAAAGCTCTCAGTAAAGTAGAAGTAAAATGCAATTTTCTCAACTTGATAAAGAATATGAGTGCAACAACATCTACAGCTAACACATATATAATAGTGAGAAACTTAGAATTTTCCACTAAGATCAGGATCTAGGCAAGGGTGTCCTCTCTCACCAATGTTTTTCAACTTTGTGCTGAAAGTCTCAGCCAATGAAATAAAATAAGAAAGGACTTACTAGAAATATATATTGAGAAGAAATGATTAAAACTATTTTTTTCCATGGATGACATATCATTTGATTCAGAAAATGCCAAAGTCTTGACAAAAACAAAAACTCCTGGAACTAAAGCAATTATAGCAAGGTTACAGGATACAAGGTTAGCATACAAAAGTCAGTCTCTTTCCTGTATTTCAGCAATGAGCAAGTAGAATTTGGAATTAAAAACAAAATCCCACTGTGTGTATGTACCATATCTTCTTTATCCATTCCTCTGTTGGTGGACATTTAGTTTGCCTTCTTGTCCTGACTATTGTAAATAGTGCTGCTATAAACATGGAGGTATATGTATCTTTTCAAATTATGATTTCTGCCTGGATATATGCAATGGGATATTACTCAGACATAAAAAAGAATGAAATAATGCCATTAGCAGCAATATAGATAGACCTAGAACTTATCATACTGAGTGAAGTTTATCAGGCAGAGAAATATAAATAACATATGATATAGCTTATAGATAGAATCTTAAAAAAATGTACAAATGTAACTCATCTACAAAGAAGAAATAAAGTTATAGATGTAGTACACAAACTTATGGCTAACAGGATGAGTGGAGGAGGGGTAAATTGGAAGATTGGGGCTGACATATACATACTCCTCTACATAAAATAGATAACCAATAAGGACTTATGGTGTAGCACAGGGAACTCTACTCAATACTCTAAAATAGCCTATATGGGGAAAGAATGCAAAAATGAGTGATATATGTATGTATAAAACTGATTCACTTTGCTATACACCTGAAATTAACACAACATTGTAAATCAACTATATTCTGATAATTTTTTAAATAATATCACCTACATTCTCAACCCTCCAAATGAAATATCTAGGTACATAATTATTTATTAACAAAATATATATAAAATCTATATGAGGAAATTTATAGGACTTTGATGAAAGAAAGCAAAGAATAGCTAAATCATTTGAGAGATATACTAATGGTCTTGAAAGGAAAGACTCAATATTGTCAAGATGTCAGTTCTTCCCAACTTAATCTAGACTCAGTGCAATTGCAATCAATCGAAATCTCAGAAGTTATCTGTTGATAACATTGAGTTGATTCTAAAGATTACATGGAAAGGCAGAAGACCCAGAATGATCGACATAATATTAAAAGAGAACAAAGTTGGATACACACACACACACACACACACAGTGGTTTCCAGGGGTTAGAGAAGAGGGACGGATGATTAGATGGACTATAGAGGATTTTAGAGCAGTGTAACTACTCAGTGTAGTGAAGTGGACCCATTCAGTAACCTGGAGCCTTCCCTGGTGGCTCAGAGGGTAAAGCATCTGCCTGCAATGTGGGAGACCCAGGTTCGATCCCTGTGTTGGGACGATCCCCTGGAGAAGGAAATGGCAACCCACTCCAGTATTCTTGCCTGGAGAATCCCATGGGCAGAGGAGCCTGGCAGGCTACAGTCCATGGAGTTGCAAAGAGTCGGATACGACTGAGCGACTTCACTCACTCACTCATAATCTATAATGGTAGATACATGTCCCTATATATCTGCTCCACCTCACACAGAATGTATGACACTAGGAGTGAACCCATTGTGAACTATGGACTTTAGGTGACTATGATTTGTCAGTGTAGGTTCATTGATTGTAAGGAATGTACCACGCTGGTGGGAGATATTGATAAGGGAGACTATACATAGATGGGGGTAGGAGGCATATGGGTAACCCTGTACCTTCCACTCAAATTTGCTGTGAACTTTAACCTGCTCAAAAGAAAAAAAAAATACATAGTCTAAACACACAGTGCTGACAGCCTGGATACCTGATTCTGTCCTTGTTTGCCATAGTTAGCTGTTTGATTATATGTAAATCACAACAGATTTCTGTATTTATTTCCTTATTGAAAGGTGAAACGATTAAGAAGGTCACTAAAGTTCCTTTAGAGTCGGACTTGAGTTAGCAACTGAGCAACAAAGTTTCCTTCAATTGTAATACTCAGTAATCTCCACTTCAATAAAAGTATTAACTTTTATGACAGTAATTTTTTGCTTTTATGATCAGAATATATATTTTTAAATGCCATGTTCTGATATTGGAGTTATTCTGCCTTTCTCTAAAACTCTTGAGTGTTCCAGTTTACTTTATCCATTGGTATAAGTAGTCAGTGCTATTAATGCAAAATATACAATTTAGGACTGTTTTCAATACCATTGTTGTTCAACTAGTGTAGATAGACAGAGTAGCTGAGAAGTTCAAGACCAAATATTGTTCTTTACAATTTGGACATATTTTTACACAGAGTTCAAACTCTGCTATCACCATTGTTAAGATTAAATGAAGATGTAAGAATTCAATAGGATTCATCATGTCATTCTGAAGAAACACAGTTGTCATGAGTCACCATTTGAGTCGAAACTAATTAAGGATCAAATTACTACCTTCCTAAATGGCATGCTGGCTCTCCATGGGGAGAAACAACAGGCTGTATAAATGAGGAGTCGATTTAACTCTCACTATGTGTGATACGAACCATTCTACTGTAAAAAAAATAAAAATTAAGGTACATTTAGTTCTTTCTCCAGATCATAGATGGCTAGAGACTCCAAATGAGGTGTTCTTCTAAAGATTGGAAACTAGTAGGAAATTTCACTCTGATATTGAAGCTGGAAAGATTCAACATAAATTAATGAGATTAGCCATCTGCAGAAGTGACCTATTCTAACAGATGGTTCCTAAATGTGAGAATGATTACACAAGGGGGCTTCTCAAATCTCATTAAAGAGACTCAAATAAAGCCAATATAAGATAAACTGTGACCTAATTAATTGTAACTTCTTCTATGTAATGTCAGAAGAAGGCTAAAGCAGGACTGAAGTCTTTGGGAAAGAAATGGAGAGCCAAGAGGCCAGAATTTGACACTGGCATCCATTCAGGCAGCATTTCTTGAGAGTCTACTTTTGGGCCAAGCATTTAGCAATATGTTGGCTCTTAGCTAGAGAATAGGAACCACAACACTGAAGATAAATGTTTGTATTTGCTTGGCAAATATGTTTTATTTTTGTTTGTAAAGTGTTGAATTAAACTACCAGATTTTATTAATGCTACTAATTAAAAATCTCAAATTTCCTCCAGTCAGATCTTTTAATAAGATAAATAAACTATCAACCACTATAAATATTTTGTTCACTTATTTTTTAAAGTTTCATCATATTGAATTAAATTATTATTTTATTGAAAAAAATACTAAGTAGAAGACACCTTGGATAAATCTATGGAGAATGCAAGAATTGATCTGTCAATGTCTTATTTACTATCTTCAGAGTGTATAATCATAGGGGAAATAAATCCATGAAAACATAGCTATAATATTAAATGAAAGGATAAAGGAAAGAAATAATAATTCTTCATTTGTTATTTGGAAACTGGGGGTAGAATAGGGGAAACTTTCATGAAAGGAATAATATTAGCCGAATCTGAAAAGACTCAAATAGCTCTTGCAAAGAGAAATGGCTTGCCAAGTGGAGGGTATAATGTAGTTAATTCATAAAAGGAAAAGGAAAAACTGGAAAAAGTTCTGGAATATAGCAGGCATGGAGAGAAGTAATTACAAATAAGTGGACAAATACGTTCAAAATAAGGTCACTGAGTGTTACATGCCAAGATAAATATATTAAACTTAACTCTTTAGCATGCAGGAAGCTATTAAAATATTGAGTTAGCACGTAAACGGAGATCATGATTAAACATTTGAAGGTCTCCATGCACAGTTGTAAAATTGCTTTCTGACTTTCAAATTAGTCTACTGTTATTTGGATGAATATACTAGCACACGAACATCCCTAGATAGACTGATAAAAATCAATATCCAGATTATAAAATACTGAGAAACAGACTCTGGTCCCATGATATAAATGTCTCATGAAGTCATAAGATAACAAAAAAATTGTTGTAATGTTTTTACTCAATCATTTTCCTTTAGACTAGGGTAAAGCCCATATTTTATATGCTGAATTATCACTAGAATTAAAATGAATTTAGTCAAACTAACATTAATTTACTGAAATAATAAGTCTTCATTAAAATAAAACTTTTTTCTCCCTCAAAACTACTTAGATAATTACATTGCTATACATGTATTCTCCTTAGAACCTGAAATTTCACATACTTTGAGATTAGAATGTTATTTCAGCTATCTCCTTTTTAATGGGAAAAAAAATCTTTTGAGAGTAACTTTTAAATATATATTTTAATTTGTACTTCAAGTCAGAGATTATAAAGTACTTCTCCATTTGTTTTATTCAATAAAAATTTTTAATATTGACATTAATAATTTTTACCTAGCTACTTTTCTTCCTCAATATATTCCTGAATGAGAGACTAAAGTGTCAAGTTATGTGCTTCTAGAGTTCTTTTTTCAAGTGATCATCATGAACCCTAAAAAAAGAAAAATAACAAATGTATTAACTTCAATGTAAATAGAATACTTTTCTATTCTTTTAATTATTTGATTCAATATCTAAATGAAAATTCTGCTTGATATCATCGATTTTAATACAAAGTTAAACTGAGAATCATTTCATACTTATGTATCACTTAGCTATGTGTGTGCTAAGTCACTTCAGTTGTGTCCAACTCTTTGCGACCCTATGGACCATAGCCCGCCAGGCTCCTCTGTCCATGGGACTCTCCAGGCAAGATTACCGGAGTGTGTTGCCTTGCCCTTCTCCAGAGGATCTTCCCAACCCAGGGATTGAACCCACTTCTCTTACATCTCCTGAATTGGCAGATGGGTTCTTTACCACTAACGCCACCTGGGAAGCCCTTCACTTGTTTATACATTATAGCATAAACAGTATGTTTGTCTGGAAGCACTTTTTAGCTACCTAATGAAAGGATACTGATATATTGTTCTTTTCTTCTGTATAAGCTAGTATCTATCACTATAGTGATTTTTACGGAAATAAGAAACAAAAACAGAAAATTAAAAATCTAAAAGTACTTCCATACCACCAAAACAAAGGGAGAAATAGGAGTCTCTCATAAGATCATGTAATACTAAGCTGCCAGAATAGTGCTAAAGTTATGATTTTGGTGAACTGTCACTCATGTCAGAAGTAGGATTACTTTAGAGCTCACGTTCTCCAACAGCTCATTACTAACCCTTGGGCTTGAGCCACACATGTAGGCTAAAAGAGCTCCCCCCCATTTGATTTCAACCAGGTGACCTATCTAACTTCCACAACATTCAGGAGCCTACCTTTGCTGCTTCTACAAGTTCCATGTCGAACATCAGGCAGTCATCCAAGAATAGTATTCTAGGCTGAACTATGACTCTCTAAAATATCTTGGAGTCCTAATGCCCAGTACCTGTGACTGTGACCTTACTTTGAAATAAAAGCTTTGCAGGAGATCAAGTTAAGATGAATTCATTAGGATGGACACTAATCCAATATGTCTGTGTCCATTCACAAAGGGTAAATTTGGACACAGATACTGAGAGACAGAGAAAATGTCATGGGGAGACTGGAATTATGCTGCCATAAGCCAAATAAGACCAAAGATTGCCAGCAAACCACCAGAAACTAGGAGACAGGCAAGGTATAGTTTCTCCCTCATAGTCTTTGGAAGAAAAACATCCTAGTCTCTAAAGGAGTGAGATAATAAATTTCTGTTGATTAATCCATATAGTTTGTAGTCCTTTGTTATGGCAGGCCTGTGAAACTAATACAAGTGACCACAACTGTCTCCTCTGAGAGAATAAGACAGTTGCTTCACAATACTAACCAGTCTTTTAATCAGTGTGGTCATTTCCAGCATTTCCTAGAGTGGTCTTAAACTCTTCTGGATAAAGGACAAACACTCTTATTTATTATCTCTTCTGATGGTGGGTGCAAAAGACACAGGTGCAGTTAAAATTGGAAAGGATTCCAACCTAGAAACGCAATGGTTATGGTCTAAAGACCTTCAGAGTGATATTTTTGGAAGATGTGTTGTTCTATACTAATTTTATAAAATTCTAAGTAGTTAACTTATCATGACCAAAAGCTGAATTATTGTTCACAATTTTCTATAATTTAGGGTAAGACTAGATTTGTGGGTACCATCAACAAACACAGCAACAATTTTTAAGAGTCATCAGGAGTCAGCTTCTATGGGCAGTGCTGTAGACAACCAACATAATGAGTAAAGATGAAACCCTAGAAATACATAAATATTAAAAAAAAATGTAAAGGTAAAAAGATTCATATGGCTTCAACAGACAAATTTTGTATTGAATATAGAGGCATGGAAAAATTGGTATCAGCCAAGTATCTATCTTTTTCTTGTGATGAGATATATCAGATAAGCCAGTTGCTGTAGAATCTCTGTGTTTCCCCCTAATTCATATGTTGAAATCTAATCCCCAATATGATGATGTTTGGTAGTAGGCTTTGGAGATGTGATTATGTCATGAGGGCGGAGTCCTTATGAGCGGAGTTAGTGCCCTTATTACTGATCTCAGAGTGCTCCTTCAGCCCTTTATTCATATGAGGACCCAGGGAGAATACTGCCATCTGTAAGATAGGAAGTGGGCCCTTACCAGGTGTTGCACCTACTGGTACATTGATCTTGGATTTTCTAGCCTCTAGAACTATAAAAAATAAATATTCATTGTTTAAGCTACCTAGTCTATGCTTTATTTGTCACAGCAGCCAAAATGGACTAAAACAACCAGACATGATGCATTTACAAATAAAGAATGCAGAGAGATGATTCTTGGACCTGAATAAGAAGAGATGGTACTTGAATATTCACGTACACTGGAGAATAAAGAATAAATGTTTAAGTACCTCTTTTACAACTATTATTCTAAATCTTCACTGATAAATCGCTACTTCTCACAAGAGCTCATAGACTGTAGGCATCCCAGGGGGCTCTGTGGCAGAGAGTCTCCCTGCCATTTCAGGAGCTACAGGGGACATGGGTTCAATCCCTGAGTCAGGAAGATCCTGTGGAGAAGGAATTGGCAACCCACTCAGCATTCTTGCCTGGAAAATTCCATGGGCAGAGGAACCTGGCAGTCTACAGTACATGTGGTCACAAAGATTCAGACATAACTGAGCAACTGAGCACATAGATCTTATACCACATTTTTTTAACCAGGCAGTCTGTACAACAAAATGTGTTAGAAGTGATGGTTGGTAGTAGACAGTGGGTGGGGAGAGTGTTCCTCCAGAAAGAGGGCTAGTATTTTATGTTACACGATCAAGATAGATCACCAGAATTAGTGATCCTTTGAAAATTATTCCCACATCTCCTTGGCTGCCCTCATAAGCATTCATTCCCCTAATCTTCTCTGCACTGCAAGGCACCTGACATGTGCCACTTTAAAATTTCTAAGTGTCAGTTTGTTGGTTGCAAACTAGGATTTATCTTTGGGAGATACTGGTGGAAAACTGGAGGGTTGAGGACAAACTTCAGGCTACTCCCATCACAGTTTCAGCCTTTGATGACTTTCTGGGCAAGGCTGGTTCCTCTCTGTGGTTTCAGCTCCCACTAGGTAAGTCCACTGTGTGCATGTTTCACTATCCCCAGGGCTTTAGAGATGCTTCCTCCCTTCAGTTTCTCTCTAGCTTAAGGGTATCAAGTGAAAAGTGAAAATGATAATCACTCAGTCATGTCCAACTCTTTGCCATCCATGGACTGTAGCCCTCCAGGCTCCTCTATCCGTGGGATCTCCCAGGCAAGAGTACTGGAGTTCATTGCCATTTGATCACCTGAGATACAAATATCTGGAGGACCTCAAAGTGTTTCAGACATCAGCTATTGATTATGCAAATAACCAATTCCCTGAATAAATTCCATTATAAATATTTGTGGCAATCCCCTTATTTACCCACACCAGTAGTACTTATTTACTCCTACTCTGAAGCTGAAACTCCAATACTTTGTCCACCTCATGTGAAGAGTTGACTCATTGGAAAAGACCCTGATGCTGGGAGGGATTGGA
This sequence comes from Odocoileus virginianus, assembly GCF_023699985.2. Taxonomy (NCBI): domain Eukaryota; kingdom Metazoa; phylum Chordata; class Mammalia; order Artiodactyla; family Cervidae; genus Odocoileus; species Odocoileus virginianus. The sequence continues at coordinate 24,496,006 of NC_069698.1, forward strand.
GGCAGGAGGAGAAGGGATGAAATGGCTGGATGGCATCACAGACTCGATGGGCATGAGTTTGAGTAAACTCCAGGAGTTGGTGATGGACAGGGAGGCCTGGTGTGCTGCGATTCATGGGGTTGCAAAGAGTTGGACACGACTGAGTGACTGAACTGAACTGAACTGTCTTATGGTGTCTTCATTTTCCATGTGGTACACCAATTGTGGCAAATCAAGTCCTGTTTCTGGATTTCTTTGCATGCATTCTTTTAAGTCTACCAATTCTGCACCCATGGCCCTGAGTATGGCATGGACAGGACAGAAGCCTCACCTGAAGGTGGTATTGTCTGAAAGGATATAAATGTCAATAAGGCCCAGGACAATATAAGGGCTCTTGTAATTAACTAGTCCCAGCTACCCAGGAGATGCAGACTCCATGTACACATGACAATGTAGCACTGACAGTTTCCTTTTCACCTGTAATAATGACAGCTGAAAGCGGGTGAGAGAATTCCATCTTAGAACATTTTCCTGTTAGTTGATGCTGTTTTTCACTGCCATTTCTTTTAGAGATTGGGGGGGGGGGGGGTGGGTGTAGCTGAAGTGAATGGATATCAGTCCCCTTTTAAGAAAGACCAGAGCAGCACTATCCTTTTTCCCTAAATGTTTTTGGGTCTTGGGATATGAAAGGCTGATGGTGACATAGCAAAATCACTCCTTGACTTGACAACTGCAATGATGATGCAGTAAAGTTCATAGGAGAAGTCTGCTTGGCTGGATTGAATAGGTTAAACCATTACTGATTCGCCTGCTTTAGTGTAGATGGCTATCCTACACTTAGGGTGGTTCACTGCCAAGGTTGATCCGAAACAAAATGGTAGGCTAGTCAGAGAAAAATGGTAATACACTGGCTAGTGTGAGGATGCTGTATAAGTTAAAAAGAAAGTGTTTGTTGCAGGGATAAATCTGTATGCCATGTTTGGTTCTGGAAGGAATTCTCCTCTGGCTACTAGAACTCTTATTATGCCAAAATAAAACAACAGGATATTTGCTTTTCTTCATTCCTGTCTTGAGACAGAAGTATGTGCAAAACTAAACACAAATTATAGGTGTGTCTTACAATTTTATTTCTAATACTAGAAAACTACAGTTTTCTCTGTAAAAATAAGAAAAAAATCAAGGAGACATAAGACAAAATTCAGTAATTAAAATTTTCACAAAGGAATTAAATAGGAACAAATAACTCTTACACTATCAGGAAAATATGAAATTTTCTCATTCATATTCCAAATAATATTACTATTTCCTCTTTGAAATAAGAAAAGCCAGCCATAAAGAATGACAGAATAACTACTGTGGTGAGCAATGACTTTTCACTCTCACTTTCCTGTCTTTTATTTTAGGGCTAGTGGCTATGGATGGTCAATTACTCCAGCTTTGAAGAAATTTTGTACTTTTCGGTGCCTAACAGTGTTAGATATTTTCTGTTGTGCTGCTCAAAGATGAAGCATTCTGTACCTCTTCAGGGCTTTGTTTGTTTTCTTGGTTTGTGTTGTTTTGTTCAGGATTTGTTCCAGGGTCAGATGGTGGTGGTAGAACAGATCTTCCAAAGTTAATGTGTTTTCACAGCACACTGGATTGCTGCTTGTAGCACCGCAGGGTCTCCCAGCCTTCTTCTTTAAAATCCAGTAATTTAATGATACATTTCTGCAGTTCCATATCACAGTTCTTTAATTTGGCAATTGAAGTCATTCATAAATAATGATCAGCATAGGATGGAAAATGTCTGTTCAACATTAAAATGATCTCAACTTCAGGTCTCTGAAAATTGCTAATGATATAGCTGTCTTGACTAACCTCTGAAGTTTAATTTATCAAACACAGTTTCTATAGACAATCTGGTTGTGAAAACAATATTTTTCTCTTTATAAATCAATACATACATGATATTTTTTCTGTGTTAACAGTCAGAGGTTATAAGGTGTATTTTCCCTGTAAGAACTTCAAAGAATAGTCATTCTGTCTTGTCTATATTCTCTAGAAGAAAACTGTTTTCAAACTGAAGCCCCAGTAATGAAAGTTTTTATTTTATTATTATTATTTTTTAATGTTAGAGAGAGGTCATTTTTAAGGAGGTATCACAGATGGAAACTAGTCTATGGCACTGAATCCTTTAAAAAACTAGCCCTGGGGCCTGAGATAGACATTTCCATCCTGAACTTCTCAATGATTTTGGGCGAACTATTTCTCAAAATTCAACCTATCTATCAGCAAGTACCAGTTGAGCTCCAAAAAACATAAAACTAGGCTCAGTAATGTAGAGAATATAAAGAAAGTGTCAGTTTCAAATCTTATTCTTAAGTAGCCTTTGAGAGTTCTCTTAGCTGACTCCCTTACTCTTTTATCGCTTCTTTAGACAAAATTGTATCAGAGATGATGAAGACTACAAGTTTGGAGGCATCAACATTTCTCTCCTAATTCTGGAAATTCTAAAGATTTGGTTTCAGGCAAGTACTGATAATTCACATGTGTTCCTAGTTTCTAGAGGTGATGAGTGATTTTCTGAATATGTCTAAACAATGTCAACTTCCTTGTCACAGATACTCACTTTTAACCACTTTGTTACCACTACATAATGTAAACTAACAATGTAAAGTAATGAGTCAGTTCCCAAATATTTGAAAATCAGGAGACTATGATTTCCAGTTACTTAAGGAGAATTTAGGTACATAATTTTGTGGAATCTTTATTATTCAAAGAACAAACATTAAATAAATTGACATATATATTATGATATATATGATATATAATTGACATATACTATACTACATTTATATATATTTATATATACTACATATATATATTACATTTATATATATATATATGTACACACACATTTTTGATATATAAATACATGCATGTGCTAAGTTACCTCAGCCATGTCTGACTCTTCGCAACCCTATGGACTGTAGCCCACCAGGCTCTTCTGTCCATGGGTTTCTCCAGGCAAGAACACTGGAGTGGGTTGTCATCTCCTCCTCCAGGGGATCTTCCCAAACCAGGGATTGTACTAGCACCTCTTAAATCTCCTGCCTTGGCAGGCAGGTTCTTAACCACTAGAGCCACCTGACATGTTATAAAATGTACATCAGTCAGAGAATTAGATTTTTAACTCTACCTTGATACAGATTGTAAATTCTCAAATACCTTGACACTCTTTTCTCTTCTCTAAAATAAAGAAATAAACTTGGCAAATTTTCATATTCTTTATTGATTTTATGTACAGAAAATCATTTGGGGATAGTAATTTATACCTAAAGTCCTGGAAGCTCAATTGGCCAAAAATATCTATAATAATCAGATACCACTGGAAATGGTCAAAACTAAGCAATATGGTTCAGTCTCAGCTACTTAAACCTTATCCCTAGCTTCAGCTCATATTTGAAATAAGTATTTATAATTTATATCCTCAATTAGATTGAAGACATGCCAGCAACAATACTTGTTAAATAAATTATGATATATAGCTGATGGAATATCTCTTTAGCAATTAGTAAGGATGTGCCAGGATGTGGGTTGATGATGTTATGTCATCACGTACATGTTTCTGGTGAGCAGAATATGGCTCCTCAAAGGTGTTCATGTCCTAATCCCAGGAATCTGTAAATATGTTACCTTTCCTGGATAAAGGAACTTTGCATATGTGATTAAAAGTTAAAGATTTGGGATAAGAAGATAATCCTGGATTATTCATGTGGGCCCAATGTAATCACAAGGGTCCTTATAAGAAAGAGGCAGGAGAATGAGAGGAGATGTGACAATTAAGCTGATATAGTGTGATTCAGCCATTAGCCAAGGAGTCCAAGCAGCCTCCATAAGCTGGAAAAGGTATGGAATAGATTCATCCCTAGAATCTCCAGAAGAAACTCAACAGTGCTAAGACTTTTAGTCCCATAAGACTCATTTTCAGACGTTTCTACTCAGTTATAATATCTGTATTGCTATAAGGCACTAAGTTTGTGGCAGTTAGTTACAGCAACAGGAAACTAATACATTCTTTGGTTTCAGAAAAATCATGCTAGAAAATTTTGAAGTTAGCAGAAAGAGCAACCTTATCGGCCCTCTAGTTCCCCCTAACTTGTTATGCCATGAATTACAAAGTATTAAAGTCTGTAACAGGGAAGAGTACAGTTTTCATAGCAAGAATGGGTCATTAACATGCAAGCAAAATTTAAAATATATCTGACAGGTTGAAAATTAAGGCATAAAAAATGAGAAATTAATCAGAAGAGAAGAAGCTGCAATTTTGCACAAAAAATACAAGATAGCAAGAGAAGAGGTGGGAGGTTATTATTTTTTTTCTTTTTTTTTAAAGCCCATAACTTTGGGACTGGTAAGATTTGACAGTGGGAATTAGTAGGACAGAAAATGGAATGCGGTGTTCTGTGGTAAAATTTGCTAAGTCACTTGGCCCAACTCATCCTCCGTCCACTAACTCAGCTTAAATAGAGCTTCAGCATCAGCTGCTTTTCTTAAGGAAAATACTGGAGTTGTGTTTATAGAATTTGAATGGCTAGGAGAAAAAAAAAAAAAAAACCTTTTCTAAGATCAAGTTAGGACTTCAGAGTTCTCATTTGAAGTTTGCAGGGGAAGGATATGAGAAATAGTGTTACTGCTTTTGGTTTCAACATACCATTACCAAAGCTTGCCTGAAAGTCCCACAGCTGTCCCCAATATCTTCAGCTGCCAGTCAGACTTACAACCAAGGAAGCAGGCCTTTGGAGAAACTAAACTTCAATACATAACAACAAAGGAAACCCAAGACACCTATTTATATTAATCAACACGCAAATACTGTTAAAGTATTTCTAGCAGATTGAATAACAAGGCACACATATTGAGAAACTTATTCAAATAGAGGAAGCTATGATCCAAAGTGAAAATTGTTCAGTCGTGTCTGACTCTTTGCGACCCTATCGACTGTAGCCTTCCAGGCTCCTCTGTCCATGGAATTCTCCAGGCCAGAATATGGAGTAGATAGCTGTTCCCTTTGCCAGGGGATCTTCATAACCCTGGGATCGAATCCAGGTCTCCCTCATTGCAGTAGGATTCTTACTGCCTGAGCCACCAGAGAAACCCAACAGATTGGATAACAATGAACACATACTGAGAAATTTATCCAAGTAGAAGAAGGCTCCAAACTAAGCCTTTATTCTTGGATATTAACAAAAAGCCAAAGTCACTGGGTCTTTGAGAAAATAGTACTTTGGATAACAAGGAAAAAAAATTGGGAAATTTTTACAATTTTAAGTTTGTATCCTCAAAGCTGTTTGATAAGTTATTGAGACCATAAAATATAAACAAGAAAAGTTTGTTGTAAAATTGTGGAAAGCAAAAGAAATTTGCAAATTTGGGAAATATAATAGTCCTGTTGGAGTAATGGCAAAGAGGAAAAGTGTGAAAAAAAGTTTAAAAAATAGATTGATCAGGGAAGATAACACTCACCTAACAAAATAAATAAAGAGAAAAAATTAAAAATAAGCAAATAATGCACCCAAATACTGAAAGGATTTTCCAAATTTAACAGGACCACCAAGTTCCTAGTAGAGTGGATAATCTTTTCTTTCTCACTACCCACTCCAGGATTCTGGCCTGGAGAATTCCATGGACTGTAAAGTCCATATGGGGTCACAAAGAGTTGGACACAACTGAGTGACATTCACTCACACCAAGTTCCTAGAGAGTGAAGTAGCAGAAAATCAAAAGAGAACCAAGTCCAACAGCAATAACTTAAAAAGAGAAGATTCCAACTGGTATCACATATTTTTGTAGTCCATGTGCAAGAAACTTTAAAATGATAAATGATAAACTTATTGTTGGAAATAGCTTTTAGTAACATCTAAACAAGTTCAATGGCTTTCTAAGCAATTGTTATTAACATACTGCAGCTAAATGCATCTCTCTAACACTTGGCCCTATCTCTCCTCACTTTCCCATAATCTGCCTCGCCTGTGTCTGGTTCCCAACCTGAATGTTGCCTCTTGTTTATCATCAAGCTTTGTCCCTCTCATCATCCACACATGTTTACTCAGCAGGTTCCAGGTTACTCTCAAGGACCCTGGATCAATTTCACACATGACCTTTCCCCACTGTGAATCACTTCTGAGGGCCCCAGCCTCTCATATCCTGCCAGCCCCATAAGCAACCAGTAAATCCCTTACTTTGGGGAGGATGGAAAAATCTTAGGATTTTTTTTTTAATAGCCAAATTCATTTTAATCCATCAGGTGCATGTGACAAATTTTTGATGAGGAGCAGGTTCTTATTCTTTTTGCTTTGATTTTAGTTTATCCCATCAGTTATTGAAATGATATATATTTTTTCTTGTAGTATTTCTGTCAATTTTCTTTCAGTCATCTAGAGTTTGCTCACTATACAGTATGTTTTTGAGCCATCTGCAGCTAAAATTCACAGCCCAGTTATGTCCAGATCAGCAAAATGTATTTCAGTAGACATAAGTTGAATGATGATAGATTCAGAAATGACACTAATGGAAAAGCTCCAAATACAAGATTCGTTGCCTGTCGCATGGCCAAAAATTACAGCCATATTGAAAATTAGGTATGTACGTGGCAGAAGTCCTCAAAGCCTGAAAAAGTTTCTCATCCTAAGATGGTTTCTAATAAAATGCTACATGATTTAAAAATGCAATCATTCATGAACCCAGGCAAGAAAGTGATGTGACAACTATTGTGTGCAATTTTATGTGTAACCATAGCAGTCACTTCTTACTGAAGGAATGAGGTGGTAGAGACCTTCCCAAGAAGAGATCCTGAGTGGCTCGGAAGTCTAAAATCAGTGTTTACCCATGTTTTTAATAGCACTTTGATTTCACTATTGATTGAGTTTATTGAAAGTTCCCACTGGCCACTTTTAAGTATCAAGTTAAATTGAAAGCTCCCAATGGTGTTACTGAAATCTACCATCAGCAGGCACCCGTGGTTTTTCAGAGAGCAAATGACCCTAACTATCACTGGCTGCTTAAAACCCTTGGCAAGCAGCCAGAGGATTTCTGAAATTAGCTGCTTTTCTGGCCTGTTTTCATTGAATTTAAAAAAAAAAAAAAAAGCTTTATAGAAAGTAATTACAAAGTCTTTACATTAATTCTAGTAATTAAATGTGACGACACCTATTATTATCAGCTTCTGTTCTTTGCTGCATCACTATAGGCAAAGGGAGTTCAACATAAGAGTTTACGCCTGGCTGGGCATGAATTATTTAAATCAAATAAATGGACATATTACAAATGTGTTCTATTCGAATAACTTGGAAAAGTGAGAAGTTGTATTTTGAGTGTAAAGAGTTATTAATATCATAATGAAAGTAAAGTGGTGTGACCAAGCCAAAGAACACTAAAATGACCAAATCCCATTTCCTGGTTCAAGTATTTTTTAAAGATAAAACTAGTATCAAGAATATCAGGAAATCAGAGACTGGCAGAACTGGATTCTCTTTCCTAAACTATCGATCTTAATTTGGAAAACAGCACTCTGGAGAAAAAAAGTATATGTCTTCCCTTTGCTCTCTTCATATGGTGTTTATGGCATTTCGACTAATGGTCATGTACTTAAGAACATCTTCCAGAACATTTTAGCATAAGATTAATGACCAAAAATAAGATTCAGAAGACCTTTTTATTTATTTTTTTTTTCATTTATTTATATTAGTTGGAGGCTAATTACTTTACAATATTGTAGTGGTTTTTGCCATACATTTGATATGAATCAGTCATGGATTTACATGTGTTCCCCATCCTGAACCCCTCTTCCACCTCCCTCCCCATTCCATCCCTCTAGGTCTTCCCAGGGCACCAGCCCTGAGCACTTGTCTCATGCATCCAATCTGGGCTGGCGATCTGTTTCACACTTGATAATATACATGTTTCAATACTATTCTCTCAGATCATCCCCACCTTGTCTTCTCCCACAGAGTCCAAAAGTCTGTCCTATACATCTGTGTCTCTTTTTCTATCTTGCATGTAAGGTTATTGTTACCATCTTTCTAAATTCCATATATATGCATTAGTATACTGTGTTGGTGCTTTTCTTTCTGGCTTATTTCACTCTCTATAATGGTCTCCAGTTTCATCCACCTCATTAGAATTGATTCAAATGAATTCTTTTTAATGGCTGAGTAATATTCTATAGTGTATATGTACCATAGCTTTCTTATCCATTCATCTGCTGATGGGCATCTAGGTTGCTTCCATGTCTTGGCTATTATAAACAGTGCTGCGATGAACATTGGGGTGCACGTATCTCTTTCAGTTCTGGTTTCCTTGGTGTGTATGCCCAGGAGTGGGATTGCTGGGTCATATGGCAGTTCTATTTCGTTTTTCAAGGAATCTCCACACTGTTCTCCATACTAGCCTCCATACTATACTAGTTTGCATTCCCACCAACAGCGTAAGAGGGTTCCCTTTTCTCCACACCCTCTCCAGAATTTTTGCTTATAGACTTTTGTATAGCAGCCATTCTGACTGGCATGAAATGGTACCTCATTGTGGTTTTGATTTGCATTTCTCTGATAATGAGTGATGTTGAGCATCTTTTCATGTGTTTGTTAGCCATCTGTATGTAGAAGGCCCCTTTATATGGTCATTTTATGATAGCTGAATTAATATCTAGAAAGTAGTTGTTTCTATGACATCCATAAGTCCAGTATGGAGAAGCAAAAGCAATTTATTTAATATTTTAATGATTATTTTTTATCTCATCTTGGCTTTAAACTATTTAAAATTAGAGCATTTGACATGATATTCTCAGAAGGAGACAGTAGGAGATTAATAATTGCAGTGGATACGTGTTTGTTTCCTTCCAAGCACACATTGTTACTGCTTACTCTTTACCATGGTCCCAGTTTTATTATCATCTCTAGTTTCTAAGTGCTATTCCAGGAAGGTTAACCAAACTCCCATCTAGGGAAATAAGCATGAATCCTTGACTGTAATAATCAACACAATCCCTTCTGTCATCACAAGTATTTACTTCAGTGATGAGAATGTGTTTTAAGATAAAAATGTGTGGTCCAATCAAAATGAAACATAAAATCTCTGCTCACAATTCTGATATATATATATACATATATATATATATATACTCTCCCCAATCAAGATAATGTACTGGAAAGATGAACTACAGCAATTTTGCTATAAGTTAAAGCCAATCTTCTGATGAATTTGATATATGGAGAAGGCAGAGCCTTAGAAAACAGTGAATGGTTGAGATGGAACCTAGACTAGGCCAATCTTGGATCCCACCTCTTTTATTTATTTATTTTGCAAACTCTTAAATCAGTTTGATTTGGATTATGTTCTTGTAATCAAGAGTCTTGACTGTTACAGTGACAGGAGGAGATAATAAGAAAATAAGTTCCCTGTGAAATTAACAAAACATTTTTAAACCAAAAGAAATGGAGTAGAACAAATATTCTTGACACAGTGCTGCTCAGAGTACCATAGCCCAGTAATGAATCCCAAGACCTCCACAGACCTATCAATAAATTTTAGTTAATACATAATATGTACTTTGGTAAAACCGAGTATATTCATTGTTTTGATGAAACATAAAACACTTTTTATGCTACACATAGGTTTTGTCAGTTGCCTTAATCAAGAATTTGAACTCCAAGTGTGTTCTGTTACAATTAAATGTAGAAAATCTAAATTTGGGAGTAGTGACTAAAAGCACTTCTACTATCCATATCTCAAACAATATTATGCTTTTTCCAAACAGAATAATAAATCTTAGAAATATGTCTCTATTGGTAAAATATAACTAATGGCTTGTTAATCACCATGATGTATAGTTATTAGCAATGGGTTCTCAGCTGAAGTAATAGTATTCAAGGTATGTAAACTGACTAAAATAACTAAGAACCACTCCTCATCTTTGCATTATTAAGGCATAAAATTCTCACAAAACTTGATCATCAAATGGTTGGTCTTATGTTCAACCACTGAGTTCAAAATTTCTAATTTTTGTTACCAACTAAAAGAAAATTTTCTCTCTCTAGAATAAAAGCATGTCTTCCTTCTATGATACTTCATGGTGTAGCTGAAGCATCAAAAGATCAGAGAGCTGGGGTTTCACTGAATTTACAAAATAAGTGGCATGAACTCTTTTATATCTACCTGTTCATGTTTGCGGAGAAGGAAATGGCAACCCACTCCAGTGTTCTTGCCTGGAGAATCCCAGAGCCTGGTGGACTGCTGCCTATGGGGTCACACAGAGTCGGACAGACTGAAGTGACTTAGCAGCAGCAGTAGCATTCATGTTTGCTTTGCTTAATTAATTTCTGTATATGTGGCTGAAATGGAAAGAGTTTCTTTCCATTTAACAATATAGCAAGATTCTAGGGGTAGAGCTAATCTTCACCTGGCTCAAAATTCTTCAGAGGTTATCATTATCCAGCAAAAAGAACCTAAGCTTTGTGAAGGGCCAAAATGACGTAGAGCATTTTATAACACCTATTGTTAAAGCAGAGTCTCTTAGATAACACTGTGATGCATGCCTTTGCTGATACAGTTTAGAGTGAGACACCACCTCTTCCAAGACATAGATGAGTTATAATCTGGTCAAAATTATGTAGAACTGCAAATAATTATATTCTAATGCTGACATAAAGCTAAATGGTAACTAAATGAACATTAGGCCTGGGGTTATCTTTTTTTTTTTTAATCAAAGCTATATTGTATTATCTTAAGCTAATTTGTAAACAAAAATTCTAGTAATATAAATAACATAATTTTCATAGAAAAAAATATTAAACTATTGTACCTAAGAATAAAGTCACAAATATTGCTTTTAATACCACCAGTCTTGGTCTCATTATTGATTACTAATGGCTGTGCATCTCTCATAATTATTTCTATGTATTTACAAATACACAAACACACACACAAGCAGTCATAGGAAATAGACACATTATTTAGGAGGAAAGAAGAAAAGTTAAGAAAATAGTATATTCTTTTTCAATATTTTCAGTTAATAAATAAGGTTTCAAAAATCATGTAAGAGTGAATTTAAACTTGCTGAATGTAAAGATTGAACCTCAAGTCACTGTAGCTTTAGTAATTGCTTATTGTATTAGTTTAGATGCTAGCACTGCATGTGCTGTGCATATTCTGATTTTATTAAAATAAAAGTTGAACTGCAAAAAAAAAAAAGAAAGAAAATAGTATATATTTTTTCATCTAGCATTGTCTTAGCAATGTAATGCACAAAATTCTAACATTGTTTTTAATCTAATCATATTAATTGCCATTTATTTGTTTTATTTTTCTATTACAAACAATGCTGTTATAAATATCATTGTGATTTCTTCCTGGGTTAATGAATTTGAGCAAACTCTGGGAAATGGTGGAGGAGAGTGGAGCCTGGCATTCTGCAGTCCATGAGGTCGCAAAGAGTTGGACAAGCCTTAGTGATTGAACAATTTGTTTTTCTGTTAATATAGCAGTATTTCTCCTAGTCTAAATTCCAATAATTTGAAGTAAAATTGCTAAGCCATAGAGAATGTATTTGTAAAATTTTAATAGATGTTGCCCATTGTCCTTTAAGTGCTTTAGTATGTGAGAGAACCCATTTCCATATACTGACATCCTTGTCAATAGTTGATATTGTCATATTTTAATTGTTTTCTAATATCACAAAAAAATCAGTATCCCATTCATGCTTTAATTAGTAATTCTCTGCTTTCTTGCAAGGTTACAAACTGTTTTTTCCTCTTCTATAAATTCCTTGCTCATATTTCTAGCCTAGAAATGCTTTCATAGGTACTTTGAAAATTGTACACAGAACTGGTAATTAATAATGATTTCCAACTCGTTTGATGTTTTGACACTTTTAATTCCTCAGTGGTATCACAAATTGAATCAATCTCGTGTTTTAATGATTCACAACAAAAATATTATTGTGAATCACTGCTAAAATTTAGTAAATATTTACATAAATTCATACATCTATAAAAAAAAATTTGCTCAGTATCCGTGAAGAGGAATTATGGGAGGAAACCACTAACATTTTGTTCTTTTTAAAATATATTTTATATCCAAAGGCAGAAAAGAACAGAAGTAATTTATTTCTAAATCCCAAACAACAAATCACAGGTATGAAAGGTCTATTTCTCAGAAAAAGACATGACCAGAAATTTATTTTAATGTAAAAAAATGCATCCAGAAAGAAAGAATATTCAGTAATTTCATTTCATCCATAGTTCAGTAATACCAAAATATTTGTATCAAAATATTAGTGTTTGGAGTCTTAGTTAATTCTAATTTTTCTTCTATGCCTTAAGCAAATAGTTTAACCTGTCTGGTTTTCACTGTCCTTGTTTGCAAAGTGGTAAAATATTTATTCCATGTTGTTTTAAATCATTGCACTAAAAATAGAAAAAGTAATAATTATACAAGGATGTAGAATTAATATTAATATTAAAATATTGTAATTTGAGAGTAAGACTGAAGCAAAAACCCCCTTCATTATATTTTAGAAGGTTTTAAAAATATGAGGAAGTAAACCTTAGTGGGGGAAGAAAAAGATATATTCTTCCTTAACTTTCATCATCATCTCTAAAAATTCTGGATAATTTTGTCTTTTTAAAAGTTTTAGATTTTTCAAAAACATGGCTGTAAGGTACATTCTAACACATTTTGTGCTAGTACTTCCTTAAGACATTTTGTCTGAATTTTCTTAGAATATTTCATAAAAGAGATACTACAGCATGGATACTGTAATATCTTACAGACTTATGTAATAGGAATTCAAATTTAGGGTTCAATTAGGAAATTGTCAACAAATTTCATGTATCTCTATATTTCTTCTTCTTTTTGCAAACAATGCCATCTTCTTACCAAAAATAATAGTAATAATAATAATAAAGTCCAATGATTTTATTATCCAACACAAAAATATCCATTTTCAACCTATTACTTTTGCTCTTTTGTGGTCTCCTAAAGTCATTGTCTCCATTTTTATAGGATTACAGTATTTAATTAGGTACTACCATAGGAAGTGTCCTGTTTTTTTCTTGAAAGAGGTACTTTGTTGCAAGTTTTAGCCTGTAGGTAATTTCCCTACCTTTGTTTTAATATTCCTATGCTCTTCATTCTGTAAGATTTCTGATTATTAGAATCAATGGTACTATTATAGTTTGTTTGAGGAGCATTGATTTATCAGTCATGCAACCATTTTTTAAGAGTGTCTCTGACTGTTCAGAGTGATTTCCAAGGAAATTCACTGTTTCAGAGCTGTTTAAAACAACATGAATAAAAGCTATTCTCTATGGTTCAATATACCAAGATGATATCTCTATAGATTTTTAGGAAAATGATTAGGAGAGTTGTGAAAGCAATTTAAGTTTTGTCTCCTGCTCTATGTAATTTTTTTCTCACTCTCAATAATATATTTGGTTGAAAAATCTTTGACTATGCCAGGAACTTAAAAGCTAGGGAAGTTATACAAATAGATTTTAAGTTAGACTTGAAAAATATAGTTATGAATTAACTTATTACCCTTTAGTTTGACTTAATTAAACAGAAAATTAAATTCATGGAGTCTCAAAGAGTCGGACATGACTAAGCAACTGAACTGAACTAAACTGAATAGGAGTGGGAAAACTAAATCCTCACTGTAACATAATATCAAATTATTAAAGGAAGATTATAAAAATACAATGATGTCTTTATTATCTGCTACCAGTAGGCATCCATAAATGGCCTAAAAACACATTCTTATAAAATATTATATTTAATTATCACTAGTGATTGTCCCTCACTGAGACGTCTGGAAAAGATGCTTCAGAGATAGGAATGTTACTTACAAATTTCTGAGACAGGCATTATTTACAGAAGGTTTTTAGAAGATTATGTATTGTCCCATTAGAATACCTAACCAATGAATGACTTGCTTATATTTCAGACAGAGAAAGTGATACTTTCTAACTTTATGTGTAAATTGTTTTTTCTATAAATTTAGTGTTCATGTATGCTATTCTTGAAAAGAATATACTGTCATTACTCCCTAATTAATTTTTTTAAGGACATGATATTATCACATGATAAATGCAGTTATTTTGTTTTCTTTCAGATTTTTCCATAATTTTTTTTAAAATTAAGCTTTATTTTATTATTTATTTTTGCAGGAGGCAGAGAAAACCTGGGAAAAAGGTCCATGCTGGAAACTAACATGTTTTCCAAAATAATTTTGTTATTCAGAAATAAAAATAATATACTATTTTTCAGATGTTTTCCATGTTGGAGTTTTAATTATAGCATTGGTGGCAACAACTTACTTTGTTTTTCTTGTTCTTATACAGGACCTAGGAAGTGATAAACTAGAAATAGGAAATATTAATGAATAAATAGATTATTTATTTTATTTATATTCTTGCTGAAATTACAGAGACTGATGATTTTACATGATTCTAATATAATGGCTTTTGACTTCATAAGTGAAATTTGCTCAGTCATGTCCAACTCTTTGCAACCCCATGGACTATAGCCTGCCAAACTCCTCTGTCCATGGAATTCTCCAGGCCAGAATACTGGAGTGAGTCGCAGTTCCCTTCTCCAGGGGATCTTCCCAACCCAGAGATCAAACCCAGGTCTCCCGAATTGGAGGTGGATTCTTAACCAACAGAGCCAACTGAAAGGTGAAAATAATTAATCTGTATAAGTCTAGAAGTGTACTAAATTATACAACAAGATCAGAAGACAAATCCATTTTTAAAAGTGGCATCATTAAGATTTCATTTCAGGCAGACTCTTTCCTAATCTTATTTGGATAACAAAGAAGTTTGCTTTAAGAACTATCACTTTTTATATGCTGTTTTGAATGTTTCATTTTCCCCCAAAACTTTTAAATATATGACAGAATATAAGGATATAAAGAGTTCATTTTAGAAGATCAGTCCTTACATATTTTGGGCTTCCCTGGAGGCTCAGTGGTAAAGAATCCACCTACGAATGCAGGAGACAGGCCTCAATCCCTGGGTTGGCACGTTCCCCTAGAGAAGGAAACGGCGACTCCAGTATTCTTGCCTGGGAAATCCTGTGGACAGAGGACCCTGGCAGGCTACAGACATGGTGTCGCGAAATAGTTGGATACAACTTAGTGGCTAAACAGCAACAACAATCTTGTATACTTGGGTGTGCACAGACCAAGAATGGTTCTTAGGGTAGAAAATATCACCCAGTTGAACCCTTATTAAGTTCCAAGAGTCCTAGGCTAAGTTGTGAGGAAACAAGGCCATTAGTATGTGCCCAGTCTAATCAGCCATCCAGTCTAACTGGACACCCAGTCCAATAATAGTGCACACCACATAAAAGATGGGCCTTAAAGGAAGACTGGCATTTCTTCAAGTAAAGGGTAAGAAAGATAGGAAGATGTTCTAGGGAGAAAGAGGAACATATCTAGGTGCAAAGATCATCTGGAGTCACAGGACCCTCAAGGAGCAGTTATAGGAAAGGAGGCCAGATTTTGAATGCCAATGCATTCATCTGGACTATGATTAGCCACAGAGGGAATGATGTGCTGCAGTAAGTGATGATAATCATTGTGGGTATTGGAGAGGGAAGGACTGGAAGCAAGGGTGTCATTAGGAGAGCCCTGAAATAATGTTGAGCAAAAGATGATATCAACCGGATAAAGACAAGTAGAAGCGGAATGAACATAAGCCCTTAGAGGCACTTTCAGTTCAGTTCAGTTCAGTTCAGTTCAGTTTAGTCGCTCAGTCGTGTCCGACTCTGTGACCCCATGAATCGCAGCACGCCAGGCCTCCCTGTCCATCACCAACTCCTGGAGTTTACTCAAACTCATGCCCATTGAGTCGATGATGCCTTTAGACATTAATTTACAGGGTCTGGGGTAAAATTGCATCTAGAGAGTGAAGCAAAGGAATAGAAAAGCCACTCGTGCATCTGTTGGATTCCTGGGTACATGGGAATATATTACATTAACTGAAATAAGAAACCCAGAAAAAGGAATTTGTGAGGGTAAACCCAGAAAAAGGAATTTGTGAGGGTGAGTACAAGTGAATATACCCCTAGTTGAACTTGGTACACTTGACAAGAAGACTACACGTACCCAGGTGGAGACAGTCAGTTGAAATTGGACATATACATCTGGATTTGACAAAATGTTTGATCCTGCAGCTAGCACTAGTGCTGTGGGAATCATTGGCATACTGGCAGTGATTGAACGGGGCTCAGCTTAAGTGTCAATACTCCAGATAAGAAATCAAAGGTCTCAGCTGAAAGCTTGAGGACTTTACCAGGAGCTCTCTCTCACTGCGCAGCAGGTACGCCCATCTTTCTCCTAACTCTGGACTGCTGAAATTTCTGCTTAGCTTTTGAACCTCTTAATGGTGCTTTTAGTCTAGTTTCTTGGAATCTGGCCCCAGATATGTAGCATTATATTCAAGTTATTGACCTTTTAAGCCTTGACTGCTTCCATAGCCCTGAATCCAATAGTTTTCTACTCAGCTCAGTGAGATACCGCAAGCTTGAGGCTGTTGCTTCCTCTGCAGGTCTGTTTCTTGTAGTGAATAAACAAAATTCTGTGACAGGAAAAGTCTGCAGAAAAATTCAGCTCACCACAACATATTTTCCTTCTCTCTGGTATATTGACTACCAAATTCTTGGCTTTTTTTTTTTTCTTTTTTTTTTCTTTTTTTTTTTTTTCATTTATTTTTATTAGTTGGAGGCTAATTACTTTACAATATTTTAGTGGTTTTTGTCATACATTGACATGAATCAGCCATGGATTTACAAGTATTCCCCATCCTGATCCCCCCTCCCATCTCCCTCTCCACCCGATTCCTCTGGGTCTTCCCAGTGCACCCTAACCCTAAATTTTCTAATGGCTTCAAATAGTCATTTTTTGAAACAATATTATATCTAGATTCTATAGTTTGTCATGATGGGATAATTAATCTGGTAACAAGGATTCTATCACAGGCAGATGTGAAAGTCGCCCCTGTAGTATCTTGTATGTAGCTATTAAAGAACCACTGCAGTATTCTTTATTTATAGCTAAAACTCTTTCTCTTACTAGACTTAAGGACAGGGAATTGTTATTTACTTTATCATATCTTAATTTATGGGCCTTCCTAGGTAGCACTAGTGGTAAGGAAACCATCTATCAATGCAGGTAGATGTGAAGAGATGTGGTTCGATCCCTGGAGGGGGGCACAGCAACCCACTCCCAGTAGTCTTGCTTAAGAATCCCATGGACAGAGGAGTCTAGCAGGTTACAGATCATGGGGTCACAAAGAGTTGGACACAACTGAAATGACTTAACATTCATGCTCGCATTTTACATTGTATCTTCTTTCTAGTTCCAGCATGTAGTATCTGGCATTGATAAATAATACAGGGGTAAATAATGAGCTTTGATGAGTACATAAAATTTCTGAGAGCTATAGGGTAAGGAGATCATCTGACCCTGGTGTTTAAAAAAACAAAACAAAACCCATCTTTACATTACATTTCCCTTATTCTAAATTTTCTGATGGCGCCTTCCTACCACCCTGTCTTTTAGCCACATTTTATTGATATAAAATAATCTATTTTGCTTTTCTTTATCTCTCTATTAAATTCCTTTTCCTTCTTTAAATTCTGGCTCAGCAGCATCTCCTTGGTGAAGGCATCCTCAACCTTCTCCCTTCCTTGTGCTACTTTAATATTTTTAATTTTTACTGTTACACTCACTATGGCTGACATGCTTGACTCTCCTGTAGAGATAACTGAATGTGGTGGAGTTTGTACTAATCATTCCCAAACTCATGGGACTGTCATTAGCCAGTCTCCATGTAGAACTTGTAGGCTAGGGATGCGTTTGCTTGATTTTTCCATTAAATTTTACACAGAGACACATACACCCAGACACACACTTTGATGTATGGATTGTTAGGTTCATTTTATGAAAGAAAAAACTGAGATTCAGAGAATTCAGGAAAACTATCAAAATCAATAAAGATCGTAAGGAGCATAACAGGTATCAAAACACCTTTTGTAAATTTCTATTCTTGCTCCTCATGGTGGTGTCTGGAACTATGTAGACACTATATAAATCTTGTGGAACAGAATATATCTACTTTATCATATCATATTAATTACACTATTGTGCTATATTATGTTACATTATATTGCATTACTTTGTAATGAGATATGTCAGGATTATTTTATCATCAAGGTTACCCATTTGTAGGTTAATCACCAAGCAATGAGTCTGATTTATCATCAGTTATTTTAGGCAAAACAATGAAAAGACAGCAATGAATCATTTACTCAAGAAAATCAATCACATGAAAACCAGAACATTTAATAGGTTATATAGATATGCAGTTTTCTTAAAATTGTAGAACTTCCAGATACAAGGAACATGTTAGTAAAATGCATTACTTCAACACTTTGAAAACCTGGGTGAAGGTAAGTTATAAGCTGATTTTATTTATAGTTCAACAAAGGCTCCATCATTGAAACAACATAAGAGATGACTACTTGTGACAGCATATGAATGCAGATAAGAGATTTGGGGCTCAAGTTTTAGCAATGCCTCCTCAATCTTATTGGACTTTATTAGTCACATTAGCCATTTGCATTGGCTGCTGAAGGAATTTTTCATGTTAAAAAATGTTAGAATTATTTTTTGAGAAACAACTAAAGCTAGGCAAAGGAAAGAGTTTTCCCTCCATGAGACTAGAGTAAGAATCATATTACCATAAGCTCAACAGAAAGAATCATCAGAGAGTAGTGAATTATCTTCATGAAAAATCTACTATAATTAATCATGTATTATATACATGATTATGTACACATAATACAAAATACAACTTAAGTACATGATACAAAGGATGCTAAAGAGCTATGCTATTTCCTGAGTCACTTTTGATACCATCACATTGTGAATTGCATAGTAAAAAAAAAAAGTGGTAATACATAGTATTTCAGGATCAGAATTAAAGGACATACAATCAAGAGGCTTATACTCACACACACATGTGTGTGCAGAATCTGCACCTTTCTTTGTGAAAGGTCAGCAGTATAGTATGTTAGTTAGTTAGTTTGTTTGTTTGTTTTTTTGCACTGTGACCTAGCACTTTCCCAGGCTGTCTTGTTCCCTACTTATTTTGTGTATATTGAAAGAATTTGAAATAATTTCAAACATTTGAGAACTAATTTACTCAGGTAAATTATAAAATGCCACCTAAAATAAATAAAAAGAGTCTGATTATCAAAGCTCATTTTTATGTACTTATCAATGAATCCACCTTATGAAGAGATTAGCAAGCTACATGTAAGCAGTACTAGTGGTAGTTTCCAAAGTTTCACACAAGCTGCTTCCAGGTTTGAGTTTGAAAAGAAAGATAAAATAAGCAGCACATGTAAATCCATTTTCAAGTTGCCTTCATTTCTTGCATTAATTGGGTTACATACCGCATACCTCATTAACGGATGGAGACAGGATTCATTGATACTTTACCACTGAGGCACCTGGAAATCTCCATATATATGTGTGTTATATGTGTATATTCTTTGTGGCTGTGTATTATATGTGTATATTCAGCAGTATACATATGTGAATATACATATATATAGACTTTCCACATGGCTCAGTGGTAAAGAATCTGCCTGCCAATGCAGGAGACTTAGGAGATGTGAGTTCAATACCTGGGTTGGGAAGATTCCCTGAAGAAGGAAACGACAATCCATTTCAGTTTCCTTGCCTGGGAAATCCCATGGAGAGAGCCGCCTGGGGGAGGGGTGGGGGGTGGGCGTGGGTACTACAGACTTAGACATGACTAAGCAGGCTAGAGTCCATGGGATCGCAAAAGAGTCAAACATGAATATATTAATATTATTGGCTCCCTTTTCTATATCAACCTCTAGGCCAATGCTAGAAACAAATATGAGAACATCAATATAAAGAAATCAACGTGGTACAGAGAATATGGTAAAAGTGATACTGACTTGAAGTGGACTATGGGCTCCTCTCAGTAGAGCCTTTGCTTTGGAAGGTAAAGGAAGATTGGGATATGACACAAGTTGCAATGAAGGCATCACAGGTACAGATTTAGAGAGACAGAGGTGAAGGAAGAAATCAGAACACTTCCATGACATCAAGGACATGATGTAAGAATAGGAAAGTAAATAGGATTCAGCAGAAACACTAGAATTTTCAGAAAGTTATGTTTAACTTACTCTCTTGTTTTTAGTTTTCAAAGGAGGCCTTATAAATAGCTGTGAAAAGAAGAGAAGCAAAAAGCAAAGGAGAAAAGGAAAGATATATCCATTTGAATGGAGAGTTCCAAAGAATAGCCAGGAGAGATAAGAAAGCCTTCCTGAGTGATGGCTGCAAAGTAATAGAGGAAAACAACAGAATGGGAAAGACTAGAGATCTCTTCAAGAAAATTAGAGATACCAAGGGAATATTTCGTGCAAAGGTGGGCTCAATAAAGGACAGAAATGGTAGGGACCTAACAGAAGTAGAAGATATTAAGAAAAGGTGGCAGGAATACACAGATGAATGGTACAAAAGGGACCTTCATGAACCAGATGATCATGATGGTGTGATCACCAACCTAGAGCCAGATTTCCTGGAATGAGAAGTCATGTGGGCCTTAGGAAGCAAAACTACAAACAAAACTAGTGGAGGTGATGGAATTCCAGCTGAGGTATTTAAAATCCTAAAAGATGATGCTGTTAAAGTGCTTCACTCAACATTCCAGGGAATTTGGAAAGTTCAGCATGGCCACAGGACTGGAAAAGGTCAGTTTTCATTCCAATCCCTAAGAAAGGCAATGCCAAAGAATGCTCAAACTACCACACAATTGCACTCTTCTCACATGCTAGTAAAGCAATGCTCAAAATTCTCCAAAACAGGCTTAAGCAATACATAAACTGTTAACTTCAAGATGTTCAACTTGGACTTAGAAAAAGCAAAGGAACCAGAGATCAAATTGCCATCTGCTGGATCATCGAAAAAGCAAGAGAGCTCCAGAAAAACATCTATTTCTGTTTTATTGACTATGCCAAAGCCTTTGACTGTGTGGATCACCATAAACTGGAAAATTCTGAAAGAGATGGGAATACCAGACCACCTGACCTGCCTCCTGAGAAACCCATATGCAGGTCAAGAAGCAACAATTAGAACTGGACATGTAACAAGAGACTGGGTCAAAATAGGAAAAGGAGTGCATCAAGGCTGTATATTGTCACCCTGCTTATTTAACTTATATGCAGAGTACATCATGAGAAACATTGGGCTGGATGAAGCACAAGCTGGAATCAAGATTGCCAGGAGAAATATCAATAACTTCAGATATACAGATGATACCACCCTTATGGCAGAAAGTGAAGAAGAACTAAAGAGCCTCTTGATGAAAGTGAAAGAGAAGAGTGAAAAAGTTGACTTAAAACTCAACATTCAGAAAGCTAAGATCATGTCATCCAGTCACATCACTTCATGGCAAATAGATGGGGAAACAGTGGAAACAGTGGCTGACTTTATTTTGGGGGGCTCCAAAATCACTGCAGATGGTGATTGCAACCATGAAATTAAAAACGTTTACTCCTGGGCAGGAAAGTTATGCCCAGCCTAGACAACATATTAAAAAGCAGAGACATTACTTTGCCAACAAAGGTCTATCTAGTCAAGGCTATGGTTTTTCCAGTAGTCATGTATGGATATGAGAGTTGAACTATAAAGAAAGCTGAGTGCCAAAGAACTGATGCTTTTGAACTCTGGTGTTGGAGAAGACTCTTGAGAGTCCCTTGGACAGCAAGGAGATCCAACCAGTCCATCCTAAAGGAGGTCAATCCTAAGTGTCCATTGGAAGGACTGATGTTGAAGCTGAAACTCCAATACTTTGGCTACCTGATGCGAAGAACTTTCTCATTTGAAAAAACCCTGATGCTGGGAAAGATTGAAGGCAGGAGGAAAAGGGGATGACAGAGGATGAGATGGTTGGATGGCATCACCGACTCAATGGGCAGGAGTCTGAGTAAACTCCAGGAGTTGGTGATGGTCAGGGAGACCTGTGCTGCGGTCCATGCAGTCGCAAAGAGTTGAACACGACTGAGCGACTGAATTGAACTGAACTGAATTTTAACAGCTGGAGTGTTGGGGGAAACAGTCAAAATAAAACAATCCTAGAGCCTTGAAAACTCCAGAAATTACTTCATACCAAGAATTTATTAAAGTTAAAGAAATACATAGTAAATTTGCCATATATTTATCATGTCTATAACATACAAATTTTTTGCAAAGGCCCTATGTGGCAAATATCTTTTGAATACAGAATAATGTCCCTAGAATTGACATTTTTATGTTTATGACCCTGATCACAAACAAAATAAAATATGCTTAAACGAAACTTCTTAAATCATACAGTGAGGTTAGGCAACAGCAAAACATAAAGACATGCAGGTAGAAACTCTTCATTATGCCTAAATGGGCTTCCCATGTAGCTCAGCTGGTAAATAATCCACCTGCAATGCGGGAGACCTGGGCTCGATCCATGAGTTGGGAAGATCGCCCAGAGAAGGGAAAGGTTACCAACTCCAGTATTCTGGCCTGGAAAATTTCATGGACTATACTGTCCATGGGGTTGCAAAGAGTCTGATGTGGATGAGAGATTTTCACTTCACTTTATGGCTGTATATTTTCACAATTGCTTCAAAATGTTTCTTTAATTCTTTGCATACGTGAAAATGTATTGTTTGTTCTTCTTTGTTGTTTGTATTTTATAGTGCTAACATTAATACAGCCACAAAGAATAACTTAATAT
This sequence comes from Odocoileus virginianus, assembly GCF_023699985.2. Taxonomy (NCBI): domain Eukaryota; kingdom Metazoa; phylum Chordata; class Mammalia; order Artiodactyla; family Cervidae; genus Odocoileus; species Odocoileus virginianus. The sequence continues at coordinate 24,518,835 of NC_069698.1, forward strand.
AGGACAAGATTGTCCATTAATGTTTCTCAATTTGCCAAACATATTTTGTTACACTGCTAAAACTAGATAAAATATTAGAGACAGCTTTATGAGCTACATTTAGTGATCATTTACTACACATGAGCCATAGACATACAGTGTACTGTGTATTCTCTACATATTCTTTCAGTTCCGTTCAGTTGCTCAGCAGTGTCCTATTCTTTGTGACCCCATGGACTGCAGTAAGCTAAGCTTTCCTGTTCGTCACCAACTCCAGGAGTTTGCTCAAATTCACGTCCAAGGAGTCAGTGATGCCATCCAACCATTTCATCCTCTGTCGTCCCCTTCTCCTCCCGCCTTCAATCTTTCCCAGCATCAGAGTCTTTTCAAATGAGTCAGTTCTTTGCATCAGGTGGCCAAGGTATTGGAGTTTCAGCTTCAGTCTCAGTCCTTCCAATGAATATTCAGGGTCGATTTCCTTTAGGATTGACTGGTTTGATCTCGTTGAAGTCCAAGGGACTCTCAAGAGTTTTCTCCAACACCACAGTTCAACAGCATCAATTCTTCAGCACTCAGCTTTTTTTATAGTCCAACTCTCACATCCATGCATGACCACTGGGAAAACCAGAACTGACTAGACGGACCTCTGTTGGCAAAGTTATATCATACTCCTTAAAAAGTCATTAAAAAAAAAAAAACTCTTTAAAAAGTCAAAAACCCAAGGGGAAAAATAAGATAAAATAAGACTATATTTTCTTTTTATAGAGTATCTAGTATAGGTTCATACAGCCAGCCAGTGAACATAACAACACCCTGAGTGTAAAATCTTCACTCTTAATTATTACTCTAAAAAGTCTACATTGATAACTTCTGTTTATATAGTATATACTGCATAGCCATGTGTTTTGATTATATTTCCCTTTTATTTTTCAGGTCACAAAATTCAATAAAATCAAATATTGAGGGTTAGAAATTTCAAGTTCCAGTGATCTGGTGAAAGTTCCAATGACTTTCCTGGCAATTAATATGAAACTTTAAAGTTTAATAACTGACTGAAATAATACAGGACTGAACTTTTAAAACTCAGTCACTAAAGAAAAATATATTTATAATTATGAAAATATTATGACATATTTATCATCATTTTCTTATGTTAAACTGCTAAATTCTGCAGTCTTTTATTATATAAAATAGATAATTAATAAGAAACTTTAGTCAATGACCTATATGGGAAAAGAATCTTAAAATGAGTTAATTATATATATATATCCACTTTGTTGTACACCTGAAACTAACATTCTAAATCAACTATACTCTATACTCTCTCTATATATATATACACTATACTATATATATATACATATATATATACACTATACTCTAATAAAAACTTTAAAGCATTAAAAAAATTTGAATAAAAATTGATGGTTGTTTTCTACTTTTACAAGTTTATTGTAGAAGAAGAGCAGTGAGAGCAATTCCACATTCTTTGGAAATGATACATGGGGATGATATCAGATATCTGGACTGCTTTCACACACTGTATTATAATAAAATTATATTAGGTAAAGTGAATCAGGGTAAGGAATCCCAGTCAAGTTTAACAGTAAGGGCATACTTTGACAAGCAGAAAGACAAAACCCTAACCTGGGGTGCAAATAGCATTAATCACAATTTAGATGTCAGTAGATTTCACCTACGCTAAATCTTTAAAGACAGATTGTGTTGGGGAGGTAGGTAATTGTGAGGAAGAACTAATTTTAAGTTAAAATGAGTTACATATATTTTGGGGACAATATCTAAAATAATTGTCCTGGCAGGTTAATATCATTATAAAGTAGAAAAGGAAAATGGCAGTATAAAAGATCCCTATGCTGTGTGATAATAAAACACCTGGAGAGGAAAGAATAAAGTTATTTATAACATATTCATTAGACATTAAAATTACAGAGTGGAAAAAAATTGTTCAAGTTTAATAATAAATTAACAAAACACAATGGAGAAGAACTGAAATACCATGCTGCTACCCCCTTAATTTTCTAAGCTCTCTTTCTTCAGAAAAATGTGGCATCATGTAAGTAAGATTCATCTCCACTTTAGATCTGTGATGGCCCACTAAGAGGTCTCTATGCACACAGTATCATGGGTTATCTTAGAGCCTTGCAGTCACCATATCATCCCAGAGATTAGGTTTATCATTCTGAAATATCTTTAAAATTCAGTTTCATTCTATTCTTTCTCAAAATCAAGACCATGAACCCAGACCTAAAAAGTAAACTCTAAAGATTTCAAGAAAGATGAGAAACATTTTTTTTTTCCTTCCAAGAAAAGGAAGTGATTATCATTTCAGTTACTTTTCGGTCTCAAAGTAAGACTTGAAGGCAGAAGAAAGCCCTGATATATTTAATCAGGATTATTAATACCTGAATAGAAACCAAAAATTGAGAGAAAAATTTTAATTCACTCTACTGATATGACACATGGATGAATATTCTTCAAAACAGATATAATTTAGGTTATTTAAATAAAAAATGTAATTCCTCTACATACAATAGAATACAATCTCTAAATTTTTTCTTTTTTTTTTTTCCTCTGCTACAAGGAGTATTATGTGGATTTTCAAGTTCACATTCTATAGTTATAGAGTGTGACTAGCTATTAGGTGCTTAGATGCTTCCTATGGAGGTTGAGGGTGGATATAAGTGAGAATTAAGAATCAAAACTATATTAATATTAATTTGACAAGGAAACTAGTCTAACTGACTGATGACTCTTATTTAGATAGGGCAGATTCACTTCCAAAAGAAGTGAATATATATATACAAACATATATATATATATATAAACATGGATAATATAGTTTTAATTAGAAATGACATAAAGCACTGTATTTACATTATGACAATGGACTTATATTAGACTTTAAAATTTAATATTTCTTCTTATTTTTCTAGAAGACTAGGCATGTACAAAAGTAAAAAAAGATACTTGGAAAATGTGTTTAGAGGACTTGATTTTTTACAAAAGCTAACAAAATATGCATGCTATTGTTCTGGGTTGTAAATTATTCATTAATCATATTTGTTAGAAATACATAAAAAACTTCCATATCATTGGACGCAGATAAAGAAAACCCATCATATTTTTCTGACAAATAATAAACATAACAATAAATTCTGTAGCACCTACATAAATCACTTTGTAATTTAGATATAATATATTGTGTTCAAAATATTCTATTAGCTATTCTACAATTAAGTGGTTGATTTTTAAATGCAGCTTATGTTTTCATATTGTCTGTATTTATATAGAGTAATTCTTAAAGCAGAAATGTATATTGTAATATGAACCTTCTGTTTCTATTAAAGATTGTTCACAATTTTTCTGAATAAAATACAAATACTATAGTATATTAACATATGTTATTTTCACCACAGCTTATAATTGGCATTTCCAAGTGAAGTGAATATGAGTGTTTCTCATTATTTTATACTAAAATAAACATTAAGACTTCTATCAATGATATACCTCTTCTATTTTATTTACTCTAATTTGGGTCCACACTTATTATATAGATTTGTCAGAAATACATTTTGCTTCTGATGGAACAGCAGCATCACTTTCTCTCTTTTTCTTTCCTAAATTATTCCTATTCTTTGACGCACTATACATTGAACTATTATGCATATAAGTAGCTGTGTCTTTTTTAATGAAAATTCTGGGCACTAAATATAGATTAAAGCATACATTCCCTTATGCAACAGTATTGTAGCAACCAAAGTTCTAAACTAGAGCAATCAGAATGGCAAAATGATGTGATCTGGACAAGTATATCAGAATAAATGTGTATGACAGTCATAGCTCACCATCAAACTTGCTGAGCTTACACTCCATGCATAGATCCTCCATGAAGAGGCAATTTTCAATCCTAGGATTTCAAACACTTACATTCCTGGATTCTAGAATGATGGAGACTATAAAGCTGGAAGCTTATGTCTCCCTAACTATGGTCTAATTTAAGATGGAGGGATCTGATTGATATACACATGTCAAAGTCATCACTATGTTTTTAATCCCAGGTACAAATTACTTTTCTATTGGGAAAAAAATCTATTTAATATCATGAAAGAAAAAGCCAGAAAATTCAATCCATATATCTGTCTCTATTATTCGTGTATATATATATATATATATATATATATATATATATATATATAGAGAGAGAGAGAGAGAGAGAGAGAGAGAGAGAGAGAGAAGTGGCTCCCAGAATGGAAATGCTTCATTCTATTCATTTTGGGACTGTAGTTTCTTCACTTTGTTTTGCAAGTCATGCATTACAAACTAAACATTCTTTTAGAAAACAAGTTTTCTAAAGTGGGCAGTCAAAAGGAGGAAGCATGGAGGAGTGAGTACATAAGATAAAAGAAACCATTCCAAAACGAAGCTAACAAACTGAAGGTGGTTACAGATGTTTAGAAGCAAAGAAAACAGTTCCATTTCCAATATGTCTCAAGTAATTAGAAAAAAAAAAAAAAAAGCTAGCACTATTTTAATTTTCCTTTGCTGACTCTCTAGAGACTCAAGATACATCTGCTACACCACTTTAGAATGATGTAGGATGCCGCAATTATCAATGATCAATCAGTCACAAATACCCAAGAATCTTAAATTTTACCCATTTGTTATTTTTTTCTATTTCTTAAAAAAAAAAAAAGAGTATTCAAATGAACTCAGCTGCATATTAACATTGCTAACAAAGTGAATCTGTGGCCATGTCATACTTTGTATCAAAAGTTGCTAATTTTTGCCTGACCGGGAATCGGTAAAAGTATATTACCCGTTTTATTATCAGTATTATCAATGTAGCATTACCAATATTACAAGTACTGAGTAAAATAATTTAAATGGGGCAGAAAATCTGAAAAATTAGCCTGAGAGTTCAGAGACAGAATTAACTAGAGGATGGCTTCCCAGAGCCCACTGATGATAGAGGAGATGAAAAAGATAGGCTGAAAATACATTCCCCTGATCTTTCATTCCACCCTTCACTCTGAATTACTTTTTAATGTTGTTTTTCTGTGTGTCTTACTGCTTTTAACTCTTCTTCTCAGAATCCTTTTTGAATTTCTGCTATATAGTCTATTATATAAAAGTTGGTGCTCCTGGGATTTCTGCTCTTGACCTTTCTCCCTTATCACTTCATATTCTCTCCTTCAGTAGCCTAATCCACCATCACAATTACAAATATTGTGGTGATTTACTTAAAGATCATTTAATTCAAGTGCCCATCATTGAACTAGTTATCTAACCACCAAAAATGTTTCCCTCCCCTATATTCCTCACTTGGGTACAAGATTCCATGATCAATTTGGTTGCTCAAATTGAAAACAGGATGACAGAATTTCATTCCTTTCCTTTAACAAAGAAGTCTGAGTTCTTAGGTGGCACAACCAGTAAAGAATCAGCCTGTGATGCAGGAGACCCAGGTTCAATCCCTGAGTCAGAAGATCCCATGAAGAAGGAAATGGCAACCCACTCCAATATCCTGCCTGGAGAATTCCATGGACAGAGGAGCCTGGGAGGCTACAGACCATGGGATTGCAAAGAGTTGGACATGACTGAGCAACTTTCTTTCTTTTATTTTTTTCCTGAGTTCTTATGCTTCCATGAGAGCTTATTTTAATTCTGTTTCTTCTTTGCCATTATTATTATCTTTGCTTGATGTTTCTTACATTAAATACCACAGTGTCCTTCAGAAAATACTTCATATGCCTTTAGCTTTAAAATGCTTTCCAGTTTATTCTCCACTCTCTCACCCCACAGCCAGAGGGATGTCTCTAAAATGCATAATTATGATACTTCCCTACTTTAAATTTCTTCAACACTCCACTTGCATATAGGATAAAGTTCAAATGCCTTTGCATAAAATGAAAAGGTTTTTACCACAGTCATACAGAGCAATCTCGTTTTTCCTAAATAGACTACATAACATCTTCCACCTGTTTCTTATGCCCTTAATGACATTTTATACACATCAAGGCTGATTTACAAACATAAAACCATTCTTCAAACTGCAACTTATTTGACACCTACTCGAGGAAAACACTCTTGCTTCTCCAGACAGTCAAGTATTTCCTCTTGTGAAATTTCCTAACCACTTGATGATGGCCTTTTATAACACTTATCACATTAGTGAGAATTTATAATATAGTGTGTGCCATCCATCTATGTATTCTTGGTCATTAGTGGTATTTTAATAAATTATGCCAAAGAAAAGAAGGGAAAGGAGAGTGGAGAGAAGGAGAATTAAGAACAAAGGAGTTTTACCATTAATTCTAATTTCAGATTGCTCTGAACTCTCCTCTAATTCTACTAGCATTAATTTTTGACATTATTTCTATCACATATATACATTGTGGTAATTAATTTTATATGTCAGTTTTATTGGACCACAGGGTGTCCAGACACAGTCAAATGTTATTATGGGGATGTCTGTGAGGGTATTTCTGGATAAGATTAACATTTGAAAGTATAGAATGAATAAAGTCCATTACCTCCCTAATATGGACAAGCCAATTTAATCAGTTGAAGACTTAGAGCAGAAAGGCAATTATTCTCATAGGGAGAATTTTCCTCCTGCTTGACTGCCCCAATCTGGGATATCATTAGTGTTTGTTTGTTTGTTTGTTTTGGTTTACCTGTTTGTTTGTTTTTTTAACCACCATTAGACTTTAACTGATCATCAACTCTTATTGAATCTTAAACCTGAAGGCCTTTGGACTACAACTGTACCATTCACTCTCCTGGGTTTCCAGTTTGCTTCCTGCAGATATTAGGAGTTGTCAGCCTAGATATCAAGGGGATTAATTTCTTATGATCAATCTCTATAATCTTCCTACTATAAACACACTTTTTTCATGCTGCTTACTTTAGCTAACAATTTCATTAAAAGATTATATTATTATTATTTCCAATATATAGATAGGTTGAGGCTTCGCCAGTGGCTTTGCGGTAAAGAATCTGCCTGCAAGGCAGGAGAAGCAGCAGAAGCCAAGGGTTTGATCCCTGGGTTGGGAAGATTCCCTGCAGAAGGAAATGGCAATCTACTCCAGTATTTCTTGCCTGGAAAATCCCATGGACAGAGGAGCCTGGCAGGCTATAGTCCATGGGATTGCAAAAGAATTGGACACGACTTAGTGACTGAACAAAGCCACAAACAGGTTTTTCTAAGGTGCAGAAAATTAAGGACAATTGTCTAACTAGTCCATAGAACTAGAGAAAAGTAGAAACTAGTTTCAGTTTGGGGTCTGTGTTCTCCTCATTATTCAATTCTACTGCTCACATCGTAATAAAAAGTCAAGCAAGTAGGCAACTGCCCACAAAGACAAATAACAAGGAAAAAGAGCACTCTTTTCAGGATTTCACAAATACTACATATTTAAATATTATTATAATAAGTGAGTATGCTCGAGCCAATATCCCATTTCTGTCAATAGATGGGGAAATATAAAGTGTTTCTATTTCCACTAAAGGATATTATTTTCAAATGGAAATTTATTATTTTTTAAAGACCTTTCTGACTCACGTTGCCCACCCCCTTCTCCCCCCGCCTAGATATGTAGTGAATATTTAAGAAAGATGTTCCCAATGGATAGTCTGTGAAGAGTGCCAATTTGTGGCAGTTTATCCTGATTAAGGTGTCTGTCCCAAAGTGCAAAGGAGTAGACAAATCATTATTTTCATGACAAATTGCTGACAAAATTACATGGCAGGGGATTTTTTAACCAGGGGGTAAAAAGAAAGTGGCAGATAGAGAGAGTCAGCAAGTGATGCATGTGAAAAAATCAGCTTCATAATTCCCTCAGGTTATCACAGGTTCATTTCCTTGCAATTGCAGGATTCATGATCACTTTCTTCTTTAAAGTCAGTGGAAGAATCTCTGTCGTTCTGAATTTCTGACTGCTAGACTCTTTTAAAGGGATCACCTTTTGTTTAACATAAATAATCTGCCTTGATTAATATCAGCTTTGATTAAGGTCAACTGATTTGGAACCTTAGTACATTTGTATAATTCTTCCACTTTTTTTTTTTTTTTTGGTTAGAAGGAAAAAACTTCAGAGAAGAGGATTATTCAAGGGAATCTGTCATTGGCAGAGGCCATCTGGGAGTTCTTGCAGTCTATATATACCAAGAGAATTGGACTAATCAATTAATACAAAGAATTTTCATCTCCAGGTGCTTTCCTGTCTAGCCCAGATACAAACTGAACTAATGCTAGTCAAAGCTTCTTACTTTTAATAGGTAAATTACAGGTCTCTTCTCTTATCAACACTGCCAATTAGGTCTATGGTATTATATTCTGACTTTCATGGTAACAGGAAATAATCAGTATTTTCTTAAAATACTCCCTTATTTATTTCTAGCTTCAAATTTTCTTGATATCACCAATGGATTACATTTTTCATGTAAATACACTTTTCCATTTGTTTTATATTGGTCCTTCCAGCTTTTCAAAATGTCTTTTAAGTAAGTTGAACCCTCAACTGAATATGAGGTGAGCCTAAGAGGGCTTAATATATGTTTGCATTTTAACAAACACACTTTCTGGGATTTATAAATAGTAGTATAGGGCTAATATATTTTCAACTTACTTTGCATTCAGGAAGTAAATACTTTACTGGTATTATCAGTACAAACTATTTTTCAATTTGTATTTGTTAAATATTAACATACCATTTTAAAATTTTTTGTGATGATTTTTTCCTAATATTTTACAAGAGTTTAGTATGCTAACCCTATCCTTAAAGAGTACACTTTCCAAGCTGTTATCTAGGTCATGAATGAAAATGTTAAATAGAATTGGGCCAAGTCTCTATAGAGCATTTCTTATTATGTCTTCCAGTCTCACCCTGAACTATTGATAATGATGTTTTAGATAAACCATCCACACTTATTCTACAACTGCATTTTTGTCTAATAGTTCAGTTGAACAATGTGCCTTTTCCCAGTCTATTGATGAGTAAGTCATGTGGAACAAAATGAAAACTCCTGTTATTATGAAGACTGATTACATTTATTGCTTTTCTTGGATATTTTGAAGCAATAGTATGGTATGACTAGAGTATTTAATCTTAAAATATCCTATGGTGCATCTTTCTTTAACTACTAGAAAAATTTTTGTTAGTTAAATTGCAAGCACAAAAGATAAATAAACTTCCCCTTTAAGCAGAAGTTCTTTGTTTTTTATTTTAGTTACATCTAAAGGCTTCTCAGATATCTTGCTGATCCTCAGTGAGTGATAAGAAACATCTGCTAGCTCTTTTCATGTTTCAAATAGTCAGTGCCTAATACATTTAATATACCCAGGATTTGTACATTTTTGTAATGTGCTTTCTCTACTTCATTCCTTTCCACGCTGCATCTTGGTTCTTTGCCTTCTTGTTCTATGGGTCCCCATTTTAATTTCTTTTAATGGCCCAAGTTAAAATAATCAACAGTAGATATCTTTGCCTTTTGAAAGTGTTATCTGTTATTAGCTTTACCTGTTTTTTTTCCCTAACTCTTGCAAGCCTGCTCCATGAAAACAATGTTTTACAATTCCCTTTATGTCCTGTGTAATTGAATCTCATTTAGTTTTCTTTTTATATTTTTTCCTCTTCAAACATTCACTAATTCATTTGCATTTTTTTTCTTTGATAACATCTCTTTTAGCAATAGAATTAAGCTGTTATTATTGGGGACCTAATCGAAAGGTTTTATAATATCATTTTATTGGTACAATGATTGAGTCCATATAGTACATCCTTTCTAAATAATAACAGTTGTTTGAATCAAAGTGTTTTCAGAGTTTAGTGAGACTGGAGGATAAAAATCTTATTCAGAAAGACAGTGTTTTGCAACTTTGAAGAAAAAGGATGGTGACACGTTTAATAAACTATGAATTTTGTTTAATCTTCAATATATATATCACCAGTGAAATTAAATACTTTTGCTATGCCAAATTATGTATTGATTTCCATGTAAACAAAGCCTTCCATATCTAAGGCAATGTGATAAAAATTCAAATAAGGAAGAGAAAATATAGATTTCTGACTTCCTCTAGGACAAGATATTTTTTTTCATCATTGGGTATGCATACATCTATCTTTAATAGATAATGTTAAAATGTACATCAATATTTTATACCAAGTATTACTCCCACCAGCATTACCTGGTATCACCAGATATACAGTATTACCTATATCCTTATCTAAATATATATTTGTCAGATTTGAAATTTTAGCCTATCCTATAGTATCTGTTTCTGCTTTATTGACCATGCCAAAGCCTTTGACTATGTGGATCACAATAAAGTGTGGAAAATTCTGAAACAGATGGGAATACCAGACCACCTTAACCTGCCTTTTGAGAAACCTGTATGCAGGTCAGGAAGCAACAGTTAGAACTGGACATGGAACAACACACTGGTTCCAAATAGGAAAAGGAGTACGTCAAGGCTGTATATTGTCACCCTGCTTATTTAACTTATATGCAGAGTACATCATGAGAAATGCTCGGCTGGAGGAAACACAAGCTGGAATCAAGATTGCCAGGAGAAATATCATTGACCTCAGATATGCAGATGACACCACCCTTATGGCAGAAAGTGAAGAGGAACTAAAAAGCCTCTTGATGAAAGTGAAAGAGGAGAGTGAAAGAGTTAGCTTATAGCTCAACGTTCAGAAAACTAAGATAATGACATCTGGTTCCATCACTTCATGGCAAATAGATGGGGAAATAGTGGAAACAGTGTCAGACTTTATTTTGGGGGGCTCCAAAATCACTGCAGATGGTGATTGCAGCCATGAAATTAAAAGACGCTTACTCCTTGGAAGGAAAGTTATGTCCAACCTAGATAGCATATTAAAATGCAGAGACATTACTTTGCCAACAAAGGTCTGTCTCGTCAGGGCTATGGTTTTTCCAGTGGTCATGTATGGATGTGAGAGTTGGATGGTGAAGAAAGCTGAGAGCTGAAGAATTGATGCTTTTGAACTGTGGTGTTGGAGAAGAAAGACTCTTGAGAGTCCCTTGGACTGCAAGGAGATCCAACCAGTCCATCCTAAAGAAGATCAGTTCTGGGTGTTCATTGGAAGGACTGTTGCTGAAGCTGAAACTCCAGTACTTTGGCCACCGCATGTGAAGAGTTGACTCATTGGAAAAGACCCTGATGCTAGGAGGGATTGGGGGCAGGAGGAGAAGGGGACGACAGAGGATGAGATGGCTGGATGGCATCACCGACTCTATGGGCATGAGTTTGAGTAAACTCCGGGAGTTGGTGATGGACAGGGAGGCCTGGCATGCTGCGATTCATGGGGTCTCAATGAGTGGGACACGGCTGAGACTGAACTGACTGATAGTATCTCATACTTGTAATTTGCATTTTCCTGATGACTATTGAGGTTAAACATTTTTATACATATATTCTTATAATTCCTATCAAAGTTTTTCTTTTCTATAAATAATGTTATCTTCATAACCTTGGTTTATTTCCAATTGACTTGTTGAAAAGCAATTAAAAAATTGTCCAGTTTATCTTGTACTGAATCTGAATAATAGCCCTTGCAAGATGTCAGATTTTCTGAAACTTTGTTTATGCTTTACTTCCTCTGTGCTATTATTTCAATTTAAATATAATTAAATTTAGCAACATGTCTTTTACAGTCAGTGATGTTTGTGAATGTGTGTCTTGCTTATAAGTCCCAATCCCAATGAGTTAAAAATACTTTTATGGTTTCTTATAAGTATAAACACTTATACTTCTTTTAAATATTTGTCTTTAGCTCTTTAATCTATTTGGAATATGTTTCAATGAATTAGGGATGTAACTTTATTTTTCTAAAGACACAGCCACATGTCTGATATTTATCAAAAAACTCATCTTTTCCTCGCTGGCTTATAATGCTGCATCTGTCATATGTCAAATGATGCTGTATGCTTTGGTGTCAGTTTTGGGGCATTCTATTTTGTTTATTTGGTGTATTTGTCTTTCTATGTGAAATAAAGAATTTTAATTAACATAACTTCAACTTGCTATTTAGTTTTGCCCATAAACCACATTATTCTTAATACTTTCTTAGATATTTTTAACCCACAAGTACTTCATATTTATTTTAGGATCTTCATTCAAATTGCTAATATTTTAAAATGATAGGATTGTGTTTGGACTAGCTTTGAATTTATTAATTCAGAGGGAATTGATATCTTAAAATAACTGAAATTTCCCATTCATGTGTGTACCACATATTTGTATGTATTATATTTTCCAGTTCTTTTAAGGAAGTTTTCACTATTAATTCATAACTTTTTAATGTCTTGTTACATCTGATCTTATATGCCTTACATTCTTGTTACTAATGTAAGAAGAATCTTTTTAAAATTATATTTTTAAGCTATTTGTTGCTTGTGAGAACACAACTGCCTTTTATATACTAACTTTGAATCTAGCAGACTTGTGTTTATTAACTCTGATTTTCTTCTGTATATTTTTAAACATAACTAATTTTTTATTTCTTTTCAATATTTATAAGCTTGCTACCATATTTCTTTGCAATCTGCTGGACAGAACATCAAATACAACAGTGAATAGAAGGTGTACTAACTCAAAACCCCTTATGTTATTTCTAATTGTAAATAGAAATACTTGTAATTTCACCCTTGTATATAAAGTTTACTGGAGGATTTTTGCTACTCTAAAAGACTTTCTAGAATCTCATGTAATTTTTTTCTATTGGTGAATTTGCCTTTTTAATATTTTATTTAGGGTTTTTGCATGTATTTATATCAATGAGATTTTCCTTTAAATCAGCTCTTATAAGGTACTTAAAAGTTATTAATATCAAATACATACTAGCTTCCTAAAATAAACTAGGTAGGTTTACCAAATTTTTCTATTCTTTAGAAAATGCTATATAGTATAGGAAACAAATGCTCTTCCTTGAACATTTGATAGAATTAACTCATAACAATTTAGAATTGACTGACAGAATGATTAGTATATTTACCAATGCAGAAGTACAAAGATTTTTTTTTTACATATTACTGAGTTTTTATAGATTTATTCAGATATTCTCTTTAGTAAATTTTGGAATCTACTTTCCTTACAATTGTTCAACTTTTTAATATCTTCCAAATATATTGAAATTTTAGAATACTTATAGGAATATAGAATACTTATCAATGTTATCTTGTTTATTTCATACTTTGATAATACATATTTATGCCTTCTATTGCATATTGCTGTACCAGTAAGATTGTAGTTTTGTTTTTAAAGAAACTTCTCTGTGAAATGTTACATGGTTTTCTTAATTTTCTCCTGTTTTTCATTTTATCTCAATTTCTACTCTGACTTTCATTATTTTACTTTCATCAAGCCAACTCTATAATTTCTTAATATAATGAATTGAACAACTTACTCACTTTCAGTCGTTCTTCTTTGTAATGTATTCATTAACGGTTTTAAACTTCCTTTAAAATATGCCTTATCTATATCCTTGAAGTTTTGTCATATAGGGTTTCCTCTTTCTTGGGTCTGAATAGTGTGTAATTCTATTATAATTTCTCCTTTAACAAATATATTGAATTTTATTACTTTTCAAATATATGACTAATTGTTAATTTGTTATTTTTCAATTTTTTTATCCATAGAAAACTTAAATAATATTCAATAACTTCTTGCTTTTTGGCCCTAGGCACAAAAAAATTCTGTACTGTTACATTTGTGCTTGAAAATAAGTAAAATAAAATAAATCAAAATAAATTAAAAAGATGTACTTCATCCTAACATGAAATGTATAGATTATTTCCCTCTTTTGTGTTCTCATACCAACATATCAAGGTTTCCATTCCAGTGCTTTTCACACCATATTATAATAACCTGTTACATATTCATTCCCTTCACCACATTTTGAGTTTTATATATGTTGGGGACTGCAGGGAGCCGGCCTGCTCAAGGCCCAAAAAGGCGCTGGGAAAGCCTTGAAAGAGGCTGTTCCCTGTCCTGCCACCGCATGATAAAGTAGTAAAACATTTGCTGGGCCTCCTTTGCTCTTCCTTGAGAAAAACGTAGTAGTGACCTTCACTTAGTAGTTTATCTTGGAATGCCAAAAACAAGATGTAAGCTTCTGCAATCACTTAAGACAAAAATCTGTATTGATGTGACAAACACCAGATGGCATTTTTTATGAACTGTTTTCTGCTTGTACTAGTATAAAGGTAGCTCTTTACTCAATAACACCGCTGACTTGCCTAAAGAGCATTTCAGTCCTCTCGACCCCATTCTTTACTTTCAGCTCCTTTTTTCTCAGGCTTCTGTGTTGCTGCAGTCTAGACCTGTTCACATTGCCGGCTGGTACCGGCAGGGGACCATAGTATGTGGTCCACTCATGTATCTTCAGTGTCTAAAATTTTCCAAAAATTATCTATAAATATCAACTGTATTAATAAATTAAGAATTAAATATTCCATGCTCAATTGAAGGCTAGGTAAGTACCAGACCTACAATCTCCCCACACGTATTTATAATATCACTTGAATTTGTAACACAATGTGTGTATTTAGTGCTATTATGAATTATTTGTCTATTTCTTAGGCTATCCAAACAGAGAGCTTTCAAAGGAAAAATCATTTGCTTTTTCATATTTTCACTCTGCCCAGTGTCTGACACACACCAGGTTTAATAGTTATCTATTGATTACATTACTATGAATTTTGCATTTGTAAAGTTTTTCATATTATCATATTATTTCTTCTTATTCCATGTTATCATTATCATCCTTACCTAGTGCTTAATCACCCATTTGTATTATTGCTGTATATTTTTAATTGTTCTTCCTTTCTCTGCTTTCTCACCTTCCAGTTTATTCCACATACAGCTAATCAGATGACAACATGAAAAAATTTCCTAAAAACCCACTTTTCTAATGTCATAACTCAGCTCGGGAACTATACATCTTTTAAGACAAATTCTAAGCCCCTTAATTTATCTTGAATTTCAAAGCCTTCTATTGAACATAATCCTTGCTTGCTATGGGGTAAGTAACCATGCACTTTATTTATAATTATTCATGACTGTACATAGTATTTAACCAAGCATATCATCATTGCTCAATGAGAACTTATGAATGATAAAATGTTTTTATTGACATTGTGCTTCCTAAATGACCCCATGGAAAACATCTGTACATGACTAAGAACTTACGTCTTTAACGGTGTCTATTCAGAAGTAACTTGCTTTGCAACTTCTACAAAATGATTTTTATAAGCGAAAAAGACAAACATTTGTGTAGCACTTACCTTGATTTAGAAAAACTGTAAGAAGACCTGTTCACTGGTTTAATTATTAGCATCAATATAACATCATTTAAACTTCAGCTTAGATGATATTTTGTAAACTAGATAAATGATTAACTGTCTGTTTAGAATATCACTATGAAAAGGAGAGAAAATAGATGGAAACAGAAATAATCTAAAAAGCTTTGACATAGGAGACCTACATCAATAGGTAGGAAGACACTAATCAAAAATAGCCAAGCTCCAAATAAATATTCCAAACCATTTGTGAATGAGAGGATGTTCATGAAATATTGTGAAGCAGTTCATAACCAGTTGGGAAGAAAGCAAAACAAATATGCAGATTTTATCTTTACTTCACAAGTTACACAAAAGGATATATCAAGTAAAAGGTTATAAGAAACTAAATGAAAGGGAAGTAAATTTATGAAATTATGAAAGATGAAAGTAAATTTATTATATGCTAGGTAAGGAATTTCTAAGTTCAAATACTACTGGCTAAATCATAAAGAAATATTGCTTGACTATAACAAATGTATAGCTTTCTTTGTTAAAATATGAAGTCAAATATCTCATACTTGCTACAAAAACTACAGAGAAAAGCTTAAAATTATAATATGAATGTCACTAATACTGATGCCTGAGAAACATATTGGTAGTTCAAATAGAAACATTCAGCTTAGCCAGAAAGAGACTTCCCTTATAATAACAAATACAAAAGGTAAACAAATATAAAATTTCTTCATAGCTAATAATCATAGAAATGAAAAATAAAATATAAATTATTTTTTCTCATATAGCATAATAACAAAACTTAAAAAATCATAAAACCCAAATCTGACAAACATCAGATAAACTACTTTAAAAAAATCACTAGAAGCAGCATAAATACGGAAAGCTTATTTAGGAGACATTTATACATATCTTTAATTATCTTATTATAATATGGCTAAGTTTTTCTGTCTCTGTCTCTGTCTCTCTCTCTGTCTCTCTCTCTGTCTCTCTCTCTCTCTCTCTCTCTCTCTCTATATATATATATATATATATATATATATAACATGTATTATTAACTTATAAAAGAGGGCTCACTGGGATTTGATTGATATTGCACTGATAGTCATTTGAATGTTGAGTGTTCTCTGTGTGAATATGGTTGTCTCTCTGTAGTTTAAGTCTGCTTTACTCTCTCATCAATATTTTGCATTTTTCTATATAAATTGCCTACACATATTTTTCAGATATATAACTATTTTACACTTTGATAATAACTGCAATATTTTGTCAATTTGCTAATCTCATGTATTATGTTTAAGAGCTTTTTTTTTAATAGCTTTTGTTGGATTTCTAAATAAACAATCATGTTGTCTGAGAAGGAAGACAATTTCTATATTTCCTGCCAATCCAGAGGTATTTTATTTCTTTTACATGCTATGTTAAATAGTGAGGATTATTCATACAATAAAGTGATGAGACCAGTCACTTTAAGGTTGGAAAGATGACCCCCAAAATAAATAAATTAAAAAATGTTTTTTGCCATTTATAGAGAAATAATGTGAAATATTATCGAGTTATACAAAATCCCACATTATTAGAAACACTAAATTAAAATCTATAGCAATTTTAACTTCAAATCCAAGGAACTGTGTATAAGCTGTGGATTTCCCACAGTTGAACTGATTTATGAAAGGAAGCACTATTTTTTAATAGAAAGAAAAAAAAACACTAAAATATGCCGTAAAATTGAAGTGTTAGTATCTTACCCTAACTTTGTGTGTGTGTGAGCTTAGTTCAGTGTGACTCTTTGAGACCTCATGTACTGTACCCCACCAGGCTCCTCTGTCCATGGGATTCTCCAGGCAAGAATACTGGAGTGGATAGCCTTTCCCCTCTCTAAGGGATCTTCCCAACCCAAGGATCAAACCTAGGTCTCCTGCATTGTAGACAGATTCCTTACCATCTGAGACACCAGGGAAGCCCTAACTTTAGTAACTAGAATATCAGTATTATGGAATTTAGGTAAAAGAGTCTTTAAAATTAAGCTAGTTTTACAGCCATTTAATAACTGAATTTCCTCTGCCAAGTATTTCAATATGTTCACTGACAAAAAAATTTGCTACTGATTAGAATATCTCATTCTGTCTTTGGGTTTCACTGTTTGTTAACATAGTCATTGTTAAATCTTCTGTTGAACAATGTCTCTCTCAGCATATTTTAAACCACTGATCCTTTTTCTAGTCTTTTTTTATTATCTGAGACATCTGTTTTCTATGTAAAATTTAATACATGATAGCAAATATTCTTATGATATAGTTCTAGGCCCCCTCCCTATCCTGATTTATCTTCTGAACAAAATTTAATGTTCATGAACCCATTATAAAAGTGTCATGTGAAAAACTGATTCCACTTTACATATGGAAAATAAGAGTCCCCAGTTCTTTGAAACAGAGTACCAATTTGACATATATGTGTCCTGCAGTGTCTTTGCTCCACATCTGCTCTTTTCAGTGGGGGAAAAAAATCTTTCTGATATCAGCTTATCCTATTCAAGTGAAAATAGTGATTTCATCTTTGGCTAATTTATATGGGGTTATGGGTGTGAGAGCTGTTCATTCACTCATGAAGTATTTATTGCCCTTAGGTTTAAACAAGCTCTGAACCGAGCCCTCAGTTCAGTTCAGTTCACTCATTCAGTCATGTCTGACTCTTTGTGACCTCATGGACTACAGCATGCCAGTCTTCCCTGTCCATCACCAACTGCCGGAGTTTACCCAAACTCATGTCCACTGAGTCAATGATGCCATCCAACCATCTCATCCTCTATTGTCCCCTTCTCCTCCTGCCTTCAATCTTTCCCAGCATCAGGGTCTTTTCCAATGAGTCAATTCTTCACATCAGGTGACCAAAATATTAGAGCTTCAGCTTCAGCATCAGTCCTTCCAATTAATATTCAGGACTGATTTCCTTTAGGATTGACTGGTTGGATCTCCGTGTTGTCCAAGCGACTCACAAGAGCCTTCTCCAACACCACGGTTCAAAAGCATCAATTCTTTGGTGCTCAGCTTTCTTTGTGGTCCAACTCTCACATCCATATATGACTACTGGAAAAACCATAGCTTTGACTAGACAGGCCTCTTTTGGCAAAGTAATTTCTCTGCTTTTTAATATGCTGTCTAGGGTGGTCATAGCTTTTCTTCCAAGGAGCAATCATCTTTTAATTTCATTGCTGCAGTCAGCATCTGAAGTGATTTTGGAGCCCCCCCCACCACCAAAAAAAAAATCTCTCACCATTTCCATTATTTCCACATCTATTTGCCATGAAGTGATGGGACTGAATGACATGATCTTAATTTTCTAAGCACTAGAATCACCAAATGAGGAAAGCAAGTTTATACTCTCAGAGGTTCATAAGATAGTGGCCTTTACATTTCAATACATAAGTGTGACATAGAAGTATATATGGAAAGTTAATAAGAAATAGACAGACTATTTAAGCCTGACTAGGAACCTAAAAGAAGATATGACATTTCATCTCAAGAATGCTTAGGAATGATTAGAAGTAACTGAGTTGGAAATGGATGGAAGGGCATTCCAGGCCAGGGAGCTGTGTTGACATGGAAATTGAGTTACAGCAACTTTAAGAGTTATAAGACCTAGGTCCTGAGTTATTTTATGTTTCATAATTGAAATTTTAGGTTTCTTCTTTTGTTTGGTTTGGATATGAGTCCCTGTCTTTGGAAAGTACTTGAGGACTAGCTCTTTTCCCACCTTTATTCATGGACTAACATGTGGAAGAATTTTGGTGTGTCTAAGTACAGCCTATTTGTAAGTTTTAAAAAATGTTCTTCACTGACATAATACACACATCAGGAAAGATAGTAGCCTGAGTTCTAACACTTTAATTAAATGGTACAAATGCTAAACTAGACAAAACTGTGACACTGACAGAGGCCATGTTGAGAATCTAATTGAGATTGGCAATGTCACTGGATTGATGAAACATGTTGGCATAGTTTTACATTAATAAAAATAAAAGTCTTTGTGAAAAGCTTTAGCATTAGTACTTTTAGTAAAAACATCTGCTGTGTCTGTCTTTGCTTTAGCAGCTGTTTCATGTAGGTGACAGGCTGACAGGAGAACAATCAGGGGTTTATTTCTGGTAGAATTTTTAGTTTCTTCTTTCATTTGTGGGTTATTGTTTGAAAAGAAGTGTACCCATATTCTCTGCTTTGTCAGCAGTCTTCCTTTTCAAGTTTTTGAAGCTTGTCATAGATAGCTCGCAAACAACTGAAATTTTCAAAGCTTTCTATTATATGTGCATGATGTCCTCTGTGACTTTGAGTTTGAAATAAGTAAAATGAAGTTATCCATGCTTAAAAATTGGGTTTGGGCATATATGTAGCAAAACTAGTTTAACCTGCATAATAACTGGTATCCTTGTAGAACTGTACCATTCTGGCTTACCTAATGCACTATTACCACACAATCAGTATTGGAATAAATCATAATAATGGGATTTTGAATCTGATTAGAATTAGAGTAATCCTGTCTTATTTTGAGGATTTACTTTTAAGCATATAAGTAATTGAAGTGAGTTACTTTTAAGTGTATAATTGCTAACCCCACATCTTCATTAGTTGGCAAACTTTTTCTTACGAATTTTTTTCCAGGTAAAGGAAGACATTTTTGAAATACATTAATGCTCTTAGTCTCCAGTTAACTCACTACAGAGGTATTTTTCCCAGTGATATCCTAGCTCACTAAAAGAGTTAATGTGCCTAAGCATTTCTAAAATCAACAATTCTGACTGGAAGTTCCTGGATATTTCCTAATAATTATTAAAAACAGTATAGCTTAAAACTAAAAATCTTGCTTAATACAGGTTTATTTATAAGTCAGGAATGATGGGTAATAATTCCTTCTAAGATCTCATAAAGCTCAGGGAAACCTTTAGAGGAATATTAAACCTATACAGACTTGGCAAGGAAGAGATTGCCATGATATTACACAATGCAGATTATTCCACAAAATAGAAAAAAGAAAAAAATAACACACACATACACTCTTATTGTGAATAACGGGCACAATATTTCTCATTACTTTGAAAATGACACTTATTGGGTGCTTATTATGTACGATGTACATACTTTAAATGTATCACCTCATTTAGTTACTATAAGAAATAAAAGATAGGAAATTAATTATCTTTATTTAATAGATAAATAATTGTTTTTCAGAGAGGTTAAGTAAGCTAAGATTGATTACAACTACTGCCAATGATTTTAAGGATAAAAAAAATTGCTGAGCACAGGGTCAATGATCTTATATAAATTCTTTTTGCTATTTGATTAAGAAAATACTTGTAAACTAGCAACATTTTATTGATACATTATTCAGTTACCAAGCATTCATTGGGCAGCATTAAACTTGTTGATAGACAACCCAAGGAGGTTCACAAAACTTATAGTCATATAATTCTAAAAAACAAAAAAGTGAATAGCCCAAGAAGACTATTGTCTTCTTGTCCAAAATCTTAGGACAGCTAAGTTTTCAGTGAGTTTACCATTCTTATTAGAAGGGACTTGGAAAAGAATGTCCTGGAATATTAAGATGTATTTTAGGCTATTAAATTGGTAATGCATTATTTCCATCACAGCATTCAAAGAATAAGTATATTTTAAGTACATTTTATTTTTATTTTGTAACCCATTCAATAATTAAGAAAAGAATACTATAATATACTTCTTTCACACATGCAAAGCTTTTCCTTTCCAGCTGAAAGAATAGTCATAAATACTTTAAAACCAGCTGAAGGTAGGAATAGCATATGACATGAACTAGGTTGATGATAATGGGGACAGAGAGATTGGAGACCTTTAAAAATATAACTAGATCACAGTGGTATAACAACAAATATTATAGCCTGCTTCATCTCAGTTATATTGTAAAACAAAAACATGCAGAAATGCTAAATTTGGGTTAATCAATAGTTATGGTGTTGTACTTGTGCATTAGGGTGCTCCAGAGAAGCAGAACCCATAGGATATAAATAAACAAGATTCTCTGCAAAGAGATTATATATATATATATATACATATATATATATATATATAAAATTTTATTAAGTCATCTGATATATATATATATACATATACATACATATACATATATGTATATGTATAACACACATATGGGCATCTATCAGCCAGTCAATCGGACACATTAAAAATTAACCATCACAACATGTTAATTGAAAACAGTTTCATCAGACTATACAAGGGTAATCACAGTTAACATTTTTCTGTGCATCATTTATCTATGGGTGTGAAACTATTTATAGATCACTTACAATGTGCATGCACTCTACCAGTCAACAGGAACATATTCC
The DNA here is from genome assembly GCF_023699985.2 of Odocoileus virginianus. Lineage (NCBI taxonomy): Eukaryota > Metazoa > Chordata > Mammalia > Artiodactyla > Cervidae > Odocoileus > Odocoileus virginianus. Next base: position 24,540,529 of record NC_069698.1, read on the forward strand.
TGCCCTCACAGATACTACATTTTGGTGGGAAGCCTAGGCACATCTACAGACAGCTTGATGAGTCTGTGGATAGAATTGCAGTAATGCTTGGAATGAGACCCTAACCCAGATTTTCTGACCAACAAGAGATTTCTGAATCAAATGATGCCAAAACTAAGATCCAGTGATTATAGCTCAGGGGAAGGACCAGAAAAGGAGACAGAAGAAATGGAAGAAATGTTTCTCACACAGAGGATATTATATGCAGAGATCTAGAGATGAGGGAGGATAGCACTGTATTCAAGAAAATCTGTTTTAAAGTTCAGTTTTTTTTGTTTACATTTTACTTTTTTATTTTATTATTAATATAAATATTCACTTACATGCATTTATTATTTATATAATATATTTATTATCATTAAATATATGCTATGTATAGGACATATAAGTGGTGGTCTTCATTTAAACTTGCTTGGTATAATTTGTTTTTGTTTAGCAATTCCCAAACTTTCTTCACTTTAAGAAAATTCTTATCTCTTGTCAATTCAAGTACTGTCACTTCCCGGGTCTGCTAAAGTTCAGTTTCTATAACAAAGTCTTCTAAAAGTGAAGTGGAAAGAAATAAGACTAGAGAGATAAATATGAGAAAGTTCACATAGGGTTTTTTAAGTGATGATAAGAACTTTGAATTTCATTCTAAAAGCAATGGGATCACAAAGACTTTTGAATAGGCAAGTAACTGTGAGCAGATTCACATTTTGGAGGGATTGTGTTGCTGGATGCTAAACAGTGGGCAGTCAGGTCACTTAGAAAGCTGAAGCAGTAATTCAAGTAATGGCTTGAACTAGGTTGAAGGGGACAGAAAGAGATGGATCTATTGAAGAGCTTACCTTTTGGTTTAGAAAAATGTATTGTTGTTGAGATGTAGGAGAGAGAGAAATAAATCAAAAAGGAAGACAAGGCTTTTGATGTGGCATCTGGGTAAATAAAGTCACCATTGGATGAGAAAGGTCATCTAGAAGGATAATCAGATTTAGTAAGAAAATTGGATAATTCAGGATTAGAGATGCTAAATTTGAGCTTTTGATATTCTAGTAGCCACAGCAGCAGATAATTGAAGATATGGATCAGGATCCAAGCATCAGTGACATAATTACCAGATTTGTTATTAGGAAGAATGGGGAGCATGAGAAAAGAACATAGGCCATATTTAAGGCTGGGCAAATGTAAAAGAAATTATGATGTTATTGTTAAAATGTTAGAGAGATCCACCCAATTATTTTCTGTATAGTTATTGGACATCTGAGAGATGGGCACTATTTTTAGATGTTGTTTTTCAGTCACTAAGTCATGTCCAACTCTTGTGACTTCATGGACTAAAGCACACCAGCCTCCTCCATCCTCCATTATCTCCCAGAGCCTGCTCAAATTCATGTCCACTGAGTTGGTGATGCTATCTAAAAATCTCATCCTCTGCCACTCCCTTCTCCTTTTTAGGTGTTAGGGAACTGTAATAGTCTAAGATTCCTGTCCTTAATGTGGGATATGCAAATCAAGAAAGAGGACACAGTGCTTCGGGAAGCAAATGGTTGATTTAAGTTTTAAAAAACTATATAGTAATCTTTCCAAATATTCCAGTCTTACTCATTCAACAATAGGAGTCTATCAAAATCTGGTATTTTCTAGATTTAGAATGACTGGACTCCTTAGATGCCCTCACATTTATGCTAGATTGGGTTAGATCCCTCAGATCCTCTTAGAGGATCTACTGATATTAGTTTAAATATCTTTTGGCAATGTTTGGGAACTGGGGGAGATGTATTGTCTGCAAGAGAATGTCATCTTTGTATATGTAATCTCTCTGTTTGCAAAAGACCTTATACTGGGAACTTGTATTGACTTGGAACATAGCGTGTCTGTGTCTGCAGAAAACTCCCTGCCCTCATGTTTTCTAAATGGCTGTACCGCTGGTCTTCCTCCTGTTACTATTACCAATCTGCTTATCTTTAAGGGTAAAGACAACCCAGGAGGAATGTTCATCACACTGCCAGTACTAATGGTCTCTTTGTCTTTCAAACTCTATGGCTAAATTTTCCTCTACTCACTTCTTTTGATATTGTGCTCCTTTCTCAGGAAAACAATATTTCATTTGGCTTTCTCTATTGTGATGCTGCACCCATTTACATGTGGAGGGAGGCAATTTTCCTATGCCACCAAGAAATTCTAGAATACTAACTGTCTGTCCTATCATTCAATTTCAGACTCTACATAAAGACAGCATCAGGTCCCACAAGTGAAGAGTCCTACATGACGGCCCCCTACTCCACTCTACATGACAGTCTCAAATCCAGGTTTACACCTGTGCCTCTGACCCACCAGCTGAAGACTGGGGGTTCTAATGACACCCTCCTTGGTTTTAATTTGCTATATCTGCTCTCAGAACTTAGAAACACATTTTGCTTACTAGATTACCAGTTTATTACAAAAGAACATAATTCAGAAGAGCCAGGGAAAAGATATGCTTAGGGCAATATGGGGAAAGGGCACAGAACTACCAAGCTCTCCCCAGACACAACATTATCCCCAAATCTACAGTTCATCAACAAAGAAACTCTCTGAACCAAAACCTTTTGGGTTTTGTAGAGGCTTATTCCATAGGCATGATTGATTAATTCATTGGCTAGTGGCAATCAATTCAACCTCCAGCCTTTCTTCACACTCCAGAGATCAGGGGGCAAGACTGAAATCTCCAACCCTCCAATCATGTGATTGGTTCTCTTGGCAAACAACTAAAATTACCCTACTAACATAACAAAAGACACCTTTATGCTCTCATCCCTTAAGAAATTCCAGTGCTTTTAGAAGCTTGGTGACAGAAAGGATGAAGACTAGCTATATAATTATTATAAATCACATAGCAAAACTATTTCAGAACCTTGATATTTCAAGCACAGCCATGATAAATGAACTTTGTTTCTGAAATGGGCCATGTTCTTCTCCCCTTATTTTCAATTTTTTAAAACATATCGGTGTTAAATCCTGCTTCAATATTAAATAATAGATAGATTAAGAGGTGAAAGAAGAAAACTCATAAGTTGTTTTTTTTATAGTGTTTTTGATAAATATTCTTTATTTATTTAAATTGATTTTTTTTCTTTTCTTTTTTTTTCCCCATTTATTTTTATTAGTTGGAGGCTAATTACTTTACAATATTGTAGTGGGTTTTGTCATACATTGACATGAATCAGCCATGGATTTACATGTATTCCCCATCCCGATCCCCCCTCCCACCTCCCTCTCCACCTGATTCCTCTGGGTCTTCCCAGTGCACCAGGCCCTGAGCACTTGTCTCATGCATCCAACCTGGGCTGATGATCTGTTTCACCCTAGATAATATACATGTCTCGATGTTGTTCTCTCGAAACATCCCACCCTCGCCTTATCCCACAGAGTCCAAAATTCTGTTCTGTACATCTGTGTCTCTTTTTCTGTTTTGCATATAGGGTTATCATTACCATCTTTCTAAATTCCATATATATACGTTAGCATACTGTATTGGTCTTTATCTTTCTGGCTTACTTCACTCTGTATGATGGGCTCCAGTTTCATCCATCTCATTAGAACTGATTCAAATGAATTGAAACTCATAAGTTCTTAAGCTACTTTAAATTCCTCAAATTGGGAGGGGGAATCGGGATGGGGAGCACATGTAAATCCATGGCTGATTTATGTCAATGTATGACAAAAACCACTACAATATTGTAAAGTAATTAGCCTCCAACTAATAAAAATAAATGGAAAAAAATAATAAATCAAAAAAAAAAAATAAATTCCTCAAATTACCACAAAATTGACAAAAAAGAAAAATTGAACACCAATAGGTACATCAGTTAAGAATTCATTCAAAATATCAGAGACATCAAGAATTTGATAATTCAAAGGTAATACAATTTATATTAAATTATATAAGAAGTAGCCTCTCTTGTATTCTACATAAATATCAACTACCATACAAATTTAGCAGAGCTTCACCCACTACCATGACATTCAGGAACACTGGGCACACTTTTGACTCAGAGCCACTGCATCTAGAACACAGGCAAGGATTGCTCTCAGTTCAGTTCAATTGCTCAGTAGCGTCTGACTCTTTTCGACCCCATAGACCGTAGCATGGCAGGCTTCCCTGTCCATCACCAACTACTGGAGTTTACTCAAAATCATGTGTATCAAGTTGGTGATGCCATCCAACTCTCTCATCCTCGGTCGTCCACTTCACCTTCTGCCTTCAATATTTCCCAGCATCAGGGTCTTTTCCAATGAGTCAGTTCATCACATCAGGTGACCAAAGTATTGGAGCTTTAGCTCCAGCATCAGTCCTTCCAATGAATATTCAGGACTGATTCACCTTAGGATTGACTGGTTGGATCTCTTTGCAGTCCAAGGGTCTCTTAAGAGTCTTCTCCAAAACCACAGAAGAAAAGCGTGAGTTCTTTGGTGCTCAGCTTTCTTTATAGTCCAACTCTCACATCCGTACATGACTACTGGAAAAACCATAGCTTTGACGAGATGGACCTCTGTTGACAAAGTAATGTATCAGCTTTTTAATATGCTCTCTAGTTTTGACATAAATACTCTTCCAAAGAGCAACTGTCTTTTAATTTCTTGGCTGCAGTCACAATCTGCAGTGATTTCGGAGCCAAAAAATTGAGATCTTTCACTGTTTCTATTGTTTCCCTATCTATTTGCAATAAAGCAATGGGACTAGATGCCATAATCTTAGTTTTCTGAATGTTGAGTACTTTGGGCCAACTTTTTCACTCTTTTCTTTCACTTTCATCAGGAGGTTCTTTAGTTCTTCACTTTCTGCCGTAAGGGTGGTATCATCTGCATATCTGAGGTTGTTGATATTTCTCCTGGCAATCTTGATCCAGCTTGTGCTTCATCCAGTCTGGCATTTCACATGATGTACTCTGCATATAAGTTAAATAAGCAGGGTGACACTATACAACCTTGACCTATTCTTTTCCTAATTTAGAACCAGTCTGTTGTTCAATGTCCAGTTCTAACTGTTGCTTCTTGATCTGCATACAGATTTCTCAAGAGGCAGGTCAGATGGTCTGGTATTCCCATATCTTTAAGAATTTTCCACAGTTTGCTGTGATCTACACAGTCAAAGGCTTTAGCCGAGTCAGTAAAGCAGAAATACATTTTTTTTTTTTCCTGGAACTCTCTTGCTCTTTTGATGATCCAGTGGATGTTGGCAAGTTGACCTCTGTAGCCTAGCTTCTCTAAATCCAGTTTGTACATCTGGAAGTTCAAGGTTCATGTACTATTGAAGCCTGAGTTGGAGAATTTTGAGCATTAATTTGCAAGCGTGTCAGATGAGTGCAATTGTACAGTAGTTTGAACATTCTTTGGAATTGCCTTTCTTAGGGGTTGGAATGAAAACTGACCTTTTCCCAGTTACTGCTGAGTTTTCCGAATTTGCTGGCATATTGAGTGCACCACTTTCACAGCATCATCTTTTAGGATTTGAAATAGCTCAACTGAAATTCCATCACCTCCACTACTTTTGTTCACAATGATGCTTCCCTAAGGCCCACTTGACTTCACATTCCAAGATGTCTGGCTCTGGGTGAGTGATCATACCATCGTGGTTATCTGGGTCATGTAGATCTTTTTTGTACAGTTCTTCTGTGTATTATTTCCACCTCTTCTTAATATCTTCTGCTTCTGTTATGTCCATACCATTTCTGTCCTTTATTGCATCCATCTTTACATGAAATACTCCTTGTTTTCTCTAATTTTCTTGAAGACATCTCTAGTCTTTCTCATTCTGTTGTTTTCCTTTATTTCTTTGCATTGATCACTGAAGAAGGTTTTCTTATCTCTCCTTGTTACTCTTTGGAACTCTGCATTCAAATGGGTATATCTTTCCTTTTCTCCTTTGCTTTTCACTTATCTTCTTTGATCAACTATTTGTAAGTTGATCAAACAACCATTTTGCCTCTTTGCATTTCTTTTTCTTAGGGATGGTCTTGATCACTGCTTCCTGTACAGTGTCACAAACCTCCATCCATAGTTCTTCAGCACTCTGTCTATCAGATCTAATCTCTTGAATCTATTTATCATTTCTACTGTATAATTGTAAGGGATTTGATTTAGGTCATATTGAATGGTCTAGTGGTTTTCTCTACTTTCTTCAATTTAAGTCTGAATTTGGCAATAAGGAGACCATGATCTGAGCCACAGTCAGCTCCTGGTCTTGTTTTTGCTGACTGTACAGAGCTTCTCCATCTTTGACCACAAAGAATATAATCAATCTGATTTCTGTATTGACATCTGGTGATGCCCTATGGAGTCTTCTCTTGTGTTGTGGGAAGAAGGTGTTTGCTATGACCGGTGTGTCCTCTTGGAAAAATTCTGTTAGCATTTGCCCTGATTCTTTCTGTACTCCAAGGCCAAATTTGCCTGTTATTTCCAGTTATTTTTTGATTTCCTACTTTTGCATTCCAGTCCCCTATAATGAAAAGGACCTCTTTTTTGGGTGTTACTTCTACAAGGTCTTGTAGTTCTTCTTAGAAACGTTCAACTTCAGCTTCATAATTACTCTATCTCATCCCTTAAAGAGTTTGTTGCAAACTCTATCACCTTTTCAGAGAAGCCTGTACAAGCAACCTTCTATCTATTCATTATATTATCACAGACTGATCTACTATACCTTTATTTGTTTATATTATTTCTACATCTACCAGTTTCATACTTCAAGATAAAAGCATTCTGGTTATTTCAGTGATTGATCTACTCACAGTGTCAAGAACAGAGCTTGACTCATTGTCATCACTCACTAAAAAATTGTTGAGTGAACTAATAAGTCATTTATCTCCTATTGTATATATCACTTGGCACAATGTTATTATTCCAGTTAAATAAACAAAACATAAGACTGCTAAAGATGGTTACATTTTATTTTTTCTTAAACATTTATTAGCTTTATATACATATCATCTGCTTTTTGGAGAACAGGGAGAACCAAAATCTTTATGAAAAAATGTAGGAAAATGTTTAAAGTGTATATAACATTAAAGAAACAGCCTACTCAAACTGCTAAATAATTTTTTCATGTTTAGTTGTTATCAGTTGAGCTTTAGTCCTGATTTCTCAGCTGCATTTCATGTATCCTTTCTCTGCAAGAGACTCCAAGTTCTGCTCCCATTTATTACTCAGATTTTATGCACAAGGATAAGTTATAACTCCTTGAGACAGAGCATCTCATTTTCCAAGACACCCCACAGATATCAGCAATTACACTGTTATACAAAAGGTTTCCATCCAAGCAAATAATTTGTTTTCCAGTGAGGAATAAAGGATATCTCACCTCTGAAGAGAGATTTTGTCTGTTTGTTTGTTTTGTAACTGTGAATGACCTGTGAGACCCACCTGGTCTTTCCACAAATGAAAGAAAGAAAATCCTTTAAGGGTAAAATATTACTTATTCTATGAGAAAACAATTTTAAATAAGAAAAAGAAAAGAAAGTGCTTGGCTTGTATCACGGCATGTGTCTGATTTGAATCACTTTCAGCTACTACTGTTGTACCACTTAAAATATTTTTGTTGTGTAATACATATGTAAAAGGAAGAAAATATTTTACTTCAGAATAAGCATTTGCAATAAGCATGAAACCCATTCTCACATTATCAGAGTAAATGAAATATTGTGCATGAATATTTTATAGCTTACTGACAAATAAAGTCAAATAATGCCTTTGCACCTATGCACATTTTTTTCTATGAAAAAGTTCCAAAATTATACTGAAATATATCTCTTCCTTATATAAAGGATGGAAATAGTAAGTCAGCCATTTTGCAGAATACATAAAATTGAATGAGCCAAAATAAAACATAGTGCTTCCATGATTATGGAAACACATAAAATAGTTTTAATTAGTTTAATTTTAAGTATCTTTCACTGGATTATTTATGCACCTAGGTAATAATTTTTCATCAAGTATTGCTTCAGTTAATTCTGTAGGAGCTCAGTATTTTAGGTCACATGATTAAAAGACATTCACATTTTATGCCAAAGCATTTGTTTCTCTTCCTTTCACAGGACGTCCTTGGCTCTAATCTCTATTATATTATATCTGGATATTTTAATCATCTCCCAACTTACACTGCCAATAATTTCAACTCAATTCAAGTGCTATTCAACACCACTTTTAGATAAATCTCTAAAATAGTGGAAAATGTAGTACTGAATCAAGCTGTATATAATTTTAGAAACTTTTTTCTAGATGCATGACTTTAGATAAATCAACTAACCTTTTTGATTCAGTATCCTTGTCTGTAAATGAAAGATGGTATCAGCTCTGGGATTTCTATGAAAATAAAATAAGGTACAATTTGGTAGAAAGTATCAGATGTTGAACATAACAAGTGCTAACAATGCTAGTTCTGTTTCTTTTCCTTCCTGGGACATAAAACTACTCAAGTCCACTCACTGGTGTCTTCCCATCTCCTTCATGATAAACTTCAAAATCACTAAGGCACACAAGCTCTCCATAATATACCAATATTCCCAACATCATTTCTCCTTATATTTTCTCCAGAATGCACCGGATGCAACAGTAATAGGTAAGGCTATGCAGCTACACAAGATTATTTGTTGTGCCTTTAAAAAACATAATCTGCAAGTTCTTTGTAAGGAGACACTGTATTTTGCTACTAAAAATCTGTCCAAATTCAGAACTTCCCACTGTTGCTGATTAACTAGAAAGCTATCTCCTTAAAATGATTCTTGCCTACTTATCCTTTGTGATACTTCATGCAGTCTCAAGGTACACTTACCTCAGTTTGAAGAATAAGCCAACAGTATTATTTCCACAGATAATACACACAATATAATGGCACAATAATGTTAAAATATCAAATGATATGAAATAGGCTTTGGACAAATTAACTTATCTACTATACAGAAATTGAGTCACAGATGTAGAAAACAGATTTATGCTTACCGGGGGTAAGGGATGGGAGAGAGATTTAAATAGGAAGATAGAGATTAGCATGTATACACTACTATACAAAAAATAGATATTACTATACAAAAAATAGATAATAAGAACCTACTGTATTAGCACAAGTAACTCTATGCAATGGTCTGTAATGGTCTACAACAAAAAAGAGTCTAAAAAAAGAAGTGAAATATGTATATGGGTAACTGATTCAGGGCTTCCCTGGTAGCTCAGTTGGTGAAGAATCCACCTGCATTGCAAGAGACCAGGGTTCGATCCCTTGGTCGAGAAGATTCCCTGGAGAAGGAAATGGCAACCCACTCAAGTATTCTTGCCTGGGAACTCCCACGGACAGAGGAGCCTGGTGGGCTACAGGCCATTGAGTTGCAAGAGTTGGACACAACTTAGTGATTAAACCTCCACCACCCACAACTGATCCACTTTGCCATATGGCATAAAGTACCACACCATCGTTAATCAACTATATGCCAACAAAAATTTCAAAAAAGAAAAATCAGATGTATGCTTAAGGATGGCAATTAAAATAGTTTACTAGTTTTCTCCACAGAAGACAAACCATAAATTACGGATATTTTAGTACATTTTCAAGTTGTGTTAATAATAACAGACATTATAAAAATCACTTAATACTTCTGGTATCCCAGATAGTTTCAATGTAACTTTCAAACCACATCATCTACAGAAAGAGACTATTTTCCCAAACCCTAAATAGAGGCTAACCCTGTGGCTTGCTTTGGCCAATAGAACATTTTTGTGAAATTCTAAGTGGGGATCTCAATTCTAAGTGGGGATCTTTAATACTTCTACCCAGAACCTGGCCACGGCCAACTTAACAAATCCAGAAAAGCCTGTTATATTATGAAGTGATGTGGAGAAGATTATAATTGTCACAGATGAGGAAATCAAAGATTGATGTAAAGATATGTGACACTTGAACATATGACATGGCTCTTCAAAAATTAGTAGAGTTGGGCACTCAAAACAAGGCTGACACTGAAGTCAGCCAAGATAACAACCAGGTGATCTATAGACTTGTGAACACTAATGAATTTTTTACACTGCTGTAATTTCAGGTGATAACTATTCAACTTTGTACACTGTTCATTCACATTATTCAGCCAGACTATATGTAATACAACATTCCAAGAACCGTTGCAAGGAAATTTTTAAAATGTGAAAATAAATTTCATATTTATCTCCTTATACCAATGCAAACATTTTAGCCATATGTACATTTTACATTGACTCCTTACTATACTTTATAGTGCATTCTTCTGTTCTTTATTATGGTTTATACTGCTTCAGTTGTCAGCTCACACTGGATATGGAAATAAATGTCTTGGCAATCACAGTAATTTATTCAAAAGATATGTATTGAGCCCTTGCTGAAGACAGAGGCAGCCTACTCTATATCAGGAGTGGAGAGGTTAAACAGTAACCATCTTAAGATATCCCTCCAATGAATGAATCTTTTTACTCAGGACAGTCAAGAAGTATATGCTGTCCTTGGCTTTGGTAACTGGAAAATCATTTTCACTTCACACTCCAACTAGGACCTTCCATTTCCTACCCCAAAAAAGACTAGCAACATCCTCATCCCTCACTGTCCTGTGACATGTTGTTGTTTACACCAGAATATGACAGAGCACACAACTTCAGGGCATATGTTCAACTCAAATCAGACAGATACCACTGTAGCTCCAATTATCCTTCCCAAGATATAGAAGAAAAGCTGGAATTTAGCAGCAGGGAATGTATGACATAAGAAGGAAAGTCCTCTATAACAATGTCATTGTTGTTTATCACATGTCATTAAGGATTGTGGCATAGGAAGATGTGAACCCAGTGTAAAACACATAAAAACAGATGAGCAGAATTTGGAGAATTCCAGAAAAAGATGATCAATATACATTGTACAAGACTATTATTGTTCCGATCAGAACGGCTTAAGGATTTTCAAAGAACAAATCATAAATACTACTACTGAGGAAAATGTGAGAAATTTTATAGCACAGAATCTATACTTTGTTGTATTTAAGCTTAAATTAACAGAGGAGTAAAGTTATATTTATATTATAAAACTGGTGTTAGAGTACAGCATGGCTTTTCTAAACACTTGGGTTGTCATCACACAGTTTTGAACCAACTCAGTCTTCCAGGTAAACTACAGATACCTATACCAGTTGGACGCTGATAACAATTATTAGGAGGACCCTTCAAGAAATACTGGTTAATAAGGTTTCTTGATTTGTTTATTTCTGGGTGTGATATCACATGTTACATAATCCACAAGCTGGGCAATGACAAAAAAGGATTAATATGACACAATCTCCTGTACTCAGACACTCACAATCTAGCTTTGAGGCTTCAAGAATATTGGCATTGCAGTTTGAACAGGCCTAGACCAGTAATAGTATTAAGAAGCACTTTATAGTACTTAGAATGCCTCAGGTTCCAATCGAAGTGCTTTATCTAGGTACACTCATTGAATTATCACAACAAATTTGTGAGTTAGACCACTTTTAAGCTTATTATGCAAATAAGGAAAGTGAGGCACACATAAGTAATTGCCATTAGAAACTTAGCTAGAAAGTAAATAAAATGGAACTTGAAGCCAGCCAATCTGGGTCCAGCGTGGGTGCCCTTAAACACTGTACTATAGAGAGTCTCTTGCACCTTTAAAGTACCTTGGAGAGCAGTCATTTGCTGCAATTTGTTAAGTGTCATTCTAGGCTGGCACCTCCATATCTCACAGACTATATTGCTAAAAAGCTCTTTAAGAGCATCTCAGTCTATAAAAATATTTTATTTATTTATACAACTCACATCAGGATAAATTATGCAGGATATCTTAATATAGCTAAGCAAGGAAATAGTTTTTTGATACATAGTCTGAATAAGAGGCATGTTTTCCTTCACTGGATCTGGAAATGAGATTTAAATGTATGAGCAGTCCAATGAGGCTAATTTTCAAGTTGTTATATGTTTGTACCCTAAACTTGAAATGAACTATCGAATGACAAAAGTAGATTTTATATTCCCTTTTAGACTTTGAGCATTTTTTCTCTTCCTTTAGCTTCTTCTCTATTCTGCTTTTTCTCTGACCATGTTTGACATTAAAAAATATATATTTTTTCTTTTTTCATGGATTTATAATTTATCTGGAAACAACATACAGGCATAGGACTCTAAAAATATACCTTATGCTCTAGGAATTAAGAAAAGATCAAAATTAGCAAATAAATTAAGAATCATTTTAAGATTGAACTTACTGAACACTTCAAGTATTGCAATACATACAAATATATAGAAGATTGAAAATCCAGCTAGGTTTTCTGAAGCCAATAGTTAGCACTGTGATGGAAGGGCTCTTAGGATTATACTAGTAGTATAGAATGAGATCACAAGGGCTATGTAAAATATTTCGAAGAATTTGAGACCAGTTAGCAAAACTTTAAAATTTGCTATTTTAGTATAAAATATTTATACATGTACTATATATTTAGTTATTTATATAATATTATTGCATTGATATAAATATTTTCAAAGACATTGTATCATGTTCATTATAAATATATACAAATATAGAAATTAATATTATCACATACAGAGGAGTTAAGTGACATTTTAAAATATGAAGCCATACACGATGTTACCAGTAGCTCAAATTCCATTTAAACTTAGGGAAAATTTGTAGTTGTAAATATTCAGTATACCCTCCTGAGAATTTCTATTTCAGGGCTGAATTATTCTCATATAGCATTGTCTTATATTAACAACATACTGGCTGAATTCATAAACAGTGCTTAGTGTAATGTTAGATCTGCTTATTTCTTGTTCAAAACTCTGTTGATTCAATCTGCTAACTAGAGGAATCATCTTAGAAAATATCAACATTCTATGATGAGAATTAAATATATAATATACACTTAAAACTTACTTCACTGGACATGGTTAAATTATAATACATAGAAATCTGCTTAAAAGAAAAGAATGGAGGTATCACTATCAAGCCCTCTGTGGTGTGAAAATTCAAACATTCTTCCACATGCCTTTGATACCTTGTGTCATACATACAAAAGCATTAATATTTATGTAACTTATATAAAATAATTATAGATTTTAAGTCAAAATGCTGAGGTAAAGATAAATTCTAATTTTTCCTTTCTACACTAGTAGAGGTAGACTAGGTAACCATGGTTTAATGCAACCAAATTTAACATCAAACTTTAGAAGGAAACAATATAAGATGTATGGGTTACTAAGGCTTCAGACAACAGAGAGCAGTTACAAGAAATTTATAAGGAGATAGAGTCTCCTGTTAAAAACTGCCATATGATTTGAGGGAAAAGTGCTCAGGAAAAAAAATAGAGTAAGGAAGTATAGTTGACTCCTGATTCCTGCCTGATGATGCTTTGCTATGCCCACTTTTTCCTGACTGTTTATTTTCCCTAAGGTTGCTGACATTAGCATGCCTTCCCCAATTCTACAAGGAATATTGAATCCCATTTGTAATTTTAGCCTGGGATCTTCAATTTAAAGTCACATTCATGAAATTATAGAAAAATCATTAAAATGGCATAATCCACAAAGACAAAGAGACTGGACGATGATCTAGATGCAGAAAACAATGTTTGGGCTATGTCAATGACTTTGGATTTGAGGAAAGTTGGCAAAACAGCTTTTATTCTTCTCCAGGTTGAGAAAAATTTTTGATGAAATAAAGGAAGGGGAAAAACATGGTTCAGGTTTTAGTCTAATTAATTTAGATTAATTCATTTAAACTAATTAATTCAAAGTTTAGAGAAAAAGCAAAATGAGAGTTCAGAGGACAAAGAAGTTAATGAGATGTCTAAACACATAACAGAGGTATAAAAAGAAGAAAAGAAGGGCAAAAAAAGAATATGAAAAGGAGAAAAACACATTCTAGATTTAGAACCCATTTCGGACAAAGTTAAGAATGGGGTCTTTAACGTGTTTGATAATGTGTGTTAAATTGAAATCAGAAAAAGTTCTTTGCTTTTACTCCCATAATTATATGAGTTTTAACTTCTCTCCACTGGATGACTCAGTTTACCAATAAAATTTGGCAGAAGTGATGCCCTGGGCTTGCTATTTGTTGCTGTTAAATCATTCAGTCAAGTCTGACTCTTTGCGACCCCGTGGACTGCAGTATACCAGGTTTCCCTATCCTTCATCACCTCCCAGAGCTTGCTCAAACTCATGCTCATTGAGTTGGTGATATCATCCAACCATCTCATCCTCTGTCATCTCCCACTCCTCCTGCCATCAATCTTTCCCATCATCAGGGTCTTTTCCAATGAGTTGGCTCTTCACATCAGGTGACCAAAGTATTGGAGCTTCAGTTTCAGCATCAGTCCTTCCATGAATGCTCAGGGTTGATTAACTTTAGGATTCACTGGTTTGATGCCCTGGCTATCCAAGAGACCCTCAAGAGTCTTCTCCAGCACCACAGTTCAAAGCATCAATTCTTCAGCACTCAGCCTGCTTTATAGTCCAACTCTCAAGTTCATACATGACTACTGGAAAAACCATAGCTTTGACTATACAGACATTTATTGGCAAAATGATGTTTCTGCTTTTTAATACATTGTCTAGGTTTGTCATAGCTTTGTTTCAAAGGAGCAATGTCTTTTAATTTCATGGCTTCAATTACCATCAGCAGTGATTTAGGAACCAAAGAATATAAAATCTGTCACTGTTTCCACTTTTGCCATCTATTTGTCATGAAGTTTGGGACCAGATGGCATGATTTTAGTTTTTTAAATGTTGAGTTTTAAGCCAGCTTTTTCACTCTCCTCTTTCACGTTCATCAAGAGGCTCTTTAGTTCCTCTTCATTTTATGCCATTAAAATAGTATCATTTGCATATTTGAGGTTGTTGGTATTTCTCCTGGCAATCTTGATTCCAGCCTGTGTTTCATCCAGCTCAACATTTCACATGATGAACTCAGCATGTAAGTTAAATAAGCAGGGTGACAATACAGAATGTTGACATACTCCTTTCTGAATTTTGAAACAGTCCATTGTTCCATGTCTGGTTCTAACTGTGCTTCTCGACCTGCATACAGGTTTCTCAGGAGGCAGGTAAAGCATTCTAGTATTCCCATCCCTTGAAGAATTTTCCAGTTTGTTATGATCCACAGTGTCAAAGGCTTTAGCATAGTCAGTGAAGCAGAGGTAGATGTTTTTTCTGGAATTTACTTGTTTTGTCTATGATCTAGTGGATGTTGACAATTTGATCACTGGTTCCTGTACCATTTTTATATCCAGGTGTACATCTGTAAGTTCTTGTTTCACATACTGTTAACGCCTAGCTCGAAGGATTTTGAACATTACCTTGCTAGCATCTGAAATGATTGCAACTGTATGGTAGCTTGAACCTTTTCTTTTTGGCATTGCCTTTCTTTCGGATTGGAATGAAAATTGACCTTTTCCAGTCCTGTGGCCACTGCTGAGTTTTCCAAAGTTGCTGACATACTGAGTGTAGCACATTAACACATCATATTTTAGGATTTTAAATAGCTCAGCTGGAATTCCATCACCTCCACTAAGTTTGTAGTAATGCTTCCTAAGGGCCACTTGACTTTACACTCCAGGATGTCTAGCTCTAGGTGAGTGACCACACCCTCACGGTTATCTGTGTACTAAGACCTTTGTGTCCAGTTACGTGTTTTCTTGCTACCTTGTCTTAACCTCCTCTACTTCAGTTAGATCTTTGTCATTTCTGTCCTTTACTGTTGTGCTCATCTATGCATGAAATGTTCACTTAGTATCGCCAATGTTCTTGAAAAGATCGCTAGTCTTTCCCACTCTATTGTTTTCCTTTATTTCTTTACATTTTTCACTTAAGAAGGCTTTCTTATTTATCCCTGCTATTCTCTGGAACTCCGTGTTCAGTTTGGTATACCTTTTTATTTCTCCTTTGCCTTTTCACTGTCTCCCAGAGTTTGCTCAAATTCATGTCCATTGAATTAGTGATGCTATCTAACCATCTCATCCTCTTTCACCCCCTTCTCCTCTTGTGCTAAATCTTTCACAGCATCAGGGTCTTTTCCAATGAGTCAGCTCTTCACATCAGGTAGCCAAAGTATTTGGAGCTTCAGCCTGAGTTCTTCCAATATATTTAGGGTTGATTTCCTTTAGGATTGAGTGGTTTGATCTTCCTGCTGCACAAGGGACTCTCAAGAGTCTTCAGCACCACAATTCAAAAACATCAGTCCTTCAGCACTCAACCTTCTTTATGGTCCAACTCTCACATCATGCAAATAGGTCTTCCAGCTCTACTGAGTCATTCTAATTTATGCTACAGAAGGCCATACATCTTACAAGCCATATATTTTGTTCAATTCTTGAGACCTAGCACAGTGACACATAGAAAACATCTAATGTATATTGTCAATTGATTGAATGAACACAAATACAATGTTGTACAATGAAGTATGCTTAAAGGCATATTTCACTGACCAGTTGATTTTTATAAATAAGAAATAGGTTATCACTCACAAATCTCAGGAGGAGTTTCTCCCCTTCAAGCTTCAAACTTATCTCAGATTTTAAGTTTCACTTTGTTGTGGCACAGGAACCACAACATGGCCATTTTGATAATGTGGCCATTTAGAAATAGAGCATAAAATACTCAAAAGAAGACTGTTTTCATTGATGACTGTTTCCACCCATCAATCAGAATTGGCACTCTAGTAGAAGCTAATAACCAAATTGACCAAGATTCTAGAATATGACTATTAGGAAAAAAAAAATCTTTAATGTACTTTATGCATCTTGAGGATATTAAGTTGTAGCTCTAAAAAATCCCCACCCCTTTTTCATTATATTCTGGAGAAATAAATTAGAATACATCGCTTCCCAGTGACTCAGAATGTAAAGAATCTACCTGCAATACAGGAGACATAGGAGATATAGGTTCAGTCCCTGTGTTGGGAAGATCCCCTAGAAAAATCCCATGGCCAGAGGAGCCTGGCAGGCTACAGTCCATAGAGTCACAAAGAGTCAGACACAGCTGAGTAAGCATGCAATGAATTATAATGCTTTTTTTTTTAAGTGATTTAATAAATGTATTTTCTCCTGAAAATTGTGTCTTCATTAAAAATAAATTTAGACTTCTAAAGCTGATATTTGAATCCTAGGTGTCACATTTTTCAATGTAACATAAACATTTGTGTTTAAAGTGTACATTTTAAAAACTTTAAAAAGTTAAAACCAGGTTTTATTCTTTCAAATATTATCTTTGTTCATACCTATGAAGGCACTTCATGAAGCCAGATTCTACTAGGAAATGTGAAATGAAATATAATTTGTCAGTGTTTAATACTGCAAAGTATAAATTATTATTCAAATGTATCAATGTCCTATTGAGGATGATGACTACTACACTATGGATAGGATTTCACAACATAAAATTTGTATTTTATTTAAAATGCTTTGCAAACTAAAAAGTATAGATAGTTTAACATAGAGATATAACGTCTCAAGAAAAGGCAAAGTGTAGATACTATTCATGCCTATTCTAGCCTTTTTGTACATTTTCTCCATCCAACATGCTACTACAACCAATTAATTCAAACTTCCTGCACATGGCCGTGTTTTTCAAAGTTCAAGTCATGAACTATATGATCTGTGAAACAAGTACAGTAGCAAATCTTATTTATACTACTACTAACAATTAAAATACTTTTTGGTCTCATAATAATAATACTTTAAATATAGAATAAAAATAGAGTGAATCATAGTAACTGCAAATGTGCCTTCAGGACACTTTTGCTTCACTGTGTGTGTGCTGACCTCATGTACTATGAGTAAGTTACAGTGAAGAAAACTTGAGAGCCATTGTATTGTAGAATGATAGCAGGTTGAGTTGTATATTCTGTCTGTTATTAGAATTAGAACTTGTGCCAAAGCCAAGATTTCACTGAACAGAAGCCAGCTGATACCCATTACTGAGTTTCTTGTTCTTAGAGAGGAAAGATTACCACTTCTTATTAGGTATGATTTAGTCTATTTCTGCACTTCAAATATTTAAAGAGACTATTTTCAGGGTTGCTTTGTAATTAAGTGATACACTACTTCAATCTGATAATCTTTAGACTAGTTGTGAAGTTCTTGGAAGTGTCATCATGCTTCAGATACTTTCACCTCCATCAAGACTGAAGTCATCCAGTAGAAAAATCCCCAGAGCCCAAAAGGGAAGAAGAGGCAAGCAGAGCATTCCAGCTCCTAGTCAAGGCTTCCAGAATAGGCTAGCTGCCTCAACATGCCTTTTATCATAAAGGCACTGAATTAAAGGACAAAGTCAGCACTGAGAAATGTTACATGAATTATATGGAAAGGAGTTTATAAGAAAACAGAAGATAATAAATTTGGATAAACTTAATTTAGGCTATTAAATTGATGTAGACACTAAAATACATTTCAAAATGAAAGATAGAGGTAAGCATTGATGAAAATATAATAAACTCTGGCCTTGAAGTTATGGGAATCCACAATCACTCATTTTATATTTTACTTAAGAAATATTAAAGACTAAATATCCCAAGGAGAATATAATGATGAAAATTCTAATTTGAAGGAAGTTTTGATAAAAATATGATAGAAATATGAACCAAGTACATGTAAACCCCAAAAAGCCTAGCTACCTGCAGTCAATTCTGAGCTTCATGTAAAATTCAAAGAAATGTGAATCAATTCAAAATCTAATAAGGATATGAGAGGTATTAATGAATATTTACTGTTCCTTAAAAAACCCAAATATAACATTATAAAATCAATTTTGCAATTTATCATGGTTATGAAAACTTACCTACCATATATTCACATCTTTCTTTCCTTAATTTCTCTAAAACTTTCCCCCAAACTAAGCACATACTGATTCCAATCTTCTCTGTTCATCTCATCTTTAAATCTGTTAACTGATCTTCTGACTGAGATAGTCTGTACTTGCCTATTTATTTATTTAATTGGAGGATAACTGTTTTAAAATGTTGTGCTGTTTTCTTTTTCTGCCATACAACAATGCAAATCAGCCATAAATTTATATACACACACACACACACACACACATATATATATATCATCTGTCTTAGGCCTCCCTCTGCTCTTGCCTATTTAAAACTACCAAAGCTATAAATGATTATATATATTTCCTATTTTATATAAAAATAAAGAAAATAAAGTATGGTAAAATTATCTATTAATAGAAATAAAGGTTAAAAATAAAGTTGAAAGAGAGAAGATTAACTCAGTGACAGAGGCATTAATGCAAGTTGTTGGTAAAATTCAAAACGTATTTTTCCAAAGAATACTTTCAACTGTTGGGTAAAACCTTTAGAGAGAAGCTACAGTTGAGGTAAAATATTTGGGTTTGTAAGAATAGGGAGGGCTTCCCAGGTGGCTAAGTGGTATAAAGTCTGCCTGTCAAGCATGAGATGTTGAGTTTGATCCTTGGGGCAGAAAGATCCCCTGAACAAGGAAATGGCAACCCACTCCAGTATTCTTGCCTGGAAAATCCCATGGACAGAGGAACCTGGAGGAATACAGTCCATGGGGTTGCAAAGGAGTTGGACGTGACTAAACAACAACAAGAATAGGGAAGTATTGTTATATCACAAAGTGTGTGAGGCTGCCAGGAGTGAGAATTTTGGTGATGAAAAGACAAGCTTTAAGATAGATTCCTGGGAAACAACTCTATGAAGTGAATAAGAGAAAGAGAATGTGTCAGATAACATATGGAAAGAAGAAAAGAAGACTGTGAAATGCTGCATCAGGTAACAAAAACATTAAAAAAAAAAAACAACAGATACCACAAAGAGATCAAGTTGTACAGTGTTATAGGGCTATATAATATATACAGTGAGGCTGCTCTTCTGCTATTGGTAAAATTTCCCTTCAAACACATAAGAAATGTTATCAGGAAATTGTCCTTTTTCCCAAAATGTTTAAAACAATTTTGCCTGCTTTTGAGAAAACTAATTGTAGGATATGAACTATATGCTAAGACTAAAACAAAAATTACAATACAGTAATACCATATTGTATGAATGCACTTGGTAAATGTTTTGCTTGCTTGCTTAATAGTTAATTGCTTCTTTTTAAAAACTAAGATTAGTTATCAAAGAATGAAAGATGTAAAATTACACCTAAATAAGTCTGCTTAGAAAATAATATAAAAAACTATCTCTTTGACTCAAAAAATATGTTAGTACATATTTTCTGGGAAAGAATTAATATAGATACAGGAATTGCTGTTTTGGTTTTTTTTTTTTTCTATAAGTAAGCATTCAGTTCAGTTCAGTCAGTCAGTTGTGTCCAACTCTTTGTGATCCCATGGACTGCAGCACGCCAGGCCTCCCCATCCATCAACAACTCCTGGAGTTTACACAAACTCATGTCCATTGAGTCAGTGATGTCATCTAACAATCTCATCCTCTGTCTTCCCTTTCTCCTCCTGCATTCAATCTTTCCCAGCATCAGGGTCTTTCCCAATGAGTCAGTTCTTGGCATCAGGTGGCCAAAGTAGTGGAGTTGCAGCTTTAGCATCAGTCCTTGAATATTCAGGACTGATTTCCTTTAGGATGGACTAGTTGGGTCTCCTTGCAGTCCAAGAGTCTCTTAAGAGTCTTCTCAAACACCACAGTTCAAAAACATCAATTCTTCAGCATTCAGCTTTCTTTATAGTCCAACTCTCACATCCATACATGACTAAAGGAAAATCCATAGCTTTGACTAAATGGACATTTGTTGGTAAAGTAATGTCTCTACTTTTTAACATGCTGTCTAGGTTGGACATAGTTTTTCCCAAGCTTTTAATTTCACGACTGCATCACAATCTACAGTGATTTTTGAGCCCCTTCACCAAAAAAAAAAAAAAAAAAAAAAAGTCTGTCACTGTTTCCATTGTTTCCCCATCTATCTGCTATGAAGTGATGGGACCAGATGCCATGATCTTAGTTTTCTGAATGTTGAGCTTTAAGCCAACATTTTCAATCTCCTTTTTCACTTTCATCAAAAGGCTCTTAATTCCTCTTCTCTTTCTGCCATAAGGGTGGTGTCATCTGCATATCTGAGATTATTGATATTTCTCCCAGCAATCTTGATTCCAGCTTGTGCTTCATCCAGCTCAGCATTTCTCATGATGTACTCTACATTTAAGTTAAATAAACAAGGGACAATATACAGTCTTGATATAATCTTTTCCCTATTTGGAACCAATCTGTTGTTCCATGTCCAGTTCTAACTGTTGCATCCTTACCTGCATATAGATTTCTTAGGAGGCAGGTCAGGTGCTCTGGTATTCTCATCTCTTTCAGAATTTTCCAGTTTGTGGTAATCCACACAATCAAAGCTTTAGCATATTCAATAAAGCAGAAATAGATGTTTTTATGGAACTCTCTTGCTTTTCTGATGATCCAACAGATGTTGGCAATTTGATCTCTGGTTCCTCTGCCTTTTCTAAAACCAGCTTGAACATCTGGAAGTTCATGGTTCATGTACTGTTGAAGCTGTGATCCATTTGATCAGATTTGTTAGGCAAGTAAGCTACAGTAAATGCAATCTCACATGCAATTTTATATCAAACAGTAATTGACAAACTTAGATCCAATCAATCCTAAATGAATTCAGCCCTGAACATTCATTGGAGGGATTGAGGTTGAGGCTGGAACTCCAACACTTTGGCCAACTGATGGCAAAAACTGACTCACTGGAAAGGACCCTGATGCTGGGAAAGATTGAAGGCAGGAGAAGAAGGGGACAACAGAGGATGAGATGGTTGGATGGCATCACCGACTCGATGGACATGAGTTTGAATACTCAGGGAGTTGGTGATGGACAAGAAAGACTGGTGTGCTGCTGCCCATGGGGTCACAAAGAGTTGGATATGACTGAGTAACTGAACTGAACTGAACTGTCCCCCTTTTCCTATGTTTATTTCATATGGAATAATGAATAATAGAAATTAATAAAATAGTTATACCTCTTTACTTACTCTAATATGTGAAACACTCAATTTAAGCAATAAAGTAACATATCTAAAAATATTACTTCTCTGACTTGTTAAAATCAGTGGCTCCTTAAGTTATCAGATGGACTTAGAGAAGACAAACAGCTGAGCAACTCTCATGTGGTATCTAAGAGTTAAGGACTGCAAAATGACATCTGTTGGGTTTCATTCACCACAGTGAGACAAACTGTAAACAAAGCCAAGTAAGAGTGAAAACATGGGGCAACAGACTGGCTTCAAATTGGGAAAGGTGTACGTCAATGCTGTATATCGTCACCCTGCTTATTTAACTTATATGCAGAGTACATCATGTGAAATGCTGGGGTGGATGAGGCACAAGCTGGAATCAAGATTGCTGAGAGAAATATCAATAACCTCAGATACACAGATGACACCACCCCTTATGGCAGAAAGAGAAGAGGAATTAAGAGCCTTTTGATAAAAGTAGAAAAGCATATTGAAAATGTTGGCTTGAAACTTGACATTCAGAAAACTAAGATCATGGCATCTGGTCCCATCACTTCATGGCAGATAGATGGGGAAACAATGGAAACAGTGACAGACTTTGTGGGGGTTTTTTTTGGGGGGGGAGGGGCAGGGGTGGGGCTCCAAAATCACTGCAGATGGTGACTGCAGCCATGAAACTAAAAGACGCTTGTTCCTTGAGAGAAACGCTATGACCAACCTAGACAGCATATTAAAAAGCAGAGACATTATTTTGTCAACAAATGTTCATCTAAGCAAATCTATGGTTTTCCCAGTAGTCATGTTTAGATGTGAGAATTGGACCATAAAGGAAGCTGAGCACCAAAGAATTGATACTTTTGAACTGTGGTGTTGGAGAAGACTCTTAACAGTCCCTTGGACTGCAAGGAGATCCAATCATTCAATCCTAAAGGAAATCAGTCCTGAATATTCATTGGAAGGACTGATGCTGAAGTTGAAACTCCAATACTTTGGCCACCTGATGCTAAGAACTGACTCATTGGAAAAGACCCTGATGCTGGGAAAGATTGAAGGCAGAAGAAGGGGATGACAGAGGATAAGATGGTTGGATGGCATCACCGACTCGATACACATGAGTTTGAGCAAACTCCAGGTGTTAGTGATGGACAGGAAAGCCTGGTGGGTTGCAGTTCATGGGGTTACAAAAGAGTTGGACAATACTGAACACCTGAACTAAAGAGTGAAAAATAAGGAATTTTCTGCTAGTCTAAGTAAACATAAAACCCTGAGGCTAGGAACTACTGCAGAAAACTAACTCTTATTTTTTTCCTGTGCTTTCAGGTTTGGTTAGCTGAGCTGGTCTGAGTCAATTTTAAGATTAATCCAGGTAGGGTTTAACTGACCAGATGATGACTGAAAGGTATCTGTCTTTGGTAAACAAAGGGTCCAAGAGTTAGAAAGTGAAAAGTTCAGTACTACTAGTCAGATAATTTAAACATTTTCTACAATAGCTCCTTATAAATATAAATATACATATATATATATATAAAACCTTATGTGCTATGTGTTATTTGCACTTATAAAAAGTTAATGACATTTTATTGAAAAAAATGATTACATGAATACAGTCTTACAGTTTATGCACCCTTTGAAGAATGTCATCTTTCAAGTTTTTGTTTTTACATTATTAACTTTTAAGCTCTTTTATTTTTTACCCATTTTATTTCACTTTTGTCTTTCTAACACTTTGGTTTTGCCTCAGTGGGATTCAAACTTTTCAAGTTTATACCTGTCATAACACACTAACCTATAAAGCCTCCATATCCATCTAGTATCTGGACCTCAGGTTGTCAATTATAGGTGCAATTTATGATGCATCTACTTTTTAAAAAATTTTACCAGCACCAGTAAATTATACTTCAGTATTACTCGATATCATTTTTTTTCAATATTATTTTCCCTAATTACTTACCTAGAATCCAAATAATTGAGATAACCTGTTCAAAAGTCAAAAGTTTGAAATCATTTTTACCCCCTTTGAGGTAAAGGGTTTTAGGAAAGCTCTGAAGTCATTCTTAAAAAGTAGTAATATCAATCTGTCTCATGCATTCCATATGTCTCTGGTGATACTATATTTTAAACCTGACATGTTATAGCAAGCAACCAACTTTATTGAAACTTGTTAACAAAGAATCTAATGTCTATGTAACCAGAAAATGATTTTATTTTTGTTTTCAGTCTAATCCCTAATATTCTTATTTTACCAATCTCCCCTTCAGTAAGCATGAAGTCATTCTACTACTTTCAAAATTACTAGTCACAGGATGTCTTTTCTTTTACTTCATGAATAAATTTATTTATTTAAGTAAAAAAGTATTCAACTTATCTCAAACTAATGCATTATCTTTCAGCATAAAAGGACTGAAATTGTGAATTTAACATTTAAAAGGGGGCTTGAGAAATAATAACTAAAAGGTAAATGTCACATTTTGAGCTTATACCAGAAGGCCCACAACTTTTACTCTCCTACATGAGGGGAAATAATATATAAAAATAGCATCAGTTCTTTAAAATTAATTAATTCACCTATTCAGTAAATTGTTAAGCATTTCCAAATACTTTAACAAGTAAATGAACAGTCATATGCTGAGAAAAGTGTTGTTAAAAAAAATGATGATGGTTTCACAAGACATTATTTTAAAAGCTTGATTCATTTTGGGAGGGAAGAACAGGAAAACTGTCTCTAGGAAATGAGTATTGTCCTGGATTTGGAGAGTGAACTTACTACCTCAGCGAAGTTATCTCAATTATATTTCCTTACACAAACGCAGAACTTTTAAAGAACTTATAACACAATACATGTAAGGAGGGTTTCAAAAATAGGGTAATGTATTACCCAGGACTCTCTCAGCTTCAAGAATGAGAACACAGTTCTTATCATTAGGCTGAAAAGAAGCAACAGGATGTAATAGTTGAGTTGAATCCAACTGTTGAATCCAACTGCCAAGATTAAGCCCTGGTTCTTGTGAAATCCTAAACGAATCACTTACTGTGGTAGACACAATTATGTATCATCCAGGTCCCCATTCACCTGATGGACTTGAGGCCCCATTTGGGGAGAGTGCCCCTGGCAGCAGCTTTCAACTCTTAATCCCTCCAAGAATTGTCTCAAGTGAAGAGATCCACATTGTCTCAAGTGTCACCTTCTTCCCTAGATGACTCAAAACTAAGAACTGATGAAGTGGGTTATAAAGAACCAAAATCTTGCCCAACAGCACATCTCTGAAGTAGTATCATGACCCCAGAGGTCCTTGAGAGAACTTCAAGACTGCCTTTAGGTCTACACTACAGCTTACTTCTCTGTCTTCCCACTAGTACTTGCTTCCCTTCACTTCCACAAGGATTAGTCTCGAGAGCCCTCCTTAATAAACAGCCTGAATGCTGAAGTCCATACAAGATGCTGTTCCCTGGGAAATGCCATCTGGGACACCTATACTCTCTGACCTCTGTTTCCTATCTACAGAAAGAGAATAATAGAACATTTCTCCCTGGATTGTCATGAAATTTCATTGAGGACACTCAAGAAAGTGCTTAGTCTGATGATTTATATACAGTATACAGTACACTTTATATGCAGTACATTTATATACAGTCTATAGACTTTATGATGTTGATGATGATTATGATGATTGGGGAAGAGAAACCAGGATGTGCAGGTATGGTTGAATTCAAGATTCCAAATGATATCATTATCTTCTATCACTTTCTTGCTCTCTCCATTTTAATTTTTTTTAATGAGTAACCATATGTTCTCAGCTTTGTGTGTTTCCCTCATTTGCTCTAACTACCAGCCAACGCCATCCATGTGGTGGGAAGAGGCAAGACATGAGCTGAATGACAACACAAATCTCTTCTTTCTCCACTTCAGATGGGATATACTTTGATTTTAAACCTAACCTAGTTCATATAATGTCATGTATTACCCCCTAACCTTTACCAGAACTCAAGATAAAATCTACCTGAAATGTTGACAGTGGTCAAATTTTTTTCTGAAAAGTTAAGGCTTTTGTCCTTTTTGAAGTAGTCATCTTCCACAAAGAACTAATTTTTTGCATAGTTTAAGAGATGAATGAGACTTTTTCTCAGTTTTGTTTCGAGAGAAGATGCTAACAAAGAGAGTAAAGCAGAGAAATGAAGGGTTTCCCATACGGAAGGTCTGGAAATAGGGGGAAGGGAAAAGAACTAAGAAGCTTAAAACTCTTAAAAATACATGCCCTCTTTTTGAAAATACAGAATTGGGCTAGTATTACATCACACTTTCAAATATAAATATTTGAGCATGAATATGTTCTTCCTTGATGGTGACATCAAAATTTGTATTACTATTATAAAATACAGTAACAACATATTCAGAAGATGTTTATCTGTTAGGTATTTGGGAAACAACCCATGAAATAATATAATAAAATGGAAAAATATAAATAACAAGTGTATCTTTTTCCTCTTCACAGTCATAAAGTGAGGACACTGGAGGAGAAAGGTGATATTACAAGAGAACTCAAGAACCTGACCAGTCTTTCAATTTAAGGACCCAGAGGAGACTGTTCCCTTGTTGAAGGAGATGCTAGACTAGAGGAAGACAAAGCAAAATCTCTGGACATAGACATACAAATTTGTCTTTCAAAAATAAAAATTCCTAAATTGCAAAATATTTTTTCTCTTGGACTATAGTGGTTTGGCTTTCTACCTCAGTAAATCATATAATTTAGCTTGCCCAGCAGAATAAAGTTTGTTACTGCTGTTTAGTTGCTACATCAAGTCTGACTTTTGTGACCACGTGGACTGTAGCCCACCAGGCTTCTCTGCCCTTGGGATTTCCCAGGCAAGAATACTGGAGTGGGTTGCCATCTCCTTCTCCAGAGGATGTTTCTAACCCAGGGATCAAACCTGCATCTCCTGCTTGGCAGGCAGACTCTTTCCTACTAAACCACCTGGAAGCTGGCAGAACAGAGCAGCCTCAGGTTAAAAGAAAAGTCTTTATTCCATTCACACATCTGAGCACTCAAATTTCCTCAATTAACATTTTGTATTTGCCTCTTAACTTTCTGTACACTTAGATAGACAAGTCTTTTTTTTTTTAATTTTAAAATTTAATTATAAAAACTATTAAGCATAATTAGGATACCAGAAAAAAATGATTAAAATAATTATAATCCAACAATCCTACTATAACTCTTCCTATTATTTTAATATATCATTTCCTGGTCATTTTCCTCCTCCAAAGCATATTGTTGTCATTGAATGATATTTTGTATCCTGCATTTTTACACAAGTAAATGCTTATTATTAAGATGCTAAATTTTATAATAAGTGTTGTGTAATACTTATAATATTTGTGTATTTACCAAGGTTTTATAATCCATTTTTAATGGTTGCAATTATTCTATCAAATTTATTTTTATTTTCCTAATTTCCCATTATTAGACAGTTTGATGTTTTCCAATATCCACAATTATAATTAATACTTACCTGGCAAAAATTTTTAAGCACACAGGTTTTTTCTATATTTTGTATTATTTCTTCTTCAGGATATAGAAGAAATATATCTAATTAGATATTGCTGAATAAAACTATAAGCACTTTAAAATAGGTGAGAAAAAATTGTGTATGTGTAAAGTTTCCAAACCTCAGAGTAACATTTCCTTTTAAGGTGAAAGCTCAGTGGTCAGAGACACCATCCTGTGTGCTCAAGCACTGCTTACAGCCAGTCTGCCTGCAAACTATTCTCCTTTCCTTGGAAGTTTCTCTCTTACAGTCTCAGAACACCTTCCCCTCAACCTGATACTGCTCTTCCCTGGGGCACTTGGCTTCCTACTCAGGGCACAGAGGCAAGCCTCAGTTCCTTCAGTGCTGCACATTTCACTGAAAGCTTAGAGAGAAAAAAAAAAAAAACTTAATTACAATAAAAATATAAAAATATTAAATATGGCTTCCTTCAGAGTCTAAAGGCCCAACACATCCTACAAAATTACCCAAAGATTTTCAGCTTTTTCTGAGCCTCTGTCTTGTTTCACTGAAGTAGATCACAATCACATCTGGCCAGCATTCTCATCCATGGTGAGGAAGGCCCTGGGCATCAATCCCCCCTGTTATGGTTCAAGACCCCATCTCTTCAAAGAGTAGAGAGAGACAACACTTCGCCCTTCACTCCAATGGAGTCTTATCCTCCAAGTATTAATCTCTTCCTAGAGAATTAGCTTTGGACACAAGAGAGATCATCAGGTGACCGTAAACACCACCTCCAGCCTCAAGAGTATGGTTACAAAAGAACAAATGTTTAACCTCCAAAGTTTACAAACAGCTCATAAAACTCAACAAAACAAAGAACCCAACTGAAAATATGGAGAAGATCTAAAGAGACAATCCTAAAAAGAAGACACACAGATGGCACATGAAAAGATGCTCAATACTGCTAATTATTAGAGAAACGCAAATCAAAACACCACCTCAGCCAGTCATAATGGCCATCATTAAAAAAAATCTACAAATAACAAATGCTGGATAGGGTGAGAAGAAAAGGAAACCCTCCTACTTTGTTGGTGGGAATGTAAATTGGTGCAGTCACTAGGGAAAACTGTATCTCAAAGTTTCTTCAAAAAAAATCAAAATAGATTTACCAGCAATTTCACTTCTAAGCATGTATCCCAACAAAAGTATAATTCAAAAATATACTTGCACCCCTATGTTCATAAC
Organism: Odocoileus virginianus; assembly: GCF_023699985.2. NCBI lineage: Eukaryota > Metazoa > Chordata > Mammalia > Artiodactyla > Cervidae > Odocoileus > Odocoileus virginianus. Next base: position 24,569,275 of record NC_069698.1, read on the forward strand.
AATGTTCACAATAGCCAAAACATGGATGCAACCTAAAATCTATCAACAGATGATTCCATAAACAAGATGTGGCACATAAATACAATGAAATACTGAGTGCATGCTCAGTCTACTTAGCCACAGAAAAGAATGAAATGTTGCCATTTTCAGCAACATGGATAGACCTAGAGATTATCATACTAAGTCAGTCAGAAAGAGAAAGACAAATATCACATAATTTCACTTATATGTGGAATCTAAAGTGAAAAGTGAAGTCTCTCAGTCGTGTCTGACTTTTTGCGACCCCATGGACTGTAGCCTACCAGGCTCCTCAGTCCATGGGGTTTTCCAGGCAAGAGTACTGGAGTGGGTTGCCATTTCCTTCTCCAGGGGATCTTTCCAACCCACAGGTTGAACCTGGGTCTCCCACATTGCAGGCAGATGCTTTATCATCTGAGCCACCAGGGAAGCTGTGGAATCTAAAACATGACACAAATTAACTTATCTATGAACAAGAAAGGTTTGCAGACACAGAGAAGAGACTTGTGGTTGCCAAGGGTATGGGTGACTGGGAGAGGGATGGGTTGGTACTTTGGGATTAGTCGATGCAAACTGTTATATATAGAAAGGATAAACAACAAGGTCTTACTGTATAGCACAGGGAACTAGATCCAACATCGTGTGGTAAATCATAATGGAACAAAATATGAAAAAGTGTATGTGTGTGTGTGTGTGTGTGTGTGTGTGTGTGTAATTGAATCACTTTGCCATGCAGCAGAAATGAATATAACATTATAGATCAACTATACATCAATAAAATCATTTTTTGTTAAAAAAAAAAAGATTATGGTTACAAAAGGAAATAAAAAATCCAGTCCAATTTCAAGGCATTTACAAGGGTCTAAGTTATTTGGTGTGAAACAACACCACATATAGGACTTCACAGTATAATCCATATTGCACTGAGTAAGGCTATTTTCTGCTTCCATTTGGTTTTTTCCAGGCTTTAGGTAAGAGCCTGGTATGGCTCTATATGTCTTCTGCCAGCTTCTCCCTGTGATGGCCCAAGTGATGACATGCAAAACCTGAATACAGATGTGATCATGCATAATCATGGCACTCGTGGGGAGGCAAGGTGTGACTGTATATTTTTAAAACTCAGATATACACCATGAACATAATCTATCAGGGGAAAATTACCTTAAAATATAACTAATTATTTTACTAAACAGAACTTAATTCCTTAAGAAGAGCCTTTGCTATTGTTTAAATTTCACATACACTAAATTCAGAAGGTCATTCAAAATTTTTTTAAAGAAGTGTGAGATAATTGGCTCCAAAGTTAAATTAAAAAAAAAAAAAAAAAAAAAACCCTACTCTTAGAAAGCAGAAGCTGCTAGCAAATTTATTTTCTTTTCACTTTTTAAAAAATTGTTCCTGGAATATAGTTGATATGCAATGTTGTGTCAGTTTCAGGCATACATAAAGTGTCAAGTTTTTTCTTTCGCATTTTTATTGCTATTTCTGAATATGTTTGAAAGTTAATAACAACAACAATGAAGACATCTTGCTATATTGGGACTTTTCCACATAGATATCTGAGAAATTTGAAGTTTTTAAATGAATAGCTATCTGGACATGTTAAATAGAGGTGATGAAAGCCGCAAAGTTTGAATGAAGAGTGCTGAAGTTTTCAATATATTAGAATGTTTTAAAGGGTGATATTCACTCATTTGAGGACTAACTGGGTTAGAGACAATTCTTAGGTTTGGGGTAGGCTGTGGCTGTCAATTATAAGGCAGATAAAATGACTTATATACACCAACACTTTGCTGTCAAATTGTAATTAAAACATATGTAAGACCAAAGTTTGCCACATTTTTATCATACAAACATTTGTTAAGCAATATTAGTAAGAATGATTAACAAATTTTTGTACAATAAAAATGTGGCAAACTTTGGTCTAAGTCATATTTTAACTATAATTTGGTAGCAAAGTGGTGGGAAGATTAGTAAGAATGTGGACTTCCCAGGTGGTGCTAGTGGTAAAGAATCTGACTTCCATTTCAGGAGACTCAGGAGATGCAGGTTTGATCTCTATGCCAGGAAGATCCCCTGGAGGAGGAAATGGCAACCCACTCCAGTATTCTTACCTAGAAAATTCTATGGACAGAGGAGCCTGGGGGGGCTACAGTCCATGGGGTAGCAAAGAGATGGACATGACTGAGCGTCTGAGCACCATGAGTAAGAATGTACACAAAATAATGTATTTTGCTCTATATATTATATAAAGTCAGATTTTGGTCATTTAAGTTGCTCTGAACATTACCTTGCTTTTTATGCCTTTTATTTATTTTAGACTTACCAGTCAATGCTTTAAAAGGACTCTGCTACATTTATAGTTGACATTAGGCATTCAGTGTATTCAACATTCTCAGCCAAATTTATTTGGGAATTGAATTTGGAGTATCAATATGTCAGTAAATTTGGAAAACTCAGCAGTGGCCACAGGACTGGAAAAGGTCAGTTTTCAGCCAATCCCAAAGAAAGGCAATCCCAAAGAATGCTCAAACTACTGCACAACTGCACTCATCTCACAGGCTAGTAAAGTAATGCTCAAAATTCTCCAAGTCAGGCTTCAGCAATATGTGAACCGTGAACTTTCAGATGTTTAAGCTGGCTTTAGAAAGGGCAGAGGAACCAGAGATCAAATTGCCAACATCTGCTGGATCATCAAAAAAGCAAGAGAGTTCCAGAAAATATCTATTCCTGCTTTATTGACTATGCCAAAGCCTTTGACTCTGTGGATCACAATAAACTGTGGAAAATTCTTAAATATATGGGAATACCAGACCACGTGTCCTGCCTCTTGAGAAACCTGTATGCAGGTCAGGAAGCAACAGCTAGAACTAAACATGGAACAACAGACTGGTTCCAAATAAGAATAGAAGTACATCAAGGCTGTACATTGTCACCCTGCTTATTTAACTTATATGCAGAGTACATCATGAGAAATGCTGGGCTGGAGGAAGCACAAGCTGGAATCAAGATTGCCAGGAGAAATATCAATAACCTCAGATATGCACATGACACCACCTTTAAGGCATTAAAAGCGAAGAGGAACTAAAGAGCCTCTTGATGAAAGTAAAAGAGGAGAGTGAAAAAGTTGGCTTAAAGTTCAAGAAAACTAAGATCATGGCATCTGGTCCCATCACTTCATGGCAAATAAATGGGGAGACAGTGGAAACAGTGGCTGACTTTATTTTGGGGGGGTCCAAAATCACTGCAGATGGTGATTGCAGCCATGAAATTAAAAAACACTTACTCCTTGGAAGGAAAGTTATGACCAACCTAGAGAGAATATTAAGAAGTAGAGACATTAGTTTGTCAACAAAGGTCCATCTAGTCAAGGCTATGGTTTTTCCAGTAGTCATATATGGATGTGAGAGTTGGACTATAAAGAAAGCTGAATGCCGAAGAATTGATGCTTTTGAACTGTGGTATTGGAGACTTTTGAGAGTCCCTTGGACTGCAAGGAGATCCAACCAGTTCATCCTAAAGAAGATCAGTCCTGGGTGTTCAGTGGAAGGACTGATGTTGAAGCTGAAACTCCAATATTTTGGCCATCTGATGCAAAGAGCTCACTCATTTGAAATGACCCTGATGCTGGGGAAAATTGAAGGGAGGAGGAGAAGGGGATGACAGAGGATCAGATGGTTAGATGGTATCACCGACTCAATGGATATGAGTTTGGGTAAACTCCGGGAGTTGGTGATAGACAGGGAGGCCTGGCATGCTGTGGTTCATGGGGTCGCAACAAGTCAGACATGACTGAGTGACTGAAATGAACTGAATTTGTAGTATCATCCTTAAAAATATGTGATATGTGCCTAGCAGAATTGTTTGTCCCTTTAATGTAATATTTGGGGATGGGGGGGATCTGTAGGGTACTTCAGTCATTCAAATATGTAGAAATACCACTCATTTCATACATGAAAGCCCAATTCTAACATTTGTTACATTAATTAGCAAAGCCTTGCTTTTGATTGAGATATGGATTACAAATCTCCATGTGGGCTTCCCTGGTGGCTCAGGTGGTAATGAATCCGCCTGCAATGTGGTATACCTGGGTTCTTTTCCTGGGTTGAGAATATACCCCGGAGGAGGGCATGGCAACCCACTCCAGAATTCTTGCCTGAAGAATCACCACAGACAGAAGAACCTGGCGGGCTACAGTCCATGGGGTCACAAAGAGTCAGACATGACTCAGTGACTAAGCACACAGCACATGCATTACAAAAGCAATTCTTTATAGCTACCTGTGGATTAGATAGATCACTACATAACTTTGCCTGAAATGTGATTGCCTTTTGATGAATTTTAATATGAGTTAAGTCCTCCAACTTTGTTATTTTTCTCAAAGTTGTTTTAGCTGTTCTAGATCCTTATATTTCTACATGAATACTAGAATCAATTTATTGGTTTCTACAAAAAAAAGATGCTTGATAGGATTTTGATTTAGATAACTATGAATCTAAACATTAATTTGGAGAAAACAGTTTAACAACATTGAATTTTCTGATCCATGAACATATCACACATTGCCATTTATTTATTCTTTGATACACCCCAGAAATAATTGGTATATTTCAGTGCATAATTTTGCAGTCTTTTAAATCATGCTTATCCCAAAGTATTTAATATTTTTGATACTAATATAAATTAGATTGAATATTAATTTTGATATCCTAGTGTTCCCTGCTAGTACACAAAAACAATTTGAGTATATGAATATTTTACCCCATAAAACTATTAGTTTCTACTACTATTAATACTAAAATGTTGTTATTTTAGCAGTTTTTTGTTGATTCCATACAATTTGGCTATAGATGACTTTCTGAGAATAAAAATAACTTTTACTCCTTTTACCAAATTTCTTTTTTTCATTGCAATGTTGAATAGAAGTTCCAGGAGAAAATGTCAGGCTTTTACTTTTATCTTTTTAATTTCAGTTTTACTGAAGTATAATTGACATACAAAATTTTAAGGTATTTAAGTAAGATCATGGCATCTAGTCCCATCACCTCATGGGAAATAAATGGGGAGACAGTGGAAACAGTGTCAGACTTTGTTTTTCTGGGCTCCAAAATCACTGCAGATGGTGATTGCAGCCATGAAATTAAAAGACACTTACTCCTTAAAAGGAAAGTTATGACCAACATAGATAGCATATTAAAAAGCAGAGAAATTACTTTGCCAACAAAGGTCTGTCTAGTCAAGGCTATGTTTTTTCCAGTGGTCATGTATGGATATGAGAGTTGGACTGTGAATAAAGCTGAGCGCCGAAAAATTGATGCTTTTGAACTATGGTGTTGGAGAAGACTCTTCAGAGTCCCTTGGACTGCAAGGAGATCCAGCCAGTGCATCCTAAAGATCAGTCCTGGGTGTTCATTGGAAGTACTGATGCTGAAGCTGAAACTCCAGTACTTTGGCCACCTCATGCGAAGAGTTGACTCATTGGAAAAGACCCTGATGCTGGGAGGGATTGGGGGCAGGAGGAGAAAGGGACGACAGAGGATAAGATGGTTTGATGGCATCACTGACTCTATGGGCATAAGTTTGAGTAAACTCCGGGAGTTGGTGATGGACAGGGAGGCCTGGCGTGCTGCGATTCATGGGGTTGCAGAGTTGGACATAACTGAGTGACTGAACTGAACTGAAAGTATCATCATTGATTTGATATGTGAGTACATTGTGAAATTAATATTTCTAATTAATAGTTAATTTTTAATAGTTACTTGACGTACCCACCAGCTAACATAATCATTTTTCTTTCCCTTTTTCTATCTCTTATTTTCTTTTTATTTTTGGTGAGAACAGTTAAAGTTCTATTCTCTTACAAAACTTCACTTACATGGTACAGTGTTGTCAACTATTGCAATAATGTTTTACATTAAATCCTCAGAGCTTATTCATATTATGTTTTTCTATTAATTTTGAGTGAAAAAAATCATTCTTTCACAATTAAATATATTTGCTTGTGTGCTAAGTCACTTCATTTTTATGATTCTGCCACCTTAGAGCCTGTAGCCCACCAGGCTCCTCTGTCCATGGAATTCTCCAGGCAAGAATACTGGAGTGGGTTGCCATGCCTTCCTCCAGAAATGTGATATTAAATAGACTTACTTTATGAGACAGAATTTTTTCTTTTATTCATAGATTGCTGGGATTTTTTAATCAGTTATTTTTTCTGCCTCTAGTAAAATGACCACATGCATTCCCATTTTCATTCTTTAAATGGCAATGGCAAACTATTTTTGCATTCCTGGAATAATCCTCACTTACTTGGGATATAGAATTAATTTGCTGTATTGTTGAATTCAATTTGTTAAGGTTTTATTTAAAAATGTTATTCCTACTTCTGCTTCATTGACTACACTAAAGCCTTTGACTGTGTGGATCACAGCAAATTGTGGAAAATTCTTAAAGAGATGGGGATATCAGACTACCAGACCACCTGATCTGCCTCCTGAGAAATCTGTATGCAGAAGAGGCAACAGAATTGGACATGGAACAACAGACTGGTTCAAAATTGGGAAAGGAGTACATCAAAGATGTATATTGTCACCATGTTTATATAATTTATATGCAGAATACACCATGCAAAATACTGGGCTGGGTGAATCACAAGCTGGAATCAGGACTGTCAGGAGAAATATCAATGACCTCAGATATGCAGATGATATTACCCTAATGGCAGAAAGTGAATAGGAACTAAAGAACCTCTTGATAAAGGTGAAAGAGGAGAGTGAAAAAGCTGGCTCAACATTCAAAAAACTAAGATCATCGTACCTGGTCTCATCATTTCATGGCAAATAGATGGGAAAACAATGGAAACAATGAAAGACTTTATTTTGGGGAGCTCCAAAATCACTGTGGATGGTGACTGCAAGCATGAAACTAAAAGATGCTTACTCCTGGAAGAAAAGCTGTGACAAACCTAGATAGCATATTAAAAAGCAGAGACATCATTTTGCTGGCAAAGGTCCGTATAGTCAAAGTGATGTTTTTCTCCAGGAATCATGTATGGATGTGAGAGCTGGACCATAAGGAAGGCTGAGTGCCAAAGAACTGATGCTTTCAAAATTGGTTCTGGAGAAGATGGAGATCAAACCTGTAAATCCTAAAGGAAATCCGCCCTAAATATTCATTGGACGGACTGATGCTGAAGCAGGAGCTCCAATACTTAAGCCACCTGATGGGGAGATCTGACTCATTTAAAAAGATCCTGATACTGGAAAAGATTGAAAGCAGGAGGAGATGGGGACAACAGAGGATGAGATGGTTGGATGGCATCATTGACTCAATAGACATGAGTTTGAGCAATCTCTGGGAGATTGTGAAGGACAGGGAAACCCGATGTGCTGCAGTCCAAGGGTTTGCAAAGGGCTGGACATGACTTAGTGACTGAACAATGACAAAATGTCTGTTTTGATGAGGTGTATTTATTCTCCAGTATTCTTATAAAACCTTTGCATTGTTTTTGTATCAGGTTAAATTCTGGTCTCCTAGAGTTAAGTTAGGAAGCAGTCCATCCTCTGCAATTTTCTGCAAGAGTCTGTTTAGAATTGTTTTATTTAATTCTTTCTTAGATGTTTATTTCATAGCATTTGACAAAGGTAACCTGTTGGTATTAATTTACATATTCTAACAGAAATCATGCCTGTTTTGCTTGCCATTATATCTTTAGAGTCTCAAAGAATGCTGACTTCATAAAAGCAGCCCAGGAAATATTTATGGATTGTATAAAAGATTAAAACAAACAAACAAAATAAATGACTCTCTTACCATGTTCTTTGCTGCTGATTTAGGAAACAGAATTTTCATCTTAATATTAATTCAAAATTCTGTTACCATTAATTAATTTCAAAAAGTACACCTGAGGTCTTATTTTATACATTTATTTACTTTTTATAGCTGGCATAATTTTAATAATTTAATGGTAAAATTACTTACTGAAAGTAATTAGCAGCTTCAATATGTAGACACTTAAGTAAAATACCTATAATTTTTTCTGCCTTTTTCAAATAACAGCATTAGTCTGATTATTGTATTTATATCTTACTAAAAAGGACATAATATGTTTAAATGCTTACATATTTTCCATCGCACATGCCAAAGAACAAGTGGTTTAATAGTGTTTTCTCAGCTCCATGTTTGTAGTTCAACAACATCCAATGTTTCTGTTCAATTTCATTACTAAGTATAAATTTGCAACTTCAACCTGGTATTTCCTAATTATCCAGCACCCTGACATCTAATTTTTTAAAATAATTTGAATTTCTAAATCACTTCAAAACCTAATGGAACTCAAATGCTATTACAGCTGAAACCACTTAATAGAGCCCTGTTAATAAAGACAATCTAGTTAAATTAGGCACTTTCACTGAATATATTTTATCTTGGCCACTTAATGTAATCCAAAATAACAATAATGGCTAATAAGTACATCTTGATAATAGCACATTTTCTCCATTAACCATTTGCCTGGACTGTTGGGATTTTCCTGCTTCAGAGTTAATAAGAATCATTGATTTGAGTGATTCCTTTATAAATTGTAATTTGTAGTTTATAGAAAACAAGTACTCATAATTCAGGGATATCAGTATAAATTAGGTATGTATACAAAAGCCTCCTCAGTAATATGTAACTGTCATACCCCTTCCTAGAAAACTAACATATATTGTTATTGAAATAAATCATTGCTATTTTTATTTTACTTCTATTAGGTATCAGAATTGGAATATCACAAACTTTCATGAACATTATTTTACAGGGGTGAAACATTTTGCAAACTGTGCAATATTATAGCTATTAACTTTAAGCTATTTAAGATAAAACACAAGGTTATAGCACAGCTAACAGTTCAAGCACAAGCTGGAATCAAGATTGCCAGGAGAAATATCAATAACCTCAGATATGCAGATGACATCACCCTTATGGCAGAAGGTGAAGAGAAGCTAAAAAGCCTCTTGATGAAAGTAAAAGAGGAGAGTGAAAAAGTTGGCTTAAAGCTCAACATTCAGAAAACTAAGATCATGGCATCTGGTCCCCTCACTTCATGGCAAATAGATGAGGAGACAGTGGAAACAGTGACAGACTGTATTTTGAGGGGGGCTCCAAAATCGCAGCCATGAAATTAAAAGACACTTACTCCTTAAAAGGAAAGTTATGACCAACTTAGATAGCATATTAAAAAGCAGAGACATTAGTTTGCCAACAAAGGTCTGTCTGGCCAAGGCTGTGGTTTTTCCAGTGGTCATGTATGGATGTGAGAGTTGGACTGTGAAGAAGGCTGAGCGCCAAAGAATTGATGCTTTTGAACTATGGTATTGGAGAAGACTCTTGAGAGTTCCTTGGACTGCAAGGAGAGCCAACCAGTCCATCCTTAAAGGAGATTAGTCCTGGGTGTTCTTTGGAAGGATTGATGCTGAAGCTGAAACTCCAATACTTTGGCCACCTCATGTGGAGAGTTGACTCATTCGAAAAGACCCTGATGCTGGAAGGGATTGGAGGCAGGAAGAGAAGGCGATGACAGAGGATGAGATGGCTGGATGGCATCACCGACTCGATGGACATGAGTTTGAGTAAACTCCCGGAGTTGGTGATGGACAGGGAAGCCTGGCGTGCTGTGATTCATGGGGTCGCGAAGAGTCGGACACCACTGAGCGACTGAACAGAACTGAACAGTTCCAAAAGTTATCACAAACACTGAAAAACAATGTGTCATAGTAGCATAGTTTTTCTATCTCTTCAGTGTAATTTAGTCAAAGATTAAGCTGCTTTTGTAAACAGTGTGACACTTCACTAAAGCACATTTTATATATTCTGTTAAAGAAGGATAAAGGAGTTACTTCATTCTAACAAAGGTTTTGCTGAATATCGTATAGCCTTTTAGTTTTCTTATTCTAAAAGTTCTTGAAACTTTAAACTAAGTTATATAACTATTTCCTTACCAGAACTGATTTTTCTTTAATTTCCTCAATATTGATTATCAAGTGCTAACTATGTTAAATATTATACTTTCATTAGCATAAATATGAATATTGCAAAATTTTCCATTGTCAAGGTGGCATTATTCTGCCTATAATTTATTCTTTCCAACAGCACAGAAGTTTAGAACTACCTTTATCTGAATTATTTTACACTATTATTCTGGGTTAGATCTACCAATGAGGGGGTGTCTACTGATGTCTTTAAGAGAAAACTAAATCATTTTTCTATAGTTGTGCTGTGTTCACACAGTTAAGATCTTCTACAATGTCTTCTCCTAGCTTTCAAGGGTCCTTCTGAAAGTCACTTTTGTGAGAATCTAACATCTCCAGTGTAGACTTCTCTAGGATTCCAAATTGATAAGGTGGTCACTCTGGAAAATCACTCACTAAGGGGGTTTAGGTGGCTGACACCACTAAAAAAAACATGCCAGCAATTTTTGCACCATAGGATATCTTGGAAAACACTTTTCTGATCTTAGGTTCCAAACCTCCCAGAGATTGTATAATTTCTAATTCCTGTTTTAAATTATTTTTCTGTTTAAGCTTTTAGTTAAAATAGAGCAACATGAATTCTCCCTCTCATCTAAAATCAAAAAATGAGATAAACTATAAAGCATGTTTTTCAAGGATTGTGTACCAGGCAGTCAAAAAACATCTTTGAGGGACAGATCATAAACAGAACCCAATGTTTGGCTCACTGTACTGTCTAGAGAGTATTTTCCAGCCACCAAGGACAGGGAGCACAGATGGACCTGGGTGGTGTCCCTGAGCTGAGAATATGGAGAAAAGTATTCACATACCTACCAAAAACTTGATGACTTGAGTTTGCAAAGCAGTATACCAAAGAAGAGAGACTGACGCAGCCTCTCTGGAGGCTTCTCCAGAGATCTACAGAGGACCCCTTTTGAATCTTTAGTTTACTACAGGTGAGCACACATATGTGAAAAAATTACCTGAGATCTACCTAAAAGGAACATGTAGAGCTATCCCCAGAATGTAGGTAGGGCTGATCTCAGATAACCTAGAATCTTTTTTTTTGTTTTTCAACACAGGAAGCAAATGTATGATTACCAAAGGGAAAAGGTGGGGTGGGGGAAGATAAATTAGCTTGGGGTCAACATATATACACTACTGTATATAAAGTCATAACCAATAAAGGCTATTGTATAGTACAGATAACTATACTCAATATTCTGTAATAAATAAGTGACAAGAATCTGAAAAAGTACATGTGTGACACGCATGCACACACACACATATACTATATATATATACACACACACACATATACTATATATATATACACACACACATATAATATATATACACACACACACATATACTATATATATACACACACACATATACTATATATATATATACACACACATATACTATATATAATATATACATATATACATATATATATATATATATATATATACACACACACACACACACACACAGAGCTTTCCAGGTGGCGCAGCTGGTAAAGAATCTGCCTGCCATTGTAGGAGACACAAGAGACAGAAGTTCAGTTTCTCTGTTGCAAAGATCTCCTTGGAGTAGGAAATGACAACCCTCTCCAGTATCCTTGCTTGGAAAATTCCATGGACAGAGCAACCTGGAAGGCTATAGTCCCTGATGTCACAGAGTTGGATACGACTGAGCAATTGAGCACTCACACACACACACACACACACGAATAACTTTGCTGTATGCCTGAAACTAACACATTTTAAATCAACTATATTTCAATTAAAAAAAAAAAAAAAACCTAAGGAAAACAGTTGTTATTGAATCCATAGAGATGTACAGGCTCAATAGTAGAAGTAAGAAATGTAACGAGCTATATATACAAATGTGTACAACACAGTAAGTTACAACAGTAGTCTGAAGAATATGAGCATACACAACTAAGTTCTAAAAATAGCCATCTGTATGTCTTCCTTGGAGAAGGAAGACATGTATGTCTTCTTTGGCCCATTTCTTGATTGGGTCATTTATTTTTCTGGAGTTGAGCTGGAGGAGTTGCTTGTATATTTTTGAGATTAATCCTTTGTCTGTTGCTTCATTTGCTATTATTTTCTCCCAATCTGAGGGCTGTCTTTTCACCTTGCTTATAGTTTCCTTTGTTGTGCAAAAGCTTTTAAGTTTCATTAGGTCCCATTTGTTTATTTTTGCATTTGTTTCTAATATTCTGGGATGTGGGTCATAGAGGATCCTGCTGTGATTTATGTCGGAGAGTGTTTTGCCCGTGTTCTCCTCTAGGAGTTTTATAGTTTCTGGTCTTACATTTAAATCTTTAATCCATTTTGAGTTTATTTTTGTGTATGGTGTTAGAAAGTGTTCTAGTTTCATTCTTTTACAAGTGGTTGACCAGTTTTCCCAGCACCACTTGTTAAAGAGGTTGTCTTTTTTCCATTGTATATCCTTGCCTCCTTTGTCGAAGATAAGGTGTCCACAGGTTCATGGATTTATCTCTGGGCTTTCTATTCTGTTCCATTGATCTATATTTCTGTCTTTGTGCCAGTACCATACTGTCTTGATGACTGTGGCTTTGTAGTAGAGTCTGAAGTCAGGCAGGTTGATTCCTCCAGTTGGGAGAAGGTAAGTAGCTCAGCATAGCCAACATAGAGGAGGAGAGTATAGAAAAAATAAAAAGCTCAATAGATAAATATGAAGCCAATAATGAGCATCATTTTCATACAAAGAAGGCTTATAGGTATTAAGAAGCCATACAGGATGTTTATAGGAAAGCAACATGGAGGTATATAATCAAGACAAATGTAGAAATATTAACTGTAATTTAGAAACTTTCAGCTGAAAGTAACAGAAAATTCCTCAAATTGTCTTAGACAAATAAATTTTAAAATGTTATTGGCTCATATGTTGTTTAAGTTTGCTTTTAACTTGAAGATAACTGCTTTACAATGTTGCCATACAACAACATGAATTAGCCAATAAGCACACACATTTACCCTCCCTCTGGAAACTCCCTCCCACCACATTCCCCATCCCAGTCCCCTAAGTCATCACAGAGCACCAGGTTGAGTTCCCTGTGTTATACAGCAACTTCCCACTACCTATCTATTTTACACATAGTAACATATATTTCAATGTTACTGCCTCAATTTCTCCCACCCTCTCTCTCCCCTGCTGTGTCCATAGTCTAGTTTCTACATCTGTGTCTCTATTCCTGCCCTGCAAAATAGGTTCATCAGTACTGTTTTTCTAGATTCCATATATATTCATTAATAGACAATATCATATACTTTAAAATGAACTATTTGGCTAAATGACTGCTTGATTCAGAGACTAAACTGATGTCTCTGGATAGGGTTTCTCTCCATTATTTTTCTCTTCAATCTCCAAGCTGACTTCCTTCTCAATCTCAATTTAGTATTAAGATGATCTACCAGCAGTTCTCATTCTACAAATTCCAAGGAGTAAAACCAGTAGGAAAATGTTCATGTTTCCTTTCCAGTAGTCCTAAAAAGCATTTATTTGACTCTCAATAGCATTGACTGAATCAAAGATCTATGGATCAATTATAGACTTCTATGTCAAGATAATGACATAAGTAAAGTAAGCAAAGTAATGCTCAAAATTCTCCAAGCCAGGCTTCAACAGTAAGTGAACCATGAACTTCCAGGTGTTCAAGCTGGATTTAGAAAAGACAGTGGAACCAGAGATCAAATTGCCAGCATCCATTGGATCATCAAAATAGCAAGAGAGTTCCAGAAAAACATTTACTTCTGTTTCTTCACTACGCTAACACCTTTGACTGTGTGGATCACAACAAACTGTAAAATTCTTATAGAGATGGGAATACCAGACCACCTGACCACTTCCTGAGAAATCTGTATGCAGGTCAAGAAGCCACAGTTAGAACTGGAAATGGAACAAGAGACTGGTTCCAAATAGGAAAAGGAGTACATCAGGGCTATATACTGTCACCCTGTTTATTTAATTTATATGCAGAGTACATCTTGAGAAATGCTGGGCTGGATGAAGCACAAGCTAGAATCAAGATTGCTGGGAGAAATATCAATAACCTCAGATACGCAGATGACAGAAAGCAAAGAGGAACTAAAGAGACTCTTGATGAAAGTGAAAGAGGAGAGTGAAAAAGTTGGCTTAAAGCTCAACATTCAGAAAACTAAGATCATGGCATTGATCCCATCACTTCATGGCAAATATGGGGAAATAATGGAAACAGTGAGAGACTTTATTTTCTTGGACCCCCAAATCACTGCACATGTTGACTGCAGCCATGAAATTAAAAGGTGCTTGTTCCTTGGAAGAAAAGCTGTGACCAACCTAGACAGCATGTTAAAAAGCAGAGACATTACTTTGCCAACAAGGTCCGTCTAGACAAAGCTATGGTTTTTCCAGTAGTCATGTATGGATGTGAGAGTTGGACTATAAAGAAAGCTGAGCATGGAAGAGTGGATGCTTTTGAACTGTGATGTTGGAGAAGACTCTTGGAAGTCCCTTGGACAGCAAGGAGATCCAACTAGTCAATCTTAAAGGAAATCAATCCTGAATATTCATTGGAAGGACTGATGCTAAAGCTGAAACTCCAGTACTTTGGCCACTTGATGCAAAGAACTGACTCATTGGGGGAAAAAAGCCTTGATTCTTGGAAAGATTGAAGGCAGGAGGAAAAGAAGACAACAGAGGCTGAGATGGTTGGATGGCATCACCAACTCAATGGACATGAGTTTGAGTAATCTCCAGGAATTGGTGATGGACAGAGAGACCTGGCATGCTTTAGTCCAAGGAATCTCAAAGTCAGACAGGACTGAGTGACTGAACTGAACTGATGTCAAGATAGTGCAAAGCTCTGATCATCTAACTTGCAAACAACTCATATACCTATACCTGTTAGGCTAAGGGATGTAGTGGTTGCACAGAGGGAAATTTGGATAATGTCAGTAGACAAATAGAACTGAGATGCAAATAGAAAAAAACAATAGGGATAAATAAAATCTTCTTAGGGGGGGAAATATGTAATGAGTGTATGTGTAAAAGCATCTCTAGCTCCAGGGACTGTTACCTACAGGCTGTAACTTCATTTTCTTGGTGCTCTCTGGGAAGGTGACAAATATTATTTCAAAAAATATTTATTGAGTGCCCACTGAGAGCTAGTAATTTTGCTATGTACTAAAGACACTAAATCAAACAAGATGTGGTTTCTACACTCAATAAATTTATAGCTTAGTATAGGATATAAGTAAGTTTTTTAAATACTACAGAAAAAGTGTGTAAGGGGTCACAGGAGTTCAAGAAGAACTTAAAAATCATATTGGGAGTTTGCATGGTTGATACTTAAGTAAAATTTGGAAGAACAGGAGCTAATTAAATGAAACAGTGTGACAGAGTAGGAAAAATAAGAATATTACAGCAGAAGGATCAATGGGAAGAGAGAGATGGAAAAAAGTTAAAGGTGTGGTGTATTAAGGGCACTGATGTAGAGAACAGTGGAGTGTGGGAATATGAGAGTAAATGAAGTTAGACATATAGGGAGCATATCAACAAAGATGTAACTAAGCTAAGAAATTTGAATCTTTTATGAAAAATATTGTGAACCTACTAAATTATTGCAGTGAGGAAATAGATAATCAGAGTGACATTATAGAAAGGCCCTTTTGACAACTGATTGGAAAATATATTGAAGAAGGTCCAGAGTGTCAACTGGGAGATTTTCTAAAAGATTTTGGCAATAATTAAGATGAGTGACAGAGGCAGCTGAGCAGGTATTAAAGTAAAAGACACTAATGCTCTATGGAAGAATGGAGGCTTTGGTGATTTCTTTTCTTTTTTTTTTTTTTTTATTTTTATTAGTTGGAGGCTAATCACTTTACAATATTGTAGTGGTTTCTGCCATACATTGACATGAATCATGGATGCATGAGACAAGTGCTCGGGGCTGGTGCAATGGGAAGACCCAGAGGGATCGGGTGGAGAGGGAAGTGGGAGGGGGATCAGGATGGGGAATACATATAAATCCATGGCTGATTCATGTCAATGTATGGTGATTTCATTTTTATATCAGTCTAATATAATGCCCTGGAGAAGGAAATGGCAACCCCCTCCAGTATACTTGCCTGGAGAATTCCATGGACATAGGAGCCTGATGGACTATGGTTTTGGGGGTCACAAAGAGTTGGACACGACTGAGTGACTAACACACACAACATAGTGCTCGTCAATTTTATTGGTCTTTCAAAGAAACATTTCAATAATTTCTATTTTATATCTGTATTTTATTTAATTCATTTCTTCTCTAATGATTATTTTCTTTCATTTACTTTTTTTTCACTTACTTTTTATTTATTCCATTGTTCTTTTTGTGTTTTTTTTTTTTTTGAGATGGAAGTTTATTAATTTTCCACCCCATATTTGTAAAATTTCTGACTTGCTAAAGTTTATTTGTAATGGATTACAGGCTGAGTGTTGTGTTCCTCCAAAAATCTGTATGTTAAAACCTAATCCCCAGTGAAATGACATTTCAAATTGGGGTCTTTGAGAAATGATTAGGTCATGACGGGGAAATGCCATGAAGATAATTAGTGCTCTTATAAAAGACACTCCAGAGAATTTTCTCAGCTATTCTACCACAGGAGGAGGATGCAACAAAAAGACATCAATCTGTGAACTAGGAAGTAACTCTCACCAGATATTGAATCTGCCAACACCTTGATCTTGAACTTCCTAGCCTCCAGAATTGTCAAAAATAAATTTCTATTGTTGCTAAGTCACCCAGTCTATGATGGTCTGTTATAAGAGCTAGAGGAGACTAAGACATAACTCTCGAATCAATACTTCTGGTGTTTTGTAATTACTGTGGAAATGCACAAAGATGTGAAATAGTTGAATCTCTTGTGTACATGTTTCCAGTTGAGTGAAATGAAATGACATTCTGCACCCTTGTTTCAGTTCTCATGCTTAAATAATTGCCCTTTTCGAGGTCTATTTAAATGTCTCATCTTGGTATCATATTTTACCTGCTTTTGCTTTTTGTAGGTGACTTAGCTGTTTAAATTACCCACAAGTAGATGGAAAATGATACTTCATGCAAACAGGAATGACAGGAAAGTGGGGGTCGTGATACACATATCAGACAAAATAGACTTTAAAGCAAAATTTATAAAGAAAGATAAAGACACTATAAAAGAGAAAGACAAATACTATATGATAACATTCATATGTGGAATCTAAAATATGCCACAAATAAACCTATCTATAAAACAGAGACAGACTCACAGAAATAGAGAACAGACTTGTGGTTGCCAAGGTATCTGAGTGAGGAAGTGGGAGAGAGGGATGGATTGGGAGTTTGGGGGTTAGTAGATGGAAACTATTACATTTAGAATGGATAAGCAATAAGGTCCTACTGTATAGCACAGGAACTATGTACAATATCCTGTGATAAACCATAATGGAAAATAATATTTAAAAAGAATGTATATATGTATATACCTGACACTATGCTGTACAACAGATATTGGCACAGCATTTTAAATCAATAATCTTTCAATAAAAAACAAATTTAAAAAGAAAGTCATTACATGATGACAAAAGAATACAAGAAGCAGATATTGCATTTGTCAATATATATGCACCCAACATGAGCATCCAAATATATTAAACAAATACTAACAGACATAAAAGAAGAAATTGATAGGAATAAAATAATAGTAGGAGATTTTAACATATTAATCACATATATTAATGGACCGATTTTCTAGATGAAAAATCAGTAAGGCAAGAGAGATCCTATGTGATACAACAGAACAGAGACTTAACTGATCTTTTTAGGACATTACATCAAAAAACACCCAGAATACACATTCTTTCTCAAGTGCATATGGAACATTCTCTAGGACTGACCACATTTTTTGTTGTTTAAACACTAAGTCATGTCTGACTCCTTTGTTACCCCATGAACTGAAGCCCACCAGGCTTCTCTGTTCATGAGAATTTTCCAAGCAAGAATGCTGGAGTGGGTTGTCATTTCCTTCTTCAAGGGATCTTCCCAACAGGGACTGAACTGGAGTCTCCTGCATCATAGGAAGATTACCACTGAGCCACCAGGGAAGCCAGTGTTGGCCACATACAGGGGCACAAAACAAGTTTCAACAAAGATAAGAATATAGACATTATTTCAAATATCTTTTCAACCATAATGGCCTGAAACTAGAGGTGAACCACATAAAAAGAAATGAGAAAAAAAAATTATTACATGGAGACTAAACAACATGATGCTAAAAAACCAATAGGTCACTGATGATATCACGGATGAAATTAAAATGCCCCCCAAGTATAGTGCTGAAATGCTACTTAGTATTCCTAAGCATAAGAATGCTCTCATGTGCCTTATAGAGATAATGCATCTGTTAGATAATATTTATTCAAGCATGAGCTATGAATAAAGTGCTAAGTTGCTTCAGTCATCTCCAACTCTGTGCATGGACTGTAGCCTGCCAAACTCCTCTTGTCCATGGGTTTCTCCAGGCAAGAATACTGGAGTGGGTTGCCATGCCCTCCTCCAGGGGATCTTCCCCAACCAAGGATTGAACCTCTGTCTCTTGTGTCTCCTGCACAGAAAGCTGGGCTCTTTACCACTATTGCCACCTGGAAATCATGAGCTGTAGAGCTTTTGATTACAAGTTTAATGCTAATATGCATTAAAGTGTTGTTAAAGAGAACCAGGACTGTATATAAAAGATGGTGGATTAGAAGAGTGTGTACTTATCTTCTCCTGCGAGAACTCCAAAATCACAACTCACTGCTGAACAACCCAAACAGGAGGATGTTGGATCCCACCAAAAAAGATACCCCATATCCAAGGGCAAAGGAAAAGCCCCTAATAGATGGTAGGAGGGGCAACATCATATTTAGAATTAAATCCCATTACTGCCAGACACGCTCAGAGGGCTCCAACAAACCCGTGTGCTCACCAGCACCCAGAGACCCCACGGAGACGGCGCCGGATCTGCCTTTGAGCGTTAGCACAGGCCTGCTGTGGGGCAAGGGGCTCTGGCTGCAGCAGGCCTGGGAGCTGCGGGGTGTGGCATAAGCCTTCTCGGAGGAGGTCGTCATTAGCCCAACCACAGAGCCGCCAAGCAGAGGACCCACGAAGCAGAGAACGACTGCACCAAAGCAGTTCTCGCACTGCTGCAGAAGCTCTGGGGCCCACAACAGGTTTTCCAACCTGGGAGATATGGCAAAGGGGCTGAAAATCCCTGGGGAATTTGACTTTGAAGGACAGTGGGGTTTGATTACAGGACTGCCATAAAACTGGGGGAACAGTCTCTTGGAGGGCACCAGCAGGATCCAGTAGACAGGAGCACTGGCCCCACAACAGACTGAGGCCCACGTGCCTCTGAGTGTCCAGGAGTCTCTGGCGGAAGTGTGGGTCAAAAGTGGCCGGCCACGGGGTCAGGGGCATGGAATACAACAGTCCTGGGAGCCTGAATCATCTCCTTCTGCTTCACTGACTACGCTAACACCATTGACTGTGGAGCAGCAAACTGCGGAAAATCCTTAAAGAGATGAGAACACCAGACCACATTACATGCCTCCTGAGAAATCTGTATGCAGGCCAAGTAGAAAGTTAGAACTGGACATGGAACAACAAACTGGTTCCAAATTGGGAAAGAAGTACATCAAGACTGTACATTGCCACCCTGCTTATTAACTTATATGCAGAGTACATCATGTGAAATGCCGGGCTGGATGAAGCACAAGCTGGAATCAAGATTTCTGGGAGAAATATCAATAACCTCAGATATGCAGATGACACCACCCTTACAGCAGAAAGTGAAGAAGAACTAAAGAGTCTCTGGATGAAAGTGAAAGAGGAGAGTGAAAAAGCTGACTTAAAACTCAACATTCAAAAGCGAAGATCATGGCATCTAGTCCCATCACTTCATGGCAAATAGATGGGGAAACAATGGAAACAGTGAGAGACATTTTTTTTTTGGGGGGGGGGCTCTAAAATCACTGCAGATGGTGACTGCAGCCATGAAATTAAAGGATGCTTGTTCCTTGGAAGAAAAGCTATGATCAACTTAGACAGCATATTAAAAAGCAGAGACATTACTTTGACAACAAAGGTTCATCAAACCAACAAAGCTCTGGTATTGCCAGTAGTCATATATGGATGTGAGAGTTGGACTATAAAGAAAGCTGAGCACTGAAGAATTGATGCTTTTGAACTGTGGTGTTGGAGAAGACTCTTGAGAGCCCTTTGGACAGCAAGGAGATTCAACTAGTCAATTTTAAAGGAAATCAATCCTGAATATTCATTGGAAGGACTGATGCTGAAGCTGAAACTCCAGCACTTTGGCCACCTGATGTGAAGAACTGACTCACTGAAAAAAACCCTGATGCTGGGAAAGATTGAAGACAGGAGGAGAAGTGGAGGACAGAGGCTGAGATGGTTGGATGGCATCACCAACTCGATGGACATGAGTTTGAGCAAGCTCCAGGAGTTGGTGATGGACAGGGAAGCCTGGACTGCTGCAGTCCATAGGGTCACCAAGAGTCAGACACAACTGAGCAGCTGTACTGAACTGAGAAAAAAAATAGAAAGGGCTTCCCAGGAGACATTAGTGGTAAAGAACCACTGGCCAATGCAGGAGACATAAGAGACAGGAGTTTGATCCTTGGGTCAGAAGCAAAATCTCCTGGAGAAGGAATTGGGAACCCACTCCAGTATTCTTGCCTGTAAAATTCCATGAAAGGAGGAGCCTAGTGGGCCACAGTCTATGGGGTCGCAAAGAGTCAGACACGGCTGAGCACGCACACTTACCCTACAATGAGAAACACATAAAACAGGGTTATATATTGATAATCTGATGAAAATATGGCCAAAGGCTTAAGAGAACCTAATCCTGTATTTCCCTTTAGAAAAGTGGTTTAGTATTCACCAATTCAGTGATTCAGGATATTTTTAGAAAACAACTTCTATGAAAAATGAAAATCTACTGTTAAAAACTTAAATGTTACTTTCAATAAGTCTTCTATGTCACTGTATTTTTCTTTCTTTTCTCTTTGTTTTATTTTAGATATTTTCTTCTGATTTATCAGTTCAGTTCAGTCACTCTGTCTTGTTTGACTCTTCACAACCCCATGGACTGCAGCACGCAAGGCTTCCCTGTCCATCACCAACTCCCAGAGCTTGCTCAAACTCATGTCCATTGAGTTGGTGATGCCATCCAACCATCTCAGCCTCTGTCATCCCCTTCTCCCACCTACAATATTTTCAAGCATCAGGGTCTTTTCGAGTGAGTCAGTTCTTCCCATCAGGTGGCCAAAGAATTGGAGTTTCAGTTTCAGCATCAGTCCTTCAAATGAATATTCAGGACTGATCTCCTTTAGGATGAACTGGTTGGATCCCTTTGCTGTCCAAAGGACTCTCAAGAGTCTTCTCCAACACCACAGTTCAAAAGCATCAATTCTTCAGTGTTCAGCTTTCTTTATAGTCCAACTCTCACACCCATACATGACTACTGGAAAAACCATTGCTTTGATTAGACAGACTTTTGTTGTCAAAGTAATATCTCTGCTTTTTAGTATACTGTCTTGATTGGTCATAACTTTTCTTCCAAGGAGCAAGCATCTTTTAATTTCATGGCTGCAGTCACCATCTGCTGTGACTTTGGAGCACAAAAAAATAAAGTCTCTCACTGTCTCCACTATTTCCCCATATTTGCCATGAAGGGGTGGGACCAGGTGCCATCATCTTAGTTTTGTGAATGTTGAGTTTTAAGCCAACTTTTTCACTCTCCTCTTTTACTATCATTAAGAGGCTCTTTAGTTCCTCTTCGCTTTCTGTCATAAGGGTGGTGTCATCTGCATATCTGAGGTTATTGATATTTCTCCTGGCAGTCAGGATTACTGCTTGTGCTTCATCAGTCCAGCATTCTGCATGATGTACTCTGCATATAAGTTAAATAAGCAGGGTGACAATATATAGTCTTGATGTAGTTCTTTCCTGATTTGTAACTAGTCTATTGTTCTGTGTCCAGTTCTTCTTCTTTTTTTTTTTTTCCATGTCCAATTCTAACCGTTGCTTCTTGACTTGCATACAGATTTCTCAGGAGACACATCAGGTAGTCTGGTATTCCCATCTCTTTAGGAATTTTCCTTTTTTTTTTTTTGTGATCTGCATAGTCAAAGGCTTTGGCATAGTCAATCATCTCTTGAACACATAATTCATTTATCTTACTTTCTGGTCATGGAATATCTAAACTTGTTGAATTTCCTTTCATATAATTGTAATTTATCTGGAAATTTCTCAGCGTTGAATTTTGTTTTATTGAATATATTAATTAAAAAACTCTATCTGATAATTCCAAATAACAGCAACTCTCATGTGCCTGTGTTCACTGGCTCTTGTTTCACCTCTCACTCATTGTATTGTTTCATTGAGTGGTTTTTGTTTTTTCTTTATTGTTATCATTTGCAGGGCACTGAATTTGAAAAATTACAGAAATGAGTTTAAGACCCAGGATAATGTTATTTCAAAGAGTTTTTTTTTGCTTTCTTTTCCCTCTCACAGGTTCCTGGGGATATGTTGT
This sequence comes from Odocoileus virginianus, assembly GCF_023699985.2. NCBI lineage: Eukaryota > Metazoa > Chordata > Mammalia > Artiodactyla > Cervidae > Odocoileus > Odocoileus virginianus. The sequence goes on from NC_069698.1 coordinate 24,591,905, forward strand.
TGTTGCTGTTGTTCAGTTGCTAAGTCATGTCCAACTCTTTGTGACCCAATGGGCTATAGCCTGCTAGGCTCCTCTGTCCATGGTATTTCCCAGGCAAGAATACTGGAATAAGTTGCCATTTCTTTCTCCAGGGTATCTTCCTTACCCAGGGATTGAATCTGTGTCTCCTGCATTATAGTGGAATTTTTTACTGCTAAGCCACCAGGGAAGCTCCCTCCTGGACAATAGGGATGTCCTATGACCTGAATCCAGTTTCAAAGATTGAGATGATTCAGATTTGGTCTGTAGCCCCTATGGAGACTGCACTACTTGAGATTCACAGTTATTTCTATTGTATACTTCTTTGGAGTCCTTGTCAGGCACCAGTATTCAGCTTGTATCCTGCTACAGCAGAAGGTTGACAAAAATACTATGCAGCTTCTTACTCTCTCAACCGCCAATTGTGATGTCAGCAGTCATCCGTAGGTGAAAAGTAGCTCCAAACATCAGACTTATCTCTCTAAATTTCCATCTTACTTCAGATATTGGCTTTCAAAAGGCTGTTTTAAAGTGTGTATTTTGCACATAAGAAGCCTGTGAATTATTGTGGCAGGGGCAAGCAATAACAGATTCCAAGTTCTTAAGATGGTCACATTAACAGATACCCATTCCCACTTGCTTTTCTCATAATATAACAGATACCTTTTTTTTTCCCTTTTTTTAACTTTTTATTTTGTATTGGAGTATAGATGATTAATAATGCTGTAACAGTTTCAGGTGAACAATAAAGGGATGCAAGTCATACATACACAGAAATATATTTTGATCAGAGTGATAAAATTGGCAGAAAAATACCTAGTCAATCATTACTGGATTTTTTTAATATTCAAGTATTTATTACTTCCAGATTCTCTAATATTTGTTAAACTCATTTAGTTTAATAATTTTATTATCTTTTACTTTCACTCCCATATTTTTATTTAGATTAAAATATTTATTTTATGTTCTATGATTTTACAGTTTCTTAATTTTGTTACTTCTGATGACTTCTGATCATATTGGCTTATTACTTTTGGGTTTAGCAACTTTTAATTATAAACTTATATTTCTTTGAAAACTATTCAAGAGAATCTTATTATATTTGTGTTTAAACTATATTACTAAACAGACAGTTTGATTTGATCCAGTACTTTTCTTTTTTTAAATAGCAATATAATGAAAAATGCCTATATTTAAACATTTGTCTACAAGTTTAATTATTTTCTTAGGACAAAATACATTTGGGATTACTGGGTCAAAGTAGTATATATTACATTTTAATATGTATTGCCAAATTTATGTTCTAAAGGTCACTGTAATTTATATTGCAGCAATATTTGGACTCTGTATTTTAAGATGAATATTGGCAAAATTACTTATCCTGAAAAGGGTAACTAGGGTGATGATAAAACTGAAGCCCAAGCTCCATATAAAAAGATAAAAAAGAATATCAGTGTATATACTATTATATATTTTTTACCTGCTAACTTTTTCAAACATAAATCTAGGCAATAAACACGCTAAGTTTAGGGTAGATTCCCTTTGTATGTATTAAATAATACACTTGCTTATTCATTTAATAATATTTTCTGAATCACTAATATATGTCAGTCCATAAACTAAACATGAGGAATTTAACTACAATTTAGTATGGAATTTACAATCTAGTGGAGGAGGTTCTTAATAAGCAGGTTAAAACCAAAAGATATAAAATGAATTTTTAAAAAAAGTTATGGAACACTAGAGAAGAGACTTCTGTTAGTTTGCTTACCTAGAGTTGTCAGAGAAACTCTCTGGTACTAAGCATCACATAAGTGTGTGTAGGTGATGCATTAATGGTAGAAGTCAACCCTCAGAAAAAATATGAAGTTCCTGAAGAAAGATGCTTGCATGGTAACGAACTTAGTGATAGAGTGACATGAGGTAAATTTGCAAAAGAAAAGCATTGATGAAGTTAAGCAAAATTCCATAGATCAAGGTAAGGAATTTGGATATAATTCTCAAGATACCAAAGCATTTTTGAAGGTTGTTTTTAGCAGATTGATTATACAAGCTGACTTTAAACTTTTTTTTTTTTTTCCAAGAACAGCTTGTTGACCATCAAGAGTGGAAGTAGGAAGACAAAGTAGGAAACTATTACAGCACTCTAATTGAGAGATGATAATGGCTTTGAATGCAGAGCTTGGAGGGAGACTGAAAAATATGAATGCATTCAAAATACACTTTAGAGTATATGCAGCAAATCTAAATGATAGAGTTGCTAAGGGAGTGAGGAAAAAGGTAGGATCAAGAAAGATTCTCTTTTCCAGCTTGAACGACTGACTACATAATGGTTTATATGAATGATATGGAAACAGAAAGAGAGGCACCTAGAATCCTGTATGCCATCCTATTCCCTTGCTTATGTCTGTCCAACACAATGGTCTAAGCTTCTCATGGACAGGAATTTTCTTGACCTATTCTTGCATCCCTATCACCTAGCACAATGACTAACATAGGTAATGTACCCTGTAAGTACTTGCTGAATGATGGATGAATAAATGATTAAGAGAAAAAATTATTATCCTTTGTCTTTTCATACTGGACAACTAGAAGTAATGGCTCATAATTACAGGAAGACAGATTTCAGTTCTATGTAAATATTGCCAGATAATTAGAACTCCACAAATGGAAGAGTTTGATTTCAGAATAGCATGTTCTCTGATAACGAGAAATATTTAAACAGAGTTTTGTTGAAAATATGACAGGTGTCTAATTTTGAAATACAATTGGAAATTAACTCAGGCAGAAAATATTAATTCTTCTAACCTTCTACTTAATCCTTCTTTGAGTTCAGAATGCTTTTCATTGTCCATACCTCTGAACAATGACTTTTTATTTCCTGTTAATTGAGTTAGTGAACTTATGCTAAAAGAATGTCTTCAAATGCCAGAAGGAAAATTAAAATAACTGCTTTCTCTTTTTAGATATATAAAATGTAGGGCTTATATTTTTCAGTGTTTGGCCAGGGTATGGAGATGTCTGGCCCAACTGATCTTAACTGAAGAGAAAGGATGAGGCTTTTGCTTGTTCCTCCTAAGATTCTTTTTCCATGCCTTACCAAGTAATAAAGATAAAGGGAGTTAGGGCATTTTGTTTAGAAGATTGCTAGGACTGTAGGACTGGACTTAATAAGCTGGTAGGGTTTTTTTTTTTTAGGAAATTTTTCATAAGCTTCTATTTTATAATACACTGGACCTAAGACTCTGCTTCAAGAAGGAAATGACAACCCACTAAGGTATTCTCACCTAGAGAATCCCATGAACAGAGGAGCCTGGAGGGCTATAGCCATGGGGTCACAAAGAGTCAGACAGGACTGAGTGACTGACTCACTAAGACTCTGCTTAAGTCCCATGACACAAAGAAGGCAAAGCACCTAAAAATATCCAATTCTTCCAGAAAGAGTATATCTTTCTCTTGTATTCTTATTTATAACATTTGGGGACCACAGCTATGAAAATAAATAGGTCTTGGTAACCATAATGATTCTGGTTGAGTATCAGAATGTTCTTTAGATGGTGGGGGAAGGGACAGTAGAGTGAATGGGATCCCAAGTAGCCTCCAACTTTTTCATCTCAGTCAGTCTTTACAGGTTTTATTACATTTCCCAGTCAGGGTATTTTGAAGAAAAGAACTATACCTAGAAAGAGTCTCAACACCAGTGGATGGTTTCACTGATGTGACATTTTATATCACGAATGTCCATGGACATGTCTCACTATTCAACTTACCTAACTACTCAGGCAGCATAACCTTTCTATACTGAGTACTTTGATGCTTTGATTCAGATATGTAGAACCTAGAAAATAATATGTAGAAAATAAATTAGAATTACATGTTACTTCACTCTTATCAAATTTAATCAGGAATTTTTAGAAACTCTGCATAAAAGAGGGAGCCCCCAAAAATTCAACACTTTAAATTCTGGCATACTGAGATGAAATTCCTCTACATCAAGAGTGTGAAGTAAGTACGTCTTAAAATGATCTTCTTGCAGCTGTGTTACTCTGGTTTTGTGAATTAGTAGAGTTGATTTTTTTAGATCATCTAAACTTTAAGGTTTTTATCATGATGTTAAAAAAGTTTTCCAGATGTTCCTTTATATAACAAGATTTTGCCTAGTTTTTAAACTATATTTTAATCATATATAAAAAGCATGAATAGACACAAGGAACATAATGATAAGCTACCCAATATCATCTCTCCATAGCCAGTCAGCCACATATTGCAACATGCTTATGGGTAAGCTCTTTATAATTACTTTTAGAGTGATTGAAAAAGGATTCCTTTTTTTTTTCTTTGTTATTACCTACTTGCAATATTTTAAATTCTTTCCTAACCTCATTTTACTTTTGTAGTCCTGGTCCTACATTTAGTTTTTCTCCTTTTATCTATGCCATTAATATATCTCCTTATCACATCCTTTCATGGAACTGACAATACTCTATAGGAATGTTTAATAAGGATTTTTCTTAACCTTTGAAATATATTTCCCATTCCTAAACACATTTTCCTCTGTAGAAGACAGTTATTATACAAATTTTTATCACTTATTATAAAAATAACAGTGAAAATTAGGAATCTCTGAAAAAAATTGTCTTGAAATTACCCTTGTCAAAATGCCTGGACCAAACACAAGTAGCCTGAGAATTACAGCAACAATGATAATCAAAATATCACTAAACAGCAAATATAGTGTGTGTTAGTTAATTAATTCATTGATTCATTTATTCAACAAACACATATAAAAAACACCTTTTATATCAGGTACACCCTTAGATGTTAGGGATACAGTAATGATCATTTCCCACTTACAAAATCTTTATCATCTAAAGAGACAAGACAGAAAAGGAAGGAAAATAATATGATTTCAGTCAAAAATCAATAAAGAAAATAAAGCAAGGTCTTGGTAAGGAGGATCACAAAGAGATTGATAATTATGCCTGGTAGAATGGTTAAGAAGTCCTGTCATCCTGACAAGTCTTCTCTTAAATAGCCTTTGCCTGACTCCACTAAGTTTATTCCCACCATAAGAAAATAAAGAATGTTTCATAATAGAGTCACTGTATAAAGATATGAGTTGGAAAGAGGAGATAGAGCAATAATCTCTGAACAATCATTTCTGAAAAGCTGGGCAGAGTCAATATACAGACTAAACCTGACTGTAGGATGCACTTACTTTTATATTACACAAATATTTTCCCAAACAACAACTTAATATTCCAGATCCATATTGTAGGAAAGTGATGGAAAGATAATTTCATCAGGAGAAGCTTCTTGCTGATCAATGCTTGGTTCTTGGCAGATTCCAAGGTGCCCAAGCCCAACATAGGAAAGCATACACCCTACAGTTTGTGGATCTGATAAGAGAAAGTGGTCGTTTTAAACTTTTCTACAGTTTTTGAAGACATGTCTTTAGTATAACTTTGCTAAATCAAAATCAGGGAAAAGTCTCAGGGCTTTGGTGACATCAGTTCAGTCGCTCAGTCATGTCAGACCCTTTGTGACCTTATGGACTGAAGCATGCCAGGCTTCCCTTTCAATCACCAACTCCCAGAACTTCCTCAAACTCATGTCCCTCAAGTTAGTGATCCCACCCAACCATCGCATCCTCTGTCATCCCCTTTTCCTCCTTCCCTCAATCCTTATAAGTATCAGGGTCTTTTCCAATGAGTCAGTTCTTTGCATCATGTGGCCAAAGAATTGGAGTTTCAGCTTCAACATCAGCCCTTCCAATGAATATTCAAATTTATTTCCTTTACAACTGACTGATTGGATCTCTTTGCTGTCCAAGGGACTCTCAAGAATCTTCTCCAAGACCACAGTTCAAAAGCATCAATTCTTTGACACTCAGCTTTCTTTATGGTCCAACTCTCACATCCATACATGACTACTCGAAAAACCATAGCTTTGACTGGATGGACCTTTGTTAACAAAGTAACATCTCAGCTTTTTAATATGCTGTCTAGGTTGCTCATAGCTTGTCTTTCAAGGAACAAGCATCTTTTGATTTCATGGCTGCAGTAACTATCTGCAGTGATTTTGGAGTCAAAGAAAATAAAATCTGTCACTGTTTCCATTGTTTACCCACCTATTTGCCATGAAGTGATGGGACTGGATGTCATGATCTTTAGTTTTTTGAATGTTGAGTTTAAACCAAATTTTCACTCTCTTCTTTCACTTTCATCAAGAGACTCTTCAGTTCCTCTTCACTTTCTGCCATAAGGGTGTCATCTGCATATCTGAGGTTATTGATATTTCTCCCAGTAATCTTGATTCCACCTTATGCTTCATCAAGCCCAGCATTTCACATGAGGTACTCTGCATATAAGTTAAATAAGCAGGGTGACAATATACAGCCTTAATGTACTTCTTTCCCAATTTTGAACCAGTCCATTTTTCTACGTCCAGTTCTAACTGTTGCTTCTTGACCTATATACAGATTCCTCAGGAGGTAGGTAAGGTGGTCTGGTATTCCCATCTCTTTAAGAATTTTCCACAGTTTGCTGTGATCCACACAAAGTTTTGACATAGTCAATAAAGCATAAGTAGATGTTTTTTTTGAACTCTCTTTCTTTTTTGATGATCCAACGGATGTTGACAATTTTATCTCTGTTTCCTCTGGCTTTTCTAAATACAACTTAAACATCTGGAAGTTCATGGTTCATGTACTGTTGAATCCTTGCTTGGAGAATTTTGAGTATTAATTTGCTAACATGTGAGATGAGTGCAACTGTGGGGTAGTCTGAACATTCTTTGGCATTGCCTTTCTTTGGGATTGGAATGAAAACTGACCTTTTCCAGTCCTGTGGCCATGCTGAGTTTTCCAAATTTGCTGGCATATTGAGTGCAGCACTTCCACAGCATCATCTTTTATGACTTGAAAGAACTAAGCTAGAATTCCATCACCTCCACTAGCTTTGTTCATAGTGATGCTTCCTAAGGCCCACTTGACTTTGCATTCCAGAATGTCTGGCTCTAGGTGAGTGATCACACCATTGTGGCTATCTGGGTCATTAACATCTTTTTTTTTTTCATTTATTTTTATTAGTTGGAGGCTAATTACTTTACAATAGTGTAGTGGTTTTTGTCATACATTGACATGAATCAGCCATGGATTTACATGTATTTCCCATCCCAATCCCCCCTCCCACCTCCCTCTCTACCCAATCCCTCTGAGTCTTCCTAGTGCACCAGGCCCGAGCACTTCTCTCATGCATCCAACCTGGGCTGGTGATCTGTTTCACTATAGATAATATACATGTTTTGATGCTGTTCTCTCGAAACATCCCACCCTCACCTTCTCCCACAGAGTCCGAAAGTCTGTTCTGAATATCTGTGTCTCATTTTCTGTTCTGCATATCTCAACATCACTCATCATCAGAGAAACGCAAATCAAAACCACAATTTGGTACCATTACATGCCAGTCAGGATGGCTGCTATCCAAAAGTCTACAAGCATTAACATCTTTTTGTACAGTTTGTGTAGTCTTTGGTATTAGTGTTTTCCAGTTTGTGAGTTGCCCACTCAGTGAGTATAGGATTTGATTCTATCTTAATTGTTTCCCTTCTACCATTTCATTGTGGTTTCTCCTTTGTCCTTGAATGAGGTGTATCTTTTTTGGTGGGTTCCAGTGTCTTCTTATCTATGGTTGTTCAGCAACTAGTTGCAATTTTGGTGTTCTGTCAGGAGAGATGAGCACATGTCCTTCTACTCCATCATCTTAATATGTCTCCTATTCACTTTTAAAGAAGTGACTAGTTAAAGTAAGATCATTAGGACAGGCTCTAATGCAATCTGACTGATATTCTTAAGAGAAAACTTAAACACACGAAGGACATCCAGGCACACACAGGCACAGAGGAAACGCCAGATGAGGACACAGTGAGCAGGTGGCTATCTGTAAGGGGAGCATCCTCAGAAGATACCAACTCTGCCAAAAACTTGACTTTATACATGTGGTCTATAGGGCTTTGAAAATGTTTCTATTGTTTAAGCCATCCAGTGTACGGTGTTTTGTTATGGCAATCCTAGAAAACCAGTACAGAGTAGAATCATAGAACAGGTTCACAAAGCTCTCTCAACCCAAAATAGCACTCATTGAAAATCACTCTCTGGCTGGACAATTATTTTGGCCAACACTACACATACTGCTTTAAAATAGTATTGCACTGTTATTTTATTCATATTCATATTATTTTTAATTCTCCCCAGTAATCATCACTGTGTCTTGCACAGTCTTCCACAGTTTTATTTTTTTCATTGATCTTGTCCTACCCCACCACTATTTCTTACCTGTGAAATGAGTTTTTTAAAATTAAAAAAAAAAAGAAAACTTGTGTAGCATTCAAATATTTTCTCATTCCTATGACAAGTGTAGCTCAAGGATAAATGGATATAAAAGATATGCAAGAAAGATTTTATTATTAGAAATGTCTAAAGGAGAGAGTCAAAGCAAAAGAATATGTATCTACCAGATCACTTATTAAAACCTGTTTTAGAATTAAACTATTGGGATATTTGACATCCTGTGTTCAAGAATCTATAAACTTTAAATATTTTAGAGCTAATCCAGTATTACATAAACTCTCTTTTCTTTTCTCAGCTTAGTGTTTATGGGAGCTATTATACATGCAAGACCTATAGCTAATCATCTTCCTAGAATCCCTCATTGGAGTACAGTCTACTTAGCTTTCAGAACAGATCTGGTCTAAGCCAGAGTATCTGCAGTGAGTACTACATAACACTAGGTAAAATACAGATTTTCATGCTAATTTACAGTAGTGTATACCCAATCTTTTCCTTCATGGTTGCTTTTTCACTCACAGTTTGTTAGTGTGACTTGAAGATTCAAATAAGTCTTTTAGTTCTAGTCACTGGCAGTCCAAAAGACTTTATAAACACTTCAGATATATCTTAATAGGCTTTTTCTTAAGAAGCTTTCAGAAATATTTGACTCCAGGCAAGTCTAACAATTTGCGATATTTCAACAGGGTAGAACCAACCAGTACAAGTAAATGTTAGACAGATGACGCACAGAAGAGCTGCAGAAATTCATTGTTAATATGGCATTGTACAGAATGTTCTACACAGACGAGATTCAATAAATTGTGTTTTCTTATTTACCTGATCATAAATTTTTCTATTAACTCTATCCTCTCTGGAGATAAAACTTACATTATCATTACTAAGTCATTATGTGTTTTAAAATAAAACCTTTCTATTCAAAGTTGTTTTTCATGAACTATAAGTATCAATATCACTTGAGAGCTGGTTAGAAACAGAATCTCAACCTTCTTAAATGAGTGGAATGAGAATCTTCATTTTTAACCATATTTCCAAGTATTTAGTCTGCACCTTCATATCTGAGAAACACTCAATGAAAGAATTTAGTCTTGGTATCCAATAAACAGTCCTGAAATTTAAATTTAAACATATATCTTATCATTCAAATATAGAAAATATTAAAATAATAAAAAATAATTTAAAATTTGATGTTAAAACAAAAAGAAGAGAGATGTCCATTTGGGTTAAATTCACTGGGAGCTGCTAATATTAAAAACAACTTTGTAATCTAACTTAAATAAATACATATTTTCACTGGGAGCTGCTAATATTAAAAACAACTTTGTAATCTAACTTAAATAAGTACATATTTAAGTTAGATTGCATGCCATTTATGTAAAATATAAAACAAAGTTTCTTCATTAAAATGAAGGAAAGCAGAAATTCTGCCTCTCTCGTAAGTCTTAGTCTCTACCTCTGTCTCTGTCTGTCCATCCCTTTCACACACACATGCACATGGAAATTCCTGATAAATACAGTAAATCAATGTGACAGTACTATCCTCTTTCCTATGCCATTTAACATCTGTCCCTCTACGGCGTTAACACTTGATCTCTTTAAAAAATTTTATAAAGTTAAAAATGTTATATATCCCCTGTAGCTATATTTATCATAGTACTTTTTCTTTTTCCTTTCAGAACTGACATATTATAAGTTAATATACTGAACATTTTTCAGCTTTGCAAGAATGAGAAAGAAGGTAAAACAGGGTTAGAGTTACTATTTATACAAAAAATAAATGAACATTCTTTGTCTGTTTTATTCTTGGAAAGTCAAATGCCTAGTCATAAGAATGGTTGCTTTTTGATTTCAGGTTCTTTCCTTTTCTGTAATGAAAAGCAAAAGTACATATATCAGAAATTCTCAGTTTATAAACTCTATCTCTCTCCACATACACATATTCTATATACACATATATACACACACCCTAAATTTGTCTACTTATATGTACATACTAAATATATAGTATAGATAGTAGTATGTATATATTTATACAAATAAATACACATTGTATAGATATATACATACACACATATATTGTACATATGTACATGTATACCTACATATACACAGTAACTATATACTTTCTAGGACTTCCCTGGCAGTGCAGTGGTTAAGACTCCATGCTTCCAATGCAGGTGTTGCAGGCTCAATCCCTGGTCAGAAAACTAAGATCCCACATGCTGCATGGCAAAACCAAAAGAAAATGTGTGTGTGTGTGTGTGTGTGTGTGTGTGTAGACAGACTCTCTCTCTCTCTCTCTCTCTCTCTATATATATATATATATATATATATATATATATATATGTAGACTCATACATTCGAGAAAATTATCAGTAAATCAACAGTATTTAAAATTGAAACATATTTAAAATGAAGCAATATAAGATGTATCTAATCAATTTTAAAACAAATAAAAATAAGGCAAAATTAAATGTACTAACATTATAAATCTTTGACCACTTTGCTTTGCAGTATGTGAGTAGTTTCTAGTGCACTAACAACATTGCAAAGATAGGGCATTTCAAGTTGTTGTCATGAACATTTGGGGGAGGAGAGAACCAAGGTCAGCCAAGCAGGAAAAACAGTTAAACATGTAAACTGAACACAACTGTGATTCAGCAGCCCATCTAAGTGGCTGATTATAGTTTGTCTGCCTACTTAAACTTGCAGCTGTGTTTGGAGGAAAAAAGTAGGGAGGGAGTGGAACAGCTATGGAAAAATTCTAAATAGACTGCTTTTGAAAGTGAGGTTTATCCTATACCTAGGCAAGTTTCTTTATGTGCTTTCAGAAGGAAATGTCTGATCAAGGAATATATAAGTGATCTTAGCAATGTAGTGAGACCTGATGCAACAAAGCTTTATCCTAACATCATGGACTAGATCCCTTTCACAGGAATCACAAAAGCTATTCTCATTTGAAAACCAAAGTGTTTCAGTTCTGTGTTTTATTTTACTTATCATACTATGAGAAGTCTCATGAAATTTTTTCTTTTTTTAAATTTTGCTTTTAATTTAATTATTTCTCACTATAGACCATTTTGAATATGCTTAGAATTCCAAGTATGTGTATGGCTGGGGTGGGCATAGTTGTGTGCTGTGGCTAGGGAGAGAACAGTGTTGGACAGAAATGGGTAAGACAATTTTACAATATAAACAGACTATTAACATTGAATAGAGGCTTAAAGACTACTTAGTTCCACTAGTCAAGGGAATAGGCTGAAATAGGTAAATACCCTCATGTACATACATGCCATAATTATTTAATAGTCAAACCAGAACTAAATTCTAGCTTCGCACTTTCTAATCCTGAGGTTCTTTACACTGCTTTAATCTTTCTGGGTCTTGAATTTTTTTAATTTTTTTATCTTCAAGAAAGGAAGGTAAGAAAGGTTCTTTACTGTCAAGGTTCTTTCCACTTTCATTTTATGATTCTACAAAATTAATCAAATTGTGACTCCCAATTAAAGTGAATGAGAGTTAACTTTTCTTAAGTATCAAATCTCCATCCATCATTTATTTAAAAGGTTAATATCTTAATGAATTTAGCTTACCAATAATGCCATTATCATCAATTCCTTTTGATAAATATGAAATTTACCACTGAAATCAATTACATAACTTGTTTGAGATATACCAGTTATAAATAGAAGATCAATTATTTAAATCCAATTCATTCCATCAGACACTAAAAGCCATCAGATGCTTTTCCCATTAGCTCAAACTGCTTTGTCTGAATGTCAGCCCCACTTACAAGAAAAAAGTATGATAGTGTGGAACCATGGTAGATACCACTGGATATTTCACTGATCAATCCATTCATTCCTTCATTAAATATTCTATCAGGTGTCTCCTATGTGATCACAAATATAAAGCATCATAAGTGATATGAAAATATCACTTACCAATATCCTACTTTCAAGAAAGTTATGAGTGGAACTTCCCTGGTGGTCTAGTGGCTAAGACTCAGGGTTCCCAAGGCAGCGGGCTCAAGTTCAATCCCTGGTCAGGGAGCTAGATCCCACATGCCACAACTAAAGATCTGGCTTGCCACAGCTGAGACCTGGCACAGCCAAATAAATAAAAGTAAATACTGAAACTTTTTAAAAGAGTTGTGATCTAGCAAATTTCACTGAATGGACTCCAGGCCAGCACTGTACTTGTGAATACTCAAGAATATCTTAGGTTTGTCAAACTACAGCCAATGGGGCAAATCTAACCTGCTGTCTGTCTTTATTAAAAATAATTTTTAGAGTGTGTTTATATGATTGCTTTTGAGCAGAGTGGAATGTTACTAGAGATATTATGACACATAACAGTTTAAAATATCTACTATCACATACAGATGGCCAATAAGCACATGTAAAGATGCTAAACATCACTAATAACTAGAGAACTGCCAAGCAAAACTAAAATGAATGATATATTATCTCACACCAGGCAGAAAAATGCCCATCATCAAAAAACTTACAAACAATAAATGCTGGAGAGGGTGTGGAGAAAAAGGAACCATTTTACTCTGCTGGTGAGAATTTAAATTGATACAGCCACTATCAAGAACAGTATGGCAGTTCCTTAAGAAACTAAAAATAGAGCTACTATATGGCCCATTATACATCACCTAATTTCCCTTATCACCCCAGGTGATATATCATTCTATGACAATACATTCATGTCTTATATTTGAATGAATCACTTGCTAGGTAAATCTGCCCTCAGTTTCAATAGTTACATGAATTGGATTTCTCTGATAAAAAAAAATTGACTTATGAGAAAATATGTGAAAAATTTTAAATATGTATAAACAAATATGGTAAAATATAGTTACTCTTTAAATATGGTTCATATATATATATACTTTATAAATATATGGTTTATATATATATGGTTCATATATGTGTGTGTGTATATATATATACTTTTATAAATATATGGTTTATATATATATGGTTCATATATATGTGTGTGTGTGTGTGTATATATATATACTTTAAAGTCAAAATCATACGCTTTTGTCTTTTTTTCCTTTTACCATCATTATATCATGAGAATTCCCAATGGAACTAAACTTTAATTATTATGTTCTTCCCTGAATCACTTAAACCAATGCATGTGCTATGCTGTGCTTAGTTGCTGAGTAGTATCCAACTCTTTGTGACCCCTGGTCCATAGCCCACCAGGTTCCTCTATCTATGGGATTCTCCAGGCAAAAGTACTAGAGTGGGCTTCCATGCCCTCCTCCAGGGGATCTTCCCAATCCAAGGATCAAATCCAGGTTTCCCACATTGAAGGCCGATTCTTTTCACCATCTGAGCCACCAGGGAAGGCCAAACCAATGTATGTATGTATATGTGTTAGTCGCTCAGTCATGTCCAACTCTTTGCAACCCTGTGAACTATAGCCTGCCAGGCTCCTCTGTCCATGGGATTCTCCAGGCCAGAAGTCCATGGAGCTTCCCAGGTGGCACGGTGGCAAAGAATCCACCTGCAAATGCAGGACACACAACAGATGTGGGTTAGATCCCTGGGTCGGGAAGATTCCCTGGAGCAGGAAATGGCTGTATTCTTGCCTGGAGAATTCCATGGGTGGAGGAGCCTGGTGGGCTACAGTCCATGGGGTCACAAAGAGTCGGACACGACTGAGAGACTGATCACACATGCAAGATACACAACAGTACACAGAGGAATCAAGTTTATGATGACAGGGAAGTAATAAAGTGTTTTATAGACAAACAAAATGAAGTCAGAAGTTGAATAGTTGACTCTTAACAGGTTCGAACTAGGTTCACTACAGTAATATCATGATAATAAATACTACTATGATAATATAGTATTACCTATCAAATATAGTATGATAATATAGCTATAAATAATAACTACTAGTTATTTTAATAGTGGATTTGAAATCAAGGATATGAAGGCCTATTATAAGCTTTATGCAACTTTTTGATAACGCGAACTCCCATGTTGTTCAAGCGTCACTGTACATGTTTGAAATTCCTTAAGGAAAATGTTGTTTATAATCCTGGTCTAAATTCTTTGTCAGTATGAACTACTATTTTTATTTATTCTCATCTCCCATCTCATCTCCCGTCTACCATTTATTCCTCGCTTTGTTTAACTAAGATTATTAATATTTTTCATCTACCCAACATGAACGATTTAAAGCCTTCTTGAGTAAGTTGACCTACATAAAATGTCAAGCTGAGTGATATTCAAGTTAAATATAAGCATGTCTAGCTGGTTAGTAGATCATATAGTTTCTTATATCACCTCAACTAATATTTTAACTGTCAAAAGACAATGATATTAGGATTTTTAAGACATTATGAAACTGCTAATATCTCTGTTTTTGTAAATAGCACCATTAATCTCTCAGCAGATCATGTTTAAATTTTTGTATTATCATTGATTCCATGCATTCCTTTCCCTCAAGCATGACACAAATAATACAATACTGTTTTCTAGGTCTCAAATTATCTTTTTGTTACTAATTGTTTATGTTAGATCATATATGTAACAATAGTCTCTTAATTAGGATAATTAAAATGAAAGATTTTTGTACTTGGCAATCTTTCCATTTACATAAAATAAGATATATCAAAGAAGTACTCTAACTCAATTTGGCTTTCAAAAAGTTTGCTCAAATATATATTACACTACTCAGAAATAAAATTTGAGTGTTGTTTCATGAATTTTGAAAAATGAAAATTTTTTTCTAAAATAAGAAAGTAGATTCAAATATCTCTATCTTAAATTTTGATTTTTTCCTACTTATTTATTTTATTACTTATTAACTCCAGTTTTGAACCACAGCACCTTATCTATTGGTATTTCACATAAAGATGTTGAAATATATTCAAAAATGTTTACATTCAGAAAGAAAATCTGTGTATTTATCTGCTTGATTAATAAATATAAGTACCATTAGCTATTAATGATTTTAGCAAATAATTCTCAAAAAGTTTTTACCTTCTAACGTCTATCTCATGGATCACTTTAGTAATTGACTACATGCCTGCTAAGTCATTTCAGTCAAGTCTGACTCTGTGACCCCATGGTCTGCAGCCCACCAGGTTCCTCTCTCCATGGAATTCTCCCTGCAAGAATACTGGAATGGGTTGCCATTTCCTACTCCAGGAAATCTTCACAACTCAGGGATTGAACCCACATCTCTTGTGTCTCCTGCATTAGCAGGTGGTTTTTTTGCCACTAGCACCACCTGGGAAGCCCTAAACACCCTCAAACAACTATAAAATATCCCCTTACATATATCAGACATCAGAACTTCACCCCTTCATTTCACACTAATCATTATTTAGTGGGTGCAATAATAAGCTGGTGAAGCAATTATCTGAGCAGTAAGTACAGTAAAACATGCAGTGGAAATATACTCTATTTGAAGAATTTTGCTGTACAATAATGCATGATTATATGGTATTTTGTTTGAACAAAATATCAATCAAAACATCACTATCTTCAGTCTGCAAATTCATAATAAGAATTCTTTTATAAAATATAGAAGTATGAAATACAGAAAAATATCTATCATATTCAATTTTAGTGTTACTTGATTATCAAATATGATGAGAGACAAATGTGTATATGACATATATTTTTTTTTCCATTTATTTTTATTAGTTGGAGGCTAATTACTTTACAATATTGTAGTGGTTTTTGCCATACAGTGACATGAATCAGCCATGGATTTACATGTGTTCCCCATTCTGAACCTCCCTCCCACCTTCCTCCCCGTCCCATCCCTCTGGGTCATATTTATGAAGCTCCAATGTGTCAAAGGAAACAATGCATTGTTTTAAAGTACTTGGTGTGAGAAGCAAAGAAAGTGTATGTCTGAGACAGTCTCTGTGGCTTCATGTAGGAATTATGTGTCATCCCTCCAAAGCAAAGCAAAAAATTCTTGCAAACTCTATTTTGCAATTTCTTCTTAACCAATGCAATGAAATAAAAAAAATAAGTGCTTTCCAAACTTTCAAAGTCCCCAATTCAATTAAAAATAAAACAGAGAAGTTCCCTAGAGCTAAGAATTGTCCATTATTGAGCTTGAACATCAACAAAGAAAGAAACCGCCCAAAGAATAAAATTAGAATAGGGAAACTGAGCAGAAAAAAAGTTTAAAATTTCTGCTATAAATAGGCTACTTGCAGAAGGTAGTTTTCTTTTATAGCCAATTTACTTGAGTTTCTTACCTTTTCTAGAAGGAATGCAGAAAGGATGTTGGGCAACAATTAATATGTTTTTTCTTTCTAGTTCTGATTTTTCCTTTCATTTAACTTCTTCCTATAATTTTTTTTCCATTTATTTTTATTAGTTGGAGGCTAATTACTTTACAATATTGTAGTGGTTTTTGCCATACACTGACATGAATCAGCCATGGATTTACATGTATTCCCCATCCCGATCCCCCCTCCCACCTCCCTCTCCACCTGATTCCTCTGGGTCTTCCCAGTGAACCAGGCCCAAGCACTTGGCTCATGCATCCAGCCTGGGGTGGTGATCTGTTTCACCCTAGATAATATATGTGTTTCGATGCTGTTCTCTTGAAACATCCACCCTCGCCTTCTCCCACAGAGTCCACGAGTCTGTTCTGTACATCTGTGTCTCTTTTTCTGTTTTGCATATAAGGTTATTGTTACCATCTTTCTAAAGTCCATATATATGTGTTAGTATACTGTAATGGTCTTTATCTTTCTGGCTTACTTCACTCTGTATGATGGGCTCCAGTTTCATCCATCTCATTAGAACTGATTCAAATGAATTCTTTCTAATGGCTGAGTAATATTCCATGGTGTATTTGTACCACAGCTTCCTTATCCATTCGTCTGCTGATGGGCATCTAGTGTGCTTCCATGTCCTGGCTATTATAAACAGTGCTGCGATGAACATTGGGGTGCACGTGTCTCTTTCAGATCTGGTTTCCTCGGTGTGTATGCCCAGAAGTAGGATTGTTGGGTCATATGGCAGTTCTATTTCCAGCTTTTTAAGAAATCTCCACACTGTTCTCCATAGTGGCTGTACTAGTTTGCATTCCCACCAGCAGTGTAAGAGGGTTCCCTTTTCTCCACACCCTCTCCAGCATTTATTGCTTGTAGACGTTTGGATAGCAGCCATCCTGACTGGCGTGTAATGGTACCTCATTGTGGTTTTGATTTGCACTTCTCTGATAATGAGTGATGTTGAGCATCTTTTCATGTGTTTGTTAGCCATCTGTATGTCTTCTTTGGAGAAATGTCTGTTTAGTTCTTTGGCCCATTTTTTGATTGGGTCTTTTATTTTTCTGGAATTGAGCTGGAGGAGTTGCTTGTATATTTTTGAGATTAATCCTTTGTCTGTTGCTTCATTTGCTATTATTTTCTCCCAATCTGAGGGCTGTCTTTTCACCTTGCTTATAGTTTCCTTTGTTGTGCAAAAGCTTTTAAGTTTCATTAGGTCCCATTTGTTTATTTTTGCTTTTATTTCCAATATTCTGGGAGGTGGGTCATAGAGGATCCTGCTGTGATTTATGTCAGAGAGTGTTTTGCCTATGTTCTCCTCTAGGAGTTTTATAGTTTCTGGTCTTACATTTAGATCTTTAATCCATTTTGAGTTTATTTTTGTGTATGGTGTTAGAAAGTGTTCTAGTTTCATTCTTTTAAAGTGGTTGACCAGTTTTCCCAGCACCACTTGTTAAAGAGGTTGTCTTTTTTCCATTGTATATTCTTGCCTCCTTTGTCAAAGATAAGGTGACCATAGGTTCGTGGATTTATCTCTGGGCTTTCTATTCTGTTCCATTGATCTATATTTCTGTCTTTGTGCCAGTACCATACTGTCTTGATGACTGTGGCTTTGTAGTATAGTCTGAAGTCAGGCAGGTTGATTCCTCCAGTTCCATTCCCTATCAAGCTACCAATGGTATTTTTCACAGAACTAGAACAAATAATTTCACAATTTGTATGGAAATACAAAAAAACCTCGAATAGCCAAAGGAATCTTGAAAAAGAAGAATGGAACTGGAGGAATCTTTCCATAATTTTATTGTGTATAAAATGGGGTTTACAACTAAATTTTTCATAACAACAAAATCTTTGAACTTGTTTTTCTTCCTTATTCATATGATTTTCTCAGGTCATTTTATAGTCTGACTTTATATAGTCCCTTTAATTTGGCACCAAAAATACATTAAATAAAACCTGTTCTCTCAGCTCCATATTTGATTATTAACTCAAGTACCCAATGGTCTCAACTTAAGTACCCAGTGTCTCAAACTTATACAAAAAGAAACTCTTGCCTGCAACCTCAGTGTTCCTCATCTGCCCAGTACATTGACAATAACACAGTAGGTAACTTTGAAATATCAACATCATACTTGTCTATTTTTCCTCGTATCTCATGGCAGGGATGACAAACTCTCCCATAATGATTCATTTCTCATTTAGCTGCCCAAGAAGCAACTTGTAATCCCCAGCCCCTGTGAATATAATTTAGGGCAGAGTAGCTCATTTTGATCTACTGGAAAGCGATGTTTGCCTAAGAAAAGAACATGATTAAGAAGTGAATGTTCCATCCCCACTCATTCTTTTTGAATCTGCCAGCTGGATATCAACAACCAGGCAGCCATGGAAGCTACATGTTGAGGTGCAGGGTCTCCATCACCTTGCTTCCCTGAATGACTGTGTGGCGAGTCCTCACCCTAGCCAGTATCACCACCACTCACACACTTTGCAGAAACATCCACAGTGGGCTGTTTAGAGAGCAAAATGAAACTTCAGTTATTCTAAGCCACTGTCAACATGGAGTGTGTCTATTACAAAGATGGTGTTTCGATAACCAACATACCTCATATATAGGGAATTGAAGTCACTCAGTTGTATCTGACTCTCTGCAACCCTGTGGACTGGAGCCTACAGGGCTACCCTGTCCATTGGAGTTTCCAGGCAAGGGTACTGGAGTGGGATGCCTTCTCCAGGGGATCTTCCTGACCCAGGGATCAAACCCAGGTTTCTTGCATTGCAGGCAGACACTTTACCATCTGAACCACCAGGGAAGCCCACCTCATGTGTAACCCAACAGCAAATCCTTCAAAATATATACCAAATACAGGCATCTCTTTCCACTTCACACAATACTGGCCCAATAGTCCAAGCCACCAAGAATCTTCACCTAAATTACTGCAATAGTCTACTAACTGGCCTCCTTGCTTTGACTTTTAGCTGTTTTTATCTTTAATCCATTCAGTAGCTAAAGTAAGTCTTTTAAAACAGAAATATGCTTGTGTAAATTTTCTGCTTGAAATATTTCAGTGGGTTTCTAGTACTTCTAGAATGGAATGACAAATACTAACATGATTGCAAGATCCTATGTGATCTGAGTCCAGCTGCATCTATAGTATCACCTCTTTCATGTCTCCTCTCTTCTAGCTCATCCTCAAAGAGTTCACACTGCTCTCACTCTAGATCTTTACATTCACAACCTCTTCCTTCAGATCCATATGACTTGTTTCCTTACTTAGTCCATGTCTTCATTCCATTCTCACTTCATTAGAAAATAATTTCCTGATTTAAATGGCCATCTTATCTTATGAAGCATTGTAGCACAAGCATACCACCAAAGAGATATTTATTTATATCTACTATCTGTGCTTGGTTTCTTTTCCCCCTGCCTTTGAAAAGAGCTCCCATAATCATGTCATGCCATGGAGTTTTTTCTTACAGTTGATCTTTAGTCTCAACAATATAATATTCTGGAAAAGGTAAAACTATGCAGATAGTAATAAGATCAATAAGGTTAGCAGAGACTTGGGAGAAGGGAAAGATAAATCAATGGTGCACAGGTAATTTTAGAGCAGTAAAAATATTCTATATGATACAAAAACTATAGGTATATGTCATTATATATTTTTCAAAGTCTATTGAATTGCATAAAGACTGAACCCTAATGTAAACTATGGACTTTATTTAATAATAATGGGTCAATATTGTTTCATTGATTGAAAAAATGTACCACATATTTTCCTCTCTGTCACAAAGCAATAATTAGGACAAAATTTCCTTTTACCAATTGTATTTTTACTGTTTATCTCCATTCACCATTAATAAATAAAAACCAAGCTTTTTATTTGCCCTCTTCTTCCTCTCCTACATGTTTCCACCAGAAATAAAAAAGCTAGCCTGTCTAGATTATTAACCAAATAGCAATAACAATTCATAAAAAATACAAGATGCATTATCTGATGCTTAGTTCTTAAAAGTATGCATCAAAAAACTGTTATATTTGATAGTAAGAAAAGGATCCTTAGCTTAAAACATGACATTTAGGCTTTTAGTACTCAAAGTACTTTTTAATTCTAGAGTCTTATTTTAAGGTCTTACGAAAGAAACATGCCATAAAGTTAAGTAATTCATTTTTAATCATAAGGTACTTTAAATTAAAAAAAATTGTTCATTGTAAACAGCCTCATTTTGTATCGTGTCTATGACAGAAAGGATTGACATTTATTTTCTTAAAAGTACGTTGACTTATTCAATTTAAACTTTTATATTAACCACTTTTATAACAATCTAAGTGAATGACTTCACAGGTTTGTCATGATTCTTCAAAAATATTTGCATTGGTTCTTTTAAACTATTATTTCTATAGGATAATTCTTTGCCATGTCAAATTCCATGAAGCAAAGAACAAAGCATATAAGAAATACCAGTTAACAGTATACACACAGTGATACTCAGAAATGGTCTCATATCCTTAAATATACACATAACAGGTATAGATATGTGAAAAGGTATACATATTAATATATCTGTTATATTTAATATAAGTAGAATGATTGGCACTACTTTAATCATCTAATTTGAAACATGCTTACTTAATTTATATCATTTATTTAATCAGGTTTTAGTCCCTAGTAAAAACCTCACAATTTACCATACATCACTAATTTCTTGTTTTCTTCCCAAATTGAAGTGAAACAATTATATCAGTTCCTTTAAAAAGCTCCACAAAGTAAGACAAAAATTGATTTTGTCATTTAGTGAGCACCTACTATTGTGTCCAACTTAAAAACCATTAGTAGTCATGATTTCTAAGAGGCGTCGTGCATTTTTCCTTGATTTTCAATTTTATTGTGTTACAGTGTCATTGATTAATATGTTTAATATACAACATGTGTGCTGTGCTAAGTCACTTCAGTCATATCTGACTCTTTGTAACCCTATGGACTGTAGCCTGACAGGCTCCTCTGTCCATGAGATTTTCCAGGCAAGAATACCAGAGTGGGTTGCTATTTCCTTCTCCAGGGGTAGAACCCATGTCTCTTAAATCTCCTAGATTGGTAGGAAGTGTCTTTACCAATAGTGCCACCTGGGAAGCTCAGTATACAGCATACTTTCTCTTTCCTCAGAAAAAAAATTACATTAAAATATTATAAAAAAGACCTCTTTCGTAATTTAAATGAATTGTATCCATCTTGAAGATCAATTTTTAAAAACAAAATTGGGCTTTTTTTTTAGAAGATGTAAAATAAATTCAGTAGAACAAATGTGTCTTAAAGTTTAAAATAACTGTTCTGTATCCAGTAACACTGATACATGAAAATTCCTCTTTATTCCTACCTCTGCAATTTGATTATAAATTAGGCCCTCAGTTCATGTGAGACCAAGTGAATGAGACAGTTGATAAATGTATAGTGTATTTATTTTAATTGGAATCTAACTACTTTACAATATTGTGTGGATTTGCCATACATTGACATGAATTAGCAAATGTTATAATTTAAGAGTAAAGAATCAAAGCATGCTCATCTATGTGTTCCATCTAAATGAGTTAAGTTCAATCATTTTAAACCACAACCATTTTTTGTTTTGTTTCATTTTAAGATTAATTCTCAATTAATCAGAAATAATATAAATCAGATAATCATAGTAACACTGAAAATTAAATTCAAAACTATATACAGAAGTATATTAAGGAAATATGAATTTCCTTCTAGATGCTTTGATACCTCACTCAGTATCTAAAAAACTAAGCAAGACAAAAATTATGATGTAAATGATCAAATTTCATCTTATTTTTCTATGTTTGTAGATTTTTTTCAGAACTTCTGTTGGGGATTCCTGAATAGCCTTTCTCCTTTAAGAAGGTGACTCTGAAAAGCTGATTGTTGTTGCCTGTGGGACTGAGTACCTAGGAAATCAGGCCTGGCTGGCAGTGATCTTGGAACCCAAAGGAGAGAAGAGCAGAGATGTCACTCTTCCTCATGCAGACTTCCCCTTGTCCTACCAGTCTCAGTGAGACACTTCACAATCCACACCTGTTTCCCTTAGTCCATAGGCCTCCTGGTTCAATATCTCCAGAGGATAAAACTCCTGGATCCTTTTGGAGTAAGGACTGAAGAATAATGTATGGCTATGAAGAATATGATGACAGTCCAAGGCCCTATGCATTTATACATACTTTTAATCAATCCTTCACTTTCATCCCCATGTCCTTTTGTTACCCCCAAAGCTCCACCAACCATAGAGGACATGTTGCTTTAGTTTTGAGCCTTTCCTCATTCAATTCAGTTCAGTTCAGTTCAGTCATTCAGTTGTATCCAATTCTTTGCAACCCCAAGACCCGCACCACACCAGGCCTCCCTGTCCATCACCAAATCCCAGGGCTTACCCAAATGCATGTCCATTGAATCAGTGATGCCATCCAGCCATCTCATCCTCTGTTGTCCCCTTCTCCTTCTGCCTTCGATCTTTCCCAGCATCAGGGTCTTTTCAAATAAGTCAGCTCTTTGCAAAGGTGGCCAAAGTATTGGAGTTTCAGCTTCAACATCAGTCTTTCCAATGAACACCCAGGACTGATCTGCTTTAGGATGGACTGGTTGGATCTCCTTGCAGTCCAAGGGACTCTCAAGAGTCTTCTCCAACACCACAGTTCAAAAGCATCAATTCTTCATTGCTCAGCTTTCTTCACAGTCCACCTATCACATCCATACATGACTACTGGAAAAACCATAGCTTTGACTAAATGGACTTTTGTTGGCAAAGTGATGTCTCTGTTTTTTAATATGCTGTCTAGGTTGGTCATAACCTTCCTTCCAAGGAGTAGGCATCTTTTAATTTCATGGCTGCAATCACCATCTGCAGTGATTTTGGAGCCCCCAAAATTAAAGTCAGCCACTGTTTCCCCATCTATTTGCCATGAAGTGATGGGACGGGATGCCATGAACTTAGTTTTCTGAATGCTGAGCTTTAAGCCAAATTTTTCACTCTCCTCTTTCACTCTCATCAAGAGGCTCTTTAGTTCTTTGATTTCTGCAGTAAGGGTGGTGTCATCTGCATGTCTGAGGTTATTGATATTTCTCCCAGCAATCTTGATTCCAGCTTGTGCTTCATCCAATCCAGCATTTCTCATGATGTACTCTGCATATAAGTTAAATAAGCAGGGTGACAATATACATCTTTGACATACTCCTTTTCTGATTTGGAACCAGTTATTGTTTCATGTCCAGTTCTAACTATTGCTTCTTGACCTGCATACAGATTTCTCAAGAGGAAGGCCAGGTGGTCTGGTATTCCCATCTCTCAGAATTTTCCACAGTTTATTGTGATCCACACAGTCAAAGGCTTTGGGATAGTTAATATAGCAGAAATATATGGTTTTATGGAACTCTCTTGCTTTTTTGATGATCCAGCAGATGTTGGCAATTTGACTCTGGCTCCTCTGCCTTTCTAAAACCAGCTTAAACATCTGCAAGTTCACGATTCACATATTGCTGAAGGCTGGCTTGAAGAATTTTGAGCATGACTTTACTAGCATGTGAGATGAGTGCAATTGTGTGTTAGTTTGAGCATTCTTTGGCATTGCCTTTCTTTAGGATTGCAGTGAAAACTGACCTTTTCCAGTCCCGTGGGCACTGCTGAGTTTTCCAAGTTTGCTTGCATATTGAGTGCAACACTTTCACTTTTCTCAATACCACAGCATAAATGGGTTTATGTATTGACTTTTCCAAACTTCCACTCCTACTTGCTTTATCCATTCATCTGTTGATGGATGCTTAGGTTGCTTCTGTGCCTCAGCTATTGTAAATAGTGGTGCTGTGATCATAAGGGTGCATGTATCTCTTCCAATTATAGTTTTGTCTGGATATATACCTATGAGTTGTATTACTAGATTGTATGGTAGCTCTATTTTTAGCTTTTAATGGAGCTTCCATATCCATAGTTGTGGTACCAATTTGTATTCCCATCAACAATGTAGGAAGACTCCCTTTTCTCCACACCCTCTCCATCATTTGTTATTTATAGAATTTTTGACGATGGTCATTCTGGCTAGTGTGAAGTGATAATCTCATTGAAGCTCTGATTTGCATTTTCCTAGTAATCAGTGATACTGATTTTCACATTTTCATGAGGCTGTTGGCAAATTGTATGTCTTCTTTGGAGAAATATCTATTTAGGTCTCCAAACACTAATAGTCACAGTGTAACACAAAGAGGGACAAGTGATGCTGCAGTGGGTTATATAAAATGAGAGGGATTTTGAGTTTAGGGGGCCCCACTTTTCTATAATATCCAGAAAGCTTGCCTGAATTTTGTCTTGAAGATATTTCCTTTACTACCCTGTCAGGAAATAAATCTACTCTGTAGGCAAGAGGGACACATGGCTTCTGACTTATAAGGCTATCTATAAACATACTTGAACAGTTAGTCCAGAAAGGATCCAGTGATTCTACTCACAAGATGGATAGAAAAGGAAGAAATCAACTGAGAATTGTCTCCTAATGCCTATATGTACCCATTAACATTCTGATGCATATACAAAGAACAGTCACAATAGCAGGAAACTGAAGACTTTGGAGTATAAGACTAGCAGTATCATTCAGTCACTTATCAGTCTAATTAATATTTATAAAGTGTCTCCTATGGCCCAGACACTGATCAAAGTTCTGGTGATTGAGTAGTGAACAAAACAGTGTTTCTGCCTTCTTAAATTTTATATTCTACAAAGAGAAGAGTCAGCTTGATTCCAAAATTTCTAGTCTAATCAATTATAAGCAGGAAAAACCAGTCAGCAAGATACTACATAATCACCCATTTTAATTATACTCTTATACTCTGCCACTATATATTTCTGAAGGCATATTTTTTCAATATTATCTTATCACATTCCATATTTTTCATTAAATTCCCTGCAATCATCAAAGTACTTAGAAAGCTCCAAGCAAACTCTATTAAATGCAGGATGTTCTAGATTCTAATTTTTATGTTGAAATGTATAAATATTTTAACCCAAGTATTTTCATAGGTACTATCTTTTCACTTGCATTAAAACTAAGGCTCTTTGACAAATGCTTTGCAAAACAGTATTTTTCAAATAAATTATCTATATCAATTATTTTGCATACTATACCAATTCAAGGCTAAAAATTCATAGGAATTCTCAAGTTAATTCCATTTTTATAAGAATATATCTTTATACTAGTAAAACAGAAATTCCATAAAATATTTTCCTAGAAATGGAGATATTTTAAAATAAAATCATAGGGTTTTAGTGGCTTAAATACTTCTAAATTATAATAAGCAGCTTACAGAGAAAGCTTATACTGCCACACTGGAAGAGATTTTCACTCTGTGACAATCTAGAGGGGTGGGATAGGGAGGGAGGGAGATTCAAGAAGAAGGGGACATATTTATACATATGGCTGTTTCATGCTGATGTATGGCAGAAAACACGATATTGTAAATCAACTATCCTCCAATGGAAAATACATTTATAAAAAACATAAGCTTTCCACAAACATATTATAGCTAAGTTATTCTGTGTATGTATAAAAACATTTCTTTGGTAGCCATAGTTTCTATTTCAGTTGGTAGAACATCATCTCTGTGTCAATTCAGGTCATTTGAAAAGGAGAAGCCAAAACAGGGTAGATGTGCAAGGCAATTCTTAGGAATCACCAGTGAAGCCTAAAAGGCAGAGAACAAGGGAAGGCAGGAGAGCTTTAGACGCCAATGCAGATCTGACACATGGGAAAGAAAAGCATAAAGGAAGTCAGATTGGGTAGAAAAAGCTTCAGGTGATAGTTTCACTGCAGTTTTGAGAGTCTCGTTCAGGCCAGTGGTGATGGGGGGGTGGGATGGGCAGGGGTGTTCTTGAGTAAAGACTGCTCAATGGAGCTGACCTGCACTGGAGAGGAACTGTCTGGCTTCAGTACCATCTCCATGTTCAGAAACTCGCTGGACAAAGTTGGGATCAGGGAGCAGGGCTTTGACAGGAAGATCCCAATGAATCTGAGGAAGCATAGATTCAACGATACTCCCCACAGCAGGTTCTCTTGAAGGGAGAGCTGAGCAGTGTACCTCAGTTTCCATGGCCTCTGATTGGAATTAATTGGTATTCTTTATGAAACATAAGGTAATATTGAGGAAAACCTTTCACTCCTTAACTCTTTTCAAATATTTTATTCTGCTTTTAGAGTCAACTAAGTAACTGCTGTAACTTCAATTTATATATGAATAAAGAAAGACTGACATCAACAATTAACAAAATTAATTTAGAAGAACATTTTTTTGTACTAACTGAAATATGTTTCACAGAGTGATAAGTAAACACAACTTCTTCAGCTGCATGTGTTAAATTGTCATCTCTAAGCACATCCTTCTGAAATAACTGATTTTTGTAGTAGAAGCTTGCATTTCTTTAACAGATTTGTGTCTTCTGGTTCTCTTGTGGGCACTATGCTCCTTATGTTGGATCATAAATGTTGAGATACATTTTGTGCGAGTTAATTTTTCTTCATCAAAACGTCCTTACTCTTAAATTATAAAAACCATTTTCATTTTTCTTATTACTTACTGATGGCAAATAGGGGGCTCATTACCAAATATAAAGCATTACTAAACACTAAAATTAATTGTTGTAGACTCATATCTGCAGTGAGAGTAAGTTTGCTTTCCATACAACCACATCATAACTGCTGCTCAGACTTTATCCTTCATTCATATTTCATGTACATCTAACCTGTCATTTACCAAATTTTCCAGTGATCCCATCAACTGTTGGCTGTGTATGGATCACTGCTAGCCCTTGCATGGATCACAGCAACCAGCTGTTACATACACAGTCAACAAGACTACATTAACAACCATTTCTCTCATCACTGCCACATACCAGACAAAGTTAGCTGTCCCCACTTGTCTTACATAAGCATCTTTCCTTCCATTAATGTGCATCCTGTATGCTCTCTTGAAAGAAAGAGTTTAGCTAAATAAAGTTTGAAAATGGTCAAAAAAAGAGAGACAGCTATTCTTTCAGATTAAACCATATGTTAGAAGAAGTGAGAATTATGTTCACCACATATGAACAACACAAATTACTAAATGATATTATGAAAAAAAACTAGAATTACATGGCAAAGGTCTCACTAACCTATCCCAGCTCATTTTCATGGAACTATTAATCATAACAGCACACTGTTAAAAAATAAAGAATTCAGGAAAAATCCTAATGAAAATAGTACACTGAAACAGGCATAAGCCAAGACTGCATCTGGCAAACTGAGCCAAAGTCACTCTAGGAGAACCAACGTTTCCTGGACAGGAAATACATATATTCAATAGCAATTGAGGGTAATTTTGAACACTGCTCATACTAAAGGAGGATTTAAGAAGGAATAATGATAGTAGCAAGCTTCAAACTGAGACTTTTATTCTGAAAAGAAAAAGTCAATCAGAAAGCCCTAGCATGTTTGAAAGAGATTTAAAAGTAAATGATGTGGAGGAGGAGATAAAGATGGCAGAGTAGGAGGATGCAGAACACACCTCCCCCCAGGAATACATCAAAAATACATCTACACTGGAACAATTTTCACTGAAAACTGACTGCAAACTGACAGAAAAACTCCTAGCCAAAGCTGTAAGAAAGACCTACAAAAATCAGGCAGGAAGGGAAAAATTGGTCAGATCAGGACCTAAGCCCCTGGGAGGGGACTCAGAGGGGAAAATGGATTACATGGGTAGAGATCCTCCTCACAATGAGCTCTTAGAATCACATTTTCAGTGCCCCAGCCCTGAGGTCTGACACAGAGGGAATGAGCCTCCTCGGTTGGTTGAAAAGCTAATGGGACTAACAGAGGGCTATGGAAAGCCTAGACTTTGGTCATGAGAGCTGCTTGCACACTTTGCTTGCTCCCAAAGAAGGGGAGAGGACAGATTGAAAACTGCTCCTGGCCAGCTTCCTGCAAACTCCCCCATGTGCCAGGTGAACACTCCAGCCCCACTTGCTTCATGACTCAGCTCCACCCTAAGGTCAGGATTCAGCTGTGAGACTCAGGGGAGGATCAGGTCTGAAGTAGCATCTGGGCAGGGTGGGGCAGCCATTACTGGTGCTTGCTCTGTGCTGAGTCATTCAGGCTTGTCTGACTCTTTGTGGTCCAAAGGACTGTAGTCCGCCACGCTCCTCTGTCCATGGAATTTTCCAGGCAAGAATACTGGAGCAGGTTTCCAGTGCATACTCCAGTGGTGCTTCCTGACCCAGGGATCAAACCTGAATCTCTTATGTCTCCTGCATTGGCAAACTGATTGTCACTAGTACCACCTGGGAAGTCCTTACTGGTTTCTACATAGTGCCAACTGGGCTTCCCTGCTGACTCAGATGGTAAAGAATCTACCTGCAGTGCAGACCTGGGTTCAATCCCTGAAGCAAGATCCCCTGAAGAAAGCAATGGTTACCCACTCCAGTATTCTTGCATAGAGAATCCCATGCCCAAAGGAGCCTGGCAGGCTACAATCCATGGGGTCACAAAGTCAGACACAAATGAGCGACTAGCACTTTCTCTTTCACATAGTGCCAAAATCAGCTTGGGTCTTTGTTCCAAAACTGAACTTCCATAAATTGTATCCTGACTCAGGGCAAGTACACATACTGGTCCCTCTTACTCTAGCGCAGCTCCCTCCTAGGGCAAGGGTTTCAGTGCTGGAAAGGGGGCTGAGCATACAATTATAGGGAAAGAACTAGCTCAGACAAGATTCTCAGGTCTTCTCCTCCAACAACCTGATCACACTCCTGATAAGATGGTTATGGCCACTGAGCAGGGGGGAAGCTCTGGTTCACACAAGGCTCTAGTCTTGGCCCCTCCACTTCAGCCCACCTCCTACCAAGGTAATAGAGTGTAAGCACGCACTGAGGAAAGATGTGACTTGTGAACACAACAGATTCAGCTCTCTCACCAAAGTCATTGCACACAGACGGTATAGTGACACTCCCAAATAAGGACACATTTTCAGTACTGCAATAGTTAACTATTTCACCTAACTTCATTGAGACAGAGAGAGTAAACCAAAATTAGAAGACAAAGCAATTTGTCTCAAATGAAATAGCAAGAGAAAAATTACTGAAAAAAAGAAGATAGAAATATATCAAGGATTTTTTTTTTCCCCTACCACAGTGGTATGAAATTAGAAACCACCTACAGAAAAAAAGAAAAAAAGAAAGAAACAGAACAAACATGTGGCGACTAAACAACATGCTTCTAAAAAACAAATGGGTCAATGATACATTCAAGGGGAAGTCAGAAAGTACCTCAAGACAAAGGAAAATGGAAACAAAACTTTCTAAAATCTATAGGTTAAAACAAAAGTAGTTTCAAGAGGGAAGTTCACAGTAATAGAAACTTTATCAATAAACATGAAAAATCTCAAGTAAACAATTTAACATACCTAAAAGGATTAAAAGAAGTATAACAAAGCCCAAAGTCAACCAAAGCAAGGAAATAAGGAAGATCAGAGAGGAAATAAATAAAATAGAGCTTAAAAAACATAGAAGGTCAATGAAACCAAAAGCTGTTTTTGTTTTAAGATAAACAAAATCAATAAATCTTTAGCCAGGTACACCAAGGAGAAAAGAGATAGGACATAAATAAACAAAATTAAAGAGAAGAAATAACAAGTGATACCTCAGGGAATCAAAAATTCATAAGTAAATAATATGAACAGTAATATGTAAAGAAATTGGACAACACCCTGAAAAGATGAAGAAATTACTAGAAATATAGAAGCTCCCAAGACTGAATCAGGAAGAAACAGACAATCCAAACAGACTGATCAATAGTAGTAAAATTAAATTTACACACATAGAGACTTCCCAGGAAATGAAAGTCCAGGACTAAACAGATTTACAGAGAGATTCCACCAAAAACATAAAGAAGAGCTAATAATTATCTCCCAATACTACTCTAAAAATTGAAGAGGATGGAACATTACCAAATTCACTCTATGATGCCAAAATACTCTAATAGCAAAATCAAGAAACATACAGAAAAGAATATTATAGGCAAATAGCTCTGATGAATATGGGCACAAATATCCACTACAAAATATTAGCAAATCATTTTCAACAATGTACTGAAAGGATAATACACCATAATCAAGTGGGATTTATTCCAGGGGTGCAAGGATATTTCAAAATTCACATCAATCAGTGTGATATAACACATTAGCAAAAGGGAGGATAAAAATCACATGTTCATCTCAATATATGCCTGAAAAGCATTTGACAAAATTGAATATCCATTCATAATAAAAATTTTCATTAAAGTAGGTGTAGGGGGAAGATATAGCAACATAATAAAGGTTATTTATGACAAACCTATATCATACACAAAGATGAAAAGGAGAAAGAAGTCTTTCCTCTAAAATCAGAATTAAAACAAGGATATACATTCTCACCAATTCTGTATAATATAGTATTGGAAGTCCTAACCAGCAGTCCAACAAGAAAAAAAAAATTAAATTTGGAAGGGAAGAGGCAAAACTGTTACTATTTGCATTTGACATGATATATCTAGAGAAATCCCTAAAGTCTCCATGCAAAAACTATTACAACTAATAAACTAATTCAGTGAAGTTGCAGAATACATGATGAATATGAAGAAATCTGTTCCTTTTCTACAAACAAATCATGAACTATCACAAACAAAAAGTAAAAATAAAAATAATAATAATCCATTTAAAATTCACTGAAAAAGAATAAAGTATCTAGGAATAAACCTACTCAAGGTGGTGTAAAACTAAAAACAATACAACATTGATGAAGAAGTCTGAAAATAATACAAAGAAATGGAATGGTCAGTCAGTCAGTTCAGTCACTCAGTCATGTCCAGCTCTTGGCAACCCCATGGACTGCACCATTCCAGGCCTCCCTGTCCATCACCAACTCCCAGAGTGTACTCAAAATCATGCCCATGGAGTTGGTGATGCCATCCAACCATCTCATCCTCTGTCATCCCCTTCTCCTCCCACCTTCAATCTTTCCCAGCATCAGGGTCTTTTTAAATGACTTAGTTCTTCACATCAGGTGACCAAAGTATTGGAGTTTAAGCTTCAGCATCAGTCCTTCCAATGAATATTCAGGACTGATGGAGAGGGTGTGGAGAAAAGGGAACCCTCTTACACTGTTGGTGGGAATGCAAACTAGTACAGCCACTATGGAGAACAGTGTGGAGATTCCTTAAAAAACTGGAAATAGAACTGCCATATGACCCAGCAATCCCACTTCTGGGCATACACACCTAGGAAACCAGATATGAAAGAGACATATATACCCCAATATTCCTCACAGCACTGTTTATAATAGCCAGGACATGGAAGCACCTAGATGCCCATCAGCAGACGAATGAATAAGAAAGCAATGGTACATATACATAATAGAATATTGCTCAGCCATTAAAAAGAATACATTTGAATCAGTTCTAATGAGATGGATGAAACTAGAGTCCATTATACAGACTGAAGTAAGCCAGAAAGATAAACACCAATACAGTATACTAATGCATATATATGGAATTTAAAAAGATGGTAACAATAACCCTATATGCAGAACAGAAAGAGAGACACAGATGTATAGAACAGACTTTTGGACTCTGGAAGATGAGGGTAGGATGATCTGAGAGAATAGCATTGAAACATGTATATTATCAAGTGTGAAACAGGTTGACAGCCCAGGTTGGATGCATGAGACAAGTGTTCAGGTCTGGTGCACTGGGAAGACCCAGAGGGATCGGATGGGGAGGGAAGAGGGAGGGGGATCGGCATGGGGAACACATGTAAATCCATGGCTGATTCATGTCAGTGTATGGCAAAAAACACTACAATATTGTAAAGTAATTAGACTCCAACTAATAAAAATAAATGAAAAAAAAATACAAACTGCTACTCTGCAGATTTAGATATTCAGCAAAACTTTTCTTGAAAACCAAGTGAGCTTGTCACTTCAAGGAACACAACTGACAGTATTTGTTGCTAATGATGAAATTAGACCTTTAAAGAAAAAAGAATTTTGGAAAACTTATCTTCTTTGAGCTTGACAACTTCCCAATACTTAAAATGCTTTTCTAATTAGATTGGTGGTAATTTAAAAAATAATGAAATATGTAAAAAAAAAAAAAAACTGACAGAGATCATGCATTCAGTAAATGATTTCATATTGAAAGTTTGAGATCACCCAATCACTATGAAGGAATTCTAAAAATTCTATCCTTGTAAAGATTCCATATCTTCTAGTGTGCAGTAATAATTAAGTCTTGTAACAAAATCTAGTTTAGCAAGACTTTGTAAGGACCATCCAGTGCAATATCATATGGATCATTCAGTTTGAACAATAATTTTTCAGCTGATATCATCTGCAGCCAGCCTTTCACATAACAATGCATCTTTGGTCCAGTCTCATGCTGTACAAGCTTTCAAATGTCTTGCACTACTGGCTTTCTGAATTTAACTGATGTATCTCTAGCGTTAAGGAAATTCACAGAGGATGTGACTTTTTGCATAATATTGCTTCTTTAAACCAACTCACACAAAACACTCCCTAGGTTCTCGTCAAGCAAGCATGTTTTATTGCCATTAACACATTGATGTTAAAGCTCTACAAGACTAAAAACAAGAGTAATAACTACCTTTATTTAAAGCTTACTGTTTGCCGTCGTCTTTAGTGCTGACCTTCCTCATCTCACTATTTTCTACACATTTTGCATAAGTGAATTGAAGGTTAAAGAAGAGAAGTAATTTGGAAGAGATCATGGATCAGTAAGTTGTGAAGCTTGGATCATAGGAATGCAGTTATGACCTCAAAGTTTGTACTTATCAGACCACCCACCTCTTCAGACCACCTGCCACTCTTATTTTGTGCTCATCTTTCTGACATCCAAAGAAAATAGTGTCAACATACTAAAGAAGGAAGAAGCATATAATTTAATTTTAAAATAGTGATTCATAGTCTTATGAGAAACAGATGGTTGTTCACTCCCCAAGCCATGTCTGACTCTTTGTGACCCCATGCACTCCAGGCTTCCTTGTCCTTCATTATCTCCCGGAGTTTGCTCAGACTCATGTCCATTGAGTCCATGATGCCATCCAACCATCTCATCTTCTATGGCCCCTTTCTCTTCCTGCCCTCAATGCATGAGATTTGGAAGGCAGACATGAAACCATTTCCATGTTTAAGGGTTAGTATAGGTGCTATTTTGGAGAAGGAAATGGCGACTGACTCCAGTCTTCTTGCCTAGAGAATCCTGTGGACAGAGGAGCCTGGCGGGCTGCTGTCCATAGGGCCACACAGTCAGACACGATTGAAGCGACTTAGCAGCAGCAGCAGCATAGGCGCTCTTTCTCAACAGTTTTCAGCGTTGCTTTCCACGAGATTTTTTATTTAACTTTTTCCTGAATTGACCTCTCCATCCTCTTGAGATTAAATACTAAGGATCAAGACTTTGCCTACTTGGACTCACTTTGGAGGACCAAAACTATATCACTGAGCAAGTGGGCTGGTTGTGTGTCACACAACGGAATGACCAAATACTGAGGCTATGGTCTACAGAGATAAAGTCTTTATTTCAGGATCATCAATCAAGAGGACAGGAGACAAAGCTCAGATGGCTATCCAATTGGCTGTTAAGTGGGATATCTATCATGGAAGCAGGAGTTAACAGAGTGAGGGGGCTCAGAAATGATTGTTAGAAAGTAATTTGGAAGTTTTAAGAGTTCTCTGACCAGGTGCAACTGCTCTTCATGCCATTTCATGGGTTACATGTGAAAATTTGGGAGCGTTTTGTATGTAACATACAGTGGATTTCCTGCCAGTGAGATCGAAAGTTCACCATCAGTCATCCTGGGCCCTAGTTCTTACTCCATCTGCATGATACTCAGTCAAAGGGGTTACGAGTAAGTTGTTTCTTCACCTGTGGTTTCCCTGGTACTGTGCAAGAGTGGTATTCTTGATATACCATTTTGTTTCTGCCTTATGAGCCTTGTAATTTACAGGGTACAGTCTCAACTATTGTAATAAGATTGTTTTTACTCCACCCCCAAGCCAGCTTTTTCCCTTGGGAAGGAGAGGATATCCCCATTGATACAGAGTCAATAGTGTTGCTACTTATGGAGGCTGCCATTAAAGTTGGCTCATCCTGTTCTCCTAGGGCACCAGCTGGTCTTGCAGCTTTGGCAGTTCCTGCTACATTTCCTCTTCGTTTCCTCCTTTCTTCCTTCTTCTATCCATCCTAGGTCAAGTACACATACACTTTTGTTCACAAAAGGCAATAACATGCTCTACATATCTCCCATAACATGAAGGTTGCAGGAGGTAAGAGAGAGGCATATAGATTCTAGTTCATCCTTTTGGATTTCATTCTTGCAAATTCCAGTTTATCATTTTCCTCATCTTCATGTTCATCTTTGTTTTTCCTACTGCTGATTCTGTTGACTTCAGGCCCAACACAAAAGGAGGAGCAAGACCCTGAATGGAATGGCTTAACCACCTCCCACAAGTGGATAAGGACAAATACTTGTGATACATGGCTTATTACATACTACTCCCAGCTGTTTTCTTTTTGTCTGGATAGAATGCTACTTAAAAATAGGTGATGGTTTTATAAATTATCAACTTAAATACATTAGAATGGATATAAATAACATTCTCAGTTCTCCTTCCTTTCATTACCTCTCCTAAATTCTTATTAAATTAAGTCACTAAAATAATTAACTAAAAAAAGGGTGGGGGGGAGAAAATCCCTGAATACATGCAGCCTCACTTTGCTCTTCATGTAATTATTTCCAATTTTTTCCAGTATTTAATACATGGTTCCAATGTCATTAGCACATTCAAAATGATTTAGAGAAGAAATATTTTTTGATACACATGTTCTTTCTAATTACAATACCATTTGTCATTAGTGTTTGTAAAACTACTCTTTCATCTCTCAGTTTATCTTTCACGTGAAAGTATTTTAAATTAAATGGATCTCAATTTGCATTATTTCTCATTGAATAGTAATATAAACCCTTTTCTGAATTGCTTTCCTTCCTCACACTCCTGGGACACAAGGGTTGGATAAAAATTATTTATCTCAGTGTTTAACTGTTTCTTCAAATCATTCACGATCTTCAAGATGACCCAATGGTTACAATAAAATAACAAAAGATAATAAGAAATAAAAAATAAAAGACATTTCCTGGGAAGCTTTTTAAAGTAAGATATAAGATCAAATGAGTTGGACAAAGAAAAGAAAATGCTTTCTCATTTCTATGAGGAATCAGTCTAATATGGAGAAAACATGTGTAAATCTCTCTGAATGATAACTCCTAGTCTCATTCTCAGGGTGAGAATCTCTGTTCCAATGGTATCTACTGAATGAATAATGTATAATATAAGATGGGATATGATTTTCATATGGTTTGTGTTTTCATACAGTTTGAATGTGTAATCAAAAATTAAAATAAATGAATTTATTTAAATAGTAATCATCAAAATAAATACATCTGTGTTTATTGCAAATGCTAGAAATACTCAAAGTTTTAAGAAGCTATTATGAATTCTACTCTTTGGTACACAGTTTAAAATTGCTCAGAAACATTGAAGATACCCTTCAAAATATTATATGTGTGTATGTATACATATATACACATATGTATATAAATGTATGTTATTTTAGAAATAAAAAATTTCAATATAATTTAATTTTATCTTAGTCAAAATTTTACAAATCAACTAAGATATTCTATTATTTTTCTGAGTAAAGGAAATTTAAAATATATCATGTGTAAATAAGTGTATTCTTAGAAAAGTTGTCTAACTATTAAGGCTTTTGATGGCTAAGTCAAAGATCTCTCTTGGTGAAAGTCATATTGCACATTAAAATATGTGGGTTATTTTCAGATATCTTTTTATATTGATTTCTAACATAATTCCACAGTAATAAATAGAACAGATTCTGTGTGATTTCAGTACCTTTAAACCACAAAATTTTTGCACCTTGTTTTATGTCCTTGGATATGTTTCAGTGACTCCTAACTGACAGTCTATGGGAACTTGAATAGAATTTGCATCCTACTGTTGTGTGAAAACTGCATAAATCTTAATTATGCTGAATTGATTCATAGTGCTTTTCAGATCTACTATATCCTTCTACTTCTGTATATTCATTCTATTAATTTTTGAGAGTTTGATATTGAAACTCCAACTAAAAATCTTAATTTATCTACTTAAAATTAATTATGATATAAAAGTTATCATTAAGATTAATTTCTGCTCTTTCCTAATTATGACATCTTTCTTTCAATATGCTGTCTTTAGAGCACATACCTTTAGACCCAATTTTCAAACATATGAAAAATGTGCCTTGAAACTTAGTGTTAATGTTTGAGCTACTTGTCCTTTCATTATATAATATGTCAGCAATTATAAAATAAAACTATTAAGATATTTCAGTGGAAATTTTAGCTAGCATACTAGCATACAGGCTCTTTTTCCTCAAGAAAAAAAAAAAAAGAGTATTTGTTGTTATTGCTTCTTTACTCATTAAAAGAGAGATTCCAATTATCATAGTCCTAGAGGGAAATCTATTTGTGAAAATAAAAACAAAAATAATCTCTTTGCAAAACCATTTTGGATTATGCTATAAGCAACTAAAGAAGTTCGCTTTTCAAACTGACTTCAATTTGTTTAAAATACACATAACAATTACATTATTTTTCCTATAACTCTATTCTAAAACTACATTCTACTATGAGTCTGATTTTCGTACATTTACTCCTTAATTATCCTAAAAGTACTTATCCTATTCTTTCCCAAAACTCAATTTGAGTAAATTGAACATGTCAAATACCTTTTCCCCAGAGTTTCTCATGGACAGAAATTAAATCAGATAGCTCACCAAGAATTGAAAATGTGGTCAATGCTATATATTTGTTAGCAAAGTCACAAAGATAATACAAAGCAACACTTAGCTTCAGGGAGTTTTAAAACAGGTACTTCCTGGCAATAGCTTCACAGAGAGTACCTACCTTCAGCGAGCAAGTGTAATGACCAGCCCAGTGTTTCTGCACATGACCAAGAGAGGCGTGTTGTAACAATGAGAGCCAAAGCAAAAAATGAGCCAGTGGTCTGGACAAGGAGACCCAAGATTAGACACAGTGTGGGTCAAGGAACCTACACCACAATATGGTTCCTTGTGGATGACAATGTGACCACACACTTACACACTTACAATCACAGAAATGCAAATACAAATAGTAGAGTTTCCACTGATTTTTATTTCACTCAGTTTAAAAGATTATTAGTAATACATGTACATTTCTTCAAATAAAACATCTGGCACATAGTTCTAAATGTATATTTAGTTAATCTAAATGTAAAATCAACCAATGACTTGACTCTCATCACTGCTCCTAACACTTTATTAATTTTGTATTTTCTGGGACCTCAACTGGAAGACTTGAAAGCTGAGGTCTGGGTTATTTTAAGATTTGTTCAATCATGTTTGACAGGTGATGGTGGCTGTTGGACTGGGTCCTCAGTTCCTCTCTGTGACCTTTCTTTATGGTCTACTTTGGTTTTCTCCACAGCATAGTAGCTTGGTTCCCAAGGCAGGTTTCCCAAAGGAGAGCCATATGTATCTTTTATTCTCTTTTATTGCTTAGTTTTACAAGTCATAGAGCATGATTCCTGCTGTACCTTATTGGTCAGACCAATAATAACCCTCCAAACAGATGCGAGGTAAAAAAAAAAGAAAGACCTTAATTCTCAGTGAGATGAGGGGTAGATCACCTTGTAAGGATAGGTTGAGTGGCAGATGGTATTAGTTTTTTTTTTGTTTTTTTTTTTTTAATATATAATGTGTCACAACAGTTAGGAGGTACAATATAAAGTCTAATACTGGAAATTATCCTTCTTTCAATGAGTCTCTTCAAACTCATTCTCACATCTTTTTCCTCTGTTCACTGTAATTCTTCAAACAGTAAAATGATTAATTTACATATCTTTAATTATGACATTACTTGGTTGACTTCTTTCTGCTTGAAGAAGTATAATTCTAATCCACATAAAGAAAGATAAGTTCTAATTTTAGAATATCCCATGCAATATTTATGAACATATCATGTGATATGCTATGTGACTGACTATTGTGGGGCTATGGTCAAATCATGCAATTTTAACAGCATTTAAGTTTTGAGATTTTAGTTAAAGTGAAATACTTTAGAACACAAATTTTTTAGGATGAACACCATTTATGAGACAAAGAACAAAATGCAAGCAGCCTTGGTTTTGAGGGACAGATTTGAATTTTTGCCAAATTAAGAAGTTACGTTTTTTTGATCTGCCCTGAGACAATCTGCAGGGCATTTTGTCCTGGAAATGGGGCATTGATTCCCTTTTCTTTGTAGAAGTAGT
Organism: Odocoileus virginianus; assembly: GCF_023699985.2. Taxonomy (NCBI): domain Eukaryota; kingdom Metazoa; phylum Chordata; class Mammalia; order Artiodactyla; family Cervidae; genus Odocoileus; species Odocoileus virginianus. The sequence continues at coordinate 24,631,012 of NC_069698.1, forward strand.
CACCTTCTTGATATGTATGCTTATACAGCCCCTTCTTTTGGACATAAGCATCATGGAGATGTCTTGGATTGCATATATTTATCACCCAAAAGACAGGTAGGTAGATAGTAGCATGTTCTGCAGCATTGCCAATGACAAATTTCTGGTGAGTTTTAGAAAAGGAACTCTGGGATCAGAGATCCAGTCACAGATAGCAACCTGTTCACCTGTTTCAGAGACACTGCCTACCTGCCTCCTAGGCAAGCAGTGAAGGAAATCAGTGGGCCCTAGAGGTTATGACAGTTGACAGTATCACTGAATTTGTGGGAGTGGACCGGACTGCAAAAAAGAGTGCAGAGAGAAGAGACAAAGACTTAAGGGCAGACATTTACGCAATTCATATATTTAGAGAGGTGGAAAAAAAGAAGGTGCATTCATAATTGTAGACAATCCCATGGTCTAAGACAACACTTAGCTTACAATAGAACTATTTGACTCTGGAGTAATGACAATCTATGTTAAAAGCGTAAACTATGGCCTAAGCTTAAAAACAAATGCAAAGTGTAAATTTTCTGTGATTAATTCTCATTTTTGTACTTGTGCCAGGGAAGGAGAACAAAAATGAATGAGTAAAATAACCTTATATTCATCTTTATTCCTGATTTGTTTATTATAATGAAGATAATTTGACAACCTTATTACCTTTTTAAAAAAGCTTATAAGCCAATAAACTGATAGAATATATTCATGGCTAAATTCTCATGTGATCTAAAGTAAAAAAATAAACACCAGCCAAATAAACTATAGATAATTTCATTTTAAAAGAAAACTTAAGAAAAAGGGTTTTTTCTAAATTTAAATTGTAATCTTTCTCTACCAAATTCCCTATGTTGAAAAGAAGCCAACAGTCTGAAAAAATAAAAATCAAAACTCTGCTTATATCTCCAGGTTTTTTTTTTTTCTTCTGCTGTTTAGAGAGCCTCACTTAAACCATAAGAAAAAGGGAACTCTGAACATGACTTGCCAAAACTGTTTAAAAAATAAAAGCATGAAAGAGCCACCAGTCCAACGTCAACTTTCTAACGTGATGGCAGCCTACTTAAGTCAACAAAAGACAATACCAGTAGGAGAAGAATCCTTGGTGTCCAGGTTTCCTTCTGAAAGTAAAAATAAGGTTTGTTGGACTCTTCACAGCTGTCAAGCATTTTATCACCAATCCTTGCAGCATGGGCAAGGAAAATTTTAAAACAGAACAATATAGATTAACATCCTTCATGCAAGTTTTTTGAATGTGTCACCGTCAGGAAAAAACAGACTGGCATGTCAATATTCAAACAGAAAACTACATTTTATTAATATATAAAAGATAGTCAGATGGAAATAGATAGATACTGTGATGTTTTACCTAAGCCATAATGTTATTTTGTGGAATTAGAAAGTATGCTTTTAAGTTAGGACACTACATGTTGAATTCATTCTACTTACTCAGTCTAAAGGATTGTATCACAAGCATATTTTTGGACTTTCCAAATTTATATACTCTGAATGCAGGAACTGTAAATCCTAGAATCTGCTCTTTGTGATTTTATAGAGAAGGGTGTTCTGTCACTGTAAGTAATATTAATAAGGATGCAAGCATGCATGCATGCTTAATCGTTCAGTCATGTCCGATTCTTTGCAACCCCATGGACTGTAGCCCACCAGGCTCCTCGGTCCATGGAATTTTCCAGGCAAAAATACTGAAGTGGGTTGTCATTTCTTTCTCCATGGGATCTCTCCAACCTAGGGACCAAACCTGCATCTCCTTCATTGGCAGGTATATTCTTTACCACTGAAACACCTGGGAATTATTAATAAGTATATTGGTTTATTCAATAATAAATTCTTTAGGACAAAAACTATTAAGGTAAAACATAACATCTAAAAGACTTTTCTAAGTGTGAGTTATTATTAATTTGCAGGGTTCTGAACAGTGATAACCCTGATGAGATAGAGCTTGTACATAGAAAGTCATTAATGCCATGTGTCATGTCTGTCTGGGTACATGTAAATGTATTTTTTTTTTTAATGAGCAAAGGATGAACATGATCTAAATAAACTGTGCCTGGTTAAATGAACAAGCAGAAATTCAAGGCAGAAGTCATGCGTGAATATATCCTCAAAGGTAAATATGCTATTGTGAAGTCAGCTACTTCAAGAAAGCTGACAGTGATCACACAGAAAAGGACTGTAATAGTGTGATAATCTGCCTTTTCACTGGCTTTTCTATCTACCCTGTCCTTGCTATCATCTTCCTCAGCCTCTTATAGTTGTCATCACATCTTTCTTCCTTATGATTTTCCAATACATCTTTGTGTGCCTTTATTATGTTGCAGTTTCTCCTACACTATAATTTAATGAGGTACAAGCAAAAAGAAATGGAAAGGAAACCATTCAGCTTTTGAACATTATTTAGCATGCCCTAAATTGGTGGGTATTGGGCAATTAACAATAAAACTAGAGAAAAATAGACATTTTCAGTGGTTTATCTACTGAGCTAAATTATATTGTTTGAAGTATTTCTGGACTAGGAAAGGGTAACAGGCTTAGAATCCACACAAAACTGAAGGAGCGATATTTGGGGAGTTATACGGCAGTCGTCAATGTGAAAACGGCCAAGCACCCATAAGCTCTGTGCCTATTTGTTCTGCTATTTTAGAGGATGATTTAGTCTCTGCCTGAACCTGAGTTGCTCTATTGTAGTTGTTCATGATTTTAAAAGACACCCACGTTTACTTTCTTGGTGTGTGCACACAGCAAACAAACATTTAGGTATTTACTCTGCACCGCTCAAATCCATGGCTTTTCTACTGTCAATACCCCAAATCCATTAGGCAAATGCCTGGAAAAGAATGGAAAGTAAGCAGCTAGAATCATCAACAAACAAGTACAAAACTCCATGGAAAGATGCTTATTTTGACCTTCTAGTTTACTGCATAATATCAGGCTGGTGAACAGAGCAATGGACAAACTAATGTTCTCTGACGATGAGCAAGGATTCCTCTGATTAATCTTTTGGAGCCTTATTAGCTGCAGCTACTGGGTTCTATAAACAGTATCTCTTGTGCCAGTGCCTTTTCACATGCCCAACACATTATCCAAGAATAGGCGGAATAATTGACATTTCAATTTAACCTCTGCCTATCTAGCCTTTGGTTTCTGAATATTTTCTACTGCCAAGCTCCTGAGGTTTCTCATGCCCCTGGCCTCCAAATGTTTTCATTGCTTCAGCCTTGTTCACCAGTTCCAAGCTTACATGACTTATAAGGTTTTACAAGGTTTTGTAAAATAATGTGAACATACAGATAAAAGGTGGTTGAGCAGCTAATAAGTTCTAGTATGTGTGGTCTAGCACATATGATTATATATGCACTGCCTCATTTATACATTACTCAAATCTTTTCAGAGAGATATTATCCTCTTTTCATAGATAACGAATTCATGAGATTAAGGGACAGGGCAGGTACAGTAGCAAAGCTGACTGACAGGAAACTCAAAATCCCTGAAGAATATGTCTCTAAGACTTCTGCTTTTTCTGCTCTATCAGCCTGAGAAACAAATGAATACTTCGTAATGTGCCCTACCCTGTAATGTGCACCTTAAGTTGGTACACTTTCTGTCAGATTGGGGATTCCATGGTGGCTCAGACTGTAAAGAATTTGCCAGCAATGCAAGAGATGCAAGTTCAATCCCTGGGTTGGGAAGATCTCCTGGAGAAGGAAATGGCTGCTGACTCCAGTATTCTTGCCTGGAGAATTCCATGGACTATAGCCTGGTAGACTGTAGTCCACGGGTCACGAAGAATTGGACACGACTGAGTAACTAACATTTTCTCTTTCTGTCAGACTAGAAAGGAAAAAAAAGGGGGGGGGGTGGGGGAGAGAGCAGAGGTGGCATCTGACTCTAGGAAAGTCAGTCCTCAGTGATGATAGTGTTTTTGTTTTGCATTCCTTTTGTCTTCTCTAGGTGAATGAAGCCTGGGCAGAGCCTTCCATTTCCTTTCTCTCCCCGGTCACACCAGTGGCCAGCTTTCCTCCTTGTTTTCTGTCATTGGGTCCTGTCATGTTTTCTAGAGCCCATATGACTTTTAATGTATTGAATTATGATCTCCCCAAATTCATATGTTGAAGCTCAACCTGAAGCACCTGAGAGTGTGACTGTATTTGGAAACAGGTCTTTTAAAGAGGTAATTAATTTAAGATGAGGCCTGGTATCATTGTAAGAGGAAGACTGGTATACTTATAAGAGGAGGAAATTAAGACACAGCAGAATGTACGCAGAAAGGAATCTCCATGTGAGGACACAGCAAGAAAGCAGCCGTCGGCAAGGCTAGAGAGGCGTCAGGAGAAATCAGCACTGCTGACGCCTGGACTTTGGACTTCAGGCCTCTAAAATTATGACGAATAAATTTTTGTTGTTTAAGCCACCTAGCCTGGAGTATTTTGTTATGGCAGTCCTAGCAGGTGCATACACTGGTTTTAAACACAGGGCTTACCCAGGTTGAAAACAGAAGGGAAAAGAAGTAGGAAGCTCCCCTGTGGATATGTTGTTAGTCAGATCCTTCTCTCAAGAGCTCTGAATGAGGTTAGAGACATCTGTGTGTGGCTGAAAGGTAATGGTTGATAATTTATAAAGACATCATCCCTAGCATTCTTCTACAGGCTTCTGGAAAATCATCCTAACCTTGAGGAAACTTACAAATGATTTCTTTTTGGATACTTTCCCTGGAAAAAGTGTGAGAAAAAAAAAATTTGAAAGAAGGAAGTGCTCCCCAAATACATTTTATTCTGTCTATGGCATCTGGTTGTAGCTTCATAAAAAAATGCTGAAAGTAAGTAGAATGAAGGGAAAATCTATTATGATCTCCAAGTCTGATGAAACTATGATCAAGGAACTCAGAAGATAATAGAAAAGTAAAGACATATTTTTAAAGATTCCCAAATGATAACTAGAGGCATGATAAAAGGAGAGTGTCCCTGTAGTTCTCCCAAAGCAGGTGTTGTTACAAGGACTTTGGTGTAGGCAGTCTGTTTGGGAAGAAATTCAGAAAAATAACCAGAATGGGGGGCATGGTAGGAAAAAAAAAAAAAAAAAGCCAATAAAGTATACATTAGCTGGAACTCCACTTCACAGGGCAATAGTCCTAAGGGGAACTGGGGAGACTGGAGCATCTATCTTAACTCCCATCCTCTAGGCATTGAGGACTGCCGCCAGGTATGTTAAAAATTTCTACAATGTTGCACAAATCCTTTATCAGAAAAGAGTGACAGGCATGCCCTTGAGATGAGAAGCTGTAAGTTCATAGTGAAGTATCCACAATTACAAGCAAACCCAGATGGATCAAGAGACTGGGGGCAATAGCATCAAAGGCATTTGATAAATTGGCTGTTCTCCAATTTTACAAATTAGCTAAAATATGGACAATTACAGAGGTTTTTCTTATTATTAAAGTGTTATGAAAAATGATTATGGTCTATTTAAAAGAATCTACAATTGAATATCTCCATTTTATATAGAAATGACAAGGTCAGTAAAGTAAGATATGTAAGGTTGAATAATGTTGCTTGAGCAACATGAAAATGTTCACATCTAATGATATTCATCTTAGGTCATTATTTACAATGCTTTAATTTATATGGCCTGGTACAAACTACATGGGAAAGAGGGAAAAATTAGCTACATGATACAATAGTGGAAATGTACATAAGTGTGAATTACAGCTCATTATTTTATTAGCCAGTTCTATTGCCTGGGTTCTTAGTTTAGGCTTTGCGGGAGGCAAAGGAAAGTGTGTATTATTAATGAAAGAAAGATATGTACAAGAAAGTCAAAAAATTGTAATCATATGTACAGTACATTTCTGCAAGATGAATACCTACCTATGAAACCCTCACCCATAACAGGAAGTTTAACAGGATCAGCACCACAGAAATCCCCTCATCCTTCTTTTCAGTCATTCCTACAGAAAGGGTAATGACCATTTCAACTTTCAACATCACAGATTAGTTTTATCTATTTTTGAGTGTGATGTAAGTGGAACTACAAGTATATACTTTTCAGTTCCTTGTTTTGTTCACTCAGGAGAATTTCTGTGAGATTTATCCCTATTATTGCATGTGGGTGTAGTTCATTTATCCTCTTTATAACTTGGAATTCCATTGTAAGAATGCAGTAATTTACCAATTTTTCTGAACAAATGTGAAGTGTTATCACATAAAAGTGCACTGGTTCATGGGAAATTTGAATTTTACATTTTAGAACAAAATTAGTCTACTATTGTTTTTAGAGCTACATGCAATCAAAAGAAATTGTCCATTTCTTGCTAAATTGAAACTATCATGACTTTTCTTTATGATTAATACTCCCCAATTTTTTTTTACTTTCACATTCATGAAATTATACATTTTTTAAAATTTACCAAGTCATTCCCTCAATATAAATAATTTTGAGCACCTACTGTAGGCAAGTGATTTTGTTATGTATTAAAGACATGATAGAGGCCAGCAGTAAAGAATCCACCTGCAATGGAGGAACTGCAGGAGATGTGGGTTCAGGAAGATCCCGTGGAGGAGGGCATGGAAACCCACTCCAGTATTCTTGCCTGGAGAATTCCATGGGCAGAGGAGCCTGGTGGGCTACAGTCCATGGGGTTGCAAAAAGCAAGACATGACTGAAGCAACTGAGCACCCAGTCTTGATAAACAAAAGAAAATCTGGTACTAGTCTTTCCTGAAATAAATTTATCTAAAAGGGCACATACAAAAACAGCAAGATAGCCATTATGACCCAATGTGTTAATCAAAAAATAATAATAAAAATAATAAGACCCAACACTCTCAATGACAGGGGCTTAAGTTAGATTTCAGCTCAAGGAACTAGAACCCATATACCCCAACCAAGAGTTTGCAAGCTGCAACAAAGATTTAAGATCCTGAGTATCTCAACTAAGATCCAGTAGAGCCAAATAAATAAAAATTAAAAAAAAAAAAAAAAAAAACTGAAACTGATGTCCAGTTTGCTCTGGAAAAACAAAGAGAGTGCTAATCCACATTTGTCAGAAGGCAGAGTTCAGGAAAAGGAGTACGTCAAAGCTGTATATTGTCATCCTGCTTATTTAACTTAAGTGCAGAGTGTATCATGTGAAATGTTGGGTTGGATGAAGCACAAGCTGGAATCAAGATTGCCGGGACAAATATCAGTAACCTCAGATATGCAGATGATACCACCCTTATGACAGAAAGCAAAGAAGAACTAAAGAGCCTGTTGATGAAAGTGAAAGAGGAGAGTGAAAAAGCTGGCTTAAAACTCAACATTCAGAAATCTAAGATCAAGGCATCCAGTCCCATCACCTCATAGCAAATAGATGTGAAAACAATGGAAACAGTAACAGACTTTATTTTCTTTGACTTCCAAATTACTGCAGATGGTGACTGCAGTAATGAAATTAAAAGTTATGTGTTCCTTTGGAAGAAAAGCTATGACCAACCTAGACAGCATATTAAAAAGCAGAGACATTGCTTTCCAACAAGGGTCCATCTAGTCAAAGCTATAATTTTCCCAGTAGTCAGGTATGGATGTGAGAGTTGGACTATACAGAATGCTGAGCGCTAAGAACTGATGCTTTTGAACTATGGTGTTGGAGAAGACTCTTCAGAGTCCCTTGGGCTGCAAGGAGATCCAACCACTCCATCTTAAAGGAAATAAGTCTTGAATATTCATTGGAAGGACTGATGCTGAAGCTGAAACTCCCATATCTGGCCACCTGATGGGAAGAACTGACTTATTGGAAAAGACCCTGATGCTGAGAAAGATTGAAGGCAGGAGGAGAAGGGGATGACAGAGGATGAGATGGTAGGATGGCATCACTGACTCGATGGACATGAGTTTGCACAAACCCTGGGAGTTTGTGATGGACAGAGAAGCCTGGGATGCTGCAGTCCATGGAGTTGCAAAGAGTAGGACACGACTGAGTGACTGAACTGAACTGAGGGTTCAGGGAAAGCTTCCTGGAGGAAGAGAAAAGCTTAGAGTTACTTAAACAAGCTGGGATACGTTCAGGAAAGAGCAACATCAAGTGCTCAGGTCCTAAAGTGAGAAAGTAAAATGTTGAAGAAAATGAGAGCCCTTCAGTTTCTTTGGGACTTAGGATCATTTATTTTTCTCATTCATAAAAGAAATAGATTAAGTGAGCAATAAGCATTCCTCTAATGCCAATATTTATAGAAATGCTACAAATGCTAATGGGATGATGTGAAATACACAGAGGTCCAGTCAGTGTTGTTTAATGATTTATGGAACAAAAATAAATTTCCACGAAGTTTATTAGATGAAGTTGTCTTATCTCAGTTTTGATGATCATATCCTTAAGGATTATGTAAGGTCCTCAAAATTTTTGATATACATGAACAAAATTGTTCATTTCAGTAGAACAACAAAATCTAACTATTTGTCTAGCTTTCAAGTGATCATGGGAAAGATGTGGAAAGCAAGAGAGACAGGACTAAAAGAGACCCTCACTGGAGTAGTGGATGACTAGCAGAGGTTTTCGTCAAAGTGACCACCTCAAGACAGAAACAAAAGCATGCTTCATTTCATAAATAACTTTAAAGAAAGCTGAGCCCTGAAGAATTGATGCTTTTGAACGGTGGTTTTGGAGAAGACCCTTGAGAGTCCCTTGGACTGCAAGGAGATCCAACCAGTCCATCCTAAAGGAGATGAGTCCTGGGTGTTGATTGGAAGGACTGATGCTGAAGCTGAAACTCTAATAAATACTTTGGTCACCTGATGTGAAGAGCTGATTCATTTGAAAAGACCCTGATGCTGGGGAAGATTGAGGGCAGGAGGAGAAGGGGACGACAGAGGATGAGATGGTTGGATGACATCAATGGACATGGGTTTGGGTGGATTCCGGAAGTTGGTGATGGACAGGGAGGCCTGGCATGCTGCGGTTCATGGTGTCTCAAAGAGTAGGACATGACTGAGCAACTGAACTGAACTGAACACTTAAAAAGACCAATCATGAGCCAAATAGAGAACACTGTTAAAAGAAACACTGCTAATGCTTTGGACAGTTTTGTGAATCACTTCTGTTAAGGGCTGGATCAGAATAATAGCTCCCTTTCCACTCACTTTGCCACTACACTCACACACATTTGGGAGCATTTATGAATTGTCCTTGAGACTTACTGAACAGAAGGTGCTATGAGCCTCCCTATCAAATTCAACAAATTCATAAACAACTTATGCAGGAAATAGAGAAATTCCATAGCTTCTGTGCCTAAATTAAATTTTCTTTATTTATACACTGTTAGACTTGTTTGAGAAGATGCTCAATTTGTCCAAAAGGCAAAAAGCATATTAGTATCCTACTAGACTTTTCTTCTGTATATAAGAAAGACATTATACTCCCTAATCCATATTTCATGCATATCGGGTCCATGTCATGAAAATATGTAGGCATATTAACTTTGCCACCCTATTAATCTACTTCTAAAATAAATATATATTTGTTTTTTATATACATAAATATAATTTGTTTCATTTCTGATCATAAAATAAACAGTATCAATGTACATATTTAAACACTTTATTTATTTTTTAATTAGTGGGAAATTGCTTTAAAATTTGGTGTTGGTTTCTCCCATGCAACAATATGAATTGGTCATAATTATATATATATATCCTTTCCCTCCTGAGCCTACCTCCCCTCCCCCAATCCACTTCTCTAGGTCATCACAGCACCAGGCTGGGTTCCCTCTGTTATTTAGTAGCTTCTCACTATATATCTATTTTGGGCTTTCCTCATAGCTCAGTTGGTAAAGAATCTTCCTGCAATGCAGGAGACCCGGGTTCAATTCCTGGTTTGGGAAGATCCCCTGGAGAAGGAAATGGCCAGTATTTCTGCCTGAAGAATCCCATGGACAGAGGAGCCTGGTGGTCTACACTCCACGGGGCCACAAGAGTCAGACATGACATAGCAACTAAACCATCATCTATCTATTTTACACATGATAGTGTATATATGTCAATGCTACTTTCTCAACTTGCCCCACCCTCACCTTCTCCCACTGTGACCGCAAGTCCATTTTCTACTAGGCTCATCAGCACTATTTTTCTTGATTCCATGTGTGTGTGTGTGTGAATATATGATACTTGTTTTTGTCTAACTTACTTCACTCTATATAAGAGACTCTAGATTCATCTAGCTCAATACAAATGACTAAAATTGGTTCCTTTTTATGGTTGAGTAATATTGCATTGTAGAAATGTACCATGACTTCTTTATCCATTCATCTGTCAATAGACATCTAGTTTTCTTCCATGTCCTGACTATTTTAAGTATTGTTGCAATGAACATTGGGGTACATTGTCTTTTAGAATTGTGGTTTTCTCAGGGTATATGGCTCAGTAGTGAGACCACTAAGTCATATGGTAGATTTATTCCTAGATTTTTAAGGAATCTCCATTTTGTTTTCCATAATGGCTATATCAGTTTATATTCCCAGCAACAGTACAGAAGGGCTTCCTTTCCTCTACATCCTCTCCAGTATTTATTTTTTGTAGATTTTTTGATGATGGCCGTGTGAGGTGATACCTCATCATAAGTTTGATTTCAATTTCTCTAATAATGAGTGATATTATTAGAGTTTTCTTTTCAAGAGTTTATTGGCCATCTGTAAGTCTTTGGAGAAACTGTACATTCTAAAATGTGTCAAACAGACACAATTTTTTAAATTGTCTATAATTACAACATGTTAAAATTTCTAAAATTGATTTCTGGTGTGTTTTCTTAATAATTAATTTATTAATTGATTTGAAGAATTGGGATCTATATTTGTTCAGCAGCATGCAGTGGAAACTGATTACAGTGGCTTAAGAGGGAAGATGTCTTTCTTAACTTCTCCAAATTTTTTGTTATTATTCTATTTTGCTTTGGCATAACAACCAGTACAAATATAGGCAGTCCAGAGTTGCTACAGTGCCTCCAGATACTGTGATGTACTGTGCTAATTCACTTCAGTCATGTCCAACTCTTTGCAACACCATGAACTGTAGCTACACCAGACTCCTCTGTCCATGGGATTCTCCAGTCAAGAATACTGGAGTAGGTTGCCTTTTCCTTCTCCAGGGGATCCTCTCAACCCAGGGATTGAACCTGCATCTCTTATATCTCCCGCATTGGCAGGTAGGTTCATTACCACTAGCGCCAACTAAGAAGCCAATTCTATATACAATTTTCTCAAGTTCGAAAATTTTATAAACATTATTCCAATGGCTGCATGTCTGTACAATCACTCATTTATTCAATCCATTATTTTGGAACATATTGTTTTTTTTTTTCTTTTAATATTAATTTACTATATTTGTGGCCCGTGATGTTTTATGCAAAGGATTATGTCAATTAACGTATTTTAGACTTTTAGGTTTGATTTTAGATTCTGTTCTTTTTCCAGTAACATAAGAAAATATACTATCTTAATTTAAAAAAAATCATTTTTCCAGTAAATTTTCTATACGTGTATTTCTTTGTCTAGCCTTATCCTTAGCTTTTACATTATTTTAAATCATGGTCTTAATGATTACCCTTTTAAATTGAGTTGGGATGGGCAAACTTCAAAAAGACTGGTGTTTTGTTTTACCACAATTAAATATAGAACCCATGTATTAAAAATGTATACTATGATTTAAAATCTTGTATTAGCTGGAACCTCGGTAGAATCACTAATATTAGATAATGGGAATATGAAAATAAGAGCTAATCTGTCCTTTTATTATAAAAGGAAAATGAAAAATCTTTCAATTGAGATTTCAACTGTTTTTAATAAATGATAATTTAAAAAATTTAGCCTTCTTTTTATTACTAATGATTGAGAGATTAAATATGAAATCAAGAAATTAAAAGCAACAAAATTCCTTGCCCTATATTAATGCCTGGCCAGGTATACTTTCCTGTCCCTGTGTTAAAAAATGCTGGGACCAGGTACTAATAAAATAACTTAATTTCTTGATGCATAAAATATCAACTACTATAAGCTAAGATTGTATTACTTAATGGCTTGCTCCTCAGTTCTCTTCTTGTAAAACATCACCTTTCAGTATCCACTAATCCAAAGCTGCTGCTACTGCTGCTAAGTCGCTTCAGTCGTGTCCGACTCTGTGCGACCCCAGAGATGGTAGCCCACCAGGCTCCCCCATCCCTGGGATTCTCCAGGCGTGGGTTGCCATTTCCTTCTCCAGTGCATGAAAATGAAAAGTGAAAGTGAAGTCGTTCAGTCATGTCTGACTCTTTGCGACCCCATGGACTGCAGCCTACCAGGCTCCTCCATCCATGGGATTTTCCAGGCAAGAGTACTACAGTGGGTCACCATTGCCTTCTCCAATCCAAAGCTACTATATCCTAAACTTTGACTAATCCCTGCAAATTCCCAATCTTCCAAGACCTGACTTAACATTACCTAGCTCAGGCCCTCAGACTCTAATATATCTTCCACTTATATCCTACTTTGAGATACTAAGTCTCTGTCAAGATGCTGTTCTTGCTCACTGCTACAAATCTATTAATACTAAATTTAACTCTCCCTGATTCACAGAATTTTATGATGACTCCTGGAGTGACAATAGTAATCACTGCATCATTTTATGGCCTGGGATCAAAAATATCAAAAACATCTAATGTCATATGATTAAACACAGATTTACCTTAAACCTAGATCACTTCACTTAGTAATTACCTGGTGCTGATTAGCAATAAAAATCTTAGGGTGACCACTAGGAAAATTGATAAAGGCAGCGTTGTATTTGTTTTCCAAAAACTAACAAAAACTATGACTTTTTAGCATATTTTGATCATTCAGAATACAATCTTGATCAGTAACAATAATGAACTCCCCCATTCAATGCTAAACAATAAGCGGCAAAAAAAAGCCAAAAACCAAAACTGGTAAAGATCTTACAACACAGTATTTTTTTAAATTAATAGAACACTGCAATAGTTTAGATTTAAGAGATAATGTTTATACTGTTTGGATACTATAAACGAGTGAAAAGTTTGACAGGCCATTTGGCGCTTTGTAGCATTTCAAGTCAACTTTCTCTGAACTGGTAAAGCAAGCTACCCTGACATAAGGAAAGAGAATGCATAGCTCCCCCCCAGTGGGTATCTTGTGTTTAATAACCATTACTATCAGAAATGTCTGCTTTCCACCAAATTAATATCCTGCTTGGTGCCTTCTGACAAGCTGATTTTCTCTCATTCTAACATCAGAAGGCAGTGGTATCAATCTCTGAAGATCTCTTAGCGGTAGTACACATGGGACAGTTTTGGCAAGGTAATGTTTCATTCTGGATCGAAATGGTGAAAGGATAGCTAGAAAGGAAAGAACAGGGGAAAAAACTTAGATAGATGAGCCCTGAATGCACTATCAGAAGGTGAGATAAAGGAAATTCTGGGAAAGTTGCCCACATTCACAGACATTCTATCATCCCCTCCCCCCACCCTCCCCCATTTTCTCTTATTTAAAGACAATGGAACAGAAATCAAAATTGCCTTTGAGAAAGGTTAATTCACTTTGACTCAATTACAAAGCTTCTATATAACTTGAATTCCATTAATAAGATAGTCTTTAACCTTCCAACCTTCCCCTTAGACTAAAGAATTCAAGTTCCTTTCTTTGTTGTTTTGCTCTATCCCCCAGGCTTATCAATATTCTCTATCTGCATCCAACTCTTCAGCAAAAAATCAGAGAGTCTTCTAAAGGCCTAACTAGATTAGAGGCATGTACTCCTTTTTCTATATTGGTGTCCCCTTTTGTTTGGCTCTTGCAGAATATATCTACAAATATATGTTTCCAGGGGTAGCATCATAGCATGTGGCTGTGTAGATTTTCTCCTGACACCAGCAGTCCAAGTTCATGCAGCATGTATCTGGAGCAGGTGGAGTTGACGTGATAGAATAGGAGCAGGTTGTCTTTCTAAGAGAACTGTGTCTAGCATTTCTTGGAAACATTCAAAAGTGCATCCTTAGAGAAGGCTCTAGGTTAATAGGCCACATGCTACCGAGCTATCTGATCAGAAGAAGCTCTTGAAAACATGCTCTTCTGTTTCCACTGTAAATGTTACCATAATTCATTTTTAAAAAGTTAAAAAAAAAAAGAAAGAAAATTACCCACCCCTGTTTTTGCAGATAATTTAAACTCTATGGAAATCAATATAACACAGAAAAACAGGTGAAAAAAACACTGTGTTAACATAATGACTTCTTAAATCACAGAGCTAATATGGTTCCTGAAAACTCTGGCAAGAGGAAAAAGGTATCAAGAAATTTAAATAACTTTTTTGCTAGTGGAGTGCAGCAAAAATTGACTGCCATAAGGTGAATGAAAACATGTATCTTTAATTAAACATTAATAAAAAGTCTGAATATAGTCCAAAACATGAAGAATACCTAAATAAAATGCCTGAATGCATGGTTGCCTTGTTAAAGCCTCTCTTCAACTCAAATGATACATTAAAACCCAAAGTATATCAAAGTTGGAGGTGATACTCCTCTTAAAAATTTACATACAAAGGAAGACTGAAAGTGAAAGTTGCTTAATTGTGTCCAACTCTTTGCAACCCCATGAACGATAGCCTGCCATACTCCTCTGTCCATGGAATTCTCCAGGCAAAAACACTGGAGTGGGTAGCCTATCCTTCCTCCAGGAGCTCTTCCCAATCCAGGAATCAAACTGAGGTTTCCCGCATTGCAGGTGGATTCTTTACTAGCTGAGCTCCCAGGAAAGCTAGATCCTGCCATAATCAATAATACTGGAATTAGATATAAGTGCCTCAGTTGTGGGAAACCCTATCTGATCAGCTAGACCTTAACAAACTGTGAGCTATTTACCCCCATAGACTAAGACAAAGCTCCATGGGCTAAAACTTCCTTCATAAGATCCCTCATCAAAATTCTTACATTCAGAAGGGATTGGAAATTCACAAACTATAAATACAACTACAGGCATATACAGTGAAAAATATTCAATCTTACTATAACCAGAGAAATAGAAATTAATAAAATAAGGAGAAGCTGTTTCCATCTATTGCCTTGGAAAATTTATATGACAGTACCCAATGCTGATTTGGGAAAGAAAATTGGTAATATGCATCAAGAGTTGTAAATATGTTCATATTCTTTAACTTTAATAATCATAGTAAAAGTATATGACTCAACATCTTTATTGCCTGAGATTTATCTCCAAATCAAGAAGCTGTGCATTTCCAAGGAATTGGTTTGATTTCATTTTATAATACTGGTAATTGAATAACTAAATCTCTATGCTAACCAACACTCCCTATCCCCTACTTGACTATTAAAATCTCAAAATCTAATTTGTTGTACATTTCTAATGAATGTGTAGAACTTGACAGTATGCATTTCATACTTCTTGCTCCAATTTTCTCTATTTTTTCTATGCTTATTTTCTCATCTCACAGATTTTCTCAGGTGCTCTTTTCATTATGTTATTTTATACTTTTTGTAATCTATTTTATGTAAAGACTATTGAGAATAAAACAGGATCTAAATAATTATTCATCAAATAAGGTGCTATGTGGAAAATAATTTTAATAGTACCCAAAGTATGTCTGAAATATAAGAAATGTCTGAAAACTTGAGTTAAAAGAGATTATCTCATTCCACTTGCATATGGAATATAAACAAAAAAAAGAAAAAGAAAGGAAAAACTGAACTCAGAACAGATTAGTGGCTGGCAGAGTTGGGAGAGTGGCAAAAATTGGTGAAGGTGGTCAAAAGGTACAAATTTCCAGTTATAAGATAAATCCTGGGGATGCATTGTAGAGCATGGTATATAATTAGATATTATTAACTCCTGTCAGTCAATATTATTAATATTTTTTTGTGTACTTAAAAGTTGGTAAGAGTAGATATTAAAAGTTCTCTTTACAAGAAAGTAAGATTGTAGTAACCACATATGGTGATGGATGCAATTATACTTGTTATATATACATATATCAGAGAAGGCAATGGAACCCACTCCAGTCCTCTTGCATGGAAAATCCCATGGAGCCAGTAGGCTGCAGTCCATGGGGTCGCTAAGAGTCGGACATGACTGAGCGGCATCGCTTTTACTTTTCACTTTCATGCATTGGAGAAGGAAATGGCAACCCACTCCACTGTTCTTGCCTAGAGAATCCCAGGGACGGTGGAGCCTGGTGGGCTTTTGTCTATGGGGTTGCACAGAGTCGGACACGACTGAAGTGACTTAGCAGCAGCGGCATATACATATATCAAATTGTTATATTGTATACCTGAAATTAGCTTAACCTTGTATGTTAGTTACATATTAAAAATAAAGCTTTAAAAACTTACAAAGAAAACCATTAATAGAATGCAATATAATCTGTAAAAACTAAAACATAGAAATAAAATGGAACATTTACAATAAAAAATTTAAACTGATATAAATCATAATATAAATTTAAGTGAAAACATAGGTGCTAAGTAGAAGTACACAAGTTTGTGCATTTGAGAGAGAGAGGGAAAAAGAAAAGAGAATATATGTCCATGTGTACCTACAAGAAGAAATACGTGAAAATGTCAACATTCTTATTAAAAGAGATTTGCTTGCTGTTTTATTATATTTTCAAATACTGTTTCCACACTATTGCCATAACATAAAATTCTTCTCTTTTTAACTGAATTAAATGTTGTCAAATTTTGTTAAACGTTGAATATTTTTACCTTACTTTTATAATGAAGCGAATTTAATAACTTTTACCTGGCCAAGGCCACGGTCCTTAGGCAGACAAATTCTACAATTTACATTTTATTAATGAGGCATTTGAGACCCGGATCATCAAAGAGACTTCCTGAGGCCAGAAACGTTGCTCAAGCTAGGCAGAAATTAGAGCTCCAGAACCCTGGCAGATTTCCGTTCTCATGGTAGTGCTTTTTCTACTGCAATTAGGCTCCCTGTCTCTTATTAGGCCTGTCTCCTAAGCCTGCTCCCAGATAACCTTTGAATCAAACTTACAGATGATGTAAGCATATTTGTAATGCTTATTTTCAGAAAGTTTAAATTAATTTGAAGCTTAGTTGAACCACACTGTCAAGAATATATTGGAGGAACCCCTGACATTCATTCAGAATTTCATCTTTTGTTTGGAGGAGACCTGTAATCACTCCACGGCGATGAGAGTGGGCACAGACCAAAGAGGTGGGCAACCGTTAAACTGAGGGGCGTGAGTGGGCAGAGGGGGTATGTTTGAGAATCTCTGAAGCTCCTAACAGAGACGTGAGGCCAGCGAAAGGGAGAAGGGAAGTGGCGAGGTCTGGCGTCAGGCTGACAGCAGAAATGTGAGGGGAATCTGTTCAAGTCAGTGCTCAGGCTGAAGGCAGCTGGACGGTGACAGGGAAGCCACAAGGGTCACTGCCCACACAGCACTTGTGTGTGACTGAGGGAGCTGCGGGCCCGGAAGAGAGAAGGCAGCTGTGCTGTGAGGTGGATCCAAGTGCTGAGGCAGGAAGCAGGCGGTCACAGGAGGAGGAAGAGACGAGGCCGGCGCTGTGGAGCATCTGCCCCCTCAGGCTGGCTCCTGTGGAAAGGCTCTATGAAGATTAACATGTAGGGGAAAAAGCATTTATTTTGACTAATCATCTTCAAAAACAATTTTGACACCTAACAATGCAGTAAGGCAGGGCTACTGTGGACAACAAAGCAAGAAATGTAGATTTCTCCAGGGCTAAGCTGTCTCAGAAAGAAAGATGGCTGCACACACATGTCCATGAAAGATGAGGTGGTCAGTGAGGAATCCTTCCCTTACTTCTGACTGTTCAATTGACTGATATGTGCCTCCAAGCAAGCTGCTAAATCTTTTTGAACTATCTTCCTATTGTTAAAAAAAAAAAAAAAAAGGATATCTGGCTATTAAACATATTCCACTTTCTGGAGAGTAAAAGTTCCCAAACAGAAAAACTACATATGCAAAATACTCACTTTCAAGAAACAATGTATTTGTGTTCTTGTTATGTATGCAATTAAAATGAAATCCTCTTAATATATATATTTTTTATCTCTAAGAGCACATTCTGAATTATTGAATGGAACCAGCCATGTTGTTTTTTGTTTTTACTTTAAACAATTTCTATTATATTTAGAAATAGAGGAAATCAGACTTGTAAAACTCCCTTCATGTTGGCTATTTTAATGGAGATAAGTAAAAAGCACATTTCAAATCATCCCTTCCCACATACCCAAGGAAGATAAAATTTTAGAACGTGCTGTCTATAGAGACTAACACATTCTGTTGTTCTGATGAGAAGGCCCTAGTCTCATTCCAACATGGATACTCTTTTGACAAATAAATAAATAAATAAATAAAAAGCCAGAGCCATTGCTATACTTACTAGGAAAAAGGTGAAATAAACTGAACATGAACTATGTCATTCTTGCAGTTTTGTGCATTTTTAGGGAAATATTTAAAATAAAGAAACTGTTACTTTCAATGAAGCAGCACTACACACACAGAGGACTACTCTAAGCCCATTCCTGTATGAACTTCTTCTAAAGTGTTTGCCAAACTTAACTAATATTGCACACAGATTTCCAAATTCCCACACCATAAATTCTGAATCAGTACATCTCAGGGAGGGCAAAGTAATCTGTATTTTTAACAAGTACCGTAGGGAACAAGGAAGTTTAAGAAGCTTTGCTGTAAAAGACCACTTGGTCCTGCAGTAGGTAAATAACTCAATTCACCTAGATTGTGTCTAAGAACAGACCATCCGTGACAGTACTAATAAATTGTGCATGAAATTGATTTCATCTATATTGGAGACATAATTTGTCCTGCAGGACGTCCTGTATACTTTTGATTCATTTCAGTTGTTGTTCGTTTGTTCTCTGATCTTGTGTATAACCTCACCTACAGAGAGGATTTTAATTTTTCTCAATTACAGAGTTTGCTTTTCTCATTCCATTCTGTTTACTGATTCTTTTTTTTTTTTTCAGTGAAGAGATCTCCAGTCCTGGAATCCAATTTCTTCTAACTGATTTCAGTCCAAAGTAAAAGCTTAAACCCAAACAAAGCTCACTGCAAAGAACATGGCCAGAGCAGAATGGAAGTTGCACTTTTGATAATCCTATCTTTTGTTTTCTGCTTTGTAAATACCTTTTCACTTAATGTAAATTAGAATGGATGTTTGAGTGAATTTTAGACACAAATAGTGTGGTCACACTCTTATTATCATTGCCACCTTGTTCATTGGTGCTGTATTATAATAGGATTAGACTAAAACAAGAAATACTCATTTGAGTTTGTTTCCTTGTTTTACAACCTTTTCACATTCCAGCTTCTTCACATAAAAGGATTAACAGAACAGAGTGCATTGTACCAGAATACTAAATGTCCTCACATTCTATGTCCTTGAGCAAATTTGAACTGGGGGAGAAAGAAAAAAAAAAAAATGTTAAAAGAAATACAATGAAGTAACAGGCATATGCACAAAGCTAAATTCTGTCACTCACTATCTCATCTCAACTATGTATTCTGAATAAATAAAACACTTAAAGAAACCACACAAACTCCTTTGATCACTAGGTTTCTATTCTGTAAGTTGCTGCTGTGAATTTACATTCTACCTAATTTACAACCAGTGAAGATGTAAAGCAATGAGAGAATGGAGTCATATTCTGATTGTCATATAGGTGCTCATCCAAGTTATGCATTATGTTTGAAACTATTTTTCTTACAAAGATAAAGGTAGAACAATCATATCATTTGTTATTACTAAGAGGATTGTGAATGTTAAATCAGTTGAGATTTGTCCAAATAACTAAGTTTTAAGATTTGTGAAAGAAAGGTTCATTTATTTTCAGTAATAATAAATAAAGCATCTTTTAACCAAAACTACAGTTTTTATTTCTTGAATATCTATAAAGTAAAAAAGCATGAAGAAATCATCAATAAAATAGTCCATTGCAGTTATAAAAATAACGCTGAAACAGTATCATTCTAAATTCTCACAATATGAGAGAAAAAAAAAATCTTTCTAAAAGAAGCATGTAAACCACAAACATAGGAGAAAAATACGGACTTTAAATTACAATTTCTTCCCTTTAATTCCCTAAGAAAACATAAATATTTAAAACCCCAAATAAATTATATTTAAGGATATATTTTCTAAATAAAACATATGTAAATATTAAGTGATCTCAAGAGTAGTTTTAGAAGCCACAGTAATACTTTTATTTGTGACTCTGATAAGGCCAAAGGATGAATAGATTTTTTTGACATTCAGTACCAACAAAATTTTTTATGAAACTTGACAGGCTGATTTTAAAATATATATGAAAGAGTAAAGTGTCAAGAATAGCCAAGAAATTTTTGCAGGAAAAAAAAAGAGTGGCAACTTTCTCTACCAGGTATCATGGCTTATTATAAAGCTATAATAAATAGGGTAGTGTAATCTTGTGCTGGGAATTTACAAACTAATAGTTAAAATAAAATAAAGAGTGTAGAGAGACAGATTCATATATGGAAACGATATATGAGAATGGTGGCATGCAAGATCAACTGAAAATGAAAAATATTCAGTTAGTGGAACTGAAGAAAAATGACCATCTGTATGTAAAATATTGTAGAAAATTAGATCCATATCTCATATTTTACATATAAGCAAATCTATATAGATAAAGAACATAAATATTAAAAGCTAAGTTTTAACTTTTACTATAAGATACAGATTAATATTTTCCTGACCTCAGGACAAAGGTTTTCTCACATAAGACAGAAAAAAGGGTTAGATAGGATATTACTGATAAAACTGACTATTTAAGTTAAGAATTTCAATTTATTCAAAAAGTACCTTAAAATAGGAGAAAATACTAAGTAAAAACTTGTAGGATATATTTGCAATAACATAACTGACAAGAGAATAGGGTCAAGGATATATTGAAATGAACTTTTCTAAAAATCAATTAAAAAAAGACAAATGATGCAATAAAAAAATAGGTAAAATATATGAATATGAAACACAGATGACCTTTAAGGATATGAAGACATGCTTAATCTCTTTCTGGTTAAGGAAATGCAAATTGAGGCCACAATGAGATATCATTTCTTATTCATTTGGTCGACAAAAATAAAGAATTTTGATAACACTACATGCTAGTGTGGTTAGCTTCAATCCTGGAAACAGGATCATCACAGAAATAAATAATGTAAAATGAAGTCATTACGGTAAGCACTAACCCAATATCACTGATATTCTTCCTTATGAGAAGAGGAAATTTGAAAACAGACATATGCAGAGGAAAGACCATGTGAAGATACTGAGAAAGGACAACCATCTCTGAGACAAAGAAAAATACTTCAGAAGAAAGCAAGCCTGCCCTGCCAACATTTTTGACTCTGGACTACCAGCCTTCAAGACTGTGAGGAAATAAATTTTTGTTGGTTAAGCCACTCAGTCTGTGGTATTTTGTTACAGCAGCCCTAGAAAGCTAATACAACATACGAAACTTGATCTTAGGTAGAAAGCAAGGTGTTCAGAGAGAATTGATGATTCCAGGTCACAGAAAACCATTACAACTAAATTCCAATACAAAATACAGAAGGGCAACTGGTGGATGTACAACTATCTTGTCAATATCTTTTCAAATCCAGCTCAGACATACAAATCAGATACATCTATCCTCATTAGAAACATAGGCATGACGTTGAGAGGAATTGGCAGTTTTCCTTTAAGAATTCCTTAAACTTTCGTATAAATGCAGATCAATTTTCAGGATCCACAACGCCACACCACCATAAGAACAAGACACTTATATTTCTTGCTTATTTGTTTTGTCTGTTCCCATCTTGCATCCAGTTTATTTCTTAAATTGTCCCTCAACTTCAAGATCTGGTGTCACTTAGCCAAATATACTGGCATGTGACATAATCTAGGCCATG
Organism: Odocoileus virginianus; assembly: GCF_023699985.2. Taxonomy (NCBI): domain Eukaryota; kingdom Metazoa; phylum Chordata; class Mammalia; order Artiodactyla; family Cervidae; genus Odocoileus; species Odocoileus virginianus. The sequence goes on from NC_069698.1 coordinate 24,652,983, forward strand.
AGATACTTCTTACCAGGAAATAAATCTTTTCCAGTGACAACAGGTACAAATATTATGACTTTCATTGGCCCCATTGATTTTGTGGTCCTTTTCTTTAATTAAAAAGATAATTATATTCTGCAACTATGTTAGCATAATGATAAATATTATATGAGCTAGATTATATTAATTTTTTCTTCTCATTTAAAAAAAAAAAAAAACATTTTTGTGGGTATTTAATAGCTTTGTGCTTGGTAGGTAAGTTAGCCTTACCCAGAAGTCTAAAGAAGGAAGGAATTCACTCTTTATGCCAAAGTGATCTAAGAAGAATTCTTGCCTTGACCTTTACCAGAGCTCCTACTTTTTAGCCTTATAGAGTATTCTAAATTGCCTTTTCAAGTCAGATTGATGTGGTTTTAGTCTCCTATCTTGTCTTTTAAAAGTGGAATTAAGCCTTCACACTCTACGCATCCTAAAACAAGTTTGCTAGTACAGAATACTCCTGCTATATGACACCAATCAGTATTTTAAGCACCAGAGTTGTTTCTGAATTTAGAGGAGACTGTATCATTTTCAAACCACACACCATGTAAGTGAACCCTCAGTTTGATTTAAAAAATATATTATCTTTATCAAGTGCTCTCTTAGGTATCAGTAAAAACATCAGTTCTATTCAGTTCAGTCCCTCAGTCGTATCCGACTCTGCAACCCCAGGGACTACACAATGTCAGACTTCCCTCTCCATCAACTCTCGGAGCTTGCTTAAACTAATGTCCATTGAGTTGGCGGTACTATCCAACCATCTCATCCTCTGTCATCACCTTTCCCTACTGCTTTCAGTCTTTCCCAGCATCAGGGTTTTTTCCCAATGAGTCATTTCATCACATCAGGTGGCCAAAGTACCGGAGTTTCAGCTTCAGCATCTGTTCTTCCAATGAATATTCAGGACTGATTTCCTTTAGGATGGACTGGTTGGATCTCCTTGCAGTCCAAGGGATTCTCAAGAGTCTTCTCCAATACCACAGCTCAAAAGCATCAATTCTTTGTCACTCAGTTTTCTCTATGGTCCAACTCTCACGTTCATACATGACTACTGGAAAATCATAGCTTTGACAGGAGGAACATTTGTTGGCAAAGCAATGTCTCTGCTTTTTAATATGCTGACTACACTGATCATAGCTTTTCTTCCAAGGAGCAAGCATCTTTTAATTTCATGGCTGCAGTCACCATCTGCAGTGATTTGGGAACCCAAGAAAATAAAGTCTCTCACTGTTTCCATTGTTTCCCCATCCATCTGCCATGAAGTGATGGAACTGGATGCCATGATCTTAGTTTTCTGAATTTTGAGGTTTAAGCCAGCTTTTTCACTCTCCTCTTTCACTTTCATCAAAAGGTTCTTAATTTCTCTTTGTTTTCTGCCATAAGGGTGGTGTCATCTGCACAGCCGAGGTTATTGATATTTCTCCCAGCAATCTTGATTCCAGCTTGTGCTTCATCCAGCCTGGCATTTTGCATGATGTACTCTGCATATAAGTTAAATAAGCAGGGTGCAATATACGGCCTTGACGTATTCCTTTCCCAACTTGGAACCAGTCTGTCCAGTTCTACCTGTTGCTTCTTGACCTTCATACAGATTTCTCAGGAGGAAGGTCAGCTGGTCTAGTATGCCCATCTCTTTAAGAATTTTCCATAGTTTGCTGTGATCCACACAAAGACTTTGGTGTAGTCAATAAAGCAGAAGTAGATGTTTTTCTGAAGCTCTCTTGCATTTTCAATGATCCAGCATGTTGGCAATTTGATCTCTGGTTCCTCTGACTTTTCTAAATCCATCTTGAACATCTGGAAGTTTTGGTTCACATACTGTTGAAGTTTCCTTTGGAGATTTTGAACATGACTTTGCTAGTGTGTGTGATGGGTGCAGTTGTGCGGCAGTCTGAACATTCTTTGGCATTGCCTTTCTTTGGGATTGGAATGAAAACTGACCTTTTCCAGGTCCTGTTTGTGGCCACTGCTGAGTTTTCCAAATTTGCTGGCATATTGAGTGCAGCACTTTAACAGCATCATCTTTTGGAATTTGAAATAGCTCAACTGGAATTCCATCACCTCCACTAGCTTTGTTCATAGAGAGGCTTCCTAAGGCCCATAGTCAAAAAGAAAGGAAATCTTCAAATGCTTATTTTCTGAAAAATCATATGTTAAGGCAATTTAGCACCCAAACACCTCCAACTCATGAGAAATACAAATAGAATGAAAAATGAACAGCACCACAATTTTTTTTTTTCATATGAGCAAGGTGACCTAACACTAAACACTAATGCACTGGCTTCATTTCAAAAGCAATTATACTTCTACAGTACCTGGTGGTCTAACAGTAATACAAATATAAGTCAAAGGGCTGAGATTACGATGAGGAGGAATGAGGAACCTGGATGGAAATTTTTAATGGAGACCCAGGGCCATATAATTGCTAAAATATAAATTTTACTTTATAATTTCAGGCTAACCCTGACCCTTAAATTAAATAAATACATGCTTAAAATTTATACTTTAGACCCCTCACTTTCCTTATCTTTGTCCCAGTCCTCGTAAGCCAACATATTAGCATACTCACAAAGGCAAAGGCAAAATATGCTTGTAATACTTGATTTGGTATTTTCAAAGCCTTTCAGAAATTTGCTTTAAAATCAATTTCCTATTCTCTAGAACCTGGAGATGAAGAAAAAGAATGACTAGTCATGCTCTTGCAAATCTCTTCAAATACAGTAAGATAAAGAGGTATTAACTATATAGTCTGATTCATCCTTTTTGTTCAAGTCTTCATGCTCCTAACCCTTGCATCTCTCATACCTTTTTAAAGTTATTTTATTCTCTGCCAGGTGGCTTAGATGGTAAAGTGTCTTCCTCAATGAGGGAGACCTGAGTTCGATCCCTGGGTTGGGAAGATCCCCTGGAGAAGGAAATGGCAACCCACTCCAGTACTCGTGCCTGGAAAATTCCATGGATGGAGGAGCCTGGTAGGCTACAGTCCATGGGGTCACAAAGAGTCGGACAGGACTGACTGACTTCACTTTCACTTTTATTCTCTGTGGTCTTCTCAGAAGTTACATTGGCTTAGCTATGTAACAAATATTGCTGAATTGTAGATGAAGAAAATCACTAACCTATAAAATGTCTACATTAATTTATAACCTTTGTTGTGAGTATGTAGTTCAGCCCACCAAATCAAATGTTAAAAAATAGCATTTTATTCATTTTTCTGTTGTGGAAATTAGTTTCTGACTCTGTGCCTCTGTGTGCCTGATAGAAAAATATTTAGTCTTACTCATGCCTCAATACCTCCCTTCACCAACCCCAGGATTGCTCACTAATTCTAGGATCTTAAACAGTGCCAAAGCTTTCAGGTAGTGTTGGAGCACTGATACAAAGCCAACAATCAGAGTTCACAGAGTTTATCCAGGCTCAACCTTAAAAACAATACCATTTTCAATATAAACACAACACAATCAAATAATATATCTTAAGAGGTATTATTACAGGGTCAACACTAGGGAAAAATTTTTTGATAAAAAAGATACATTATCAAAGAGAATTTATTGTTAACCAATAAACAAAGTGAAGAAAAGATATAAGTGAGAAATTATTAATAAAGAAGAGAGGTCAACAGCTAATTGAAGCATTAAGCAAAGGCCAATCATGGAAAATGATTGCAATTTCCCTAATATTGCTAAAACAAAATCTCTATTTCTGCTTCACTATGCCACAGCTAATTAATTTTCATGCCAGAAGGAGAACTTAGGTGAATGAGCATTTTTAACTCATATTTTAGTTCCACTAATCAGGGTGTACTTCAGAGTTGACCTCTAAGAAAAGTTCAAAATGGTGGGAGAAACAGGAGAGGAAAATTTCTCCATTAATGTAAGAAACAGCCTGAGGGTTTAATTCAGTTTCTTGCTTTTCAAAGGCAAGGGCACTTAGGAAAGGATTAAAGAGAAAGCAAGTAAAGTAGGAGCCATCTCTTGCTACCAGTCTTGTAATCTCATTTGACATTGCCTCTTTCCACTGAAAGTCCCACCTGATTTCTCAATATAAGGAATTTTGCCTGTTGATTTCCAAACAGGTATCCTAAATTTGCCTTTTTGACTGCATTGACTTTAACATTTTGAATGGATAACAGAGAATACTTTTGATTGTTCATAGTTCTTTTGAAGAACTACTTTAGAAATAATATCCTAATCTTCAGGGAAAAAAGGAGAAGAAAGCATTAGGCATACTTGAGCTGATTTAAACATAATCTAAGTCAAAGACATGAGTTTCCTCTGAGACAAACTACTTTTAAGAGAACATTTCGATCTCTGCTCACTTCCTATCGTAAATAATTAAATCAAAGATTCAGTAAAATGGCAGCTTCCATTTAGTTCGTATTAATCACTACTACAGAGTAGTGAAAAAGTGACATGTGGTTTTACAACCATGATATGATTTTGCTTTATAAAAATGTATTTAAAGAAATGTATAAGTACCATGGTTTGGTTATAACAGCTTTCATGTTGGTGTATGAAAGCAGAGAAACACCAAACTTCAGAAGTAACATTTCACAATAGGCTATAAACAAAATTTATTAAAAATCATTACAATATCAGAAACTCAAAAACATTATTTTTTTCATTATAAACAGTAATTTAAATGAAATTTTATACATGTATAGACACATACTTATAAATGCATACACACACATGAATATTAATATAACGGTGGAACTTTTTATGTTATCATCACAAACAATGCATTCTGTAGTCACTGTTATTCTGGAGTTATCTCCTGAAAATAACTTTAAAGCAAAGATACTTGAATAAAGTTTAAAAAACAAAAGTGAAACAGGAGGGAAGAGGGCAGGGCACAGCCTTTAAAAGGTTGTCCTTTTAAAAGGTATGTCATGGCCATAGTAAAGTAAAGTAAAGTCGCTCAGTCGTGTCTGACTCTTTGTGACCACACGGACTGTAGCCTACCAGGCTCCTCTGTCCATGGGATTTTCCAGGCAAGAGTACTGGAGTGGGTTGCCATTTCCTTCTCCAGGGGATCTTCCTGACCCAGGGATCAAACCCAGGTCTCCAGCATTCAGACAGATGCTTTACCATATGAGCCACCAAGAAGCCCATGTCATGGCCACAGGACATGACAAAGACTGGTTAAAACCAGCTGGATCCACCAGCCCAGGTTGGGTGCATGAGATAAGTGCTCGGGCCTGGTGCACTGGGAAGACCCAGAGGGATCGGGTGGAGAGGGAGGTGGGAGGGGGGACCAGGATGGGGAATACATGTAAATCCATGGCTAATTCATTTAAATGTATGACAAAAACTACTGTAATGATGTAAAGTAATTAGCCTCCAACTAATAAAAATAAATGGAAAAAAAAAAAAAAAAACCAGCTGGATCCAAGATGGCAGAAGAGTCAACTTCCATTAGACCTTGAGCCTCATCACAGGCTATAAAATATTAGCATGCTAAAAAAAAAAATATATTAGCATGCTAAATGGTACACTCAGTAGGGCCATGACAGTTCAGAGGCTGATCATAAAAGGCCAAAAAGTGGGTGGTGGCCCAATTCCTGGGCATCTCCACTGTGCTGTGCTGAGTTGCCCAGTCTAGTTGGACTCTTTTCAACCCTATGGACTATAGCCCACCAGGTTTCTCTGTCCATGGGGATTCTCCAGGTAAGAATACTGGAGAGGGTAGCCTCGCCATTCTCCAGGGGATCTTCCCAACCCAGGAACAGAACCAGGGTCTCCTACATTGGAGGCAGATTCCTTACCAGCTAAACTACTAGGGAAGCACAGAAAATCTCCACTCCTTCCCCCAAATAACTGGAATTGTGCTCCCATTCTGACTCAACGGGCATACGTTTGAGCAAACTCTGTGAGACACTGAAAGACTTCAGGCATACTGCAGTCTCAAAGAGCCAGACAGGACTTAGTGACTGAACAACAACAATATCCTCCCGCTCATTAACCTATAAAATTGCCTGGCCCATAGGGACTAACCACGGTCATATCGCGAGGCCTTCTTGCTCACACATGTGCACATGAGGTCAGTCTCTCTCTCTCTCTCTCTCTCTCTCTCTGTCTCTTCCTCTCTCCCTCCCAAGCGCTGTCTCACTTTCTGAGGTGGCCCTCACTCTGTCTGTGGAGTGTGTGCCTTACGCTGCTGAAAATGGGGAGAAAAGAAATCTGCTAGGCATTATCCAACTTTCCCACTAGGTCTTTCACTTCTTACTGTTACATATGTGTAGGGCATGTCAGGGAAACTTTCTAGCCATCCTCACAGGCAGTTAGGCCTCTGGGTTTGCCTTATCCACCATTTAATTAACTGTTAACAGGTCCAAATGTTTAAAATATGAAATGCAGCCTTACTTAGATCCTGTACCATAATTACAGCAGCTACAATCCCTTTAGGAGCTCTCTCAAGTGAAAGGCAGTCTGTGCGTGCACACCCCTGGGTATTAGGAGAGGGATGGTCCTGTGTCCTGTCGTTGGGACACATGGCATTGGGACCATCATTCACCGTTGGCCTCCTGATGTTTTGCCGAGCCCCCTCCAGGGCCTCCCTTGACTCCACCCCCACTCCGCCCTTTCAGGGTGGGGCATGTGACTCAGGGGCTTCCCAAGTGGCTCAAGTGGTAAATAATCTGCCCGCCAATGCTGGAGTTGCTAGCTGGATCCCTGGGTTGGAAGATCGCTTTGAGGAGGAAATGGCAATGGGCTTCAGTATTGTTGCCTGGGAAATCCTATGGACAGAGAAGCCTGATAGGCTACAGTCCAGGGGGTCAGAACAAAGTAGGATATGACTGATCACACACATGCTATACGTGGTAGATGATTCAAGCTAGGTGGATCACGCACAAGGCGGTGCCTAGGAAATAGCTCATAGGTGCTGTGCTTGCCTCTCTAGGCCCTGCGATTGCAATGCCATTCCGTGGTAGCGGCCCTCCATCCCGTTAACTACAGCCATGGAACCTCCACCTCGCCTGCCACATCCACCCCTGTACCCAGCCCCACAGCCCAGTGGCCGAAACACGTGTGGGAATGGCTGATGGGAATGATGGCATCAAGGCTCCAAGAGTGCCACCCACAAAATGGAAAGTAAAAGAGAGGTGTTTTTTGTTTTTTGTTTTGTTTTTTTTTTTCTTTTTCACAAACCATCTCCTTTAATGGCCAATGCCTGTTTTCGAAAACTTAGAGAAAAAGACTGGGACTTACTGATCTTATAGCCATGATGATGTCCATATCCTGGAACAAGGGATTAATCTATGGCATCTTTACACAGGCCTTCAGGAGAGTCTCCACTCAGATACAGCAAATGCCAGGATAGGATACAGGCCCCAGGATAGGACACAGGCCCCAGGACACTGGAGTCAAGAGGACCACCTTGGAGAGGAGATAATCCCCAAAGTCGACAGGACTAGGTAGATGGGGGTGCCTGGAACCCATCTTGTCTTAGAGCACCCCCACAGGACCTCATCATCCTCATACTCCTCTCTGGTACAGGAGCATCCTGTCCCTGAAGGAATGAAGGCAAACACCTCCTCCATTCCCAACGACTCACCCCTTGGGTGCATTTTAAGTCACTGGCACAAGTTTTCTCTAGACTAAAATGAATAAGAAGCTCATCTGCTTTTGTAACAAAAGCCTGACCCCACTATAAACTTCAGGACAATGAGGCCTGGCCAGAAAATAAGCACTTCAACTCTAATACCATTCTACAGTTAGACTGCTTTTGCAAAAGGCAGGGCAAATGAAGAGAAGTTCTGTATGTACAGGTTTTTACAACCCTGAGAGAAAACAAGAGTTGTGTAAGTCCCATGCTAGGGAACCTTGCCAGCTGGAACCCAATCAGGCTACACAAAAGCCCACTCTATTGACAGCCCTGGAAGACAGGAGACCCAGACAGAAGACCCAAGACTCAAAACTCTCTCACCATCTTCAGCATCACCTGATGAGCCTCTTTACCCTTCTGTACCAGAAATGCAGCCAGAGCCTCTTTACTCCCTTCAGGAAGTAGTAGGTGGGCCTTAGGGAATTACCAGAGTCCACACCCCTTTTTCTTTGTCTGAACTTAATCAATCCTGCTCCCACTTAGGCAGATTCTCAGAGGACCCTAGCCAGTTCACCAAACAATTCCAGGCCAAAAGCGTGCTGTGGAACTGCAAACCCCTCTCAGCACTCTTACTGACAGAGCCTTCAGTATTTTTAACTGAAGGAGGAAAAAACTCCAGACTCAGGAGGAAAAGAAGAAAGAGCGTGACTTAAGGAAGGAACGACGGCAAGACAGGCTTTTGGTGGCTGTCACCACAAGACCTAACTCACTTCTTGTTCACCCCAAAAGTACTCCCAGAGGACCTCCATGAGGGAAGAGAGCCAGTTTCAGCTATGGGAGTCCAAAACACTGAAGCACGGAATTTTCCGGAAACAGGTCCCAGCCTATACACAAAATGCGATGCCCACATCAAGAAGATGAGTCTCTAGAAGAGGGAGTTCCCCCAGCTCGGAAGGGAGTGAGGAAATTCTCCCACACTAGTCATGGCAGTGGCTAATTGACAGACCCAGGAACACACAAAGCACCCAAGAAGACAGCTATCATCACAAACGAGGAAAACAAATAACCACTGGCATGACAGATAAGCTTGTCCAATTTCTTGTGGACACGGGAGCCAGTTACTCTATCTTCTCATACCAGGTCCCTCGCCCCTGAAACCTCCTCTATTGTCGGGATCAAAAGGAAGCCAAAACTAAAACATTTAATTATTCCTCTAGCTTACAGGAAAGACTCATATTGAATAACTCACAGTTTCTTGTCATGGCTGAATGCCCCAGCCCATTATTGGGAAGGAATTTTTCTCTCAGCCTTGGTGGAAATTCTTACCCTCTCTGAAGATCAAAGCCAAGGACTGCTTTCGGCTGAACTACATTTTATACAGGGGCCTCCCAGGTGACACTGGTGGTAAAGAACAGTCAATGCAGAAGACATAAGAGATGTGGGTTCTATCCCTGGGTTGGGAAGACCCCCTGGAGGAAGGCATGGCAATGCACTGGAGAATCACCATGGCCAGAGGAGCCTGGTAGGTTATAGTCCACAGAGTCACAAAGAGTTGGACATGACTGAAGCAACTTAGCATGTACACATGTATTACACAAAACATGGACAGTCCAACCCAAAATATTCCCTCAGAAACTGAAAAACTTATAGATCGGCAGTTCTGGAGTCAGGGAATCCAGGGGAAGACAAAGTTTGTCACTCCTATAAAAATCACCTTAAAGGAAACTAATACATTCCTATAAAAGTCACCTTAAAGGAAACTAACAACTTCCCTCCCAGGTCCTAATACCCCATAAAATCAGAGGCTTAACAAGGCCTTCAATCCCTAATATCAAAATTCATTAAAATTTGGTGCCATGCAAATCTCCCTGATATACTCCAATCCTACCTGCTTTTCATCAGAAGCCCTTATTTCTGCCATCTTTTTAAAATGCAAATTTTGAAAAAGGGAGCAAAATTATTTATAATTTGACTGGTCAAGGATAAATAGAAATTCTATGTGTCTTTTCTGTAAACAGTGATAAAAACACTTTAGCCATCTAGACAGGTGACCTTGATTTATTCCAACTGCCAGAAGTCAAATTTGAATCCAACTCCTTATAACTGATGAGTTTTACAGTTTTGTACCTGACATAGGGCTGAAATTTTTAAATGAGAACTATGAGGTCTTTATTTGTTTGTATGTATTATGTGTGGTGTAGATGTATGGTATTGCCAAAATTAATTCACAAAAGAACTTTATTAAATTGACTTAAAGGAAATTAAGTGCTTGTAAATACTGAGAAATACAGAACTGGCCAAAATGAATTTCAAGTTCATGTCATCTGGGAAATATTCAATACTAAACTATTATCTTGTATTTAAGGTGATTTAAGCTTATTGGTCAGATTAACATAGACATGACTTTAGAGTCATCAACTTAACTTGTATCTAGGTTTGCATGTGCATGCTTGTTTGTTAAGTCTTACTAACTCTTTGCATTGGTAGACTATAGCCCACTAGGCTCCACTGTGCATGGAATTTTCCAGGCAAAATACTGGAGTTGGTTGCCATTTCCTTCTCCAGGGGATCTTCTGGATCCTGGGACTGAACCGTGTCTCCTGCATCTACTGCATTGGCAGGCAAATTCTTTACCCTTGAGCCACTTGAGAAGCCCCTGTACCTAGGTTTACCAAAGGTCAAATAAGACCTCATTCTATCTGTTACAGATCTGTCACAAGAAAAGTAACTCAATGTGAAAATTTAAGGAAAGTAGGTTGTGTGAAAGAATCTACTTCCCTGAGAAAAGGGTGTTTGAATAGTCTGGGTTGACTAAGTTTAGAATAAATTAAATTTAGTAAATTGGCCACTCTATTAAAAGGACAAGTTTTTGTTTGTTTGTTTTTAATGTTGAACTACCCTTTGAGATAACAGATTTTAAGTTTCATTACTTTTTAAATGATCTATTCTGTATTTGCCTTTGAAATTTTTTATTGTCACTTAGGTTAAGGAAGAAATACTGTCTCACAGTGACCTTGATCTTATTTGACCAAATGCTATATTGAAACTTTTTGACAAACTTCCTAAATATCAAATTTTAGTGAAAGTTCTTTTGATTTACAGCTAACTTTGAGTGCTTTAGGAGGCCCCTGGGCTTCCCCGGTGGCTCAGATGATAAAGAATCTGCCTGTAATGAAAGAGACCCGAATTCTACCCTTAGGTAAAGAAGATCCCCTGGAGAAGAGAATGGCTACCCACTCCAGTATTCTTGCCTGGGAAATCCCATGGACAGAGCAGCCTTGCAAGCTACAGTCCATGGGGTCACAAAGAGTCAGACACAACTGAGTGACTAACAATTTCACTTCCTTTGGTATGTTAAATGTAATCAGACATAAATCTGGTTATTATAACCAAGTTTCTTTATCCATCACACTGTAATCAGATGTTTATTCATATCTGTTAAGTCTTTTTGTCATTTACAGATATTTTTGTATTCTGACACTCTTATAAGAAGTGCTTCACATGAAGAAGAATCATAGAAAGCCTATGGAAGTTATTACATATCAAGTTCCACTTGATACAGTTCCATATCAGGATAATGGTATAAGATATAAGATATAAGATATCACCCCATACTGACATAAAGCAAAGAGCTGCCTGCTTCTGATGATCCTAGATGAGGCACCCAGAGAGATTACTCCTTGACAGACAGTAACACCCCTAGTCAGCCTTGAAGCAGTTACAGGAAATAGAATGTCACCCTTTTGCTTCCCATAAGAATATGGGAGTAAAATCTCTTAGGTGGGAGTAAAACAGGAGGGAAGAGGTCAGGGCACAACCTTTAAAAGAATGACATGACCACAGCACATGATAAAGACTGCTTAGAACCAACTGGGTCCAAGATGGTGGAAAAGTCAACTTCCAGTAGACTTTGAGCCTCATCATATGTTCATTGTAATACATTAGCATGCTAAATGATACACCCACCAGGGCTGTAAGAGTCCTAAAGTGAAAGTGAAAGTTGCATCTGACTCTTTGCGACCGCATGGACTATACAGTCCATGGAATTCTCCAGGCCAGAATACTGGAGAGGGCAGCCATTCCTTTCTCCAGGGCATCTTCCCAACCCAGGGATTGAACCCAGGTCTCCTGTATTGGCAGGCAGATTCTTTACCAGTTGAGCCACAAGGGAAGCCCACAAGGCTATCATAAAGGTCAAAAAGTGGGTGGTGGCCCAATTCCTGGCAATCTCTGTCCCTTCCTCAAAAAAAAAAAAAAAAAAAAAAGCAGCAGCAGCAGCTAACCCTAACACCAAAGTTCAAGGCCCTTTCACTCTGTCTCCCAAGCTCTCTCTTATCTTCTGAAATGGCCCCACACCCTGTTTGTGGAGTGTGCTGCTCTCTCAATAAATTCACTTCTTACCCATCACTCATGTAGTCTCCGGATTCTTTCATGATGAAGCAAGAAGCTCAAATTCACTGGCAACAAAAGTAATAATAAAGAAAGAATGTTTTATATATATATTATGTGTATATATATATAGATATAGATAGATAGATAGTCATTACTAGCATAAATAAGGGAAGCATGAGAAGAAATAGAAAGAATGTTGTAGCATGTTACTCATTAAAGCATCATCTGCTCATCCTGCTGCTTACATTTCAGAAAAAAATATCTAATTATAAGGTGAACAATAAGTAGTATCTATTCTTCCATGGATCTGTCAAATTTTAATATAAGTATATTGAGGTGGAAGAGTTGGTGGGGGTTACCTTAAGGTTTTAGTGTTTGTTGGAACCACTTATATCACTTATATTATTAAAATGTATATCCTCATCTCTACTCCAGTGTTATAAACTCATTTCTTGGAGTTGAACTTAGAAATCAGAATTTTAAAAAAGCAATAACTGTTACTCATGTATACCAAAGTTGGAGAATGACTTATCTCTATGTTTTATTCTCTCTTTTAATGAAAGATTTATGTAGTTTGATTCAAATACAACTAGATTCAGAATATCATTGCTAAAGCAACTGAATATCTTACTGGTGGACCAATTTGGGAGGGGCAGAAAGAAATTCATAATAAACATATTCTGAAGTCAATTCTTATCAAAACTACTACTACCAATTTAAAAATGTCTAAAGTCAGTTAAAGCATGCTTCAAGTATTTTGCGTATTATTCTGTGACAATAAACTTCAGAGAATACAATCCTCTGGAGACTATGGTTTACTTATATAATAGCCAAACTAAGGTATCTAAAGTAACTACAGACATATTTTATCCAGATGTATTTGTTAACTGATTTTGTATGGACACAACCCTTGTCCATTATTGGGATTGTTCTTTTGACATTGGAATTGTCACTGGCCCTATGGGACACCCTTTAACTTGGTGTCAGTTCTTAAGACTATGGTATGTAGATAAAGACAAGAAAAGATAAACTTCAGAGAGATAAAAAACTTTTACATAGAAGTTGATCATGTCAGTAAAAAATCTAGTGCATTTCTTTACCTCAAAGTTGAAAGAAAAAATACACTATATGGATTCAGAATTTGTTGAGACCATGTGATTTTTTTCAATCTATGTGTTTCTCCACAAGGTATTCTATTACTAAGAACCATTGCCATAAATAACCATTATGAACTATTTATTTTGTAGTAAAATATTCATATTGCAGACTTTATCATTTTAACCATTTTTAAGTGTACAGTTGTGTAAAGTACATTCCCACTGCAGTGTATAGGCATCATGAACTATTAAAAATAAAGGTATTTTGATCTTGAATCCAGAGTTTCTAACAGTAGGTCATCATTTACAAGTATGCATCTCCCTTCTTAAAAATTGTTCTACAGGTGACTGACAGACAACCACACTTTACAGACACTAATTTAATTCCTTCAATTAACTCACTCACTTAATCTCTTGATCATTTATTGGAACAACTGCAATTTGTCAAAGTCTGAACTAAGTATTGAGTACACTAAAATTATATTAGCATTATCCTTGGCATTTTGGTTCAGCTGGTAAAGAATCCACCTGCGATGCAGGAGACCTGGATTCTGTCTTTGGGTTGGGAAGATCCCGTGGAGAAGGGAAAGGCTACCCATTCAAGTATTCTAGCCTGGAGAATTCCTGGGGTCACAATGAGTCGGACACGACTAAGCAACTTTCACTTTTTTTGTCATTTATTAAGTGCAGATGATATATCAGTTGTTATTCTGAAGGAAATATATATTTAATCTATGTATTTGATTTAATAGCATAACCAATAGAAAGGAGTTTTTAAAATAAATTTATTATATTTAGTTCTAGAATTTATAGAAAGTAAAAATTGGTACAATTATATCATGTAACATTAGAAAGGTGTATTTATCCTTTCACACCAGAGAAAAGTTTTATGCAATCCCAGAAATGGGAATACCTAAGCCATTGGTAACAAAGGATAATGCTGCTGATAGAAGGAGTCCTTGTAAATTTTTAAAGTTTTTCTTCTCTGCTGCTAACTATTAATATTTTGGGATAATACCAGTCCAGTGGAAAAAACTCAGAACATATAATGCACATAGAATAAATCTTAGAACTTAATAAAAACAGATGCATGTTTTGTATCAAAAAATAAAAAAAAGACAGCTCTATCAATGCAAATTTCTTGCAAAGTCATAATATAAATGAAAAACTATTAAAATTAAAAAGTCTATGAATGCCTCCTAAACCTGGTACATACAAAGATAATGACAAACATATGTTTTTGACCCTTACATATACTTTCCAACTAAGGAATTATTATCCCATTTTTAAGATATCTAAGAAACTTGCACAAGATCAAAGAAGTAGTACTAAAGAAAACAAGCCTTTGCATCTACATAGTCAATGTTCTTTCTGTTGTTGCAAAGATTGCACAATATGGCTTGTGTGATGCTCACTCTATGTTAGATTATAAGAAATGTGAACACATGACTATTATGAAAAATAGAGGAGGCACAGAAAAGGAAATGAAGAATTTGTGTAATTCAGAGAATGTGTCTCGTAGAATTCTTCATCTGAGAGCTATGGGATATATTACACATTTCTGAGGACTGGAGAAAAATGGTTATTAAAGCAGATGGACCAGCCTATGTAAAATTCTGGAGTCATAAAATGACAAGATTCAGAAAAACAGTTAATAGTTGAGTCTGATGACAACATAAAGTTTAGGTAGGAAAGCAGGAGCTGTTAAGAGAAGCAGGTAGAGTTGAAGATGTAGATAACACTGTTGGCAATTAAACTCTGATAGCACTTTTATTCATAGGACCAACAAGAACAAGTATGCATTTTTAGAAAGATCATTTTGGTGCCTCTGTGCAGAACAGAATGTAGGAAGAGACTCTGGGAGTTAGGAGGTCACATAGTCTACTTAAATGGTATGTGAGACAGAGAAGAAAGGAAACTTTAAGGTATCAACTACAAATTGGTACTTGACAGAATGAAAACCACAATCACAGAAAATTAATCAAACAGATCACATGGACCACAGTCTTGTCTAGCTCAGTGAACTATGAGCCATGCCACGTAGGGCCACCCAAGACAGACAGGTCATGGCAGAAAGTTCTGACAAAACATGGCCACTGGAGAAGCAAATGGCAAAACAATTCAGTATTCTCACCTTAAGAACCCCATAAACAGTGTAAAAAGGCAAAAAGGAATGACACTGAAAGATGAACTCTTCAAGTCAGTAGGGGCCCTAGATGCTCCTGAAGAAGAGTGGAGAAATAACTCCAGAAAGCATAAAGAGATGGGGCCAAAGCAAAAACAACACCCAGTTGTGGATGTGACTGCTGATGGAAATAAAGTCCGATGCCATAAGAGCAATATGGCATGGGATGTTGGGTCCATGAACCAAGGCAAATTGGATGTGGACAAACAGGAGATGGCAAGAGTGAACTTTGACAATTTAGGTATAAGTGAACTAAATCGGACTAGAATGGGTGAATTTAACTCAGATGACCTTTATATCTACTACTGTGGGCAGGAATCCCTTAGAAGAAATGGAGCAGCCATCATAGTCACCAAAAGAGTCCAAAATGCAGTACTTGGATGCAATCTCAAAAATGACAGAATGATTGCTGTTCATTTCCAAGGCAAACCATTCAATATCACAGCAATCCAAGTCTAAGCTCCAACCAGAAAGAATGAAGAGGCTGAAATTGAACAGTTCTTTGAAGACCTACAAGACCTTCTACACCTAACACTGAAAAAAGATATCTTCTTCAATATAGGGGACTGGAATGCAAAAGTAGGAAGTCAAGAGATATCTGGAGTAACAGGCAAATTTGGTCTCAGAGTACAAAGTGAAACAGGTCAAAGGCCAACAGGGTTTTGCCAAAAGAATGCACTGGTCATAGCAAACACCCTCTTCCAACAGCACAAGAGAACACTCTACACATGGACATCACCAGGTGGTCAATACAGAAATCAGATTGATTATATTCTTTACAGCCAAAGATAGAGAAACTCTATACAATCAGCAAAAACAAGACTGGGAGCTGACTGTGGCTCAGATCATGAACTCCTTATTGCCAAATTCAGACTTAAATGGAAGAAAGTAGGGAAAACCACTAGACCATGGTATGATCTAGTCACGCATGACCTAAATCAAATCCCTTATGATTATACAGTGGAAGTGACAAATAGATTCAAGGGATTAGATCTGATAGACAGAGTGCCTGAAGATCTGTGGACAGCGATTCCTGGCATTGTAGAGGAGGCAGTGATCAAGACCATCCCCCAAAAAAAGAAATGCAAAAAGGCAAAATGGTTGTCTGAGGAGGCTTTACAAATAGCTATGAAAAGAAGAGAAGTGAAAGGCAAAGGAGAAAAGGAAAGATATACCCATTTGAATGCAGAGTTCCAAAGAATAGCAAGAAATAAGAGATAAGAGAGATAAGAAAGATTTCCTCAGTGATCAATGCAAAGAAATAGAGGAAAACAATAGAATAGGAAAGACTAGAGATATCTTCAAGAAAATTAGAGATCCAAGGGAACACTTCATGCAAGAATGGGCTCAATAAAGGACAGAAATGGTATGGACCTGACAGAAGCAGAAGATATTAAGAAGAGGTGGCAAGAATACACAGAAGAACTGTACAAAAAACACCTTCATGACCCAGATAACCATGATGGTGTGATCCCTCACCTAGAGTCAGACATTCTGGAATGCGAAGTCAAGTGGTCCTTAAGAAGCATCACTACAACCAAAGCTAGTGGAGGTGATGGAATTCCAGTTCAGCTATTTCAAATCCTAAAAGATGATGCTATGAAGGTGTTGCTATCAATATGTCAGCAAATCTGGAAAACGCAGCAGTGGTCACAGGACTGGAAAGGTCAGTTTTCATTCCAATCCCAAAGAAAGGCAATGCCAAAAAATGTTCAACCTACCACACAATTGCACTCATCTCACACACTAGTAAAGTAATGCTCAAACTTCTCCAAGCCAGGCTACAACAGTATATGACCCGTGAACTTCCAGATGTTCAAGATGGATTTAGAAAAGCTGAGAAACCAGAGATGAAATTGCTAACATCTGCTGGATCATTGAAAAAGCAAGAGAGTTCCAGAAAAATGTCTACTCTTTCTTTATTGACCATGCCAAAGCCTTTGACTCTGTGCATCACAACAAACTGTGGAAAATTCTGAAAGAGATGGGAATATCAGACCACTTGACTTGCCTCCTGAGAAGTCTGTATGCGAGTCGAGAAGCAACAATTAAAACTGGACATGAAACAACAGACTGGTTCCAAATTGGGAAAGGAGTATGTCAAGGCTGTATATTGTCACCCTGCTTATTTCATTATATGCAGAGTACATCATGAGAAACACTGGGCTGGATGAAGAACAAACTGGAATCAAGATTGTCAGGAGAAATATCAATAACCTCAAATACATAGATGATACCACACTTGTGGCAGAAAGTGAAGCAGAATGAAAGAGCCTCTTGATAAAAGTGAGAGTGAAAAAGTTGGCTTAAACCTCAACATTCAGAAAACTAAGATCATGGTATCCAGTCCCCTCACTCTATGGCAAATAGATAGGAAAACAATGGAAACAGTGAGAAACTTTATTTTCTTGGGCCCCGAAATCACTGCAGATGGTGACTGCATGAAATTAAAAGATGTCTGCTCCTTGGAAGGAAAGCTAGGACCAACCTAGACAACATATTTAAAAGCAGAGACATTACTTTGCCAACAAAGTTCAATCTAGTGAAAGCTATGGTTTTTCCTGTAGTCATGTATGGATATGAGAGTTGGACTATGAAGGAAGTTGAGTGTCAAAGAATTAATACTTTTGTGGTCTTGGAGAAGACTCTTGAGAGTCCCCTGGACAAGGATTCCAATCAGTCCATCCAAAAAGAATCAGTCCTGAATATTCATTGGAAGGACTGATGCTGAAGCTGAAACTCCAATATTTTAGCCACCTGATGGGAAAAACTGACTCATTGGAAAATACCCTGATTCTGGGAAAGGTTGAAGGTGGAAGGAAAAGTGGATGACAGAGGATGAAATGGTTGAATGGCATCACCAACATGATGGACATGATTTTGATTAGGCTCCAGGCATTGGTGATGGACTGGGAAGCCTGACGTGCTGCACTTCATGGGGTCACAAAGAGTCAGACAAGACTGAAAAACTGAACTGAACTGAAGGATATTTGCCATCTGCCTCTGCGGAGATTATCTCTTCCCCATTGGCTCATTAGGTAAAAAGTCTGCCTGCAGTGTGGGAGACCCAGGTTTGATCTCTGGGTCAGGAAGATCCCTTGGGCAAGGAAATGGCAACCCACTCCAGAGTTCTTGCCTGGAGAATCCCATGGATAGAGGAACCTCACAGGCTACAGTTCATGGGGTTGCAAAGAGTTGGACAGGACTGAGTGATGGAAACCAGCCAGTCTGCAGAGATTAAATCTTGTGCTACTGTAGCTGTTGACATTTGAAATGCCCTAAGGGCGTGCTGCGATTCATGGGGTCGAAAAGAGTTGGACACGACTGAGTGACTGAACTGAACTTAACTGAACTGAAGGGAATTTAGTTGGAGAATGAGGCATTTGTTCTCCAGGAAAACTGGTGGAACAGTTTACCAGAATATTTTCAGGAACTGATTTCATGCTCCCAACCCTTGTCTCTCTCATATCTAGAAAAGTATAAATCCCTTCACGGTAACATCAACTGCTCATGACTAGCCGAAAACCTTTTTATTTGATTGCATTGAACTCCTCTTTCATCAAAATCTTATATATTGACTTTTACCCACTACCTCTTTGTAGAAGTTTCTCACAGTTATCTGAGAAGCTGTCTCCTGGGTGGCAGTCCTCATTTGCCAAAAATAAAGGCTCAACTCATAGCTCTCACATTGTGTATCATTTTTTAATTGACAAAGGTATGTAAAGATGATAGGATTGGTAGAAATCAGAAAATTATTGCTTGTGAAAGTATTTGAGTAAAAAGAATGTATGGTAATTGCAAGAATAGGGTTGGACAATTGGGTTGTTGGTTATGACATCAGAATTGAGTATATAGGTGAAGACAATGGTTTAGGGGAAAATAATTCAGTAATATATTTTTAAGTATAAATATATAAAGTATATATAATATGTATATAAAAAGTACTTATATATAAGTATAAATAGATAAAGTACTTGCATTAAAGCAAGGTACAAAATGTCTCATAAAAAGGTGACAAAGCATGTCTAGAACTCAGGGGATGATCTGAGTCACAGATGTAAATTTGATAGCTATTGACATGTAGGTGATAATGGAAACCATGAAGAAGAGTAAAACCAGCAAGTAAAAAGGCCTGGAAGAGATGTGGACAAATGTCATGTATCTGAGAAAAAGATATAATGATTAATTTATGACTCAAGTCACAAGTACAAACTAAATTTTCAGAGTCATCTCTAGTATGTGCCAGTGATCAAGATTTAAAATAAATGAGTAGAACTTTCACGGAGAAGGCAATGGCACCCCACTACAGTACTCTTACCTGGAGAATCCCATGGATGGAGGAGCCTGGTAGGCTGCAGTCCATGGGGTCGATAAGAGTCGGACACAACTGAGCGACTTCATTTTCACTTTTTACTTTCATGCATTGGAGAAGGAAATGGCAACCCACTCCAGTGTTCTTGCCCAGAGAACCCCAGGGACGGGGGAGCCTGGTGGGCTGCCGTCTATGGGATCGCACAGAGTCAGACACGACTGAAGCGACTTAGCAGCAGCAGAACTTGCAAACCATAAAGATCCATGTGTTTGTTAATTTTACTTTCTTCATCTCCTTTAAGTCATCACAAAAGGAATCCCCTATTGAAAAACATAATGACCTTTCTGATGAAAGAGAAAAATCTGAGTATTGAAAATGAACAAGACCTTGGGCAGGTTCCTGGGAAGTTTTTCAAACTGTTGCTTATCAGGGAAGGGATACAGAGACAAGTAAGGAGCAGCCAAGAAATAATATGCAACTTTAGGGCAGGATCCTAGTTCTACCTTAAGATATGCATGCCTGCTCAGTTCGGTTGCTCAGTTGAGACTTACTCTTTACAATCCCATGGACTGCAGCACACCAGGCTTCTTTAGGACCCTGTGGACTGTACCCTGCTAGGTTCCTCTGTCCATGGGAAATTTCAAAGTAGGAATATCGTAGTGGGTTGTCATTTCCTACATCAGGGGATCTTCTAGACTCAAGGATCAAACCCACATCTCCTGCATCTCCTATGTTGGCAGGTGGCTTCTTTACCACTGTGCCACCTGGGAAGGTCCACCTCAAGGTACACAAATAATAATATCTTGGAGCTCTTTAAAACCCACAACAAATAGAAGGTGTTAGCATTCTTCATTCCAGAGAAGACCACCTGAGGCCAAATTAAAGGCATGCAGGCCCTTCACAGATACTAATCCTTACTAGCAACCCTGTTGAAACATTGCTATAAATGGTTGGGGCTTCCCTGGCCGTCTCAAACAGTAAAAGATCTGGCTGCAATACAGGTAACCTGGGCAACCCTGCTCTTGAACCATTGCTACAAAAACTCCTCATCAAATTTTCCCAGATTGGGACACACAGTTTTTGAGGGCATGGAGCCTGCTGTGTTCTCCTTTGCCTGGCAAAGCAATAAAGCTGTTCTTTTCTACTTCACCCAAAACTCTGTCTCCAAGATTCAATTTGGTGCCAGTATACAGAAAGTTTTCAGCATTAATATTCATACATGTTCAGTAGAAGTCAATGTCAAGGGAAACTGTACAGCTTAAGGGACATGAATGAGGAAAGAAAAGCACATGAATCACAAACGTCTTGCGTAAAGTAACATAGTTAGTGCCAGCCATCAGCGTTTACTCTTAAGGTGCAAAATAATTTCATTACTAATATATTTATTTCTTAGGATCCAGGATATAGCTTAATTAAAACAACAGGAAAAAGTATCCAATGTGACTACTGCCTTACAATTTGTCTCTACAAAACTAATCTTTTTTTCTGACCTAATGTAGAGAATAATAGAGTTCCACCAGTAGATTAATCCTCTTAACAGTATTATAAGCCCAAGAATAAAGACACAAAGAATACATTTGCTGCACCAGGAGGGAATTGCATAATCGCTGAATGGGCAGTGGGGTTTTGCCAGTTACCTAAAAAATTACATCATGCAAGCAACAAAAAGTAAGACTTTCCATTAAAAAGAAGGTAGATATGTGGTCTTCAGTATTTCATTTAGCAAAAGTGAGACTGCAACTTTTATAGAAATTTTCTCAGTGAATGAAGAATTAAAAACAGAAACCCATAGGGTTTATATATTAATATTTTTGGTGGTCTATATATCACAACTTTTTTCTTAAATATAGTTATGTTTCTTATGCCTTTAAAATATTTGGTGTTCCAATTGTACAAAAGATAATATAAAGTGTGTATTTACACAAAGACAGGTATAATGGCCTAAGATCATAAATTTAATCCTCTTGATTTTCGAGGGTTTTCTTCACAGCATATCAGTAATAAGTTTTGGGACTTGCTTTGTTTGTTTGCTTTTGTACCTGAATTTCACCAAATAGAAAATTAGGGATTAATAAAAGCCACCTAAGAAAGAAATACTTAAGTTTATCATTGCAGATATGGATTTCAAATCAGAAATTTGGACACTGTGGAAAGTAAATCGCTATGCAAATAACCATTTTTTGTCCTCATAGTAAAGAAAGAGGTAAGGACCACATCCTTATTACATTAAAATACAAGTCAGGAAATGACAGGAGCTAATCAGTGACCTACATGTAAGATGTGTCCAAGTCGAAGCCTGAAGAAGTGGAGAGCACAAACCTCCCCCACTGATACAGCCCCAGTTGCATTGAGAAGATGTTAGATGTATTCACTAAACAAAATAATCAAAGGCACATAATGATGATAGAAATAAGTTTCCAGATCGGACTAATTAGATCTAGTGTAGTTAGATCAATTCAAGTGAATTTCTAATTAGTTGTCTAAAACTATGAGATATAAATTATACAAGGAAAGAAATGTAATATTTGGACTGAAGAACAATATGGCATAGTAATTATTTATGAAATATATGAAGCTGTAAATCCAGAATATGTATAATAAATAAAATTAAACAAGGTTAAAAGATTGCCATTAAATTTATCCCATTATTGCTGAATTCCCCACTACACAACTGTTTGTAATAATGTTTTATTTATTTCTTCCTAATTTTACCTGTTTTTTCTTTGTAAAGAGAAATATGTATAAGTATATTGAATTATGATAATATTTTATTGAAATTTATCAAAAATTTAAAGTTGTGATTTAACATTTTTACACCTCTCAGCACTCTGACTACAACCAACTTACAGAGTTGATTAAGATCTATTCATATTCTTGATATGTTTCCTCTTATTCCAGTGGACAAAATGTGAAAAGCTTTAACTAAAATGTTGAAAGGTCTTAAAATAGCTGTCTCAAGTACAGTAACTTGAAAGAAGCACTCTTGTTTCCCAATTATCTTGCTTGTATGCTAATTCATCCAATATATTTTATATATTGAAATAATAAAAAGGTACACATAAATATTGATCTAAACAAGACAGTTCAGGTTGTGGGGGAGACATATGCAGGGACAATTACAACAGTTTTTGCCATGGTCAATGCACTGGTTAGGAAGGAATTTCCAGACAGGAGGTAGAATGAAAGGAGAATAAAATTTATTAGAGCGGGGTTGGGGGTAGGATTACTGCCAGTACAGTGACCTGACTTCCTGATAATCAGGGAGACCTGGCCTTGAATGTGGGTCCTTGGTCTGTTTTTTTTTTTTAACCAGGGGATGAGGAGTAGGTTAGGGGTCTTGCGAGTCATTTGCTGATTGGGTGAGTTATGTATACTGGGTGGGAGAAGAGTAAGGCAAATAAGTTTTTTCCTTATACATGGTATTGGGAGAGACAGGCCATACTACCCAAGAGGGCTCAAAAATTCTGCAAGGGTTATAATCTGGACTGGAACTGGGGGGAAGAGATAAGGGTCTGTTTTTTTTTCTGTTCCTGCATTCTTAGACCCTTCCTGTTCACCTGTTCTTTCATCCTTGGGGTACACCACATTTTTTATATTGGAGGGAAAGAGAATGTCCGTGGAAGACAAAAGGAGGGGAATAGGATTGGGCAGACCTGACAAAAACTCAACAAAACCCACACATTTTCCCACCAAATTTGTTCTCATGATTTTATCCTACTTATTTTCTGACATGTTGCAAAGGAGAGCTCATCAATAAGTTTTGAGTGTGCAGAGCTATTTATCTCTTTAGCATTAGGACAGAGGTGGGACCTGGGGCAAACCCGTCTAATGAAACTTCCATGTACCACAATGAACATATGGATACTTCCATTTTCCATTTTGATATTAACTGGAGAAAACTTGGTAAACTTTGGATAGTATCAGCTTATTCGGGAGATCTATTTATTTGTTTAAGTATTTAGTTCTTTCTTTTACTTTAAATTCTGTACATTATGTTAGAAATAGGAAAGTTAATACAAGTTAGAAATAACTATAGGCACATTTCCTTAATATTGATTATTGCATAAGTTACAAAAATCAGATTCTAGAAGAGTGCATTTTTTGAATACTTCCTGGAAGTATGAATGCTAGTTTTCTGGCATGGAAAAATTAAATACTGTGACAATTTTTTAATGATTTTTCTTACTAAGAAGACTGTAATATTACATAAATTTTAATAATAGAAAAGTGGACTAAAATCTCCATTAATTCATTACTTCAGCACATTTTTATTTCACCTACTGGTAACACACTTTTTCCTTGAATATACATAGTTTTTCCTAAAATTTCAACCATTGTATGCATACAAATCTATATATTGCTTTTGTCAAAGTTGAATCACTTTGTAAATATTTTCTGTTTCTAGATGTGTATTTTGCCTAACTGGACCTATTAATGACTGCATAATAATCCATCACAGCATATTAAAAAGCAGAGACATTACTTTGCCAACAAAGATCCATCTAGTCAAGGTTATGGTTTTTCCAGTGGTCATGTATGGTTGTGAGAGTTGGACTATAAAGAAAGCTGAGCACAGAAGAATTGATGCTTTTGAACTGTGGTGTTGGAGAAGACTCTTGAGAGTCCCTTGGGCTGAAAGGAGATCCAACTAGTCTATCCTAAAGGAGATCAGTCCTGGGTGTTCATTGGAAGGATTGATGCTGAAGCTGAAACTCCAGTACTTTGGCCACCTGATGTTAAGGGCTGACTCATTTGAAAAGACCCTGATGCTAAGAAAGATTGAAGGCAGGAGGAGAAGGGGATGACAGAGGATGAGATGGTTGAATGGCATCACCGACTCAATGGACACGGATTTGGGTGGACTCCAGCAGTTGGTGATGGACAGGGAGGCCTGGCTGTTCATTAGGTCGCAAAGAGTCAGACACAACTGAACAACTGAACTGAATAATCTACCAAGTTGATATACCTGGTTTTATTAATCATATAACAAATATTTCTAGGCCAATGTATGTTTACTTAGTTTCAATTTTCCCAATATATAACCTCAACATGACTGTTTGAATCTGTGTAGATGGCACTACACACATACCAAAATGAATGAACATATAGATGGTTCTTGATAGCTTTTGTCACAATGTTTTCCAAAGAACTCTGCTGAATTTTACTGTCACAAGTGATGTATGAGATAATATTTTAATGGCACTCATGTCATCAGTTAGTCTTTGCTGTTAACTCTTGGATTATGTTTAGCTTTAAGAAGACTTGTAGTAAACATGAATTGAATTCTTCCTTCTTTTCTCATACCCCATGCTGAGTTTGTGCATTGGTCTTGTTCTCTGATTCTTCATCATAGCAAGAGCAGCAAGAATGCTCCTTTTACTTCCTTATGATCAAATTAGTTTTCCATCTTGAGTTGTCTGAGAAGCCAGACTAATATCAGCTGGACTGTGGGGGATGCTGAGCATCAGCAGAAGGAGACCAGGAAAGACCAGGTAGCAAGCACAGAGATGCCTCACTTTGCAAAGGTAAGTTTCTTCTCCTCTAGGATTTGTCAATTTTGATTTTGCAACTCAGTCAGCAATGCCATGTGCTGTTTGCCTCCTGTCTGAGTTACAAAATAAAGAGTCATTTTCTCTTCCAAGGTGACAAGTTTGAAAAAAATAAAAATGAAAGCCTCAATCTTTCTGTATCTATTATATTTTCTACCTGAATGACATAAACTTTTGAAACATGTGAACCCTAGAAACTGTGAAGAAAAGGAGCATGTTACAGCATCTTTTGGTGCATCAACAAAACTCAACTCACATATTATTGGTCACCATTATAACTATTATATGATGATGGTGGGTAATAAGGAGATAAAATGTAGTGAATAAGAACAGATTTTCTTATGATTCATTATTAATATCAAAATCTGAAATTTTAAAAAGTAATGTAACTAGTCTAAATAGGAACATGTTATCAGCGATCACTAATAGAAGGATAAAAGTTTTAATACAGATCTTATGACATTTTCTTCTGGGCTTGCTTGCTCATGTGCTGTTTATATTCTAATTTTTAAGATTCTGTTCCTCTTTGTTTTTATTATTGTTATTTTCAAAATAGTTTTTAATTGTTAATACCACACATCATATATACATATTGTCAAAAATTCACAAATGCATTTTTATGATTGCCTATTTATTAATAAATGAGATCTTTATTTTTAATAAGTGAATCTTATTTAAAAAGACTGAACAGGTTTGTATGGTTATAGAATATCTGTATTATTTTTATTAATTTTAATATATGTAAGGACTTTCTTCCATTTCATTAATACAACCAATAAAGTAAATCTCAACTATGGTAACAAACCATTGATTTCAACCACCTGGAGCCCTGGACCTTAGCCCTACCCACCAGTGGGTCAATACCAGCTCTGAGACTCTGAAGCCCAGCAGCCAGAGAACCCAGGACACTGATCCATCCACCAGTGGTTGGGCATCAGCCCTGGGGTCCCCTGGGCCTCAGTCCCACTAACTGCAGGCAGACATCACACCCAGAACCACCATAGTTCCACAACCAGCCATGTGAGGAGCTATCCCAAACCTCAGCAGGATTATAGTAGTTTTGTGACTATCTGGCCTCTGGCCTGGTCCACCAGCAATACAACTCCAGCTCTGAGACACTTTGGCTCCCTCAGCCATCTAGCCTGTGATCCAACCACCCACCCCCTCCCTCCGCCCCCACCCCTGCAGGCTGACACCACATTTGGGACACTCCAGACAATGCAGCCATCTGTTTCAGGAGCTGACTCACCATGGGCTGTAGACAGAGATTCTAAGACCTGACTTTGTCAACCAAAAGGGTAGACATCAGCCCTGGGACCCCCTAGGGCCCTGGCCCCACCCACCAGCAAGCCAACACAAACTTTACAATACCCTGGACATGCAGCCTGCATATTAGAAAGCATCCTTGCAAACAGGCAAACATCCCTGAAAGCAGGCCAACACTAGATCCTGGACCCTTGAACTCACAACCATCCACCTCACCAAAAAACTACTAGAGCTCATCAATAAATTTGGTAAAGTTTCAGGATAAAAAACTAACATACAGAAATCTATTGCATTTCTGGACACTGGCAACTATCAGAAAAATAAGAAAATAATCTCATTTATAATCACATCAAAAATCATAACACACCTAAAAATAAATCTAAGGTAGAAAAGACCTGTAGTCAAAAAATTATGAGACATTGCTTAAAGAAATTAAAGATGATTTAAAAAGATGGAAAGATATAACATATCTATGGATTGAAATAATTAATATGATTAAAATGATCATAAAATGACCCAAAGCAATATTCAGATTCAATGCAATTCCTATCAAAATACAAATGATATTATTCATAGAACTAGAACAAATTTTCTAAAATTTGCATGGAACCCCAAAACACCCTAAAGAGGCAAAATAATCTTGAGGAAGATGAACAAATCTGGAGGTATCACTCTCCCTTATTTCAAAATATACTAAAAAGCTACAATGATTAAAACAGTATAGTACTGGCACAAGAAAAATAGATACATAAATAAAAAATCAATAGGACAGAATAGACAGCCCAGAAATGAACCCATGCTTATATTGACAAATAATCTATAGCAAATGAGGCAAGAATATACTATGGAAAAAAGATACCCTCTTCAATAAATGGTGTTGTGAAAACTGGAAAGCTATATTAAAAAAATCAAACTAGACTATTCTCTCACACCATGCACAAAAATAACTTAAAATGTATTACAGACTTAAATATAAGATCTGAAATCATAAAACTTCTAAAACAAAATATGTACAGTGCATTCTTTGACATAGTCTATGTAATATTTTTTGGATATATCTTTTCAGGCAAGGAAAACAAAAGCAAAAATAAACAAATGGGAATACATCAAACTCAGAAGCTTTTGCACAGCAAAGGAAACAATCAAAAAAATGAGGGGAAGATATTTTCAAATAATATATCTGATAAGGAGTTAATATCCAAAATGTATGAAGAGCTCATACAACTCAACAACAACAAAAACTAACCAATCAATTGAAAAGTGGTAAGATCAGAATAGACATATTACCAAAGAAGACATATAGATGGCCAGCGGACACATGAAAAGATGCTCAAGACCACTAATCCACTAATCAGGGAATTGAAAACCACACTCACTCAACCACAGTGAGGTATCTCCTCACACCTGTCAGAATAGTTGTTATAAAAAAGACAACAAATGACAAGTGTTGGTAAGGACATAGAGAAAAGAGAACCCTGTGCACTGTTTATAGGAGTATAAACTGATGCAGCCACTACAGAAAACAGTATGAAGATTCCTCAAAAAATTAGAAATGGAAATACCAAATGATTCAGCAATTCTACTACTGGGTATTTATTTGAAGAAAATAAAAACACAAATTCTGAAAGATATATGTACTCCTTTGTTCATTGCAGCATAATGTATGATAGTCAATATGTGGGAGCAATTTGTCAATGAATGGATAAAGATGTGGTATATATATATATACACACAATCAAATATTAACCAGCCATTAAAGGGATGAAATCTTTCCCTTTGCAACAGGAATACACCTACAGGGTTTTATGCTAAATGAAATAAGGCAGATAGAGAATGAGAAATACGGTTTGACATCACTTATATGTAAAATCTGAAAGGAAAAAAGACAAACAAATAAAAGAGAAACAGAATTTAGACACAGAAAAAACAGGGGGTTGGCAAAGGGGAGGGCATGGGGAGAGGGAAGAAACAGATGAAGAAGATTAAGAGGTAAAATTTCTAATTGCAACGTAAATGAGTCAGGGGCATGAAATATACAGTGTATAGGGAATCTAGTTAAAAACTAGGTATATCTTTGTGGGTTGACAAACCATAACTAAACTTATCATCATAATCATTTTGAAATGTATAGAAATAATCAAATCATTATTTTCTGTAACAGTAGCTAACACAGAATTATAGGAGTTATACTTCAAAAACAAACTATTAGAAAAGAAAATCAAATTTGTGATTACCAGAGGCAGTCTAAAGCTACTTTCAGTTATATGTAAGTACTTGGGATATAATGTATAACATGATAAATATAATTAACTCTATGTTATATGTGAAAGTTGTTAAGAAAGTAAATCCAAAGATTTTATCAGAAGACAAGAATTTGAATAATTAGATAATGGATATTCACTCAGCTTATTGTGATAATCATTTAATAATGTATGTAAATCAAATCATTATGCTGTACACCTTAAACTAACACAATGCTGTATTTCAATTATATCTCAATAAAACTGGAAGAAAAAGAGTTGATAACATCCCATTTAATGTGATTCCTTGAGGTTCATATTCCACTAACAGTATTCAATGGGGTAGAGTTCAAGAAAGCCATAATTCAGAAATATAGAAAAACTACATTTGGCACAGGTAGCAATGAAAAAACAGAGCACTGCCTTTATTTTGGTTGTTATGATTAAAATGTTAGTGCTCATCTAGAATGCACTTATTCTAAAAATCTGAATTTTTATATTCAATTAATGCCTTAAACATAAGCAAGTACCAATGATACCATGTCCTGTATGTCTCCAAAGAAGATATGTCCCAATTTCCTCTGTTAATTATCTCAGAAACTTTTTGTGTTAATTTTAATTGTTATTCCAAAATGTTTTCATATTTCATAGTTTAGTAATTATGTGATGACTTATCAAAATGGACCAGATTTTCATTTGCTGGTTTAGTAAGAAAATATGTGAAAATGTAACTTATGCAAAATCATGTTTTAAAGCAAAGAACTTGTTTTGATATGAAATATTGACAAGAACCTTTCTAATCTTACTAGCTAGCATAGTCTGATTATAAAAAAAGAGCAGTAAACATTTCTGTTTTTAAATATTCTCTTGAAGAAATAGCCAGAAATATATTTCCTTTTTTTTCATTCTAGGATAGACTCTAGGTTATTGATGAAATGTAATTGTCATAAATGAATGATAAGAAATGCTCACCTCTGGTGTTATAGGTGAGCCCCAGTTAAATTCACATTTAATACTGAGGAAAGTTCTTATTCCTCACGCAATAGCTGTAAGAAGGAAGGGAAGGAAAGGAGAGGAGAGGAAAGTTGAGGAGAGAGAAGGAGAAATAGGGGAAGAGAAGGGAGGAGGTGAAAGAAGGGAGAGGAGGAAAGAGGCAAGAAAGAGGCAGGGAGAGGTGAAACCAAGAGGAAATAAAACCAAGTGCTAATGTATAATTTATACATGGGTGTCACTTTCAAGAAATAATGACAGGATTTAGAAATGGTATATTTTTTACAAGCATAAAACTAGTCTCCAATATCTAACTAGTAAAT
Source organism: Odocoileus virginianus (assembly GCF_023699985.2). NCBI lineage: Eukaryota > Metazoa > Chordata > Mammalia > Artiodactyla > Cervidae > Odocoileus > Odocoileus virginianus. The sequence goes on from NC_069698.1 coordinate 24,682,906, forward strand.
TTTATGTTAAAAATCATAGCCCACAGACTTATTTTTTCTATGTATGAGATCCAAGAGCTTCTACTCCATTTATTCTCCCTTTTTGCCTGACTGTCTGGTGTGGTTAGCCTCAGGCAAAATTGGCTAATTTGACTTCAGTTCCCTTTGAGATTCCTTGTGAAATTATCTCTTGTATATTCCAGGAACCTTGCCAGAAACTTTTAGCTGATCCTTCACTGTGTAGAACACCTCATTCACAGAACTCTTTAAAAAAGGACAAAAAAAAAAAAAAAACCTTTATTTTGTTATATACTTCTTCTTTAGAATCATAGGGTAGGGTAGGAGAGGGCTTTGGATTAATCAGAAAGATTAAGTGATTTACTCAAGATTGTATGACCACTAAGAAATCAGGGATTCTGATTTTATGTTCTTTGTTCTTTGTGGGTTTTTACCCTCAACATATCATACTCACAAATCTTTTGTCCATAAGACCATTACACCAGTGTATTACCATATTGGAATGTATCAGAAAAAATCATTTATGGCAAGCAGAAATGACTGATAATATAAAATGTGATACTTTCCAGTGATATATTTTTATTTTAACCCAGGGTAACTGATTACACCATAGTGGGCAGTTAGTCAAGTCAAAACCATTAGTTTATTGATGTATAAATTAACAATGCTTTTTAAATACTGTTATTTCTAATTAACCTTACTAAGAAGAGATATCAGTCAAAGAGAGAGAGACTCAGATCACTCGTTAACTCTGTTTTATAGTAATGTTACTGAGGAAAAATGGTGAATTTAAACCTAAAATGAAGTAGACAATACTGTAACTTCAATATTTATCAACTCAATTGACAGGAGTGTGGGTAATCTCTGGGAGTTGGTGATAGACAGGGAGGCCTGGCGTGCTGCAGTTCATGGGGTCACAAAGAGTTGGACACGACTGAGCAACTGACCTGAACTGAACTGAATATTTATCTAATCCTTCTTATATTAATATGATTAACTGGAAATTCCTTATAGTTTATTTCATATAATCATTTTTACAAACCTTATTTTTTCTTTGAATTACATCTGGAAACTAAGTGACCTCTGACCTCACCAGGCTGTAACAAAAGTGGGTTCATGTTGACATTTATTTTCCATTCCACTGGATGTTACTTAGCTCATCATTTTTCTGCCTGCAGTTGCCCCCTGCTATTTCAGGGAGTCCACAAAAATCCCTCTCAGTTGCAGTCTCCTTAAGTGTCCACCATTCAACTTCTCTTGCTCAAACTTCGTCTGCCGTGTCCTCTGCTCATGAAACAGCATCTGTCACTGAAAGGATTCCAATGTTCACACCAAAGGTGCTATTCCCTCCTATAAACAAAGCCACCCACGCCCTGGGTGCCAGGAGATGACTGAACTTCATGCAGCAGTAGAGAAAATACGTCTGTCTTCTCTTTACTCTGTGTAACACTTTTCATCCAGATGCTAAAGCAGCTGAGTTTATGTTCTCATTACCACAAATCTTATAAAATTACCATCATCACCCTCACTCTGTAGAGGATTGAATAGTGGTCAACAAAAAATCTACTCAAGTCATAACCTCTGGATCCTATGAAAGTGATCTTACTTAAAAAATGAATTTTGCAGATGTGATTTATTGAAAGATATTGAAATGAACTCATCCTAGATTTAGCATGGACCCTAAATCCACTGACAGATACTTTTGTAAGAAAAAGGAAAGAGAAATCTGAGACCCAAGAACAGATAAAAAAAGCTGAGATTAGACAACTTCTGTGCAGACAGAAACTGGGATTAGAGTCATGCTGAGCAAACCAAGTAATGACAGTAACCATCAGAAACTAGAAGAGGTAAGAAGAGATTGTCCCCTAGAAGCTTCAGAGGGAGCACTGCTTTGCCAAGACTTAATTTTAAACTTCTAAAACTGTGATAGAATAAATCTGTATTGTTTTAAGCCTCAAAGTTTGTAATCATCGTTTGTGTCAGGAACCTAATACTCACTCCTCTTAATAGGACACAAACCTAGGCAAAGGAGCAGGGCAGGGAGAAGATGGCATGCTTCCATTCAGTTATTTATTTATTAAATAAAATTTATATTGGACAGCTAATAAGTCCTAAAACTAAGACATGAATAGCTGTTTCCTTAAAGAAACAATCAATCCACAAGGAGGGAAGCACTAATATAGTGAACATTGAATTAGAACACTACTCCCTTTATGACAAAGGAATAGAGTATTATGGGACATTAAAAGAGCAAGAAAGACTTTGAAAGAAGTAATATTGGCATTCAGACCTAAAAGCTTATTGTTGTTGTTGTTGAGTCACATCTGACTCTTGCGACCTCATGACTATAGCCCACCAGGCTCCTCTGTGGAATTTCCCAGGCAAGAATCCTGGAGTGGGTTGCCACGCCCTTCTCCAGGGGACCCTCCCAACCCAGGGATCAAACCGGGGTCTCCCGCTTCGGCAGGCGGATTCTTTACCACTGAGCCGCCAGGGAAACCCTAAAAGCTGATTGGTGGTTTGGTGGTTTAGTCGCCAAGTCATGTCTGACTCTTGTGATCCCATGGACTGTAGCCTGTCAGGCTCCTCTGTCCATAGGATTCTCCCAGCAAGAATACTGGAGTGGGTTGCCATTTCCTTCTCCAGGGGATCTACTCCATCCAGGAATCGAACCCGGGTCTCCTGCATTGCAGGCAGATTTACCAACTGAGCTATGAGGGAAAGTTGACTAGGAATAGTCAAATGAAATATTTGGGGTGGAGATATGTCCAGAAGTGGGGGTGCTAGCATTACAGGGAGGATAACTGAGAAGGCTTGGGGTGAAAGAGAAGAGAAATTATGACATTTTGAGGAGCTGATATGTACCCACTATTGCTTCATAATAAAGAAGGGAAACATTAGAAATGTAGAAACTGGAAAGATACACAGAGCCCAGACCTAAAAGGCTTTACAATCCACCTAAAAATTACAATATGAATCTTAGAATAATGAAAATCTGTGTTTGATTTCTAGTTTCCTACATCTGTTGTAACCAAGTACCACAAACTAAGTGGCTTAAAACAAAACTTGTATTGTCTTTCATTCAGTTCTGGAAGTCTGAAATCTAAGATGATGATTGTCAGCAAGGTCATGCTTCCTCTGAAGATCCCAGGTAGGCACTGTCTTCCATGCCTCTGTCCTAGTGTCTGGTGGCCATTTGGCTTGGAGATTGTTGTTTTAGGTACTAAGTCCTGTCCAACTCTTTTGTAACACGTCACCACAATGCTCTGTCTTCACGTGGCCTTCTCCCTTTGTGTCCTCATACATCTTCCTTCGCTGTGTGTGTCTGTCTCTGAATTCAGATTTCCCTTTTTTGTAAGAATACCAGTCATGCTGGGTTAGAGCCCACGCTGTGTGCTTCCCCACTGGCTCAGCAGGGGAAGAATCTGCCTGCAATCCAGGAGACACAGAAGACTGGAGGTTTGATCCTTGGATCGGGAAGATCCCCTGGAGGAGAAAATGGCAGCCCACTCCAATATTATTGCCTAGAAAGCCCCATGGACAGGGGATCCTGGTGGGCTACATTCCATGGAGTTGCAGAGTCAGACACAACTGATCGACTTCCACTGTGTTAGTCGTTCAGTTGCGTCTGACTCTTTGTGGCCCACGGACTATAGCCCACCAGGCTACACAGGGTTTCTCAGGCAAGAATACTAGAGTGGGTAGCCATTCCCTTCTCCGGAGGATCTTCCCAGCCCAGGGACTGAACCTGACCTCCTGCATTGTAGGCAGATTCTGTACAGGCTGAGCTGCCAGGGAAGCCCAGGGCCCACCATCATGACCTCCTTTTTCCTTCACTACCCCTGTAAAGACCCTGTTTCCAAATAAGGACACATTCTGTGGTACTTGGGTTTGGCATTTCAACCTATCTTCTTTGGGGGTATAATTTGAATAATAATAACTGAAATTTAATAAATATTTTAAGATATTTAAGAAAGAAATAAATGACTGGATTACTAAAAGATGGCTGTGACTATAGGGAATTCTATTAGAAAAGAGTGATTCCAAGGGGATTACTAGAGGCTTCTAAACTTAGTTCCTATGCAATATGATGAGAGCCACCCCGCCCCCCCAGGTAATGCCTAAATTTTCCTTCTTACTCAAGACCCCAGCCCCCCAAAAAATGCACTGTGTTGTTTGCTTTGTCTCTCAGCCATGTCTGACTGTTTGCAACTCCATGGACTGTAGCCCACCAGGCTCTTCAGACCTTGGGAATTCTCCAGGAAAGATTGCTGGAGTGCATTGCCATGCCTTCCTCCAGGGGATCTTCCCAACCCAGGGATCAAACCCAGATCTCCCACATTGCAGACAGGTTCTTTACCATCTGAGCCACCAGGAAACCTAGAAAAATGCACCTCCTGCCCTAATTACAAAACAAAACTCTACAACTACCAGTGATTGCTAAGAAATCAGCCTACATAGAGGGGAAGGAAAGAGGAGAGAATGTTATCGACATGAGTATCACTAGAGTCCTTAGATTAATTTTCAAACAGTATGAAAATTCTGTTCCCTTGTAGTTTATCAATAAAAGTTGTTTGGTTCAGTATTCTAAATATATTCTAAGCTTATAGCTATTTTAACCAATATTAACATATTAAACCAAGTCTAAAATGTGATTATCACTCAGGAGAAGGAACTTCTCCTACATGATTTTCTTACTTAAAGGATTATGTCATTTCAAGATTATCTTCTTGAAGATGGAAAGCATTTTGGATTCATGTCATGCCACTTGTCATTCATTTCAACATAATAAAATGGTCATTTTCTGTTTGTATTAGTGTGTGTATATGAACTAGAGGATATTACAATATTCGAGGAGTAGACACAAATGCACAACCATGTTAGGGAGGTGTCCAATTTATAGGAAGATAATGAAATGTATGTTTTATGAAGGGCAAGTGAATTTTCTCAAGGCTTATTCTTAAGGGAATCGTGTCTGCCTGAAAGAGTACACTCAGAAAGCAAAATCTATACTGTTCTACAGCAGACACTATAAAAATGCAAATTAAGTTTGAAACATGCCTTATTCATGAATTTCTTAAAGTATTGAATTTGAATCTCTTAAAAATACAAAGCTAAAAATGGTTTTCATTTTAAAAGCTAAAAAATAAAATATGTATTTAAAGGGATAAATTATACATAAGCATGATTTATAATTTATTGCCCATAAAACTTTTATCAAAGAAACAAGGAGAGTGGTATGTATGCAAATATAGGGATGCAAAATAAACATAGTTCTATAAGCTGTGCACCAGAGAAGAAAGGGCACTTGACTTGTATTGGTTTTCTCTTTCAAATGTGGCTACAGTCCAAATATTTTTTTAAATTGTAAAGCTTAAGGTACTGCTAAAACCAGAGATGTGCTTTTTTTGTGCTTGTGCTTTGGTATTAAATCAAAATATTTTGCTTGAGTAGGGGTACCTTCTGTTCTGTTTCACATAATCTAGTTAGTGGCAGCAACATGTGCATTTATGAAGGCTTTAAAGGCAACTTATTTTCTGTTGTTTGAACATTTCTTGAGCCCTTATTTCTTCCTGACTTATTTCCATAAATGTCTCATGCTTGACAGTCCCACATATTTAATAGTCAAGGAAGATATCAGAGCCATAAAGCAAGCTTAGATTTTCTAATCCACTACGTCTGGCCTTTTAACAAACGCCTTTGTGAGAACTATGCCAACCTCTGTAACTTTCCACTTTCAATCTCTTCTTCAGGTTTATGATAATGAAAAAATATGGTCTGTATCTGGATCTGTTACAGAAAATTATAACCATAGTTTGAAACTTAATGGACTATAGCATCAGTTCAGATTCACTCAGGATTAGTTATCAGCTTCAAGAGATTTGTTATATGTAATACACTACCACACATCCATTTTGACAATATTGAATAAATAGAGAGAACATAAATAAAACCATTAACTATTTTTAAACTTATATTTCCTCCTATCATAACATGAGTAAATTTTCAGGATCTCAAACATGCTATAAAGGGAATACAATGTGCATCAAAAAAAAACCTTCCTTGAAGTGTATTTATCAAACTCTCTGTCTTCAAAGGGTATATTGCCCATGAAAAGTATATATTCCATTCCAAATAAAAAATGCATCAACTGCTGCTAACTTTGAACATGAAAATAGATGGCACTTAGAAACTGTCAGAAAGAATTATATAAATTACAGAGCAATAACAGCAAAAAATTTATCTTCCCTATAGTAAGTGTTGAAAAGAAAAAGAAGAAACCAACTGACAGAGCCTTTTCTAATTACAGTGCTTATTCCCTAATATATCTCTTTGTTTAAGGGTTGATTGCTCATAATTTTTCCTAGCATTACCATAGTCAAATATCCAGATAAGTTTCCCAATTAGGCTAATTTTATAATTTGACTAAAATTATATTTGCAAGACTCACCTGGTCTTAGATACTATATGCTCACTATTCTTAATAATGCATTTTACTTCATCATACTATCTGAAGTTTTACCATAAACTTATCCATATATGGCCTATTTTACAGTGTCATAACCCATAGTCATCAGTTACATAATAACCAATCTCATGAACAGTCCCATGATATAAATAATACTGAGGGAGTGAGGTATTTGATGAGGGAGGACAAGGCAATTTAATAGCTTGGGAGGGTATGGGATGGGAGTAGGAATGAAAGCTGAGAAAAAGCTGAATGTGATATGTTAACATGTACTGGAATAGAATAATTAGGGGCATGGCATCTGAAGATTATGAGATGACAATTCTAAAAAGTTGGATAGCACACAAAATTGAGTGAACAGGAAAATACTATATTATGTCTAGCATCAAATTTCCATAAGCATGTCTTTGAATTACTTGCAGTATCCATTGATTAATACCAAATCTCATTTGTACAAGGCCTTGTTCCTATTTGCCCACATTATTCTGCAATTTTATTTTTTTGCCACTAGATTGCCATCACATTTTGTGTTATTGGTCAATTTACTGTGGTTCTTCAATTATTATTCACATATTATAAATGAGAATGATGACCCTGAGTATACATGAATGAACAGAAAACACGCATAACCAAATGCCTTGCCTTTTGTGTCATAAATATAATCTATAATGAATTTTAAAAGATATTTTAAATAGATCTTCATTGTTTAGTTTTAATTACTAAAAAATTGTCATTTCTCCCAAGAAAATCTTGTAGAAAATGCGGCTAAATATCATAGTTTGACCTATCTCGATAAGGATCACCTCTCTGCTGAAAACAAACTAAAACAAACAAAAAATCTCCACTTTCATTTCCACTTTAAGTAACTGTTTCATCTATTTAACATTGTTATCAGGTTGCAATCTCTTTTAAAGTATAATTATAAACAGAGGGATGATGACAGCAATAATAAAAAGAGGATGATAGTAATAACTGTCTACATTTGAGTCTCTCTAAATTATTTACAATTGATTTATCTACATTATTTTGTTTCATTATTATAAGATCACTATGAAAGAGGCAGGAAAATTACTATTGTATCTAGTTAATAAGTAAGTAAAGCTTGCAGGGATTTAAATTATCTGATCTAGGGAATCAGTTCAGTTCAGTCACTCATTTGTGTCAGATTCTTTGTGACCCTATGGACCACATCATGCCAGGCCTCCCTATCCATCACCAATTCCTGGAGTTTACCTACTCTCATGTCCATTGAGTCAGTGATGCCATCCAACCATCTCATCTTCTGTTGTTCCCTTCTCCTCCTGTCTTCAATCTTTCCCAGCATCAGGGTCTTTTCAAATGAGTCAGCTCTTCACATCAGGTGGCCAAAGTATTGGAGTTCCAACTTCAACATCAATCCTTCCAATGAGCACCCAAACTGGTATACTTTAGGATGGATTGGTTGGATCTCCTTGCAGTCCAAGGGACTCTCAAGAGTCTTTTCCAACACCACAGTTCAAAAGAATCAGTTCTTCAGTGCTCAGCGTTCTTTATAGTCCAAGTCTCACATTCATGATTACTGGAGAAACCATAGCTTTGACTAGACAGATCTTTGTGGGTAAAGTAATGTCTCTGCTTTTTAATATGCTGTCTAGGTTGGTCATAACTTTCCTTACAAAGAGGAAGTGTCTTTTAATGTCTTTTAATTCCATGGCTGCAGTCACCATCTGCAGTGATTTTGGAGCCCAAAAAAATAGTCAGCCACTGTTTCCACTGTTTCCCCATCTATTTGCCATGAAGTGATGGGACCGGATGCCATGATCTTAATTTTCTGAATGTTGAGCTTTAAGCCAACTTTTTCTCTTTTTTTTTTTCCATTTATTTTTATTAGTTGGAGGCTAATTACTTTACAACATTGCAGTGGTTTTTGTCATACATTGAAATGAATTAGCCATGGATTTACATGTGTTCCCCATCCCGGTCCCCCCTCCCACCTCCCTCTCCACCTGATCCCTCTGGGTCTTCCCAGTGCACCAGGTCCGAGCACTTGTCTCATGCATCCAGCCTGAGCTGGTGATCTGTTTCACCCTAGATAATATACATGTCTTGATGCTGTTCTCTTGAAACATCCCACCCTTGCCTTCTCCCACAGAGTCCACAAGTCTGTTCTATACATCTGGGTCTCTTTTTCTGTTTTGCATATAGGGTTATTGTTACCATCTTTCTAAATTCCATATATATGTGTTAGTATACTGTAATGGTCTTTATCTTTCTGGCTTACTTCGCTCTGTATAATGGACTCCAGTTTCATCCATCTCATTAGAACTGATTCAAATGAATTCCTTTTAATGGCTGAGTAATATTCCGTGGTGTATATGTACCACAGCTTCCTCATCCATTCATCTGCTGATGGGCATCTAGGTTGCTTCCATGTCCTGGCTATTATAAACAGTGCTGTGATGAACATTGGGGTACATGTGTCTCTTTCAGATCTGGTTTCCTTGGTGTGTATGCCCAGAAGTGGGATTGCTGGGTCATATGGCAGTTCTATTTACAAATTTTTAAGAAATCTCCACACTGTTTTCAATAGTGGCTGTACTAATTTGCATTCCCACCAACAGTGTAAGAGGGTTCCCTTTTCTCCACACCCTCCCCATCATTTATTGCTTGTAGACTTTTGGATAGCAGCCATCCTGACTGGCGTGTAATGGTACCTCATTGTGGTTTTGATTTGCATTTCTCTGATAATGAGTGATGTTGAGCATCTTTTCATGTGCTTTTTTGCCATCTGTATGTCTTCCTTGGAGAAATGTCTGTTTAGTTCTTTGGCCCATTTTTTGATTGGGTCATTTATTTTTCTGGAGTTGAGCTGGAGGAGTTGCTTGTATATTTTTGAGATTAATCCTTTGTCTGTTGCTTCATTTGCTATTATTTTCTCCCAATCTGAGGGCTGTCTTTTCACCTTGCTTATAGTTTCCTTTGTTGTGCAAAAGCTTTTAAGTTTCATTAGGTCCCATTTGTTTATTTTTGCTTTTGTTTCTAATATTCTGGGATGTGGGTCATAGAGGATCCTGCTGTGATTTATGTCGGAGAGTGTTTTGCCTATGTTCTCCTCTAGGAGTTTGATAGTTTCTGGTCTTACATTTAGATCTTTAATCCATTTTGAGTTTATTTTTGTGTATGGTGTTAGAAAGTGTTCTAGTTTCATTCTTTTACAGGTGGTTGACCAGTTTTCCCAGCACCACTTGTTAAAGAGGTTGTCTTTTTTCCATTGTATATCCTTGCCTCCTTTGTTGAAGATAAGGTGACCATAGGTTCATGGATTTATCTCTGGGCTTTCTATTCTGTTCCATTGATCTATATTTCTGTCTTTGTGCCAATACCACACTGTCTTGATGACTGTGGCTTTGTAGTATAGTCTGAAGTCAGGCAGGTTGATTCCTCCAGTTCCATTCTTCTTTCTCAAGGTTACTTTGGCTATTCGAGGTTTTTTGTATTTCCATACAAATTGTGAAATTATTTGTTCTAGTTCTGTGAAAAATACCGTTGGTAGTTTGATAGGGATTGCATTGACTCTATAGATTGCTTTGGGTAGTATAGCCATTTTGACAATATTGATTCTTCCAATCCATGAACACAGTATATTTCTCCATCTGTTTGTGTCCTCTTTGATTTCTTTCATCAGTGTTTTATAGTTTTCTATGTAGAGGTCTTTTGTTTCTTTAGGTAGATATACTCCTAAGTATTTTATTCTTTTTGTTGCAATGGTGAATGGCATTGTTTCCTTAATTTCTCTTTCTGTTTTCTCATTGTTAGTGTATAGGAATGCAAGAGATTTCTGTGTGTTAATTTTATATCCTGCAACTTTACTGTATTCGTTGATTAGCTCTAGTAATTTTCTGGTAGAGTCTTTAGGGTTTTCTATGTAGAGGATCATTAAGCCAACTTTTTCACTCTCCTCTTTCACTTTCATCAAGGGACTCTTTAGTTCTTCTTCACTTTCTGCCATAAAGGTGGTGTCATCTGCATATCTGAGGCTATTGATATTTCTCCCAGCAATCTTGATTCCAGCTTGTGCTTTCTCCAGCCCAGCGTTTCTCATGATATACTACTCTGCATATAAGTTAAATAAGCAGGGTGACAATATACAGCCTTTATGTACTCCTTTTCCTATTTGGAACCAGTCTGTTGTTCCATGTCCAGTTCTAACTGTTGCTTCCTTACCTGCATACAGATTTCTCACATTGGCAGGTGGATTCTTTACCTCTAGTGCCACCTGGGAAGCCTGATCTAGGGAATAATATACAAATAAAGCAGGTCCAAACTTAGGCCAATTATTTGATGCTCTACTACAAGGTCCTCTTTACCTTGCTGGTGTGTCCAAATATCTTATTTAAGGTCAAGAAAGAATCAGTGGGGATGCCTGATGTTTAGTTTTACTACCATCTGGAAAAAAGGAAAGGGCCCTGAGAGGGGAGATATATCAAAGATGAATTTTGTTATATTTTCAATTTACTAAGACAAGTCTTTTGTGCTCTTACAAAAGCATTATCTATCTATCTATCTATATATATATATATATATATATATATATGTATATATATATATATATATATATATATACACTTCTATGTTTATAGCAGCACTATTCACAATAGCCAAGTCATGGAAAAAATGTAAATGTCATCAACACGTGAACGGATAAAGAAGATGTAGTACATATATATAGTAGAATACTACTCAGCCATTTGAAAGAACACAATAATGCCATTTGCAACAACCTAGATGGAACTAGAGATTATCATACTAAGTCAAAGTAAGTCAGAAAAAGAAAGGCAAATACCATATGATATTCCTTATATGTGGAGTCTAAAATAAGACACAAACGAACGTATTATAAAACAGAAACAGACTCACAGTCAGAGAACAGATTTGTGGTTGCCAAGGAGTGGGGCGCAGGGGGCTGGAGGAGGGATAGACTGGGAATCTGTGATCAGCAGATGTACATGTATAGCACAGGAAACTATATTCAATATCCTGAGAGAAGCCATTATGGAAAAGAATATTTTTAAAAATATTTATATGTAAAATTTTCTTTCTGCCCCACATCAGAAATGAACACAACATTGATTGCATTGGCCAAAATGTTCATTCAAGTTTTTCCATAATACATTATAGGAAAAAAAATGAACAAACTTTTTGCCAACCCAATAAATCAACTATATTTCAATTTAAAAAAAGACTAACAAACTTTCCAAAAAAATAGAAGCATAAGAGGACATGTTATTTATTGTATTATAGTATATCATTTTATTGACTCATTCAGCCTGATGCTGTCCTGATTCTTCCCCTCAAAATTCCAGAAAAGTGATTATACCATCTCTTCCTGTTCAGTTGCTAAGTCCAACACTTTGTGTCCCCATGAAATGCAGAACACCAGGCTTCCCTCTCCACTCGTTCCTAGAAATTCCTCAGACTCTTGTCCATTGAGTCACTGGTGCCATCCAACCATCTCATCCTGCTATCCACTTCTCTTCCTCTGTTGTCCACTTCTCCTCCTGCCCTCAATCTTTCACAGAATCAGTCTTTTCCAGTGAGTCAGCAATTCACATCAGGTGGCCAAAGTACTGGAGCTTCTACATCAGTCCTTACAATGAATGTTCAGGGTTTATTTCCTTTCTGGGATTGACTGGTTTGATCAACTTGCTGTCTAAATTATTCTCAAGAGTCTTCTCTAGTACCACATTTTTAAAATTAATTATTTTAATTGGAAGCTAATTACTATAAATATTGAGGTGGATTTTGTCATACATTGACATGATTTAAGGGACTAGATCTGATAGACAGCATGCCTGATGAACTATGGACAGAGGTTTGTGACACTGTACAGGAGACAGGGATCAAAACCATCCCCAAGAAAAAAAATGCAAAAAAGCAAAATGGCTGTCTGAGGAGGCCTTACAAATAGCTGTGAAAAGAAGAGAAGTGAAAAGCAAAGGAGAAAAGGAAAGATACACCCATTTGAAGGCAGAGTTCCAAAGAATAGCAAGGAGAGATAAGAAAGCCTTCCTCAGTGATTAATGCAAAGAAAGGGAGGAAAACAATAGAATGGGAAAGATTCGAGATCTCTTCAAGAAAAGTAGAGATACCAAGGGAACATTTCATGCAAAGATGGGCTCAATAAAGGACAGAAATTGTATGGACCTGATGGAAGCAGAAGACATTAAGACGAGGTGGCAAGAATACACAGAAGAACTGTACAAAAAATATCTTCACGACCCAGATAATCATGATGGTGTGATCACTCACCTAGAGCCAGACATCCTGGAATGTGAAGTCAAGTGGGCCTTAGGAAGCATCACTACAAACAAAAGCTAGTAGAGGTGATGGAGTTCCAGTTGAGCTATTTCAAATCCTAAAAGATGATGCTGTGAAAGTGCTGCACTCAATATGTCAGCAAATTTGGAAAACTCAGCAGTGACCACAGGATTAGAAAAGGTCAGTTTTCATTCCAATCCCAAAGAAAGGCAATGCCAAAGAATGTTCGATCTACTGCACAATTACATTCATCTCACACGCTAGTAAAGTAATGCTCAAAATTCTCCAACCAGGCTTCAGCAGTACATGAACACTGAACTTCCAGATGTTCAAGTTGGTTTTAGAAAAGGCAGAGGAACCAGAGATCAAATTGCTAACATCTGTTGGATCATCAAAAAAAGCAAGAGAGTTACAGAAACACATCTATTTCTGCTTTTTTGACTATGTCAAAGCCTTCGACTCTGTGGATTACAATAAACTGTGAAAAATTCTGAAAGAGATGGGAATACCAGACCACCCATCCTGCTTCTTGAGAAACCTATATACAGGTCAGGAAGCAACAGTTAGAATTGGACATGGAACAACAGACTGATCCCAAATAGGAAAAGGAGTACATCAAGGCTGTATATTGTCACCCTGCTTATTTAACTTATATGCAGAGTACATCATGAGAAACGCTGGGCTGGAGGAAGCACAAGCTGGAATCAAGATTGCTGGGAGAAATATCAATAGCCTCAGATATGCAGATGACACCACCCTTATGGCAGACAGTGAAGAAGAACTAAAGAGCCTCTTGATGAAAGTGGAAGAAGAGAGTGAAAAACTTGGCTTAAAGCTCAACACTCAGAAAACTAAGATCATGGCATCTGGTTCCATCACTTCATGGCAAATAGATGGGGAAACAGTGGAAACAGTGTCAGATTTTATTTTGGGGAGCTCCAAAATCACTGCAGATGGTGACTGCAGCCATGAAATTAAAAGACACCTACTCCTCGGAAGAAAAATTATGACCAACCTAGACAGCATATTAAAAAGCAGAGACATTACTTTGCCAGCAAAGGTCTGTCTAGTCAAGGCTATGGTTTTCCAGTAGTCATGTATGGATGTGAGAGTTGTACTATAAAGCAAGCTGAGCACAGAAGAATTGATGCTTTTGAACTGTGGTGCTGGAGAAGACTCTTGAGAGTCCCTTGGACTGCAAGGAGATCCAACCAGTCCATCCTAAAGGAGATCAGTCCTGGGTGTTCATTGGAAGGACTGATGTTGAAGCTGGAACTCCAATACTTTGGCCACCTGATGTGAAGAGCTGACCTATTTGAAGTGACCCTGATGCTGGGAGTGATTGAGGGCAGGAGGAGAAGGGGAAGACAGAAGATGAGATGTTTGGATGGCATCACCAACTCAATGGACTTGAATATGGGTATGCTCCAGCAGTTGGTGATGGACAGGGAGGCCTGGTGTACTGCAGTTCATGGGGTCACAAAGAGTCGCACACAACTGAGTGACTGAACTGAGCTGACATGAATTAGCCACATGTATACATGTGTTTCCCATTAACCACCCTCCCATCCCTAACCACCCTCCCATCCCTATGCAATCCCTCTGGTTGTCCCAGTGCACCAGCTTTGAGTGCCCTGTGTCATGCATCAAACTTGGACTGGTCATCTATTTCACATATGGTAATATATGTGTTTCAATGCTCTTCTCTCAAATCATCCCACCCTCACCTTCTCCCACAGAGTCCAAAAATCTGTTCTTTACATCTGTCTCTCTTTTGCTTTCCTGCATATAGGGTCATCATTACCATCTTCCTAAATTCCACATATATGTGTTAATATACTGTATTGATGGTTTTCTTTCTGACTTCACTCTGTATAATAGGCTCTAGTTTCATCCATGTCATTAGAACCAACTCAAATGTGTTCTTTTTTTATAGCTGAGTAATATTCTACTGTGTATATATACCACAAATTTCTTATCCATTCATCTGCTGATGGACCTAGGTTGCTTCTGTGTCATAGCTACTGTAAACAGTGCTTCAGTGAGCATTGGGGTTTTCATGTCTTTTTCAATTCTGGTTTCCTTGCTGTGTATGCCCAGCATTGGGACTGCTGGGTCATATGGCAGTTCTATTTCCAGTTTTTTAAGGAATCTCCACACTGTTCTCCATAATGACTGTACTAGTTTGCATTCCCACCAACAGTGTAAGAGGATTCCCTTTTCTCCACACCCTCTCCAGCATTTATTGTTTGTAGACTTTTTGATGGCAGCCATTCTGACCAGTATGAGATGGTACCTCATTGTGGTTTTGATTAGTATTTCTTTGATAATGACTGATGCTGAGCATCTTTTCATGTGTTTGTTAGCCATCTGTATGTCTTCTTTGGAGAAATGTCTGTTTAGTTCTTTGGCCCATTTTTTGATTGGAATAAAGGAAACTGTAAGCAAAAGTTTCAGCAGCCATCAGAATGGGAGAAAATAATAGCAAAGAAACAGCTGACAAAGAATTAATCTCCAAAATATACAAGCAGCTCATGCAGTTCAATTCTAGTAACACATTTTGAAAGCATCAATTCTTTGGCACTTAGCCATCTTTATGGTCCAACTCTTACGTCCATATATGACTACTTTGACTATATGAACC
Source organism: Odocoileus virginianus (assembly GCF_023699985.2). Classification (NCBI taxonomy): domain Eukaryota; kingdom Metazoa; phylum Chordata; class Mammalia; order Artiodactyla; family Cervidae; genus Odocoileus; species Odocoileus virginianus. The sequence goes on from NC_069698.1 coordinate 24,698,313, forward strand.
TTTGTTGGCAAAGTGATGTCTCTGCTTCTTAATATGCTGTCTGCATGGCTTCAATAATGGGAAGCATCCCACCTCAGATGAAGCCCATGATACTTTGAAGTATTTGCAATTATTAGATAGTTTCTTATCAAAATGAGAGCAAGTCTGCTATCTTTGTTATAACTACTTTCTGGAGATAACTAAATATATACTTTCAAACTCTCATATTCTGTCTCCAGGCCTTCACTTGAAAAGATTATTTAAAAGCTTCAAGCTTTTTATTTAAATTTAACCAGTCAAAGAGCATCATGGAAGCTTGATGAGGCCTAAGAGTCTCTATCACAGAAACTCTCTTTCGGTTCTGTGGTGTTCTAGTCACACAGATTTTGCCAGGAAATTTTTCTGTAGCAAAAATCTCCAAATTTTAGGCATCAGAGGTCAAGAATCAACCTGCCAATGTGTTTTGATTCCTGGGTCAGGAAGATCTTCTGGAGAAGGAAATGGCAACCTACTCCAGTATTCTTGCCTGGAAAATTCCATCCTGGCAGGCTACAATTTATGGGTCCACAGAGAGTTGGATGCAACTGGGTGACTAAGCACAACATAGCACAGGCTTATTTATTTCTCACATTATACTTCATCTAGGCATCTATAGCAGGTCTTTTGCCAAGTTTCCTATGGTCTGCTTCCTGGATCTAGGCTGATTTGCAGATCCTATCTTGTTCTTGCAGGGGAAGAAAAAAATGAGGTGGCTGAACCTCCTAACAGCCTTGTGGGGGAAGACCCTTTTTTCCAGTGTCTCATGTCACTTCCCTTGCATTCTACTGGCTAAAGTAAGCCCCATGGCCACCCTTTAAGAAAAGAACACCATGGGTTCCCCTGGTGGCTCAGTGGTAAAATATCCACCTATCAATGTGGGAGACAAGAGTGCAATCCTAGTCAGAGAAGATCCCTCATGCCACAGAGCCACAAAACCTGTGTACCACAACTATGGAACATGAGCTCTAGAGCCCAGGAACTGCAACTACTGAGCCCATATGCCACAATTACTGAAGCCTATGTGCCCAAAAGCCTGGGCTCAGCAACAAGAGAAGACACTGCAACGAGAAATCCATGCACCTAATGAAGAGCAGCCCCCACTCACCACAACTAGAGAAAGTTCATGCAGCAGTGAAGAGGGAGCACAACCCAAAGTAAATAAATTTTTTAAAAAAATTTTTTAAGAAAAGAATATAGCTCACATGGAGACATTGCAAATCATGTGACTCTCCAGGGGAAGGAACTACACATCTTTACTGGTTGCTGTGTGACTGCTGTGTCTACCTGTGAGAGATGTACCTAAAATGTCAGAGATGATTTTTCTGATAATTGGGAACAATATGTAATCTACCACAGTTAGAAATTGTCAGAAAAATCATTTCTGACATTTAAGGTATGTTATTGATAATTCTTGGCTTCCCTGCAGCAACTCACCTATTGTCACTTTAATTATGTTGTTCCCTCTGGGCAGCCTAGTCTCAACTGATAACATCTGTGACTAAAAGACATTTCTTGAGCAAAGTTGTCATTTGATGGGCATGGATTTCAAATACACAGAGTTTCCTTCCAGCATCATTTATATACGTAGGCCCCAGTGAGTCACTGACTGTGTCCTACTCACCAATCTCTCAAGCTTGATATTTGCCACTTCTTCCATACAACAATTAACTGTGCTTCAATATATATTTCATTGGAATGTTTCATGTAGTACTTTTCTTTCAATTTGCTAAGTAATCTTTACTATGATTCCATTCCCTTAAAATGTCATAAAAGCTGGACACACAGTAGAAGAAAGGAAGTTTATTTTATACATGATACACCATATTTTTAGTGTATATTTTATTGTATGTTTTCACTGCATCCCAAATTTATTCATAATGATCACAGTATAGCCTTGTCTTGTTCTATACTAATCTCCCTCAATGCATCCTAAATTCATTTGTGGAAATCACAGATCATATTAACTTGTGTGGTTGGACCTTAGGATTATCCAGGTCCTCAAAATAAATTTTACCTAAAATGGCATTAATTCATTGATTTTAATTTCATTGTAACTGAGGTTTATCTTTTTTTTATTTGAATTTTTAGACTAAGTGTGGATCTTTGCTTTATCCATTCAATCTCTTCTTGTTTGGTTCAGGCCATTCTTTAAACTTGGCAAGATCTTTACAATCCAAATCTTGCTGGCAATGCATTAACTAGATAACCTAGATTTGTGTCACCCACAAATACGATGACCATGACTTTTGTGTGTTCAGAAAAGCTGTTGATAAAACTGTTGAATGGGCCATTTTCAAAGGAACAGAATTCCAAAACATATTGCTTGAGACCTTATCACAGTAGACAAAGATCCATTAATCAGCAATCAGCTGTCTTTCAATCCACAGCCCTTTGCTAGCATTCTGTGTGTTTCTGCATCTTATCCACAAAGATACGGTGACAGGGCTGTGAAGCTGTTGAGCTGTAACCATCCTATCTATTGTCAGAATCAGTCCTGTTGCTTTAATAGACACTAGAGATATTTCCTGTCCTCCCTACTCTCTCTGTGTTCTTTCCAAAGCTGTGTATACACTTAATGGAAAAGGACAATCTTTCAAATGCTCACAAATTACCATGTTAAATGCATTGCTCACATTCATATTTATTATGTGTAACTTTCCTTAAACTACCAATCAGAAATCAAAATAAGATTAGTCTATAACGAACTCACAAACTATTTCTTTAATAATGATTGAATGGTCCTTTGATTTTTACCATCCTACTGATTACAAATTTGGATGTTACTGTCTATTAACATAACCCAATCCTTGTCAAGTTCATGGCATTTTTTAATTTCATAGTTTTATTTATTAACTGAAAAATGTTTAACTGCCTGATTGGAATCCAAACTACCACATCACAGTTCATTCACCAAGCTGGCAATTATTTTTTTCAATTTACTAGAATTATTTGTGATGAAATGCAATTTGTTTAATCTAGGTTTTCCCCAAAGTGTTAGCTACTTCTGTCCTAGTTTTATAAATGTTATATTATACAATCAAAATGCATGATATATACCCAGAATTCAGGAAAATATACCCAGAATAAAGGCAGGGCATTGCTGGAACTAGTCCCAGGCTAGTTGGGACTCAGGCTAAGCAAGATCATTTACACTCAGGACTGGATATCTGGATACAAGACAAGTAGCAGGGACAGCTAAGTGGCCTGACCAGACTGATAAAAGAATGAACACCCAGCTAAGAGGAAAACAACCAAATACAATTTACCAAGAGGGCTAAAACAGAAGAGTGTCAGGACATGTGCAAGCCCCCAGAGCCAGACCTATATGACTGAACTGTCTACTCAGAAACCTACAGAGGTTTTTTTGTAGTTCTATTTCATGTGGAAGTGAGCTATTCCCATTCATTTAGGAAATGCCGTTCTCTTTATAGGAAAATGAAGCCTATTTCCATGGACTAACTGCAAAGGTAATCAAGGTAATCGATTGCTTCTAGTTTCTTTTTTCATATGTAAATTTCTTTCTTTGTTTTTGGCTGTGCTGGGTCTTTGCTGTTGCATGGCATCTCTAGATGCCATGAGAGGGGGCTACCCTAGTTGCAGTGCATGAAGGCTTCTCATTGAGGTGGCTTCTTTTGTGGCAGAGCACAGGCTCTAGGGTGCGCATACTTCAGTAGTTGAGGCGGGTGGGCTCAGGTGTTGCCACACATGGGATCAGCTGCCCCGGGGCACGTGGGATCTTCCCTAATCAGGGGTCAAACTGAGGTCCCCTGCATTGCAAGGTGGGTTCTTAAACACCGGACCACCAGTGAAGCCCTGCTTCTCACTTCTGAGGACATGACCTACTTAGGGTTGGAATAATTATCTTTGCTTTCCCCCTCTCTCTCTCATAATTCCCTTTCTTAGATTCCTGTGCTGACCGTGACCTGCCTAAAACTCAGACTCTTATAGAACAAATGTTACATGATTGCATGATAACTACTGATTTTTTTTATCCCTTACAAGCAATTCTTTCACAAATATAAGGCTTGTATTTTGATTTACCTTAATATTTAACTTTTAATTGTTTTCCAAATATATACTTATTATACATGTATAATTATTTAATATAATACATATATATAAATATAGATGTATATAGATGTATAAATATATATGTGTGTATACATATATTGTTGGTGTGCATGTGTGTGTGTGTGTATATATATATATATATGAGAGGCATTACACTCTTTGGATATATTAATGAATTTCTATTAAGTGAATCTGTTCATTAGTGTACTTTAACTAATTTATTGTAAAGATGAGAAATGGATGTTCAGAGCATTTTTAATGTATTCAGTGTCTTACACTTAGTATTAATACGTATGAATGCCACAGTCCACAGCTTTTTTCACAAAAGCAAAATCTTTTAAAACTATTAGACTTTCAGATATCATTCACTTTTACATTCCACTGATAGAAATGTATAACATTTGTTGAGAGTCATTTGGCAATATGTAGCAAAAGACACAAAAAATTTGGTGAAGCTGTGACAAACTGTCAAATTATGTCAAGTATTTGACAAAATCTCAGGGAGAAAAGTTAAGAAAAAAGAAGCTGACCTCAGTAACCATTAAAGTCTCTGCTTTCAAATGGCTTAAGAAAAAAACAAACAAAACACAAAGGAGTTCAAATGAAATAAGCAAGATTTTTTAAAAGCATTTTGCACAGAAATAGAACAAACAATCCTAAAATTTGTATGGATCATAAAGACCTTGAATGCAACCTTGAGAAAGAATGACAAAGCTGTAGGCATAGATTTCAAACTATATTACCAAAGTATAGTAATAAAAATAGTAAGGTATTGGTATAAAAGTAGATATATTTCAATGGAATAGGATGTGCCACATTATTAATCACGGAAATGTAAATCCAAGCCACAATGAGATTATGACCTCAAACCTGTTAGAATGGTTGTTATTAAAAAGACAAATGCTGGCGAGAATGTAGAGAGAACACCTCTGCACTATTGATGGAACTAAATTCATACAGCCAGTGTGGAAAACAGTGTGGAGTTTTCTCAAAAAAATTAAAAATAGAGCTATCATATGATCCAATTTTACTTCTGAGTATTAATCTGAAGAAAGCAAAAACACTACCTTGAGAAGATGTATGCACCCCAATATTTATTGTAACAGTATTTACATAGCCAAGATATGGAAACAATTTAAGTATCCACCAGCGAATGAAAGGATAAGGAAAATGTGATAAACACACTCTCATGAATACTATTCAGCCATAAAAAAATTGAAATCTTGCCATTTGTAACAACATGGATGAACTTCAAAGGTATTATACTGAGTGAAACATGTCAGAGAGAGAAAGAAAAATACTGTATGATCTCTCTAACACATAGAATTTTTAAATAAGTAGACTAAAAAGTAAATGAACAGTAAACAAACCAAGCTGATACAGAGAATAGATTGTCAGTTGCCAGAAGTGGGGGATAGAGGGTAAAAGAAATGCATGAACTGTGGGGTTTTTTTTTTAGTTTAAATAGGTCTAACAAGTAAACAAACAGAAATAATTGCTTTGTAACACAGCTAAAGCAAGAAAAAATCTGAAAAGCAACTAAGAGCAACCTCACAAATATTGGAAGGAATTTTTTTATGGAGCTAGAATTTAGTCTGTGGAAGCTAATAACCAACTCGGCTATAGTTATTAGCACATGTGGGATTGGGGGGCTTTGCTGGTAGCTTAGCTGGTACAGAATCCACCTTCTATGCATGAAATGCCAGTTCAATTCCTGGGTCAGGAATGTCCCCTGGAGAAGGGATGGGCTACCCACTCCAGTATTCATGGGTTTCCCTGGTGGCCCAGGTGGTCAAGAATCTGCCTACAATGCAGACCTGAGTTTGATCCCTGTGTTGGGAAGTTCTCATGGAGGAGGGCATGACAACCCACTCCAGTATTCTTGCCTGGAGAATCCCCATGGACAGAGGAGCCTGGCAGGCTATAGTCCATATGGTCACAAAGAGTCAGACTTTACTGAGCAATTAAGCAGAGAACAACATATGTTGGATTGTTTTCCCATTTCCATGACCCAGTCTTTCAACTATACCATAGTAAACTTACATAGCAGAAACAAAGTGTGCTGTTAAGAGGCAAAAGGTAAATACAAAGAACTTACTCCGTGTCATGCCCAGAGCTAAGCACATTGACGATATTAACACCTTCAGTTCAGTTCAGTTGCTCAGTCGTGCCCAACTCTTTGTGACCCCATGAACTGCAGCACGCCAGGCCTCCCTGTCCATTACCAACTCCTGGAGTCCACCCAAACCTATGTCCACTGAGTTGATGATACCATCCAACCATCCCGTCCTCGGTTGTCCTCTTCTCCTCCTGCCTTCAATCTTTCCCAACATCAGGGTCTGTTCAAATGAGTCAGCTCTTCACATCAAGTGGCCAAAGTATTGGAGTTTCAGCTTCAACATCAGCCTCTCCAATGAACACCCAGGACTGATCTCCTTTAGGATGAACTGGTTGGATCTCCTTGCAGTCCAAGGGACTCTCAAGAGTCTTCTCCAACACCACAGTTCAAAAGCATAAATTCTTCAGTGCCCAGCTTTCTTTATAGTCCAACTCTCACATCCATACATGACCACTGGAAAAACCATAGCCTTGACTAGATGGAACTTTGTTGCCAAAGTAATGTCTCTGCTTTTTAATATGCTGTCTAGGTTGGTCATAACTTTCCTTCCAAGGAGTAAGCATCTTTTAATTTCATGGCTGCAATCACCATCTGCAGGGGTTTTGGAGCCCCCAAAAATAAAGTCAGCCACTCTTTCCACTGTTTCCCCATCTATTTGCCATGAAGTGATGGGACCAGATGCCATGATCTTAGTTTTCTCAATGTTGAACTTTTTTTTTTTTCATTTATTTTTATTAGTTGGAGGCTAATTATTTTACACTCAATGTTGAGCTTTAAGCCAACCTTTTCACTCTCCTCTTTCACTTTCATCAAGAGGCTCTTTAGTTCTTCTTCACTTTCTGCCATAAGGGTAGTGTCGTCTGCATATCTGAGGTTATTGTTATTTCTCCCAGCAATCTTGATTCCAGCTTGTGCTTCCTCCAGACCAGCGTTTCTCAGGATGTACTCTGCATATAAGTTAAATAAGCAGGGTGACAATATACATCCTTGATGTACTCCTTTTCCTATTTGGAACCAGTCTGTTGTTCCATGTCCAGTTCTAACTGTTGCTTCCTGACCTGCATACAGGTCTCTCAAGAGGCAGGTCAGGTGGTTTGTTATTCCCATCTCCTTCAGAATTTTCCACAGTTTATTGTGATACACACAGGCAAAGGCTTTGGCATAGTGAATAAAGCAGAAATAGGTGTTTTTCTGGAACTCTCTTGCTTTTTTGATGATCCAGTGGATGTTGTCAATTTGATCTCTGGTTCCTCTGCCTTTTCTAAAACCAGCTTGAACATCTGGAAGTTCACAGTTCAAGAATTGCTGAAGCCTGGCTTGGAGAATTTTAAGCATTACTTTACCATCGTGTGAGAGGAGGGCAAGTGTGCAGTAGTTTGAGCATTCTTTGGCATTGCCTTTCTTTGGGATTGGGATGAAAACTGACCTTTTCCAGTCCTGTGGCCACTGCTGAGTTTTCCAAATTTGCTGGTGTATTGAGTGCAGCACTTTCACCTTAACACCGTAATTAGAATTAACACCTTAATTCTACAGAAAACAAGGCAAACTCTAATAGGTGTATATTGATCACATCCTCTTTTTATTCAAGAGGGAAACAAATTGACTGAAATCAAACAGGAATACTTTGGAAAACTGAAATTTGAATCCAGATCTGCCTCACTCAAAAACTCAAATTTTTAATTGCTATGCTATGAATAATTTCCTATTAATCATGATTTATCTATTAATGATAAAAGAGTCATAATATATTTTGTCTCTATGATATTTAAATCTTAAATGCCATTCTGGAAAACAAAATGCGTTTAAAAGAAAAAAAGTGGCTACTTTTTCTAAACTCCAAGGATAATTTTCCTCAGTAAAACCCATTATATATATATATTTGATTATATTGCAATGTAAATTTGATGGACGTATGTTGTTTTATTTAAATAATGTGATTGATACTGTACTACTCAAAAACTATCAAAAGGATTTAATCATAATTATAACCAAATCCAATCATTCTGCCGCTAAAATCTATAATTTTAGGTGACCATTCATGTTATGGTCACCATATTTTAGGTTTCTGTGTTTCTTTTTTTCCATTTCTTTCTCTAATTTAAGGCTGAGTGCTTGTCACTTTACTGGCTGGTGTCCATAACTGATTGACCATATGTTAAACTCTAAATGATATGCAGTTTGGACATTGAATTAATGGCTATGTAAATAAGGTGCTTTTACTCCTACATAAGTATAATCTTACACAATATGAAACATAAGTGTACACATCCAACCAAATACAGAAATACATGTTCTTTTTGTGTTATTACTCATATCAATGTTCAGGTAAAGAACACTGTTTGCCTTCCTTTCCATTTCTCTAAGTTCTTTCCTTTCTTACGGGTCAAATTCTTACCTCATTCACAAAGTTTTTCTAGACCCCTTCTAGTCTACTTAATTGGCACTTAACATTGACTATATATTCTTTCTTAAGTGTTAATAATGATACTACTAACTATGCATTAGCTTTTGTGAAGTAAGTACTGATTATATGTGAGGGCAATTGTTTAATCCTCTTGAGAGATTTGAGAACATCTGCTATTGCTACTTGCCTTTCTTCCTTTTTCAGTATTTCTGTATATACCAATCTTCCCTTTAATTATCATGACACAAGGTGGAAAAATCAGTGGATATAATTAGCATCAAAATAAATTTAGAAATAGATGAGCATTCCTTTCATCCATGCCAATTTCACCTTCATAATTAGCTAATATTTTATAAAAAATCTAACATATAGATTCTAAGAATCTTAATTTTAATTCTATTTTGTCCTCATATCAAGAAATATAACTTTAGCAATATTCCTCCCTTTTCAATATATTATTTTTGTGTATATTATTTATATTTTTGGACTAATTGAAAGCTTATTAATCCAAAATTTTAAATTACTCATTTGTTTTGGGTTAGTGTAAAAATGTTGGAAAGTTTTTTTTCTCAGCTGAAAAGCATGTAACACATGCTAGAAAGAATTTCAATAAATATGGCTAACATTTTGAAATATTGGTGCTTAAAGTGGTAAGATTCAGAATTTACAAAATTGCCAATGTTTATTACCTTAGTCCCTGATGGCATCAGATCAGTGAGACAGAATTTATATATTGGTATATTTAACTTTAATTCTTTGCAAATACTGTGCAATCTAATGACTTAGATAGCAACAGAATTCTCCATACTTCTACAAATCCATTCTAGTTATTTTCATTACTATAAATGTGCATTTTTTGTAATTACAGAATGATATATAGCACAAAGTAAATTAGATTTATTTTATCTATATGCCACAAAAGGTCAAATTCCATCTGTTCATGTTCTCTCTTTTCTGAAATGAAAAGTATTTAGATTTCCAAAAGATAATCAGATGTTGACAGCCTTTGGGAAACCTAAGTTTTTGTTTTCTCAACAATTCTTAGGCACTTATTAAATGGCTTTTGACGTGGACATGGGAGAGCATGAGTTCACTTTATGGTCAGTACTGGCATCTTAGTAGTGGATATAATAAATGACATACAAATGTTTTATTCATTATGATGTGCTCATTGTTTTAATGAACAGAAATAAGAGAGCAAGTGAAAACCATGTTCCATAACAAAATGCTACTTCAAGTAATGTAGTTCATTATGAGCTCACTAACCATATTAGGTTACAAATTTGCACATAGAATTCATTTTTTTTTTCCAGTTTGTACTATTAGTATTTTAACAGTGGCCATAGATGTAGTGGGGAAAATCTAGTGGCAGTATGAGGCTTGTATCTAGGTAAATAGATAACATTTAGCTTGTTTTTAAGATTGATGTCCCTGAATTTCACTTTGTGAGGGAAACTTGGTACATACTGGTAACTCAAGAAAATAATCAGAAGTTAATTTTATATTCTGTGTCACTTCATCTTGATTTCCATCAATGTGGATGATATGTAAACAAAAGCAGATAAGGAGTACTACCATAAATTCAGCACATTAATAAAAATAAGCTTATTAATAACCCTAAATAGTTTTCCCTTCATTTGTATACTGTCATACCTACTTAGCAACATGTTACCTGCTCCAAATATGTTTATATAGTGATGTCCAGTGATTTTATATACTATATGAGACAAGTTATCCAATAATAACATATTATCTGAAAAGAGGTATCTCTGAAGATTCATTCTGATCAAACTTTCAAAAAATATTGCATTTTAAAGACTAGTTATCTCACAAGTAATGACAATAGAAGACATGGTCCTGCCTTGGATAAGTTTTTATATTGGTGGAGAAAACAGATAAATACAAATGTATTCATTTCAGTATCTTTATATGACACAACAAAATGTTATTTATTTATATCATTATTAAATTTCTAGTGATTCAGATAATCAGACCCAGATGAAGTAAAGCAGAGAAGTTTCATGTGATGGTGATACTTAACCAAATTTGGTTGTAGAGGAAAAACACACTATTCCCCCCCACACACTATGTTTCCTCCACTATGTAGAGGAAACACACTGCTTCAAAATCCCCTGGCAACAAACTTTGCTTGTTTTTTAATGGTTGTGTTTACTGGGCATCATTTATGAAGCACATCTTTTTCTATACACTAGGTTAGTCAAAATCAGCAAGAAGGATTTCTGGTTTCTGATCCAGCATGAAAGAAGTTTAGAAGTTGCAACTCAATCCTAATAATGAGTAAAATGACAAGCTGAAAAAGCAACGATTTTTCTTAGATTCATAAGGAGTGAGGTCACATGGGAAAATATTTCCCCAAAACTGGACAAACCAGTAAGCGAATACAGAAAATTGCCACTTAAAAGAACAAAAGCTTATTAGAAAAGATTTCTGCAGGAACCACTGACAGGTTCTGCTATCAAGGCCTGCTATCAAGTTCTGCTATCAGGCCTGGCTATCAAGTCAAAATTCAAGACATATTAAAAGGCAAAACACAGCATGAAGAGACAAAGCAGGCATCAGAAGAAGACTGAAATAGCAAAGGGATATTGGGCTTACAAGACTAGAAATTTAAAGCAACTATGATTTACTTTGCAGGGCAATAAAAATGCAGACATAGAGAACAGACTTGTGGAAACAGTGAGGTAAGACGAGGACGAGACAAATAGAGAGAGTAGCATTGAAACATATACCTTACATACGTAAAATAGGTAGTCAGTGTGAATTTGCTGTGTGATGCAGGGAGCTTCAATTTTGTGCCCTGGGATGACCTAGATGGGAAGGATTATGTGGGAGCTGGGAGAGAGGTTCAAAAGAGAGGGAACCTGTGTAAGTTTATGGCTGATTCATGGTGATAAATGGAAGAAATCAACACAATACTGTAAAGCAATTATCCTCCAGTTAAAAATAAATAAAAATTTAAAAAGAAAATAAGAGAAGAAATAACAACAACAAACTGTTGATCAATGTAGGTGAGAAATCAAAATTCTAAGAAAGAATTGTAAAGAAATGTTAGGATCAAAACCATTGTAACAAAAATTTTTAAATGCTTTTTATGGGTTTATTAGTAAACTGGACATGGCTGAAAAAAGAATAATCTCTAGGCTTAAATATATTTCAATAAAAAAAATGAAAAGAGAAAAAAGACCAAAGGAACACAACAAAATATCCAGGAATTATGGGGCAACTAGAGGTATAATATATGCATACTGGGAATATCAGGAGGAGAAAGAGAGGAACAGAAAATAATTTGAAATAATAATCACTAAGAATTTCCCCAAATTAATGTCAGACACCACACCAGAGATCCAGGAAGTTCAGATAAGAGAAAACCTACATATCAACATACCATAAAAAAAAAAAAAACCTTACAATTTTGTCAGTTATACCTCAATAAAGTTGGATTTCTTTTTAAGTCAGCCTTCGAGGTCAATGCCTTCCCTGGTGGCTCAAATGATAAAAGTATCTGCCTACAATGTGGGAGACCTGGGTTTGATCCCAGGTGAGAAGGAAATGGTAACCCACTCCAGTACTCTTGCCTGGAAAATCCCATAGAAGGAGAAGCTGGTAGGTGACTGAGCAACTTCACTTTCTTCTTTCTTTCGTTCTTTGGGGTCAATAGGAAATGTTTATTTATTATATAACCAAATACATATGTATATATACAAACATACACATATGGGTGTATATACTTATATACATATATTTATATATTCAAACTACCACACAATGACACTCATTTCACACAATAGCAAAGCAATGCTCAAAATTCTCCAACCTAGGATTCAAAGTACATGAGCTGAGAACTTCCAGATGTTCAAGCTGAATTCAGAAAAAGCAGAGAACCAGAGATCAAATTGTCAATATCTGTTGGATCATAGAAAAAGCAAGAGAATTCCATAAAAACATCTACTTTTGTTTCATTGATTATGCTAAAGCCTTTGACTGTGTGGATCATAGCAAACTGTGGAAAATTCTTAAAGAGATGGGAATGCCAGACCGCCTGACCTGCCTCTTGTAAAACTTGTGTGCAGGTCAAGAAGCAACAGTTAGAATCAGACATGGAAGAACAGACTGGTTCTAAGTTGGGAAAGGAGTACTCTAGGCTGTATATTGTCACCCTGCTTATTTAACTTATATGTAGAGTACATCATGAGAAATGCCAGGCTGATGAAGCACAATCTGGAATCAAGATTGCTGAGAGAAATATCAATAACCTCAGGTATGCAGATGACACCACGTTTGTGGCAGAAAGTGAAGGGGGATTAAAGACCCTCTCGATAAAGGTGAAAGAGGAGAGTAAAAAAACTGGCTTTAAAGTTAATGCATGGATCAAAGAAGAATATCAAGAGAAATTTTTAAATATTTTGTACTAAAGGACAGTGAAAGAACAACTTATAATTTGTGGGATGCAGTGAAAGCAATGCAGAGAGAGGATGTTCACAGCACTGAATGCATATATCAGAAAACAAGAAAGATCTAAAATCAGTGATCCAACCATACACCCTAAAATATAGAAAAAGAAGAGAAAATTAAATCCAAAGAGAGCAGGAAAAAAGAAATAATTTTAAAATTGATTTATGCTTTAATGAAACTCAGAAAATCAGTTGAGAAAAATCAATGAAAGTGAGAGGTGGTTCTAGGAAATGATCAATAAAATCAATAAGCCCCTAAGTTAAATAATAATAAAAGAAAGAAGACATAAATTATCATTAATGATAGTAATTCAGAAATGAAAGACAGAAACATCACTACATTTCCTATGAACAAGAAAAAATAATAAAGGTAAACTATGAACAAGTCTATGTCCACAAATTTCATAACCTAGATGAAATGGGCCAATTCCTTGAAAGACATAATCCACAAAAGTTACACAGGAATAAAAATACACAATCTCAATGTATCTATATCTATCTTTTGACTTAATTAATTCAACAACCTTTCAAAAAAAAAGCAAAAAATTCTACCAAATATTTAAGGAAAATAAATTGTATCAATCCTCTACAATCTCAGGTGACAGAATCAGAGATTACGTCCTCATTTATTCTAGGGAGCCAGTGTTATCCTAACACAAAAACAGAGATATCATAAAAAATAAAAAAACATAAACTCGTATCTCTCATGAATATAGATGCAGAAATCCTCAGCAAAATATTAGAAAAATTGAATTAAAAATGTATAAAAAGTCTGATATACCATGATTAACTGAGATCCTTGGTATGCAAGACTGAACATTTGAAAAAAGCAATTAATATAATGTAGCAGCTCAGTTCAATCTCTCAATCGTGTCCGACTCCTTGCAACCAGATGAACCGCAGCACACCAGACGTCACTGTTCATCACCAACTCCCGAAACTCATGTCCGTTGAGTCAGTGATGGCATCTAACCATCTCATCCTCTGTCGTCCCCTTCTCCTGCATTCAGTGTTTACCAACATCAGGGTCTGTTCAAATGAGTTAGCTCTTTGCATCAGGTGGCCAAAGTATTGGAGTTTCAGCTTCAGCATCAGTCCTTCCAATGAACATCCAGGACTGATTTTCCCGGAGGATGGACTTGTTGGAGCTCCTTGCAGTCCAAGGCACTCTCAGAAGTCTTCTCCAACACCACAGTTCAAAAGCATCAATTCTTCTGTGCTCAGCTTTCTTTACAGTGCAACTCTCATGTTCATACATGACCACTGGAAAAACCATAGCCTTACTAGATGGACCTTTGTTGGCAAAGTAATGTCTCTGCTTTTTAATATGCTAGGTTGGTCTAGGTTGGTCACAACTTTCCTACAAGGAGTAAGCACCTTTTAATTTCATGACTACAATCACCATCTGCAGTGATTTTGGAGCTCCCCAAAATAAAGTCAGCCACAGTTTCCACTGTTTTCCCATCTGTTTGCCATGAAGTGATGGGACCAGATGACAAGATCTTAGTTTTCTGAATGCTGAGCTTTAAGCCAAGTTTTTCACTCTCCTCTTTCACTTTCATCAAGTGGCTCTACAGTTCCTCTTCACTGTCTGCCATAAGGGTGGTATCATCTGCATATCTGAGGTTATTGATATTTCTCCCGGCAATCTTGATTCCAGCTTGTGCTTCCTCCAGCCCAGCATTTCTCATGATGTACTCTGCATGTGACTTAAATAAGCAGGGTAACAATATACAGCCTTGACGTGCTCCTTCTCCTATTTGGAACCAGTCTGTTGGTGCATGTCCAATTCTAACTGTTGCTTCCTGACCTGCATATAGGTTTCTCAAGAGGCAGGAAAGGTGGTCTGGTATTCCCATCTCTTTCAGAATTTTCCACAGTTTATTGTGATCCACACAGGCAAAGGCTTTGACATAGTAAATAAAGCAGAAATAGATGTTTGTCTGGAACTCTCTTGCTTTTTTGATGATCCAGCGGATGTTGGCATTTGATCTCTGATTCCTCTGCCTTTTCTAAAACCAGCTTGAACATCTGGAATTTCATGGTTCATGTACTGCTGAAGCCTGGCTTGGAGAATTTTGAGCATTATTTTACTAGCATGTGAGATGAGTGCAATTGTGTGGTAGTTTGAGCATTCTTTGGCATTGCCTTTCTTTGGGATTGGAACGAAAACTGACCTTTTCCAATCCTGTGGCCACTGCTGAGTTTTCCAAATTCGTGGGCATATTGAGTGCAGCATTTTCACAGCATCATCTTTCAGGATTTGAAATAGCTCAACTGGAATTCCATCACCTCCACTAGCTTTTTCATTGTGATACTTCCTAAGGCCCACTTGACTTCACATTCCAGATGTCTAGCTCTAGGTGAGTGATCATACCATCATGATTATCTGGGTTGTGAAGATCTGTTTTGTACAGTTCTGTGTATTCTTGCCACCTCTTCTTAATATCTTCTGCTTCTGTTAGGTCCATACCACTTCTTTCCTTTATTGAGCCCATCTTTGCATGAAATGTTCCCATGGTATCTCTAATTTTCTTGAAGAGATCTCTAGTTGTTCCTATTCTATTGTTGTCCTCTATTTCTTTGCATTGATCACTGAGGAAGATTCTCTTATCTGTCCTTGCTTTTCTTTGGAACTCTGCACTCAAATGGGTATATCTTTCCTTTTCTCCTTTGCTTTTCACTTCCCTTCTTTTCACAGCTATTTGTAAGGCCTCCTCACACAGCCATTTTGCTTTTTTTTGCAATTCTTTTTCTTGGGAATCATCTTAATCCCTGTCTCCTGTACAATGTCATGAACTTCCATCCATAGTTCATCAGGCACTCTGTCTATTAGATCTAGTCCCTTAAATCTATTCCTCATTTCCACTGTACAATCATAAAGGGTTTGATTAAGGTTATACCTGAATGGTCTAGTGGTTTTCTCCACTTTCTTCAATTTAAGTCTGAGTTTGGCAATAAGGAGTTCATGATCTGAGCCACAGTCAGCTCTGACTGTATAGAGCATCTCCATCTTTGGCTGCGAAGAATATAATCATTCTGATTTCAGTATTGATCATCTGGTGATGTCCATATGTAGTCTTCTTTTGTTGTTGGAAGAGGGTGTTTGCTATGACCAGTGCATTCTCTTGGCAAAACTTTATTAGCCTTTGCCCTGCTTCATTCTGTACTCCAAGGCCTAATTTGCCTGTTACTGCAGGTATTTCTTGACTTCCTACTTTCACATTCCGGTCCCCTATAATGAAAAGGACATCTTTTGGAGGGTTAGTTCTAAAAGGTCTTGTAGATCTTTCATAAAAACATTCAACTTCAGCTTCTTCAGTGTTACTGGTCGGGGCATAGACTTGGATTACCATGATATTGAATGGTTTGCCTTGGAAACAAGCAGAGATCATTCTGTCATTTTTGAGATTGCATCCTAGTTCTGCATTTTAGACTCTCTTGTTGACCATGATGGCTGCTCCATTTCTTCTAAGGGATTCCTGCCCACAGTAGTAGATATAATGGTCATCTGAGTTAAATTTACCCATTACAGTCCATCTTAGTTTGCTGATTCTTAGAATGTCAACGATCACTCTTGCCACTTCCAATTTGCCTTGATTCATGGACCTAACATTCCATGTTCCTATGCAATATTGCTCTTTACAGCATCGGACCTTGCTTCTATCAACAGTCCCATCCACAACTGGGTGTCATTTTTGCTTTGGCTCCATCCCTTCATTCTTTCTGGAGTGATTTCTCCACTGTTCTCCAGTAGCATATTGGGCACCTACTGACCTGGGGAGTTCATCTTTCAGTGTCCTATCTTTTTGCCTGTTCCTACAGTTCATGGGGTTCTCAAGGAAGGAAAGAATACTGAAGTGGTTTGCCATCCCCTTCTCTTGTAGACCACACTCTGTGAGACCTCTCCACCATGACCCATCTCTCTTGGGTGGCCCCACACGGCATGGCTTAGTTTCATTGAGTTAGACAAGCTGTGGTCCATGTGATCAGATTGGCCAACTAGCCAATGTAATGTATCACAACAGATTAAAGAAAAAATTATATGATTGTATCAATAGACACTGAAAAAGTATTTGTTAAAATACAATACTCATTCACAATAACAAATCTCAGTAACCTAGAAATAGAGTGAAACTTTTTCCACATGATAAAGAATATCTAGAAAAATGTACAACTGACATGACATTTAAATGTTGAGAAACTAACAGCTTTCTCAGTAAAATCAAGAAAACAGTAAGGATGTTCCCTTTTCTGCCATTTTTCAACATCAGACTGGAAGTACTAGTGAATTCCGTAAGCCAAAAATTGAACATAAACAGATTGGGAAGGAAGAAATAAAAATGTCTTCATCTGCAGATGATATTATCATACATGTAGAAAGTCCAGCACAATATATTTTTAAAGCCATGGAACTAGTAAGCAATTACATAAATGTTGCAGGATGTAAGGTTGATATAGAAAGATCAATTGCTTTCCTATATATCAGCAATGAACAAGTTAATTTGAAATTAAAAACACTATACTGTTACATTAGTACCCTCTGTGCAGTTCTTAGTCACTCAGTCATGTCTGATTCTTTGAGACCCTATGGACTGTTCCCTGACAGGTTCCTTTGTCCTTGGGGATTCTCCAGGCAAGAATACTGGAGTGAGTTGCCATGCCCTCCTCCAGCAGAACTTCCCAATCCAGGGATTGAACCCAGGTCACTTATAATGTAGGCAGATTCTTTACCATCTGAGCTACCAGGGAAGTCCAAGAATACTGGAGCAGGTAGCCTACCCCTTCTTCAGGGGATCTTCCCGACCTAGGAATAGAACCAGGGTCTCCTTCATTGCAGGCAGATTATTCACCAGCTGAGCTTCCAGGGAAGACCATGAATACGTTAATTTGATATTAAAAACAGAATACTGTTTATATTGGTACCCTTAAAAAGGTGTAAATCTAACAAGACATGCACATGGTTAATATAAGGAAACCTACAAAACTCTGATGAAGGAAATAAAATAAGAACAATAATCAGAGAGATATTTTATGTTCACGGATAGGAAGACTCAAAATTGTTAAGGTGTTGGTTCTTAACTTGATGCATAAGTTCAATGCAATTCTATTCAAAATCCCAGCAAGTTATTTTGCTGATATCAACAAACCAACTGTAAAGCATATGTGTGCTTAGTCGCTTCTGACTTTTTGAGACCCCATGTACTGTTCCCTGCTAGGTTCCATGGTTCATGGGCTTCTCCAGGTAAGAATACTAGAGTGAGCTGCCATGCCTTCCTCCAGGAGATCTTCCTGACCTTGGGATCAAACCTCTGTCTCTTGTGTCTCCTTCATTGCAAGTGTTTTCTTTATTTCAAAGCCACTATAGGGAGAGGCAAAATGATATCAGCCAATGTAATGCTGAAGGAGAACAACAAAGTTGAAGAATTGACATTCCCCAAACTTCAGACTACAGTAAAGCTACAGTAATGAAAACAGTGTAGTATTGACTGAAGAATAAGCAAACAGATCCATGGAACAGAACAGAGAGCCCAGAAAGAGATCTGCATATAGTCAATTGATATTTGACAAAGGAGAAAAAACAATACAATGAAACAAAGTCTTTTCAACAAGTAGTATGGGAACAGCTGAACATCCACATTTAAAAAAGAAAAAAAAAAAAAAGAATCTAGGTACAGAGTCTATATCCTTCACAAAAATTAGTTCAAAATGAATCACAGACCTAAAATGTAGAAAACAAAACTATAAAACTCCTACAAGATAACAGGAGAAAACCTTGATGACTTTGGGCATGGTGATAACTTTATGTATACTAACATGAAAGCCAAAAGATATGAATGGAATAAATAATAAGCTGGATTTCTTTAAAGTTAGAAATTTCTTCTCTGTGAGAGACATCATCAAGAGAATGAAAAGATAAGCCATAATCTGGGAGAAAATAATTGCAAAAGATACATCTGATAAAACATTGTTATCCAAAATATATAAAGAACTCTTTAAATTCAACTGTAACAAACAATATGATTGAAAAATGGGCCAAGGCCTTAATAGACACAAAAGATATACAGTTGCCAAATAATATGAAAAGATATTCCATATCACATATCATCAGGGAAATGGAAATTGAAACAACAAAACTTTATCACATACCTATTAGAATGGCCAAAATCAGCAACACTGACATCATCAAATGCGGATGAGACTCTGAAGGAACAGAAACTCTCATTCATTTCCAGTGGGAATATTAAACGCTTCTGCCAGTTTGAAAGGCAGTTTGGCTCTTTTTTTAAATAAAACTACATGTATTCTTACCATGTGCATGTGTGCTAAGTCACTTCAGTTGTGTCCAACTATGTGAGACCCTATATGACCCAGAAATCATATTATTTGACATTTACCCAAGACAGGTGAAATCTTATGTTGAACCTGCACATGAATGTTTATAGAAGCTTTATTCATAATCCATCAAAAGCTAGAAACAATCAATATGTCCTTCAGTAAATGAGTGAATAAGCAAATTGTGGTACTTCTAAATAATGGAATACTATTGAGTGTTAATCGATCTATCAAGCCACAAAAAGACAAACATGTGCATGCTCAGTCATGTCTGACACTGCTATTCCATGGACTGTAGCCCGCCAAGCTCTCTGTCCATGGGATTTTCCAGGCAAGAATACTGGAGTGGGTTGCCATTTCCTTCTCCAGGGGATCTTCTGGATCCAGGGATTGAACCTGCATCTCCTGTGTCTCCTGGATTGCAGGCAGATTCTTTATCACTTGAACAATCAGGAAAGCCCTTCTATGTAACATGTAATAATTCCACCTATTCACTTTGTGTTAGAAAATGAAAATTCCATCCATTTCATTATGAGCCTAATTGGATTAAATAGAATGACAACTGGCACATAGCAAATATTAGGTATTCTCTTCTACTTACATGGAGGAAACATAAATGTATATTACTAACTGAACAACAAAAGTCCATCTAGTCAAAACTTTGGTTTCTCCAGTAGTCATGTATGGATATGAAAGTTGGACTATAAAGAAAGCTGAGTGCTGAAAAAATGATGCTTTTGAGCTGTGGTGTTGGAGAAGACTCTTGAGGGTCTCTTGGACTGCAAGGAGATCCAACCAGTCCATCCTAAAGGAGATCAGCCCTAGGTGTTCATTGGAAGGACTGATGTTGAAGCTGAAGCTCCAATACTTTGGTCACCTGATGTGAAGAACTGACTCATTGGAAAGGACCCTGATGCTGGAAAAGATTGAAGGCGGGAGTAGAAGTTGATGACAGAGGATGAGATGGTTGGATGACATCACTGATGTGATGGACATGAGTTTGAGTAGACGCCAGGAATTGGAGATGGACAGGGAAGCCTGGCATGCTACAGTCCATGGGGTCACAAAGAGTTAGACATGACTGAGTGACTGGACTGACTGACTAAAGTGAAAGAAGCCAATCTGAAAAATCTATTACTGTATAGTTACAATTACATGACATTCTATAAAAGGCAAACCTATGAAGACAGTAAAAAAATCAGTGATAGCCAGAGACTGGAGTGGGGGAGGAATGAATAGGTGGAGCACGAAGGTTTTTTAGGTAGTGAAATTTTCTGTGTGATGTTACAATAGTGGATATTATAAATTATTATAAATTCATGCAGATTCACAGAATGTAACATACCAAGAGTGAATCTCAATGTAAACTGTGGAATTTGAATAATAATGACAAGTCAATGTAGGCTTACTGATTATGCCAAATGCACCACTCTGGTGAAGGATGCTAACAGAGACATGCATTTGTAAGAGACAAGCTTACGGGAAATCGCTGTGCCTTCTGCTCAATTTTGCTCTGATCCAAAATTTGCTCTAAAAAATAAAGTCTACTAAAAAAATCCAGTAAGATATGATACCTATACTTTAAAAAAGAAATAGCTTTCTATAAGCTATAATAGAATGAAACTTGTTTGCATATTAGGGGAATAAATTGAAAGCAATACTATTGCTTTGATGATATAGATCAAGTCAATTCATATTAATAATAATATTTGCATTTGTACAATTGTATATTTTATTATGAGTCTTATGATAATACTTAGAAGTTTTTTGACTTAAATTATTATCATCTTCATCTTACAAGTGAAATGAAGTTGAAATGAGCTTCAATAGTGAAGCTCAGAGTATTCAGAGCAAACTAGAAATTGTAAGAGTTTGAATTTAAGCTTTTTGATTCCTGATTTTGTTGGGAAAATTCCCTCATATGCCCTGGCCATGAGAAGAGAAGAGTCTGGAAATACCTCTTTAATTTGATTGAGAAATCAAATGAACTCTTAAAAACCAGAGCCCCCCAATGGAAATCTATTAATGCACATAATTAGTCAAGCAACAAACTAGCTTTCTTCTCCCTTGGGGATCCCTTATTCTGTCTGATTGTTTCAAATTCTACTGATATGTTATTGTATGCCATTTTATATGGTCCCATTGTTTCTTTCATAAATTTTTTGTTAGATGATCGAAAGTAGTTGACAAAATTAGGTATAACCAAGAAGGTTGTGCTGTGAATTTTCACCTTAAAGTATCCCTTTCCTGTTCCCTGGGGGAAAAAAAATAAAGTTTTTGGAATATACTCTTGTTGAAATGCAGAGGTGATTTAGTATGCACATGAGTTTCAATGTGACATCCTGATACCTGGGTGAGAAAAAACATATTCTAAGCCTATCACTCATAAAAATAAATACCTCACTGCTACTGCAGAGGTATGCAATTCTTTTCCTACCACCACTCATATTCAGAGGGAGTTAGTTGACCTAAGCCTAAAATGTCAAAACACATTCTGTTTTAGCATCAACATGAACCTGGCATTACACCCCTGGAAGATATAATGTGTTGTTTGGGAGGAGTCAGGAAAGAGTAATGTGTTATTGCTAACCATGTTTTCTATTTAATCTCATGTTGAAGAGAAACTTGACTGCTGCTTTTGAGCTTCACACACTAGGGGACAGGACCTTGGCAGAAGTTGGAAGCACAACGTGAAAGTCTATCAAGCATAGTCTAGCTTGTTTTAATGCATTAATTTGTAATTCAAACATCATTACAAAATTAAAAAATCAAAACAATTTCTAGAAAAAAAGAGCACCACAAGTGTTCACTGGATTGTCCCAGGTAAACCAGGATATGTGGTTTACTCTGACCATAAAAACACTTTATGATAATACTTTTGGAAAGAGAAAGACTCAGAAAGAAATAGTGACATGATATACTTAGGGTAGGCACAGTACTGGGCTTCCAGGCTTGTCATAAATTCCTGGAGACCATGCTGGGCATGGTCACTATCTCAGTCCAAAAATGATTTGTGGGAGCTTAAAGAAAATCACATCTTATGTATAATTAGAAAAGTACAATATAAATAATCTATTTTTCCAACAAAATACAAAGTGCTCTGGATAAGGTATGAAAACCAGATGGTCTATCTCTGCAAGTCTTTGCAAAGTTTGGTTGGTAACTATCTAGAGTATTTCTGCACAGGCCACTCTGAATTCAGCTGTATTGCTGCATGCATAAGTTTCCAAAAATTTGAATCTGTAGTCAATTTTAAGTGTCAAATCTTGGCCTAGTTTTGTTTAATAGAAATCTATCATACCTCACACATTGCCTAAATTAAGAAAGATGACTTTTCAACATGTACATGCCTGTTAGTTATTTATTCACTAACATCTTGCCTAGTTCTATAAAATATCTGAGGCAACCACATGCACGTACATAATTTTTTTAGTATTAGCGCATTTTCAGGTTAGTGGAATGGATTAGACAGAACTAAAACCATGCCTATTTCTTTTGTTTCTTATAAATGTAGAATAACAGAGATAATAGTTACTCATTCAGAATTGGAATTGAGATTGGAAAGACAAATTATGGAAATCTGGCCCATTTAACAGGACCTTCATCCATGTTTTTACTATATTGATAAATGTATCAAATATATTCAATTTTAATCAGTTCTCTAAAATCATATCAAACTTGTTTAATATAATAATCAAAAAACTGAATTGGTGAGACAGGGTAAATTTAGATTTAGTAATTTAGACTAATTTTTGACCTGTTAAAAAGTAAGAGAGACACATGTAACTCCATAGCTGATTCATGTCAATGTATGACAAAACCCACTACAATATCGTAATTAGCCTCCAACTAATAAAAATAAATGAAAAAAAAAAAGTAAGATAGAACCCATATTGACTTTAGATTGATCATCTCTTTAAGTCTCATAAGCGAGTAAGTCTTTTTACATAATACAATTATTATGGGTTGAACAGTGTCCCCTTCAATAAGAGATGCTCAGATCCTAACTTAGAGTACCTTAGAAGGTAACCTTATTTGGCAATAGAATCATCACAAATATAGTTAGTTAGGATGAAGTCACATAGGAGTAGAATGGGTTCTTAATTCAGTATGACTGGTATCCTTGTAAGAAGAGGAGACAGACACATAGGAAGAGAATGACCATTTATAGACAGATGCACAGATTAGGATTATCCAAGTCCAAGGAAAGCCTGGATACCAGGAGCCCTGAAGAGGCAAGGTAGAGCCTTTCCCGAGAGGCTTCCAAGGGATCACGACCCCCAGGGGAGGGACATTATTTAATACATTTAACTGAATTGATCTTGTGCTTTCATAGACTGTTTTTTCTTCATGAATTTATCCATTTTCAACAATTTCAGACAACCATAGATGTCACATCTATATTAGGGATTATCACCTGTGTTCACTTGGGTTGCATAACTTCTCTTTCAAAATAGTCTTTGCTTTCTGCTGCTGCTGCTAAGTCACTTCAGTCGTATCCGACTCTATGCGACCCCCTAGACGGCAGCCCACCAGGCTCCCCCGTCCCTGGGATTCTCCAGGCAAGAGCACTGGAGTGGGTTGCCATTTCCTTCTCCAATGCATGAAAGTGAAAAGTGAAAGTGAAGTCACTCAGTCATGTCCAACTCTTAGCGACCCCATGGACTGCAGCCTACCAGAATCCTCCATCCATGGGATTTTCCAGGCAAGAGCACTGGAGTGGGGTGTCATTGCCTTCTCCACTTTGCTTTCTAATAGTTACATGAAAGAGAAGACAGACAAATTTAAGAAATTTTGCTCTTAAGAAAACTTCTAAATGTATATGCCTCGTTTTGTGGAGGTTTGTGTTTCTATATGCACAAATATTAAATATATATTCATGTATAAATTGTCAATCATATAATCATTTAGATTGACCAAAGTTCTATTATTAAAAACTTAAAATCGTGTCACATATATATCCCTTTGAATTTATCTTTGAAATAATCTTTGGATTAAAATTTACACCTTTTCCCAAGATCTAAGGAAGCTCCATTCAGTGGTTATTTCTTTCATTCAATTTTGTCAGCACGCAGCCTTTGGGGGTGGGGAGTTTGTGTGTGCATTCAGAATTCCAGCTCTAATTAAAGAAACTAATAGCAGAGTTATTGAAACACACCTGAGCCACATGAGTGGACTTGGGCAGGAAAATTTTTTTAAACAATTACAAAATTAATCTCTAGCCAAACAATAGGCATCTGGCCACTGGGAGTGGAAGTTTCAAGATGTTACAAAATGAAGAAATTATCAATATTGGATCTTGTATCTGGCTATAGACTTTTTGATGATATGTGGGAAAGTAATATTCAGTGCATGCAAAAAAAAAAAAAAAAGCATATCAACACATTCATTTGTGATTGTTCTAAAAATTATTCCAAGTTTAGGTCATTTTTTTTTTCCTTTCTATCCCTTCAAAGCAATGGCAGAATGAGCTCTAGATCTTTTCTTATAAACACAATATATTCTTTGCTGAGAAATATCACCTTCTGTAGTAGGCAGAATAATGCACCCCATGCCCAGACCCTACACACAAAATGATCACCAGGAATCTAAGCATATGTTACCTTACATGGCAAAAGGACTTTGCAAATATAATTAGGTTAGAGACTTGAGACAGAGTGATTATCCTAAATTTTCCAGATGTATCCTTAAAATGAGTCCTTAAAATCAGTAAACCTTTCAAGGGCATGGTCACAGAGAAGGAGAAGTGACTACAGAAGGATGACCAGAGAGATACAACATCACTGACTTTGAAGTTGGAGGAAGGGGCCCACAGGCCAAGGAATGCAGGTAGCCTCTAGAAGCTGAAAAAGGCAAGCTACCAATTTCCCCAGAAATTTGTAGGAAGCCCGGCTGATACCTTGACTTTAGCCCATTGAGACATTGATACTTTGGGAGGTGATTAGACTATGAGGGTGGAGTCCTTATGAATTGGATTCAGTTCAGTCATTCAGTCATGTCCAACTCTTCCCAACCCCATGGACTGTAGCATGCCAGGCATTCCTGTCCATAACTAACTTCTGGAGCTTACTCAAACTCATGTCTACTGAGTCAGTGATGCCATCCAACCATCTCATCCTCCTTTGTCCCCTTCTCCTCCTCCTTTGTCCCCTTCTCCTCCTGCCTTCAATCTTTCCCAGCATCAGGGTGTTTTCCAATGGGTCAGTTCTTTACATCAGGTGGCCAAAGTATTGGAGTTTCAGCTTCAGCATCAGTCCTTCCAATGAATATTCAGGACTGTTTTCCTTTAGGATAGTCTGGTTGGATCTCTTTGCAGTCCAAGGGACTCTCAAGAGTCTTCTCCAACACCACAAAACCATCAATTCTTTGGTGTTCAGCTTTCTTTAGAGTCCAACTCTCACATCCATACATGACTACTGGAAAAACCATAGCTCTTACTAGATGGACCTTTGTCGAAAAAGTAATATGTCTGCTTTTCAATATGCTGTCTAGGTTGGTCATAGCTTGGAGCAAGCATCTTTTAATTTCATGGCTGCAGTCACCATCTGCAGTGATTTTGGAGTCCCCAAAATTAAAGTCTCTCACTCATTGTTTTCCCATCTATTTGCCACAAAGTGATGGAACCGGATGCCATGATATTAGATTTCTGAATGTTGAGTTTTAAGCCAACTTTTTCACTCTCCTCTTTCACTTTCATCAAGAGGCTCTTTAGTTCTTCTTTGCTTTCTGCCATAAGGGTGGTGTTACCTGCATATCTGAGGTTATTGATATATTGGTCCTGTAAAAGAGACCAAGAGCTGTTTCTTGGTCATGTGAGGACACAGCAATAAGACAGTCATCTATGAATTAGGAATGGGTCTTCAGAGATCAAATCTGCACCTTGATCTTGGACTTCCCCGACTTCAGAACTATGAGAAATAACTATTTTTCATTTAAGTCAGCTAGTCTATGATATTTTATTACAACAGCCAAAATGATCTTAGACAATGGATCACCAAAAATCTCCCACTGTAAAATTTTTAGTAAACTGAGATTACTGAACAAAAGCTTACAAGTAGACAGACAGTAAAATTTTCTGTGAAAGCATGGGAGGAACTGAACACATTAAAAGTTGAAAATACAAATAGTATATATAATTTTGAGAATTCTGTATTTGTGATTCAGAATATATCTTATAATTCATGAAAATGATTTTTTGATGGAGCTTCTTTTGAAAATTTATATGCGGGACTAAAACAGAATAAAAATTAGTTTCCTAAAAAACTGTGTATGTGAATTTGACAAATCATTTAGATGAACCATAAATAAGTGAAAACTTATTCCGACAAGTTTTATCTTCAAAAATGTATTTCAAAGAAAGAGTTTTCATTGGATTTAAAAGACTTTACCTATGAAAATACTTGGTCTGAAATAAGCACAAATTTCAATGTGAAAAGGCTTAGAGTTTGAGAACAGCTTCCACTGAGCAAAATGTCCATCAACCTTGCATGCACCTCTGTACCAGTAGAAAGAGCATTTCCTCAATTCAACATAATCCAATTTATAGAGAAATCACTTAAACATATGAATATGGGAAATTATAATTAAGCAAGTAATAGGAAAATTAAAGTGATTTTCAGAAAAATGCTAATAACTAAGGATTAGAGATAGAAATGAATTAAAATATATGAATATATACCAAAAAAAAAAATCATGCTATTTTTGATGTATAGATAATCAATATAAAGGAGATTGTTTTTAAACTTGATTTTAATGTACCTGGTACATATAACTTTTATTTTTTAGAAAAAAACTTCAATATGAATTTTTTTACATAAAACTATTTGAAGAGTCAATCATTGTTGTGAACTGGTTAATCCATAGGTACATATCACAAAACATGAATTAATTTTTTCATACCAGGTTTTACTCTCACAATTGTCAGTTTGCATGATGTATAGTGTTTTCTGTGACTTTTAGATATGCTGACCTATAACGCCTTTCACCTAAGATAGTCTCCCTTTCCTCCTTTGGTAATCCTAAAAGCAGGCACGAATTTGCTAGACTGTATCCTCCTCTCCTCACAGACCCAGCCACTCCACTATCACCTCCATTATGTCCCTGAGCATTAGTTCCCCAGTGGAATCTGAATTTGGAAAACTGTAGAGAGAATTGTTGACCTCAGGGAACTTCTGCATTTGAGTTAACAGAGTGACCACATGGTTCATTGGTTTAGAAGAGGAAGAATGAAATGTAGTGAGAGAGTTAATTCTTAGGTATGTTGATAAGGAGTCAGGGGCCCTCAAGGAAGAAAGGGTCCAGGGTCCTGAAGGAAGAAAAAGGGACAAACTATTTTTTCTACATTGCTTTGTCTTAGTCACATAGTTTTTTCTTAAACTCTGAGTTGTTATGACAACAATCTTTAAGACTAACTTTCGTTAAGCCAAGAGCGAATGATTACACAACAATAACTCATCTTGCTCAAGTTTTTCCTTAAGCTCTGTACCACTGATTGAAGGCAGGAGGAGAAGGGGACAACAGAGGATGAGATGGCTGGATGGCATCATTGACTAGATGGACATGAGTTTGAGTAATCTCCGGGAGTTGGTGATGGACAGGGAAGTTTGATGTGCTACAGTCCATGGGGTCACAAACAGTTGGGCCAGACTGAGGGACTGAACTGAATGATTATATGACAGCGATGTCATGGAACAACAGGCTGGTTCCGAAAAGGAGTACGTTTGCTGTATATTGTCACCCTGCTTATGTAACTTATATGCAGAGTACATCATGAAAAATGCTGGGCTGGAAGAAGCACAAGCTGGAATCAAGATTGCCAGGAGAAATATCAATAACCTGAGATATGTAGATGACACCACCCTTATGGCAGAGAGTGAAGAGGAACTAAAGAGCCTCTTGATGAAAGTGAAAGAAGAGAGTGAAAAAGTTGGCTTAAAGCTTAACATTCAGAAAACTAAGATCAGGGCATCTGGTCCCATCACCTCATGGGAAATAGATGCGGAGACAGTGGAAACAGTGTCAGACTATTTTTGGGGGCTCCAAAATCACTGCAGATGGTGACTGCAGCCATGAAATTAAAAGACGCTTTCTCCTTGGAAGGAAAGTTATGACCAACCTAGATAGCATATTAAAAAGCAGAAACATTACTTTGCCAACAAAGGTCCGTCTGGTCAAGGCTATAGTTTTTCCACTGGTCATGTATGGATGTGAGAGTTGGACTGTGAGGAAAGCTGAGCACTGAAAAATTGATGCTTTTGAACTACAGTGTTGCAGAAGACTCTTGAGAGTCCCTTGGACTGAAAGGAGATCCAACCAGTCCATACTAGTTTCCTTTAGTAGTCCATACTAAAGGAAATCAGTCCTGGGTGTTCATTGGAAGGACTGATGCTGAAGCTGAAATCCCAGTACTTTGGCCACCTCATGCGAAGAGTCGACTCATTGGAAAAGACCCTGATGCTGGGAGGGATTGGGGGCAGGAGTAGAAGGGGACGACAGAGGACGAGATGGCTGGATGGCATCACTGACTTGATGGGCATGAGTTTAAGTAAACTCTGGAAGTTGGTGATGGACAGGGAGGCCTGACTTGCTGCGATTTATGGGGTTACAAAGACAGGAGTGAGTGACTGAACTGAACTGAATGTATATTGCTTTAGGACATGTTTCTCTTTCTTAACAAGAACATTCTGACAAATTGTGTTATCTTAAGACTTGTTTGAGTGGGTTTGGTAAAATCTTTCTATTGTTAGTTCTAATCTTGTTAATTTAAGATCTATGTTGTGGGAGTGGGTCTAGTTAAAGGATATAAGGTCCCTTCTGATGTCTGTCAGATTTCTCTGTCCTTTTTCACTGTAATAAAACTTCTCCACACAAAACTCTGCGTGATCAAGCCTGGTCCCTGATCCCAAAGCTAAATCTTCTTCAGAGATCATGAATCTGACATTATTCACTCCAAATTATCAGTAGGATAGTTGTAGAAATTAATGTCATATATTATGCTGTGTATTTGTAGTCATAAAACAATTCCTTACTTGCTTTGCAGTCTTTTTTTTTTCCAAATAGCTTACTCTTTCCCTTCATTTCTGCAACCTTCCCCTCCACCACCTTGAGGTTCTTGGGAGTGGCCCAGATTGGAGTCATAACTCAAATTTAAGAAATTCTATTTTCAACTTAGTCTCACCTTTTTTCCCAGTAAGAATTCTTTCTGTGATATTTAGGTTAAAATAAATGCTAAATAAGATCTGCTGAAGGAAAAGGGGTTTATGATATCCCAGCAGAACTGCAGAGCTGATGTAAATAGCTACAGCAATTGTTGATTTTAAGGAAATGCCTTGCTGACTTATGATAGAATGATGGGAATCACCTTTGTTATAATGCAGATATACTCAAGCTAAGTGACAGTCTTTGTAGTAGAAAGTATCCTGTCCACATAAGGTCATTACCAAATTCATCAGCAACATTCTATTTATACTCTATTATACCAAATCTTTTGCATGGTAATATTTATGTATATGGCTGTCTTTCCCAGTAGACTCTGAGCTGTTTAAGAATTGAAATTTTATCTTATTAATTTCTATGTCCCCAGGGCCCAGTATAGTCTGGACACAAAATAGGCACTCAATGAGTAATTGCTGAATGAAGAAATCATGAATTAAATCATGTCTACAAATTTTCATATCACAAATATTGCAAAGGCTTGAAGAATGTAATGAATTATTCACATCATTGTTACATGGTCTGTTGCAAATCATCTGTCATGAGGAAGCCTTTCTTTTGTTTTATTAGCCTTATTAAACAACGTTCATACAACCTGCACCTATTTTCCAAGTGACCAAGATCCTACCTTATAAAATTCAAACATTCCTTTAGTACTTTTTCTTCCTATCCAGTAACCTTGTAACCCAAGTTGCAATGTCATTTAATGTATAAAAGCATAGTGACATGGAAAATATTTAACTTCCCAAGATTCAAGATGCTTTAAAGATCAATCACCTAGTATAACCCCCTCAAGTAACAGATGAATCAACTCTTATCCCCGGGAAACTTAAGCCATCCACTTTCACACAGTTGGTTAGTGATAACATTGTTTACCTTTACCCAGTGTATGATTACCCAAGTAAACGGCCCTCTGTGTAAGGACTTCGAGCTTCTGTCGTGGCTCAGTGGTACAGAATCTGCCTGCAACTCAGGAGACACAGATAGACATGGGTTCAATCCCTAGGTGGGAACGATCCCCTGGAGGAGAAAATGGTAACCCCCTCCAGTATTCTTGGCTGGGAAATCCCATGGACAGAGGAGCCTGGTGGACTACAGTCCATGAAGTTGCAAAGGGTTGGACATGACTGAGCATGCATGCTTGTAAGGACTTTGTATCTTTATAGCATGGTACATTTGCTTTCCAAGTCCCTTCTGGAAAACTGGCCATTCCTTTGGTCAATGTAATCTGGAACTTAATGTTGGCAAGAGATTGTGACATTTTACAGAGGCAAAAACCTTCAGCCTCCTGATCATCTATCTTTGAAATCTTTTGAATTAAAAAAAAAAAAAATCAATATCTTTGTTGGCTACTCATTTACGTTTACCAAGCTTGCCATGTTCTAACAAGTATCTCTATATTGTCACATGAGTCAGCCCCTGGCTGCCACTCTGACCTTGCTGCACTGACACCTCCCTTATATTATTTCAGAATTCTGTATTTTCCATTTTGTCAGCTATATTCCATGTCCTTAGATGTTAATGTCAACACTTCTTCTCTTTCCAGTGTCATGTAGTATCATGTACTGGCCATCAATCCAGGACTTCAGAGGACAGTCAACACTGATCTTCATAACAATGTGGGAGACTTTCAACCTACTGAGGAAAGCAGAATGTCCTCCAGGCTCCTGCAGAACATAGTCAGCTAGCGAGTTTGCAGGCCTTATGCAGTTTATCTACTCCAGTAGGCAATTCTTTGGCTCTTTATTTTTATCTTTTCTTCCACTATATGCCATTTTAGTTTTGGCATTTATATCTCACTTAGTGATAGCTATAACTTTCTCCAACTTCCAAAAGCCCATCTAGCAGTGTGTTAATACTGTCTTCTCTCATCCTCATCAAAGTATATAACCTGTATTATTATGGGAGAGTGCTTGCAATTAGTCTAGCTCCTTCAAGCTCTGATCCTATGCATACACAATTCCTGCCACTACTATTAAATTAGTAAACCCTGGGTTTCATCCTCTTTCTTTTTCAGCAAACTTAGCACATATCTGTCCAGACTCTACTGTCACTTAATCCTAGTTTTTAGTTTCTGGCCAGGACTGAGATTAGAGTAAATCTCAGAAGGTGAAATGTACATTGTCTTTCAAGACAGAAAATAACATTGTCTTCAAGAAATAGAAAAAGACTGACTTTTAATATGAGAGGGTAGACTACTTCTAAAGAACTAATCAATGCAGAAATTTCTCTGGTTGAAAGTTTTCCAAGTGCACTGACACAGATTTTTTCATCTCAAGATTTTGGGGAGAGGAGGACAGTGATGTCATATGGATGACAAAATAAGTCATTCCCAATTTCAGCCCCCGTCATGAGAAGACAAACTAGAAACTATACATAAGACACCATTGTGAAAATCCCAGAACCCAGTGATAAGGCTAAAGCATACCCCTGGACCACAGAGACCAAGACAGACCAATAAAAAGGGTAAGAGGAGAAGTTGCACTCTGCTATAGCATTCCTTTTCTATATTTGCACATGATTCACATTGTGTCACTGCTTCATGCTTAGAGGGAACAGAGCCAGTTTAGACCTGACCCTCAGAGATTTTTCTGTAGCCAACTTGGAACCCAAACTCAGTCTTGATAGGGTGGCCTGTTGATAGGTGTCATCATAGCCACAGAGCATAGGAAAAACCCCAGTTCACTCTTGGCTTTAGTTCTAGCTCCTATATTTCCAGCCCCACCTCCCACCAAGGTGACAGCTGCCAGCACACAGGGGGAAGATGCAACCAATGATTATTTCAGATTCAGCTCTCCCACCAAGGCCACTGGACACATATAGACTTCATAGGGAAGCTTCCCACAAAGCTACCCCTTCAAGGCCAGGATATGTAACTGTTTCTTCTAATTTCATACAGTCAGATAAAGTTAAGCAAAAATGGGAACACAGAATTTGTTCAAGTGAATGAACAGGAAAAACCTAAAGAAACAAGTAATGAAACAAAGGTAATGATTTGCCAAAGAAAGAGTTCAAAGCATTAGTAATAAAACTGCTAATTGAATTATGAAAAATAATAGATGAGTATCGTGAGAATTTTAACAGGGAATTAGAAAATATAAAAAAGAACCAGTCATAGCTGAGGAATACAAGAATTGGAGTAAAAAAAAAACCCACTAAAAGGAATGAATAGAAGACTAGGTGATAAAGGAGAGCATAAGGTCTTCTCATGATCTGGAAGATAAAATAATGGAAATCAACCAATCAGAACTGCAAAAAGAAAAATAAATTTTAAAAAAGTGAGAAGAGTCTAAGGAATCACTGAAACAACTTCTTTATAAGGATCCCAGAAGGAGAAGGGAGAGACAGAGGAGGGTGAAAATGTATATGATGAAATTATGGCTGAAAATTTTCTAAACCTGAAGAATGAAAATGACATTAAGGTGCAGGAATCACCAAGAGTCCCAAAGAAGATGAACCCAAAGAGACCCGTACCACAGAGGTCT
Source organism: Odocoileus virginianus (assembly GCF_023699985.2). Taxonomy (NCBI): domain Eukaryota; kingdom Metazoa; phylum Chordata; class Mammalia; order Artiodactyla; family Cervidae; genus Odocoileus; species Odocoileus virginianus. The sequence goes on from NC_069698.1 coordinate 24,731,430, forward strand.
ATCATAGTTAAAATAGCAGAAGTTAAAGAAATAATTCTAAATACAGCAAGAGAAAGACAGAGTCACATACACGAGAACTAAATATAGCTATCAGCTGATTTTTCTGCAGAAACTCAGCAGGCAAGAAAAGAATGTCATTATTTATTTAAACAACTGAAAGAGAAAAATCTACAACCTAGGATTCTCTCCCCAGCAAGACTGTTATTCAGAATTGAAGAAGAGATAATGAACTTCTCAGACAAACATAAACTAAGAGAATTCATAGATACTAAACTGACTCTAAAATAAACATTAAAGGATTTTTTAAACGGAAAAGAAAAGGCCACAACAAAAAAGAATTTAAATAAAGGGAAGAAACCTCACTAGTGAAAGCAAATATATACCATAAAGGCTGTGGATCAACCACTTAAGTAAGCTTGTACAAAGATTAAAACACAAAAATTGCAAAATCAGCTATAATGAATGGTTAAAGAATAAGCATGAAGAGGTCAAGTATGACATCAAAAGCACAAAATGTGAGGGAGTAAAAAATCATAGATCTTTTAGAAAATGTTTGAAATTAAATGACTATCAGTTTAAAATAAGCAGATACGGTTATAGATCAATATATATGACCCCCGTGGTAATGATAAATCAAACATCTACAATAGATACACAAAATTAGAGAGCAGGGAAAGCAACCATACAAGTAAAGAAAATCAAACACAAGTGAAGAAACTATAAGCAGACTAGAGCAGAAAACAGCTACAGAAACAACCAGGAAACAAGCAACAAATGGAAACAAATACATTACTATCAATAATCATTTCAAATGTCAATTGATGGAGTAAATGTTTCAATCAATAGACAAAGAGTTCATGAATTAAAAAAAAAAAAAGCGTGACCGCAAGGCTTCGTTCTCACGAACATGACTTAGTCAAACTTTCGTTTATAGCTTAATTTTTATCACTGCTGTCTCCCGTATACTAACACATATATATGGACTTTAGAAAGATGATAACGATAACCCTATATGCAAAACAGAAAAAGAGACTCAGATGTATAGAACAGACTTGTGGACTCTGGGAGAAGGCGAGGGTGGGATGTTTCAAAAGAACAGCATTGAAACATGTATATTATCTAGGGTGAAACAGATAACCAGCTCAGGTTGGGTACATGAGACAAGTGCTCGGGCCTGGTGCACTGGGAAGACCCAGAGGGATCGGGTGGAGAGGGAGGTGGGAGGGGGGACTGGGATGGGGAATACATGTAAATCCATGGCTAATTCATTTCAGTGTATAACAAAAACTACTGTAATGATGTAAAGTAATTAGCCTTCAACTAATAAAAATAAAAAAATAAAAAAAAAAAAAAAGCAAAACGAAACAAGACTCATCTGCCTCTATGCTGCTTACAAGAAACTCACTTCAGAGGTAAAGTGAGGGGATGGATAAAGATATTTCATGCAAATGAAAATGACAAGAAAGCTGGGGTAGCAATACTTGTATCAGACAAAGCAGACTTTAAAAACAAAGTCTCTAACCAAAGACAAAGAAGGGCTTTACATTATGATAAAGAGGTTAAAGAAAAAGAGGAATATATATTAATAAATATATAAAGCAAATATTAATAGACATAAAGGGAGAAATTGATAGTAACATGATAATAGTAAGGGATTTTAATACCCCACTCACATCAATGGACAGGTCATCCACACAGAAAAACATCAATAAGGTAACAGAGATCCTAATGGACACAATATACCAGCTAGACTTAAAAGTTATAGGACATTCCAGCCAAAAACAATAGAATGCACATTCTTTTCAACTGTACATAGAACATTTTCCAGAATAAATCACATGCTGAGCCATAAAACAACTCCCAACAAATTTCAACAAATTTAAGAGGCTATAAATTATATCAAGCATTTTTTGCAACCACAATTATATGAAATTAGAAATCAATTACAGGAAAAATACAAGCAGATGGAGACTAAACACCATGCTACTGATAAACCAATGGGTCAATGTAGAAATCAAATATAAAAAAGATGAAGGAAATTCTGTCATGTGTTGAATCTTGAATGCATAATGTTAGGTAAAATATATAGAAAAATATGAATACTGTATGATCTTATATATTTATATATATGGAATCCTGGGGAAAAAAAATGAATTCAAAGAAACAGAGTATATTGGTGACTGATTGGGGGTGGGGAAATGGGGAGATGTTGGTCAAAGGGTGTGAGCTTCCAGTTATAAGAGGAATAAGTAATGGGGATCTAATACACAACTGGGTAACTATAATTAGCAATATTGTATTGTATACTTGGGAGGTTGCTAAGAAGTAGGTCTTAAAAATTCTTACCATAAAAACAAATAATTGTGTGATGTGATGGCTGTATTAACTTATTGTGGAAATCATTTTGTAATATATATGTATATCAAAATCATCACACTGTACACCTTAAACTCACATAAATGCTGTATGCAATTCTATCGCAATAAAGCTGGGGGAGAAAAGAGGGGTCTCACTCTTTCCCAATCAAGACCCTAAACTTGGCATAGCATATTTGCTGAAGCTGATAATTCAGTCTTCTCTAAAGCTCTGATCTTCTTATAATTAAGTCCTGGATCTGATCTTCTGCTTTTTACATCTGGCTGCAGGGGATGAAAAAGTCTCTTCAGGTTCTACAGAGGAAACTGCCTGGTTTTCACATTTCATTTTAAATTGGTGATTGATAGCCTACTTCTTTGTCTGTCTTTCCCAGTAACTTGATGACATTCAGCAGCAGCCATTCAATTCTATTGTCCTATATTTACTGCCTGCTCTGAGCTTCTCTGATTTCCTTTAGGATTAGCTGGTTTGGTCTCCAGGCCTGAATATTCATTGGAAAGACTAATGCTGAAGTTGAAGCTCCAATACCTTGGCCACCTAATGCGAAGAACTGACTCATTAGAAAAGACCCTGATGCTGAGAAAGATTGAAGGCGGGAGAAGGGGATGACAGAGGATGAGATGGTTGGATGGCATCACCAACTCAATGGACATGAGTTTGAGCAAACTCTGGTCTGGAAGTTGGTGATGGACAGGGAAGCCTGGCATAGTGAGGTCCATGGGGCTGCAATGAGTCAGATTCAACTCAGTGACTGAACTGACTGACTGAGCTTCTCAGTCATCAAAGTTATTGCACCCATCAATGCCTTCCCTTCTACTGGTGTGTATGTTAGTTCATCATTGGTAAAAACTTGACAAATTGCACAATTACATCATATCAAGGATTATGTCTTGATATATATCATCACACATAATGAAGTATGCATCATCATCTGACTGGCAGGTGATCAAGCTCCAAAATCTTTTAGAATCTGTTTCCTTAGACCACCCAAATTTGGGTAACCAACTCTTAGGCTTCATTCACTGTGGAGCAGAACCTGGGATAGAGATTTGAATTCAAGAAATTTAATGTGATTGAGAGTAACACCCATGGAGGAGTAAGACAAGCAGGAATGGACCAAGGAAAAATCTAAGCTACAATGCTGTTTTAACAAGAGACAATCAATTCTATGAGACTTCTGAAGTTGCAATGGTTCACAGTTTTATCCAAAAAACACAAGGGGACCACATAGTTTATTCCCAACATGATTCAATCAAGATATACGCCTCAGGGAAGCTAAGCATGTGTGAGGCAAATTCCTTTGTCTGAGAGCAATTCCTGGGGGTAGAATTAGCTATGAATAGTAACTCTTGTGTCATTACGGGAACTGATCCCTGAAATGAGATCTAGGTGACACACGACAGCATTCAATATAAATACCTTGGTTTCAACTTTTTATAAATATAAGTGATAATCTCCAAATTTATTACATCTCCAAGTGCTGAATTTGTTTAAAGGATATCTATTTTAAACTTCTTTTTAAAGTTACATAAACTCCAACCAAATGAAAATAACTTTTAGTTTGTAATGTAATCCCTCTAAGATATATTAAAATTGTTTATGACTCATAATAATAATTTTTAAAGACGTCTTTATGTTTTATTAGGAGTAAAGAACCAAAGAACAGAGCTCTTATAAATGAAAACACTATGAATTCTTCAAGAAATAAAATGAAACTCAGCTTCTCTGTTGTTAATTAGTATATTTTCACTGATATTTTCAAACATACAAACATTCAAAATTGAGAAATCCCACTCTTTTTTGGGATTTAAAATATATCTGTATGGAGCATAATAAAGTTTAAAATAGAACAATAGATTGATTTTTTTTTGTCTAAACACCTCCTTTTTCAATGAAAAACATTTTCTAAGATTAACCACTGTAGTTATTAGGCCTTTTGAGAGCACTCTGAGGGCTGAGAAAAGTTAAACAGGAAGGTGGGAAAAAGAAAAATAAAGATTTCTCATTAGAAACTTTAGTTTCTGAATTCTAATTTAAAAATGTGAGTATATGTAAGTTTAGGATCCATTTCCCATGACATATGTCTCACACCACTGTAAAACCACTCTCACATGACCCTTTTATCATGAAGTCAGATAATTGTCTGTAGTATATTTTCATGGTTTTCTGCCTTCTCCAGTTCAGAATCTCTTAAGGCTGTAGGAGTGTTTTGTCTTTGTTAGTGATTGTACTTGCAAGATTCAATCTAAGCCTCCCATTAAAAAAAAAAAAAAAGTTCTGACCATTTCCAGTTTTCATATGTTAACTGGAGAAGTTCAAATCCAGTGCCCTAAGTCAGATAGGAATAGACACCATTCCATCCCTCTTTTTTTTTTTTAAGAAGCTTCCATAGATGTAGATATCAATAAATGCAAAATGATAATGGAGGGTAAAGAACATTCAAGAAAGAATGGGAAACCTAAAGAAGGCAGAGTCCACTCTGTTTTGCTCTCCCCAATAAATTTCTGTGTAAAAAATTCTGACTGTATATAGATGCATAGACATAGAATTTCTCAGATAAAAGAGAAAACAGATGAAGATGTTCCCTGCCTTTAATTAGGGGCCACTAGGGAAACCCCTAAGAGTGGTGACAAGATAAACCTAAACTAAACTAACCTAAACTCAGTACACCCCAGGGAGACAGCCAATGCTGTCAAAATTCTGAGACCTCATGAAAAGTGAAAGTGTCAGTCACTCAGTCGTGTCCTATGCTTTGCCATCCCATGGACTGTAGCCCGGCAGGCTTCTTTGTCCATGGAATTCTGCACGCAAGAATACTAGAATGAGTAACCATTCTCTTCTTCAGGGGATCTTCCCAACCCAGGGATCAAACCCAGGTCTCCTGCATTTCAGGTAGATTCTTTACCATCTGAGCCATGAGGGAAGTCCCCATGCTCAGTAGTAATAAGTCTCAGGGCCCCATGCTTAGCAGTAATAAAGAAGCATATGACCCAGTTCCATCAAAGAAGCATCATGTAAACATTAGTGAAACAGACCATTCCACCCCAACCCAGACAGCAGACTGAACCAATCTCTCTACGTCAAGGCTGTATATTGTCACCCTACTTATTTAACTTATATGAAGAGTATATAATGAGAAATGCTGGGCTAGATGAAGCACAAGCTGGAACCAAGATTGCTGGGAGAAATATCAATAATCTCAGATATGCAGATGACACCACCCTTATGGCAGAAAGTGAAGAAGAACTAAAAAGCCTCTTGATGAAAGTGAAAGAGGAGAGTGAAAAAATTGGCTGAAAGCTCAACATTCATAAAACTAAGATCAGGGCATCTGGCCCCATCACTTCATGGGAAATATATGGGGAAACAGTGAAAACAGAGTCAGACTTTATTTTGGGGGGCTCCAAAATCACTGCAGATGGTGATTGCAGCCATGAAATTAAAAGATGCTTACTTCTTGGAAGGAAAGTTATGACCAACCTAGATAGCATATTAAAAAGCAGAGACATTACTTTGCCAACAAAAGTCCGTCTAGTCAAGGCTATGGTTTTTCCAGTGGTCATGTATGGATGTAAGAGTTGGACTGTGAAGAAAGCTGAGTGCCAAAGAATTGATGCTTTTGAACTGTGGTGTTGGAGAAGATTCTTGAGAGTCCCTTGGACTGCAAGGAGATCCAACCAGTCCATCCTTATAGGAGCTCAGTCCTGGGTGTTCATTGGAAGGACTGATGCTGAAGCTGAAACTCCAATACTTTGGCCACCTGATGCAAAGAGTTAACTGCTGGAAAAGACCCTGATGCTGGGAGGGATTGGGGGCAGGAGGAGAAGGGGATGACAGAGGATGAGATGGCTGGATGGCATCACCAACTCGATGAACATGTGTTTGAGTAAACTCCGGGAGTTTGTGATGGACAGGGAGACCTGACGTGCTGCAATTCATGGGGTTGCAAAGAGTAGGACACAACTGAGAGACTGAACTGACCTGAACTGAACTGAAAGGGAGCCTTACAACCGACATAAGCAAGTTCAGGCTATCCTGCTGGGCAATGAAATACTGAGGAGAGGGACTCCAGTCATTCCAAACAAGGCAAGTAAACCAAGCAACTACAAGGAATATTGTCTTAAAGATAGGTGAGTTCAGATAAACCTGGTTCATTCCAAAATGACACTCAAAATTTCTAATCCATAAAATCATCAATTAAATAAATTGTTACTGTTTTAAGCCATTAAGTTTGGGTTAGCTCACTATACCACAAGATGTAGCTAATATGTCTACAATGAAATTGTTTTGTTATATATTTTATCAGATTTTAGGCATCAGTACTAGTTACCTAGTGCCCTATCATCAGAAGAGGAAATCACTGAAAAATGCTAATATTTAAAATGTTTAAGTTTGCAAGTCTAAAACAACTTTGAGTGGAAAGCTTTTGTAAGGTTAAAGTTAGAATAGCTAGGTACATAGCTTTTGTAAGTTTAAAGTTAGAATAACTAGGTACAGAACATATATATTCAAAACAAATTGTGCTCGTGTCCACAAATTCTTGAACCTTGTTGACTATTGATCTCAAATCCTCAAATCACTAAATAAAAAACTTCAAATATATATTCTACATAAGTACATGTACAGTGTACTAATTGTTATTCCCCTTTACCCACTCCAGTATTCTTGGACTCCCCTTGTGGCTCAGCTAGTAAATAATCTACCTGCAATATGAGAGACCTGGGTTCGATCCCTGGGTTGGGAAGATCCCCTGGAGAAGGGACAGGCTACCCACTCTAGTATCCTGGCCTAGAGAATTCCTTGGAGGTCCACAGGGTTGCAAAGAGGCGGACTTGACTGAATGACTTCCACTTTCAGTTTCAAAGTCATTGTTAAAATGTTGAGAAATATACACTGCAGGCAGATCCTTTACTGTCTGAGGCACCAGGGAAGGCCATATATATTTTTATTTTACTTTAGCAAATTAAGAAAAAATAATACAATAGAAAAGATACCTAGTGAGAAATTTTCTTCACTATTTCCACAAAGGACTGCAATGTTAAATGTACAGAAAATCAATAAACATGCTTTTCTCTTTGAACTAAGGAACATCCTCATGAAAAAAGATGTAGGGAAGACTCTACTTGAAGAGAAAATTAAAATAAGTAGTTGTTGAAACACAGAAAAAAAAAATTATTCCAAATGACTGGTACCTCTTATTTTATGATATTTCATGCAATATTCTAATACTGCAGGTTCAATCTGACACATCAACGTCCTCGACTTTAAATAATTAAGGACAAAAAGCAGTAAGAATTAACAGTATAGCTAGCTTGCCTATAGGAGGTAAAATAAAAACCCATGACTTTGACTCATTTCAATGTTAATAAAAATGGCTAGTATACATTAGTTTATGTTAGAAATGTGAATCTCATCACTGCTAGATAACCTGTTATTGGTATGAATAAGATATACCTAGTACACATTTTTTAACACCATATCAGAAGCAGAATTCATTGACTACCCATATCATTTACAAGCTCTAATTTAGGATGTAAGAACAATTGCTTCATTATAATTAATTCTAGCCAGGGAGTTAATCAGGCGTTCATCTTTATTGGTTCACGACATGATTAATATGTTCTTGTTTGTTAGGGTGAAAGAAGACAGCATGTCTGATTTGGACAGGTCAGATCTTATGGCTCTTATGTCAAGTTTTAAAACAGACCAATAAAAAGGGTTATTTTTGCTTTATGTGAAAATTATGGGGGAAGTATTTCTGAAAAGCGTATGAAAAGGAGAGGTCACTGAAAAATGTACTTCAGATTTCAAGTGAAGGACTGAGAAGAAAGATATTCCCCATAAATTATATGATGAAAGGAAAGAAAAGTGACATTGGTATGTAGATGAGTTTGAATCCTTTAAAACTGCCATATCAGAAAACATAGCCTTGTTCATAGAAATAATTAGGTCTCAAATATGGAGTTGGAGTGGGAGAGGAGTAAAGGCACTATAATGGGTCCTAATAGTTTTTAATGTTTGAAGGATGCCAACAAAGTAATGTTGAAAGGTGAGTTATTCCATTTATCCTACTAACTAACTCACATGTGGGCTTCACTAAGGAATCCTGCTGAATATATCTAGAAGTTTTCAAGTGAAATCAAAGCAAATTAATTCTCACAGGGTGGTGATTTTTCTTTGCATTTATTTTCCCCAGCATAACACTCTTCCCATCAAACACTTTGGAGGCATGCCTATTGAGGGCTATAATGTATTCTCACATCACAAGACAGTCAGTCCATGTAGATAGATATGAGTTCACAGAGATCATTTATTTATTTCACTAATGATCTGTCAACTCCTCTCCCTATTGTAATAAATGGCTAAGTGGTTACCTAAGCAACAGACTAAAGATTTTTCAGGAAGGGTGTGACCACCTTGTCCATTTTAAAGATATCTGGAAGCAAATATATTACTCCAGGTTTAATATAATCCTAATAACAGATCAATTAACAAGTGATTACCTGCTTTACATAGCTCTTATTACCTCATTAATTTTTTGAAAAATGTTCAGGCAATGTAATATCTTTTTTCATTTGTTACTGTTATAAAAGTAGTCAATTAACTTTTAAATCACTCATTAGAATAATTTAATGTTATCGTCCAGGAGTTATATTATAGTTGCTAGTATTTTCAGTGTTTTAATCAAGGTATCCATATAATCCCAGAAATCTTTCTATTTGTGATTTATACCATGTCAAACAAATGCCAACAACATACAGGTGAAACATAATTTTCTTAAATATCCTTTTTAGATTAATTATTAGGAATATATGTTAATATGCAATAGGGCATTAAAAGAATTCAGCTATTCAGGTAATGTTTTTAGCATCAACTATGAATAAAAATCAAACAACTCTTGGGAAAAGAAGATTTATCAGGCCCAGGAAAGATTTAAAAGAGCCACACAATTAGGGGGCATTTAAGGGTAACTTTAGACAACAAGACTAATAAATACTGAAATTTCAGACTTATAAATACAGCAGTTGAAAGGTAAGATAGCGCATAAGGAACTGGAGAAACAGAAAAAAAAAAAAAGAAAGAAAATAAACTATGAGGAGCAGTCTAATCCAAAACTGTATCTGAGTCTCACTATTTTTGTATCCTTTTAAATTGCTCTTGATGCAGGGGCTTTTAATCTTTCATCCCAGTTTAGTCATGTATTTTGCCTACCAAGATAGAATTTAAGCTATACCATGCTGTTCCTCACTCCAGTATTTTGGTCATCTGATGCAAACAGCTGACTCATTGGAAAAGTCCCTGATACTGAGAAAGATTGAGGGCAGACAGAGAAGAGGGTGTCAAAGGATGAAATGGCTGAATGGCATCACTAGTGCAATGGACATAAACTTGGGCAAACTTTGGGAGATGGTGAAGGACAAGGAGGTCTGGCATGCTGCAGTCCATGGAGTCACAAAGTGTTGGACACAACTGGGTGATTTATCAGCAAATGCTGTTCCTTGATCTAGTTAATATTCTCTGCAAAATTCAAATAACAACATATCATCTTTATGGAGTAAGTTTACATCATGTCAAGCTGTGGGTAATACTTTAGAAAAAGTATAACTTCAATCTGTGAGGAAACTATATCTGCATCCCTATCTTGGAATATTTGCTAATAGTTTGGTAAATGAGCTGTATTAGTAAATCATTACTAACAAATCATGTTGTTTACTGTCTAGCCTTAGGTCAAATTAGTACAATAAATCCTCTAATCTATGACAACCAAGAACATGTATCTATTACATGGTAAGACATTTGTTTATCACTTTCATTTCAAATGTATTGAACAATTGGACAACAAACAATTGTTTGTCAAACCTGTAGGAATAGAATGCACTTTTTATGTAATTGCCTTTTATGAAAATAGCAACATAATATGAAAATCTCAAATGAAAATTACTTTTAGTAATCTTAGTTACAGATGCCAAGTCTCAGTTGAACTATTCTTTTGCAGAGCCACACATTTTCCAGGGACTTAATGAAAAACCAAGCTTAGAAATGGCTACAAGGTGTTCTTTGGCTTTATGATGTTTAAAATCAAGACTATGAAAATAATAAAGTAAAATCTTAGAATAATAAAATTAATATAATTAGTTGTGCTATTTCAAGTAATTTTCAAAACAAAATTCTTTTATACTTGGAATTGGGAGAAATGTTAAGAGCACATTCAAGAATTTTTTTTTTAATTATACTAGTAAGTCAGATTTTACAAAGTGAGAGCAACCATGGTTAAACTGTCACTTAAAATAACTTCAAAAAGTGTGTTGTATTGATTTCTGCATGGCATCTGTTAAATGTTTTATTTGAGAATATTCTAAAATGTATTGTTTTATGAATTGTTATGTGAAGAATCTCTTCCTTTGCAATGAATAACCAGGTAATAAGCAAAAATTTATTTGACAAATATTTAATGATAATATCACATCTTTCTAGAATTAAGACTATTGACAAAATTTTTTTGTTACTTGCTAAAACATGAAAATTTTTTTTGACAAATCACTTCCTGTTTAATCTGCTTCTTTTGTTATAAATAAAGTCACCTTCTGTATATCTTATACTCAGAAGTTGCATCTGTTTTGACAGAGACATTAGAGAAAAATAAGCATCAAAAAGAGAATTGATAATGGATTTGTCAATACATGGAAGAACAAAAAAGTAACCTAGTTCCATGTTCAAACTCAAAGAAAAGGATGGACCTATAATAGCAAAATTTCATGGATTTCTTCAATCATGAAATATCCTGTTCTCATAAAAGACGGCACAAAGAATTCCATTATATCGTATGCACATCTTTAACTTTTCCATTTTCAAAGTAGGCTTAGAAAGAACAAAGGACTTAGAACTGTTCAATGACATTATGCTAGAGGAAGTACTGTACTCGGGGTTCCATTCTGCCATCTCAAAGAGATTTTTTTTTTTTAGCTGTCAGAGTGCTTTTTAGCCTGTAGATAGTGTATGAGCAGGGAGAATTCTGTTTGTTCTTTTAAAAATAGTCCAAAACATTTCAGTCTTTGTGAAAATTTCTTGAAGCTTAAATAGGAAATAAATTCAAAGTCAAATTCCCTATTAAGCCATCCATGTTACTTGTTTCTTATTCCACTGAGAACAGTATATCATAGTTCTACTGAGACTAAAATAAGCTCAATATAAAAATGGGAATAAACTATAGAAAAGTCTTTGATTTTACCTGAAAGTCAAACAGATCTTGAAGTTATACAAGGACATTTCTAGTTTTTTCTTTTGTTTTTAAGGTTACAAAAATATTACAGTTGCCTATTTTAGTGGCCATGTCTTACTTAAAATCACATTATAGGAAAAAAATAAAACTTGCCTACACACGTTTGTATGCATTTATATATAGATACATGTGTGTGTATAAATTTGGAGACCTATGGAAAATATACACAAAAATTTGCCATTCATTTATGAAATATTTCACTGAAATGTCATTTTTTAATTGTTGGGAAAAATCAGTGGGAAAATAGAATTGCTGGGTCAGTGGAGTTAACTTCAAATAACAAAACTTTTATTTTATTTTGTGCTTAATGTATCAAAGACTCAATTTTAATATTTAATGTGGTCAATTCTAAAGTTTTGTATATGACTGGATTTTTGGAATTCTGAAAGATTTCATTATCATATACTATACAAAGAAAATAAAATTAAAAGATTAACTTGATAAAAATTTGATACATCATTTCTGGTCATGCAATATTTCATTCTACTTAACAGTGATAATATGAAGATTCATATTATCTACTTCTGAATAGCATTGGAATGTCCTTATGAAAAAGAGAAGTAAATTAATTTATTTTCTGTAGGTCATCTGACAAAATTTTTAAAAAATAGTAAGTAACACTTTTTCAGATCTTAGATGTTGGTCATGGTATTTTATCTCCAAGGGAATATTAACATACAATTCTGAGGTGCAAAGAGCCCAATGACTATCAAGCCTCAAATATAAGAGATTAAATATTATCTGAAATTAGAAAAAGAGTCTTAATTTTATTGCATAAATGTATTTCCTGAGAAAGGTGGTATTAGAATATTTTAATGGTATCATTCATACTTCATCACAATTTTGCTGATTTCTAATACTTTCTCTTTCTCATCCTCTCACAATCACACACACGCACATGTGCATACACGTTGACAGCAGGAGTCGGTATTTTGTTCTGATATTTTTCCAACAGCAAACTTTGTCTGTTTTTAAAAATCTCTTTAAATTTTAAAATACTTTAAAGGATTTCTTTATTACTATTGCACTTCATAATTTTTATATCATATAACATTTAAAACATTCACAAAATATTCAAAAAACTTATATAAGGAATTATGAAAGGAGAATAACAGAACGAACACTTGTCAGTTGCTACTCAGCACAAGCATGAGAACTTTCATTACCTATGTATTCTTTCCCTAGTCTCATGTATGTACTGTTTTCCTAGTCCAGCCCCCTTATCCTTCCATTTTAGGAAAAAATCCACTGCTCAACTATCCAAGAACATTTCAAACTGATTTTCTAAGTGATTGAACAAATTTAAATATCCAAAGAAAATGAATTGACTTCTACTTTACTCTGTATCACCATTTGTTATTTTCAGATGTTTACATTTTTTCAATGTACTGATTTGCATTTTTCTGATGATTAAGTAGGTTAAGTATATTTGTTTTGGCCATATGCTTTTCAAGTTCAGTAAAATACATGTTGTATTAGTTACCTATTGCTGTGTAACAGCTCACCACAAACTTAAGTCATTTAAAAAAAAACATTATTTCAGCATTCCCATGGGTCACAAGTCTAGGCAAGGCTTAGCTAGTTCCTCTGCTTAGAGTTTCACAATGCAAAGTGATGGCCAACCTGCATTTTCAACTGGATGCTTAAAATTGGGGAAGAATTCATTTCCAAGTTCATCCACACTATTGGCGTTCTTCATCTTGTATGACTATAGGACCAAGGGCCTAGGTTCCTTGACGACTCTCAGGGGAAGACACCTATAGTCCCTAGAAGTTATCCTAGTTACTAAAGTATGCCAGCATTTCTCTGCCGTAAGGACTTTCTCAGAATGGTAGTTTACGTCATTAAATATGCAAGAAGTCTCCAGCACGTCTGCTAGCAATCTTATGTAAAATAATCCTGAGATTGACATTTCATCACATTTGCCATATGCTGTTGGTTAGAAGTAATTCATGGGCCCTGCCCATACTCAAAAGGAGGGGATTGCACAATGCTTGAATACAAGGAGGCAGGAATGTTGGCAGGGGCCACCCTGGCACAGGTCTGCCATAACTGTTCATGTTTTTAGCCTATTATTTTATATGATATTTTTATTCTTGGCAGTTTATTTATTGTTGTAGCTATTGTTATTTTGTCAGTTATTTATGTTGCACATATTCACTGCTAGCATGTGACTTATCTTTCTACTTTTTGATGAAGAAACATTCTTAATCTTAATGTAGTCAAATTCATCAATTATTCTTCTATAATTATTGCTCTTTAAAAAGGAAAGATAACCAAAATATTTCTTTAAAAATTAAGTTTTGAATTTTAATTTGAATTGATGTTTCTAAATTCTATCATCTCTTCTGTGGGTCAGTATATACAGCCATTGGTTTAATGTTATACTATATTAGCTTTATAAGAAGCTTTGATAACAGATAAGGAAAATCTTCTATTATTTTTCAAGAGTGACTAGGCTATTGTTAGCAGTTTCCTCTGTAATATACATTTTAGAACTTGTTGTTTTTCAGTCACTAAATCATGTCCAACTCTTTGCAACCCCATAAACTATAGCACACCAGGCTTCCCTGTCCTTTACTATCTCCTGGAGTCTGCTCCAACTCATGTCCATCAAGTCGGTGATCCCATCCAATCATCTCATCCTCTGTCGTCCCCTTCTCCTCCTGCTTTCAACCTTTCATCAGGGTCTTTTCCAATGAGTCAATTCTTCACATCAGGTGGCTAAAAGGATTGGAGCTTCAGCATCCGTTCTTCCAGTGAGTAAAAGGGTTGATTTCCTTTATTGACTGATTTGAACTCCTTGCTGCCCAAGGGACTCTCAAGAGTCTTCTGCAACATCACAACTAGAAGGCATCGATTCTTTGATACTCAGCCTTCTTTCAAGTCCAACTCTTACAACTTTTAATCTTAGAATAAATATATTGTTACTATCTACCATCTTTTAATATTTCAGTTGAGTTATGTCAAATACATAGGTCAAACAAGAAGACAAAAATTTTTTATGGAGTCTTTTCATGAACATATAATATTACTTAATTTAAATCTCCTTTAAAGTTTTTTTATGTAATTTTATAATTTTTATTCAGTTTCAGGCATATGTTTTAGTTTTAATTTAACATAATATTGTTACCATTGTAAACTTTTTATTTAATTATTTTTTTTTATGGATTGTGATATCTGAAGCAAAATCGCAAAAGACATTGAGGCTTCTGTCTTGTTATCTTAAGTTACTTGCTCTGGGGCAAACCAACTTCAATACTATGAAGACACTTAAGCTAGCCTGTGGAGAAATCCACCCAGAGAGGAACTAAAGCCTGTTGCCAACAGCCACCAGCAAAGAATGCTGTCTGCTAATAGTCCCATGAGTGAGTCATCACGGAAGTGGATCCTCCAGGCCCAGTTAAGCTTTTTATCCCAAGGCAGCATCTTGACTACAGCATTTTGAGAGTATTTGATCCAGAAACACCCAATGAAGCTATGTCTGAATACCTTACCCAGAGAAACTCTGAGCTCATAAATGTTATTGTTTTAAGCTACTAAGTTTGGGGATAATCCATTATACATCTTTCAAATAGGTTAGCAAATATTAAAAGAAACAAAATAAGATAAAAATCACATGAGAAATTAATCACCTTTATTCAATGAAATCTAAATTTATACAACAATAACATAGAAGTTTTAGCTATCATATGACACATTGAAATATGTAGGGGTGTACATAAACAGACATTTTCATACATTGCTGATGGTGATATAAATCATAGAATCCTCTGAAAAAAGCCTTAACACATAAATACTGACTTCCGGTTCAACTGGTTCAACTCTGATTCAACTTAGCACATGTGTTAAATTTTCTCCCTTTATAATCAAAATGCCAATCAGCAAATGGGGCAGAGTGCTCAAACTAATTTCAGCCTACTGCAAAAAAAAAAAAAAAAAAAAGGAAAAAGAAAACCTGTAGACAACAATGAAGATCCCTTCCAGATAGACACGGAGAGCTAAAGCTCCTTCTTTGCTTCCCTTAGGCAACCAGACTTTTAGTGTGGCAAATTCAGACTCCTGCAAATCTCAACTTTCTCTTCTCCTTTCATCATGAACACACTTGAACAGGGACTCACACTGTCATGGAACCAATTTATTTTGACTCCATTTCTGAACACAGGCCTCCTCTGCTCTATTATATATAAGCAGAGACTAACTCAGATACATGAATGGAGCCAATCTGAGAAGCAAAACAAGCATTTCCCTATGAGATAACCCTGTTTTACTTGAAGAAGCAGAAGAAAACTTTATAAAATCTATGGTAAATCCCAATTAGGAACATCTCAGGTTTAATCTGAAATAGGCCCCCAAATGTGGAAGGCAGAGAGAAATGGAAGAAAGAGCAAGTTACTCCATACTGGCAGGTGGCAGGTTAAATAAGCAAGGGAATTTACATGTGACATTTGTTTTGGGTAGTTACAAGATGAGTAGATCTCCACATCTGTCCATCAAATCTCAGAAATTTATGTAGAGGCCTTAACTGGATTTGGTTGTGCATACCATCCAGATGTCCAATGTATATACACAATGTTGTGTGACTCAGTTCAGTGCAGTTCAGTCGCTCAGTCGTGTCTGACTCTGCGACCCCATGAATCGCAGCACACCACGCCTCCCTGTCCATCACCAACTCCCGGAGTTTACTCAAACTCATGTCCATTGAGTTGGTGATGCCATCCAGCCATCTCATCCTCTGGTGTCCCCTTCTCTTCCTGCCCCCAATCCCTCCCAGCACCAGGGTCTTTTCCAATGAGTCAACCCTTCGCATCAGGTGGCTAAAGTATTGGAGTTTCAGCTTCAGCATCAATCCTTCCAATGAACACCCAGGACTGATCTGCTTTAGGATGGACAGTTTGGATCTCCTTGCAGTCCAAGGGACTCTCAAGAGTCTTCTCCAACACCACAGTTCAAAAGCATCAATTCTTCGGCACTCAGCTTTCTTCACAGTCCAACGCTCACATCCATACATGACCACTGAAAAAACCATAGCTTTGACTAGATGGACCTTTGTTGGCAAAGTAATGTCTCTGCTTTTTAATATGCTCTCTAGGTTGGTCATAACTTTCCTTCCAAGTTGTGTGTCTCAACACCACATTATTATCTCAAGGCTGGATCCTTGGGGTAACTTCTGGGGATGAAAAGGCAAGAGGAACACACATTCCAAGAGGTATCTCCTATTCTCCAGGTCCAGGTAGAAGGTCAGTTAGCAGCTATGTGTTCTCAAAGATTTCTCCCAACACTATTAACTATGACTTCACAGACTTTAGCAATCAAAGAAACCACCATATCCTGGCCTTTCAAATTGCTAAATGATTTTAAATGTTATTGTCCTGTGTTATGATAAAAGAAACTCTTAGTCAATAGCATTTGGAGAAAAAAAAAAATGGCATGTTCTAAAATTTATAATCTCTAAAATAATATTTCTTGATCCAGCAACTGTACTTTTAGGAATTTATCATTATAGACTCATCAGCAAGACACACTAAAATATATGTACAAGATATACTAAAATATAAATGCAATATTTATTGTATAAAGTGCCTAACATTAGCACATGAGTAAATATATGACAGTATTGAAATGCCACCCATATAATTTTCATTTGATTGAAACTATCCATGGTCCCATCCCAGCTTCTGAACTCATAGTCCCTTTTCTCTGAGTCTGCCTAATCACAATTCCAATCCTCTCCTAGTTGGCTGACCCCTTAGCATTTTCTCCTCCCTTTCTAATATGAGATTCAAGGGGCCTTAATTCTACCTTGGCAAGCCTTCTGCTCAGGGTCCTATCACACTCACAGGCGGAGATTTAATGCTAGAAGAGGGCAGCAGCAAGATTATTGTTTGCTCCACCATCATGCTTTTAGCTATCCTGTCCCTTGCCAATTAGCAGTAGTTATATCATATTGGAAGGAAAAAAACTCTTAAAGAAATGACTCTATAGTTTATTTCATAAAATCTCACTTTATGTCTTCCAAACACTGCCTTGTTGGAACCTAGGAATCCTATTTTGCATTATCAAAGCCTGGTACTTACAAATAAAAGCTTCATGCTCAATATTGTAATACATTTCAAATCTTATTTTGCACTTGAGTTGTGAAAATGTTTTAGGCTGTATATAACCTCATATTCAGGGCAGGAGGCATTTAAAGCTAATCCTACCATCTGAAAGGTGTTGTGGGATAAAGTGATAAAGAAAGATGGGGGAGAAGGAATCTTTTATTATTTCATTCATGCAAACTCATACAGAAATGAGAATGAAAGAAAATATGCTAAACCATTCATAAGGGTTGTCTGTGTATATAGTCTATTTTTGTTTTCTGGTTTTCTATAGTGAATATGTTTTCTGTGTGATCTGATAAAATTATCAAAGATATTTATTTTATATAACAGTTCTGAGGAATATCTTAGCTTCACTCTTTCTGATATTATTATTGTTCATCATTAGAATTCCTAGTTCCTTTTTCAAGACCAGTTCTTGCTCCTTTCTTCATCACCTGATTTTTTGGGGCCTGGATCCTACCTGATGTACTCTAACTGGGAGCTTGGTTTCTAGCTAAGATTTTTTCCCATCAACTCTTTGCTTTTAGTTTTTTCATGCTCTTATTCTTTTTCAATCAAGTAGAATGCCCGATCTTCTGTGATTTTATCATTTGAAGGCTGTACAACCAAGACCCACCATGAAAAGAAGATAGAGGCTATTAAAATCCCTATTTCCTATTTCAACAGAGGCTGGACATAAAAACATTCAGGAAGAAATTCAATACCTCTTTCTTTGAAGTATGTTTTTGTTTCTCTTAAAATACTCCATTTCCCTGGGGTCCCCAGAGTTTCTTGAACAATACCCAAGAGAGTATTTTTAAGTAACCAGTGTGTTTCTTATTTGTTGACTGCTGTTGGAGCTTTCCTTTTTAAATTCAAGATGGCTAAGAACAACTTTCTTCAAGACAACAGGGAATTTGCTTTATTTGAAAGGAGAATATCGAATTTTAGTGTATGATTTTGATAGAAAAACCAAAGGAAAGGAACTCTAATACATACTGAAAAATATGTTTGGATCTACTACCTTGCAACAGAATGATGCCTCATCCTACTGAGGCTGAAGTTGGCTGCCTTCTTTCTCTTTAAAATAATGTATTTTGTGTTAATCATTTAAGTTAATAAAATGTTTTCAAAATATTGGATGGAACTTGTATTGCAAACATTTAGGTGTGACATAACACATAGGGCACATGGTAGACATTTTTCCCTCTATCAAGCTACAAATATATATTATTTTCCAAAGACTCTTTTGGAAGGTGGATATTTTATTTCTATTTCTTTTTAGAAATCTTGGTAAATAAAAGGAAAAGCATTTTTTAGAGATTCTAGTGTTGTTTTTCAGATGAAGTTATCCCAACCCTCTTGTTAAAATTTAGTGAAAGCTAGAACTAGAGAAGCATCTTGATATTTGGATCATTGTACAAAAACTGATTTCTGGAAAATGCCAAGACTGTTTATGTTATACAAACTCCTATTCTTCTTCTTCTTCTTTTTTTTAATGAATAGTGGAAGCTCTTTGTTCTCCCCCATTCCATGTTTTGTAGCTGATTCACATTTTTTTATTTACAAGACACCTGCCTCCCACTTTACGCATCTTTGAAGCAAAAATCAGGGGATAACAAAGTCCAATTTTAAATTCAATCAGCACACAAGCCATTTGATGCAATAGATTCCATTTCAGCCACTGTCTCTGCCTGCATCCCCCATGTGGTTAAAATAAAAACAAAAACCACAAAACTTCCTCTCAGAGTTGAGCATGTACACAGATGGCTAAAATTCAATTTAAGTCTGTCCGGGTGTCGGATTACTGGCAGTAGTGTGGTCTCAGTGATGAGCTTAACCCCTCACAGCCTCCTCTGTGTCCTCAAGAATGCCAATAGGTGATATTTTAACTTCCCTGAGCTCGAAATTTTAGATACCAAAGGGCTTTACAGAGAGACTACCACACAATTACAAATATATGAAATCTCTGCACGGCTCTTGGAAATTAAACTGTGCTGTGAGCTTTCTATGAAAAACATAATTTTATAGAGATCTCTAGAGAAAACAGGATAGAAATGGGGACAAATAAAGCAGTCACTTCCTAAAAGAGAGAAATTATGCTTAGATATATGATTACTTCTAAAAGCAGAATTGATTTAAGTTTTTCATTTTTATAACTCTAAACCTCAGTCAAATGTGTTACACAGTAGTCACAATCTAAATCGGCTTTTTAAAGAAGATACAGGTTTGGAGACCTATTGTTGGCACATAAACTGACATTCTGTCTTCTATTTTGAATAACTCAGAAGGCCAGAATCTCTCGCTAAGAATGTAGCTGATTGGAGAAAGTCCACAAAGTGAGTAGAAATGACAACTCATGTTGCCTTTCCACAGGTGGAAGACTTTAATTACTATGGAAACACTATTTCCCATGGCTCACAGGGAAGCCCAGGAAGAACCTGATCCCATCCTTTCCCTCAATCTCTAAGCCATTTCTGCACCTGCCTCTGTGTTCACAGATATTTCTGAAGTCAGTTCACAGAGCAACTCAATAGAAGGCAAGTTGGGATTAAATTTTAAAAAAAAACAGCCTCTTTCAGGGATTCAGCTGGGTCACGATTTAAATTTCAAGGAATATCAAATCAAATACTGGCTGTGAAACTTCATCTTCTTTTTGATTTTCTAATGTTCCATGTCAATCTAGAAACTTATTCAGTCAAGCTGAAATAACTATAAAGGAGAAAAAGTTTCACCAGGTTATGTTCAGAGAGGGAGAGGGTTGGGATAAATTCCTTAGCAACTGGTTTGGTACACTGAATAAAATATATCACTTTTCCTCTATATAAACACATCAGCAAAATAATTTTATAAAACCTTGATGAATGACTATAGAGATATGGAAATTTTCACTTGATATATAATTTTAGAGCTTTAATAAAAATTAGTCTTGAAATATCTGTAATCTAGTAACAAACTAGTTTATATTATATTAATAACTTAACCCCAATCATAAAATCTACTATAAAGTGTAATCTGTGGCAGCCTGTAATCAAAAAGCTAAGACAGGTACTAATATCCTCTAGTACAGAGTCAGCATTTAACCACCCACAACAGAATTATTTTCAACAGTGCATTTTTTTCTTCTCATAGCTTTCAAAATTTTATGAGAATGGTAAATTTAGGGGAAAAAACCAATTAGACATCTATTTAAGACTGTGAAACTGCAGAAGAATGTAAGAAACAGCAACTAATTTTTACCAAAGGTTTGTATGGCATTCAGTAGAAGCAAACAAACCATCATAACTTTTTGCCTCACTGATTTGTAGTTTAAATAACTAAAGAAAAAAATTGAGATGGGGTGGAGTTGAATTACATTTAACCTTCAATAACTATGGTTTAAAAAGCAACTGTCTTATACTTGCAACCTGATGCAAGAACTGACTCATTGGAAAAGAGCCTGATGCTGGGAAAGATTGAGGGCAGGAGCAGAAGGGGACGACAGAGGATGAGATGGTTGGGTGGCATCACTGACTCAATGGACATGAGTATTAGCAAGCCCTGGATGTTGGTGATGGACAGGGAGGCCTGGCGTGCTGCATTCCATGGGGTCGCAGAGAGTCTGACATGACTGAATGACTGAACTGAACTTGCATGGTTGGTGGTTTAGTCGCTATGTCCTGTGCAACTCTTTGCGACCCCATGGAGAGTAGCCCACCAGGCTCCTCTGTCCATGGATTTTCCAGGCAAGAATCCTGGAGTGGGTAGCCATTCCCTTCTAAAGGAGATCTTCCCCACCCAGGGATCAAACTTGGATTTCCTACATTGCAAGTGAATTCTTTACCAACTGAGCTACACCAGGGAAGCCCTATACTTGCATACAAAATGTATTAAAAATTTTTATTTTAAAAAAAACGAATCTTGGTTCAATATAATACCAAGATCTTACAGCCATCAGTGATTTTAGACTTTCAGAAAGCAGGGACTTGTGCCAGAGAAGAGATCAATTTAGATGGATAAATAGCCAGACTGGCAGGAATAGCTAGAGCCAGGGTTTAAAAAAAAAAAAAAGACAGGATTTTTCATTTTAACTAGATATTAAACAGTTTACTTCTTATGAAAACTAAGCAAAGGAGAATGTGAATGTTAAAGACATTAAATTTCAGGCTATATACATTCAGTTCAAAAGCTTTACGTGATCTTTAGCTCTTTATTTTCTCAGAGATATTGACATATTGAGTTGTGGTTTTCAACCAAACACAGAAAATTTCAGATTGAAAGCAACCCCTTGGTTCAGCAAGCGTGTGCAATGACTCCTGGCAGTTATGGCAATTGCTTGTTTTTTTAAGACTGACTTATTTTTTATTTTTATTTTTTGGCTGCACTGGTCTTCCTTGATGCTAAAGGGCTTTCTCTCATTGCTGGTGAGCAGGGCCTACTCTTTCATCACACGACACAGGCTTCTCCTTGTGGTGGCTTCTCTTATTGTAGAGCACGGGCTCTAGAGTGCTAGCTTAATAGTGGCACACGGGCTTAGCTACTCCATGGCATGTGGGATCTTCCTGGACCAGGGACCGAACTGGTGTCCCTTGCATTGCAAGGCAGATTCTTAAAACACTGGGCCACCAGGGAAGCCCTCCCATTTCTTTTAGACTTATTGTATTTGTACATGTCCTGCTTCTATTTACCATACTTTGAACATTGGTGGTGGTTTAGTCGCTAAGTCATGTCTGACTCTTGTGACCCCCTGGACTATAGCCCGCCAGGCTCCTCTGTCCATGGGATTCTCCAGGCAAAAGTACTGGAGTGGGTTGTCAGGTCCTTCTCCATGGGATCTTCCTGACCCAGGAATTGAACCCAGGTCTTCTGCCTTGCAGGCAGATTCTTTACTGACTAAGAGGGAACTTTGAACATGAAATGTTTTCAACTCTAAGCCTTTTCTTCACTAAACTAAATAATTCCCATTGTATCTAGTGTTTATAAACCTATGTCCTCATATCTTCATTACTTGTGTCATCAATGAAATTTTACTTTAACAGTAAAATGTATTAGAGCATTAGAATAAGCATTGCTGTTTATCAACACTTGATCATCTGGTTTTGCATAGGATTATATTAAAATATTTGATATCTGTCAAGGGAATTACATCAGAGCAGACCCCTGTCCAATCAGCCATAATCAGGCCCTGCACAAAAGCATGGCAGATAAACATGAATCTGATGTTGAATACTAAATTATGTATACATGCACACGTGTAATTATGAACACACATGAACACATATCTTGATAAATTGTAGAATGCTTCTTGCAGTGTCATGTAACTCTTATTTTTGAGTTGTGTGTATTACACATTGGCTTGATGAAAAGCCAATCAAGAAAGACCATTAAATTATACAAGTTATCATTAGCACCCTTCTAAAAAATTGACTGATACCTTTATTTGTTAAAAATTGTGTGTGCACACATGGAGGGTTCTTATTTCATTCTGAAGACTTTTTACATGTTCTCCAGATGATTAATGGAGTTGGTTCAGTTAATATGTGATATGTAGATCTTTCAACACCTGGCAGGTATCTTCAACCATGTTTTAAGTATAATACATTTAGATTTATGTGAACATACCAATATTATGACTATCATTTTCTTTTAAAATTCATTCAAAGCCATAATTCATTCATTAAGATTCCATGAGGTATTTATTTCAGATCTTGACGCTCTACCAGTTATAAACCATTAATCTTACTAATAAGAGACATAAACATAATCATTCTATACAATCTGTCACAGTCTAGAATCTTGAGTTTTAAAGTTGACATTTATAAACTTACTAAAAGCCATTTTTAAATGGCCATTGGTAACACATGAGAGCCCACTAAAGTTTTTTTTTCTCTACAATTATGTTGTTCAAAGCAGGTTTGCCACTTGCTATTTCTGCAGAAAAATCTTGAATGTTTTAGAACTATAGCTTCATCCTATACATGTGATCTTTTCAAGTCCCAAAATTATTTGAAGGAAGGTTTTTGCTTTAAAAAAAAAAAAGTGGTACTTCCTTGGCCAGGTTGCAATTGATTAAAACTGGGCTCTTAATTGAGTGCATTTGTTAAAGTTTTCTATTTAAAATAATTGAGATATGGCCCTGTAAGCAGTGGGCCATATCATCTATGTCATATTATAAATGGAATGGAGCTCATGTCACGGTTGCTTTGGGATAATTTGTACAATTGTCTGTGAAGTGCTGCTAGACAATTTCTGTGAGTGACTATTTTTGTCTTTTCATTCAAATATGCTTCATAATAGTCTATTAAGCTTGTTTTTTTGAAGATAAGCATCAATAATTTAAATAGAATTTTCATCAAAACTGACCCATCACTTGTTGTTAGCAATACATCTTTCTAAAAATTTAATTTTTAATAAATTCACTGGATGAGATCAACTAAATATAGAAAAACCCACAATCCCTGTCCCAGCAGAACTGAAGCACATTTAGTAATATAAGGGAAAGATACAATAAAAGGCTACCTAACAAAAGATGGGGCAAAAGTTATCACACACACTGAAATTTAAAAAAAAGCAACTATTTTTACCAGAAAAAAAAAAAAAAGTTTTTAAAGGTTCTTCAAATTTGAAATAATTGGGCTTTTACCATGCTCTGATCTTCACTGCTCACATTCTAAAATTTCACATTTTTTTTCCCCACCCCACTGAGAGCTTCCCTGTCCTGTTTTTAGTCAGAGGTAATTTTCCACTGGGGCTATGAAACCTTTAAAACAGCTTTTTATTATTTATGATCCACAGATGTGCATCAGAGGCATTGTTCAGTGCGGCACATTGACACCTCACATAACGATGCCTCGGATTACCCTGAGATTATCAATGCTCTCCTAAGAGCTGGCTTCAAATCATTCTGGAAGCATGTGCAGTAAATATTTCACTATTGACCTAACTGTGATTAAAGAGATTGCTATTATTGAACAGAGTAGTCAGCTGCCTTAAAGTCTGAATTCTTCCCCAAATAATGAGGTGCCCTTGGTCGCCTTTGACCAGCTCCGTTTTTTAGGAAAGGTCTTAGGGTCATCAGTGAACAAATAAAGCTTTTGAGACAGGGATATGGATAAATCGTCTTCTCTATCATTAGGACAATTTCTGTTTTGACAGGATGAGCATATTGAAAGCTAATTGATAGCCTTGGCAAGATCTGTAAGCATTTTCTGATCAGTTAATTTGGAGTTGGGTGTTCCATCAGATGGACTTCCTGAGCTCCCTACAGAGGCACAAAAGCCGCCAAGCTGAACTGTTAGAGGTGCCGCACTGACATGATGCCGCAGACGCTGTCATGGAACACAGCTTTCATCTTACCACAAGCGTGACTGAGGAAAATTTTAAAGCTTTGTGAGACGTGGTGATTTCAGTTCACAGAACTTTAAGATAAACTTTTTTTTTTTTTTAGTACAAATGAGGCTTTTCATGTAATTTGAGGGTTCTAATAAATTTAAACCCTCAAAAGAAAATTTGGCAACCATATGCCTGTTTGTGGGAGATGTCTACTGACTTTGATGCAATTTAGCCTTGAGCATGTGTAACTGAGCAGGGCCTGTGGGGCCTTCCCAGAACAGTCACCTCTCACCCCCTACCCTCTGCTTATCTTTTGTCTGCAGAAAAACAGTAGTCATTGAATGAATTTCATCAGAGAAGTTAAAAAATGCAGAAAGTGAAACAGTCGAGAAAGACAAAATAATAATAGTTTTATCATTAAACAGTGTCAAGGACCTTCAGTTTCTCCTCAAGGGCAATAGATAATATTCTGAGCTGTTACACAAATACTGAAAACCCCACCAGGTGGAAGAGGTTAACTGTATACTGCCCACAAGCATGTAGACACTAGGTCAGTTGGAATCAGAAGGTTGATGATGGTGTTGAGTCCTCATGACCTCACCATCAACTCATCAGAAGAACGTCCATGAGCTGATTACAGGCTCCATAAAACCCTCTCCCTAAAAGCTTTCAAGGAGTTCATGCCTTTTAAGCACTAGCTGCCTGGACTCCTTGCTTTTGCCCTGCAATAAACACTGCACTCCACCACAACCCAGTGTCAGCGGACTGGCTTTATTGTTCATGGGCAAGCAGACCCAAGTTTGGCTCAGGAATGCATGTACACCAGATAAATTATGGGGCTATTACTTTCAAAAACTATCACTGAATTACATCAGTCATACTCCCCGAAAATGCTTTTTTTTTTTTTGGTCAATCATATACACTCAATAATTAGAGTTCACTGAGCCTAAGCTGATTTTCAAAAGATGATTGATTTCCTTTTACTGTTAGCAAATTATTTCTCTCCCTCCACTTCATGTGAAGCAAAGGTCAATTTGTGGGGGGCTGGGGGGAGTAAGAGATTAAAATTCTTGATGCTTTTAAAAAAATGTTATTTTGCTTTAGGTGCTAGATAATTCAGTAAACAGACATTGGGTTTGCCTTAACAACTGCCTATATGATCTTTTGAAGAAATTACACTAGTTAAATGTCATGTCAGGAAATGTAGAAGAAATTTGGATGAAAATTAGCCTGTAAATAACCTTGTATACTCTCAAAGGAAGCAATTACCTGCCCCCCACCCCACCCCGCCCCGCCCCACTGCAACCCAACACACTGTTGGTGATTACTAGGGTGAACACAATCTTGATCAGTGTGTTGATGGACTGATTCATTACAAATTCACCTGCCTAAGAAAATGGTCATGGGATTCTATGGTGAAACACTTGTGCCTAGAAACTATTAGGGTGTCTTATGCAGATAGATGCCCTGCATGTGACCCTAAAACAAATTGCCCCTTCTTCCAAAAGGGAAACTGCCCTGAGATAGATTGTGCACTTACTCACCCACTCTCTAAACCGCTGTGCACCAATTGAAAATTCCAGGGCATGACTTTTCCCAGAGCTGTCCTCTGTCTTAATTTTAGCTGTCCAGAAAAAGACAGGGCATCTAAGGTTTCCCATTCCCTCCTCTGCGGTCCCATGAAAACTGCTGTCATTGTGTTACTTTCTGCTGGCCAGGCAGGTATGAGACTTCCACTGAGGGGTGTGTTAAAACAGCCACATGGGTCAGCAGGCAGATGGAGAAAAGGAGTAGGGATAGCAAAACAGAACATGCTTTTTAAAAGGATAGCATACCATGGGGTCACACATGTGGTGCTGGTGATCTGACGCTGCAGCAGTGACAGTTGTTGGAGAGAATTTAAAAGCTGGATGTTTTTCTAAATTATTTTGGCTAGTTTGGGGCTTCCAGATTATGTTATAGGGTACGCTGACATATTAGTTAAACATCTTAACTAAAATTTCCTTTGACAACCTGATGAAGATAGAGAAACTTTTTAACCAACCAGTTGATCCCATTTTTATTAGACTAATTTCAGAATTAAGAGTTCCTTGCTGAATCATTTAAGTGAAACTACAAAAATAGGGAAGTGAGGAAGAAGTATAGGAGAAGAAAAAGTTGCACATACAAGGAAATTATTGGGGAACCAGTCTCATACTGAATTCAGTAAATGTGGCCCTTATAACTTCTAAGGGAACAGTAAGTCTCAGAAGAACTGGAAAGTATTTGTCTCTTTGACAATTCAGCCTTACTTATGCTGTTCTCCAATGTCAGAATTAGAAATCCAATTTCCAATACCCAATCCTCTTCCATACTCTAGGGCCTCTGAAAGAGAACATGCTTTTAGGAACTCAACTATGTAACCTCAAGGACAGCAATTTTTTATGAGCAAGTCTCATCCTTTATCTGCTACAGTTTTTCCAACAGGTAGATTCAAAAATATTCTCTCAGACCTGGGTGACTCAAGGGCTGCTTTTATGTATAGGTAGAGGATAAAGCAATTGGAGATTCATTCCCGTGAACTGAAACCCTAAGATGAGGATAACAGGACCAAGGGGAGGAGGCTGGACCCTGCCCAGACCACATATTTATTTTCCCAAAGTCAAGAGACCTCCTGACACCACACACACAGAAAAGGCTCCTTGGAGGCTAAAGGGAAGCTATGTCAAGGGATGTTCCCTACTTATATGTCTTTTTGGTAAAATCCATCTAGGCTAAGAGATTTGAGTGCCCACACAGATGGATACAGAGATGTTCTAAATATGAACTGTGAACCAGAAAAATCAAAATGACTACCCAAAGGAAAAGTGGAAGAAATGCCCCATAAGAGTAATTCAAACTGCCAAGAGGGCACAACTCAGCAACTCTCCCTGAGTTTACCCATGTGTCTGTCCTACAGGTACTGCACTCTTTTTTCCTCTTTATAAGCACTTTGTTTCACTACTTTCTGTCTTTGTGGAAATTCTTTCTGCAAAGCCAAAGGGCCAGGACCTTTGTCACTGACCACTGGTCTAGTGGCTAGGATCTGGTGCTTTCACTGCCATGACCCAGCCCAGTCTCTGGCTGGGAACCCAAAGCCTGCTCCAAGCTGCTGCAGGCTGAGGCCACCCAAGATCAACAAGAAGACAATGTATTATGCCATTATCACCCATCAACTCAGTTCCCTGGATCAGTCAGGTCCAACCAAAGAAACAGAACCAGCAGGTACTTTATATTGAGTTATATTGAAAAGAATTGACTTACATGATTGTGGTGAATGGTGAGGCAACTCTGAAATCTAGAGGACAGGTCCTTACAAAGGAAAGGCTGGAACTGCTTCTCAGGCATAAACAGAAGCTGCTCACGGGTAGAATGTCTTCTTCAGGGAAGCGTCAGTTCAACTCTTAACACCTTTCACCTGATTCAATCAGGCCTCAGGTCTGCTTTATAAGACTTTTCACCTGATTCAATGAGGCCTACCCAGTCTACAATAATCTTCCTTGTTTAAAGTCAGCTAATTATAGGCTTTAAACACATCTACAAAATACTTTCACAGCAATATTTTGATTAACATTTGATTAAAATAATTACCAACTAGACTATAGCTTACTCAAGGTGATACATAAAACTAACCATCAAAGTTTTCTACCAAAAAAGCAAAATAAGCAAAAATAATTACTGGTTTAATTTTTTTTTATTAAAGAATAAAGCTAAATGCTAGGAAAGAAGAGTCAGTCACATCCTGTGACATTTGATTTTATGCATCAACTTGAATGGGCCATGGGATGTCTAGATATTTGGTTAAAGATTGTTTATGGCATGTCTGTGAGCATGTTCTTGAAGAACATTAACATTTGAATTGGTTGACTGAGTAAGGCAGATGGCCCTCATTGATATAGGTCCTGAATAGAACAACAAGTCAGAGGAAGGGTGAATTCATTCTGCCTGAGTGTTGAGCTGAGAAACTGATCTTACCTTCTCATTGCTCCTGGTTCTCAAGCCTTCCAATTCCTACTGGAAACTACCCATCAGATCTCCAGTTTTCAGGCTCTGGAACTAAACTACACTGCCAATTTTCTGAGTCTACAGCTTACGGATGGCAGTTCATGGAACTTCTAAACCTTCATGTATCCTAATGTCTTATAATAGATCTTTTCACAGATAAATAGGTAAATAAAAGATTATCTAAGTATGTCTCTATATCTTCTATGGGTTCTATTTTTCTGGAGAATTCTGACCAATGCACACCCCATGTATTATGAGTAAGCTAGATCCTTATTCAGAAATAGAAAATAGACATAATAAAAATAGTGATAATGTAGCTAAAAGATGAAATGACTCAAATTCTAAAGTGGATATACCACTTGTTTGGTCAGACCACTCAAGATGGCTGATCTTTTGCTCTTTGTATATCCCCTGCTCCACCAATCCCTGCTCCACCTACCCCCTTCTGCATGCTAATCACAAGAACGTGGTTGGCCCCTGCCCCAGCTAATGACTGTTCTAATCCTTAGGCCAGAATGGTTCACCTGCTAGTTTATTAAAGGGAAACATTTGCCCTTGTGATGGTCATTAACATGAGGGCTGTAACAGACATGACCTAGCTGCTGGTTTCCCTGGAAATGGGTAAGCTAGCCTGAAATCAATTCCCCATTGAAATGGTAGTCTCCTCCTCCCCCACCCCCAGTGCCTTCTCCATTATACAGTGGGGTGTTGTTCCAGAACCTTTTGCTTCAGACCTATAATATCTCCCATCCAACAAACCACTGATGTCTCTGTCACTGTCTCCCAGCTCTTTCTTTGGTCTCAAAGTTGGGCAATCACAAAGCATGCAGGCCTGTGGGGTGCAGCTCAACACCAGTAAATTTGATAAAGCAGGAAAACAATTTTAGTGGTGTGATTTTGTTCCCCATCATTTTCATTTCCCCTAACTCCTTTCTGTTCTCTGTCCCTCCAGATGAGAAATTTGGAAGAAAAACAATCTGCTAGGGACCGTTTCCTCTCATCTACTTCCCAAATTCCAAAGTTAATTAAATTTTTTAAAAGATACTAAGGAAAAGCCCAGAAGAGGAAGAGAGAAAGGAGAGAAAAAGAAGTTAAAACCTTGATAGGACTATGACTAACACCCCAAAACCCTCTCTGTTGAGTTCTAAGTCAAGAGGGTTGAAGTCACTCAGTCGTGTCCAACTCTCTGTGACCCCATGGACTGTAGCCTACAAGGCTACTCTGTCCATTGGATTTTCCAGATAAGGGTACTGGAATAGGTTGCCATTTCCTTCTCCAGGGGATCTTCCCAACCCTGGGATCAAACTCAGGTTTCCTGCATTGCAGGCAAGCAGACACTTTACCATCTGAGCCACCAGGGAAGCCCTGGTGGTCAAGAGGGAAGGAATGATAAATAGTTTCAGTTCAGTTCAGTCACTCAGTCATGTCTAACTCTTTGCAACCCCGTGAATCACAGCACACTAGGCCTCCCTGTCCATCACCAACTCCCGGAGTTCATTCAAACTCATGTCCATTGAGTCAGTGATACCATCCAGCCATCTCATCCTCTGTTGTCCCTTTCAACTCCTGCCCCCAATCCCTCCCAGCATCAGGGTCTTTTCCAATGAGTCAGCTCTTCACATCAGGTGGCCAAAGTATTGGAGTTTCAGCTTCAGCATCAGTCTTTCTAATGAACACCCAGGACTGAGCTCCTTTAGGATAGACTGGTTGGATCTCCTTGCAGTCCAAGGGATTCTCAAGAGTCTTCTCCAACACCACAGTTCAAAAGCATCAATTCTTTGGCTCTCAGCTTTCTTCACAGTCCAACTCTCACATCCACACTTGACCACTGGAAAAACCATAGCCTTGACTAGACGAACCTTAGTTTAGAGGATCTAAAAGTAAAAAGACCTGTCTCATGCACTTTATCAGATCTATCCACAGAAAACACATACTCTTTCTTTTTTTTTCTATTAGTTGGAGGCTAATTACTTTACATTATTGTAGTGGGTTTTGCCATACGTTGACATGAATCAGCCATGGAGTTACATATATTCCCCATCCCGATCCCCTCTCCCACCTCCCTTTCCACCAGATTCCTCTGGGTCTTCCCAGTGCACCAGGCCTGAGCACTTGTCTCATGCATCCAACCTAGGCTGGTGATCTGTTTCACTATAGATGAATGGATATAAGGAAGCTGTGGTACATATACACCATGGAATATTACCCATACTCTTTCTGTATCTGACACAGGAAGGATCAGAAACACATGAAGAACAGGACTGAGACCACTCCAGAGTCTGCTGTAGAAGAGAACAGCATTCTCATAAAGAGATTTCCTTTGGTTAGATAATTTAATGATTTTTAGGAAAACTGGCTTTTGCCTTGTGGACTGCTTTGTCATTTATTGTTCTAGAACTAGATTAACTTCAAAAACATGTTAAATCAGTGTTCCTGCTACCAACCGTTCCCACAGAACATCTATGGCTAATGTGTCTTCACTACCTTACTCTATAACTAAAATATATATATATATATATATATATATATATATACCATTTATATACATATGTGTGTGTATAAACTATATAAACTATATGTATATAACTAATGATATAATAATATACTTTTATCATTGACTAATCATACCAAAGTCTGATCCTGGGACTTCTCATTAGATGCCCTAATCACTCCATTCTGTATTTCCATGGCTTAAACCTCACGAAAATGGTTATATTGTGGAATTTCAATAAGCTAAATTCATGCCACACTTTTGTTCCAGAGAAAGAACAGGTGTAAGAACTCTCAGACTGCATGTGCTATCAGTAAGATGCAGGTCTCAGAGTCATAAAGGCCTGACAACACATAGGCCTTAGAGTGTGAACTGTAATTTGATGATATGTTACTGCCATCCTCTACCTGTTCATTTTCTAGCTGATGCTCTGACTTAACAAGACCTGTTATATCCTGGTCCAAGTTTGCATCACTGAGAACTCACTACCAAGGAAACCAAACCTTGTTGAAACTCTCAGTTCTTCACCATTAATGGCAGATTCAGATTGCCTGTGGGGTTGCAGCTAATGTATAACCTCTGCCTCACTCAAGCATATTGTTAGTCCATAGCCCTGAGTGCCGAAATAATTGACAACCTGCTCCATCTCCTTCCGTATAAGCCTGCAGGGCATAGTCATCCACATTAAACAACTGCTAGGTGACTGCTTCAAATATTGCAGGCTTCTACTGAATCCTGCTCAAGGGCAAGAACTTTCTGGAGGAGGAAAGGGAAATCTTTATACCAATGTTCAAGTTGCTGGTTGCATCACCAATTGGAACTACAGAAAGATGGGACATCCTAAAGTCAAGAGCAAAGCTGTCTAAATCCACTGGACATAGACAAAGTGGGGCTATGCACATCTCAACATAAAATGTTGAGCAGTCTTTCATCCATGTATTATAGATATATGGTGTTTCTTTTGAAAGAATTCATGTATAAGGAGAACCAGATGATAGACCAAAGTTAACCTTTCTACTTTTAATAACTTAATTTAAATATTTTCCCTTTTTAAGTTTTCTCAATATTGTAGAAATATTTTGCCAGGGATATAGCATTATTTTATTTATTTTTGGTCCCTATTCTGGTTATCTACTAATCCATAACAAGCCATTCCAATACTTGGCTGATAAAAAAGATTTATCAGTGAAGATAAATCTTCCCATAAGCCTCTGGTGCAGAAGTCCCCAAACTTTTTCACACCAGGGACTGGTTTTGTGGAAGACTATTTTTCTACAGATTGGGGATAGGGGAGATGTTTCAGGATGACTCAGCACTTTACATTTATTGTGCACTTTATTTCTGTTATTATTACATCAGCTCCACCTCAGATCATCAGGCATTAGATCCCGGGGGTTGGGAACCCCTGTGAACATCCACTTACATTTTATAGGCCAAAGGCTAGGACAGACACTCACCCAAAACCAGGGCCAGACTCCATTTTTACTCAACTCAAGAGGCCTCTATTTGATTCAATATCTTAAATGAGAGAAAAATGAGAGACTAGCTTTTGTAGGCAATAAGTCATATCTATACAATGAGTTTTCCACGTATTTGTATTAGAGAATGACATTTTTTAATCATAGTTTACAATGAAGGTAGTAGTCTTCTATATAAGATGCTAAATGACCTAGTACTGTTTCTGAGTGGTTAGTGCTTCTGGGACTTCCTCGTGGCTCAGACCGTAAAGCGTCTGCCTACAATGCGGTACACCCGGGTTCGATCCCTGGGTCGGAAAGATCGCCTGGAGAAGGAAATGGCAACCCACTCCAGTACTCTTGCCGGGAAAATTCCATAAACGGAGGAGCATGGTAGGCTACAGTCCATGGGGTCGCAAAGAGTCGGACGTGACTGAGCGACTTCACTTTCAGTGCTTCTTGATTTCTGAACTGCAAGTTGCCAACTTTCCTTTATAAGAGGCATTTATTTGGCAGCGTTCTAAAATCTACTGATGTGTAATTTCTGAGATGCCTTTAATTAATTTTTCCCCACAATAGGTGTGGGCTAAAAAATGAAGGTAATCCACCAATACAATACCCATAGCCCTCCAGAGTGGCAAACCTTTGGTCTTTATGTCCTTAGGAACTCTATTGCTTCTGTCCCCTCCCTCTAATGTATGAAATTGGGATCCAGCAATCCCTAACTTGTGTAGAATCAGAAA
Source organism: Odocoileus virginianus (assembly GCF_023699985.2). Classification (NCBI taxonomy): domain Eukaryota; kingdom Metazoa; phylum Chordata; class Mammalia; order Artiodactyla; family Cervidae; genus Odocoileus; species Odocoileus virginianus. The sequence goes on from NC_069698.1 coordinate 24,765,194, forward strand.
GGCTGTAGTATGGCCTGATTACCTCTGGCCAACACAATCACATACTTAAATTATAAAGTCATACAATGTCGATCCAAGGCCAAGCCCTACATCTGCAAGCTAGTTCCCAATGAGATAATGAAGGCAAATTTGGTAGCTAAGAAAAAGATCCCTCATCTCCTGGGCCACACTTTCTGTAGGATTGTTAAAGATCATTGAAAATCTAAGGTTTTTATAACTGGCTTAATTGCTCAACTAGGATTTTCAAACTCTCCACTGTTTTAGAGTTCCTGGAAAATAATTGTTATTTTTCTTTGTGAATTCCATATTAAAAAAAAAAAATTGTATATCTATGCCTTCCTCTGTTGACTTGAATTAGAATTGGAAAGTACTGGAGTGTCCTGTGTACTGATGACCCACTTTTCACCCAACAAGTATGTTCTGACCATTAACTCTGTGTGGAGACCCTGCTCAGCATCGAGACAGATAGGGTCTTTCCCCTCACAGAATAGGGAATCAATGAAATCAAGTCTGAAGACTGTAAAAAGATGGGAAAAAAAAAAAGAACTTTAAGGGAGGGAAGATTCAGTTAAATATATATATTGTGTGTATATATTTTATATAGTATAATTATAGAATATATACTTATATATATATTTCATACATATAAAATATATATAGTGTGCATATATATATATATTACATAGTCAAAATATACAGTCAAGGCAGAAATTTGGGAATGTTAAGAAAATGTTGATGTGAGGACTGAATGACTAGGAAACATCAAGGTCCTTAGGTGAAGGGCCATTTAAACAGATAGAAGACAAAATATTTTAATGTGGCACACAGGTCCTTTATGAGTTGGAATAAAAATTGAAACCAGAATTTGTTTTCAAAAATGCAAGTAAAACTAATAACTATCAAAATGGTAGTGAGATGATTAGATTTAAAAAGGAAAAATTAAAAGATTAACATCTACATACCATACAAGAGCCTTTCTGATAGGTTCTACATAAGTTAGGCAACTCTGGATCCCAATTTCATATGTTAGGAATTCATGAAGTTATTTTAAAGTAATTAATGGACAGGAACAGAGAAAAAATCTAGGTATACATATTTTGACAGAGATATCAAGTAAATTGTACTTTGCACTTTAGAAAACATGTTTAGATTGGTACAAAAAAAAAAAACACCCAAAAAAAACTAGCTTATAGAAATTGCTGAGCACCTCATAAGCTGTTTCTCAGAAAATTGATCAGGTGGTAGATGGAGGGGACCTTCACTGTCAAAGGATTAAACTCTTTATATTGATCTTAGTTTCCTCCTTTTCTCCCTCTCCTTATTTCTGATCCTAAGAGCCATGACATTGTTTACGTAAAACTTCAAGCAGTACAAAGGTTTTAAGAAGGCAGACATTTGACAGTAGTTAATGAAGCCAAACTCCTTCCCTAGAGATAATTCTCAGATTTTTGATTGCCCAGCCCTGAGCATCTGCATCTTTGCTTTACTTAGGGGTTTGAAAAAGGCCTTACACAGGATCTGTTGACCAGGAGGCTGACAGAATGCTAAATACGCAGAGAGAGCACAATTCATTTTTTCTCTTCAAGTTCTACCTGGCTTGCTTAATCCCCAGTTCTCCTCCCTGCCACCATGTGCATGCAGCAGAAGAGGCTGATAATTAATGTCTGCAGCCCTCCAGACACAATGCTGCCCTAGATACCCCAAGGCAACTGCACACGCACTTTGCGAAGCTTAGCGACCTTCCTAAGCAGCCTAAGAAGGAAATGCAGATGAGGGGCTGCTTTCAAACACTACAGGGACCATCTAGCCTCAAGACCTCCACAGATGACATTTGAACAGTAGTGACTGATTACTTTCCAGGGCAGCAGCAGCCATCTGGAATGGAAAGCAGGTGTTTCTACAGGGATGAAAGGAAGGTAACAAAATGGTGGAACACACTGAACCCTGACAATGTACTATCATTAGTAAATTGGTGTCTTTAATGGTAAGTACATAATCTCCATGTCAAAAAGCCTGGATAATAAATATAACAACCTATGCTTTATCTTTAAACAATTTACATAATTCAATAACTCAGTTTAGGCTAAACTGTCACAGAAGAAATAACTTTGGCGCACAAATAAAAGCAAATTTTACAAATACCTGAATAATAAGCAGCTAGGTAACATTTAAAAATTGCTTCAGTGAGTTCTGTGATTACTTCAAAAATTCTCAAAATAATTTAACCATTTGATATCTAGATATATGTAGAGTTTTAAACTTCCCTTAAAGCAGCATTTGTAGTTTATATGACTTATAAAGGACCCTGACAAATGTTATATATACATATTAGCAGCTGTTCCTGGTAGAAGACAGCTGCTGGAAGGCAAAACAAAAGTTTTTAGTGACTAAAAAATTCAATGAATTGTTCATTTATAATAAAATATCACAATTGGCTTTGCAGATTTATGTGTTTGGGCAAACTGTAAGAAAATCTGTTTTATTTGGGTACTACATGGTGAAGATGTCAAAACCCATAGAGTAATGGTCTGTGGGATTATTTGGTAATTTTAACATAAATAGAAAAAAATGACAATAGGTAAAGAACAAAATTAAATTTATGAAAACATTTACCATCAAATATTTGCTAGTATTAGAGCTGACCAGAAAAAATTTGAATTAGCTATTTTTTAAAATAATGTTTGATACATTTTAAAGCAAATAATTTAAATGTGCAGCTATACTCACTCTTGAAAACTAATTTACTGATGCTGTTCTTCCTGCAGACACAAATGTGACTGTGAGTAGCAAATTAAAATCTGAAAACTGAGAGAGAAAATGTTCTTTCCCAGCAAATAAACATCATAAATGTCTAATTTAATGAACCCTGACCTGGTTTCCATATACATCACTTCTACTTCTGGCATTTTGAATAATTTGGTGATCCAGGAAAAATCAATTAGCCTTTTGGAACTCAGGTTCCTCATCAGTTTTTAAAAGAAGGAAAATGAAATAGATAGTCTCTTACCATATCCAGTCACTGTGGCAAGGAATTTCCACTTAATATCTACAACAAATCTGTCATGTAGGTACTATTTCTATCCTCAGTACACAAGTGAGGAAAATAGGGCTTAGAAAATTTCAGTAAATTCTCCAAGAAGACAAAATTCAAGTCACACAGTTGGGATGACCTTTAAGCTCCCTTACACATCTGCCATTAAAATGGAAGAATAGTACTTAAATAAAGAGTTAAAATACTGAATTTAAATACTAGAATTAAATTCAGTTTTAAAATTTGAACTTAAAAAAAAATAAAATAAAAAATAAATAAAATAAATAAAATTTGAACTTAAATACTAATTGAATTTAAATGGAGCTATTTAATCCCAATATATATGTAACACTGTTTTCACAGCAAAGCATCATTTTCAGAATCTTTGCTTTGAAACTCATGGTTTCCATAATTTCCAAGACAGACCCATATTATATTAAATGGCACCAAACTGGTGCATGTTGGAACGATGCCAAATCCCCAACCATGAACTGATTTTCAGTCTACTGGTTCTTACTCAAAGTAGTTAAATAGTTTTAAGTATCATTATTTAATTAACATCTAGTTTTAAACTGTAGAATGCCCAAATATCACTAAGATTTGGGATTCCAAAATTGTATCTCACTTTGATGACCCAAGACCATGAGGAAAATAAAAACAATATCACTTATTGGAAGATTAAAGAGGTAGATTTAAAGGCAACACAAACTGGGTGGGATGAGAAAGTGTTCGTCACTCAGTCCTGTCCAACTCTTGTGACCCCACGGACTTAGTCCATCAGGCTCCTGTGTCCATGGGATTCTCCAGGCAAGAATAACTTGGGTGGGTAGCCATTCTCTTCTCCAAAGGATCTTCCCAACCCAGGGATCACACCCGGGTCTCCTACATTGCAGGTGGATTCTTTACCATCTAGGCCACCAGGGAAAGCCAGGGAACAGAGAAAGAAAAACCTGTGGTTGTTTTCTGCCAAAGATTCTCAAGCCCTTTAAAGAAACTATAGTTCAGAGCAAACTGATCAAACTGCAGATCAATGGACAGGATAAGAATGATTCCCAGAGTAACGCCCCCCCCCCCAAAAATAAACAATGACAGACCTGTACTATCAGGTTCTTGTCCAATATTAGATACAATTCTTTCATAAAGCATTGTATATAATGTTCTTACTAAAGAAAAATTCTATTTATTTAGCTTTGGCTTTACTTCCACTTCTAGGCAGCAAGAATACTAGAAAATGCTACTGTTATAAATGATATTTTTAATATAACAAAACAAGAAAATCTAGTTTTCTGAACATTTGGTATGCAATATCCTATATATAATTGCTTAACTGTCATGTTTTTTCTCCTAAAAAGATTAGAATATGTTATGGGAATGGTAATGATACATAATACATATTTAAGTGTTTAATAATTTACATTTTGTTAATTATTTTGACTGATTTTGGGTAAAGATTGTTACAACACACAAGCAGACCATCTGCTGCTGTTAGAATTATTAATAAATACTCCCTGAACTAAGTATTTTAATTAAAAATAAAATGCTGCATTCATTAAGGCCCATCTTAAGTGGCATGCTCCAAAAGGAATTAATAGTGTACCCAGCTGCCAATCTCTAAATAGTTTGAAAATATTACAAACTTTTATTCATGAGAAACTACATGGATTTGGATGATTAGGGAACAATCTGTTGAATCCTCTAAAGCCTTCTGCTGTGTGGGATCCAAGAGTATATGAATCAATGAACATGGCACCCTATACTCTATATACTCTTCCGCAAATTTACCAAGGAGTCAGGCTAGTGCAAATGCTTTCTTCTTAACTATTCTTTTTGATCTTTATCCTGGAAAGGGGAGCAATAGGCACTCCTCATCTGATAAATTTACTTAAGATGGTGTTCTATTAAAGCAGGTCTTAGGGCTTCCCTGGCGGCTCAGACGGTAAAGTGTCTGCCTGCAATGTGGGAGACCAGGGTTCGATCCCTGAATCAGGAAGATCCCCTGGAGCAGGCAATGGCAACCCACTCCAGTACTCTTGCCTGGAAAATCCCATGGATGGAGGAGCCTGGTGGGGAACAGTCCATGGGGTTGTAAAGAGTCGGACACGACTGAGCGACTTTACTTCACTGGAGCCAGATGGCCTAGGCTTAAATCCTATTTCCTATTTTCTGGCTGTGTGACCCTGAGCAATTTACTCAACATTTCTGTGCCTTCATACTCACATTAGTAAAAAGAGGATAGTAGTGGTATCACCTTCATACAGCTACTATGAGAATTAATGTTAGTATTAATATTAAAATCTGCATTAAGCACCAGAAGAGTGCTTAATACAGAGTGTTAATTAATGATGACTCTTAGAATTATGACTTTGTTATTGTTGTTAATACTGAAATACATCTTTGTGACTTTTCTTTGAAGATTACCTTCAAAAGGTGATTCATTTTCTTTCACATTTTCCTTAAGGATGTTGCATCTTCAGTTTTTGAAATTTGAACAGATTTTTCCCTTGAAACTAAAATGCTGATTGGGGCAATTATAGAGGGAAGTAAGGAAGCTTGGTAATGTCATTTTTCATCAAAAAGGACACCTGGCAAGTAAGGAAATATGTGTACAGTCTCTAAATATCCAATAAAGAATGCTATACACATACATGAGTACCAATCTCCTTCCAAATACAAGTTCAACATGTGGAGTGAGGAAGCAAATGATAAGGAAAAGTGGGAATGAAAGGAAACAGAGAGAAATTAAGAAAAGAGTAAATATAAAGGAGATTCAAGAAGCTTAGTGAAGTGTTCAGAATTTTAAATAAAATCTCTAAAAGGAAAAATAAGAAGCTTACCTTCTTTTATGTGAGTCCTCTTGCTGTGAAAATCAGGGACTGAAAGTTTAAGTGATACACTTGGTAGTCTGTGAACACGTGTGGACTCTGACCTCTCACACACTTCAGCAAGTGCCTGCTCAGATTACAAGACTTCACTAGAACATGGTGCTTATTTTTCACTCTTCTCATTCATTCACCTAGGAACAACCAGGTTTCTGGGAGATACTGAACTTGAGATACTCAAACCTCAAGATACTCAAGGCCATGGTTTCTGCCCCCAGAGTCCCCTTGAAACACAGGGAGAACTGGGGAGGTTCTCTTTTATCAAGTCCTTCAACTGCACAAGGCACATTCACTCCTATCAACTGATTAGATCATCAGAGGCACTTTTTGAAAAATTGCTGTTGTGTCCCAGTTGCATAGATTAGTCAACTGAGCCTCAAGAAACAAGTGGTGTTTCTTCAGGTCACAGGACCAGGAAGTGCAAGAGTCAAGTGTCACCATGGAATTCAAAGTGAACTATTTTTTGTCAACCCCAGTGGTTTTCAAACTGAGAAATGTACATCCTTGGGTTCCATTTTAGAAACTTAAGAGGTAGCACAGAGGGGAGGAGTTTCCTAAGCAGACCACAGCATCTCTCCAACCCCTCTCCTTCCTTTGCTTCCATAGACAGCTCTAGTGATGGGTTTTGGACATCATAATTCACAGTAAGACTTTAAAAAATAAAAAAAGCATTTTACTTTTAAGAATTTTATTTTTCAAAGTTAATCATGAAATCCTTTCATTAAAAAGAGTCCCTAAGTCCTTATCTTTAAATTTACCTGTGTATGTTTAATTCATTCCCCAATGTCAAAGGTATGTTGACAAAATATGTGTTATTTTGTCTGACTCTTTGTAACTCCATGGACTGTAACCTGCCAGGCTCCTCTGTTCATGGGGTTCTCCAGGCAAGAATACTGTAGTGGGTTGCCATTCCCTTCTCCAGAGGATCTTTCTGACGCAGAGATCAAATCCAGGTCTTCTGTATTGCAGGCAGGTTATTTACCACCTAATTGAATAAATGTCAATTATTCATGTCTAAAATTCCATACAACCATGGTGATGCCATCCAACTATCTCATCCTTTGTCATCCCCTTCTCCTGCCCTTGATCTTTCCCAGCATCAGGGTCTTTTCCAATGAGTCAGCTCTTCACATCAGGTGGCCAAAGTATTGGAGTTTCAGCTTCAAAATCAGTCCTTCCAATGAACACCCAGGACTGATCTCCTTTAGGATGGACTGGTTGGATCTCCTTGCAGTCCAAGGGACTCTCAAGAGTCTTCTCCAACACCACAGTTCAAAAGCATCAATTCTTTGGCTCTCAGCTTTCTTCACAGTCCAACTCTCACATCCATACATGACTACTGGAAAAGTCATAGCTTTGACTAGATGGACCTTTGTTGACATCTAGAAGCACTTATTTTTAGAAATGGATATGTGTACACAAAAAGTGCACACATTACCTATGCTGAACAATGCCAAGAAACAATATACTGAAGGAACAGTTGTCTTTAAAAATGAACATAAAAACAGAGCTCAGACTGGCAAACAAAAGCAAAACACTTGTTTTCCAATAACACAATGCTGAAAATTGTCAGTAATCCTAAAGCACCTCCCATTTTTCTTTTAAAGCTGCCAAAGTTACCTACTTTAAAAACTGACTTTTTTTAAATCAGTAATAAAAATCTGATCACAACATTATAAAACCAAATGCTGGAGTCTTTACTCCTTTAAAATTATGAATATTCCAACATAATCACAGGTGTAAAATTTGCTGTATTTCACTTTGGGCACCTCTAATTTAGCATTTCTAATGAAAACACATCTTCCACTATACTCCCTCCTCAGCTAATACTAGTCAAGACTCTGTATTGTTAACACAGCAAAAAGGCCACACCAAAAAAAAAAAAAAAAAAATGACAATTTTAAGAAGAAAGAAAAGAGGGAGCAATGGAAGGGAAGAGAAATTGTCGTGTCTGTGTTTCAGAAAGTTCCAAGCATTCATCAGTTTTAGAAGCTTTAGATATAATTGCATTTGGGATCTCAGAAAAATTTTATCATGATTTCTCTTTTCCTATCTCAGATCTCAGCTGTCTTCTGTTCTGGCTCCATTCATTAGAGTGGCCAGCACATTTAGATCACTTCTCAGTAGCTCAGAACCCAAAGAGAGTTTCTCCCTTACCAACATTCCCATCAATATGGGAAAGGATATCCCACATTGCCATTGGCCATCTCTGGTACTGGCAGTAGCGTTAACTGCATTTAAACCATGAACCATAAAAAGGAGGCAGGATCCTTCTTCAAGAAATATATGGAATTGTCTTAGATAAAATCAATGGATGTTGAGGAAACATAAAAAAAGACAGCCCCAAATACCCAAACTAAATATGCACTGCCTCAACTGGTATCTTTGGTTAATCATCTTGCCTGGCATCCACTCAGATGTCTAACCTGGAAACTAGGTAAATCTCAACTACATACTTCTCTCTAACTTTCCGTATCTAATTCCATATCTGAAACTAAGAATAAATCTTGTTGATTCTACTTCTAAAGCACCTATTAAACCTGGTCTCTCCTTCCCATCTCAACTATCATTGTCTCTGTATTCTCCTATATAAGTAATTTTTCTTATATTTCCAACTGATTTTCCTGCAATCAATCTTTCTCCTTTCAGTTCAGTTCAGTTCAGTCGCTCAGTCATGTCCGACTCTTTGAGACTCTTTCTCCTTTAGCTTCATTTATTCTTCTGATTAAAATCCTGTTTTTTCATACAGAATAAAATTCAAACTTCTGAGATCAGTGCATTCATTCTGCCATGAAGGATTCTGATCACTGTGCTTGGCATACCTTGACATACACAATATGCAATCCTCAGGACATCTATCAGAATCAATTTTCCAAGGAATTTCTGAGTCTAATTATTTTTAAATCCCTGAAATCTACGAACACTACTTTACCTCACAAACACCCTTCTCCTTGTCTATCTGCCCGACTCTATCTACAGGACTTCTTCCCTGAGGTGACTAACTCTGACTGCTCTATCTCTTTCGAACATTTTAACTCTACCAGAAGCAACACCAATCATCCTCAGTGGCTTCCCATTACATTCCTGCCTAACAGAAACTTGTCTTTTCCTGAGGATACAATTTCTCATATAACCCTTTCAATTGGAAGACACTCACTCTCAGAGATTCCACGCATTCCAGAGTTGTTAGATAAAGAGACAACCTTTCTAGCTTTTCACCATTTCTGGGACATTATTCAGTCATGATGAGTCTAAATCACTGCTAGATGGAGATGTATGACATCTGACAAAAATAACCATTCATCTATCTCCTCAGCTAAAAATCCTTGTTCCTTTAATCACTGGGGACCTTAGTACCAGAATCATTCATTTTCTTCCCACTTATGCTGGGCCATGGTCCTGAATTCTTTCAATGTCTATGAGTAAGACCCAGCCAGGGCCCTAGTCTTTCAATTACCTTCTTTAATTCTAGTGACTTTATCTCAACTCCTCTGAAATTCCCCACTCCTGTAGCAATGACTTGAATTACTCAAGCACCCAAAATTTACATTCAAATAACCTTACTCTGCAACCAAATTCCACCATCTTTTTTACTCTCTCTAAACCCCCTGGCACTTTTCTTTGTTCTTATGGGGATTACCAGTTCCCAAGGCTCTCTATTTTATTCCTATCAGCACTTTTTTTCTGTTAACCTTCTTAACTAGGTACTTAGATGCCATTAAAACTACACCTCCTTCAATACCAACTTTTTCTTTCCCCTGTTGTTTTGTAATTTTTTTGTTCCAGAACAATGTAAGTGGACTGAATCCAACACAGTCTTTTTTGGGCCTCTATCCAGTTTCCTGAAAATTGCCAGGAAATTGAAGTTTTCCTCTAAAGTTTAACCAGCTCACTGGTCACCATTCCCACCAACTCTAGACTATTATAGTGTTTATTTCACAGAAAAAGTATTTCATTTCATTTTGTGTTTGGTCTGTTTATACATGTTTCTCTCTAGACACGTTGAGAGCAGAGAACAGGTCTTAGTTACTTTCTCATTCCTGGTGTCTAGAACATTATAATTGTTGAATAAAAGTTAGATAAATGCTATATTGTGGCATGCTAATTTTTCTTGCAGTGGGGTATACTTTTCATATTTAAATGAAAAACAATAGGAGTTTTTATTATTCAAAATGCTAAATTTGAATTTATAGTAACATAATTAGAACTATTATTTTTATTAAGGAAAACCATTGTGGTTTTGTCAAATGATTAAAATTATTTTAATAAAAATGTGTTTGGTTAATTAATACAGAGTAGATTTGGTGCAAGAACAAACATACTAGAATGTCAAAAACAGACCTATAAAGAATAGTCACCAGATTCACAGCAAAGTTGACACTGTGTTACAGTAGAGAAAGGATGCTCCCTTTCATAAATGATGTGTGCTCAACTGGACTTCTATGCCACAAAGCACAATAACTTATTCCAGATAGAGGTCAGATCTATGTCTGGAAGTATAAAATAAACAAAATAAATCATTTAGAGGAAAATAGAACATCTTCAAAATTGCCTTAAGACACAGAAAAAGCTAATTGTTAAAGGAAAAAAATATTAAATTGGACTGTATTAAATTGAATAACCTCTATTCATTTAAAGACTATTAAGAGAATAATCAGTTCAATTCAGTTCAGTTGCTCAGTTGTGTCCAACTCTTTGTGACCCCATGGACTGCAGCACACCAGGCCTCCCTGCCCATCATCAACTCCTGGAGTTTACTCAAATTAATGTTCACTGAGTCAGTGATGCCATCCAATCATCTGATCCTCTGGTGTCCCCTTTTTTTCCCGCCTTCAATCTTTCCTAGTATCAGGGTCTTTTCCAATTAGTCAGTTCTTTGCATCAGGTGGCCAAGGTATTGGAGTTTCAGCTTCAACATCAGTCTCTCCAATGAACATTCGGGACTGATCTCCTCTAGGATGGACTGGTTGGATCTCCTTGTAGTCCAAGGGACTCTCCAGAGTCTTCACCAACACCACAGTTCAAAAGCATCTCTTTTCATCTCAATTCTTCAGCTCTCAGCTTTCTTTATAGTCCAACTCTCACATCCATACACGACTACTGGAAAAACCAGAGCTTTGACTAGATGGACCTTTATTGGCAAAGTAACACCTCTTCTTTTTCATATGCTGTCTAAGTTGGTCATAGCTTTTCTTCCAAGGAGCAAGCATCTTTTAATTTCATGGCTGCAGTCATCATATGCAGTGATTTTGGAACCACCTCCCTTCCAAATAAATTCTGTCACTGTTTCCATTATTTTCTATCTATTTAACATGAAGTGATGGGACTGGATGCCATGATCTTAGTTTTCTGAATGCTGAGTTTCTAGCCAACTTTTTCACTCTCCTGTTTTGCTTTCATTAAGAGGCTCTTTAGTTCTTCTTCACTTTCTGCCATAAGGGTGATGTCATCTGCGTATCGGAGGCTATTGATATTTCTCCCAGCAATCTTGATTCCAGCTTGTGCTTCATTCAGCCCAGCATTTCGCATGATGTATTATGCATATAAGTTGAATACTCAGGGTGACAATATACAGCCTTGATGTACTCCTTTCACGATTTGGAACCAGTCTGTGTTCCATATCCAGTTCTAACTGTTGCTTCTTGACCTGCATACAGATTTCTCAGGAGGCAGGTCAGGTGGTCTGGTATCCCCATCTCTTTAAGAATTTTCCACACTTTGCTATGATCCACACAGTCAAAGGCTTTGGCTTAGTCAATAAAGCAGAAGTAGAGGTTTTTCTGGAACTCTCTTGCTTTTTTGATGATCCAGAGGATGTTGGCAATCTGATCTCTGGCTATTCTGCCTTTTCTAAATCCACCGTGAACATCTAGAAGTTCACCAATCATGTACTGCTGAAGCCTGGCTTGGAGAATTTTTTGAGCATTACTTTGCTAGCACATGAGATGAGTGCAATTGTGCAGTAGTTAAACACTCTTTGGCATTGCCTTTCCTTGGGATTGTAATGGAAACTGACCTTTTCCAGTCTTGTGGTCTCTGCTGAATTTTCCAAGTTTGCTGTCATACTGAGTGCAGCACTTTAACAGCACCATTTTTTAGAATTTGAAATAGCTTAGCTGGAACTCCATCATCTCTACTAGCTTTGTTCATAATGATACTTCATAAGTCCCACTTGACTTCACACTCCAAGATGTCTGGCTCTAGGTGAGGGATCACATCATTATGGTTATCTGGGTCAGGAAGATCTTTTTGTACAGTTCTGTGTATTCTTGCCACCTCTTCTTAGTATCTTCTGCTTCTGTTAGGTCCATACCATTTCTGTCACTTATTGTGCCCATCTTGCATAAAATGATCCCTTGCTATCTCAAATTTTCTTGACAAGATCTCTATAGTCTTTCACATTTTGTTTTTTCTATTTCTTTGCATTGATAGCTGTGGAAGGCTTTCTTATCTCTCCTTGCTATTCTTTGGAACTCTGCATTCAAATGGGTATATCTTTCCTTTTCTCCTTTGCCTTTAGCTTCTTTTCTTCCTCAGCTATTTGTAAGTCTTCCTCAGAGAGCCATTTTGCCTTTCTTTTTCTTTGGGATGGTCTTGATCACTGCCTCCTGTAAAATGTCACAAACCTCCATCCATGGTTCTTCAGGCACTCTGTCTATCACATCTAATCCCTTGAATCTATTTTTCACTTCCAGTGTATAATCATAAGGGATTTGATTTAGGTCATACATGATTAGGTCATACCATGGTCTAGAGGTTTTCCCTACTTTCTTCAATTTAAGTTGAAGTAAAAGCATAATGAAACAACCCAAAGTATGGGAGAAGATATTCATCATACATATAACCATGAAAACATTGATATTTAGGTTATATTTTTTAAATCTTATAAAACAATAAAGATTCCCATAAATCAATTTTTAAATACAGCTATGTTTCTTATGCAGGTCAGGAAACAACAGTTAGAACTGGATATGGAACACAGACTGGTTCCAAATAAGAAAAGGAGTATGTCAATGATGTAAATAGTCACCCTGCTTATTTAACTTATATGCAGAGTACATCATGAGAAACGCTGGGCTGGATGAAGCACAAGCTGAAATCAAGATTGCTATGAGAAATATCAATAACCTCAGATATGCAGATGGCATCACCCTTATGGCAGAAAGTGAAGAATCATTGAAGAGCTTCTTGATGAAAGCAAAAGATGAGAGTGAAAAAGTTGGCTTAAAGCTCAACATTCAGAAAACAAAGATCATGGCATCTGGTCCCATCAGTTCATGGCAAATAGATGGGGAAACAGTGGAAACAGTGATAGACTTTATTTTTCTGGACTCCAAAATTACTGCAGATGGTGACTGCAGCCATGAAATTAAAAGACGCTTGCTCTTTGGAAGAAAAGTTATGACCAACCTAGACAGCATATTAAAAATCAGAGACATTACTTTGCCAACAAAGGTCCATCTAGTCAAAGCTATGACTTTTCCAGTAATCATGTATGGATGTGAGAGTTGAACTATAAAAAAAGCTGAGAGCTGAAGAATTGGTGTTTTTGAACTGTGGTGTTGGAGAAGACTCTTGAGAGTCCCTTGGACTGAAAGGAGATCCCACCAGTCCCTGCTAAAGGAGATCAGTCCTGGGTGTTCATTGGAAGGACTGATGTTGAAGCTGAAACTCCAATACTTTGGCCACCTGATGCAAAGAGCTGACTCATTTGAAAAGACCCTGATGCTGGGAAGGATTGAAGGCTAGAGAAGAAGGGGATGACAGAGGATGAGATGGTTTGATGGCATCACTGTCTCAATGGACATTATCTGAGTAAACTGCAGGAGTTGGTGATGGACTGGGAGGCCTGGTGTGCTGCAGTCCATGGAGTAGCACAGTCGGACATGTCTGAGTGACTGAACTAAACTGAACTGAATTCTTCTTAATAAATCACTTGAACACACAGATACACTTCACCAAGTAAGTTAAACAAATGGCCAGAAACATATTGAATGGTGCTTAACCTCATTAGTTATCTGTGTTACACACTGACCTAAAAGAGTTAAATCAATGAGACAAAATTCTAAGATTGAAAAGACGTAGAGCCACTGGAATTATTGTAAATTATTACTGGAAGTCTTAATTGGCACAGCCATTTGGAAATTTTTTAGCACCTATTAAAACTAAACATAATCATATCATAGGACCCAGCAGTGCCAATACTAAAATTGTCTTTTGATGTTCACCAAAAGTTATGTAAAAGAATGTTTAAGTAAAAGACTTAAATTTAATAGATATTAGTAACAATAGAATTGATAACTGGGTCACAGTATATTTACACAACAGATGACAGAGCAAGTAGAACAAATGATATTACAGTATGCAACAGTGGGGGTGAATCTCCCAAATATAAAATTGAGTGAAAGAGGCCACACAAAGGAGTTCATGTCTGATTCCATTTATATAAAATATACAAACAGCGACTATACAATATATCAATATACATTGGTATAAATCAGGACAGTGGTTGGCATTGTTGGGAAAGAGAATAGTTTAATCTCTGGAAGGAGTATGAGGATGATTTCAGCAATACTAAATATGTTCAGAAATTCACCAAGATGTGCAATTATGTTACATACAATTTATGTTTATTGTGGCGGTACTTAGGTATTTGGGGGAAGAGATAGAATAAAAAAATAATAAAAGTGAAAATTCAGGGAGTACAAATTCAGAAAGAGTGTACTCTTGTAAATTGAATATGAAGGTCTATAGCTTAATCACTCATGGAAATATAAACTATTTGAAATTAAATCACAGATTTCAGTAGATTCTGCTCTATGACCTCCTTCAACACTAGTTGACATTATTGTGTACTGACTCCTAAAAATATTTTTTTATCAGTGCATTCTAAGGATCTTTCACAGTAGAATAAACATAGTTTTGTAATTTACTATGTTCTTTTGTCTTTACCTCAACAGTATAAACTGTTCTGTGTTGTCCTGGGTGATCATTTAGCAGTTCTTTTTGCTTATAATTATCTTTATACACAAGGTTTCCTAGAATATTGTTAGTACTCATAAACAAAATTTGGATGTCAGAAGCAGCATTTCATTTCTAAAAGTATGTTTGCTTCCTAATTGAAAAATTATATTGCTTTTGGCACAAACTGAAAAGAAAAGCCATCAAATGAGATGTCGCTAGTGTTAAATGACTGAAGATTATAAAAAGCTTTTATAACCTGGAATCTCAAGTTACACACTAGCTAAGATGCATTCAAGGAATGTGGCACTTTATGGTAAAATGTGAGAAAAGAGTATTATATTAAAGCAATTTATTTTCTTTTTCTTTTTGTTCTGCACTCATCTGTGATAAATGCAGGAAGACAATAGACTACAGGTGGCACATGGTTATTTAATAGGCAGAAATGTCAAAACTAAACCATCCACTTCTGCAAAACAGAAGTAAAAGAAAAGTCTTTAGGTAAAAGAAAAGTCTTATTATCATTGAGACTAACATTAAACTCATTAATGATTACCTTAATATTGTGCCTTAGCCATTATAGATTCTAACAGCAGTGACTGTTAGCTTTTCTAACATTTCTGCAAAACAGATCCCATAGAAGAAAATAAAATTTGATAATGTATACATTTTACACTCAGATGTATAGCAGATATACAAAGTCATGGATTTTAGTTTTTGACCAAGTTTATAATCTGGGAAAATAACAAGAGTTATTATATAAACACTTTTATAGGACAGATACTCTGCTAACTATATAATATGAATTGTCACCTTTTAAAATTATAAAAAGTTCCTCAAGTTCATGTGGTAATAATCTCCAAAAATAGATACCATCATTTCTTTCTCTCCCTATATAAGCATACTGCCCAACCAAAGAGATGTGGTCTAATTCTTTCTTATTAAACCTGGCCTGGCTTTGTGATGTACCTTTGATAAATAGAAATGTGACTGACAAGGTCATAGGAAGCCTTGGAACGTCTTTCTGGGTCTTTTAGATTGTATGTTCTTGGGATGTTTCTTCTCAGAATCTACCCATTTTTATTCTGAGAAGCCCTAGCCTAGGAATAGGTTCATAAACATGCAAACTCAGCTGTCATTGTTTTGAAATTCTTTATATATATATATATATATATATATATATATATACATATTTTAACAAGACATCCTGTACTTTTATTCTGCACTGAGTCTTGCAAATACTGGAACTGGTCTTGCCCAAGCCATGCAGACAAGTTTAGCCCTAGACTCAACATTACCCACCAGTCAGGTGAGTGAGCTCTATTAGACATTCAGCACACTTGAGTGTTTAAATGGTCATAAGTGAAGTGAAGTCACTTAGTCGTGTCCGACTCTTGTGACCCCATGGACTGTAGCCTATCAGGCTCCTCCGTCCATGGGATTCTCCAGGCAAGAATACTGGAGTGGGTTGCCATTTCCTTCTCCAGGGATCTTCCTGACCCAAGAACCCGGGTCTCCCACATTGCAGGCAGACGCTTTACCCTCTGAGCCACCAGGGAAGCACCATAGTCCCAGTCAATATGAGAGATCCCAACTGAGAAATGTTCAGCTAAGCCCAGACAGCCCTCAGAACTACAAAAAAAAAATAAATTACTTCTTAAGTCATTGAGTTTTGGCATGGTTTGTGTATTGCCCAACAACAGATAAGTGAGACAAGTAGGTATTATTATTTTTCACATCTTCCTTATATTAAGCCTATGAAGGAATTACTAATAATCATCTTTGGGAGCATGTATTATAGAAGCAACTTTTCTAAGATCACACAATTAAGTGGTGAGAGAAAAAAAAGAGAAATTCAAAGATCATCAAAATGCATAGCTTAAGATCTAGATTGCTATTCCTTATAATAAATGTCTAGTACACAGCAATATTCCTTGGTATTTTCATTTTCAATGTGATTTTTTTTTTCTATTTTTGTTCTATTAGAATAGTTTCCCAGATTTCACCCCTAACAATTCTGTTTATATATGATTCCAAAGCATCACTGATGAGATTTCAAGAGCAGTTTCTAGGTTTGCACCTTCCTGTACTTCCCCCTGTCCTCAAGAAACCTCCAAACCACAATAATTATAGATACCTCCATTTTAATGTTAGCCAATTATGCTAATGGAAGTTCATTACTCATTCCTACTGATGTATGCTCAACTTTTATGATTATGTCCTCTTCTATACCCTGCAAGGTCATCATTAATTCCTAATTGCTCAAAATTATTTTCCCACACATACACACCCATGAGGTCCTTGTAATGGGAATTCATTTCTCAAAAGGGAATTTAAGACCAAGTCTCAGATGTTCAAAAACTGATGAACCAGGTAGTTGACCTGAATCAGTTAATTAAGCTATAGAAAGTCACCAGGGAAAGAAAAGGCACATCATTAGGTTCATTTTGTTGAAAAGTAACAATTTCAGAGCTCCTGGGAAAGCAAAGAAATATCTTAAAAATAATTTCTTGAAATTTTGTTCCAATCTATGATTCAACTTTTCTGTTTCTGGTATTAACCTAAAGCACTTAAGTGAGACACTCAATAAACCACTTCTTTATTAAAATTGCTAATTAACTATTAGCCTGAAAGTGAACTCCAAATTATTCTTTTGTTTGAGTTTGAATTTTTTCAAATTAAGTTGGATGAGTGTTAGAGAAAAAAAAAAAACTTTTTTGGAAACAATTTCACTTCTAACCAAGACCTTCAGATAACATAATTCATGCTTGAAACCTATCTGTACTCAAATACAAAGCATAATCCATAAGGCAAATGCATATACAGTTTTGTAAAGAACAACCAGAAGTCTATAATAGCAATTTATGTAATAATTTTAATTGAGGTAAATACTGACTCCTATTTATAAAGCCAAAATTAATTAATAAAATTTATTATTGGCTGGCCAGTATATTCTAGGCTTCTCAATATTCCTTATTTAACTATTCTTTTATAGATTATAAACTACTGACCCTCAAAATACTACTAATCTACCTTATTTTCTCCTTAAATGAATATACATTTTAAAATAAAAGAACATAGTAGCATCTCATTTCTCATAGTTTCCTCTTGTGAACTCATTAAATGCTAAAAGTTAAAATATATATTTTTCAATAAAAATATTTAATTATTTTCTGTTGCAAGTTTATAAAATAAAGTATAATTAAAATATTTTAAACTTTTTAAATGATAAGGAACTGCCAGTTTAAGTCATTTTTGCATCTTTTAATATAATAATGTTAGAAGGGTATGGAAGTATGTAGGTGATATTTGATAAATGCTTCTAGAATGAATGAAAGAATGAATGAATGAAAGTCTGGTTATAACTCCACAATTTCTCCAAAATCAAAGGAATTTTGAAATTTTTACTCAGTTTTCTTTTCCCCATACTGAGAAAGCAGCCAGCTCCTTGTCAGAACCTGAGAGAGAACTGAGCAATAGAAAAAACTGCAGAAAATATAATTTCTGTATGGTACGTAAGTAGATAAAAATAAAAATAAGCAACCTTATTTAATTTTAATTGAACATTAAAATTCATTGATATGTAGAGTAAATTTCATGGAGAAATGTATCATTTGTTATTGTATCTCTAGTTCTTAATACAGTGGCCAGCACATTTATTTGCTCAATTAATATTTGTTGATTAATAAGCACACAAGTGAGTCATTTTATTATTGTAAGACTTTAAAAAATATAGTCTAAAATATTATTCTATCTATCAAATTATGAGGAGCTTTCAGAATGTCATGGTATCTCTGTTCTCTGATCATTGTTAGCTACTATATACAGTAATCATTGTCAATTA
The DNA here is from genome assembly GCF_023699985.2 of Odocoileus virginianus. Lineage (NCBI taxonomy): Eukaryota > Metazoa > Chordata > Mammalia > Artiodactyla > Cervidae > Odocoileus > Odocoileus virginianus. Next base: position 24,783,909 of record NC_069698.1, read on the forward strand.
TTATTCTTAGAGGAAACCATTATAGATTATTTAAAACATGGCTTTTGGGAAAACAGGAAATTGAGATGTTTTCCTCTTTTTGCTTTGTTGGTGTATCAGCTTATTCAATTGTATTAATTGTCCATTGCTCCCTAACAAATCTCAGGCTTCATGATTTAAAACTTACTGTCTCTAACAGTTTATGCAGGTCAAGAATTCAGAAAGGTATCAGTGTCTCAATTGAGTCTGAGGTTAACTGGGGCTGTAGTCATCTGAAGGCTTGTCTGGGACTGACAGAGTCACTTCCAACATGTTTTACTCTCAAGACTACAAAGCTGGTTCCTCTCCATGTGGACTACTCTGGTGTCTTCATGACATGGAGCTGGCTTGTCCCAGAGTGAGCAAAGAGGCCAAGGAAGAAACTACAATGCCTCTTATAAACTAGCCTTGAAAGGCATATGCTGTCACTTTTGCAGTATTCCCTTGGCCATTCAATCATCCTTGATTCAACTGGTATAAAGAGAAAAGCATGAACACTCACAGACAAGTGTATTTATTTATTTAAATACCTTGTTTAAATAAAGTCAAGTTTATTTATTTATTTAAATACCTTGGAGACTGCCCACCATACCAACTGCATATGTAAAAATATAAAGCCAGGTAAGCATTTAAATTATTTGACCTAGGACAAAAAAGCATTTGCCATTAACTCTAGTAAATGCTTCTTCATCTATATTGCCACATACCTTGACACTTTTGGCTTTAAGTCAGTCTTAAAAGGTCTGCCATGAACTTTTAGTTTCATAGTATTGAAATAACAGTTTAATCATAGTTAATGTGTTATTTGCAGTTTCTTTATTTTCATCTCTTCTCTCATTGATTCAATTCCAATAAATTTACATTTGACATATACAGAATAATAAAACCATTGAGTTTTTCATAGAAATCATTTGGGTATGAATAAGGTCATTTCTCTTTAAAGTACATTACCCAAATTGTTTCCACTTAACCTTTTGATTGAAGCAGAGGCAGACTAAGTTCCTAGACTACTTTCATAGAAAGAGAAGGCAAATTTAACATAGAGGAGAAGAAAGGAATAAGGGAATGGGACACCAGGTAGAATTATAAATTGTTGGAATGTGAGGTTAAAGAAACAATATAAGGAAAGCTGGAAGGTATGGGAGGAACTAGTGTGGGTTTTTTTGTTTTTTTACTAGTGTGGTTTTAACACTTCAATATGGAAGAACTTTCTCCAAAGGGCTTAGGACTTATCCTCAGTTAGCCTTAGTTAAGTCGCTCAGTCGTGTCTGACTCTTTGTGACCCTGTGGACTGTAGCCCACCAGGCTCCTCCATCCATGGAATTCTCCAGGCAAGAATACTGGAGTAGGTTGCCATTTCCTTCTCCAGGGGATCTTCCTGACCCAGGGATCGAACCCAGGTCTCCCACATTGCAGGCAGATGCTTTAACCTCTGAGCCACCAGGGAAGCCTACTTAGCAGGCCCAAATGCAGTGTCTTGAGCCTAGTCTCTGAGAATAATGGCTATATTTGTGGACTTGCCATTTCAATTATACATTAAAATGAAGATGTTGCTATAACTTAGTTGTAATTTCTCATCAATATCATCAAATAAAGTATATTATTCCAAGTAATTTGCCACGCTAATGTGCATTTTGGTTATTGTTGTTCCATGGCAAAGTCAGGTCCAACACTTTGCAACTCCATTTGCTGTGCTTAGTAGCTCAGTCATGTCTGACTCTTTGTGGCCCTGTGGACTGCAGCCTGCCAGGCTCCTTTGTCCATGGTGATTCTCCATGGACAAGAATTCTAGGCAAGAATACTAGAGTGGGTTGCTGGGCCCTCCTCCAGGGGATCTTCCCAACCCAAGGATCAAACCCAGATCTCCCACATCGCAGGCAGATTCTTTACCATCTGAGCCACCAGGGAAGTCCTTGCAACCCCATGTACTGTAGCAAGCCAGGCTCCTCTGTCCTCCATTACCTCCAGGAGTTTGCTCAAATTCATGTCAGTAATGCTAACCAATCACCTCATCCTCTGTCATCCTCTCATCCTCCTGCTTTCAATCTTTTCCAGCATCAGGATCTTTTCCAATAAGTCTGCTCTTTGCATCAGGTGGCCAAAGTATTGGCCCTTCAGCTTCAACATCAGTCCTTCCACTGAATATTCAGGACTGATTTCTTTTAGGATTGAATGGCTTGATCTCCTTGCAGTCCAAGGGACTCTCAAGTATCTTCTCCAGTATCACAATTTGAAAGTATCAATTCTTCGGTGCTCAGTCTTCTTATGATCAAAATCTCACACCCACACATGACTACAGGAAAAACCATAGCTTTAACTATATGGACCTTTGTCAGCAAATTGATCTCTCTGCTTTTTAATATGCTATCTAGGTTTGTCATACCTTTCCTTCCAAGAGCAAGTATCTTTTAATTTCATGGCTGCAGTCACCGTCCACAGTGATTGTGAAGCCCAACAAAATCTATCACTGTTTCCACTTTTCCCTTTCTATTTGCCATGAAGTGATGGGATCAGATTCCATGATCTTGGTTTTTTGAATGCTGAGTTTCAAGCTAACTTTTTTACTCTTCTCTTTCATCCTCATCAAGAGGTTCTTTAGTCCCTCTTCACTTTCTGCTATTAGAGGGATATCATCTGCATATCTGAGGCTGTTGATATTTCTCCCAGCAATTTTTATTTCAGCTTGTGATTTATCCACTGTGACATCTCACATGATTTACTCTGCATTTAAGTTCAATAAGCAGGGTGACAGTAATCAGCCTTGATGTACTCCTTCCCCAATTTAGAACCAGTCAGTTATTCCGTGTCCAGTTCTAACCTTTGCTCCTTGACACACATCCAGGTATCTCAGGAGACAAGTAAGGCAGTCTGGTATTCCTGTCTCTTGAAGAATTTTCCACAGTTTGTTGTGATCCACACAATCAAAGGCTTTATCATAGTCAATGGTGCAGAAATAAATGCTTTTCTGGAACTCCCTTGTTTTCTCCATGATCCTTTGATTGTTGGCAATTTGATCTCTGCTTCCTCTGCCTCTTCAAAACCCAGCTTGTACATCTGGAAGTTCTCAGTTCACATTTTGCTGAAGCCTGGCTTGAAGGATTTTGAGCATAACCTTCCTTGCACATGAAATGAGTACAGTTGTACGGTAGTTGGAACATTCCTTTGCATTGCCCCTCTTTGAGACTGGAATGAAAACTGACCTTTTCCAGTTCTGTGGCCACTGCTGAGTTTTCCAAATTGCTGACATACTGAATATAGCACTTTAACAGCATCATCTTTTAGGATTTGAAATAACTCAACTGGAATTCCATCACCTTACCTCCACTAGCTTTGTTCATAGTAATTCTTCCTAATGCCCACTTGAATTCATACTCCAGGATGTCCGGCTCTAGGTGAGAGACTACAGAATCATGGTTATCCAGGTCGTTAAGATTTATTTTGTATAGTTCTTCCGTGTATTCTTGCCACCTTTTCTTAACTTCCTCTGCTTCTGTTATGTCCTTACCATTTCATGAAATGTTCCCTTGATATCTCCAATTGTCTTGAAGAGATCTCTAGTCTTTTCCATTCTATTGTCTTCCTCTACTTCTTTGCATTTTTTTCATTTAGTAAGGACTTCTTGTCTCTACTTGCTATTCTTTGGAACTCTGCATTCAGTTGGGAATATCTTTTGCTTTCTCCCTTGCCTTTCACTTTTCTTTCCTCAACTATTTGCAAAGCCTCCTCAGAAAATAACTTTGCCTTCTGCATTTCTTTTTCATTGAGATGGTTTTGGTTACTGTCTCTTGTACAGTGTTACAAACCTTCATCCATAGTTCTTCAGGCACTCTGTCTACCAGATCTAATCCCTTGCATCTATTCATAATTTCCACTGTGTAATCAGGGAATTTTATTTAGATCATATATGAATGGCCTAGTGGTTTTCACTACTTTCTTCAATTTAAGCCTGAATTTTGCAAGAAGGAGCTCATAATTTGAGCCACTGTCATCTCTAGGTCTTGTTTTTGCTGACTGTATAGAGCTTCTCCACCTTCGGCTGCAAAGAATGTAATCAATCTGATTTCAGTATTGATCACCCGGTGATGTCCACTTGTAGTCTTCTCTTGGGTTTTTGGAAAAGATTGTCTGCTATGACCAGCACGTTCTCTTAACATGTTAGCCTTTGCCCTGCTTTATTGTGGACTTTGAGACCAAACTTGCCTGTCATCCCAGGTATCTCTTAACTTCCTAATTTTGCATCCAGTCCCCTATGACCAAAGTAATCCTGAGAAAGAAGAATGGAACTGGAGGAATCAATCTGCCTGACTTCAGACTCTACTACAAAGCCACAGTCATCAAGACAGTATGGTACTGGCACAAAGACAGAAATATAGATCAATGGAACAGAATAGAAAGCCCAGAGATAAATCCATGAACCTATGGTCACCTTATCTTCGACGAAGGAGGCAAGGATATACAATGGAAAAAAGACAACCTCTTTAACAAGTGGTGCTGGGAAAACTGGTCAACCACCTGTAAAAGAATGAAACTAGAACACTTTCTAACACCATACACAAAAATAAACTCAAAATGGATTAAAGATCTAAATGTAAGACCAGAAACTATCAAACTCCTAGAGGAGAACATAGGCAAAACACTCTCCGACATAAATCACAGCAGGATCCTCTATGACCCACACCCCAGAATTTTAGAAATAAAAGCAAAAATAAACAAATGGGACCTAATGAAACTTAAAAGCTTTTGCACAACAAAGGAAACTATAAGCAAGGTGAAAAGACAGCCCTCAGATTGGAGAAAATAATAGCAAACGAAGCAACAGACAAAGGATTAATCTCAAAAATATACAAGCAACTCCTCCAGCTCAACTCCAGAAAAATAAATGACCCAATCAAAAAATGGGCCAAAGAACTCAACAGACATTTCTCCAAGGAAGACATACAGATGGCTAACAAACACATGAAAAGATGCTCAACATCACTCATTATCAGAGAAATGCAAATCAAAACCACAATGAGGTACCATTATATGCCAGTCAGGATGGCTGCTATCCAAAAGTCTATAAGCAATAAATGCTGGAGAGGGTGTGGAGAAAAGGGAACCCTCTTACACTGTTGGTGGGAATGCAAATTAGTATAGCCACTATGGAAAACAGTGTGGAGATTTCTTAAAAAGCTGGAAATAGAACTGCCATATGACCCAGCAATCCCACTTCTGGGCATACACACTGAGGAAACCAGATCTGAAAGAGACACGTGCACCCCAATGTTCATCGCAGCACTGTTTATAATAGCCAGGACATGGAAGCAACCCAGATGCCCATCAGCAGACGAATGGATGAGGAAGCTGTGGTACATATACACCATGGAATATTACTCAGCCATTAAAATGAATTCATTTGAATCAGTTCTAATGAGATGGATGAAACTGGAGCCCATTATACAGAGCGAAGTAAGCCAGAAAGATAAAGACCATTACAGTATACTAACACATATATATGGAATTTAGAAAGATGGTAACGATAACCCTATATGCAAAACAGAAAAAGAGACTCAGATGTATAGAACAGACTTGTGGACTCTGGGAGAAGGCGAGGGTGGGATGTTTCAAGAGAACAGCATTGAAACATGTATATTATCTAGGGTGAAACAGATCACCAGCCCAGGTTGGATACATGAGACAAGTGCTCGGGCCTGGTGCACTGGGAAGACCCAGAGGGATCGGGTGGAGAGGGAGGTGGGAGGGAGTACTGGGATGGGGAATACATGTAAATCCATGGCTAATTCATTTCAATGTATGACAAAAACTACTGTAATGATGTAAAGTAATTAGCCTCCAACTAATAAAAATAAATGGAAAAAAAAATTTAAAAAAAAAAAGAAAAGGATATCATTTTTTGGTGTTAGTTCTAAAAGGTCTTGTAAGTCTTCATAGAACTGGTCAACTTCTGCTTCTTTGGCATCAGTGGTTGGGGCATAGATTTGGATTATTGTGAGGTTGAATGGTTTGCCTTGGAAATGACAGATCATTTTATGGTTTTTTGAGGTTGCACCCAAGTACTGCATTTTGGATTCTTCTGTTAACTATGAGGATTACTCCATTTCTTCTAAGGGATTCTTGCCCACAGTAGTAGATGTAATGATCATCTGAATTAAATTTGCCATTTCCATCCATTTTAGTTCATTATTCCTGAGACATCGATGTTCAATCTTACCATCTACTGCTTGACTACATCCAATTTACCTTGATTCGTGGATCTAACATTCCAGGTTCTTATGCAATACTGTTCTTCACAGCATCGGATCTTCTTTTCACCACCAGACACGTCCACAACTGAGTGTCATTTCCACTTTTGCCCAGCCACTTCATTCTTTCTGGAGCTATTAGTAATTGCCCTTAGCTCTTCCCTAGTAGCGTATGGAACACCTTCCAACATGAGAGGCTCATCTTCCTATATCATACCTTTTTGCCTTTTCATATTGTTCATGAGGTTCTCCTGGCAAGAATACTGGGGTGTTTTGCAATTTCCTCCTCCAAGGGACCATGTTTTGTCAGAATCTTCATTATGTCCCATCTGTCTTGGGTATCCTTGCTTTATTCCAAAGACATGTACCACCATTTACTAAAACAAATAAATGTTGTCTTGGGGAATAGTTGGCAAAAGTCACCTAGGCCTTCAGAAATTTGGCTGGATGAAAACGTGACATCAGTTTCTATAAATTTTCAAAAAAATAAATTTGGTTCCTGGGAGCTATTTATGTTATAGTGGGTAAAACTTGACTCTGACAAAATATATGGATGTTTTCCTACTCAGTAGTTATTCAACCATGGGCCAGCTACTTATGCTTTCTTTGCCTAATACACCAGATGGAAATAATATTGATCTCACAGAATTCTTATAAAGATTCAATATGATAATAGATATAAACTGCCTCATATAAATATATAAATAAATATATAAACTATTATACTAGATGGGCTTCCCAGGTGACACTAGTGGTAAAGAACCTACTGCCAATGCAGGAGACACAAGAGATATGGGTTCCATCTCTGGATCAGGAAGATCCCTCGGAGGAAGGCTTGGCAACCCACTCCAGTTTTATTGCCTGGAGAATCCCATGGACAGAGGAGCCTGCCAGGCTCCATAGAGTAGCAAAGTGTCGGACATTACGGAAGCAACTTAACACTCACTTATGCACATGTGCTGAGTCACTTCAGTCATGTCTGATTCTGTGTGACCCTATGGACTGTAGCCTAGCATGTTCCTCTGTCCACGGAATTCTCCAGGCAAGAGTACTGGAGTGGAGTGCCATGCCCTTCTCCAAGCACTCACATATAGTACATACCCATTAAATTTTTGTTCCCTTTTCTCCTTTGCCTTTTATTTGTTCTCAATATGAACACTATTTCCTGATAATATCAGTCAATTTGCTGGCAGCCAATATTTAATCCTTCAGTGAAAGATTTTCCTAAAGTCCACATCCTGAGGATTGCATGTTTTGCTTATAACTTTATTTTATGTTTAGAAAAGCAAAGCCAGTAGTACTTTCTCATGTCTTATGTCTAATCCTTTTCATGAAATATTTTTTAAAAATTCACCGTCATAATTCTTCAGATAATCCTTAATATATGCTTTTAATAATTTGTCAAAAATTTTGTCCCGTTAATTATTAATTGACCATCTTTGGGGCTGCTTATTTTACATGAAATAATATTGGAATCTTATATGATAAAGCTGTCATTAATATTTTCATTTTCAATTGCTTTACCCTTCTCTCTTAAGTAAAAAAATCAATATAGTGTGAACGTAATGTAGTATGCTGCTGCTGCTGCTGCTGCTAAGTCGCTCAGTCGTGTCCGACTCTGTGCGACCCCATAGACGGCAGCCCACCAGGCTCCCCCGTCCCTGGGATTCTCCAGGCAGGAACACTGGAGTGGGTTGCCATTTCCTTCTCCAATGCATGAAAGTGAACAGTGAAAGTAAAGTCGCTCAGTCGGGTCCGACTCTCCGCGTCATGTAGTATAAGAAGAAAAAAAAATCTGCTCATTTAGGTTCTTTAATCCTTTTGCATTTACTACTCCCATTTGTGAAAATATTTTTTAGTGATTCTATTACCCCTATTTGCATATCCTAATAAAATCTAGAACATAAAACTTTTAAATTCAAAAGTGAGAATTTTATCTAGTCTATAGTTAAGTACATAGGTGTTAAGTATCATTATAAATTTATTTTTCCAATTTCCAATTACTGTTTTCCTCCTCCAATTTCATCAATGGAATTTTAATGGAAGTAATGTATATATGAATTTACAAGTACTACTACATCATTATTTTTTATGAGAGAATGTGTTGAAAGAATGACCCACCCAGTCTTTCCTAATGTGTTGTATTAAATACAAACATGTTTCTTGTGATAAAGCAGCTCACAAGATTAATTATTTGAAAGTACAAGTTGTTTGTGAGAATTCCCATACTAATTTCACTTCTAATATTTTCCCTAGCATCATGTTTTGTTTTGCTTTATTTTTGTCTTTATCAATTGACATTCAAAAATCCTATACCAGTATTCTGGTTTCACTAATATTTAAATAATGAATCACAAATTAAATTTATGGCTTTTTTGATAGGAAAAAATAAAATAATATAAATCAATTATATTTACTCCTTCCTTATTTAAAACATCTTGCACTGTTTGCTAATTCTAGGATGATGGCCTAAAAAAGTCCATGTTAGTAAAACCATGCACAATTTTGGATAATGATAATCCTTTGTATCTACTAAAATTCAAATTCAATGGCAAGATTTTAGAAATATTTATAGTTTACTATAATTGCAGCAGGGATGTTATGGATTGAATTATGTTCTCACCAAAAAAGATATGTTGAAGTCCTAATTGCCAGTAACTCAGAATGTGATCCTATTTAGAAAAAGGGTCTTTGCGGATAAACTCAAGTTAAGATGAGTTCATTACAATGTACCCTAATCCAGTATGATGTGTCCTCATAGAAAAGGAACAGAGTAGGAATTTGGACAAATAGAGAGGGGAAATCAATGCAAAAAGACATAGGGAGAATGCCATGGGAAGGCTAGAGTTATATTTCCACAAGCTAAGGTATATCTAGGGCAAAAGCTGAAAGAGGCAAAGAAGGTTTCTTCTACAGTTTTGAGAGGGAGCATGGCCCCCCTAACATGTTGATTTCAGAGTTTCAGTCTCCAGGACAGTGAGAGAATCCATTTCTGTTCTCCTAAGCTAGGGTCCTCAAACTCCAGGATCTGGTGCCTGATAATCTGAGATGGAGCTGATATAGTAACAATAGAAATAAAATGCACAATAAATGTAATGGACTTAGATCATCTTGAAACTACCCTCACCCTAGTTCTAGGAAAAATTATCCTCCACGAAACTAGTGCATGGATCAAAATGGTTGGGGACCACTGCTCTAAGACATCAAGTTTTTGGTCACCCTAGCAAAGTAATACAAATTTAAAGCTAATAGCTACTTTATTGAAAGTGAAAGTGAAAGTCACTCAGTCATGTCCAGCTCTTTGCAACCCCATGGACTATACAGTCTATTACTACATAAATACAGCTTTGAAGAATTTATTTTAAAAATGAATTTTTTTTTTTTTTACCACCAGAAACCTGTATCATCATTGGCTATTTTGGTAATCTAATAAAGGAATAGTTTTGGACACTTCTATGTGTCTAATACTAAATGCTTTACAGTTATTAACTCATTTACTCCTCAACAACTATACTTCAGAACAAGTATTACCATTGTAATCTCTATTTTGAGGGACAAAGAAGTAAAGTATCCCTATTATATGAGGGAATCAATCCAAACCCACAAAGTCAGCCCAAAGAGTTCATGTTTTCAATCACTACAGGAGATAGTCTTCAACTACTCTATCCCCTCTGACTTCATCCTCACCATTTAATGTCTTACTTTGTCAACCTCCTAAAACATAGCCATTGTAACTTTATTCAAATATTCCTTGTTTTACCCTTGTCTATAAGAAGGCTGCCAGGCTCTTCAGCATGGCACATGACATTCATAGGGCCCCATAACCTAGCATTAATCTACATTTAAAATCATATCTCTAGTCACATACCTATATACAGGCATTAAAAGAAAGGAAATTGCATGAAGAATGTTAGAAAACCACAGAAGGAATATAGAAATGTCAGGACTAAGTTCAGTGCAGGAAACACAGCTGACAATGAGTGAGTACTTCATTAAGACACACAAGCATACACATTTTGACTTGGGATCTACTTAACCTGTCTAGTTTTCTCTCTTTCTACTATAACTTTTTCACAGCATGCACTTCTGCAGTTTTAATAATCATATTCTCTCTTTCATCCTGATCTTTGTATTTGTTAATCACCCTTCCTATGCCCTTTTCTCCCTTACATCAGCCTCATTTCCACACCTACACCCACCCATCACACCACTTTCATGGTTAGTTCCTACAGGAACTATGTGACTCAGTTATTTTATCTCTTATCCTTATAAGCCTTCCCTGGCCAGTTCAAAATCTGTACTCTACCTGCATGCTTTCCTTAATCTGTAGCATTCATTGCACAATTTTATCATAGTTAGTTGGCTTGTCTGTATCTCCACTCTAAACTCCTTGAAAATAGAAATTTCACGTTAGTCTTTGGACTCTCCAGGGCACACAGAAAGACTGAAATGAAACAACAACTCAGTATGTGTTTGGTGAGTGAATGAATGAGTGCATGAATGATATCTGAAACCTCGAAAAACCTGGGAGTACATGATGAAGAACAAGCAGAGGAAAATGTCAGGTCAATGGAAAGACCCTAAATAGGTCTTTTCTATTTAGCTTAGCTGCATGTGATTGTGAAGCTCTGGAATCAATGAAAAATGGTACAAACTGAGTTGTACCTCCCAACCAGGTAAACAAAGGCAGGGACAAGAACATATGGTTGGGAGGAAAGGATTGGATAAATTGCATAGCATAGGCCAAAGCAGGTTTTTATTTAATCTCACTAGCTATGAGGAAAAATGAGAAATGCAACTGAGAAAAATGAATCACAGTAGGATCAGATTCCAGGTGGATAGCAAGAAAGAAGGGAAATGCAGAAAATAAAGGTCAGGTGATGCAGAAGGCAGTTTCATAGGCAGATGAATTATAATTATAAAATTACCACATCAAAAGATTATATAATCTTTGTTTAGAAAAATATTGAGGCCAGAGAATTAGGAGCCAGAGATTTAACAGAAAAGCAGGTGCAGTTGCAATGTTATAAAACATCAATGAGTACAGTAGGTGTATGATTTAGACTCTAAACTTTTATGGAATTCTTACTAAAGCAGAAATAACTCCTATGTGACTAGCCAAGGTCATAAGCCCTAGGAGGGCAGGCCTATAACTGTGTGACTGACTGCTTTATCTACAGCCTAGCACCTTGCAGACACAAATCTGACACTTGGATAATAAAATGATGGGCCCTTCATTCCAAAGACATATCAACTTTTCTTCACTCTCCCTTCTCAGTGTTGCCATTCATCCACTTGCCCAAGCAAGAAGCCATGAATCACCAGAAACTTTCTCTACCTTATGCACTCTCCCAACATAATTATCAATAAGCAACTCTTATGGATTCTGCTTCCAGAACTCAATTTAGTGAATCTGTGAATTTTAGTGAATTTTCAATGAATTTTTTCTCCTAATTCTGTCTAACCACTCTTCTGCTTCTAATTATTCTGCTAGAATCAGTGCTCCAAATTACCACCAAACTAATACTAATAAGTATTTTGGGTTGTATTATGTTCCCGCAAAATGTATGTTTAAGTGCTGACCCTCAATACCTATGAATGTAACCTTATTTAGAAATAAATTAACATGAAGCTATACCAGGTTAGGACTGGCCCTAATTCAATAACTGGTGTCCTTATGAAAAGTGGAAAATTTAGCCACAGGGGGGGAAAAAAAGAATAAGGAGAATACAATAAGACAATGGAGAGATGATAGAGGCAGAGACTGGATACATTGACAAGCCGAGGGACACCAAGCATTACCAGAAACCAAGAGCAGACAGGAAGAGGCAAGGAAAGACCCTCTCCCAGAGCCTTCACAGAGAGCATGGCCCTGCCTGCTGACACCTTGGTTTCAGACCTTTGGCCTCCAGAACTTTAAGAATACATTTTTCTGTTGTCTTAAGTCACCCAGTTTATAGGTACCTATTACAGCAGTCCTTGGAAACAAATACAATTTTAAAAAAATTCAGTCGAGTCACCCTATTGCTTAACACCCTTCTTTATCTTCTTCCAATAGAATACAAATTCTTTCATAAATCCTAAAGAAGCCCACAATCTGAATCCTTCTAACTCTCTGTATTACCCTCTTGACAATTTTATTTTCCAGGTTTGCCATGTTTCAGAGATGCAGAACTTTCCTGCTTTCATCCAGTATGCCTCACCTTTCAGGCCTTCACACACACTTGTTTTGCCTAAGCCTCCCCTTTCTTCCCACTCTCCTTCTCCAGTTATCATGACTTTGATATTTTCTTACCTCACAGCCTCATTTCATTGGGGAGTCCTCTCAAGATGTTGAAATTCATTTAGGCTTACCTGCTGTGTTGGTACAGACAATTCTAAGTATTGAATTAACTTTCTTTTTTCCCTCTGTAAGCTATGGATTCCTTAAAATAGGAGCAACATCTTTCTTGGGTATTTCCTGTATATAGTATAATGCATTGCACATTACTATGATTACTTTACTATTACTATCAGATCACAATTACCACTGCTATTACTACTAGTAATAATAAAGAGCTGACATGGAGAACTTATTTATACCAGGAATTTTGCAAATAGTTAAAAATATGTCACATCATTTACTATTATCATCTAATGGTGATTACACAATAAACACCATTATTTTTAAGCTATAACTGAGAAAAGTGAATTGTAGAGTGGTTGAATCACTAATGCAAGGTCATATCACTCTGAAGTGATAGAATGAGAACTCATCTCAGTTGTTTTTGACTTCAAAAGACCATATTGTTAATGATTTTGCTCAATAAATATTTGTTGACATTCCAGCAGAGAGCAATACAAATAAAGACCAGGTGTTGAAATTAGCACAACTGTGTTTGAGGAAAACTGAGACAGAGATTTAACTTCTAGTAATAAAGGGAAAAGGTTTGTTGTACATAAAGTCCAGATTTAAAAAAAAAAAAATTGAAGAAGATAATTGTGATGCTAGGATTAGGTTTAAAATGGTTTTTAGGAAGATAGAGTAGGAAGAAGCAAAGGCATATTAACTGGTAAATCAATGATGACAATATCTCCTCCAAAGGTGCCAACCCATTCAAAACAGCACTATTTAAATAAAAAAAAAAAAAGTAAATTAATTCAGTCTCATCAAGAATTTTTTTTAAGTTACAGAAAATTGAGAAAGGACAGCAATGAAAAATATAGGTCTCGCAGGAGGGGGGGTTGGAAGGAATTTTATATGTTAGACTAGAAAGGAAGGAGTAACAGGAATCACCTTGCAATCATATTAGGAGGACACGCTAAGAAGAGATGAAATACTTTTGGAAAATGTAATTAGGGATAATTAATGAAAATCTTGAAGGGTTATAAGTAGGTTGGAGGGGCCCACATTTATGGGGGCCTACTAACCACGTCAAATTGAGGGGCCTACATCATTTGATTAAACTGAAAGACAGAAATGGTGAAATGATGAAATAGAAAAGTTTACTGGAGACCATGTATCTTCTGTGCTTTGCTTAAAAAAAGTATATGGATGATTTAAGTGACGAGAATTTAGAGTCCTGGTGTTCAAGTATCCATGTGCATGAGGATCTCAAAAATTTATTGTCAAAAATGCAAATTCTGGGCCCCAACCGCCAATCTTCTGTGAACACGTGTGGATGGTGGTGCCACCTTTATTTTTAAAGGCAACATAGGTTGCCTGCCTTTAACCTCTCAAGTGATAGAGGAGAATCCTTGCCACTCTGAAAATATTGTGTGGGTGCATGCTCAGTCATGTCCGACTCTTTGCAACACCATGGACTGTAGCCCACCAGACTCCTCTGTCCATGGGGTTTCCCAAGCAAGACTACTGGAGTGGATTGCCATTTCCCCTTGCAGGGGATCTTCCCAACCTAGGGGTTGAACCCGCATCTCCATCTCCTGCATTGGCCGGTGAGTTCTTTACCACTAGTGCCACTGGGAAGTGAAAAATTTAAATAACATTTTAAAAGATGGATATTAATTTCAATTAGAAAGATTAAAGAAGGTAACTTTAGTTTATGGCACAGAAGACAAGGGAATGATTTAATAACCATCTCCAAGTATATTAAGTGTATATAAAAGAAGGTAGCTGAGCAATTTTTCTCCATTTCCATTGTTGCCTACACAAGAGGAAATTGACTTGGATTCAAGTAAAAACTCATTTACAAGGAAAGATTTCTTCACCTAAATAATGATTATAGGCTAGGACGGTCATGAAGGGTGTTTTGGAGAATCTATATTCCTGTTTTGCTTCGCCTTGCTTAAAAAAAATAAAAAATAAATAAAAACCTTCCTCCTCATCCTCATTATCTGTTAGTTCTGGCTATTTTAGGGTTTGTCCCTTTACCAATATTGGAAGTAGGGTTATTGACCACAGGCTATTGTAAGGTCTTTCCTGGTTCTATGCTCAAACATTTAATAAGGATATATTGCTCTTTGAGGCAGCTATGTGACAGTCATTAACTGTGACTAATATGCTATCCTCAAGATGTACCAGAGCAGCCTCATTAATCACATCAAATTGCTGCTAAAGACATTTTGCGTGAATATGTGTGTGAGCATGTGCAGGAGTGTGTGTGTGTGTTTGTGTGTGTGGTCATTTATTAAACTCCTTTGGAGCTCCAGAATAAAGATAATGACTTAATTGAAACCCTAACCCTGTTCATTTTTTTTAACCTCTCCCCTAATGTCTAAGGACCAGTCCTGTAACCAGGCGGGTTTTTCCTTAGCCAGCATTTGTGCATGCTAAGTGGTGCAGAGTTGCTCAGGCAAACAGGATGGACTTCCACCTGCTTCTCGCTCTCTCTGCTACAATGAGAGAGCACTTTGGTTTCAGCAGCCCTCCCATGCTGCAATAAGCCATTAAAAAAAAAAAAAAGACAGCTAGAGTGACTACAGATGTTGTGTGAAATAGCCAGTATGTTTTCCACCTGTCTGTATTTGCCTAAGGGGTCAGGGACAATCAAATTAAAGCAGTATGCAAGATGTGACAGATGTTTGTCCTATTGAGATAAATCTGAGCAAGTTGCAGAAAGGTAGAATAAATGTAATACATAAAACAAAACATAGAAACCACTTTGGAAGGTGTCCTGAGAATAACAACATTTCTAAATAAAGGCCCATTACCTTACATCCTTCCCTCCTAATTAGACCCATAATTGGACACTTTATAGTACCTAGTGGAAACATAATTAGTCATTCTTTTTATAGCAGTGTAATTCATTGGGAGTTAGATTGTTGAAGTGGAAGAAGGGTCATTTTTGGAGATTTTTTATCTCCCTTTCAGCAACAGGTAATAACACGCTGCATTGCCCATTTTGTCGGAAGAACTTGGGTGCTGTGTTTCTCCATCAGATTAATGTCCTCCGATATAGCTTATGTTCCTCTCAAAATATAGGATGATGGTCTGTATCTCTGAGGCTAATGCCAGGTAATGAAATAGCCTTTCAATAACTTATTGACTGGAACGTTGCTAACATGTCAAGATCAGGGAAAAGGGAGTTAGATGTGACATTATGATTATATATGTCTTGAAACAAAACACTAATATGGAGCATTTTTCTTTTGTGTCACACTGGCTAGATGTCTCTGGTCAAACAGACAATATATGTTTTTGGTAAAGTACTTTTTTGGTCTTTATCTTTCTTTTCCTATCTTAAACTACTTTATGCTCTGAAATTTCAGCAACTGCTCCTGAAAATTATTAGACTTAAAAAATATGAGTGGGCCAGCAAAAGCATAAAACCAATCAACCATTGGACATTAACTATTTTGAAGGTTGTAAAACCTTACCAGACATGATGAACAAGCAGTCATTGCATTTTGTGAAAAGAATAATCGGTTCCAATTCAAGTCGTTTGTAAATACCTTCAGACACATAGTAGAGGGTTGTGTGTTTTTAGCTTTAAGGCAAAAGACTATTATGATTACTATGTGTATATTCATATACACAGTATTATACCAGGTGTATATTATTCCCTAATTTCATTGTCATAACGTGATACACGAGTCTGAACACAGGTAACCCACTTCTGGTCTCAGTTGCTGCTAACCATAAGTTGATTTAGAAGACAACCTGTGTGGCTGTAGTGAAGGCCAATGGAAATTACATAAACCATAATTTCTTTCTTTACTGAGATTTCCAAACTCTCAATCACAAGGCAAGCAAGGAAGCCTAATTGAGATTTAAATGCCTGCTGCTTGTTGCAACTTCCTCTTTGTCAACACAGAAGGACTATTCTCTGTAAACCTTGCACAGACTGGTTCCAAATAGGAAAAGGAGTATGTCAAGGCTGTATATTGTCACCCTGCTTATTTAACTTATATGCAGAGTACATCATGAGAAACACGGGGCTGGGTGAAGCACAAGCTGGTATCAAGATTGCTGGGAGAAATATCAATAACCTCAGATATGCACTACCCACTTTGGGTAGTGAAGCACTGTTAGTACTGATGGGGTCTTTCTCAAGAAAACACCAATATTTTTTAAATTGACCTAGTGGATCTGTAAAGTAATGCTAGCAAAATAATGTTCAAAATTCTCCAAGTCAGGCTTCAGCAATACGTGAACCGTGAACTTCCAGATTTTCAGGCTGGTTTTAGAAAAGGCAGAGGAACCAGAGATCAAATTGTCAACAACCACTGGATCATCAAAAAAGCAAGAGAGTTCCAGAAAAGCATCTATTTCTGCTGTATTGACTATGCCAAAGCCTTTGACTGTGTGGATCACAATAAACTGGAAAATTCTGAAATAGATGGGCATACCAGATCACCTGACCTGCCTCTTGAGAAACCTGTATGCAGGTCAGGAAGCAACACTTAGAACTGGACATGGGACAACAGACTGGTTCCAAATAGGAAAAGGAGTACATCAAGGCTGTATATTGTCACCCTGCTTATTTAACTTATATGCAGTGTATATAATGAGAAACGCTGGGCTGGATGAAGCACAAGCTGGAATCAAGATTGCCGGGAGAAATATCAATAACCTCAGATATGCAGATGACACCATGTTTATGGCAGAAAGTGAAGAAAAAGAGCCTTTTGATGAAAGTGAAAAAGTGGGCTTTAAACTCAACATTCAAAAAGCTAAGATCAAGTGATCACCCCATCACTTCATGGCAAATAGATGGGGAAACAGTGGCTGACTTTACTTTTCTGGGCTCCAAAATCACTGCAGATGGTGACTGCAGCCATGAAATTAAAAGACACTTACTCCTTGGAAGGAAAGTTATGACCAAACTAGATAACATATTAAAAAGCAGAGACATTACTTTGCCAACAAAGGTCTGTCTAGTCAAGGCTATGGTTTTTCCAGTATTCATGTATGGATGTGAGAGTTGAACTATAAAGAAAGCTGAGAGCCAAAGAGCTGATGCTTTTGAATTGTGGTGTTGGAGAAGACTCTTGAGAGTCCCTTGGACTTCGAGGAGATCCAACCAGTACATCCTAAAGCAGATCAGTCCTGGGTGTTCATTGGAAGGACTGATGCTGAAGCTGAAACTCCAATACTTTGGCCACCTGATGTGAAGAGCTGACTCATTTGAAAAGACCCTGATGCTGGGAGGGATTGGGGGCAGGAGAAGAAGGGGACAGCAGAAAATGAGATGGTTGCATGGCATCACCGATTCAATGGACATGGGTTTGGGTAGACTCCAGCAGTTGGTGATGGACAGGGAGGCCTGGTGTGCTGCGGTTCATAGGGTCTCAAAGAGTCAGACACGACTGAGTGACTGACTGAACTGAACTGATCTGTGATTTATCAATGTAATTGTGAAGTGCTTATTTGTCAGGCACTGTAGTATCACTAGGCTTTCTCCTTACCAAGCTCTTTGTGTTGCTGGGACTATAATACTGGAATTACCTCATCAATGGTGGTACAGAATGCAAGGCATTCCATTCTCTCATTCAGTCTGCAGGAACAAGATGTATAGATCATCAGAACTTTCATGAGAGAAAGGAATGCACCCAAAGGAGTCTAAGCTTCTGTAGGTATTATTAGTGAACATCATGTGCATTTATGGAAGCCAAGATATGAGGCCCCCCAGAAAAGTGCAAAGATGGTAAATGAGGATGCCTTAGGCAAAGAGATATTAAGATGAGTGATTTCTCATTGTTACATCAACCAACTTTTCAATCACATGGCACATAGGAAAATGTGCCTGCCAACACAAATGAAATAGCTCAACTAATTTAACAAGCACTAATCAACTAACTCAGGTGGAAATTTCAGTTAGATTGCACTGATGAGTATACATCGACAATAGGTTAATTTCTAGGGCAGTCAGGCATTAGAAAATTCCTTGGCTAAAAAAATCAACTGATTTTTGTGTTTTATGTGTTCCTCATGTTTGAAAGAACACCATAGACTCATAATCCACTTTGAAAAAATTAAAAGGTACGGTTTTTCCCCTAAGAAAAAAGCAATTGTAATTTTTGGAATCATTTAACTCATGGACTGCTTTACTCAAAGTTTAGACCATAATATTTTTACAATTGTATTTTATGTATACAAATTTAGTTCTTATTATACAATTAATGATTTATTTGCATTATTGTTGAGGCTTACATATATTTTACACTTATCTACACTATTAAAAGGAAGAAATTTTAAGACATGGAGGAAGCTTAAATGTGTATTACTAAGTGAAAGAAGCCAATCTTCAAAGGCTCCAGTACTGTATGATTTCAATTATATGACATTCTGAAAAAGGCAAAATTAGAGAGGTAATAAAGAAAAGGTCAGTTGCTGCTAGGGGTGTGTTTATGTAGTGGTGGGCAGAGGGAGGATAAATAGGTAAATCATAGAGGATTTTTAGGGTGATGAAAATACTTTGCATAGTAGTATAATGAAGGATATGTCATTATGTGGGTGTATGTATGTGTGTGTGTCTGTTAGTTGCTCAGTCATGTCCAACTCCTTGTGACCCCATGGACTGTAGTCCGCCAGGCTCCCCTGTCCATGGAATTCTCCAGGCAAGCATACTGGAGTAGGTAGCCACTCCCTTCTCCAGGGGATCTTCCTGACCCAGGAGTTGAACCTGGATCTCCTCTATTGCAGGCAGATTCTTTACCATCTGAGCCACCAGGGAAGCCCCATGTGTCATTACACATTTGTCTAAACCCATAGAATCTTGGGTCTAAACCCAAGTGTGAATCTTAATGTAAACTATAGACTTTAAGTGATCATAATGTTTCAATGCAGGTTCATTTACCGTAACAAATGTACCATTCTGGTGAGTGATGTTGATAATGGGGGATGTTATGTAACTATGGAGGGGTATATGAAAAATCTCTATCATCCTCTCAATTTTGTTGTAAATATAAAACTTCTATAAAAAATAAAATTAAAAGAACCCCACCCCCACAAAAAAGAAAAAATTCTTATGATTCAACCAAGACATGTTATGTAATTGGTCTTTGGAAAATCTGTGTAAAATCTTTTTTAACCTCAAGTCAATTTATTTACTAAATAATGTAGATAGTTTATACATATCATGAAATTATAGAAGTTTATACCTCAAAGAGATCCTAAAAGTCATTTGAAAATTGGAATAAAATTGTAGAATAAGCAGATTCAAATGTATCAAGCTAAAGTTAGAGATCCATATGATTATATTTCCCTTGAATGCATAGGTAGTGATATATTTTCCTGTATATAACTAGTCCCACATATTTCACCATGCCCTACCTACCTACAGCCCTCATTGTACTTTTCTAAAAAAGGCAAGCAAAATACATGAGTGGTTAATAAAATTATTTTGTAGGTTATAAGTGAAGTTGACTGCAAGATGTTTCTCTTAAAAATGGAAATAATATATTAATAAATAATATAAATAATCTACACCATATTAGTTTTACTTTATAAATGAGTGTATGTATTATCAAAGCAATTTATGAAGGATGAAGTGTTCCTAGACATCATGACAACCAGATGGGTAACATTTTAATATCTAAACAAGAATGTGCTCACTTTTGCTTTCTTTTCATGGGTTTCCAAAGATGAAAAAAAAAATTTTTTTTTTTAAAGAAATGCTGTCAGTGTTCTGTTTACAGTGTCCATGAGCAAAGATTCCTTTTTTTTTTTTCCCCATTTATTTTTATTAGTCAGAGGCTAATTACAACACCGCAGTGGTTTTTGTCATACATTGAAATGAACTAGCCATGAATTTACATGTGTTCCCCATCCCAGTCCCCCCTCCCACCTCCCTCTCCACCCGATCCCTCTGGGTCTTCCCAGTGCACCAGGCCTGAGCCCTTGTCTCATGCATCCAACCTGGGCTGGTGATCTGTTTCACCCTAGATAATATACATGTTTCGATGCTGTTCTCTTGAAACATCCCACCCTCGCCTTCTCCCACAGAGTCCACAATTCTGTTCTATACATCTGAGTCTCTTTTTCTGTTTTGCATATAGGGTTATCATCTTTCTAAATTCCATATATATGTGTTAGTATACTGTAATGGTCTTTATCTTTCTGGCTTACTTCGCTCTGTATAATGGGCTCCAGTTTCATCCATCTCATTAGAACTGATTCAAATGAATTCTTTTTAATGGCTGAGTAATATTCCATGGTGTATATGTACCACAGCTTCCTCATCCATTCATCTGCTGATGGGCATCTAGGTTGCTTCCATGTCCTGGCTATTATAAACAGTGCTGCGATGAACATTGGGGTGCACGTGTCTCTTTCAGATCTGGTTTCCTTGGTGTGTATGCACAGAAGTGGGATTGCTGGGTCATATGGCAGTTCTATTTCCAGCTTTTTAAGAAATCTCCACACTGTTTTCCATAGTGGCTGTACTAATTTGCATTCCCACCAACAGGGTAAGAGGGTTCCCTTTTCTCCACACCCTCTCCAGCATTTATTGCTTGTAGGAGATTGATCCTTATGTCTAGTGTGCAAGATCAGTACTTAACAAGTGACTGAATAAGTTTGGGGATATAAAGTACCGCATGGTGACTATAGTTAAATACTACTGTAATCAATACTTGAACTTTCCTAAGAAAGGAGCTATTATTCATTTTTACCACACACACGCAAAATGGTAATTATGTGAGGTGATGGATGTGTTAAATGGATTTTGGTATTCATTTCACAATGTATATATATATCAAATAATCACATTGCAGACTTCAAATATGTAATTTTTATTTGTTACTATATGTTGTTTTTTTAAAAAGTAGTTGAGAAGTGGACTCCTCGAGGCCAATGGCTCTAAACCTTACCAGACCTAGCAATTGCTTCTCATAACAAAATTTTGTCTATAACAAAACTTGAAGTGAAATTTTTAGATAATATAACTACCCTGTGCACATTCACTTATATATGTGTATGCATATAACAATTGCACTACAAAATAAAGAGAAAAGTTACTAATAAGTACAACTACATTAACAGATTTCATAAAGTTGATTAATGCTTGTACCTACTTACAATGATTATCTGGATTTAAGAGAAGTAAGATCAGGAGCCATTTCATACATAAGAGACAAGAAAATGAAAGATCTGAGTATAGTTGAGACTCTGGTGTAAAGAGCAAAAAAAGACAAAATTATTAAAATGACTATAATAAATTATTAATGGATACATAAGGTGAAATGTAAATTGTGACATCAAAATCATAAATGTGGGGGAAGAGGGGATAAAAAATATACAGCTTTAGAATGCATTCAAAGTTTAAGTTGTTAAAATTTTAAAACAGACTTAACTGGAAGCATATAACATATATAGTTTGTCTTCTTCTTAAAGAGTAAAGAATTAAATGCCCTTTGGTAGAGGGTGGGGTAGAGTAAATAAAAATGGAATTTTAATGGAAAAAGTTTGCTAGAATCTAGGTGGTTTTTCATTGCATGGTCTCTGGCTTGTGTTAACTATTCAATGAAGTAAAGACAGTCTCTTCAGCAAGTGATGCTGGGAATATTTGACAACCACATATAAATGCATGAAATTAGAACACACCCTCATGCCAAATGTAAAAGGAAACTCAAAATGGCTTAAAGTCATAAATAAAAGACATGACACCATAAAACTAAAAGAGAGCATAGGCAAAACATTCTCTGACATAAATCCCAAGGCAATAGAAATAAAAGCAAAAATAAATAAATGAGACCTACTCAAACTTGCAAGCTTTGTGCAACAAAAAACAAACAAAATACAAAAACCATAAACAAAATGAAAGACAACTTGGGAGAGAATGTTTGCCAAATGATGTGACCAACAGGGCTTAATATCCAAAATACACAAACATCTCATACAACTCAGTAACAAACAAACCCACACAAATCTGAAAAATGAGCAGAAGATCTAAACAGACATTACTCCAAAAAAGTTATTCAAATGGCCAATAG
This sequence comes from Odocoileus virginianus, assembly GCF_023699985.2. NCBI lineage: Eukaryota > Metazoa > Chordata > Mammalia > Artiodactyla > Cervidae > Odocoileus > Odocoileus virginianus. The sequence continues at coordinate 24,806,543 of NC_069698.1, forward strand.
GCACATAAGAAGTTGCTCAACACTGCTGAGAAACACAAATCAAACTACACTGAGGTACCATCTCACACTGTTCAGAATGGTCATCATCAAAAAGTCTACAAATAACAAATGTTGGAGAGGATGTGGAGAAAAGAGAACCCTCCTACACGGTGGGTGGGAATGTAAGTTGCTGCAGCTTCTATGTAAAACAGCATGGAGGTTCCTTACCAAATTGAAAATATAGTTGCCATATGGTTCAGCAAGGGCTTTCCAGGCGGTGTTCATGATAAAGAACCTGCTGGTCAACACAGGAGACATAAGAGATGCAGGTTCAATCCGTGAGTAGGAAAGACCCCCTGGAAGAAGGCCTGGCAACCCACTCCAATATTTTCGCCTGGAGAAGCACATGGACAGAGGAGCCTGGTGGACTACTGTAGTCCATAGGGTCACACAGAATCAGACATAACTTAAGCAAAAGAGCATGCATGCATGCATGATCCAGTGATCCCACTCCTGGGCATATATCCATACAAAACTATAATTGAAAAAGATGCAAGCACCCCTATGTCCAAAGCAGCAATATCCACAATAGAACACATGAAAAAAACTTAGTGTCCATGAACAAATGAATGGTTAAAGCAGGTATGGTACACGTTAAAAAATGTTAAACTTCCAGAAATAATATTTATGTGTGATCATAATACAAATTTTGAATCAAATATTCTGTTGATACAATTAAAACTGCTCTTGCTAAATTAAAGATTGCTGTGAACTTTATGTATTCATAATTTTATACTATTTTGGTTCTAAAATTTTATGCTGTTAGAAATAAAACATCTCCACAGTGATTTTTTAACTACAGAAGCCCAGTTCTCAGAGAAATGGCAGAGTGAAGTGAGTGAGCACATAGAAACAGCCATGTTACAGCTTTGGGATATTTCCCTAAATGGTCAATGGAATGACCCAGGTGTCCACCAGTTGTGATGATAAAAATCTTGCTGTTACATTACTTCTAGAAGGTGTGAAAATAAAAGAGTGCAAATAAAAATAGCAATTAAAAAATATGTAGGACAGTTAGCCAGACAAAATTGGCACAGAAAAAATCATTTGCTGCCACAAAAAAATAAAATAATCAAATGCTCCATATTCTAGTGTCAGCTTTCATCTGAGGCTATTTAATAGAAAGCATGAGTCTACAAAGCAGATATCCAAGTTGTAGCAAATAGTTGCCTGTGAGGATGTGGCCAATAACTCAAGGCTATAGACAGAACCAGGTATATCCTATTTCACTTTTTTTATATTTTGTGCTTTTTTAAATTTTAATGATTTACAGTTTGAAGTTAAAGGTTCTGGATGTCTTTGTACTTGGAGAGACATAAGTGTCAGAAATTATTTGGAAATTCTTGACAAAGCTTAAGAATCAGAAAAATAAAATTTGATGTTCTTCTTTCAGTTAAGAGGGCAAAATATTCTTACAGTTAGGATAGAATATATTGCAAAATTTTATGGCATTTTTTTAGGATCCAAAAGAAGAAAAAGTTTATAGCAGTTACTCTGTTTCAACCAAAACCGGTTGAATAGTTCATATACAGATCAAAAACTCAAGAAGAACATAAATCTTGTCTGCTGTGTTCACGGAAGGCAGTTAGTAAGTACTTGATATATATTTTTTCAAATTAACAAATAGGGTATATAAAAATTTTACAACTGAACATAATAGATTATTTTACACGATTAGTCTTAAAATTTCTAAAGAGTTCTAGTCTAACATTGAAACTTTATTTTTAAAAATGAAAAAATTAGATTTGAACTTAGGTTGAATTTTTTAAAAAACAAATTCTGAGTTTTCTGATTCATATGGTAACACTGGGTTGATTGACTGAACCTCCCCTGTCATCCTCTCTCTCTCATGCCTTTATTTTAAAGCTCATAAAAGTTAAAAACTCAACTACTCAAGCTCCAGCTTTCTGAATTTCCTCACTGCTAAAGGTTTCCATGTTCTCACTCTTCCTATTGACAAATGTAGATAGATGCCTGCTGATCCTGTCTTTTCTCCTCAATGTTTCTTTTGACTGGAAAATGATGCTAGGCCTAGAAATATAGCAGCATTTTTGTGACACGAGGTGATGGGCTGTGTATGTAAAGGCCCAGTTCTGTAAGTGAAGGCCTAAGAAAGATCCTGGGCCCCTGTTGGCATAATTGAGAGACTATTTCAACCTTGGAATGAAGACCTTCAAATCTGTTATGTTAGACAACTCTGTATTTGAACTTCTGTGTGTGTGCATGTGTAGGATTTTCTATTACCTGCCAGAGAAGGCAATGGCAACCCACTCCAGTATTCTTGCCTGGAAAAGCCCATGGATGGAGTCTTGTAGGCTGCAGTCCATGGGGTCGATAGGAGTCGGACACGACTGAGCGACTTCACTTTCACTTTTCACTTTCATGCCTTGGAGAAGGAAGTGGCAACCCACTCCAATACTCTTGCCTGGAGAATCCCAGGGATGGGGGAGCCTGGTGGGCTGCTGTCTATGGGGTCGCACAGAGTCAGACACAACTGAAGCGACTTAGGGGCAGCAGCAGCAGCAGCGGCAGCATCAGCGGCTCTTACTTGCAGCTGAATACATACCTAACTGATAGAGGTCACACATTATTTAGTTATATATCTTTTTAAGTCAGCTGTGTTTCTTGGTTTGGAATTTCACAGAGGCAGACTCCAGGACACAGATTTAAGTGCAAGTAATTTATTTCTGATGTGATTCCAGGAAATATCAATGGGAAGTGAAGGAATAAAAGAAGGGAAAGAAGTCGGTAGAAGGACATTATCCATTATCAGAGATATGAATAGAACTAGCTTTTGGACTAGCTTCTTAAAGGCTCAGTTTAAGTTCTACCATGCTGCAAATTTCTGAAAAATACTTTATGCTGGGATCAGTAAATCCCATGGTCAGTACCGATTCTCACAAAGTAAAAACAATATTACGTGCAATCACAAATCCTTGAACATTGGTTCTACTTCAGTCATTGCAGGCAGAAAAGGAAAACTATATTGGAGATACTTTCCAATGCCAGCAAGGATGACTTGGCTCTTCCTTTAGTATGTAAAGGGTTCAATGCAATCATCCTGCCATTTAAGTGACTGATTAGTCTCTAGTGGACAGCACTGTATTGAGAACTCTCTATCGCTTCCAGTTATATACCGAGGAATTGGTGCTTTCCCCTTCCTGTTACTTTAGGCCCCAGAGAATTAGATACCCTGTATTTGCTAAAGATCAAGGCCTCCTGGTTGTTACTCTGAACTTACTGCCTACTACTAGAATTATATCTATATATCTGATAGTGAAGTACCATTATATGGCCTCTACAATTATGAATTACCATTATACTCATTCCTTACATAAACTTGTCTACAGATGATAGCTCCTACTTCTCAACAATATTGATGTGCCCTTTACTATCACATTCCCTATTGTTTTAGATAAAGGAGCACCCTCTGGGCAGGGCAGCCAGCCGGGTGGGAGATTTGGGACATCTGGACAGAACGGTACAGGTTCACATGCTCTTGTCCTATCCCAAGCATCTTGGCCAGACGAAGGTACTTACAGATCCCCATGTTCAGCTACTTGGTCTTTTTATCATCTGCTCAGGAGAAGGAAATGGCATCCTACTCCAGTATTCTTGCCTGGAAAATCCCATGGATGGAGGAACCTGGTAGGCTACAGTCCATGGGGTCGCAAAGAGTCAGACACAACTGAGTGACTTCACTTCTGAACCCCACCAGAGAATAGAATTAATTGCTTGATTCTATAGTATTACATAGTAAAGCCCTTCTAACAAACCCACATTACTGAAACAGTTAATCCCTTCTTTAATGCTTTTCAAAGAAGTTCTGGCAAATCCACCTTATTTACCATGGGCTGTCATTTCTCCCAAATGCTACGAAGCCACTGCAACAGATTATTAGAACTAGTTTGCAGAGTCTCTTCTATGACCTTAACTTTGAATCTCAGGAGACCATATGTCAATAAACTCTGCCTTTTCCTGCCTTATAATCCACTCCCCATCCTTTATCACAGCCTAGCATTTTAGCCTTCATCCTCAAGCACATGTTCCCAGTCCCTACTAAACATACTACCTAAGTTCTATAACCCATTTGGTGGATATTTTTCCCCTAATCTTCATCCCAAGTCTCAATACCCATTCTTTCCCTGACAGGCCCCTGACACCAAGGTAGGAACCTTGCCAGGTCTATGAATTCAGCTCACTGAGAAAAGGAACATTTCATTCAAAGATGGGCTGGATAAAGGACAGAAATGGTATGGACTGAACAGAAGCAGAAGATATTAAGAAGAGGTGGCAGGAATACACAGAAGAACTATACAAAAAGGATCTTCACAACCCAGATAATCATGATGGTGTGATCCTTCACCTAGAACAAGACATTCTGGAATGTGAAGTCAAATGGGCCTTAGGAAGCATCACTATGAACAAAGCCAGTGGAGGTGATGGAATTCCAGTTGAGCCATTTCAAATCCTGAAAAATGATGAAAGTGAAAGTGCTGTGAAAGTGCTGCACTCAATATGCCAGCAAATTTGGAAAACCCAGCAGTGGCCACAGGACTGGAAAAGGTCCGTTTTCATTCCAATCTCAAAGAAAGGCAATGCCAAAGAATGCTCAAACTACAACACAATTACACTCATCTCACACGCTAGAAAAGTAATGTTGAAAATTCTTCAAGCCAGACTTCAGCAATATGTGAGTCATGAACTTCCAGATGTTCAAGCTGGTTTTAGAAAAGGCAGAGGAACCAGAGATCAAATTGCAAACATCTTATGGATCATTGAAAAAGCAAGAGAATTCCAGAAAGACATCTATTTCTGCTTTTTTGACTATGCCAAAGCCTTTGATTATGTGGATCACAATAAACTGGAAAATTCTGGAAGAGACAGGAATGCCAGACCACCTGACCTGCCTCTTGAGAAACCTGTATGCAGGCCAGGAAGCAACAGTTAGAACTGGACATGGAACAACAGACTGGTTCCAAATTGGGAAAAGTGTACGTCAAGGCTGTATATTGTCACCCTGCTTATTTAACTTATATGCAGAGTACATCATGAGAAATGCTGGGCTGGATGAAGCACAAGCTGGAATCAAGATTGCCAGGAGAAATAACAATAACCTCAGATAAGCAGATGACACCATGTTTATGGCAGAAAGTGAAGAAAAACTAAAGAGCCTCTTGATTAAAGTGAAAGAGGAGAGTGAAACTGTTGGCTTAAAGCTCAACACTCAGAAAACTAAGGTCATGGCATCCGGTCCCATCACTTCATGTCAAATAGATGGGGAAACAGTGGAAACAGTGGCTGACTTTATTTTTCTGGGCTCCAAAATCACTGCAGATGGTGATTGCAGCCATGAAATTAAAAGACACTTACCCCTTGTAAGGAAAGTTATGACCAATCTAGACAGCATATTAAAAAGCAAAGACATTACTTTGCCAACAAAGTTCTGTCTAGTCAAGGCTATGGTTTTTCCAGTATTCATATATGGATGTGAGAGTTGGACTACAAAGAAAACTGAACACTGAAGAACTGATGCTTTTGAGCTGTGGTGGTTGGAGAAGACTCTTGAGAGTCCCTTGGACTGCAAGGAGATCCAACCAGTCCATCCTAAAGGAGACCAGTCCTGGGTGTTCATTGGTGGGACTGATGTTGAAGCTGAAACTCCAATACTTTGGCCACCTGATGTGAAGAGCTGACTCATTTGAAAAGACCCTGATGCTGGAAGGATTGGGGGCAGGAGGAGAAGGGGACGACAGAGGATGAGTTGGTTGGATGGCATCACTGATTCGATAGACATGGGTTTGGGTAAACTCCAGGAGTTGATGATGGACAGGGAGGCCTGACGTGCTGCGATTCATGGGGTCACAAAGTCAGACAAGACTAAGCGACTGAACTGAACTGAATTATATTTCTCTCAGCCATTGCCTTCTCACTGTTAGAGGACAGGGTCTTTGCATCATACCAAGCCTGGGGTTGTTAGTTACCTGCCTCAGATCTGTCACTTTTTTCCTATAAGATTCTATCACAGCTATCATACACCAATCAATGTCATATCCTTATAATTATCATAACCCTCTGTTTCCCAAGAAATTGACTGAACTAAGGCGTCTCCCTCCCCTCTAACCCAACCCAATACACCTCAGGTAAGGATCTGAACCTCACTGCCAACTGGCTGATGACTAATCAAGTTCTAGAATTTTGCCATGAGAGTTGGCTTCTATGACCATTTTTGGCACCAACTGTCTGTTTAGATTCCACCAGAAGCAACTGCTAAAACAAGGATTCAAGGGTAGGTAATTTATGAGGTGATCCCAGGAAGCAACCCTAGGAGAGTGAAACAGTATAATGGGAAAGGGAAGAAAACCAATAAATGGTAGGTTATCAGCCTAGGTACCAATTTGGGGAAGTGGGTTCAACCCTTTTAGGGCACTCAGGGGAGATGATATTATCCCAATCAAGGGGTGAGAACGCTAAGGTATTTACCCACTTGTCTCACTCTGTCATTCCTCAGAGCACTAACCCCAGCCCTTTCGGCTTGCCTTGTGTACAGAGCATAGCAACACTGAAGCCCTCAGAGCGTTCATAAGCTTTCACGTTAAGCAGCCTTCAGGGTGTAGGTGTCCGTGCAGAGATGTGGGAGGGGCCCTGGCTACGTCTGCTCCAACAAGGAACATCTTTTCTTTCTCAAAAGGCTAGGAAGGGTACCATTATGCCTGGTAGAGGAATCTACCACTAGCCACATGCCTAGGCAACACAAGGAATTGTATATATACAGTGTGATAAAAAAGTGCCTCAAGACTGCTTTCTCTAAATATGTTGTATCAACTAGCCCCTTGTTCTGGTATCTGAAATTTCTCCATTTTTTAAAATTCCTATAGCCTAGATTCTTGATATCCTTTGTTCAAGAGTAGATTACATCTAGAAAGCATCATGCCTTAAACCATTATATCAATACAATATGATGTATAAATAGAAAAATGATAGTGTCATTTAGCTACTAAACTGAAGGTAGGTTGGCAGAGTCTGACACTGAGGCACAAAAATCACAGTATCTTTTTGAAAGCCAAACATCTGGACACCTTCCTAAATCTATGTGGATTCCTATCCCAAGGCCACAGGTGGGAGGCCTTGCACCAAAACAACTGATACAGAGCCCAGAGCCAAGGTCACCTCTGAAACTGACTAAGCCCCTTTGTAACTGTTGGCTAGAGGCCCCCTGATACTTACCAGCCAGCTTCCTGACCCCTTACTATGCAAAAATGCCCACACTTGTGCTCGCCCTATACCACCCTAACCCATCACCTAATGCTACCCTCCCAGCAGGAATTATCTTTGTCTTGAGTCTATAAAGACTGACTACTAACCAATGAAAAATATCGACTCACCCTGGCCTATCAAGAGGTCAGCCCACTGTGCTCATAGCACCCACATTATCTCTGTTCTTTGCCCTTAATAGACTCACTCCTTCCTACAATACTTTGTGTCTGGAGAGCCTTTTCCAACCTGCGTTTGGACTGTCATGACAGTCTATACATTTTTAAATATGTTGATTTTATATATAGATGCCAATCAGTCTGTTAAGCTAATTGGCTACATGACTCATTCCAATATAATAGCCTGTGCACAAAAGCAGTGTACACACTATTTCATTTAACACTGAACAATAGATGATGGCCAATACTCTGTTCTCACCCTACCTTCCAGAGTCCAGAGTCACACCCGAGAACAGGGTGCTATGCTATGAGTAAGGCACATTATGTAATGTTTGGGTATGAACAGTCTGTCTTTCTTGAGAGGTTCCCAGAGTGAAAACTCTTCTCTCTTCCATAATATTTCCCCCAGTTTCTCTGTTTCACATTGGTTTGCTTTAGGATGTCTTTTCTTTAAGTCCTTTCATGCATCTATTACAGTAAAATAATCCTGAGACTAACTCTTTTTTTTCTTGAAGAGTGTCCAATTTCACAAGGCAGAAAAGGACCACCGTGGGGAAAAGAGAAGAGGCCTGTGGTGGTCCTCGTAGGAACCATGGGGAGACGATATCCTGCTCCAGACCTTGGGGAGAAAATACCCTTTAGAGAGGACATTTGCCATTTTTGAGGGTGTCTATCATTTGGGGTCCCAGCCAGAAACAGATGGCGAATTCAAATAAGGATGATTTGAGGAGGATTTCATTAGGGAGCAATCTGAGAGCACAAAAATGAGAGCACTGGAGAAGGAAACCACTAGGGAGAGTGCAGACTTCATGCCATCACCACCCACAGCTTTGAAGGAGCAAAGGGAAGGAGTAATTACAGGACCCCAGTGACCGAGAAGGCTGGAGAAAGCGGAGGAGGCCCCCCTGCAGAAGCTAACGGTTCATTCAAGGATGCAACAGGTCTATGGAGATCCTGCTGGGAGGAGGAGAAGGGAGTAGAAACCCTGATCTCACTCTCTTTTCCCTCTCACCTGGGCTTTCTGCTGGCTGACCTCAGCTAAAGCCAGATAATGAGAGGTGGGGTGATGGAGGGCATGGAGCAGGTGTAAAAAGGTGGCGAGTGGATCTGAAAGAACAGAGAACTACTTCCAGCCCACTGCCCTTGTGTAGCTTTGAGGGAAGCCACCAAGATATTCATTTGGGAAAATGTAGGGACCACCTTCCAATAAAGCAGCTAGAAAATCAGGCTTTTTTTTTTCTGATTCCCGGAATCTAGGCTTCTTCAATCGGATGCTCATGCCAGGGAAACAGAACAATTTTAGAACTGATTCTGGCTGCGTGAGGGAAGTGGCCAGGTGGTGCCAGCAACAGCCTCGTGGAGCCAGTGACAGAATCCAAGGTCCAGCAGTCACAGCCTTGGCCCCCTGTCCACGAGTGTTTCCTTAGATTACCTGGCCTGTGCTTCTAGCAAGTTAGGTTTTTTAGTCTTTTTGAGCCTAGTTCTCTTGATTTCCCATTATAGCTGCTTTTTTTTTTTTTTTCATTCCCCCAAATCACTTGCTTGGCAGATTAAATTCACCAGAGACCATTTGTGGTTTCTGAAATAAAGAATTCTGTGGGAGGAAAAATAACACCATGAAGATATTGTGAAGAGAACCCTGGAGAAGCTACCATGCTTCAACAGGGAGGGCAGGGTTATATTCCCAGTGGCTTAACCTTTAGTAGTCTTGGGTAAGTAAGAAGAAATCTGAAATTAATCATCTTGCTTAATTGGAACTGAAAACAAACCAAAAGTTTATCCACTAAGAGAAGAATCTCAACATCCTGCAAGAAGACACAGCACATCTACATTTCATATTTCACCTATCGTAATCTGGAACAAACATGCTCATTGAAGGCACTGGGAAACTGAGCTCCTGCCACAGAACAGTACACCAGGAAGGAGGCATTCAAGGACTAGAGGGTGAGCAGATGCTTCTAATGGCACCAGATATTTAAAGGAAAACAAGGAGCCGCAGCCCAGATCCTCAAATTCTTGGCTCAAGTAAAAGACTGAAACCCAGGAAATTTCCACCATTAAGCTAAAGCGTATTTGATCCTTTGCGATGGCATAGCTGAACCAGGGAGGGAAATGCACAGCTGAGGTTGCAGATAATATGTCCTTTTAAATCATCATTTCATTGTTGCCTGTCCCACATTTCCTAAACTCTTTACCTTCCCTCGTCCCAGCCCTTTCTTTCTTTAAATAGAAATCTGGCAATAAGGGGTAGTACCAAAAAAAAGAGCAGTGAAGATAGGCTTTATGCGTGTAATGTGTGCTAAACTGCTTCAGCTGTGTCCAACTCTTTGCGACCCTATGGACTGTAGCCTGCCAGGCCCCTCGGTCCATGGGATTCTCCAGGAAAGAATACTGGAGTGAATTAATGAATTGCTGTGTCCTCCTCCAGTACTCTTGCCTGAAAAATCCTGTGGACGGAAAAGCCTGATGCTACAGTCCATGGGGTCGCAACGAGTCGGACAGGACTGAGCGACTTCACCTCCACCTTCACCTCCAGGGAATCTAGGCTTTAAGGGCAGGGTGAAAGTACAGAGGAGGGGGTCACAGGCCACTGGGGTGAAAGTGGCAGGGATCAGGACAGGACCCAAAAGAAAGCTGGAAATATCTATTGCCAAGAATGACCGAAAAGAGGGCCACTTGTATGTATGCAGGAAATTGTTTTATGTGAGTAAGGAATTTCCTAAAAGGAATAAGAAAAAAAAAAAAATGGAAAAGGAGAAGATAAATATTTTCTCACCATTAGGTTTTCTCCCTGAATTTATCTAAATATACCACGTATTCTGTAAGCTTCTTATAAGATTTTTAAATGGCTACTATAGACAAAAAGTTTTACTTATGGAGATTTCAGAAAATAATCTTTTCATTTATTTGCCAGTTTCTCCATAAAATCAAGCTGTATTTTGTTCTTTAATAAAATGGTGCCCCTAATGATAGTCTTCTAAAATTTAGGTGTCCCAGTGTTATTGTCTTTTACAGATTCCTCATTTTCCAATGTTTCCTTTAAAATGAGTACTGATTTTATAGTATTACAAAAACACTCATGGACAAATTCTATTGTAGCCAGTTGTCAAGAGATAATCCCAGAATAGTGTAATCACTAAATTTGTGTGGTAGAAAATTATATGTACACATATCTCTAAAATTGGCATGAACAAAATTAAAATGTAAAATGCTTGTATGTATAACTTTAATTCTTAGTGAAAAGGGGAGAGGGAAGTCAATCCTTCAATAAGGGGAATGTTACCACTGAATATTCAATGTTAGTTTTAAATGTGTGGTGGATTTAAAATAGCAGCGATATGTCAACAAAATTCAGATGTTCTGAAACTGAACTTTTTTCAACTTAATCCAAACCCCTGGCCACCCTACTTCATACAGACATCTTCACTGAATCCACTTGAGGTTTTCATTCTCTCTGGCTCCAGTGTGTTTAAAGCAGTCACCATCTCTTTAAAGTCCATCCCAAGGTGTTTACAAGGCCATCTTAATTGCCTCATTTGGGCCCTGACTGGGCACTCCTGGGAGCTCATCTGGCTGCCTGGGGACCTACAGTTAGAACTAGACACTACTCCACCTTTCTGCCCTGAGTTGTTCCTGGTGGAAAAGTCTTTGGTTCAGATCTGGGATGATCATTTACGGCAGAGGAGAGAGCACGGGTCTGGGTTTGTGAGAGCACGGGTCCCTTGCTTCCCACATGTTTAGCTGGTGGTTTTACCTGTTACTTTCTGGAGATTTCAATGAGATTCTCTGTCCATGTGGCTTTTAGTTATCAAACAGTACATCACCCATTCTCTCAGCACCCTAGGATGTAACAGATTTCTAGAAACTCAGTGGGTGCTCTTGAATCCCTCTTATGTCCAGACCCCCTGACCATGCTCCCATCTTTCTTGCTCTATCATCCATATCAGTGTGGCAGAACATCTCTATGGGTTGCTATTATCAAACTCAGTTGTCAAATAGAACCCCAGTTTCCCTTGTTCTGGAACCCCACAACTACATGAGGAACTCCAGAATATCTCCCCTTTCTTGAGGAATCACTGAGTGAAGGCAAGATACATGTCTCTTGCACTTCCTTTTCCTTCCTTGGAAGTCTACACCAGAATTTCTCAAGAGCCTCACCATTGACATTTTGGGCTGGATAACACTCTGCTATGAGTACAAAAATCCTGTGACTTAGTGGATGCTTAGCAGCATTCTGGGCTTTTGCCCACTAGATGGTAGGACATGTCCCCAGTTTGACAATCAAATGTCCCCAGATGTTGCCAAATGTCCCCTGGAGGAGGGAAAAGCCCTCCCCTGAGAACCACAGCTCAACACTGATTCCACCAGTATACGGATCTTTTGTATATCTGCAGTATGGATTGAGGGGGAAGGTGGAAACATGCTTTGTCTATTAAAAATCTGCACACTGGACTGCCTCATTGCTCAGTGGTATCAGCTAAAACCTAGTGCTTAAAAAGATCTGGGGATTCTCTTTTCTCAGCAGTGGACTGTGTCCACAGAAATAGACTTCCATTTAACTTCAGTAAGGGACAACACATGGTCCAGAAAACCAGGCTAAGAGCACCATCAATTAATACTTCACATCCTCTCCTGCCCTGGAGCTAGCACACGCACTTCGTGTCTCAAGAGAAAGAGATACATACTGTAGTAGCTGTTTGTGCCTCGCTGAGGATTATAACAACTTTATTTAGCCTGGATGTTGCTGCCTTCCTAAAGTATGAACCTTAAATCCCCAAGTCTAAAATTATGGCAGTAAATTGTTAGATAATATGTGTAACTTTTGAAAATTTCCTCAAAGAATACACATCTTATCAATGACTCTAGCCACCACTCTTTTGCAACTTAAATCACAAAAATTTGAAAAGGCTAGGCTCATTGCTTTCCCTTCCTCACTTCCTTTCACTCCTTGACCCACTGCAGTATAATTCTTTTAATCCCACCCACAAAAAGTGCTGTCATTATTAAGATCAACACCTACAATCACCAACATATATTCTATAGGCTTTATCTTCATGTTTATTGGCCTCTCCGTGATGTTTTATATTATGACCTGTCTGATCTTCCATGAGGGACCCAACACCAAGCTCTTCTCTAGTAATAACTGTGTTAATTCCTTCTCATTTTCTTTCCAGAGTTGACGCTGCCCAGCTTTCTACTTCCAAAGACTTTCTCTTGTCTTGTTTGGAGCCCTCTGCCTGTGGCAGGCATCTCTTGATGCTTCTCTGATGAATATCTTCCACTCCTTCTTCCAAGTTGACTCCCACTCTCTCTATTTTGTTCTGTGCCCTAAGAAGCAGACCTATAGGGACTATATCATTGAGCTTCCATGTTCTCTGACTTTTTCTGACCAGGTTTGGCTAGTGGGAATCACTGGCAACTAGCAACAGTTAGGGAGAGAGAAGAGAATCAGGTCACAGAAGAGAGCCTGTGAGGTCTCCACAAGTTGGCTCTGTCTCTCAACAGATGCTCACTATTTCTCCCTGGTGATCTGTTTTCCTTGCATCTTCACATCTAGCTTTGGGTGGCCTTTAATTTCTTCTATCCACTTGTGTCTAGAAGTTGGGGCAGCTTTATTGCTGTTAGTCACCAATTACCACAATATCCTTTTGGTTTTCTTTGATCCTCCCCACACCTCTGTAATCCACCTCTTTGTAATACACCCACCAGGAATGATTCTATTTATTACTGAGCGTGCCCTTGGTTTCCTGTTGGAACCCTGAATGATATGTTCACCAACATATCATCATGGTTCTGTCCTTTTGTCCAAGGTCACAACACATACACATGATTTTCTCCTGGACTTACACAGGCTGTGTGTCTGTTGGTTTAGTCACTATGTCATATCCAAAACTCTGTGACTCCACAGACCGTAGCTCTCCAGGCTCCTCAGTCCTTGGGATTTCCCAGGCAAGAATACTGGAGTCAGTTGCCATTTCCTTCTCCAGGGTATCTTCCTGACTCAGGGGTCAAACCCGCATCTCCTACATTGGCAGGCAGATTCTTTACTGCTGAGGCACCAGGGAAGCCCCGTAGACTATATACTTGACAGGAACTTCAAAGTCACACTCTTGGAAGCCAACTGACTCATTCTTACTGGTCATATTATTTAATCACTAGATCTTACTGAAATGGCCCTCAACCTGTCCTACTTTCCATCTTTACCACCTCTCACTTTTAGGTTAAGTATTATAGCATTTCTCACTTAAACTGTGAAACGAATCTTTTAAATATTAATAATTTCCTTGTCATCTGCCTCACTACTACTAAATCTGTCTTCCACTCTAGTAGTGTGAATTACTATCCTACCTTGCAAAGCTGACCCCAAAACATTGCTCAGGTACTCTTTCATCAAAATAATAAAATTCAAATTATCTTTACAAGTATCTTTCTCGTTAACTTCAACTTCAATTATCTTACTACTCATCTCTTGACATGATTGCCCTGTAGTCTCATAGCTATCCACCAAGTCCTTCCCTCTTTAATTTCTGAAAGTGCCATATTCACATTCCTCTGAACATGTCATATTAGTTTACTTCTCCATGTCTTTGTATATGTTGTTTTTACATGCTGTATTCATTATAGAGCAATATCTCCTTATGTTCTATTTATTCATATAATGACTCTTCCTTTATGAAACCTTCCTGATTCCAAATCAACTTTACTACCCATTCCTTTGAATGCCTGCAATACAGAGACCCAGGTTCCATCCCTGGGTCGGAAAGAGCCCCTGGAGGAGGGAACAGCTACCAACTCCAGGTTTCTTGCCTGGAGAATTCCCTGGGTAAATATGACTATATATGTAAATGTAATAAACAAGCTAATGTACTTAAATTACTTACATTATTTTTACTTGTTGCTAAACTTAAACTCCTCAAAAGTAGAGGCTGTTTAAAAATATCACTTCAAGTTTAATGGAATTGGAACTACCTTATCATAAAGTATTGATCCATCACATTATTTACTCTTTTCACATAAAGAATATATTTTTAAAAATAAAAGTTCTACATTTAATTTTTAAATATCAATAAATCATATTTGAGTGTATTGTCTTTAAACAATTCTCCAGGCTATGTAATAATAACCAAAATGGCAACCTTATTTTCCTCTTAGACAAAGAGAAATTTTTGACTGCAAGCCAGAGAAAAAATCAGTATCATAGACATGATGGTTCCTTAAAATTTTTTTCTCTCTCTATTCTGGCTATGCCTATACTATAAAATGTTACATGTCAGTAATCATAATTCACTTGCCTAGGGGCATCTATTGCAATAAAATTAAGGGTTACATTTCTATGTATTCAAGTTCCTATTAAATTAAAACCAGAATCAGTATTATTTAGACACATTTTTGTCTGTTTTTAGTTACTAGATTAAACTTAACTCCCATCCACTATTGATTATCAATAAATGAAAGCTTTTCACAGTTTTAAAGTATTCCTGAATTTCATAAATCTTGCACACTTTAACTCTTTCTCAGAGACACCATGCTAATCAAGATATTAAACATAATTGATTCAAGCTAGAGACTGAGCAACTTCACTTTCACTTTTCCTTTCATGCATTGGAGAAGGAAATGGCAACCCACTCCAGTGTTCTTGCCTGGAGAATCCCAGGGACGGGGGAGCCTGATGGGCTTCCCTCTACGGGGTTGCACAGAATCGCACATGACTGAAGCGACTTAGCAGCAGCAGCAGCAGCCTTTGTCTTTGCATTTAAAGGATAAACAGAAAATAATTTGTGAGTAGCAAATACACATTGGGCTTCCCAGGTGTGTTAGTGATAAAGAAGTGGCCTGCTCATGCAGAAGACCCGGGAGACATGGGTTTGATCCCTGAGTCAGGAAGATCTCCTGGAGGAGGGCTTGGCAACCCACTCTGGTATTCTTGTCTGAAGTGTCCCATGGACAGAGAAGCCTGGCAGGCTACAGTCCATGGGGTCACAAAGAACTGGACACAACTGAAGTGATTTTGCATGCATGCAAACACATATTATACAGATTAATATAATCATTTACAACTAAAATACAATACTGTTCTCTAAAGTAGCAAATAAAATTAAACAGAAAGTAATCCTGTGTTATACAGATATTTAAAACTATTTAGATATCCTTTATTAATTTCAAAGACCAATTTCAAGTGAATCTAAACTTGAAGTTTAGGAATCCATTTATAAGTTTTCTTCAGAAAAGATTCATGATTCCTCATGACCAGTATTTAACTATAAATCATAAACTGGAAAACTGGAAAATTTCAAGAAAGTATTATACAAAGGTATCCTGTTATCACAAAACCTTAATTAATAGCTGCATGAAACTGTGAATATAGCAAATTTTAGAAGTGATTATGCAAACATTGAAGGAAGAGCATCAGACTTATTTCTTTTTGTGAATAAAGCATCAAGAGTCTTGGCTAGGAATTATATAGTGAAAAGCACCATCAAACAAGCAAATTAAAAACTGCTTGAAGCTCTCTCAAGGTTGCATTCTAATATCCTTGAAAGGAGACACTTGAAAAATATAAGACCTCCTGAAATTGACAGTCTGTGTTATACTATTAACCTACTAAATAGACAGAGGAAAACATTTGCACAGAAAGTGTTTTGAAACTTGTTATATCAAAACAAATGTATATATTATGAAGTGCAATTCAACATTTTCATGATTTAAAAAAATAACAATAAAACAAGAAACCTCCAAAGATTGCACACCCAGAACCAAATCCCCAGAAACAGAATATAGAGTAGTTTTAGAGGGCAGGCCCTGCAGTCTCCTGCCCAAGAGTCAGTTTCACCACCGCTAATTCATTCATTGTGAGCCTCACTTTCCACATCTCATGCCAAAATAACTCATGAAGACTGTGATAATCAGCTGAGATAGTTAATGTAGAGCACAGAGCTCAGTCAATTCTAATCAGTTGATAAATGTTTATTATTATTATAGCAATGATAGATATTGTGGTATTTCCTTCTCTAGAGTCAGAGATTCCCCTGTGCCCTTGAGGTCTTTTGGTGAAAAGTTTAAGAAGTTTTGATACACAGAAGCATAAGATATCTCTCCAAATATCTTATTCCCTTTTCTGGTAATCAGGTTATATTTTCACACTGCTGAATCCATTATCTAAGAAGCATTTCCTACCGTCTCAGTCTTTGAAACCCTACATGTCCTACTGTTAGGTTCTCTTTCTTTTTTAGCTTCTTCCCTGATTATATGCGGTAAAAGTAACTTCTTCTTCTACTGCAGGAACGGTGTTTCATTTACAATTTTAAGTGCTTATAATTATCTAGAAATAAGCACTGTCTCCTTTTCTTCTAATAAACAATCTAATGAAATGAATATTATTATCAGTACCATTTTTCAGGTGAAGAAAATTAGGGTTGTGTATGGTATATTTATTGCGCAAAGTCACCAGAAAGGAAGTAGCTAAAAAGTGGCTGAGACACTAATAACCTCCTACCATATCCACTTTCCAAAATCACTTTTCCCTAAAGGCTGTCTCAGATATGCCACTAAGAGACCATCTTGTGTTGTCACTATTCCTATCCATGGCTTTTTTCCCTTATTCTGAGCTCCAAGAATTCCAAAATTCTTATGCTGATCATTATCTAAAACAATAGGCCAATCAGGAACCAGAGATAGGGGAAAAAATTGCTTTTTATCTGACCTCGCTGAACATAAGAAATACTAACATTCTCAAGGGAAATGTGCATGGAGAGATTTAAAGACTATAAAAATTCAGAGAATTGTCTTAACTTTCAGAGGTGATGCCAAAGAAATCTGAATCTTTGGCATGTCACTATTGATGACACATGTTAACTTCCACAGGGTCATGAGATAAATCGTAACCTGAACCACTTGTTTCCAAAGCTTTTGTTTCCTCTGAAGGCTGACATGGTGTGTTGTATGAAATCACAGGTCCCGTTATACCTACTGCAATCAATACTGCAATTAAAGGGAACTAGTACCTGAAGGAATTGATCAGACAGATGCAAGTCTATTTTCTCCACTTTCTATAAATTCAAAACAACAAAATAGCAAAGAAAATATATTTCACACACACAAAAAAAAACCCTGATGCTTCCTAACAGAAAGAGTTCATTAAGATATAAATCAAAAAAATAAAGTTTTATACAGATGACAAACATTTAAGTAGTCATTTGCAAGAATAGAAAAAAGCAAACATTGCTTTTAGTCAACAGGGTCTACATCTTTCATATTTTACACATTCAGTTGTTCAACACAGAACTGACATAGTGCTTTGCACTTTTAGATTTGTCAATAAGATTAAGATATCAATGTCAAGTTAACATACAGTTGAGATCAGCTTTTGCTAGTTACATGAGAGGAGGTCTTTGATTTGCCTGGGCAAATTCAATAGCAACTCATTAGGTGTAACTATGACTTATTACTTTGTTTCTTAGAAGATAATGCCTCAATATTTTGCCCTATGAAATAAAGCAAACGATTTCATGTAGTCTTAGAACTGAAGTGAATTTCAAATATCATTGTAGAAAGTGCCTTAGGGGTTCTAGTAAAGGATTCACAGAGTTTGAAGACAAAGTCAAATAAAGGTTACCCTCTGAAACTGAAAGTTATAAAGACCATAACATTTTAATATCATATTTAATTAAATATATTAAGTGCATTCTATACAATTTACATGTGTCCTCATATTGATTGTCTTTACTAATGGATTATATTATTATTTAGTGAGATATCTTTGTTGCGAGCAACAGAAATGACTCAAGCTTAAGCAAAAAAAAGAAAAATATTGTGAAAAAAATGGAAAGAAACAGTGTTATGAAAACCACACAGGATTGCAGATGAATCTCAGACACTGACTAAAGCTCGGAAAAGTAAACTATTAAGCATTTTTCTCTGTCAGTGATGTTTCTTTTGCATAACTTCATTATTCTTCTCTATTTTTTTTATCCATATAGGATATCATGGCCATATCTCAGCTCCCAATTCATGTTCAAATGTTGTCTATAAGCCAGACTCATTTGCTGTCTTATTCCAATTCTAAAGTCCAAGAAAAAAAGAGAGAATCTAGTTAGCATCAATCGTTTCATGTGTCCAATCCAAACAAATCATCAGTGCCTCAGAGGCAACATTGCCTGCCCTATATGGCTACCATGAATTACTTGTGATAAATAGAGTCAATACAATTATTAATTGGAAAGATAACCCAAACCATATTGAACTATAGTAACCCATTTACAGTAGTAACCTATCGAAAGAGCCAAGACATTCTACCCAATCCAATTAAAGAAATCAACTACACCTAAATTTCCTGGAAAACTATAAGCCAGTCGATTCTTTTGCGGTGTGTCTGAGGCAGTTTCCCTATTTCAAAACAAAATAGCTGTGGCCTGCATGGAACTTAAGAATAGCTTATACATTAAAAATGAGAACATCCTAAGCAGCTTTGTGTAAGAAAGTTATTTTGTTGCTAGGTCATCTGACCCCAGAGACTGCAGTACAACATGCTTCTCTGTCCTTCACTATTTCCCAGAGCTTGCTCAAACTCATGTCCATTGAGTTGCTGATGACATCCAACCATACCATCCTCTCTCAACCCTTTCTCTTCCTGCCCTCAATCTTTCCCAACATCAGAGTCTTTTCCAGTGAGTTGGCTCTTCACACCCAGTGGCCAAACTATTAGAGCTTCAGCTTCAGCATCAGTCCTTCCAGTGAATACTCAGGGTTGATTTCCTTTAGGAGTATGATCTCCTTGCTGTCCAAAGGAATCCCGAGAGTCTTCTCCAGCACCACAATTCAAAAGCATCAATTCTTCAGCACTCAGCCTTCTTTATGGTCCAAATCTCACAATCGTACATGATTACTGCAAAAACCGTATCTTTGACTATATGGACCTTTGCTGATGTCTCTGCTTTTTAATACGCTATCTAGGTTCGTTACATCTTTTGTTCCAAGGAGCAAGTGTCTTTTAATTCCACGTCTTTAGAGAATGGCCATCATGAATATTCAAGCAACTAAACAGATATCTATGTACAAAATGAAAATTTACTCCATCCTGGATTAAATATTATTTCTTAAGACCACCCAGCTCTTTACTTTCATGAATACCTGACAGTCATTTAACATACAAGTTCAATTTCCCTAGTAGCTTCACATAAGGAAAATATTGACCTGAAATGCAGACACAGGATTTCTCATCACTAGCAAAGCATTATCACAACTGTAAACCAACCTATATCTAATTTATAAATGAGTAATATACTGTTTATTGTAACCCAGTGCTTTATTTTTTTTTCCATTTATTTTTATTAGTTGGAGGCTAATTACTTTACATCATTACAGTAGTTTTTGTCATACATTGAAATGAATTAGCCATGGATTTACATGTATTCCCCATCCCGGTCCCCCCTCCCACCTCCCTCTCCACCCGATCCCTCTGGGTCTTCCCAGTGCACCAGGTCCGAGCACTTGTCTCATGCACCCAACCTGGGCTGGTGATCTGTTTCACCCTAGATACTTTAAAAAATGATCACCTCTGAATGAACTAATCCCTAAACCATTGCTGTTTTAAGTAAAAGAAAATATTCAATCACAGAAAAAGGAAAACACATTCTCAAGAAATGCCTCTTATTTAGCTGATCCAGACCAATCACAATTAACATTTACTGAAGCTGGAAAAATTACTCTCTTATAATGACACTCTCTCAAAAAAAAAAAAAAAAAAACAGGTTTTAGTAGATCATTTAAGGCATTATATTTCAAAATGTGACTGAGTCTAATATTTATTGACAAGATGTCTAAGTGAAAATTCTTATAGCAAGTGCACTCATACAATTAAGGTACCATGTGTGTGTTATAATGAAAGCTCTATAATGGAATTTAAAATGACTAACTCGAAATTGCACCAAACCTACTTGAAATGTTAATAAATTACTTTTGAAAAAAACAATTACTTTGCAACTATACAAGCATACGTACATTATATGGAATCTACTTTTGAGCAGCTGAAGAAGAAAGACATAAATTGTGATTGAAATGGTAGCTCCAATTTATTCTCTTCACTAATGTTGAGATTTGACTTTAGTATGATTAATGATGATTATAAACAAGGAATTTAAAGGGTCATCAGGTGAAAAAGTCTAATCAGGGAACTTCAGAATACTTTAAATTATTGGTTTCCACTTCTCTGTTACTTGAAGAACCCCTTTTTTTTTTTCTTTTTGGTTTAAATATAGGTCAAACCCAATATATAAAGCTAATATAACCACAGTATGTTCTGACTAATATTAAAGATGAGAAGTATAGGCCCACCCTATTAAATCCTTCTGTCTTGGGGTAAGCTGACTTTTATTTATCTACTTATAACTCTAAAGCCTTCAAACCATTGTTGAAATTATGTTTCTTCTTATGGCTTCCATTACTTTTTACAACAAATTTCAAACACATCAATACCAACATTTATAGCATTTGCAGCATTTAAAGGAGCTGTATCCTACTTTCTGGAGTACATTTTTTCTAAACTACTCCTTGATTTGTGATCATTTAGTTTCTTCCCATGAGATGGTTTATAGATATCTGGTAAGCACCATCTTTTCATAATACCTTCCACTATCATGAACAAACAGATCCAGGCTAGAACTTCTTTTTCTTCACTTGTAACTGAGAAGAGTGTTTACATTAGTTGAGGAAGATCAAGGTGACTTACCAATATGTCTGTTTACTGTTTCTTGTTACTGGAACATGTTTTCATCCATTCAGGAAGTCCTGCAAAACATCACTATTGATTACTTCAATTTACTACATTCAAGTGATAGAGTGTTTGGGGCCATGATACAATGGCAGTATAGTTAGCATAATAGCAATGTTGTGCTCTATCTTTCCTGTTCTTTATTTGAAAAACAATGTTAACAAATAAGATAATAATGCCATGTTTATTATAGTTACTGACCTACCTAAATTCTTAAACACAATGCTCATAAATATCCCCCCAACATCCAGTTATAATAATCCTGTTTATTTACTATCATTAATAAAGTATGAAATTTAACTGCATATCCTCCAGAATATACAGGAAAAGATATATATGCTAGAAGAGAAAAAAGGAGGAGGAGGAGGAACACAAGCAGAGGATGCTGGTTATAGTCTACTTTATCACTTTAAAAATATATAATTATGAAAAGAGATGACAAGTCACAGAGAAAAAATAATTGCAAAATGTATATCTGATAAAGGACTATTATCCAAAATGTACAAATGTACTTGAAATTTGACAATTAAATAATAAAAGCAACTTTTAAAAGGGTCAAAGACTTTAACACAAGAAGATATAGAGATGGCAAATAAGCATATGAAAACATGTTCAACATCATAAGCCATCAGGGAAATGCGAATTAAAACACCACCAAGATACCACTACGTATCTATTTCAATGGCCAAAATCAACAACACTGGCAACACCAAATCCTGGCTAACATGTTGAGTAAAAGGAATTCTCATTTATTATGGGGAGGAATGCAAAACTGTACAGCCATTTATTGTCAAAAGCAGTTTGCCAGTTTCTTCCAAAACTAAATGTAATTTTACCATAATCCATTAATCACACTACATTTAACCCTTGAACAACATGGGTTTGAACTGTGTGGGTTCCCTTATACACAGATATTTTCCATGAATTTATTGAAAAATTTTTGGAGATTTTTGACAGTTTGAAAAAACTCACGGCTGAACTGCGGACCCTAGAAATATTCAAAATATTAAGAAAAAGGTGTGTCATGAAAGCATAAAATATATGTAGATAGTAGTCGATCCTTACTTAGGTATAGGTGAGTGATACTTAATATAAAATTTAAAACGTGCTAGTTTTTTTTTACTTGTTGATAACTTTGCTTTCAAAGAATTATATGACCTTGCAGGATGCCCCTCTTTCTGGTAATTAGAGAAAATAACTTATCATTACAAAGTGTTTTTCTCAAACAAACATTTCCAATCCTTAATTATGACTGTAATACTGTATGCCATAAAAGCATTACAACCATTTTTTCATTAATTTATAGGTTAGCTATCATGAAGTAACCATACTGCTGCTTCTTTATTATCAAAGCATGAGTCATTACACCTATACATAAATATAAATTTCTTGTTTACATTTTTATTTTATGTCAATGTTACTAATTTGCATAACATCTATATTGTTTTGTATCATATAATACAATACTGATGTATGTACTGACAGAAGTTTTGTCTTGTAAACAGACAATGTAAACTACAACTCAATAAATACAGTATACTACTGCCGATATATTTCTTCCTCCTTATGATTTTTAATAATATTTTCTTTTCCCTGGCTTACTTTATTGTAAGAATACAGTACATGATAGGTATAACATACAAAATGTGTTCAGTTCAGTTCAGTCACTCAGGTGTGTCCGACTCTTTGCGACCCCATGAACCGCAACACGCCAGGCCTCCCTGTTCATCACCAACTCCCGGAGTTTACCCAAACTCATGTCCATTGAATTGGTCATGCCAGCTAACTATCTCATCCTCTGTCATCCACTTCTCCTCCTGCCTTCAATCTTTCCCAACATCAGGGTCTTTTCAAATGAGTCAGCTCTTCACATCAGGTGGCCAAAATATTGGAGTTTCAGCTTCAACATCAGTCCTTCCAATGAACACCCCAGGACTGATCTCCTTTAGCATGGACTGGTTAGATCTCCTTGCTGTCCAAGGGACTCTCTAGAGTCTTCTCCATCACCACAGTTCAAAAACATCAATTCTTCTGTGCTCAGCTTTCTTTATAGTCCAACTCTCACATCCATACATGACTACTGGAAAAACCATAGCTTTGACTAGACGGACCTTTTTTGGCAAAGTAATGTCTTTGCTTTTTAATATGCTATCTAGGTTGGTCATAACTTTTCTTCCAAGGAGTAAGCATCTTTTAATTTCATGGCTGCAGTCATCATCTGTTGTGATCTTGGAGCCCCAAATCCACAGGACTGGAGACAACTCATTGCTAAATGAGTGAATGATGTCATAATCAGTGCATATAATGATGTCATAATCAGTGCATAATCAGTGCAAATCAAGTGACAGCTTGCTATTCCCATCAGGGATGGGGAAGTAATGACAGAAAAACAAAACTTTAGTTTTAACAGGATGAAGGTAGAGTGTTAACCAGAGATCTCAAAGTTTTTGTAGGAGGCAAATTGATAGTCTTTTAAATTACCCCTAATCTACATTATTATTCAAGTTCTAAAGGATGGGTTTAAAGAAAGATATCACATAATTGCTTATGATTTTTTTTCTATTAAGCATCAACTTCTTAGAGAACAAAAAAGGTCTTGCAGCACCAATCTGGGTATCTGAAGGTATCTGCTTATTGAGATAGTCTTAGTCCTACTCTGGTTATTAAAAGGAAGGTGGTAATATTGGCAGATCTTCAATGTAAGTCAGAACTAGTAGAAGCAATGCCCCAAGAGTCACTTGACCAGAAAGCTGAAATTAAAAATAAATTGTTATATTTAGATCCTTATGCTGATTTTTGTTCAAAAGTATGATTTTTATTTTTTATTTATAATAATTAGTAGTTAAATTAGTCAGGATCACTCCCTTAATAGCACACCTCCCAACATTTCAGAATATCCTCCTTGTACTGTACTCACTGCCAAACTTCAGGTCCAGTTACTCCCCTAAGCCAGGGGTCAAGCCACTTCAATTTCTATTTTTTAGCTCAGTGATTTATCAGTAGTTTTGCATCATCTATCTAAGATTACTTTTTATAAACTAAAAAATAATTTGGTCAACATTTATTACCTTATCTACTATTTATTTGGTTGAATCTTCCTTTTTGCATTGCAAGAGGAAAATAAAGAAAATTCAGGGTGATAATAGACTGCCTTTTTTCTCTCAGCAATAAAGTTCAAGTACCTGAGGTGAGGTGTCATTTCAACAATATTCACCAATTTTGTTTACATATAAAGTACAGCACCAGCCAAGTCTACTAGTGATTACTGCTTTAATGAATTATTTTGATTGCTTTTTCAGAAAAGCTCTCTGTTTTACTCAATACCTTAAATCCTCTTCAATTATTGAAATGCTGATTTAAATTCTCTCTCACAGACTTGTAGATTTTTCTTAAATCATCCTCACTGTTTCCTAATAGTATGTGTTTATCTAACAGAGGAATACCTGCCTTGTCTCAGTGTAATTATTCAAGCCACTCAAGTAAATTTAAAATTACTCTCTTCTGGTTAAATTACACATTTTAAAAATTTAACTGAAAACCAGCTGTGAGAACACCCTTTCTTTATTATCGTAACATTTTATTTTTTAATTGCTTAAAAGTTGTTGCTAGTGAGAAATATAGAGTCTGCCTTCTTTGAATTAAGCAACACCCATAACAAATATTCAAACATGTCATCACTTCATCATTTATTAAATGCAGGATACTATAACCAGAAATGCATTCTTTTTAAAAAATAACTTTTTTCCAATATAATCAGTTGTCTTATGAATATGAGTGCTTACTCTTAGAAATTTAAGAAAGTAAATAAGAGTGTAAACATTAGCTATAATCTCACACCAGCGATATAATTTTCAATACTTTGATGTCTATGTTTCCATTCTATTTTTATATACACACATTTTTATGCCTACGTGTTCAACCTTAGAAAGAAAGCTGGAGTCAAGTTTATGATAGTGTTTCACATTCAGCTCCTTTGTCAGTATCATATCCTAAGATTACAGAAGAAGCCTTCGAGCCTCTCATGCTTGAAGTAAGATCACAGCCAACCTTAGGTGTCAAATTACTCCTTAACTTGTAAACACTCAAAGACCATTCCTTAACCAAAGAACACTCAAATGCTGCTCAGACCTCCCAGACCAGTCTCCATCAGCCATTTCACAAGAGCTGAATTCGCAGAGAATAAGAGCATCTCTAGTCAGGCTTCCATTATACCTTCTACCGAAGTCAAAAGGGGTTCTTGATCATCTTCCTCTATGGTCCCTTCCTCACTCAAAGCTTTATCATCACTGCTTGCCTTAAGATCACCAGCACAAGTCCCATTATGTCACTTTTCCCTTTCTCTTGCTGCTGCTGTTGTTATTTAGTCATTTAGATGTGTCCAACTCTTTGCAACTCCGTGGGCTGCAGCCCATCAGGTCCATGAGATTTCCCAGGCAAGAGTACTGGAGTGGGTTGCCATTTCCTACTCCAGGGAACTTCCTGACCCAGGGATGGAACCACATCTCCTGCACTGGCAGGTGAATTCTTTACTGTTGAGCTGCCAAGGAAGTCCTTTTTCTATTTGCTGCAAAAGGAAACTTCTAGGCTCTATGTGAAAAAACTGAAAGTGAAAGTCGCGTCTGACTCTTTGCAACCCCATGGACTGTATAGTCCATGGAATTCTCTAGGCCAGACTACTGGAGTGGGTAGCCGTTTCCATTTTCCAGGGGATTTTCCCAACCCAGGGATCGAACTCAGGTCTCCTGTATTGCAGGCAGATTCTTTACCAGCTGAGCCACAAGGGAAGCCCAAGAATACTGGGGTGGGTAGCCTATCCCTTCTCCAGGGGAATCTTCCTGACCCAGAAATCCAACCAGGGTCTCCTTGCACTGCAGGCGGATTCTTAACCAACCGAGCTATCAGGGAAGCCCTCTTGTCTCCATACAGCTCTCTTTATATCCTCTCTTCTCCCCACAGATGCTACCACTCCCCCATTTGTAAAACTCTCTCATTGTCATTCTGGAGCTCACCATCAGTCAGCAGAAAAATTATCTGCAATCTCAATTTGTTCTCTGGCTCCTGCTTTCTACCTTGAGGACCGTGAACTCCACTGAAGGAAAGGAATTCTCCACAGCCCCTATAGTGGTAGTCACCTTATCACCCACAGTCTTTTTAGCACTGGGCCTGAAATGGGAAGGTTTCCTTACTCTAATTGCCATTTTCAGACTCTTCCCTCTTGCCTTCACTATCTCCAGCTTTGAATATTGTGTCATTAGGCCTTAAGAAACTTGGTGCAGTTATCTACTGATCCCTCTTATTTATGGACAATTTTAACTTTCTCTAACTGAGATAGTTAGACAACATCACCAACTCAATGAACATGAAATTTGAGTCAACTCCAGAAGATTATGGAGAACAGAGGAGCCTGCTGTGCTGCAGTCCATGGAGTCACAAAGAATGGGACATGGCTTAGAGACTGAACAACACTTGTATTATTATCTTCATCTTTTATGATCTTAATATCCATGTAGACAATACTTTCAACACACTAGCATTTTGATTTATTTTGAATGATCTCCACTCACATTTATCATTAATTCCCCTGGCTACAACTTTGCCTTTGTCATTACCAATTAGTGCAAACCTATGATCTCAGTTTCAAGAATTCCATTCTTTGGATAATGAGTGAAAGTCACACAGTCATGTCTGACTCTTTGCAACTCCCTGGACTATACAGTCCATGGAATTCTCCAGGCCAGAATATGGGAGTGGGTAGCTGTTCCCTTTTCCAGGGGATCTTCCCAACCCAGGGATTGAACCCAGGTCTCCCACTTTGCAGGTGGATTCTTTACCAGCTGAGTCACAAAGGAGCCCAAGACTCTCTGTTAATCTGTGATATTTGGTAAGGCCACAACACTCTGCAAATGCAAGGCTTCCCAGGTGACATTAGTGAAAAAGAATCCACCTTCAGTGCAGA
Source organism: Odocoileus virginianus (assembly GCF_023699985.2). Lineage (NCBI taxonomy): Eukaryota > Metazoa > Chordata > Mammalia > Artiodactyla > Cervidae > Odocoileus > Odocoileus virginianus. Next base: position 24,833,736 of record NC_069698.1, read on the forward strand.
AAACCTGGGTTCAATCCCTGGGTCAGAAGATACCCTGAAGGAGTGTGTGGCAACCCATTCCAGTATTCTTGCCTGAAGAATCCCATGGACAGAGAAGCCTGGCGGGCTACAGTCCCTAAGGTCGCAAAAAGTCAGACAGGACTGGAGCAACTTAGCACATATACAGCACAACACTCTGTACCATATTTGGAACCTGAATCTGAGTAAAGAAAATGTGAAACCATACAAGTTGGTTTCACTTTAAATCCATGCCTGGAATATTGAGGAGCTCTACTGTTTCTTGATAATTATGACACATATCTGTAATTCATTCATTTTTGACCCTGCTAGGTACACATGACTCTTTCAAGAATCATCTTTTCCATCTTTGTTTTCAATACAATCTGTTGAGAAAACTTAAGTGAGCAGAAGACTGCTTCTACAAGACATAAAATTGACTCACCTATTCATAGGCTCTGCCTTCTTTCAGTTCAGTTCAGTCGCTCAGTCATGTCCAACTCTTTGCGACCCCATGAACCACAGCACGCCAGGCCCCCCTGTTCATCACCAACTCCCGGAGTTTACCCAAACTCATGTCCATTGAGTCAGTGATGCCATCTAACCATCTCATCCTCTGCCGTCCCCTTCTCCTCCTGCCTTCAATCTTTCCCAACATCAGGGTCTTTTCAAATGAGTCAGCTCTTCACATCAGGTGGTCAGAATATTGGAGTTTCAGCTTCAACATCAGTCCTTCCAATGAACACCCCAGGACTGATCTCCTTTAGCATGGACTGGTTGGATCTCCTTGCAGTCCAAGGGACTTTCAAGAGTCTTCTCCGATACCACAGTTCAAAAGCATCCATTCTTCAGCTCTCAGCTTTCTTTATAGTCCAACTCTCACATCCATACATGACTACTGGAAAAACCATAGCCTTGACTAGATGGACCTTTGCTGACAATGTAATGTCTCTGCTTTTTAATATGCTGTCTAGGTTGGTCATAACTTTTCTTCCAAGGAGTAAGCATCTTTTAATTTCATGGCAGCACTAATCATCTGCAGTGATTTTAGAACCCAAAAAATAAAGTCAGCCACTGTTTCCACTGTTTCCCCATCTATTTCCCATGAAGTGATGGGATCAGTGGCTATGATCTTAGTTTTCTGAATGTTGAGCTTTAAGCCAACTTCTTCACTCTCTTCTTTCACTTTCGTCAAGAGGGTCTTTAGTTCTTCTTCTCTTTCTGCCATAAGGGTGGTGTCATCTGCATATCTGATGTTATTGATATTTCTCCCAGCAATCTTGATTCCAGCTTGTGCTTCATCCAGCCCAGCATTTCTCATGATGTACTCTGCATATAAGTTAAATAAGCAGGGTGACAATATACAGCCTTGACATACTCCTTTTCCTATTTGGAAAACAGTCTGTTGTTTCATGTCCAGCTCGAAGTGTTACTTCCTGACCTGCATACAAGTTTCTCAAGAGGCAGGTCAGGTGGTCTGGTATTCCCATCTCTTTCAGAATTTTCCACAGTTTATTGTGATCCACGCAGTCAAAGGCTTTGGCATAGTCAATATAGCAGATATAGATGTTTTTCTGGAACTCTCCTGCTTTTTTGATGATCATAGTAATTAATTGTCACAATTTAAGGCCTCCGCTGGTGCACTGGATTTTATCCTCTTGCCAACCCAAAGACACTGTTCCACAGACGATACTTTTCTCCTGCGTCATGACTGTTTCCCTCTCCACTAGATCATCCCATCAGCTGAAATGCATATTACTTTTATTTCATCTTAAAAACAAAATAATAATTATTCTAATCATGTTTACTTCCTGCTACTGCTTCATTTCTTACCTCTTTACAACAAAATATCCCTTTAATATGTATTACCTCCAATTCTTGCCTGGAGAATACTATGGACAGAGGAGCCTGGAAGGCTACAGTCCATACAGTCACAAAGAGTCTGACATGACTGAAGCGACTTGTATGCATGCACACATACTCATAATTCCCAAACATTATCTTTAGCTCTGACTTTCCCCCTGAACTCTAGATTCAGAAATCCAATTGCATACCACCACCACCATGTGTAAAAGTCAACTTGAATTTAACATTCTTCCTGTAGCTTAGTTAATTTATTGCCAGACTGGGGATAATACATACTGGGGATAATATTCATTTAACAATATTGTTGGATAGCAATTATATATATATATATATATACACACACACACAAACACACATAAATAATTATGTATGTATTTATAATGAATTGGACAGTCTGTTTTTTCCCCTCCAAGATCTAGATAAGATTTGGTGGTTTGAGGTTTGAGAATCATCTGTTCATTTAATTATGTGGAAGAGTTCGCTTATTAAACCACTGTTGTCCAAAGAACATTTTTTTGTGGGTAATTATTGCAGGTCAGGTCCATCTGACTGGTTTTATTGTTTTTATTATATGTTTATTTTTCTGCTGTCCCTCGATCATGGTTTCCTGATTTGTGTGCATGTTGTTATATTTTATTAAGATCTTATGTTCTTTGGAACTCAAGCAATAGGAATTTTTATTGGTCTGGTTTGGAAATGCAATTTTCTAGAAGGAATTGTATTTCTTTCTGCCAATCAACATGGCCACTCCAATCCAGAATCACTCTAAATTATTTGCTAAAGCAGTTCAGATCACACGAGTTTTGTGAATTGAGTCCTCATTCTAGCACAAGAGTAAGTTTGTTTCTATAAACATTCAAGGATGATTTTAGTTTTACCACCATCCAGCACTGAGGTTAAGACAGCCAAGTTTCTCTGAGCCTTTCTGCATACCAGGTGTAATACTAGCTCACTTTTATTCTAGAGTCTCCTGTATGATTGATTGCCTTCTTTAGCTAGGTAACTACCAAAACAGAAGTTCAAATTCCGCCAGGAGTTATGGATATAGCTACAGCAAAAACTAGCAATAGTTTGGATGATGTAAATTATGCCAAACCTTACCATAGCATCTTTTTCATTTGCTTACAAAGCTGACACCAGCCTTTGTATTACTGAGTCTTTATTAGCATTTTAATGAGAAGGTGGTAGACAGCATATTTGTTATGGCATGTATGTTAAAATGTTGATTTACTTTGCAGATCCTTGTTTTCATCTTTAATCCATATCATGGATCAGTTTGGGTTCTCTTTTTAAACTTCCACAATAATGAACTCAGACCAAATAGTTATCTGTTTTGGGGGTCCCCCAACACCCACTACTGGGTGATTTGTTAGAAAGACTCACAAGACTCATTAGTACATAGATGTACTAATGACTGACATTTATTTAGAGACAGTAAACATCACAGTCAGATCTGAAAGAGAAAATGACATCTGGTACAGATAGGAGGTATCCATGGGAATCTATCTTCTCCCTCATGTGAGAGGTCACAGAAAGCACACTCTCCCTTTAGTCAAAAAAAAAAAAAAGACAGAGACATGTGTGTAATGTTTCCACAAAAGAAGGTTCATTTTAAACTTTAGGGGTGTTATTGGAGACTGATCACATAGGCATCTTCTGCCTAACAACTATCAAAATACCAACTCACAGAAGGAAAGCAGATGTCACCATAAATTATATTGTTTGCACAGAGTCTAGCCCAAGCAAAATTACCATATCAGTTATGCAATGTTTCAAAAGCCAAGTTCTCAAACATGAGCCAGCCTTGCAAATAAGCCTCATAAAGAGACTAGCCTCAGATCTACTTTTTTTGCACATAGCATAAAAAAACTTTCAACACTCTAATCTTTTCATTTTGATTCACTTTTGTTGATTCTACCAAAAAATAATGAATGAGAATAAATTATGATTGGTTAATGATTATAAAAACTGGTTATGTCTAGAATGTGTATTTTAAATCTATTTTGATTTAGCTAACAAAACCAAATTGTATGAGCCATTTATTTTTTACTTATGTCTCTTTTCATTTCTGCAGTAAAATACTAAGAAATCCATCTTGCTGTTGCAAATTCTGTATTCTATGCAATATTGTTCCAAGTAACCATTAAACTGTTTAATGAAGTCACTGCATTAGATAACATGAGCATGTTAGTTGCTCAGCTGTATCTGACTCTTTGCAACCCCATGGGCTATAGCCTGCCAGGCTCCTCTGTCCATGAAATTCCCCAGGCAAGAATACTGGAGTGGATTGCCATTCCCTTCTCCAGGGGATCTTCCCAACCCAGGGATCAAACACAGATCTCCTTCATTGCAGGCAGACTCCTTTCTGTCTGGGCCACTGGGGAAGTGCCTTAGGTAACCCAATATGTTTTAAAATAATATTATTAACATTAGTTACCTGAAGAAGAAATATAATATACTAATATCATGGATGGATTGGGAAAGGAAAAGGAAATTCAATGATTTATGACAGAATCCATTTTGTAAAAGTTCTAAACTCTGATATTCACAAATGTGAGGATATACTAATAACTGCTCTTTGTTCCTCAAATGTTTTCTCTATGCCTAGTTTGTTAGAAGAACAGTTATCTACTCATAATTTTAACACAGCTCTGGAAACTACTTGTCTGGGAGACCAAACAAGTATGGTCTGATATGACTTTTTGATGTATGAAAATAGAGTAGGTGCTCTGTAATACATGACTCAAACACTCTCCTACAGAGATGGCGACCTTTCAAGATTCCTCATAGAAACTGAAAATAGATAGATATTCACAATCTATTTTATTCACACAATTGATGTTATTATAATTAAATCAGCCATAAAATAAAAAGAAGAAAATTCCTTATTTAGTGCAAAAAGAACCAAGGTCATCTGAGGTGATGCATTTTTGCCAACAATCAGGAAGCAAGTCTGTTTTATCCTTCCTCTCACATACACTGTGCTTTGGCTGTGTGATAATTCATGAAAGGAGAAAAACAGTCCAGAATTTTAGAGTCAAATAAGATTTCCTCTTTGAATTGGTATTATAATTGGCCAATCTCTAGCAGCTGCCTTTTAGAAATTGTATTTTCTAAATGTTAATAGGCCCCAAGTTAGCAATAAATGTGAACATTTAGTCAAAATCTTTTGTTTCGTTTGGTTTTATTGGGGCACACATAAAATTCTTGCTTTCACAGTAATGTTCTTGTCATTCACCAGACTAATTCTATGCTGTGTGTCACATAGTAAGCATTCTTCTGCTAACTAGTTTTTAAGCCAGTAAGTTAGTTATTATTTCAAATATCAAAAGCCACTTTATCTAAAACAGGGAGTTTTATCCCCCAAAATGACATTATTTAAAATATGTATTTTATATGTGGAAATATTTATCTAAGTTTTATCTACCTACGTTTGGGTCAGATCCATTCAAAAACACAGACAAAGAGAATGCTACCATGCTTATTGTTTTTTTTAATGTAGTAATTATCCTCACAATTGGAACCCAGATAGAATTATTCTTCCCTAAGTCTTTTTGCAGTATTGGCTAAACTACCATCATAAAATATTACTTTGACCATAGCAAGCCTCTCCAGAAAATTCCTATTTGTTAAAGTAAAAATGTTCATTTATAAAACACAAAAATAAAATCAATTTCTTCCAAGTATAGTTTTACTTAAATTTTTTTTTAAAACCTCATAAGGAACATTCCACATACTTAAAAGGATCATGACACTGCATTTATGAACAGAATGAAAGCATAATGTAGGAATTTGATTAGATTTCCTTTTTTGAATTAACATCCTAATTTCTGCCAGGAGTGGCTAACTAAACTTGGCACTGTGGACACTTTCCTTACTATTCAGAATTTTCCACTGTATTTAAAACAGATCACATCCACCTCCTCTGAATCAACATACTAACTAGTCAATGGAAATCAAAATACAACCGAAATAGACACTTTATACTGCTGCCAAGAGAAGAGGTTTCAGAGCAAAAGGTATAATTAAAAAGTATGAATCAGCAGACAGTGTCACATGAAGAAACTTCTCACAAAACAGAAGGGAAAAAGGAAGTAAGTGCCCCCCAAACATGATATTACCATCTCTGCCTGAATCACTTGAGCTCTAGAATCTCAGCTTTCTGGTATAGGACCCAGTTGCTATAGAAACTTACAACTGGGAGCTAAATAAAGTAATTTCTATGCTAGTGTTGGTGTCTATAACTTCAGCACCTGATGCTAACCAAATTGTGCTCAATAAACAAATTTAAACTTTAAAAGCCTGCAATGCGATCACAATGCTTTCTATACAACTGATTAATCTCAATTGATCTTGGCTTAGAGCACAAGAACATAAGAAATCTCAGAAACAGAAAAAGACTACTTAAGGCCAATATGCCTGCATCCTTTGTTTTTCTTATCTGATTTCCTACTTTATCCCCATACCTCTATCCTGTCTTAGTTTTAAAATAAAAAGTCAGCTAGCTCACTCTTGAACTCATCGATAATCCTGCTTTCACTGATCCCTTTTAGACAATTTATTCTATATTAAACCACTCCCTCTTGGCCTCCCCCTTTTCATTTATCCTACTCTAAACCTGAAGAACAAAGAGATCAGGCAGTCCAATAGATACTTAGTCCTTAATCCCCCATGGCTGGGTCTGTTATTGCTGCACATTTGATTATAAGATTATTCACTATTTGGCAAGAAATCAAAACCCTGAAGCAGCCCCTTGATGCCCCTGTTTGTGTGGGCATGTCAGCCCCCTACTCATTATGTTACAAAGCAGTGTGGTTGGCTTTGGTAATGCTCTTTTATTAAGAGAAATGAGACCGCAGGGTCTCAATATATCCCTTTGCATCTTTCTCCAGCATCACTTTAGAAAGAAACAATGTTGGCAGAGACTGCATAAACCCTTTGTTCTCCTCCAGTGGGCCCACACATTCAGGCCAATGTCACTGTGAGGATTTAAAGTATGAAAAAATTCACCTGAAAGTATGACCTTATTAAAGGACATGAATGTCTTGCTATGTAGTATTTGCAACATATATTGCTATATGTATTTGTAAGTTTGTTTATTCCGATCAGAGATACGTAGTGATAAGCATTTGAGGGTATACTTTTATCTGTAAATTATTGCATTTATTTCACATTTTATAAAGGTCTTGGCTTCAGTCCCAGTGTACACTTTGGAGGCTTAAATGAGTCTGTGGATTTAAGATCTCAAAGCCAAGTTCAGCCCAGGGCAGAGAATTTGATACTGATAGGAAAGATATGTTGTCTAACTACGAAGAAAATAGGTCAGATGGCACAATATTCGAGAACTAATTATTTATATTTCTACCAATAATCAGTATTACATGAATAAAGAAAGGAAGGAAGGAAGGAAAGATAGAAAGAAGAAAGAAAGAAAAAAGAAGTTTGTCCAACTTCCCTACAATTAAGTATTTTTTAGTTCTTTAGTTTGAAATGAAGATGCAAATTTTAGGAAGTGATATTTTCTTCTAATTATCAAGACACTCACAAACACCAGGAGAGAGTTTGAAACCAAAATAGGAACTGATAATATACTCTCACCATGCCTTCGGAAACCTCTCCCCCTGGGTTTCTCTGGATTCTAACCGCTACTTTGGCTTTTTTCCAACGAGCTTTTAAAAGCAAAGAGGAAATGCAGGGGGGTTGAACTTAAGGATTGACCTGCTCCTACAACTCAGTGTTTTGACCAAAATTCTCATTAGGAAACAACATGGAATCATCTTTAGCTGCAAAAAGGCACCCAAGAGAATAACAGAAATATATTAGGCTAACTGTTGGATGCACGGGCTGCCTGTATACCAAAACAAAAACATCCTGAGAGAGAGAGGAGCTATGTCAGAAACAGAATCAGCTAACAACTGTCAGCTGGGATTGTTGAATAGTATTTAAATTCACCAAGCAGCATTTGGGAGCAGGTGACTTCTAAGAAGGATGGGGAGATGAAATTTTGTTAGCTGCAGGAGTGAAATTTGGTAACTTTTTTTTTCTTATTTTTTTTAAATGTTTGAGAGATTTTCTTTCACTTTTCCCTGCATGTGAAACCTCAGTTCTCACATATTTGCATAGATACAAATAGCAGGCTCTATCCTCACACAATAGGAAACGCTTAATAGGCAATTTATGAATTTTTGTTTTACACAGAAAGGAAAGGAAGAAGCAAGCACATGAGGGAAGAAGAAAGGAATCAACCCTGAATTAACTCTCACTGAGAAAAAGAACTGGGAGCAGAAGTGAGTTCAGAGGAGGCTGAGGTTAGGCATCAGATTGCTTATATATTAGCCTCAAGCTGTAAGTGGCAGCTGGCTGCATGGCCCTGGCCAGGTGGCCAGTCAGCACTGCTAGTAGAATTTGGCATTCAAGACAGGCAGCTGCAAAGCGGAAACAGCCCAGCAGCTTTGTAGAAACAGAGGTATGGCTCTTTTAAGGCTCCAGGCTCCCGGCCAATCACCATAGGCAAGGGCTGGGACACCTGCCATGCCTGTGATGGGAAGAGCAGAACTGATCTCCAGTACAGACCACCCAGCAGAAAAGACCACATTCTAGGGTTTCAACAAGTATCCCAGGTTAAAGAGAGAGGGCAAAAATCATCTGGGAACCCTGGCATGCTTTTGAGAAAAGATCAACAAGAGTGAACAGGACTTTGGAGGCAATCCTCCACCCCCACACCCCCAGTAGTTTCACATGATGATCCACACAGTAAACTCATGACAAAGCAGGAGCTAAATGATAGATCTGCTGATTCTTAGCGCAAAGTTCCGCTATAACCACTGGATCAAGACAAATAATTCCCATTTCACCACCCTTGCTTTCTTTGTAGGTGTACCAAAACTGTCAAACTAATCTTTAATTTTCTCTTCCACTGAAATAATCTGAAGTGCTTTTCCTAAATAAACATCGAAAAATAGAAATTGCCTTGCTGTAATGACAATCTTTCCATGTTAGCGTTCAAAATGTTATAACTACCGGGAACAATTCCGAAAGAGTTATAACAGACTTTGTCTCTGCCTTCTGGATTAGTTTCTAAAATGAGAGATGCCAATTATGGTTATGATACTGAAATGTGCTCCAAATATTTAACCCTATAATTTCATTTGCCACCAATTTATTTCCAGTCTTTAAACACTTACTGTACTTTGTTTAACTATATCTAGATATTTGGGGCAAGGATTATTCAATATGTCTCAGTAAATCTTTTAAATTCTCATTTGGACTGCAAGTGTTCAAGGAGACTGATACACAATATCAACAGAATATAAACTAACAAAGGGACAAAATGAGAAGTCAAATGAATGAGCCAGGGTAAGGATTAAAAAATAAAATTTTTATTCTCTTTCTTTAATTGAGATACAATTGATATACATTATATTAGTTTCAGGTGTGTGACCCAATAATTCAATATACTTATATATTGTGAAATGATCAACAAAATGTCTATTTAACATCCATCACCACACAGTTGCATTTTTTCTTTCTTTTGATAAGAACTTTTAAGATCCACTCTCTTAGCAAATTTTCAAATATGCACTACAGTAGTATAAATTATAGTCACCCTGCTGTACATTAAATCCCCACAATTTATTTAATAACTAGAAGTTTTTACCTTTTGACCACCTTCACCCATTTTACCCACCCACCCCCACTTCTGGCAATCACCAATCTGTTCTCTGTATCTGTAAGTTCAATTTTTGGTTTTTGCCTTCATTTTAAGATTCCATGTAAAAGTGAGGTCAGGGTATTTGTGTTTCTCTGCCTCACTTATTTCACTAAGCATAATGCCCTCAAGGTCCATCCATGTTTTCTCAATATTCCACTTATTCATTTATGCATCAGTGAACACAGGTTGTTTCCATTTTTTTTGTTGTTGTCGTTCAGTCGCTAAATCCTGTTCGATTCTTTATGACCTCATTGACCGCAGCACGCCAGGCTTCCCTGTCCTTCACTATCTCCCAGAGTTTGCTCAAACTCATCTTCATTGTGTCTGTGATGCTATCTAACCACCTCATTCTCTTTTACCTCCTTCTCCTTTTGCTTTCACTCTTTCCCAGTATCAAGGTCTTTTCCAATGAATTGGCTCATCACATCAGGTGGCCAAAGTATTGGAGCTTCAGCTTCAGCACCAGTCCTTCTAATGAATATTTAGGGTTGATTTCCTTTAGGATTGGCTGGTTTGATCTCTTTGCAGTTCAAGGGACTTTCACGAGTCTTCTCTGGCACCACAATTCGAAAGCATCAGTTCTTTACCTCTCATCCTTCTTTACAGTTCACCTCTCACATCCATACATGACTACTGGAAAAGCAATAGCTTTGACCATATGGACCTTTTTTTTTCAAAGTGATGTCTCTGCTTTCTAATATACTATCTAGGTTTGTCATAGCTTTCCTTCCATATCTTGACTATTGTAAATAATGCTGCAATGAACACAGAAGTACAGATATCTTTTCAGGTTAGTGGTTTCATTTCCTTTGGATGAATATCTGAAGTGGAAGTGCTGGATCATATGGTAATTCTATTTTTAAATTTTTGATAAACCTCCATATTCTTTCATTGTAACTGCATCAATTTGCATTCCTACCAACAGTGCAGTGTTCAAAACTTGTTATTGCTTGGTTTCTTTGATAATAGCCATTCTAACAGATGTGAAGTGATATCTCATTGTGATTTTAAGTTGCATTTCCCTGATGATTAGTGATATTGAGCATCTTATTATATACCTGTTGGCCATCTGTATGTCTTCTTTGAAAATATCCAGTTCCTCTGTCCAGTTTGTTTGGCTTTGTTCTATTGAGTTGCATAATTTCTTTATATATCTTGGATAAGCTTTTGAATATGTATTTGTATATATTATTTATAATATTCAGTTCTCCACTCTCATTAGTGTTTTAACAAAAATTTCCACTTATTTGTGGAAGTAAACACAATTTTGAGCATCATTTATGTCTGTTATAGCATGGTGAACAGGGCACTGAATTTATCATAGATTGATTATTTTCTTATCCTTTTTGCCTCATGCATAAGGAGGAATGTATATAATGAATATGCTTGGTTTAAAACAACAATAAAATTTTACTTCTAGGTATCCACCATACAGTTTAAGAAACAGAATTTTATCAAGCTTCCTGGGTATCTTCTCCCCAATCCTTCTCTCTCTACTGCAGAGGAACTTTTTTAACCCATCAATTTTTTGTTTTCCTTTGCAGTTTTATAATATAGATTTGTGTTCCTAAATAATACATTTTTTTTTCATTTTGCCTATTTTGAATTCCATATTAACAGAATCATATTTTTATATTTTTGGAAATTTTCATCCAACATCATATTTTTGAGGGTTATCCATGTTGATAGCTATAGATGTATTTTATTTATATCTATTGCTTTATGATTTTCCATTGATTATACATATCAAAATCATTTTATTTAAACTTCTTGCACTTGAGTACCTTCTAGGGTTGTTTTTCTTTATTCAAAACAATACTACCATCTATATCCATGCTTATATTTCCTAGGACAAATTTAATTTCTTCTTCTATTAACCGAGGATAACAAGAGCTTCATTTCATTCCAGGGTTCTTCCTAATAATTCCAATATTCAGTTTCTTACTCTATAGAACAAATAATTGTCATTCTTAGCATTAAGTGAGGATATGTATAAGTACATAGAACAAGGACTAGCTCATAGTAGGTGTTCTGTAAATCCTTCTTCATTCCCCACTAAGGATTAAGAGATGATTTTAATCATAGATAGAAGTGCTTTATAGAGAACGCCATGTGAGCTGTAGGTGCAAAAGCTTCTGATTCGATACTCAGGATGACTATCTGGCCTCTGACAAGTGCAGATATGCATGGTTTAGTTATTACTACATGTCAAATGGACAAAGAGACTTTTAGGAGAGATGGTGATATCACATAGCACATGGTGAGAGAGGAGCAGTTGCTTTTTGCTTTCCTGGGATTTATCAGCATCATCTTCCTGGATAGAGTCCAGCTGACTCAAGCTGTCTGAGGCAAAGACAAAGTGCATTCTTCTGACACAGAAAAAGCCTCCAGATATGGAAAAGTGCAGCACTGTCTTTTGTGGGTCACCTCGAATTCATGTGCTAGCTGTTGTGACCCAGTTTTCTTCCTTCCAGAAATGCCACAGCTCTTTGAGCCAGAAGGAAATACTGCACGTTATTTACATTATTATTGCATTGATGCTGCATACCTTAACATCCTCCCTCTAAGTAAGAAACAAGAAAGACGTGGCAGCGAAAATGGTGATTGCATACTTTCTTAGAAGTTTGTAAAAAGTAATGGGAAATAGTTCTTTCTTTTCAATCAGTCTTCTTCATACAAATTTTACTAAGTGAAACATCTGGTCTCCAGAATTTCACCTCCTACCTGTTTTCTTTCCTAACTCACTACTCTTCTAAACTTTTCTGTAAAACAGTATCTAGCATTGTATAAACTTAAGATAGATTACCAACAATTAGCCATTAAATTTCCTTAGAGAAGGAGAAGAATAGGGATTTTCTGTAGGTGAAATGACTAAAATAAATACATCAAAATTCTAAATTTACGTTTTCTATTACTAAAAGACTTCCCACCCTATTTTCAATGCTTTCTTCCATTTATTTGCCATTCAGTCATATGTGATGGCAGGTGTAAAAGTCAGATTCCCTGAAATGCAGCTCATGAAGGAAGAAAAGAAAGCAAGGAAAGAAACTGTAGGTATAGATACATTTTTTTGTATTCAGAAATCCACTTTGAAAACATCATGAGTGTTGCACTCAGTTCGATTCCAATTCACTTTGGTTGTTTGCTTTCTTGGCCTTTCCAAAGAATCCGTGGGTAAGCATTAGAAATAGGATACAACAACAAATATTTCTCTTCAGAGACTGCTTCCAAGTGTTTTATACTTGAAAAATAAATGGCAAAAGTGCATAGATATTAGATGTGGATAACCTTCCAAGCTGATGATGATTGGAAGAAATTTTCGTGTGATACACAAATCACCTTCCATCTAGGGGATAATAAAAACAAAAACATGACACCATAGTCAATACCAAATTCCACCATGGTGTGTGGAAGACCCTGCTTCAGTGACAATATGCAAAACAATGTATATGAAGACATATATAGCTTCATATATAATTTCAACAATATAAATGTGAAAAAATAATGGAACAGAAGAGCCAATTAACCTCAGGGCTGGCTTGACCCAGGGAAAGAAATTTGAGATTTTGTAAAACAGCACAGTGAATGCTCATGGAAAGTTCAGACATTGCCTGTTAGCAGTTTTCTCAGCACTAATAACAGATTTTATTACACAGTAGTGTGTTATAAGTTATTAATGACCAGTGGAATGCTGTGAGGAAAGGAGGCACAAGGGAACTGCACTAGAACTGGCCATGGGCACCCCTTACTTAAAACTAATAGGCCTAATGTGAAAGCCTTAACATCAACCCCAGTGAAGAGAAGTTTTGCCAACTTGAATGCAGATAATGAAAACTCAAGTGAGAGGCAGGCTGACATTAACACTGTTCAGTCTCATCAAGTGGCTGATGAGGATGAGGATGCTACATTGTTCCCTGAGGATAGAAATGAACCAAATAATGACAGCATGTGGGAGAGAAACAATTGGAAGGATGCAGAGAGCATGACAATTAGATCTCAGTGTCTGATGAGGGGAATAGTGCAAATGAACCACTTAATATGAATAAGCCAACAGACATCAAAATGTATTATGTACAGTGTAAGGTGGTGCTAGTGGTAAAGAACCTGCCTGCCAGTGCAGGAGACATAAGAGGTGCGGATTCGTCCCTGGGTTGGTAAGATCTCCTGGAGGAGGGCATGATCCAAGATCGCCTGGAAAGGGAAATGGCAACCCACTCCAGTACTCTTGCCTGGAGAATCCCAGGAACAGAGAAACCTGGTGGGCAACAGTCCATCGGGTCACAAAGAGTCGGACACGACTGGAATGACTTAGCACGCAGATGCCTGGTGATCAGAGTCTGGGACCAGGGAAATCTTCCGTGGCTATATATAGAACCAGCATTTACATAGCAAGCTATGAGCTAGGGTTATTGTAGTTCAGTCACTAAGTCTGACTCTTGTGATCCCATGGACTGTAGCCTGCCAGGCTCCTCTATCCATGAGATTCTTTAGGCAAGAACACTGGAATGGGTTGCCATTTTCCTCTCCAGGGTATCTTCCTGATCCAGGGCACAAGTTCACATCTCCTGAATTACCAAAGGATTCTTTACCACTGGGAAGCCCATGAGCTAGGGAGAGAAGGCAAAAACGCAAGCCAAAAGACTTAGTCTTTACAGTGTTTGACATTTAAATTTATATAGAAATTGTTTAGATCATTGGAAGAATAAACAATCAAAATGGGAACTCTGAACTAACACAGAAATAGTAAGAAAAGAATACATCAATCACCCTTAGAATGTGAGGAACAAAGGTAGAAATTGAGATTATCAAGTCCATCAAGAGGAGGTTTTGAGAAGCTGTGACCTAGATCCCTCAGAAGTGAGAAATTTGGAACACAACTGGTGTCTTTAAAACTCTAAGAAGGTGCCCTGCTAATTTGGATGAGAAGGTGTTACCAGATAGTTTCTGCAAAGAAATATCATGAGGTTGGTTCTAAGAACAAGGGGGAAAGTAAGAAATTGGAACCCATAGGCACTTCAGAATTTAGAAGCTACTCTTGAGATGAGGCTGATGGGAGTAGATACCACAGAAGAAGCAACTGTCTTCTCCCTTCACTGCTTTTCAGGTACTTCAGTGTCTTCCACTGGCATAACTAACAGGAAAATAGCTGGCAAGGAAGAAATGCAGTTTATAGAGCCGCCAGCATCACAGAACTGAAATACAGTAGTTAATAACGGTCACCACAAACTTATAACCTTGAACCTGAGGGCCAGAGTATATCAAAAGGATTTATTAGAAGAGGCTAACAGTGCTATAATTTCAGTTTGTAGTATAATGAAAAGAGAACATTTTTTATATCCTCCTCATATATTTATGCATCTGAAAGAATATCGTAATAAGTCTAAGTTTACCTATAAAATGCAATAAACTCAGCTGTTTGTCTTAATAAGGCAGAGAGTAAGATGGAGTATGCAGAGTTTAGTTAATTCAGAAGTTTCATCATTTCCTGAAGTCTCAATTATCTCTTTCACCACACTTTTTACCAGAGATGTTAATAAAAAGCAAAATGAATCGTTAATGGACTGAGAAATATTTAAATGTAGGGAGAAGAGAGGAAATAAAAACAACGTGAATAGTCTAGAACAGGATAATTGGCTCAGAATAATTAAGTCAATTCTATGGAAGCATTTTCCCTAGGAATCCTTATTTTTATGGCAATACATCGAGATGACAATGAAGTCACAAAGGAATCAAGTACAAAACAGATTTAATTGCTTCAGTGGTTGTAAAAAATCCTAATGAAAAGAGCATTATTTTCAAGAAAAACAGAAAGAAAATATATGATGGATGTCCCTTATTCCAGTTTGTACTGGAAAAGGAGTTATAATAGTTTACTAACAGATTTTATTTTCTTGGGCTCCAAAATCACTATGGATGGTGACTGCACCCATGAATTAAAAGACTCTTGCTTCTTTGAAGGAAAGCTATAACAAACTTAGAGTATTAAAAAGCAGAGATATCACTCTGCTGACAAAGGTCTGTTTATCTTCCCATTTGACCTATATATTTGACATAATCCAATTGAAATGTTAAAAGATGGTAGATACTAACATGTTAATCCTAAAATTGAGAGTTGTAAGAATTGGACCTTAAAGAAGGCTGAGCACTAAAAAATTGATGCCTTTGCTCTGTGGTGTTACAGAAGACTCCTGAGAGTCCTTTGGACAGCAAGGAGACCAAATTAGTCAATAGAGGAAATCAACCCTCTTATTCACTGGAAGAACTGATGTTGAAGCTCCAATACTTAGGCCACCTGATGTGAAAAGCTGACTCATAGGAAATGACCTGAGTCATTGGAAAAGATCCTGATGCTGGGAAAGATTGAGAGCAGGAGGAGAAGGGGGCAATAGAGGATGAGCTGGTTGGATAGCATCACCAGCTCAATGGACACAAATTTGAGCAAACTCTGGGAGATAGTGAAGGATGGAGAAGCCTGGCACACAGCAGTCAATTGGGTCGCAAAGAGTCGGGCACGACTTAGTGACTGAACAATAACAACATGTCATGCTGCTGCTGCTGCTAAGTCTCTTCAGTCCTGTCCAACTCTGAGACCCCATAGACGGCAGCCCACCAGGCTCCGCCGCCCCTGGGATTCTCCAGGCAAGAACACTGGAGTGGGTTGCCATTTCCTTCTCCAATGCATGAAAGTGAAAAGTGAAAGTGAAGCCGCTCAGTCGTGTCCGACTTCGCAACCCCATGGACTGCAGCCCACCAGGCTCCTCCGTCCATGAGATTTTCCAGGCAAGAGTAGCGGAGTGGAGTGCCATTGTCTTCTCCGAACATGTCATGAATCAGACCAAAAATGTACACATAGGAATCATGTTAAAAAAAATGATGCAGACCATCTAGATAAAATTAAGCAAAGTAGTATAAAGCACATTAAAATATCTTGCCTTGCTGTTGGGTGCCACGCATGGTATACGTTTTATGGATTTTGTATATGTGATGCTTTAAGGTGGTCACAAAAGAAATAGAGTTAGCTTTTGTTTCAGGTAGCAATTGTTCAAAAATACTGCCTAAAAATGGATATAAAATTCAGGGGCTCAAAATAAAACTCTGCAGGCTGGCTAATTGAGGGTAGGCATGGCTGGTGGATCTTCTGCCCCCCATGGCTGCTGGGGCTCATCTGTTTCAATGGCATTTGTTTGGCGCAACCATAATGGCTCTCTTCTACAAGACTTCCATCCCCTCTACCAGCAGGCTGTCTGAGCCTTCTTTTCTTTGTGGTAATGTCAGAGGTGTGAAAGGGTAAGTGGAAAATGCATGAGGCTTTTTATAATAGAACACAGTGTAGAACACTTCCATCAATGGGCCACTGGCCAAAGCGCATCCCAACTCTGAGTCCCAAGTCAAAGGTCAGGAAAATACTCGCCCATGAAGAAACCAAGGTGAAAATGTGGGTGCCAGGAGGGGTGAAAAGTGGTGACCCATCTTTCCTTCTTCAGCAAGTTTGACCTCTATCTCCAAAAGAAAAGAAAAAGGTCTTATGTTCTATATGCAAGAGGAATCATTATTCGTTGAGTATTTCATTTGACAGAATTCTACAATGAAGGTTATCAGTGGAATGTGTCTTTCCTGAAGACAGAAACAAGACTTTAAAAAAAGATCTGAAAATTGTTTTAAAAGGAAACATATATGCTAAATGGAGAGCAAGTCATCAGGATGAATAAGAAAATCTCTGTTGCAGAACATCAGGCCGAGACAAAGATTATAGGAAATTATGAGTAGATGTAAAAGTTATAGGTGGCCCACACTGGGTTTCTGAGTGAATTAGGAAAAGGCTCTTCCTCTGGATTAGGATAAGTCATAAATACATTCAGGATTTGGTGACTAGAGGCACAGATTGGATTTCAGCTTCCAGCTAACTCTTAGCCAGGTTGCATTGCTTAGGGGAAATGCAACCCTGGTGGAAGAAAAGAAAGCAAAAAGTTACTCAAGGATTTTATTAATTTTGTTGCTGTGCCTCACTGTGTTGCTAATCATGTATTTCTTATGGATTCCTCTTAATAATTCTTTAAAATAGTAGCCATTCTTTTCTTCCTTCCTTTCGGCCTTCCTGTCTTTGTTCCATAAATATGTACTGAATTTCTCCTGTGTGTGTAAAGTAAGTTCCTGGCAGGTAAGATAGAGCAGGAACAAAATAAACAAAATCACAGGCTTTATAATGTAGTAGGAGAGGCAGACAATGAACAGTAAGCATGACAAACTAGTGGGTTATGTAATGATAGAGAATGATAAGAGCTGTAGAGAAAAGAGGAAAGGAGAAGTGAGGGGAGAGGAGGAGAGAGAGGAAGAGAAGGGAGAAGGGAAGGAAGGGAAGGAGGAGGAGAGGAGGAGAAGGGGGGGGAAGGGGAGTGGGGGGTGTGGGAAGGGGAGAAAACAGGGAGAAGTGCAAGCAAAAGGAAGAGAGGATAAGGGAACAGGACAAGAGGAAGATTGTTTCAAGGTGTAATAAACAGAAAAAATAGTCTTTGAAGTAATAGGTTTTTGCTACCCTTTTTTTTTTTTTGTATGGAATAAGATATTATTATCATACCCATTTGAACACACTTTTACCACTGTATATCCATGGTTGATGGTACAAAGAGAAAAATGACCATTTCCTAATTTACTCACATCTCAATTCTGATTGTTAAAACTATTTTTCCTGAGATCTGCAAGACTAAACCTAAGAAAAAGTCAAGTCAGAAGATGAATTCTGATAAAACATAAAATAAATTTATGCCCTTATATTTGGTTTATCTAGTTTCACTTTTTTAATATAATAACAACTATGGCTAAAGGAAGTGAAAAATTGGCAGAATTTTACAGAAGATTATTAAAACAAATGTACCTGCAATGTAAACTAAATCATAGCTTATGTAGTTCATGTAACATTTTGTCATTTAAAAAATTTTATATGTTATGCTTGAGTTAAATAAAAGATAAATTTATTTATAACATTTTGTGTTTGCCATAGTGCTTAATAAATAGTCTTAAAGTCTAGAAAACCTTTCCCTTGGCTATGAATTAATCTATTGAGCATTCAAAATGGCTGAATGTGCAAGTTGGGAAAATAAGCACATTTGTTACAGTAATAATCCTCTAATGAATTGTGGTCTTAAGTTGTTTTCGCAAGTTTTTTATTTAAAAATGATCCTGATCAGTGGTCCAGTTTTCTGACTAAAAAAGGATTATTGAAACAAAACTTAACTACAGATAATTGAAATTAGGATAACTACATTGAAAAGTCTGGATTATAATTATGCTCCTACAATACTTACTCTTGGCTCTTTGAACTGTGAAACTTCTAAATTTTTATTAGAAGCTCAGAGGCACTCTCAGTGTGCTACTTGTGAAATTCATAGCACTATCTTCATAAGAATTCTTCAAAAAACTATTTGGAATCTGCATAATTTTAGAATCATGGAATTATAATACTGCTCTCCTTTCCCTTGATTTGGTATGTAGCATGATGGCATATACAGTAAGAGAATTTCCCTGCCTTAATCTTCCCTGATTGCTCTAAGTTGGTTGATAAATGAATGCTGAGAAGAGTAAAATATATGTCTCACTTTAAATACCTTAGGTTGGCTTGTGTGCAAATGCAATGGCCAGCTGACTATGTGTAATTGAAATGGAATGAAATGGAATTGAATCCATCTCTAGTGAGTTAATACTTCTCTCCTGTGTTGGCTTGTTGGCAACTTTCTAGGTTGCTGAAAATCCATCAATAAAAGATTGGGAGATGAGAAATTTTTGATAGGATATATCCTTAATCTTTAATTTTAATCTCTGTATTACAGACTTTTTAAACACTCTGCCTCATTACCTAATACAAGTTCAATAAATGTTACTTGCATGACCTCATATATATTTCATGTATGCAAATCATATATTTTATTATAATAAATGAGGGCTAGGTTTTCTGCTTCTATCTTATAGAACAGAGGTCAGCACTTTTTTTCTTTTTAAAGTTCAGATAATAAATATTCTAGGCTTACATCTCATTAGAACTGATTCAAATGAATTCTTTTTAATGCCTGAGTAATATTCCATGGTGGTATATGTACCACAGCTTCCTTATCCATTCGTCTGCTGATGGGCATCTAGGTTGCTTCCATGTCCTGGCTATTATAAACAGTGCTGCGATAAACATTGGGGTGCACATGTCTCTTTCAGATCTGGTTTCCTCGGTGTGTATGCCCAGGAGTGGGATTGCTGCCTCAACACATATATATGGAATTTAGAAAGATGGTAATTATAACCCTATATGCAAAACAGAAAAAGAGACACAGATGTACGTAACAGACTTTTGGACTCTGTGGGAGAAGGCAAGGGTGGGATGTGTTCAAGAAAACAGCATCGAAACATGTATATTATCTATAGTGAAACAGATCACCAGCCCAGGTTGGATGCATGAGACAAGTGTTCAGGCCTGGTGCACTGGGAAGACCCAGAGGGATCGGGTGGAGAGGGAGGTGGGAGGGGGGATCGGGATGGGGAATACATGTAAATCCACGGCTGATTCATGTCAACGTATGGCAAAAACCACTACAATATTGTAAAGTAATTAGCCTCCAACTAATAAAAATAAATGAAAAAAAAGCACACCTATAGACTTTCTGAAAATCTATGAGTTATTTTTGACTCTTTTAAAGAAAGTAATTGGCCTGGGGAAGGGGCGGCAGGCGCCATGTCGGGCCGCGAAGGTGGCAAGAAGAAGCCCCTGAAGCAGCCTAAGAAGCAAGCCAAGGAGATGGACGAGGAAGATAAGGCATTCAAGCAGAAGCAGAAGGAGGAGCAGAAGAAACTCGAGGAGCTAAAAGCAAAGGCCACGGGGAAAGGCCCCCTGGCCACTGGTGGAATTAAGAAATCTGGCAAAAAGTAAGCTGTTCCCTTGTGCCTGAGGCAGTGATGACCCTTAGTTCCATTCCTGTTTAAACACCTGGATTCCCTGCCATGAATATCTGTTGCCACCTATAGCTAGAATGAAGTGTTGTCTTGGAACCTATTGTACATTTAAGAATGAACTTTTGTAAAAAAACAAAACAAAACAAAAAAAAAAAAGAAAGTAATTGGCTAAATTTTCACATATCCAATATTTAAATAATGTAGTATTTAAAATATAAAATAAGGGAATCTTGTTTCACATTGTCCATTTGATCCAAAACACACTAATGTAACTAGACATGGAAATTTACTACTATGACTGGCAAGCAAGTTCACAAATGGAACTAATCTGAAGCCAGATCCTTGTCTCTATTTACAACTGATGTATTTATTTCATTAAGTTATTAACTGTATTAATCAGTAAAGTGAGAAAGATATCAACTTCATTTCATTAATCTATAAAATGAGAAGAATAAACTGGCACAACAACCTTCAATGAATGAAGGGAAAATATCTTTTAAAAAAATTGGTTTGACACGTGTACCCCAATGTTCATCGCAGCACTGTTTATAATAGCCAGGACATGGAAGCAACCTAGATGCCCATCAGCAGACGAATGGATGAGGAAGCTGTGGTACATATACACCATGGAATATTACTCAGCCATTAAAAAGAATTCATTTGAATCAGTTCTAATGAGATGGATGAAACTGGAGTCCATTATACAGAGCGAAGTAAGCCAGAAAGATAAAGACCATTACAGTATACTAACACATATATATGGAATTTAGAAAGATGGTAACGATAACCCTATATGCAAAACAGAAAAAGAGACTCAGATGTATAGAACAGACTTGTGGACTCTGTGGGAGAAGGCGAGGGAGGGATGTTTCAAGAGAACAGCATCGAAACATGTATATTATCTAGGGTGAAACAGATCACCAGCCCAGGTTGGATGCATGAGACAAGTGCTCGGGCCTGGTGCACTGGGAAGACCCAGAGGGATCGGGTGGAGAGGGAGGTGGGAGGGGGGACCAGGATGGGGAACACATGTAAATCCATGGCTAATTCATTTCAATGTATGACAAAAACCACTGCAATGTTGTAAGGTAATTAGCCTCCAACTAATTAAAAAAAAAATTGGTTTGGATCTCTCAAGTCAAATTTTTTAGTGTGACCTGATTGAGTATTTTGATGCCTCTGTCTTAAAGGCAAGTTGATGTCAGCAAGATCCTCCAACATATCAAACTACATTCAGCCTAAATGTCTGAGAAAACAGTATCAGCAGAATTTACAGTGCTTCTTTTGAAAGCACATAAATGAATGAATCAAATTTTATGAATCAAAGAAAAAATTATTATAAAGCATTTATAAGCAAAGTGCTCTCTAAATACTTAATAATATTTCTGCTCATGGCTTTCCTCTCCTAGAAGTCTACCCATCATTCGATTTCTCTGCTGTATCACCAGTGTATTTTAGCTCTCCCTAGTATCCCTCAGATGTCATTCAGTGAGTAAGAACTATTTGGCAGGCAGCCATACACTACTTGTGACAAAGAGTAGTAATTTTACTTACATTCTATATCTTAAAGAGAATTGTTATCTCTGTGTCAGATGAAATGGTTCTGCAAAGCTTACCAGTGTAACTCTCTTAATGCATATGTTTATTTCTCATAATATGAATAGTGGAGCCAACTAAATCTATGAACACAACCATGGACTGCTTCTAATAACACTATGCCCTAAACAGGTATCTCATCTTGCTTATGCTTAATAGACCTTTGAATAGCTAATTTATGATTCATCAATGCTATGTCCATGTTTTATTGCCTCTGGTTAAAGCAGAAAGCTTCTTTTTACAGATGGTGAAAATGAAAAATAGATTTGCAAAAGCAAGACACACTTGGGAGTGCAAGCCAAAGTCAGATCATGGAAGAATCTCTTTGATCCTAATTCCCTGAATCACATACAGGTGTCCGACCCTCTTAAACTCTACTGATATTAACTAGGCAAGACAAGAGGTGACTGTATGCCCAGCTTCCGCTGTTCCAGACTCCTTCCTACAGCAGTTCTTCAACCTGTCACATGTATAAAAAGGCCTCTGAGAGCAATAGCACGAGCATCTTGTGCTTAATGCACAACAGAGACAACTAGAAATGATGAGTTTATTTTGCAAATTTAATTTAAGAGGTCTTTACACTGTGTGCACACATCTTCCTCTGAAAGTCACAAGCAAAGTATTAGATTTCTTTCAGTCCCAACTAAATACAAATTTTGCTGAAACCCAGTTAAGAAATGCAGATGTGTAAGAATCGAACCACATTAAAGAGAATGCCAGCAATGAGTTCATTGTGTGTGACAATAGTTTAGACTTATGTAGAATTATATGTATGAATAAAACTTTTCCAACTCCTGGGGTCTATCTTTAATGATGTTTTCTCTTGCACATAAATAGTGTTGCCAGGACATAAATAAGCAAAAAAAGCCTACTTTAATGTAACATAATAGCTACGATCATTGGAATTAAAAAATATGATCTAGATTTAAATCTCTGTTCTACCACTTACTTTGTGTCCTTGATAAGCTACCTACCTATAAACCTCAATTTCCATATTTGTAAAATGAGTTAATGTACCTTTCTTATAGAATTATTATGGGGACTAGATAAAATATTTATATAAAACTGGTACTCCAGATCCTTGAGCACATAATGAACTGATTCTTGAAAGAATCTTTGGATTAGAGCAGGAGAAATGAGTTTGTTAAAAATCATCCCCTGACCACCCATCTGGCCCAATCAAATTGTTCCCTCAGCAACTCCAAGCATTTTATTAGATAATGAAAGAAGAGATGTCTGTCCATTTGGAGCAGAATGACTACTAGTCCCCAGCTACTAAGGTTGTTCAACAGACGTTCTTTTCAATCTCTTATTATATATTTCGATCTAAGACCCAGTCAGAGATGGGAAGGGATGAAGTTGAGGATGGAAAAGGGTACTCATTGTTGGTTCAACTACTTTTTTTTTTTAATTTCTTATGACTGTGTAGAATTAAAACATGACCATTTCTGTTCAAGCAGGAAAAATAAATTATTCTAGATGCTAAATCAAAACATAGAGGATAAATTTTACTTCTCCTTCTTACAGAAATAAGAGAAGGATTTTTAAAAATTCTGTAAAATATCTCCCAGACTCATACTGATGCCTGATCTTCCTTTAAAAAATCACTTTTGTAACGCTCAATAGATATTAGGGGTTATGCTCATTAACATTTGCCTATCCCTGTAAATTTTACCAGATACAATGATATTGAGAAATTCAATTGGCCTCCTAAGTAAAGGTATTAAGCTTTGTTTTGAAAGATTCATTTTATACCAACAATAGTATAGATTGAACATTTGCTTTTACTACCTTCGAGTTTGCATGAATTACAAAATTACTTTTCACTGTTACTAAAGTCTCAAAAATATGCCTATGAATCATAATTAATTTTTAAAAAATACTTATGGTTTTACAATTACTTCTGTCTTTTTAGCTCTGTAATTTTCTCACTCAATACTAACAGAGCAACACACTAGTGTTATTCTTGAAGAGACATGAAACAGAGAAACAAACCAGGAATAACACAAAAATCTTGATAGCCACTTCTTAAAGAAAACAATATTCAGTGACACTTGTCAAAACACAGTAAGGAAGAATTTATTTGAGAGGGGCCTTAGAGAAGTGTGTAAGGACTCTCCTCACAATAGAATCTTACAGCGAGGGAGAGAGATTGGACTCAACTTCCAATACAGAATGAACAAAAGGGAATTTATAATCAAGGCACAGGGTGGGGATCAGTGGATAAAAAGTACTAAGAGGAAACATCAGTAGAAAGGGAATTCTGGCTAAACCAATCTAAGACAAGACATCACCTGGCAGATGGTGGAAGACAAGGAACCTGGTTAGATAAGGAGGGTGACTTCTCTTCTAAGCTGCTCAGCTGTAACCAACTCTTAGCGACTGTGTGAACTGGACCGTAGCCTGCCAGGCTCCTATATGCTTGGGATTCTCTAGGCAAGAATACTGGAGTGGGTCTCCATTGCAGGGTTCTTACTGAGATTGGACAGTGCAGAGACTAAGATGGGAGTCCAAAAGTCAGGCTGAGTTGGAAAAAGGACTCAGTGGAACCTGAGTAGAAGTTGGTTAATGAGAGAATCTTTGTCATGCAGAGTAATTTAATATTCCCCGAGAAGCTATTATCTCAGCCTATAAGAACAATCCTATTTCACTCAAATATTTTAGAGATATCTTTATAAACTTTCCTTTCCTTCCTCCACCTACTATATACAGGGGGCTACCATGCAGGACACTGAGATGGACTTGCCTATAGTGAATGTATTATGACTCAGTCAGAGTCACTATATGATGAGCTTAGAATACTCTCCTCTCCCTAGCTAATTCCCATTTAAAAGCAAGACTCAAGTTAGATTTAATCTTTCCCTTAAAGATATGTTAATATCTCACATTTCTCTGCTCCCCTATAATAATCTATGCAACCCTGTAGCATAATATTACGACAGATTAATTATCAGCTGGTCGTTGACTAGTGTCCCCTGAGAACAAAGCCTCCTGGAGGACTGAATGGAGTAGTATTCATCTTTTTATCCCTGGCCCCATGTACAATTTCTGGCACCCAGCAGACACTCAACATTTATGAATAGTTGAGTTAATAAATGAGCTAAGGATCTTCAATGACAAATGAGATATACCAATGTGGCATAAATCTAACAGAAACCAACATTCATGGGCATCACCACTTTCTTTTAGTAGGTTCTCATCTTTTCACAATTTTATTTACAAAAGTTGCCCTAGGGCAGAAACTTGGAGCATTTATCCACCTCATGATAATTGTAAAATCAATAACCAATATTTTCAGCAGATCCATAAAAATAAGGTTCACAAAAAAAAAAGAATCGCCAGTCAGAAAAGAGAAACTGGAAGAAAGTGAGTTCTGCTCTACCCGAGTTGATGGTAATATATGTCTCCTATCAATTTCTCTTTCCTCCCAAGCCAAGGCTCTCCTTTTGCCATCATGATTACTTACACACAATAGGCTGCTGGTTAAATGATGGGCCTGACACAACAGGCACGCCAGCACTGCAAATTCTTTACCCCTAAGGCCTTTACTTGTCCATGTACACGGTATACAGTTAAGCTTGGTCTCCTGGGAACACTTCTTAATTCCTTTATCTCACATTCATATTCTAAGTTAGGAGAAGCATTTAATCCTACTGGGCATGTGTCTGCATGTGTGTGTTAGTCATTCAGTCTTGTCCTACTCTTTGGGACACCATGGACTGTAGCCCGCCAGGCTCCTCAGTCCTCTGTCCATTCTCCAGGCAAGAATACTAGAGTGGGTTGCCATTCCCTTCTCCAGGGGATCTTCTTGACCCAGGGATCGAATCCAGGTCTCCCTCATTGCAGGCAGATTCTTTACCATCTGAACCAGCAAGGAAGCCCTCCTGTTGGGCATACCCAACATGTTTTCTGTTCGTTGCTACATCTCCATTAGAAATAATACTAAATACAGATGTTCTTGACTTAGGATGGTTCAACATATGATTTTTCAGCTTTATGAAAATTTGATCTTTTTCCACCTAGTGATACGCAGCAAGATACTCTCTCGTAATGCTGGGAAACAGCAACTGAGCCACAGCTCCCAGTTAGCCACGTAATCATGAGGATAAACAACTGATACACTTACAACCATTCTGCATCCATACAAACTTTTTGCTTTTCACTTTCAATATCTTATTCAATACATTGCGTGTGCTGTCCTTAGTCATTCAGTTGTATACAGCTCTTCACGACCCTTTAGACTGTAGCCCACCAGGCTCCTCTGTCCATGGAATTCTCCAAGCAAGAGTATTGGAAAGGGTTGTCATTTTCTTCTGCGGGGGATCTTTCTGGCCCAGGTATCGAACCCAGTTCTCCTACATTGCAGGCAGATTCTTTACGTGTCTGAATCACCAGGGAAGTCCATGATATTCAGAGTAGGTTAGGTATATTTTCAACTTATGATATTTTCAATTTATGATGAGTTTATCTGGACATGTCCTCCTCATTAAGTGGAGAAAGACTTTTATTAAAAACAAAATTCGAGAATCTACAGTCTTATAATTCTTGATAAAATGAATTTTCAAAAATCAAGTAATGTTTCTAAAAAGTTCACCAAGCTACCTACATGAATGTAATGATATAGATGTTATGAAAGAAAGTGAAAAGACTTCTTCCTTTCTACCTCAAAGAACTTACAATCTTATTTTATAGTATTCCTGTGAGTTGTGAAGTTGTAAATCAGCTACTTTTCTGAGGTCAACCCAAACTGGTTTTCACTCACCATTGTATTCAAGATAAGAACTAATGAAAGGTAGATTTATTTTTATGGAATAACCACCTTTTTCTCATCTTGTTTTACTTTTTGTCTAATGGCTCTCGACCCACCTTGCAATTTCTGTGACAGTGTGGGCCTCCTGACCTATGCACCTGCTCTCCAAGCACTTCACCACGTGCCCTGCTCCAGCATGAGACATTGATAAATTCTCTCTGAGATACAAGGAACGATAGGCGATTTGAAATGTATGTATTTTCCTCTGTTCCCACTTGTTTCTGAGAAGTCTTTCATTCTATTTCTGAGTTGAGCTGATTGATTCTGAACTAGTTGAAACTCAAGGTCCAGAGCAACAAGCTGAGAAAAAAATGATAGAAGTATGTTTTAAAAGTGCCTTGGTTTTATCTTCTGATTCATTCAATAGAAAAGCTCTTTTATGGATAAAAGTCCCTTTTTATAACTGTAGTACTCTCAGTTACTACTGGAGTGAAGCATTACAAAAGAGGACAAAATGGTGAAATGCTGAAAATTTAATACACACTAAACGTAAAGGTGAATGTTGAACAAGAAAGACTCAGGCTTAGTGATATTTCTGTTGTATTTCCTCTCTCTCTCTCTCTTGCTCTCTTTCTTCCTCCCTCCCCCCCTTGTTGCTTAATTAGTTTTATAAGTGAAGGATAAAGCCTTAACTGTGAGTAGTGAGTGCATAATAGATAAATATAGGGAAGTTTAAAAACAAGTTCAACCTTGAATAAAGTTAATAAAAAGATGAATTTTTCTTCCTGTTCATGTAATAAGAATACTTCAGCGCTACTTTTAAGTGAAATGACCACCTGGTAAAATCGTAAGATTCTTTTCAAAAGATCTCTTTATCTAACTGATGCTTTGAACCTCATCAAGAACCCCATCAAGAAACTTCCCACCTTCCTTTTGAGGCTTTAATCTTCAAACAAATAAAAATCTCCCCTATGAGGGGTAAAATGTTGAGACTTTCCAATTCAACATTCACATTTCTGAAGAGGAACTCAGGCCATGGAATGCCTTTGAGAATGGAGACTCCAGTTGGAAGACAAAGATTGTCAACACATCAAATAGTTATACAGCAAATTATCACATTTGTGGAGAACATGTGGTGGGAAGTTCCAATAGTCTTCTGGCTCCTTGATACTTCTAGTTTGTATACTAAAGTGATTTATGATATGTTTTTACAAAAGCACATTTTTTAGCAATAAAAGACTGACTTTTTAAGACTTAATCATTCCATAACTAATTTATTGCTACTTAACACAATGGAAAGTGCCTTGATTTATGAATCTGAAGAATATATCTATATTTTTCTCCTCCTTCTGATCACCTACACTGATATCAGATGTCATGGAACTCAAGTGCTTATAGTACAAGAATTATTATTTAGGTCACCTATTGTACCTGCATAAGTATTATTGTTGTTCAGTTGCTAAGTCATGTCTAACTCCTTGAGACACCATGGACTACAGCATGCCAGGCTTCCCTGTCCTTCACTATTTACCAGAGTTTGCTCAAACTCATAACCGTTGAGTCGGAGACGCGATCCAACCATTTTGTCTTCTGTTGCCTTCTTCTCCTCTTGCCCTCAATCTTTCCCATTATCAGGATCTTTTCTAGTCAGTCGGCTCTTCACATCAGGTGACCAATATATTGGAGGTTCATCTTCAGCATCAGTCCTTCCAATGAATAGTCAGGGTGGATTTCCTTTAGCATTGCCTGGTTTAATCTCCTTGCAGTCCAAGGGGCTCTCAAGAGTTCTCCAGCACCACAGTTCCAAAGCATCAATTCTTCAGCGCTCAGCCTTCTTTATGGAGCAACTGTAACATTCATACATGACAACTGGAAAAAATATAGCTTTGACTATACTGACCTTTGTAGGCAAAGTTATGTCTCTGCTTTTTAATACTCTGTCTAGATTCATCATAGAGAAGGCAATGGCAACCCACTCCAGTACTCTTGCCTGGAGAATCCCATGGATGGAGGAGCCTGGTAGGCTGCAGTCCATGGCGTCACTAAGAGTTGGACACGACTGAGCAACTTCATGTTCACTTTTCACTTTCATACATTGGAGAAGGAAATGGCAACCTACTCCAGTGTTCTTGCCTGGAGAATCCCAGGGGTGGCAGAACCTGGTGGGCTGCCTTCTATGGGGTCATACAGAGTCGGACACAACTGAAGTGACTTAGCAGCAGCAGCAGCTAGATTCATCATAGCTTTCCTTCCAAGGAGGAAGCATCTTTTAATTTCATGGCTGCAGTCACCATCAGCAGTGATTTTGGAGCCAAAAAAAATAAATAAATAAAGTCAGCCACTGTTTCCACTGTTTCCCCATCTATTTGCCATGAAGTGAAGGGACCAGATGCCATGATCTTAGTTTGATAGATGTTGAGTTTTAAGTCAGTTTTTTCTTTCTGCTTTCACCTTTATCAAGAGACTCTTTAGTTCCTCTTCACTTTTTGTCATTAGAGTAGTATCATCTTCATATCTGAGGTTGTTGATATTTCTCTCAGCAATCTTGAGTCCAGCTGGTGTTTCATCCAGCCCAGTATTTCACATGATGTATTTTGCATAGAAGTTAAATAAACAGGGTGACAATATACAGCCTTGACATACTCCTTTCCCAGTTTTGAACCAGTCTATTGTTCCATGTACAATTTTAACTGTTGTTTCTTGTCTATACTCCTTTCCCAGTTTTGAACCAGTCTATTGTTCCATGTACAATTTTAACTGTTGTTTCTTGTCCTGCATACAGGTTTCTCAGTAGGCAGGTAAGGTGGTCTGGCATTCCCATCTCTTGAAGAATTTTCCACAGTTTGTTGAGATCCACACAGTCAAAGGCTTTAGGGTAGACAAAGAAACAGTTATTTTTTAATTTTTAATTCCCTTGCTTTCTCTTTGATCCAGCAAATGTTAGCCATTTTCTCTCTGGTTCCTCTGCCTTTTCTAAATCCAGCTTGTAAGTCTGGAATTTCTCAGTTCACATACTGTTGAAGACTACCTTGAAAGATTTTGAACATAATTTGCTAGTATGTGAAATGAGTACAATTGTACTATAGCTTGAACAATTTTTGGCATTGCCTTTCTTTGGGATTGGGGCAAAAACTGACCTTTTCCAGTCCTGTGGCCAATGACGAGTTTTCCACATTTGCTGTCTTATTGAGTATAGAACTTTAACAGCATCATCTTTTAGGATTTGAAATAGCTCAGCTGGAATTCCATCATGTTCACTAGCTTTCTTCATAGTAATACTTTCTAAAGCCCACTTGACTTTGCATTCCAGGATGTCTGGTTCTAGGTGACTGATTACACCATTGTGGTTATCTGGGTCATTAAGACCTTTTTGTATATATGTATATAGATACTTCACTTAACCTTTTGATGTCAGTGAATCCCTGTGATTAAGATAGATTCCTACTTAGCCCTTCACTTTAACACCACCCACCACTACCAGCCCCAAATAATTCCTTCTCCTGAGACTGAAATTTCTTGCCTCTTAAAATCCATAGCAGGCGTGTTACAACAATGATTCTTGGAGATTATATAGAAAATATTGTTTCATTCATTCAAGGAATAATTTTTGTTTCTACTATTTACATTGGCATTACTAAGGAGATTTTAAGAAATATTACCTGTCACAAAAAGCTCCCCACGTGGCACTAGTGGTAAAGAACCCAACTAGTGGTAAAGCCTCACAACACAGGAGACAAGAGACTTGGATTCGATCCGAGTCTGGAAAATCCTCTGGAGGGTGGCACAGCAACTGACTCCAGTATTCTTGCCTGGAGAATCCCATGGACAGAGCAGCCTGGCAGGCTACAGTCCATAGGGTTTGCAAAGAGTCAGACATGACCGAAGTTACTTAGCATGTATGCATGCACCTAACACATATTCTAATACTATCCATTCTTTCCATCTAAACTGGATCATCTCCCCATTAAATCTCTATTCCCTTATTCTGTTTTACTTTTGCTCCACTGTATTTATCACCACTCAAAATTATATCATGTTTTATTTTTACATTGTCTGCCTCCCTTCTCTAGAATATGACCTCCATGAGGATGGTGAATTTGTATCATTCACTGCTTAATTCCCAATACCTGGAACCATGTTTAGGCCATTGAAGATACTCAGTACTTGTCAAGTGACTGGTCAAATCAATCAATTAGTTAGTCTCAATTTCAGAGACTTTTCAGTTCTTCACCACACCATGTAGGGAGGCTATGTTACAAATGGAATCTTGCCATTAGTCTCAGGTCTATTGTAAATGAATGACACTTCAGAAGCAGTGGTAGAGACCAACAGTCACCAAAGATAATGGAATATCTATTTCAACTCTTCTTGGCAGTCATTAAGCTCTTGCTTCACAGAGATACAATTACTTTATTGATAATAATCCAGTACTCTTTTTTTGAAAAAATTGGGCCATAGTTGCTTCATAATCTTGTTAGTTTCTGCTGTACAACAAAGTGAGTCAGCTATACGTACACATACATCCTCTCCCTCCTACCCCATCCCACCCATCTAGGTCACAACAGAGCACCGAGATGAGCTCCCTGCTCTGCATGGCAGGTTTCCACCAGCTATTTATTTTACTCTTAATTGTAACTAAGGTGTAGATGTGAAGATCTGACTCATTGGAGAAGACCCTGATGCTGGGAAACGTTGAAGGCAGGAGGAGAAGAGGATGACAGAGGATGAGATGGTTGGATGGCATCACCGACTTAATGGACATTAGTTTAAGCAAGCTCCAGGAGACGGTGAAGGACAGGAAAGCCTGGCATGCTGCAGTCCATGGGGTCACAAAGAGTCAGACATGACTTAGCAACTGAACAAAGGTGTAGCTAGTAACTGAAAATAACTTGAAGGAAATTTTTCATTGTCTATTATCAAGCAACTTAGCATATTTGTATCTCTACGTGTTGACACCTAAAAACATGGGTCTTCTTATAAATGATAGCTATAGGTCTACAGAGTCTTAAAGAAAACATCATTAAAAATATAAAGCCACATGAAGTTTTTTAGTCATCTAAAATGAAAAAAATGTGTGTAAATGAAGTCCTAACAAATCTGTCTCTAGAAGGATGTGTGACCAAAACTGTGGTGGCAAAGACTGAAATGCTCTGGAGCATTCTTAGAATATCTCCCGGCCCTGCTCTCGGTAGTGAACAAGGAGGAAGCGGGGGACCGCAGTGGCCAGAGGGGAGGGGCTGTCCTTGAGGATCAATGGAGGGCATTATCTGCATAATTGGCAAAAGTTTTCAAGTGCAGCAAATGTTTAAAATGGTTCATTTTGATCATTACTGTCAGTTTTGTTGAATTTTGTATTTTTTTAAAGACATGAAATAGGGATTTAAAGTGTAGGGGTGCAAAACTTCTCCGCCCCCCCCTTTCCTAGTTATTCCCTGGTCTAATAATTGACATAATACAGGTTAACAGGAGAAAAAAATTTCACACATATGGGTGCTCATAGAAGAGCACAAAAAATGACAAAAGTAGGCAGTTTGTACCTATTAGACAAAGAAACAATAAATCTGTGAAGCATTGTTCAAGACAAAGAAGTTTTGGTTTAGGGTAGTAAATTAGTGAAGTAAAAAGCCTTAGTTGTACAGCTTTCTCAGCCCTGAATTCCCTGTCTATGGTGATAAGCATGCCTTCTACCCTCCTGGTACAGGGAACGTTACCTTTCACATAGGAGATTTATTTCCTGCTTTCAAAGGGACAAATGAGGGTCAAAGTGTCCTTCTTGCATCAGCTGTTTCTTAAGTAATTTTAATTCAAAATAATCAATGTACCAAAATGGCATATTTGGGGCTGGCATATTCTGCTCCTCTTCAAAAGCAAAAGATGGTTTTGTTTAAAATGCAGTAAATCTTAGAAATGTGCTTGAAAAATTGTTGTGAAAAACATGAAATCACGAAAGGACTACCATAACACATATCCTAATCCGAGTGAGTAATTATGATCACAGAGCTATATGAGCATCTCGAAACCTCCTCCTCATTTTTATTTCACTCACTTCCTGCCAAAAGCTAACAACCAAGGGACAAGGGGAGGGGAAGTGCTAGATGCCATGGTTAAAAAAGGAACAGAGTTTTAAATTAGGGGTTGCATCAAATGGTCTTAAAACATATGAGTAGGTGATTTCTAAGACATGGAATGTTTCTTATAGTATTATAACAAAATTTTAGTGTGGCTAATACAAATGCACATGAAATGTCTGTTTTATTGTTTGTAATTCAATGAAGCAGTAACACCTAACAGATAAGAAGCAATGAAGTGGGCATTGAGAAGCTGAATTCTAACAATGTTTGCCTTTTTCTTTAAGCCATTTCACGTGTTTTTGTTTTAGCATCTCTTTTTTAAAGATCGAGAAGATAAACCTTTTCTAAGAGTAACCTGAGGATATACAAAAGGGACAAGGGTTACAGCTCTGTTATTTTAAGTATTACCAATCTTAATAACCAGGTATTCCCAATAAAAATTACTCTTGATAGGTAGTGCAAGAGAATAACAAAAAAATCTGGTAATTATAAAAATGGATCTTGGATCTTTCAGCTTAGATGTGCATAAAATTTACAACAATAATATAAACAAATTTAAAAAATAGTCCAAGCAGCCCAAGTCTATTTTTGGTAGTATACAGGAGAGAAAAAAATTTACATATTCAATTTTTAGCTAAGAATTTTCCCTCAAAGTGGAATGTGTGGTGTTTTAATTTGTAGCATGAATCAGAAGTGTTTTCTACAGATAGAAAAAACTAACCTCTGGTGAGTACCAGTCACTGCTGACATATGATTTATATATGTTAAATTGCTTTCTCTTCATATTAATCTTATGAGTCAAGTGATTTTATCAATGAGAAAATAAAGGTCAAATTATATTTTTACTCAGTGGCATACAGCTAGTAATTAGAGGAACCAGGATTTTGAACCCATATCTGTTTGCCTCTAAAGCCTTGGTTATTTCTACTACGTTCTCTATAGTCTTTTCAAAGGAATCCATAAACATCAGATTTTCCCAGGAGCTTTGTTTCTGAGAACAGAACCACTTAATCTCTTCTCAGTGTCCCTTTCCTGCTCTTGGGTCCCTTCAAACATTAAGATTCACATTTACATCCTCAGGTCCCATAATATAGTATTACACCCAGGATTGTCTTCAGCATTGTCACTTGGCTTGTTCCCAACCATATCTCATAATTTGCATCAATGAACCCTGCCATAAATCCCTTCAGGGTGGTTAGTTTGTTAATTCCTAAACAATGAATTCATATTCAATTATTTGTAAGGTCACAACTTAAAGATCACTCCTCTAGTTCTGATTTACTTTTCAGTATTGCTTTGGCAGTTCAGGGTCTTTTGTGTTTCCATACAAATTGTGAAATTTTTTTTCTAGTTCAGTGAAAAATGCCATTAGTAATTTGATAGAGATTGCATTGAATCTGAAGATTACTCTGGATACTGTAGTCATTTTCACAATATTGATTCTTCCAATCCAAGAACATGGTATATCTCTCCATCTGTCTGTGTCATCTTTGATTTCTTTCACTAGTGACTTACAGTTTTCTGCATACTGGTCTTTTGTCTCTTTAGATTTATTTATTCCTAGGTATTTTATTCTTTTTGTTGCAATGGTGAATGGGATTGTTTCCTTAACTTCTCTTTCTGATTTTTTATTGTTCATGTATAGGAATGCAAGGGATTTCTGTGTAGATTTTACATCCTGCAGCCACTGTAGAGAACAATACGGAGATTCCTTTAAAAACCAGGAATAGAACTACCAGATGACTCAACAATCCCACTATTGGGCATGTAGTCTGAGAAAACCACAACTGAAAGAGACACATGTACCCCAGTGTTTGCTGTAGCACTATTTATAATAGCTAGGACATGGAGGCAACCTAGACGTCAATTGGCAGGCTAATGGATAAAAAAGTTGTGCATATACACAATGGAATATGGCTTCCCTGGTGACTCAGATGGTAAAGAATGTGCCTGCAATGCTGGAGACCTGGGTTTGACCCCTCAGTTGGGAATATCCCCTTGAGAAGGAAATGGCTATTTGTCAGGAAGCATTTAACAAAAGGCTTCCTGCGTGCTGTCTTGGATCTGTCAGGAACCCTCTGGCCCTTACTGATTCCTGAATATTCAGGAATTAAGAGGAGAGGCAGGCCTTGCCTGGGCTGAGGAATCCAGGTATTTCTCATTACAGTGATAAGTACCCTCTTCCTTCTTATGAAAAGATGATTGTTTGCAATTCTCTCTTTGATAGGGATCATCTTATGTTTTTTTGCAAGTCTGGAATTTTAATCTTTATCTTTGCTGAGAATAACCACCTTGTAAGACAGTATATATGCCCATGCCATGTTGATTAAAACACCTTTGCTCCATCAGAGCTTGGGTCCCCATGTCTTTCTTTCCATTCTTTCTTTCTTTCCTTCTCTCTCTCTTTCAGGCTAATTCCTTGGAGCGCGGAGGCCCGCTGAGCCCACTTTCTTGACTGGGCTTCTGAGACCCTCTCGAGAAGGCGCCCTGCGCCTTCACCCACTCAGAGGGCGCCCGGTGCCTCCGTGCCAGCAGCACGCGCCCTAAGAACAGGGCTCTATTGGATTTCCGCCTAAACCAGGGGATATCAGCCTCTTTCTCTCTCTTACTTTCTTATCGTCCACTCCGGACCACCAGGTTCCAGTCCATTAAAGGACCAACAGCTATCCACTCCAGTACTCTTGCTTGTAGAATTCTTTAGACAGAGGAGTCTGGCAGGCTCCAAGCTAGGACATGGAAGCAACCTAGATGTCCATCAGCAGATGAACGGATAAAGAAGTTGTGTCACATATAAATGATGAAATATTACACAGCCATAAAAAGAATGCATTTGAGTCAGTGCTAATGAGGTAGGTGAACCTAGAGCCCATTATACGGAGTAAAGTCAGTCAGAAAGAGAAACACAAATATATATTAACACATATATATGGAATCTAGAAAAATGGTACTGATGAGCCTGTTTGCAGGGCAGCAATAGAGATGCAGACACAGTGAAAAGACTTGTGGACACAGTGAGGGAAGGAGAGGGTGGGACAAACAGAGAGTAGCATGGAAACATGTACATTACCATATGTAAAATACATAGCCAGTGAAAATTTGCTGTATGATGCAGGGAGTTCAAATAAGGTGATCTGTGACAACCTAGAGAGGTGGGATGGGGTGGGAGGTGGGAGGGAAGTTCAAGAAAGAGGGAATATATATATATACCTATGGCTGATTCATGCTGATCTATGGCAGAAACCAACACAATATTGTAAAGCAACTGTCCTCCAATTAAAAATTTTTAAAAAGGGTATTTCACATTTGTTTAAAAGGGGATTCTAGAGATTCATTCATTCTTCATACTTTGAACAAATGTACTGAGTACTTCCTTGATACATACAAACACCAGCTGTGGAAAATTGAAAAATGAATACAAAATACACTCTCTGCCTTCAATGAGACAACAGTCTAGTACAGTGAAAGAGATTATGATTCTAGTAAATGGTGGTTCAGCTGGTTAAAACCTACCTGCAATGTGGGAGACCTGGGTTTGATACCTAGGTTGGGAAGATCCCCTGGAGAAGGGGACAGCTACCCACTCCAGTATTCTGGCCTAGAGAATTCCATAGACTGTACAGTCCATGGGGTCACAAAGAACTGGACATGACTGAGCAACTTTCACTTTCAAATTAAATATTACTATAGCTCAGCATGTGAAAAGTGAAAGTGAAAGCCACTCAGTCATGTTCGACTCTTTGTGACCCTATGGACTGTAGCCCACCAGGCTGCTCTGTCCATGATGAGAAAGACTGAAGGAAAAAGGGGAAGGGACAACAGAGAATGAGATAGCTGGATGGCATCTCCAATTCAATGGACATGAGTTTGAGTGAACTCTGGGAAATAGTGAAGAACAGGAAGGCCTGGCATGCTGCAGTTCATGGGGCATCAAAAAATCAGACACGACTGAGTGACTGTACAACAAATGGGGTATACCAAGTCTTAACTAAACACATG
The DNA here is from genome assembly GCF_023699985.2 of Odocoileus virginianus. Classification (NCBI taxonomy): domain Eukaryota; kingdom Metazoa; phylum Chordata; class Mammalia; order Artiodactyla; family Cervidae; genus Odocoileus; species Odocoileus virginianus. The sequence continues at coordinate 24,870,655 of NC_069698.1, forward strand.
GATGCTTAAGGTGGAAATATTCAATAAATGAAACTTTGTGTTTTGTTTTCCATAAAGAACTGCAAGCATTTCTCTAGCCATACTGTGTAAGTAGATTATTTCACTTGCTTCTTTGGAGTCAAAGTGACCATTAATTAACTCTACTTCTAATTATGATATTATTTCACTAGTATTTGATTAATGATATTTCAGGATTTTTTCATTATAAGAATCATCCCTTCTCGAGAGAGACATCTAGTTCTTCAAGCACAATTACTGTGTTTGAGACTCTTCATAACTTGAAGAATTAAAATGTTTTACTTGGTCTTAAATTTTATCTGACGTCTTATTAATATATATGCATGCATACATGCTAAGTCACTTCAGTCTCCAGGTGAGACTACTGGAATGGGTTGCCATGCCCTCCTCCAGGGGATCTTCCCAACCCAGGGATCAAACCCATGTCTCTAATGTCTCCTGCATTGGCAGGTGTGTTCTTTGCCAGTAGCACCAACTGGGAAGCCCTATATATACATATACATATACATATATACTTATACATAAACACACACACACACAGACACATATAAATATATATATATATACACACACACACACATATATATATATATGCCTGGAGGGTCCCTATGGACAGAGGAGCCTGGAGGGCTCCGGTCCATAGAGTCGCAAAGAGTTGGACATGACTGAAGCAACCTAGCATGCACCCACACACACGTATATCTATATCTGCATAAATATATATATATACATATATACACCTTATTTAAAGCTACAAGAAAGGAGTATCACAACCAGGAAACACATTTCTTAGATTCTTTGGTGTCACTTTCTGCTTTCCATGAACTGGTGTAACAAGAGAGTCCCTCTGTGCTCCCTGCTCTTATAAGTCTGCCAAGCAATTAGCATCTCTTAACATTTCCAGGCAGCTGCCTAATGAAATGCCTGTTTCTCCAGAAAGTCATTTTGCATATAAAACTCTGTCTGATCCTCTGAAACTAACAAAGGTATTTCTAGTCCAAAAGACACTCTGACATTGCCAAACAAATGTTCAGATATTTTTAAAATCCCTTCCAAAATTTACACTAGGCCTATCTATAGAATATCAGTTAAAACAGGGTGACCATTAAAAAACAAAGTGGTATCTACAAAGATTTTTCCTCACTTTCAAAATATCTTCATTCCATAGTTCTTTCAGTATATTATGAATTCCCAGGTACATTCCTTCATTTGCTTTCTGAAATAGTTCCTTAGAGGGAAATCAGAACCAAAAAGAGGATGTAAATGAAGAAAAAAAGTGCTATTTAAGCTTTTTCCAGCTGTTCTTATCTCCATCTTTTTATAGAGAGTAGACCTTTGCCTCCTTCTTTATGCTTGTGGAAGATGAACAGATTTCTGCCCACTCTTAAAGAAGGTTCTTTTCTAAGTATTTAGAGTTCCATTTTCAGGACCCAAGTTCAATTCACTTATCTTTTTATTTATGCATGCCAGCCTAGAAAGGTTTGAGGCTTAACTCTAAGAAAATACAAGTCCCTGCAATAGGAAGATGCAGTATTCTGACTCTTCTGCCTTGACTGCATGCACAATTAAGCTAAAAGCTTCAGGCTTCACCTCTTTTCATTAGTTGCATAGGTACTTGCAAATTTTTGCAGTATTTGGCAAGGATGGGGTATTTCTTAGAGGTTAGGGCAGAGAGTCATTCAGTACAGTGATTGTCAGGATGTATTAAGGTTGTAGAGAGCACGCCTTGACAACTGATAACACACTAGAGTTATCGTCAAGGCCCAGAACCTGAAATAATCTGATCTTTGAAAAAGGTTAAAAAGACAGAACTATTCCTGGTGTCAGAACATGAGCAATAGGATGTTCCTAGGAACAGAGCAAAGAAATCTGCCTCATCGTCTTGCTGTAATCAGACTATGCCACATTCAGAGTCAGATGGAACGTTTTCCCAATTCCCCACCTGCTCTCAGATACCAATCATGTCATAAACACAGGACCAAGCAAAGTGAATTGCGTTGTAACTTCTAACACAGGCTTTTATAGCTGTTATATCCCAAAGGCAAAGAAACCTCAAGAGAAACCAAGAACGATAAAAGAAATAGAGGAAGAGAACAAGAGAGAGAGAGAAATTTATCAGGAAATGGATCAAAATTGGGTACCAATCCCAGTATTTTCAACTCTAAGATCAATGATGCTTGGGCTTGAATTGAATAGGTTATATTTTGGTAACAGAGATAATGAATAGGAATCCTGGGTTTTAATGCGTTAAAAAAAAGAAAGAGAAAAACCTTTAGACTGACCACGGTTCTCTTGATTCAATGCATTCATAGGAAAGAAATGACTTTTCAATTTTTTCTATCCTGGTCTTTAAAGAAATGTAAAGACAAAGTTTCTCCATATAGCAACATATAAGTACATCACAACACACATATACACACACAAATGACTGGCTGTCTTCATTTTGTCCTTTTCAAATGAACTGAAAGCTTCAGAACTTGTCAAAAGGTCTTAATATTTTTGTTAACACACACAAAACCTGACATACAATTTGTTCAAAATGTCTCAGTTGGAAATTTACTTGAACTCTATTGGCTCCTATTGAATGGAACATTCCCAAACGGTCATAGTTTTACAGTGGCTCAACCTGGAATTCCTAGGAAATAAATTTTAAGAGCAGAGAAAGTTTTGTAGTACGATGTAGTCAAGGAAGAAAGGTACCATATGCTTTAACTAAAAGTAATCATTAACTAGAAGTTAATCATGTTGGTTCTTCTGTTCCAGTTTCGCTAGAGTCACATTCATCTTAACACTTCAGAAAAAGTTAGTGATGGCATATTTATAGCAATATCTAACACAAAATACTATGCCACACAAATACAAGCCCCTCCCTCTACTTCAAAACAGCACATTATATGAAAGCTTCAAAGTAGTTGATATAAAATTCTCATGTTTCAATTGCTTTGCAGATCATGCAGGTTTTCTCAATATATTTTTTATACAGTGGTAGAAAATATGACAATTATTAAAGGTTTTAAAATGTCAAAAGCTGACAGATCTTTCCTATGTATTTAATTTTACAATTAGTAAGTCCTACAGAAGCAATATTTGTTAGACAATATTTTTGCCTTACCATAGCCCTAAGCAACATCCCATGTATCATATACTTAGCAATTGAAGTACACTTGCAGGTGCCAAAGCTACCAGTGAATTTGGCCAAACTCTTGACTAAACAGTCCCTGAAGTCAAATAATAAGTCATGCAGGTTGACATTGATCAGTTCATTTAGTCAAAACAGTCCATCTGGAGCATAAAAACACAGCATAAACAGAAAGAAAGAGGAGGGGGGAAAAGGAGGAGGAGATTATCCAGCTTGTATCTAGCATTTTGTACTTTCAAATATTGTATTATTGATTAGAATTTTTAGTATTATTTTGGAGAAAATGGACATATGGAGAGCTAAGAATTTTTATTAAGAAAGATATTTACACACAAATATTTAAAGATGAGATAATAGAAAGCCTAGCATTTGCTTCAAAATAATTCAGTGCCAGGGGGCTGGGAGGGACAATTAGTAAGGTAGATAGATAGGAAGGTCGTATAATTCATTGCCCAAATTGAAGCAACTTGGAGAGATTAATGCAAGGTTAAGATAATTAGCAATCACATATTGATTTAGATGTGAAATGTGGAGATGGAAATGTGGTCAAACTAAGTTTAGCAGAAACAAGATTTTAAAATTGTGGAACCTGGGTGAGTGGTACATAGGAAGTTTATTATGCTATTCTCTTAAATTTGCAAATGTTCTGGAATTTTCCATAGTAAAGGTTCAGTAGCATAAAGAGCATTGCATGTGTGTGTGTGTGTGTTAGTCACTCAGTCATGTCTGTTTCTTTGCAACTGTATGGACTGTAGCCCACCAGGCTCCTCTGTCCATGGAATGCTCCAGGCAAGAATACTGGAGTGGACTGCCAGTCCCTTCTCCAGGAGATCTTTCCAACCCAGGGATTGAACCCAGGTCTCCTGCATTGCAGGTAGATTCTTTACCATCTGAGCCATAAAGGAAGCCCTAAAGAACATTACATATCTGGTATTAAAGAATTAAAGATGATATGACTTTGATCAGTTCCTTTTCTGTATTGATTGGTCTCCATGTAATGGAAAAAGTTCCTTTTCTGAAATACTGAAATCCAACAGTAAGGAAAGTTAAACCTGACTTGAATCAGAGTGAAAATAATATGGAATATGAAGCGAAGAATAGGAGGGCTTATTCCATAACACCATTACTAGCAGATTTTAATGGCATCCTGAAAAATAGAAATGAGTAGTCGTTAATGAGTAGTAAAAATAGAACTGAGAGGAGGAGTAGTAATACCACTAGCACCATCTAGGGCTTCCCAGGTGATTCTAGTGATAAAGAATCTGCCTGCCAATGCAGGAGACTTCAGAGACATGGGTTTGATCCCTCGATGGGAAAGATACCTTGGAGAAGGGCATGGCAACCCACTCAAGTATTCTTGCCTGGAGAATCCCATGGACAGAGGAGCCTGGTGGGCTACAGTTCATAGGATTGCAAAGAGTCGGACATGACTGAAGCGACTTAGCACACACAGTAGTTAAACTAGCGTCCTGTAGAAAGGCATTATTAAGGTGAGTCCTAGAGAGAAGAAAAATAAAAGACTAAAACTAAATGTCTCCTCTCTCCATTGGTAAATAATAGTTCTGTGAACCCAGTAAGCATGGGGCAAGTAGCACTGATGGGATGAGACATAAGCATCAGTTAAGCTGCATCTATGTATAAGAAATAACCAACCAGAGCAGTGCAGGCACAAACCTTATGGGTTTCCTTGGCCAGATATCATCATCAATATGGATCACTACTGCTCTTTCCATCCTGGAGTGATCTGTACCGATTGTAGAGGCCAATAACATCCAAATCCATAGGCTGAATCTATTGTGCTATGGTTTGTTTTTCCCCAGCTGTGACCATGAGTATCATTAATTAAACATGGCAGTCTTATGACTTCTTGGACTATAGCTCATCCTTGTATATATTACTCATTCATATGTATAATTGTATGAATTAATTTGGGCTTCCCAGGTGGCTCAGCGGTGAAGAATTTGCCTGTGATGCACAAGACACAAGATATGCCACTGGTTCCATCCCTGGGTCACAAAGATCCCCTGGAGGAGGACATGGCAATCCACTCCAGTATTCTTGCCTTGGAGAATCCCATGGACAGTGGATCCTGGAAGGCTACAGTTCATAGGGTTGCACAGAGTCAGACACAACTGAAGTGACTGAGCACCTATGCATGAATTAATTCATTGGTCACGAAGGAAATGGTAAAGAACTCAGTAGTCTAAGAAAGAATACCTTTGGGAAAAGCAAGTTTGCATAAGGTTTTTAACTTTAATTCTAATTCCCCCACAATGTGGAAATAGGTCACATACTCCAAATATAACAACTTAGCAGGGCTCAAGTAAATAAGTGGTCTTTCCTAGTTTATCATTTAATCCACAGCACAACTCTATACCTATATTAGATATAAGCTATCCACTATTACTATCTTCATTTCACTGATGAGAATAGGACACACAGAAATGCTAGTAATTTGTCATCTGATTGGCTAGTTGCAAAGCAAGGATTTGAATACAGGCATCCTGACTCCCACGCTATGCTCTTACCCTCAAAATCTATCTTGCTGCTACTGCTAAGTCACTTCAGTCGTGTCCAACTCTGTGCGACCCCATAGATGGCAGCCCACCAGGCTCCCCCGTCCCTGGGAGTCTCCAGGCAAGAGTACTGGAGTGGGTTGCCATTTTCTTCTCTGCAAAATCTATCTTAGAATGTGGCATTTCTAAGTGAGTAGTCATGACAAGCTGTACCATAAGTGACTCAAGATTACAGAAGGTGAGTGCTGTAGTTACGTTGACCACATGTTGCCTTCCAACAAATATCAAAATTCTTCCTTTGTTAAAAAGGGAGGAATATGGTTCAAGTTTAAATTGGTCAGAAGTTTGGGTCAGTTACCAGCTTAAAATGGCATATACATATATATATACACACATACACACACACACTATATATATATAACATATGCACACATAGGTATATTAGTCTAAGTCAGGGGTTAGCAAACTATGGCCCTTGGGTCAATTCTGACACTGTCTATTTTTATGAAAATGTTTCACTGGGACACAGGCACACCCATCCATTGCTATCTATAAATGCTTTGGGGCCATAATGAGTTTAGTTCAGTTGCTCAGCCATGTCCAACTCTTTGCAACCCCATGAACCACAGCACGCCAGGCCTCCCTGTCCATCACCAACTCCCAGGGTCCACTCAAACTCATGTCCATTGAGTCGGTGATGCCATCCAATCATCTCATCCTCTGTCATCCCACTCTCCTCCTACCCTCAATCTTTCCCAGCATTAGGGTCTTTTCAAATGAGTCAGCTCTTTGCACCTGGTGGCCAAAGTATTGGAGTTTCAGCTTCAGCATCAGTCCTTCCAATGAACACCCAGGTCTGATCTCCTTTAGGATGAACTGGTTGGATCTCCTTGCAGTCCAAGGGACTCTCAAGAATCTTCTCCAACACCACAGTTCAAAAGCATCAATTCTTTGGCTCTCAGCTTTCTTTATAGTCCAACTCTCACATCCATACATGACTACTGGAAAAACCATAGCCTTGACTAGAGGACCTTTCTTGGCAAAGTAATGTCTCTGCTTTTTAATATGCTGTCCTGGTTGGTCATAACTTTCCTTCCATGGAGTAAGTGTCTTTTAATTTTCATGGTTGCAGTCACCATCTGCAGTGATTTTGGAGCCCAGAAAAATAAAGTCTGCCACTCTTTCCACTGTTTCCCCATCTATTTGCCATGAAGTGATGGGACCGGATGCCATGATCTCAGTTTTCTGAATGTTGAGCTTTAAGCCAACTTTTTCACTCTCTCACTTTAATCAAGAGGCTCTTTAGTTCTTCACTTTCTGCCATAAGGGTGGTATCATCTGCATATCTGAAGTTATTGATATTTCTCCTGGCAATCTTGATTCCCACTTGTGCTTCCTCCAGCCCAGTGTTTCTCATGATGTACTCTAAATATAAATTAATTAAGCAGGGTGACAATATACAGCCTTGACGTACTCCTTTACCTATTTGGAACCAGTCTGTCATGAGTAGTTGCAATAAAAACTATATATCCTACAAAGCCTAAAATATTTCCTGATTTTTTTTTAATTTTTAAAAATTTACTTATTTATTTTTGGTTGTGCAGGGTCTTCGTTGCTGCACGTGTGTGGGCTTCTCATTGTGGTGGCTTCTTTTGTTGCAGAGCACAGGCTCTAGAGTGCTCAGGCTTCAGCAATTATTGCACGTGGGCTCAATAGTTTCAACTCCTGGGCTCTCGAGCACAGGTTCAGTTGTTGTGGTGCAAGGGCTTAGTTGCTCCAAGGCATGTGGAATCTTCCTGGATCAGAGATCAAACCCATGTCGCCTGTATTGGCAGGCAGATTCTTTACCACTGAGCCACCAGGGAAACCTTCAGAAGCCATCTGATTCTTCATAACCGAAGTTTGCCAATCCCTAGTCTCTGTCAATCACAATAATTCCATTCCCCTTATTGTGATTGTTTTAAGCAAAGGCAGGTGATACTTGTCAATGAGATGCTTGGGCATGTCTATTATGTGTGACATAGGAGCACTTGGAAAAGAATACTCTTCAAAAAGAAAATAATAGAGAAGTATTTATTCTCTAAGCTTTTGAATATTGTTGAATGAGGACATGCTGCAAGGGCTTTGTTATGGATTGAATTATGTTCCCCACAAAGTGATACCTTGAAGTCTTAGCCCATATAACTCAGAATATAACTTTATTTGGAAATAGGGATATTGTAGATGTAGTTAGTTAAGATAAGGTCATCCTGGAGTAGGGTGAATCTTTAATCCAACATGACTACCATCTTTATAAGAAGATGGCCATGTGGAGACAGAGACACAGGGATAACACCATGTAGCAATGAAGGCAGAGATTGAAATAATGCAACTGTCAGGGATGCCAAAGGATGCCAAAGACTGCCAGAAAATCACCAGAAGCTAAAGGAGACACATGGAACAGATTTCCCTCACATCTCTCAGAAAGACTCAAACTTGCTAAAACTTTTATTTCAAACTTCTAGCCTCCAGAATGGTAAGACAATAAATTTCTGTTGTTTAAGTCCCCCAGTCTGTGATCCTTTGTTAAAGAAGCTATGGGAAACTAATATGGAGTTGCTGCAGAACATTTATATTAATGAGGGAAGCAGGCTGAGGATACGAGTCAAGACACTGAGGATGACAGCACACAAAAGGAAAGCTGGTATAAACCTAAGTCTTTGATTTAACCCTCTGAGGTGACCAAACCTAAAATTATGCCTTGAGATTTATTGATGGGATAATAAATCCTCTTATTACTTAGGAAATTTTTCATAATGTCTTCTCTTACTTGTAGCCAAAAGTATAAAAAATGACATACCTCATAGTCTGCATTATCTGAAGAAATTCTGATTTCAAATATCCTATTTCACCATCTACACAAATACTGTCAAACTTAGTAGCAATTAATTTATCTTCTTTTGTTCAGAAAATAAGTTGATACCACAGTACTGGGAAATAAGTAGAAATGCAAAAGGGAAGGGGAGATTTTAGAGACCAAAGCTGAGACAGCAAGGAACAGAACCACAGAGAGTAGGCCACTGAGTAGTTAGCACAAATACCAGCTATTACAATCCAGTCTTTAAGAGATGTGATGAAGCAGAGTAGTAAATTTTGAAAAGAAAGTAAATTTGTTATCAAAACTGATTAAGAATTCCCCAGTGAATAATAATTTGTTTTCTTATATGCTAATTTATTTTGAAATCAGGCTTCCCTGGTGGTTCAGTGGTAAGAAATCTGCCTGCCAGTGTAGGAGATGCAGGTTCGATCCCTGGGTCGGGAAGATCCCCTGGAGAAGGAAATGACAGCATCCTTCAGTATTCTGCCTGGGCAATCCCATGGACAGAGGAGCCTGGTGGGCTACATCCATGGGGCTGCAAAAGAGTTGAACATGACTTAGCAGCTAAACCGCAATAGCAATTTTAAAATCATCAATTGAAAATAACACAGGCACTTTCACTAAACAATATAAACTGGCAAGATTTTAAATGCAAACATTAGCAGCCTAAGTAGCTCTCTGTGCATATTTCACCACACACATTTGCATGAATACTAAAGGATAGGGTACAACAAGCATTATGCAGCGACAGGATGTGTCTGTAGATGGAAAACGCCGTTAACAACTGAAGTATGTACAAGGCTTCCCAGGTGGCACTGTTGGTAAAGAATCTGCCTACTAATGCAGGAGACCTAAGAGACGAGGTTCAAACCCTGGGTGGGAAGATCCCTGGGTCTGGAAGATCCCCTAGGGGAGGGTATGGCAACCCACTCCAGTATTCTTGCCTGGAGAATCCCATGGACAGAGGAGCCTGGTGGACTACGGTCCATAGGGGTCACAAAGAGTTGGAATGACTGAAGTGACTTAGCATGCACACAGGCACATGTTACATACAAATGGGCCATGGCCAGACCATATATATATATAAATGAAACTCTGACCCACAATCTGCAGCAACATTCCCAAGAAATTAACCCCTTACCATCAGTAAACAGCCTAGGAAACCAACTCACTGTAAGGCAGACTTTGGAGGAAGCTAGATTGCTATTTAGTGATAATGAAGAAAGCTAATATACCTCTGTAACACTCAGTCCAGTATGGCCAGGATTTGATTAATAACTGATGGCTTCCCTAGTTTTTGTTCCCACTTCCAACTTAGGACTAATCAGAGAAAGTCAAGAATTGCATCCCTAACCAATTACAGAGGATGCCCTGCTTCTAGTTATCCTATCTACAGCTTCTCCTACAACCTCCAATCAGGGTACACATGAAGCTGGTCCTTTCTTTAAGGTTTTAAGAAATCTTAAAGCTTTCTCAGTCCTCTGCCTGCCCTTGAGTCTTAACCAAACACAAGTGATTGTGGCTGACTTCCTTGTTATGCTCCGAATAAACAGCCTTTGCTTTCCTCATTCAGTTGATCTGTATTTATTTCCACATAAATAAACTATATGAAGAAACTCCATTCACCTTCCCACAAAATTCCATAAGTCAATAATATTTAGGATTATAGCATTAAGGGGAAATTCAGGATTCCAAACTAATACTTGTAGAGCTTTTGGAAATGATACAGCCCTCAACACCATTCACCACTCATATCAGACTCACGAAACTCTTATCTATGGCCAGGCCAATGCTGACAGCAAGAAGAGGAGAACCATTAAGCACTATTTTTAGCTGAAAGGTGAAGTATCCTTCAAACTAGGTTCAAAGACCTCTCAGAAAAAAATCATTTTCATGGTGTGGGTGATAATCTGATTTATATGTTGCTAATACTTGATTATGATTCAGAGTGCATGGTACATAGGAAAAGAATGAAGAGAAAGATTTCTTTTTATTTTCATTGAGATGTTTCTCCAAAACTGACATTTTCTTTAATCTCACATAACTCCACAAGCATTTCTACACCCCATAACCTGCTTAAAAAGGTAGCAATATCTCTTATGGACTTGACTTCATAAGGCACTGCCCTGACAAGTCACTGAAATACTGAACTCATCAAAAAATTTATACAGACAATTAAGATTTGATGGAGAAGTTAGCACTTCCTCTCCATTTCTATAGACCACACTCTTATGCCTTCATGCTTGAATTATTCAACTGAACATTTGGTATCCCTGACCATATTTCTATAAACAGTTACCAAACTAGTCTTCTTTAAATACCATTTTCATGCCTTCCATTATGTCCAGTGTCTCCCTATTGTCTTTGTATACCAAGTCCATATACCTAATCCTTGATCGATTTCTCTAGTATCTCAGTTCTTTATACATCATTTTACACTCCAACCATATGAAGTATTCAGTTGCTCTAAATAGTATTTACATTTTTTTCATACCATACATCTTTTCATACCACAAATACATTTTTTTCATACCATACATCTTTTTATACCACAAATAAATGTTTTCTTATTGAAATTTACAGATACAGTCTACTTCAAGACTCAGTTAAAATTCATCTGTTTCTAAAGGCCTTCTGCTGTATGGCAGTCCAATTTTGATAGCTGCCTGTCTATTTTTTCTGCACCTAGATATGTGTATTACATTTGCCAGGATGCTTTCTGCCTTCGAATTCTTGTCAAGTGTATATATTTGGTTTTATTCTCCATGCAAGATTGGAAACCCCTCAAGGGCAGGACTCTTGCCTTCTCTTCTTATGAATTGTCCTCAATTCCTATCAATGCCACACAAGACAAGAACTTATAATTGTGTACTGACTGAACACAGGCTTTCATCTGAATGTATTAAGCTCATCAGCAGCTGGTTGAGCATGCTGACTTGAAAAGCTGCTCCAATGTATATAATAAGTGATACATTTCATGTTTGAAGAATAACTGCTCCCACTTTAAAACTCTAAAGTCGAGCATAAAAATAGCACATGACAAGGCTGTCCATCTGGAAGTAGCGTTCTGTGCATTACAAAGTGAGCAGACACTAAATCCTGAAGAGGACTCAAATTGGAGAGACCAGTGAAGTGTTATGCCAACAGGAAAGGAAGATGATTGCTTTTCTCAAACTGTGCCATGTTGCCAAGTATAGGAATCCAGCTGTTGTGTGAGATTTATACTTATTTCACTTAACTATAAATGCATCATGCATCATTTTTCTTTAATCACACAGATTAGCTGGGTAGGTGTAGGTGATGCACTGAGGTCTGAGCGTAATCAAAATGAGCTACTGTGATAAAATGAAAGGAAAATATTTTTGTAGTTAATGGAAGAAAAAAAGATGTTTATGTGAAAAAAACAGATCTTGTCACTGCAACAATCTAATTAGTTGTTAAAATCTCTTTAGTTCTCTCAGACTGAGAATCTTCCAATTATAGATAAAATGATTTTGTACAAGAAATCTATATCAGTTCTTTTTTTAACTCTTAATCGCTTTTCTATTTTGTGTATCATATTCAGGGCATTCTGATGGGCAGCTTTATCCTCTTACATGCTTCCATATTTTTTTTCTCAAATCTCTAAAAAGATATCAATTTTTTTAATTTTAATATCAGGATTCCTGGCCAGATTTTCAAATCCTCTCTCAGATTCTTCTACTTTCCATAAAACAACTCAGTTCTTATATGAGTTTCTCATCCAGTTTTCTCTGTTGAGTATTTTAAGATTTTTGTTCTCAAAATGTTTCATTTTCTCAAAGTAGCCCCTGTTCTGGCATATTTGGAAACAATTTTTATCTCTTACTGGAAACCTTCCTTGACGTTTTACATTTAGTTTCATATCCTAATAGTACTTGCTATACCAACTTGTCTTCTTACAGTCATCCAACTATTTTCACTAACAAGAGAGGTCACTCACCCATGTCCGACTCTTTGCGATCCCATGGACTGTAGCCTACCAGGCTTCTCCGTCCATGGGATTCTCCAGGCAAGAATACTGGAGTGGGTTGCCACTTCCCTCTCCAAGGGACCTTCCTGACCCAGGGATCAAACCCAGGTCTCCCGCACTGCAGGCAGACACTTTACCATCTGAGGCACCAGGGAAGCACTAGAAATATTTAATATCTATACACATACACATTTGTTTTTTCATCAGTAGATGATTGATAAATGTAATATAACTTTATTACTATTAGATTTCAGTACATAACAATTTTATTGAAAATTGATAAAGGCTCCTATATAATCCTGGTGTTATGCAAGTCCTCCTAGCACCCAGAAAAATGTCATATCCAATGTAGGTATTAATGATCATGAAGATTAATCTAAGCTAATCAACTTTGAATGTTATCTTCCCCCCATTTTCCAGGTCACCGTTATATCCTCCTGCAAGTGTATAGCTCCTGTAGAAACACCAATTTTGACTCTTCTCAGATGGCCCAGGAATATTTTTCTATCAGTCATTATTATGTAGTTCATCTGCATAAGTACAGTATTCCACAACCATACTTGATTTTTATTAATCATTCGAATTGCCATTTTGTACTGAAATGGTCCAACTGCTCCCTGAAGTGACCATGGGAGTACTTCAATAACCTCCATCCATCCTCCAGCCTACTTTGATTTTTATGAATGCTCAAGTTTCTTAAATGCATAGCCTTTTCATAATAATGTACCCTCTACTGCTTACAAATGTAATCACTTGCACCATCTTAACTTTTTAATTCTTAAACTTTTGCCTTGAGTCTCAATACAGTGCTTCTCTCAGCCAAGTCAATACATTAAACTAAGATTTGTGAATAACATGGCTTTTTAAGAAAAAGAATGAGACACTAGGGTAAATACACATAATAAGATCTACAGAATTATGATTACGTTAAATGATTATCTTTCCAAAGACTGGTCTACACGAGAGAAAAATGTTTTAAATTTTTAAAAAATTGGACTAGTTTTCAGTAATTCTCCCTTTGAAGAGACAATGACCTACGTGACATCAAACTGAAGAGGATAATTTAGCTAGTTAAGCACTCAGTGAGGATTCAATTGGGTCAGAAGCAATACCTTCCCTTATGAAGAGAAGCACTTTAAATTTTACAAGTCGGAATAGGAATATGGTCCAGGAAATGCATTATGTGTTTATTCACTGCCTCTACGCTAGAGAATAAATTTCTTAAGTTCCCTGAGTTTTTTCTAAAAATATGAAACTTTCACTTTCTCTCTCATGCTCTTTTTTCCTCTGTCTCGTTACATACATTACATATATAGAGAGAGTCGGAGAACTAGAGGTTTCATGTATATACATATACATACATTCCATTTTCCCACCTCAGGAAACACTAGTAAGTACTGAGACATTCTGAAATATCTCTATACTGGACACAAATTTTGTAGTGGACAAAATGGTTCCACAAGCATGTGACATATTATTCCTCTTTTGATTTTACAGGACTATATTTTTGTGTGAATTCTCTTTCTTATTAAATGTTACTTCTTTGAGTTACCCAAAACACTAGAGAAAGTGCTAAAGAGTTTCAAGTCCCTTTCATTTAATATAAAAACTGTGCAACAAAAATGATCCCATAAATAAGAATGATTTTTTAAAAACACTAATGTTTGGAGCTTTTAAATAGAATTCTGGAGTGTAATGTTTCAGAAGGGCCATACAAAATCCTATAGAGAGCAATATGACTTTGAGTGGGGAAAGAGGGATGTACCACATATGGCTTACAAATTGCTTCATTGGATTCTTCACGTTTGCAAAACTCAAGAACACCAATTCCGATTGGCTCAACAAGTTTAGGCAATTACCTTACAGATGTGGTAGCAGGGAAGAAAGTTCAGTTCGATTTCTGCAAGCACTAGTCCAAATGAGAACTGCAAGCAAAGCAATGAGCAGCAATTTTTCCTCCTCAGCTCTTAATGCTCTAGGCAAGGGATTCAGTCCTGAAGGCTGTGCTATTGAGAACAGGGAAGAATACTGAGCAATGGGTAGTGATTTCAGCAGATGCTGCTGTAGGCACAGGGGGGAAGGAAATCACACAAATCAGAAGGAAAACTAAAGGGTGACAGGGAATAATAAAAGACAAGTAAGGCTATCAATGCATAAAGACTGTTTTTATAAAATGATAAATGTGGAGAAACAGTCTCTTGAGATACAAAATTTTTAAAACGAAGTCATCTGATCTTTAGAGGGTTGAAGCATTAATAATGTACTTGGGGATATTTAAGTTATTGTTGCTGGTTTACTGATACTGCAGGTTTCAGCTTCCAAATGGCTTTTGGGTAAGTAACAATCTTCCATTTAAAATCTGCCTGCCCTGCTGACACTCTCTGATCATGTTGCTTCCTCAGAACAGGTGTCTCATGAAACCAGCTTTCAGTGCCAATAATGAAGCACATGAGAGGGGCCACATCTCAGCACAGATGTATGTAGTTTTGAAGTCTGAAATCTCTGGTGTGTTCAAATTTGGAAATTTAAAGCAAAGAGCAAATAGTTTTCTTGTGTAGTGTTAATATCTTTCTCTTCTTCTTTAGAAAATATGTGGGCTTCATGTGTTAGAAATGGATGTTATTTTCCCTGCATTATGGCACTGTAGGAAAGATCTGTGAGATAGAGAAGCTTTTATTCTCATTAGAGTGTATATGTGGAAGCACTAAGAAATATGAAATCCTTCACTGGTGCAGACGAAAAGATTTTCATTTTGTCTGGAGGGGAAATGTGCCAAAGTGGCTGAAAATA
This sequence comes from Odocoileus virginianus, assembly GCF_023699985.2. NCBI lineage: Eukaryota > Metazoa > Chordata > Mammalia > Artiodactyla > Cervidae > Odocoileus > Odocoileus virginianus. The sequence continues at coordinate 24,885,966 of NC_069698.1, forward strand.
ATTCAAGTAATTGGCAAAGAGCTGTACTCTAAGGAGCCTTTTGGTGTAATGTGATTTGATGCCTTTTAGGGGGAGCAAGTGAGATGTGATTCTACCTGCCCCTGAGGGCCAAGGGATTTTAAATATTACAGAATCCTTAAGGTAAATGAAGATGAGCTACACTGTTGAAAGACAACCTGGAACTATGTGGTCCTTAAGAAATAATAACAATAAAGTAATGCTTACTAACTTAGAGAATGCCCTATACCATGCATTGTTTGTACCTAGCCTTAACACAGAGAAAACAGTCTTATTCAAAAGTTAGATACTCTTCTGCTTACAGTCACAAGATTACTGCTAAATTCCAGTGCTGTGTAATAAAGGCTGAAAATAACCAATTCAGCCAGAATCAACCATTTACAGACAGGCCCACGTGGCATTACAATACAGTGACCCAACTTACCGGAAGTTCTGGATAAACTCACAGAGCGGCCAAGTTTGTCTTAACACACTCCCATTCCAGGCAGCATCCCCTCTCACTACTGTTTCTTTGCATATTTTGCATCTTCTTCAAACAGAGGCTTAGAGTCTATTAGTTTTCATTGTATTCCTCCTCTGTTACAAAAGAAGAGACAGCCTTATTTGTTGCTCCTTCATTTTGGAAGATGCCAATTGCTTCAAAATAATTTCAGTTGTAGAATTTTAAAGTTTAGTTTACACAAGGATCCCTTAACACTCCTCTTTTTCTGGAAGTTAAGTGAAAGGCAGGCTCTGACTATATTAATATTTCACATGTGGAAATAAGTAGAAGATTTGGTTGTCCAGCTTCTCCAAGGCTGGACAGACAGACTTTAACTTCAGCATTGAGTATGCCGACTTTCTTTTCCCTTGTTTACCCACAAAATTAAGAACGAGAAAGAAAAGGTTGCAGGAGAAGTTTCCAGGATAAGGCACACGAGTACAGCAGAATGTATTAATGTCTGGGCTCTGGAGTACTCCGCTCCCACCAGCAAACCTTATTCAACTGTAGGCGTCTCAGGTATAGACCCCAGCATAGCTCAGTAAACTTCAGCTACTTCACCATTACTGGCCGGGGCATAGACTTGGATTACCGTAATACTGAATGGCTTGCCTTGAACCTTTTAGAACTAACACCCAAAAAAGATGTACTTTTCATTATAGGAGACTGGAATGCAAAAGTAGGAAGTCAAGAAACACCTGGAGTAACAGGAAATTTGGCCTTGGAGCACAGAATGAAACAGGGCAAAGGTTAATAAGAGTTTTGCCAAGAGAACGCACTGGTCATAGCAAACACCCTCTTCCAACAACACAAGAGAAGACGCTACACATGGACATCATCAGATGGTCAACACCGAAATCAGATTGATTATATTCTTTGCAGCCAAAGATGGAGAAGCTCTATACAGTCAGCAAAAACAAGACCAGGAGCTGACTGTGGCTCAGATCATGAACTCCTTATTGCCAAATTCAGATTGAAATTGAAGAAAGTGGGGAAAGCCACTAGACCATTCAGGTATGACCTAAATCAAATCCCTTATGGTTATACAGTGGAAGTGAGAAATAGACTTAAGGGACTAGATCTGATAGAATGCTTGATGAACTATGGAAGGAGGTTTGTGACACTGTACAGGAGACATGGATCAAGAACATCCCCAAGTAAAAGAAATGCAAAAAGACAAAATGGCTGTCTGAAGAGGCCTTAAAAATAGCCTTGAAAAGAAGAGAAGTGAAAAGCAAAGGAAAAAAAGAAAGATATATGCATTTGAATGCAGAGTTCAATTGCACTCATCTCACACGCTAGTAAAGTAAGGCTCAAAATTCTCCAAGACAGGCTTCAGCAATATGTGAATTGTGAACTCTCAGATGTTCAAGCTGGTTTTAGAAAAGGCAGAGGAACCAGAGATCAAACTGCTAACATCCACTGGATCATCAAAAAAGCAAGAGAGTTCCAGAAAAAAACATCTATTTCTGCTTTATTGACTATGCCAAAGCCTTTGACTGTGTGGATCACAACAAACTGTGGAAAATTCTGAAGGAATTGGGAATACCAGACCATGTGACCTGCCTCTTGAGAAACCTGTATGCAGGTCAGGAAGCAACAGTTAGAACTGGACAGGGAACAACAGACTGGTTCCAAATAGGAAAAGGAGTATGTCAAAGCTGTATATTGTCACCCTGCTTATTTAACTTATGTGCAGAGTACATCATGAGAAATGCTGGGCTGGAGGAAGCACAAGCTGGATTCAAGATTGCTGAGAGAAATATCAATAACCTCAGATATGCAGAACACACCACCCTTATGGCAGAAAGTGAAGAAGAACAAAAGAGCCTCTTGACCAAAGTGAAAGAGGAGAGTGAAAAAGTTGGCTTAAAACTCAACATTGAGAAAATTAAGGTCATGGCATCCAGTCCCATCACTTCATGGCAAATAGATGGGGAAACAGTGGAAAGAGTGGCTGACTTCATTTTGGGGGGCTCTAAAATCACTGCAGGTGGTGATTGCAGCCATGAAAATAAAAGACGCTTACTGCTTGGAAGGAAAGTTATGACCAACCAGGACAGCATATTAAAAAGCAGAGACATTACTTTGCCAACAAAGTTCCGTCTAGTCAAGGCTATGGTTTTTCCAGTGGTCATGTATGGATGTGAGAGTTGGACTCTAAAGAAAAGTGAGCACCAAAGAATTGATGCTTTTGAACTATGGTGTTGGGAAGAATCCCTTGGACTGAAAGGACATCCAATTAGTCTATCCTAAAGGAGATCAGTCCTGGGTGTTCATTGGAAGGACTGATGTTGAAGCTGAAACTCCAATACTTTGGCCACCAGATGCAAAGAGCTGACTCATTTGAAAAGACCCTGATGCTAGGAAAGATTGAAGGCAGGAGGAGAAGGAAATGACAGAGGATGAGATGGTTGGATGGCATCACCAACTCGATGGACATGGGTTTGGGTAGACTCCGGGAGTTGGTGACAGACAGGGAGGCCTGACATGCTGTGGTCCATGGGGTCTCAAAGAGTTGGACACAACTGAGCGAATGAACTGAACTGAACTGAACTGATAGCTCAGTAATCTTAGCCCCTTAAACATTTTATTTCCTATTCTCTCTATTTTATTTAGCATGCTCTTAGGATCACCCAGAAATGATACATACTGTATATGGTTCAAAAGTCAATATCTAAGAACAGTCTCTGTGTTTGCATTTTCATACAATTATCTACTGAAGCAATTCAACTTTGTTTTTAGATTCAATGAAAAGCATAGAACTTGAAACTGTTCAAGACTTCCATTTCTATATAGCTCATCTGATATGACATAGAAGCACTCCCTCTATTAATCCTAGTCAAATATACCAAAACTCTGGACTGTTTATATAAAATAAACCTAAAACTTTAAGGGGCAGAGAGAAAGGCAGACCAGCTGGGGATCTTGAGACCTAAGGAATAACTTAGCTGTGAATTCATGAGGCTTCCTTTTGATCTCATGTATCCCAGACTGGATGCTGGAGAAGCAGCAACACAGAAATGCCTACAGCTGCAGACCAAAAATTCCCAACAAAAGGCTTCTCTCTCTAGACAAAGGACTAGGCAAGGGAAGCATAGCAAGAAAAATTTTAAGCAGTAACTTATCTACTCCAATCAAACACCATGGGAAAATGTGTAAGAGGGGACATGGGGAAAATGGGGAGATGTTGGTCAAGGGGACAAATTTAAGTTATAAGTCCTGGGTAGAGTATTGTGACTATGCCTAACAATATTGTACTGTATACTTGAACTATGCTAAGAGGTAAGCCTTATATATTTTTGCTACACACATATACAAAAAAAATGGTAACTATACGAGGTAATGGATATGTTAACTAATCTTATTATGGTAATCATTTCATAATGTATACACATATAAATCATCACATTGTACACTTTAAAATTATGTAATGCTATTTGTCAATTACATCTCACTGAAAGTGAAAGTTGCTCAGTTGTGTCCGACTCTTTGCAACCTCAGGGACTATATAGTCCATGGAATGCTCTAGGCCAGAATACTGGAGTGGGTAGCCTTTCTCTTCTCCAGGGGATCTTCCAAACCCAGGGATCAAACCCAGGACTCCTACATTGCAGGCAGATTTTTTACCAGCTGAGCCACAAGGGAAGCCCAAGAATATGGAGTGAGTAGCCTAACCCTTCGCTAGCGTATCTTCCTGACCTAGGAATTGAACTAGGGTCTCCTGCACTGCAGGCAGATTCTTTACCAACTGAGTTATCAGGAAAGCCCATATCTCACTAAAACTTTAGTAAAAAGAGAAAAAATGGTGGTTGCCCTCCCACTTTGATCAACAAAACCCAAGTAGAGGGAGAGTCTAAGCTTAGATCTTTACCTGGTAGCAATGAAATGCCAATCCCTGCCAGGTTGGTAATGGAGCTAGGACTTAAACACACCAGCCTCCTCACTGTGCTGCTGGTGGAGACCACATGGGATCTGGACTCTCACTCTCAGTAAGTGGTGATGAGACGATCCCTCCTTTCCCTAGTGGTATCAGAGGAGGCCTCACTGGAATCCTGGACTTACCTCACTTTCCAGTGCTAACAAGGCTCTCTCACCACTCCACAGTGTCCAGGCAGGCTATGTGGGAGCAATTACAAAGAGATCTCCTCCCATCTCTGTGCTGGTGGGGTCAGCAGACGTCTGCTAGGAACCTATCCTTAGCCCCACCCAACAGTAAGCAGGTACTTCCCCTGCCCACGATCGGCAGAGGAGCACTTGGGCTTACTCCCACTCGGCAATAGTGACTTGGCCTTCTACATTCCCTCATCATGGCCTTGCTCACCATCATAGTATCACAAGGAGGTCGACTCAAATGTAAGTTTTAAGCATAATCTAGCATCTTGCATAATACACAAAATGGCCAAGATACAATTTAAAAAATCACTTATCATTTTTTATTGATAATTTGTCTTACACTTGGTCACTGGGATACCAAAGACCAATGTTCCTTTAAAAGTTGCAACAAGAAACTTTCTAGCCTTTGCTCCAAATCTTACAATGATTAGCTTTCTAAGCACAGTTAAGATTGTCCTTCTGAGCCACCTCATCCCTTACAGAGTTCAGTGAAATGTTTATTATTTTGCAGCTCAAAAGGTCTAAAATGATGTGAATGGCTTTGTTTGCTTCTAATAGACAGTGTGCAGTATACTGGGAAGGTTTTAGAGTCAGTCAGAAGGATCTAATTTCAAATTCCTTTCTTCTACTTACCAAGAATGTGATCTTAATTAAATTTATTAACCTGTCTAAGCTTTCAGTTTCTTTGCCTATAAAAGGAAGTATAGAGTGGTAATAGTGAGAGCATCATAGTCATGTAAGAGTTGTATTAATAGAAGTGGTAGTATGTGCTAGTCACCTTACCCATGCCATTTAATACCTTGAACAACCCCACATGTGGTAGATATTGTAAATGTCATTTCAAAAGCAAAGAAACTTGGGGCATTTAACCTAAGTTAAGTAATTTTATCAATATCACACAGTTCATAAGCATCAGGGCTGGGATTCAAATCCATGACATTAACTTCAAAGTCCAAACTCCATCAAGTACACCATGCAACCCCTCAGAGAACTAAAAGCAATATTGCAAAATCAATCTGTGAAAGAATTAGTGCAAATATAGCAGATACTCAATTAATGTTAGTTCTTTCCCCACTATTTTAAAGTCATACATATGTATATATATACACACACATGCACATATACATATATGCAGCTTCATGTCAGTGACCTCATAAAAAATCTTCCAGTTTATTTGTAGTTTAATGGTTTAATACTTTTATTTCTCATACCAGATAAGCCCAGGTATAATTTCCCAGTAATATAGAGTATTACAGAAATTGAATGTATTTACATTTCTAGATTATTACTTTCTTTAGAAATTTTATTGAGTACCTTTATGAAAACACTTGACTAGATTAATAACAATTAGAAGAAACTCAAGAGTCAGTTCCCAGGTGGTGCAGTGGTATAGAACCTGCCAGCCAATGCAGGAGACAAAGAAGGCACAGGTTCGATCGTTGGGTCAGGAAGATCCCCTGGAGTAGGAAATGGTAACCAACTCCAGTATTCTCACCTGGAAAATCCCATGGATAGCAGAGCCTGGAAGGCAACAGACCATGGGTTTGCAAAGAGTCAGACATGACTAAGTATGCACACACTCAAGGGTCAGTTACTATTCTGTGTACCTAGAGCCTTAAGATAATCTTGTTTCCAAAGCACAATGCAGTAGAATAATGCTATCAACATTTTCAATAAATTCACCCAAAAATAAATAAATAAAACTCTCATTCAATTGTCTTTTTTTTTTTTTTTAATGCAAAGGCAACAGATAAGCAGGATGGGGAACACATGTAAATCCATGGCTGATTCAAGTCAATGTATGACAAAACCCACTACAATACTGTAAAGCAATTAGCCTCCAACTAATAAAAATAAATAAATAAAGGAAAAAAAAAAAAGACATGAAATCGAGAAACGGAGCTCCAGCAACAAGAATCAAGTAAGGGGAATTTCTGGGATCACAGTTGCATAGCACGCCGAGAAAATTAGGAGTCAACACTGGAGCAGTAAGATAAGAATCTACTCTTGGTGGAATCTGCTGGAGGAAAAATAATGTAGTGGAATAATAATCTGATATATTTGATCATGCAGAAAACTGTACTGAAGGCTGTTGGAGGTTGTGAGAAGAACTGATACATCATAAAATAGACAAATGAGAACAATAACAAAATTATTGACTCTAGGGGAAAATTATGCAGAAAATGGAACAGTTATGCTCCTTGGTTCTATAGTGAATAGCATTTAATCATAAAAACTAAATATAGTTTTAACTTCAAACTGGGACATGCTCATGTTGGAGGGGAAACAGAGAGGAAGCCAGAGAGACCTACTCCTTATCTGCCATAATAGGAAGTCAACGGAGGAGACCAAAACTATATATTAATACATCACGAACTAGAAATATTATTATATTGTTTAGAATATGAATACAAACACACAGAAGTAATGGTTGAAAAGAATCGCAAGGCAGAGAATGGTGGTAGGGTTAGTGGTGGTTTAGTTTTTGCAACAAGACTTTGCGTCTTGTCTGACTCTTTGCAACCCCATGGACTGTAACCTGTCTGTAAGACTCCTCTGTCCATGGAATTCTCCAGGCAAGAATACTGGAGTGGGTAGCCATTGCCTTCTTTAGGGATCTTTCCAGCCCAGGGATTGAACCAACATCTCCTGAGTCTTCTGCATTGCAGGCAGATTCTTTACCCCTGAGCCACCTGGGAAGCCCAAGTCAGAGAATAATAAAGGGCAAGGCAGAGAAGTCTGTTTTGTTAGAAATAAGATTTTAATACTATTCTTGTTTATTAACTGGGTATGTATGATTGATACTTTAAGTGTTTTTTTTTTAATAAAACTACAAAATAGTATATGAGCTATTAATTTTATTTATGCAAACTTTATAAAATTTAATATACGAAAGCTTTAATATTGAGAGTTATAAAGCCAAAGGTGACTTTTTGCCCTTACCACAACATAGTGTATCAAATGAGGTAAGAAAAGGGCTGTGATCATATTTAATATTTTCCAATGCTCCAAAATACAAACCTACCTTTGCATATTTATGGAATAAATTGTTCAGGGCTCTAATGAGTTGAAAGTCTGAGGAAAATCAACTTGCACCTTGATTTTAGGTTCTCTTTGCTTTATTTCCTATTGATTTTTTTCTTTTCTTTTCCTTTTGGGTTCTGGTTTTTCCTTTTTAAAAAAACTCACTGCATTGTCTGGGCTATCTACATCAATATAGAATTCTGTTCTGTTTTGTTTTCAGGCCATGCTGTATCTCTCCACCAGGGAAATCTACACTTGAAATGGTGCTATGAAGAAATGAGGACATCAGGGAGAAAATGCGCGAAGGTAGGAGAGCAGTGATCAAGGAGCACAGTTAGGAGGTGGAAATGAAGAGACAGGGAACAGCAATCACTTTACCTTAGGCTACAGTCAGCGACTAACAGAGTGATAGAAGACAGAGAGGAAAGGCGCTACAGATTTATCATGAATACGACTGCTTAGAGAAACCCGGGGAGACACCGGGCATCTTTTTTCTGTCTCTTTAAACATTTTATTTAATTAAAGAAATAAAATCTTCTCACCAGAGATTTTTAAAGATCCTTGTCTTTCAGATCCCCAATAATTTCAGGAGTTCTAAACTGTCAGAAACATACAACGATTTCAAAAACCGCTTTCCCCACCGACCTACGGAAACAGAGGGTCTGGTAGGGAAGTAAATTTCAGCCTTTAGTTATGGCTACTCTGGCTTTTCCAGGCTTATTTCTTCTTCAGACAAATTCCATTCCCCCAGAAGCTACTCTATCAAGAGCTTCTCAACCATGCTATTAATGTGAAAATGAAAAATCTGCTTTATAGAGGCAGCATTCGTGGGAAGAAGTATGCTGGCTCACTGAGCTTCTAAGACTCTTGATTACCTGGAATTCCTGAAGCCTCTGCAGTCGTTAATGTACCTCTTGCAAAATAATGAGATTTCAACCTTTTCCAAACAGAGTGACTTTGCTTTTCCTTAGACAAATTCTTGCACACATTTTACATTTCTAACCCTAATTTCCTCTGGCCTTCTTCCCAGCAATCCCTACTTGCATTCTACCTGCCATTTGCTTTTACTCTAGAAACCAAAATAACAATAATTATTCTATCAGATAACAGGTGATGTTTCCAAATATATAGTAGAAAAGGGATGCTGTTCTTTTATTACTCTGAATCAAAATAATATGTTGGTTAGTTCAAAGTAAGAAATTATATAAGTTAACTTTTCAAATTATCAATAATTAAAAGAAATATGTGAGTCAGGAGGATCTTTGGGGCTTCCCTGGTGGCCCAGACAGTAAAGAATCTGCCTGCAATGTGGGAGACCTTGGTTTTACCCCTGGGTCAGGAAGATTCCCCAGGAGAAGGGAATGGCTACCCACTCCAGTATTCTCGCCTAGAGAATCCCATGGACGGAGAAGCCTGGAGGGCGACAGTCCATGGGGTCACAAAGTGTGGGACACGACTGAAGCTACTAACAATAGGAGGATCTTTAAGGTAGCTAAAGTTTGCCAGAGTAGCTTACCTTGATTTCAGAAAAGAGAAAGCTTTTACTGATTTCTATATTTGTAGTCTTCATAGCTTATCACAATAGACTTAACTTTCCTTCCATATATTGGAGAAGAAAATAGCCCTGTAGATAAAAATTTGGTCTTACTATCTGAAATCTCTTTGCTAAGGCAGAGAACTTTCATTGAATTTCTATTTGGGGGCTCCTTAAAGTTTTTACATTTCTTACGGTGATTTACCAGGATGTTTGCTCTTTCTCTAGTAGAGGTCATGAATCCCAGAAGCACACATTATACAAATGAAACACTTCCTCACCTTGAGCATGTAGCTAAAATAAGTTCATAACAAAGCAGCTGAGTCTCCTAGTCTGCTGTTGTAGCATTTATAATTCTTTCAAGTTTGAGAGAATAACCAAAATAGTGGCATTTTTCTACCAGACAGTCTTTACTCTAATTCCTCCATTTCCCTATATTGATTTCCACTGTTACTACCAATTTAAATATGAGCTAGTTTTAGAACAAGAAATATATCAAACTCCTTAAACATGCCCAACAGAGTTTTTAATAAAGAAAATGGATCTGAACTTATGAGCAAAACATTATCAAACCTAATTGATAACCTGAAAAATACTGGAGAAAATGGTGGATCAGTGCTGATGTCCAATCACAATAATATCTTACTCTTTTTATTTAGTGGGTTTTGGTAGAAACTGATATCTGTAAGTCCCAAGATATAGCAGGCATAAAATACATAAGATTATTATATTAAAATTTTTAGAATGTTGTTTATACTTCTGACTCTATTGTTAGGTATATAACAAAATTTGATATTTTGTATGCAAATAGGTGCTCTAACTCTTATCATGGTGAGAGAGCACAGTTCCACATAGGTTAATTTTCTAGATAACTGAAGATTATAATACCATAACATTGTTAAATTATTTTCTTATGCATGTGTGCAGGCTAAGTTGCTTCAGTCATGTCTGACTCTTTGTGACCCCATGGATTGGCTCCCGCCAGACTCCTCTGTCCATGGGATGCTCCAGACGAGAATACTGGAGTGGGTTGCCATGCCTTCCTCTAGGGGATCTTCCAACCCAGGGGTTGAACTCGCATCTCTTATATCTCCTGAATTGGCATGTAGGTTCTTTACTACTAGCACCACCTGGGAATCCCCAAATTATTTTCCTCTGGATACTATAAATTTACAACTATAACACAAATATACAATAATATCTTTCTGTTTTTCCTCTGTGATAACCTTATTTCACTGTCCTTTATTTCTGAAGATCAAGGATATTTTATTTTTGCAAATTCAAGAGTAGATATGATTGCTTCGAATTTAAATCTCTTCGAGACCACTATGCAGTCAATACAGTGTTTGTTAACTCCCTTTTCACCTTTCGTTCTCCATGGATGGCTGTGGCTCCAGGGAAAGTTAACACAACAGCATGGCATAGAGGCAGAGCTATTTGGCATGGGTCAGTGAAGAAGCAAAGGAGGGTTGCAAAAAGTCTGTGGTCCTCTCCATCCTTTATGGCCTATACGGAGTGTGCCTCACCCCTATTCATCTGCTGAGGATGTCTGAGGTCCTGCCATGGACTTCAGTTTTCAGGAACACTCATTCAGCATCCTTTTCACTCCAAATGCATTCACTTCAATAGTCACGATTGTTTTCCCTGCCCACTGCTGAGGCATGTAATACCAAACCATGTGACTCTGCTCTCGGGCCCACAGTCACTGCTATTTAACCACTTAGGCATCACGTTGAGTGTGAGGTTGCTGCTATACTTGCTGTTTTCCTGCATACAGGAACTCAGCACACCTAACTCTAACCGCATCTTCTCCAAATTTGCCTCTCAATCCTCCTGGTCAAGGTCTTAACCTCCTTGGGAGCTCTTATATCATCCTGAAGTTCTCCTTGCTCTGATTTATGCTACACAGATCGGAGTCCTCTATGCTGTGGCTCTTGATATTTTCACTACCCAAGCTTTTGAAAATAAAAGTGCCTACTTTGTATCAAAAATAATAGTTAAAATGGCAGGGAGGGTGGCATTCAAGTTCATAGTCTCTGCTGGAGTATTTTAAAAATCAATCTTAAAATTTAAACCAGAAAAATAACTCCTTTTTTTTTGTCCTAGACTGTACCTCTGTGTGTTAGTCACTCAGTCATGTCTGACTCTTTGCAATCCCCATGGACAGTAGCCCTCCAGGCTCCTACATCTATGGAATTCTCCAGGCAAGAATACTGGAGTAGATTACCATTAGCTTCTCCAGGGGATATTCTTGATCCAGGGATAGAACCCTGATCCTGCATTGCATGCAGAATCTTTACCATCTGAGCTACTGGGGAAGCCCAGACTCTATCTGTCCTCCCCCTTAAGCAATGAATATCCTTGTGTCAGTGAAGATTTGCAATGCAATCATTAACATAATGATGATGGTGATGATGATGTAAGAAACAAACAAAAAAAATCTGCTAAAAAACTCCAAGTATTATTCCATGATAACAACCAGCTTTAAATAACAAGCTCTCTGGATATTAACTATTCTCTGCTTTTTAAGATAAAATCATTTATCCTTCTATCTATGACTTAAGGTCAGTTCTAGTTACTTCCTTAAAAATGGCTGTTCTGTGATTATGATGGTTTACTTTAATTTCTTACTTTAATTTGGAAAACTCAGCAGTGGCCACAGGACTGGAATATGTCAGTTTTCATTCCTATCCCAAAGAAAGTCAATGTCAAAGAAAGTTCAAACTACCACACAATTGCACTCAACTCACAGGCTAGCAAAGCAATGCTCAAAATTCTCCAAGCCAGGCTTCAACAGTACATGAACTGTGAATTTCCAGATGTTCAAGCTGGTTTTCGAAAAGGTAGAGGAACCAGAGATCAAATTGCCAACATCCACTGGATCATCCAAAAAGCAAGAGAGTTCCAGAAAAACATCTACTTCTGCTTTATTGACTACAACAAAGCCTTTTACTGTGTGGATAACCACAAACTGTGGAAAATTCTGAAAGAGATGGGAATTCCACACCACCTGATTTGTTTCCTGAGGAATCTGTATGCAGGCCAAGAAGCTACAGTGAGAACTGGACATGGAACAAGAAACTGGTTCCAAATTGGGAAAGGAGTATGTCAAGGCTGTATATTGTCACCCTGGTTATTTACCTTATATGCAGAGTACATCATGCAAAATGCCAGGCTGAATGAAGCACAAACTAGAATCAAGATTGCCGGGAGAAATATCAATAACCTCAGATATGCAGAACACACCACCCTTATGGCAGAAAGTGAAGAAGAACAAAAGAGCCTCTTGACCAAAGTGAAAGAGGAGAGTGAAAAAGTTGGCTTAAAACTAATCATTCAGAAAACTAAGATCATAGCATCTGATTCCATCACTTCATGGCAAATAGATAGGGAAACAATGGAAACAGTGAGAGACTTAATTTTCTTGTGTTCCCATATCACTGCAGATGATGTCTGCAGCCATGAAATTAAAAGATGCTTACTCCTTGGAAGAAAAGCTAAGACCAACCTAGACAGCGTATTAAAAAGCAGAGACATTACTTTGCCAACAAAGGTCGGTCTAGTCAAAGCTATGGTTTTTCCAGTAGTCATGTACAGATGTGAGAGTTGGACTCTAAAGAAAACTGAGCACCGAAGGATTGATGCTTTCAAACTATGGTGTTGGAGAAGACTCTTGAGAGTCTCTTGGACTGCAAGGAGGTCCAACTAGTCAATCTTAAAGGACATCAGTCCTGAATATTCATTGGAAGGATTGATGCTGAGGCTGAAACTCCAATACTTTGGCCACCTGATGTGAAGAACTGATTTATTGGAAAAGACCCTGATGCTGGGAAAGATTGAAGGTGGGAGGAGAAGGGGATGACAGAGGATGAGATGGTTGGATGGCATCACCAACTTGATGGACACGAGTTTGAGTAAGCTCCGGGAGTTGGTGATGGACAGCAAAGCCTGGTGTGCTGCAGTCCATAGGGTCTCAAAGAGTTGGATACAACTGAGCAACTGAACCAAACTTCAATTTCTTACTCTACCATGTATTGATTTGGCAAATAACAATCTATCATGTACAATAGTTGTCAGGAATTAGTAAAAATATTTCAAATAAAGTGCCTAGCACAGGACCTCCACAGAGATGCTCAATAATTGTTAGTTATTTTTGTTTGGGGTTTCCCGGGTGGCTCAGTGGTAAAGAATCCACCTGCAATGCAGGAGACATAGGTGATATAGGTTTGATCCCTGGGTCGGGAAGATGCCCTGGAGGAGGGCATGGCAACCCACTTCAGTATTCTTGCCTGGAGAATCCCTTGGACAGAGAAGCCTGGCAGGCAACAGTCCATCAGGTCACAAAGATATAGACATGACGGAAGAAACTTGGCACACATGCATTTTGTTTCAAAATTATTAGCTATGCAGTGGATTTTTCACAGTGTACTGGATGTAGGTCCCTATTCTGAAGAGAGTTACATGGCTTTGCTGTTTGAGTTCTCTTCTAATCAGGATTGGTTGCTACTCTGCTTTTTTTTTTTTTTCAGATTTTGAGATAAGGCAGAAGAAGGAGAGACTAATTAAGTAAGAATAAAGGCCTTGGATTTGAGGCTATTAGTGTGAAAATAAAATATTCTCTAAAGTGCAGTTTGGATAACAGAGTAAGGATTAGGTGATGCTTTTATTTTGTTGATCATTTTTGGATTAATTTTTATTTTTATTTTTTAAATTCCATTAAAACTCTATTTTGATGGCTGATTTTTTAGTGCCATATAAAATTTTGAGCCCAAGGTAGAATCATCTAATCACAACCTTGTTGGGTACTTCAGAAGAACCATGGGTAGAATTAGTAGGAAAAGAAGCTTATCTTTACAAGACACATCAGGATCAGTTCAATTCAGTCACACAATCATGTCCAATTCTTTGTGACCCCATGGACTGCAGCACTCCAGGCTTCCCTGGCCATTACCAACTACCGGAGCTTTCTCAAATTCATGTCCATCGAGTCAGTGATGCCATCCAACCATCTCAATCTCTGTCACCCCCTTCTCCTCCTGCCTTCAATTTTTCCCAGCATCAGGGTCTTTTCCAATGAGTCAGTTCCTCGCATCAGGTGGCCAAAGTATTGGAGTTTCAGCTTCAGCATTAATCCTTCCAATGAATATTCAGGACTGAGTTCCTTTAGGATTAACTGGTTGGATCTCCTTGAGATCCAAGGGACTCTCAAAAGTCTTCTCCAAGACCACAATTTAAAAGCATCAATTCTTTGGCATTCAGCTTACTTTATGGTCCAACTCTCACATCTGACTACTTGAATAACCATAGCTTTGACTATATAGACCTTTGTTGGCAAAGTAATGACACACCAGGATAAGATTTCCAAACTCAAATATCTTCATGGCCGAAAAGGTGATATAAGTAACTCAATTAGTTTGAGATAAGATGGCAGTGTGTGATAGGGCCTGTGATTGAAACAAATATTTGAAAATTTGAAGACACTCAAATTCAGATTTTTAAAGACACTTGCCAGCCACTTTTTTTAAAAAAAGACCAAGACCTAAAATTTTGTGACATTGACTTAAAAAATTGGTCTTACACTCACCACAAGTCAGGAAGAGCTAGGATAGATTTTCTACAGTTTGACTTTGGCAGTTGGATTTTGCTACTATTGGAATAGTGCTAAATCCCCCATAGTGCTGAGACTGGAAATAAAGATTTGCATTATTTGCATGTCACTGTGTGACTTCCATGGGATCTTAAGAGAGATTGCCACATCTATATTTATCATTAGTCATTAATGTCTTCTCTCTATCTACTTACTGTTCAGTATATCATATTAGGAACTAAGAAAAACAAAGTTAATGAACAGTAAGATTTTTTTTTAATCAAAAATGTAATTCTAAGTGAAGCCTTAAAATTTTCTTTTATAGGTCAAATTGAAAATATTTGCAACCGAGGATGTCTTACCAATTACCTTGAGAGATATAGTTCCATGTGAGAAACAGAGTGAATAGCTTTGGAGTAAGCTATATCTAGGTTTAGATCCCAATTCTGTTGCTAATTAATTATGCAAATTCAAACAGGTAATTTTAGCTCTATTCTTATATTCCCCATCTGAAAAACAAGCTTAAAAATTCCCATCTCATTGGATTATTATAAAAAACAAATATCTTTACACAAATAAAATGCTTTGTACATGACAGCTGTCAATAAAAGTTTTGCACATAGTAGTATATTTATTTAAAGGTATGTTTTACTTACTTTTCTTCTCTTGGTTATATTGAAGATTAGTATGCTTGCAAAACAATAAACACTGAAAAATTGATGGGCTGCTTTGTAATATAAGGAATATAAATGAGCCACTATGTATGATTCTGTATGTAAGAGGTATGGGCAATACTATTTTCCATGTCCTCAAATAGGACTTTAAACAAATTATGTAGACAGAATAAAGTAGGTTTAAAATATATTATTACTTGTCAAGTTTTACTTTTTCAATATTCTACTTTTAGTCTTTCCTTTGAGAATAAATAAAAACTTTGTTTAATAAACCTAAATTTCCAAAGGAATTATGTATCATATGTTGATTAGTACATTCAGCTTATGTGTGTTAATAAGCCCTTTAAATCATAGAAAGATTTATAAACAAATATTCACTAAAGGAACCTAGAGTTCAAAGTACATCCAATTAGAATTCAGAAAAGAGATGAGTTTTTAAATGCAATTTTAAACTTGGAAAGGGAATCTATCAGGAGGTAATTGATTCCACCAAAGAGAAGTAATGATTGAAAATGTTCTGTCACTAGAGGATCCTCTGGAATATAAAAATGCATAGAAAAAGCAATAAGTAGGTTACACATTCGAGGACATGTTTGAAATATAAAGCTGTGTGGTGTATTCATTAGCAAACATCAGGAATCCCTAAAACAGTGTGAGATTATTCAAATGTTTTTTTTTTTTTTCTTTAAGCAACATTTCAAGGAGAACAGTGGTATGGCAAATCAATTAGAAGTGTCCTCAACTACATGAGCGCACATTACTGCATGTCTTGTTGTACCAGTGACATTCAGTTCTGTGCAAGCACATTAGCTGATTTTACAAGATACATGGCAATATGTCCCTCTGTATGAAAAAATAAGACGGAGCACTAGGGGGCTTCATAAGGGGCTAAAACTTGTCTGTGCAATTGTAGATATCTACAGTGCAAGTCT
Source organism: Odocoileus virginianus (assembly GCF_023699985.2). NCBI lineage: Eukaryota > Metazoa > Chordata > Mammalia > Artiodactyla > Cervidae > Odocoileus > Odocoileus virginianus. The sequence continues at coordinate 24,902,332 of NC_069698.1, forward strand.
TGTAAATTCAGAAAGAGAAAGCGTACTGACCCGATGGAAGTGTATTTGTGATTCGTTCTTTCCTTCTGTTTCTAAGGTCAAAATGGATGATGCAACCAGGAAATGTTATGGACATCAGAAATAGTATTCTCTAAAGAGAAAACATTTGGCTGAAAAACTGTAAATTGAAGGCTTATAAGTTCTGGAAAATCAGGATGCCTTGAAAGATTTGAGGTTTCAATGGTTATTTTATGAGGGCTTTTTTTGTTACCTAACTTTGTGATGATCTTCCAGTTAATGGTGTTTCTCTCTGTTAGCCTGCAGTTTTGCCCTTGCTCTAATCAATCCCTAGTGTAAGCACTCCAGTTATACTGTCAAAAAAATGTTACAAATGTTAAAATATAAAAGGGGTTCTTCCTCTCTTATCCTATAGTTCCTCCTTACCCCCACCCCTTAGCCAAAGCAGTCCTCTTGCCTCAACTCCTTTGGCCTCTAAAGTCACTGTTCCCAATTCAAAAGACTTTATTAAATGTGATTTGGAATGCTATACCAATGTCTTCTTTAAAGGAAAATATACTAAAGAAGTAGATATAAATAGATGTATAAAATCGTATTGGAGAAGCTCAGAAGTGCTGCACTCAAGAAAAGCACGGCGATTGACAAGCAATTTAAGCTGGAGTGTGAAAGGATGCAGAAATAACAAGATTTGCATGAAAAATATTGAGATCATGAGAACATCAAATTTAAACGAAAAACTCATGTGCCTCATGATTTAATCATGAGGGCTGACATTACTGTTATAACTTTCAATATCCTTGGCTTTTGAAATAGTTCTATAATGAGGGTGGAGTAGATCTATACAGAAAACCAGTGTTATTTTATCCAGTCAGCTCATTACTGTGAAAAACAGGGTTACAAGAATCCGAAGTCTTAATCTGTATGTTGGGAAGCCTAAATATTAGGTATGGCTGAGCTCTATTTTTACTCAGAGATTCAAAGCAAAAGGGAAAAACTAAGGCCGGTTGTGAAATGATTCATTATTTAATCAATTTTGATTCGCCAACACACAAAAAAGCAGAAAGCACTTCAGATGGATGTTAATATCTCTGCTTTTATCTTGTAAAAAATTTTAACAACTGGCTAAAAGCTAGGATTAAGATACTGTCTATGGAAGTCATTTAAAGGGCTCCATGTTGACCTGGTAAGCTTCATTCCCACGAACCAGGCAGCTGACATAAAGTAGGTCTTATTTTCCCTTCCCTTTTATTTTTTATGGCATAATAGGTGGTCTGAAAATCTAGTTGTACTTGTTATCTCAGAGGAGAAATGCAGTTCCGACTTCTGTTTATGCTTTCATATCATACTGTATTGCTGTGAACCTGGGTGGCACTTCCAGTGGGACGCCATGTTTAGCCCATGAATGAGAAGACTGTCACAATCAAAAGTGCTTCAGGCACAAACAGATTTGAAACAATCTTCCCACTGACTGGAAGAGAAAAGGCTGGTTCTGAAGATCATTAAAGGTGCTATTGATGTGGTTTCGGGGGGCACACATTTAGATTTTCAAATGTGTTTTACATTTGGAACAGTTTTACTCACATTAAAGCTCAGTTGCTTTCCTGAGAACTCTTCTTCCTGTCATCATTTGCAGGAGCTTTCACAGAGAACTTACTGTTCCAACTGGGAAGGAGGTGGGAAAGGTGGGGAACGCAAAGCAGGCGATTGAACTAGCTCTCTTGACTCAGAGATGCCAGGATCACCTGCTCAGGCAACATTCTGCAGAGTGAGAAGCACAGAGATGAAAGAGGCCACCTGCAGTGGCCCAGGAAGAAAAGGGAAAAAAACCTTTTTGGCATTTAAATGTGCTAGCACTCTCTGATTTAAAAAAGTTAGAAGGCTTTCTGTCAATTTAAATTAGATTGAAACTAATTAGGCAGCCGAGTTGCCAAGTCATTTCTTGGTGTGTGTTTATATGTATGTGTATTTTCCTTTGTCATGGTGACATTTCATTGACCACGCCATCATAAGGACATCTTGTTAAGCAACATTTCATTGTAGAACCATTTCTCCATGCAGCATCTTATCATTGACATTTTGTCATCAAAGTTGCCAGGGACATTTCTTGATGCAGTATTTCACCATTGACATTTCATCAAAACAGCGGGCTATAGTGGTTAATAGCTCAGTGCTGACAGTTAGTATACTAAAGCCCCTTAATTACATTATTACACATGCAATTAAGTTCTCCAGTTCCTGATGTAAAACTATCCCTGTTAAAGGATGGAAGACATTTTTTTACATCTCCCTGCCCTGAATTTTTAAACCAATTGTGAGAGCTGTGTTAAATGAAAATATTGTATATAAATGTGTGTGTCCTTAAAATGTCTTCTAAGGCCATTTAAAAAGACTCTTGAGAGTGAGGGTGGGAAAACCAGTGCCTGTTGACCAAATCCACTCTGCCACTTATTTTTGTTAAAAAAAAAAAAGAGTTTTATTGGCACACTACCATGCCCATTTTACATACTATCTATAACTGCTTTTGTAGAATTAAGGAATTACAGTACAGACTTTCTAACATAAAAAGCCTAAAATGTTTACTATCTGGTCCTTTACAGAGAGAGTGTGCCAATCACTGCCCTGGAAGATGCTTATTTGAAAAGTGGGTCATGGGCTGGCCACCATGGTTTGAACACTTGGGGCACACAGGTGAAGTGTCATGGGCTCCTGATATGTAGGAAGAAGCGAAAGACTTAGGGAGCCCAAGCTGGCACAGTTGGGTGGCCCAATGATCCATTGACTACCCTGAGCACAGGCTGGGCTTGAGGTTGAGGGGCTGGGATGCTACTGTCTGCCTGGGGACTGTGGTGCACATGGATGGGGGGGCAGGAAATGTGATTCATGTTTATTTCTGAGAACATTCTCAATTTGGGGTCCTGACATCAGGATGTCCTCCGTTTATGTTTTCTCTCTGTGGCTGCTCATCCACAGCACTGTTTGCCAGCCTAGACTCTTCTGCTTGAATGTTAAAATTTAAAGTGCATCACAGCTCAGCTATGCGCCCTTTTCTTTTATATCTGTGTTTTAATAATCATAATAGCCTTTGGGCAATCTAATCCATTTCTAAGACTTAAGTGAACAACTTTGTGCTTATAAACCCCCAGATCTTACCTCCATCCAAAATTATATATACAACTGCCTGGTTGATTTTCTGACTGACCTAGACACCTCCAGTACATTACATATTAAAATGACTAATGTTAAAAGACATAATAAAATAAATATTTAAAAATAATATTTTTAAAAATAAATATAACCCTTGCTACAGGATCAGAGTATCTGTAACTGCAGGTATCAGGGACCTCCCTGATGGTACAGTGGATAGGAATCCCCCTGCCAATGCAAAGGACATGGGTTCGATTTCTCATCTGGGAAGATTCCGCATGCCTCAGAGCAGCTACTGAAGTTGTTAGTTGAACTCAGTACTCACACACCACGACTCCTGAAGCCCTCGCTCCTAGAGGCTATGCTCAGCAGCAGCAGAAGCCACCGTGATGAGCGAACCGTTCAGTTCAGTCCAGTTCAGTCGCTCAGTCGTGTCTGACTCTTTACGACCCCATGGACTGCCGCACGCCAGGCCTCCCTGTCCATCACCAGCTCCCGGAGTTTACTCAAACTCATGTCCATCGAGTCGGTGATGCCATCCAGCCATCTCATCTTCTGCCGTCCCCGTCTCCTCCTGCTGCACACTATTTTGCACACCACAAGGAACAGTAGCCCCTGCTCACCACAACTAGAGAAAACCCACATGTAGTAACAAAGACCCACTGGGAGTCAAAAATAAATAAATGAATATTAAAAAAAAATAATGTCTATTACTAGAATTTTGTGACCTTTATTTTAACTATTGGATTTCTAACAGAACAGATACAGTTACAAATGGGAAAGAGTTACAACTGGAAAAGATAAACACACAAAATTCTTCAAATTCTCTATGTGTTGTCTTCACACAAAAAAATAAACAATTTGAAGAATTTACATAGCTCACTTGATTGAGTTTCATTCTCAACTGTCTTCTATCTCTTTCACAGAAGAAAGTAGGAGAAAGGAATATATTCATTCATTACTTGACCAATTAATTGGTCCTATAGCATTAATAAAATTCCATCTCAACAATATGTAAATAACAATTTAGCCCATTTTTAGTTTTGAGAAAATCTTTATTAGTCTTTGAAAACTATGACATAATCTTATGAAAGTTAAAACAAAACTGATGAAAATAATTACTGAAAATCTTCCTTTGCCCATATTTCCATTTCCATTTCCTAGTGGTTATAGTTAGTTCTTCAGTGTTCATTCTTTCAGAATCCTTTTTTATTTTAACTCTAAGAATTTTTATGAGTATTTCATAGGGAAATGTCTTCCTACACTTTCCTTATTTACATTTTCCCCAAATGCTAGATGAATAGCATATCAAGACTTATTCAGTAGACCTTTATTCAATGCTGACCAAGAGCTAACTTCTGATGCTACATGACTGGTGGCCCAGGAAGGAACAGCTATGACCTAGGCAGAAAATGAGAAAAATTGTGATACACATAGTTTTTCCCACAATTTCTCATTTTGCTTCTTCCTTTTGGTTTCATATTCTTTTATCCTCCTGGCATTTATTCAATTAAACCCTAAAGGTTTTCTGCTTCCCCAGGTACATTTGTGTTCTTGTCTTCTCTTTTCAATTTATCTACATTCTCTTCTTTTGATTTGATTGGTTTTGTATCTACAGATGACCCATATGTTTCCCCCAGCACTGCCACCCCACCTAAAGGTCTTTTTCCATGACTCTTTCAGTAAATCAACATTACTGTGCCTCCTCTTCTGTGACCTTTTTCTGGAAAGGTGTTTGACTGCTGCCATAGACCTTTATGGTAACTTGGTAACTTATCACAAAGTAAAACACGTGCTATCATTGTTTTGCCTACTTTTCATTTCAGTCTGTTTCTAGATATAAAGGATATTAATATAGTCATCCTCTCCATTTATGTTAAATTTAACAAATCACAGACTGCTTTCTATAATTTGGTGGTATAATATTACATTTTTCTTTCAGGGCCTGTGCCTTTATTTTCCATGTTACCATCTACTTTACTTTGCCCTTCTCCATTTGCTAAATAATTATTTTAATCCTTTCCCAACAAGTAATGCACTTTTAAATATAGAATTGAGTACAACTACTTTTTAAATACAAAATACTTACTTGTGAAATAAATCTGCACTGGTGAAACCCAGCTCTTTGTCAGTTGACAAACATTAGTTTTCTACTGTCAACTCACCTCCTGGAGCTAGAAATTTTATAAAGTGGATGTAAATAACAGAGTTTTGCCAAGAGAATGCACGGGTCATAGCAAACACTCTCTTCCAACCACACAAGAGAAGATTCTACACATGCACATCACCAGATAGTCAATACCAAAATCAGATTGATTATATTCTTTGCATAAGATGGAGAAGCTCTATACAGTCAGCAAAAACAAGACCAGGAGCTGACTGTGGCTCAGATCATGAACATCTTATTGCCAAATTCAGACTTAAATTGAAGAAAGCGGGGAAAACCAAAAGACCATTCAGGTATGACCTAAATCAAATCCTTTACAATTATACAGTGGGAGTGACAAATAGATTCAAGAGATTAGATCTGATAGACAGAGTGCATGAAGAACTATGGATGGAGGTTCATGACATTGTACAAGAGGCAGTGACCAAGACCATCTGCAAGAAAAAGAAATGTAAAAAGGCAAAATGGTTGTCTGAGGAGGCCCTACAAATAGCTGAGAAAAGAAGAGAAGTGAAAGGCAAAAAAGAATAGGAAAGATATTCCCATTTGAATGCAGATTTCCAAAGAATAGCAAGGAGAGGTAAGAAAGCCTTCCTCAGCGATCAGTGCAAAGAAATAGAGGAAAACAATAGAATGGGAAAGACTAGAGAGCTCGTCAAGAAAATTAGAGATACCAAGGAAATATTTCACGCAAAGATGGGCACAATAAAGGACTGAAATGATATGGACCTAACAGAAGCAGAAGATATTAAGAAGAGGTGGCAAGAATACACAGAAGAACTGTACAAAAAAAGATCATCATGACCCAGATAACCACAATGGTGTGATCATTTACCTAGAGCCAGACATCCTGGTATGCAAAGTCAAGTGGGCCTTAGGAAGCATCACTGCAAACAAAGCTAGTGGAGGTGATGGAAATCCAGTAGAGCTATTTCACATCCTAAAAGATGATGCTCTGAAAGTGTAGTGCTCAATATGCCAGCAAATTTGGCAAACTCAGCAGTGGCCGAAGGGCTGGAAAAGGTCAGTCAGTTTTCTTTCCAATCCCAAAGAAAGGCACTGCACAATTGCACTCATCTCACACACTAGCAAAGTAATACTCAAAATTCTCCAAGCCAGGCTTCAACAGTACAAGAACTGTTAAATTCCACATGTTCAAGTGGATTTAGAAAAGGTAGAGGAACAGAGATCAAACTGCCAACATCGGATGGATCATCGAAAAAGCAAGAGAATTCCAGAGAAACATCTACTTCTGCTTTATTGACTATGCCAAAGCCTTTGACTGTGTGGATCACCACAAACTGTGGAAAATTCTGAAAGAGATGGGAATCCCAGGCCACCTGATTTGCCTCCTGAGAAGTTTGTATGCAGGCCAAGAAGCAAAAGTTAGAGCTGGATATGGAAGAACAGACTGGTTCCAAACTGGGAAAGGAGTACATCAAGGCTGTATATTGTCACCCTGCTTATTTAACTTATATGCAGAGTACATCATGTGAAATGCCAGTCTGGATGAAGGACAAGCTGGAATAAAGACTGATGGGGGAAATATCAATAACCTCAGATATGCAGATGACACCACCCTTATGGCAGAAAGTGAAGAGGAACTAAAGAGACTCTTGATGAAAGTGAGAGGAGAGTGACAAAGTTGGCTTAAAACTAATCATTCAGAAAACTAAGGTCATGACATCTGATCCCATCACTTTATGGCAAATAGATCGGAAAACAATGGAAACAGTGAGAGACTTTATTTTCTTGGGCTCCCATATCACTGCAGATGGTGACTACAACCATGAAATTAAAAGACACTTGCTCTTTGGAAGAAAAGCTAAGACCAACCTAGACAGCATATTAAAAAGCAGAGACATTACTTTGCCAACAAAGGTCTGTCGAGTCAAAGCTATGGTTTTTCCAGTAGTCATGTATGGATGTGAGTTGGACTATAAAGAAAGCTGAGTGCCGAAGAATTGATGGTTTTGAACTTAGTCTTGGAGAAGACTCTTGAGAGTCTTTTGGACCCCAAGGAGATCCAACCAGTCAATCTTAAAGGAAATCAGTCCTGAATATTCATTGGAAGGACTGATGCTGAAACTGAAACTCCAATATTTTGGCCACCTGATGTGAAGAGCTGACTCATTGGAAAAGACCCTGATGCTAGGAAAGATTGAAGGCAGGAGAAGGGGATGACAGAGGATGAGATGGTTGGATCGCAACACTGACCTAATGGACATGAGTTTGAGTAAGCACTGGGAGTTGGTGATGGACAGGGAAGCCTGGTGTGCTGCAGTCTATGGGGTCACAAAGAGTCGGTCAGGAGTGAGTGACTGAACTGAACTGAAAGAGAAATATGCAGCAGAAACTGCTTAAATTGTTTTTCCTCTGATCTCAAAACTTCTCTGTTCATATCTTTTCTTTCTTCCACTGCCTCCTGTAACAGATCAAAAATTGCCATCAATTTCTCTTGCTATAAATGGATACTTCTGCCTGTTTTTTCCAAATCCTGTGACCTGAAATCCCAGAGTGTTTTTTAAATGGACATTCTTCTATTCTTTGCTAAAAACTGACAGAAGGATAGGAAGTAAGAGGAAAAAATAAGAATAAAATAAGGAGCAAGAGGGTAGTTCAGGGGAAATAATGTGTAAAACCATAAACCAAGGACATTAGAGTATCATTAGTTTTTTGATGAGACAAGGGATAGAGAGGCATACTGATAAACTGAATGAATGTTATAGTGTAAGCTCGCCAAAACTCACTGTATGTGATTGCTACAGTCAATCAAAAGTTGAAAATATGGCAATTGTTACATTTATTTCCTTAATAAAATTGCACTTTGATTACCATAAGAAATCTTCATAGCTCTCTCTAGCATATATCCTGTGGATGAGAATTGTAATGAAATTTGTTTCCTATAACCTACATGTGTAAGATAAGGAAAAGGACAGGAGGGCTTCCTCTCTGCTTCTTCATTAGCTTTCTTTCATCTCCCCAACTTTACTGGAAATGATCCATTGTGCCTTAACTGTACTTGGAACAGTTCTCAATTATATGACTTCTTTGGCTTCATTGTAACTGTTTCTGTACTTGTATGCCACTCCTACTAGACTGGGAATCTGATCAGGAACTGATACTAATTTTCCATCCTCTAGCACTTAGCTTTATTTCATCAAGAAATGCTTAATATACGAATGGATATAGGGATGAATGAAAGAGTGAGAGCACATAACCAAGATGATTTTCTCTTGCTATTGTCTTTATATGAAATAAATCATCAGGATGTAATTAATGTATCAAATTCCACCATTTTTGTGCTACTCATTCCGGATTTGTGTGCATCACCAAACCACAGAAACTGCTCAAAAGGAGAATAGATAATAGAACAGGTCTCCTTAACCCATTTAGATTCCATAAAAAGAGAGTACCTAACAGAACTAGAGTTCCAGTTCACTAAAATAGTAACAACAATGATAGCAAACAGCTAAAATGTATTGAATGTTTACCATATGCCACATGTCATTCTAAGCCACCTCTGAAACTGGTGATATTTTCCCCATTTTACCAAAAGGGAAACTGAAGCAACAAGTTATTAGGTAATTGTCCAAGAAGACAAGTATTTAATAAAGTTACTAAATGATGAGCCAGCATTGCTATTATCAGATGAGATTAGAATATTTGCATGACACTAGACATTTATCACACTTCGAAATTATACATTTAGTTTCTGGATACGTGTGCCTTTCTTACTACACTCTACACTTGATCAAAGCAGACCTGTGTATGATTTTGTTCATCTAACACATAATAGGCACTCACTATTTCTCGAATGAAGGACAAGGCAAGCTGCTACTCAGAACCCAGCACTCCATCAATGTAGTACAAGAAAAGAGTAAATTGTTCTGAAATTCTGCCTCTCTAAATATTCACTGAATACGAGGAATACTAGAACTATTACTAGGGGAGGTTTGAAACTAAGAAGACATACACCAGACTAACAGTCTGTATGTTATAAACTGCATGGAGAGCCTCAAACATGAGCATGTTGGGTCTGACTGAGACACATCACTTTCCTCAAATTGTGTAGAAGGATATCACAGTTTCCTCAGTCATTTTTTCTTATATTATTTGAAAAATCATCTTTTCACACTAAACTATTTTCCCCTAAAGCCCCAGTGAATCTCATCCCCTTCTCTCCTTCAGCAGGAGACATCCCTGAACATATTTGGAAGCTGAAAGCTTCTCAGCACCAGTGCCCAGCCAGTTAAAGTTACTATCTTCCCTACACAGTTAATGTGTCTTTATACAGAAAATGTTAGCATCCTCAAGTCGCCTACTTGAATTTTTGCTTGCCTTTTTTTAACCCTGGGTGGATCTTGGAATCATTAACTGGCTATCTCTTGACTGGTTGGGATTCTTCTCTATTCATTCCCACCTTCCCTCATTTCTTCATGTTCTATTGCATTCTTGTAAGCCCTGTGCCCCACTTAAGCTGCATTTTACTCTCCTCAGAAATATCAACACCACAGCACATGTCAATCAAGTGACTTTATCTTCCTACACCAACTTTTCCATTCTTTAGGAGAATTCAGTCCAAAAATACATGTGTTGAATATTTATCGGCATAGGTAAGCACTTTGTGGAATTCATAGATGAATAATACACTTACATTCCACCTTAGGGAGTTTAACAGTCTTTAGGGAGACTCAAACACAAACTATAATAAATGAATGAATCCTACTCTACAATGGACATAAAAATAAAGTGTTATGAAAGATAAAGCCATAAAATGTCTTCACAGAAGAGGTGGCTGATTTACGATTTTAAAGATACATAGGATTTTTTTTTCCCATTTATTTTTATTAGTTGGAGGCTAATTACTTTACATCATTACAGTTGTTTTTGTCATACATTGAAATGAATTAGCCATGGATTTACATGTATTCCCCATCCCAGTTCCCCCTCCCACCTCCCTCTCCACCCGATCCCTCTGGGTCTTCCCAGTCCACCAGGCCCGAGCACTTGTCTCATGCACCCAACCTGGGCTGGCGATCTGTTTCACCCTAGATAATATACATGTTTCAATGCTGTTCTCTTGAAACATCCCACCCTCGCCTTCTCCCAGAGTCCACAAGTCTGTTCTATACTTCTGAGTCTCTTTTTCTGTTTTGCATATAGGGTTCTCGTTACCATCTTTCTAAAGTCCATATATATGTGTTAGTATACTGAGATGGATGAAACTGAAGCCCATTATACAGAGTGAAGTAAGCCAGAAAGATACATAGGATTTTGACAGAAAGAAATGAAAAGGGAAAAAGAACAATACAGACAGAGGGAACACCACCACCTAAAGCAGGGTGGGTACCAAACCCATGACACATTCAGAGACTAGTGGGGTTATGAAGGTAGCAGTAGACCTGGGATCATGAATCAGGGGTTGGAAAGACTGGCTAGGGCCTTAATTGTCTTAGTAAGAAGTCCAGACTCTGTAGACAATGAGGAGGCCTCAAAACTTTTTGAGGAAAGATATGTCATGAGGAAGAACCCTCATTTAGGAAAACCATTCACTATGAACAGCAAATGTATTGAAGAAGTTTAAAATGGAGACCAGAATTTTTTAAAGTAATATATTGTTGTCATCTAAGTGAGAAAGAAACTTAACAAGGGCAGTAGCAGTAGGAAGGAAAGTGAGGATGAATGAGATGCCCTCAGGAAGCAGAATGGACAAGTCTGAAAAATTAAGAAAGAAAGAAAGTAAAAGGTGACACTATGCTATGGCTGGCCTTCACAGCAGAATCCCTACAGAATTCCTCTGGCAATCTCAACAATGTTTTCTATACTACTTTTTCCAGGGAACTTTCTATTGCAGTCCTCGTCAACAGAAGTTCTAACAATTTACTACAAAGGCAAACAGCTGCAGAACATGCTCATAATGAAAAGATGCAGTTGGATCTCTTAGAGCCGGAATGACTCTACAAACCTTATTTAACCTTAGAGAGTCTAATATACCTCTCTTAGTTTGTATTTGATAAAACCCAGGCACATAAAATTAATGTGAGTCAGGACTGGAAACATGTGACAGCTGTCTTCTGCTCCAGTACTTTTTCCATTCACTGTCCCCATTTCTAATAACCTAACAGTCAACTTCTTAGACGAAATTAGTTGATAGGCAATATGAGCAAAATCTAGACACAGAATAAAGGATCTGGGGGAAAACACCTAAGTATGGGGACACTCAAAGTTGAACAAGGGCAAGGGAAATTAGGCAGATAAATATAACTCTATTTAATGTGTCACATTGGGACACTTAAGAATCTGCCTATTAAAAACTGTATGCCACAATTTTGCTTAATGGCTCCTAGAAACTCTTTGGTTTAAACTTGACTCTGACTCAGGTCATGTAAGACCATCTATTAATATGGGGGAATAATTACTTAATAACTTCCTTAATTTAACCTTTCAAATACAATATTGAATATCCTCATATTCAAGATGACATCATTGTAATTAATTTACCCTAGTAAGATGAAAACTTGGTCTTTTCTATTTCCTCCTTTATTTTTCAACTTATTTGATCAAGTGGAGAGACTAGTCTGGGAGACACAGCTATAATAGAGTCTTATAGATACTGAAAAGAGACGGTTTACTTCTTGAGTCCTCTTTGTCCTAATAAAAGTAATGCAATATTCTAGAAAATTTTTCTTATATAGTGTGTTATCAATGTGTTCTTAAACTTTTATCCAATAAGTCTTTTTTTCTTGTGACTATGTTTATGTATGGATGTGAGAGTTGGACAGTGAAGAAAGCTGAGAGCTGAAAAATTGATGCTTTTTAACTGTGGTGTTGGAGAAGACTCTTGAGAGTCCCTTGGACTACAAGGAGATCCAACCAGACCATGCTAAAGGAGATCAGTCCTGGGTGTTCATTGGAAGGACTGATGCTGGAGCTGAAACTCCAATACTTTGGCCACCTCATGCAAAGAGTTGACTCATTGGAAAAGACCCTGATGCTGAAAGGGATTGGGGACAGGAGGAGAAGGGGACGACAGAGAATGAGATGGTTGGATGGCATCACCGACTCGATGGACAATGGGTTTGGGTGGACTCCGGGAGTTGGTGATGGACAGGGAGGCCTGGCATGCTGTGATTCATGGGGTCGCAAAGAGTTGGACACGACTGAGTGACTGAACTGATTGACTGATGCCTTGGTAACCATACCCTGTTCTGTGTAACTTTTAATTCCCCTCATCTTTTGCCTTATCTTTTAATTTTGCATTTACTATCAATTCCTACCCATGCCACAGTGAAAATAATTAGGTAACGTGAAACCTCATGTTGAAGTCCTCTACCGACCATCAACCATCAAATCTCCCAAACACAAATTGGGCTCAATTCACCTACTTTGTACTCTCTTTAACAGGAGAAAATGAAGGAGAGGGGGGTACATTGACACATTCAAAACATGAAATTTTCCACATATTTATAATAAGAATTCTCATGTAGTCAAGCCAAGATTACACTTACATAGAATGGCTCAATCATGATGAGAACTAAATGAGAGAGCTGCAGTTCCTGGTTTCCTCTCTACCTCTACTGTGTTAGGTGCTTTCATCAAGACACAGAACATAATTATGACCTCTAATCAGATAGCCCCCAAATTTCTACCTTCAGCATTTGCCCCTCTCCCTAATTCCCAACTATACAACCAATTTCCTTCTCACCATTCCTATTCAGTTCAGCTCAGTTCAGTCGCTCAGTTGTGTCCGACTCTTCACAACCCCATGAATCACACAGGCCTCCCTGTCCATCACCAACTCTCAGAGTTTACCCAAACTCATGCCCGTCGAGTCGGTGATGCCATCCAACCATCTCATCCTCTGTCGTCCCCTTCTCCTCCTGCCCCCAATCCCTCCCAGCATCAGGGTCTTTTCCAATGAGTCAACTCTTTGCATAAGGTGGCCAAAGTATTGGAGTTTCAGCTTCAGCATCAGTCCTTCCAATGAACACCCAGGACTGATCTCCTTTAGGATGGACTGGTTGGATCTATCAAGATGCCTCATAAGCATCAAAACTAATCTTAAATTTCCATTTAGCTATATAATCCTGGTGAGTTTCCTAAACATCCTGAGTTTTGGTTTTCTTATCTACAAATTGGGGAGAATGCTATCTACTTCAAAGGGTTGACATTAGTATGAAATAAATTCATGACCATAAAATAGCTAGTATTGTACAGAAGACTTAATAGATACTCATAATAGGCACATAATAGATACTCAGTGGTTTTTCTTTTTGAGTTTGATAATTTTACATTTTAATATCAAGTTTACAAAGAGGTCATTTACATCATAACATGCATCTATTTTAAGTTTATGTATTTCTATGAGCTTTACAAATTACATACAGTGTTTTACCAACACTTAAAATACAAACCGTTTCCAGTTTTCTTGTATCCATCCCTCTGTGTCCAGCCTGAAGCAGTCATCATTCCCTGTCTCCAGCCCCAGGAAATAACTCACCTGTTTTCTATCACTGCAGCTTACAGCTGTATTTTCCAGAATTTTATATAAATGGAAATGGGATAATGCTCTTGGTTTTTTAGGGATGAATATTCAGTGACTCATAATGTCTTTTTTCCTTCTTAGTCTCTCTTTCCTTCCATTCACACCCAGATCATTGTCTCTCTTGTAGCTACCTTATTTTCTGGTTCCCCACTTTCCTCATTCACATGGAGCTGTACAGACACCTCAGTGTCTCAGGTGGCAATGATGTCACCCATCCTCCTACTTCCTCATTCATCAAATCCCACCAGCAGCTGGGTACGAAATAAGCAAACAAAGTAGACAAATAGCAATTTTTTTTAGGAGCTGTTTTTCCTATTATATTTGTCATTGCTTTTGTATTCTTTTGAATATAAATCTATTTCACTATATATATAAAACACTGATGGTTATAACTGTGCTTGAAATTTCAGCACTTTCTTGTTATAGCTAAACAAAACTGCAGAACATTAAGTTTCTACTTTGAAAGCTGCATATGTTAATTACTGTAACTGCCTAATCTACATATTCCAGTACATTACTTGGCTAACCCATGATGGATTTTTCTACATTACTCAGAAATTAAGAGTTGGCTATTCTTAAGTAAATGTCAAAACTATATTTAAATAAATACAATTATTTATCCTAAACATAAATGCATCCTTGCCAAACACAGAGATAATGAGCACTAATGATAAACTCTAGCATTATAACAAAGCAGCTTAAAACCCCTTTAGAATTTCTTTAAAAAAAAAAACACTACTCTCTTACTAAAAAATGAGGAAAGTTTTACCAACAAAAAGTACTCTTTAGACAAGTGGAAATGTTGTCTGCAGCTATGCTTGCCAAGTAAAGAAAAGATAATGCCCAAGATGTGCATATCCAAGCTTGTTGGGTAAAGAATAGATTTCAAATGTGTTTCCAAAAACATTCATTACAAAACAGTCAGATTTACCTTTTTGAGTTGTTAGTTTCTAAGTCATATAAAAAGTTCATATTCGGAAGATTTTCCAGCTTGCTCTGAGCAAAATACTGTGCGTCAATTCACATTTGACACACTAAAGTACTTTTAAAAATATTCTGAATTGGCCTTTTAAAAACAATTCAGGCATTCAACTTTATGTATTCACCTCTGTTCCTACTTAAATATGAACATGTGGAAAAGAGGTTCACCGGGGGATAGATAATATGCAGCAATCTGAAGCAAGGAAACATGACTTGACATCTTGTCTGGTTGACAGAAAACCAAATAATAGACAGCTCACAATAGCAAAAACTGATGCTAGAACTGTTTCTGAGGATTATGTCTTGAAAGCATAAGCAACCCTTTGAATCAATTTCTGAGACTAGATGCAGCAACCTAAGCTTGTGCTTCACATCCATCAGAGACTAGAAGGAAAAATCATCATGTTTATACTCTTTCATGAGCCATAATCTCCATAATGGATATATGGGAGATGGGAGTACTGGCCTCCAAGAGATAAAACATCTTCTAGACTTGTTTTAAGCATTGTACTGTCTTTAGCCCCCAGTTTACATCCCTTGTTGGCTTCCCTGGTGCCTGTGGCTCAGAGGTTAAAGGGTCTGCCTCCAATGAAGGAGACCTTGGTTTGATCCCTGGGTCAGGAAGATCCCCTGGAGAAGGAAATGGCAACCCATTCCAGTACTCTTGCCTGGAGAATCCCATGGACGGAGGAGCCTGGTAGGCTACAGTCTACGGGGTCGCAAAGAGTCGGACACGACTGAGCGACTTCACTTTCACTTTCACCTCACTAAGAATGAGGTGTCTGCAGTGGTCTTTCATGAGCAGTCTGCATGTATTTATTTCCTAACCAGCTGGATGTTTTATCCTGCCTACCCACACAAGGCAATACAACTAGAAATCGGCTTGAGGGGAATCTCACAATTAGCATGCATATATTTTAACAGTACAAAAATTTTAATTCAGAGAATATGTAAACATAGTAGAATTCATTCACTCATTACATGGATATTATTAAGGAGCATCTATGTTCTGGGTCTTGAATCTTCAGAATTAAAGACTCACTTTCTTTTCCTGCAGCAAAGATTTATACAGTGGCAGTGTTATCTAAAAAGATGGCTCAGCACATTCCTTGTTAGATGGTTTACTCTCAGAAAATATATCTTTATCATTTAGCAGTAATGTGGTAATCTCCCCAGCTTGTAGTAATCTTCCTCCCATTATTTTTATCTGAGGAGACAATAAGAAGTATAGTTCTTCTACTTGAAACTCTCAAGAATTTGAAAATTACTACTGTGTCATGACTATACATTTTGAAATTTTGGTTCTGTCTTTTATTGTAAGGCTGAGCCTCCCCAGTTTGTAGTGATAATTTTGGTTTTGAAATGCTTTTCCGACACTTTACTACCCTGATTGCACCTCCGGATTCTTCTGATTTATCAGCATCCTACTTTAGGGTTATTCAAAAATAAAAGCAGTGTTCCAGATGTGCCCCAGTCCAACCATAGAGCCATTATCCTGGATTTAGTTTTCACAGTTACTGTTTTAATGTGACATAATAGGACATTAGCTTTTTGAATGGTTTTATGGTATTTGGACTCCCACTGTGTCAATGACTAATGAAAATTCTTGCAAACAAGAACATGGTTAAATCTCTTGTTGAGAATATCAGCATAATGGCAGCAAAGGAATTTTAGTGTTCATCTGCCCCCAGTAACATCAAATTTGAGCAACTATTTGTGCACAAAAGTTACCTAAAAAATATTGTCAAAAGAGCTAGAATTCTAGATGACAGATTACAGCACCTAAGTGAAGCACGGAAATAAATAAGATGGCTTGAGACCAGCCTCAAGAGCAGCTTCCAAGGATTCAGTTTCCTGGCCTGCGCCAGAGCCAGACCAGCGCCCACAGAACCAAACTCCAGGCTGACCTCTGAGTTTATAGGCTGAAGCCCTAGGTTATAGGCTGACTTTCATAGTCCCAGGATCCAGGCTCACCCTAGCAACAGACTGACCTCTGTGGCCTTCAGGACAGCTCCTATGAAACCAGACTCCTGACCCATCCTAGTTAGACTAGCTCTCATGGAACCAGACACTAGTCCTATCCCAGATCCCTGGCACCTTTTTGGCCCATATGGACTCAAGATTCAGGCTGTACATGCAAACCCAGTTCTCAGGGCTATCACTACAGATTCAACCACCAGACTAGCCCCAGTGAATCAAGGCTCCTACCCACCTCTGCAGACTTAGGCATCAGGCTGGTGGCTATGAATACCCAACTACCAGCCCCCCTAACTTGTTGACCCAAGCAACAAATCTGCCTATCCAAGGATGCCAGCAGCAAGCCCACCTGTGAACATTACCCGGAATCTCTAGGCAGGCTGACTAGTAAAGGGTTTTGGCTTCCAAAGACAGTCTGTAAAGACTAGAAGAGGTACTTACTTTGTTAAATGTGCAGACACAAATATAATCCCATTGGATCATGAATAATCAAGGAAACAAAACACCACCAAAGGAAGCTAATAGAACTTCAATGACTAGCCCTAAAGAAATGGAGACCAGTGAATAGCCTGGCAAAGAACTCAGGATAATCCTTTAAAAGAAAATCAGTGAACTATAGAAAAACAGAGATAGACAACTATACGACATTAGGAAAACAATACATGAACATAATGAGAAGTTCAAGAAAAAGAATAGAAATTGATTTTAAAAACAAAACATAAGTCCTAGAGTTCAAGAATATAATGATTGAACTGCATATTTAAAGTAACTTCAATAGCAGACTCAATCAAGCAGAAGTAAGAACTTGTAAATTTGTAGACAGGTCATTTGATATTATCCAGTCAGAGGGGCAAAAAATAAAGAAAGAAAGAAAGAACAAAAAAAAAGTAGAGAAAGCCTATGTGAATTATGAGATGCTCATTAAAACAAAACAATTTGTTATTAGAGTTTCAGAAGAAAAGAAACAATGGCTGAGAATGTCCCAAATCTCAGGAGAGATTTGTACATCCAATGTCATGAAGACAATAGATCATGTCCAAATAATCTTCTCCAAGACATATTATATTATAACTTTTTGAAACCAAAGACTAAGAGAGAATTTTTAAAGCTGCAAGAGAAAAAAAGAAAATTCTACATGCATAGGGAACTTTTTCCCTCAATAAGGCTATCTATAGACAACTCAGCAGATACACAAAAGATAAAGAGAAGGAAGTCAAATACGTTGTTGTTCAGTCACCACATTTTGTCCAGCTCTTTGCGACCCCATGGACTGCAAGATGCCAGGCCTCCCCGTACCTGCCCATCTCTCGGAGTTTGCCCTAGTTCATGTCCATTGAATCAGTGATGCCATCCAATCATCTCATCCTCTGTCACCTCTTCTCCTTCTGCCTTCAACCTTTCCCAGCATCAGGGTCTTTTCCAACAAGTCAGCTGTTTGCATCAAGAGGCCAAAGTATTGGAGCTTCACCTTGGAGTCAAATGTACCACTGTGGAAAATTATCAATTCACAAAGAAAGACAGCAAAAGAATTAAAAGACAAGAGAACCACCAAATGGTAATGGATTAATAAGATGTCATATGTAAGTCCATATGTATCAATAATTACTTTAAACATAAATGGATTAAGTTATTCATTCAAAGAGTATAGAGTAGTTAACTAGATTAAGAAATAGAATCAGACTCTTTGCTGCCTACAAGGCACTCACTTTAAGGACACTCATAGGCTCAAGAAAAGAGACAGAAAATGTATTCTGTGCAATTTAAAACTATAAGAGAGCAGGGTTAGCTATACTTACATCAGATAAATAGACTTTAAATATGGCTAAGTAGAGGCAAAGAAAATTGTTATAAAGGATCAATATATATATATATATAATATATAATATATATATAAAGGATCAATTCATCAAGAAAATATAACAATTGTAAATATATATGCACCCAACATTGGGGTACTTAAATATATTAAGAAAATATTAACAGATCTAAAGTGAGAAATAGAAAACAAAACTGTAAAAGTAGAAGACAACAATATCCAATAAATCATCTAGAGAGTAAATCAGAAAGGAAACACTGGATAAGAACTGCACCTTAGACAAAATGTACCTGACAGACATGTGAAAAACATTTCACTCAACAGCAGCAAAATACATATTCTTCACAATACACATGAAATGTTCTCCAGGATAGATCATATGTTATATCACAAAAATAGCTTTAGTAAATGTAAGAAGATTGAATTTGTACCAACTATCTTTTCCAACAACAATAGCATGAAACTAGAAATCAATAACAGAAAGAAAACTGGAAAATTAACAAATGTGTGGAGATTAAACAATACACTTCTGAACAACCAGTATGTCAAGAAGAATTCAGAAGGGAAATAAAAAATATCTTGGAACAACTGAAAATGGAAACATGGCATACCAAAACTTATGGAATACTGGAAAACCAATTCTAAAAGGGATATAAATGCCTACATTAAGAGAAAGAAGGGATTCCTTGGCGGCTTAGCTGGTAATGAATCTGTCTGGAATGTGGGAGACCTGGGTTTGATCCCTGGGTTGGGAAGATCCCCTGGAGAAGGGAACAGCTACTCACTCCAGTATTCTGGCCTGGAAAATTCCATGGACTGTATAGCTCACGGGGTCACCAAGAGTCAGACACTACTGAATGACTTTCATATTCATACTCATATTAAGAAAAAGAAAGATCATAAATAATAACCTAAATTTACACATCAAAAAACTATAAAAAAAAGAACAAATTAAGCCCAAAGATAGCAGAAGGAAGGAAACAACAAAGATCAGAGTGCAAATAAATGAGAGACCATAAAAAACAAGAGAAAAAAAATCAATGAAACTAGAGCTTGCTTTTTGAAAAGTGATAAATCTTTAGTTAGATTAAGAAAAAAGAGAGAAGACTCAAATCATATCAGAAATGAAAGAAGCAATATTAAACTGATACCACAGAAATACGAAGTGTCGTAAGAGACTACTATGAATGATTAGATGCCAACCTGATAAGGTAGAAGGAAATGGAAAACTTCTAGAAGCATGCAACCTACCAAGACTAAATCATAAGAAATAGAAAATCTGAAAAGATCTATAACAACTTAGCAAGTAGACTGAATTCGTATTCAAAAACCTCCAAACAAAAAAACTCCCCAGGACCTAATGGTTTCGATGGAAATTTCTACCAAACATTTATTGAAGAATTGGTTCCAATCCTCTTCAATCTCTTCCAAAAAAGGGGGGGGGGGGGAATATTTTCAAACTTATGAGATCATATTACTCTGATATCAAATTTAGATAAAAACATTATAATAAAAGAAACTTACAAGCCAATATCCCTGATGAATATAAATGCAAAAATTTACAATAGAATACTAGCAAGCCAAATTAAGCAGTGCATTATACCCTAATGTTCATCGCAGCACTGTTTATAATAGCCAGGACATGGAAGAAACCCAGATGTCCATCAGCAAATGAATGGATAAGAAAGCTGTGGTACATATACACAATGGAATATTACTCAGCCATTAAAAAGAATACATTTGAATCAGTTCTAATGAGGTGGATGAAACTGGAGCCCATTATACAGAGTGAAGTAAGCCAGAAAGAAAATCACCAATACAGTATACTAATGCATATATATGGAATTTAGAAAGATGGTAACAATAACCCCATATGCGAGACAGCAAAAGAGACACAGATGTATAGAATAGTCTTTTGGACTCTGTGGGAGAGGGCAAGGGTGGGATGATATGGGAGAATGGCATTGAAACATGTAAATTATCATATATGAAATGAATCACCAGTCGAGGTTCAATGCATGAGACAGGATGCTCAGGGCTGGTGCACTGGGATGACCCAGAGGGATGGGATGAGGAGGGAAGTCAGAGGGGGGTTCAGGATGGGGAACACATGTACACCCATGGAGGATTCAAGTCAATGTATAGCAAAACCAATACAATATTGTAAAGTAAAATAATAAATAAATTAATTTAAAAAAAAAATTTTTTTTAAGGATCATATACTATGATCAAATAGAATTTATCCCTGGGGTGCAAGAATGGTTCAACAAAAACAAATCAATAAATGTGACACACCACATTAATAAGATGAAAGATGAGAAGTCACACAGTCATCTTGAAAGACATAGAAAAAACATTTCACAACACCCATTCATTACAAAAACCTTTAACATACTGGAGACAAAGGGAATATAACCCAGACATAATAGAGGCCATAAATGACATACCCATAGCTAATATACTCAAATGGTTAAAGTTTAAAAACTTTCCGTCTAAGATCAGATAGCAAGCAAGGATGCTCACTCTTACCACTACTATTTAAAATAGTGTTAGAATTTCTAATCACAGTGGACCTTAAACAAACTAGGCTTTTTCCTCACATAATCAAATAGCTCCAGTAGATTCCTTGGGACACCAAGGACTCCAATAGATCCTTCTGCTCTGTCATATTTAGATCATCTGCTTTCCTCCTTATAGTTGTCACCTCAAAATCACAATATGCCTATTGCACATCCATTATCACATCCTCATTACAGGCAGGAAGAAGGAAGAAGCATGGGGCTTGCCAGTCTAGTCTATTTATTTTTATCAGGAAAGCAAAAACCACAAAACAGAATTCCACTTACATTTTGCTAATGAGAACTGTGTCACAAGGCCAAACCTAGCTAGCTAGAAGGCAGCCAAGGGAAGGGTGTTGTGTGTCTACCCTAATCATGTACATAATATTAAACGCATGCCAACTATTGTGGCCTACCCATATACTCTAATAAGAACTTTAAAATAAATTTCCTTGGTATCATGAAATAAATAAAAGGGCAGCTGTTATCAACTGGCTCTTCCTGATCTTCATTTTACTTTTTATTCTATTTTATAGGCAGAAGATGAGATGGTTAGATAGCATCACCGACTCAATAGACATGAACTTGGGCAAACTCCAAGAGATAGTGAAGGACAGGCAAGCCTGGCGTGCTCCAGTCCACGTGGTAACAGAGAGTCAGACTCAGTTTAGCAACCAAACAACAACACAGGTAACCTCCGCACAATTGGCTGAGTTCGTGAAAAGTATGAAGAACTACTTAGTAAAGCAAAGATAACATGTTGGCCTTGAACGAGCTTATTGTTTTATAGGAAACATAAGACGCACGTGTTTAAAAAGTACTATACTTTCCCTCTTATATGTATGCTTAAGTAGAATTGTATTGCTACATCTATACACAATACATTCCCTGAGATGTCTTATTGGTTGCATACGATAGGTAACTTCTCTTTCTCTTATATAAATAAGATGTCTTTTTTATCTTGACCTGCTTTAATCATATCTGTCCTCAAGATACCTAATAATATTATTTGGGAGTTCCCCAGTATTTTTGCTTCTGTTTTCACTTTTTCTGGGCTTTAGAAAGCCTTCTGCGCACATCCAGAGCTCTCCTCCACATTATTAGGAATAGTGCCAGGGTTTCTGTTATAGATTCAGTTACATCTGCTCCTTCAACACATTTGGGATACCAGGAACACAGATGTTCTTGGCTCCCAGCCATTTGCAGCCTTGCTTCCTCTGCAAGTAAATTTTTCATTACACATTTTATCAAGCATGTTACTTTCTGGTTGGTGCTCACCCTCAGTGCTAGATCTGACTATGGTAGCAGTTGCTCTTTTAGTTAGAGTTTTCCTCTTTTCTTCTAGGCCATCACAAATAACCAAAGACCTAATTTCACTGCATGAAGACCATAGCTGACTACAGACAATGTCAGTTCTACTATGAAAGAATTCAATAGAAATGACAAGAGCAGTTTCATGAAATCTGAGGCCTAAAACTACTAGAAAGAGGAATATTAATAGCAAGTGCTAATATTCGTTTTGGATTGTCAAGTGATGTAACTGTCATTAATTTTTCTAAGTATAGGAGATAGGCTTCCCAGGTGGCCCTAGTGGTAAAGAACACACCTGCCAATGCAGGAGACATAAGAGATGCGGGCAGGTTCGATCCCCGTGTTGGGAAGATCCCCTGGAGAAGGGCATGGCAACCCGCTCCGGTACTCTTGCTTGGAGAATCCCATGGACAGAAAAGTTTTGTTGCAGTGAAAAGGGGAAAAAAGGGGGTGGGGAATGAGGTTTTTTCTTTTCCTTTCCTGAGAACAAACAAGATAAAGAGAAAAGTGAGCAGGTCTGGACATTCCTAGTTTTGTTTAGTTTTGTTTTGTTTTTCTGTTTGTTTGGTTTTTTTTAACTTTAATTGCTCCTAACCTGGGTGGCTCAGACAGTAAAGAATCCACCTGCGATACAGGAGACCCAGGTTCGATCCTTGGGTCAGGAAGACTCCCTGGAGAATGGAATGACTACCCACTCCAGTATTCTTGCCTGGCGAATTCCATGGACAGAGGAGCCTGGTGGGCTACAGTCCATGTGCCACAAAGTCCGACATGACTGAGAGACGAACACTTCACAATTGTGTAACTGAGTTTGTTTTTCTTCCCACTAACTCTGCAGGACCTACACTTCGCACCTATTTTCCTTTGACTCTATGCTAAATACATCCTGCATCTGGTAACACTCTTCGCCTTATAGTTCTTTTTACTTATCAGAAAGACGGTCGCAGAGCCACCAAACTGTCAGACTCAATTATTGGTTACTGACGCCAGCCTATGACTGTCTTTGAAACAACACAAAGAGAAGAAATCAAGATCCTAACATCTTTGTTCCTCATCGCTGACTCCTAACTACAAGCTCTCAGCTTATATAAGCCCCTAGATACCTTGTGAAGCGCAGGCACAGTTCTTAAGGCATATGCCTACAGTGTTACCTTCTCCATCAGCTGAGAATTAAAGCCACTTTTCTGTTACATCCAAACTCTGTCTCCGTATTTTTTATTCAGCTTCAGTGGGCAGGGAAGGTCAAGATTTTGGCCAGCAACAGCCTGGCGGGCTACAGTCTACAGGGTTGCAAAGAGTCAGACATGACGGAACAACTTAGCGCACACACATAGGAGATGATCTAATACTACCTAAACTCAAGATGGTGCTAGTATTAAAGAACCCACCTACCAATGCAGGAGACATAAGAGACCTGGGTTCGATCCTTGGGTCAGGAAGATCCCCTGGAGTGGGGCATGGCTAAACCACTGCGGTATTCTTGCCTCGAGAATCCCATGGACAGAGGAACCTGGCAGCCTATAGTCCATGGGGTCACAAAGAATCAGACACGACTGAAGTGACTTAACATGGCACAGCACAAACTTAAACCACCTTTAAGACATTATTTAAAATATTAATTCTCAGCATCATCCTAGATTTACTAAATTCAAATTTCAAGGAGCAAACTGGAAATCTGTATTTTCAAATAATCTTTATGATCAGAATTTTGAGAAACATAGTGGTATTTAAATGTGCATTGACAGCACAGGGAAAAAACCTCAATTTTTACTCTTAAGATAGTTATGATGATAATCTCATGAAGCACAGGGAAAATACAGATAGTGTAAACAAAGGAGAGTAGCACTGTAAGTGGAGAGTTTTTCCCTTGGAGATAAGCCTCAAGATTTTTCTTTTTTTGCATAATATCAAATGAAAGATTGATTGGAAGCACAATAAGAAGGGTGAAAAAATTCTTCATAAGAGTTTTCTCAGGAAGGAAATGAAAACCCAGGGGAAAGACTCAGAATGTCCTCACACTTGAGTAAGCAAACCCTGCTGATCAATAAGCTTGTTGCACAGAAGAATAAAACTTCCCACCACAGGATGCCGCCCTGCAGGAGCAGGTACACGGGGCCAAACACAATGGGTGGAGTTTCTATGAAAGGACCAGAGGTGGGATATGTGGGGAGTCAAACCTGGAGGAGGAAAATCTGCTCCTTTAATCCTTTTCAAAATACTTTTCAATTGAAAGAAAACCAAAATCACAATATTCTGATCCTCTTCTCTCTCTTGAAATTAATAATATTATTTATTATGGCCAATATGAGAACATCAGTCAGCCTCTTAAATTATTTAAATGAAAACTATTCCACTTGATTTGGTGCTAATGCTCAAATGGTTTTAAGAAGTAATAATAGCTATTGGGGGGATTTTAAATGCAGAGTTAGAAAATCTCTGCTGGTACACTACTTTCTATTAAACAGAGTTATAGAAGCCTGCTGTCCCCATTATAACTATAACTCACTATGAGGCACAGAGCCAGTAATATCAGCTCTGCTCTCTGTGGAAATCTATAAAAGGGGAAAAAAATTAAAATATCTTGTATATGACTTTGGTCAATAGGTATACACAGATCTTTCTGAACTCAGAGATATAGATGATAGATATAGATAAATAGATAGATAGAGACTGATCAATGGATAATACCTTTTACTTGTTAGTTTGACATTTGACAGCCCCTTGTAAAGTATGCCTCTTAACCTGTAAACTCTCCAAATCTACTCTCAGCATCTCACAAAGAACAATAATTGCTTATTGATCTACGTGTTAACAATCTATTGATGAGGTCTAGAAATAAGACACATGGGCAACTCCTCAAGACAGTGATCTTAAAGTACTTGCCATTATCCATAATATGAAGCTTAAATATACATTTATTTATACTATATGTACCAATTATATATACCATATGTGTGTTCTCAGTTGCTCAGGCATGTCTAATTCTTTTCAATCCTATGGACTGTAGCCTACTAGGCTTGTCTGTCCATGGAATTTTCCAGACAAGAATACTGGAGTGGACTGCTATTTCATTCTCCAGGGAATCTTCCCAATCCAGAAATGGAAGCTTCATAGCCTCATATTATATATATATTACATATATATATATATATATATATATGCACACACACTTTTTAAATAAAAAATGCACTTGTTATCAACCACTGTTTAAAAACACAGTAAAGCTTAGTAAGAATGATTATAGACACACAACCCCTTCTTGCTTTATTTTTTAAAACAGAATAAATACATTTGTTTGAGAATTCTTAAGACAAAAGGCAAAATATCACTACGAAAATGAAAAGTGCACTTATTATTTATGATAAAAAAGTAAACAGTAGCACCTGATATCATTTCTTTTATCTATAATAGGTATCAGATAAGTGCTTTGTGTATTCAGGTGAAGATGATAAGAACTAGATCAATTTTTCCATACCTATGCCATAGGATATAAACACCAAATATTACACCTTACAGGAAAACAGTCAGATAACATCATATGTTCTCGGTGTGAAAAGACTTTAAAAGAAAAAAATAAAATGTCCCTTCAGGTTTACTGATTGTTTCATTTGCTATACATGTATTAACATACAGAGATCTATATCTTAGTAACTATGGCTTTCCCAAAGATTGAGGGCAGGAGAAGGGGACGACAGAGGTCAGGATGGTTGGATGGCATCACCAACTCAATGGACATGAGTTTGAACAAGCTCCAGGAGATGGCAAAGGACAGGGAAGACTGGTGAGTTCCAGTCTATGGGATGCAAAGAGTCGGACATGAATGAGCAACCAGACGGCAAACAACTATATGGCTTTCCCAACATGCCTTCTTTTTTTTTTTTTTTAATTTTTTAAATTTTTATTAGTTGGAGGCTAATTACTTTATAATATTTTAGTGGTTTTTGCCATACATTGACATGAATCAGCCATGAATTTACATGTTCCCCATCCTGAACCCCCCTGCCACCTCCCTCCCCATCCCATCCCTCTGGGTCATCCCAGTGCACCAGCCCCGAGCATTTGTCTCATGCATCCAACCTGGACTGGCGATCTGTTTCAGACTTGATAATATACATGTTTCGATGCTGTTCTCTCAGATCATCCCACCCTCGTCTTCTGCCGTATGACCCAACATGCTTTCTTATAACCCTAATTCTGGTAGCAGCACCAACCTTCCTTTGTTGAGCTGCCCTCCCCCCATCCAAAACAGCTGGACAAGCAATCACAGGTTTGGGACAGTGCATGTCAGCTGAGATGAGTACTTGATCCCAGCTCCCCATCCCTATTCACAAAGACTGAGTCAAGAGGTAGTCATGAAAGTCTTTTAGAATCAATTGAAAGAACTTCCCCAGAAGACATTCTATAAATGCTGGAAGAAAAGCTTTTCTTTTCTTTTAGACCAGGGCTGCCAGGAGCCACCTTTCTCATTACAGAGAAAGAGCTAATCTTTGGCAGGAGAGAGTAAGGACAACACCTAGAAAGACACAGAGGTAAGCAAGATGGGAAAAAAGAGACAGAGGTGGAAGGGAGAGTGCAAAGACAATCAGCTAATGACTAGGGTTCCTGAGTCCAGTAATCCTTAAAGATGGCCTGGCTTCAGCCAGTTTGAGTTCAGCTTCTTCCACTTGTAAGTGAAGAGGTTTTGACTAATACACACACATAGCAATCTTCAGCCACAGATCTGTAGACAAATCTACCTGGCTAAAAATATTGGAAATACAAGTTTTCATCTTCTCAAGACAGAAATCCTCCATAGACAGTGTCTTTGAGACTCCTCCCCATTTTCCTCCTCTTCTAAAAATGATCTCTAGGTATGTCACTGTCTCCCTAGGTTTCCAGTGATAGAGTAAAAAGCAGATTCAAAAATACTTTGAAACAAAAGGCAACACACTAACCTTTCAGAGGGTGGTTTCTCAACCTCTGCAACTGGTCCACAAGGGCCAGAGGAGAAAAATGAGTATGTCACTGCCTTAGAAATAAAAAAGAAAAGAAAAAGTCAAAAGAATAAGAGCACACTGAGAAAGAGATGACTGTCAGCCAAGGAAATGTCTCAATGAAGATGCCCCTGAATTTCTTTTTTTTTTTTTTTTTCCTTTAATTATTTCTCAACAGGTCAGGGGACAGAAAGAACCCAAGCAGTAAACCAAAAACCCAAACAAAGGAAGAGGTGAAGCTAATACGATAATTAAATTCCTAAAGTCCTAAGACATCCCATGATTACATCAAAACTAAAGCCAAATTCATGTGCAACACCCTTAAGATCTATGTCATAATCCCACTCGGGTGCCTGACAAACTTTGAGAAGCCCAAATGACAATTACTGATTTACCTTTCTGAGCTGAAAATGGAAGTTGAAAGTTAAGTGGCAACATAAAGCTAAGCACCTCTGAGACTGAGTTTCAAGTCTGGACTAGACAGAAATGACAGAAAATCATTAAGAACAGAAGGCATTAAAAGGTCAGAAATAAATTGTTATCAAGCCCTGTTTGACCATTTTATCAGTCAGAATTTTCTCTTTGCTCTCAAGAATGGAGTAGCATTTTCTTATCTCTAGAGATGAATATGATATTATCAGGGTAGTACAAACACACTGATATTCAGATTCTGAGAATGTTTTGTGCAAAAAGGACTGCTTGCAACAAAAAAAAAAAAAAAAGAAAAGAAAAAGAGAGAGAGAGACTCTCAAATAGGTTTTAAAAAATACATGATTGTCCTGTCTCCATCTGCCTTTCTGTAATGTTACTTAGTGTGGGGATGCTGTGAGGTTTATCCTTGATGGAGGAGGCAGCCAGCAATGTCTTCACATGTTTAGGTTTTGGTGATTTTCTTGGTGAGATGGACAATTCACTCCCCAAAGAATCCCAGAATAAGCAAATCTCCCTGTTTTTCCTCCCCTGCCTTCCTTCCTCCATTCACTTCCCCTCTCTTTCCATCCTTTGGCCAAGAATGACAGTTTGCCTTTTCAATCGCAAGAGATTAGGGAAAACTGATGTAAATGTCTCAAAGACGAAATTTGAAATCCAGCTAAATGAGCATGTTAGTGAATCAAAATGTGGATAATCTGCCTTTAAATTGTGGAAGTGGAAAATGATGGGTTAAGGGATTGAGTATAGGAGAGGAAAGAGCCTTAATCATTTTGGCAATTAGTATGTAATGTCCTAAAATGATTCACTAATCACTCTTGCAGCTGGTACGGGGAGCAAACAGAGGATACAAAAGCATTGCTCAAATGTCATCGTCCAGCAGAACCCACATTTGGAAGAGTATGTGGAAAACACAGGGGAAAGGAGAACCTGTAGATTTGCCCTCTGAAATATATGGAAGTTTGTTTGACTGACTAAACTAACTAAGCAACCTAGGCTTCATTCATCTTGAATGATATCATAACATTTTAATGAAAGAGGTTTAAGAGTTTCACCATCTTTAAATAGGATAATATATTTGCCAAGAGGAGAGCTTATATTAAATCTTCAAGCACCTTTTCAAGGGTCTTTTTAGTTCACAATCATAGAAGCACAGTGTTATTTTTCTGCTCCTACCAAATCAAAATCTGTGTATGCTACTGAAATATGTTAAAAGTCCCATCTACAGGTTTTATAGTTACAGGCCTTAGTACTTAAGATATCGCGTCTGCCAGTCACAAATAAAAGAAAAAATGGAAAGCAACAAGGAGGAAAGGAGAGAGAGAGAAAAGAAAAGAAAGACCTGAAAACAACATTCAAGAATTACACTGGAATTTTGGCTTCATATAACATAAAACATAATGTGCTGCTCAAAAGGCAAGAGTTTTTCTTTCAGTAGAAGCTATTAATAGCAATTTGAACCCACCCACAGCTAGTTAGTGATAATGGTGACTTAAAAAACTACATATCTCTAATTATCCTATGTTTGACTCTAAAAATGCCCAAATAAGGATACTTTTTGCTTCTATACATATTTGTATGCTAACCTCAGGGCTAGCTTCAACACATTCCTACACCTGCCTGTCTCTCGGAGGCCTTACCACAGTGTAATCATAAAGAAAAATGTTGGTTGGGCAATAGCTGTTTGGCTCTGATGCTGCCTTCCTTTAAATTTAGTAAGAAGGTCTTGAGCCATTTTAGTCTGCTTCATTATCAGAACTGGTATCCGTTTACCTATGATTTGTTCTTGACAGCAATCAAATTCAGATACTGCACTGGATGTATGGTAAGCTGACAATTGTCAGGCTACTCTGTGGCCATAAGCGACTCCTTTTTTACTACCTGACTGTGGATTGTAAAAACCAATTCAAATTATCCGGAAACCCTAAGGTTATAACGATGTTCATTTATGAACAGTCTTTATTCAACAATTCAAACTGCTGCATGGGAAATCATCATGACAAAAGCTTCCTTTTCAAATTATGAAGAGTTGTATATGTGTGTAGTTAAATTCATGCAGAAAACCTATAAGTAATTAACCCATGAGCAGAAATACAGAATTATGTTAATTATACCTTGTTTCTTAACCCATTGCAGACTATTGTTTTTCTTAAGTCAGGTTTATTTCCTGAAACTGATTAACATATGTGTGTTTATCCACACAGTTTGCCATGCACAGCTAAGAACAATTCATGGATTAACATACTCTTATAAAGTGCAATTAACCTGAAACGCATGTACAAGAGTTAATAGATTCCTATAAATCTTCAGATAATTTATTCATCCTGTCATGTGAATAAATATTGTGAGTCACTTCTGGAAAAAGACAATGCTTTCTCCTTTCTTTCTCTATTTTGCCTGGGGTTGTGCTACAGCGTCTGTGTGCCCCTGTCGCTGGAAAGAAAAGAGATATTTGGTCCTTTATAAATAAGAACACAGACTCTTTCTCTTTATATTAGATTTATTTTCCAGCTAAATGGATTATTTTGGCCAGGCTAAGTTTAGTAAGAACCAGAATAGCACTGAGTTCATTGATCTTTAGTTACTTTAAAGAAGGAAGGAATGGAAATTCAGAAATGAAGGAGGCAATTCTCCATTCCATGCATAGAGATTGCAAGAATTGGAGGTGAAGAGGACACAGCTGCATTTCTTAACTTCTGAATGAAAAGCAATTATGCCAAGAGCCTTCATTTCAGATTGTCAGCATGGGCCTATGTCATACCCATCCTGACACTCCCAAACTGAAGATTTTAAAGGCTTCCTGCCTTTGTCATTGAGACACCTGTCACCAACTACACTGAATCAGCATCTCTAGATGCTGGGAAATACATATTCAACATGAATCTATGTAAGAAGCAACAGTAGGGAGGCTGGAATTCTTCAGAATCCTTAAAGAAAAAAAATGAAAGCAAAATTTAAGCCTAAAAAAGAAACGGAAGTTGTGAGGAAATGTTTCACCCCAGAAAATATACTTCTGATTCCATTTTCACTTGTTTGCAATTGAAATAACCCCAATGTCAAGTTAGCAAAGCAAATTCCTACAAAAATTTTTTTAATGTATTAACCACAAATATTACTGGAAGAAAGTCTTAGAGAAAAATATGTTTTCCTACGTGGAATCTGTAAAATGAACAGCCATTTGGGCATGTTATTACAATAAGAAATATTTCTAAAGACTTTATTGCAGGATAGAATTAATAACGATGACATAATCTATCAGTCACATAGTCTATTCTTTAAGAAGCATGGTAAAGTAAGAAAAGAAACTGATTCTTTAGAGTACTGGAAAAATGTTGGTACTCTCTACATGTTAAATCTCATTTTCAAATACATTTATTATTCATTCTTACCCTCTTCATCCTTGCCCTCCTGCTTAGGATCACATCTATGAGTCAGTTGCAAAAGCAGTGCTCATTTCCCGCTTACTCAAGTATATCAAGATATTCAATGTGTGATTTCTGAATTCAAAAAAGCGACATCCCCCAGAACTCCAAGTGACATTCAGAAGAACTCAAAATGTTATAGTTCATCAGCTTAGATATCTTTTTGAAGAAAGGCTAATGATTTTTTTATACCTTATTAGCTATTTGATGACACATTTTACATGAATGTCTTCAACGTTAAAAAAATTTGTAATTTTATATAACCAATGGGGTAACAAAATCAAACTTTCATTTAATACTAACCTTTTCAAGGAGCACTAAATCAAGTCTCCAAAAACATACAATTTTATGCATTATTAAAATTAGAAATAAGATATATATAGTTTCTCTGATTGTAATATATTTTACCTCCATCAGCTACAATATGAAAATAATAGACTTCTAGATTAAAGAAAATTTAAGGCAGCCACCTAAGGGTACATATTTCCAAATAAATTCTGATAACTTGATATCAAATGATAATAAAATTACAGTATTAGGTCAGAATTTTCAGATAAACTTCAACAGAATGCGGAGGACATGGAATCCATTTATTTCCATAGCAAAATCAAGAGGAGAAAAATTAGGTGTAAAAGAATTTTTAACAGCAAGTACTTGCAAATCTGTCATAAGGTTAAGACTAATAATATTTTATCATGTTGAAGACAATTTTCATCCATTTTCTTTTGGATATAACAATAGTCTATTTATTAACTGACTAAAACATCTATTGGCTCTCACTGGTTCTATTTTTCAACAAGTCTATTTAATTGAAGACATTAATTTTATTAATGTCCAGTCAGCAGCCAGTGAGACCTAGTACTCTCTGATATTAAGCATTTACCTTTGCACTTCTTTCTGATGAAAACTGAAGACTGAACCTTCCAACAAGTAGTGGAATTAGTCAAGTGGAATATTATTTTTCCCTTGTCTGTCTTATTCTAGTAGATATAGTTGCCATACAGTAGAACATCTGTGCATTCTTTTTCCTAGGGCCACATCAAGGACATTCTAAATGCTATCTTGAGCTGCATTTAATGGTCAACCCAAGTACTTATCAAACAGATACTGACTAAGAATTAACAATTAAAGCTTCAACTATCCCTGAGTAGGTAGTTAATGAACTTGAACTCAAGAAATGATCATGCTAGATGTCGATACAAAAAAAAGACAACACACTGGCTTTCCAAGGAATCTCATGGGATAGCATTATAAGTTCATTATCTAAGTAATGAAATTGAAGATAAGAAAATCTTCAGTAATACCTAGCACTAACATGATTAAAAGCCAAGTCAGTCAAACACCCAGTTTTTCCACCACACAAATTACAGTATTTGCTCAATTTTTAATTTTATTGTTTTGGATGTCAAAATAATATTCTGCTCTTATACCTTGAAAATATCATCACAAAATAAAATTGTAGCTTAAATAATTTAAAATTTTATTTTTAGCATGTGGTAAGCAAAATATTCAGAGAAGGCAATGGTAACCCACTCCAGTACTCTTGCCTGGAAAATCCCATGGATGGAAGAGCCTGGTAGGCTGTAGTCCATGGGGTCGGGAAGAGTCAGACACGACTGAGCAACTTCATTTTCACTTTTCACTTTCATGCACTGGAGAAGGAAATGGCAGCCCACTCCAGTGTTCTTGCCTGGAGAATCCCAGGGATGAGGGAACCTGGTGGGCTGCCATCTATGGGGTCAGACAGAATCGGACACGACTGAAGCAAGTTGGCAGCAGGAAGCAAAATATTGGTTCCCTCAAATATATCTACATCCTAATCCTCAAAGCCTGTGAATTATTACCTTGTGTGCCAAAAGGAACTTCATATTTGTAGATGTAAATTGAGGCCCTCAAGAGGGGAAGGTTATCCTGGAATATCCAGGTGGGCCCAGTGTAATTGTAAGAGTCCTTGCTAGAGGGACACAGAAATGTCAAAACAGGAGAAAGATTCAGGGATGCTCTGCTGCTGACTTTGAAGACAGAGGAATGGGATCATGAGCCAAAGAAAGTAGCCAGCCTCTAGAAACTGGAAAAAGCAAGGAAATGGTCTCTTCCTTACAGCCTCCAGAAGAGACTCTGCTGATACTTTGATTTTAGTCCATTAAGACCCATTTTTGGCTTCTGATCTCCAGAATTATCAAATAACTTCATTTTTGATCTCTTTTTCCAGGAGCAATTGGAAATGTGAGTGGTATACAGCTACTCAGAAGGCCATTTTCCTGTGGTCGTGGCAGTGGTGAAACCACCAGAAGCTTGGATGAGAGCTAAGTCTCCAGACATATCTGACCCTTTGTGATCCCAAGGACTGTAGCCCACTAGGCTCCTCTGTCCATGGGATTCTCCAGGCAAAAATACTGGAGTGATTTGCCATGCCCTCCTCCAGAAGCTTATAAACATTATAACTGGCATCAACACTCTCACAGGGTATGGGGAGAACCTGAGTTACTAGACAGCATTTATTTGACTCTCCTCTCCACTTTATGCCATGGAGATCATTTTGTGCTTTATTATTATACCATGCCCAGATCATATTACAAATTGGAATTAATAGTGTGTCAATTATTTAACAAAAGCTTCAGCTCTCTATATCCACTTAGATACAATTAATGAGCCAAAAGAGACCAATCATATCAGTTTTAACTGCTTGGCCTTCAGATTGGAGCAGGTCTCTGCTTTCTTGCTTTGGAAAGGTCATCATAATTCTATTTTAAAATCCTAAAGATCACAAAACATTTAAAGTGCTTCCTTGAAAATTCTGAAAGCTCCCCAAACCCAGTCAGGTCAATAAAGAATTATCATTTAACATTTGTTAAGCACCCACAGTCTGGAAAATATCATACCAGACAAAGAAAAAGAGATAAAACACACTAAAAAATTATGAGCACTTCTTTTAAAGAAAATAACCCTCACCTGTAGGTCAGAGGAGGTGATAATTCTGATTGATCAGAAGTAATGACCCAGCAACTTGATTACACCCAACAAGTGATGATGAAAAAGCCACAGTAATCTCTATTCTTGGTTAAAATGTCGAGGTCTATGATTAGACTATAGGAGTCAAAGATCTGAACTATTCTCCGATCATTTTGAGAGAAAGGTCAGTGTATTATGCACTTCAGTAATAGCCTTGCAAATTTTGTGAAAATAGTTTTCTCATCCTCTGTAATTCTACCTAATCTCTGAATTACTCTGAACAAAGCATTGCTATGTGTTATAGAAGGCATTACTAATTAATAAGATGCTTCTTTCAAGGATATCACCCCCTAGTGGAAGAGAGAAAAATGCATGTGTATGCATGTGTTTCTACTGCCTCACAGTGCTTAGCAGAATATTGCCTTATTAAAGAAGATCCTTAATACATGACTAACTATGTGATTGCAATTCAAGGTAGAATGTGGTAAAGATTAAGTCAGAGGTACAAACAAAACGTGATATGCTAAACAACTTTCCAATAGCTGAAGAACTACTAGTTTGCATACTTTGTTGCTCTTGTTTAGTCGCCAAGTCCTGTCTGACTCTGAGACCCCAAGGACTGCAAGACAGGCTTCCCTGTCCTTCACTATCTCCCAGAGTTTGCCCAAGTTCATGTCCACTGAATCAGCAATGCCATCAAACCATCTCATCCTGTGTTGCCCCCTTCTCCTCTTGCCCTCAGTCTTCCCCAGCATCAGGGTATTTCCCAAGGAGGTGGCTATTTGCATCAGCTGGCCACAAGTATTGAAGCTTCAGCTTTAGCATCAGTCCTTCCAGTGAGTATTCAGGGTTTGATTTCCTTTAGGGTTGACTGATTTGATCTCTTTGTAGTCCAGTTCAGTTCAGTCACTCAGTCGTGTCTGACTCTTTGAGACCCCATAGACTGTAGCACGCCAGGACTCCCTGTCCATCATCAACTCCCAGAGTTTACTCAAACTCATGTGCAATGAGTCGATGATGCCATCCAACCATCTCATCCTCTCTCATCCCCTTCTCCTCCTGCCTGCAATCTTTCCCAGCATCAGGGTCTTTTCAAATAAGTCAGCTCTTCATATCAGGTTGCCAAAGTATTGGAGTTTCAGCTTCAACTTCAGTCCTTCCGATGAATATTCAGGACTGATTTCGTTTAGGATGGACTGGTTGGATCTCCTTGTAGTCCAAGGGACTCTCAAGAGCATTCTCCAACACCACAGTTCAAAAGCATCAATTCTTCAGCATTCAGCTTTCTTTATAGTCCAACTCTCACATCCATACATGACTACTGGGAAATCCATAGCCTTGACTAGATGGACCTTTGTTGGCAAAGTAATGTCTCTGCTTTTTAATATGCGTCTAGGTTGTTTATAACTTTCCTTCTAAGGAGAAACCGTCTTTTAATTTCATGGCTGCAGTCATTATCTGCAGTGATTTTGGAGCCCAAAAAAATAAAGTCTGCCACTGTTTCCACTGTTTCCCCATCTATTTGCCATGAAGTGATGGGACTGGATGCCATGATCTCTGTTTTCTGTATGTTGAGCTTTTAGCCAACTTTTTCCACTCTCCTCTTTCACCCTCATCACGAGGCTCTTTAGTTTTTCTTTGCTTTCTGACATAAGGGTGGTGTCATCTGCATATCTGAGGTTATGGATATTTCTCCCGGCTATCTTGATTCCAGCTTGTGCTTCATCCAGCCCAGCATTTCTCATGATGTACTCTGCATGTAAGTTAAATAAGCAGGGTATAAGACATACGATATACAGTCTTGACGTACTCCTTTTCCTGTTTGTAGTCCAAGGGACTTCTCCAACACCACAGTTTGAAAGTATCAAAGCTTTGGTGCTCTGCCTTCTTTATGGTCCAGCTCTCACATTTACACATGACTATTGGAAAGACCATAGAGGAATCTATTAAGAAGGGAAGGCCAACATTATAGAATTCTGCTGAGGTCATGATCAGAAACAGAAGTGAACACTGGATTTAGCCACTGATAGCTATGACAAGAGTAACTGAGTATAAAAGATGGAAGAAAGCTTGGGAGGTTTAAAAAAAAAAAAAACAACTAAGTTTGGAAACATATCTAGACATTTATTTTGAGAAATTATGAAATGAAATGGAACAGAAAAATTATATAGTCACAAACATAGAAGGTGGAGTCAAAGCAGACTGAGTTTTTGGTAAAGGGAAAGATAATGCATTATAGTATATATATAGGTTGAGAAGAATTGCCTTGTAAAGAGGGAGAAATCCATGATATGGGAGATAGATAACATATTTGTAGAGTAAAAGCCATTAAGAAGGCAATAACCTTTGGAGTATTTTTTTTTTTTTCTGGAAAACCACATGTTTAGTTGAAAATGAATTGCATGAATTACCTATCTGAAAACCATGATTCCTGAGATATCTGATTTTTTAAAATAAACTTCTTTATTTAAGTGAAATTGAACAGCTTGTCTTCCTCTTACCCTGTAACTGATAGAAGGACTGAAAGCTAATATTCTAAACTGAATCACAAATAACTGGGGGCCAGACATCTTGATTGTAGCCAAACTTACTTTGCTACCCACACCATTAACTTCCATTGTGCTATTCTTTTCCCCAAAATAAACAAAATTCTAATGGGAAAAAGAGAGGAGAATCACTTAGTTTTGTGACTTTATCCCATCAAGAGAGCACTGTGGCTTACTCTACTCACAAGGGTGAGCCCTACCAACAGAATATTCTTCATTTTCCCATTAATACAACTCTAGAATGCCTAGGAAATTACTAGTTTATATCTCTAACCTCTTGTATTCTCAAAAATGACCTGGTTTGGACAATGAAATATCTGTTTACCCCATCTAAAAGCCAAGTAAGGAGTAACTTTTGCAGGAACAGAGTTTGGCATCACATTTCCTGAATGAAAGTCAGCCTATGCCATGAGTTTACTAATCTTCAGGGGCCTACAGGAACAGGCAGAAAGGAGAATTGTCCAGAAAAGACCATGTGAAGAGACAGGAACAATGGCGCAGTCTGCATTTCCACGGTCTGAGCTGGTGAGAATGTAGCAGACTTCTGTGAGTCAAGCAGACATTAGAGACGGCGCCAAGGTTTGAGTCACATTCCTGGTCCCCAGTAAGGGCCGACTACAAAGAGCAGAGAGACTGAAAAAAAGGGCTGGAGCTTTTGATGGTGGAGAGAAGAAAGAAAAGTTGAATAAAAGAATCAGAGCCAGTGAATCTCCCACCTCTGGGATTGTGAGATGGAAAGCAGCATCTCAGGGCTCCCAAAGACTCACCCTTGTGTCTGGAAGAGCAGCATTTGATGTCTGCCAGGCAGAGTGCATCCACATCTGGCCATTGTTAAGTTCATAAATAGGTACCAGTGAATTTAAAAGATTATTGCCTGTTTCTGCAATGCCTCCTCCCACCACTAACAATAGTGTAATCAAATTCACAGTGAATGCTAGAAGGGTGAAGTCCTGGAAATGCAATGCTGCTTGGCAGTCACTGGGAGAAGAAACAATGACGAAATTCAAGTTTTAAATTGGATAAGACTAGACTGCACTTTTTAATAACACAAAATGATGGGAAAATCTTGGGGTCTCCCTAGATGTTATTTATGGGTCAGAATAAAAGGATAATCACTAAAACATGATAGAAGGCAATGATTGAAGAAAATAGGCAATGATTGGGATTGTATATAACCAAGTTTAGACCATCTAATAAGCTTATTTGATTAAAATCTTACCTGCTCTTCCACTCCACTCCCTCTGCTCAATCATTTTACTATTGCAAGTTATGTTTGGTGTTTTAGATAAGTTGTAAGGGTAATTTGTTTCTTAAGATTTTTTTTTTTTTTTTTTTTTAGTGGTGGTTTATTTACTCATGAGACTAAAGACTATTTGGTGATTAATTCTGAACTCCAATACCTAACTTCCCTTTCTAGAATAGAATATTTTCAAGCACCAAAAGCAATAATATCTAACCCAGAAGGTAGAAACATAAAAGGCTGAACATTAGGAACATTTCCATCTTGCCTGCAGTGCAGTAAGTGAATGCAAAGGCTTCAACTGTTATCCGTTTTAATTCTCAGATACAGACGGCAAGTCAAGTGGGTAACTAGCTCCTATAGATCTCTCTAAGAAAAACTGAAATGATCAACTTCAAGCAGCTAATCTAGCACTGGATCAAAACCCCTCAGGGAAATATTTATGTTTTACTAGTTTACTCAGAGAAACAGCTCTAGGGATCTGCAGATATCCTCTGTGATTTTGACTGAAGGAAACACTGATGCCAGAGCTGAAGCTTGTGATTTAATCATAGAAGCAATTCAGCCTTTAGCAATCCTATCTGCTCAGAAATCAATAACTACACTTTCAGTTCTATTAAAGGATTTTTTAAACTTCTCCACCTGACCAAGATATTAATTTGTATATGTTCCATGGTGTGCCTTTCTGGTTGATATCTTGAAATGTTGAAAGAATAATTCAAAGATTCAGTTTTAAATACTTTCCCCCTCAAATTTTCTCTGTCATCATCATCATTTTAATTATTTTCTGACTCATATACCATTTTTCAAACACTGGAGTGCTTTAAAGAATTCTCTACAACATCCAAAGATAACATTTCACATAAGTCTTCCAAACATAGTCTTCCAGTCAGTGAAAGGTAGTATAAAATAGCCTTCAGAAACAGAGACTGTGAAAAACTTTCTGGTCAGAAATAGATTATCATTAAAAATTGTTAAATGGACAAACAAAATTTCAGTTAAGGAGCCAGAGAAATTAGGGCAACTCAAGGAAAATCGTGGCCTATCACAATGCCAAGGGCTCATGAAATCTTGGATCATCTACATTGAAGTTCTCAAAATTTTCACATGATGGAGCCTTTCATAACATATGAATTAGAGGATGTGGTTTTTCTGTCAATTAAGAAAAACATGGCTTCCTGCTCTGTTTTGCATGAATGACCATTACTTACATTAAAACATCTCATTCTACCTTATACTAATTGATAAATTAATTTAACATTTGGATGGATATGGATCTCTTTAAATTATGCAGTATAATAAGCAACAGGGGTGTACTAAAACAAGCGTTAAATGGGAAACTAGGAATCATAGATTCTCATCTAAGAACTCACTGTCCCATGATATGTCCTTGTTTACTCCTAGAAGCTCTACACCTCACTCTTTCATTTAAAAATGTAAGATTCTGTAGACCAAACCCAGTTTGCTGTGGCTACCTAGAGATGGGATGGGAGGTAGGAGGGAGGTTCAAAAGGGAGGAGACAAATGTATCCCCATGACTGATTCATGTTGATGTATGGCAGAAACCAACACAGTATTGTAAAGCAATTATCATCGAATTCAAAATAAATAAATTTCAATAAGAAAAGTATAAGGTCCCAGAAATAATGACTTTCTAAACTTGGAGAAGGTAATCAAGAGGATGTGACCACTATTAACCAATGAGTTGAACTCAGGCAATGAGTTTCTTTGCCTCATCTCCTGTCCTTGGAAGGTACACTCTGCTTAACTTTCACACTCTAGGATCTATTCCAAGGACACAGCCTTGAGAGAGCAAGGTGTTGTTGAGATCATCTGGACTGTGTTTGTGACTGCACTCAGTTAAGGCTTTATATATACTCTTAAGATTCTAGAGAGTCGGTGCAGAAATCTTCTTGTCTTAGAGGTCTTGTAAGTTCCCCTGTTTATTAAAATTGCCACCTACCAGTACGGAGTAGTTTGCCTTTTTGTTCAGTCTCCACTTGCTCTCCATGTAGGAGAGACAGTTTTCAAACAAATAAAACTAAAATTTTCAACTCTAAAATGTTAGGGTAATTGGATACCCATAAATCTTATATATTGCTGTTAAAGCTAACCGTTCTTTTTGCCATGGAAGCTATACAGGCAGCTCAATAAACACTTGATTTCTCATTTGTCAACAATATTTATAATTACATCTTTTAGAAAATGTTTTTTTATGTTACAATTACTGTTCAAACTGATTTATTAGAGGAAATAGGCCAATGTTCATAACAATTTGGCCTCTGGACTTTGGGGATAGGCAACACAGTCTTACAGAGTTTTGTGGTTAGTTTTTCTTTATTAAATACTAGATTGAGAAGAAAATGAGGTATTTCTAATTTTAGCAGAAACAATGTTTAGTTTAACTAATGTGTATTAGAGTGATCTAGAACTGTGGTGTTGGAGAAGACTCTTGAGAGTCCCTTGGACTGCAAGGAGATCCAACCAGTCCATCCTAAAGGAAATCAGTCCTGGGTGTTCATTGGAAAGACTGATGCTGAAGCTGAAACTCCAATACTTTGGCCACCTGATGCAAAGAGTTGACTCACTGGAAAAGACCCTGATGCTGGGAGGGATTGAGGATAGGAGGAGAAGGGGACGACAGAGGATGAGATGGCTGGATGTCAGCACCGACTCGATGGACATGAGTTTGAGTAAACTCCGGGAGTTGGTGATG
Organism: Odocoileus virginianus; assembly: GCF_023699985.2. NCBI lineage: Eukaryota > Metazoa > Chordata > Mammalia > Artiodactyla > Cervidae > Odocoileus > Odocoileus virginianus. The sequence goes on from NC_069698.1 coordinate 24,943,109, forward strand.
GACAGGGAGGCCTGGTGTGCTGTGGTCCATGGGGTCGCAAAGAGTCGGACACAACTGAGCAACTGAACTAAACTGAGTCTCGAGATATCATCAGCTGCTAAACAAGGGCCATGTCTTGTGTTTCTATGTATAATCTACTCTGGTAATACAGAAATGTGTAGTCATCCACAAATATTTATTGAGTTCCTACTCAAAACCAGTATGTCAGCCACTGTTCCAATTACTGGGGATATAGTAGTGAAAAAACATACCAGTGAAATTCTTGTTCAAATGAGAATATATATATAGTTAGAGAGAGAAAGAGAAAGGGAGAGACTAGAGCTAAGAAGTTGTGTGTGCTTACACTAAAAGTCTCCATAGAAGTACAATTTCCATCTCTTTGGTCAAATTTGCTCTCAGTTTACTTAAGAATAAAAGGAACACATATATTTAAAATTCAAAGTTATGAGAACAAACATGTAAATAGAATTACTTGTGTCTATATCTGCTGAATTCTTGATACAGCACACCTTTAAAGATACTCAATCACATGGGTACAAACTTATCCTTGATAGCCTCAATACCTGCTGACATCATTATGTTTGTTTTATGCTAAAGGTCAAGTGAGATAAATGTAGAAATACATTCTCATTTTCCAAGCATTTAATTTCTGATGATTGTTCCCCTCATTTATTCTAAATGATCTTTCATTTAAGTGCAAGCTTACAAAATGTTTATATCACAAATTTTCTCCTCATATTGTTTGAATTGTACAATTATATCCTTGATGGCTCAGTGGTAAAGAATCCACCTGCAATGCAGGAGACATGTGCAGAGACATGGGTTCAATCCCTGGGCTGGGAAGATCCCCTGGAGAAAGAAATGGCAACCCACTCCAGTATTCTTGCCTGGAAAATCCCATGGACAGAGGAGCCTGGTGGGCTATAGTCCATGTGGTCACAAAAGAGTCAGACACAACTTGGCAACTCAATAGCAACAATCAGTCTGCAACTTAAATCTCTGTTCTTAGATATTTTTACTCCTAATTTAGTCTTCCATTAGGAAGCAATAATTAATCATGGAGGCTCTTTGAAGCTGAAGAAAGAAGTAAGCATTTTCTAATCTCAAGATATTAGCCTTCTTGTTCCTAATGCTAACAATATAAAAAATTTTATACCTTTACAAATGTTTTCCAAACAGTGACTGCTGGGTCAGGCACTGAGCTCATTTTTGGGAACATGATGGCTGAAATATGGCCCTTTCCCTTGTTTAGACCACATTTAACATGAAGAAACAAAACACGTAAACCAAAAATGTAAGATACAAAGTGACTAAGATCTGCTCAAAATTGCAAAAGCTCATAGCAAGAAAAAGGATTGTTTCTGATAAAGGGTACAAAAACCTTCACAGAGAAGGCATATTCTTTGCCTCTTCAACGATGAATAGAAGATCACCAGAAAAAGAACAAACAGAGGTTAATATAAGCTTATTTATAAAGATTTTTAAATGGTTAGAGACTAAGCTTTAAGTGAACACTAAATATAATGATTTTCATAAGCAATTTTTTAAAAAACAGCGACGTTACTTGATGACAAATTATTCTATGTACCACCTCTTTTTTAATTTATTTTTTTATTGAAGGATAATTGCTTACAGAATTTTGTTGTTTTCTGTCAAATATCAACCTGAATCAGCCATAAGTATACATATATACCCTCCCTTTTGAACTTCCCTCCCATCTCCCTCCCCACCCCACCCCTCTAGGTTGATAATATAGAGCCCTTGTTTGAGTTTCTTAGCCATAGGGCAAATTCCCTTCCTGTTGGCTATCTATTTTACATATGGTAATACAAGTTTCCCAGTTGCTCTTCCCATTCATCTCACCCTCTCCTCCCCTCACCTTTTTAAGACCTTAGTCTTTTACAAAAATCTTGATTAATTGATGATTTTTAGAAGATACCTAGACTCTATAATGTTACCAGAACATCTAATCAAAATCTAATGTCACTAGTTGTTTTCTTTTTATTATGACTCCTTCTTCCACAACTCTGGATCCTCTGCCTAAAAAATTCTCTCTGTGATCACTACTGATATTACAAACATACATGCCTCTATGTCAAAATTGTCAATCTTTTTCCTGTGAGAATTGTTCTTATATTTAAAATTTTTAAAAAGAGCTATTTAGGCCAAGATAGTTTACTAATATATTTGGCAGTGAACACTGGTATTTAGTTTTATTGACCCAATTCAGGTATATTTTTTGTTAGCCAACAAGAAAATTCTTATGTTAATTAATTTTTTAAAGTGCTTTGGTATTTTCTACCACTCATTTTGGGGAAGGAAAAAGAAAGGAGAAGGGAACGAAAGGAAGTGAATGAAAATAGGGTTATATGATGGGAAAGAAGAGGTTTTATTTCTATGTTTAATAGATCTCTAAAGCTTCCCAAAAGTTCCCACAATCTATCTCCTCAGACAGATCAAGGAGGCATTATAAGAAATCCATAGCAGAAAGAAAATGTCAAGGAAACATCACAGATATAAAACAGATTTTTTCCAAGAACAAATCGTTTCTAGGACATATTTTCTACAAATGTCCAGCACTCGCCTTGTGCAGGTGCTCTTGACAAATAATTCAGGCACAGAAATTCTAGAATGTAAGAATCTGAGTTTTTATACATGTCTTTTGCATACAAGCGAATTCTAAATTCAAGTTAAAATGCTAATACAGTATATATCCTTAATTTTTGCTTCCGTCATTTGAAAATGGAGAATTTAAATGTCAATACAAATGATTTTATAAATATGCAATGCTTTAGAAATCACAAACTCTAAAGTTTTTAATGCAAAGAGATGTCAGCATTCAAAGATTCTAAAATACATCATTTACTCTTATTTCTGTTATATGGCTTTATAATACCCATTTTAAGTAGCTAGAGACAGTTACTTTAAATTGAGTTTCTCAGAAAGAGACTTTTTTAAGCATAATAACAACAAAGTTATTACATAAGAGAAAGGATTTATTCCCCAAGTTTCTTTGCAAAAGTCAATCATGCCTGCAGAGGAATTTGATTAATGGTGCATAATCTACAGATGTTATGGAAGCATTGTAAGTGAGAATGTTAATTATCTAACTTTTTAGCAGAAAGATAAGAGTTTAACCTTTAGAAAAAGAAAGACAGGACTAAATAACTCATGGGAATTAGTAATGGGATAGTGAGCTTTTTATATTCACAATGGCAACTGAAATCCATCCCAGGTGACAACTGACAGAAACACATGAACATCAGTTTTTACCAAGGCTGACACATGAAGTGTTGGCAGCCTCTTCAGTTTCATCCTAAATAAGAGTCTATATCTCTAAAGTGCTCAAGAATACCAGCATACACACCAGAGGAAATTTATTACTATGGGTTACTTGAAGACAATTGAAACTTTAACAAAGATGCAAGGATTATCAAGATACTAAGCTCTATTATTTTAGGTCACTCTCTAATACAACTGTCTATGATGACCCATAGCTGCCTATAATCTAATACATGCAATTTGAAGGCTGTATTTTCTGTGTGTTTGTTCCTTGCTGTGGAAGTAGGGTGGGGATGAGAGTAATAAACCCTGATTTAAATTAAAAAAAAAAAACTTCATTGAAATGTTCATGTGTACCAACATTCAAAGTTCCCTTTCTACCTGAAGTCCAACTTAATAGGAAACAGAGAACTGCAGGAGTCACTTAACTTAATTATGTAAACAATAAAAGGCAAGAAAGACATTTCATTTTAGCAACATGTAGTGTTTCTTTTGAACTGAAATGCAAGGTCATTAACATTAGACTTAGGCTACTCTTTCAAAAGGAGACTTCTCAAAAAATGCTTCCTCACTAGTCTTTAAAGGACCATCTTCTTCCACCTATTTGAGTCTTTGTGTTTTTCAGACATTTTTGCTCTTAACATTTTTATCTCTTATTCCACATTGTTGAAGTAATCTGATTCTTGCTGGACCTTCAATCACCACAGATATATTGATAACTTCCAAGTCAATACTTCCAGATAAGTTTCATCAATTGTATCCCAAAAGAGCACATCTAGTTGTTCACTGTATATAGCAGGTATGGAGTCTAGTCTACAAATTCACCACATTTAATAAACGACTTGTCTTTATTTTTTAATAACTGAACTTAATTTCTCTTATGAGAACTCATTTTACCTGATAATGGAAACTTAATTTCAATCAGTTACAGAAGAAATTTGCTTTCTCCCTGGGCTTGCTTTTAGATTCTGGGGACACTGTAGGGTTTTAAGGCAATCTGTTTATACATCTACAACGTCATTTGCTGAGATGTCTCTGTTCCCAGTTTCTATTTTACTCAACAATCCACAAAAATCAGCTCTTCAACCCCTTCTCCTTTGATCTAAGTTCAGCTCACTTTCAGCCATGTACCAGCCGTTCTAGGATTCACTGGAAATATTCTCTTGACCTCAAACTACTGAAGACCGTGGGAAAATTTGTGATGCCCTCTCTGATAAGTCTGCCTTAACATACCAGGAAAAAATTTCTTCTGCTCTTACCCTTGCTTGTTGTAAGGGAACACTGCAATTTGCCATATCTCCAGAGTCTAGAGGTGATTAAAGGACATCCCTTTCTGGAGCCCATAAAATTCATCTTTAGTCTAGAGAGAGGAAGAAATTTTCAAAAAACAAAAATTTTTATGATTTTTCATGATGAGACTTTTCCTTTTCCAAATCTTTTCTCTATCGTAAGGCCTAAGCTTATGGAAATCAAACCCAAGAATTAACTCTTTTGATCTGTTCTATATTGATCATGTCTTCTCTTGTGGCAGTACAGGTGGAATACCCTAACTTCCTAGGCTAGGGAATGACCAACTAATTCCAAGAAAAGGAATTAAAACATAACTTGCATCTCAAAATATTTCCTTACCTCATCATCCTCTTCACACATATCTTCCAAAAATAATACATACTCAATAAATCTAAAACTCATCATCTTCCACCCAAGTCTATCTTCTTCCTATCGGATATCTCAGTGAATGGCATGGTTGTCCATGTAGTAACTCTGAACAAAAGCATCTATGATACCCAAGACTGCACTTCATCCCTCACTCTTTCAGGTAGTAACACTGTTCTATTAATTCCAATGTTATATTAGGTCTCAAGTCAGTTCCTTGATTTCTGGGCAGTGTGTTAGTTTAATCCTTCATCATTTTCTACCTAGACTACTGCATTAGCTCCACACTGATCTAACTCCCTCCAGATTTATCCTCAATAGCACTTAAAAATATTTCCTCTAAAATATATACCTAGCAGTTCTATAAATATTGACTCTTCTGTCTGAAACTTCACTTTCCTTTATCTCCATCTAGTTAATTACTATCTGTCTCTTAAGGATCATCAAGTCTATGAGCCTGAGAAGTTTTTCCTGATTTACCATCACCCCTACCACTAAACTCATCTTCAAATACATTGTGATATAATTTTGATTATTTGTCCCTCTGACAACACTAGAACATGATAGGTGAAGCCTAGACAGTACTGAAAATGAATGTGCTTATGTGCTAAGGTTCTAACACAGTGCTGAGAATATAGTACACTAGATTAAATAATCCAAAGTGACATCTTGCCTCCCTAATCAATATGACTTGCCTGGTAATTCCAATTCTGAACTCTCTTGCTCTATCATCAAATTCAGTTTTTCCCCAAAGCCTTAGTCCTGAGAATGTGGGTGTTCTGATTTTACTGAATATCCTGTATGGCCCATCATTTTATTCCTCTGGCTAAAGGCATATAAAGACAATCAAGTTTTAAAAGGAAAGTCTTTATCAATGCCATGAAAAACAAAAAAGCATTCAGGAAAAATAAGTATCCTGCATGACTTAGCAATAAATACAATTTACCCAATCGAAATAATATAAACATGATACATTAATCATCCAAATGACTGACAGTAAAACTACCAGGGATAGAAAAATATGTAGGGGAGTAAAAAGATACTGCCTAAATGGGAGAAGTCAGAAAAGAGAATATAAAATACATTATTTGGAAATACAGGCGACAAGGGCTGTGGAGGAAGAGAGATAGAGCATGAAACAACCCAGAGGGAACCTAGAGATTCTAATGGTTTTTAAACAGAAATTCAATGATTCTTCTTCACCCAACTTCACCTCCACTTCTACAGGTCTCTAGTGCTAACCAACTCCTGAGCCTTTTAGTAGTTCTTTAATTAAATTGAATTGACTGCCAGCCCTCCTACTGCGGAGGATTCAGCTTTCTTGGTCCTGCTTTACCTGTTACCAGTCGTCCTGCTGGTTTTCAGCCTCCGAAACTTTTACTGCTGGGTCTGCTATAATTGCCTCCTCTCCAATTTCCTTTGTGCCACTGGGTTTATATACATGTATACACTGAACCCACTGAGTTTATACTGAACTTGTATATATGTATATATATGTGTGTATATATACATATATATACTGAACTTTTATATATATATACATGTTTCAGATAGAGAAGAGGTAACTGTTTATATTCAAACTGCTTTTTTCACAATGGTTTTTCTCATCAATCTCAGAAGTTCTCCTGTCACTCTTATTCACAAAACATTTTCATTTGGGTAATTAAGTTGTTCTGTGTATGTAATAATAAAACTCAGAAATGTAACTGTGAAGCTGTCCTCAGGCTCAGCTCTGGCATGCTTTGTGCTGAACCTAATGTTAAGACAGTGTGGTTGACTTTCTCGCTACTTCTCCATCTTGTTTTTCTTGTTCTTCTCCATCTTGTTTTTCCCACTAGCCAACACTCAGTTTCTGTTGGACCTGGGAAGAGGAAGACAGAGAGACAGGAAAAGTGCAGAGAAGTCTAATTTTACTGGTTTACTGGAACTTCAGAAATCAGGATTGGTGCTCTCTCATCTTGGTGTATGTTCGAAGATGAATCTTTCTTTTGGGGATTTTCTTTGTAGAAATTTTGATGGACACCACCCCACTACATAACCACACACCCTGCTGCTGCTGCTAAGTCGCTTGAGTCATGTCCGACTCTGTGCAACCCCATAGACGGCAGGCCACCAGGCTCCCTCATCCCTGGGATTCTCCAGGCAAGAATCCACACACCCTGGAAACATCCAAATTTTTCTCACTTGACATGGCAATGACAGTTGTCATGCTGCTTAATCCCTTCTCAACTGCTAGCAATCCACCCTGCTCAGGCTCTCTATCCAGGTTTCACAATCTTTCCAGTTAAATTTCTAGCAAAAAGCTCTCTCTCAAGCCTGCCTTCAGTCCATAGATCCTCTGATTTGTCAAACACTTGAAGAGCAGGTGACTTTCGCTTCAGGATTTGGAATGACTGGGACACTTTTTCACTGGTGGGATTATAAATTGGTGCAATCACTTTGGGAAAAAGTTTGGAATTATCATGTAAACCTGAACATTTATGTGGTCTACAGCCCTGCAGTTACATCCACAGGCATAGGTACTAGAGAAATTCTTGCTCATATGTACCAGGAATCACATATCAAAATGTTCATGGTAGCATGTTCATACAAGTAAAAACTGGAAACGGACAAAACTGCATCACAGAGAAAGGATATGTTATGCTATTTCATACAGTAGAATATTATGCTTTACAGAAAATTAATGAACTGCTGCACATATAATATTCATGAATCTCAAAAACATTGTTGAAAGAAAGCAAGTCATATAAGAAAACATACTGTGTGATTCCATTTACGTAAAGTGCAAAACTAACAAAAGTAAAAATTATTATGTTTAAGGATACATAAGTGGTAAAGCCAGTAAAGAAAATCACGAGAATGCTAAAATTAAAAATCAGGATAGTGGTTACTTCTGAGGTTGAGGGAGAGGTATGATCAAGGAGAAAACTGTGGAGTTCATTTTTTGAGGTCCATTAATGAGAATCTAAAAACTGACATCACTTTAAGTACTTGCATTACAGAAAATTTAATCAAAAAAATTACTGACATGTGTAATAGAGGAGCTGAGAAACCAAATCTCCTGCTATAGTGCAGACTGACCTAACACAGGGGAAAGGGAACTAGAGTAAAGTAGCCTATAAGGGCTATTTCTCCTAATTAAGATACTGAGCTATGAATCTGGGCCAATAGGCTCAGGACAGGCACATCAGGATGGTAGGTTCTTTTCCTTAAGGGGATAGAGAGTACAAATGTGTTCATTATTTTTAAACTAAATATATACATGTTTATTTTATGTACAACATACTTTGCAATTTCTTTTTTTAATCCTTCAAGCATGGGGAGAAATGTTTGTTTAGTGGATTCTATCAGTAATTTTAACACATTGCAGAGATACATGAAATTTCCAGATTGAATACATTTTTTACTGTAAGATCTTTAAAAATTCCCATCAATTTTCACAAAAGTAAAATGGACGTGATAATCCCTAATTTGCAGTTATTTCCAGTTCTAAGGGCGACAGTGTGCATGAGAGGCCCAACACTGTGCCTGGCATAAGGGAGAACCTCTGCAAATGTGAAAGGCCAAGCTTTTTCATACGAGAGCTGTGAGAAAGCTAGTGAGGCTTTTTCTGACTTCAAGTCTTGATCAGAAAAGAATAAATAATCCTAAATTCTCCTCCATATTCTTAAGGAAGCTAATTAACATGCTTCCTTGAATTGTTAGCATTGTATTCATGCCTTGCTACTAGCATATTCAAAAGCAGAAGCCAACACTAAGAATTAGTACAAAAAAGATGCCACTGCTAAAGTACCCATTGTTCCGAGGAATTCAAAGAGAAAATATGCTAAGAACATGAGGAAGAATGGTCACCACTTCCAAAAGAAAAGATTTTAAATAAAGCAATACTGACTTCAAATCACTTAAAATCATAAACAATAGCAGAAATGTGTGGTTTATCGAGGACTGAAATAACCCCACAGCAGTGCAGTGAATTTTCATTGATATATAAGTGGTCGCCTATTATTTGCAACAATGAAGAGGACTAATTTAACACAAGAATGTAGCAGGAGAGGCAATGCTGGTTTAATAATAGGTTCATTCTCGGCAGGAATTCATATGAGTGAGTAGGGGAAATAAGGATAGTTGCAGGGTGGGAAGGAGAAGGCAGAACGAGATGACTGCAAACCGCATGGCAGCTTTGCTTAGAAGTCTATTACATGAATGTGCCAAGCAGCTGTTTCAGTGCCCTACTGTGTGAGTCAAGAAATGTGACTCCAACTTGACAAAGTACAAAAGGTAAAGACTAGGTAAAGCTGACAGACCTCAGGGATCTCTGTTACGGGCTGTTACAGTCGGAGCGTTGCTGGCAGGGGATGAAAGCGGCCCCCCACACGAAGAACCGCAGGGGCGCAACCCGGACTTGGGCACAGAGCCGCAGGAGAAGGAAAGGTGTGCCCTTCACTAGAATCCAATTTGTTAAAGGAAACTGTACATTCTGTGAAACTATTTACCCTGATTTGGAAATTAGTGGTTGCCTTAGCAACACTCGAATCCCATGAGACTCACACACACACACAGTGCTAATTTCAATTCATGGACACCTTCACGGGTGAGGAGTGCAAACAATAACTTGAGCATCCCATTTGGCATGGCTCTCATGGGAAATGAGATTTCCCTTGGTCTATAAAAATATCCTGATAATAACCCCCATTTTTCAGTACCTTTTGTACACCAGTTTTATGCTGCCGCCTTTACATTCAATCTCATCTGGTAGCCACTGTAAGCCCTGTGAGGACAGCAATAATATTCCCATTTTAGGGATGAAAAATATGCTGTAGAGTGGCTCCATTACTTTCTCAAGGTCACTCAATGGTGGTTTGAAAATTTTAACCCAGATTTGGCTGACTGCAAAATTTCATTCCATTCTTTTAGCATTTTTAGCTTTGTCAAAAATAATACAAATTTATAAAGCTGCAAAGTACCTTAGGAATTATTCTGCACTAGTCCTCAAGTAAAACATAAGGAACTAGAGACACAAGAAGCCTAAGAGATTTGCTCATGGTTACAAGGCCAATAATCGCAAAGTTGAGAATAGAATTCAGTTTTTAGTTTGAGCCACTGAGGGTTTCCCAAGTGGCTCAGTGAGTAAAGGATCCACCTGCAATGCCGGAGATGCAGGTTCGGTCCCTGGGTTGAGAAGATTACTTGGAGGAGGGCAGGGCAACTCACTCCAGGATTCTTGCCTGGAGAATCCCATGGACACAGGTGCCTAGAAGGCTATAGTCCATGGGGTTGCAAAGAGTCAGACACGACTGAAGCAACTGAGCGTGCACGCTTTTGAGGCATCATTTATGGAGGCCACCTCTGAGCCATCCAAACTGGGATGTTCTCAGTGTTGAACTGTATCTCATTCATTTTTGCATGTCTTTTCTGATATATAAGTAAACCAAAATAGAAATAAAAACTGAGAGGATTTCTGTGTTATGTTGAGATACAGTAAGAGTTTAGTATTTTATACCCCAAACATTGAAGGTGACCGATTCACACAGGCCCTTCCAGGCTGTGCTCATCCACAGCTGCTCATGTTATAAAATACCTTTGCAGTTTTCTTTCTATCATGCAAAGATTCACATTTGTGAGGTGGCCCATCTGTGTCTGCAGCAGTTCACCCTGAAGGTGACAGGAATATGAGTCAAATGGCAGGCTCATTTTGCACCTGGGTTTTCACAGGAGGTAAGGACTAGTCCAAAACAACACTGAACAGTGAGGGTTACCTATGGTGCTACTTACTAAAGTTTTTTTCTGTGCCACTGTTTCTCTTTCATGGGCTGATACTGCCTTCCTCAATTCACCAGGCTCCCCGCACCACCACACTGTCAATTTTGCCATACTGTCATCTAGCTATCCAAAGTCCCCTGCTTTAAAATCCCATTAAGACCTGGCCTCCTCCACAGTAACCTTATGCTCCTAAATTACCTCTCATTCTTCCTCATCCTATTCTTACCACAATTGCCATCTTCTTAATGATTAAGGCAAGTTGGTGAAAAAAGATATTTCTAATTAATTTTGAAACAAAACAATGGAGGCAATCCATACATAAAACTCCTTGTGTATTATGTAGTAAATGTTTTGTTTTCCTGATCCAACGACCTCCTATGAAGGCTTTGTCCCTTGCTGTATATGTAAGTTTGCCTTGATTTTTTGCAAATGTTTTAATCTAGTGCTGGTTTGAGGCTCACAGGACCTTGTTAGATGGTTTACCAATACATGAGAACTAGAGTTCCCTCCCCCCACAAAAAGGAATGTGTGTGAAGGCCAAAAACTCAGGAAGGATGTCTTTGAACTGATAGAAACTGGTTATTGTTCACTAAGTTGTTGAAATGGTCAACTCATCTATCAAACATTTGTTAAGTGCTTCCTGCTCATGCTCATGTGCCAAACACTGGACAAGGTATAGGGAGTTTAAAAGAAAACAATGAATAAGGAATAATATTACCCTTCAAGAAATCGATAATGTAGGTGGGAAGACAAGGCAAATGTTTATCATAATTCTTTGCAATAGTTTTGATGAGAGGGCAATTTGATGAAAAGATGGGCTTAAATACAAATCAATCTGAACTTAAACATTGCCTCTGCCGCTTATTAGCTATGAGGACCCCAGCAAGTCACTTAACTTCCGTGGACTTCAGGGTTTTTTTAGCATAAAAATTCAGAAAATATATATGTGTGTGTATATACATATATATATACACACATTGCAGGATTGTTTAGAAAAAGCATATATAAAGCACCTATCCTGGGAACAGCGTGCCTGGAATAAAAGATGGTATATAGTTAGCAACTATATCATTATTTTTATTATTAAAATGATAAAGATAAGCTTGTGTCATATTACACATAGACACACAAATGAGTCAGAATTCATGAATCCAGGGAGATTTTCAGAACTCAGCAATGGCTTAAAGTGACAGATATAAATTCAGTGAAAGAATGAAGAGAGTGAGAGTTGAATGACTACATCCAAAGGCACAGAGAAACATGATAGTTTAGGAACTGCTGGTCAATCTGGGTGGCTGCAGTCAGTACAAGAACTAAGAAATCAACTGGAGAGGTTGGAAGCCAGACCACAGAAAGACTTTATAACCATGGTAACCATAAATCCCTGTTTGCGTGAGTTATGCCTGTTGTCCCAAAGTAATTATTAATAGGGCAAACTTTCTACTCTTAAGCTTAGATGATAAATCACATGGTCACCCTCTTTACATTCCATAGTGAGAAATTTTGGTTTAACCAAAGCTATGTAGCACCTGAAGAAAGTAAACTTGGGGAATGAAATAATCGATTCTAGTTTTAAATAGCACATTCTGGCAATTCTGCTAGCTATATTGGAGGATGAGTCAGAGAGGGCAGTCTGAAGGCAAGTGAAATGAGGAAGTTAAGTCAGTACAAGTTGCACTTTCACTTTGTTTGAAATATAGTCATAACTAACATATTTCTTCCATCTACTTTATCACTGGAGCAAATACTGTTCTAAATGTTTATATGTGTTATCCCAATTAAATCTCACTGCACCATCAGGGCTTCCCTGGTAGCTCAGCTGGTAAGGAATTCGCCTGCAATGTGGCAGACATAGGTTAGATTTCTGGATTGGGAAGATCCCCTGGAGACGGGAAAGGCTACCCACTCCAGTGTTCTGGCCTAGAGAATTCCGTGGACTGCATAGTCCATGGGGTAGCAAAAAGTTGGGCACAACTGAGCAACTTCCACTTTCAGGGCTTCCCTGGTGGTTCAGATGATAAAGAATCTGCCTGCAAAGTGGGAGACCTGGATTCAATCCCTGAGTTGGGAAGATACCCTGGAGAAGGGAACGGCTACCTGCTCCAGTATTCTGGCCTGGAGAATTCCATGGATTGTACAGTCCATGGTGACCCAAAGAGTCAGACAGGACTGAGCGACTTTCACTTTCACACCATCATAAGATGAATATTATCATTATTTTTTCCCTCTTCATTTTTGAGCAAACTGAGGCCTAGGGAAGTTAAATTATTTGCTATCAAGAGTATCCTAATTCATATCCACAGAATCTATCAGCAGATCTCATGTTCATAACCACAGAATTATACTGCAATTTCAGAAGACTCAGGGCTTCCCAGGTGGTGCTAGTGGTAAAGAACCTGCCTGCCAATGTAGGAGACATAGAGACCTGGGTATAGCAACCCACCCCAGGATTCTTGCCTGGAGAATTCCATGGACAGAGAAGCCTGGTAGGCTACAGTCCATAGGGTTGCACAGAGTCAGACATGACTGAAGCGACTTAGCATAGAGGACTCAACCAATGATGACTGATGTCAGGATTCACAGTCACTGCTTGCCTAGGTGAATATGAAGTACATCTTCCTTCAAGTTCTCCCTTCCTTTCTTGTGCCCTAGAATCACCAAGTGTTTATCATTCACATTGCTTTTTCCTCACCCATCAGTCTGGCACTCAGATAATTCCCCTCGACCTACAATAGATCAGAGATGTTGCCCTGGATTAAGGCTACTCTCTTCTGCTGTTGCTATTCTGTCAAGGTGACGACAGAAAAGTCAAGGTCGAGGTTTCCATTCCTAACTCAGAGGTATGATTTTAATAGGATAGGTTTACTTCAGGAAAGAACAGTTTGACAAGTTTGCCACATCTAAAAACGAGATGCAATTGTCCACCACGACCACTCTGATTCGAAAGGAAAAACTCTTTCCTTAGACAATTGTCTCAATTCCTGTTCTATGTTGTTGTTGTGAGTCATTCAGTTGTGTCTGCCTGTGCAGCCCTATGGATTCTAACCTGCCAGGCTCCTCTGTCCATGGGATTTTCCAGGCAAGAATATTGCAGTGCGTTGCCATCTCCTTCTCCAGGGCATCTCCCCGACCCAGGGATCGAACCCAAGTCTCCTGTTGGGCAGGCAGATTCTTTTCCACTGAGCCATATTAATACCCCTTTGCTATTCTTACTATTCCATAATTAATCTCCCCAAGACTGTTAAAAGTTATAATATTTATCTCCTTTGTGAAAAATGCATTCTTACAATCATAAAACAGGTTAAGTTGGCATATTTCCCAAAGTCTAGGTTATATAGTCCTATTCATGGTCACTTGAATACATAAGAAAAGAATAGTGCTGCTGGCATTTGAAATAGAATGACTAATCTGTGATATTTAGGAAACAGAATTAAGAAGAATAAGAACTTGATTGCATGTGAGAGGTCAGTGAAAGGAAAAAATCAAGAATGATTCTCAAGTATTTGTCTCAAGTGAATGAGTAAGTGAGTGGCTAGTGATTTTATGAAATTAACTAGGGAACTTAGTCAGAGGAACTGCTTAAAGGGTTAGACAGGTGATAATGAGTTCAGTAAATATTTGTTCGTATGAATGAATGGGATGAATGAGTATAGAAATTAAAGATAACATCACTGAAATGAAAAGATTATGGAGAAGTTAATTTTAAATGGAACTGGTTCAAGCAATTCTGTCAAAGTTACCTGATAAATTTAAAGCAAAATGATTTAGGTGTCTTCCATTAGCTGGGCATTGGGTAGGGCAAATAAGAAGTGTAGACTTATGAGCATATGAACGTTGAAATGTACACATAATCCTAAAAATGTTTGAAAATATTTAGAACATCTACATGGTTCTGTTTCATGTAATAATCTATTATTGTAATTTTAACCAATTAAAAATATGGGATATTGAGCTTTAAAAAAAAAAAAATACCCTGCCTGATATGGCATTCAAAAAAACATTCTAGTCCCTCCATAAGCTTGAGCTATACTCTCTTTGGCTCAAGTGCACAAAGTGTGGTTTGCTCATTAACTGTTGAAGACTATTCAAATTCTTGGCTCAAATTGTCCTGAATTTTTTTTGTATTTTAATTGGATTGTCTCTGTATTCCATAAGATAAGAAGATACTTGGTTTGGATGATGAAGATAATTTGCCCGGTGTCTTCCAAAATATCTCCTAATTTTTATTTCCCTCGATATGTTTCCACAGCCAATGGTAACATTCTTGCTGACATACTTGTATTGTCTATCTCCATCCCAAAGGTGATGAGGAGATCTGACAGATAGAGACACAGCAGCAGCCATGCCAGCTGGCTGCCAACTTGGACATATGTACAGAGCAGAGAGCGTGCTAAAGTTCCTAGTGCAGAGAGCCAAGAGCCCACTGACATTCGCCAATGACTGAAGAACGTGTCAGGATCACTACAGCATAGTCAAGTTTGGAGTGAGCCACGTTAAAGGTTCTGGAAAGGGGAGGATGACCTCCTGGGTAGGGCACCACTCCGCTATGTATATGTGCCTCATTTGGCATCCACTTTGCATGTCTGCTGCTGGGCTTCCATCTGCTGAATCTCAATGTAATGTCACAAGATAAAAACTGAAGACTCCATGGCTTCAAAATGCATTTTTCTGCTGGCTGCCTGATGGCTGTCTGGGGACATAAAATTTAGAAAGCAATCCTTGCTCACTGACCTTCTTATATGATATGTCTGTTTTAATTTTAACTCTGCAGAATGTCTATTTAATAATCAAAATAAGCAGTATATAACTTCAAAAGAGCTTTGCAAATTTTAAGATACAAAAGTGGGAGGACATAGTCCACCACCTTATCATAGAATCAGCTCACATATAACTTGGAGTTAAACTTTGAAATATTTTTCCTTTTATCTATTGAATGTGTACCTGGAAAAATACAGTATTAACTAAAATATAATTTCACTTCTAGTATATGTTTACAACTGAATCACAGTACCTAATATTTTTTAGAATAAATAAATCTAGGACTTTGAAAAAACTACTCAATTGTATTTAATCAAAATTTCCCAAATTCTTCTATAATATTAGTGTCTTTGATATTTTCTTAGCAATATTTAGTTATATCTCTCATTGAAAGAACTAGTAAATTATATGTTTATCAATAACTCTGGTTAATTAATATGCCTTTCTTTTCATTCCTATAATTTAAAAATATCTTCATGTTTCTTTCCCATGTAAACATTTTACTTTAATTCAGGTGTACTACAGAGTGTTTAAATGTATCTTTTTTGTGTATAAGATGTGGTAATAAATTCAATCATAGCTTGAAAAAAATTTAAACCAAAGGACTTTTGAAGAATGGCAGTGTTAGCACTACTTATTCTTCTCCAGGTAAATATAACATTATATCTTTGTCTTCAGAACTTGATTATTACAGAGTTGCCGCCTCTGTAGTGCTGTAATTATGTTCTAATTGAACAGCTGATCTGCTTCCCTAGTTGAGTGTGTGTGTGTGTGTGTGTGTGTGTGTGTGCGTGCGTGCTTATCAATGCTGTTCATGCTTTCCCATTACCAAAAAAAAAAAAAAAAAGATGCATTTTTCTATTGTGGTCAACTTGCCCTAGGGTAACCTCCAATTAGTTCCATCCTTGGGCAATTAACACCCCTTGAGTGTAGGTCAAAACTGTGAATGTATCTAACCAATACAATTTGGAAAGGCAAGGGAATGTTACTTCCATGAATTGTTGTTCAGTCACTAATTCAAGTCCAACTCTTTGTGACCCAGTGAACTGCAGCATGCCAGGCTTCTCTGTCCATCACTATCTCCCTGAGTTTCCTCAAACTCATGTCCACTGAGTCACTGATGCCATCTAACCATCTCATCCTCTGTCACACCCTTCACTTCTTGCCCTCAACTTGTCCCAGCATCAGGATCTTTTCCAATAAGTCAACCCTTCACATCAGGTGGCCAAAGTATTGGAGCTTTAGCTTCAGTATCCATCCTTCTAATGAATATTTAGGGTTGATTTCTTTTAGAATTTGACTGGTTTGATCTCCTTGCTGTCCAAAGGACTCTCAAGAGTCTTCTCCAGCACCACAGTTCAAAAGCGTCAATTCTTAGGTGCTCAGCCTTCTTTATGGTCCAACTCTCACTCCTGTGATTACCTTAAATTATATAAGACTCTGTCTCAGTAGACTGACCTGAAAGAGATTCTCCTGCAAGCTCTGAATAATGACAGTCTTGTTGTGAATTGATTGTGGAGGACAGCACCTAGCAAGGAGCAGAAGACAGACTTTAGGAACTGAGAATAGCCCGCATACAACAACTAACCAAAAAAAAAAAGAAAGGCTTCAGTCATTCAGGCACACAGAAAATATTTCTGCAAACAACTTCAGTGAGCTTTGCGTTAGATTCTTCCCTAGTTAAGCCTTCAGATGAGAACATAGCCTGGCTGATAACCTTGATTGCAGCCTTGTGAGAACATATGAAGAGGCTTCACCCACCTGTGCCTAGACCCTTGACTCACATATACTCTCAGATAGCAAATTTGTATAGTTTTAAGTTGCTGTGCTGTGTTTAGTAGTTCAGTCATGTCCAACTCTTTGTGAGCCCATGGATTGCAACCTGCCAGGCTCCTCTGTCCATGAGATTCTCCAGGCAAGAATACTGGAGTGGGTCGTCATGCCTTCCTCCAGGGGATCTTCCCAGACCAGGGATTGAACCCAGGTCTTCCGCATTGCAGGTGGATTCTTTACCAGCTGAGCCACCAGGAAGGCCCGAATTGTGGCAATTTATTTCTCAGCAATAGAAGCCTAATACAGATTTATACACAATTCCCCAGAACTTGTGTTTCAGTAAATAGTATGGTTTGTATAAGTTGACTGGAGCTACTTTAACAAAGTACCACAAACCAGGTGGCTTAAACAGTGGAATTAATTGTCTCACATTTCTGGAGGCTGAAAATCTGAGAGCAAGGTGGCTATGAGGGAGAATCTGTTACATATGTCTGTCCAGGCTTCTGGTGGGTTTTTTTTAAACAATCTTTGGCATCCTTGGTTTTTAGAAGCATCACCCCAGTCTCTGCCTTCATATTCATATGGTGTTTTCCCTGTATGCATGTCTGTGTTCAAATTTCTCCTTTTAATAAGAACCTTGTTCATATTGGATGGGGACTCATTCAACTCAGCATAACATCATACTAACTAATTATATCTGCAATGATCATATTTCTAAATAGGGTCACATTCTATGGTACAAGGAGTTAGGACTTCAACATATAAATTTGGAGGGCACAAAATACAACCCATAAGAGGTGTTTAGCTTTTACTATAAAAGGAATTTATAAGAAAGTAAGACAGCACTGCCATTTTAATTTAAGGTGTCATTTCTTCAAAATAATGAGCTCTTCTTTCATCCCTCACTTCGTCTGTCATGGCTAGAAGAGAGTGGGGACCAAAAGCATTCACATATCCATTTCTTTTTAAATGTATTTCTTTGAACACTTAGTATTCACAGTGACAGGAGCCATGAAAATACATTACATTAAGAAGTTCTGATATCAGTTTCACTCATTAAAATACAGAACAAGTACTTGTATTGGCTTATATAATTTGGTGTCCCAAAATACATGGACTTTGAAGATTTGAAAATTTTATGAACTAATATTTCCTTAGCAGTAACTTATTTTTTATTATATTTTTAGGGCAGAAAGTATGAAAATGTATTTGATATCACCTAAGTTTGAGGACAACATCCACTTCCAAATGATGAAGATTTTAAATAGTTAGTGAAGAGACTCTTGTGGGTTCTAGAAATAGTTGTTCGCCAATTAAGCATCTTCTACCTGTCAGGTATTCCTGTAAGCAGTCTACATATATCACTTCATTATCTTTACAGCAACCATATGAAGAAGATATTAACATCTCCTTTTCGTAAGTGAGGAAACTGAGGAAAATTCTTAGAGGTCAGTATTACCTGCCATCACTTCATCACACAGGTAAATACCTATTATCAACAAACATGTGATGTCATTAAGAAATTTCTGGCACTGTTGAACTCAAGGAGAAAACAGAGAGGAGCTGACAGGAAAACAGTGCTGGCCTTAATCATCTTCTTCATCTTTCCTCAGCCAGCATTCCAGAAACTCAAATTATCTTTCTGAAGTAGAACTGGGTAAATATTGGACCCAAAAAAGTTTTTAAGTGGTCAGCGTGAAACGAAAATGAAAGTCAGAAGCCTGCAATTGTATTTATAGGATCCTGACTCATATACTTTAAGAACTTCTACACTGATATTCTGTTTTTCAATTTCACACTATTAGCTCCTTCTGTATTATTTTCTGTGTATCAAAAACTGTTGCTTGATCTGAGACTTGCCCGGTTTTGGTTCTGTTTGGGGCCCTTGTCTTGAAGTAAACTATAAGTTATAAGAGAGATTCATTTATGCTTCCAACCTGCAGAAATATCCACACATTATCAGAACTTAGTTACTTGGGAAGTGTTCCCACAATTTTGTACCTATAAGCCCATAATCAAATGATCAGATCTGTTTCCTTCATCATCGCAGCATGACCTGATGAGTAGCAATCTTTGCCTCTCTATTTCCCAGCTTAGGCTGTGATTAATTTGATTGGTTTCAAAACCTGTTCTGTCTTTCCTCTGTGCCCTGCCTGAATATTGGCACAATATTATTTCAGTAGGTTGCATTATTTCCATTTTATCTCACATATTCGAACTTCAGACCATTTAGTCCCAACACGTAAATTTCTGTAATATTAAATGTGTGTCGAAGTCTTTGCAACCCCATGGACAATAGCCCACCAGGTGCCTCGCTCCATGGAATTCTCCAGGCAAGAATACTGGAGTTAGTAGTCTTTTCTTTCTTTAGGGAATCTTCTTGACCCAGGGATCAAACCCAGGTCTCCTGCGTTGCAGGTGGATTCTTTACCATCTGAGCCACCAGGGGAGCCCCATATTAAACGTAAATGAGCGTTTTAAGCCAGAGCCCTAGCATTCTTTTTTGTAACACTATATAAGTGTTTGTAAATTACCATGAGGCATGTTAACACAAAGATATTACAAGTAACAACATCAAATGGCATCAAAGGAAACTGAAGTAAGTCTTGGGTAATATATAATCCTCGCATTTGAATCTACCATATATCATATCATGTTCATTGTAATATCAATTCTGATCTCCAATCAGCAATGATAAAAATGGGGTGATTTTCTATGATTACATTTAAATTTAAAAGTTACGTAAATTTTAATTGCCATTTATCCTGTATGTCTTTTTGCCACTATATAAAGATTATTGATGCTTTTTCAGCATCTATAGTCCGTGAACAAAACCAATCTAGACCCGGTTTGCACTCGACATCTAACTGCTGTGTGCTCACAGCTTTAAAATTCATAGACCTTTAGGAGAAAACCCACTCCTTCCAGAATAGAATGGCTAAAATTGTAATGCCAGTAGTGAGTGAGCGGAAAGGCTCATAATTCAGAATATTTCTATCAATGAAAGAAAATAATTTTTAATTCCTATTCCACAAGCCATGTGTGATTTCAGTTCAGTAGCACTTAAGAGTATTCTTCTGAGAGCTAGGCACTAGATACACTCTTGCTTTAACATTTTTAAAGAAGTTCTGGTGATGACAGACACAGATTTGAAAGTAAAGCTATCTTGTCACATTTTCCTTCTGCTTGCTCTCGCACTGCAATATTTTCCTCTTGAAAAAAATTAAGCACTTAAGCAGGTGTGTGTGTGTGTGTGTGATAATTAAAAGTTTTCAAAATACACAAATTATATATCTTTGTTTTTCTCATATATGCCATTTTAAATACATTCTCTTTCTTGATTTGAATCTTATTTCATACTTATCTTTTTGTATTTTCTCATGTTTGTTAAGTATGTGAGCATTATTTTCTATTCTTTCTCTCTGTAATTTCTTTAAACATTTATATTTTATATAATTAGCAATATGGAAGAATCATGATGAGTGAGAATTTGTGATTTCAAAGATAAATGCTACCTAGTGATTTACTTTATAAAATGTACAGTAACTTACAAAAGATGAGTTTATATATAATGTGATAAATTCACTTCAATTTTCATAACTTTAGATATCTCACTAAGATTGTATACTTATTGCAAAGTAAGATGTTTCTATTTTGCATGTTTATTTTTGTGACCTTTTTGTAGCTGCAAAATTGTCATTTGAGTCTATCACAGACAGCTGTAGTAAACAGAAACAATACAATAACATTAAATACAGATGCTCAGATCTTACAAAATGAGTGAATGACAATTGATGATGGAACAGTGAACATGATTAACTTAGTACAGAGACTAAAATACAAAGACTAATGGTGTTCTCCTTCCATGTCACTCAAAACTGCACAATATATTGACTTCGATCATCCCACTACTAGCCATGTAAGCATTACAGTGTTTTTCCTACAGAATACACACAATATGATGCAATCAGCTCTTATATTCTCAGAGACAATAGCTACACAGTCCCCATATTATGTTTTGTGTTGACAGAGAGCTATTCTTGTCTGTATCTTGAACTTTAAAATATTTCCCTTCTTCCTCAGACATTTTTAAACTGTAAAAAAAGGGTATGAAGAATACAGTAACAAAAATTAAAATCATTTACCTTTAGCATTAAAAGCTGGCCAAAAGATATTCCTTTACTTTTTACACTGTCATTTAAATTCATAATTATGTTTCTTATATCACAAGTGGAACAAGCAATTTGGAAGCATTATAAGTGTCAACAACAAGGCAATAACTTTTACAAGGAATATTGGGGTGTTTTATGTTTTTTTCACTAGGAAAAATAAGAAACTTAAAGTTTAAGGCTGTTTTTTAAGGATTGACACTTAGTGGGCCTATGACAATTATAACTATAAGCACCCTCTTTTAAATTATTTAATTTTTTTAGCAAGAAGATAGACCTTTTTAAGAAAAAGTCTGAAGAAATGGTCCTAAAGCCCACCAAAAAGTAATGTGTGACTTCCCCCTGCTGGCTTAGCAGAATAATAAAGATAAGAAAACCCATATGAGAATTTCCTAAATTCTTACATAGTCAAGTTCTATTAATTTCAAGAATTTAGGAGACTAGTCTTTTGGAAGTAATAAAGCATCTACCAATGAGAGTAGCATTCATTTATATATGGAAGCACAGACTCAACAGCATTTATGCACATTTCCAGCTACTCACATTCACTTCCAATTAGATCCCAAAACACATTAACCCTTAATCCAAGACGATATACAACATGCACCCAGGCACATAACACACATGTGCATAGAAGCTAGTCCAAATCCCTTTTCCCCCTAGTTTGGGTCTTGCTTTCAAACATTCTTTGGAATTCTACAGTCCTCTCTCATCCTCACCAACATGGGCTGGTTTTCAGGTCCCATCCATTGCCTGCTGTCTGTTGGACCTTGTAACTGAGCATGCCCCTGGAACCTCATGTGCAGCCTACAATCATCGCCACTGAGAAACTAGTTTAGTATTAAATTATATATTTCAAATTGCTTAATTATTGTTGCATCTTATTAAAATCAAAAATAACCCAATCTGATGAACCAAAAATAATAGATGCATATTTTATATTACTTTGAATAACATTTACATGTTAATCAACTAATTGCTAAATGCCAAGAGATAACTTTTCCTATAGCCTCTTTTCCCTCTTCCTTGCAGTGGGTATAAAATAAAAATGCCCCAGATTAGAAGTAGAAGATTTTGCATTATACCTGAGAAGAAACAGCTCTGAATACACCACAGTTATTTGGACCTAATTCTTTCTTAGTACTAAGAGGCTCTTTGAGCCCACAGCCATTAGCAAGACCCTGGTCTTTTTCTCCAGGACACTTCATCAAGTGGATGACAGACAAGTGAACCATCCGTTGCAATCAGTCATAAAACTGTCTTCAACACGTGTTATGTGAATATGTAGGAGGAGCCTTAACACAGTCTTGGGGAGTGAGAGCAACATTCCCAGAAAATATGACATCTCAGCTAAGATCTTAAGAAAAAGCTAAGTAAGTTGAGAAATATTAGGAGCAAGATAGAAATGGAAGTGTGCTGCCTTCGTTTTCATTACATGTTTTGAGTTAATCAGATAGTTCCCGATAACAAGATGTGATCTCTCTTGTAGAATTCCACAGAATAACATATTCATCAAATGACTGATCCTTTTCACTTTAAAACATTTCCTGAAATTGAAACTCTAACTTCACTGTTACTTAAACAAATACTCCCTCACTACTATTTTGCCATTTCCAAGGTTTTCTTTGAAAGTACTTTCAAATTATTTTCACCTTTAAAATGTCCCAAACATCAGAATCACTTGGTCTATAATATAAACAAATTATCTAAAAATATTCAAATGTGTTTAAAGAGTAAAGAAAGCATTTTCCTTTATAGTCCAAAGTGCAAGAGAGCATCTGAAATCAGTGTAGCTCATAGAGAAATGCAGATGAAAAACATTCTGAGTCTTAGAGGTTACATAAGCAGAGTATTCAGGATATACTAGTTACTATGGTAACTTCACTTTTTAATTAGTAGAGTAAATAGTCTCACAAATCTTGAGATAATGTATTGACAAGTTAAGGTTAACCATAGTAGAAGTAAATTATAATGTAAATATCTCATTTTAACACATATAAAAGAGAAATCTAGCGACTAGAATTTTTCAGAAGATAGGTACAAGTACTTACATGAATGTTTAACTGCCTCATTTAGAGTACAGATTTTTGAATCCATGATATAAATTTCACATATAAAGTAATATATCATTGAAAATTGCTTACAGGCATAAATTGAGACTCTTCCCATTTTTGATCATCCAGATGCATACCTGTCCATGTTATCTTTCCATTTCAAAACTAAATAAGTAAAAGAATCATAATAGGATTGATCCAGAACCCTAATTCAAAAAAAATTCTATATGACAGTATAGCTTTTGATCCAATGATTGTTATTTTTCAACTTAAATGTCATGACTATATACTAGACTCTGTACTTAAAATTATTCATCCCACCAGAACACTTACTAGAGTCATATGTAAACATAAATGACTCTGAGAGATCAATCATTTGTCCTACATGCATAGGAACTAGTAAACCAAAAACTGAATATTCAGGTCAACACTCGAATTGTTGGGTTTTTTTTCCCCCTCCAGCACTATGATATGTTTTTTTTAGGATCATTGTGTGTATATGTAAGTGTGAATTTGAAATGTCTCCTGCACTCATATTTTCAAGAAAATCCTCTGAAATCAATAGTCCCCCTTGATTAATTATTTTTCTACCTATCCACCTTCAAATAAGTTTTAGTTCTCATTTTTTCTCAGAAGTTTTCAAACATCTCCAGGATTTTATTTAATCTACTTGCAGTATCTTCTGGAGCAAAGGAAACAAGGCTATGTTTAATACCCTTCTACTATAGCTCACCTTCCTCAACCTTATGACAATTTCAGTGGAAATGCTAAATCCAATAGACTATAGGACCATTTACTGGTATTACTGCTTTTTACAATTACTATATATATATAAAACACACAATTATTCTAAAGTAAGTTAGGGAAGAGTATCTTTAGCAACCTCTTAAGGATATCACACACACACACACACACACACACACACACACACACACACACATACACACACACAAAGGTTTTTGGTCACTGAACTAGAAAAGAAAGATTCCAGGAATAAACAAATAAACAAATGGATCTAACTTAAGATCTCAGGAATCCTTACATTCTTTCAGCACATGACTTCTTCCTGGTAGACACAAGCACTTGATTTTTGACTCTGGATCTCTAAGGGAGAATAAATAGAGGAGAAATGAAGTTTGGCTCAAAACAGATGTGTATTTAAGTTCCAGGTCCAAATCTAACCCATTTATTATCAGTTTTTTGCATGAACAAATCTATCAGCTGAACATTTAAAGAATATTTAAACAAATGAAAGTAAAAGCCTAAGTCAGCAATACATTTATGTAACCAAAAGAAAAAGTAGAAAATGTTAGTGATCATTATATAACCACTATATAGCCAACAACATGCATAAGAGACATTTCCAATTCTGTTCAGAAAGACAACTACTTAAGGATTCAGGAGGCCAGATATTTTTGTCCAATTTTCAATATTAGCTTTTGAGAATTGTCTAAGATATAAGACACTCATGCAACTCCTGAGTACCTACTATATATTCTTATAACTGTCTTCCCTAGATCTTTAAAGATGGATTCATTTAAAGATGGATTGATAGGCTTCCACTTACAGGGTTGGTTTCTGACTCATTACTCTCTGAAACACTTACTCCTTAGTTTAAGCTACTATATACTGAACGTTAGGTCTGTGCCAGGTGGTTTACATAAAGTTTCCCATTATTTGTCAGAGCAGCAAATAGCACTGCCATTTTTTATATCTGGGAAAATTGAGACCTAGAAATTTTCAGGTATTTGATTCACTGTGCATAGCTGTTAAATGTTGAAAGCTAGTTACAAATTAGGTCTTCTTGAGCTCAAATCCGAAGTCTACAGTCCTTAACCAGAAGTTCTCATATTTTAGCATGCTTTAGAAGTCTTGTTAAAATGCACATTGATGAGGCCCACCTGTAAAGTTTCTAATTCAAGGCTTTTGCATTTCTAACAAGTTCTCAGATGAAACTGATGCTGTTGATCCTGGACTACATATTAAAAACATTACAGTACACTAAATTCTCCTGAAATCCCTCTTACACACACACACACACACACACACACACACACAACATTGTAGAAAAGTTGTTCACAATACCAACTATACTTTGAATCACCTGGAGAAGATTACCAAAACAAGAACAAATGCCCATAACTGGACACCATACCAGACATATAAGCTATTTTTTATAGCTTATAGACATAAGCTATTTTTATTTAGGAGATTCTAATGGACATCTCCTCTTCGTGGATCATGACCTTGTGGCAATGGGGCTTGTGTACTCAGAAAAGCTATGAATGATGGTGCAGATCCAGTCAAGATGAAAAGGTCAAAGTGAAGAGTTCTGACAAAATGTGGTCCACTGGCAGAGGAAATGGCAACCCATTCCAGTATTCTTGCCTGGAAAGCCCTGGAGAACTCCCTGTTCTTGCCTGGAGACAAGGAAAGATATACCCAACTGAATGCAAAGTTCTGGAGAATAGCAAAGAGAGATAAGAAGGCTTTCTTAAATGAACAATACAAAGCATTAAAGGAAAACAAAATGAAATGGGAAAGACTGGAGATCTCTTCAAGAAAATTGGAGATATCAAGCAAACATTACAAGCAAGCATGGGCAAGATAAAGGACAGAAACTTCAAGAAGCTAACAGAACCAGAGGAGTTTAATAAGAGGTGGCAAGACTACACAGAAGAACTATACACAAAAGGTCTTAATGACCCAGACAACTGAGAGGGTAACAGGCAGGAAGGCCAGAGGTCTCCAAACAGAGGAAATAGGCTGCAAGTGCCAGACATTTTTCTCTCTCTTAAGCAGCAGGAGGAAACAAACCAGCGATATTTTTTTCTTCTCTATACAAATTTAAAAGGAGGTTTCTCTTAAAATGCTGTGTTGCCATGACACCTGGTTTCACCTAAAGCTAACTACTCTCAAACCTTGAGTTAACCAATACATTTCTTTTTCTTATGGAAATGTTGTCTTAAGCTCTGTTAAAGTACCCCAGATATCTTCAAGTTGGTTCCACCAAATGGCCCAACCTACTTACTCAGGTATTGTTCCACTAATCTATGTAAATGAAACTATTTGTTGGTAATTTGCCCTTCTACAAGATTCAAGTCAATTGTTTTATGGCCGGGGGTGAATTATCTGGTACCATTCTAAGTTTTATGACATTCCTTTCTTTTCATTATCAGATTGTGAGTGACTATATAACAATAATATATCCTGCATGAGGACAGTCTTTGGATTAAACCTACTGGCTAATTCTGTTATCTTAAAACATAAATTATGGGAGTAGGTCTGGTCTTTACAAGGATGCATCCTGCCTGAGGATAATCTTTGGATTAAACCTTCTGGCCAATTCTGTTATCTTAAAATGTAAATTATGGAAGTAGGTCTGGTGAGGTCTTTACAACCTCCAGACATTCTTTGGATTCATTAGAGAGTATATAACTCCACTGCTAATACTAGCAAAGGGGGTACTCTTTTGCCCCCTTCTGATGCTATGTCAGAAACTTTTTCTATCTCCTTTATACTTTAATAAAACTTTATTACACAAAAGCTCTGAGTGATCCAGGCTTGTCTCTGGCCCCAGATTGAATTCATCTCCTCCAGAGGCCAAGAATCCCGCATCTTCAGCAACAACCTTTCACAACCACAATGGTGTAATCACTTACCTAGAGCCAGACATCCTGGAGTCTGAAGTCAAATAGGCTTTAGGAAGCATTACTACAAACAACAAAGAGGAGGTGATGGAATTCCAGTTGAGCTATTTCAAATCCTAAAAGATGATGTTGTTGAAGTGCTGCACTCAATACACCAGCAAATTTGGAAAACTCAGCAGCACTCATAGGACTGAAAAGATCAGTTTTCATTCCAGTCCCAAAGAAGAGCAATGCCAGATAATGCTCAAATACCATTTAGCATTCTAGTAAGGTTATGCTCAAAATTCTTCAAGCTAGGGTTTAGCAGTACGTTAACCAGGAACTTTCAGATGTACCCATATCCAGTTTGGTTTTGAGGAGGCAGAGGAACCGAAGGAACCGGAGAAAAACTTGTGAACATCTTTTGGGTCACAGAGAAAGCAAAGGAATTCAGAAAAACATATATTTCTGCTTCACTGACTATGCTAAAGCTTTTGATTGTGTAGATAATAGCAAAATTGAAAAATTCTTCAAGAGATAAGAGTACCAGACCAACTTACCTGTCTTCTGAGAAACCTGGATGCTAGTCAGGAAGCAATAATTAGAAACAGACATGGAGAAGTGGACTGGTTCAAAATTGGGAAGGCTGGATATTGTCACCCTGCTTTTAACTTCTATGCAGAATAAATAAATTCAGACTTAAATTGAAGAAAGTATGGAAAATCACAAGACTATTCAGGTATGACTTAAAATCAAATCCCTTATGATTATACAGAAGAAGTGACAAATAGATTCAAGGGATTAGATTCAAGAGAAGTGAAAGGAAAAGGAGAAAATGAAAGATATATCCATTTGAATGCAGACTTCCAAAGAATAGCAAGGAGAGATAAGAAAGTGTCTATGTGACCAATGCCAAGAAATAGAGGAGAACAATAGAATGGGAAAGACTAGAGCTCTCTTCAAGAAAATTAGTGATACCAAGAGAATATTTCATGTAAAGATGGGCACAAAAAAGGACAGATACAATATGGACCTAATAGAGGCAGAATATATTAAGAAGAGGTGGCAAGAATACAAAGAACTATACAAAAAAGATCTTCATGACCCAGATAACCACGATGGTATGATCACTGACCTAGAGTCAGACATCCTGGAGTCTGAAGTCAACTGGGCCTTAGGAAGCATCACTACAAACAAAGCTAGTGGAGGTGAAGGAATGCTAGCTGAGCCATTTCAAATCATAAAGGATGATGCTATGAAAGTGCTGCAATATGCCAACAAATTTGCAAAACTCAGAAATAGCCACAGGACTGAAAAAGTCAGTTGTCATTCCAATCCCAAAGAAAGGCAATGCTAAAGAATATTCAAACTAATACACAGTTCCACTCATCTCACACACTAGAAAAATAATGCTCAAAATTCTCCAAGCTACACGTTAACAGTATGTGAACCAAGAACTTTCAGATGTCCAAGCTGGATTTAGAAAAGGCAGAGGAACCAGAGATCAAATTGCCAACATCCGTTGGATCACAGAAAAAGCAAAAGAATTCCAGAAAAACATCTACTTCTGCTTCATTGACTATGATAAAGCCTTTGATTGTGCAGATCACAACAAACTGTGGAAAATTCTGAAAGAGATGGGATTACCAGACCACCTTACCTGCCTCCTGAGAAATCTGTATGCAGGTCAAGAAGCAACAGAGAGCCGAACATGGAACAACGGACTGATTTGAAATTGGGGAAGGAGTACGTCAAGGCTGTATATTGTCAACCTGTTTATTTAACTTACATGCAAAATGTTGGGCTGAATGAAGCACAAGCTGGAATCAAGATTGCTGGGAGAAATATAAATAACCTCAGATATGCAGATGCCACCACCCTTATGGCAGAAAGCAAAGAGGAACTAAAGAACCTCTTGATGAAAGTGAAAGAGGAGAGTGAAAAAGCTAGCTTAAAGCTCAACATTCAAAAAACAAAGATTGTGGCATCCAGTCCATGGCAAATAGATGGGGAATCCATGGGAAAACTGACAGACTTTCTTTTCTTGGGCTCCAAAATCACTGCAGATGGTGACTGGAGCCATGAAATTAAGAGATGCTTGCTCCTTGAAAGAAAAGTTACGATCAAGGAGACAGGGGATGACAGAGGATGAGATGGTTGAATGGACATGAGTTTGAACAAGCTCTTGGATTGGTGATGGACAGGGAGGCCTGGCATGCTGCAGTCCATGGGGTAGCAAAGAGTCGGACATGACTGAGTGACTGAACTGAACTATTGCAGAGTACATCATGCAAAATGCTGGGCTGGATGACTCACAAGTTGGAATCAAGATTGCTTAGAGAAATATCAACAACCTCAGATATGCAGATGATACCACTTTAACGGCAGAAAGTGAAGAGGAACTAAAGAACCTCTTGATGAGGGTGAAAGAAGAGAGAGTGAAATAGTTAGCTTCAAGCTCAACATTCAAAAAAACAAAG
The DNA here is from genome assembly GCF_023699985.2 of Odocoileus virginianus. NCBI lineage: Eukaryota > Metazoa > Chordata > Mammalia > Artiodactyla > Cervidae > Odocoileus > Odocoileus virginianus. Next base: position 24,972,670 of record NC_069698.1, read on the forward strand.
AATCATGGCATCCTGTCCCATCAGTTCAGCTCAGTTGCTCATTCATGTCCGATTCTTTACAACCCCATGGACTGCAGCACACCAGGCTTCCCTGTCCACCACCAACTCCCAGAGCTTACTCAAACTCATGTCCATAGAGTTGGTGATGCCATCCAACCATCTCATCCTCTGTCTTTCCCTTCTCCTCCTGCCTTCAATCTTGCCCAACATCAGGGTCTTTTCCAATGAGTCCGTTCTTTGCATTAGGTGGCCAAAGTATTGCAGTTTCAGCTTCAGCATCAGTCCTTCCAATGAATATCATGACTTATTTTCTTTAGGATTGTTGGTTGGTTGGATCTCTTCGCAGTCCAAGGGACTCTCAAGAGTCGTCTCCAACACAACAGTTCAAAACCATCAATTATTCAGCGCTCAGCTTTATTTGTAGTCCAACTCTCACGTCAATACATGACAACTGGAAAAACCATAGCCTTGACTAGATGGACCTTTGTTAGCAAAGTAATGTCTCTACTTTTTAATAAGCTGTCTAGGTTTGTCATAGCCTTCTTCCAAGAAGCAAGAATCTTTTAATTTCATGGCTACAATCACCATCTGCAGTGATTTTGGAGCTCCCCAAAATAAAGTCTGTCACTGTTTCCGTTGTTTCCCCATCTATTTGCCATGAAGTGATGGGACTGGATGCAGTGATTTTAGTTTTCTGAATGTTGAGTTTTAAGCCAACTTTTCCACTCTCCTCTTTCACTTTCATCAAGTTCTTTAGTTCTTCATTTTCTGCCTTAAGGGTGGTGTCATCTGCATATCTGAGGTTACTGATATTTCACCCAGCAATCTTGATTCCAGATTGAACTGGAATCCAGTCCCATCACTTCTTGCCAAATAGAAGGGGAAAAATTGGAAGCAGTGACAGATTTTATTTTCTTGGGTTCCAAAATCACTGTGGATGATGACTGCAACCATGAATTAAAGGACACTTGCTCCTTGGAAGGAAAGCTATGACAAACCTAGAAAACATATTAAAAAGCAGAGATATCACTTTGTCAACAAAGGTCCATTTAGTCAAAACTATCTTTTTTTCAATGTCATGTACAGGTGTGAGAGTTGAACCATAGAGAAGGCTTATCATCAAAGAAGAATTGATGCTTTTGAATTGTGATGCTGGAGAAGACTCTTGAGAGTCCCTTGGACAGCAAGATCAAACCAGTCAATCTTCAAGGAAGTTAACCCTGAATATTCACTGGAATGACTGATGCAGAAGCTGAAGCTCCAATACTTTGGCCACCTGATGCGAAGAGACGACTCATTGGAAAAGACACTGATGCTGGGAAAGATTGAAGGCAAAAGGAGAAGAGGGCAGCAGAGGATGAGATGGTTAGATATCATCATAGACTGAGTGAACATGAATTTGAGCCAACTACGGGAGATAGTGGAGGACAGAGGAGACTGGTGTGCAGCAGTTTGGGGGTCACAAAGAATAAGACAAGACTCAGTGACTGAATAACAACAAAATGGACATCAAGGGTTGAGAACTTCCTGTAAATGATGAAAGGAGCATGGACTTTGTAATTTAACCTCTCTGGGTTCAAATTTCAATCCTGTGCACTGGCAAACTGTGTGACCTTGGGAGAAACATCAATAACTCAGTTTTACCTTCTGTTAACTGTGAATAGCATTGTGGAAATTAAAAGGAAATTAATACATGGTGTCTACTACACAATAAGTGTTTCACAAGTATTTTAACAGTAGGAAGTTAACTGTGAGAGAAACAGGTCAGATTTGCCTTCCCCCCACTCCCCACTTTCATCTAATTAGACTTGGAATAAAGTCTTGTTTCCTGACCCAGAGCTAATGGCCTTGATTGGATACAAGACTTCTATATTTTCTCTTTCAAATTTTCTATATTTCTCTATTTTCTCTATCTTTTCTCCTTTATCAGTATGTCCTAAAAGACAGAGTACAAATCATGACCCTCATACGCACAGTTTCAGCACATCCACCCCACCCTGGTTACTACATCCTCTGCAGGATCCCAGACTCCAGAATAGGATAGCACTAAGGCTTCTCTCCTTTATTATTACCTGTTTCCTTTCTTGGGTCTTTAGAACATCACTCGAAAGCTCAATCCATAGTACCATGCTTTGCTCTTGCCAATCTCCAACCCAAGAAATTTCTATATCCCTTGAGCTCCTATGGGTCACTGGTTCAGTTCAGTTCAGTTGCTCAGTCGTGTCCGACTCTTTGTGATCCCATGAACCACAGCATGCCAGGCATCCCTATCCAACACCAACTCCCAGAGTTCACCTAAACCCATGTCCATTGTGTCGGTGATGCCATCCAACCATCTAATCCTGTGTCGTCCCCTTCTCCTCCTGCCCTCTATCTTTCCAAGCATCAGGGTCTTTTCCAATGAGTCAGCTCTCTGCATCAGGTGGCCAAAGTATTGGAGTTTCAGCTTCAACATCAGTCCTTCCATTGAACACCCAGGACTGATCTCCTTTAGGATGGACTGTTTGATCTCTTTGCAGTCCAAGGGAATCTCAAGAGTCTTCTCCAACACCACAGTTCAAAAGCATCAGTTCTTCTGCACTCAGCTTTTTTATAGTCCAACTCTCACATCCATACATGACTACTGGAAAAACCGTAGCCTTGACTAGATGGACCTTTGTTGACAAAGCAATGTCTCTGCTTTTTAATATGCTGTCTAGGTTGGTCATAACTTTTCTTCCAAGGAGCAAGTGTCTTTTAATTTCATGACTGCAATCACCACCTGCAGTGATTTTGGAGCCCACAAAAATAAAGTCAGCCACTGTTTCCCCATCTATTTACCATGAAGTGATGGGACAGGATGCCATGATCTTAGTTTTCTGAATGTTGAGTTTTAAGCCAACAGTTTCACTCTCCTCTTTCATTTTCATCAAGAGGCTCTTTAGTTCTTCTTCTGTTTTCTGCCTTAAGGGTGGTCTCATCTGCATATCAGAGGTTATTGGTATTTCTCCCAGCAATCTTGATTCCAGCTTGTGCTTCCTCCAGCCCAGCATTTCTCATGATGTACTCTGCATATAAGTTAAATAAGCAGGGTGACAATATACAGCCTTGACATTCTCCTTTTCCTATTTGGAACCAGTCTGTTGTTCCATGTCCAGTTCTAACTGTTGCTTCCTGACCTGCATATAGGTTTCTCAAGAGGCAGGTCAGGTGGTCTGCTATTCCCATCTCTCAGAATTTTCCACAGTTCATTGTGATCCACATAGTCAAATGCTTTGGCATAGTCAATAAAGCAGAAACAGATAGTTTTCTGGAACTCTCTTGCTTTTTTGATGATCCAGCAGATCTTGGCAATTTGATCTCTGGTTCCTGTGCCTTTTTAAAATTCAGCTTGAACATGTGGAAGTTCACGGTTCATGTACTGCTGACGCCTTGCTTGGAGAATTTTGAGCATCACTTTACTAGCGTGTGAGATGAGTGCAATTGTGCAGTAGTTTGAGCATCCTTTGGCATTGCCTTTTTTGGGATTGGAATGAAAACTGACATTTTCTAGTCCTTTGGTCACTGCTGAGTTTTCCAAATTTGCTGGCATATTGAGTGCAGCAAGTTCACAGCATCATCTTTCAAGATTTGAAATAGCTCAACTAGAATTCCATCACCTCCACTAGCTTTATTTGTAATGATGCTTTCTAAGACCCACTTGACTTCACATTCCAGGATGTCTGGCTCTAGGTGAGTGATCACACCATTGTGATTATCTGGGTCATGAAGATCTTTTTTGTACGGTTCTTCTGTGTATTCTTGCTACCTTTTCTTAATATCTTCTGCTTCTGTTAGGTCCATACCATTTCTGTCCTTTATTGAGCCCATCTTTGCATAAAATGTTCTCTTGGTATCTCTAATTTTCTTCAAGAGATCTCTAGTCTTTCCCATTCTATTGTTTTCTTCTATTTCTTTGCATTGATTGCTGAGGAAGGCTTTCTTATCTCTCCTTGCTATTCTTTGGAAGTCTGCATTCAAATGGATATATCTTTCCTTTTCTCCTTTGCTTTTCACTTCTCTTCTTTTCACAGCTATTTGTAAGGCCTGCTCAGACAGCTATTTTGCTTTTTTGCATTTCTTTTTCTTGGGGATGGTCTTGATATCTGTCTCCTGTACAAAGTCACCAACCTCCATCCACAGTTCGTCAGGCACTCTATCAGACCTAGTCCCTTAAATCTATTTTTCACTTTCACTATATAGTCATAAGAGATTTGATTTAGGTCATACCTGAATAGTCTAGTGGTTCTCTCCACTTTCTTCAATTTCAGTCTGAATTTGGCAATACGGAGTTCACAATCTGAGCCACAGTCAGCTCCCAGTCTTTTTGCTGACTGTATAGAGCTTCTCCATCTTTGGCTGCAAAGATGGAGTCACTGGTAAGGAAGATTAAAACCTTACAGGACACTAAATTCTACACCTCCACCCCCCAAAAAAAACAAAAAAAACAACAACAAAAAAACATAGAGTCCTTCTCTTGACTAGTGCTCTCTACCTCCCCACATTAACCACCAGTATCAACAACTCTGGGAATTAAAACTTGGAACATTTCACTCACTGGAATCTGTGTCCAGAGAGTCAGTGCCAGCCCCCTGGGTCTTCTTGAGCTAGTTATGCTAGCCTCTGCCACACTATAAGTACAAAGAGTTGTCTAAATTCTGACATTTTTCTTCATCATTCCTGGGTTTCCAGCATCTTCGCTAATGATAGTAATTGTCCTTTTCCTCATTAAATAGTGAATTGACAATTCTATAGGCTGGAACTACATAGCATGCCTGTGTGTGTGCTAAGTCGTTTCAGTTGTGTTGGAATCTTTGTGACCCTATTAACTGTAGTCTGTCAGGCTCCTCTGTCCATGGGATTCTCCAGGCAAGAATGCTGGAGTGTGTTGCCATGCCCTCCTCAAGGGGATCTTCCAATCCAAGGGCCAAACCCAAGTCTCTTATATCTCCTGCATTGACAGATGGGTTCTTTACCATTAGCACCACCTGGAAAGTCTGTACATACCATGCTGACAGACAGAACTAAGTTTTTCAGGTATTTAAATAAGCAAAATGTTCCAAACCCTAAATAAGCTAAGTCATTTAATCATTCATCAAATGCCTGCTATATGCCAAATATTCTTCCAGTCTGTGTGTTGAAGAGAGAAAAATTAAGAAAACAGACGAAAAGAAAAGTCTTCCTTTCATGGAGCTTAAACTTTAGCAGAGGAATACAGATGATTCATATCTAAAATATGTAAAATTTACAGACTATAGTAAGTACTATACTGAAGGGAAAGAAATAAAGATAGGGAAAATAAGAAAGAAGGTGTGATTGCTAATTTTTATTTATTTATTTATTTATTTTGCTGCAGGATTTTTAAGGAAGTTCTCACTGATAAAGTAACATTTGAGTTAAGATCAGAAAGAAATGCAGAACAAGCCACGAGGCTTTTGGAGCTAGAGAACATTCCAAGTAAAGCGAAGAGCATGTTTGGCCTAAAGGAGAAGCAAGTTTGGCAGTGAGACCAGCTTTTATTGAACAAGAGGAGGTATAGTAAAAGAGAGTGTAATAAAGTGAGAGAGAAGGTTCAGTTTCAGATTGCAGAGCCTTCTAGAAGCAATTTTAACCATGTTGACTTTTAGTCCGACATGGGAGAGCTTAGTCAAAAAGACGACATGATCTGAACATCGTTAACAGAATCATGCTCACCATTGTACGGAGAATAGTTTACAGGAAGTCAAGCGGGGAAGCTGGGAAGTCAGTTAGGAAGTCTTATCAATAATCCAAACAAGAGGTTACACTGTTTAGACTGTAGTGATGAAATTGATTTTTTTTTAAGTGCCCAACTTCTGAATACATGTTGAAGCTGGAGACAACAGAATTTTCTCTTAAATTAAACATGTGGTTTATAGGGCAAGGAGTAAAGGATGACTATAGGATTTGGGGCCTGAGCACTTGGAAAGATGGAGCTGCCATTTATTAAAATGGGAAAGACTTGCAGAAAAACAGGTTTAAGGGAGAAAAATCAGGCTTTGAAGTTGAATCGATTAAACAAAGATGCCAATTAGGTTACAACGTAAAAGCTATTGGCTAAATGAGATGGTGTTCAAGGAGGAGGTCCCAAGGAATAGATATAAGTGCGGATGTCTCTTTGTAGGATGCTAGATGAGCTCATCTAGACAGCGGGGATGGGAAAAGGACTGGGCCCTGAGTCACTCCAACAGTTGAGAAAGGAAGAAGAATAAAGGTTTATGTTGTCCTAGAGGCCAAGTAAAGAGATGTTTTTGGGAGAAGGAAGTAGTGGATGGCACCAAATGCTACTGATCTGTAGAGTACTGATCACTAGACTTGGCATCACGGGGTCACTGGAGACACTGATAAGTAGTTGTCAGAGAAATTGGAGCAAAAGCCCAAGTTGTAGTGGGCTCACACATTTTATGTAAGGTGAATGGGTGTTTCTGCATCTTTGCAACTCCGTGGACTGTAGCCAGTGAGGCTCCTCCATCCATGGGATTCTCCAGGCAAGAAAACTGGAGTGGCTTGTCATCTACTTCAGACGATTTTCTGGACCCAGGGGTCGAACCTGCCCAAGTATCGAACCTGCCCAAGTATCTGTTAGGTAGTTAGTATAGGGAAAAGGAGTCCAAAATGACGGTGGTTAAAAGATAAGGAAGGGAAAGGCCCCCGGAAATAGAACAGAGGAAGGTCCGAGGACCGGAGTGAGGACTTCAGGTAGAACAGCACTCCTGCCTAAGCCCAATTTGCATAGGACAGGCCCAGGGGGAAGAAAAAAACATATAAAAAGAGGAGCCAAAGGGCTCTCTCTCTCTCTCTCTCTCTCTCTCTCTCTCTCTCCCTCTCCCCCCTCCCCCTCTCCCCCTTCCCCCCCCCCCCACGCGTGCATACGCGCTCTCTCTCTCTCTCTCTCTCTCTCTCTCCCCCCCCGCCCCCCATGCCTGCGTTCGCTCTTTCTCTCTCTACACCCCCCCCCCCCCATCACCACCCCGCGCACTGGCGTGCTCCTCCTCTCTCTTCCCTTCTTCGAGGATGGATTCTCCTGCTATCTTCTAAATAAAACAGAGCTGTAACACTGATTTGTCTGAGAGTTATGACACTATTTGTCCAAGGCCCGAGAGCTGTGACCGGCTGAGGGGACTTTAATGTCCGTCACTCCAAATCTTTGTTATGACGAGACAAAGAACCGAGGAGCATACACTCGCCTGACATATTGAACCTGTGTCTCTCGCATCTCCTGCATTGACAGGTGGATTCTTTAACACTGCACTACCTGGGAAGCATCATAAGGTGAATAAATATTCCCAATTTTCTTTTAAACTGAACATTTTCTAAGTAGGTCAGACATTGTTAGGCACTGATATTACGTAGATGAACAAAATCCCTCAAAGAGATCATAATCTAGAGAAAAGCATTTATAAGTAAACAGTTTTAAACCTCTTCATTAAATATGAAAATGGGGGGAGGATAGGTACAGTGTTTCAGGAATGATGACAAGGGAACACCCAGCTCTTTGCTTTCTGTTTTTCATCTTCATGAAAGGGATTTTTCTTTAAAAGTGCCATTTCTGTAGGTGACATAAGGATAGTGTAAGCAACTAAGAAGCAGTAAGCATGGCATAGAGTAATCAAAGTCAGACTGGCTTCCGATTCAACACAAAGTGTATATCCTCTTCTTATCAACAAATTAAGGTTATAGAGCTTAGAAAATGTTTGCATATTACATCTCACCAGTGTTGAGCTCAAAATAAAACATAATCTTCTTGGTTATATCTAGTGCCAAACCTAAACCCACTAACAGAAAATAGATCTGACTCTGGGCAGACTTTGTCAACCAACCCCCTCCTCTTGATTGTTTGTTTTCCTCTCAGCAAACAGAGCTCTCCCTTTCAGCCCTTAAGAGGTTTTGATACTTAAGTGGAATCAGTGACTGGGATTTTCTTTCAAGTAAGTATTGCCTCCAGCAAGGGCATCCCGCAAAATGGCTCAGATCCTCCCTCTGTAGGAATTCCTCACTTTTCAACTCTCTAGTTGTCTTTCCTGATAGGGGGCCAAGGGGAGGTTAATTGGTAATTTCTCTTTGAATATGAAGCCTATTTAGCTAATTACTTGGGTTTTTTTGATGTTATTTTTAGAAGACTGGTTTTGAGAAATTTTCTTAGAAGTTCTTTTCTTTCCATCTACTTTCAGATGTATTTTTAAGCTTAAAGGCAAATAAAATAAATCTGATTTGATTTCAAATATTATAATTAAGTGGATAAGCCCATAAGTGGGTAAAAATGAGACCCTCATTTTATAGAGGGAAATTAAATAACTTTATAAATTTTATTAAAAGGTTTGTAACTGAGAAATAGGAAACAGATTATAAAAATCAGATGTAAAAATTCTAAACCGTGTACCAAACAGAAGTTGAAGTGAACTGAATTAAATGTCACTTTCTCACAGTCATCTTCCCTGATCACACCTTCCATAGTATGTCACCTCCTGTTATTCTATAGTGAGCATACTGATTCTTTCTCACATAACCTATATTATAATATGAAATTATTGGGGGCTTGCTGAACTTGTTTATTATTATTTCCCCCAATAGAATGCAAGCTCCATGAAATCAGGAAATAATATCTTTCTTACGCTTGTAACTTAAACATTTTCCCCTATATACTTGAAAGTGTTAAGAATTTAATAAATATTTGTTGAGCAAATGAAAAAAATTAATGAATCAATCAGTCAACCAAACAAATGTACAACTCTCACGTTAGAATTGTACAACCTCCTAAAACAGTGGCTTTCAATTTTGCTGACATGACACACCATAAGATAAATTTTACATTGTTATGATTTATTACTTTGTTTCAATTATTCGCATAAACTATTTTTAATTGGGATTTGGGAAGACTTTTTTAGTATTTCCTCAATTTTTCTTTCTGTAGAAGAGTTGGATTTGTTTAAATTATTTGTTAAAATTTGTAACAAATGTTACCTTCATTATATAGTGATTTATATTTTTACTTTTTAATTTTAGTTCATGTTTATCATTTATTTTACATCACTGTTGTTTATTTTTGCTGATTTGATGAAGTTGCTACATATTTCTTTCCCTCTTGGGTATGTGGAATTCCTGGTATATTTTCCTTCCATAAAGCCCCAATGATTCAGCTGGTATAGAACCCACCTGCCAATGCAGGAGACATAAGAGATGTGGGCTCAATCCTGGAGAAGGAAATGGAAACCTGGTCCAGTATTCTTGCCTGGAAAATCCCATGGACAGAGGAGCCTGGTGGGCAACAGTCCATGGGGTCACAAAGAGTCAGACACAACTGAGTGCACACGCATGCATGAATGGCTCACATCACTCCTTCTGCTCTCACAGCCAGATATCATTTTTACTGATATTTAAAAATAGAAAAGATGATTTTCCTCACCAAGATGCACTGTATTCTTTTCCAAAACATCCCATTTTCATTTCCTACATTCACAGTGCTTTCCATGTGAAAGTTTTATGATACTATACTTCTCACATTTTCTCCTTCACCTCTAGATGAGAGACACTTGAAATAATGTACCAGCCTGCCACTACCTTACACCAACTCTTAGCTGAGATATTCTAAAACTTAAAGTACCAAACATCAGAATTCCCTGTGTTATATGTCTCTCCTATCTTAATTATACCAAATTAGCAGTTCATCACACACAGACTGTGTCTAAGTTCATCTATTTAAGCAAAAATTACCCTATAGCATTTTCTACCAATTCTATTCAAATTCATTTACTCTAAATTCTGGTCAAAAATCCTAAACTGATCAATGACTCAGAAAAGGATAGTTCCTTCGCTTCAGTTTGAGGTCCTACAGAACCCTGCCTCATGCTAAAGAGGAGTTTGTCCTACACACCCACTCACATCAAGAAGTCTGATAAAAACACTGTGTTCAGCATCATACTGCATTTCTTCTAGGGCTGTTGGGGACACCTACCAAGACCTCTCGTTAGCTTGGTCCCATAACTGAACCCCAGATTTACGCCAGAAGGTAAGGCGACTTAGTGGTAAAGAATCCTCTTGAAATCCAGGATATACAGGCAGGAGACAGGAGTTCAATCCTTGGGTCATGAAGATGCCCTGGAGAAGGAAATAGCAGCCCACTCCAATATTCTTGCTGGGAAATCCCCAGACAGAGGAGCCTGGTGGGCTACACAGTCCACGGGGGAGCAGAAGAGTCGGGCATGACTTAGCTACTGAACGGCAACTCAGTATGCACATTTCTAACTTAGACCTCAACACCCAGCTTCCACCCTCCACTTGGCTTTACGTTTTCCTGGCACTTTGGGCTCAGCACCACACACCAACTTTCCCATCCTCTATCCATTCAACTTTATAGCGCAGCTGCCAGCCCTCACTGCCAAGTTTACCCTAATCCGCATTCATCTATGATCTGCCGCAGACTCTCCCTAAATAAGAGGATCATAAATGATAATATTTTAAGGAAGTCTTAAAACACAAAGACTTCTAGTTTGATAAATCCAGCCATATAATTTGAATAAAATTGGAAAGGTAGTAAGTTTAGAGACCATATCAAAATTAATCTTTAAATCCTGCCTATTACAATATTGTAATTAGCCTCCAAATAATAAAAATAAATGAAAAAAATTAAAAATAAAATAAAAATAAAATAATAATAAATCCTGCCTATTTTCAGTGGTTAAGAGAATATGTACAATATCAAAACTTTAACAATCATTCAATAAGACAACATCTTCAACTATATAGAAATAACCTAGCAGCTTTTACGTTTTTCAACAAAAGGTATGCAAATTAGCACAGTCTCATGTGCATATTCACCTCTGAATCAATAGCCTTTTCTGTTCTCTTTAAAAAAAAAAAAAAATGTGGTGGCACTGAAAAATTACTGGCAGTTATGATCTTAGATAATGGTTGTCAACTTTGCCTGAGTAATAAAATCAGCCCAGGCTTTTAAACAATAATTAAATAATAATGCTTGGAAGTGTAACCCCACTTACATAGTTTTGAAAGCTCCCACATAGTATGCAGCCAAGTATCAAAATCCTTGCTCTATGTAGCAAAATCAAAGATACTCAAAAAATGAAGGATGACCAGTGTTGAGAGAGAGGGCAGGAGGAAAATAAAATAAAATAAAAATCACTCTGAGTTAAGAAGCAGGTGATTACTCAAAGTAGCCTCCAGGCCTAGCTCCTAAGTTTTATTTAAATTTCTAGACACAAGAAACTACTCACAAGAGGAACTCTTTGAGGACCTTTGCCTTATATTACTTAGCAGTTACACTGGAGGAGGAGTTGATTGAAGAAACAAGAGCATCTTCTTGTGCTTTTTTAAAGGGTGGCATCGGTTGCCCCAGTGAAGAGATCAGAACAAAAGCAGTTAAATAGACTTTCTCCATTGTCAGGGTGAGAAACATGTAGGAGGTCCCTCCCTTACACAGACCCCTGTGGTGCTGGGAGTTGCTAGGATTATAAAGGCCAGGTGATAAAGAGAACTCAAGCTGCAATCATGAAGCATTTCTATGTAAGTGCATCCAGTAAAGACCCTAAAAATATCTGAGAAGAAAGGGATCTGATTCATTTTAATTTGTGCTCTCATCATAAATAAAATTTCATTTTCATAACTAATTTTGTATTTTTATTTTGTACTCTCTCCCTCAAAGAGGGTCCTTCAAATTGCTTAAGCTTCATGCCCCACAAAACTTGGATCCAGGCTTGCCCACCATTGACATTATCTGCTAAATAAAAATTATACAAGAAAGCACAAGTTTGAATCCAGGATGCTTTCTTCTCACATATTCTTTATGAAAAGAAAATGTAGAAATATGCAATCAGTTAATGAAAGAATCAACAACACTGAAAGTTTCTTATAGGACTCGAGGGGATAAGGCAGTTTTCTTCACCCTCCAGTCAACTCTTTTTATTCAGGAAAACAGTTGGTGTTTGGGTAGTACTGAGGTTTACAAACAGTGCTTTGGATTCTGCAAGACTTTTCTCTTGTGACTGTTTATGCTGTTGGAAAGCCATTAAATATCTTGGAATATTTATTAGTAATTTCAAACTTTGCAGCATTAGTTTTCAGATACCTGCTAATACCTAAACAGTGCATCTGAAGTTACAAGGCACCATCACACATTATCTGGTACAATTCTCATATGAACCCATGAGGCGAGCATCTCAAGCATTTTTGTCAGGCCTCTCCTGGAGGCTGTTGATGAAAGTGGATCTTTAAAGAGGTGAAATGAATTGTCCACAGTTGCTCATAGGATGCAGCACAAATTGATACCTGGGAACTCTAATACAACTCCCACACAGCCTCTCATCTTCTCCCATTTTCCTGTTACCTTCCACTGCCTTCTTCATACCTACCTCTTTATACCTTAGACCTGTAACAACTATTCAAAAAGGACATGCTGAACAACCTTAATATATGGAAAGGCAGTCATTTGACTCACAGGGTGTTGGTGGGGATGGGGAGAAGCAAACAAATTAAAGTTTAATGGAAAACCTTATAGGTGCTAGCAAACTTTTTCTATTAAAATTCCAAAATTATTTCTTCTATGCAGCCCTTTGCCAAAAAATAATCCAATTCTTTATTCTTTAAAAAGCCAAGCTATGTATGTTATATGCTTTAAAAAATTTTCCTAGAAGCCACAAAATGTCCATGAAAATCAGAATATGTTTTTTCATGAACTTGGGACTTAAGTACAGCTCTTCTTATCAATTTAAATGTTTTCTGGTAAGACTTGTGTAACCAAAACACCTTCCTCACTCTGACTGCCTCGTTTTTATTTTATAATACTAACTCATATTTTGCCTCAATGAGGAAAATGATTCATCTCTTGCCCAGCCATGATAAGCAAAAGATTTAGAGATAAAGTAACCAGTTTTGAATGTGATAAAATTCTGGGTTTTTTAATTAAAAAAGAAGAAAGAAAGAAGAAAAAAATCAACATGTGACACATTTTGTAGGTTGAACCAATGTCAACATCACACTAAAACAGCAATATTTTCTGTTTTTCAATTTTCAAAATATGTAATCCTTAACTATTTCATTTTTCTTTTACTGTGATTGCTTAGAATAAAATTAACATTTCCTTTAAAGTTTATATTCATTTTACCATTCTGAAAAGCCTCTTGAATTTTAAAGATGACCTCAAATTTCTGTAATATATGTTGTTTCTAATGTAAAATGCAGCTAAAATTTTAATAATTTAATAATAAATATGATATACAGAATGTGCCATATTTTTAGCTTAAAAATATCAAATATGTCTACCTAGAGACAAATGCTAAGAAATGTGATTGCACTGAAACAGAAAATCTTTATCACAAAAGTGTTAAGTGTTTTAATAAAAGCATAAGTCTAGTAAAGATTTTCTCAGTAGTAAAGTCCAGAGTATTTTCCCTACATTTTATTTTTTGTTTTTTTAATGAGAATGATTATTAATGTTATCTTTTAGAAATGTTCTTTCTGAGAAAGGTAAAAAGAATATAGTAAGGTATACAAGAATCAGAACATGATGAATATTGTGCGTACAAATCATAGATGACCAAAAAGTTTATCGTCTTCAGAAGAGAACAATTTAAACTTAAAAATCCTTGTTTTGTGTGTGCTTTAATTCCAAAAGTGAATTGCTTATTTAAAAGGTTATGTCTTGATTATTAGCCATTATGGTGAACAATAAATGAAACTGTACCTGGGTTTCTAAATATATTAGTCTTACACCTTACAATTCACAGGAGGAGACAAAGATCAGCCATCACTTTAATACACTATGTTCATGATTAAGACATAAGGCTTTGTTTAAACAAAATTAGATGGTGGAATTCAATTACAAACAGAAGGATAAGTCATTCACTTACTAATTGGTCTTCCCTCTCTCTGGCACAGGACCACTGGCCTTTAGGCAAAGCTTATATATCTATTAAACAAGATTTGAATTATCATCATTAGGATCTAGAGAGATTATCTAGCCCCATCTCTGGCTGTCTTATATGATACAACTAAAAACAAGATTTACAAATGAAGTTTAAATACTTGAATAAACACAATGATAACATGCCTGTAATAAATACAGTAGTATCACCATGAATTAAAGTATAGAGAACAAAGAAGTGTTAACATAACTGGCCATGAAGCAAAACACATGAATCTGAAGTCTTTAGTATAATTCAAAAAAGGCAACATTGAAAGTGAATCATCCAAAACTCACAAATTTATAAAGTAACTATGCTTTTCAAAATAAGTCATAAACTTAAAAAGGACTAAATTTGTACTCAAAGTTCCTAAGTAACTTTATTCAATATAGCCAAATACTGGAAAAACCCAAAGGCCCAGTCACATATGAGCGTATAAATAAATTATTGTATATTTTTATGGTACTATTCAGCAATAAAAAGAAACAAAGTACTGATGTATAGAGCCACACAGATAAGTATTTAAAGCACCATATTAAGTGAAAGAAGTCAGAAATAAAAACTACATACTACATAATTTCATTTATATTAAATTCTAGAAAAGGAAAAATTATACAGAAAAGCATAACAGTGCTTGTCATAGGTAAGAGATTAAAAAGATGATTGAGTGCTAAGGGGCATAAGTTAAATTTTTGAGATGACAAAAATATTCCATATGTGATATATGGCTGCATGCATTTTTTGATATGTACATGTATTTTTAAAAAGTGTCATATCAGACACTTAAAATAGGTAAATTTGTTAAAGTGCTACACTCAATATGCCAGCAAATTTGGAAAACTCAGCAGTAGCTATAGGACTGGAAAAGGTCAGTTTTCACTCCAATCCCAAAGAAAGGCAATGCCCAAAATTCTTCAAACTACCACACAATTGTGCTCATTACATGCTAGCAAGGTAATGCTCAAAATCCTTCAGGCAAGGCTTAAACAGTAGGTTAATCAAGAACTTCCAGATGTACAAGCTGGATCTAGACAAGGCAGAGAAACTAGAGATCAAATTGCCAATGTCAGTTAGATCATAGAAAAACAACAGAATTCAAAAAAAAAAAAAAAAGCATCTACTTCTGTTTGGCTCATATGTTAAAGAATCTGCCTGCAATGCAGGAGACCTGGGTTCAATTCCTAGGTCAGCAAATGGTTACCTACTCCAGTACACTTGTCTGGAGAATCCCATGGACAGGGGAGCCCGGCAGGCTACCGTCCGTGGGATTGGAAAGAGTCAGACACAACTGAGCGACTAACACTGATTCAGTGACTACACTAAAGCCTTTGTGTGGATCACTAAAACTGTGCAAAATTCTTAAAGAGATGGAAATACCTTACTTGTCTCCTGAGAAACTTGTATGCAGGACAAGAAGCAACAGCGATGGAACAACAAATAGTTTCAAAATTGGGAAAGGAGTGAATCAAGGCTACATATTGTCACTCTGCTTATTTAACATATATGCAGAGTACATCATGAGAAATGCCAGGCTGGAAGACTCACAAGATGGAAACAAGATTGCTAGGGCAAATATCAACAAACTCAGATATGTAGATGATACCAGTCTAATGGCAAAAATAAAGAGGAACTAAAGAGATTCTTGATGAGCATGAAAGAGGAAAGTGAAAAAGTTGGCTTAAAACTCAACATTCAAAAAATTAAGATCATGGCATCTGGCCCCATTACTTAAAGGCAAATAGATGAGGGAAAATTAGAAGCAGTGACAGATTTTCTTTTCTTGGGCTCCAAAATCACTGGAGATGGTGACTGAAGCCATGAAATTAAAAGATAGTTACTCCTTGAAAGATAAAGCTATTACAAAACTAGACAGCATATTAAAAAGCAGAAACATCACTTTGCCAACAGAAGTCCACACAGTCAAAGCTATGGTTTTTTCAGTAGTCATGTATGAATGTAAGAGTTGGACCATAAAGAGGGCTGAGCACCAAAGAATTGATGTTTTCAAATTGTGAATTTGGAAAGGACTCTTGAGAGTCCCTTGGAGGGACTCAAACCAATCAATCCTAAAGGAAATCAAGCCTGAATATTCATTGGAATGATTGATGCTGAAGCTGAAGCTCCAATACTTTGGCCACCTGATGCAAAGAGCTGACTCTTTGGAAAGGACCCTGATGCTGGAAAAGATTGAGGGCAGGAGGAGAAGGGAGCGACAGAGGATGAGATGTTTGGATGGATTCATCAACTATATGGACATAAGTGTGAGCAAATTCTGGGAGATAGTGAAAGAGAGGGAGGTCTGGCGTGCTACAGTTCATGGGGTCGCAAGGAGCTGGACATGACCTAGTAACTGAACAACAACAGCTGTAAGGAAATTATGCCTCAATAAAGTTTACTTTTTTAAGAAAAAAAAATACTAGTAACTGTTGTGACTGATTAAAAAAAAAGGAGGGAGAATGATACTACTTCATATTCACCTTTACTATTCATTATCACTGGAGTTACAGACACATTCTACTAAGGCAAAGATCACATATTTAAATGTAGGCTAATTGTTTTCAACTATTAAAACCAAACACAAGCAAACTATTGTAACCTATTTCCAGAAATTGTGCCCAAAACTTGATCAGATTTTATGAGTGATGAACCACGCCAAAAGTATTCTCAAACTTTATGGCAATTAAAAGCACAGATTCTGAGGTGACATCGGTTGGATTGCCTGACATAACACTTCATGGTTTTGTGTCCTTGATCAGAATCAGTGATATTTCTATGTCACAGATTCCTAATTTCTAAAACAGGAATGATAATTAGAGTCTACTTCATAGGGTTGCAGTTGGATTAATAAAAATGTTCCTGACATGTAAGTTCATAATATTAATAAATATGAAGTATAGTATTACTACTACTGTCAGCAATGCCACCACTACTACTATTCCCACTGTTGCAATCATGAGAAGTCTATTAAACTGTGAATAGTTCTGAGAGTAGACCAGTGATGTCTTCCTATTTAGCTCAGTAATTTAAAAATACCTTTATAAAGTGCCAATGTCAATAATTTCCTTTTTCAGAACTTTTTTCAGACCATTTCTGTAATAGATATCCAACTGATAATTTGTAACCTGTTCTACTAAGTGAGGTGAAAATCGTGCAGTCGTGTCTGATTCTTTGCAACCCCATGGATTGTAGCCAGGCTTCTCGGTCCATGTGATTCTGCAGGCAAGAATACTGGAGCTGGTTGCTCTTCCCTTTCTCCAGGGGATCTTCCCAACCCAAGGATTGAACTCAGGTCTCCTGCATTGCAGGCAGATTCTTGACTGAGCTGCCAGGGAAGCGTTCAGGGGTTGGTTATTCAGAGAGCTGAAAACTAAAAGGCAAATCAACCTCCACGGCTGTGGGTATTACTCTTCATGTAAATGTGATTTTGATTTTTGCCTTTCTTTTTTCCTGAGATTTTTGAAGCCTAGGCGAAGAAATCCATCATGTTTTTCAAGTGCTCAATTAAAGATACAGCTCTTACCTTGAGGTCCACCTATCAGACTCCTGAGGTTAGAGGACTGGGAGGAAGGAAAAAAGATATGAGTATCTGTGTCACAAGCACCTCTCCCATTGGTCCTTGTATCCTCTTGTAGATAAATAGAACTACTGAAACATTTCCTCTTGTTCAAATACAAACCTTATCATCAAAATAAACTTCAAAATCTTAATCTTGGAAATTCAAGCCCCAACTTGTCTTTCCAGCTTCATTTCCAATTACACTGCTTTGTCAGTTACTATTCTCCATTTCCCATTCAGCTTTTGTATTGCTCCACTTTCTAACTTCCATGTTTCCCCCACCTTTTTCTCTCCACTTAAAATGGCCTCCTTTGTCTAGCTCTAACTATAACATTCCCATCCATTCTTTGAAGTCTAGACCAAATGCCTTTGTTGCAAAGTGTCTGCCCTTCTCCCCTTGCCACTGTGATGTGAAGTACTTCCCTGACAACTGAGTTTCCACCCCTTAAATTTCCAATGGGTTTATTTTCCACCCTCTTGCATGCATGTGACTTACTATGCATATAGATTATTTATTAGCAAATCCTGCTCAGCAAATCCAATAAATATGATATCATAAAAGTAGCAGGCCAGCTTGATGGTATAAGAAATAGCAGGAAAACAAAATTCCTGAAAATTAATTTATGATAGAAAACCTGGAAAGTTGGCACAGCCCTGAAATTAGAAAGTATAGGAGTACTGCTCTCTCTTCTGAAAAAGAAAGTGAAAGTGTGAGTCACTCAGTTGTGTCCGACTCTTTGGGACCCCATGGACTGCAGCACTCCAGGCTTCTCTGTCCATGGAGAATTCCATGCAAATGGAGAATTCCATGTCCATTTTCCAGGCAAAATACTGGAATGAGTTGCCATTTCCTTATCCAGAGGATCTTCCCAACCCAGGGATTGAACTCAGGTCTCCTGCATTGCAGGCAGATTCTCTACCATCTCTTCTAGGTAAAATTAAACCACTTCTGCTAGTCTTTACCACTAAGTACAGAGAATAAGGCATCCACCAAGTCCACAGCTGCATACCAGTTGCCAAATATTTTACTGATATGCTCAAGTCAAAAAAAACACATCTAAGGAGCAACTGAAATTAGAATTGCAAGTGGATGTGTTTACGATAATCCATTGTCATTCTCTAAAATTAATTTACTTCTTTGCAAGCCAGATTGGCAAATTAACAGAAATGTATCTCTGATGTCCTCTGTGGAGGCACAAATACAGGCAGTCTCACTTGGAACATGTTTATTTTTGTTTGCTACTTTGCTAGGAAGAGAAAGTTCTAGCGAATATATATATACATGTATATGTATATGTATTTGTACTCATCCTACCATAACAGCTTTTGTGCCATTTTACTGGCAAGAAATACAGTTATTTTGACAGCTTCTGGCAAATGACTAGGGTTTAATGTTGAAATTCGGCCTTTATCACGTCAGAACATGGAAGTGATACCCGTATGTTTTTCATTCACTCTTGTTTCGTGTATCTCACTCTATGATTTATTCAATATTGAGGCATGCATGCACGCTAAGTCGCTTCAGTCACGTATGACTCTTTACGACCCCGTTGACTGCAGGATACCAAGCTCCTCTGTCCATGGAATTCTCCAGGCAAGAATATGAAGTGGGTTGCCATTTCCTACTCTAGGGGATCTTCTTGACCCAGGGATTGAACCTACGTTGCATATATCTCCTGCATTGGCAGATGGGTTCTTTACAATGTGAACCACCAGGGTGGCCTTCAAGTTTTAATATCCTAGACTATTTCCTTTTCAAGATAACTTTCAAAACCTATCCCTTAAACAAATCACAACATAACATGCTTTCTCTTTCAATTAGATGTGCGGTTGTATGGATACATTAGTCCTTAGCTAGTGCATATATTTTTTTTTGTTTGGTTTGATTTTACTTTCTCCAAAATATAGAATAGGAATCAAGCCAATATGATAATCATGAAAATAAAAGAACATTTTCAACTGGATACTATGAAATTGGCACTCTGCTAAGCACTTCATATACATTATCTTATTTATTCTTCAATATAACACTATGACTAATAATAATGCAGCATTTCTATGTGCCAGGCACTATTACATATATTAATTTATTTAATTCTGACAGCAATTTGAAGTACATATGCACTATTATTATTACTAGTTATATCACTATGAAGACATATAATGAATACCTGATAGAAAGTTCAAGCAACTTGCCCAAAGCCATTCAACTCCTATCTGGTTGAGCTGAAATTTAAACTGATGCACATTGGATAAAGGGGCAATATTCAAAACCAACACAGTATACTGACTCTCAATCTAATAGCCACTTTTTTTTTTTAATATATTCCTGCTCTCCTGTGGGATACCTGTAATTTTTTTCCACAACCTTTTTTAAACAATAGTTCTGTTTTCTAACTGATAAATTCATTGGGAACACGGTATATGATGTTTATTTTTGTATTTTCATAATTAACACAATCCTCTTATTATATTTAAGGTATGCAAAATTATATTTTTAGTTGATTTGCCAAATGTGCTCACAGTAGAAACATACTGCGAGGTGGGACTTGTGTTGTTCTTGACTAAAAAAATAATGCATCGTAGGAGCAATCAACTCTGAAAGTTATCAGGTGTTTAAGATCAAGCAATAAATCCCAAATTACCAACAGGAGACTCCCAAAGAGTATTTTAGTTTAAAGTTTAGACAATGAAGTAATGTCAATCTTGAACCAAAAAATAGCAATCTCATTATTTTTACCATTGTAGCCAACTTAGACTATTTGGTGGTCTAATCAAGTGCTTGATCATTAATGATAATTTCTAAAAAAGAAAAATCTATCTTAATCCTGCTTTCCCAAAGTCCCTATATAGCAAGAAAGCAATAATTGAATGAAGATATTAATAGATATGATGGAAGAATTTGAGTAAAAGACTGAAAAATCAAGATCTTTAATTTATTTAAGTATACATATTTCAAAGAATGTTTAATCCAAACTTTCAATTATGTAAACCTTTTTCCATAATCTTAGAGTTATGATTGTTATTTCTAATTGGATCCATTACTACTTAACCTTATTATATACAATTATTGCAAGAAATACTGTCTATATATGCTTGATTGCAATCATCACCTACTCTAAAGAACTAAATGAAAGAATGGCTATAGTATGTGAAGCATCTTTCACAAACATGGCCCACCAATGCTAATATGATGATGGAAAATATAAGCACTTAAACATCAACATTGTATTAATCCAGATGAGATCTTGTGTAATAATAAGCTCTAACTTTTAAACTGTACTGCTTTTTGAAAGTTCCAACTAAATAACATTCTTAGCATTGACATTAGCAATTTATAAGAGATCCAGAGAAACTAGGCAGACTTCTATTTTTAGATAGGTCTAAAAGTATGTGTGAAGAGTGTGCTGAATGAACCTTCTACATACAGTCTTTTTTTTTTTTTTAGTACTGTCTCAAAACAGAAATAATGCTTTTAATCCTTTGAAGTTCAAATTTAACTCACAGCTTTTCTAGATATTAATAGGTTACATAGCCAATATAATCTTTTGATCAAAATGAAGGAAGGGTTGTATTTTGGGCTCAGTCATGGGCTGCAAATGAATTAGACAAAATCCTGAAGTTATGTTTTCTTTTCTCTGATAGTGGATACAATTACCAAGGCATGTGGAAAACCTTGGGTGAAAGGAACAAATAGGTGTAATTATTCCTGTTTCCTGTGTTAGTGCATTTACTACTGCAGTAAGATGGAAGGACATTGATTTAGGAATCAGTAACCCTATGTGCTAGTCCTGGCTTTACACCTGACCTTGTCCCAATAATAATCTGAGCATCAGTTTCTTAATATACAAAACAGATGTATTAGTCTCTGATCTATCTTACAAGTAGCTGTATTAGATTTTTTAAAAATTCAGTAGCACAGATTAAATTTTGCTTAATTATCAATTTTCTCCCTCACATTAAGATAGTAATAATAATTGTCTTATTATAGGGCTTTCCAGGTAGCAATAATTTCACACACATACACTCACACACAAATATATATATGCACACAAATATACATATGCACACATATATTTTTGTGTATGTATGCATATGTATGGACTTCCTGAGTGGCTCAGTGGTAAAGAATTCACCTGCCAATGCAGGAGCCTCAGGTTCGATTCCTGGGTCAGGAAGATCCCTGGAAGGAGCAAAAGACAGTTCACTCCAGTATTCTTGCCTGGGAAATCCCATGGACAGAGGAGCCTGGTGGGCTACAGTCCATAGCGTCACTCAGAGTCAGACACAACTGAAGCGACTTAGCCCACACACACGCCTGCAGCACCATGGAAGGACCTAGAGAGTGTCATACTGAATGAAGCAAGTCGGACAGAGAAGAGAAATACATGATATCTCTTATATGGGGAATCTAAAAAGAAATGATACAAATACAAATGCTTGCAAAACAGAAAGAGACTCACAGACTTAGAAAATGAACTTATGGTTGCCAGGGGAAGGATAGTAAGGGACTTTGGGAAGGTCATGTACACACTGCTATATTTAAAATAGATAACCAACAAAGATCTATTGTATAGCACATACAACTATGCTCAATATTATGTGCCAACCTGCATGGGGAATGTATGATTTGGGGGAGAATGGACACGTGTATGGTTGTGTCCCTTGCTGTTCACCTAAAACTACCACAATATTGTTAATCAGCTATACCCCAATACAAAATTAAAAAAAAAAAAGACACTGGCTTTAGAAAGTACTAGTTTAGTTAATTTAGAATGTTTAAACAAATAATAAAGATCAAAATGATTCAAAGCCTGTGACAGAATTATATACAGGCTGAAGGAAGCCACAAGAAAAGATCTGAACTCATCCTTTGATAGGTCCATGGTTGGACACCATCCAAGACTTTTGTAAACTGTGGTTATGAGAAGTACCTTGAAATAAGATGTCTTATCTCTATGGTAATTATGCATAATAGATGTTAGAAGCCTGAGACTCCAGTTTACTGTAATTTACAATGTAATCATTATACTCTCCTCCATTATCTTTTCACTAAACCTAGAAACTTTCTTCATCTTAATTACCTGTAGAATATACTTGTATATATATATTTATTTTTTCCATTTGGCTAGTAAGTCCCTAGAACACATAGACTTTCTTAGTCATCAGCAACACCTAGCAGAATGTGTGAATAAATGAGTGAATGAATGAATAAATAAATAAGTTAATAATACTTATGAATGAAGAAATGCAAAGATGAAACAGGAAAATTAAAACAAGAATTCTAATTATGGAACAATGATGTTGAGTTATTTCTCAGGAAAATCTTGTAGATTTTCCTCTCATCCTTAGTTTCAACTAAACTATATTTGCCTTTGTTTCTCCAAAGCACTCTGCTGTGTATTTGGGACACAGAGACAGAATACATAATTCTTTCTCTAAAGAAACCATAATTTAGTTATGAAGGTAGAAAATCATAAAAATATAAACTTAAGGAGACATATAATTGTCAAATGAGATCGTCAAAAGAAAATTAAATCGAGAATAGAAAATCTGTGTCAAAAAGATGTATATGAAAGTTAAGGATGTGAACTTTTTGAAATTATAACTTAGAAGTTTGTATACAGGATCTTCAAGTTTCACTGTATCCTTAACAGAGTAAACTATTTTGCTAAAATGGAAAATTCTACTCATTCAATTAGAACAAAATGATAAAAAAATAAATGATTTTAGAGACAGTAATTCACCAACTATCTGATCTGATGAATTACCCTACCTACAGATGCAATAATTAATCTTATTTTTTTTAATCTTAAGGTACATGATTTTTAATGAAAATACATAAGGTAATCAAATGTAACATTAATAGCTACAATATAGCTATTTGTGACTTTCTGCCATTTTAAAAGTTCACATAATGTTTGTAAAAATTGTAGGATTATGAAATTTTAATTATGAAGCTCTAATCTCCAGATTAACTAAGAAGTTTAGCAATTTATTATGTCCTAGATATGTAATTTAACTTCTATTATTTCTTCAGAATTGTAAACTAAAGAGCTGACTGCTAATAGTATAACAGTGCCTGTTAAGATGGTCCTAAAATTGCATGAGAAAATTCATGGATCCAGGACTAGTATCAGGTAAACTGTGAAGTTCGTAAACTCTGTTTTTCTCTAGCCTCTCCTGTCCTTATATGTTCCTCCATCCTGGAAAATTCTCCCCACCAGTGTAATTTGTATTATTTCCCTGTCTGAGGCAGCTATGGCCGAGGCAGAAGCAGAAAATATTTGCTCAAGCTATGGATACCAAATTGAGCAGTTTGGATTTATCCTACAGTTCAATAGATTTTTAATTGTAGGGTTTTGATACATTATTGTGTCAGTAGTTGGTTAATAATAGCACTGAACTGAAGTTAGAAATCATTCTATTTAATAAAAGAAGTTTATCCTTCTACAGTCCTTTTCAGTCCCTTGCATTTCAGTATGACTTCCTGAGTGAGGAGCAAAAAAAAGAAAAAAACAGAGCAAGTAGCTAGTGAGATTGAAGCTAACTATCCCCAAGCTTGTTTGTCCCTCCCATAAATGCCATATATCTTTTGTGCTGAGGCTAAAAAAATCCATTGAGAAACACTCCTTTGGGAAATGGGAGATGAACAATTTGTTTTAAACAAAGGGGAAATGTTAACAGCTTTTTATTTAAAAAAATCTATCAACATAATCCATGAGAGGAGAGCAACAATGAAGTAAGGGGTATAAGGGGAAAAGGTGGTATTGTCAAAATCCAGTTGAAAGATGAAGGTCTGAGTTAGACAGTGTGAATAGAAACTGACAGAGTCAAAACTGATTCATCTGTCAGTCATTTTTCTCAGCTCCAGATCAATCCTTAAAATAACTTCTTCAAAAAAAAATAATACAAGTTTCATAAATAACTATTTGCACAGACTTTACTAACTGAAGATTGCTCAGAATCACTTTTTTTAAAGTATTCTTTGCAGTTCAAGCCTTATCTGCTCCTCACTACTTTGTAAAAGCATCTTCTTTTGTCCTAGGCTTTGCTCTGTAAATCAGAGGATAGAAATTCAGTTTTCTACTGGTGAGGCAGATAGTTAATAGAGTCAAAGTGCTATTGCCTAAATTGATTTTAATAAATTAAATCCATTTGAGAAATGTTTTAAAAGTCAATCTGTGACAGATCAGAGCAGAGAAATTTCAGTTTACTTGGTTCACAACCAAAACAACATGACTGAGCTAATACCTATTTAGATTGCCAAGAACAGAAGTCTCATTCTTATTGAAAGCTCAGATAAACAGACTGAAAGCCTTTAAGTGGGCCATCTAGTTAACCTTCCACACAATGTTTATTTTCTACTTGAGCCATTAGAGTACAACTGCCAGGTCCCCACATTATATGTTTGTCTAATATATATTTTTATGTTTCTAACAAACTGAAGAAAACTTAATATAGTTACTATATTGACATCATGATCTGTCTTTAAATTATTAGTATGATGTTGAATAATTGGCCTAGGTATAATTACACAAAGATGAGTTTTTGGCTTAATATCTTTTAAGATAAGGCAGAAAGTCTTAGTGAATACTTTATTCAGCTAGTCTCCATTTGAGTTTAAATTTGCATTTTAACTTTAAAAAATAATAAGGTTGTGTCAAATGGTGATTAATTTGACAAAACAGCAAAATAGCAAAACAGCAGATATGTCCCATTTTTAATCAGTTTTTTCTTAGCTGTAGTTTCTTTGAAAATTTTTGATTTTAGGCTTATGGCTTCTATTTAGTAAGCACATCCTATGTGCCAAACTGAAAACAAAACTTTAATTTTGCCTTCCACTTTTTTTCTTTTCTATTAGTAGTTTTCACCTGATATTAGATGAAACATTTGAAGATCCAATGGCCCACTTGTCAGTTTTAGATAATTGAATTCTATAATCAGTTCACATCACAAACACAGTCTTATTTCAGAAATTGCAATGTTTGCTCCCCAATAATCAAAACCCTGATTTACCATACTGTCTTCTCCCCTATTACAGGGTGTGGCTGTACCTAGGTTTCAAGGGTAGAGGGTACAGGAATGAATCTCTCTATCTCACTCATCTTCTCTTTTACTCATCTGTTCCTGTACATACCACTCCTAAATTAAAGGAAGTGGAGGAAGGGAAGTCCTTACTTGGACAGGCCCTATCATAAGATAGCATTGCAGGAACTTGACCTGGCAGGTGTTTAAAGCTTTTGAGGACTCTCTGGAGGCTAGACTCCTTGTTAACATCTGTTTAACACCTTTTCTTCAGAGGCCTGCTTCTCTCTCACTGCAATCCTTCAAACAATCTACCTAGTATGTAAACTATCTTTTAGAATCCTGCTGTTTACCCTGGACATCCTGCTGGACAGAATTTAAAATGGCTTCAGGATGGCATTCTCACTATTTTCATCAACACCTCTTCTACAGGAAAAGTTCATGAATTTTTGCCCTTCTACTAACAAAAATACAGTTCTTTCACTGAGGAGCCCTCTTCTTTCTCTTGACCCGGCCACCTCAGAGGGTTATGATCTTGCCCGGAAGAATGTCAGGGCATTTGTCAGCAGGACAAAGAGTACCCAGAATTATGGGAACATATTCCATGCTCTCCAAATGCTCCCAGTGAAGACTCCGTTTCTAGGTTCCAGGTAGTGAAAGGATCCACACCCTTGGGATGCATGATGGGACTTAGAGTGCAATGTTATCAGAAATCTCAGCACAGATATTCTTCCCATACTTCACTTTCTTAGTCCTTTCATTTGGAGTACTGAAGCCTTCTGGCAGTGGTGGTAGTTCAGTGCTAAGTCATGTCTGGCTCTTTGAAATCCTATGGACTGCAGCCCACCAGGCTCCTCTGTCCATGGGATCCTCCAGGAAACATTACTGGAATGGGTTGCCATGTCCTTCTCCTGGGGATCGTCCCAACCCAGGGACTGAACGCTGCGTGTCTCCTGCAGCTCCTGCATTGGCAGGTGGATTCTGTACCGTTGAGCCACCTGTGAAGCCTGCTAAAGCCTTCTAACCAGTTACTTTTCTTGGGTTACGTGCATTTTGATCTAGCATCTCATTTTAGAATTATCTGTGGAATCATGGTGCCTCAGTTGACACTACCAATGCTCATATGTTGCTACATTCATATTGGTCATTTTGATAATAAAACATGCCAGTTAAATTTCTATTGAGTACCAAATGAAAATAAAGATCCTCCTCTTATTATAAAGACAAACTGTTTTCCTTCCGATTTCACATGTGTTATAAATCCTTTTGCAAAGAAATGAGTGCACATTTAAAGCACGCATGCTGCAGTTTCATTCAGATTTCAGGAAGATATATGTCTTGTTCTCTGACTCTTCTTTCTCCATACAAACCAACAATCAATATGCAGATGCTAGATTTACAGACTCTCTTAGAATGACAGATCAATAAAGAACCCCATTGAAAACTGCTTGCCTGATGGAGGAGAATATAAACTTTTTTCTTATTCTCTGTGAGACTTTGTTCCCAGGACCAAGCACTTCTAGCTCGGTGTTAATAGTACGGAATTTTCTTACTGCTTTTTCATGTCAAAGGCACTCTTCAAATATGTACTTAATTAAGCCTCTCTTTTAACAGAGGTGGCCCTGTTCGCATCCTCTTGCCTCCCTATCCTATCTCCTGTGTGGAGAGTTCTCTTTGAAGTCTTGCAGGAGAGATGTGCAGGGATGAAGGAGAGGAGAACAGAGCCAAGGGCACTTGTAATGAACTTTTGATGGAAAAGAAGTTTAGATTAATTCAGCTATTCTAGCCACCCTCTATTTAGAATTCTTTTAAGAGGAAATACTAAATTACAAAAAGATAATGAGTCAAATTTTATGTTAGCTTTGAAAATTTTGCCCTCTAAATGCTTTTGTGGACATCCTGTGGATTCCTGAAGATTTAGAACTCTGTAAATTTCCAGTTTTATAGGACTTATTTATTTTGTATTATGCCTGGATGCTTTATGTTTATTTCTTATGATTGCCTTGAAGTTCACAGCAGGAACTTGACTTACTAAAAGGTATCTATTTGTCTGAATACTTCTCCTTGGATTGATTCTTAAAGGAAGTCCATGATGATTTGTAACTATGTATATTATCCATAACTACATTTTTGGAAATGATGTTGATCACTTGAGAAAGTGTTTTCTAACTGCATACAATACAGAAGCAATTTCAACAGTAGAATTGAATCTAATGTTTCTACACAGTGGCTGCCAAATAATTCATTTTAATTTCTTATCTCTGGTTATCTCAGTCATTTCCCAGAAAATTATTTTCTTAGATTGCTTAAAGGTTTATAAAAAGATGCAGCAAATATATAAAACATAAATAACTTAATGGTCATAAGTTTC
Source organism: Odocoileus virginianus (assembly GCF_023699985.2). Classification (NCBI taxonomy): domain Eukaryota; kingdom Metazoa; phylum Chordata; class Mammalia; order Artiodactyla; family Cervidae; genus Odocoileus; species Odocoileus virginianus. The sequence goes on from NC_069698.1 coordinate 25,000,573, forward strand.
ACAATTATAATAACTTTTTCTTCATTGTACTCTTGTTCAGGCATGCTGAGTCTTTGGGACATTAAATTTCACAGATTGGTTTATGTTGTATTATTGCAAATATCATTTTGATTTTTCATGCATTGCAGACAGGATATAGAGGTAAAGTAAGAACCATATTGTATATTTGATTTCCAATTTACCTGAACTTATTAAAAGAACTGTTCAGAGTCAAGTTTTTAAAGTCCTTAAATTGTTTTCCAGATCATAGATATTCTACTCAGCAGTGAAATTGTCCTTGCTAGTTTCTACAAGAAACTGATTACATTTCTTGTGACATTTTAATAGGTTTATGCTCTGAAGTACTAAGCTTCAGATTTTTGGAAGTTTTTATAGAAAAATGTTTTATGTATTTCTAGTATTTTTTCAACAATTCTTAATATGTATCAATAAGAAGGATGTGAGATTTTCTTCCATTTTCTGTTACTTTCTATATTATTTAATAATATTTATGTCTATTAGATTATTCAACCAAAGATTAGATATCTTCAACTTTTTATTATTCAACCATTCTAGCCCTTTGCTTAATTAAAAGCAATGACACAACAGTTAATGAGTTTTATTAAAGACAATTAGATCTTAATGGTACCTGTCAAACCACACAAAATTATACTAAACGGCACCTGAATTTTGCATAAAAATAGTATCAAAATGTGGAATCTGAAAAACAATACAAATGACTCTATATACAAAATAGATACAGACTCACAGACACAGGAAAAAAACTTATGGTTACCAGATGATACAGGGAAGGGGAGAAGGACAAATCAGGAGCATGGGGTTCACAGAAACAAACTATCAATATTATATAAAAAATAGGTGAGGAGCAAAGATTTATTGTATAGTACAGGGAACTGTGGGCTTTCTTGGTGGCTCTGATGCTAAGGGATCTGCCTGCAATGTGGGAGATCCAGGTTTGATCCCTGGGTCAGGAAGATATTCCCTGGAGGAGGAAATGCAACCCACTCCAGTATTCTTGCCTGGACAATCCCATGGACAGAGGAGCTTGGCGGGCTATAGTCCGTGGGGTCACAAAGAGTCAGATACAGCTGAGCGACTAACTCTAATACTACAGGGAATTGTACCGAATACCTTGCAATATACTATAAAAGAGTATAATTTCCAAAACAAAGACCAAACCACTCTACTACCCCCTGAAATGAACACAATATTGTAAGTCACCTATATTTCAATTTTTAAAAAGTAATATAAAACATAGAATAATCTCTGATGCCAAACAAGAGTCCTGGTTTGAATTCATTCTGGAAGATAACCCCCTTGGCCAGCAATTATGAAATCTGCATACCTGATTCATATAGCCTCTGCTACCAAACCAAGTGAAGATAAAGGTGAACATATTACCTATAATTTGATGTACCTACAAGATGGTAAAACTGGATGTATCGATTTTATTTCAAAAATGAAATGCCAGTATCTAAAATAATAAGCTACATATAGCTCACTTGCATTCTGGACTAGGGGAAATTGCAACCATTGCAAGTAATCTGTGTAACAAAACCCCTCCAAAAGTTGGAGGTTTAAAAATACAAATCTAATTTTCTCTAACACAGCAGATCCAAGTAAGTGGTCCAAATGACCAGTCAACAGTGCCCTACAAAGTCATCAGAGAAATAAGTTGCTTACATTGTGATTCCACCATCACTTAAATTGTTGTTCTCATCTTTACAGCCATAGGTTAATCTCAGAAGACCATACTCATTGGAAAGGGAAAGTATAAAGAATTCACATGTCCAGTATTTTAAGACCCATAACTAGAAGTGTCACTTTTACTTCTAGCTACATTGCATTAGTGAAAATGTAGAACAATATCTAGCTGTAAAGGAGTCTGAGAAATATGGTCTCTAGCTGGGCAGACACCTGCCCAGCAACAAACTTACTTTGGAAGAACAGGAAAAAATTATTTTGTTGGGCAGCAAGATATTTCTGTGTGCTTGCGTGTGTGCTAAGTCACTTCAGTTGTGTCTCACTCTGTGATCCTATGGGCTGTAGCCTGCCAGGCTCCTCTGACCGTGGGATTCTCCAGATAATACTGGAGTGGGTTACCATTTCCTTCTCCAGGGATTTCTACAATTAGGCAAAGAAAGCACAAAGATCATTGTCCATGAAGAAAGTAATGGATGGCTGCAAAGAGTATGATCAAATAAGGAACAACAACAACAAAAATCAAGAATAAGCTTTCAGAAATATAATGCCCTGTTGATGCCAAGTTTACATTTAGCTTATATCAATATTGAAATGGTTACTTATGCATTGCTGCTGCTAATGCAGTCGTGCCCGACTCTATGTGACCCCATCCCTGGGATCCTCCAGGCAAGAACACCAGAGTGGGTTGCCATTTATGCATTAGGAAACTACTAAAAGCCTTTTTTTATAACTACATCATAGAATCAAGTTGAGAAACCCTGCCACAATATCATGTACAAAAGCATTTTTGTTTGTTCTATATAAAGGAGGTGCAAGGCAAGTTATAATAGTGCAAAAAGTCAATTCCCGTATGTGAAGTGTGTTCCTTAATAAATACCATGTCATGAACTGTCATATTTTAAGTCTACTTCTAAATATATCTTTCTGTTACTCTACCAACTCAGTGACTCTTTTAAAAAATATAGCTGCCTAGAATCTTCTGACTTTGTGACTTGTTCTCTGCTCTCACAAAGTAAAATATATATAAAATTTTTAGTGGAATTTCATTTTTTGGTTATTTATCTTTAATTTGTTGACATTATCAGTAAGTACCAAATTACAAGTTAGGTATTTCTTCTACAAATATTTGCTGGCCTGCCCTCTGCAAAGGCTGTTCTGGGCACAGAGGATAAAGAAATAAATAAATAAATGACAGAAATCCTGCCATTAGGGAAGGCATGGTCACAGCCTTTTTAATGGGGAAAGCAAGGTTTACCTGTGCCAACATGCCAACTGAAGGAAGGAGAGATTCAGCAAGAAGTTTTAAGCTTAACTTTTTATTTTTTATTAAGTAAATAATCTCTATTTTGCAAGCCAAATATATCTTGTTTAAACATCTAAAATTAGATTTCTTGTTCTTGACCATCTTTGTTTCTGATTAGACAAGAATAAGTTTTAAAACATATCTATATTGTTTCTGTTTTTCTTATGAGTAATAAATTTAACACTGCACATGGTATGAATGCTGACTGTCATCAGCACGGCACCTAGAATATGCCTTTGTGGCAGATGGATGAGACATAAAGCAGAGAGTCAATGTTCACTAAAAGTTTATGATTTCATTGTGAAAACTTACAATTCTTCATATTGGAAAATATAGTCAGTTATAGCAGTGAAGTTCATTTTGAAGTTTAAAAAGTCAACCTCTTATCTTCTTAACTTGAGAATACCTCCTGCTAGAACATAAGCAAAACACTCTCTGACATAAATCACAGAAGGATCCTCTATGACCCACCTCCCAGAATATTGGAAATAAAAGCAAAAATAAACAAATGGGACCTACTGAAATGTAAAAGCTTCTGCACAACAAAGGAAACTATAATCAAGGTGAAAAGACAGCCCTCAGAATGGGAGAAAATAATAGCATAGGAAGCAACAGACAAAGGATTAATCTCAAAAATATACAACCAACCCCTGAAGCTCAATTCCAGAAAAATAAGTGACCCAATCAAAAAATGGGCCAAAGAACTAAATAGACATTTCTCCAAAGAAGACATACAGATGGCTAACAAACACATGAAAAGATGCTCAACATCACTCATTATCAGAGAAATGCAAATCAAAACCACAATGAGGTACCATTATACGCCAGTCAGGATGGCTCCTATCCAAAAGTCTACAAGCAATAAATGCTGGAGAGGGTGTGGAGAAAAGGGAACCCTCTTACACTGTTGGTGGGAATGCAAATTAGTACAGCCACTATGGAAAACAGTGTGGAGATTTCTTAAAAAGCTGGAAATAGAACTGCCATATGACCCAGCAATCCCACTTCTCAGCATACACACTGAGGAAACCAGATCTGAAAGAGACACGTGCGCCCCAATGTTCATCGCAGCACTGTTTATAATAGCCAGGACATGGAAGCAACCTAGATGCCCATCAGCAGACGAATGGATGAGGAAGCTGTGGTACATATACACCATGGAATATTACTCAGCCATTAAAAAGAATTCATTTGAATCAGTTCTAATGAGATGGATGAAACTGGAGCCCATTATACAGAGTGAAGTAAGCCAGAAAGATAAAGACCAATATAGTATGCTAACGCATATATATGGAATTTAAAAAGACGGTAATGATAACCCTATATGCAAAACAGAAAAAGAGACACAGATGTACAGAACAGACTTGTGGACTCTGGGAGAAGGCGAGGGTGGGATGTTCAGAGAGAACAGCATTGAAACATGTATATTATCTAGGGTGAAACAGATCACCAGCCCAGGTTGGATGCATGAGACAAGTGCTCGGGCCTGGTGCACCGGGAAGACCCAGAGGGATCGGGTGGAGAGGGAGGTGGGAGGAGGGATCAGGATGGGGAACACATATAAATCCATGGCTGATTCATGTTAATGTATGGCAAAAACCATTACAATGTTGTAAGGTAATTAGCCTCCAACTAATAAAAATAAATGAAAAAATAAAAAAATAAAATAAAATACTGTGGAGAATGTAAAAAAAGAAAATACCTGCTGCTGCTGCTGCTGCTGCTGTCACTTCAGTCGTGTCCGATTCTCTGTGACTCCATAGATGGCAGCCCACCAGGCTCCCCCGTCCCTGGGATTCTCCAGGCAAGAACACTGGAGTGGGTGGCCATTTCCTTCTCCAGTGCATGAAAGTGAAAAGTGAAAGTGAAGTCGCTCAGTCGTGTCCGACTCTTTGTGATCCCGTGGACTGTAGCCTACCCTGCTCCTCCATCCATGGGATTTTCCAGGCGAGAGTGCTGGAGTGGGTTGCCATTGCCTACTCCAGAAAATACCTCCAGTGGCAATTAAACTCTCCCCAAAAGAAATTTTGTTAAAAAGGAAGAATCAGTTTAGAGTTTAGAGGTCTCTGGAGACCATCAGCTTTCATCTCTGAAACATAAGACCATTTTAAATATCTGTAACATATTTCAGTGACTATTGTATTTTTTAATATCTGAGACATATCCCTATAGACACCCATTTAAAGTTTTTCTGGCTTAAAATCTTTCATTCCTGAGACGTGCCTTTACTTAACTTCACCCTCAATGTCTTGTTCTACATATTCCTGATACGATAATTTTGAGTTCAGTCCAAAACCCCTACATGCAATCACACTGTGACATCACAGGTTAAATCAGAAACACACAACTAGCATGTCTGTTTGTGTGAATTTTTCTGTAAAGAAAAAGACAGCATGAACTGATTCATTTTGTCACAAAATAATTGTTATGGGTGATAAGAAAAATAATAGTGATTTTCAAACATACTGAAATTGCTACAGAGGGACTAATTCAGCAGTTCCTGAGAAAATTGTGAAACTGGGGAAACACTCTAAAGAGAAATTTTTGCTATTAACAGGAAAGGAGTGAAGGCTTCATAGTTCCACTTAAGCTTCCTCTATAAGAGAGGCCTGTCTAAATACAGAAACCACATAGAAACAGATGTCGTGAAATATTTCAGCCCATTTGGTCATATAAATGTATAGGAATACCCCTCTGTCACTTAAACTATCAGTGTAAACAACTGGTAGTTTACAGACTACAAAATCCATTTCCACTTGGAAAAAAGTTCTCTTGATTATTTCTAGACACTTTATTACATACAGTACTAAAATGTACCCTATTAAATAAGTTAGCATGCCTACTGAAATGCTTTTTTATTTCTATGGAGAAAATTAAATCCCCTGAAGTTTGTGGCTAAGAATCTCATGTTTCCTAAAGTATCTTTTTTTCCCTAAAGTATCTTTATATTTTCTCACTTCTAAATATTTTTTTTTTTTCTCATTCCTACTTCCAGACAGTTAAAACTGAAAACCTAAAGCACTTTTTTCTTCTGGCCTGAATCTTAGAAGACTATTTCTTTGCACTAAGCTGATAGTTAAAAGTTTTCAAATATTTTCTGATTGGTGTACTGGGTGATTAGTCCATTGAAATGTGTTTCCATAGCCTTCTTTGTAGTTCTCTATTGCTATGCAACTTTTTTTTTTTTTTATGTTTGCTTGAATTGAACTATATTTACCATCTGCTGTTTCAGTTTCTCAAGTGATCTTAAACCTTTGAATTTTGTTAAATCATTCCTCATTATTGCTTTTTTACTGGTATCTATAAAGTCTATCTATTTCCCTCTTATTTCCTTATTTCTATCATTTACATACTCTAGTCATTGAGATTCTAAGACACCATGCAACCGATTACAAATGCAAAATCCTCAGCCAAGCTATAGCTGATCTATTTTGAAATAAACTTTCTCCATCACTTTGGGTCTATTCCATGCTTTTCATTCAGTTTATTCACAATATGTTGCTATGAAGTCCTTCAATGACATTTTCATTGAGTATTAAATCCTTTAGATTTGTTTTAGCTGTTTTCTTAGAACCATATTTCTTCCCTAACTTATGTTTCACTTTCCATGTCTTTTCCTCATTACTTTAGGATACTCCATCTCATTTAAAAAAAAAAAAAACTTCAATATTTGGTAGAAATAAGACTGAAGGCAGGGGGAGAAGGGGACAACAGAGGATGAGATGGTTGGATAGCATCACTGACTCAGTGTGAAACAGGAATCCGAGTTCTGTTTGTGGAGCTGAAGAATGAACTTCACACTCCTGCAAACACTCACAGTAGCAACTGAACAGGATTTATTAAAGAGAAGGAAAGTACAGAGCTCTCAGCATAGACACTGAGAGGGGGTAAAAGTTCCCCAAAGGTGGAACTTACAGCAGTTTATATCCTTACCGATGTTAATGTGTACATTTTCGGTTGGCTCCTGTCCTTAAAATATGCCATTTTTCACCAATCAGTTTAAAGGTCAAAATGTTTAACTTAACATCTTTATGGCTTCTCTTGATCCTTGGATTAAGTCGCCACCCTTTTTCATGCCCCCCTGGCCATTTTACAATGGACCAGATGTATAGACTAAAGATTAATGATCACCTGTAGTTTTTCCCTCAGTCATATGGAACAGAAGTTAATTACTGCCCTTCTCTGGATCTGAGAGCTGATAATTTATCATATTAGACACATTCCAGGAACTTGGGACAAAGACTATAGCTTTAGGTTAATGGAGCAAGATGTTTATTGAAAACGAGGTCTCAGAGCCTTACATTGACTGCCTAGCAATTTCTACCTCAAATGGACATGAGTTTGAGCAAACTCCAGGAGATGGTATAGGACAAGGAAGCCTGGCAAGCGGCAATCCATGGGGTCACAGAGTCAGACATAACTTAGCGACTGAACAACAATGCAAAAGGGTTTTTTCCTTTTTTTTTTTTTTTTCCAAGTAATAAGCATGATATTGCCCTGAAAAGAGAAAAGGAGAAAGTTGTTCTGATCTAAACTTTTGGGGGCTAGCCAACAACACTTTTTTTTTTCCTTTCTTGCTCACATTTATCTCAACAAACACAGAGATGTAGAACACTTTCATAAGAATTTGGTGCCCACAGACAATCTTAAGTGTAAAGCTTCACAAAAGATACTAGGTGGAAGAAAAGTGTAACACATTTTGTGATGATACACCCAGCGATATCCTAGGTAATACAATCTACTTCCATTTACAGAGGTTTTGGTTCTAATTTTTCATTTACTCCTTTTTTCTTTAATTCATTTATTTGTTAACTCTTTCAGTTACTGATTTCTGCTTAACAAAGTACCTCAACAGTTGTGGCTTAAAACAGTAACAGTTTATTATTTCTCACAGTTCTGTGGATTAACTGGGGTTGACCAGGCTGTTTTTAGGCTCCACCTGCCTATGATCACTCATGAAGCTGCATTCTGTCAGGGGCTGTGCTGGGGTGGAATCACCAACATAACTCCATGCCCATAGTTGCTGTCTAACCAGAATGGCTGGGGCATACTGAGCTTCTCTCTTCATCAGGGTAAACAAATATCTTATGTAGTGGTTTGGGGGTCCAAGAACTCCACGTAGAATATGCCAGGCCTATGTAGGGTTGGGTCCTAAACTGGAACAGCATCATTTCTTCTGCATTCTTAGGGCAGTCACAAGGTCAGCCCACATCTTAGAATGCTGTTTCTTAATGAGAGGAGCAGCATGTCTAGGCTTGGGAGAAATTGCATCCTGCCAAAATTCACATTTTTCCCATGTGCAAAATGCCCTCGTCTCCAAATAAGACCCTCAAGTTTTATTCAATCATGACATCAGACTCTGGCTCAAAGTATAAGAGTCCATCATTTAAATTAGGCCCAAGATATGGATGAGGTTCATCAGCTGCAACTTCTTTTAACCTAAAAATACTTTGAACTTAAAGATACAAGTTTGATGTTGCATAATCAACACAGTGGTGAGACAGGGACAAAACAACAAAAATAGACATTTCTGATCAAGAAGGAAAGAATGAATCACAGTCATGAGTTCATAGCAATTCCAAAATTACATGTGGACAAGTATTTAATGAAAGGAAGGGAAGCAAGGAGAATGGAGAGGAGGAGGGGAAGGAAAAGAAAAGGAATGGAAAAGAAAGAAAGGAAAGGAGAGGTGGGAAAAAGAGGGGGGAATAGAAAAAATGAAATGCAATACACTTGGGGCATGTTTTCAGGCCGCCCAATTTCACCACGAGCAGAGAATATTTCTTGATTAATCCTCAACTCTGCTCTCTGACAATGAAACAATCCATTGTTCTCAGCTTGGTTCGCTCCCTGGGAGCTTGGCAATTCCCTTTGGGATACAAAAAAATTTCCCCTGTTTTCATATCAAAAGCTTTCTCAGCTTGCTTCCTTCCTGCAGAACTTTGGAGCCCCTAGGCTCTTTTTCAGTTTGAACCGTCTGCCCTTTTTGGTCTGACTTCATGGTATGTTTTCTAATAAAATGTATTTTAAAACATTGTGAATGTTAAATAAATATTTTCAAGTCTCACTCCCTGCTCCCCCAAGTCTTGTGATTTGGGTTTTTGTTATGGTATCATCTGCTCCCAGATACTAATTTCTGTAGCATTCAGCATTCAGTAAGAGGAGAACAATTACAGACATGGGATAAGAACTTAATGCAGGAAGCAGACCTCACAGAAATGTGGAGAAAAGTGGGATCGTGAAGATCCCAAAGAGAAAGTTGGAGGAGCAAAAGAATCACCCGCTGATTGATCTGAGAGGCCAGGCACGTGGAGCTACTGAAACAAGACCATGAAAAGGTAGCTAGTAGAGAAGTCTATGGGAAGCTCATGCTTTGCTGAGAACCCAAGCAGGAAACTGACGATGATACTGAAGTTGCTGGGAGTCAGCAGGGTCAACAGTCAGGAAGAAGAGCCGGAAACCGTGAGAGAGAGAAGACAAGCTGACCTGTGCCAGCATGGCTGTGACTATCTGAGCCCCCAGCTAACCACAAAAACTTGTGGAGAACAATGCCTGCCATTTCACTTCCATCTCCCAAATTTCAAACAGGTATCATTTTTGGCCAACTGTATCCTGAATATAGGAAAGGTTTCTAAGAAATGACATTCCCAAGCTGAGGAAGTTGACAAGCAAGTGTCATCCCACACAGGAAGGAAGAGTACGCATTGCTTCCAAAAATTATGTGTTTCCAGAAGGAGCTGACTGACATTTTCATGATAAACCAATATGTGAGCAATTTTACATCTTGACATTTCTACATTTCAGAAAGATCACTGAGAAGCCATGTAGAGTAGTGGCTTAGAGCTCAGATTTTAGAGTAAGATTAGTCTGAATTTTAATTCCAGACCTGTCACTTACTACTAATATGGCCTTGGGAAAGTTATTTAACTTCTCCAAATTTCTCACCTAAAACAAGAGAATAATAATGGTATTCATGTTATAAAACGATGTGTCTAAAGTAATTAACACAGTACTGGGACATATTGGGTAATTGATCCTTTTTAGTTGGCATTATTATCCTTGATATTATTAAATATCTTAATCTTCTTAAAGCACATTACATTTTTAGGGTTTATCATCAATTACCATAGTAACTGGTGCTTTCCTGGTGGCTCAGATGGTAAAGAATCCACCTGCAATGAAGGAGACTCAGGTTAGAACCCTGGGTTGGGAAGATCCCCTGGAGAAGGAAATGGCTTCCCACTCCAGTATTCTTGCCTGGAGAGTTCCATGGGAAGGGAAGTCTGGTGGACTACAGACCATGGGGTTACAAAGAGTTGGACACTACTGAGCAACTAACACTTTCTTTCACCATAGTAACTGCAGATTTAAAAGAATGGGTATTTCCAAATGTAAATGACTTTGACATTTGTTATAGTTAATGTTATTCGACTTGACTGTCCACGGGTTGCGCGGATTAAACATTATTTCTGGGTGTGTCTGTGAGGGTTTCCAGGTGAGAATAGCATTTGATTCAGTGGACTCAGTAGACTGCCCCCCAATTGGGTGAGCATCACCAATCCACTGAGGACCTGAGTAGAATAAAAGCAGAGGAAGGAGGAATTCATGGCTTTTTTCCTGCCTTGCTGTTTGAACTTGAGCATCTCACCTCATCTTCTCCTGCCCTTAGACTAGGATTTACACCACTGACTCTCCTGGTTTTCAGGTCTTCAGACTCATGCTAAATCACACAGTTGGCTTTCCTGGGTCTCCAGCTTGCACACTATGGGAATTTCAGCCTCCATAATTGCTTTCTCTCTCTCTCTCCTCTCTCTTTCTCTGTCTTCCTTCTCCCTGTTGGTTCTGTGTCTCTGGAGATCCCTAACATATCATTTGAACCTTTACCTTGATTGTTGACTCTTGCTGCACAATCAAATCAGTTCTAGTTTTCACCTGCCTCCCAGCCAAATCCCTTCCCCAAAGTCTATGAAACAGTACAATCATTGAGCAGGTACACATAGGCTTGCATGCAAGCTTGCCATCTTGTATGAACCTTCACAGTCCACTTTATCACACAGGATCAATTCCCTCAACTATAATATAGAAAAAATATAATCCTTGGCTTTTATGATTGAGATGGTATTTATATCATATACCTGGTTCATAGACCCTCAATGAATGCTTTCTGAAATTATGAAATCCCCCACCCTCCTGATAAGGAACCAGAGGCCTGAAGTTGTAGAAGCATCAATATAAATATTTCTGCAAAAATATTTTCAGCTCTAATTCATACCCAAGTTTGACATTTGATACCAGGTCTGCCTTGATGACTATAGAATTCTAAACACTAAATTCTTGGGCATTGAACCAAGGCATTAGTTGCTTCTCCTCTGCCTCCATGAAGACAGGTCTAAACAGACATCCCAGCTTCAGAGATTCCAGGAGACTCACTGACACCTTCATTGTAACTGTTTCTCAGTTCAGGTTCTTCCTAATCTTGCTTCATTCACTCTCCAGTAACTATTTATCTGGAGAACATTCCAGTAAACTTCTTCCATCAGTTCAGTTCAGCACAGTAGCTAGTCATGTCCAAATCTTTGTGACCCTATGGACTGCAGCATGCCAGGCCTCCCTGTCCATCACAAACTCCTGGAGCTTACTCAGACTCATGTCCATCGAGTCTGTGATGCCATCCAACCAACTCATCCTCTGTCATCCCCTTCTCCTCCTGCCCCCAATCCTTCCCAGCATCAGGGTCTTTTCCAATGAGTCAACTCTTCGCATGAGGTGGCCAAAGTATTAGAGTTTCAGCTTGAACGTCAGTCCTTCCAATGAACAGCCAGGACTGATCTCCTGTAGGATAGACTGGTTGGATCTCCTTGCAGTCCGAGGGACTCTCAAGAGTCTTCTCCAACACCACAGTTCAAAAGCGTCAATTCTTCAGTGCTCAGCCTTCTTTATGGTCCATCTCTCACATCTACTGGAAAAACCATAGCTTTAACTAGACGGACCTTTGTCAGCAAGGTAATGTCTCTGCTTTTTAATATGCTGTCAAGGTTTGTCATAGCTTTTCTTCCAAGGAGCAAGTCTCTTCTAATTTCATGGCCTCAGTCACCATCTGCAGTGATTTTGCAGCCCAAGAAAATAAAGTCTGTCACTGTTTCCATTGTTTCCCCATCTATTTGCCATGAAGTGTTGGAACCATATGCCATGATCTTAATTTTTGAATGTTGAGTTTTAAGCAAACTTCTTCCATAGAGTTCTGCATTTCAAAGTCTGCTTCCTAGAAAAGCCAGTCTGTGTCCAATGTTATAAATAAGGAGTGGTGGTGATAAAGAGAGTAGGAGTTGGGGAGTCTTCCAAGGTCAAATCAGTTAAATAGCTATCTATAGAACTTCTAAGAAAATATCTCAAGAGAGAAATAAAGCAGACACCATTCACAAAATAGTTTGCTTGAAACAACATTTAGAGCAGATGGCTCTATAGAAGAAACAGGTGTTATTAATAACATAGAGTTGTTCGTTGTTTAGTCGCTAAGTTGTGTCCCATTCTTTTGCAGCCCCGTGGACTGTAGCCCACCAGCTCCTCTCTCCATGGGATTTCCCAGGCAAGAATATTGGAGTGGGTTGCCGTTTCCTTCTCCAGGGGATCTTCCTGACCCAGGGATCTAATCCTTGTCTCCTGCACTGGCAGGCAAATTCTTTACCACTGAGCCACCTGGGAAGCCGAGTAACATAGAGATTGAGGGTGCAGATAAATTTTAATACTCTGATTCCTCTCTTTCTATGCTCATATCTATGAATCTTGCTGTCCTAATTTGCTTTTACTTCATTTTGGATCAAAATTGAAACAGGTGGTGGCATTTCAGGGCAGATATAACCAACCCCAGACATAGGATAACACTGACACTGGCCCCCACGTTGTACTCATCAGTACCCTCACTAGCAACAGAAAATAAGATTGGGAATACTTTCTAATGGGCAGGAGACTGCGTAAAAGCAAGGAAAGACTGATGATGTAATGAAAAGTGTTCACTCTAACCAAGAACAAAAGCCAGTGTATTAAGTTACGTCTTTCTTTATAGAAAGCCAATACTATTATCCTCTGAAACATCTGTCCAGTTGTTTTATTGTTAGAGAATTTTAAACAGCATCTAGCTAATATCATTAAAATCATCATCAGAATAACTTGAATGTGATTCCATCTTAAATAAAGACTATCCGACACCAAAAAGATGAAGGATTAAATACTTTAATTACTTTGAGAGGTACCTATAGCAATTACTCATTATTTTTTTATTATTAATATTTGTAATGTACCAAGAAGTGGTGTGGTAAATATTATGGCATTATTGCTGTGAATCTCATAGGAATATCCTGAGAGAAGCTCAGGCAGAAATACATATTTAAGCAATTTTTTAAACTAGTATGTTTACATTTAGAAATGACTCATCATATTCATTGTGTAAATACATAGTTAGACTGGTAAAACCCTTTAGAAAGCTATGAATTAAAGCCAAATGTAAGTATTGGAGTTAATCTTTTCTGCCTGCTTTAAGCGCCATTTTGAATGAGCGGGGTGAAATTGGACATTGTGTGTGTATAATGATGAAAAATGGTGGGCTACAATAAGGAATAATTCTTTTGATTTCCAGAGCATAATGGTCTATGAATTATGTTTAAAATTAATGAAAGAAAAGATAGAGAATGATTTGAATCTCATCAGCAGCTATTTTTCTCTTTCTCTGAGGCAGCAATGAGGCATTTTCTAAGGGATTTGAACTTTTGTAAGCAAGTCCCTCTAAGCTTCAAAAAGGTCTTAATTGGAAGCTGAACCTTTTTAATGATGATTTGTTTCACTTGAAAGAACAAATAAATAAGCAATTGGACTTCCTGGGAGATTTTCATTGTATGAAGACAATTTCTTTGCAAATCTAAACAAATTTTTAACATTTGGATGGACACGTACATTCCAGCATATCCTTTTGCTATAGAAGATCCCTTTTTCCTTCAACTCTATGAAAAGCCATAGGAAGAGAGGCTATTTCCCCAAAGAAGTCAACTTGGATGTTAAAAAAGAGAAAAGATGATTTGCAAAAAAATTCTTCTACTCTAATTTCATCCTCACACACTGAATAAAGCCAATTTCTTTTAATATGGTTATGTCAAATCTAGAACTATTGCTTCACACTATAGATTTACTTGTTTAGCCTTCTATTGGAACACACTTTCATTTCTTTCTTCAGAGAAACATACTTTATAAGATAAATATCCCAATACTAATGGAAAACTATGTTATTAGATTTAATTATATGGAAAGCAAAATTCTGCAACACGTTTGAAAGGAGAAAGTTACTGCCTTGTAATTTGTTGATGTGTTGATGAAAATATTCAAATTCCAGCTGATAGTATCAGGAAGCTCACTTCTTGTCACTCAAAGTTATATCCTCCATTCTCAATCCTACAGTTCACTTCAAGAACAAGCCAGTATAGCCAGGCTGCTCCCAAACTATCAGTAGTTTCCTCAGTCTTTCTTCATCTAAACTCAACTCCTTTAAGTTTTCATCTTAGTCCTGTGTTTTCCTAGCCATGTGTTTTCCTAGTCCTGTGTTTTCCAAAATGTAGTACAGGATTATACGAAAGTCAGTTTCAGTGATATATAATCTCTTGTTTGGTATTATTAGTTTTCTATTTCATAGTTACCTTCTATTTATGGTTTCTCTACTTATAGTAGGAATACAGTTGACTCTTGAACAATACAAGTTTGAACTGCACAGGTCCACTTACATGTGGATTTCTTCAGTATTAAATACTACAGCACCACCCAATCTACAGTTGGTTGAAACCCTGGATGAGAAAATGCAGATACAGAACAAACTATATTGATGGAATCATGGACACAGAGGGTCAACTATAAATTACACTCACATTTTTTACTTCAGGGAGGATTATTGCCCCTAACCCTGGCATTCTTCAAGGGTCAACTGTACATAGTTTTTAAAGTAAAATTTAAAAAGGAATTAACTCAAACAATTAATTAAAATAATATGAGATATTAACAAAGACACACATAGACTACTACTCATAAATATATGCTACTTGGCTTCTCATTCTTGACATCTGACACTGTAGACTCTTTTCTTCTAGAAATTTTTTTTCTTTTCATCCTAAGATTCTGACCAAAGTCAGTTCAATTCAGTTGCTCAGTCCTGTCTGACTCTTTGTGACCCCATGGACTGTAGCACTCCAGGCCTCCCTGTCCATCACCAACTCCTGGAGCTTGCTCAAACTCATGTACATTGATTCACTGATGCCATTCAACCATCTCATCCTCTGTCACCCCCTTCTCCTCCTGCCTTCTATCTTGTCCAGCATCAGGGTCTTTTCAAATGAGTCAATTCTTCCCATCAGGTGGCTTCAGCATCAGTCCTTGCAATGAATACTCAGAACTAATTACCTATAGGATTGACTGGTTGAATCTCCTTGCAGCCCAAGGGACTCTCAAGAGTCTTCTCCAATACCACAGTTCAAAAGCATCAATTCTTCAGCACTCAGGTTTCTTTATAGTCCAACTCTCATATCCATACATGACTACTGGAAAAACCATAACTTTGATTAGATGGAATTTGTTGACAAAGTGCTGCTCTGTCTTTTAATATGCTGTCTAGGTTAGTCATAGCTTTTCTTCCAAGGAGCAAACATCTTTTAATTTCATGGCTGCAGTCACCATCTGCAGTAATTTTGGAGCCCCCAAAAAATAAAGTCTATCACTGTTTCCCTTGTTTCCCCATGAAGTGATGGGACTGAATGCCATCATCTTAGTTTTCTGAATGATGAGTTTCAAGTCAACTTTTCCACTCTCTTCTTTCACTTTCATCAAGAGGCTCTTTAGTTTTGCTTTGCATCCTGCCATAAGGGTGGTGTCATCTGGATATCTGAGGTTATTAATATTGCTCCTGGCAATCTTGATTCCACCTTGTACTTCATCCAGTCCAGCATTTTGCATGATGTACTCTGCATGCAAGTTAAATAAGCAGGGTGACAAAAACAGCCTTGATGTACTACTTTCCCAATTTGGAACCAGTCTGTTGTTCAGTGTCCAGTTCTAACTGTTGCTTCTTGACCTGCATACAGGTTTCTCAGGAGGCAGGTAAAGTGATCTAGTATTCCCATCTCTTTCAGAATTTTTCACAGTTTGTTGTGATCCACACAGTCAAAGGCTTTGGCATAGTCAATAAAGCAGAAGTAGATGTCTTTCTGGAATTCTCTTGCTTTTTTGATGATCCAAGGGATGTTGGCAGTTATTTTCATTGTACTTACCCTCTAGGTGATTTTATTTGTTTGTTTGTATGTTTGTTTATTTATATTTTGTGGTTTTAACTACCATCTTTATGTAGATTGTCAAATCTGAATGTTGCTGAAGTTGAAGGTCCAATACTTTGTCCACCTGCTGTGAAGAGCCCACACTTTGGAAAAGATCATGATGCTGGGAAAGATTGAAGGCCAAAGGAGAAAGAAGCAGCAAAGGATGAGATGGTTACAAAGCATCACCAACTCACTGGACATGAATTTAAGCAAACTCCTGAAGATAGTGGAGGACAGAGGACCCTAGTATGCTATAGTCCATGGGGGTCACAAAGAGTCAGACAGTACTCAGAGACTGAACAACAGTAAATCTGCATTATTCTCACTGTCTCTTCTCAAAACTGTACATTTTATCTGGCTCTTAATTGTGATATGCTTGTTACTGGCCACGTTGCCTTCAGTTTTTCTCTTCTCTAAGACAGACCCCAGCACTGCCCTTGTGAAATATAATTGCTTCAGATTACTCCGTTTTTAACGGTGATTCCTGTGGAATAAAAAGTATGTTCTTTCATCTTTTAATAACATTTTTGACATCTTCACCACTCTCAGCCTAATCTGTCTTTGTGACCTCATCCCCTAACGCCCAGCTCTTTGGCTCTGCCTTCTTCATTTCATTTCTGCCTCTGGTTCCATCTCTATTTTTGTGTGATATTTGATTCTAGACTGTTGTACATCACACAGTCCCTTCTGTATACAGCCAAATTTATATTTGATTATATTTATTAAGTATGATGGCATATTAAATAATAAGTTTTGATGCATCCATTCGGCTACAAAAGTTTTGGGCTTCCACATTTATAAAAATTGGGGTTTTCTTTTTTCCTTGAAAACATGGAGGATTATCTTAAGAATATAAAGATGAAAGCTAACTTAATTTGGGGAATGTTTTATTTATAATCTCTGAATATTTGAAATTAGTAGAAATTTGGCTTGTTGTTGAACTCCCTCTTGGTTATCAAAGCATATTGTATATAGTTATGAGATAATCTATTAAAATCATAGTGAGTCACCTGAGAATGCAAACATACACTAGTAATTGTTTAACCAAAACAAAGTTAGAAAGCTAGGCCTGTAATAGAATACCAAAATCCAAACCAGGCTGCTTATCATCCTGGGCAAAGTTCTGAGAACTTACACTCATCTGTCCATGTTGTTATTAAAATGAGGCACTAAGACTAATATTTAACATTTGTTATGATCATTGAGGTATGCATATAGTGGAAATATTACTTTCTGTGACCCTCACACTCCTGCTGTTAATAAAATCTAATAATTATCTATATTTTTGTTACACACTATGTGTTTTTGTTGTTGTTGTTGCTGTTTTTTAGGGCTCCCTTGATGGCTCAGTAGTAAAGAATCTGCCTGCAATGCAGGAGACCTGGGTTTGATCTCAGGGTTGGGAAGATCCCCTGGAGGAGGGCATGGCAACCCACTCCAGTATTCTTGCCTGGAGAATCCCATGGACAGAGGAGCCTGGCAGGCTACCATCCATGGGGTCACAAAGAGTTGGACACGACTTAGTGACTAACACTTTCACACTTTTCACTTTCATGGTGTTTTTATGAAGTTTTCTTATTTATGTTATTAGAACCTCACAAAAAATCCTGTGTTGTAGGTGGAGCAACATATAAGTGTGGCCTTTTTTCCCCATAGATAATGCCTGAACACTGCTTACAAACAATAAAAATCACATTTCTTAGGCCTTGTAAAAAATAATAATGTCTTAATAATTGATAGAAATTCCTTTAGTGGGCATTTGTGTAAGGTTCTGGAAACTAATAGAAACTAATGGGCACCTGGAGCAAGGTGACTGAGGGCAGAGTTGTTCATAAAATTATATAGGAATAATTTTTGAGAGGCTATAAGATTATAGAAACTGTATAAAATTTTCAGGCTGGATCAGAGATGAAGCAGATGATCATTTATAGGTGTAAATAACCTCAATCATAGATAATAGTAAAATAATTAAGAAGTGATAAGCTATACTTATTATCTTTTTAATATAGTTTCTTTAACCTCAAGTTTATATAATTTCATTTTTAATAATGGTTAGTTTAACAATCAGTTTGCAAACTTCCTGAAAATCTTAAAATTAGTTCTTGGGACCTGGTATAAGCCAGTATCTGCAAGCCACTAGATTAATGGAAGATATGATTCCTTCAAATATTTGAATAAACGCCATAGAGAAGAGTAAGAATTTACTATTTTATTCCAGAGGCCGTCACCAGGGCTGGTTTATGAAAAATATAAAATGGCAGATTTATGATCAATTTTAAGACTAGACTTTTTAACAGTGAAATTTGCCAATGTGATTGACTACTTTGAGCAATGAATTTTCATAGAAAGCATCCAAAGAGCTACTTTTTACTGACAATGTATAAGAACAGGCTGAATGACCTCAAAGAGTGGTTTTACAGAAACCATCCAGAAATGCTCTGGTCAGAAAATGATGCCTTCCAACTCTAAGCTTTAAATGGTTATTTATCGGATTTTTGTTTGTATAGGTTCTTGATACATGATTTCAAATAAAAGATGCCAAAATTCATTCATGACAAATTTCTTACTGAACCCTTGGATTCAGAGCTGCTTAAAAATGAACTGGAGAGAAGAGAGTAAATTTCAATGTTTTTACTGTTGGCAAAAAGTTAGAAATATCAGGACTGGCTTAGATTCGATCAGTCTGATGTTCCCGACAGGTCTAAAAGGAAAGCTAGGAGAATAAATATTTTTCCCTCATTTTCCTCATACTGTCTTCTAAAGAGCAGGGAAAGGAGAATCAGGAGAACCAAGAAGAATAATGTGCCCACTCTCCTCTCAGAGTCTGGCCCTGGCCCTGGCTTACATGTTCAGGATATTCAACGGGAGAAAAAAGATGTGACGCTAACTAGGGGAAGCTGTATATACAGATTTATCTATTTGCAGAGATCTCTAGAATAAATGCCAGAAGTGGGGGGAAAAAAATGGTGAAATACATGGCTTTATCTAGGTTTTGATAGAAAATTGAGAGGCATCCATAAATGAAAATTAACTAAAAATAAAGGTGTCATTTGAGTTATTTGAATATGTATGTACTTTATCTCAAACTTCCTTGTTATTTCCAGAATATTTTAGTATGATTTAGAGATTCAGCTTTGAAAGGCTTGAGATGATAACTTAGAGATTCACACACAAAAAAAGGAACCTGGGTACAATCAGGGTGAAGAGGAGCGATGGGTGATAGGCTGGTAACCACAAATAGCATAACATATAAAGGTTCGAAGGACAATTTTCCATTCTTGATGCATTTTGACATTTACCTTTCAATCAGATATTCATAATGTTTTAATATGTCAAATTATATAAATATATAAAAAGAGATGAGGTATAAATATCATCATGAGGCTAGCTTATCACTCTCTTTTAATAACTTAGAAAAAAATACCAAGTTCTAATCTGCTAACCTCAAAGCAAATTTCTATTGAATCTAGACAAATAAATCACTAGCATTAAAAACATACATTTTTACTCGAGCTGTGATAAGGATATGGGTAAGGAAACCAGAATTTTAGGCCATGCATTTTCATCTGCACAAGAGCTGTGCAAACATTGACACCAAAGTATCGCAAAGGAGAGTGAATGAGTGCCCGGGGAGGGGCTGGAGGGACAATCCAAAGAAGTCCAAGATCATTTTGAGGACTTATATCTTATTTTTTTAATCAGTGAAAAAAATGTGATTTGTACTCTATTATAGGAGCTACCCCATGTCCGAGGTCAGGAGCGGTGGCCAAGAGGAGCTACCCCACGTCCAAGGTCAGGGGCAGCGGCCGAGAGGAACAACCCCATGTCCAAGGAGTGGCAGCTGCGCCAGTGCAGGAGGGCCGAGAGGGCCTACCCCGCGTCCAAGGTCAGGAGCGGTGGACGAGAGGAGCTACCCCACGTCCAAGGAGCGGTGGCTGCGCGGGCGCAGGAGGGCCGAGAGGAGCTACTCCACGTTCAAGGTCAGGAGGGGCGGCTGTGAGGAGATACCCCTTGTCCAAGGTAAGCAGCAGCGGCTGCGCTGGGCTGGAGCACCTGTGAAGAGATGCCCCCACGTCCAAGGTAAGAGAAACCCAAGTGAGACGGTAGGTGTTGTGAGAGGGCATCAGAGGGCAGACACACGGAAACCATAATCACAGAAACTAGCCAATCTGATCACAGGACCACAGCCTTGTCTAACTCAGTGAACCTAAGCCATGCCGTGTGGGGCCACCCAAGACGGCCGGGTCATGGTGGAGACGTCTCACAAAGTGTGGTCCACTGGAGAAGGGAATGGCAAACCACTTCAGAATTCTTGCCTTGAGAACCCCATGGACAGTATAAGAAGGCAAAATGATAGGATGCTGAAAGAAGAACTCCCCAGGTCGGTTGGTGCCCAGTATGCTACTGGAGATCAGTGGAGAAATAACTCGAGAAAGAATGAAGGGGTGGAGCCAAAGCAAAAACAACACCCAGCTGTGGATGGGACTGGTGATAGAAGCAAGGTCCGATGCTGTAAAGAGCAATATTGCATAGGAACCTGGAATGTTAGGTCCATGAATCAAGGCAAATTGGAAGTGGTCAAACAGGAGATGGCAAGAGTGAATGCTGACATTCTAGGAATAAGGGAACTAAGATGGACTGGAATGGGTGAATTTAACTCAGATGACCATTATATCTAATACTGTGGGCAGGAATCCCTTAGAAGAAATGGAGTAGCCATCATGGTCAACAAGAGTCCGAAATGAGTACTTGGATGCAATCTCAAAAATGACAGAATGATCTCTGTTCGTTTCCAAGGCAACCATTCAATATCACGGTAATCCAAGCCTATGCCCCAAGCAGTAATGCTGAAGAAGCTGAACGGTTCTATGAAGACCTATAAGACCTTTTAGAACTAACACCCCAAAAACATGTTCTTTTCATTATAGGGGACTAGAATGCAAAAGTAGGAAGTCAGGAAACACCTGGAGTAACAGGCAAATTTGGCCTTGGAGTACAGAATGAAGCAAGGCAAAAGCTAATAGAGTTTTGCCAAGAGAACGCTCTAGTCATAGCAAACACCCTCTTCCAACAACACAAGAGAAGACTCTACATATGGACATCACCAGATGGTCAACACTGAAACCAGATTGATTATATTCTTTGCAACCAAAGATGGAGAAGCTCTATACAGTCAGTAAAAACAAGACCAGGAGTGGACTGTGGGTCATATCATGAACTCTTTATTGCCAAATTCAGACTTAAATAGGAGAAAGTAGGGAAAACCACTAGACCATTCAGGTATGACCTAAATCAAATCCCTTATGATTACACAGTGGAAGTGAGAAATAGATTTAAGGGACTAGATCTGATAGACAGAGTGCCTGACAAACTATGGACACAGGTTCGTGACATTGCACAGGAGACAGGGATCAAGACCATCCCCATGGAAAAGAAATGCAATAAACCAAACTGGCTGCCTGGGGAGGTCTTACAAATAGCTGTGAAAAGAATAGAAGCGAAAAGTAAAGAAGAAAAGGAAAGATTCCCATCTGAATGCAGAGTTCCCAAGAATAGCCAGGAGAGATAAGAAAGCCTTCCTCAGCGATCAATGCAAAGAAATAGAGGAAAACAACAGAATGGCAAAGACTAGAGATCTCTTCAAGAAAATTAGAGATATCAAGGGAACATTTCATGCAAAGATGGGCATAGTAAAGGACAGAAATGGTATGGACCTAACAGAAGCAGAAGATTTTAAGAAGAGGTGGCAAGAATACACAGAAGAACTGTACAAAAAAGATCTTCATGACCCAGATAATCATGATGGTGTGGTCACTCACCTAGAGCTAGACATCCTGGAATGTGAAGTCAAGTGGGCCTTATACATCATCACTACAAACAAAGCTAGTGGAGGTGATGGAATTCCAGTTGAGCTATTTCAAATCCTGAAAGATGATGCTGTGAAAGTGCTGCACTCAATATGCCAGCCAATGGAAAACTCAGCAGTGGCCACAGGACTGGAAAATGTCAGTTTTCATTTCAATCCCAAAGAAAAGCAATGCCAAAGAATGCTCAAACTACTGCAAAATTGCACTCATCTCACACGCTAGTAAAGTGATGCTCAAAATTCTCCAAGCCAGGCTTTAGCAATATGTGAATCGTGAACTTGCAGATGTTCAGGCTGGTTTTAGAAAGGTCAGAGGAACTGGAGATCAAATTGCCAACATCCGCTGGATCATAGAAAAAGCAAGAGAGTTCCAGAAAAACATATACTTCTGCTTTATTGACTATGCCAAAGTCTTTGACTATGTGGGTCACAATAAACTGTGGAAAATTCTGAAAGAGATAGGAATATCAGACCATCTGACCTGTCTCTTGAGAAACCTGTATGCAGGTCAGGAAGCAACAGTTAGAACTGGACATGGAACAACAAACTGGTTCCAAATAGGAAAAGGAGTACATCACGGCTGTATATTGTCACCCTGCTTATTTAACTTGTATGCAGGGTACATCATGAAAAACGCTGGGCTGGAAGAAGCACAAACTGGAATCAAGATTGCCGGGAGAAATATCAATAACCTCAGATATGCAGATGACACCACGCTTATGGCAGAAAGTGAGGAGGAACAAAAAGCCTCTTGATGAAAGTGAAAGAGGAGAGTGAAAAATTTGGCTTAAAGCTCAAGATTCAGAAAACTATGATCATGGAATCTAGTCCCATCACTTCATGGGAAATAGATAGGGAAACAGTGGAAACAGTGGCAGACTTTAGTCTTTTGGGCTCCAAAATCACTGCAGATGGTGATTGCAGACAAGAAATTAAAAGATTCTTACTCCTTGGAAGGAAAGTTATGACCAACCTAGATAGCATATTAAAAAGCAGAGACATTAGTTTGCCAACAGAAATCCATCTAGTCAAGGCTATGATTTTTACAGTAGTTATGAATGGATGTGAGAGTTGGATGGTGAAGAAAGTTGAGCACTGAAGGGTGGATGCTTTTGAACTGTGGTGTTGGAGAAGACTCTTGAGAGTCCCTCGGACTGCAAGGAGATCCAACCAGTCCATCCTAAAGGAGATCAGTCCTGGGTGTTCATTGGAAGGACTGACATTCAAGCTGAAACTCTAATACTTTGGCCACCTCATGCAAAGAGTTGACTCATTGGAAAAGACCCTAATGCTGAGAAGGATTAGGGGCAGGAGAAGGGGATGACAGAGGATGAGTTGGTTGGATGGCATCACAGACTCGATGGACATGAGTCTGAGTAAGCTCCAGGAGTTTGTGATGGACAGGGAGGCCTGGGGTACTGAGATTCATGGGGTTGCAGTCAGACACGAGTGTGTGACTGAACTGAACTGAACTGATACATCCATATTTATTACAATAAAGATAAACATTTTAAATGTTTTTCTCTAATATTTTTAAGATTATTGGACATGGCATAAAGGTGGACCATGTGCGCTCTCTGGCTTCACACAGACCCTGGCATAACACTCTGTACCCTGAGGGTTCGCCAGGCCCCAGTTTGAGAGGCAGAGACCTCCAGAATGACATGCCATCTCTTCTCTTATATCCGCATTTGCATAGGCACAGTACAGTTTATGTATTTTTCGGCATTTTCACAAACACTTTACTTACTTTAGCTGAATAAGCGGAGCTACCCACAGGTCATAAGATTGAAAGGGACATTGAAGAGGCTACTTTGTCTGGTCTCTGACCTTTAAAGACAACCACAGATGTACAGAACAGACTTTTGGACTCTGTGGGAGAAGGCGAGGGTGGGATGTTTCAAGAGAATAGCATGTATATTATCTATAGTGAAACAGATCACCAGCCCAGGCTGGATGCATGAGACAAGTGCTCATGCCTGGTGCACTGGGAAGACCCAGAGGAATCGGGTGGAGAGGGAGGTGGGAGAGGGGATCGGGATGGGGAATACATGTAACTCCATGGCTGATTCATGTCAATGTATGACAAAACCCGCTGCAATGTTGTGAAGTAATTAGCCTCCAACTAATAAAAATAAATGAAAAAAAAATTTAAAAAAAAAGAATCAAAGACAACCACATTTAAATGTCTAAAGACATATGAGAACATGGATTGTTTATAAACTGCAAAAAAGGGGTTCCATAATAAGCTCAGAAACTCATCCCATTTGAGTATCAGGAAGTTCCTTCTTCAATACAAACAAGATGCATTTTAATGCTACATGTCTTAGAAGGCCATAAAAATACATTCAGGCAATTTAATTTAAAGGTAGCCACTTGCACTGAAGGCCATCAATTACATCCTTCATAATGGCAACAATTTTACTAGAAAATCTCTAGAACATACATGGTATTGACAGTGAAATTAAAACATCAGCCTAATTTTTCGTTGTACTGAAGCTTAATATTTAACCTTAAATACTATTTTCGGTTGCCAGTTAAAATGAAGAATTTTATTTCACAAAATGTAAAATGATTATTTAAACAAAAACTAAATATTGTGCTATGCCAATAGGTTAAAATAAAGCAAGAAGGGTAAAGACAGGTTTATTCTTCTCAAGGAAAAAACTAAAGAAAATCTACTTTGTGTTTGCGTCATCATTCACAGTTGTTTTAATAAAGCTTTCTGTTTCTAATTTTTAAAAACTAGGGTTGGATTGTGATCATATTCTACTTCCCACTCCTACATAAACCTTCTTTTAAAGAGACAAATCTATGACTTTCAATTATCATTCAAAAGTAATAGTTGCCTGTCAGTAGCTTTCACCTGATGAGTTCCTTTTTTGAGTGTCCCAAATATTCTGAAAGGCTGG
Organism: Odocoileus virginianus; assembly: GCF_023699985.2. Lineage (NCBI taxonomy): Eukaryota > Metazoa > Chordata > Mammalia > Artiodactyla > Cervidae > Odocoileus > Odocoileus virginianus. The sequence goes on from NC_069698.1 coordinate 25,025,701, forward strand.
TATTACTATAACCATTTTATAAATGAGAAAACTGAAACTGAAGGGGTATATAAATTGTAGCCATCACAGAATAAGTTAGTGGCTGTTGTGACTTCAATTAAGATTTATCCAATACTTATGCTGTTTCTCTAACAATCTTATATTTTTCAGGTATTACGAAAATAGATGTCATAATAACATTAAAATTTTCACAGAGCTTCAGCTCAAGCTGTACTAATAAAATTCTAGTAAAAAATCCACAAAAGAGGCAAAATAATATCTATCTGGTTATGTTTTAAATATAAAGCTGAGAAGTATAGTTAGCGGCCTCTGAATTTGTGGACACAAATATATTTTCTATTTATTTTGCTTTTTGTTTATTTTTAAATATCTGATGTTCAATGTATCACATTTTCTAATTTATTTTAAAATGTTGTTTATAATGGGTTAATTTTTAGAATCAGATGGGAAAGATCTTCAGAACACAAATTAGTAAGGCACAGGTCCCAGATAAGTATCTACTATTAACATCTAAATTTTTAACAGCTTATAATTGAAAAGCATTTCCAAGAGTAGAGTAACATTTCCCAAAACATGTCCCATGGGCTACATTTCCAACAAGCGTGCAGGCTGGGAATAAAATAAATTTAGGAAGCATAATGACACATTATATCTTTTTGTAAGTCACAAAACATATTAGCATCTTAAAGACTGAGAAAACTTTCACTGAAGAAACATGTTTCCTGGTTTTCATTTGACATTCCTCAAATGGATGCAACTGTAGAAGCGTTTCTTTTTTTCCTGGTAACATCTATTAACATTCATCAGAGATAGTGTTGGACAATACTGTCTTATTTAGTCTTCAAACAAATCCTGTGAAAGGGATGACATCATCCGTACCTTTCTGGGACCCATCAAGGTCACCAAACTAGTAAGTAACAGAGGAAAGATTCACACTCCAATCTTCAGGCCAAGTCCAGAAATTTTCTCTTTCCACTTGGCTACAGTTCTTTCTCATCCCCACCGGTACCTTCACGCTCCATTTATTTTTAACCCATATGTCCCATGCTGAAGGAAATTGCCTGTGCTGCCACTTCATGCAGCACTTTAGGATTTTGTTCCAATTTTAAGAGAGAATTCTTGATAACAGAATTGCTGTGTTAAGTATTTGTTTAATGCTAAAGCAGAAAACCACTCATGAGTAACGCAGGCAGTTAAATGGTACCATCTGGAGCAAAAGGCATCTGCAAGTATCCTTATTTAAGAACCAGTTTACAAATAATAACAGACCCCTGGAATTAAGCAGTTAGCTCCTTTGTCATATATAACAGCATTCAAGGGAAATAGCTTGCTTCATTGCTTTTAAATGTTCAGAAACAGAAATACTAGGATATTTTAGCTCTTTCCTTAGAAATGACAAGGTGAAATGCTCTTAAACCAAGTAACAGATAATCCAGTTCCTATTCTCCAGTTTCATAAACACAAACAAAAAGTAAAGTTTCACATCTAGAAGAGGATGAGCAAAGAAATTAAACTTACCTAGTTTATAGCACAATAAAGAAAGAACAGATGCATTTGGAATTAAAAAAAAGATGAATCAAAAGACTCACTTCATAACAAACAGAAATATTGTACAAATCAGACAAACTTTCTGGTTATTATTTGTTACAAATTATGTTTCCAATTTTATACTTTGCTTGTCTGCATAGCATTCATCAAAATTAGATTTTGATTATTTTGTACTCTGTATGGCATATCCTGTGTGCTCAAGAAATATTTGTAGCATATATAGTTATAGATGAAAAAAAAAGATAGACATAGGCACAGAAATGACAAAGAGTATAATCAAAGACTATTCCTTTATGGAAAGAAATGCAAAGCAATTCTCAGACCTAGAAAATCATAGCTCCTTGGGGCAATGTTTTCCTATCTTAAAATGGTAATATCTGCACTGTACACTGTACTCTAAGGTAAACAGAAAGATATTGCTCGAGACCAAAAAAGACCAGCCAGGGGCCATTGATGGTGTTACGCTGGCCACTGGAGGACTTGTAAAGCCATACCCAGACCTATGGGGATCAAACTCTCTGCCAACTCGGTCCCAGAGACTAAAATCTTCTCTTTCATTTGCATTCTACCAATCAATTGTATAGACCTCATTGAAAGCAGCTTTTTTTTTTTTGGTGTGAATATATTTGTACATGTCCCTTAAGTTAGTATTGAACAAGTATATTAACATAAAGAACCCCAGGCTTACTTGTAGAACCCTAGGAACAACTAACATTACCCAGTATCTATTTTCATCCCATCATGTTTGTTATTTCCTCTGTAGACAAAAGCAACTTTTTAAAGACAATTAGATTTGAATATGTACAATACCATCATTAAAATATACTGAAATCACACACATACACATAATCCATAAAAAAAATTCTCAAGATCCTAAACACATCAGTAATTTGTTTACAAATTTATATTTTTATTATCATACTTTTCTGTGGTGTAATGTACACCTCATATTCTGAGCTTCAGTATTTTCCTCTCACACTCTTCTCAAAAGAAGACCACATCAGTATCTCTGAGAGTTAAAGGAAGTGAGATAATGAGGAAAAGTGCTATGAAAATCCCAAACAATTATATAATGTAAGTACCGTAGAGCAAATAAAGAAATCACCCAGGAGGAATATAGACAGATAGAGAGATAGATTAGAGAGAGAGAGAGATTTTGTAGTTGTTGTTGAGTTGCTAAGTCATGTCTGACTCTTTGCAACCCCATGGACTGTAGCCCGCCAGGCTCCTCTGCAAATGAGATTATCTCTGCAAGAATACTAGAGTATTGCCATTTCCTTTATATATATATATATATATATATAGATAGATAGATAGATAGATAGATATAGATATAGATATTGAACATTAGATTGTTTCTGACTTTTCATCAATAAATAATCTAAGTCTCTCTTGTTTTTTCTCTTATTAGCTAATTGTATTTTAAAATATTATGGTAAGTAGTTATTTAGTTAGAATTGCATTTTTATTTTAAGAATAGCTGTTTGATAAGGCTCCTTAAGTATCTTCTCATAGATATTTTCTGTGTCTATATACTGTATGTGTATTTGAGAGGATACTGACTCCACCTGCAAATGCACCTTCAAATGGACAATGCTTTAGAATTGTCAATCTAAATTCTGAATTTCCTTCTTAAATTCTTAGAGGAGAGAGTATTCTTTTCCACGAATAGCTCCATTTTCCTTTTCCTCCCTGATTCCTTGGCCCCTTGCAAACCTCCACATCTTATGGATGAATAGTATTAAGGCCTTGTCAAGTCCTTTTTTTTTCTTTTTCATTTAAATTTTCTATTTAGTAAAGATCGTGGTTAAAGTCTAGATAGGAGGTATAGAAAATCTTAGCTATGTAAATTCCATCTCTTCTCCTTAGGTTCTGTCCTATTGCTGGGATTTTGTGTTGTTCCACAGAAATACAATTATTTAAATACAGTTACTAGAATAAAGGGAACACAGGAGTAAGCGTCATGTCAGTTGTAGTTCAAAATATAGTGACAAAATAGTTTGGAATATCTAGCAACTCAGCTTTACCCGATTTCCTCTGTCCTGTTTCTGAAAATCTGTCCTATGAAATCTTTTGCCCACTTTACAGGACCTGGGGGATATGAAGTGTAAACAGTTCCTTTTGGAGCTAGAAAAGTGTGGGATGGGGGGAAATTCCCCAAAGCCTAGTTTCATCAAACTTCCTTCATGTTCAGTAAGTGAGTAAACGCCCCTAGGTGACTTCCATGATATTTATATATTGTGCTTTCTGCTTTTAACTTTTTCAGAGTGCTTTCACTCTTTTTTTTTTTTTCATCTCATGGCTCCACATTTCTTTGGGTACCTGGAGTGACTGACTGTACCATATATTGTGCTTATCATAGCTTACACAAAACTTCCTATTTTGGTAACATTTAAGATGTTCTTTGTATGCTGTGACACATTTTGGCAATTTGGGCAAAGAAAAAGAAAGCATTCACTAATAGAGTGTATTTGCAAATAGGTACAATAAGCTAGCTTTGCATAATGCTAGTATGAATCAAAAGGTTTAATTTACAGAATGAATGACTGCATAATGCAGTCTTTAAATATAGAGAAAAAATAAGCCCTCTAAAAATGAAAGGCAACTTGGGCACTGGGTTTTTTTTTTTTTTTTTTTCCTTTTTGCATAAATTTCTTAGAAGCTTTCATAAACTCATCTTTTTTCCTCAAGGTAATTGTGTTTAAAAGAAACCTGGAAAAGTCTAAATAATTGATCTGTACAGGCTTAAATGGAAACAACTTATCCTGTTCATCATGGGTGGGGATTGTAAATACATGAATATGATTGATGCATTTATTATACATGGTAGGATGGTGTTAATGGGGTGACTTCCTGATGTTCATGCCATTTGCTTTTGTAGAACAAATATATATGTTAAATTATTCAATGGTTAATTGTAGGGGTTGTTTGATTTTGATTTGACATTTTTACTTCCAGCACTAATTCAAATTTTAGTATTAAGTTGTAAAATAGAGTTCTAAAGTTGTAATGTGAAAATAAACTTCATCTGAATAAAAATTATGTCATAACCAGTATCTGATTTCTCTAGTGAACATATAATTTCCACAGGAGCAGTGAAATATGCAAATATTTACACACACATACACACACAAACATCTGCTTTTGAAATCCATATGCAATTGTGTGGGTAGAGAGGGGGTTATGTCAGATCATTTAGTTTCTAAACTATGCCTGGTTTAAACCAAGACATAAATGCATTTGAGAAACCTGAGCCTTTTCAATTTATATGATGAAGATACATTTACATTAATCAATCAGAACTATTTATATAACACTTATTATGTGCAAGGCTCTTCACTAAGCACTTTATGTGTAAAAGTGATTCTTGACATGTGATTATGTCAAGAAAAGAATGAGATGTATTTTATCATTGTTCTCACTGTGCAGATGAGAAAACAAAGCACAGAATGTTTAATGGATTCAAGGGTGTATGGTAGCATATGGATCATCTCCATGGTAGATTAAGGGGGACAGAGAGCTTATCTGTCTTATTTGTTCACTGTTGTTTCCTATCGCCTAGACCTAGAACACTGCAATAAACGAGTGGCCATTTAGCCTATTTTAATAAATGACTAAATCTCACCAGATTATCATTGATGCCTACTGTTGGAGTGAAAATCTCAAATTTTTAGTTATGACCATGTTGGTTCTACTAGTGATAAAAACAGAAATAACCAATCCATTTTATAAACATAAATGCCTGGAACAACCAAACAAAAAAGAACAGAGGGATAAGGGTACATTGCAAAGGGTGTGCCTTTGTCTAAGCACACTCATCTAAGCTTTCCTTTAAATCTAAAATTCTAGAATGCAGGGGAACAAAATAAGATCAGATTCTCTTTTAACTCACTCTCTTCTTTCCCTTTTATCCTCCCTTGCCACCAGCCATACCTTTTAGGACTAAATATAACAACTTGTTTCACCCTTTCTTGTTTTTGTTGTTGTTTTCCCTGAAAGTGGAAAGAAACAGAAATTCCAACTGTGTTCCATTTATTCAGACATTGAACACAAATAACTATTTCATCTTTATTCAAACTTCCTACGTCCACACTTTACACTCATAATGAAACCAAACATTTTATTGAGAAAATAGAGGCAAGCAGACAGAATCACCTCATTTTTACAGATTCCCCAGTCTAACTGCCAATGTCCCTGTGTATCTGGCCTGTTTTCTGTCTTTGCTCCCACCGAGGAATAGCCTCTCCTGCTGTCGTCCCTATTCATCCCTCTTGTCTATTTGAAGGTAATTGTTCTGCAATTATCTCTTTGATCTCCTGCACCATTCATTTCTCCCTCACTCCAAAACCATTTCCATCAGCATACAAACAGGCAAAATTGTACTCACTTTTCAAAATAAAAAACTTCCTAGACGCTCTATCTGCTCCTCTGTCACAGCAACATTTCTGGTTGAGTATAGCAGGAATCTCAACACTTTTATCTCCCATTCTTATCTCACATAACAAACATGATTAAAATTTAATAACTCCAATTGTACTTAGAAAAAAAATTGCAATTCCTTAATATGACCCACAATATTTTAAAGAACCTGACTTCTACTTAACCTCTTCCCATTTCATCCTCCTCCAATCACACATACTATGCTCTGCACAGACTCATCTTCCTCTGTCCCTTGAAAAGCCAAGTTGTTTCCAACCTTAGGGCAATTACCTGCTGTTGCTTCTGCCTGGAGCTCTTAACTTAGTAAGTATCAAATAGCTAGTTACTTTTCATTCAACTTAAATCAAATACCATCTCTTTAGAGAGGCTTTCCTGAGCTCACTATGTGAGATGCTTGTATTACTTATCTTTAGCTAGGTGACAAATCACCCCCAAAATGTTGCAGTTTAAAATATCAATAACATATCATTGCTTTACCATCATCTATGTATCTCACCATTTCTGTCAGGACTTCAGGAAAAGCTGGATTGGGTGTTTTCACTCAGAATCTTGAAGTTGTAGTCAGATATCAGATGGGGCTACGGTTATCCAAAGGCTTGACTGCGGCTGGTAATCCACCTCCATGACAGCTCACCCACGTGGCTAGCAAGTTGATGTGGGTAAGTTGGTTTCTCTCAAGATGGATTTCTTCAAAGAACTCTTTGTATATCTTACAACAGGGAGATTGAGGCTGATTTTCCGCAGAGCAAGCAGTCCAAGAGATCAAGGCAAAAACTTCAGTGCCTTTATGACATGGCTTCAGAAGTAACACGCCAAATTCTCTTGATCTTACTGGCCAGCAATGATTAAATATTGGAGGGTAATGCATAAGGAGGTGAATACTGGAGGGCACTTTGGAGCTTACTTTGTTTTGTATTGTTGTTGTCTTTTTGCTTAAATTTCACCACCCATTCCTCCATTTTGAATAAGGATTCTTTGCTATCTATTAAAGTTCAGTAGAGTAGCAGAATACAGTAGTGTCTTGATCAACACTTATTCTAATTTCTAGCATGCAGATGCTGACAGAATGAGAAAAAAGAAAACACTTCCCAGGTTCCCTTGTAAATAAGCTTCAAGATATGAATTAAGTTTACCCATTCATCCAGTCATACTGACATAAGTTCCTAGTTTAGAACTTAGTCACATGGAAAAATAGGCAGTGTAAGATCCATATTACTGACCTGCCATTATTACTGGTAACATTTCTGGCAAAGCTGACTATTCTGGGGCAAGGAGTTATAAGAACAGCTTTTTGATTCAGGATATTCCTGGTTACAGAAGAGGCAACAGCTGTCTGGGTACACCACTTCTACGGTATGGTTTTGGGAGTTGTCATAGCATTCAGCATTGAATCTCTTGCTCTCTTTTTTTTCCCCAACACTTCCAGTGATTTAAGAGCTACCATTATCTTTTAATAAATTACTTTCTGCTTTCATTACATAGAGGTCTGTCATCTGTAACTAAAAACCCTCATCATTACAAGTTACATTAGCTGTGTCAGCCAAAATAATACCTAGGCAGTCTCTGGCATGTGTGTTTCTGTGTGTGTGTGTGTGTGTGTGTGTGTGTGCACATGCATGTGCATGCCTTATACATAACTGTCTGCAGCATAACAGCTCTCTCATCCGTAAAAAGCAATGCCTACAGGAAATTTCAAGCTCTCCTTTCTTCTCTGTTGTGGGTTTCAGATTTTCTCTCGATTTCCTTCTCTGCTCCACTCAGCTTATACTTCCTATTACTGTCTCCTATGCCCAAGTTCACCCAACAATAGGAGAGTGAGTGGTTGCAAAGAAGACACAATTAACAACTGTTTTCATTCAACACCTCCCACTTTCTCATTAGAAAGTTCTAATATTTTTATCAGAAAAGGGGTAAGTTCCCAAATTCAGATACTTGTCCCACTTTCCTATCATTTTCTTTTTCTTCACCTCAAGGTCTTAGATCTTTTACACTGCTGTAATAAAATATTTAAGAAGATATCAGTCAAAATTGTTCTGAAATTTAAATTCATCTAACTTCAGTACTCAGAAATTATCATTAATGTTCATATCTTTCATAGATTCAAATAGAGAAAAATAGTTTTAAAATTTGGATCTCTATGGGTTTTCAGGGAGAGGTATAAGTAGGAAGCAAAGTATAAATAGCTCAGCAGAAAAAATTTTTTACCTAACCTCCACTTCCTACTTCCTTGTATTTATTCACTATTAAAGGCTGTAGAAAAATTTCAAAAGTCCCATGTGCTTGAGTAACACACATGATCTTCGCACTGTGTGAAAAAGTTAAACAGTGGTACATGAGATTACTATTTAACAAGCTACATAGGAGATGCCATGGCCTCCTTATTTCTGCCCAGTGGAGCAGTTGCTTTCAGTTTAGACTTTTCCCAACAAAGAGACCTTAAAATCCTTTGCCTATGGCCACAACATGCATTAGAAAAGCAGACAAAGATTTCTGGGAATGGAATGAGAGAGAATTGTAGAATCACACAGTTCCAGCCAGCATTTGGCAGAGCATAACGGATAACAGTAAAACCTCCCATAGTATTCAATTGATAAAGACTCAGTACTTAAAGACTGCTTTGAAGACGTGTGTAATAAAATACCAGTGAAATGGGGTGCCTGAAATGCCTGGTGAGGCAGGGCTTTAATTTGTTTTACGGAGCAGAGTACCAGCTGCTTCTCTGTTTAGGAAGAGGTAAAAAAGTCATCTTAAAGCCATTCTTCTCTTCTCTGTGCAGTTATGCAAATGTAAGACATAAAGTCATTCCTCACTGAACAATTCTTCTGTTAGACTTAGCAGGGCTGCACCTAACTCTTGGTAATCGGAGCCTCAGAAGTGGGTGCACCAATTTGCATAAGGAACTCTTGGTGAATGAGGGAGGCAAAATCTCAACCACTTTTTCCTGATTTCAAAATGAAGGAAAACTGTTCAATGAAGAGAAATAGCCTTGACTAAATTTGCTGACATTTCAGAGACTCTCAGAGGAATTCACTGGGAGTCAGCAGGGAGAGACTATAGGATTGACCTGGGCGCAGTGGGATTTCTTAAGGAGGGAAGGCTACAAGTATCCTGGTCAATGATTCTAGAAAGTGTAACAGAAAGCTATAAACTTGGGGCTCAAATACAGAGCACCAATATAGTTTGCATAAAGATCTGAACCCTCTAATGCACCTTCATCAGAAAAAAAAGAGCTTTCGATAGTAACTCTATGGTGATAAAAATGCAGTAAACTTATTGGACTCTCCTGATATTCCCTCTTTTCATCTGGCTTTCAGAAGCAGGCCTGTCTTGTGGGCATGGCAACATGGCAAAACCTTGCAAGACTAGTATCTTCCTGATCTGGTTTGTATTTGTGTACAGACTTCTCAGGATTATAGTATTGAAATACGGTGGTATGAGATGATGCTAGTGACGTAGTAAGAAACAGAAGCCAGAATTCAAATTTAGGAGAAATACCAAGGAGAATTTTTCCAGTCATACAAAGTAATTATTTCAGAGTTTTAGGGTGTAGTTAAGGTTTAAGTAGTTGGGCTTCCTTGGTGGCTCAGATGGTAAAGCATCTATCCACAATGCGGGAGACCCGGGTTCGATCCCTGGGTTGGGAAGATCCCCTGGAGAAGGAAATGGCCACCCACTCCAGTACCCTTGCCTAGAAAATCCCATGGATGGAGAAGCCTGATAGGCTACAATCCATGGGATCGCAAAGACTCGGACATGATTGAGCATGAACACATGCATTGCCAATCACAAGAATTAATTTACCCCTCCCCCTCCCAAATATTCCAGTATCAGTCCAGCAGAGATCTTGCCACATCTCAAGTGTCCATTGTGGTGGCAGGCCTCAGATACCTGTCATTCAACAAAAACTTCCCACATCATCATTTACTTCCTAGTTTTCTGAGAAAACTCATGAAAAGTCTCTCTCCTCCTCAGTTTGTCTATCTTGTCCCTGCACAAGTTTAGGCTTAAAGAGAAAACAAATCAGCACAGAGAAGAGTGGAAGTGGGAGTCGCCTTTTGGGGTCCTAACCACCACTTCAGCTCTTGGCCCTGTCCATTGATGTGGTCAAGAACTCCACAACACAAGAAGTTCAGAGCTGGGGACCCAAAATTTGGTAGCATTCTTGGGTTTTAGGAAGAAGTGAGCTATAAGACTTCTCACATCTTTCAACTTTACTAATGAGAACAAAGCGCAGATTAATTTAATATCAACAGAGTGTCTTGCCACTTCATCTCAAGTTAAATATACATACCTCCAACAGCTATTTTTATATATAGATACCTTACGTAGTGGCCAATATCTCTCACTGTTCAGAATAAACAAAACTAGGTAAACCATGGTATTTATTACATTACGTTGCTGGTTCTGCCTCAAGGTGGCACAAATTATGAATGCTTCAGGGAGAAGAGAGGAAAAAATTATTTATTAAAAACAGTAGGATAGTGATATAGAAATAGAAACAGGCAGGTAAACTCCTGAAACTAGGGGGTAAAGTGGAAAGAAAACATTTAACCCTTCCCCTTCCAAGCTTCTATCCTGCTCCTGTATCACTCTCTAGCCTTTGACCTCTGTGAGGCTGACTCCCAGGCAACAGGTAATATACCATGGCCTTTTGGGATATAGGTTAATAACCATCCCCACTGCCCAGTCCATAAGAGGAGGAAATTCCTTAGTTTTGCTGCTATTGGGGTGATGGTTTTCTGTTTTTGCCAAGCTGAATCTCTGAATTTCATTTTTTTGTTCCTGAATTCCTTTCTGTCCCAAAGGAAACATCGTTTTTCAAGGTGATTCAATTCCACTTGACTGTACAGATTTTGTAGCATTATTGGATTAAGTCAGCCTTATGGGTTTACCTTGGGAACCCAGCCACAATTTATAACATTTTCTATGGGGGAAATGCATTTCAAGCTCTAAACTACTAGATGTACAAAAAGCCCATTAGTAAACCAGTAATGTCCTTTCTTTTCTGTGCCTTGCCTTTGCCCATGAGAGAAACAACCACACTGGTATGAACTACCTTCTTTTAACTAACTTCTTCTATCAGTTGGAATGCATTTGTTTATAAGTGATAGAAGACACTGCTAAGTGGGGCTTAAACAATAAGGACACTTATTGTGACGTTCAGCAAGAAATTCAGAGAGAAGCAGATCTAAGAATGGGCTCAGCAGCCTAACAATGCCTTAAAGTACCTAAGCTCTTTCTAACCTTCAGCTTCGCCATGCTCCACATGTCATCAATCTCCCTCATCCCCAGCCCTCAGGCAGCAGCAACTCTATGCATTAAATCCTCATAACTATATCCAAAGACTGGAAAGGAAAGGGGACAGAGGTGTTTTTCTCCTCATATATTGTTCTTTCATCAGAAAGAAACCTTTCCCAGAAGGCTTGCAGTAGACTTTCTTTCAGGTCCTATTGGCCAAAACTGAGTTAAATCCAAATCCAAATGAAACCCTGATGAAAGAAATTGAGATTATGACCTATACGCTTCATGTTTTCTACACTTGGCTGGACTGGGGCTCATCTTCCCTGAGCACATTTTTCCCAAAACTTGAACCAAATGAGGGTTTTATTAGGAAGGAGAAGAGATGACTGGTTATTGGTAGGTAACCAATAGCACTTCACACTGTAATTTTACTCCTCTTTTTGTTCTCTTGCTTGAGAGGTTTACTCTAGATCGGTAACATATGGCACCAGGCTACGAAGATGAGACTTTAATGGGATACAAAGCACATTAACAAAATGTGTGCTAAATTGCAATGCTATGGTTGTGCTGCAAACTCGATGTGAAATTATATTCCTGATTAGACAGTATAAATAGTGCAATGCCAGTTTGAATGTTAGAGTGATTCATTGAGCTTAAAGACATAAAGCATGAAAAGCTCCCTAGTGCTAACTATGCTCACTTTTCACTGACCTATGTCCAATGAGCCAAAATATAAACCATGTGAAATTCACATCTAAACAAGAGTGTTAGTTAATATGGCACTTACTACACAATGAACTCTTGGCAGCTTTTCAATGATCAGTGACACAGAAAATCTTTGTCCAGGGACTATTAGCAGTAGTTTTCTCAAAGCAATACCCCTTGAATTAGAATCACATATATAACCAACAATACAATCACCAGATACCCTTCTCCAGTAAAACTCTCAGATGTTTTGTTTAATGTAGATCATTACTCTGTAAAGATCATATTCCTTATCATAAGACTGTGCAAAGATAATTCACATATTACAAAGCACAACTTAAGCCATCCTCTTTGTCTTAAAAAGTATTACAACTTCTACCATAGGCCCCAAAGAGAGGAAAACTGGGTTCCAATACCCACTCAACTCCAGGAAAGTAATCTGACCTACACTGAGCTACAGGAACGACTTGATGTTACCCATGTCTAAAATAAAGGTACAACACTTAAATACACAGAACTAAAAGTCAGGGGTCTTCTAGAAATTTTCCTAAGAATACAATGTGGACCACAGAAAACAGATAATTCTTCCAAAACCCTGTGACTGTTTGGAACTTTTGACCAGGTCTGCGTCTGAGAGAGAATTCACCTTCTGTATGCCTCTCTCCCCTAACTTTGAACCATGCAGTAATGAAAACCATGTGCCATCATGACTATCTTTGACTTACCTCTCTTCTTTTGGGGCTTCCAGATGAGTGAAGAATGGATTCCCATAATTATTTATTGAATTTCAAAAATTTCTTCTCCCAAACTTCAGCTGGGAAGTGAAAATAAAAGGACTGTAAAAAAGAATAGTCTTTCACTTCATCTGATCTTAGTGTGTGCCTGAAAGTGAAGAAAGCAATTCTTAAAGAACACATGGCATACTTTTCCTTTTTTCACAAAACAAAAGGAAGAGGAAAAGACAATAAAGAAGATACACTTAAATGCACACTTAAGGACACATTTAAATGGGAAAGAAATATTTTTAAACTACAGTGAAAACTGTCATAGAAATTTCAGTCACTGGCAGTTAATGCAATTTTAAAATTAGAAATAAAAAAGGTGAGGAAACCAAAAGCTGTACATCATCTAAATTTTAATCCCTAACGGCTATATTGTTTGCAATGAATATGATAACACTTCAGTGTCCTGTCAAATTTGAATTAGGATCTTTATCAATTTATTAACAGTTATTTATTGGCGCTTCAGCACTAGGCTTGGCTCTGAGTTAAGAAATATAAAGAGCATGTAAAAAACAAAGTCTGCTTCAAGTTTATACCATAGTTCGGGGGACAATTAAACCTGAAATAATACAGCATAATATAGATACTATATAAATTAAATGCTAAATTTACATGCAATCTAAAATGTGACACATATTCACACAGTTCCAATATTTTATTTCTCGTCTGCTTTTCTCTTTTGTACATTCAGTTCCTCTCCATTACCTTGGCTATTGATCTTTTTAATGTGGGTGAAGCACCAGACCTAATGTACTGTAGATTCTGTCTGAAGCTTGTGTTTGTGACATTCTCTGTCTGTCTTTAAAAATAAAACTAAGCTGAGGTATTCCTAAACTTTTTATAACATGAATAACTTCTGATTGCTTAGAAATTGTTTGGAGTTACTTCTCAGGAAAGAACAGACGTTTGTAAAGCTGAAGAACTAATTGGGCTTTGCACAGTTCTGTCAAACATGGGAAAGCTTCTGTCTATCCAGACACCTGGCAGAAAATAACAAAAGGTTTTCAGTGACATGCTAAGCAAGAGTTCACTGAATTTTTCAAAATTCTATTTTCAACACTATGTTCATTAGTTGAGCTTATCTTTCTTGTCCCTAATTATATTGTTTTAGATGCTGAGAGCTTAACTTCTTAAAAATATGTGTAACCAATTACAAAATTAATAAATACCTATGCTTAATTGGAGGATGGATAGAGGTAACATTATGATCCTGAAAAAAAACCTCAACAAAGTAACTATGATATTCAAATATTAAAAAAAAAAAAAACTATATATGCTTTAAAAAGTGAAGTATATAGTTATAATTATTTCTTTTTCCTTTTAAGAATTAACCAACTAAATACAAGTTTTATTAAATCAGTTCTAATTCTACCAAATGTGGAAATCTTACCTAATTGTTTAATTAGTAAATTAAACAAGTTACTAATTAATTGTTTAATTAGTAAATTAGTATATTAATTTGCTAATATAAATTATAATTATTTCATTACTACAAATCATTTTCAAAATATGTTCATCCTGAAACTGAGAAATTTGAATTGGAGATGCATAACAAAACATCTACTTGGTGAGTCTTTTATGTATTGATAGACAAATGTGTGAAAAATGGTTTTAGTCTCATTGAAAGGGAATTGTCTTAATAACCCTATTTCTTCCCATCGTATTGTGAAATAATATTTTAATTGTTCAACAATTGCTATAAATAAAAGGAAATTGCCTTTCTAAAAAAGTAGGCCAATAAAATAGGCCAACTTGTTTATGAAGCAAAGTATTTTCATCCACTTGCTCATAGTTCTTGGCTTTTGACAAGATGTCTCTGACATCTGAAATGGAAATATTCACTCTATAATTATACAACTTTTTATATTTTTTCATATATATATGCATGCTAAAAAATTTTAGATGAGCTTATTTGAATAATGCAGGCCATCCATTAAAATTGAGGAATTTTTTCAACTGCATTTATGATTCATAAGTATATCCTCATATGACACTGGAACTTTTTCCTACCAAACATTTTGTACATCGTTTTAAGGTTACAAAACTTTTTTGTATATTATCACCTTTTGGCCACTTATTCTAAGCCAATTCCTAAACTCATCATCATTCAGTCACTCAGCCGTGTCCACCTCTTTGTGACTCTATGGACTGCAGCACGCCAGGCTTCCCTGTCCTTCAACCATCTTCCTGAGCTTACTCAGACTCATGTCCATTGATTCAGCAGGTAATCCAGGCTCTGCATCACGGTCTGTAGCAACTAAATTATAGAGATGACAATGTGCAGCTGATCAATGATCTAAAGAGACATATATTCATGTGTGTTCAGTTGTGTTGGACTGTTTGCCACCGCATGGACTGTAGCCCACCAGGCTCCTCTCTCCATGTAATTTTCCAGGCAAGAATACTGGAGTTGAGTGCCATTTCCTTCTCCAGGGGATCTTTCCAATCCAGACGTCGAACACATATCACTTGCATCTCTGGAACTGGCAGGCAAATTCTTTACCACTGAGCTACCTGGGAAGCCTCTAAAGAGACAGGCAATTGTTTAATGCTGTGCTTTAAGATAAGAAGGGAAACTTTATAAAATGTTAGAGGAGTAGTACTTTCAAATGATTTACAGCTTTCCTAAAAACTGTAGAGCCTGATCACCTTTTTAGTTTGAACTTGCTTGTGGGACTCATGAGATTAAAAATGGTTTCCAGAGAAGACTATATTTTCAGTTACCAAAATTTTACTACCATCATTGAGACATATTTATATTGAGGCATTTAATTAACATTTAATTTATTATAATAAATCTCATGGTCTTAACAGTCCATTTATTTCTCCCCATTATTTAGGAAACATAGCTATCAAAATATTATAAAGTAACACATGTATTAGTCAATGACAGCCACAATTATGCTGAATCATAAGCAACCCTAAAGTCTCAGTGACTAATAAAAACAAACAATTCTCTTCTCACACATCAAACTATGGGTTACCCATAGATCTACATATCTCAGCAGGGCTCATCAGGGATTGATTAGGCTGGATTAGTTTCCAGAAGGTCAAGTTCAACTCTGTTTCATTTGTCTTCATCCTTGAGGGACCAGAGATTACTCAGGGCATATTCCTCTCATGGTGGGCAGTGGTGTCTCAAGAGATGATGCTTATTACACCACTACACTCAAAACCAGTTCTTATTATGGCTGCTTATACTTTGCTAAAGCAGGTCACATGAGCAAGCCCAACATCAATGTGGTGAGAAAATCTATTGCACCTGTCATGGTAGAAGATAATAAAATGTTACCTGGCAAAGGGTTTGAGTGTATAATTCAATAATAGGGAGAATAAATATCTTCCATAATATCTTTGTATTTTATGATAGATGTTTATGACTTTAAATTTGGGACATATATGTGCATAACTTGAGGGAAAAACTTCTGACCAGTAAGTGTGAAATTATCCACTTGTAAAAGAATTTAAAGTTGAAAACTTAACTGGAATTTTTCAGTTTATTTAACATGTAATTTTAACTTACATGTAAGTTTCAGTTCAGTTCAGTTCAGTCACTCAGTCATGTCTGACTCCCTACGACCTCTCAAAGCACAGCATGCCAGGCCTCCCTGTCCATCAACAACTCCCGGAGTCTACACAAACTCATGTCCATTGAGTCGGTGATGCCATCTAACCATCTCATCTTCTGTTGTCCCCTTCTCCTCCTGCCTTCAATCTTTCCCAACATCAGGGTCTTTTCAAATGAGTCAGTTCTTCACATCAGGTGGCCAAAATATTGGAGTTTCAGCTTCAACATCAGTCCTTCCAATGAACACCCGGGACTGATTTCATTTAGGATGGACTTGTTGGACCTCCTTGCAGTCCAAGGAGCTCTCAGGAGTCTTCTCCAACACCACAGTTCAAAAGCATAAATTCTTCAATGCTCAGCTTTCTTTATAGTCCAACTCTCACATCCACACATGACCACTGGAAAAACCATAGCCTCGACTAGATGGACCTTTGTTGACAAAGTAATGTCTCTACTTTTTAATATGCTATCCGGGTTGGTCAGAACTTTCCTTTCAAGCAGTAAGCATCTTTTAATTTCATGGTTGCAATCACCACCTGCAGTGATTTTGGAGCCCTCCAAAATAAAGTCAGCCACTGTTTCCCCTGTTTCCCCATCTATTTGCCATGAAGTGATGGAACTGGATGCCATGATCTTAGTTTTCTGATTGTTGAGCTTTAAGCCAACTTTTTCACTCTCTGCTTTCACTTTCATCAAGAGGCTCTTTAGTTCTTCTTCACTTTTTTCCATAAGGGTGGTGTCATCTGCATATCTGAGGTTATTGATATTTCTCCCGGCAATCTTAATCCCAGCTTGTGCTTCATCCAGCCCAGCATTTCTCATGATGTACTCTGCATATGTTAAATAAGCAGGGTGACAATATACAGCCTTGACATACTCCTTTTCCTATTTAGAACCAGTCTGTTTTTCCTTGTCCAGTTCTCACTGTTGCTTCCTGACCTGCATGCAGGTTTCTCAATAAGCAGGTCAAGTGGTCTGTTATTCCCATCTCTTTCAGAATTTTCCACAGTTTGTTGTGATCCACACAGTCAAAGGCTTGGCATAGTCAATAAAGCAGAAATGGATGTTTTTCTGGAACTCTCTTGCTTTTTTGATGATCCAGCGAATGTTGGCAATAAGATCTCTGGTTTCTCTGCCTTTTCTAAAACCTGCTTGGACATCTGAAAGCTCACAGGTCATGTATTGCTAAAGCCTGGCTTGGAGAATTTTGAGCATTACTTGACTAGTGTGTGAGATCAGTGCAATTGTGCAGTAGTTTGAGCATCCTTTGGCATTGCCTTTCTTTGGGATTGGAATGAAAACTGACCTTTTCTAGTCCTGTGGCCACTGCTGAGTTTTCCAAATTTGCTGGCATATTGAGTGCAGCACTTTCACAGTGTCATATTTCAGGATTTGAAATAGCTCAACTGGGATTCCATCACCTCCACTAGCTCTGTTTGTAGTGATACTTCCTAAGACCCACTTGACTTCACATTCCAGGATGTCTGGCTCTAGGTGAGTGATCACACCATTGTGATTATCTGGGTTGTGAAGATCTTTCTTGTACAGTTCTTCTGTGTATTCTTGCCACCTCTTCTTAATATCTTTTGCTTCTGTTAGGTTCATACAATTTCTGTCCTGTATTGAACCCATCTTTGCCTGAAATGTTCCCTTGGTGTCTCTAATTTTCTTGAAGAGATCTCTAGTCTTTCACATTCTGTTGTTTTCCTCTATTTCTTTGCAATGATCACTGAGGAAGACTCTTATCTCTCCTTGCTATTCTTTGGAACTCTGCGTGTAAGTTTAATTAACATGTAATTGCATTTTTAACATACAAGTACATTAAGATTATATCTTCCAGAACCAAATGAATATAACATCCAGTATCCCTTGAAAATTTAAATTATTTAATGAAGACATTGCCTGAAATACATACCTTTCCCTCTTAATGATTGGAAATCGAAAAATATTTTTTTTTCTGGCATTATTTTAGGGCAAGAAACACTAAATAATAAAAATCCAGAGTTTTTTGTTATGTGCTAAAGAAAACACTTTTAAACTGTGAATTTATGATACTTACATAAATCCCTCTGTTTATGGGATTTCCTAGGCAAGAATACTCGAGTGGGTTGCCATTTCCTCCTCCAGGGGTTCTTCCTGACACAGGAATCAAACCCAGTTCTCCTGCATTGTAGATGGATTCTTTACCTTATGAGCCACCAGGGAAGAAGCCCTGCTCCTCAGAGTGTGAAAAATAAGAAGGCTGATACACGATTTTTTGTTTTTGTTTTATATTTTCAGTACATGCATTTCTAAGCACTGAAAAAGTGTTAGTCACTCAGTCATGTCTGACTCTTTGCAACTCCATGAACTGTAACCCACCAGGCTCCTTTGTCCATGGAATTCTCCAGGCAATAATACTGGAGTGGAACCATTCCATTCTTCAGGGGATCTTCCCGATCCAGGTGTTAACCCAGGTCTCCTCATTGCAGGCAGATTATTTACATCTGAGCCACCAAGGAAGCCCAAGTATTGAAGGTGCTATGTAAAAACCACTATATAATGTTAGGAAGTGTTCTAATTTCATTCTTTTACATGGAGCTGTCCAGTTTTTCCAGTACCACTTATTGAAGAGGCTATCTTTGTCCCATTGTATATTCTTGCCTATTTTGTAAAAAATAAGGTACCCATAGGTGCTTGGATTTATCTCTGGGCTTTCTACCTTGTTCCTTGATCTATATTTCTATTTTTGTGCCAATACCATACTATCTTGATGACTGTAGCTTTGTAGTACACTCTGAAGTCAGGGATATTGACCCCTTCAGCTCCACTCTTCTTTTTCAAGATGCTTTGGCTAGTCAGGGTCTTTTACGTGAATTGTGGATTTTTTTTGCTCTAGTTCTGTGGAAAATGTATTTTGATACAGATCACATTGAATCTGTAGATTGCATTTGGTAGTATAGTCATTTTCACAATATATATTCTTCAAATCCAAGAACATGAACTATCTCTCCACCTATTTATGTCATCTTTGATTTCTTTCATTAGGGTCTTATAGTTTTCTGTATACTGTTCTTTCGTCTCCTTAGGTAGGTTTATTCCTAGATCTTTTATTCTTTTAGTCACAATGGTGAATGAGATTGATTCCTTAATTTCTCTTTCTGATTTTTCATTGCTAGTATATAGGAATGCAAGTGATCTTTGTGTATTGATTTTGTATCCTGTGACTCTGCTAGATCCACTGATTAGCTCTAGTAATCTTCTGATAGTATCCTTAGGGTTTTCTATGTATAGTATCATGTCATCTGCAAAGAATGAGAGTTTTACTTCTTATTTTCTGATCTGGATTCTTTTTCTTTTTTTTTTTTCTTTTCTTCTCTGATTGTTGTAGCTAGGACTTCCAAAACTATGCTGAATAATAGTGGTGGGAGTGGACACTCTTGTCTTGTTCTTGATCTTAGAGGGAATGCTTTCACTTTTTCACCATTGAGAATAATGTTTGCTGTGGGCTTATGAAATAACCTAAATGTAAGACCAGAAACTAAAAATCTCTTAGAGGAAAACATAGGCAGAAAACTCTATGACATAAATCACAGCAAGATCCTCTATGATTCACCTCCTAGAGTAATGAAAATAAAAACAAAAATAAACAAATGAAACCTAATTAAGCTTAAAAGCTTTTGCCCAGCAAAGGAAACTGTAAACAAGGTGGAAAGACGAGCCTCAGAATGGGAGAAAATAATAGCAAATTAAACAACTGACAAGAGATTAGTTTTCAAAATATCCAAGCAGCTCATACAGGTTAATACCAAAAAAAACAAACAACCCAATCAAAAAATGGAAAAAAGACCTAAACAGACATTTCTCCAAAGAAGACATACAGGTGACTAAAAAAATACATGAAAAGATGCTCAACATCACTCATTTTGAGAGAAATGCAAATCAAAACTTCAGTGAGATATCACCTCATACAAGTAGGAACAGCCATTATCAAAAAGTCTACAGACAATAAATTTTAGGAAGGGTGTGGAGAAAAGAGAACCCTCTTACACTGATGGTGGGAAAGTAAATAGATACAGCCACTACGGAAGACAGTATGGAGATTCTTTTAAAAACTAGGAATAAAACCACCACATGACGCAGCAATTCCAATCCTAGGCATACACCCTGAGGAAACCAAAACTGAAAAAGACACACGTACCCCAGTATTCATTGCAGTGTTGATCCTTTAATGGACCAGAACCTGGTGGTCCGGAGTCAACGATGAGAAAGTGAAAGAAGGAAAGAGGCTAATATTCCCTGGGTTACGCAGCCGGCTTTCACGTTCCAGAGAATCAGCCAGAAATAGAGAGATAAAGAGAAAGAGAGAAAGAAAGACACGGGGACCAAAGCTCTGATGGAGCAAAGATGTTTTAATCAACAGGGCGTGGGCATATATACTGTCTTACAAGGTGGTTATTCTCAGCAAAGATAAAGATTAAAATTTCAGACTTACAAAACACAAGGCGATCCCTATTAAAGAGAGAAGAGGGTACTTCTCATCATAATGAGAAACTAACAAAGGAAATGCCTGGATTCCTCAGCCCCGGGAAAGGCGTGTCTCTTGTCTTAATTCCTGAATATTCAGGAATTAATAAGGGCCAAAGGTTTCCTGACAGATACAAAACAGCACACAGGAAGCCTCCTGTTAAATGCATCCTGACAATTGCAGCACTGTTTACAATAGCTAAAACACGGAAGCAATCTAGATATCCATCATAGATAAATAGATAAAGTTGTGGTACATATATACAATGGAATATTACTCAGCCATGAAAAGGAATACATCTGAGTCAGTTCTAATAACGTGGATGAACCTAGAGCCTATTACACAGAGTAAAGCAAGTCAGAAAGCAAAAAGCAAATATCATATACATATATATGCATATGTACATATACATGTGTATACCTAATACATATATACAGAATCTAGAAAGATATTACTGATGAAATTATTTGTGGGGCTGCAATGGAGACATAGACATTGAGAGCAGACTTATGACATAGCACGGGAGGGGAAGGAGAGGGTGGGGTGTGTGGAGAGAGTAGCATGAAAACTTTTATCACCATATGTAAAATAGACGGTCAATGGTAATTTGCTATATGACTTAGGGAACTCAAACTGGGGCTTGAGTTTTACAACAGCCTAGAGGGGTGGGATGGGGAGGGAGTTGGGAGCGGGGTTCAAGAGGGAGAGGACATATATATACCTAAGGCTGATTCATGTTGATACCTGGCAGAAACCAACAAAATTCTGTAAGGCAATTATCCTTCAATTAAAAAATAAATAAATTTTAAAAACAACAACAAGAACACTACAGGCGTATCAAAATGTAGTGCCTAAAAGAGAAAGAAAATATCTTAGGTAGTACTTCCCTTCTTACAAATATTTGATAACTCCCAAGTTACCCACAGAAGGAAGACCTTTTTGGTCAATTACCATCCTAACTTCATTCTCCAGTATTACCTTATAATACAGCCAAATTACGCCAATTTTCAAATTTTACTCTAGGCTAACCTTCCTTTTAATCTTTTTCTGGGGTTTTTCTCTCCGATTATTCAAAACCCTGCTGACCTTCCAACATTAACTTGTATTAGGAACTTAATTTCAAGGCCCAAACACAACTTTCCTGAAAAACTTTCTCTGGTAACCCTAAGATATTGAGTTGCCATTACTTTTTGTATCTCTCTGGTGATACATACTACATTCTGACCTCTACATTGTTTGGTTTGTCAACAGTCATTTATTGAATACCTGCCATATGCGTCCCTGGGGGCTCAGATGGTAAAGAATCTGCCTGCAATGCAGGAGACCCGAGTTCGATCCTTGGGTTGGGAAGACCCTCTGAAGAAAGGAAATGGTAACCCACTGCAGTATTCTTGCCTGGAGGATCCCGTGGACAGAGGAGCTTGGTGGGCTACAGTCCATGGACTTGTAAAAAGTTGGACATGACTGAGCAACTAACACTGCCATGTGTTAGCCCTTCAAAAGTTCAGTCTGTTTCAGTTCAGTTGCTCAGTCATGTCCAACTCTTTGCAACCCCATGGTCTGCAGCATGCCAGGCCTCCCTGTCCATCACCAACCTCCGGAACTTACGCAAACTCATGTCCATTGAGTCGGTGGTGCCATCCAACCATCTCATCCTCTGTTGTCCCCTTCTCCTCCTGCCTTCAGTCTTTCCCAGCATCAGGGTTGTATCTTAGCAAAGTGCAATTTCCCCGCTATAAAAGACTGTCTTACTCATCTTTATTCTCTGTGTTGGGCATGCCGCATTCTCTTTCACACGGTGCAGACTACTGTTGTTGGGTTCAGTCATATGCAGCTCTTTGTGACCCCATTGACTGTAGCCCACCAGGTTCCTCTGTCCATGGAATTCTCCAGGCAAGAATACTGGAGTGGGTTGCCATTTCCCATTCCAGGGGATCTTCCCAACCCAGGGATTAAAGTTGCGTCTCTTGTGTCTCCTGCACTGGCAGGCAGATTCTTTACCACTGCACCACCTGGGAAGCCCTTCACATAGTAGGTACTCAATAAACATTCAGATTAAAAATTACTTTTGTGGAAAAAGGTCTCAGTAATTTTATTCATTTTGTCCAGTTTTCACAAAAGGCTGCAAAATTTTACTTTGGACTTCAGCAAAAGCACCTGGATCACAGACACTCAATAAACTGTAACAGGGTCATTAGAGGTAATTGGATGTATTTGAACTAGGAAAAGATTGTACCGTTTGCCTTGAGGTGTTTAAAATCAAAGATAAAACCTCATTTGTCTGGGATGGTTGGAGTGTGAGCCTGCATAACATTTGTTACCCCTCCAGACTATTGTGGCTCTGTAGTATGGATTTTCAACATCGAAATAGTAAATGATAAACTGAAAAATATGAGGATATACATGCTAACCTGTAACATTTTATATAACTACAGATTCCAACACAAATTATTAACCATTTTTACTTATATAAAATAATAAAGTGGGTAAAATATTATATTTATAAAGCTTTCTTAATCTTCTTTGATCTTTTTCCTATCTTCTTTAGTACAGCTTTTATATGCCACTAATTGCTCAAAAACATAGAGTAGCCCATTATTTCTTTATAGGCATAGAATTTTAAAGCTAGGAGACATTAGAAACCATTGAATCTTATCTGTTAATTTCACACAATGACAACAGAGGCCTATAAAAATCTCATAACTTTCAGAAGTAAAACTGTGACTAGTCTCCTGCTTCCTCATGTAATGTTCTTTCTATTTTCCCTCTCAGACCTTTTAAAACTCCTCTGGGTTGTTGTTTTTCTTGTTTTTTTTTTTTTTTTGTTTTTTTTTTTTTTTTGAGATCTCTGCAGTGAGACACCTTTATAGTTTCTTGAAAGTACTTCCAACTGTGGAGCTTTCCAGGTGGTACTAGTGGTAAAGAACCCGCCTGCCAGTGCAGGAGACATAAGTGACATGGGTTCAATCCCTGGGTTGGGAAGATCCCCTGGAGGAGGTCATGGCAAGCCACTCTAGTATTCTTGCCTGGAGAATCCCCATGGACAGAAGAGCCTGGTCTTCTACAGTCAATCGAGTTGCATAGTGTTGGACATGACTGAACCACTCAAGCACTCATGCATATCCATGTAGGTGGTTCCCATGTGGTCAGTGGTAAAGAATGTACCTGCCAATGCAGGAGACACAAGAGATGCAGGTTCAATCACTGGGTCAAGAAGATTCACTGGAAAGTAAAATGGCAACCACTCCAATATTCTTGTCTGGGAGATCCCATGGACACAGGAGCCTGATAGACTATGGTCCATCGGGTTGCAGAGTTGGACATAACTGAGCGCATGCACACACACACACACACACACACACACTTCCAACTGTATCCTTAACACAAATCTTTACTCAATAATTGTCTTCTATTATACAAACTTCTGTCATGAGACATCTTCACTCAAATTTTCTTCTGCCCAAATTCAAAGACTGTCCTCCTCTATGAAACAAACTCTGCTGTTCCAACTCACAGTGAACTTGAGTCCTCAAAAGAAATATTCTGTGTCTACAAGTTAAAAACCTTACTAGCTAAGGGCTTCCCTGGTGGCTCAGTGGCAAAGAATTCACCGGCCAATGCAGGAGACATGGGTTCATCCCTGATCTGGAAGGATCCCACATGCTGCTGAGCCACTAAGCCCATGAGCCACAACTACTGAACCTGTACGCTAGAGCCCAGGAGCAGCAACTATCGAGCCCATGTGCAGTATTGAAGCTAGCACACCCTAGAGCCTATGCTCCGTGACAAGAGAAGCCACTGCAGTGAGAAGCCTGTGCACCGCAATAGAGAGCTGCTGCTGCTCACAGTACTAGGGAAAAGTCTGTGCAGCAGTGAAGTCCCAGCACAGACAAAAATAATAAATAAATAAAATTTAAAAAGAAAAAAACCATCTTTACTAGCTCAGGAGGTGGATGAAAGACAGCTTTCAAGCAGCTTATAGTTGAGGAGATTAAACACATTTGTGTTAACAGGGCAAAATAGTATAAGCACTTAAAAATGGCCACAGTGAACTGTAGAAGCACAAATAAGAGAGAAATATATAGGTAGTATCTGATGTAAGCATTTAAAGATGATAACAATTCTAAAGAGGGCAAGGACAATTGGAGACTCAAGGTAAGCAATACTCAAAGACAAGATTGGAAAGTGCAAAAGGAAAGCAACAAGTATCAAATTTGCAAGGCCTTAGGGTTTGAGATGGCTGGATGGCATCACTGACTCGATGGACATGAGTTTGAGTAAACTCCGGGAGTTGGTGATGGACAGGGGGCCCTGGCGTGCTGCAGCTCATGGTGTTGCAAAGAGTCAGACACGACTGAGCAACTGAACTGAACTGAACTGACCGAGGGTTTGTTAAGCAGGGTCGTTTGGAGTAAGACAGGAGTAAGTCAGGGTGAAGTTTGGTCACAGACAATCTTAATTTCCCCCAAAAATGTGCTTGAACTTCATCTTCCAAGAAGAATGAAATTGAGTATTTAAACAAGGCAATTTCTTGATCAGAACTCCACTTGAGAAGATTAAGCCAACTGGAATCTGTTGAATGAACTGAAGAAGGAAATAACTGGACAAAATAGACCAGCTTGGAGTGAAATATGATAGTACAAGTAGGAGTTAATCAGTTTCCAGACTAGAAGAGGAAGTGGGAAAAACATATGGGATAAAGTGTGAAACACCACAAGAATAGAATCTATATGATTTGGTAATTGATTGATATGCACATAAGAAAGTAGTTAACAGAGATGGCCATAAACAGAGAAAAGGAAACAGAGGACATCTAAGTATTATGGGGGGAATTATTATAATGATTTTGAAAACTATTGAGTTCTAAATTAAACTTACAGTATGCATACTATAATATGTGCCACAAATCAACATATTCATTTAGATATAGTAGTGATTTAATGCTTAATTACAAACTGACATATTGACCATTAATTGTTTCAACCTTTTCCATCTTGTCTCTTCAATGATACCAGATCCTTCTTGAGGATGGGGGCAAAGGAGTAGGCAGAATAAATTGATAAGTAGAAAGCTCTTATATTCCACACTCAGGCACAACATATATGCCATTATTCCCATTTTACAGATAAGGAAATTAAGGTTCAAACCTATCAGGTAGGTTGAATGTATTGCCAGAGATCTTGTAATGTAACCCTAGTCTTACTGACTCCCAGAACCCAGGGACTTTCAGGAGTACCAATGGGTAGAGATTCCAGGAAGCAGATTTTGCCTGAATATAAGGAAAAAAAAAAAAAAAAAAACTTTTAAAACAATTAATGACAGCTCTGAAGTTCAAGAAGCAAACTGAGACCCATAAGGAAATATTAACTGCAAGCAAATGAAATCATACAGATTTTTGTCACAAGTTGTCTCAAGATAGTATCTGATACGACAGCAAGGTACACAGAAGCAAAAAATTAAATATTATAGCTTTTCCTCTTTTTTGTGCTAGAATACACAGTTTTAAAATAGCTCCCTTTTGCTTTTCTTCCCCCAAACTCAAATAGTAGGTGCTTTTACAAATTTCATTGTATTTAATGTATATTTGTGTGAGTGTTGTGGTAGGACTGTATATTTTTCTTAGATGTAAAGACAGTGATCAAATTCAAGAATTAGCTTCTAATAAAGGTTTCAGAAAATAAGTTGTTTCCTTGCTAATGTATGTATCTTTATATCACAGACTACTAGTGAAATGAAAAAATGGAGATGTGTTCCACATGTACATGGAATCACAAGAAAGTAAAACCGAAAGTTTTTGACATTAGGAAGCCAAGCTCCATTGCACTTGCATACATAAGTTCTCCCTGAGCAGGTTATCAAATATAATGTAAATTAATTTTTAGACTTTAAGGTTGAAGTATGAATTCAAATCTCACTGTTTTACATACAACACCCACTTGTAAAGAATACCCTCTCAGTAACAGACAAACCTGAGTTTAAACAGTCAACTGGTCCTGCTAAAATCTGAACAAAGTTGTAAAAGAAACACAGCCAAATGGAAAATAAATTTCTCCTATCTCCTTCTCATTAAAGTTGTTTGCTTGATTTTTTTCCCAGACCTCATACGTTAAGAAAAGGAGAGTATTTTAAGATTTTTAATATTTCTTTAACTTTACTATAATCTTTGGGAAAATATTTTTGTAACTTCCACATGGAGTCCCTTCACTCTAGGTTAGGTTAAAATGTGGTAGTTTGACATGCAGAAATAGCTTAGTCCAAATTAAAAATAGTTTACCCAGAGCAGAGGGCTTCCCTGATAGTTCAGTGGTAAAGCATCTGCCTGCCAATGCAGGGGACGTGGATTCAATCCCTGGGTCAGGGAGATCCCCTGGAGAGGGAACTAGCAACCCACTCCAGTAATCTTGCCTGGGACATCCTATGGACAGGGGAGCCTGTCAAGCTACAGTCCATGGGGTCATGAAAGACTCAGACACAACTTAGCGGCTAGACAACAACAATAACATACCCAGTGCAAAATGAAGGAAAGCTTCTTTGTCAATAGCCAGGCACACTTCAACAGCGAACTCACTTCCAAAACTGCCACAGCGAAGTAGGATGAAGTAGCAGAAGCTGAAGGATAAAATAATCTGAGATCCAAAGAGAAACAGGCAGAAGTTTTCAGACAGCATTTAGTCCAAGATTAGATCTAAAATCCCTAAGATCCTACCAGATACCTTGCTGGAGAACACTATGTCTAAAATAAGAGTTGCTCACCTGCCTCTTGGAGTTTATCACAATTCAACTGTGAAAGAGAACTCTGGATCCTATATCTTTATAAAACTCTGGAACCTTGCACCAGAATTCATGGGAAAATGTGATCAAAGCCAAAGAATTTAAAGGATTGGACTGAATATTGATAGCTGGCTCTGCGAGAAGAGATGGGGACTAGAGCAGATATTTACATTTAAGCTATTTAGAAGTCTTCATCAGGGAGGAAGAATATGTCTACATGTGTGTTTTGATGCTATCCAAAAGCATATTCTTATTTTTCAAAAAGAGAAACTGGGACTGAGAGGAGGCTAAGAAATTGTCTCAACATGATGTAGAGGGAGTCAGGCCAATGCTTGCATTCAGATTCCGAAGTTCATACTCTTTACACTGTATCAGGAGATTGTGATATTCCCTATTCAAAAGGTTTTGTTTTTCTAAAAAAAATATTGCTCCCAAATTAAGATTCATCTTTCCATTTCTAATTTAGCTTATTATTTCAGTGACTATATGTTCTGTTCTGTGGTTTCCCTGGTGACTCAGATGGTAAAGAGTCTGCCTGCAATGCGGGAGACCTGGGCTTGATCCCTAGACAGGGAAGATTGCCTGGAGAAAGGAATGGCAACGCACTCCAGTACTCTTGCCTGAAAAATCCCATGGACAGAGGAGCCTGGTGGGCTACAGTCCATAGGGTCACAAAGAGTTCAACACACATGTGAGCAACTAACAGAGCAGATAAGCCTCTGGATCTTAGCCTTTACTTGAACTTAGCCCTTACTTTAGTTCCTCTTAGTCTCTCTGCCTGCTGCTGCTGTTGGCAATTCATTTCAGTCGTGTCCAACTCTGTGCGACCCCATAGACGGCAGCCCACCAGGCTCCTCCATCCCTGGGATTCTCCAGGCAAGAATACTGGAGTGGGTTGCCATTTCCTTCTCCAACCTCTCTGCCTAAAAGTAGACAAAATATTCTCTAACAATAATACAACTTTTCCCTTAACTGATGCTTTCTCATTAGATCTCAACAATAGTTTACTTTGTATAAATTCTAATTATATTTTACCAAACCTTCAAATGAAAGAAGAAAAAAAATTTACAAAACTATTTACACTTGAAATTAACAATACAAAAGCACAGACCAACATAAAAAATGACAAATATAGATGAGTTCTCAGATATTAGACTGGAAAAATGAAGGATAACAAGATTAAAATAGCAAGTGAGATTTTAAAACACACACATATATATAGAATCTAGAAAGATGGTATCAACGCTCCTACATACAGGAATGCAAAGGAGACACAAACATAAAGAACAGACTTTTGAACTCAGTGGGAGAAGGAGAGGGTGAGATGATTTGAGAGAATAGCATCAAAACATACACATTACCATATGTAAATTAGATAACCAGTGTGAATTCCACTAATGAAGCAAGGCACCCAAAGCTGATTCTGTGAGACAACCTTAGGGATATGGTTGGGAGGGAAGTGGGAGGAGGGTTCAGGATGGAAGGAACACATGTATACCTATGGCAGATTCATACTGATGTATGGCAAAAACCTATTCAATATTGTAAAGTAATTATGCTCCAATTAAAATAAATAAATAAATTTTTTAAAATATTGCTAAACAGGAAAAAAAGATCTGAGGATGTATTTTAAATTTGGTCAACTTCCTTCTGGCCATTTCCAAATAAACTTACTAAAATTAGGAAGGGTGCATTTAGTCTGAAAAAATCTGGGCTATTTAGAAAAAAAAGTCTTTTTGTTCATCTAGACTATTAATCTCTACACACACACACACACACCCCCTTCGAAATACAAACACAAAAGTCAAATAATACTTTATTAATATAAAAGCAGCCCAAATCTTCTGTGCATGTGATTTTATATATTTGCATGGCCCACCTAGGGAATACTGTACCAGGTAAAAGCAAAATTAGACTCTAGGCTGAACTTCACCCCTTTCTAACAGGGTGATTGGATAAGTTAGTAATAACTGTGTCTCAGTTTTTTTCTTTTATCTATAAAGTAACGGAGTTGAGGTGGATGATTTCTAAAGACATTTCCAGCTATATGATTATATATGAATCTCAGACAAGTGGGATGAGAAAAGAAAAAAAAGCTATGTGTCTGCATTGAATTGCCTTTGTCCTTGGTGCTGAACAACTTCAGACTTTAAAGCTGATTCATTACAGCCAGGAAGGAACATTTCCATTTCAATTTCTAAGATAATCATGGCCAGGTTTAACCCTTTCAGATTAAATGTTATTTTTCTTAGCCTTCTATATTTGTTAGCCCTGACTTTCCTGTAATTTGGTGTCAATCTTTTGATTAATTCTGTATTTGCTTCCATAAAGTGCCTACTTTTAGCCCCTAAATTATTTCTAATGTGTGTGGTACCTGCACTATCTATACTTGCTTTGATATTTTTGTGCCCTTTTCTTGTACCTAAGTAGTACTTTACTTGGGCTGATAATTCTCTTTAAGAGCCCAATCCTGCCCTATAAGATTTTTAAACAATACTTCTCCAAATAATGGGCAGGATGATGCATCTCTATCTGTTTTAAACCAGAAATATTTTGTATCAAGTATCACCAATTTTAGTATTATTGCATATTCTTATCTCTAAATATTTGTATTATTTCTTAAAATAATGGAGATTAGAATTTCATCATAAAATTTGTTCCAAAGTTTTAATTATTACTTAGGCAAGAATAGTACTCTCTACTGACATAACTTATAGATCATATCATACTCCATAACTCAAAATTATATAATAATATATTAAATGTATAGTAAATCAACTGGTGTTCACATAGGAGTCATTTTAGCAAACTGTAAATTCAGTAATGATACAACTAAATTCAAAGTTTCAAATGCTTGACTCAGGTGGTAATTTATTAGTGTATTTTTACCACTCAACCACATAATGATATATTAATTGTTTCCATCAGTAAAAGGGATATACCAGTGAGAAATATGCCTTTGTTTTTTCTCTTTCTTGACATATCATCTAGAAGGTTATCTCTAGCCTGAAGAGAAAAAGCGTAGATGGAATCGTAAATCTTTAATGTATAAAAAGTTAAAAAGGCAATAATTATCCTAAGAGTCACTTAGTTTCTGAATTGTTTCATTTAAAACAATCTAAACAGTCTTAAGTTAATGTACCTCATAATGTCTATGGCAGAGTCAAAGATTCAAGAAGAGAATAATTGGTAAGAAACTGGCTCTGTCAAGTAGTTAAATAAACAACACTATATAATAAACATGTAAACACTAATTATTGCCAGGACAGAAGAGTATGACTGGGCAATTATATTTCTTCTTTTTATACATATTTCTGAGGAACTAATTTTAGTTCTTTTTTGTTGTTGTTGAGTTCTTTTAGCCTTCAAGGATATTCTTCAGGAGTACAGAGGTACAAAGAAAAATAAAGTTAATATCATTAAGAAAGATTTCTTCAGCATCTCCAAACTAAAGTTTTTGATGAAACTCCTAAATATTAGGTGCATCAATTGTCAATTGTATAAAAAATGTCCAAAATTTTGTATCTTCCTAGAATCTAATGAATAACTCTATTTCTATTTGCTTCATGAGAAAATGAATGCATATTATAAACCTCCCTAGACAATTTTTATGGTGATATAAAAAATAAAAAACATAAAAAGTCACTCTGGACAGTGACTGTACCCATGAAATTAAAAGACCATTGCTCCTTGAAAGAAAAGCTATGACAAACCTAGAGAGTGTATTAAAAAGCAGAGACATCACTTTGCTGACAAAGGTCTATACAGTCCAAGCTATGGTTTTTCCAGTAGTCATGTATGGATGTGAGAGTTGGACCACTGAAAGTGCTAAAGAATTGATGGTTTTGTATTGTGGTGCTGGAGAAGACTCTTGAGAGTCCCTTGGACTGCAAGGATATCAAACCAGTCAATCCTAATGGAACCAAACACTGAATATTCATTGGAAGGTGCTAAAGCTAAAGCTTCAATACTTTGGCCACTTGATGCAAACAGCCAACTCACTAGGAAAGACCCTGATGAAGGAAAAGATTGAGGACAGGAAGAGAAGGGGGCAACAGAGGATGAGATAGTTGGATGGCATCACTGACTCAATGGACATGAATTTGAGCAAATTCCAAGAGATAGTGAAGGACAGGGAAGCATGGCCCGCTGCAGTTCATGGGGTCACAGAGTCAGACACGACTAGGTGACTGAATAACAGCAACAAATAATCTAAATAACCTTTCATTCCCAGAATTCCCTAAGCAAATTATTGGTTGCAGAGTGTAATTTATGTTCACAGTGATTAACTAGTAGTTTATAATACACTAAGTTTATAATGCAAAGTTGTGAATTTTAGTATGTATATACAGCTTATTGCACAATTTTTTCATTATTACTGTGTATAGTAAGTATATTTATACCCATAGTATGCCTTCTTAAAATTATAATACTCTAAATTTCTAGAGTATCGTAAGTCTTTTGTGTGAATTTTTAATTTACCAAAAATATTTACTGAGTATCTGGTATATGCCAGTCATCCTCAATGTGTCAGTAATATAGTAATGAATAAATCCTGATTTGAATGCTTATTGGTAGGAAATAATGTCCATACTGCTTGAAATAGCTTTCATTTTCTTTAATATGGTATACTGGAATGCTGCAATGACTTTTGTGATTAAATTTAGCTTCCCGTTGATACAGCGGTAAAGAATTTGCCTGCAATTGCAAGAGACGCAAGAGACGCGGGTTCAGTTCTTGGGTTGGGAAGATCCCCTGGAGGAAGAAACAGCAATCTGCTCTGGTATTCTTGCCTGGAAAATCCTACTGACCGAGGAGACTGGTAGGCTACAGTATATGGAGTCACAAAGAATCAGACATGACTGTGCAACTGAGCACACACACTCACAGAGCAATTTTCAAAACAGACAATCCACTACTAATGCTAAACATTCTCATAACCAATTGCCTTTATATCATCTTATCATTTAATGGCTTGAAAACCCAATTTCTTCATTACTAATAATGCTTTGATTTTATTGTGCTCATTTTATGCATGATGACAATAGAAAACTCTAAACAAGTTGTTGAATTTTCTGGTTCCATGAGATAGTCCATCTTTCAACTCTGCTGTGGCTGGATAATACCGTCTCTGTACATGATGTGTTTGTTCTTTTAGCTCATCTTTCTATTCTATTCTCTCTCTTCTCCCCTTGAGGTTGCTATTATTCTTCTCTATCCTCTGTCCCTTAACAAACTTTCTCAGCACACTTGACTCCAGGACCCTTTTGTGCCATTCTGAAAAAAGAACAGTATGTGAAATAAGCTTTAACAGGATATCTTTGCTTCCTATATAAATACTGTAGGTAAAATAACATTGCATTTTTTTCTGCGATATATTGCCATACTGTAACATCATTGCCAACATATTTATACTGTATTTTTCAATGTGTTTAACAATAAAATTCTGAAAAGTTTATCAACTGGGAAAAATGTTTATTATTCCTGAAGAACTGACAAATTTCCTATTATTAAACACTGAGCATTGTATGATCAACTAAATTTTTCCTTAACTGACAAGAAACTAGGAACCAGGAACTGTAATGGGACCTCCTGCATGCGTCGTCGTGTCTGACTCTTTGCGACCCCATAGACTGTAGCCCACCAGGCTCCTCTGTCCCCTGGAATTTTCCAGGCAAGGATACTAGAGTTGGCTCCCATTTCCTTCTCCAGGGGATCTTTCTGACTAAGGAATCGAACCCAGAGCTCTTACATCTCTTGCATTGGCAGGCAGGTTCTCTACCATCTGAGCCACTAGGGCTTGGTAGCCCTGATTAAGAAAAGAAAATTCAAAATCATGAATATAGAATTTAGTGCAGGGTTATGGAAGGGGTTTGTATACGTTCAGAGACTTGAAGCTTAAGTTTAATCAGTTATGTTATGCCCAACTGCTACTGGTTTCCTCTATCATCATTCCTTAATGCACTGCTGCTGGGGCTGCGAAGTCGTTTCAGTCCTGTCCGATTCTGTGCGAACCCACAGACCGCAGACCTCTAGGTTCCTCTGTCCCTGGGATTTTCCAGGCAAGGATACTGGAGTTGGTTGCCATTTCCTTCTCCAACGCATGCGTGCATGCTAAGTCACTTCAGTCATGTCGGACTCTGTGCGACCCTATGGACAGCAACCATCAGGCTCCTCTGTCCGCAGGGTTCTCTAGGCAAGAAGACTGGAGTAAGTTGCCATTTCCTTCTCCATTTAATGCACTAGCTACCATTTCATCTTTACACAATTGGGATCTAGTTGGCTGGTTTTCTAAAATTTCTGAAAAAACATGGAAATTAGTAAAAATTGCATACACACAGATTCTTTAAACTGAAAGCACAGAAATGCTGGTTGGTTAATCTTTTCATTGATATCCAAGGCTTTTTAATTGGATATGGCATTAAATGGAGGTTAGTTAATAACCAGCTGTTTAAAACGTTCTGTTAAAACCTTTAGTTGAAAACCTTCTGTTTAATTTCCCCCATCTTCATCTTTACAATTTGAATTTTACATTTTAATTTTAGACTTGTGGTTTTATATTTCTGTCCTTATACTATTATTATATGATGCCTCAAATTATTTCAAAATAAGTGGGTTAAAGTTAAAATAACGACTACTCGTAGATAATGACAACTACTCTATTTTGGAGGTTACCCATGACAGTGTTGTAGTATATGACTGATGACATTGGACCCTTCCAAGCTGTTTCTTTTAGTTATATTTGGCAAATGTTATGTAAACAAAAGATACTTCACTCTACTCAAAACATATGACAAAGTTCCTGCTGTATGTAATTTTGGACTATATTACTTCAGTTTTCCAAAATCCTGTGTATAGGTACCACTTCTTATATACACTGATTATTTAAGTATACTCAACAACAATAAAGGTGGGTAGATAAATGTGTGTGTGTGTTTTAACGAACAGACAAAAGTAAACATGAGTCAATGTTTCAACATAACTGTTGTGATGAAGTTAACATATGCTTTTAAATTTGCCTAGTGACAAATTGTAGAAATATTAGCTATTGCCAATCTGTTTTGTCACACAAGAATGAACAGCAAATGGTCATTGGTATTTTCGTCTGACCTTGTGGTGTGGAGGTTTAAGAACCTGCAATAATGCACAGATGTGTGCTATCCTTTGAAATCTGCATCTAATCTTCTGGGCTCAGTTTCAGAATCCATTGCTATCATTTAAAACAAAAATAGTTTGTTCTTTCATCTGTGCAGCGTAACAAAAGAATTTTAATCAAAGTCAGACCCATATTCTGAAAGAAATCACTGTCTACCCTTCCATGAAAGAACCAAATTTCAGTACCTTACTTCAAATTTTAGTTGTTCAATAAATTAATATCGCATCTGAGCTATCCAAGATGGAGGGATTTCATTTTTTAACAAACAAAAGATGGTTTGTTTCATAGTGTGTATCTTGCTATCAGTTTCAGTAAATTTTTAAATCCATTGAAACAGGAAATTTGATTTTATACCATTTTGCAGACAAAAATAGCATGTTATTACATGGATGAAAAAGAACAATTAAGTACTTATAAAATATTTTCTGAGGGAAAGTTAGTTTAGGTTATCATGAAAATACTGTTTAAATCAATAGGACTTATAAAACTGTATGATTAACAAATATGAGTTCTTTTAGAATTAACAATCTAGGTCTTTATTCTGAACATAACATAACCATGAATCATTGTAACTTGCAATTTCTAAAACTTGGTCACTGTTTACTTTTTGAGTGTGTGATAAGTACAGTGTTGGCAACATACTGAGTGAATTCCTAGGTGGGTTGATAAGAAGTCTGGGCTCCTGAGAACTGAGAAAGGGGTCTGGGGCTCTCAAAGTGGAGTTAGGGGTCTGGGGTTCTCAAGAAGAAGGAAAGGACAAACTTTCTCTCTCTCTTTTTTTTTTTCTCTCTACATTCCTTAGTCTTAGTCACAGAAAAAGGTTTTTTCTCTTTAAGCCCAGAACTGATGATTACACAACAAACAACTCAGTTTAAACTCTGTACTGGGGATTATATAACAATGTATCCTGCTTGAGCACAGTTTCTCCTTCATGAAAACCTTCTGGCTAATCCTGTTATCTTAAAATGTAAATTATGGGAGTGGGTCTAGTAAGATCTTTACAACCTTGAGACATTCTTTTGATTTACTGTAATAACTAATTTTAAAAGTATGTAACTTCTTTGCTAACACTAGTGAAGGGGGCACTCTCCATCCCTCTTCTGATGTCTATGCCAGAAGCTTTCTCTGTCTCTTTTCATATTTTCACCAGGATTTCCCTGGTGATTTAGATGGTAAAACATCTGCCTACAATGCGGGAGACCTGGGATCGATCCCTTGGTCAGGAAGATCCTCTGGGAGAAGGAAATGGCAACCCACTCCAGTATTCTTGCCTGGAAAATCCCATGGATGGAGCAGCCTGGTAGGTTACAGTCCATGGGGTCTCAAAGAGTCAGACACGACTGAGTGATTTCACTTTTTCATACTCTAACAAAACTCTGCTATGCAAAAGCGTTTGAGTGATCAAGCCTGGTCCCTGGTCCCAAAGCTAAATCTTCTTTGGAGATCAAGAATCTGACACTGTTCACTGTAAGCTATCAGTACCTAAAATGAATACTGAAAATAATGGGGAATTAAGAGTGACAAAATGGACTGAAATTAGTGGTGTTGTTATATCTGGGAAAACTGAAAAAATAAAGAAAAAAGAAATTTGAAATATATTAAAATAGGAGTGGTTTAATAGGCTAAACTGTGATGTTTACAGTAACTTTAATGCTGTATGACATTTAGAAAAGGAAATTACCACTTTTTTAAACGTTGCTTTTCACAAAGTGTTCTAAACATATGCTATTTGTTATCTTTTGTTGCTGTTGTTATTTAGCCACTAAGTCATGCCTGAATCTTTTATGATCCCATGGACTGTGCCTGCCAGGCTCCTCTGTCCATGGGATTTCCCAGGCAAGAATACTGGAGTGGGATGCCATTCCCTTCCCCATGGGATCATCTCAACCCAGGGATCAAACCTGCATCTCCTGCATTGGCAGGCAGATTCTTTACCACCGAACCACCTTGGAAGTAGTATAAAGTAAAAATCGAAAATAATTCATGAAGATTTAGATATGTGATGAATGATGATACACAATTGGTTTATTACAGGAAATGAAGAAGTTTGAGAGAAGTGCTTCTGATCAAAGCAACAGCCTTAATGTGTTGACCCTGAGCAACAGAATACTGCATAGATGATCAATTTGTCTATAATCATTGTTTAAGTTTTTCATTTTGAGAATATAACACATTTTTACAACACAGCCTATCAGAAATGATCTAAAGTAATATTATTTTGAATGAACATAAATCAGTAATAACTGATTTATGAGACAATTACCCTAGTCCTTCATTTTAAGCATATATGTGTGTATATATATATATATATATATATATACACATACATATAAGCTACAATCACATGTATATTTAAAATAAATTTAAGATATTGCAAAAGTTCATTGTATTTGCTTCATGATGACTACCAGGTATTAAATACTGACCAGAAATCACAGCTTCAGTTTTAGGATCTAACTTCCTATGAAACAAATCTGCCTGCTGCAATAGATATAACTATGTTATTAAAGACTATAAAAGAAACTTGCTAAAAATGCCGGCTTACCTCTTCCAGTTTGTTCTTTGAATGGCCACAAATTGTTGCTTGTATCAATAATTCTCATTGTATAAATCCCTCAGGATAGGCTTGGTTATGCTGTGGTAATAAACAGTCCTAAATATGTCAGCCCTAAATTATCTTTAAAAAAAAAAAGTGTTTATAGTTTTGCTCACTCTGTACATATGGTACATATCATTTGAGGGTTTCGCTCTTCACTGTCTTTTAGAGACAAGACTGATGGATGTTGCAACCACTATCTGGAATGCTGCCAATCACTGTGACAGCAGGAAAGACAGTTCATGAAGGTCTCACTCTGTCAATTAAATACCTTGGCCCAGAAGTGACCTATGTTTTCA
Source organism: Odocoileus virginianus (assembly GCF_023699985.2). NCBI lineage: Eukaryota > Metazoa > Chordata > Mammalia > Artiodactyla > Cervidae > Odocoileus > Odocoileus virginianus. The sequence goes on from NC_069698.1 coordinate 25,063,314, forward strand.
TGACTCCTTTGGCCAGAACTAGTCACATGAACTCACCTGAGGAAGCCAAGTAAAGAAGAAATCAGGAAAGAAAATGCCACCAGGTAGCCAAAGATCAGAAACAGTTAGTGAAATGCAACTGATTTCCACACTGTACTTACAGCACCAACTTGTTTTAAATGCAACTATTATTGACTGAATAACTCATTTAAGTGTTGACCTCTCTGAAACACAACCATGACTAAAAAGTAATATTAAAAGGTCACTTTGTTTGGCTTCATAGAGTGAAAGAAAGGTTCTTAAGAGCCAACTCCTGCTGGGATTTCTTTCTATGGTTTCACTGTATTTCAAAGCCCTCTACTAATTCTAAGCTTGGGTAAAACTCCTATTTTGTTGACTGATGTCAGTTACAAAAACACATTAACAAGAGTGGTCAGTTTTTGGCAAGCAATCTGCCTCACTGGGAAACAAGAGTTCTGGAGAAGGGAATAACAAGTACATACTGTTGTCACTGTCTTAAACTGAGAATGATCTCAGCCTTAAAAGTTGTTCCATCAAGGCCTTGCTGAAAACTCAGCCATTTTAAGGACAGGTGTCCTGCCAAAATGCCTATTGACTGACTGTCACTACGTAATGGATCACTAAAAAGTTGAGAAACAGACTGAAGTCTCAGATATAGGGGGAAATGTTCCAGTCCATTAATGATAGGCAAGCAAAGGATATTAAGGATGTTTCAAAAATATAGCAATGTCTCAACCTTTGAACATTATCTGTGTGGTGGGAACAACTACAGTTCCCACAACACAGTTTCACACTGTGCTTTATATTCAATTTCTAGTTTTCCCTAGGATGATGAATATTTTGCAACTGAAGTAATGGTTATGGATCAAACATTAAAGCTTTTAGTAGATGATTTGATTTAGGTCACATGTGAATGGTCTAGTGGTTTTTCCTACTTTCTTCAATTAAAGTCTGAATTTTCCAATGAGTAACATTGTACAGGAGGCAGTGATCAAGATCATCCCTAAGAAAAAGAAATGCAAAAAGACAAAATGGTTGTTTGAGGAGGACTTACAAATGAGGATAGCTAAGGCCTTTCCTTAGCTATGAAAAGAAGAAAAGCAAAAGGCAGAGGAGAAAAGGAAATATATACCCATTTGAATGCAGAGTTCCAAAGAATAGCAAGGAGAGATAAGAAATCCTTCCTCAAAAGAAAGAAAGAAAGAAAGCCTTCCTTGGCGATCCATGCAAAGAAATAGAGGAAAACAATAGAGTGGGAAAGACTAGAGATCTCTTCAGGAAAATAGGAGATACCAAGGGAACATTTCATGCAAAGATGGGCACAATAAAGGACAGAATTGCATGGACCTAACAAAAGCAGAAGATATTAAGAAGAGGTGGCAAGAATACACAGAAGGACTGTACAAAAAAGATCTTCCTGACCCAGATAACCACAATGGTGTGATCACTCACCCAGAGCCAGATATCCTAGTATGCAAGTCAAGTGGGCCTTAGGAAACTTATGAACAGAGCCAGAGGAAGTGATGGAATTCCAGTTGAGCTATTTCAAATCCTAAAAGATGACGCTGTGAAAGTGCTGCACTCAATATGACAGCAAATTTGGAAAACTCAGAGTGACCACAGGAGTGGAAAAAGTCTGTTTTATTCCAATCCCAAAGAAAGACAATGCAAAAGAATGTTCAAACTGCACAATTGCACTCATCTCACATGCTAGTAAAGCCCAAAATTCTCGAAGTCAGGCATTAACAGAACGTTAGCCATGAACTTCCAAATGTTCAAGCTGGTTTTAGAAAAGGCAGAGGAACCAGAAATCAAATTGCTAACATCTGTTGGATCATAGAAGAAGCAAGAGAGTTCCAAAAAACACATCTACTTCTGCTTTATTGAGGATGCCAAAGCCTTTGACTGTGTGGATCACAACAAACTGTGAAAAATTCTGAAATAGATGGGAATACTAGACCACCTGACCTGCCTCCTGAGAAATCTCTATGCAGCTCAAGAAGCAACAGTTAGAACTGGACATGAAACAACAGACTAGTTCCAAATTGGGAAAGGAGTACTTCAAGGCTGTATATTTTCATGCTGCTTAGTTAACTTATATGCAGAATACATCATGAGAAATGCTAGGGTAGATGAAGCACAATTTGGAATCAAGATTACTGGGAGAAATATCAGTAACCTCAGATATGCAGATGATACCACCCTTATGGCAGAAAGAGAAGAACTAAAGAGCCTCTTGATGAAAGTGAAAGAGGAGAGTGAAAAAGTTGGTTTAAAATCAACATTCAGAAAACAAAGATCATGGTATCCAGTCCCATCACTTCATGGCAAATAGATGGGGAAACAGTGGAAACAGAGACTATATTTTCGGGCTCCAAAATCACTGCAGACGGTGACTGCAGTCATGAAATTAAAAGACACTTGCTCCTTGGAGGAAAAGTTATGACCAACCTAGACAGCGTATTGTAAAGCAGAGACATTACTTTGCCAAGAAAGGTCCATATAGTCAAGGCTATGGTTTTTCCAGGGGTCATGTATGGATGTGAGAGTTGGACTATAAAGACAGCTGAGGGCTGAAGAATTGATGCTTTTGAACTGTGGTGTTGGAAAAGACTCTTGAGAGTCCCTTGGACTGCAAGGAGATCCAACCAGTCCAACCTAAAGGAGATCAGTCCTGAATATTCATTGGAAGGACTGATGCTGAAGCTGAAACTCCAATAATTTGGCCACCTGATGTGAAGAATTGACTCATTAGAAAAGACCCTAATACTGGGAAAGATTGAGGGCAGGAAGAGAAGGGGATGATAGAAGATGGATGAGATGGTTGGATGGCATCACCAACTTGATGGACATGAGTTTGAATAAGCTCCAAGAGTTGTGATGGACAGGGAAACCTGGCCTGCTGCAGTCCATGGAGTCACAAAGAGTCGGATGCGACTGAGTGACTGAACTGAACTTAGTAAATGATGGTTTGATATATCCTTATCTTTGATGTGCTGATTTTACAAAATAGGTCTTAGATCCCAGAAATATTAAATGATGTTTTGCAAAATAATTTCAAATACTGTCATTTTAAAGTATTGGAAAGATAGAATGAAAGGAGAATCTTTATGGATAGATAGATTTTTTTTTAGTGTTTTGTATCATATTGCAATATAAAATAAGATATATAAATAATAATTACTATCTTCTGGAACATAACAAACTAATAATTGTTTTTATTACTAACCAAAAGTGTTAATGTTTTCTAAGTATCTAATCACTATGTGTCAGGAACAACTATTGTAAAATCTTTATATGTATTCACTAATTGAAGTTTCACCACAATCCTCTGGTGTGGATTTTATTATTATTAACAGCAATTCATGGATGAAAAACATTAATACAGTATGAATTCCAAACTTTTGCATTGACATTCTTTTGAGAATATTGTCTTTGGAGAAAAGAAACTGAGTTCCAAATCTTACTTTGCATTTATTGAAAGTGGCAGCCATTTTCAACAAACTATTGAACCTCTGTAAATACCAATTTTTTCACTTGCAAAATTCACAAACTTTTGAAGGGATAAAGTATAAGTAGGAATGGAAATTACTTGGCACATGTAGGTTCAAGAAACATCATCTAATATCATCATCATCATTGTTGTCATCATCATCAGATATAAAGGAAAGAAATCGTGCATTTTCTCAGGAATATTATAGATACTTAACAAATACTAGTTTCCTGTCTTGCATTTCTTCAAAAACCATAATAGGCTGAAAAGATAAAAGACTATTCCACACGTGAAATGGACTCTAACTGGGATGGGATCCCACAGGGTTATGAGAACTGTGTCTGTGAATGACCTTGAAATGAAAACCCAGAGACTATTTTTAATCCTATTTCTAAATTTAACTGTGTCATAGTCTCATATTAGTCCTCTCATTGCCAGGGAGTTTGGTGTTCATTTAACATACACTGGGTACATTTTTCAGTGTATCAGCTTTCAAATCCTGGCATAGAATCAATTTCAATGACTATTCACATTTCCCACAGAGGCATGGTGGAATTTAACAAAAGATCTGTGGATTGGAGGGGGAGTAGGATATCAGAGTATGAAAGATTTGTGACAGCTCTGATACATTTCTTTCCTCTGTTCAAAAGCAAAAGCCACAGAGCACTTTAAAATTACTGAGAAAATTACAAGTGAATGTTAGTACTCTTTAAATCCAAGCACCACCACTGACTATTAAAAGGAATGTAAAGCAAAAGTGTATTTGAGGTTCAGTGATTTAAGAAAAAGTTCCCTGGGGATGAAGGAATCTCCTATACTGCCTGATTAAGGATACACGTCTGAAAAAGTAAATGACGCACCAAAACTGCAGGCTCAAATCAATTTAATTGATTTGTGTGTATCATTAGCCTATCTGTCATGTTTATGTTTTCAATTGTTCAACAGCAGACTTTGCCAATTAAGAGCTGTGTTACAAATACAACAGACAGAGGAGGGAGAGTCCTATCATTAGTTTATATCATATCATGCTGGCCAAGAACATTACTTTCCAAAAATGGAAGAAATACAGTTTGAGAAATAGGCCCAATGACGCATTAACTCATACAGATCCAGGACACTAACTTGGAGGTGGTGCTACACTTAAAAGCTAGTTTGAGTTCCAGCACTGCCGAGTAAAAGATCCGAAAGATTACTGAAGGCAAACTTAGCCCCACTAGGTTAGCCTTGCAAGGTGAAAGTGATGTCACAGGAAATTTTCCTGAATTAGGTAAGAATCTTGACTAATAACTGCCATTAAAATTAATTTTTTAAAAAAGCTGAAAGTATATATGGTCTTATTTATTTCTAATAAAAATTAACCACATTAAATATGTTTTTTACCCTTCCTACAAATTTTTTTCCTAGAATACAAATATCAAGCAACAAAATTTAATGACACTGTTTAATATCTTTGTTGATGCTATCACATTTGAAATTTAAAATTTCAACCTGTCAAAAAGAATTCAGAACTTCTTCTTTGTTATTATTTATTGACATAGATGAGAAAAGGAGGGAAAAAAAAATATATATATATATATATATGTATATAGCAAAGGAGAAAAGAAAAGATATACACATTTGAATGCAGAGTTCCAAAGAATAGCCAGGAGAGATAAGAAAGCCTTCCTCAGTGATCAATGCAAAGAAATAGAGGAAAACAACAGAATGGGAAAGACTAGAGATCTCTTCAAGAAAATTAGAGACACCAAGGGAACATTTCTTGCAAAGATGGGCACAATAATGGACAGAAATGGTATGGACCTAACAGAAGCAGAAAATATTAAGAAGAGGTGGCAAGAATACACAGAAGAACTGTACAAAAAAGATCTTCCTGACCCAGATAATCACAATGCTGTGATCACTCACACTCACTTAGAGCCAGACATCCTGGAATATGAAGTCAAGTGGGCCTTAGGAAGCATCACTACAAACAAAGCTAGTGGAGGTGATGGAATTCCAGTTGAGCTATTTCAAATCCTAAAAGATGAGGCTGTAAAAGTGCTGCACTCAATATGCCAGCAAATTTGGAAAACTCAGCAGCGGCCACAGGACTGGAAAAGGTCCGTTTTCATTCGAGTCCCAAAAAAGGCAATGCCAAAGAATGCTCAAACTACTGCACAATTGCACTGATCTCACATGCTAGTAAAGTAATGCTCAAAATTCTCCAAGTAAGGCTTCAGCAATATATGAACCATAAACTTCCAGATGTTCAAGCTGGTTTTAGAAAAGGCAGAGGAACCAGAAATCAAATTGCCAACTTTCACTGGGTCATTGAAAAAGCAAGAGAGTTCCAGAAAACTATCTATTTCTGCTTTGTTGACTATGCCAAAGCCTTTGACTGTGTGGATCACAATAAACTGTTCAGAATTCTGAAAGAGATGGGAATACCAGACCATCTGACCTGCCTCTTGAGAAATCTGTATGCAGGTCAGGAAACAAAAGTGAGAACTGGGCATGGAACAACAGACTGGTTCCAAATAGGAAAAGGAGTATGTCAAGGCTGTATATTGTCATCCTGCTTATTTAACTTATAAGAAGAATACATCATGAGAAATGCTGGGCTGGATGAAGCACAAACTGGAATCAAGATTGCCAGGAGAAATATCAATAACCTCAGACATGCAGATGACACCACCCTTATGGCAGAAAGTGAAGAAGAACTAAAGAGCCTCTTGATGAAAGTGAAAGCGGAGAGTGAAAAAGTTGGCTTAAAGCTCAACATTCAGAAAACTAAGATCCTGGCATCTGGTGCCATCACTTCATGTCAAATAGAGGGGGAAACAGTAGAAACAGTGGCTGACTTTATTTTTTGAGGCTCCAAATCACTGCAGATGGTGACTGCAGCCATGAAATTAAAAGACGCTTACTCCTTGGAAGGAAAGTTTTGACCAACCTAGACAGCATGTTAAAAAGCAGAAACATTACTTTGTCAATAAAGGTCCATCTAGTCAAGGCTATGGTTTTTCCAGTGGTCTTGTATGGATGTGAGGGTTGGACTATAAAGAAAACTGAGCACCAAAGAATTGATGCTTTTGAACTGTGGTGTTGGAGAAGACTCTTGAGAGTCCCTTGGACTGCAAGGAGATCCAACCAGTCCATCCCAAAGGAGATCAGTCCTGTTCATTGGAAGGACTGATGTTGAAGCTGAAACTCCAATACTTTGGCCACCAGATGGGAAGAGCTGACTCATTTGAAAAGATCCTGATGCTGGGAAAGATTGAGGACAGGAAGAGAAGGGGACAACAGAGGATGAGATGGTTGTATGGCATCACTGACTCAGTGGACATGGGTTTAGCTGGACTCCAGGAGGTGGTGATGGACAGGGAGGCCTGGCGTGCTGTGGTCCATAGGGTCGCAAAGAGTCAGACACGACTGAACAACTGAGCTGATACTGATACATGGATCACAGCATTGTCATGGCGAAGAGGCTTGTGTAACTCAGTGGAGCTATGAGACATGCCATACAGAGCCACACAAGACAGATGGGTCGTTGTGAAGTTCTGATAAAACATAGTCCACTGGAGGAGAGAATGTCAAACCACTCCATTATTCTTGCTGGGAGAACCCTATGTGCAATATGAAAAGGCAAAAAGATATAATCATGGAAGATGAGAACCTCCCTAGGTCAGAAAGTGTTCAGTATGCTACTGGAGAAGAGCAGAGGGCAATCACAAATATCTCCAGGAAGGAGCAAGTGGCTGGGCCAAAGCAGAAATGGCACACAGTTGTGGATGTGTCTGGTGGTGAAAGTAAAGTCCATTGCTGTAAAGAACAATATTGCATAAAGACTGAAGACAAAAGGAGAGGGCGGCAAAGGATGAGATGGTTAGATAGCACCACCAACTCAATGGACATGAATTTGAGCACACTCCCAGGGATAGCGGAGGACATGGGAGTCTGGCATTCTGCAGTCTATTTGATCACAAAGAATCAGACATGACTTAGCTACTGAACAATAACAACAGCAGATACATATACATATATATACATATATATACTTACCAAGTTATTATGAATGACTTTTTTAATTTGAAAGATGAAAAGACAAACTAACACCCTTGTATGACTTGGCAACTACTAATTAAAAAGAATGTGTTAATTCCTAGTGTTACTAAACTTCATTTCACTGGTTAAAGTCAATCAGTTTAGTTCAGTTGCTCAGTTGTGTCTGACTCTTTGAGACCCCATGGGCTGCAGCACACTGGGCTTCCCTGTCCATCACCAACTCCCGGAACTTGCTAAAACTCATGCCCATCGAGTTGGTGATGCCATCCAGCCATCTCATCCTCTGTTGCCCCCTTCTCCTCCTGCCCCCAATCCCTCCCATCATCAGGGTCTTTTCCAATGAGTCGGTTCTTCACATCCGGTGGCCAAAGTATTGGAGTTTCAGCTTCAGCATAAGTCCTTCCAGTGAATATTCAGGACTGGTTTCCTTTAGGACTGACTGGTTTGATCAGTCGACCAAGGTAATAAATAAAAGTTAAGGTTCCACTTTCAGGAAAGGCTACTTAGGAGTAAAGAAGGCAGTGAGAATAAATTCTCTCTCCTCTTATTTCTCTTTAAAACATTCTGGGAAATGCATCTGTGAGGAGCAACTGACCCTGATAACCAGAAAATTTAAGAGTTAAAACTCTCTGCAAAAATTGGATATTGCTATCTCTTTCATGAAGTGGTATCCCTGCAGGGTGATCCAACTCTTTTCAAAAAGAATTAGAAAAAGGCAAACAAACTGCAGGCAAGTAATAGATCCAAGGTCTGAGAATCAAGGTCTGCAAAGCAATCACCAACCACAGATACCATGAGGCAAAGGATCACACCTCAAGAGTATCATGCACTGGAACCAATTATGGAATGATAGAAACAACAGACAGTGGACACCATCACTTTCTTATTGATGTCCTGCAGCCCTAACAGAGACTCTTTTGAACACTTATGCTCTGTGCTTAAGGTAATGTGGCTGGGAGGAAACTCAGTGCTTAAGCTAATGTGGCTGGGAAGAAAAACAGTTTTTCCACTTCTCTCAGTTCCTCTGACTTACTCTGGAGCTTTCTGCAATACACAAGAACAAAGATTTTTAAAATCTTGCTACATTTTTAGGAAAAAAATATACAAATAAAAGTCCACAAATAAGCCTTTGTCAGTCGCAGCATACCGTAGTGAAAGTAACTTGATTGATAAAATAAACTTGATCATAAAATAACATACTGCTTTGTAAGGAACATTTGTGGGAAGGCAATACAGAGGTTTCTTTGTGATCAGTTCTTGTGTGTGTGTGTGTGTGTGTGTGTGTGTGTGTGTATGCGTGTGTGCGTGTGTGTGTGTGTGCACTCTAAGGGATTAGTTTTTTCTCTTTAAAAAAATTTTTAACACAGAATTCTTCCTTCCTCTGGCAATTCTTGAGCAGCACTGAGAATATTTTGATTATTTTTGGTGCCACGGTTTGAGAGTCTTCTTTCTTTAGGTACAATTCCATGACATACACTGCTTGACAGAAAAAAAAAAAAAAGTCTCTAAGAATTTCCAAAGACATTCATATGCTGCATGTATTATATTTTTCATTTTCATTTTGGCATTTTCCAACTCAACTAATTATGTTATCATTCAATGTACACTTTAAAAAAGCAAGTTCTAAGCAAGAAAAAAACACAAAAGCCTTTGAAGTTTTGCTGTCTAACTTTAGAATTATTCCTGACATCTTTAAATAGAAGAAAATTATATTGATGTTTTTACATATCTGTATATTATGTGCTTCTGTGTCTGTCTCTCTACACCTTCACCCCTCACCCTCCATATTTCTATATCTATTTCTCTAATGATTTCTTTCTTGAGAATACAGAGTCTTGACTGATCCATTCAATGGTAATAGTTGCTGAAGAGTTTATTGACCTTTTCTGGGTTGTTGCTAGCTGTAGAGGTTTTGACACATTATAACTCACCATCAGATACAGATATTACTTACACTTCTCATTCTCTTTCTTAGGCTATAAGGTATGCAGGAATTCTGCCAAATGTAAAAATGGCCAACTGTGACCTGAATTTAAACTGTAGCGATGAACATATGCTACCAGTACCTATTTACACAGAGACACAGTTCTCCCCCACATCTACCAGGGTATTGGTTCCAGGACCACTCCACCTCCTCACCCCTGCATGCCAATAGCAAAATTTATGGATTCCCTTATCTAAAATGGTGTACTACACCCTAAATGGTATATTCTGCATCTGTGGATTTAACTGCAGATCAAATATCAAATATCAAAAATTAATGGGATGTTGGCTGACTGTGGATGTGGAGCCAGTGAGTACAGAAAGCCTACTGTATTTCATCATCTATTCCAATAGACTGTATTTTAACCAGTCAATGAGCCATTGATTATAAGGCACATCATTATATGCACCACCAGGAAAGAGAACATATTTCCATTTAAATCTGACACACCATCAATTGTAAGATGAAGCCCCATTTCATAGATGAGAGCTATAGAGAAGGACACCACAGAACTGATGAAAAGTAGTGAACATATTATGTTGATGTGCCTTTTCCTCTCATACTTCTAGTGTCAAACACCAAGCACATTTTACCTACCTGCATTCTTTCACTCTTCTTTTTTCAAATTAAATTTTATGTGCAAGCAATTTTGCTGATTTGGCTTTGAGTTTAGGATGCAGTTCAAAGCCCTGTGCTTCGTTTCTCTCCAATTTATGTCATAGAACTTGGCATCATTTACTCCTGCAGAGTTAATTTCATTTATTCTGCCTTCATTTGGCCAGTGAAACAGATCTCAGAGAGAGTTTGCACATGAGTCCAGGACCCAGAAGCTGCTTTGTTATCCCAGATTTAAAAAATTAGTTAAAAATACATATCAATTTTAAGAGCATTTGGGCTAAGTTCTACAAAATTGTGAGGGAGGAAAAGTTAGTCTTCAGTGTCATCCTTCTTCTTGATGGCTAATTTTCTTACTTACTTTCCCAAAACATAAAGATTAGAAGGTGCCCTATTATTCTCCTCTATTATCCTCCTACTAAAAGCTGCGTGTTCTTTCTCTTATATCCTCAGGGACAGCAGTTTAGCAACTGGCAAATCTTATAATATAGTACTTTGAGCTGGACAAAGAAAGGGAAATGAGACTGCCCAGAGCGGGAAAAAATGATATGCATTTAACACTGACCTTTTGGAAAGCAATTAAAATTCTTTTATCTGATAATTGGGGACTTTAAGTGAGTTGGGTGAGTTTTAGAACAAATAGCAAGGAAGAGAAGTTATGACAGGTTATTAGGTAAGATATTTTGGGGAAGGTGGATCTTCTATCTATTTACAGTGTATAGTTAGAACTTGAAGCCATTAGTGACAGGAACTAGCTTAGATCTCGGAGAAGGCAATGGCACCCCACTCCAGTACTCTTGCCTGGAAAATCCCATGGATGGAGGAGCGGGGGGGCTGCAGTCTGTGGGGTTGTGAAGAGTCGGACAGACTGAGCGACTTCACTTTCACTTTTCACTTTCATGAATTAAAGGAAATGGCACCCCACTCCAGTGTTCTTGCCTGGAGAATCCCAGGGACGGTGGAGCCTGGTGGGCTGCCGTCTATGGGGTCACACAGTCAGACAAGCGATGTCGCAGCAGCAGCAGCAGCAACAGCCGCCTAGATCTAGGCTTCCCTGGTGGCTCAGATAGTAAAGAATCTGCCCACAATGCTGGAGACCCGGATTCAATCCCTGGGTGGGGAAAATCCCCTGGAGAAGGGCAGGGGAGCCTGGTGAGCTACAGTCCATAGTGTAGCAAAGAGTCAGACACAACTGAAGCAACTTAACAAAACTGGCGCATGCATAGGCATTATAAGTATTTCATGTGTGAAAGTGAAAGTTGCTCAGTCATGTCCAACTCGTTGCGACCCCATGGACTACACAGTCCAAGGAATTCTCCTGACCAAAATACTGGAGCCTTTCCCTTCTCCAGAGGATCTTCCCAGCCCAGGGACTGAACTCAGGTCTCCCGCATTGCAGGTGAATTCTTTACCAGCCCTAGCCACATGTGTAGTAGGGATTATAAAAGAGATACGCAGGATGTTAGGGGATGGATGCAATCTGGCGTTTGACAACCTGTATTGTGTCAAGGAGATAACATCTTATTTGAGACCTCAAAGGTGGGAGCATAGTGACCGTGAAATTAGGAAATGGGGTAGGACTTCAAGCTCAGGGAAAAGTTAGTCTTTTTGAGGGTCCCGAGGTCAGAGAGTTAACTGTACCTCACTGCAACTAAATCAAACTATAAATGAAATATAAGATGATAATATGTCATAGATGAAATTCACATGATAGGTTGCAACTATCCACATTGTAGGAGGCCCTGTAAGCCATTTAAGTAGCTTGGATTTTATTCTAAAATACTTTGAAATACATTAAAGGGTCTTAAGCAAGAATTAACCCATCTTATGGCTTTATGTTTTACTTTTTCAACATTCTAACTGAGAGTGAAGAATATATCAAAGAAGGGATCGACTGAATGCAAGAGACCACTGAAATAGCCAGTGGAGTAGACTAGATGGGATCACAATGCTGGGAATAGAAAAGGGTGGTTGGCACCCACAGAAAAGCTAGGGGAAAGTGGATAAAACTGAGTGCAATTTTGAAGTGAACCATTTAAGATTTATATGTTCAGTGAAGAAAAAGAAGCCATCAAGCATGACTGCATAAATGCCAGTTTTCTCTCAAGCAACTGGGAAGATAATGATACCATTTCTGGGGGGCAGGGGAAGGGGAGAAAGAAAAACAAAACTGGGAAGAAATTCCAGAGGAGCTCTGATATTCAAGGATCAAGTAGTAAAGAGGGAGGTGACAGAAGAGATAAGGAAGATACAGACATCCAGTAGAAGGAAAATCTAAAACAACAACAACATTATTAAAGAAACCAAAGAGAGCAATTTCTAGAGTGAAGGTCAACAACGTCAAATGCTGCTTGAAAATCAAGCTACACAAAAACTAGAATTGTTTTAATGGAGTTATTGACATGGTACTCACTGGCAGCTGTGTTAAGACTCCAAGAATAACTGAGAAGGGAGGTAATGGGATTATAGAATATAAAGTCATTTAAGAAGCTAGACAGCTAAAGGAAAGATATGAAACATGTTTACAAGAATATGGAAAACAGCCAGATGTGAGAATGTGTGATATTCAAGAGTTTTTTGAAAGCAAGTAATAAAAACTAACCTAAACTAGTGTAAATAAAAAGAGAGGAAATTTCTTACAAGGATACAAAGGAATCCCAATGAACCCAAAGGCAGGCAGAGAATACAACTCACCAGAACCCAATACACTGATTAACTAACCAGATTTGTTTGTTTGATTGAGTTTTAGTTAACCAGATTTTATTGTGATTACATAAATATTTGTGAGAATGTTTATGATTGTGTCTCTTCTACTCTCGACTTGTGTGGATCACAGTAAACTGTGGAAAATTCTGAAGGAGATGGGAATACCAGACCACCTGACCTGCCTCTTGAGAAACCTGTATGCAGGTCAGGAAGCAACAGTTAAAACTGGACATGGGACAACAGATTGTTTCCAAATAGGAAAAGGAGTACATCAAGGCTGTATATTGTCACCCTGGTTATTTAACTTACATGCAGAGTACATCATGAGAAACGCTGGGCTGGAAGAAGCAAAAGCTGGAATTAAGATTGCCGGGAGAAATATCACTAACCTCAGATATGCAGATGACACCACCCTTATGGCAGAGAGTGAAGAGGAACTAAAGAGCCTCTCGATGAAAGTGAAAGAGGAGAATGGAAAAGTTGGCTTAAAGCTCAACATTTCAAAAACTAAGATCATGGCATCTGGTCCCATCACCTCATGGCAAATAGATAGGAAAACAGTGGAAACAGTGTCAGACTTTATTTTTCTGGGCTCCAAAATCACTGCAGATGGTGACTGAAGCCATGAAATTAAAAGATTCTTACTCCTTGGACGGAAAGTTATGACCAACCTAGATAGCATATTAAAAAGCAGAGACATTACTTTGCCAACAAAGGTCCATCTGGTCAAGGCTATGGTTTTTCCAGTGGTCATGTATGGATGTGAGAGCTGGACTGTGAAGAAAGCTGAGTGCCGAAAAATTGATGCTTTTGAACTGTGGTGTTGGAGAAGACTCTTGAGAGTCCCTTGAACTGCAAGGAGATCCAACCAGTCCATCCTAAAGCAGATCAGTCCTGGGTGTTCATTGGAAGGACTGATGTTGAAGCTGAAACTCCAATACTTTGGCCACCTGATGCGAAGAGTTGACTCGTTGGAAAAGACCCTGATGCTGGGAGGGATTAGGGGCAGGAGGAGAAGGGGATGACAGAGGATGAGATGGCTGGATGGCATCACTGACTCGATGGGCATGAGTTTGAGTAAACTCCGGGAGTTTGTGATGGACAGGGCGGCCTGGTGTGCTGCAATTCATGGGGTCGCAAAGAGTTGGACATGACTGAGCGACTGAACTGAACTGAACTTCTACTCTCTGTTGCTAGAGTGGAAGATCAAGGTGAAGGTAAAGAAAATTCAGGGGCATAATATAGTGTAATCACAAGAATGTACATAATTGTTGTGGTATATTCTTCTTAAGAATATATTTTTAACAAATATTATAATGTAATAAACATTCTCTTCTAGGATAATTCTTATTATAGTATATATTCAAAATCATATTATTACTAATAGCCATCTCAAACTCTTCATTCACATGCCCTCAATTCATCTTCAGTTCAGTTCAGTCGCTCAGTTGTGTCTGACTTTTGCAACCCCATGAATTGCAGCACACCAGGCCTCCCTGTCCATCACCAGCTCCCGGAGTTTACTCTAACTCATGTCCATTGAGTCAGTGATGCCATCCAGCCATCTCATCCTCTGTCATCCCCTTCTCCACCTGCTCCCAATCCCTCCCAGCAATTCATCTTAGTGGTCTGTAATTAGGAGAGTAGGTGGCATCCATGCGGCAGAAGAAATGGGATAGGTTGGACACATCTGGAATAGTAACTTGGAGAAGCACTTGGGAACCTTGCAAAAGGGGGCTACTGGGAAATCTTTGTGATTCAGAAATCAAGGGCAGAAAGCAAAGAAAGTGGATGGAATTCAAGTCTCAAAAAATCCATTTCTAACCTCAATAAAAAATAATTTCTCACTCTATATTATCATAGAAATGTTGGCCTTTCATTTTCTCCATAAAAAGAATGAATATAGCTCATTTTCTTTTGTATTTTATAGCCAAACTTCTCAAGTGAACATATGATTTGAAAAATAGCTACTATTTGTTGAACACTTACTATGTGACTTCCCTGACTTACTACATGGCTTCCCTGCTGGCTCAGACAGTAAAGCATCTGCCTGCAATGCAGGAGATCCAGCTTCAATCCCTGGGTTGGGAAGATCCCCTGGAGAAGGAAATGGCAACTCACTCCAGTATCCTTGCCTGGAAAATCCCACACCAGTTTCCTCTGGTAGGTTACAGTCCATGGGGTGGCAAAGAGTCAGACATGACTGAGAAACTTCACTTTCTTTACCATGTGACAAGGTTTTTACTTTATCTTTGCAACAACTTATGATGTATCTATTATTATATTCTCCTTATTTGATTGGGGCAGAAGGGGATTAAACAATTTGCCCAAAGTTGCAGTGTTTTTGAAGGATGAAATATGTATTCAAACCTGAACAATCTGATTCTGGAATTCTGGTTCTCATAAACACTGAACAGCTACCTCTGCATTGCTATTAACTTTGTCTAATTTGTCTCAATAACATCTAATTCCTATCCCATAACTCTACCAGTCTTGCATTCTTACAGTCACAATCATCTAATCATCATCAATCCCTAATGTCCCCTTCTTGATGCCTCTATAACTTTTCATGAAGTCTATTTTGAAGCTTTCTTTTCCCTCAAAATCAGTAAATATTATTTCTCTTTTGCCCTTTTCAACACCTCTATCTCCCTTTTTCCACAAGACTCTTCTGCATTTGCCCTCTAAGGAAGGGTTTGTCTCAAGTCTTCAAATTTGAGCCCAAATCTCCATATAGTACTTCAGTCCCCTTTAGGAATAATACCCTTAAAGGAAATTCTCTCAGCAAAACCCTTTTCACTCCAGTAGAGCTACATATGGGGGCTTCCCAGGAGGTGCTAGTGGTAAAGAATCTGCCTGACAGTGCAGTAGACATGAGACAAGGGTTCGATCTCTGGGTCAGGAAGATCCCCTGGAGGAGGGCATGACAACGCACTCCAGTATTCTTGCCAGGAGAATCCCATAGACAGAGGAGCCTGGTGGGCAATAGACCATAGGGTTGCAAAGAGTCAGACTTGACTGAAATGATTTAGCATGCACACATACAGAGCTACATATTGTAAGTTCCACTCCAGGCTTGGGATATATGATGAACACACAGATCCCCGCCAGCCATGACTCACATCTGATTGACTCCTATATGACTCAATATGTGGAAGAGGTCTTTGTCCACCAAATGGTACCATTCCTCACACTAAAATATCTGCTTCAACCTGTAGACTCTCTGTCTCAAACAGCCTTGCTAGACTGGGCAAAGCTATTTACATAACCTAACTAGATCTAACGTGTCCCATCTGATCCTGAATCACTTTTCTCTACCATTTTCAGGGTTACTTTCTGGTTCCAGCATGCCTTCTGCTTTAATTAGATGTTGCAGCTTAGTTTCCTAATATAAACATATTACTGCAGTTTAGTTGGTCTACTTGGTTTACACACTTTTTTTACTGTCCAGGAAAGCAGAAAGTGTGAGCTCAGAAGTCAAATTATCTTATAACTGAGTTTTGGAAGTTCTTTATGTACTCTGGATAAAATCCTTTATCGGATAAGTATTTTGCAAATATTTTCTCCCAGCCAGTGTCTTATCATTTAATTATTTTAAGACTGTCTTTCAAAGAACAGAAATTTTTATTTGTATTATGTGAAATTTATCAGTATGTTCTTTATCCGTGGGTGAGGCCCTAACCTTTATATCAAAAATTTACCTAACCCAAGGCAGAAGAGTTAGAGTTTCTCCTATGTTTTATTCTATGAGCCTTATAGTTTTAGGTTTAACAGTTTCATGATCCTATTTGATGATTTTTGTATTCAGTGAGAGGTATATATCAAAGTTCATTTCCTTTACAT
The DNA here is from genome assembly GCF_023699985.2 of Odocoileus virginianus. Taxonomy (NCBI): domain Eukaryota; kingdom Metazoa; phylum Chordata; class Mammalia; order Artiodactyla; family Cervidae; genus Odocoileus; species Odocoileus virginianus. The sequence continues at coordinate 25,079,999 of NC_069698.1, forward strand.
ATGGAAATCCAAGTATTCAGGTATCATTTATTGAAAGACAATTCTTTCTTCACTGAATTGTCTTTGGACTTTATCAAACATAAGTTGATGACATAGGTATGAGTCCATTATTAGACTGTCAATTCTGTTCCAATAGTCTATATTTCTCTTTTGGCCCCAACTATTTTATCTTTATTACATTATAATAAGTCTTAAAAATCAGGTAATATTATTCCTCCATGACTTTCTTCTTTTTAAAGTTTGCTTTGATTCTCCCAAGTCCTTTGGATTTCCATATGATTTTTTTTAGGGTCAATTTTTCAATTTCCGGGAAAAAAAAAAAAATTCTGAGATTTTAGTTGGGATTGCATTGATTCTATAGATTAATTCAAAAAGAATTGACATCTTAACAATATTGATTCTTCCTATTATTGAACATGGTATGTCTCTACATTTATTTAAGTATTCTATAATTTGTTAAACCCATGTTTTGTAGTTTGCAGTGTATAGACCTTGCACAACTTTTGCCAAATTGATGCCTAAGTAATTCATACTTTTTGATGCTGTTGTAGCTGCAATTTAGAAAGATTTAATTCTCTCATGAGTTGCTAGTGTCTAGAAATAGAATTAATTATGTGTTTTGATCTGTATTCTCTAACTTCACTAAACTCATTTATTAGTTCTAGTAGCTTTTATGAAGTTTCCATTCAATTATCTATATAGACAAATCACATTATTTTTGAATAAGGACACTTCCTCTTCCTTTCCAGTTTGGAAGGACTCTATTTATTTGGGCTTCTCAGGTTTAGTGGAAAAGAACCTAGCTGGCAGTGCAGGAGACATAAGAGCTGTGGGTTCGACCCCTGGATCTGGAAGATCCCAAGGATGAGAGTGTGGCAACCTACTCCAGTATTCTTGCCTGGAGAATCCCAAGGACAGAGGAGCCTGGTGGGCTATAGACCATAGGGTCAAAAGGAGTTGGACACAATAGAAGTGACTTAGCATGCATGCATGACTTTATTTATTTATCTTCCCAGATTACACTGTCCAGAACTTTCAGTACAATACTGAACGAAAGTGGTAGGAGTGGACATGATTTTGTTATTGCTGATATTTTTTAAAATTTATTTATTTTTTAATTAGTTGGAGGCTAATTACTTCACAATATTGTAGTGGTTTTTGTCATACATTGACATGAATCAGCCATGGATATACATGTATTCCCCATCCCGATCCCCCCTCCCACCTCCCTCTCCACCCGATCCCTCTGGGTCTTCCCAGTGCACCAGGTCCGAGCACTTGTCTCATGCACCCAACCTGGGCTGGTGATCTGTTTCACCCTAGATAATATACATGTTTCGATGCTGTTCTCTTGAAACATCCCACCCTCGCCTTCTCCCACAGAGTCCAAAAGTCTGTTCTGTACATCTGTGTCTTTTTTTCTGCTTTGCATATAGGGTTATCGTTACCATCTTTCTAAATTCCATATATATGTGTTAGTATACTGTAATGGTCTTTATCTTTCTGGCTTACTTCACTCTGTATAATGGGCTCCAGTTTCATCCATCTCATTTTGAAGGGAAAATATTTAGTCTTTCAACACTAAGTATGTTAGCTGAAGGAATTTTTTTTTATAGATAGTATTTATCAGGTTGATGAAGGTCCCTCTTTTTTATGCTCTGCTGAGAATTATTATCAGTAATGGATGATGGATTTTGTCAAATACTTGTTCTATGTTTATGGAGAAGATTTTTCATCTTAGATTGTCAATATGATAAATTATATTGATTACTTTATAAATGTTAAACCAACCTCGCACTCCTTAAATGCCTTACTTGCTCATGATGTACAATCTTTTTTATATTGTTGCAATGAATTTGAGAATTTTCTAAAAACTACCAACTTTATCAATCTTTTCCATGAATTCGGTTTTTGACTTCTTTGGTTTTCTCTATTAATTTCATTTTATATTTCATTGAATTCTCTTATGATCTTTTAATTTCTTCTACCTACTTTGGTTTAGTTAGCTTTTTTTTTTCTAATTTCTTAAAAGTAGAATCTGAAGTCACTGATTTGAGAATTTTCTTCTTTTTTAATACAGATTTTAAGTGTTACCTGTTTTCTTCTAATTATTGCTTTAGTGGCACCCCAGTAAATTTCTGTCATATTATGCTTTTATTTCCACTTAGTCTAAAATATTTTCTAATTCCATTTTGATTTCTTTTTTAATCCATATATTATTTAGAAGACTCTCAAGAGTCCCTTGGACTGCAAGGAGATCCAACCAGTCCATCCTAAAGGAGATCAGTCCTGGGTGTTCATTGGAAGGACTGATGTTGAAGCTGAAACTCCAATACTTTGGCCACCTGATGCGAACAGCTGACTCATCAGAAAAGACCCTGATGCTGGGAAAGATTGGGGGCAGGAGGAGAACGGGATGACAGAGGATGGGATGGTTGGATGGCATCACCGACTCAATGGACATGAGTTTGGGTAAACTCTGGGAGTTGGCGATGGACTGGGAGGCCTGGCGTGCTGTGGTCCATGGGGTCTCAAAGAGTCGGACACGACTGAGTGACTGACTGAACTGATCTGATTGTTTAGAAGTGTGTTATTTACTATCAACCATTTGGGGATTTTCCAAATATAGTTCTCTTGTTGTTTGCTCATTCAACTCTATTGTGGTCAAAGAGCATATTCTTTATAACTTAATCCATTTAAAGCTATTGAAACTTTTATTATATATATGTCTATAAATATATGCAGTCTATCATGGTAAATTTTCCATGTGCACTGAAGGTGCATTCTACTGTTTTTAGATGGAGTACTATAGCAGTGTTCGCTAAGTTAAGTGTGTTGATAATGTTCAAATATGCTATATTGTTATAGATTTTTCTGTCTATATTCTATCATATATTGAGAGAAGACTTGAAATTTCCAATTCTAGTAGTGGATATGTCTCTTTCTTTTTGCAGTTCTATCAGTTTTTGCTTTCTGTATTTTGAAAATCTGTTTTCAAATGCAAAAAAAATTAGGATTATTATATCTTCTTGTAAATAGACCTCTTTATCATTAGGAAACGAACTTCTTTGTCACTGGTGATATTATTTGCCTTGAAATCCAGTTTGCCTGATATTAGGATGATTGCCTCAGCTTCTTTGTGTAGCATCTTTTTTTGTACATTTATATTGAAATTGAATTTATTATAGGCAGAATTGAGTTGGGTCTTTTTGTTTTATCCAATGTGACGATCTCTTTTTAACTGAAATATGTGGGCCTATTATATTTAATATGACTAGTGGTATGGTTAGTTTTAAGTTTATTGTCTCTTATTTGTTTTCTTCTTGCTCCTTCTGTTCTTTGTTCAGCTTCCTTCTTTTTCCATCCACTTTTGAACTGAGTATCTTTTTAGCAATTCCATTTCATCTCCTTGTTGCATTATTAGCTATAACTTCTTGCTTTGTTATTTTGCTAATTATATTAAGGTTTCTGTATACATCTTTAACTTATCACTTTATGACATCAAGTGATTTTATATCATGATATATGAGTTGCAGATAGTTGGCTTCTGTTTTTACTTCTTAGTTTTTATGCCATTTTTAACTCCTTTTACTTGCATATGTTGTTATAAAACACATAATACATTGTGACTATTTTGTTTAAACAATTGATGGTCTTTTAAATAAAATTTAAATTATAAGAAAATTTATTTTTACCCAGGTAGTTATTTTTTTCTGATGCTCTTCATTTCTTTAGATGCATTATTTTCATCTGGCATATTTTTATCTGCCTGACAAATTTTAAATTTATTGTATTATAGGTCTTTTCAAAATGAATTCTTTCATATTTTGTATGTCTGAACTATCTTTTATTGCTTTCATTTTTGAACAACATGTTCACTGAATATTAAACTCTAGGTTGTCAATCTTCCTTTCACATCTTTAAAGATATTTCTCTACTTTTTTAGTTTTTCCAATGAGAAATATGCTGTCTTCCTTATTTTTGTTTTTACACAGTATGTCTCTTTTCTTGTGGCAGCTTTGAAGATTTTTCCCTTTATGACTGCTTTAAAGCAATTTAATTATAAAGGATGTTGGTGTAGTTTTCTTCACATTTTTTTTTTGTGATTAAAGTGCATTTAGCTTCTTAGAATGTGGTGTTTACTTTTCAAAAAATTCTGAAAATTTTGGTCACTATTTCTTCAAATATTTTGTTTGCTCCTCCACCTTTCATTACTTCAGGGATATAGTTACATACATAAAAGGTTGCTTGAAGTTGTTCCACAGCTCACTGGTGTTCTTTACAATCTTTTTTAAATTTATTTTTTCTGTTTTAAATTTCACATAATTTCTTTCTTTTTTTTTTTTGAGCGATTAATACTTTTACTTTTATTGAATTTAAAGCTGATTTGGGATGGGGAATATATGTAAATCCATGGCTGATTCATGTCAATATTGTAAAGTAATTAGCCTCCAACTAATAAAAATAAATGGGGGTAAAAAAAAGAACTAGCAAAAAGACAGCGCCAACCTTTGACACATCATGGATTAGTTTTTTAAATATATGAACACCAGTGCTTTAAATTTTTGAATCTTACCTTTTCTTTAGACCAGGGACTCATGAGTCTTCAGAGTGAGATGTCATGCTATTGTTGTACCTGAAGGTCATGGAAGTTTACATATGTATATATATAAGAAGGAGCGAAGTATCCCCAGGTCACAGACCTGTGATGAAATTTTCTTTGGGCCCTTGGCCAGAAGAACGCTCTCTACTTCTCTGCCAGGTGAAAACCATCTGCCAGATCATGCTCTATACATACCAAACTCTAATTGGAAATTGCCATCTGGTGTTTAAGGGCTATTGGGCAGATGACACTGACCTTCCTTTACTTTCCTAAAAGAAAAAAAAGGACATCGGCTTCACATAATTTCTATTGCTATCTCTTCAATACCTTAAATTTTCATTTGAGACAATGCATTTTTTATCTCTAGAAGTTTGATGTGGGTCTTTCTCATATCTTCAATTTTTCTATGTAACTTTTTAGACGTATCTATTCTAGGCATAATAACTGTGTTTATTTCCTTGGGCCTGTTAATTCTAACACCTGTGTCAGTTTTAAGTCAGTTTTGATTGATTGACTATTCTCAATATGGATCATGTCTTTCTGCTTCCTTGTATGTTTGCAAATCTTTGATTGGATGCCAGAACTGGTGAATTTTACTTGTCGAGAGGATGTTTTCTTATTCCTGTATATATTCTTAAGCTTCCTTCATACATGCAGTTAAGTGACTTGGAAACAGATCCTTAGGATCTTACCTTTAAGAATTGTTAGCTGCGTCCAGAAAATTACACAGCATAGAGCTAATTAACCCCCATCACTGAGACAAGGCCTTCCTGAGTACTCTACACAATGCTACATGAATTATGCGTTTTTCTAGTTTGACTGATGGGAACCAGTATTTTTCTGGCCCTGGGTGAATGTTAAGCACTGTTCTCTTTAATTCTTTTGAATGGTTATTTCACAGCCTCTAACCATTTCTTCAAATGAAAAAACTGATCAGTACTCTGTGGAATACTCAGCAGGGACCATGTTCATAACTCTAGGTTATTTCTCTGTGCATTTCTCTCCTTTGTGGTGTTGTCCTATGAATTCTAGCCTGCCTGTTCTCTCTGTGCCTCAGCTTCTACTTCCTCCGGCCAGGTTCTGCATGTGTTCCTCTTCCCTGAACTGTGGCTTGGAAATTCTCCAGTGACACCAACCTAGGACATTTACAAGGCTCACATTATTTGTTTTCTGTCTCTCAGGGGTCACTTTGTTTGGTTGCCTGATGCTCAGCACCTTGATTTGATATTTTTGTTGTCATTGTTGTTTCATGCAGGATAGTAAATCCAATCCTTGTTACTCCATCTCACCTGAAGTCTCAGCTGATCTTAACAATGGAGACAAGTGACAGGAAGATTATGAACCTCTATGTATAGTTTCAAAGAAAATTTAGCTACACATACATCAGTTCAATTCAGTCACTCAGTGTGTCTAACTCTTTGAGACCCCATGGACTGCAGCATGCAAGGCTTCCCTGTCCAGCACCAACTCCTGGAGCCTATTCAAACTCATGTCCATCATGTCGGTGATGCTATCCAACCATCTCATCCTCTGTTGTATCCTTCTGCTCCTGCCTTCAATCTTTCCCAGCATCAGGGTCTTTTCAAATAAGTCAGCTCTTCCCATCAGGTGGCCAAAGCATTGGAGTTTCAGCTTCAACATCAGTCCTTTCAATGAATATTAAGGACTGATTTCCTTTAGGATGGACTGGTTGGATCTCCTTGAAGTCCAAGGGACTCTCAAGAGTCTTTTCCAACACCACAGTTCAAAAGCATCCATTCTTCTGCACTCAGCTTTCTTTCAGTCCAACTCTCACATCCATTATACTGACTACTGTAAAAACCATAGCTTTGACTAGATGGACCTTTGTTGGTAATGTAATGTCTCTGCTTTTTAATATGCTACCTAGGTTGGTTGCAGCTTTTCTTCCAAGGAACAAGCATTGTTTAATTTCATGGCTGCAGTCACCATCTGCAGTGATTTTGGAACACCCCCCCCCCCCCAAATAAAGCCTGTCACTATTTCCATTGTTTCCCCATCTATTTGCCATGAAGTGATGCGGCCGAATGCCATGCTCTTAGTTTTCTGAATGTTGAGTTTTAAGCCAATTTTTTCCCCCACAAATATGTATATCATTTTAATTTAAACTACATTCCCCATACTCTGAAGAACTATTGATTTTAATGAGCAAGAAATTGTATTCCAAGTATTGTTCACTGAAAAAGAAAAAGAAAAAAAAACCTAGATACTACTAGAGAATATGTCATTTAATAAGTAGTGATGACTTCACAGAAAACTATACCTCAAATTCCATCTCTACAATCTTTTTATATTAGAGGTATTCTTAGATTTTCTGACCTCATCCTACTAAGGAAAAGTTTCGACCTTTCTCTGTCAAACATTTTTTTTAGATAAAAAGTACAATATAACTGCAGAACAGTAAATCAAGTCAAATGATAAACTCTCTCATGAAATAAGTTATGAGATATTTATGGTCTAGAAAATGTTACCTTCCCACGTAATAGTTAATTTAGGAAGTGTTCATAAATGTGCGCAAGCAGGGATATCTGCAAGATTAATTATCTCTGAAAAAGTTCTTTAAAAAGCTTTGCTATTGCTCAGTTTATACTTAGACTGTTACTTTTATATTAGGATAGAATTTTTGTGAAAAAAAATCTTTTAATGCCAACATTAAGTAAATAACCTGTGTTTCACTGCATTATCTTTGAAAACTGAGTCTTTTTAAGTTTTAAAGGCATCATTATAACTGTTAATGAAAAGAAAAGTAAAAGCTAAAAGAAAAGAAAATCATGAAAAATAGAAAACATTTCTAGAAAAGATGGAGACATTTGAATGAAAATAGATGGAAACAAATAGTGAAAGAATTGACTCAGATTGAAAAGCAATTTCACCATGTTCAGTAGCTGAAGTTTCTCAATGCTATGTGAAAATTCTGTATTAGCTACGAAAATAAAATAATGAGTTAGAAAGGCAAGTAGAATGAGTTGCTATTAAACTTGCTTTAAAACCTAATAGTATAGGGAAAACTATCTCATAAGACAAGAATAAGTTCTTAAAATCTAGTCATTTATCTGTGATTTTTCCCTATTTCCTGAAATTCTGTGCTTTAAACTTTTTGGTACATCACCTAAAAACAGTCACTTTTTTTCACCAAAGATCAAGTTACCAGCAAAGTACAAAATGGTAATTAAAAATTTCTAGTTCAGTGCCAGGCACACATCGTTCTTTTAATGAATCAGATTATCTCAACTTTGTAAGGATTAATTAGGTACTTGTAGCAGCTCCTTTAAATTTCTCAGAACACTGTGCCACCAGATAACTTAAATGGCAGCTGTGTAAACTCAACGAGTTAAGCTCAGAAACTCTGTTACACTTAATTCCATTAGAAGAGTCAGAAATTTTTGGTTAACTATGACATTATTAAAATATTAGCATTTATTTTCATTTGCATTAAGGTTTATGTAAGTGCTAAAAACCCACCGGGAAAAAGTGAGGGAAATAAATATTTCAAGGGTTTTTCTTTTTTCTAAAAAGAAAAAATTAAAATCACAGAAAAATAGTTTCTGAAAGCTGCATATATTCCTTCCAAAATAAAAAAAAAAGCAATATTTTTAATTTTCATCATTTCAGTTCAGTTCGTTAACATTATAAACATTTAAAATTTTATTTTTGAATAATTTTTAATTTATAAATAGTTTGTAAAGATGTCAGAATGAATTTCCATATATCTTTATTCAATTTCCTCTAATGCTAACATCTTGTATAGGGACATTTATTAATCCTAAGAAATTAACATAGGTATAATACTATTAACCAATCTTGAAGTTTTATCAATATTTCATCTTTTTTTAATTCCAGAATCCATTCCAGGACACCACTTCACTTTTAGTCATCATGAATCCTTCAATTGGTGACCGTTTCCCAGGCTTTTCTGGTTCTTCAGGACCTGGATGATTTTTAAGAGTATTTTGTAGAACATCTTTCAATCTGGTTTTGTCTGATATTTTCTCATGAACAGGATTCTCAATGGATTTTTGAAGAAGAGTCTCTCAGAGTTGAAGTGTGCTTCTTATCAGATCATATCAAGGGGAACCTCAGATTAACATGTCTCATCACTGGTGGTATTAACTTTGATTGCTTAATTCACATGGACTCTGACAGTTTTTTCCACTATAAATTTCCTATTTTTCTGCATTCCATATTCTATTATTTGGAAGCAAGTAAATAAATCCAGATCATATATAGTGGAATAGAATTAAGCTACACTTCCTAGAGTTGGGAGGCTCTACCTAAATTATTTGGAATTTTTCTGAAGGAGGATTTTTTTTCCCCCCTTCTCCCATATTTACATATTACATGTTCAATCAATTACATGTATTTCGGTGGACTCATTGCTAATTACTTTGCCCTTTTGGGTTATAAACACTACTACTAAATGTCCAAGGCTAGTCTTTATTTATTTTGTTGCTCAAATGACCCTTGCTTTGGCCACCTGAGGATGCTTCCTGAGGATCATTTGAGGCTCCTATGGTCTTTTTAGTATGCTCCCATACTCTTTTTTTTTTTTTTTAAGTTTTAATTTCCTGAACTATAAAGTGCTCCAGGCTCATCTTGAATTTCCTTTACCTACTCCCTAAATCAGCCATTTCTTCAAAGAACCCTGACCTGGTTTTTTTAAATTGGGGAATGATGTTTAGAAGCTAAAATTTCAGTGCTGGGTATGCTGCTTGTATTTATCCTCTCAGCAGACAGAGCTAAGAAATAAATATTATACAAACCAATGCATACACATTTTATTGTATTTCTGAGTGTGTGTATACCTGAGTTCATATTCGTATCTTTGACTTTAGCACCACAGGGTTTATGCTGATTTCCCCCTACTGTTTATTTATAACTTCAGTCTCTGTCAACCATAAACCTGGCTTCCATTAACCACAATTTGTTTATTCATTTTTTCAGTTGTGGGGCATGCAGAGTAGCCTAGCAGAATTGCAGGATTCCTAGCCTATACTCCTGTAAAAAATAAATTTAACAACTAGAGTACGATGCTTATGTATAGTCATTGTTTTTTTAGCCTTACAGTATACAGTCAAAGCAATATGTTCCAAAGTTAATTTAAAGAAAAGAAAGAAAGTGAAGTCACTCAGTCGTGTCTGACTCTTTGCGACCCTGTGGGCTATAGCCTACCAGGCTCCTCCATCCATGGGATTCTCAAGGCAAGAATACTGGAGTGGGTTACCATTTCCTTCTCCAGGGGATCTTCCCAGCCCAGGGATCAAACCCAGGTCTCCCGCATTGCAGGCAGACGCTTTAACCTCTGAGCCACCAGGGAAGTCCACTTCTTTCTTCTCCAGTGATTTATCTTTAAGGAGAACTTTCTTAGGAAAAAAAAAAACTCTTAATTATATGCTAAATGAAATTTAGAAATCCAAAGGTTCATTTTGAGGGTGATTGCCATACATTTTCAAAGAAGCAGTACTCTAAAGTGTTATAATATATCATAATTATAACTCACCTACCACAATATTATCAGAGCTCTTTGTCCTTTGGGTGGGGCAAGAGAGCCTTTCTATTGGGATAAAGGAAGAATTGGAAAGGTTACCTGCTGTGACTTTTATTAAATATAGTCATAACAGCTCAACTTTGCCTCCTTCTCCTAAATTAATTGAGTTGCTTTGGGCTGGTACCCCTCCAGTGATGATCTTGATATTATCATACTGTAATGTCATATCTTCCCAATGCTATGCTTTACTTTAATTTATACTATAGAAGGTGAAACTGAGATTTTGAAAGTGACTTGCCCAAGGTCATAGGGCTTATGGCTGAGACTAGAATTCAAATATGTTCAAAGTCCAAAATATGAGAAATTACTATTTGCAGGTTAATTACTATTCTCATGTCCCACAGCAGAATATGGTATGACTAGGTTGACGGTTAAAGCATCCAGATTGTTTTGCTTTAGTATCAATAAACAGGCATTTTATAGTATTTTGAGCCATCCTTTCCCTGTTTATTGCTATTGGGCTCAACCTATGCAACTCCAAAGACATTTCTATCTAAGGAATATGTACCAGGGTAGTATCCTAGCCAACTTCCACACACTTTACAATTTGTCTTTCAATAAGTTGGCCTGGTCATCTTACACTACACTTTTAATGGATCAGCATCTCTGACAACAAGGCCCTATTTGAATAATTTAGCTTTGACCTTGAACTTATAAAACATAAATTCTAATTGTATTATTAAAATGTTCGAAGCCAGTATAATTCCTTTATTTAAAAAAAAGAGAGAGAATTTGAGGTCTCCTGCCTTGCAGGCGTATTCTTTACTATCTGAACCACCAGAGAAGCCCACAGCATGAACTCATCAGGACACTTGCACAGATAAAGACTTTTCTGAGAAGAGTTCCAGTTCTGTCTAGCACAAAGCTTATCAAACTATCAATTATGAAGGCAAAGTTTTTTCCCCTTAGCCAGTCATGGATTGCTGGCTTCATAAAATGAAATTTAAATCATTTTTTTAAAGAAATAAAAATCTTAAGCTGTCAAGTACAAGCCCACATTTCTCATGATTACATTTTTTAGATATAAAATTACCCAAACTGACATTGAAGTATCTAAGTACTTTCTCTTCATTCCTGTATTTTTCTTTGCGGATTAGTAACAAACATTTGTTTACTATTAATAATGTTGATTCAAGAAACATGTTGATTTCTGTTTAGAGGGTTCCTTTAGAAAACCTCAGTTCAGTGTTGCTGTCCACCAGGATGCAGGTCAGGTTTCACAGACATAATAACAATTTTTTCCCCTGAGAGTATGCTCACCATTTTCAGGCCTTAACACCCTCTTACTTTTGTACTAATCTAGATTACTGCAAAGTATTGTATATGGAACACATCCCTCTACTTTGCTATCGTTTGCCTTTGAGGAAATATAAATGCTAACCTTTATTGAATGATTATTATAAACTATGTTCTAAATACTATATACATATATATATATATATATAGAGAGAGAGAGAGAGAGAGAGAGAGAGAGAGAGCCATTTAATCCTTTCAATATGAAAGCAGACACTACTATCATTCCCACTTTACAGAAATGGAAATTAAGGCACAAAGAGATTAATTTGCTATTGAGATTTAAACCCAGGCAGCTTGGTACCAAGGTCTGTGTCCATTGCAGCAATATCATACTACTATCCATAGGCAAAAATAACCTGGAAAAGGCCTTTGTAGCTAATCTAAAACTGGATTCCAAGTATATTATTCAAAATATATTGAGTAACATACTCAATATATCCATCATTTATAGATTTCTAACTAGAAAAAGCCAAACTTTGTAGAATTATAAATACTTAATATCTTTCCTTCTCTGCTTTTGCTACTTCTAAGAACTAATGTCTGAGTATAAATGTCATGAATTTTTTCTAATCTATCATTTGTTGTTTTTTGCTTTTGCAGTGTTGTTTCATTCACCACAAGTATTTTTGTTAGCCACCTCAAATCCCTTTTTTAAATAGGTGGTATGTGTATATAAGCCAATTAATGCCTTAAAGCAATTCCTCAGCAACGTGATTTGTGGCTTCCAATCTGGAATCATTGAGAACTCATTTAAAAAGACTGAATAGATCTATTAGTATCCAAAGGCTGCCTAAACAAATTACCACAAACTAGGTGGGTTAAAACAAGAGAAATGTACTCTCCTACAGTTCTGGAGGCCAGAAGTCTGAAATCAAGGTGTTGGGAAGGTCATATTTCCTCTGAGCGCTTAACAGAGAATCTGTTCTTTGCCTTTTCCGCTGAAAAGTTCCTGTTGACATTTCTTGACTTGTGGCTGAATCACTTGAATGATACAGTCACATCGACTTCTCTGTGACTGTCTCCTCAGCAGTCCTCTTCAAAGGACACTCTGATTGGATTTAGGACCCATCCTGATTATCCAGGACAATCACTTCACCTCAAGATTCTGAATCTAATCACATCTGCAAAGACCTTCCCCAAATAAAGTATCATTCACAGATTTTAAGGATTAGGACATGGACATACATATCTTTTTTGGAGGGCCACCAATGAAGATATTTTGATAGGTGATGGGGGTTATGAGGTATCTTCCTAAAAGCATATTGCAAGACGCTTTAGTTCATGGCTTGCACGTATGCTGTCACTTCACTTGTGTCTGAATCTTTGCAACTCTATGGACTATAGCCCTCCAGGCTCCTCTGTCCATGGGATTATCCAGGCAGGAATACTGGAGTGGATTGCCATTTCCTTCTCCAGGGGATCTTCCTGACCCAGGGATCGAACTTAGGTCTCGTACATTGAAGACAAATACTTTACAGACTGAGCCACCAGGCAAGTCCTTTTAGTCCACGGGTTTTGTGACAAATTTTCCATGAATAAAACGCACTCCCCCACCTCACCACCCCATTTTCTGTTCTTTCTGCTTTGTTCTGGACTGGCAAAGTTTGCCAGAGACCTGAGTTTCATTTAGGGAAACTTGATAGATACATTGCTTTACATTTTATTTGTCTAATTTGTAAATCTTCAAAAAAAAAAATTATCCTTCATCAGCACCCTCCTGAGAGGCAGTATAAAAGAGTTTACCTAGTCTGTAGAAAGTACTGTTATTATTATTAGCTATTATTGTGAAGAATCACTGTAATCTTTTAGAATAACTCCATTACAGTAAGCTCTGCTAATTGATTCTTTCTTAAAAGATTTTGCACCTGAAAATTTATAAAACTTTCAAATAAGAAACAGTTGTGAAGTATGAAAACATTCAGATATAAAATAATCACTAGAGATAACATAAAGGCATAAAAGATGCCTGTACTTTGAGTGGAATAAAAATCATCATTTTGCTTGGGTGCTGCTGCTGCTGCGTCATTTCAGTCGTGTCCGACTCTGTGCAACCCCATAGACGGCAGCCCACCAGGCTCCCCCGTCCCTGGGATTCTCCAGGCAAGAACACTGGAGTGGGCTGCCATTTCCTTCTCCAATATGTGAAAGTGAAGTCGCTCAATCATGTCTGACTCTTAGCGATCCCTTGGACTGCAGCCTACCAGGCTCCTCCATCCATGGGATTTTCCAAGCAAGAGTACTGGAGTGGGCTGCCATTGCCTTCTCCAATGTAAAAATGATTAAATGCCATCTCTGGAAAAGCCATTTGCCTCACTCTGATTTCCAGGTGGTAACAATTACTACCACACTGAGCACTCATCACTTGCCCATCTAAGTAGAGAAGTGAGAGGCTGAATGAGTCTGAAGACAGAATGTGCTTCTTTTCCTTCAGGGTCCCCTGAGAGGCTTGGCAGGTGGTAGAGGGGATTTTTGGCTGACCATTGTCTCTGCTGAATTTAATCCAGGAATAAGTGGATACCAATACTTGCCAGTCGTTAGATCTACATTTTCAGTGGAGAATCTTAATTACAGTCTTATGAAAGGTAAACTATTAAACTACCATTATGAGGTATAATTTACACACCATAAAATTTACCTGTTTTAAATGTGTAATTTCAATGTATAATTGAAATGTATAATTTCAATGATATTTTTGTAAATTTATAGAATTTGGTAACCCTTGCCTTACTGAGTTTTAGAACATTCCAATGGAGAAATTTCATGGGATATGTCTAACTAAATTTCTATTACTCCAAAGAAGATAATACTTATGGTACTAAGGGGTAGGAGGAAAAAGAGCAAGAGGAAGTTAGATAAATGATAGGATTTTAAAACATGGTTGAACTTTAAAATATAGTATTAATACAACTGTATATTATTTGAGCTGTGATTGTTTAAACCTTCATGTATGAATTGTCTAATATTGTGAATATATTAATGAATCATAAAAAAGTTCTTTCAGTTCAATTCAGTCAGTCATGTCCAACTCTTTGTGACTCCATGAACTGCAGCATGCCAGGCCTCCCTGTCCATCACTAACTCCCAGAGTCCACCCAAACCCAGGTCCATTGAGTCGGTGATGCCATCCAACCATCTCATCCTCCGTCGTCCCCTTCTCCTCCTGCCCTCAATCTTTGCCAGCATCAGGGTCTTTTCTAATGAGTCAGCTATTCGCGTCAGGTGGCCAAAGTTTTGGAGTTTCAGCTTCAGCATCAGTCCTTCCAATGAAGGACCAGGACTGATCTCCTTTAGGATGGACTGGTTGGATCTCCTTGCAGTCTAAGGGACTCTCAAGAGCCTTCTCCAACACCACAGTTCAGAAGTATCAGTTGTTCAGTGCTCAGCTTTCTTTATAGTCCAACTCTCACATCTATATGTGATCATAATGCTTTACTATAAAGCTTAAAAATAGTAAGCATTCAAATATTTAATTTGTAAAATAAATAAAACTAACCACCTTTATGTTTGTTCCATGTTTAAGTATTCCATATACAGAATCAATGAATAATTTAAATATTAATAAGGAGAAATTTGAATGTGTGTAATGGATATAGGGATAGAAAAGCCACATAGAAAAGCCACACTTTTCCTTCTAAAATAAGCTCATTATCCATAATAATAATAGTAATAACTATAGCTAGCACATATAGTGCTTATTATGTGATAGACACTACCCTAAGAACTCATTAAATAATTAACAGTTCTTTTAGTCAGAGCTATGGTGCTTTCAGTAGTCATGTATGGATGTGAGAGTTGGGCCACAAAGAAAGCTGAGCGCCGAAGAACTGATGCTTTTGAACTTTTGTGCTGGAGAAGACTCTTAAGAGTCCTTGGACTGCAAGGAGATCCAACCAGTCAATCCTAAAGGAAATCAGCCCTTAATATTCATTGGAAGGACTGATGTTCAAGTTGAAACTCCAATACTTTGGCCACCTGATGGGAAGAACTGTCTCATTAGAAAAGACCCTGATGCTGGGAAAGATTGAAGGCAGGAGCAGAAGGTGTCAACAGAGGATGAAATGGTTGGATGGCATCACTGACTCAATGGACATGAGTTTTAGCAAGCTCCGGGAGTTAGTGATGGACAGGGAAGCCTGGCATGCTGAGGTCCACAGGATCACAGAGTCAGACACGAATGAGCAACTTAATTGAATTGATTTATTTAATCCTCCCTACACTTTGCAATTAAGAAATGAAAGCATAAGGGGATGGACCTACAGAGAAGTGAAGTAAGTCAGAGAAAGATAAATATCATGATATCACTCATACTGGAATCTAATTTTAAAAATGATAAAAATGACCTTATTTACAAAATAGAAACAGACTTACAGATGTCAAAAACAAACTTATGATTACCAAAAGGGAAATGTGGGGGTGGTGGTAGTGAGGGATAAATCAGGAGCTTGGGATGAACATATGCACACTACCATATATAAGATTGATAACCAATAATGACCTATTGTATAGCAGAGGGACCTACCTCTATTCAATATTCTGTGATAACCTGTATGAGAAAAGAATCTAAAAAATAATGAATATATGTATAACTGAATCACTCTGCCATACACCTGAAACTAACACAACATTGTAAATCAACCATACTCCAATAAAATCAAAAGAAAAAAGAAAATGAAGGCATGGGAAGGAAATTTGCAAAGGTTTATATGGAGAACTCAGGCAGTCTGGATTGTCACTGCTCTTATCTAACCACTAATAACTTTTGGTCAACCTCTTCTCTTATCCTTGCTAAATCAATATCTAGCACTAACAAAGATCTTTTAATTTCTTTATTGTTTTAGCCACCCTTACTAACTGAATTCCATGGCTAAGCATTTGTATGACATGGTCACCAGCACAAATTTCTCAGCCCTACTAACCTTCTGCTATGCTTACCCTCCAACTTTAGTTTTCATTCAAATACTTAGTTTTTGAGCTCACACACCTAGCTTATCAACAAAACAACAAAATGAAAAAAAAAAAAAAAAACTAGTGGATGAGCCACGTGGCACTATTTCAGGTGTTGGATGTCCAATCTCTACTGTGCTCTCATCGTTATTCAGGAATTATCTTGTCCTTGACTTATTTTCTTGCTCTTATCTCACAGTGGTTAAATATCTTTATTATCTCAAATTTTCTCACAACTTTCTATCCTTTTCTTTCTCAATTGATGAGAAAAAAATGACCAGTAGTTAAAAATCTTCAGAGATTAAATAGGGCAAGAACTAAAAACTGCCCATTGGGTTTAACAACTAGGTGATTTTGGGTGTTTTGGAAAAAGGAGTTTCAATGTAGTAGAAACATAAGTGAACCCACAGTGTGTTAAACAATAGATGAGATAATCTCTCAAGAACATGGCAATGAAGAAAGGAATGTTATGATCGAGGGAGAGGGAGAGAATTGAAGGCAGAGCTGTCACACACCTTTGTGATTTAGAAGGAAGAGTTTTCTGTTGGTGGGCACACTTCTAAGGATTCATAGCTTGAGGAGAGAGAGACACCTTTGTGCAAAGGAAATAGTCCTTTTTCTATGGGTCAAATGCCCTCATTTGCTCGTTTGCTTGGGCATACCTTATACGGTGCATGTCTTGTAAAATTGTGATTACCTTGCATGAGGAAGGTTTTTGTTTCTATAGTTATTGGGTTTTTGTTGTTGTTCTTTTTGGTATTCCCCAGAAGCAGTCTGGATGAAGGAAGGGAGAAGGCATATTCATTGATTTTAGGTTGAAGTTTTGCCCTGTGAGTATAGTAAAATCAATCACAAGGAGACATGATAGTTAATAACACTGGCAAATTTCATGGGTAGAGGAATCTAGGAGGGATAGCAAAGGAAGACATGGCATAAATGATTATCTATCCCTCTTTTTCCATGAGATATGAGTCATCATTTTATCCAGATGCTGGCCAGCACTACAATAAGGGAAGGTAGACTTAATTCAAGCAGTGAATCACAATAAAACTAATCATGGTGGTCATATTCCTCTATGTCAGCTGTGTAGGGGTGGGTATGTGATTTAGCTCTAGCCAAAGAGATATGAAGGAAAGTTTTTCCTCAGCAAAAATGCACAGTATAAACATTTTTCTTTCCTTTAGATGTGGCCTTATGAGGAAGTGTTGTTTAGAGTTGTTCAGTTCAGTTCAGTTCAGTTGCTCAGTCGTGTCCGACTCTTTGAGACCCCATGGACTGCAGCACGCCAGGCTTCCCTGTCCATTGCTAACTCCCAGAGTTTACCCAAACTCATGTCCACTGAGTCAGTGATGCCATCCAATGATCTTATCCTCTGTTGTCCTCTTCTGCCCCTGCCTTCAATCTTTCCCAGCATCAGGGTCTTTTCTAATAAGTCAGTTTTTTTCATCAGGTGGCCAAAGTACTGGGGTTTCATCAGGTGGCCAAAGTATTGGAGTTGAACTCAGGACTGAGTTCAACATCAGTCCTTCCAATGAATATTAAGGACTGATTTCCTTTAGGATGGACTGGTTGGATCTCCTTGCAGTCCAAGGGACTCTCAAGAGTCTTTTCCAACACCACAGTTCAAAAGCACCCATTCTTCTGTGCTCAGCTTTCTCTATGGTCCAACTCTCACATCCATTACTGACTACTGGAAAAATCAGCTTTGACTAGATGGACCTTTGTTGGTAAAGTAATGTCTCTGCTTTTTAATATGCTATCTAGGCTGGTCATAACTTTACTTCATGGCTGCAGTCACCATCTGCAGTGATTTTGGAGCCCAAGAAAGTAAAGTCTGTCACTGTTTCCACTATTTCCCCATTTATTTGCCATGAAATGATGGGACCAGATGCCATGAACTTAGTTTTCTGAATCTTGAATTTTAAGCCAACTTTTTCACTCTCCTCTTTCATTTCCTTGAGAGACTCTTTAGTTCTTCTTCGCTTTCTGCCATAAGTTTGGTGTCATCTGCATATCTGCTGCCGCTGCCGCTCCTAAGTCGCTTCAGTCATGTCTGACTCTGTGCGGCCCCATAGACAGCAGCCCACCAGGCTCCTCTGTCCCTGGGATTCTCCAGGCATGAATATTGGAGTGGGTTGCCATTTCCCTCTCCAACGCATGCATGCATGCTAAGTCGCTTCAGTCGTGTCTGACTCTCTGAGACCCTAAGGACAGCAGTTCATCAGGCTCCTCTGACCACAGGATTCTCTAGGCAAGAATACTGGAGTGGTTTGAAATTTCCTTCTCCACTGCATATTTGAGGTTATTGATATTTCTCCCAGCAATCTTGTTCCCAGCTTGTGCTTCATCCAGCCTACATTTCTCATGAGGTACTCTGAATATAAGTTAAATAAGCAGGGAAGTTGTGGTGGTCATTTTACATCCATGAGGAGACAAAAATTGAGGTGACAGCCTACATAATGAGAAAATGAAAGAACCAAGGAACCCGGGTCATCAATGACTTTATTAAAGATAAAAGGGTTACTGTTATTCACTTCTTTCTGAAATTTGTCTTCTCAGAAATCACATTCTCCTTTATCATCATTGCTGGTTTTTACTTTGAAGTTATTTATTTTTACTTCTCTCTCTGGAGTTTGATTATAGATCTGGTTTTCTTTTTCTCCTAGTGATTTTCAATAGGGGATATATGTTAAAGAATATAGTTCATATTATTTCTACTTTAAAATTATATTATGGTATTTTAAAAACAATTTTACTGAGCTATAATCCACATACCATCAGTTCAGTTCAGTTCAGTCGCTCAGTCGCGTCCGACTCTTTGGAAACCCATGAATCTCAACACACCAGGCCTCCCTGTCCATCACCAACTCCCAGAGTCCACCGAAACCATGTCCATCGAGTCGGTGATGCCATCCAGCCATCTCATCCTCCGTCATCTCCTTCTCCTCTTGCCCCCAATCCCTCCACGAAGCTGGGTATTTTCCAATGAATCAGTTCTTCGCATAAGGTGGCCAAAGTATTGGATTTCCACTTCAGCCTCAGTCCTTCCAATGAACACCCAGGACTGATCTACCTTTAGGATGGACTGGTTGGATCTCCTTGCAGTTCAAGGAACTCTCAAGAGTCTTCTCCAACACCACAGTTGGAAAGCATCAATTCTTCAGCACTTAGCTTTCTTCACAGTCCAATTCTCACATCCATACATGACTACTGGAAAAACCATAACCTTGACTAGACAGACCTTTGTTGGCAAAGTAATGCGTCTGATTTTAAATATGCTATCCAGGTTGGTCATAACTTTCCTTCCAAGGAGTAAGCGTCTTTTAATTTCATGGCTGCAATTACCATCTGCAGTGATTATGGAGCCCCCAAAAATAAAGTATGACACTGTTTCCACTGTTTCCTAATCTATTTCCCATGAAGTGATGGGACCAGAGGCCATGAGCTTAGTTCTCTGATTGTTGAGCTTTAAGCCAACTTTTTCACTCTCATCCTTCAAGTCCATCAAGAGGCTTTATAGTTCGTCTTCATTTTCTGTCATAAGGGTGGTGTCATCTGAATATCTGAGGTTATTGATATTTCCCCTAGCAATCTTGATTCCAGCTTGTGTTTCTTCTAGCCCAGCATTTCTTATGATGTACTCTGCATATAAGTTAAATAAGCAGGGTGAAAATATACAGCCTTGACATACTCCTTTTCCCATTTAGAACCAGTCTGTTGTTCCATGTCCAGTTCTAACTGTTGCTCCCTGACCTGCATACAGGTTTCTCAAGAGACAGGTCAGATGATCTGGTAACCCCATCTCTTTCAGAATTTTCCACAGTTTATTGTGATCCACACAGTCAAAGGCTTTGGCATAGTCAATAAAGCAGAAATAGATAGTTTTCTGGAACTCTCTTGCTTTTTTGATGATCCAGCAGATGTTGGCAATTTGATATCATGTTCCTCTGCCTTTTCTAAAAACAGCTTGAACATCTGGAAGTTCACTGTTCACGTATTGCTGAAGCCTGGCTTGGAGAATTTTAAGCATTACTTTACTAGTGCATGAGATGAGTGCAATTGTGCAGTAGTTTGAGCATTCTTTGGCATTGCTTCTTTGGGATTGGAATGAAGACACACCTTTTCCAGTCCTTTGGCCACTGCTGAGTTTTCCAAATTTGCTGTCATATTGAGTGCAGCATTTCACAGCATCATCTTTCAGGATTTGAAATAGCTCAACTGGGATTCCATCATCTCCACTAGCTTTGTTTGCAGTGATGCTTCCTAAGGCCCACTTGACTTCACATTCCAGGATGTCTGGCTCTAAGTGAGTGTGGGTGATCATACCACTGTGATTATCTGGGTCAGGAAGATCTTTTTTGTAGAGTTCTTCTGTGTATTTTTGCCACCTTTTCTTAATATCTTCTGCTTCAGTTAAGTCTGTACTGCTTCTATCCTTTGTTCAGCCCATCTTTTCATGAAATGTTCCCTTGGTATCTATAATTTTCTTGAAGAGATCTCTAGTCTTTGCCATTCTGTTGTTTTCCTCTATTTCTTTGCATTGATCACTGAGAAAGGCTTTCTTATCTCTCTTTGCTATTCTTTGGAACTCTGCATTCAGATGGGTATATCTTTCCTTTTCTCCTTTGCTTTTTGCTTCTCTTCTTTTCACAGCTATTTGTAAGGCTTCCTCAGAGAGCCATTTTGCTTTTTTCCATTTCTTTTTCTTGGGGATGGTCTTAATACCTGTCTCCTGTACAGTGTCATGAACATCCATCCATAGTTCATCAGGCAGTCTATCAGATCTAGTCCCTTAACTGTTTCTCACTTCCACTGTATAGTCATAAGGGATTTGATTTAGGTCATACCTGAATGGTCTAGTGGTTTTCCCTACTTTAAGTGTGAATTTGGCAATAAGGAGTTCATGACCTGAGCCACAGTCAGCTCCTGGTCTTGTTTTCGCTGACTGTATAGAGCTTCTCCATCTTTGGCTGCAAAGAATATAATCAATATGACTTTGGTGTTGACCATCTGGTGATGTCCATGTGTAGAGTCTTCTCTTGTGTTGTTAGAAGAGGGTGTTTGCTATGACCATTGTCTTCTCTTGGCAAAACTCTATTAGCCTTTGCCCTGCTTCATTCTGTACTTCAAGGCCAAATTTGCCTGTTACTCGAGGTGTTTCCTGACTTCCCACTTTTGCATTTCAGTCCCCTATAATGAAAAGGACATCTTTTTTGGGTGTTAGTTCTAAACGGTCTTGTAGGTCTTCATAGAATCATTTAACTTCAGCTTCTTCAGCATTTCTGGTTGGTGCATAGGCTTAGATTACTGTGATTTTGAATGGTTTGCCTTGGAAATGAACAGAGATCATTCTGTCATTTTTGAGATTGCATCCAAGTACTGCATTTCTGACTCTTTTGTTGAGTATGATGGCTACTCCATTTCTTCTAAGGGTTCCTGCCCACAGTAGTGGATATAATGGTCATCTGAGTTAAATTCACCCATTCTAGTCCATCTTAGTTTGCTGATTTCTAGAATGTTGACGTTCACTCTTGCCATCTCCTGTTTGACCACTTCCAATTTGCCTTGATCATGGACCTAACATTCCAGGTTCCTATGCACTATTTCTCTTTACAGCATCGGACCGTGCTTCTATCACCAGTCCCATCTGCAACTGGGTATTGTTTTTGCTTTGGCTCCATCCCTTCATTCTTTCTGGAGTTATTTTTCCACTGATCTCCAGTAGCATACTGTGCACCTCTACCGACCTGGGGAGTTCCTCTTTCCGTATCCTATCATTTTGCCTTTTCCTATGGTTCATGGGGTTCTCAAGGCAAGAATACTGAAGTGGTTTGCCATTCCCTTCTCCAGTGGACCACATTCTGTCAGACCTCTCCACCATGACCTGTCTGTCTTGGGTGGCCCCACATGGCATGGCTTAGTTTCATTGAGTTAGACAAGGCTGTGGTCCATATGATCAGATTGGCTAATCTTCTGTGATTATGGTTTCAATGTGCCTGCCCTCTGATGCCCTCTCACAACACCTACCATCTTACTTGAATTTCTCTTACCTTGGATATGGGGTAACCTGCTTAAAGTGTAAAGTTCCAATAGTTTTGAGTCTAGCCACAGAGCTGTGCAACCATGACCATGATCAAGTCTAGAAAAATTCTATTACACCTAAAAGAAACCCTCTACACATTAGTGTGTGTATGTGTGCATGCACATGTGTGTGCAGACACATGCTCACGCACATCCAATTCTTTGCAACACCATGGACAGACTGTGGTCCACCAGGCTCCTCTGTCCATGGGATTTTCCTGGCAAGAAACGGGTGGGGTACCATTTCCTCCTTCGGGGGCTCTTCCAAACCCAGGGATTGAACCTGTGTCTCCTGCAAATCAGGTGGATTCTTTACCACTGAGCCACCAGAGAAGACCCTACGCATTATTAGTCACTTTCTATTTCCTTCAGCCCTCTTAAACCAATACTCTGCTTGCTATCTGTACAGATTTACCTATTCTATGAACTTTATGGGTAGTAGGGAGTTGTATTATCCATCACTAATCACTAGTATCTAGGAAACTGGCTGGCATATGGGATTTCAATAAATATCTGTTCAGTAGTAAACAAGGTAGAAAACATCCCGATACTCTTGGAGTTGGCATTGTAAAAGAGATAAGTAAATAAAAAAGAAACACCTAAACTTTGTTTAACCGTTTATGGGAGAGAAAATATTGAAATATTTAGATAGTGGAATCAGAGGCTTCTCAGAGATGAGTTGACATTTATGGTGTGACCTCAGTGAATCCTGGGACGGAAACAGCTATGGGAAGCAAATTCTCAACAGAGGAAAGGGCAAAATCTCAGAGACAAAGTGCTAGTGGGTTTCAAGAAAGTCAGTGTGATCTCAAACTACTAAAGCTGGAGAATGGTAAATGGTAGAAAGGTAGTCAGGGATCAGATTATGAAGTCTTATTAGGAAGAGCAAGGAGTTTATATTTAACTTCAGGTAAACCAAGTATGGGCTTCCCTTGTGGCTCAGCTGGTAAAGATTCTGCCTGAAATGTGGGAGACCTGGGTTTGATCCCTGGGTTGGGAAGTTTCCCTGGGAGAAGGGAAAGGCTACCCACTCCAGTGTTCTGGCCTGGAGAATTCCTTGGACTGTTAAGTCCATGGGGCCACAGAGTTGGACATGACTAAGTGACTGTCACTTTCTCAAACCAAGCATGTCATTTAGGTTGTAAGATTCATTCCTTGCATGGACCCTTACTATTCAAACTGGGCTTCCAACCTTCAGAGGCAGCGTCACCTCTGGAGCTTGCTATAATTTCAAAATTTGCGGCACCACTTGGAAACAAGAGAGTCTGAACTTTTAACAGGCCCCGTAGGTGATTCATAGTATAGGGGGAGCTTGTAATTTCCTGGGTTCTGTCTTGTCACAACAAAAATTTGAAGCTAAAGACCAGTGCTACAGTTACATGTTACAGCTCAGGTTTATTTAGAAAGCAAAGGAAAACACAGCCTCGAGGTATGAGGGCATGCCACCCCAAAAGAGACAAGAGATGAGTGGCCTCTTGGTCCAATTTTGGCTCCTTTAAGTCCACCCCCCCCTCCCCCAATCTCCACCCCCAGCCCTGCCCTACCTAAATTGGGCTAGCCAGGAGTGCTATTTGTTCTACCTGAAGTCCTCACTAGGGTCCTTGGACCTTCCTTTGCTCTATTTTCTCGGGCTTTTCCCTTCCTCGTCTTGCCATTTTGAACTCCTTTGTCCTATTCTAATTACCTAACAATAGGCACATTAAAGCTTGGGAAACACTAGCGAATGGATTGGAGGTAAGAAAGAAAAGAAGAGAAACAGGCTGCCTGAATGAGTAATAGCAAAAAGGATGAGAAGACTGACTTAGTATCTTATGGAGATACTTGGTTTAGGACTCTAAAGCAGATAAATAGCGATTTCTATAGGCAGGTAGTAAAACGAAACTGGATTTCTGAGAAAAGTTTAGGACTGGAAATACAGGTCTGTGGATTTACTGGGTATTGCATTTCTGAGTGTCGTGTTATTTATAAATGTTTGAATGTTGTCTTTCTGAAGGTTTTCCAAGTCCTCCACTATTTAACTTTGACGCTTACTAGGTAATCTTTCATCAAGATATCATTTTTTCATAAAAAAATATTTAGAACGCTTTAAAATCGAAGGTCCACGGCTGATCAACATGTCCTTCTCCATAGCCTCTTGGATTCTCCACACTTCTCGGTCTTAACTGGGACAGATTGCCGCCAAGCCTCTCCAAGTTTCTAGATACAAATTAGCTTGGAAACTCCTGGGCTGGTGGGTCCGCTTGTCTTAGGGAACAATCTGTAGTCTTAAAAAAAGATCTTGTAGTTAAAAGCCAGTACAAGTTGGGGAGACCACCTAGTGGCCCCCATTCTTCAGCAAACAGGAAGAGCTTGCTTGCTTTATCACTTCCTTAATAAATGTCCCCGTTGAATCCCAATTTAATGTTCTTCCCAGTACCGTTTGTCTCCTTAAGACTAGCTGAATTGTTGAGGCTTGTTTACAGTAATTAAAAAGACAAAGGGCCTTTCTTTCTTTCTTGAGGTATGGGGCGTAGTAAAAGTTCTTTCATAATTTCAGTCCTCAATCGCCGGGAACTCTGAGAATAACGCCGGAACACTAGAGTATCCCCGGGATGATTTAAGGATGTTTGCCTTTTAGAGACAGAGCAAACCGAAGCGAGTACTGCTGAAGAGGCGATACGAAGATTTTTTTCAACGGTATTGTTTTATCCCTTGACTGTTCTGGGAGAGAACAGATACTTCACTGTTCCCCTCACAGTGAATTCTTGAACTGTCTTAAACACTCAGCTAACAATAAAAAACTCTCAAGAGGAAAAGTTCCTTCCAAAAACCCATACATCCATCTGGAGGGTATGCTGCCAGTGAGTTGTTTAAAGAAAGAAAAGCTGAGGGGCGCGGGGGGGGGGGGGCTGTGTTGCTGCGGCGCTAATGAGGTCAGGGTGGGTCAAGGTCTGCCGGGACCCCCGGCGGAGCGGCTGAGGGAAGAAAGGTCAGGTCTCCACGGCCTCCAGGTGGGAGCCGCGGGAGTAGGCGGAGGGGCCTGTCTGGGCGCCTCCTCCCCTCGCGGGACGTGCGTCTGGGGATCACTCCGGCCCCGCTCCTCCCCGCCGGCGGGGGGAGAAGGGGGACAGGAGGCCGTCCCAAGCGGCTATAAAGGGCCCTGGGCCTCCACAGTTCGCCTCGGCTCGCCCGGGCGTCCTCTGGCTCCACTTTCGCCACTTTCCTCCCGGCTAAAGCTCCCGCGGCCGCTCCAGCTCCACTCGACCCTCTCGGGCCTCGGCTACTCGGGCTGCGGCGGAAGATGGCGGCTCCGGCAGGTCCCCCGGCTCGGGCGGCTGAGGCCGAAGGCTCTGAGGAGGCGCTAGCCGCCGCTCTGGCGGACGTGCCCGAACTAGCCCGCCTTCTAGAGACAGACCCGTACCTGAAGCCCTACGCTCCGGACTTCCAGCGCAGGTACCGCCCCCCACCTTGGAGCTCTCCCCCCATCCCCCCATAACCCCCCCACCCGCCACGGCTCTGAACCAGGAAGCCCGTCCTCTGGGCTCCCGCCGCCCCTCTGCTCCCGGGCGTGCAGGCCCCGCCCCTCGTCGGCTCCACCCCCGCCGGCCCCGCCCCACACCTTGGTGGGCTGCAGCTTCTGAGCGTGGGCGAAGGGTTGAGTCCAGTAATTGGGTTCAGCGACTTCCGGAGTTGTGGCTTGACAACTCTTACCGCCGGTCTAGAAGCAGGAGCGCTGAATAAACTTGACTCATCCCTGTCTCCTCCCTTCGAATCGGCGGTTTTGCGCCCCTGGGTGTGTGCTTTGGCGGCCAGCCTGCGTTTCCTCAGTTGCTGATGCAGAGGGAGGCCGTGGCATTGCAGGTTTAGTGATTCTTCCGTGCACCGGGGTGGTCCCGTGAATTAGCGTGTGCACAACACCCGGCCTGTGTAACTGCGCTTTAAAAACTTTCTCGTTTATTTAATAGCCAATGTTGTCACTTTACATCCAATAGGATTCTTCCAGGCAGCTTCCCCACTCCCCCCACCCCGCCCCGTTGTTGATATTTCTCCTCTGAGAAGATTAAATGTATTTTGGTCATCTTGGTCCATTTTTTTTTTTTTTTAAACCCTCTTAATCCGTGTTTGGCATTGTCATCCTGAAGATGGAGAAGGTGAAGGAAAGCCAAACTTCTAGATGCTGATTTAGCATACTTTTATCTTGTCTCCTCTTATTCTAAAGTTGGTAAGATTCCAGTAGTCAGCTCGACTTAAAAGGTATAATTTTTAAGGCTAAATAGTTGTTATAGTAGTTATATTTGTGAGATAAGCACATTGTGATTTAATGGTTTCTGCCCTTTCAGCAGGGGCACTTCAAAACTACCATGGCAACAGAGTATACCTAGGCATATTTTCAGGTACAATGTATAACAGTAGTTGCTAGCAAGAAGCAGCATTGGGGGTAATGAAACACAATTGGTTGGTGTTTGGAAAAGAAAGTCTTAGGTTGATGACCTGGCATTGTCGCTTATTGCCTGTACACAATTCAGCAACTCTTTATTAAGGGTCCCTTAGGCTGAGACGGTAACGAGTCAGCCTGCAATGTGGGAGACCTAGGATCCATCCCTGGGTTGGGAAAATCCCCTGGAGCAGGAAATGGCAACCAACACCAGTATTCTTGCCTGGAAAAGCCCATTGATGGAGGAGCCTGGCAGTCTACAGTCTGTGAGGTCACAAAGAGTCGGACAGGACACAGCAATTTCACTTTCTTAGGGACAAAAAGTAAGGGACACAGAGTTGAATACAAAACTTCATTCCAGAGCTTGTATAGCCTAATGCTGCTGTATAGCCTAATATACAGCTTGTATAGCCTAATATAGCTGCTGCTGCTAAGTCGCTTCAGTGGTGTCCAACTCTGTGCAACCCCATAGACAGCAGCCCACCAGTCTCTGCCTTCCCTGGGATTCTCCAGGCAAGAACACTGGAGTGGGTTGCCATTTCCTTCTCCAATGCATGAAAGTGAAAAATGAAAGTGAAGTCTCTCAGTCGTGTCCGACTCTTCGCGACCCCATGTAGTGCAGCCTACCAGGCTCCTCCGTCCGTGGGATTTTCCAGGGAAGAGTACTGGAGTGGGATGCCATTGTCTTCTCGGAGCCTAATGCACGGGTGCCTGCTAAATTGCTTCAATAGTGTCTGACTCTGTGCGACCCTGTGGACTGTAGCCTGCCACGCTTCTCTGTCCATGGGACTCTGCAGGTAACAACACTGGAGTGGGTTGCCATGCCCTTATCCAGGGGATATTCCTGACCCAGTGATGGAACCCATGTGTCCTATGTCTCCTTCATTGGCAGGCGAGCTCTTTAACACTCGAGCCACCTGGGAAGGCCCTAGTGCCATGAGATCTCCTCAAAGGAGTCACCTTGAGTTGGTCAGTTAATCAGATGTTGGGCCTTTATATAAGCAATTTGGGGACTAGCCTTGTGAATTGCCTTCAGTTTTTGCAGTAGTGCTTTCAGAGAAATTGAGTATGTAATCATCATTGTTTAAGATTAGATATGATTTAGAAATAGCCAAACATTTTTAGAGCAAAAGATGATGGTCAGATTTTTTTTGATGTGCTTACTGATAATGACACGAATTTTCCTGGATGCTTTGTAAAATGACACATGAGACATTTCTAAAAGAAGAGGTATAGAAATGTTTTGTCTATGTTTCTTTTCCTCTCTGTTTAAAAAAAAAAATCAGAGGTAGATAAACATCCCTTGTTAAGTGTTTCTTTAATGTTCTTTCACTTCAACTCCATTGGGATTGAAGCAGTTTTGATTTGCTTTCATGGTTTGTCAGAACTAATGAGAGGGACAAAGGCCAGAATAAAGAACTGGGGGCAGTCCAGTGTTCTTGATGAAAAAGCTGGTCCAATGGGTCCTTGTGCCTCACTCTGACCTGAATTCTACTTCTGGCCTTGGTTCTGAGTAATTGCCATTTTCCAGCACACATGTTCCATTTAGGCATATCAAATAGTAATTTAGTGTTTGGCAGCAGTAACTTTAACTTTTAGCATTTGAAGAATAAAAGAATTTCTCCTTCATAGAGTTTGGTCCTGGTTACTATTCCTATTTTCTGTTCATTTCTAATCATCCACTCAGGCAGTGTGTCTTTGGCCTAACACAAATATACAACCAAACATAGGTGCAAAGTTTGCTTACTAAGCAGTGAAGAAAATTTAGCGTACAAATAACACCAGTGTAACAATGATGGTGGAGGCAGTTTCTCACTGATGGACTGTCTTATTCTTCCCCAACCACTGTGTCTTCATTAGAAATTCCACAATATACATTTATTCTTGCTTACCTTTTCTGTAACTATAAGAATTTTGAATCAAGTGTGATGATTAGTGAATTACTCTGTGCCATAAAATAAAAATTAGACACTAGTGTGTGTGATAGGCCCTATGATGTCTCATTGATTACTTCATAAGACAGGATTTTCCTTTTGGCTTTTCTGCTTTTTTTTTTTGCCTGTTATTTATATGGCAGTTAGTTGCTGTATCTTAATTCAAACATCGTAGTGCTTTAAAACAGTGTTCAGTTGTCCCCGTGTTACATGCCAGCATGAGTCAGACTCTCCTCGTGGCAGTCATTCAAGGATCTAGGCTGATGAAGCCTTCATTTTGAAGCATGTTTCTTCAATGTCAGTGGAGAACATGTTGAACTATGCACTGTTTTCTTACAGCTTTTGCCTAGCAATCAGGTGCTTCCGCTGATTCATATATTGGCCAGTGTAAGTCAAATGTGACTTCTCAACTACGTGTGGGTGGAACAGAAAACACTTTTGTGAACAGCAGGATGGACAACCCAGTTGCAGTAATACTTGTCTATACCTTCTGTTTATATAGTAAGTTTTATATAAATTATAGTATTGACGCCTTATAACAGAACTGCAAGCTAGGAAGAGTGGGTACTTTTTTGTTTTTCCTGTTTCCTGAAGAAACTGAGATCTGGTTCTTCATGAGTTGTTCTTATGACTTGCTGTAGCTGGAATTAATCTTTCTTTACGAAAACTGTTTCAACAAGTTCATAAAAAATGACTTTGGTAATTTAGTGCATATTTCTTTATCTCTAGTATTGGACATTTTGGACCACTTACTAGATCCTTGAAGGCATGATACTGTAGCTTTTGCTTTCCTTCCATTATCTCTGGTGGTTTCTCCTTAGCCTCTTCCAGATTATTAACATAAGAGATTCTCAGGGCTCTTTCTTTGGTTCATTTATGGATTTCTGTTTTATATGCATACTTTCCATAGGCATTCTCATCCATCCCAAGAATTCCACCTGTGTACAGAGGCTGCCCATGTCTGTTTTCACCCTAAATCTCCCCTGGTCTTAGTCTTCTGGACTTAACTATCAGTATCTGCATTTTGATGTACTCTAAGTGTAATACTCAGTGTGTATAAAACTGAACTTTGGGTTTTTCATCTCAGGCCTGATCATCCTTTTATACCTTATCTCCATGTGTGGTATTAATTAGTCTTCTCCCCTTTGCCTTTTTGTCTCCAAGTCTAATCAACAGTAGCTCCTAGCTACTTTCAAGTATATGTGGCACTGTTTTCCTACTGCTATCATCATACTCAAGTTGCTAGTATCTCTAACCTGGTTTATAAAAACAGCTCACAGTTCTCTCTTTTGAAATCTTCTCAACCGTTTCATGGGTCTTAAAGTATAGTGTGGTCTCTTTCTCATGACCTAGAAGGCTATTATCTGGTCCCTGTTGACTTTTTTAGCCTCATCTGTGTACCCTCCTTCTCACTCTGTACCATCTAATCAGAATCGGGCTCAATGTAAAGAGGTAGCTGGGATGTCTGCAGACTGTTCTATAAAGGGCACCAAAACATCACTAGACTAACTTGAATAGATTATTACCACATGTTTAAAGAATATCAGTTTGAAGTTTTCCAGAACTTTGTTCTGTCCTGGACACCAGACCATGTTTTGGTCTAGCCGTGGGTCTGGCTATGGCTCTAGTAGTTTATCTCTTCTGCTTGCTGCGTACTTTGCTTCTGTCTTGTCAGTGCCTATACATGCTGACGACACAGGCTAGAGATGAATTACACGCCTTCCCTGACTTCTCATCCTCAAACCTTCTTCCCACCTCTTACCTACCACCTTGGAAACCTGCACTGCAAGGATGATCATCCGCTGTAATCCAGTTGTATCTTTGCTCTTTTGTGTCTCCCACTACATTATTTGCTCCTATGGGTGGGTACGTTGTCTGTTTTCTTTGCTCGCTGTTATATTCTCAGACTGTAAAAGTGGCCTATAGGAAACAGTATAGTAGTTGAATGAACGAATGAATGTCTTCTGCATTTGCTTTTCTCTTTTCTACACCAGTAAGTCTCAGGTCAGCTCACTTTAAGCTAAAAAGGTTAGCTGGGATGGATGGACAAAGAAGACGGGGTAGTTACCAGGAGTTGTGTGTCTAGGGTAGAGGAATGTATGTTCAAGTAAAAAGCTAAAAATAACCAGAGAAAGTAAGGACATTTGTTATTAATTAGATATTTCCATACTCCACAGAGACTGTGGGTTTAATCACTGAAGGAATATTCAGTTTGAAGAGAGCCTCAGGTCAAATTGCATGCTCAAGATTGGGGAGAGAGGTTTTTGTGAGCCCAAATGTGTTCAGTATCACAATTACAGTGAACATCCCTATTTTGTTAAAAATGAAAATAGCTTTTACAGTGGTGTCTAATCAGAATTAGAATGTAGATTAGAGTTTATGTATCAGCAGCCACACCAAAAATTGATTCTCACGGTGCAGGAATTTTACATTGTAGCTGAATGATGCACTTTTCTCTCAGTGTCTAGCCAAGTTATAGACTTTGAAGAGAGTCAGATGTCCATATTCTAGAAGGCAAAAAAGAATCCAAAAATTACCAGTTGTGCCTGGCCTGCTCTTCTCTACTGATAGTAGATTCCTTTGTTCTTTGCAGCTAAGATCTGTACTAAACTCCAGAGTCACTCCTGAATTCTTTATAATAATGAGCAAGAGACTCTGACCTCTTCTCATTTTCAAAGTGCCTTAGAATGACTCCATGGAGCATTTGGTTTAGTTTAGGCTCTAAATTAAAGCCTGCTGCACCATCTCTTGAGAAACGACTCAGTGTTAACTTCTCAGAGGATTCAGCTCCCACCAGGCTGACCCCAGTTAGTCATTGAGATAATAACACAGACCCTGTGAAATGTGCTATTGTTTTAGATCCATAAGCATATCATGCTGCTTGTATTTAAAAGCATGTGCTCAACTTGAATTATGCATATAGAGATATTAAAAGAAAACATGAGTGTTTTCATTGGAGAGAACTGCTGCTATCAGGTGCCTTTCATTCGAAAGTGACTTTATTATTTCGCTGAAGAGTAGATTCTCTTTTTGTATTGATGTCCACTTATCAGTAGAGGCTCACTACTGTTTTGAGTCCAGGTTTTTTTGACCTTAAAATCCAAAATCAGCCCTATTCTGTTTTGTGTTTAGGGTAACAGGAGCCCAGTGCATTGAAAGAAGGCAAAAATCCATGTTAGACATATGTTACACAATTTACATTCACTAATTTATTGTGCAGTTGGCATTAAGTTATAGTAACTATCCTAATGTAGTGGTTTCTATTGTTTAAAAGATCATGATAACTTAGATCCTAAATTTAGTTTCTTCACATGTAATATGGAAAAAAAATGAACATCTGTCAGAGAGTCCATGTTGCAAAATGCAACAGCAAAATGAAGTTTGAATTTTAGCTGTCATGAATGCTAAATAGCTTCAAACTCAAGGGTAAATTAGTCAACCTCTGTGAACCTTAGTTTCTCTCTCAGAAAAATATGAATTGCTCCCACCTCATAGGGGTGTCTTGAGGACGAGGAATATATGTAAAGATAAGCTCCTTTAATCTTGTATCCTGAAACTAACCATCAGATGAAAAACCTAACCAGAAATTCCCCACAGCTCTGCTGTTTAGCAGCATCTTTACCTTAAGCCTTCTCTTTACCAACAGTGCAATTGTGTGAATGAGGTGAGGAGGTGGTAGTTTTAATCATCCTCTAATGGAGAAAGAAAAGAATATGTTTAAACTTTGATCCCTAACTTGGAGACAAAATCATAAAGCAATTGCCAGTTTACTATAAGCTGAAGGCAAGATGAGTGCTGGGATATAATGAGCGCAAAGCTCCCTTTATTGAGAGAGGTAAATGCTAGACTGCAGAAACCTAAAGTTAGTCTTCTCTTGATCTTCCTTTTCTGTTTTTTGTGGTCTTTCATGTGACTGCTCAGTGTTCATATTCTTGGGCATCAATCAGCTGCAGGGAATTTCTTCCTCCTGAACTCTGGACACTTGGAGGAATGGTCATACCGAGTTTACTAATAGCAGAAACAGCTTTGAAAATAAGTAGGAAAAATATATAATAGCAGCTTAAAATTTTGCAAATGAGAGATTTATCTAGTGGAGTCTGAACTTATGATCTATTAATAAGAAAAAATTTAAATCCCATGTCTTACCTTGTCTATTTTATCCTCTGTTTTTTTATCTGATGATGTTGGTTATTTTCAGTATGTTTGAATTTGTGGTAAGATACACAAAAGAAAGGAATGAAATATTCGTGTGTGTTTTAGTAGATTCATTGAGGAATAAATTATCATTAGATGGTTTCTGGGTATATCCTCTAGGTGATAATCCAAAATGTGATAATCAGGAACCAAGTCTGCATATATATTTCTTATATATGTAATCTTGAAGTTTCCCAAATATTTAGCAAGTGAGAAATTTTTTTTTTTTACTAATAAAATCATATGTTACTCAATATCATCAATGTAATTTATTTTTATTTTCATAAATGATAAGCAACTAGTCACAGGTAGTATTTAATTATGAATAACTGCATAATACAAGTACATTCTCTATTATTGAATATGATCAAATCAGTTACGTATTTAGGCATATGTAACAGAAACTGAACATGCCCTCAAAGAATAGAAAATCCCACAAACTGTGACTTATGGACATAGAGGTTTGTATTTCTCACAAAGAAAGTGAAGGTAAGTGATTTTGGTCCTGAGCATTGATTCATCATTTATCTTTTGCCTCTACTATCTTTAGCATATGGTTTTTATTTTTACTCTTAGAAGATGGCTGGGCATATTTTGAGACCATATCTATCTTCTTAGCAGGAAGAGAAGTCAACTCACTATGTCAATTTTAGCCAAGCATATGTTAGTTTACCTGTAAACTCCATCTCATTCTTTGAGTTTACAAATTATTGACTAGAGCTGTCCCACGTCATGGCCATCCTTAGCTGAAAATGAGCTGCATAATCAATGGGCTTTCCATTGCATACATATTCTCCTGAGAAATGCCTTTGACCTCATCTATCACAATTTCCCTCGGCTCTTTTCTTTGCCCCAGTGAGGAGACCCTATGTGGCTAAAGATGAAATGTCCCAGTGAGATCGTGCTCTAGTTCCCCAATATCGTATCTGTGTACAAATCTTTCTGAGCAGAATCCAAGCATTTCCACTTTGGAGAGAAGTCTGTAGCCAAATCCCTCAGAATCACCAGCCTCTGGGGCTTGGCTTTCACTTTGCTGTACCTTGTCTGTCTTTTTCTGAATTCTTCTCCTGGGGCGTGTACAGGTCTTTGTGCGGTTGCTTTAGTCTGAGATGAACCTATTTGTTTCACCTCTGTCACCTGTCCCAGTGATTTGGGGAGCACTGCTGTCTTCTCTTTTAAATTTCATAGGTATTTTACTCTTAAAAATATGAGGATGTTTTGAGAGAAAATGAGTTTGTGAATTACTAATAATTTTTCCAAGTTCTCTTGGGCTCGCTCAAAAATGATCTGCTTTATTTTTAAGTTTTTTGAAGAATATTGTGTTTGTGGGGCTAGAAGGAAGAAAACAACTAAATTAAAATGATAAGTTATAATAAGTTATAAGTTATAATTCAGTCTTCAAACTATGAATTGTCTTTTGTTACCTAACTACATACAAGTTTATGGGCTTTCACACTGTTCTTCTAAAAGCTTAGGATGCATATGCCTTGTTCTTCAGAACATACTTGCTACAGACTTAACATATACATATAGGTTTTATCATCATAGGCATGTTCAATGTTTTTTGACAGTAATGAGCAATTTGTGGAAGAATGGGATTCTCCTTTTTTGTCTTAGACGGTAAAGACAGCATGATGATTCCTCTTTGATATCAGAATAGAACAGTAATGTGTGTGGGGTCATTTTAGTTTGTTTTTTTTTTTTCTAAGAGGTTATAGGTCTGTTACCCATGATCATTTTCTACTACTATCTGGAAGTCAGGAATAACTAATGTGTGACTTACCATTGCTTTTTCATTGTTGTATAGTCTTTTCTCAAGAGGATTGGTGATTATTCGAGGATTCTAGAGATTTACAACCACATTCATGTTTGTCATTTCTAAGCTTTCTTTCTCCTCTAGTTCTTATTTTTTCAGCATTAATAGCCTCTGATGTTTTTGTTTGCTTATTTGTGCTTTTGTCTATATGTATGAGTCTTTCATCTTCTTGACCATTTCAGTTGGCAGTGCTCTTTTGGTTGTGTAACTTGTGCTTGCTAGTGGTAGGAGTGGGTGAAGTGAATGAGTCTCTTTTTGTTTCACTTCCCTAAAATGCCCTTATTGAAAACGATGTGCTATCCATATAGTATTAAGGAAACCTCTACTGAAAAATACAATACATAAGCAGGAAATACAGAGAAATAAGAATGCTATCAAAACTGAAGTTGGTTATAGTAGGTTTAGGGTAACTTTAGAGTTAGAGGACAGAAAAAAAAAATACAGTGTGAATTGTGTTAGACTGGATTTAAAAATTATTTCAAAATATTTATAGACCACGGGAAGTTGCAAAAATAGTACAGAGAAGGTTCCTGTCCTATTAGCCAAGTTTGCCCCAGTGGTAATATGTTGCTTAACTGTATTGCAGTTTCAAAACCAGGAAATTGACATTGATACAATCTGCAGACCTCGTTTAGTTTTCAACAGTCTTTGCATATACTTCTGTGCAGTTTTATCACAAGTATACATTCATACAACTGGCACTACAGTGAAGATACAGAACCATTCCATCACCACAAAGGAACTCTACATTTATTTATAGTTAAACTACTCTCACTCCCTCCATCCCTAAACTCTGGCAATTACTAATCTGTTTTATATCTCTCTAATATTTTTCATTTTTTGAATGTTTATATGAATTAAATCAAAGAATATATGATCTTTGAATTTGACTTTTTTTTCACTCAGAATATGCCTTTGAGATCTATTCAGATTGCATGTATCAGTAGTTTGTTCCTTTTTGTCACTGAATATTATTTAGGGTTTACCACAGTTAATCCATTCACCTGTTGAAGGACATTAGGATTATTTCCAGTTTTTGGCTATTAAAAATATTGCAGTAAAGCTAAGATATGTATATTATATTTGGATGTTATTTCTTTGAGAGAACTATGTAGGACTGTAATTGGGTCCTATGGCAAATGGAGAAGGAAATGGCAACCCACTCCAGTATTCTTGATAGAGGAGTCAAGTATCCTCCTCTGGATAGAGGAGCCTGACGGTTCTTCTATAGTCCATGGAGTCACGTAGAGTCGGACATAACCTAGCAACTGAACAACAACAATAGAAAATGTAGGTTTACTTTTGTACGAAGTTGCCAAACTATTTGTCATGGTATCTGTATCATTTTGTATTCCCAGCAGAACTGTGTGAGGGAACTAGTTCATTGCATCCTTCCCAGCATTTGGTAATACACTTTAAAAAATGTTAGCTGTTATATTAGGTTTGTAGTGATAGGCCAATGTAGTTTTAATTTGCATTTTTCTAATAGTTGATTATGTTGAAAGTCTTTTAAAGTGTTATTTGCCATTTGTGTATTCTCTTTGGTGAAATGTCTCTTTCCATCTTTAGTCCTTTTTCTAACTGGATTGGTCTTTCTTTTTTTTAACCTTTGAATTTTGAAACTTCTTTACATATTCTGAATACAATTCCACTGTCAGATATTTGTTTTGCAGATATTTTATCCTAGACTTTAACTTTGCCTTTGCATCTTCTTGATAGTGTCTTTCACAGATAAAAGTTTAAAATTGTGATGAAATCTTTTTGCTGATTTTGTTTTGTTGTATGGACTGTGCTTTTGTTGTCACCTGTATGATTTCTTTGTCTGGCTCTAGGATCTGAAGATTTCCTCTGATATTTTCTCCTAGAAGTTTTATTGTTTTACATTTTACATTGGATCCATTCTGAGTTTAGTTTTTGCTTAAGGTTTGCAGGAATATTTTTTAAAATTCCTTTTTAAGGAATCACTTTCACCTTTAAACTCTGACAGACATATTGGGGAGCCACCTGATCAAAAAAAAATTAGCCTTTAGTTAGGTCTCACTGAAATATATAAATGATGACAATTTTTATGTATACTCTAGATTATTAAAAGCAGTGGGAACTAATTAACCTGTCAGTTTTCAGACTTCTAAGATCTTGTTTTAAGTTTTGGTTATTATCATATAGCAGCCCCTCAAACTTTAGGAAGCAGGAGAAAAATAATTTGTGAAAGATAATAATAATTTATTCTCAAGTAGTTACTTGAGAATTTTTCTGGTTTTTAATTTGCATATTTTTTATCATGTTACAGCATTATCCTATTGATTTATATTCCAAACACACATAGATATTACTGTATCCAGATAGGATTTGTAATTTTAATTTCCAAAGTTTTTCTTATTTCATGTCTTCTACTTGGAACCTACTCATTTGTCAGTATTATATATTTTTCAATTCTATATTATTAAAAATATTGCTTTGAAAAATAATATTTTATTCATTCAATGTGTCTGATTACTTGACTTCAATGACAGGTAAATTTCCAAAATTTTATGTTATACTCTCATATATAGAAATGAATTTGTTAAATCTTAATGAAGGTAATGCTAATATTAATATTTCCCAAGATTAGTTGCTTTTTATCTGACTGAAATTAGCCTTTGGTTTTATTTCAGTCTTAATATTTATTTTGATATTTATCAGGATTCATTGTGCTATTAATAATCAGAAATCTGAGCATGTCAATTTCCAAACAAATTGGTTAGGTGTTATGAGATGCAACATAGCATCTTGTTTCTTAGTACATTTATTTTGCAAAATTTATGAATAAGATAGCTAAAAATTTATCCACTTTAAACAGAAAAGTAAAGTGGAACTTCTGAGAATTTGTACATTCTACAGCAATTACTAGCTATGATGGGTCTGAGGCACTAAACATCTAAAAGAGATTTTTGAAAACTCTGTTGATAATAAATAGACATCATCATTGTCAAGATAATAATTTTTATTACAATGTATGTAAACATCATTTTATGTGCATTGAGCCTGAGATTCTGCATTTTTAAGGAGCTTCCAATTGATGGTTTTGAGCTGTGGTGTTGGAGAAGACTCTTGAGAGTCCCTTGTACTGCAAGGAGATCAAGTCAGTCAGTCCTAAAGGAAATCAGTCTTGAATATTCATTGGAAAGACTGATGCTGAAGCTCCAATACTTTGGCCACCTGATGCAGAAAACTGACTCATTTGAAAAGACCCTGTTTGCTGGGAAAGATTGAAGGCAGGAGGAGAAGGGGATGACAGAAGATGAGATGGCTTAATGGCATCACTGACTTGATGGATATGAGTTTGAGCAAGTTGCAGGAGTTGGTGATGGACAGGAAGCCTGGCATGCTGCAGTTCATGGGGTCACAAAGAGTCAGACACGACTGAGCGACTAAGCTGAACAGATGGCGCTGATGCTGCTTATAATTAGATAGTATTTTGAGGAGCGATGCAAGGTGTGGTCCCATCTTTAGTTCAAAACTGAGTTTCATCATGGGCCAAATTAGTTTTGAGCAAATATTCTAGGTTTTTGAAAATAATTAATCCATATATATTGGGCTTCCCAGGTGGCGGTAGTGGTAAAGAACCCACCTACCAATGCAGGAGACTGAAGAGACATGCGTTCCATCCCTGGGTCGGAAGGATCCCCTAGAGGAAGGCATGGCAACCCACTCCAGTATTCTTGCCTGGAGAATCCCATGGACATAGGAGCCTGGAGGGCTGTAGTCCATAGGGTCGCACAAAGTTGGACAAGACTGAAGTGACTTTAGCACGCATGCATGCCTACTAGTATTGTTAATCAGATTTTTATTTCAATGGTCATAATGATTTTCTTGTTTTCAGTAAAAGTGATTTTACTTTAGTATCAAAGTTACTGTTCTTATATCTTTACCACGAGTTTCACTGCATAGGGGTCTTTAGGATAAGATAGACACATGGTGATCACATAAAGAAAATTATTCTCCAAGTATATTGTTCTAGGGTATACATGGATATCTGAGTTATAGGCTGTTGGCTTAATTTTCTATTTAACAAACCAATTTTTGCTATTATCTTTGTCCCAGGCATTTTTCTATATGAAGTGGAGCAAATAAAAGATACACTTCCTACTTGATGAGGGGCTTCCTGTTGGCTCAGATGTGAAGTGTCCATGTGCAATGCAGGGGTTGTGGCAGAAGACACAGTTTCGATCCCTGGGTAGGGAAGATCCCCTGGAGGAGGAAATGACAACCCCCTTCAATATTCTTGGCTGGAGAAGCCCCATGGACAGAGGGGCCTGATGGGCTATAGTCCATGGGGTTCCAGAGTTGGACATGACTGAGCACACACATCATCATACTTGATGGGAGCTCTAATTGAAGAGATTATAAGTAAACACAATTAT
The DNA here is from genome assembly GCF_023699985.2 of Odocoileus virginianus. Taxonomy (NCBI): domain Eukaryota; kingdom Metazoa; phylum Chordata; class Mammalia; order Artiodactyla; family Cervidae; genus Odocoileus; species Odocoileus virginianus. Next base: position 25,119,247 of record NC_069698.1, read on the forward strand.
ATAAGATATTTGTGCATAAAATGCATTGTAAGACAAATAAAACCATGTCCTTTTCTGTTAAGGAAGGGGAGTACATAGCACAAAGGAGTTCATTTGAATTATCTTTTAAGTACTTGAAATTATTTCTTTATAAAGAAAGGACTTAGTCTTCAATGTGGACAAAGTCTAAGGGACTCACTTTTTTGGAAAGAGTCAAAGAATATGATAGTTAAGATATTAAATTAAAACTACAGTTGGTCCTCAGAGTCTGTGGGTTCCACATCTGAGGATTCAACCAACCATGACTCAAAATATTTGGGAATAAGAAAAATGCCAGAAATTTCCAAAAAGCAAAACTTGGAACTTGCTTTGTGCTGGCAACCATTTACATAGCATTTACATTGTGTTTACAACAATTTACATATTTACGTTGTATTAGGTATTATAAGTAATCTAGAAATGGCTTAAAGTGTGTAGGAGGATGTGTATAGGTTGTATGTAAATACTACATGCTACACCATTTTACATAAAAGACTTGAGCGTCTGTGGACTTAGGTATCTGTAGGGAGTAGGGAGAATTGGTCCTGGAACCACTCCCGCATGGATACTGAAGGATGACTGCATAATGAATTATAATTTGACTGTACACATTTTTGTTGCTTTTAAGTGGAAGTTGATTTGTAAAAATGGTTCAGTTGCAGAATGTGCTTGTGTAAGAATTGCTACAATGTGTAAGAACTGAAGCCTCTAAAATAGTTTATAAATCATATTTGATAACATAAGGGTATGTTTCTTTGAGGCAGGTAAGCCCCTTTTGGAAGGGATGGTGGACTATTTTTAGAGGCAATAAGGCAGTTCCTAAGTAAGTTAAGGACACCTATTCCTGAATAAGTCAGAGGGACATTTTGGTGAGTATCACCCAGTCAGGAAGGTTGCACAAATGCAGATGAACACTGAATGACTGCCTGACCCCCCCATCAGTTTCTCATCTAGATCAGCCCTATTCAATAGAAATATAATATGAACCATACATGTAATTTTAAATTTTCTTTAGCCACATTAAAATGATAAAAAGAAACAGATAAATCAATTTTTATAATATATACTATTTAACCCAGTGTATTCAAAATATACTGTTTCAACATTAAAAAATTACTGATGAAATATTTCACATTTGTTTTTCATACTAAGTCTTTGGAATGTAATGTGTTTTTTGCATTTACAGCATATCTCAATTGGAACTAACCGTATTTCGAGTGCTCAGTAACCACATATGGTTAGTGGCTGCCATATTATAGAGTGCAGCCTTTGGTTGTATATTTCATAGAGGAACTTTTTATGGTAAGAGTTGGTATGACCCATAAAGACACTGAAGGGGAAGATTAAGAAGGGAGAAAGATGCAATCAGCCCTGTGTTCATGGTAGCAGAAACAGGTAGACCTGGAGAGATTTTGATTTAGCCTGAAACTCAGAGTCAGAAATTATTGACTGGTAACTTTATTTTTTTTAATACTTGAAAAAAGATAAATGGATGGTGGCTTAAATGTTAACATGGAGATATGCCACATACTAAACCCTGGGGGTGTTTACGTAGCCATATTTCCCCCAGATTATTTGGCATGGCTTGTCCACCTTGCCCTTTACATTTAGGTGATTGCTTATTTGTGTCATATTTTCATATGCTACATGCATTACTTCTGTCCCATGACAGACAACACAAACACAGACAAGACAGAACAAAAACCTGGGTCAGCCAAGGTAAATCTGGTCTTTCTTGATGAAGTAACTGAGATCAGGTGGCTCCTCTATGCTCTAATAGTCCTAGACCTTTTGGGATTTGCAGCCTCACTTTGACTCAGCCCAAGTAACAGCTGTTCGTAGTTTCCTTGTCCTGAGAATCTTGCTTATGTGTAGTGACTCATTATGACTTGCATTATTTCTGAGTTGGTCTCTGCTTAGAAGAGAATAGGGTTGGAAGGATTGCTCCTTGATCACTTTTCAAAGTAATGACAATATTGTGGGTGTTTGTGTGCATGAAGACATACATGTTTTGGGTTTTATGCACTTTTCTTCACAGCTTTAATTTCCTCTAGATGATAGTTTCTTCGGCCTTCATGCTTTTCACTCATTTTGTACCCAATCCCTTTGTAGTGACCCTTGTTGCTGCTACTGCTAAGTCACTTCAGTCGTGTCCAACTCTGTGTGACCCCATAGACGGCAGCCCACCAGGCTCCCCCATCCCTGGATTTCTCCAGGCAAGAACACTGGAGTGGGTTGCCATTTCCTTCTGCAATGCAATAGTAGCTAAAAACATTCCTGGTTATGAAAGTATCTGCCCTCATGAGTGGTTAGATTCTTGCTGTGGAATACTGTTTTCCATCTAGCTTCAGACTTCTGTTTTCCACAGTGTAGCTGCTTAGAACTTGCTGACTCACTGAGCATCCCTGGGATGCTGGCTGTGTGTTTTGAATTTAAGAAGAGAAGAATATGTTGAGGGAATGCATTATTGCCTTTTAGTGTTTTCCATGGAGTTTAGAGTAGAGGTTTGCATGCCGGGGTGCTTTGCAGATAGATATTGACTGGGGGTCTAGTCCAGCTTGTTCTGGAATATTAGAAATATAGAAATATTTATTGCCATAGTTGTTGGAGGGTCCCTAGAAACGTTTGAAAGTAATTCTTCTATCATGTAGTGGCCTGTGGTGGGCATAACCTTTCTCACATACAGCTTAACCTTTCTCATGTCTAATACTACTCGTGAAGAAGATTGTAATTGTGCATCGTGCTTTTATCAGGTTGCTGTTCCCAATGCAGTTAGCGTAATTTTTCATTTCCTAACAGTCCTCGGGCAATTCTGTTTAACATGCTTTCTATTTCAGAACACTCTGCTATTTAAAAAACTTCTTTTGCCTCAGGCCCAACATGCTTTTCCAGCCAGGCCACTAATAATTTCTATCCTTGCTGGCTTCATTCACCTTCACTGTTAACATTCTATATAGATTTGCTGGGAATGTCTTTTTTTGTGTGTGTTTACTGCATAGCAAATGCTGAGATGACTGTGCCTTCTATTTGTCGATGTTACTGTGGCTCACACAATTATTATTTCATTTTTATTACTAAGGAGGCAACATACCTTGTTTTTAATTTTATTTCAGATCTGTTTTAGTTTTCTAGATTGTAAGCCAGACTTCTTCTTAATACTTTCCACTTGAAGTATTAAAGTCATCCACAAAATTTCCTTGAACAGTATTCATGCTGTTCAAGAGACTGTTTTACTGATAAATAAAAGGCATTCAGTTTCACTTAATAGGCAGCACATTCTTTTTTAAGGTAGTATCTTAAAAGTGAATGAAACAAATTTCCTGGATTGCCTTCCCAAATGATCAAGAATTAGGCTTGATTTCGGCTTGAGATACAACAGCATTTTAAGCCAAGAAGAAGCTATGTTGGGTCTGAATCCTGTAATAAAGAAATTCTCTTGAGGGATTTCGGTTTTAATGGGGAAAGTCTGGTAAACAGAGGCATACAAGAGAAAGTCATTGTTCTCTTATCATTAGATGATAATGACTTGCACTGAGATAGATTTTGAAATATCTGTAATAAGATGAAGGCTTTCAAGACATTCTAGGAATTATATGTATAGAGAGATTCAGGGTTAAAATAAAATGAGAACTCTGGCCTTGCTATAAATATGTATTATACATTTGTATATACCATATATATTATATGTGTGCATTTGTGTGTGTATAAAAATGGCTTTTATATCATGTCTTGTCTGAGTTGAAGTAAAAGTTTTCCCATTCACTGCGCTGGTATTTGTATACAAACATGAGAGAAAATGGGGATTTTCCTCTCTTGGGAGATAGTCAGCATAGTGTTAAAAATGAGAAAGGAAGAATACTTCTTTTTTGGGCTATGGTTTGCATTTTAAATTTCATTGCTGTTCCTCTCAACTTCCATCTGTGTTGGCATTTGGGAATCTTGTCGTTGCTCTTTCTCAAGTGGAGTGGAAAAGCTTAGAACAGAATTTTACACGTTTAAATACAACCGAGGCTCGATCACATCATGATTCATACCAGGTCTGAATACTTTTTCTTAGGCTTAAAAAAATCCAGCATTTTATTGAACAAAATATTTCTCTAACTTGTAATGCTACTGATTATTATACATTATTAGCAGTCCATTTTGTACTAATGGCAAGTTCAGGCTGAAAATACAAGGATAGTATTAAAATTTTAGGCACTTAATATTTTATGACATCAAAATGATGTTTTCATATAGATATATTGTTAGTTAATTGCAATTTATTATTGCCATTGTGGTTTTATTTTACTTTACTGTTTGATTAAGGTTCAGTTACAACCTAGTAACAATGAGAATAAGCCATAAACAGCCAGATTGGGTTGCTGTCTGACTTTTGTTGACTCTGTGCTCTATTTTTTTTAACTTTCTGAATCCCAGTCTCTTAGCATTTTCTTGTGTGTGTTTGTGTGTGTGCATGTGACTGTGTGTGAGAATAATTGGCTGAATAATTAGTGGCCTGGACCTCTATTCCCTGACTAGTCAGCTTGGCTGATTAATTGCTGCCTTGGTCAGTGTGGACTGCTATAACAGAGTACTGTAGATTGGGTGGCTTAAACAGGAGAAATTTATTTCTCACAGTTCTGGAGTCTGGAAAGGCCAAGATCAAGTCACTCTTGCTGGTTTGGAGATGTCTGTCTTCTTGTATCCTCACCTGGCAGAGAGAGAAGGAGAGAGGAAGCAAGCTCTTTCTAATCTCTGTTTATAAGGGCAGTAATCCCATTCATGAGGGCTTCACTGTCTTGACCTAATCACATCCCTAAGACTCCACCTCCTGATGCCATCACACTGGGGTTAGGGTTTTGACATGTGAATTTGAGGGGCACACATTGTCTTTAATGATTCTCTAAGATTTTTTTCTAGCTCTGTTTGTGATGGATTCTTTTAGAAAAAAATAGTTTTTAGATTTTAAACAAATTGTATGTGTGTGCATGTGTTTTCCAACACTTTTAGGCAATGTAATAGAAGTTCATTATGATTCCCAATGAAGCCATCAGACTTGTGATCATTTAATAGTGAACTCACTTTCAATGATGAGGACTATATGATTAAAATTAGGAAGTAGTAGATTTTGGGGGGGGTCATTAAATTTAAGTACTGGGGAAGGTAAAAAATAAATAGCACAGGTTTCCCCAAATTTATTACCTTCAAATTGGAAAGACTGGAACCATTGAATGTTCCAGGGTTCTTGGGAATTAAGGCAGAGGCCTGGTTATAGACACATATAAGCCATTTATTGAGTAGCATGGGAAGAAATCATTATACTGTTTTTTTTTTTTTCCCCCTCAACTGGAAGTAATGATTTCTTTTTTCGGAGAAAAATAACATGTGTGAGGTTCATGTAAGAGCTGAGAAGGAAAAAAAATTAAGAGCATTTACTGCATTTTAGGGGACTTCCCAAGTGGTGCTAGTAGTCAAGAATCCGCCTGCCAATGCAGGAGACTTAAGAGGCATGGGTTCGATCCCTGGGTTGGGAAGGTCCCCTGGAGGAGGGCATGGCAACCCATTTCAGTTTTCTTGCCTGGAGAATCCCATGGACTGAGGAGCCTGGCAGGCTATGGTCCATAGGGTTGCACAGAGTTGGATACGACTGAAGTGACTCAGCATGCACGCACGCACTGCATTTTAGATTTTCTTACAAGAATCAACCATAAATACAATGCTTACTCCAGACAGAAGAAATACGAGTGGTTTTCATACCAACAATTAAGCATTCATTTTAATAATGTTTAGACAAGGCTCTAAGGCTTATCTTTTCATCTTCTTCCTTGCCTCATCATCAGAAATCTGCAGGCATCCTTATAAAAAATGAAAGGCTAAAGATAGTTTATACTAGATTTCTTTATGTTGCCTTGTGATGCTTCTGTGTAGCACCATGTAGTAGAATTGGTATGTGATAGAGAGTCTATTGTTTCCCTGGTGGCTCAGATGGTAAAGAATCAGGAAGATCCCTTGGAGCAGGGAATGGGAACCCACTCCAGTGAGCCTCTTAGAAAAGAAAGTATTTGTTTCCTGAGTGAATGAATTCATGAAGAGTAGAGATCCTAATACACTTATTAGATGTTAGTCATGTTTTCATAGTAACTGAGTCTTTTAATCTGAGCCAGGTATCCTGTTTTCCTTCCTCCTGTTTGCTTTCTCTGGTTCCATTTTGTTCTTTGGCCATTAATTGATCTTCTGGCTGGTCAGCCAATTAGAAGTCAAGTGATATTGAGAAGAGGTGCTAATAACTTAGTGTTATACTCTTATATATGGGGCTTCCCAGGTGGCACTAGTGGTAAAGGACCCACTTGCCAATGCAGGAGGCATAAGAGAAGCGGGTTTGATCCCTGGGCTGGGAAGATCCCTTTGAGAAGGGTATGGCAGTCCACTCCAGCATTCTTGCCTTGGAGAATCCCATGGACAGAGGAGTCTGGTGAGTTACAGTCCATCGGGTCACAAAGAGTCGGACACCATTGAAGGGACTTAGCACACAGCATGCATACTCTCATATAGTACATCTCTGCTAAGTTACTTCAGTCATGTCCGACTCTTTGTATATGTGTCCAATTCATATATATGTGAATGATGGTGTTTGCAGGCTGATCCAGGGTCAGCCAATTGAGAATTTAGGAGGGTTTAAGCCATGGCAGGGAAAAGTTTTTTTTTTTTAAACTGATGTCCACTCATAAGAAATGTTGGTTCTTAAAAAGCCAAAATAAAACATAAAGCCCTTCACAAAAACAAATTCATGGACTACCAGGTCATTTGTCAGAGACCACCTAACTTTTAATTACATTGACCCTTGAAGAGGGGATTCCTAGGTGGTTCTAGTGGTAAAGAACCTGCCTACCAATGCATGAGACATAAGAGATGCAGGTTTGATTCCTGGGTCAGGAAGATCCCCTGGAGAAGGGCATGGAAACCCACTCTAGTGTTCTTGGCCTGGAGAGTCCCATGGCCAGGGGAGCCTGGTAGGCTACAGTCCATGGGGTTACAAAGAGCTGAACATGACTGAAGCCATGTTCAGCTCGGACGCCAGACTCTTGAAGAACACAGGTTTGAGCTACGCCGGTCCACTTGCATGTGGATGTCTTTTACAAGTAAATACTGTATTACTACACGATTAGAGGTTTGTTGAAATCACAGAGGAAACCTGTATATAGCGAAACTGCATATAGGGAGGGCCAGCTGCAAGTCACATGCTGCCTTTCCCATGTGTGGAGGGTGGGGACCCCAACCCCACTGTGCTTTCAATGGTGAACTGCAGACACACTAGAGAATTGTGGAGGTGTTGGTGGTTTAGTCACTAAGTCGTATCTGGCTCTTGCGACCCCATGGCCTGTAGCCCACCAGGCTCCTCTGTCCATGGGATTCTCCAGGCAAGAGTACTGGAGTGGGTGAAGAGAATTCTAATTGAGAGAATTTGCTGCAGTCACTAGCCAAAAGCCACATCATAAGGCCTGGATGGACAATTTTAAGAGAAAGCTTAAGTCGTTATGAGGTTTTGCTTTCTTTCTCTAACAATACAAATAGCCAAGAACCCTGCCTCTGGATCCTCTGTGGATCTTGTTAAAATGCAGATGCTGTAGGTCTGGGGCGGGGCCTGGGAATACGCGCTTTGAACAAGTTCCCAGGTGATGCTGCTGGATCACAATTTGAGTAGCAGGGCCAATGAATGCCTGAAGCTGTTGACTGTATTGGCTACTTCCCCCATCCCAAGATTATCAGGTTTTTTCCTTTTCTTTCCCTTCCACCTTCCCTCCCTGCTTCCCTTCTTTGCTTCCTTCCTTCTCTTTTATTTTCTTTCTTTCACATTAGTTACCAAAACATATTTTCCTATGTTCTCAATGAAGTCAGTCTTTTAGTTTATTATAAGAATTAGAATTTTGTTTTTTTTTTTTTTTACTGTAGTGCTTGTAATGCATAAAAATGTATCACTGTCAATCAGATTCTTGCACATTTTTCAGCTAAGTTTGATTTTGTGCCTTTGTCTCTGCTTTAAAATTAAGGAGCCTGTGCCGTTGCTACTTTGAGTGGCTTATCTAAGATGGTAGAATTTCTCTTGGTAAGTGCTTAACTCTGTCCAGTAATCTTCACATTGTGCTAAATATCCCATGTTAAAATAAACAGATATTCTAGTGATCATGTGATTGTCTCAGTAGAAGTTGTATTGTGCTTCAAAGCACATTCCTTATGTCTCTCAGAGCTTTTTTTTTCTTTTCTTTTGTCTGTGGAACAGAATTAACATATCAGGAATTCACTGCAACCAAATCATGATTTAGACTTCCAATTAGAAAATCATTTGTTTTGCCAACTAAATTTTCATCTCGCATCTACTACTTACATGTCCACAAATCTGGAGAAAGAAATTATTTTCTTGTAATCCCCTGGAGAAAATTAATGCAAGGAAATATATGTTAGCAAGCTGCCTGGTAGAAGTGATTATTACAGAAGGAGTTTGTACATTTTACAGAGGGGAGGAAGTGCACATGATAAGCAGGAACATAAATTTGGGGGTAAGAGTAGGTTTAAATTTTGGCTCTGCATTGAGACTTTTTTATTTCATGGAGCCATAGTTTCTTCATATGTGAAAATGAGGCAAAAAAGTACTTAGGTGCCAGAGTTGTTCCAAGGATTCTCAGTGGGAAGATATATTTAAGGCATTCAGCATGTTGCCTGTCAGATACTAAACATTGAAATAAGTAGTAGTCACTGTTAATATTATTTAATATCACATTTTCTTGAAGCTAAAATTAAATACAGGTGTGAATTAGACAAATACCTGGAAAAGTATAGGGTTAAATAAAAGTACTATAATATAGTTAATTTGTATTCTTACTTGCTTGTTATGGGCTATAGAAAAAAAATTTAGAAACTTAAGCAGAAGCCCCCCACCAATGCAGGAGATGCAGGTTTGATCCCTGGGTAAGAAAGATATCCTGAAAGAGGAAATGGCAACCCCACTCCGGTATTCTTGCCTGGAGAGTCTGCTGGACAGAAGAGCCTGGCAGGCTATAGTCTGTGGAGTTGCAAAGAGTCAGACATGACTGAACACATAAAAGGGAAAACAGGAAGCAAAAGTCATGCCAAATTTACTTAATATTTAGGTATATTTTATGGTTAAAAATAAGGAAGTAGGCAGAAATATTTTTCTAAAGAAGTAGAATATATAAGTTAGTCTTCAAATTGGTGACATGCCAGGGAAATATTGGTTTACCTGTTTGAGAAGCCTCATGGAAAAGACTCAAGCTGATAATGAAAACACTCTCAGTAAACATCCAGTGAGCTGCAGAGTCTGTGTGACCATATTATTGTGTTGCCTAAGTTGATGGGCAGAATAAACTACTTTATTTTTCTGTTAAGGAAAGTTAGATTCTTACATTCAACCTCTCCTGCAATAGGCATTAGCTCACTCAGTATTTACCAGCCAGAATGTTTGATTTTAGAAGATGTGCCTATAACTTTTGTTCTTGAGCAGCAGTTATTGCTTCCTTGGAGGTAATAAGAGTAATTCAGTGATAAATGCTAGTATTGAAAAGTTACTTGATAATGAATATATAGATAAATTTCTAACTTTGGAGGGCATATACACAGAATACATGAAGTATTTTGCTTAAGACATATACACTGGTTAATTGATAGGCTGACAATATATGTATGATTTGCAGTAATTGAAAGCTGAAGCTTGGGTTAGTTGACCTATGTACAAATTTCAACTTCCTGACTTATTAGTTATGTGACATGGCTAAGTTATTGAGCTTCCCTAGTCTCAACTTTCAAAATCTTTAGTATAGGGATTATAATACTAGGTTTATAGGAATTTTGAAATGAGATAATCTGTATGAAGACTGCTTGGCAAAAAGTAAGTGTCAGTAAATATTATTGATGGTAATAAGGAGTTATGGATGATAAAGCAATCTTGCATTACATTCCTGGGTATACAATTTTTATGATGCTAAAGAATGAGAGAGCAAGTATCACATACATAATTATAGTTAGAATTTTTCTCTAGGTTTCTATCCTCAAGTGATTTTATCTATTACCAAGCTTTAAATTATGGTGACCCACTCCAGTACTCTTGCCTGGAAAATCCCATGGACGGAGAAGCCTGGTAGGCTGCAGTCCATGGAGTTGCTAAGAGTCGGACATGACTGAGCGACTTCACTTTCATTTTCCAACTTATGGTACTTACACGGGACGTACACAGGACTGGGGAGATAGACTGTTAAAGGGCACAAACAGAACCTCGTGGGCACCAGGACCCAGGAAAAAAGGGGCAGTGACCCTACAAGAGACTGAGTCAGACTTGTCTGTGAGTGTTCGGGCATCTCAGCAGAGGTGTGAGTCAGTGGTGGCCTGCTGCAGGGCTGGGGGCACTGATTGTAGCTGTGCGAGGGACCTTTTGAAGGAGGTCATCGTTATCTTCATTACCTCCCCATAGATTGGTCAGATAACCAAGGGAGGGAACACAGCCCCGCCCTTCAACAGAAAATTGGATTAAAGGTTTACTGACTGGCCCAGAACAAGGCCCAGTTCCCCCTCAGTCAGTCTCTCCCATCAGGAAGCTTCCATAAGCCTCTTATCCTTCTCCATCAGAGGGCAGACAGACTGAAAACCAGTCACAGAACTCTAACCAATCTGACCACATGGACCACAGCCTTGTCTAACTCAGTGGAACTATGAGCCATGCTGTGTGGGGCCACCCAAAATGGATGGGTCATGGTGGAGAGCTCTGACAAGATGTGGTTCCACTGGAGAAGGGAATGGCAAATCACTTCAGTATTCTTGCCTTGAGAATACTCACCCCATAAACAGTCTGAAAAGGCAACAAGATAGGACACTGAAAGATGAACTCCCCAGATTCGTAGATGCCCAATATGTTACTGGAGATCAGTGGAGAAATAACTCCAGAAAGAAAAAGAGACAGAGCCAAGGCAAAAACAACACCCAGTTGTGGATGTGACTGGTGATGGAAGTAAAGTCTGATGCTGTAAAGAGCAATATTGCATATAAACCAGGAATGTTAGGTCCATGAGTCAAGGCAAATAGTAAGTGGTCAAACAGAAGATGACAAGAGTGAACATCGACATTTTAGGAATCAACGAGCTAAAATGGACTGAAATGGGTGAATGTAACTCAGATGACCATTATTTCTACTACTGTGGGCAAGAATCCCTTAGAAGAAATGGAGTAGCCATCATGGTCAACAAAAGAGTCCGAAATGCAGTACTTGGATGCAATCTCAAAAATGACAGAATGATCTCTGTTCGTTTCCAAGGCAAACCATTCAGTATCACAGTAATCCAAGTCTATGCCCCGACCAGTAATGCTGAAGAAGCTGAAGTTGAACAGTTCCATGAAGACCTACAAGACCTTCTAGAACTAACAGCCAAAAAAGATGTCCTTTTCATTATAGGGGACTGGAATGCAAAAGTAGGAAGTCAAGAAAACACCTGGAGTAACAGACAAATTTGGCCTTGTAGTACAGAATGAAGCAGGACAAAGACTAATAGAGTTTTGCCAAGAGAACGCACTGGTCATAGCAAACATGGTCTTCAAACAACACAAGAGAAGACTCTACACATGGACATCACCAGATGGTCAATACTGAGATCAGATCGATTATATTCTTTGCAGCCAAAGATGGAGAGGCTCTATACAGTCAGCAAAAACAAGACCAGGAGCTGACTGTGGCTCAGATCATGAATTCCTTATTGCCAAATTCAGACTTAAATTGAAGAAAGTAGGGAAAACCACTGGACCATTCAGGTATGACCTAAATCAACTCTCTTATGATTTTACAGTGGAAGTGAGAAATAGATTCAAGGGATTAGATCTGACAAACAGAGAGCCTGATGAACTATGGACAGAGATTCCTGATACTGTACAGGAGACAGGGATCAAGACCATCCCCAAGAAAAAGAAATGCAAAAAAGGTAAAATGGTTATCTGAGGAGGCCTTACAAATAGCTGTGAAAAGAAGAGAACCTAAAGGCAAAGGAGAAAAGGAAAGATATTCCCATCTGAATGCAGAGTTCCAAAGAATAGCAAGGAGAGATAAGGAAGCCTTCCTCAGTGATCAGTGCAAAGAAGTAGAGCTAAACAAAAGAATGGGAAAGACAAGAGATCTCTTCAAGAAAATTAGAGATAGCAAGGAAGTATTTCATGCAAAGATGAGCTCAATAAAGGACAGAAATGGTATGGACCTAACAGAAGCAGAAGACGTTAAGAAGAGGTATCAAGAATATACAGAAGAACTATACAAAAAGATCTGCATGACCCAGATAACCACAATGGTGTGATCGCTCACCTAGAGCCAGACAACCTGGAATATGAAGTCAAGCGGACCGTAGGAAGCATCACTACGAACAAAGCTAGTGGAGATGATGAAATTCTAGTTGAACTCTATCAAATCCTAAAAGATGATGCTGTGAAAGTGCTGCACCCAATATGCTAGCAAATTTGGAAAACTCAGAAGTGGCCACAGGGCTGGATAAAGTCCATTTTCATTCCAGTCCCTAAGAAAGGCAATGCCAAAGAATGCTCAAACTACTGCACAATTGTGCTCATCTCACACGCTAGTAAAGTAATGCTCAAAATTCTCCAAGCCACACTTCAATAATACGTGAACCGTAAACTTCCAGATGTTCAAGCTGGTTTTAGAAAAGGCAGAGGAACCAGAGATCATCAGTTGGATCATCAAAAAAGCAAGAGAGTTCCACAGAAACATCTATTTCTGCTTTATTGACTATGCCAAAGCCTTTGACTATGTGGACCACAACAAACTGGAAAATTGTTCAAGAGATGGGAATACCAGACCACCTGACCTGCCTCCTGAGAAATCTGTATGCAGGTCAAGAAGTGACAATTAGAACTGGACATGGAACACAGACTGGTTCCAAATTGGGAAACGAGTACATCAAGGTAGTATATTGTCACTCTGCTTATTTAACTTATATGCAGAATACATCATGAGAAATGCTGGTCCAAATGAAGCAGAAGCTGGAATCAAGATTGCTGGGAGAAATGTCAAATACCTCAGATATGCAGATGATACCACCCTTATGCAGAAAGCAAAGAAGAACTAAAGAGCTTCTTGATGAAAGTGGCAGAGGAGAGTGAAAAAGTTGGCTGAAAACTCAATATGCAGAAAATTAAGATCATGGCATCTGGTCCCATCACTTCATGGCAAATAGATGGGGAAACAGTGGAAAGTGACAGACTATTTTTTGGGGCTCCAAAATCACTGCAGATGTTGAATCCAGCCATGAAATTAAAATACACTTGCTCCTTGAAAGAAAAGTTTTGACCAACCTAGACAGCATATTAAAAAGCAGAGATATTAATTTGCAAACATATGTCTATCTAGTCAAAGCTATGGTTTTTCCAGTAATCATGTGTGGTTGTGTGAGTTGCTCTATAAAGAAAACTGAGCATTGAAGAATTGATGCTTTTGAACTGTGGTGTTGGAGAAGATTCTTGAGAGTCCCGTGGTCTGCAAGGAGATCCAACCAGTCCATCCTAAAGGAAATGAACCCTGAATATTCATTGGAAGACCTGATGCTGAAGTTGAAACTCCAGTACTTTGGCCACCTGATGTGATGAACTGACTCATTGGAAAAGACCCTGATTCTGGGAAAGAGTGGAGGCAAAAGGAGAAGAAGGTGGCAGATGCTGAGACGGCTAGATAGCATCGCTGACTTAATGGACACGAATTTGAGCAAACTCTAAGAAATACTGAAGGACAGGGGAGTCTAGTAAGCTGTAGTTCATGGGGTAGCAAAGAGTCAGACATGACTTAGTGACTCAACAGCAAGAACAGCAATAGATTTATTTCAAAATTTGTATCTATACCCTAGTCATTTCTCTGACCTTTAAATTTACACTTAGAAATGGCCATCTCTTTCTTTCAGATCAATGACAGTACATATATATATATTGAGTAGAAATCTGCTATCATCTGTCATTGTATCCTTTCTCTCCTATGTCCCATCTTATGTCCTATTGAACGTCACAGTTATTTGACATCTCTGGTGGCAGTATTCTAGTTCAAGCCACTATCCATGTCTGATCCAATTTGGAACTGGCCTTCTTGCTTCTATACTTACCCCTTTCTATTTTCCATATATCTGCAAGCATTGTTTTTCTAAGAAAGTAAGCCTTTTCATAACCTTCGATGTCTTCATGTTTTTGTTACCTTTTCCTTGGCTGAATGGTATGTAACAACTCCATTTTCAGAGTGTTAGGAGGTAATTTCAGCACTCTGCTAAGTGATTACGGTATCTTAGAATGGGGTGGTAGTTTTGTAAATGGAAAAGAAAAGCACTGATTCAAGAGATTGCCAAGTATGAAAATGAATACAAATAAACCAGAGGCGTGGAGATCATTTGTTAAGTTTTTTAGTGAAAAGAATACTATTCTCTTCCAGATCTACTTTTGTTTCTTTTGATTTCTTTAGGCCCATAGCTGAGCCTAGTCTTTCACATCTAGACTTTTCACAGGGTTGATGGGCATATCAGCTAAGCAAGCTAATTTGTGTCAGCAGCAACCTGGAAGTAATGTACTGGGCTGGATTCCAAGAAAAGTAGACTGAGGAAGATAGAACATACTGATACGAATATAGTTAATTCAGATGGAACCAAATTTTTTGATATGTGTTCTTAAGAATCTGAATTTACTGTATTAGCTGGTGCTTCTGGAAATGGCTCTAACAGTTCACTTGATTGTTTGACTAGAACTTGGACTCAACAGTGGGGTACTTTTAATGAAGTTGAGATGCCTGAACATTTTTAGGTTGTGGAGGAAGGAAGAAGGCATAGCAAGATGGGAATAGTAGAATAGATTTATCATGGACAGTTTTGTCATTCACCTTGTTACTCCGCTCTGAGATAGCACACCTTTGATTAAAAATTACGAAGTGTATTGATGAGGTGAACAGACCTTTGGTAGGTTTAAGCTGGGAAATGTCATTAGGATACGCTGTCATTGAACTAGCTTCATTGATTTCAGTGAGGATTATAGGATTCTGGAGTGGTAGCAAAATCCTTTGGCAGTGCTTAGGCTTCATTGGTAAAGTAGCTATAATTGTGTTGGCTAAAAAGGATGCACAGCATGAGAGTTGCAAATTAAATTTTCTTGGGGCAAAATGAGGACTGAAGCTCAGAGACTGTACTTCAGATAGCTCTGAAAAACTGCTCCAAAGAGGTAGTGGGGACAGGTCAGTATATGTGATTTTGGTGAAAGGGGAGTTCATGCAGTCAAGCCCTTATCTTACAAAAGGTTTTCTACAAGTCAGGAGGAGCTGATGTCACTCTGAAGGGATTTAGTGCTTTAGTAGATATGAGGAGATGCAAGGATTGGGATCATGAAATTCATTCCTGAAAATATCTGAGACCTGTTCCACCAGTTTTCCTGGAGCACAGAGTGCCTCATTCTCTCCCCTGATTGCCCTTCAGGGCATGTTGAAGGTCAGGAGCTAGGGCAGCACAGGATTCAATCTCTGAGAAGGAAGAGAGATGGCAAATATGCCAATTTGTAATTGTCAATTGTCATATTGGTGCTGAAAACTCAGCCTCTGTGCACCAGTGCTGAATGAAATCTTGGAGACAGAGTTTTGGGTGAATAGCTTTATTGCTTTTTCAGGCCGAGGGGGATACAGCTCTTGGTTAGAAAAAACTGTGTGTCCCAAACCTAGGAGGATTTGGTGAGGAGTTTTATAGCAAAAGTTCAAGGAAATAGTGGCTGATAAAGATCAGGTTGTGTGCAGGGCATGCACTTCTTTAATTTGGCCTCACGTGGTCTCCTGATGAAATTCTGGAGGTTAACAAACTGTGACCTCTGGGATGAAGAAAGCTAGCATCTTCCATTTGTTTTGGGTTTTAGTTTTGTAAATGAGTTCAACAATATTGCCTGTGTCCCTTGAGGCAGAACAAGGACCCTGATGCTCCTCCCTTTGCATCTCCTCCCTTCCCTAATTAGCAACTGTTTGGACCTGCCTGTTGAAACTCTGGGAAGGCCATGGAGGCTGAAGGCTATTCCCTACAAACATGAAACAGGGGACAAAAATAGGCTTTCATGTCTAGGGTTCCAAAGGGTCCTGCCTGGTTTCAGTAATAGGCATCATGAGTGGAATAGAAGTCAGTGTTTTGAAATACAGGGTTTTGTGATGTGGCTAATTGATCATCATGTCTTTAGGACTGTGATACATTGACTGATTACTGAATTTTTACCTAGTCTATATAACTGGGAAAATTCTAGGTATGTTGATTAAAAACTTGACTGGTGTTACTGAACCAGGTAGAACAACTCCTCCTGATTAAAGGAGAGGCTGATTTCCCTTGAGAAGGGACATAAAATGCTACCACAATATATACTTTAAATCTTTCAAGGCTTTCCCAAAGGTAGTTGGTGTTTACCAGGAAAAAGCCCAGACTTTTGAGAATTAATAAAAACAGGTTCTGGATTTATCTTGAGGATGTAAACACCACAGTGGCCTATCAGTCAGAGTTGAGGCTTATGGAGGTCACTTACTCTTCATCAGTGTGGGTCCAATGGCTTGTCAACCTAATCCTGTGTGTGCTTTCCAGCTTGGTGTGGCTTTAGTGGCAATAGGCATGGGAATGGACCAGTTTTCACTTCGACTTCTTGTGGAATGAGGACTATTTAGGAAGGACTAAGTAGAAGCCTGTGAAACTGCCTCTCATTAACAAAAACTGTAAGAAGTGTGCATCCCTGGAAACACTGCCATGAGGAGGGCCACCTTCAAGACTTGAAGGGATCAGCAGTGGAGATTCTTCTAACATTTCCTTTTTGGTTTGCTGGTTTGATGGATGGATCTTGGAGAATAAACATAGACTAATCAGTTAGTTGCTTAGCTTGCTAAAATGTAGTATCAATACAGTTTTTGGCAATTTGTATGCAGCAACTGATCTGGCTTTTTTTTTTTTTTTCCTTTACCAATTAGAACAATCAGAGGGCAGATGGCTTTCAGGTCACAAAAGGGCTGAACACCTTTGTCTGTTTAGAGCAAGGGCAATGATCGTTTTCTTGATCTCTGTCATAATAGGGTTCATAGGGACCTTGCTAATTTCATGTATCCACTTGACTAGGCCAGGGGGTGCCCTTATATTTGGCTTAACATTTTTGCTCTCAGTGTCTCTCTGAGGGTATTTTTGAATGAGATTAGTCCATGGGGTCCTCAAGACTAAGCAGATTGAACAACAAAAACATTTGAATTGGTAGAGTGAGTAAAGCAGATTGCCATCTCTCATGTGGGTGGGTCTAATTCAGTCCATGGGAGGCCTGAGCAGAACAAAAAGAAGTGGAATAGGGATAATTCCCTCTCTCTGCCTAACTGTCTTAGAGCTGGGATGTGAATTTTTCCTGCCTTCAGACTCGGACTTGGACTGAAACTTACGCTACCAGCTCTCTTGATTCCCAGACCTTCAGGTTCAAGCTGGAACTATATCATTCGTCTCTCTTGGGTCTCCAGCTTGCTGACTGTAGATCTTGGGACTTCTCAGTCTCTATAACTATGTGAGTCAATTCCTTTAATAAATCTCCATATGTCTAGTATTGGTTCTGTATCTATGAACTAATCATTTGAATATCTAGAGGATACAGAACTTAATCATTTGAATATCTACAGGACATCATATTAGGCCAGCATTCCTTTTCTATCTGAAGAGAGAGGAGACTACTTGTTTTGAGTAGTCTAGATGCCTTGGTGAGACTCACATGTGCCAGAAAGTAGATGGTGAACTCTGCTTTAATCTGGTATTTCTTTGAAACTTATCTTCATACACTGCTCAAATATTGGTTCAACAATTCTAAGTCTGTAGGGCTTTTTTTTTCTTTTTCCAAATGAATGGTATTTAGTTAAATAAAAACAAAGAATTCCATATTAATTTGAAAAGAGAAAATTCACTTTGAACAACTGACATAGTTGCAGCCCTCTGAAACACACATTTCTGTAGCTTTTTGACTTGACTTTGTCTTTAAATATTGGTTATTTTTTTGTTGTCAACTAGAAAAAAGACTGGAATTTAGTGTACTTATTTTATACATATACACATCCATATGTAAAAATTACTGTGCTGTTTAAACATACAACTCTATGGTTTAATGACTTGTATGTTAAAGTGAGAGTTAAAATTGGTTTAGAGAACTTTAGGAATAAGTCTGGGTATTCCTATCCTTAAATGTATTATACTAGATTATACCCAAACAAGCAAAATTTTATTTATGTTTAGTAAACCAACAAATAACTGCATAAAATAAATAATTCTATAGGTAAGAGAGCCAAATTTGTGCAACTCTTACCGTTTGTTAAAGTAGAGAAACAATTCATTTCGGCAGTGTATTTAGAGGCCACTTTCTTTCACGTGGTCTTCTCTGGTGGCTCAGTAGTAAAGAATCCACCTGCAATCCAGGAAAGGTTAGTTCAGTTCCTGGATTGAGAAGACCCCCTGGAGTAGGAAATGGCAACCCACTCCAATATTCTTGCCTGAAGAATCCCATGGATAGAGGAGCCTGGTGAGCTAAGTCCATGGGGGTCACAAACGGGCATAGCGACTAAGCAAGAGCAATCCGTTAGGTACTGTTATAGGGATTTGATATCTAAGAGTGAACATAACAGACTAAAATAAAAAACTTTAAGGAGCTTACTTTTTTATAGCAGGAGGCAGGTAATACATGATAAACCTAATACATATGGGGTGATAAATGCTATGACAAAAAGAAATCCGAGATGTACAAGTACAACGGCCATTGGAATGAAGGGGTGGTTTTAAGTAGGCTTTTTTTCAAAGTCAGAACTCTTGAGAGAATCCGGCATTTGTGCGTAGACCTGAATGGGAATTAGTTATGCAGATATCTGTGGAAGAGCTCTCTAGACAGCGAAAATGGCCATTGCAAAAGCCCTTAGGCAGGGATTTGTCTGGAATATTCAGGAAAATGGAAATAGAACAGTCTGTTTGGAATAGTGAGTTAGCAACAGAGCAGTAAGAAATGACAGAAGAAAGAAAAGTGACGAAGGCTCAGAAGAATATGCAAGTGCTTGTGAATTACTGTAAAGGCTGGTTGGCCTTTACTGGGCGTAGGATGAAGAGCACCGGAGAGTTTTAAACAGAGAAATTATATGATCTTACTTACAATTTAAAATGATGACTGTGTTACTCAGGGTTCTATAGAGAAGCAGATCAATATACACGAACATTCACAAACACACACACGTGAAGATTTACTATGAGGAGATTGCTTCTGTGATTATAGAGGCTGAGAAGTCCCCTGATCTGCTCTCTGAAGCCGGAGGCCCAGGAAAGCTGGCGTTTTAGTTCCAGTCCAGTTACAAACAAGTACCCACCACGAAGGAGCTGCAGGTTCGATCCCTGGGTCAGGAAGATATCCTGGAGAGGGAATTGACAACCCACTCCAGTATTCTTGCTTGGAAAATCCCATGGACAGAGGAGCCTGGCAGGTTACAGTCCATGGGGTTGCTAAGAGCTGGACACGGCTTAGTGGCTATTAGTCTCTTACACCAAGTACAAAGCTGTAAGAACCAGGAAAACAGATGATGTAAGTTCTAGTCCAGCTCCAGAGGCCTGAAAACCAGGAGTATAGATGTCATGAATCTTAATCCAAAGGCAGAAGACCAATGTCCTAGCTCTATAGTCAGCGAGAGTGAATTCCATCTTCCTCCACGTTTTTGTTCTATTGAACCTCTCAAAAGATTGAATGATGCCTCCTCACATTGCAGAGGGCAATCTGTTTTACTCAGTCTACTGGTTCAAATGCTAATCTGGAAACATTCTCACAGACACACCCAGAAATTTAGGTACCTCATTAGACAGGTACTTGGATACCTCATGGTTCATTCAAGTTGACTTATAAAATTAACCATCACCATTATTCTGAGTGGCTGTATTGTACAAGATTGTAGGAGCAAAGACATGAACAAGAAGAGTTATGGAAAAAAAATATGAAGAGTTATGGCTGTTGCATAATCCAGGTGAGAGATGATAGTGGTTTGATCAGTGTTGTGACAATGGAGTGATTGGATTTTGGATTTACTATAAAAACTAAGTCAAAAGGACCTCCTGATGGATTGGATATGAGAAAAAGAGAGGAATTAAGGATGTCTCTGAGGTTTTTGTCATAAATGAGGGAAGAATTTAAGTGACCTGGGCTGTGGCTGTCATCTAGTTATAGGAACAGTACAAGAACTTGGATGTCAGTATTTGTAGCTTGCAGATTTAAATGTTTAAATCTCATAGATGGTAGGAACAATGACCATATTTATTTGGAATATTTTTTTAATATAGTTGAATCTTGGATTTTAGTTACTTTGGATAGAAATGGGCTTGCTGTGTATGTTCGGCTAATATAAAAGGTGCTATGTTGTAGTCTAATGTCCTGTTCGTGAGTGATAATTATCTTGATTAATAGCAGGCTTTCTATTTCATTTTACTTATTGGCATGGCTCACTGCAATTCTCATAGTGTTCATGTATATTCATTGATTTAACAACTGTGTCTTAATGCTTACTATATGTCAGATATTGTATTAGGTGCTGGGTTGTAGCAATGAACAGATAAAGCAGACCGTTGTCTTCATGGTGCTATGAACAGTAAATCTTAAAGGTTTTTTGTTTGTTATTGTTTTGTTTTTGTTTTTCCTATTGTTTCCTGTAGACTAATTTGGAAATAGAAGTTAGTTTATTTGGGGTTAAAGATAAGTTTTTAGACTTATTGTATCTGTCAGGTCTGCCACAGGAAACCAATTGCAATCAAAATAGTATCTTCTTAATGATGATTTATTTATAAAGATACAATAGTAGGGAAACCACAGTGGATAATGGAGTGACCAGGGCTTAGCTTCTTAGTTACTACCATCTGTAGCCCAGAGGAATAATGGAAAGGGATAGTTAATATAATCAGAAAGGAGAATATCATGTAAAGTCATCTGTTTTGAGACGGTCAGTGGTTTTTGGTCCAGGGACGGGGACAACTCAACTGCAAGGAAGAAGCCTGGAGAACAAATATCCCGACTTGCCTTCCTCTCTGTGTTGTCTTTCTGGATCTCTCCAGTGGCCAGACCCACTAGACACCAGAGGTCTGTTACAGGTCATATTCGTGAGGCAGAAAACAGTGTGCAGAATGATGGACAATGGGCCTGCAGGGACAATTCAAAGATGTCTGGCACAATCTGCCCTTTTTCCCTCTGTACCTACGCTCTTATGCTTTTTTAAGGTAAAAAGTTTATGATTCCAACACAGGCAGTGCACAAAGTCCCATTTAGCTGTTTTATCATCAGGTGATGTCAAACTGGTCATATCCTCACTGAAATATAAAACATTAATTACCCAGTCTCCAACATTGCAGGCAGATTCTTTACCATCTGAGCCACCAGGAAAGCCTTGATTACCACTAATATTTTCCATATAAGATAGCACAGAGGAAAAAGGAAAGAAAATATATGATTAAGTGATATAAAACATAGGTGCTACAGGTTCTGTTATAATCAGAGATGCCTCCTTCTACTACCCCTTACCCTCCACCTTGGCTGGATGGAATTATTTGCCAGAAGAACCTTTATGAGAACATTTACGGGGTTCATTTTTATAGGATCTGAGACCTTGGTGGTTTTGTTTTTATTGAATTGTTCCTTGCTGGGACTGTAAGGCTTTCCAGAATACTCCTTGGCCTCCATTGTGAAACTGTATCTCAGTTTCCTCTTCCTTTTCCCATGTCTCAGTAGCATGAAGAACACAAGGTGGATGAAGAGTTGTTAGCTTCAATTAGTTGAAAATATAATCATGTTTCTTGGTGGAAGAATTTCCTCCTTGGGAACCTCTAAATATACTGAGCCTAAAATTCCAGTGTGAAGCAAAATTCTCCCTGTTCCTTCTCAGATATGATAGTGAGAGGGGCTATGCTCACCTCCTCCATTTGTTTCTGATACCTGTATTCTGTCTATGGGGGAGATAACACTATATCTTGGCTCTTAATTTAAAGTCTATACTGTATTTCATAGTGTGTGCTCAGTCATGTCCGAACTTTCCACAACCCCTGGACTATAGCCCACCAAGCTCCTTTGTCCATGGGATTCTCCAGGCAAGAATACTGGAGCGGGTTGCCATTTCCTTCTCCAGGGGATCTTCACGACCCAGCAATTGAACCTTCACTTCCTATGTCTCCTGCATTGGCAGCTGAATTGTTTACAAAGTACAGTACCTGAAACTCTTAGGCCATCACCTACCAAATATGGTCATAACAACCTTCAGCAGGCCATTCTACCATTTCTTAAAGAGTTGAAAAGGATGTTTCAGGTGATAAAACATCTAGTAATACCAGTGAATTGCCTCAGTGTAACCTTGATGAAAGTGAAAGAGGAGAGTGAAAAAACTGGCTTAAAACTCAGCATTCAGAAAACTAAGATCATGGCATCTGGTCCTATCACTTTGTGGCAAATAGATGGGGAAACAGTAGAAACAGTGACAGACTTTATTTTCTTGGGCTCGGAAATCACTGCAGATGGTGATTGCAGCCATGAAATTAAAAGATGCTTGCTCCTTTGAAGAAAAGTTATGACCAATCTAGACAGCTTATTAAAAAGCAGAGACATTACTTTGTCAACAAAGGTCCGTCTAGTCAAAGCTATGGTTTTTGCAGTAGTCATGTATGTATGTGAGAGTTGGACTGTAAGGAAAGCTGAGCATTGAAGAATGATGCTTTTGAATTGTGGTGTTGGAGAAGACTCTTGAGAGTCCCTTGGACGGCAAGGAGATCCAATGAGTCCATCCTAAAGGAGATTAGTCCTGGGTGTTCATTGGAAGGACTGATGCTGAAGCTGAAACTCCAATACTTCGGCCACTTGACAGGAAGAACTGACTCATTAGAAAAGACCCTGATGCTGGGAAAGATTGAAGGTGGAAGGAGAAGGGGATGACAGAGGATGAGATGGTTAGATGGCATCACTGACTCAATGGACATGAGTTTGAGTAAACTCTAGGAGTTGGTGATGGACGGGGAGGTCTGGCGTGCTGCAGTTCATGGGGTCGCAAAGAGTCGGACACAACTGAGCGACTGAACTGAACTGAACCTCGTTATCTGTATAATATGCCCTCTGGGAAGAAGCAGGGATGTGTCATCCAACATGGCGATTCATAAGATGTTAGTTCATGAATGGTGATACTGGTTGGAACATCAAAGAAATCTATACTCAGAATATGTTGTACCTCTTTGATGTGAGAGGTTCAGGGTAATCAACCCTGCTACCACGTAGTTAGTTGTTCAGCCCAGAGAATGGTAACATTCTAGGGGTTTATGGAGCCAGCTTGCTCTTGGTTGGCAGCGAACTCAGCATAGGGGGTAGCCAGATTAGCTTGGGTGACAGGAAGACCATGTTGTTGAATCCATGTAGAGCATCTATTCCTGCCACCCTCACAACCTGGTCCATGAGGAAGAACTCTATTCACTTAGGAAAATGAGTGACTGACATCCACTGAATAGGTCAACTTGTTCACTTTCGTTTAAGAGCCTGCCCCGTCATGCATGTTCTCTGATGGGGTATTTACGCGGAACAGAATAGCAACATACTCTTGTATTTATTCTTAGAAGTCCATCAACATACTTCTCTGTCACTGATTTCTAAATTTCTGTTTCCAAGTTCATATGTTGCTGGCCAAACCATGTAGTTGCTAGCCCATTAATTCCGTGTCGAACTGTACTTCTAGTTGCTTCTTATTCCAATCAAAGTGGAAAACCAGGTGTATTGTACAACCCAGTCTTGCTCACTAAGGAGGTTACTGCTGAGTAGAGTTGTAGTATGCTCCTAACTATTCAAGCATGCTGTGCAGATGCATCCATTATGCAGGCTTATGCTTTTTCATCCGTTTCTTGGCCATCAAAAGCTCCCCTTGAAGCCAAATCTGTAGATTTAGAGAGGCTGTTATATAGTAGAAACAAGTGTCTTGGTGGTCTGAGTCACTAATTTATATAGTTTAGTTTACTTCTGCTTTCAGAACCTGCTTTGGTTTGGTCTTATATATTACCACTTCCGTTTTGTAATGGAATTCCATCCTGCATGTCCATTTTAAAGATGTGGTGAATCGGATAACATCCAGTTCACTATGGGCAGTTCAAATCTCTTGTCACTTGATGTTAATGGGCAGCTGGTTAATTTCTGCTACTTGTTGTTGTTGTGTTAGTAGCTCAGCCGTGTCCGACTCTTTGCCACCTCATGGACTGTAGCCCACCAGGCTCCTCTGTCCATGGGACTCTCCAGGCAAGCATACTGAAGTAGGTTGCCATTCCCTTCTCCAGGGGATCTTCCAACTCAGGGGTTAAACCTGCGTCTCTTGCATTGCAGGCAGATTCTTTACCATCTGAGCCACCAGGGAATCCCAGTTTCTACTAGACCTAATATTAAGTTGGAGCTGCATTTCAGTTGGAGAGGAGTTGTCTGCAGAGACGGACATGAATTCCTTTTGATACTGCCCATGTATATCAGCTTCTTGAAGATAAGGTGGAAAAAGTTGGATGGTGAACTTGGAGGAAAAAAGTAGAAAATATTCTTCATATTTTGAACACTTTAAAGACTTGACTCACAGTTTTAATGATAAACATTTAATCACTTCTTTTGTTATTATATGGGGCTTCCCTGATAGCTCAGTTGGTAACGAATCCGCCTGCAATGCAGGAGACCCCAGGTTGAGTCCTGGGTCAGAAAGATCCTCTGGAGAAGGGATAGGCTACCCACTCCAGTATTCTTGGGCTTCCCTTGTGGCTCAGCTGGTAAAGAATCTGCCTGCAACGTGGGAGACCTGGGTTCAACCCCTGGGTTGGGGAGATCCCCTGGAGAAGGGAAAGGCTACCCACTCCAGTATTTTTGCCTGGAGAATTCCATGGATTGTATAGTCCAAGGGGTCACAAAGGGTCGGACAGGACTGAGCAACTTTCACTTTCACTTTGTTATTATGTATCTTTTTGTATGGGCTTCCCAGGTGGCGCTAGTGGTTAAGAACCTGCCTGCCAATGCAGGAGATGTAAGAAGGCCTGGTTTATCCCTGGATCAGGAAGATCCCTTGGAGGAGGGCATGGCAACTCACTCCAGTATTCTTGCCTGGAGAATATCATGGACAGAGGAACCTGGCAAGGGCACCAGTAGTGATTTGTTTTAAAATTTATTTCATAATATTGGTTTTTCATATTGTACATTTTTCTTTGGAGCATTAGTTTCTTTCCTTCTTCCTTCCCTTCCTCCCTCCCTTCTTTTTAATTTTTTTTAGATGATTAAGTATTAATTAGGATGTATTTCTATTATAGATTCTATTGCAATGTTTGGCTAAACTAAAGGTGTTGGCTTGAGACTGGGAATTCACTGCTAGCTAGATTTACTACTTTTAGTTTCTTTTAATACCTGCCTGTTTCTGCTATTTAGAGGAAAAATTGGAGGAGATAAATTTGTACTTTTCCTGTGAACTATCTATGTTGAAGTAGGTCTGTGGCCGAGGTAATTAGAAAGGACATGAATGTATTAGTTGGAATAAGTCAGTTTCTTTGCATTGTTATAGTTCTTCCTCACCCCTACCTATAGAGTTCTTACTTTATAAATTATTAAATTTTATATTTTTCCCAAAGTTTGAATTACTTTGAATGTATTTAACTGTCTTTAGGATGACTGACGTCTTTGTTTCTATTTTTTATATGAAACAGATTCTTGCTTAGTGAGACATTTTAAATTCAGTAAGTTTGATAGCATTCCTTTTTCCCCTTAGTAATATTATATCATCTGGCTCATTTGCAATGTATTATAATGTTAGTGATCTAACAGCTAAGATACAAATAAAATAGATACTGCCAGGAAACTAATTTTTATTAACTATTAAGTTAACTTTGTGTTAACTGGAAAGTTAATTGATAATTCTGTATAACTAGCTAATATGATTGTTTATTCTGTAGGCATCTTTAAAAATAATCTTATGCCTTGACAATTCTGGCTAGGTGTCAGTTTTAGTGAAAAAGGATACATTTAAGAATCTGTTACTTTGGAGGCCATCAGGACAGGCTGGAATTTATGAGAAACCAAATGTCACTTCAATTTATTCAGCATGAATTTATCTTCCAAAAGAAGCTTAAAAATATACTGCCTGCTTTTTCCCCCCTATTTTTGCTAGGAGTCTCATTTTATATTGACATTCATATTCTCTTTTGTACTTTAACTTAAAAACTGTTAAAGTTTCTCATCAAATGAAGAACTAAATTGGTGATACTTGGTTTTACATTATGCAGTGATTATTCAGTGTCAGGTGATTAAAAAATTATTTACCCCTAAATATTTAAATGTAGAAAATTGACCTTTATGGATTGATAACACATCATAAAAAGTAGTTTATCGTTATGGGAATACCTTGGTCAAATTCCCATCTATTAGTTTAAAGATTTTCTAACACTACATGATTAATGATTTTTTTTTCCTGTTTCTCGTAATAGATTACTAATCTGTGACTTTAATTTGTTCTCAAATAACTATAAGATCTGTGGGGGTTTCCTTTAGCTGTTACACATATTGCACCAAAGGAAGAGACATGTGACATTTGCAGAATTCTGATTTGAAGGGCATTTTGCCCAGAAATTAAGCATTGTTTGTGTTTTTATATTTTTGCTGAAGAATACCAAGAATCCTTCCCATTGAAGTGCCTCAATTTAATAATTTGGTTGGTTTGAATATCACCATGGTCATCATTTCTGGATCAGAAGTCCCCCACTGATACCCCTTCATCTCCCTTGCCACCTCTCATTGAAGTTATCAAGGCATAGCCAAATATCCTTGCTGCATGACAGCACTTTGGTGCCCAAAGCTAAGTGAGCATCATCAGCTCTGGGGAATACTGCTGGGATACTTGGAATAATCCCTCTTGTTGGTACAAGCTTGAAACATAACTCGTGTAAAGCCCCAAAGTTGCTTAGCAACTTCTATATATAACTCTTTGAGCCATCTCTGCCTCTTCATGTCCTGAAATGAACATCTCATTGTTCTTATAAAGAAACTGAAGGCCTCCTTTAGAGAAGGACATTTCTTAAGTGTTTTCTCAATGCTGTTGTGTCTCAGAGAATCCTGAGGTCACTTTTAATACAAAAATATTCTGAAGGGAGATGTATTGCTACATGATATTATCCTAATAGAAATATGATTTTATGAAAAATAAATATATTTAAATTTTCAAAAAATTGAAACATCAAATTGAATTATTGATATGGTCATTTCATCCTTTTAAAAAGGCAAAAAAAATCTTGATTATGAGTTCAAGTAACTTTATTTAAAAAGCAGTATACACACCCTTAGACATTTAAGACAGTTTGATGTTCATAATAGTGATGTGCAAAAAAATTTTATATGGCTTTCTGTGGGTCTGGTGGTTCAGTTGGTAAAGAATCTGCTTGCAGTGCAGGAGACTTGGGTTCGATCTCTGGGTTGGGAAGATCCCCTGGAGAAGGGAAAGGCTACCCACTCCAGTATTCGGACCTGGAGAATTCCAAGGAATGTATAGTCCATGGGGTCGCAAAGAGTTGGACACGACTGAGTGACTTTCACTTCACTTATTGGTAGAAATTGGGTCCAGTAACATGCATTTCAGTCAGTATCTCAAAACTCTTGATTTTAGTCTGATTGTGTTAGATGTAAGAGGGATAATCTTTACAGAAATACTTTTTGGAAATTAAAGTTAAAATGCATTTATTGACTTGAGATACTTTATGTAACTCAAATATCTAAAGCTCATATTTGATTTTAGAGTATTTGGATATGAAGGGATATTTTACTTGTTTTTCTCCAATTTTAGATTTGTATTTTTTATTCTCAAAAAATTAATTTTTGCTTCTAATGAATGAACTGTTTTCAGTGGAAGATACCTATTTTCATATATTCCTATGAAATCCTTAAATTACTGTTTGCTAACCTGTGGGGTTAGTACTACAAAGGGGTTTTGGGACTGTGTAGGGGAGCTGTGGAAACTGTACATAAAACTTTATTTTGAAATACTTTATTTTGTAATTGGTTGAGGCTTTAACATTTTTTCCACCCTTGAACAAGAGAAAAGATCTCTGTCCTGAAAAATCTTTGATTCTTTTTATTGACTGAAAAAAAAATCTTGGAGAGTGGGAGATTTTGGTAAAAGATTATAATTTTAAATTACGTCTTGATACCACAGAACAGTAGGAAATAATTAGGGAACAGTACCATAATTTTCTTATTATCATACTGGAAAGCGTTCTCATTTTTTAAATTTAGAATGTTAATAAGAAGATGCTGCCAAATACTATTTTTAATATGAATATGGAAAAACGAGTTTCACTTAAAATGAATTGCATAAAATACGTTATATATATATTTCCTGTAGGATGACTCTTTCCTGGCATTTGGACTTCTCTCAATTATAGCCGTGTTCACTGAACCGGTACAGGGCCTAGAAATGGAGGCTTGTGGAGAAAAATGTCAAACACACTTTTCTCAGCAGTTGTTGAGCTGCCCAGTTCTTGATGGGGTACAATTATTGTTTAGGTGTTCATTCTCGTAGCAAGTTAAAGGGAGGGAATTTGAAACCTAGTGTTTTCCCAGGATGAGAAATAAAGAAAGCAAAACAAGAAAACACGCAACCAATGCTCCAGCTTTGATTTTGGAGTAGATTGGTGAGACAGAATGACTAATGTTTTCCATCTTCCTGAGCACTGTCTATGAGCAGGAAGCAGGGCAGATTGAGTGGCTGCAGATACATAATTACATGGCTGCCTCTGTGTCCTCTGGGAGCTTTTAAATAGAAATAATGTTACTCATGAGGGTGCAGAGCTGGACTTTTGTGTTCTGGTGGTAACCAGTCTTCGAGGAGAATGAGTATGTCACGCCTCAGTGCCACTGCTTTTAGTATTTATTGTTTGTAAGCATGGTTTTGAGAATGTTGCTAGAAGTCAGAAGAAAGGAGGGAAATAGGTGTTGAAGCAAACAATAATAAAATAGATCTATCACTGGGACTCTCTGCAACAGGCTGTGAAGTGATTTAAGATGTATTGCCCTGTTTTTTAAGAAAAAAAAATAAGGTGAAAAATTGAATGATTTATTCTTTTGTCTTGCCGGTGGTGGTTTTTATTTAAATACGGCATTTCTGATATTGCAGTCTTCGTTTTAAACACTTACATTTATTTAGCACCGAGGATTTGTGTCAGTTTCCAGATGTGTCACTTTGAGAGTGAGGATGGAAGTCTGAGGAAGACTGTGATAGATTTTATATCTGAAGAAATGATGCTGCAAGCAGATAATGCTAGGGAGCCCTACCAACTGGGGATTTTCTTGAAGACAGGCACAGAATGTTATTCTTTTTCTCTTTACTTCAAGGGATATTTATTCAGGAATGCTCGCTGTTGTTAGGTACCTGATTAGGTATTGAACATTTTAAATATGTGAGTATGTGTAAGATCATTATATATAGAGAGAACATAAACATTTTTTAAATGAATTAATAAATGTATTAAAGAGGGTAGGAAAAATATGTTTGGGGGAATCAGCTTCAAGTTGTGTAAGAGCATCAGACATTCATTTCAGCAGTGCTGTCAGTGGTAGCAGATTAAACTGTTGAGTCAAGAGAGTTATGCCTTCTATTATAGTGGTTTGAGTGGGTATCCTGATGGCTCAGTCAGTAAAGAATCTGCCTGCAGTGCAGGAGACCCTGGGTTCGATCCCTGGGTCAGGAAGATCTCCTGGAGAAGGAAATGGCAACCAATCCAGTATTCTTGCCTAGAGAATTCCATGGAGAGAGGAGCCTGGCAGGCTATAGTCCATGGGGTCTCAAGAGTCAGGCACAATTTAGCGACTGAACTACCACCACTATAGTGATTTGAGTAATAGAAGAGCTATTGAGATGTAAGTTTCCATTACTTAGTTGTCCTCCTGTCTGTCTTTCACTAGCTTTCCAACAAATATTTTTTCAAACTTTTGTGAAAGTAGACAGTTGGATAACATATGTTCTATCTTAGAATTTTTAGACTTTTTTATACAATAAACTTTAAAATACCAATTATAGATTCTTTCATAGTTTACTTCATGTCTGTTATCTTTGCATGTTTATAGTAAAAAAAGTAAAGATAAAATTCAGAAAAATCATTTACAACCTCATTATTTTGAGATCATGGGTAATATTTTTTGTTATATAATCTTTGAGGTACTCTTTTGTACTTTAGCGTACATTCATAATTAAACAGCAACACATATTTTAAACTTGATTCTTTTTTACTTAACAACATATAATGAGTATTTTTATGTCAATGAATATAGATTTAACACTTCTTAATATTTCATGGATGGTATAGCATACATATTCATTAAATTCATATCTGTGATATGCAAGGGCATGCTCAAAATTCAAAGGTAGTATGCATGAATATTAATCCTTACAGCTAAATTATTTTCATGAAATTTGGGAGTTCTTAGAGGAGATTTGAAATTGAGTTGAATGTATAGGCAATAGGTTAACCATTGTTATAAGTTATTATGTTGATAATTGTTTTTAAGTTAACTTAACATAGAATTAGGTCTCTCAAAATTCTGGTTCTTCCAGTAACTTGCTGAGCAATCTTGGTGAAGTTACTTAAGATCTCTGATCCTTGAAGTCCTCATTTTTTAATACTTATAGAATTTGAAAATCATAGAAATATGAGAGGGGCTCCTTGGTGGCTCAGATGGTAAAGCATTTGCCCGCAATGCGGGAGACCCGGGGAATTAAATGAGATATTATTTGTAGAACACTTAGCATAATGCTAAGTACATAGTGATTGCTCTGTAGTAGGTCGCAGTTATTATTGAAATCACCCCAAGTTGTTGACATTTTGTACTCTCATAGATGCTTCATGATAAAACATTTGTTAAGTCCATCTTTCTTAATGGATGCTGTACTAGATGTTGAGGATGTAAAATTAAAAGATGATCCTTGGCTTTATGGCATCTCTAATCTGGTGGGTGAAAATCTCAGTGGAGAAATTTGTAAAACTATGAATATACCATTGGGAAACGTTGACCAAAACTCTTTGTGAACCCAACCTTCGGGAAGGTTGGCCTATGAGTAATGGGGAGTCTATTTGTGTTCTCAATTCCAGTAGTTTTTGATGATGAATCGGCTTCAGTTATCAGTACTACTGTGTGATCTGATCTGAGCCACTAGAGACTTCCCTGGTGGTTCAGACGGTAAAGAAGCTGCCTGCAATGCAGGAGACCTGGGTTTGATCCCTGGGTCGGGAAGATCCCCTGGAGAAGGGAATGGCTACCCACTCCAGTATTCCTGCTTTAAATCCCATGGACACAGGAGCCAGGTGGGCTACAGCCCATGGGCTTGCGAAGAATCAGATGTGACTGAGCGACTAACACATGTGATCTGGCCAGAACATTTTGGGAACACTGAATTGGAAAACTGTGACCCATAAGCAGTAAGAGTTCTAGATGAGTTTAAAGTGTCCATTTTACTGATGTTTAATAGTTCACTGAATTAAGCATCTGGGGCTGACATTATTAGCGAACAGATTTAACTGTACCTGAATGGAATTTAACTTTGGGGTTTTCCTTCAAATCTGCTTATCACATTATGGTCTTTGTTACAGTAGCTTAATTTGGTGCAGATATTATTGATAATATGGTAAATGAAATTTAAAAATGTTTTATATCCATACTTCATTACAAAAACCTACAAGTATTGTTGGTCAATAGCATTTAAATACTTAATCTCAATTTGTGTAAATATTTAAAAGAATAAAATATGTAATTGGGAAAAATAATAAACTGAAATATTCAGAACAATCTAGCAGACAACTCTACTTGTCCAACTGTTCTGGGTTTTAGACCTATTATAGCTGGTCTGTGTTAGGCCATTGGATGTAAAAAAGACATGTGTGTGTATGTGTGTGTGTGTGTGCTTGCTTGTGTCGACACACAAGTAGATGGATAGATAGATGGATATAGATATGAAACTTGTATTTTTATAACTTAAAAGAGAACTTGCCAATATGTTAGGAGTCGCTGTGAAAGCTCTTTGATCTTTTGGTTTTGTAGCTGACAGAATTTTGAAACCTTTGTCTCCCTCAGTAAAGGCAAAAAACTTGTCAGAGTGTTTGATAGACCTTTGATATTTCATGGCTATTTAGTCCAAAGGATGTGAAGATATCCTTTTTTTGTTGGAGATATATATATATATATATATATATAAATAGAATTCTTTGATATATTAGTATAGTGTGTGCTGTGCCATTGTCAAAGTGAAAATTGATTCATTTATTCTGTTTCTAATATAAAAACATTTATGAGCATAAAGTGCATGGCTATATTTTAATAAATTAAAATGTGTGGTTGGGTTTGTTAGTTTGCCAAGTACCCATATATAAGTTTTCTTATCTTTGGTAATTTTTAGATGAAAAAAATTAGTGTTCATTAGTTTTTATCTGGTAATTGATTTAAAAATCATCCATTTTGAAACTATATGTCAAGAACTATAAACAGTTCTTGTTTGCATATTTTACTTCAACTCAGTAAATTCAAGTTCATTGTGACAGGTACACCTGTAATATTCTCTGGGTAATTAGAATCAGTACCAATGTGATTTCTGCCTTTTGTTAGACTTTACAAAGTAATACAGAAAAAAGAAAATGCTCTGTAGATTTGTTTATTTAGTTTAAATATGACAAGTTTTAATTTTTAAGTGAGTTTTCTGATAACTCTTTGACCATTTTTCTCACTCTAACATACAACAAAAGATTTTTTTTCATCAGCTATTTAGTATATAAAAAGTATTTAACAAATACTAAATGACAAATAATTTAAATTTAGTATAGAAATCCAAATCAATTGAGAAACTGTTACATGCAAAATTTATTGGGTGTTATTATGAGTAATGTTTTAAGGACAGATAACACTCTGGAAGCAAAGCCTTGGATTTATATTCCAGCTTCATCCACTTAATAGTTGTGTGCCCTTAGTCAAAATACTGGGAGAAGGCAATGGCACCCCACTCCAGTACTGTTGCCCTGGAAATCCCATAGACGGAGGAGCCTGCTAGGCCGCCCATCCATGGGGTCTCTAGGAGTCAGACACGACTAAGTGACTGCACTTTCACTTTTCACTTTCATGCATTGGAGAAGGAAATGGCAACCCACTCCAGTGTTCTTACCTGGAGAATCCCAGGGACGGGGGAGCCTGGTGGTCTGCCGTCTATGGGGTTGCACAGAGTCGGACATGACTGAAGCGATTTAGCAGCAGCAGCAGCCGTCAAAATACTGGATTAGTCGAAAGTTCATTTGGGTTTTCCCAAAACAGCTAATGGAAAAACCCAAATGAACTTTTTGGCCAACCCAATAGTTTAGCCTCTTGTTTTTTCATCTGTATCATGAGAATGATAATGTGTGTGTGTGTGTGTGTGCGCTCAGTCTCTTGGTCGTGTCTGACTCTTTGCAACTCCATGGACTGTAGCCCTCCATGCTGAGTTATTGTGAAGGCTTAAATAAGTTAATATTTAACAATGCTTGGAGCATAGTAACTATTCTATGAGGTGTTAGTCATTATCATCTATGAATTATGATGTTTATAATTCATTGTAATTTTTTCAGTTGATAGACTGCTCTGCATTTTATGTTTCATAGATGCTTATATGCTGCATTTTATTTTAGGATAAATGATACATTTAAAATCATTTTACTTGTGCATGCTAAAATATGCACACTCTGATGTATGTAGGAGATGTCCAAAATAGCCTTTGTATTAGGGTGCCATTTTTCCTTTCTTGGTAGGAGGAATTAGGACCCAACTTCAAATCAATGAAACTTAGAGAATGGATTGTGTGTGTGTGTGTGTTAGTCACTCAGTCGTGTCCAACTCTTTGTGACCCCATGGACTGTAGCCCACCAGGCTTCTCTGTCCAGTGGAATTCTCCAGGCAAGAATACTGGATTGGGTAGCCATTTCCTTCTCCAGGGGATCTTACTGATCCAGAGATTGAACTCGAGTCTCCTGCATCGCAGGCAGATTCTTTACCATTACAGATAAAGAGCAATTACAGGCCCTTAGACCTGGATGAAAGTGAAAGTTGCTCATTTGTGTCCAACTCTTTGTGACCCCATGGGCTATATACAGTCCATGGAATTCTCCAGGCCAGAATACTGGAGTGGGTAGCCTTTCCCTTCTCCAGGGTATCTTCCCAACCTAGGGATCAAACTGGGTGGATTATTTACCAGCTGAACTACAAGGGAAGCCCAAGAATACTGGAGTGGGTAGCTATCCCTTCTCCAGTGGATCTTCCCGTCCCAGGAATTGAACCAGGGTCTCCGGCATTGCAGGCAGATTCTTTACCAAATGAGCTATAAGGGGATGGTACCTTTCAATTCAGTGTCTTCATTTTACAGAAGATGAAGCTAAAGCCTTGGGTGGTTATCCTTCTGAAGTTCGTGTACCTAGTACCTGAGAGTCTGTCTTGATCTTGTTATCTTTTGAGTCGTTAACCTCCCTCTCTATTTGGGGGAGTATAGAATTTTTGACAGTATTTGAGTAACAGTAACATTCATATTAAAAGACAAAAGACATAACCATCATTGCTTTTAATCTATTTATTGATAACAGTGAATCATATTAAGAACAAGTTTGTCTTGGTAATTTAAGAGGTTGGAATTGCATCTCCTCAGGTTGGCTGACCACACATGCTCGGGAGTTGTGTGGTTGTGTGCAGTTGTTGTGCAGATTGTGGTCTGCATCATGGAAGACCTCAAGCCCCTATCTCTGTAGCCCAAACCACTGGTCTTTGCCATGTAATTTTTCCCAGAAGAGAAACCTGACCACAGAACAGAGTATTATTTGAGCCAAGAGCTGTTGAAACAGTAAGTTAGTATTCTTCTTAAAAATCAGTAGACTAAGACTGTGTTAGCTCATGTTTCATATTACACAAGAGAAAATAAACTGAAAGGTCAGTTGAGCAGTTACAGCATTGCCCTTTTCCAAGGTAATCAGCAGAGCATGTAGCAAAGACGTGAACAGGAGCGTGACTGGAAAGAGGGTGGCTGATAAAGAGGCTGGCTGCTTAAAGTGTTTGGGACAATGCTTGACACTTCCAGGCCTGACCAGATGGGCCATCTCACAGGGCTTACCTTCAGTAATTCTGATTTATTACATTCAGAGGACTTTTTCTTTTCTAGTTTGGTAGTCAGGTTTTCACATTGCCAGAAGACCCCAGAAATTTTAATACTGACCATTAATCATACCTTGGTAAACTGCAAGGGCAATATATTATTAATTTGTTTGCAGCCAAGAGACAAGACATGGTGATTAAAATTAATTTCTAGCTAGATTTTGTTAATTTATTCTAATTAATTAATCTGTTAAGTCAAAATATGTTTATATTAATGGCTATATAGTAGGTTCTTTATGTTGTGTCATTAAATGTCATTTCCATAATCCTAAATATTGAATTCTAAAAAAACTTGCTTTTTATTAAAATAAATAGAGAGTTTTGTAAAGCTTTCTAATATCACCAAGTGAGCTATTTCTAGCTTTTCATTAATTGAATAGGAACATTTCATGGTTTGGGTTCTGTGGGATTTAGATTTGGAAGGATGTCAATGGTGACCTCCTTCCACCCCTTCACCTCTATGGCTCAGTACCAGAATTAGGAAAGAACATTTAATAAATAACAGGCATTATTTACTTTCAGGACACAATTTTAAATGGTGGCAACACTCACTTTTAAAAGTTACAGTTTTGATTGGCCTTGTCCTCCTCTCCTCCTCTTTCCAAATAAGATAGATCTAATGATCTTTATATAATCTTAATTTATATATATATATATATATATATATATATATATAATTAATTTGAGATACAAAATAGTCAAATTACATTTAACTTTTGGCCAAGTAAGAACAGTTATTTAAATAGCTTTTATTCTGTAACATCAGAAAATAAGAAATCAGCTATTTGCTCTTAAATATGCTCTGAGGATAGATTTATCAGATTGTTCTTAGTGCATTTGATTGTGTTTTAGAGATGGTGAAAGATTAATTAGATTTTATTTAAAAGGTTAAAATTAGTAACATGCTTACCGCTTACTTGTAACTGAATTAGCATTTATATTTTCTTATTGTATTATAATTAGCATGGAGCTTCCCTGGTGGCTAAGACCCTAAAGAATCCCCCTGCAGTATAGGAAACCTGAGTTTGATCCTTGGGTTCAAACCAGTAGATCTACCCAGTAGATCCCCTGGAGGAGGGCATGACAACCTACTCCAGTGTTCTTGCCTGGAATATCCCTATGGACAGAGGAGCCTGGTGGGCTACAGTCTGTGGGATCACAAAGAGTCAGACACGACTGAGTGACTAAGCACAGCACATAATTAGCATGATATAACTAGTCTAATTTTTTCAATGTTTTATTTTTTTCTACTTAGAAATACCTTAATTTCTTATTATAAAAAGGGAGGATGAGGCATGCCATGAAATAGTTTATTTTTGGTTGGCTAGTTTTATATAGTCACAGTAGTAGTCCTCATAGCAATGGTATTATCTTTCTGTTTTATAAATGGGCAGACTGAAACTCTGAGATCAGTTAAGGGAAAAATCTAAGGTCAGTTTGCTAATGAGGGTAGCAATAAAACCTAACTTTTTATTTCTAAATTCTTTCCTTTCTATAGTGAGTCATCATGCCTGAATCATAGTATATGGCCCATACCAGTTAGTCTTAGATTAGTTCTATATGTTAAAGAACTCAGTTCATTAACATCTAAGCCCAAATCATAGAGCATAGGCATTGGTAAGTGTTATAAAAGTAAGAAAAACTGCTTGAGTTAAAAATCATGTTCATCAGTATGGAGATTTCTTAAAAAACTGGAAATAGAACTGCCATATGACCCAGCATTCCCATTTCTGGGCATATGCACCGAGGAAACCAGATCTGAGAGAGACACGTGCACCCCAATGTTCATCGCAGCACTGTTTATAGTAGCCAGGACATGGAAGCAACCTAGATGTCCATCAGCAGACGAATGGATAAGGAAGCTGTGGTACATATACACCATGGAATATTACTCAGCCATTAAAAAGAATTCATTTGAATCAGTTCTAATGAGATGGATGAAACTGGAGCCCATTATACAGAGTGAAGTAAGCCAGAAAGATAAAAACCAATACAGTATACTAACACATATATATAGAATTTAGAAAGATGGTAATGATAACCCTATATGCAAAACAGAAAAAGAGACACAGATGTACAGAACAGACTTTTGGACTCTGTGGGAGAAGGTGAGGGTGGGATGTTTAGAGAGAACAGCATCGAAACATGTATACTATCAAGGGTGAAGCAGATCACCAGCCCAGGCTGGATGCAAGAGACAAGTGCTTGGGGCTGGTGCACTGGGAAGACACAGAGGGATCGGATGGAGAGGGAGGTGGGAGAGGAGATCGGGATGGGGAATACATGTAAATCCATGACTGATTCATGTCAACGTATGGCAAAAACCACTACAATATTGTAAAGTAATTAGCCTCCAACTAATAAAAATGAAAAAAAAAATCATGTTCATGCATTTTACTATCAGTTTGAATAGAAATGAGATGATGGAAGTGAATTGCCTTCCTTTCATTTTGGGAGCAGTTGGTGTCTTGACTGGGTTATCACATAACCCTGGTTTTCTTTTGACTTTTTGTAGATTCATACATTGCAACTTGATAGAATAGCCAAGTCAATCAATCAGTATCCTATGTGAGATAATGCATTTCTTTATAAAGCTGGTTGTTTACTCACAGAGGACCTACAGAAGTAAAGGTGAGAGATTTATATGAGGATTATTTCCCATTTCTCTTATTGGTCATAGTTTATCCTTTTAAAAGTTTGGCCTTTATTTCTCCACATTTTCATGTTATATTAGGTTGCTGCAAATGTAATTGTGATTTTTGCGTTGTTGAAATTAGCCATTAGATAGTGGAGTACTAATACTTAATAAATGTGGT
Source organism: Odocoileus virginianus (assembly GCF_023699985.2). Classification (NCBI taxonomy): domain Eukaryota; kingdom Metazoa; phylum Chordata; class Mammalia; order Artiodactyla; family Cervidae; genus Odocoileus; species Odocoileus virginianus. Next base: position 25,157,304 of record NC_069698.1, read on the forward strand.
TATGTTATACATCATTTTAATGTACATTTCTCAGTTTAAGTGTTTTGCTAATGACTTATGACTTGTAGTTTATTTTCTATCTATTTTAGACTAAGGAAATGATGTAAGATGAAAAGCAAATTTGAGTAATTTCTTATTTGAGTTCAAAATGGGTCATAAAGCAGTGGCGACAACTCAGAACATCAACAATGCATTTGGCCCAGGAACTGCTAGTGAACATACAGTGCAATGGTGGTTCAAGAAGTTTTGCAAAGGAGATGATAGGCTTGAAGATGAGGATTGTAGTGGCTGGCCATGGGAAGTTGAACAATGACCAGTTGAGAACTATCATTGAAGCTGATCCTCTTACAACAGCATGAGAAGTTGCCCAAGAACTCAACATCAACTATTCTATGGTCATTTGGCATTTAAAGCAGATTGGAAAGGTGAAAAAACTCGATAAGTGGATTGCCTCATAAACTGAGGCAATCAGAAAATCATCATTTTGAAGTGTCTTCTCTTATTCTATGCAGCAACAGTGAATCATTTCTCAGTGGGATTGTGACATGCAACAAAAAGTGGATTTTATATGACAGCTGGTGATGACCAGCTCAGTGGCTGGGCTGAGAAGCACCAAAATGTGTTAGTTGCTCAGTCATGTCCAGTTCTTTGTAACTAAATGGACTTCAGTCTACCAGGTTCCTCTGTCCATGGAATTCTCCAGGCAAGAATACTGGATGGATTGCCATTCCCTTCTCCAGGGAATCTTCTAAACCAGGGATCAAATGCAGGTCTCCTGCATTGCAGGCAGATTCTTTATGATCTAAGCACTTCCCAAAGCCAAACTTGCACCAAAAAAAGACCATGGTCACTTTTTGGTGGTCTGCTGCTAGTCTAATCCACTACAGTTTTCTGAATCCTGGCTAAACCACTGCATCTGAGAAGTATGCTCAGCAAATGGATGAGATACACCAAAAACTGCAATACCTTCAGCCAGCTTTGGTCAACAGAAAGGGCCCAGTTCTTCTCTGTGACAACAACCAACTACACGTCACACAACCAATGCTTTATAAGTTGAAAGAATTGGGTTACACAGTTTTGCCTCATCTACCATATTCACCTAACCTCTCACCAACTGACTACCACTTTTTCAAACATCCCGACAACTTTTTGCAGGGAAATCACTTCCAAAACCAGCAGGAAGCAGAAAATGCTTTCCAACAGTTTATCAAATCCTGAATCACAGACTTTTATGCTATAGGGATAAGCAAACTTATTTTGTGTTGGAAAAAATATGTTGATTGGAATGATTCCTATTTTAATTAATAAAGATGTGTTTGAGCCTGGATCGAAGTGGGACTGAGGGAATACATTTTGTTGTTCAGTAACTGAGTCATGTCTGATTCTTTGGGACCCCATGAACTGCAGCACATCAGACTTCCTGTCCTTCACTATCTCCTAGAGTTTGCTCACAGTCATATCCATTGTGCTTTCCAACCATATCACCATCATATCCATCATATCCATGCTATCCCACCATGTCACCTGCTGCCGCCCCCTTCTCCTCTTGCCTTCAATCTTTCCCAGCATCAGGGCCTTTTCCAATGAATCGACTTTTCACATCGGGTGACCAAATTATTGTAGCTTCAGCTTCAGCATCAGTCCTTCCAATGAATATACAGGGTTGATTTCCTTAGAATTAACTGGTTTGATCTCCTCGCTGTCCAAGGGATTCTCAAGAGTCTTCTTCAGCACCACAATTTAAAAGCATTAATTCTTCAGCACTCAGCAGCTTTCTTTTTTTTTTTTCAATTTAATTTATTTATTTTCATTTCAAGGATAATTGCTTTACAGTTCTGTGTTGGTTTCTACCAACATCACCATGAATCAGCCATAGGTTTGCCCTTGTCCTCTGCTACTTGAACATCCCTCCCAGCTCCGTCCCCATCCCACCTCTCTAAGTTGTTACTGAGCCCCGTTTGGGTTCCCTGAGTCATAGAGCAAATTCCCATTCTATTTTACATTTGGTAATATGCGTTTCCATGTTACCCTGTCCATACACCCGACCCGTTCCTTCCTGCCCACACAGTCATGTCCATAAATCTGTTTTCTATATCTGTGTCTCCATTGCTACTCTGCCAATAGGTTCATCAGTACCATCTTTTGAGATTCCATATGGAATCTGATAGTATATGATATGATATTTGTTTTTCTCTTTCTAACTTACTTTACTCTGTATAATAGGCTCTAGGTTTGTCCACCTTTTAGGATGGACTCAAATGCACTCCTTTTTATGGCTGAGTAATATTCCATTATACATGGCACCACAGCTTCTTTTTCTGTTCATCTGTTGATGGACATCTCGGTTGCTTTCATGTCCTAGCTATTGTAAATAGAGCTGCATAGAACATTGGCATACATGTGTCTTTTTCAGTTGTGGTTACTTCAGGATATATGCCTCATAGTAAATGAGTCTTGTGCAGTTATGGTGGACGATATCTTATATTTGAAGAGGCTATTGATTTTTCTATGCTGCTCTCAAATCCAACAATCATATAGTATGTTTATTGTTCTGACAATGTGCTTATTCATCATGTTGTGTGAAAGGTGTTATGCTAAGCTTTTCAGGTATATTATCTCATTTCATTATCATTTGGTTATCTTATGAAATGTGTTCTGTGATTCTTATTTAGATAGAGCTATTGAGTCTTAGTTATAGCTGATAGGAGGTAGGATTGGGATTCAAGGTCAGATGCTGTTGTTCAGTCGCTCAGTTGTGTCCAACTCTTTGCGACCCCATGGACTGCAGCGCGCCCGGCTTCCCTGTCCGTCCCCATCTCCCAGAGCTTGCTCAAACTCATGTCCATTGAGTCGGTGATACCATCCAACCATCTTGTCCCCTGTCATCCCCTTTTCCTCCTGCCTTCAGTCTTTCCCAGCTCCCGGGTCTTTTCTAATGAGTTGACTCTTCATAGCAGGTGGCCAAAGGATTGGAACTTCAGCTTCAGCATCAGCATCCGTCCATCCAATAAATATTCAGGACTGATTTCCTTTAGGATTGACTGGTTTGATTTCCTTGCAGTCCAAAGGACTCTCAAGAGTCTTCTCCAACACCACAGTTCAAAAGCATCAAGTCCTTGGTACTCAGCTTTCTTTCTGGTCCAACTCTCACATCCATATGTGACTTCTGGAAAAACCATAGCTTTGACTATACAGACCTTTTTTGGCAAATTCAGATGTAATAATCCTAATTTTAAATCTAAATCTAACCATCCTATCACCATTCCCTAGCCACAGTCTGGGAAGTAATAGGTACTCATTATTTATTTCTTGAGTACTTAATATGTGCCAGTAGTTTAGATGACCAGGTATATCTGTGTGCGAAACAATTTTTCCTATCTTTGTGGTATTTATCTTCTAGCTGCTTCTATCTTCTGAATATAAATCTTCATGTTACACAATGCTTTCTCAGTCCTTGGTTTTCTCTCTACCATTTCCCATACATAACAAAGAATGTCTTGAAGGCATGAGCTTTGTCCTTCATCTCTGTTCTTAGTGACTCGCATGGCATTGGATGTATAGTAGATGCTTAGTAATATTTGTGGAATAAATGGATGGAGTTTACCCCTTCTCGCTTGTCACTTTTATTTAAATGGTCCCAGTTTTACTATTTCCTGATAGATGAAGATTAGGGTGTATGCTAAATTGAATACAGATTGGAAATGTCACTAAAATTTTAGGTGAAATTTTGAAAATTTATACATTTATTTATTGATTAGTGCATTTAAACACTTAAATATAAGGAAGGCAGTCAAAAATAAGAAACCATGTCTACTATAAGGTCAGTTTTAAAATTATTTTCATTGACCAGTATAACAAGAGAGTTCACAAATTCTGGTATTTTAATGTTCAGTCTGTAATAAAGACTTTGTTAATCTTACTCTGACTGCTAAAATTCATCCTTCAAACTGCTCTCTTTAAAGACTGTCTTTGATAGTATCAGTTATCTCCTCTTTAAAGTCCTAAAGGTTTTTATTTTTCATTTAATTTTTATCTAGCTGAAAGTCATCTTTTCCATCTTGATTTAACTCTACATTTTTACCCCTCCTCCTGTCCAGCTACATAAAGCTAGTCCTCATGCCCACAAGGACCACCTTAATTTTGTATATGTGTAAAGCTCTTCGTTACCAGTCCATCCTAAAGGAGATAAGTCCTTGGTATTCATTGGAAGGACTGATGCTGAAGCTGAAGCTCCAATACTTTGGCCACCTCAATGAGTTGACTCGTTGGAAAAGACCCTGATGCTGGGAGGGATTGCAGGCAGGAGGAGAAGGGGATGACAGAGGATGAGATGGCTGGATGGCATCACCAACTCAATGGGCATGAGTTTGAGTAAACTCCGGGAGTTTGTGATGGACAGGGAGGCCTGGCGTGCTGTGATTCATGGGGTCGCAAAGAGTTGGACACGACTGAGCGACTGAACTGAACTGAATTGAAAGCTCTTCTCTGTCTTGTATCTTAATTGCTAAAGAATACTACTCATCCTTTGAGATATAACACAAATGCCAGCCACTTTTTAGAGCCTTTTTAAATCTTGTCTTATCCCATTAATTTTTCTATTGTTATATTTATTCTTCTGTTAGCATTTGCTTATCTCACCCCTTTCCTGTCCTGAGTTGAACAGTCTTCTCTTGGACTGATAAACTTATCAAGGGGAGGTTCTTCGATTATTGGCACACAATAAATATTTTTATTCTGTAATAAATATGTTGTGGGTTTTTTTTGTTGTTGTTGAATACTTATCCTTGATTGAGGGGCAGAAACTATTCACTTTAAGGTCTCAAATGCCTACTCTTCACTTGACAGATTTAATATATAGAGAAGTTTGTATATTTCAGGTACTTTGTGCTTTAAGAAGAAAATTTCTTCCAGTCACCTTGAAGTCTTTTGAAAGGGTGATTTAAAAAGCAGTTTTTTTGTTCCAAAAAAAAATTCAGTTCCCCTCTCCTTTAACCTTATTTTCCCCTTTTTTAGTTTATTAAAAATTCCTGTTGAGCTTTTATGTCTGTGCTTTTTCTTGCCTCTTTTCCAAGTCTCCTTTAGGAAACAGATGACTATATAAAATCTTGAAAAGAATTAAGTTAGCATGGAAGGAACTTCCCCCATGGGTTCATTGTGTTTCAGGCCCACTCAGAAGCACTTGAGAAAGAATTCTACATCTTGAGTGTTTCCAGATAAGATATGATCCATCTCCCCTGACATATCTCCAGTGTTCACAACCTTGCCTGAAATTAGAACTTCAGTATGGATCTAAGATGAAATGTCTTACGGAGGAGCAAAGGTTTTTAGCCTGTTTCTTTTTTTTTTTTCAAACTAAGCATTAACTACTTCCCTAAAGTAACTTTTCTTTTCCCTAGGCTGTCTAATTTACTTAGTTTTCTTCCAACCTTTTTATAATCCATACATTCAGATTAATCTGGAGTACCTAGTATGTGTTATGTGTTAGTATGCCTATATTTATAACTTTTCATAGCAGGACAAAGTAAATATTCTTAAACACTTTGGAAATTTAAGGAGAAACAGTCCTTAATGTTTACTAATAATTAACATGCATATTAAAATTTAAGTAAATATTGTAATTTAAGAAATTATAAATTAAAAAGTATAATACAGCAGTGCTTCTTACTGAGGTGGTGAAAAGCTACAGTTTACAATTATTGAGCACATGCTGGATACTGTGGGGATGACTCCCAGTATCATTTCTTTGATTCCTTATAAACTATCGGATTTCCCCCACTTAACAGGGGAAGAAATTAAAGGAAAGGGAGGTTAAGTAATTTGTTCAAGGTTACATATACTATGTAACAGAGTTAGAATTTGAACCTACACTGTTTATTTCTAGAGCCTTATCTGATCCTCTTAATTATAAGATTAATAACTTTATGAATCAAAGATATGGGGCTTTCTTTAAGAGGAAATGTGACTTTTAATTTGAGAGTATGTCTCCTGTTTTTTTAAAATACCTTTTGTGATGAGTAATACCGCATCTCTGTTGCTCATTACCTTCTTGACCTTGAGCAACTTTCATATTTATCTGTGCCTCTGTTTCTTTCTTTCTGCAAAGAGGATTAAAAACATCAATGAAGATATTAAATCTTGTAATATTTTTATATCTGTACAAAATGCTAGTTGCAATATAACTCATTTTATGTTCTTGGTTACCAAGAATTTGACCCAGTTTTTAAATATCCTATAAATTCATGGCAAAATATTAAGAGAGATGACTGTAGTAGGAGCAGACACAGGCATGATGAGCTTGCTATATCCTCAGGCATTTTCTTTTTTGAGCCACAGTGATTTCAAAGTGGAATGTGTATTTCTGTATCAGAAGCTCTAGGGCTGACCTTGAGGACGTCAAGATATTTAGTTAAAGTAATATCATGCTATAATCCTATTTCTGTTCAATTTTTAGTAAATGGCACATTTGTATATATCTTTTGAAATGTCTTAAGAAGGATTATTTTTTAAACTTTAAATAAATCTAAAATTGTGTTTTAAAGATATTATAACCACACTGACAATAAAATTATTGCTACATTTATTTGCCCTCCAAAAGTTGGTATCTTTTAAAAAAAAGAATCAGTAATTTTTCTTGTTTTATGATAATATATGTGTATGTAATTTTTTTTTACCCTAAGTCCAGATTTACTTATTTTTTCTCTTCTAGTTTTGTTACTTCTATCCAGATTTATTTTGTTGATTGTTTTCTACCATTTGATCATTGAATGTTGTTATTTATGCATCTCATATTGATTAGAGTTTCCACACATTGAGTGTTGTAGCCGAATGGTATCTTTAAGAGGTAAAAATCATTTTCTCATAGAATTTAGGGTATGAGAGAGTTTGCATACAAATCTCTTATTAGGGCTGTAGACTGAGGTTTTCTTCTGCTGCTTTTTCTTTTGCCTAGATCAGTATTTAAAGTATTTTGAAATAGTGGCTGATGTTTAATTAGGGAGGATTCACAGAAGAATCTGGAATTTTTTGCATTCTTGAATGATTACTTGATTTGGCAGATTTTTGGTAACAATAGGCCAGAGCTTTTAAATAGATGCTGTCACTTTTCGCTGGGCTTTGTCCTCTCCATCTCAGTTGAGCTCCTTTCTACTTTGTTTTCCATACTCTGAGGCTAGCCTCATTGGTTACTCTTATCATCAGGCTTGTTCTTTGTGTTTCTTATGCGGGAGCAGTTCTTCATATTTATGCTACCTGCCTGGCTCCTGTCAGTAATTCAGTTTGTGTCCTCTGAAGTAAAGACTGCCAGTGATACTGGAGTTACATCATTTCATTAAAAATTAATTTGTTTCAAGTAATAGAGTAAATATAATTTGCATTTTCATAAAACCATGGGGATGTGTACTCATAGGCGGGCATGTGTGTTGTATGTGTTGGGTATATTTAGACAGTACAAAAGGGGGTCATATTTGAAATACTTCACTCAAACCTACCATACCCATAGGCATTGCACTCCGCTGATCAGATTCTGTGCTGTACCCCTTCTTGTCTTTGAAGTAAATGTGAGTGTGGTGGGGCTAGGAACTTAAGGCCCCGGCTCACCCCAGCCCACTGGAATCCAACCCCTGGTGCAGGGGAAGGGGCCCTGTGAAAATACCATGTACATGCCATCTGTAGCTGTTTGAATATTTCTTTATACAAAGAGATGTTTTGTGGAAAACTGCTTTGCAACTTCTTTCCCTAAGCCGTCTATCTCGGGACATCTTTTCATATCAGTACATTTCTTTCTACTTCGTTCTTCATAATGAATCTCATGTAATTTGTTATTTGTGTGTTCCACAGTTAATTTGACCAGCCTCTCTTGTTGAACAGATAGGTATTGTCTATGGTTTGGTATTTTAAATAATGCCATAATGATTACCACTGTACATGTAGATGTGTTTGCTTCCTTGTGTTATATATTCAGGGGGTAAATTTCTAGAAATGGGATTACTTAGTTGAAGACTATGATTTAGAAATTTTCATAGCTAGCTAATGCCAAATAGTTATCTAATTTCTATTTTGTTAAAGAGTATTTGGCAATGTCTTTTTCCTGCACCTGCACTCTGTCTGCATAGACTATCACATTTTATTGGTCTTTAAGTGGAAAATGGAATTTTGAAATTTAGGATTGAATTTGAGTGTCTTTTCAATGTGTTTTCTGGCCATTTGTATTTCTTTTTCTGTGAACTCCTGGTTTTGTTTATTTTTAATTTAATATTTATAACTTTGACCTTTTGAAGTTATTTTGATTTTGGAGGTCCAATTTTTAAACTTAGATTCCAGTATCTTAATAGGTAAGCCATTGTTTTATTTCTCTTTCACATTTCTTTCTTGAAATGTCCTTTTATTGTATGTTTGATTTCTTTATATGTTCAAGAACATTTCAAGAACAGAGTTTTGTCCCACTGATCTATTTCAAATTATTTAAATTCCCAAAGTTTTATAAACATAGTTTCATATACTCACTAAAATTATGAATATGTAATGATTATGGATTATATAGATGTTTTAATACTCTAAAATTTTATAGTTTTAAGAAAAAAACCCTTTATTTTGTTTAAATGGCATTTCTTTGTTATAGTTAGAATAATGCAAGGAAGAAAGCAAATAGAAATACTACCAAAAAAATCATCACTGGTGTTAAAGAAAATCATTTTTGATATTTTTATGTGCTTATATATAGGTAAGAGGGTAGAAAAGTAGCTTGATAGAAATAATACTGTGAAACATGAGGAAAATATGTCAAGTTTAATTTTAAACAAACTTACTGAAGTAAAATGAAAGAAATGACTTAAATCTACACATAACTTTTTTAAATTGTCCATCTAAGTTCATGAAGAGATTAAAAGGTATAATGACGGCAATCTTGAATTTTAGTCAGTGTTGAGTGACTCTATTTTAAAAAAATAAGGAGTCTGACCACTCTTGTCCTTTATTCCATCTCCCTTTCACTTATCTGTTGTTTTTTAATAAATCAAATTTCTACCCATCCATTGAGATTCTTTTCTTATTATCACATTCACATAATTACACAGTTGTCCAGCCTTGGTTCTATATTTAAAGACTTAGGGCTCAGCCAAATGGCTGCAATGACACTGTCCGTTTGTCTGGTGTTTTTAGTCTTTTAATTGCCTAAATTTTATGGAAAGTGTTTTTCTTTTTCCAAGAATGATTCATTAGTGTCATAGACTTAAAATTGTTTTTTAATTTGCAATATTTAAAGAATTCTTTAAGCTTGAGTAAACATGTGTCTCATATAATATCCTTAGAAAACCACTTTTCTCTCTCAGAACAGTGTGGGCTTGGCTTTGTTATCTTTGGGTCTTTAATGTGATGTTCCTTTACAAAAAGATATGTCCCCATCCCCCTCACATTTTTGTACCAGTTGTCCACACATTCATTCTCCTTTGAATTTCAGTGGTTTAAACTGGGTGATGCTCTGTGTGCATGTTTGTGTGTTTGTTTTCCAAATTTTTCTTAAAACACAGTACATTCTTTTTAACATGCATATTTAATTCTATAAGAAATGTTGAACAATTTTATATGATTTATATTCATTTGATTTTTGTTCTTCAGAGTCACCCGGTGTCCTTATTTTGATCATATTTGTTGATTTTGCATCGATTAACTTTATATTCAATTTGTCTTTTTTCCCTTTTATTGATGGCGTTGGTAATCGAGCCTTCTTGTTTTAAATTTTAATTATTTATTTAATTTTTGTTGCCCTGGGTCTTCTCATTGCTGTGTGTGAACTTTCTCCAGTTGCAGTGCCTGGGCTTCTCTTTGCTGTGGCCTCTCTTGTTTCAGAACACGGCTCTGGGGCATGAGAGCTTCAGTAGTTGTGGCTCATGGGCTGTAGACTGCTGGCTCAGTAGTTGTGGAACACGGGCTTGATTGCTCTGTGTCATATGGAATCGTCCTGGACCAGGGATTGAACTCACGTTCCCTGCATGGGCAGGCGGATTCCTGTCCTCTATACCACCAGGGAAATCCTCTTCGTCTTTTTTTTTCCTGATCATATCAAGTTCCAATTGTTCACTTACCTAATTTTTTGTTGTTCTTATTGCATGTACACTTAGTTTCTTGCCAATTCTAATTTATTATTTTTCTCATGACACATTTTTTTACTCTTTTTATTTCCTTGGGTCTGCAGTTTCATTTTCTCATTCTGTCATTCTATCCTATTAATATAATCTCTCAGCTCTTATTATGATTGAATTCATTTTTTATTTAAGCTGAAGCACAGTGTGAAATGGGCTTCCCTGGTGGCTTAGTGGTAAAGAATCCGCCTGCAGGAGATGCAGATTCAATCCCTTGGTTGGGAAGATCCCCTGGAGAAGGAAATGACAACCAACTCCAGTATTCTTGCCTGGGAAATTTCTTGGACAAAGGAGCCTGGCAGGCTACAGTCTATGGGGTCGCAAAAGAGCCAGACGTGACTTAGCAACTAAGCAACAACAGGGTGAAACATTTGTATAAAGATTCTTTTTCTGTTCACCTCAGTTGAGGTGTTCTTCATTAGCTAGCTTCTGACATTTTGCATCTTTCCTTTATACCTCTATTTGGATTCATGACTATCTTTCTGGGACTTGTACTGATTACCCCTCAGGGTGTAGGGAAGCACAGGGAAGTTTATGGGCTTTGGTCAATTCATTGCACAGTTCTGGAACTTTCACTTCTGACAGAGAATATCCGCCACATGCTTCACTTCTCTAGTTTTGCCAGTTTTGGTCTCGTTTGCTTCTCCCCAGACTTGGGGTGATAAGTGCAAGTAAAAGTATGTTTTTGGTGTACCAGTCCTGACTGTGGGCTCTAGGCGTCTGGGAGAGGGTCAAGAGCAGCCATGTATTATTCTTGATCCTGCTTGGAAAGGAATCTTTGGTTTCTTCTCATGGCCGCTGGCTTTGGTAGTTTGAGGTGATGAATGTTCTTTCCATGGTTAGTTGCTGTAGGGCACGACTAGGCAAACTATAACCCATAGGCCAAATTTGGCCCTGCCACCTGTTTTTGTAAATAAAGTGTTATTGGAACACAGCCACACCCATTCATTTACATATTGTCTGTGGCCAGTTTCATGCTTCAGAGACACAGTTGAGTAATTGTGACAGAAACCAGATGGCTAGCAAAGCCTAAAATATTTCCTATCTGCCCTTTAACAGGAAAAGTATGCCAGACCTGCTGTAGGGTAATTTTATTTCTTGCTGGTTTTTAACTATATTTTCTTTCAGTGTTTTAGAAGTTATAGATGTAGGAATGCTCCTTCATTATACTGTCTTGACATAGAAGTTGCTATAATGCTGATTTTACAATACTCGAGGAATAACATAACTATCATGTTTTCTCTTATACTATGTTTGAAATTACAAAAATAAAAGTTAGTTGGGTTAGTTCAGTTTATTTGATATGAGTGATTTTATCTTACCAGGTAACTTCTAGCAATAAATGAAATTATTCACATCATTTCTCTTTAATGATGTCTTTTTTTTTTCCTGAGTGAGAGTAAAACAGATATTTAATTACAGCAGCTTTTCTGGAAGATGATTTGATTTTACAATTTCCTCTCTTTTGCACTTTTTCAAAGGTATAAGCGGTTTTGCAAGACTTTGAACGACATTGGAGAGAATGAAGGTGGTATTGATAGGTTTTCCAGAGGTTATGAATCATTTGGCGTCCACAGATGCGCTGATGGTGGTTTATACTGCAAAGAATGGGTCCCAGGAGCTGAAGGAGTTTTTCTTACTGGAGACTTCAGTAAGTATTTTAGAACCATTAAAGTCAGTTGTAACATTTCATTTATTTACTTAAAGCATAGATGTTATATATTTAACTTTATGAATATTATTGATTACAAATATTATACTTTTCAGATAGAGTTCATTGAGTTTCTTGAGTCTTTGCCTTTATGTGTGAAAAGTATTTCTGATTTGATGTGATACATGTATTTTTTAAAACTTTATATTCTATATAATCACATGCCAGAAATAACAGTTTTTGAGAAAAATTGTGTTTAGGCAGACTACTCCCAATTTACTCAACCTTGTTAGCAAGCTCTGACAAAGCCAATACCAATTTAGGTGAAGATATTGGTTTAGGTTCAGTCTCCACTAACATTTGCTCCTGGTTATTTGACATCATAGTTCTTGCATCCTCTCATCTTTTTGTGAGACCTCAGTAAATGTAAACTTCTAAATTAGAGGGTTAACTTCTTCATCAGTCAATTCTTTGTTTTTTCCCTTTCCTTTCTTTTTTTTAAATAACAGTGGGAAATATCTTCTCAGCCTTATTATCCGCACTGTTGATTTCACTAGACAAATAAGTGTAGTAGTTCTACAAGTCAGGCTTCTAGCTTACAGTTTAGTAGAAGCCTTGTAAGTACATAACTAATATACAGTCTGCTCAGTTTTATTCTATAAGTATAAATAATGCACTGTAATAGTGACAGGGAAAGAAGCTCAATTTTGAAAATGGAATAACTGAAAAACTAAGCCTTGGCAAAATGTTCATAATACAAGGAAAGGAAATATCAATAATAGTGATCCTTTAGCACCATAGGATACTATGGTCTTTGAAGTTTGATTTTCCTGGACTCAGAGGTCTGTATGCCATCCTGTTGTGGAAAGATCAAAACTATAGGGACAGAAAACTGGGTTGTCAGGGTTTGGGGGTAGGAGGTGTGAGTTGACAAGTTGATAAGAAACTTAAGGAGACATTTTTTTGGGGTAATGGAAACGTTTTATGTTGTGATTGTGTTGGTTTCATGATTGTATACAGTTGCCAGAATTTATAGAAGTATTCATATAAAAGGGTGAGTTTTACTGTGTGCAAATTATACCTTACGGAACCCGACTTTAAAAAAAGTTTTGATTTTATTTATATAGTCTAAGGCAGCACTGCCCAATAGAAATATAATGAGCATCATTTATATAAATATTTTCATGATAATAGTAAAAAAATAAAGGATAAAAACTGAATGAATTTTAATAATAATAGGTTTTTTTATTTAACCCTATATATCAAAATATATTTTAACATGTAATCAATGTAAAATTTGTTAGTGAGATATTTTCATTCTTTTGTATTGCTTCTTCTAAATCTGGTGGGTATATTTCCATTGGAAATATTTGATCTATATTTAGACTTAATGCCATTTGCAGTTTAAAGCGCATAGCCCAATTTTTCCAAACATTGTTAAAAGTTCTAGCAACTCAACTGAGTGGCAGTTTTAAAATTTACATTGAATAAAGTAATTAAAATTAAATAACACTTTAAATTTATTTTCTCAATTACACTAAGTTCATTTTAAGCAGTCAGTAGCCACTTTTGTTTAGTGGTTCTATTATTGAAAAGAACAGGTCAAAGGACTATAAGTTATTGTTTGTGTAGTCTCCAAAATTAGATGACATCAGCTTCCTGTGTTTCTGGAGAAGTTAGTGAAAGCTTTAGGGAATGTTTTAAGAAAGATCATGTGATCTGCTGACTCAGATTAACATGGCCCGGTGATTATTATCATTATTTTTTTTTATGACCCGGTGATTATTATGAAATATATTTTGAAGCTATCAGTCTTTTCACTTAAATTGTTAAAATTGTTATAATTTTTTCTTGTATATAAACATGACTATTTCCCCATATTCTCTGAGTGACTGTGTTGACTGCCAGCTTTTTGTTAATAGACTTGTTTTACATCAACCTATAATCAAGGTACTTTTGGGCATTATATTAGTTTTTTTTTAGTTTTATATTTTAGTTTTGTTTTTTTTTACTGCCATTTATTGAGAGGTATTGCTTGAGAGTGTTTTTAGGTTAGAATTTTACATACAGATACCAAAAAAAAAGTACTATAAGAATCTCAGTTAAAACTTGGTACTTGCATTTGGTAACCTCTCCCACATATTTATGATTGAATCCACTAAATAGGTTTTAGAGATATAAAAATGTGGGAAACTATATGAAACTATAGTTGGTAGCTATATACTTGTACTTTGTAAATCCAGTTAAGCCATGTGTATTTTGGAAATTGTATTAAAATTTTTAAGGAGTTTGGACTTAATGCTTAAATATTAAAAGTATAATAATTTATATAGTCTTTTGTAAAGAGAACACTAAAAATTATCTAGTTCCTCTTTTAGTGTAAAATAGCTTAACTTCTTTTGATCTAATTTGATTTTTGAAAATTCCACTCTTTGTGAAGATATGTCACATAATTTAAAATCTCTCCTTGTTATTGAAACAACACTCTGTCAATTATTTTCAATCAAGCAGTATTTATTTAGTGTCTAAGGGTAGGGAGAATATCAGATTTAATCCGTGGACCTTTATTTTTACCAGAGAGATAGGAATGGCTAATATAAATGAAACTGTGATAGAAGATAGGAAGTATGATAGAATATAGTTAACTGTTAAAATAATTAACAAGCAGTATGTCGGGAAAATTTAAATGTCTAATCTATTTACTTATCTAGACGAAGGTTTATTTATTTATTTATTTTTGTCCTGTATATGGTCTCAGAACGTGAAAGTGTTAGTTGCTCAGTCATGCCCAACTCTTTGGGTCCCCATGGACTAGAGCCTCTGTCCGTGGAGTTCTCCAGGCAGGGATAGTGGAGCGGGTACCTCCAGTATCTACTGTCTTCTCCAGGGGACCTTCCTGACCCAGGGCTCAAGCTCTGGTCCCCTGCACACACATTGTCCACTAGCTGAGCTACGGGGGAAGCCCCTCGGGGTCTCCTGATACTTGGGATCTCAAACTTTTCTCCCTGAAGAGCTTTGGCGCAGAAATAAATAAAAGCAACTTTCAAATTGACAGTAGGGCCAAAATTCTAGATTAATAATGCATTTAAAAATAGTATGTCTTTGGAAGAGAATGTTACACTGGAGTATAAACTTAATATGACTTTGCATAATACAGAATTTTGATGGTAGTGACAGCATAGCTGAAAATATACCATAAATTACTGAACTAAACATGTCTTTTTAAAAGACACAATTAAGGAATTCTCTATTTTGTTTTTCCCTTATTTACATAAAAATGTATTTTTTTATGTATCAAAGAGTAAGAAGAAAGTTATTTTTCTTTGTTAAGGTTTTTCTCAGCATCAAAAATGTGTTTGATTTTATAGTAGGTCTTCCAATGTATAAACGTACTAAACTGAAGTGGAAATACAATTTGTGTTAATTAGCTAAAAAAATTGCAGTTGATTTTTAAAATTAGAAAATGCAAATGAAGATTAATTAAAATTATTCTAGGTGCTTTGGTAATGATATTAAAATGTTTTTAAAAGCATTTAACTGTATTCATATAACTTCATATTTATCAGCTAAGTTGAAACAGCAGTAAACAAAAGATTCTATAGAAATAACTTTTAACTGTAACATGGTCATTTTTAAGAATTTATTTCCTTAATTTGTCATCTCATGTAACAGTAAGCTTAACTTTTATGTATATACTTAAAATATCACCTAAAATAAACCTTTTTTTTATGTATAGGTAGTGATGTAAAAAGTAACATAATTTTACTTATATGTTTTTATCATGAAAGTGTATACATATATAATTTAAAACATTGCTTTTGTACCTACCTCTTCCCTACACTTCCAAAGATAATATAAAACATATCTTCAAAAACCAGTATAGAAACCTTATTTCTGTGAAGGCATGAATTGACTGTTACTTGTATTTACAGTAACAGGAAAATAGTAAAAGGAAATGTTCTTAAATCAATTTTTATCTAAATCATTAACCATCTACTACTGATAATGTTTCAGAGGAAATGAAAATTAAAGACTGTGTAGACTTTAATTCTGTATTATAAGAAATTATACCAGTAGTCAAAATATGTTAGCATGTTGTGATGTCTCTCTCCTCTCCTAATCATTGTAGAAATTGCACTGTCCTTTTCTATACTCATAGAACTGCTGGTAAATTTATGTTTTTCTAGCATATTTCTTTTGCCACCTGACCTGAAAATATTTTAGGTACAAATGCTTACTGTTATAAAATAGAAATGATCTTTAAGAAAGAATTACCAGAAGTTGGTGTGTAGAAGAAAAAAAAAAAAAGAATGGCGTTTAGAGTTTGAACCCAAGTAGAGCTCTCGAAACTTGGTTCTTCATCTGGCTTAGTGGGGATAAAGGCAATGATATTCCTCTTACATCTCTAACTGGGTTGCTGTAGATACTAACTAGATTGCAAATGTGAAGACATTTTATACATCATTCAGTGCTATAGAAATCTTAATTGAAAAATTACTGTAATTTGCAAAGTTCTTTCTTTTTCTTATTTAAAAAATACGATTAATTTTAAAAGGCAGTTGAGCCTTGCAAAAATCAATGGATAGTCTCTGTGTTGCTCAAACTGAAGGAGCTCTGGCTTCTGCCATCCACATTTTTAAGACTCAGAAAGCACCTTCACTTTAAATATATTACACATATTTTTCTTCATTTTAGAGAAAATGAAACAATCATTTCTTTTCCTTTCAGTCATTTTTTTTTTTTTAAACTAGCTTTTTAAAGCAGCTAGCAGCTGCTGCAGCCACCCAGGACAGTGGATATATAATGACATTCATCAAGATTGGAATCTTACCACCCAAAAAGTATTTCTGAGCCAGACAGAAGCTACTTTAACGGCTTGAGATGAGTTTCTGAAACTTTGAATTATCTTTAATAAAGGAAAGATTCATTCTTTAGAAAATTAAATGCAATTTAAAATATACTTGGGGTTTTAGAACTGAATCATGTTTATTGCAGTTTGCTAAATAATTGAAGAAAACTAGCTGCTTTCCAGTAGCTAGATAATAATAAGTAGAGAGAAAAGCAGTAAACTACATATGTCAATATAAAATAATTGGGTTCCTATTCGCTATAACTGAAAACATTTCATTTAAAATTACTAAGTCTGGGAGCTAGGCACTTTTCAAATAACCTAAATGTCTATCACTGATAGACTGAAAAAGAAAAGGGAAAGAAAAAAAAAAAACCTGATTTTTATGCCTATAGAAGAAAGGAACCATAGATATTTTTGCAGAGTGGGAAAGATACTAAAGAAAATTTTTACTTATTTTCTGGGAAAAATTTGTCTACAGTTTAATTTCCATTTTATACAATTCCCAAGGAGTTTATATCATCACAAAAGCATTTGTATTTCTTAATTTCACATGCTCTGAAACAGTGCTCCTCAAAATGTGCTCCGTGGAGGAGTGTGGTTCTGTGCCCTATAATTGGTTTATAGTAATATATTCTCAGAAATTGGGAGTACATATTCAGGAACCTAATAGCAGCTTGACAGAGGAATTTTATTTCTGTTGAATCTAATAATGAGAATACAACTATTGGGGCTTGCATTTGGAAAGTCTTCTTTCAATTTTCTAATAATTCATTTTTAATGTTTTATGTACTGGTCTGTAATAGATTGGAAAATTGAAAAAGGAAAGGTAACTGGCCTGTCATCATCGATATTAATAGTTTAAGAAACGTTGATCTGAAAAATGGTGATTATTATTTTTTTTTTTGGCTTAGAAGTCCTTTCTGGTTGGAAGGTAGAGTTCTGATGTCAACCTCCTTTGTAGTCTTTCTTCAGCTAGATCTGTGGTGGTTGCGTTCGCTTTCTCTGCGGTAAGGCTTGTTACAAGAAAACTCCACCATTTTAATTGCCTACAGTAGCACAGTCTATTTCTTGCTCATGTTGGCTGTGGTTGTCAGCTGTGGCTCTGTCCCAAGTGTCACATTCTTTCCAGCATCCAGGGTGATGGAGCAGCCCCTGTGTGAGATGTGCCAATCTGGTGACAGAAAAAGAACAGTGAAGGGAACCTGTCATGGCTCTAAAAGCTTCCATTCAAAAGTGGCTAATGTGGTCTCTACTTCCATTTCATTAACCAAATAATTTGGCTAAGCCTTATGTCGGTGATATTGGAAGCAAAATTTGATTTTATGGAGACTTATAAAATCAGGAATAATAATATAAATGATCCCCCTGGCAAGTAACACATTTTCAAAATATAAAGTGTTAATCTGCCAGAGTTTTTGCTATCTTAAGAGTCTTTCCTGTAGGAGCAGAGGGTGCCAGGTAGGGTAATGCTCCAATGGAGATTGTTCAGATGTTTTCTTTGAAATATCTACTGACTTTAGGATTCAGATGGAACTTCAAGGAGTCTTTTGCAGTGTAGACATTTTCAACTCACCACAGGTCCTCTCTGAATGCTTTTTTTGTTAGTTGGCTTCCTTCCATTTGGCTTATTGGAGATGGTGATGCTTCTAGAAGGCTTCCCAGGTGGTACAGTGGTAAAGAATCCATCTGCCAATGCAGGAGACATAAGAGGTGTGGGTTCAAGCCCTGGGTCTGGAAGGTCCCCTGGAGAAGGAAATGGCAACCCACTCGTGTTCTTGCCTGGAACTCCCATGGACAGAGGAGCCTGGTAGGCTACAGTTCTCAGGGTTGCAAAGAATTAGACATGACAGAATGACTGAGCACTCACACAAGTTTCTAGAAAGTGAATTTCCAGAGTAGTCTGGGGAACCCTGATACTATTTATTTTGGTGATTGAATGGCAAGTTACAAGGTAGATGTAGAAGGCTTTAGGACTGTTAACTAAACCAGCACCAATGCTGAAAAACAACCTCTTTGATGTATGTGAACTTAAAATAACTAATCAGCTAATAGGCATTTTTGTAGAAAGTTGTCAGAATGTTCTCTAGCTCTCTAGTCTGATGTTGAGTCTTCCTTCGCTTTTATCTGTGTTCACTGATGAATTGTACATTTTCAGTGGAATAGATGTACAGTGGAGATTTACTTAATCATTATCTACGTTTTAGACGTGATTTCTGCTTGACAGGCTCACTGTAAGTGATACTGCCTGGTTCCCATAGGATGCTGAGCGTGCTCGGGGAGTAGACTGTGGATCTACTTCATGTGTGTATTTCTGCTCTTGCCAGTTGCTTTGTGTGCTTATAATGAGCCAGTTTCCCATCTGCTTCAAATCCTTTGAATGCCCATTCTTTTCATTAGAATTCTGTAATATAATATTATGTAAAGTGATGAACTGTGAGTGTGACAGTGAAGAAAATTATCAAGTACTGGGAAAAATCTCAGTAAGGACAAGTTGGAAAGTTACTGTGAATTAAGCATGCACAGTGAATTGCAAAAAATGATATAAATCTGATGATTTCATATGCCAATTATTTTGCATGCACCTTTTAGCTTTCATTCTATTTTAATCCAAAGGAGATTAAAAATAATAAGTATTGCATTGTAGGTACAGTTTCGTATGATACAAAACCCTAATCAAAGGACCTAAGCTTAAAGAAATAGCTGTAATTTATATCAGAAGGGGAGTGAATATTTATATTTGTCTTTTAAATTAAAACATTTTAATATGTATGATTTTTGCTATGTATGTGTAATTTTTTAAAGTATATATATTCATTCTCTGCTTTAACCAATATTTTCAATATATGAACCGACTTCTGGCCCTGGTTGTTGTGCAGGATTAAAGAGCTTTGTGATAATGCCTAATGGGATTATTTTTAAAGGGAAGCATCTTTACTTTCTGGAATTTTGGGATATGCTGTTAATGCTAGAAGGTAGATTTTGAACTGTGTGACATAAATAATAATTTTCTAGCCTCATGTTGCTTTTTTATAACTATCCTGCTAAAAATATATTCTGTTTGGATAATACAATACTTTTTGTTAGGTTTCAGTTTTGGTTTTTCACTCATTCTTAATGTCTATAAAATTATTCTGTTTATGGTTGTTCTTCAACACTTGTCTTTTGACATTTTCACAATTTTGTCCACTAAAGTGACTTTATTAAGCTCATCATTTACTTATACAAAGAAGGAGCATTATTCATATTTTCTGTTATCAAGTTAGAGGTTTTCTTAGAGAAGTTCTATTTAAAAATAGTTACATCTAGCCCCAAGTGTGAATGATTATAACATATCTCAACATTCTCTGTATCTTGATCACACCTATTCATTTTAAGTTCAAATTGTATTATACTAAGAAGCAGCTGTCACTTAAGATAGACGTTTAAAGCAACTGCAATTTAATTTGTTGTGATTTTCTTTCTTATGCCACAGATAACACAACTGAATGTCATTTTGTATTGTAGGGGAGTTAACGGAAATGTAGTAAATCTGTAAAAGGTTTATAGCACTGTTTGTTTTGCTTATCCAGACAGTGGTCCCAAGCAGGTCTGCTGGAATTCACTGATTAGCCTTGAGGCTTTGTCCATTTTATTGCCAGACTTGGAAATCTGTAGCTCTCTGCTCACATCCTTTCCCTCATTCCCTCATACTGGGTTGTACTCTTTACATTGTCAATCCCTGTCATTGTGTTATTTAAAAAAATTGGAAGGATTTTTACGCTTGAATAGAGATTGGAAAAAAGAAAGGAAATTTTTGCTTCTTTGTAGCTGTGCAGTTCCTCATGTGAAACTGTGGAAGTATTCATTTTAATTTTGACTGTCAGAGACCCACCTCTTATGATGGGTTCCTGAAAAAATGACTTAGCTGTCTTAGTTTTGCTTCTAAATCAGTAGCAGAGGGACCTCACGTGTATTATTTAGAGATTAGGAACCTGAAAATCATAGCGCATTTTCTCAGCAAGCATCGGTGACCTTCGGCAGTGATGCTGTGCCGCAGAGCCACTGCCGAGCAACCTGGAGACTAATGACTTTTGACCTAAATCGGGAAGGCTTATTATTATACTCCCACTTCTTAGTTACTTGTTTTCTTTCTTTTTTATTTTAACATTTTACAAGTTGAGATCTAATTCACATAGCATTTACCATTTCAAATTGTACACTTCAAATTGCAGTTTTTAGTATCATCAAAGTCACTATGTTGTGCAACCACTGCTGCTAATTTCAGAACATTTCCATCACTCCCAACAGAAACCTCATAGTCCTAATTCTTCTCTTTCTCTGTTTTTTGGGGACCACTAATCTATTTTCCCTAAATCTCTGGATTTGCCTATTCTGGGCATTTCATTATAAATGGAATCATACAGCATGGTGCCTTGTGTTTCTGACTTCTTTCACTTTCTATTACACTGTTTTCAAGGATCATTCATTTTGTAGTATGTAGCAGTCAGTTCTTCATTCCATTTTAAGGCTGGATAATACTCTGTGTATAAATATACCACATCTTGTTTATCCATTCCTGAGGAGATGGACATTGGGTTGTTTCTACTTTTTAACTGTTGTGAACAAAAGCTATTATTGTGAATAACACTTTTATGAACATTTGCATATGTGTGTGCTAAGTTGCTTCAGTCTTGTCTGACTCCTTGCACCCCTATGGACCATAGCCCGCAAGGCTCCTCTGTCCATGGGATTCTCCAGGCAAGAATACTGGAGTGGATTGCTACCAAGGCTTGAACCCGCATCTCTTGCAGTTTTTGCATTGTGGGAAGATTTTTTACCACTGAGCCATTTATGTACACATTTTCATGTGCTTTCAGTGATCTGGGTTGCCTTGGTAAGCCAGTATTCTTACCAGTTCAGCTATTTGGCTGCGCTGGTCATTTGTTTGCCCTAAGATCCTTGCACCTGCCCTTTTTTACTCTGCATCACATTTCCCCCACTCCCACGACTCTGCTTCCATTGAGTTGATTTAGTTGGAGGCGAAACATGAGGGCAGGTGGAGGGAGAAGCCAGGGAGCTTTGCCTTCTTCCCTCACTCACCCTTTGTCTAAAGTGCGGCTGACCTTGTCTCCTGGGGCACGTGTGTTTTTCTTCCTCTTGCTTATCTTTCAATGAGCTCAGTTCATGCTGGGAAAGCTTGCCTTGTTTCCAGCTTCTGCTAGTTGGCCCTGGCTTCTGGATTCCAGTAAATTCTTTCTCTTCCTTAGGGAAATTACCACATTCTTATTATTGCTAGTCCCTGGGTTACATAATTGTCCTCCACTTGAATCTTTTTTCACTATGACCTATGTAACCGTAGGTTATAGGAGAAAAGGAAAGACATACCCATCTGAATGCAGAGTTCCAAAGAATAGCAAGAGAGTTAAGAAAGCCTTCCTCAGTGATCAGTGCAAGGAAATAGAGGAAAACAATAGAATGGGAAAAACTAGAGATTTCTTCCAGAAAATTAGAGATATCAAGGGAAAATTTCATGCAAAGATGGGCACAATAAAGGACAGAAATGGTATGGACCTAACAGAAGCAAAAGATATTAAGAAGAGGTGGCAAGAATACACAGAAGAACTATACAAAAAAGATCTTCATGACCCAGATAACCACGATGGTGTGATCACTCACCTAGAGCCAGACATCCTGGAATGTGAAGTCAAGTGAGCCTTAGGAAGCATCACTATGAACAAAGCTAGTGGATGTGATGGAATTCCAGTTGAGCTATTTCAAGTCCTGAAAGATGATGCTGTGAAAGTGCTGCACTCAATATGCCAGCAAATTTGGAAAACTCAGCAGTGGCCACAGGACTGGAAAAGGTCCATTTTCATTCCAGTCCCAAAGAAAAACAGTGCCAAAGAATGCCCAAACTACCACACTATTGCACTCATCTCACATGCTGGCAAAGTAATGCTCAAAATTCTCCAAGCCAGACTTCAACAGTACGTGAACCATGACCTTCCAGATGTTCAAGCTGGATTTAGAGCTGGATTTAGAAAAGGCAGAGGAACCAGAGATCAAATTGCCAACATCCATTGGATCATCGAAAAAGCAAGAGAGTTCCAGAAGAACATCTACTTCTGCTTTATTGACTATGCCAATGCCTTTGACTGTGTGGATCACAGGAAACTGTGGAAAATGGTTCAAGAGATGGGAACACCAGACCACCTGACCTGCCTCCTGAGAAATCTGTATGCAGGTCAAGAAGCAACACTTGGAATTGGACATGGACCAACAGACTGGTTCCAAATAGGGAAAGGAGTATGTCAAGGCTGTACATTGCCACCCTGCTTATTTAACTTATATGCAGAGTGCATCATGAGAAATGCCAGGCTGAGTGAAGCAAAAGCTGTAATCAAGATTGCCAGGAGAAATGTCAATAACCTCAGATATGCAGATGACACCACCCTTATGGCAGAAATTGAAGAGAAACTGAAGAGCTTCTTGATAAAAGTGAAAGAAAAGAGTGAAAAAATTGGCTTAAAACTCAACATTCAGAAAACTAAGATCATGGCATCTGGTTCCATCACTTCATGGCAAATAGATGGGGAAAGAGTGGAAACAGTGACAGACTTTATTTTATTTTTGGCTCCAAAATCACTGCAGATGGTGATTGCAGCCAAAAAATTAAAAGATGCATACTCCTTGGAAGAAATGTTATGACCAACCTAGACAGCTTATTAAAAAGGAGAGACGTTACTTTGCCAACAAAGGTCCATTTAGTCAAAGATAGCTTTTTTTTTTTTTAGATTTTTCCAGTAGTCATATATGAATGTGAGAATTGGGCTGTAAAGAAAGGTGAGCAGTGAAAAATTGATGCTTTTGAATTGTGATGTTGGAGAAGACTCTTGAGAGTCCCTTGGACTGCAAGGAAATCCAACCAGTCCATCCTAAAGGAAATCAATCCTGAATATTCATTGGAAGGACTGATGCTGAAGCTGAAACTCCAATACTTTGGCCACCGGATGTGAAGAGCTGACTCTTCTGAAAAGACCCCGATGCTGGGAAAGATTGAAGGTGGGAGGAGAACTGGACGACAGAGGATGAGATGGTTGGATGGTATCACCGACCCAATGGACCTGAGTTTGAGTAAACTCTGGGAGTTCGTGATGGACAGGGAGTCCTGGAGTGCTCAAGTCCATAGGGTCGCAAAAAGTCGGACATGACTGAGTGACTGAACGGAACTGAACTAAACCAAGTAACCAGTTCCCTGTACTAAGTCCCTCTTTTTGAGATAAGGATTGTGATTTCCATTCTGAGTCCCCATCACTGAAATAGTATTTCCCTTCTGTTAGGCCTACTGAGTTACCTAAGTCAACAAAATACCCTTTACGCTGCGATTTTGATATTCTAAAGCATCACTGTAATGGTTTAGCTCAGTGGCCCGGCATTTGTTAAAGTATTTTGAATAATTTTTTTGGAGGTAGTTTTAACAACTTTGTGATTTTTTTGTGGCTTTTTGTAATAGAGAAGTATGTATTATAAAATTTAAATTACTAAAAATTTTCAAAAACTCAGCAATGATAGATATTGTTATATTCTTGACTTGCATTGTAACAAATTAGTTATGTTTTAATTTAAACAGCCTTTTTGATGTTCCCTCTGTTGAAGAACAGTTTCTTCTTCATCATGATATTTTCCAATCCAGTTTGTGGTACATGTGTCACTTAAAGTCGAATAGTGGGGGGGGGGGGGGTGTTGGTAAAATAAAATTTCAGGGTGAATAACACACCTTGTGAATCACAGTTTCTTGGGGTAGAGTTTAATGGGGATGATGTATCACCTTCTCTATTTTGAGGACTTTTATCATTTATGAGGTAGTGGTTGCTATAGTATCATTCATCCTTCCTTTTCAGCTTTCCTGCTCTTTCTTGTTGGGGAGAGTCACAACCATAATGTCTTTTCCTTGCTTGTAGTAGGTACAGTGCACCCAAAGCAGCAACCCCATTTTTTAAAGAGAATCTTTTGAAAGGAAAGAAGAACACATTCTTCTTGGAAAGAATCAGGCAGGCTTATCAGTTTCAGGGCAGGTTAGAGAACAATGAAATAATTATTTCAGATTTATTGGGTGAAGGAAATTTGACTCCTACTCCCTGTCCAATTTCTCAGTCAGGTGTCTAGACAGATATTTTCAGATATTTAGGAATGCAGGAGCATGGTATTGCCTTCTTTTTGAATGCATCCAAAGCATTCATCCTAAGGAGGTCATGTATGGATGCCAGCCAAGTAAGAGGAATATGTGACATGCCAGAATCAGTTGCTCAAGCTCAGGAGAGAGTAAAGTGGAAAAAGTAAAGAAGACAAAGTGGAACATCCATAGAGAGCAACTAAAAAGAGAGTGGAAAGAGAAGTCCCATGAATGAAATTTCCTGGGAGGAGTTTTCTGCAAGGAAAACAGCAAAATGGGAACTTAGAAGAATTTTGGACATGAATAAAGGTTTTCTGTAGAAGAAAAAAGTAAGGCTCAATTTACACATGATACTGGAAAGCGTTTCCTGTTGGTGGCTGGTAAAGACTGAATGTTTATGTCCTACCCCCACCTCCAATGGATATGTTGAAGGATATGTTTAGAGATGAAGTCTTCAGAAAGTAATTAGGCTTAGAAGAGGTCATGAAAACCCTGTGATGGGATTAATATCCTTAAAAAAGTGGAAGAGAGATCATGCTATCACACTAGAACACAATGGCAGTCTGCAAACCAGGAAAAGGATCTTCATCAGGAATCAAATCTTCTGGCACCTTGATCCTGGACTTCCAAGCCTCCAAAACTGTGAGAAATAGATGTCTGTTGTTGAAGCCATCCAGTTGGTGATATTTTGTTATGGCAGCCTGGATAGACTAATGATCCAGGGTCACGTGATTGAACTGTGAACAGTCTTAGTTTTCTAGTTGACTCTGCAATGAACAACATTTACTTTGATGTAAGAACCGTTCATTAGTTTTTAACTTTTTAAATTAACCTTTGGAGGTATCACTAAATACTTGGTGCTTACAATGTTTCTATAAAAATAATAATGACAATTTTGGAAGATTTTCTGAAAAGACTGTTTTTAATTGAGTAACTATTTTAAATAAAAAATTGGTCACTAAAATGTAAGTGAATTTTATCTTTATAGTGACAAATGTTTATGATATACTTGCCAGTTGATGAAACAGGCCAGGCTGATGTATTGCTTTATGGATGAAAATGTTCATCCCATTAGGTGGAGAGTAAGTGAGAAGCGAGCTCCATCAGGACTGAAGGTGAAAGAATCATGTGCAGATTGCCAGTTCTGAGTACTTTATAGGAATCTGTTTGTTTGCTTGTTTATTTTTAACCCCAGCAGTTCTAACTTGCTTTCTTTATTTTTACTGTCAGTCGATTGCTCCGTGTGCCCAGCTCCAGTTAATATTAGTGTCATCGTTAGGCAGTAGTGATTTGCAGACTTGATTCTGTTGAGTTTTTCTTGAGAGTTACAAGACTTTTACCTTTGTATTAGTCAGGGAGCAACAGGATACGGATGCATACTCAGGGGTCTCACTGAAAACAGTTTTATGAAGTCCTCTTCATAGAAGGCTGATGAGGTTAAGGGAACAATCAGGATTAGAAGCTCTTGCTTCTACCTCTGTGTGTAGGTATGGGAGAGGAGGGATGGTTGCTATAGCATAGGTAGAACTGGAGCTTTCAAAGAGGTGCCCTGGTTCAGATTCTGTGGCTAGAAAAAGGCAGGGATGGACGTGGATGCTAAATATCTCATGATTTCTCTTATACCAGCATCTGCCGTTGGCCAGTACCAGCCTAAAGCTGAAGGGCAGGGGAGTCCTGGGATTGCTGTCTACTGAAGTCAACCTCCAAGGTCTTAAAGAGCAGGTCTGAGAAACTATGAAAGATTTTAAGGTGGAACTAGCAGAGAAACGAGAAATAACCAGAATAGCTATCAGGTTTCTCTTCATGTGATTTAGAGGTGCCCAAATCACTAGAGGCATTTTTTTTTTCACTCTGATTCTTCTGAGTGATGCCAAACTTCCTTAAATTGCCACATCAGTGTATTATATACATTTTTATTCAAAGAAGAAAACATTTTTGGTACAGTGTTTCTTCTTTCCTTGCTCCCTCCCCTTCATTTTTTCCCTCCCTCCCTCCTTCCCTCTTTATTTTCTCCCTCCAGTCCTTTTCCTTGGATATATTTTTGATCGTAATAATTCTGAGCAAGGCTGGTACCTAATATTAAGAAGTGGAAGAGTTTCAGGTTTACAGAAGGGTCTGGGTTCTTAGGGAAAAGAAGGTGGAACTTTATTTAGAGCAAGCAATTAACTTTGTTGCACTTTATCAGAGGTTGCTGAAATATCATAAAACAATGTGTTTGATGACCAATACATCTAAACTCTAGTAAAGTAAAAGTTTTTCTTTTATTTCCCCCTGAGTAATAGACTATAATCTTAAAGTAAGGTGTTTACTCTGTTAAAGTTGTAATATTTTCCAATAATGTCCAAATACACTAAATATACTGTTGTGCATCGGCATATGGTGATTTTTTAGAAAGTAGGTTCATTTCTAAAATCTGTTAGAGTTCTTGATGTTGGCAGAGCACGTGAAAATCTGCAGTTTAAATTCAAGAACTTCTCTTTCAGCCCTCCTGCTTGGGTAGCGGTATTTATTGAACACTTTCTATGTGCCAGACACTGTGTTAAGTCATGGAAATTTAGATAAAGAAGGGCAGTAATTCTCATCTAGCAAGGGAAATGGATGGTCTTCTCTTAACTGACTGTGATTGCCTAAGCTCATGCAGTAATTAAACTGTGAATCTGATGTTCTTCTAAGTATTGTGGCCATTCCTATATGCTTTTTTAGGTAGAAAATTAAAATATATTTATAAAATATAGAGATATTTTACAAAATAAAAGAATTATATAGAGATATTTTCTTAAATACTATCTAAAGTTGAAACAACTCTTAGAATATAATTTAGTAATAATTATAAACAATATACTCTTTCACAGTACTTTTTTGAAAAGTACTTTCTGATTGCTTATTTGGTGACATTTTGTGGTTTATTTTTAAACCAAGTGTATTTATAGAGAATCTGTAATTGATTTAAATGATACATGAGGGCTTTTTTGTCAAACTGAGCTGAGCTAGGAAAAAAATCCCTTAGAATAGCTGTATTTAGATTTTAATGAAACTAGGCAGAAAGGAGACTAAAGTGAATTTCCTTTTTAGTCTTTTAAATGAAAAAGTGCATCATTTGTCCTATATATCTTATTCATCATCAGTCATAGCAAGGCATTCATTCCCATGAGAGAGATAATGGATTCAGAGAGCTGAGAGAAATGGAAGATTGTCATTCAATGCAGATGAGTTTTAGTAATATTCTTATCATGAGAAATTGGGTTGCAGAACCTTAAGATTTGGAATTAAGTTGCCATAGATATATTTAATTAAAAGTAGATTGCTTTAACCTTTCTTTAAGTTAGAAATAGGTTTAAAATCTTAAATTAAATTTATAGTTAGTTTGTATTTAACTTGTATTCAAGGCTTGCCTTTAATAGGGATTCTTTATAAAGTTTAGCCCCAAAAAGGTACATTTTAATTGATATTACAGTGAACATATAAAGAAAGTTTCTGGAAGAATTTAATAACTTGGTATATTGGATCTGAGTATGGTTTACTTTTCTCCCGATGGAAAAAGTAACCAAACTATCAAACCAAACTAAAATCTGAGAACAAAAGTAGGTTCTGCCTTCTGAACTTTTCTAACATCTCATCACAAAGCTTCTCAATCCTGATAAATTGTGTTTCCTAGTGTGTCAGAATTATCTGTAGTGGGTTGTTAGCTCATTTATTCAGTATAATTCTGTCTGATGGGTAGTACTTTTCTGTAAGTTAAGCATATGAAGAATGAAGTTGTCAAAGTAGAAAAGCAAGCATAAATTAAAAGGAAAAAATATATATAGTACACGTGTTAGCTAGATTTGCAAACTCTACTGCAGAATTGGTTTGAGGTTAAAAAGAGAAAACTGCATTTTCTAGTTTTAGGACATCAGGGTCCCTTGTTCTAGGCAAATGCTGAGGTTTGGGCTGTGTTTTGGGCTATGAAGTTTCTCCTGCTTGAGAAAACCCAGATGAGTCGAGCCCGGGGACAGAGTTGATACCAGTTGCTGCAGCTCTCTTCTGCGATCAATCTTGCCTCCTGTCAATCATTCAACATAGCTGATCCTTTTTCTCTAAGGTTTACTGAGTTAGAAGAGGCTTTTATCTTCTACTGGTTTACTTTGTCCTAAGACCTACTCAGTTGAGTGGTAATATAATCTTAAGTACTTTATAGCTTTATCCCTCTTGGCAATTAGGACTTTTCTTTTTTTTAATGGCTAGCTCATGCTGACTAGCTTAAAAGTATCTCTGAAAAGTATCTCAGATTAATTGTTCATGTTAAAATCCAAGTAAACTCTGACAAAGGTAAATCTATTCACTACAACTTTCATTTCCTTTTTAAAGGAAAGCTTGCTATAGAAAATGGTCCCTATTTGTTCTTTTTTTTCCCTCCTCTCCACAGGGTAAGGTAATCACAAGCTAAAATCTCCTATAAATATACCATCATTACCCAGAAGGTAATTACAGCTTGTAGAAGTGTTAATCTTTTCTCAATGAAGATCAAGATTCATTCACTCTCAGAGGCTTAGTGAAAAAAACATGGTCATGTTAGGCATACAGAAAATAAGAATCCATTGTTGGAAGCAAATGGATTATCCTCATCTTACCTGGTGTCTCAGATGGTAAAGTCTCTGCCTGCAAAGTGGGCGACCCAGGTTTGATCCCTGGGTCGGGAAGATCCCCTGGAGAAGGAAATGGCAACCCACTCCAGTACTCTTGCCTGCTAAATTCCATGGACAGAGGAGCCTTGTAGGCTACAGTCCATGGGATCTCAGTCGGACGCGATTGAGTGACTTCACTTCTTTCATCTATACTTATGCTAGGGCTCCCCTAGTGGTTCAGATGGCAAAGAATCTGCCTGCAATGCAGGAGACCCAGTTTCCATCCCTGGGTCAGGAAGATCCCTGGAGAAGGAAATGGCAACCCACTCCAGTACTCTTTCCTGGAGATTTCCATGGACAGAGGAGCCAGGCAGGCTGTAGTTCATGGGATTGCCAAGAGTTGGACATGACTGTGAGACTTTCACATTCACTTTTTCAGACTTTATATTGGTTTATGCCTTCAATATCAGCCATATAGGGAGAACCTGCTATGTACAGTGCTGTGAAGCAAGTAAGTACAGATGAAATTGTGTAAAAATGAGAGTTCTTAGTGTGGTGCCTGGCATCTAGTTTATTTATAATAAATATTTCTTCACTAACTCATTTTTAGCTTTTGTCCAACATTTTTAAAGGTTTCAATAGAAAATATGAACATTTTTGTTTTTCTAATTTGTCAAAACGTATCTTTGCTGGATTATATTTTGAAGGTGTGGACTCTTTTGCTAGGCTCATTGATGGTGATATTGTTCCAAAACGGAGGCATGGCAAGTTTTTTTTGGAATAAGTAGATTGTACTTAAGAAAGCCTACTCTTAAGTTTCTCTAGATAAAATATTCCTTTTTATGGAATTTGGATTTATTTCTTCACCAAATGATTCAGTATTTTGTTTACAAAGTCACTGGAATAATATTGGTAGAGGGTTAAAGATCAAACTATTGAAAATCCCACATTTCAGGGGGTGAG
This sequence comes from Odocoileus virginianus, assembly GCF_023699985.2. Lineage (NCBI taxonomy): Eukaryota > Metazoa > Chordata > Mammalia > Artiodactyla > Cervidae > Odocoileus > Odocoileus virginianus. Next base: position 25,187,662 of record NC_069698.1, read on the forward strand.
AGATGAGAAAGGAGAGGTGATGAAGGCATGAAAGAAGAAATAGCATTAGAAAAATGGGTTTTACTGTTTTTCAGTCACTAAGTCATATTTGACTCTTTGTGACTCCATGGACTGCCTCACGCCAGACTTCCCTGTCCTTCACTCTCTCTCAGAGTTTGCTCTAACTCATGTTCATTGAGTCAGTGATGCCATCCAACCATCTCATCCTCTGTTACCCCTTTTTCCTCTTGTCCTCAATCTTTCCCACCATCAGGGTCTTTTCCAATGAATTGGCTCTTGGCATCAGGTGACCAAAGTATTGGAGCTTCAACATCAGTCCTTCCAATGAATAATCAGGGTTGATTTCCTTTAGGATTGACTGGTTTGATCTCCTTGCTGTTCAAAGGACTCTCAAGAGTCTTCTCCAGCACTACTGTTTGAAGGCATCAATTCTTCAGTGCTCAGCCCTCTTTATGGTTTGCCTCTCACATCTGTACATGACTATTGGAAAAACTATATCTTTTACTATCCAGACCCTTGTCAGCAAAGTAATTTCTCTGTTTTTTAATATTCTGTCTAGGTTTGTCATAGCTTTCATTTCAAGGACAAAGCATCTTTTAATTTCATCACTGAAGTCACTGCAGTGATTTTAGATCCCAAGAAAATAAAATCTGTCACTGCTTCTACTTTTTCCCCATCTATTCCATGAAGTGATGGGACCGGATGCTGTGATCTTCGTTTTTTGAATGTTGAGTTTTAAGTCAGCTTTTTCACTCTCCTCTTTCATCCTCATCAAGAGGCTCTTTAGTTCCTATTTGCTTTCTGCCATTAGAGTGATGTCATCTGTACATCAGAGGTTGTTGATATTTCTCCTGGCAATCTTGATTCCATCTTGAGCTTCATCCAGCCCAGCATTTTGCATGATGTACTCTGCATGTAAGTTGAGTAAGCAGGGTAACAATATACAGTCTTGATGTACTCCTTTTCTGATTTTGGGAATGTGTCCTATCATATGACCTAAACAAGGGAGGATTTCAAGGAAGAAATTGACATCTACAGTATTATATCTCTATAATATCTATAGTATCATATCTCTCTAATATCTATAGTATTATGTCTCTAATATCTACAGTATTATATCTATAATATCTAAAATCTGACGAACAGCTGACTATGCAGTCAGTATTTGAAAGAGACTATATCAGTAAGTCTTCCCAATAGCTTGATGAGATGGATTCTATTACTATCCTCATTTCCAGGTGAGTAAATTGAGACTTAGACTGGGGAACTCACACTTGGTAAGCTGTACCAGAAACGTGATTGTATTCAAGGCATTCTGTCCTCTGTCCTGTAAGCACTGAGCTGGAGGAAGGTCGAGACCATGAGCTCTAAGGAAAGTGAATTCCATCTGCAGATTCTCCTTGCAGTGCTAGAAAATGACCCTTAACAGAGAGTTGTTTCTATATTTTATAGATATGGAAATTGAAATTCAGGAAGTTATATAACCTGCCAAAAGTCACATATCTAGTAAATGGGAATTGAAGGTTTTAGCTACAAGTATACCTACACATATTTATTCTATTACTGGTCTGCTTACCAGTAGCATCCCAATTTCATACCCTTAAATTGCATGCAACTGCCAAGATGTACATCTGAAATAAGTTTATGTCTCTAGAAGGTGATTTATACTTTTGAGATAATTTTGTATGTAAACTATAAGGCCTTAGTGTTGACTGTGTGTATGTAGCATTATATATGTACATATATACAATAGATATATAAGTAATAAAATGGTGTTCATTCCTTACCTTTGAGTCGTGAGACAGGAAAATGAAAAGAAGTGGCTCAACTTGAAAGAGAACTCATATGTATAATCTATTGATATAGATGTTGAAGGAAAACCACCAGACTTCTTGAGTGTATGATTTTAGGCAATCAGTTGAGTTACTTTAGTGGAACTTAATCATGCTTACAAACAGTGATTGTAATGTCTAGTATAGGAAAAGAAAGATAAAGAAAATCAAAGATATTTTAACCTTTTTTTAAAAATAAGGTCATCATTTAAAAATGCGGCTCCTGATTATGCTACTCTTAAGAGCTGTTCATTCTGTTATGATAAGTAATGGTAACAAAGATGATGAATTATTAGCAAATGGTTAATACATACTTTATGATGAGCCATAGCATGATTGTAGTTTAAAAATGTATATTACATCTAACTATAAAATTATGAGTAATTCTGGTAACTGTTTGTTTAATGCTCACTATTGATTTTCTGCTGTGTGTTTGATCCACTACTAAAGTTGGAGGTGTATCTTACCTTATTACTTTTTGGTTTCTATTTCTGTGTTAGCTCTTATTGTCATATTTGATTGATAGTGCTTCATCTGAGATCTAGTTCATGCGTTTCTCTGGGAACCATAATAAGAGGAATTTAGAGAGAAAGTATGCACTGAAGGGATGTCGCTGTGACCTTGATTGGTGTCTAGTGGCTGCCTGTTATCAAAGAGCTTGACTCTACATGGTCTTAAGTAGTGTGGCAGCCCCTACACTGGTCAAGATCTCCTCCCAGCACCTGGCGGACACAGGGGCAGCCACAGAAAAAGCAGATGGTTCTTGTCTTCAAAGTATAGATTTAAAGGGTTTTGTGTAGTGGGCAGATGGTCAGTTGTCAAGAGAGAATGGAAGGGGCTTTGTGTGTCCAAAAAGTAGTATGGCCTCGTCCCCCGGTGATGGGGGAGAGTGATTTAGGATGAGAGGGCTCCTTGCAGGGCTCTATTAGGGGTGGTTAAAAGGGACAGAAACATTGTAATGAGTTTGTTTTAAATTTTAGAGTCTGATCAGTGCAATAGTTAAGAAAAGCATGATTATTCCTTTGTTTGAATTTAGATAAATAGCTATTATGTCAGAAGCCAGAAAACCTGACAATAGTAAATGACTTAAATGTTCTTTATTTTATTTTGGAATTGCCTTAATGGCAGTCAGATTTATTCTTGGACATGTTAAACCTCCACATAACTTGCCAGTATTTTCCTGAAATTGGGTCTCAGATTTCTGAAATGGGAGTGGAGAACGATGTGAAAATTGATGGCCTCAAGCTTTTTAAAATCCAAATTGAAACTTGTACTACAAAGAGAGAAGTTTAACCTGAGAGTTTATGCCTGTATCAGCATGACATAGAGTAGCAATTGAAGTTTTCTTACACCCCACAGAGCTAATAAACACATTGGTTCATTTAAAAGTGATTCAATTTTCTTGGATTTTGGATTTCAGAAAAGAAGGAGCATAGCCTAATGAATTATGACTTCTATGTGTTATAAATGTAGAAATAACATATAAAGGTCTATTTTAGATGATATTTTTGTTTATATGTGGATGATTATTCATTTTGTGAATCTTTAGATTAATAGTCTGTTGAACATTTTAGAAGATCACATTTTTATTGGTGACATTTAATTATATACATTAGAAAAGACCCTGATGCTGGGAATGATTGAAGGTGGGAGAAGGGGATGACAGAGGATGAGATGGTTGGATGGCATTACCGACTCAATGGACATGAGTTTGAGTAAGCTCCGGCAGTTGGTGATGGACAGGGAAGCCTAGTGTGCTGCAGTCCATGGGGTTGCAAAGAGTTGTACATGACTGAGTGACTGAACTGAACTGAACTGAGATTAATTACATATAATTTATATATTATTATAACACATGTATATACTTCTTTTTTGGGTGGCTGTGCTGCAAGGTTTGCATGATCTTAATTCCCTAACCTGCGATTGAACCTGGTCCCTGGCAGTGAAAACTCCAAGTCCTAGTCACTGGACCATTAGGGAACTCCAACACTTTTTAACACTATAATTTTGTAAACTTCTAACTTTATATGTAATATATAATTAATCTAACTTATAATTAAATATCACCACTTAAAATGTGACCTCTTGAAACATATTTATATGTTATATAAACTATATAATACTTTTGGAGTTTAGCACATAAAGAAAAAAAATCAAGATCTATCTTAAAATAGAAGTTAATACATTAATTTCTTTTAATTACTATAATTTTTCTTTATAGCTATTTAGTTAGTGACCCATATTAATTGGAAAGAATAATAAAATGGAATTATGTAGTTTTTTGTGCTTTTTAATTATTTACATTATTTGCTAAATGTAGAGATAATTCTTTATCATCTTAGTGTATAATGAAGTCTTACTAAAGAGTACTATTTATGTTCCTTTGGAAAAGTAAAAATAAAATCTTCTTTGGCTAATTTTGTTGTTTGCTAAGTTTCCAGTTGCCAGTTAATCTTGTGATCTTGATTTGGCATAAAAGCTTGAAAATTTATTCTTCCAGGAAGAACTAGCTGAGTACTTATATAGGAGTGCTACACTGGTTATTGGCATACAAGGATGAAGAATATTTGATCTCTACCTTCAGATACCTTGTAGTCAAGAATAAAGATATCAGTATAGACACATATAATAAGTGAAAACACGTTTATAGTAATAGATGCAGGTGATAATAGGTGCAGGTTTAGGCTATTTGTGGGAATTTCAGAGGGGTCGTCCTGACTCTTGTTTGGTGCACAAAGTCAGCACAGCAGTTGTATTGCTGTGTCATATACTATTCCCAGCTGAGTGTGCAACAGTAAACATTTGCCTCTCAGTCACGTATTTATGAATCTGCCAGGGTGACTCTGTTTTTTTAGAGGTCTTGATGTGCTTAGGAAAGGTATAAGGTAGCAATCAAGATTTAAAAAAAATTTTTTTTTGGTAGTAGATGAGGCTGCTGATGAGGGACAGGGGAAATGTTGTAAAGCATTATGAACATTTATTGTGTAAATGGTACAAAGATTGCTGTAGCAGCATTTCCTGGTTCTAGACTCCATGATACCAATTATTCCAGACTGAATATGACATCGAAATCCATGGTGCTTTCTGACATGTCTGTGTCGTTGATGTCTATTTTAGATCCCTGTTGAAAGCTCTCCAACTTTTCTCTTCTGGGTGTTTTCTCTCCCTTGACCCTTGACCTTCTACTGCACTCACCTTGTAAATCTGCAGTGTTGCTCACATCAAATGGTCTAATTTCTCTGCTCCTGCGCAGCTTCTAGCCACCATGAGGAAAACCACGCAGCAGAAGAACTGCTGCTCCTTTGGTTCGAGGCCATTAACACGCCACAGCAATCCCTTGCGCATGTCTAGTCAGCTCCTTCTTACATCCTGCACAGTAGCTATGATACTTCAGATTCACCACTCCTTGCAGAACCCTTCCTTTCACTGCCTCCTCATTTTCCATTAGTATAATACTTGCTTTTACTTTCCAAGGAAAATAGAAGACAGCAGAAAGGAAAATTTCAGCATCCAAACCATTTCCCTAAAAAGATCTCTGTAGCTGTCTTCATCCTTCCCATATACTTTGAAAAGTTAGTAGTGGAAGTTGGTGTCATGAATCTATATGTTGAATCCTTTCTCTTTGCTTCCTCAAAATAGTAAATCTGTCTATTGATGTCTCTCCTGTCAGCCTTTCTTTTTGCTGTTTCCTTTTTCTCTGCAAATGAAGTTGCTCAACACTTTCCTTCCTCAAATAAATTGAAAACTAAAGAAGATCCCTGTCTTAATTTTCCTCCAGTTTCTGGAATGATGTTGTAAATTATTGGTTACCAAACCTGTGTGTGCATAGCACACAATTAGGATACTTTTTGAATGTACAGCTCTATACCTGGGTCTGATTCAAGGATCTGGGGTGGGTCTGTTGATTCCTAACTTTTAAAAGCAACCATGTTTCGGGAACTGCTATGGTAAATGAATATGTGCTGATGGGTAATGTTGATCAGGTAGCATGTAGAAAAGGATACAAAACTGTAAGTTAAAAAATTTATATATATGTATTAATGCATATCTGTGTATAGAATTGACATTAAGGTGGCGTTAGTGGTAAAGATCCCGCCTGTCAGTGCAGGTTAGGCATAAGAGACACTGGTTTGATCCCTGGATTAGTAAGATCCCCTGGAGAGGGGAATGGCAATCCACTTCAGTATTTTTGCCCCGAGAATCCTAACAGACAGAGGAGCCTGGTGGGCTACAGTCCGTGGGGTCACAGAGTCAGACACGACTGAGTGACTTAGCACATTAATGCATATTTGTGTATGCAATTGACATTATGGAAATGAATATGTCTGTGTATATAAATACTGAAGTAGTAAAGAAATGAAAAACGTTAGACTAAGATGTTAAAGTAAAGGAGGTTGGATTAATGAGTGCTTTTAGTGTCCTTTTTATTTATATTTTTTTGGTTTTTATTGTACAGAAAAGATACTTCTCTTTTATGGTAAGAAAAAATGTGGTAGAGAAGTAATAGAAATAATAATAATGTAAATAATAATATAGTTATGAAAATGTTTTTCCCCAGTAAGCATCCCCTCCCCTACTTTTCTCACATGACCTTTCTGCAGTAATAGATGATGTGATTCTCTTCTGTATCCTGAAAAACTTGTGTGCAGGTCAAGAAGCAACAGTTAAAATTGGACATGGGACAATGGACTGGGTCAAAATTGGGAAAAGAGTACAAGGCTTTATATTGTCACCCTGCTTATTTAACTTCTATGCAGAGTTGTTTTTCAGTTGCTTAGTTGTGTGTTTCCTCGTCCTTCACTAGCTAGTTTGCCCAAGTTCATGTCCATTGAACTGGTCATGCCATCCAACCATCTCATCCTCTATTGTCCCCTTCTCTTCCTGCCTTCAATCTTTCCCAGCATCAGGGTCTTTTCCAGTGAGTCGGCTGTTCATATCAGGTGGCCAAAGTATTGGAGCTTCAGCTTCAGCATCAGTCCTTCCAATGAATATTCAGGACTGATTTCCTTTAGGATGGACTGGTTGGATCTCCTTGCTGTCCAAGGGACTCTCAAGAGTCTTCTCCAACACCACAGTTCAAAAGCATCGATTCTTCAGCACTCAGCCTTCTTTATGGTCCAACTCTCACATACATACATGACTACTGGAAAAACCATAGCTTAGATATCCATACTTTGGAAAAACCATAGCTTTGTCAGCAAAGTAATGTCTCTGCTTTTTAATGTGCTGTGTAGGTTTGTCTGTGCAGAGTATATCATGCAAAATGCCAGACTGAATGACTCTCAAACTGGAAATATTGTAGAAATATCTATAAACTCAGATATGCAGATGACACCACTCTAATGGCAGAAAATGAAGAGGAACTAAAGAGCCTCTTGATGATGGTGAGAGATGAGTCTGAAGAAGCTGGTTTGAAAGTCAGCATTCTAAAAACTAAGATCCGGCATGTTGCATGAAGGATTTGTCACTTCATGGCAAATAAAAGGGGAAAAAGTAGAAGCGGTGTCAGATTTTCTTTTCATGGACTCATAATCACTGCCAATGGTGACTGCAACCATGAAATTAAAAGAGGCTTGTTCCTTGGAACGAAAGCCATGGCAAACCTAGATACCATATTAAAAAGCAGAGGCACCACTGACAAACATCCATAAATCAAAGCTATGGTTTTTCCAGTAGTCACGTATGGATGTGACGCAGTGGTTTAGTCACTAAGTCGTTGTGAGGGAAGCCCAATGGATGTGAGAGCTGGTCTATAAAGAAGGCTGAGCACTGAAGAATTGATACTTTCAAACTGTGGTTCTGGAGAAGACTCTTGACAGTTCTTTGGACTGCAGGGAGATCAAACCAGTCAATCTTAAAAGAAATCAGCCCTAAATATTCTTTGGAATAACTGATCCTGAAGCTAAAGCTCCAATACTTTGGCTGCCTGATGCAAAGAGACAACTCAGTTTGGAAAAGACCTTCTGATGGGAAAGAATGAAAGCAAAAGGAGACGTGGACAAGATGATGAGATGGTTAGATAGCATCACTGACTCAGTGGACGTGAATTTGAGCAAACTTCAGGAGGTGGTGGATGACAGAGGAGCCTGAAGTACTATAGTCCATGGGTTCACAAAGCGTTGGACACAATTTAGTGCTTGAACTACCACAACAAAAAATTCTCTCCCACTTCTGTATTCCCTATTCTTTTTCAGTTAACACCCAAGTTGACCACTGTCTTTCACCCTTAAATAACCAAAAACCATGTTTCTTCTCAATCTTAACTCTGATATAGCTCTCAAGTACATTCCCTGTTTTTCTTCCCCATCTTCATTGTGTGGCTTAAGGGAAATAACTGAGATGGGTATCACTGATGCCAAAAACGGAGAGTTTCAAATGCCACTGAAAGCTCATGGAAGTTGAAGTCTGAAAAGAACGCTTGGGATTAAAGTGTTGGAGATTGCTGTTGACCTTTGCCAAAGTATTTCAGAACAATCTTAGGGGATGAAAAGATATAAGGAAGTAGAAATAGGGGTTAAGAAATTGGGCTGTCAGTGTAGGAGAACCAAAGGATGACTTGGACCAAAAGAGACGTTTCCTTCATTGTCTCTGAGGTTATTTCAGAATTAGCAAATACCTCACTTCACAATATTTGAATGCTGAGACTGAAGAACCTGAAGAGAGAGAAGGTTTGAAAACCTCAGGATGAGCTAAAATCATTGAAAACAGATAAAAATAAAGAGAAAAATCAAGAATAAGCTTTAACAAGAAAAAATCAAAGCTCCGTTTCCTCACAGGATAATCCATAACTACTGCTTCTGTCATCGGTGACACAGTCATCCTATTTTTTGTTACTTTAATCACTTGAATTACTTCTATCATAATAAAACTCTTCCTTCCTATATCATTAATTTTGAGTCAGCCTCTACTCAGACCAAACTCCCCCTACCTTTTTTTTTTCCTTCTTAAGGGAGTAGATTGTATGATAGTTTTAGATTTCTCTTCCTTATAGGACTCTTTCAGAGTCCAGGGTAAATTATTATATTAGCAGCCGCAGTTTGACTGATGATCACTCATAAAACTACTAGTAGTCTGGGCCCCAGAAGAAGATATAAATTCTTATTTGCTTAAAAGCATACCCCCCCCCCCCCACACACCACAGCTTCTAATATGGTCAAGTTATTCTACTTTTTCAAAGCCTTGAAGCAATTAATTATTTTCTCTTCAAAGAAGTTTTCAACTATCCACCTAGACTCTTGAGTCTACTTATTGACCAAGATATCTTTTCAGTATTAAACTTTTATATATGTCTCCCTTTGTGATCTTTCCCTTTGCAATATCTCTGATGGAACCTGATTTTTGTCTAACTCAAAAGCTCAATAGAAATGAACAGATAAAGGCTACCTGACCTTTAAAATACTTTTATTTTTTAACAGCTTTATTGACATACAATTCACATATCACACAACTAACCTATTTAGTGTACAATTTCATGGTTTTTAGTATATTGAAACAGCTGTACACCATAACCACAGTGAGTTTTAGAATATTGTCATTATCTCAAAGGGAACCCTGTACCATTTAGCTACCATCTCAGAACTTCCCCATCCTTTTTTTAGGCTTAAGCAGCCACTTTCTCTGTCTTTATAAATTTTCTTATCCTGAATTTTTCATATAAATGGAATCAGATAATATGTAGTCTTTTGTGATGGGTGTTTTTCACTTAGCAATGTTTTCAAGCTTCCATGTAATAATGTATATCAGTACTTCATTCCTTTTTGTGGCAAAATAATATTCCATTATGTGGATATGCAACATTTTGTTTATCCATTTATTTGTTGATGGACATTTGTATTGTTTTCACTTTTTGACTATCATGGTAATGCTGCTGTAAACATTCATACACACGTTATTGTGTGAACATATGGTTTGTGTTTATAAATAGGAGTGGGATTGCTGGGTCAAAATGGCAGCTCTGTTGTTTTGGGGGACACCCAGACTGTTGTCCAGGATGTCAGCACTGTTTTACATTCCCACATTCGCATGAGGTTTCCACTTTCTCCACATCTTTGGCAATAATTATCCATCTTTTTGGCTATTGCCATCATAGTATGAATGAAATAGTATCTTATATTACTAATTTGCATTTCCTAATGACTAATAAAGTTGAGCATCTTTTTAATGTGCTTATTAGACATTTCCACATCTTCCTTATAGAAATATCTATTCAGATCATTTGCACATTTAAAAAATTGTGTTGTCTTTTTAGTGTGTGTGTTAGTCACTCAGTTGGGTATGACTCTTTGTGATCCCATGGACTGTAACCCACCAGGCTTCTCTGTCCATGGGATTCTCCAGGCAAGAATACTGGAGTGGGTTGCCATTTCCTTCTCCAGGGGATCTTCCTGACCCAGGGATTAAACCGGGATCTCCTGCATTGTGGGGAGATTCTTTACCATCTGAGCCACCAGGACACTGAGCTATAAATGTTTCTTGTATATCCTAGACTTAGGTCCCCTATCAGATGTATGATTGGCAAATATTTTCTCCCATTCTATGAGTTGTCTTTTCACTTTCTTTTTTCTTTTTGGCTATACCCCATGGTATGCAGGATCTTATTTCCCCAACCTTAGATCCCCAACCAGGGATAGAACTTCCTCTCCCCTGCATGGGGTACATGGAGTCTCACCTCTGGACCACCAGGGGAATCCCTCTTTTCACTTTTTTGGTGGTACCCTTTGACACACAAACTTTTTAGTTTTGAAGGAGTCCCATTTATCAGTTTTTTTTTTTTTTTTTTTTTAAGTCACTTATAGTTCTGGTGCTGTATTAGAGAACTGAGGTCCCCCAGATTTATCCCTGTGCTTTCTTTTAAGAGTTTTCTAGTTTTAGCTCTTACATTTAATTACTTGATCCATTTGAGTTAGTTCTGTATATGCTTTAAAATAGGAGTCCAAATATGTCTTTTTGTGTGTGGAAACCTAGTTGTCCTAGCTCTATTTCTTACAAAGACGATTTTCCCGCATTGAATGGTCTTGGTCACCCTTGTTGAAAATCAGTTGATCTTAGACACATGGGTTTATTTCTGTTACATTGCTAGCCATGTTAGAAAATATTTTACTTTCATTGAAATAGTTTCATAAGTGGCTATAGGGTTAGCAGGGAGACTTATATAATTGATTTCCTGGTGCCTATAGGCCTCTCTTGTGCCCTCACACCAGAGACTGGTTCAAGTGGAACAACCTAAGATGACAGATTGTGTTTTAGGGTGCAGAAAAGAGTTCCTAAAGTCAAATCATTTATGGCTTCTGGGGAAGTCATAAATAGATTAGATTGCAATTGATAGTGATACACTATAAACTGAAGTAAGTGTTGATGAGTGAGCCTTCCAACTAAATTCCAGATGTTCGTTGATATGGAGGGATACAGTAGTGTACTAGCCAGTTAAAACATAATTGAGACCTCTTCTTGGCACATGGGAGGACTTTTTCTGATGATTGACCATATCACATTAATACCTCTCTGCCATTCTTTCCGCTTCCTATTTTGTTCCATTTTGCATTCTTTCTAAGCAAATACTGTATTTCTTCTCAGTTTTAACCATTAGTTTCTCTCTGCTTTACTGTCACTGAAAGTTTATAAAATAAAAGGAGTCAAATTCAGACCAAAAACAAACTTGGTAAAATGGCATGGAGATCAATAATATAAGTCACAACATGAATAAAGTCCTTTATCCTTAGATCCCAAATAATGTTTGCTTTCGGTCAAGCATAGATGGTTAAGAGTAGTTAGAAGCTGAATACATTTTCAGATCCAATTGTCATGATATAACATATTCTTAACTTGTAATGGATGAAATAAACTAAAATTAAATGGAGAATTGGAAAAGAAAAGGCATGTTTTAAGGGTCTGTGGAAGATCTGCAAAGATAGATCATACATTGGCACACATTTTAGAATTGAGTTCTCAGTGATAAGCTCTGAGAGAGAGAAAAAGATGTGAAGAGGGGGTCCAGCTAGGTAGGCGAACTTCAAGCAAAAGCAAAACAGCTTTGCTTTTACATGTTTTGTATAGCTTCTATGCTGGAGTTCTTCAGAGTGTCTATTTTGAGATAACTGAATGGTTTATAGTAGTAAAAATAAATTAAATAAATAACCAGGGCTTCCCAGGTGGCTCAATGGTTTAGAGTCTGCCTGCCAGGCAGGAGACAAGGGAGATGCCAGTTCAATCCCTGGGTCTAAGATCCCCTGGAGGAGATGGCAACCCACTCCAGTATTTTTGCCTGGAGAATCCCATGAACAGAGAAGTCTGGCGGGCTATAGTCTATAGGATCGTAAAGAGTTCAACAAGGCTGAGCAATTGAACACTGTACAGTAAATCAGTAACTGAATTAATTACCATTGTATTAGACCATAAAGAATATTTCAATAAAATCAGATCTAACCCATGTATGGATTAGTCTATACATGACTAGTTCAGTGGTCATGTATGGATGTGAGAGCTGGACCATAAAGAAAGCTGAGCACTAAAGGGTTGATGCTTTTGAACTGTGGCATTGGAGAAACCTCTTGATGGTCCCTTGGACTGCAAGGAGATCCAACCAGACAATCCTAAAGGAAATCAACCCAAATATCCATTGGAAGCATTGATGCTGAAGCTGAAGTTCCAATACTTTGGCCACCTGATGCGAAGAACTGGTTCGTTGGAAAAAGACTCTGATGCTGGGAAAAATTGAAGGCAGGAGGAGAAGGTGATGACAGGATAAGATGGTTGGATGGCATCACCAACATGATAGACGTGAGTTTGAGCAAGCTCCGGGAGTTGGTGATTGACAGAGAAGCCTGGCATGATACAGTCAATGGGATCTCAAAGAGTTGGACACCACTGAGCAACTGAATTGAACTGAGAACTAAATGAAAAAGTTTAAAAGAAAATATAATATCCATGACTCAATTTTTCCCAAATAAAAATAGGATTAAAGAGAATATAAGACCTTATAATGGTAACTTGTTTTGAAAAGAAAACACTGGTTATCAAAGCCATCTGTTACCACTAGGACAATAAGGAGAGGCAACTTTTCTTATGCTGGTTCTGAATCTGATCCACAAAACACAGAAAATTATTTGAATGCCTGTTTTCTCTCAAGTAGTACATAACAAGTACTATTCTAAGATGCGTTGAAGAGAAGTTAATTTATTGCGTACAGTGGATCTGTAGGGCATTCAATCTTAATTCTCTTAGTGAATCCTGGTTGAGCAAGGCAGGTGATACCTTGTTATTAAAAACTATAATCCCCAGTGCTGTTGAGGATATGGAGAGTTGATTATTCTCATATGCTGCTGGTGGGAGTATGAACTGTAACTGCTTATCCAGAAAGCAGTTTGTTAATTTGTGTTTAGAACAATAAATAAACTAAAATCTTAGACCATGTGGCTGATAAGATCACTTTTTACAGTCCATAGCAAGGAAAGAGATTTGGACAAATACTTGTTCATGGAGACCTCATAACATATGCTTTTACATTTTTGTTATGAAATTTCCTCATATATGGAAAAGCAGAGATGAGCTTTGTCTTGGTCTGTTCAGGCTGCTATTAACAAAATACTACAGGTTGGGTGGTGTATATATATATATACACAAAACAAATTTATGTCTTAGTGATCTGAAGTCTGGGAAGTTCAAGATCAAGGTGCTGGTAGATTCTGTGTCTGTTGAGGGTTCTCTTCCTGATTCACAGGCTGCAGTCCTTCCTTTGAGTAATCCTCATTTGGTAGAAGAGAGGAGTGATCTCTTTGGGATTTCTTTTTTGGGGGAGGGGGGAATTACTTTTATACAGATACTAATTCCACTCATGAGGATTCTACCCTTCTTTATAACCTGACTACCTCCCAAAGACCCCACGTCCAAATTCCATCACATAGGTTCCATTTGTTTCCATCTTAAGAGACTTTTCTTTTTTCTTATTCCCCGCTTTTGCTTTATTCAGTATTCTAATTTTATGAATTGTTTTCCTGGTCTTACAGTCAAAATAAAGCAAGTTACAGTCCTATCAAACTAATCTGTGTTTTCCCTCTTGATATACTTGACCATTTCTATTCATAGATTTTCATGGTTTGTGAAATCGTGACTACATACAGTCATCCTTTCATCCTTGGCGGATTGGTTCTGGGGCCTCTGCCACCTGCATATACTGAAATCTGAGGATGCTCAACTCCCTTATAAAATGGTGTAGTATTTGCATATACTATATAATAGAAATATTGAGCTTCCCTGGTGACTCAGGAAGTGAAGAATCCACCTGCAATGTGGGAGACCTTGTTTCGATCCTTGGGTTGGGAAGATTCCCCTGGAGAAGGGCATGGCATTCCACTCCAGTGTTCTTGCCTGGAGAATCTCCACGGACAGAGGGCCCTGGCGGGCTATAGTCCACGGGGTCACAAAGGGCCAGACACGACTGAGCGGCTACACACAGCATATTTGCATATAGCTTATGTAATCCTCCTGTATTCTTTAAGTCATCTGTAGATTACTTATAATACCTAATACCATGTAAATGCTATGTAAATATTTGGCAGGGCATGGTAAAGTCAAGTTTTGCTTTTTGGAATTTTCTGGAATGTTTCCCCTAATATTCTAATTCTTGTTTGGTTGAATCTGATATAGAGCTCTCTGATATAGAGGATCAACTGTATATTCATTTATCACCTCCTTTCTTTTGTAAATGTATCATAACATAATACCATTCCTATAAAAAAGATAGTTAATTATATTTAAAACTCACTTTTGCCACACTATTTTTTTTTTTTTTAATCTTGGAGACCTTTTCTTCTATGTGTACCTTTAAGAACAGTGTGGTAAGTGAAATTCTAGATAATTTAATCCATTCCCTAATTACCAGAAAGCTACATATCATAGGACTGAGCACTATTCTTCTTTAAAGTAACTAGATATTACTGTCTCCTTGTTTCTGAAATTAGTGGTATTTGACATATTCTAGATTATGTTCTTGAAAACCACAGCTGTCCTAAACTAATGTATGTAAAGAGCAGTTTCCCCTATTCAGTAATGCTGGAGATCTTAAGGTTATTTCCAGGGCACTAGCTGCCAGCAGAAATTTGGTGATTTTCACATTCCCAACTGAGGGGAAGAATGATCTGGAGAGAGGGAAAGAGGAGATTAAACAGCACAGAGTTGTATGCCAGGATAGCTTTTATCCACCTCCAAAAATTATGTGGTCCTTCTGTAATTCTGGGTAAGGGCAATGCTGTGGCAAGTTCCAGTTCTGAATCTTATGACTTCTTGGAAACAGACTAGATACTGCCTTGACATGAGAGAAGTCCTATAACTTCTGTTATGACAAGCCAACTTTGCATTACAAATCCATGTAAATTCTACATGAGATGAAGCTCGAAGCTTGAAACAATTAAACAACATTGTATGATGAGGAAGCCTGTTTACCTGCTTTAAGGAGGTAATATTCCAAATATTTAATAACTTATGATGTGAGGGATATCCTCTTAGGTTCGAAGCGACCAATATCTGTCATACAGGCTAGTACTAGCCTTACATTAGATCTGATATAATATCTGCTGCATCCACTGGGGACCTTACCTTACTGCTCAGTGAGGTCTGCTTGCAGCAGGGGTTGGCCCAAGTGTGGATCACGTTCTTCAGCTCATTGGTATTTGCATCAAAGGCTCTGCATAGTAAGTTGGGGCCATTTCAGTCATGCATGTGCTTAGTCATTCAGTTGTGTCTGACTCTTTGCGACCCCATGGACTGTAGCCTACCAGGCTCCTCTTTTCAGGGGGATTCTCCAGGCAAGAACACTGGAGTGGGTTGCCAGCCATGCCCTCCTCCAGGGGATCTTCCCAACCCAGGGGTCTAACTCAGTTCTCCCCCATTGCAGGCAGTTTTTTTACCCTCTGAGCCATAAGAAAAGCCCATAAGGAAGATATATATTAAACTCAAAAACCCTTCAGAAATGAGGTGGCTAAATGCTGATGAACAGAAATACTTTACTGTGAGTTAAAGTGTTTGGGAATATTTGAAGAAGGCTGACATTTAAGAATTTTATGTGAGGATTATTACATTAGAAAAAGAAAGGTTGTTGGGCTTGAGATAAATATAGAGTTTGTGTGCCTGATGCGATGACCTTAGTTAATGTTTGATTGCTTGTGCCGAATGTGTGTTTGCGGTTCATATTAAACTGTGTATCATGTCGTTTCTTTTCCATATCTCGATTTAAATTTGTCTGCTGGTTTTGACTCTATGGACAAATAGAATCTTTTGCATGGTAAAATACGGTGATGAATTTCAGACTGTTAGTAATACAATACTTGCTTAAATGTTTGCTTTTAAAATGTGTCAAGTTATTCAAAGTTGATAATCATTGAAAGTCTTAGAACATGTTTTAATAAAATAATTTATGCAAGTGGGAAACATGTTCTTAAAATACCAAAACTAGAATAATATATACATATTGCTTTGAAAGTGGAAGTCAAATTATTTGTTTCTCAGTTGTGTCGATTCTTTGTGACCCCAGGCTCCTCTGTCCATGGAATTCTCCCTGCAAGAATACTGGGATGGGTAGCATTCCCTTCTCCAGGGAGATTTTCCTGACCCAGGGATTGAACCTGGGTCTCCCGCACTGCAGGCACTTTCTTTACTGTCTGAGCCGCCAGGGAATCCCCACACATTGCTTTAGGGATTCCTAATCCTTAAACCTAGCGATGTCTAGCTTATGGCAGGTAATGACTCATAGAAAGGAAGGTGACTTGATATGTTAATACTTAAAAATGTTGATATTACTTTTCTAGGTAGAATCTTCAAGGTTTTTATTTATTTTCTGATTAAAATTGCCCATACATTTTAACCATGCAATCCCTTAGTGAGAATATTTTAGGAAACATTATCTGTAGACCCTTATAACAGTATATTGAATACTCATCTTAATATATATTATCTTTTCATGTTCAAATTGTAAAGTTTATTCCCTGACGCAAACACATTCAGATTCCTTAATGTCTCGGGTCTGTTCTGTAATCTTCATCTCACTGGTCATCCTTCTGGGTTTTACAATGTTAGTCAATCCCAAATTCTAGGTTTTGTGTGAGTAATATTTGCTTTAAAGTATTATTAAAGATAATTTCTATTTCAGAATTTCCTTGAGCTACTGATTTATAAAATTATTTTAATCTCTAAATCTAACTTAATCTAGAAAATCAGTCCCAAAGCTGTGAGCAGAGAACACCTGAAGTCGGTAACTGAACCGTGAAGTTGATTTCCAGTGTGGTCCCTGAGCCTGGCAGTCTACAGTCCATAGGTTCGCAAAGAGTCAGACATAGCTGAAGCCACTTAGCTTGCATGCACATGCACCCTCACTAGCAGCGTCAGTATCACCCACGGACTTGTTGAACATGCAGATTACTAGACCACACTTCATATATATTGAATCAAAAAACTCTGAAGGTGGGGTCCAGCAGTCTGTTTTAAACAGTCCAGTCTGATTTAACAAGTGATCCTGACATGAACTAAAGCTTGAGAACCACTGAATTACAGAACTCTCGATATGTAGTTCTGTGCTTCATAGAGAAGCAAATAATTGTCACAGGTGGTGATGGGATGTTTTTGGTCCTATCCTGAGGCCTACATAGAGACACAGACTATCAGCATTGTCTTAATTAAAATTAATTCTATCTTGTGGATTTAGGATATAAACTCACAGAGGATTAAAATGAAAAATGAGTAGTCTTGTTCTAAAAGTATGTACTTTAGATATATCTAATATGCCTTAGAATGATCATTATTTATATTATTTAAACCACTTCTATTACTTTAACTTTTATTTATCATTATTCATATTACTTTCAGTTATTTTCAGGAATAAACTCTCATGATATTTCATAAGACATAAATTTCCCCAAAATGTATCCTTGAACTCATTATCTTGCCACCTGTGTTTTTCTAAAGCAAATTTCATTTGAAAACAAAACATTCAATTTTACTTAATATTTTTATACCAGTCATTGGATTTTTAATGTTTATTTACCTATTTTTAATTGTATACTTCCACAGTTAGTTCCCACAGTCATACCTAAACATACCTTAGTGGTAGTAGTTCCTTCTTTCTTATCTAAGGGTTTAATGTCGAGTTTGTGAGAACAGATCCAAATACAATGATTTTTCTGACTTTTATGTTCCTGGACCTTAGATATCTATATCTTCTAGAGAAAAGTTCCACTTACTAGCTACTTTTTAGAAAATCATTTTAAGGATAAACTGATTTTATTCAAAGAGAATCTTGCATATGCCTGCAGTACAGTAGAAGTGGTTAGCTTGATCGGTGTCCATTTTTCAAATGGAAAGAAGCAATTGTGTTTAATAAAAGAGGAACAGAAAGGAAAATTCAGGGCTGAACAGTGATTGGAGAAGGAATCAAGGGAGATAAGAGACTGGTGGTGTGGCTGAAGAGGTATTTATGTGGGAGACAACTGTCCAGTGCAACAACCTGAAGTTGTTTCATGCACATAAGCCCTTTGCAAACCTTCCCCTCTCTCTCCCGTGTGAAACCTGTAGTATATTCTGCGTTGCTTATGATGGGTGGTAGATGGGTTTTCTTTTGGCGCATATGTGAAGGTAGTCCAGATTTTTCATTGAAGTCTGGGGTTCGTCAAGAAAAATGTACCTGTAGTAGAAGTTAACACCTGAATTTCTATGAAGAGGAGATGTGCTAATAAGCTCTTAAAATGATAGAAAAAGCATTTTTTTTACAGTGTAGGGTTAGAAATAATCAACATGTATGTTAGGAAATTGAGACACTCTGAAAGGAAAATGTGATTCAGTAAAAATAGTTTTATTTATACAAATATTAAAGCATTATCCATTTAAATAGATCTTTAAAACTCAAGTGACTGCAAGCTAAAGAACTATTTGAACTGATATTCAAAAACAAATATTCAAAACCACATTTATTTTTGCATTATTGAGTAAAGCTTTTAAGTAAATCTGCATATGAAAATTTCCCATCTATTTAAAGCTTCACTTTCAAAGTAACAATCTTATTTATAGTTGAATTTTTAGAGGATCCTATATTATGTATTTTACTACTCATTTTGGTGTGCTGTTACTCAATTTAACCTTTTCTGGATGAAATACGACTGTCATTCTGAACACTAATTTTCACTTTGGCATTGAGCAGGGCCTACATTAAACACTCAATATGTATTTAATGAATGAATGAATGAACTAATGAACTGTACCCTTTATTTTCAAATCTAACTAACCATGAAAAGATCTGCTGCATGTCTTAAGTTTATTAATTGTCTTAAGTGATTAGCTTAAAAAGAAATTCAGTAAATGTATAAAGCACTGTACTACCTAGATCTTCATACTTCAAGCTCCCTGCCCCAATTATGCCCGAAAGTCTTTACTGTGTTAAAGGAATGTCATATTATAAACAGATGAAATATGTATTTGATGTTTTAGGGGCAGGAGAATATAATAGCATAGAGCTTATTGAGCTGTTCCTGAAGATAAACTGCCTTTAGATATTTTCAGATTGACTTCTGAGGAAGAGTGGAAAATGCTTAGAAGGATCTGTTTAAATATTGTTTCTTCCTCCCATTCTACCTGTAACATTCAGATTGGCAGAGAGTGAAAACCTTCAGTCACATGTGGTGAAAGTGTTGGCGTGTAAAAGAAGAAATCATGGAATAAAACAAGTTTCCTGTTGTTTTTCTTATCTCCTCAATTGAGAATCTAATTTCATAGCACTACAGTGCATGGCATCATAAGGTTGCTTACATTTTTTTTAAACAGTGAAATATTTCAGGCATAAACAAATAGGGGAAAATGTGATAAGCATCTCAGTATACACCACCTACCCTAAAAAAAAAAACATTACAGATATTATTAAAGCTTCCTATGTTCTCTTTCCTCTATTCAGTGGAAATCACAATAGAATTTGATGTTTGACATTCTTTTTTCTTTTTGTATTTTTGCTGCATATTCTTAATTATGAGTAAGCCTGAGCATCATTGTATGTTTATTGGTCACTCATGTGTCCTCCCGTGAACATCTCTGTTGATTTTTGTATTGGTTTGTTTTCTTTTTCCCATTGATTCATAGATCTTCATATATTTTGGATGTTGTTTCTTGATAATATTCATTAGAAATATAGTTTCCCAGTTGATAATTTGTCATTCTATTTATTTATGTATGAAGATAAGTATGTAATTTTTGTAGTCAACTTTATTAGGCTTTTCCTTAAGGTTTTGTGTGTGTATGTGAGTGTGCATGCTTCTGTGTCTTGTTTAAAAACACTTACAAACTCAATATTATAAATATATTTTCCTGTGTTTTTTTCTTCTAAAAATTTTACAGTTTTATCTATTATATTTAAGCATTATATTTAAAGCATTATATCTTCATTCTTCAGTATATTATTAAGTAGAGTTTTGTTTTTTTCTCATAAAGGTAACCAGTTATTTCAGTACAACTTATTACACAGTATGTCCTTTACTCATTGATTTATAGTGCCACCTCTGTCACATGTTAAATTTCCATGTGTTTATGGTCTTTTGTTTATTTTGGCTTTCTTTCAGCATCTTCAGTCCACCTCTCTTTTGACTCTTATAGTTTATAGCCTTCTACCTTTCTTGTTTGAGGCATTTCTTTAGATTTTAAGTCAGTTCTGACACACACTTGTGGATTTAGTTAATATGATTTTAATAATTTTTCATCATTTTTTTCTACCATGACATATATCTTAGCTAGTTGCATAGAATGCATTTCTATTTTTTCTTATTATCTCCTTTTTTTGATGGTGTTTCTTGAAAAGGGACCCATCATCCTATTTATTGATCAAATAGAATTGAAAGTACAATGGAAAATGTGTTGTAATTTTAATTTTCAGATACAAAAGGCAAAGGGCTTCCCAGTTGGCACTAGTAGTAAAGAACCCACCTGCCAATGCAGGAGACATAAGAGATGTGGGTTTCATTCCTGATTCAGGAAGACCGGGCTTCCCTGGTGGCTCAGAGGATAAAGCATCTGCCTGCAATGTGGGAGACCTGGGTTCAATCCCTGGCTTGGGAAGATCCCCTGGAGAAGGAAATGGCAACCCACTCCAGTATTCTTGTCTGGAGAATCCCATGGACAGAGGAGCCTGGTCCATGGGGTCCCAAAGAGTTGGACACGACTGAACGACTTCACACTTCAGGAAAATCCGCCGGAGAAGGAAATGGCAACCCTCTCCAGCATCCTTGCCCCGGAAACCCCATGGACAGAGGAACTGCTGGGCTGTAGTTCATAGCATTGCAGAGTTGGATACGACTGAAGCAACTCAGCACAAGCATAATTTGCTTTTTCTAAATGATTAGTATTTTGTTTAACAACTTAGAAGCAATGTTTTTTAGGTAATTTGATTCTGTATAAGTAGGCAGTATATTATGCTTTGAAATTGATCGAGTATTAGTCTTTAACTGATCTTCCTTATTGTATTTCAGATGATTGGAACCCATTTTCATACCCATATAAAAGACTGGATTTTGGAAAATGGGAGCTGTATATCCCACCAAAGCAGGCTAGGTCTGTCTTAGTACCTCATGGATCCAAACTAAAGGTATTTCCTCCCTCATATTTTCATTCGAGCTTGCTGTTTTCTTTTTATCCTGTTTGCAGGGTTTGATTTAAAATGTTAGAATGTAAACTGATGCTTGATAATTATAGGAGAAACAGTGTAAATTTTTCAATAGAGGAAAATTTAAGAGAAGTCATCAGCAAATTGAAATATGTTAGACGGGAACTAATGAACTTACTAGTTGTATTGTTATCAACTTTGGAAATCTTTTAGGAGAATGACTGAATAATTACCAAAGTTCGGCCTGGGAAACAGAAAGTTTGATTTAAAAAAATGAAACCTGTCTTCACATCAGCCGAGCAGAGAATTTTTACCTGCGAAGACATACTTGATATAATTGATTTTTTGATGAGCCGCATGAATGAGGCAATACTGTGTTGGAGACCCATACATTTTGGGGATATGATTTTTCTTGGTCTTTCTCTGCTCTTTGATTTCAGGGCTCTGGTTTGTCCTCTTCTCCTCTGTTAAGCCCCTTGAATTAGCCTAGGACCTGCCTGACCTCTATTTGTCCTCTCTTTGGCTGACTAGGTAGCTCTGCATTCAGCATGTACAGGGCCAACACAGTGTCCTCTCTAGTCTCCTCAACGGTGGGTTCCAAATCTGGACTACAGATTACAGATTTGATTATGTAAAAGGCTATTCAGATCCTTTAACATTTGCTTCATTTTAGCCCATTGCTAAAATAAATACATAATGTTTCCCTGTCCCTTTCTTTCCCCTCCTTGGACATATAACAACATTCATCACATTTAGCACTAAGTCCTGTAACTGACTTATATTTTTATTGGCATTTGTTATTTAACAGTATTAACTGGAGTTAAAATAAGAAATGCATTGGATGTTTGTTTTATAGATTTTTCTTTCTTACAAATACTGAGATTATAAGTATACCTGAAAATACTGAAATATTGCCACACATAATATTCCCAGAAGAGCATATTGTCTGGAATAAAGAGACATTTTAATATGGGATGGCAGCCAGAGTTCTTCTTAATCTGAAGTGAAAAGGAGAAAAAAAGTAGTTACAGTATACAATAAGAGGGATTTAAATTTAATATATATAATCCCTTATCCGAGTCAGTATAAGCTTCACAAGAGCAGGGCCCTTTGCTCTTCTGTTTTCTAAATACTGTATATTCTCAGTGCTTAGAAGAGTGCCTGGCACAGAGTAGGCACTCAAAAAATATTTACTGAATGTTAAAGCCATTTGTATGCCCAGTCTTTGAAGGGATAAGCCAAAGGGCTTGATTTTCCTATGGGCTGTAAGATTTTCCTGACTTTAGGAAACTGTGAAGCAAGGTGACTCTTATACCACTGTTTCATTGTTGTTTTAGGTCTTTTGGCTGTTTGTTACATTTTGTTTTTAAGAACTGAGTTTTACAATTTTTTGAAGTGCTGCAGATATTTTTTTTCTGTTCTTAAATTAGATTTTATGAGCTCTGACATGTTACCTACTCTTTGCATTAAATGGTGAATGAATTATTTATTTTTTTTGCAGTTTTTAAAGCTGAAGTATAGTTGATTTACAATATTGTATTAGTTTCAAGGGGATAAAATAGTGATTCAATATTTTTATAGATTATATTCCATTTAAAGTTATTACAAAACAATGGCTATATTTCCCTGTGCTATACAATTTATCTTTGTTGCTTATCTGTTTTGTAAGTAGCAGTTTGTATCTCTTAATCCCTATTCTCTCTTCTCCCTACCCCCTCTCTCTTCCTTACTGACCACTAGTTTATTCTCTATATCTCTGAGTCTGTTTCTGTTTTATTATACACAATGAATGAATTAATTTTCATATGCTGTGGGGTTTTTTGAACTCTTAATTTTATATTGGAGTATAGCCAGTTAACAGTTTTGTGATAGTTTCAGGTGGATGGCAAAGGGCTCAGCTATACACATTCATTTTCTCCCAAACTCACCTCCCACCTAGGCTGCCACAAACATTGAACAGAGTTCCACGTGCTATGCAGTAGAACCTTGTTGGCGAGTCATTTGAAATATAACAGTGTGTACATGTCCATCCCAAACTCCCTGCTGTTTTTATACCTTGGAAAAATGATTACTAGGAATGAATGATTATTAATATATACAGTAATAATGATAGAAATTTGCTCCTCCCATCCAACTCCAGAACTTTTTATACTTTATCCCATAGTCTGAATGTTTTGTGTCTTCCTCACAAATCATATGTTAAAATGCTAATTCCTGATATGATGGCATATCATAGTAGGTGATGGTACTAGGGCTTTGAGAGGTATATGAGTCCTGAGGGTATAGCTCTTTTAAATAGAAGTCCAGAGAGATCTCTAGCCCTTTTTGCCATATGAAGCTATAACCAGAAGTCTACAACCTGGAGGAAGGCCCTCACCAGACCATGCTGGGAGCTGACCTTGAACTTCGAGCTTCCAAACTGTGAGAAATCAATTTCTGCTGTTTGTAAGCCACTCAGTCTTTGGTGTTTTGTTATACCAGTCCAAATGGATAAAGGTGCTTTCGATACTATGTACTATACTATGCTTTCTTTCATAAATTTATTTGACCCAGATGAAATGAAACAATCAAAGAGAAGTTTTTTCAAAAACATCTTTTCTCTTTTTACTTGGCTTGAAAAATTTGTATCTAGCAGTAAATAAACATTCAGAAAATATCAAGTCAACTGTTGTGTAATCTTTCTTAATTATTATTTGCTAAGGATTTCAATGTGGATTAATTTACTGGAAATTTAGGCCCAAAGTATCACTTATAGTGTTTAGATGGTTCAGATTTTGAGGAAGCATTTAGATGCTATTATAATGTCAATATGGTGATATAATTAGTTTTTCACTTATGGGAAATGATGTATCAGCTTTTCTTTCAGGGAGTGGGGTTAAATTTTCTATTAAAAAAAATCAACTAACATAAGGTTTTTGGCCTTGCAATTTGAAATTGTCCCTAGATAGTTTACCTTGGTAATTAAAAATCTTGTTTTAAATTGAACTTGAAATTTTATTTCAGTCCACAAGGGATTGACCTTTATAACTCACTTGTGGATATTTCTCTTATGAGTTATCTGATAACCATTCTCAAAAATGAATATTACCTACCATTGAAATAATAACTTTGTTTTCCTTGCAAAACACTAGTCTTTTCAACTGAACAATTTGGAAGATGATACCTCATTACTTACATTGTCATGTAAATATCTCCTTTTCATGTTTTTAAATAAATTTACTAAAAAAAAAAAAAAAAGTAATGTACTAAGGTGAATTAAACTTTAAGGCTATAAAGATAAAAGAAAAGCCTAGAAGACTATGTTCCTGAGGGATAATGAGAAATGCTACTTGTGTCTTTAATAATTTTTCTTCTGGACACATAGCCAAGCTAATTTATGTGTAGGTATTTTTTTTTTGTTGATTATTTTAAAATATATACCTCTAATAAAATTATATTAAAACAACTTTGTAAGTTTTCTTGTAGGAATTTACATAATTATTGAGATGCTGTGTCAGGTGCTATCCTTGACCTGAGATGCTCGGGTCGAATTGTTTTATATACATAGGGACTGTGTGTGTGTGTGTGTGTGTGTGTGTGTGTGTGTGCGCGTGCATGCTTTAAAAATAAGGTGCTATTGTAGCAAAATTTTAGTGAACAGTTTATTTGTTCTGTGATGGTAATAGGAGAAATAACAGAAGGGCAGTGACATTCAAGCCTACTTGGTAACATGTTTAGAAGTTGACCAGAGAGATAGAGGGAAAAGGGGTATTTTAACCTGGGCATATTGTGCGAATAGAAGTGTGTGTTTCACTTGAAGATTCAACAGAAAGTAAATGGCACATGGAAAATAGGACAGTTTGAACAGTTTCCCACCCCACCCCCCGCCCCAAATGCTGTTTTCAAAGTTCAACACACAAGGGAGCCACTCTAGAATTAAGAGTAGGGTTGGGTGAGGGAACTTAGTAAGACCCAAATTGTTTCCTTGCCTAGGCCATATGGAACAGGGATCGATTCCTAGAACCCAGAGGGAGACAGAATCAACCATCTTGAGAGGAACACCGAGTCTTGCTGAGAGAAACAGTTAATTCATGGTAACCTTGCAGGAAAGGAGCCAGAGGAAAAAGGAGACAGATTCTCTCATCTCCCACACTCCTTCCTGTTTCTGACCTCTTCCTGTGGTTCAACATTGGCCCACCCAATAAGAAGCCAGATTTCTAGGGACTAGGGGGCACGTGGGTTAGCCTCCTGGGGCAGAGAGCTGGTGAGAAGTGGATGGAACTGACTGGTAAGATGTAGCTCAGGAGTCAGTGATCAGGAAAAGCGAGAGGTCAGGACAGTAAACTCGAAAGGTGGGTTGGAGGCAAACTAAAGAATTCCTGTTTTCTGGTTGCCGTTTTCTTCTTTTTAAAAAATAATTTCTATTAATGTCCATATAACTAGCAGTGGCAATTAGTATTGACTCCTTTTAAATGTTCAGGATTTTTCTGTACTTTAACTTTTCCCTTGCCAAATCAGTAACAAAGTGGACTAGAATAGAGGTCTCTTGATACCAGATCTTTAACCTTTTCAAAGGCTCGTGTATTCGTATTCTAGAGCTACAACAACAAAATACCATACTCTGGGCACCTTAAACAACAGAAATTTAATTTCTCATGTTTTGGAGGCTGGAAGTTTGAGATCGGTCAGCATGGTTGAGTTCTGGTGAGAGTTCCTTTCCTCGCTTACAGACGGCCGCCTTCTTCCTATGTCTTCATTTGGCACTAACCCTGTCAGCAGGCCCCCATCCTCGTTATCTCATTTAAACCTGATTATCTCCCAAATGTCCTGTCCCCAGCGACCATCACATTGGGGTTAGGGCTTCAGCATATTAAGTTGGAGAGGGCACAGTTCAGTTCACAACAGATCATACTGCTTTCTGAATTATATTTAGATTTTATACAATTGATTGGTAGAAAAGGGTCATGGAACCCAATACCCACATTGCAATTTTCTCAGATGGGACACATGAAGTTAGAGATCATTTTGCATCCATATTTAATTTGGTTCTAATTATGACACTGGGAGATGAAATACTGTACATATTCATTTCATGAATGAGTAGACTGAAACTTAGACAGGTTAAGTAGATGGTATTGCCTTGACTTGAGTTAAGGCTTACCTAATAGTGAAGTCCATGGTCCTAATCATTGTGCTACATTTCTGGTCAGGCTAAGGGTTCACAGAGAGAAAAAGGGGAAAAAAAATGATACAAAGGAAGTAGAACTTGAGCCTTATCTCATGTTTAACAAATTATTTGACAGCTTTTAAAATAGTGTTATTTGCTTATTCATTTTTGGCTTTGCTGGGTCTTGGTTGCTATGTGGGCTTTTCTCTAGTTGCAGCAAGTGGGCTTTTCTTTGTGGTGGTTGTGGAGTATGGGCTCTAGAGCACAGGCTCAATATTGTGGTGCATGGCCTTAGTTGCTCCGTGGTATGTGGAATCATCCTAGATCAGGGATTGAACCCATGTCTCCTGCCTTGCCTGGTAGATTGTTCACCGCTGAGCCACCAGGAAAGCCCAACAAATTATTTTATACCATGTTTGCTTTTGCTTTATTGTGTGGAATTATCATCTCCATTTTTCAGGGTGCTGAGTATTGAAGTGACCTTACATGAGAATAGAAAGGAGTTATTAATAGATAGTTTGTGAAAAGAGTTTGGGTTTTAGAGAATAAGAGATCAGATGGATTATGTAAAGTGAAACTAATTATTGATAGCTAGCATGAGATTGCTAGTTAGAAGGATGTCATTGGGCAGTGATATGGCATGTTGAAAAGTTAGTATCTAAATATTTGCTTAAGACTGATCTCATAAGCACTTTATCCTTTGGGCTTCCCTGGTGCTCAAATTGTAAAGAATCTGCCCGCAATGTAGGAGACCCAGGTTTGATCCCTGAGTTGGGAAGATCTCCTGGAGAAGCGAATGGCAACCCCCTACAGTACTCTTGCATGGAGAATTTAATGGATAGACGAGCCTGGCAGGCTACAGTCCATGAGGTCGTAAAGACTTGGACACAACTGAGTGACTAACACACACACACACACACACACACACACACTCTTTATCCTTTACCTCTGGAATATTTTCTTGTGTCTTTTGTCTATTTCCTTCTCTCCACATTTTTTTGTTCACTGTTTCAAGAAATTCTAGTATTTGGATATTGAATCACCTAGATTTTCTTATCTTTTTGTTAAGTCTCCTGTCATTTTTACTTTCTGTCTGCTTTGAAAAAGTATCTTCCAACTGCATTATTATTATTATTATTTTGGTCACAGCATGAGGCTTGTGGGATCTTAGTTCCCCAGCCAGGGATCAAACCTGGGCTCTCAGCATTGGAAGCTTGGAGTCCTAACCACTGGACCACCAGGGAATTCCCCCAACTGCATTATTTTAGTAATCACATTACAAGCATTTCTAATAACGTGCTTGTTTTCTCTACTTTTACATAGATTCTGTCATTGTTAAATGTTCAGAGATACTTTTATCTTTTTTGAACGGTTATAGATGTTTTCTTTTATTTTTCCCCCAAGTTCCTTCTTGTTCCCCTACCCCCTCACTGTTTCTTTCAAATTTTATTTTTCTATGTTTTTTTTAGCCTCTTATGCCTTAAAATGCCTAGTTACAGAACTGTGTTTTAGAATGAGTTATTAGGAGAAGACAATTGAAAATTCTGTTCCTGGTAAGCTTTGTTCCTGGTGATCTTCACTGCTGGGTGCCAGAAAGTGAGACAGCCTTTATATTGATGGCAAGGAGTCAACATTTTACTTGGAGGTCATGTACTTTTTCCAGAGGTGAATTTTCCAGGCTCTTACAAGTGGTGGGTGGAAGAGGTATTGATGAAGGAATGGAAACAGTGACAGACTTTATTTTTTGGGCTCCAAAATCACTGCAGATGGTGACTGCAACCATGAAATTAAAAGACACTTGCTCCTTGGAAGAAAAGTTATGACCAACCTAGACAGTAGATTAAAAACCAGAGACATTACTTTGCCAACAAAGTCCATTTAGACAAAGCTATGGTTTTTCCAGTAGTCACGTATAGATGTGAGAGTTGGACTATGAAGAAAGCTGAGTGCTGAAGAATTGATGCTTTTGAACTGTGGTGTTGGAGAAGACTCTTGAATGTCCCTTGGACTGCAAGGAGATCCAACCAGTCCATCCTAAAGGAAATCAGCCCTGAATATTCATTGCAAGGATTGATGTTGAAGCTGAAACTCCAATACTTTGGCCACCTGATGTGAAGAACTAACTCATTCAAAGATCCTTATGCTGGGAAATTGAAGGCACGAGGAGAAGGGGATGACAGAGGATGAGATGGTTGGATAGATTCACCGACTCAGTGGACATGAGTTTGAGTAAGCTCTGGGAGTTCATGATGGACAGGGAAGCCTGGTGTGCTGCAGTCCATGGGGTCGCAGAGAGTTGGACATGACTGAGTGACTGAGCTGAACTGAATTGAACTGGCATCCATACATAAGGGACAGAGAAAGTGGATAAGGGTCCTAACTTTCAGTAAGACACTGAATCCCCCTATTTTCATCCAACTGATTCACCTCTGCCATCTGCTGTGCTGTTGTCTCTGGAATTGAAGCCTGCCTTTGTTGTTCAGTTGATAAGTTGTGTCTGACTCTTTGCCACCCCATGGACTGGGGCATGCTGGGATTTGTCCTTCACTATTTCCCAGAGCTTGCGCCCACTCATGCCTGTTGATTTAGTGATGCCATTCAATCATCTCATGCTCTGTCATCCCCTTCTCCTCATGTCCTCAATCTTTCCCAGCATCAGGGTCCTTTTCCAGTGAATTGGTATTTTTCAGAGTGAACCTCTCATCTCCCATTTGAGGGCTGAGAGGTGGCATTTTGGAGGGATACACATTTTTTTTGTACGGTAAGGGAGAGACTATGTTTAAGAGCCTACAGTCCCTCTGTTTAACATTGAATCTTACCTCTCCCATAGGACCAGAAGCCTTCACATGACAAGTCCTAGGGCTTCTGTGAAGCAGCTTGACTAGCTGTCTTCAGGTTCTTCCTCTGTAATACCAGATCTTAATTTTTTCCTGTCTACTTAGTTTCTTACCTCTCCGATTACTTTCTAAGTTCCAAAAATTTGTTGAGATTTCTGTTCTCTTGTCTCCTTTTCTGTCTTTCTCTGTTAATTTTACTTTTTATATTGTTTGCTATTATTTATTTTAGCAGAAGTTTGCAAAGTTTGTTGTTTTTAATCCAGACTTCTCAAACACCCTTATCTGAATGAAAGAAGAAAGTACATTTCCTGAATAGAAGAATGTTTTATAATTCTGGGGCCTCAATTGAATATTTCATTCTTATCATATGCCATTATTATAAAATTTTGGGGAGACTGATTATTTCTTGCTTGTGATGCCTTTACATGATTATTTTATATGATAAAGATTTTCTTCTCCATGACCCACAAAAATCCTTTACTCATTTTGTTACCTGATTTAACTTAATCAACCTTTAAGACCCTGAAACATCTAATTTTGGGAGAACGTGTAGTTAGAATTAGATGCACTTTCCCTTACCACAGAACTTATATTTCTTTGTGTTTGTGAAATACAACTTGAATGTTAATGAACCTAAATAACATACTAGGAAATGGTCTTCCCCCATAGGTGAGAATAAAGGCTTTTTAATTGATTCATTTTTCTTTTCTTTTTTTTAAAGCTCCTCAGAATGTTGGTAGGAAACACAAAATAAATGTGTAAGTTTCCAAAGCAGTCTTTTAATCAATATTTAGCATAACTCTGTTTGCCTGGAGGATGGGCGAGGTAAAAAGTAGGGGTGTTTCCCTCTCTTTTGAGCTTGCTACACATTAATTTATCAAATTTTGTTCTTTTTCTTTCTTAATAACTTAAGTAGCACATATTTAGCTTTTTTATTTCTGCACTTAACGCATTGCACTGTCTTCCCTGGATGTGTGTGAAGAAATAAAAGACAAAATGCCCACATATTGAATTTATTGTCCGCTTGGACAAAGCTCACCATAAACAAATGAGTCACTTGAGCATTTTGTGACTGTTAAAGGAGTAGAGGAAGAAGCTTATTTTTTTAGAAGAAATTTATAACAGAGAAGTAGAATAAGCAAATAGACTATGTGTCTTTTACTCTTTAAAAAACTTGTTAGTACCCTTCATTTTTGGCTAAATATTAATGGGGCTGAGAAGGGACCTAAGGGATTAGAGATAGATTTTTAGGAGGCTGCAAAGATGGATAATTAAATTTACAGGCTGACTAGTTAGGGAATGATTATGGGAAGAGATGCATTCTAAGCTTGGTCTTGAAAGAGTTAATGGATTAGATTACTGACTATGAATAAGTTGTTAAGGGTCAATTAGAGAATAAAAGAATATAAAATTAAGCAAGATTGTATAGGAATTAACCAATTCTACATGGGAGACAGTAGTAAGTTTGACTTGTATTAACTTACAAAGATGTAAGATATGTAAGGAAACTAAATGAAATAGTGAATCTATTTTAGGAAATTTTATTTTCAAAGCATGCAGGGCAATACAGTTGCAGAATTTTGACAGAGATTCTTTTTTGCTTTTTCTTAAATCCTGCATTTCTTACTTTAAAAAAAAAACCAAAACTCAATGATTTTTAATAATGAACAGTTTATTCTTTAATTTGTGGTGTTTTTTGACCCTTATGATCTCACTTTTTCCCCTCACAATTGTTTATACTCTCTCTTCTGGAGCATATAAAAATGCTGAAGTTATCTCACTAGCAATTAACAAAAATTAGTCACTGTTTGTGAACCCTGAATATTCTCTCTTCTTCTTTTATGTCACAAAGATTCCTAGAAAGAACTTTACTATCATGTACAACTGCTCTTTCTATATCCTCAGTTCCACTTTGTTGTTTTCTATCCTTTCCTACTCTGTTTTAATATAAAATTAAACAGTACAAATAGCCAGATGATGATGATTTAATTATAAGACCTGTGAATGAAGCATATAAATTTCATTTACCATTATGAATCATTTGAACTGCATATTCCCATTAGTATTTCATATAGATTTACAGATGAATTCTACTGTGTCATGACCTGTGATAGAATCTCTGTCTTCTGTAGTTCCTCAGTGATCATTTCTAGTTATGTCATGTATAAAATACATTCTTTTGCTATGTACCACCTGCCAACTCACACTTGTCATAAATCATTGTTTTTTCAGCTTACTTGTTAACATTTTCTTTTTGTACAGAACATCCTGTAGAGATTCTTTTAGTGATGACTTGAGATCTTATGTATTTGTCTATGATTAAAGTTTGTTATCTACATCCAGTTTTGTCTTATATCCAGTCTTGCTGATAAACTGCTAATAATTTGATTTTTATTCCTTTGTGTGTAATCAGCCTTTTCTTCTGTCAGCCATTTGGATTTCCTCTTTATCCTTTATGTTTTAAAACTTTCACTATTGTCTCTGCTGATACAAGATTTCATTTGTTACTCGTTTCTTGAAATAAATGATCTTTTCCTCATAAATTATCTTCTCCTTTGTTTCCTCTTTCCCCCTTCACTTTCATATTATATCTATAGTCATCATTCTAAAATTTGAAATCTGTTCATATTATCCTTCTGTTTAAAAGCCTTTATGATAAACTCTCTTCACTCTTGATTTGGTTGTAGCCAGGGTTTTCAAGACTTCCCTAGTAGCTCAGAAGTTTTGAACACTTCCCTAGTAGCTCCTGCAATGCAGGAGACCCAGGTTCAATTCCTGGGTCGGGAAGATCCCTTGGAGATAGCAACCCACTCCAGTATTCTTTCCTGGGAAATCCCATGGGTAGAGGAGGCTGGTGCTGCAAGTACATGGGGCCGCAAAGAGCTGGACAGGGTTTTCAAACTGTGTGATAAGAAGCTGATCAGGTCAGTTTTCAGATTCCCCAGCACTCACATGAAATAAAGAGATTCCTTTTCTGTTTGATAGTTGGGCTCCCATGTATGATTATATATAAATAATGATTTCTCTATTTTCTAGAATTGAATAACAGTGGCCTCTAGGTTGTATTCCATACTTCTTAGCCTTCCATACAAAGCCTTCCTTGCTCTGGACTTTGGGTTCCTCTCCAAATTTGTCTTATCCTTGTCTTGGTCTGTTTGTACTGTCATAATAAAGTACCATAGCCTGGGTGCCTTATAAACAACAGAAAAGTATTTCTCCAAGTTCTAGAGACTGAAAGTATGAGATAAAGGTGCCAAGCTTGTAGAATTCTAGTGATGGCTCTTTTCTGGGTTACAGTCTGCCAGCTTCTCATTGGTGATGTCTCTTCACATGGTGGAGAGCAGAGAGAGGAAGCAAACTCTCTAGTGATGCTAATAAGGGCATTAATTCCACTCCTGAGAGCTCCACCCTCTTGACCTCATTTAATGCTAATTACCTTCCAAAGGACCCACCTCCTCATACCATCACACTGTGGGGTTGGGTTTCAACATATAAAACTGGAGGAGGACAAAACATTCAGTCCACAATAATAAAGTACACTGTCTATACTGAATTACTTTCTGTTGCTTAAACGCTGTCTTGATTGTGTCTCAGCAAATGCAAAGACAGCATCCCTTTTATATGGAATGGCTTTCCCCTATTTTAGTAACCTGATAACCTCCTCCCACCCAAATCTTTGATATAGAGTTTATATACAATTTATTTTTGGTTAAGTTTTTCATAATCCTAAACTCCACTTTCTACTTACCAAATATTCCTTCTTCCACAAACCTCTCAGAGCCTGTTTCCACCATACTCACTGTGGTTATACATACTTCTTGACTGTGATCTTTTTGAGGACAAGTTCAACATCTTGGTCATCATTGTGTCTCTGGAACCTAGTAATAACTGCTTTATAGATGCTATCAATAAATATTTATTTGTTGCATGGTTGAAAAGCTTAGGGATCATTATATAAGTACATTTGCAACTGTTGGAAATATTTTTGCATATACATTTTATACAGAAAGTAAAGAAATTTATAAAGTGTATTTTAGTAACTATTGCATTTTCTTTGAATTTAGGCATCTTAGCCTATAGAATTGCTTATCTATAGGAGAAATCCTATTGCTAATAGGGCTAAAACAAACAAAATAACCAAAACAAGCAAATAGTGGTCTGGAAATCAGTTTGTTTTAATGAGCATTAGCATTTTCTGTGTTGCTTTTCAAGCAAAGATTCCTGTGAGTCACTGTTTAAAGAGCTTAATATTAGAGAAAAGTTTGCCTTTCTCCTAAAGATTTGAAATGCTTATTTTTATCTCATGGCTCCCCCCTTTCTCTTGTCTGTCAAAGACTTAAAATTAAGTGACTTGTACACTTGCAATAATCATCCAGCTCCAGAGTCCTACATCATTATCTTGTCTCCTTGCCCTCCAGCCCTTCTCTCCTTCTGACCATTTCCATTGTAATTGCTGATTTTTTCTTCTCATTTTATTTTTAAATGTGTTATATTTTAAAAATTGTAAGCTGTTTTTTTTTTAACTAAGAAGAATATAAATTAAATGTATGTAAATCTGTGAATAAGGGCAGGGAATTATTTCAAATCAGGATCCAAATTTGTTTTAATATATCTTTAAATCACATATGCATAAATGAACAATGCCTAATTCTTTTCCCTTATAGTTCAGAACCAGTTAGAAGGTTACAGAATGGATTTAGTATGTGATATGCCAGAGGTCAGAATGTTTAGGTAATTAGGTGAGTACAATGAAGAGAGAAAAATCCAACTGTATGATGATGTCACTCTTACCCCCAATAACTAAAAAGATATTATTTCTCTCTAGATAAAGCACATATCATCTGTTCTAGACATTTTCCTCATGGAAAACTTTCTCTAACTTTGAAGACTATTTACTTTTGACACAATGAAATAGAAATCTGGGATGCACTGTTGCTATTGTATCTATTTTACCTAAGGCACAATAAATTATGGTGAAAAGAAAAAAATAGTTCAATTGTCTCTTTTACATATATAGGTAAAAACTTATAGCTTGAATAAATTAAGCCTGATTTCCGAGTTTTCCACAGTAGGGCTCAGGATCACGAGCCATGTGGATGATGTAGTTTTGTTTTCCCTCTTCATTTTCAGCTAAAGCCCTGCAGAGAAGAGGAGGCTGTTGGTGAGATATCAGTGGCAGTATAGGGATTGCCTTCCAAAGTCATTATGAATTAAGAGCTAATGGGTAGCCTTCTTTGATAGCTCGTTTATAATTGAGTGCAGATAGATGAAAATCAAACACAAAGGGAACTCAATTTTATCATTAATTTTGACTTTGTTTAACGGATGATTTCTGATCACCACAGCAGCCTTCCTAATTTGTCTGTGTATGATGAAGAAACTAATCATACACAGCTCAGAGAACAAATAACATACGTTTTCCCAAAAAGGTCACCTTCAGAGATAAGCAGGAAAAAAGAAAACCACAAACTTGTTGATTTCTCCCTTTTCTCCTGTGTTTTTCCTCTGTTTTCTTTCTTTTAAAAATGCAGTACATAAAATAATTATATTATAATTTAAATATGCAGTGATTGACTGTCCAGAATTTACAGCCTAAACTAACGTGTAAATATAGCCTGGCTTGTTCCTAGTAGGTTTCCTCAGTGGCTCAGATGGTAAAGAATCTGCCTGCAATGTGGGAAACCCGGGTTCCATCCCTGGGTCAGGAAGACCCCCTGGAGAAGGGCATGGCAACCCACTCCAGTATTCTTGCCTGGAGAATCCCATGGACAGAGGAGCCTGCTGGGCTACAGTCTATAGGGTCGCCAAGAGTCAGACACGACCGAGCAAGTAACAATAAAAGGCTTCTTTTGTTTACCAGATGGCCCTTATTATGTGTCAGTTACTTGTTTAACATTGTGCATATTAATTTATTTAGCCCTCATAACAGCCCATCATCCCCGTTTTCTCAGAGGAGGAACTGAAGCTCAGTGAGATACCAGCGTGCTCAAGGTCGCATAGCTACCTGAGAGCAGGCAGAGCTGGGATTCAAGCCCAGGAAGCCTGGCTCTAGAGACTGTATTCTTAACATTGTGTTATGTTGCTATAATATATTAGTTTAATTACAATTCCTGTGACTTCTTGATACCTATGTTTAAAAATATCACCAAGCATAGCCTTTGGCTAAAATGATAAACCTTTGCAAATCCTAGTGTATTTTTAGAATACATATTTTCTCATGAGCAAGTGGCTATGACAGTAATACATTTAGGAGCACACAGAAAACAATTCAACATTGTTTGTTAGGAGTATTCAGTAGAACATATGCTATACATTTTATATATATATATGTATAAAATTATACACTAGTGCATTTATACACAGATGCATACACATATTTTATATATATGTATATATATATATTTCAATTGAAGTATTTTATGAAATCATAACTACTAGTAGATGACATCATGAAGGAGGTAGGATCCTCACGGGAAGCTGTGCACAGGTTGACAGTTTAATTTCATGGTATTGTTAGTCATTATATATATATGTATATATGTTTGTATGTGTATATATATGTTGTTAGATTTATAGCTATGTAAGCCAGAATGTTGCAAGGCAAGGTGGATTTTCTTTTTACATCTAGACTAGACCCTGTGCCTACTGTGGGAATACATCCATGTTTTACCTCTCTGGCCAGACCTGTCAGTTTGGGAGCTGATGAAGGAAGGGGCAGGGTTTGTAAAGTGAGGTTCTACTGGCTAGGTGAGACCATACATTGTACCTGGAAGGACATCAGTGTTATTGTAGAGTTAGAGAAGTAACAGATGAAAGTATCCACAAGAAATGCTGAGGATAGAGGATGAAAGAAATCCCATTGTTTATAAAGCTGGTGTTGCTAGACTGAGGATGGATGGAGAAGTCAGGAACGAATGTGGTTAAGAAAACAAAATGAGTGTAAAGTGAGCCTGGTGAGGTTGGTGCTGGGGCTCCACCATGCTATTCCTTATATGTGGATTATAATATGTTTTGCTGGCCTAGGACCACACTTGGTTGACTTTACATGTTTGTTACATGAAGGTTGTTTCTTTCTCTGTCATCTTATTAGGTAAAAGATTGTATGGTTGACTTTGTCAAGGGCCAAAATAACAGTGTTTTAATAAATATAGATGATTGCTTCTCCTTGAAGTAAAAGTCTAGGTCAGTAGGTGCTCTGTGGATAGGCTACTTCTTCTCCATGTGTGTGTCCAGACCAGGTTCCCTACATTTCATTGGTCTTCTGTCTCCCAAGTGTGTTATCTGTACAATTAACAACACTTCAGAGATATGTAAAAGGAATAAAAAAAAACCACAAACTTGATTTCTTCCTTTTCTCCTGTGTTTTTCCTTTTCTCTCCTTCTTTTTCTCCTTCCATCTCTCTGTGTTTTCTGCAGAGAGAGGAAAGCAAGATCAAGGCCTTCTCTTTTAAGGACATGAACACATTTTTTCTGTATACATCCTTTTGGCCAGATCTTTGTTACACTGACTATCCTAACTGCAAAGAATGTTGGAAAATGTGGTTCAGGGCCATTTGTTAGGCTGAAATTCAGCAAGTTCTGTCTTATTTAAATGAAAAATAGAGGGTTGATTTTGAAATACAATTAGCATTTAACTGTTATAACCAGTTAAAAGAAACCCTTTAAAGAAATAGAAGAACTAACTTTGTGCTAGAAACTTTCATTTTTTAATATTTCATAGATCAACTGTAAGTAATCTATCCTTACTTTATTTGTTATGCTATAGAAACACACTGTTTTAAAACTTTTATGAGTTTATTCATTATAACTTAGAAAAAAGTGCAGTGTTCTTAAAAAAGAAAATACAGAGGGTATAGCTGATAATGTTAATAATATACACTCAGGATATAGCTAGTAGTATTAATATTGTGCAGTCCTAACGGTATGCTTCAGATCATTGCTAACACCAACATTAAACAAATAAAATGAAAGTAAAATCCTAAAGCAATCTGGAATTTATTAGATATTACGTGAGGCTTAAAATTTTGCGACTTTTTGAAGGATGTCCAAATTATCACGAAATGCCAGTCCTACTTTTAATGCTATTTTTAGTTTGAAAACAATTTCTGAATAAAATAAGACTAGGATTTTAATGAACACACTGCAGGTAAATATAGCAGTGTGGGATTTAAAAGCATACTGAGAAGAACCTGCAACTGACAGCAACTAGGTTCTAACCTGGCTTTTTTGAATAGCATAATTGAGAATGTAAATCGACTGCCTCTATAACAGAGAACTCACAGGATAGTTGAAATACCTACGTTTAAGTTAGGGTTCAAGAAGAATCATTTCCCTTTCCTTCTTAACAAAGCTAAATAGGTATTGACTCTAATCATTTATTTTTTGTATTGGTATTGAGCATTTTTGAATATTCCTACTTAAATCTTCACACTGAAAAAAAAATAAGTTCTGCAGGAACATCAGATAAGAAGGAAAGGGTGTGAGCCAGCATTTATGGGTAAAGTTGTAATAATAAATGAAAGTGATTTTCAAGATATTTTACACAATATTAGAAGAATTTTAGAAAGAAGACTGCTTTTTAAAACCAGCAAGTTGGTCAAACATTTTTAAGCACAGCCATTAGAAAATGGAATCTTATTAAAATAATTAAGTTCTCAAACCCAGCTTTTCTAAAAGATATTTTAGAGTGAAATCATTAACTTCGGAAAGGACAGAAGCACCTTAAAATGTTTCAGTTATATCCTTGAGAGTATTTTAAACAAAAATATTTTTGGAGATTTTTGTATCCAGATGGAGACCCATCAGCTTGCTAGCCTTGACTTCTCAGTTCCTTCACCTGCTCTGCTCTATGGATCTTGCCCTTCTCCCAACTCAGTTTCACTAAGTTGCATGATCCTAAAGGCTCAGCAGGTAAAAAATCTGCCTGTCAATGCAGGAAACACAGGTTGCATCTATGGATTGGAAGATCCCATGGAGGAAGAAAATGGCAACCTGCTCTGGTATTCTTGCCTGGAAAATCCCATGGATAGAGGAGACTGGCTGGTTATATAGTCCATGAGGTTGCAAAGAATCTGACTGAGCATGCAGCTATCCACTGAGGTGATCATGCTGTGAATTTTTCCTTTATCCTTAAAGTGAAAGTGAAAGTCGCTCAGTCGTGTCCTACACTGTGCGACCCTATGGACAGCAGCCCACCAGACTCCTCTGTCCATGGGATTCTCTAGGCAAGAATGTTGGAGTGGGTTGCCATTTCCTTCTCCAGGGACGTCCTAAACCCTCCATAAAACCCTGTGTAGTCGTATCTTGAAGCATCTCAAACTTCCTTCAGTCGCTAAGTCGTGTCCCACTCTTTGCGACTCTGTGGACAGCAGCCTGCCCGACCTCTGTCCTCCACTATCTCCTGGAGTTTTCTAATTCATGTCCATGAAATCTGTGATGTTATCAAACCATCTCATCATCTCGAACTTGCAGCTCATTTCAGAAACATCTGCCAGCTTTGTTAAAAGACACACCCTGCGGTATCTGATCCAGTAGGTGTGGGATGAGCTTGAAATTTTGACGTTTTAGAAGTTCTCAGATGATGCCAAAGTTGCTGGTTCAGGGACTGTGCTTTGAGAACAGTTCAAAGGAATCTGTAATTGCTTGGCACATACCATTAGTTGATAATGCTTTAAAAAGCAGAATTGTGTCCTCAAGACTTATTTCTTTTTCTTTTCTTTCCTTGTTTTGCTTTTTTTGTTGTTGTTATTGTTTTAATTTCTAGATCTTAAGGGATCCCTTGGAAGAACATGTTGGTTTTATTTTGAATAGTTGAATATAGCTGTTTTAATTCTAACAAGTTAAAATATGGCCAGGTGCAATAAACAGGTACTTGCTTAAGATTTTATATTTTATTTTGTTAAGCAAGAAAATAAACTCAGGCCAAGAAAACTGTCTATTGAATACCTTTTATTTTTTTCTCACTACCCAATGTGTGCTATTTTACTTCCTCACATCAAATAATCCTAATCAGTAAAACTTATACCATCATGAATTGCAGAGTTCCCTAAAGTCATGGAGATCTTTCTTAGTACTTCTATCTCAATATAAGATTAGGATATATGGATTTAGGTTGTCACTTTATATAAAGTCAGTTCTAAGAGTCCTGCTACAGCAATTTTTTTAGATGCAAGGCACTGGAGATGAAGTTGGAATAACCATGTCAGTGTTGACTAATTTTAGAGTTCATCTACTAACTTGTTATCTGGGTGTCATGAAAAATTACTTTGTATAGTGAGTTGGGAAAAAAAGACTTTGAAATGTGTAAGTGTATTATATGCCATTTTTGGCGTTGAGCAGGTTAATAGCTGAGTCTTTTGACTATCTCCTAGTTTTTATTAAAAATAAATTCTAATAGATTTCAAAAAATTACAAAGAGAGTACTCAAGTAGATTTCAACTTTCTAATTTTTCATATTCACAACAAATAATAAATTTAGTGATTTCTTTTATTCTCTCATGGTCTATATTTTGTTATTTAAGTTTTTGTTTTCTCATAATACACCTGATAGTACAAATCATCTCCTTTGCATGTACTGCCCAGTAACATTATTCAGTGCAATACCGTGTCTCACCTCAATATCTAATACATGCTTGATACCGTGTGACACTACTCCTGTGGAACTGCCTATTAGATGCCTTTGACATTATGATGGTATCAATGCTTCCTACGTCTCTGAGGATACGTATCTCCATGTTCTCTTGAGTGGTGGTAATAACATAATAGATACAAACATGGACTCCAGCTGTGCTGCCTGTGTTCACTTGCAGTTTCCAACACCTGCTAACAGTGTGACCTTTGGCTAATCATTCTCTTACCCCAGCAGCTCCTAAACTGGGAATAATAATCATATTTGTCCCCTTGAATTGATGGGAGGGTAAAAACCCTCCCAACAATGCCTGATAACTTAGTTAATACTCTGTAAGCTCAACTATTTTCTTTTCCATACATGCGTGTTTCTAGAAGCCATGATTTTTAGCCTTTAGTTCTCACATCTTTGTAGACTTTGTGAGCACAGATTAAATATTTTATAAACTGGCATAATAAGGCAGTCAGTATCTGATAAGTCTGTAAATCAGCATTATCTCCCTCCCTACAAAATGCTCTTTCCTGAGATTCAGCTGGTGTGTTTATGGAATTATTCCACCAATGTCTGAATATTCACCAGAGTGTTTATAGAAACTGTGTACTTTGCCCAACACTTATTTATGTAAAGAATTTTTTGTGCTTTTGAGCATTCATTTTCTTAACTCAAAGTTTACATTTTAAGAATCTTGGAACTATGTATAAATCTCTGTACAACTTTAAAAGAAATCTTAATGAAATGTTATGGGAGAGATCAAGGAGATTGGAAAACAAAATGAAACTACCACAGTGAAGATGGATAGAGAATCCTTAATGAAGAAAGGAACTATTGGAAATAAGAAAAGCTAGTTGTTTTGAGACTAATCAAATACAAGTACTGGTTGTGAATAATCAATAAGATCTAATCAATGTGAAAAACGCATATCGTAGGAAATGTATTAAAGTGTGAGCCCTGGAGTGAACTTAGATACTGTTGTCATACTGTGTGCATGAGTGTCGTTCAGTCCTGACTCTTTGCAACTCCATGGGGTGTAGCCCGCCAGGATCCTTCATCCTTCCAGGTAAGAATCCTGCTGTGGGTTGCCATTTCCTTCTCCAGGGGTTCTCATACTCTATACATGTTTTTATCTATCCGATAACCAAGTAAGTCTGTCATATTTTGGTGAAGACAACTTCCATAGTCTTTTCAAGTGACCTCTAATAAGTCACAAGAACAGATTTGGCTGTTTCTGCTTGTAACTCCTGATTCTTGTCAACCATATATTGACTTGCCATGCACTATAGTTATTTTGTGTTTCATGTAATTGCTCAAATACAGTACACTGAAATTTGCCTAAAACATTTTAATTTATAATAATTTATCAGCAGCATACAGATAAAACAACTTTCTTAGGCTAATGGGTAATAGGAATATAGTCTAAAAGAGAGATGCCTTTGCAAAAAGATGGATAACTTTAATACATTTGTAGCCTTATTAAAGGGTAAGTCACACACATAAATTGTATACTACCAAGCAAATACTGTTTTTCTTAGATCAAGTATTTTATATTGTTTATAAATGATCTTTACTAATTTATGAAGAGAGGGCTTCTACTGACTAGACTTACTTGAAGGATAATAATTTAAATTAGACTAAACATTGAAAGTAATAGATTTTTTTTAAAAAAGGACATTTGTAGTTTAGACTTAGTAAACAATTATGTTTTACTTGCCTAATTAGTTTAAAATAGGATTTTTTTTTCCCCTAGAAGAATAAATGTTGAAATCAATATAGCTTAATTTTTACCTCAGCATTTCAACAGTGCCTATGTTCTTGCAGGCTTGGGATATGAGGGAAGGTAGTCCTATATATAATTATTAAATAAATTCATGTATATTGACTCAGATATCATATGTAGTTTTTAAGTTGCTTAAATTTAACAGAAAAAAATTTCTGAACATATTGCAAAAAAGTACATATATCTTCCAGCCATATGTGTGAACCTCAAAATCTGACAAGATCTGAGTGTACAATTCACATTTAAAAATATAGTTTTATGTATTTATTTGGCTCTGCTGAGTCTTAGTTGTAGGATCTTCCATCTTTGCGTGGCATGCGGGATCTTTTAGTCCTGGCACATGGGATTGAGTTTCCTGACCAGATATTGAACCCAGGCCCCCTGCATTGGGAGTGTGGAGCCTTAGCCACACTGCAGAAACCCTAGCCACCAGGAAGTCCCTGCAAGTGACATTTAATACGAAGAATAAAAGCTCATATTCTCATTTGTAAACCAGTGTAGCCTTCCAGCTTATTTACCACTCTCAAAGGATCTGCCCTTCTCTGGTCTCCTGTAAACTTAAGGTTCGTTTACTTTTGTCCTCTTACCTTCACTTTCAGTTGAGAAATTTAGCTGAATCTACCTCTGTGGGATTTCTTGAATATTCTTCTTTTCATTGGTAGTTCTGGCCCATACTGTCTTTTGTCTAAATTACTCCTGTGGCATTTCCATCATAAAAGACAGTAATTTTCAAAGATAACTTTGTATCACCATCACAGAGGACTAGGGCTCTGTGCTTTTAAATAGCTCCTGATGATTTGGTGGGTGACAAGTTTGGAATTACTGGCCTCATAGAAATAACACTGGGCCAGCGGTCAGGCACTTGGGTCATAGTATAACCATTAATAATCAGTTTACTGATTTTATATCTTGGTTCCTCAGGTTATTTGTTCAATACATTTCTGTTTTACGTGTCACAAATAATGACTTTGTGAAGATACTTTTAAAAGATGAAAATAATCTAATTATGTAAATCATTATTTTTATCTTATACT
This sequence comes from Odocoileus virginianus, assembly GCF_023699985.2. Classification (NCBI taxonomy): domain Eukaryota; kingdom Metazoa; phylum Chordata; class Mammalia; order Artiodactyla; family Cervidae; genus Odocoileus; species Odocoileus virginianus. Next base: position 25,230,533 of record NC_069698.1, read on the forward strand.
TGACACCTTTTTTTTTAATCTGTTAACCCAATCCTAAACTCCTGCTTTCTTCATTAATTGAATAATTTTTGTTGTTATAAACGTTCTTCTGGTCAGTGTACCAGTTTTTTATTTGGAGATTTGTGTGATCCTCTAGAATCAGGTTTTGTTCTTTCACTGAATTTGTTTTTTTCCACTTTTGGATTCTCCTTATTCCATTCACTTCCTTGAATGGCCCATTTTCTGTATTCTGCTTTTACGAATCCATTTCTTTCTTCGGAATGGCTTAGAAGTTCCTTCCTTATTGAAATAACATTATAATTAAATATCAGTTTTCATACAGCCTCAGAACTTACAGATACTTATTTTTTTGGTATTATGTTATCCTGTTCTGTTTCTGTCTATATTTGTCCATATGTATACGTATGTACCTATACATATGTACCATGTGTATAGGTACATCATGCTCTTCATGATGAGCATCCTCAAATTTGCAAACAAAAAGGAATTTTCTAGATCATCCTTGTCCAACGTGCTTGTTTCAGTTAGGAAAGCTGAATTTTAAGGAAGTTATAGCTTTTTCCCAAGATCATGCCTTTCTTCAAGTTAGCAAAGTTTGAGCTTACAAAATACCAGCTCATTAATCCTCCCTGCAAAATAAATGATCTGCACTTGCTTAAGGTATGAATAGGAAAACATTAGTAGGGTTGTTTTTTTTTTTTTTTGTGGTAGTATTTTTTTATGACTCTGACATCTTCCAGAGATAATATTGATAATATTGTCCAGAGATAATGTCCTTTAATCAGTTTGTTATTAGAGCATTTCAGTTTGAACTTAAAAATATTATTTTGAGTGTTCATCATATTAAGGGTACTATTTTAAGCATTTTATTTGCTGAATAGCTTGTTCAGTTTTAACCCTTGCTTAACAGTCAGTCCTATGATGTATGTTTTTTGCTTACTCGCTAAGTCCTGTCCAACTTGCCCTCCAGGCGTCTTGGTCCATAGCATTTCCCAGGCAAGAATACTGGAGTGGGTTGCCATTTATGAGGTATAGATACTACCATTATTCCCAGTTTTAGCTGAAGAAAGTGGATGTTGACTAGATTAAGTATCTTGTTTGATCTCATAAGTGACTGAAACAATTATAAAACTCAGATGCTTATCTTCTATTTTATCCTCTGTGATATACTGACTTATGTAGAAGTTGGGAGAACTGTAGTTAATCAACTCATTCAAACTTGATTTTAAATGTGTGGAAACGTGGTGATTTGGCCACATGCTGATCAAGAGAAACAAACCATCTTATTTTTAACTGTAATTACATAGAAAGTGGATAAGATAACTACATATGGTAAATAGCATCTTGAATAAATAGGTGCCCTGTTTTCAAGTGTTTTTGCTTGCTTGCACTTTATATTTAAATGTTTATGTGTATGTATTTAACCTACAACAGTTCTGCATTCTTTTTAGAAATACTTGTCCAGAAAGTGATACCATTGCTTTTATCAAGTTGATTCATATTTTGGATTTGATGCTATCTCTTCTTTCCTCATTGGTGTTTTTTCTTTGGTTGTAATATAGCAAAAAGATTTCTTTTGCTTTGAACTTTTTAATTCATTGATTACTTTTTCTTAATTTGGAAACGAGATTATATTCTTTTCTTCCCCCAAAAGATGCAATGCATGTTTAAAGATCTAATTTATAAAATCAGTTTTGTAAGCATTGTTTCAGTAGGAAACCCCTAGGTACAGCATTTAATATTCATATTTTTAATAATCCCTGAAGAAAATGGATAGCATTCTGTCTCTAGTTTTTCTGAATAATAGTGAATCTTATTTTCATATAATAATCAGGACCATAGTTTCTAGTAACCATAACATCTGTGAATCTATGTTTTTTTTCAAAATTTAAACACCGTAAGACTTCTGTCATATTTTTATTCTCCAATTGAGAGCTCCATAAAAGAGTTGGAACAGTTTCTGCTTTATTATTGTAGATCATGATATTTTTCATAGATTTTACTATGCTCTTTAGGCAATTAAAATCATAAGGCTAAAACAAACACATAATTTAAGTTTTTTCCTTAAAATTATTTTATTTCAGTAACTTAGTGAGTTGTGTTTGAATATATCACGGATGTATCCAGTTAATACGTTTGTGGCAGTGGAGTTTTATCTCCCTCTTTTGGAAAGCCAAGGCATGACATTTTGATTAAGATTAATTCTTTAGTTTTTCAGTTTATATAATTTCCTGAACAATAGGTATATCAATGAATATTTTTCTTTGGAGTGGTTTTCCTTTGGAATTTTGGAACATTGATTAAAAAAACATTAAACTTTTTTTCCCTTTGCTTTCCCTCTTCATCCATATGGTCATATGTTTGTTGAGCATTGGGTACGTAGCACAGGGCATATGACATGAGTTTCAACCCAGGGAAACCTTGTTTTGAGAATTGCAGTGCTTTCATTTTTACTTTAAGAAGGGTCAATTTTACTCTTTTGTAATTATTAAACATGATTCATAATGTCATTAAAAAAACAAAAACAAGACTTAAATATAATTAAGGAACATAGACAGAAAACAGCAAAGTAGCTCTTCTCAAAATTAACAGCCTGACTCTTCCTCCTATCATTCGCTGTTTTAGTTTTTGAGTATTCTTCCTGATCTGTTTCTAGGCATTTATAGACTGTGTGTCTCCTTATCTTTCTGCCTCTCTGTATTTTTATGCTTTAAAGAAAAAAAAAACTCTAAAAATGTGATTATTTTGCATATAGGGTTATCGTTATGTATAGAACAGACTTGTGGACTCTGTGGGAGAAGGCGAGGGTGGGATGTTTCAAGAGAATGGCATCGAAACATGTATATCTAGGGTGAAACAGATCACCAGCCCAGGTTGGATGCATGAGACAAATGCTCAGGCCTGGTGCACTGGGAAGACCCAGAGGGATGGGGTGGAGAGGGAGGGGGGAGGGGGGACCGGGATAGGGAATACATGTAAATCCATGGCTAATTCATTTCAATGTATGACAAAAACCACTGCAATGTTGTAAAGTAATTAGCCTCCAACTAATAAAAATAAATGGAAAAACAAAACAAAACAAAACAAAAAATGTGATTATTTTTATGCCTGCTGGTTCTGTTTTCTTTTTTCCTCTCACTCACTATATCATGAAAATTTCAAAAGGTACATTACTATTTTGCTTACTTAGATAAACTCTATACACATATGAAGAGAGTGCTATATAAATATATAAGCTAGAAACTGATATTTAAGCATTCTACTTTGACATACTATTATAAAAAGAAATAAAATCTTATTAATATGCAATGTGTATCACACAAATCTGTTTCTTTTTCTAACTAAAGTAATTTTGTAATAATTTTGTCTTTTCTTGAGGTATTAAAATCAGAGTTCTACCTTCATTACCATTGTTTAGGACAGCATTTGTGTTTTCTACCCTCCCTGCTATTTGCAGCTGAGCCTTAAAAGTGCTCTGAATTTACCTGTGTAAATTGTTCAGTGGTGTTGAGTATCTTGCTGGATATGGTCTTAGATTTTATTTTGCAGTGCTTCCTATTTTGCAGACTATGAAGAAATACTTCAGATTTAAAGATTTTCAATTAATCATTACCATATCCCAAGATGACTACATAAATGTTATATAAAAGAAAGTTTTCAAGAGTCAAAAATAGGCTCTTATTTAAAAAGTTTCATGACTAACATCGGTTTGGTAGTTTTCATTTGTTTACATAATTTTCATAAATTACTTTCAGAATGTAATTATTTAATCAGTTTCCCTAAAAGTTTGAAAACACTACTTCAGTCTGCAGAATCTAAATGGAGTTCATACAACAATATATATATGTGTGTGTATATATATATACATATATATGACTATTATGAAACGTGGTTGTGAACTGCCTCTGAATTTAAGGGAAAAACTCTCAGGCTTTATTTCATATACAAAGTCAGAATTCAATGAAATAGTGTAAATTGAATAATATACAAGTAATGGCTTTTGTTTGTTGCCTTTGGAAGTAACAGTGTCATTGACGTGCATATTTATATTAAACTGGATTTAGTCCATTATTATGCTAAATATTGTTAGTTTATGATGGCCAATTAATTCTATTTTATTAACTTAAGAAGTCACATTTACAGTCCTGTTGAGAGGTTTGAAGCAATGATAATAATGAAGTAATAATCCAGGATGACTTGTACTGCTAATTAGTGGGTCATTTTTGCACACCTCTGTTCATGCAAATATTTTCATCATCCTTTCAAATAAATCTGCAAGTTAGACATGAAAGTACACCTTAGCTGTAAATCTTGCTGTGGATACTTAATTTTTTTAAAAATTTTATATCAAAGTGTAGTTGATTAGCAATGTTGTGCAGTTTCAGATACACAGCAAAGTGATTCAATTATACATATACTTGTATCTATTCTTAAATTCTTTTCCCATTTAGGTTGTTAAAGAGTATTGAGTAGAGTTCCCTGTGCTGCACTGTAGATAGTTGTTGGTTATCTGTTTTAAATATAGCAGTGTGTGCATGTCAGTGTCTTAAGTATTTGGTTGATGATTAAAGCAGTTATAAGCTATTCTATAAGCGTGGTCTTAGTGTAACCATACACTGTGTCATAAATGGTTGTTTCTCAACTGAGCATCAGTCCTTTCTGTTTATTACTGAGACATGAACTCATTTTAAAATTATTCTATGAAAAGTAATTCTAACATCTGTAGAATTAACCTTGTAGGTGCTTTCTTTTTCATTTCAATGCTCTTTTTTTTTTTTTGGTCATTTTAGGCCCAGGTTTGGGCATACCTGTGGCTTCCCTGGGTAGCTCAAATGGTAAAGAATACGCCTGCAGTGCGGGAGACCCAGGCTCAATCCCTGGTTCAGGAAGATCCCCTGGAGAAGGGAATGGCTACCCACTCCAGTATTCTTGCCCCAGAGAATTCCGTGGATAGAGGACCCTGGCGGGCTGTAGTCCACAAGGTGGCATAGTTGGACACGCCTGAGTGAATAACGCTTTCACTTTTTCTTATACTGTTTGTCTTCTAGTGCTGTTACTGTCTAGACATATCTTGGGAGTTTTCTATTTTCACCCATCTAATCTTGAACTCTGGTCCATTCTCCTCCAATTCTTTTTTTTTTTTTTTCTCCCCTCCAATTCTTTAGGCCTTTACTTTCCAGGTTCTACCTCCAGCTTTTTCTTACATGAGCCTGCTTCTCCACTGCTTTTTTCAAACTTACTTTGACTCTATAATATCTCATAATCCAAATTTGATGTATTCTTTTAAACTCTTGCCCTATTTTAGGTCAAACTATCTTTTTCTTCTTTTGCATGATAAGAGTACTTTTTTCAAATCCCAGTTTAGGCTCAAAGTATTCTCCCCTTGCCCACAACATTTCCTCTGTTTCCTCTGAGGACTTCTGTGTGTTGCCAACATCTGCTTCCTTTTGCATAATAATCATAACAGCCCTGTTTATAAAATTTTAATTTTAAATTTAGTTTAAAACCGAATGCAGGATGAAAAGAATTTTCCCCATGCAAACGCTTTTTGTGTGATTATTTCTCATGAAAAAGCTGATTCTGAATGTATATGTAATTGCATATAGTGAAAGTGAAGTTGCTCAGTCATGTCCCACTCTTTGCGACCCCGTGGACTGTAGCCCACCAGGCTCCTCCATCCATGGGATACTCCAGGCAAGAATACTGGAGTGGGTTGCCATGCCCTTATAGAGGGGTACAAATGGAAATTGAGTCTTTGAGCTAATTAATTGTAGCATGTCAGTTGTCTCTGAGTTTTCTACTACTCATGCCTATGTAGATTTATTAGAACTTTATTAGATTAAGTATCATTCAGGGTTCTTAGGCAAAATGGTTGATATCCATATGATTTAACTGAAGTATTAGTTTCTTTCTTCCAGACCTTGCTTGGGTGTGTATACTAGATGCAGAAACCTAGCTGCAAGGGATTGTGAAAAATGTGACTGTAAGCTTTCCATCCTTTCTATAATAGGGGGAAATGCCAGAAAGTGATTTGACTGACTGAAGAATCGATATCATCTACAACTTTTAAATAAAGACTACAAATGGGATTCCTAAGAATCCCATTGAAAAGTATTGAAAAGACAATCATCCAATTTTAGTAATGGCATTTAAAACAACCATGATAAATATCATTTTGCAATATGATTTATGTGATACATAGTATAGAAATTGTGAAATATTTTAAATTATAGCTAAACTTCAGAAACTTGAATAGATTCTCCACACTGTTTTATGAGGTCTTCTTAAGTGCAGTGGAAATTTTTTGATAAATAAATCAGTGAATATTCATGGGTGTACTCAGGACCACAAATGAATAAAAATTGAGCTAGCATGGTTGCCTTTCATGATTGAAAGTTTACAAAATGATTGAGAATATAGGGAGATTAGACTATGAAGAATGAAGACAAATTATAATTTATTATTGAATAAGAAATAAAGATTCAAAATAGTTTGAGACAAATTTTATTGCAAAATATGTTTTGCCATCTGCAAAGCTATTTATTACGATCAAGGTTTAGAAAATAGGTTCCCTATAACTTTAGTGTTGGTTTTCTCTCCTGCATGATAACTTTTTAAAAGTAAAAATCTATCCTTTTATATTGTAACACTGGTCCCTGTGGCTACTTTGTCTTTTGTTTTCTCAGGTCTCCTAAGATACTAGACTGCAGCCACAGAATCAGAATAAAGGGTGACAGGTAGGGTAGTGATAATGGATAGAATTGGGACTCTAGTATCTTTATTTTTAAATGTTCCTCAGGTAGTTCTCATTGTTCATCCAAGGTTGCAAACTACTGTCAAAGACACATATAAAAGTCTAATACTCTCTTTACTGAATTCAGGGCACATGTTCATATTCCAAACATGTCACAGTTCAGCGTATACAAATCAATTTCCACAAATGTTTAATTCCCTCTGTTAAGGCCACAAGGGAATGTATAATACATGTTGGAAAGATAACCATAAAATGTTTTCTTTTTCTTTTTTAGTGCTTATGGAGGTGAATCACAGGTATCTAGAAAATTAAACTGTCCATAAATACATGTTTCCTGATTGCTCCCTTTATATGAACATTGATTTTAGAAATAATTTAAATATATTAACAGACTCTCTTTTTCTTGTATCCATGTACTGTAAAATATCTTACACTTATTTTATAGTTTTTAATTCTTTTGTCCTTCAATATGAGCATAGTAGATTTTAAATATGATTATAAAATCTGGAGATTTGAACACTTTCATTTTTCTTTAGGAGTATCATTTTTAATAAAAGTATTTTGTGCTTTTTAAAAATTATGTAGGCATTAATTTTTTTCAATGGAGCTTTTGTTTAGTATTTGCAGTATTTGATCTTTTATTGATGTGTTAGAAAACAGAAGAAAATCACATTTTGTTACTATTTAGGTGGGTGTTATTTTTAGTTATAGTCAATAGAAGTATTTGCACTTTGGCCAAGTAATAATAGTGAATTCAAATAATAATACCCACAGGACAATTTTTGCATGACCATACTATATATAATCTTTTTATGATTTGAATATTTGCATTTAAGCTGAATTCTTTTATTGGGTAGCACAGTTAAGTGCATGTTAAATATCAACATTAATTTTTAATCCTCTTCAATGTAAAGTTTTTTTTTCACCCTTCATTCTGTTCATCTTTAACATCTTTCAAATATGCCAGTAAGCCATAAGTTTCCCCAAGTAACTGAGTTTGCTCCTGTTTGGGAAAAAAAAGTTTTTTTGTGTGTGTGTATCCTGTGCTAATAGTCACTCAGTCATGTCCGGCTCTGTGACCCCGTGGACTGTAGCCCGCCAGGCTCCTCTGTCCATGGGGATTCTCCAGGCCAGAATACTGGAGTGGGTTGCCATGCCCTCCTCCAGGGGATCTTCCCAATGTGGGGATTGAACCCAGGTCTCCCGCATTTCAGGTGGACTCTTTACCAGCTGAGCTTCTAGGGTAGCCTGTGAGTACAATAAATATTATATGTATAAGATTGCATACATTATACATATAACATTTATTTTATGAAATATGTATTTATATATTTGGAAACAGGGAACCATAAGTCACTGCATTTCAGCCCATTATTGTCTGAGCCTCATGCAGAAATCAGGTGGGTATCCTGTGTGCTTTATTGAGTTTCCCTGTTTCTCCAGAGAGCTTGTCACACTTGGAGATCAAAGTTCATTTGCTGCTCTGTGTCTTCGCTATCTATATAAGATGGGAATGTCTATGTTTAATAATTTAAATACACTTCAGTTGGGAAGGTTTAAGTTAAATGACTCCATTGTGGAGACTCATATTTTTCACTACTTCTTCCCATCGTCGCTGTCTATCAATTGATAAGAAATTATCCAAATGCATATTTTGAGTTTCATCTCTCACATGTTCTCATTATCTGTTTCTCATTATATTGTCAGTTTTATTGGTTTCTCATTAGATGGTTGTACTATGTATTTTGTAATTCATACATACCTATTTGTAGCTTTTCCTCTGATAGAAACTGCACCTGACAAAATATGTGACTTTTATGGAAGGTAAGAGTGACAGTGTTGTAGTATGTATTATTAAACTTTAATTTATAAAGAATAAATTCTTTTCATTATTAACTGTTTTCTTTATTTAACAGTGATTAGTTATATTCTTGGAGATAGTTTCAGTGTATATTAAGTATATGTGTTTTCTCAAAAGATCTTATGATATTTAGAATTACATATTCTATATTTAGTTTCTGGAATTTTTCTAAATTTCTGTTAAGGTGGTGAATGAATTCTCCCCGACTGCCTATACTTTATATTTTACTTTATTACAGTAGCACTTAGAACGATTGCTTAAGAGTCATGTTCCTTTCTTTTCAAATGATTCAACTTATCACCATATAGACTTTTATAATTATACTTAATGAAGTATTTTAAAGTGAGTTTTGACTCATCCTATGATAATACCTCTCCCATCTAGCACTTCTAAAACTCCTTCTTAGTATTTTTTGTTGGTGTTATACCGGATTATACCTGTGTTTACTTAATAGAATTCTAGCCTTCACTGCCCATGGGTGAGTCTCTTTAAAGCATACCTTTTTCAGTAACGAAACTCACTGACTTTTTCCCCTTTTCATGGCTTTTTTTCTTTTATTACTGTATTGATCTTCCAGTATCTTGGAAGTTTAAATCCTATATTTTTATATCATGTGTAATTCATTTGTTTTCTAGTCTAAGTTACCTAATCAATCTTTACCTGATTACAACATTGCAGTGTTGTTCCTATTCTTTTCTCTTAAGAGTAGTTATACTCACTTGCTCAGGGATATTTTCAATGCCTGCTTCCTAAATCTTGCAAAATCCCTTTGGATTTTGTCTTTTTGTAGTGATGTCACTTTATAAGGTTTTTGTTCATGTAATGGACCTGAAATGAAGTAAACACTTTATCAGTTCTACTTAGTTGTTTATTTCTTTAAAGATTTGCCTCAGGCAAAAGACAGAAACAGAAAAATATATTATTGTTGTAATAATTTTTAACTAAGCTAGAAGGTTGGGGAACTGGGATGGAAACCTATGGGAGTAATACTCCTTTTTATGGATACAGGAGCATATGTCTCTCTAAATCATTCTAAATAAGGACCTGTTTTTAGGAGAAACAGTTACTGATCTTCATTTATTTCTTTTGGGCAATATTCTTCAGTTTCTTCTCTCTCATGTTTTTTAAGTATTACAGAAGTGAATGTTTTTATCTCTGTAATTCTACAATTGGTGTTAAGTCAGGAGCAAAGTAGCTATAATGTATAGTCAAAAATAGTCTCTATTCAGGGCATAGGTATTCTTTATGCAACAATTTGATACAATTGGATCTGATGCTCATTTTTGTCATATTATAAATTTATTTTTTTGTAGCTTGTATGCTTAACTTTTTCTTTTAAGGCTTTTTTTTTTTTTAGTGCCTTCATTTTCATTAGAGAAATCCTTTAACTGTTCCTACTCAAGCTATTGTTATAAGACTTAACCTTGAAAAATTTCTTATTTCTTATTAAAAATGGAAAAAAAACCCCAAAAAACCCTGACTTGTGATGGCGTGTTTTAAGATAAATTTTATTCAAAGCTTAGGGGACTGGAATGCAAATGTAGGAAGTCAAGAAACACCTGGAGGAACAGACAAATTTGGCCTTGGAGTACAGAATGAAGCAGGGCGAAGGCTAGTAGAGTTTTGCCAAGAGAACGCACTAGTCATAGCAAACACCCTCTTCCAACAACGTAAGAGAAGACTGTATACATGGACATCACCAGATGGCTAACACCAAAAGCAGATTGATTATATTCTTTGCAGCCAAAGGTGGAGAAGCTGTATACAGTCAGCAAAAACAAGACCAGGAGCTGACTGTGGCTCAGATCATGAACTCCTTATTGCCAAATTCAGACTTAAATTGAAGAAAGTGGGGAAAACCACTAGATCATTCAGGTATGGCCTAAATCAACTCTCTTATGATTATACAGTGGAAGTGAGAAATAGATCTAAGGGGCTAGATCTAATAGACAGAGTACCTGATGAACTATGGATGGAGGTTCATGATATTGTACAGGAGACAGGGATCAAGACCATCCCCAAGAAAAAGAAATGCAAAAAAGCAAAATGGCTGTCTGAGGAGGCCTTACAAATAGCTGTGAAAAGAAGAGAAGCAAAAAGCAAAGGAGAGAAGGAAAGATATACCCATTTGAATGCAGAGTTCCAAAGAATAGCAAGGAGAGATAAGAAAGCCTTCCTTAGTGATCAGTGCAAAGAAATAGAGGAAAACAACAGAATGGGAAAGACTAGAGATCTCTTCAAGATAATTAGAGATAGCAAGGGAACATTTCATGCAAAGATGGGCACAATAAAGGACAGAAATGGTATGGACCCAACAGAAGCAGAAGATATTAAGAAGAGGTGGCAAGAATACACAGAAGAACTATACAAAAAATATCTTCATGACCCAGATAATCATGATGGTGTGATCACTCACCTAGAGCCAGACATCCTGGAATGTGAAGTCAAGTGGGCCTTAGGAAGCGTCACTATGAACAAAGCTAGTGGAGGTGATGGAATTCCAGTTGAGCTATTTCAAATCCTGGAAGATTATGCTGTGAACTTGCTGCACTCAATATGCCAGCAAATTTGGAAAACTCAGCAGTGGCCACAGGACTGGAAAATGTCAGTTTTCATTCCATTCCCAAAAAAGGCAATGCCAAAGAATTCTCAAACTACTACACAATTGCACTCATCTCACACGCTAGTAAAGTAATGCTCAAAATTCTCTAAGCCAGGTTTCAGCAATACATGAACCATGACCTTCCAGATGTTCAAGCTGGATTTAGAAAAGGCAGAGGAACCAGACATCAAATTGCCAACATCCGCTGGATCATCAAAAAAGCAAGAGAATTACAGAAAAACATTTATTTCTGCTTTATTGACTATGCCAAAGCCTTTGACTGTGTGGATCATTATAAACTGTAAAATTCTGAAAGAGATGGGAATAGCAGACCACCTGACCTGCCTCTTGAGAAACCTGTATGCTGGTCAGGAAGCAACAGTTAGAACTGGACATGGAATAATAGACTGGTTCCAGCACGTAAAGGCTGTATATTGTCACCCTGCTTATTTAACTTATATGCAGAGTACATCATGAGAAACCCTGGGCTGGATGAAGCATAAGCTGAAATCAAGATTGCTGGGAGAAATATCAATAACCTTATATATGCAGATGACACGACCCTTAAGCCAGAAAACGAAGAAGAATTAAAGAGCCTGTTGATGAAAGTGAAAGAGGAGAGCGAAAATGTTGGCTTAAAACTCAACATTCAGAAAACTAAGATCATGGCATCCAGTCACATCACTTGTTAGCAAATAGATGGGGAAACAGTGAAAACAGTGGCTGGCTTTATTTTTTGAGGCTCCAAAATCACTGCAGATGGTGACTGCAGCCATGAAATTAAAAGACACATACTCCTTGGAAGGAAAGTTTTGACCAACCTAGATAGCATATTAAAAAGCAGAGACATTACTTTGCCAACAAAGGTCCATCTAGTCAAAGCTATGGTTTTTCCACTAGTCATGTATGGAAGTGAGAGTTGGACTATAAAGAAAGCTGAGTGACAAAGAATTGATGCTTTTGAATTGTGGTGTTGGAGAAGACTCTTGAGAGTCTTGGATTGCAAGGAAATCCAACCAGTCCATCCTAAAGGAAATCAGTCCTGGCATTCATTGTTAGGATTGATGTTGAAGCTGAAACTCCAATACTTTGGCCACCTGATGCAAAGAGCTGACTCATTTGAAAAGACCCTGATGCTAGGAAAGATTGAGGGCAGGAGAAGAAGGGGACAACAGAGGATAAGATGTTTGGATGGCATCAGTGCCTCAGTGGACATGAGTTTGAGTGAACTCTGGGAGTTGGTGATGGACAGGGAGGCCTGGCGTGCTGCAGTCCATGGGTCGCAAATAGTTGGACATGACCGAGCAACTAAACTGAACTGAAAATAATGGGAGCCAGTGAAAATCCATCAATAGATTACTGCTTTTGAAATTCAACTGATTTTTGTCTTTTCTTTGTCAAGCTGCTAGCAAGAATATTGTCTTTTCTTTTATTTTGTATAATGTCCAGTACTGCTTAACATAAGAACTTAGCCTCAGTCTAATCATTTACTCTCTTTTCTACCTCCCTCAGTCTCTGAGCATTGTAGATGTTAAGGACATCACAGGGTGTGACAGTTTTTTATGATAAGTTTATGTGCGTATGGCTTGTTTAAGTTTTTCTGTTTAATTGAAAATTATTAAATACGTTATGAAACAAAGATGGAACAATAGGGCTTCCCTGGTGGCTTAGACGGTAAAGCATCTGCCTTCAGTGTGGGAGACCCGGGTTCGATCCCTGGGTTGGGAAGATCCCCTGGAGAAGGAAATGGCAACCCACTCCAGTACTCTTGCCTGGAAAATTCCATGGACTGAGAAGCCTTGTGGGCTACAGTCCCTGGGGTCGCAAAGAGTCGGACATGACTGAGCGACTTCACTATGAACTCTAATATCCAGAAAAATTAAAAGGAAAATTTTAAAATTTCAAATAACAAAGTAATTTTATTGGTAACCATATGAGGCTCAATATCTAAATAATGATAATGCCAATTTTAGCTCATATGTAATTCTAATCTATATATTTTTACCAGTGTATTATTTGTTCTATTATGAAAGTTTATCCACATAGTGCATTTATATAGGAGGGCCTTATTATTATTAGAAAATTATTTTCTAAAAAATTATAATAATAATAGTAATTATCATATTATTAGAAAACCGCCTTGATACTTTTATCAGTGTCTTAGCTTTCTTTTCTCATTAGTTGAAATATAAAATGAAGTTCACAATAAAATAAGTAGCCTTTTAATATTAGTGTTTCTGATATTCCTAAATAGAAATCACAGAAAGAAGTAATATTATTATTATTGTAGACTGATCATCTATTTATTTAAATAGTCTAATCTCTGTTAAATGAAACAAATATATCAAGTATTGGCTAAAAAAATAGCCCGTTAGCTTCTTCTTGCATTAAATTTTATTTGTATCATGTAAATATTTTTGGTTCAACCTCTGGAAATAATTACATGGGAGTAGTCTAGCAGCTAAAGCTGCACATTACAAATTCATTTTTTTGGAAGGCTCTCATCAATCCTGAAGCTCAGCAATGATTACCTGCAGTCCATGGGGTCACAAAGAATCAAACACAACTTAGCAGCTACACAACAATAACAATTACTTTTTCTAATGTTCTTTTTTATTTTCGGAGACGGCAATGGCAACCCACTCCAGTACTCTTGCCTGGAAAATCCCATCAATGGAGGAGCCTGGTAGGCTGCAGTCCACGTGGTCTTGAAGAGTCGGACACGACTGAGTGGCTTCACTTTCACTTTTCGCTTTCCTGCATTGGAGAAGGAAATGGCAACCCACTCCAGTGTTCTTGCCTGGAGAATCCCAGGGACGGGGGAGCCTGGTGGGCTGCCGTCTATGGGGTCACACAGAATCGGACACGACTGAAGTGACTTAGCAGCAGCAGCAGGTTTTTTATTTTTGTCCCACTCTGTTCTAAAAGTTACTTTAAATTATTATATGTTCTTCCTGTATATATTTATCTTTCTCTCTATATACATATATATATTTTTTCATATTTTAAAAACATGCAATATAATACTGATATTTAGCATTGCATGTTGTTATGATTGTACCTATTTCTTTGGAAATATGTGTATATTATCAATTATGTATTTTATATATTATATGCTTATATATTTATATATTACATATAATATCAATTATTTTAGATATTTTATAAGAGGTTATTTAAAAGAGGTCGTTGCTTCATCAATAGAAGTTACTTTGCTTCTTTTAACTTTGACCTGCACTCTATTAAAGTTATCTTTATTAATTTCTTCCTTTTCACCTGCTTTTTTTTTAAAGAAAAGATTTTCTTCATAGAATGTGGTTGTGATTTTACCAATATAACCTAGGCTACTTGAATTATATGTCTCAATATCTGTGCCTTTTCTCTTGATTTGCTACATTCAGTCATGAAACTGAGAGTTACATGCAATACCAGCTTACAGAATATACTAACACTTCTAAACGGTTGAACACATCCTCTGTTTTCATATAAAATTGTTGGCCACCTGAGAAGCATCTTATCTCACTAATTTTCCAGTTGAAAGGAACAATATCCTTTGACAAGAAGCATTTCAAAAGATATTCCTGAATTGAATGAATATATACATAGACATAATTTTTTTTACTTCTTCCCTATTTTATCAAACTGTTTCTTATATTTTATATTCAAGTTTCAAATGTCAGTTTGTAAATAAAACTTGACTTCATATAGTTCATTAAGTCAATCTGAGTTTTTCTCAGGTAGAAGTTCATTTTATTCACTCCTTAATTTCATAATGTTTTTTGATGTTAACTTCCCATAAGTCAATGAAATAATTTGACTCATTGAAAAAGGAGTCTAATGTCATGTTTACTAAGTTAAAAAACATTATATGTTATCAATTTTCCCTACAAAATTCATCATATTATTTTCTTTAGTATATTCTTTTAAAGTGATTGGATTTTTTTGGAGTGATATGTGGTGATATTAATATAATTTTTAAAGTTTTGTTTTTAACATTTATACACACACATATGTGCACCTTCAGCAGAAGTCCACAAATGTGTACCCAATTATATAATTAATCTATTGGCAATCCTTATCAAAATACTTTTCTTCTAATGATTATAGAAGCTCTATAAGGAAATAAATTGATGGCAATATAGAAAGATACAACTGGAAGATAAAAGCTATTATTAATTTATCTGTCCATAGGCAACCATCTCAGTATTTTTTCTGTTTCTTAAATAGTTTTTAGCCTCTGAGTTTGTATGTATTCACATTATGAAGATACTTCCTGGTGGCTCAGACAGTACAAGCATCTGCCTACAATGTGGGAGACCTGGGTTCGATCCCTGGGTCGAGAAGATCCCCTGGAGAAGGAAATGGCAACCCACTCCAGTACTCTTGCCTGGAAAATCCGAAGGACAGAGGAGCCTGATAGGCTACAGTCCATGGGGTCGCACAGAGTTGGACCCGACTGAGCGACTTCATTTTTCACTTTTCATGCATTCTTTTGTATAAATTGAAAGAATTTTCTTGTAACCTTCAATATAATTCACTGTATAATTTTTAACAAGCATACACTATTCAAACATTTTCTTTTTGCTAATAAATATAATACTAAGATTAATAGATAACAATATAGTTCTTTTGGCACTTCTCTGATTATTTCCACAGGACAAACTTCTATAATTAGAATTACTGAGTCATTGAGAATTACTTTTTTAGATTCTTATTGTCAAATTGCTGTTTAGAATATTCATGGTGTTTTATACTCATATTAGTAGTGAATAAGATTTTCAGTTTGCTAGTACTGAGAAAACGCTTCTGCCCATCAGCTGTTAGACTTTGTTGTTGAAAACTCAGTCAAGCTAGCTCTTTCTTTTCAATTTGCCATATACATGTGCTATTTTGAGGTTGTGAATTAATGATATAAAGTCTTATTTCATCTAAAAAATCTTTTATCTGAATCTGAACTCAAGCAAGCACAAATTCAGGAAGTGTACTCATCTCTCCTCTTTCTCCCTCCGAAAAGATTTTGGGAGCAGAGTTTAGTCCAGAAAAGCCGTATTTTTTACCCATTGGATTGTCTCTCAAGTTTGAGTTATTTAGATTTACTATAAGACTCCTGGGCTTCCCTTGTGGCTCAGCTGGTGAAGAATCCGCCTGCAATGTGGGAGACCCCGGTTCGATCCCTGGGTCAAACCTGGGTTGGGAAGAGCCCCTGGAGAAGAGAAATGCTACCCACTCCACTATTCTGACCTGGAGAATTCAATGGACTGTACAGTCCATGGGGTTGCAAAGAGCCGGACACGACTGAGCGACTTTCACTTTCACTCTCATAATGCTCTTGGTTATTACAACACGGTTTAGAAACAACAAATCAAAGGCGAAGGGCGGTGGCTACTGTCAGCAAGTATATTTCTTCGGAAAACCTAAACTTCTATAGCAAAAATCCTTTCAATTCAGGAGCCTGAAGAATCAAGAAATTTATTTCCCTTCTCTGTAATGATTATAGTGAAATGTTCCAGATTTGGTGGGAAGCTTTGTTTTACATATCATTCAGAGATCCAGGCTCTACTTTTATTGCTAAAAAAAAAAAAAAAAAAAGGAAAGAATTGGATAATTAAAAGTTTCCACGTCAGCCTTCAACATTATAAAAATTGATGAATAGGAATGTCCAATATAAAACGCTGATAGAAATGAAGAACTGGAACTTTTGGTAACAAAAATATTAGTCATTCAGGAATGAGTAAATAATCCATTGTCAGGTGTAGGATTTTATTTTGTTGTACCTTCAAGCTGATAAGTTAACCTGTTACTGTTTCATGGATTCTGGTAGAAAACACGGAACTCCTGAATCAGAGACTTGCAGTAGTTCCCCTTGTTCGTAGTAGTTCCCCTTGCTTCCCAAGTCTTATGGGGATAATGTTGTGTGGTGTAGATTGATGCTATGCACACAGTTAGTTCGCCTCATAGCTGAGGAGTATTTACCTTCTGTTATAGAAGCCTTAAGGAAGCCTGTCCATTGTCTTCACAGAAAACATTATCTCATTCCTCAGGGTTGCTTGCCACAAACACAATTCTGAGAAATGGCCTCTGTAATCAATAGGACCTTATATTGTGAGCATATCTAGCAAAATATGTAGGAGTGAGGAAGACCCATAGAAGGAATCTTCCTTCCAGCTTCTATTACTCAGTAGCCTCCAAAGACATTCATGTGTACTGTAAGATAAGTAATTTTCCAAAGAATGTGGAAATTATATTCAGCATAAGGAAATTCTATGTGTTCTTTGCTTGAAGTTTTAAATATTCTCTCTGCCAGCAGACACCTTGAAA
This sequence comes from Odocoileus virginianus, assembly GCF_023699985.2. Taxonomy (NCBI): domain Eukaryota; kingdom Metazoa; phylum Chordata; class Mammalia; order Artiodactyla; family Cervidae; genus Odocoileus; species Odocoileus virginianus. The sequence continues at coordinate 25,248,068 of NC_069698.1, forward strand.
AATTATAATTGATTCATGATCATCCTTTGAGGGGATTGTAGTCATTTGCAAAAAAGAGAAAAGTTAGGTGGATGGATTAGGCAGGGTGCTATTCATGAAACACTGATTTCTGGTATTTTATTTCCCCATAGCCTGTCCTGGGTTGAAGAGTGAGCAAAAAAGCCTTTTCTTACATATAACACTGTGTGTATTATACTAGAAATGTATGTGACTTAAGGAACTTATTTTGGGAAATAAAATACTCCTGTACACTGTTAATCTTATTCATTTATGTTTTTGTGATAACTATTGGAATAATAGCAGTACTTAGCTGTGATAGGCTTTAATAAGTGGGAGGCATAACTAAAGAGATAAAATTGAGCTCATCTAAGTTAGACGTTTCTTTTTACCACTCACCTGTCCCCTTCATCTTAAATCATGATTTATTCTTTTTTGGTGTCTAAGGGAAGTGCCATGACAGCCTGTTAAGCAAAAGGAAGTGAGTGTCAGAAGCTCTGCTCAGCTTTTGGTTCTACCACTTGGTAACTTTGGGACTCTGGCTGCTCATTTAATCTCACTTAATATTTGGGTTATAATGATTCCCTGGAATCACGTGAGATATGACTGTGAAAGTCCTTTCTAAGCTATAGAGCATTCTACAAATATTTAATTACCAAGAATTATGCATACTTGAGCTTTTCTCAATTAAAGGAGACTGAGGAATATGTTCTTTCTCAATGCTTAGAGTGTACTGATCTCTCAGCATTTAGATCAGTTCCTGATCTGAACATTTTTTGTTACATGCTGCCTGCTTTTAGAAGGCTTAATTAATTAAAAAAAAAAAACTTAAAAAAAACTATAGTCACTTGGAAACTCTGTTCATGTAGCTCACTTTGTTCTCTAACCATGCTGATAAATTCAAAGTCGTATATTCAGTATTAAGTCTAAACTGGTGGATTCTGTAAAAATTGCCTTTGCATTTTTATTGTTATTTTTTGTACTGACAGCATTAGTGATACTGTTGGCAAATATAGAAATAAATGGTTAAAAAGGAAAATGTTTGGTTTCATATGGTAAAGCATACTTGGAATAAGGTGTATAAGAAGTAAAAAGTGAAAAATATTTGAAAGGTAGTGTTTGTCTATATAATGCAGTTATTAATCAAAACCCATTTTTCTCCTTTAGCCTCTTGAAAACGTTATCATTAATTGCTATGAAAAGAAAAAGGAAGAGATGGTGATATAACTCATCACCTTTTTTTTTTAATATAGTAAGATTTGTTCCTTCTGTTGATTGATTTATTGACAGTAGCTTGCAATAATATTCATGTCTTTTTACTATCTACTCTATGCTTACTGTAATTAACTACTATAATGGTTGGTTGGCAATGATGGAAATTGCCAGAGAATCATAAAATATTCAAACTGGAAATGACTTTAAGGATCATATACCATGGCAGATGAGGAGAGCAAGGTTCATAGAATTTAAACATCCTTAAAGTCACACATCTGGATGGCAGTGTAGATTCTTAAGCTCATTCCTCCTTTCCTTCCTTGTCACAGTGCTCATAGACTATCATGCATTAGCTTAGATTTTGGAAGTATTTTAAGGCAATAACATCTTGTTCTCTTTTTAGCTTGTTATCAGGAGTAAAAGTGGAGAAATCTTATACCGTATTTCACCGTGGGCAAAGTATGTGACTCGTGAAGGCAGTAATGTGAACTATGATTGGATACACTGGGATCCAGAATACTCGTATAAAGTGAGAACAACACGTCTTTAAATAATGCTTGCCCAATATTCCTAGGAAAATTAATTTTTACTTTTATAACTTTTATAGTCATGTTTAAGTTCTCTCTTCACCACCGATTTAATATTTTACATCATAGTGCACCTGTTTGCTATACATATATCAGAGCCCATCATCTATAGCCAATAAAATGTAAAAGTGAGTTTTTATTTGAGGGTATGTTTCTGAAATAGGGGTAGGGCAGAACAGTAAATCTATGTGTACTACCCGATAAGGATTTAAACATTTTTAAAATGATTTTTAAACATTTAAAATAAAATTTCAACTAATCGAAGACTCCAGTGGTGTAATATTTCTCACTATTTGGGTCTGAAGCAGAATCAGGGTCCTTAGGAACAATGAAGATGTCTCGTGAATGTATGTTTTTTCAGAATGTATTAATTGGAGTAATTTTTTTAGTTAATTTATTTTAATTGGAGGCTAATTACATTACAATATTGAATGGTTTTTGCTATACATTGACATGAATCAGCCATGGGTGTACATGTGTTCCCATCCTGAACCCCCCTCCCACCTCCCTCCTCACCCCATCCCCCAAGGTCATCCCAATGCACCAGCCCTGAGCGCACTGTATCATCCATCACACCTGGGCTGGCTATCTGTTTCACATTAATTGGAGTAATTTTTTAAGGATTTTACTGACAAGAGTTATAAGTATCTTTGAGCTCAATTTTCTGTCCTCTAAGTTATTGAAGCTTGTTGATAAACACTTTGCATTTAATAATTGTATATTCATTTCACAGTTCTTATGTTTTCTCTAAGGCTTAGGCTCAAAATACATCTTCAGTCAGTGAGAAGCCATAAGTCATTGCATGACTTCTGTTTTGAAATAGGTCTATTACCATGATCCTAAAAAGGATTTTTTTTCCCAAAAGAAATTTTAATGGAGGTAGACAGTGCCTTTCATATGTGAAAGTAGTTTCAAAGTGTTTGAGTTAATTCATCATTTCATTTAGCATGCTTAATTGGTTAGTGTCATATCTGCATTTTTGGTCTAATTCTATATGTAATTTTAATATTCTGTAGTTTAAACATTCCAAACCAAAGAAGCCAAAAGGTCTACGAATTTATGAATCTCACGTGGGAATTTCTTCCTATGAAGGAAAAATAGCTTCTTATAAACATTTTACATGCAATGTACTACCAAGAATCAAAGACCTTGGTAAGTAATAACTGTGATTTTTATTCAGATAAAATTTTAATGAGTCTGTTCTCTTATTAGAAAAGCTAATTGCAAGTGTCTTTTTTTTGTGTTAAGAGATTAAATATGTAATAGAAATGCATTTTATTTTAGGCTTCTCAAATTGCCTTGTAATAGTGATAGCATAGAAAAGAGAAATGGAATAAAGATAGAACATAAGAATTCAAGATATTATTCCAATTTCAATTTTAAGTATGTGAATTGATGGCTTCCAAAATTGTAGATAAATACATAAGCATAATTACTTTTCTGCAGGAGAGAATTTGTATCAATTTAAGTGGTCATTGATTATAGCCTGTTCGGTTTAGTCCGTTAGGGAAAAAGATCTTACATTTGTAAGTAACTGGAACTCATTTTGTTTCAGAGTCACTGTAGATATAGCTTCTGTTAGGATGACTTATTTGACAGATATTTATGGTGCATCTTTCTGTGTGAGACACATTGTTCTAGATGTTTGTATATTGTACTCTAATGACAGGCCCTGTCTTCATGGGAACAAACAAGAGAGTGAATAGTAGAGTGTTGGATTATTGATTGGGAATGCTCTAAGTCTGTTATCTTTTTATAAGTTTTTTTCTCATCGTTTCACAGCATATTAGCACCTGTTCCGGTAGCTAGGCAGAAAGATAAACTACATTTAATTAGTCTGTTTCTAATAGGCAGTCCACATTTTGGCTAGAGGAAAGTCTCTCATGATGAAGTTTTCATTTATATAGGTATTTTGATTACCTGAGATGGTGAGGTCAGGTTCCAGAAACCATAATTAATTAAATGTATGGAGAAGTTAATGTGAATTGTATTTAATAGATATTATATTAAGGTTGCTATATTTGAGATGTTCTCTCATCTCATACTGTAATAAATTGTTTATGACCTATATCTTACAGAACTTTCAGCAGAACAGGCATTTTCTTTTTCTTTGTGTTTGAATTTCGTAGTCCAGTATTCTCACCATAAATAATTTTGTTGTTGTTCGGTCACTAAGTCATGTCCAATTCTTTACGACCCTATGGACTACAGCATGCCAGACTTCCCTGCCCTTCACCGTCTCCTGGAGTTTGTTAAATAAGTTTAGGAATGGTTAATGACATAAAATGAATAATAAAATATATAAGTTGATATTTGCTCATAAGATTAATACTTATTACATAATGGAGAAATAAACAACAAACTCTATATTTTTTATTAAGTATTATACTTGACATATGTTTAGAAATAGTTTACACACATATTTAAACTGAGAGAACGAATTTGTTTCTTTTTTAACAGCAAAGCCAAAGGTAATAACGTCTCAACAGATTCTGAATCATGGAGTTTATGTTGTCCTTTAAACTTATGAATCCCTACTTCTGAATGTGAATTTATAATTGTTCCAGTGTTAATTATGTACTAAAATATGTGCACAAGAAGTTATACTAACATGAATTAGATTTTGAGAACAGAATAGGAATATTTTCTATGTACAGTGCAGAAGACAGTCAAATCATATTTGAAAATTTTACCAAATTTTTCTTTGAAGAAAAAGATTTTTTTAGTTTTTTAAAAAGACCAAATTTATTCTAGTCTTGATTATTTGCTTACATTAAAAACACATTAATAAGTATTTTTAAGTATTATGAACTTTTAAGAAGACATACCTATCTTTTTGAGTCAGTTCATTTAGAGTTAAAGCAAAATATTTTCAGATAGAGCAAGGAAAGATGTATGTGTGTGTACTTGTGTGTGTGTGCACACAGGTTTACACATGGATGACTGTAGAGTAATTTTTTAGGTGCTAGAAACACCTAAAAATGGAAATGGAAGTGGAAAATGGAAGCATTAATGCTGGCTTCATACAAGCCACCTTTTAGAAAAATTGATTTGATTGTATATCTTAGGCTAGAAATAAGAGAAATATAAAGAAAAAGATGAAATAATGTATATGGCATGCAATCAGTTACTTTTATTTGGCTTTCATAATCTTCGAAATGAATATTACAAGTGCAACTGAAATTTAGCATATGCAGATTGTCATCTTTAATATTCTAAATCCAAATTAAGGGTATATTTGCATATCATTTATTACTTGTTAAAATGAAGACATTTCAAATAGCTAGACTATAACCCTCAAGAACTAACTGTCCAATTTCGTGTTAGAAGGTCAGACAAGAAAAAAATGTTAAAGTAGTAGAACTTTTTAAAATGACCAGACCTTAGATTATGTGTGAAACCTAATGCCTTTTAAACAGGGGGCTGTGTTTATGTATTTTTTTATTACTTTTTTTATATGTGGCTTTTAATCTCTATTTGACCTTTGCTTATACAGGATATAATTGCATTCAGTTGATGGCAATCATGGAACATGCTTACTATGCCAGTTTTGGTTACCAAATCACAAGCTTTTTTGCCGCTTCAAGGTAAAATGAAGGACATGATATCCATTTTCTTATGTGAACAAAAAAATTTAAAAATGGAATGAATTTCTGTATTTCATATGATGTCTTATGACCTACTTTAGGGTTAACAGAGTTAATAAAATCTGAGCATTTTCTTTTAAGATCATAGATTTTTCTCTCATCAAACCTTAGAGACTAGCCTGATTTAACATTGCTTTTCATGAAATGATTTCTGGTACAGAAAATCCAGTTAGCCTGCTGAAATTGTCATGTTTGGAGGCTAAGCTTTAGTCAGAAAATACTGACTTAGTGAAGCCTTTATTGCTAGAGCTCATATCCTTTTCTGGAAAGAGGCTCACTTATGTAGGAAGGTAACTGAGAAGGCCCTTGGTGGGACTTATACTACCCACAGAAATGTCCTTCTTCCCAGGCTGAAATCCAAGGCATATGACTGTCTGAGCAGAAAAACATCAGAGGGTCCTGTGCAGTTGGAGAGGTACTGATCTGAATGACCGCAAGTTGCACACGTCCAACTTTGCCTCATGGAGCTTACAGTGCGGTGGCTTGTAAACATCAATCCAGCTGTCATTGCTGTTCAGTTGCTAAGTAGTGTCCGAGTCTTTGTTAACCACGGACTATAGCACACCAGGCTTTCCTGTCCTTCACCATCTCCAGAGTTTGCTCAAACTCAGGTCCATTGATTCAGTATTGCCACCCAGCCATCTCATCCTCCATGGTCCCCTTTTCCTTCTGCTTCAATCTTTCCCAGCATAGGGTCTTTTCCAATGAGTCAACTTTTCACATCAGGTGGCTGAAGTATTGGAGCTTCAGCATCAGTCCTTCCAATGAATATTCAGGACTGATTTCCTTTAGTATTAACTGGTTTGATCTTCTTGCTCTCCAAGGGACTCTCAAGAGTCTTCTCAAGCACCGCAGTTCAAAAGCATCAATTCTTCAGCACTCTTCCTTCTTTATGGTCCATCTCTCACATCTGTCCATGACTACTGGAAAAGCCATAGCTTTGAATATAGTCCTTGTGGGCAAAGTGATATCTCTGCTTCTTGATATACTGTCTAGGTTTATCACAGCTTTTCTTCCAAGGAGCAAGCGTCTTTTAACTTCATGGCTGCAGTCACTGTCTGCAGTGATTTTGGAGCCCAAGAAAATAAAGTCTGTCACTGTTTCCATTTTTTCCCCATCTATTTGCCATGAAGTGATGGGACCAGACGCCATGATCTTAGACAGAAATCCAGTAATCATATATATTATGATTTTCACTTGTAATAAAAGCTAGGAAGAAGATGGAAAATTGTTCGGATAGCATAGAACTCGTGGTTTGACCAGTTTAGATTAGATCTAAACTGATGTTGCAACTGAGATTTAAAACATGATTAAGAGATAAACAGTTTTCAATCTTAAAAAGGGAGTGTTATCTAGGGGGGAAGGTGAAGTGGGAGTACATAGATAGCATTCCAGACATAGAGAAAAGATACTGATCCCTTTACTTGTTTCTCTTTATAGGATTTCTCCTTGAACGAGTTATCTGTCCTTATTGTCCCTAATTCCTCCACTTCTCTTCTTTCTTGAGCTCATTCCAAGTAGGTACTCCACCTCTTTGCTGAAATTGCTCTTATATAAGGTACTGATGGCCTCCACATATTAAGTCAATCATCAGTTCTTAGCTTACTTGACCTGTCAGCAGCATTTGGCACAATTGATTACTCACACCTTCTTTCAACTTTTTTTCTTTTCTTGGCTTTCAGAATATGAAACTTCACTGTGGTTTTTCTCACGTCTTTTCTTGCTTCTTCTTTATTTCCTTTGTTCTTTCTTACCACTAAAGATGGGCCCACCTAGTGCTCAGCCCTTGGTTCCATTCCCTTCTGTATTTAAATGAAGTATCTTTAGGGTCTCATTAAGACTCATTCTTTCTTATGGCTTAAATACACTTTATATGCCAACCACCAAGTTGAAGTCCCCAGTCCTCACCTCTGTTGTGAACTTCATACCGTGTCTATTTGAGGTTGGAATACCTAGTATGTATTTCATACTTAACCTGTTCCAGACTACATTTCTGTTCTTATCTTCTAACCTTCTTCTCTTGTTATTTTCCTTAATGCAATAGATGACATTTCTGTCTTTCAGTTACTTAAGCCGACTGCGTTATACCTGCCTTTTCCCTGTATGGTCTACACTACACTCTAATTATCAGAAAACTAGCCACCTGTAACTTCAGAATATATCCCAAATCTTTCTGCTTCTCCTGTTCCCATGGCTACCACTCTGTCCGAGTTGCCACTTCTTACCTGAGTCATTTCATTAGCTCTGTAATGGGTCACTCTGTATTCTCTTGTCCTCCTTCCCTGGCTTTCTTCTCCACACATGGACTACTTTCTGCAAAGTACCCAACGTCAGCTATTTAAGATGAAAATCAGATCATGTCACTCTCATGTCACTCAGAACTCTCTAACAATTTTCAGCTCTCTTTTGAAATAAAAGCCAAATGTCGTACATTGATCCAGAAGGCCTCACGTTATCTGGGTCTTGGACAGTCTCTGGAGTCCTCTCTTTCTTGATCATTACACTCCAGCCACACTAGTGCATTTGCTCTTCTTCAGATGCTCATTTCCATCTCCAATGCCTGTTTATTTCTGAACACTCTTCCTTTAGATATTTGCATGCCTTGCTCCCTACTTCTTTCTTATCTTCAACCAAATATTGCCTTAGTCTTAAAGCTTTCACTGATGACCTTATTTAAAATAGCAAACCTTCCCTTCCCACTAGTGGCCTGGCTTCATTTTTCATTTGAGCAGTCACTTCTATCTGATATTCCACATATTTTGCTTATTTATTTCCTATCACCCAACTAGAAAACAAATCCCATAAGGCCAGTGATATTTATTTTGTTCACTAGTGAATCACAGAACATAGCAAAATTCATGGCACACAGTAGACTGCTTAATAAGTATTTGTAGAATGAATGAATGAATGAATGAATAAAACTTTAGGGCTGTTTATTCATTGAACATGCTTTTCAGTGAGTGGCAAAAGAGGCCAGGTAGCTAGGATAAGAAGAGTAATGGGTAGAGTGTCATAAGATAAATCTAAAGCTTTTGTATGTGTTAAGTCACTTCAGTCGTATCCAACTCTTTGCAACCCCATGGACTGTAGCCCACCAGGCTACTCTGTCCATGGGATTCTCCAGACAAGAATACTGGAGTGGGTTACCGTTTCCTCCTCCAAGGGATCTTCCCGACCCAAGGTTCAAACCCACATCTCTTATGTCTCCACCATTGGCAGGTTGGTTCTTTACCACTAGTGCCATCTTGGAAGCCCCTAAAGCTTTTGGAAGGAGCCAAATTAGATAGTGCAGTAGGTCATGATGAAGAGAGACAGAAATCAATTCATCACAAGTATGATTACTTATTTAAAAGGCAAAAATTGATGCTATGATTTGAAGTGAAAGTTGCTCAGTTGTGTCTGACTCTTTGCGACCCCATGGACTATACAGTCCATGGAAGTTTCTAGGCCAGAATACTGGAGTGGGTAGCCTCTGCCTCCTCCAGCGAATCTTCCCAACCCAGGAATCGAACTGGGGTGTCCTGCATTGCAGGCGGATTCTTTACCAACTATCAGGGAAGCCCTGATACTATTATTGACTCTAATATTGAGACTTTATAAAGATTCAAAAAGGCCTTCCTCTAGGTAGTGAGTTTTGTTTCCTATTTCACACAGATTAGAAAACCATTTTTAACACAAATCCATGTACATGTGAACTGCCCATCTTTCCTGCTTGGGTGGTGACAGGGCCCACTGGTACTTGGGGTGTTCCAGTCTGGGAATAAGTAAGTGCAGTAGAGATGGCCTCAATCAAGCCACTAAGGATACTCAAAGAAGTATTCTAAGAGCCCCCCAGCCCCAGCCATGCATATACAAGGGATGGCCAGGTATGTAGACAGGAATGACCATGCCTCTTAAACCAGCTAGCCTTGGCAATGGAAATCAGAAGCTCTGAGTATGGAGAAGGGGAATTTTACTATCTGCCTCCTCGAAATGTGAATTTTTATTGGGTTATAAATTTACAGTTATTAGTCAGATGATTCTTTATTAAATGCTTATAAAAATGCCTGATAGCAAAGATTAAGCAACTTTGACCTGTGTCTAAGTAATATATCATACTACATTTGCATATTTAAAGTATCTAATACTGTTCTGGTAAACAATTGATTCTCAATGAAGAATTGGTTGTTTCCTTTAAATATGAAGTGATCTTATTTTTACTGTCTCTTTTACCTTCAGCCGTTATGGAACTCCTGAAGAGCTGAAAGAACTGGTTGATACAGCTCATTCCATGGGTATTACAGTCCTCTTAGATGTGGTACACAGCCATGCCTCAAAAAATTCAGAAGATGGACTAAATAACTTTGATGGGACTGAGTCCTGTTACTTTCATTATGGACCTAGAGGGACTCATGTTCTATGGGATAGTCGGTTATTTGCCTACGCCAGGTATGTACATATAATATGGAAATGTCTTATTTGTTTAAAAAATAATTCAAGGAGTTTTACCAAAGTAACTGTATGTGTACTCTCTCATTGATATCTAATTTCTTAATTTTTTAAAAAAATTTTATGAGAAATGTTTATCATACATTGAATTTACCTTATTTTGATTAGCACATGTATTAGTGGTAAGTTGCACTAACTTTCAGTTTTACAAATCACATGCTATTTAACATATATTGGTTATATTGCCACTTAAACACTTAATGTGAATTTTTTTATTATCTAAAGAACACTTTATCATTTTGAATTAAGCATAGAAAATTGCCTTTTAATTGAAAAATGCACATTGTTTTAAGTAGACTACTAAAAATACTTTATGTTTTGCTATCTTAATATTACCCATGTTTTTGATTGCAGCAGGATCTTAATAGTATCATGTTTTTCATAGCAGTTAAACTCTACGAACAACTAACATTAGTATGTAATATGTCAGGTATGGTGCCAGGTGTTTTAAATATATTAGCTACATATTTTATATATTATGCACAACAGATCTACTTATATGTAGTAAGTACTATTGTTATGACCACCTTTCAGGTAATAAACTAAGGCTTAGTGTTGAAACAGTTTCTTAAGATTAAAACACATCTCTGACTTGCCATCTAATTAGAAGGGTGTTTAAGTGATTAAATCTAAATTCCAAAATATGGTAATAAAACTTTTTAAACTAAAAAATACTATCAATTTGTATCCATTTTTTATCATAAGTGAAAATATGTTTTCAGGTATATTAAAAGTGGCAGGGTGTCAGGTTATGTATAACTAACTAACTTTTTTATAATATTTCTGAAAGAATTTAATGAATTTTCTGTTGGATGTTACACCACAAATAAATAAGAACACATATGGGAAACCAAAAGAGTAGAGAAATGCTTCAGCAAGTACTTGGATAAAGTGAAAAATTCTAATTTTTAAACATAAATTAGATGACTTTTACATGGAAGAAGTTGTTTTGCTTCACTCTTAATAACAGGCGTTATTTTATATTTCATAGCCATATAGGAATCACTCATGTCAGATGAAGCAGCATAATATATGAGAAAAGACACAAGAGGCAGAAGCAGGTGGCAGGGTTCCAGGCCTAGTTTCACTCTGGTACAAATTAATCATTCTGGTTCTCAGGTTTTTCATTATAAAAGGAGGCAGAGTTTTGGGACTAATACAATTCCCTCCGTAAAGGTATTTTGTTATTTGTGTCATCTTACTGAACATTGCTTTTTATACTACAGATTTATAAGTTAAAAAAGGACTGAACCTATGTTAATTCTATGATACAACTTAATTTCATAATTGAGTAAATCTTTTAAAAGTAGAATGTGGATGAGAAATACAATTAATGAAGCTTTCTTGTTCATATTTGGATGAATAAGTGTTGACTCTATCCTGTATAACTGTGTCTTATGAAAGAAGTACACTAAATTGTTAACTTTTTATGTTTTGAAACAATTTTGATGTGGAACTGAATCTTAAAAAGAAATACATTCATTAGGTGGATTTCTATGTTATGATACTTTATTTTATTAAAATATGTATTATACTATATTTTTTCTATATCTTGAGCTCTCAAAGTCCATTTAAAGTTATCCAGTTTTTTAAGGAAAAAGAATTACACATAACTGTCTTTAAAACTTTTCTGGTATTGAAATTAAGACATATTTAAACTTTAATACTTATTTTCTTCTTCATTGAATTAACTATTAATCTTTATCAAGTGCTTACTTTTGGTAAATATAATGTATGACTGCAGTTTTTTTTTCTTATGATTTTTTTTGGTTTTGTTATGTCATGTAGGCTTGGACTTTTGTAAATATAGTTTCATTCAAAATATATTTCCATAATTCAAATTTTTGTTTACTTCATATGTCTAAATCCTCTAATTTTTATAGAATTAGTATTTCTATGTAGATTTATGCTTTTAGTCACAACATCATTAAGCTACATAGATAAATCCTACAAAACCAAATTTTTAAAAAGCTAAATCCAAATTCACACAAATAATTCTATAATATTTAGGTTTGTCAATTTGTAACATGCTAAAGATCCCAGGATCCTTATCTTTGAATTGTTTTCTCAATGTATGCATGCTCAGTTGCTTCAGTCATGTTCGGCTCTCTGTGACCCTATGGACTATGGCGCGCCAGGCTGTTCTGTCCTTCGGATTCTCCAGGCAAGAATATTGGAGTAGGTTGCCATGCTCTCCTATAGGAGATCTTGCTGACCCAGGGATGGAACCCACATCTCTTATGTCTCTTGTGTAGACAGGCTAGTTCTTTGCCACCAGTGCCACCTGGGAAGTGCATATTGTGGTGTAATTGATTAAGATCTTTATTGACCAAAAATTTATATTAGCCTGATGAAAATATATTATAGTTTTCTTTTACATTCTCTTCCTTCTATTCTGACTAGTTGGAACGTGTTAGTCACTCAGTTGTGTTGGACTCTTGCAAACCAATGGACTGTAGCCCACCAGGCTCCTCTGTCCAGGGGATTCTCCAGGCAAGGATACTGGAGTAGGTTGCCATTGCCTTCTGCAGGGGATCTTCCCAACTCAGGGTTCAAACCCTGATCCCCTGCACTGCAGGCAGATTCTTTATTGTCTGAGCCACCAGAGAAACCCATCTCACTAGTTATAGCATGTGTAACATAACATTGCTTTGGTATAATGCGAAAACCATTTTTATAATCAGCAGTCATGATTAAAGCCCTTTGCTCTTTTGGTTGTTTATTGCTGCTTAACAAACCTGCTCAAAATGCAGTGACTCCAGATGAGGGCAGTTGATTATTTTACTTTTAGATCTGCAGTTGGGGCATAGGTCAGTGTGACATCTCTCCTCTTTTCCTTGTTATGGTCTAGATCTGGAAACAGACACAGCATCATTTCTGCTGCAAGTTATTGTCCAAAGAGTTACAGATTTGGGGGTATGCATCCTTTAATTTCACTGTTAGGCGTATCAAAGAGTTTTATGGTTAAATTTCACAAATTTCCACATCTAACACATTTTGTCCATACACAGTAAAGATGCCATTTCACAAATTCAAAAGAGATATATTAAAATAACTGTCTATGTGAAAATATTATTGCTTTTCTCAGCTATATTTCTGTGGTAGAGAGTTTGTCTGAAACAGGCAATTTTCAAAAAAATATACTAATCAATATAAAAGTAATAATGTAATTTTTGTTAATTAGAAAATATAAAAAGGCATAGGAAATCCAGAATATAAATTATTATTCTTTATAAATATAAATAACATTGTTTGTATGTGGCTGTACCTAATGAGTATTCTTTTCATGCATGTAGGGAAGGGAAAGTCGCTCAGTCGTTTCCGACTGTTTGTGACACCATGGACTATACAGTCCATGGAATTCTCCAGGCCAGAATACTGGAGTGGGTAGCCATTCCGTTCTCCAGGGATCTTCCAAACCCAGGGATCGAACCTAGGTCTCCTATATTGTAGGTGGACTCTCTTTACCCTCTGAGCCATGAGGGAAGCCCAAGAATATTGGAGTGGGTAGCCTATCCCTTTTCCAGAGTGTCTTCCTGACCCAGGAATCAAACCAGGGTCTCCTGCATTGCAGGCAGATTCTTTACCAGCTGAGCTACATGTTTTATCCATATAATCACAGGAAAATCCAAACTCTTGCTATTACTATATACTTAGTATAGCGACTTGTTTATAATTTTCAGTTTGTTTCTTATCCAGATAAAATCAGCAATTATATTTATATTTCATGTTTTAAAAGACAGATTATTTTTCATGTGTTGATTAATATTATACTCCATTAAAAAGTAGATATAAAAAGGGTTCATGGTTGACCTATGATCCTAATAAGCCTCTTTTTTGAAAACTTGGAATAATTTTTGAGAACTTGGAATAATGTTTGAAATTATCGTTTACTGTTTGGAAAAGTTGATCTTATGTAGAATCAGTTCCTACAGAGATATGTTGCTGATGCTTATTTCATCCTGTCTATATGTCACAACCTGTCGCCACTTATAATTTCTGATTCAAGTGCCATCATCAGAGTTACCAGAATTAAATCTCTCACTCTGAGTAATACCAGAGATCCTGACTGTGCTATTTCATTACCTGCTATGAATAAATTTCCAATCAGGAGCTGCCCATGTTTTAATTTTCTGTCTACTCGGCTGAACTGCCTTCTAACTCTGCTAAATTACTAATGACAGTTCATAACAGAGATTGGCTTGTTCTTCCTTTAGTTGGTAAAGAGAACTTCTTGATAAATCTGTCACCCATAAGTTTCAGAAGTTTCTAGAATGAGAAATAATGGATATCATTTAATGGTTTCAGTTTTAAATTCTACTTTTTCATATGTGTCTGGCACTATGTAAATGCACTTGATAAAATTACGAAGACAACTGCACATTTGTGGAGCTTAAACAATTATTATATCTTAACCTTTACTAAAGCACTAGATGAAAATAGTTTCTTTCTTGAGTATTTCCTTCAAAGATAAGATATTAATCTCAAAGGAGATAGCATAGTAGAGCTAATGCTCTTTTTTTTTTCCCCCCAGAACCTTACATTTAGGTACAAAAGTAATGTAATCATATTTCTGTCAGCATGAGTTTGTAATGTGACAACTATTAGGCAGGAAGACGCTCTACTCTTATCTTGAGTTATTAGAGTTCCTTTCAGAAATAAAAGTGAATCTAGTTTGATCTTTTAGGGTCCTAACTACATAGAGTAAAATAGCCTTTAGTATAGACACTATAGTGTTATTTGGGTCTTTTACTTCTTTCTAGGTCCATTCCACAAGTTGGAATGTGGAAGGAAATTCATGGGGACCATCTCTGCTGAGAGTGGATATTTGGATTTTAAATATTCTGTGATATCTTATGTGGTATTTCTTTTTTAATATGTTAATATAGTGAATTGCATTTACTGATTTTGAATGTCAAGTCAATCTTGCATTTCAGCAATAAGGTCTCAGAAACATAGGTACTAAAATTCTAAACAAAAATTTGGCATGTATTTATATGATATTTGTTGTTTAGTCACTAAATTGTGTCCAACTCTTTTGCAACCCCATGGACTGTAGCTTGCCAGGCTACTCTGTCTGTAGGATTTCCCATGCAAGAATAGTGGAATGGGTTGCCATTTCCTTCTCCAGGGGATCTTCCTGACCCAGGGATCGAACCTGCATCTCCTGCATGCATCTCTTGGGTTTTAGGCATATTCTTTACCGCTGAGCCACCAGGGAAGCCCATTTTTATGGTATTACATCATGACTAAATCAGTTATTAATGATAAATCTTAATTTAAGGATTACTGTTATTGATATATTAATTAGTCTTCCCTGATAGCTCAGATGGTAAAGCATCTGCCTGCAATGTGGGAAACTCAGGTTCAATCCCTGGGTTGGGAAGATCCCTTGGAGAAGGAAATGGCAACCCACTCCAGTCCTCTTGCCTGGAAAATTCCATGGACAGAGGAACCTGGTAGGCTACAGTCTATGGGATCGCAGAGTCGGACACAACTGAGCGACTTCACTTTGTACTTTGATATATTAATTAATGAGTATATGACATCATGATGACTATCAGGATATTGAAAAGCTATGCATCCAGGACATGAATGCAAAACTCTAAATTTTTTTTTTAAGAAAATTTAAAAGTCATATGCTATTCTGTGATTTTTTTTAAAAAGCAAAGAACAAAAAGCCACAGATCATCAAGTGAAATGATTGCTCTTTTTTTTAATAATAAAAATGGCCACAATAACACAAAAAAACAGCAGGAAGAAGGTAAATGTGTTCAACTACTGTTAAAAACAGGTATCTGAAAAAGTTTTAACTTCATATAGGATGCATTGATAGATATATATGCTTTAAATTTCTACACATATGTTTATCAGAAGTTAGGGAATAAATAAATATAAAAAGTAACTCCCTTCAGGGTATAGGTGACATTTTAACAACTAATTTGAAATAGCTGCTTTCAAAGAAAGTTTAGCTATGGGGAAATCATTTGGGGTAAAATATCAAGAAAAAATTTCCATCTTTGTGCTTTTATTGCCACACATAATTTCAGTCATAAAGAAAGTTTGATGTGCATACACATGAATCTTGGAGCATTTTTTGCCAAGCTTCTAAAATTGTCCCAATTTTAGTTTATCTTAAACCCATTGGTTATAATTATGGATATAAATGAATCACCTTGCAGTTAATTGACAAAACCACTTGACTAACTTCAGGGAAAATTAAATATATAAGCCATATTTCATGAAAGATGGTAGATAGTGGAATGAGTTGGAAGAAATAAGTTTTATAATTTAATAAAGATAGCCATTGATTTTCTTTCATTTATATCTATATAATATCACATAAGTGAAGTAAAGTTGCTCAGTCGTGTCCGACTCTTTGTGACCCCGTGGACTGTAGCCTAGCAGGCTCCTCCGTCCATGGGATTCTCCAGACAAGAATACTGGAGTGGGTTGCCATTTCCTTCTCCAGGGGATCTTCCCGACCCAGGGATCGAACCCAGGTCTCCCGCATTGCAGGCAGACGCTTTAACCTCTGAACCACCAGGGAAGGCCATAATATCACATAGATATATCTATTTTAGTGAGCTATTATAGCCAGGATAAGCATTAAAATCACATACCAAAGTGGTTGTAAGTTTAACCAGATCTTGACTATTTTATCTTTATTTTAAAGTTAGTTTCTTTTTGTGTATCTATTACTATATTACTAACGTGGCATATATTTGTGCTGAAAAGTAAATACCCACATGGAGGAGTGTGCAGAAAAGTTATTACTGATAAAGCACACCGTCAAAAAAGTTTACAGGTAATTGCTTAGGTAAATTAAGGTTAACATCAAAGATTTTTTTTTAAGCAAAAGAAACTTTTTTTTTCTGATCAATTTATTCATAAATTTATGGGATGATTTTTTAAAATAAACTTCCTAAGTATATACCCTATGTCCTATCTTTAAGGAGACAATAGTTTTCATATATTTTATTAATATTTAGCACAAAACCCTAAAAGAAAGTGTGTTTAATTTCTTAGGCTAGGTTTCAGAACATTTAGTATTTTTTAAAATTGCAGTAACACAATATTGTTTTAGACAAATACCTGTCTTGTTCACTATAAAAAGCAAATCACAGATGGTTTAAAGATAATTTTGGACATCAATTTAGCAAACAGCTAGCTATTCCAAAGGGAATCAAGCAATTAAAAGTAAACAATAACTTATGCAGCCTATTCATTATGAATATTAAAATTTCACAGAATTATTTTTAATAACGCTGGACGTCCCATAAAAATTCTTTCTGCTTTCTTCTTTTATAGTATTTTTTCTCTTCTTTTTAGTAACTCTTCCTTATTTCACCTTGATTAAGGAAACTGGTTAAATGTACTATTTCAAAGAAGGTAGAGTCAGATTCAAAATGCAGACAGACTAATTCTCTTTTGTACGAGAGATTAAGAAAGTTGCTGTATCAATCTAATCTGTCTGGATTTGAGTTTGAATGGTAGAAATATAACTTCTCTCACAGGGTTTATGAGATTATTCAGCTTCGCAGAAAGGTTTCTATTGATGCAGAGCACAACCCTGGAGTAAGGATTTACAGTCTTTGTATAAACTTTGTGCCTGGTATTATCTGCCTCGTTTATTCCCACAAGTCTAAAATTTAAGTACACAGGGATATCCTGAAAATATCTTGAGTATTTAGGTCTTACTCATAACACTCACCTTCTTAAATGCAAACTCACTCTAACATAGGACTGTTCTTGGTAATTTACCTTAAATTTGAAAATGTAGAGCATGGTCTAAAAGCAGCTTTTTAAACTTCAGACATGGGTACCTGCTTGTGAAAATGGTCTGAAAGTCCCTATTCAATGGTTGTTCATTTAAGTCTGGGATTTTCTCAAGTAAATGATAATATCTGGGTTTTTCTTATGACCTTTTTAAACAAGCAGGTGCAATGTGAAAAAAAATCAATTTTTCTGTTTTTATCTGTGTGTACCAAAACAGCTTGTTTAAGCATGTCTCTTTTCTAGGTTATGGACTAGCAGTTTTGAAGTTATAAAGAGGTATTTCATGGTTTCCTAGCTGAATGATTTCCTTAGTGTCATGCTGCTGATAAATAACCCATGTTATAGCGAGCCAGTTATTTTCAGAAAGTATAGATATCTCTTAAAATTTTGGAAGGACACATATTTATCAGCAACATAAAAATTATTTATTTTTTGAGGGTCTCCTCCATTCATTTGCATCAGTGATCAGACATATTTTTCCCTAACTTCTGCATTTCCCATCTACATTTTGTGATGGTGAGATATCTCTATTTGGTCTTTACTCTTCTTTTTCTTTCACTGTTAGTAAGATAAGCCATCAGCATCAGGATATCTTTCATTGTCTCTTTCCAGCTTAAAATATCTCCCCAAGATTAGACCGTTTCCCGAGTAGCATTTCAAACTTCTATCTGCTAGAAGTATTAGTAAAACTCAAGGGAAGTTATAGCTGACATTTTCTCTTAGTTCTTTTGGAAACAAAACAGTGTAACAGCCAACCTTTATAAGACATAAGCCTATTCTTAGCACTGTGTAGAGATGGCAAATGAGGCCAACTAGCTCTCTAATGGGTCACCTGGCCTCTGTAAGCGATGATGATCATGATGATTATGAAAGTGAAAAGACAGTGTTAGTCACTCAGTCTTGTCTGACTCTTTGTGACCCCATGAACTGTAGTCTGCCAGTCTCCTCTGTCCATGGAATTCTCCAGGCAAGAATACTAGAGTCTACATACCATGAGCCTACTTAAAGTGTGCAGTTCCGGTAGCCTTGAGTCTAGCCACAGAGATGTGCAACCATGACCATAATCAACTCTAGAAAAATTTTGTTACCCCTAAAAGAAACCCTCTACCCATTAGTGTGTTTGTATGTGTGTGTGTGTGTGTGTGTGTGTGTGTTCAGTAGCATCTGACTCTTTACAACTCCAGGGACAGACTGTGGTCAGCCTGGCTCCTTCATCTATGGGATTTCCCAGGCAGGAATACTGGAGTGGGTGGTCATTTCCTTCTCCAGGGGATCTTGCCAACCCAGGGATCAAACCTAGGTCTCCTGCATTGCAGGTGGATCTTTACAACTGAGCCAGCAGGAAAGTGCATGATGATTAGAGTGTAGCCTTTATGAAGGGTCATTCAATTTGAAGGCATTAGGTGCCTTGCATACCTTATTGAACTTTCTTCTCTAACCACCTGATAATGCAGTGTCTCCTCCCATCTTTTGCCATTTCC
This sequence comes from Odocoileus virginianus, assembly GCF_023699985.2. NCBI lineage: Eukaryota > Metazoa > Chordata > Mammalia > Artiodactyla > Cervidae > Odocoileus > Odocoileus virginianus. Next base: position 25,267,262 of record NC_069698.1, read on the forward strand.
TATCTTCGGTCCCTGCCTCATTTTTCTCTGTTGCACTTACCACCATTTTGCATTTGAAAAAATAGTAATAACTTGTTAATATTTGAATTTAGTGATATATTTGCTATTTATGTATTAAATGTGGAAGTAAAGTTAATTATTATTTCCTATAGATTACATTTAAGTAAAGCACTATCTGTCTCTTAAACTTTTCAACATCAAATGTTCTTGGCGTGAAAGTGGCACTGCAAAGTATCAATTTGGTAGGGTTACCTATTCTTTGGGCTTCCTGGTGGCTCAGACAGTAAAGAATCTGCCTGCAATGTGGGAGACTTGGGTCCAGTCCCTGGACTGGAAGATGCCCTGGAGGAGAAAATGACAACCCACTCCAGTATTTTTGCCTGGAGAATCCCCATTAATGGAGGAGCCCGGCAGGCTACAGTCCATGGGGTTGAAAAGAGTCAGGCACAACTGAGTGAGTAAGCCTCGCACATCACACCTACTATTTAGAACTCTGTTCAGTGAAGAAAGCTGTCAATGATACTTCCAGCCACAATGATGATGAGAATAACAGTAAATACTAACTATAGTATAGATATAAAAGATCTGACATAAGTGATTTTAGAAGTAAATGACCTTTATCTCTCTAATCTCAAACCGAGCTGTTTAACACTTGAATCTGAGTTTCATATATGAAGAATACTGGAGTGGATAGCCTTTCCCTTCTCTGGGGGATCTTCCCAACCCAAGGATTGAACCCAGGCCTCCCACATTGCAGGCAGATTCTTTACCAGCTGAGCCACAAGGGAAGCCCATTTCATGCAAAGAGGGGCACAATAAAGTACAGAAATGGTTTGGACCTAGCAGAGACATTATGAAGAGGTGGTAAGAATATACAGAAGAATTATACAAGAAAGATCTTATTGACCTGGATAACCATGGTGGTGATCACTCACCTAGAGCCAGACGTCCTGGAGTGAAGTCAAGTGGGCCTTAGGAAGAATCACTATGAACAAAGCTATTGGAGGTGATGATATTCCACCTGAACTATTTCAGATCCTAAAAGATGATGCTTTTAAAGTGCTGCACTCAATATGCCAGCAAATTTGGAAAACTCAGCAGTGGCCACAGGGCTGGAAAAGGTCTGTTTTCATTGCAATCCCAAAGAAAAGCAATCCTAAAGAATATTCAAACTACCACACAATTGCACTCATTTCACAGGCTAGCAAAATAATGCTCAAAGTCCTTCCAAGCTAGAATTCAACAGTATGCAAACCGAGAACATCCAGATGTACAAACTGGATTTAGAAAAGGCAGAGGAACTAGAGATCAAATTGCCAACATCCATTGGATCATAGAAAAAGCAAGAGAATTCCAGAAAAACATCTGCTTCATTGACTGTGTTAAAGTCTTTGACTGTGTGGATCACAACCACCTGTGGAAAAATCTTCAAGAGATGGAAATGCCAGACCACCTGACCTGCCTCCTGAGAAACTTGTATGCAGGTCAAGAAGCAACAGTTAGAACCGGATATGGAACAACGGATTGGTTCCAAATTAGGAAAGGAGTATGTCAAGGCTGTATAATGTCACCTTATTTATTTAACATGTATACATAGTACATCATGAGAAATGCCGGGCTGATGAAGCACAAGCTGGAGTCAGGATTCCCGGGAGAAATATAAATAACCTTAGGGATGCAGATGACACCACCCTTATGGCAGAGAGCAAAAGGGAATTAAAGAGCCTCTTGACGAAGTTGAAAGAGGAGATTGAAAAGCTGGCTTAGAACTCAATATTCAAAAAGCTAAGATTATGGCATCTGGTCCCATCGCTTCATGACAGATAGATTGGGAAAGAATGGAAACAGTAACAGACTTTTTTTCTTGGGCTCCAAAATCACTGCGTATGCTGACTGCAGCCATGAAGTTAAAAGACGCTTGCCCCTTGGAAGAAAAGCTATGACAAACCTAGACAACATGTTAAAAGGCAGAGACATTACTTTGCTGACAAAGGTCTGTATAGTCAAAGCTATCATTTTCCAGTAGTCATGTATGGATATGAGTGTTGGACCATAAAGAAAGCTGTGCACTGAAGAATTGATACTTTTAAACTGTGGTGCTGGTAAAGACTCTTGAGAGCCCCTTGAACTATAAGGAGATCCAACCAGTCCATCCTAAAGGAAATCAGTCCTGAATATTCATTGGAAGGACTGATGCTGAAGCTGAAGCTCCAGTACTTTGACCACCGAAGAGCTGACTCGTTAGAAAAGACCCTGATGCTGGGAAGGATAGAACACAGGAGGAGAAGGGGATGACAGAGGATGAGATGGTTGGATGGCCTCACTAACTACAGCATATGGTAGAAGACAGGGAAGCCTGGCGTATTGCAGTCCATTGGGTTGCAACACGTCAAATATGACTGAGTAACTGAACAAAACAAGCAACTCACTTTTCCCTGTGTGCTTTGTAGTTGTGATGATCGCCTCTGTCACCATCATTGCCACAGAATTGTTACAGTCTTCTTGTGGGCAGATTAACTAGTCAACCTATTCCTCTGAAGCATATTTAGAGGCTTGAAGGCAAGTAATTGCAATATTTTTTTGTGAGCCCAATATGTGTCATATTGCTGTAAATCTCTGTTGTGGTCTCACTATTTTTTAAAAACACGTGAAATCCAAATTGGGAACATTTGTGGAAATGACCAATGGTGATCAACATCTAGAAGTATTGAGAAATCATGGCTAAGAGCATTGGGAGCGGTAGAAAGCCCATCACAGTCAGAAACCAGCCCTGAAAACACAGCTATGCAAGGACACTCAGATGCAGCAGCAAACAGTTCCACTCTCTGTAATTGTCCCCCTGGGCATCATTAGACTGCAGTGGAGTATAATAATTGATCATAATGAACGTGAGTCATTAAAAAAAAAAAAACTTTAAGTCATATTCAAAAATGTCTTTTTAGGCACCAGGAAAAAGTAAAACATTAAAGTATTTTTATTAAAATGTTACATTTTTAAATGTTAGAGATTCAGTTAAAGTTTTCTGTCAACTCTTTATCTTAAGGAGAGTTTCTATGAAGATTTTTTTTTCATGTGGACTATTTTGTCTCCCCCGATGCAGAATAAGCAGAGTCCCTCTACTTATTATTTTTAAGAGTTTGAGGTGCCGAAGGCATTTTATTCAACAGTTATTGGATTGACTACCCTGATTCTTTCGCATTCTAAATCCGGGACCATTACATCCGTTTCTTAGAATATTTTATGGTGCTTTGTTGTGACTGGAAGACAGCATTTTAGTCTCAGGATGTTATTCTAAATCAGCTTTCCCCAATAATGGATTCAGGTGACACTTTTTTCAGTTTAATGGCTAAGCTGTTTGCTATGACACTACCTAGATCAGCTCAGGCTGATCTCTCCTTTCTATTTTGTGTGACAATTGATGTTGTGACAATGACTATGGCTAAGGCTATCAGACCTTAGTGTTTGTTGTCTGGAGCCCAGTCTGGACTAGCATCTGCCCTGATGTTTTCCTTCTGACAAAATGTTATTGATAAGTGTTGCCTTAGACTAATCTGGTGTGGGCTTTGCTTGGCATGAAATTTTTTTTTCCTGGTTTCTGCTATGGGCTCATTGATTAGCTTGTGTGGTTTTATCTGAAAGATTATCAGAAATAGCCCATCTCTCTTTTTCCAGCCCTCTCCAAAATTGAAGTATCTAAGATCTCCTGGAAAAGAAGGTAATTTGGGGAGCTTAGTGATAAAATGAAGGGATGAGCACTTTCGGGTCCTAGAGGTGATGAGGGAGGCCTCATTGCTGCTCTCCTTGCTGACCGCCTGGTCCTGGAGACGACTGTGCTGCCAGGCTGCTGGCCAGTGGGGTCAGTAGGGAAAAAACGGGGAATTATATGTGAAGGATGCACAAAATAAGTGTGCAACATAGAAACCCAGTAGTCCTTCTGAGAAGCATATAGAACAACATTGTCGAAAAGATATATAATGCAAACCACATACATAATTTCAAATATTCTAGTACCCACATCCATCTCTAAAACGATATTAAGGAGCCTACCTCATGGAACTGCTGAGAGATTTGAAGTATTAAAAGTATGTAAAGTTCTTAGAACAGTTCCTGGCACATAATAAGAATTAATTATTTTTATCTTAGGGCTTGTTCCATGGCTTGTTCCACATCAGCTTCTATGTTGATCTCAAATTTATGTATCATGTAAACCCGAACATATATCCATCTAACCACCTTTGCAGTTTCTCTTTATATTACTTGCAAATTATTTCTCAAATCCAGTTTGTCTTTCCCACCTGCTGTCATGTGTTAAATGCTCTTATTTGATTATCTACCTCCAGTCTCTGCTCTCTTTCATGTTAATATGTAGTTTACTCTACTAGTTTTTGGATTGTGTTATTTAGTTTATTTTTTAGCTCAGCTGGTAAAGAATCCATCTGCAATGCAGGAGACCCCGGTTCGATTCTTGGGTCAGGAAGATGTCCTGGAGAAGAAACAGGCTACCCACTTCAGTATTCTTGGGTTTCTCTAGTGTCTCAGCTGGTAAAGAATCTGGGTTCGATCCCTGGGTTGGGAAGATCCCCTGAAGAAGGGAATAGCTACCCACTCCAGTGTTCTAGCCTGAAAATTCCATGGACTATACAGTCCATGGGGTCACAAGAGTTGGCCATGAATGAGCAACTTTCACTGTTCCTTTGTCCTCTACACCAAGCAAGAATATGAGCTTCAGCAAAGCAAAGATACCCTTGTCTTGGTTCTCCTTTGTCCCTCGAGACTAGAAGACTGCTTGACTTACTTAGACACGAATTTGTTGAATGAATAAGGAAGTGAATTAACACATTTATGTTTTTCTAAGGGTTTCAAGATAGAGTATAGGTCTTGTGCACCTTGTAACCCCATTGCTTGGCACAGTAGTTCAGAGCCTGCCAGAAAGTAGACTATCAAATAATTGTTCAACTGAGTAAAAATGAAACCGATTATCTCTACAAAGTAATACTTTTTGAATATTTTATGTCCTTTTATCCTCAGATACAGGAAATGTTATTTCACTTTGTTCATGAAGTAACATTGGCGTTCAGGTTTGTCACAACAGATTGTTCCATGTGACTACTTTGGGAAATGATCTACCAGGGAGGAAAGTTCAGGAGGATAACAATGTGTATCCCCATGAAGAATGTGTGGTGCTCCAATAAATTTGGAAAACCCTGAATTAAATCATGCTCAACACATTTCTTTATAGTTGAAATTCTTGGAATCTTTAATTAGCTAATGTGCATTCTGAATCTTCAAGTAAGTGCCTCACAATAATACTTCATTTCTCAAATTTCTTTGACCTTGAAGCACTTCACTGCACTTAGAAGAGACTTAAAAAAAAAAAAAAAAAAAAAAAAAAAAAAACCTTAGGAAGTCTTATGAGATTTTTGAAGGACCTGGCTCTGGTCTCATCCTCACTTACTCCTCCTCTTGTTCATTAAACTCTCACCCCTCTGGTGCTTTTCTCACGTTGGGGCCTCTGTGCACACTTTTCCCTCCGTCTGGAGTATTCCCTTTGTTTGGCCAGCTCCTATTTATTTTTCAGTTCACAGTGTAAAATCTCCTTCTTAACTTTGGCAGTCTAAAATCAGTCCCCTTGCTCAGGGCTTCCTCTCTTCATCCTTCACTTATTTATCATAATCTGAAGGTAAGATTTGCACATAAATGTGCATTTTATATTTTAAAACAGTGATGACTTACCTATTTTTCCTCTGATTTCATCTTTAGGAGATATTTTATTGAGTGTACCTTTGCAAATTCTATATTATAATCATTGTTAATGATGGTTTTACATTTTTGTAATGAATCCTATTTGCAGTTTGTGTTTAATAGAAAATAAAAATATTCACTAATCCCCTAGAATTTCAGACCCTTTTTACTCAAATTATACTCTAATTTGAGACCCTTAGGAAAACATAAATGTATTAATTCATTTGCTTATCCATTCAACAAATTTGTGTCTAAGTAAATCAAGCACTTTCTAGTCTTGAGGGATAAAGTAGATAAAAGTATAGAGACAGCAACTCATGGTAGTTAGGGGGTGGAATTAGCTTTTTCTTTTTTAGCATCCAAGGCATGACTCCTTCAGAGAAGGCAATGGTAACCCACTCCAGTACTCTTGCCTCGGAAATCCCATGGATGGAGAAGCCTGGTAGGCTGCAGTCCATGGGGTCGCAAGGAGTTGGACACTACTGAGCAACTTCACTTTCATGCACTGGGGAAGGAAATGGCACCCCACTCCAGTGTTCCTGCCTGGAGAATCCCAGGGATGGGGGAGCCTGGTGGGCTGCCGTCTATGGGGTCGCACAGAGTCGGACACAACTTAGCAGCAGCAGCATGACTCCTTCCAAGCTATAGGTTTCTCTTTGCCGAGTAGGGTGTGTCATCATTTAAATTGTTTATTTAAATATTTCATTTTCATCTCATCACTCTCAAACCCCCATCAACATATATTAATAGTACATTTGTATGGTGTATATTTTAGAGAAATGAAACTTTTTTTTTACTATTATTTTCTCACAGTAAGCAATAATATAACCTCCTTCAGGATTCACACTGACTTAAACAAAATATAGTATCATTTTTTCGTCATCAACGTATCAAAGATTTGACTGGCTGCCTTTATTCTTCTCCGACTTCTTCCCTTTGTCCTCTCTTTCCATCTGTCTCTTTATCTGTCTGTCTCTCTCATAGGTCTCAGCTGTACATTTGGCAGTTTACACTCTGTTATATTTAAAAGAGGATAGCCAAAAATAAAAAAAGTCATGGATTCATTTTTTTTAATTCTTGCTAATCAGTTTCTGCAAAGAGCTAAGAGAAAATTATCTCTATGTTCTTTTTAAAAGTCTTATTATATAGACTCCACTTGCCTCAGGCAGACCAGGTGTAAAATATTAACACATAGGCAATACAAAAGTTAAGAACCTCGCTCAGAACCAAATACTCTGTAGTCTAAGTTAGATAGTCATCTGTGAAGAGATGAAGACCTAAGAATTTTTCTCACTGAGGCAGGAGTCAAACATTTTTTTTTTTGTTTGTTTGTTTGCAATCTTTCTTTCTCCCCTCCCCTTCCCTTCTCTTTTCTCCACTCATTTTTTTTTTTTTTTTTTTCAATACAAGGGGGATTAAAGTTCTGAGGCTGGGGAAGATCTGAGTCTATGTCTGCTGGGGGCAGAGCTTTGGTTTTCTCTCCTTTTTTACTTCCCAATGATTGGTTTATTTCCCTGCTGTGCTGATTATTTCAGCATTTAGAAAAAAAATGGTTACAGCTAGAAGTTTGCCTTAAGAAATGTAAACCTTTGCAGTCATTTGAGCATAAATCTAGGAAATTCAGAGAAACTGGGAATAAGCCACAGGGAGGCTTGGTCCTTTTATCCACTCTTCTTGAAGGATTTATTAACATCCTGCAGAAAGTAGAAATCTGATTCTTATGTTGTATGTTTATAAATTATATTGCTCTGTAGATGTTAACTAGTTTATATCAGTATACACTAGATTTTTGTCTTGGGTTTTCTTATTATGTACATGTTTATATACATGTGTGTACAGACATCTAAAATCCAAAATTTTAAACATGTTAATCATAGACTATTGAATGTCTTGATTTCTTGCTCTTAACTACAGTTCATAATCTCAGCACAACTAAAATTGACTAATATAGTATATAAAATAAACACTAAATGTCCATGCTTTTTAAAAAAGAATGTTAGGAGTAGGGGGCTATGTACACACATGTTGATGATAAAATAATCTGCTTAGAATCACGTATTAAAAATAAGTCTGGCACACATAGATGCTAAATTAGCTAAATTAATTAATTTAACAATATTTTTGAGTACTTATTATGTACACAATATTCCTCAACCCTGGAAAGGAAGCAGTAAAAAAAAAAAAAAACAGAAAAGACCCCAATTCTCTGAGCCCTCTCTATAGGGAAGGAAAACAATACAAAATAAAATTCCCAAACAGTAGCAAGTACCATGAGGAAGAATAAAGCCAGCTAGAAGTGTTCAATGTTATGTTGACTGTAATTGTTTTTTAATGTGGTGAAGATAACCATTTCTGAAGAGGTAGTATTTAAACAGAGACTTGAATGAAGTAAAGTACAATATAAAACTCTGGGGGATGAGTGAACAGAGAGGAGAATGCATTGTGAAATCCATGTAGGGGAATGGGCTTGATGTATTCAAAGGTAGGCAAGAGAGATGCAGAAGGGTAAGCAAGAGATATTTTTAGGAAAACCCCGAGATTTTGGTGGTTGTTAGATCATGTAAAGCCTTGTAGTTTCCTTGAAGGAGTTTGGATTTTCTTTGGTTTTATTCAGTTTATTCTCTGCTGATGGTAAAGAATCCGCCTGCTATATGGGAGCCCTGGGTTTGATCCCTGGGTTAGGAAGATATCCTGGAGAAGGGAATGGCTACCCACTTCAGTATTCTTACTTGGAGAATTCCATGGACAGAGGAGCCTGGCAGGCCCCAGTCCATGGGGTTGCAAAGAGTTGGGCATGACTGAGCGACTTTCACTATTCACTATTTGACATATAAACTAAGATGTTGAGTAGCCAGTCAAATATCTGAACCTGGAATTCAGTGGAGTCACTAGAGTTAGCAAATTAAAATCAGAAGTTATCTGTTTATAGAAGATATTTCAAGCTATGAAATTGAATCAGTTTACCTGAAAAGTGATGATGAGGAGAGATTTGGTCTGGCTGCTGAGCCCTGAATTACTCTCACATGATGAAGTTAGGAAGAAGGATCTGTAGGTGAAAAAGGAGGACAGGCTGGGAGGGCTCAACCATGCCAGCTGCAGCTGCTGGGCTTAAGTTAAATGAGGATTGAGAATTAGACATTGGTTAGGACCAGTGGTCATTTGTTTGAACTAAAAAAGGGTTTTATGGGAATGGTTGGGCTGAAATTCTATTTTTGATGGGTTAAAAATAAATGTGAAATGAGAAAGAAAAGGCAGCAAGTGCATATTTTTATGAGGGAATATTCTCTAAAGGGGAATAGAAAAGTATGTTGGTAGCTGAAATAGAGAACTATAAGTCAAAAAAGTTTCTTTTAAGGCAGGAAATATTTCAGCTGATATGGTTGAACCAGTAGACAAGGGGAAATTGCTGAGTCAACATGGATAACTGTAGGTACAGATCTTTGATATGGGAAGAGAAAGGATTTGGAGTCTGAATAGAGGATTGGTCTTGGAAAAATGTAGGGATAGTTAATCTGATATAATAAGGAGATAGAGTATATGAGTTTTAAGCAGAGAGAGTGGTAGATTTGATTAGGTGTTGATGATATTCTATAATTGCTTCTGTTTTTTCATTTATTTTTAAAGTCAAGGCAGTCAGCTAAGGACTTCTGTGGTAGTTCAGATGGTTAAAGAATCTGCCTGCAATGCAGGAGACCCGGGTTCAATCCCTGGGTCAGGAAGATCTCTTGAAGAAGGAAATGGCTACTCATTCCAGTATTCTTGCCTGGAAAATCCCATGGACAGAGGAGCCTGGTGGGCTACAGTCCATGGGGTCATGGAGAGTCAGACATGACTGAGCGACTAACACTTAACAGTCAGCTGAAGGTGAAAAGTTGAGAGAGAGGTGTTGGAAATCCCAATTGAAAGGAGATATAGAAATATTATCTGAGAGAATGAGAGAGTTGTTTCATCATTATGGAAATAATATGGGATTTTTGAGTGATTTTGAGGACCCACCTGCCAGTGTTTGAACCGAGAAGAAAATTGGCTTTGAATAAAGCTGGAATTCTGCTAGGTCTACAAGTCTTCCTTTGAATTCCACTGGATGCTGTTTTAGAGGATGGAGAGGGGCAATTGGTAAATGCTTGAAAGACAATTTTTTTCCCTCCATTTTCCTTGAATTTTCATATAGTTAACATTTCCAAAAAGTTGAGAGCAAAAAAAAAAAAAAAGAAAAAAAAAGTTTAAAGAATTACAATTTTCCAGAGCAAATCTGTTAAATAATAAGTCACAGCAGGAGGTATAATTAATTACAAGCCAAGTAAGCTTGAGAGATAATTGATTCAAATATACTCAACTCATCACCAAATATATTCTTCATAGTATTGCTGGAGTGATAAACTTTCTCAAATGCAGATGTTGTGTGTGACTGACAAGTGTAAATCATTCTGTGATAAACTATAGCCTGTGACAGTTGTTTTCTAAACAGATGAATGCTAATGTAATACTCTGGTGAAAATGGAGCTCTGTCATCTATTGTTGAGTTTCTGACACTTGAAACTGCCTCCTCCTACAGTTAGCAGTAGGCAGCACAAAGGTACCGTTCAGTTTACAGGTATCTAAGAAAAAGTCTGGTGGTTATAAAAGTGTGTGCATGTGTGCTTGCTTTGGGAATGATGGGTGAAGTATCCAGGAAAGAAGCCTAACTCCTTGTATGCTACTGTCCCCAGGACAGAAACTATGGGTCCATGGATACATTCAATTACAATTTTTTTTTATATTCAAAAGGATCTAATACTAAATTTTCAGAAACATGCATATTTAAATAGATGGCATGATTTTTAAAAGTGTACTTGAAACAGGGGTGTGACGGCACTTCTTTATTGTATATCCTTAGCCAGTCCTGGGAGGAAGCACAGAGACTCTGAGAGCAGTAGGCAATAGTCACAGTAGGTTATTTATTTCTGTGTCTTGAGGCACCAAGCTAGTGTTTCCCCAGCTGCCTCTAGCAGCCCAATGATTCCTGTCCACTTGGCACTGAGGCATCTTCACTGAAGCCCTATGAGTATGAGAATCACACTTTCAAAGTAATAGGTCTTAAGGATAAATTTCAAGTCCTTGGCAAATTCAAAGTTCAAGTGTCTGATCACCTTGTGCATGCACGCTCAGTAGCTCAGTCGTGTCTGGCTCTTTCCAGCCCTGTGGGCTGTAGCCTTGCCAGGCTCCTCTGTCCATGGGATTTAAGAATACTGGAGTGCGTTGCCATTTCCTTCTCCAAGGGATCTTCCCTATGCTGGGCTCTAACCTGTGTCTTCTGTATTAACAGTCGGATTCTTTACCACTGAGTCACCAGGAAGTCCTTATCTGATCACTTTCTACCTCTCTAAATTCAACAGTGCAATTTCCCTCGGGTACTAAGACTCTGTGTCTTTATCCCTGCCATCCCTTCTCTTTTGGAATGCCTTCCCTGCTCTACTTTGCTTTATACTCTATCTTATATTTCAAGACTAAATATCTATTTCCTCTCTTTGGAAATCTTTATAAAAGCTCTATAGTCGCTATCCTTACCCCTGTCCCTTTAAATGTCCTCTTGCCTGCCTCATTCCAGTAGACTTAATCTGAACTTTACCTTCTTACTTAAATACTGCATTTACATAGATCTAATAATGTATATGTGTGTGTGTGTGTGTATAATTTTGAAAAAATCCCCATATTATTCTTTCCTACTAGACAACATGTCACATCAGTGACCTGCCTTTTGACTGTACTCCAACATCATATGTTTGTCCTCCAATTAATGCTTATCATCTATTAGAATTGTACCTAAAATAAAAGTATGTATATATATCCTGAGAGACTAGTCTGTACATTTCATGAGATATTTTCATGTAAGATGTTCTGCTTTTGACTTTTGATATTAACAATTATTTCTATTTCAGAAATAGTTTTATTTTCTCACACTACCATATAGTAAAGCCTTTTTAATTCATATGCTTTATATCCTTCAGAGGCTTCCCTGACGGCTCAGATTGTAGAGAATCTGCCTGCAATACAGGAGATGCAGGTTCATTTCCAGGATCAGGAAGATCCCCTGGAGAAGGGAATGCAGCCCACTCCAGTATTCTTACCTGAAGAATCCCATAGACAGAGGAGGCTGGTGGGCAACAGTCCCTGGGGTGGCAAAGAGTCAGACACAACTGAGTGACTAACACTTTGATTTCATTCAGCTTTAACTTTATTTGTGCCCTAAGTAATTTGTTAAAGCAATATTTTTAATAGAAAATGATGATCTATTTTCTTACATACTCTCTGACTTATAAAGTCAAGTTCTTCATAAGTATGGAGCTACTTCATTTCATAAATTTGTAAATATCTTAATGGTGATGACATTTTAATACTATACCATTTTACTTATGATGAAAAGATTTTACTCTAAGAGACCTACTGGAAAAAAATGAATGATATTTTGTTTCCTCATATTAAAATGCAGTTAAAAAATGTCAAAATAAACATGCAAAGCCAAAATTAAATCTGTTGATCATATTTTTGTGAAGTGATGACTTTTTCTATTTTAATTAACTCCCTAAAGAATTTTTAAATGTGAAAGTCTCTAACCTAGAGGATAATTTTCAAACAATTACATATATAATTATTTAGTTTATAATTTTTCTCCATTCCGCATAAAGTCACAATTTTATCATATACTTATCTTACCCACCCCAATGAAATGTTCGTTGTGTTAAATAACCTATAAGTTCCAATCTGCCATCCTATCCTCTGTCATATATCTATCATGGCATATAATTAACTGCTCTGATTATTTTGATTCATAAATAACTTTATATAAATATAAGAATACAGAAATATGTACTTAAATACAGTAATAAGCTATCTAATTGTCAATTTTATTTAATTAGTATAATAACCTGTAATTATAAATTTGATTGTGAATATATACATCATATATTGATTTTTCTAATTCTGATTTCAACATGGACAGACATAGGAGAAGACCATAAAACCACCATGTTTTTTGTAAATTTATATGGAAACATTATAGCTATATTCTCATTATTTTTATATAAATTTAAGGGTCATCTTTTTAAAAGTATCTCATATACAAGTTCAGAGATTTCTAAGAAAACATTAGTTAAGGCGTTTCTTTTGCAATGTGAATGTAAAAGGCTGTCAGGATAGCCACCTGTGATGTAATTTTGTATCTTGAGTGTATCAATGCCACACCTTGGCTAGGATATTGTACCATAGCTTTTCAGATGTTACCATTTGGAGAAACTGGTGAAGTCTACACAGGATCTCTCTCTGTTATTATATGTAGCTGCATGATAATCTCCAATTATCTCAAAATCAAAAGTTTAATTAAATCTTTTTAGAAACCTCTTTACATAAGAAACAAATTAGCTCAAGGAAAGTACATGAAAATGTTAATAACTATTTATTATTACATCTCCTGGGTATTTGAAAGTAGTCTTCATTTTAAAAAGTGGATTGACATAGGTAATAATTTTTCAAATAATTTTTTAAAGTAATTTTGTTTAGATAGCCAGATCAGGACATCTGCCTCTTTTGCAATCTTAAAACATCAGTGCCCGCTGAAATCACCATGATTAGAACTGATCCTCAACTTTAGAGTTTACAATCCCCCTCCATAGATTAGACTGAGTATAGGGATCACACTCACACTAACCTCATTTAAAAAACGATCTAATAATATTAGATGGAGTTTATGCCTTAAAAATTAGTCAGGATCCTTGTGTTCCTTTGTTTTGTTCTAATGTGTTTTTGAATTCAAGTAAGTAGTTTTAAGGAATTTTAAGTGAGCAAGAAATTAACACTAAAAACATTGCTTTGTCCTAGACAATGTGTAATCTCGGTAAAGTAAGCGTCTTATGGACCATTCCTGCCTGATTGGTGCTACTACACCTGTAATAAGTGGAGAATTTGGATTTACCAACTAGTATTTCTTTCTTCCCATAAGTGCTGGATTAGTACTGGTGAACACATTTTATTAAGATTTGTGATAATGTTTGTTTTCCACCAAACCTAATTCAGATCATTGTTCTTTTCTCAATACCTTATTTTTCTAGAAATTTCATCAGTATCATCCTGGTTTTCACAATTCAAACTAGTCACCTTGTTTATACTTGGGTATTCCCTAACTCATCATCAAAGAAGCATTTATAAACTATGTTTTAGTTACATTTACTTCTGCTACTAGATGATGTTACTTATTGTATGTTGGTATTTATTTTACTCTGAGATGCTCTCTTTATCAATCTCTCCCATTGTAGACAATTCTTTACTAGAAAATTCATAGACTCAAGTCTTTCAAGAGACCTCAGTAACATAGTTTAATCTTCAATCTTTTCTTCAGCATCCCTGTTTCTGCTTGCTTTTAGATGTCTTCAGTAGTGTGAAACCCATCTCATGAGGTAGCCCGTTCCATATTTGAATAGGTTTCTCCATTAGGAAATTTGTTGTTATATTGAGTTAAAAAATCTGTCTATCAATTTATAACCCATGGACACTCACAAAACAGATCCAATCACTTTTCTACATGGTGTGCCTTTGAGTATTATACCCTGGGGTTCTTTCTATTTGCAGAATGTGTATTTCCATTTTATCCCCAATTGTTTTTCCTATTGCATTACGTAGTTTTGAATTCTTATTTATTAGCAAACTTGAATTTGTCTATATCCCTCTTAGATGTGGAATTCTAAATTTAATATACCAGATGAGTTCTGACTATATCATATTATATTTCAGTCATACATTTCTTAGCCATTGCCCGGTATAGGCCTGCATGTATCCATGCTGTTTTGTATTCATTTTATACCTGAAAAGTGCAATTGTTCTACAATACCTTGAACATATTAAGATTTGGTTTGGTTTTGTCTCTCACCTTGTAAATGATGTGTGTACCAGGTAACGGGGGAAAAAAAGTCACTCTTTCAGTGATACTTCTTTTTCATTTTTTTGGTTTGTTTTACCTCATTTATTCTCCCTGGAGTATACTGTGAAGATGAGTATTTTTTCAAACCACGATACATGTCTAGCTGAAAGATCTTAAGATCTATCATTTAAATTTAAATTGGATTCTGAAAGGTCACTAGATTAAATCTCCTGCTCTACTTACTGAAGGAAAATGTATGTTAAAGGAGGGAAAGCAGACCATTTTTTATGTTTTTAGCAGGCTAAATTGGGAGCTTGTTAGTGCTCACAATCCAGCTCTTCACAAGTATAAAACTGAACCTGAAGCATCCTGGTCACCTGACCTGCTGTGGAACGTAGTGGTCACCACTGAAAGGGAAAGTGATGCCTTGCTTTTCCTAAAGAGCCACCTGCCATCACAGTGTTACCAACAAACACTGAAGCTTCGAAGAGCTATTGTATTTTCCTTCAGCCAGCCGTTGTGATGATAGCACTTTAGCGGTCATTGGGCCACTTTCAAACTTTTGTCTCTTAAAGGCTACAGTGGAAATATATAGGCAATCTCGATGAATCAAAAAATCATATCTGCCTTGTAATAGGATCATAAGCCTTCAAAGAGGCCTTTCCTTATGAAGTGTTTATGAATTATGAGAAACAAATGTAGGCCTTTTTATCTGTAAACATGACAAATGTTCACAAAATGCATTTGTCTTCAACTGGATATTCCTCTCTTTCATCTTTAAAAGAGACACAATTTTCATAAAGTCAGTTATTGCTAAAGACTAACAAGTATCTATGAAACGAAGGATCTTTGAACTTATCCTTTGATTAGCTTGCTCTATCAAAGGTCAAGGAATTATATTCTTGGATGGTGCTGGACAGATGTGGAAGCATTGTGTATAGACATGCTTGTCACTTGGTACTGCCACGGCTATAGTGAAACAAAGGTCAATTTGAACCAGTGGGCCAGACATATAATATGGGATGTCATAACAGTTGGAAAAAATCAGCAAATTAGGGTACAAATTTATACTTCAGAGTAATACTCATTTTTGTGTATAGCTTTGTTTTTCTGGACCTTTCTGCTTATTTATGTGTCTGTTTCATTCTCTGCTCACATTTACATCTTTATTAAATTTTATACCCTTTCTCTCTCCTTTTTCTTCCCCCTTTATCCTTCATTTAACTGTCTGTGAATGAATTTGAATCTCATTTTTATGTTAGTGACAAGTCAGAGTGCCAAATTTAAGCTATTTGTGGTCTGTTGTGAGCAATTTATATATTTACAGTATCTAACATCTGCATTAAAAATTCTAATATTATGATTATTTTCAAAGTAAGTTTGGCCATTAGCAATCAATAATATCAACAGTGAAATGCATTGTCTTGGTAATTATTAAAAGAAACATCCCTGAGCAAATGGACTCGAAATGGCAACTTAAAACGACAAGTGGAGTGGCCCATTGCTCCTCCATGAACTTCCTGTGATACATCCAAAATTTCATGAGCTACACTAATATGCTAATAATATGGATGATAATAAGAGAAAGCAAAAAACAAAAAACAAAAAAATGTAGGCATCAAAAATTAGAAGATAATTTGGGAGGCAAGGAAATATATGAGTTATAATCATTAGTATAGTTGCTGTGTCTGTGGATAAAGTTTGCCTGACTTTAAAGATTTTGGCCTTTTTGGACGGGGGAAAGTCAGGCAGATCTGTACAAGTGTTCTAGTCCTTCATTTATCTGTCCCGGTGCTTTTGGGAAATCACATAAAATCTCTTGTTTCAGTTTCCTAATCTGTAATTAGAGGATGATAACCCTTAATATGAGTGTAAAGAAAAGGTTAAATATGATTATATGGATAAAGCGTGTGATTCATTATAGATTCCCGTTGAAGGGTAGTGTTCTCTTCTTCCCCTCTCTCCCCAGAAGGCTGACAGCAGCCAAAGGAGACATGAAATCATCTTCAGGAGTTAGCAGATTTATCATGACTCTGACAGTTGTCTCATGTTGTTTGTTGTTTGTGGGGTTGGTGAGTCTTGCAGTTGGAACTGTTCACAATGACAGTATACATGCCAACGAGAAAGCAAATGTCACAAACCTACTCCGTGGCCTTCAGTGCAAGTTGGAAAGTGTATTGAAAATGTAGTTTGAGAGTGACTTTTCTGAAAGGGAGAAGATGCCCAAATAAGTAACTTTTCCTCAAATGCCTAATTTAATCAAAGAATAACATGTAGAATTTATATTTTTAAATAAAATCTCTCTGAAGAACAATTTTCAAGAGAAGAAGCACAGTGGATTTAACTAGATAGTGCCTCTTCTTATGTTCATATTGTGCAAAAGTTTCGTTTGTTTGTCTGCTTTTTCGTTTGTTTGTTTGTTTTCAATGTGGCATAGCTCCTAATCTGTGTGTAATAGACAAGCAGACCGTAGTGTTTAGGTTGCAGATTCCCTCTTACTGGAGAGAGCAGTTTGACAAGGGTGAGTTAACCACCAACCCAAAAAACCATTGGTGATCTTATGAGCCGCAAACTGCTGATATTCAACAAGAATCCAAATCAGTGATTTTCATCAACAAAAACTAATTTTGGTAAAAGTAGCAGACTTAGATCCAAGGGTTTTTAGGAGCTAACATAAAGCTAGTCATAGATGAACATGATTATAACATTCCTTGCTTAAGACATAGTTTTTTGTTTTTGTTTTTGTTTTTTAATATATGATCCCTGGGTGGATAGAAAAATTCTCTCAGAGGTCATATTTGATTAAAATCTGCTTGATATTTGAGCTTGGGTCCAACTTGGGCAGAGAATTCCAGGCAGAGATATGAACATCTTAGGGCTAGGTTGAGCTTGACTGTGCTTAAGGAACAGAAAGAAGGCCACTGTAGCTGGTATTCAGTGGAAGGCAGCTGATCACAGTATTAGACTGGTGCTTGATCAATCAGACCTTGTAACCAGGACCGTAGACTGGATTTTTATCCCACCTTCAGGTCAAAATCCTGCCCAGTCAGAGTGACCCAGTCCTTATTTTTAAATAAGTCCCAGTGACCCAGCCCTTATTTTTAAATAAGTCCCATCTCAACCTGGATCTCAATCTGTCCTTCATATGGATATTATAAATTATATATTTATGTAAAAGTTCTTGGCTATATTACAGCAGTATGAGTAGACTGTTAAATTAATTATTGCAGAACCCTTTGAAAATCTAGGCAGCAATGCACAGATGCAAAATTTATAACTGGAGCAAACAAAAAGAAGCTGATGTTTCCTTAAGGATACTGATGTTTTTGTGGTTTCTCTCTTTTGTTGTCGTCACCAGAGATTTATATAATGTTTGGGGAAATTTTCAATATTTAATCATAAGCACTTCTATTTCAATGTAGGCTATACATGCAGACCAATCTGAATTTGTTCTCACTAGAGGCTGAATATATTATTATTTTTTTAATTGGGGTATATGTTCAGATGAATGCCCATGTGTGTTAAAACTTACCCAAATTTATGCATTAGTAAGGAAATATGATTAGTGAAGAGTTTAATGATTTGACTTTTCATGGTGGTAAACATGTTGTAAAAGGCCCCTAAACAGGGATTGTAAACTGTGGGGGAAAAAAAGAAGAGGATAATCTTATTTGAGCATTCCATTTCTTGTTTAGTTTTCTTTATGAAAATATCTTTCTAGAAGCCTACACCATACTAATTATATAGCCACATTTGTAGGTATCTTAAGTATTGATGCTGGGAGGGATTGGGGGCAGGAGGAGAAGGGGATGACAGAGGATGAGACGGCTGGATGGCATCACCAACTCGATGGACATGAGTTTGAGTAAACTCCGGGAGTTGGTGATGGACAGGGAGGCCTGGCGTGCTGCGATTCATGGGGTCGCAAAGAGTCAGACACGACTGAGCGACTGAACTGAACTGAACTGAAAGTATTGATACTATAAACTTTAAGTTGCATTTATTCTAATGTAGTTGAGTTTTTTTCTTAATTTCCATTTCCTGTTTCAATTACCCTGAAAACAATTTCTTAAGCGATGTATATTTGTTTCTTTCTTTTTTTTTTTACTGTTTCAGAGTTAATGTTGAATTTTATTTGAGTTTCTTAGCTTTCTATGTACATTTTTTAATTCAGTTCAAGTCAATTTATTTAAAATTAATTTTTTTAAAAAAGGTATAGGACATGATTTCTATCACATAGATATTTATGGTTGTGTTGGGAAGACTGGTTACATGAACTGGTTTATCTCCTGGTGTCTTTCTTGCTAACTAAAGAGTTGTCAGGGAGATTTTGTGATGCTTATGGTAATACTTGAGTAATATGTAGTTTGGATAGAAGAGGAATGGACAATAATTCTTATATTTGTTTTTGGGAGATGCTGAATGGTTGTGTTTCTTAGTATGTGTGTTTATTTTCTCCTATCATCTAGAATTCTCTTATTGCCTGAAACACATTATTTGATGTAATAAACCTTTAGGTCTGGTCTATGTTAGCGTTTAGTAAAAAGATTCACATTATTTGCTTTGTGTCCTGAAACTGAGAAAATTTTTTATCTTGAATTAGTCTTTCACTTTAGTAAAAAGTTTCTTAAACTTGAAATTAGAAGGAGAAAAAATAATGTAGTACCTTCTTGTCAAATATTGTCACTCTGAGGTTTAGAAAGTTTAAATTGATTTTGGCAAAATCGTCTAGAATGGTTTTCTTGCCCCCTAATTCCTTGCTGTGTGTGTGTGTGTGTGTGTGTGTGTGTTAAAAATGCCTTCTTGATGTTCATTAAGTAAAGTCTGACTTAATTTTCTGATAAAATGCATCAAACCAGGGCACTTGCTTTCTTCATTTTCAAAATTATTGAATTTATTTATTAAATGATTTCAATCAATAGCTAGTTTAGTTTGATAGACTTTCACTTTTGCCTTATCAATGATGATTTAAAAGGAAGAGAGGAAAAGGAAAGAGAAAAAGGAGAGAGGAAAAGAGGTTAGAAAAGAAAAAGGAAGGGAAAGAGAAACAGAAATCCTACGGAGAGCTAGTTCAGGGATTAAAGAGCCAGAGAGAGCAAGGGAAAGAGCCATGGCTTCTCAAGATTAATGGAAAGAGAAGAGTCTCAGTTGAAAGGGGGCATTAGTTGGGGCAGGATTCAAGAAAAGTGTGAGACTTCATTGAGAAATAGACTGTACCATGAGTGGGAATTTCCCAGAAGTGTAACTTGCTAGAAAGAAATTTATCCCAAGGGTATTCTTTTTTTATTTTTTATTTTTTCCCATTTATTTTTATTAGTTGGAGGCTAATTACTTTACAGTTTGTAGTGGTTTTTGTTATACATTGACATGAATCAGCCATGGATTTACATGTATTCCCCATCCCGATCCCCCCTCCCACCTCCCTCTCTACCCGATTCCTCTGGGGCTTCCCAGTGCACCAGGCCTGAGCACTTGTCTCATGCATCCAGCCTGGTATTCTTTTTAAAGAGGAAATTTCTGGCTACTTACTGTGCCTGAGCACAGGCTTCAGCCATCTCCCTATCCCACCCCCACTCCTACCCCCAAAGGTGTTGAGCCTGCAGGTCAGTGGCTAGCAGTGGGCACAGTTCTGCAGGATGGGGTTTGTTAAAGGTATCAAGAATAAGGCCTATTTCAAGAGACACCAAGTGAAATTTGAAGAAGATGAGAGGGTAAAGCTGAT
The DNA here is from genome assembly GCF_023699985.2 of Odocoileus virginianus. NCBI lineage: Eukaryota > Metazoa > Chordata > Mammalia > Artiodactyla > Cervidae > Odocoileus > Odocoileus virginianus. The sequence goes on from NC_069698.1 coordinate 25,287,616, forward strand.
TACTATGCTCAGAAATGCTTGTCAATCCAGGATAAAAATGAGTATAACACACCCAAATACAGGGTCATAGTTCATGTAACCAACAGAGGTATCATTTGTCAGATTGCTTATTCAATATAGAAGGAGATATGATAGTTCATGTGGCTTATGCTCATGAACTTCCAAAATATGGTGTGAAGGCTATGCTGAAAAATTATCCCGTGACCTGTTTGACTAGCCTCCTGCTGACCCTCAGACTTCTCACTAGGTTTGGTGTGGACAAGATCTGTGAAGGACAAGTGGGGGTGACTGAAGATGGATACGACATGGAGACCATTGATGGTCAACCTGGTGCCTTCACCTGCTATTTGGATGCAGGGCTACCAGAACTACTACTTGAAGTAAAGGTTTTGGGGTCCTGAAGGGAGTTGTGGATGAAGGCTTGTCTGTCTGTCTGATTATGATTCAGAAAGCAAGTAATCCTTTGTAGAAGGACACTGGAGCACATCATAGTTTAGGAAGTTGCAGATATACCTGTTACTTGATTGAAGAAGATGAAGATGCTTACAAGAAATAATTCTCTCAGTACATAGAGAACAATGACCCTAGATATGACTGAGTAGATACCTAAGAAAGCTCATGATACTGTAGCAGAGAAACATCTTCTCATAAGAAGAAGCGCAAGAAAGTAGGTTAAAAGAAGAGGTAGAACCATCTCAGAGTGTCAAATATCCAGAAGAAAGATGGAGTAACTTAGAAGAAAGTAAGCCTATGCGGAACTCAGGAATGAGCCACTGGAGCTGATAAACCAAAGCATAATTTTCTATGAAGATTTTTTTGGATAAAGACAATAATAAATTTATTGACTAAGTTAAATAAATAAATAGAAAATTCTGGAGAGATATGACTCAAACAAATAAATAGTATTAAGAGTTCATTCACACAAAATTCCCACATAAAACTGTTTCTCTCTTATTTTTTCTTGGCTCTCACCTGTTTATTTGATGACTAATATTTTAGATAGCATTTCACAAAATGTGACTGTATGGACTGTATTAGAACTGATTTTGAAAGGAGGCCCATATTAAAGGTTACACTTCAGAAATGATAGTATATAATACAAATATATTCCCGCTGTGTCTGGCAGAAGTGATTGACAGCTTTTCTGAACTAAGTTTAAGGTGATTTCCAGTAAGTTTGGATGATATGTTGTCTAGTTTATCCTGTAGACCTCCACCTTCAATGTAATTTTTTTGAGGAGCTTCGCTTCCTTTTCCATACTGTATTAACAGATCCTTTCTCATTCCAGCTTAATACTGCCGTACTTTTTTCTGTGTTATCAGTCACTGTTGTAATTAAATGCATTTGTGTTATTCGTAAAATGTCTGTCTCTCCCATTAGACACAAAGCTCCATGCAATGAGTATTGCATGCTTCCTATACATGACTGTATCACCAGCACCTAGCACTAAGCCTGAAAAGCATCTACTCAAAAAATATTTGTTGAATGCCCCACACTATTCCAGAAAAAAATAAATGCAGGAATAAAAAATAAGGCTTAGGATGATGGCCATGGAAGTCAGAATCTGCTAGAGTGTGTAACAACTCACTTGCTGAGTCTACTAGAAAAAAGGCTCATTTCATTATATTAGCTGACACATGCTCATCTTTTGAAATTTTATTTTCAGTATGAAAAGATAAGTATTAGAACATAGTGGTCTATTTCCATTTATATTTAATTTATATGTAAACAAATACATCTAAAATCTCTTATCATCTAGTAGGTGCTCTCCTTAATCTATCCTGCTGTATCTCAAACACTGCTAATCACATTAGACACATTATCTTATTTAATCCCCTTTCAGGAGTGTGCTGAAATTATCTTCCATTTTGCAGCTGAGAAAACTGAGACCTGGAGAAGTTATGTACCTTGCCTAAGCTCATACAACTGACATGACCACTTGTTGGTGCTATGAGTATGTGGTTTTAAAAAAATTATTGACCCAAGGAAATTGCCAGAAATAAAAATAATTCACACGTAGTCATGCTATCATAGTATGCTAAAGAGTTGAGATTTTAGACTCAGAAAGTTGAGTTCCACCTGTATTTATTAGTTGAGTGACCTTGAACATTTTATTTAACTTTTGAAAATCTCAGATTCTCCAACCATGAAACACACACTTGATATTATAGCCTTGGCAAGTGAGATTATGTAATAAGTGAGGACTAGAAATCAGTGGACACTCAGGGAATTTGAATTTCTTTCTCTTTTCTATGTAACACCCATATTTTCTGTTCTATTCTAGCCAAAGCACTAAATGCTAATTCCCTTTGTTTGTAGGAATGTGTACAAATAGACATTAGAGAACTATGTATTAATTAGCAAGATTAGTGCAAATTTGAAAACTGTTGAAGGAGATGTAGTTGAAATTTAAATATGATTAAATAGCAGCTTCCCATAAAGTTTTCTTCAATTTCCCACCTTCAGAACACACACACAAAGAGGCATGTACTGTTTCCTGAAGAACTATTAATAGGTGCTATTCTTTTCCTTGTGCTTTATCTGTCCCTATGCAACGGGTATTTCCTGACTCATCATCTGCCTGGACTGCTTGTCTACTTAATGGTCATTCTACACTGTTGCACTGCAACTTCTTTAGTATTGTAAATATCTATAACTTTATATAAACCAAAATAATATTTCTACAGACCTTTGTTCTCCGTAGCTTGTATTCTTCTCCTTTACTTCTGATGCTGTTTATATGTACTTATCTTTATTTTTTTTTTAATTTTTATTTTATTTTTTTATGTACTTATCTTTAATTTGCCTCAAGTCAGTCTTCTGAAATGAAGCTGGCTAAATATAAGTAAATAAACATTACATGTCTAATTACAAATTTTAATAAGATGATGGAAAATTATCAAATCATGAATGCTTTTTCTACAATAGAAATATAATTACAGTTAATCTATGAGAAATAAATCAATCAGAGGGGGAAAACTAAAAAAGGAGAAATACTGATAGGTGAATAGTTAGTGTTTCCAAACTTTTACCATTAAAATAGCTAATTACCAATTGTAGTTTAATATTTATCAGTAATGTTTATCTATATATGTTTAAGTCACTGTCAGTTTTGATCTGAAGCAGTAATTATCTTGATTTTATATATAAGGTGGAATTTTTAATCTTGTTTGAAAAAAATGGATGTGTATTTGTATACCTGTAATGACATACACCTATATATATGTCATTAGCTAACCTATAGTGATTTGTTGTATAAAAGAGCAGTGATTGTTCAGATGAAATATGTAAAACTTTCATGTAAGACCTCCCTTATGTTTCATTATAAGAGATGATTTAACTTGGCTTTCTGCTTTCTGGACCTTGAGTTGCTCAGCTTTGGGGGCCCTCTACTTTGAAAAAGATGTTTCTAAATGTTCTCCAAATGTTAATAGCATATTTTATCTGCTCTAATGCTTTGAAAAATCACCTTTGCAATTTTTGTGAGAAAGCAGAGGGATGTAAATCAATTTAAAAATAAGTAATATGAAAATTTATTAATTTCTTAATCACTCATTGTAATCATTATCATAGAGGATTGCTAGTTACTTTAGATTTATTTGTTTTCCTGTGTCAGACTGAAAAACTTTTACTTTCACTGAAGGTCCCTTACCATTCCGCTTCCCAGCCCCCAGCACATACATACACACTTCCCGTAAAGTGTACCTTTTTCTCATCTTTCTTGAGCAGGTAACCAAGCTTGTTAAGAATATAAATTTAGAGAAAAAAGAGACTTGAAAATTTCTCAAGTTGAATTTATTTTTTTAGTAAAAACATAATTGGAAGCATTTAGCATATAAAAGTAAAATATGCTATCCATTCCTACTTATTTCCTAGAGAATACCTGATTAGACTTATAGATAATATAAATGGAGTTAATTTTAATTCAGTATTTAATAAGCCAAGTACAATTTAGGCCTTAAGGGAAAGAAACTGTTTTATTGTAATAATGAATTTAGATAACCAGGGCTCAGTGGATATAATATGATTAAACTGTATATTAATTTAAATAAAATAAAGTTATATAAGTTGAAATGTGATATTGGAAAGAAAACTTTAAAACCATATTTTATAATAAAAACCAGTGTTTTGAAATTTATATTATTACAGACTTTTAGTAGTTGAATTAATATTTTTGTCTCGTTAGAGTCATGTGCTTTTTGCTACCTAATGTTATTTAAAATTAATATATACAGTAGCTGTAATATAATTCTGTTTCTAAAGACCCAGATATATTTTATTATATTGAATAAATGATACTATTATATTGTATTAGATATGAATAATCACTTTTTGTACTTTTTCATCTTTAAAAATTTTTCTCAATAAATTCCAGTTGACCGACAGTATAATTTGTTGGCAAAGTAAAAAGCATTTTCCCCTTATTGGCTAATTTAATTAAAATTATACTGACAGATATAGTTTTAAAATTTTTTTTAAATAGTGTAGATAGTAAGATATTACCTACTTTTCAGTGGTGATGTTTTAGAATATCTTCCTTTAAGAAAGTGTTATTTTCATTATGATTTAAGACTCTATCCTTCTATTTGACATGCCATACCTTTTCTATAAAAGAATTTAAAAAAAAAGCAACCTGAAAGTACTTTCTTTGTTCAAGGTCAATCTACTGCCTCAGTTGAAATACCCAGATCAAAACATGTAACTTTTGCTTCATGGTTTTATGATGTACTTTTTAAATAGCAATTCAGCTTCAAAGACTATGTAATAGCTAAGAGGAATGTATAATTTTTCTTCATATTTTTTAATATTTGACCACTACTTAATAATATCTCCTACTTGTTACTATACAGTATTAGTACAGTTAGTAACATCTAGTGGAATAAGTTGCTGATTTTGAAAATCCTAGAAATTACTCAGGACCAGAAATAAATACAACAGTCCACAAATGGTTTTGAATTAGAAAATGTAAATACATCTAATAAATGTTGCTACATCTGATTATACTTGCTTGCCAAGAAATTTTGACTATGTTTTATTTCATTATAAAGTTCATTTGCAAGATGTGAGACAATCAACAGTTTTGATTTTAGGGATATTTCCTGAAAATCTTATTATTAGAATTATCTGTGTGTGACAAAATTTTCTTAATAAATTCTCATTACTTGATTACAGGTTGAATATTTCAGACATCCACACCAATTAGAGTCCTGATTATTTTGATTGCCAGAAATCCTTAAATATATATATTATCCATTGATATATTCAGTTCTATATCAGACATCTGTGATTTAAACAGTTTTAGTGGTTTATGATTTACAGGAAAGTCAGCTGCATTTCATTTTTTGAAATTTTGTTTTTTGGGGTTTTTTTGCTTCATAAAATACATGAGTAAGCCAATCAATTGATCTTCTGTGGTATAGATGACTTAGTGTTTGTTTCTAATTTATATGCTAATTGATTTAAGATAGAAAGCTAATAACTAAAATAGGTTACTTCTCAAATACATTCAAGCTGGCTTCTCAGTATGTATTTGTTAGTATCCCCTTCTGAATGTTAACATCTAACTCCTCCAATTGTTTGGCAACTAGGTTATTTTGTGGTTTCTATGAATAGATTTTAAAGGCTTTGTGTCAATGGAATAATCTTAAAATCAAAGTCCTACCTTGTCTGCTGTAATATACCAAGTAAAACAGTGCTCTTAAATTCCACTTTAAATTTTTATGGGCCTCTAATCAACTGGATATATCAACTGTGTTATAGGCTGTCTGATGACATTTTCAAGTAGAAAAAGTAAATTGCCTTTTTTATTGTACCCTTTGCCAGACATTTTCCTACTTTGACTCAAGGCAAACCATTCAATTGAGATGATTCAGTTCATTTATTACTGCAGAGCTTATTGAGTAATATTTGTAATTCAGTCATAATTTGGAATACATCATAACTCTTCTTCTCAGCCCCCTCAAAGAAGGGAAATGCAATTTATGGGTGCTGAGTTTGAAATTTATGATAATAGAAATAGTAATAGACATCTTTCAGAAATTTATATTTTCACTAGTATATATTTCTTAAACTTGTTCTGGTGTTCTATTTAAAAGGCAGATCTTAGATTCAGTGAACTATTTCATTCATGTATAAGCTTAATAAGTTCATCATTCATGTAACTGTTGGAAGGTAGGGTGCAAAACAGGAGTACCTCACCTTGGAGGTCCTTTATATTTAGATTTTTAACATATATGTAAGATTTCACTAGCCCCTATTAAAATTGCTAAGAACTGAGTCTCTAATGAGCTTCCCTGGTAGACAGCATTTCACAAGTGTTGTGATATTTTGTTGTTAGAGGAATTAAGGGTGACTCCATCAGGAGACAAGGACTCTTGGAAGCTCACATCTAGACTCCTCTGAACTTTGCTCCATGCACCTTTCTCTTTTCCCTTTATGCTTTTTATCCTTTCACTGTATATATAAATCATAGCCATGAACATGCCTGTATGCTAAGTCCTGTAGGTCTTCCCAATGAATCGTGAAATCTGGAGATTGTCTGGAAAACTCCCAGCCCAGCTTTCCTCTTATAATTTAACTTCAGTGACCTGGAATAGGTATTTTATATAATAATTAAATACATTGTCAGCCTTAAGTTGGAAGTTTACACAGTGTAAGAAAAATGAGAAAGAAAGCCACATCTTTGTTGTAGTGATTCTGTTAACTCTCTATAACCTGCTCTTTTTCAACTTTGATTTCTGGATCGTGTCCATGCACTTACTCATGTATATAGTTCTGGTCATCTGGGCTTCCCAGGTGGCACTAGTGGTAATGAACCCACCTGCCAATGCAGGAGACTCAAGAGACGCAGATTCAATCCCTGAATCAGGTCTGGGAGATCCCCTGGAATAGGAAATGGCAATCTGCTCTAGTATTCTTGCCTGGAAAATACCATGGACAGAGGAGCCTGATGGGCTATAGTCCATTGGGTCAGAAAGAGTCAGACGCAGCTTAGCACCTGAACAAGAACATTTTAGAGGTGTTTCATTATGCTGTGTGCTCAGTCATGTCCAACTCTTTGCGATCCCATGGACCAGTAACCCGCCGGGCTCCTCTGTCCTTGGGATATTCCAGGCAAGAACACTGGAGTGGGTTGCCATTTCCTCCTCCAGGGGATCTTACCGACCCAGGGCTTGAGCCCATATCTCCTGCATTGGAAGGCAGATTCTTTACCACTGGGCCTTCCGGGAAGCCCTTTTAGAGAAATAGAAGTTAGTATTTTTTAAACTCATTTGAACTTTTTAATTAGATGTTCCATTTTCATTATTATTTCTGATTACCACAGGAAATTCTTTTCCTGTTTATTCGTACCAAGAATCTGTCTACTCACATTGTTACAACCAAGTATGTTAAATGCAGTTTTATAGCTCCTTACGGGACTTCCCTGATGGTTCTTTGGCTTAGACTCTGAGCTCCCAATGCAGAGGGCATGAGTTTGATCCATGGTCAGGGAGATGGATTCCTGATTGGAATAGACCCTGATGCTGGGAAGGTTTGAAGCAACAGGAGAAGGGGGCAGCAGAGGATGAGATGGTTAGATCGCATCACCAGTTCAATCAACATGAATTTAAACAAACTCTGGGAGACAGTGAAGGACAGGGAAACTTGGCATGATGCAGTCCATGGAGTTGCAAAGAATCAGACATGAGTTAGCGACTGAACAACAACAACATAACACCTTAAACAACAGCAACATAACACCGTTTGGACAGGAAGAGGGTAGATTAAATATTGTGGTAATAGGATTCAGTAGGATGTTTGGCAACTCTGCCTTTAATCAGCTATGTGATATTGGGCAGGAATATTTTTTAATTATTAAATTGACATCATCTTGTTTTGTACTTTGAATGGTAATATCATTGACTTTTTTTCTTCTTTTATCTTTGTAGATATTAGGACACTATTTTCCCATTTCAGTGTGACTACCTTGGAAACATTTTGTCCATGACATTTCTGTTAGAAGTTGATAGAACATGTCCATCAGTCCAAGCTGGATTGATGTAAATAAATCAATAACGTTGATATGAGAATGTGGTGTTATAAGACTGAAAGGATCCCAAAAGTACATATGCCATCTTTAGAAATTCAAACTGAAAATTTTACGACACAGTTGTCTCTCCGGGACCTTCAGGGGATTGATTCCAGGAGCCCTGCCATATAGCAAGATCCACCAGTGCTCAAGTCCCTTATATAAAATGGCATTATTGTTGTTCAGTTGCTCAGTAGTGTCTGAGTTTTTCCCAGCCCATGCACTGCAGCATGCCAGACCTCCCTGTACTTCACCATCTTCTGGAGCTTGCTCAAACTTATATCCATTGAATTGGTGATGCCATCCAACCATCTCATCCTTTGTCATCCCCTTCTCCTCCTGTCTTCAATCTTTCCCAGCATCAGGGTTTTTTCCAATGAGTCAGTTCTTCACATCAGGTGGCCAAAGTATTGGAGTTTCAACCTCAGCATCAGTCCTTCCAATGAATATTCACAATTGATTTCTTTTACGATTGACTGGTTTGATCTCCTTGCAGTCCAAGGGATTCTCAAGAGTCTTCTCCATCACCTCAGTTCAAAAGCATCAGTTCTTCGGCATTCAGCCTTTTTATGGTCCAACTCTCACATCCATACATGACTACTAGAAAAACCATAGTTTTGATTATATGGCGTAAGGCGTAGTACAGTGAATACTATGGTCCCTCTCTAGCCAAGGATTCAAAATCTGAGATTATGGAGGGAAGACTCTATATTTATTAAAAAATATAAGTACACCTATGCAGTTCAAATCTGTGTTGTTCAAGGGTCCCTAAACAGATAAAACAGTAGTGCATGTCAGATCAGGCCCAGGGACAGTTTGTGATCTCTGGTTTACATATTCATATCTTCATAAATCTGCCCAAGAGATTTCCTATTTAAGCAGATTTTGTTCCTACTCTGAGGTATTTTGAGCTAAAAGTAGCTTTCAGTTTACCTTTCAGAAGTAAAATATACATTACTAATCAAATGGACAAGTTAGGAAAGTCTGTCCTTTTCAAAACATTGTTAAGGATGAGTTATCAATATGCAAATTTATTCAAGACTTTTTTCTGAAATTCTCATGGAGCAAACTTGTTAAAAAAGAGTATAGATGTATATACTTCCTTTCAATTTTTGCAGTGAACTCAAAACTACTCCCTTGTGGCTCAGCCTGTAAAGAATCCGTCTGCAATGTGGGAGACCTGGGTTCAATCCCTGGATTGGGAAGATTCCCTTGGAGAAGGGAAAGGCTATCCACTCCAGTATTCTGGCCTGAAGAATTCCATGGGCTGTATAGTCCATGGGGTCACAAAGAATCCGACACGATTGAGTGACTTTCACTCCCAAAACTGCTCTGAAAGAAAAAGATTGTTGATTAAAAAGTCAAAAATATAGATATTAGAAATTTCTATGTAAAATAGAGCAGTTTTGATCTGTCCATTTCTTTTTGTTAAACAGAAATGTTTTTTTTAAGCCTTAAATGAATATTCGTTTTACCTTCGCTATGGCTTGGCCAAACAATCTAGAATTTCCTGGCCCTCTTTCATATCAATTGGATTGTTTGGATTTCTGGTTTGTTTTTTTTTTTTTTCCTCTTTTTAACTTTGAGTAAGTTTTCAAAATTCAAAGTAACTTATCTAAAGCAGTTAATTACCAACAATATTCATTTTACTGCAGAGTTTAGATTTACAATTCTGGAGTTGATTGTGATGACTTAATCTCCACTTAGGTCAGATTGCTCTTTAATATATGGAAGGTTAAAAAAAATACATAAATTTCAAGTGGGTTAAGGAATTGTGTACAGTCTTACTGCTTTGTCATTAAGCTAAATGAGGTATTAAAGTCTTAAAACCATAGTTATAATGAGATAGAGAACTCAACCATAACTGTATGACTAAAAAAAATACTAATTGATGATGCCCTCTTTTCAATTGTCCGAAATAGACTTATTTCATGTGGCGTATTTAATTGAGTTATAACTGTTCTTTGTTTTTCTTTTTGTTTTTATGGGTATAAGACTCTTTAACTTGTAGAACTTTTTACTTTATTAAACATCTATTCCCTAGTAATTAGGTCTCTTTCTTTTACCGTCACAAAGCAAGTCTAGTAAGTGTAGTAGTGCTTATCATAAGGTTGATTTCAGGAGTCTTTTTTTCTTTGAATTTTTATTCTAAACTATATCTGTTTGAAACTGTAGAATAAGGAAATATTTTAAACAAACACTGAAGGCTGAAGGTAGTTTTCTACCGATAATGAAATTATGTTTTCTAAAAGAAGAATATAAGTAACTGTGGTTATTTTACATGAAAAATTTTGATTAAAATTCAGAAATAAGTAATAGAATTTTTTTGGTAACCACTACTATGTACTAATCACTGTGTGCTTGCTAAGGCTAAAGCACTGAACAAGACAGTGCTCCTGCACTTTGGACCAGACTGGTCCATTTTTTTCTTAGTGTTTCTCAGACATTGAGTGATTTTTTAGTTAAAGGAATTTAACAGATTTTCCTTTTAGGATGAATTTCATCAAACAAAGGATGTAAATATTAGTAGCTTTCTGGTGTTTATATGGTATATTTCTTTGAACATCATGATTCCTAAGATAGAAATTTTTATTTTAATAATTATTCTTAGCAAAGGATGAATAACAAGGAAAATGCTCTATACATTATGCCTAAATATGTATTTATCTGTTATTTTAGCTGGGAAGTTTTAAGATTTCTTCTGTCAAACATAAGGTGGTGGTTGGAAGAGTACGGCTTTGATGGATTTCGTTTTGACGGGGTTACATCAATGCTCTATCATCACCATGGAATAGGTAGGTAACCTGATACATTCCAGATGTAACTAATGATTTTATTTTATATTTTTACTGGAAGATTACAACTAGGCTTAGGATTCAGTTACATTGCTACAGTGACCATTATTATTGGCTTGATTTTTATTAGTTCTTTTATGTATCTAATCACTTCTGATCCCTTTTTGGCAGGAAGTCAGGTATAAATAGTTTTTATAAAGTATTTTTGAACTTTTTATAAAGGGTATTGATTATCTTTGAAATATTTCTACTTAATAATAATATGCTCTCCTTAATGTGTGGCATTCTTCTAAAAAAATTTTTTTAAGGATATAATTTATTATACCAGTCTCAGGCTGTGAAAATGACAGCAATTGTAGTGAAAAATAAATAACAAAATTAATAAATGAGAACATTTGTTAATGTATGGGTTCCTTTGCATATTAAACATTGAAGATAATGTATACATTTTATAAATGTGCTCAGTTAAAATTAAATTGTAAATTAATTTGTAATTAAAACTATGGATCAGAGCCTTTCAGTTTAAAAGTTGTACAAATAAGTGGAATCACAGAATCCTAATCCTTCAATAGGTAACATGTAGAAATATTATTGTTTTTTTAATGACCAAATATTTAGCAACCTTATTCATAACTAATACCTGGAAACAAGCCAGGCATGCTTTAATAGATGAATGGTTAAAAAATGTGGTACATCTATAGCATGAAATGCTACTTAGCAATAAACAGTAATGATATTAATACATATAACAATTTGGATTAATTTCAGAGGATTATGCTGACAGAGAAAAAAGCATTTCAAAAAAGGACATACATATAATATGATCACTTTTATGTATCATGCTTGTAGTGGCAAAGTAAACAGAACAAGGCAGTGGTCTCAAGGGTTAAGGTCCATGGTGCAAAGGCAGGAGGAAGGCAGATCTCATTAGAAAAGGATGTCAGGTGAGCCACCTGTGACGTAATTTTATATCCTGACTGTATAACGCCAGGACCTTGGCTGGGACATTACACCATGGCTTTTCACATGTTCCCATTGAAAATGCCATTACACCATGGCGTTTCAAATGTTGAGAAAACAAGTAAAGTCTACATAGGATCACTGTGTGTTATTTCATATAACTGTGGCTTCCCAGGTGGCTTGGTGGTAAAAGAATACACCTGCCAATACGAGTACCATCTCTGTGTTGGGAAGATCCCCTGGAGGAGGAAATAGCAACCCGCTCCAGTATCCTTACCTGGAACATCCCATGGACAGAGGAGCCTGGTGGGCTACAGCCCAGGTGTTTGCAGAGTCAAATGCACTGAGCAAGCACACACACACAATCTACAGTTATCTCAAAATCAAAAGTTTAATTAAATCTTTTAAAAATCCTCTTTATATGAGAACAAAGTGACTCAAAGTGAGTATATGAAAATGTTATTTAGTGTAACATAAGTATATGAAAGTATATAGCATAAGAATATGAAAATAGTTATTTAACTATTATCTCACTTAACCCTGTAAACTGCCTTCAGAAGGACTCTTGGGTGGTATAAAAATAACTGCTTGTGTAGATACCTCATTTTATTTTCTTCTGCATTAAAACTTTGTTGTAGGAAATACATTGTTTTTATAGCATTTACTCAAATATTTTTTACAACCTTCTGAAGTGTGGTAGGCCTTGTCTGTTTGGCTAAACCCTCCAAAAAACAGTGACATATGTTTTTAAGTAAAAATATGTATCTATATTCACCTGGAGGCTTCCCAGGTGGCTCAGGGTAGAGAATCAGCCTGCCAAACAAGAGACTTGGATTCAACCCATGGATTGGGAATATGCCCTGGAGAAGGAAATGGCAACCCACTCTTGCCTGGGAAATCCCATGGACTGAGGAGTTGGCAGGCACCAGTCCATGGGTCACAAAGAGTCGGACATGACTTAGTGACTAAACAGTAACAACAATTTACTGACAACAATCAATCCATGATAGAGACTTTAGAAATCAAAATGTAACTGCCAAGAAAAGCTGCTACAGTCAGAGTCTGCTGTTATCTGGTCTTATTCCTGGTGCTACCTAACCCCTGCCCATGAAACAATTCTAGGGAGCAAGTTGAATCTATAAAACATGACAAATTTCATTGATACCCTCCACTTTGGAGAGAAGCTGACTTTGGAGATGAAAAAGGCAATCATGATAAAATTTAAGAAAGAGCTTCTCCTAGATTAAAGCACCTACATGCCTGTGCCTTCAGAACCTTCCTCTGCTGAGGGCTAGGTGTTTTCCAAAGAATTGTGGACTTGGGGAAATGAACTGAAGTCTATGGATATGGTATATGCTTCTTATGGGTAGAGAGCTCAAAAAATGGAAAGAAAAACATTGAGTTATTTAGCATGTTTCCCAACTTTGAGATGAAGATGAAAATAAAAATTGAAACTGCAAAAAATTATATAATATACCAGAAGAAATCTGAGATGACACTATTAACATAGACACAGAATGTTTAATTTATAAAATTCTATAATAAGGAAAAATTCAAGTAATATCTCAAAGAAAAAGTAATTTACCTGCATGAATGAAAAAAAAAAAATGGCTGAGCTCATACTATTCCATTGCCACAGCAGTGTCTGCAAAATTCTTAAGGATAGAAACTGTGACTTGAGAATTGGATATTTGAATTTCCATTGAAGGATACATTTGAAAGAAATTGTTGAATCCACGTAAAAATATCCTTCAGTGATAGAATTGAGCAAACTGAAAAAAAAGGAGTCAAAATAAAGAACTTATGTATAAGAAATCAGCGGGGGAAAAAGGCAGGCATTCAGCACTAATTAGACTTAATTAAAAATAATCATAAACAGCTGAAAGAATAGCAAGTTAATAGTATAATACCACTAAGTGAAATATACTATAAGCAATCAAAATCAGGGGACAGGGCAAGGGATGGTAGAAAGAAGTTGAGGGATATTAAACTGTTTTTGTCATCATAGGAAATCCATAAATTCTAGCCATATTTAAAATAATATAAACATTATTTCTCAATTTTATGATGGTTTTCCTATTTGCTTGCCTTCAGAGGGATCAAATAGGAGCTATCATTAAGATCTCAGTGTGACCAAAAAAGTTATCTAAAATTTAAAATTTATAAATTGCTGGTATTTTATTTTGTGCTGGACAATTCAGTTCAAATTAACTTAAAATTTTAAATCATACAGATTTTGTTTGCTTTTGTAAAACAAACGTTGAGTTGCAGGATCGTCTGAACTTTGAATATAGTCATCTGCTACTTTTTAAGTTAGATCATATAGTTACTAATAGCATTATGTGGTATCAAGGTCTATTAGTCTTTGCTCTGATAACAAAACTGATATAAACCAACTAATTGGGGGGGGGTGGCATTTGTGCAGAGTTAAGAATTGCGTGCTAACATAATGCATCCATATTGATTTTCTGTTTTCCAGGTGAGACTTTTTCAGGTGATTACCATGAGTATTTTGGACTACAAGTAGATGAAGATGCTTTGACTTACATCATGTTGGCAAATCATTTGGTTCACACACTGTATCCAGATTCTATAACAATAGCTGAGGTAAAAATGATCTCTACCCCCGACCCCCTTTAAGATAGAACATTTTTTGGCATACCATATTTGAATAATCTCTATGTTGTCGATGATTGCTTAAATGAAATTACACCCTGACTATAGTGCAGCTACCGTGTCTATGTGGCACATTATTCAGAATTCACTGTTTTCCTATTATGAGATAATGTTCCCTAATTACTTGTCATTATTCCATTGTTAAAAAAGAAAATGCCAGTCGTTAGAAAGTAAAATATCCTAATCAGTGGACAGGTCCTTTTGCCATGAGACCTTCAGCACAGAAAAGAATTGAATATTAATATGTGTCTGTCTATTTAATTTTTTTTTTCTTTTCTGGTTTAATCATCAGAGATGGCATGGTTCACTGCCTGCAAGCTTCTCTGAAACCTCTCTTGTTCTGATGCGATTACCTTTCTTGTTTATGTTATTGCTCTCGGATTGCCAAATGTTCACTAGTTATTCATGATTACTGAAGGTTCATGATTAACTGTCCCAAAGCTGCACTGTAATGATATAATTCGGTATATGCATAATTGACAATTCCCCTCTTGGTGATAAATTTGATAAATTAAGAAGTTTGTTAAATGCTTATGCTAATTTAGATTTAGTACTAAAATCCCTCTGGTTTTGTGAGTCCTCTAACTAGGAATTATTATTAAAATTGAGTTTCATGTTAAAACTGTTCTATATAAAATGTAGAGGTTGGCATATAAAAATAGTAAGACTATCATTGAAAGAGTCAGAGTTAAGAAGTATTTTCATGTTGTTGGCATTTAGTTTATTGAAATGTACTCATGATGATCTCTTTCCTATAGTATTTATTATTTGTGTAGTCTTTTTCTATACATCATTTCTCAAAACTCAAAATCTCAAACTAGTGATATGATTTCCTTGTTTATCTCTGGATTGAGAACAGCTACTCTATTTAGGTCTTTGCCTTCTAAATATCTTCTAGGATAGAGCAATGAATCCTAAATTCCTGGAGTAAATTTTCATATAAAATTTTTTTAAAAATCCACAATTACAATGTCATCTTGATATCCTGTATTGTTTTACAGTCTCTTCTTACCTGTATTTGGTCATAACTTATAAGTTTTTCTAATGCTTGTGCTAATACTTTCTTTTTTTTTTTTTTTTTTTTTTTGTGCTAATACTTTCTGTGCGGAATATTTTTAATGTACATCAGAAGATATTTTAAACTTTTATTGTATACTTTATATATTTTAATTTTTATCTGTCAAACATAAAAAGTTATTTAGTTATTTATAAAATAACTATTTATAAAGTTAATTATATTTATGGCAATTTGAAGCAGAGACATTATGTATGACAAATTACTGCAAACAATTAATGACAGCACGCATCAGAAGTAGGTACTGAAAAAAAAGAAGCAATTATTTAATACATGAAACTGAAAATTGTTACATTGATCTTTCCGTTCATTTCAAGTAAAATAGTTTCATCATCTAGGGAGCTTTTGTCTGATTATTAGTGTTTCTACCAATGAAACTTTGAGACTTTAGCCTACTTTATATTACTTGGTTTTAGATTTTTTTTTAACAAGATGTGTCTTCAATTTATTCTACTTAAATTGAAAACTACTTCAATTTCAATACATCACTTTTCTGTCTAGTGGGAGTCTATTCAAGAAGTGGAATTGATCCTCATGAACTTTTTTTTAAGAGAGGAATGTGGTGTAACGAATAAGTAATGCAATGTTATATACAGTCCTGTGTATTGAATTTAGTTATAATGATAGTTATTAAAATTGAAGCCTTTTGCTGGAATATATCTACCTTTATATGTGGTTATATTTGCTGTATTAATGAAAAATATTTTTTGATGACTGAGGCTCTCTCCCCCTCTGGAATTGTCATAAGTGACCTTTAAATTAAAGAATTAAAGCTGTTTTATAAGTTTATAAAGTTTTTTTATAAGTTTATAAAATTCCAGCTTCATTGGATGCATATATGACCATTTGAATATCCTTTTGTTATCAACTTCTTTATATTTAAGTATATTTATTTTCATGACCATTACATTTTCTCATTTTCTTCTTTTAAGATTTTAAAAGAATAGTTCTTTACTCTCCACTTTCAAATAAGAGCTACAAATACCTCATATGCATTAATGGGGCAGCCTTCTACGAGTCAGATTTGGAGTTAAGTCTTATTGGTCTCCAGATATTTTTCTTAGTAGATTCTATTTCTTATCAAGCTATTTTCTGAAACTACCTATAGACCAAATATAGAAAGCACCTTAATGTCTTCTTGAGAAAAAATTATCTTGATCTTTAATGCCATCTTATTACTTGTCTCATGAAAACTCTGGGTCTTATAAAAACTTTTCCAGGAAGGCACTATGTATGTATTTCCAGTGTCTAACACAGTTGCCTGATACTTAACACATATGTAGTCAGCACTAATAAAGAGTTGAACTGAATACCTATCATAACTGTGAAAATGTGACATAAAATGATTTCTTATCTGTTAACCATTCATCCTTTGTCACTTTTTTGGCTCATCTTTTTTCACTTTTATAAACTTATAAAAAAATATGTAGAATAATATGTTATTGATGAATATTCTCTTGTGGATATATTCTACCATGTACTATATCTTGTTGTACCTCTCTTCCATTAGAAAACAATGAACACATTATTTTGGAAGTCCAGAGAGGTCATATGTTTGATTTTTTACAGCTTTTCTGTGGGAAGAGTTTGAGGATGGTATTGTGGAAGAAGTAGCAGTTAAGTCTCAGAGAGCTCAGAGTATATGATAGTCTTTCATAGGAAGTAAGGATAATGATCCAAGGGAGAATTTGGGTAATGACACTCACAGAAAAGCTGTCAGAAGCACAGGCAAGAGTAATTATTTCAAAGGGGATGATGTATTGAATATTTGAAATGAAACAGTAGAAATAATGATGGAGAGATGTAGGCTTTTCCCTCGCACTTGCTATGTACTTCTGTTAACAACTATGATGACTCCATAAAACTGTCATTTCATGATTGTGTGTGTTTGTGTGCATGCGTGTTTATTTAGGTTCTAGTTCTTGAATCCTGCAGGTCAAGTATTATGTCTTATTTACCATCAAAGCCTTGGCAGCCCCTTCATAAATCCACTAGTTACTGAGTTCTTGCTGTGTGCCAAGTACCCTTCTACTATTCTAGATTCTTGGCATCTGTCAGTGAGCAACAACAGCCACCACCACAACAAAAGTCCATGTGTGTTAAAGTCTAACAGTGAGTGAGGAAGCAGATAGTCAAATAATAAATTACACTGTCAGTGCTTGCAGTATAATTGTTGAATTGTATCCTAAACTGCAGAATTTTAAGTTTTCTATTGTTGACTGTTGAAAGCTATTAGCAGGCAATGATAGGAGCAGACCTTTCAGCAGCAGGTAGTGTAAAGAGAGACTGGAGATGGGAGTTCCACTTATGTGTGGAAACATAGTGGTCAGAGTTAGTAGTTAGGTGGATTAAATAAGATAGTGTCTGTAGAAATGAGGCAAAAGAAAATAATTTATTTGAAAGATACTGTGGAGTTAGAATTGCTAGTACTTATACCATATTTTACCACCATTGTTACACTAATATATTTTGTTGCATCTGGGTCCTTACATCATTTTCTTTTTACTTATCTGTTTGACCATATGTTTATGTGATTACCGATAGTCTAGCAGTAGCATGACTGTAAGAAGACCCTGTCAAAAGGTTGAATGTCTGAGTCCCAGCTCTATCCTTGAGAAACATGTCTTTAGTGAGCCCTTCACCTCAATAAGCCTCAATTTCTATATCTTTTAAATGAAGAGGATCCACTAGATAACCTCAATGACCCTTTCCAAGTGTAACTGACTCTCGTGAAAGCCATCTTACTGCTTTGCTTTTAATGTGCTAACTCTATTTCTATTTCATCAGAAGCGAAGTGCTCACAAAATACATTCTCTGCCACTGCTGTATACACAGAGAAGAATAACAAATATACAGCCCATTTATTTTTATGTTTGATGAAAGCAGTAGCTAATACATAGAGTACTCAAAAATTAGTGTAAGAAACTATGTTTCAGCAATAACACTTTTACTAATTTGTGTTCTCTATGTGCAACTAAGGAAAAGAGATAAAAAGTTGTCCTGCAATGAAAAGGACTATACAAAATCTTATTGGGAAATGAGATATGCTATCACAATGTTATCTACTTTTACAATTATGCTACCAAAATACTCCCAAGAGTATATACCCCCATTTATTATTTGTATTTATTGGCCTGGATTTACTGTCACAAGAATATTTAGTAAAAATGTGATCAATATGAACTGATAATGCTGATGCTCTTTATTTTAGGATGTATCAGGAATGCCAGCTCTGTGTTCTCCGATTTCCCAGGGAGGGGGTGGTTTTGACTATCGATTGGCCATGGCAATTCCAGATAAATGGATCCAGGTAAGGTTTAATGTAAATATTTTTTCCCCCCTGTGGATACTATGTCTTATGTTGGTGTATTTATTATTTCTTTGATTTATTTCTTAGTTGTGATATTATAATCGAAGTATTAAATTCTCTCATTAATGTGTTGATTCTTGTGCCATTTAATAAGATGCCTCTCTAACTTCTAAAATTTCTAATTTAAAGTATTCACACTTGCATTATGCAGGCATGGGGAAAATATGATTGATATAATGTTAGCTATGTAAATGGAATTTTGCATTATCAGTGCAATTATATGAAACTCTGACTTTCTATATTTAAAACGCATTAAACTTCATCAAAGCATCCATTTCTGCCTGCAAATCATCAATTAATGTAGAAGTCACTCCTTAATTCCCAGTACTTGTTTCTTAGTATGGTTTTTTACTCAACAGATGTGGATTTATCCATTCCTTCATTGAGTATTTAAAAGCCCTCACCATGTGTCTATTGCTAGAAATGAGTAATTGTATATGACACCTTGCATATAATTTCTAATATACTTTTATTAAATTTAATAACAATTCAAGTAGCTTAGATTATATTTTGTTTCACTTTATTTTTGTCTAAATGACCAAAGTTGTTATAGTCATAAGTGATCTTTAGATAAGATTATTTTTAGATAATCTAAAATAAGACTTAGATTTGATATAGAACACTCCTGAGTGGCAAAGTCTGGGTCACAGGCTGAATATTTATAAGAAGTCAGATATGTATCAAATAATCATTGCTTTCTGATAAGCCCTTTAGTACAGACATGAACTGGTGCCATGAGATTACAGTGACACAAGAGCTTAACTTTGAATAGAAAAACCATGAAGCCTACCCTGAAGGAAGTGGTTATTGTAATCATCTCATGTCTCTTCTGTGTCCACAGGCAATTTGGGCAGTGCACAGATGTGACAATAAAACTCTACCAGCACAACTTCTGCTTTTCCATCTGTAATGATTTCTTAATCATCGTCAGGTCAAAAAATGAGTGTTTTATAAATCTGATTAGAGTTAGAAATCAAAGAGACTTTACTAGCTGGGAGAAAGTTGCTTTGTAATTTAAAAAAAAAATGTTGTAAAAAAAAAAGAAGTTGTGATCTTCAAGTTTCTTACCTTGGTTTAGGTTCTTTGCCCGCCCACCATCTTTTACGATTTCTAATCTTCCGCACAGATGTTTTCCCCCTTGCAAGTGCCAAATCTTGCTTTTTAAACATCCTACCGAAAAGCCTCCATCAGGCTTTTGGCAGATTCAAGGATATTTAAAGGTGTACATCAACCTAGAATTATTTCAATCAATCATAGCTCAGAGAAGCCTATTTCCTTCTCTGAGTAATAATGGCAGTTTTCTGTTTTTAATATTTAACTTACTAAACATTTCAGTACCTTGTATACTCAAAATACTGTACTAGACAGTACATCATACAAATGGAAGAAAAAAAAATGTATAGTTCTCCATTTAGATTTCTGTGGAGTTAAACAGGTGGTAAATTGGTAAAGAATTCATCTGCCATCACAGAAGACACCAGAGATACAGGTTCAATCCCTTGGTAAGAAAGACCCTTTAGAGAAGGAAGTGGCAACCTACTCCAGTTTTCTTCCTGGGATAATCCCATGGACAGAGGAGCTTTACAGGATTCAATTCGTGGGTTTGCAAGTGTCAGACACAGTTTAGCTAATAAACCACCACCATAACATTTTGCCAAGCTACAGTACAATATCACAATCAGGACAGTGACATGGACATAGTCAAGATATGGAACATTACCACGAGTTTCCCAAATGTTGCCTTTAGAGCCACACCTACTCCCTTCTTTCCCAAATCACTCCTCCTTTGGCCACTACTAATCTGATCTCCATTTCTATAATGTTTTCATTTCAAAAATGTTATATAAATGGAATAATGTACTATGCAACCTTTTGGGCTTATCATTTTTCACTCAGTCAAATTCTCTGGGGATTTCATGTAGGTTGTTGCATGTATCAGTAGTATATTTCTTTTCAAGATTTTTTTTTTTTAATTTTTATTGGAGTATAGTTGATTAACAATGTAATGTGATTTTCAGGTGTAGAGCAAAGTGAATCAGTTAAACATATACATATACCCACACCTTTTTTTTAAGAATCTTTTCCCATATAGGCCATTACAGATTTTTGAGTAGAATTTCTTGTGCTATATAGTATGTTCTTATCAATTATCTGTTTATATAAATGTGCTTAGTCATTTCAGTGGTGTCTGGCTCTTTGCAACCCTATGGACTGTAGCCTGTCAGCCTCCTCTGTGTGTGAGATTCTCCAGGCAAGAATACTGGAGTGGGGTCCTCTGGGGGATCTTCCTGAATCAGGGATTGAACCCATGTCTCCTGCATCTCCTGCATTGCACGTGGATTCTTTATCCACTGAGCCGTTTGGGAAGCCCCATTTTATATATAATAGTATGTATATGTCAATCCCAATCTCCCAGTTTATCCCTCCCCCTCTTTACCTGCTGGAAACCATAAGTTTGTTTTCTACATATGTGATGCTACTTCACTGTTTCCCTTTTTTTCTGTTGAATTCTATCTCATGGCATCATTGTATCACAGTTTGTTTAATTATTTTTCCAGTAAAAGATATCTCGACTGTTTCTAGGTTTTGGCTGCTATAAAGAGAGCTGCTATAAACCTTTGTGTTCAGATTTTTGTATGAACGTAAATTTTCATTACTCTATGGTAAACGTCCAAAAGCACTGGGTTTTATACTCTTTGGATGTTGTTGTCATTGTTGTTCAGTCACTAAGTCATGTCCAAATCTGCAACTCCATGGACTTCAACAAGCCAAGGCTTCCCTGGCCTTCACTCTCTCCCGGAGTTTGCTCAAGCTCATGTCCATTGAGTCAGTGATGCCATCCAACCATCTCATCCTTCATCGTCGCCTCTTCTCCTCTTGCCTTCAATCTAACATCAGAGTCTTTTCCAGTGAGTCAGCTCTTCGCATCAGGTGGCCTAAGTGTTGGAGCTTCAGTTTCAGTATCAGCCATTCCAATGAGCATTCAGGGTTGATTTCCTATAGGACTGACTGACTCGATCTCCTTGCTGTCCAAGGGACTCTCAAGAGTCTTCTCCAACACCACATTTTGAAAGTATCAGCTCTTCAGCACTCAGCCTTCTCTATCGTCCAACTCTCACATTAGTAAATGGACTACTGGAAAAAACCATAGCTTTGACCATACAGCCCTTTGTCTGCAAAGTGATATCTCTGCTTTTTTATATGCTGTCTAGGTTTGTCATAGCTTTTCTTCCAAGAAGCATGTGTCTTTTAATTTCATAGCTGCAGCACTTTCAGCAGTGACTTTGGAGCCGAAGAAAATAAACTCTGTCACTGTTTCCACTTTTTCCTCATATATATGCCATGAAGTGGTGGAACCAGATGCCATGATCTTAGTTTTTTGAATGTTGAGTTTTAAGCCAGCTTTTTCACTCTCCTCTTTCACTTTCATCAAGAGGCTCTTTAGCTCCTCTTTGCTTTCTGCCATTAAAGTGGTATCATCTGTACATCTGAGGTTGTTGATATTTCTCCCAGCAATCTTGATGCCAGCTTGTGCTTCATACAGCCTGACTTTTCGCATGATGTACTTTGCATAGATGTTAAATACGCAGGGTGACAATATACAGCCTTGACATACTCCTTTCCCAATTTGGAACCAGTCTGTTGTTCCATGTCTGGTTCGAACTGTTGCTCTTTGACCTGCATACAGATATCTCAGGAGGCAGGTCAGGTGGTCTGGTATTCCCATCTCTTGAAGAATTTTCCACAGTTTGTTGTGATCTGCACAGTCAGAGGCGTTCAAATTATTTTTCTGAGTAGTTGTACCATTTTGCATTACCACAAGCAACTTTGGAGACATCCAGTTTCTCTTCATTCTTGAACAATGCATTTGTTATTGTTGCTATTTTTTATATTGGTCATTCTATCAGATGTGCAGAGATATCTCGCTTTGGGTTTAATTTGCATTTTCTTAATGGCTTATGATGATGAACTTATTTTCTTGTGCTTATTTGCCATCTATATATCTTCTTCAGTGAAATGTCTGTTCATGTCTTTTGACCATTTCCTAATTGGATCATTTATTTACTGTGGAGTTTTGAGAGTTCTCTATATAGTTTAGATTCAACCCTTTTGTGGGGTGGTATGTGGTTGACAAATATATTTATACCAGTCTTTGCTTGTGATTTCATTCTCTACATGTGGACTTTGACAGAGATAAAGTTCTTCGTATTCTTTAAATTTAATGAAGGCCAGTTTATTTTTGTTTGTTTGTTTGTTTGTTTTTTCCTTTTAGAGGTCTCTTTTGGTGACAAGTCTAAAAATTATTTGATTCTCCTATTTTCTATTAAACATTTATTTTCTATTAAACATTTATAATTTTATGTTTAAGTTCATAGTCCATTTGAGTTACTTTTTGTACAATCAGTGTTTAAGGTTTTTTTTGTCTAAAGACTTCCAACACTTCCAGCGTGATTTGTTGAAAAGTCTAACCTGCTTCCATTGAATTGTTTTAACACAACAGTCAAACTTAACTGGGCATATTTGTATAGGTTTGTGGATTGTGAATAGACATATACAAATACTACACTGAATCTAAATAATACAAAGTATCTTAAAATAACACAAATCTACTGTCGTATGGTCACAAATCTGAAATGATCTGCCTAGACTAAAAAATCAAGGGTTTGGTAAGGCTGCACTCCTTCTGGAGGTTCTGTTTCTTTGACTTTTCTATCTTCTAAACCCCCACTGTATTCCTTGGTTCATGAGCCCTCCCCCCATCTTCAAAGCCAGCAGGGTAGCATCTTCAAATCTGTCTTACTCTGACAACCCAAGTGTCTTTTAAGAAAGATCCCTGTAATTACATTGGGCCCATCCAGGTAATCCGGAGAAGGGAAATGACAACCCACTCCAGTACTCTTGCCTGGAGAATCCCGTGGACAGGGGAGCCTGGTGGGTTGCTGTCCATGGAGTCGCAAGAGTAGGACATGACTGAAGCAACTTAGCTTGCATTCATGCATGCATTGAAGAAGGAAATGGCAACCCACTCCAGTGTTCTTGCCTGGAGAATCCCAGGGACAGAGGAGCCTGGTGGGCTGCTGTCTATGGGGTCGCACAGAGTCGGACATGACTGATGCGATTTAGCAGCAGCAGCAGCATCCAGGTAATCCAGGATAATCTCCCCATCTCAATGTCCTTAACTTCAGCAGATCTCTGAAGTCCTGGCCATGTAAGGTGACATGTTCACAGACTCTGGGTATTGGGATGTGAACCTGTGTGTGGTCATTATTCTGCCTAATACAGTCTGCCCTCTGGTGCCCAATGATTCACACTGCAGTTAGGGGGGATGGCTAAGCACCTCTGAATTCCATTGAGCAAAAAAAAAAAAAAAAAAAAAAATGCAAAGGAAGATACAACCAGGCTGGAACTCTATTTCTTGTACCAAAATCTGCATTAATTTCCTATTGCTGTATAACCAACTACCACAAACTTAGCAATTTAAAACGTTTCTGTTATTATCTCACCCTTTCTTCTAAGGACATCTATTATTCCCTCCCACCCTCCAGGTAAAGGATTGTACAAAGAGGTGAATCAGAGGGAGTGGGAATCACAGGAACCGTTTAAGAATTCTGCCTGTCAGAGTGCAGGTCAGAGAAATGAGCCCCCTTTAGAAAGATTGTGTTGAGTGAAAGAACAGGCTCTTTTTAGGCTGTTAATTCTGTGGAGCAGCAGCTTTTATAGGAGAGTCAGAGGAAGGGATTTTGCTGGATGTCTGAGTCGTGAGAAAACAAAACAAAGCTTTCCTTCTTTTCCTAAGAAGGAAACCATTTCATGGGAAGGGGTGGGGACAGCATTCTTGTCTAGTACAGCAAGCATTTGCCTAAGAAAGGATTTAGGACAGAATCATAATCTGAAATTTCTGCAAGTTCATTTGCACTGAAGAGGTTTTAGAGGTACAGAAGCCACACTGGAGGCTGAGTAACAGCCCAAGTGGAGACAAAAATGTGCGCACTGTTATCTCGGAGAGGCAGCAGTGAGAGGCAGCGGGAAGCGAGACCTTAATTCCCTGCCCAGGAATTGAACCTGGGTAGCCTGGATGAGAACCAAGAATCCTAGTCACCAGACCAGCCAGGGCTAGAAGCTGGAAGCTATTTTTCCCTGGATCTTTGACCTCAGTGAAAAATGCATTTGTCACGGAGGCAGAAACTGTAAATGCAGGTACTAAGTTTATTATTAGAGGCATAGCATAACAAGTGGGAAGGCACACAGAGAAATGATTTGGTTAGTTAAGATAGAAGCAAAGCAGAAATGCACAGTCAGAGAGAAGGGTGTGGTGAAGAGCAGTGAGGTAAGGAGGCCATGCCCTGACTCTTACCTTAAGGTGTTTACAAGAGACAGAGACTGGCTATTTGCCCTGTTTCTTTTTTTACTTCCATTTTGGAGGGCAAACAGGAGGCTGATTGTAAATGCTGTAACTGGAGCCCACCCATCTCTTATCTCAGGAAATACAAAGGGAAGGCTGGTTATGGGTATGCTGCGGGAAGCCCACTTCTTCCTGCCTCATGAAATGTAGATGTCTAACCTGGAGCCCATCTACCTCCTGCCTCAGGATGATAATGATTTCATGATAATCAGCTTTTATACATTGAAGTAATAGTTGTTTTCGTTTCTTTTAAGAAAGTAACAAGACACTCTTCTTGCTAACTTTTTTTTTTTTTTATTCAAAGCTAAAATGGTAGCAAGTTTATCTCTACCTTGTGGAAGTTATTGAAAGATCTCCTGCACAACAACACTTTACTGTGGTCATTAATCAAGAAATAACAGCTGTTACAGAGAAAAAAAGGTTGCCAAAATCCTAAAGTGCAGTGATCAAATCATCTGCACAAAAGTGAACACATGCACACCCACACACACCACCACTGTCATTTGGATAGTCTGCACAAGAGCTGTGATTTCAGTAAAAGTGTCAACAAAGCTATTTTCGTTCCATGGGTGTGCTTGTATCTATGTATCATAATTTGGACTAATACGATATATACCCTAAGTTCAGGATATAAAGTGAGAATAGTAATGATGTATTGAAATTATTTCCTGTCTTGCATTTAGTTACTGAAAGAATATAAAGATGAAGATTGGAACATGGGCAATATAGTGTACACACTCACAAACCGGCGCTACCTTGAAAAGTGCATTGCCTATGCAGAGAGCCATGATCAGGTAAGTAAGTATGTATGGAAACCATTCTCTGTGCCTGTATTTGTTAACGGATCTAAAATAAGCATATCTCAATACAAATTTCTATAGTTCAGTACAAGTAATGTAATGTGTTATATGTCTATTTTATGTGACAGCTACTCTTACTTGAAAAACGTTTCAGGGACTTCCGTGGTGGCCCCGTAGTTAAAGAGTTTGCTTTCCGGTGCAGAAGGTGCAGGTTCGATCCCTCGTCAGGGAGCTAAGATCCCATGCATCTCACAGCCAAAAAAAACCCCAAACATAAAACAGAAGCAGGACTGTAACAAATTCAGTAAAGACTTTAAAAATGGTCTAAATCAAAAAACCTTTAAAAAAGAAAAACATTAAAAAAAATTACTTTGTAGATCCATAAATTTCCACTTCAAAATGCCTACTACTTTTACCCTGCCAAACTGTGATTAAGTGACTGTGACTGACAGTTGCAAGCGCTATCTTGCAAGTTTTCCTTTGTTGTGACGAGAAGAATGTTGGTGCTCATCCAGGTTAATTTTAATTTCCTTTCCATTTTAGGTTTCCTTCTAAAGATTTTCTTTTATGCCTTTTCACTTGCTTTCATCATTTTCCCCCCTCAGTCAATAAATCTTTTGCTGATTGATCACCCTGACCTCTGTCCCTCTGTTTTAGTCCTTCGTCTATAATGTAGCCTGAGGTATTTTCCAAGGGCAAAGCTAATTTTGTCAACCCAGATCTTTTGGTTAAAGCTTCTCACACACAGCCTGTCATATCTTGCATGCCAACGTTTATTCTGTGTTCAATCCTCCAAGTGTTCTGTTCTTCAATACTGTAAAACCTTCACCCATTCATAAGTAGGTCAACCTTGTCCCAGTCTTATACTTTCCCCACACACCTGCAGATGCATACTTCACCTGGGAAGCTACTGTAAAGAACTAATGCTCTGACTCAGGTGTGTTTCCTGAAGCTTTCATCCAGGTGTATGGGGGAAAAGTGGTTTCCCAGTCCTTCATGTTCTTATCACATTTTAAGCAGAATATTTGTTTCCATTTGTATTTCCAGCCTTAGTACTATGACTTCTCCTAGTAGTCACTCAATAAACATAAATAAATGGAGAAGGTCATTTAGTTATTTAAAGCATGTGGATTGTCCCCATAAACAATATAAAATGAAGTCTTTATACTTCAAAAAGACAGTAAATCTTTTGAAATTATTTGCAGTATATGAATTAAGAAAATTGAAGTTAAACAATAAGTTCCTGGGTTATTTCCGCAGAAATTGACAATTTAAGTTGGAAACTAGTTTTTCAGATGTCTCCTTTACTATTAAGAAAGTGTAAGTAGACCAGAGGTCAGCTATCAAGGCCCATGAGCCAAACTCTGCCTGCTGCTTGTTTTTATAAAGGTAATTGGAACACAGGCATACTTATTCAATTACCTATTGTCTATGGCTGCTTTTGAGTCTTAATGGCAGATTTAAGTAGTTGAGACTGAGAAAGTAGCCCACAATGCCTAAATTATGTACTGTTGGCCTTTACTCATTCATGAGGTAGACATATAAAGTTTTATATCTTCCTAATTAGGGCAGTACTTTCTTTTAAATTGGCTGTCGAGCAAATAAAATAAATACCTATGAAAAAACCAGAACCAAAATGTAACAAAATAAGAAATGAATAATATTAATTTAAGAATAAGTAAATCCCTTGTCAAGTATATTCAGTTCAGTTCAGTCTCTCAGTCATGTCCTACTCTTTGCAACCCCATGGATGGCAGTAGCCAGGCTTCCCCATCCATCACCAATTTCCGGAGCTTACTCAACTCATGTCCATGGAGTGGGTGATGCCATCCAACCATCTCATCCTCTGTCATCCCCTTCTCCTCCCACCTTCAGTCTTTCACAGCATCAGGGTCTTTTCCAATGAGTCAGTTCTTCACATCAGGTGGCCAAAGTTTGGAGTTTCAGCTTCAGCATCAGTCCTTCAAATGAACACCCAGGACTGATTCTTTTAAGATTGACTGGTTGGATCTCCTTGCAGTCCAAGGGACTCTCATGAGTCTTCTCCAACAACACAGTTCAAAAGCATCAATTCTTCGGCACTCAGCTTTCTTCCAACTATCCTTTCCATTCATGTCCAACTATCAGTTCCATTCATGACTATGGAAAAACCATAGCTTTGACTAGATGATGGACCTTTGTTGGCAAAGTAATGTTTCTGCTTTTTAATATGCTGTCTAGGTTGGTCATAGCTTTTCGTCCAAGGAGCAAGCGTCTTTTAATTTCATGGCTGCAGTCACCATCTGCAGTGATTTTGGAGACCCCAAAAATAAAGTCTCTTGGTATTTCCGTTGTTTTCCCATCTATTTGCCATGAAGTGATGGAACTGGATGCCATGATCTTAGCTTTCTGAAAGTTGAGTTTTAAACCAGCTTTTTCACTCTCCTCTTTCACTTTCATCAAGAGACTGTTCAGTTCTTCTTCACTTTCTGCCATACGGATGGTGTCATCTGCATATCTGAGGTTATTGATATTTCTCCTGGCAATCTTGATTCCAGCTTGTGCTTCATCCAGCCTGGCATTTCGCATGATGTACTCTGCATAGAAGTTAAATAAGCAAGATGACAATATACAGCTTTCACGTACTCCTTTCCCAATTTGGAACCAGTCTGTTGTTCCATATCCAGTTCTAACTGTTGCTTCTTTGCCTGCATACTGATTATTCAGGAGGCAGGTCAGGTGATCTGGTATTCCCATCTCTTTAAAAATTTTCCACAGTTTTTTGTGCATCAGGTATATAACAATATGAAAATTAAAATACATTGAAAGCTTCTAGCAATTGTAGCACATTTGGGTTCCCAATTTATGTTTATTTCATATGAATGAATAAAAGAATAAGAAAATGAGTGAAATAAACAAATTGAAGATGAAACTGATAGATTAATTTCATGATTTTTCTCTCAAGATGTACCGAAACAGTATGGAAGACTTATTTCATGCTTTAAAGATCCACGTAATTCCACCTTGTATTAAAAATTGTCAGGAATATACAAAAAGATGTAAGTTACCTAATTCTTCCTAAAAACAAACATACACTGAATTTTAAACCTGATAAAAATTACAAATATGAACATATGAAAATAGTTTAGACTTTAAAATAGGTTTATAAAGAAAAATATTTTTCTAAAAGTGAAAATAATTGCATAGTAATAGGGTGAGGAGATTATGGTTTAACCTCTGTGTTTCTCTATATATTCTTCCTGTCAATAAATAATCCTTGGCATTAGTTAGCTATTTTTAACCATAAATCATTCCAATTAAGAGACCTTTTCTGCTGCTCAGGGTGTTTCCGAGTTACCTGCCCCATTTGTCAACTATTATATTTTCATATAAAACAAACTCGTTTTAGATTAGATTTCAAATATAATAAGAAAGTAAGTTCTATATTTGAAGAAAAAGTTGTCAGTTTGCTGCTGAAAGGGAAAAAGGTCCATTGTAATATATTTATGTACATGTTTTATGTACATAAATAAAAGTGCATATACATATAAATGATTTCTAAGAAACTTTTCTATTCTTTTAAAACAGTAAAGTCATGATATACAAGTCATTTTTAAAAACTCTGTTAGTATTCTAATAGTTTAATCTAAGATTATGGGATTGTATGAAATCATGTGTGTGAAACTTATGAAAATTGTCAAGCATTACAGAATTTAAGGAATCTGTCATTCAATTTTAAAAAATCTATTGTTTAAATCCTTAAAAAAGGCCATTAGTATTTTCAACATTATAACCCATGTTATTCTAATTTCTAATGCTTAGTATTAGCAAATATTCAGGTAGCTTATCATGAGTTTTTCACCAAGCTATTTTATAAATAATAGAAACATAGATTCATGAGTTTTCTCATGTATTTCACCAGCTTACCTTCAGCAGAGATAGTGACTATTGGGAAATACATGGAATTAATACTAATTCACACACTTCTCCTATACTGTTTTTGTGAAATCACGTGTTACTCTGGCATAAATGACAACTGCCTAGTACCTATTCTTTACATTTACATCAGTGACTTTTATTTTATTAGGCTCTCGTTGGGGATAAGACATTGGCGTTTTGGTTGATGGATGCTGAAATGTATACCAACATGAGTGTTCTGACCCCATTTACTCCCGTTATCGATCGTGGAATACAGCTTCATAAGATGATTCGACTCATTACTCACGCACTCGGTGGAGAGGGGTATCTCAATTTCATGGGTAAGTATGAAATGAACCTATATCCCAATCTGTGTTTAAAATGTTAAACAATATTATATATGACACAAGTTATGTAGGATATTGTGCTGTAGCTGTTCAGGTTTAAAATAGAATATCATAATTTTATTTCTGTATAGCACTGTCATGTGTAAACTGTAAAAATTAAATTACTTTAAGATTATTGTTATACTAATATATGATGCAAAATTAGCCTAATGGCTGGTATCTTATTTAATATTGTTGTCAATAAGTGGGGTGAACTTTTTTTAAACATAGAATTGTCATTCTGAGTTTAATCATTCTGATTTATTTCATTATCATAGTGTTTGCACATTGAACATAGAAGGATATAATTGTCATGTCATAACAACATACTGAGCTAATATTATTGGTCTTCTTTGAGGTATTTGTATTATAAATGTGGAAACCAAGGCCCAAGGTATTGTGATGGGCAAAAAAGATACTTATTGAAAAAATAGGAAACATGACTATTCAAAAGTCATTGCTATCTGAAGGATCTTGAATTATAAAATATACAGTCAACTAGCACTGTTTTCTGTTCGATTTGGTTAACCAAAACCATCTGAGTTTTAGGAAATTTTACCAGTTTTTAGGGTAGAGAGAGCTGGAAAGACTGGGGAATGCATATGGGAACCTGACTTAATTTTCTATAATAAAAGGCTTAGAAAGTGAAAAGTGAAAGTCGCCCAGTTGTGTCTGACCTTTTGTGACACCATGGACTATACAGTCCAGGCCAGAATATTGGAGTGGGTAGCTGTTCCCTTCTCCAGAGGCTCTTCCCAACCAGGAATCACTTCAGATTAATTCATTTCTATCTGGAAATTTTTATTTAAAAAGTCTCTGATGGGACTTATAAAAGCCTCTATCATTTGCTATCTTGAGACTAGGAAGCTAAATCCATTAAAGCACATACCAGATTTTCCCTGCACAACCTGTACCTTTTGGTGCATCCCTCTCCTCTCCAGATCACCAAATTTGTTAATATTTCCAACCGGTCAGGCAGTGACCCTTGTGACCTTGACATTGCACTTTGTCTTCCAGGCACCAAGCTGGGCTTTCTGGGTGGACTTTGCAGGCATTGTATTCATAAGTAAAATCAGCCTCAGTTCCTTAAAGGCAGCTGGTCCTCCCAGAGACAGTGAACATCATTCACAAGTACAGCCTTTCCTAAAAGAGAAACAAAATCAATTATGACCTCTGAGTTCATGTTGTTGGTCCTGTCATTAATTCTTGAAGCCCACTGCATCCGAGAATTCTAGTAATCCAGACTTAGTTTATTGCTTTAATCTGGAAGTTGTGTAAGCATTGTCAGCTCAGAAGCCTGTACTGAAGAGTTGAGAGTGTCATAGTTTGTAGTTCCTGATAGAGTTTTTTTCCTGAGACTGTCCTTCGTTGAAGACAGTTCTAGCCCATAGTATGTAACATAGCATCTGAATAAAACAAAACTCTCTGCAGATAACAGAGACTTAATGTCCCTAGTTAATTGAATATTGATAACTTTCAGATAAAAAATGTCTGAAGAAAGTTCATAATGAGAACTATTTCTTGAGTCTTTGTATTAATATTTTTCTTGAAGGTAAAAATGGATCATGGACAGCTAAGATCTTAACAAATCTCCAATAATTTCATAACTTCTTTGAAATGTTTATATTAATATCATTTTAACTGTATATATTTAACCAAGGGCTCACTGAACTGCTTTTCTGTTTTGGAAACTCTTCCCATAGAACTTTCAATAGTAACCCAACTAAATAAACATAATTATCTATTAGTGTCTCTCTTATAACATCTGTAAAATGACCATATTTGTGGTATCAAATATAATTTTGAGATTATTCTTTGATATAGGACTCAAAGATATTTTGAAGTTTCTTCCTACATTTGTCCTTCATTTTTTTTTCATTTATTTTTATTACTTGGAGGCTAATTACTTTACAATATTGTAGTGGGTTTTGTCATACATTGACATGAATCAGCCATGGATTTACATGTGTTCCATCCCGATCCCCCCTCCCGCCTCCCTCCGCATCCCATCCCTCTGGGTCTTCCCAGTGCACCAGCCCTGAACACTTGTCTCATGCATACAACCTGGGCTGGTGATCTGTTTCACCCTTGATAATATACTTGTTTCAATGCTGTTCTCTCAGAACATCCCACCCTAGCCTTCTCCCACAGAATCCAAAAGTCTGTTCTGTACATCTGTGTCTCTTTTTCTGTTTTGCATATAGGGTTATCATTACCATCTTTTTAAATTCCATATATATGCATTAGTATACTGTATTGGTCTTTATCTTTCTGGCTTAGTTCACTCTGTATAATGGGCTCCAGTTTCATCCATCTCATTAGAACTGATTCAAATGAATTCTTTTTAATGGTTGAGTAATATTCCATTGTGTATATGTACCACAGCTTCCTTATCCATTCATCTGCCAATGGGCATCTAGGTTGCTTCCATGTCCTGGCAATTATAAACAGTGTCCTTCAAATGGCTTATAATATTTAACTCCAACAGAATGGTTTTTAAAAATTCCTTCTGACTCAATATCTTATCTAAATCTAGCATTTCTCTACTAACTTTGAAATCAGTAATCTCTAAAATCTTTATGATTTCTGACTATTGATGTTTTATGAAATTTAGTATTTTCCCATGAGCTCTCATGACTTTATATATTGTTTTTTCCACTTTCTGATCGTGGCATTCTCCTGCCTCATGGCTTTAATGCCTGCAGTGTTCTCCGGCTGACCCGTAGGCCTTGCATGAATGGTCTCCCATGGCTCTCCCCACTGAGGCCCTGCTCCAGCCAAGTAGACTTTCTTTCATTCATTGAATGCACCAACCTCCTTCCACTCTGAATTCTGTATATTTTAGTGTTCTCCCCTCTTGGACTCATCCTACTCAAACACCCCCTGCTATACCTGACAAAATCCTTCATCTGCAAATCTTATTTCCTTAGGAAAGCCTTTTTCTAAATCCTCAGACTTCACTCGTTTTACCTATTATACATCTTTATATACCCTATTGCTTACCTTTTTTGGCACATAAAAAATTATATTTAAAACATTATTAAATATGTGACTGCCTTGGTAAATTTAAAGTGAAATGAAAATCGGGGTCTTATTCACTTATGACTAGTAGCAATTAGCATAGGCTCTAGTACATCACAAGGCTTTCATGTTTTTCTGAAAAAATATTTTGTATATTTATATATATGTATATGTGTATATATAATTACCTTGTAATATTTTTAGCAGTGGTTCATTAGTTGCAATCACCACTTGTAGTTTTAAGCAAAGTTATTTTTTTCAAGTGGCATGGAAGAAATAAATTTTTTAAATGATCAGTTAAAGAAATTTAAGACCAAAGAGCAGCAATCTTGTTGTTTACTCATGTTTTAGTCATTCTAAAACTTGTTAGTTTTCTAGAATTTTATTTTTATTTCTCTCTAGTAGAGAGAGGATGAGTTAAAAGAAGAAAGCAACAACACATTTTTGTATTTTTTCATTTAAATATGCTTACCTAAATTTGTCAGGCATTTAGATATGTGTTCTGCTTATCAAAAATCATTAAGATCAATGTAAACTTTTCACAATGATACCAGTTTGGTGGATTTACTTTATTTTGTTTGTTCTTATCTTATATACTCCTAAGTTTGTGTTTCAAAAAATTCTTTCACTCTGATAATGGCATTTGCAGCAACATGGGTGGTCCTAGAGATTACCATACTGAGCGAAGTCAATATAGAGAAACACAAATATTATCTATGTCTTATTTGTGGATTCTAAAAAAACCAGTACAAATGAACTGATTCACAAAGCAGAAGTAGAGTCATAGATGTAAAATACAAACTAAGAATGGGGAATAAATTGGGAGATTGATATCGACATATACTCGCTACTATATATAAAACACGAAACTGGTAAGAATCTATCGAATAGCACAGGAAACTCTACTTGATATTCTGTATTGGCCTATGTGGGTAAAGAATCTAAAAAAGAGTGAACATATGTGTAACTGATTCACTTTGCTGTATAGCTGAAACTAACATAATGCTGTAAATCAAATAGATGCCAGTAAAAATTAATTGAAAAATTTTTAAAGCAGAACATTTATTCTTTCTCTCTCTCTTAAATACAATAAATGTAAAGTTGTATTGTTGAGTCACTCAGTCGTGTCCAACTCTTTGTGACCCTGTGGCCTGCAGCACACGAGGCTTCCCTGTCCTTCACCATCTCCAGAGCTTATTTAGACTCATGTCTATTGAGTCAATGATACCATCCAATTGTCTTGTCCTCTGTCATCTCCTTCTGTTTGCTAAAAAAGAAAGAAAGAAAGGAAGAAATCCACTCTGGTTGAAGTAGGGGAATACTTGCTCTTTTTTTTGGCTTACTAGGTTATTTTAATTATAAATAGATAGGTTTATATTTCCTGTTATTCCATCATATCATCATATGAAGGAATCAGGTATAAAATGGGACTGGAAATAGCTGAATTATTTGCATGTTTTTACATCCTAAGAGTTGTAATTATAAATATTAATAAAAGTAAATTTATATAGACACAGCATGCTATGTTGTCTAAGACATTTTCTATGCATCATCTAAATTAATCTTCATAAAAATTTTCTTTCTTTTTTTTTTAATACAGTCTTAGTTGCAAAGAAATGTGAGGTTAAGATTAGGGGAGTACTCAGATATCTAGGTAGATGTCCCAAGCCCCATTTTACTAAAGCTGCAACTCGGACAGGAAAAGTAACACGCCTAACATTGTGCAACTAGAAAATGAGAGTGGCTGATGGTCTTTCTCTTTTATTTCCTATTTGAGAAAATTGGCAACAAAATTATTATTAGATCAGTATATAGACTAGCTACC
This sequence comes from Odocoileus virginianus, assembly GCF_023699985.2. Lineage (NCBI taxonomy): Eukaryota > Metazoa > Chordata > Mammalia > Artiodactyla > Cervidae > Odocoileus > Odocoileus virginianus. Next base: position 25,322,892 of record NC_069698.1, read on the forward strand.
AAAATGCAGTTAATGAATGTGTTTCTGGGAAAAGGTAGAACATTGTGATTAAGCAAATGATCTGGATGGGAACCCAGGCTTAGCTGTGTGAGCTGAGTAAGGGGCATCATAACCCTGTGCCTTTGTTTGCTCAGTAGTGGAATGGAGTAGTGCCCGCCTCCGAAGATTGTTTTCAGGGTGAAAATGATTTAATACATACACAAGCCTTAGCATATTAGCAGGCACATAGCTCATAGTTAATGTTTATTTAGATTTAATTTAACTCTAAATTAGATTTACTGTTACTATTTTTATTATTATTAGCTATTCCATTAAATATATGGGTTCTAAATGCTGATATTCCAATTCCATCCAGGAATGCCTCTTCAGGATCTCATCTGATGGTATACAGTTTAATATAAAAGCATCATAAAATAAATAATTCATTTCCTCTAAAAATATCAGTAAAATTAGTAATTCTTTGTTAAAAATGAAATGACATTTCCTAGGTGGTATTGTGTGGTTCACTGGACTGGAAACGGTCAGTTTTCATTCCAATTCCAAAGAACAATACCAAAGAATGTTCAAACTACCTGATAAGTGCACTTATTTCACATACTAGCAAGGTTATGCTCAAAATCCTTCAAGCTAGGCTTCAGCAGTACATGAACTGAGAGCTTCCAGATGTACAAGCTAGATTTAGAAAAGGCAAAGGAACCAGAGATCAAATTGCCAACATTCATTAGATCCTAGAGAAAGCAAAGGAATTAAAGGAAAACTTCTACTTCATCGACTATGCTAAAACCTTTGGCTGTGTGGATCACAACAAACTGAAAAATCCTTAAAGATATGGGAGTACTAGACCACCTTACTTATCTCCTGAGAAATCTGTATGTGGGTCAAGAAGCAACAGTTAGAACCGGACATAGAACAACTTACTGGTTCAAAATTGGGAAAGGAGTACACAAGGCTATATATTGTCACCCTTCTTATTGCGCTTCTATGTAGAGTACATCATGCAAAATGCTGGGCTGGGTGAATGCAAAATGCTGGGCTGGGTGAATCACAAGCTGGAATGAAGATTGCTGGGAGAAATATCAACAACCTTGGATATACAGATAATGCCACTCTTATGGCAGAAAGTTAAGAGGAACTAAAGAGCCTCTTGATAAGGATGAAATGAAAGAGTGAAAAAGCTGTCTTGAAACTCAACATTAAAAAAAAAACTAGATCGTGGGATCCAGTCCCATCACTTCATGACAAATAGAAGGGGAAAAGTGGAAGCAGTGATAGATTTTATTTTCCTGGGCTCCAAAATCACTGCAGATAGTGACTATAGCTATGAAATTAAAAGATGCTTGCTCTTTGAAAGGAAAACTATGACAAACCTAGGCAGTGCATTAAAAAGCAGAGACATCACTTTGCCAACAATGGTCCATCTAGTCATGGTTTGTCCAGTAGTCATGTATGGATGTGAAAGCTGGACCTTAATGAAGTCTGAGTGCCAAAGAATTGATGCTTTCAAACTCTGCTGCTGGAGAAGACTCTTGAGAGTCCCTTGAGATCAAACAGTCAATCCTAGGGGAAATCAACTCTATATATTCATTGGAAGGACTGATGCTGAAGCTAAGCTCCAGAACTTTGGTCACTTGATGCAAAGGGTCAATTCTATGGAAAAGACTCTGATACTAGGAATGATTGAGGGCAGGAGGACACGGGGGAGACAGAGGATGAGATGGTTAGATTGCATCACAGACTCAATAGATATGGATTTGAGCAAACTCCAGGAGATAGTGGAAGATAAAGGAGCTTGGTGTGCTGCAGTCCATGGGGTTGCAAAGAGTCAGACATGACTTAGCTGCTGAACAACCACAGTTATGTGGTTAATTATATAGAAATTAAGCTGTTTCTATAGTCAGTCTCACTAAGAGTTAATATTGCTTGTTTGTTTTTCATTCATGGTGATGTTTTTTGAATGTTGTTGCTAAAACATCTTACTTTGCCCTCATGTATGAAGAGGTTTGATGGTTGCCTGGATTCTTGTTTCTAGGATAAGCCAATATGATGTTAATCAGTTAACATTTATTATATGGTTTCTATGTATGAGTGTGTGTGTAAGCATTAGTTAAAACTTAATATGTTTTTCTTACATACCTGTGCTCAGATTTATTTCACACAGAAGTAAGGGTGAGGCAATTGAGCAAGAGAGAGACAGAGGAGACCCAGAGAGAGAGAGAATCAGTGTGAGAGAGAGGGATAGGGAAAGCAGATTGAGATAAGGCAAGATCTGTTTAGAAAGTTAGTGAATTTGAGATACATATCAATTTAAACTATATATTTCATATATTCATAGCACATTATAAAATGTGTTCTAACACAATTTATTACATTCTTTCATGCTTCAGACATTTATATGTATCTACTACATGCCATGTATTGTTAAGTGGTGGATATTCCTAGGTGAAAAAGACCTCTTGCCATCAGGGTCTCAAAACCCATGAGGAGTCCAGACAAGTAAGAAGACCAGTATGTCTGTCCTAGTACATTCACTCACTACGGTGATAGAGATAAGCAGAAAATGTCATGTAAATATATAGGACATTGGATTAACAAATTGTATTCTTGGTGGAATTTATGAGCTGCATCAGCCAGACAAACTTAGAAGAGTAGAAAGACACAAAAAAGCTATACCACAAACTTAGGAAAAGTCCCAGAAGGAGTAGGACTGAATTAACAGAGTAAGATTAAAGTCAGTTGGGAATATTAAACTTCAAATAAATGAAGAAACAGGGGCCCGAGGAAATCAATTTAGAGATCATTCATTGACTGGCAAGTTTAATGAAAAAATGTGGTTTTCAATCACTTTAAAACATCATAAAACTCTTCAGTAAGAAAGGCCTGGTATTGATTGATGGTTTAATAGCTTTACTTTTTTTTTTAATCTACTTATAACTAAAAGGAGGCAGATTAGAAAAATAAGATGTGGTTATTGATAATCTATGTGGATATATCTATGCTATTTGTAAATTCAGTGGTTATTTAATGTTTTATTTTTGGTAAAAGATAAATATAGAATGAAAAACATCTGCTTTACACATAGGGTTACCTCAGTGAATATATGTTGCAGGCATGCCTTATTTTATTGTGCTTCACAGATACTATGATTTTTACAAAATGAAGATTTGTGGTAACCTTGCACTGAGCAAGTCTATGAACACTGTTTTTCCAAGAGCATTTGCTCATTTCCTGTATCTGTCCCATTTTGGTAAATATTGGAATATTTCAAACATTTTCATTATTATTATATTTGTTATGGTAATCTGTGACCAGTGCTCTTTTTTTTAATTGAGCTATAATTGATTTACAATGTTAGTTTCAGTTGTACAACATAGTGATTCAAGATTTTTACATATTCTATTTCTTTAAAAGTTCTTACAAAATAATGGCTATATTTCCCTGTGCTGTACAATGTCCTTGTAGCTTATTTATTTTATACATAGTAATTTTTTATTTGCCACCCTTATTTTGCTCCTACCCCTCCCTTTCCCTACTGGTAATCACTAATTTGTGAATCTGTTTCTGTTTTTTTATATTCATTTGTTGATTCATTTTTTCTATTCCATATATAAGTGATAATGTAGCATATTTGTCTTTCTTTTTCTGACGTTTCACTAGACATAATACCTTCTGGGTCCATCCACGTTGTTGCAAGTGGCAGAATTTTGTTATGTTTGAGTAATATTCTATTGTGCCAGTATGTATTTATAAATACATATATATTTTTTATATCACATCTTCTTTATCCATTCATCTGTTGATGTACATGTAGGTTGTTTCCATACCTTGGATATTATAAATAATCCTGCTGTGAATATCAGAGTGCATGTATCATTTCTAATTAGTGTTTTCATTTTCTTCAGATATATTCCCAGGATATATGCTGATAGTTATATATATATAATATAGTTACATTATAACTATATTATATATATTATAACTATATTATACTATAACTATATTATATATATATAATATATAACTATCAGCATATATGTATGATATATGATATATGTGTGATAGTTCTATTTTTAATTTTCTGAGGAACCTCCGTACTGTTTTCCATACCCACAGTGTATTTGGGTTCCCTTTTCTTCACATCCTCGCCACCATTAGTTGTTTCTAGACTTTTTGATGGTAGCCATTCTGACAGGTATTTAGTGATATCTCACTGTGGTTTTGATTTGCTCTGATGTTACTACTACAACTTGCTGAAGGTTCAGATGGTGGTAAACATGTTTTAGCGATACAGTATTTTTTAAATTAGAATATGTACATTGTATTTAGAAATATTGCTATTGGCATAGACTATAATATAGTGTAAATTAACTTTGGTATGCCCTGAGAAGCTAAACAATTAGTGTCACTGACCTTACTGCCATATTCACCTTATGGAGGTAGTCTGGAACTGAACCCACAATATCTTCTAAGTGTGCCTATACTTGTTTGTAAATAAACTGCTAAAGCAGTTCAAAGAAGAAGAAAATGAGGATAATGATATATTTTGTCCGGTTTTCTGGTGATTCTCAAGTTATCTTAGATGTGCTACCTTTTTCTAACCCAGTCAACTGAGGTAGAGGGCGTGGTCACATGGCCTAGTCATGTGACTTGTCAGGAATTGCTGTGGAGGGGTATGGCAGGCAGGCAAATGGGTTACTAGGTCCAGTAATTGTGTACTAGGGGAAAAAAATGCCAGTATTGATACTGCAGTGTTGATCCTTTAATGGACCGGAACCTGGTGGTCCGGAGTCGACGGTGAGAGAGTGAACGAAGTAAAGAGGCCAATATTCCCTGGGTTACGCAGCCGGCTTCCCCGCTTCAGGGAATCAATCAGAAAGAGAGAGAGAGAGAAAGAAAGAAAGACAGACAGACAGACACGGGGAGCAGAGGTGTTTTAATCTACAATGTGTGTGCATATATACTGTCTTACAGGGTGGTTATTCTCAGCAAAGATAAAGATTAAAATTCCAGACTTAGAAAACATAAGACGATCCCTATCAAAGAGAGAGCTGCAAACAATCACCTTTTACCGTATGGCTCATAAGAAGGAAGAGGGTACTTATCACCGTAATGAGAAATGCCTGGATTCCTCAGCCCAGGAAAGGCAAGGCCTGCCTCTCCTCTTAATTCCTGAGTATTCAGGAATTAATAAGGGCCAGAGGGTTCCTGACAGATCCAAAACAGTACACAGGGAGCCTCTTGTTAAACGCTTCCTGACACTGCAGTATTAATTACAGATATGGTTGACCCTTGAACAGTGCAGGTTTGGACTGCAAGAATCCACTCATATATGAATATTTAGGACTGTCAGTTCAGTTCAGTTCAGTTCAGTCACTCAGTCATGTCCGACTCTTTGCGACCCCATGAATCACAGCACGCCAGGCCTCCCTGTCCATCACCAACTCCCGGAGTTTACTCAAACTCATGCCCATCAAGTTGGTGATGCCATCCAGCTATCTCACTATATGATAAGTGGTTAGTTGAATTTATGGATAAGGAGAGACCATGGATATGGAGGGTAAGTTGTTACTGGATAAAATGAGTTATTGTTCAAGAGTTAAGGGTAATACCAAAATAATGCAAATATTATTTAAGCATTTTTTTATATTTGAATTTCAATAATGATATGTATTAAAGTATTGTCATCGTTAATTTAGTTCCAAGTAGGTTTCTGTGAAAAATAATTTTCTGGCTTTCAGAAAGCCCTTGGTAATCCTGTCCTAGACTGGGCAATGGTGAGGAGAAAGTTACACTGAACAGCTAACTCCAAATATTTTCATTTTCATGTAACCAGATTTCTTAATGTAATAATGAAGAAAATCTTTTTAAACAACTTTTTTTTTTGTAAAGACTGTAATCTTATTATTGAGAGCTTGCTGCTAGTTTTGTTTCAAAAGAAGCTGTTTTGGTTCTCCCTTCTGATTTGACTCCATTTTCTTGAGTTTCATCATGTATAGATAGAGATTCAAGTGCAGAATGATCTGAATCACTTTCAGGTCTGTCATGTTCATATTCCACTCTTTCAGAAAGCCTTTGAACTAAAATAAGAATCTTTCTTGCAACAGAAGCTTTGCTTTCTCAGTTTTCATTTTTTTTTTTTCCTCTTGGGGATTCTATGTTATAGAAGAACATTTTCTAATGAGTACACCTTCATTCTATTTTAAATTTTAATGCTGCATATAACTCTCAGGGTATATCTCAAAACATAAATGATTTAAATTTCTCATTTAAAAAATACTGAACTAGCAGAGTTAAATCAACAGAACTAGCAATATTTCACTACTATAATAGGGCATGGTAGTCTAGAAAGCTGAAAAACCATGTTGTAATCATAAAACACATATTCCCTATCACATCAGCTGTTAATGCATAAAACTGAAATGTCAAAAGTAATCTGGAATCAATGGACTCATTGATTTGTTCACATGTTTATTTATTCATTCAGTTAAATTCATTGTTTCCATGTCAGTTTCTAGATGGAAATACAGGTTGGTTGTAAGCAGAGTTGTGTGAAGACAAAGAAGTTTTCCTTGATAGCTTTTATATTATCAGTGAGATCTTTGAGAGTGGAAAGAATAAGAGAAAAAAGGACTTTGAGAGAAAAGTAGAACTATGAAACAAGCATCTTCAAATTGTAGTAGGATATCTGGTTAATACTTAATGCTCATTGATATCTGTAATCAAGATTATAAATCAAATCAGCCTTTTGATTGTGTGACTTTTTTCTTTTATTCTAGAAGACCATGGTTGATCAAGTGTTGAAATTTTGTCAGTTATCTGTCAAAAAGAGGGAAAAGTTTTGAAAGCATTAGAGAAAAGCTGATATAATAGAGAACCCATAAATCAGTGGATCTCTGGAATGACCTGGAGAGTTTCAAAAAATACTATAAATTGAATTGGTCTTGGCTATAGCCTAGGATTTGGAAATGTTTAAAGATTCCTTAAGGATAAGAAGTAAAGAGAGAATTCCAAGAGAAAAGTTCTCTGATTCTAGAACAGAAATCATAGAGGGCACAGTACAAGAATGTAGAAAGAAGAGAGGGAAGTTGGGACAGGTTGGGGGTATGTGGTGAATCCAAGTGTCAGTGAAGGACCAGTGAAGAACCAGGAGGCTGGCCTTGGACTTCCCATAGCAAACATGGCAAACAGGAATGTGGCTGCTCCTGGAGTTTTCCTGGTTGGTATTGAGAAGCTTTCGCAAACAGAAATTTTTATCAAGAGGTAAAATTTAAATAAGAAGGCTTTTCTACTTTTCTTATATTGTTTTCTCTATTTATAAACCAACTAAAGTCATGACCATGGAGATAACTATTTTTTATTAATAGTGTGGTCATCTGATAACATGTACATATGTTTTTATTACTTTCTTGTTTAGGAATCTCATTACCATGTTGTTATTCTAGTTTCTGTAATGAGTGATACCTGCAGAGAATGAGGCATAATTACAAACTGGCAATTTTCTCTCTTAGCAGTATTATAAATTTACATTACTAAATTTGAAGGATTTTCTCAATATGATTATATTGTATTTTGACATTTGAAATTCTGTGGGACATTCTTTAATGAATATGTTACATTCTCCCTAAAACCATAGGGAGAGTTGGATGGATTTTGTGTCAGTCTGCATTTAGTGATAGCTACATTATACTTCAGTGTAAAATGTGTGATCCTACTTCAAATCTTCCATCTGTGATTGTTTAGTGTCAAACTTATAAATTCTTCTTTCTTTCTGATAGATAGAAATACAATAAAAATTTAAATGTCTTCCTGCTAAGTGCTGGAATTGAAGCAGTTATAAGAGGACAAAATACACTCTACTGAACAGTAGGAGTGCTAATTTTTGGCATTTTCTCTTAGCTTGTTGAAACAAGTTTGCTGAATGTAACACTGCTAGAAGAAGTCTATAAAACCGAGCTTTGAAAAACTGCAAAATTCTCAATATGAGCAGTTGTAAATGGCTTGCACTCCTGTTAAAATGCTCAAGGACGCAAATATAATCTATTTTTAAATGGCATAGACTTAAAAGTAATGGGCCTGACTTGATTCACAGCACACTGATAACCAATTTTGGCTGGCATTTAATGACAGCTTTCCATGACGGTGACATGGGGCTAAGAGTTAAGGAAGTGCTGCTTACAGTTACCCGGGGAGCTTGAAAATACTCAAGCCTGAGCTTCATGAAACTTTCACACTAGAATCAGTGATTGTGAGGCTATGGCATTAGTGGTTTTTAAAAAATCTTGCCAAGTGATTTTATTTTGTGGAGTTGTAACATAACGATCTACTGATTGGAGGAAAATACAAAAATGAAAGTTGGGTCAGAGACAGATCCAGAATGTGCTGGGTTCAGTGGGAGCTAGCTGAGGGACTCACCTGTTTATCTCCCCACATGATTTAAATACCCTGGCCCATATAGGAAATGTTCTTTCTGCCCAAAAGAACCTTCAAGTCCTTGCTAATGATCATAATCTGGAGAAAGAGTCACTTTAGAGAAGCTTCATCTTAACCTATTGGAGAATGTTTCTGATATAACTTATCTACATTTTTCTCTAGCCCAGTCACATCAACAAGTTGAATAGATCACACCCTTTACAAACGGGAAAAGGGTCTACCAGGAATCTGGATGTTGATAAGGGAAATAAGCAATTGAACTCGTATGTCCTTAATTCTTTCAGTTTTGATCTCAGGGTAGGATACCTTTATGGTCCCTGCCTTTCTTCCTTGGGGTCTGTGTGGTTATCAGTGGTGTTATTGGGTGTGGTCTTAATGATTCTCCCTAAACTACTGTTCAGCTAGACTGACCTCATACTAAAATTCTCAAGAAAGAGTTAAAGCAATAAGATGAGACCTACATCCAGTCTTCATCCATGGAAGCAAGGTCTGCTGCTCTGTGGTCATTTGCATCTAAGCCTTTCACACCAGAAGGAAGAATTTTTTTTCTCTTTGGTTTATTGCCCTAAAACTGCATCAGAAAGTAGAGATATTAATTATTACTATTGGTTCAAATATATAGTAATGATATATCTACTTTCTGATGCACTTATAGAGCAATAAACTAGAGAGAAAAAAATTTAAATTTAGGAAAGGCAGAGGAACCAAGATCAAATTGCCAGCATCTGTTGGATCATAAAAAAAGCAAGAGAATTCCAGAAAAACATCTGATTCATTGACTACACTGAAGCCTTTGACTGTGTGGGTCACAAATAACTGTGGAAAATTCTTAAAGGGATGGGAGTACCAAACCACCTAACCTGCCTCTTGAGAAATCTGTATGCAGGTCAAGAAGCAAAAGTTAGATCCGGACATGGAAAAATGGTCTAGTTCCAAACTGGGAGAGGAGTTCATCAAAGCTGTATATTGTCATCCTGCTTATTTAACTTCTGTGCAGAGTACATCATGTGGAATGCCGGGCTGGATGAAGCACAAGCTGGAATCAAGATTGCCGGGAGAGAATTATCAATAACCTCAGATATGCAGATGATACCACCCTTAGGAATTAAAGAGCCTCTTGATGAAAGAGAAAGAGGACAGTGAAAAAGCTTCAAACTCAACATCATGAAACTAAGTTCATGGCATCCAGTCCCATCACTTCATGGCAAATAGATGGGAAAACAATGGAAACAGTGAGAGAATTTATTTTCTTGGGTTCCTAAATCACTGTAGATGGTGACTACAGCCATGAGATTAAAAGACGCTTGCTCCTTGGAAGAAAAGCTATGACCAACCTAGACAGCATATTAAAAAGCAGAGACATTACTTTGCCAACAAAGGTCCATCTAGTCAAAGCAATGGTTTTTTACAGTGGTCATGTATGGATGTGAGAGTTGGACCATAAGCAAAACTGAGCACTGAAGAATTGATGCTTTGAACTGTGTTGTTGGAGAAGACTCTTGAGAGTCCCTTGGACAGCAAGGAGATCAAACCTGTCAATCCTAAAGGAAATCAGTCCTGAATATTCATTGGAAGGACTGATGCTGAAGCTGAAGCTGAAGCTCCAATCAATACCTTGGCTACCTGATTTCAAAAAACTGACTCATTGGGAAAGACCCTGATGCTGGGAAAGATTGAAGGCAGGAGGACAAGGGGACGACAGAGGATGAGATGGTTGGATGGCATCATGGACACAAATGAAATGAGTTTGAACAAGCTCCAGGAGTTGGTGATGGACAGGAAAGCCTGGTGTACTGCAGTCCATGGGATCACAGTGTCAGACATGACTGAGTGACTGAAGTGTGCTGACTGAACTGATTGGTTCAAATGTTTATTTCATTAGAGAGACTTGTTGGGAAAATAATGTCTTTATATGCAGGACCTGCTAACTGATGGAATATTATTCCTCATGTGTTATGAATTTTAAGCTAAAACCTACCATCTAGGGCACTGACTTTTCTCCTGGAGAAGGTATATAATCATATCTTTATAAAGAAAGAAAATTCCCATGCATAGGAGACACATGTCTTTCTTTTCATTTCTATCGCCTCAAGCTGAGACAGTCACCAATAGGAAGTTCAACTTGTGGCCTGTATACCAGATTTCCTAATGTAACAAAAAGTATAAAATGGTCCTGGATCTTAAAATAAGTTCCAGTGAAGAGAGTGCAGTTTTTTTCTAAAGTTGATATCTTAATCCTTTGCCCTTCAGTTACTGCACATACAAACACATACACACACAAACACACACTGTATATATACCGTGTGTGTGCATGTGTGTGTGTATGTAGGTATTGTTGTTTAGTTAGTAAGTCGTGTCTGACTATGACCCCATGGAGCCCGCCAGGCTCCATGTCTATGGCATTTCCCAGGCACAGATACAGGGGTGGGTTGCCATTTCCTTCTCCAGAGGATCTTCCCGATCCAGGGGTAGAACCAGGGTCTCTTGCATTGGCAGGCAGATTCTTTACCGCTGAGCCTCCAGGGAAGCCCATTTGAATGGACTCGCTATCCACATAGCTCTGGGCTAGAAGTTTAGTATATAAACTTCTCTAGTTTTACTGTTGAGTTGTTGATGGTTGAGTTTCCAGAATGAACTGTGTAATTTAACATTATTTAGAAACCAAGGAATTTCTTCAAACCTTCTTTATTGTTACCTAGCATTTTAAATGGAGAAGGAAATGGCATCCCATTCCAGTATTCTTGCCTGGAGAACCCCGTGGACAGAGGAGCCTGGTGGACTGCTGTCCAAAGAGTCGCACAGAGTCGGACACGACTGAAGCGACTTAGCATGCATGCATGCATTGGAGAAGGAAATGGCAATGCACTCCAGTATTCTTGCCTGGAGAATCGCAGGGACAGAGGAGCCTGGTGGGCTGACATCTATGGGGTCGCCCAGAGTCAGACACGACTGAAGTGACTTAGCTGCAACAGCAGCATTTTAAAGGCACTCCGGAACCTCACTTAATTATCATCAGTGTCCCTTAGAAGAATCCTCTAAATTCAGAGAGTCAGCTAAGTCCAGGATTCTATGCCAAATTACTCATCTTCCTAAGGAGGGAAAAACAGAGTATTATCCTAGGACATGTGAGTAAAGATAAATTAATATATAATGCTTATCTTACCTAGCCTCTGAATTTCCTAATTTAGAGTTAAATCTTTAACCTGGCCTCTGTCAGATCCGATCCCAAATGCCAACCCCGGTGATAACCTCATCTTTATTGGTGGAATTTTCCTAAATGAGATACCAATAAATGAATAAGTATCCCACTCTCCCCACTGGTCCCATGGTATGAATTTTCTTTACACATCACAATTTTTCTGCTGTAGTATTAGGCTCTTGAATCATTTCTCCCCTTCACTAATTCTCTTCTCTCCAGTTTTACTGTATAGTAAATTCTTGTTATTTGACTCACAGCCTTTTAGAACTTTTCATAGGCTTATAGAGGTTACCAAGAAGCCCCTAGATCTTCCTTCCAAAAAGGATTGATCAGAGAGTTTATTTTTTGCTAAAAGACTGAATAGCTGACTCTATTATTCAAGCAGGCTGTAAACATCCTTATAACCATACGATGCAAAAGGTGATAGATTATATATTACTGGAGCTGGTAAGCTACGTATATGGCTGTCATTTCTTGGGATATGATGATGACTTCTCTAAACACAAGTAATCTGCTCTGGCAGAGTTTCTCCTGAGCAGCTTGCCAACAGGAGATAGGATTTAGAAGATGAATTTCTTCACCTCTTAAACTTTAGATCATTATCTGAGTTTTAACTCTCCACCCCAGTTCACTCTCCCAAACAAAGCAGGATGGTGATATATACACTCTAATCTCAGTAGCAGAGAGAATAAATACCTTGGGAAATACATTTTTTTCTTTTTCCTTTTCATTGAAGAGACATAGGTTTTTCTTTGGGAGTATTTATTCCTTGAGGAATTGGGACATGTATACTATTTGGGTGACTTATCTTGACAGTCTTTGAACATGCTATTCTAAACATAGCTCCAGTGTCTTGAATATTTACTCTGAGCAAGACAGTACTATAAGTGCCCTATGTATAATATCACATTTAAACCTGATTTGTAACCCTGGGAGGTAGGAATGATTACCTTCATTTCACCCATGAGGAAAATAAAGGTTAAATGGCTTGTTCAGTGAATACAAGAGCCAGAATTTGAGCCCAGCTCTGCCTGCCTCCAAAACACATATGAGTCAGTGTAGTCAACCCTTGTTTCTCATGAAGGGGACTAGAATTTTGTTCCCAGGATAGCAAAATCCGAGGACGTTCAAGACCCTTGTGTAAAATCACATAGTATAGTCTGTCTTCTGTATCTGTGGTTTCCACATCCTGGGATATGGAGGGCCAACTCTATTATTTTACCAGACGTGTATGCTAAGATTGTTGGTGATGTTGGTACAGTAAATCTCTTATCTATAGATGTTCCTCTAGAGGAGATAAGCCAAAGAGGAAAATCACAAAGCAAATTTCACATTGTGTAACAATCTGTGAAACAAATCAAGGGAGAAAGGAACTCATGCTCAAATTTCAAGGCAGCTTTACAAATGGCCTTGTTAGTCCCCTGTGCTTCCTTCATTCTAGAGTGATCCAGCAGCTGCTGCTGGGGCAGGCACCAGCCTAGCACCTGACTTAACAAAGAGAAGATGTAGGCATTAGCTCACGGAACCCACTGTCCAGGGAGCAGACTGGCAAAGCCAGGTAGTCGTAGATGTGTTGGGTGATATTTGTCACCTTCAAGCTGTGCGTTGGGCAGTGTGGGTACCCCAAGGAAGGACTCTGAACTGATCCTTGGGGGAGGATGAGGTGGACCATCAGGAAGGGCGTCCTACAGAAACGGAGTTCAGTTTAAAGGGCCTCCTTTCTTCTCTCTCTTGATTCTCTCTGGAATGGTGACTATGAAAGTTAAGAAGGTGAAATAGAATGAAGGGCGTATTAACTTAGAACATGAATGACTGAGAGAGAGGCCAGGTCAGAGGACGCTGCTGAGGGTTTTACAGGAGATTGACATTGCCAGATCCATAGGTGAGATACGGTACTGGACTAAAAATGTGAGAGAGAGATTTGAGGGGGCAGTCACCTCACACTAAATATAGCACTGCAGGATCTTCTGCCACTGGAGTTCTTTAAAATTGGTTTAAAATTGTAGGTCTCTATTCTTTCTGCATTATTCACACCAATCAGTAAATTGGATGTATCCTTTGTGGATGGGTTCAAAATCATTTACTTCATTTAAAAAGAAAAAGACTTTTCAAAAGTTTGTGAGGAAAATAAAACTGCCTTTTCCAGAGCCATATAAATTCTAGGATCCCTCTGATTATTACCTCAAATGAAAGAGAAATTTAATTGCTAATTCCACTCAAGTTATGTAATATAAGGGTGAAAATATCATTATATTATTTAGGTAAATTATCTTTGCTGCATATTTAAATCCAAAGTAATCAAGCGATAGTACTTGAAAGTTTTGTTCTATGTAGGTCATATAAGAAATATGTTTTTTTGAATGTGCAAGTTCAAATCAACCTCTGCATTTTACTTCATAATTCATAAATGTTCCAGGTACTTGATTTAAGCAGTTTTAAAAACATAAAGTAGTATAAGTAAAACTTACACTATGAAGTAACTATCATTTGGAAAAATTTTCTTTAATTTAGCATTCATAAAATGAATACTTTGAGATGCAATTGAAAATTGTGTTATTTTAAAGAATTCTGTAATACAGCAAAGAATTACCACCTGATTTATCTTTCATGAAAACATTTTCATATAGTTAAGCTCCTTACAGTAAGTTTTACCTATGGAAGCATAAATCCTAAGTTTAAAAGAATGATAGCATAACTTTTAAAGCCTAAAGCCATAACTTTTAAAGCCCATAGTTCATAACTATATTATAGAAAGTCCACCATACAATAATTATCTGTCCTTTAAAAACATATTGATATTTAGGAAATGTATTAAAAAATTAACTAAAAAGCTTATTCTATTAAATTTTTAAAATGTCAACTTTCAGTTTTTCTGGAGGGATTTTATAGCTTGGTAAAACAATCCAAAAGCAGCTTTCCATCTTTGTTTCTACATCTGATGGTGTAACTGACCCTTGTGAATTACCTTTAATAAAAAACTAATGACAGGTGTTTAAGGCACACCAACACAAAACCACCGTAAATCAACGGTTCTGGGATGTGTTGAGATGATCTTTGGGGATGAAAAGATGAGAAAAATAAAAGTTTGAAAACCTATATAATCAGTACCTTTTCAACACTTTAATCTTATGTACATTATGATTAGATGTAGGTCATAAGTGAAAGCTTCATGTTTTACTTGATAACAAATTGGTAAGGTAGGTAAGTAAACTTATGAAGTCATTACATGAGTTATTTTCATAGTTTCCATTCCCTCTACCCTAGCCAGTTTTAGTAACACCTTTCCATGAATAAGAAGATGTTCAGATATTTCAGATTATTCCAATATATTATCTATAGTTTTATAAAAGTATCAATTATATTATGTGGTTAACAATTCATTACACATCTTATATTTTCTTTTTCTTTCCTGTAATGTAAAAATGCTCTGCACTTAAAATAATTTTTAAGATCAGCTTATTTTATGCTTAGCTATAGACTTTAAAATAGTCCTATGACAGAAGAACTTAATTATTACATGTTGAGCAAATAAACATTTATAACCCCAGTACATTTTGAAAAATCCATTTATTGACTTTTTAAAAGGCATTTTATTTATTAAAGCAAGGTCTTCTGAAAGCTATGTGAACTAATAGGACTCTCTCTCTCTCTTTTAATTAGGAGACTTAAATTCTGTGTTTATATAGGCTCTCCTATAAGTGAGGCCAAAGAAATATTAGCAGAATAAATAAAAATAGTCAAACATGTTCTTTTGCTAGCAAAGTTGGAAAGCTACTATTATGATATTTGTTAGTCAATTCCTGTAGTTTTAGAGTTGCTGCAGCTGCTGCGAAGTCGCTTCAGTCGTGTCCGACTCTGTGCGACCCCATAGACGGCAGCCCATCAGGCTCCCCCATCCCTGGGATTCTCCAGGCAGGAACACTGAAGTGGGTTGCCTTTTCCTTCTCCAGTGCGTGAAAGTGGAAAGTGAAAGTGAAGTCGCTCAGTCGTGTCCAACTCTTAGCGACCCCATGGACCGCAGCCTACCGGGCTCCTCCATCCATGGGATTTTCCAGGCAAGAGTACTGGAGTGGGCTGCCTTTGCCTTCTCCGAGTTTTAGGGCAGACTTTTCTAATAGCTCCTAAAATGAACTCTATAGGAATAAAATCCAGGGGGCATGGGCCAGGCATGTCCTTTTTATATACTCTTCAGGTCAGTCGCTGTCGTGTCTGACTCTTTACCACCCCATGGACTGCTCTTGGAAGACGCAGAATCAAACAATTCCTTGACTACCTTTCAGACAACATGCGCCTTTGCTACATCAAGAAGTATGCGTGCCCTTATTTTCAACAGCATGCCTATCTTCCTGGTTTCACAAACACGCCTTATTCATGCATTCTCAAGAGGGTGCTGTCATCCCAATGGTAGTAAAATTTGATCATTTAGGGAAGGCAAACAAAACTTAGATAAGTTAATAGTTTTTGCCCTCTAGAGCATCATAGCATATGTAAACAGATATGTAGTCGATCTACACTATTTAAATTTCATGGGGTGGAAGTGATTGGGATAAAAAAAAAAAGGTTTGTGTGTGTGTGTAGTCGGTTGGAGGGGCAATGACGAAAAGATTGAAAAACATGGCATTATTCATTGTAACTCTCAGCCTTCTATTCAAATGTTGCCCTCTAGATTCTATTTATCTCAAAGTAGTATCTCAAGGATAATTGTTTCAATTTTCTAGTTTGATGCATAGATTCTACTTTTAGAGTAGACACAAAAAATTTTTGCCCTGGCTCAGCCATTCCCATGTAACTAAATGTTCTTTTTGAAAAATGAAACAAAGACATTGGCCTCATATTCTTCCTAACAGTGATATCGATGAGAGTTCTTATTCTCTTGGAAAAGACTCCTCAACTAGCTAAAAGAATAGATTTAAGTTTTAAGTATTTTTTTAAAATGAAAAAAAAAGTTTTCGATGACTGCCAGGCTACTCCCAACTTAATTCTTTTGTTGTTCTTCGCTTTTGTCTTTTTCCCTTGTCAATATATGCTGCCCCCAACTAAATGAGGGCAAGAATTGCCTGAGCAAATGTAACATCAAAGGCCAGACAGCTTTAGATAAAGAGCTGAAACTTTTACATTATACTTTTTCTTTCTATAGAATTTTTTAGTGAAGGACAAGGGTATCTGTTCATACTTAATCAGTTTTATTTAGTCACATGTTTAAATTGTGAAAAAGTTCTAATATCTTGATACTGTTATATGCATATTATGAAAATTGCTTTCATGGATAAGAAAATAATATAATCATTATATATACAAGTATTTTTTATATTGAAATCCATTTTTATTAATAGTTTTGTTTCCTAAAATCAGTTTCTATCTTGTAACTAACAATTGGTACACAGAACACGTGATTCTTTATGAGTCAGAAATATTTTCATATTTGTTTTATCTTAACAAGATTAACTTGAAAAGACAGATATAATTATTATGACTTACTGATAAAAATTTTTTTAGTTTTAATGATTAGCAGAATATTTGCTATTTTCTGACCCTTATCACGAGATACATTATGCCAACCAGTATTTCCCCTGCAACTTGATGGTATACTTTAGTGACACCTAAATTGTTTCTGTTTTTAAGCTGAACTTAAATAAAACAATAGATATTTTTAGTGTGGCTTTTAGTGTGGCTAAACATACAGCATCAGCAGTAGTAAACATTGTACCAGAACCAATTCTTCTCACCATGATTTTTATACACATTTGTTGTAATTATTTTGATAATTATAAAATAAGTAGGAAGTTAATCTGAGGAAACTATGAAATACTTGATTTCTGAGACCATCATTGACCTACAGGTCTTTGCACCCACTCCCTGAACTCTCTTAATCACCTGGTTTCCTTGGCCATCTCTCATGTCTTCCTTCCCTGCCTTCCTTCTTCTATCAACCATGACCCCATCTCCTTCACAGTCTCCTTTTCACCCGTTTCTCTTTGCAATGTGTATACTTCCTCAGGGGTTGTCCTGGGCCTCTTTAATTTTTTCTTTCCCTGCTCTTTCTCAGAAGGCTCATCTGCTTTTAGGCTTTGTCCATCTCTTTAATGCAGATAATCCCCCAATCTATATCACAGAATCAGACCTTTTGTTTTAAACTACAAACATAAATTTGAAAACTGCCTGCCTGAGATCTCTACATGGTATCTTCCTGGATCCTCAAAGTCACTGAATCCAAAACTGAAATCATCTTCCCCACATATTGTGATGCCTTTCAAAAATTATTATTAAGTGTCATCAGCTGTCCTTAGTAACCAGTGGGTGAACTCTTGAGTCATTTCAGTTTCCCCTTCCTTTTGCTTGTCTGTAACATACAAGCAGTAGCCAAGTCACAGCATCCTCACTCTTCATGTCCTTTTTTCTATATACACTCCTACATAATTCTTCTATTTATATTACATTTCTTTAAACTTTTAAAGTGTATAAAGCATTTTTTGCATGCATAATTTCACTTAGTTTAACCACCCTGCAAAGTCAGTATTCTTTCTATAATTTTCATTTTGAGACAGTATAACACAATGGTTATGAATTCAGTTTTGTAGACAGTCTGCCCACATTCTGATCCTGACTCCTTTACTTCCTAGCTGTATAACCTGTGTCACATTACTTAATTTTTTGGTATTTCACTTTCATCATCTTAAAACAGGATTATAATGATACCTATTTTATTGGGCATTTGTAAGAATTAAAATATTTAGTGATATTAAGTCTTTGGAATAATACCTTGAATGCCATGTGTTTAATAATAGTAAGCTTTATTTATATTACAAATCAGGGAAAGTTATACAATTTGAGGTTATATATGGCGACAGTCCTAAAATTCATGTCTTTTGTACCTATATCCCATGTTTTACTCACTGTATACACATAATTTTATTTTCTAATTTTTATAAGAGAAATTACTTAATGAAGACTGGATTGTGTTATATTAAAAAATTATTTAAAACATAAAACTGCAATTGAATGTGAGTTATGTCAGTCAGTTAGTGGAGTTTACCTCTTGGTGTATTTTTATTCTGTGCTCCCAGTGTTCCTATGTAGTTTCCTTTTAATGGGTCCCAGGAATAACATTAAAGCAAATATGTATATATTCCTGGATGGTTGTTTAGAAAGTCTGCTAAGTTATGAATATTTAGGTATTTCCTGAGTCTTGACATCTGTCACTTGGAATGTTTAAAGTTTCTTTCTCCCCCCTGAAAAGATAACAGTGTTTCTATGTAAAATTTCAAGAAGTTTGGGAACAACTTTGAGATAGTATTTATATATATTTGTGTACCAATTTGTGAGAGACCTCAATTGGTCCCTGTTGAACCACAATTCTGGGTGCTTATTTTAATATATTTTTAGTGTAATTAGAGGCTCTTGAATATTTCTCTGCTATTTAGGCAAGCTATAGCATTTACTTCTGAATAGCTTTCTTTATATTATTTAAGAAGACACTATGTTCATTTCTGATTAAGCTATGTGTTCTGTTACGATGGCATCTTTCATATTGTTTCCCTCTGTTGTTGTTTAGACACTAATTTGTATCTGATTCTTTTGCAACCTAATGGACTGTAGCTCACCAGGCTCCTCCATCCATGGATGTCCCAGGCTAGAATACTGGAGTGGGTTGCCATTTCCTTCTCCAGGGGATCTTCCCAAACCAGGGAACGAACCCACATCTCCTGCATTGGCAGGCAGATTCTTTACTTTTTAAATATTTTGTTGTTGTTGTTGCCTTAGTTTTCTATTTTTCTGTTTTTCTTAAACTTTTTGCTTCATATTGGAGTACAGTCAGTTAACAATGTTGTGATAGTTTCAGGACAGCAAAGGGCTCAGCCATACATATTCATATTAAAGACATGAAGATTGTTTGTGTGTTTTTGAACCCTCCCATTTAATTGCCTTCAAAGTCAGTTTATTGGGCAATTCGTAAACTCGCCATTACATTTTTAAAATTCACAACCTGTTTCATTCAGAGCAAAAGGAGACACGTGAAGCAAGCAAGTGCAGGTACTGAGAACCTTTCTTCCTGCTGGGGGAGAAAGTTCACAGTGTTTCCCACAAGCCACCGTGCTGCTAGGGAGCTTTTTTTTTCTCATTTCTCTGCCTCTAGTGGGCCTGAGAGGAAGCAAGAGCTGACAGCAGGGAAGCAGAAAAGGATAACTAGCTGTTGGCAGGAACTGGGAAGGCTGGAAGCATCGTCCAGCGGCAAACTGATACTGGTTCTTTGATTAAGTTATAAGTAGGTAGTTAAGTCTCTCTACCAGGGAGTTAGAGTTGCTGCCTACAGAAGAAAGGCTATGGGAGATTGAACTTCAGAAAAGCTGCATCCAGGCTGGGCCTTGAAAGAGCCTTAGATTCTTACAAAAATACTCATCTAGCCTGGGAATGATACCAAGATTGAGTGAAATGGATGTCAGTTATGGAGTATAGAGAATTGAAATGAACAGTTTCTTTCCAGGCTTATTTCCTGCGGTTCTGTGCTTCCTTTCTAAATGTGTCTGCTTAGCTCTTAATAATTCATTAGGGAAGTGTGTTAATCACTATTACTACATATGCTTGATGTGACCACGAGAAACTGATCCTGATTTAGTGGTAACATATCCTAAATTATAGGCAAATTTTAGGGGAAAATAATACAGTCTGACTCCACTACTAAACTTTTGCATCTAAACCAAAAGTTAGAATAGCCACAAAACCACATGTACAATCAGTTTTATGAATAGCCAGTATATTCTCTGTTCTGTATCCCTATTTTCCTGGCTTGCTTTCTACCACCTAAAAAGGTGTGAAGTCTTTCAGTGGGTGCCCTGTTCACATGTAAAACATTTACAGTTTTTACATGGCTGTCAGCAAAATAATTTTCTAGGACATTTGTAACTACTTGCAAAAAATCTGAATTCAATTAGGATTTTATTAAAGAACCCCCCTTTCCCACCGTTTCTGCCTTAAAGAGTATTGTCACTTCCCCTCAAAGAGTATTGTTATTCCTCTGCTTCATGTAGCATCCAAATGGTTTTGTAATGAATGGGAAAAATCCATTCCTGTTGCTATCAATTGTCTTAGGAAAGTAATATCTAGCTCTTAAGAAATGGTGTTTGCATAGCAATTATTCTCAATTCAATCTCATTTATGTTGTTCTTTGTCTTATCCCTGGTTTAATTATACTTTTATTGTTTATTTTAAAACAACATTGTCCCACAAAGATGGAATGTAAATCAAAGTATACAGAGCAACATGGACTATTTGAAATCTTACCTCCTGTTGGCATGACGTTCAGAGGAAAACACCAGAAGAGGCCTGTGAGAAATAGAGAACTGAGGTTCTCTTCTGATGCACATAGGTCTTCCCCTCCCTGGTAATGTGGCTGTGCTCTTTATCTATCCCCTTTCCACCCCAAGCGCTTTTATCTGTTTTTCTGATGGACTTATAAAGACCAACTTTGCAATTAGTTTAAAAAATTGTTATAAATGTTCTTTTTCTGAGTCCCTGTGCTGTGACCTGCATAATCAAAAAGTAAAATAGGACTTTCCATAAGCAGTTTATAGCCTATGAAGAGAATCAGATTTCCTTCACTTTTTCCTTTCAAAATGGGCTTAATAAATGCTTGAATGTGTACTCTGTACCTGTTATTTGATCAGGCAATATGGCTCATAAAAATCTCGGATAACTAGGATATAGGATGTCTATCCCCAGTCTAATGGAGACAAGCAAAAACAAAATAACAAACACTAAAAAATTTTACACTATGTAAGTAATTGTTTTAACGAGGGAAAAATTTATATCTAAGTAACAATGGAAGCACAACCACTGAAGCCTTCCTACAGGAGTTTTAAAAAGGCCTCGTGGAGACGAACTGGCTACCACTTGGAATAGTAGCAGCAGGAATAACAGAACATACGAGGCACAAAGGGAGCAGAAGGCAGTAACAGGTGTAATTTATGTGAACCCTTGAGAGAGGGGTTGGAAATCTATACCTTTGCCTCTTTTTATAGCTCTTTCATTGTCTTCCCTAATGCCTATACTTTCATAATAGGTTTCCAACTAGTGTTATCCAAATTAAGTACCCAATGCCAGATACAATGGAAGAATATAGATGATATAGGTTTGAATACTAACCTGGATACTTTATGCCTTATATCCTTAGTTATATTACTTCCCTGATCTATTGTCTGAAAATAGGAATAATGTCCCCTCCCATAAAAGTGAAAATGCTACATGCTCAGTCCTGTTTGAAGATTTGTGACCCCATGGACTGCAGCCCTCCAGGCTCCTCTGTCCTTGGATTTCTCCAGGCGAGAATACTGGAGTGGGTTGCCATTCCCTTCTACCCGGGATCTTCCCAACCTGGAGGTTGAACCTGGTCTCCTTCACTGTAAATGGACTCTTGACCATCTGAGCCACCAGGTTTTTTGGTGACTGTTATTTGAAATAACCGCTAAAATTCTGGCACAGAGTCTGTGTATATAGAGGACTCTCAAGTAATTATTGTTGACTTTTATTATTTGAATATAGTTTTATGATTACATTTCATTTATTTAAAGTGTTATTTCCTTTTCTTGATTTAAATAAAAGCATCGAAGAATATATACTTATCCTTCAATATAATAATGCTAATTCTTTAGCTTTTTAAATGACTGGTTTATAAACATGTCTACTTTTATTCAACCACACTTATAGGTAATATGAAGTTAATCTGATTTTATTCATAAAGATGTTGATATCTGAGTATTTTTTGCTTGTTTTCTTGGGTTTCTTTCCACAATGTTACCAAAATACTTGTGATAAGCATTTACTTCACCCCTATCCATGCATTATTGATGGGAACTTATCACCCAAAGCAATTCTAATCATGTAGATAAGTAAAGGGATTTTTTTGGTTTGGCCATGGACCAAGCATAGTTCAAGTTGAAAGTTGTTTTTCCTTGGTGCCCAGAGCTCATTTGGCCATTGCCTTAAGAACTTTTTATATGCAGTTAATCAGGGGGAGTTTGGGGAGAGCAGGGCAGAATGAGGGTATTGACCAGACTCACTATCGCAGCTCCAACAGAAGCACTGTTCCTGGTCCCTTGAAGCTGTCACAGTGTCACAGGCATGGACAATAGTCATGACAGTATCATTAAGTGGAGTGAGAGCACAGACGCAGTGTTTGACTCAGGCCACCATGCCCTTTATTTAGGGGATGAAGGACTGGATGTCATCGTGTCTTTTGCTCAAAATACTAGTTTGTAAATTTCTTACAGGAATTTTAAGGAAACCTAACAGTATACTAATCTATTTTTTTTTTAATTCTTAACATAGAAAATATATATACTCAGGTGACACACATAAAGAATCTGCCTGCTAATTCAGGAGACACAAGAGACACTGGTTTGATCCTTGGGTTGAGAGGATCCTCTGGAGGAGGAAATGGTAACCTACTCCAGTATTCTTGCTCGGAGAATCCCATGGACAGAGGAGCCTGGTGGGCTACACAGTTCATGCGTGGGGTCACAGAAAGTCAGACATGACTGAGCACACACAGTGGGGTGTGTATGGTATGTATGTGCTGGAGGGCATGTGCTGGCCGTGCAGGCCCCAAGCTGAGCGTGCATGCCCTGCGCGTGTGCAAACATGGGTGTGCTGACCCTGAGCCAGTCGCTCCTGCCAACTGGACCAACACACATATACCAAAAAATGCTTTAGAATTTAAAATTTATGAATACAAAGTTTGCATATAGCTAACAGGAACTGTTCTCTCCCAGGTCTTTAGTTCAGTATACTACCTGTCAGAAAAACATAGAACAAACAAATAGAAACAAAAAACAAAGCATTTATATCTCACATTACAGTGTTTCCCTGGTAGCTCAGTTGGTAAAGAATCTGTCTACAGGGCAGGGGACCCGGGTTCGATCCCTGGGTGGGGAAGGTCCCTTGGAGAAGGAAATGGCAACCCACTCCAGTATTCTTGCCTGGACAATCTCATGGACAGAGGAGCCTGGCGGTCTTCAGTCCACGGGGTTGCCAAGAGTCAGACCCGACTTAGTGACTAAACCACCACAGTTTTCGATTCTTTGGTTTTACCCTCAGACGTCATGGCTGTCGCTCTCTTTCCTTTCATCAGTGTCCTGTCTTGTTACTCGGTCTATTATAGGGCCCCAGGGTTATGGGTGTATATATATGTATGTTTATCACATATCTATGTTAACATAGGTATATTTATTTGGCTATGCCAGTCTCAGTTGCAACTTGGGGGATCTTAGTTGTGCAGTGTGAGATCTAGCTCCCTGCCCAGGGATCGAACCCCCGTGCCTTGCGCTGGGATCATGGAGTCTCAGCCACTGGAACCAGGGAAGTCCCCAGGCTTCAGGTTTAACTTGGCAGCTTTATTTCTGTTTACCACAGTTTCCTCTAGGAAGCACTCCTTCTCAGGGGTCAGTCTCTAGTCTCCCCCCAACCATGGTTTTTGTCCTCTCACTTTGGCTTTTCCTCTGCAAGCTTTTCCAGGGTCCTATTCCTCTGCCCCAGCTGGCCATGCGAGTGTGTCTCATGTCCCGTTATACCCTGTTTTCTGCCCCTCTTACCTACATATCCTCCCCAGGCAATTTCATCCACTCCTTTGGCATCAGTTACCCTGTAAGTTTTGGCAAACTCTATACACAACTAGTATGTAAAGATTGTTGCTTGTTTGGTTTTGAATAGCAAGGGAAACTCTAGAATTCCACAGTTGAATCCCCGAGTCTGGCTCTTCCCCCTTCCCTGATGTTGGCATAATTTCTGACCTTTCCTCCCTAACCTGCTGTCATCTCAGGACATTTACAGTTTGCTCTTGGAGGAGATTTGCTGCCACTCTCTGCTTTCCTCCCCTAAGATTTTTTGTCATTTTGGCTCTTAATGATACCATACATCATTTCTCACCCACTTCCCCTCTTTAAGGAAAATTGTATTTTTAGAGCTGCTTAATTCTGTCTTTCCTCCTTATTAGATTGTAAGCTCTATGAGGGCAGGAACTGTGCTGATGTACACTGAGCACATTATCTAATACACAGAATACACTTCAGTACTTTGAACATTATGATCTACTGTTACAGTTGAGCATATGGCCAGTATAGGGAGTCGTGGGGCTCAGAATATAATCATTGACTTGCATGAGGAGTGTGTACCAGGGAAGATCCAGAGAACCCAGAGGCCCAGAGACCATACCGTTTGACTTTAAAGTAGTCTTTAGTACAATGAAAAGGAACGGGCATTAAAGGTTTCCTTGATTTTATAAAATATTTTCCTTTGGATCATATCAAGGAATGGTATACATAATATATGTGTACATATAAATATACTTAATATCAGCAAAGAATTGCCTAAAATCTTCAGGGGATGGATGCCGGATGTGACAGACTTTAAGGGTAAATCCCAGTGGCACTGCTGAGTTTTGTTCTGGTGCCTCAGATGACATGCCACCCCTTATCTCCTCTTCTGGGTCTGATAGTTATATTTTGTTTCTGTTCAACTGAGATGATGTTAGACTTTTACCAACTGTAAAGGGAAACATCCGACCTTAACAAATAGAAGTCTCTGTTGTAGGTCTAGTGCATTCTGTGGAAAGTGAAGAAGCGGCTGGTGTAGCCGCTTCCTGGAGCCTTGGTGATCAGTGTCTAAGGTGAGAGGAAGACTGGATAGCAGGTTTATTTTTCTGAAAAGGGAGATCACACTCCCTAATATAGAAAAAGAATTTTATACTGTACCCCACCTTCTGGTGCTTTTGAATTGTGGTACCAGAGGAGACTCTTAAGAATCCCTTGGGCAACAAGGAGATCAAACCAGTCAGTCCTAAAGAAAATATTCACTGGAAAAACTGATGCTAAAGCTGAAACTCCAGTACTTTGGCCACCTGATGTGAAGAGCCGACTCATTGGAAAAGGCCCTGATTCTGGGAAGGGTTGAGGGCAAGACGAGAAGGGGGCAACAGAGGATGAGATGGTTGGATGTCATCACTGATTCAATGGACACGAGTTTGAGCAACCTAGGGAGATAGTGAAGGACAGGGAACCTGGCACATTGCAGTTCATGGGGTCACAAAGAGTTGGACATGACTTAGCAACCAAACAACAACCTCCTGGTGACTTGACGGCCTTAAGAAAGGTCAAAGCATTTGATTTTAAAATAGATACTTCCTTTAAAGAGTTAGTCTTTGGTACCATCAAGAGGAGTAGGAGCAAAAGTACTGTGTGTGTTTTTTTTTTTAAATTCTCATTAAAACTGCACCTTATTCTCATATATACATAAATTTGGTATCAACAAAGAGTTATATAACATCCACAGCATGGAGGCTGTGATAGGCTTTAATTAATTCCTAGGTAAAATTAGTATGCATTACAGTTTAGAGAAACAAAACACACGAAGTGGCTAATCAAAACGTTCAGCTAACAGAGCAGGGCTTTTTTCATTAGTTGCATTGTCTTGAATTTCATCACTGTACCAGCTGGCTTCTTGTCAATTTATAGTTTGGACCTTTACATCAAACAGCAAAAAAATTAATTACAGGAAAAGAAATCCCAATAGGAACTTTGTGCTTAGAGGTTTTTCACAATTAACCAGACATGAATGTGCTATTTACAGAGGAAATGGAAAGGGAGAGAAAGAACTTAGTAGAATTTTCTAGAATCATTAATTAACTATAGCAGTGTTAGTCACTGGCTTCCCCATGTTTGTTTTAAAGTGTTTAGCCAAAGCTTTCAGCCTTCTCATTTCTGAAAACACCCAGTTCAGTTACTATATTGAATGCAATGAATCATGGCCTGCAATGTAACTTTTCTTACAAAATGTCTCAAGTGACAGCTCAAAAAATTACCATCCTCCATGCATTTTAAAACAAGTGCCATCCAATGTATTACATTAGTGATCATAATCGTAATTTAATGAGCAGAGAGAGCATGCCTTGATGGTTAGTGCCTGGTTACTTGTAATGCATATTTTTGGACTTGGAAGTTTTGTTCTCTGAAGTCACACTCATTGACTCTCTGCACTAGAGTTCGTTTCAATGTGACTTTTCTAAGCCTCTTATCCTTTGAATAAACCAGCCAAAGATTTTTAAAATGCCTTCTTCAATTTAGGTTTCTACTTTTTTTTTTTTTTAATCTTTTTAATGTAGCTTAGAAATCCTTCCACCAGGGCTTCCCTGGTGGCTCAGAGTGTAAAGAGTCTGCCTGTAGTGCAGGAGACCTGGGTTCTATCCCTGGGTTGGGAAGATCTCCTGGAGGAGGAAATGGCAACCCACTACAGTATTCTTGCCTGGAAAATCTCATGGACGGAGGAGCCTGGTACGCTACAGTCCATGGGGTGACGAAGAGTAGGACACGACTGAGAGACTTCACTTTCTTTTCTTAGAAATCCTTACTTGTGTTCCATTATTCTAGTTCCTAGCATTCTATTACAGTGAGTAGTTCTTACTCTTTTTAAGACTCAGATGCCTGGAGGAGATGAAGAATACCTTCTCTCCTCAGAAAAATGCACAGATGAACATACATCATTTTGCATAAAAGATCAGGAATCAGTAGGGAAGCATGAATCCCAGGTTATAAATGCCTGTTGCTTTCATTGAGAAATCTATATATATATTATGTATGCATGTAAACATAACATATTTATATATAATTTAGGAATATATATACACACACATTTTTTAATTTGATTGAATTAAAATTCTAATTCTGATCCTGTGTTCCCTATTCCATCAAGTTATCTGCACTAAAACAAATCAATTACCTTCTTTGCCATTACCTGAATAAATTTAGATTTCCCATCCATCTTTATATACAGCAGAGCTTACTTATAAGCTTATTTGGCTGGCCATATTTCACTGTACTCTCAAGTGCTGCTACATTTCCTAAGTAATTTGTAGACCATAGCTGAGAAGAACATTCTTAACTTGTTTTAATGATGGTATTTTTCTTCGTTAGGTTTGTGAGCTGTGAGCTAGTATAAGATACTAACAGGCATTTTCCACTTTTCTCTGTTCAGTCTGAGAATGGTTCACTGTTATTCCAAGGTCACTTTGAAAGTCTTTCTGTGATTTGCTTCCATTTATTTTATGGTCATGTTTACAGTTTTGAACCAAATATGAAATTTAATGTTGCATTTGTCTACATTAAACTTAATTTGCCCCTTGTCAGGTCATTTACAACAGAGATAACATTCAAAAGCCTCTCTAAAATGTTTTGTCTGCAATCACTAATATAATTTTTCTATCTATTTCTTTGTTATATGCAACTTTCCTTATCATTCAGTTTAAAAAGAAGCCTCTCCAGGAGATTTTTCAGAGAATCTAAATTAGTCTCTAATAAAGATTAATAAATTATTTTCTAATAGAATAGGGTCTTCTTCATGTCATATTTTTTAACAGTTCTTTTTTCTAATTCAGAAGTTTTAATTTCATATTCCATATTAAGTAAGCTTATTGGAATATGCTTTAAAGTAGTGACATACAAAATCCTAAATTGGATTATGATACCAAACATTGTTACCACTTTCATCTCTTTCTAATATTTTTCCAAGTACTTAATTTGCCCTCATGTAATAAATGTTCTTCTTAATAGTTAATAACTTTAGATGTTATTGAAAAGATAAATGAATGTTTAAGAACCATCTGGGAAGCCCATGTGTATCAGTATAGGTATGATACAGATACAGATACAGATATATGGCTCTTGGAGCTTTCCCAGGTGGCGCTGGTGGTAAAGAACCTGCCTGCCAATGCAGGAGACATGACATGCGGGTTTGATACCTGGGTTGGGAAGATCCCCTGGATAAGGGCAGGGCAACCCACTGCAGTGTTCTTGCCTGGAGAATCCCATGGAAAGAGGAGCCTAGCGGGCTACAGTCCATAGGGTCACAAAGAGTCAGACACAACTGAAGCGACTTAGCATGCATGCGTGTAGCTATAGCTGTAGATATAAATGAAAATAAATACAGTATTTACCAAGAGGGAAATAGTGGTATTATTTTGCTTGGGCAGCTATAATGAAATGCCAAAGACCACGTGGCTTATAAACAATAAACATTTATTTCTCACAGTTTCTGGAGGCTGGGGATCTACAATCAGAGTGATGGCATAGTTGAGGGAGAGACCTTTAATAGGCCATGTCCTTTTGTGGTGGAAGGAGAAAGCAAGATCAGTGCAGCCTCTATTATTAAGAGCACTATTCCCATCATAAGGGCTCTACCCTCATGACCAAAATACCTTCCAAATGTCCCATGACCATCATATTGAGGATTAATATCTAACATATGAATTTGGCTGGGGGAACACTAACAAACTCAGACCGTAGCAAGTGGTTATATGGTAAGATTTCAGATGTTGTGTATGTATTTTTAATTGTGAATTTTAAAAATAACTTAGTACATTACTTGTATAATAAAAATAATAAAAGAAAATATAGCACTAAAATTGTAGCTGAGATTTATTGTGTCACATGTTGTATCTTGTACTGTTTTAAATAATTTGCATCTGTTACTTCATTTGATTTTAATCATGCTATTCATCAATCCTTATTTATATTATAGATTATAAGGCTGTGAATTTTCCTGCTGGAATGTTCAAATAAATGATAATACTGTAATTTCACATTACATCAGTTTTTGAATGGTGTCCATTAACCCTTGAGGCTTCATGTGTATGTATGTGTGTATGTGTGTCTGTTTTAGGGGAGCGAGTACTTAACTTTTAATCAGATTATGGCATGGTTTCATACTGTTTCCACTCCTTTTAGAGCAAAATATTTTGGGCTCCAAAATCACTGCAGATGGTGACTGCAGCCATGAAATTAGAAGACACTTGCTCCTTGGAAGAAAAGTTATGACTAACCTAGACAGCATATTGTAAAGCAGAGACATTACTTTGCCAAGAAAGGTCCATCTAGTCAAAGCTACGGTCTTTCCAGTAGTCATGTGTGGCTGTTAGAGTTGGATTATAAAGAAAGCTGAGTGCCGAAAAATTGATGCTTTTGAACTGTGGTGTGGGAGAAGATTCGTGAGAGTCCGTTGGACTGCAAGGAGATCCAACCAGTCCATCCTAAAGGAAATCAGTCCTGGGTGTTCATTGGAAGGACTGATGCTGAAGCTGAAACTCCAATACTTGGGCCATCTGGTGTGAAGACCTGAGTCATTGGGAAAGACCCTGATGCTGGGAAAGATTGAGGGCAGGAGGAGAATGGGATGACAGAGGATGAGATGGCTGGATGGCATCACTGACTCAATGGAGATGAGTTTGAGTAAACTCCTGGAGTTGGTGATGGACAGGGAGGCCTGGCGTGCTGCGGTCCATGGGATCATAGAGTCAGACACGACTGAGCGACTGAACTGAACTCTCTGACTATTGAATTGTGTATGTGTGCTCAGTCACGTCCAACTATTTGTGACCCCACGGACTGTTGCCCACCAGGCTCTTCTGTTCATGGGATTTTCCAGGCAAGAATACTGATACAGGTGACCATTTCCAACTCCAGGGGATCTTCCCCATCCAGGGATGGAACCCATGTCTTTTGCATTTTCTGCATTGGCAGGCAGATTCTTTACCAGTAGCACCACCCGGGAAGCCTTAACTATTCAGTTCTGTACTGATAAAAATTAGGCTTCCAAAGGATACTAAGAGGGAAGTTCAACTATACTCTGGAGAAAAATTTATGTTTTAACCTTATCAGTCTACCTGAGGAAGTTAGAAAAGATGGCAAGCAACAGAAATTGTGACCTGGGTCACATGAATGTTTTCAAGAAGATTGGGGAGATATTAGGAGATGAGGAGGTCTTCAAATGCCAAGAGTGTTTCAGCCAGAAAAGGGCTATAGTTGTAACAAGACTGCCTAAAATGTTAATTTTATGTAGAATGTTATCAACTGTACACACTATGTGTGTGTGTGTGTGTGTGCGCAATCAGTTCAGTTCAGTTCAGTCTCTCAGTCGTGTCTGACTCTTTGTGACCCCGTGAACCACAGCACACCAGGCCTCCCCGTCCATCACCAACTCCTGGAGTTTACTCAAACTCATCTCCATTGAGTCAGTGATGCCATCCAACCGTCTCATCCTCTGTCGTCCCCTTCTCCTCCTGCCCCCAATCCCTCCCAGCATCAGGGTCTTTTCCAATGAGTCAGCTCTTCGCATGAGGTGGCCAAAGTTTTGGAGTTTCAGCTTCAGCATCAGTCCTTCCAATGAACACCCAGGACTGATTTCCTTTAGGATGGACTGGTTGGATCTCCTTGCAGTCCAAGGGACTCTCAAGAGTTCAACACCACAGTTCAAAAGCATCCATTCTTCTGCACTCAGCTTTCTTTATAGTCCAACTCTCACATCCATGCATGACTACTGGAAAAACCATAGCCTTGACTAGACTGACCTTTGTGGGCAAAGTTATGTCTCTGCTTTTTAATATGCTGCCTAGGTTGGTCATAGCTTTTCTTCCAAGGAGCAAGCATCTTTTAATTTCATGGCTGTGGTCATCATCTGCAGTGATTTTGGAGTCTGTCACTGTTTCCCCATCTATTTGCCATGAAGTAATGGGGCCAGATGCCATGATCTTAGTTTTCTGAATGTTGAGTTTTAAGCCAAATTTTTCACTCTCCTCTTTCACTTTCATCAAGAGGCTCCTTAGTTCTTCTTCGCTTTCTGCCATAAGGGTGGTGTCATCTGCATATCTGAGGTTGTTGATACTTCTCCTTGCAATCTTGATTCCAGCTTGTGCTTCATCCAGCCCAGCATTTCTCATGATGTACTCTGCATATAAGTTAAATAAGCAAGGTGACAATATACATCCTTGACATACTCCTTTTCCTATTTGGAACCAGTCTGTTGGTCGATGTCCAGTTCTAACTGTTTCTTCCTGACCTGCATGCAGGTTTCTCAAGAGACAGGTCAGATGGTCTGGTAAGCCCATCTTTTTCAGAATTTTCCACAGTTTATTGTGATCCACACAGTCAAAGCCTTTGGCATAGTCAATAAAGCAGAAATAGATGTTTTTCTGGAACTCTTGCTTTTTTGATGACCCAGCAGATGTTGGCAGTTTGATCTCTGTTTCCTCTGCCTTTTCTAAAACCAGCTTGAACATCTGGAAGTTCACTGTTCATGTATTGCTGAAGCCTGGCTTGGAGAATTTTGAGCATTACTTTACTAGTGTGTGAGATGAGTGCAATTGTGTGGTAGTTGAGCATTCTTTGACATTGCCTTTCTTAGGGATTGGAATGAAAACGGACCTTTTCCAGTCCTGTGGCCACTGCTGAGTTTTCCAAATTTGCTGGCATATTGAGTGCAGCACTTTCACAGCATCATCTTTTAGGATTTGAAAGAGCTCAACTGGAATTCCATCATATACTATAAAATATATACTATATAGCATAACATATACATAGTGTATTACATATATATGCATATAGTATATAGCATGTGTGTGTCTTTTTCATTGTAAATAACACCTGAGAGCTTGTTCAGTGGTCTGAGGACGAGCATGTAGTAGGAATAATGAAGGAAGAGAGCAGAGAGGAGATTCTTAACATAGCAACTAGATTTGCCCCATCAATCTGAGTGTCTTGTAGCAAAATCACTTTCACATTCAATTCTGCTTTTTAGGATCTAAAATAGTAGATAATTCAAAGAATGTTGACTCTTGGCTTAGGGAAATGTGTTTTATTACATATATGAATAAATATATCAGCATTGAGTTTCCACACTTTAAAGGAAAGGGTAATATTGTACCATGAAACCTTGTGAAGAATAGCCTAGTAGCGGCCTTAAATTCATCCTGGTTACTTGTGTGTCTGCTGCAGAGTTGGGCTGGTCTGTTCCCTCCTCAGAAGGTGGGGAACCAGAAATTTTAGGTTTATAGAAACTCTCATCTATTGCCCTTTATGTTATTCTTTCCTAAGCAGAATTGGAAACATAAAACTGCCAAACATTGAAAGCTTCAGCTGCCAGACCTTGTACCAACTGCCTTACTTACCTCATTTGAATCTTAAAAAAGCTTATATGAAACTTATTATGCTATTTTGTAGATGAGGAAACTGATTACTGGAGAGATTCAACTGCTTAAATTCATATTTCTCATAAATGTTCTTATTGTAATTAAAACCCATGCAACAGAGTCTCATCAAATCCTTTTTTTTCCACCTGAGACATGCCATTCTTTTCTCCACTCCCAGTGCATCTGGTCATCTCTTATCTTAATTCCGTGTTAGCTTTCCTACCATTCGACTATTTCCAATATCCATTGTCTTTTCCACATGGTACCAGAGATATTTTAATAAAAGACCACATCTGAGCTTTGATCTTACTCAAAAGTAGCTTAAGGTCTGGAGATTATGAGACTTCTCCTAATCTAAACTTCATCCCTCCTGTCTCACCTCTTCTTCTCACTACAAGTCCTATTTTATGACTAAACCAAAGTCCTCTCTACGTCTCACCTCCTTACTTCAACCATTTGCACATCACTCCATTTTCTTGGAATCTCTGTCCATGTATGAGAGTTTGGTCAATTTTTGCATGTTTTCCCATGGTATCCACTTCTGAGCAATATGGTAGAGTGGGAATCAAGAGTCAGGGTGCTAAAATCAGACTTTCTGAACTCAAGGGCCTCACTACTTAATAACTCTCTGTGCCTGTTACCTATATAATTGTGACCGTAATAGTACCTACTTCAGGGTTGTTGAAAATAGAAAGAATTAATTCATGTGCAATGCTTAGAATAGTGCCTCGTACCTAATAAGCCAACATTAAGCATTTGTTGTTGCTTCTACTATGATAATCTTGATGGTAGTGATATAATGATCTCCCTGCAAAAAGGCTAAAGGAATTGTTTATTAATATTGGAGTCAACTTAGAGATTCATGGTCATACCAAAGTAAAAGTATTTTGCCTATAGAGAACCTTGATACAGTTTGTAGGCTATTATATCTAAGCTATCCTATGGCATTTCTAGTCTCTCCCAAATTCCTCACTAGTTGAAATCCCACTAGTATCTGGGACAGGTACTAGTCCCCAGACTGGCGATACCTTCATTATCAGAAATGAATGTACTTAACCAGGTTACTTCCCTGGTGCCTCTGACGGTAAAGTGTCTGCCTACAATGCAGGAGACCCGGGTTCGATCCCTGAGTTGGGAAGATCCTCTGGGGAAGGAAATGGCAACCTACTCCAGTACTCTTGCCTGGAAAGTCCCATGGATGGAGGAGCATGGTAGGCTACAGTCCATGGGGTTGCAAAGAGCTGGACACCACTGAGCGACTTCACTTTCTTTCACTTTCAACCACAGTTCTGGAGGTGCCTCATTTTGCTGGTTGAATGGATGATGGGACCAGCTATGCAGTGAGTTCAGCATGGGCTGATGTGAATCAAGCTCCAAATCCAGGCAGGACTCCTAAGTGCAGCAGAGGGAAGTCTTTACCATTTTAAGACACCATAAAGTAAATAATAGGGCTTCCCTCGTAGCTCAGTTGGTAAAGAATCCGCCTGCAATGCAGGAGGCTAGGGTTCGATCCGTAGGTTGGGAAGATCCCCTGGAGAAGGAAATATTAACCCACTCCAGTATTATTGCCTGGAAGATCCCATGGACAGAGGGGCCTGGTGGTCTACAGTCCACGGGGTCACAAAAATCAGACATGATTTAGCCACTAAGCCAAAGTAAATAAAGGCCTGCAGATTTAGAAATATGATTCCTTCCTCTGTCACACAGGCAGCGTCATAAAACATATTATTTAGACTGAATTATTAGAATTAATTAGTTTATTAATTTATTAATTAGCTTACAAATTAGAATTAGTAGACTCTGGGAATTTGTGATGGACAGGGAAGCCTAGTGTGCTGCAGTCCATGGGTTGCAAAGAGTTGGGCATGACCGAGCAACTGAACTGAACTGAACCAAACTGAATTAGAATTACAGAAAATTTTTGCAGACAGTTTAATTTTTATGAAACTGCTACAAACATATTTGTTTGTATATTATTTTTATTTTGATGACTATGGTTCTGAACAGTTAAATGTAAACTGCAGTGTTTCTTAGCAGAGTTCACCATTTAAAGCAACTCTACAGTAAGTCATAGTAAATTACATTATAACTTTTTAGTTTTTATTTATTAGAATATTAATTTACCAACTTATTTTTGCCTTTATTTTTATTGAAGTATAACTGACATAACATTATATTATTTTCAGATATACAACACAACTCAGTATTTGTATATATTGTAAAATGATCATCATAATAAGTTCAGTTAATGTCCATCACTGTAGCTTTCCTGGTGACTCAACTGGTAAAGAATCCTCCTGCAATGCAGGAGACCCCAGTTTAATTCCTGTGTCAGGAAGATCCCCTGGAGAAGGGAACGGCTACCCACTCCAGTATTCTGGCCTGGAGAATTCCATGAACTATATAATCTATGGGGTTACAAAGAGTCAGACACAACTGAGTGACTTTCACTTTCACCATACATAGTTACAGAAACTTTTTTTCTTCTGATAAGAACTCTGAAGATTCTCTCTCCTAGCTTTCGGATGTGCAGTGCTGTATTATTAACTATAGTCACTGTTCTATACATTACATCTCTTTTTTTTTAATTTTATAACTGGAAATTTGTATCCTTTGACACTCCACCCATTTTGCCCACCTCTTACCCTCTGCCTTAGGCAACTACAGGTTTGTTCTCTTTATCCATGAACTTGTTTTTCCCAGTTGATTGCTTGGTCATTGCTGTTACTTTTTTTAGACTCCATAATCCAGTTAGATCATATTGATATTTGTCTTTCTTCTGTCAGACTTATTTCACTTAGCATCTATTTAAATTACAGTAGGACACACTTGGGTCAGCTGTGGTGCTTTCTAACTCAAAAGAGAAATCTGTAGTTTAGAAAATTGCAGCATTAAAGTAGCTAATATAGGTAACTTTTGGAAAGTCGTGTTTAATATTTAGGGGGAAATAGAAGCCATAAAGTAAAACTCTAACTTGAGGAAAACAGCAGGAGCCAATCTATTAAGCTACTAATAGCTAAATTTGATTTTCAGAATGAAGAATGTGTAATGTGTATGTGTTGTTGTTTTATTTCACTTTTAGAGCCTCTAAGGTATCTAGTTCTCATCATTACAATGAGAAATAATATTAAATGGGTTCCCAACATAATGTGCCAGGTGTACACATGCGCGCACACACACATATCCACACACATACCACATTTAAATTAGATAGAAGTCTAATGGTGGCACATAGATCTGAGAAATAAATGGAAAAAATGAATAATAAAATTGATGACTTGGGTTTCTGTAGCACCTAAAGTATAAAACGTACTTACCTAATAGGATGAGGTAGAAAGAACTTTGGATTTTAATGAGAAGACCTAGATTTTAATGGTTGCTTTTCTAGTTACTATCTGTGTGAGGTTGGGCAAATCCCTTAACTGTCAAGAGCTTTGTATTTCTCATCTGTGAAATGGATATGATAGGGAGTCCTTGGAGGATCAAAAAATAATGTACATATAACCTTTGGAAATTGCAAAGCTTGGTACAGATTTCAAAGATTATAGAAGTAAGAGATTTCAAAAATGATTCAGAGATTTCAGAGATTATTTCAGAGATGAAATAAGTATGACAGAGATACTGTTTTCAGTCTGTACATGAAAAAAAAAAAATGAGATGTGGAAAAAGGAATGTGTGGCCAGGCTAAAACTGGAACTGGGCTTTTGAGTCCAAAAGCTGGCAGTTTTGTGTGCTTGACTATGCTGTTTCTAAAGTTGGGTTGTGCATATTTCACAGGGCATAGCTATAGTAAATTAACCTAAACTGATTTCAAAGACTTCTAAACATATAATTATTGAGATATCTTAATAAGAAGTGCTAATATTAACCAGATGATGTTGATGTTTGTTTTCAAATGCAGGTAATGAATTTGGGCATCCTGAATGGTTAGACTTCCCAAGAAAAGGAAATAATGAGAGCTACCATTATGCACGAAGGCAGTTTCATTTAACTGATGATGACCTTCTTCGCTATAAGTTCCTAAACAACTTTGACAGGGATATGAATAAATTGGAAGAAAGATGTGGTTGGCTTTCGGCTCCACAGGTAAGCTCTTTACTCTCAATGTTATGTTATAGTCACCAGTGTTGTACATGCTTAGAATGACAATTGACTTAAATCCATATGCAGATCTCTTAAACAGCACTTTATTATTCCACGCATAGTGCCCTGTGACATACTTCAGGTTGTCAAAACATGTCACCAAAATCTCCCCAATAGATCACGAAAATCTTCAGTGTAATTCCCTGCTTACTTTCCTGGTTAGCTTGTCGTTGTTGTTTAAATTTGGTAATTTTTATTTCACTTGGTTAAAACTAATGACAGAAGCTCCACATGGAATCCATTTTGGAAATTGCTGTGGAAACATCTTAATTGTTGTGACTGTTTTTTCTTTATATAAATAATTATGCTGTCATAATGAAACTACTTTGACAACATGGAGATTTCTTTATTCTTATTTTTCCTTTACTGGTCTCTAACTTGTCATTTCAATAGATGCCATTATACCTGCATGCTGTTTTGTATTTTTCATGAGCCTGACTCTCCTCTGGAATTAAAGTCTCAGTTTTTCAATAAGTTTTAGAAAATGTAATTAACAGGTGAAAATTTTATACAGGCTTTTTTTTCCCCTTTGTAAAAATTAGCATATAGTATGTGTTACTTCTAATCCATTTACTTTTTACTGGTGCTGTTTGAAATTACCATTGATGTGTTTTTACTTTGGTGTCTCTGAATTTTTTTAATGGTTGAACAAAGGTACTTATACATTCAGGAAGATTGGCTACATGACATGAATGCCCTAATCGCATTTATTAGTAGTGCTGTTTCCAGAAGAGAGAGCAAAATGATGCTCCTTTTCAATAGGAACAATGTTGAATACCAAAAGGCATGCTGTTTACTCTAGAGCCTTAGCTCACATTTCTAAATTACTAAGAGTGGTGCTGCTGACACGCATGGAAATAAGTCCTCTCAGAGCTGGGGCTGGAAGAGGGTAGGGTTGAAAAAGTAAAAGCTTCTCACTGCTTACTGTAGAATGTGATATAGAAAATAAGAGAGCTTGTAGATGTTGTAATTGCTTTTGAAACTCTCTTTCGTTAGACAAAATCAAGGCCTTTTGATTGCTTTTGAATCTGACAAAACCATGCAATATTATAAAGGTTTTAAGAAAAATACAACTTCAGAAATCTGGATATAATAACAGTGTTACAGTATATTTTGAAAAATAATTTTATGTGCCTTCACTTATTAGTATAGAGACTAAAACAAAAGTCTTAAAGAAAATTCACTTATAAGTAGATCTAATATACTTACTCACACACACACACAGACACACATAAGTGCTTTCTGTATAGCACAGGTACTATGGTTTTACTTAAAACCTAATCCTCTGTCTGTACTTTGTTTGAGGTTGGCAAGTGATTGGTGAGATTTGTATACTCTTTAAGCAATTTTTGAAACTGATGCTGGCCTCAGTGGGGCAAAATTTTGATATGGCAAAATTTCAATATGTTCAAAAAATATAACATGCTAGCACTTTCATTTTTGGCTTAATAACAAGGCTGTTAATAAAGACAAAAGAAACAACTTTTTGTGAATAATTTACTTATAGCAGAATCTGACTATTATTTTTATATATTCTATGTGTTAATTATTGCAGGCCCATGTGAGTGAAAAGCATGAAGACAATAAGGTCATTGCTTTTGA
Organism: Odocoileus virginianus; assembly: GCF_023699985.2. Taxonomy (NCBI): domain Eukaryota; kingdom Metazoa; phylum Chordata; class Mammalia; order Artiodactyla; family Cervidae; genus Odocoileus; species Odocoileus virginianus. Next base: position 25,361,264 of record NC_069698.1, read on the forward strand.
GAGAGCTAGTCTTCTTTTTGTCTTCAACTTTCATCCTAAGAAGAGCTATACTGATTACCGAGTTGGAACAACATTGCCAGGAAAATATCCTTTTTTTTTGCCAGTGAACATGACTGTCGTTCAATTTTTATTACATCATAGGGTATAAGAAAGACTAATGCTGATCTTGGTGACAATAGCTCTCAGTTTCTTCATCTGAAAACTGAGGGACTTGAAATAGTTAATGTATCTTTGCTCAGTTCAGTTACACTAAAGTAATCCTGAACTCCATTCTGCCTCTAAAAAGTATGATTATGAACCTTCTCTTAAGTAATATTTTAATCCAATGTGTAGTATAGGAGGTGATTGTTGTTTCTTTTTGTGAAAATATTTTATAAGTTGCCTCTGAGAGTCATCTCCTTTTCCCTCTCCATGGAGTGCGTGAGTAGATGGTAGTTGTAAAGATAGTCTCCTTTTCTTTTCCTTTTCCTGTCTTCTAAAATACAAGACATAGCTCACTTTTTTGGGGGGTCTGAACTGATAAGGAATTGGGGCATGAGAGGTGTAAGCAAAGGAAGTATCAAGGAGAATGTTTAGATACTGTCTACATTCATTTACTCATCCATTCATTCATTTCACAGATGTTTTATGAGCACCTATTTATTGAACACCTGCATATCAGCCCTGTGTGAGGTGCTGGAAATACAGGAATTTTCCTGGCAGATAAAGTCACGGCCTTCATCGAGCTTTTAAACTACTGAAAAAGACAAATATTAATCATTTGAAGTGTGATCCTTGTTACAAAATGAAACATGCATGTGTTTGAAAGAGTTTAGGACTTACCCAGTCCATGGAAAAAAGCAAAAGATTCAGGATGTAGTAATAACAAATCAGCACAGATTTTTAAACAGGCAGTAGAAAGAATGTGTTCTTCCCCCGAAGCCCTGATAGTGATTAATGTCTGCCACCTGAGGAGGATGCCTGATGCCAGGATGATCTCTTACAAGCCAGGCTGTCTCTAGCTACAGTAAGAGAAACCCCCCTATTCAACTGGCTCAGGCAATAAGGAAAAGTGCATTTTGCCAAACAATGGAAGTCCTGAGGTCAGGTGACCCCAGCACTGTGACTGTATCACCAGGTTCCCTGGTCCACTGGCCTTCCCACTTCCAACTGTCAGAGTGCTAGCAGCGTCCAAAGGGTGTCACCTGATTGAGCTGCAAGACAACAGCCTTGGTTCCAAATGTCACCTTCAGACACAACAAAAGGCAAATAGATTTGTGTGGTTTTCAGGAACTAAGTCACTTTAGCAAATTTCCTTTGTATTCCATTGACCAGAATTCAGTCACTTATCCCCAGAGAAGTGTCTAGGGAGGAGAATGCTTTCCTCATGAGTAGCTTAATTAGGAATTACCCCCTGAGTCTCCAGGAAGCGACCTCCTTGGGGAAGTGGTCGTCCAGACAGAATGTTTCCTTGGCTTTAAGGAGGAAAAGGCCATGATGTACGGTGAGTAGCCTGTGGCATCTGCCACCACCTTGTGTCGCTCAGGGATGCTGCAAGTGGTGAAAGATGTTCCCTGTCTTCTCTCCGCTCCTCCCGATCACCCCATCCTCTAGGACATCAGAGCATGTAGGAGGGAAGGCTATTGCTGCGACGAAATATGCCCCAGTTAACACAGAGACTGCTCAGATCATGGAAATCAGTGACACGGGGTTGTCTGCCCTGAAGAAGGGCTGTACTGTTCAGGAGGCGACTGTTCTCACTGTCTCCTTGAAGAAATACAAACAGCTGCTAGACATGTAGCAACTCAGACATAAGCCTTCTCAGCGACACACTGCTGAAGTATTAACCCCTAGACTAAATCCTGCTGTATCTAATGATGGCCTATAATCAAACTGTAATTTTGAATATTATTAAACCAAAGTTCATTTACAGAACACTTGGGATCTACTTCAGTGTTTGGTAGTTAAGCACTGCCCTTGACCCTAAGTGGGAGAGAAGAGATGTGTAAACCCAAGCTAAGATGTAAGGCACAATGCAATACAGGGGATGGGGCAGGAGTGTTCCATGGGACACAGAGGGGAAGTAAAAGAAAAATAAATGTGAGAGTGGGGGTGGAAAGAGAAACAGAGATTGAGTAGTTGATTGACTAATGAGATTTTTTAAGCCTATATCACAGAGAGAGAGAGAGACAGAGATGATTAATAGACCAATTGATTAAGAAAAGACCTTAAAGCTTGGATCTTGAGAAATGGATGAAATTATGGTAGAAAAAATTGAGGAAGGCCATTCCTGCTGTTGGAAATCATAGCCTGTTCTTAGATAATAGACAGTACAATAGATTAATTGGGAGAATGTTGACCCAAAAAGTACTTGAAGATTAAACTGAAAGATAGACTGTGATCACATAATAGAAGATTTTAATTCCTTTAACTAGTTTAGGGTTTGGGATTTTTTTTTTTTTTTTTTTTGGAGTTTCTTTAGGATCACTAACAAATGGAAATAAGGGAATTTCATTGATGTTATTTAGGAGAAAAACTTGGCTTAAGCTACACTGAACTCCTGTTTGAAGTCTGTGTGATTTAACAAATATTATTAAATGAAATATATATAGTAATGTAGTATATTTTATTAAACAAAACCCACCCAAAAGTTAATTTCATTTTGTGATACAAAGTTACACTGTACATGAAAGTCTAGTTTGGCTTCAGTACACCTTGCCACAGATTGAATCTTTCAAAACTTAGCAGTTTGTTTAAATGTCTAAAAGCACCTTTTATACAGAAGCTCTCCATTTTAACAAACACTGAATGCTTCATATTAGTGACCACAGAAAATGTACACATTACGTGTTGTAGTGATATACGCATCTTGGAGAATTGGGCCATATCTTCATAGAAGTCATAGTTGCAGCAGCCTTAGTCATCTGTTGCACCTCTAAGAGAACCTTGAAAATGTTGTTGCTTCTTTTATTACAAGGATTTTGTCTCCTACAGATCTGTGTCCACTTGGGCCTGACTTAGTCTTGCAGCCTTTCTCATTCCTCCCTTTCTGTCAACAAGCTGTAACTAATTCCCATATGTTATTGCCTCCTCTGAGGACATTTGCATTTTAATAACCAGTCTCCTTGAATACTCAAAACTATGCTGGACCTAATGAACTAGATATCTAATAGAATATTTTTTCAATAATGAGTATTTTTTTTTTTTTTGGAGGGAAAGAGAGCAGGAGAGCATTTCCAATATACCTGAAACCATACTTTCTAATTAGCTACATATTAATACTGTCAGCCTTAAATCTTAGCTTGAAATTATAAAATCTACTGGATTTTGTGATGGTTTGTACTCTGATGACACAGTTCAGTGCAGAAATCCCATCTATATATTCCTCTGCAAATCACCGTTGTCATTAGGACACTTTCCAGTCCTTTGACTCTATTTCACAAGGTGAACAATTCAAGGTTTGGTTTTTTGTTTTTTTTAATGTAGCCTTAAATGTCAATGTATTATATCTGGACTCTGGGTCCAATGACTGTTCTACATGACAGCTATTCAAATCAAAAAGGCATTTAAGTTGTTCCTCACAATACCACCTCTCCTTGGTCTTCCCTCTTCCAGAGCAAAAATACCTCTGGTTTCTTTAATAGATTCTTGTGATGCTTTCCAGACCTGTTAGCATCATGTCTCTCTTATCAAAATGTACCCAGTGTTGTTCACTTTCCTCTTCATTGTGCTTCCAGAACAAACAGCAGAATATTCCAGATAACGGTCTGGCAAGTATGACATGGAGTGCCCCATTACCTCCTCTTGTCTTGGGACTGCTCTGTCTTGTTAATGGAGTTAAAGCCACACCAGCTTTTCTGGCAACCATCACATTTTTCGCTCGTATTCACATTCATATAAAAAATTTTAGTTTTCTTTTCTGTGTACTTGTATTGTGACATATCTCCCTTACTTTTTATTTATTCAGCTAATTTAATTAAAATCCCAAATTTAAGATTGAGCATGATTTTTGCCTCTCACTTGTTAATAGACAAGATAAAAGACTACTAGAATATTGGTGATATGATTGTACCACCTTCCCTAAGCAGTAGATAGATCTCTTCTTTCAGCTTCTTGTTGTTCCTTGCTTAGCTTACACAGTCCTTTTTATTATACTTAGCATTGTACAAGTCTCATTTCTTTTTGGTCTTTCATCTTTCTGACTTTATTCTTATACCTTTAAACAGCATTGTAGTTCACCATTATAGAATCATTTCTGGAATAGGAAGTACAAAAATATTGGTATTTCTATGCTGTAGTTTCTGACTTTACCAAAGTATTCTATGCCACTGGTATTTCCAACTACCAAACCAGTGAATTGAATACAGATCTCCTCTGTGAAGGATCCGCAGAGGCAAGATTGGATGTATTAATCAAGTCAAGAAATTCATCAAATTTTTAATTCCCAGGAAAGCAGGATTTGGTACCAGAACAAATTTAAAGTTCCTAAAGAAGTCATTGGAACTTCCTCTGCCACTATGAAATATAAACCTGCAGTAGGTAGCATGCCTGAATTCTTGAATAGTTCCGTTTTTTGAACCTGTGTATCCTGTATATCAAATAGCAAGACATCAACTTTCACTCATAACTGAGTAGAATTTGAGCTGACTGTCTTTCCAAGAAACTGTTGTAAGGGGAGCTATTTTGGGGGCAAACACTTTAAGAGTACTTTCAGCTGTCACTTCAAAATAAGATGATAAATTTGGAAGGTTGAAGGGGTGTCTGCTTTGTATTACTAAGGTTTCAAACCCAGTCTTCGTGGTGAATACTAAAGGACAGTGTTGTTTCTGCAAAAGGAATCTGCAGGAATATTCTAGAAAGCAAACAAACAAAAAAATGCAACAGTAAAAACACTTCACGGTGCACTGTCTCCCATTTGTCCTTCTCTCCATCAATCTTCAGTGTAATAATCACCAGTGTTTGTTCATTCAGTGAATAGTAACGTGAGTAAAACAGAACTGAGACCCAATGTCCTGACTAAGGAGGTACACGCAGAGTCACATGCTCAGGAAGACAAAATGCTGTATGATGTAGTATGTTTGTTTATGATTTTACATTGTTTAGCTGGGCAGAAAGAAACATACTTTCCTTTACAGTATCAGAATCAGTATTTTATTTCTGTGGTCACATTTCTTCACTTAGACCATTATCAAATCAATGTTGAATCAAAAGGAAGACTGCTAAACCCCTAAGGACAGACTGCTCTCTCTAATCCATTTTGAGTAACACAAATGGTGATGCCTCATGTTGAGGGATGTAGGGGGAAGTGTGGGTGTAGGGGATCTCTTCTGAGGTCCTTCTGTTTGCTATCCATTTAAAAAAAAAAATCTAGTTTAATATTTCTAGGTGCCCTGTAAGGTAGGTTGTGTTAGATTCATGTGGCCGATCAGGAAATGAGGGCTTTATGTGACTATCTAACTTCGGTCCAGCACACGGCTGGTGAAGGTCAAGCAGTGTGTTACAAAACCCATATTCTTCCTAGGAGACCATGGCACCTCTTTCTGTCCATTCATGGGTGCATACATGTGGTTGGTGGTGGCAGCAACAGTGACATTAGCAATGGTGATTTATTTCTATAATGTTCAAAGTGATTTTTTTTATAGTTCTGGGAAAATAGGCACCATGAGGGAATCATACACAGTTTCATGGCATCAGGTTCCCTCAGTACCTCACCATCACCCTCTACAAATTTTTCCCAAGAAATTCTTCCCCATGACCCCTGTCATCATCATCCAAAAGAAAAAAACAAAACTAAAAAGTATTTTTAAAGAATAAAACATGAAATAATTGACTCAGGTCAATTACTGTGATTTCTCTTCATTCTGGAGGAGAATATAAATGTGCTGTAGTTCTTTGTTCAAAGTGAGACTCTTCTGGTGCATCACGTCAATTAAGTTTACTGTGAAATATTCACGTAAGTGTTAAGCCCTCATAGATCCTTTATAAAGTAGGTGTCTTGGTAGATACAGATTCTTATCACTCCAAGAGCATAAACACCAGTATCAAATGTTTTCAAATCTTTTGTCAGCATGCTGTTGAGGTGGGTGTGGGAATAATAGTGTAATAGCAGCCCCCTTTCCAAATGGCTTTTCAAACTGTTAAAATACTGCAATGTTTAGAGGAATAATCATCAAGTGTGGCTTGTGAAGACTGTGTGAATCCAGGCCAAAAATATTTAAAACTAAGGGAACAGATGAGTAAATAGTTGGATCTGACTCAAGATCTTTGCAATATTTTCATTAAACTGCTGCAAGATGTACTTTTTAAAATGTAAATTCAGACACTGACATTTGCAACCTGTACACAGAGTTTCTTATGAGCAAATAAGGTCACTTGGATGATTCACTGAAGTGTGATCACTGAAGGCAGAGATGTGGCTGTGAGTTGCTTAGTATACAGGAGCCTTTGAAGCATGGTTATATAACATTCTGTGTTTATTAGAATCTATGCTTTGTGCAGCAAATAAAAACAAAGGACTTAATTTAGGATTAGCTAGGTAGCCACATTCTATTCAGATTTGATATGTAGAGGTTAATTTCTGGACTAAAAATGTAGAGCTTAACATTATTATTTTCCACGTTTATCAAGTTTTGATTAAAAATAATTTAAAAAATATAAGTGTTTCTGATAAAAGATCTACATAGTGACTTTGATCAGATGCAAGTGTGTTTCTTTTACTTGTGTGCATATGTGAGGAGAGAGAAAGTGTGTGCTTTTACTGTGTGGCCATGTAGTGATGAAGCCCGTTATGTGGACAGGGACAGGTAATCCTACTAACAGTGCTATATTTACGTCCCTCTTTTGTTTTGATAGCTTACTATGGATGTATACTCATGGCCTTGGTTCACCTTCTTTAGTTTCAAGATGAAAGTGATACTTCTAAACATTACCGAGAGGTACTTTCAGTAATTTTTCATTGTTAAACCCTGTCCAGAAATCCCTGAGATTTAATGATAATGACAAATGTGTACCCCCACCTCCACTGGCAATAAAGAACCTATGATTTAGCTTCATTTCTCTACTTAGAAATTTGGGATGAATCACAAAGTAAGAAAAATATTTTGTAACTGATGTAACACGTTAAGATTGGATTAATATATATTCATAAGACTATAGGCAGTAATGAATAATGAACGAGCCCTTACTACACACTTATGTTTTTAAATTTTGTTAGTAACTGAGGGCTGTTCATTGTCTCAGTGCTTCTGAGACATTCAACACCATTTCTGTTTTTGGTTCATAGCTCAATTGCTCAGTGATGGTCTCCTCTGGTTCCAGAAATTCATCTAACAATAGCTCAGTCAAGATTTCTCTTCTCTGTTTCTTGTCCTTCTGGGGAATAATGAAATCAGAAATACTACCACATCCTATAAAAACAGTACCTTCTCCCCTCCTAGTTGTATCACTAATGAGGGGAAAACATTTGTTCCTAGCATAATTATTTTTACCAGTTTGTGAAAGGAGGTATTCAGTTCAGTTGCTCTGTCATGTCTGACTCTTTGTGATCCCATAGACTGCAGGACATCAGGCTTCCCTGTCCATCACCAACTCCCAGAGCTTGCTCAAACGCATGTCTATTGAGTCGGTATTGCCATCCAACCATCTCATCCTCTGCCATCCCCTTCTCCTCCTGTCTTCAATCTTTGCCAGCATCAGGGTCTTTTCCAATGAGTCAGTTCTTTGCATCAGGTGACCAAAGTATTGGTGCTTCAGCTTCAGCATCAGTCATTTCAATGAATAGTCAGGTATTATTATATGGAAATTGACTCCAAGATACTTAGTAAGACTGACTGTCTCTCTTACCTGCATATTAGCAATTATATTTTTACTTGGAATGTATGAGACAAACATAAAACTAAATTGTTGATGGAAGGATGGATGGATGGATAGATGGATAGATGATGATGAAGAGAGAGATGGGCAGATGGTTGGATGATGGATAGATAGACGGATGGATGGACAGATGGATAGATGGATAGATAGATGGAGGATAGGACTCTCTAAAGGTGGAAAAGCCCCTGAAGTTGTTTAAAATTAATTAATTAAAACACAAAGATTTCTATAATCCATTACTTTACCCTTAGAACAGATATTTAATTAAATGGTAGAGAGAAAAAAATTGATAAAACATTATAAATAACATACATCATGATTTTTTAGAATTTAAAATTATGGAGTCTGCTGTCAGAATACTTGCTGAACAGACTTTCATAATAAGATCTACCATCTATTCCAAACTTATTACATTTTGCATGCTACAAGCACTTAACACTTACTATCTCATTTAGTAAATTTTTTTCCTTTCCTGTGGAATAGCATTGCAGACTCTAATGGAAGGAAAGCCGCAATGAAACATCGGCCTGAAAGATTTCATATCTAGCTTTCTTTTTAAATATTATTTATTTATTTAATAATAATAATTTATGTAATATCTTTTATTTAATCAGTCCAGAACAGATTGTTCTCTTCTATTTTGAAAAATAAATTATATTTATCACCTTTATATCTGATGGCATTGTTTTCAAAGTTAAATAAGCAGGGTAACAGTATACAGGCTTGACGTACTCCTTTCCCAATTTGGAACCAATCTATAGTTCCATGTCCAGTTCTAGCTGTTGTTTCTTGACCTGCATACGGATTTCTTGGGAAAATTTCTCAGAAAAAATTATCTTTCAAAATTTTCTGCAGTTTGTTGTGATTCACTTAGTCAAAGACTTTTGAATAGTCAATGAAGCAGAAGTAGATCTTTTATTTTTGAATCCTCTTGCTTTTCCTATGATCCAGTGGATGCTGGCAATTTGACCTCTGATTCTTCTGCCATTTCTAAATTCAGCTTGTACATCTGAAGTTCTCAGTCTGTATGTTCTTGAGGCCTCACTTGCAGATTTTTTAGCATTACCTTAGCATGTTAAATGTGCGGTAGTTTGAATAATCTTTGGCATCACCCTTCTTTGGGATTGTAATGAAAACTGACCTTTAAAATGCAATACTTGTTAAATAACTATAAAAATTAATAATTAAGTCTACATAGAATTTGATTCAAAATGTGCCAGAGTTTTTACTCAATTTGTAAGTTATCTTTATGTTTGACTATCACAGCCAAAACATTTGTTGATTTTTTTTTTAATTGTACAAAAGTGTACTTTGCAAAAACAACGCAGCAGATTACTCTTTCCACGTGTGATTCTTTTCCATGTCTGCTTAGTAAGATTGAACCAATATGATGGGTTTACAGATGCTTGTAAAGTACTATACTAGATTTATTGTACCCCTAGGAAATACATATATTAACAATCACATAATGTGAGTTTATAGCTCTTTCACTCAATGTTTTTGATGCCTATGGAGAAATGTTTACTTTGAACCTTTCCTCTCACAATGCTTAACCTAGGGAAAATTTTGATAAGCATGGGCTATGTGCTCAGAAGTGCTCAGGGATGACTGGGTATAATGATGCATGTTTGGCCACATACACACACACATACACAAACTCCGGTAGGCTTTGCTTGACACTTTCTCAAGGGAAGCTAGCTCAGCCCCTTATTTACCTTTCTGAAGCATCAGGTAAGCCCTAAGGTATTAGATTTTCTATTTGGTCTTAAAAGTCAAAATATAAAGAAGCATATATATTGACTATGGTAGTGGTGGTTCTTAGTCACTAAGACATGTCTGAGTCTTATGATCCCATGGACTATAGCACAATAGACTCCTCTGTCCAAGGGATTTCCCTCACAAGAATACTGGTGTGCACCAGTGTATTGATGATTCATTACTGCTAATAAGTTCTGACTTCAAATATATCAGAAGGATGTTTCTGCTACCAACACTAAATGAATCAGCCTTCAAATGGTTAAGTATTTTAATGTTCATTTACTTTGCAGATTTTAACTGGAAGGTGGTGGTAGAGTGATAGAAAATATTATAATATTATACCTAAGTGCATATCCTGGCCTTGCCAAATTTTATATATATATATATATATATATATATATATAATGTACATATATATGTTTATATATATGGTTTTCACAAGTTACTGTGATATTCAACACTTAAGTTCAGTCATCTGTATAAAGAAAGCTCACCAGTCAGGTTGATAATACAAGTCTTTGAGTATATGTCAGCTTTAGTGAACATGTAATAATTTACCCACTTCAACTAAGAATTAGATAAAATGTCTATCTCCAGGGCTCATACCAATCAGTTATTCGCTTGAGAACTAATTGCTTCAAGCTGACATGCATTTGTTTAACTGTGACTGTTCCAAAAAGAATGAAAAGAAGTTTTTTAAAATGTCTCAAGTAAAACTTTATAGATAATGAAGTGGCATTATGTTAGAAGTTATATTGTACAGATCTGTGCAGATAAAACAAGGGAGGAGACTCAGGATTGTTTTTTTATGAGCAAAGGAGTATTAAATTATTTCTTTAAGTTTAGCAAAAGCACGCATAGATCAAAACCCAGGGTGGAGACTGCAATAGGAAAATAATGCAAAGACGATCCACTCAGTAAATGTGTTAGGTATTAATCCAGGTCCTAGGTAGAGGGGAGGGAAGGACAACTCCCTTATAGAGATTTATTTAAATTAAAGAAAGAGAAAAAATATAATAATTAGATTTATAGGATGATAAAAGTGGATAATGCTATGTTAAAAAATTGGGGCAAATGCAAGAGTGTATGTTGTGTGTTTACTCGCTCAGTCGTGTCTGACTCTTTGAGACCCCATGGACTGTAACCCACCAGACTCCTGTGGCCATGCAATTCTCCAAGCAAGAATCCCCCTCTCCAGGGGATCTTCCTAACCCAGGGATCGAACCCAGGTCTCCTGCATTGCAGGCAGATTCTTTACCAACTGAGCCACCAGGGAAGTGTTTAATTTTCAGTTAGATTGTTCAAAGTAGTCTTCTCAATCTTTCTCAAAAGCATGAGGAGCATTAAAAAATAAAATAAAAATTTTAAGTGTAGTCCTCAAAGAGGCCAAGGTACTGTCCAGTTAAGCTTCAGTGTTCAATCTTTTTAAATAACAGGGAAATTATTTAGATCCTAGTGAGAATAAAGTCATGGGGGAGAGGAAGGGAAATAAAGGTCAGAAAGAAAGAAAAGGCCAAATTGGATTAAAAAGTAAGAGAGTAAGTTGACATACTTTTACATTTTCATCACTTGAACTAGCAGTTCAAACGGTCCAGGGCCAAGAACAATAATAATAATAATATAAAGAGCAGCTAATAACTTGGGCACTTTTCCCAATGCTAGGCACTCTACTAAGCACTTGATGTTCACTGTTTCTGTGAATCCTCACAGTAACCCTCTGATATATTATCCCAAGTTTAACAATGAGAAACTTAGCCTTAAGGAGATTCAGTAACTTGCTGGAAGACATACGGTTGGTAATTAAGAACTCAGACTAGAATGTAATTGTTGGACCCCAAAGCCATGCACCCACTGTATTTTACTGCTGTAGGAGGCTTTCTCCTGTTCTTGTCTGTCTGCATGAAATGGCTTAGATGATGCTTACTTATGCTTGCAATTCTCATTATTTTTCAGGAATTTTGAAGTTTCCAGTGATCTTCTCCCTTTATATATGTTGCATAGAACTCAATTAAAGGCTGTATTAACATAAGTTTGAGTGAAGATGTTTCTTTACAGCCTATGTTAAAATTGAGTTCAAAAGCACAATATATTTGTAAAAAATGTTGCATCTGCATTGTCAAAATTCATTTTGATGAGAAAGCATGTGTTTGAAAGATGTATAAAAATCTGTTATGTTTCTCTTTTGCATTTCTCACTAGCTGATATTGCTTCATCAAATAATTGAATTTATAAGTTCTTTGGATAATCCTTGGGGCTTCCTTGGTACCTCAGTTTGTAAAAGAATCTGCTTACAGTGCAAGAGACCGGGGGTTCAATCCCTGGCTTGGGAAGATCCACTAGAGAAGGAAATGGCAACCCACTCCAGTATTCTTGCCTGGGAAACCCCATGGACAGAGGAGCCTGGTGAGCTACCATCCATGGGGTCCCAAGAGTTGGATAGGATGTAGCAACTAAACCACTACCCTTGGGTAATCCTTAATGGCACAGGCAAAGAACAACAGTTTTAGAGGGTAGTTAGTCTATAAGTCTGAGGATATTTTTTTGTTAGTTTCTTTTCTTGAGTTACTGAGAAAAAATGACATTTTTTTAGTTCAATTATATAATCTTCTAGGACAAAGAAATGTTCCTAATTAGGTTAGTCAAAGAATTCTGTATTTAGAATAATATTCTTATTTGCATAGAGAAATATGTAGTGCTCAATATTTTATATTATCATTTGATTTGCTGTTACTGATGTGTGTCATTAAGCATGCCTAAGAATAAACTAATAATTTGCGTGAAAATGCATTTCAAAAAGCATATCAATCCATTAATTAATGTGGTAGATTATATTTGAGCCCCTCCTCCTTTGAGTTTGTTTCATTGCTATTCTGCATTGTACAGTTTCTAAGAATGTATAATTAAGTAAGTAAGAAGTAAGTTTGCATGGACTAGATAGAGTTTATTTTTTAGGCTAAAGTCAGAAACCTGTTCATGAAAGAAGCACATTCTAAACTATACTATAAAGATACTTCTGTTTTGCACTTAATTAGAACATGTGGCTGTCATTTAAACTTGTAATGAAGACAGTGTTCACAAACTTGAATTCATATATAGCTCATATATTGAATTTGTTCCTTTTTGCAAAGACAATAAAATTTTAATGTAAACTAATAAGAACTTTAAAAAAATATATTGTACCCTTAAAGGGAAGCTCCATTTACCTTTCATTATAATTTAAAATATACTTTGGCTCTATTCAGCAGTAAATTTCCTATTTATTTTTATATTACCCTCTGTTTTAATTTTATTTTAGAACTATTATAATATTGTAGGAGTTTTTTAAAACTAAAGTTAGGTAGAGAAAAGAAGCTAAATGGATATTCTCTATTGAAAGTAATATACTCATAAATGCCCACAGCCATAAAATGGTTTCAAACAAATAATGAAAATATCAGAACTTATTTCTAGTGGTGAATTTTTAAGTGGCTATATATTCTAGTTGACAAAGCTAAATACAGAAATGCCTAAATCAGACACACACGTGCACCTGCCTCGCTCTAACACACATATACATCCATAAAATATACAGCAGCACATCACTAGTTTTTGCTCCTGTATCTGGAAAGAGACCAGAGAGAGCAACTAAAGGTTGTCATTTATGACCTGGTCTATAGTTCAGGACAATAAATGAGGTATAATTTAAGTATGTTTATGAAATAGAGGGTCAAATCTATTTGAGATGCTATACAGCCAACATGCTATATAAGATTTGTGAATTGTGGCTGGAATAAATTAAATTCAATTTATGGAGCATAAAAGGAGGAACGTTATGTTAGAACACTGAGGCAAGTCTTGTGCTGGCTAGTTATCTTTAGACTGTTGAAAACATGAAATTATTTTTATTTTCTACCACCTGTTCTTAGATTACCAGATGTTTCTTTACAGTTCCTTAGAATTTTGTACCTAATGTTTTCTGCCTTTGATAATACATTCTCTCTCCTAGGGTCGCTTAACTTCCAAAAGTTATTGTAATCATAATACCATGGGTGGATTGATTAAAGAGTCATATCTGAAAATAGCATACCAAATTCATATGTTCTAAGTGTATATTTTTTAACATGTCATCAACTAGGATATGTTTAACAGTGATTGGCATGGTAGTGATATTTTTCTTTTTAGTGCAGTCGTATAAAATAATTCATCTTAAAATCGATGGTGTCCTAGATTTAAAGATATATGGTAACCTACCAGCTTTGCCATCTTTATGGTCATCTACTCACTAGAGAACCCCTTTTATTGTCACTCAGTCTGAAACCTCAGGGTTTGTACCTTGCAATAAATTTCCCTGGTTTCATCAGCAGGAGTGAAGTGAGTTTAGTGCAGAATGGTATAAATGATAGTACTTCTTACATCAAAATCCTTATACTTTGAACAGACACTTTATCAAGTGGCTGAGCAAACACAGCAGCTTTTGAAGTATTTGAAGAGCCATTGAATATAAGAGTCTTCATGCCTTCACTGTTCTTTAATCTTATTAGTACAGGTCTTCAGAACATGGCTCTTCCTTGGTTCAAATTTAAGGACATAGATTATAAAATAATGCTTAAAACTTCTTATTGACTTCAACCTATTGATAGATATATCAAATACTTAGGAAGCTCTTGAATTTAAAATAAGAAGAAATCAAAATATTTTAAAATGATATCCCAATGAATAGGAATCTATTTGATCTCCTTTTAAAAACTCTCCATAAAATTTTTATAGTTCTTTTCCCTGCTGTATTTTCCCAAATTGAGCAAAGTACATTTTGTATACCCCAAACAACAGATCAAATGAACCAACTGAGCAAGAAATTGATCTAGAACAAATGCAACAAACCTCTGATATTCAGACTCCTTAAGTAATGGTAAGAATCACAGTCCTTTAGCACCAATCTTTTAAACTTAAACACTAGGATATCACTTTACCTATTTTCCTTATTTTTATTCTTCAAGCCATGTTCATTCCAGACTCTTTATGCTTAGAATCTCAAAATTGGAATTAAACAAAGAAACTGCCAAAAAAAAAAAACACTCTGCCTGATTCTTGGCATAAACCAGGCATCCACTTGTGGAGAGTAGGGTAAGTTAAGTCTACGTTTGACTTCTGTCTACATCCCAGCTCTACCACAAAACTTACTGTGTGTCTTTGGGCACAACTCTTCCCCTTCTAAGTGTTTCCTCAAATTGGGCATCAGTTTCCCATTAGAGTACCATCAGTTGTACATACAAAAAAAAAAAAAAAAAACATTGTTTATGTATGTCTCTCCATTTGTACTATCCAAGTTTAACCATGCTACTATCCATGGACCACTGTTAGATTCCTGGCTGGTTTTTCTGACTTAGTCTATTCCCTTAACTATTCATTCTGTTCATTCTGTTAACTGTTCATTCTATTCTACCCTTAACCTTCAGGTTAATTTTGTTTGTTTGTTTTTATTAGCATAACCTTTCTCACAAAGCTTCAACGTTCTCACACTTAATTATAAAATAAATCTGAACAGTCTAGCCAGCCTTCAAAGCTTTTTGTTTATAAACTGTCAATCCTACCTTCTCTCCTTGGCTGTACCTCTCACTGAATATTGCCTTCTGCTTTATTAATGGACATTCATATGTGTTTCTAATCTCCCCTTAACAGGCTATGAGTTGCACATAAACTAAAACTACATCTTAGTCATTTTTTTTAATATCTTGCACAGAGCATCCTACATTGTGTGTATTTATTAAGTGAATGGGAAAAATAATTTCTTCTGCATTCCTCTAATATAAAATATAAAACATGTAATTTGGCCTTTCTTCATGAATCAGAATTGTCATCCTGAATATCAGTTTCAGAGATGTACTGAAAAGCTATAATGAGAAGGCACTCTGCTAGATGTAGGGAGGCAGCTATGAATAAAAGAGACGTGGAGGTGCTGAGATGTCCTGCTAAATTTATCTACTGTGGAATTGGAAATCCTATGAAGAAGACAGTTTAAGGGTAAACTAGCTCTGAGTTATATTTTCAGAGGGATATTCTTCACTGGCAGACGGCGCAAGGCTCTCTAGGGGTGTTGGTGCTGAGTGGGGCCCACGCCACGTGTGTAATCTGTGTGTGTCCGCACGCACATGAGAAAGAGGGAGTGAGGGAATGCCAAGATGAGAGAAGAGAGAAGCAAAAATCCAGTTGCCCAGATAACCCTTTTAAATGTCTATTCTGAGCAGTATTCCTAAAAGATGGGGTTTCCTGGTTCTTTTTTTTTTTTTTCCATTTATTTTTATTAGTTGGAGGCTAATTACTTTACAATTTTGTAGTGGTTTTTGCCATACATTGACATGAATCAGCCATGAATTTACATGTGTTCCCCATCCTGAGCCCCCCTCCCACTTCCCTCCCCGTCCCATCCCTCTGGATCATCCCAGTGCACCAGCCCTGAACACTTGTCTCATGCATCCAACCTGGACTGGCGATCTGCTTCACACTTGATAATATACATGTTTCGATGCTGTTCTCTCAGATCATCCCACCCTCGCCTTCTCCCATAGAGTCCAAAAGTCTGTTCTATACATCTGTGTCTCTTTTTCTGTCTTGCATATAGGGTTATTGTTACCATCTTTCTAAATTCCATATATATGCATTAGTATACTGTAATGGTCTTTATCTTTCTGGCTTAGTTCACTCTGTATAATGGGCTCCAGTTTCATCCATCTCATTAGAACTGATTCAAATGAATTCTTTTTAATGGCTGAGTAATATTCCATGGTGTATATGTACCACAGCTTCCTCATCCATTCGTCTGCTGATGGGCATCTAGGTTGCTTCCATGTCCTGGCTATTATAAACAGTGCTGCGATGAACATTGGGGTGCATGTGTCTCTTTCAGATCTGGTTTCCTCAGTGTGTATGCCCAGGAGTGGGATTGGTGGGTCATATGGCAGTTCTATTTCCAGTTTTTTAAGAAATCTCCACACTGTTCTCCATAGTGGCTGTACTAGTTTGCATTCCCACCAACAGTGTAAGAGGGTTCCCTTTTCTCCACACCCTCTCCAGCATTTATTGCTTGTAGACTTTTGGATAGCAGCCATTCTGACTGGCGTGTAATGGTACCTCATTGAGGTTTTGATTTGCATTTCTCTGGTTTCCTGGTTCTTAAGTAATATAGTAATTTATAATTATAAAGCTCTGTCACAATCATTACTTTTTAATCTAGTGTTTTAAATTGTTGGAATTTCTGGAATTAAGAGTCGTGTTTTCTAAAGGAAGTTATTGTAGTTGCTGGGTAATATAGATACAGGGCTGGGTAATTCCAAAAGTAGCCATGGCAGAATTTTTTTCTTTAAATTATAGATCAGAAAAATAGGTCTAAACTGGTGTTTTGAAACTTTATGGCTTTTCCTTTATAGCTATAAATTATATCCATTAAGTGAGTAGATTCTTACCATTTTCAGTGTGATGATCCCTTTCAATGTCAAAAATATATTGATCCTTATATAACAATTGCTCTTTCAGTATCCTTCATTGAGAAAATATATAGGCAAAAAACTTACTATAAATTCTGTGACTTTTGAAAACCTCTATGTCATATTAATCAAAAAAGTGCACATTCTTTGAAAAAAAGTACCAAATGGGTATAAGACCACATAATTTAGTCTTCACACAGGTATATATAGAATCCCAGTCCCTTATAATAAGGTAATTACTCATTCTGTGAGACTCTTATGATAACACAATGGCCAGTGATCATCTACCCACAGGTTGGGAATCAGTGCTTTTCACGATATACTTCCTTCCTTCAGTCACTAGTACCAATAATCTATGTTGTTAACCAATAACTTAATAATTGATAAAGTATTTCTGAATGGATGTATTTCTGAAGGTGTTGCAGAATGGATTCTAGGTCTTTATTCTTTAAACTGTATTGGACTCTTTTTGTTTTTGTTTAATGCTTTTTGAAGATTCGTGCAAGTAATTAATGAACTAGGATGAAGAACAAAAGCTAAGCTTCCTTTTAGGAGTTCCTTTCATACCAAAGGGCTTCATTTATTTACCATGTCTCTAGTGATTTGTTCTCACTATCCTGTCCATATTTCTCCAGTAAATAAATCACATGCTCAAATCACGTGAGTATGGATAGAATGTGCTTGTGGCCTGTAGTCAGCTTTTGAACTCAGTATTTGTCCCTCTCCCTCTGCTTTAAGCTCATTAGCATGCTGATTGTTAGCCTAGATTTGCATTAGAGTACATTGACTTGGATTGACTGAAATGGAGTCACCACTCCCAGCAAAATTCCTATGGTGCAGCCATCTGCATCTCTTAAACAAAGGTCTAGGAATGAAAATGATAGTCATAACTTCTTAACCCCCCTGTACTTTTAATGTGATAGCTTTTGCTGTAATAAAAATATACAAACATTTCTGAGATTAAATACCAGGAAAATGCAAAACACCTAGGCACCCGTCTGTCTCCCTCCTTAAACTAGAAGAAACTTAAATTTCTAAGTATCCATGTGTATTTACTTGTAGATTTTTTAACCACGTATCACTTCTAGACTTTCTGATTATAAATTTGAACATAGGAACCTTAGCTGTTGTTTTGTTATAAATACAATACTCAGTTCAGTTCAGTTCAATCACTCAGTCGTGTCCGACTCTGTGACCCCATGGACTGCAGCACGCCAGGCCTTCCTGTCCATCACCAACTCCAGGAGTTTACTCAAACATGTCCATTGAGTTGGTGATGCCATCCAACCATCTAATCTTCTGTCATCCCCTTCTCCTCCTGCCTTCAATATTTCCCAGCATCATGGTCTTTTCCAATGAGTCAGCTCTTGGCATCAGGTAGCCAAAGTATTGGCATTTCAGCTTTAGCATCAGTCCTTCCAATGAACGTTCAGGACTGATTTCCTTTAGGATGACTGATTGGATCTCCTTGCAGTCCAAAGGACTCTCAAGAGTCTTCTCCAACACCACAGTTCAAAAGCATCAATCCTTCTGCGCTCAGCTTTCTTTATAGTCCAGCACATCCATACATGACCACTGGAAAAACCACAGCCTTGACTAGATGGACCTTTGTTGGCAAAGTAATGTCTCTTCTTTTTAATATGCTGTCTAGGTTAGTCATAACTTTCCTTCCAAGGAGCAAGCATCTTTTAATTTCATGGCTGCAGTCACCACCTGCAGTGCTTTTAGAGCCCAAAAAAATGAAGTCTGCCACTGTTTCCAACTGTTTCTCCATCTATTTGCCATGAAGTGATGGGACTGGACACTATGATCTTTGTTTTCTGAATGTTGAGGTTTAAACCTACTTTTTCACTCTCCTCTTTCACTTTCATCAAGAGGCTCTTTAGTTTTTCACTTTCTGCCGTAAGTGTGGTGTCATCTGCATATCTGAGGTTATTCATGTTTCTCCCAGCAATATTGATTCCAGCTTGTGCTTCATCCAGCCCAGCGTTTCTTATGATGTACTCTGCATATAAGTTAAATAATCACATGTAAGTTAAATAAATGCATTACTACTACCATACAAATAGTTCACTGTATCAGATCACATGATTACAACATGAATTCTGTAGCATAATGGCTAGTATGTTTACATGAACTTGTGCATTAATAGAAGCATGTGTCTGTAACCAAGTGTGCTCAATCTTCAGAACATATGTGGACCCTTAGTTCACTTCTGTATTCCTCACTTTGTCAACCAGGATCTAGCAAACTAGAATGAATTCAGGGATGGGAAAAGAGAAACAGCCATATCAAATGAGAAATCATTGAAGGTTCTCAGATTCTATTTAATAAGTATTTAGTAATATATGTAGAGGACCAATGGAGATAGCATAGCTATTATTAAATATTTGAAAGCCACTGTATTTTGAACTTATTCTTTATGGCTTTTCTGGGTGGAAAAAGTTTTCAGAAAATCAAAATTCTGCTCAACATGGAGAAGAATTTCTAAAAAATGGAACTGGTTGCACGAAGAAGAAAGTAGACTCTTCACTAATAGGTATAGATGATCTTGTGCCAAGCTGTGATAAAAGGATAACAAAGGTCCCGTGGGTGTGTGGACTAGATAGCCTACAAAGCCCTTTCAAACATGAGAAACTGAAATAGTAAAGAAAAGAGAACATAGCACAAATCATCATTTAACAATGTTCCGAATACTCGGTACTAAATCCTGTCTCAGACGTATTATATAATGTCTCATTCAACTCCCAAACTGTTGTAATTCCTTAAGAGCTATACGTACAAAATTGTGCTCGATTCAGATGCAGCAGAATACGGAGGACACAAGAGACTGGACCACAATACCGAATTCTTCTCTGAACCTTTTGAACATAATAACTGTCCCTGTTCTCTTTTGGTAAGTAAGATTTTAAGGTATTTTCATTTCACTTAAATTTATTCTGTATTTTCAGAGTGATGCCTTTTTGTCCAAGGAGACAACTCTTCAGCAAGTCAGCAACATGGAAACAAGGCAGGGAGTAGGGAAGAGGTATTGATCGCATGAAGAAAATAGATGCAATGTGTGGTGCTGGACTCACTGGGTTTTAGAAAAACAAATAATAAAGAATATTTAGCAGACAATTGGGGAAATTTGAATATTAATAGGATTAAAAATTATTTCTCAAGACATAAGAGGAAGACAGGTTTTAGCTTTCTTTCTATTATATTTCTAATTTTCCTACAACAATTTACTTTCTTCTTGCAGCTTTCTATATTATGGACTATCAAAGTTTCATTTTAAACACCTTAAAAGAATCTATATATACATTTTTTTTTCTTTCATGTAGTCATTAAAGACTGTGAATTCATTCTAGTTATAAAATTCTCTGGTTTCTTTGTATTACTGAGGAGAGTGTTGTTTTATATTAACAAAATTTTACTTTATGAGGTTGACACAATGACAGGATACTGCTTTAAACTACTAAATTCAATTTCTTTTTAAATACAATTTTGCCATTTACAGCAATATGGATGGATCTGGAGGGTATTATGCTTAATGAAAGAAGTCAGAGAAAGACAGATACTATTTGTTATCACTTACATGTGGAGTCTAAAAAGTAAACAAGTGAATATAACA
Organism: Odocoileus virginianus; assembly: GCF_023699985.2. Lineage (NCBI taxonomy): Eukaryota > Metazoa > Chordata > Mammalia > Artiodactyla > Cervidae > Odocoileus > Odocoileus virginianus. The sequence continues at coordinate 25,381,949 of NC_069698.1, forward strand.
AAACAGAAATAGAGTCACAGATATAAAGAACAAGCTAGTGGTTACCAGTGGGCATAAGGTAAGGGTAGCAACAGGACAGAGTTAGGGATTAAGAAGCACAAAATACTATTTATGAAGTAAATAAGCTGCACAGATATATTGTACAGCATAGAAAATATAGCCAATATTTTATAATAACTATGAATGGGGTATAATATATAAAAAATTTGAATCATGTCATACACCTGAAACTATATTTCAGTAAAAAAATTGTAATGTAGAATTTAGAAATTCTGCATAGGTGGAGAAATTCTTCGTTTATGGCCAAGTCCACATCTGCATTATACATGTTTCGCTTTTCATGACTAGTCACGTATCTCTTTCTTTCTCATCCCTCTTCTTCTACCTGTCTGTCTCAGCACTGCAGTTTTTTTTGTTTGCTTGTTTCACAAGGAGAGGACTTGGATTTGTTTCACTTATGTAAGGCCAAGATGTATCCCATAATGTATAGTTTTATCATTGCTGTTTAATTCTCTCATTAAAAAAAAAAGTTTAGATAAATATCAAACATGAGAATCTGTATGGTACCCCTTGCTCCCTCCTTTTCTACTATATTCCCTCCTCCCAGGATGGTAGCAGCACCTTACTTTGTAAGCTGCTATTATATATGTCAAAGACAGCAGCATAAAATAAAAGAGCAGAGATGAATAAGACTAAGTTGTTGATTATCAGCTCTGAGCAAAGCCAATAGCCCTCGGAGACCTGGGTGTTGCCCTCAGTGTGTGTGTAGGGTGCTGCTATTGATGATGAGGTTGATTTGGCTTTAGCTGGAAATACAAATTCATATGTATTTTCAAGAGGGAGGGCTCACAGGTGCTAGCAGATTATTTCTTCCAAGAATGCTTGCTGTGGTTGTCAGAACATTCAGTTTTGACATGTAAAATAAGACTGATAAAAATAGTTTCTGAAATTGAATGAGAAAATGATCTTCAAGCTCTGAAATAACCGAAGACTTAGAGAACCCTGAGGGGTTAGGGAAGGTGACCGAGCTCATAAGGAGGCGTCAGGGAGAAGCAGCACCCGTTGTGATAAAGCCAGACTTGAACCAGTTGATATAGACGGAAAGAAATTTGAAATTCCAGCCAGCAAACATGTTACATAGCTAACTTTCCTAAAGGTTCGTGTAGCCAAAGAGGGTTATGTTGGTGAGGGAAGCCTGGTAATACAGGGAAAAGATCACAAAATGTCATGGCAGGGGATTTGGGGTTAAGTCGCCAGTCTGCCATTTAGGGATGCCAGCTATGAGAACTTGAGTAATTTGACCTTTTTGTGCCTGCGTTTGCCTGTCTGTATAGTGAGGATTAATAATAGTGTCCTGCCTATAGCAAGAGATTCTTAGATATAAATTCAATAACACAGCCAAACACTGAGGAAACTGCAAAATGCTGCTGAACATATATTTAAAAATTATTATTGTCAAGGCTGTTCAATATTTATTTAGGTATTCTAAGTGTGCCAAGACACTAGATGCTTTGAGGACATTCTCCCAACTTTGGAGAAATTATCATCTTAGGTGAGAGCTTGCAATCTTTGAGGCTGGGCAGAAAACATCTTGACATCCTTTTGATTTTTTAAGGGCAAAGATATTCTGTCATAATTAAAACAAGCCAAGTAACCAGTGGCAGCCACAGACAGGAGATTACTTTTCAAGCACTAATTAAATTGATCTTGCAAATATGGACTTCGCAGTTCTAAATGAGCTGATGGAACGGAGAATGTCACATAAGTCTCCATAACAGGTAGAGAGATACAGCCGTGCAAGCATATGAGAAACAGAGCAGAGCTTAACCACTACCTGTAATAGAATTCTGATCCCACTGGGTCAGGAGGTAAATATTGGTTCTGTCTTCCCAGCAGCAGCATCTTGTTTTTGATGACTACAGGTGCTTTAGGAATAACTCATTTTAAATAAGCCTTTAGATTCCAAATGAAATGATCATGGGTTTTAATATAAAAAATAAGGCACCCAGTAAATTAACTACACTACAATTTAAAAAAAAAAAAAGGTTGGTGGTTAGGGATGATTTCTTAAGCAAGGTGTGGGTACATAAAATAGTCATAGTATTCATTATGGTATTGTGATTTTTTGAATAATTTATATTAATGCAATATAATAATTTTTTATACAATAAGGGAGCCCCAGTAGACCAGAATATCCAATAAAACAAATTCCTTCTTACCTGAGTTATCTTTTGAAGATTCAAATATACATCCAGTATAAGAATGCCTCATTATAACAGAACTCTTTATTAAACTGATCAATAATGTGCTGGGATCAAGTCAGGTTTTAGGTCTCATTTGACCTGACTTCTGCCTCCCACATGTCTAGAATAAAGAGGGAAGGGGAGACAAAAATGTAACTTTTCCAGGAAATTTCTGTCCATCACAACTAGCACACTGTATTTGCCAAAGCTTAATTTGCAAGCTCAGTAATCCAAAGGATCTGCTGAATAAGTGTCAAATCTGTTTTCAAAGATAGCAACAAACAGAACTCAAAGGAATTTTAAAATAGCTACACACGCTGCAGCTTCAGCAGGTACCACCCCGGCATCTTCTTTATGTGCTCCATCAGTTAAAACTGTGAAACCAGAGGAGAACTGAACGTGTACTGCTGCTGAAATGTATATGCTAAGGTTGGAGTATCTCACAAAGGCCAAGAAGCTATAAGGCAGAACTTTTCCATTCTGCTTTACTGGCAGTTTTTGGAAACTCCATTTTAGCATAATGATTTCTCTGCATTTTAGCTTCTGATATAGGAACTTACATTTAACCTGTAACTTCATCAGTAAACCAGAAGGGGCAAGGGCGCTTCCTTTTTCTTTTCTGATTCATAAATTCAAACTCCATGGCACAAATCAAAGAACAGAGATGATTGACCCTGAAATAAATTAGATTGCTTTACAATAACTTAAGTAGTCTTAATGGTGAAATGTGAATAAAGCAATAGTTTTAGCATCTATTATTTTGCCAGTAAATCTCCTTAATCTTAAGAAATAGATCTGTTTACTTCCAGTCTAAATTTGGTGATTCCAAGGTAGACTTTTAGTTTAAATAGGGTGTTTGACATAGATGTATCTTTATTATTGCCCCTCAGTTGTAGGTATTGAAAATATAAATTAAGTTGGGAAATTTTTTTTGCTCTACCAAGAATTATGAAAATGTTTAGTTTTTTTTAAACAAATCAATTTTAATTCATAAAGTTTTCTCTTTTTCATATTTCTAAATATATATTTCTACATAGAAATATTTACTAGATCACTTTTCTCTTAAGCCTAATGCAAAATAATGAATTATAATGTTTTTCCCTTAGAAAATATTTTATAAATTAAAAGATATATGTGAAAATTAAAATTATTTATGTCATCCTTATTTTTCAAAATAATTTGTGATAGACATATATGTAGATTGTTAAGATCTAATGCCCTTTTCAACAAATGCTGTTTTCACTATGATTTATACAGTTGCTAAATTTTACAATTTGTAAGAACATTTTAAAATTTGCCTTTTAAGTATTTTTATTGAAAATTATTTTTAAGTTTGCTGTTTCCAAATTCTTGATAACCCCTTTTCAAAAAGTGTGCAATTAATAAAAAACAAAACTGCAATTAATATTTATAAATCAATTTTGACCCAAGAAGAGAATAATACTTTGCTTGGATGGCATAATATACTAGATCATTGTATGATCAGAGTTATTGTTGTTGTTGTTGTTTTTTAATGCATAGTAATAGTTTGTGTAGTGATTAAGTCCTTATGTAGTCAAAATAACTGAGTAAATGGCATGCATTTTGACTCTCTTAATAAATGAACCAGATTATGCTGTGGCATTCTGATTCCTTGTGAAGAACAGATTACAAAGACAGCTAGAAAAAAATAAAATTCATGACATTACATTGCACTGTCTCATATGTTCTTAATGTGATCCTAGCTACAAAATGTTCATGGCTTAGTGACTAGTAAATGGGCATGGTGAATATGTTTATCAGCATATACTATCTGTGATGGGTATACTAAATGGTTTCTGTATACATAAGCTTAAATACAAGATATTCATATTTAAATATAAGCAGTTCTATTTAAATCTACTTAAAATATGTTCATGTTTCTTTTGCCATAGGAATCAAAACTATTTATAGAATTAAAATTGTAAATTGAGATTTACAGAAGCCAATACTTAGCAATAAATTATAGAGCCCCAAATTGTTTATGTCTGTAATTGTCGCATCATAAGAATTAGCTCTAATTATCTTAAGTCTTTTAGTATAATTGGTAGTCATTTCCTAACTACTAAGAACATTGATTTATATATGCAGAACCCTAATAAAGAAGAAAATTTCAAAATCCATAAATAGCCGTAGTTAAGAAAAAAAATCTGTTGCTTGGGGAAATTTTTTCATGTTGCCTATACTGCAAGGGCTCTGAAGCAACATGAACACATTCTGGTAATTAACACTGCAGTGAAAAAGTATAATTACACAATTTTCCTGTTAATGATATTGTACAATTATCAACCAATGGTTTTTGAGCAGATAGTATTAAGCGGCCTCGAAGTGTGACTGGAATTGGCATCATAAAAGTCCTTACATAAAATGGCCAGCATCATTTAGAGAGAATTCTTAGAGCAGTTTTTTAACAATTAAATGCCAAAAGAGGAAATTCAGTGCATTTATTGCAAACCTTGAAGTTCTTACATCACCCTCTTTGTTTTACTCTTAAATTTGGGCTAGCTAAAATACCAGAGATCACAGAGAGTAAGATTGCTTCTAAATTATCAGCTTATAGTTGTTCATATTTTGTTAATTAAATCAGTATGAGGTAATAAAATCAGGGTGGATCCTGAAACAGTGTAAGATCCGGTAAGAGACTGAGGCAACATCCTGGTTCGCACTGCGACACTGGGGGCCTGGCGCTCTCTGTCCTGGGCCTTACATGTCTTTACAGCTGCCTTCTCAGGAGCCGAGCCAAGCGGAATCTCTTTATCTGCATATAGGGTCAAAGATACCAGAGAGGTGTTTTTAAGGTAAACGGACCTGAAATCCTTTTCTTCAGTTTCCCATGCTACTGAAAAATTTAGATCAGTCTTCAGTGTTAGAATGCTCTCAATAGAACAATTCAGAACCATTCTGATTATAACCTGCTGTCCCACTGATTACTTACACCTGGTTACTATGATTCGCTGAACTAAATAGATAGAATAAGGCAGAACAGGTAGCTCTCTTTTTTTTTTTTTTTAATTTTTTGACTATGACACGTGGCATGTTAGTTACACGACCAGAGATCAAACCCACATCCCATGCTTTAGGAGTACAGAGTCTTAACCACTGAAATGCCAGGGAAGTCCCAGAACTGCTCTTTCTCGATTCATGCCTGTTTTGAGAAGACTTGGAGAGGGAATTGACTGAATCTGACTATTGATTTCTTTGATTTCTCCTCTCTGGCTTTGGTCTGTGTTGCTTTAGTCTGTAGCATCATTGTGGAAATAGGCCATAGTTTGCACTAGAGACCCCTGGGTATAGTCCTGTCTTTGTTCATGGGTAGCTCCGGCTTTATTTTGTTGAGCCCATCTTATAACAGCTTATCTATAACTGTCAAAGAGAAAATATTGAATGGAAGAGATATTAGCCACTAAATCACGATGTGGTTTAAAAGCTATATGACATTAAAAACACTGTGCAAATTGTAGGGAAACTGATTATGGCATTGAAATACACAATTCCCCACACTTAATGAACACAAGGATGTAATATGTATCTTTTGGAGGTTAAGTACTGGATTGCATATCAGTCTGAGACAGTGAGTAACCCAGTAAACTGTGAGCTTGTGTGACATTTTTCTCAGATGACAGTGCTAAGTCACTTACTTTTAATTCAAGATTAGAAAAACTGTTCTCTAGTTATTGCATTCCTAATATAAATTTTTCAAAATTCCATCATTTAAAAACTGCTTTAATCATTAATATTCAAAACTAACTCTATTGGTGTATCTGATTTTTTAAAAACAGTTGTAAGATGTCTTTATCACAGCAACCTTGTGGGAAAATGTTGTGTTCATTTGCTGACTTGAGATACACTAAACATACAGTGGTCTGTTAGTGAAAATCAGCTGTTCTGTTCTTTAATTTTTTTCCCTAAAGCTCTATTTTGTTTTTCTTTTTTTTCATCTTTCATTCGATTCTAAACTATAAAAGCCTTTCTCTTTTTTTTTTAAATCATTGGTCAAGTTTTCAGTTAAAGTAACTGAAAATTGTACATTACTCACAAATTCAGAAATGGAGAGATAATCTCACAATGATGACAGCAATATGTAATATTATTTTTACTGTCTGCCTTGTTAATAGTAATTAATCCCTTATGTGTAAAATAGCACACAGCTAAGCATCAAGCAGTTCAAATCACTTCTCAGTTTTATAAAAATTATTTTAGATGCAAGTATATTAATATCTTGTGAAATATACACATATTGATCCCACAGTTACTTATTCCTTCATTCATTCTTTTATTTAGTCATCCCTGGCACCTGCTTTGTCCACTGGCACCTACTAAAAGTTAGAAATATGAAGACATATGGCCTCTGCCCTGGTAAACCTAATAATCTAGTGGGAAGGGTTGATCATAAACTTGAAAAAAAAATTACAAATTGTGTTAAATGTTCAGATAGAAAGAAAAATGGTGCTGTGATAGAAAATGGAGACACTATCAGATCTAGAGTTGTCAAAGAACACCTCTCCATGGAGTTGGGATTTTTCAAGATCTACGAGAAGTATAGGGTAAAGGGATAAGTGAAGAGCATATCTGAGACGGGAGTTGCACATATTCAAGAAGGAGTGAGTCAGGACTCTGCAGGGCATGCAAAGAAGTGGATTGTACCTTCAATCGGTGGCAAGCCTCTTGACGGATTTAAATTGGGGCAGGGACTAAAATCCACTTAAGATAACCTTATACTATGACCGTTAAGGTTTTGTTCCTAAAATGACAGGAGAGGATACTAACCAGAACAATAATAAGTGTCCTGACTTGACCAGTCTTTTGTATGTTACTTTTATTTACGTGCCTAGACTAACGTTGTGAACTGGAGGGCAGCCTGCCTTCAGCACCTGCCCGTTCGGAACCGGAGCCGCCAAGGCTTTCTGTCCTTTTTTGTCTGGGGAGCATCGGGTTTTGTAAAGCGTATGGAGCCCTCTAGCGGTGATCGTTTTAAAGGAGTCATGCCAGAACTGTCGAACAGAGCCTCCTCAGAGCCAGTAGAATTGAAAAGAAAAAAAATTGTAATTTACGCAAATGCGGACTGCATCGTCTTTGATACGATATCAAGTCGCTTTGATACGATATCAAGCCCAGTGTTTCTTTTAAATGCACTGACAAGACTGTGTTGATTTAGGTGTACATTCCAAACCGAGTGGCCCTCATCCTTCGCAATGTGGACCTGCCCAACTGAGGAGATCTGATTTCAGCTCCCGCAGCGGAAGACCTGTGCTTTGCTTGCCCACGCTCCCTGTCCCAGAACTTGTAATGTGTAAGCTTTTCAAAATATATTTGTCTAGCCGGAATGTCCGATGTCTGAAATTCTGTATTGGTTTATGAAAATGAATGTCAAACTTTAAAGAGTGGAAGGGGACATATTTTTGAAATTTTAGAGATCCTAGACTACATTGTCCAGCCATCTGAACAGCTAGAATCCTTGAAGTGTTGTATATTACGTCTTTAAAGGATTTTGCCTTACAGGCCAATTATTTAATCCTTTTAAGTTCAAATTTGAATCATGTGTCCATGTTTGATTATTTCTGTTGAATGTATACAGTATTTTTTTTAAGGCAAATATTTGGTGACTTTATTTGTTCTGGTATCTCTTGGTCTAAATTACAAGACACTAGAGATTGTTACTTCCCTTTTTCAATGTGTGTTTAGAAATACTGTAATAAATATATAGTAATAATATAAAACCAAGTATTGTGTCAAATATAAAAGTTGTTGCCTATGAACCCATCCATGCCTTATTTTGCATAAGTTTTATCTTGTGGTCTCTATTTCATTTAGTATCTTGGTAGATGCTAGTATCTTCATTTCTGAAGGCTTGACCTGGTAATTGTAACATTTCAGAAAATATCTTTTGCTTTCATCCAATAAAAAAATATTGCACAGTTGTCTCTGCTGTTTATTTTACTGTGATGTTATGGAATTTTTCTAGAGTGAAATTTAAATGCCTATTTCAGCTCTGAGACCTTCCCCACACTTATGCACATATGCATGATGGACTAGGTGTGGGAGTTAATACTATTTTTTTTTTCTTTAGGTACTATTTTGTAACTTGAAATTATACCAACCAACTCAGATATCTAAGCTCCTCTCCAACTCTAAACCTGAACACTTTTAGAAGCTGAGTTAACTGCTTCGACAGTTAATCGTGAGATACTCCATCATGAAATTGCCCCTTGGTTTAATAAATAGCAGGCCACAAATGTGTAATCACTGATATGTAATCCATTTGTAATTGAGAAATTATGATGTACTTATGAGACATAAAGTCACCTTTTTAAAGATTTAATATTTTCCTTTACATTCATACTGACTGCTTCTTTGTTTTTAGCCTGATTATTATGACTAATAAGGAGTACATGAAAGTCTTTCTCTTAAAAAATGGTTTAGTAGTGGAAGAGATTAGCAAAAAAGACTTCCTTTTATAGCTAAACCTGTGTCTTAACCATCTTCTTTATCATTTGAATAAAACCTTAAATCTAGGTCTGACATGTGTAATTTGCTTTAATTTCAAAGTAGAGTAATAGTTTGATTTCCTGACAGCGAAGCCAGCTGATGGTGATACACCCTAGGAAACAACTGAAAGAAAGCCTTCTGTAATGCTTTTCCTCTTTCAGATATGTTATTAACATCTTAGCACTGCCATGATCTTGTACCATACCTGTTATTGATAATAACATAATGTACAACCCTGATGTTTTGTGTTCTAGCTTATAATTTCTTACCTTCCTTTACATTTCTTTTGTATAAAGAGAGATGCTAATTTTCTATCAGGGCTCTTTAAAGAATGATAAGGAATTACTTCACACCTAGAACTTGGTTTTTTTTTCCCCTTCGACCTCTGTGGAAAATCGTAAAGACCAGTGCAGTTATATGCTATATTTTCATTATGTTGATTGACCTTACTAATATGGTCTTTAGAGTTCACAGTGTAAAGAGTGTAAAGTTCAAATTTATACCTGATATAATGTAAGTTAATTGCCTTTGTCAAGTTTTTCCCCACAAGAATGATGATAAATAGATGTTGCTAGGTGTGAAATATAAAAATATATACAAATAAACAAAATATTGAGTCCAAAATAGAATGTGTTTGGAGTTTTTTCCTCTACCTGTCATTGCAAACAGCCTTTACCGAACATTTTAATATTTGCAGTATACTTCACTTTACATCTCCATTTTTGTATCAGTAACATTCTCATCATCATGTATTCTGATGAGAATATTTTTTCTTCTTATTGGTTAAACATTTTCAATAATCACAACAGATAGATGCAAAATTTTATCGTTTGCCCTATCATAATGTTTTCTTCTCTGCTGTGTTTGTTGCCAACATCAAAAGTGAGAGTGATCTAGCTTCATTGACTTCTTTAGGGTAAGCATTTTTGCTGTTTTAATTTTTTATGTTCTAGAAAACAAATGACTACAGACTTATTTCCATCACTTTTTAATATTAGCAGGAAAGTGTTAGGAATTGCTTTATTATCAAAAATAGAATTTACCCATCATGCTAATAATGCTTGATGTTTTAGTTTAATACTAGAAAGTGCCATCGTGTTTAATAATCAAAACTTGAACTGTAAACATTTTTCCTAGAATGTTTCTCCCTTTATACCGCTTGAACTCTGAGGGTCAACTCATTTCATATTTTCTTTTCTGTACCTTTGATGTTTCTCACTTTGCCCTGTTCTTAGCTGATGTATTCATCTCTAACATAAAATGAGGGATTTAGCCACCATGTTCCTCAAGATCAAAAAATAACCAATGACAATAAATTGACTTTTCTCATAGCAACTGTAAAAGAATGCATGTTATTTTTTTCCTCTGACTCCAGACTCCCCTTAGCAATATCAATTCAACATTTGTCACCCATCAGGGTTATAGCCATTGCTATGTGGGATCATACAGGAGGCTGTCTGGATAAGGAACCTATTCTTCAAATAATACAGGAGAGAGTGCAGACAGAGCTGGGGGAAGCGATGAACGGTAATGTGTTTTCCTCTAGTGTTCTGCTTGCAGCTTCAGGGCAAATATCTCTTCACTTCTCTGGTCCTGCAGCCATTGAATCAGGTGATGAAAGCATCATAAAATAGGTTTCCTATTGCTCTTCCTGTTTAGAATGAACCAGAGCAGACATGCCTGATAGAAACCAAAATGAGGCAGCTGACTGCCTGGCCTTACACCTCTCAGGCTATTTCTTTTTGCCTGTTTTGAATCATGGGCTGAACTAGGATTCTTTAGAGGGGTAGGGTTTCATTAATCTACATATTCCTTATAGAGAGACAAGCACTGAGCTATGAATTTTGCTAGGTGGGATATTCTGATGAAAGAAAATAGAAATCTAAGGCACAGCAATGTCATGTCCTTTATGCAGTAGAGTTCATTTATCATTCACAATGCGTGAGAATTGAAATGTAGATAAATTCTCCCACTAAAGCCAGCCTTCAGGGGGAAAAAAATCAAATGAACTCCCTACTAATTTTTCTGCTCTATTATCTTATTAGTGATGATTTGTAGAGAATTGCAGAGAAACATTCATACTTTAGGGCAGAATTTCTTAATTGGTAGTGTGAGGAATCTTTAAGATTACGGTAGTTATAAGTGTTTTTGTCTCCATAATTTAAAACATTATATCTGGATTTTAACTCTTGGCAAAAACTGTGCAGAGAATGTGCTATTTATTTATGTGAGCAAAGGGGGATTCTGTGGTATTTCTACTTATACCAAAGGGCAAGTATTTCAGAAGTTTACTTATTAACAGTTTTTCTTGTCATTTCTGCTGGATCAGAGAGAGGTATTTGACCCTCATGTATGCTTGCATAGACTGTTTCACCTAGAAACCTGAAAATTGCTTTCAAAGAAGTGATATAATGTTTAGAAGACCTGAGTTCCAGTTGTAGCTCTTAATTCCCAGTGCCTCATTTTAGAAAGCACTCAGTGACTTTTCCAGGGTCTTAAGACAATTAAAGTGAGGGGAAAAAGCATCATCATTGGTTTTATAAAGAGCTATTGTTTGATCAGTAACTGCAAGGATGGTGAGTCAGCATTTGGAGACATATTCCAAGTTTTTTGTCATTGGGAACACCCTGTTACTGTCACCTGCCACTCGTCTGTCCTTCAATACTTCTGCACAGTTATCTTCCAGGCCGGGGCTGCGGGCTGCTTTACAGAGAAGGGGGTTTTGCATTTCCTCCAGTCCTACAGATGACCAAAGTATCAGTCTTCCCCCACAACTGCTTTTATTTGCTTATTTTAGCTTTTGCTCTGAAGGCACTAGGAGGTCACAGTGAATTCCTTTTGGTGCTGTTAAGGTACTGCCCTTAAGTCCTTACTAAGGAGTGTGTCAGCCCCTCGGAGTCTTCTGTTAGGTAAGCCAGCTTTAGGAATGAGTTAGCAACCTCTTAATGGCAATAGCAGGTCAGGATACATGGAACTAAAATGGAACAGCCGCAGCCTCCTGTGAGTCGCCGCAACCCGGTGTCAAGGTCTCTATTTCTTTCCCTCTTCCCCTTCTGCTCACAGTCCAGTATACCCTGCTGGCAGGACAAGTAAATGACAGAGGAAGCTTACGAACTGCAACTACATGTAAAAGAATGAAATCAGAACACCTCCTAACACCATGTGGCTCAGACACTCAGGCTTGTCCAGCTCTTTGCCACCCCACGGACTGCAGCGCGCCAGGCCTCCCTGTTCCTCGTCTTCCAAAGTTTTCCCTAACACCATACACAAAGATAAATTCAAAATAAATCACAGACCGAAATGTAAGGCCAGAAACTATAAAGCTCCTAGAGGAAAACATAGGCAGAACACTCTCTGACATAAATCACAGCAAGATCTTCTATGACCCACCTCCCAGAGTAACAGAAATAAAAGTAAAAATAAACAAACGGGACCTAGTCAGGAAGAAGGACTCAGTCACTCAGTCATGTCTGACTCTTTCCAACCCCATGGACTGTAGCCCACCAGGCTCCTCTGTCCATGGGATTCTCCAGGCAAGAATATTGGAGTGGATTGTGATTACGTCCTCCAGGGGATCTTCCTGACCCAGAGATCAAACCCATGTATCCTGCATCTCCTGCATTGACAGGTGGATTCTTTACCACGGAGCCACCTGGAAAGCCCTTAAATAAATGGGACCTAATTAAACTTAAAAGCTTTCGCACAACAAAGGGAACCATAAACAAGTTGAAAAGACAGAATGGGAGAAAATAACAGCAAAGGAAACAACTGACAGAATTAATCTCCAATATACACAAGCAGTTTATGCAGCTCAATACCAGAAAAAGGAACAACCCAATCAAAAAGTGGACAGAAGACCTAAACAGACATTTCTCCAAAGACATATAGATGGCTAATAAACACATGAAAAGATGTCCAACATTGCTCATTATTACGGGAATGCAAATCAAAACGACAATGAGGGATCATCTCACACCGGTCAGAATGGCCATCAAAAAGTCTGGTGGTGGTGGTTTAGTCACTCAGTCGTGTCTGACTCTTTGTGACCCCATGGACTGTAGCCCGCCAGGCTCCTCTGTCCATGGGATTCTCCAGGCAAGAATACCGGCGTGGGTTGCCATTTCCTTCTCCAGGGGATCTTCCCAGCCCAGAAATCGAACCCGGGTCTCCTGCATTGCAGGCAGATTCTTTACCAACTGAACTATGAGGGAAGCATCAAAAAGTCTACAAACAATAAATGCTGGCAAGAGTGTGGAGAAAAGGGATCCCTCTTACACTTGGTGGGAATGCAAACTGATATAACCACTATGGAGAACAGTATGGAAATTCCTTAAAAAACTAGGAATAAAACTACCATACGAACCAGCAATCCCACTACTGGGCAAGTACCCTGAGGAAACCAGAATTGAAAAAGACACACTTACCCCAGTGTTCACTGCCGCACTATTTACAATATCTAGGACATGGAACCAGCCTAGATATCCATCGGCAGATGAATGGGTAAGGAAGTTGCACTACATATACACAATGAAATATTACTCAACTATAAAAAGCAATGCATTTGGGTCAGTTTTAATGAGGTGAATGAACTTAGAGCCTATTATACAGAGTGAAGTAACTCAGAAAGAGAAAGACAAATACTGTATATTAATGGATTCCATATATATGGAATCTAGAATGATGATACTGACAATCCTATGTAGGCAGCAAAGGAGACACAGACATAAAGAACAGACTTTTGGATTTATTGGGAGAGGGAGAGGGTGGATGATTTCAGAAAATAACACTGTATATTACCATATGTAAAACAGATAGTGGGAGTTTGATGTACAAGGCAGGGAACCCAAAGCTGGTGCTCTGTGACAACTGGAGGGATATGGTGGGGAAGGAGGTGGGTGGGGGGTTAGGATGGAGGGGACACATAGACCTATAGCTGATTCATATTGCTGTATGGCAAAAACCATCACAATTTGTAAAGAATTATCCTCCAATTAAAATAACTTTTAAAAAAAGAATTGCAAACGAGAGCTCATAATTAAAAAACAGTTTGGCCCATCAGTTTTTTGGATTGAAAGGCTGTACTGTCATCAAATACATACATCTTCATTCAGTAAATATTTGCAAATTAAAAAGTAATTTTAAAAAATTTGCACAATTAAAAAGTAATTTTTTGAAGAATGGGGGAAGTTATCAACCACCAATCTGCAATTTCCACAGTTGTCTGGTACTTAGATGAACTTCCAGATGTTCAAGCTGCTTTTAGGAAAGGCAGAGGAGCCAGAGATCAAATTGCCAACATCCGCTGGATCATCAAAAAAGCAAAAGAGTTCCAGAAAAACATCTAGTTCTGCTTTATTGACTATGACAAAGCCTTCAACTGTGTGGATCACAATAAACTGTAGAAAATTCTGAAAGAGATGGGAATATCAGACCACCTGACCTGCCTCTTGAGAAACTTGTATGCAGGCCAGGAAGCAACAGTTAGAACTGGACATGGAACAACAGACTGGTTCCAAATAGGAAAAGGAGTTTGTCAAGGCTGTATATTGTCACTGTGCTTATTTAATGTATATGCAGAGTATATCATTAAAAACACTGGGCTGGATGAAGCACAAGCTGGAATCGAGATTTCCGGAAGAAATATCAATAACCTCAGATATGCAGATGACACCACCCTTACGGCAGAAAGTGAAGAACTAAAGAACCTCTTGATGAAAGAGGAGAGTGAAAAGTTTGGCTTGAACCTCAACATTCCGAAAACTAAGATCATGGCATCCAGTCCCATCACTTCATGGCAAATAGATGGGGAAACAGTGGAAACAGTGGCTGACTATTTTTCTGGGCTCCAAAATCACTGCAGATGGTGACTGCAGCCATGAAATTAAAAGACGCTTACTCCTTGGAAGGAAAGTTATGACCAACCTAGATAGCATATTAAAAAGCAGAGACATTAGTTTGCCAACAAAGGTCCATCTAGTCAAGGCTGTGGTTTTCCCAGTGGTCATGTATGGATGTGAGAGTTGGACTATAAAGCAAGCTGAGCGCCAAAGAATTGATGCTTTTGAACTGTGGTATTGGAGAAGACTCTTGAGAGTCCCTTAGACTGCAAGGAGATCCAACCAGTCCATCCTAAAGGAGATCAGTCCTGGGTGTTCATTGGAAGGACTGATGCTGAAGCTGAAACTCCAGTACTTTGGCCACCTGATGTGAAGAGCTGACTCATTAGAAAAGACTCTAGTGCTGGGAAAGATTGAAGGCAGGAGGAGAAGGGGACAACAGAGGATGAGATAGTTGGATGGCAACCCTGACTCAACGGACGTGGGTTTGGGAGGACTCTGGGAGTTGGTGATGGACGGGGAAGCCTGGCGTGCTACAGTTTATGGGGTCGCAAAGAGTCGGACATTGACTGAGCTACTGAACTGAACTGAACTGGTACTTAGAATAAGACAATGCAAAGCAGAAAGCTAACAAAATAGGTATCATGCCTAATTACTTTGCCACAAAAGATATAAATTAGATGAGGTAAGTATTTGAATTATTTGTGCATACTTGTCTAAGTTAATAACAGGAAACAACTGTAAATGTATGAATAAACTTCTGACATACATGTATTTATAGCATACACATGGGTGTGTGGATATGCACAGATATACGTATATAACATGTAATTAAACTGAAAATTCAAGAGAGTTCACTGATTCTAAAATTTATCTTGAGCTAATGAACCACTTGATCTCTGTGTATGATACTCATATCCAATTTTAGATATTTTCCTGGTCATATTAAGAGCATCGAACTAAACAGGTGATTTTATTTGGATTTGAAGAAGTTTGCAAATCTTACAGTGAAATGCAATATACATGTTTTGATCTCTTTAGAGATTTTCTCACCTCAACCTATTTCACTAGTAAGTCATTTATTTTTCCTCTAGAAAGGGTGGGAGGGCAGATATGAAATATCTTTATTACTTCTTTATTTA
This sequence comes from Odocoileus virginianus, assembly GCF_023699985.2. Lineage (NCBI taxonomy): Eukaryota > Metazoa > Chordata > Mammalia > Artiodactyla > Cervidae > Odocoileus > Odocoileus virginianus. The sequence continues at coordinate 25,397,675 of NC_069698.1, forward strand.
CAGCCACTAGGGATTCTTTTTGACTGAGTTTGTAGTGTCACTTTCCATTCACTCCAGTAATATAAATAATGAAAAACACTGCATGTAATTTCATTTCACAGATCCCTCTAGTCATGTTGTCAACTATTGATTAAAACCAATCATATGATATAGAGGTCCCTCCCCCAACACACACAGAGTTACTCTCCATCCCCTTTAATCTTTCTTATGGTAAGTATTATCACTTAGCTATATAGAAACAGCAATAGGATGCCTAATTCTAGCAAATATATCTATCCAGATAAATCTACCTACCTGTGATTTTTTTAAGACATACTTCATCAGCTCACAACTTCATTGTGTTGAGTGTTTTCTTGTTGCTGTGCCCTAAGCTGACACTTCATACACATTATCACTGAGTCTCATGAACTCTGAAAAATGATGAGTTTTATCCTTGTTTGGGTCTAAGCTCATGCTCAGCAAACTCACTCTGCTGACTTCCACCACAGATCATAGATGATCTCTGAATCAAGGGTAAAAATGTGGCTCTCTCGTTTGTATTGCTTGTTTGTCTTTTTATTTTTCTTTTTTTTTTTTGGCCACATTTCTTATGGCATCTTAGTTCCCCAACCAGGGATCAAACCCAGGCCCAAGCAGTGGATGTACAGAGTCCTAACCTTTAGAACACCAGGGAATTCCCTTGTTTGTTAGTCTTAAGTTGGATTTGAATGTCTTCTGTCAGGGGAGGGGATGGCGTTTGAAGCCAAACTAAGACATATAATTTTTTAATACTTTTTTATCTTTGTAAGAGAAATATCAATAACTTCAGATGTGCAGATAACACCACTCTTATGGCAGAAAGCAAAGAAGAACTAAAGAGCCTCTTGATGAAAGTGAAAGAGGAGAATGAAAAAGTTGGCTTAAAACTCAACATTCAGAAAACTTAAGATCATGGCATCTGGTCCCATCACTTCATGGCAAATAGATGGGGAAGTAATGGAAACAGTGAAAGACTTTATTTTTGGGGGCTCCATAATCACTGCAGATGTTGACTGCAGTCATGAAATTAAAAGATGCTTGCTCCTTGGAAGAAAAGCCATGACCAACCTAGGCACATACTAAAAAGCAGAGACATTACTTTGCCAACAAAGGTCTGTCTAGTCAAAGCTATGGTTTTTCCAGTGGTCATGTATGGATGTGAAAGTTGGACTATAAAGAAAGTTGAGTGCTGAAGAATTAATGTTTTTGAACTGTGGTGTTGGAGAAGACTCTTGAGAGTCCCTTGAACTGCAAGGACATCCAACCAGTCCATCCTAAAGGAGATCAGTCCTGAATATTCATTGGAAGGACTGATGCTGAAGCTGAAAATTCAATATTTTGGTCAACTGATGTGAAGAACTGACATCATTTCTAATTGATTGGGAAAGACCCTGATGCTAGGAAAGATTGAAGGTGGGAGGAAAAGGGGACAACAGAGGATGAGATGGTTGGATGGCATCACCATCTCAATGGACATGAGTTTGGGTGAACTCTGGGAGTTGGTGATGGACAGGGAGGCCTGGCATGCTGCAGCCCATCGGGTCACAAAGAATTGGACACAACTGAGCAACTGAACTGAACTGAACTGATCTTTGTGGCAAGATAGTTTTCAAGTTCCAGGAATTATTTTTGTCATGTGTTACATAGAAACAAAAATTTAAAAGAGCTTGAACCCAGCTTATAGATCTTGTTTTCTAGTGTTTTTCTCCAAAAGAATGAACCAGGACTACTTGGAGAAATGCCTGATTCTAGGACTAGAGCAGGGAATATACAAGGTAAGTCTGGGGCTTCTGGTAGTGTTTAGAAAGTAGAGCGGTGCCTTCAAATTAAAAGAATGGAGTGTGTTAAAGGGAAACAGGGATTAACTGAAAGGTACCCAATGGCCATACCTGAAATAATCTGAGCAATAAAATAATGTGTCCCAGAATAAAGCATAAAATAAATATCCATGAGTTCTTACTGATATAAATGATTGAGTAAATAAGTAAATGCAAAGAAGAGACAACTCTCCTGTCCAAGAGAGTGCTGAAGGTTTTCATAGACACTCCCTCTTAAGAAGGTAGAGAACTTAATTCTCTTTACCCCCAATTCCCTCCCTTGAGTGTGGGCTTCACTCTGTGACCACCGTCTAAAGAGCAGAGAGGGAAAGGGAATAAAGACTTTGCAGTGGAAAAATCTGGAAAATTACCTCACCAGGTGGTCAAGGCTTGCATCAGTTAAGTCATGCTGACAGTGTGCACTCTTGGTATGATATGTTAAGAGTAATGAGAATCGCAAAAATACAATCCCCAGACCTGTAACTCCAGTCTAACTATAAAAAAAATCACACACACACACACAGATACATACACAAATCAAGAGTTGTATATACATATCATTTGTGTATATATAAAACATATACATTGTGTACATACATACAATATGGAGATCAGATATCAAGAGATTATACATATAAATCATTGTATATATAAGATTTTATATGTGTGCCTATCTCTTTATATAATATATATAATGCAAATATACACAAGATTTATTTTAAGGAATTGGCTCACATGATTATGGGGACTGGTAAATCCAAAATCTGTAGATCTGGCTAGCAAACTTGAAACTCAGATAAGAGTTTATATTGCCATCTTGAGGCAAAATTCCTTCTCTGGAAAAGCTGGTTTTTCTCCTAAGGATTTCAACTGATCAGGTGAGGCCCCACTCACATTATCTAGTGTAATCTATAAAAATCAACCATTATAATAATCTTGCTCTACTTACAACAGAGTTATATCCCAATAAAACCATCTTAAGTTAAAAAGATTGGAAGTTGAAATGTGTTTAATACATCTAACTGACTTAACATTACAGCTTAGCCCAGCCTACCTCAAAGTGCTAAGAACACTTACTGTTACTACAGTTGGGCAAAATTGTCCAACACCAAACCTGTTTTATAATGAAGTATGGACTGTCTCAAATAATCTGTTGAATTCTGTATTGAAAGTGAAAGAATGGTTCTAACTATGTCTGTGGTTGCCCTCCTGATCGTGTTCCTGACTGGGCCCTGAGCTTGCTGCCATGTCCAGCATCCTGAGAGGGTATCTTCCCATTTATCACTAGCCCAGGAAACAATCAAATTCAAAATTTGAAGTACAGTTTCTACTGAATGTGTATTGCTTTTACACCATTGTAAAGTCAAAAAAAAAATTATAAGTCAAACCATCCTAAATCAAGGACCATCTGAAGATGTTAGCCACCATGTCTACAAAATACCTTTACTCTAACACCTAGGTGGTTGTTGGTAAGTCTCTCAGTTGTGTCTGCTTCTTTTATGACCCCATGGACCATAGCCCACCAGGTTCCTCTGTCCATAGGATTTCCCTGTCAAGAACACTGGAGTGAGTTGCCATTTACTTCTCCAGGGGATCTTCCTGGCCCAAGGGTTGAACCCGTGTCTCCTGCATTGTCAGGCAGATTCTCTACCACTGAGCCATGAGGGAAGCCCACCACCTAGGTTAGTATGTAGTTAAATAACTGGGCACTGTCTTCTAGCTAAGTTGACCTATGAGAGTCAACATCATAGAGATACCTACCCAGATCAGGAAACACCAAACAAGTTAAGTCCAAGAAATTGTCAAAGCCCAGAGTTGATTAAAGAGACACAACAACTAAATGGAATGATATGTCCAAGATGGGATTCTGAAGCAGAAAAGAAGCATTAGAGAAAAACTGGTAGGATTCAAATAAAATGTAGAGCTTAGTTAATATTTTTTAAAATCGTGTAAAAGGAGATGCCTGAACAGACAATTCTCCTTTACAGAAGAAATGTAGTGTTAGAGCAAATCACACCCATTGTACCAGGCAGACAAACGAAAACTGAAAAGACACGGAGCTTTGCAGGCTAAGAGCCTGGCCGCAGTTTTCCAAAGTGGCAGAAACAATGATGACCTATCATCCTTTCCCTGTCCCCTTCCCTGACCAACAGACAAAGGAAAGCTCTAAAATCATGAGTACGTGAAAGCAAATGTCTAAAACATATGTCTTGTTGGTCTCCAGTGAATTCCTTTTTCGGAGATAGTATACTTAATTATTTGAGTAGTGGCCTCCAAGCAAGCAAATAAAACATTCGGAAACCAAGACTCAGGGGTTTTTGGTAAACTTGCAGTAATCCTATGGGCAAAATCATTCATTCAGATACTCCAGTCTTTATTTTTCAACCATTTACTTCTGTACAACATTTCATGCTAAGAAATGATATTTGTAAATGTTCTCCCAAAATTAGGAGCTTGCCTACAATCCTCAGGCTTCGCAAAGTGAGACTGAAATTACAAGTGAACCCTAAAATCTTAACGAGTGGATGAAACAAGAATATTTTCTTTTCACATCACATTTCTGTGCAGAACAGGTGACATACCTCCATCTTGTAATTATGCTGACCGGAATATGTTACCTCCAAAGTCACGATGCAAGAAGAGAACACTGCAGAATTACAAGAAAAGTCCAGGCTGGGAGTGATTTATACCCCTCCTGTTTTGCCTTCTTAGCCAGAACTCATTCACATCGTTCTGACCTAATGGCAGAGGAGGCTGGATCTTTCTTTGTGCAGGAAGGTGAAACACTGCAATAAAAGCATAGCAGAACATTGTCAGAATTGTCAACTGAGTTTGAGAAATCTTACATGCTTTATTCCCCCCACCGACTCATAATGCAAATTACATATTAAAGACCCTGAGATTTCTGATACTAAGGAAACTGATCTAATAATGTTTAACTTAGTGTTTTCAAAACATGTTTAACATTACTTAACTCAGCTCTCATCCACAAGGAACATCGATATCCATCATGGGGGGAAAGAAACCCATTATGTTTACTTAAACACAGTATACACTAACTTGAAAATACATTGCTCTTCTTTTTCTATGGGCTTCGCTAGTGGCTCAGACGGTAAAGAATCTGCCTGCCAATGCAGGAGACCCAGGTTCAGTCCCTGGGTTGGGAAGATTCCCTGGAAGAGGAAATAGCAACCCACTCCAGTATTCTTGCCTAGAAAATCCCATGGGAGAGAGGAGCCTGGGGTGCTACAGTCATGCTCCCATGACTAATAACTCCTCTTTCAAACGATTCTGTGTGTGTGTGTGTGTGTGTGTGTGTGTGTGTTCATTTCACTTTCCTTCAAGGTTAGCTTAACTAGGAGTCAATATTTCCTTTGAATCACTATGCAGTCTCATAATTTAACTGTTAGTGGGCAATTTACATCCCCGAGGTTCAGAACTCTCCTACCAGGTGTTTAACTGTATCCCAGGTGGCGCTAGTGGGGAAAAAAAATCTGTCTGCCAATGCAGGATACATAAGAGACGCAGGTTCGATCCCTGGGTCCAGAAGATCCCCTGGAGGAGGAAATGGCAAGCCACTCCAGTATTGTTGCCTGGAGAACCCCATGGATAAAGGAGCCTGGAGGACTATCCATAGGGCTGCAAAGAATTGGAAACGACTGAAGAGACTTAGCATGCATACATGAAATACTAACCCTAAAGATCTTTGGAATAAGTTTCCCCAGGTATAAGAAACCTTAGAACCAGATTAAAGTCTAACTTCTAGAAAATGAGTATAATTTAGGGTTATGTATTTCATATAATTACCTAATTCCTGGGTTGATCTGTTTGTGGTTGTTGTTGCTATTATTCTAATCTTCCTTTGCTCTCACTATTCTTACTTTCACATTTAAATTTTATTTTTACATCCCTTACTTTTAATGTATCTAAATAATTTTTGCAGTAAGGCAGAAGGTATAAGAATGATAGATTATAGATTAGGTAGATTAGCTAGGTTGATTTCAGGCAGGTAAAATGTAAAACTATAGCTTTGGTTGTCAGGACGTCCTAGTCTGTAGCTATGTGTTCCCACAGTTTGTGACCTGGTTGCTGAGAAACCACTTAGAGCTAATAAGAAGTACAGGAGGTTCCCTTGACACTTTATTAGTCTAAAATTTGGATTATCTACAGTCATGAAGATTTCTTCCCAATATTGTGACACCAGGATGTTAAATCTCCCTAGAATATGTGAAACATTTTAAAGTATACATGAAACAATATAGAATATTTTTGTGTATGACCAAACAGTAAATTCTTACATCTTTTAGCATAGTTATGTTCCTTTATAAATATATATCATTAAAGATTTGTCATGTCAGGAATCTGAAGGTAATATAAAAATTTAAGGTAAACTAAATATTGGAAACGACTAAAAACTAAACTTGGGTTATATATATTGACAGGCAGTTACAGAAACATTGTCAGTAAAATTCACTTTGTTTCTTCTCTTGAAGGAGAATTCCCAAATACCAATGATTCCTATCCTCCCTGGCTTATTGTTTCTAGTACTTCTCACACTCCTAGTACAAGTATGATGTGGGCCTCTTCTTGACATCCAGGAAGGATTAGCCAAATGTCAGTTTTAGAAAAGATAAGGTTGTTCTTCATTCATTATTATTCATTCATGTATTGAGATACTGTGCCAGGTTCTAGGAATGTAAAGATAAATAAGTAATAGAATTTCACAATTTAGTTTGCTGACTGTAGGCTCAAAGGAGCAAATAGATTTGGTGTGGCCAAGTGTGCAAGTATCCTATCCAGTGTCCATTCTTCTGTCTTCTACAAGAATAGAACCATTATTCAGATGCCAGAAGACATCATTTTTTTTCCATCCATGTGACTAAATTCCACGCAAAGGAAGAAGTTAGGTAAAACTTTCAGGAAGACTTCTTAAAAGGGAAAATAGAAAATTAGGTCATTTACTAACAATAGACTTCCCCTTCTCCTTTAGCTGGTTGGCATGTGAATCAAATGGCTGAGATTATGAGATTTTGTACAAGCTTGACGACAGATGAGAAAGATGCGAGCTTCTAGATTCCTGATGATTATGGATCAGTCATACAACAATGGCCTGTGCTTACTCTGGATTTATTTTATGGGAAAAAAAAAAGTCCTTATAAATTTACTAATATACTTAAGATTTTCTGTTAATGCAGCCAATCCAGTCCTAAATGATTTACTTATCAATGAAACCAAGTGATCTAGCTGGTGAAAAAAATCAAGAACTAGGCCTTGCATGTATAAGATCAGGAAGGTGAATGAAGTCATATATAAACATAGAGAAGGCACATGTGTTATATTAGAAGTATGAAATTAACACTGAATGTTCTCTGAACACATTAATTCATTCAACATGAGTTAGTAGTTCAGAGTCAGGCTCTATGAAGGAAATGACAAATGACAGTGGAATGATGTTAGAACCAGTTTGTAAATAACCTTCAATATCTAAGCTAAGAAGATTGGGTTATATTGTACTGATTTTATAATTGTTAAGAATTATTTGCAAGGTAGGAGAAAAATAATATTTAGAACTTAATGAACCTTAAAATCCACTCCTTTAACAGTATTCATAATGTGCTATGTGGGGGATCCCCATGAGAACTACTTGGTGGGTAGGGGACTGGGGCATAGAATTTGGGGCAGATGACTGGGTAAGTCTACACAGCACCACAATTCCTGATTCAAAAAGCTCTCTATTTTTATCTGTTTATAATTCCACATAGCACTTCTTTGAACAACATTCTAAAGCTAACAAAATGTGAAATCTTCCAATTACACCAATCCTTTCATTGTATTTGCTGGGAAATTTTGACTCTGAGGAGCCTTTTGCCCAGGATCTCACTGAAGGTTAGGACTTGACCATGAGTCTACAGAACAATAACCAATTTTCCCCATTATGTTATGGTGCACATAAGAGCTGTAACTCAGGAAGATGCTCTAAAATGTACTTTGTAGGGGATAAATGTCAGTAGCTGGGAGATGAGTTATAAAGCTGAGTGCAATTCCTACTCCAGAGATGGGATTGGCCCAAAGCTAGAGTAGTTTCAATAGAACTACATAGAACTACACAGGTAAGGAGATGTATCAATCACCCCCAAATGCATTCTAAGCCTTTTTCATAAACAGTGTAACCAAATTCCTGCTCATAAGTCCCTGTGTTTTAAATACTCATAATGGTTTCTTTTTTCCAGTTGCATCCTGACTTACATACTTTTCCACCATATCTAATGGACTGCCATCTCATTTTCCACTAATGATAAAATCACTACTGCCTTAAGATTTCACTAGGTAAGATAATAAAATCAAAGAGTTGCCTTTGGAGAGTTCTTACACAGGAAATTCTTCTGATGCTAAATATTGTGTCCGTCAAGGGTAAACAGGAAAACAGACATCACTACAAATATTACAAAGTAATTTACTATCAGGGACATGGAATGGGCAGTAACTCAAAGGTGAGGAAGCTTACTTCCTTACTTTCTTACTTCCTCTGGAAGATCCAGAAGTACAAGGCTTACAAAAACCACCATTAATAAACTCAGTTCTCTGTACACCAAAGCTAGTGATTTTCAGGACCATACTTCCCAGATGCTGCTAAAAGCTGTTCTTGATTATCAGAGGTCTCAATGGCACCAAAGTGGGTAATTCTCAAGAGAATGCCTACAAGCTACTAGCAAAATTTCTCTCTGCCATCTGCTGATGGTCTTCCTCTGAGAAGAAGAAGGATGTTCCTAAGCAAGAACACCCAAAATGCATCCTGGACACGTGGGAGATGCTGAAATTGAATCAATAGTACACCTAGTACTTGTTTTACATAATGATGAGGAATCATAAAAATGAATGTGAAAGCTGAAACCACAGAAAAGAAACTTAGTAATCAAAAAGAAAATTACAATTGTTTTACAACCTTTAAAAATGTTTGTCAAAGCATTAAAATCTCTCTTACTGTAGACTAAAAACATAAAGGAAAATTTAAACAGTAGCAAAACTAATATTTAGTACACAGTAACTTAAAATAATTAAATGCAAACAGTGTGTTTGGTCTTCTTGTAGAAAACATGTCAAGAGTAGTTTGACTAATGTTGCCTTTTTATCATATAACTTCCTATATGAAAGGAAACATCTTTTCTATGCCTCAGTGAATTGTATACTCCTTTCTAAAAGTTTAGATCAGCTTCCAACATTTTATAGTTTGAACTTTCAGGTCCATGAAATATCTCTGAGAATTCCTTTAATGTAATTTTTGCCAGCATCACTTCTTCTAGGAGAACTGTCTCCTTGCTATCATGACCAATTTCCTCATTCACGTCAATAAGTTCATCTCCAGTGAGGTAGTGACTATGTAGCTGAATATCTAGAGTCTCTTGAATGTTTGAGGTATCAAGATTCCCCACAGTCAGTCATATTTTCTAAGACGTCATTTACATTTGATTACAATTTCTCTTGAAGCTTTATCACTTATCATTTCTTTGCTTCACTTTCATCTTTTTTGGCCAATTTCCTTTTCCAGTTATCCATGTTTGTAACAACGACTCATGGGTTTATCATGGGAGACAAGGAGTCAATGCAACTACGTATAATTTGTGCAAAATTGATGACTCATTAACATACTTTGTGTACGTCCTGAGTCGCTTCAGTTGTGTCCAAATCTTTGCAACCCCATGGGCTGTAGCCGGCCAGGCTCCTCTGTCCATTGGGATTCTCCAGGCAAGAATACTGGAGCAGGTTGTCATGCCATCCTCCAGAGGATTTTCCTGACCCTGGCATTGAACCCGAGGCTCTGACGTCTCCTGCATTGGCAGGCAGGTTCTTTGCCACTAACACCACCTTGGAAGCCTTAATGTATTCTGGAAGATTATTGACCAATGAGCATGTATCACAGTCATTATTTACATAACAATTTATAGACTGAACCCTGGAGAAGGAAATGGCAACCCACTCCAGCACTCTTGCCTGGAAAATTCCATGAACAGAGTAGCCTGGTAGGCTACAGTCCAAGGGGTCGCAAAGAGTCAGACACGACTGAGCGGCTTCACTTTGTTTCTCTATTTTCTTTCTTTATATATTGAAAAGCTATAAAAAAATTCATGCCTTTTGCAATTACTTGGTTAATACATCATGGTATTTGAACTGCATTGTTTGGAAGTGCTATTATTTAACTAAAATGTAGTGACTAAAATTCTTGTATATTGGAATCTTGCAAAGGAAGGACTGTTTGGCTTGGTGACCAGTTGGAGTCCTACGATGGTGGGGGGAGCAAGAGTTGGGAAAAAAAAAATAAAATTGATGATAACTTTAAAAATTTAAAGAGGAAAAGTGGTAACATGAATAAGTGATGTAGAAACAATAGAGAAGTTGCGGGGAAATGAGAATACTGATTTTGAACCTCTTATGTTTTTAGGTGCTGAAGCTAATACATGTGGTAACGTCTAGCAGGCTGTTAAAATTTCAATCTATTGAAGACAGAGGAGATTTAGGAACCAGAGATATATATTTGAATGCCACCCACAAAGAGGTGATAAACAAAACTAGGAGGTGAAACTGCTGAAGTAAGACTTTTCCCAGAACTCAACATATTTGGTGTATGGAAGTTCACAAAACAAACGAATGACAGAGAGAAGGGAGGCACACAGGAATCCAGAAAACGCAAAGTTGTGTAACAAAAGGAAGTAAGATTTTGAAACAAAAGTAACAGCAACAATGACAAAAATTAGGTAATTGCTGAGGAGCAAGACAAGTCTGTAAGTGAAAAGCCAGGACATAACCTCCCATTTAGATTGTCAATGATGAGTCTTTAAGAAAAAACCCAACAAAACGCTGGGAAGTAAGAGGAGAAGGAGACTGGGAAGATTTGAAGAGTGAGCAGTAGCCAGCTGATGACTGGCAAATGTAGGTTTGTTCAAGAAAGAAAGAAAAGCTTGTTAATACACCTAGACATAAAAAGCATAATCTCTTTCCTCAGTGAGACCAAGGGCAGTCACCAGTTAGATCCCCTAAATGATAACTTGCTTAATAAATAATATCCTGTAAGCTGTCTTCAGTAATCTTGCTCTAATTGTTCTTGCAAACTAAATACACTTCCAACTTCAGAGAGCTTAGAACAGAGGACTCCTTTAACTGCCCACTTAGATAACAATTCTGACGTATGACTCACTATAGTAACAGTTGCTTAAGTAGTTTTTTTGGAGCTAGTCGTACTCAGTTCAAACCATTAGAGACCATTGACCATTCACCTGGGTTTGCACGAGTATCTGATGGATGACCTTTTTACTTCAGAGGGTCAAAAGCTTTACTCTTAGATCACATTTTTGAGTAGTTTTGAATGTCATTCAGTCATATCTGACTCTTCATGACCCCATGGACTGTAACCCACCAGGCTCCTCTGTCCATGGGATTTTCTAGGCAAGATACTGGAATGGGTAGCCATCCCCTTCTCCAGGGGATCTTCCCAACACAGGGATTGACCCGGGTCTCCTACATTGCATGTGGGAGTTGTTATAATCTGAGCCACCAGGGAAACCCCTAGATCATGCTAATGCCACAATTTTCAGAACATACATCCCATGAAGAAGCATATAACTCAGACATGCCTGCTCAGAACACTGATGACTACTTCTTTTCCTTGCCTCCAGTCATCTTCCTCTAAGTCTCTGACCACCCTATTTCTCTGTCCTATAAATATCTTAAACTTATTGCCTGTGGGGAGGCAGATCTGAGAATTGCTCTCTGATCTCCTTGCTTGGCTGCCTCAGGAAGAAACACTTTCTCTGCTGCAAGCCTTTGCATCTCAGCATTTGGCCTCCTGTGAGGCTAGCAAATAAACCTGGTTTGGTAACATTGGAAAGTTCAGTTCAGTTCAGTTCAATTGCTTACTCATGTCTGACTCTTTGCGACCCCATGGACTGCAGAATGCCAGACCCCCTGTCCATCACTAAATCCTGGAGCCTACTCAAAATCTTGTCCATTGAGTCGGTGATGCCATCTAACCATCTCATCCTCTGTCATCCCCTTCTCCTGCCTTCAATCTTTCCCAGCATCAGGGTCTTTTCAAATGAGTCAGTTCTTTATATCAGGTGGCCAAAGTATTGGAGTTTCAGCTTCAGCATCAGTCCTTCCAATGAATATTCAGGACTGATTTCCTTTAGGATGGACTGGTTAGATCTGCTTGCTGCCTAAGGGACTGTCAAAAGTCTTCTCCAATACCACAATTCAAAAGCATCAATTCTTTGAATGTTAGAAAAGGAGGATGCATATTTCCTGCTAGAGAAGGAACCAGTCAGTAGAGAGAGAGAGAAATTGAAGATGTAAATTCAGAAGTAGAGAGGGTTGAAGTCCAGAGAACAGGCTGAGTGTGATTTGGGCAATTCTTCAAGAGTCATAAAAGAGGCAAGAGTTATCAAATAAGATTTTTAGGTGACAAGGAAAGAAATTGGTGGTCACTTTATTAGCATGTCTTTTTACCTTGAGGAGTAAGACTGCAGCATGAAGCTGTAAATTTATGAAAGCTAATGGTCTTTAATACTCATTATAGAAGCTAATTAAACATATCTAAAAGAATTACCTAGTGGTTGTTTAGCTTCTTCTGGTAAGTTAGAGCATGTGAATTTGAGGCATGGGCAAGCTGAGTTTATATATATATATATATATATATATATATATATATATATATTTCTATTATCATTCATATCGACCTGAAAGTTGGATAGGAGAAAGGGAAAGATTAGTGCTTTTAGAAGGACAGTGACATCAGTTCAGTCAATTTATTTCATTCACTCAGTCATGTCCAACTCTTTGTGACCCCATAGACTGAAGAACAATAGGCCTCCCAGTCCATCACCAACTCCCAGAGTTTACTCAAACTCGTGTCCATTGAGTCGGTGATGCCATCCAACCATCTCATCCTCTGTCATCCCCTTCTCCTCCCACTTTCAATCTTTCCCAGGATTAGGATCTTTTCAAATGAGTCAGTTCTTTGCATCAGGTGGCCAAAGTATTGGAGTTTCAACTTCAGCATCAGTCCTTCCAATGAATATTCAGGACTGATTTCCTTTAAGATGGACTGGTTGGATCTCCTTGCAGTCCAAGGGACTCACAAGCGTCTTCAACAACAAAATTCAAAAGCATCAGTTCTTCAGTACTCGGCTTTCTTTAGAGTCCAGCTCTTACATCCATACGTGACAACTGGAAAAACCATAGCTTTGACTAGATGGACCATTGTTGGCAAAGTAATGTCTCTGATATTTAATATGCTGTATAGATTGATCATAGCTTTTCTTCCAAAGAGCAAGTGTCTTAAATTCATGGCTGCAGTCACCATCTGTGGTGATTTTGGGCCCCCAAAATAAAGCCTGTCACTGTTTCCATTGCTTCTCCCTCTATTTGCCACGAGGTGATGGGACTAGATGCCATGATATTAGTTATTTGAATTTTAAGCCAACAGTTTCACTCTCCTCTTTCACTTTCATTAAGAGGCTCTTTAGTTCTTCTTCGCTTTCTGCCATAAGGGTGGTGTCATCTGCACATCTGAGGTTATTGATATTTCTCCCAGGAATCTTGATTCCAGCTTGTGCTTCCTCCAGCCCAGAGTTTCTCATGATGTATTCTGCATATAAGTTATTAAACAGGATGACAATATACAGCCTTGACATACTCCTTTTCCTATTTAGAATCAGTCTTTGTTCCATGTCCAGTTGTAACTGTTGCTTCTTGACCTGCATATAGATTTCTCCAGAGGCAGGTCAGGTGGTCTGGTATTCCCATCTCTTTCAGAATTTTCCACACTTTGTTGTGATCCACACAGTCAAAGGCTTTGGCATAGTCAATAAGGCAGAAGTAGATGTTTTCTGGAACTCTCTTGCTTTTTCAATCATCCAATGGATGTTGGCAATTTGATGTCTGATTCCTCTGCCTTTTTAAATCCAGCTTGAACATTTGGAAGTTCACAGTTCACATGATGTTTAAATCTGGCTTTAAGAATTTTGAGCATTACTCATCAAATTGTTGATTCAAACAAATAGTGGAAAACAATAGAATGGGAAAGACTAGAGAGCTCTTCAAGAAAATTAGAGATACAAAGGGAAGATTTCATGAAAAGATAGGCACAACAAAGGACAGAACTGGTATGTACCTAACAGAAGCAGAAGATGTTAAGAAAAGGTGGGAAGAATACACAGCAGAACTGTACAAAAAGATGTTCACAACCCAGATAATCACAATGGTGTGATCACTCACCTAGAGCTAGACATCCTGGAATATGAAATCAAGTGGGCCTTAGGAAGCATCACTATGAACAAAGCTAGTGGAGGTGCTAGAATTCCAGTTGAGGTATCTCAAATCCTAGCAGATGATACTGTGAAAGTGCTGCACTCAATATGCCAGCAAATCTGGAAAACTCAGCAGTGGCCACAGGACTGGAACAGGGCAGTTTTCATTCCAATCCCAAAGAAAGGCAGTGCCAAAGAATGCTCGAACTACTGCATAATTGGACTCATCTCACACGCTAGTAAAGTAATGCTATTCTTTGGAACTCTGCATTCAGATGAGTATATATTTCCTTTTCTCCTTTGCCTTTCACATCTTTTCTTTTCACAGATATCTAAGGCCTCCTGAGACAACCATTTTGCCTTTTTGCATTTCTTTTCCTTGGGAATGGTCTTGAATACTACCTCCCGTACAATGCCACAAACCTCCATCCATAGTTCTTCAGGCACTCTATCAGATCTGATCCCTTGAATCTATTTCTCACTTCCATTTATAATTGTAAGAGATTTGATTTAGGTCATACCGGAATGGTCTAGTTGTTTTTCCCTACTTTCTTCAATTAAATCTGAATTTGCAATAAGAAGTTCATGATCTGAGCCACAGTCAGCTCCCAGTCTTGTTTTTGCTGTCTCTATAGAGCTGCTCCATTTTTGGTTGCAAAAATATAATCAATCTGATTTCGGTATTGACCATCTGGTGATGTCCATGTGTAGAGTCTTCTCTTATGTTGTTGGAAGAGGGTGTTTGCTATGACCAATGCGTTTTCTTGGCAAAACTCTATTAGCCTTTGCCCTGCTTCATTCTGTACTCCAAGGCCAAATTTGTCTGTTACTGCAGGCATTTCTTGACTTTCTACTTTTGCATTCCAGTCCCTATGCTGAAAAGGACATCTCTTTTGGGTGTGACATAGCAGAGTGTTAAGCAAGAAAATGATCTTTGAGTGTCAGATAAAGCATTGCTTAAAAGAAAGCCTGGTTTTTCCCAGGTAGCTCAAGGTTAAAAATCCTCCTGCCAATGCAGAAGACCCCAGTTCAATCCCTGGGTCAGGAAGATCCACTGGAGAAGAAAATGGCAGCCCACTCCAGTATTCTTGTCTGGAAAATCTCAGGGCAGGAGAGACTGGTAGGCTACAGTCCATGAGGTCACAAAGAGTTGGACATGACTTAACAATTACCCACCCATCTTTGCCCATAATAAGTGCTCATTTAATAGCTGAACACATAGAAAATAAATAAATAAAAAGGAAGTCTCAGTGAGGAGAGTAAAACCAGGCTGAAAAAAGATGTGAATATATAGGAGTTGGAGGACAGGATGATTGAGAAGTTCAAGTTTGTTAAGGAATGGCAAGCAATTCTTAAAAAAGAATTGTCTTTACAGGTGTTCAGTGAGTGTTCACCAATGTCAAATAGTTAATCTTCAAGTTCAAATACATAATTATATTCAAACAACTCTAGGGTGCCTCTTCAAGCCCTGCATGTGTTTATCTCTTATTCAGAGAATTATGTCAGACTGTTGGATCTCTGGCTTTTTTTATCAAAAAGCTTTTTTTTCTATGGGATTTATTTTTGACATTATTCAGTATAATTCATTTTTGTTTCTTTTATAACAAATAGATTTTCCCACAGCTTTAAAAACCTTATGGTGTGAATGGTAGATTCTGGCCACAGTCCCCCACCCATTTTTTAAAGCAATAAAACCTAATAGTTTTGTGTCTTTGGGGGAATGAGCTAGAAGAAGCAAGTTACAAATATATCTTTCCTCCTATATAATTGTTTCCACTGGGGTATGGTGTTTCATAAACAATGAACTATGGATGAGTGCTATCTGTTCATGTGGTGAGTTTGCTGTGGGTATACACACATCAGTTCTACCAAGTGCTTTGGAATCACCTGGGAAAAGAAAATATTTGGTCAAAAGAGGAAACTTAATGTGCATTGTTTTGACCTAATGTGCATAAAAAGAAATTAATTCTTTTACAGATAGAATCATCTCCTAAACTGGAGATTGGTCAAAGAGTTTTCCTTAACATAGCAGAATTAAATGTTAAAATCAAGGACTAGAACCTTGATATGCTCAAGAAAAGTGTAAATATAGTCACAATCAATCTAAAGACTGTATAAGTACTGGGGTTGTTATAACAGTCATTTCTTGGATTCAATGACTCTGCTTACCAACCTGACTTTTGGCCTAGGAGATGAAGCAATCTGTCCACAGCACTATGAGGGGGTAGTGGAGAAGAAAAGACGTGTAGCCTGCTGAGAGATCTTGGTATAAATAAGCTATGGCTAATAAATGAATCTACATATGAATATGCAGCACAGTTGTTTAAATGCAGGCTCTAAACTTCTCCTGAGTTCACCCCTGGGAAGCACAGCAATTCACACTCAATCAAAAGTTTGGTTCAGAAGTGCTTCTGACATCACAGTTGCTAGTTGTGTGCTGAATCAAGTCACACAGAAAGCCCTCACTCTAAAAGCCCTCACACCAAAAAGGTGTCTTTGAACAGCAAAGCTGATGAGCTGGGGAAAGGGTCGCTGGAGGACAATCCTTTACAGCACTGAGGGGTTGGAAGTATTTAAATCTGTGTACACTTCCAGATTGGGTCCCCATCTGCCTGATTTCCAAACTTCTGTTTGCTCCGGCTGGCCTGTTCATGTTTCAGCCGCCCACCTTCAGGCTTCTGATTCCTATCCCTCCTTTTGTTTCCAAAGTCTGTCGGTTCAAAACCCACTTTGAATTTCCCTAAAGGAAACAATTTAAGAAAAGCATCTAGCACGTAGGCTTTCAAATACTATAGCTGTAATGAACTTTATTTCTTGACTGTCTGATTTCCCCTTTTTCTTAACTCATAGCTTTTAATCTTTCCCAGTGACATCTTTTTTAGGTGCTACATTTCATTGCTATGAACATTTCATATATGTGTGTTTTGTCTCCATAGCCCTATTATTGTACAAACTTGAAGCTCAATTCCTTATATTCTATGGCTTTCTGTTTTTAAATTCACAATGCAGTGTTTAGTACAGTGACACAGAGAATATGCTCAATTAATTTTTGTGTGAACAAATAGTTTCTGTCATAGAAGAGAGAATTTTCACCTAAACGTATCATTTATCCCTTTGATACTTTGCCTACAAAGGGCTCATGCAATACAGCTCACCAACTTCCATATACTGAGTTGATAATCTCATTTTCATTATGCAGTATTTCAAACTGGGAGGGCTGATAAGATTTAGCCATTATGTTTTGCATGTGAGGAAACAAGAATGTTTACTCAGATAACTAACTTCCTAAAGACAACAGAGGAAAATGTAGTAACACCAGGAGAAAAGCCACATAACATGCAGGGTTGTCATCTATCCCCAGATATATTGTTCTCTGACTTTCCCACCCCTGATTGCGGAAATTTAGTTTGTCTGAATTTTCTACAATATAAATTTGAGGCATAGGAATAATTTCATTACTTTTGAACCTAAGTCACTTTCACACTTAATTCTTGATAAAAATGTTTTCTGGTTTATGAAAGAATTAGACTTTTTTATGTTTGGCCTGCCTTACAGTAAAGAGCTGGAAAATAGAATTAACTGAAACAAAATGGTGTGCTATGCATCACTTTAAATTATTCATTTTTTATTTCTTTTATTGAGCTTGAGTTTTTCCTCATGATTGACCTTCAGATGCTTCTAAATATCTTTCTGCCACAAAACTGCATAGCCTAGCATCTGCCCTTCCTAGGTTATGAAGTCCAAATTGAACTGTTTCTCTTGGGGCTTAAGGCTAAGGTCACGGAGAGTCTTTTAATGGAGACTTATGAATTGAATAGTCACAGCTTACTCTTTGAAAGTTAACATCCACCTATAATCAAAGTCCATTTGTGCTCTGGCCTTGATCATTTTAGTGATGACTTTATTACAAGCTGATTCTAGCAGTAGTTTTGGCAGTACTTTTGGCAAATTCTGATGCAAAAAAGAACTGAGCAACGTAAAAAATAGCATACTCAGTAGTCAACATTTGATGACATTCTTTTTAAAATGTCAAGGCAATCATTAAGAAACATATTGTGTTCTAATGGTGCATTGAGAGCACAGGACAACTGTGTATGATTCACTATAGATTTCCAATATTGTGTTTCTGAGCACTATGGAGGTGCACCAGAAATGTATAATATGACATTTTCCCTCAAATAGCGTCAAGTCTATTTGGAGAGACCAAACAAGAGCATGCTTATATGTTTAAAACTGAGATAAGGGAGAAGCTGTGGTAAGATGAAATATTTAAAAGGATTTTTTTTTTTTTTGAAAATGGATTATAATTTGGCCACAATGCAGGGAAGAATTTAGACTGACTAATGAAAAAGCACAGTCAGGTGGAGCAGAAGAAATAACATGAGTGAAGACAAAAGAGTGAATGTGAGTATTATGTGTCAGAGGACATAAGAGGGCCGCAGCCAGAAGAGAATAGACCATTTTTAGTGGGGCATAGTGGGGAACAAGGCTGAAGATGTAGATTTACGAAGGACTTAATACAACTGAATAGTGCATCCAATGAAGAATCAATACGGTACATGTTCTTGAACAGTGGAATCAGAGACTGACATCATTCTTCTCCAAAGATTAATCAGATTGATGCATTAAGATGATTGAAAGAGAGAGGCGAGGGTTAGAGAAAAATAGAGATTTCCAACTCAGAATTACTGCAGAGAAAAAGGGAATGGAGGAGAATGTATAAATATAAAAGACATTTTCAGAAAGAAACGATTGAGTGCTAGGACTTAGCTGAAGAAAATGGAAGTGAAAACACAGTCAGCAATATGCCAACCTTACAAATGACCAAATATCTCTAATGAGTAATAAAAACGTTCAGTGTGTTTACTTAGCTCTGCCACCCTGACTGTTCAGTGAATTTATTCACTAAAAGGTAATGTATCAATGTCAAGCCAGGATGTAGGAGGCTAGCAAACAACAAAGTGGCCTCACCTGGCGCTGCTCTCAGCCAAGGGAATATGTACCCATTATGTTTTACAGAATGTCCTTCATGACTGTTAAACAGGGACCAAATCTTCCTCATTTATGACATAAAGCATTGCATTTTCACAGTGTTGATTCTTTCACCCTCATGGGAAACCCATTCTTTGAGTTGCATGCCACACTCTATCCTTCTATCCCATAGATGTCATTTTACAATTATCTATTATTCTAGAAAAATGTGAAAACATTGATACCTTAGTCATTGCTGCCTCTACACTCTAAGATCTGACATGAGGGTCTGCTGTGTCTCTAAAATTTTGAAATCCAGCCCTTGTATGACCACAGTCTTTCATGCTTTCAGTCACTTTCACACCTGCATTCCTAATACCAATAATCTCTCAATGATCACCAGCAGCCTTCGCTTTCACCAGAAATATATAACAACATAACCTTGACTCCCTTGCAAACCTTCCATGATACCACAAAGTAAAACTCCAACCCTGAGTTTATGCCATAATCTACCAACCCTCTTTATTTGAGATTCAGTATAAGAATAGCCATGCTCTTATAAGTTCTTACTAAGACAGATTTCCCAAGAACAGAAAAGCTAGTCCATGTTTTATGTGGGTTTGTCCAATATGGCCTTTATTATGTTGAAACAGGGCTTCCCTGGTGGCTCAGATGCTAAAGAATATACCTCTGAGAGAGGAGACTTGGGTTTGATCCCCAGGTCAGGAAAATCCCCTGGAGAAGGGAATGGCTACCCACTTCAGTATTCTCACCTGTAGAATTCCATGGACAGAGGAGCCTGGTGCGCTACAGTCCACGGGGTCACAAAGAGTCTGACAGGACAGAGCAACTCACTTTCACTTTCTT
Organism: Odocoileus virginianus; assembly: GCF_023699985.2. NCBI lineage: Eukaryota > Metazoa > Chordata > Mammalia > Artiodactyla > Cervidae > Odocoileus > Odocoileus virginianus. The sequence continues at coordinate 25,417,647 of NC_069698.1, forward strand.
TCATGTTGAAGTAGGTTCTCTCTATGCCCTATGCCCATTTTCTGGAGAGCTGTTGTTGTTGTATTAATTCTAAATGGTTGTTGAATTTTGTCAGTAAAAATGGAAACAGAAAGAAAGAAAGCAAAGCTAGTTCCCTGACATCCTCTGATGGGCCTCCCTCCCCTTTCCACTCCGGGCAACACAGTCACCCTAGACCCCTTCAGTATTTCAGGGGTTACTCTATGGGACCTAGATTGAGACTCAATGGTCCCGATTTTAGCCAGTGGACTTACAGAAGGCAGCAGAGTGGAGAAGGGTCTCTCCGAGGATGGCAAGGCCCAGGGAAGAAACTGTGGCAGGACCTGCCCTTCTGCAGAGGCTGCTGGTATTGAGGTATCCATCCCCAGGACGTGGGGTTGCATAAGCAACCCATGAAGCCTAACTTTCATTTTCCTCCAATCATTGTGGGTTGCCCTTGGGAATAGACTGCCCCCTTAAGTAGCTGGGCTCACCTGTCCACCGCTGCGTGTAGATGTGGCTGATGGGGAACTGTGCGAGGCCTCGGTGCCCCCAGGCCTCTTTAATAGAGGAAACGGTGGGAGGAGGTTATGCACGGAGCCCCTGGGTACCTGGCCTCCAGCCTAAACACCCTCCACTGGGGCCAGCAGCCTGGGTGGGACAGATGCTTGACCCCAAGGGCTGGGTTCCAGAGCCGCTCTGCAGTTTCTTTTTCTCATTGTGTCCGTGGCCTAGCGCGGAGACCAGTCAGCCCAGCTTCACGTTGGCCTGTCTGAAAGCTTGCTTTTGCCCTCGCCTCAGCTCAGCACCCCATGCTGTCTGGCACTCTTCTGCCACTTGGAAGGGAAGAGGTAAATGAAGGCCATGTGCCCGGCTTGGCCAGCCTGAGACAGAAGCACCTGTCCCGGGAAGGGGGTGGTGAAAGGGAGATGTGGGATTCTGGGGGCCAGGCTGGCTCAGAAATGTGTGGGAGGAGGAACAAAGAGTGAGCCCGGTCCACAGGTGCCATGGGAAGGCATGGCCTGTGTTTAGGTGTTGGAAAGCAGCAGGCATCTGAATTGACCTGTACCTGACTTCCCTTGGGCCAGGTCCATGTGGAGAGGTAACCTGACCAGACACACAGCTGCCTATCTTGGAGGGTGTTCCCCTCAGCAGTGGGTCCTGGCTTCCAGGGCTTTCCTGTCAGTGCCAAGGAGCTTGCCCAACCAGCCCGACCAGGTTTCCATATGCCATTTGTCAGCGTGCAGGAAGGAGCTCCATGTGCATCTGGGAGAGTGTGTAGACATGGATGGTTTCTTTTAAAAGGGCCTTGGAAAGGGAAAGGAGTGTTCCCTCCCTCCAAATGGGTGTGACTAAGGGTCTGGGCCAGGAAGCAGAGTGAATTCAGCTTCCTGACTTGTGGCATCAACTCAGGATAACAGAGATGGTCACAACTGCTTGTGGTCCCCCATCTCACCCCCATCCCATATTCGGTTCCCTACACCAAACTTGATCTGGCTGAGTTGCTATCTAGCACAGGGAGTTCAGGTCGTGAACTGAAAACCTAGAGGGATGGGGTGGAGTTGGGGTGGGAGGGCGGCTTAAGAGGAAGGGGATATGCATATACTAATGGCTGATTTAGGATTCCCTAGTGGCTCAGATGGCAAAGCGTCTGCCCACAATGCAGGAGACCCAGGTTTGATCCCCGGGTTGGAAAGACCCCCCTGGAGAAGGAAATGGCAACCCACTCCAGTACTCTTGCCTAGAAAATCCTATGGATGGAGGAGCCTGGTGGGCTACAGTCCATGGGGTCGCAAAGAGTCGGACATGACCAAGTGACTTCACTTTCACAGCTGATTCACGTTGTTATAGGGTAACCAACACAACATTGTAAAGCAATTATCCTCCAATTAAAAATAAATTTAAACAAAAGCTATAAAGACAAAAAGATGATCTGGCCCATCTTGTTCCTGGAGGTCCAGTGGTGTGTTCCTCCGTCGGCTTGGGAGAAAGCCACAGACTCAGTCTCCCCAAGTCAAACTTCTCTCTTTCTCCTGGGACTTCTCAGCATCCCCAGAGGCTGCCTGTAGGGAGGTTGGGATGTGTGGGGTGACCGGGCTCTTTCCCACCGGGTACCTCAAGTCCAGCTCTCAGATCATCCCTTCCGTGGCAGCCGCTGTCAGGGTTTTGCAGTCTGTGCTTGTTGAAAATTCTTTTGTGGAGCGGACACAGCTGTGTATAGAGCAAGCTGTCAGCACAGTGGTTCCGGCTCACCCTCCCTCTGGTGTAGCGGGGCTGCTGGAAGACCCTTTTCCTTCTCCGTCGGCCAGAAAGACTTCCTAGAACTTGCAGACATGGACCCCGAGTCATCCGAAGCGGCGATGGGAGGTAGGCCAGAGGAACGGGAGGGCGGGTGTGGCACTGCTAGGCCAGTGCTGGTCTTTGTAAATTGGGGGCCGGCAGAGGGAGGGTGTCCTGGGTAAGGGGCATCATTTCCCTGCACCCTGCCCTGCCCTCGGGAGGTGGGGAGAGTCCAGGAGGGGGAGCGGACCTTCCTCTTCCGGGTACAGAGCGCACCCTTTGTTGTTGCCCTCGTGACATTTTGGTGCACGGGTTTGCTACTTGTGGGACGAAGCCCAAGAGTCGTTTCACGCCAAGCTGTTGCTGTGGAAACTTTTTTCGATGTCAGTTTTGTATTATATTTGAAAGAATGCTTCATTTCGTTCGATTGGTGTTATCGTGGTAGAGGGAATAAGATAGTATGACTCGCCATTTTTTTGATTTTTTCGCCAGGAAATTGGCGCTGCCTCTGTCGTTGCCCCCAGCCCCGCCTCAATGCTTGCTCATCCCCAAGGTGGGCTTGCTAGGCCCTGGGCAGGCTCCCGCCCTGTCAGCCTCTCCCGCAGCGGCTCCCTTTAGAGCCGGTCTTGGTGATTCCCCCATCACGGCTGCAGGAAAGTATTTTCGCCAGGTGGACTCTTGGTGCTCTGTGCCCCCTGCCTCTTAGCTCACCTCTTGGAACATTTTGGAATGGTTTCTCTGTTTTATAAAACCTTTTGACTCTACCAAAATGGTTTCTGCAGTGTTAGGTAGTTAGAATAGGGCAAAGGAGTCCAAAATGGCAGTGGCTAAAAGACAAGGAAGGGAAAAGCCCGCGAAAATAGAACAAAGGAAGGTCAAAGAAAGGTCGGAGGACTGGAGTGAGGACTTCAGGTAGAACAGCACTCCTGGCTGAGCCCAATTTGCATAGGGCAGGCCCAGGGGGAAGAAAACATATAAAAGGAGGAGCCCAGGGGGTGCCCCCTCCCCTCCCTCCCCGTCCCCCTCCCCTCCCCTCTCCCCCTCCCCTCTCCCCCTCCCCCTCTCCCCCTCCCCCTCCCTTCCCCGTGTGATGGGGCGCTCTTCTCTTCCTGTCTTTGGATCGTGTCCTCACGCCTCAAAGATGGATTTTCCTGCTATTATCTAAATAAAATAGAGCTATAACGTGAGATGTAACACTGATTTTTCTAAGAGCTATAACATGGTCTGTCCAAGACCCGAGAGCTGTCGCCGAGGGCTTTAATGTCTATCACTCTAAATCTTTGTTGTGAAGAGACAAAAACCAAGGAGCATACACTCGCCTGACTTGCAGCCACCTTTGGAAACAGATGGTCATTAATTTGTGTACTTAGCATCATGAATTTTAGTCTGAGGTGTTTCTGAGTTCGAAGATCTCTGAATGTAAAGGGACCCTCACCATGGAACTTACTGTTAAATGTTATCTTCATTCACTGTAAATCCATGGCTGATTCATGTCAATGTATGGCAAAAACCACTACAATATTGTAAAGTAATTAGTCTCCAACTAATAAAAATAAATGGAAAAAAAAAATGTATGAGGAAAAAAAATAGACATCATCTTTCCATTCCACAGTGGAAGCTTTATATTTCCAAGAATATATGTAGAGAAGAAAATAAAGATGCATGTTTTCTACTCTTGGTATCTCTCCCACTATCTGAAAAAAACAAAAACAGGAAACTACCAATGGTTGTTTCTCTAATTACAGTGGACCCTGTGTGTGTGCCTGCTCATGTGTATACATGTGTGTTTCTTTCCAGAGAATAACACAGATTAAATGAAAGAAAAACCAATTTGTTTATTTTACTGTAAACCAATCCTCACTCTCTGACTCCCCGCACCCCGCCATTTCCTGTAACAGATTTTACTTAAGTTTCTGCCCCATGAATCTCTATTTTATGCAATATATTTTCCTTTAAATCTTGAGACAATAAAAATGTCTCAAGATTTTCCAAATTATGTGTTGTGGTGCAAGCATTACAATGGAATTTAGGACTTGAAAACTTTGCTGTTTAGCAATATTTTAAATAAATGAAAAAAGTAATGATAAGCATTAAGTTCTACATGTGTATATATTTAATATTTGTGAATTGAACATTGTACCCAACCAAAATTCAGAGATAAGAAAGGCATCTTAAATGTAACATCATATTTACACTAGCTTCTGCCATTCTGAGAATTACAATATTCTTTTACTTAAGAAAACCAGACTCCCAACATGGTTCCTTGAATCTCTCATCAGAAGGGATTAGCATACAAGTTTTCTTGACCTGAAAAATAACCTTTAGCTGACAAATGCTTGTAAGGAAATGAAAAACAGCAGTGTTTATACTCTTATCCATTTTTTTCTGATCTCTTCTGATGTAAAAATATTTCCGCCTTCAAAAAACTATTGTTTTACATCTGCATATGTTAAGGAAAGCTTTAAATAATTAAGGTGTTTCCTGAAGTGAGCATACATATAAATTTAAATTTTAAGGCTAAGCAATAAAGCATTCTCTTTGAATTAAACTGACTTGCTGACATGATTCATTAAATCCTTAAAAATAATTCAAACTTCAAGAATATATACTAATGAATATTTCCTACATAGTTCACAAATTAATTTGGAAAAGTCTACAAAGAAATAGCTATCAATATAGAGATACTGATATGGCATGCAGGTTCATGCTTTTACTCTAAAAAGTTGATTAACACTTGAAATATACATGATTGTATATATTTTGAGTATATAATTAGGAACTTCACAATGGTAGATTTTCCATTGTTCTAAATTTACCCTTAAATTCCCCAAGACATAAGTTTATTGAAACAATTGTTACCAAAGGAAGCAGAGAATATAAATATTAGAGATGGCTTACTTAGAAATACCTACGATTCATGCAGTTTTGTTACCTTTCATTTGGCTTAATGAATCCAGCCAAATGAAGTCAGCTTCATCAATGGTTCCAATGTAATTGAAAAGTGTCAAGAAGTTATAAATTCCATGAAGATGCTTACTATATATTTATTCCCTAAGTAATACTTTTCCCAGAAAAAAGACTCTTCTTTTTGCATAGATATAAATTATTCATATTTAATTTGATTAAGATAGAACAATATTTATGAATCTGAAGATACTAAATTGAGTCTAAAAATTAGATTTTAAAGAGATTTTTGAACTCCTTAGTTAAAAATTAAGATAACGATGTACAGAGATGTGGGTTATATGAGTTCCCTAGATCAAGCAATTTGTATTTAAACTAAGAATAGAAGATATCTTTTTCTTCCAGTAAAAAAAGATATTTATTAGATGCTAGCTTTTTAATATGACACTAGCTAGGCATTACTATGCCCATTTTTGTAACTGAAGTGACTAAAGCTCAGGTAACTGTCCAAAAATTATTTGGTTAATGAACAGGAAAAGCACAGCTTTGAATTTAGGTTTGCTGGACTCTGAAGGCTGTATTTATTCCACTAGATTAGATTTCCCCCTACTTCTGATATTTTTCCGTGAGACTATAGGCAATTTTGAAAATATCCAGTCTATGAGTTATTAAATAGCAAATACAAACTGATTTATGATTAATTCATTATAGACTAGGTAGGATAACATTTTAGGAAACCAAATTGACAATAAGCAGCAGATACTTATGGAAGTTACTGGGGACAAACTCTCTGGAAACTTCCTACCCCAATACCTGAGAAGGGCCTGAACATTGCTGGACACAGCTAGAACCAGGTGGTTGGATGTAGATGTAAAGAAATATATATATATATATATATATATATATATATATATATCAATGAAACTTGTAAATGATAGCAAACAAGATGTTTTGCAAGCGATGCTGTTGTGATAGAAACAGGAACTGTGATATTACGGTCTTGCAGTGGGAGAGAGAGATTGGGCTCAACTCCAGAAACAGCCAGGCTTCCCAGGTGTTATTTGTGATTAAGAACCCTCCTGCCAATGAGGGAGACATGAGAGATTCAGGTTCAATTCCTCAGTCGGAAAGATCTCCTGGAGGAGGGCATGGCAACCTACTTCAGTATTCTCTCCTGGAGAGTTCAATGGAACGGGGAGCCTGGTGGCCTACAATCCATGGGGTTGCAAAGAGTCAGACATGACTGAAGCATCTTAGCATGCACACATACCAGATATAGCCTGGGTAAGTGGGAATTTGCAACCAAGAGCAGGATGTGGGTCGTTGTACTGAAAACTGCTTGGAAGCAACAGTGGTAAGGGGAGATTCTGCCTAATACATCCTATCAGAAGTCTTGCTGAAGGAAGGGCTGAGTGATCCAGCATCAACTGAGGGATGATGGAAGATGTGGAACCCAATGAGCTATCAAATTGTGATCAGAAATGGAGGATGAAGAATTCTAACTAAGCCAGCTTACAAGGATTCTTGTTAATATGGACAATACAGAAACAAAAAGGGAAGTCTGTAAGAGTGAAGGCCTAGTTGGGAAAGTTCAGGGCATCCTAAGCAGAGTTTGGTCGAGGAGAGATCCTTTGTCAATGTCTTTGGGACATTTTGTTCCACCTTCTTTCTGTTCTCCTTTGTATCCTGGCATCTCAGAAACCTGCCTTCTCCTCAAGGCTGGGACTGTAGTCTCCGGCAGCTCTGGGTATAGTTTTTCAAGATGAAACAAAATCGATTTTCAACAACCCTCCCCCACTCCCATGATTCCTACTTATAAAACTATTTGGAAAGTAGGCTAATCTGGCTTGGACCATGTGTCTATGCCCTGGGTGAATCACAATTGAGCAGGGGTACAGAGAGCTGGGATGTGTTGTGCTTGTATCAGATGCTCATCCTTCCACTCATCATTGTTACTAAGAAAGTACAAGAATGTAAACAACAAATAAGCCTGCCCACTTCAAAACCCTTTCCCCAGTCCTGGGGAGTGGCACTGTCTTGGAAAGACAAGACAATAAATATGTAGTGAGTGCTGAAGAATTGATGCTTTTGAACTGTGATGCTGGAGAAGACTCTTGAGAGTCCCTTGGACCGCAAGGAAATCAAACCAGTCAGTCCTAAAGGAAATCAACCATGGTTTTTCATTGGAAAGTCTGATGCTGAAGCAGAAGCTCTAATACTTTGACCACCTGATGTGAAGAGTCGAATCATTGGGAAAGACCCTGATGCTGGGAAAGATGGAAGGCCAAAGGAGAAAGGGGTGGCAGAGGATGAGATGGTTAGATAGCATCAACCTACTCAATGAACATACGTTTGAGCAAACTCCAGGAGATACTGAAGGACAGGGGAGCCTGGCATACTACAGTCCATGGGATCACAAGAATTGGACACAATTTAGTGACTGAACAACTGTAACAACAGCAAAAATAATATTTCCTCCCTTGCTTGAAAAAATTAAAATGTGTTCTAGTCATTGTAGCCAAAAAACTTTAAATTATGAAATGAAAATATTTGTAGTATGTATGATAAACTATACTAAAGAAGGAAGCTATATAAAAGTGAAAGCTTTTATACATGCAACAACCATTTTAATGTAACAATCACTGTTCATTTTCACCTAGCATTCCATTTTTCCCTCATCCTCATAATGACCCAAACTTCAGATAGGTGTTGACTCCTGCACAGTCAAGGTGAGATCCACTTCAACCTCTAGGCCTGTGCTTGATTGTCTCAGGGAAATCCCACGGTGATTAGTGACCCAGGCCTAAGTCAATCAGCGCATGGCCTGTGCCGGCCACGGGGCCCAGGAACCACCATGAACCTCAGGAATTCACGAGGGGGCAATCGGAGAGTTTTTCTGGGATGACAGGAAAGAAGTCATCTGAGCTTTTATGAGAGAGAAATCAGGAGGGAAAAATTGTTCTCTTTTCTGCCAGATATCTTGACATGTCGATATGAAGCCTGGTGCTGCTTGAGGCATTTTGCAACCGTAAGGGAAGCTGGTCTTATGGCTAAGTCCACATCCTGAGAAGGACACAGCTGGAATGAAACCAGAGCCACTGTGTTAAGAGAACTGGAGTTTGTCTTGCCACTGGGTATTCAGCTATCTACACAAATATGTGTGTCCTTTAGATTTGTTAGTTGTGACCTTTTCTTTGTTATTTGTATTGCAAAACATCCCTAAACCTGAAGCTTTCATTACAGTATAACAATATAAATGGTCAACCAAAGAGGAGTGGGGAATAAGATTTAAAATATCCACTTGAAGAAATATATTGAAGACATTAAGTGTTATTATCATGAAGACTATATAGCAATTGTTGTTGTTCAGTTGCTCAGTTCTGTCTGACTCTTTGCAACCCCATGGACTGCAGCACGCCAGGCTTTCTTGTCCTTCACCATCTCCTGGAGTTTGCTGAAACTCATGTCCATTGAGTCATGTCCATATACCAATAGGTTATTTTAAGATTAAATATAGTTTGTTTATATTGTATTACCTGAACTTTTTGTTGTTATTTAGTTGGTAAGTTGTGCCTTATCAGTCAGCATCTGGCAGTCATATTATATTTCATATATTTGCATCCGAGGTCTGACATCATTGGGGTGAGATATTCCACAAAGTGTCTACCTAGAAATGTCATGCTTTAATTTTTTTAAAATAAGCTAAGTGTTTTTATGGGAATATTTGTATGATGTGTTAAATACATACTGTCTTATTGGAGCAGGGCATATGATTGAATGTTTTCTCTGGGCCATCATTGTACATATCAATTTTATCATGTATAGTCAAGTAATTATTTGAAGAGATGTTTGCCTCAAGATGCTATCCCTTTTAAAATCTTGGGTCAGTTTGATGTGTTTACTTTTTATAATTATTTTGTGTATTTTACGGTTCCTCTAACTTGTCCCTCTCCATCTGCCTGTCAACTTTCATTTCTTGCTGATTGTTGACGGCCTGCCAATATAGTCATGGCCCCTTCTGATTTTCTGCATCTAACCTGTTCTAGATTAGAAAGTCAAATAGGCACACTTTTTAGAGCTGTGTTTGAAGAAGCAGTCAAGAGTTTTTAGTAAGAAATTTGTCTAACATAACAAGTTCTGGAACAGAACATTGAGTTCTTTTGTTTGGACTATACAAATACCTAAGATAGAGTCAGGAAAAACTATCACACCATTTTCTAATTACAGAGTAAAGAGATCATTTGTGTGTGGAAGGAATTTTTCTGTTATATATCTTAAAATTAATGGGATTGTTTTGAACAATATTTATATTGAGTTCATTTGAATTTTGCCCTGAAGTAAGCTTGTTGTCAAGTGACATGTAGATGTTAGATCTGTGATGAGTCTTCAGCTAAAAAGCTCATTAGTCAAGATGACAAGATTCTTCAATTCACTGGAGTGCACACCAGTTTCAGTGGTATTCCTTAGCTATTCTCAGCTAAGAACAGAGCTGGTCTGTTATCAGTACTGTTTTCATGGTGCCAGGGCTTTCTAAATGAAAACATCCAAGTAAATGTGCTCCTTTCCTGTCACTAAAATTATACATTTTTCAGCTGAATGGGTTTTTGAAAGAAAAATGAACTATTGACTAAATGTATTTTTAAAAATCTGCAGTGCCTTGAATTGACATCTTTGGATTGAGTTTATCTTGAGTCTCAATGGATAGTATTTATTATGACATCAGTTTGAAACACCAGGAAAACCATATGGAACTGATACCTAAAATGTTTTCTTGATGCCTTAAATACAATTATTTTTTATAGTTATCTTTAATGTATCTACTTTGCTTAATAGCAGCTTTTAGTCATTGTTCATCCATCAGCTAAAGCACATAATGTACTGTTTGGTATAACAGTGTCATTAGAAGCAAAATCTTTCTATCTTAATTTGCTAACTCCAATTTTGTGATTTTTAACCAGAAATGCATACTTGTAAATAGGATCATAGAGAAACATTTCACTTAGAGAAATTAAACTAGAAGCTCTTAAAATAAATGTCTCAATTGTCCTTTTTCAAGAAGGATGAAACTTTGTTTTGAGAAGTCTTATAGAGTTTGAGCCTTTAAACACAAAAAGGAAGGGGAGGATTCTAGAGCTCTCTGGTTTATAAGGAAGGTATTTGTTCATGGAAGATTTCCCTCAGACTCAGTCCGTATGGATTATCCTTTAAAATGTTTTCGTCAGTTTTGTCTTTCTGCCTTCAATTGAAATAAGCCTAACCCTTGGATGTTGCTGAATTTATAGCTCTAGTAAAACAAACTCTTCTCATATTTCCTACACACAATTGGGTTTCTTAGCTGCTCGAAAGATTTGAGATACAGTACTTTGCTTCATTATTAAAGACATATGATGCCTGTTGTACAGATTTCCCCTTGGGCAACTGAGCTGATAAAAGAATAAAGAATTTCAAGAATCTGTATATCTCGAAAATAAGTCCCAAGGTATCTTTCTTTCATTTTTTTTTAAGTTGTAGGAAAGCTTGCAAAATAATTTCCATTTTTATTTAGCTTTGTACTTATTGTGAAGCTGGGTGAGAATACAGCATTTGCCAGATGAAATTATTTGCCTCATGAAATAAACATATGTTCTTTTACCTTCTTGGCCACAGTTGATGATGTTAATGAGACATTCCTAAAAATGGGAATCTGATGTCAGTCCTAATCACAATCCTGCTCACAGGTATAGTATTATTCCAAAGGGAGCAAATGTGGTTTACTCCTGAATGTTTTGCACTTTATACCAGGTCAAATTCTTGCATAGTCGGTTGTGAAGTGTTTAAGGATGACAGCTTTCATCCATCCTAATGCCTTAATATCAGTCCAGTAGTTCTGTGATCGGAATGTCTTTGTATTAAATCTATCAAATTGCCAGGCCCCTTGCAAGCAACTTTGGAACAGAGTGTGCAAGTTGCAATGAGGTGTTTTGTGTTTGTATGTCAGGGGGAAAAGGCAATTTTAATCTAGATGTGCCCTCATATTCTGGGCTGTGTAGTTTCCTAGAGGTGTATAAAATGGCTGAAAGATTCCTTTTGTTAGCTCAGAGGAATAGCAGCTGAAATAAAGAGGGGGAATGAACAAGGGTAAGACATCTGTTAGAAATCAGCCTAGAAACAGGAGCTGACAGTGTTCCCAAAGTGGTTTTTCAGCTTCTGTAGTTGATCATTGATGAACTTGGATCTAACTGACATAAGGGAGAAAAGCACATTCCAGAATTTAGCATTTAAGTCCTTTAACTGTCTAAGTCATAGGAGATAGAGCTATACAAAGAAAGTGCTATAGCTCTACAGAGAAAGTGCTGTAACTGAAAGGATATGTTTTCAATAAATACAGAATGTTATTTGTGATATGGTCCCCAAATTTGCAGAAATCCCTATGGGTCCCAGCCTTAAGCCCAGTGCATCATAAAGACTCATGTTCATAGGAAGTGTTCAGTTAAGTACTTGCTACAAGTAACAGTTTCAGTTGCTGCTTAACTTACCCTGCCCACGTTTATGGAATGATTGACTATAGAAGATGCTTCTCTTTAGCTTTTTGTCTAAATATAAGGCTGAAGTAGCCTTCAAAGAGAAAGAATGTAACAGATCTTTAATTTTAATAGGGGAAGAAAGTTAGGCATGTAGAAGTAGAATATTTTGGTAAAAGTCACAAAGGTAGAAGCTAAGGTTAAAAATTAAGTTTCTAAAAAAGAAAAAAATAAAATAAAAATTAAATTTCTTAAACCTCGATATTGTGCTCTCAGCTTTTAAAATAACTAGAATATATCCATATTTTTGACTATGCTAGGGGATTAGAGAATAATTTTTATATATTATTCTGAAAATAATAAACAATGTTTATTGAGCATATTACTTGACAGGCACTATTTTTTATATAAATCATTTCAGTAAATCCTCACAGAAATCCTATAAAGTAACATTATCTCAATTTTACAAGTAGTATTTCATATATAAGAAATATATATGTTTATTGTTGTATATAAATATATATTTGTATCTTTTTCTATGTACCCATGTATGTATGTATCTCTCCACCTATCTTCCATCTATCAATTTTTGTGTCTACAAAAAATAAGTAAATGCAGAGCTGGTTAAGCACAGATATAGTCTGTAAGAAGACTATAAGACTATGTAAGAAGACCCACTCTATTTCTCCCCATAAAACAACACAATTAGCCGGAAGTTAAGCTTAAGCAAAGAACAACAAAAATACTAGTACTGAACAACAGTATCTCAGATTAAATATCTTTATTTTGAAAACAAACAATGCTTCTCAGGTGACACAGTGGTAAAAAAAATCTGCCTGACAATTCAGGAGACACAAGAGACGCAGGTTCCATCCCTGGGTCAGGAACATTTCTGGGAGTAGGAAAAGGCAACCCACTCCGGAATTCTTGCCTGGAGAATCCCACGGACAGAGGAACTGGGTGGCTACAGCCCACAGGGTTGCAAAGAGTTAGACATGACTGAGTGACTGAGGATGCATTCATGCATGACATAAGCAACCACTGCTCTGGTTTTGCCATCACAAGTTAGTACTTTCATGGTCTTCTTCTGCTAGTTTATCTGGGTCAGAAATAATCAAAGTGTAAATTATGACTGCCGCCACTGTGTCTACTCAGCACAGAATGATGGCTCTTCATTGTTACCCATCTTGTAAAATCCTAATCAAAATAGTGTATCAATCTGGGAAAGTAAGTTACTTGATGCAGGAAGATATTTTAATTTGGTAAGACAGAAGAAAGCCCTTGGATATAGTTGAGCCTGGAATGCAAGCAATATTATTAGGAATAGTGCTGGGGTTAAGCTAAGTGCTATGATGGGTATGCTTCAGAGCAACAATCTGCTCCCGACCTTCATAGAAATGGAAATATGATATGTAATCTTTGTGCCTCGGTTTCTCTGCTCAACATAGTGTTTTTAAGAGATTCATTCATTGTGCCACATATATCAGCTTACTTTTCATATTATTATTGCTATTGAATACATGACCAAACCACACACTGTTTTCTGTATTCTTGCTGGGAAGCACTTAAACAGTTTCCAGTTTGGGGATGCAATTAATTAAAACGGCTCTAAACCTTCATGTATGAGTTTTTATGTATAAAAATACTTTTAAGTTTTCTTCTTGGTAAATATCTATAGAAGGAACTGCTTTGACAAAGTAAGTTAATGTTTAGCTTTATAGGAAATGCCAAACCTATTTCCTAGGTAGTTCTACTGTTTTACCCTCTCATCAGCAATATGAATGTTCTAGCTGCTTTACAACCTTGCTAACATTTGGGCTGATCAATTCCTTCAATTGTTTCTAATTGATGTTGATGTAGTGTCTCACTGTAATTTAAATTTGCATTTTTCTGATGACTGATGATAGCGAGGTTCTTTCTGTGTGCTTATTCCACTTGAATTTGTTCTTTTGTGAAGTATCTTTCAATATTTTACTAGCTTAATATTTTGTTTTTCTTTTACTGAATTGTAGGAGCTCAGATATTCTGGACTCAAATAATTTGTTGGGCATTGTTCCAGCCTTTTCATTTTCTTATGGTGTGTTTTGATGGACAGGAGTTTTTAACTTAAAGTCCAGTGTATTGTATTTTTCTTGTTAATGCTCATTTTGCCTTTTCTCATAATTTATCCAAGATTCCCAGAAATATTTGTCTATGTTTATTTCTAGAAATGTTATAGATTTGGACTAATGTTTTAGGTCTGTGAATATCTCAAATTAATTTCTTTATTATTGTGAGATAATGGGTATTAAAGTTAGTATTTTCTCATACTTTTATTCCATTTTTTTCCAGATCACTTGTTGATAAGAATTTCCCCTATTAAATTGCTTGGCTGTGTGTTATGGAAAATCAGTCTCTTTCTGCATTTTCTTTTTACTTCCACTAATTTATTTGCCTGTTGTTCTACCAACATTGCCTTGTTTTGACTACTGTAGATTCATAGCAACCAACCAACAAACAAGAACACTATTTTTGCCCTTATTTCTGCTTTCTGGTATGCCACCTTTGGCTATAGGTTTTATCTTTCTTTAAGGACATAGAACAAAAAATTTAGCTGTCATTACATTTTATACCTAATATCTAAAATTCCAGTGGTAGTTAGGTTGGGCTTCCTGAATAGTTCAGTGGTAAAAGAATCTGCCTGCAATGCAGGAGACTTAGAGATGGTGGCTTCAATCCCGGGTCAGGAAGATCCCCTGGAGGAGAAAATAGTGGCCCACTCCAGTATTCTTGTCAGGAAAATCCCATGGACTGAGGAGCCTGGTGGGCTACAGTCCAGGGGTAACAAAAGTATTGGACATGAATAACAACTTAAACTTCCAGCTACATTGGGCACATCACCATGCTTCTAAACTATTGCAAGAGATAATTTGACCATTTACTTCATTATTGCATAGTAGGTAACATTAAAGATCTTCTGAGGTAGACAATTTCAAACTCTTTCATACTCCACTTTGACTTAGTCAGTTAGTTTACACTTTAACCCACTTCAATTCAGATCAGTTCAGTTCAGTCGCTCAGTCAGGTCTGACTCTTTGCAACCCCATGGACTTATTTATCAGGACCAGGATTTATCGCCCATCACCAACTCCCAGAGCCTACTCAAACTAATGTCTATTGTGTCAGTGATGCCATCCAACCATCTTATCCTCTGTCATCCGCTTCTCCTCCCGCCTTCAATCTTTCCCAGCATCAGAGTCTTTTCCAATGACTCAGTTCTTTGCATCAGGTGGCCAAATTTTTGGCATTTCAGCTTCAGCATCAGCCCTTCCAATGAATATTCAGTACTGATTTCCTTTAGGAATGACTGGTTGGATCACCTTGAAGTCCAAGGTACTCTCAAGGGTCTTCTCCAACACCACAGTTCAAAAGCATCCATTCTTCGGTGCTCAGCTTTCTTATAGTCCAACTCTGACATCCATACATGACTACTGGAAAAACCATAGCTCTGACTAGACGGACCTTTGTTGGCAAAGTAATGTCTCTACTTCTTAATATGCTGTCTAGGTTAGTCATAGCTTTTCTTGCAAGGAGCAAGCATCTTTTAATTTCATGGCTACAATCACTATCTGCAGTGATTTTGGAGCCCCCAAAAATAAATTTTCTCACTGTTTCCATTGTTTCCCCATCTGTTTGTCATGAAGTGATGGGACCAGATGCCATGATCTTAGTTTTCTGGATGTTGAGTTTTTTTTTTCCAGTTATTTTTATTAGTTGGAGGCTAATTACTTTACATCATTGCAGTGGTTTTTGTCATACATTGAAATGAATTAGCCATGGATTTACATGTATTCCCCATCCCGGTCCCCCCTCCCACCTCCCTCTCCACCCCATCCCTCTGGGTCTTCCCAGTGCACCAGGCCCGAGCACTTGTCTCATGCATCCAACCTGGGCTGGTGATCTGTTTCACCCTAGATATACATGTTTTGATGCTGTTCTCTTGAAACATCCCACCCTCGCCTTCTCCCACAGAGTCCACAAGTCTGTTCTATACATCTGAGTCTCTTTTTCTGTTTTGCATATAGGGTTATCGTTACCATCTTTCTAAATTCCATATATATGTGTTAGTATACTGTAATGGTCTTTATCTTTCTGGCTTACTTCGCTCTGTATAATGGGCTCCAGTTTCATCCATCTCATTAGAACTGATTCAAATGAATTCTTTTTAATGGCTGAGTAATATTCCATGGTGTATATGTACCACAGCTTCCTCATCCATTCATCTGCTGATGGGCATCTAGGTTGCTTCCATGTCCTGGCTATTATAAACAATGCTGCAATGAACATTGGGGTGCACGTGTCTCTTTCAGATCTGGTTTCCTTGGTGTGTATGCCTAGAAGTGGTATTGCTGGGTCATATGGCAGTTCTATTTCCAGGTTTTTAAGAAATCTCCACACTGTTTTCCATAGTGGCTGTACTAATTTGCATTCCCACCAACAGTGTAAGAGGGTTCCCTTTTCTCCACACCCTCTCCAGCATTTATTGCTTGTAGACTTTTGGATAGCAGCCATCCTGACTGGCGTGTAATGGTACCTCATTGTGGTTTTGATTTGCATTTCTCTGATAATGAGTGATGTTGAGCATCTTTTCATGTGTTTTTTTGCCATCTGTATGTCTTCCTTGGAGAAATGTCTGTTAGTTCTTTGGCCCATTTTTTGATTGGGTCATTTATTTTTCTGGAATTGAGCTGCAGGAGTTGCTTGTATATTTTTGAGATTAATCCTTTGTCTGTTGCTTCGTTTGCTATTATTTTCTCCCAATCTGAGGGCTGTCTTTGGAACTGGAGGAATCAACCTGCCTGACTTCAGACTATACTACAAAGCCACAGTCATCAAGACAGTATGGTACTGGCACAAAGACAGAAATATAGATCAATGGAACAGAATAGAAAGCCCAGAGATAAATCCACGAACCTATGGTCACCTTATCTTCGACAAAGGAGGCAAGGATATACAATGGAAAAAAGACAACCTCTTTAACAAGTGGTGCTGGGAAAACTGGTCAACCACCTGTAAAAGAATGAAACTAGAACACTTTCTAACACCATACACAAAAATAAACTCAAAATGGATTAAAGATCTAAATGTAAGACCAGAAACTATAAAACTCCTAGAGGAGAACATGGGCAAAACACTCTCCGACATAAATCACAGCAGGATCCTCTATGACCCACATCCCAGAGTTTTAGAAACAAAAGCAAAAATAAACAAATGGGACCTAATGAAACTTAAAAGCTTTTGCACAACAATGGATGTTGAGTTTTAAGCCAACTTTTTCACTCTCCTCTTTCACTTTCATCAAGAGTCTCTTTAGTTCTTTGCTTTCTGCCGTAAGGGTGTTGTCATCTGCATATCTGAGGTTATTGATATTTTTTCTGGCAATCTCTTGATTCCAACTTGTGCTTCATCCAGCCTGCATTTCGCATGGTTTACTCTGCATATAAGTTAAATAAGCAGGATGACAACATACAGCCTTGGCATACTCCTTTCCCAATTTGGAATCAGTCTGTTGTTCTATGTCCAGTTCTAGCTGTTGCTTCTTGACCTGCATGCAGATTTCTCAGGAGACAGGTCAGGTGGTCTGGTATTCCCAACTCTTTAAGAATTTTCCAGTTTGTTGTGATTTACATAGCCAGAGGCTTTAGTGTAGTCAATAAAGCAAAAGTAGATGTTTTTCTGGAACTCTCTTGCTTTTTGGATGATCCAACAGATGTTGGCAATTTGATCTCTGGTTCCCTGCAAGTATCAACTCCTGAAAATGTGAATCTTTAAACTTGTGACAGACTGTTAATTATAAACTTACTTAAAATGATAATAAAGAGGAAATATTAGTTTATATTACAGGAAAATCCAGAAGTAAAAGAGCCAGCTTTAGGAAGAGTGTCGTAACTGCTATCTCGGTCTTTCTCCTCTCCCCAACCCCTCTTCCCATCAGTTCTAGGCATCTCTTCACTCTTTTATTTTCTCTCTTGGTTTCAATCATAGGCAAGCTTTCACCATGTAAAGGCTGTTGGTGGCTCTTGGTTTATCGACTTAGCTTCTCTTTCCAGTGATTTCTGAAAGTCTTGGTTTAACTCCCTGGGTCAACTAGGATCTTATAATTTTCCTTGAGCTACTCATTGTAAATGTGTTTGACTGGATGTGTCTACTTATCACCCCTCAGAGCAGAGTGCAATGGGGCCAGATTTACCTGACTTACTTTGCAAGCAGAAATAGAGTTCATAATTGCCACAAAAAAGGGGGAAAATGCAGGCTGAACAGACAAAAACAAGAGACTATTACTATAATTCATGATACCAGAGTTAAATTAGATGACCATGTTGAAGTAATTATTTTTAAAAGAAATATCATTTCATAATTATTCCTTCTACTCTTTACCTTCTGTCCCAGGACACGAACACACCCAGTTTCTTCTTGCCACGTAACTCAAGAGATCTTGAACGTAAAATGAACCCCCAAAGTTTATTTTAAAACACTGAAGTTATTTTATGTCAAAACTTCTGATACATATAGTTTAACACAATGTGTATTTTTTGACTTTTCAGTAGCATTTCCTGGCCACTAATAATAGTGGCATGAATGCATTGCTGTGCTATAAGTAGTTCTAGGCTGGTTTTCAATAGTTTAAAATGTAATTTCTCTGAAAGAAATTTCAGATTAAAAAATTGGCATTCTGATCTCTGCAAGTATGCTTCATTTTTATAGTGATTAAAAAGGTCCATTTAGTTGATTTGTCAGCCTTGTAAGAACTTTCTGTTAGACACTCATCCAAGTGCTTTGGCAAAGGGCCATATTATATGGATAAAAGGGGAGGAGAGCTTAAATCTTTTTGAATAATTTTTTAGTCTCCGATGCAAATCACACAAAGTCCACATGTAAATTAACTCCAGCATTACCTCAAGGTTAAACAAACTTGTTTTACCATCACTTTTGATCTCTGTACAAAATGGATTTACATTTCTGTGAATCCATGTAGCTACAACCATAAGTCATTGTCCTCAGAATACTTTAAGGGTTTTTTTCAAATATTATTGCTTAATAAAAACATGCTAAAAAATGAATCATCATGCCCTCAGTAAACATCTCTGTTTAGTATTAAAAACTCACCTTTCTAATTTCATAGTCAAGGCCTGAGAGTCCCTGGATAAATTGGACCCCACTCCAGATGGTGCGTTAAGCAATCCATTCTACTTGGCCAGCATTTAGCTCAGAGACAAGCAAACTTAATTATCCTCTCCTTATTTGTAGAGTTATTTCACCTTAGCACCTTCTAGCTCCAGAACACATCATAATGTAACAGAACTCTCTGGAAAACTCATTTCTCTTATGGCCATTAGCATCTGTTTTTTCGACCTCCTTCTAGCTTGCCCTCAGCATCTGTTTGCAGTCCTTCTGGCCCCTTTCATGGTAGCCAATTATTTTACAAAGGGCCCCTTTCCTTCCCCTTTGTTGTGGAAAACATCAATTTCTCTCTACTCCTTTTTTTTAATTATTATTATTTTAAGTATATTTCTAAATATGAAAAAAACAACTAGAAGATCATTTTCCCCAGAGATGCTATTGAGAAGATTAATCAGCATGATGCAAGCTGTTTCGTTCCCTTTCCCCCTGGTAACCTCTACACTGGCCATCACAGATTGTTCGCTCAACAGAGGGAAATACGAGGAAGGGCTTCTAGTAGCAAGCTGGTTGCAACCCTTGTAATCCCAGTGGGACATCCAGGTCAATAAAAAAGGGAAGCAGAGATCTTCAATCACATCTTGGATCTCTGTGTGTCTGTAGTTCTCCTGATTTCTTTGGTCCCTGTTTTCCGGTGCTGCCTTGGGGTTCTTCCAGACATCTAACACAAAGATTCCTAAGATCTTCCTCTGATGATTGCTTCTTCTTTGATGTCCTGGGTTTCCCGGGACCTGCCACTGATAAAGTGTCCTTGTCCTGTTCCTCTGCTATGCAATATTGCTTTCTCGTACCTATAGCTCTTGGTCACTGCATAGACTAGTTGTCCAAAATGAAATACAAAGCATTTCTGCTTGTTTATAAAACAGTTTCTTATAGGTTACACAGAGGCATTCCATTATCCTATCATGAAACTTGATTCTCTATTATGTCATTATCCATATAAGAAGTAGCACAAAACAGTGGGTAGATATCATAGGTCTTGATGAAAAACTGCCTAAATTCAGGACCTAACTCCAGTTATCACCAACTTTGTGACCTTAGAAAAGCTACTTAATCATTCTGTGCTTTGGTTTCCCAATCATAAAATAGATAAAATAGCAACAGTCAAATGTTATTGGAAGGACTTAGTGTCTACAACCTTGTCTAAAATCCACAAGACTGGAAGTACCCTAGAATTAAGACATTTTTCTTTTTTTGGGGGGGGGTTACAGTTTTTTTTTTTTTTTTCTTTCTTTAAACAGTCTGATGGGGGCCTCTCCACTGCCCCTCTCCAATTTGGCTACAGTTCTGAACATTGCTGGATTTTGAGCAGATCCACCTCAAACACCAAGGTTGCATCACCTGGAATCTTTGGGGGAGCTCCCCACTCTCCATACCCCAGCTCTTATGGAATCACCAGCTTCCACTTTCCCCCCTCACCCATCTCTAGCAGCCCCTGGTCGCAGCCCTTGATGACCTGGCCTGTGTCCACGGAGAAGGCAAAGGGCTGGTTCTGGGGCAGGCTGTTGTCAAACTCTGTTCCATCTTCTAGCTTCCCCATGTAGTACATGTGCGGGACGTCCCCTTTCCGCGATTTGATGGGATGGTGGTCTACCCATTTCTTGACTCTGATCTGCAGTTTCTGTTTGCCCTTGGCCCCTGTGGCCGCGACCAGGGCGCTCAGGCAGATGGACAGTACTGTCAATACCCAGCTCAGCCTCATCTCTCTCCTCGCCATGACCTTATTTTTATTTTTTAAAGAAAGGTTAAATAGAGTTTATGTATCACACAATACCCCATGACAGAGTTTGAGCAGTAGCGTCAACCATATTAATTATTCTACAGGAAAGTACACAGATACTCACACTAAATTGAATTAAAAAAGACTAGAAATAATCACATAGCTGTTCAGGTGAAGTTTTGCCATCAAATGACTTTAAGTAAGGTCAGGCATTGCTGTCAAATGAGTTGTGAAAAATGTGTTTCAGCTGGAATTGCCTGAATATAGTGTTTAGCCAGGTGTTTAGTACATAACTTGAACTTCCCTAGTGGTTCAGATAGTGAAGAATCTGCCTGCAATGCAGGAGACCTGAGTTCAATCCCTGGGTCGGGAAGATCCCCTGGAGAAGGAAATGGCAACCCACTCCATTATTCTTGCCTGAAGACTCCCCATGGACAGAGGAGCCTGGCGGGCTACAGTCCATGGGGTCACAAAGAGTCAGATATGACTGAGTGACTAACACTTTCACTTCGTACATAATAAGTTCCTCAGACATTATCTACTTTTCATAATTACTAATATTACTACTCAGTCAAAACATTTATTGAGTGTCTACAACATGCTATTTCTTCTGAAATGTTATTGTCATATGTCATAATGAGTTATTTGATTGAGGTCAGATCCCCTTCCTTCTCATCAGACTCTGTTTAATTAATTAATACTTTTTTTTTTAAAGATTGAGTGAACCTTTTAGAACTTGAGGAGAGAGACGCCAGATTTTTTTCTAACAACATTTAATAAATTTTCTCCTCCGGATATCTTTAATAATCAGATACCAACCTCATTGGTTTATTTTTTTAAATTTTTGTTGTGTAATTGACAAAGTTGTGATACATATACAAAGTATACAAAGTGATGATTTGATATATGTATACAGAGGTATGAAATTAGCATAGTCCCACCAAATTAGCATATTCATCACCTCACATATTTGGTTTTTTTATGAAAACATTTAAGTTCTACTTTCTTAGCAAATTTTAATTATACAATACAGTGTCACCAACTATAGTCACCAGGTTGTACATTAGATTCTAATCCTGAGGTGGTAATGGCTCCAGGCAGGACTGGAAATGGCTGCTAATCCCATTCTGAGAGAAAATAAAAGTGAAAGTGTTAGTTGCTCAGTCCTGTCCAACTCTTTGCGACTCCATGGACCACAGCCTGCCAGGCTCCTCTGTCCATGGGCTTCTCCAGGCAAGAATACTGATGTGGGTTGCCATTTCCTTCTCCAGGGGATCTTCCCTATCCAGGGATAGAATTTGGACCTCCTGCATTGCAGGCAGATTCTTTACCATCTAAGCCACCAGGGAAGCCCAATCCCATCCTAGCCTCTTCAGGACAGGGTGGTTCATTCTTCCTCAAGTTCCTCCAATACATCCGATCTCTGCTCCTGAGATGGTCCATCTCACTCTTATATTTGAGATGACAGGCTGTCAACAGCCGGTTGTCATACTTGGTCTTCTATCTGACCACTGAGAGGTGGGCATCTTCTGTCTTCTACTGGATATTTCATGGTAGCAGGTGTGTGAAAAATTTCGTGACAAGTTACACAATACACAAACTATAGAAAACCACATGCTCCTCTTTCTCTCCTTACTTATATAAATGACAGTTCGGGATTAGGGCAAAGGAACACACGGCATCATTCACTGCTAACAACAGTTTATCGAGTCAGTTTGTTCACAGATGAAAGAAACCTTGTTCCAAGCTCACTGGCCAAGGCCTTAACCTGCAGGACAGTCCTCATAGATTTTAAACCTAAGCATATGCAGTGACCTGCATAAGTGATAAAAGAGGTCATCAGAATTTTTTTCAGCTAAATTTCGACAAGTAGTCTGGCCTCTAGTTTTCATTTGTAAAAAAAGGTTACTGTTTTATGATTATAGACCAAACTAAAGGAATATTCTATAAATTTTTGTGTAAGTAGGTTGGCCCCTTGTTTTCATTTTTTACTGTTAAATAACCACAGATTGAATATAAGAAGTTACATATGTACACTTATATATACACACAGATGGTATTATAGGTTATATAGATAACAAAAATATTTCTATATATTTTATATATAGATATTTAATATCTATATAGATTATATATTTCATCTTATCTATATGATATATATTTTATATCTATGTATTTTTATATGGATAGAAATACAGATATCTTCTATTAAAAGTCTGTCTAGACTTTTTCCCCAAAAACCTTTTTTTTTCAGTATACATCTCCTCTATCCACTCAGTGAAATGTGAAACTCACTCAGGAGGCCACTTTATTCCTAGCCTAAAATTCCTGATGTTCTGAACGCTTGATATGGTGCCCTTTAGGATTACTGCCAGTTGAACCTAAATTCTGTGGCCATTACCCCGCAAAGTACATCAGGCTGTGAGACAAGCTCTTAAAGGAAAGTAGTTTTTCAAGCTACATTATGGTGCTTTTAAAGGGAATAAAATCCTTAATGAGAAAATGAGTCTCTTGAGACTTCTGGCTCCAAGGTCAGCTCCGCACACTTGCCCTCTTGCTTAGCAGAGAATCTGTTCGGGGACATTTCAGGGAGCCCATTCTCTAAAAGGTCCGGGATGAAATAGGATGACAGCCTGTTCTCTGGAGCCTCTGTTGAGCAACTTTATAATTCTCTGGCAGATTCCCTGAGAAGCTGTTCCCACACAACAATACCCAGTCACCAGCCTCTCCTGCTGTTACCACCCAACCAGGGAAGGACGAACTGGGTTGCTAAGAAACCTGATGCAATAATACCTGATGGAGCTAACACTTCTCAGCTAATAACAGTTTAGTGTGAATAAACTTCTCAGAATCTTCCCGGGTGCATTAATACACTGCCAGATTCTGCAGGGCTTGGGCCCTGTATTTATTTACCTTTATTTCTACTCGCATCTAGGGCAGTGCTAAGTAAACATTTTTGGAGTGTCAGCTGAGGTCAACCTGCTCTACAATATGTCCTTGGCTGGTTCTTCCTTGCTGGGGGTGAGGAGGAAGAAGGGCTTTTTCTAGCCACTGCTACTCGTGGCTAGAATCTATGCTGGAAGTAGTACAAAGAGGGGATTGCTTTCAGAGACCACAGAAACTGGAGGCTGAAGGAGCTTATGTGAACTGTGGAGTGGGATGATTAGGAGAGAAAAGGATGCTTCAGATTCAGAATCATCCACCAAATGCTAAGATAGGTATTGGGGAGGTTGCTGAATAAAGGATGATGTAAAGCCTCTAAAAATTATTGTGCATACAACTTTTGGAGTCTCTCTAGGTGGTCTCCATTAGGTGATGGTATAATTTAAGTGCAGCTGCCCAAATAAAGCCTTGATAATGAGATACAGAAAACAGGATTGGAATCATTTTGTTCATTTCGGCTTCTCATACACCCATATTTAAGGCTTCTTGGTAGGCTACAATGAACACTTCAACATTATGAGAAATAGAGATGACACTAAAATGTAATTATATTTAATATATGGAATGCAGAATAATAACATTCTGTAAACTAGGACAGGTCAAAGAAAGGGAGAATCTAATCTGGTTTCCTGCACTTCTTTCCATCTCTTCAACATTAACTAAAGCTCACTGTAAGATATATTAAAAGGAGATGAATTCATTGGTGTGGTTCTTTGTTATTTTACCTTCACCCAGAAATGTAATTAAGAAGCAAATCATATTACTTTGATGACAGAGACAAAGTATGTCAGAAACGGCATTATTCCTACAAAATTAGCGAAAACACAGCCTACATTCCCACTTCTAATTTATCACAATAGTGATAAAAGTTCTAAATGCTCCAAAATGGTGAAATTGAATAAGAACTATCCGCATTTTTTTACTTATGAGCAGAACTAATTTCCTTTCAGGCTTATGGAATTAATGACATAATTTATGGTGCATTTCATTGCTTTTAATAGTGGTAGTATGTATAAAACAATGCATACTGTATATGTATAAAAACAGTCCTTTTTCCTCAAGCTCTTATCAGCCTATGAATTCTTGAGATAAACTTAAAAGTCATCAAAGTGGTAAGTAATGTTCTTGATTAAGAAAATAAGCCTCAGGAGTTCAAAGGTTTATGAACTTTATTCAAGTTTATGCTTTATTCGAGCATCTATTTCCCAGGATGGAAAAAAATCTCCACCTGCTTAATTTCACACACCTCCTGACTCTGAGCCTCTGAGGCATAATAAAGTCACTGGTCTATACTTTCACCCTGATGAGATCTTCCGTCAGAGGTGACCTTTTTGTTCTTGTTCAAGCCAGACCCAGTCACCAATATGTGCCTGACGACTTATTGAAAGCTTTAAACTCTCTTAACTCCTTGTATGCTGCAGTTCTGCAGCCTGCATCTGCCCAGAGACTGCACGTAGTACTTTCCATGCTCAGAGCTCTGGTAACAAACTGCACACTCCAGTCGATTCTCCCAGGTCACTGAAGGGATTTGATGAAATACCGTGTCCCTTTTAGGTGGTTTTTATCTTGTTGAAGGGACCATGATCATTTCAGGAGGGCATCTTCAGCTCACATGTTGTTGTCCAAGGGCTTCTTTAAAGATTTTCCAACATCATTCTTCCTTCCCCTCCCCTGCCCTAGCACTTGAGACAGCAAACTGCTTCTTCCAGGATCTTTGTAGCAGGAGAGGATAAGGGACAGCATTTCTTTCTTTTTTTTTTTTTTTGGTCAAGAGGAAGAAGAAAGGCTCAGAGCTGGGAGTCACATTAAAACAGTAAGACTGTTGACTTTGCCCTGGCCCTTTAGATGGCACAGTGGTAAAGAACCCACCTGAGAATCCAGGAGACAAAAGAGACACAGGTTCTATCCCTGGGTCGAGAAAATTCCCCTGGAGGAGGAAATGGCAAACTACTTCAGTACTGTTGCCTGGATGATCCCAGGGACAGAGGAGCCTGGTGGGCTACAGTTCCTGGGGTTACAGAGTTGGACATGACTGAGCGTGAATGCACGTTACACACATTTGATGCTAGGAAACAGCAAAGGTTAAAGAAATGTCCCCACTCTTGTGTTCCAGCAAACAGCATACTGCAGAAGCCACCCTACCCTATATGATTTAGGTGCAGCTCACAGATGTGCCCTTATTTACCTATGACAAGTCAGACACAGACTCTCCAAATTTCCATTCTTTGCCTCATAAGTGATTTGCTAAACTGCCTATTCCTGCTAATCAATCAGAACACTCACACTTAATTTTTTCTACTTTCCCCAGGTCCCTGAATTTTGACCTCCTTCATCGTAAGCCAGCATCCTAACTCTCCTGATGAGCCCCTGTCAAGAGTAGTGGGCTTCACAGTAAACCAGTCTTTGATCTGTTGTCTCATCAGGTCATCCTTCATCCCTCTTCCCCCCATCTGGTTCTCTCTAGCCTTGTGGACTTCTCCCTAGAAAAGAAAAGCCTTCTCCTGCTTAACTGTTGAGACACTAGCAGATCTCTTGTCCAGAGCATCCTCTGTGTTGCAATAATAATAGTTCACCTCTCCAGCTGCAATAGTCACTCCCTCTAATCTGTTCTTAGGCCGGATTCAATGCTTTGATATTTCTTCTCACTACTAATCTCTTTGGGTCTATCTCTCTCTTACACAGATTCCAACATGGCTACTTATGTTTCTTTAATTAACAAGTGTGATGATTGGACAAGTTATAGGTAGGTTACCATAGAAAAGCTAATTTTTCTTTATCTCTGAATTTCTGCCTACCTCTGATGTTCTCTCAAATTGCTTGGCAATCTCAAACTCCTTATTGAAACTCTTGTTTTATATAGATGTCTTCCAAAACTGATTGGTAAAGCCAATCAATTTAACTCTGAAGAAAAACAAGCTTAGAAAACACGAGCAGCCCTTGATTTAATTGTTTCTTTTCCTTCTCAGTAAACAGAACATGATTTGCCATAAAAACCTCAAACTGTCATAGTTGACTGAATAAATTCTGAGGATTTTAGATAGAATAAATAATGCTTATTCTAACTTGGTATTGTTTTGGTATTTTTTTCTCATGGGAGAGGATTTGTTATGTGTTTTAAGTTAAAAATAGTATTTGTTTTTCTTAGCATTCATTACTTACCAGGCCTATGTAGACTTTCATGGTTTAAGCCTTTTCAAATTAAATTTGAAGGACTGCTATTCTTTCCTATCAGAGTAAAACACATTCTAAATCCTAATAAATCTATTTCTTTAATATGCCCCTTGATGTATAATAGTGCAAACAAAAACACATAATGGGTTCCTCTTGAGAAAGGAAAATGTATTCACTCCTGATGAAAGATCTTTTGATAATTCACTCTTGGCTTCACCACTTGATTTATATCATCTTCCCACATTAATTTGTTTTTAATTTTTTCCTGCCTTCTAAGGTTTTTCTCATTTCAGTGACATGTACGTGACAGATGAGGTTGATGAACTACAGAAGTAAAAATCCTAACTCAGATGAAAACTTTAAATTATTCTGTAGTCCCACAGAATCCATGAAAGAAACCGAGGAGCCTGGATTTCCAAGAGCTTGATCATACCATTTTAGAAACAAGTGATTAAATCGACAACAACAAAACATTAAAACAGAGTGTATTTCTTTTGCCAATACTGAATGGCTCCCTGGAGTGTATTTTTTCCAAGTCTTCAGCCAATTCAGTTTTGTACTCTAAAATGATGGCAAATATATGGAAGCTCTATAAAATTTCTTCTTTACCATAGATTTTAATTTCAAAAATGTATTCCTTCGTGAACTTCATTTTAATTTAGGGGAAATGAAATAATTTAACTATCTTCATTTAAGGGAGGAAGCAGCAAAGATGACAATGTCTCAAGGTAAAACTTGTATATGAATATGATGATAATCCCTTTACACATTCAGCCTATGTACGTACCTTCATATGGAACTTCAACTACTTCAGTCCTATTTTGTTTTCCACTAGCAGATTCAGAAGCTACTTATTAGATCATTTTTCTGTATTCTGTCTTAGTAATGGAATAATGTTTGGGTAATCTCTTCTTCTCTGTGATTAGATTATTTTATGAATCTCATCAGTTGTCCTTTGATTTCCACCTATGATTGATTCAAAAGTATAACTCTACTAGAACAGTGGCATCCTGGCACTGCTTCCTGGAGTAATTAAGAGTCATTGGGTATCAGTTTCTTCATCTGTAAAATGGAATTCAAGAGGAGATGAGAAAGGATCATACATTTAAAGCATCAGTTGCTGGGGATTGATTGATGCTTTTAAACTTGGTGCAGTCATCCCTCAGTATTCATAGGATATTGGTTCCAGGACCCACACTTGATACCAAAATCCACAGATGCTCAAGTCCCTTATGTAAAATGACATAGGACAAATCATTCCTTGGTATCTGCAGGTCCCTCATCCTGTTGATGCAGAAGGTTGACTGTACTTAGTTGAGGATGATGTGTCCCATTTATTTAAATTATTAGTCTTCCCCAGAGCACCTATATATACTGAGCTTTTAATATTATCCTGAATTGTATTGGAACTTCTGACTGTATACCCATTGGATGCTAGAAATATCCTGGTTCAGGAGTAAGTTTGGCTTACAAAAACAGGTGACCAGGGCAATTTACATTTTTTAAAAAATACATTTGCCTTTATGCTTGTCCGTGCTGAAGCTGAAGCTCCAATACTTTGGCCACCTGATGCGAAGAGCCAGCTCATCAGAAAAGACCTTCATGCTGGGAAAGATTGAGGGCAGGAGGAGAAGGCAATGACAGAGGATGAGATGGTTGGATGGCATCACTGGCTCAATGTACATGACCTTGAGCAAACTCAGGGAGATAGTGAAGGACAGGGAAGTCTGGTGTGCTGCTATTCATGGGGTCGCAAAGAATTGGACACAACTTAGTGACTGAACAACAGCAACAGTCCTTTTGGAAACTAAATTCTTCAAGAAGAAATAGGAATGGGAATACTTTTACATAGTAAATTCCTTCAGAGTAAGTCAGCTCAATTCATTTCTTACTTAACACCCCTGGAACAATACTATATTCAGAACGCTGGATTGGAAGTGTTTGGTTTGTGTGTTAAATTTCAGGATCTTCAAGCTGCCAACTACAGGAAAGTATGGGGAAGACTATTCCTGTCCCTATGGTGAACATCTTCTCACCTCTATCATGGGCATCTCTCTCCAGCAGAAGTCCCATGGGGATCACAGTTTACAAATAGAAGATTTTGTATAATCTACAAGTATACAATATCTTTGAAACATAGGCTTGTGGATAGATTAGACCATTTAATTCTTGTAATTTCATTTCTACACGGACCCATGTTTTCAAAGATATAACATAAGTGCTTTAAGCTACAGCATTCCTTAGCAACCCACCCACACTACCAACTTATTTAGATGTGTTCTATGAAATTGTATGTGAGGAGACTTTTTGAGAAGCCCCCCCCTTTTTTTTAATCACTGAGAACTGATATATTTCCCACTGACAAATGGCCTAACAACTAATGATTATCAGTGTGAATTCTGGAAAAAGCTATTTACAAATACTCTCTTCGTTTTAATGCATCCATGCCCTCTAATACACTATTTCAACAAAAGGCACCCCCTGTGTTTTACTAAAGAGCTTTTCTTTTTTAATTTGATACTAATATTTTTATGCTTTGTTGCCTGATCATTTATGCTTTTTAAATTAAGAATCTACTTACGTTGCCTGTTTATCAGTTTTTTTTTAAAGCAAAGTGATATAAATAAATTGACCAAGATGGAATACTACAGCAATGTTAGGTGCTATTCCTATGTTTTCATTAATCCCCATGACAACCTTGCAAATGTATCTATCTTAAGGAACAAAAAATGTGGCTTAGAGAGTATGTGTAGCTTGCTCAAGTCACATAGCTTGTCACTAGCAGCATGGGCAATCTAACCCAGTCATCGTAATTCTAAAGCCCATTCCTATACTTCATCCTAGGTCCCAGGTCTGGGTATGTGTTGTTTGTAACACAGGGTCTGGCACAGCGGTCCCTCAAAATTATTTGTTGGAAGATGAGTGAAGAGCAAGTACTTGATGAATCAATATAGGTATCCATCTATTAAATCTCTATATTGTACTTTATATTTTTATAAAAGCAAAGGCAAACAGCCAGACCTCCCACATACCTGTGCTACTGGAGAATTACTTATTTAAAATAATCATAGAATAATAGGTGTTGCCAACGTGGAGTTTAATGTGATCCATTGCACTTAGGATGAAACAGATATCAGACCTAGGAGAGAGACAGACCTTAGCACTTAAGCTGTGGGGTTTGGTTCATTGTATGATTATGAAGTACCAACCTTTTCCCGGTCGTGATCAGGGACCCAGTGGTGGTTGCAGCTACTTGGTGTATTGGCCAATGACATAATCTGCCACTTGAGCTGTCTTGTTTCAGGGAATGTTGGCTCCTCCCTTGACTTAATAATCAACTGGAGTCCATCCCTATTGCTATACAAGTATGATATGGTAGTTAGGTGACCTTCTGACCATCTAGGAACTCTACCAGCATTATTTGCTTTAAGGACTTGTATTGTAAATTTTTGTGGAACTTTGTAAGAGATCAACAGGCAGGAAATCAGATGAATAAGTTATCTCTTTTGTTTTTGTTATAGTTTATATAATTGTTTTTATTTTATATATGTTTATAAAAATTGCTATTGGTGCCATGTCTCCTCGATATCATCTATAAAACCCTTCACAAAGTTAATTTTCCCTTTTTTCTTTTCTTTTTCTCTTTTGGGAAGAACATATAAACTTTCAAGTTAGAAAAAGATCACTCATGAATGAGAATAGCAGTGATAACAGTTACAATGATAAGACAGAATTAGTGTGATAATTACTTCTGCTTAACACTTTTTTGCTAAACAAAACCCGATTTGTTAAGGAGAGAGAGGGAGTGGTTACCTACCTGGTGTGATAAGAGGCATCAAACTTTCTTGTTCCTCAAATACTCCCATTTCTTTTGACTACATTTTAAAAAATCCTGCAGTAAAAGATTATTCTGCTTAATTAAAGGCTTAAAATGACAGCTCCCCTGGGAAGGCTTACACTGAGCAACTATCAATCCTTTTTGTGTGAATGAATTTCTGAAGAGTTAATAAGAAAAGAGATTTAGAGGGGCCCAGTAGTAAGGAGAGTCTCTATAAAGTAGCTTAATACAGAATAGGATGATGAGAGTAGTCACTCAATAGGAAAATGTAAAGTTAATGTCATTAAGGCCACATTCATCTCTTTAAAGTTTTTTCTATTCCTAATGCTGCCCTAACCTATGACTTATTAAATGGCAGTTCCTTCTTCTATTTTTAAAGTTTACATATGTCCAACATCTGGATAATTAAAAAATTCAATTAGACTCTCAATATATTCGGGTATTTGGAAATAAATAGCTAATCAACCACCCTTCTTTTAACCTTCTTTCCAGATGGAAAGAATCATAATCCTAAATGAAATTCCAGGATCACCGTGAGCATTTTAGCTTAATCTACTTAACAAAACAATAAAGATGGAAATGGTAAAATGAATACATTTCTTCCATAAACTGAATATTGTGGATAAAGTTATGAAGTCATCTCATTCAGCTAAAATTATGTATAATTTTAGTTCTACTATGTACCCCAGAGGAATGGAAATGAAATATTTGAATTTATTTATGTTCTATTACTTTTCATTCAGTGGAATCAATAGTAAAAGTGATGGAGATGTTGTATATTATGTTTTAAATAGCTTGTTGTCTTTTCTTCTTGGTCTTAGGCTACCTTTTCATTTCTTTTGAAAGGCACAAGTGTGTTAATTATTGGCTTAGATATAACAAAATCCACTCATGATTATCTAGGCAAAACCTGAAACAGTATTGGCATGTTTCAGGAAATCCAGGATAAGAAATTCAGCCAGGCTTTGCATGGAACTAAAACAAAGAGCACTCAAACCAGAGCAATCCAGACGACCCAGAAACCAAGATGACAACTTGCTCTTGTCTCTTCCTTCCTCCATTTGTGTTCACATGGCCTTTAATTAGGCCTCCCAGGTGGAGCTGTGGTAAAGAACCTGCTTGCCAATGCAGGAGGCTTTAGAGACCAGGTTCAGTTATGTTTCCCTCTCTTCACTCTTCTGCAATTGGCCTTTCTGCTTGCCCAACAAGGCTGGTGGGCAAGCATGACTGTTCCAGTTCTAACTTTCCATGTTTTGCATGGTTCAACACCCAAAGCCCACTGGAATCTGTTCCAATTTTGAAAATTCTTGAGAAAGTGAATTTGACCTAACTTGGATCAAAATATGCATTTATAATCTTATTTCATCACCACCACTTAAGCCATTTTTTAATCACCAAGGAATTTTTCAAGTTACTTCATCTTTACCCATCTAATATTTTGAAGTACAAAAATATTTCAATTGGCACATGATATTGTTGCTAGATATTTTATTCCCAGTCACAAGTAGTCATTCTGGTAATATTAGAACCACTGGTATTGATTTTTACAAATGGATTTTGCAGTCTCCTCAAAATAAGTAGCTGTTACATGTATTTTAAAAATTATCCTTAAATGGCTTATTTGTCATAGAATCCAACCCATGGCATCATAAGGTAAACCCTCAAAGTTTAATCTCCAAATATTTTTGTGGCCCCAACATACTCCATTCTACTATTTTTTATTAGATTCATTTGGGTCTGTTAATGTTAAAAATAAATCATTTTAAGATATTTTTAATTGGGATGTCATTGTTGAGAATGTATTACTTTCTGTTGTACAGTAAGTTGAATCAGCTATATGTAAACATATATCCCCTCTCTCTTGAACCTCCCTCCCACCCCAGATCCCATCCCACCCATCTAGGTCACCATAGAGCAGAGAGTTGAGCTCCCTGTGCTATACAGCCAGCTCCCACTAGCTATCTGTTTTACCTATGGGCAGTGCGCACACGTCTATCGCAACCTCCCGATTCGTCCCCCACCATGAGCCCCATCTCCGTGTCCACACATCTGTTCTCTATGTCTGTGTCCCTATTCCTGCTATTTAAAACACAAAACAAAGCATCCTTCCCCAGGACCCATTCAGTCCAGTTGTCTGTGAATCTGTCCAGTTATCTGTGAATCTGTCCCTCACAGTTTCCCTGACACAGCCCCGTTTCACAGCAAGAAGCTCATGTAACACATTAAACATGTCACAGATGGTAGTATGAATATTTTGTAACTGTTTAACTTTTCTGCTTTCGGGATTAAGCAATCAGCGCTCATAAGACAGGAATTCTGCTGTGTTCAACCTGTGTCCCCAGTTCCTACACAGTGATAAGTACACAGCAAGCGCACAATAGAGGTCAGTGATCACTCACAAATAGCGAAAGTTAGCACCAGTGGCTACAGTATAGTGATGCGCCTTGGCCAATGGAGTTCATTCTATTCTCAGATACAAATTTATCCAGAAATGGTGCGCTATTCATCTTGGGTTGAAACCTTGCTATACATTTTTCTTTTCATATAATTTGGAGGACTCCCAAGAATAGAGTAGTTTTTTATATAAAGTGGTACAAAGAACTCCAGTTTTATAAATAAGAACTTTGTGCAAATTTGTGTGACACTCCTGATATTAATGTGTGGCATAAATCAATCTATTATCATTTTTTTTTGAAGCAAATGATAGTGAGGAGTTAACTACTTGATTCCAAAAATATTAGCATGCTGTCACATTGTTTTTGACCCAAGCTTCTTATGATAACCTATGTTATATTTTTAGAAATAACCTTATATTTTCTTAAGTTAAAATGACAAGTCAGAATATGTTAATGGAGAGAGACCATAACAGAAAAGTGACGTGTAATAGTGTCACAGTTAAAGTCACAAACTTAGCAGTTAAGTATATCACATGCTGTTCTATTTAACAGCCATTTCTTTCTGCTTTTCTCTGTATCACTGAGGTCCGTATCCAGACTTGCACACTTCGTCTCCATCCTGCCTCTTCTACTCTGGTTTCAGGCACGTGGACCACGTACGTACTGTTACGTTATTCTTGTCTGGTTGGCTTCTGGGCATCTTCAGTCAAGATGCAGATCACCTTGCCTGGTTTCAGGCCTTGCTTTCTGTCCTTGTATCTTTCTTGAAGTGTCTTACTGTCTTCTCTTTCTGATGAAGAATATTCCTGAGAGGCTGGCCATTACCTACCCAGGATGCACACCTCAGTTAATCCTTGAGGAAATCTTAGCAAAGATTTCTGTCATGTGAAAGCTTATGGATTTCTTTCACACTTTTCCCAGAGAATGAAGAGGTTACCATTTCATGATCTGTTCTCTGCCTGTGTCGTGCCATCATCAGTCCTCCATCAGTCCATCATCAGTGATAGCTACCGTATGTTGTTAGGCTGCTTCTCCAGAGGGTTTGATATTTTAAAATTTACAAGTTTAAAACAAAGAATAAGCCTTCCTCCATTAATATGGATGTTTGCAACAGCTTAAAATTTTGGTTCCAAGGTACATAGGACTTTTTTACCTTACCTTTCAATTTCACTTTCCCCATGTTTTCCTTTCCACCAGAACTGGAAGAAAGAGCTTTGTGTTACATTGATCTTTGGATTGAATTAAGTCCTCCCAAAATTCACTGTTAAAGGTGAACCTCTAGTATGGCTGGGATGGTGTTTGGAGATGAGCCTTTGAGAGGTGACTGTGTTTAGATGAAGCCACCATTGTGGGGCTTTCGTGGTGGGATTAGTGTCTTTGTAAGAAGAAACACCAGAAGTTTCTTTATTTCTCTCTTTACCATCAGGAAACACATCAAGAAAGTGGCCGTCTAAATGTCAGCAAGAAAGCTCTCACCAGCATCTGATCATGCTGGCACCTTGATCTCAGATTTCCAGCATGTAGAATTGTGAGAAAATAAATTTCTGTTGTTTAAGCCTGTGGTATTTTGTTGTAGCAGCCTGAGCTGACTGAAATACATATTCTTCTTATGCCTACTGCATGGCTTAATCTTAATAAAGATTGCAGGAGATTAAGTGCAATTTACTAAGAAGGCAAAATATACTAGGGATATTATAAAATATTATTGCTACTATGGATAAGAGGACATAAAGAAGAACTCAAATTCAGACTAAATAATGAGAAATCATGGCCACATTATTTTTCAAACTGTGGGTTACAACCCATTAACAGACTGTGAAAACAATCAAGCAGGTCACAGTTAGCCCTCATCTTAACGGTTTAAAATAGAACAAAATAAGAAACCTCAGAGTTTGCCTTGTGAAAAACAATTATTATTTAGTTATGTGCACAAGTATATTTGCTTCCTGTCCATATACCAGTTAATATAAAATGCATTTCTTCCTGAGGTGTTAGCTATTAGAATTATACCCAGTATGTTCAAGGGGATGAAGGTTTAAGAACATCTTGTCATTCTAGGTATCCATTGATTTCAACAAAGAGGCACCGGCGACAGTGCCTTCTGAAAAGGACCATGTCTGTCTTAGAGAGCAATACAGGATTTGACCTTCCAGTCTGTCCCCTGTCCCGCATGCACACATTAGGTTTATCTGGATTTCAGAATTGATGGTGACACCCCACAACCACGTAAACAATTTCTTTGGTATTTTACAGGTTTTCTTCAACTTTTCCCACTTTCTTCCCAGCTTATTTTGACTCTTCCTTTAATAGCCACTTGACATGATTTAAATCCTCTTAACACCATTTTCTTTATTTGGAAAATAAGAGAGTTGGACTTGCTCTGGTTTAATGTCCATTCCAGCCCTAAAATTGTACAATTCTCTTGCTTTTGTATTAGAGGGTTGCATTAATAACAGTGCTTCTCAACCTGGAATTTCATGACCAACTTCTAAGCATCTGAGTGTATATTTAAAGGATTGGAGAGCTTTGAAGTTTGTTGCCATAACTTTTGTATGTGTGTTCTTAACCCTGGGGACTCAGATCCATTTTACTGATGGCTGTTGTTGTTCAGTCACCCAGTCATGTCCAACTCTCTGTGACCCCAAGGACTGCAGTATCCAGGCCTCTCTGTCCCTCACCATCTCCTGGAGTTTGCCCAAGTTCATGTCCATTGCATCAGTGATGCCATCCAGCCATCTCATCTTCTGATGCCCTTTTCTCCTTCTGCCCTCAATCTTTCCCAGCATCAGGGACTTTTCCAGTGAGTCAGCTGTTGGCATCAGATAACCAAAATATTGGCGTTTCAGCTTCAGCATTGGTCCTTCCAATGAGTATTCAGGGTTGATTTCCCTTAAGATTGACTGGTTTGATCTCCTTGCTGTCCAAGGGATGCTCAGGAGTCTTCTACAGCACCACAGTTCAAAGGCATCGATTCTTCAGTGCTCTGCCTTCTTTACCATTCAGCTCTCACAACTGTCCATGACCACTGGGAAGACTATAACCTAGACTATATAGAACTTTGTTGGCAGAGTAATGTCTTTGCTTTTCAATACACTGTCTAGGTTTGTCATAGTGTTCCTGCCAAGAAGCAAATGTCTTCTGATTTCATGGCTGCAGTCACCATCTGCAGTGATTTTAGAGCCCAAGAAGAGAAAATCTGTCACTACTTCCACCTTTGCCCCCTCTATTTGCCATGAAGTAATGGAGCAGGCTTCCACAATCTTAGTTTTTTTATTTAGTTTTAAACTGCCTCTTTCATTCTGCTCCTTCTCCCCCATCAAGAGGCTGTTTAGTTCCTCTTCTCTTTCTTCCATTAGATTGGTATCATTTGTGTATCTGAGGTTGCTGATGGTTCTCCCACCTATCTTGATTCCAGCTTTTAACTCATTCAGCTCAGTATTTCTCATGATGTGCTCAGCATATAGATTAAACAAACAGGGTGACAGCAGATGGCCCTGTCTTACTCCTTTCTCAATCTTGAACCAATCAGTTGTTCCATACAGGATTCTGACTCTTGCTTCTTGACCCACACACAGGTTTCTCAGGAGACAGGTAAGATGGTCTTACTGGATGAGTGGCTTATGCAAGGCTTGTTTAGTATAACTGGAGCATATTTTATTATATGTAGAGATATAGAATGAGGCAAGAGATATAAGCAGGGGTTGGATCATGAACAGCCTTGACTTGACTTTAAAATTAAGCTTTATTCTGAGATGGTTATGTATATGTGGAATGAAGAGAGGTGGTCATCAGCATGTTTGTGTAGAAAGAATGCATTAAAGGGGGAAAAAAATTAATGCAAAGGTAGAAAACAGATTGGAAGTAACAAAATCCTAGGTCTAGTCAGCAAGGGTTTAATGTTATCAGAATGAGAATTTATATTTGTCTACACTGGGGCATAAATCAATAGTTGGAGAGAGGCAGACACTTGGAGCAATATTTTGTATACAGAATCATCATGACCTGATATTAGATGAGGTATTTGGAATAACAGAAAGGGTGTGTGGAGAATAACTTTGGCATCTGGCTTGTGCAGTTTGGTAAGGTGATGAAAAGTCCATCTAAGAATATGTTAGGAAATGGTGGAATGGGAGGTGGGAAGAAAATTTAAAAAAAGATAATGTGGAAAGATGGAGAAAAAACTACCTACATACATTCTAGTACTATCAAGCAGTAGGGAGGGATAATTTAAGGTAGGACTTTATGAATCTGTACACTTTTTATCCAGCAAGCATTCAGTAGCCAGTTGTTTAGTCCCTAAGTCATGTCTGACTCTTTTGTGACCCCATGGACTGTGGCCTGCCAGCCTCCTTTGTCATGCGATTTCCCTGGCAAGAATACTGGAGTGGGTTACCATCTCCTCCTCCAGGGAATCTTCCCATAGATGATTACTTCCCATAGTAATCCAGAATTGGGAAGAATACAAAAAATAGACACAAGTTTGGATGGCATTCTTGGGAAACTGAAGAGCCATTGATATGTTTCATAGGAGTTTTAAGTGGATCAATTTGGGTCTTGTAGTACACATAGGATCAATAGCTTTAGAACGAAAATGAACATAGGATTGGACAGACGAAGTTACTGAAACGCTGTGCGGTGATAAATGCCTCAGCCGAATTCACCAGCATGTCTGGAACTAAAGTGACCCTTTAGCTTTGTCCTTGGAAGCCAGGAATCCTAGCAGTTTCACTCCCAATGTATCTGGGCTGCTTCTAGAGAGTGAGATGTGACCTTGGGTGAGGTACCTCTTTTCAGCCTAAGGCAGTGGTTCTCAAAGTGTGGTTCTCAGAATAGCGGAGTTAGTATCATCCTGGTGCTTGTTAGAAAGGTAGAATATTGGACCCCTTACTAAATCAGAGGTCTGAGGGTTCTAAGCTTTCCCAACGATGCTAATAAAACTTAAAGTCTGAGAACATCTTTCTTCCAGAAATTTGGGAGAGAGACTCAGTTGAAAATTGCCACCAGTCTAGACTCTCAGCAGTTGGAAATGAGTGTCTCAGTTCTGTAGGGTGATAAGTGGGACACTGCATCATCAGTGGGTAAAGTCAGAAAGGTCAGGCTGTGGGCCCGATCTTTTCTGAGTTGGGAATATTGAAGCCAGCCTTAGTAGGAAGGAAACAGAGGACAAATTAAAGAATTCGAGTTATAAAAATATACTACGGAATGTTAGTTTTCACTTATTGCATTTTCCTGTATCTCAAATGTTTATTTCATACAGGGGTCTCCAACCTCCGAGAACTGTCCATGTTCCATTGAACTAAGCAACACATCAGGAGGTGAGTGGTGGGCGAGTGAGTGAAGCTTCATCTATGTTTACGGCCGCTCCCCATTGCTCACATTACTGCCTGAGTGCTGCCTCCTGTCAGATCAGCAACAGCACTAGACACTCATGGGAGTGTTAACACTGCTTTAAATTGTGCATATGAGGGATCTAGATTGCACACTTCTGATGAGAATCATCCAGAAAACATCCCCAACCCCACCCCATCCAGGCAGAAATTTTCTTCCATGAAACCAGTGCCTGGTGCCAAAATGTTTGGGGAATGCTGATCTAATATATCAATTAAATAAGAATTCTTTAATATCAACAACTCTCCCAAAGCCAACTGTGATTATAACAAATGCTTATGGGTAAGGATTTTTATGCTGTGATTAAGCAGTAGAATATCCTGCCAGTTCAAATAGTTAACAATGACACACAATATGTTTTTTCCCTTTATTATGTACAAGCTGTAAATAATTAAGCAAGGAGCTCTTGAAAGTAAATTAAGTTCTTTTATATAGAAGTATTAATCTAAAGCAAATACACCTTTGCTCAGATGTTTAGCATAGAAGTCAAGTTTTCGTTAGAATAAAATACCTAATAATACACTAAAGCACTCATATGATTGGGTAAAACTTGATTTTAAACCCACATTCAATCAATTTTTTCCCAAGACTGCTGGTTATATATACACTTTATTGCTGAGCTTCTGCATCTTAAATCCTTGTAACATCAACCTTGCCTGGAAAAATGTTCATTACTAATGCACACTTTATTTAATGCACAAAACAGTGGATGTCTGGGAGTTTTCCCACTGTTACGGGCTGATGGTGTCTGGAAAATGGATATCCATCTTGCAAGGGGCCTTGCCTGTTAAGTCACTTTGCCTTACTTTTAGATTGCATGCAAAAGAATTTACTTTTGCAGGAGCCAGTAAGCTTTCTGTGCCACTTGAAACAGAATAGATGCTCTTTGGCAAATAGAAAAAAATATAACAGGTTTAAATAGCCCTGAAGATGGGAAAGACTTTGGTTTACTCATTACCTATGGATAATTAGTAGCTCTTTGGGAAAAAAAAATTAAGGTTTAAATCTCTCAATAGAAACAATTTTAAAACAAGGTAAAATATAGAGAAAACACCTAACAGGCAAAGCATTGCAATGTAGCAATGTATGTCTCAATTTGCTTGTGATAGTTGTGCTCTAATTTCTGTTTTTTTTTAATTTATTTTAATTGGAGGCTGCTAATTACTTTACAATATTGTAGCGGTTTTGCCATACATTGACATGGTGGATTTACCATGTGTTCCCCATCCTGAACCCCCTCCCATCTCCCTCCCCACCCCATCTCTCTGGGTCATCCCAGTGCACCAGCCCTGAGCACCCTGTCTCATGCATCGAACCTGGACTGGCGGTCTGTTTCACATGTGATAATATACACGTTTCAATGCCATTCTCTCAAATCATCCCACCCTCATCTTCTCCCACAGAGTCCAAAAGACTGTTCTATACATCTGTGTCTCTTTTGCTGTCTTGCATGCAGGGTTATCATTACCATCTTTCTAAATTCCATGTATCTGCATTAGTATACTGTATTGGTGTTTTTCTTTCTGGCTTACTTCAGTCTGTATAATAGGCTCCAGTTTCATCCAGCTCTCTAATTTCTGAATGACCAAATCTCACTGGATCAACTCAGCACCCTAGAATTCAGTTAGTTAGATGTTCCTTGTTGAGATGTGTTAGTGTTCCTCCTGGCTTTTTATTATTTATCATTTTACTGGTGTGGAGAAGGATGATGACAGAAGATAATCAGCAACAGTGGACAGTGGGTTTTGTGGCTGCTTGGAACATTTAAGAGGAGAACTGGAACTTAGCAGCTCACAACAGCTTTTGATCAGCCCTGGTACTTTGGTAGATCCAAAAGGCAAATGGAAATGGTTACAGAGTTCTGTTGTGGGGGAAGGTAAATATCAGTTACCCCATCGTGTTCAGTGAAATTCTGTCTTTATCAACATTAATCCTTTTCATAGTAGATTGTTTTTCTTCATTTAAATTATTTTCTCTGTGCCTGTTCATGTTGACCACATATTTTACTGCAAATAGGAATAGTTTTTAGTGTGTTTTATTTGATGTTAAAGCCAGAGTGTAAAGTCATTTATGTGACTCCTAAGTTTATTTCCTTTCTCTTGGTGCACTGCCTTGATTTTAATACATCTCCCTCATCTCAGGAGGGCATGTGGTGCAGGAAGCTGACTCTATTGCCAGGTACAGAGGTGGCTCCCTGGCCATGTGATTTGTTCAGAGGTGGGCTTGTGGTTTAACTTGTCTGATCAGAATGGATTTCCGGAACTTTATTTGGATATTGTGGCAGATATGCTTTCCTCTGCTGGATAAGAATGCAGAAGTATAATTGCTTGGAAACCACTGCCATTTACCTTGTAGTATAAGGACAGAAGCCTCTAATGAATGAGGGAAATGCCTGAAAGAGGGGTTGAAACATGCAAAAAGAGCAAAAGTCCTGGGTAATACCTTTTGAGTTGTGGTTCAAGTGCTACTTGAAAGACTTTTCAGCTACAAAAGCAATAAATCACCTTTATCAATTAACCCTGAGTTGTGTTTTGTACTAGTTGCAAACAAAAGCATTTTGATAAATGTAGTACTCCTCCATTCTCCAATCCCTAAATCATATGTAAAAGATTAATAAATATAGAGAAGCACATACACATATGCAACAGTATTTCTATAGAGGTATAAATATTTTTTTCTGACTTTCCTGCATGATTTGTATATTATTGATGCGTGTAATACCTTATTTTAATTGCTTATCTCATAACAACATAGTTGAAGCCAGAAATGCCTGATACCAGTGAGCAATTTGGAGATCACTTACTTTATTTCCATTTCCCTCCCTCATTTGTCAAAGAAATATACATAATATAATCAAACTATTATTTAGAAGTCAGGAGGGCTTTTCAACATTAACAGAAGATAGTCATCTATAAACAAAAATTCTGTTTCATTCAAATGTTTTGCTCATGGTAATAAAGAGCACAAGAAGGAGAATGGAAAATCAGAGAACAAACAAATTGTTTCTTCTATTTCAAAGACTACCTGGAGGTATCTGTTGCCCTTTACTATATAATTACAAAGATGCATTACTTGAAGTTAAAATTTCAAGTGAATAAAAAACATGTTTCCATGAATATATTGATATAAATAACTTAGAGGAAACTCATATGCTTTTATTGCAGGTCAAAACTCACCAGTGGAACTACATCATTAAATAACTAAAAATAAAAATGTCTTTTTTTTTTTTAATAAACTTGACTGCATGGGTTTATATAATACTTATTAACTATACATTCTAGTGTCCTTTTTTTTTTTTTTTTTTTTAGTATAAAGAGGCTAAAATAAAAAGTCCACTTGGAATGTTGACAATGAAGGACATAATTGACTCTCTGGGAGATAAATGATAGAATCAATATTAGATTATAGATCAGCAGATTTATGACAGACCAGATGGCTTCTGATTGGAGTATTAACATATTTAAAGAAAAAAAGATGCTACACGGAAGGGGCATCAGTCAACTGTGGAAATGCAGGAAAAGAAGTCAAGACTTTGGGCAAAAGTTAATGATCATGAAAGGAAGAGGGGACCGTAGTTGCTAGACATCAAGTTATTTATGTCCCACTGGCAAGGCTGACCCTTAGATTTGGAGCCATGGGATATCTCTCAAGTCTTTTTGATCTAGATTGAAAGTCCAGCTCTATTGTGAGATGGACCAACAGGTATTCACACCTGTTGCCATTAAACATTCATTTTATCTAACTCCCATTATTTTGATTCCATGCTCACCAACAAATCTGACTCTCATGTCTGCCTGTCTTTGTTTTATGGTCCTTGTCAATATAATATTTCATAGTAAATAATTAAAACAGGCTTTGGTTATGTTTATTGCATAACCACATGGTTTGGCCATGGGGAGGCAATGTGCCAAACCCTGCTGACTTGAATACTTTGTGTAAAACTTATAGTTTGTGTAAAAGTTATATTTCTCAGAGCATATGAATAAATTGATTCTTTGATATTTACTAGGTGTGAACCAGTTAGTGAAGGCCTGGTCACACTCTGGAAAAGCCAATATGAAAGCATCTTCGGGGACTTCAAAATAAAGGAACATTCAGTTCAGTTCAGTTCTGTCGCTCAGTCATGTCCGACTCTTTGCAACCCCATGAATCGCAGCATGCCAGGCCTCCCTGTTCATCACCAACTCCCGGAGTTTATTCAAACACATGTCCATCAAGTCAGTGATGCCATCTAGCCATCTCATCCTCTGTCGTCCCCTTATCCTCCTGCCCCCAGTCCTTCCCAGCATCAGGGTCTTTTTCAATGAGTCAACTCTTTGCATGAGGTTGCCAAAGTACTGGAGTTTCAGCTTCAGTATAGAAGGATTAATTCTGTATAATACCACTTGAAGTTAAAGTTTTAGTTGCTCAATTGTGTCTGATTCTTTATGACCCTATGGACTGTAAATCCCCAGGCTCCTCTGTCCATGGGATTCTCCAGACAAGAATACTGGAGTGAGTAGCCATTCCCTTCTCCAAGGGATCTTCCTGACCCAGGGATGGAACCCGGGTCTCCCACATTGCGGGCAGATTCTTTACCATCTGAGTTACTGGGGAAACTGATATAATACCACTTGCCTAGCTGGTAAAGAATCTGCCTGCAATGCACGAGACCTGAGTTTGATCCCTGGGTTGGGAAGATTCCCCTGGAGAAGAGAAAGGCTATACACTCAAGTATTCTGGCCTGGAAAATTTCATGGACTGTATAGTCCATGGGGTCGCAAAGAGTTGGACACAACTGAGTGACTTTTACACTTCACCTATATATGATTACAGTGGATAATATAAATTATCCATCAGAAAATTGTCAGGCATTGTAGGCACATTTTTACAAAGTTTGACCATTTCCTCAAATCTTTCATAACCTTCTATTGCCTTCAGGATAAAATTTGGGCTACTTAGGGTGACATGCACAGTCCTTCATGATCTCACTTCCATTTTCATCTCTTGATGTCCTGCTGCAAGTAATGTAGGCACACTTGCTATTATTTGAATTACCTACATGTTAGAGTTTAGCCTGAACACTGTCTTAGGCGAGTCACTCCTCCCCTTTCTCCTGACTGAATACAACCCTCCTTTGGAGCTCTAGTCTTTGCTCTCAGAACATTCTTGGCAGTACCATGATGTACTGGAACTGTTGACTCATCTGTCTTATCCACAACTTGACAAGTCTTTTTTGAAGGAGCAATTCTGAATTTTATCTTGAAAAGACTAAGATGTAAGAAAAGTGCTTATATATGAAAATCAAGGGAGTGTACTGAATGGATAGATAAAGCAATGAATTAATATAGTCAAATTTGACTTCCAGCCCAGTTTATTTTCCTTGTTTCTAATTATACTAGGCTGACACAATGACCCAATTCTTTATGTCTCCTGTGTCCATATACATTGCCATATACTTTTGGTAGGGCCCTTGCACTTGGACTCTTGAAGTCTGCCATGTGACTTGCATTGGGCCAATGGAATGTTGATAAACAAGATACAAGCAGAGACTAGTGGAGAGGCATATGAAGTAGAACTACTCTGCAGAAAAATGAATGAGCCCAGCCAAGCCCAGCAAAACCTAGCCTGGATTAGCTGAATCCCAATGAATGGTAAATAAATGGTCAATGAAATTTTGAGTGGTTTGTTATGCAGCATTGTCACAATACAGGTTGGATAAATCCATGATCATTAATGATCTTAATTCAGCTGTTGCCCTGGTAAGAGTAAAACAATGATTAATGTTGACAGTAGGCAGTGTGGACTAATAGTTAAAATAGCATGCTGCAAAGCCAGACTGCTTGGCTTTTAACCTCATCTTTGCCACTTACCAGTAATTTTACATTGATCAAGTTACTGATTCATGTCATGCTTCAGTTTTCTCACCTATAAAATGTGGAAAATAATAGTATATACTGCCTAAGTTTTGAGTATTAAACATGTAGTATATGTTATTAATACATGATATTTAAAAGCAGAGACATCACTTTGCCCAGAGAATTCCAGCTAGTCAAAGCTATGGTTTTTCCAGTAGTCATATATGGATGTGAGAGTTGGACCACAAAGAAGGCTGTGCACCAAAGAGTTGAC
Source organism: Odocoileus virginianus (assembly GCF_023699985.2). Taxonomy (NCBI): domain Eukaryota; kingdom Metazoa; phylum Chordata; class Mammalia; order Artiodactyla; family Cervidae; genus Odocoileus; species Odocoileus virginianus. Next base: position 25,462,113 of record NC_069698.1, read on the forward strand.
TTTTTCAAATTGTGGTGCTGGATAAGACTTTTGAGAGTCCCTTGGGCAGCAAGGAGATCAAAGCAGTCAGTCCTAAAGGAAATCAACCCTGAATGGTTATTAGAAGCACTGATGCTGAAGCTGAAGCTCCATTACTTTGGCCACCTGATGCAAACAGCTCACTCACTGGAAAAGTCCTTGATGCTAGGAAAGATTGAGGGCAGGAAGAGAAGGTTGGATGAAGATGAGATGATTAGATGGCATCACCTACTCAAGGGACATGAGTTTGAGCAAACTCTAGGAAATGGTGAAGGACTGGAAGGCCTGGTTTGCTGCAGTTCATTGGGTCACAAAAGTTGGACACGACTTAGCAACTGAACAGCAACAACATGTAAAATGCATGTAAAGAACTATGCCTCACATGGAATAAGTGGTCAAGAGATGTTCCTATGTGCAAATATAACCTTGTCTAATGAATTTTTTCATTGTTCTTTCCCTTGATAAGTGTTATGCTGTGTTCCTCTTAGCCATGATTATGATTCTACACATCTGTGAAGAATTGTAAAATTTTAGTGTTTTATCATTTTGCTTAACAACATGACTCTTATGAATTCAGAGGTAAGAAGAATTCTAAATTGTAAGCCACATTTAGGCAACTATAAAAGGGGAAATAGCAGATTTTCTGAGATAGTCACATGAGATACCCTAATAAAATGTAGAAAAGTAGGATCCTAGAAGATAAAGCCAATTCATAAGGAAGCTAATAACCAAACCCCAAAATACTCAGGTTGAGACTCTTCATGTCCAAGTTCACTTAATTTTAAAGCTATTCAGAAAATAGCTCCAAGGGTATGTTATCTAGATAGACCCTCAAGGATTGTTAAAGTAGCCTGGACTAACCTTCAGAACTTTTGTGTCATTTCTGGCTTTTGCCTAGTGGTTTATATACCACTTTTGGGCTCCCCATTTGTTGGTACTATGGAGTGTTTTATGGATTAAGCAACAGCAAATATATAGGTTACTTTTCACTCTGAGGGCCTTTGGAGAAGGAATCCTTGGGAGTAATAATTTATCAGTGTCCTTAATGCCTCCTACCATTATGCATAAGGTTTTCTGTTATATAGAAAACTCAAGAAGGTGCTAAGGACAATATTCAGCTTTGCCAGAATTTGATGGGGCAGGCAGATAAATAAAGTCCTTGGACTTTGACAAGTTCTTCATTGCTGAGTTCTTTTTTTTGGATACTGAGTTCTTCTAAGTAAGAAGAGGCTGCTCAGACGTCTTCAAGGATTCTCCCCATAAAGCACTGGTAATGTGTCTCAGGATGCTGGATGCCTGTCACACCATCTGTAAAGAGGAGAGGCAAAATGCCATAATTGTTGGGACTTGTCATCTCTCTCCAGTGCTGGTACAATCCCTGAATGAGCTGCTTTGAGTCAGCTACTGTGCAGTGCTAAGGAGGTGTTCCCAAGTTATTGGTGGCTTCTGCCCGTGTAAAAGCAATTTTCTCTTGATAGGAGAGGAATATAAGAAACTACATGAATAGTCTGGATATCTCTCTCAGAATTTTGTAGAGACATATTTTCCATTATTAGCAGACTGGAATTGAGGTACTTCTAAACTGAAGTTGGATGTGTGTAGAATTATCATGCAAAACTAGTGCATGAGAACATGGCTTTGTGGGTGACAATTGAGGGGCTGTGTTAGAGTCATTTCCCATCACTGATGGTGTAGAAGTATAAGTAATTTGTAGATTTGGCTTCAGGATTGTCTTTTTCTGAAGACCTGCTTAGGGAGATGAGAAATGAGGATTATATTATCGGAATATAAATTTGGCCTCTGGGAAAACTCTTTCAGCTCAAAAAATTATGGACATCTTTACAACATTCAGAAGTCATTCTGCATACATGACAACCTGCTGGAAATATGGAGCTGGCTACACACAACAGAGATCCTTAGAATATCTTTGTTTGGAATGAGACCAAAATAGTGATAGCAACTTATGCCTGTGATGACCATTTGTAAAGCGAAGGATAGTCCTTGGAGATGCAGAAATGAAAGCTTTCGGTACATGCTGCTGGCTTGTAAGCTTTCTGACAAATGACTGTTAAGAGCAATAGGTGAGAAAAGAGACCCAGCCTGTGTCGGGGGCACTAAAATGGTTTGGCAATCCATGGGGGGTTATTGGCATTATCCCCTTTTCCAAGACCACTTTTCAACATGGTGAAAAATGAGGCAATAGAGCAGGTCACGGGTGCCAACGTTTCACTCTGGGTCCACTTGAGGGAGACATCCAGGGTGGGATTAATTCATTAATCTCCTTTAAGCTTTCTACCATTACTCACAAGTCTTTACATAGAATGCTCTGGTTTTTTTTTTTTTTTTTCCTGGAAACAGTGGAGCTCTATTTACATCAGAAGGGACATCAAGTACCACAACAATCACTAAAAATGAAATCCTACAGCTCAGCCTGCCAACCAGCATGGAAAGTGTACAGCTGAAAGTGAGCTTCACAAGGCAAGTCACGCACAAGGGAGGGAAGACAGCAAGATGCCAAAATAGCTCATGGATAGCATGAGAAAGGGGGCTGACTGAGAGCGGCAGGCGGCAAAACCTAAAAAGACTCACGAAAGAGAATCTTTGGCTTAGCTCTCTGGAAGCAGACAGAAAGAAGAGTGGAGAGGCGACAGTGGGTGTGCAAAGGCAGTATCAAACCCAGAGGTAAGACCTGCCCGGGTGCCTGCGGCTGGAAATGCCGCGTTTACCGCCACTTGGACCCAAGGGTGTACAGGGATCCTGGGTGACCCTTCAAATTTGTATCTGATACTCCCACTGTCATCTGTATCGTTGTTGAATATAATGGGCAATATGCTAAGGAGTTGCAGGATGCCAAAGGTCGCAGGTTCGATCCCCATATGGGCCATCAAAAAAAAAAAAAAAACAGGTGCAGAGATATCTTAAATATTAAGGCTATACACATAGCACTCTCAACATGAGATCACAACTATAAACATTTCAGAAAAGGTTATCTAAATGCTCTATGTATCTGTTATTTTTATATACACTGACACCTCTATGTAGACAATAAAATGCAAGAAAATATATTTCAACTTTGGTTAGTATCGTCCTTTCTTTGTTATTCTATTAGCTTGTTTGGCCCCTATTCCCACACATCTGAGAGACAAGACACTTTAGAACAATGCATATGTGAAGGATTTGATGGTGTGTTTATAAGCTGCACACACATGTACCCTTTTTTTTAAAGTCTGAGCCCATCCAAACCTTGTGGGAATTCTCCTTGCTTCTCAAAGGATCTTACACTACTTAATCTCTATTCATGTGAAACAAGAAACGGTGTCCTTCTCATTTTATTCCGAAGCCATCTCTAATGCCAAATGGATATGGGGAAGTTGACATTTACTCAGAATTATTATTCAATCAAAGTGCTATTTTCTTCTTATGATGATTTCATTTGTCAGAGCAGTTTTAATGCAAAGCTTGTGATCACGTTTTTTTTCTTTCCTTAAACAATTGGTGCTACCATCTGTGTCACCTGAGGCTTCTTTTTGTTGATTATTTTGTATTGTAGCCTCCTGTAATGTGACACAATGAAAACATAAATAATTTGAGCCTTGTTTTGCTGGGAGAGAACACTCCAGACAGTTATGTAGTGCCAGAGTACCTATTCCAGAGAAGGTGAGGCAGTATAATGTTCTTCCTGTAAAAATATGCCACTTTTTTTTTTATCCTCTCTTTAAAATTCTTTGTTTAGTTTGATTAGAGATCGACATCAGAGGTATTTTCTAGGGCTTGGGACCTGCCTGCTTGGGAACTTCCCACTGTGCTGATGAAGAACCATTCACCTAGCCTGAGCTGTTGGAGTTCAGAACAACCCTAGGGCACTTTTGTTTTCTGTTTTATATCCTGTTTGTTCTTTCTCTTTGTTCTCGTCCATTCAGAGGAAGGTGTGTGCTAATGCCAACTTGTTAGAAGTATACCCAGCAGGAGGAGGAAATGAGCTGTTTGGATTCTTTAAAATAGTTCTTGCTTATTTGCCTAGTGCTTTAGATTACAATTAGAGGGTAGTCTTTTGGTAGACAAAAGGGGCTCACTCCTCACATAGCTTAGGTTAGAAATTCCATTGCATAGTTAAAAACCTATAGACTTTAATGGCTTGCCCCAACTCTTTGGTAATTAGCAAATGGTCTCCTCCCCTCCCCCACCCATGCCCGGTAGAAATGGTTTTTGGCTATTCTTCCTATAACTGAAGTGTTAGTTGCTCAGTTAAGTCCGACTGTTTGTGACCTCATGGACTGTAGCCCACCAGGTTCCTCTGTCCATGGAATTCTTCAGGCAAGAGTACTGGAGTGGGTAGCCATGTCCTTCTCCAGGGCATTTTCCTGACTCAGGGATCAAACCAGGGTCTCCCACATTGCAGGCAGATTCTCTACCATCTGAGCCACCAAGGAAACCCTTCTATAACAGAGCTGTCTTCAAAAAAAAATGATACATTGGAGATAGATTGACTGTGAAATGTTTGGAAAATGCTGGATTCCAGCATGAGTTGTATTTTCTACTATCTCACTACAGCGGGCACTTATCTCTTGGAACTGGTTGAACACAAAAGGAAGTGCTGAGCTAAATTAATAATCTGGAAGTATTTTTAAGCTTAGCTTTTAGAATACATTGTCAGGAAGGGGATGAAAATAAATTATCATCTTTGCAAAACATTTTAAGAGCTAGGGTTTTGGATCAAAGCTCATGTTCAACTTATTGACCAATACAACTTCCAAGTTTAGCTGCTTTTGATTGTTTTTGTTTTTACACGTTTGTGCTCTCTTGAGGACACAGAGATACTCTTGGCATATATTGGAAGGTGTTTAGTGGTGATAGAAAGGGTGATGAATACCCGCTTAAGGCCAGATAAACTACCCTGAACAATATATTATCCTCCTTCAAACATTTTTCCTTCCTATCCTTGAAAGACCCAGATTGAAGTATCAGGACTTAGAACGAGCACCACTGGACTCGAGGGACTCTGATTTTCTACACACTTATTACTCAGAAAGGTTGATTAAGTATGTTTTACTCAATTAACCACAGATGAGCCCTTGTGCACCACTAGTTTGTAATCGCCCTAATTGATTCTGAGGCGAGATCTCTGGTCAGAGTCAAGCCAGCTCTAGGCTTTGTTAGTGATTTTGATGGAATGACCCCAGGAAGCTTCATTTTTACAGCTTTGATGTAAAAAAAGCCCAAGAAACTTGCCCAAGCCTCTCTGCTTACTTAATTATATTTTTGATAATTTATTTTACCAATTGACTTCTAGCCAGGCCAGGTTATGTTTGATCTTGATGAGGTTGCCTGGGAGGAGGAAATGTCCTAGCTCATTATACATTCTTGCTTTATCAGACCTGTTTTCTGGCAATTGTATGCAAATTCTGGTTCTCAGACATTTCTTTGAAAACCTTTCTTTCTTTTCTCTCCCCTCCTCTGAATCATTTCATTAGCATAGGATGAATAGTCTGTCTCTTGGCTTCTAATCACTGATATTAGAGATTTCACCATTAGCCACTTATTCTGCTATCTTAAGGATTATCTTTTCAAGTCTATTCAAAAACCAGTATTATTTTGGTAAAGTGGAGCTTTAGGTAGAAGATTAGGCTAAGATCAAATTCTATTACATACAGCAATCCGATTAATTTAGAATTCTCAGTTCTTAGAAGTTTACTTACAAAGCAGTGTAGCAGAAAACTTTTTGATACAGGTTTTTATTCTTGATAATGTTTACAGATTAGACTCTACCTTCCTCCCATCTTCCCCTGGAAGAGAACAAGAGTAGAAGGCAGAGAGTAAGCAAAATATTGAGTTTTCTGTGAAGAGGAAGAATGAGGGCTTGAGATAGACATTAAATTTAATAATTAAAAAAATTAAGTTTTATCATTATTATTTTTTTTCCCAGAACAGGAGTTTGGGCTATGGGGTTCACATTTACTATAGAAGTTTCTGCTATACTCTGATATAATTATTCTTATAAACATTTGTTACAGGAGTTCAACTCCTGTTGACTCACAAAGGCATGCTTTCTTGGAATGCAGATAACTCTGGGAATTGAAAAATATAAAGTTCTTCCCACCCTAATACCCTTCCAGATGGAGTTCTTGCAGAGAAAAAATAAAAGATGTTGGAATCCAGGAAGTATTCCATATATATGTGTAGTTACTGGGGGGCAAAGATAAATATTCTATGCACATTTCTTTGGAGGAAAGGGTGTAGGCTCAGAGTGAGAGGGGAGGAATGTAGTCTTGAAGACACACTTCATGTATGACATGATTTTACCTACAACTCCAGACTTTTCAGTTATTCTCAGTTACATTGAGTAGGCAATTCATAGTCCATGGTTATGTAATAAATATTTCATGCAGTTAAAAACAGAAACCACAGCCCCCAAATGGCATCACTTGTGCTAAAACCCAAGATACCAAACCTAGATTTAATACCTAACCTAATTGCAGTTTCAACCTTCACCAAAAATATAATCTTAATCAACCAGTCTCAAGTTTTCTGGTCAGCACCAGTGAGATAATCTGTCACGTGGACCACTCCATTCCCCCGTAGGAAGAAGAGGCAATTTCAGTGATAAAGCCCTTGCAGTTCCTCATGCCCCTAAAAAAAGATATCCTGGCCTAAAAATGAACCTTTTTTTTTTTTTTCCGCTATAACTCCCTGGCCCCACTCTTCTGTCCTATAAAATTCTTCCATTTGTAGAATCCCATGGAGTGCCCTTTCAGCTGCTAGATGGAATGCTGCCCAATTCATATATTGCCTAATAAAGTCAGTGAGATCTCCACATTTACTCAACTGAATTTTGTTTTCAATTATGCATAACTTTTATATTTTTATTTTTAAAATTCTGCCATATCGACCCTTTCCTTGGTGGATTTCATGAATGCTGTCACTGAAGTAAAATGTCAGCTTGTGCAGTTGTGTGGAGTTTGAACAGATATACTGAGAACAGCGTTATCCATATGTGCTCAGTTGCATCGGAGTCGTGTCTGACTCTGTGACCCTATGGACTGTAGCCGGCCAAACTCCTCTGCCTGGGGGATTCTCCAGGCAGGAATACTGGAGTGGGTTACCATGTCTTCCTCCAGGGGATCTCCCCGACCCAGGCATGAAACCTGCATCTCTTATGTCTCAAGTAGCTGGATTCTTTATCACTAGCACCACCTGTCCACATAGGGGAGGAAAAAATATTTTTCTTCTATCCATCTCTGGTGGGGCCCTATAAATTCAACTGTAAAAAAACAGGTTAACAAGAGGAAGACAAACAGAAATTTATTAATGTGCATCCTGCACACCCAAGGGAGCACTCAGTGATGAGTGACCCATTGGGCTGGTTAGAACTGGGGCCTATAAACCATCTTAGGGTTTTGGGCCTCTGGGAGAGGAATGGGCAAGTTATAAGAAGGTAACCTGGAAAAGTATAGTAAACAAGGGTTGTTTAGTAAGGTTTGTTATACAGATTTAAGTTTTCTGTATTGATGAGAGTTGTTAAGAGCCTTTTACCTACATCTGCTGGTTCCCATTGGCCATTATCTCAAAACAACCCATATGCCAAAGAGGTATAACTTAGAGTGATCTATTCTGGTATCCTTCATCCATCACTCGCCCCACTTGCATTATTTACGATGCATTCAGTTACAAGTTAAAGACAGTTGAGCTCAAACTGCCTTAAACACCAAAAGGAAATAAAAAGTTCATCTTTATAAAAAGGTTTAATATTAGATTTAATCCAATGACTCAACTTGGTCATCAAGGACACAGTTTCATTTCTGCACTGTGTTTCTAATGGATTAGCACCTATTTGGGGATTGTTTCCCCCATTAACACATGAAGATTTGCCAGCAGATTCCAGGGTCAAACGCCTACAACAGAAGAAAGAATCTTAGTCTCAGAATTCTCAGCAAAGTTCCTATTGGGCCATTTAATTGGTCCAGAGCAACTTTCTGATTTCACACTAATTAAAGCAGCTCAGTTTATGTGCCTGTCCCTTAAGCAATTTTTATGGGCAGGAAATTCAGTACACTGATGGACTTAATTGAGGTCATAGCCTCTAGTCCTGAACAATCCCAGCCCAACATGCAGCTTCAATGAAAAACATAGACGGAGACTGGGGATAGATGGTTCCCTTACATTTTAACTGTTTATTCTTGCCAAAAGAAAGGGAAGTAGTTGCTGGAGAGAAAAATAACCATCAGTGACTTTGACAGTCACTGGTTTAGAAACTAGGTACATATATATAGAGAAAATGTAAGTATATGTTAAATTTGTGCATATATATGTGTATGTGTGCATGTATTAAGCAAAAGTGGTAGAAAACTTGAAAGGATAGCTTTTTATCGAAAGAAATATAGAGCCTAGGGAATGCTGCCATTGACTGAAATGGGTATAGCCTTTGAAATAGAAACATGGACATTTTTAGTGTCACAGAATTTTAGGATTGAACGCAAGAAAACTAGAAGACTCCAGTTTTAAAAATCCAGTTTCTTATATTGAGCTGAATTCTTCCTCCCTTTAAATTTCACCAAACCTTATTTTCCCTGGTGTTGCCATTTGAAATTATTTCTAATAAGAAATTCTTCTTTTATATGACAGTCATTCAAACATTTGAGCTTGGTTGTAGATAATGACCAGAGTGATACTTCTTCAATGTAAGTATTGGAGTAGTGCTTTAAAGTTTTCAAAGTTTTGTTATGTTTAGTATCTTATCTACATATTAATAAACCTATATGGAATTAGAAAAGTTAGTCAGACTAGGAATTTCCTTGGCAGCAAGTGACAGATAGTGATTTCAAGGATGATGTCAAAAAAGAGGAGCACACGGCCAACTGATTCCAAGGAAAAGTTGAACAACAAAGAAACTAGTAATGTAGAGCTGAACTCAAAACTACTCATGAGCAACACAACATGACTTTCTATTTCTTAACTGTCAATCTCTCTGTTTATCAGCTTCTTTCCTATTGCAGGCTGCCTTTCTTTGGAAGTGACTATCAACAGCAGTTTTTAGCTCTCATCTCCCAGCTTTGGCTATTGAAGACAATCTGACCTCTCTCTCTTTCTCTCTCTGGCTCACACATTCCATGAAGGGCCTTGTGGATTAAACGGGATCAGGTTTCTGAACCTGCTACAACCAAATATAATTAGAGGTCGGTTGAAGGAGGCAGTCAAGAGGATGTGACTTCTGGCTGACACCTGAGCTGAACCCTGGGAATGGGAGGCTCATTGCCTCCTCCCCTGACCTTGGAATGTACATCCTGCCCATCACCCATCATTCCCACACTAGGAGCTGTTTCAAGGACACAGCCTTGAGAGAGGCAAAATATTGAGACCATCTGAACTGAATAGGTGACTAAACCTAGCTAAGGCATCTGTATAAACTCTTTAAGATACTGGCAGATGGGTGCAGAAATCTACTCTTCTTGCCACCTCTCAAGACAAGTCATGTAAGTTTACTTGCTAATTGAAACTGCCATCTACCATTCTGAAGTCCTTTGCCTCTTTCTTCAGGCTATCCTTGCCCTCTTTGTATGGAGGCCAGTTTCAGATTTCACTGGGGAAATTTCAGAGACTGAGAAATAGTGATTGGTGAGCCAAAAGGAGACCAAAGCAAAGGGTCTTGGGAATATTAAAATCAAACACAAATGGAGACCAGAATTGAAAATTCACTGAACAGACAAAACTAGTAAGTCATACAAGTAGTTTTAAGTTAGCTTATTTTCCAAGACAAGCAAGGATAACTTGACCTGGGTCACTTCTTGCTTGTGTCTCTGAAAATCATAGTTCAGTCACTCAGTCGTGTCTGACTTTTTGTGACCTCATGAATCGCAGCACGCCAGGCCTCCCTGTCCATCACCAACTCCCAAAGTTTACCCAAACTCATGTCCATTGAGTTGGTGATGCCATCTAGCTGTCTCATCCTCTGTCATCCCCTTCTCCTCCTGCCCCCAATCCCTTCCAGCATCAGGGTCTTTTCCAATGAGTCAACTCTTCGCATGAGGTGGCCAAAGTAATTGGAGTTTCAGCTTCAGCATCAGTCCTTCCAATGAACACCCAGGACTGATCTCCTTTAGGATGGACTGGCTGGATCTCCTTGCAGTCCAGGGGACTCTCAGGAGTCTTCTCCAACACCACAGTTCAAAAGCATCAATTCTTCAGTGCTCAGCTTTCTTCACAGTCCAACTCTCACATCCATACATGACCACTGGAAAAACCATAGCCTTGACTAGATGGACTTTTGTTGGCAAAGTAAAATCTCTGCTTTTTAGTATGCTCTCTATGTTGGTCATAACTTTCATAAGAAGAACTTAAAACATTCCCCAAAGTTGATATGTGGTAACCATATATTACCTGTTTATTTAACAAAATTCTAATATTATAACCAATCTCCATACAGAATAAACACTTAACTGCCTTCACACCATATAAGATGCTTTATGACAATTTATCTCTGAGCCTCACTCCATGGTTTGGAGAATGTCCAGCTGAAAGCTGAAGTCCAGTTAGCTGGAAAAAGAGCTGAGGTCAAAGAAGGACATGCAGTGTCCAGGGCTCTGCTCGCTTCAGGGCTGGCAGACGAAGTGGCATAGCAGGATACAAACTGGATACTTTGGTGCGCATTTTGCAAAACTAGGAGGGTATAGACTGCTGAGGAGTAAGGTCCAGATGTTTGTGACAAAGCCTGGTTGGGACATTATGTGGAGTCTCTGAGAAAGTGAGGAGAGTCAAGAGGAGGATGTTGTGATTGACAGTGAAAGGTGACAGGCACTCTAATACCTGATCTGAGTCTAACCCCAGCCATCTTGGCAGCCCCCCATTCAGGAAGAGTTCATGATGAGAGAATATACTCCCTCCGAGCTTATCGATACAGTGGGCAAGTTCCAGCAAAGGGCCAGCGAAAGTAACCAAACCTGGTTAGTGCAGCTGTGGATACAGCGGGTGATAGCATTTCTTTGACCAGGCAGGAGGCAGAGGGAATGAGCAATATTAGCCCACACTCTCTGTCCTCCAGAAGTGCCTGCCTGGCACACAGGGGGTTCAGGGTACTCACTACTCACTCCCCTGAAGATTGGACTATTCTATTCTATTGGGAAGCTTGGCCCTGGGCATGTGGGACCCTGGAAGTCTGCAGAAGAGGTACAAAGAATTCTTAGGGAGTTGGGAATGAGACAGGCAATCTAGTAGCCACGTTCACTGCAGGAATGGGGGATGACCTAGTCCAATTCATCCCTAGCAGCTGGCCCGGAAAGCTGGTCTCCCTCCTGAGCATCCTCTTGACTTGTACCAGTTTTGGGACAAGATATTATGCTGGACAATCCATTACTGATCTGGGGGAAACTGACAATCTTGGGAATGTGTGTGGGCTGTGGGAAAAGTCCAAGACAGACAGACAGCTCAAAAAGCCAAAAGGCTATCACAGTCAGCTATAAAATGTCTGCTAACAGTAACCCAGAAGCAAATGTGGTTTGACATCATTGCTGCCAGTGACCCCCTTGAAAAGACAGACCCATAACCCATAATTGTGTTGGTCAGCCTGTGCAAAGCCTTAAAACCTGGACGGCAGTTCAGAACTCCCACCTGTCCTGCCATCCCCAATGCCCTGCCTGCTCCAGCCCAGGCCTCAGGAACACAGTGCTATTTGGGTGGGTGCCTCCAACGCCTAGGGTAGGCTGCAAGCCCAGATTGTCTCCATGTGACGACCCTTGGTGGTGATAGGAGACTTTTTGTTGGGCTCTATTCACTGCTCCTAGCAATGTACACAACACTCCAGGAAAAGCCTTTTGGGAAGGAAGAGCATATCATGGGAAGAGCTTCTCTTTCTATCAAGAACCGAGTCAAGAAGATGCTCTGTCCACCACTCCAACACTAGGAACTGTTTCAGAGACATCGCCTTGAAAGAGTAAGGTTTTGAGATCAGGACTGAATAGGTGACTAAACCCAGCTAAGGATTCTGTTACAACTTTTAAGATTCTCGCAGGTGGGTGCAGAAATCTACTCTTTTTGCCACCACCCAAGAGCAACCTCACAAGTTCCCTTGCTTGTTAAAATTGCCACCTACCAATCTGGCATGGTCTGCCCCTTTCTTCAGCCTCTTCCTGCCTTTTGTGTATGGGTAAAGATACCATCGTGAAAATTCCCAGTGTTGCAGGCAAGCAAGGTTGATCATAATTCCCATGTAAATAGTGGATGGTTTTCCAAGAAAGGCTGTTGGGAAGATAGGCACACAATTATCTACTACATCATTTTTGTGTTAATGGATGGGGAAACAGACTTACATATGTCAGAAATTTATACAAGACTATTTCTCTAGCAATCGGCAGGTCAAGAACTTTAGCCTTTTGACTTCCCATCTTTTTTATCTTTTCCCAGCATTTTCTCTTTTCTAACCTGCATTGCTCCAGTTTAGCTAACTATCTGGATATAACCTTTCAATTACACTCTTCTGTAAGTATTCAATTTCTGCACTATTTTTGTACTCAGATTTTAGCAAAATTTTATTACAGAGTAAAGAAAACCAAGAAAAATACTCAAAATATTCTCCTTAAAGGCATTATTGTAATGTTATTATTCAGTTAAGTCACATTAGTCATTTGAGACATCTCTGCAATAATCTAAAACCTCTTATATTTTTCACCCAAAAGGATCTGTGAGGTGGGACTTACTAATCTTCTGTTAAAAAGATAAATCTCTTTGATATTTCATGTTTTAAGTTTGACCCACTTTTTCTTTTACTTTCCCAAAATTTCTGGAAACCTTATTCTGTCAATCACTATATGTCAATAACGTTTTCCTGAACACAGACATCTGAATATGTGATCTGATGAATCTTTATGCTGCTTCTAGGTCTAGCTAGCCACATTTTAAGTTTCCTATATAAAACTTGAGTGCTTCTAAAAAGATCCTCTTATCCTCTACCTCTGAATCTACTCTTTGTAGAAGAAGAGATTCCACTGAAATACATAAGGCAGGACAGTGGAGTTTTGACTCTGTTTTTTGACTCCTTTAGTTCCTAACGAAAGCATACACAAGCTGGTTTGGTGAAAATGAGAAATCATTAATGCACATAAAGTTGCAGGGCAGGACTGACTCAGGCGTGAGCGAATCTATGTGCTCAGGTGAAACCTCACCACATCTCTTCCTTCACCTGCTGTTTCTGTGAATTGACTTAACCTTTGGGCAAGTGTTCTCCATGACGTAGGACTTTAGGAGCCCCTAGTGGAAATCATCTGCATTTTTCAACATCCAAAATTAAAAGAAAATCCATACTCATCTAAAAAGAATTTATAGAGCAAATCCCAAGGTTTTGTGTTGAAAACAAGGTCTCTTGCCTAAAAAGAATGTGGCACTGAGCTGTGAGGATCTTGTGAAGAGGAACCCAGCTTGTGATGAGGGCTGAACTCAAGCCAGGACTTCACCTCTATACCTCATTTCAGCTTAATATGCACAATCTAGATCAAAATATTTTACAGGCGCTATAAAAATTCTCAGTCTTTGTGTTCCTTAGCTGGTACATGTATGTATCCCTCCTAAAACTCAATTACACTTATAATCATAAGTGAAAGAAAATCTTATCTTTATTCATTTGGATGCTTTTACATTTCTATGGTCATAGAGTTCTTTGTGTTGAGGTCTACTAATTTCAATGTCCTATTCTACTTATTGTCCATAAATAATAATAAAGACTCAGATTTTATTAGAAGGTATATCTTGCTTTTGTCATATTTTAAAAGAAGTCTATACTCTCAGTTAATATTTACATAAATAAGAATTAAAAACCTAGCTACTTGATTTAGCTCTAAAATGATCTACCTTCAAAATACAACTACAAAAGATATTATTTTATCAAAAGAACGAAAAGCGTTAGTTAAGATTTAATGGCTTCAAGTGTTCATATTCAGCTTGAACAAGTTGAAGTAAAATGTAAACTTAATGACTGGCTTCTTGACTGATTGGGAAGATAAGAAAATAGATCAGCCTCAAAAATAACTGGAATCAGGGGCTTAATGCCTTCAGAACTCTCTTTCCCATTCAATCCGAAGTGAAAGTGAATGCCTCTAATTCACCTACCATATCTATCTATCATCTGTTTGTCTGTCTGTCTATCCATCCATCCATCCATAAATAACAGCATCAGTCAGTAGAGAGAGATTTATTTCCCTTTTTCTCGTTTTATAATCTTTAGGGAAAGACTCTTATTAGTTCACCTTGGATCAGAGACCAATCCTAGTGACCTAAATTTGGAATTTGAACAGAACTTGGTCCCAACTTTTGTCAGATACTTATGACAATTGGAGCACATGTCCAGTCCTTATCAGTAGCCAGTATTACTTGAAACTAAGTATTTCCTTATAGTTAGCATATATATGGGGAGGAGCTACCGTTCAGAAAGGGCTCTACAATATCCAGCACACTAAGCAATGGATTTTCTCATAGCCAGTAATATTAAGATATTAATTCAAGTCCTCATTGAAAATGTAATGTATATATCTAGCTGTAACTGGATTTCACATTTCAGCATTCTTGCTAATAATATTATATGCAAACTAAATTTGTCCTTTTCAATGTCACTTGCATATATGTTAATTATGAATGCTTTAATTTTTTCCTGTTTGTCCCATGACAACTCTTGAATAGAGTTGGCATTAATAACAAATATTTTTAACTTGACTAAAGGATTAACAATGACTTTAGAATTTAAAAGACAGGAGAAGAAACTTTGCTTTGGAAATTTGTTCTTTTGGATACTTGTTTTATAGAGGGCATGGCAATTGTACACATATTTTATATGTTATGTTTCTCAAAGAACTTTTAAAAAATATTCTATGAGATTTATAAAATTCCTAAAATAAAAGCTGTAACTAATCTTCATAATTATAAATAGTTGATTTTAGAAGCCACTTGAAATCTTTATTAGATAAAACTTTTCCAGAACATCTCATACACCAAAAAGACACTGCTAGAAGATGCTAGCACACCATCTTGATATAATTAGGTTATCCCAAAGAAGAGGATTAAATTTCAAAAAAATTTTTTTCTTTTTTCATGCATTGTTCCATAAGAGCAAAAATGCCTCTGAGTAGCTTATTAAGAGAAAATCATTTTAATAGGTGGATTAGAGAGATTTGGTAAAAAACTGAATTCAGGCCAGCTGTAAAAATTTACTAAAGATTGCCATCTAGAGGCCTACAGGGGTATATTTTGGAGAATATTTTCAGATACATTTTCTAGATTCTAAAATCTTGATATTTATATGTTTAATATATTCAGTAAAATGAAGGCAAGTAAAGGGAGAACATTTCATTTATTACTGAATCTGCACAGGATGTTTTAAATAAATTAAAAAATTTTAATTTTAAATGAAAACAAATTTGCTTCTATTTTTACTTATACAATATTTTTGGTAGTTACATGATAAGAAATCTTTTTTGGTAAGTCTGAAAATTTCTTCACACTACATGAGAGAAGGAAAACATTTACATGTACAAATACGGATAACAAATAATGTATATAGTGATTAAAATTTTCTTGACTGTTGAGGCTAACTGTCTTTGGGTTATTTGTATTCCTGGTGAGCACAGCTATTTGATGGATGGAAAAAGAAAGTTGTTCATGTTAAATAATTACAGGAGTTTGGAGAGCAACATTTCCTGATAATAAAAGAAAAAGACATCATTCTAAAAATTAGGTCTAGTACCTTATCATTACATGGCTGTATATAAACAGTGTGAATTTGGGGTACTTTAAGAAATGATTGTAATGCATATCATTGCTGCAATAGATTACACAGTGGAGGCATTTATCAAGATTGCAAGTGTGTTTTCATGAATGTTTTACAATTAACTTATCAATGTTAAAACAAAGGATAATGAGCTTTAAAATGTAGGTTATGGGGCCACAATAGAACCTACTTCTAATGAAAATTTTCCAATCTACTGAATCGAAGGGTAGGAAATTCCAGTTCTCACTGCCACAGGGTGCTGGTTTTGGCAGTCAAAGAGACAGGAATGTTATGGTTGCTGCCATGATTAATGCTTTACTTTGTCAAGAAGAGGTGGTGAGCATACTATATGATACAGACAAATATGTTCAGTTTTAAACAGCACTAGAAAACACTGAAAATGCTATCTAGAATAAAAAATTAATATTTTGAGATACTATACCAATATTAAACCGCTGCATGTTTTAAAATAATTTTATTTGCTTTGTATATTTGGCTGTGCTGGGTCTTCATTGCCAGTGCCGTTGTTTCTCTAGTTGTGGCACATAGATCTACTCTCTAGCTGCAGTGCGGGGCCTTCTCATTGCAGTGGCTCTCTTCAGGTTCTAGGGCATGCGGTCTTCAGTAATTGCGGCTTCTGGGCTCTAGAGCACAGGCTCAGTTGTTGTGGCCCATGGTCTTAGCTGCTCTGAAGAACCCTAACCCCAACCCTAACCCTAACCCATGGGATCCTCCCTGACCAGGGATTGAACCTGTATCACCTGCATTGGTAGTCACTCTTTACCTCTGAACCACCAGGTAAGCCCCTAAACCATTGCATTTTTTTTTTCCATTTTAAGAGACCCTCTAGTTTAAGATATAGCATCAACATTTGGGGTGGTGTATCACCTCACTAAATGTACATGTTTATATCTGCTTTCATGATGTTAAGATGTATTCCAGTGTC
Source organism: Odocoileus virginianus (assembly GCF_023699985.2). Lineage (NCBI taxonomy): Eukaryota > Metazoa > Chordata > Mammalia > Artiodactyla > Cervidae > Odocoileus > Odocoileus virginianus. Next base: position 25,478,816 of record NC_069698.1, read on the forward strand.
AGACTTCCTAAATGGGGAGAAAGTATTTCTTAAAAATGAGAAATTGCTGTAATAAAAATGGCTTTATCTAGTAGAGGTAATATGCACCTCTGCAATTAAGTATCTCATGTTATGATATAATTACTCGGTGTCCTTACACTGATCTCCGGGAAGAGTATCTAAATGTTACATTATATTTTCAGCATTTGTCTTTTAAAATAGTACAGTTCCTGTGAAATGTAGTGCATTATGTTGATGAAATATCCATGACAATTTACCAGCAGAAGGGTATGCCCGCAGCAGTGAGGTTCATCTGCCTCGTTCCAGAGAACTTTTTTTTAATCTTGAAATCGACTTAAACACAATAATAAGATTGAACAGACATCTCAATCTCTGTGCTCATCAGTGTTTGGGGACTATATGAACTATGGCTACCTGAGGCTGACTGATCACTGTGTATCATCCACAGCCCAGTAATGATAGCAAACATTTTACATTGACAGTCCCAAGATCTGATCACGAGGAAAGCTGGCTTGGGGTGCTGCCTGAAGGAAGACATTTTTTGAACTCAAAACAACTTCACACTATGATCAAGCATGCCGTTTATCACAGCGGAGCTCCTGTTTACTGGTGAGTTAATAAGCATAATTGTCATTTGAGATCTTCCTGACCACAGCAGCACATCTTACAAACCACTGGGTTTGTAATATTGTGTGCGTGTGCGCACGTGCAGGCCATGGGCATGTGTTTGTTAATCATGCCTTGCTGCTTTGTCTTCAAAATTCAGACTGTTGCCTTGTCAAAGCAAGGTAACTAATTTTCTTTTAGAAAGAGAAACCACTAATGCAAGTCTCAAAGAATCCTCTGATCAATGCAGGAGATATAAGAGACACGAGTTCAATCCCTGGGTTGGGAAGATCCCCTGCAGGAGGCAACAGCAACCGACTCCAGTATTCTTGCCTGGAGAATCCCATGGTCAGAGGAGCCTGGTGGGCTACAGTCCATGGGGTCACAAAGAGTCAAACACGACTGAAACAATTTAGCATGCATGCATGCATGTCCCCCTCCACCCCCCAATATCCAAGTCTTATACATTTAGGTGCTCACGAGTCTCATATATTTAAATCTTTTAAAGATTTTCTTCACCAGGCATCATGGTTACTCTTATGACTGTAGTATTAGACCACTTAAGTTCATACCCCAGCTTCTGCCTAGCTCTGTAACTTTGGGCAATTCACTTAAAACCTTTTTGTGATGATGCAAATAGGGATATTACTTGTACATACCTTTTAGTATTATTGTGAGAAAAGAATGAAGCAGAGTAAGAGGTCAATCAATATTCACTATTAGTATGATATTATATTTAATCACCAGTCAATAGCCTTGAAACCTACCAGTGTAGTTTATTTCCCTGGGTCAACAAAAATCTTGATTACTCTTTCTGACAAGAGACTCTTAGGTAAAAATCAACACCTTGATTTTACAAGAAGTTATTAAGTATAAGAAGCAAGCTGAGTTTAGATTTGACAGTGTTCATAGTAATTTTAAAAATGCTTGATTTTCTAAAGAACTAAATATACACTTGAATAAAGGACATAGTGCTGATGAAAACATGAAAGGCAATGTGGTGCTGTAACAGTGGGTGTTGATGTCATACCTAAGTTACAGTTACCTGTCTATCACTTGGTCAACATCTGCAGGTCTCACACCCCTCATCTCTAACTTAGAATAAAATAGTATCGTTGCCTTCATTAGGGTTGTGATGAGGCTTAGCTGATAAATAATTAAATCTTTTAAATAAGAGCTGATAAGTGAGCTTTTTTATTTTTTTAATAGGGAGAAATGTCAGAATGGTAGGAGTTGACTAGAGGTGGGAATATTGCCACCTATGTTAACGATTCTAATCCTGTTTTTCTCCTTCTGTGTCTGTACAATCTGTTCCCTATTGCTCTCCTTATTTACCTTTTTCTTTCACTAAATTCTCCTCTTGCTCCCTGTTTATGTTGCTTCTTTCCTTCCCCTCTTTTCCTGCTGTTATTTTCCACTAAACCCCAAGTAGCATTTCGATGAAAATATTTTTCTAAGTTTGCCAAAAGCAATTCATATTTAAAATTGCTCATGAAGTAGAGTATAAAATGGCTAGCATGTATTGTTTTGAATAAAGGGAAATGAATATATATAGAAAAATACATATATATCTGTAAAGGGCCAGATCGCAAATATTTTAGACTTTGTAGGCTGTGTGGTTTCTGCTGCCATTGTTCACCTCTGCTTTGCAGTGTGAACTCAGTCATAGACAATATATAAATGAACTTGCATGGCTATGTTTCAATAAAACATTACTTATAGACATTGAAATTTGAACTTTATATAATTTTCACATACCATGAAATAGCCTTCTTTTAATTTCTCCCAAGTGCTTAAAAATATATGTCATATTTAGACCATGAGTTATAAATGTATAAGTCATTTTTAGACCACAAGGTGATAGAGCAGATTTGGTCCACAGTTCATAGTTTTCAGACCCTTGATAAGCTATGGGGTTTATGCTGATGTTAGGAGTTATATATTCAACTAAAATTAGAATAGGGCTTCCCTGGTGGCTCAGTGGTAAAGAATCCACCTGCCAAGCAGGAGACATGGGTTAGATCCCGGGGTCGGGAAGAGCCCCTGGAGAAGGAAATGGCAACCCATTCCAGTATTCTTGCCTGGGAAATCCCATGGAGAGGAGCCTGGAGAGCTACAGTCCATGCAGTTGCAAAAGAGTTGGACATGATTTAGCAACAAAACAGCACTGCAGCAGCGGCCGCAAATATCAGAGTGAGTGACAACAGGTTATGGAAGATTTAGAATAGCATTTAGATAAATAATGTTGTCAATAGATTGCTCTATTCTTAAGCAAGTGACTTAAGTGATACAAACCATATTTGAGGGAGATTCACATGGGAGTGATGTGCAGTGTGGACAGCAGAAGGAAACATGAGTTAAAGTGAATTCTTGTCCAGGTGTCAGTTACGGAGGTCCTTGACTTGGTGGGTGGCTTTGAGAATTGTGAAGAAGATGAAAAAGGAAGAATCAACACAACTTGATGAACAATTGGATTTAAGGGTAAAATGGAGGAGATTGCTAAATAAGATGGCAATTTAGTTGTTAAAGTCAGCATCTAGGATAAAATAAGAAAGTGAAAATGGCACAGAGAAGTCATAATTTGAATTATGTATATTTTCTAGACTGAAGACTGAGTACCATAGGACTTCTAGCTTTTTCAAAGAGACTCACAAGGAAAAAACCTTTTGGTTTTTCTTTTTTGGAGGTAGTTTAATCTGTTATTATTATAGTTTTTATGTTGTAATGAGAAAGTCTGCTAATTAGTATAGGCTGAACAGGACCATTAAAAGGCCTGCGTGTGAGTGAGTAAAGTAAGAAAAGGCTCTCATAAAAATCCCACAGGCAATGACTAAACTTATTGTAGTTTAATAAAGCATAGGGTATGTACACACATTTATTTTTCTTTGTTCTATTAGTATATAATGGAAGAAAAATGGCCTTTTTCAGATCCCATTTTCTGGACATTTTTACAATACAACATTCAAGGATGTGCATTCCAAGTAAAACTATTTATCCATACCCTAAATCACTGAGAATTAACTCAATATTTTCAATAGAAAACTCAATTTTCAAACTATCATATCTCATTCCTTTGCAGGGACATGGTATCCAGCTCATAGCTCCCTTCTGTGGACTTTTATCCATCAACTGGGAGAAGTGCTGTGCTTCTAAGAAGAAAGCGTAGAATAAGACCTTAGGGCTATGAAGTTCTAACTTCTTATATTTCCCAATAAAAATGGCTCTTTTAAATAAAGTATTCCCCTAAGCACAGACTGAGTTTAAATAACACATTTGGTGATTTCCCAGAAGTTGAGTGGTATTATATGACAAGTTAAATATATTAGTTTCTACAGGGTAGTTGACAAATGTGCACATGTGAAGTTAGTTTTGGTCCCTGTGAGTTGTCTTTTTGCACTGTGAATGATTACCTCCCATTTCCTTTTTTAAACTGAGAAGCAAAAACATTATTTTTTTTCTGTTTCAAAGCAGCAAAGTGATATCTAAGCAGTTGGCATGCACCACCTTAAAGCCATAGCCTGTGTCTTTGGAATTGTAGTCTGTAGCCAGCACAGCAAAAAGCCTTCTATCACATGCAGGTGAGGTTGGTAGTAGATCAGTTAATTGAAAAAGTTGAATACTGTGAAGAATCACAAAATAACCTGTTATATGCATGCATTCAAGCGTTTCTATTAACCTGAAAACTACAATGAAAGTAAAAATATTAGACAGTCATGTCCAATTCTATGTGACCCCATGGATTGTGGACTGCCAGGCTCCTCTGTCTGTGGAATTCTCCAGGCAAGAATATGGAGTGGGTTGCCATTCCCTTTTCCAGGGGATCTTCCTGATTCAGGGATTGAATCTGGGTCTCCTGCATTGCAGGCAGATTCTTCACCATCTGAGCTACCAGGAAAGCAAAAAACCTACAGTACTGTTCATTAACTTTTTTAAAAAATAAAGCAAAGTTATTTTTTGCTTTTTTTCCCTAAAGGATGGGCCCAATGTTTTATCTTTCCAGCATAAATCATACAGATAGTAGATCCTGTATGAAAATCAGTTTTGTTTTCTTTTTTAAGTGGACAAGAACTTAAAGACCACTGTGAAATAACTAATGTGGGTAGAGAAGCCTTTAAGATGTTTCAGTTTTTCCCTTTAATTATTTAAAGTTGTTTCTCCTAAACTAATTCAGCCCTTTTGGTAACCTATTTATATTGAGTCTTAACAAAAAATACAAGCTAGAAACATCATCAAAGACACCTTTCACAACCATATTTAATCAGTTTAAGCAATATTTAATTGACTTATATAATTATAATCATAAGCATAACTTATATAAACATGTTTGGGAGCAAATCTAAATTTTACTCTTGATAAAAACAAAGCAAAAACATGAAAACCTTTTACTAGTGGAGGAAAAGTGTTAGAGAGTATAAAAAAGATCTTATTTTTGAACATTCAGTGTACTATGAACATTAGCTATGCTATATCATAGGACAAATAGATAATGCAGGTTAATACAAAGAGATATTGAAGTCACATGGCATGTGTATATTGGATTTTAAAAGTTGCTCTATTAATTTTTTTGACAAATTTTGATATATCTAGAAAGCACTGGTAGGTTTTCAGCTCTTGAGAATCAGCTCATATCTGACTCTGTGCAACCCTATGGATTCTAGCCCACCAGGCTCCTCTGTCCATAGCATTCTCCAGGCAAGAATACTGGAGTGGATTGCTGTGACCTTTCCAGGGTATCTTCCTGACCCAGGGATTGAACCCATGACTCTTAGGTCTGCTGCACTGGCAGGCAGGTTCTTATCTCTAGCGCCACCTGGGAAGCATCTAATTCATGGTTGGATGACCAGTACCTACCACAGTACCTGATGTATAGTAAGCATTCAATTATTACTTGAATAGATAAATGAGTGGATGGTTGATTGAATATCTACTCTAAAGAGGAAAAGGATAAACAATGCTTCCTACATGGTTTTATAAGGCATGAATTTAGATTATTAAATTAATTCTATTGTGAAAATATACTAACTTTCATATTATATATATTATAGGAAATGTTTTCTTTGCTTATTTATATGATAGAGAAAGAAAATCGACCCTCAGTATGAGTTTATTGTGTCTTGAACTAGCTCAGCTAACAATATTCTACAATTTGTAATTTGACTTCCAATCTTAACAAAATTGAAATAAATTTAAAGGTTAAGAGTGATAGTCTAAATATTTAATTACAAACTGAATCAGGCAGTCATTTGTTTTCATTTCTTCAACTTTTTATACTCCTATACTCACAACCTATACACAATTTCTAAAATGCAAAACATTCAGGCTACCTGCAGGCTAAATTACCTCTGGGCAGTCTGATTCTTCTCCTACTGTATTTTATAAGTGTATTTACTTTCCCTCATAAAAATAAAACTACTGATTCTGAAATTGCATGCAGGCTTCTTATTTCTGCCTCAAGACTGATTTCCCACTGTAGTTTAATTGTGATAGTTGATGTAAAATTTCTAACTCTCAGAAATTTTAATAATGGTAAGCTTTAAAAAATTCATATTATAAAGTCCTAAGTACAAAATCTTCATCTAATGCACTCCTAAAATGATGTTACTATGTGCAAATCACAGTAGTATATTGGAATTGCTTTGAATAAACACTTTCTTTTCACTCATAAAACTATTGATATATCATATAACTTTTATAGACTCTGTTCTGTGATAAGATGTTCATGCATGTGAGTATACCCAGGATGAGAAGAAAAATTCCTTCTGATAAAATGACTTCCATTCTGCCTCCAAATAATTTTTGCTGGTATCCAGTGAACACAGAAATCACAACTGTAATAGCTCTTTCTCAGTTTTTCTTGCTCTCTCGCCTTTCTTTTCGGCCATTTTGTTCTCCTTGGAATCCTCTGACAATAAGTTCACCTAGTCCTCTTCTAATTTTTCTCAATTTTCTGTATTCTCATGTTCTTTCTGTCTGCCAAATTGTTGCAGGGAAGCCCCTAGTTGTCCCTCAGGCTTCTTTATTAGGGCACTTTTCATCTTTTTTATTTTTTTTTTAAATACACAATTACCACAATGCAGACACCTCTCAAATATTTTTCTACTGTCCTGGCTATCTGTTTAATTCTTGCCCTGTGTATGCAAAAACTGGACAGAACCTTCACATGGCTGTTCAGTCGTCATCAAACTAAAATCACCGCGAGTCTCTTCTCAAATAACTTAAACTACCTCCTAACTCAGGGGCTCCACATTTTTTGTGGAGGGGTGTGGTTCCCACACAGCACTAAGCAATTCTCCAGACACTAGCTGGCATCAGCTCAGTTCGACGCTATCTACCCAGATTTAGCATTAGCTCTCTCAGACTGAGGCTTCAATCCCTCAAGACCGCCCCCCTTCTCTCCCCACTTCAGATGCCACTCAAAAGCCCAGCTGCTTCTAACCATATTTTCTCATGACCCCCTCTCTGGGTTCTATTAACCAGCTAAAGCAGCTCACAGAACTCAGAGAAACATTTTGATTACAAGATTACCAGTTCATTATAAAAAGATATAACTCAGGAACAGCCAGAAAAGAGACGTGTAGGGAAAAGGCACGGAGCTTCTCTACTCTGACTGTGCCACTCTCAGATCTCCGTGTGTTCACCAACACATACATTCTCTGACCTTTCTTTTGAGGCTTCATTACATAGGCATGAGTGCTTGAACTCATTCTCCAGTCTTCTCCCCTTCCCCGGAGGTTGGGGGCGTAAAGGACTGAAAAGTCCAAGCCTCAAGTGGTCACATGGTTAGTTCTGTTGTTACATGGTTGGTTCAACCTGCTTCCACCCCTAGGTGGGGTCAAAAGTCATCTCATTAACATGAAAAAGATAGCTTTTCTATTTCCTCACTTAGGAAATCCCAAGGCTTTTAGTACCCAGATATGGGGATGAAAATCTGTATTTCTTATTATAAATCATATATCATAGATTCTCATTGTCCCTCTTTCTCCACATTTTAGAATGAATATTTTTAGTGACTATTATGTTCCAGGTACCACATAAGAGCCTAGAGAACTAAATTTTGATTCTAGATGTTCTTCATCTAGGGAGTCTCTTAATTTACTAATGCAAAATGAAAGCTGTTATTGAAGAAGAACAATTAAGAACGTGTGAGAAGGGATAAACCGTTGCTTTAAATATTGCATGACACTTTGGACAAAGAGTGGGATTTTTTCAGATAAAGAAAGGACAGATCAGATCTTGTACTTTTATTATCTGAACATTTGTGCTATTCTCTCTGCTCATAACTTTCTTCTCCTTTTGTTATATTTGTCAAAATCCCACTCAACTTTAGGACCTTTGGTTGACTTTCTTGTTCAAAACATCTGGTCCCATCATTTCATGGCAAATAGATGGGGGGGAAAGTGAAAACAGTGGCAGATTTTATTTTCTTGGTTTCCAAAATCACTGTGAATGGTGACAGCAGCCATAAAATTAAAAGACCCTTGCTCCTTCAAAGAAAACTATGACAAACCTAGACAGTGTATTGAAAAGCAGAATCATCATTTTGTCCTCAAAGGTCTATATCATCAAAGCTGGGTTTTCCAGTAGTCATGTATGGATGTGAGAGCTGGACCATAAAGAAGGCTGAGTGCTGAAGAATTGATGCTTTTGAACTGTGGTGCTGAAGAAGACTCTCAAGAGTCCTGTGGACAGCAAGGATATCAAACAATCCAATCTTAAGGAAATCAACCTTGAATATTCATTGGAGGACTGATGCTGAAGTTGAAGCTCCAATACTTTGGTCACCTGATGGGAAGAGCTGACTCATTGAAAAAGACCCTGATGCTGGGGGAGATTGAGGGCAGGAGGAGAAAGTGGTGACAGAGAATGACCTGGTTGGATGGTATCATCAACTCAATGGACATGAGTCTGAGCAAAATCCAGGAGATAGTGAAGGATAGGGAAGCCTGGTGTACTGAAGTCCATGGAGTCACAAAGACTAGGACACGACTGAGCGACTGAACAGCAACAGCAATTTGTTTTTCAGTTGATTGTATGTGTGTGTTGAATGTGTGTGTCAGTTGTAAACTCTTATTAACTCTAATATTTCTTGCTAGTACTTGCATTATATTTAACACATAGTAGGTGTCCAAAATATACTGCTAAATCAATGACTAATTGTATGAGAAAATAAGCTACTTAAGAAAACAAAAGTGCAGTTCACACTCTGAATTTCAAATTGTGCATTCTTTTTCTGCTGTTTTCACATGTGAAATTGGGAGTTGATATTGGGATCTTAATTGTGAAGTGTAATGTAAGTCCTCTGGGGCCTTGTAGTTAGAAACAATCATTCTTTTTTCATGTGGAGATATTCACAACAAATGTTATGATCTACTATCCTAGTATCTCTTTAGTTATAAAGAAGCAGAAGTTTAATCACAAATGGAAATTCAATTATGGTGAATAATCATTATCTGGATCTTCTGTTTCTTTTAATCTTCTGTTTCAGTTTTTTTAAACTGTAACACTTGCTTCATAGTCTGAACTAAGGTAAAGTTGATTTTGCTGATTTAGTCATTGAAATATTGCACATCTATAGTAATAAAATTAGCATTTAATATTTGTTGAGTGCTGGCAATGTGCTAGCCACTTTACATATATTTCTTCACTTAATTTTTATAGCCATCCAATGAATTATTTACAGGTTTCCCTGGTGGCTCAGTAGTGAAGGATCTACGTGCAATGTAGGAAACGTGGGTTCAATCCCTGGGTCAGGAAGATCCCCCAGAGAAGGAAACAGCAACCCACTCCAGTATTCTTGTCTGGAAAATCCCATGGACAGAGGAGCCTGCAGTATGTAGTCCCTGGGGTGGCAAAAGATTTGAAATGACTTTGCAAAAATAACAACAAGGAATTATTCACTCAGTTTTATGGATGGAGCTAAGGATCAGAGTGGTAAAGAATGAGTGTTTTCTTTTAGAAGTTAGTATCCATACTAGTTGGATATTTCAGAGAAGATGATGTTTGTCCATTATACCTCAACAAAGCTGAGGAAAAAAGATGAATGCTCTTCCGTTCCATATGATAGTGTATTGATTGTGTCTTTGATTAGCATGGTGCAAAACTAACCAGTAAACACTTGAGAGTGAAAAAAATTAACCAGTGGTTTGAGCTGCATAATGGAAATAATGAATTGGGAATTCTTTTCATCCACTTCTTTTCACCGAGTTAATTCGTGGTTTTCATTTTACATAAACACATTCACTGAAGAGCTACTCAGACTTGGCAGTCACTCCTGCCCTGACATGCCTTAGCACAATGGCTTGAAAGATACATTTTTTAACTTCCTTTTTTTCCTCTTCCTTTTGTCTTCTTGGAGTATTATATATCTAAGTGACAGGAGTCTTGCAACTATTTAGAAAGATAACCCTCTGCCTGTGTTAGGTACAACAGAAGGTTTCATGTATCAACTATGAGCTCCCTTCTTCCCCTGTCTGGTGCTAGGGAGGACAGTACCCCAGATGGGCTCACTATGCTATGGCTGATTGGTATAGAGGACGTTGTTATTGGTGATCTTGTCATTGGTTTATAGATGTCACAGAGGATACTGCTCCCAAAGTGGGATTTATACAGCAGGGCTCAGAATCACTATATGTTATCACTCATTTGCAAAATGATGAACACTGTGTTAAGATTCAAAACAGTTTCTGGAAAGCATTTTGAAAGAAATAAACATTTTGCCATTTTCTACAAAATTTCCACTTTAAAAAAAAATACGTGGATAATCACCATTTTACAAATAATTCTTGATATTTTGAATGTTTTAATGGTTACCTCTCAAAATCCTAGTCAATTCTTCCTTTACCAGAAAACAGAATCTGGAAAACATGTCCATAATGCTCTTATTGAAAAACCCAGAACAGTGATTGTCGCTGATTCCATATGAAACCACATGGTTTTTATTTTTCTCTTCTCAGTGAATTGATGAAATGGGGGCTAACTTACTCGCTGGGTTATTACATGCGGAAAACTTCCCTAACACAAAGAGTCTGAGGCATTGCCGGCTTCTCAGGGCATCTAACGAACGTGTGCTTTATGGGTCTGATGCCAGCTTTGCAGCTTCCCTCACACTGAACAAGACCGCAGTCTGCCCTTGCCGACAGTCTCCCTGAAAGGTATTGGTTACAGTGTTAGAGAAGGTGTGCTGGGAAAGGACTTACAATTAGGGGCTAACCCGTACAGGGTGAGTAACCATACTGTGTGCACTGTCTTCTCCCAAACCTCAAATGTTACCCTCCAGTCATGATTCTCTTTACTTAGAGAAAAGGGAAGTAAATTAATATCACTAAATTTGAAGGGTAGCCATGCCACAGACGCCTTTCCCTGCCTTTGTACTATGTTAGATGTGGGGATATGTTTTGCAGGCACATTTTATCCATAAGAAGCACCTGAAATTCAAAGATTATTTTGCATTTGCTTGACAAAGGAAGCATCCTCCTACCTCGGCGTGTGCATTTATGAGTAACTAACAATCACTTTTCCATGACAGCTTTTCCTCCTCAAATACATTCCCTGCTAAAACCTTGCTTTATACCACCTTTGCATGGCTCTGCATATGAAATACTAAAACATCATCAGTTTTAATGAAATAGTCAACCTACCACTTGAAGAATTTATATTTATGGCCCACAGACCAGCTACCCTCCAACATGAGCTAGGTGATGCATTTCTAGGAACTTCAAATTAATCCTTTTCATTACAGAAGTAGGTACCCATGAAAATGAATAGAAGTCGCTGATCTCATTAAAGGCTGAATTGAAACCAATTCTTATGGTGGCAGTAGCTACAACCTGTGATAATTTCCCTAGCTGCTATATGAGTTAAGTCCTGTAATTACTTTTTAAAAAATTCTAAATAGCATAATTTTAGGTTGCATTGTATTTTTTTATGTGTATATTTGTATGTATGTTGGAGAACAGGGTATAGAGTTGTATTTAAATAAGCTTGAATTTTAATTGGCTTGGCTTGGTTTTTACATTCACAGGGCTTTATGGATGTCTTTCCACAGACACAACTTTTTTCTTCTAATTCTTTTTGATTCTCATTCTCATTTTGAAAGACTGATCCTTAGATTATGACTCTTGTTACAAATGCATACAATGCTAGAAGGCTATTTTTACACTCACAGACTCAAATCATTCTGGGATTTTAATTTCTCTTCTATAGTTTGAAACAAATTTTTAAATTTAAAAAGATGAAGACATTTGTCCTTGCCCTAGGGTCCTGATTCAAGGTTTAGACAGAAGGTTAAATATCAAAACTTTAATATAAATCAAGTGCGTGCATTTCTGAATAAAGGTCTGGCATCATCTGCACAGGGCGTTGATTCCTCTAGCTAGAGGGCTCTGTTTACAAAAGACTATACAATTTATACAGAACAAATGCCCTTCTATCAAATAGAAGAGAAGAGCCATGTTCATTTGTCATTACAAGCACACCATTTCCTTTTTGGTGAGTTAATGCTCTTCCTTAAAAGGAGATTAGTCCTTTAAAGTAAAGAAATTGGAGCTGGCAGGCAGCACCAGGAGTAGACACAGATTTGAAATTCTTTAAAAGGCTGAGTGCAGACCCATTCACAATCTCTTAAAAACATTGCCAGAGAATCCTGGTATATCCACATTCGCCCACCAGGATTATTTCGGAGTCATGACTACATATCTTTTCGCAGTAAGAATATACATGCAAACAGACATCAATTCTCAATAGGCAAACTGGAATCCCTGCAGTTAATGCAGCAAGAAAGTATGCAGAGCAACATGAGGTAAAGATACTAATCCTAAAATATGACAGGAAGGGCCATACCTTGGTTTTACTGATGTCTGTCCTCCACAAGCAGATGACCCCAGTTTCTTGAATAATTTACCCTCAAAATTAGATGCAATGGGTAATTATTTTGGTAGAGAATATAAATTCAGGCTTTGATTCCTTTCATAGATGAGGCTCATACTATGAACACAATGATAATAATAGACTGAGGAACATTTAAATATTTATGCAGATTCTACTTCAATTTATATTTGGAATCTTTGTAAGGCTGATAGAAAGAATATTTCTCTTCTTACTATGTACCATAATCTCTAGGACTTTAAAAGAGAATATTTTAGCACAGAAAAGCAATGGAGAAGACTTGTGACCTCCAAGCTTTGAATAAAGACAATTCTATTAATGTTTCATTTGTAAGTTACACTCAGGGGATTGGCTGAGAGTAATAACATGCACCATAAATAAACTGAAGATTATTCCAAGTAATATAATGCAATAAAATATATGTAATATTGATACCTATTAAAGACATTTTAATATATCCTTAATAACTTTGAAGCCACTTATAAAACTTGCATCTATTTTTTAGCTTCTCAGTTGTGTCCCAACTCTTTATGACCCCGTGGACTGTAGCCCACCAGGCTCCTCTGTCCATGAAATTCTCCAGGCATGAATACAGGAGAGGGTTGCCATTTCCTTTTCCATGGTGCATCTATTTAAGATCTTCAGTAATGGCATAACAATCTTAGGGATAAAAATTCATTTTGAAGTTATTTGGCTATTTAAATTTAGGACAAAAGCTTGATCAGTCAGTTCAGTTCAGTTGCTCAGTTGTGTCCAACTTTGCGACCCCATGGACTGCCCCATGCCAGGTCTCCCTGTCCATTGCTAACTCCTGGAGTTTACTCAAACTCATGTCCACTGAGTCGGTGATGCCATCCAACCATCTCATACTCTGTTGTCCCCTTCTTTTCCTGCCTTCAATCTTTCCCAGCATCAGGGTCTTTTCTAATAAAAGTCAGTTCTTCACATCAGGTGGCCAACGTATTGGAGTTTCAGCTTCAGCATCAGTCCTTCCAAGGAATATTCAGGACTGATTTCCTTTAGGATGGACTGATTGGATCTCCTTGCAGTCCAAGGGACTCTCAAGAGTCTGAAGCTTCCATATGCCTCTTATGCTTCTCCATCAGAGGGCAGACAGACTGAAAACCACAATCACAGGAAACCAACCAATCTGATCACATGGACCAGAGCCTTGTCTAACTCAGTGAAACTATGAGGCATGCCATGTAGGGCCACCTAAGACGGTTGGGTCATGGTGGAGAGTTCTGATGAAATGTGGTCCACTGGAGAAGGGAATGGCAAACCACTTCAGTATTCTTGCCTTGAGAATTCCATAAACAGTATGAAAAGGCAGAAGCTTGATAGTTAGTATGCTGCTGTTAAGTCGCTTCAGTCGTGTCCGACTCTGTGCAACCCCATAGATGGCAGCCCACCAGGCTCCCCCCGTCCCTGGGATTCTCTGGGTAAGAGTTCTGGAGTGGGGTGCCATTGCCTTCTCTGATAGTTAATATAATTTCTATAATATCAACCAAGATTTGTTTTAGATTGTTTTCAGTGAATTATTTTTAGGCATATTATTTCAATAATAATATTACTGCCCTGAATTTTACATACAATAATTTTTATAGAAACAACAACAAAAAAAAGAGTATAAAGTCTACGAAGGTATATTCTTGAAAATGGAAAGAACAATGAAAGAAAGCAAAGAAATCTGAAAGGATCTTATGTATTATGGGGAAAAAAAGCACTTTCTTACATTTGGTTCAAATTCTGGCTTTAAACTAGCTGAGTGATTTACAGCATATAACTTTGAATGTCCTAGTTTCTTTATCCATAAAACATAGCTCATATTGCATTTGATTGTTGCATGGGTTAAAGGAGATACATGAGAAAGCTTGAAATATAGTCCTTATGATATGTTCCTGGGGCTTCCCAGGTGGCACTCGAGGTAAAGAACCTGCTTGCCAATGCAGTAGACATAAAAGATTCAGAGTTGATCCCTGGGTGGAGAAAATCCCCTGGAGAAGAGAACAGCTACTCACTCCAGTATTCTTGCCTGGAGAATCCCATGGACAGGGGAGCCTGGTGGGCTATGGTCCACAGGGTCACAAAAGAGTTGGACATGACTGAAGCGACTTGGCATGGACACATGCAGGATATGTTCCTACTTCTACTACCATTTTAGGTGAGATCAGGTTGCAAAAATTGTCCTCATTCCAGGTTACTTTAGAAGGCCTTGAAAGAGAAATTTCTCCATTCCTCAGTTCTTGAGTTTTCCTCCCAGGCAGATATACCAAGCAGTAGGTTAGGCAGAACTTCATGGACCACAACCTCATGGTTTATTGCAGACATTGGTGTGACCGGAGTCAGTAGTCAAAGCAAGTGCTGTGTTGCAGCTTGGAGCTCAGGTGAACTTGCAGATGCATTTTAGCCTTCCTATGTGGCTCAGCTGGTAAATAATCTGCCTGCAGTTCAGGAGACCCCAGTTTGATTCCTGGCTCAGGAAGATCTGCTGGAGAAGGGATAGGCTCCCCACTCCAGTCTTCTTAGGTTTCCCTGGTGGCTCAGCTGGTAAAGAATCCGCCTGCAATGCGGGAGACCTGGGTTCAGTCCCTGGGTTGGGAAGACCCCCCTGGAGAAGGGAAAGGCTACTCACTCAAGTATTTTGGCCTGAAGAATTCCATGAACTCTGTGGGGTCCACAAAGAGTCGGACACATCTGAGCGACTTTCACATACTTAACTCAAATTCTTTTCTTCCTGGCTCATCAATTTTGCCTGCAACACAAATGCCTACTCACCCTGATTCAAAACCTCACCCGTACATGTGTGCATGTGCATGCTTAGTTCTAAACAGAGCTCATGTGATTCGGCTTGTACATTATACTTAATTTCTAAGCACCGTTACAATAGCAAAATCACACAGATGGTCACTACTACCAGGTAAAATGTGGTGGATTCTGCAACCGGCAAGTTCTACTGAAAACAATACCCAACATGTTTCATCTCTTGAATTATTTATGGTTTTCTCCATTTGTAAGGATTCAATAAATTGGTAGTAAAAATCATTGTATAGATAATATAACCATGATTCAAGCATCCATTACTTAGCCTTAAGTTGGTCAAGCAAAAACAAAGACTAGTCACTAGAAAGATGTGTCAAAATGAATGAAATTGATTGCATGTTTCAAACTCCACAAGAAGATATAAGCTCATTGTAATATTACATTTTTATCCACATCCAACAAACCCAATATCAAACTTGAATATCTTAGTCTCCTTAAAAAAATGCCGTCCCCACACTTCCATTCTCTAGTGTAACTCTTCCTCAGTCTTTCCTGTAATAATGCATCACAATAACGCAAAGATCTACTTGGAATTTCAGAATGCCCCTCATTGTTTGGGGAAAGGGAAGAAACTTAGCAGGCAGAGCGAGAAGTTTTTTAGTGGGAAGGGGGTAGGCTGGAACTATTGTTGTTATTTATTTTGGTTTTTGAATCTTCAGGTACCAAATGACAGAGGATACAGTGGGAGAACAAAGAAGTATGTTGGACAATGAGTTCTGTCAATGGATTACTGAAAGCAATTTTGCAACATAGGGATCAAATTGTTTCTGCTTTATTAATATTTGGTGAATTAAACACTGAGGGAAATGAATTGGAGAATATTAAAAAAGGCATGAATCTGAATTTTGTATTCTGGTTGAGTGGAATTTATCCTTCTGGCAAAGAATACTACATATCTGCTGTTTGGAATGACTAGCTTTTTTTCTGTTCAACACTGATCAATAAAATCAATAAAAATTATAATAAGTTTTTATTGCTTATTATCTTGATAAATAAAAATTAACTGATGTCTGATGGTAATTTATAAATTAAATCTTAATTTCTTCAACGAATAACTCCTGGTAAATTTAAAATTAAGATTTTAAAAGGAAACAAACCCTAGCTCAAACCAATTATTCATTAAGTCTTGTTTTGTTAGTTTTGTTGGGTTTCCTGGTTTCTTAATTTTCCATTTAGTGTTTAGGATCTCAGTGCTGACTTTCTCCTTGCATTTCTTTAGAACCTTCATTTTGTATAGCCAATATTTATTTCTATACTTAAGACCAAGCAGGTTCCTTCCAGTGAACATTTCTACTCCCCTTCCATTGCCCCCAAACTTCCTTTAGATCCTCCAGTGAAGGTAATGGTCTCTAAATTTATAGCTACTGAAAAAGGTAACGGCCAAACAAGAAAAACACACTTAGTGATTCATTTTGAAGTGCTTTCAGAGGATGTCAAGATAAATGAGTTGGATGACATAAACAAACAAAGAAATATTAACAGATCAAGAAGTCATAATTGAAACACAGGGGTGAATATATTTATCTGATAAAAAATGGTTTAATCTTCTCATAAATGAATTGCTTTTATGCACAACTTTGGCACAATTGCATTCTATAACTTTTAAAAACACCCTCAGTGACATGGCTGTTTAAAATTTTTATTTCTTCAGACTTATATGTATTACAATAGCCTCTGTGTATTGTGCCCTCACTCTGCTGAGAATTGTGTTAGCATTAAAAGGTTATTTTACTCAGTCCTTATAAAAACCCTATGTAATAGGTATTAGTAATCTCATTTTACCTATTAAAAAAAGTGCTTCCAAGAGGTTAAGTAAATTGCCTGATTCTACATAACTAATAAATGTCAAAGCTGACATTCAGAGTCAATTCTATAGTACTCCAAAGTCCATAGCTACTACCTTAACATAATAATCCAATAAATTAACTTCCAAATATCAAATGGAAAGTATACTAATAATTAAGACTTCTTTTCTTGGAAGTTTTTCCCACATCTTGTGATAGGTTACTGTGAATTGGTTTAGGATCATAGAATCTCAGAGGACCTTATTTCTAACCTTCTGCATAATAACTCAGGAATCTTGCCTACAATATTGGTGATAGATTTGTTCCTTCTTGTAAATGTTTCTAAGAGCAAACAGTGTCCTTCTCTTAGGGTACATGTGCATCTCTATTAATTATGGACCATTGTGATTTTATCTATATTTTTTATTCTCTATATTGAGCAGATAATTGCCTTTATTAATATCCACCATTGATTCTAAGCCTGTAGTAGCCAGAATAAGTCATAAATATCTCTAAGGAAAGCATGAGGCTGAAGAAGAAGCAAGCAAAACTAAAGCTTTGTGTATAGGTTAATTCATGAGAATATTATTCTTGAGTGGTTGGGAAAATAATTTTATTTTCTCATCTAAAAATTTATAATCTGGAATCCTATTCAGGGTGCATTATTTTAATGCAACAGCATTGTAGCAACAGAATCATGTAATAGAATGATAATCCTACAGAAAATGTGAATTGTTCAGTCAGATGTAGCCAAGGTTATCCAGTGAAGAAATAATTTTAAATCAGATGCAGACATATCCAACTTCAAAAAAAAAAAAAAAAAAAGCAATATTTTCAAACAGTCCATGTGACATTGGAGAATATAAACAATAAGAGACAGCTCTGTCACAGACACTGTTTAATGGAAATTATATTTTTGAAGAACCGACAAATCAAATATATGGCACAATATTCAATATTATTAGCATGCATTTTTTGGCCATGCAGTATCTTAGTTCCCTGACCAGGAATTGAACATATGCCCCCTGTATTGGGATCATGGCATAATTAACCACTGGACTGCCAGGAAAGTCCCATTATCAGCATTCTTATGCAGAGTAGCCAGTAGCGTTTTGATAGTATGTAAAGCTCATGACACGAATGAGCGACTGAACTGACTGGGAGCTCATGAAGGGGCTTCCCTGGTAGCTCAGCGGATAAAAAATCTGCCTACAGTGCAGGAGACCCCAGTTCAATTCCTGGGTTGGGAAGAGCCCCTGGAGAAGGGATAAGCTACCCACTCCAGTATTCTTGGGCTTCCCTGCTGTCATACATTAAAGAATCCACCTGCAAATCAAGAGACTTGGGTCCCATCCCTCTGAAGATCCCCTGGAGGAGGGCATGGCAACCCAGTCTAGTATTCTTGCCTGAAGAATCCCTACGGGCAAAGGGCAGGCTACAGTCAATGGGGTCGTAGAGCCGGACATGAATGAGTGACTAAAGACAGCACAGAGTTCATGAAACTAAACAGTTATGAAGAAGATAACAATATTGTCTGCTTCTTTATAAGACTGAAAATCTTAAAAGGAATTCAGGTGTGTTTGAAGGAGACTTAGTAGCCAGTCCAGGATTGTATTTCCTAGTTGGATGACACTGAGGAGTTAGTGGTTTTTCTGGCCCCTGGATGAAAGGTAGCATAGATGTGTAGGGTAGGAAAAAATGAAATACAAATAGAAGCTGTGTGTTGTTTGCCTGAACCAGTTGTTCACATCTTTTTTACTGTCATCAGTCATCTAATATATAATAGTTCCAATCAAGCACCTGGGCAGACAGACACTGCTTTGGAGCATTTCATCGCTTCTTTTGATCTTGTAATCCTTTCAATGTTCCTCCTTCATTTTGCTTATTCAGAATCTGGGTTGCATCTTCCTCTCCTAATTGCTTATTCCTACATTTCCTTATCCTCCCAGCACCACATCATTCTCACCAGAATCATGAGTAGTTTTATTGAGTCAGTGTGGGGGTCTAAGTGGAGTACACATCAGAATCACAGGATGCTTGTTCTGCCCCCATGATTTCCTAAGTGTGTGATCCTCAGAATGGTGTGTACATATTCAGGCTTCTATCTAATTATTTATTAAATAATACTGTATTTCAATCATCCTAATAATCTGCAGCCATTGGGGTCGCTAAGAGTCAGAAACGACTGAGCAACTTCACTTTCACTTTTCACTTTCATGCATTGGAGAAGGACATGGCAACCCACTCCAGTGTTCCTGCTGGAGAATCCAAGGGACAGCGGAACCTGGTGGGCTGCCGTCTATGGGGTCACACAGAATCGGACACGACTGAAGTGACTTAGCAGCAGCAATAATCTATTAAGGAAATTGTACTTTTATCCCATTTTACAGGTTAAGTGAAGAATGTGTCTAAGGTTACACAGCTGAAAATTGGCTGAAATGAGAATCACTTCCAGGCAATCTAGCTCTGGGGTCCAGCTACCTTGACCACAATGCTATATCACCTCTGTAATATTACCTAGATGCTATAACATTGGGGCTTCCCTGATAGCTCAGATGATAAAGAATCTGCTTGCAATGCAGGAGACCCGGGTTCGCTCCTTGGGTCAGAAAGATCTCCTGGAGAAGGAAATGGCAACCCACTCCACTATTCTTGCCTGGAGAATTCCCTGGACAGAGGAGCCTGGTAGGTACAGTCCATGGAGTTACAAAGAATCGGATGTGACTGAGCATAAAATAACTCAGTCATAACTTTGGATCTTAATGCGATTCAACTTTTGTGTTTAAAGGGAATAAGAATTTGTGTGTTCAGATCTGCATCATAGGAAACTCTACACTTTTGATTACTAAAGTCTTTAACCTTTCAAGAATAATAAAAAAAAAACCTGATAAATACCCAATTTGCCCTTTTATGATGAATGCTTTGTTTACAGTGAGTAGATCCTGACTTTACTTTTATTGCATTCTGCTTTTCATTCACCAGTTGAAATTGTTCTTGGACCTTCCTCCATAGCTCCTTATGAACCAGACAGTACACAATGTCGTTCAAGAGACTATGTCACAGTAAATTTCTCCTGTTAATATCATGGGGTAACGGAATAGGTAGTATTTTAGGCTCTCATCCTAAGAGAATTTTATCATCTGGTGTTTTTTTTTTTTTTGCTTTTATTTTATTTTTCATTTATTTTAATTAGTTGGAGGCTAATTACTTTACAATATTGCAGTGGGTTTTGTCATACATTGACATGAATCAGCCATGGAGTTACATGTATTCCCCATCCCGATCCCCCCTCCCACCTCCCTCTCCACCAGATTCCTCTGGGTCTTCCCAGTGCACCAGGCCCAAGCAGTAATTCTTAAAAGATTTAAATTACAACTGGTTTCTCAATCCCGTTGGATTTATCTGTATTGTTGTGTTAATTCTAACCACATCCCTGATTATTCAGATACTATTTGGTTTCTGCAATGAATGTGGTGAATTTGGAATAGGTGGTATATCAAGAGATGCTTTCAGATTTTCTAACTTTGGGTATCCACAGAGAGGCGGCCTTCAGCTGTTATGTAATACTCATAGAAGGTGCTGTGAATGGATCTCCAAATATAGCCTTCTTTGGTTGAACCAGTCTTTCAGTTGGTGGTACCAGCATTGTGAGGAAGATCAGGAGTGAAATGCTTAGGTTCTGTTCAAAGAGATAGCTGAGAATAACCTGGCTTGTCTTGGAATCTCCTGAAAGTTTTCTCCAGCCCCTCCCTTTGTTTGCATTTTTGTTTTGAGTATTCTTTCCAGTCATGTTATAGAAAACTTCTAGTAGCTTATTTGTGATTATGGCTCGTTAGGACAACACAGTGCTATCCAGGCTGTTGAGAGGTTGGTCACAAATCTGAAGCAAACACATTATCCAGCACTTATTGTGGTGTCACTTAGCATGCCTTCATGAATGCGAAGCTTTTTGCATTTTCCCAGTTGAGTCCCCAGACCTATTATTAGCATATTATGATTTACAAGAGAGTGGGTTTTTTAATAACAACACTGAGAAAGCAAAACCCATTTGTTCATCCCAAGAGGTTTGAGAGCACATTTTAAGCACAGGGTGGTCAGAATTAAAACTAATATAAGTACACAGTCCATGATTGCTCCTAATCAGAGAAAACACCCAATTAGAGCCAAAAGGATGAGAAGCAAATTGTTTACCACAGTAAATCATTCTCATAAATAACATTATTTAAAACATTTGAACTCTACTTAAGGACTTAAACAGTGATGTGGGCTTTGCAAGGAACACTAGACAGCTGGCTGGCTTTAAATCTTAGTGGCGACCACATTGGAAGCTGCCAGGGGCTTCTACTGTTCCATTTTAGCTAAAGGCAGGATTACTGAAGCGGCATTATATCCTCCATCTCATTTTCAGCTCTATTGCACCAATTATGCTGCATTGAGGCTTATAGGGGCTTACATTGAGTTTCAGATAGATGGAAGAAGCCAGTCTATATTCTTTGTGATAAAAATAGTCATTAATTACTGAGACTTGTAAACCGCTTAGCATCCTTCTTAATGTGGCCCGTCAGGTGCTTCTCCTCATTCTATAGCTAATCAGCAAAAGAGGAGAAAAATCCTCAGAAGAAGATGATCTATTCTGGCTCAAAGAGAAAGCCAAGGTTAAAAATAAATCTAAAATACACTGAAAACCTAAGCCTATATGCATTCACTGGCAAAATACTGACTTGTTTTCTTTTCAATCAAAGTTTATTGGAGAAAGATTTCTTATAACATTATTCCATGGAGGAACTAATTATCAATATAATATTTTCACTGTCTGATAGCAAACAACGTGTTCTGAGAGTTAGATGCATGAAAACACATTTACAAATAGCTCAAGTGAAATTAGATAATTATCTAATTAAAGAAAAGTAAAATGCCATAGGAATTAATGAAGAAATTCAGTAGAGAGGGAACCCAGCTAGTAAGGGGTCTACTGAAAGCAACAATAGGTAGTTTCATCTTTGAGTGGACAGCTTAAATATGCTGGCAGAATTTCATGTTAGTCAGTTTCAGAATTGACTGCCATTTCCAGTATTTTAATTTTTAACTAAAGCTTTATGCTTAATTGGTAAAAATGTCCATTATGCCACTTCATTAAGGCACTCAGAATTATGGTTAATGTCAGTATGAGAAACTATAATGACCTTCATTTGGTAAACAAAATACAGATGAATGGTTTTTATATATAAAAGTATCCCACAGGTTAGAAAGATAGAAAGCATTCCTACTATATGGAGTATAAACAGGTATTGAAGGCTTCTTTCTTTAACATACATATTTTATAAGTAAAAACCATGCTTCAAGGAATGCCGTACAACCACATTTCATGCATTTCGATATGACTAATATTTGTGAATGGGAGGACAGTTTTTCAAAGCAATGGGCAAAGAAAATTGGAGTGATGGTACATTGGCTAAGTTGATTTTTATAAAAGCCTTGTACAGAGCTTTAAAAATGAACAGTGTGTGTAGGAAGAGAATAAAAAAAAAACTATGAAAGAAATTACAAGTGGGTCTCACTACATTACAAGCTTGAGATTGCTTATTAAATACATAACTTGTTTTTCTGCCATACCAGCCATTTTACATAAGTGTGTGGTTTGGCTTCCATTTATAATGTGTAACTGCAGCATGCTTCAGCGGTGCCATGGGGAATACTTATTATGGATTGAATATTTGGTTAAAATCTTTGGAAAAATTCCAGAAACATTAACATAGCCATGGCAGCTTTGGGTAACACTTCTTTTCAGTTTACTTCCCTCTTTGGTAAGTAGGGAGAAAACAATTGCCCTCCAGACATGGGGCAGACAATATATCCTCATTTCCTTTCTTCCCACTCTGAATTTTATGATTTGGTGGTATCTGTATTTGAAAGTAATTAAAATATCTCTGGCTCCTTGGGAAGAAGCTGCTTTAGAATCTGTAAAATTTCAAGCTATATAATGCCCTCTCTATAAATATATAATACTTTTATTCATAAATAATTATTGCATCTAAAAGCAACAATGCAGTGCTGACAGTTTAGTACAGTTTCTAAGTAATATCCAATTGCACAGCAATTCTGAGAAGCAGGAAGGGGTAGAGAAGAATTGTTTTAAAAGCAGATGAACAAGAAATTTATCTGAAACATTGAGAAGTGGGTCCTTCATATGCTAGACTAAGTATACATTCAGGCACAGATTTTATAATGGAAAAAGTAAATATAGCATATATGTGTGTGTATATATAGATGTGTATACATATATATACACACACATACACATGGGACTTTCCTGGTGGCTTATTGGTAAAGAATCCACGTGCCAATGCAGGAGACCCAAGTTTGATCCCAGCACCAGGAAGATGCCCAGGAAAACCCACTCACTCCAGTATTCTTGCCTGGAAAAACCCATGGACAGAGGAGCCTAGTGGGCATGGGTTTGCAAAAGATTTGGACATGACTTAGCACCTAAACAACAAAACAACAACATATATGTATATATATGTGTGTGTGTGTATATATATATATGTATATATATGCACAATGGGTATTTTTTTCCATTTTAAGATCTCACTGGAGAAAATTATGTGTACATACACACACATGTGCATACATACATGTAGCATTTAGATATGGTTGTTGATTTATTGGTCTTCCCTGGTGGCTCAGATGGTAAAGAATCTGCCTGCAATGTGGGAGACCTGGGTTCGATCCCTGAGTTGGGAAGATCCCTTGGAGGAGGGTATGGCAACCCACTCCAGTATTCTTGCCTGGAGAATCCCATGGACAGAGGAGCCTTGTGGGCTACAGTGCATGGAGTCACAAAGAGTTGGATAACGCACTCACCAAAGGAAGCCAAATGGGACTTAATACTGAAAGAATGGAGAAGAAATATTTAAACAAGTTTCAGGATTGTTCATTTTCTAGCTGCTTTGCTATATCTTGTACAATTTGAAAATATTTGTATGAACAATCTGTTAGCAGGTGGAATACAATCTTATTTTTTGTAAAAAACAAAGCACATAGAGACTGATGAAAGGGAAGTGACAGTCGCTCAGTCGTGTCTGGCTCTTTGCAACCCCATGGAATTCTTCAGGTCAGAACACTGGAATAGATAGCCTTTCCCTTCTCCATGGGATCCTCCCAACCTAGGGATTGAATACAGGTCTCCCACATTGCAGACAGACTCTTTACCAGCTGAGCCACAAGGGAAGCCCAAGAATATTGGAGTGGTAGCCTATCCCTTCTCCAGTGTATTTTCCCAACCCAGGAATCGAACCAGGGTCTTCTGCATTGTAGGTGGATTCTTTACCAACTGAGTTATCAGAAAACATTCTCTCCTTTTCACATTGTCATGTTTCAGTCTACACAGGGGCCACCTAGGTTAAATGGCATTTGGGAACCATTACTTTCTCTGATATCCCTTCTTTTTCTTCACTGCTCCTCATCCTAACACTTGAGTTTCTTCTGCATCTTTTCCAGTTGTCTGTGCCCTCTTTACCAGAGTATTAGGATGCAGGTTCCGCCTTGGCAGGGAGCTTTAAAGTCAATGTCTTGTGAGAAATCCTGGGTAGGTTTAGACGTAGCTGATAGCAACTTGTCTTCATGTCTTTGGTAGGAGTAGGCGCGCGTGTGTGTGTGCTCATTTGCTCAACATGTCTCTTTGCGATCCCATATGGACTATATATAACCTTCCAGGCTCCTCTGTCCAGGAAATTTTTCAGGTAAGAAAACTGGAGCAGGTTGCCATTTCCTCCTCCAGGGAATCTTCCCAACCCAGGGATGAAGCCCATATCTCTTGCATCTCCTGTATTAGTAGGCAAATTCTTCACCACTCTGCCACCTGTGAATTCCAGGAATAGCCTTAAGTCTTTCAAAATGATCACAGTGCAGCATGTAAAGACCTCCTTGCTGTCAGGGTTGAGGAAGTGAAGGAATAAGAAGAATCAAAAACCGCGTTACTCTCCCTCTAGTGATCTTTGAGCTTTTAAAACAGATAGAACTGTGTATCTTTCTTCAGTGAGTCAGTTTGTGTTTTAGGAGTTGGGAGTAAGATATCTAAGTACTGTGTACCAGGGAGCAGATATCCACCTGGGGGAAATTTTTCTTGGGCATACTTGGCAGATCATATGTCAGTTATGCATAGAACTAAAGCACCAGTTCAAACTGAAATAAAGTAAAAGAGGAATATTATTTGAGGGTTTTCCCATAACTGAGGTAAACAGTTTCACCAAGGACTAAATTGTTCTATTTTTCAACTTCCTTCCCTTGGCTTCAGCTTTCTTCTTCAGTTTTAAATGTCACAAGATGGCTGCCAACACTTTCAGAGTAAAACCAGTTTATTATCTAAGAGTAGTGAGAAAAGGCGTGCATATGTGTGCATTCTATTTCATCTAAGGGTTAGGAAATAACTACTTCAATAGAGCAGGTTTGAATTTACAAAACTTGGGAGTGATGATATAGTTGTTTTCTGAAAGCATGCTTGAGTCCCCTGGTTTATCGTTTAGGAGGCATAAGATACAACTCCCCCCTCCCACCCCCCCACCCCCCTCCCCCTGTCAAAATGGAACATCTGGAATGCTTTCAGAATGGAATACTTACATAGGAAAAGTGGCTCATCTTCTGTCAGAAACAATTGCCAACACTAGTCAGCATCTGAGCAACAGGAAATATGAGAGCAGACCAAGTGAGTCTCATCAAGTGCTTGTGAGGATCATGGGCTTTGGTGCCGCCTTGTGAATCAAGCTATAATTCTAGTTTGTCTCCAGAAAATCAAAGACACATGTGTAAGAGTTAATTGGAGTAGGGTTGATATGTAATTTAGGGTTTTGCTTAAATATCTTAAGAGTTTATTAATAGCATTTCAAATAAAGTACTCTGCTAATGGAAAAGTTAAATTTCTTTTGAAGTATATGATTTCAGTTCTGAAATGTTCTCTATCAAAAAACAAAATCATGGACTATTGATGAAAGATGGTTTACTACCATGCCTGAAATGTTGAGTGTGATTATTCAAAGGGAGTCTGAAAATAATCTTTTTTAAAAATTATGCAATATCATATTATGACCAAAATATGTACATGACCTTGAGTGATAAAGAAGATGTCTATAACCTTCATTAGTGGATGAGGTCAGCAATTCTTTTACTAAGCACTAGTGGAAGAACTCAATCAATTTTTTAGCAACTGTGTCAGGTGTTAGTTGATATTTTCACAGAGAAGTCAAGGAATTCATATTTTCACAGAAAATATTGACTTTGTCCATTACCACATACTTAACATCTATCATACACTGCACTTTTTTCTGGTGAGACAATGATGAAAACCATTGATTTTGTCCCTGTTCTTATGTAGCTTAGACTTCATTGTTGGAAGAGGGGCAAAAGTGATCATCATATAATCCTATAATGCAAGTGCATCTGAAATAAGTGGTGTCAAGAAAGGTTCATGATTCTGAAAAGACTGTAATAAAGGGGTTTGATCTAGTTGATGAGAATGGGAAGTAGTTCTGGGGACAGGAAATAGCTGAAGGATACTAATCTGAAGGATGCTTAAAATTTACTTAGAAAAGGCAAAGCGTATAGTGGTAAGTACAGAGACCCTGTAATGAATGGGAAGAAACATAGCTCCTTCCTGGTGGTGAAAAATCAATGTGAACAGGGTACACATTTTATGTGAAATAAAGGGGCTGAGTGAGGAATGTCAGAATACTTGGCTTGAAGGACATATTAAGGATTTTGGACATTGTTCTAAGAGCTCTGGGAAGCTACTGAAGTGTTTAAAACACAGTGTGAAATGTTTATTATTTCATTAAGGTTGCTCTGCTGGCTGTATGTGGAAAATAGATTGGAGAGGGACACAGTAATTATAAGTACACCTTTCAGGCAGCTCTTGTAGTAGCTCAGAGGAGAGATGATTACCCTCCAGAGGAGTGGTGTTAGAGTTGGAGTTATATATACAGGCCTGGGAAACATGTAGAGATGATCATCATTAAGACTTGGTGAGGCTTTGGATAAAGGCAGTGAAGGGGAGGGAAAGATTAAGGACAATTCCTAGGTATTTGGTATTGCACCCTTGACGATCAATTTCATCAAGAAAGGATGTCAAGGAAAAAGATCAGTTTTGCTATCATAGCAATAGGCATAATTGCTAAAGAAGTTAAAAGAAGTGGCCAAAATGTCACATAAGTGTTGAACAGATCACATTGAGGTTTCTTATACACCGCCCCCCAACCCTTGTATATTCATGGAGAGCTAGGATGGTGGCATAATACCCAATAGAATAATCAGCATTGGAGTCAGTCAATTATTGTCCTGTGTATAAATTTTTGGATATTTAATTGCACACAACAAAAACCAACTCTGGTTAAATTAAGCAAAAGGGAATTTATTGGGAAAAATAATGGAGGTTAAAGGATTTGTGGGACTCTGGGTATGAGAGTTGCCAAAGCGCTGGTCAAGTAGCCCCGGAAGCTAGGAAACAAGAACAATAAGGGTCTAGGAAGAGTAGTAATCTGGGTGGGTTATGGCTTCTAGAATGGGATGGGTTCCAATTACATCTGCTGTCTTTTTCCTTTTACCCAAGAGGAAGCATCTGATTGGCCTGTCTCATATTACATGTCATCTATGGAATGACAGCAGAAGATACCAGAGAAGGTAATTCCTCAAAACAAGGACAGTTCTATTAGAAAGGGGAATTGAAATCTGAAAAGCCAAAAAAAAAAATCTTGGCTACACCTTGGAAGGCACTAAAGAGTCTTTACTGAAGCGATGCAGAAATGAAGTAACCCTTGTAAACATTTGCTCACATGCGTGAAAGCAGGAGCATCCTCTGTTGATTGGCAGTGACTAGGAACAATGAATGGGCTTCCCGGATGGCGCTGGTGGTAAAGAACCCACCTGCCAATACAGGAGGTATAAGAGACCCAGGTTCCATCCCTGAGTGGGGAAGATCCCCTGGCAGAGGAAATGGCAACACATTCCAGTATTTTTTCCTGGAGAATCCCATGGACAGAGGAGCCTGATGGGCTACAGTCTATGGGGTCACAATGAGTCCGACATCACTGAAGTGACTTAGCTTGTATGCAATAGCAATAAATAATCAATTAAATTTGCCCCTCCCTACATCTTCCTTCCCTTTTTTTTTACCTCACATGTTCTAGGGTTGATAAAGTGGCTAGATCTATTCACCTTGGATTTCACAATTACTGAATATATTACCTTATGGGGGATAATAGTTTGGGAAGAGTGGAAGAAACTTTCTTTAGAGCACCAATGCAAGCTGGTTAAAAATACAAAGAAACTTTATATAAAGTATTCTACACAGTTTGTCATAAGTCAAATTGAATTCTAAGAGGATTGCATCATGATTTCAAGAGATATAAATATGACTTTTTATACTGCAGTTTTCTCTCTACAAAATAAGCATTTTTCTATAGTTTAGTCCTAACTGTTCTAAAGTTATGCACTTTAAAGAGGATTTAAAGAGGAGACATCCTATCACAGTTGATTTACATATATTCTACAATACTCCCCCACCTTCCACAAAGACAATTCAAAGATATTCATCAGAACTCATACAGTTGCATATGAA
The DNA here is from genome assembly GCF_023699985.2 of Odocoileus virginianus. NCBI lineage: Eukaryota > Metazoa > Chordata > Mammalia > Artiodactyla > Cervidae > Odocoileus > Odocoileus virginianus. The sequence continues at coordinate 25,507,520 of NC_069698.1, forward strand.
ATAATTGCAAGGATTTTATTTGTGCCCATCACTGTCCTGCCAGTACAATTCTCCTCACTCCTCTCAGGAAAATACGTCTCTTTCTTTCTGAACACAATTTTGGTCCCCGACTGTGTTAAGTAATTTATCTCCAGTTGTTGTCCCAAATCCTGCATCAAATTACCTAAGTTGTCAGTCAGGTTTCCACATATTGATTCAGCAATCTCAGCTTTATGTCCTGCCCAACTCCAGCAGAGAGTTGATTGCTTTACTCCAAAATCCTTTGAAAAGTTAAATTGTTAACAATACAAATTCACTGGAAATTGGGATAACTCTTTGCCTTAGCTTCAATCTCGTCACCTTGAGCCCTGGGCATTTGGAACTCGTCTCTGGGCAGCAGGGCGGGGAATTGGATAGGAAAGTGGTAAAGCAGTCACTGCTAGAAGACAAAGGAGTGGTAGGAGGTCTGCTTACTCTGGCAGTGGTTGCAGTTCAAGTTCAGACACTCGCCTGCCTCCCAAAGCAAACAGCTACTGATGGAGGGGTCAACTAAATATAACCTGGATTCCAGGGTCCCTGCTTATTCCTGGCCGGATAACCAGAGAGAGACAAAAAATAAATGGTCTTGTAAGGTAAGAGAACCATTTACTTTAATCCAAATCTTTGCCTTGATTCACCTCTTGCTCCAAAGAGAAACATTTTCTTATAATACCAGTTAGGAACATTGTTTTGTGGATTATTTCCATAATAGCTAATGAAAATCATATCTGATTGCAAATACCATACCTTTATAAGAAGGCACTAAAGCCTTAAATAGTCTTGAGTGCTTTTTACTTAATATTCAATTTGTAGCTAATATATCTTAGGAGTTAAGTGCTAGTGTTTAACCTGTTAAGAGATTGTAAGTTAACTTGGGTGTTTAACAATGAGCTGTTTTGATGTGAGCAGGTGTTTAAGACAGTGGATCATAATTTAAAGTACTTGACTGAAAACTAGGAATATTTGAATGACGTTTATGTGTTAAATCTTTGGTGAAAACCCTATGCTTTCAAACTGTGGTGCTAGAGAAGACTGTGAGAGCCCCTTGAACAGCAAGGAGATGAAACCAGTCCATCCTAAAGGAAATCAACCCTGAATATTCATTGGAAGGACTGATGCTGAAGCTGAAACTCCAATACTTTGGCCACCTGATGTGAAGAGATGACTCATTGAAAAAGACTCTGATGCTGGGAAAGATTGAGAGCAGGAAGAGAAGGGGATGACAGAGGATGAGATGATTGGATGGTATCACCGACTCCATGGACATGGGTTTGAGCAAACCTCAGGAGATAATGAAGGACAGGGAAACCTGGTGTGTGCTGCAGTCCATGGGGTTGCAAAGAGTCAGACATGACTTTGCAACTGAATAACAGCTATATGGAAAAAAAAAAATTGACCCAACAAGGCAGAATTGTGCAAGAATTCTGTTCTTCTTTGCATGACTGTGATGCTGACTCTTGAAGTAAAAGGGAGCCTAGAGTTGTTTTATTGCATTTTTTCATCCACTCTTTGAAAAAAGGTTTTCCCCCATTTTATCTTTAGCAACTTTCCAACTTCTCTGTCTTCTTTGTAAAAAAAAGAAAAAAAATCCCCAAAGGAGTTTTTAAACCATGTAACCTTAGTTCATCTTCTCTTATTCTCTCTTAGACCCATTCCAATCAGTACGTTGACCGTGTCACACCATAAAAATACTCTGTCAAGGTCACCAGTGATCTCCACCCTCCAAAAGCCAATTACGAATTATAATCTCATCTTAGTTGATATCTCAGGATTTTACATGGTTGACCATTCCCTCATTCATAAAGAGTTTTGTTCACAGGGCCCATGGCATGCATTCTCCATTGCTTCTCCTTTCCTTCATTGGTAGCTCCTCTTCAGTTCCTCTTCATCTCTCTGACATTTTAATGCTGAAACTCCATAAATATATTTTTTCTTTCAACATTCATTTCTGATATTGTCCAATTTCATGACTTCCTTTGTTAAACTCTAAATAAAATTTTTAGACTGAAATGTTCTGAGAAATGTATTCCTCTTCCAGCCATAGTACATTAAGTATACATTCTGTCTTGGTTAACTTATATCCATTATATATTATAAATGTGAACTTCTTGCCACCTAGTTCAAATACACCAGAGAATCCATACATTTGCCAATTTTCAGACTAAGAATTAGCATAGACTATTAAGACTGAACCAAAGACATAGAAACAGCCCCAAAGCACAGTTGAAATGGAAGTTTATGACACAGTATTTTGTTTTGGTGCTTGGAAGAATGTTGGAAAAGGTTATCAAGAGAACGTGCCTGCATGTTGACCTGTGGGATGGACTGAGGCAACTGGAGGCTCCTAACAACCAGTCCATCCTAAAAGAGATCAGTCCTGGGTGTTCATTGGAAGGACTGACGCTGAAGCTGAAACTGCAGTACTTTGGCCTCCTCATGAGAAGAGTTGGCTCATTGGAAAAGACCTTGATGCTGGGAGGGATTGGGGGCAGGAGGAGAAGGGAGCGACAGAGGATGAGATGGCTGGATGGCATCACCGACTCGATGGGCATGAGTTTGAGTGGACTCCGGGAGTTGGTGATGGACAGGGAGGCCTGGTGTGCTGCAATTCATGGGGTCGCAAAGAGTCAGACACGAATGAGCGACTGAACTGAACTGAACTGAACTGAACCCCCTTCTCTGTCCTTGGAATGTAACTTCTGCCCACCATACTCATGTTTGGTGCTGTTTCAAGACTACAGACTTGAAAGAATAGAGTGATGTTGAGACCATCTGCATTGTATACATGACTAAACTCACCTAAGACTTCTATGTAAACTTTTAAGATTTAAGACTGTGGGCAGTGCAGAGATCCATTCATCTGGAAGCTGCCCAAGACAAATATTGCATGTAAATTCCCTTGCTTATTTCAATGGCCAATCTAGAGTGGCCTTCAGTCTCTCCTTGCCCTTTGTATATAGAGTCCATACACAGATTTCACCCTGGAAACCTCTGGGGTTACCAACCAACCAACAATTGGCAAGCCAGCCAAGAGGTCAAAGAAATTGTTCTTGGAAAAGAGGCATCCTTGGGGGAAACTCCAGGTTGGCCATGAACCTCTCTGCAGGGAGGGGTGGTCTGAATGTTAGATATTTGTGGGCCACCCTGTGAGCACTGGGACACCCTGAAAACACTGACTTAGTCTAATGCAGTTATTTGAGAAACTGAAGAGTTCCCTGAAGCAAAGTAGGCAAACCCAGGGCTGCTGCTGTGGGCTGGCCTCAACAATGGGCAGGTCAGCTCAGCACCCATGCCAGGCTAAAGGCTGAAGCCCAAGTTAGAGAGTTGGAAGAAGAACTGAGGACAGAGCAGGATGTGAAGGTGTCCACTGCTGTTTGCATCAGGGCTGGCAGACAAGGTGGGAAAAGCAAGATAACAAGTTGGAAAGCTTCCTATGTGATATGCAGAACTAGGAGGGTGCCAACTGCTGGGGAGCAAGGTCCAGAAGCTTGTGACAAAGCCTGGTTGGAATGCTGAGAAGTGGATTTCCTGAAAAAGTGAAGAGAGTAAAGAGGATGTTGTGATTGACAGTAAGACAGACAGAGCCACTGTGACATCTGACCCCAAGCACAAAGGAAAGTCAAAGCACTGTGACAACAACCCCAGCCATCAGGGAGGCCCCGACTTCAGGAAACTCTCATGATGAGATAATATACTCCCATGGAGCTTATCAATGCAGCTGTCAAGTTCCAGCAAAGAGCCAGGGAAAGTAACCGGGCATGGTTAGTGCAGCTGTGGATACAGGAAAGTGAAAGTGCTCATCACTCAGTTGTATCTGACTCTGCAGCTTCCTAGACTATAGTCCCCCAGGCTCCTTTGTCCATGGATTTCTCCAGGCAAGAATACTGGAGTGGGTTGCCATTCCCTTCTCCAGGAGATCTTCCCAAACCAGGGATCAAACCTGGGTCTCCCATACTGCAGGCAGATTCTTTAGCATCTGAGCCACCAGCAAATCCCGTGGGATACAGGGATTTACGGCAATTTTCTGGCCAGGCAGGAGACAGAGAGAATAAGCAATATCACCCTACACTTCCTGGCCTCCAGAAGTGCCTGCCTGGCACTCAGGGGGTTCAGGGTACTCACCACTCACTCCTTTGTAGATTGGACTATTCTATCCTGCTGGGAATCTTGGCCCTGGGCATATGAGACCCTGGAAATCTGCAGAAGAGGTACAAGAAATTCTTAGGGAGTTGGGAATGAGGAAGGCAATCTATGAGGAAGGCAATCATCTTTAAAGGAACTGAGTGGACCACATTCAGTGTAGGAATGGAGTCCAATATACTCCAATTCACCCCTAGCACCTGCCGTGCAAAGCTGGTATCCCTTCTGAGTTCGGCTGTGGGACAAGGTATTTACGATGTTAGAAAATCCATTGCTGATCTGAGGGAAAACTGGCAAGTATAGGGAAAAGTATGGGCTGTGGGAAAGACCCAAGGCAGAGAAGGAACACAAAAAGCCAAAAGGCTACCACAGTCAGCTGTAAAGTGTCTGCTAACGGGAATCCCGGAAGCAAATGTGGTTTGACCTCATTGCTGCCAGGACCCCCTGAAAAGACAGACCCACAACCCATAGTTGTGTTGGTCAGCCTGTGCAAAACTGAATACTGGACAACAGTTCAGACCTCCCACTACCCCTACCATCCCTTATGGGCTGGGTACCTCCCATGCCTGGGGTAGAATGTAAGCTGAGAGTGCTTGCTGGTGAGATGATAGGAGGCTTAACACGGGGCTCACTGTTCACTGCTCCTAGCAACGTATACAGCGCTCCTTCCGGAAGAGCCTCTCCATTGGGAAGGCCATATCATGGTGAGAACTGCTCTTCCTAACAAGGGCTAGGTTGAGAAGATGCTCCATTAACTCACCTCTGCCATGGCTCAGACGTCCACTTTGACTCAGCGGCTACTAGCAGCTGAGGAGTTCCTGTCTGCCAGCCCGACCTCTCTAGAAATGCCGATGCTACCAGGCCCTGTAGAGCCTAGAGGTTCTCCCAGTGCCCTTGCTTCTCTTCTCGTGTGGTCCCTGCAGCCCAGGGCAAATTCCTGCTGATGCCTGGAATAGAGGGGGTTCTAGGGAAGCCTGGCAACATGGATTGTAGTCACTATTCAGGCTAACACTACATCAGCTGGAATGGACCTCAGCAGCCAGTGGGCTCAACTCAGAGCCATCTAGCTGGCGATCACTCACGATTCCTAGACATTAATCCTTTGCACTGACAGTTGGGCTGTTCCGAAGCGATAACTCTTGGTTTGGACAATGGAAAGCCAAGGGGTAGATGATCACGAATAAGCCCTTGCATGGTCAGGATGTGTGGAAAGATATTTGGGTTCATCTGAAAGAAACAGGCAGTGCTCACTGCCTTCCACATCCTGGCTCACGAGGTGCTGACCCACTCTGGCAATCAGGATGCACTACCAGGTACAAGGCCTCGCAGACAACCCTTAGGTAGACACAGCAGATTGGGTGCATAGAGAGAGTGGCCGTCATAGTGCCCAGGTGGGATGGTGACACGGCTAATGCAGTAATAGCATTTCCTGTGTGTTCTAAACAATGCCCCAGGCAACTGCCAGAGGAGGCTGGCACCTTATGCTAGAACTCCCAGCTGATGAGGGATTGACAATTTGTTTATATTGGCCCCTTCCTTCTGAGTGTGAGGTCAAATATGCCTTAGTTTGTGTGGATACTGCATCTGGCTTAACCCAAGCTTTCCCGTGTCCCTGTCCAAATCAGAATGCCATTTTTAATGGATTAGAAAAGCTGAGTAACACATACAGATACCCTGTTAAATAGACAGTAAGTGGGGTGGGGATCACATTTCAAAGGTCATGATGTACAAGACTAAAAAAACAACATGATATTGAATGAAAGATCCATCTCTCCTATAACCGCAAGCTGCAGGTTTTGTAGAAAAGAATGGAATATTAAAGCAGCAGATTAAATTGCTATTAGGTAAAACCACCTTGGCCAGGTAGAATAAAGGACTACTTCAGACTTAAATGTACTTGAATAATCAACCACTAGGGCCTATTGTCCCATGTGTCAGAGTGGGTACCCCCTGCCAGGACATGAAATACCATGAAGGTATTGAAGTCCCAGGAAACAACTGTTGCCCTAAATCTTGCAATGGGTCAACTCTTATCATACATTATTCTAAAAATGCTAAGTCGCATCACATCTAGGAAAGGCATTATCTATTGAAATTTGCAGTGGGACTTCCCGCCAGGATGAGTAAATTACTTCACCCCCAGGGATGAGAAGAAACTATTCAGTCTCAGATGGGATCCCATTGTCTTGCTGCAAGCCTGACCTACTGAAACAGACTATACCTGAAATGACACACACCATGAAAGAGGGGAGAAGGTGAGGACCTGGTCTGGCATATGCCACCAAGTCCACCTCTTTGTGCCTGACAGCACTACCTCCTGCAGACAGCAGACATGGTCATATTCCCAAAGCTGTAGCCACATTGACATCTAAGACTCAGGCCACAATTGTTATTTTAGAGAGAGGAAAGACCTTTCATACACATTTCTAGTAAATACCTGTCTTTTTGATGTCAGACTTCCACTGCTCCTGTGGTGTCTAGTCAAAGGGTGGCCACCTGATTGAAATACATTTCAACAGAGGGCCCACTTGTATGCCTGGCAAAAGAATCAATCCACGTGTTGAATATGTGGGCAGCTGTCCTTCTCTAGCTCACTGGAATGCCATGGTCATATCACTACACTAGGAAGAAGATTGGAGGCCCCTAAAGCAGTACTTTAAGGAAGAAGAAGCTAGGATTAGTATTCCGTTCATCTGATGTTACCAGTAGGAATCCAGACACCTGGTCTGTGGCCCACGCTATCAAGAACACTGGCCATGGGTACTCCTTTACTGTAGATCAAACTATGTAGGAGGTGCAGAAAACTCCTGACTAGAAGAGTCCTAAAAATACCCCAATTAGAGCACAAGGCTCAGACTTGGGATGGGTTTATGTGGCTTAACTTGGGTTATGGATATTTGCATACCCAGACACCCCTGTGTTGGGAACAGAAAAATCCCTTGAAACAGAATCACCCCAGGTGTACTAGGAGTATGGGAAGGGTCTCCCTGGAACTGTGTATTCATTCTGTTACATTAAAGGAGAGTGACTGGTTTGATGCAGACTGATCATGCAACCCAAGTATTTATTGAGTATGCCAAATGATACCTAGTGTTTTGTGGCACAAATCTTTGTCCATGGCTCCCATCTGGAGTTTTGGCTATTGTACCCTGGGTTTTCACTGAGAAAAGGGGAGAATCTGGCCCATGGAAACAGAAATTGGCAACCTCCTTCTTCTCAGTGTTAGATGGGCACATTCTGTCTTCCACTGGTACTATCATTTGGCCACCTTTGTTTTCCCTTTCATGGGCTTGGAGGATGTTATAGCACACAGTTCAGTTAGTTCAGTTCAGTCCCTCAGTCATGTCAACTCTTTGAGACCCCATGGACTGCAGCACACCAGGCTTCCCTGTCCATCACCAACTCCTGGAGCTTGCTCAAACTCATGTCCATCAAGTCGGTGATGCTATCCAACCATCTCATCCTCTGTTGTCCCCTTCTCCTCCTGCCCTCAATCCCAGCATCAGGGTCTTTTCCAGTGAATCAGTTCTTCACATCAGGTGGCCAAAGTATTGGAGTTTCAACTTGAGCATCAGTCCTTCCAATGAATATTCAGAACTGATTTCCTTTAGGATTGACTGGTTGGAACTTCTTGAGATACAAGAGACTCTCTAGAGCCTTCTCCAACACCTTAGTTCAAAAGCATCAGTTCTTCAGCTCTCAGCTTTCTTTATAGTCCAACTCTCACATCCATACATGACTACTGGAAAAACCAATTCTTTGACTAGAAGGACATTTGTCGGCAAAGTAATGTCTCTGCTTTTTAGTATGCTGTCTAGTTTGGTCATAGCTTTTCTTCCAAGAAGCAAGCATCTTTTAATTTCTTGGCTGTAGTCACTATCTGCAGTGATTTTGGAGCCCCCCAAAATATAATCTCTCACTGTTTCCATTGTTTCCCCATCTATTTGCCATAAAGTGATGGGACCAGATGCCATGATCTTAGTTTTCTGAGTGTTGAGTTTTAAGCCAACTTTTTCACTCTTTTCTTTCACTTTCCTCAAGAGGCTCTTTAGTTCTTCTTCACCTTCTGCCATAAGGGTGGTATCATCTGCATATCTGATATTTCTCCCAGCCATCTTGATTCCAGCTTGTGCTTCATCCACTCCAGCATTTTGCATGATGTATTCTGCACATAAGTTAAATAAGCAGGGTGACAGTATACAGTTTTGACATGTTCCTTTCACTGTTTGGAACCAGTCTGTTGTTTCATATATGATTCTAACTGTTGCTTCTTGGCCTGCATACAGATTTCTCATGATGCAGGGAAGGTGGTTTGGTATTCCCATCTCTTGAAGAATTTTCCACAGTTTGTTATGATCCATACAGTCAAAGGCTTTGGCATAGTCAGTAAATCATAAGTAGATTCTTTTCTGGAACTCTTGCTTTTTGGATGATCAAGTGGATGTTGGCAATTTGATCTCAGATTCCTCTGCCTTTTCTAAATCCAGCTTGAACATCAGGAAGTTCACAGTTCATGTACTGTTGAAGCCTGGCTTGGAGAATTTTGAGTATTACTTTGCTAGTGGGTGAGGTGAGTGAAATTGTGTGGTGGTTTGAGCATTCTTTGGCATTGCCTTTCTTTGGGATTGGAATGAAAACTGACTTTTTCCAATCTTGTGGCCACTGCTGTGTTTTTCAAATTTGCTGGCGTATTGAGTGCAGCACTTTCACAGCGTTATCTTTTAGGATGTGAAATAGGTCAACTGGAATTTTATCACCTCTACTAGCTTTGTTTGTAGTGATGCTTCCTAAGGCCCACTTGACTTGGAATCCCAGGATGTCTGGCTCTAGGTGAGTGATCACACCATCGTGGTTATCTGGATCATGCAGATGTTTTTTGTATAGTTACAGCACACACTGATGCCCTTACTTACTATATTCACCCAGCCAGACTTAAATGACAGATGGCAAAGCCTGTTCTTACCAAACACTGAAATGTCTCTCAAGAGAAGAGCTGTCTCCCAAAATAGAGTGTCCTGGAACATTATTACTTCCTCACAAGCAGACTCCCATGCCATTACCCAAACAATGTTGTGTGTTTATACCTGATTAATCTGCTAGTGTGTTACTTTTATTAAATCACATGAGGCATAGAAGAGTTAGTCAATCAGTGTTTTTGGACCACGAGGCTCTCAGTTGAAAACTGTGTTACTTATATCAGAAATTATTTTAATCTGCATTTTCCCTTGAATGTGCCCAGATTTTAGCTGGGGCATCTGCCTCCGCTGCAGCCAGATAGTGGTCAAATGAGTCACCTCCAGGCTAGTCAACCCCTTCCTAACCTCTCGGGGCACATTGAAAAAGAAGGCAGGTGAGAGCTCAAGAGCATGCAGGTCAGGAGCAGTAGTGTATTGGACAAGGTTGTTAAGAGGACCTGACTGCCGGTGGATTCACCAGCTGGACTTGGGCCATCAGAGATGCCTCATTCTGTTTCCCCTCCTTGAAACACATTTTCTGCCTGCGATTTCCATCACCTTCAAAACCCACTGGGATCCTCAACCCGTTGGATCAGAGTTCCTGCAAGAACCACTGCACCTGACACCTGGACTTGGCAGACCTCGCACAGAAGTGCTGCCCACAGTACCTCCGATCTGGATGCCTGTGGCAGCCTGCGCGCGGGGCCTTTGCAAAGCTGCTATGCCCAGCAGTTCTTTCTGAGGTGCCAAGAACTCCAAGACATTGGGAGAACTACACCAGCACCACATGGAAAGCCTGTGCCCGAGTGCACACCCTCCCACACGTCCATTCTTTGATCAAAAAAACAAACTTTTCCTTCGCTTCTAAAGTGATCCCAGTCTGGTTCTTTTGTCTCCCTTGCTGCGGCGCAACTCCAGCAGTGGGTAACATTTCTACCTGCTCAGCCACTTTGGACTCTGCGACACCATGGACTAGAAGCCAGCAGGCTCCTCTGTCCATGGAGTGTTCCAGGCAGTTCTCTCCAGGAGTCCCTTCTCCCGGAGATCTTCCCGACCCAGGGATCAAACCCACTTCTCCTGCGTGGGCAGGTTGATTCTTTACCGCTGAGCTACCTGGGAAGTCCTAACATTTCTGTAGTGGGATCATTTTCGTGGATGTGGCCTCGAGAGAACAATGTGCTGCTGAGACCATCTGCAGAGTATACACAAGTGAATCCAGTTAAGGCAGCCACATAAACCAAGATTCCAGCAGGTGTGGAAGTCGACTCAACTTGCTGCGGCTCAAGACAAGTCAGGTACGTTCCTATGCTTATGAAAGCTGCCAACTGCCAAGCTGGAGCGGCTGGCTGCCTCCTGCTTAAGTCTCTCCATGTCTTCCTTGTCTGGGGAGGGGCAGGCAGTTTCAGATTTCACCCAGGAAATTCCCGAGACTTAGAACCTTCAAGGAATGAGCAGTTTAAGAGATGACAGAAATTCTCTTTGAAGTGCAAACATTCACCATTAACAGTTCCTATCAAATAGTCATTAACTGTGATCTGCAAGCAACAACCTTCCCTCCCAAATACCTTTTAATTGTATATTAATACCGGCACTATAATTTCTCTTTGAATGGTTTGATTTGCAATATGGTGTCTCTGGGAGCGGTCTTTGGGATGGAGTTTGAGATTCAAGACGTATTGAATATACATATACAATATACATGAGATGTACTGAGTTACTTACACAATATTTAAGACATAGAAATCTGTGAAAGCAATGAAGAGGCAAGCTTGGGCAAAGGAAATAGTGAAACAGACTAGACACACTTAGAACAAAGCAGCAGGGGCCTCTGTCGCAAGTTTATTTGTCAGAATGTTGTTCATCAGGTTGAACGGTTTCAACTTAATACTTGCCTTACTTGGTAAGCAGTTGAGGATGTTAACTGGAGGGTGTTATATACAATTCCCATCAGGGTGTTACTTACACCCCATGCCAGGTCCTGTCTTTACAGAGGATCTGGGCCACATCATGTCTATCCCAGTGTACCCCTTGCACCATAGGGTCTATCCCATGTATACTCAGACAGCAGCTCCGTCTTATGTGTCAGCATCCTAGGATTTCCTGTTCAGAGGCCAGTTCATGGCATAACTGGCTGGCTTTAGTGAGCATTTCACCTTTGTTTGTTGTTGGACAGTCAATCACATGGTCTGTTATGACCTCGACTGGGTCTTTGTTTTGTTCTGTCCTGTCATGCAGATGATAAAAGCATCTTTGTAGGTAGTCAAACAATCCTCTGGCTTTCATACTTGGTTTTCTTTTTTTGCCTGTTACCTCTGCTGCTTGTTATCTTTCCAAATGGAGCATCAGTGGTCCTTAGCCACATCCACCCCTTCCTGTCATCTTTACATCTATGAGTTCTTGCTAAGTTGCGGCTCTGATCTTTACCTGTGCTCACATATTCCCCGTTTCCCTGGGATAGTCACCACTGGTAAAGCATTAACTTCCACCTTGTTGGAGGAGTTTTCTTGACTTAACAGCAGTGATGGAGTACTCACTACCTGCTGGTTGCTGAATCATCTAACCCCCCAAACTCTATCAAATGGCCTATTTCAGAGATCCCATTTCTGGGTTCTCTAGGAGCTGAGAGCTGGGGTGCAAAGTGTTTATTAAGGCACAACTTTCATGAAAGGAAAAGTCGGAGGCAAAAATTGACCTTGAAAGAGCTGAATTGCAGTGTGGGCCCCATAAAGCCCTAGCCGACTTTGCGGGGAGCTCTAGAGTGAGTAATGCCTGTCAGATCACCTCATCAGGCCCAAATTCCTGGGACTTTATACCTTCACTTTGCTCTGCAGTAAATATGGGCTCAAATGGTGTTTATTCTGAAACTGGGGCAGACCCAGAAAGAACTAAGAGCTGAAGGCTACTTTCTGAATATGCCATGGCTTAATAGCAAGTTCATTCTTGGAGCTGTGCCTCTAGGCAGCACTATCTGTGTCTTCCACAGGACTCTTTGGTGGTCAATAAATAAATGCATTTGTATAAATATAGATAGATCTTTTGATTTTTAATATTTGTCATTTCAATTTTTGAAAATTCAACTTGTCTTTACCATCATAATCAACTGCCCTCTTTTCCAAACCTTCTTCGGTCTCTTCAATTAATCTAATCTTTCTTATTTATGCTTTCACAGTATTAGCATTGCCTCCCTATGCCGCACTTGTAATAAGATAATGGTCTATCAGGGATGATATTTTTGAGGAATTCCTGTGTGTGTTTTACTTACTGGAAAGAATTATTACCTCTTCCTACAATCTGCCCGTAATTAGAATGAAAGTATGTGGCTTTATGCCCCCTGGAAGAAACAGAAGAAAAGTATAACATATGAAATGTATCTGCTGCCTGAAAATAGTATAAGAAAGATCTTCATTTCCTGTAAAGAAGTATAGGATTTATAGTATAGATAGGAGAAAAGTAAGACAGTGTTTTGTTGAGGGGGAAAAGAAGGGAAGGAGTGCTTTTTTGATTCTACTTCCTATTCAGAATTTAAAATGAGAATTCACTATGTGGCAGCTACATCAGAGTAGAAATGGATGTGTGTTCTATTTGAGCAAGCAGAGAGAAAGAGAGCTGGAGCTAGTGGCAGTTTGGGTGTGTGTGCAGAAGGGATAAATGGAAACATGCCTCTATGATTTTAAAAGGATGCAGGTGACTGATAGTAATGGCTTATGAGCTTGGGGGGAGGATGAGGAGAAAAACGATCTAGTGGGGCAAAGTACACATGTGGCCAAGGTTATGAGGAGATCATGGGGAGAGCCCAAATGGCAACAAGGATCAGGGTGTTGATGAGCCAGCAAAGGAGAACTAAGCTTGCTGAACCCACAGCATAGAGAAGTCTGGATTCAGAGGACAGGGTGCAGGTTGGAGTGTCTAAGCCTGAAAATCTCATAAGCTCCACCCCTCCATAATGCATTGGTTTCTTAAGGAACAGAAGAGGAAGTAGCAGAAACAGCATGGTGAGGATTAAACTTTGAATTAGCTGAGCAACTAATAAATTAAAATTAGACTATCAACCAAACTTGAAAAACCAGTCTCATCATTGTTATGAACCAGGGTGGAGATCTGAAGCCAGGTTAGATCAGATGTGAGAAATACATGTCCTCCGTTTTCTTGGCATTCATGAACAGTCAAGTATAAGTTGCATTGATCTGTTTATACACAGCATTTCTCAGGGGAATGTGGGCTCCTCCAGATCAGACAGGACTTCTCCCCATCTTTTTAATCCTTGGCATGGCATTTATAGTCCTCAGCTAATGTTTGCACTTTTAAAGCAAGGGGGAAGTGTTTGCCTTATTTTTCTGTGTTTCTTACAGTGCTATGAGCTGAGTTTGGGAAATAAAGGTCATTTGGAGAACACTTTATAATTAATTGTATAATTTTGTAATCAGCTAGTTTTCTTTTTTGTGTGACTAGGGATCTACTGTTTATGAAAGAAGTCCCCTGAAAGCATTTTGAACATTTTTTTATTAAATTTATCAGTCCTCTTGCATTTCTGTGTATTACTGAGGGTTTATATTGCTACTTTCTATTTCACCTAAAAGTATCTTTTGTTTTAATTTATGACTTTGGTGGCACTAATTAATTTTTCCTTGCTTATATACTTAAAAAATATCTAATACTTTTGAGCAAGAAAATGGGTCTAATGAAAAGTATTTATTGCTAATTCACTTAATACTTAATATTTCTTTACTCGATTTTTAAATATGAATGACGCCATTTACTGGAACAGAAAATTTCACAAGGTTTTTTACATTAATTCTTCCTTTAATTCTTGCCAATTTGCTGCAACAATGTAATTGCATTGCCTACATTATGGTTAACAGGAAAGATTAGGTATGTAGCATTTTATTGTCTTTGACAGCTTGATGAATTGTGACTTGAAGTGAGCAAGTGCCTTTGTTCTAATTGTCTCTTTTTCATTAAAGCTGCGAACTATACTTGGGCATTGGGGGAATACTCTTCTTACTGCTTTTAAGTTAGAGCTGTTCACACTGATGAATGTTCTCTACCTAAATATTGTGCAGGCAGCTCTTTGTTTATATTCCACCCTTTTTATCATTTCAAGGCTAAAACTGATGAAGATCAATCAACATAGCAGGATGAAAAAAATCATCAAGGAAAGTGATTTCAAGAAATGGAATGTACTTTCCTGTTTCCCAGAGTAGAATAAGATGAAAGAGTGCTTGGTATGATGCCATTTTTTTTCCACCTAAGAGTTTTGTTTGTCTGTGTAGGGTGAATCTGTGGTTCATTAACTCAGTTACCCAGCATGGTTGACACAGGTTAACTTCCTTACTTTGATCACTTAGAGTGCACTTTTGCATTTCTTTTTCCCCAGAGCTTTAAGTTAACTCTAACTAGTTGTTCCATAGTCTCATTTATCCATTCATGCATTCGCAGTTAATTAATTTCATTTATTTGGCATACTCTTGTTGAGGGTCAACCAGGAGCCAGCTCTGTATAGTAGGCAGTGTGGACAAAAGATGAATGCAATATATCCAGTCCCTAAAGAGGTTACATCCTACTTTTATGATGGATCAGAAAAGACTTTGACTCCAACAGTGAAAATTCCAACTCTTTGCTGCAAATATCAAATTCATTCATCATTAATATCTTTGGTAGGATGGAAGTGCAGCGTCAGTTGGGGAATAGCTAAAATGAATGTGTTGGAAATTTTCACTATAATGCACAATTTCAGTGGGTGCCCTTTACATGACAACAGTACACAAAGTCCCACTGGGGTTAATTGGGGATGAAGAAGTATGTTCAGGTCATGTTATCCTTTTTGTTAGGTGAGGGAGTTTGGTAGTGATTTTATTCTGAAATTGGGAAGAAAAACTTCAGCTTTAAGGAAATGAATGAGGGATTATTTCTGAGTTTACAAAGCTAAATGGCAGCATTGAGAGTGGATTGAAAGCAGGCAAAGTAGCTATTTCAACATTCCTTTTGAGATCAAATGTTTTTAACATATTTGTACTGGAAAATGACAAACCAGTCAAACCTGATTTAATTCCAGGTAGCAGAGAATGTTGTAGAGGAAGAGAGGTGATTGACATCGCTCCTTCACTTTCTCCTTGACTTCATGTAACCCTTTGCTACTTTTTCCCCAGTAACTCTAGTGACTCTGACAATGCCCTGTTGACTTGTGTCTGACTCCTGGGTAGCCTAGGAAAAATAGCATCAGTCTCTAAGACGTGGTAGCTTTGCAAAATGCGTGTGAGACTCAGTAAATTGAGACCATCAATTCAGGATGAATTAGATGAAACAACTACACTATGTTTGAAAGGGTTTTTCAGGTGAAGGACAACTCATATCAAAGAGCATGCAGGTGTTGGGTGAGTGGATTCCTACATCCCTGGAAAGAGAAACCACTTTATTGGCAGAATCTTTAAAAAAATATGCTATGATATTCAATGTTCAATGGGATACTGATGTTCAATGGCTGGCAGAAGTATGTAGGGTCTTGAGCCAGAAGAAAGGTCACACTGATGTTTGGCTCCTTTGCCTGACTCACATTCCATTTTCTACTCAAAATGGGTAATTTTCAGATCTCCACTTCTAAATTATTATTTTTCTTTTTTACTGACTATTTCTTAGGGGCAGTTTCCTGGCTCTATGTACAGTATTTCTGTGAATTATAGATGCTTACTTGAACAGATAAGAGCTGAAATAAATTAAGAGAGGGGTTGTTCAGAAATACATCCAGGTTGATTGACTTGTATCAATACCGCAGTTTATTTGGCTATTTGTGCAGTTTGAAAAATGGAAATGACCATGTGGCACGTGGGTTATTGAACAGGAGAACTATGAGGAAATCTCATTTTAAGTAGTTGTTGCTTATTTTGTCGGGAGGAGGGCCCTAGTGAAGGAGGGGTTCTGGACTGCTTATTTTTTGTGCCGTCTTACCTCTAATGAACCTGGAGCACACGGGCAGCTGAACCTGTGGATCAGATGCACACATTGTGAGTGTGTGGCTTCTCTATTGTTTGAATCGCTCAGAACTGCTTAAAGGTTATGAAGGTTGTTTGTGGCCTTGAAATAATGGCACCTCTCAAAAGAAGAAAAAAAAAATTAACAAACAACTTTACTGTCCTCATCAAACATCACTGGAGATAAGGGTGATAATAAAAACAACCTCACATTCTGGTTAGTGAAAAGTCATTAAAAGTCACTGGTATTTGTAGACTTACTGTAAAGTGTTGAGAATTATAAACATGGGAATGTTGTTCTTGTAATGTTGCATCTCATTACAGTGGCTGAACAAATAGTTGTCACCAGTGATATTTCAAACTTAACTTTGGGCAGTGTTAGTACCCTATTTTCCATACTCCTTAACTAAAAATCCCCCCAGATCAGTTTGTCTTTACTTGACAAGTAACACTGTCTATCTCCCAAGCTTTCCTGGTAAGGGCCATCAGGAATTGCACAAATTCAAGTAAAATATGGGCTTTTCAATGAGGTCTAAACATTTTAGGATATTGGTGATATTTTGATAGTGGTCCCTACTGCAGAATCTCTTCTCATTACATTACATAGCATCCAAGCACAAGTGACTCAGTTTGAATGGGACCTTAAATGAGGATAGACTCCAAGGTGCTGCCACACAACTATCATTGGGGACTAACTGGACTGCAATCCTTTGAGACATTTCATGGCATATTAAGTATAATTTGCTGACCTTTCTGTCTCTCCCTGTGAAGAATGAGGCTAACCAATTGTTTGAGTTCTTCAGGTACTGAAGGGAATGCATCCTTGGTAATTTTACTAAAATCTCTATCCCAAGGCAAATGATTAGTGGCCAAACTTGAGTGACAGGCCATCATCTTGAAATGTGTCCAGGTAGCAGTAAGACAAGCCCTGTCTTTGGGATATCAAATACCTGAGATCTAAAATTGCAGATTCCTGGGGCCAACCTTATAGCTGTAGTGAGCCTTAGTGAAAACAACCAAAGTCAAAGCAAAACATAGCATAACATAAGATAACAAGCAAAAGCCTCCACCAGTGTTCAATTTCCTCTGGGTTTTTATAGTTAGGAAGTTTATTCTGAGGCCTAGCAGTAGGCCTCTGATTAGGCCCTACCAAAGGCAAATCATTTTCACTGAAAAAGGACTGTGGTTTTTCCTGCAAAGCATCTTCACTGAATCATAAATTCCATAAGAGAAGGTAAGCGTATAAATAATCTGCTGAAAAATGGACATGATACAACTATCAGGAGTGAGGCTTAGTATCTGAGTCTTAGTTAATGTCTTGAATAGGTAGGTATTTATGTACCTAGCACCTATGTGCTAGGTAATGTAGTTACCTAGTAGTTTCTCACAAGATGGCCCACCTATAGCTTTTTCTAAACTGTTAGCTCAATAAGGATCTTGTCTACAAGATTTTCCACTTTAAAAAAGGGCATAAATCACTAATAAAAATCAGTCCTCCTCAGAGGTGGGTAAATCCTATGGAATGTCTTGAAAAAAAGTCAAAGTGTTGGTCGCATCCAATTCTTTGCGACCCCGTGAACTGTAGCCAGCCAGGCTCCTCTGTCCATGGGATTCTCCAAGCAAGAATACTGGAGTGGGTAGCCATTTCATTCCCCAGGGGATCTTCCCAATCCAAGGATCAAACCCGGGTCTCCTGCACTGGAAGAGAAGTCCCATGGAATGCCTTAGCCATGAGCCAAACATGAAGTAAGTTATTTGTACCCAGCAGCATTAGTAGTTTTATGGTATGGACTAAATTTTAATTCTCCATATGTCAGCATTCCTGAAATTGACTAATATAAACATCTACACTAATACACAGTACATGACACAGACTTGTTCCTGATCCAGACTCTACATAGGTTTCCCTGAACTTTTCAACCAGACTTCCATTTTTCCATGTTTGTCTCTGCATTATCCAAGTTTAGCAAGAATCCTGCTAATTTGGCATAACTCACCAATTATAAAACTTAAAATACTCCAGATATAAGTGAATATGTTTGTAGCTATTTACAACTGCAACCTGTTAGTCCTAGTAGTTTTTATGGTCTTTATCAATTTTATGGTCTTTATCAGTTTCTGTTATAGACTCATGAGTTCTGTTATAGACTCAAGAGTTTAACTGTCCCGTTATAATAGGGGACAATATATCATGTCTTATATAATATATAATAATATATCATGTATTATATAATACATATCAACAGTATGATTATGATGTTTATTAATACAAATACAAATATGTAGTCAATTTATTGTGTCTTAATTTAATCCTTGTGCACATTCCATTTTTTAAGAGCTTAAGTTGGTACACTATTGCAAAGAAAATGCAGTGATAAAATTAACCAGCCATTAAAAACTTACTTCTACAGGTTAAAAAAATTTTTTTTCCATATCCTATTACTCTTGAGAACTAACCAGGTTTCTTATTCTTCACTATCCCCCAGGTAATGCCTGATCACCTTGGCCTGCCTTCAACAAGAATCTTGTTAGTTTGTTTAGCCAGAATCAGTCCTTATTCCTAATGTTTCCTCTTAGTAATTTTGTATCCACTGACCTGCACCCTTCTCTTTGGCTATAAATTCCAACTTGCGAACCTTGTACTTGGAGTTAAGTCTAGTTTCTCTCCCCACTGCAAAACCCCACTGCACTGGTTCCTACCCCCATTATAATGACTCCCACTGAATAAAGTATTTCTCCGATGCTTTCACAAGTGGCAAAGAACCACCATAATTGACAGGAATGTCCAATGGGAAATGTTTTGACACTCAGAGAATTCTCTGTTTGCCCCTGTTCTTGTGACTCAGATGGTAAAGAATCTGCCTGCAATGCAAGAGACCTGGGTTAGATTCCTGGGTCAGGAAGATCTCCTGGAGAAGGGAATGGCAACTCACTCCAGTATTCTTGCCTGGAGAACCCCATGACGAGTCTGGTGGGCTACAGTCTATGGGGTCACAAAGAGTTGACATGATTGAGCAACTAACACTTTCACTTTAGCCTCTGCATTAACTATATCCACTAGACTGGTGGGGCTGGCTGCCTTCTGCTCTTTAGCAGTTGTACATACACTTTATATATACTTTGCCTTGACTGAGCAACAGTGCACTCAACAGTCATGAGTTAGTAAGAGTTGGAGGAGGAATATGTTAGCCATTTTCAATATTTTTAAAATTTGTGTTTGCTTTGGCAATGGTGTTTGGATGACATTTTATAACCTTGGTGAGTGGATGAATAGTATATACTGCCAAGATTAAGGACACCTGGAGTGATGTGATTCTGGATAATAGTTTTGCCTCTTATACCTATATAGCTACCTTCTTCTATGCCCAGAAGTTGCTTTTAATAACAAAAGCGTGATTTCTGGGTCTCTAAAGAACTTATTTTTAATTAAAAGTGGATTTACAGCCTAACTTGGAAACCAAGAGGAATAACAGACCTCACTGGTCATGTACCAATACCTCTGACCTCAGAAAGTTTAGTGCGTGTAGTTTTCCTGTTTTAGATAAGGATGAAAAGGCCAAAATGGTCCTTCACAATTGTTTTAAGCCGTGGCTTGCTATCTTTCTCAGCTGCAGGAGACCTACTAGGTAATTATGCAAGAATCAGTGTGACCCAGAATCCATAAGAGTTAATGGAAAGACTCATACTTAATGAGCCACCAAGGGCCAGGGGGTGGGTTGAGGAGAGACAAATTTGGATGAGTCTGAAGCTCATTCTCCTCTCTCCACACTCCCACTTTCTTTTGGTAGCTTAGCAGGCTGCTCACACAGCAGTTTTGAATTAGCTCAATAGTAAAACAGCCAGGGACCAGAGGCAAAGCTTAAAGGCTCTCCAGCTGTGCTCGACCTAACATGCCTCTCGACCTGATCCAAGAGGATGGAGGAGTCTTGCCCTCCACTGCATCTCTGCTTGTGAGTTTTCCCAGTAAACCTTCTCTTATTTTACAATTACACCTTGCAGTACCGTGGTGTATGTGTGTCCATGGATGACAAATGCAGAAAGAACAGAAGCATCGTTTCTACCCATAGACCTTTCTTTAAACCCTGATGGTGGGGAGGAAGAAGCTCTATTAAGGACCTAAGAGGAAACATAAGATTTGTCAACATTATTTCAAGTAGATGTGGATAATTTAAAACTCATGAATATGTAATGCATAACTGAAAAGGTTTCAAATATAAGATGCAAATACGTTGTAATAGGACTTGCCTCAGAAGACAGAGGAAATTATTACAGGGTCTTTAGTGCATGTAGATAACTCTGCCTCTATTACCATTAGATTTTAACTGTAAAATCCAGATGTAGAGCGCAATAAATCACAGAGCACAGAGTTGCAGCTTGGTGAAAAATGTTCCAAATAAAAGAAATCTTATACTGAAGAGGAACACACATGAGTTTTCTTTCTAAAGGGATTTCTACAAAGATGGCCTACTTACTAGGAATCATCCAAGCTAACACATACAAATACAAATCTCATTGTGAATGGTTATTGTGAGACCAATGATGAAATCGGTGCTTCCATATGGCATTGAATGGGACATTTGTGGCTTGAGAACAGTTCTGTGAGTTATAAAACAATTTTATTTTTTGTTTTGGGAGGTCAGGTATCATGGTTAATAAAGAATGGGTTGCATTGATCCTGAGCTTTTACACATCTTGGTATGTTTGGGAACATCAAATACAAGATGGAAGTTGTAGAGGAATTCTGCATTAGTGTTACAGTCGGGGGGGGGGGCGGTGACTGGAATTGAAAGATGATACATGAAATGATTCCCTGAAATAAAAAGGCAGTATCTTGGAAGTTACTAGCAACTGAACTCATAGGTAAAGAACTCAAAGTCTTAGTGACAGTTATGAAAAGTATAGCTACTATTCACTTCAGACATTTTGAAAGAACTGAAATGATAATACTCTTCACTATTGGACTTATTAAAAATACATTGGGAGAAAAATGATTTCTTCTAATATGGAAAATCAGAAATAGTTACAGATAATGTGATTCATGAATCTTTAGAAAGAAAGAGAATAAAGAAGATAGTGTTTTATCTTAGTGAGAAAAAAGCACTTCTTCAATCTTATGAAAATTACTAAAAATTTTAGTGGCATGACATCAGAAATGATTAATGCAGGGCTTAGAGGACCAATGGTTATTGTCGCTTAGCAGGAACAGAACTGAACCTGAGGCAAAATAAAGGTTTAAATATGATGATGGGCTTGGCCTACCAATTGTTAAACATTGGGCCAATCCATTCCATCAGAAAATCATGAAATTCCATCTACTTGATGAGGTACTTAGTAATATTCTTGTTAAATTTTCGTGAATGCTATACTGGTGCATGTTCTGTAAATTACAGCTGTAACTTGGATGGATAGCCCAAAACCCCATAAATGAAGTATTTACAAGTTTTTTTTTCATATAATTTGGAAATATTTTTAAAAGTATAAGGAAATAGTCCCAGTAAAATAAAAGAAAGA
This sequence comes from Odocoileus virginianus, assembly GCF_023699985.2. NCBI lineage: Eukaryota > Metazoa > Chordata > Mammalia > Artiodactyla > Cervidae > Odocoileus > Odocoileus virginianus. The sequence continues at coordinate 25,529,109 of NC_069698.1, forward strand.
CACACAAAAATTGGAAGTTCTTTGGAAATTATTGGAGCCTATCAAGTGAGTATTTTAGTGGGTAAACGTGTCCTATTTCTAGAAACTATTTCTAAGAGATTTTTATTTGGGGGGATAGATTACATTTTCAAGTTCATACACAATTAAATTCACATACTTTGGCATACAATTCTGTGAGTAATAACAAAACATACAGTTGTGTATCACCAACACAATATATACAGAACAGACCTATCACCCCAAAGAAGTCCTCCATGTTGACCCTTTGTAAGCACACCATTATCTGATATCCCAACCCAAATAGCTACAGATCGGTCCTTCCTTTCTATACAAAAAAATTGTATATATAATAAAATTATATTTATGACATTGTGCAAATGTTACCACTATTTATTTTCAAAACTTCTACATCACTCCCAAACAGAAACTCTCTGTTAAGCAATAACTCCCTATTTCCCTCTCTCCCCAGCTCCAAATAACCTCTAATCCCTTTATCTCTAGGAATTTGCTTATTATAGTTTACATAAGTGGAATTATACAATATTTGTCCTTTTGTGTATGACCTATTTGTTTTCAAGGCTCATACATGTTGTAGCATTATCAGAACTTCATTCTATTTTAGAGTTGTATAATATTCCATTGTATATAGATACCATATTTTATTTATCTCTTGATGGATGTTTTGCTCTTTTCCCGCTTTTGGCTATTGTGAATAGTACTGGAATGAACATTGGTGTACAAATATGGGTATGAGTCTCTGCTGTCAGTTCTAGGGGGTATACACCTAGGAATGAAATTGCTATAGTATGAAGTACTTATATGTTTATCTTTTTGAAGAATCGGCAAGTTGTTTTTCACAGTTGCTATTCTTTACATTCTTACTAGTAACATAGAAGGATTCTAATTTCTACCTTCTCACCAACATTCTACATTCTTATCAACATCCTTTTCCTTTCTTTTTTTTTTTTTTTTGTTGCATTATAGCTCTCCTAGTAGGTATAAAATAATATTTAATTATGTTTTTGATTTATATTTCTCTGATGATTAATTATGCTGAGCATCTTTTTATGTGCTTATTTACCACTTGTATATCTTCTTTGATAAAATGACTATGGAAGTCATTTGCCCATTTTTTAATTTGGTTACTTGTTGCTCTTGAGTTATAGAATTTCCTTATATATTACGGATATTAAATCCTTTTCAGATATATGATTTGAAATCTATTCTCCCTTTCATTACATAGTCTTTTTTACTGTTTTTGATAATATTTTTTAATACAAATAATTTTAAAGCTTTTAAAAGCTTTAAATTATGATAAATTCAAATTATCTAGGGGTTTCCCTGGTAGCTCAGATGGCAAAGAATCTGCATGCAATGCAAGAGACCCAGGTTGGATCCTTGGGTCAGGAAGATCCCCTGGAGAAGGGAATGGCAACCCACTCCAGTATTCTTGCCTGGAGAATACTGTGGACAGAGGAGCCTGGCAGACTACAGTCCATGGAGTTGCAAAGAGTCAGGCACAATTGAGCATTAAACACTTTTCAAATTATCTACATTGTTATTCATACTTTTGGTATGTTGTCTAACAATCCACTGCCAAATCAAAAGTCATCAGGATTAACTTCTATGTTTTTGTTTAAGAATTTTATGGTCTTCATTCTTATATTTAGGTTATTTATTAAATTTTAGTTAAATTTTGTATATGCTGTGAGGTAAGGGTCCAAATATATTCTTTGGCACATGGAAATGTAGCTGTCTCAGCATCATCTATTGACTCTTCTTTATCCATTGAATGGACTTGGCAATTTCATCAAAAACTAACTAGTATAAAGTTATACTGTGTGTGTGTGATCAGTTGCTCAGTTGTGTTTGACTCTGTGACCCCACGGACTGTAGCCAGCCAGGCTCCTCTGTCCATGGGATTCTCCAGGCAAGAATCCTGGAGTGGGTTGCCATGGCCTTCTTCAAGTTATACTTGCTTTACTAGTTTCTATACAACTCTATTCTGTTGGCTTATCTACCTATCCTTATTCAGGGACCACTCTGTTTTGATTATTACAGCTTCATAGTGAGTTCTGAAATGGGAAGTGTGAATCCTTCAACTTTATTCTTCTTTCTAAAAGTTGTTTCAGTTCTCTGGGTGCTCTTGTGTTTCCACATAAATTGGAAAATTGGCTTGTAATAAATGTAAGTACATGAAATACACACCAATTAAAAGACAGTGATTGTTACATTGGATTAAATATATTCTGTCACAAGAAAAGCACTTCAAATAAAATATTAAAATTAGATTAAATATTATGCCAGAAAACAAATCTTAATACATTTTGAAAGATTTAACTTATAGTGTATCTTCTCTGGCTATAGTGGAATGAAGCTAGAAATCAATAACAGAAGAAAAACAGAAAAATTTAAAAAAATATGTGGAAGTTAACACACTTTAATTTTCTTTTTTGTTATTTTTTTCACTGAAGTATAGTTGATTTACAATACAGTGTAACATCAAACACTGCTATACAAAAAAGTGATTGTTATACATATATTCATTCTTTTTAAAAATATTCTTTTCTATTATGTTTTATCATAGGATATGGAATATAGTTCTTTGTTCTATACAGTAGGGCCTTGTTGTTTATCTATTCTGTGTATAAAAGCTTACATCTACTAACCCCAATCCCCCCCAATTCATCCCTTTCCAATCTTCTCCCCATTGGCAGCCACCAGTTTGGTCTCTATGTCCATAATTCTGTTAAACAGCACACTCTAAAACAATCAATGAGTCAAAGAAAAAAATCACAAAGAAAATTAGAAAATATTTTAGTATGAATAAAAATGAGATTTATGGGATGCAGCAAAGGCAGTGCTCAAATGGATATTTTTAGCTATATTGTCTAGACAGGATTTCTCTCAGGGTTTTGTGGGGTTTTTTACTTTTTATTTTGAGGTAATTGTACATTCAGATGCAAGTATAAGAAGTAATACAGAGAAATGCATACCTTTCATTTTTCTTTCCCAGTAGTAACATTTTGTATAACTAGAGTAAAATATCACAGTTTGGACATTGATGCAATCTACTGACAAAAACAGATTTTATTAGTTTTACATGTACTAATTTGTGAGTTTAGTTATACACAATTTATCACATATGTAGATTTGTATGACTACCATAGGACAGTTCTCTTACAAGGATCTCTCATCTACCCCTTTTATAATCAGAGCCACTTTCTTTGGTCCCCCTACTGACCTGTTCTCTAACTTTTATCAATCACTAATCTATTTTCCATGTCTATAATTTGTCATTTAAGAAACATTGAATAAATGGAATCATATAGGATATGACTATTTGAGATTGACTTTTGCACCCAGCATAATCCCCTTGAGTTTCATTCAAGTTATTACCATTATCATTATTTTCCCTTTTTATTACTGAGTAGTATTCTTTTCAGTCATTGAAGAGTTGGCTTTTTTCCAGTTTCTGGTTGTTATGAATATAGCTGCTTTGAATATTCCTTCTGGAAGGTTTGGAATACTTATGAACATAAGTATTCATTTCTCTGTGATAATTACTTGAGTGCAAATGCTGAGTGATATAGTAAGCACAACTTTAATTTTGTAAGAAACTACCATACTGATTTTCAGAGTGGTTGTACCATTTTACATTCCTACCAGCAATGTATGAATGATCCATTTCTTTTATAGTTTTAGGTTTCTCTGTGGCTGTAACCAGTTAATATTGGCTGACTTCAGAGTAGGTCCAGGGAAGAAACAAAAAACAAACCAAAAACCAGTCAACAACAGCAAAATCCAACCAGGGATTCCTCTTACATTCTCCACCTGAAGAACTTCCTTTTTCCAGTCCATTTTTAATGGATCTTCTCTGGGAGATTTTCCCATCTATAGCTTCTATGCAACTATGGGGTCCATCTCACTCTCAAATCAAATAAGAGAAAAAAAAGTGGGGTGGGGGGGAAGCTATTAACTCACCACTATCCTGGATTCTCTTCGCATTTTGACTTCCATCCTCAATCTGTCTGTTACTCTTTATTTTGAGAGTCTTTCCCAGTTTCTCTTCATATTTTCTCTAGAGTTTTAGTTATTACCATTGCAAGCTATAGGTTTTGCTTCCTCTTGGCCATTACCACAATCATTTCACACTTCATGAATTCTCAAACTGTTGGTACATTTTCAAATGCATTGCTGCTCCAGCATTTCTTTCAGATCTCTTAGATTTCTTTTTGGCCAGCTGGGAAAGATACATGTAAGTATTCTAAAGTGAATAATGGCTGGGTAATAATTGGCTTCTAGCTGATGATCTAATAGATGAGAATACAACTTTTGACAGTGAAGATGATGAATAATTTAAAGTTAATGGTATGCCTTGAAACCAGGACATGTTTGGAGTTCTTTGAAGATGACTACTCCCATTGCAGTACTTAGGAGATTTTGATTCTTCAATGGGTGATGATTAAGTAAAAAGCTTGCTGAACAAATCCTTTCATTTAGGGGGAAAAATGGTAAATCCAATTTCTATTTTTGCTTCCTCTGGTATTCTTCTATTTAGCTTATCTTTGGGTAGAGCAAGTCACTGCAATTTCAAAGGCATGAGCTTAATTCATGATATATTAGGGTGTCCAAATTCCTTCTGGGATTCTAGTCTTTGCTCAGGAGAGATAATTAACCTCTGAAAGTAGTCACTTATGCAGCTTCACCTTGTGGTTTGTTTTAAGGATTAATTTATCTCATTTACCTTTCCGATTTATCACTTCAGGCTGGAGCCATGATTGGTAAGGATGTGGAAAAAGAAGTGACCCTCACAGGGACAATTCAGCAATGGGTAACCCAAAGTATTGCATTCTAGTGTTCAATATTTAGAGTCTATGCTGCCTTTTAAAATAATAATTCTAGGATACTTTTCCTTCCCTTGTGCCCAGAAAATTCACAGGACTTCAACTCTAGAAAAAATTTATTTTGCATCCAGGTCTACCATTTGCTAATTATGTTACTTTGGATAATTTATTATCATAAGCCTTAGTGTCCTCATAAAAAGAGGTGGTTAATAATATCAATCTCACTATTATGAACATGTGAACTTGATCACATACTTTTGTTCTGAGTTCTAAATTTTATATGTATACACATCTATGATGTATTATATGTATATTTACATATGTATATATAAATATTTAGTTTAACATGTAAACACATATTCAAGTGCTTTGTAAGATTTTAAACGACATATAAAATAAAAGAGTATTATTTTTCTGTGAATAATTTATGCCAGAAGAACAATTATTTCTTTCCCAATAGGGATAGGAGGCTTAGAAATATTAGTGAATTGCTGAGAGGAGTTATGGGAATATTTATAGTATTCTATACTATATTTCTACCAGTAATATCTCTAAGTAGATTACAGAAACTGAGGATTCTTTCTGTTCCAGTTTATAATTATATTTTGCAGGCTTTCTTTGAGGTTCTGAGTCTTTGTACTCACCAGTTTAGAATCTACATATAAATTGCTGTGTGCTGTCAATTTTACTATAATCAAATACATTTCAAAAGCCAAATATCATGATGTTTAAAAAGGGGCAGAGAACAATTATTTTTGACAAACAATATTCACATGACCTGAAAATGTCTCAGGATTAAAAATGATCCTTTTATACTCTGATTTGCTTGGATGTGTTTGTTTAGTTGGAACTTGTGAAATCATTTTACTTTACTTTAGGGGCTGATTAAGAAAGTTGGAAAAGTCTCAATAAAGATTTTGAATTTTGCCTCTTTACTGTCTCAAATGAGAGCTCCCAGCAGAGGAATCATCAAGTTTGTAGTGAACATATTAGGAGCTATTGCAACTAACACTGTAATCACTTATGTAATTTTCATGAATACCCAGGAGATGGTAGTACTTTTCATTTTCAGAAGGAGAACAGATTAACTGCTCAAAACACTTGACATAACTACAAAGAAACATCTAATGTCGAAGTAGAAAATAGTTATTTTTTGTTGTACTTAGCAAAAAACAGAAGTAGTAATTTTTTTCACAGTTTTTTTTTTTTTCTTTTCTTTTTTTTTTTTTTTTATTAGTTGGAGGCTAATTACTTTACAATATTGTAGTGGTTTTTTTTGTCATACATTGACAAGAATCAGCCATGGTTTTACATGTATTACCTATCCCGGTCCCCCGTCCTACCTCCCTCTCCGCCCGATCCCTCTGGGTCTTCCCAGTGCACCAGGTTTGAGCACTTGTCTCATGCATCCAACCTGGGCTGGTGATCTGTTTCACCCTAGATAATATACATGTTTTGATGCTGTTCTCTTGAAACATCCCACCCTCACCTTCTCCCACAGAGTCCAAAAGTCTGTTCTATACATTTGTGTCTCTTTTTCTGTTTTGCATATAGGGTTATTGTTACCATCTTTCTAAATTCCATATATATGTGTTAGTATACTGTAATGGTCTTTATCTTTCTGGCTTACTTTACTCTGTATAATGGGCTCCAGTTTCATCCATCTCATTAGAACTGATTCAAATGAATTGTTTTTAACGGCTGAGTAATATTCCATAGTGTATATGTACCACAGCTTCCTTATCCATTCGTCTGCTGATGGGCATCTAGGTTGCTTCCATGTCCTGGCTATTACAAACAGTGCTGCAATGAACATTGGGGTGCACGTGTCTCTTTCAGATCTGGTTTCCTCGGTGTGTATGCCCAGAAGGGGGATTGCTGGGTCATATGGCAGTTCTATTTCCAGGTTTTTAAGAAATCTCCACACTGTTTTCCATAGCGGCTGTACTAGTTTGCATTCCCACCAACAGTGTAAGAGGGTTCCCTTTTCTCCACACCCTCTCCAGCATTTATTGCTTGTAGACGTTTGGATAGCAGCCATCCTGACTGGAGTGTAATGGTGCCTCATTGTGGTTTTGATTTGTATTTCTCTGATAATGAGTGATGTTGAGCATCTTTTCATGTGTTTTTTAGCCATCTGTATGTCTTCCTTGGAGAAATGTCTGTTTAGTTCTTTGGCCCATTTTTTGATTGGGTCATTTATTTTTCTGGAGTTGAGCTGGAGGAGTTGCTTGTATATTTTTGAGATTAATCCTTTGTCTGTTGCTTCATTTGCTATTATTTTCTCCCAATCTGAGGGCTGTCTTTTCACCTTGCTTGTAGTTTCCTTTGTTGTGCAAAAGCTTTTAAGTTTCATTAGGTCCCATTTGTTTATTTTTGCTTTTGTTTCTAATATTCTGGGATGTGGGTCATAGAGGATCCTGCTGTGATTTATGTAGGAGAGTGTTTTGCCTATGTTCTCCTCTAGGAGTTTTATAGTTTCTGGTCTTACATTTAGATCTTTAATCCATTTTGAGTTTATTTTTGTGTATGGTGTTAGAAAGTGTTCTAGTTTCATTCTTTTACAAGTGGTTGACCAGTTTTCCCAGCACCACTTGTTAAAGAGGTTGTCTTTTTTCCATTGTATATCCTTGCCTCCTTTGTCAAAGATAAGGTGACCATAGGTTTGTGGATTTATCTCTGGGCTTTCTATTCTGTTCCATTGATCTATATTTCTGTCTTTGTGCCAGTACCATACTTTCTTGATGACTGTGGCTTTGTAGTATAGTCTGAAGTCAGGCAGGTTGATTCCTCCAGTTCCATTCTTCTTTCTCAAGATTACTTTGGCTATTTGAGGTTTTTTGTATTTCCATACAAATTGTGAAATTATTTGTTCTAGTTCTGTGAAAAATACCATTGGTAGCTTGATAGGGATTGCATTGAATCTATAGATTGCTTTGAGTAATATGGCCATTTTGACAATATTGATTCTTCCAATCCATGAACACAGTATATTTCTCCATCTGTTTGTGTCCTCTTTGATTTCTTTCATCAGTGTTTTATAGTTTTCTATGTATAAGTCTTTTGTTTCTTTAGGTAGATATACTCCTAAGTATTTTATTCTTTTTGTTGCAATGGTGAATGGTATTGTTTCCTTGATTTCTCTTTCTGTTTTCTCATTGTTAGTGTATAGGACTGCAAGAGATTTCTGTGTGTTAATTTTATATTCTGCAACTTTACTGTATACATTGATTAGCTCTAGTAATTTTCTGGTAGAGTCTTTAGGGTTTTCTATGTAGAGGATCATGTCATCTGCAAACAGTGAGAGTTTCACTTCTTCTTTTCCTATCTGGATTCCTTTTACTTCTTTTTCTGCCCTGATTGCTGTGGGCAACACTTCCAAAACTATGTTGAATAGTAGTGGTGAGAGTGGGCACCCTTGTCTTGTTCCTGATTTAGGGGAAATGCTTTCAATTTTTCACTATTGATGGTAATGCTTGCTGTGGGTTTGTCATATATAGCTTTTATTATGTTGAGGTATGTTCCTTCTATTCCTGCTTTCTGGAGAGTTTTAATCATAAATGGATGTTGAATTTTGTCAAAGGCTTTTTCTGCATCTATTGAGATAATCATATGGTTTTTATCTTTCAATTTGTTAATGTGGTGTATCACATTGATTGATTTGCGGATATTAAAGAATCCTTGCATTCCTGGGATAAAGCCCACTTGTTCATGGTGTATGATTTTTTTAATATGTTGTTGGATTCTCTTTGCTAGAATTTTGTTAAGGATTTTTGCATCTATGTTCATCACTGATATTGGCCGGTAGTTTTCTTTTTTTTGTGGCATCTTTGTCTGGTTTTGGAATTAGGGTGATGGTGGCCTCATAGAATGAGTTTGGAAGTTTACCTTCTTCTGCAATTTTCTGGAAGAGTTTGAGTAAGATAGGTGTTAGCTCTTCTCTAAATTTTTGGTAGAATTCAGCTGTGAAGCCTTCTGGCCCTGGGCTTTTGTTTGCTGGAAGATTTCTGATTACAGTTTCGATTTCCTTGCTTGTGATGGGTTAGTTAAGATCTTCTATTTCTTCCTGGTTCAGTTTTGGAAAGTTATACTTCTCTAAGAACTTGTCCATTTCTTCCAAGTTGTCCATTTTATTGGCATAGAGCTGCTGGTAGTAGTCTTTTATGATCCTTTGTATTTCAGTGTTGTCTGTTGTGATCTCTCCATTTTTGTTTCTATTTTTGTTAATTTGGTTTTTCTCCCTTTGTTTCTTAATGAGTCTTGCTAATGGTTTGTCAATTTTGTTTATTTTTTCAGAAAACCAGCTTTTAGCTTTGTTGATTTTTGCTATGGTCTGTTTAGTTTCTTTAGCATTTATTTCTGCCCTAATTTTTAAGATTTCTTTCCTTCTACTAACCCTGGGGTTCTTCATTTCTTCCTTCTCTAGTTGCTTTAGGTGTAGAGTTAGGTTATTTATTTGACTTTTTTCTTGTTTCTTGAGGTAGGCCTGTAATGCTATGAATCTTCCCCTTAGCACTGCTTTTACAGTGTCTCATAGGTTTTGGGTTGTTGTGTTTTCATTTTCATTCATTTATATGCATATTTTGATTTCTTTTTTGATTTCTTCTATGATTTGTTGGTTATTCAGAAGCGTGTTGTTTAGCCTCCATATGTTTGAATTTTTAATAATTTTTTTCCTGTAATTGAGATCTAATCTTACTGCACTGTGATCAGAGAAGATGACTGGAATGATTTCAATTTTTTTTGAATTTACCAAGACTAGATTTATGGCCCAGAATGTGATCTATTCTGGAGAAGGTTCCGTGTGCACTTGAGAAAAAGGTGAAGTTGATTGTTTCGGGGTGAAACGTCCTATAGATGTCAATTAGGTCTAGCTGGTCCATTGTGTCCTTTAAAATTTGTGTTTTCTTGTTCATTTTCTGTTTAGTTGATCTATCCATAGTTGTGAGTGGGGTATTAAAGTCTCCCACTATTATTGTATTATTAATTTCCTCTTTCATACTCGTTAGCGTTTGCCTTACATATTGCGGTGCTCCTATGTTGGGTGCATATATATTTATGATTATTATATCTTCTTCTTGGATTGATCCTTTGATCATTATGTAGTGTTCTTCTTTGTCTCTTTTCACAGCCTTTATTTGGAAGTCTATTTTATCTGATATGAGTATTGTGACTCCTGCTTTCTTTTGGTCTCCGTTTGCGTGAAATATTTTTTTCCACCCCTTCACTTTTAGTCTGTATGTGTCCCTTGTTTTGAGGTGGGTCTCTTGTAGAGAGCATATATAGGGGTCTTGTTTTTGTATCCATTCAGCCAGTCTTTGTCTTTTGGTTGGGGCATTCAACCCATTTACATTTAAGGTAATTATTGATAGGTATGGTCCCGTTGCCACTTACTTTGTTGTTTGGGGTTCACATTTATACAACCTTTCTGTGTTTCCTGTCTAGAGAAGATCCTTTAGCATTTGTTGAAGAGCTGGTTTGGTGGTGCTGAATTCTCTCAGCTTTTGCTTGTCTGTAAAGCTTTTGAGTTCTCCTTCATATCTGAATGAGATCCTTGCTGGGTACAGTAATCTAGGTTGTAGGTTATTATCTTTCATTACTCTAAGTATGTCCTGCCATTCCCTTCTGGCCTGAAGGGTTTCTATTGATAGATCAGCTGTTATCCTTATGGGAATCCCTTTGTGTGTTATTTGTTGTTTCTCCCTTGCTACTTTTAATATTTGTTCTTTGTGTTTGATCTTTGTTAATTTGATTAGTATGTGTCTTGGGATGTTTCGCCTTGGGTTTATCCTGTTTGGGACTCTCTGGGTTTCTTGGACTTGGGTGGCTATTTCCTTCCCCATTTTGGGGAAGTTTTCAGCTATTATCTCCTCGAGTAACTTCTCATGGCCTTTCTTTTTGTCTTCTTCTTCTGGGACTCCTATGATTCGAATGTTGGGGCGTTTCACATTGTCCCAGAGGTCCCTGAGGTTGTCCTCATTTCTTTTGATTCTTTTTTCTTTTTTCCTCTCTGCTTCATTTATTTCCACCATTTTATCTTCTACCTCACTTATCCTATCTTCTGTCTCCGTTATTCTACTCATGGTTCCCTCCAAAGTGTTTATGATCTCATTTATTGCATTATTCATTTTTAATTGACTCTTTTTTATTTCTTCTAGGTCCTTGTTAAACATTTCTTGCATCTTCTCAATCTTTGTCTCCAGGCTATTTATTTGTAACTCCATTCTGTTTTCAAGATTTTGGATCATTTTTATTATCATTATTCTAAATTCTTTTTCAGGTAGGTTCCCTATCTCCTCCTCTTTTGTTTGACTTGGTGGGCATTTTTCATGTTCCTTTACCTGTTGGGTATTTCTCTGCCTTTTCATCTTGTTTAGATTGCTGTGTCTGGAGTGGGCTTTCTGTATTCTGGTGGTCTGTGGTTCCTTCTTATTGTGGCAGTTTCACCCAGTGGGTGGGCTTGGACGATTGGTTTGTCAAGTTTTCCTGGTTAGGGAAGCTTGTGTCAGCGTTCTGGTGCGTGGAATTGGATTTCTTCTCTCTGGAGTGCAGTGGAGTGTCCAGTAATGAGTTTTGCGATGGGTCTATGTGTTAGGTGTGACTTTGGACAGCCTGTATGTTGACACTCAGGTCTATGTTCCTGCGTTGCTAAAGAATTTGTGTGGTATGTCTTGTTCTGGAGCTTATTGGCTCTTGGGTGGTGGTTGGTTTTGGTGTAGGTATGGAGGCTTTTGGATGGTCTCTTATTCCTTAATGTTCCATGTAGTCAGGAGTTTTCTGGTTTTCTCAGGTTTTGGGCTTAAGTCTCCTGCCTCTGGATTTCAGTTTTATTCTTCCAATAGTCTCAAGACTTCTCCAACTATACAGCACTGATAATAAAACTTCTAGGTTAATGGTGAAAAGATTCTCCACCGTGAGGGACAACCAGAGAGGTTCACAGAGTTACATGAAGAATAGGAGAGGGAGGAAGGAGATAGAGGTGAGCAGGAGGAGAAGAGGGGGACTCAAGAGGAGAGAGACAGATCTACGCAGTTATCTGTTCCCAAAGTGTTCTCCGTAGCCCAGACACCCACAAAGATTCACAGAATTGGATTGGGAAGAGAAGGGGAATGGAGGAAATAGAGGTGTTCTGAGGGAGAAAACAGAGAGTCAAAAGTGGGAGAGAGTAATCAACTCACTTCTGAATAGAAATAGGGACTGAATATTGGATTCTTAAATGTCCAAAATTTATATCACATACTGAAAAACAAAGATTAAAAATCTAGTGTAGAGGTTAGACTCTTTGAAATACACTATTTAAAAACAAAAACAAAAACACATACACACAAAAATTTAGAAATATATATGAAGTTCAGTTTAAAAATAGGGCTTCTCTTTCTCTCTCTTTTTTTTTGCAAGGTTATAGTGAAATGAAAATGAAAATTAAGGAATAATAGAGGAGTATTAGAGGACTTTAAAAGGAAATAGGAGAGAGAAACAGGAAAAAGAGAAACAAGAAAAAAAATAGAGAAGAATAAAAAAGAAAAAAAATTTTTTTCCCCTAATTAAAAAAATCATAAAAATATATGAAAATGAAAGTTGAGGAGTAATGGGGGAGTAATAGGGAATTTTAAAATAAAATAAAAGAGAAAAAAATTTTAAAAAAGGAAAGAAAAAAAAATTTTTTTTTCTTTTAAAATTTAACAAAAAATATACATATATATCTAGGAATTTCTCTGGAGCTGTTGTGGTCAGTGTAGGTTCAGTTCAATTTCAGATAGCTCCTCTTTCCAGTTTACACTTCTCGATATCTACAGGCCGCTTCTGGTGTAGTTGGTGTTACCTTCAGGGATTTTAATCTGTTGCACCGGTCCTTTCTGAAGCGGTTCCCTTTGTTTATTTGGCTTCTGCTTGCTGTCTAATTTCTGCCCTGACACAGGCGGGCGGAGGTGATCTCTTATTTAGGTTCGCTAGTTCAGTTCAGTCCTGCTACGGGGAGGGCGGGGAGCTGCCGACTGATATCGCTCTGTGTGGATAGCACTCACCGTGTTCCGGCCACACTGGGTTTGCCCCGTATGGGGGTGTCTGTGCTTTCCCTGTCTACACTGCTTAGGCTCCCGGCTGCTCTATATGGAGCGGGCCCTGTGTTGAGTGCAGTTCCAGTTTTTGGGTACTCCACAAAAGCGCGGATTCGGTTGTGCCTGCGTTTTGTGCCTTCCCCAGCCTGAGCGGTTCAGGCAGCCAGGTGCTTGGGCACACCCTCCCTGGATGTGACGAGCCTTTTCCCTCCGCAGCCCCAGCGTGCCGCAGGTCGGGTGCCTGCGGCTTGGTTTGTTCTCAGAAGCTGGCCTCTAGCCCTGACCCTCCCGGAGGCGGATGTCAACCATCCAGAATCTCAGGAATTCTTTAGATAGAACCCGGAGGCCTGTTTGCAGTGTGGGAGGGGGTGGCTTCTCTGGGGCTGAGTTTGCCCCTTTCCCCTACCCCCTGCCTCCTACCTCCAGCGGGGATGGGCCGGCTTTTTTCTGGAGTTTCTCAGTCCCTTTGTTTTGCAAACCGCAGGCAGTGTGTTCGGGCTGGTTAATTTTGTCCCTTGCTATTCCACAGTTTAAAAGAGCTCCCTCCAATTGCTCTCAGGGCCTTCGGGCCGGTCCTTACCCTAAGCAATGCTGCCTGCTCCTCTCTGTTCCGTCCCTACCTGTTGGTGGCAGGTGCAGGCGTCTGGAGTACTTTTCTGCTGGGAGTTGCTTTTAGGCACATAATCTGTGGGCCTTGTTTAATTTTTCCTCCCAGTTAGAATGCCGAAAACTTCCCCCAGACCTGCCACTGCGAGGGTTTCCTGGTGATTGGAAACTTCCTCTATTAAGACTCCCTTCCCGGGATGGGTCTCCGTCCCTAGCTCTTTTGTCTCCCTTTTTATCTTTTATATTTTGTCCTACCTCCCTTCGAAGATAATGGGTTGCTTTTCTGGGCGCCTGATGTCCTCTGCTAGCGATCAGAAGTTGTTTTGTGAAGTTTGCTCAGCGTTCAATTGTTCTTTCGATGAATTTGTAGGGGAGAAAGTGGTCTCCCCGTCCTAGTCCTCCGCCATCTTGGCTCCTCCCCCCTTTTTTCGCAGTTTAAAACAGAAAATTTTGTATCATTAAGAGGGCAAAAGGTAATAGCTCATACCCCAGGGTCAGAAATTTCCCTAAATATGAATTTCAATTGACTGCACTGTTCAAAATCTTGTTTCAGTTCTTTGGATATATTCATAATTCAGTGAAAATTTGTAAACTGATGGAAAGGTTAAAGAACAAATCCTAAATGTCAGTTGGGTCAATAAAGTTTGACTTGTGCAGATTTTCTTCTTTCCCTGTTTGTCCTAACTGACGTTTCAACCAATTTGCCACCCCATCCTTATTTTTTTCAAAGATATTATTTTAGAATTACAATTTTTAAATTGTTTTTAAGAATGATTCAGAGTATTAAAGTTATTTTGGCACATTGCTTCTACAAATAATACACATGAAATAAGCACTTTTTCTGAAAAGAATTGGAGAAGTTGTGATGTCCTCTTCCTGAGAATAAATAACTTGTAGAGACAGGTCAGTACCTTCAAAGCCTCTAACATAACGACTTCCTTTCTTTAAAGTGAAAGATTTGCCAGGTTTCAATTAGTTCATAAGCACACGTGGAGATTAGTAAGAAGGCCACCTCTTACCCATGAAAGTAAAAAAAAAAAAATTTTTTTTCCCCAAGCTTAGAAAAAATGAAGGATAGAATCTTAAGTCCCTAAGTAGAGTTTATGTTTGATTTTATTAGCTCAGTAGGTAAGGGTCAGATTATTGTTATAACACCATACACATATAAGTACACAATTGTAAATAATCTTTTTGTTTTGTTTTTTTTTCTTTCGTGTGAGAAGTCATCAAACAGAAGATGGCTTTGACTAGTGCTATTATTTCTTTATCTTTTGACTAAGAATAATAGATGTAAGTAAGTTAGCTATAATATAGCATATATATATGTGTGTGTGTATATATATATCTCTCTAGAAGAGTGAAGTCATTCTCCTGTTATTAAGGTCCGGGTTTAACATTACCAGCATAATCCTCATTGTTATATTCTGAAATTCTGTTTTTTGATTATATCAATCTTTTATCTGAATGATTTTTGCCCTATATTTAGTAGAGGAAAATGCATGTTTTTGTATATTTTGAGTATGTAATAGTTTGTCCTTTAGATTCTTAAAAGTCTGAACAGCAGAGTAAAATAGCTTATCACATTGTTCCTCTTGAATAACACATATACATTTCTGAGCCTGTGCGTGTATTCAGTCGTGTCTGACTCTTTGCGACCCCATGGACTGTAGCCCTCCAGTCTCCTCTGTCCATGGGATTCTCCAGGTAAGAATACTAGAGTAGGCTGCCATTTCCTGCTTCAGGGAATCTTCCTGACCCATGGATTGAACCCGCTTCTCTTGCAACTCCTGCATGGGCAGGCGGATTCTTTACCACTGCAGTACCTGGCAAGTCCACATATACATTTAGATATTATAATTTTATATCCCCCAAATCACTCAAAATGCTTTTAAAATCATTAAATTTTAATAATTAAAATTAAAAAAAAAAGCCTAAGAAACTAGCAAAAAGTTCTTAGATGCTTTAAGCCTCTCTTTGAACTGTAGCAGCCCAGTTCTTTACATGAAATTTACTGTGTGTTGAAGGTAAAATGGAAATCTGCACTTTCCAGTGGTAAAGTGAGGGATTAAAACAGAACAAAATGAAAGAGAAGAGAAATCCAATTTTGTGTTCTAATTCCATATTCATTCCATTACCATAAATAAAACTATCCTTCTACTAAGAAAATGGTCCTGGATTTTTGTCTTTGGTGCTAAGAAATTAAAGGTCATATGGTTCTATATCTCATTCTCAAGGAAAAAAATTAAAAAACAATCCTCCAAAATGTTCTATAGTAGAGGATGAAAGAGAGAAAAAGGAGGACAGAAGTCATCCATGGGCAGTGGGGCAGGGGGACAGCAATTGCATTTAAAAGTCAATCAGGGAATGTTGTTCAGAGAGAGCTCATATTTGTTATTTATCAATTTCAAATATTACTCATTCTTCTGCTAAATGTATCTTCTCTTTTTTTTTCCTGGATAAAACTACTGTTTTTTTTTTTTTTTTTTCCATGCCTCAGGCTAAGACAACATTATATTTCACTTCCCTTTTCATTTATACCCCCAAAACTGAGAAACATTGATTCCTTTATTCCTATTGAGAAAACAGTCACCAAATTTTATTGCCTTAATAGTTGCATATCTCTAACTAGACTGAAAAAAACCTTCCTTATTCCTTGTACTTGGTACTTAGTAGGTGCATGATAAATATTTGTCAAATTAAAGAATGCACTTTCATACTAAATTTGACTACATATATAGTCCTCATTAGAAAATTTGGTCCATATACAAAGGAGAAAAAAATGGATTAAAATTTTCATTATCTAAATCATCTGCATATTACCTCAGTCCTATTCTGGGCATTGTGTGTGTGGACACTGATTTATTTATGGTAATAACATAAAATTTCATTCTTATCTCTCTTCTCTATACACTGATGGCAACATTTTTAGAAGACTCCTTTACTCTCTCATATTTTTCTAGAGAAAACTAACCTTTCATAGAAATGAAAATATTCCAAATAATACTTTAATATGGTCTTATTTTAGCAGTTGACATAAACCTAAATAATTTATCATTGATTATCATCACAGAGCTATGGAAAAAGTCCTATAAAAATATGTAGCTAGCATTGAATAATACTACAAAATGAATTCTTTCTTCAAATGAAGGGATGTATATTAATAAAGAAAGAAAGAATTGGAAAAAGAAGAAAACTATGCTGAATTCATTTATTCTAGAAATTTAAAAATGTTGCTAGATACAAAGTTGATATTTATAAATCAACCATATTTACATACAGATTATCATTCCAATGACATTTGAAAAGCAAACACCATCTCTAAGAGTAGCCACATAGTTTGCAAATTTGCAAATATTTTCTCCATCTGTAGGTTGTCTTTTCATTTTTGTTTATGATTTCCTTTGCTGTGCAAAAGCTTATCAGTTTGATTAGGTGCCATTTGTTTATTTTTGCTTTTGTTTCTGTTGCCCTGGAAGACTGACCTAAGGAAACATTGGTAGGATCTTTGTCAGAGAGGGTTTGCCTCTGATCTCTTCCAGGAGTTTTATAGTATCATGTCTTATGCTTGTATCTTTAAGCCATTTGGAGTTTATTTTTGTGTATGGGGAGAGGCTGTGTTCTAACTTCACTAATTTACATGTGGCTGTCCAACTTTCCTAACACCACTTGCTAAAGAGTCTGTCTTTTTCCCATTATATATTCTTATTTCCTTTGTCAAATATTAATTGACTACAGGTATGTAGGTTTATTTCTGGGTTCTCTGTTAAGTTCCATTGACCCATATGTTTGCTTTGTGAAAATACCACACCGTTTCGATTACTGTAGCTTTGTAGTATTGCCTGAAGTCTGGGAGGTTTATGTCTCCTGCTTTATTCTTTTTCTTCAGGATTTCTTTAGCAATTCTGGTCTGTCATGGTTTTATATAAATTTTAGGATTATTTGTTCTAGGTCTGTGAAAAATGTCATGGGTAACTTGATAGTGATCACATTAAATCTGTAGATTGCTTTAGGTAATATGGCCATTTTAACAAAATTAATTCTTCCAATCCAAGAGCATAGCATCCATTTCCTTGCACCAGCTTCAGTTTCCTCTATTAATATTGGTAGTTCTCAGCAGATAAGTCTTTTGACTCCTTGGTCAGGTTTATTTCTAAGTTTATTTTTTTTCTTTTGGAGATGTGATTTTAAAAGCTCTTGCCTTTTTGCATTTGTTTTCTGACATTTCATTTGTTAGAGTAAAGAAATGCAACTGATTTCTGTATGTTAATATTGTATCCTGCTACCTTTCGGAATTCATTTATTAATTCTAGTAGTTTTTGTGTGGAGTCTTTAGTATGTCATCTGCTTATAGTGACAATTTTACCTCTTCCTTTCCAATCAGAATGCCTTTTATTTCTTTTTATTATCTGATTGTTGTGGCTAGGACTTCCAATAATACACTGAATATAAGAGGTAAGAGTGAGCTCCCTTGTCTTGTTCCATATTTTATCAGGAAGTCTTCTAGCTTTTCACTGTTCAGTACTACGTTGGCTGTGGATTTGTCATAAATAGTTTTTATTATATTGAGATATGTTCTTTCTATGCCCACTTTGGTAAGAGTTTTTATCATAAACAGATGTTGAATTTTGAAGACCTAAATAGATATTTCTCCAAAGAAGACATGCAGATGACCAATAGGCATAAGAAAAAATGCTCAACATTGCTAATTATAGAAACATGATAACCAAAAAAAACCTACAATGAGGTACTTCTTCACACTGGTCAGAATGCCCATCATTAAAGTCTACAAAAATTGCTGGAGAGGGTGTGTGAAAAGGAACTCTCCTACACTGTTGGTAATGTAAATTTGTACAGCCACTATGGAAAACGCATGGAGGTTCCTCAGAAAACTAAAAGTAGAATTACCATGTGACCCATTACCATATGCCCAATCTTGGGCATATATCTAGGTAAAACTGTAACTCTAAAAGATAAATGCACCCCTATATTCATAGCAGCACTATTTACAATAGCCAAGACATGAAAGTAATCTGAATGTCTATCAACAGATGAATGAATAAATAAGTGTGGTACATATATGTACTGGAATACTACTCAGTCCAAAAACGGAGCAAAGCAATATTATTTGGAGCAATACAGATGCAATGAGTGATTATCATACTAAGTGAAATAAGTCAGAAAGAGAAAGAAAAACACCATATAGTATCACTTTTATGTAGAATTTAAAATACGACACGAATAATCTATCTACAAAAAAGAAACAGACTCACTGACATGGAGAACAGTCTTTTGCTTGCCAATGAGGAGGGCTTTGGAGGAGGATGAAGTGGAGGCTGGGGTTAGCAGATGTATGTAAGCTTTTATGTATAGATGGATAAACAACAGGGCCCTGCTGCATGGGAATTTTGAAGACCTAAATAGACATGTCTCCAAAGATGACATACAGATGGCCAATAGGCATATGAAAAGCTGTTCGACATTTCAGAGAATTATATTAAATATAGAAGGCTAGTGGAAATAGAAGTTGGAACAGCCTCTTTGGAAACTGTTTGCCTCTATATATAAAGCCAAACATTTTGCCCATATCTATAAAGCCAAACATTTTGCCCTGTGTTCTAGCAATTCTACTCTGGAGCACATACTGAACAGAAATGTGTCTTAATGTTCACCAGTCAACATGTATAAAAGTATTCTGCTGCAGCATTCATAATAGCTCTTCCAAAGAAAAAAGCTAGGATCACAATAGAAAGGATAGTAAAAAGACAGGCTATTCATGCAATGTAACTTACAACAATAAAAAAAAAAAGAGTAAGCTTCTGATAAATGCCACAACATAGGCAAAATGTTATATAAGTCTGAGAAAAATACGCAGTGTAAAAATTTATGTATGATGACAGGGACTAGAATATGCTACTGGGATTTAATTTGGAGTTTCCTGGAAATGATCCCTATACGTGTGTGTGTGTGTGTGTGTGTGTGTGTGAAGTCCATCATTAAGCAGTATCCTGAAGATTAGTATGCTTTATCATATGTTTATTCCTCATAACAAAAAAGAAAGAGACGTGGTAGTGGAGGGAGGAAAAAAGAGGAAGGGGGAGAGAGAGAAAGAAAGAACAAATAGATGCTGAGATGAGCGTATAAGTGTCTATTTGCTGCTGCTCCTGCTGCTAAGTCACGTCAGTCGTGTCCGACTCTGTGCGACCCCATAGACGGCAGCCCACCAGGCTCCCCTGTCCCTGGGATTCTCCAGGCAAGAACACTGGAGTGGGTTGCCATTTCCTTCTCCAATGCATAAAAGTGAAAAGTGAAAGTGAAGTCGCTCAGTCGTGTTCGACTCATCGCGACCCCATGGCCGTAATTCATCAGGCTCCTCCGTCCATGGGATTTCCCCGGCAAGAGTACTATTTGAGTTGGACAAAATTTAGCGACTGAACAACAAAATCTCTTCTTGTTCCAACCGCCTTTGTTTTTTTAGGATACTGATATTTGTTTAATTTTAGGATTGTGAATTTTAGGATGAGTTTTCCTGATTATTTGACTAAATGATTAATGGTGTTATATCCTTATTTCTTTTGAAAAGGAGTTGAATCTGGTGTGTATTTTTCATTCTTTGCTAAAGATTGAAGCCAGACATCTTTGCCTTATGTAGAGAGGAAATCTGCCAGAAGCACAACCATTTGACAATGTAACACATCAGTTCTGGCATTTGTTGTGTATTCTGCCCTGTTAGAATGTCATTGAAAGCTAAGATTTATTTTGAGATAAATGTACTTCCTGGCTATGAGTGATATATCATAACCTGGCATAAATATGAATTCGGGTGTTCTCTAATCCATAAGCCCCCTTCTTTAGTCAATGAAACAATGCTGAAGATACCTTGCTTGTCCTTGTATTTTTTCCATGAGGATGAGATTGAAATTTTTCATATAATAATTTTATCAGTTATCAAATTTTTTTTAGTTACAGCCTCTAAAAATTCATGTTTCCCATACATTCTTTGTATTCTGGCTTAGCAGTTTTCTCTTCCATTTTTTACTTTCAGTATTTTTACTTTCAGTATTTATACATGGTCAGAAGATGTGCATAATTCAGATTCTGGTTTCACAGAAGAAAAGACAAATAGTCTGAACCCAAACTGGAAAGCATGTCTAAATCTTTGGGTTCTGCGTGGAGTCTCAAACAAATACATGAGGAGACACTGTTAAGAAAAGAAACCCTAGAGATCCCAGGAGAAACACCTCCACCTCTACAGCTTCCAGTGACCGTATTTAAACAGAACTTCATGTCATCTTTAAATTTCATATATTATATTTTCTTAGACCATTTCTGTTTATTTTGCAGAAAAGTCTGGACTTAGTGACTAACATAGGATTACTAAATCCATCTGCAGCTATCATTATTTAACACTATGCCTGATGTTTTGATAAAATCTTTGATTCTAGATCTTTTCTCTTTTGAAAATCACTCAGGATAGTTCTGACAATCATCTGAAATAAAAACACTAAAAAGGGGAGAATTCTTTCATGAAGTAGCAGGTGCTCTTGTTGTTCTGCCTAGATGCCCTGGGATGCACCCTTGATTCCATCAATTCTTGCGTCCCCCTGCTCTGATGTGCTTTTTTTGTCATCTACAGAGGTCAGCCCGCCACTGAATAGAGCTACTGTGATTGCTTGGGCTGTGCAGTGCTGTAGCAATATTGCATAGGAACCTGGAATGTTAGGTCCATGAATCAAGGCAATTTGGAAGTGATCAAACAGGAGAATGCAAGTGTGAATGTTGAAATTTTAAGAATCATGGAACTAAAATGGACTGAAATGGGTGAATTTAACTCAGAGGACCATTATATCTACTACTGTGGGCAAGAATCCCTTAGAAGAAATGGAGTAGCCATCATAGTCAACAAAAGAGTCTGAAATGCAGAACTTGGATGCAGTCTCAAAAATGACAGGATGATCTCTGTTCATTTCCAAGGCAAACCATTCAATATCACAGTAATCCAAGTCTATGCCCCAACCAGTAATGTTGAAGAAGCTGAAGTTGAACAGTTCTATGAAGACCTACAAGACCTTCTAGAATTAACACCCCCAAATAATGTCCTTTTCATTATAGGCGACTGGAATGCAAAAGTAGGAAGTCAAGAAATACCTGGAGTAACAGGCAAATTTGACCTTGGAGTACAGAATGAAGCAGGGCAAAGGCTAGTAGAGTTCTGCCAAGAAAACTCACTGGTCATAGCAAACACCCTCTTCCAACAACACAAGAGAAGACTCTACTAATGGACATCACTAGATGGTCAACACCAAAACCAGATTGATTATATTCTTTTCAGCCAAAGATGAAGAAGTTTTATACAGTCAGCAAAAACAAGACTGGGAACTGACTATGGCTCAGATCATGAACTCCTTATTGCCAAATTCAGACTTAAATTGAAGAAGGTAGGGAAAACCACTAGACCATTCAGCTATAACCTAAATCAAGTCCCTAATTATTATACAGTGAAAGCGAGAAATAGATTTAAGGGACTAGATCTGATAGACAGAGTGCCTGAAGAACTATGGATGGAGGTTTGTAACATTGCACAGGAGACAGGAATCAAGACCATCCCCAAGAAAAAGAAAGGCAAAAAAGCAAAATGGCTGTCTGAGGAGGCCTTACAAATAGCTGTAAACAGAAGAGAAGCCAAAAGCTAAGGAGAAAAGGGAAGATATACCCATTTGAATGCAGAGTTCCAAAGACTAGCAAGGAGAGATATGAAAGCCTTCCTCAGTGATTAGTGTAAAGAAATAGAGGTAAACGATAGAATGGGAAAGACTAGAGCTGTTTTCAAGAAAATTAGAGAAATCAAGGGAACATTTCATGCAAAGATGGGCTCAATAAAGGACAGAAATGGTATGGACCTAACAGAAGCAGAAGATATTAAGAAGAGGTGGCAAGAATACACAGAAGAACTATACAAAAAAGATCTTCATGACCCAGATAATTATGATGGTGTGATCACTTACCTAGAGCCAGACATCCTGGAATGCCAACTCAAGAGGGCCTTAAGAGCATCACTACAAACAAAGCTAGTGGAAGTGATGAAATTCCAGTTGACTTATTTCAAATTCTAAAAGATGATGCTGTGAAAGTGCTGCACTCAATATGCCAACAAATTTGGAAAACTCAGCAGTGGCCACAGGACTGGAAAATGTCAGTTTTCATTCCAATCCCTAAGAAAGGCAATACCAAAGAATGTACAAACTACCACACAATTGCACTCATCTCATACGCTAGCAAAGTAATGCTCAAAATTCTACAAGCCAGGCTTCAAAAATACATGAACCATGAACTTCCACATATACAAGCTGGATTTAGAAAAGGCAGAGGAACTAGAGATCAAATACCCAACATCCACTGGGTCATCGAAAAACCAAGAGAGTTCCAGAAAAACAACTATTTCTGATTTATTAACTATGTCAAAGCCTTTGACTGTATGGATCACAATAAACTGTGGAAAATTCTGAAAGAGATGGGAATACCAGACCACCTGACCTGCCTCTTGAGAAATCTATATGCAGGTCAGGAAGCAACAGTTAGAACTGGACATGGAACAACACACTGGTTCCGAATAGGAAAAGGAGTACATCAAGGCTGTATATTGTCACCCTGCTTATTTAACTTATATGCAGAGTACTTCATGAGAAATGCTGAGCTGGATGAAGCACAAGTTGGAATCAAGATTTCCAGGAGAAATATCAGTCACCTCAGATATGAAGATGACACCACACTTATGGCAGAAAGTGAAGAAGAACTAAAAAGCCTCTTGATGAAAGTGAAAGAAGAGAGTGAAAAAGTTGGCTTAAAACTCAACATTCAGAAAACAAAGAACATGGCATCCGGTCCCATCACTTCATAGCAAATAGATGAAGAAAGTGTGGAAGCAGTGGCAAACTTTATTTTGGGGGGCTCCAAAATCACTGCAGATGGTGATTGCAGCCATGAAATAAAAAGTTGCTTAATCCTTGAAAGGAAAGTTATGACCAAACTAGACAGCGTATTAAAAAGTAGAGACATTACTTTGCCAACAAAGGTCCATTTAGTCAAGGCTATAGTTTTTCCAGTAGTCATATATGGATGTGAGAGTTGGACTATAAAGTTGAGCACCGAAGAACTGATGCTTTTGAACTGTGGTGTTGGAGAAGGCTCTTGAGAGTCCCTTGGACTGAAAGGTGATCGAACCAGTCCATCCTAAAGGAGATCAGTTCTGGGTGTTCATTGGAAGGACTGATGTTGAAGCTGAAACTCTAGTACTTCGGCCACCTGATGCGAAGAGCTGACTCATTTGAAAAGACCCTGATGCTGGGAAAGATAGAAGGCAGGAGGAGAAGGGAATGACAGAGGATGAGATGGGTGGATGGCATCACTGACTCAATGGACATGAGTTTGAGTAAGCTCTGGGAGTTGGTTATAGACAGGGAGGCCTGGTATGCTGCAGTCCATGGGGTTGCAAAGAGTCAGACACGACTGAGGAACTGATCTGAACTGAACTGAACTTATTGCTTGGGCAGAGAACCCAGACTGACTGGAATAGTACTTGCCTCTAGCAGACCCTTAGCTAGTGACCAGTCTTGTGAAAGTAGGACAGCCCAGCTCCCTACCCCAGTTTGGGACGGTTCTGAAACATAATGCTGTGCAGTTCTGTTGTAGCCACCTGCAGATACTGTTCTGGGATGTTGTCTGCAATTGCGCTCCTGGTTACCTTCTCCCCTTTCTCTGCCTTATGTTCCCCTCTGCCCAATCAGCTTCACTTAGTGAATCTCTCCCGGGATTGCTTCCTTAATACATCATCAGCAAGGTAATTTCCATAAGATCAGCTTCTGGGGAGCCTGGCCTAAAATAAAACTATAAGTCAAATGATTAACTTTTTCCAGCCTATGTCCACTGCAAGTTTCTAAAGAGAATTCAGTCCTCTTTAGAAAAATTCCACACTGTTTGTAAGACTCAGTGTTTGTATTACTGATATTGTAGGTTGATACCTTCCTAAAACCATGATGGATATTTAACATACAAAGAGTAAGCCTACTGACTTTCCTCTGACTGGAATCAGTGAACATACCATCTCCAAGAAGAAACATCAGCTCGAATGTAATTCTCTTCATTTGCCCATTCTTTGATAGGACAGTTATACTTCCCACTTTGTGGACCCAGAAATCTTATTTCCAAAACTTTAGAAATGATGCACGAATTGTTAGCTTTCATGAGCTTTTATATGATAACTTTTTGATATAATGAGAGCTGACTGCTAGTCAGAAAGGATCAAAATAACATTATACACACGTTATTTCATGTACCTTGGGTGAGTGGGTGAAATCACTCAGTGGGGTCCGACTCTTTGTGACCCCATGGACTATAGCCTACCAGGCTCCTCCATCCATGGAATTTTCCAGGCAAGAATACTGGAGTGGGTTGCCATTTCCTTCTCCAGGGGATCTTCCCCACCCAGGGATCAAACCCAGGTCTCCCGCATTGCAGGCAGACGCTTTACCATCTGAGCCACCAGGGAAACCATTCATGTACCTTAGTTGACACAAATAGTGAGAGCTTGAGTCCACCCACAGAAGGCAGGCAGTGGCGCACAGAGAGACCGGCTGCATTGTCTGTGGACCAAGCTGGTCCACAGGAGCAGTCCACCGTGGCTGAGGAGCTTGTCAGAGTCATAGCCTCTGTGTTGCCTCCATATCCATCTACTGAGAGCTGCAACATAAGAGCCTCCTGAATCCGTTCTGATCTTGCTGCATCCCTTCAGCTTCCTCTATTGACAAGCCTGATGTTGTGCCCAGCTGGTATGGGGAAAATTGTAGAATTCAACTTTGACATCACAAAGAAGACTTAAGGAGTGTGCATTTGGAATTGGGGCAAAATAACTTGATAACACACATGCACACATGCAATTTGTACTTTAAATTTGTACTTTATACAAATTGAATAAAGCAAATATTCAATTTTGTGCGGTGACTAGCTTTATTTTAGAAGGCATAGAGCTGTTTTCTGGATTTATTTTTCCCAGCACAAAAACCAAGTCACTAAGTTATGTAGAAACGGAAAGCAGTGTGTTATTATTTGCCTAGGATCCAGTAATGGGGTATATTGCTTGGTAATTCAAATGCTCTTTTCTGTCTGTTATTTACTATTTATTTTTATTGTTATTGGGTTTTATCCTTCAGTTTCTTCTACTGTGATCTTAAATAAGTGAAAAGAGGAGATGTGAAATGAATGCATATATTGTATATACAGTGTATATATTCAACTCAGGGCTTAATTTTGATTTCAGCATGGCTAAAATTCATTCTTCCAGTCAAATACAAATGGTAATCTGCGGATGACATGCCAGTCATGCTCTTTGTTTGTCTTAAAGGGAGGAATGTTTTGAAATCCTTTTCCCTTTTTATCCTTGATGGATTCGTAAAGCTAAATGTGGTATTGTATATCACAAGGTAGCAACGTCTCATTTTACAGATGAAAAGTTTGAGAGCTAAATGAGTTGATGAAGGTCACCGAGCTCGCTTGTGACAGGTTCCGTGTATGTAAGAATCTAGGCATACAGATATCCAGGCACGGTGGAGGTACCAGTGTGGAATTAGTTATTGTTATGTAAAAATCAACCTAATATTTAGTTTTTTGAAAAAAAAATGCATTTAGATCATGATTTTACAATTTGATGATTCAGGTGAGGCTTAGTTGGTCTGGTTTTGCCTGGGCCCTGCCAATACTTTGGCCACCTCATGCAAAGAGTTGACTCATTGGAAAAGACCCTGATGCTGGAAGAGATTGGGGGCAAGAGGAGAAGGGGACAACAGAGGATGGATGGCTGGATGGCATCACTGACTCGATAGACATGAGTTTGAGTAAACTCCAGGAGTTGGTGATGGACAGGGAGGCCTAGCATGCTGCGATTCATGGGATTGCAAAGAGTCAGACACGACTGAGTGACTGAACTGAACTGAACTGAACTGAACCTGTGTCTACCTGTCTCTTCCCAACTTGGTAGGTGGATTTGCTGGTTCCAGTGGGGCTCCCTCATCTGTGAGTCTCAGCTTTGGCAATTAGGTTGACATGGGGCCATTATTCTTCCTACCCCAGATGGCTAGCAGTCTGCTATTTTCTGTAAAATATGGGTATTACCCCCACTTCCCAACTCTGGCCACCAGGACACGCTGCTTTTACTGCCTAGTTTTATGGAGGGAAAAAAAAAAACAAAAACCATTCTGAAAGATGGGAATGCTACAGACAGAAGTCACTAGAGTTGGAAGAGGTAACAGATATTAGAGGTGCACTCTGCTTTATTTTGGCCTGCTCCAGATGAAATCTGCAGACAGCACAGAGGAGAACTGAAGTCACTTTTGCAAGTGAGAGTGGCCTCACAAGCAAAAAATATTAATTTAAAATGTTTGCTTCAAGAGCATACCCCAGAACAAGAACTGAGTCCAGCGGAAAAGTTTTATAGCCGTGGTCACAAAAGTGGTATGAGCAGACATAGAAGATAGAGACCAGAGAAATCTTAAAAGGGTATGTGTGTGGTAGGTGGTCATAATGAGGCATGAAGAGACTTTTAGTGTTTGTGGGAGTGATGGAGAGCAGCTCTTCAAGAGGGACAGTCTGAATTTGTGGGCAGGGAATTGAACAGTGTTAACCATATAACCTCCATTCATAGGAATATATACATACTAATTGGTTTCCTAATCACCATCTATTATGTTTTGCTTTCCTCCAGACCTTTCAATGTTCATCTGTAGTTGCAGTG
Organism: Odocoileus virginianus; assembly: GCF_023699985.2. Classification (NCBI taxonomy): domain Eukaryota; kingdom Metazoa; phylum Chordata; class Mammalia; order Artiodactyla; family Cervidae; genus Odocoileus; species Odocoileus virginianus. Next base: position 25,556,399 of record NC_069698.1, read on the forward strand.
CAGCTGGACATGTATAGTTTTCTTTGTACAACCTTCCTGGCACAGATTTCCTTTCATTTTTACCTGTGGCTTAAGCATGGGTTTCAGTGGCACTCAAATGAGTGACCATTTCTTCCTGACAATTTATGAAGCAGGATGAATAGTTTGAAAGAAGCCTAAAATCTTTCTTTTTATACTAATAGCTGTGTTTCACCTTCTATAGATTTACCTGCGGGATACTTTTTAACATTTTTTCTCATACCAGTATGGGAACAGCACATAATTGCCACGAGATTGCAAGCTTATTTGATACTGTTGTTTGAGAGCAAATAAAACCTAAGAATCGGAAAAAGAAAAACTTGGAATTTGATTGAGAAGTGGAACGTTTTAAGTGACTCTAGTGCCTTGGGCTGGAGTTTCAAAAAGTTGGCAAGGGAATTGAATGCCCCAGAGCTGAGGCTTATGATGGCAAGAATAAAGCTATTTTTATCCTCTAGGCAACAGCTTTCCTCTGCCAAATTTCTCAAGACCCATACAATGAGAGCATCCATCCCAAAATGATTAATGCAAATTTAGTAATTGTGCATATGGATCATTTCTCTGTCACCCATTTTATCTGCAAAACGTGCCTTTCTCTGCATGCAGGCATTGCTCATGTTTTGTGCCATTCACCTGTTGCTGGGGGCATGGAACAAATTATCTCTTTGTGTGAGGCTGTGGGAAGAAGAAATTATCACATTTGTGGCTGGCACCCACTACTAAGCCAAGCATGCAATTATCAGAATCAGAATGATGGTACGCACAGAGTCAGATTCATCTTACTTATCAGGAGGATAGCGGATGAGGTCTGATCCACAGCTGGACAATATGCCAAAGGGGGAGGTGTGTGGGAGGACATAGTCCTCTCTTAAAGAAAATAAACTTTTGGCAGCAAAGACAGATTTCTATAGAAGCCAATGAGACCTCGGGGGTTCTGGCTTGTATAAACTTTTAAGTGATGTGAGTACAAGAGCAGGGTTTTGAGTTGAGAAGCCTGGGGAAGCTCATCAGAAAAAGCAGTATTGTGTTGCCAGTGTCAAAGTGTGGATCCCCCCAATGCACTTCACATAAGACCCTCAAACTTAATCAACTGACAGTTCTCAGAGGAGTGAACTGGAAAGCCCCTCAGACTTGTGGTATCTCTTTCAGGTTTCCAGGAAGCACTGATGCCTGCCTAATAGGGCCTTTTTGGAAACCACTAGCTCCTATTCAGGGGGAACAGATCAACGCGAGGCTGTGTTCTGTCTGGCTTTAAATCAACAGTGTAAGGTGAAGTAGACATAGGAAGGTCTGGGCGTCCTCCACAGGAGCCGTGTGTTGCTTAAACATTCCACTGCTTGCTGACACTACCCTGTACTAACCCGAAATGCTACGTGCTCACGCTATACTCTCCTGCCATGTTATAACAGAATATCTACGCATTTTTTCTTGTAAACCACAGGCTGTCAAGCAGAATTTCTGATGTAAACATGATCTTTTAGGTTCCAGCAAATGGTGGCGGATTAAAAACAAATGAATTTCCTACATGGAGAATTGGAAGAAACCTGTACATACAGCACATGGTTACTTATGCTGCTGCTAAGTCGCTTCAGTCGTGTCTGACTCTGTGCGACCCCATAGACGGCAGCCCACCAGGCTCCTCCGTCCCTGGGATTCTCCAGGCAAGAACACTGGAGTGGGTTGCCATTTCCTTCTCCAGTGCATGAAAGTGAAAAGTGAAAGTGAAGTCGTTCAGTCATGTCCGACTCTCAGCGACCCCATGGACTGCAGCCCACCAGGCTCCTCCGTCCCTGGGATTTTCCAGGCAAGAGGACTGGAGTGGGGTGTCATTGCCTTCTCCGCAATGGCTTCTTATAAGTGCCACCAAAAGATATTAGACATAGAAAATATGGCGACCTAATGCAACCCTTTCTCAAATGCATGACAGCTAAACTGTTTGAAAAACAGTTGATTTGAAACCCCACTTTTAACAACTTATTGAGTAGAGACATATTGTTATATTTTTGTTATGCAAACATTATTAAGCAGAGTGTTTCAATGTTCACTTACATATAAATCACCAGCCACAGGCATTAGTTTCTACAAAAATCCCCTGGTCAGTAATTTGTTAAGGAAGCTCGACTATATGTCTCCTCTTCTTACTTAAGGGTAAATGGAGAAAATGATAATAACAATGGAACACAGCATAAAAAGATTGAAGGTTTGAGTTGATAGGATTTTAGTGGAAAATTGCCAGAGGAATTAAAATGGACAAAACCCAAAAATTACTTAGTGTTCTGGGGAGAGCACCTTTCCTAGTTATCTGATTCTATGTGGCTCTGATCCTTTCATCCTCTTTGAGCTATTTAGTAATGCAAATAATTCTTATCCTTAGAGATGAAACTGAATTTTGTCCAGTAGGATGCAACTGATTATCGTCTCATGGATATTCATCAGATTTACATATATTTGGAAATTTATTTTAGCATTCTTGATTGTCTTTATATGTGAGCTATTTGAATTCTCCTTTGAACTAGTTGTGACATCTTATTGATTCCCTCATTAATTAATGAAGTAAATGTAATATGTGGCACATGTTCATTTTTTATTTCTATGCAAGTTATGATGCTAACTTAAAAAATATATATCTTTGTGGTTTAGTTGTTAAGTTGTGTCCGACTCTTGCGACCTCATGGATTGTAGCCTGCCAGGCTCCTCTGTCCATGGGATTTTCCAAGCAAGAGTGCTAGAGTGGGTGGCATTTCCTTATCCAGGGGATCTTCCTGACCAGGGATTGAACTCGGGTCTCCTGCATTGCAGGCAGATTCTTTACCGACTGAGCTACCGGGGAATTTTTTAACATTAATTCAGGGGATTTTTTTTTTTAAATTAATACTCGGAAGATCTTGTGATTTAAAGTGCTGTTCTCCAAAAGAAATCTTAGGTACTCCATCCAATGGGAGAATATGAACAAGGGATAAATTTGGAGAGTGACTTGAAAATAACACATGCTCATTAAAGAAACCAAACTATCCAGGCGACTTTAATAGAAAAATGACATGTCTTATGTTTTGCATTAGCCTGATCATAATGTTTAATCAAATGAGCATTCAGTAAATGAAATCTTGGGAAAGTGCTCTTTAACTATAATAAATCATAGCACTCAAGACTTCCTAAGTTATAACCCTAAGTTGAAGTGAAATGAAGTGAAAGTTGCTCAGTTGTGTCCAACTCTTTGTGAACCCATGGACTGTAGCCGGGCAGGCTCCTCCTTCCATGGCATCGTCCAGACAAAAATTCTGGCATGCGTTGCCATTTCTTTCTCCAGGGCCTCTTCCTGACCCAGGGCTCAAATCAAGCTCTCCTGCATCGCAGGTGGGCCCTAACCCTAAGTTCTCTACTTTCAAACCTTTTTCAGCACACTATACTTCAGCAAAACTAGGCTACTTTCTGATCCTAGAACACGTGAGATACATTGCTTTGTGAAAACCATGGAATGCTCTCCTCCATGTTTCTGTAGTAATATGATCCATCCTCTAACACAGTGCTTGTCAAGCTCTCTGTGATGAAGGACCAGTTTTTTGGGAACTTTCTATTCAGTCATAGTCCAACATTGCAATGTAAAAACATAAATTGCTAGAAATACAAAATAGATATGAAAAGCTTATATTAATGAATTCATTGTTTTTATGTTTAAAACATATTTTCAGATGGTTGTAAAAGTTTCCAAACTCTTTGAATCTCTGTATTTATATCTTCATGGATCAGTGGCAAACATTTCAATGACTCAAGACAGTGGACCTCTATTGGGTAAAGAGCAGAGCATAATTTTCCTCACAAATGCTATCTGATCCAATTATTTTTCTGTGTATCTCTAAATAAAAGTGATCTAAATTTTATTTGAAAGCAACATTTCAATGTTGTTACTTCTTCTATAATAATTGACTTAATCTTTGCTCTTTTAGAGTTCTTCAATAATGATTATTTCCCCTTGAGGGCAATTCCAGCCCAAACTCCAGAGCTAAATGTTCAAGCAAATATTTGTTGGATTGCAATTTCCTTAAATCCCTTGTTGGAAATAGACTTTCAGACTTGATGTTAAATGCTTATTTTTTTCTCTCCTCCCATCTTATTTTTTCCTCTCCTCCCATCTTATTTTTTCTGCAACAATTAATTATAACAAAAAGAAAGGGATACCTCAAAGTTGTAGTCTTTGATGTGCCTTTTACAAGCGTGGTTCCAAGTAAATTAAACATCAGAATTTGAATATCTGTTGGGTTAGATAAAAGGCTCACTCTGGTTTCTCCATAACATCTTACAGAAAAACTCAAATGAAACTTTTTGGCCAATACTAGGATTGACAATACTCCCGAATTTATTGAACTCCTGCAATAGTCCTGCTGTATTTGCCCATTTTACTTTAAAACAAGGTAAAAAAAGCTTTTTATTTTCATTCATCAAATACTTATTTTACATCTCTTCCATTATTGAAGTTTGCCAAACTTAAGACCTCATAGCCTTCCTTGATCTGTTCTTAATCTCATTGTATGCGTGTATGGTCAGTCACTTTAGTCGTGTTCAACTCTTTGTGACCCTATGGACTACAGCCCACCAGGCTCCTCTGTCCATGGGATTCTTCAGGCAAGAATACTGGAGTGGGTTGCCATGCCCTCCTCCAGGAGATTATCCTGACCCAGGGGGTACAGGTGTATTCTTTACCACTGAACTGCTGAAGAAGCCCTCTTAATCTCATTTCACATATTCAGTTAATTATCCTTCATTATGGGTTTTATTTCTCAGTGATTCTCACATCACATCAGAGCCTTCCCTTTCATCCTCATTGACTGTACATTAGTTTTGGCCATCATCTTAACTTAGAATTGTGCAATAGCCTTCATCTATGCTTCATTACTATTTAACACATACTAAACTTTGCTTGGTGGCTTAGCGATAAAGAATCATCCTGCAATGCAGGAAACACAGCAGGAGCCATGTTCAATCCCTGGGTCAGGAAGATCCCCTGGAGAAAGAAACAGTAACGTACCCTGGTATTCTTGCCTGGGAAATCCCATGGCCAGAGGAGCACGGAGGGCTATAGTCCATGGGTTTGCAAAAGAGTTGGACACAACTTAACGACTAAACAACAAACAAAGGTTTGCATGTCTTTGGAGGATCTTTTCTTAGCAATTAAAAAAAAATTACTTACAAGAGTTCCAAAATAAACTCAACACCAATAACATCAAAAAAGTAAAAAAGAATTGTTGGGACCTGGCAGGATCATCTAAGCATAAAAGAACTCAATCTCTTATATCAGTTCAGTTCATTGCAGTTGCTCAGTCATGTCCAACTCTTTACGACCCCGTGGACTGCAGCATGCCAGGCCTCCCTGTCTATCACCAACTCCCGGAGCTTGCTCAAGCTCATGTCCATTGAGTCGGTGATGCCATCCAACCATCTCATCGTCTGTCATCCCCCTTTTCTCCTGTCTTCAATCTTTCCCAGCATCAGGGTCTTTTCAAATGAGTCAGTTCTTCACATCAGGTGGCCAAAGTATTAGAGTTTCAGCTTCAGTATTAGTCCTTCCAAAAAATATTCAGGACTTATTTCCTTTAGGATTGACTGGTTTTATCTCCTTACTGTCCAAGGAACTCTTAAGAGTCTTCTTCAACACCACAGTTCAAAAGCATCCATTCTTTGGCACTCAGCTTTCTTTATGGTCCAACTCCCACAACCATTCATGACTACTGGAAAGATGATAGCTTTGACTAGATGGAACTTTGTTGGCAAAGTAGTGTCTCTGTTTTTAAGTATGTTGTCTAGGTTGGTCATAGCTTTTCTTCCAAGGAGCAAGTGTCTTTTAATTTCAAGGCTGCAGTCACCATCTACAGTGATTTTTGAGCTCCCCTCCCAAAGTCTATCTCTATTTCCATTGTTTCCCCATTTATTTGCCATGAAGTGATGGGACCAGATGCCATGATCTTAGTTTTCTGAATGTTGAGCTTTAAGCCAACTTTTTCACTTTCCTCTTTTATTTTGATCAAGAGGCTTTTTAGTTCTTCTTCACTTTCTGATATAAGTGTGGTATCATCTTCATATCTGAGGTTATTGATATTTCTCCTGGCAATCTTGATTCCAGCTTGTGCTTCCTCCAGCCCAGCATTTCTCATGATGTAATCTGCATAAAAGTTAAAAAAGCAGGGTGACGATATACAGCTTTGATGTACTCCTTTCCCTATTTGGAACCAATCTGTAGCAGGGTGACGATATACAGCTTTGATGTATTCCTTTCCCTATTTGGAACCAATCTGTTGTTCCATGTCCAATTCTAAGTGTTGCTTCTTGACCTGCATACAGATTTCTCAGGAGGCAGGTTCAGTGGTCTGATATTACCATCTGTTTAAGAATTTTCCACAGTTTGTTGTGATCCCTGTAGTCAAAGTCTTTGGAATAGTCAATAAAGCAGAAGTAGATTTTTTTTGGAACTCTCTTGCTTTTTCGATGATCCAACGGATGTTGGCAATTTGATTTCAGGTTCCTCTGCCTTTTCTAACTCCAGCTTGAACATCTGGAAGTTCACAGTTCATATACTGTTGAAGCCTGGCTTGGAGATTTTTGAGAATTACTTTGCTAGCATGTGAGATGAGTACAATTGTGCAGTAGTTTGAACATTCTTTGGCATTGACTTCTTAGGGATTGAAATGAAAACTGACATTTTCCAGTCTTGAGGCCACTACTGAGTTTTCCAAATTTGCTGGCATATTGAGTGGAGTGCTTTCACAGCATAATATTTTAGGATTTGAAAAGGGTCTACTGCAATTCCATCACCTCCACTAGCTTTGTTTGTAGTGATGCTTCCTAAGGCCCACTTGAGCTGGCATTCCAGGATGCCTGGATCTAGGGGATTGATCACCCCGTCATGGTTATCTGGGTCATGAATATCTTTTTTATATAGTTTTTCTGTGTATTCTTCCCACCTCTTCTTAATCTCTGCTGCTTCTGTTAGGTCCATAACATTTCTTTCCTTTATTGTGCCCATCTTTGCATGAAATGTTCCCTTGGTACTCTAGTTTTCTTGAAGAGATCTCTAGTCTTTATTGTTTTTCTCTATTCCTTTGCACTGATCACTGAGGAAGGCTTTCTTATCTCTCCTTGGTATTCTTTGGAACTCCACATTCAGATGGGTATATCATTCCTTTTCTCCTTTGCCTTTAGCTTCTCTTCTTTTCTCAGGTATTTTTAAGGCCTCCTCAGACAACCATTTGGCCTTTTTGCATTTCTTTTTCTTGGGGATGGTCTTGATCCCTGCCTCCTGTACAATATCATGAACCTCCATGCATAGTTCTTCAGGCACTCTGTCTATCAGATCTAATGCCTTGAATCTATTTGTCACTTCCACTGTATAGTCATAAGGAATTTGATTTATGTCATACCTGAATGGTCTAGCGGATTTCCCTACTTTCTTCAATTCAAGTCTCAATTTGGCAATTAGGAGTTTTTGATCTGTGCCACAGTCAGCTCCTGGTCTTATTTTTGCTGACTGTCTAGCGCTTCTCAATGTTCAGCTGCAAAGAATGTAATCAGTCATATTTCAGTGTTGACCATCTGGTGATGTCCATGTGTAGAGTCTTCTCTTGTGTTGTTGGAAGAAGGTGTTTGCTATGACCAGTGTGTTCTCTTGGCAAAACTCTGTTAGCCTTTGTCCGACTCATTTTGCACTCCACAGCCAAATTTGCCTGTTACTCCAGGTATCTCTTAACTTCCTACTATTGCATTTCAGTCCCTTGTAATGAAAAGGACATCTTTTTTGGGGGGGTGTTGGTTCTAGAAGGTTTGTAGGTCTTCAGAGAACCATTCAACTTCAGCTTCTTCAGCATTACTTGTTGGGCCATAGACTTGGACTAATGTGATACTGAATGGTTTTCCTTGGAAAGAGACCAGTCTGCTGTTTTTGAACTTGCACCCAAACACTGCATTTCAGACTCCTGTATTGACTGTGATAGCTACTTCATTTCTTCTAAGGGATTCTTGCTGACAGTAGCAGATATAATGATAGTCTGAGTTAAATCTGCCCTTTCCAGTCCATTTTAGTTAACTGATTCCTAAAATTTTGATGTTCACTCTTGCTATCTTCTGTTTGACCAATTCCAATTTACCTTGATTCATGGATGTAACATTCCATGTTCCTATGCTATGTTGTTCTTTACAGCATAGGACTCTACTTCCATCACTAATCACATCCACAATTGGGCATTGTTTTGGCTTTGGCTTTGTCTCTTCATTCTTTCTGGAGTTATTTCTCCACTCTTCTCCAGTAGCATATTGGGTACCTACCAACCTGGGGAGTTCATCTTTCAGTGTCACATCTTTTTGCCTTTTCATACTGTTCATGGTGTTCTCAAGGCAATCTTGTATACCAGCCCTTTGATATGAGATATCTTAGGTCTCACAATTATGTTAAGTTATAGTAAAACTGACAAAAATAAGAGTAGAAGTGTTTTATCTTAATACTCTCAGGAAAATTTTACTTTGAGATGTATAATCCCCCATAATAATTAAATATATTATAAATATAAGAATATTCACAGCAATAGTCTATTTGTTTCCAGAATACTGAGTTTGAAAAGCAGACAATTCTCTGTTTCTACATGTTGATGTTAAAAACTCTGAAATCACTGTATAGAAGTTTCAGGATAGAAAATATTTCACGCTTTACAAAAATTAGATGGAAGTAAAGACACTAATCATTTTGATAGTGGCACAAAATGTGAGAACTTTTGTACTGCCTGATCATTAAGTTGATTCACAATCCATGTACATTTCCCACAAATTAAGACTGTCATAGATTTGTAGACCATAGTTATTGAGAGCCTTTAATTCAAATTATGAATGCCACTTTTGAATCCAGCTAGCCTTGTTTGCAGTACATTTTGTGGAAGTTGTTAGACCAGTATTTTTATGTAAATACTCTCAGGAAAAATGAGAAGGTGCCAAAGGTTATTTTACTGACAGCTATCAGTAAGATATGTTAGCCTGAGGATGACATTTTTCTTTCAAGAATAGAGTAAAGCTAATCAGATACCAAAGTCCATTATCTGATGAGAAGTAAACAAGTGACAATATCATAGCTGTCAAAATGAAATATAGTCCTGTGAGAGCTTGTCTAAGAAAATGAAGAAAAGTGAATATCAAGGCAAATCTCTGAAATAAAATGAAAAGAAGTGGCTTTTTCTTTGGACATACCTTGGGTCAATTTTTTTACATGATTAAATTAGGAACAATTGGGAATTAAACTATAGGAGTTATATAAATGAACAAAGTTACTGTGCCATTCTAAAATGGAAGTTTCAAATATTACTGAAATATGCACACTGGATAAATAAGTAATGACACTTTATCTTTATTTAAAATATACTTACTCTGTTGTTCTTGAACTTTTAAAATTAGGTTTTATTTACAACACAATATATGCTTCTGTTTTTGCTTGGGGAGAGGCAAGACACTGTAAAAATATTTCAAAATTAAAACAGTTCATAAAATACAGGTATTTCTTTCTTTCTCAGGGAACAACAGTCCCAAGTGACTTGAAGAAGATAAAGCAGATGCCTAGCTTCACAATGCAGTCACCTTGGTGCTATTCTCACTGCAAGGCCAAAGCTGGCTAAACTCCACCCCACCACCTGCTGGAAGGGGGAAAGATCAGGACACAAAACAATTTTGTTATAAGAAAATGCCCAGGCAATGACATATCTGATTCTGCTCACGTTTCCTTGCAAGAACTTAGTCATATGATCCTGGGTAGTCTCACGAGAGGCTGAGAAATATAGTCTCCACTCAGCTTCCTGTGAGCCTTCTTAGAACTAGGTAAAGAAGCAGGAAGAAAGTAAATACTGGAGAATAATAATTAGTTTTTACTGCATGTGTATGTAATTAAAATTAAGTACAAGGGGACTTCTCTAGTGATCTAGTGGTTAAGACTTTGCTTTCTAATTCAGGGTATACTAGTTCAACCCCTCTTTGGGGAGCTAGGATCACACATGCCTTGTGGCCAGAAAGCCAAAACATAAAACAAAAGTGGTACTGTAACAGATTAAATAAAGGCTTTGAAAATGGTCCACATTAAAAAAAGAAAACCTTAAAAATATAAACAAATAGAATTTAAATATGAGTTTCAATTGAAAAAAAAAAATCCTTTCCAAATCCCGCTGCTAATTTTTTTGTATGCTTTTCAGATATTTTTACCCTAAAGGAGTTTGAAACATGTCAACCTCTTTGACATATTGATTTTGAGCTGAAGGCACTTGAGAAAGAGGAGGTTCAGAAAGGGTTCTCTGACCTCTCTCTTTCTACCTACAAGTAGGTCATATAATTTCCAATGAGAAAGATTCCCTCTCTGTACCAGGAAGATAAGTTCTTATCACCAGACTGGGAGGTGATACCAAAAGAGATCTGTACAAACAAACCCACTGAAATAACCCTTGTCTTCCATTACCTTCCCTGCTTATTTCCTAGTCACTCTCCCATAATTTGCTGTCTCTGCCTCAAACCACTTTGTCTTGTCACATTTCCATAATTTATCATTCTTTGCTTTAAAAAGTATGTGAGGTTTTGGGCCTGATAACTGCTTTGAGTCTTCATTTTTCTTAAGACTTCTACAGGCATGTCCAAATATTAGATAAGATATAATATATGTTTTATCCTATTTATCCTATTAATGTGTCTTATGTTCGGTTTTTTTTTTTGAATACTTTTTTTTTACCTTATTGCAGGGCATGTGGGATCTTAGTTCCCCAGTTAGGGATCAAACCCATGCCCTTTGCATTGGAAGTATGGAGTGTTAACCACTCGAACACCAGTGCAGACCCTGTCTTATGTTAGTTTAATTCATAGACCAAGTTACAGAACCTAAGAGAGTGGAAGGAACTTTATCCTGCTCTAAAATATTCATGGAAAAAATACACAGATTATAGTATTTCCCCCCTTTTCCTAAAGTGTATTTTACTGTGTGTATGTTTTGTTACATACTGGATCTTAAAAATATTTCTATATCAGCACATGCATATATATGTGTTTTTTCCTTTCTTTAATAGCTGTTTGCCTCTTGCCTGCTAAGTCATCTTATTCATGTACACCTCTTTGGGATCCTATGAACCATAGCCCACCAGTGTCCTCTGTCCATGGGATTCTCCAGGCAAGAATTCTGAAGTGGGCTGTCCTGCCCTTCTCCAGGAAATCTCCCCAACCCAGGGATCAAATCAGAGTCTCTTTTGTCTCCTGCATTGGCAGGCAGGTTCGTTACCTCTAGTGCCACTTGGGAAGCTGTACACTGTCCAGTTATATGAATGAGCCATAACTTATTCAGCTTCTTGCTTTCGGATGTTTTGGTGTCCTCAAGGTATTTCTTTTTCTTTCTCTCTTATGACCAGTGCTGCCATGAATTTCCTTGTATATACTTCTTTGCATAGATGTATGAATATACATACATTTCTTTTCTTAATATCTTTATTGAATATATTTTTCATAAAATGCACCCATACTAAGTACACAGTTCAATGAGTTTTAATAATGTATATAGTCATGAAAAGGTCATGAAAATCTACTATTAGAATGCTTGTATCACCTCTAAAAAGCTTCTATATGCCCCCTTACAGTCAATCACTGCTCCCACCCAGAGCTAAGCGATCACTTATCTGCTTCCTGTTGGTTAATAAAATTAAGTAATATGACTGTTTTATTTGGCTTCTTTTGTTCATCATAATTATTACATTAAGTTTTTTGGTTTATTTTGAGTCATTTTAGACTTGCAGAAAAGTTGCAAAATACAGAATTCACATAACTTACCCTAATGTTAGTAGCTTGCATGCCATAATCCAATTATTAAAATCATAAAACTAACAGGAGAATAGTTTTATTTTCACAAGTATTGCACTTAATAGAAAGAAACAAAACTAACTCAACATGCAAATGTATGCCAGTAATTAGACTGTATGATCTTACAGAAAATTAGTAAATCATTCTTTAAATACTAGAATAATAAATAGAACACTATTCATTAATTCTGTTTTCTTTTTCTGCAAGTATCTTGCTTGAATATTTTTACTATTATTTTTAATGCTTTGATCTTTAACTTGCAGTAAGTATCTTTGATTTTTAACCAGCAGCAAGTATCTTTTTAAGACTTTGATTTTTATTGTTAATTTTGCTGTTTTCATTATTATATTTCAGATCCCCCAAATTATATCCGTATATATATAGATGTTTATATGTAAGCTAGATGAAATATGATGATTAGTAAGTTAAATACCCATGTTCCTACTTCCAACTTAAAAACCTAAAATATTACTAATAGAGTTTTCTTCCCCTTTGTCCATGTTTCCTGGTGCTTTCTATTGTCTCTTCATCACAATGCTTTTCATATTTTTTTAAATTTTTTATTTTAATTGGAGGCTAATTACTTTACAATATTGTAGTGGTTTTGCCATACATTGACATGAATCAGCCATGAGTGTACATGTATTCTCCATCCTGAACCCTCCATCCCATCTCCCTCCCCATCCCATCCCTCTGGGTCATCCCAGTGCACCAGCTATCTGGACTGGCTATCTGTTTCACATATGATAATATACATGTTACAATGCTATTCTTTCAAATCATCCCACTCTCGCCTTCTCCCACAAAGTCCAAAAGACTATTCTATACATCTGTCTCTTTTGCTGTCTCACATATAGGGTCATAGTTACCATCTTTCTAAATTCCATATATATGCATTAGTATACTATATTGGTGTTTTTCTTTCTAGCTTACTTCACTCTGTATAATAGGCTCCAGTTTCATCCACCTCATTAGAACTGATTCAAATGCATTCTTTTTAACGGCTGAGTAATATTCCCTTGTGTATATGCACCACAGATTTCTTATCCATTTGTCTGCTGATGGATATCTAGGTTGCTTCCATGTCCTGGCTATTATAAACAGTGCTGTGATGAACATTGGGGTACATGTGTCTCTTTCAATTCTGGTTTCCTCAGTATGTATGCCCAGCAGTGGGATTGCTGGGTCATATGGCAGTTCTACTTCCAGGTTTTTAGGGAATCTCCACACTGTTCTCCATAGTGGCTATACTAGTTTGCATTCCCACCAACAGTGTAAAAGATTAATGCTTTTCATATTTTTAAAAATTGTATTTATTTACTCATACTCCTAGCTTTGTTGTGATAAAATTGACATACAGTATTATATAACTTTAAGGATGTATTGCATAAATAATTTGACTTGCATACATCATAAAATAATTATCACAAAAAGTTTTGTGAACTTATTGTGAACTTATCTATCATCTCATATAGATATAAAATTTAAAAAAAAGAAAAAAACATTTTTTATCTTTGGGATGAGAACTCCTAGGGTTTACTCTCCTAAGAATTTCCATATATGGGCTTCCCTGGTGACTCAGAGGGTAAAGCGTCTGCCTGCAATGCAGGAGACCTGGGTTCGATCCCTGGGTTGGGAAGATCCCCTGGAGAAGGAAATGGCAACCCACTCCAGTGTTCTTGCCTGGAGAATCCCACGGGCAGAGAAGCCTGGTGGGCTACAGTCCATGGGGCCACAAAGAGTCGGACATGACTCTTTCCATATATAACATACTTTATTCCATATATAACAGTGTTAGTTATATTAACCATGTTAATCATGTCTAGTACTTATTAATCTTATAATTGGAAGTTTGTATCTTTCAACTACTTCACTTTTCCTTTCTCCACTGTCTAAAATAAGAAAATAAGTCTTTCTCTCTCTGACTTATTTCACTTAGCATAATATCTCCTAGATCCATCCATGATGTTGTAAATGGCAAGATGTTATTCATTTTATGGCTGGCTAATATTCATATATATATATTTATAAAATAATATCACATCATCATCTTCTCTGTATTGACATTTGTGAATAATGCTGCAGTAAGTGGTGCTAGTGGTAAAGAACCCACCTGCCAACGCAGCATGTGTAAGAGATGCAGGTTCAATCTCTGGGTCTGGAAGAGCCCCTGTGGGAAGACATGGCAATCCACTCCAGTATTCTTGCCTGGAGAATCCCATGGACAGAGGAGCCACAGGCTATAGCCTATAGTGTTGCAAAGAGTCAGATGCAACTGAAGTGACTTAGCATGTGTGCACACAAACATAGGGTACATATATCTTTTCTATTTCCTGTTTTTTTTTTTTTTTTTTTTGAAAAATATCCAAAAGCAGAAGTGCTAGATCATATGGTAGTTCTAATTTTTGAGGAACCTCCCGATGGTTTCCATAGTGGCTGCATCAATTTACATTCCCCTTAACAGTGCACAGTGCTTCTTGTTTTCCACATCCCCACCAGCTCCTGTTGTCTCTTGTTGATGACAGCAATTCTGAGAGGTATGAGGTGATATACGTCACTGTAGCTTTGATTTGTAGGTCCCTGATGATTAGTGTTGTGGAGCACTTTCCACGTGCCTATTGGCCATCTGTACATCCTCTTTGGAAAACTGTCTATTCAGGTCTTTCACCCATTGGTTTTTTGCTTTTTTAATGTTGACTTTTATGAGTTTTTGGTACATTTTGAGTATTAACCCCTATCTAGTATATAATTTGCAAATATCTTTTCCAATTCAATAGGCAGCCTGGTTATTTTGTTTTGTTGATAGTTTGTAATTACTATGCAAAAGCTTTTTCATTTGATGTAATCCCCTTTGTTTATTTTTGCTTTTGTTTCCCTTGCCTGTGGAGACATATCCAAAAACATTTTGCTAAGACCAGTATCAAAGGGCATACTGCCTATGTTTTCTTTCAGGAGTTTCATGGTGTTAGGTCTAATGCTTAGGTCTTTAATTCCATTCTGAGTTTATTTTTTAAATGATATGAGATAGTTTTCCAGTTTGATTCTTTTGCATGTTGCTGTGTAGTTTTCCCAACACTATGTATTGGAGAGGCTGTCTTTCCCCATTGTATGTTCTTGCCTTCTTTGTTGTAGATTAATTGAACGAGTTAATTGTGGGTTTATTTCTAAGCTAGTTTGCTCCACTGATTTATGTGCCTATATTCTGTGTTATTGTCCAGTACTACATTCTTTAGATTAATGTAGCTTTGTAGTGTTTGAAAACAGGAGCATTGAACCATAATATACAAACATTTTAGATATTTTAATTTTATTGAAGTATAATTGATTTATAATGTGTTAGTTTTGGGTGTACAGCAAAGCGATTCAATTCACATATACATATATTCATTCTTTTTTTTTTTGGTAAGATTATTCTTTCTTTCTAGATTCTTGTCTCATATAGGTTGTCACAGGATATTGAGTAGAGCTCCCTGTGTATATAGAAGGGCCTTGTTAACTATCCATCTTATGTCTAATAGAGGGTGTGTTCATCCCAAGCTCCTGATTTATTCCCCCCAACCTTTCCCCTTTGGTAACTATAATTTTCTTTTCAATATCTTTAACAACCTATCTCTGTTTTCTAAGTTCATTTGTATCTTTTAAAAATATTAGATTCCACATATGAGTGATATCATATGATATTTGTCTTTCTCTGTCTGACTTACTTCATTTAATCTGATAATCTCTAGATTCATCCAGGTTACTGCAAATGGCATTATTGCATTCATTTTTATGGTTGAGTAATAGTCCATTGTATATATGTATCATGCCTTCTTTATTCATTCCTCTGTCAATGGATGTTTAGGTTGCTTCCATGTCTTGGTTATTGTAAATAGTGCTGCAATGAATATCAGGACGTAGATTTCCTTTCAGCTTATGATTTTCTCAGAGTGAGATTGCTGAATCATATGGTAATTCTATTTTTAACTTTTTAAGGAATCTCCATACTGTTTTCCACAATGGTTGTACCAGTTTACATTCCCACCAACAGTTTGAGTTCCCCTTTTCTCCATGCCCTCTCCAGAATGTATTGTTTATAGACTTTTTGATGATGGCAGTTCTGACCAATGTGAAGTGATATCTCATTATAGTTTTGATTTGTGTTTCTCTGATTGTGATTTCAACATATTTTCATGTGCTTTCTGGCCATCAGAACATCACATTTTTGAAGGGATTTTGGAAGTTCACAGCTAATAGCAGTACTCCTGTTGACTGTAAAGGAATGTTAATTTTGTTCCAGATTTTCCCAGTCTAGCTCAGCAATATGTATCATCTTGTTTTCATGAGAAAAATGTTACAAATAGAAAGGAAGCTAATAATTTTCACCCTCACTAATACTTCTGGGCTTCCCTGGTGTCTCATTAATAAAGAATCCCCCTGGCAATGCAGGAGATGCAGGTTCAATCCCTGGATTGGGAAGATCCCCTGGAGAAGGAAATGGCAACTCAGTCCAGTTTTATTGCCTGGGAAATCCCATGGACAGAGGACCCTGGCTGGCTCCAGTCCATGAAGTTGCAAAAGAGTCAGACACCATTTAGTAATTAAACAAGTACAACAATACTCCTCTATGACTCAGCTTTTAGGTATACCTTTGGTTACTGATTTGTAGGTTGGTAAATTAGGCTAACTACTGTAGTGATCAGCATTCTTATTTTGAGATTAACTCATGTTTTTCATTTAGTTTCTTCTTAC
The DNA here is from genome assembly GCF_023699985.2 of Odocoileus virginianus. Classification (NCBI taxonomy): domain Eukaryota; kingdom Metazoa; phylum Chordata; class Mammalia; order Artiodactyla; family Cervidae; genus Odocoileus; species Odocoileus virginianus. Next base: position 25,572,995 of record NC_069698.1, read on the forward strand.
TTTTAAGTAGTATTTCACTGTATGGCTATACCACAATTTTATTAAGGTAACAAGTAATAAAGAAAATGTATCTAAAATTTATTATCGAGAGATAACAACCAGAATCATTTTGGAGTATATCCTTGAGATAGTTTTCCATGTTTATAAATCCATTTATGAATATTTAGCCTTCCTCCTCCAAACAAAATCATATTGTACTTGTTTTTTAATATTTGCTTACTAATTTAATAATATATTATGAATATTTTATAATTAAATAACTTTAGATCTTTCTCATATTTTAAATATTTAACTGCTCCTTTATAATTATTTTCTGTTCTTTATTATTAAAAATACCATGATTAAATCTGCATAAATTTAATATTACAATGCTTCCAGATTATTTCCTCAACATTCATATTTATATCAGTATCTGCTAGTATTTACTTGGTACTGGAAAATCAGAAGTCTTGTTGCTGGCCTCTGGGGATCCTGGGCTCATGATAATATGGAAGTGCTTATCAATACTATTTGCTGGTTTTTATCAGTGAAGATTGAGGGAGGAACAACAGGTCCCATTTATGAGTACAAAACTCCTCACAACTACATAAAAAATCCTTATTACTAATTGAAAATTCAATTCTTTCACTTTTGCCATTTGTAGAAAAAATAGGCTATGCGAGCTACTCCTAGTTAATCATAGCTAATGGAACATGACATGAGCAAAGTCTGGGACAAGTTCCTTGGGTAAGAAGCTACAGATATGTGGAACACCAAGAAACTAAGTCACTTCTCAGTCAGGGGCAATTACAATGACACTTAGGAAAAATAGCATTACAGTTGCTTGACAGTTGGAATCGAATAAAAGATTATCAAAAATGCTGCATGCCAGGTTCATGCCTCAGGCAGATGACCTGGTTGACAAGTTTGCCCAGGCTAAGTATATTAATGCTTCAGATCAGTGTAAGGAGAACTAGCAGCGGTCCTCCTTAATTAATCATGTTAAAATTATTGACAGATTTCAAGTTTCCTTTTCTGCTGCGTAACTATTCATCACTACAGTGAAGAGAAAATTCATGCAGATTGATTAACATATGCACTTCCTTTTTCTTTTGACACTATCGGAATATATGATCTTTTATTTATTTATATATTTTTAATTTGTGGTTATTGTTCAAGTAAGTAAAACCTTACTTACTAATCTTTTATTAGTAACAACTAATCTTTTATTATTATTATTTAAAAGGAAACATAAAACTACATAGTTTATCTATCACAATCTAAGGCTTGTGCTATAAAGTTATAAGTTCCAAATCTGGGTCACCATGCTTCTGTTGAAAAGCATAGGGTTGAAAATTTATAGAGTCAAGTGCTGTTACAAATGTCCTCAAAGTTCTCATCACAAGAAAAAGTTTGTAACTATGTATGGTGACAGACATTAAATAAAATTATTATGGTGATTATTTTGCAATATATACAAATACCAAATCATTATATCATACAGTTGAAACTAATATGATGTTGTAGTCAATTACACCTCAGTTTTTAAGGATATATTCAATATGAATATAAATCCTTAACTGATTGTTCAGTCTTGAGGTTTAAAATTATGGCTATCAATTAAGCTTATATTTGACATTGAAGGTACCTTCTTTTCTCTATGGCAAAGTATTTCAGTTGCATCTGTCCATGGGAATAATTGGATTTTTGAATAATCTAAAAATTTCCTTACATGCTGGGTTTTGAAATCTCTAAAACACATATCTGTGCATGATTTTGCTATATTAAGATTTGGCTTTACTTCCTCATTTCTTAGGGAATGATAACTTTATTTGTTGAAGGTAAAAATGATAATCTCCTTGAGTCAACTTGTGTAGAAATAAAATTAGCAGCAGCTTGGACATCATATCTTCTATTAATATCAATACCACATTTCTATAAGATATGACTTGAATGGGCTTTTATGAAAAACAAAATCCTGTTTAAGATAAATCACCTGATTTTCAATTTTTCCTCTATCTCAGTACTAGAGATAACTTTATATTTGAATATTGACCTCCTTCACCTGAATACATGAAGTCCCTGTATTCACTGTCCAGTTGCTTCTACAAAATTTCTAGTAGGGTACAGTATACACTCAGAAATGAGATTGCTGCCCCCAAATATACAGGGAGTAGTCTTGCCATTTTCTTTTTATCCACTAGGTGACATAATAGATGCAGGTTTTCAATATCTGTTAAGGTATAGGTACATTTATCACATGTTTTGTAATATTTAATACTCTCCATTATGTTTGTTAGTGGACTTTTTAGTGCAAGTTTGCTGATAGAGCAAGGACTTGCAAGGTTTTTTTTTATTACTGCCCACTTCAGAGTTTATACTTTGCACCTTGGAACTTGTACAGAAACATAGTGGCTTTTCAAGAAAATACTAATTTTCACTCTGTTTTACAATTTAACAGTGATTCAAATAATAAAACTAAGAAGAAAAACTACTTTGATATTGATTTAAAGTGTGTTTTTGTGCAAGAATAATCTGCTTTGCCAAATTTGTTTGAACCATAAAGACAAACGTGAAAAGATCAGGAAATGTTTCCACAGGTTCTTTCAGTGTTTCCTTAAATCATTCATAGTCACTTGCTACCCTACTTTAAGATCAATATGACTGTGGAAACACTTGTTACTCTTTAATATCCCCTCTTGTTTTTTCAAGTATAGCTCAATCTGTTTGTAATTCAAAACAATCTTAACAAAGGTCATATTTTGAAATATTTGGAAAATGCTTACCTGTATCTTATCCTTACTAATTAAATAGAAGGATTCCCCAAGTAAAAAGCATAAACAGAGAGAAGATAGCAAAGCACACCCTTGAAACACTTTATATATCTGAATAATCTAGAATAAGGCCAAGTTTAATTTTTCATGATTTTTGCATGGCAGTGAAGTTGCTTCTGAGTTCCTTTTGAGTCTAAATTATCAAGTAACAGGGCAATGTAAAACTGTTCTTTTTTGGGTGTGTGGGGATTAATGTGATTTGCACATTTATTTATTTATCAGAAGAAGGTTATACTCCAGGGTTAATGTCCATGAAACCACCATCTATGTATAATGTTTCATCCTCATACTATTCTAGGGATGGTCTTTTCCATTTCTACCTATATTCCAAACTCTGCATAATTTGTGATGAATGACCTCAATTTATGTTTTCCATATTCTTTATTCAGAATAAAATTTGCTCATTGGTTTTCAGTATTTCTTTGAAATATATTTTATTTAATGTTGACACATATCTAAAGGATAAACAAAAACCAAAACTTATAATACATTTTGTGTTTTCTATAAAATAAAAATTGTTGTAGGTCCAGAACTTGAAATGGAAAAATAGAGCTTTAATCTTTGGGGGAATTCAATGTGTTTTAATGTATTTAACACTTTTATTAACAATGAATTATATCTAAAAATCATTGATTTAGAATTGTGCCTTAACAGAATGCATTTTCTGAAAGTTTTTAGCTTTCTGTTTTCCTTTTGGTTACCTAGATTAATTTTATTGTATCTAAACTTTTATACCAATCTCCCATTACAAGATTAGTCAGGAAAGAAATGATATACTAAAACAATGATAAGGGGATATAAAACTAATAACACAGGGATTTTGTCTCATTTCTCAATTCTACATGACTCTATCACACATTGCTCTAAGATTGATATGTAGGCTAAAAAAAACCCTTTATTTATTGTGATTATTATAACTAGTATGTATAGTATATATTTTTGGACCTGGTTCCTTAATTGGTAAAGAGTCTGCCTGCAAAGCAGGAGACCCAGGGTTGATCACTGGGTTGGGAAGATCCCCTGGAGAAGGAAATGGCAACACATTCCAATATTTTTGCCTGGAGAATCCCATGGACAGAGGAGCCTGTCAGGGTATAGTCCATGGGCTTGCAAAGAAACAGACATGACTGGGTGACTTCACTTTTTTTCTATTATATATATGTGTGTGTGTGTGTGTGTGTGTGTTATGTGCATGTTATATAAAGAGAGAGAAAGAGAGGGAAAGAAATAATATGTTGGCATGTTTTACCATCTTGGTAATAAGTATCTCAGAAGCAAATTGGAATTGTACTTTGAAATGGTAGAAGTTCATAAAAACTTGGATGAACAGAAAAAATAGCAAATTCAGAATTGATAATTAATGTATTTTTAATGATAGAAGAACTAAATCCAATTGCTTAAATTTCAAAGTTAATTGTTGAAATAAAGTATACCAAAACATTTAGGTATACCTTATTTTTCTTGGGAGAGTATACACGAAATCTGTTTTACAGATAAAGTTTAAACATTCAAGTGAATATTGATATGTGAAAGCAACATTTTTATGGTAACTTCTGATGATGGCTTCCCTGGTGGTTCAGATGGTAAAGAATGAGCCTGCAATGTGGGAGACCCAGGTTTGACCCCTCAGTCCAAGGGGTCTCCCTTGGAGAAGGGAATGTCTACCCACTCCAGTATTCTTGCCTGACGAATTCCATGGATGGAGGAGCCTGGCAGGATACAGTCCATGGGGTCGCAAAGTCAGACACAACTGAGTGACTAACACTTTCACTTTTCTGATGAAAATGTAAATATTGTTAAAGCTCTACATTATAATTATTTTGAATATATTTTGATTACACTTTGCTGGTGGCCTTTAAGAATTATTGTTTCTCTGGTTTCACTGCAACAGAAATGTAATTTTTATCAATGCAATGAAGTACTTTCATAGCAATTAAGTTGCATTAATCCATTTACAATTTTGTAGCTGCTAGAGAAATCTTATTTGAACAGAATGTCAGCCAATTCACAGCAATATTCATAATTTTCTTGGGACATGAGTTATAGATATGGGCTTACCTAAAATGAATGTATGTTGTCTTGTGATAGCTGGGTAGTATCTCCACTGGAACTCGTGTTTACTAAGTAAGCTGTTATTTGAAATAACATTTTCTTGTTATCTCAGGATAACACTGTAAATTATATGTATTATTCAGAATACTAAACAAATATTTTCAGGAGCTCATCAAGCACCTGGCTTACAGTTCTGAAACTGTCCCAATGTTACTCCGAGAACAAATCCTATTTGTGTATATGTTATGAAATTAGACTACACAAAGCCCAGAAGGCAGATAGAATCATTCTTTGAACTGTACAATAAATCCGGCTGCTCTGGAAAGGTTGAAAGCCTATTTGCATTTGGCAGAGGTAATGAAATGCATCTTAATAGACTTAAATATGCAGCTTTCATAAGTATCAACCAAATATAACTATTTCCTGGGTATGATCAAGTGGGCTTCTAACATTAAGCTTTGTTTCTTTAGTTAGCTCTTGTTTATTTTCCTATTTACATGGCAACAAATGTGAAGCATTAGACATGTGGATGAATTGAACTTCAAGATTATCATCCTGTGAAAATAAACAAGAACCACTTGTTTAGTCAGTAAATATTAATATATGCTTAATAGAAAAACCTTACACTAAGCTTTCAGAAGATCTGCTGTTAGCTCAATAAGTTAAAATATCCCCTTTCCCAAGACTCTGTAATCTCAAGAACAAAAAATGAAGTGGAATCTGTGTTCCAAGGGGTTTGCATGATTACCTATAATTATGGAACGTTCCTCTTGCCATAACAACTCTATCTATGGATCGACATCTGTGCTTGAAAAGTTTTCTATGAACAGAAGTTGACATTGGGAAATATGTATTTTTCTTCTTTTCAGTTTTTCTGGAGAGTTTTAGAACTTCAGATGAAACTATTACTTAGAAAATAACTCCCTTATTACAGACAGCCAACTCAGCGCAATTGGGGAATTAGTGTCCTGGCCTCACTCAGCCTATTTCAACTGGAAACCTTTATCCAAACAGGAAGAGGTTCTGCCCCCACTCCAGAAATGGAGCTAACAGAAGGTGTAACTTAGAAGCTTTGTATGCCTATTTATTCTAAATATTCCTTGAGAAAACTCAACACAATGGCATAAATAAAAATAAATGTCCTTCAGAATAACAAGAACATCGTGTTCATCACACCTGGATTCATTCTCATCACAGCTGATGTGTAGAGGAATGATTAGAAATCATATAGACTCTGATGAGGAGTGAGAGGAAGTTACTTAAAATTCTGCTGCACCTTGTGCTCAAAATATCTCCATCGGCTTAGAGTCACTCTCATAAACAGTTTAGGAAACCATGTGGGTTTTTTTTTTGATCCTGAAAAAGCTTAATTTTATGAATATTTTAGATACATTTAGCCAGATTGAATTTTTAAAAATGCAAGCATAACATTTCCTTCCCCATTTCATAACAGGTGTAACTAAAAAAAAAAAATTCAAAGAAAAACAAAAGATCAACAAATGTTTCCTAGAAAGTGCAGCTTTTTCTTAAAAGGACAGCTCTCGTGTTGGTCCATGGTTGTTTTTAGAGTACTGTACTAATAATTAGGGCATAACTCTGCTTTTTTTAATGGTATAGGTAGATTTCATTTATATGATGTTCCACACATACAAAACCAGAACTCAGCACAAAGAAAGCACCTTGTAAATACCTCTAAGTGAAGTGAAGTGTTAGTCACTCAGTCGTGTCCTATTCTGTATGACCCCATGGACTGTAGCCCACCAGGCTCCTCTGTCCATGGGATTCTCCAGGCAAGAATACTGGAGTGGGTCACCATTCCCTTCTCCAGGGGAGTTTACTGACCCCGGGGTCAAACCGGGGTCTTCTGCATTGCAAGTGAATTCTTTACAGTCCGATCCATTAGGGAAGCCCAGACACCTCTATACCCATCCTTAAGTGAAGATGAACCAACACGGTCATCTGTTTGTCTGAAGGTAAAATATGAAACACAAATACATGGCAGGTAAGAGAGTACATGCAGTCTCATTACCAGGCTAACTCTCATCTCTTAGATATAGTGAAGATTAGTTCTTATCCAGGCACCAAGATGATGACTTCATATGTGCTAAGTCACTTCAGTCCTGTCCGACTCTTTGCAACCCTATGGACTGAGGTTGGCCAAACTCCTCTGTCCATGGGATTCTCCAGGCAAGAATACTGGAGTGGGTTGTCATGCCCTCCTCCAGGGGATCTTCCTGACCAGGGATCAAACCCACATCTCTTATGTCTCTTGCATTGACAGGTGGGTTCTTTACCACTAGTGCTACCTGGGAAGCCCACCTGACTTCACCCAAGTTCAAACATTCCCATTTAAAACACAACCTAAGTGGCTTCTCTGGTGCTCAGATGGCAAGGAATTCTTCTGCAATGAAGGAGGCCTGGGTTTGATCCCTAGGTCAGTAAGATAACCTGGAGAAGGGAATGGCTACCTACACCAATAGTCTTGCCTGGAGAATTCCATGGACAGAGGAGCCTGGCAGATTAGAGTCCATGGGTTCCCAAAAAGTTGGACAGGACTGAGTGACTAACAGACACACACAAACAAATTTTAATTACATTAGAATTACATATTATTGGTCCATAAATAATAACAAATTGTGAATCAATGTGCAAATAATATTAGTTAGTAGCTAAACAATACAGGTTTGCATAGAATTTATTCCTGTAAGTGACTAGCACTGATTGACACCTATTTAATCACTAGTTCTTCCATGATTAATGGATAAACTCTTTGAGCTCTAGGTTCTTAAGAGGAAAAAACCTTTTTCTGTTTTCATTCTCTTAGTATTCTTCAGGCAGGCCATCCCCTCCTGCTAGTAGAAATGTGTCTGATGTTCGTAATGTGTGCTATGAAACATTTTCTTCAGCACAATGTTGGATTTCATCACAATCTTTCTGTATTCCCTTAAGTCTCCTTTCCTTTTTTTTTTTTTTTAATAAAAAGGCCTAACTGTGCTGCTGACATTGCTACTGCATTGCTCTTTTCAGCATCCTGTTTCTGACTTTTCCATTAGTACAGATATACCTTCTGAAACACTGTCGAGGAGGAGACATGCTGCTTTGTCTCATCCAGATACCGTAATTTGTCTTTTTGTCTGTTGACCTTTGTATTTTGAACACCAGAATAATATATCCTGACTTCAGCTTCTCGTGTATATATCACTTCTAAGTTGCTCCAGGCCCACTGTTTCCATCTGCCTAAACATATTTCCCATATGTCTCCTCTTGAGATGTATGGTTTACAGGGTCAACAGCTTTATTATTTTTCTAGTTTTAAAGACCACTTCACGGAAGGTTGTTCAGTAATCCTACTGATTAGTTTGACTCAGGAAAAACTGCATGATGTTGTCCACAGGCTTTCATGTTCTCTTTAAAAGGTCCCTTTCTGCACTTCTAAACAATCGAATTCAGTTTCTCAGAGGGTATCCCAAATATTATTCATATTAATGCCATAATAATCAGATGGCACTATAGAGCATATTAATTGGTATTACTGGATAACATTTTGTGTCATTAAACAATTTTGTGAAATGCTGCATTAAAATAAATTAAGCAGCACTTTTTATCATACAATTCCTCATTGTCTTCAAGTTTAAGAGCTCTGTGAATATCTAAACACTTCTCCATGAAAAATCATCATGCATTTTTTTGTAAACCAGGCTTTGTGAAATGCTTGTGTCATTTTTTTTTCTGCTTTCCATTCCCAAGAGTGACAGAGAGGGCTTATATATAGCTTATTTTATCCAGCCTGTTCTTCTATCCCTAGTTTGAAGAGACCATTCTGCCAATGGCAATGAGGCATGATGGAAAATTAATCCCGCTACATGTAAACATCACGTTCTATTTTGAAGCTTAATCTCATGCCTTCCTTCATCAGCAACCACATATTAATTCATATCCTATCCTCTATAATCACTTCCTTATCCTGTGTGGATGTGTCCTTTCCAAACAGACCATGTATATATTAGAGAATTATTTGCACTATCCTGTACATTTACATATCTATCCTGTAGCATTTCAACAAATGCAAGTAAATGTTTTAGAAAATTAATAATAAATATTAATATTTTAAAATAATAACACATATCAATATGAAATAATTATTCAGTTATGCTTTTTTATGTAAAAACCCTTCAGTGCTTTCTTGAACTTTAAAAATTATGTAGCCTTGGATTATTTGAATTATTTGAATCCCTTTAGAAGAAGACAATTAAGTAATGTCTGCTAAAATTTTTATATTGTAAGATTCTGAAATGACTGTTTCAGTGTCTCCTAGTTTATAGTCCATGAGAACTTGAATATATTTTGTATCTTCCTGTTGTGTGAAAATTGTATAAATCTTAATTATATTGAATTGGCTCATAGTGCTTTTCAGGTCTACTATGTCCTTTTGCTTCTCTGCATATTCACTCTATTAAATTTTGATTTAAATTTTGATATTTAAACTCCAACTAAAAATCTTAATTCATCCGCTTCAAAAACAATTGTAATGTTTAGTGGAACTAAAGGTAACTTTGTTTTGTATTTTCCAAGTCTCCCCTAAATGTGTTATATTTTTATCATTTAAAAAATAAAATGAAGGGAAAAAGATGAAAGCAATTTCTTATAATGTAGGATTCTGAAAATGACCAAACAACAGGTTTACCTTCTTCCTTAAAGAACTATGAAATTGTACAAAATATAGAAAGGAACTGTTTTAGATATTGGACAAGATTTCTTATTGGACTGTAACCCTTAAAAGGAAAGGAACTCAGAAAATAAGCTCCACTTTACTCTGCTTTTGCCTGTAGGTACTTTTCCAACTTTGGTCCAGGAAGGGGAGCCCAAGTAGAAGTCGGCAGTCTCTCTGGAAAGGAGAAAACAGTTCAGTTTAGGCAGCTGAGGTTCTTAGAGTTTTCAGGGCAAGTTATCGCAGAGACTAGTCGAGAAACAAGCGCAGGACACATCCAATTTCTGAATGAACTGTCAGGCACCTTTCAAGATTCAAAGAAGCCTGGAAGAGAAAAGCTATTAGGAGCTGTGAGCTAAACAAAAGTTCTGTTAGTTGAACAGTAATGGGAGAGACCACAGTTCTGAACATGCAGAGGAGAGAGGTCTTGAAGAACACAACAGTCACTTAATGTAGTTACTCATCATGTTTTTCTCTTACCATTTTAAGGTACCCTGTTGGGCTCAAAGGATATATCTAATCAGTATGGTCAACCATCTCCACACCCTGAATCCCCTGATCAGTTTTACAGGCTGGCAAAATAACAGCAAGCCTTCTGTCAGACCAGTAAGGCTTATCAAATTCTTATGCTTAAAATTTGAATGCACCATCTTTTCCATACTCTATCTAAACCCTTCTTGTGATCATTCAATATGTAGTTTTCTCTTCTTCTTAGTAAGAGAAACAATATTCTTAGTAACCATATTTGGTTTATCCCTCTTGAAAATAAGTCGCTCAGTCATGTCCGACTCTTTGGGACCCCATGGACTATACAGTCCATGGAATTCTCCAGGCCAAAATACTGGAGTCGGTAGCCTTTCCCTTCTCCAGGGGATCTTCCCAACCCAGGAATCAAAGCCAGGTCTCCCGCACTGTAGGCAGATTCTTTACCAGCTGAGCCACAAGGGAAGTTCAGGAATACTGGAGTGGGCATCCTATTCCTTTTCCAGCAGATCTTCCCAACCCAGGAATCAAATTGGGGTCTTCTGCATTGCAGGTGTATCCTTTACCAACGGAGCTATGAGGGAAGCCCTATCCCTCTTACCCATGGCAAATTGTTACAAAGTCCTAATGATTTCATATGCCTCATATATTTCATACCTGTTAACATTTTCTGCATCTGCCCTGAATCAGGAATTGTTAATACCTGAATTATGAAAAGAACCGTCTACTCTTGAACAACTAGTGAGTTAAAGAAAAAGTCAAAAGAGAACTTTTAAAAAATACCTTAAAACAAGACCAAAAAAAAAAAAAAAAAACCACCCAAATTGGAAACACAACATTCCAAAACTTATAGGATGCAGTAAAAGCAGTTCTAAAAGGAAAGCTTATAGCAATAAATGCCAACATTAAAAGAAAAAAAAATTCCAAATGAACAATCTAACTTTATACCTCAAGGAACTAGAAAAAGAAGAAAGCACTAAGCTCAAAGTCAGCAGATGGAAGGAAATAAGATCAGAGAATAAATAAATGAAATAGAAACCAAAAAAAGATCAATGAAACTAAGACTTGGTTTTTGGAAAAAATAAACACTATTGAAAAGACTTTAGCTAAGTAAGGAAAAAGGAAGAAAAAAGTGAAATAAAATAAAAAATGAAAGAGTAAACATTACAAATGAAACCATAGAAATATAAAGAATCAAAAGAGACTACTCAGAAAAGTTTTATGTCAAAAAATTGGATAACTGAGAAGAAATTGATACACTTCAAAAAACATATAATTTACCAAGTCCAAATCATGAAGAAATAATAAACCTATACAGAACACTGAATAGGAATATTGAATCAATTACCAAAAACTTCTTAACAAAGAAAAGCCCAAGACCAAATATTTTCTAGGTTAAATTCCGCCAAATGTTTGAAAAAGAGTTAACTCCAAACCTCTCTAACTACTCCAAAGTATTGAAGAGGAAGGGACACTGCCAAATTTTATGAGTCCAGCATTATCCTGTTACTAACATCAGGTTAAGGATACTACCAGAAATCTAAACTACAGACCAATATCCCTGATGAATATAGATGCAAAATTGTCAACATAATACTAGAAAACGGAATTCAGCAGCACATTTAAAAGATTATAATCCATGATCAAGTGGGGTTTATTTCTGGGATGCAAGGATTATTTAACATATGCAGATAAGTAAATGTGATATAGAATGATGTCACCAAAATAAAGAATCATGAGACCACAGACTCCATCCTGCTATAAAGATCAATAAATAGATAGCTATCTACAAATGAAAGTAGCTCTAAAACAGCTTAGGAGTCCCTTCAAGAAACTTCAGCAATATCATAGAATAAATAAACCTGAGAATAACTGCCCAAAGTGGTAAGAAAAAGCATCTTTATTTTGCCTGTATCATTCCATTTCCATGACTGGTGTTGGGCAGTACCAAGAAGGAACTCCCCTGTTGGAGGAGAGTTCCTCTGGAAATGGGAGTGTGTTGTGAAAAAACCAGTTTCCCAGCCTTTCAAGGTAGTGCTTAAAGGACCCACTTCAGTTTCACCATACCCAGATACCAGTGATGCTGAGACATGTAGAGATGCTTGGGACAAGGAAGAAGGCAGGGGCTACCAGAATCATCCACACAGCAGCAGCAGACTGCTATTTGAGTACAAGATGCCAGCCTAGATCCCCCACAGCTGAAACCCACTACTATGCATGTGCTTGGGACTGACCCTTCCATCTGTGCACCTGTGTTATTTACAATGGCCAAAGCATGGAAACGACCTAAGTTTTCAGCAGCAGGTGGATGAATGAAGAAAATGGTGTGTATGTTTCTATATATATGTGTGTGTATATAATGGAATAATATGCAACATTATTATTCAGTTGCTAAGTAGTCGTGTCCAACTCTTTGTGACCCCATGGACTGCAGCACTCCAGGCTTTAACTTAATCATTAAAAAAGAGTAAATCCTCTCATTTTCAAGAACATGGTTGGATCTTGAGGATATTATACTACGTGAAAAAAGTCAGAGAAAGACATGTAATGTATAATCTTTTGTATATGTGGAATTTTAAAAAGCTGAACTCAGAAACAGAATCAAATGGTGGTTTTCAGGGGCTGAGGGGAAATAGGAAGATGTTGGTTATTGGGTATGGCCTTCCCATTATAAGATGAATATGTCATGGGGATCTACTGTTCAGTATGGTGACTGCAGTTAACAATAACCTTTTATATGACAGCAGCAGCAGCGGCAGCATTATGTGCTTGAAACCTGCCAAGAGCATAAATCTTAAATGTTCTCACTAAACACACACATACACACAATGTAATTATGTGAGGTGGTGGAGATGTGTCACGTCATCCTTTGTGTCCCTTAAATATATGTCATATGTCAATTATATCTCAATGAAGCTAGAACAAAAAGGAAAGATTCCTATGATGGAATGCCCTAATTTCCTAACTGTTACCTTCCAAATTATTATTGACATTTTCCCAGAAAGATTATTTGGAAATGTGGAAATCCTTGCTTAAAAATCCTTTGGTGTTTCCTCAGTGGTCTATGGGAAAAGTATACAACTCCAAGGATGACCTGCAAGACACTCCATGACACAGAACCAGCCTGACTCCCTACACCTTCTATTGGTACCCCTTCCCATTTGTTCTCCAACTGCACTCAGTCTGAAATGCATCATTCTCTCTCTGTCCCTCTGTGTCCAGAAGCAGCTCCACGTGCTGGGAGCATCTTCCTCATCTGCTACCTCTTTGTCTAGGCTACCTCCTCCATGTTTTCCCATGTGCAATTCATATTTTACCTTCTCTGGAATGCTTATTTTTTTAATTGAATGAAAGATTCGCTAAATTCTGTAGTGCTTCATAATTTTCAACAGTTTTATACACACAATTTCCTATAATTGTATAATAACCCTTTTTCCCCCCTCCTACCCTTATATCGCCCCTACACCTTTCTCTCCCCACTGGTTACTAGCTTGTTCTCTATATCTATGAGGCTGCTTCTTTTTTGTTTTTGGAATGCCTTTCTTTTGACATCACATATACATATGCTATATTAAACAAGTGAACTGACGCCTTCATCTCTTAGTCTGCTCACACACAAAATGGGAATGACAGTGATGAGGATAGATTAATGAACTGGTAATTATAAGGCATGCGTCTTGAGTAGGGAATGGTACTTCTTTTTTGTCAGATTTTCACATGCCAAAAATAGTAATAAACTTCCTCTGGGCACTCAATTAAAAAAAAAAAAAGACTTTGCTAGTTTAATGAGAAGATCAACACCTAGGCAAAGGTGGAAAGTTAGCTCATATCATTTGAAAATATTCTTTGCTCCATTTCAAGTTGCCCCAAATCTCCCAGAACCAAGGGTATAATTGACATATTTCTTTGGGGATTAGTTACCTTTTACTAAGGAAATGATTCTAAATTGGCATCTTTGCCTTCTATAATTTCATAAATCGCCCATTATGATGTAGTTACTTACTCTTCTCAGATGGTCTGGGTTTATCCTTTTACTGTGTTTACCATTATGTTGTTTTGTAGATCATATTTCTTGGGGCTCACACTCCTAGGTCAGCCACATGATTTCTCTTCTTTATATGTAATAGACAGTGGATCTTTCATAACTCTTCCCTTTGCAGTCCCCAATATTGCAAAAGGAATATTTTCTTTTTAACTTTCTGCAATGAACTCTGTGATAATTTCTTCATTTTCTTGAATTATTTGAGAATAGAGAACACCACAGTCATTCTCATGTTTATACAACCTTTCATGTAACTCTCTGAGTCAGTCTATTTGTACAGGTGAGATACAGGTCTCCAATGTCAGGTGAAGGGATTTAACCTTGCTAGAAACTCATTGATTCACATATGAAATGCTACAAGTAGCCTCCCCAACCTGAGATGACTTTCCCAAGAGAGGGGTAGATTTGACTTTGCTTCTCTTAGAAGAGTTGACATTATCAACAGGTACTTTATTCTTTTCTTTTAAAGCCTATTTTACTACTTTCTCTTAATTCTTATCCTTTTCATAAAGATTGAGTCCTGCATCTAATTCACTCCTATTCAGAGTTATGTCTTGATTAGTATGTGTTTCTACTCATTTTTCTCTTATAAATCAGAGAAATTTTAATTCCTCTAACAAACCTGAAAGTAATGGAATTCAATTAAAATATATAAAGGAGTTCAGAGATTTTCCCACACTATTTTCTAGAAAATACTGCTGAAACACAGTGTAGTTGGGATATCAAAGTCAAATGTAAAGAAACGGTTGGTTTCTTATTGTTAAAAAACCAAGTCTTATGATAACACATTTGAAAACAATCTTGGCAACTTCGAATAGCTTTTAGCTAACTTAGGGTCTTTAGGGGGGTTTTAGAGACTAACTCTAGAGGGGTACGTAAGAGAAGTCCCCTTCATCTTTACTTCCTCGAAGTAAAGTAACAATTCCCATATGTTAATGTTTGTGTGTATGTATGTATGTGTATGTAAGATATGTGTATAACATATGTGTGTGCTTCTGTGCATATGTGTGCTTTTTTTTGGTCATGTTTTGTTTCCTGAAAGGTTACATGAATGCAATCATTTAACACCACTGATGCCAGTTACTGATGATGAAATCTGTTAATTTGTTGTGGGTTCAAGTATGACTCTTAGATGTCTGCTATCCTAGTTCAGTTTGCTTTCAGCCACACTTGTTTTCTATGATAACATTGTCCTTAGAAATAAAGGACAACTTATTTTTTTTTGTGATATTATAATTATCCTGGGACAGCAAAAAGATCAAACCAGTCAATCCTAAAGGAAATCAACCTTGAACATTAACTGGAAGACTGATGCTGAAGCTGAAATTCCAATACCTTGGCCACCTGTTGTGAGGAGCCAAATCATTGGAAAAGACCCTGGTGTTGGGAAAGATTGAGGGCAGGAGGAGAAGGGGGCAACAGAGGATGAGATAGTTGGATGGCTCAATGGACATAAGCTTGAGCAAACTCTGGGAGGTAGTGAAGGACAGGGAAGCCTGGTGTGTGGCAGTCCATGGGGTTTCATAGAGTTGGACACAAGTTAGCAACAGAACAAAAACAATTATCCTGGGAAGTTCTCTGCACTAAGGAGCCTGGGGCCTTTCCCTTGAAAATATGTTAAGTGATGTTTACCAGAAAGTAGCTTTATGAGAACAAAAAGGCAAGGACATGTTAAATCACCAGTTGCCACAATCTATATCCCCTCAGTATATCCCAAGGACATTGTCCCATATTGTTACCTGGGAGCCTTTGGCACATATATCAACTCTAGTTTGAGGTACCTGCTCTGCCAACATTCCTGCATCTCTCTGGAATGTATAAGGGTATTTTAGGCTACAGATTGTATGATTTCTGATTTTGATCTCAAGTGGGGCTTATCTTGCCACCTCTGACTTTATGCATAGATTATGGATTTGCCCAGTTTCTAGGGGCCTGACTGGTTTTTCTAACTTTACATAAGGATTATTTGGGATTTGAGGAATTTCTGCTTATGGGCCAGATAAAAATGAAGTTTCGGCCAGCCTTTTGGTTAGCCAGCTTTAACAAAGCAAAGGAGTTCTTGTATTTTTAGGATGTTGATACTAGGGCACTCAAGGTGATGCTTACGCTTGCCAGTCTACCAAAGACAGTGTCACTGATTCATGGTCACCAGTGCAAAGCTCAGTTAAGGTTTCATTTCCAGCTGTCTGGTCTAAGGCTGATGTTACTCTGAAATTCCAGGAGTTGGCAGTTAGAAAGCCAGTTCCCAGTTTGTTCTCATTAAGCCCTGGAAGAACATAGGAAAATTGTACAGTGTTATTAAGGGCATAGACTTAGAAGGACAGCCTTTTTCAAATAGAGTTGAAACATCCACCACCTTGAGGGCTGGAAGTGTTCTTTTCTGTTAATAGGGGTTATATTTAGATTAACCCTTGCTGTTCATTTATTTCCTGAGAGTCTCTATAATAAAACTGTTTTATCAACTAAGTACTGGATTCCAAGACTAATTTGATCAGCATGTGTATTTTTCATCTCCCTTGACATTGCTGTTTTTTTCTTTTCTTTTTTGGTTATGGTCTTCTAAAAGACTTTGTGATCAGTTTGGATTTCTTTCAAGGGATTAGCTATGGTATCTGCACATAATTCCGCCAAAGCCTATGCCATCTTTTTGTGTTTTGAAGGGTGAACATGTGTAGTTGCAAATCAAATAATGGTAAAGCTTTGTCTTATTGAGTGCAATTTATGTAATCTGTTTTAATAGATAACAGGGATTATATGGTCAAATGAACTCTTTTTGATCCCCAACCCTCATCTTAGTCTGTTTTATAACTAGAGATTTGAGACACTACATCTTAAGCAGTGAAAGTTTTCCCTCAGAACAATTCTATTGAACCTATAAAGTGAAATGAAACTTGAGTCTAAAATGAGCAAATAGCTTTAACTCTGTATGTTGGGGGTGGAAATAGAAAGACATGATGTTGGGTCCAGAGTTCTTACTTATGTGGTAACAACAACAACAACAACAACAACAACAACAAACATGAATATTTTCAAGTTTTAAATATCTAGGCTTGGACTACAGCCAAAATAATCTTTAGGAGTTAATTAACCCCGTGACGATTTAGATTCATCAGTAAAATGGAGCTGACAATCCCTATATGTTAGTTGCTTTAAGTGTTTGCTGACATAGCTCCCTAATGCCTTCTGAAGATAAGCACACAATAAATGTTAGCCATCTTCTCCTTGTTTTTCCTCAAATCTTCTCCTTCCACATAGGATATGGATTTGTTTACATTGATAGAGAATTGATCCAAAAGATAATACTGCCCTGGCAAGATGAGTTTTGTAGAAGTAAGAAGTATTTGAAATCCAAAGACTTGATTCTCTGAGAATAAATGTGGTTTATTACAGTCTCAGCATCATTGTTCCAGTCGTTAGGCTTCAATTTGGGTTCCCCAATCTTACTTTTGACTGGATTACACGTGTTTAAATCCATGGTCATCCACTTCCTAGCATATAATTTTAGACAAATAACTTATTCTCTGCCTGTTTCCTTAACTGCAAAGTGTCTTTCCCAATAGGGTTGTTATGAGGATAAACTGTGATGACCCTTGCAAAGCATTTAAAGCGTTCAACAAAGCACCTGGATCTTTGAAAGTAATTTGATCATGTGTCTATTTCCCCATATAGATGAGGATTTCCTCCTATTCTTGTCACCTCTTTATCACCAGACTAGCAGAATAAATGATGGAGTGAATACCAGAGAAATTGTTTAAACCATAGCCTAACCACTCCATTGGAATGGCATACTCCAGGAGACAGTCACAATGTAAGAAAGGATGCTAGAACTGTATTGGATGACTATTTTGGAAAATTACTTATAAATAAACAAAGAAGGAGGTGTCTTATTTATGATGTTTATATTCACACTGTATACTTTTTACTTTTTATTAGCTTGGTCTAGGAGACCTACTGGTTGGAGCACTGGCTTACATGACTTAAATTAGCATAAATACAAGGGACAAAGAATGTGAGGAATCAAATGAATAAAAATGGTTATCTAGAGACAGGATGATTAGAACTTATGTAAGGATTATGTTCATTTCTCAGTGGTCTCCCTATTATTATTAGTAGTACACCAGGAAGTGTGACTGAATGAATATCAAAACAGAATTTTCTTGAAGAGACAGACCACATTTACTTTTTTGTACCATTTTCAGTGTAAATATCTAAGTGATTTACTGTTTGCCATTGTCTAAGTGAAGAAAAGCAGGTTATTATTACTCATCAACAACCACAGATTTACAAAGGTCCTATGTGAAAGGCAATAGAAGTAAAAAGTAAACTATTATTTAACAGTTATGTCCTTTAAGTATGTAGACACAGAGAAACTATCAATATGAAAATATAAGTAAATGGACACATATAAAGACAGAAACATCTACTGGTAAATTTTTAGCTGATAACAAGGTGTATTTTGGCAGACAGTATTTCAGAAGTTACTGACTGGAAGTAATGAACCTGAAAGTACTAAAAATTTAAGTGACTCCTAAAGTTTATATAACCTTTTAGTGGCAGAGCAGGTTTTAAAATTCACTCGTTGATTCCATTAAGTCTTAGAGCTTAGTCCATTAAGCCATGCTACCTCCACTTAAAACCTCTTACCAGACCTTTACTTTACATGCTTAGAATTCAGTGTATATGGAGTAACTAAATCCAATACAAGTGAAGTCGTATATTCCTGGTTAGATGCACACATATTTGCATATGGGTCTGTACTCTTTAATCTTTCCATAAGTTTTAAGTTTACAAATGACTGACGGTCCTATATGGCTCAGGATTTCTATAATGTTAAAAAGCTTTCTTTCATGATTATCTCCAGAGTGACTAATGTTAATTTTGCAGACTGTGTAGGCTGAGCTGATATCTCTTAAATCACAGTGCTTGATAAAGGAAGGAGGTTAATAAGGCATGGATCATTACAATTGTAGACCCATCCTAATTTATACTAATGACTAACAGGACTCACAGCAAATAAGACTCTGTGAATTGGAAAGTGAAATGACTTGATTAAAAACAATGAATTTTATGTGCTTCGGAACTGCACAAAGAGAATAATAATTTTGATGTCATCCATCCCTGATAGAGAAACAATCAATACAAAAAAACAGAGGATTGCCTATGAATAGCTTATGTGAATGAGAGTATTTACAGACTCACAATAAATCAGAGCCCATTACAGTGAATTCTACATAAGTCTGGCTGTGGTCTTATACTATAATTCTGATGAAATATTTTCTGAAATAAAGGGTAGTTAGCAGGTTATTTTTGTTACATGGAAAATTTTATTTAAGTAGTTTCTGTCATAATAGAATTTGACCTATAGATGAAGCACAGTTACTTGGGAATCAGCACATAAATATTCTTGCTAGGATTTTTCTTTTTTTTTTTTTTTTCCATTTATTTTTATTAGTTGGAGGCTAATCACTTTACAATACCACAGTGGGTCTTGTCATACATTGACATGATTCAGCCATGGATTTACATGTATTCCCCATCCCGATCCCCCCTCCCACCTAGGATTTTTCTTTTATTGGAAATATCAAGAGCAGCAAGAGCCATCTGATTAAAGTGATCCTAAGGCTTCAAAGTACTTCTGGAGAATTATCCTGCTACCACAGGCACTAAGGAAGGGCACAGCTGCTGTTTCTTAGAAGCAGTTAGAGTGAGGTAGAAAAAACTCATGCCTCTGTATAAAAAAAAAAAAAAAGTGAACTGACTGTAATGACTTTTCCAGACTTCAGGGGGCTTTTTTTTTTTTTTTTTTAATGCACTGATGCTAGCTTGTAATTTGTGTGTGTGTGTGTGTGTGTGTGTGTGTGTGTGTGTGATCACATGCATATGTGTATAGGGCTTGTGGAGAACACACAGGTGGCTTCTGAAATTTTAATGCTGTGCTCTTCACTAATACAAGGGCTTCCCAAGTGGTACGGTATTAACAAATCCGCCTGCTAATGCAGGAGATACAAGAGACATGGTTTTGATCCTCGGGTCAGGAAGATACCCTGGAGCAGGAAATGGCTACCTACTCCAGTATTCTTGCCTGGAAAATTCCATGGGCAGAGGAGCCCGGCAGGCTACAATACCTGGGGTCGTCAGGAGTCAGACACGACTGAGCACACACATACACGTGCTCACCTCACTAACATGAGCTCATTCATTGGCCGGGTAAGATATAACACACTTGAAGATATTTTAGTTCTAACATCAGCAACGTTAGATACGAGCAAAAATAATGAAAAGAAAGATACTCTGGGGTGTGGAGTGATAACAAACATTTAATGTCCTTACCAGAGGATGAGATGGTTAGATAGTATCACCAGTTTGGTGGAAATGAGTTTGAGCAAACTCTGTGAGATAGTGGAAGACAAGGGAGCCTAGCGTGCTTCAGTTCATGGGATGCAGAGTTGGACATGACTTGAAAGTGAACATGAAAGAAAGTGAAAGTCACTCAGTCATTTCCAACTCTTTGCGACCCCATCGACTATACAGTCCATGGAATTTTCCAGGCCAGAATACTGGAGTGGAATCTTCCCAATGCATTCTTTACCAGCTGAGCAACAAGGGGAGGCCACAAGGGATGCAGCTTAGCGACAACAAACCAGTGATAAATTCTGTGAGGCGCAGCTGGGAAAGAGCCCTTATAGTCTCTAATTACAGAATATATTATCACCTTAGCTTAGCACAAAGGCACCAAAGCCATGTTGCTTTGATGTTAATCTTTGATCTCTAATACCATCTCTGGCAAGTATGCTTAGGTTACTTAGGAGAGGAAAAGGGTTGAGGTCTTGGGTGTGTGGTGTGGAAGTTGTGAATTATTTAACCCTAAAGTCATCCCCAACCCTACCTTGCTACAGATGGGAGAAGGTGATCCATGGTGAGAAAATTCAGAACTGTAAACCATGGTGTTGAGAAGTAAGAAGTGAGTTTTTTTTTTTTAAAATCTTGTTTAAAGACTTTTCCTATAGAATGAGATATACGATCTTGGAAGGATAAAACTCTCACTAATGAAGCATGTGTATATGATACAGATGTAGAGAGAGAAATGGACAGAGAAGGGGAAGAGTGACAGGCAGCACTGATTGTGTTGGGAATGTTCCATGGTATCTCAGGGGAATAAATGTGGGTAAGCAGGGTATATAGACGCTTCCCTGGTAGCTCAGCTGGTAAAGAATCTGCCTGCAATGTGGGAGACCTGGGTTCGATTCCTGTGTTGGGAAGATCCCCTGGAGAAGGGCATGGCAACCCACTCCAATATTCTTGCCTGGAGAATCCCTCTGCACAGAGGAGCCTGGCAGGCTACAGTCCATGGGGTTGCAAGGAGTCGGACACAAATGAGCGATGAAGAACAAGCAAGGTATATAGTTCTTAAGGTATGAGATGATTCCTCTGACTCAATATTGTGGAAGACATTCATACAAAAAGGAACACATTCAATTGAAAATATTTCACACACAGGCTGCTTATCTGATTCACGCTAGAGCAAATAACAAAACAAGATCTGCTTTGACCAAAAGATAAATATTAAGAATTGATTACTTGGGAATCATATTAATTGGTGAAGACTAAAACAGTCAGTACTGTTGCCTTTTATCTTCTAGAGGTACCCCAACTAGAAAGTTCAGAGTTATCACTTATTTCTTGATTCAAAGGAATTCATTGACTGGTAAAAAGTCAAAGAGCACAATATAAAAATAAGTAACATTCCAACACTATCAACCAATTCAAGTCTCTAGAGGAATCAATTTTTAAACAGATTTATTATATGTCAATAACTTCAAGTATATATGCATATGTTTGCTTTTTTAAAAAATGTTTTT
Organism: Odocoileus virginianus; assembly: GCF_023699985.2. Classification (NCBI taxonomy): domain Eukaryota; kingdom Metazoa; phylum Chordata; class Mammalia; order Artiodactyla; family Cervidae; genus Odocoileus; species Odocoileus virginianus. The sequence goes on from NC_069698.1 coordinate 25,594,952, forward strand.
AAACCACTCATTGCTTACCATCTCCAAGAGGCATTATTCTCCTTCAGAGGCTTGCAGGCAAATGGCTACTTTGAATAATGTCATTGTGGCCAGACAGATATCTCAGGTAGGTAAGCCTGAGTTGGAATGATGGAATAATTTTATACCTAACTCTTTCTCTGCGAAGTGAGAGAGGAAGGGAAGGATATGAAATTCATTTAAATGCTTCAAAGATGTCTAGTAAAGTGAGATATTGAAATATAGATCCCAACATATCCCATCCTCACTGTGTTCTTGTTGTTACCCTTCCGGGTTCATATATACCTACCTAAGATATAATAAGAGAACCTTTGTTAATTCATGCTGTCAATGATTTTCAAAAAATTGAAGTATAATTGACTTGGGCTTCCCAGGTAGCACTGGTGGTAATGAATGTGCCTGCCAATTCAGGAAATGTCAGAATTGCAGGTTTCATCCCTGGGTTGGGAGGATCGCTCGCAGGAGGGCACAGCAACCCACTCCAGTATTCTTGCCTGGAGAATCCCATGGACAGAGGAGAGTGGTGTGCTACGAAGAGTTGGACATGACTGAAATGACTTAGCAGACATGCACAGTTGACTTACATTACTGTGTCAGTTCAGGTATATAGCAAACTTATTAGTTTTATATATTCATGTATATGTGTGTGTGTATGTGTGTGTGTGTGTGTATATATATATATACATATACACTTTTTTTTTTTTTTCTGAGCCCTCTCTCAGGTGACACTAGAGGTAAAGAACCTGCCTGCCAATGCAGGAGATGTAAGAGACACAGGTTTGATCCCTGGGTTGGGAAGATCCCCTGCAGAGGGCATGTCAACCCACTCCAGTTTTCTTGCCTGGAGAATCCCATGGACAGAGGAGCCTGGCAGGCTACAGTCCATAGGGCTGCAAAGAGTTGAACATAACTGAAGTGACTTAGCACTAGCATTCTTTTTTTCTGATTCTTTTCCATTATAGTTCATTACAAGATATTGAATGTAGTTTATGCAGTAAATTCTTGTATGTTATGAAGTCTATTTTTAAAATTTGCTTTTGACTGACTTTGAGCTTGTAATCAAATCTCCTAACCTTGAACACATATACATTAGGAGATATAGGACTAATCACTTCACCTCTCACATCCTCAGTTTATATATATAAAAGGAGGTAGTTAAACCAGTTCTGATTGTCTTCCAGTTCTAAATTCTTCGAGTTATTAGGAGAGTTCATTTTGTATTTTTAATACAGGATCTCTCACCCATTACAACATGGGAATATAAAATTTGCCTAGAGACATTAAGCTGATTAAATAGCATAGACAGTGTAGATAATTTTTCTCAGCTGTACAAAGCTAATATTCACAGATGTCTGAATACTTGGAGGTGGGGGTATGTGTGTGTTTAAGTATGTACAGCTAGTTGACTATGCTGAATTGTAATGGTTTCGGAGGGAAGGAACAAGTTCCAGACAGAAAGCACCAGTGAGAAAGTGAGTTGGGAGTGGGGGCGAATATCAGGGGTGTAGATTTCTATGCAAATCTGCCCATCTTGTTTTTGAACACTGGGGAGCAGATATTTTATTTAGCAGAATGACTAGTTTGAGGTGCTGTCCCTCATCTGATTTTGTACATGAGGAAGTGTTTCGAAAATTAGGTCAGAGATTAAGTAGAACAAAGAGAAAGTCTAAGATGTGTCATAATAGTGTGGAATAACTTGTGGATATGCTCTTGTCATGTCTAAACCCACCCCATAGGTTTCTGACACTCTTATTCTCTTCTAGCCCTTACTCTGCAGCCTCTTTCTGTTTCCACCCAGCACAGAACTCATATGGACAGGATCAAAAGGTGTTGACTGTAAATGACAGAAAGGTCCAAAGTACTAGACGTTGATGACATAGAATGCTTGAAAAGAAAGAGACAAGAGAGAAAGGTGACATGGAGGATATTTGCTTCACTGGCCATTTGGAGTGCTTGCAGAATGAGAATGACTTTCCCATGACTCTTCCAAAAAGGAGATCAGACTAAAGGAGCTTTTGTTACACGTTTTTTTTTTTTTTTAAAGTCCACAGTAATGTTTCTGTTTTATGTTTTGTTTTGATTTTTTTTTTTTTTTTTTTTGACCAGGAGGCATGTATGATCTTAGCCTCCAGACCTGGGATTGGACCCACTTCCTCTGTGCTGGAAAGCAAAGTCTTAACCACTGGACCGCCGGGGAAGTCCCTGTTGTACCTCTTTAGCTTTAATTCTTTATTAGATAGAATACTCACTCATGCACTCTGTAAGGGACTGGTTAATACCTATACTTTTGTGTAGTGTATGCTAGATTTACCAAGAGACAATTTGTTTTCTTATAGGCGTACTATGCCTTCATTCCTTAGTTGATGGCACAACTTGAAAATTATACAAGAACACATTTTAGAAACCTTTAAATTAGAACATTTGTGCATATGCTAAGGTCAGTATTATAACCAATATGTTAAAAATATTCTGATGCTTTCCGTCTGACATCTAGTAAAACAAAACAAAAACATTATTTATGTATTTTTAAGTTGTATTTTTACTATGAAAATTCTATTGAAAAACTATCACAATCCTGAAAAAAATTCCATGGGATTTTATAAAATCAGAGTTGTTTTGAAAGTAAATGAGTTTAACTGGAATTATCGAGGTGACTTCCACTAGTACTGTTTTTTCTATCTCCAGTAACTAATGACAACTTTTTCCCATAAAACTGAACATAAATTAAATGAAAGCAAAGCCACTGACTTCCAATAATAAATAGAAAGGAGACAGTAATGGGGGCTCCCTACTGTTTTTCCTTTGCTAGTGTCCTAGGAATAAAGAAGAAAGAATATCTAGTTTATCACTCATATTTTAACATTGCCACAAAGATAGAGTATCAGTGCATTTTGAAAATGAGCTATCCTCACATATAATGTGACAGTTCACAACATGGAGCTTAAGGGAGAAATCTGCATTTTACACAACTTAAATTCTGTTAAAAGAATATAAACTTCATAAATTCAATGAATGAAATATATCTCTCTGAAATAATCATCAGTTTCATCTATATTTGAATTTTGAAGGCTTATTCCTCAATTCAGTTAAAAATATTTGAAGATGAAACAATATATCACTTACCAGATGGTAAAGTTGACAAACCTGGGATGTGGAATCAGAGCTAATTGTTTTGATTCCATTTAATAGCAAATTTAATACCCTAATACAAATTAGGGCTTCAGTTGCCTAAAATATAAGATGAGGGCAACAGGGCTGACTGACTTCTCTGGTCTGTTCTGAGGTTGTGGTGGACACCTTATTTTGTTCATCCACCCGTGGTAGGACACCAGTGATTTTATATGTCTGCCTCTTTCTGCAGCATCCCTCATCCCTAGGTCACTGGACTGGGGCAAGCATATGGCTCAAGCTAAGCCAATGCTAAGCTTCCCAGGTAGTGCTAGTCTTAAACAATCCACCTACAATGCAGGAGATGCAAGAGACTCAGGTTCAATCATGGGTCAAGGAGAACTCCTGGAGGAGGAAATGATGGCCCAGTCCAGTACTCTTGCCTGGAAAATCCCATGGACAAAGGAGCCTGGTGGGCTACAGTCCACAGGGTCCCAAAGAATCAGACACAATGGGCACAGCACACACAAACCAGTGAGGTTTCTATTGTTGGATATTCAGAACTGTGGGGGAGAGAGTGATTGTTTCCCTGTTTCCAAATGTTTGTGCCTGGATCTATACATCTGCCTTATGATTTTTCCACTTTATAGAGGTGCAAAAGCAATATACATTCAGTAGAAAGTATACCTCAGATTTTGGGTTTTGATCTTTTTCTGGCCAATGATATGCAGTACAACACTCTTTTATGATGTTGGGTAGCAGCAGTGGGTCTTAGCTCCCAGTCTGCCAGTTGATCACGAGGTAGACAACCAATAGATACACTTACAGTCATATGTGTTTTACTTTCAGTACAAAATTCAATAAATTGCATGAGAATAGTCAACCCAGTTGTTTTTTATAAAACAGTCTTGGAGTTAGATGATTCTGGCCAACTATAGGCTAAGTGTTCTAAACACGTTTAAGGTAGGCTAGGCTAAGCTATAATGTTAGGTTCCAGTGTGATCCCTTACAATGGAGGAGTGTTAGTTGCTCAGTCATCTTGACTCTTTGTGACTCCGTGAACTGTAACCCACCAGACTTCTCTCTCCATGAAATTCTCCTGGCAAGAATACTGCCGTGGGTTGACATGTACCCTCCAGGGCATCTTCTAAACCCAGGGATGGAACCCAGATCTCCTGCATTGCAGGCGGATTCTTTACCATCTGAGCTACCAGGGAAGCCCTTGTTAGATAGGTTAGGTGTATTAAATGTATTTTCTAGCTTAACATGGGAGTGGAAAAAAGATATGTAGTTTATATTCAAGACCTGACCTAATACTGGTAGATCAAGACCTTGTGAACCTTGTCTCAGGAGAGATTTCATCTGTTAGGAATGTTGACATTCCTCTCTTGTTAATGCTCTGATACTGATAAAAAGGTGTTTTGCAAACAACAAATTCCACTTAAATAAGAGAAAATTATGATTCAACTGAATACAATAAGTGGCCAACTCCTCTGGGCTATAAAGTGTTCACTTTGAAATGAGAAATATTTTCCAAGTCTAAGGTTTGTGTAATTTTTAAGAAATAATAAAGGATTTTGATGACCTGTCTTTAGGATGTTCCTTTAGTGCCTTGTCCCTTGGCGGTCATTACTGGCTCTAATGTTTCTGTGTCCCAATGCTGTGCATTGCCAAGGAGCCTAGTTTCACTCTGTCTCATACCCTCTATGACCGAGTCCTCTTTACAGGATAGGACTCTGATCTCATATCCCAGCTGCCAAGTCCGTACCCTCTCAGGAGAAATCTAGCAAAAGTTTCATTTATACATCACTTGAGAGAACCACTTTTCAAAAAACCCTACCATGCATGTCAAATATCCTCTGACTTCCTAAGAAGCCAAGGGTCTTTGGCAGGAACTCAGAATTGTTTCATCTGTAGAAGCTGTCATTCCTGAAGCAAATACTTTAGAAGCTTTGAACACCAATACTTATATCTACTGCTCTTGGTCTCTAGGGACTTGAAGAATCAATGATGTTACCTGGATAGTTTATTTAAAGACAGTTTTATTGTTGCTGGGCAGCCTGAGTGTTATGTTACATGACAGGTAATTCTTCTGTAGTCAAAAATTGTTTTATTTTTCATAACACATCACATAAGCTCTAATTCCTCTCTGCATTTCTATGCATAAGAACACAGAGAAGGGAAATCTTTTATGTTGCAATTTAACATTTCACAAAAATCTATCAGGTACTATAGAAATGTAGGCAAAGGAAAGACAGAATTTTGTTATTTAGCTTTAGTGCCTTCACTACTGATATGTTGTCAGGGTTATTCTTATTACATTACCGAGCTCAGTGATACTTTTACTTATTTTTTATTGCAATGTGTGACTAGCTAGGGACTATAGAAAATAAAAAACTAAAATCTTTTTTCAATTTTTATGAGGCCCAAGAAACATTTATGAGTCTCCCAAATCAAAAATAATCACGTTTAATTACACATATATACACACGTATATTTTTGGAAGTACAATATTATTTTGTAACCTGAACTAAAATTATTATAATTGAAGTCATTACTTAGTCTACAGACTGACTTGTGTTCTGAAAGATAACCAAATAATGCAAATTATAAATTTTGAAAATAAGAACTAGGCATGTGGTTTTGTGACACTGGGTGCTAGGTGCCAAAGTTCAAACAGCTGGGTCTGGAAATACACCATATTGTTTAAGCTTTTACAGGGGTTCAGGCTGAATCTCAGTGTGATATGACCCTATTTAGAAACTACCCACATCCTCGGAAAATTCTACACATCCAATGAATTAATGCACATACAGAGTCAGCACCATGCTTGGCATACAGGAAGCACTCAGTAAATCTTAGCTGTCATGCTTAAACCTGGGCAGTACTCTGTGGGTAGGGTGAGGGGTGAGGAGGGTTAGAAGGAAAAATATAAAGGAAAACTCTACTTGAGTATGGCTGTTGCAGTGTTTCTAGTTAAAACTTTGTGGTTTGTATAACAATACCGCTTTGGCTTAGATATCATTATGGATGGAAAGTTTGTGTCCTTCCAAAATTCATGTTAAAAATTTAATCCCAATGTAAGGGAAGCAGGAGATAGTGGTTTGGGGAAATGATCAATTATACTGCAGCTGCTGTTAAATCGCTTCAATCATGTCCAACTCTGTGCGACCCCATAGATGGCAGCCCCCCAGGCTCCCCCATCCCTGGGATTCTCCAGGCAAGAACACTGGAGTGGGTTGCCATTTCCTTCTCCAATGCATGAAAGTGAAAAGTGAAAGTGAAGTCGCTCAGTTGTGTCTGACTCTTAGCAACCCCATGGACTGCAGCCTACCAGGCACCTCCATCCATGGGATTTTCCAGGCAAGAGTACTGGAGTGGGGTGCCATTGCCTTGTCCTGATTAATTGTAGGGATGGAGCCATAATAAAAGAGATTAGTGCTCTTATAGAAGAAGCCCCAGAGTGCTATCTCATGCTTTTCATTATGTGAGGACACAAGGAAAAGCTGAAAATTAACACCATGGAAGTGGTCCTCACCAGAACCTGACCATGCTAGCCATCTGATCTAGGACCTTTAGCTTCCATTACTATGAGGAATGGATTTCTGTCATTTATAAGTGACCCAGTTTATGGTGTTTTGTAAAAGCAGTCCAAACTAATATAGATTTAATATTCATAATTTTTTAATCTTAACTTTAAAAATAGTTCATGTACATACTTACATGTACATAGACTGATGATGAACAACTCTAGGATTCTCAGAGGTGTTTGTTTATGGAAATTCTAGCTCTAAAAAAATACAGAAATCATTATGACCCATTGAATAGGAAAAAGAAGAAGCAAATGGCAACCTACTCCAACATTCTTGCCTGGAAAATCCCAAGGACAGAGGAGCCTTTCTGGCTACAGTCCATGGGGTTCTAAAGAGTTGGACATGACTGAGAGACTAATCACACACATGCGTTGAATAGAAAAAGTTGAACACCATATGATATTGTTGATTTTGTGAACTTTGCTAGCAATATAACAGATTCTAACTGGCCCCTGAAAAGAAAGGACAGATTAGATTTGTACCAACTTACTCAGCTCTCTATGACCACATCTTTTTCTACATTATTTGTGCATGTAAGCCTAACTACATGATTTGCAAACCCTTTGCTTTCAAATGAACTACCAGTTCATATAAAATGCTTTATCACATCACTTAAAATGATTAGAAGGAATTGTTTTGCTTAAGCCTGCTTATTTTCAAGTGTAAGCATTATAAAAGATTGTATCTGAAAATAGTGTATGCATTAAGAATATTACTTGCTTCCAAATGCAACCCAAATAGGAGGGCTGTTTAGTAATTTATAATGCTTTGAAAAATAAGGTCTTTATGTGCAATGTAGCACTTCTAAAAGTGAAAATGTTGCTGAAAATTTCCTTATATTGCTTAAGTATATGGAACTACAAGGCAGCTGGATATTGCAAATAGCATTGCATAAATTATATAAACTTGAATAGAGCAGATTTGAAATGAGTAGGAAGAGCAACTATCATTGGCTTTTCAAAGAAGTGTTACTGTTTGACAAAACATTATACACGCCCTCAAAACATATGTTAATTTGCAGAATTTGGACCTATTCCTCATGGATCACATTTCCATAGGCAAATCAAAGGCATTTATCCACTGGAATTTTAGTGACATATGGGCATACTTTTGAGTTAGTGGGTAAGTGAATTAACCAATGATGACTGAAGCTTCTGATAACAAATAGAAAAGTGAAACATACATTTAAGAAATGAACTAACTTTGGATTTAAAACTTAAAGATTATCCTTAGATATTAATAGGTGAAGTGCTATTCAATAAAATTACACTAAAATCCCTCTGACTTTGAAATATCTACAATATAAATTCAACCATAAGCATTATCTTAATGCTTGCCTTTTTTACTTTTGCTTTGTTTTGCTGTTCAGTTGTTAAGTTGAGTCTGACTCTTTGAGATCCTATGGGCTATGGCACACCAGGCTCCTCCATCCTCCTCCACTGTCTCCTGGAGTTAGCGCAAATTCTTGTCCAAAAGCATGGCTACATTTTTATTTAAAAACGCACACCAGTTAAAATAGTTATATGTTTTTCATAATATTAAATTGGAAAATAATTTTTATGTACTTCAAATGCTTAATATGTGCATTATTTTAACAGGTATATTTAGTGACTTTGAATATGTAATCATTTCAATTAGACACAATCTTTAGGAAATATGTACATTAAATACACATATATATAGTGTATATATATATATATATTATATATATAGTGTGTGTATATATATATATTATATATATAGTGTGTGTATATATATATTATATATATATATAATAGTCAGTAGAAACTTCAGCTTGAATATATCATTACATTATAGAGCTTCTGACTGCATAACTTTATTTATTGTGATCCATAAATCTCTATTAACCTACAGAGAAAAGAAGGGTAAGGGAAGGTAGTTAGCCTTTTTTTCCTTCCCCCTCCCCCATAATTTTATCTCACTTCTTGCATTTGTTTTTGTCACCTTAATACACATTAAATATTCTTTGGAAATTATGTAGTCAAATCAAGATACAAAAAGATAACATCTAATTGAAACAACAGTCTACCTGAATGTTATGATAACTATGAAAACTGCTCTTTAGTCAAAAAGTCTTACTGAATAGAATAAGATAGAAGAAACTATAGTGGAACCACATGCCAAAAAACTCAGGATTTTCAATTTGATTGTAAGCTCAATATGAATCAAGTGTGCTATGCCTGACTCTAAAATCTAGTGTGTCTGAAGGCTCTATTAACTTTGAGATGAGACTGAGTTTAGAGCAGGAGGGAGGGGGAGGAGCCGTATGTTAAAAACAGCAGAAAGAAGCTAAGGTTGTTTGGCTTGGAGGAGAGAAAACTCTAGGGGTAAGTATGATAGCTGTCTTAAAATAGTTGACGAACTTCAGTATGGAAAGAAGATTAAACTTTAGCAAATGGTTTAAACTATTTTATATCCGAGGAACTGTCAATTCTGAGATTACATGATTGTGTAAACAATACTAACCTCTTCATGAAACAATTGTGATCACTGACAAATCACAATTAACTTAATATTTAATAGCCTGCTTTTCAAAAAGTACCTCATCAGTGACCCCAAATGTTATCTGTGTTCACCAGCAGTGGTGAAAACATCTGAAAAGTGATGCTGAAGCAAAGAAATATAATTGGGCCTTGGGGATTTGGAAAGCTCAGTAGGGTTAGTCCTTTTTAGAAACTGTGCTAAGCATAAGCTTAGAATCCCCCAAATCTTGGTGTATATATATATATTCTCTTCATGGCTGTTCCTGAGATCTAAAGGATGGTATCTTGGGCTTATATCATTCAGTTGAAGGCTCTGAAGGATGAATGACAGGTCATTTCTTAAGCCTATTAAGTGAAAATTATGGTACTGCTGACTACAGACTCAAAAAAAATCTCAGTAATTGCCACAGTGATTTAGGATCATCTCCAAATGCAACATTGTGAAGTTCATTGCTGTTGCAGCTAGCAACAGTGTAGCCTAGAAACACAGGAGATAATAGTTACAAACCTATATTTTTCCATTCATACTTTATTAATTAAATTATTGCTCAGTATCCCAAGATAATGTCTATTATAAATATTTACAGTGGCCGCACAATTCTCTTACCCTAGGTTTATGAGGACATGTTTCCTTGGCAATAATAAAATTATTCAAAGTCCATTGCTGATTGTGTATAGCACAGGGTTCGACTGTTAAAGACAAATTCCAGCTAAAAATGAACCACTTTCCAGGACTTTAGAAGAATAGAATTGGTAAAAAAAAAGCCTTAATATTTATATAAAGTTAAATGGGCTTTTGATTTAAAAGAGGAATTACTGATATGGCACTAAAATTACATAGAAACAACAAAATTGTCTTTAAATAAACCACCTTGGTAACATCACTGATTCTTTAGTTCAAAGAAATTATGATCCTTGGGGACTGGGAGCAATAGATATAAATGCTGGTTTTCAGAGCATCAAAACTGTTTGCTTCAAAGAGGACAGCTTAAGAAGATGAAACAATTTTGAGACCCTGTCAAAAGACCTTTTGGCCTCTTAAGAAGTCAATGGAATTTGACATGGATTGCAGGATTTGTAAAGTACCTCCCTTGAGATATATTCAACAAGAGTTTTTGACTGATGGTAGTTGTTCTAAGCCATCCATTTCCTTATATCTTTAAGAATGCTTTTATTCATTAAAAGAAGAGAAAGTAAAAGAAAGACAGGAAAGAAAATACATGCCCTGGGAAAAGGTCCTTAACTTGATCACAAATAGTGTCAATAGCCCTGCTTTCTAGAAACAAATCAAATGAACAAACAAACAAATAAAAGAAGCTAGAGAAGACTTATGCTGCAGCAACAGTTAATTTTATTTGTGTTTCAAGGGCCTTCAGGGGAGAATTACATAAGAGTTTGGAAAAATTAAAGAGTTTATTATAGAAAGAAGTAATAATTGAAGGTTGCCCTATGGTTCATTCTGTTTCTAACATTTATACCAATTTTCTGCCTGTTGTTAATCAAAGAAAGCTTACATTTGCCATTTAAATGGCCATCTGAAAAGTAAAATCAATGCTATTGTCAATTATTTTTTCTATTTAAAAAAGTGAATTGATCTTACCAAGTTTCCTCTCTGGGCGGAGGTGAATGGTTTTGCATTATAAAGAGGAGATGCACTTGCTATGATGTAGACACTGGAGGCCATAAAGTGCTTAGGGGTAATTGCATTGTTTTGTCCTACCCTCTGGATTGAATATCACTACAGTGTATCCCATGTAAGTTGAGCCTTGATTAGATAAGAGTGTATATGGAGGGGCCCTCTCCTGGAAGAAGTTCAGTCTACTTTAAGGAAGGAATGGGTTTCTCTAATTGCAGGAAGGTGCAAGTAGGCTAAATTTTGTGAACAGATTTTTAAGTTGTTCTTTTCTGCCCCTAGCATTTGTTAAGGCAAATGAATATTTAAAGCATCAACAGATTCAATTTTTTTTTTTTTTTTTGCCTACTCTGTATAAAACCAGGTGCTGGAATGTGAGAAATAGAAGGACATATACATCACTGCCCTTATCTCAAAGAGGCAACACATCTCATAACCTTTCCCTTCCTATATAGTTTAACTAGGAGCTGGTGGATGGGGCTTTTCCAGGTGGCGCTAGTGGTAAAGAAACCACCTGCCAATGCAGGAAACATAAAAGACGCGGGTTTGATTCCTGGGTTGGGAAGATCCCCTGGAGAAGGAAATGGCATCCGATTCCAGTATTCTTGCCTGAGGAATTCCATGGACAGAGGAGCCTAGAGGGCTACACAGTCCATGGGGCTGCAAAGAATTGGACACAACTGAAGCAACTTAGCACATGCATAAACACATTTAAGGTAGCGTCTAGCCATATAAGGCTACTTGCATTTAAATTAATGAAGATTGAATATCTTTGCATGCTAAGTCGTTTCAGTCATGTCCCACCCTTTGTGACCCTATGAACTGTAGCCCACTGGGTTCCTCTGTCCATGGAATTCTCCAGGCAAGAATACTAGTGATTTAAATTTTAGTAGTCACACTAGTCAGTTTTGGGCACTGAGTAACCATACTGTATAGGATAGTGCAAAAGTAGATTATTATAATCATCACAGAAAGTTTTATTGGGCAAGATGCCCCAAGGTGAAAACAAACAAAAAACAGTGGCCTGAGTGTTAAGAGATCGCAGTTTGAGTCACTATGTTGTATGACCTGGAACAAATTACTTGTGTACTTTTTAAAACGAGGCTGTTTGAAAACTCACAAGGCTTGTTCAGCAATGATACACGTATACCATGAGGAGGCCATGGCAACCCACTCCACTGTCCTTGCCTGATAATCCCATGGACAGAGGAGCCTGGCAGGTTACAGTCCATGGGGTCACAACGAGTCAGACAATCCTGAAGTGACTTAGCACGCATGCACATATGCTATAAAGTTTTGTTATGAAACAGAGTTGAGAGTCATCTGGAATCTCTGGAAAATGTACTTTAATTAAATTATTTGTTGAAATATAGTTAATTTGCAATATTGTGTTAGTTTTAGGTGCACAACAACATGGTGATAAAGTTTTTTTGTATTTTTGGAAGATTATATTTCATTATTGGTTATTAAATGGTATTAGTTACAATTCCCTGTGCTATACAGTAAATCTTTATTGCTTATCTATTTTATGTTAAAAGTTTCTGAATGTTTAATTGTTTCTAAACTGAATTTGACTTTGGTTTCTTTCAGGGGACAAGCCTGTTTGGCTTCCAATAAGCAAATAAACAAAACTCTTTTAAGTGTCACTGCTGATAGAGTATTTGGTCAGGACATAAAAATACAGTGCTAAAAGATTTTTGTAATCCATATTATCAGTCAATCTACCAATGTCATTTGAATTATAAATTAAACTTGTTTTGGAAGCCACGGCTGAAATGAAAGTTTAAAAGGATACTGTAGTTATATTTGTGATTTTATTGAGAGTTGTTTCCACTAGGGAACTCTCAGCCTGTCGGATTAAAATGGTAAAGAGACCTTTTACTGCAAGAGCTCTGACAGTTATCCCCTTAGCAAAGTTTGCTTTTGTGATAATTACACCTACTCTTGTTTACCAAGTGAATCACTTTTCAGTGCTGCTTTTAACCTTGACTGGTTTCTCTTTGATGATTATTTTTTGCTATGAAGAGATGTTTAGAAATACAGGGCACATTTTCTGTTGCTCTTTTTCAAGTGATGTTTGCTATTTTTTTTTAAAGCAGATTTCAAGATTCAAGGGCAGTTAAACTTGGGTGAGAATATCAACAACATGTCTTTCATCTGTTAGGGCAGGAATGAGCAGGGATTAGTCAGGATAATTATACTTAATTTCCATGCCTTCCTTGTGCACACAGGTGCCACCAAACCCCTAGGCATTATGAGAGTAAGAGTCAAGAGATTTTAAGCGATGAGGATGAGGCAAATGGTTCTCCTAAGTTAGGGTGGGTTTGATGGGATAGGTTTCTCTATAGAACAATTGAATTCATCCTAAGATAGAAGAATGTTGAGATAGTGAGATCATGTGCTGCAGTTCAAGCTCATGTTTTCTATGCACCAGTAATTTTCAATGTAACACTTGGTAATACACATCAAACGTTTCAAATTTCAAAACAAGCTTCTATAACACTTTGAACAGTTCTATGAAGACCTACAAGACCTTCTAGGAATAACACCCAACAAAGATGTGCTTTTCTTTATTGGAGACTGGAATGCAAAAGTAGGAAGTCAAGAAACACCTGGAGTAACAGGCAAATTTGATCTTGGAGTACAGAATGAAGCAGGGCAAAGGCTAATAGAGTTCTGCCAAGAGCACACACTGGTCATAGCAAACACCCTCTTCCAACAACACAAGAGAAGACTACACATGGACATCATCAGATGGCCAACACTGAAATCAGATTGATCATATTCTTTGCAGCCAAAGATGGAGAAGTTCTATACAGTCAGCAAAAACAAGACTTGGAGCTGACTGTGGCACAAAACATGAACTTCTTATTGCCAAATTCAGACTTCAATTGAAGAGAGTAGGGAAAACCACTAGATCATTCAGCTATGACCTAAATCGAATCCCTTATGACTATACAGTGGAAGTGAGAAATAGATTCAAGGGACTAGATCTGATAGACAGAGTGCCTGAAGAACTATGGATGGAGATTCCTGACATTGTACAGGAGGCAGTGATCAAGACAATCCCCAAGAAAAAGAAATGCAAAAAAGCAAAATGGTTGTCTGAGGAGGACTTACAAATGGCTGTGAATAGAAGAGAAGCAAAAGGCAAAAGAGAAAAGGAAAGCTATACCCATTTGAATACAGAATTCCAAAAAATAGCAAGGAGAGGCAAGAAAGCCTTCCTCAGTGATCAATGCAAAGAAATAGAGGAAAACAATAGAATGAGAAAGTCTAAAGATCTCTTCAAGAAAATTAGAGATACCAAGGGAACATTTCATGCAAAGATGGGCACAATAAAGAACAGAAATGGTACTGACCTATCAGGAGCAGAAGATATTCAGAAGAGGTGGCAAGAATACACAGAACTATGCAAAAAAGATCTTCATGACCCAGATAATCATGATGGTGTGATCATCAACCTAGAGCCAGACATCCTGGAATGCAAAGTCCAGTGGGCCTTAGGAAGTAGAACTACAAACCAAGCTAGTGGAGGTGATGTAATTCCAGCTGACCTATTTCAAATTCTTAAAGATTATGCTGTGAAAGTGCTGCACTCAATATGCCAGCATGTTTGGAAGACTCAGCAGTGGCCACAGGACTTGAAAAGGTCAGTTTTCATTCCAATTTCAAAGAAGGGCAATTCCAAAGTATGTTCAAACTACCATACAATTGCACTTGTCTCACACACTAGTAAAGTAATGCTAAAAATTCTCCAAGCCAGGCTTCAAAAATACATGAACTGTGAACTTGCAAATGTTCAAGCTGGATTTAGAAAAGACAGAGGAATCAGAGATCAAATTGCCAACCTCTGTCGGATCATCGAAAAAGCAAGAGAGTTCCAGAAAAACATCTACTTCCGTTTTTTTGGCTATGCCAAAGCCTTTGACTGTGTGGACCACAGCAAAGTCTGGAAAATTCTTAAAGAGATGGGAATACCAGGCCACCTGACCTGTCTCTTGAGAAATCTGTATGCAAGTCAAGAAGCAACAGTTAGAACTGGACTTGGAACAATAGACCTACTCCAAATAGGGAAAGGAGTACGTCAAGGCTGTATATTGTCACCCTGCTTATTTGACTTATATGCAGAGTACATCATGAAAAACACTGCACTGGATGAAGTACAAGCTAGAATGAAAATTGCCAGGAGAAATATCAATTATGTCAGATATAAGATGGCACAACCATTATGGCAAAAAGCAAAGAAGAACTAAAGAGCCTCTTGATGAAAGTGAAAGAGGAGAGTGAAAAAGTTGGCTTACAGCTCAACATTCAGAAAACTAAGATCATGCCATCCGGTCCCATCACTTCATGGCAAACAGATGGGGAAACAGTGACAGACTTTATTTTCTTGGGCTCCCAAGTTATTGCAGATGGTGACTGTAGCCATGAAATTAAAAGACACTTGCTTCTTAGAGGAAAAGTTACGACCGACCTAGATAGCATATTATAAAGCAGAGCTATTTCTTTGCCAACAAATGTCCATCTAGTCAAAGCTATGGTTTTACCAGTAGTCATGTGTGGATGTGAGTTGGACTATAAATCTGACCACTGAAGAACTGCTGCTTTTGAATTGTGGTGTTGGAGAAGACTCTTGAGAGTCCCTTGGACTGCAAGGGGATCTAACCAGTCCATCCTAAAGAAAATCAGTCCTGAATATTCATTGGAAGGACTGATGTTGAAGCTGAAACTCCAATACTGTGGCCACCTGATGGGAAGAACTGACTCATTGGAAAAGACCCTGATGCTGGGAAAGATTGAAGGCAGGTGGAGATGGGAATGACAGAGGATGAGATGGTTGGATTATATCCTCGACTCAATGGACATGAGTTTGAGTAAACCCCGGGAGTTGGTGATGGACAGGGAGGCCTGGCGTGCTGCAGTCCATGGGGTCGCAAAGAGTCAGACATGGCCGAGGCACTGAACTGAACTGAATGACACATTTGAAAGCTCTGTTTATGTGTTGGGGCCACTGAAAGATCTGTCCTTATGAGATCCTGCTAGCAGTAGAAAAGGCAAAAAAGAGACAACAAAAAGTCTCAAGAATCTCTGTAGATATTGTTGGAAAGGCAACACCGTTGGTACAAGAGGCAACTTAGGCAACAGGCTTGGAAGGGGTCGCCTTGGGGCAAATCCAGGCAGCTCTGGCGCAGAGACAATAATTTCAGAGGCTGTTGATGTCTCAAATCACAGAAGGAAAGAACTTAGGAGAGAAGACTTGACGTGCCAATAGCTTAATACTGCTCGTTTTAGAAGAAATGTCATGAGTAGCAAAGCTAGCATAGACATGTGCAAACACAAACGCTGTAAATCTTCCCTGTATTCTAGGCCTCTCTTGCACTGTTGCCATCTATCCTTGAGGCAAGTTTTGGCTTTCTCCTTAATCCTTATAGTTTTTATTGTGGCTTCTACCACACCCCTCCAATTAAAGTGATCTCATTAAAATCGCCAGTCTGCTAATGTAGACAGTGAATCTACACACAATGGATTCTGTATATACATAATTTTCTTGACCACATTAACAGCTTTCCCTTTGGAAATACTTTACTCATCTTTCATGATGTCACACTCTTTTGATTTTCTTTGCAGCCTCTTTTCCCTTAGTTACATCCTAATTATTGGAAACTCAATGTAGGATTTCTTCTTGTCTCACTCTATGCATGCAGGGCAGTTACATCTACTCTAAAGGTTTAGTTACTATCACTATACTAATGATACCTAAATATATATTTGCAGTCCAGATCTCCTTTTGATCTTCTTATAGAGTATACCTGGGACTTGATTCATCTTTTCCTTTCACCCTCTTTTTAGTCCTTTTCTAAGATTTCCTATTTTATTAAATTGCTTCATCTTTCCAATTACTCTGACAAAAATACTTAGGGTACTTGATGATTCTATTGCTGGTTTTAACTCCTTAACCGCTAACGACTATCAATTAATTGGCAAGGCCTATTCATTTTACCATCTAAAAGGTAAGCCCTATTTCTGCTGCTTTTGAGTAGGATTTTTTTTTTTTTTAATTTCTTCGATAGCATCCTGTCTCATTTACTATAGTTCATTGTATTCTATATCTGTGATTCACCTACTGTGAAGCTTGAATGATCTTTTGGAAACACAAATCTTATTCAAATAATCTCATCCTTAAGATCCCTCAGGTATGGGTAGCTAGTAAGACTGTTTAGGGCCTTTGTCCTACTCATGTCTTCTCACCCTGTCTCTGAGAGTGGTAGTTGCTCAGTCGTGTCCGACTCTTTGTGATCCCATGGGCTGTAACCCACCAGAATTCTTTGTCCATGGAATTTTCCAAGCAAGAATACTGGAGTGGTTAGCCACTCCCTTCTCCAGAGGCACTTCCTGACCCAGGGATTGAATCCACATCTCTTGCACTGAAGATGAATTCGTTACTATCTGACCCACCAGGGAAGCCTGATTTCTTTCAGAGTTCAGATTTTTTTCACCTTTGTTTCTTATCTCACCACCTTCACATATATTTTTAATCTTTTGAATACCTTTTCATCTTTCAGATTTATGGTAAGCACCATCTTCAGAAAATCTTCTTGGTCATTAGACCAAATTAGGCTCCTTAATATCAGCTTTCCAAAAAGTCTTGAACTTCTACTAGCATATGAATGAAATTATATTTGATTTTTTAATCATTTCTTTCTTTTTTCACAAACAAAAAGCTTTAAGAAATCATTAGTTTTGTTACTATAACTTAAAATTGTTTCCATAAATAAAAGCAAAGTTTCTTAACCATTGTAAGTTTTAAAATCAGTATTAAGATATGCATTAACATATGAACTACATGTAATACACATAAATATACATGCACATTCACTAATCAGTTTAGTATGTATCAATATTAGTATGTGATAGAGATCATATACAGAGGTAATTGCATTTACAACTTATACAGTATATATGGGTATTTCTGTCATACTCAACATACATATTCTTGGATAATTTTGTTCTGCAAAATTTCATGCTGAAAATAACAATGTATTGGAGAAAACATTTGGACAGAGATGAAAAGCTGACTTAACTTTTTAAGTAGAGCACTAACTAAAATATTAATTGGTATCTGGAAATATAACACAAACAGCAGAGGCAGGCAGCTCAGAGTTGGCCTCAGGGGATAACTTGTTTTAAAAAAACCACCAGAACAGTAGATTGGAAATGCTGGCCTGTGGGCACTAAGATGATGCAGACCAGCTTAAGCTCTGGGCCAGAGGGGCTGCCATTTAGGGGTCATGGGAAGAAGAGAAATATGCCAGAAGCCGAGAGCTGTGCAAAGTTGGCAGGCTGCCTCTCCAGGGAAAGAGCCCCACATGCAGGTACTTAGTTTTACTTTTCTGAAAGTCGAGCTAAAAGGGCTTCTACCAGTGAAGCAGCTGAACTGAGCCTGTTTTCCTTTGCTGATGAAAATTCTGATTCTACTCTGGCTCCCTTTTCCTAGAAAAAGGTACATACAAACTTCCATGTTTTCCTAAGTATGGATTATATATAAGGGAACTGGTGTTAGAGAAACATACATGAGAGATCAGAACAGACTATATTTGTGCAATAGGGAATGGTATTAGAATTGCAATCTTCTCATGTCCACCAATTTCCACACTTTCAAGAAGGAAGAGTAAAGGAGTCAAAAGATAGTAAAGTTATTTATTCTTCAATTACAGTGGAATATTTTATCATTTATTTTATTTATTATGTTGTTATTCATTATTTAGTAGAGTTACACATAAAAATGCTTGGTAAGTAAATGTGTGTGTGTGAGCGAGAGAGGAAGTGAGTCAGTTCAAAAGGAGGTGGACTCACTCTGGGTCTTGTGGAATAAGGGATTTATTTTAGGATAAGTAAGTGTTAGTCACTCAGTCATGTCCAACTCTTTGTGACCTCATGGACTGTAGCCCGCCAGGCTCCTTTGTCCATGGAGTTCTCCAGGCAAGAATACTAGAGTGGGTTACCATTTCCTTCTCCAGGGATCTTCCCAACCCAGGGGTCAAACCTGGGTCACCTGCATTGCAGGCAGATTCTTCACCATCTGAGCCACCAAGGAAACTCTATTATGGGAATAAGACTTTACATAATCCAAGACACTGGGGAAGCAAGGGCTTTTTTTTAAAAAAAAAAAGCAGGTTGTAGAAAATCAAAGAAAAGTCAGACCCAGGACTTCTTAAGCATTAATGTCAAAGGACAAATGAAACTTGTAGAGTAATCTGGAAAGACTGGTTCCTCAAGCTGATGGAGTGGGAAGAGGGAGGAGAGCTTCTGAGATCTGTTGCCTCTGCAGGTGGCAAGGAATCTGAGGTTCCATCAGCAAAAAGGTTTGTTAGGGGGAACTACACATAGGGCAGGGAATCAAGAACAAGCCGGAATTTCCCAATACTTCTGTGTCTGACTCTTCATGTAACCTACTGCAGTGATCTTTGGAGAGCAATGATTGCCATTCAAATCATACACAGATTTCTCTTGTGGCAAACATTAACTTGGAGATGGATATTCTTGGAAAGATTAATCACAGCTAAGGCAACTAACATAGTAAAATGCACTTTGCTAAGTTAACCTGCAAAGTGAGGCAAGCGCTAAATTGAAGAGGGTTTCAAAGGTTTGACTCAAATCACATTGAGTTCTGGAAGGAGCATCCTGTTTTTCAACAAACATCATCTTTGTTTTTCTAAGATAATTTTGGCAGCAATAAGATAGAATGGATTGAAGAGACACTGGGGATTTTGGAATCTATTTATGAGCCCTTGAAATGGAGTTGGGCAAGATGTTTTGAAGAACTAAACTAAGAGAATGACATTGTTAAAGAAAGAAATATGATTTTTTTAAGAAAAAGGTTTTCTAGGAAATTGTGCTCAATCCAGTTGCTTGGGATTTGTCTAAGTGGAATAAGGACTCAGAAATGAGAGTAATTTCTGATAGCACTGCTCTCATGTGGCCCAAATATCTCTGGGCCTTTGTCCTTGCAGAATTTCAGAATAAGTTTCCAGATGTTTGCAGCCCTCATTTCACTCAAGCCTGAGCTCAAACGTCACAGCTCCAGGGAGTAAATTAAAATAGGGTGCCCATGTCCTTTTTCCTTATCCAACTTTATATTTCTTCATAACATTCATCACCACATGATCTTATGCATGCTAAGTTGCTTCAGTCCTGTCCAACTCTTTGCAATCCTATGGACTATAGCCCTCCAGCCTCCTCTGTCCATAGGATTCTCCAGGCAAGAATACTAGAGTGGGTTGCCCTGCCCTTCTCTAGAGGATCTTCCTTACCCAGGGATGAAGCCTGTGTCTCTTATGCCTCCCACATTGGCAAGTGAGTTCTTTACCACTAGTACCACCTGGGAAGCCCAAATGATCTTATATATTTATTTTCTAAAATTTTATTTTAATGCCTTTCTTCTAAAAAAATGTGCAATCCTATGACAGGAAATGTGTTCTGCTTTGCTTCTTGCTGTATCGCTGTCCCTTGAATAAAGAATGGATGGCCCATGTTGCTTTAGTCATCAGTATTGGTGGAATATCAGTAATAGAATTTATAATAAAGTCAGGAAATTCTGTGGTTAGAGACACTGACCAGTCACTGGAAGTAAAGTTGTATGCTTTCCAATGGGATTGTTTTTTGATATTGGTACACTATACATCAATTTTGTTGGATTCTGAGACATCATGATATTCATAGTGGGTGTTTCTATTTGGGTCAATAGATACTGTCATCTAAGGCCTGAGTGTGAGAAGCCTGAAGCCTAGTTAAGTTCTATTCCGTCTGATTGTTTACATGATCTAAAAATTCATCTAGTCTATATCCTAAGTTGTCCAAGTGCTAAAGTAGGCTCAAACTCTGTCTACTATTGGGGATTGACTTCTAATTCCTTACCAGGTATTCCATTAACTGTAGCTGATGGTGTTGATGGAACATCTTCAACTGGGCAGGGTGTTGGAGCTATCAGAACTTGACACAAAATGGCATAATATGATTGCATGATTACTATTCAGTAATCATTTTACATCTAGGTTTTACAAATGAGCTAGTCAGTATAACTTTTGCAGATATGAGGCTGTGAGGGCATGCTTCTGTGTGCCCTACACAGGTTAGGCAATAGGATTTGGCTTTGAGTGCAGGGAATTCAAATTCTACTAATGTACTCAATCCCCCATTGAGATGGTAAATAATCTGCCTGCAATGCAAGAGACCCGGGTTCGATCCCTGGGTCCGGGAGATCCCCTGGAGAAGGAAATGGCAATCCATTCCAGTATTCTTGCCTTTAGAATTCCATCAACAGAGAAGCCTGGCAGGCTACAGTCCATGGGGTTGCAAAGAGTTGGACATGACTGAATGAATAACACAGGTGCTCAGTGAGAGCTTGGAAAAGGTTAGTGAAGAGAACAAGGACATGGAGCAAACTGGAAGAAAGACCATGAGAGGGACTAGGAGGGTCTCATAGAAGCCTCAGAGTTTTTGTTTGTGGTTGAACCCAAAAATTACATGAAATACCCATTATTTGTGTTGTCTCCAAGAGTAAGGGGCTTAGAATGGGGTTGGGATGCTCAGAAAAGGAGATTGCTCTGGGCACTGAAAGCCAGATGGACAAAGGAAGCTTAACCTTGGCTGGAATGCTAAAATGACCTAATCAAATGCCAGCTTGAGAGTCCTGAGTCAGAAATCAATAGTGTGCAGTGTTGTTCAGAATGGAAACTGATTTGGTGTGCCCAGGTGATTGCTGTGGGCAAAACTGGAGTGTTGGCAGTGTACCTTCATGTGTTGGCAGGTGTGTGGTATTTGGGGTACTTATATGTATTTGGGTGACTGGTAAATGTTTTAAGGCACAGGGTAATCCTGTAATTCCTTAGCCTACTGTGAATTCAGCTATATTGCAAACTGTGCCATTTAGTCTGTTATTTATCTTTCAGAAAACATAGCTTAGTGCTACAGAAATGGGCCACTATATTGAAGTATAATTACTCGATTCATCTCGAAGAATTACATCTGCATAAATGTATGAATAGATGTATGTGCATATGTGTGTTAGTACATTTATTTGTAACCAGGGTTTATCTCAGAGAAATCCAGGCTATGGAGAAGCCTCCACTGATTCTGATATTCCCTTCATCTGCCCTCACAGTGAGGGTGATCCGTGTCACCAAGATAACTTTGACATTATCATGATCAGTTGCAGTGAGTCTTCTGTAAATGTCAGAACCAGGGTCCCAGGAATCATAATAAGCAAGGCTTCTAGGCCAGATAACTCTGCTGACATGTTCATTAGTCTTTTAGTGAATGAATGTTTTTTATGATCAAGATATGTATCAATGCTGTTGTCCTGTTTATAATTATAGAGACGAGAAATAGACTCACTGATGCAGCATTCAAGCTGAGAGGAAAAAAGTAGAGGAATTATTACAGACGTCTGGATGGTGTCCTTAATTCCCCCTTCAGCTATTGAATCTCAGCTGTCTGCAATCAAGAACTGAGTCACAAAATAGCTTGTATTGTGTTGCTATTTCTGTTTAACAGACTGCTTTTCAGCATGGATATTATGAACAATTAACCAGGTTTTTAAATTTCTATAAGAAAAACATTTAAATGCAGCTACAACTTTAGCTATAATAGCACTAAGTACAATTAAACAAAAATATTTTAATAATTGTGTGAATATTCAGTAAAATCTCATTATATTGAAAAGTAAGTTGCAAACTCCCCGACCCAAGAAGATTTTAAATTAACTGTATTTAGGTAAACCAAGAATTTTTATCAAAGGAATGTAGGGAAATTACTTTGCATAATGTGCACTTTAGGGAAAAAAGACACCCAATTAATTAGATATTTGGGAAAACAGCGGATATTTTGAACTGCTTGTTCTGCCCAAAAAGTTGTACAGAGTTCTCACTTGCCTAACTGACATAGTTATTGGAATCTGCAAATGTTTATCAGTGTACATGTATGCATATAGTCTTATTCATATAATTATACTATTATTCATATTTACACACAGAGGTATGCATATGTAGGATGCAACATACTTTGGTTGAGTGTATGGAAATATTTTTCCCAGTTGATTATTTTTGTCAGATTTTGGAATGTTTCTTCTTTCCCTCTTGCAGGGTTCATTTTGGGGAAATGTGCAAAAGGGCTCCCACATGCTTGGGGCATTCAGGCTCCTTATCATATCACTCAAATACAACAACGTGTTTATAAAAGCTATTTTTAAAGGTTATGAATGCTATTTAAGAGGACACTGAGGTGACATGTTGGTTCCTTAGAAAGGTAATAAGCTTTTCAGACTGCCTGACCAGAGAAGGCAGACAAAAGAGTAATTTAACATCCTTCTAATCTGTCCCTAATGGAATTTGCAGTGATTTTCTTCCTATTTCTTCTCTTTGTTTTTCAGCCTAATCAGTAATAGGAGGCTGAAATAGAGTCTCTTAATTGTTTTCAGTTTTTTTTTTTTTTTTTTTTTTTAATTCTAAACACACAGCTTGGAAATTGTAGTTCTTACATTTGAAGTTTTTCTTCATGTTGCTCACTCTGATGAGTTTTTTTTTTTTTAATTTTGATTTGTGGTCTCTTTCATCTCTACAAAGGCAGTTGAAAATAAATCAAAAGTTGTCTCACTCAGGAATTATCTAAGGTAAATAAATAAATAAACAAGGCTAATAATTAGGCAACACATTGACTAGGCTGTTGAACCAGCTAAAGTGGAAAAGAAATTATTCAAGTTCTAAACCTTTCTACTTGCAAATTAGCCAAAATCAATTGCATTTTAAGCATTGCATCACCTTGATTGATTTTAAAATGGATAGCACTTTGCTGTTCACATTTATGGTGAGCCGTGAAGGACTTGGCAATGGGCATCTTTTCTACCGTGGTCTGCATTAAACTTTTTAAGTAGCATCTACTTTATGTTGAACAAACTTTATGCAGAATGCAGTCTGGTTTTTCTTGAAGGTTGAAATAAATTCTTCAGATTTCATTATTTGCATATAGCATTCTTATGTTTTCTTAGACTCTCTAACAGGTTCTAACTAGTTTCTTTAAAGCCGAAGAAGCATTTTTTGAAATTTTAGGGTTGGACATTAATATAAAGAAATAAGTTAAAGCTTAAATTTTATATGATGGCAAAAAGAAGAGAGGGAGAAATGACCCGTTTTAAATTAAGAGAGAGATTTCGAACACTGGCATGGAGGGCATCTTCGTGAACTTGAACAAACTTCAGACCTCCCCTCTCCTTATCTCGTCATCATTTTATGCTTTCTGTCATGCATTGTTTTAAAGACTAAATTAGAAAATGTAAACTAGTTTGATAGTATTAGGCATATGATGGCAATCAATAAATTCTACTTTCCTTCCTTAAATGCAAACTAGGACACTTAATAAACTAAATGGATAATTATTAGCTTAGCATCTCCTACATTTCCCCCTTTCCTTTACCTTTACTCACTTCTGTAAAATCCATTTCATAAGAGAGCATAGAATTAGCTCCAACTATACTGCCATTTTATCTTCAACCATATCTGTACTACTAACCACATGCTTTGAAAACAGAAAGTTAGGGATTATACATTATTCTAGTGGTAATAAATGGTAATTACTATGGCTTCAATTGATGAAAATTGCCCTGGTGATATAGACTTAAAAAAAGAACCCATATTTTATATTTTTGGCACATGTGAAATATTTAAATACATGTTGATTTATTAGAGTTAGGGATGTTTATAGAGTTAAAGAAATTTGTGACTACTTTGCTAGACTATCTCATAAAGAATATACATTTCATACAATGGGAAAAAAGTTAGACAGGCCACAGTTTAAGTATGTAATATCATTTCTAATGATTAATCACTTATAAATATTGATAATCCAGCTTATTTTAAAAGACACTTTCTTGGCTGGGCTAGAATTTTAATTTGCAAAAATTGGCTGGAAACAAACATTGGTAATTAGTTTCTAGTTTGCATAAGCCTTGCTTTGTAAATATTTGCTCTTCTAGAGAGTTAGCAATGGCTGTTTGCATATGTACAAGGATTTGTGGGCACTAACAGTGAAACACATTATGATTTTGGTAACTGCCATCATATATTTTACTTGGGCTTCATATTTGGTAAGGCCCACCTGTTTATCCTCATCTCCTAGTAATCCAGTATGACACTGTGGGGAGCTGGTTCACTTTCTCTAAGAAGTTAAGTTCTTACCCGATCATCTATGTTCCCAAGATGCCAAAATTGGTTGCCATCTGAATTTTTAAAAACAGAGTTCAAGCTGCATTTGGAATCTTGAACAAAGATTCCTTCCCCCACCTTCACTACCCCTCCTTTTTATTTATGAATAAAAATCATATGAATTGGAAATGGTTTCATTTTAAAGGCAGGAATAAAATATTATTCCTGAAGTCTAGGGCTGAGGACAATAAGCACTCCTGGAATTTCTGGCAAACTTAGGTGATCTCAATTTGGCACAAACTAATCTAGAGCCAGGTTGTCCAAAATGAGGCATATTTACCACAGAGAGGGTGACCCCAGAAGAAAAGATAAGAATTTATATGGCTATACAGCTTTATCTTTCAGGATTTGAAATAGCTCAACTGGAATTCCATCACCTCCACTAGCTTTGTTCATAGTGATGATTTCTAAGGCCCACTAACTTCACAGTCCAGGATGTCTGGCTCTAGGTGAGTGATCACACCATCGTGATTATCTGGGTCATGAAGATCTTTTTCGTACAGTTCTTCTGTGTATTCTTGCCGCCTCTTCTTAATATCTTCTGCTTCTGTTAAGTCCATACCATTTTTGTCCTTTATCAAACCCATCTTTGCATGAAATGTTCCCTTGGTATCTCTAATTTTCTTGAAGAGATCTCTAGTCGTTCCTCTATGTCTTTGTTTTCTTCTATGTCTTTGCATTGATCACTGAGGAAGGAATTCTTCTCTCCTTGCTATTCTTTGGAACTCTGCATTCAAATGGGAATATCTTTCCTTTTCTCCTTTGCTTTCCACTTCTCTTCTTTTCACAGCTATTTGTAAGGCCTCCTCAGACAGCCATTTTGCTTTTTTGCATTTCTTTTCCATGAGGATGGTCTTGATCCCTGTCTCCTGTACAATGTCACAAACTTCCGTCCATAGTTCATCAGGCACTCTGTCTATCAGATCTAGTCCCTTAAATCTATTTCTCACTTCCACTGTATAGTCATAAGGGATTCGATTTAGGTCATACCTGAATGGTCTAGTGGTTTTCTCCACTTTCTTCTATTTCAGTTTGAATTTGGCAATAAGAAGTCCATGATCCGAGCCACAGTCAGCTCTGGTCTTGTTTTTGCTGACTGTATAGAACTTCTTCATCTTTGGCTGAAAAGAATATAATCAATCTGATTTCGGTGTTGACCACCTGGTGAGGTCCATGTGTAGAGTCTTCCCTTGTGTTGTTGGAAGCGGGCGTTTGCTGTGACCAGTGTGTTCTCTTGGCAGAACTCTATTAGCCTTTGCCCTGATTGATTCCATACTCCAAGGCCAAATTTGCCTGTTACTCCAGGTGTTTCTTGACTTCCTACTTTTGCATTCCAGTCCCCTATAATGAAAAGGACATCTTTTTTGAGTGTTAGTTCTAAAAGGGCTTGTAGGTCTTCATAGAAACTCAGCAGTGGCCACAGGACTGGAAAAGGTCAGTTTTCATTCCAATCCCAAAGAAAGGCAATCCCAAAGAATGCTCAAACTACCGCACAATTGCACTCATCTCACAGGCTAGTAAAGTAAAGCTCAAAATTCCCCAAGCCAGGCTTCAGCAATATATGAACCATGGCCTTCCAGATGTTCAAGCTGGTTTTAGAAAAGGCAGAGGAACCAGAGATTAAATTGCCAACACCTCCTGGATTATTGAAATAGCAAGAGAGTTCCAGAAAAACATCTATTTCTGCTTTATTGACTTTGCCAATGCCTTAGACTGTGTGGCTCACAATAAACTGTGTAAAATTCTGAAAGAGATGGGCATACCAGACCACCTGACCTGCCTCTTAAGAAACCCATATGCAGGTCAGGAAGCAACAGTTATAACTGGACATGGAACAACAGACTGGTTCCAAATAGGAAAATGAGTGCATCAAGGCTGTATCTAGTCACCCTGATTATTTAACTTATATGCAGATCACATCATGAGAAACTCTGGGCTTGATGAAGCACAAGCTGGAATCAAGATTGCTCGGAGAAATATCAATAGCCTCAGATAAGCAGATGACACCACCCTTATGGCAGAAAGTGAAGAGGAAATAAACAGCCTCTTGAGGAAAGTGAAAGAGGAGAGTGAAAAAATTGGCTTAAAGTTCAACATTCAGAAAACTAAGATCATGGCATCTGGTCCCATTGCTTCATGGGAAATAGATGGGGAAACAGTGGAAACAGTGTCAGACTATTTTTCTGGGCTCCAAAATCGCTGCAGATGGTGACTGCAGCCATGAAATTAAAAGATGCTTACTCCTTGGTAGGAAAGTGATGACCAACTTAGGCAGCATATTAAAAAGCAGAGACATTACTTTACCATCAAAGGTCCATCTGGTCAAGGCTCTGGTCTTTCCGGTGGTCATGTATGGATGTGAGAGTTGGACTACGAAGAAATCTGAGCACCAAAAAATTGATGCTTTTGAACTGTGGTATTGGAGAAGATTCTTGAGAGTTCCTTGGAGTGCAAGGAAATCCAACCAGTCCATCCTAAAGGAGATCAGTCCTGGGTGTTCATTGGAAGGACTAATACTGAACTGAAACTCCAATACTTTGGCCACCTCATGAGAAGAGTTGACTTACTGAAAAGGACCCTGATGCTGGGAGGGATTGGAGGCAGGAGGAGAAAGAGACGACAGAGGGTGAGATGTCTGGGTGGCATCACCGAGTCAATGGACATGAGTTTGAGTAAACTCTGGGAGTTGGTGACGGACAGGGAGACCTGGCGTGCTTCAATTCATGGGGTCACAAATAGTTGGACACAACTGAGCGACTGAACTGAACCAAACTGTATACAGCTTTTTATAGTTTATATGTGTATAATATCTATATTTATACATTTTATCATTGTTCATTGGCACCTTTGTGTTGGGTTTAAATAATGCAATATATTCTGAAAGTGTTGCATTTGTGTAATTTATTAAAAGAACTAAATAGATTTTGGAAGGGTTAATCATTTTTTTAACTGATATATACATCAAATTAGAAAAAGAAAAAGTTTGGCCATCCATATCTCAGCAAGTTCTTTGCCTGCAATCTATCATTTGCAAGATTCTCTATCCAGAGAAGACTCATAAACACCAAATGCAAGCCTCTATGCTGAATTTGTGTGCATCCCACACAATATTGGGGGCACTCTCTGGTGTTCCAGCAACATAATGGCCTCCATTAGAAAACCTAACCTGGTTCAGGTATTTTCTACCCCAATTCAGTTCAGTTGCTCAGTCGTTTCCAACTCTTGTGTCTCCACGGTCTGCAGCACACCAGGCTTCCCTGTCCATCACCAACTCCCAAAGATTACTCAAACTCATGTCCATCAAGTTGGGGATACCATACAACCATGTCATCCTCTGTCGTCCCCTTCTCCTCCTGCCCTTAGTCTTTCCCAGCATCAGGGTCTTTTTAAATGAGTCAGCACTTCACATCAGGTGGCCAAAGTATTGGAGTTTCATCTTCAACATCAGGCCTTCCAATGAATACCCATTGGAAGTACCCTCTTTTCTATGGAGTTTGTTATTTTTTATCAAACCACTAGAGATTATATTTTTGCCTCATGGGCAACTAGGTGTCCTAGAAATTGAGTCATGGCAAGTCAGAGAAGGGTAATGGGCAGGATACCACTTAATTTTTTGATCAGTTTCTTTGTCATAATTTGCTAGCTTTGTTCTATTAGTTCAACTGGAGCTCTACTGTATAAGAAGATGGTACTTTCTCAGCCTAGAATGTTCACACTCACCCTAACTATAATATTTTTCCATGAGCCCACAAGAGTAGGTGGAGGTCACCTCTATGTAGTCACAATGCTCAACACCTACCTCCATAATATATAATTCTCTGTTTTGCTTTAAATTTTCTTCTTTACATTTTATATTTTTTATACATTCAGAATTTGTTTCTAACAGCTTTACTGAGTTTTAAGAGACATATTGCTGCTGCTGCTGCTAAGTCACGTCAGTCGTGTCCGACTCTGTGCGACCCCATAGACGGCAGCCCACCAGGCTCCCCCATCCCTGGGATTCTCCTGGCGAGAACCCTGGAGTGGGTTGCCATTTCCTTCTCCAAAGTGTGAAAGTGAAAAGTGAAAGTGAAATCACTCAGTGTGTCCGACTCTTGGTGACCCCACAGACTGTAGCCTACCAGGCTCCTCTGTCCATGGGATTTTCCAGGCAAGAGTACTGGAGTGGGGTGCCATTTAGGTAGGTGCAAAAACAGTTGCAGTTTTGCACTGTTGAAATTTGCTGTTTGATATTGGAATACTTTCTTAAATACAAGTGGTTATGTCACACATTATATTAATGTACTATTCTCACTTTATTTTTTTGTTCATGACATATTACTTGCTGTGTATTTTATATTTATTTTAAACTATGGAAATGACTTTAAACAAAAAACAAATTTGAGTAATTTCCTTATTTGAGTTTAAGATGAGTCATAAAGCTGTGTAGACAACACACATCAGCAATGCATTTGGCCCAGAAACTGCTGCTGAACTTACAGTGCAGTGGTGGTTCAAGAAGATTTGCAAAGGAGACAAGAGACTTGAAGATGAAGAACATAGTGGCCGGTCATCAGAAGTTGACAATGACCAATTGAGCCATCATCT
Source organism: Odocoileus virginianus (assembly GCF_023699985.2). Taxonomy (NCBI): domain Eukaryota; kingdom Metazoa; phylum Chordata; class Mammalia; order Artiodactyla; family Cervidae; genus Odocoileus; species Odocoileus virginianus. The sequence goes on from NC_069698.1 coordinate 25,624,653, forward strand.
AAGCTTATCTTCTTATAACTAAATGAGAAGTTGCCGAAGAACTCATCATCAACCACGCTATGGGCATTTGACATTTGAAGCAAATTGGAAAGGCGAAAAAGTTCAATAAGTGATGCTGCATGAGCTGACCACAAATCAAAAAAAAAAAAAAAAATTCATTCTGTAGTGTCATCTTCTCTTTGTCTTTGCAACAACAACAAACCTTTTCTTGATCAGATTGTGTCATGCAATGAAAGGTGGATTTTATATGACAGCCAGTGATGACCAGCTCAGTGATTGGAGCCAGAAGATGGTCCAAAGCACTTCCCAAAGCCAAACTTACACACACACACACACACACACATACACACACACACAAAAGGTCATGGTCACTGCTTGTTAGTCTGCTGTCCATCTGAACCACTACAGCTTTCTGAATCCTGGTGAAACCATTACACCTTAGAAGTATGCTCAGCAAGTCGATTAGATGCACCAAAAACTGCAATGCCTGCAGCTGGCATTGGCCAACAGAAAGAGCCCAATTCTTCTGCATGACAATGCCCAACTGCTGGTCTCACAATCAACACTTCAAATGTTGAATGAATTGTGCTACAAAGTTTTGTCTATTCCACTGTGTTCATCTGACCCTTCACCAAATGATTACCACTTCTTCAAGCATCTTAGCAACTCTTTGCAGGGAAAATGCTTCCACAACCAGCAGGAGGCAGAAAATGCTTTCCAAGAGTTTGTTGAATCCCAAAGCATGGATTTTTATGCTGCAGGAAAAAACCAACTTATTTCTTGTTGGCAAAACATGTTGATTGTAATGGTTCCTATTTTGACTAATAAAAGTGTTTGATCTTAGTTATAATGATTTAAGATTCATGTTCTGAAACTACAGATATGTTTGAAAGTGAAAGTGAAAGTCACTCAGCCGTGTCCGACTCTTTGCAACCCCATGGACCATAGAGTCCATGGAATTCTCCAAGCCAGGATTTCTAGTGGATAGCCATTCCCTCCTCCAGGGGATCTTCCCAACCCAGGGATCGAACTCAGGTCTCCCACATTGCAGGTGGATACTTTACCAGCTGAAGCACAAGAGAAGCACAGTTATGCTTGCACCAACCCAATACACTAAGCTGCATACATTAGGAATACATAAGGTGCTAAGTTTGACATACATATACACTCAGGAATCCATCATCTCAACCAAGATTATTAGCATATCTATCACCCCAAAAGATCCCTGTCCTTTTTGTACACTTCTTTCTGCTCTTTCCCTCTAACCCAAGCAGCCCTTGATAATTTTTTTTTTTCAGTTTTGCTTTCAATTTATAGAATGTTCTAGAAATGGGGTAATATAGTATGTATTTATTTTTCTGGCTTCATTCAACCTGATTATCTTGAATTTATTGATAACACTATGTGAATTAATAGTTTATTTCTTTATGCTTCAAAGTAATAGTCTAGTGTAAGAAATAGCAATTTATTTAGCCATTTACCTGATAGTTGTTTACAAATATGTTATTCAAATATAAAGCAGCTAATAAACAAAGTATGAACTTTAAATATATATATAGATAGATAGATATAGTTGTGGTATGAATGTTTAGCATGATATGAACCCTCATGACAAATTGTTGTATATAATAAAATATAACTGTAAGGACAATATTATACAGATGATCTCTAGAACTGTATCTTGCATAATTGTGACTTTATGCCATATGTTTTTATTTCTTTTGGGTGAATGTCTAAGACTTGAATGACTGGATAATGGGTGCATGCACACTCAGTTGCTCAATCGAGTCTGACTCTTTTGTGAACCCATGGATTGTAGCCTGGCAGGCTCCTCTGTTCATGGAATTTTTGAGGCAAGAATAATACTAAGTGGGTTGTCATTTAGGGATTCAGTCAGTTCAGCTCAGTCGCTCAGTCGTGTCTAACTCCTTGCAACCCCATGAACCGCAGCATGCCAGGCCTCCCTGTCCATCATCAACTCCCGGAGTCTACCCAAACTCATGGCCACTGAGTCAGTGATGCCATCCAACCATCTCATTCTCTATCGTCCCCTTCTCCTCCTGCCTTCAATCTTTCCCAACATCAGGGTCTTTTCAAATGAGTCAGCTCTTTGCATCAGGTGGCCAAAATATGGGAGTTTCAGCTTCAACATCATTCCTTCCAATGAATACCCAGGACTGATTTCCTTTAGAATGGACTGGTTGGATCTCCTCCAGTGAGTTGTATAATTAGCTTTTAAAAAAATGAAATAGTCACATTGTTTTTGAAAGTGGTTTTACCATTTTTCATTGCCACCAGCAGAATATGAGATTTTTTGTTGCTCCACATTTTCAATTGATCTAATTAGTCAGTCTTTTTAGACATTTGTGCAAAGGTATCTCAGGCTTCCCAGATGGTGCTAGGGTAAAGAACCTGCCTGCCAATACAGGAGACATGAGACGCTGGTTCCATCCTGAGTTGGGAAGATCCCCTGGAGTAGGACACAGCAACCCACTCTAGTATTCTGGCCTGGAGAATCCCATGGACAGAGGAGCCTGCTGGGCTGCAGTCCAGTGGATTGCAAAGAGTTGGACATGACTGAAGCAACTTAGAATGCACGCACCTAAAAGTATTTCATTGATTTAATTCATATTAAATGCCTAATGACCAAACACATTGAGCTGCTGTCAAATCTGCCTAGTTACTATTCTTGCATTTTGATGAAGTGTTTATTAAAGTATATTGCTCAATTTTTGTTTTGTTATTATTGGTTTTTGAGAATTATCTGTTCTGTATATACATCCTTTATCTGATAAATGATTTGCAAATATTTCAACCAGGCTACAATTAGTATTTTATTCTTTTAAAAGTATTTTTGATGGTGGTGGTTTAGTCACTAAGTTGTGTCAGACTCTTGCAACCTCATGGACTGTAGCCCTCTGGGCTCCTCTGTCCATGATATTCTCCAGGCAAGAATACTGGAGTGGTTGCCATTCCCTTCTTCAGGGGATCTTCCCAACATGAGGATTGAACCCAGGTCTCCTGCATTGCAGGCAGATTCTTTACCAACTGAGCTACAAGGGAAGCCCTTTAAAAGAGTAGAAGTTCTTCATTTAGCATGAGTTCAATCAATTATTCTTTTTAATTAAAGGAGATTTCAATGTTATGTTTAAAACTCTTTTTCTAAAAGATTAACAATAATTCTGTTTTCTTCTAGAAGCTTTATAATTTCAGGTTTCACATTTAAAACTATGATCCATTTTGAGATAGTTTTTGGTATCCCTCAAAGTGTTTTTTTTTAATTTTCTCATTGTTGCTGTTGTGTAATCACTAAGTCACGTTCAACTTTTGCATCCCCATGAATGGCAGCATGCCAGGCTTCCCTGTCTCTCCATGTCTCCTGGAGTTTGCTCAAATTCATGTTCTTTGGGTCAGTGATGCCATCAAACCATCTCATCCTCTGTCATCCCCTTCTCCTCCTGCTTTCAGTCTTTCCCAGCATCATGTTCTTTTCAAATGAGTCAGCTCTTTGCATTAGGTGGCCAAAGTATTGGAGTGGCAGCTTCAGCATCAGTCCTACTAATGAATATTCAGGGTTGATTTCATTTAAGATCTATTGATTTCATTTAAGATGGTTTGATCTTCTTGCTTTCCAAGAGACTCTCAAGAGTCTGTTCCAATACCACAGCTCAAAAGCATCAGTTCCTCAACTTCCAGCCTTCTTTATGGTCCAGCTCTCACATACATACATAACTACTGGAAACACCATAGCTTTGACTATATGGACCTTTGTCAGCAAAGGGCTATCTCTGCTTTTTAATATGTTGGCTAGGTTTGTCATAGCTCTTTTTCCAAGGAGCAGGGTCTTTTAATTGTGTGACTGGAGTCACTATCCACATTGATTTTTGAGCCCAAGAAAGTCTGTCACTGTTTCAGTATCTGTCTGTCATGAAATGATGGACCAGATTGTGTGATCTTAATGTTTTGAATGTTGAGTTTTAAGCCAGCTCTTGCACCCTCCTCTTTCACCTTCATCAAGAGGCTCTTTAGTTCCTCTTTGCTTTTCTTTCTGCCATTAAGGTGGTATCATCTGCATATCTTAGATTGTTGATATTTCTCCCAGCCCTCTTTATTCCAGCTTGTGAGTCATCAACCTGGCATTTTGCATGACATATTCTGCATATAAGTTAAATAAACAGGGTGGCGATATATAGCCTTAACATACTCCTTTCTCAATTTTAAGAGTATTCAAACTTGTTGTCAAGAATCATTGAAATTTCATAGAGGTACCCCAGGGGGCATGTAGATTTGAGGAGAGAAATAAGGACAAGATTCTAATTCCATTTGCATCACCTCATTTATACATTGAGTTTTTTTTTTTTTACTATTTTATTGAAGTGTAATTGAATTACACTGTTGTGTTAATTATTTTTGTACACAAAAGTGACTCAGTTATATATACATATATATGTATATAATAAATGTACACATTCTTTTTCATATTCTTTTCCATTAAGGTTTATCATATTATTAAATATTAAAATATTAAATATATAATTAAATATATTATTAAATATATATTATTATTTAATATATATAATAAATATATATAGTTAATAATATATATAATAAATATATTATTATTAAATAAATATATATTAAATATATATAAGAATATATAATTCTTTTCCATTAAGGTTTATCATTATTATTAAATATAGCTCCTTGTGCTATATAGTGGGACCTTGTGGTTTATACATTCTGTATATACCAGTTTGCATGTGGTAAACCCAATCTCCCACTCCTTCCCTCCCCATCCCGCTCCCCCTTGGCAAACACCAATCTGTTCTCTATGTCCATGATTCTGTTTCTGTTTCATAGATTTGTTCACTTGTGCCGTATTTTAGATTTCACATATAAGCAACATCCTCTAATAGTTTTCTTTCTCTTTCTGGCTAACTTCACTTAGTATAATAATCTCAAGTTACATCCATGATGTTGCAAAGGACATTATTTTGGTCTTTGTCATGGCTGAGTAGTATTTCATTGCATATATGCACCACATCTTCTTTATCCATTCATCTTTTCTGAGGACATTTAGGTTGTTTCCGTGTCTGGATTATTGTGAATGTGCTGCTATGAACACAGGGGTGCACATATCTTTTAGAATTACTGTTCTGCCTGGTTATATGCCCAGGAGTGGGATTGCTGGATCATGTAGTAATTCTATTTTTAGTTTGCTGAGGAACCTGTGTACTGTGTTCCACAGTGGCTGCACCAACTTCCATTCCCACCAATATTGTAGGAAGGTTCTCCTTTCTCCATAGCCTCTCCAGCATTTTCAATTTTTAGACTTTTTAATGATGGTCCTTTATTGGTACCTCAATATAGTTCTGATTTGTGTTGCTCTAATGATTAGCAGTGTTGAGCATCTTTCCGTGTGCCTATTGGCCATCTGTGTTTCTTTGGAGAAATGTCTGTTTACATCTTGTGCCAATTTTTCAACTGTTTTTTGTTGTTGTTCTTGTTGTTGTCAAGTTGTATGAACTATCTGTATATTTTGTAAATTAAGCTCTTGACAGCCACATCATTTGTATTTTCTCTAATTCTGTAGGTTGTCTTTTCATTTTGTTTATGATTTCATTGAGTTTCTGTATAAAATTTATTCCAAAGAGCAGTTTCAATGACTTATTAAAACTATGAAAAAATAGTTACCTTGAAACCCTGCCTTTCCTAGAGGTATTTATATTTAACAGATTGCATTTAAAGGAGAAGCCCATGTAAGAATTTAAAGTACACAACATTTAGTTGTGAAATGGCTTAGTGTTTTACTGATGATTTGGAAGACTTGGGTGCAAAAAAGTCTTACTGCCGTTCTTTGAATTATACCACATAAGTAAATGTTTTCATTAGTAATAAAGAATCAAGTGTGTTTATTAAAAATAGAAATGGTTCATGGGATTTCTGTGATTGAAAATAATTTTGATTAAAGGATCAAACTTCTTCTTTGTTGATCTCTCTTTAGAAATAATGATAAATGTAAGAAAAATTTGCCATTCTGTGTTCAATATAGATTGCAGTGACTAAGATGAGCAAATAATTCCTTAAGAAATCAGTTAAAAAATCACCTACAAAATTATTCCAGACCTTCTTACGTAGAAAGCTGGAAAATGAGAAAGAAAAAGCCATTTTTGGAGAAAAAACTTAGGTATCAGAGGATTTATCCAAACTGTGAAAATAAGAATTAGCCCCAAATTAGGGCTGTACTCATTGCCAAAGTTTGCTGAGTGATCAGGTGCCGGATAGAATTCTGGCACCATTTATTTGTTTTCTTTTATCTGGTGCTTATTTCAACTCTTTACTTTTTTATAGTTTGCTTCTGATGCAATAATGTGATCACTGGAAAATGTGGCACCTCTGCTATTATTATGTGGTAATGAAAGATATGCTAAAATAAAAGGATCTTTGAGTATCAGTAATTTTTCACATTTTCCTCAGAAAAACACTCACACTTGTCATTTTTTTTCTCTGTGTTCAACATCAGTGACCTACATAGACCGCTGGCCTGGGCTTTAGGAGGGGAGAAAGTGTTTTATCACAAAAAGCCAATGATAGCTTTTGACATCTGTGCTAGATCCATTTCCTACCTGCTGTGCTTAATTTCAGAATTCAGTTCTATCATTAAAATAAAAACCTTGTTGACTCTTCCATCAATGTGTCACATTACATCAATTTTCTCCAAGAATCATGTGCAATTTCTAGGCACCGGTGCCCCCTGGACTGATTTGGAATTTCAGATCTTATTATCCTGCTATACAAATTGTTCTAGCACATTGTGGGATGACACCTGAACTATGGAAATACATTGTTTCTTGACTCTTCCTCAACTCAAGTCCTGAGATGACCTAGTTTTCCCAGTTTTGCTGACTTGTGTTTCTTCTCTCATCCCATAATATCCTTATGGGATCATATCTTTACACTGGAAGAGGACTGATCATTTGGTTTGTGCAAGATGACTTCTCCATCAAAGCCAACTGTCATGGACAAAGTGGGTCTGGATGTGCAGGCTGAGTGCATATTCCCAGTGTCATCCTCCATTATGTTCTGTCTCTTAAATTTCAGTTTTAAAGAGCAGTTAAGAATGTTAACTCAGAGGTATTAACTAGTAGCTGAATGACTTAAACACTATGTCAATATCCTTAGAAGCCTATTGCCAGTAGAATGACTGACACCAAGGTTTGGTATTAATAAGAGGCACAGAAAGATACCTATGATCTTGGAGAAGAGGAGCAACTGGTAGATTGTGGGTGCTGTAAAGAAGAGATGCAAATTTTCTTTAGAGAGACAAAAGTAATAAATAGACTCTTGTTGAGTCTGCTTTGCAGTGTACTGCTGAGTGCAGATTTACTAGTTTTCTAGTTGTGAAGAAACGTGCTTTTTATTCTAATTCCTTCTTAGACATGCTAGCTTTGTTCATTCCAGACCCTAAAGCAGAAACATGGATGGCATCCTACACTCACCAGGTGACTAGGCTCTATCACTTTTACTTTGGTAAACATATCTTGTAGCCATTTTGTCCTTTTCTGTTCCTATGGCTTTCAGATCATTATCTGAACATCTGCAGAGGGCTTGGAGATCTTTCTTTTCTCTCTCCCTGTATAGTGCCCCCAAGAGATTTTTGTAATGAGCAGATATCATGTCACTTCCCTGATTAAAAGTATTTGAGACTCCCTAGCACACAATATAGTCCTTGGGAGTGGGAAAGGGTAAATGGAATAAGTAGTAACCTTGCCAGATATTTCAGACATGTGCCTTCCTTCCTGGATTGAGAATCGATGATACATAAGACAGTAATATTCAACACTTCTCTCAGACAGCATTTGAAATGTTGTATGTGTGTATACTCACTTAAGGTTCACAAATATCTTATGGTATAGGTACTCATAGAGCTTCCCTGCTGGCTTAGATGGTAAAGAATCCATGTGCAATGTGGGAGAGCTGGGTTCAGTCCCTGGGTTGGGAAGATCCCCTGGAGGAGGGCATGGCAACCCACTCCAGTATTCTTGCCTGAAGAATCTCCATGGACAGAGGAGCCTGGTGGGCTACAGTCCATGGGGTCACAAAGAGTCAGATGCGACTGAGCGACTAAACATAGCATGGGTATTCTACGTATGTCTATTTTACAGATGGAGAAACTGAGGCACAGTAAGGATAAGTAATTTCTCCAAGATGATAAAACTCATTAGTAGCAGTTGGAGAAACTGAGGCACAGTAAGGATAAGTAATTTCTCTAAGATGATAAAACTCATTAGTAGCAGTTGGAGAAACTGAGGCACAGTAAGGATAAGTAATTTCTCCAAGATGATAAAGCTCATTAGTAGCAGTTGGAGAAACTGAGGCACAGTAAGGATAAGTAATTTCTCCAAGATGATAAAGCTCATTAGTAGCAGTTGGAGAAACTGAGGCACAGTAAGGATAAGTAATTTCTCCAAGATGATAAAGCTCATTAGTAGCAGAAGCATGAAGCAAATTGGAGATATTCTGGATCCCAGGTCTCTGCTCCTAGTATTAGTGACTCAGTCATGTCCAATTCTTTGTGACCCCGTAGACTATAGCCCACCAGGATCCTCTGTCTTTGGGATTCTCCAGGCAAGGATACTGGAGTGGGTTGCCATTTGCTTCTCCAGGGGATCTTCCCAATCCAGGGACTGCACCCAGGTCTCTTGCATTGCAGGCAGATTCTTTGCCATCTGAACCACCATGGAAGCCCTCTGTGTTCCTAAGTGCTATGCTATTCTTGCTCCCTTAAGATGGAGTTTGAGTTTCTTCTGTCTATATTAATGCTATGGAACATCTGCTATGTTCTTCACTTTCAGCTCTCTGGTCTTTTAAAACCCCTTAGTATCTTCATTGGATTTCTTTTGGTTGGGGCTAATTTAGTTGTAAAATAATCATAAAGATGTTTGATTCTTGAATGATTTACTGAACTAGGTAGTAAAATCCTGGAAAAACAGAATGAAAGATAATTTCTCATTTATTGGATGCCTTAGATGTGAACCTAACTGAAGTTAAGGGAATTATGAAGGAACAAGCCAGTGGGATATAGGAGTTGGCCACAATATACAAAAAGTTGCTTAATGTTAAATTTTCTGGGGAGGCAGATTCCTTTGGAATTCTAGTTAAACAAAAATTAAAATTAAAATCTTCTTGAAGAGTTAAACCCTTAGTTCTCTAAGAGGTTAACTACTGATAATGCAGTAAGTACTGGTTTCACACAATAAATCAGAGAAGGAGGGCAGTGGATTGTTTCAAAAAGTAAAATGTAGGAAGACTCAGGACTCTCCACATCCTTGAAATCATGATTTTGTGGTTGGCAAAAATATTAAAGAAGAAACTTTCACTGCTATGATATGACATAAATGAATTTGTTAAGAAAGGATTGTTTATATTACCTTTAAATCATTGTATTGGTCATATGGCTATCCTTTCAATGTTATGGTGGTTTTGTTCAATCACCCCTGTCCTTAAACTTTTAAAATTTTGGATCACTAACTGGCTACCTGAACTGGAACAATTAGAGGAAGGACCACACACAGGAAAGATGCTTTGATTTGCATGTTATCTAAGGCTCTACAAAATATATTTATAAATTCATATAGAAATTGGGTGAAGGATATTGCTAAGGAAAAGGTAAATACAAATTAATGATAAAGTATCTGTTATTAATGTTTCTCAAAATAGGTTAGATGAAGGCACTGACATTTTCTTTCATGCACACAAGCACCAGATTTTTCTGTTTTGGGCATGCTTTCCAATTTATTAATACCTGCAGTATGAAATAGTAATGAGATCTTTGCATCATAGTCATACTTTCTTCTCTGCAACTTTCTGTTTTTAAAATAATTTCATTTATTTATTTGGTTTCATTGCTGTGCGGGCTTTTCTCTATTTGGAATGAGCGGGGTCTACTCTGTAGCTGTGGGGCATGGGCTTCTCATTTTGGCAGCTTCTCTTGCTGTGGAGCAAGGGTTCTAGGGTGTGTGGGCTTCAGCAAGCGCAGCTCCCAGGTCAAGAGTGCAGGCTCAACGGTTGTGGCCTTTGGGTTTAGTTGCTCAGGGGTATGTGGGATCTATCCAGATCAGGGATCGAACCCATGTCTCCTGCATTGGCAGGAGGATTTTTTTTTTTTACCACTGAGCTACCAGACAAACCCTTTGTAACTTTCTTTACTCCAATTAAATATAAAAATTTTCCCCTTTGATTTCATGTGTGATGAGATTTTTCAAGAATATTGTCATCATTATTGGGGAACCTATAGCATTACCTTTTCTTGTAGAGTAGTTAGGATGAATGTGCTGTCCTAAAAGTTTTATTGAGATATAATTTACATACCCTAAAATTTTCCTAGGTGTGTAGTTTATAGGTAGGCTTCCCTGGCAGCACAGATGGTAAAGAATTTGCCTGAAGTGCAGGAGACCTGAGTTCGATCCCTGGTCTTTGATCCTGGTCTCCCCTGGATAAAGAAATGGCAACCCACTCCAATATTCTTGCCTGGAGAATTTCATAGACAGAGGAGCTTGACTGGCTATAGCCCATGGGGGTCACAAAGAGTCGTATATCACTGAGTGACTAATACTTCACTTCACAGATTAAACACATTTAAGTGTATGGTTCAGTGAATTTTAATATATTCACAGAGGTGGACAGTCATCGATATTGATGTTGGTATTGACTGACAGGCAATTTATCTTGCAAACAGATGATGTAAGCTTATGGTATTACTAAATACAGTACAGTACTGTGAATATATTTTCTGTTCCTTATGGTTTTAATACCATTTTATTTTAACTAGTTTTCTTTATTATAAGAATATAATGTATAAAACACATAAAATGAGTGTTAATCAACTGTTTTTATTATTGGTAACCTACTAGTCAACAGTAGACTATAAGTAGTTAATTTTGGGGAGGAGTCAAGTGTTGTACATAGATTTTCAACTGCATGGAGGGTCAGTACCTCTAATACCTGCATTGCCTTATAGGCTTTTATGGAAATTAAATGTGTTAATATGTATTAAGTTTTTAGAATGGGGCCTGGTATGTACTAATATTATATAAAGTTTTTTAAATATTACTGCTAGTTTGATTATCATCATTCTACCCTAAAGAAAAGGAATATGGGTGGTCTTGGTGAATTAGCTGTTCTCCTTGAAGTAATCAGTGAAATGTAAATCTCTCTCTAGGGCAGAGATCTTGGTGCTTAATCTTCAGGCGTGCATTCGCCACATCTGTAAATGGCATCTACTTAAATCAGGAATGGAACCATAGATTCCTTTTATGAGCGAAAGAGTGAAAAATGCACTATTTTTCCTGGGGATCAGCTGCCTTTTATTTCCTTGCTTTAGCTCACACTGGGGTAGTTCCCTCCTTTCGAAATTCCATCTCCATAACAGAGGAAAAGAATCAAGTGGTTATGGGAAAATTGCACAATTTTCCCCATTCTAGCAACAAAACGGAAGAAAGTTCTTTAAAAAGAGTCCTGTACTAAGGCCAATTTTTGCAGTACACTTCAAAATAATCTCTATTCATCAACTACTCTGTCACTTCCAATAGATTTTTTTTTTCAAAGCTAAATAGAATGGCTTATTTACTCCAGACTTGTCTTGTGAAATCTAAGCTGGCTGACTAATCTCTGTCTCACAACCTTAGCAGGTGGGAAAAACTTTTGGTGCAGAAGGTATTATATTTCTCAAGTGGCTGCAAAAATAAGACTACCCTTGAAAATGAGTATTCTCCTTGTCTTTTTGCTTTTCCTGGAACAACTCTGATAGTATAGTGTTTAACCTCGGCAAAACTTTATAATATCTTTACCACTTCTGAAGTGGATAATGAGAGAAATACATCATTTCTAATGAATAAATGTCATTTACTATGGAGGTGCATTTTCTGGGAGAGCCAAAGTGAGTGTATTCTCTAATAGACAATGTGAACCTCTTGGGGAACTGTTTCCAGTACTGCATTGTTAAGTTAATCACTTAAATAGCTGCTTCTGTTATAAAAGTTTTGTATTAAAAAAACAAACAAACAGGATATGCTAGAAGATGTCTTTTAAGTGAATATTTATATTGTACCTTTAATGTTAATTTAAATTTTACTACTTTAGAAGTGCCTCAAAACTTTGAGTTCCATAATCAATTGATTTTCTCAAAGTGGGTCTGATTACATTTGTCTGATTGCATTACATTTCTTTACTCAATGCTGCCAGTAATCCACCTAGTTTTAGAGGTAAGTAGTAGCACAGTGGCTTTGATAAAATGTTTCCTATATTTTAAGTATCCTGCATAGATTATTCCTAACCATGTCTCCAGGATAAGTTTTACATTATTTAATCATGCTAAGCACTTTTTAAAAAGTACTGAAGTATGATTATCCAAACAATAGATCCAATTATCATTGGTTTTATTAAAAAAAATACTTTCAAAACTTCCAAAATTGAAGTCACCTTTTGAATTCTGTAGCTTACATGTAGTCTTATTTTTAAAATCGATATAGCCACCCTATGGGGCCTCTCAGGTGACTCAGTGGTAGAGAATCCACCCGCCAATGCACAGGATACAGGGGTGGGTTCAATCCCTGGGTCAGGAAGATCCCTTGGAGGAAGGAATGAGAACCCTCTCCAGTATTCTTGCCTGGAAAATCCCATGGACAGAGGAGCCTGGTGGGTCCATAGGGTTGCAAAGAGTTGGACATGATTGAGCGACTGAGCACAAGCATGAGCTACTCTATGTCTTTTTATTGGAGCATTTAGTTCATTTGCGTTTAAATTTATGTTTAGTTCATTTACATTACTGATAGGTTGTACTTTTTACCATATTGTTCATTGCTTTCTGGTTATTTTTATGTTTTTTTTTTTAAGTTTTTGTCTTCTTCTTTTGCTCTCTTACCCTGTGATTTGATTAGTATCTTTGGTGTTGTGTTGTAATTCCTTTCTCTCTCTCTCTTTTTTTTTTTCTTTTTTTCTTTATTAGTTGGAGGCTAATTACTTTACAATATTATAGTGATTTTTGCCATACATTGACATGAATCAGCCATGGATTTACATGTGTTCCCCATCCTTTTTCTTTAATTTCTTAAAAAAATATTTATTTATTTTTATTGGAGCACAATTGATTGACAATGTTATGTTAGTTTCAGGTGTACAACAAAGTAAGTCAGTTATATATTCGTCCATTCTTTTTCAATGATCTCTTAATCATTGATCTTTTACAACCATGGATTTTCACTCTCCTCCTCTATGAGTATAGTTTTTGAGATCATATTTTATGTTATTTTGTATATTGAGGATATAGATGATTTTGCTACTTTTGTTTGTTAACCCTCCTAATAGCTTTATAGTAGTTGTTTAACTTCTCACTGTGTTCATCAAATCATCTCTGGAATTAATTGAGCATCTTTATAATCTTTACCTTGAACTCTTTATTGGTATATTGCTTATCCTCACTTAGTTCTTCTGAGGCCTTATCCTGTTCCTTCATTTGGAACATATTCCTTTGCTGCCTGATTTTGTCTAATTCTCTGTGTTTATTTGTACATATTAGGTAGTTTGTGGCTTTTCTTGATCTTGGAGAAGTGGCCTTATTTAGGAGATGCCTTATGGGACCCAGCAGCATGCTACCCAGTCATCGCCAGAGCTATATGTTCTGGCCCCTATGTGGACAACGTATGTCCTTCTCTCGTGGTGGGGCCAACTACTCTGGGTGTGTGGGTAGGATGGTCTGGTCCCAAGCCTAGTTGGCCGGCAGGCCCTGTTTAGTATGGAGGCTGCCAGCTGCTGGTGGTTGGGGGCTGGGTCTGTCTAAAACTAAACAGCTTATATACAGAAAAATCAAACTGGACTTTGTCACATCATATACAAAATAAATTCGAAATAGAATTAGAGACTTAAACGTAGGACCTGAAACCATAACACTTGTAAAAGAAATCACAGGCAATATATTCTTTGAAACGAATCCTAGCAATAATTTTTTGGATATGTATCCTCAGGCAAGGGAATCAAAAGCAAAAGTAAACAAATTGCACTATATCAAAGTAAAAAAACTTTCACTTAGTAAAGAAAATTCTCAACAAAATGAAACAGACAGCCTACCAAATAGGAGAAGGTATTGCAAATGATAAATTTGATAAGGGATTCATATGCAAAATATATGAGAACTCATATGACTTAACATCCAAAGAACAAACAATCTGATTAAAAAACAGACAGAGGGCCTGAATAGACATTTTTCTGAAGACACAGATGGCCAGGAGCACATGAAAAGATGCTCAATATCGCTAAACATCAGAGGAATGCAAATTGAAACCACAGTGTGATGTCATTTCACACATATCATAATGGCTATTATCAAAAAGATAATAAATAACAAATGTTGGTGAGGATGTGGATAAAAGGGAACTCTCTTGCATTTTGATGGGAATATAAACTGGTGCAGTTATGATGGAAAACAGTTTGGAAGTTTTTTAAGAAAACAATATTTAAGAGTAGAACTATCATGTGATCCAGCAATTCCTTTCCTGTGTATTTTTCCAAAGAAAACCGAAAGAGTAATTCCAAAAGATATGTGCATCCCTATGCTCATTGTAGCATTATTTAGAATAGCCAAGATATAAAAGCAACATAAGTGTCTATAAACTGATGAATACAACATGGATGGACTTGGACAGCATTATGCTAAGTAAAATAAGTCAGACAGAGGAAAACGAATACTGTATAATATCACTTCTATGTGGAATCTTAAAAACAACAAATAAGCAGATGTAACAATATAGAAACAGAAACTTAGATGTAAAGAACAAACAGGTGGTTGTCAGAAGGGAGGCTGAAATGTACAGTGTAGGGAATATGATTAATAATAATGCAATATCTGTGTAATGACAGATGATAACTATATTTACCATATTAATCACTTTTTAATGAACAGAAATATCTAACCATTATGTTGCACACACAGAACACAGGATCTAACATAGCATTGTAGGTCAGTTATAATTCAAACAAACAAGAAACATACTCACAGAAAAAGACTTTGCATCAATATTTGTGGTTGCCAGTGGTGGAATGTTCAGGAAGATGGAATTTGATGAAGGTGGTTAAAATGCAAACTTACAATTATAAGACATATAAGTTCTAAGGATGTACTGTATGACCAATATGATGAATACTGCCATATGTTATATATGAAAGTTGCTAATAGAGTAAATCCTGAGTTTTCATGACAAGGAAAATGCATTTTTTTTTCTTATTTTGTGTATATATGAGATGATAGATGTTTACTAAACTTATTGTGGTAAATATTTCAGTGATGTATCAAAGTCAGATTATTATGCTAATATACCTTAAACTTATAGAGTGTTTATCTCTCAGTCGTGTCCTACTCTTTGCCACCCCATGAACTGTAGCTTGCTAGGCTCCTCTCTCCTTGGGATTTTCCAGGCAAGAGTACTTGAGTGGGTTGCCATTCCTTTCTCCAGGGGATCTTCCCAACCCAAGGATTGTACCTGGGTCTCCTGCAATGCAAGCAGTTTCTTTACTGTCTGAGCCACCCAGAAAGCCCAAACTTATACAATACTGTATGTCAATTATATCTCAGTAAAACTGGAATAAAAGATGACACTTTTGCTTAGAGTGGACATAAATGAGTACTGTTACGTATTGTTAGTATAAATTGGTATAATTTTCCAGAATAATAACCAAGTATGCTTCTAAGCATGAATCTAAGCATTTAACAATAAAGATACTCATAAAAATGTTTTAACTACAACAAAAAATGCAATTGGAAACATTTAAAATTATGTGATTTATTGGGTAAATTATGGTACATAGAAGGTGTATATATGCTTGTAATATATGTCATAGAAATTTTATTTTGGTGGAAAAGTTGGTAGCTGAAAAAAGCTGGCTATAAGCAAAGTATAAATTTTCCATTATATATCAATTATAAATTATCCAAGAAAATTTGGAATATATATCTTCCAAAATATTAACAATAATTTTCTTTGTAATGAGATTACAGGTGATTTGAATTTTCTTCTTCGGGTTTATTGATTCCAAATTTTTAAAAACAGCAGATCCTTTATTTAAGAATGAAACAAATACTATGATATGTTTTAGTCTGATAGTTTATTTAGTGGCTAAAACTTCTCTTATCATATTGTCTGATTTCCCATCCTATCTCTGTTTCCTAACTATATGTCATATCAGTCAAACTGCTTAAAGTCTCATTTTAAGTTTTTTATTGTAAAATGAAGAAAATACATTTACCTATCTCCTAAAACTAGTTTGTTTGAAAATTGAGACCAGGCAAAGCTGTAGTAGCCATTTATTAATTTTGCTTTAAATATGAGCCATTGTTATGTAAGTTAAAGGTTGTATCATAGTTATAAACTTCCAAATTGTCCAGAATAGATGATTAAACTGATTCTCTCTATTCTGCTTATGTTTTCATATCCACTGTAAGAGCATTTATCTGGTGGTCAGGTACTAGTGTACTCTGGTGCAAAGACAAAGGCATCAGGGATAGGAATGAATAGTGGCTAAAACAAGCCTTCATTGTATTTTACCAGCCATGTGCTATCCCAGTGAAAGGGCTCCCAATAGCTAGCAGAAGCACCATAGGATTCATTCTCAAGTAAAATTCAGCGTCTTCCTACATGAATAGCAACTAATAATTTTCATATACTAAGTTTATAGTTTATAAGATTAATTCTGTCATCCTTCCCACAAAGAAAAAGGATTGCTTTCTTTTTTCTGTCTGTAAGCATATCAGAACTCTTAAAATTCCACCCGTTAGTGACATTCAATCAGGTCACCTACTTTAGTAACATTACTTCAAACTTAAAAAAAGTTTTAACTTTGCCATTATTTTCAATGGCCTAAATCATCTTCAAAATGTTTCAGTGAAAATGCTGAATTTTACACAGTACCCATTTCAAATAACAGAATAATATATCAAGCTATACTCTGTTCTCTCTCATATTCTGTGCTATTGAAATCTACCTGCTGTTTAAATTCCATAGCCTGGCATTCTGATATTAACCTTGAGCCCTAAACTCCACAGGATTTACCAAACACACAGACAATGTCCTATTAACTTACTCTTTGCCTTCCTTTCTCTGTATCTGTCAGATATGAGCTTGTAATTTTCCGTGTTGGGGCACTTGTGTGTAATAGCTTGTGCCATCTAATTGAATGAGGGGTTTAAAGAACATTAAGCACTTAGAGAGAAATTGTGCCAGAACATAATGCCCTTCCCTCGCTGTCCACTAGCCTCTGGCTCCTAATCAACAGGCTGATCAACAGCTGTAGAAGGGACAAGTGTGACTGAAGAACTGGGTGCTCTAATGAGTAGGGAAACAGACAGAAAACGGATCCTTTTCAAACGGAGATGGAAATAAAAATTACAGACCTGAGATAAAAATAATTGATTCCATGTTCTACATTTTTAAAATGCCCACTGTATGCATAGTTCTGGGCTATGTGTCAAGGAAAATGTAAATATAAACAATATTCTTTTAATATGAGCAGATCCTGGGAACAGACTGCTTTGGAATAGGGCTATCTACACCCACAGAGTCTGAGGTTACTGTTTATATCACCATCACAGAACAAAAATCGTTTGTCCTTTTTAATGCCACTAAATGTGCTTTTCTTTTGACAAGAGTGACGTTAAGTCTGAATGTTTATGAATTAAAAATACAAGAGAAAGCTGCTCTGTAGGATAGGCATTGGAGGAGGGGAGCTAATAGTCGGTGCAAAAGTAATTGCGGTTTTGCATTGCTGAATTTTCCAGTTTGTTGTTGGAATATATTCTTAAATGTGTTAAGAATATATATTTAGTATCAAATATTAAACATTTATACTTATTTAAGAATATATTCCAATATCAAACTACATTCAGATTGGCAATAATGATTTAAAATTCAGTCTAAAACCACAATTACATTTGTACCAATCTAATACATGGAAAGAGTTGTTTTTCTCTAAAGCTCATGTTGTCTCCTAAAATAATCTATACCAATCGCTAGGGTGCCAGATAATTAACAATTTTGCCACCAGTTTATTTATAATCTCACAATACACGAAATCTTTAACTCTAAAC
Organism: Odocoileus virginianus; assembly: GCF_023699985.2. Classification (NCBI taxonomy): domain Eukaryota; kingdom Metazoa; phylum Chordata; class Mammalia; order Artiodactyla; family Cervidae; genus Odocoileus; species Odocoileus virginianus. The sequence goes on from NC_069698.1 coordinate 25,642,786, forward strand.
CCTGGCTAGTGACCAAAGCCAAGGGCCAAAGGGTGATTGTTCTGCTAATAATGAAAGGAAGAAAGGAAAAAAGAAATGATGAAAAATACAAAACACCAGCAGAGAAGGAGAGGCCATTTTAGTTCTTTTCACACATAGTGAGGAAAATAAAAACTCTTTTCATCTCCTTATATATATATTTATAACTGCCAAGCCTACAGCATGTGTCAGTGGCAGATCAAATATTAAAAGCAAATTTTAATAAGTGAGACTCAAAAAGGGATTTATAAAGCTCAAGGGATTTGGAGAGGCATCTTCTATCCAGGGAATTCCATAACTTGGGGGCATAACAGGTGAATGCTCTGTTGCCCAAGGATGAGGGGCCTGACAAGGGGGTTGATGAATTTGAGATTTATTATCAGAAAGGAAGGACTGAAGGTATGTATAAACGGAGGCCAGTTCTGATAGGAGTGAAAGGGAGGTTCCACAGAGGTAATGAAAAACTCTGAGCCAAATTTTAAAGTCAATGTACTGACTGATAGCAAGTGAGTATAAATCTGCCATAACTGAAGTAATGTGATTGAATTTACTGCCATGAGTAAATGCATGGGTTGCTGCAGGTGGAAGAATGGTGAGCTTTGTGAGTGTTCAGTTTTGGAGAGTTTCCCTATTAACATAATCTAGAAGTCGTAACAGTACCCATTATAACAGTGAAAGCAGCACAAGTGCTTTAGAAATGCTAGTGGAATAACTGCTTGAAATTTCTGGAAGAGCTCAATGAAAGAGTTTTCCTTTGATAAAAACTGAGAGAGTTAACTGTAAGTGATTGAGGAAACAGAGAGTTATGCAGAAAGTTTTGTAAAGCAATAGCAAGATCTTCTTAAGTGCTATTTAAAGTGAAAATGGAGAAGGAGGCAGGTAACTGGAGACACATGTTAACTGGTGACTGGAGAAGGTAAAGGTGAATATAAGATATCAGCATTCCATTATACAAGATAAATAATTGCTTTTTATAGTAAAGGGATTTCTAAGTTCTGAACAAGGGCTATTCTTACAATAAAACTCTGTGAAACACTTCCCTGAGATATTAGGGCTAATAAAATGTCTTCCATATAACGTGTTCTTCTGCCTCCATACTTATTGGGAATGAAAGTGTTTACTGCCAATGGAGTTTAAAAGAGGCCCACTCTACATCAACATTCCATTCAGAATCTAAAGGCTTGATGGAATCAGCTTCAGTCTTTTCTTAATCTTTATTTGTTTCTTCATGTCCTCTTTAATATTTTTTGACTTGCCTGTTTGATCAAAAAGTTTAGAATCTTTGAGGACAGGAACATGTCTTTCTTTTGTTGTCTTCAGCATCTAACACAAGTATTGCATGAAGACATTTTGTGTTTTTGAAATACTTTTATTGAATAAGCTGATTCTAATGTATATGCTGATGATTTAGGGATGCTTTTAAAAAAGTTGAAATTACCTCCTGTCTTAGTTCATTTACACTGCCTAAACAGAATGCTGTAAACCAGACAGCTTATAAACAAAACACATATATTTCTCACAGTTCGGGGCACTGGAAAGTTTAAGATCAAGGAGCTGGCAGATTTGGTGTCTGGTAAGAATTTATGTCCTGTTTCCTAAAGTGAAAAGTGAAAGTGTCAGTCACTCAGTCATCTCTGACTCTTTGCAACCATATGGACTTGAGACTGCCAGGCTCCTCTGTCCATGGGATTCTTCAGGCAAGAACGTTGGAATGTTTAGTCATTTCCTTCTCCAGAGGATCTTCCCACGCCAGGGATCAAACCTGGGTCTCCTGCATTGCAGGCAGATCCATCACTGTCTGAGTCAGGAGGGATCCGTTTTCTAGATAGCTGTCTATTCCCTGCATTCTCACATGGTGGAAGGGATGAGAAATCTTCTTGGAGTCTCTTTATATCAGAACACTGATCCACTCTCATGACCTAATTACTTCCCAAAAGCCTTATCTCTTAATACCATCACATTGACAGGATTTCAATATATGAATTGGATAGAAACAACTGTTCAGTTCATAACACCTCCTGTGTACATTTTTTTTTCTTGCTATCATCTATAGATGGGGAGACAGTGGAAACAGTGTCAGACTTTTTTGGGGGTGGGAGCTCCAAAATCTCTGCAGATGGTGACTGCAGCCATGAAATTAAAAGATGATTACTCCTTGGAAGGAAAGTTATGACCAACATAGAGAGCCTATTAAAAAGCAGAGACATTTCTTTGCCAACAAAGGTCTATTTGGTCAAGGCTCTTGGTTTTCCAGTGGTCATGTATGGATGTGAGAGTTGGACTGTGAAGAAAGCTGAGAGCCGAAAAATTGATGCTTTTGAACTGTGGTGTTGGAGAAGACTCTTGAGAGTCCCTTGGACTGCAAGGAGATCCAACCAGTCCATCCTAAAGGAGATAAGTCCTGGGTGTTCATTGGAAGGACTGATGCTGAAGCTGAAACTCCAGTACTTTGGCCACCCAATGCAAAGGGTTGACTCATTTGAAAAGACCCTGATGCTGGGAAAGATTGAAGGCAGGAGGAGAAGGGGACGACAGAGGATGACATGGCTGGATGTCATCACCAACTCGATGGGCATGAGTTTGAGTAAACTCTGGGAGTTTGTGATGGACAGGGAGGCCTGACGTGCTGCGATTCATGGGGTCGCAAAGAATCAGCCATGACTGAGCAACTGAACTGAACTGAACTGATAGCTGTATTATATTGGACACAGTTAAACAGTTTATTTGGGACACAGTAAAAGTAGATGAGGATGATTTGTCAATTCCATAATTTATTTTGGTTTTTCAATTTATTCAACAAATGTTGACCATCTATCTTTTGCTAGGCACTCTTCAAGTGTTAGAGATATATTAGTGAACTAAATTGACAAAAATCCCTTTCGTTTGTGTAGCTTATATTTTAGTGGGATGTAGCAGACAATAAGCAACCTCAAAAAAGTATACTGTAAAATACTTTATAAGGTGATGAGTGCTATGGAGAAACAGTCTAAAGAAGGGTAAGGAGAACTGGGAATTTGGTAGGGGTGCAGAGGAAGTTAAATTTTAAAATAACTTGTCAGGAATTAGGTGAAGAATGAATAAAGCTTTAAAGGAAATGAAGAGATTAGCCATGTATATTTCTAGGGGAGAAGCCAATGCAGGGGACTCAAAACAACAATGTTCAAGGAGAGCTAATGAGGGGGGGAATAGTACCAACAGGTGGCCTCATTTCTATGGCCTGATAGATCACGTTCTAGTCATATAATAAATGTAGTAGCTTTTATTCTGGGTGAAATGGGATATCTGTGAAGAGATTTAAATATAGAAATGACATGTTCTAACTTTAAACATATACATTTTAAAGGGTAACTCTGGTTTAAAGGGTGCTGGCCTTGCAGTTTAGATTGGAAAAAATATATACTGAGATCTTGTGATACTCCACTCACTGTTGATTGGTGTAGGTGGGAAAAGATGATGGCATGAGAATGAAACAAACTTGGTGGGAAGTACAGAAATAATAGGTCTTATGCTTTTAAAAATTGACCTGCTGGGTAAATTTTCTTAGAAGAAAATGTAAAATAATTAAAACAGTGAAATATAACAGAGATATGATATTAAATGATTATGTAATATGTGGTTTTTACACACTGGCCTTTTCTCGGTAATTCTACGCCAAGGAGATTTTAAAAATGGAAGTGAACTTAGAGCTCACCTAGTAATTTTTTTTTTAATTATTAATTTTTAATTGAAGGACAATTGCTTTACAGTATTGTATTGGTTTCTACCAAATATCAACATGAATCAGTCACAATGAAATCAGACATTAGTGATCTGGAGCTCAGATTGGGGTTAATTGAAGAATTCACTGACAATTATCTATTACAAAAGTAAATAAATATTTAGCTAAACTTTTCCTTTCTTTCCATCATTTTAGTCTAAGACATTGATAAATACTGTTATCATATAAGAATCATGAATAGAGGCAGAAAAATATGGCATGAAAACTAGTTTACAGAAACAGTTAAGAAGAAAGGAGATAGAATAATTTACCATTCTGTTGTATATCTTTGTCTCTTCTCTTTCTCCGTCTATCTCTGTTGTGTTTAGTACCAAAATATGGATATCCTTCAGTATTTGAAAGAAGATAAAGGAGGAGAAATGCCAGAACAAAAATAAGAAGTGAAACTGGTTTTTTTTTTTTTTTTTTTACATTGACTTCTTTTCAGATATCAGTTTTTGAGAAAATTAATGAAGAGCTAGTTTGGTAAATCTAAATTCACCCCCCCCCCTTCTTTTTTTCTCTGTCATTGATAATTATTTTTAAAAAGGTAAAATCTCTTTTTTACACATTTAAAAAAATAAACATAGGCTAAGTGTCTTGTTGAACTAATTATTAACAAGTGAATCAAGCAGATGTAACAGTTGGTTCAAGGCAAACTCCAAAGAACAGACATATTTATAAATCAGGAATATTGAAATGAATGAGCAAATGACAGAGAACTGACTTTTTCCACTATGAGGGAGGAAAATCAATTGAACCTTTGCCTAACAGAATTTATTTGCCTGTCTGTAGACAAGAATTATTTTGCATTGCTATCAGTTATTTACAACTTACAGAGTTATAAAATAGCTGAAAGGCAATGGAAGGCACAGAGCTCCCGTATAATCAGACTTAGCAACTCAGAACTGTGTTTTTTAAACGATGTACTTTTTAAAAAATTGAAGTACATTATCTTCCTTTCTATCTATCCACCTATTTATCTATCAATCAATCATATACCTATGCCCCTTGACTTAGCATTAGTTTTTAGGAAATTCCCATAGCAAACAAAAAATTTGGTCTCTGTTACTCTCCTATCTCCAATCTGTATTGAAAGTAACTAATCAAAATATGTGGCTGTTATGATCTTTCTCATTTCTCACTCAAAAATCATCTGAAGAGTAAAACTATATGTCAGTAGTATACAGATATTGATTAAAAGGTGAAAAAAATCCTAGATAATATAGTATTCCTGTCCTTGCCATAAAATCTAACTCTTTCTTACACCTGTATTTGGTTATTGCTTAGTATTTCCTTAGTCTCTTCTGTTAGTTAATTTTAAAAGTTCTTTATATTCCTATTGATACTTAAGCAATAACTTGTAAAGCTGAATTTTTCTGCATTAGTTATTTTAAAAGTACTTTATCACAAGCACACTATTTCTTAAGCAGAAGTGAAAATTGAAATTAGTCTTGCCACTAGTTTTTTTTTTTTAATAAATATGAACTTCTGCCAACATATAGACTCCCTGATAATTACTGAAAATGCACCTGTTTGTATTTTCTTTCTTTGTGGTTCAGTTTTGAGGGATTATACACTACTAGGAATTTGTTCATATCACTTAGCTTTTCCATTTTGTCATATAATTGTCTTCGGTAAACTCTTAAGGTCCTTTGTATTTCTGTGCTGTTAATTTTAACTTCTTTTTCATTTCTGAAAAATGAAATTTTATTGATTTGGGTCCTCTCTCTTTGTTTCTTTATCAGTTTGGCTAAACATTTATCAATTTCCAGTGAACCAACTCAGTTTCATTCATATTTTCTATTTTTTTTTTTTGTTTCAATTTCAGTTATTTCTTCTCTAATTTTTATGATTTCTTTTCTTCTACTTATGTTGTGTTTGTACTTTTGTCTACTTCCTTTAAATGGTACTTTAGGTTGTTTATTAGTTTTGGTTGATTGTTCTTGTTCCTAAGTTAGGCTTTTATTGCTATAAACTTTGTTCTTAGAAATTGCTTTTGTTTCATCTCATGGATTTTGGATCATTGTCTTTTAATTTTCATTTGTCTTCTGATATTTTTTGTTTCCTCTTTGACTTCTTCAGTTATCCATTGGGTTTTTAGTTGCATATTGTTTAGCCTCCATGTGTTTGTATTTTGGTAGTATTTCTTTTTCAATAGTTGATTTCTCATCTCTTAAAGTCGTGCCAATTTCCATTTCAATTAATTCTTCTGGGGTTTTACCCTATTCCTTCATTTGGTATTTGTTTCTCTGTTGCATCATTTTGCCTGATTTGCTGTTTCTATTTCTATGTATTTGGTAGATTGGTTATGTTTCCGAACAGTGGAGAAATGTCCTTTTGTAGGAGACATCCTATGATTCCCAGCAATACATTCCTTTCAGGTTACCAGAGGTATTTTCTCTAGGGTTGCTCCTTATTCGGGCTGGGCACATCCTTCTGTTTTGGCACCTGACTACTGTGGATGGTCTGATATAGTGGGCTGGCTTCCAGTCCAGTTGGTTGCCATATCCTGGGTTGTACAGAGGCTGTCAGCCACTGGTGGGTGAGGCTGGGGCATGAGATTACTGTTTTCAGGGATCCAAGTGACTGCAGTTGGGGTCTGGGTAGGTCTCAGGCTGTTGTTTGCATGCTGCTAGTTGACTCTGTGATCCATTGTGTTCTGTGACTAGTACTGGCTTACAGGTGGGAGACACCAGCTCTTGACATAGTTGACTGTGAGGTCTGGCATGTCCTCATTCTGGTGTTGGCCTGCTGTTGACAGACTCAGGCCCCCAGGTCTCTGTTTGCAGGGCCTTGGGAGTCCTAGGGCCGGGACTGGTGCACTGATGTGTGGGGATGCACCCTAGGCCTTCTGTAGGCAGAGTGTTCTTAGCCATTCAGTTGTGTCCAACTCTGTGACCCCATGGACTATAAGCCAGACTGTAGCCCACCAGGCTCCTCGTCCATGGAGATTCTCCAGGCAAGAATACTGGAATGGGCTGCCATGCCCTCTTCCAGAGGATCTTCCCAACCCAGGGATCAAACTCAGGCCTCCCACATTGCAGGTAGATCCTTTACCATCTGAGCCACCAGGAAAGCCCGTTAGGCAGGGTGGAGTCTCATTCTGAGCTGTGGTCTCAGAGTGTCTTATATCAGCAGATCTGCTGGCCAGTGGGGCTGTATTTCTGCCTGCTTTATTGTTTGGCCTGAGATGTTCAGTATGGATGCTAACAGGCTGGTATATGGGGTTGGGTCCTGTTACGAATAAACTAGGCAGAGAGTTCCAAAATAGTGCTTCCAACCAACAGTGTCCATGTAGTAAAACAAGCTTCAAATAAAAACTGTCCATTTCCCAAAGGTGAGGCCCAGCTGCTTTCTACCTCTCTGGAAGGGTCTCCAAGATCATCATGTGGGTCTGATCCAAGCTCCTTTCAAATTATTACTTCTGCCCTGGGTCTTGGAATGGGTGAGATTTTGTGTACACCCATTAACAATGGAATCTCTGTCTCCTAAGTCTTCCGGCTCTCCTGTAAATAAACTCAACTGATGTTCAAAGCCAAATATTAGTGGGCTCATTTTCCTAGTGTAGGAGTTCTTGGTGGGGAGCCTGATGTGGGGCTTGAACATGTGATTTTTCCCTTGCTACTTGGGGAGAACCTCTGCAGTTATAATTATCCTCCGGTTTGGTGATCACCCACCCAGGAGGATGAGTCTTAACTATACTGGGCTCCTGCCTCTCATATTTGCCTCATCGTTGTTCTCTCTTTATGTCTTTAATTGTGGAAGATCTTTGCTACTAGCTTTCCAGTTTTTCTCATCAATAATTTCTTAGTTACTCATTCGTTAAGTTGTATCCGACTCTTTGTGACCCCATGAACTGCAGTATGCTGGGTTTTCTTGTCCTTCACTGTCTCCTGAAGTTTGCTCCAACTTGTCCATTGAGATGGTGATGCCATCCAACCATCTCATCCTCTGTCATCCCCTTCTCTTCTTGATCTCAATCTTTCCCAGCATCAGGGTCTTTCCCAATGAGTCAGCTCTTTGCATCAGGTGGCCAAATTATTGGAGCTTCAGCATCAGCCTTTCTAATGAATATTCAGGATTGATTCCCTTTAGGATTGACTGGTTTGATCTCCTTGATGTCTAAGGGACTCTCAAGAGTCTTCTCTGACACCACAGTTCAAAAGCATTAATTATTTGATGCTCAGCCATCTTTGTGGTCCAAATTTCACAATTGTACATGACTACTGGAAAAAATCATAGCTTTGAATATATGAACCTTTGTCTGCAAAGTGATGTCTCTGCTTTTTAATACACTATCTAGATTTGTCATAGCTTTTCTCACAAGGAGCAAATGTGCTTATGAGAGGAGATGAATTTTGACTCTTCTTGCTGTGCCATCTTGGCCACAAAGCTGTTAATTTTATTCTTCTTAGTACTTTTTGGATGTTTACAATTTGACAGTGGTTTTCTATGAAATAAAATTTAAAAGTTTCCCTTTTCTATAAATTAGTATTCCTACTAGACTTACTATCTGAAGTATATCAAAATATGATGTTGTAATGAGTTTTTAACTATGGCAATGAACAATGAAGTTAAACAAACAGAAGATGCTATGTTGGGTGAACTTGATCCCTGAGGTATTTCAATTTAAATGATTGTTCCAAGAGATTGCTTGGGAATTTGTCATTTATAGAAAAGTAATTTATAGATGGGATCCAATAAAATGTCAATTAGATTTTCAACTTGTGCTATTGAAATGTGACCTCTAACAATCTCTGTCCAGTTTCCATCAATGTGAAATGATATTTTTGATGCAATGGAAAGGAGAAAGTCCAATGTGGCATGAAATCACAAAGATTCTATCATGATCAAATCACATCTAACATTCACAAATTTTCTTAAGTGATTAAATAATGTAATTGCTTCTTCTAATGATAGGACTGAAGAAAATTCTCTTTCAAAACACGTGTTGTTGAACAAATGTTTCCTAAATACCTTGGTTATTTAATATCTTAGTCACTCTGCTAATAAAACCTTTTATTATTCTGGTCTTAATTTGAGAATGGCTAAGTTCTAAGTATTATGATCTTGTCCTGTTCTGGCAAATTACTGAAGCCTTTTTTCACTTACCAAAGTTAGAGGAATTGAGTTTCATTCACAAAATTCCAAGAAGACTTAATTTAAGAGACTTCAAAATTATAAATACATTGTAATTTATTTCTCACATTTATTAAAAATGTTCATTTCAACAAATCATTTATTTCCACCATAGTACAAAAAATGTAATTGGTGAATTTCAAGTGAAAAACTCCATGCTAAATGTACCTTTGGTAATTTGACAGTCAAATAATGGTGTCTCCATGAAGAAAAGAGTCTCACTGTTTTCTAATTGGTTTAAAATAAGATTATTTTCTGCAAATGGGACAAAGCAACAAGAGTAGATTAATAAATTGCTATTATTTTAATACCATGTTGGTGGCTGAGATGGTAAAGAATCTGCCTGTGAAGTGGGAGACCTGGGTTCGATCCCTAGGTTGGGAAGATCCCCTGGAGAAGGGAACTGACTACCCGTTCCAGTATTCTGGTCTGGAGAAACCATGAACGACAAGCATGGCAGGCTACAGTCCATGGATTGCAAAGAGTTGAGCATGACTGAGTGACTTTCACTTTCATTTCACTTAGCACATGGTTAGTATTTTTCTGATAGAAGTAAAAGATTCTTTAAAACAACATTTAAATCTCTATATCAAATTTTATCACTAAATTTAGCAATGTTCTTCCTTCCTTGAAGTAAAGTGGGCCTCAGGAAGCATTTACTATGAACAAAGCTAGGAGGTGAAGGAATTCCAGCTGACCTATTTCAAATCCTAAAAGATGGTGTTGTTTAAAGTGCTGCACTCAATATGCCAGCAAATTTGGAAAACTCAGCATTGGCCACATGCCTGGAAAAGGTCAGTTTTCATTCCAATCCCAAAGAAGGGCAATGCCAAAGAATGTTTCAAGTACCAAACAATTGTATTCGTTTCACATGCTAGCAAGGTAAAGCTCAAAATCTTTCAAGCTAGGCTTCAACAGTTTGAGAACGTCCAGATGTAGAAATGTACAAGCTGGATTGAAGATCGAACAGCCAACACCCTTTGGATCATAGAAAAAGCAAGGGAATTCCAGAAAAGCATCTACTTCAGCTTCATTGACTATGCTAAAGCCTTTGGCTGTGTGTACAACAAAATGTGGAAAATTCTTAGAGATAGGAAATACCAGACAACCTTATCTGCCTCCTGGAAAACTTGTATGCAGGTCAAGAAGTAACAGTTAGAACCAGACAGGGAACAATGGACTAGTTCAAAATTGGGAAAAGCATATATCAAGGCTGCATATTGTCACCCTGCTTATTTAACCTATATGCAGAGTACATCATGTGAAATGCCGGTCTGGATGAAGCTCAAGCTGGAATAAAGATTGCTGGGAGAAATATTAATAACCTCAGATATGCAGATGACATCACCCTAATGGCAGTAAAAAAAAAGTCTGAGCACTGAAGAATTGATGCCTTTAAAATGTGTAGCAGAGAAGACTCTTGAGAATCCCTTGGACAGCAAGGAGATCAAACCAGTTAATCCTAAAAGAAATCAACCCTGAATATTCATTGGAAGGACTGATGCTGAAGCTGAAGCTCTGATACTTTGTCCACCTGATACAAAGGGCTGACTCACTGGAAAAGACCTTGATGCTGGGAAAGGTTGAAGGCAGGAGGAGAAGGGGATGACAGAAGATGAAATTGTTGGATGCCATCACCAACTCAAGGGATATGAGTTTGAGCAAATTCCAAGAGATGGTGAAGGACAGCAAAGCCTGGCATGTTGCAGTTTGGAAAGAGTTGGACATGACTGAGTGACTGAAAAACAACATAAAGGCAGAAAGCAAAGAGGGACTAAAGAGCCTCATGATGAAGGGGAAAGAGGACAGTGAAAGAGCTGGCTTCAAACTCAACATTCGAAACACTAAGTTCATGGCATTGGTCCCATCACTTCACGGCAAACATTCAGGCAAAAAATGGAAACAGTGACAGACTATTTTCTTGGGCTTCAAAATTATTGCAGACAGTGACTGCAGCCATGAAATAGAAAGATACTTGCTCCTTGGAGAAAAGCTAAGGCAAACCTGGACAGCAGAGACGTCACTTTGTTGACTAAGGTCTGTATATTCAAATCTATGGTTGAATTTCCAGTAGTCATTTATGGATGTAAGAGTTGGACCGTAAAGAAGGCTGACCTCAGAAGAATTGATGCTTTCAAACTGTGATGCTGGAGAAGACTCTTGAGAGTCCCTTGGACAGCAAGGAGATCAAACAGTCAATCCTAAAGGCAGTCAACTATGAATATTCGTTGAAAGGACTGATGCTGAAGCTCTAATACTTTTTCCACATGATGCGAAAAGCCAACTCATTGGAAAAGACCCCGATTTTAGGAAAGATTGAGGGCAGGAGGAGAAGGGGGAGACAGAGCATAAGATGGTTGGATGGTATCACTGACTCAATGGATATGAGTCAAACTCCTGGAGATGGTGAAGGACAGGGAAGCCTGGAGTGCTGCAGTCCATGGGGTCACAAAAAGTCAGACATGATTAAGCAACTGAAAAATAAGCTTCTTTTCTTAAATATTTCCAATTTTTCCTATTGTATCATTATGGTAACTAACTTCCAAGCAGACATCTCTAAGGAAGTTCCTTATTTTTTTCCATAGACTATATTTCTAAGAAGTAGAATTACTCAGACCAAAATAATAAATATTTAAAGCTATATAACATAAAATGTATTATATTTTCTGATAGTCTTTATAAACTCAATATCATCAATACAGGATTATCTCTTTAATCTTTTTCACTTTAATAATTAAAAATTAAAATTTTTTATTACATATGTACTTCTTTTTTACATTGGTGAATAGTTGATTGATAGGATTCCATTATTTTCAGGTGCACAAAATAGAGATTCAAAATTGTTAATGGGTTTCCCTGTGGCTCAGAAAGTAAAGAATCTACCTGCAATGCCAGAGACCAGGGTTCAATCCCTGGTCAGGAAGATCCCCTGGAGAAGTGAATTACAGCTCATGTCAGTATTCTTGCCTGGAGAATTCCCTGGACAGAGGAGCCTAGCAGGCTATACAGTCCATAGTGTCACAAAGAGTCAGACACGACTGAGTGACTAACACACATACCCAATTTAAAGTGTCTATGAAATATTGGGTACATTCACTGTGTTGTACTATATATCCTTATAGGTTATTTATTTTATACATTGTATTTTGTACTTCTCAATCCCCTACCCCATCTTGCTCTTTCCTCATCCATATCCCCACTGATAATCCCTAGTTTGTTTTCCATATCTGTGTCTTTTTTGCTTTAGTAGCATACCATTGTATATATATATGTGTGTGTGTGTATACGTATCATATCATATACATGTATCACTTATATACTCCTTCTTAATCATCTTTGGATGAACACCTAAGTTGCTTCCATATTTTGGCTATTGTAAATGATGCTGCCATGAGCATTGGGGGAATGTATCTTTTCCAATTAGTGTTTTCATTTTCTTTAAATATGTACCTGGGTGTAGACTTGCTAGATCATATAGTAGTTCTCTTTTTAGTATTTTGAGAAGGCTATGTGCTGGTTTGCACAATGACTGCTGTAATTTACACCCCACTAGCAGTGTACACGCATTCCCTTTTATCCACATCCTCACCAATATTTGTTATTTATGGTCTTTTTGATGACAGCCATTTTGACAGATGTGGATAATAGCTCACTGTGTGTAAGAAATACACATATATATTTCTTATCCAGCTAGTGATATTGACTATTTTTATATTGAGCAGGCATTTCTAATTCTTATTTTATGAGAACACATTTTACTGTTTGTCCTCCATTTTTTTACTTGATTTGTAAGCATTTGTAAGTAGTTTTAAATATTTTTCACTAGCATATATTACTAAATTATTTCCCAGTCAATAGTTTGATTGTTAATTGTTGGGAACATTTGCTGTTGTAGGAGTGTACTGAAAGGGTGTGACCACCAGTTCACCCTTGAGCTGGACTTGGGAAATTGGAGGTTCCTTACCCCTTTCTTACCCTCAGACTGTATGTTCTACCCATCACTCACACACTAGGAGCTATTGCAAGGACATAGTATTAAGAGAGAGTAAGATGTTGAAACCATTTGGATAGAATGTGTGACTGAACCCAATTATAGCATCCATATAGACTTTTAAGAAGTCACAGGCCTGTGCAGGGATCTACTCATATTCTTGCCATTCAAGATCAGCATCCTGTGTAAGTTACTCCATATTTTAACACTGCCACCTACCATTCTGAAGTACCTGCCTCTTTCTGTGGTCTCTCTTTGCCCACTGTGGAGTGGGAGCAGATTCAGATTTCATTTGGGAAGCTCTTGAAGCTTTGGTCAGAATTTTCTCATGTCCCAAAGATCTCATAAATGTTTTCTGTTCTTCTCCACTGAGTGGAAATTTCTCTTTCTATAGATAATTTTATCCATGTCCTATCCTTGCCAGTTCCCTACTCCCTTTTATCTCTTCTGTACAATCTTTCCTAACTTTTGGCTCAGCTAGGTCTGGAAATGGCTTTATTGCTTAGAATATTTATGTCTCCACTTCCATATACTTAGAATTTTGAGGAATTCTCTGTCTCCTAGTTAAAGTATAGGAATGGGTCATGGGTAGTGTTATTTATTTTCTTTTTTAAAATATATGAATGATGTCTGGAGAAATTAAATCTTAGACAACTGCAATTATCAAGGAGACTCTTCTCTTTTGCCTTTTGCAGTAAAGAATGATAAGGCACAAAGGGCTATTTCTGAGTTCAATGACTCACTTAAATACTAAATATACCCCTTTTCTTAAATAGCTCTGTCTGCTTACTTTGTTGCTTTAAAACTACAGTGTTAGGCTTGGTTGTAGGAAACTTTGATGACTCCAAAACTTTGAGCAGCTTTTGGTTGGAACTTTTAATCTTTCCCATCTCTTGATCATATTGCCCACTACTCAGAAAAATAAATTAGTGTTTTTGACATATTTTTTGAAGTGATATTTTCCAGAATCAAATGTAGTCAAATAGTTGATTCAGAATTATTTGCCACTCTCTTTCAATTCAAAACTGTTAAACTGTCCACCATAGAGTATGATATTTGGATGTGATTTATAAGTATACCCAACAATTGTTCTCCTAGTCTCATTTTGTGTATGAAAAGGAATCTTCAGTAGAAAATATTTTCCTAAATGTGGTGTTTATATTTGGTATAAATATATGGAGAAATTTGCCGCAATAGAAAACACTTGATCTTTTTCTCAGAAACTTAAAACTCTCAGAAACTCTATTGTAGTTGAAATAAAGTAAGGAAATGAACTTATTGGATGAAATCATCTTTGGCAATATATTTGCTTTGATCCAGAAATAGAATAAGCTTCTAGTGTCATTCCTATCACTGATAGAAAAATATAAATTTGAATTTTTTATAATTAAAAATTAAAACTATGTTTTTTAAAGTTACTAAAATTTGGAGGTCAGTATATTCAAAAAGTGGCCATTGACCATGTTCTGTAAATGCCAAAAGTTTGAAAATCACTGGTACAAAATTAATATTTCATTGGATTTCTCCCTAATATTTGTCCTATTTTCCAAATGCTATTTAGTAATCAGTCTATCCTTTCTCAGTGAGTTTGTGCATCACCATTAGTTTTGTGTTCTTTCATATATTTCTGTCTGTCTCATTCCTTTCTTATTGTTTCCTACACTGTTCAGTCTGGAATTTGTGTGTGTGCGTGTGTATGTGTGAGCTTGTATGACATGATTTTATCTATTATGGTTGTATTATAAATTTTAGTATAGAAAAAGATAAGTTAATTGCTCTTCTTCTTTGATGACTAATTTTAAAAACAATTCTCTTGGCTCTTTCAATCACTTTTTAGACATTGTCTCTTGGTCACCTGCATTTGCCCTTTAAGGAAAGTTCTGAGTTGAAGTATATTTGGTCATCAAAAGCTTTCTCATGGGACCTCTTCTCACTTGACCTCAAAGGTCTCCAAGGAAAATACAAACATTCTCAATATCATAGATAACTTTCTGCACCTGCATTCCATGGAAGCATTTTATAAAAGTATCCTTAGCTAGTATTGAGATACTAAAAGGCTATGTTCACTTACATTCATTTGCTTCAGTTGGTTTGAATTTTGTTCATTTATTTTTACTCACTTCTTCCATATTTCCTTTCATTCTTTCCTGTTTTACCTCTAAATTTTCTCTTCCTTCTCTCTTCAATCCAATTACTTCACCTTCCGAGGTCCAGGTTCAAGCTAAGAGGAAGGACCCCTGTGGGGGCCAATTACGCTGTCCGGGAGCGTTTGCCCATCACCCAGTCTGGTCCACCTGCCAGTGCTCAGGCAGGCTGAAGAGGCAGATCCGCGCTGGCCATTCCATCAGGGCCGGGTCCCCAGTCCCTGCCAGCTGCCATGGCTGAGGGAGCCAGGGACCTAGGACCCAGTGGAGTCCTTCAAGCCACCCAAATGGAGGGACAGGTTGCTGGGTCCTAGAGTGAACTCAGGCACACTGCCCCCAACACTAGGGAGTGAGGTGGGGGTAGCGGAGAGTTTCTCTGGAACCCTGCAGGACACAGCCCCCTGCCTGTTCCCTAGGCCCCCCAGATCACCTGCTGGCCCAAGGCTGGAAGGCCCAGAAGGCCCCAGGGGGAACGCCATGGCCCCTCCTCTCATTGCACTCTCCACTGCAAGGACCACTAGCCACCTGACCCACATTTAGCCAAGTAGAACCTCTGACTGTCTTACTAGGAGCCTGTGCTACTGGTCTCCCCATACTGGTCACTGGGCAATGGCCTGTGCCCATGGCTATATGCTGGCCCACCCTTATTACAGGATAAGACACTTATTCAGATTTAGTAATGAAGATTCTTGAGTATGATAAAGATTGTGCTAAATCCACCATGCTCTTCTATAGGAAAAGCATGGATATCCAACAGAGATAAAATATTAACAAACTATTAAAATATTGAAATATGATAGATACTTAGAGCATAATCATGGAAAAACAATACAACTTTTATAAATAGCAGTTTAAATAATCATAAAACAGAAAAATACTACTTTACAGGATGATAGTGGGATTGAAATAAAACAATAAAATGTTAACAGCTTTTATTAAGGTATAATTGGCATACACTAAATTGTACATACTTAATGTATACCACTTGATAAGTTTGAGCATAAGTATATAACTGTTAAAATCATCACTATAATCATGAGAGTGAACATATACTATAGCCATCAAATTTATCTTGTACTCTTCTGTAGATATTCCATTTTGTTCCACTTAGCTATACCCCAGCTGCAGCTGATTTGCTTTCTATCACTATATTTTATTTTCTGTCACTAGGTTAGTTTGCATTTTCTAGTTTTCCAGAAAGAGTATCATACAGCACATACACATTTTTGTCTGACTTTTAAACTCAGTATAACTCTTTTGAGTTTCACCCACATTATATTGTTTATGGCAGTTCATTTCATTTTATAGCTAAGTTGTATTCCATTGCTTGGCTATGCCATTGTTCATTTACTTATATACCTGATTATGGACATTTGGTTTATTCTCTCATTTTTGCTTATTACAAAAAGAGCTGCTAAGGACATTCATATATAAATCTTGTACGGAAGTATGATTTCTTCTCAGTAAAAATAGAAGATATATATACATATACATATATTTAACTTTTTTAAAAATAAAATAATGTAAAAGTTTATTTTAGGACATTATAAAATGTGACTTAGATGTGTGCTATTGTTTAGAAATATACTTATTTTGGTTGCTCAATGTGGTATGGATAAAACAATATATTCAAATTTAATAAGCACTAAATTATTAAATAAAAGCAAGCATATTATAGTATGTGTTTCACAAAATCCTTGGACAAGACCTGAAAGACAGATAAAAATGAATCAGTTGGATGTTTCATTAAGAACATTTTTATACAGTAACTGTCAACAAATTGTGAGTAAGTATATGGGCATACATGCAATGTCTAAATTTACCTTCATGGTGTCATATATATGCAAGATTATTTTGTTTATCACAAAAAGACATAGACTTCATTAGCCTAAACTATTACTCAGTCTCCCAAGGCAGTTTTCCAAGACACTGTCCAAAGTGTATTAGCTAATCTGTGAAAAGTCAGTACTAGTCCATTTTCTCTTTAGCAGATAGAATTAAATTAATAGAAAAATATTGAACTTCTTAGAAAAAATCAATAGTAAATAAAAACAGACTAAAATGTAAACATGAAATAAGGTGGAAAAGTTTATAGAGTCATGTTGAAAGTGGTCTTGAGTCTATGTATGTCGTTGTATCTATGTATATGGTGACTGTTTTGCTTAGTGACTTGTGTTCTCTTTAAGTTAAGGCCCAGTGCATGAGAGATTGGAAACATGATTATGTTACCACTGTCAAAAAGGAAATCATGTAGTGAGAGATAAGAGAGAAACAGAAAGACTGTGGAGGAACCATTAAGTCCGACCAGGATGGGCCAATCGAGACTAGCAGTATTAGAGCTGGATTCCCAAACATCTTGCCTGCTTTAAAATGATGATTTGAAGTAAAGATATGACAGTTTAAAAGTTTGTTTAACATTATTTTAAAAGAGTAGAGTAATTTGATCTATACATTTAATAATTTCTGTTATAAAATTTCAAATATTTTGAATGAATAAAAAGCATACACTATCTAAAATATTTGACATTTTGCTGCTTATTTTGCAGTGATTTTAGGTAAGAGAGATGTTACTCTAACATCTTAGAGCATGTAACATGGTAGAACAATCCAAATGAGTTGAGTAAGAAGAGATAGAAAGAATAACAATAATAGATAAATAGCAAGAAATTATCAAGCCCAGCTTTGCATTTCAGAAATAAATTGAAGCCTGAAGTGTTGGGGTGTTAGGTTGACTTTCTTAAGGCCATTCACTGTGTTAATAGCAGAAGTTTGATATAGTGATAAAAACATTTGTTCACCCTTCGTTTATTCTTTCATAATTTGGTACCATCACTTCCTTAACATCATCTGACTAGTCAGCAGATGTTCAGTCCTATCCAAAATATGCATAAGACACATAGACCTGTCCAAAACCATTTATCACGTAGCAAATATGCTCACAGGTGTTTGCCCTTACAAAAGAGCCCAATTGAGATCCTTTGCCCCTTCGGCCAAGTGAGGACAAAATGAGCATCATTAAAATTCCATAATATTTGATTGTGAAGAGTTTCCCCTTGATATATTTTGCCAGTGGAAAAAATATTTTAGCTCATAAACATCAACATATAAATAAGAAATTGATGAGGTTCAGGCTTTTCTCTTGTCATTTAACTATTCTAAAACAAAATATGCACCTTTTTTTTTTTTAAAACAAACTATTGAAACAACTTGTTAAAGTTCAGCTTTTTAAAACCCAAGGTATAAAATTTCTCCAAGCATTTTAACTGATTCATTTACAATGAAAAAGTATTGCAACTCTAGCCTCATATGTTTACTGTATGTATAGTGCAGTAGCAATTTACTTTACTAATAAACTTGAACCAAGATTATTGTTCCAAATACATGATTTGAAATGAAAAATTCTAAAAGATTCTGAAGAGCTCTCTAATCTTGAGCAAATAATGCACCCTCTCTCTGGGGTCTTCAATTTTGATACTAATAATTAGCCATTTATGTAGTTACTATTACTGTGTTCAGTTACCAATTGTTAGGTACTCAGTCATGTCTGACTATTTGCAACCCCATGGACTATAGCCTGCCAGTCTCCTCTGTCCATGGAATTTTCCAGGCAAGAATACTGGAGTGGGTAGTCATTTCCTTCTCCAGGGGATCTTCCCAATCCAGAGATTGAACCATGGTCTCCTGCATTGCAGTCAGATTCTTTATCATCTGAGTAACCAAAGGAACATAACACATACGATGTGCAACAAAGAAAGAGATATAAGCAATTGACTCACAGGATTGTGGAGGCTTGGAAAGTCCAAACTGTAGAATCAGCTAGTAGGCTAGAGACCCAGGGAGGAATTGATGCTGCAGCTTGAGTCTGAAGATAGTCTGGAGGCAGAATTCTCTTTTATCAGGGACCTCATGCTGTTTTCTGTTAAGGCCTCTGATTAATCTGATTAGGCTCAACTGCTTTATGGAGGATAATCTGCTTTTCTCAAAATTTACTGATTTAAATGTTAATCTCATCTTAAAAATACCTTCATAGCAACATCCAACAACAGCATGACAATATATCTGGGTACTGTTTCCTACTGAGGTTGATACATACAATTAACCATCATGGAGGTGGATTTGGCTCAGTCCCACTGTTGCTGCTGCTGCTGCTAAGTCACTTCAATCATGTCTGATTCTGTGCGACCCCATAGACAGCAGCCCAGCAGGCTCCCCCGTCCCTGGGATTCTCCTGGCAAGACCACTGGAGTGGGTTGCCATTTCCTTCTCCAATGCATGAAAGTGAAAAGTGAAAGTGAAGTCGCTCAGTCGTGTCTGACTCTAGCGACCTCATGGACTGCAGCCTACCAGGCTCCTCTGTCCATGGGATTTTCCAGGCAAGAGTACTGGAGCGGGGTGCCATTGCCTTCTCCATCAGTCCCACTAGTGAAGTGAAGTCGCTTAGTCGTGTCCGACTCTTTGTGACCCCATGGACTGTAGCCTACCAGGCTTCTCTGTCCGTGGAATTTTCCAGGCAAGAGTACTGGAGTGGGTTGCCATTTCCTTCTCCAGGGGATCCTCCCAACCCAGGGATTGAACCCAGGTCTCCTGCACTGCAGGCACTTTACCCTCTGAGCCATCAGGGAAGTTCAGTCCCACTAGATAGTCTTAAATACAGCCTAGGACATGTTTTCAGAGTCACCCCAATCAGGGAACTCAATCCAGTATCCGTGCCTGGAAAATTCCATGGACAGAGGAGTTTAGCAGGCTACAGTCCATGGGGTTGCAAAGAGTCCGGCATGTGTGAGTGACTAAATTCCCTCTATTCCCCAGCAAGGAGTTGGTGTGTGAGTGTGTGTGTATGTGTGTGTGTGTTTATCCTCTTCCTCCTTCAGTTATTATCCAAGGACTGCTCCAAAGGGGACCTAAGTCTCTGCTACTTGTGTGAGCAGGCAAAGCTGTCCCAGTAGCCTGAAGGTATTGCTCTAACAAAGAGTTCCAGTTATTGGCTCTTGGAATGACAGCACATCTGGAGGCAGTATGCCCCCTGGAGGTAAACAGATCCAGTGGATCATCAATAACATTTGTATATACATAAGGGGTTGAGGAAAACATGTGAAGTTTAAGATACAATCTGGGTCTAATTCATGAAGGTTTAGGGGGATATATCAAAGAACATGGATTTAATATAAATGTAGGATAGTGCCAGAGTTACCAGTGTCAGTCTTTCTGAGGAATTATCATTTGAAATAATTATTTATTATTCTTGGAATATCTAATTAATGAGGTCTGAGATTAGGCATGTAATCCAGTTTAAGACTGATGTTTCAGGCTTGAGGATAGATTTGCACAAGGGGAGAACATGATTATAGCTTATGAGGAGTATACCTGTAGCAACTTGAAGGCGAACCTGAAAGGAAAGATACTACTTTAGGACACTAAAGCAGTGATGTGCTTATGTGGGAGGGAGGTTTAGGATATATTTAGGTAGCAAATTTGACCAAAGTGTCTAAAGGAGGGTGAGAAAGAGAAGGATTAGTCAATGAGAATTTTCAAGTCACCAGCGTGGTGATGGAAGTGATAGTGAGGTCAGATCTTGAAATATAAAACCTGGAAGTAGAATTTAGTGGGGAAAATAGTGAAAGAGGTTTGAAGTCATCAGTGAGATATCAAGGAAGAAATGACTATTAATGAGTGTGTAAGTCTGGATCACTGTAGCAAAATACCATAGATGAAGCAGTTTTTATACGGCAGAAATGTATTTCTCGTGGTTCTGGAAATGGAAGCATGGTCAGGTTACAAACTCCTTGTTTTATCCTCACTTGGTATCCTCTTCTCCAAGTTGCAGGCTTATCATTTTGTCTGCACTTGGCTAAAGAGGCAAACGAGCTCACTTGGAGCTCATTTATGAAAGCACTGATTTCATTCATGAGGGCTCTGTTCTCATGACCTAATCACCTTCCAAAGGTGATGTGATCACATTGGGCATCATTGTGTCAACAGGAATTTGGAAGGACACAAACATTCAGATCATAACAATTAGAAAGAAAGTAAATGAATGGAAATTTCTAGACTGAGAAAAAAATTTTTTTGAGTTACTCGTACAGATCAGAAATCAACAAACTAGCCCACAGACCAAATCCATTCTACCAAGTGTTTTTGTAAATAAAATTTTATTGGAACACACTCACAGTTATTTATTTGCATGTTGTTTTTGGCATCTTTCTTTCTGTGTTGCAGCATTGAGTACAAATATCTCTATGGTGACAGAATCTGTGTGGCCCCCACAGTCAATAATCCTGTCTCCTTTCCTAAAAAATTTTGCAGACTCTTGGTGTAAATGGATAGTGGTTGAATCTTTGAATGTGAATAAACTGCCTAGGCAATGTATGTGATGAGAATAGAAATGGTTGAGCACAGATATTTAAAGGCAAGGAGAAAAGGAGCAGAAGTCTTCAACTAAGAACCAAAGGTTTAGTGTAAGGACAAAAAAGAGATATTCAAAATCTCTGTCTCTGTATTAGGCCATCCGTACTTTACTTAGTTACCAATAAGCCAAAACAAGAAAGGAGAAACAGGCAGAATGCTTTTCCCCATTTTCTTTCTTCTTGGTTTCTCCTTTCTCTCTTCTACATGCTTTCAAAAAAGAAGGTACTTGGTGGAAGTAAAAGCAAAGATCATTCTGGAATAGTTCTCACCCTTTCAGAAGTATATGGAAATCAAAAGCTCTCTGAGACCTGGAGCCCATTCAGAGTCGCAGCTAGCTGCAGATCCTGCATGTCGGTGTCAATCACCTGTTCTGTTTTGCTTCTGCATTTCTTTTAACCTCCACAATTTCCTTTTGTTTACCTCATGTGGTCTTTCCCTCAGAATAAAAACAAAGAGCACCACATTTTGCCTAGGAAATAATATCCTGTTTCCTTTTCTATGAGCGGTACACTTGCAACAGTGATATAAATCACTTGTGCTGCCTAGACTGGACTTGTCACTTGTCTGAAAGGAAGCCCTTTATTTGACTAGAAGAGACAGGGGCCAAATGAACCTGCTTCTTTCCTATGGCAGCCAGCAGTGCAATTACAGTAATGGGGGCTAAGGAAGAGTAAAGCCGTCACTTCCCCCAGGACACAGGTGCTGTGTCCTTGAAATAGTTGATTGTACCTGGGGTCCTGCCTTGGCCTCTTAACCAGACAGGACAACATGGGATTTCATAAATGACTGTAATTCGTTGGTGATTTGTTGAGGTTTCTGAACACAGTTTTGGAAAGCGATGGTTCATTTTTGCTTTGTATCTCCTGATAAAGTCTCATGGTTTCCATAATCTTTGGAATTCATAATCTTTAGGTAATGCACTTTGTAGAAACAGCAGGAAAGTGACGATTTGCAAACCTCCTTTTCTCCACTGATGAGTTTAAAAATGCTGTCGTTTACTTCAACTGTTGAAAATGGAACTTTCCCCATATTTAAGCAGTGGTGTTCTCTTTTCATGCTGAAAAGCAATGAATTGTCACAAATGGACATCTTGCTATGAATAAAGATGACAAATGAGTAAGTGACTTAGAAATATGCTTGACAAGTGGGAAGCGGTTTGAAAATAGACTTTATATACTCTTCTACCATCAATTTGAGAGACCAAAGAAATCTGGCTGCAGTGGTAGCCAACAGGTACATGGACAGGAGCTTCCAGCATATTCTCATGCTTCTCGAATTGCCAACAGAAGCTTTTCACTTTGCTCCTGTTTGGGAGATTATGATTCATTTGTCTGTTAGGTTGGGCACAGTTTGATCATGCTCCAAGTTGGCATAGTCTCAATAACCCTCTGCCATCATAATCCTGCTTGTAGGAAATAGTTGGAGACAATTCTTGATCAAATGTTCTCTTAGACCAAAGTTAAGTGTCCTATGTGGGTCTTACTGATATGCTATTCAAGAAACACTCACTGGTACCTGAACACTGATTCTGAGTTCTGGGAAATGAAACAGCAGTTACAGAAAGAGCTTCCAAGGCTCCCCTGCTCTCCTAAAGACCCCATGTCCTCTCAGAGAAGCCATGGCAGTAAAATTCTTAGCTCTCATTTTCTTTATCTTTAAAAGTTGCTTAATGAATTAACTAACATGGTGTTCAATTCCTGACACAATATAAAGCTCAGCAATGCCTGTTATTACCATAAAACAGATTGCTCATATTTATAGCACATACCCATACCAAGTACTTATTTTCCTACATGGTTCATGTGGATGTTGCTTATTGTCCTATGTTTGATCTGTCCTTTGATTTCATCATCTGCATTCTTATTAGATCAATATTCAGAAAATGGTTTCTCATGTTATTCTCACTCATGTGCAATACAGATACATTATACTCCTCATTTTTCTCCATCTATCCTTGCATCTTTCCATATTAAAATTTTACCTATGAGTAAATTTAAAGAGGAAATAGAAGTCACTAACACATTCAAAAGCTGAAGCATAGAAATCATTTGTAATTGCCGCACCAGTTAAATGCACATCAGGATGGCAAAACCCATCACTCATGAAGGGCTTTCATTTCAGAGATCATGGGTTCTGAGTTTTCCCCATAAATCTTTTTTTTTTATTATTATTAAGAAAATACTTAGAAATGCAAGAGTATAAGAGTGATGTTATGAAAGCCTATTTTAGGGGAACAAGCAATGATTTGTGGATTCCTGCCACATTTCCCAGCTCGTGGTGGCACATGAGGGCATGACTGCCAAGATATAAACTACCCGGATAAGGCCAGTCAAAGAGGAGAGGGCTTGGTGCTGTGCTGGCAGAACTGGACGCCAATTTGGGTAACAGTTTTCGGCATGTGCTGTTTGTTTTTCCTCTGTCTGGGAACTAGTGCAGGAAGTCTAAAAGAGGAAGACAAACCCAGATCATCTCTACTTATTTTTAGTTCACTGATGCTTGCACCAGTGTTACTTTCCCACAGTAACAGAAGTACTTTGTGGCTTTTGCTGTCATTTTTCATTCATTCATTCATTCATTCATTTATTGATCAAAATTTTTCTAATTTCCACTTGTGAGAAGAGCTAGAAAATTAACTGCTTCATAAAATCTTAGGACAGAACTTGTTCCCCAGGAGTTTGCAATTTTAATGTTTTACAAAAACTTGTTCATTCACCTTATTCTAAACCAATGATTCTCAATGGCTGTAGTGGGGGCAGAGCTGGCCTCTAGGAGGCATTTGGCAATGTCTGGAAATATTTATATTGACTGTGGGATTGGGTGCTCCAAGTGTGCCCTGAGTAGATGGCAGAAATGCTTCTAAATATTCTATAATGTGCAGGAAAGCCCAACAAAGTATAATATGTCCTCAAATGAGAAAGTCTATACCAAACTCTTGCTTTGAACAGAATTTATCCTTTTCTTAGCACAAGTCTTTATATATAATAGAGGTATCTGCTATTTTTTCAACAACTCACAGAAGTCAACACATTGTATAGTATTTAATGAATATTTGTCAAAAGGATTAATATATATTAAACTGGATTACCTTTACTGATGTAGAATGAAGAACAATGGCTTTGGGAGTAGAACTGGGTTTGAATGTTAGCTCCAAAATTAAATGTTTGTGTAGTCTTAATCAAATTACTTAACATTTCAGTCTTAAATTTATACTAATATAGGACACTAGTGCTCACTACTTAGAATAAAATGAAATATCATGTCTGTAAATCCTTTGGCACCTAGTAGTTCTTTATAAGATATCCTTTGTCTTCTGTGTCTGGAAAAATTTTCCAGTAGTGAATGGATAGCTTTTTGAATTGATTATCCTACATTAGTTATTCTATAAGCTATTCGTTATTGGGTATGTGTTTACTTTTCTTTGGAATTTCATCTTTTGTGAAATGAAGATGATGCTGGCTATTGTTTTCTTCTCATTATTGTTATAGTCTTACAGTAAAAGGATTTAGAATGTACTTAGGTCTGTAGAAGCTGGTACCTGATCTTTGCGTGCAAAAAATGTAAGCACTAAATGCTCCAGATGGTACCACAGATGCAGAAAGGTTAAGAGATGTAATCAATTGTCATACCAGGGAGGCACTCAATGTGATTTCGAGTTTATTGTGAGTCCCCACTGACTGAATTAGAATGTCATGTTCTGTGACAGAGTAGTAATAGATTAGATGCTTGCTCCTCTCTGCTCTTCTGGATAAATAAAGGGGAAATTCAGTTGTGAACTGCCTCTCTCAGTGGCTAGGAGTGCCATGTTTGTTTAATAATGTGTATTCACACTATTCTTCAACTCACAGTTCAAGTATTCATCCTCACGCCTCTGTATCTGCCCTGTGAGCTGAGTGAATGAATTGTAACAGTAAAACCATATTCGGGGAAACTATTAATATCATGGGAGGGATTGAGGAGAGAGAGGACTTTCCAGTTCTGAAGGAATAAGCTTTAGAAACTTCTCAAAAGTCCCTCTTGGAGCAGAAAAGCAGTACCTAGGGAAGGAGTCACTTGGTAACAGGGATTCTTTTTATATAAATTTGGGAATCTGTAATTTTAGGAAGGTTATTTTTTTTTAAGTAGGAAAGACATTATTATTATTACATAGGAAGGAATTTTGAAAATCTATGATTTTTTAGCAAGACTAAGTCAAGTCATTTCCTTCTTGATGGCTCTGCTTTCAACAATGTCATATAGTATGTTTGTCCATCACAATATTATGGCTCAACCATTCAGTTGTATTAGAAAATATGAAAAAAATTTAAGGTCAGAATAATTCAAAAAAGGAGAAAATATGAAAAAAAGTTTGGAAGAGTGAAACCATGTTATTATTCTTATATGAGGTTATTAATTCCATTTTAAAATGGGTTTTATAAAGTGTTTCACTTGATATGACATGGTAACCGGAGGTGAAAATTTTGGATTGGCACTGTTGTCAGTTTTCACTATGGCTTTCATGTGCTTTCAGAGCAATTGCTTTCAGCTAGGGTGCTCAAATTTGATGAATTTCTGCTAGTTTTCTACCTAACCTAACATTAAGTGATATTATAGTTAAAAAATAAACTGAACTGCTTGCACATCAATCTCTCAGCTGATATGGTTTGTTGATAGTCTGTTTAATTTTCCCAGATAAATTAAATAAAATGTGTAAAGTGACTTGAAAGATTATTTATAATTATTACAAGAAGAGGTAGGTACAATTTTCTTTTACCACAGTTCCCTTAGAAAGCCATTGTTATTAAAATCTTTAAAAAGTCTTGAAGTGAAAAAGCATAAGGATTTAATTGTCTTCCTTGGTTTTCCTGAATTTATGGAATATATTTTCATCTTTTAGTCATAGTTCTGTTTTTAAATAACTATGTTCTGCTCCATGAGAGACATTTCAGTTCTAAATGTATGCAACCAAATTATCTCTTAACCCTCATTTTCAAACTGCAGTTCAATCAGTATACTCCAGATGGCACACAATGATGATAAAATTATGCATATGTTACATTGAGGGATTGAATATGCAAACAGAAGGAGCTGGTTAACTAAGGCTTTCAAATTGCCTTTAGGACTTTACCATTCTCCTACATAATGACAAAAAAAAAAAAAAGTAGATACTATTTTGCTTGGCTTTAGGATTTGACATTTTTTAATATGGTAAGTGAAATGCAATTATAATCCATAATAGTCCACATGAAAATTTTGCCCATGTCCATATGAAAGCAAGTGTTTTCCTATACAAGTCAGTATATAAGGGATACTATTTATTTCTTAGTTTTATTACCAATATTTCTCAGACAATGCCATTCTCTTAAGAAAATATGTGGGGGAAAAACAATCAAAATTGATATGTTTCATGCATTAATAGACATTTTTGTTGTTCTAAACATAGGATTGGGGAAGCAGGTCATCTACTTTTTGTTTTCATAATCTTAGAAAACCATGATGATACTGGGAGAAATAAATATATAGAAAAAATAAAGCAAACAAAAATACTTCAGCTTTGATTACCAAAGGCTTATCAACTATTCCATTACTGAATACTTCCTTTATAGCTGTATAGTTCTATAGTGTAAAGCTAATCAGCAGTTTCTTATTTGGGGATTTAAGCAGAGTTAAAGGAGTGATATATTTGTCAATTTATTATTATATTGTGATCTTCAGAATTCCTACTAAATTCCAATGGCAACAGTTCTTAGTTTTAGTAAAAGGTACGTCCATATATTTTTGACAATTTTTGATATAGTCTTTAAAGATTAAAAAATTGATAATAGCTCAATAGTGAAGAATCTGCCTGCCAAGCAGGAGACATGGGTTTGATCAGGAAGATCCCCTGGAAAAGGAAATAGCAACTCCAGTATTCTTGCCCCAGATAGTCCAAGGACTGAGAAGCCTGGCAGGTTAAAGTCCATGAGACTGTAAAGAATCAGACATGATTTAGCAACTAAACAACAGTAGGAAAGCCTTCTATATGAGGAATATCACGCTTTTATTAGTGTCATTTGTAAGAGTAAAAATATAATCATGTCTTATCATCTTATAGATATGTATTTCTCTATCTCTCAACATCCATCCAAAAGTTATTATTTTAAAACATTTTTCCCTACCACCTAAGATACGTTTGCGTAAATTGTGGCAGTTTTCTCCCAGTAATCGAAATTGGGGAAGTCTTTTATTCATAGGGGAAACTAGGTGTGTGTTTTCCCCTATAGTTTCATGCATTGATTTTGATGAACATTTCATGCTAAAGGAGTTTCCAAAGTAGAACAATTCAGAATCCATGAATAGTAATTGAACCTTTTAGTTCTGCTCTAAACTTAAAACCATTATTCTCCATTTAAAGCAGACAAATCATGTTGCTCTACAGAACGTTGCTCTGTCATTTTAGTTTTCTTGTGGTGGTTGTGAGCTAGGCTGGAATATTAAGCTCTCTTTGCTTCCCATGTTCTCTCTTGCTGTGCTGGGTGCATTTAGGGTTCTGTCTGAAATGGGCAAAAAGCAATTCTGTTGCTCATAAAGAATAACTTGGAAGCTAGTGTGGATGCCTGTACGTCCTTTATTTTGTAACGAGAATGTGCTATTTGCCAGGCTTGGAATCTCTGGCAACTGGCTTACTGAAACCCAACTTAAATGTACTGTTGTGCATAAACAATCAGTGTAAAACATAATAAAATGTCTCCTCTTATGTGCCTCTCTCTCCAAACACATCGGCTTGATACCCTGTCCTGCATATGTGGAACTATATCTGTCAGAAACTAATTTAAGTGCCAAATAAAAACAAAAAGTTAATATAAGTGTAACATGATAAATATTGCTTTTAATATTAAAAATAGATGTCTAGCATTTTTAGAAATTGTCGCTGTCCTTGCAGAAGGATGTAGCCAGAAGCTCCTGTGCTGAGCACTCACTGCAGAGCTGGGGTAATCATTTTCTAATGTGAGTTGTCATGTTACAGAAGGAAATACATGTTTGGATTCTCATGGTCTGTTCTGTTTGCCTGATGGACAAAATGCTTAAATAGTTGTTAACAGAAAACTTTTTCCTCATCCAAAGTTTGTGCACTACAGTTTTTTCATCTTGCTTTTATGATACCATATGTTAATATTCATTAAGTAGATATTATATATTTTTGTGATTGAATGATTCTTATTTCAAGATGTTTCTACGTGAATTAACATTTTATATTATCAGAATTATTTCTACGTGAATTAACATTTTGTGTTATCAGATACTATCCGAGAAAGAATGATAGCCCTGAAACTTAGAGTTCTGAAAGTTCTCTCTTTCCTTTCTTCTCTCCCTTCCTTTCTTCTTCCTTTTCTTAGTTTCTATGTCTTTTCATAAAAATAGGGGGCAAAATAAAATATTTCTGGCAACAAGTTAAGTTTATTCTGAAAATTACATTACGATTTTTTATGACTATCACAAGCTAAAGATTAATGACATTTCTTAAAGAATAAGCCTCCAGCATCAAGGCTCCTACTGAATTTGATGCTCAGCAGCAACAAAAGATGTAAGAACAATAACAACCATGCCGTAATAACAATGTCTTCCAACACTGGAAGAAAAACAGACCATAATTGATTTGCTGAGAGAATGTATAAGAACCACCAATGTGACATACTAATAAATCTTTAAGCATCTTTTTGACTATTAAGAAATTCTGTCTTGGTGAATATAGAGTCTAACACCTCTAGTAACATGTGACTCCACATTAGAAATAAAAACGTGACAGATTTATCTGGTGATTTACATTGATGGCATAATTTGGAAGTATAAAAAGGAAGCATATACTACTCTGGGGACTTCTGCCATTCTGCATGACTGAAGAGGATAATGGGCAAAAGGTTAAAAGCAATTATTTTCTTCATGCAAGAGATTCTTTGAATGGATTTGGGTTACTCTAGAGGGTTGCCAGATAAAATATAGGACACCCAGTTAAATTTGAATTACAACTAAAATAAGTAACTTTTATTCTAAGTATGTCACAAGTATTGCATGGGGCCTACTTATGCAAAAAAAATTCATTGTTTATCTAAATTCAAAAATAATTGGATACTGTGTATTTTCTTTTATTAAACCTGGCAGCCCTAGTGCATGAACATCCTTGAATGGTAGGAGGAGAAATGGATGAGCTCCGGACTGGTCCTCAGCTTCCCTTGCATAAATTCTTTTCTTGTTCCACACTCTGACATGAGAGGAGTGGAGTTGGACAATGAACCATCAAAACTAAGAAAGATAGGCTGAGCATCCTTGTGTCTAAGAACAACCATATAAAAAACTTTGGGAGATAAGGGTCAGAAGATGCAGCATCAACACCTGACATTAAATCACCAAGAGCATTGAAATAATACATAGGTTTCACCCTCAAAATAAGAGCTCTGTGCAAGTCAGATGAGCAGCTAACTAAGGAGGTAATATGGGTTGAATTATAAATAAAAAGTAAAGAAGCCAAAATTAGTGGAGACTCTGACCCAATCACCTTGTTTGACAATACTTTCTATTCTGTTCTGGGACTTGTGGGGTGGGATGGAGTGGAAATGTCCATTTTAACATGTTTTCATTTCTCCTAGAGACTATATCCCAATACAAATTCTATTATTTTCTTTGTGCTAAGTCACATTATGCTCAAGTCAAGTTAATTTTATACTAAATAGTAACTATTTTGACTGCCAGCTATAAATTAAGATGCCTTGTAAATCCTCCAAACCAGTGCTCCCCATTTCGAGATTCAAAGGGGAAGGGAAAGAATAAAAAGGTTAAGATATATCTAAGGTCACAACTCCAGAAAATGAACGAGCTGGGATTGAAATCCAGCTGTAATAAGAAAATGTTAATGCTGTGTCACTCCATAAGAAAAATATATAGCTTGAACTGTATAGTGTTTGAAGGATTATTTTGGTCACTATTTTGTCACTTTTTCAAGTAACCCAAATACAGGTCCTAGAATTTAAACTAAAACAAGCACTGAGGGCAAGGTTCTAGGAAAACATTCTGATTTAGATGCTAAGTTTCCACAGTATAAGCTATCATAATTCATGTTCTGCTTATCAGTTACTCTATTTAAACAATAATGCTGACCACCCCACTGAGATATTGTAGGCATAACAATGAAAGCAAAAAACATACCCCCAAATAATGCAAAGCTCCTTTTGTATGTATGAACTGTGAGGAGCTATATGAAGATGAAACACCAACAATAACTCTCTGATAGACATAAATGTAGATGGTTCTTTCCATTCACCCACTCTGCAGATAATTACCAGGAAAAATGTGGCTTTTATCCTTAGTGGAGGGCATATAAATTCAAAACAGGCAGATGTGACTTTTTTCTAAAGGAAATTACTGAATTCATACATTTTTTAGCAACAGAGAAGTTAGATGAAGTTACTTCAAAAATTAGTTAAAATGCAAACCCTGGCCTGCCTTACAATCAGTTTTTCAGAGAAGTGTGAACAGGACTTTAGAATTTAAAGATTGTAATTTGAATGAATATTAATGCTCAAGTGTGTGAAGCGCAGAGGTAACTGACCTCGGACCTCACACAGTGTACAAAGTAGCTGCTTAGCTGGGAAAACCAATTTTTCACCTTTTTTTTTTTTGTCAGAAATAGGATACACTCCACTATAGGCTGGATTTTGTTCCTTGTAGAGGTCAAATCAGTGTCTGCTTGAAAAATTCATGATCCAGAAAAGGTAATTTTTAATGAATATTTATGAGCGATGTCCTTTCTTATCAGTGCTGTGCAAGTTTTCTAAAGCTTGCCACTAAGACTGGCTTGTGATTTTTAGCAAAAAACCTCTGAATCAAAACGAGGTAAATGGACTTAATACACTCTTGTCTGACTCATTTTGGCTTCTTCTGTTATGCATCATCATCGCATACAAAACAACATTGTTCAGTGCTGTTCATATCACCAGTGTTGCAGTATTTTTTCTCTTCCTTTTAAGATTCAAACACCAACATGGTAAAAACAAAACAACAGTAAAAGGACATTATACTCTTTCTGTATTTTTAACCTTAAAATTATTTCATTCATAAAGTTGTTAAAGACTCAGGCCAAATAATAATAGAACTATTGAGTTTTTCTCTATGGACACTGGATCTCATAATAAATAGGTAAAAACAGTAACTTCAAAATACCAAAAATACTTTATAGCCAAATAATGACTTTTCTTGCATTGTCTTTTAAAGTCACACAAGTCAAGAGATAAATCTCTAACAAATCATCTGTTATTTTTTTCAGAATTATTATATATATTAATATTAGTAATTATCTATGCATATTATTCTATAACATAATTAATATATGTACTAATAATGTATGAAAATATATATTTATCAAGAAAAATGTTAGGTATTAATTTATAAGTATGAAATAACATATTTTCATCTGCTCAAAGAGTGGTAAATAAGTGTATCCACAATGATTCTCCAAGTTATTCTTAATCTAATAGATTGTAGATATACAACTGCCTCAGGAAAATAATTCATCCTGCCTGTAAACTTGTAAAGATTTTAACTTTCAGCCTCTGCCATTTTATAAAAGGAAATGTCTTCATAGCATAAAATAACTACTTATGGATTTTCCCCTCAAGGTAGCATGTAATAGACACACATTATCATAGTATTAGTTTTCATATGGTTTCATGAAATGTTGCTTTGATGAATTAGTATGACAACCTATTTATCATTATAAACATTAGTGGAAGACATGATAAAATGTAATATAGTACCTTATAGAATCAAAACTTTGTCCATGAGGATTATTTCTTTAGCTTTTGTGAAGATGAAAGTGTCTGTTACAAATGCCTAATGTCAAACATACATCATATGTATTATTTTGAGTGTCTTGTTTTTAGCATTCTAAAGCATTGGAAGTTAAAGCCTATGAAATATAGAAAATATAAATGCATCTAGGGAATTGGACTGAACCAAATGCCATATGCCCGTCTCTCTCCCAACACCAGGTCTTTGCATCAGCTATAATGCTTTGTCTGAATGGTCTCTCCTGTCTTACCACAACACAGTTGTACCCTATATGTAGCCTCTTTAACTCCTACTCAGCTTCTCTGTCTTAGATTAGATGCTGCTCCATTCAGAGTCTAATTTTGCAGCACTAGATCTCCCTGTACTTGCTCCAATTATATTGCATTTGTCTGGTATTATTATGTTATGATTGTCTTGTAGCATCATCATCGTCTATACTAAAGGATTATCCTGCAAAGGTCAGGACCAAGGTTTGTTCACCATTGTGCTCTCAGATCCTGGACTGTGCACTCATTCATTTGGTCAGTCATTATTTACTGAAAGCCTATGAAGTACCCAGCAGTGTTTGGAGCACTGGAACTAAAAACATGCTGTTGTTCAGTCGCTCAATTGTGCCTGACTCTTTGTGACTCCATGGACTGCAGCATGCCAAGTTTCCCTGTCCTTCACCATTTTCTGGAGCTTGCTCAAACTCATGTCCATTGAGTCAGTGATGCCATCCAGCCATCTCATGGTCCGTTATTCCCTTCTCCTCCTGCTTTCAATCTTTCTTAGCATCTGGGTCTTTTCCAGTAAGTTGGCTTCGCATCAGGTGGCCAAATTATCAGAGTTCCAGCTTCAGCATCAGTCCTTTCAAGGAATATTTAAGGTTGATATCCTTTATGATTCACTAGTTTGATCTTTTTTGTCCAAGGGAGTCTCAAGAATCTTCTTCAACACCACAATTCAAAAGCATCAATTCTTCAGTGCTCAGCCTTCTTTATGGTCCAACTCTCACATTCATACATGACAAATTAGATTATTGATAAAACAGATTAGTTTATTGATAAAATAGATTATTATCAAACATCAATATCATATCCCAAGTACCAGGATACTTCATAGGGAATTCTTAATAGAAGGGACAATGTTACTGTATTGTCACTGGTTGGCGGTTTAGTTGCTAAGTTATGTCTGACTTTTGCAACCTCATGGATTGTAACCTGCCAGGCTACTCTGTCCATGGGATTTCCCCAGGCAAGGATACTGGAGAAGGTTGCCATTACCTTCTCCAGGGGATCTTTTGGACCCAGGAATGGAACCCGTATCTCCTATTTGCAGGATTCCTGCATTGCAAGCAGATTCTTTACTAATGACCTCATATGTATATATTTATTGAAACTCCATCTTACTATTATTTTTTGGTTGTTTTTCTCATTCATGGACCACATTAGAATTTCCTTTTCAGAGGACATACAGCCATCATGTGATAAATGAAGTCATGTGATAAAAGGCTCAGTTGTGTTCACAAACCTCTCAGGAGCCCTTTCCTTAATTCTGAGTTTGGAAAGGACACATTTGGTGGTTGAAAAAACCTTGGCATATTTCTTTGTTTATAATATAAGAGCTGATATAGAAGGGAAAGTCAAGTGAAAATCTTTCATACTAAATCTACAGCCAATATAGTAAGTGAATAAACAGGAAATATTAGTGAAAATCAAAACAAAACAAGCAATATAGCTATAGTGATTCCCATCCTACCTCCTTTTTATTTGCAGTCTGGCCAATATCAAAAACAGATACTGAAGGATGACAGTCAAGTTCTAAAAATCCAAACAAATATTGGTTCCTTTTGCAGGTGCAATGCATCATGCCATATCTTAGCTAGAGTATATTAACATGGATTCAAGTACTCGCGATGTGGCCATTGATTTGATAATGAATTTTTTCTATTCTCATGAGTAAGGAGAACCAGATGTAGTTAACATTCATATGTGGCAGAGAAGAGGATATATTTGCCATCTGCTCCAAGTCTATATATATTCTTCCTGTCATAAGGTGGTTTGGACCATTAAACATCACTATATTCCGCTCTGTAGATTATATCATGTATTTAGATAGATAAACAAGTATTTGCAAGTATGTTGAAGGCATAGAGACATTGCATAAAGTGGGGGGAAAGCCTACAAAGATTTAGGAAGCAGCAGAGCTCCAGTGTTCTTGCCTGGAGAATCCCAGGGACGGGGGAGCCTGGTGGGCTGCTGTCTATGGGGTCGCACAGAGTCGGACACGACTGAAATGACTTAGCAGCAGCAGCAGAGGATATGCTTAGAAATATTTCTCTATCCATTTACTGAGTAACATGGAAAGCAGCTAGTTTGAGACAGATCCAGAAAAGTGGTCTGCAATGGATTTGGGCTATGGTGCATGTAGTACTGCTTGCGCTAAACGTGGGCTGATTTCACATGAGAGCTCAAATCAGGGATGACCTTAAAGACTGGCCATGTGATAGATTCTCTCAGTGAGCAGTGCTTTGTTCAGTGCACCTGATAACACACTGCAAATGGAAAGAGAAATTGTTTAAGATACAATATATTCTAAGGCAGGGGCCAGGAGAAATATCAACAAGCTCAGATACACAGATGATACCAGTCTAATGGCAGAAAGCAAAGAGGAACTAAAGATCCTTGTGATTAAGGTGAAAGAGGAGAGTGAAAACATTGGCTTAAAACTTGGTACTCCAAAAGCTAAGATCATGACATCCGATCCCATCACTTCGTGGCAAGTAGATGGGGAAAAAAACGGAAGCAGTGATAAACTTTATTTTCTTGGGCTCCAAAATCACCGTGGACAGTGACTGTAGCCATGAAATTAAAAGATGCTTGCTCCTTGGAAGAAAAGCTATGATAAACCTAGACACTATATGAAAAAGGAGATACATCACTTTGCCTACAAAGGTCCATATAGTTGAAGCTATGGTTTTTCCAGTAGTCACGTATGGATGTGAGAGTTGGACCATAAAGAAAGCTGAGCACTGAAGAATCAATGCTTTTGAGCTGTGTTGTTGGAGAAGACTCTTGAGAGTCCCTGGGACTGCAAGGAGATCCAACCAGTCAATCCTAAAGGAAATCAACCCTGAATATTCATTGGAAGGAATGATGCTGAAGCTCCAATACTTTGGTTACCTGATGTGAAAAGCTGACTCATTGGAAAAGACTCTGATGCTGGGAAAGATTGAAGGCAAAAGGAGGAGGCAGCAAGAGGATGAGATGGTTAGATAGCATCACCAATTCAATGGACATGAGCTTGAGAAAACTCTGGGAGATAATGAAGGACAAATGAGCCTGGAGTGCTGCAGTCTGTGGGTTCATAAAGAGCTGGATGAGATTTTTGACCAAACAACAACAAAGTCAGGGGCCATGGTGAATAGCTTGGTTAGTTGTTCAGGGGCTCCATGATGAAAGAAGACAGCAGGAGACAAGTTCTGAGGAAAAGGCATGTAGATAAACCTATGGAGTGTACTAACATTTTTGTATGGTATGTTAACTCTCACCAGGGATTATTCAATATATAAAAGGCTCTCTATAATCAAATACAATAATGACTCAACCTGTTGCTCTCTGGCAGCCTCAAACATTGACCAACCCAATTATGAAGCAATGAGTTCATGAATAGAGTAGCCAGGGTGACAGGAATGCAAGCTATGCATGGGCCTGACAGCATAGGATTCACACACCAAGGTGAATGTGGCTTTATTGTATCTGATCTCTTAGAAAAAGAAAGAAAAAATTGCTGAGTCACTATGGCACCATGCTTTGTAACCAGCTACTTGGGTAGCAAGTTAATTACATTTATCCCCTTCCTCCCTGAAAAGAGCAATAATGTGTTTTTCCTGGAATCAACACATACTTCCTAATGGACTTAATAATTCTTGTAACCTATGCCTAATTCCACTGGCAAGTGACTTGTGTAACTATACAGGACCCAAGGTTAAAAGGGTCCCATGCTTGGTTTAATGTTATTCTGGTTGCTGCTACAATTCTTAAACAATTTTTGAACAAGAGACCCAATTTGTTCATTTTGCATGGGCCAAGTAAATTATGTAGCTGGTCCTGATGCAATCTGGGCCAGTTTATCCATAGACTTACAATTATTTAATCCATGAACAAAAATTCAGGATAATATCAGGAAAGATCAAGCAACTTGCTTCATAGACATGAAATGGCTCCCACTGCTCCTATCACACACCACATCTCTCAGGGGCTGCTCGTTTGGCAGAACAATGTAGGACTGTGGACATATAGCTAAGCTGCCAGTTTAGAGATGACATCTGGAGAGGATGGGGTGCCAGTTTTCAGGGCACTGTATACAAAACTGGGTGCTCAGAAGAGCATTGGGTACAGGAACCAAGGGCTAGAAGTAAGAATGGTCTCATTACCACTCCAATAGCCCACTTGGAGAACTGAGGTTTTTGTTTTTGTTTTCATTTCTGCAATGCTAAGCTCTGTGAGGATGGAGACCAAGTCTCAGAAACAGAATGCTTCTCACAGGGGACACAGTACAAGTCCCATTTCAGTTTAAGCTTAAACTGGGTCATTTCTGACTCCTGTAGCAAGAAACCAACAGACGAGGAAAGAAATCCACCATGCTCACAGGGATAATTGACCTTGACCTGAGTAGGAGTTAGAACTGCCTTTACATAGTGGGGAAGGGAAGAATATTTATGGTATACGCTCCCAAGTGATCTGCAAGGAATCTGTTGGCATTCCTTGCTTAATTTTGACAGTACATGAAAAGTGCTTCAGTTATGACCAAAGAAGGGCGTGGTGCCTAGAGTCCTTGGTAATGAAGGAATGGGATACCATTCCTGCACAGGTGCTAACAGAGGGAAATGGCCCTGAGATTAGCTGTGACAATGGGACTGTAGTTTTTCTACAAAACTTCCTTACCTAAATTTCACAGGAAAAGATATTATCTGGAACCCTGGAGATGTTTTCAGACACTCCAAATTTCTAAAATGAAGCAAAGGGATCCAAGAAGCCCTAGGGTGGAGAGCAGGGAAAGATGTGGTTCACTGCTCAGATCATCTACTTCAGCACCAAGGTGAGCATTTCTCAGCTGCCACTGGGGTTTCCGACAGATAGCTCACAGTGAGGCCCTCACCAGTCCACATTCAATCCTCACCAGAAATGGAAGCTTGAACCCAGCTCCCTTGCCTTAACTAGGGACAATTGGCCTCTAAAGGGACCATCTTGGTTTCAGAGCTTGCCAAGTTTGATACATCCATTGCAATTGTGGAGAAAATTCAATTATTGCATCTCTCCAATTGCTTTCCTTTATTTCCTCATAGGTATTATGCTGAGAACAACCCCCAGTATACCTCCTGCAGACTTCTCTCCATGTCAAAGTTTTTTATAGGA
Source organism: Odocoileus virginianus (assembly GCF_023699985.2). NCBI lineage: Eukaryota > Metazoa > Chordata > Mammalia > Artiodactyla > Cervidae > Odocoileus > Odocoileus virginianus. Next base: position 25,680,439 of record NC_069698.1, read on the forward strand.
GAAAATCTAACTCAAGACCTTAGTAGATGTTGCATCCACATAGGATCTGTGTTAAGAACACCTAGAGTTTTGCTTAGTTCAAAACATATTGTTGGATTTTAAGTTAAGATATATTTACTGTCCTGAAAATTACTAAAATGTAACTGGGAATTTGAAGTTACATATATATATGTATATATAACTATTTCATGTTTATCTAGGAAATATATATATGTATATTATATGTAAAGTTAAATGCATATACAATTTTAAATATACAGCATACTGAAAAGTTATACTGATTTATATATATTTGATATATGTTACATATAAAACTTTATACATAATATATATTATGGTACATGAATATTAAATAAATCAAGATACACATGCCAAAAAAAATAGAAAAAGAGAGGTTGAAATTCCAAGAAATGAGAAACTGAGGAAGACAGCAAGAGGGTGATCAGAGATAGAAGACAGTGTCCTTAAATGCTAGAGATTAAGCAAATTTCACAAAGATAAGAATCTTTGGTTTGGCATATACTCCAAACATCTAGAACTGTACCTGTCAGAAAATACTTGTTAAGAGAGCCAAATTTAGATCAAAGCTAAAGGTTTGAGAAGCTAATGATGCAATGATTATATATGTGTCACATTAAGGGGGAAAGAGCTTAAAGAGATATGCATGCAAGCATGTCATAGCACAGAACTTTGCACCTACTATATGACTGCCACTTACTCCGTGCTAGTGACAACTGTAGTCAGACATGATTCCTGCCCCCAGTTGGTCACGATGGTTGAGAAGATAATGCTAATGTGATCTAGGGAGGCCAGCTGACTGCACAAACGTGTCTTGACTCACGTGCTATAATGGTGATTGTTCTGCATTTAATATTGGATCACTAGTTTTGAAGCTCCTGAAACAATTGTCTTTTAATTTATTTAAAGCTAATATTGTAGTGGCAGGGACTATCAATATTACAGTCAATATAATGCACAAAGACCAATATATGAATCAGGCTTATCCCACAACAATCTATGAGAATCTTTCCAGTTCCAAGATTATTTCCTCCTACTAATCTGTGAATGCCTTCCTCAGTGTCAGGATGCGTTGGAACTGCTAAATGAATATATTTGGAATTAAAAGAAAATGGAAATGAGTATTAGGAATGAATCTCTTATCCATATAGAATAAAGTCTAGTGGAACATTCATGAACATTTTTTTTTCCATTTATTTTTATTAGTTGGAGGCTAATTACTTTACATCATTACAGTAGTTTTTGTCATACATTGAAATGAATTAGCCATGGATTTACATGTATTCCCCATCCCGGTCCCCCCTCCCACCTCCCTCTCCACCCGATCCCTTTGGGTCTTCCCAGTGCACCAGGCCCGAGCACTTGTCTCATGTACCCAACCTGGGCTGGTGATCTGTTTCACCCTAGATAATATACATGTTTCAATGCTGTTCTCTTGAAACATCCCACCCTCGCCTTCTCCCAGAGTCCACAAGTCTGTTCTATACATCTGAGTCTCTTTTTCTGTTTTGCATATAGGGTTATCGTTACCATCTTTCTAAAGTCCATATATATGTGTTAGTATACTGTAATGGTCTTTATCTTTCTGGCTTACTTCGCTCTGCACAACAAAGGAAACTATAAGCAAGGTGAAAAGACAGCCCTCAGATTGGGAGAAAATAATAGCATTCATGAACATTTTAAAAATGCCTTTTAAATCATCTAAATGTTCATTTCCGTTTCTAATGTGTTTCTCCTACTTTGTGGGAAAGATAAATACAAACACCATCTTGTTGTCCCAACTGATCTGTTTTTATGAGCATCATTTTGACCACTTACTTCCCTAATTATCAATCACAATTGAACCCTGCAATCCTTTGGCTATCTATAGATCTGATTTTCATGTAATCTAAACTTTGGGTAATTCTCTGATCACCCAAGTGAGACTTGGGTTTCTACTGTCTTCCCAGCCACACTTTTAACAGCTTTCCATTTAGTTACTTCTTCAGATGCATTCCTGTGTAAATCCTCTAGAACTTGTAAAAATGATTATTATTGAGATCTTGAAGAAAAAGCCTGCTGTGATGGTTTGAGTTATGCATCATCTAATGTGTGATTTAGAAATTTATGAATTGATATTTACATATCAAAATTGTGAAGAAATACTATATCAAATAGGGCGGAGATCATGTGAGCTTTCTGCACAGTTCAGACTTGATAAATATCAAATAACTAAATTCAAATTTAACAGCATTTGCTTGCATCCTGGGTCTATATAGATAGCTGTGTTTTGTTTTTGCAGCTGAGAGGTGATGTTCATAACTATGAACTTTGACATCTCTCTGGCTGATTAAAAATAAATTGTGCATGCCAATGAATCTTTTTGTAGATTTGAAATTTAACAGTTTCCTGTAACTTGCTATAGCCGCTTGCTATATAGAAGATTTGTTGTTGTTTTGGGCATTTATTATCTACTAACCACTGGTGTTATTAATAACTCCCCAGTAAACCAACTAAGCTACCAGAAACTTCTACAGCTGGGGAAAGGGAAGTGATAGGATAAACAAAAAAGCACATTTTAGTTTTCATTAACGGGTAATCACTACACTGCGTATTTAGATCATGGTTTTCTTTGTTAAGCATTGAAAGTAAAAAAAATGATGTTTAGATCTCACAGATCATTCAGATCTTGGTGAGGAGCTAAAGTAGAAAATGGTTAATTACCTACTTAGACTTCTGAACAGCACATGAATAAGCAGCTGGGCTTTTGTTTTGATTGAAATTTGCTGGAAAAAATATTTTTAGAGTGGAAAAGTCTATCTTAGACATAATGTTAAAAACTATGATATTTAGCTTTTTTAGCTATTAAAAAAATCCCCAGTGCCGAGCACAGAACATTTCACAGTCAATAGAATATAATCACATAATCAGTATAGTCTCAGTATGTAAGGAATTTGATATTTCTTTTGTTTAGTATTCACTTAATTTATTAATCTTTTTAGCCTGATGGAAATTTATCTGTCTCTAATTACTTAAATCATCTATGCCTTTATTTATTACAATGAAGGATAAAAAAGGAGGTCATATTTTCCATAAGCTAATGGGTGCCTAAGAATAATTTACCCATGTATTCTCACTTAATAATAATGATTTTCAGTTTATTTACTGATGTCTTGAGTGTGTTAATTCTGTTTTTCTTAAAGATGTCTTACATACCCAGCTTACTTACCAAGGGATAACAGCCCATTGTCTTTACCATGGCACTTATCAGAAGAAAAATCTGGACAGATATGATGATTTTTGAAACCTTTCTAATTCCAAGGTGACTAAACTGACATTAAAACAATAAACTGTGCTGCATATTAGCCTTAACAGAACAAGTTTGACAAGTCTTTGAGACAATCATGTCTTTGTTTTAACACACACACACAATAAAACAAAGCTATAGGATCTGAGGGCCATTTCAACAGCTTTCCTGATGGCTCACTCAGTAAAGAATCATGACATCCAGTCCCATCACTTCATGGCAAATCAATTGGGAAACAATAGAACACTGACAGACTTTCTTTTCTTGGGCTCCAAAATCACTGCAGATGGTGACTGCAGCCATGAAATTAAAAGACGCTTGCTCCTTGGAAGAAAAGCTATGACAAACCTAGACAGTGTATTAAAAAGCAGAGATACTGTCCATTTAGTCAAAGCTATGGTGTTTCCAGTAGTCATTTATGAGTGTGAGAGTTGGACCATAAAAAAGGCAGAGCACCAAAGAATTGATGCTTTTGAACTGTGGTGAGATTCCCTTGGATTGCAAGGAAATCAAACCAGTCAATCTTGAAATCAACCCTGAGTATTTATTGGAAGGACTGATGCTTAAGCTGAAGCTTCAATATTTTGGCTACCTGATGGGAAGAGCTGATTCATTAGAAAAGACCTTGATGCTGGAAAAGACTGAAGGCAGGAGGAAAAGGGGATGACAGGGGCCAAGGTGGTTGGATGGCATCAGCGACTCAATGGACATGAGTTTGAGCAAGCTCAGGGAGATGGTGAGGGACAGGGAAGCCTGCTGCGCTGTGGTCCTTGGCGTTGCAAAGATTTAGACATGACTGCGTGACTGAAAAACAGCAACAATGGGATCTGATTTCAAATATAACAGAAAAGTACTCTAAAATAGGAAAAAAAATTTAATAACAAAAACATTTAAAAAAAGGATAAGTAACTAAGAATAAAAATTAAAGACATAATAAAAAAGAACACTCACAGAACATATGGAAATGAAAATTGCCAGTCTAATATTATCTGTGATAAATGATAAATATGACATACTTATAATACATTAATAAAATGTAAAATATTTCCAACATTTGACAGCTCTTTATCTCCCATTTTATTATTCTTGTGAAATTGAAATAAAATTTATGGAAATATAAATATACTATGTATATTATAATAAATGGCTTTTTAAAAGTTTATTTTTAATAAAGTCCGACAGGTGTCTGCATTTTGTACTAGAAAAGTAAGCATATTTCAAGTAGTTTGTAATCTCAAGAGAAAATATTTATCTGCAAAATAATTTTTTAAATATTGATTACATATTTCTTGCACTTTTAAATCCCCAAAGCAATAATTTCTACAACTTAAATATTATGAAGCTAACCTAGTGAAAATCCCTAAAGTGTTGCATATTTCATTTTGTAACAACATACAAATTCTCAGTGTAGGGTTGTGTGAGTAGGTATGGGTGTGTTTGCATGCATGTGTGTGTGTATGTGTTTCCACAAATAAACATTCATATTCTTATGTAAGAAAACTCTTTGCTACTTTTTTTTTTTTTGGTTTTTCAAAATTTCCAAGTATTTCTTTCCATTCTTTTCCCTTGTTTATTGTATTTAATTTATTTCTTTTCACTTTTTTCTATCATTAAACTTGGTAAAAAGTAGAAGTAGTAACTGAACCATCATAAAATGTTAAAATTTCCAGGAAAACCTTGGAAAATGTGAAGCAAATATTAAAAATAATGTTCTCTCTGTTGGGAAAGGCTGAGAAAAATTGCAGGAGAAGTGAAACATCAATTCTCAAAAGTTACTCTTCTCAAAGTGTTGAAAGTCAATTCAACATGTATTTACTTAGCTTCTACCCCTGCCCTTGGGGACCCTGTGATATAAAATCAAGAACTCTCCCCAAAGGTAACATGTGATACATTTTGATTTAAAACTGGCAGCCTAGAGATTTTTCAAGGTTGCATTTGCACTTTATATATAAATTCTTTTGTACAGTTTGAGTTTTTACCTATACCAACACTTAAATCAGAACTCTTTGGTATTTTATTCCTAGGCCATTGTATTAAAAAATGAAACTTGAAAGCTGTAGTGATTAAAAGGTTATCCACATGAGAATCTGTTGATTCTTTGTAATGTAGGAAGAAGAATTTTAACTTTGGGAAAGAGTTGATTTTTATGTGTATGGATATTTAGTTATGTTTTTCTCTCTTTTTGAAACTTAAAATGTATTCTTTTTTTAATCGAGTGACACTTTTAATTTTATTTTGATTTTAAATATTTTACTATGTCAATATAGTAATAATAAAGAGAACATTTAATTCATGTATTTATTCAATAAATATTTAGAGAGCAATTATAATTTTCTAGGTATTATACTCAATACAAAGTTTGCTGTGAAAGAATGAAGCCTCAAATATTGGGAAACATAAAAGGGAAAGAGACTGGAAAATATTATGAACAATTATTTTAATATACACAAGGAAATAGCATCATGATTAAATATTTGTTGGGAAATGAGAAAGCTGGTTTCTTCTCAATGGAAGAAAACAAGAATGATTGGATTTTTTCTACATATATTGTTGAACCTTAAATCTTCCATAAGTGAAGGAAAAATGGGAGCAATGGAATTATGTTTTCTTTTATCCTTTCCTTTCAAAGGAGACAGGAAAGAAAAGAAATGTAGAAAGTTCTCTCTGTCTTCTTCTAGTAAACCATTAAGAGAGAATTAGGGAAGGAAAATAAAAATAAAAGGACTAATTGTATTTGAAAAAGACTCATTAAGAACAGCTGTTATTGTCAAAAGCACAAAATAGCATAAAAAAGCAGATTTTTTTTTTTTTTAATGCATATTTAACACCTTGGGAAAGCAACACCTTGGGAAAACAACACCTTTTCTACAGTGGGTTTAAAAGAAGAAGCTAGCATGGCAGAACTGGAGTAATGAGTGGAATGGTGCATAAAATTTAAATCCAAATACCCAAAAATATAAGAGGAAGAATTGAAATATAGGCCTCCACCCACACTGACAAGCACAGAATCCACAGTTTTAAGGGCAGTGAGAAATTTGAAATGTTCAGATGGGGATTTGGGGAAAACAACCTTTTCTAATTCTATTAGATACTGTGCGATGTTTACCTTTATTTTTATTTCAATGGTTCTATCATAATCTTAGGAAACTTCATGCATCTCGAAGAAAGACTTTAGGATCAGATTGAGATCATGAAGAGTCTTATTCACATGGGAACTTGACAAGAGATAAGCAGATGTTCGAGGTTCCAAATATAGGGTGGGCTATGGAAAAATGAAGGCAGCTAGAGAGCTGTGAGAAGTCGGACAGAAGTTCCAGCATCAGGACTGAAAAATCACGCCCAGGAATTCCAGGGTTAGGATTAAACGAATTCCAGATTTCTCAAATTTCACCCCTCCCCCATCTCACTCCCAGGTCCTTCTCAAGGTGTGATTAAGAAGCGGTGGGGCACCAAAATGGAGAGACAGTGATAATATCTGCAGTAATGCACAGTGTGTCTCTGAACCACTTGGACCTGAGTGCCATTCCACTTACTGCTTGTGCAATCTAGGTCAAATTTCTCAACTCTCTAGACTCAGTTTTCTAACACAGGATGGGGATCATAATGTTACCTACACCCTAGAGCCTTTATGAGGATTAAATGGGTTTAACTAGCCCATAGTAAGCACTTTATAAGTGATAAGCATTTCAAGTAGGTAAGAGAAGCATGGCAGGAGGCAGGAACTGAGAGCAAATGAACAACTCTGGTGTTAATTTTGTATTCTTCCAATCATCATTGAGGTCTGACATGAGGAACAATAGCTTAAGTTTTGCATAGTGTCAAACATGAGAAACACAGATAGAGCGTCTGCTCTCACTGATAGAAACTTTCTTTGCACTTCATAGTATTAGGTCACACTTAAATAGGAGAACTATTAAATCAAATATTAGTATAATCTTAATAATAAGATGAGTAAATCTTAAGAATAGCATTGTAAGTTCTTAAGTCTTTTCAAAACGTGCCATTGGAGATCCTTATTATTGGCATCCACTTCAGGCTCTAAACATTTAAGTAACATCTGGCACTAGTGGTAAAGAACCTGCCTGACAATGCAGGTGGTTCAAAAGGCTTGGGTTCAATCCCTGGATTGGGAAGATCCCCTGGTGTAGGAAAAAGCAACCCATTCCAGTATTCTTGCCTGGGAAATCCCATGGACAGAGGAGCCTGGTGGGCTACAGTCTTTGAGGTCACAAGAGTCAGACACAACTCAGCGACTAAAGAGACAGATGATTGAAGGAAAACAGACTTTGGAAAAATATAAAATCAAACTAAACATAAGAACAGTGATAAAAAAGAGAACCTGATTTATTATCAACTAATGTCTATAATCACTTGAGAAACATGTATGCAGGTCGGGAAGAAACAGTTAAAACTGGACATGGACCAACAGACTGGTTCCTAATAGGAGAAGGTGTACGTCAAGGCTGTATATTGTCACCCTGCTTATTTAACTTATATGCAGAGTACATCATGAGAAACTCTGGGCTGGAGGAAGCACAAGCTAGAATCAAGATTGCCGGGAGAAATATCAATAACCTCAGATATGCTGATGACACCACCCTTATGGCAGAGAGTGAAGAGAAGCTAAAAAGCCTCTTGATGAAAGTGAAAGACGAGAGTGAAACAGTTGGCTTAAAGCTCAACATTCAGAAAACTAAGATCATGGCATCTGGTTCCATCACCTCATGGGAAATAGATGGGGAGACAGTGGAAACAGTGTCAGAGTTTATTTTTTTGGGCTCCAAAATCACTGCAGATGGTGACTGCAGCCATGAAATTAAAAGACACTTACTCCTTGGAAGGAAAGTTATGAGCAACCTAGGTAGCATATTAAAAAGCAGAGACATTACTTTGCCAACAAAGGTCCATCTGGTCAAGGCTGTGGTTTTCCCAGTGGTCATGTGTGGATGTGAGAGTTGGACTGTGAAGAAAGCTGAGCACTGAAGAATTGATGCTTTTGAGCTGTGGTGTTGGAGAAGACTCTTGAGAGTCCCTTGGACTGCAAGGAGACCCAACCAGTCCATCCTGAAGGAGATAAGTCCTGGGTGTTCATTGGAAGGACTGATGCTGAAGCTGAAACTCCAGTACTTTGGCCACCTCATGCGAGGAGTTGACTTATTGGAAAAGACCCTGATGCTGGGAGGAATTGGGGGCAGGAGGAGAAGGGAATGACAGGGAATGAGATGGCAGGATGGCATTACTGACTCGATGGGCATGAGTTTGAGTAAACTCCGTGAGCTGGTGATGGACAGGGAGGCCTGGTGTGCTGCAGTTCATGGGGTCACAAAGAGTTGGACACGACCGAGTGACTGAACTGAACTGAATTGAATGTCTATAATTGGAAAAGGCAATGGCACCCCTCAGTACTCTTGCCCATGGATGGAAGAGCCTGGTGGGCTGCAGTCCATGGGGTCGCCAAGAGTCGGACATGACTGAGCGACTTCACTTTCACTTTTCACTTTCATGCATTGGAGAAGGAAATGGCAACCCACTCCAGTGTTTCTGCCTGGAGAATCCCAGGGACGGGGGAGCCTGGTGGGCTGCCATCTATGGGGTCGCACAGAGTCGGACACAACTGAAGCGACTTAGCAGTAGCAGCAGCAATGTCTATAATAAAGCACAAAGCTAAAACCTAGTTCAAACATAGATTTTTGTCATGGACATATATTTTATGTACAATTAGAGGAAACATTGGAGAAGGAAATGGCAACCCACTCCAGTATTCTTGCCTGGAAAATTCCACGGAGAGACAAGTCTGGTGGGCCACAGTCCATAGGATCACAAATAGCCAGGCACGACTGGACATACTCACACACATGGGGAAAAATAACTGGCTTTAGAATTATCTTCAAGGAAGGACTGTGATGGTGGCAACATGGTGGGTCATATGACTGACTCCCTGCAGATGTGTGAACCAAGTTTGAACATGGAGATAGGTGGTGTTTTGGGACTCTCTGTGGGAAAGTGTCATTTAGATTCCTCTGAAGGAGACATAGTATGCCACCTGGGGTGGAATAAAAAATACACAAAAGGTTTTGACCTATCTAAACAGTGTGCATAGAATCATGCGTATTTATAGATTGCTGATGGACTCAGGACTGTTGGTTTCCTTGCTGCTTATTAGTCATTGCAGTGAGGTTTTTGGACTCATAGTGTCGTCTCGCCAATTTAGGAATATTGTTACAATAAATGGATATTCAATTTATGAGTTCATATCCTTGGTAGTACTTATAAATTGAAATAGGATCTCAATATCTTGTTGCAAACAGGATAGCAAACTGCTTCCCCTTTCTATTAACAGAGAATTGGAAAGACTCCCAGAATAGAAGGTAGAGAGGAAATCATCAACAAAATGGAAATGCCATTTCCAATGCTTTCCAGTGCTTAAAACTTTTTAATTATGATGTATACTCTCTGTCTATCTGATCAGCCCTGTGATCAGCTTGAGGATCAACCTCAAGCCCATTGTGCGAACAAGTCTGAAAGAAGAACATACATAGACCCATGCCTGTATGAATATGTCTTGCTGTGCATTTGTAATGGGAGGTGGGAATTTGCTCCAATCCGTGGTCACACATTACCAGTTTTTGCTGTTATCCAGAGTTAGTAACCAGGGATTTCATGCATGTGAAGTCACAATGAGAGAACAGTAATCATTGTGTCAGAGAAGGGAAGCTTGGACTGTGGTTCCTAACTAAATGTGTGGTTGCTGGGATGCAATAGATTTCATTCCACCTACATGGAATTTCCTGATTCATGCCACCTCCTCACACTATTCTTTTTTTTTTTTTTTCCTTTCTGAGGCACTTTATTTGCATGTATGTATTACATCCCGTAGATGAGGGCAGAAAGAGAAGAGGGCATCAGAGGATGAGATGGCTGGTCAGCATCACTGATGTAATGAACATGAACTACGGCAAATTCTGGAAGACAGTGAGGGACAGGGCAGTCCATGGGGTGGCCAGGAGTTGGGCATGACTGGGAAACTGAACAAAAACAACAAAATGACATCCCTAGAGAAAGAATCTAAATATTTTCCCTCCTGTGTGTTGTCTTGTTTCCTCATGGTCCCTGATGCCGGCCGAGGTTGTCAGAACAATGAAACCAAACTGACAGGAGCAGGCTACTCTGCCATTTTTCTAAATCTCTGAGGTGCACATCGAATCTGAGGCTGATCTCTCCACACTTATTTAGCCTGCCTGTGAGGTTCACAACAATTTTCCCAGCCCTGGGATCACTGATGATTTCAAATCGACCAGTTGTGGCTCAGCTGGTAAAGAATCTGCCTGCAATGTGGGAGACCTGGGTTTGATCCCTGGTTTGGGAAGATCTCCTGGAAAAGAAAATGGCTACCCACTCCAGTCTGCTGGCCTGGAGAATTCCATGGACTGTATAGTTCATGGATGGCAAAGAGTCGGACATGACTGAGTGCCTTTCACTTTCACTTTTCAATGTAACCATGCTTCATCATCACAGAAAGCTGATGATGACTTTGGAGCACAGCCTAATAAGCACCCAGTATTTACCTATATTTTTGGCATCGTTGGTATTCTTGAGAACATCGGCCAGGACATTAATGTGCACCATAATGGCAGCAAGGAAGGATAGCAGAAAGACAACGAGACCCTAATACCACTCTTAAGACTATATCAGTTTGCTGCCATTCAGTCAGTATAAGCATCAGCTTGCAAAAATACTGGGAGCACCTGCTCACTTACTCCTGATAAATCTCTTACAAAGATCTTTAAGAATCAAGAAAGAAACTCTGGGCCAGACAGTTGGTCAGTTTGAGTGTCTAACTATTCTAAACTTCAAGTCAGGTAGCCAACCCCCCTTTTGACTATTTCCTCCACCGTCTGCTAAACTGGAAAAGCACTCCCACTTGCCCTGATGACAATGTTACACCCAACTGATAAAAATGAGGTGCACTACTCAATTTATCTAGGCTCGATTGTGTTGGAAGGCAGCTAAAAGCAAAGGGGATGCCTGTATACTGAACAGCATTGGAGCCCCTGTAATCTGGAAGGAAGCATTCAAAGGACATTGTAAAGCTCAATTTACAGAAATAGACTGAAAATTGCTGTCAGTGGCCCAGCAGACAATGCTTATGTGCAGCCATCACAGATCAGGTTGCTCACTTTGAGGGAGGAGAAAAAAAGAAAATTTCATAACATCAGGCATTGATGATTTCTGCACCATTATCCCTAAATACAGAGAAGAGTGACCCAGGCACCAACATCTGTCTTGATTAACCCAACCCTACCTAGTTTATGAGTTTTAAACTTTTTCTTTCCCCTAGTCATTTCTACACATATTAGAAAATATTGCCTTTAAAATGCTCAAACTGAAACAGTCAGCTATACAGTCAATTCATAATTGATTATTGCTCATAAGCATCCTATTATACAGCCTAGAATAAAATTCATTAGACTTTTTCTCAGCTATGTCAGTATTATGCTATAATCTTTATTGAACTCTTGGCTTCTGAACTGAGTTACTTTCATCAGGGGTATTGGGAGAGGTTAGTTACATTATATCAACACCTACTGTCCATGTATCTTATCCTTTTACCCCTAATAAAAATGTCTAGGTCTTATATGTCTCCAGGAACTATTTCAAAGCTTTTTAAGATGCCCTTAGTCAAATAGGCCAACTATTATATGAGCTTCCTCAATTAATGCCTTCCTGGGATACCTCATTTTAGAAATGACTTTTGCCATTTTGACAAAATTTTAGCTTTGATATTCAAGGCGATTTGCCCTCCTTCAGCTTCTCAGCTACCAGGCACTTGAACTTTCACTCTCATTTTTCTGCTAAGCTTCTGCTGACAGGCCTCTCTAGATACCATTCAGTAGGCTGACTGAAATATAACCTCACTCCAGGTCAAATGCCTTTAAGCTGAAAACCATTTCCAAGAAGGATGAAAATCTTAGATATTTCAAGTTTGTCTATTTGGCAGTGTTCAGATAAGGACGGTGAGTCTTGTTGTTTTTTCTTTTTTCTGTTCTATAGCAGCCTAAGAGAAAGAAGAGTTCAAATATTCAGTGATTTTTTTATTTCTGCACTTAAACAAAGCATAGAATGGAAAAAAGAATGGGGCAAATTGAGTAACCATTGTATGGATAATAATTGGTAGGTGAAATATAATGTTGGTAGGTTGCAGGTTTAAGACATACTCAATACATTTTTAGGTAACAAGAAATACAATTTTGAGTTAAATATTTGAGTCCGTTTTAGACACTTGGAATAATTGATTTAGTGACCTTAGATACGCTATAGTTTAAAAAATTGCACTGATGGGTGAGAACAAATCACATAAACTTATTCCTAGTGAATTTCCAAAAGACTGCCTACTGAGTGCTTTCCCTCATCAAATTGTCTTAAAACCTTGACATTACAGTTTGTGTTCTGTTTTTGTTGAGCATCATCATCACAAACTCTACTTAGTATAGATATATATCATTTATACATGAAGAGAGAAAGAAATGGCTATCACTTTCCCCCTTTGTGTAATAGTTGATCTAGTTTGCTAAAGACCATCTTAAAAAGCAAACAACCTTTTCTTGGAAAATAGCTCTGGCATTTTTACTGAGTAAAGACAGTTTCTTGGGACATAAGTCTCAGGCATTTTTACTGCACAGAGATAATTTTGGGGGACATGAGACTCAGATGCTTTAACCAAGGTAAAGAGACTAAGGTGTTGGCATCATGTGGCAGATAAACCCTCCCAGAATTTCCAAGGAAAATAACTTAGTTCTGAAGCTGAGGGTTTGACAAATATTCCAGGAGAATCCTGAGAAGCTGAGTGATTGGCAGCCACCAGAGGCAAATCAGAGACTGGCTGGTCTAGCCTTCCTGGAAACTTAGGGGTCAGTGATACACATGGAAGTGAGGGAAGTGTATGGAGTCAGGATAGACTATGAACAGAAATGCAACTTCTTCTATGGTTTTATTTTAGCTACCTCTGTCTTTATAAAATCCCTTCCTGAACATTCCACTATCCTCTTGTGCTTATTCTGTGTATTAGTTTCTCAAAAGAGCACATATTTGACAAAGGTTAAGAGGTGGTGGCTTGTTTCATATTTTAAAGTTGTGACTTGGTCCATGAGAAAGGAGAAATTGCATACACAAATCAGAAACTTAAAATATCTACCTTGGATGGTCCATTTTAAAATTAAAACTCACTACATATAGTTTAAAATCTGTTTTAAGAAATAAGTTATTTCAGATACTGGAATAGTAATGTAGCTTTTTTAAAAAGATAAATGTCTATCTTAAAACATTACATTAAAGTGGGAAGCTGAATTATGCTTTAAATTGCTTTAAACTAGGGATTTTAACTTTTTTTGGGGGGGGTTTAACTTTTGATTTTGTTCATATTTGACTTGCTCTCTAGTAGTTTTGTTAAGCAATTACTTAAATAATTTGTATTTCTCACAACTAGGTACTTTCTGGGTATGACATTTATCTTTAGGTATGACAAGAGCTAAGTTTTTTTTTTTTTTCTATTTTAGAATAGTAAATATTTACTCTCCCTTGAGACTAAAGTATACTCCATATTTCCAAATATTCTTCATCAGTAATAATAACATTTATATCAACTCTCTCCCAAAGTTTTGACTATCTTCTATGATGCCTTATTCTGGAGTTCCACCTACCATACAAGTTAAATTTTCCTTAAATTCTGCTGGTCAACTGCATCATCAGTGAACTCATGATGAAGAAAACTGAGGGACCATGATACAACACTATTTTTTTTTTTTTTTTGGTATGGCTGAACTAGTTCCACTTCAGGCTAAGTGCTAGGTCAATTCAGTCGTGTCCGACTCTGTGTGACCCTGTGGACTGTAGCCTGCCAGGCTCCTCTATCCATGGTATTCTCCAGGCAAGAATCCTGGAAGGGGTTGCCAGCCCTCCTCCAGGGGATCTTCCTAACCCAGGGATCAATCCTACGTCTCTTACATCTCCTGCATTAGAAGGTAAGTTCTTTACCACTAGTTCCACCTGGGAAGCCCCTAAAGGCTATCACAGAGGGCTAAAAATGTAGCACATCAATCTCTCTAGAACTTTACTTTCTTCTCATCTGTTTAAAGTACAAATTGAGATTCCTTCAGCTTCCTTAGTCTGTCTTCCCTAGGGTATTGTAGTCAATCAACATTGAGGCAGGATCACCGCCGTGGTGGCATTTTGACTTCTAGAGAAAGAAATAAGAAACTAAGGGGAATGAGATCTCCTTTTATGGTAGGGATATGTGCAACTTCTTATTTCTTTGGAGAAACTTGGTCACATGGCCACGGCATTTGGGAAGTGTAGTCTCTAGCTGGGAGGTCTGTGCCCTGCCAAAACCTGGATGTGAGTTCTGGCTCTAAAAGGAATAAGGGGAACTAGGAACTGTCACAATCTTAAATATCAGGCTGGTAGTACTTAAACTTTGGATGTCTGCCTCCTTCCTAATCTTTTATTTTCCTTTTCTTTTGGTTAAAGCTATTTATGCAATCATTGCACTCCTTTCAGAGAACATAAGAGGCATGAAACATTAGAGCATTGTTGGATATTAAATAATATACTTTAAGCATCAAATTGAAATTTATTTAATTTATTAAAATTTGCTTTACCTTAAATGATTAAAGAGGATATATATGGTCTTAGTGGGGGCTTCTCAGGTGGCTAAGTGGGTAAAGAATCCTCCTGCAATGCGGGAGACAGGAGACATGTGTTCAGTTCCTGACTTGGGAAGATCCTTTGTAGAAGGGCACAGCAATCCACTCCAGTATTCTTGCCTGGAGAATCCCATGGACAAGAGGAGTCCAGTCATGGACTGATGGGTCCAATCTATAGGGTCGCAAAGAATCAGACATGCCTGAAACGACTGAGCACGCATGCGCACGGTCTTAGGGTTATAAGGCAAACACTGTGTGCTGTCTTTTTGATTCACCAAATGATTACTCTAATTATTTCATGAATAAAGTTGAGTATAGTATTTTGGAGGTGCAAAGAACTTGAACACCAAAAACTTGCCTCAAACCATCTGAGGATATCCAATGACAACTGGTTTTAAACTCAAGAAGACAATGATACAGGAGCTGACCCAGGATAGAAGAAATGAGGCTTTTGTTTTGCTTTTTGGCTACCTAGTGTATATTTCATGGAATCCCTTTCATCGCACATATTTTCAAGAGATTTCTTTCTTTAATTAGTGTTTGTATTTTGTGTAGTTTATAAAATATACCTTTATAAATATATATAATTATATGATTAAATAAAAATGCTACCTTCTATTCAGGGCTATTCATCTAAATGATGTTATATAACCTTTGTTCTTGATTCTATTGATCATGAAAATGGCTTAATTATAAAATTTATAATGTCATAATATGTTTTCTCTTCTTTAATGAGACAGAGAGAGTGACTCTCAAAGTTTAATGTTCCTAATTATGTGGGAAGTTTGCTTAAAATATGTATTTAAAGACTCTGCAGAGAGATTCTGAAGCTCTAGGCCTTGTATAAAGGCCATGGATTGTCATTTTCCTGCTGATCATGTGGCTTTTCTTCTTTATTAAAAATATTTGATTTAAAGAAGACACTGTGGGAAGGGTGTTGACAAGCTCTAGATACCACTGTTGATAGGTTTTCTTTTCATAGTTTAAGTTTTTGGATATAAACAATTTTCTTGTAAAATCATTTCTGCTACTGTAATTGCCTTTTGCAAGGGAAGGAAATGATTCTTATTTGTCATGTTAAGACAAAAAAGTCAATGTATTTAAAATGCTTAATCTTAATAAAAGTTTAAGATTTAAGAAAATGTAAGAGGTGTGATTGATATGGTCTGTTTATATTTTTACCTATTTTTCATGAGGAAACTAATGTTAAGATGGGACAAACAAATATTTATATCTATTAGCAATATTGGTAGTGTGAGTAATTTCTTCTTTTCATTTGCTCTGGATTATAACTTTTGCTTCTGGATTTTAACTTCTGCTTGAGGTTAAGGGGAAAAGAGCAAGAATGAAAGAAAGAAAAAAGAAGGAAGGGAATAAAGAGAATAAATAAAAGAACACAGAATGACCTTGAAAAGCAAAAGTACTTTATCTTGAGAAATTATATGAAGGTAGCCCCACAGTCCAGCAAGATATGTACAAATGATGAGTAAAAAAACACCGCTGATACTTTCAGCCTCCTCTCTGGGTCAACTCTGACTGTGACAGTTGGAAACATTAGTGCCCAGTTTTTTTTCACTCTTAACACAATTTAGAAAGTATCTTATTTTATTAAAACTGAAATTGAAATGCTATCCCCTCATTTGTTTAAAAAGTATAATTCTTCAAATTTGAAAGATTGTATTTGGGGACACAGTCTTTGTTTTTTACTTTCAAGACCTGCCTCTGCATTTTCCCAAAGTGCAGTTAGTCTAATTTTAACCTTTAATTTCATTGAGTAGATAATCATCTTATAACCAGGAATTCTTGCCAACTCTTCCCACCTTTAAAACTACCATCATTGATGTTTATCGATTTGAGCCTCGCAAATCACAGTACTTAATTAATTTCAAACACAGCAGAATATTTTTGGGATTTTATATTCAGGATTCCATTGATTTCTTGTCTTGCCAGTTTTAATCATATTTGGGAAAAGGGAAGATTATGTCAAGGCTACCTACTCATCTACTGGTTAAAAATGTTATAAGCGCAGTTATTAGAAAGCACTTCATTTGAATAATGTAGCTAAGCCTTGAAGTGATCAATTATGCACACTGGACATTAGCATAATATTTAGTTTAAAAATCAGAAAGAAGATGTGCTGTAATTAACAGATATAACAGGTATCTCTCCTGGCTATTTAAATACAAAAAGAAATTAAGTATATAATTAGACCTTTATTTTACATCTAATGTAATTCATCTACTATTTTTTGACCAAACTTCCACATTAAAATGCCTAACACTAGTCTGAAATCCAGGTGGGTCTTGGTATGTGTTTCGGTGCTCTGCTTTAGTGCTAAACCAAACAGTCAAATACACTATTTCAAACTTTGTTCTTTAAAGGCAGCCTTTTGAAAGACCAGTGCCTGCATTGCTGTTTCGTGGTGCAACAGTGACAACCAGTGGCTGCTGGATTTCCCTTTAGTCTGACAAATTATTGCAGACATCATACAGATTAACAAGGACCTATATCAAGCTTTAATAACTAGCACTCAAAAATAACATGCTTCCTGCTCATCTCCATCTTATTTTTTTACCAAAAATAGGTGGATATCCACCACATGTCTATTTGAGAATGCCTTTTTAAAAAAAATTATCTAAGCATCTGAAATGTAGATTAAGGTGGTTTTACTCAGAGGCTATTGCCAATGCTAACATATTGGAGGTGATTAAAAGATTCTTAATGGGTTCATTTCATGTGATATGTAATCCAAATTATCTATTTTTTGTTTGTTTGTTTGTTTGTTTTACCTGCAAGGAAAGAAAATAGCTGCTAGGTATAGTGAAAAACAGGTCAAAGCTCTCCATGGGCACAGCTGGGGACTGTATAATTATTCACTACCTGAACATCCCTGATTGGTCTCATCTTCCCTTCCTAAAAAGCCCATTATTTCTTTCAAATGGAGAGCTTAATGGAGTAAAGCTTTGCTAGATGTAATGAGCTGAATAATGTGGAGTTCAACTTCAGATTATGGACTTTTGGAGACTCCAAGCGGTTAAAACTAATGATTTAATCCCTGTATTTATTTTAAATTTCTTTGGACAGGTCTATTTATATATTCTTGAAGCTCTCCCTCAGACACAACAATCTGGAAATAAAACCGCCTCCCCCTTTTTTTCTTTTTCTGTTTCTCTAACGTCTGTGACATTCCTACTTTGTCTCAAGCTATCTTCTTTTCTTCTCTCTCTCTGTCTCTCTTTTTTTAGCATAGCTTCAAACCTTCATTTCCTCCTCACTGGCACTGCTCTAAGAGTGCTTATGGCAAATTTGCTTCTGTAATCATAACTTGAACCCATCTGGGGATGAGATTGGCTACAAGCTTAGTATTTCCACTTAACATATTCATGATTAGCATGCACAGAAGGAGTAGAATTAGGATGAATGTTTTTGGAACAGTACAGATAAATCCTCATAAATGTAGTACAACAGGTCTGGAAACGCACAGTGCGGAAATGTAATGAAGCTGAACTCTGTAGAGAGTTTGGTATTCTCAGTACCATGCCTCTCCTAATGAACTCATTTAGATTAGAAAATGGATTTAATATTTTATTGGAATTAACCTGAGCCAGTAAAGAGGATTACAATTTCTTTCCATAAATATAGTGATATTACAGGATGAGGTAACATGTTACATGAATATTAAGCACTTTATGAACATTGTCATGAAGCCAAAAGGTGTAAGGTGATTATATTTTAATATAGTGGTACTGTTCTTATAATAATTAAATTTGAATAGCAGTAAAGGGATATTTTAAAAAGATTTAAATCAGAATTTTGTTGCATTTTCAGAGAAAAAATGCCACATGATTAAAATTAAATTCAGGACAGAGCATTTAAGTAACTAGCCTTAGCAGAAACTCTATTTTCCCAAGTGGGTAATAAACAACAAGCCAACTTGGGGAAATAAAGACAATTTAGGATTTGAGTCTGACTAAACAGAAAGATTATCTCCTCATAATCTGAAGAAAGTTTATTTATTCACTGCAGACTACTTTGGTAGATATGCTAGCCAAAAAATATTGAGTTGGCCAAAATGTTCATTCATTCATTTTGGCCAATCAGTAGAACTTTATTATTGGCTGGATTTTTTTTTCCATTTCTGCAATCTTTTGTTTTCAGTCCAAACTCATTTAAGTCCTTTTTGGATCATGAGTGGATGATTTTCATATAACATTCCTGTAAGATGCACATACAGTCTATAAAGGAAGTGAGAAATCAAAGGATATGGACCCTTTCCCTCCCCTAACACCCACTAGCCCTAAGCTACTTCTGCCACTAATTTTTGTAAATCTAGAAGATGTATTATAGGTAAGGGAACTAATATCACACTTTTGTAATCTTAAAGAAAAAAGTAATATGAATCTTATCTAGCTTTAAACAAAGGGCAAGCTATGGCCCCAGAGTTCCATTTCTACCCATTTTTGTAAAGTCAGCTACTGTGCATTTGTGCACCTGAGCATTCACTGATTTTGCAGAATAAGGTGCAGTGAGCATTGCGTGCTGGAGGCCAAGGTTAGGTCTTGAGGCTGTGCACAATTCTGATGAAAGCTGAACATGAACTGTGAAGTTGTTCAGGCAGTACACACAGTTTAAGAAAAACTTCCCCACCCTTCCTTTGTTCCGCCTACACTAGTAAAACTTTTTTTTTTTTGCTTCATTTGGGGAAAGGCATGTAAAGGACTCCTCTGTCTGTGTGTTTCAGATTTCTCCAGCCCATATTTGCAATGAGTTTGATAACTGATGCTCTTTTAAGCTTCAGACACACTGAGGTTTTGAGATAATGCTACAAAAAAATTGGAGTTAAAAAAATCAGCTGCTTGCTGTGTATGCGGGGGTGGAGAGGCAGCAGAGGGACAAGTCCCAAACAAGAACAGCAACATCAGCGTTGAACATCTGGTGAAATGTTATGGTGTGTGGGAAGCTGGTGGTACCTCTCAGGAGGAAAGACATTGAGAGAGTGGTGTCCTGCTGGAGTGCTGATGGAGGCAATCATGCCAGGGCCCACCAATGGGAACAGAAGGAGAAGAAAACAGGGAGGAGAGGCCTTGGGAGAGGGTTGCGGAGGCAAAATTTGCTGGTTTCACAAAGATTCAGGATGAGCCCTTTTTGCTATATTTTGTTTTCTTTTCTGTGGTTTTCTTCCTAATTATTGTCTTCTGGTAGCTGTTCTCATTCCATGTCTCTTATTATTTGAGAGAGTAAAATATTGAATATAAGATTTTTCACCTTAATTTTTACCATATTCATCTTCCTGGGGCCAAATCGCGTTAGGGTGCTTGGGGGTAGGGATGGGACATAATTAGTAATACAACAGAAATCAACAAGGAGAGATATCCAAAAAATCTTTAGCATTTTATATTCCCTAAATGGATCTGGAAGCAAGATATAGTAGGCTTTTAAACCAGGCAAATTAGTTTGGAAGAGGATTTTCTAAATTTTCTTATCAAACTCTTTAATATATTGAATGCTAGCCTGGTTGACTTAGTTCTAAACGCTCTTTTGGTGTGAAGAGATTATACTTTGTCTACAATTTTCTATTTTCTAGTTAAAGAATAAGATACAAGAGAAATAAATTATATTCCAGAAATTTCCACACCACTGAGAATGACCAATAAGAGAGGGAACAAAGAGTTAAGAAGTTCAAAGACCACTCCCATTTTCTCCTCTTTAAGCTTATGTCCAAGTAGGAGACACTGCATTTAGTTAGAGTGTAGCCTCTATTCTGTGCTTTTTCTTTTTTCTTTTTGGATTCCAGAAGGAGTTGATTAGGAAACTTTCTTCTAGCCTATGAGTGTTCTTCCCCAAAGTAAATTTGACAGCTAATGTTAAACAGATCAAGCAGCAGGTGATCAAAAGGTAGTTAGCTGCTATATAATGGATGACATTGCCCTAGAACTAGAGGAGAGAGAACAGGGCCTGAAGATTCTGCCCCATCCTTTTTATGCCAAGTTCATTTGAGTCACTCCCCTTCTCTTACATACTCTGTGGTGGGTTTAATGGAAACTCTCCCTCCAAAAAGATACATTCAATTCCTGACCCTTGCTATCTGTAAGTAGAGCCTTATTTAGAAATAAAGTCTTTGCAAGTATAACTAAAATAAGGATCTTGAAATGAGATAATCCTGATTTGAAATGGGCTTTACGTCCATTGGGTTTCCCTGGTAGCTCAGACAGCAAAGAATCTGCCTGCATTTAGGAGACCTGGGTTTGATTCCTAGGTTAAGAAGCTCCCCTGGAGAAGGGAATGACAACCCACTCCAGTATTCTTGCCTGGGAAATCCCACGGACAGAGGAGCCTGGTGGGCTACAGTCCATGGGGTTGTAAAGAGTCGGACACAACTGAGTGACTAACACTAACTAACTTAAATCCAATGACTGCTCTTTTTATATAAGCGTGAGGAGGGAGAGATTTCAGTTATATAGATGCAGAGAGACACAGAGAAGAAGGCCATGTGAAGAGGGGGACAGAGATTGAAGTCATGTGCCATAAACCAAGGAACACAGAGAGAGTACTTTGAAATCAGCTTATTTACCTAAAAATTTCACTTTTAAACCTTCAGAGGGGTGTTGAATTCTAAAGAACATAGCATAATAGACATGTATGCACCATCCATTACCCAGACTCCAGTTATCAACTTGACCAATCTTGTTTCACAAAGTCCATGTAACATGCAAAGTTGGTCAGTTCTTAAGTTCCCTGTGTGTTTACTTCTACATCCTCATTCTCATCTCCAGGGCAGTAATGCCTGGGAATTTACTAGTCCTTGCATGGCTCTTGAATAAT
Organism: Odocoileus virginianus; assembly: GCF_023699985.2. Lineage (NCBI taxonomy): Eukaryota > Metazoa > Chordata > Mammalia > Artiodactyla > Cervidae > Odocoileus > Odocoileus virginianus. The sequence goes on from NC_069698.1 coordinate 25,702,264, forward strand.
TACTGACAGATGTGGGGCATGGAAGCATAGAATTTGTAAATGTCAAAGGTTTAATTTGTATTCAATTCCACTGCAGGATCATGTTAAAGCTACCTTCTGCAGGACATTGCATGAAACACCATCTATTCACCCCTACTCTTGTCTGCTGTCTATGGGTGGCAGTGGGTGTACCAGCTTAACAAAATGGCCCCATGAATACTATTTTCAGGTCACTTTTTGGGGAACCTGACCTGTGTTATATTGAAATAATCCCTGACATTATAACATCTCACCTGTATTTCAATATGTATCTCTAAATTTAAGGACTCCTAAAAAAAATACATTACCATTATCACATCTAAATATGACCATGACTTAGTGAAGTCTCTCAGTCGTGTCCAACTCTTTGCGACCCCATGGACGGTAGCCCACCAGGCTCCTCCGTCCATGGAATTTTCCAGGCAAGAGTACTGGAGTGGGTTGCCATTTCCTTCTCCAGGGGATCTTCCCAACTGAGGGATTGAACCCAGGTCTCCCGCATTGCAGGCAGACACTTCACCATCTGAGCCACCAGGGAAATATGACAACACATTTCTTTAATTCATAAAATAGCAATCAGTGTCCTATTTTCAATTGTCTCATAAATATACTTTATTGTCTGGTTCACTCAGTAGCCATTAAGGTTTTCACAGTACATTTGATTAGAAATATCTCATTAATTTCATTTAATATAAAGTTTTCCTCTCCACCTTTCTCTTTTTCTTTGACACTTGTGTGTTAGAAACAATGTAATTTTTCTTCAGCTACCTACAGTCTGGATTTAGCTGACTGAATATTCATGGTATCATTTAGTATATTTGTCTACCCTCTGTATATTATGTTCATTAGTAGTTGAATCTAAGACCTTGATCAAATTCAGGTGTGATGTATTTGCTAAATCTTCTTTGGTGGTGATATGTGCTTTCATTAGGAGCCATAGAATTTTGTTTTCTCTTTGCATAATTCACTGGCCATTAATAATTGTTGTTTTTATCCATTAATATTTCAGGGGCAACAAAAAGATTTGATTTTTAAATTATTTTTAATTTATTACATAGATTACTTTTAGAAAGACAAATACTCATCCACATTTGGTTACTTTAGGTAAAGTTTACATAGAAAAGGCAGAATAATATTTATTTTGCTCCTTTTATCATTTTTAGTGTACTTCAGTAGTGACAAAGTAGAGATTTTTCTTTTTTAGTATGAATATTGTTACTTTAAATAAACTTCATGTGCTTCATCCATTACAGAGATTATTTATCTTATTATTTTTTTGTCCAGTGGAACCCAGTCAAATTGACTTGTGACTCTTTTTGGTATGACTGGAATAGACTTTGATGTCTTCCTTGCTAAGAGTTATAAGCCCCCAGGCTCATCTTGTATGTATTCAGTTCCATACCCGGAAGGGACATTTTTCCAGGGAGCCCTTTTAACTTAGTTATATGCAACTATGGGTCATTAATTTTAGGCTTTATCAGTGAGTGCAGGTAGGATTACTTTTTAAAGGTAAAATATATCATGAGTTTAGCTGATTCCTTCAATTTCAATTCAAGATTACTGAATTTATATTTAACCAATTCTAACATTTTAATTTAAATCTCTTTTTTGCCACACAGAAAATAGCAATTCCCAACATTAATAGTAATGATAGAATGAGGATATCAGATAATTGCTCATCTGCTTAATCCCACAAAATACTCAAAAGTCTCCATTGATGATCACAAGTTTTACCAACATTATGTTTATGGAAATCAGTGTAACTTTTTTAAGTTAAAGAACTACGTTAAAGACTCAAAATAGCTCCTATCTAGGTCAGACACAAGTAAGCATGCACCGGTGCACAAGGTGATTATTCCACCAACAAATTGCACAGTTTTATTTGTTTATTGTTATTTGTTAGTCATATTCTTTTTATTTGTCAGGATTTCTTTTTCACATATAAAAAAAAATGGATTGAAAGATGTTTAGTTTCTACCTCTTTGCCCTTTATCCTGTATTCTTGACCTATAATTTACCTAGAGAGAATTTTTTAATTGTAGTTTTTTATTTTGTAATTTTTTTGTCAAAAAATATATTTACATCCTCTTCTTTCTTGGCTAACTTGTGATACACTATGCTCACTTTTTTCTCCATTTTTTTCAACTAATGATAAATCTGAGACATTACACTACAGTAATATATAGAAATAGACATTTCCTTTTACTTAACAGAGTGTCCCCTTTGTGGAGCATTCCATCACTTACTAAACAAGTCCCATAATCATGGATATTAGGGTTATTGCCACTTTTTTTCTAATATAAAAAGGCCCTTCAATAAATAATCTGGCACATATTGTGCTTCTTATTATTACTAGTATATCTTTGGGATACATCCCTAGAGATGGGATTGTTGAGTCAAAGATCAAATGTATCTGCAATTTCAATAAGTGTTATTAAATTTTTCTCTATAACATATCACTTTAGGCAGGTATATTTCTATCTACTTCAGAAAAATCTATTTCATTATTTTAGGTGAAACAAGATTTTACATTTTGCTTTTCTTTAAATAAATGTCTTAAGCCTCTTTAAGATCAACATATTTAGCTTTAGCCCTCACTTATTATATGAATGAACTCTGTCAATTTCTAACCAATGAACTGAGTAAAACATCCAGTGCCTTTAGGACAGTATAAATTTTCACAAATATTTTGTGAGTTATAAATATATCTGGAATATGCACTTTTTAGAATCTTTTATTTGAAAAGTAAAAGAATTTAACCAAATATTGTATATGCTAAAGCTTGTAGGGCTTAGAGTCACAGTGTTTTTGCAATGTCATGCCTAGTGTAAATCTACTTGCTAGTACTAATATTACAGTATTACATAAAAGAGAGAAAGATGTTATAGGGTGATTTATGGTTGATAAGTATAAATTAGTAAGCTGCTCCTAAATACTCTCAACCTACTGTACTTTAGAACTCTTCTTCCATCTGTTTCTCACATTTTCTGTTTCAAATTCTTCTTGTAACAATGTCAAAACTAGCAGTGGGTATTTTCACTTGGTGGCTATAATTCATTGTTAGGCTAAGTTTATGACTCATATTTTGTTTCAAAAGGATCTATATTGAATGAATCTATTGGCTCAGATTATCCTTAGCCATCACATACATTTACTGCCTAATATGTATTACTTACCTCTCTCTGAATGAAATACTTGATTCAGTTGGGGGCTTCTTACTTTGACCTGGTATTTGGAACACGAGATTAGTTCTGTTCTGCAGTTATGCTTTATGCCATTGAAAAGTTTCTTTGGATTCAGTGTTCTATAACAGTTGCTGTTTTTCATTGTATTCTACAAAATTTGAAAAGAAAAATAGACTTTGTGCTGTTGGTCGTATGTTCAGCAAGTTTGAAAATAGTATGTGCATGCAGGCATATAGCTTATATGAATTTAATATTTTCAATCCATTTTCCTCTCCATCATTTCATTGTGCTATCTTATATTTTAGGAAAAACAATATGTTCATTTTGAGTAAAAAAAAGCAAAAACAATAACAAAAACAATAACAAAATAGCTTTTAGTGTAGGAAACAAATATGATAAATTGAGTTCAACTGCCATATACTAAGTTTTCAAATTGTTTCTAGGGCAGGGTCATGATTAAAAATGACAGACTAAAACAAGGAAGCGTTTTGTTTGGAAGTCCTCTGTGCAAGATAACAAGTATTGCTATTGGGTAAAGAGTCAAAAAATGGGTCTTTTGATATCCCTGTTGATACAAAGACCTCTCTGTAGACAAAATGACCTCATAAATTTGCTAACAATTTGTCGAGATTGATGTTAAGAATTGATGGGGAGTGGAAAAGTAAGGTAAAGGATTATTTTATGGGTATTCCATGAGCTCACCTGAACAGTTGATAGAAGAATTTGAATATCTCAGGAGAGAGGGGAGAGAGTGAGAGAGAAATCAAGGAAGGCAACCATGTATATGCTTGTAACTCCTGACATTTAGGTGAGATTACAAGCAGGGGGTGGGGGGTAGTGCTCAATTAACCAATTCATAAACATTTTTCTACAGCAATAAATAGATAAAAATAGTTTCTTTTTTTCCTACTTATTATTGATATTCCTTCAAATTAGAATTAGAATTACAGTGCAGCATTGAATCTTGACCAAAAATGGAATCTTTGAATGGATCTATGTTCTCTGATAAAAGAGAAAATTTTTCAGAGATTTGGCACTATCATTTAGGATATTTTTGAATATTATCAAGAGAAGAAAGCATTTATTATAGCCTGCTTTTTTTCAGGAGCTTAAACTGTTGGACACTTTTTCTTATGTTGAGATGTTATATACTTCCCTACACCCTCCCAATATAAATTCTAGTCCTGCTATCTGGAGAACTTCAGTGTAAGGTCAGATTCCTTTTGGAAGACAGGAATATGCTTCAAATATCTGAATTTAAATATCAAGTAAGTCCTAGATGATTTTTCATCTCATTCTCTTTGCAGGTCAAACATTTCTCAGGACAAACTTTACCTCTGTTAATATAAACTTTTAAAATATGACATCCCAAATTGATAGAACACTTAGTATGTTGAATGGCAAACCCTGAGTTTGGTTAATCCATTGTATATTTATGTTTAAATGCCTTATTTTCATTAATCATGTATTATTTAAGCACCAAATCATACTGTTGATTCCTTTCATAATGTTAGTCAACACAAACTTTTAGTCATTTTTTCATATAAACTGCTTTTTGTCAAGCTTTTCTAAGCATATAATTATAAAATTGATTCTTCAAGCTTACTTGCAGGATACTTATTTTGGTTAAATTGATTTGTGTTAGTTTGGGTCCATCATTTACCCTGCCATTTTTATTTTTGAACCTTGATAATGTCATCCATTGCAATAACTAATCCTCTCAGATTTGGGTCATCTGAAAATTTAATCAGCATAATTTTTCTTTTTATATCCAGAGCATTAATAAAAATGTTGATGGCTCAGAGTCAAGGACAGAGTGCAAAACTATGCTATTATAAGCTTCTTTCTTGTTATATATTGATCTATGATTCAATGCTCTTGCGTATTTATTCAACAAATATCTATTGAGTTTTTATTATATATCAGAAACTAATCAAGGTGCTGAAAATATGACAATAAAAGCATACTAAATGTTTGTCTCCATAGAGTAGACAGGGTTGCTGATGATCTATATGGCACCTTTGTGTAAATTATTAAAAAAGCACCCGGTCAAGTGAATTCAGACTTTTTTTAACTAAAAAAAATTATTGCTTCCATGGGGAAATAAGCAAGTGCCAGGTGAATGGTTTGTTAAGAGGAGCTGGCTGGAATTCAGCTCCCAAGGAGATCTGCAGCTGTTAAGTTTGTGCAATGTACAAACCGTGCAACTTTCCATGATGACCCTTGTGCAGTCTGATTTATTCAATTATGTCATGCCCTTATTAATTTTTACTCGTTAATCAATGTTTACATTTGTTGCACTTGCTTATCATGCTCTGGGAAGAGAGTTATATTAACAAATTAAGAATGATTAATTTACTTCATAAGAATTATAGCAACAAGGAATGGTGGAAGTCAACCAAGGCAAGTTCTTTCACATAATTTATTAATAAATAATTTTCCTAGAGAATAATTGCTGTTGCTATTGAAAATTGTAGAAAGACATTTATCTGCCCACCAAAGACTGTGCTCCTCTTCCCGGAACACAGAGTTGTAGTTCTGAGGAGGCCGATAGACATGGACCGTGTTTCTCAGAGCCTCCGTTCTGTTTCTCCTGGGCCAGATGCTACTGCTCAAAAATGAATAGCAACAGAATCAGTCCTTTCCACTTTTGGGTCATGGTGCTTAAGATATGGTTGTGTCTTCCTCACTCTTTCCCCAACCACACCTGAAAGGAAAATATATGATGGCTTCTTGTAGCAGTTCTCAACATTTTTTATCTCAAGGTCCCATTACACTCTTAAACAGTAATGAAGCGCTCAAGAGCTTTCATACAAATGGATTACATCATCAACATTTGCTGTATTAAAAATGAAAATTGAGTATTTTTAAAGAAAATTTTAGTAAATTTACTATAAAGCAAACATCCATTAAATAATCAAGTATTAAAAAAAAAAAAAAAAAAAACCTCTGTTTTCCAGAGTAAAGATATAGTGCTAAAAATGGCTTTGTTTCACATTTTGAAATCTCTTTAATATCTTTCTTAATTCTTCATGTAGATGACTGTGATATTACATATCATATTGTTAGAGAAAATGAATCAGTTCACTTGTGGCATAAGAATAAAAAAGACAGAAAAAGTTTTAGTATTATTATCAAGTTTGTTTCACCTCACTGATCTTCTCAAAGGGTCTTGGGGATCACTGCTGTCCTCTGGGAATATGTAGCCCCCAAATAGAAAGAGTTGGGGATCCCTGAATCACCATATGAAAATATTTGTCCTACAAAGTTACATGTAAACTACATTACATTAAGCCTCTAAGATTTCAGAGTTTATATATCTAGAAGAGAAATTCACCAAAAATACTAATTTTGAAGTAGGAAAATTTTCCTTTTTAATGATATGTACCCAAGAATGCATGTTCTTTATTTATAACAAACATATCCAGCCAAGATCCAACAAATGAAAATTAACACATACCCACAAGAAGTCCAAGAAATATGGGATTTATTTGAATGGGAAAAAATAACAGGAAAATTAAGAACATTGTTCTGTTCTAGAAATGAGATGGCCATGTGAGATTACTATTTCTTTCTAAGTTTATGAAATCTGATCTAGATGGTAGCTGTGTGTGTTGGGAGGTGGGGGGCATTTCGGGGGAGGTGAAGGTAGAATAATCAGAGAAGTGGTTGAAATTTTGTAGTACCTTGACTTGGGCCTGAGTACTGGAATTTTGGGGCTCCAAAATCACTGCAGATGGTGATTGCAGCCATGAAATTAAAAGATGCTTACTCCTTGGAAGGAAAGTTACGACCAACCTAGATAGCATATTAAAAAGCAGAGGCATTACTTTGCCAACAAAGATCCATCTAGTCAAGGCTATGGTTTTTCCATTGGTCATGTATGAATATAAGAGTTTTACTATAAAGAAAGCTGAGTGCTGAAGAATTGATGCTTTTGAAATGTGGTGTTGAAGAAGACTCTTGAGAGTCCCTTGGACTGCAAGGAGATCCAACCAGTTCATCCTAAAGGAGATCAGACCTGGTTGTTCATTGGAAGGACTGATGCTGAAGCTGAAACTGCAGTACTTTGGCCACGTCATGTGAAGAGTTGACTTATTTTAAAAGACCCTGATGCTGGAGGGATTGGGGGCAGGAGGAGGAGAGGACAACAGAGGATGAGATGGCTGGATGGCATCACCAACTCAATGGACATGAGTTTGAGTAAACTCCGGGAGTTGGTGATGGACAGGGAGGCCTGGCGTGCTATGATTTATGGGGTCGCAGAGTCAGACACAACTGAGTGACTGAACTGAACTGAACTTGAGTGGACATGACGACATGATCATTTACTCAAGTCCTGAGAAAAAGTTCTCAATGAATTAGGAAATTGGCCCACATCTCCTTAGAGGATATTTTTATGCTTTTATCAAGACTTCTCCACTTATATGCCCCTTAACTCTCTCTATCTCACCACAAACATCTGCCTCAGACTATTGGGTCCATTCTCATTCTGTCTTTCATTCTTGTTTATCACAAAAGAACAAAGGCTTAAGAGAACATAAGCTTCATTAAACATCATAAACTTCTTGTTTATCGCTGCAAGAAGTACCTAATTATCATGTAAAGCCTCATGCCAAGTCTCCCATCCTAAGCACCATGAACCACTGAGGGAAAAAAAAAAGTACTAAAAACAAACAAGCAAATCACAGTCTGACCCCCAAAACCAAGCAACCAACAAACAAAAAAACTAAGTAGAAATGGGAAGGAGACAGAGAGAAAGAGAGAGAGAGAGAAAGAAGGAGAGAGAATGAGAGAGGAGTATTTCTTAAAAGTAAGCAGAAAGTCAAGAGAGGCATTTGAAGTCCTTGGTGTTTAAAGGACAGAGAGAGGAAGTGTTTGAGGAATAGAATAACAAGAAAGACCTAGGATCAATAAATCAAAATAGACTGTCTTTTCTCATCTTCATGTTCTATTTCAATCTGCACTTGCTTGGGGATAAATAAGCCATTTTCTGTTCTCTGTACTTAATTTTGTGCTCAGTGGGCTATGCTGAGCTATTCACAAGGTCTAGAAAATATTTTTTAGACAGATGAGTAAAGATGTGTTTAGAAGAAATCTTGAGTCTGGTTAATACTTAAAGAAAAACATTGAGTATGGGTGCACATAATCGTGTATAATGATGATAAACTCAGAATAACAATGCCTATTAGGTAAAAATTATTGTTATGTACCTACCCAGGGAGGAAATGAGGAGGAAAGATGAGTCCTAATTTACTTGTTTGGAATTTATCAACTGTGAAGGGTAAGGAACTTGTCATTTGGAGTCCTTTCTGGAGCTGTGTTGCAATAATTTCTTGAACTCATTTGGTATAGGAATTGAGGGAATGGCTGTAAAGTATTGTATGCTTGACTGACTAATCTATTGTTAAGGGGAAAAAAGTTCTTTTTCTAATAGCTAGGCTTAACATAATGAAAGTCTTCTTTTGCTCTCATTTCTTAGTTAAAAAATAAATCAGCAATTATTTTCTTATTGGGCAACGCATTATAGTGCTATTGTATGAATTGTATTGTTAGAGACTACAATTCTTGGCTTTAAGTATTTAGAAAGAAGAACATTTTTGTAGCATTTGACAATTCTAAGAGTGATAAATGATTTACGTTGGTTATTCATTATGCAATGAGAAAAATTACTGTTTGCAATGATATCAAGTATATGTACATATTTATAGTTGTCATCAGATATTACACAGTGTCTCTCTAGGCTTTGACTTATGACATAAAACTTGGAAAAACAAAATTATTGATTAAAAAAAAAGCTGGACAGTTTCACTTTTATTCCATTAAACCACTTCTCTCCTATGTATGCAGTGCATGCACTATTATTTATAAGAGTTAAGAAGCATACTTACATACTCCACTGAACACAAAATTAAGTACAGAGAACAGAAAAATGGCTTATTTATCCCCAAGCAAGTGCAGATTGAAATAGAACATGAAGATGGGAAAAGAGAGTCTATTTTGATTTATTGATCCTGGGTCTTTCTTGTTATTCTCTTCCTCAAACACTTCCTCTGTCCCCCTGTCCTTTGAACACCAAGACTTCAAATGTATTTCTTGACTTTCTATCTGCTTACTTTCAAGAAATGCTCCCTTCTTTTCTCTCTGTGTGTGCCTGTCTCTGCCTCTCTTTTCCCTACTTAGTTTTATTTTCTTTCTCAGCAATTCTCAGTGCTTGGGATTGGAGACTTGGCATGAAGTTTACATGGTATTTTTGTGTTTCCTGTGGTGAATGGTAAACAAGAACAAAGGATGGAATGAGACTGGACCCAATCATTTAATGCAGATGATGGTGGTGAGACAGAGAGAGTTGAGGGCCATATAAGTGGAGGAGTCTTGCTAAAACACAAAAATATTTTATAAGGAGGTGTGGGTCATGTGTTCAACTTCCCAATTCATTGAGATCCTTTACTGGGCAGTTGAGTTTCTGATATAGTGACATAAGAAATGTATATAGCATCCTCCTTCTACTCCTAATTAAGCAAGACTCTTGAGGACTGAATCTGCACAGACCACAGATACTAAGTCAGTTTGTATAGACTCTTGGTTAGTGCAAATTCCTACAGAGTCTAGAAATAGACTGACCAAGAATCATGGTATATGCTATTGTGAGTTTTCTCTTTTGTGTTCTTGCTTTCCTTTATACTTGGCCAATATGTTGAGGAGAATTTTGGCCATGAGCTGGGTGACAGGTGCCGTTTACAAAGAGAAACTTCCCTTTACTTGCTTTTGAACTACAGGCACACAGGTTTTGGCTGCTAATAATTCTAGGATTTGGGTCTCGTAATCTCTTTTAAGACCATTTCTACTGTAGAGAAGCTTCTAAATACTGAGCAGTGAAAGAAACAATCAAGATTGTGTGGCCTAAGCTTAAAAAATGCTTGAGATTAAAATTACAACAATTTGAAAATACTGTGGCTTTTCTTTTAGAGCAAAGATATAATTTAATTTTATAAATAATAATAATAATATCTTGTGCATTCAGTGAAAACTTTATTTGGTTAAAGATTGCTTAACTCAGATGCACAAATAAGACCTGTAACTGTGAGACCAAGTCCAGCAATTACTCTGAGTTTATTTTTCTATTTTGGCAGCTCGATGGAAAGAGAAGAAATCCAACTTTAGCAACTCACGGGCAATCCAACACTTTTTCAATCACTGGAGTTTTCCTGGGGATAAATCTGAACCTAGTTTTAAGGACCAAAAGGTTCAACACTATTCATTATTCCACTGCTCTGCTTCTGAAATCAGATGTGCTGTTTCACTTTTGACTGTGAAGTTTTTCCAGTGTCTGAGCTTATTACCATACATGGGTTTAAGCAGACTCTCATTTTCTTATATTCTGCTGCTCTTCCTTCCTTTTAGTTCTTCTGCATGATTTCCCTATCCTCACTGTCTGTCTGCTTTGTGTTTCCTTGCTCATATTATAGCAAGCTTGCCTACTCACAGCTTGGGAGGCATTTAAATGGCTTGTTGTTTGCAACCCACTGCATTCTAGAGCTCCAAATGGAAATAAGAAAAGGGGTGTGGACATTTCCCATTGTCCTTAAATATCCAGGGAGCCACACTGTGATGAATTAACTGAAGATTGTAAGAAACATAGGGATGAATGGATATTGTCTCCTTTTCTAATCCATGTTATATGATTTTTGTGATGAATTTTTTCTGTGATTCATCTAAGTCCCCTTGTTGCTCGGTTTTGCAAAGCAGGCTGAAGCACAATTTTATTTTCCTGCTGTGAAACAGCTTGCACAAAAATTGAAGCCCATATTATTTATCTGGTCTCACATGAGAACACTGTAATTAAATATATATAGTAATTTAATTAAGGGTCATTCAAATCTGCTTCTCTCCCATTTATTCTATTTTCAAGGGAAGATCATTAAAATGTCCAAAAGTCTTAGTTCTTGTTTATGATTTTCTTCTTATACATAAGGTAGGATATTAATTGCTGCATTTGCTTGAGTATTCTGAATCCCTCAACAGTATCAGTCTCAGAGACTAGTCATAGAAACAGACCTCTTCGAAGTCCTCATCTCCTTTAATCCTACGAGTGAACTAATTGGAGTGAAGTGAGCATTTCCTAACAACAACAGTTCCAATGTGTGACTTTCTGCGTTTGCCTAGCAAAATAATGTAAGAATGTATTCTCTGTAAAAGAATATGAGTCCCTTTTCTTTTCCTCCCACTCCCACCTATACAGTTTTTCAGATGGCCATAATCAAAATTCTGCAGCTTCCTCTCCAATGTTATGTTCTTTACATGACATCTAGAGGCCAAAATTGATGTGAGCCGTAATTAATCTTTCCATGTGGCTATGCAGACTCTTGGTATATCAGGGATAAGAATCACACTGTCTGCATACTTAAACTTACAGAACATCGCAGCACCAATCTATATTCTGAGCTGTGCACAGTTTGATCCCATCATCCTACGGATATGAAAGATATAGGAAAAGAAAGCAGCCTTATGAGGAAAGAAAAGACTTAAAAGAATAAAACTCCTTTCTTCTAACTTTACATTTTTATATTCAATAAACTCTGCTGTTGATTTTCACATAAATTTTGAAGTAATCTAATTAGCGTCCCTGACATTTACCTGTGACAGTTAAAATACACTGGTAATCAATAATGTAAATGTAAAATGGCTGATTAAATTTTCTTTTCTTTTCCATCAAAAAATTTAAGGGCAAAATTCATTTTCCTGTCCCTTATGTGTTCTGAGAACACTCTTCTGACTCCAGCTTTAATCTGCAAATTTGCAGAAAGCTCAGAAAAGTGTTTAAATCATATGAAGGATAATTGATACTGTCACCACTTGACTACTAAGCAGTTCTATGAATTTTTCAACATTTTTCACAAAATAAGTATCAGAACCATTGCATCACTATAGTTGTAACTAAGGAAATATTCTAAGCTTCTCTTTCTAAGTACTTTGAATATCAGACAATTTAAATACCATCATTTTATAATTGAGCCATGGGGATGAAAATGTTTAAAACATACATTATCACGATGCAGTAAGAATGAATGTTTGTGTCCCCTCCAAATTCATACTTTGAAATCCTACTCTGGAGCTGGGTCTTTGGGAGGTCTTGAAGGTGGAGCCTTCATGAATGGAATTACCCAGCAGAGTTCTCTCCCTCTCTTTTCGCCATGTGAAAACAACAAGAGAAGTTGGCAGTTCATAATCTGATCGAGGGCTCTCACCAGAACTGTACCATGCTAGCACCATGATCTTTGACTGTCAGTCTTCAAACTGAGAAATAAATTCCTACTGTTTTCAAACCTGCTATTATATAGTACTGTGCTATAGCAGCTTGAAATAAGGCAGATGATAAGCTAAACTGCCTGTTAAAAGTATATGTTTCATACATTCACACAGTTGTCTTAATTGCTAAGTGGTTTACAACTCTTGCGACCCCTTGGACTGTAGCCCACAGGGTCCTCTGTCCAGGGGATTTCCTAGGCAAGAATACTGGGGTGGGTTGCTCTGCTCTCCTCCAGGGGATCTTCCCAACCCAGAGATCACACTCACATCTCATGTCTCCTGTATTGGCAGGTGGGTTCTTTACCACTTAGCGCCACCTGGGGAGCCGGTTAAACATACACATCCGGTCTAAAATCATATCATCCCAACTCATTTAAACCATGCAATAAATAGCTACACTATTGTGTGTATTTGGGTGTGTGTGCACATGTGTATATGTGTTTGTGGTGCCCTTGCAAAGTTTCTCACTTTGGGCAATGCTCTGATGGGGTACTGTGCATATTACTGCATCCTACTGCTGCCTTATGGTCCATGTCCATCATATCTTACTGACCAATTCCTTGATGACGGACACTTAGGATGCCTGTGTTTTCTATTACCATGAAAATATGCTATGATGAGTTTTCTATAAATATCGACCTACTGATTTGTGCAAGAATTTTCTGGAATATATACTGACTGATATTTCTGTGTCATAGGAAACATGCATACATAATTTTGCTAAATATTACCAGATGGCATTTCAGAGTGACTGTTGCAGTATACACTGCCAGCACGGCGTGGAAGTTCCTGCCTACCCAACATTCTTGCCTATAATTGGAATGATCCTATGTTCTGATTTTAAACATTTTGATGGATATAAAGTTATGTCTTGTTATTAAAAATTACAGTACTTTGATTAATACTAAGGTTGAACAACCCTACATATATTTGCTGGATGTTTAGATTCTTCTGTGAATTGCCTTTTCAAATCTTTCATTTTTCTATCAAGGTTTCTGTCTTTTTCTCAGGGATTTTCAGTTACTTCTTCCAAAAGTGTCTGGACCCAATTGCAAAGCATAAGTGAAAGCTTCCCCACACCGACAAGAAATTCTCAGATGCCAGTAGTGTGCGTGCATGCTAAGTCGCTTCAGTCATGTCCAGCTCTTTGTAACCCTATGGTCTGTAGCCTGCCAGGCTCCTCTGTCCATGGAATTCTCCAGGCAAGAATACTGGAATGGATTGCCACGCCTTTCTCCAGGGGATCTTCCTGACCCAGGGATCACACTCACGTCTGTGGCTTCTGCATCACAGTCAATATTCTTTACTGCTGAGTCACTGAGGAAGCCCAAATACAGGTGGGGTACCCAAGAGTTCAACTCCTTTCTGAAGCAGTCTATCTAAAGATAGAAGCAGATTCTGTAGGTACAGTCCTATGGGGTCACTCTCCGCTTATGATACCAATGACAACCTCAGATTGTTACCTATGTTTCTGACCAACCACCTACAAATTGGAAATTCCCACTACTCCCTCAAACTCAGGGTGCCAATCACAAGTCCAAGTTTCTGTCTGTACTTCTCACCAACTGGTGGTAAATCAGAGATTCCCACTGTTATCTGAAAACTTGAGTTTGCTGCTTGGTGAATGTTGAATCAGAAGATACAGTGAAGTCAAAGAGTAGGAGGAGGAAGGACTTATTACTTGTGGCAAGTAGGGAGAACACCCAGTATTTTCCCCAGACTAATGTCTCTCTGAACAGCAAAATTGGGAAAGCTGTAAGTTAAACATACACACATATTCATGAAGAGGTTTAGGCAGTAAATGCATATTCATGAGGGGGCTAGAGCAGAGAATTTAGCATAGAATAGGTGGAAAGATTGGCATAAAGTCCAAGCTTTAGTTGATTGAGATCATGAGGGTGAGAAAAAGATCAACATCATCATTCTGCAGGTTCCAGTCTGGGTTGTCAGCATCTAGTTACTATCTTTCATCTAAGTGGGGGTGTCTTAATACCTGGAGAAGTCAAAGATATGTATTAAATTATCATGTATATCCCATGAGGAGGAACTATTGTTTGATTGTTTTTCCTTTGTTCTTGAATTCTTTGTTCTCTTAAGATCATTAATTACTGAGAACTGTATAAGGCAAGCATGGTGGCCAGGCTTAGATCACAGAATGTTTTACCAAATATGACTTCACCTATGTCAAGAAAACAATGCCTGAATCTCTTTGTCCACAGACCTCCCTTTCTGCTTATACAATCTTATCCCCTCATCAGATTCAATTAACTTGTTAGAATGACTCATAGAACTCAGAAAAGCCTATTTACTCACTAGGTTATTGATTTATTATAAAATACATCAAAGATATCAATACCTATCAATAGACATGAAGAGTGAGGTCCAGAACAAAGGGGCTTCTATTCTTGTGGAACAAGGGCCTGGCCCAATAACATACATGCATTCTGGTTCCCCAGTATGGAAGCTCTCTGAAAGGGATAAAAATCTGTCCTTTAGGTTTTTATGGAGGCTTCATTACATAGTCATGATTGACTGAATCATGGCCAATGACAACTGATTCAATCCCCAGCCCATTTTCACTTCCCAGAATTAGGGAGTGGGATTGAAAGTCCCAACCCTCTAATCATATGGCTCTCCTGGCAAGCAGTCCTCTATCCTTGAGTGGTACCCTGAAATCATCTTACCTGAAACCTTTGTAGGAATTGAGGACAAGAAACTAAATAGTCCTTTGCTCTCATCACTCAGAAAATTCCAAGGGTTTTGGGAACTGTGAACCAGGAACTGTGGATGAGACATACATATTTGGCCACCAAAATGACCAAGAATATATTTTTCTATATACACAGTTCACACATATATGCTTTATATATCATTTATCAGTTTTAGATATTGCAAATATATTCTTCCAATCTGCCTTGCCTATTAAATTGTTCTTAATTTTTATGATATCAAATCCATTTTTAAAGTTTGTTTATTTATTTTTACTTTTTGGATTTTTAAATTATTTATTACCATACACCTAGATCACAGATGTTTTCTTCAATTGATAATTTAACTTTAGATTTACTTTTCTATAATTGAGCCTTTGATTTGGACTTTAATTGGTCTATCTATTGTGTAAACTGGAAATCTAGATTTAATTTTCTGTATATAGTAAGATATTTTCCCCTATAATATCATAAAAAATATGTCTTTCTCCATGACTTTATCTCCATGATATTATCTTCCCCCACCTTATTGAGATACAATTGGCATACAACATATAAATATAAACAACATGATGATTTGGTATATATATTTATACATAAATAAACAATGTTGGCCACTGCGGTATTTAGTTGGTGCAAAAGTAGTTGTGGTTTTTGCATCCACTGCATTCAATTTTTGTTGTTGAAATTTGATATTGGAATACAGTAAATATGGTTATGCTACATCATTTTAATGTGAATTTCTCACTTTATGCTTTTTGCTAATGAATCATTATTTGCTGTTTATTTTATGCTTGTTTTAGACAATGGAAATGATAGTAGACAAAAAGCAAATTCAAGCAATTTTCTTATTCCAGTTCAAAATGGGTCATAAAAGAGTGGAGACAACTCATAACATCAACAGCACATTTGACCTAGGAACCAATGAACATACAGTGCAGCGGTGGTTCAAGAAGTTTTGCAAAGGAGATGAGAGCCTTGACGCTGAGGAACATAGTGGCCAGTCATCAGAAGTTTACAATGACTATTGGGAACCATCATCGAAGATGATCCTCTTATAGCTACATAGGAAATTGTTGGATAATTCAGTGTTGACCATTGTATAGTCATTGGCATTTAAAACAAATTAGAAAGGTGAGAAGCTTGATAAGTGGGTACCTGATGAACTGACTGCAAATAAAAAAAAAATTGGTATTTTGAAGTGTTGCCTTCTCTTGTTCTGTGCAACAACAATGAATTGTTTCTCAATCAGATTGTGATGTGTGATAAAAAGTGGATTTTATATGACCACCACTGGCGACCAGCTCATTGATTGGACCAAGAGGAACTTCCAAATTACTTCCCAAAGCCAAATTTGCACCAAAAAAAAAAAAAAAATCATGGTCATTCTTTTGTGGTGTGCTGCCTGTCTGATTCACTACAGCTTTCTGAATCCTGGTGAAAACATTACATCTGAGAAGTATGCTCAGCAAACTGATGAGATGCACCCAAAACTGCAACACCTGAAGCCAGAATTGGTCAACAAAAAGAGCCCAGCTATTCTGCACAACAATGCCCAACCACACTTTTCACAACCAAAGCTTCAAAAGTTGAACCAATTGGGCCACAGGATTTTGCCTCATCCTCTAGATTAACCTCTCTCAACAAGTGACTACCACTTTTCCAAGCATCTCAACAACTTTTTGGATAGAAAGCACTTCCACAACCAGCAGGATGAAGAAAATGCTTTCCAGGAGATCACTGAATCCCAAAGCACAGATTTTTATGCTACAGGAATAAGCAAACTTATTCCTTGTTGGCAAAATGTGTTGATTATAATATATCTTATGTTGGTTAATAAAGATGTGTTTGAGCCTCATGATAGTGGTTTAAATTTCAGTCCAAAACCCCAATTATGTTTGCACCAACCAAATAGCTCTATAAGGCTCAAATCTGTAGCTATTGCAGTTACTGACCTACAAATACACCTGAAAGGAGCTCAGGATGAGCATTCTGTGCTTCAGATATATGAGACCCTGGATAGTTAAGATTATATCTAAGGAAGAATCAGTGACCTCAGATACTTGAATCTTCCCATATATAGATAAGCACTGAAATCTTTAACCTTAAGATACCTTTTTTTTGTTTGTTTGTTTTGCTTATGATTAGCATTAGTCCTTTACCAATAAGTATGTTTGACTACATGTATTTCCTTGCCCCCTCAAATTTATATATTATATATATATATATGTATAATATTTATAATATATATGTATGAATTGTTTTCAGTGGCTAAGTCATGTCTGACTCTTTGTGATGCCATAAACTACAGCACCCCAGGCTTCCCTGGCCTTCACTGTCTCCCAGAGTTTGCTCAAACTCATATCCATTGAATCACTGATATTATCCAACCTCTCATCCTGTCATCCCCTTCTTCTCTTGCGCTCAACCTTTTGCAACATCAGGGTCTTTTCCAACGAGTTGGCTCCTAACATCGTGAGTCCAAAATATCAGAATTTCAGCTTCAGCATCAGTCCTTCCAATGAATATTCAGGGGTGATTTCCTTTATGATTGACTGATTTGATCTCCTTGCTGTCCAAGGGACTCTCAAGAGTCTATATATGCATGCATATAATATAAATGCGCGCTGCCTGCGTGCACACACACACACACACACACACACATATATATATATATATATACACACTATCTCTTTCCCTGTCTCTTTGGAATTGTTCCTCAGAGTTATCTGAGAGGCTGTCTCCTGAGCGATAATCTGCTATAAGGCACTGAATAAAACTCGACTCATAGCTCTAATGTTGTGCAGGTTTTTAGTTGACATATATTGCAAAATGATTAGCAGAATAAGGTTAGTTAACACTTTACATTACCTGTGTTTGTGTATGTGAGTGTGTGTGGTGAGAACATTTAAGATTTACTCTCTTAGTAACTTCCAAATGTATATTACAATACTGTTAACAATAGTCACCATGCTGTGTATTAGATCCCCAAAAGTTACTTATAATAGAGTTTGTGCTCTTAGACCAAATCCCAGCTCTTGGCAACCACCATTCTAAGTTCTGTTTCTATAAGTTTGTATATTCCACATATAAGTGAGATCATGCGATGTTTATCTTTCTTTATCTGACTTTTCTTAGCATTATGCCCTCAAAATCCATCCACATTGTTGCAGATGGCAGAATCTCCTTTTTTTTTTTTATAGCCAAATAATATTCCATTTTATCTTCTGATAAGACATTTTGGTTAATTGCTATGATAAATATGGGAATGCATATATCTTTTTGAGATAGTAATTTTCTTTCTTTCAGGTAAATACCCACAAGTGGAATTTCTAGATCATATGGTAGTTTTACTTTTAGTTTCATAACCACTATATTGTTTTGCATATTAAAAAGCAGAGATTACTTTGCCAACAAAGGTCCATCTAGTCAAGGCTATGGTTTTTCCAGTGGCCATGTATGGATGTGAGAGTTGGACTGTGAAGAAAGCTGAGGGCCAAAGAATTGATGCTTTTGAACTGTGGTGTTGGAGAAGACTCTTGAGAGTGCTTTGGACTGCAAGGAGATCCAACCAGTCCATCCTAAAGGAGATCATTCCTGGGTGTTCATTGGAAGGACTGATGCTGAAGCTGAAACTCCAATACTTTGGCCACCTCATGCGAAGAGTAGACTCATTTCAAAAGACCCTGATGCTGGGGGGGATTGGAGGCAGGAGGAGAAAGGGACGACACATCACCGGCTTGATGGACATGGGTTTGGGTGGACTCTGGGAGTTGGTGATGGACAGGGAGGCCTGGTGTGCTGTGATTCATGGGGTCACAAAGAGTCAGACACTACTGAGCGACTGAACTAAACTGAACTGATACTGTTTTGTATAGTAGTTACATCAATTTATATTCCTAGCATAGTACACAGGGGTTTCATTTTCTCTAAACTCTCTCCAACATTTGTTATTTCTTGTTTTTTGATAGAATCCAGTCTAACACTTATGAGGTGATATTTCTTTATGGTTTTCATTTACATTTCTCTGGTTATTAGTGATGTTCAATATTGTGTTATGTTCTTGTTGCTATTTGCATGTCTTCTTTATTAAATGTCTAGGTTGTCTGCTCATTTTTTTAAACCAGAATATTTGGTTTTTGCTATTAAGTTTTATGAGTTCCTTACATATTTTAGGTTTTAACCCTTAAGTGATGGATGATTTGCAAAAAAAGTAGGTCCCCCTATTTTTTTCAATTGCCTTTTAATTCTGTTGATTGTTTCTTTTGCTCCGCAGAATCTTTAAAATTTGATGTAGTCCCACTGGTTGATTTTTATTTTTGTTGCTTATGCTTTGTTATTATGTGCAAATAATCATCACCTAGACCAATGTCAAGTAGTTTTCCCCCTATATTTTCCTCTAGGAGTTTTACAGTTTCAGGTTTTATGGTTAAGTCTTTAATCTGTTTCAAGGTATTTTTGTTATTGGTGTAAGATAGGGGTCTTATTTTACATTTGAATGTCCAGTTATCTCAACATCATTTATCAATGACTGCTTTTTCCACATTGGGTCTTCTTGACTCTTTTTATCAAATATCAATTTGTTTAATATGTGTGGGTTTATTTCTGAGGTTTTTATTCTATTCTATTGGTCTATGTATCTGTCTTAATGCCAGTACCATACTCTTTTTTACTATAGGTTTATAATACAGTTTGAAATCTGAATGTTTGATATCTCTGGCTTTGTTCTTCTCTCAGGACTGCTTTGGCTGTTTGGAGTCTGTTGTGATTGTATACAAATTTTAGTATTTGTTTTCGTATGTCTGAAAAGTTTCAATGGAATTTTAATAGGGATTTGGTTGAATCTATATTTGACTTTGGATAGCATGGACATTTTAATAATATTCATTACTTTGATTGTGCTGGCATCTAACTGAGTATCAAGTATCCATATATACATTATCTCTTTATCCCATTTATTTATTTACCTATTTCTTGCTGGCACTATATCATGCTTTGGGCTAAACTTCTTTACTGTATATTCTAACTGGTTGGATGAGTCACATATCTTTTTTTTAATCAAAATTGCCTAATGCATATTTGAGAACTTATATTCAATATGAATATTATAACTAAGTTTACTGAGTTTTAAAGACACATTCCAACTTGAATTAGAGTAGTATTGAATTAGTAGATTTGGAAAGAAAGTTATAGGCTTCCATATATGCATAGAACATTTTCCCACATATTTAAATCCTATTTTGTGTCTTTTAATAAAAGATATA
The DNA here is from genome assembly GCF_023699985.2 of Odocoileus virginianus. Lineage (NCBI taxonomy): Eukaryota > Metazoa > Chordata > Mammalia > Artiodactyla > Cervidae > Odocoileus > Odocoileus virginianus. The sequence continues at coordinate 25,722,748 of NC_069698.1, forward strand.
GATTTTTTCCAGAAAGTTCTTATACATCTTTTGAGTGAATTGATTCCCAAATATGTAATCATTTTGTTAATAATGAGACCGATGCTGTATTTTCCATTTTATTTTCTAGTTTGAGCTCAAACAGTGCTTCCCTGACAAAAGAGAAGAGAGACACATACAGAAGGATAGGAGTGGCAGAGACACCCCTTGCCCAGTACCCCACTTCAGATGTGGTGACCACACAATTGGGAGAAGCCCCTAAAATACAGAACTCTCCCATGAAAAGCGAAGGGATTGTACCCCACATCAGGCACCCTGACTCTGGGCATTGACACTGTGCAACAAGCTCTGAAAACCTCTTCGTTTGAAAATCAACAGGGATTAAAGTCAGGAGAATTACAGAAATGTAGGGAACAAAAAACTTGCTTAAAGGGCTCAAGAGCAAACTACTTGCCCTGAGGTCCAGTGCAAAAGCAACAAATTTAAAAGCACCTAGACTGTAAGAGAAGAGGACCTACTTAACCAATTTTAAGTAAGTTTACAGAGGCAGAAATCTGCAGGATCTTTATGAAGGGATAGGAGAGCTGGTGGACCACTAGCGCAATCTCAAATCCCAACTTGCTAGTGATGGAGCTGACAGGCAGCATTTTGGGTGCCCCCTCTCTAGTCTGCTAGCACTGGAGGGTGGAGCAACAGGGCTGGGTGAATGCTCTGCCTCCCAGCCTACCCTGCATAGCCCCGAGCTGCAACCGGCCAGGAGAGCTCCCCAAGCTCCAGTCTCCTAGTGCAGCAGCTGAGTTGCATCTGGGTCAGACAAGCACCTTGAGCTCCACCCGTTTTGCACAGAGACTGAACTGAAGCTAGGATGGGTGAGCAACATGAGCCCTATACTCTCCCCTCAACACACATGCAGGGCAGCTATTGGGAGCTCACAGTCCCCATGAAGGATGCTCAGAGAGTACCTAGCTTTGGTGGCCATAGGAGACTGCACTTCTGGGCCACATGGAACAATTTCTACACTAGACCATTCTTTCAGGATTGAGGAGGGTAGGCATTTTGCCCAATGCATATAAAAAACACAGACAGACAGGTAAAATGAGGAGGCAGAGAAATATGTTCCAAAGCAAAAAATGAGGCAAATCTGGAAAAAATCATAATGAAATAAAGATTATAACAAACAAGCAACCTACCTGATAAAGAGTTCAAGAGTTATGGTCATAAAAATGCTCACTGATCTTGAGAGAGGAATGGATGAACACAGTGAGAATGTCAAAAAAGAGATAGAAAATATCAGAAGGTACCAAACAGAAGTTATAACTAAACTTAAACAAGCACAATAGGAGTTTCATAGCAGAATGGATGAAATAGAGGCATGAATCAGCAAACTTAAAGCAATTAGAAAACTCCCGACTTGCTAAGTTGCTTTAGTTGTGTTCCACTCTTGTGACCCTGTAGACTATAGCCCTCCCGGCTCCTCTGTCTATGGAGTTCTCCAGTCAAGAATGCTGGAGTGGATTATCATGCCCTCCTCCAGGGAGTCTTCCTGACTCAGGGATCGAACACATGATTCTCCGGGTCCAGCATTGCAGGTGGATTATTTACTGCTGAGACCCAGGGAAGCTCCATGGGACCATAACCTCAGACAGAGTAACAAAATGAAAAAAAAAAAAAGAACTAAAATAAGTGAGAAAAACCTTAAGGGACCTCTGGGAGAACATCAAGTGGAATGACATTTGCATTATATGGGTCCCAGAAGGAAATGAGAGAAAGAGCCAGAAAATTGGATAACTTATCATCTAAAAACACACTTCTTTCTTAGCACTGTCTGTATGTATAAGTATCCTTCTCACGTGCCAGTTGAATATATTTGATGATGGCAATGATTATCATTATTATTATCAATGATTCGTTTTATTATTTTTTTTCTTTTGCTGTCTTTGGGCTTACTTTGTTCTTCCTTTACTGATTTTTTTACATACCAAATCAGGTTAATTATTTTTTACCTTCCTTTTCTTTTAATGTAGGTGTCTATTGCTATAAACTTTAGAGTCCAGACTCATAGGTGCTGCAGGGTCTGCAGTGCAGTCCATAATTGGATGGCCTGTTGCGAAGGCCTAAGATGGGTATGGATTCTGTCTGGCCCGTTAGAACTGGACATGGATCAACAGGCTGGTTCCAAATAGGAAATTAATACAAGGCTGTATATTGTCACCCTGCTTATTTAACTTACATGCAGAGTACATCATAAGAAATGCTGGGCTGGGTGAAGCAAAAGCTGGAATCAAGATTGCCAGGAGAAATATCAATAATCTCAGACATGCAGATGATTCCACCCTTATGGTCTGCTGTGCATGAATCCTTCTGCCTCTGAAAAAGGACTGCAATCAGAGCTTGGCTGCCATTTCTGACTTATTGTTCTTCATGAGGGCTCCTTAGTGCAATCATTTTGTTTGTTTTTTAATTTTACTTTTATAAGAATTTGTCCATTTTATCCAAGTTATTAAATCTATTGACTTAAAGTTGTTGATAACACTCTATCATTACCCTATTTTGCTATATAGATCTGTAGTAATGTGCCCATGATGTTGATAGTTTCTGACGGTTACTTATTAATGGCTTCTTTTTTCTCTTTTTTATACATCACCAGTCTTCCTAAGGGTTTAGTAGCTTTTAGACCTTTTAAATTCAACCTTTCCATTTTATTTTTGTTTTCTCCATTGCTTGACTGTTATTTCATTCTGTTCCAGTTTTAATTCTATTTTATTTACTTTTATTTTAACGTGTTCATGCTTTTCTCTCCCTTAAGACTGAAAACTAGATAACTAATTATCAATTTTTTTTCTTAGCACTATCTGCATATTTATGTATTCCTCTGAAGTGCCAATCAAACATATTTGATGATTCAGAAGTTTTTTTCTTTTGGTGCTAGAATTTATTTTTCATTCTTCTTAGAAGTCTCATTTGTCTTTTGCAATCTCTTCACTCATTGTATTATGTATCTTCTTAAACATATGTATGACATAGTAATGTCTTTTCTATGACCGATGGGTGGCTCACTATAGGTCCAGTTCTATTAGAGTTTTGGAAGCTGTGAATACAATTTCATACTTCTTTGCATATCTGTTTTTAAAATTGTATTCTGCACATTGCAACTAAGAACAAATAAACTAAACAGTGATTCCAGAAGCAAAATATTATCGCAACACCCTCAATCCTAAAAGTGTAAGCCATTTCTCTTCTGTGGCATTAGACTGAGTTTTTCAGTGTCTTTCAAGAATTAATTTCACCTGGGGTTCAGCCACACCTTTAATTATATTTAGTTTGTCAAAACAGGGCCAGATCTCTAATGTTGCCATAACTGTGGCTCTGATTGTTCTGATGTCAGAATTTGAGCTAGTAATGCTGTAGGACCACTGTTTTAGATACTTTGAGTTCACCACTAAACTAAAGAAGTACTCTGGAATCCAAGCCCCAGATGTTACGTGGGGTTGTATAAATTTTCTTTTTTACAGAATTTCCTCAAGTGCCTTTCTCTTAACAAATACCTGGGAGTGAAAGAGTGAACGGAAGAAACATTGACTTTAATAATGATTAATCTTGCATTTGGTACTGTTTCACTTTCTAATCTATTATACCTGACAACAGTATTGATAAAGTTCACCTGATTCTTCTTAGTCTGGGTTGGTGTCCAGACCAGGTGCTTATCTTTGATATGAAGGTTACCATATTATTCTCTGTTCGTTGAGGAATAGTTCATTCTTCCTTGCATTCAGTTCTTTAAGAGTTTCTTGAATGCACAACTCTTTGATATTCCATATTAATGTAGAATTTTTAATCCATTCATCTTTCCCCTTGTTTCCACAGGAGCAAAGACACACTGCCCACTTCTTCAGACTGCAGTGGGATTCTCATTACACTGAAGAATTTTATGTAGGTAAGCAACATGTTTACCTTGATATGTATAAAATGAATGAAAGGAGGGAAGGAAGCTTAGACTTGGGTGGTATCAGATACAAAGTACTGGATGAATTTGAGAGAATTATTTAGTGGTAGCTTAGAAAGAACTTGTTTTTTGATGAGGTGTTAGGGTGATAGAATAGTAACATTGTGATTGATATTTGGATGTTTTGGGCAGTGCATTGATCTCTAGAATGTAAATTCCAAGAAAGCAGGGATTTTCATTTGCTCTGTTCACCGGTGTAGCACAAGTTCCTAGAATAATACCAGGTAAATAGTATGTGATCCATAAATATTGATGAAAAACACTGAATAAAGAACGGAATGGGGCTGAATGGGACATGGTTTCATTTATGTTGACTTTTGAAATTCAGCAAGCATCTAAGTGGAGATATGTGGTAGGTATATCAATATACTATATATTTTAGAAAGAAAGCCCCAGCTGAAGACATTTGTGTTGCATAAATATCACTTAAGACTTTTTAGGTCAATAACCTTGGCTACAATTAAATATTATAAGGTAATAAAAATATTGCATTTATATGTTTTAATATCACAGCCAACCAAAGTCTATTATATTAATGAAATTTTGGTATAACCATCCAATTCTTAATAGTAGTAGGTCATTTTGTTATTCATAAGATCTGATTTATTCTCTGAATTGTAACCATGTTATAATAGATTCAAATGTCTCAAGAAAGATCAGTATTCTTGTATATCCTTTTGTTATCAATTCCTATAGAGGTTCAGGTAAATGCCTTGAAATGTACATTTTGAAGTTTTGATGAATCATACATATTCATGAAATCAAATAGCTGAAATTGGAGAAGTTGTAGCATTAACTCATTTTGTGAGGGGATGTGTTTTATCAATGTATCAGTTTTGATTAGAAAGTCTAAAAATAGTCTGTTGGCTTTAGTGAATCTTGAAATGTAAATCTACATTTCCTTTGTAATAAAAGATAAGACTGAAGTTGGATTTTAACATGATAATTTGGAGTTTACCAAGAATTCCATTTGCTTTATTATTCTTTAAAAGTAGCAGATGATATTATACTACTTTCTATTCAACTGTCCTAGATTTAAAACTCTAAAGTCAGAAATGTATTAAAATAACAAAAATCTTTCAAGTGACCTTATTATCAGCTGAAAAGGAGTATGTGTGTATGTATATTATTACACTTCATACTTACTCCTACTTAAAGTTTCAAAAGTTTCTAGAGTTAATGAGTGAAATAAATAGATGCTCTTATCCTTTTGTCTTTGGGGAAAAGTGTTTTATCAAATTATTTTTAATGAATTTTATTTGTGCTGTAAGTTTGTTTTAATACTTTATTTACATATTTTCCATTTAAATTAAAATCTTAATCTTGACTTTGTTTTGGTTGCAGACATACGCATTTTGTAAAGTAGTGTTTTGAATATTATTTAGCTGCAGATGAGTGTATGTGTATGTGTAGAGTGATTCTATTTTTGAATATTTATATTTATTGGTAATTTAAATAGAAATTATATTTATTTATAACATAAATAAATATATAATTGATAATTTAAATATAACATTGAACATTCCACTTATTTTTGAACAAACAGCAAAACAAATTATAGAATACTATATTTTATGTTTTAATTGGTTCTCTTGTATGAATGATATAAGTTTATGTTAATATAAAGTAAACAATGAAAAGCTACTTTTAGCTATTGATATTATTCTCCAATAGATATACTCTGCTGCCATTTCTTAAATTCTCCTGCTTTTATTTCCAATGCCAAATAAATTAAATTTATTTGATTAAATGGAAAAAATGTTTTATATTATATCTCTAGTTGTGAGCATTAATAGAACCTTTTTACAAATGACACTAGGGTTCTCAGATTGATGCATAAAACTTCAATATGTCAAGTATTCTTCTAAATTCTTCTTTATTTTATATTAAAAATATTTTATATTATTTAATTGAATGGGTTACAGAAATTGAGTATGTTTCTATCATTGATCAATAAAATTCCTTCACACCTGCTAAGTCTTTATTGGTGCATAATATACTTGCTGATATATTGTATGGTATTTTGATTCACTTGAAATTGTTTCCCAGTTAAAAGCAGCAAGAAATTATGTTCCTTCTCATTACATTCAAGTGTCAATTTTGACAATGATAAATTGACTACCTTATGGATTCTAAATACCACTTTTAGACTCTGTTCTCCTAAATCTATTCTCCTATATAACTATCTACTCCCTTAACCAAATGAACAATTTGCCTTTTTTCCATTTTCTTTTTCCTTAGTGACATTATGTTATTTTAAAGATGGAATTCTGATAGGATTAGGAGCTAAAACTGAATGTGTAGTACCTCGCTTTTAAATCACAGCAAACCAAATATAATAATTACATTTTACTTTTATTACTTGGGAACATAGCATGTCTTTTGATATGTTTGGCTTTATTATTATCCAACCAAAGAAGCTCCTTCAGGAAAATGCTTACCAACACATGATAACATTTTAACTTGAGAGAAGATGAGCAAAATAAATGAGTCATATAAATGGTATTTTTGGATGTGATTAGTGTTGTGAGAAAGAACAAAACAGGAAAGTGGCAATGGCAATGTATGTGGATTAGCAGGGGGTGGATTGTATCTTTCAGCAGTGTGTAAGTTCCTCATGGATGCTGTAACAAGTTATCACAGGCATGACCACTCAGAAACAACAGAAATCTACTCTTTCACAGTTCTGCAGGCTAGATGCCAAACATTGAGCAGCTGGCAAGTCCACGCCCCTTCAGAGGCTTCAGGGGAGATTCTACTCCTTGCCTCTTCAGGCTTCTGGTGTCCGTTGCCATTCCTTTTAGCCGATTACTCCAGTCTTGCCTTTTTTTTTTGTTCCTTACATCTTCTACTCTTTGTCCTTTCTCCTCTTTGTCCTTGTATTCTTCTGTCTAAATTTTCCTTTGCCTTTCTCATTTATGGCACTTGTCACTGGATTTAAGCCCTATCTGCATTATGAAAGATTACCTTATCTCAAAATTCTTTACTTAATCACATCTGCAAGACCCTTCTTTCAAGTAAAGTAACATTCTGAAACTTCAGGGATTTGATGTAGATATTTTGGGGAGGAAATTTTTCAAATTACCGTAATGATAAAACCTAAATAGATGAGGTTGGTTCTGAAAAGGAGCAAGGTGATGGTTGCCATGTGAAAGAGCAAAGAATTCATCTGGAGGTACTCTATTTCATAGGACTCTAAGGAAATAAAAGTTTATGGTTTTACTATTTACTTAAATGGATGATTAGACATAATTATGGAAGATGTGCTTACCCAAGTTTATACTGGGAATCAGGCTCTCTGGGCACCATTATTAATAATTATTTATTATTACATTTTCCTAGGGGAACAGCTAACCAGGAATCATAGGCCCTGCAGAATAGCAGACAGTTTTAAGCCTTATTTTTCACAGGAACATTATATAAATATGAGGGTCCAGGCTAACCTAGAAAGTCTTCATGTAAAATGAAGGTAAACCCATTTTGAGATATGCTACTATAACAAGGATTCTTTCATGTTGCAACTGAAAGTGAAGCACTATATAGAGAAGCACAACACACATTCCAGGGAGGAGACAGGCTATGAATAATTATGTATAATTAAATTATAATATGATTAGTGTTAAATTTAAAATAACCATACAATGTGGTTGAGCACCAAGGGATTTTCAAGTAAAGGAAGCACAATAAAAAAATCAAGGGGTAAAAGAGTACAGTATTTAGTAGTGGTGAGGGTTGTGGTGTGAAATACAGTGACCTTACTGAAGATGACTGATGAAACAAGGGTGGCAGATGCTAAGGGTTTGTATCTTGCTCTAGAGATTCGTTGGCTGTGCCAAGGCTATGACCCTGCAGGGAAGCCTTCTCAAAAGAGCATAAGTGATAAAATTATGTTTGATATGCAAATACAGCTTCAAAATAAGTTCCATGGCAATACTGACACTGTCTCCAAGAAGAGAGAAATAGTAGCAAGCTCCCTGATGCTGCTCAAAAATCTTTGGTCCTAATCATCTTTCATGTAAATTCCTGCCAGTAGGCTCCAGGAGTTGGTGATGGACAGGGAAGCCTGGTGTGCTACAGCCCATGGAATCACAAAGAGTCAGACACGACTGAGCAACTGAACTAAACTGAACTGAGCTCCATGTTGGTGAATCACACCCCAGAACTGTGTAACTCCTGATAATGTCTGGCCCAAAGTTTTTGACAGTGCCAAAGCAGTAATGAGACAAGGCATACATATTCTATTAGAGCTTAGAAATATGATCTCCAGAACTAACCAGCGTCTAACAGCTTGCGATGGGAAAAAGTATCCATAAGTAGATTCTTTAGGTCTCACCCTCTCTCTCACACTTCAACCCAAACTTTTACAAATGTGGATTTCTCATAAAATCTTCCTTCCTTCCTTCCTTTTCCTCTCTCTCTAGTCTCACTCTCTCTTTCTCCCTCTCTCCTTTCATTCCTTCCTTTCTTTCTCTTTCTTTCTTTTTCTCTAATCAAAGAAGAAGTGATAATTAAAAATAATAGAATCCAAATTTATATATAAAAACAAATGTGATCAGGTGAACCTAAGTCAGCTTTATTTAGAGGAGAGGAAGAGGAGTAGAAGGCAAACAGAAGAAAGTTGTTGGCAGTGAGACCTGCAATTTTAAAAAGAGGAGTTTTCAGAAAATGTTTTCTGCTCTATACAATTCATTTCCATGTCAATGTCCCATACAAACAAACACATCATTCTCCAGTCACACAAGCACATTGCACCAACAAGAAGTTTTAATAGAGATCTACATTGCTTTTTGTTGATTTTGAAATTAAGGCATATCTTTTTCAATGTGCAAATATATTGCATGTACTCTTTATATCCCTTCCTTCATTTCTTCCTTTGTTCTTTCCTTATTTTTGCCATTTTCTCTCTTTTGGTCTTCATATATATTTGTGTACATTTATTTTGTCCTTTCTTGGGGAATATTCCATATTATGAGATCTTGCTCTTCTATAGGAGAAGGAAATGACAACGCTTGCCCAGAGAATCCCATGGACAGAAGGGCCTGGTGGGCTGCTGTCCATGGGGTCGCAGAGGGTCAGACACGACTGAAGCAACTTAGCAGCAGCAGCAGCTGTTCCTATATATTGATTTTACAATTTCTTTCTTACAAAATGATGTCAATAATGAATAGAAGTTTTTACTTTTTACTCAACAATATAACATATTAAAACCAGTATGTTTGCACCTCAGTTAATTTCTGTTTGTTTCTCGTTTAATTTCTGGGTTTATGTATAACATTTGTCAATGAGATCCAAGCATTAGTACAGACAATTAAAAGAATCTATGAAAAAATTTAGGGGTATTAAGGTTTGGTCAGATTTATCTTTCACAGAGAGAAGTTTGGCTACAATGTAGACAATAAATAAGAGGAAGCCCAAGAGGTGGTGGTGGGGGATAAGTACCATGGATCAGCCAATAAATTAAGTTTGTAATTGTTTCTTAGGAGAGTGATCAGGTAGATCTGAACTGTAAGGAAATAAAAGTGGTGAGGAAAATGTATGTTTAAGGATAAATTTGTTGTTGATGGTTTTAGCAAAATAAAGAGTGCTTTACTGACATGAATGATAGGAAGAGGGGAAAGGTTAGGAAGCTATCTCTTCAAGCTTACATGCGTGAGTGAATAGAATCACCATAATCTAAAATAAGGAGTAGGAATCATACATTTTAAAAAAGAGAGAAAGTAATGATTGCTTTGAAAGTGGAGTTTAAAACCAGTTCAGTTCAGTTCAGTCACTCAGTTGTGTCTGACTCTTTGTAAAGAGAAGCAAAAACTCAGAAGTATAAAAAATATTAAAATAAAAAGTCTTGAAAATTCTTAGAACATGACATTATCAAAGTTCGATGTTAAACAATATTGATACAGCCTTATATGTTAACATTGGTAAAGGTGGAGTTTCACCCCTAAATATAAGCCTGTAATTTTCAGCCGGATCATATTTTCATAAATTCGTGTATGTGTGTGGGTTCTACATAACATATGTGTGTATATATAAATCAAATCCACGTGACACAGGTGTTGTTGTGTTCAGTTGCAAAGTCATGTCGGACTATTTGCAGCCCCGTGAACTGCATCAAACCAGGTTTCCCTGTCCATCACCAATTCTCAGAGCTTGCTCAAATCCATGTCCATCGAGTCAGTGATGCCATACAACCATCTCATCATCTGTTACCCCCTTCTTCTCCTGCCCTCAATCTTTCCCAGCATCAAGGTCTTTCCCAGTGAGTCAGCTCTTTTCATCATGTGGCCAAAGTATTTAAGCTTCAGTTTAAGCATCAGTCCTTCCAATGAATACTGAGGGTTGATTTCCCTTAGGACTGACTGGTTTGATCTCCTTGCTGACCAAGGGACTCTCAAGAGTCTGAAGCACCACAATTCAACAGCATCAGTTCTTTGATGCTTAGCCTTCTTTATGGCACAACTCTCACATCTGTACATAACTACTGGAAAAACCATAGCTCTGACTATATGGTCCTTTTTTGGCAAAGTGATGTCTCTGGTTTTTAATATGCTATCTAGGTTTGTCATAGCTTGTCTTCCAAGGAACACATGTCTTTTAATTTCATGGCCGCAGTCACAGTCTGCAATGATTTTGGGACCCAAGAAAATAAAGTCTGTCACTGTTTCCATTGTTTCCCCCATCTATTTGCCATGAAGTGATGGAACCAAATGCCATGGTCTTAGATTTTTGAATGTCGAGTTTTAAGTGAGCTTTTTCACTCTCCTCTTTCACTTTTCATCCAGAGGCTCTTTAGTTCCTCTTCACTTTCTGCCATCAGGGTGGTGTCATCTGCATCTCTGAGGTTATTGACATTTTCACTGAGTGACTGAACTGAACTGATGTATGTATATTTTCATGTCTAATAGATATATTCTATTAAAGATATAACTCTTCTTCTGAGTGAATAGTATGTTACTGTTTGTTGCTCAGTTGTGTCCAACTTTGTGACCCAATGGGCAGTAGCCTAACAAGCTCCTCTGCCCATGGAATTCTGCAGGCAAGACTACTTGAGGGGGTAGCCATTCCATTCTGCAGGGGATCACCCTGACCCAGGGATCAAACCCAGGTCTTTGGCATTGCAGGCAGATTATTTACTATCTCAGCCACCAAGGAAGCCCCAATGAATTGTATATTCCTGTATTCCAGATAAAACAACAGCTCATGATTCCCCATTAATACTAAAATCTTAATAAACTTAAAAGTATAACATACTCTGCATATAATTATATCACCAATCACTTCATTTCCTTGCTCAGTCCTGTCTGACTCTTTGCAACCCCATGGACTGCAGCACACCAGGCCTCACTGTCCATAATTATTGCCAGAGCTTGCTCAAATACATGTCCATCAAGTCAGTGATTCAGCTTCAGCATCAGTTCTTCCAGTGAATATTCAGGACTGATCTCCTTTAGGATGGACTAGTTCGATCTCCTTGCAGGTCAAGAAACTCTCAAGTGTCTTCTCCAACACCACAGTTCAAAAGCATCAATTCTTCAGGGCTCACCTTTCTTTATAGTCCAACTCTCACATCCATACATGACTACTGGAAAAAACACAGCTTTGGCTAGACAGACCTTTGTTTGTAAAGTAATTTCTCTGCTTTTTAACAAGCTGTCTAGGTTGGCCATAGCTTTTCTTCCAAGGACCAAGCATCTTTTAATTTCATGGCTGCAGTCACCATCTGCAGTGATTTTGGACCACCCCCCAAAATAAAGTCTGAAACTGTTTCCCCTGTTTCTCCATCTATTTGCCATGAAGTGATGGGACCAGATGCCATGATCTTAGTTTTCTGAATGTTGGGTTTTAAGTCAACTTTTCCACTCTTCTCTTTCACTTTCATCAAGAGGCTCTTTAGCTCCTCTTCACTTTCTGCCATAAGGGTGGTGTCATCCGCATATCTGAGATTATTGATATTTCTCCCGGCAATCTTGATTCCAGCTTGTGCTTCATCCAGTTCAGCATTTCTCATGATTAATCTGCATATAAGTGACATAAGCAGGGTGACAGTATACAGCATTGCTGTACTCCTTTCCTGATTTGGAACCAGTCTGTTGCTCCATATCCAGTTCTAACTGTTGCTTCTTGGCCTGCATACAGATTTCTCTGGAGGCAGGTCAGGTGGTCTGGTATGTTGGCAATTTGACCTCTGGTTCCTCTGCCTTTTCTAAATCTATCTTGAAGATCTGGAAGTTCATGGTTCACATACTTTTGAAGCCTGGCTTGGAGAATTTTGAGCATTATTTACTAGCATGTGAGATTAATGAAATTGTGCAGTAGTTTGAGCATTCTTTGGCATTGCCTTTCTTTGGGATTGGAATGAAAACTGACCTTTTTCAGTCCTGTGGCAACTGTTCAGTTTTCCAAATTTGCTGGCATATTGAGTGCAGCACTTTAACCACATCATCTTTTAGGATTTGAAATAGCTCAAATGGAATTCCATCACCTCCACTTGCTTTGTTCATAGTGATGTTTCCTAGGGCCCACTTGATTACACATTCCAGGATGTCTGGCTCTAGGTGAGTGACTATACCATCATGATTATCTGGGTCATGAAGATCTTTTTTGCATAGTTCTACTGTGTATTCTTGCCACCTTTTCTTAAGATCTTCTGCTTCTGTTAGGTCCGTACCATTTCTGTCCTCTGTTGTGTCCATCTTTGCATGAAATGTTCCCTTGGTACCTCTAATTGTCTTGAAGAGATCTCTAGACTTTCCCATTCTATTGTTTTCCTCTATTTCTTTGCACTGATCACTGAGGAAGGCTTTCTTATCTCTCCTTGGTATTCTTTGGAATTCTGCATTCAATGGGTATATCTTTCCTTTTCTCCTTTGCCTTTTGTTTCTCTTCTTTTCATACCTGTGTGTAAGGCCTCCTCAGACAACCCTTTTGTCTTTTTGCATTTCTTTTTCTTGGTGATGGTCTTGATCACTACCTCCTGTACAATGTCATGAACCTCTGTCCATAGTTCTTCAGGCACTCTGTCTATAAGATCTAATTCCTTGAATCTATTTTTTCATTTCCACTGTATAGTCATAAGGGATTTGAGTTAGGTCGTAGCTGAATTATCTAGTGGTTTTCCCTAATTTCAATTTAAGTCTGAACTTGCAATAAGGAGTTCATGATCTGAGCCACAGTCAGCTCCCAGTCTTATTTTTGCTGACTATACAGTGTATAGAGTTTCTCCCTCTTTGACTGCAAAGAGTATAATCAATCCAATTTTGGTGTTGACCAGCTTGGTGATGTCCATGTGTAGAGTCTTCTCTTGTGTCATTGGAAGAGGGTGTTTGCTATGACCATGTGTTCTCTCGGGAAAATTCTGTTAGCCTTTGCCCTGTTTCATTCTATACTCCAAGGCCAAATTTGCCTGTTACTCCAGGTGTTTCTTGACTTCCTACTTTTGCATTCCCATTACCTATGATGAAGAGGACATCCTTTTTGGGTGTTGGTTCTAGAAGATCTTGTAGGTCTTCATAGGGCCATTCAACTTCAGCTTCAGCATTATTTACAGATTAGATAGTGCTGAAGAATCAGAAAAGTATATGGAAAAGCTGTGTGCTTGTGTATACTCAGTCACATCCAAGTTTTCGAAGCCTCATGTACTGTAGCCCTCGGGGCTCCTCTTTCCATGGAATTCTCCAGGTAAGAATACTGGAGTGCATTGACATTTCTTGCTCCAGGGAATCTTCCTGACTGAGGGGTCAAATACACATATTCTGCATTGATAGGCAGACTGTTTACCATTCGCACCACCTGGGGAACCCTATGGAAAAGCTTCCAGAAATTAAGTAAATCATTATGATGAGAGGAAGTTGTAGAATGCGGTTTTTAGCGGTGCTTTGGAATTAAACTACCTGGGCAAAATTCTGGACTTCATGCTAATTGGATTCAGGTTTATTGTAAAGTAGATTATTTAACCTCTTTATTTTATAGTTTCCCATTTATGAACAGTGACAACCATAATAACCATCTCACAATGTCTTTGGAGGGGCTAAAAGGAATATGTTTTATTCATAGTTGTACCCCCAGTAAATTTAATGCATTAAACAGACTGGACAGATAATATATGATCTAACCTCAATAAACATTAAATTTCCTCTCATTATTATTAAAAATTATTAACTTGGGTTTATTGGTGACTTGAGTAACTGTGAAGGACATGGTGAAATTTGGCAAGGTGGCAGAAATAGTATATAGATACTTGAGAAGTGAATGAGAATGAAATTGAAGAGTATACAATCAGCTATTTCCAGAAAGTTCCTCTGTTAAGAAGCGTAGAGAACTAGGGCAGTGACTGAAAAGAGATATGAAGTCAAGAAAATGTTAATATTTGTAGAATATGAAATAAGGATAATGATGGAATGAATGCCTCGGAAAAAGAAAAGTTCCAAAGTCCATATGGAAGCATGGTTTTTGATAGAAAAGGAGGTAGCTCTTCTGTTGTAAAAATAGGAAAGAAAGAGAATGGAACCAAATGAAAATAAAATTTTAAATTTGAGGACAAGGAAGATAATATGATGGATTTTTTGTTTGAAGACTTTTATTTGGGTGCAATCTCAAAAATGACAGAATGATCTCAGTTCGTTTCCAAGGCAAACCATTCAATATCACAGTAATCCAAGTCTATGCCCCAACCAGTAATGCTGAAGAAGCTGAAGTTGAATGGTTATATGAAGACCTACAAGACTTCTAGAACTAACACCCAAAAAAGATGTCATTTTCATTATAGGGGACTGGAATGCAAAAGAAGGAAGTCAAGAAACATCTGGAGTAATTGGCAAATTTGGCCTAGGAGTACAGAATGATGCAGGGCAAAGGCTAATAGCGTTCTGCCAAGAGAACGCACTGGTCATAGCAAACACCCTCTTCCAACAACACAAGAGAAGATTCTACACAAGGACATCACCAGATGGTCGACACTGAAGTCAGATTGATTATATTCTTTGCAGCCAAAGATGGAGAAGCTCTATACAGTCAGCAAAAACAAGACTTGGAGCTGACTGTGGCTCAGATCATGAAATCATTTCCAAATTCAGACTTAAATTGAAGAAACTGGAGAAAACCACTAGACCATTCAGGTATGACCTAAATCAAATCCATTATGGCTATATTGTGGAAGTGAGAAGTAGATTTAAGGGACTAGATCTGACAGACTGCCTGATGAACTGTGGATGGAGGTTCATGACAATGTACAAGAGACAGGAATCAAAACCATTCTCAAGAAAAAGAAATGCAAAAAAGCAAAATGACTGTCTGAGGAGGCCTTACAAATAGCCATGAGAAGAAGGTAAGTGAAAAGCGAGGAGAAAAGGAAAGATATGCCCATCTGAATGCAGAGTTTCAGAGAATAGCAAGGAGAGATAAGAAAGCCTTCCTCAGCAATCAATGCAAAGAAATAGAGGAAAACAATAGAATGGGAAAGTCTAGAGATCTCTTCAAGAAAATTAGAAATACAAAGGGGATATTTAATGCAAATATGGGCTCAATAAAGGACAGAAATTGTAGGGATCTAATAGAAGCAGAAGCTATCCAGAAGAGGTGGAAAGAATACACAGAAGAACTGTACAAAAAAGATCGTCATGACCAGATAATCACGATGGTGTGATCACTCACCTAGAGCCAAACATCTTGGAATGTGAAGTCAAGTGGGCCTTCGGAAGCATCACAATGAACACAGCTAGTGGAGGTGATAGAATTCCAGTTGAGCTATTTCAAATCCTGAAAGGTGATGCTGTGAAAGTGCTGCACTCAATATGCCAGCAAATTTGCAAAACTCAGCTGTGGCCACAGGACTGGAAAAGGTCAGTTTTCATTCCAATCTCAAAGAAAGGCAATGCCAAAGAATGCTCAAAATACTGCACAATTGCAGTCATTTCACATGTTAATAAAGTAATGCTTAAAATATGTGAACCGTGACCTTCCAGATGTTCAGGCTGGTTTTAGAAAAGGCAGAGGAACCAGAGATCAAATTGCCAACACCACCTGAATCACTGAAAAAGCAAGAGAGTTCTAGAAAAACATCTATTTCTGCTTTATTGACTATGCCAAAGCCTTTGACTGTGTGGATCACAATAAACTGTGGAACATGCTGAAAGAGATGGGAATACCAGACCACCTGCCCCGCCTCTTGAGAAACCTGTATGCAGGTCAGGAAGCAACAGTTAGAACTGGACGTGGAACAACAGACTGCTTCCTTATTGGAAAAGGAGTAAGTCAAGGCTGTATATTGCCACCCTGCTTATTTAACTTATATGCAGAGTACATCATGAGAAATGCTGGGTTGGAGGCAGCACAAGCTGGAATCAAGATTGCAAGGAGAAATATCAATAACCTCAGATATGTGGATGACACCACCCTTATGACTGAAAATGAAGAGGAACTGAAGAGCCTCTTGATGAAAGTGAAAGAGGAGAGTGAAAAACGTGGCTTAAAGCTCAACATTCAGAAAACTAAGATCGTGGCATCTAGTCCTATCACTTCATGGGAAATAGATGGGGAAACAGTTGAAATAGTGGCTGACTTTATTTTTCTGGCCTCCAAAATCACTGCAGATAGTGCCTGCAGTCATGAAATTAAAAGATGCTTATTCCTTGGAAGGAAATTTATGACCAAGCTAGACAGCATATTTAAAATCAGAGACATTACTTTGTCAACAAAGGTCCATCAAGTCAAGGTTATGTTTTTTCCAGTAGTCATGTATGGATGTGAGAATTGGACTATAAAGAAAGCTGAGTGCTGAAAACTTGATGCTTTTGAGCTGTGGTGTTGAAGAAGACTCTTGAGAGTCCCTTGGACTGCAAGGAGTTCCAACCAGTCCATCCTAAAGATTAGTCCTGGGTGTTCATTTGTGGAACTGATGTTGAAGCTGAAACTCCAATATTTTGGCCACCTGATGAGAAGAGCTCACTTATTTGAAAAGATCCTGATCCTGGGAAAGATTAAGGGCAGGAGGAGAAGGGGATGACAGAGGATGAGATGGTTGGATGACATCACCAACACAATGGACATGGATTTGGGTGGACTCTGGTAGTTGGTGATGGACAGAAAGGTTGGTGTGCTGTGGTTCATGGGGTCTCAAAGAGTCGGACATGACCGAGTGACTGAACTGAACTGATTCCTATATTTAATAATGTTAATTGTGTATATACCATTAACTAAATTAAATACTGAAAATATGGGAATATACAAGTTAAAGAATTCAGCAAAATTCTCTTCAGTTATAGACCTTATATTAGGATGTGGGGCATATCCAACATACCCAATAAATGGGTGAAATAGTAGCATTTTAGATGATAGAAGTTATAGAGAGAACTAAAACTGGGACTGAGAATAAAGAATTCAAGATAAGTTGTACTTTTAAATTGAATAATCACAAAAATTCTCATGAAGAAGGTGAGATCTGAAGGAGGTAAGGAAAGATGCAGGTGTCTTGAGATTCCACACCAAAGGAAGGGAAAATACAAGCTGCAATATAAGAATGTGCCTGCAGTGTTCAGCAAGAAATGAGAAATGTCTGTGGTTTCCGCATACAGAGTTGCTTTCACTTCAGCTGTCACTGGAAGACATTAGGAGATTTTAATCAGATGAACAATATTTTTTAATTATATTTAACAGAAGTCCTTTGACTGCTATATTTAAAATAGACTGAAATAAGCAAAGATGAAATGAAGAGACAATTTAGAGAAAAAGCAGAAACATTTTTGGTAGAAGTACTAATGGATTAAAAAATTAAATAATCCAAGTTTGATCCATGATGAAAGTAATAAATTTAGAAAGTAATATGGTTCTGGATATATTTGGATACTACATGTAATAATAGGATTCTGGGCATATGGTTTGAAGATAGATCCTATTGGATTTACCAACTAGTTGTGATTCATGAGAAAAAAACATAGTAGTCAAGAATGACTGAGATTTTTAGACTGAACAACTGAAGGATGGGGATTTCATTATTGAGGTGAAGATTTTGTGGGAACAGGTGGAGAGAGAATATGAAGATTTTGGTTTTGCTTACTTAAGTGTGAAATATCAATTAGATATTTAGGTGAAGATGTGAAGTGGTTAGTGACTAATATTTAAATTATCAATCCAGAGTGTACAAGAGAATTTCTTGGCTAAAAAGATAAATCTTACAAAGCAGCATGTTGATGGCATTTAGAGTGGGGTGTGTGCAGATAGAAAGTGAATGTAGATAGAAGAGAGGCTTTAGGGCTGTGATATAGGGCCCTTAAACCTTTTGAGTTCAGGAAAATGACCCCAACCAAAAAGAGAGACTGAGAAGAAGCAGTGATCTTTTAAAATGGAAGAAATCAACTCAGTGCAGTGCCCTTGAAACCAAATGAAGAAGTACTGTAAGAAATAAGAAGTGATCCGCAACCACAAGTGTTGCTGATAAGTGAAGTACAATGCTAACTGAGAACTGATCCTTGGAGTTAGCAGTGAAGGTAATTGGTGAAAACTTGAATGAATTGGATTCAGACAGAGTATGGGACTGAAGGAATTGAAGAAAAATGTACAGTTTAGCTTTAAGAGGATGCATAAAATGAAGAGAAATTGAGGTCACCCTATTTAGTCTAATGATAAATAGCCAGTATAGAGTGGTGGTGATTGATGTTGAGAAGAGACAGGGTAAAGATCAATATACAAATTATTTATGGCATGGTTATCTGTGAGAGGACACAGAGTTGGGGAAGTTTAAACATGAGATCATGGAGTATGACTTATAAAGAATAGGAGAGAAATAATGACAGAGAAGTATGGTTTAAAAAACTGGACTGTATTGAAAGCCAAGCTTAGATTAAAGATCATGAATTATAATGATACCAATATCATTGGTTAAGCAAACCTTCTCCAGTGATGTTTATCTTTTGGATTACAATCTTTAAGAAACAGGTTATTGGGTTAATTGAAGGTTAATTTTTGAAATAAGAAAGAAAGTGTAATGAACCTGAAGATGTTTATTAGGTAGTAATTGTAATGATGTACCATGATACCTTAGCTGGTGTTGAAGTAAAAATCGAAATGAGATGGTGGGTAGGTGAAAATGGAAGTGTTACTGGACTTATGAAATAATGAATTAAAAGAATTACTGCAGAGGAACTTGACAAAGTGGGCAGAAATTCCAGAATCAAGGAATTTAGCAGCAAAGCTATCCTGACATTTTTTACAACTATGGTAGTATCAAGGATGAAGATAAAGGTCATTATCTTGGGGATAAACTTTTTAGTACATGAAGGAAAAATAAAATTTAACTGTATAACAGCAGTAAAGGACAGGAGATGTGGTGTTTTAACAGCATAAGTTAAATTTCCAGAGACAAGGATGACTATTGTAAGCCAACAAGATTCAATGGGAAGAATACCCGTAGTATGTATGGGCCTGTAGTTACTTCATTTCATGGCCAGTTGATACTGTCTGCTACTATGGATGTACTTGGTGACTGCATGGATTGTACATTGGATCAATTAATGCTTTTATTTTGGATCACCAAGGTAAATTTTTTAAAAAGATGCCTAACCCAGATCTCATCACCATGGAATCTGCTTTATTTGATTTGAGGTTGAGTTCAAGGCTTGTGATTCTAATGTATAAATAGTGAGAGTTACTTTGAACCTCATGCTGCCATACATTGATATATTTTATTCTTCAGATTCTTTGTGGCCCCCTGGTTATGAAGTATAGGTCATATACAATTTGTCTATTTATCAGGCTATTTCTTCCTCATGAATTGCCTTTCTCCTCATTCCTCAGATCTAATTTCTACACCTACTTTTTAGAAGTTCTCATTCTTTCTTTCCAGTGAATTTTCAAAGTACTTACTTAAAACCATCACAAAGTGACTTATTTATAGTTTTCCACTACATATTGCATTTTTAATATACATGTAAATAGACAATGCTGAAAATTTTAAAGTCATCTGAATTTTATAAAATTCCTAGCACAGTATTTTGCACTTAGAAAGTACTCATTATATATTTGCTGAATGAGTAAATATATACTTGTCTAGCACATTGCATTTGCCTGTGTTGTAAGAATTTGGGGATGAAATTATATGTATTACTAACTTGTATCCAAATCTAACAGGGTACCTATTTGGTTTACTTCTGGTGGCTAAGATGGTTAAGAATCTGTGTTCAATGCAGGAGACCCGAATCTCTGGGTCAGGAAGGTCCCATGGAGAAGGGAATGGCTACCCACTCCTGTATTCTTGCCTGGAGAATCCCATGGACAGAGGAGCTTGGTGAGCTACAGGGCATGGGGTCGCAAAGAGTCAGACAGGAATGAGTGACTAACAGTTTCACTTTAAGCTATTTTGAAACAAAATGGTAGTTAATTAATAAATGCTTCAATTACCTGTATAATAATTGCAAAACATTTCACAGATTCTTATTATATGGATTTAGATTAAAAAAGACATGCTTTAATTGACAAAGCTACATATCTGTGTTAAGATCCTTGAAAACTAAGGCCTGAAAACAATCCTATCTGTGAAAATATTTAGTAATAACTTTTAAGTTTTGGTTCAGTGGTCAAAAGCTAGTCATTTCCAGTTACGCGAGTTAAGCATTCTGAGATAAAAGTTAAGTGCTGGATTGTTAAGCTTTGGTCTTCTGTGCTAAGCAAACTACCAGTTGTGCGGGCTCCTGTGGTGATATCAGCAACAGAAAACTAACATTCTGCTTCTTTAATAACAACTCTTTTGTCAGTTTCTAATAAAATTAAAAGAGATTTAAAATGTCTTATTTCTGGTCAGAATTTTTGTGTTTTGTTTTACCTTTGAGCCCAAATATCACCGTATCCTTTATGTATAGTTAAGGTTGATAGGAAGGCAAGTATTAAAGATAAAACTACATTTGTTAGCTTTTTCTTTTTAATCCTGTTTCAAAACTGTTTAGAGGCCCTTTAGAAACACTACTATTTGCAAGATTACCAAATTTGTAGAAAACATTAAAATGTTGAGCTTCAGTAGCACCTTATAAATGCCTTCATAAAGGAGAGCAGAGCCAATTAAAAAAAATAAATTCCTCATTTACTATAAGATAAGTTGCTGGGAACTAACCAGTAAAATAATAGAGCTGTTAAGACAATATAATTTCCATGCACAAACTAAAGTATATTCAATGTAATAACAGAGTGAAGATCTCCTGAAAAATATCTAGTCAGGAATGAACTGCAGGGGAAAATACATTTGTTTAGAGTTCAGTTAGTGTATGGAAATAAATGTCTGCTTATAAGTTTGCAATATTTGACAAGGAGAAGATTATAGCTCAGCCATGGCCTCCAATAACTTAAAATATTAGAGCCTTTAGACCTTGCTCAGTTAAATGAGTTACCCAAATGTTCACCTTTCACAGATTGATAATCTGGTTGTAGTCTGGGACACTTCACTATCTGTGAACTGATGAATGATCAAGGCATTTAACTTGATAGATCAGGGTCTTTTGCTAAATAAATTAAAGTAAATAGGAGTAACTGAGCAAGCTGTTGGCTGGTCTAATGGATATTTGTCAAATTAATCTGTCAGTGAATGTGAAGAGATGTGTTCCAGTTCCATCCTATTCATTAGGGGACAGTCTGTTCCTGAATCCTGAATTGTCACAAAGGTCTCACTTAGACACATGAAATACACAAGATCACACAAGAGCAGAATGTCGAGCTGCATTTTACCACACTGTAAAAGTTGTAAACACGAACTCAAATGGCATATACCAACATGTGTAACAGGAAGTCCTTTGTGGAAGCACCATAACAAAGCATTGAGGCAGATCCTCTGATTTGTGAGCAAAAGGGACACAGCTGCACCTGATTGAGGTAGATGACAAATGAGGATTTCTGGGAAATCATTTTTCTTGAAGCAAAAATTAAGAGACTTCTTAGCAGAGATAATACTCTAATTTCAATTTAGGAGAAATATGTAGGTGGATTATAATTATTCAGCTGAGAGATTCTGAGAACTAATTCTGTTGAATGGATTATTTCTGGAGCACAAGGAATTTCAGATGAACCCAGAGTAATCTGGCAGTGAGAAAAAAATCATGGAAACAATAGGGTTTCTTTCAGCAGTCCAGATTTAATAAGGAAGCAGTATGAGTAGAAGTCTTCATTTGGGAAAGTTCAGTATGAACGAGGTGATCCACAGTAGTTACCTTACCATTTCCCATGATTATTGAGAAATGTGTCTAGTTTATTAATTGTAGCTAAACCTCACTTGTTCTCTATGCAAGATGTCTTTAACTCACTATTATCTCTCTTTGCCTTGACTTTATATGGTAAGGCAGTTCTGATTCTAGTGTTAAGTGTTTTCTCCATATGCCTACAACCAAAGCTCAAATACCATTCTCAGGGACTCATACAATCAAGTGGCCTTTATTATTGTTAAAAGATGAACTGAGGCATATTATAATGTTGATTGTTTAAGCAACGATTGATTTGAATCAGGCATTGTCCAATCTAGTAAATAAAAATGAGCTATGAGGAGTTGTACAAAGTGAAAGGCTTTACAAGCAGAGGGAAATGGGAATAAAGGAGCTATACTAGGCAATGAAGGGGGTTTGTAATAGCAAGGTTACTTTCCTTTAGGAGACAGTAGGGGTTTATCAAGCATTTTGCCTAACTAGTGCTAATCAGGCAATCCTGATTGACTGGTTTAAGATCCCATTTCTGGGGGAGCCAAAGAAAGTGAAAGTGAAAGTCGCTCAGTCCTGTCCAACTCTTTGTGATCCCACGGACTATATAGTCCATGAATTCTCTAGGCCAGAATACTGGAGTGGGTAGCCTTTCCCTTCTTCAGGGGCTCTTCCTAACCCAGGGATCAAACCCAGGTTTCCCACATTGGGTGGATTCTTTACCAGCTAAGCCACCAGGGAAGCCCAAGAATACTGGAGTGGGCAGTCTATCCCTTCTTTACCAGAACTTCCTGACCCAGGAATCGAAGTGAGGTCTCCTGCATTGCAGGTGGATTCTTTACCAACTGAGCTATCAGAGAAGCAAAACTATAGTTAGATCTCTGCTTGGTGACCAGGGCTTAACCTAAGTAAGTTTGTTTTGGACCGGTTGTCTTATTTATTAACGTTAAATAAGCTAATCTGTGATAGTTAACCATCTTCTTACTCATCGAGATAGCATTATTTTTGAAAGTTTTAAAAGTTAGTTTAAATGTTTCTATTTCTGTAAAAATATTTACTCCTTAGCCCTATACTAGATATTTCAGATTTACTAGTCATTTAACAAGGATGACATTTGGGGTGAAGAAAGAGTTGGTATTTCATAAATTTGACCGGCTATCAACTCTGTCTACTTTGTGTCCTTTCAACTATGAAATGAAGTCAGAAGTGGAATTGCTGACTCAGCAGAGAGCTGGCATGCTTCCCATTTTGCCATATTTTCCCCTGCTCAGCATCTCCATCTAATCAGCTCCATGCTGGGAGAGGCATTATCATCTCTGAGACAGATAAAGGACTGCTGCACCTCCTGTTGTCTGCTTCCTGTTAAGCTCCTTGCCCATATGTAGAGTCCATAGGAAAAATATTTAATGTCCCACAGGTGTCTGCATACCAGGCTGCTCACTGGAGTGAAACAGTCTAAAGCCTGGATCTATTCCATCATGTGTTCCTAATTGGCTCCTATATGACTGGTCCTGACGTCTGGCTGATTTTTCTCCTCCTAACCTTTCATGAGTTAATTTGGTTTGGTGGTTCATACAAAGAAAAGATTGCAGATGCCATGTTCCACATCTTTAGATGATCAAACATAGAGCTCTGCTCTTTGCCTTTCCCAAGAGGGCATCTGAAATAATACTTGTTTTCTGGAAAGATGATGTTTCCTCTTCTTCAATAATGCTCTTTATGACCGGACACATATTTTAACTCTATGCTTGTGTTGATGGTTCATTATACTTATTTGCTTCATTTTTTTCACTTTTTTGGGAAACTTTTTAAATTGTTTTTCCTACTAGTAAGTATTGCAGAGCCATTATGCATTCAGTAAATATGCATCGGCTATTTTCATACTTGCCCCAGGTGGCACTAGTGGCAAAGAACTGTCAACTACAAATTGGCACTTACCAAGAGGACTGCCAATGACTGAACAACAAAGGCATTTGTCATCTGCCTCTAAGGAGATATAGCTGTTGACCTTCAACAATCCCTGAGGGAGTTCAGGGTGGAGTGAGGCACTCTGTGCTCCAGGGAATCTGGTGGGACAGGTCTTTAGATAGTTGGATGTTTTTAGGAACAGATTTTATGATCTCAATCCTTGCATCTCCTCATATCTAGAGAAGCACCAAATCCCTTCATGGTGACATCAGACCTGATGACTAACAAAAAACCTTTTGTAAATGGAGTGCTTCATGGTATTGAACTCCCCATTCACCAAAACCTCATATATTGACTCTCCCCCACTGCCGCTTCGGAGCATCTCTTACAGCTATCTGAGTTGCTGCCTCCTGGGTGGCAGTCCTCATTTTGCCCCAAATAAAACCTCACTCACACCTCTCAAGTTGTACATCTTTTTTTAGTCGACAGAACCCACCTACTATTGCAGGTGGGAAGATCCCCTGGAGAAGGGAATGGCAATCCACTCCAGTATTCTTGCCTGGAGAATCTTATGTACAGAGGAACCTGGTGGGCTACAGTCCATAGGGCCACACATAGTCGGACATTACTGAATCTACTTAGCATACCACACATTTTTGTACTACAGTTGATTCCTGAACAACATTAGTTTGAAATACATGGGCCCACTTAAATGTGGATGTTTTTCAGTAAGTGTGTTGGAAATTTTTTTGGAGATTTGAGGCAATTTAAAAGAACTTACAGCTATTTATGTAGCTTAGAAATATAAAAGAAAATTTAGAACAAATTAGTTATGCCATGAAAGCATAAAAATATGTAGATGCTAGTATTTTTTTGTCATTTGCTACCATAAAATATACACAGATCTATTATAAACAGTTAAAATTT
Organism: Odocoileus virginianus; assembly: GCF_023699985.2. Taxonomy (NCBI): domain Eukaryota; kingdom Metazoa; phylum Chordata; class Mammalia; order Artiodactyla; family Cervidae; genus Odocoileus; species Odocoileus virginianus. The sequence continues at coordinate 25,747,723 of NC_069698.1, forward strand.
GGAGATGATGTGGTTATAACTCTGCATTGTGACTGGAGGGAACATGGGTTTGATCCCTGCTCAGGGAAGTAAGATCCAACATGCTATAGAATGCAGGCAAAAATTAAAAAAAAATAATTATCAAAACTTACCTACACAAACACAGACTATAATGACTTCATTCTAAGTAGAGAGAAATATGAACAAACATAAATATGCAATAGTAAGTCATAACTGCATAAAATTACCTGTAGTATATGCTGTACCTACTACAATAATTTCATAGCCACTTTTGTTTCCATTGTATTGAGTTGAAGTGTCACAAGTATCCTCTTAAAACTCCATGTGACACTAATCATCTCTGTATGAGTTGTCTCTCCAGTAAATTGTGTATTGCAGTAAAAAGTGACCTCTTCTTTTTTCTTTCATATTTTTATTGTGTTTAAAACAAACCTATAAACCTTGAATAACACCATCGGGCCCATACAGAATGCCACCAGTGATCCTGCAAGTGCTCCCAAGGTACAGATGTTACAAGAAAAGTAACGTTGTAACATTACAAGAAAAAGTTGAATTATTTGGTATGTACCAGAGATTGAGGTCTGCAGCTGCGGTTGCCAGCCATCTCAAGATAAATGAATCTAGTGTAAGGATGATTGTAAAAAAAAAAAGAAAGAAAAAGAAAAGGGAGTTTGTGAAGCCATCAATGGAACTCTACTGATAGGCATAGAAACCTTGAGCTTCTGGTGAAATACGTTATTGTCTTACATTGAAAACGTAACTTTCATGTGGGTTTAGGCTTGTTTTAAGAAAGTCACACAATATAGACTCTAATATGATTTGAGAAAAAAATAGTCTTTAAGTAGGCTTCCCAGGTGGTGCCAATGTAAAGAACCTGCCTGCCAATGCCAGAGAAGCAAGAGATGAAAGTTTGATCCCTGGGTTGGGAAGATCCCCTGGAGAAGGCAATGGCAACCCACTCCAGTAATTCTTGCCTGGATTCTATAGACAAAGGAGCCTGGTGGGCTACAGTCCATACAGTCCATGGGGTTGCAAAGAGTTAGACATGACTGAACTGCACACACACACATGAAGTCCTTATATGACAACTAAAATTAAAAGGAAGTGAAGGGTCTAAAGCTGGAGAAATGAATGCCAGCAAAGCATGGTTTGATATTAGGAAGAAGTTTATCTTTAAAATGTCATGATAAGAGGAGAAGCAGCTTTTGCCAACCAAGAGGGAACAGATGAGTTCCCAAGTGCCATGAAGAGAATCATTGAGGAGAAAAGATATCTGACTGAACAAAATTTTAATGCAGACAAAAGTGCCCTGTTCTGGGGAAAAAAAAAAAAAAAAAGCCACAGAGAATATTTATTAGTAAGGAAGAGAAGTGAGCATTACAACTTAATGCAGAAAGGGTTAGGCCAACTCACTGTCTTGTCCAAATGCAGTCAGATTCATGATCTCAAATGCCCTTATCTACAAAGCTGTTAATCCCAGAGCCTCTAAGGGAAAAGATAAACACTGGCTGCCTGCCCTTCAGTTGTACAACATACACACCTAGACAGCAAGAACTTTTTCTGGATTGTTTCCACTGATGCTTTGTCCCTGAAGTCAAGAAGAAGCTTATCAGTAATAGACTGCCTTTTAAGATTCTTTTGATAATGGACAACGCCCCTGGCCACGCAGAACCTCATGAATTTTAATAACAAAGGCATCAAAGTAGTCTACATGGCCCTGAAAGCAACATATCTAATTTCAGACTCTAGATCAAGAGGTCATAAGTACCTTTGAGGCTCATTACACACTTTACTCCATAGAAAGAATTGTCAAGCTATGAAAGAGAACCTTGATAGAGAAAATCACGGAAATCTTGAAGGATTACACTATTGAAGATGACATCATTGTTATTAAAAAAAAAAAAAAAGCCATGAAATCCATGCTGCAACAATAAGTTCCTACTGGAGAAAACTGTGTCCAGAGGTTGTACATGACTTTATAGGATTCACAACAGAGCTAATCAAGGAAATCATGAAAGAGACAGTGGATGTGGCAGAAAGGTGGGGAATAAAGGGTTTCAAAATTTTTTTTTCTTTTTTTATTTTTTTCTTCCATTTATTTTTATTTGTTGGAGGCTAATTATTTTACAACATTGCAGTGGTTTTTGTCATACATTGAAATGAATTAGCCATGGATTTACATGTATTCCCCATCCCGGTCCCCCCTCCCACCTCCCTCTCCACCCCATCCCTCTGGGTCTTCCCAGTGCACCAGGCCTGAGCACTTGTCTCATGCATCCAACCTGGGCTGGTGATCTGTTTCAAGGGTTTCAAAATTTGAATCTTGGAGAAAATAAAGAGTTGACAGACACCACACCAGAGAAATTAACAGAAGATGATTTGATGAAGATGAGTGTTTCCGAACCAGATGATGAAGAAGATGTGGCAGAAGCAGCACCAGAAAACAAGCCAACATTAGACAATCTGACAGAAGGGTTCCAGTTATTGAAGACTGATTTTGACTTCTTTCGTGAAATGGACCCTTCTATGATATTGGCTCCTCTCGGTCGCCGCCCCTGACGTCGGACGTGGGGAAGCTCCTCTGCGCCGCTCCGGCGCTGTCGCAGCCTGACGCTCTCCTTCTCTATCCCTGACCTTGGGCGAGGGGTAGCTCCTCACGGCCACGCTTCTGCGCGGTGCGACACGTCCGACGTCAGGGGCGGTGGCCGAGAGGAGCAACCCCCGCCTGAGGTCAGGGGCTGCGGCCGAGAGGAGCTACCACAGGCCCCAGGTCAGGGGCGCGCCCGAGAGGAGCTACCCGGGCCTGAGGTCAGGGGTGGCCGCCGAGAGGAGCAACCCCACCTCCAAGGAGCTGCGGCTGCGCAGGTGCAGGAGGGCCGAGAGGAGCTACTTCACGTTCAAGGTCAGGAGGGGCCGCCATGAGAAGATATCCTCGTCCAAGGTAAGGAGCAGTCATGAAGAGATACCCCATGTCCGAGGTAAGAGAAATCCAAATAAGACGTTAGGTGTTGCGAAAGGGCATTAGAGGGAAGACACATTGAAAACATAATCACAGAAAACTAGCCAATCTGATCACAGGACCACAGTCGTGTCTAACTCAATGAAACTAAGCCATGCCCTGTGGGGCCAACCAAGACAGTGGTGTTATGGTGGAGGGGTCTGACAAAATGTGGTCCACTGGAGAAGGGAATGGCAAAACACTTCAGAATTCTTGCCTTGACAACCCCATGAACAGTATGGAAAGGCAAAAAGATAGGACATTGAAAGATGAATTCCCCAGGTCGGTAGGTGCCCAATATGCTACTGGAGATCAGTGGAGAAATAACTCCAGAAAGAATGAAGGGATTGAGCCAAAGCAAATATACCCAGTTGTGGATGTGACTGGTGATAGAAGCAAGGTCTGATGCTGTAAAGAGCAATATTGCATAGGAACCTGGAATGTTAGGTCCATAAATCAAGGCAAATTGGAAGTGGTCAAACAGGAGATGGCAGGAGAGAATGCCGACATTCTAGGAATCAGTGAACTATAATGGACTGGAATGGGTGAATTTAACTCAGGTGACCATTATATCTACCACTGTGGGCAGGAATCCCTTAGAAGAAGTGAGGTAGCCAACATAGTCAACAAAAGAGTCCAAAATGTAGTACTTGGATGCAGTCTCAAAAATGACAGAATGATCTCTGTTCGTTTCCAAGGCAAACCATTCAATATCACAGTAATCCAAGCCTATGCCCCGACCAGTAATGCTGAAGAAACTGAAGTTGAATGGTTCTATGAAGACCTATAACACCTTCTAGAACTAACACCCAAAAAAGATGTCCTTCTCATTATAGGGGACTGGAATGCAAAAGTGGGAAGTCAAGAAATACCTGGAGTAACAGGCAAATTTGTCCTTGGAGTACGGAATGAAACAGGGCGAAGACTAATAGAGTTTTGCCAAGAGAACACAGTTGTCATAGCAAACACCCTCTTCCAACAACACAAGAGAAGACTCTACATCACCAGACGGTCAACACTGAAATCAGACTGATTATATTCTTTGCAGCCAAAGATGGAGAAGCTCTATACAGTCAGCAAAAACAAGACCAGGAGCTGACTGTGGCTCAGATCATGAACTCCTTGTAGCCAAATTCAGACTTAAACTGAAGAAAGTAGGGAAAACCACTAGACCATTCATTTATGACCTAAATCAAATCCCTTATGACTATACAGTGGAAGTGAGAAATAGATTTAAGGGACTAGATCTGATAGACAGGGAGCCTGATGAGCTATGGGCAGAGGTTTGTGACATTGTACAGGAGACAGGGATCAAGACCATCCCCATGGAAAAGAAATGCAAAAAGGCAAAATGTTTGTCTGAGGAGGCCTTACATATAGCTGTGAAAAGAAGAGAAGTGAAAAGCAAAGGAGAAAAGGAAAGATGTTTCCATTTGAATGCAGAGTTCCAAAGAATAGACAGGAGAGATTAGAAAGCCTTCCTCAGTGATCAATGCAAAGAAATAGAGGAAAACCACCGAATGGAAAAGACTAGAGATCTCTTCAAGAAAATTAGAGATACCAAGGGAAAATTTCATGCAAAGATGGGCTCAATAAAGGACAGAAATGGTATGGACCTACTAGAAGCAGAAGATATTAAGAAGAGGTGGCAAGAATACACAGAAGAACTGTACAAAAAAGATCTTCACAACCCAGATAATCCCAATGGTGTGGTCACTCACCTAGAGCCAGACATCCTGGAATGTGAAGTCAAGTGGGCCTTAGAAAGCATCACTATGAACAAAGCTAGGGGATGTGATGGAATTCCAGTTGAGCTATTTAAAATCCTGAAAGATGATGTGGTTAAAGTGTTGCACTCTCAGCAGTTGCCACAGGATTGGAAAAGGTCAGTTTTCATTCCAGTCCCTAAGAAAGGCAATCCCAAAGAATGCTCAAACTACTACACAATTGCACTCATCTCACACGCTAGTAAAGTAATGCTCAAAATTCTCCAAGCCAGGCTTCAGCAATATGTGAACTGTGAACTTCCAGATGTTCAAGCTGGTTTTAGAAAAGGCAGAGGAACCAGAGATCAAATTGCCAGCATCCACTGGATCATCGAAAAAGCAAAAGAGTTCCAGAAAAAACATCTATTTTTGCTTTCTTGACTACCCCAAAGCCTTCGACCGTGTGTATCACAATAAACTGTGGAAAATTCTGAAAGAGGTGAGCATACCAGACCACCTGACCTGCCTCTTGAGAAACCTGTATGCAGGTCAGGAAGCAACAGTTAGAACTGGACATGGAAAAAGAGACTGGCTCCCAATAGAAAAAGCTGTACGTCAAGGCTGTATATTGTCACCCTGGTTATTTAACTTATATGCAGAGTACATCATGAGAAACACTGGGCTGGGGTCAGCACAAGCTGGAATCAAGATTGCTGGGAGAAATAACAATAACCTCAGATATGCAAATGGCACCACCCTTATGGCAGAAAGTGAAGATGAACTAAAGAGCCTATTGATGAAAGTGAAAGAGGAGAGTGAAAAAGTTGGCTTAAAGCTTAACATTCAGAAAACTGAGATCATGGCATCTGGTCCCAACACTTCATGGGAAATAGATGGGGAAACAGTGGAAACAGTGTCAGACTTTAATTTTTTGGGCTCCAAAATCACTGCAGATGGTGATTGCAGCCATGAAATTAAAAGACACTTACTCCTTGGAAGGAAAGTTATGACCACCCGAGATAGCATATTAAAACCAGAGACATTACTTTGCCAACAAAGGTCCGTCTGGTCAAGTCTACAGTTTTTCCAGTAGTCATGTATGGATGTGAGAGTTGGACTGTGAAGAAAGCTGAGTGCCAAAAAATTGATGCTTTTGAACTGTGGTGCTGGAGAAGACTCTTGAGAGTCCCTTGGACTGCAAGGAGATCCAACCAGTCCAACCTAAAGGAGATCATTCCTGGGTGTTCATTGGAAGGACTAATACTGAAGCTGAAACTCCAGTACTTTGGCCACCTCATGTGAAGAGTTGACTCATTGGAAAAGACCCTGATGCTGGGAGGGATTGGATACAGGAGGAGAAGTGGACGACAGAGGATGAGATGTTTGGATGGTATTACCGACTCGATGGACATGGGTTTGAGTAAACTCCAGGAGTTGGTGATGGACAGGGAGGCCTGGTGTGCTGTGATTCATGGGGTCACAAAGAGTTGGACACGATTGAGAGACTGAACTGAACTGATGATATTGGCACTGAAAGTAAAGCAAGTGGTGGAAGGCAGATTGGTACCCTTTAGGAACATTTTTAAAGCAATGAAAGAGCAAAACAATCATACAGAAATTATGATATATTTCTGTAAATGAAAGTCACTCAGTCATGTCTGACTCTTTGTGACACCATGGACTAAACAGTCCATGGAATTCTCCAGGCCAGAATCCTGGTCTGGCTAGTTGTTCCCTTCTCCAGGGGATCTTCCCAACCCAGAGATCAAACCCAGGTCTCCTGAATTGCAGGCAGCTTATTTATCAGCTGAGCTATGAGGGACACCAAGTGTGCCTGTCTCTGTTGTCTCCTCCTTTCTTCCACCTTCTGTGCCTCTGCCACCCCGAGACAGCAAGACCAACTCCTCCTCTTCCTCCTCCTTGGTCTATTCAAGGCAAAAATAATGAGGATGAAGACTTTGATGATGATCCACTTTCATTTAATAGTAGTAAATATCATCAAATTAAAAGACACTTACTCCTTGGAAGGAAAGTTATGACCAACCTAGATAGTATATTAAAAAGAAGAGACATTACTTTGCCAACAAAGGTTCATCTAGTCAAGTCTATGGTTTTTCCATTGGTCATGTATGGATGTGAGAGTTGGACTATAAAGAAAGCTGAGTGCTGAAAAATTGATGCTTTTGAACTGTGGTGTTGGAGAAGACTCTTGAGAGTCCCTTGGACTGCAAGGAGATCCAACCAGTCCATCCTAAAGGAGATCAATCCTGGGTGTTCATTGGAAGGACTGTTGCTGAAGCTGAAACTCCAGTACTTTGGCCACCTCATGTGAAGAGTTGACTCATTGGAAAAGACCCTGATGCTGGTAAAGATTGTGGGCAGAAGGAGAAGGGGGAGACAGAGCATGAGATGGCTGGATGGCATCACTGACTCGATGCACATGAGATTGAGTAAACTCCGGGAGTTGGTGATGGACAGGGAGGCCTGGCGTGTTGTGATTCATGGGGTAGCAAAGAGTCAGACACGACTGAGTGACTGATTGAACTGAACCCAAATATCATGAATGTGTGTATGCTAAGTTGCTTCAGCTGTATCTGATTCTGTCTCCATGGGCTGTAGCCCAACAGGTTCGTCTGATCATGGGATTTTCCAGGCAAGAATATTGGAGTGGGTTGCTATTTCATTTAGTTTACTTTCTTGTAAAATAGTAGATACATAACATACAAAGTATGTGTTAATCAACTGTTTATATTACCTGTAAAATTTGGTCAACAGTAGGCTATCAGTAACCAAATTTCTGGGAGTTAAAAATTTATGCACAGATTTTTGACTATGTGGAAGATCAGTGCCCCTACCCCACCTACTGTTCAGGGATCAACTTTAACAATACTGGGCTTGCAATGATAAGCAAATCTAGACACTATTTTTATACTCATGGAATTTTTCATTAGCCAAGTTGTTATTCAAAAATGTAAAATTATCTCAATGATACATAGAGTAAGAAAAAGCATATATTGATAAATCTGTGTGAATTAACAGATTTTACCACACCTGGAGACAGGAAAATCCTTAAGAAAATGATTATTGAACTGAACTCTGAGTGCAGAGTAAGAATTAGATAAGTGGAATAAAGAGAAAAGGTCCTGGACAAATCCTCTGTTGCAGAAGGAAGCTTGTGTTTTTTAAAAGAACTTACTGAAAGGAAGAGATATACTAAAAATTAAGATATTGGTAGAGATAAGACCATGAAGAAATCAGCCATGGGAGCTTGGTAAGCCATATTAGGAATTTGGATCTTTTCCCTGAATCACAATCAATTAAGGAAGTCTTTTATGCTGAGCTTGGAGAAGATAAACAGATTGTTCTGACTGTGGCATGGAGAACTGAAGAAACAATAGATGCTTGGTCTCAAAATAGGAAGTTATTGGGTTTGTTTCAATATTCTTGTCTGGGGACTGGTAAAGGTAGTTGGGTCTTGAATTGTTTCTAGATATTTGTCAGACAAAGATAATCATTCTGTTAGCCCTTGAATGTTGGCCTCCAGCTCATATATTTCCTGATAATATGTAGAAGGGAGAGTCTGGGAATTGCTGAGGAGTTCAGGCGATTTTTAATAAGAGAATATTTATGGATTTGTTCTTTGTTTAACTCTAATTTATGCTTTTTAAATCTTAAGGATTTCTTAAGACTGAAAAAAAAATGTTTTTTAGTAAATGAAAGTAGATTTGTAGAAAGTATTCTACAAAGGTAGAATAGAATAGGCTAGTGGGTGCAAAACTTTTTGAAATGGAGATAGATACAAGTAATATGTGAAGACTATAATCAATACATGGGGAAGCACTGAATGTGAATATGAAGTTTGTGGTGAGGGAAAGGATAACATTAAGGTTATTTCCTAGTTTTCTGAGCTGTAATGTCATTCTCTGGAATGGGGAAACCTGAAAGAACACAGGCTTTGGGGAATAGATCATAAATTCTGTTTTGATCATATTGAGTTTGAGATACCTTTGAGAAATAAAAATCACAATTAAAAAGTAAAATTTGTATATGTAAGTTTATAATTTAGAGAGGAAGTCTAGGCCCCTGAAAAACAAATATGAACTACCTGCTTACATGGGGTAGTTAAAGTAAGGCTTATTTGTATTAGTGGTTTACAAATATGAGCTTATTTTACCCTAGTGACATCATTATGTCTGTGAGATAAGTACCTTTGTGTGTGTGTGTGTTCACTCACTCATTTGTGTTGGACTCTGTTCCTCTGCCCATGGAATTTTCCAGGCAAGAACACTGAAAATTTTCCTGTTTAAAGTAAATGGGAAAACTGAGACAAAAAGAAGTTAAAGTCTTTTAATAATTGCAAAGCTAGTAAGTGTCAGAGCGAAGATTTGAACCCAGGCAAGTTGGAAAATGCATTCATATTGTTAATCTTCTTTTATGCCATCTATCACTAAAGAGATTGCTTAAGGATTAAATTTAAAGATTGATTAAAAAGCCCATGCCTGAGTGTTGAGAAATTTCAACACCTAAGGCTAGATGAGGCCAAAATGTCTAAGAAGGAGAAGGCATAAAGGGAGAGGAAAAAACAGAAGGGTGTGATTCTTGAAAATTATAGTGGAAGACATCAAATTTCCATGAGAGGTTAAGATCAGATCTAGGGGGAGATCTAAAATTTGGATTTAGAACTTTTGGTGACATTAGTGAGATATTTTATTGCTGATATTAGTGAAATCCTTCCTGAAAGCATGAGGAATTAAACCCTGTATGGAAAGAGTTGAAGAGTGATTGAAAAGAGTGGAAGAGACAACTCTTTCTAAAACTTTGACTTTGGCAACAAAATAAGTAGGTTTATAGCTGTAGAGAATGGGTTTGATGGTGGTGTTTGTTTTGTTTTACTAGAAGAGTTTGGAATGTGTTTTAGAGTCTAAGAATCTACTTGATAGGGAGAAGTTGACCTCTGGACAACAAAAGATATAATTAACACAGCTACCAGGACATCCCATTCTCCTGAATTTTATCATGCTTCACTCACCTTTTCATCCTTTTTTTTTTCCCTTTTTTTTCCCCCTGGCTGCTTCTCAGCTTCATGGCTTTTTATTGTGAGGGTATTCCAGGAATCACCATGAATGGTTTTCTTCTCTACCTATATGCTGGTGATTTCAGCCGACATTTATAACACATTTAAAACTGAATTCCTGATTTTTCACTTCAACGTGGTTCACCTATATTCTTCCGTCTATCAGTATGTGTTTATTTCATCCTTTGTTATATTTGTTAAGGCCAAAACTTGGGGCCATTCTTGACTTCTTTTTTTGTTTCCCACCCTTTCCAATTCATTAGTAATTGGAAATTAGTAACTGTAAATTCTACAGTTTTAGATTCAAAATATATTTGGAACTGTAACAATCCACTGATAACAACTTGGTCCAAGTCAAGTGATTTCTCATTGACTCACCACAATAGGCTTTTACCTCTTCTCCCTGCTTCCATCTGTCCCCACAAGATTAAATTTGGGCAAAGCAACCAGAGTGCTCTCATTAAAAGATGAGCCAAGTCATTTTTTTTTTTTTTTTGAGCCAAGTCTTGTCACTGTATTTCTTTTTTTTTTTTAATTGAGACATATTTTACAGAAAGTAAAATGCATCAATCTCAATGATAGAATTTGGTGAATTTTAACATAGTTATGTAATCCATACATCTAGGAAGAAATCAAACATTTCTAGTTATCATGAACTGTTTCACATAGTTTAATATTCTGATGTTGATGCAAGGGGAATTTTATGGAGATTTGTGGAATTCCTTTTCTGTATAGCTACCTCTTATCTGTCTTCTCAACTCAGTGAGACTATCTTTCTCTGTTTGCACTTCCTTACCTTGTACTGCATGCTTGGTGTACAAAGTGCTTCCAGACAGAAATATGAAGGGAGAGTATAACTCCCCTTAGCCGTTTTCCTTCCTCAGTTCTTTGGTGCCTGTAGTCTCACACCTTAAAACACTGTTTAACTTATCTATTCAACTTTGTATTGTTTAGAGAAGGAGGGCTAGTCTGGTGTCAGTTATCCTTTATGACCCAAAGAAGGATATGTTTTATGTCATTGTCAGCATAAATGAGGTCATCTCACCATCTCGTAGGCATTCTCTGTGTATTTACATATCCTCAATTACATTTTGAAATTCTGCTGACTTATTGATACATTGGTAGTTATTTTGGCACATGGGCTTCTGGTAAAGAGAATCACTGCCTGTACTTTGAACCATAGTTCTTCATTCATGCATGTCTCATGGCACTTGGCTCACTTGGGTAGCTAGTTATATGTGCTTGCATTATCCTTCATACAAGACTGTAAAATTTCTGACAGTAGAAAGCAGCATGCTATAAATATTCATGAGATTGAGTTGAATATATCAGAGAACCAAGTGAGTAAGAATGAATTTTGATGATTATGATTTTATGGTGAACTGTAGGCCCCGGAGATGAAGAAATCTGTTTAATTTTTAATTACTTTAGGGAAGTTGTGGGTATCTAATACATATTTATTGGCTGCCAGGCAGGACAGGCTTCATAATAAGAAACTCAGTTGAGTTAAATATCCAGAAGTTTTTATTTTTTGCTGGTGTTGTCTTCCTGTGTTTACAACTAAATCCTATTCAAATACTGCCTTCTATGGTGAGTTGAGATGGAAATCACCCCACTCTTTTAGTCAGTGTGTGAATGACCTCTGCCAGGTAATTTACAAATGATAAAAGGTAACCATTTGTTGTTGCTGTTTTTTCTTTTGCCTGGAAGCAAAATTGTGTTTGCCATGGAAGGTCTTGATTGGAAGTTGATAGTGTCTGCAATGGTAGACCATTTAAATTGCTCTCTCGAATGGGTTAGGCAATCCTGAAAAGACAAACAAAAACCCCACCATGACAAAACATATGCACTAATGAGAAACAGAATAAAATAAAATAGACTTTATGATTGTTGAACCTAAATAGCTACTCATAAATTTAACAACTGGTCTGTGGGGTCACCTGTACAACTGATTCTCTAACTCTAATATAAAAAATGTAATACATGAGAAAAATCAAACCAATACTCAGATCTGGGGAAGTGCCACAAAATGAAGTTATCTGTAGGTGTGGTCTTCACTTCATGGTAAATTTGTATTGTAGTATGGATGGTTAAACTATTAGTACATCCCTTTAAAGTTTACACTACTTTATTTCAAATTGTAATGTGCATATTCATTTATTTTATTTCTTTTCACAATACTCATCAGACAAATAATATTGTCATAATAAATGTACCAGCCTTCCAGCTCTAAAGGTTGAAGAATATCTTAGAAATAGATAACAAAGCCTGCCAGATTTGCAAATGAATGCTTTCTTGAAAATAGCATTGTTTGGGACATCTTGAAAACAATAATGTGAAAAATATATGTGTTGCTATTTCCTACAAACATAGGTTTTTTTTTTCCCCCATTTTGGTATGGAAATAAATATATAAGTATTGAAATTACACTGCTGTAGAAGTTCATTTTAGTTATAATGCACACTACACCTCAGGCCATTGTCTTTTTAGAAACAGACTAATACATAATTCTCTTGCGTTTGAGGTTGCTGAGTTGTTCTGGGCCTTATGACATCACCAAACTGTTCACAATTCTTAAAAGATAAGCAGTCATCTGACTTTTAGAGCAGCAATCTGACCCCTAAAGGGCTATTTAAGCAACAAAAAGAGACATACTTTAGGAAAAATTGGTATAGTTATGACTAGAAAACCTGAGCTGCTCCTAATATGAATATAGACTGAAGCTTTTTTAAAGCTAATGTGTTATGGTTATATTTAAATTATTATCAGTGCAGAATTCTAGAGAGCATTAAATATATTTTTGTTGTTTTCTAGACAATTACACAGAAATAGGATCCTTAATAGGCACTTTTGTTATTGATGCTATCATAGAACTAACCTAATGTGGTTATGCCTCAGAAAGGTCAGGAAGTTAATACCCACACAACCAGATACTAGACATTCCAAAGGGAAGGAAAGGGCAAATAAAGAATCAAATGTACTTTCTCATTGTAAGAACCTCATTAACATCGAGCAGTGACTTCTACAAACTGGGGAAATAACAAGGAACAGATTTGGAAGATGAACAAGAGGGAGCACCTAAAATATGAAACTCTAGCCATGACAGTTGGTGTTTCACAGCTACTTCAGGAAGAGTACTTCCAGGAAGCCTAGCAATTCCAACTCCTATCCTATCAAGCACTAACTTAATTGGTCTAGGTCCAGTTTAGATTTGACAAGGTTTTAAAATGACTCCAGGTGATGCTAATAAGCCAAGAGGTTTGAGGAACACTAATCTAAATGTCTTTGGTGAAAATGCTATCTTAACAAAAAATTAGAGAATTTTAAATTATTTTTAATGTACATACATATATATGTGTGTGTGTTATAAGAGCAAGACAGGCTAGAACATATCAATTTTCTCTTTTCTTAGCTAAAATATTGGGACTAATTCTTGCCTCCGTCTTTTCCCTCACTACCTTCCTAGATCCTGTGTGAAAATAAAGGATCCAAATATCTGGCTGCTATCAATGGAGTATATGGCACATTGTCAATCTCTGTATCAAATGACATGGGACTAAAATACACTCTGTTTATTACAGCCCCCTGATCAATTCTTTCTACACAGTGAAGCTTTGGTAGAAAAGGGGATTATTCATAATTTTGAGATTCACTGTTTGGTTAGATAGATCTTTAGCATCATAAATTAGTGGATGAATCATTATTTTTTCTTTAAACAACAACAAAGAAAAACACAGTACAGGTTAAGGTGATAGTCTAACTTGAGCATATAATAATGTTTTTCCAACTTGAGTCTTTGCAAAATAGTTATTTTGCAATTAACTGGGAAATTTAGAAAGTTATCAATTAACTGGGCTGATGACTGGGAGAGATTCAGTGCATTTGTTTCTGTAATAATTATAAATGAATAAAGAGACTTTTGACTGACATATGAGACTAAAACATATCTTAATGTGGCACATCTATTGTTTTCTACAACTTTGGTTTGTCTATTAATAGCACTTGCTAGGTGAGAATTGATGCTGCTGGCCTAGCCTGCTCACTTTATGCTGCCTTCCTTCCCTATTATACCTTCTAAATGAGCTAATCTTACCTCTGTAGACAAAAGGAAGGGTTGTCCTGCTTTGTTACCAAGTTACCTGAAAGGTAGTTGGCAGAGGAGAAAGTGAATGTCATCCAACACTGCCTATTACCTGATGCTTATTCATTTGACATGTTTATATTTCTCCCCAGGCATACCAATTAAGAGAGTTCACCTGTTTCTGTTAGAAATTGACTGAGAACGGGCTGCTAAAACCAACCACAATGCCCAAGGTCATTGTCTAATAGAGTAAATTGTCCAATTATAGAGTAAGTTGCAGAAACAATAGGGGAAACATGATAAAAATACTTTAATTAGTGCTGTCTCTCTAATAGATTGGCTCCTTCCCATACTGTGTGAACAATGAGATTTAACTAATCTTTTTATTTCTTCAGGGTGAAGCTTGGCAGGATCATTGTTGTCAGGGGTGGGGCGGTAGCAGGTGTTTCAAGGCTGCCCATCTCACACCTATAAAGTGCTTACCATAGCCAGGCCCAATTCTAAACACTAGACATCTTTAATAAACTTAATCCTCACAGTAATCTGAGAAGGTAGAAACTATTCGTCCTCAATTTATGGATGAAAAACTAAGTTATTGAGAAAAGACTAGGAAGAAATGATAGTTTAGCTATTTCAGAACTTGAAATAATTCAAGATAGAACAGTTTTTCTTTTGGTAAACCTTAATTGTAGCAGCAGTAATTATGTCCCCTCAAAAGCTATGTTCAGGTCCTACATCATGGTTCCTGTGAATGTGATCTTATTTGGAAATAGAATCTTTGTGTATGCAATCAAGTTAAGATGGGATCATATTGGATCGGGGCTGGTCCAGCATTCAGTGACTAATGTCCTTATGAGATGAAGAGGAGGGACGTTAGGAGACAGAGAGAGTTATGGAGAAGGAAGATGGTCACCTGAAGAGAGAGGCAGAAATTGGCATGCTATAGCTATACAATTGTAGACAACCACCAAAAGCTAGGAAGAGGCAAAGAAAGATACTTTTCTAGGGCCTTCAGAAAGATCATGGCCCTGATGACACATGGAGTTTGGAAGTCTGGATTCCAGGAGTTTGAGAAATAACTTGCTGTTTTAATCCACATGGTTTGTGAAAATTCATTACAACAGCCCTAGGAAACTAACACAGTGTTGTTATTATTGTGTGGTAGTGTTTTTAAATTTAATAGCAAGATTAAATATATATATATACTAAGATAAGGAGTTGAATTGTACATCCATCCTCCTTTCTTCCTTTACTTTCCCCTTCTTATCATCCTATCTTTTTTCCTTTTTAAAATTTTATAATATG
Organism: Odocoileus virginianus; assembly: GCF_023699985.2. Lineage (NCBI taxonomy): Eukaryota > Metazoa > Chordata > Mammalia > Artiodactyla > Cervidae > Odocoileus > Odocoileus virginianus. Next base: position 25,762,887 of record NC_069698.1, read on the forward strand.
AACATTACTTCTTAATTTTCAAGAGTCTCCCTGAGATGTGTGACCTGCAGAATATTCTGGGTAAACTTGGGCCTACAAAAACCTAAATGCAGCAGAGTAAATTGTTGAATTACTACTCCTTGGGCTGATAATCACAGCTAAGATAAGGACCAGTGGATAGGGAAATCATGACCTTTCTACTACACTTATGGCTCCATTGCTAAGCTGGTGGCAATACAGTGCACATGTCTTACTACTGCAGGTCAAAACTGATCAATGGGCCAAAACGGCACTGGAAGTGGAATTAATGGCAATATCACATCTTAATATCCAGATGCTAAATAGAAAATAGAAAGGACCACCTATTTTACTTATTCATTGATTCAAAAGTTATTCTTTGAATGCAAAGTTCAAGATTCATTTAGTCAAGGCCAAGATTCATATGGTGGTCCAATCCAAAAGTGGTCCAATTTCCCCCCATATCCTTTTTGTTTTTGCCTTTTCATACTTTGACCACCTGATGTGAGAAGCTGACTCATTGGAAAAGATCCTGATACTGGGAAATATAGAAGGCAGGAGAAGAAGGGGACAGAAGATGAGATGGTCGATGAGATGGTATCACCAACTCAATGGGCATGAGTTTGAGCAAACTCTGGGAGATGGTGAAGGACAGGGAAACCTGTCCTGCTGCAGTCAATGGGGTCACAAAGAGTAGGACACCACTGAGTGACTGAACAACACAAAATCCTTTTTGTTTATCTTCTGACTCCAAGTGACCTAATATTATCATTAAAACTGATTTCGCCCATTGTTCCAACTCTGAAGAAAATTTCTTAAATTCCTTAACTTTTATCTACTTCCATGACTATACTGGTAAATGTTTTTGTCCCTACAGCATGGGTACCCATGTAACATTTCAACTTGAGGCTTTTTGTTTCCCTCTAATCTCACAAGGGACCAGTTGGAGTGGTCCAAATCCTCTGGTTATGCATTGCCTTATCTCATTCTATTGCTCCATTCTTTTCCATTCTTTCTTAGTAGAAGCAGTATTTCAGCTTCTCTTAAAGCTTACGCTTTTCACATTGTCTTTTTTTCCTATTAATAACACAAGTCTCTTTCCCACTGACTTCCCTCATCTCAATTTTCAAACATATTGAGCTGTCCTCTATCCTAAAAATAAAAATCTCTGACCTGTCTTCTTGTTATGTTACCTCAAGAAAGATTCTGAATGATTTGTTTACAGTTACAATATCCATTTTCTCTAACCTCTTTTATTTCTTAACTAACTGCAATCTTAACTAACTGATGGACAGGGAGGCCTAGCGTGCTGCAGTCCATGGGGTCACAAAGAGTCAGACACCACTGAGCAACTGAACTAAACTGAACTGAACTACAGTCTGGACCTTTGGTTGACTTGGTCCTCATGCAAACTGACATTACCAAATATCTGTGACAAAATAAAAAAAAATATTAAAAAAGTAGCTGAGAATTTTGTTGTTTGTTTTCTCCTTTTGTCTCTAAACCTTTGATTCTGTGTCATCACAGCTCTCTCACTTCTCTTTCCCCTAATGAGTTCCTCCTCATCATTTCCTAGAGTTCCTTTCTTTGCTTTTATTCCAATTAAATTTCATCTAGTAATTCATATTTGTTAATTATTCTGAAGTTTTTTAGTTAATTTTTTGTTAATTTGTTAATTAAGCTGAAGCTCCAATACTTTGGCCACCTGATGCGAAGAATTGACTTACTGGAAAAGACCCTGATGCTGGGAAAGATTGAAGGCAGGAGGAGAAGGGGATGACAGAGGATGAGGTGGTTGGATGGCATCAGTGACTTGATGGACATGAGCTTGATGGACAAGCTCTAGGATTTGGTGATGGACAGGGAAGCCTAGTGTGTTGAAGTCCATGGGGTTGTAAAACAGTTGGACATGACTGAGCAACTGAGCTGAACTGAATTATTTCTGAAATCTTTAATTATGCATTTTCTGTTTTCCAGATAAATAACAAGGTATTTTCAATGTAACTTATACAGGGAACTCAAATTTGCACACTCAGGAATTAAATTATTACCTTTCAAACTAACTCTACTTTTTCCTTCTGTGTTTTCTGCTCAAGTAGCATTGCATCTCCTTTATGTGATAAATCTTGAAAATACCTTTGAATTTTCTTCAGTACTCAAAACTCTAATTATTAATCAGATACTGTTATTCCACATGTAAAAGTTTGGTCCAATGTGTTTTCTTTCTTTCTTTCTTTTTTTTAAGTCACAGTTTAAGTCCTTATCATTTCTTTCCTGGGCTCGCACAGGTCACATTGACCCTATTCACTGTCTGAATTTTTTCACTATAATTGGGATCATTTAAAAATAGTCACTATTTAATATTTATCCAACAAAATTTCAATTTTACCTATCTTCTTAGAGTACAATATAAGGTGAATTCTTTGTAAATATTCAATAACTATTTGTTAAACTGTAGTTACCCAGATATTAAGTGAGAAAGTATAAGTTTAGTCAGTAGTTAATATAACTCCAAAATTCATTCTTTTTTGATTACATCAAAATACAAAAGTTATATCAGAGAGTTTGAAGTGAAACTTTCAGAGTTTCTCTGGGAAAGAGTAAATATTTAATCAATTTATAGTTTCTTTCACAACCCTAAAGCTCTATAATGAAAAATGAAGTTCAGAATAGTAATGCTGACATTAGCAGTAATAGCAAATACTGTTTTAACCCTACATGGTGAGTACTGAACTTTATATTATATCATTCAATCTGCAATATAGCTCCATGTGGTAGGGAGGAGGCAGAAACTTCCAGCTATTCAATAATCCTGTTTTATCCTCTTCCTAGCCACAGAGACAAACAGCATCTCACCTTCCTTACAGTTAGATGTGTTCATATAGTCAATCTTTAACCAGCAGAAGATGAGCAGAAGTGATATGTGATTGACACATGTAGGTTACTCACTTGATTGTGCATGATATTTTCTTTCGGAAGACTGGGAGGTAGTATCTAGGCAACAGTGATAGACATTGAAGATGGCAGAACATTTATTCTTCTGTTGATCCTCTACCAACTCACGTTTCCTTGTTCTTCCCATGTACCACATTTCCTGGCTGACCAGAAAGCTTTACTTTAGACTTTCACTGAGCTTTACTTTAGACTTCGCTGAGGAAGAAATAAAAGTACAGTGTATAAGTTCAGACAGTGAGGAAAGAGTGAAACATTAAATTAAACTTAAATCTTTCTAGATGTCACAATTCATCACTATTATCTTGAGACTCAAGGAAAAGATAAATGAACAAATATTAGAAAATTTTTACAACATATTTTTAAACTATCTTTTTTTATCTTTTATTTTTTTAAATGGTAAAAAACTGCTTTACAATTTTGCCTTGGTTTCTGTAGTACAATAGTGTGAATCAGTCATATCATATATGTATATCCTTTCCTTTCTGAGTCTCCCTTCCCTAACCCCATCCCATCCATCTAGGTCATCACAGGGTGTGAAGCTGGACTCCTTCTGTTATTTAGCAACTTCCCACTATTTATTATATATATGATAATGTATATCTGTCAATGCCACTTTCTCAATTAGTCCTACTCTCACCTTACACCACTGTGTCCACAAGTCCATTCTCTAGTAGGTTCATTTTTTTTTAAATTAAGATTCATTTAACATGCATTAATATATGATGCTTGTTTTTCTCTTTCTGACTTACTTCATTCTGTATAAGAAGCTCTAGGTTCATCTACTTGACATATTATAACTGACTCAATTTTTTTTTTCTTTTTATGACTGAGTAATATTGCATTGTATAAATGTACCACAACTTCTCTATCCATTCCCCTGCCAATGGATACCTAGGTTGCTTCCATGTCCTGGCTATTGTCCATGTTGTTACAATGAACATTGGGGTACATGTATCTTTTAGAATTGTGGTTTTCTCAGGGTATATGTCCAGTAGTGGTATTCAACTTTAGGGTTTTTCTTTTTTTTCAACATTAGGTTTTAAAGCAAATAATTCCATGTTTAACATTCTGTTAGCTAGACAAATACTTGGAAGAAAAAAAAATCAATCAAACTCATTTGCAGTTTGTCAGCATTTTCCTGTAATCTTTACATCCTGATAAATTATCATTCATATGTAGGAATTAATGATGTCCTCTTTTCTGTTTTTCACTTGTCACCTTATAATTGCTAAGTCACTACATAAGTATTTTACTAAAATCCCTTTAGAAGAAGAAAGTGAGTGAAAACATTCTTTTGTTTTTTAAACAAGTCAGGTTAACTTCACTTTACATTTAAGTTAATAATGTCATTGATTTCTTTGCCTATGTTTGTATACTGATGAAAAGTTTGCAGGAAAATTTTGTTTTTCATGGGGGAAAACCTCTTAGAGAAAGGATTTAAAAATAATCATTAAATAAAAATATTTATTTTGAAAACTAGTTAGCAATATTCTTAGTTCTTTTGGACCAAATTTATATTTTGATCAGTTGTTGTTCAGTTGCTAAGCTGTGTTCACCTCTGTAACCCCATGGACTGCTGCATGCCAGGCTTCCCTGACCTTCTCTATTTCTCGGAGTTTGATCAAACTTGTGTCCATTGAGTCAATGATGCTATCTAACCATCTCATCCTCTGCTGCTGGCTTCTCCTCCTGCCCTTAATCTTTTCCAGCATCCAGTATCTGAAACTAAGTGTAGATTTTGACTTTGGCTGAAATTGAGGCTTTCTTTTAAAAAACGTATTCCAAATTGATCTATTTCCATTGTGTTTATTGCTGTTTTGTCAACAATCTGAATTTTAAAGATGCTTCAGTCATGTAGAATTTAATAGGATATTGGTTTTGGTAACTTGTGACAAATAGGAACCACATAGTGAAGACAGAGAAATCTGTTATTATATCTTTAACTCTTCCTCGTTAAAATGCTAATATATTGTAAACTATTCTCCACATAAAACATTTCATCTGCTATCGGTTGTCACTTTCAAATCACAAATCTAAATGCTCCCAACATATTTAAAAAAAAAAAAAAAAGTAGTAATAGTAAAATTTTGTCACTCAGAAGGATTTGGAGTGGTTTATGTCTTTGTGATTTGTTTTGGTTCTCAGAGCACATGCAGGCCTTGGTAAGATCAATTAAATATAAAGCCATTTATTTGATTTAAAATAAAAAAGAATAATGGATAGGTGTGAATATACAGTAGTATATCATTTTGAAAATAGTACAAATATTGGCATGTATTGCCTCGGTCATATTAGGACTATAGTTTCATTATCTGTTTTTTAGGCTAGTAAAGTTTTATGTAATATATGTCCAAGCTTCTTGTCAGGTAGTTTTTTTCTCCTAGAAAATATTTTTCATGGAAAAACTAAGGGCTATTAATATATGAAGCCAAAAAGAAATTCCTCACATCTTGCCCAAAGCATATATAACTTCAAAATTAATGAAGTTTTATTTATAGAGGAAAAAATGATTCATTAATATTTTATCCCAGAATCACTGGGCTGGTTTTAAAAACAAAAATTTAACTAACACAGAACATTAAATAGTAGTAGTAGAATTTACATTTTTATAATTTGAAAAGCTAGATGAAAGACCTCTAACTGATGAGATGCAAGAGCACAGTTTTGCATTATGAATATTAAGTAAAAATGATCATTTTGTGCAGAAGTCATATCCATATATATACATAAATTATTTATGCATTTATAATAACCTTATATACTTTTTGCATGATGTTTATTTCAGCAGTCTATAGGTGATGCTTAATTTACTTATGAATTTGCAATTCCTCTTACTTAGTCAGTCCCTCATCTTAGATCTTTGGTCCAAAGGTTAAAGATACTTGTTTAGAAAGGCTCCCATGTAAATAGCACTATAGTTGGTTTAAGAAGGAAGTAGATTTTGTTCTTTCTTTTATAAATAATTTTTGGAACCTGGGGAAGAGAAGCAAAGTCTCAAGTCAGTATAATATCATGTGAAAAGACTCGGGGCCCATTTTAAGCCTGGTGTAATTGGAGAATCCCAGGATGATCACTGTTACTATGGTGGAAAATCTGAATGAGAGATATATTGCATCAGTAACAGGGTTGGATAGTTCTGGTAGATCTTATTGGCCTCATGGAGCCATTCTGTTTTTTTTTTTTTTTTCCTCCCCATTGGATGCTATTGAGTATATTAATGGTACAATAGTGGTTAAGGGAAAAAAAGGGACAACTGGGGATATGCTTAATTGTCACAGAAATTGAGGCCATAGAAGATGAGGACATCAATGGGTTGGAAACACTATGAGAAGAAAAAGAATTAATATGACTGGTAGTTTAAAAATAATTTACTTGGTAACTGACAAAGGGTGAGCTAAAGAAACATGCCATGGACACCATGGACTTTAATCTTTCAAGTCTTAACAACAGCTAATTAGAAACAGTTGAAGATTTCTAATGGAACATAGTTTTGTGAGCATGTTGTTAACTGTTTGAGGATTTACATTTTTAAATCAATGATACTTGCATAATAATCCCTTTTGCTAAACCCATTTTCTTTATTTCTCTACTGGAATTTGTTCTTGTGTCCACTCCCACCTACTGCCACTGTCACTGCCCCTTGGCATTTGGCTGCCTGCATTTCTGACCCTTGTTGAATTTTTCTCTGAAACTCTCATCTTCAGTATATTTCTGATCCTCCGGATGGTCTTGAAATGACCGTGCATTTGAGACCACTCCATAGACTCTTTATTTCCACTCTGACTGTGGGTACCATCCAGATCCAATCTATTTCTGCACCCCCTCTTATTCTTTTTCCCACTTCCAGACATCCTTACTTTTATCTATTTATTTTTTGTTTCCATTTCTACATATATAAATTGGGCTTCCCTGGTGGCTCAGAGAGTAAAGACTCTGCCTTCAATGCAGAAGACCTGGGTTCGATCCCTGGGTCAGAAAGATTCCCTGGAGAAGGAAATGGAAGTCCACTCCAATATTCTTGCCTGGGGAATCCATGGATAGAGGAGCCTGGCAGGCTATAGTCTATGGGGTCACAAAGAGTTGGACATAGCTGAACAACTGTCATTTTCACTATATATGTTAATAAATAATTTTCTAAAACTTTTGATCAAAAGCATTCAGCATCTGTTTTAGCATCACAACCCCATAAAAAGGAGCTACATCTCCTCAAAAAACCTACATGATTTGTATATTTAAAAATATTAAACTATAATAAGTAGTTTTTGATATTCTTTTGATGAATAAAATTATGTGTGTTGAATTCACATGTTATATTGGGCAAATGTGCATAAGAGGCTTCAACTACTTCCAATATCTTGAATATGGTAATAGGTTAGTGGAATGAATGGTTTAGAGGTGTCAAAGTGTCTCAAAGTGCTTAAAGGGTCAACCTTAAGCAAATTATCTTTTCTCCTAATCTTGAAAGGTCAGAGCTTATATATTTGTTAATTGATTGGCCAGCTCTAGAGAGTGGTGCTCTCTAGAAGTTTTGGCCTACTGTATGTAGAATGTTGATATGCAGTGCTGTCAGGATAGATGTAGAGTGTTTAAACAGCAGTTTTGATCTAGGGGTAAAGAAATACTGAAGCAGATTGTAGTTGCATTTGTCTGTAGACGCATTCATTTGATCACTGAAACTTTGTGATTGCTGTTCCATGTCTCTCCTAGGAAAATACACTAGTTAGAGAACTTCTATTAATAATTGTTTAGTTTGTTTATATATATATATATATATATATATTTGATTGAAGTATAGTTGACTTACAATGTTTCAGGTGTGCAGCAAGCTGATGTAGTTATACATATCCAAATATATTAGTTTTGAAATTATTTTCCATTTTAGATTGTTACATGATATTGACTATAGTTCCCTGTGTGATACAGTAAATGTTTATTGCCTGTTGCATATCTATTTTTTAAATTAGCAATCTAGTATTCTATTCATACTAAGTCAAACAAGTGGAAAAAATGTAATAAATTTTTCAGTTAGGCAAAAATTCATATTTTCTAAAGTATATATATTATACATATTATTTGTATGTGTGTATAAAAGCTTTTCTACTATGCTTGACAGAGACTTGAGAAAAACATCAAAAAAAAAAAAAAAGAAAAGAAAAAAAGAAGGATAAATTGGAAAACATTAGCTAAATGAAATGGAAGCACTAAATATGAAATAGAAAAACTGAAACAAACTAGATAAAAGTAAAATATCATCTATAGTCCAGTTGTTTTTGAACATAGCTGCTCATTCTAAACCTACCTGGAGCTCTGAAGAACAAAAAGCAATATTTTTCAAAAATTCCAGGACAACTCTGATATGTCTCTGGATTTTAAAAACTGGTAAAGAACCTGCATGTTTATGCAGGGGATGTAAGAGACACAGGGTCAACCCCCGGGCTGGGAAGATTCCCTGGAGGAGGACATGGCAACCCACTCCAGTGAACTGGGGAGAATTCTTGTCTGGAGAATCCATTGGATTCTTGCCTGGAGAAGCCAATGGACAGAGAAGAGTGGCAGGCTGTAGTCCATAGAGTCAGACATGACTGAAGTCACTGAGCATGCAAGCACAGGTTTTTCTATTATTATATGGTAGTTTTGGTTATGTGGAATTCTATTATTTTCCTGTTGACCAATCATGATACAATGTTATTAAGTGAGTAATAATTACATAATCACAAAAGTAAAAGGTTTTATTCACTTTTCCCACACAAAAATTTAGTTTTCGCAATCTAAGCAGACAAAAAATGAAAGATTGTTACAATTGCAAGCCATAATGGAAACATGATGAATCTAATGGTATAAAATAATTACATACAGTTTGAGGGGTCAAGTAAAGTGATGTGGCAAGTGGAATTGCATACAGGCACATGTTTATGTGAGAGTTGGACTGTGAAGAAAGCTGAGCGCTGAAAAATTGATGCTTTTGAACAGTGGTGTTGGAGAAGACTCTTGAGAGTCCCTTAGACTGCAAGGAGATCCAACCAGTCCATCCTAAAGGAGATCGGTCCTGGGTGTTCATTTGGAAGAACTGATGCTGAAGCTGAAACTCCAATACTTTGGCCACCTCATGCGAAGAGTTGACTCATTGGAAAAGACCCTGATGCTGGGAGGGATTGGGGGCAGGAGGAGAAGGGGACGACAGAGGATGAGATGGCTGGATGGCATCACTGACTCAATGGACATGAGTTTGGGTAAACTCCGGGAGTTGGTGATGGACAGGGAGGCCTGGCATACTGTGATTCATGGGGTCGCAAAGAGTCGGACCTGACTGAGCGACTGAATTAAACTGAACTGAACATGTTTTCATCCACCCAGCCAGTCTATGTCTTTTGTTTGGTTCATTTAATCTAATTACATTTAAGGTAATTATTGATATATATGATCCTATTACCATTTTCTTAATTGTTTTGGGTTTACTTTCTGTAGATCTTTTCCTTCTCTTGTATTTCCTGCTGAGAGAAGTTCTTTTAGCATTTGTTGTAAATCTTGTTTGGTGGTGCTGCATTCTCTTATGTTTTGCTTGGAAAAAGTCTGGAAAGTTTTTTATTTCTCCATCAAATCTGAATGAGAGTCTTTCTGGGTAGAGTATTCTTGGTTGTAAGTTTTTCCCTTTCATCACGTTTAATATATCATGTCATTCCCTTCTGGCTTGTAAAGTTCCTGTTGAGAAATCAGCTGAAAACCTGATAGGACTTCCTTTGTATTTTATTTGGTGTTTTTCCCTTGTTGCTTCTAACATTTTATCTTTGTCTTGAATTTTTGTCAGTTTGATTATGATTTGTCTCGGTATGTTCTTCCTTGGGTTTATCCTGCCTGGGATTCTCTGTGCTTCCTGGACTTGGTCGATTATTTCCTTCCCCATGTTAGGGAAGTTTTCAGCTATTATCTCTTCAAATATTTTCTGGGGCTCTTTCTCTTCTTCTTTTGGGACCCCTATAATGCAAATGTTGGTGCATTTAATGTTGTCCCAGAGGTCTCTTAGTTATCTTCATTTTTTTTTTTTCATTCTTTTTCTATACCCTGTTCTGTGGCAGTGATTTCCACCATTCTGTCCTCCAGGTCATTTATCTGTTCTTCTGCCTCAATTATTCTGCTATTGATTCCTTCTAGTGCAGTATTCATCTCTGTTTGTTTGTTCTTTAGTTCTTCTAGTTCTTTGGTAAACATTTCTTGCATCTTCCCTATTGTTTTACCAAGATCCTGGATCATCTTCACTATCGTTATTCTGAATTCTTTTCCTGGAAGGCCTATCTCCACCTCATTTAGTTGTTTTTCTGGGGTTTTAACTTGTCCCTTCATCTGGGACATAGCTTTCTGATTTTTCATCCTAATGAACTTCCTGTAATGTGATTTGTGCTTTAGCTGCTGTGAGAATGTGCTTCTTCTTGCTTCTGCCTACCCTCTGATGGATGAGGCTAAGAGGCTTGTGTAAGCTTTCTGATGGGATGGACTGGTGGTGGGGAAAACTGGGTGGGCAGGACTTGGCTCAGTAAATCTTTAATCCAATTATCTGCTGAGGCATGGGGTTGCAGTCCTTCCAAGTTGGTTGTTTGGCCTGAGATGACCTAGCCCTTGGGTCTGTGGGCTCTATGGTAGAGTTAATGGCAAATTCCAAGGGGGCTTACACCAAGTGAGACTTTTCCAGGCTGCTTCTGCCAAGGCCCCCATCCTTGTGCTGAGCCCCTGCCAATCCATGCCTCCACAGGACACCCTCCAACAGTACTAGCAGGTAATTTTGGTTCCGTCTCCTCTGGAGTCACTGCTCCTTTCCTCTGAGTCTTGGTGTGCATAGGTTTGGTTTGTGCCCTCCAAGAGTGGAGTCTCTGTTGCCCCCAGTCCTCCAGAAATCCTATAATCAAATCCCACTGGCCTTCAAGGTCAGATTCCCTGGGGATTCCTCATCCATTTGTCAGATCCGCGGTTTGGAAGCCTGACGTGGGGTTCAGAACCTTCACAACAGTGGGAGAACTTCTTTGGTATCATTGTTCTCCAGTTTGTGGGTCACCCACCTGGCAGGTATGGGATTTGATTTTATAATGATTGCGCCTCTCCTGCCATCTCACTGCAGCTTCTTCTTTGTCTTTGGATGTGGGTATCTTTTTGGTGGATTCCAGCATCCACCTGTTGATGGTTGTTCAACAGTTAGCTGTGCTTTTGATACTTTCCAATAGTTCTTTATAAATGCATCCCTACGTTTCAAATACATAAGATTAAGTCTATCACTGAATTAGTGCTATTAATTAGTAGTATGAATATCAGTCTTTTGATATAGATGATTACCTCTTTACTGTGAAAAACTTAGAAATCACTGATATTTTAGGGTTAGCATTGCTTTCTTGTCTTCTGGCCTTCTGAAAAGGCATTACATTGAAACTGAATACCTCTTAACTGTTTAACCTTTAAGAAGACATCATGTTATTTCATTTCATCTTATTTTGTGTATTGAAGTTCATAGGGAAAATATGGAAGCAAATTTACTTTTACTTGAAAGTTCAAGATATGTGGAAAGTCTTATTTGATGCTATCCAATGGAAATATTCTACAATGATGGATCTGCTTTATATCTGCTCTGTCCAATGCTGTAGACCAGGGGCCCCCAACCTTTTTGGCACGGGAGGCTAGTTCTTCCATGGACTGGGGTGAGGGGGATGGTTTCAGGATGATTCAAAGTGCATTATATTTATTGTGTACTTTCTTTCTATAGTTATTACATCAGCGCCACCTCAGATCATCAGGCATTAGATCTGGAGGTTGGGAACCTTTGCTGTAGACTGTAGCAACATGTGGTTATTGATCACTTTAAATGTTGGTAGTGCAACCAAGGGGATGAATTTTTAATTTTATTTAATTTTAAAATTTAACTTAAATTTCAATAGTCTTGAAAGCAACTGTCATGTTGGACAGTACAGATATAGAACATTCCATCAACTTTTTGACCTTCCCATTTTTCTTAATACTTTACTAAAATTATGCAAATACATTTCTAATTAGATATCCAACATTATTGAGGAAGATACAACAACTGTTATCACTATCATTTTAATAAGTGATAAGAATTTAAAATATACACCATGAAAACTTTCCAGTAGTTTTTCTTTAATATTTGATGAAACAACAGTTCTATTTTAAAAAAAGTGACTCAAATAATGATGAGCTTAGAAGGACACATATAATTATGTCACCCAAAATAATTTCTTCCATAACTGTTTCTTTTATATGATCACTGCTTTCAACTTTTGATGACATTCCTTTTTAATATGACTGACTTTTCATAAAGACAACCATTACACTCTCTAGGACCAATTAACTGTTGTCAAATGCCTGCTTTTAAAAATACATTCTTCAAGTATTTAGTTCAAGGCCTTGAATAGTGAAGTCTTCACTTGACGAAAAGAATGTTTCATATGTTGGTATTTTGAGAGTGACAGTATGATTTTATATAGCTAAATAATTTATAAAAACTGTCACAAAATTGAGACATTTATTACTGTGTATATAAGAAAATTTCTATTGTAGGAATTGTCCCAAAGTGCCTTTGAAGTGTGGGTGCAATAACTGACATACTGTTATTTTGAGCATATTCCCAATATTAGCGATTCATGACATATCAAAGATCTAATAAAAATAATTTAAATTTGCTATTTTAAGTAATGTATATTTTCTATTCAGGCAAAATGTTTATTTTTATATCTTCTTTTATTTTTTAAAATAAAAATTGCATGCAATTAAATTGTTCAATGTGATTCAATATATACTTGCATAATGATATTACTATGCACCGTTAGTAATTGATTATGATAAGATTACTTGACTATATATCAGTCAAGTTATATACTTAAGGACAAGCACATGAATATATAAACTACTTCATAAATATGCTATTTAGGACACAGATTAGCTGAGGGCTTTTGAAGAAGCTTGGCAGTAAAATTTCATATAATGTCTATGAGTATCATTAGAAAAACTGTATTCTATGTTGTGTTACTTCATGCTGTTAGCATATTTTTAGGTGGATTATTAGATTTCTTTTAACATTCAAAGCTGTATCTTCCATGTTTAATTTACAATGACAAATAAAAGAATTGCTCACTGCTATAAAATGTCATATTATTACAAAGTTTGATATATTAGCATTAATGAATAGAAAGCAGTCATTGATCCAGAAAAATAAACCATATTAGGTTGGACATGCACTGATATTTTAAAATGATTATAAGTGTTCACAGGTTTATATTAACTTTTTCTAATTAAAAACATATAATATGCAAACATAAAGAAAGGTCAGTCTTATTTTTAATTATTTTCCCCATGTAATTAGACATTTATTCTCTGCAGATTGGAGTTTGCAAGATTAAAATACTTATTATTTAAAGGTCATGTATTTAGCATAAGTGAAGGACATTATGCATTAGATTATATTCCTAATATTGACTATGCATATATTTGTATTGCATGAAAAGAAGATAAATGAAAATAAATACACTATGTCTACTGAAAATAGACATTTTAATGCTTGTTTTTTGTCTTTACTTCTGCATTTATCAAAAAAGGGCATTCAGTAAAAGCAGACAAAGAGGAAATAGTCAAATTAACTGGTAGTCATTTCCATGAGAAATGATCTGGTGAAATACACTTTAATAATATATATTTTAGATACATATTCAATATATAATGTTATTACATATGATTTTAATAAATATTTTATATATGTGAATTTTGGGCCTTCCCATCTATGCTGGCTACTGTAGAACTAGAAGTTGCATATTTGTAAATTTACTTCCTACATCTATAAGATTTAATCAGAATGTGAAATATGTGTACATATGGGCAGAATTTACAGGATGAAGCCTTACACTTCTGCAGTGAAGTTTGATTTATTCTATCCTGAATCCAGGGTGTTGGATATAGAATTTTGTGTGGAATATTGATTATTATGTATCTTTTGTAAGCATAACTTTTTTATCTTAAAAGTTAAAGCCATTTTACAGACAAAACCAATAGGAAGCAAGGGATTTTAAAAGCATGATTATCAATGAGGGAAAAATGAATCTATAGTTGACCTCAATACTGAAAGAAGAATCCAGAATCTAAATGATAGAGGAGAAAATTTACCACATTAGGAGTACACATGAGAAAAAAAGTGATAAAACAGAAGGTCAACACCCTGGGAACATAAGATTGGATTCATTTAAATTTGATAAATTGGTGAAGTTATGAAAAAACAAACAGAACTGGCATTCAATAGGAATAAACATCAGTTCAGTTCAGTTGCTCAGTAGTGTCCAGCTCTTTGCGACCCCATGACTGCAGCACTCCAGGCCTCCCTGTCCATCACCAACTCCTGGAGTTAACTCAAACTCATGTCTATTGAGTTGGTTATGCAATCCAACCATATCATCCTCTGTCATCCCCTACTCCTGCCTTCAATCTTTACCAGCATCAGGATCTTTTAAAATGAGTCAGCTCTTTGCATCAAGTGGCCAAAATAGTGGGGTTTCAGCTTCAACATCAGTCCTTCCAATGAATATTCAGGACTAATTTCATTTAGGATTGACTGGTTGGATCTCTTTGCAGTCCAAAGGACTTTCAAGAGTCTTCTCCAATACCACAGTTCAATTCTTCAGTGCTCAGCTTTCTTTATAGTCCAACTCTCACATCCATACATGACTACTGGAAAAATTATAGCCTTGACGTTTGTTGGCAAAGTAATGTCCCTGCTTTTAATATGCTATCTAAGTTGGTCATAACTTTCCTTCCAAGGAGTAAGCGTCTTTTAATTTCATGGCTGTAGTCACCATCTGCAGTAATTTTGGAGCCCAAAAAGATAAAATGTGCCATTGTTTCCCCATCTATTTGCCATGAAGAGATGGGACCAGATGCCATGATTTTAGTTCTCTGAATGTTGAGCTTTAAGCCAACTTTTTCACTCTCCTCATCACTTTCATTTCACTCTCTTTAGTTCTTCACTTTCTGCCATAAGGGTGGTGTCATCTGCATATCTGAGGTTATTGATACTTCTCCCGGAAATCTTGATTCCAGCTTGTGCTTCATAGAGCCCAGAATTTCTCATGATTAATTCTGCATATAAGTTAAATAAGCAGGGTGACAATATACAGCCTTGACGTACTCCTTTTCCTATTTAGAGCCAGTCTGTTGTTCCATGTCCAGTTCTAACTGTTGCTTCCTGAGCTACATATAGGCTTCTCAAGAGGCAGATCAAGTGGTCTGGTATTTCCATCTCTTTCAGAATTTTCCACAGTTTATTGTGATCCACACAGTCAAAGGCTTTGGCATATTCAATAAAGCAGAAATAGATGTTTTTCTGGAACTCTCTTGCTTTTTTTATGATCCAGCAGATATTGACAATTTGATCTCTGGTTCCTCTGCCTTTTCTGAATGCAGAGTAAATATCTGGAAGTTCACATATTGTTGAAGCCTGGCTTGGAAAATTTTGAGCATTACTTTACTAGTGTGTGAGATGAGTGCAATTGTGCAGTATTTTGCACATTCTTTGGCATTGCCTTTCTTTGGGATTGGAATGAAAACTGACCTTTTCCAGTTCTGTGGCTATGTCTGAGTTTACCAAATTTGCTGGCATATTAAATGCAGCACTTTCACAGCATCATCTTTTAGGATTTGAAATAGCTCAACTGGAATTGCATAGCATAGTGTAATGCAATTAAGACAGAGAAAGGAGTTTTTTGAAAACAATGAGCAGTAACATAGATTGCAGTGTGGAGCATTCATAGCATTCTCAAGTAGGAGGAAACATGAAGGCCATTTTATAGGGGGGTGGAGAGGTAAGAGGTATTCACAAACAGGAGTGTTAGAGAACTCAGAATGTTATCATTGTCTCTGTCAGCCCAATAATGCCCTTCAACACCACACCATCCCTAAACCTAACAGGGAATGGTCTAAGTTGTCATAACTGGTTGAAAGAACTGACTCTTCACTCTCTAATAATCAATCCATGAGCAAATCTCTCAGAATGACTAAAATATATTCTAAATTTCTTTGTTTCCTCATTCCTAATATTTTTGTACTAATGCAAAATATCATCACCTCACCTTGCTTTAACATTCATTTTCCAGATTGCAAACAAAGTTATTTCTTCACTTGATGAATCGAGATTATACTTTGTTCATAAGTCCTACAGTGGCTTAATGCCAGTAGAATAAAAAACAAACCTCTGAATATTGATAGCAGTACTTCATATGATCTTGCCCCCCTCTTCACTTCTTTGTACTTCCTGTAGCTTTTCTTCCTCTTATTCATAGAACAAGCTGTGCTCATATTTGCCTTATGATGATACTTTTTATTTTGTAATTAAAGAGACTTTTAAATGGCATGTGACATATCCAGGATGGCCTGGGAATCTAGTAACACCTTTAAAATTTACCATGGATGAAAGTTGCTCAGTCATGTCCAGCTCTTTGTGACTCCATGGACTATACAGTCCATGGAATTCTCTAGGCCAGAATACTAGAGTGGGTAACCATTGCCTTCTCCTGGGGATCTTCCCAACCCAGGGATTGAACCCAGGTCTTCTGCATTGCAGGCAGATTCTTTACCAGCTGAGTCACAAGGGAAGCCCAAGAATATTGGATTGAGTAGCCTATCCTTTCTCCAGTGGATCTTCCTGACCCAGGAATTGACCTGGAGTCTCCTGCATTGCAGGCAGATTCTTTACCAACTGAGCTATTAGGGAAGCCTAAAATTTGCCATATTTTCAGGAAATTTTTCAGATTTGACATGAAAAATAAAGTGCCCAAATACTTTAAATACTTAAAACTTAAATTTTTGAGAAAGCACATTCCTTGTGTTACTAAGCTAGTATCTGAGTGACTGAGTGAAAAGGGCATTTCTTTCCCCAGTATAAATACATCTGTATTCAAGGTCACATTTTGTTTGAGCTTTGTCACTTTTCATATGAGATTAATTTTTCTTCGCTGACTATTGTCATAATAATTGGATATGCACTCCATGGAAAGCAATTCTCTGATGTTCCAGTCAGATCTCTACATTTAAATAAAGATTTAACAGAGCAGAAAACAGAAGGAAAACGTGTAACTGGAGAGGTGCTCTGTGTCGCGGAGTCTGGGTGAGCATCCGTTCTGCAGGGTCGAGTCCGCTCAGCGATGCCTACCCAACCCTTTTGTTTGGTGCTGAAGGTGGCAATTACCGGGAATCATTTATTTCTGCTGCCTCCCACTATTTCTCTGCTTAAACTCTCAAAGCCTTGGAAGCTGCTCAAGACAGTATAGGTCTAGGGGAGCTGGGCGATTCTCATTATGTAACGAAAATCATTCATTAAACATAAACTGAATGTAAGACTGTGGCTGCAGGCAGCTGTCTGATCATGCTTTGCCACAACTAGGTTATTTTAAAGTTGATATAAACTAAGTTGATTCCTTTTATGGCAGTATCTTCTGGGCTCAGGCATATTTCAAGAGGGCAGAGAAATAATTGATTTTGAATTCTTACATATTCAGGATACCTGTGAGCTCTGCTTTGGAATCATTGATATATTTTAAAAGTCTGTCATTTTTAGTTGCATGCATGAGAAACATTACTTCTATAGTTCTCAGTAACAGATTCAAACACCATTTATATACATTTTGAAAAAAGTATATATATCATTACTTAATGGAATATACTAAATACTTAATACGTTATGCTAGGAAATGTGTTGATATACAAAAAATGTTAAGAATTAGTGAGTAAATAAGTAAAAGAAAATAGTTGCAGGGAAAAACTATTGTTTCCCTTTGCTATAAGAGAGAAAGTACTCTCTTCCTTTGTCTATATTATTTCAGAACATTGCTAAATGTGAAAAAATGTGTCATGTTTCTAATGAAAAATGATGGTGATAGAACATTTCTATTCAGTTTGAATGATTATTTAATAAGTGATATATGCCAATGCCTGGAAGGGACATTATGTATCATTTAGCATATTATTTCTTAAATTATATTCTATGAAGTCTCAAAGCTCTGAGCAAAAAAATAAAAACATAATTGTCTGCAGTGAAACAGGTTTTGGAATTAAACCATTTAAACTGATTTATCTAACAGATGACTTCACATAGTGTTTAGTGCCATGGTGCTCATTTGATCAGCAGCATTTCCTAAACTGATTTGGCTTGTTGCTGCCACTAACATCTGAGGGACTCAGCTTTTTTTTTTTTTTTCTTTTTTAACCAGAAGTCAGTAAAATATTGATGTTACAAATCCCTTATTATAGAGGAAAGGAAGTAAGGTACAAAGAAGCTAAATGGCTGAGCCAAAGCCACAGAGAGGGTTTACTGGTCATGCCACTATGCTACATTTTTAATCAACTGAGATGACCGACACTGTAGATATACTTCTTTCCCACTAAACTTAAATCCCATCTTCCTAGGTAGCAAGAAGCATCAAAGTATGCCAGTCCCTTAAAGGGTTTTGGTTTTTGACAGCAGAGAGGATAAGCTTGTCAACTGCCCTGGGTGTCCTGTCCGATCAGATATCTCTCTAGTGACGACCTTTGTATATGAGTTCAGAAATAATTTTCAGCTGTCACACAAGATGCCTCTCCAAAGATACAAAGAAAAAAATTGTATTTATAGGGAAGAATTTAACTTCCATGGCAATTTCAAAACACCTCTCTCTACACTCTCTCTATTTATATGCACACACCATGTGCAGGCATATAAATCTCCTGCAAGAAAGTAGGACGCATGAGTTCCTCAACAAATGGCACAAGGACATGAAGATGATTCTACAGGGATGTTCCAGAGATGCACCTTTGCTCTTGTGAAATACTGATTATTTATTGTTAGGAGCCATATACAAGATTGAATTGTCTATATTTTCCTGCAGAGGCATATATCAGAGTCAGATCCACTAGCCCAGGTGTTTTGCTGGTGTTTTATATTGTTCATTTGGAGTTCATAAAATTGACTATTGTTTACTTATACTGACAAAATTATATATGCTGTTCTATTAATATATACATAAAGTGTTAGTTGCTCAGTTGTGTCCGACTTTTTTGACCCATAGAGTGTAGCCCGCCAGACTCCTCTGTCCATGAGACTCTTCAGGCAAGAATACTAGAGTTGCCATTCCCTTCTCCAGGGGATCTTCCTGACCCAGGAATTGAATTGAATCGAATCCTGCATTGTATACAGATTCTTTACCATCTGAGCTACTGGGGGAAAGCTGTATAATCAAAGTGGTCTACTTTTTTATAGATGTTGATATCCTGTTTCTGTTAAAAAATTTTCTTTATCCCTAAATTGTACAAGCAGCCTTCTAGATTTTTAATGAAATTTTTATAATGATTTTCATATTCTTGTGGTTAATTTATTTGAAATTTATTTATGTTTATTTAGCAGAGATAAAGATGATTGTATCAAGATAATAACTGAAGAAATATAGTTATTCACATTTAACTGGCATACTGTAACTGATGCACAGACACACACACACACTTTTTCCCCGTGAATTCTAATACCCTGATGTATTTGTCTAATTCCGTAATAATATCATATTGATTTGATTATAGTGTTTTATTGTTCTAATATTGAGTATATAAAAAGTCAAGGTCTTGTTCTTATCTTCTCATAAGTTTTCTGGCTATTTTAAGGAGCTTATTTTCTATATAATTTTAAGACTATTTTATTAATTTCCACAATGAAATATATAATTTAATTAGGATTACATTAATTTTATATGAATTCTAAGAAAACTGACTTTTTTTGGGGGGTACTTATGCTTTCCACACAGGTTATGGGAAATCTTTCTGCATTCAGACTTATTCTCTTCATTATGATTTTATAGTTTTCTTCGTTATTGGCTCTGTTAATTTCTTCCTAATTTTCTTCCTTTGAATTTTATAGCTTTTGTTCATCTTATAAGTTAAATGATATTTTTTCTATTTCTGTCTGTGGTTGATTACTTTAGGAATAGAAAAAGTCATTGACTTCTATATACTGTTTTCATATCCAGTTATGATTCTGTTTCTTGAATTTTCCCACATTGTTTTACTAGTAACAATGTGTAATAGTTATGTCTCTCTATTTTCTAATATTTAATTGCCTTATTTTTCTTGTCACTGTATTCTCTAGAATTTAAACACAATGTTAGAAAGTAGTGGTGAGGGTGGTAATTCTATACAGTTTAAATACAAGTTTCTCTTATTTTCTTCCTTCAATTCATTACAAAGAATATAGAATAGGATCATAACAATCATACTTTCATGTAATCACAAAAAGTATCAACTCTAAAGTATAAAGGAAGAAGTTACCATTTTCAGACTTTAATCATTTACCATTGGTGGCTCAGGGGAAAAGCCATCTGCCAATTCAAAAGAGGTAGAAGAAATGGGTTTGATCTCTGGGTTGGGAAGCTTCTATGAAGCAAATGACAACCCATTGCAGTATTCTAGCCGGGGAAATCCCATGGACTAGAGGAGCCTCGCAGGATACTATCCATGGAGTTCCAGGAGTCAGACAGGACTTAGTGGCTAAAAAACAACTGAAATAAGCATGGGATTTCGAGGTAGGAATAGAAGGGTTTGAAATGCACAAAATATTCTGGGTTCTCTGAGTGGTTCAGTGGTTAAGAATCCACCTGTAAAGCAGGAGACATGAGTTTGATCTCTGATCAGAAAGATGCCCTGGAGAAGGAAATGGTAACCCACTCTGGTATTCTTGCCTGGGACAGAAGAGTCTACCGGCTTCAGTCCATGGGATCACAAGCTTTGGACACAACTTAGCGACTAAACAACAGTAATAACGAATTGTGCAGGAATACTGTGAGTATGAGGTGGATATATCAAGTGGTCATTTTGATTGAAGAACAGGGACTCTAAAGTAGAAAAATGATTAGCTTGAAAGAGACTAAAAGAATTAGTTAAAAGAATAAATATAATTGTCAATATGTTCACATTATGTATTTCAATATAAATTGTGGAAAAAATTAAAGTCTTTTTACTCATTGTGCGATATCTAGTCCCTGCAGTAGCATTTTAGCACTTTATTATCTCAGGTGTGGTTTAATTTTTCTAAAAATTTGGGGTTTCTTTACACTCTTTTGTTATAAATGTGATTCGATTTGATTTTTTCTTTTTCTATCATATCCTTGCCTTTACTTGTATCCTTTAGTTGCAATTTATCCAGTCTGTCTTTTCATATTCTATTAAATTGAAAAACACTACAAAGTTATTTTTCTTAAGAATTGCTTTGTTTGAATAAATCTATCTTTATCTCATTTGTTGAAGAATGGTTTTGCTGAGTATAGAATTCCAGATTAACAACTTTTAAATGACTTTTAAAAATATGACTTAGAGCGTTTAAAAATGAAACTCTTGTCTTCTGGCCTGCATGGTTTTGACAAAAGTCTGCCACCATTTTTATCTTTGTTTCTTTGTAGAAAATGAATTTCTTTTTTTTCTATCTTAAAAATATATTTTAAGTTATTATTTGCCACAATTTGACTATGATGACTGTGATGTGATTTAATTTCATCATGTGAAATTAAATTAATTTCATTTAATTCCTTCCTCTTCGAGTTTGTTAGGGTTCATGGATCTGTAGATTTAGTTTTCATCAACATTAGAAAGATTTTTTATATTGTTTTTCATTATCTTTTATCATTCCCCATGTCTCCTTCTTTTTGGATTACTTTTTTGTAATTGCATATTGTATTTTTATTTCTACATATCAATTGGTTCTTTTGAAAAAAATATTAGTATTGCGCCATGTTTTTCACTCCAGTAATATTTGTATTTATTATGGTTAACATAATATGGCATTTTAAAACATATGTTTGGATTCCATTTATTATTATTTTATTTAGAATATTAGCATCTACACTCATAAGTGAGTTATATCTGTATTATTAATTTACACCAATTTTGAAGCCTTTGACTGTGTGGATCGCAATAAACTGTGGAAAATTCTGAAGGAGATGGGAAGACCAGACCATCTGACTTGGCTCTTGAGAAACCTGTATGCAGGTCAGGAAACAGCAGTTAGAGCTGGACATGGAAAAACAGACTGGTTCCGAATAGGAAAAGGAGTACGTCAAGGCTGTATGTTGTCACCCTGCTTATTTAACTTATATTCAGAGTACATCATGAGAAATGCTTGTCTGGAGGAAGTACAAGCTGGAATCAAGATTGCTTGGAGAAATATCAGTAACCTCAGATATGCAGATGACACCACCCTTATGGCAGAAAGTGAAGATAAACTAAAGAGCCTCTTGGTGAAAGTGAAAGAGGAGAGTGAAGAAGTTGGCTTAAAGCTCAACATTCAGGAAACTAAGATCATGGCATCCAGTCTCATCACTTCATGGCAAATAGATGGGGAATCAGTGGAAACAGTGGCTGACTTTATTTTCTTGGGCTCTAAAATCACTCTAGATGGTGACTGCAGCCATGAAATTAAAAGACACTTACTCCTTGGAAGGAAAGTTATGACCAACCTAGACAGCATATTTAAAAGCAGAGACATTACTTTGCCCACAAAGGTCCATTTAGTAAAGGCTATGATTTTTTCAGTAGTCATGTATGGATGTGAGAGTTGGACTATAAAGAAAGCTGAACCCTGAAGAATTGATGCTTTTAAACTGTGATGTTGGACTTCTCCAACATCAAGAGTCTTCTTGAGAGCCCCTTAGACTGCAAGGAGATCCATCCAACCAGTCCATCCTAAAACAGATCAGTCCTGGGTGTTCATTGGGAGGGCTGCTGTTGAAGTTGAAACCCCAATACTTTGGCCACCTGGTGTGAAGAGCTGACTCATTTGAAAAGACCCTGATGCTGGGAAAGATTGAGGGCAGGAGGAGAAGGGGATGACAGAAGATGAGATGGTTGGATGGCATCACTGACTCAATGGACATGCGTTTGGGTAGATTCCGGCAGTTGGTGATGGACAGGGAGGCCTGGCGTGCTGCAGTTCATGGTGTTGCAGAGTCGGATATGACTGAGTGATTGAACTGAACTGAACTGACTGTTAAAACTAAGTTCTATAAAATTACTTAGGAAGGTGATTCATCGATCTTGATGCTCTAGAAAAATTTGAATAATGTCTGTTACTCACTTAAAATTGTTTTAAAACTTCGTTGTGAAATCATTTACTTGTTGCATTTAAAGAACAGATTTTAAATTGCTTTAAAAATTCCATTTCATAGAAACTAAATTCAAAATTTCTACTTTATATCAAATTGGGTAAGTCATATTTTGGTAAATATTCTTTGACTGTTATGTGTGCAAATATTTAGTCTAAACTGACTGTTTATTACTCTTATGAAGCTTCTAGTTTTTCAGTAATCTGTGTATACATGTTCTTTTTAGACTTGCATAATTTTATTCTCAGTATTAATTTTTGCCTTTTAAAATTTTATCAGTTACATTTTTATTTAGTCTTGAAAACTATAGATTTGTATTAATTATCATGAAACTCATGCAAATATTTCATAAGCAGAGTTTTCAGGAGTTTTATGCCCCATTGTATAAACCTTTGAAAAAGAAACATGTATCATAATAGGGAAATAGTAAAGTATATTTTGCAGTCTGTGTCTCTCAAACATTACCACCTGACTACGGATGTTATCTTTGGTGCTGCAAGTAACAAATTCAACTTATAAAAATGAATTAATTGGCTTATATAAATGAATAGTCCAGTAATGGATAGAGCAGGAGATGAAACTTGATCCAGGGCTCAAATGTTGGAATTAGCATCTTGGGTAATATATTACTGTGAAGGAAAGTCCACAGAGGCCAATCTGCCTTCAGCCTTCTTGAGAATATGAGGGAAGAGGTGCCATTTTTTTTCCCCCTCTATCATCTTCTCAAGAGCTTTACCTATTTTATTGATGATTTTATAGTAAATTATTATAGATTTATTTTTTCCATTTTAATATTTAGAGATGTGTTTCATGAATTTTAGTTTTAGCTCTTTAATATATTTTCAAAATTCCTTAATATTAATACCTGGTTCACAATGTTTCTTCATTAGTAAAGAGTGTATTTAATGATGATAAAACTTAAATTATTCACAGCCTATGCTTTTCCCTACAACTTTTTATATGAGATATTGTCTTTTATGTTGATTCCTTGATAATTTATAATTTCCATTTTTATGTTGCTTTTGATTTAAGAACTATTTAATGGGTGTGTCTTAATTTCTGATATTCAGTGAATTTTAAGTTTTGAGTCATTTTATTGAAATGGTCTCAGAAGATATTGTCTGTAAAAATCATTTATTTAACTGGATGAATTTGAGTGGGTAGAAAACAATATTTATTTTTTAAAATGTTCTGTGGTAATTCAAAAAGTATGTATATTCTTTGGCTGAGGGATATAAAGTTTCACATACATTTTAAATCAAGGATTTGATTATGTATTCTTTTATTTTTGACATTATCTTTTTAATGTATTAGGTTAGTGCAAAGGTAATTGTAGTTTTTGCACGGTTGAAATTTGCCATTTGATATTGGAATACATTCTACATAACTGTGGGGATATATTATACATCATTTTAATGCACACTTCTTGGTTTATTTATTTACTTACTTTTTTGCTATTGACATTACTTTCTGGGGCTTCCTGGGTGGCTCGGTAGTAAAGAATTCTTCCAATGTAGGAGACACAGAAGACTCAGGTTTGATCCCTGGGTCAGGAAGATCCCCTGGAGAAGGAAATGGCAACCCACTCAAGTATTCTTGCCTGGAAAATCCATGGACAGAGGAACCTAGAGGGCTATAGTCCATTGGCTCCCAAAACATCAGAGACAACTGAGCACAAAGAACATTGCTATTGTTACTGTTCAGCCTCCCAGTCATGTCTGACGTTTTGTGACCCCAAGGACTGCAGCACACTAGGCCTCCCAGTCTCTCACTGTCTCCTGAAATTTGTCCGAGTTCATGCACTGCTGATGTCATCCAGCCAACTCATCCTCTGATGCCGTTTTCTCCTTCTGCCTTCAATCTTATTTGGGCCTATATCTTCAATCCTATTGGACATTTATTACTTGCTGTTTGTTTTACATTTATTTTAGACCATGGAAATGATATTACATAAAAAGCAAATTTGAGTGATTTTCTTATTCAAGTGCAAAATGGGATATAAAGCAGTAGGACAGTTCACAACCTCAACAACGCATTTGACCCAGGAATGTAGAGTGCAGCGGTGGTTCAACAAGTTTTGCAAGGAGACAAGAGCCTTGAAGATGAGGAATGTAGTGGCTGGCCATCAGAAGTTGACAACAACCGAGAAAAATCATCGAAGCTAATCCTCTTACAGCTACTGGGGAAGTTGCTGAATAACTCAGCATTGACCATTCTACAGTCATTTAGCACTGAAACAAATCGGAAAGGTGAAAGGTGAAAAAGCTTGATAAGTGGATGCCTCATGAGCTGACTGAAAATAAAAAAAAATCCTCGTTTTGAAGTCTGGTCTTCTCTTATTCTGTGCAACAACAGTGAACCATTTCTCGATAGGACTGTGATATGTGACTAAAAGTGAATTTTATATGACAACTGGCAATGATCAGCTCAGTGGTTGGGTTGAGAAAAAACTCCATCAGTTCAGTTCAGTTCAGTCTCTCAGTCGTGTCCAACTCTTTGCAACACCATGAATCGCAGCATGCCAGTCCTTCCTGTCCGTCACCAACTCCCAGAGTTTACTCAAACTCCTGCCCATCGAGTCGGTGATGCCATCCAGCCATCTCATCCTCTGTTGTCCCCTTCTCCTCCTGCCCTCAATCCCTCCCAGCATCAGGGTCTTTTCCAGTGAGTGAACTCTTCGCATGAGGTGGCCAAAGTATTGGAGTTTCAGCTTCAGCATCAGTCCTTCCAATGAACACCCAGGACTGATCTCCTTGAGGATGGACTGGTTGGATCTCCTTGCAGTCCAAAGGACTCTCAAGAGTCTTTTCCAACACCATAATTCAAAAGCATCAATTTTTCAGCACTCAGCTTTCCTCACAATCCAACTCTCACATCCATACATGATCACTGGAAAAACCATAGCCTTGACCAGACAGACCTTTAGCACTTCTCAAAGCAAAACTTGCATCAAAAAAAGGTCGTGGTCACTGTTTGGTGGTCTGCTGGCAGTCTGATCCCCTATAGCTTTCTGAATCCCTTTGAAACCATTACATCTGAAAATTATTCTCATCATATCAATGATATATGCACTGAAAACTGCAATGCCTGCAGCTGGCATTGGTCAACAGAAAGGGCCAATTCTTCTTCATGAAAACACCCAGCTGCATGTCATGCAAGGAACTTTTCAAAAGTTGAATGAATTGGGCTACGAAGTTTTGCCTCCATATTCATCTGACCTCTCACTAACTGAATCACCCTTCTTCAAGCATCTCCACAACTTCTTGTGGAAAAATGCTTCCATAAACATAAAGACACAGAAAATGCATTCTAACTGTTTTTCAAATCTCGAAGCTTTTGTAGATTTTCATGCTACAGGACTAAACAAACTTTGTAAAATTCTTCAAGAGATGGGAATACCAAACCAGCTTACTTGCTTCCTGAGAAATCTGTGTGCA
The DNA here is from genome assembly GCF_023699985.2 of Odocoileus virginianus. Lineage (NCBI taxonomy): Eukaryota > Metazoa > Chordata > Mammalia > Artiodactyla > Cervidae > Odocoileus > Odocoileus virginianus. The sequence goes on from NC_069698.1 coordinate 25,789,423, forward strand.
GGTCAAGAAGCAACTGGACATGGAACAATGAACTGGTTCCAAATTGGGAAAGGAGCACATCAAGGCTGTATATTGTCACTCTAATTATTTAACTTATATGAAGAGTACATCATGTGAAATGCCAGGCTGGATGAAGCACAAGCTGTAACCAAGATTGTCAAGAGAAATATCAATAACCTCAGACACGCAGATGACACCACCCTTATGGCAGAAAGCAAAGAGGAACTAAGGAGCCTCTTGATGAAAGTGAAAGAGGAGAGTGAAAAAGTTGGCTTAAAACACAACATTAAAAAAACTAAGATCATGGCATCTGATCCCATCATTTCATGCAAATAGATGGGGAAAGAATGGAAACCGTGAAAGATTTTGTTTTGGGGGGCTCCAAAATCACTGCAGATGGTGAGTGCAACCATGAAATTAAAAGACCCTTGGTCCTTGGAAGAAAATCTATGACCAACCTAGAGAGCATATTAAAAAGATATTACTTTGCCGACAAATGTCCATCTAGTCAAAGCTATGGTTTTTCAGTAGTCTTGTATGGATGTGAGAGTTGGACTATAAAGAAAGCTGAGCACCGAAGAATTGATGCTTTTGAAGTGTAGTGTTGGAGAAGACTCTTGAGAGTCCCTCGGACATCAAGGAAATCAAACCAGTCAATCCTAGAGGAAATCAGTACTGAATATTCATTGGAAGGACTGATGCTGAAACTGGTACTCCAATACTTTGGCCACCTGATGGGAAGAACTGACTCATTTGAAAAGACCCTGATGCTGAGAGAGATTGAAGGCAGGAGGAGAAGGGGACAACAGAAACTGAGATGACTGGATGGCATCACCGACTCGATGGACATGAGTTTGAGCAGGCTTCGGAAGTTGGTGATGGACAGGGAGGCCTGGTGTGCTGCAGTCCATTGTTTTGCAGAGTCAGATGTGACTGAGCAACTGAACTGATAAATGAAGTTATTTCTCATTGGCAAAAATACGTTTTGCTATGTAATTGTAATGGTTCCTATTTTGATTAATAAAAATGTGTTTGAGCCGAGTTATAATGATTTAAAATTCATGGTCCAAAACTGTATTTATATTTGCAGCAACCTAATAATTAGTTCTATCCAATTTGGGAAATGTATTGCAGTGTTTTTTTTTTTTCTTTTAAGTTTCCTTTTGTTTTGGTTAGATTTTATTATTTCTAGCTTCAAAATTATTTGTGCAAGAGATTTTACCTTTTATTTCCCATTCTTCATGTGTGTACACACATGTATACATCTGTTTGTGTTTTTATTATTATTATATACTCTGATTCTTTTGTTATTTGATGTTAAACTCTATCTGGTTTGGTATTAATATTATAATACATGCTTATATTTATGTTAATTAATAACCAACAGTTTATTTCAAGTTTTAAATAAAATCTCAGTGTAACCATTTTCTACTTTGAATGGAGAATTCAGGAAAATAACCTGTATATTTGATATCATTCCTTCCACTTAAGTTAATATCTAAGGTTCATTTTACTTTTGTTGTTTTTATTTTCCTTGTCTTAAATGTTCTAGTAATGTTATAACTATTCCTTTTGTCTCCCCATGTTAATTTGGGACGTTTTCTCAGTTTTTTCTCATTGTTAATGCCTTTTTGCCAGTATTTACAATCAAGCATATATTTACTCATATATGAAAATTAAATTTCAAATTTCATTTGGCCCAGCAATATGCTTTTTTCTCATTTCCTTCATTTGCTTTATAAGACCTTTGGTGGTTTAGTCACCAAGTCTTGCCCAACTCTTGTGACCCTGTATACTGTAGCCCACCAGGCTCCTCTGTCCATGAGATTCTCCAGGCGAGAATACTGGAGTGGGTTGCCATTTCCATCTCCAGGGGATCTTCCTGACCCAGGAATAGAACCCAGGTCTCCTACATTGCAGGCAGATTCTTTCCCAAATGAGCTATAAGGGAAGCCCATAAGACATTTAAGACCTTTATAATATTTTCAGGCTTCAAGCCCTCTACTAGTTTTACCTCTTTTCCACCCGGTAAGAATATTGGACACTTTCCTTCCTGTTTCTCTAAATTTTTCTCTCCTAGATTTGCACTTTTGTTCTAAACTAGCATAAACATTTTTATTGCCATCTGATTTTTTCCATTGCAAAGATATTTCAGTACTTATGTCGTTATTGAATTTAACTTTGAAGTTATCTTTGTCTCTATTAACATCATGTGCTTATTTATTTTGCTGTTTTATTAGGGTCATTTCAATTTATTTTCTCAGATGAGATGTGTGAGTTGAAATGGTTTTCTTTGCACATAGCGGATTCTTTCTGTTTGTAGATTTATGATACATTCTCTTTATACTTGCAGTTTGGGAATTTTATCAAGATGTAGCCTTAAAAAAGATCAATCTCACCTAGAAATCTATGAGGCCTTTTAATATATAGGAGCTGATATCTATATTTCTTTACCCCACATTTTTCTTTTTGTCTTTAGACTCTTTTATTTACCTCATATCGGGTCTTTGTTGTGGATATTCTCTCTTATTGGGGCACACACAATTATACAATTTATGTATTTCTGTTTAACAGAGACACTAGAGAAAAATGAAGTGAATCATATTCTTGTAGGTTTTATTCATCTCAGAACAGGTAATTCTGTCTTCATAGATTCTAAACTAACTCTTGACTATTCATCCCTTACTATTGAGAAAGAATATTCTTTCTAAATTCAAATTTAAATTATATAAATCTTCTGCTTAAATTTATTTATTGTATTTTCTCACATGTAACTTAAATTCCAGTTATACTCTACATAGTAAAATGTTCTCTATTAATAGATACTTGTCATCTGTCTGAGTTAATTTCCTCAGACAGGAACTCTCTTCAGCAAACCTTATAATTCAACAATAATAAATCATATGCCTTTCTTTATACACAACACATTCTATCTTACTTTACCACAAGGAACAAATAGCCATTTTATTTTCTCAAAGTGTCCTTCTTTGCTGTACAGTCTGATATATTCATCTTTAGCTCCTGTGGACAGACTTCCTTAATTTCACAGAGGATGTTAGTTGTCTGTTCCTATCTCTTACCATTACTCAACAGGCCTGTTGGGAAATGCTTTCTGACCCAAACATGTGTCACCCCCACCTATATTATAATAAGAGCTTTATTCTCTTTGACTTCTATAACTTCTTTGTTCAAGTATGTAGGAAAATCTAATGTGCAAACATTCTCTGAAAAGAGAAGATAGTCTTGGTTAGAAAAGAGAGTGGACGAGAAGTAACTTGACAGTGAGAGGATGTTAGAACACATCTTTCACACAAGGAGCATTGTATAACAAATTAAGGTACGCGAAACATTACCACAATTGTTATGGACCCAAAAGAAATAGAAAGCAAACCTGTATAAAAGTAGTGGACTCAGATTAGAGAAGGTAGGGATGGAGACGTACATTTTGACTGTTGTTTCTGTAACATGGACCTACCATCCTTAAACATGGTTTTGATACAATGACTTGGAAATAACAATAAGAAATGCCATCAACTTGAACAAGTTCAAATCTAAAAGTATTGAATTTCTTGGCACACAGAGATGGCCCTATGCCTGAGGAAATGCAGATGGTGCATTAATCTTTTCCTAACTAAATCATTATTCTTCAGTGATCTCTATTGTGTGCATAAATTCATACTTTTCACTGAAATTATTGATTTGGATGAATTGTGTTGATAATTAGTATGATGCACACTGAAATCTTTTTGTATAAAATCATTGTTTATAATAACAATAATTTTGGCAAAAAGTACATCCTTCTGAGTGCTCTTTTTAAAAAAAATACCTCTATGTACCAAAGTGATTCTCTCATTATTTAGCATATTGTAAACTTTATAGGTTGTCTACCTTAATCTCATGTTCTGACTTTTCATGTTAAGGAGGATAATGCTTAAACTAGAGAGGTAGCCACAGAAAATGAAAGCTGTAGGTTCTTTTTTGTGGGAGATATAAGACCTGATAATCTGTTGACTACTCATATACCAGTGCATGTTGTTTATTCCTTAAAAATTTCCTAATTAAAACAAATTAGCATTTAAAAATAGTTTTCACATTAAATATTCCTTTATCTTTAAAAATTGTTGGAGAAAAGTGGGTCCCTTGATGTCTGAGCCATGCATGTTAGAAGTATGTCTCATTGTACAATGTGTTTCTAAAAGTTGTTCCAATAAAATAAATTTCTATCAGAAAATAAAATTAAATTATTTTCATCCAATATCTTTACCAATATCTTTATTGGTATAAAGATGAAATAATATCTTTACAATATCTTTATTCTAAGTTTACTAAGAATGAGAAGTAGTAAAATTTTCTTTCATTATTTATTGCAGCTCTTCTTTTAGTTGAAATGTTTTAAAAGAAAGACACTGGTTTGTATTTTTCTTTAATATTTTTACTATGGTAATATCCAAACATAGATTACAGTAGAAAAAATATATAATTAAATAAGCATACATATGCTCACAACGTATCTAACAACTGTTAACATTTGGACTTATTTTACTATTTTTGCTGCTGTGTTTATAAATAATGATATGGTATTTTACCCTCAAATATTATAGTACTCTTCTGTAAGAAATATGAGAATTCTCTGTATAACCATGATGCTATTAACTCAAAAAAAGTTCGAAATATTTCCCTAAAGTCACCTATTATCAAATTCATATTGAGATATTATCAATTGTCCTCCAAATATTTTTAATAGCTCTTTTATTTTAAACTGCCCCCCCCCCAAGGCCAGCATTCAAATAAGAGTGACACATTACCTTTTGTTATGTTTCTTAAGTCCCTTTTATCTCAAACAGTCTAACATGGGATTTTATAATGAGTTACTGAAGTACTGTAAGTGGAAATACTTCAGAATGGCAATCCCACTCTCATCTTGTTAGGGTGGTTGAAGTTTGTCGCAGCTGTGGGAGGGCATTGCGCAGCTATCCTTCATGCAGAAACTACTGTGGAGTGTCCTCAGCTGACAGCCTCCAGTTACTGTACATTTGGGATTCACCTCAGCTTTCACTCAAAAGCCTTATTCTCCCCAGGTTACTCCCAGCCAATTTCTTACATATCCAATTCTGTCTTGGTGACTTTTGAGGTCCTGAAATGATTTTTTAAAATGTAATACAGGGAGTGTAGAAAATTCTCTTCATCTCAGTTTGGTCTCCCTTTTTCTCAGCAAGAACTATCAAAAATATATATATACACACAAATATAGGCATATATACATGTATCTATAAAATCTACAAAAATAAATTGAAAGCAACATATGCATTATAAGCAAATATGTATTTCTTTCCATCTTATTTATTCTATATAATGCTTTTCAATATTATCACTGCAGGACACTGAATGAATAATAGTTTAATAAATTATCCTCAAATATGGGTTATAACCTGTTCCTGCCTATATTTTCACACCCACTGTTACAAACTGCTGAAAAATAGTAAAGAGTTAGAAATAAATATTGAATAATAGTACTTGCCAATATCAGGGGAGTGCCATTTCAAATTGTTCAATTGGGACTCTGTTTATTTTCTATTGGGGGATTTGGTAATATGTTGATGAAAACAAAATTGTATGAAGTTAGTAGCTAAGTTTCCATTTTTATTATAGGAATACAACATTCAAATGTGCTTTTGTCTCTTCATGGGCTTTATTTATTCATTATTCACCCACTTATTCAATGAGCTTGTATTGAATCCCTGGATTGGGAAATATTTGCAGTTTTTTATACCTGTGCAATCTTCAAGTTGCTACATGAAATAAAGAGGAATCAAAAATGATATAATGCAAGAAGGATTTTGTGTAAAGTGTTAAAGAGAGGAATGAACAAGCTTTAGAATCACAGAAGAAGGGTATGTGAATCAACTGGAAGGACTGAAGAGCATTCTCTTTTATTGCTGAACTATGCTGCTGTTCAGACACCTCCTCAGTACCCAAAGCCCCAGGGAATAGGTGCATCCTAGATTTTACAGATTTATTTTCTTGGGCTCCAAAATCACTGCAGAGGGTGACTGAAGTCATGAAGTTAAAAGATGCTTGCTTCTTGGAAGAAAAACTATGACCAACCTAGACAGCACGTTAAAAAGCAGAGGCAGTACTTTGCTGACAAAGGTCCATCTAGTCGAAGCTATGGTTTTTCCAGTGGTCACGTATGAATGTGAGAGTTGGACTATAAAGAAAGCTGAGCACCAGAGAATTGATGCTTTTCAACTGTGGTGTTGGAGGACTCTTGAGAGTCTTTTGGACTGCAAGAAGATCAAATCAGTCAATACTAAAGGAAATCAGTCCTGAACATTCATTGGAAGGATGGATGCTGAAGCTGAAACTCCAATACTTTGGTCACCTGATGCGAAGAACTGACTCATTTGAAAAGACCCTGATGCTGAGAGAGATTGAAGGCAGGAGGAGAAGGGGACCACAGAAAATGAGAGGGTAGGGTGGCATCATCAACTTGACAGACATGAGTTTGAGCAAACTCCGGGAGTTGGTGATGGACTGGGAAGCCTGGTGTGCTGCAGTTAGGGGGTTGCAAAGAGTTGGACATGACTGAGCGACTGAACTGAACTGAACTGAAATTCTACAGAAAGCAAACTAAACAAAAACTATGGTTGAATTAAGGTGGATATAATTGTCAAATAGTGTAGAGAACACATATAGCCCATCACATAGGCAATATGATTGCCTGTCAGTAAAGACGATATTCTATTTTTCATTACTATTCCATGTTACATATTGAATTAATACTTACACAACAGAAGGTTCTTTTTAAATGAGTTTCATCTTTAGGGATAAAGTGTGGTATTTGGGTGGATCATCTATTGGATGCCCAAAACTCAATTAACTGTCACTGATATAACACTGGTTCTAAACAGGAAAAGGAGTACATCAAGGCTGTATATTGTCACTGTGCTTATTTAACTTATATTCAGAGTGCATCATGAGAAACGCTGGGCTGGATAAAGCATAAGCTGGAATCAAGATTGCTGGGAGAAATATCAATAACCTTAGGTGTGCAGATGACACCACCCTTGTGGCAGAAAGTGAAGAAGAACTAGCCTTTTGATGAAAGTGAAAGAGGAGAGTGAAAAAGTTGGCTTTAAAGCTCAACATTCAGAAAACAAAGAACATGACATCCGTTCCCATCACTTCATGGCAAATAGATGGAGAAACACTGGAAACAGTGGCTGAGTTTATATTTTTGGACTCCAAAATCACTGCAGATGGTGATTGCAGCCATGAAATAAAAAGACACTTACTCCTTTGGAAAAAAAAGTTATGACCAACCTAGACAGCATATTAAAAAGCAGAGACATTACTTTGCCAAAAAAGGTCCATCTAGTCAAGGCTATGGTTTTCCTGTAGTCATGTATGGATGTGAGAGTTGGACTACAAAGAAAGCTGAGCACTGAAGAATTGATGCTTTTGAACTGTAGTGTTGGAGAAGACTCTTGAGAATCCCTAGGAGATCCAACCAGTCCATCCTGAAGGAGATCAGTACTGGGTGTTCATTGGAAGGACTGATGTTGAAGCTGAGCCAATACTTTGGCCACCTGATGTGAAGAGCTGACTCATTTGAAAAGACCCTGATGCTGGGAAAGATTGAAGGCGGGAGAAGTTGAAGATGAAGGCAGGACAACAGAGGATGAGATGGCTGGATGGCATCACTGACTCAATGGACATGATTTTGAGCAAATTCCGGGAGATGGTGATGGACAGGGAGGCCTGGCGTGCTGCAGTCCATGGGGTTGCAAAGAGCCAGACACGGCTGAGCGACTGAACTGAACTGAACTGAGCTAACACTAAGATCTGAACCGAGCAACCAGAGCACACCATGTGGTTGTAACCTGGAGCTAATGGTTACCAGAAACTTGAGTATTTCACCTGGAAGCACACTGTAGCCTCCACAGATTTGCCCTTGCCTTTATAATCCCATTAATCAAGGGAGAACATCTTACTCCAGGCAATTAGTTTTGACAATGGAACAGTAAATATACCCTAATTAATGGCTTTTATAATTACTCTTCCCTATGTGGACATTAACTGGTGTTCAGACAGTAATTGTGACATGAATACGATTGCCTACAGTAAGACCATTTTGCAGCTTAATTATGTATTTCAAGGAGTCGTGTATCTCATTTTCAGAGTCACTTTAACCAGACTTTAAGTCTTTAAAGAGACTAAAGAATCTGAAGGAAGAAGTCTCTTCTTCCTTCAAGTGCTCAGGGCTGGTGCACTGGGATGACCCAGAGGGATGGGATGGGGAGGGAAGTGGGAGGGGGATTCAGGATGGGGAACACATGTAAATCCATGGCTGATTCATGTCAATTTATGGCAAAAACCACTACAATATTGTAAAGTAATTAGTGTCCAACTAATAAAAATAATTGGGAAAAAGAAAAAAAAATGTGATGTCCATTCTCTAAAAAAAAAAAAAAAAAAAGTCTCTTCTGACCTCTTCCTTCCTAGCTCATTTTAATCACTTATGCCATGTTTAGACAACTCTCCCATGTCCACACCACCCCTGCAAACACACATACAAACATTATAGGATCATGTTGTGGAATACAGAAACTACTGATCACATATGGTGATTTAAATTAATGAAATTAAATTAGAAATGTAGTCCTTACACTAACTACAGTAGCCACATATGGCTAGTGACTAACTGCTATACTGGAAGTGCGGATATCAGTTCGGTTCAGTTGCTCAGTCACGTCCAACTCTTTGCGACCCCATGGACTGCAGCACATCTGGCTTCCCTGTCCAACACCAACTCCAGGAACTTGCTCAAACTCAGGTCCAATGTGTCGGTGATGCCATTCTACCCTCTCATTCTCTGTCATCCCCTCTCCTGTCTTCAATCTTGCCCACCATCAGGGTATTTACCAATGAGTCAGTTCTTTGCATCAGGTGGCCAAAGTATTGGAGTTTCAGCTTCAGCATCCATACTTCCAATGTATGTTCAGGACTGATTTCCTTTAGTGTTGACTGATTTGATCTCCTTGCAGTTCAAGGGACTCTCAAGAATCTTCTCCAACACCACAGTTCAAAAGCAACAGTTCTTTGGCTCTCAGTTTTCTTTATAGTTCAACCTCTTATTCATACATGACCTCTGGAAAAACCATAGTTTGATTAGATGGATATTTGTTGACAAAGTAATGTCTCTGTTTTTTAATATGCTGTCTAAGTTGGTCATAGCTTTTCCTCCAAGGAACAAGCATCTTTTAATTTCATGGCTGCAGTTACCATCTGTAGTGATTTTGGAGCCCCCCAAAATAGTCTGTCACTGTTTCCATTCTTTCCCCATCTATTTGCCATGAAGTGATGGGACTGGATGCCATGACATTAGTTTTTTGAAAGTTGAGTTTTAAGCCAGCTTTTGTACTCTCCTCTTTCACTTTCATCAAGAGGCTCTTAAGTTCTTCTTTGCTTTCTGCCATAAGGGTGTTGTCATTTGCATATCTGAGTTTATTGACATTTCTCGTGGCAATCTTGATTCCAGTTTTGCTTCATCCAGCCTGGCATTTTGCATGTAGTACTTTGCATATAAGTTAAATAAGCAGGGTGACAATATACAGCCTCGACACACTTCTTTCCCAATTTGGAACCAGTCCATTGTTCCATGTCTAGTTCTAACTGTTGCTTCTTGATCTGCATATAGATTTCTCAGGGGGCAGGTAAGGTGGTCTGGAATTCCCTTCTCTTTCAGAATTTTCCACATGGACCATTTCTATTATCTCAGAAGTTCTACTGCACTGCACAACATCTAGAAAGCAATTTGTGAAGGCTAGGTTGTTCACTGGTGTATCCTTGTAGTCTAGAATATTACCCATATATTCTCCTCATTATATCCTTCAATTCCTAATGATAATCTTGCTGGTTAGAATATCATAGGTGGCAGGTTTTTCCATTTCAATACTTTAAGCATATCATGCCATTTCCTTCTGGCCTGCAAAGTTTGTGCAGAAACACCAGCTAATAGCCTTATTGGTGTCCCTTTCTTTGTAACTTTTTGTTTTTCTCTTCCTGTCTTTAAAATCACCTCATTATCTTTAAAATTTTACCATGTTAATTATGTCTTGATGCACGTCTCTTTGGTTTCCTATTTCTTTGGTATTCCATGCTTCCTGTACCTGGATTCTGTTTCCTTTTTGAGGTTTGGGAAGTTTTCAGCCATCAATTTATCAGTTACATTTTTGATCCTTTTCTCTCTCCACCTTCTGGGACCTCTGTAGTGTGAATGTTGGTACATTAAATTTTGTGCTACAGATCTCTTAAGCTGTTTTCCTGTTTAACTTAAGGTATAGTTAAAATGCAATATTATAAACATTACAAGTATATAATCTAGTAATTCCAGTTTTTAAATGTTATAGTTATTATAGAATATTAGCTATGTCCCTGTGTTGAATATTATATCCATATAGCTAATTTTATACATAACAGGTTGTACTTCTTAATTTCCTATCCTTATATTTTGTCTCCCTCTTTCCTTCTCTCCACTATAACCAGTAGTTTGTTGTCTATATCTGTGAGTCTGTTTCTTTTCCTTATATTCATTGGTGTGTTATATATTTTTAGGTTCCTCATATAAGTGATATCTAACAGTATTTGCCTTTCTCTGACATATTCACTTAGCTTAATACCCTGTAAGTCCATCCACAGTATTACATACAAATAACAAAATTTTATCCTTTTTGTGCCTGAATAGTAGCCCACTGCATATATATATATATATGTATATATATATATATATATGTGTGTGTGTGTGTGTGTGTGTGTGTGTGTGTATGTGTATATATATGTATATATAACTCATATCTTCTTTATCCTTTCAACTGATGATGGATACTTAGGTTACTTTCCTATCTTGGCCATTGTAAATAATGTTTCTATGAACATTGGGTTGCATGTATATTTTCAAACTATTATTTTTGGTTTTTCTTCAGATATATAACCATAAGTGGAATTGCTTGGTCATATCCCTGGATTGGGAAGATTCCCCTGGAGGAGGGCATGGAAACCCACTCTAGTATTCTTGCCTGGGGAATCCCATGGACAAAGGAGCCTGGCAGGCTACAGTCCACAGGGTCACAAAAAGTCAGGCACAACTGAAGCTACTTAGCACACACAGCACATGATAGTTTTATTTTTAGTTTTGTGAGAAATGTTCATACTATTTTTCATAGTGACTGCACTGATTTACATTCCCATCAACATGTAGGAGGATTCCCCTTTGGAGAACCCTAGCCAACATTTATTATTTGTAGACTTTTCATTGATAGTCATTCTGACATGTGTGAGGTGATAGCTCATTATGATTTTGATTTGTATTTCCCTGATGATTAGCTATACTGAGCATTTATCTAGCCTGTTTTGATTAGGTGCTTTTCATTATTTTATCTTCCAAATTGTTCATGTGTTCTTCTGTATCACCTAGTTGATGTTTACCCCTTCTAGTGTGTTTTTTATTTCAGTTATTCTGTTCAGTTCTGACTGATAATTTTTTATATTTTATAGCTCCTTGTTAAAATTCTTACTGTGTTCATTTATTTCTTTTCTGTTTTTCACTTAACATTCTTATTGCTAACGTCTGAGCTCTTTGTACGGTAAATTATTTATTTTTATTTCATTAGTTGTTCTTTTCATGATTTTTTAATTTTGTCCTTTTGTTTGAAACAGATTTTTCTGTCTTCTTATTTTATTTTATTTTTCTCTATGAAACTCCAGCTGTATCTCTGAGCAAAATGGGTCAGAGCAGGTTCTCAGCTCTTCCTGGAATGCATGCTGGGGTGCTCAAGGAAACTGGCCAGAGTGCGGGCAGTTTCATTCTGCTTCCTCCACCTTGTTTCAGGAGTAAGAAAGTATGTGTGTAGTCTTCATGGGCAGGTCTATACTTTAATTCCTGCTCTTAGTCCCACTAGTTTTCAAACCAGCTAAGGGAATTCATCCTCCCTGTGTTGGACCACAGGTCTGGGGAGCCCAATATGTGGTTTGATCCCTTCCCTTAGGAGAATCTCTGAGCCTTGTAATACCCCTCCTCTTCTGTATCCTGTCCTAGGGATCACGTCCCCAACAAATTGCTTCTTTTCCCTTCCCACCCAACTCTGCATGTAATTTTCATACAGCTTGATTGCATAAGAGTCTTTCTGCCCTTCTCCAATTTGTTTTCATGAGAATTGCTCTACATGTAGATGTGATTTGTATATATCAGTACTTGGAGGGAAGCTAGGCATCCTCCCACTCTGTCATCTTGATATCCTCTTAGATCTAATTTTTAATATTTAACAAAAACTTATACAGGCTGAGAATTCTTGTTCCAAACAGAAAACATTAGTAATTAAACTTAGTTTTATTGCTTATTAAAGTGAAGAATCTTGTGCTACAGTTGACTTAAGTAAGTCTTTCATTTTTATTGTGTTTGGTCAATGTAGCATAGCTGGAAAATTTATTTATACTCTAGGAACATCCCAGAGGGCATTAGGGTGAACAGAAACCTGAAAAGTTCACATTGCACTCCATAGCATTGCCCCTTTAAATCTCTTCCCAATTATTATACCAAGATTTAACTTTGGGAGCATACTAATGCTCTAACACATTAGAGATGAGCTATCTGCTCTGGTTAAATTAACAACTGACCTAAACCTTTTCCCAAAGTTGGCTCTAACCATTTGAGAAGAGCGATTTCATTGTTCAACATTTGCAGACCTAATTATCTCCTGAGTCTAACCAATGCCAGTGCTAAAAGCCTCAAAGAGACTTTTTTCTTCACCCCAGAGGCAAACAAGCTGAAATTGAAAAGTTTTAGAATCATAAGAGTTGATACCTTACAACAATAGCAACAACAAAAGAATGAGAAACTGTGAATAATTTTAGAAGAAGTTCTACTTTTACTTAAATTTTATCAGTAATTCATGATCCTTCATTAGGCCAAAAAAAAAAATCTTTAGTTTTTATTTTCCCCTAGATGCTTAGGGAATTTAGGAAAAAAAAATTATTATTTCTTGTAATTATAGTACTCAAGTGACATGTAGACCAAGTTTAGGTCTTTATTATCATGACTAATTAAAAGTATCTGTGATTAAGATCACTCAATATTTGAGAAAACAAAATATTCTCATTTCCATATCATCTAGCAAATATTAAAAGTTGTTTGTCTTATATCCCATTAATTATTGTATACTTTCATCTCGCCTACTCCATTTCATATTTGAGATTTCTGAAAATCCTAGTTTCAGCAAATCAAATATTTTAGGGAAAGGTCAATATTTGTATATGTTTCCTTATGCAGAGCCTACTTTCTCTAGATTGTTTCATGCAATCTGTTTGTGAGTACTGTGGCGATCTTCTGAAGTACTCTGAACCCAGTCATCTGTACTGTTTAAATATATTCTACTACATATTCCAAATTAGTGGTTTTCAGATCATAGAACGCATTCCAGATTGTGGCTATTGGTAGAAAACTGAAAATTAGATATTTGGAGGTAAAGGATGTATTGTCTATATTTCCTTCCATTCCTCAAACTTCATGTCCCAAAGAGTCGCAAATATACTTCTAGAACCATTTCTCTATCCTTTCCTTGATAATAATTTCCCTTTGTATTTAAATATTTACAGGCTGCTGAGTTTCCCTTATGTGTAACTTCAACATATATTTACTATGTTGAAAGTATGTTTAATTTCTGGTAGTTCCTGCTCAATCTGTACATTACGAGCTCCGTTAGATAAAAAAACTTATGTAATCTAATGCTTCCCCTCACTCCACTTAGATTCAGTTCAACGAATCACTTGTTAATTGCCTACTGGGTACGAGGCATTAAGACATACAATTGCTGATATAGGAACATAGACAATATTCACTGAATCAATTCAGTTCAGTTGCTCAGTTGTGTTTGACTCTTTGCGACCCCATGGACTGCAGCACACCAGGCTTCCCTGTCCATCACCAACTCCCGAAGTTTTCTCAAACTCATGTCCATCAAGTTGGTGATGCCATCCAACCATCTCATCTACTGTTGTCCCCTCTCCTCCTGCCTTCAAAGACCCAGCATCAGAGTCTTTTCCAGTGAGTCAGTTCTTTGCATCAGGTGGCCAAAGTACTGGAGTTTTAGCTTCAACACCAGTCCTTCCAATGAATATTCAGAACTGATTTCCTTTAGGATGGACTGGTTGGATCTCCTTGCAATCCAAGGGACTCTCAAGAGTCTTCTCCAATACCACAGTTTAAAACCATCAATTCACTGAATGACATGTCATTAATATAGTAAATATCTTTACATAATATGTTAAACCTTTATATTAACTAGCAGTAACATCATTATTTTTAGTTGATAGATTTTTCAATTATAGCAGCGAAAAATCAGTCAAAATGCCTCCACTTACAAGGTCAGATTATCTTCTCTTCCCCACTATGAATCTGCCCAGGTAAACACTTTTTGTCCCCTGTGAGACCAGATAGATAGAGACTTTCTAACAAAGCCATAGAAGTTAAGCCCTTCCCTTTTTCAAAGCTTCCAAGCTCATATGGATGGATGTGTATGGCCTTCAGTCCTCCTTGGTGCAGACATCAAGGAGGTCAGGTTTTCACATAATGATGAGAATACACTTTGCATAATTAATATGGTTTAAAGATAAGCTGCCTGTAGATGTTTTGGCCTATATATATATATATATATATATATATATATATATATGTATATATATATGTATATATATATATATATTTGTGCTTTAATTGTGAAATAAACTATATGTGTTTTTATGATATAATGTAAGTTAATCATATATTAGTGTTGCAGCTGTTTGTATAAATGACTAAATAATAACTAAAATAACTCCCTTCCTGATATTGTTATAGAGAGGTGATTCAACCTCATGGAACCTAACTCACAATTGAAGTAATATTTTAGTGAACAGAATGAGTCTCCTCAGAAAAATGCATCCTTTCCAGAATACGTCATTATTCAAGCTTAGTCCTGTCTAGGCTTGTTGCTGGTTTTATTTTCTCATCTCTCTTATTTTGGAGGCAATGAAAATATTGCCTTTGTTACAAGAAGATGAAATTAATGTATTGGGAAAAGTCTATTGTTAGAATATAAAATATTTATAATGTCACCTATGAACTATATTACTTCCTGTCACTATCTGTACACCTACATCAATGTTCATATGTATTGAATGATGAAAGTAAAATGAATCATTTTTTAATTGTACAATTTGTCTTTTTGTTCTAACTGGTATAATGTGGACCACAGAAACTCTTTCTCATGACTTAGCAATTATTTGACAGAGATTTGGAAAAGACTTTGTTTAGATGATAACTCAGATAATCATACCTGTGGCACAGGCACTACTAATATTGAAGTTAATAATCAATTATGGATTAAATAAACCTAACATGAGCTATGGAAGTGACAATCAAATATAACAAATAATATATATGCATGTAATATAAATATATATGAATAGTATTTTCCATTAACAACATAATCTGATTTTTATTTGTTTTTATATAAATTGTGGTGGTGAATGAATGAGAAATAGATTAAAATCTTCCAGAGTTAATTTAAGAAAGAATGAGAACAGAACTAACATTGAAATGGCAATTAGGGGACTTCTGTAGGGGTCCAGTCATTAAGACATGGTGCATCCACTGCAGGGGACACGCTTGATCTCTGATTGGGGAACTAAGATCCTGCATGCAGCACAGCAAGGCCAAAAAAAAAAAAAGAAAAGAAATGGCAATTAGGTTTCTGTGTTCTTCTATCATTTTCATGGCAGAATTATCTTAAGAAGAAAAATTAAAATGTAGGAAAATATATTTTATTGCATTATTTATAGGAAAGTTTTTTTTTTTAATCTGTAAGGACATATTTGATTACTCAATAATGTGCAATATAAACTAATTTCCTTTAAGGATATTGTCTCAGATTTTGTTATCTATTATTCTGGTGTTTAGTATAACTCTGAAGAAGAATAGATAAGTAATGTGACCTGAAGAAAATAAAATAATTCTCTAATTAATTTGAGCTAATTTTAATAATAAAATTAGTACATGATATACTGTTTTGAAATTCATCACTGTAATTTTATATTAGGACATTTGAACCTCGAGAGAACAGGAAAATAATGTCTACTTCCTTCACAAATATTTCATTAGATTTTTATATCAGTTCAGTCACTCAGTCGTGTTTAACTCTTTGTGACCCCATGGACTGCAGCACGCATAGCTTCCCTGTCCATTACCAACTGTTTCCATTCTTTCCCCATCTATTTGCCATGTAGTGATGGGACCGGATGCCATGATCTTAGATTTTTTTTTTTTTTTTGATCTTCGATTTTTGAATGTTGAGTTTTAAGCCAGCTTTTTCACTCTCCTCTTTCACTTTCATCAAGAGGCTCTTTAGTTTCTCTTCGCTTTCTGTCATAAGGGTGGTCATCTGCATATCTGAGTTGTTGATATTTTTCCCAGCAACCTTGATTCCAGCTTGTGGTTCATCCAGCCCAGCATCACACATGATGTACACTGCATATAAGTTAAATAAGCAGAGTGACAATACACAGCCTTGAAGTACTCCTATCCCAATTTGGAACCTGTCAATTTGTCCATGTCTGGTTCTAACTCTTGCTACTTAATGTGTATACAAATTTCTCAGGATGCATGGAAAGTGGTTTGGTATTCTCATCTCTTTCAGAGTTTTCCACAGTTTTTTGTGATCAACACAGTCAAAGTCAACACAGTCAAAGTCCTTGTTGTAGTCAATAAAGAGGAAGTAGATGTTTTCCTGGAACTCTTTCGCTTTTTTGATGATCCAGTGCATGTTGGCAATTTGATCTCTGGTTCCTCTGCCTTTTCCAAATCCAGCTTGAACATTTGGAAGTCCTTGGTTCACACACTGTTTGATCCTGGCTTGGAGAAATTTGAACATTTCTTTGCTAGTTTATGAGATGAGTGCAATTTGAGGTAGTTTGAACATTCTTTGGCATTGTC
Organism: Odocoileus virginianus; assembly: GCF_023699985.2. Classification (NCBI taxonomy): domain Eukaryota; kingdom Metazoa; phylum Chordata; class Mammalia; order Artiodactyla; family Cervidae; genus Odocoileus; species Odocoileus virginianus. The sequence continues at coordinate 25,806,449 of NC_069698.1, forward strand.
TTGCTTTGGAATTGAAATGAAAACTGACCTTTTCAAGCCCTGTGGCCCCTGCTGAGCTTTCCAAATTTGTTGTCTGTTGAGTGCAGCACTTTCACAGCATCATCTTTTAGGATTTGAAATAGCTCAACTGGAATCTATCATCTGCTCTAGCTTTGTTCGTAATGATGCTTCCTATGGCCTACTTGACTTCACATTCCAGAATGTCAGGCTCTATGTGAGTGATCACACCATTGTGGTTATCTTGGTCATGAAGATCTTTTTTGTATAGTTCTTGTGTGTATTCTTGCCACCTCTTCTTAATATCTTCTGATTCTGTTAGGTCCATACTGTTTCTATCCTTTATTGTGCCCATGTTTGCATGAAACATTCCCTTGGTATCTCTAATTTTCTTGAAGTGATCGCTAGTCTTTCCCATTCTATTGTTTTTCTCTATTTCTTTACATTGAACACTGAGGAAGGCTTTTTTTTTTATCTCCTTGTTATTCTTTGGAACTCTGTGTTCTGTTCTTTTCTCCTTTGCGTTTAGCTTCTCTTCTTTTCTTAGCTATTTGTCAGGCCTCCTCAGATAGCCATTTTGCCTTTCTGCATTTCTTTTTCTTGGGGATGGTCTTGATCACTGCCTCCTGTACAGTGTCACAAACCTCCATCTATACTTCTTCAGGCACTCTATTAAATCTAAACCTGTGAATCTGTTTGTCCTACAGTGTGTAATCATAATGGATTTGATTTAGATCATACCTGAGTGGTCTAGTGGTTTCCCCTAACTTTTTCAATTTAAGTCTGAATTTTTCAGTATGGAGTTCATGATCTGAGCCACAGTCAGCTCCCAGTCTTCTTTTTGCTGACTGTATAGAGCCTCTGCATTTTTCAGCTGCAAAGAACATAATCAATCTCATATCAGTATTCACCACCTGGTGATGCCCACATGAACAGTTTTCTCTTGTGTTATTGGAAGAAAGTATTTGCTATAACCAGTGCATTCTCTTGGAAAAACCCTGTTAACCTTTGCCCTGCTTCATTATGTACTCTAAGGTCAAACTTGCCTGTTACTCCAGGTATCTCTTGACTTCCTACTTTTGCATTCCAGTCCCCTATGATGAAAAGGACATCTTTTTGGTGTGTTAGTTCTAGAAGGTCTTGTAGGTCTTCATAGAACTGTTCAACTTCAGCTTCTTCAGCATTAGTGGTAGAGGCATAGACTTTGATCACTGTGATACTGAATAATTTCCCTTGGAAATTAACAGAGATCATTCTATCATTTTTGAGATTGCACCCAAGTACTGCATTTTGGACCCTTGTTGATATGAGGACTACTCCATTCTTCTAAGGGATTTTTTTCCCACAGTAGTAGTTATAATAGTCATATGTGTATATGCTCAGTCTTTTCTGACTGATTGTGACCCCATGGACTGTAGGCCTCCAGGATCTTCAGTCCATGGAATTTCCCAGGCAAGAATATTGAAGTGCGTTTCCATTTCCTACTCCAGGGTATCTTCCTGACCCAGGGATCAGACTCATGTCTCCTGCATTGGCAGACAAATTATTTTACCACTGCACTATATGGAATATAAATATAATGGTCATCTGAATTAAAGTTGCCCATTGCAATCCATTTTATTTCACTGATTCCTGAAACACCTATGTTCACTCTTATCGTCCTGTTTGACCACTTCCAATTTACCTTGATTCATGGACCTAACATTCCAGGTTCCTATGCAATATTGTTCTTTAGTGTTGAATCTTACTTCCAGCACCAGTCACATCTACAACTGGGCATTGTTTTTGCTTTGTTTCTGTCTCTTTGTTCTTTCTGGATTTATTTCTCCACTCTTCTCCAGTAGCATATTGGACACCTATTGACCTGGGGAGTTCATCTTTCAGTGTTATATCTTTTTGCCTTTTCATACTGTTCATGGGGTTCTCAAGGCTGAATACTGAAGTGGTTTGCCATTCCCTTCTCTAGTGGATCTCATCTTGTCAGAAATCTCCACCAAGATCTGTTGGACTTGGGTGGCCCTATATGGCATAGTTCATAGTTTCATTGAGTTAAAAAAGCATGTGATCCATATGATCAGTTTAGTTACTTTTCCATGGTTGTGGTTTTCATTCTGGCCCTCTGATGGATAAGGATAAGAGGCTTGTGGAAGCTTCCTGATGGGAGCAGCTGACTGTGGGGGAGTCTGAGTCTTGTTCTGATGGAGGGGGGGCATGCTCAATAAATCTTTAATCCAATTTTTTGTTGATGGACTGGGCTCTGTTCCCTCTCTGTTTGGCCTGAGGCCAAACTATGTTAGAGGTAGTGATGATAATGGATTATTATATAGATATATGATAAGATTATATAAATAATCTATATAGATGATATAGATATGTTTTAAATCAGTCTCTAAAAACAAAATTGCAATTTTCTAAAGATAAGATGTGTATTGTACTTAATGTGTTATAAATTTGTTAAGCATGTATATCACTCAGAAATTCTTTCTCCTAAACATCTGATTTAGGGCAAAGAGATGTGGACTATAATAATTCTCCTGACTGGAAATGAAGTGGGAAATATTTAAGAAAGGAAATTGCTTTAAGCAAGGTTACTTTCTAGAGCTCTCACTGTGTGTTTAAGAGCCAAATATCCTTTCCCTCATCTTCTCTTCCCTTTTCTTTTCTCTCTCTGGCTCTGTTCTCTGCATACCTCTTCAAACTTGTTCTAACCTGAGTCTTTCCATGTTTCATTCCTTGCAGCTTCAGGCATAAGTCCTCAGAACTCTCAGGCACAATAGAAAATCAACAAATAACAAATAACTAAAACCCACACTTTCCCCAGGTTGTCCCAGCTAAAATCTCAGGTCTGTCTGTCTCTGACTGATTTAAGTAATATGACCATTATTGAAGTGTGGTCCAAAGGGTGGGAAACTATTGATTGGAAAGGACAGAATCTGGTGTTACTGCAGGATGGGACCATAGTGAGAGTAAAGAATATTTGATTCCCTGAGGAAAATACAGGTTCAGCCTCAAGACAGAAGGGAAGTGGGTATCAGACTTGAAAAATTCAACTTTAATCTGTTTCTAAGACAAGGAGATTAATTTGAAAAAATGGAGAAAGCTGTGATTGATTAGATAAACTCGGAAAATATGGATATAGCAATTTCTGTGGTACATTTAGGTGACAAATGGTATCAAAATCAAAGTGGATCTGAGAATTTCTTTGTTGAAAATAAAGGTTAGAATGGTAGAAAATGAGATTAAAGTCAGTTTAAGGAGACCCTAAAAGCTTTATCTCATGCACCATAGAGAAGTGATTGGACACTTTTGTGCATGAAAATAAAACTAGAGGATAAAAATACTTTCATTCTACCCTTCTAGGTTCCCTAGTAAGGGTCTATAAAATAAACTGACAACAGGCAGATGAAAGGTAGATAAATTTATTAAGTTTTTAATAGAAGAGGAAAAAATGAAGACCAAAGGCAATAAGACTTGAGAGTATATGCACCATCTTAATAGAGAAGGAGGGGTCCTCGGAGACGTGGGTTCGCGGCCCACCTCTTCTGGTGAGGAGAGCGGGGTCTTCCTGGTCCTTTTAACCTGTAGAGGACGTGCCTCTTATCGTTTTACCACCTGATTCCCTCAGAGTACGGTTCAGACGAGTCTATTTCCCCGTCTTCCCCCGGTAAATGATTTGATTAGGACAGGGTGCGGCCATTCCGTTGGTGCGCATGCCCAGAGAGGCGGTGGGCGGGGCGCAGACTTCTCTTGATTAGGTTAAACCTTAGAAGAACGGAGGGAAGCGAATGAAGAGGAAAAGTCATTCCTCCTAATAGCTAACAATTATTTTGTACTCTGTGAAACACTCTACGTGTATTATCCCCCACAAGCCAAAGGCTTGAATAAACTTGTTACTCAGGCTTGTTACTACTTATAAGGAAATTCAGTCTAGAGATAATGTAACTGTCCTAGGTCACGCCGGTCCAGAATCATCCTATGATCAGACCAGTGCCAGATTGTACTACAAAAAAATGATCAGATCATGTGCAGGGTTATACTTAAAAAAAAGAAAGCGACGATACGGCTATTAGCCTCTACACCTAGGTTGCAGCTGGTTGGTTTAAAGTGGGTTCTGAAGAACAATGTTATGGATAATCTTTTGTTTTCATCCTTCACTCGTTAGCTAGGCATCCGTGCACTAAGCTTAGCAGGCCAGCAGTATTTAATCCGAGTTACCATTAAATTCATTCAACAATCCTTAAAAGTTCTTGATCTGTTAATCTGGACTCTGGAAAAATCCTGGAACAAGATAGCTGTGGTTCCTGCTTCCACGAAGTTTGTAGGCTTCTTAGGGAGCAAAGATGCTTCCTGTACTTTACACATTTAACAGATATTTATGAAATGCTTACTATGTGCCAGGCACTTCGTCACTGTACAATACAGATATCTGCCCGTAAGGAGCTTGGCGATGGGAAGAATGAGGAGACAGATAAAAGCTTAAGTAAATTATAAAACGTGGTAGAAATGGGTTAAGTGCTATACAAAAAAAGAAAATGTAAAGCTGGGTAAGAAGGATGCGTGTGTGCTCAGTCGTGCCTTTGCAACGCTATGGCCTATAGCCCCAGGCCCCTCTGTCCGTGGGAATCTCCAGGCAAGAATACTGGAGTGAATTGCCGGCCCCTCCTCCAGGGAGTCTTCCTGATCCAGGGATCCCCTGCATTGGCAGGAAAATGGACGCTGTATAACTAAACTGGAAAACATGGGGTTCGAGTGGGAAAAGGATTGATAGAAAGGTTTACAAAAGATACTGCAAGGTTCAAGGATGAGTTAGATATCATGAAGTTCATTTGTAAAAATTTTTGGACTACAGTATTCAAGAAGCAAATCGACAGTTTAAGGACAAATCATCAGGGCATCTATGTACTTCAGGACAACAAATTTCGCCTGCTTACTCAAATGTCTGCAGGAAAACAATATTTAGAACATGCATCAAAGTATTTAGCATTTACATGTGGCTTAATCAGAGGTGGCTTATCAAACTTGGGGATAAAAAGTATTGTAACAGCTGAAGTATCTTCAATGCCTGCCTGTAAATTTCAAGTGATGATACAGAAGCTATAGAACCTACTGAAATGCAAGGCTTTACTAGTGTAAAGAGGTAAATTATTCCTCTATAAAATATTTCAGAAGGCAATGATTACATTGTTGGACATTTGTACTGTTATAAGCTATTTGCTAACTTGTATAATGAAAGATGCACGCTTAAGCAGAGGAAGGTTGTATTTTATCAATTTAAGACAGACCTTAACATACACTTTACTAAAACTATTCAGAATGAAAACCTAATTTCAAGTAACTAAACACCAATGCAGGACCCTTATTTAAACATTTTTATTTGCTTAGAGTGATACATATTTAACCAGAAATGGAGAAGCAAAACTCAGGGTTTGGTAAATTAGCATAAAGAAAAGTATGCACCAATCAGAATCATTTGTGTAAAAATGAACAAATTTTGGTTTATGAATTTGTTATTAAAAAAGCAAATAGTACACTAAAAAAAAAAAAAAAAAAAATAGAGAAGGAGAAGAGGGAGGTAGGGAACTTAAGGAAGTGTTAGGAACTTCCAGAGAAGAATGGATCTTTGGAAGAAATGGGAGTTTGATAGTTTTTGATTAAGTTTTCCTGCTGACTTCTAATCTCCTCTACTGTTAGAAGAGTCAGTCTTACTTGGTTGCTGAAACTCCCCGGAAGGGAATTTATGACAATTGATGTCCTTTTCGAGGATCCTTCTTTAGGTAGATAAGGGAAGCTCAGAGAAAGTTTCTCTCTGTATTTGCTATTTTTTCCAGGTAGCTTCAACTCAAGTAATCAATATATTAATACCAAAGCAGAATATTTGGGGGTGGAATGTGCTGATCTCCTTCCAGTGACAGTAAAAATTCTATGAAGTATACAAAAAGAAACCTCTGATTTTATTAAATAGCTATTGTTTCACTTCTCACACTGTTGTAGGCAAGGCGAAAGCAGGGAAGCTGGATGAAAACTCTAAGAACTGTAGCAACGGCAGACCTGTTGATTCTTGCTGGGCTGGCGCAGGAGCTGTAGCAGCAGCAGATATGCTGTATTCTCTCCTCTGTGCTTGACCCAGCAAATGAGCCATGATGCAGCCATACGCAGCCTTGCTGCAGCCATGATGTAGCCTTCACAGAGCTGCAAGTGCTTTTTCAGGTGGAGCTTATACATGCCTACTTGCAGAACAAAAGTAGCCTATAGCCAAGTGAGTCCCTCGTGACAGGCATGCACAGTGCTGAAAGTGATCTCAGCTGATACATAATCATTATTTACAAAACGTGGGGTGAGAGCAAGAAGGCATGGTGCAAGAGGGCCTGACTACTGCCATCTTGGATAATTTCTCTTTCCCTACAGATATATAAATGGATATGTAATACCAGACTACAAAGAAAAAATAAGTGTTTTACCTATCCATGCCTGAGAAATTGTGAAACATACAGGTCTTCATTTCTAGTGTAACTGTATGTAATAAATTGAAATGGCCTCTAGGCCTTATAACTAATGTGTTGATTGACTTTCCTACTCCCAATATAATTTTCTTTAGAGGAAGGTGACATTTTTAATTTAGAAAATAAGATGAAGTTTCACAAAATGCTTATGCAATTATTATAAAATTATTTTGCTTCAGAGCTACAAACATTGTAATAGTTTAAGTTGACTTCTGGCTAGAATTTTGCTAGCATATGAACTGGGAAGAAAATAAAGCATAGTAGCATTGTGTCTTTCCACAAACCTTTGGGCGAAAAAATGAAATGTCATAAAATATATTTTTTTAATTTCAAATTAAGGATGCTAAATGGATAACACTGCAGATTATTAATAAATATATATGTGTATATAATGTGTATACATCATGTAAATCAAATATACACATAGACATATAAGTCCAATGGCAATAGAAATTCCAAAATTGAGTTTCTGAGCTGAGGGTTTAGGGTGATGGTTAATGGAAAAATTTTGCATTGAAATAGTTGCATCAGAATAGGTGCAGTGGACCATAGGTCTTGACTCTCTGCATGTTCTGATACTGTGGTTACCTAATATAATGTAAATTTTGAATTATACATAAAATATATTAGCTACTAAAAGAGCTACTTTTCTGTATTCATTTTATCCTGAGTGTGCTCTGAATCAGATACAGATTTCTAATTAATTACCCCACTGCTTCAGCCCTCCATGTCCCAGATCTTACTCCTTCAGTGACTTGATCAAGTCAACTGGAAAACACTCCTCTACAAAAGCCCAGACACTTCATTGGTGAGGAACAAAACCAACGGATTTTCTCAGTTTATGTACATAGATACAAATACAAACAGGCTTCCTGGGTAGTTCAGCTGGTAAAGAATCCACATGCAATGCAGGAGACACGAGATCAATTCCTGGGTCAAGAAGCTCCCCTGGCAAGGAGATAGGCTACCCACTCCAGTATTCTTGTGTTTCCCTGGTGGCTCAGATGGTAAAGAATCCACCTACAATGCAGGAGACCTGGGTTTGATCCCTGGCTTGGGAAGATCCCCTGGAGGAGGGCATGACAACCCACTCCAGTATTCTTGCCTGAAAATCCCCATGGACAGAGGAGCCTGGCAGGCTACAGTCCATGGGGTAGCAGAGTCAGAAATGACTGAGCACAGCACGGCACACATATAAACATATACATATGCAGCACGGCACACATATAAACATATACATATGCACATGTGTATATACATATGCATGCATATATTTCCTAAAAGAAGGAAAACACTTTGCTCTTTTTATGGAAAGGATCCTGTATTCTCACATACTGACTTTCTTGAATATAAATACATCTTCCCAAGGACCATATAAATGCCCACTGTCTCTGGCTTTTATGACCTAGAGCGGTCTTTCAGGTCTGTACTTCATTTTCTTGAAATGTAAAAACCTAGGAAGATGACTCTTGATAGTTCTTCTACTTGACATTTGGGAAGCTTAATTTAGGCACCTAGTCTAGGCTATAACTATCTGACTCACTTGAGACAATAAGATTGCCTATTACCCTTTCAGATAAGAACAATTATTAAAACTTATGATTAATGATGTTAATGTCTCAGAGAGAAGGTGAACTTTAGGAAAACAAAAAGCAAAACCAAAATGTTATTTTAATCGATGTTATACTTTTCCTTGTCCTTAATTATTTGTGACAAAATATATGCCTCCTAGGCTCATGAATTTATTAGTCTGTATTATTTGTTTTTAAAGAAAGGCTGGAAGTATTTTTTTCATTGAAGTAACTCTGACAGTGGTTTTATACTGCCTTCCTTCTACTCTATGCCCAATCTCTGGAAACTTAACTCAAGAGCTAAAAGGAAGAAAAATGGAGATTTATAATATATAGTATATTATCATATCATAATGATATTACATCAAGTTGTATTAGGAGGGGGAACATAGATCAATAAAGTTACTTTAGTAATATTTGTAATCAAGCTGGAAAATATTTTAATTTGTTTACTTTTTAAAAGTAGCTACTGGGTTTCCAGGAGCACTTCCTCAGTTCGCACATGAAACAATCTGAAAGACAACCTCAGACCCAAGTTTTTGACTAATGCTCGGATGCTATTTGTTACTAAAAGAACCAGGATTTTAGGAACCAAGAATGACCGATTCTATATTTGAAACAGGAAAACTCAAGATAACCCTTCTGAGAAAGAAAATATTTTTTCAGAACTATTGGAGATAGTATTAAGTAGGATCAGATAGAAATTTCAATTTGTAGAGCAGAAAACTAGAGGCCAAGAGGGACAAATTGAACATTAAAACAAAATAAAACTCTTGCTTTTGAGTTTGGTTTAGCTGGTCTTGGGGGGACACTGCTCCTTCTAACAACAGCTAGAGAAATCTGAATAAGTTCTAAACACTGTATTTTTAAAGCACCCAAGAGCTATGGAAGCAATGAGAACTAAAATGAAGGAGAACTCCAAAGAAGGAATTGTTCACACATGATCTGACAATTGGCAGCCATTATTTTTCCCTGTAATCATTTGCAGGTGCTGAGCGTAGGTGGCCGATTCTAGCATGGGCCAGGCCAAGGGTTCCGGCTGAGTTACAAACAAAATAACCAAAAGTTTCAGTGGTGTCATGAGTGGCTAAAATGATAAAATTGGAGTCTTGGAGGTCTTGGATGTATGGTTAGTTTTCCGTGCTAGACATTTTCTGAATCCAAAAAGGCAGGTACAATGGTCCATTGTCTGGCATGCTCAGGAGCAAAAGGTCTAGCACTCACCTGGGAAAAGGAATGTGAAAACCAGAGAGGCTGGATAAGACAGCCTTAAGGAAAGTGACGAATTGACATTGGGGATTTTGAGCTCCTTTTCACCTGTTCACGTTTCTTTGGGGCTATATTTGCACATGTGCGTGCTAAGTTGCTTCAGTCATGTCTGACTCTTTGGATTGACCCTATGGATTGTAGCCCACCAGTCTACTCTCCCCATGGAATTCTCCAGGCAGGAAAACTGCATTGGGTTGCCACACCCACTTCCAGGTGATCTTTCTGACCCAGGGATCAAACCCACATCTCATATCTCCTGTGTTGGCAGGTGGGTTCCTTACCACTAGTGCCACCTGGGATGCCCTTGGGGCTATATAGAGCCAGGAAAACCTAAGAAAAATCCTGGTCAAAATTAATAATATGACTGAGGAATAGATAACTAAATTTTAAAGTTGTGTGGGGTGAAATGTTATAAAGCTGAGCTAAAAAATTAAAATGAAGAGGAAAATACAATATTCTGAAGTCTTGCTCTGACAGATGACAAAGGCTTATAAGCTCTCAATTAAAAGCCCCAGAAAGAAAGCAATGTCAGAACATGATCTTACTGGATGAGACTTACCAAGATAGATCCCCACTCTAACTCGTAACTAGGTTCAAAGAGAGACACATCATTATGATAAAGCATTCAATTTAAAAGGAAGATATTAGAATGCTAGATCTGTAAGTTGTGTGACTATTCTGTCCTCTACAAAGATTTAGAAAATCACAAGGATATGAAACTTTCCCCAGTGGAGCAGCTAGGGCTTAAAATACTTGAACAGAATGAGTATTAAGTTAGAATTAAGTGTTCCATATGATTCTGATTGCCCACAGTATTCTGAATTTTTAGTTGGTTTCTGTTTTGGCAATCAGAGCAAAAAAAAAAAAAGTGGATGGTGTTGGCAATCTAAAACATTATTTAGAGGATGCTAGTGAGAAAAGAAAAACATAGGCAACCATATTTTTATAAAATCAAATGTAAACATAGGCTTGGAATTGGCTTGGAAAATTAAGAAGTAAAACATTTTTTGTCATCATAGAGGAATACTATTAATTATAAGCTCAGAAAAAAGGGGGGGTTTTAGAGTTTAAAGACAAAAAATTGGGCATTTTAGCTCTATTGCTATGTGATACACTTTTTCTGGAAATGTTTAGTTGACTAGAACCATGAACAGAGGAGAATTACTGTGTCAGTGAGAAAGTCAAGACAGTGAAACTTAAACCATGTTTGGGAGCAACATGGGGGAGAGATTTTGGGAGAGAGAAACCATAAATATACCCAACCTTTCAATCAAGAAAGTAAATAAAGTAAAAACAGTCGAGGTAGACATGATTCTAAAGTTGAGGCAAAATAAAAGATGAAGCACATTTTCAACAAAGCTTAATACGCAGTTACTGCTGGTAAAGGTAAAGAGCTAGTTCATAAACAAGTAGATTAGGGACTGTGGCAGCCATGGAAGGGAGTGTTTGCTGAAAGTTCACTGAAGAAAGGAAAATGTTTAGATATTCCTAGCAGGATTACTGCATACAGGGTTGAAGTTGACGTCGATGCCTGAATACCTGAGACTGTAATGACCTGAAGTATCATTATGGCTTCCCTCTTAGAATAGGCTTACGTGGAGGATGGAAACAAACTGATTAATTCAGTTCATCAAGGTCCAATAATAGCTAAAGTCCAGTGGTTCCAGTGGTTCTGTAGACCCATGTAGTAGATATTTACCAATTCCTGAATATATGATTGGAATAGATATATTGCACACATATACACACATACTGGTGTTGTTTAGCCACTAAGTAATATTCGACTTTTATGTGATCCTATGAATTATAGCCTGCCAGGCTCCTCTGTCCATGGGGTTTCCCAGGCAAGATATACTGGAGTGAGTTGCCATTTCCTTCTCCACTACATGCACACATACACACACACTCACACACATACACATAAATATATTATAAAATATATTAAATGTATGTTTATATTTGGATGCATATGTATTATTCTTTTTTTTTTTGTATTATTCTTATTTCATAGAAAAGAAAAGAAGTTCAGAAAAGCTACATAATTTTATACAGTTGTAAGGGATGGAACTGAGGTGTGAATTCAGGCTGTCAGGCTCAGATATCTGAATAGTCAACTTGTATGATGCTGCCTATTCTGAAAGTATAATAGAGTATCTGCTTTTGGGTTCACCAATTTGTGAAGTAAGCATTGAACTTAAACCAATAACACCCATTTCCTCTCCATTCTAATATATATTATATGGTAAAATAAATAATATCACAAAGCAAGTCATTCTGCTTTATAAAATTGCAGCGATTTTTTTCATCATTAGAAACAGTCTGACTCTGGCAAGTTTATTGTGGTGCTGGTTTGAGTGCCAACGGCCTCTTGAAGAAAATTAGCTTTTGCAAATGGTAACTTTTAAAGCAGTAACACTGCAAACCCCTCCAGCAGAAAGGAGTAAAAATGCTATTACATTTCTTTTATAATTTCTCCTTGGATCTGTTCTGGAAAAGACAAAATTGAGCCAAATAGTTTTCACTACATTGGAGGTCACAGAACAGAATCCTTTTCTTATGGGAAATGCTCCACAGACAGCACCTAATAGCATCCAATTAAATTGCTGGAAGGGTTGAGCTGGTTTTGCATGGCCATTCCTGGGTTTGCAACATTGCACCCCTGATGAAGGGAAACAGTTGTATGACTCTCAACATTCTGATTGGTAGGGAAATGAATAAGCATCAGTTTGCATCATCCATTCTAGTTTTCTAAGGCAAAAAAATGTTTTAACTGAGGCCGCAAAGAGAGAAAGAGGTTTTCCAAGACTCCTGTGGAACAGGAAAAGTTGACGACATTCCTTTTGTTCTCTTCCTCTCCTATTTAAAATTGGAAAAATTAAATTTGCTTTTTGTTTATTGCATGGCTTTGTAGATTTGAACAATACATATCAAATACCTAATGTATATTCATAATATTAATTTTATCCCAATAATCAACTGGTGAGGTGGAAAAGTCATTCAATGTTGATATTGTTGAAATGGATTCATTAATTTATTTACTGCATATTAATTAAGCCATGGTGATATTTTAGATATTATATTCAGATTTAGAGATGGAAGTTAGTTATAAATAGAACTATCCCTAATAAATATCCAGACCCATAGGAGAGACAGAATTGTAAACAAATACATTAAAATAATGTAAAAAATGTGTAAAGATTGTATACAAGGAACAGAGGCAATACAATACAGATGAGAGAATGATTCACTGTCTCTCTATATTCTTTCTGTCATCTTCAGACTTTTGTGACTCCATGGAAAGAAAAACAAATCCATAAAAATAAAGTGGAAAATTAGGTTATTAGTACTTTCAAAAAGTTTGTACAAAATAAATAGTAGTACTCAAATTTGAATATTTGAAAATCTTTGGTCATTTGTTCATTCTTTCAACCACTATGTCAAGGATCAATTTTTAAAATTTTAGTTGTACAATAGATAAAGTTCAACATACATATCATCATATAATAATTTTAGGAAGTACACTTTTTGTGGGCTTCCTTCATGGCTCAGTGGTAAAGAATCCGCCTACCAATGCAGGAGACGTGGGTTTGATCCCTTGGTCAGAAAGATCTCTTGGAGAAGGAAATGACAACCCACTCCAATATTCCTGCCTGGGAAATCCCATGGACAGAAGAGCCTGGAGGGCTAGAGTCCATGGGGTCTATTAGACATGACTTAACAACTAAACAACAACAAACACTTCTTTCACAATTTTCAATTTCTGAGGATCATTGCTTAATAATTTTGTTACTTCCTGAGTAAAAGGTTTGGAAGATTTAGGATGGTTCTATAAATGACTTAAGTGACCAAATGCTTAAGCAACATCTTCCATAAATGTAATCTGTAGCTAAATTGGCTAAGAGGTCATCTATGTGACTCTTGGTACTTATCATGTATTTTCCAAAGTTTTAGATCACCCAGAGTAGCAAAAAATAGAAGAGGATTTAATGGATGTCTTGGTTTTGCTTAGTATCATGTCTTTGGGAATAACAAATTGGCAGATAACTGCACCCTCTTTCTTTGAGAGAATTCTTTCTTCCTCATTCCAACTTTATTTTCCCAACCCATTCTCTTAAAGAAATTCTGACTATATTGACCTATCACAATACTCCCATTCTCCTTGCTATTTAAATACATCTTCTTTGTATCACACTATTCTCTACTAAGTACTTAATTCACCTCTACCTAAATTTGTTTTATTAATTTTTTTTAATGCCAGTTCTCTGGTTCTCCCGTTGTAATTTAAAATATACAAAGAGTTTATCTTGTTCACTCCTACATACCTAGATTGAGATCTGACCTGGAACATAAGTTTTTATATAATATTTACTGAGTAAATGGACTAGCAGTAGAATAGGAATGTGATACAAGACACAATTAAAATTGAGCTTTCTAAGTGTAGTTGGCAGGGAAATTTCCTTCTCTTGAGTTCTGAAGTTATGAATAGTTATTCTCAGAGCTACTGGCTTTCATGTGTCCAAAGGAAAAACTCTTAAAGAATAAAGTTCACCCACAGTAAGAAGTAGAGATGAGATGAAAAAGGTGAGAACTTTTGTTGGATTAAATATCTGTTTCTTAATACCCATCAGAGGAGCTGTTGTTTCTGCAGATTTTCCTTCAACTCAGAGTTACTCCAATATCCTTCCATTAAAGAAGGATCCTTCAGCAAAACCTAGAGATGGAAATCTGATTTCCATGCCAAACAATGCTGACTGATTAGGGTTGAAGAGGAAATAATTTGATTCATTGAACTACTATAAACAGAAGTAAAAACTTCTCTAATAGGATTTAATATTTTTCTGTGTAATTAGCTCCTTAACAGTGTAAACAACACTTCCATATAGAGTAGATCATCTGAGATTCATAATACCTCTGTGAGGAATTTGTGTATCAATAGAATCTTTCTCAAGATAAAGTAGTGGTGCTTAGGTGATACTTATTAATGTTATAATAATATCATTGGATGCTTAGAATATGCTAAAGTTGGCACTAAGCATGTTAAACTTTATGAAAATCCTAGAGGTTAAGTTCTGTCATAACCCTTTGTTTAAGAAATGAGGAAGATATGGTTGATGAGGTAAATACTTTGCAGAGACACACAGGTAACAGTTATATGGCAAGTCAAATTCATAAGGCTAATCATTGAGATAGGACCTGAAACAGTCTATTAAAATAACAATGATTGGATATGACTAAGACTCAAAGTAATACATGTGTTTTGTGGGTAATTTTGGGGGGAGAGTTATTTATCATAACTGATTTACATTTCTTGTGGATTACTTCCATATCACATGTCTATGCCCAGTGTTCTTTCTGATGTGTAGACCCAGCTACTTAAAGAGCAGATAGTTCAGCTAGGTTGGGGTATTGTTCATTCACTCAGTCAGGTCTGACTATTTGAAACCACATGGACTGCAGCACATCAGGCTTCCCTATCCTTCACCATCTCCCATAGTTTGCTCAATCTCATGTGCATTGAGTTGACGATGCCTTCCAAGCATCTCATCCTCTGTCACTCCTTCTTCTCCTGCCTTCAATCTTTCCCAACATCAGGGTCTTTTAGAGTGAGTTGGCACTTCCCATCAGGTGGGCAAATTATTGGAGCTTGAGCATCAGTCCTTCCAATGCACATGCAGAGTTGATTTCCTTTAGATTTGACTGGTTTGATCTCCTTGCTGTCCAAAGGACTCTCAAGAGTCTTCTCCAGCACCACAGTGTGAAAGCATCAATTATTCTGCATTCAGCTTTCTTTATGATATAATTCTCACATCCATACAGGACTACAAGAAAAAGCATAACTTTGACTATATGGACATTTGTTGGCAGAGTGATGTCTCTGTTTTTTAATGCACTGTCTAGGTTTATCATAGCTTTTTTTCCAATTAGCAAGCATATTTTAATTTCATGACTGAAATCATGATCTGCAGTGTTTTAGGAGTGCAAGAAAATAAAGGTTGTCAGTGTTTCCATTTTTTCCCCATCTGTTTGCCATGAAATGATGGGACCAGATACCATGATATTAGTTTTTTGAATGTTGACTTTTAAGTCAGCTTTTTCACTCTCCTCTTTCACCATCATCATTAGATAGTAAGAAAGGGAGCATGTAAGATCCAGCTGGGAAGAGTAGATTAGTCAGTTTAGCCACTTAGTTGTGTCCAACTCTTTGTGACCCCATAGACTGCAGCAAGCTGGGTGTCCCTGTTCATCACTTACTGGCAGACATTGGTCAAACTCATGCTCGTTGAGTCGGTGATGCCATCCAACCATCTCATCCACTGTTGTCACCTTCTCCTCCTGCCTTCAATCTTTCCCAAAATCAGAGTCTTTTCTAATGAGTCAGTTCTTCGCATCAGGTGGCCAAAGTACTGGAGCTTTAGGGTCAGTTCTTCCAATGAATATTCAGGACTGATTTCCTTTAGGATTGACTGGTTTGATCTCTGTGAAGTCCAAGGAACTCTCAAGAGCCTTCTTTAACACCACTGTTCAAAAGCATCAATTCTTTTGTGCTCAGCTTTGTTTATAGTCTCCCATCCATACATGACTATTGGAAAGACCATAGCTTTCCTAGATGGACTTTTGTTGGCAAAGTAATATCTCTGCTTTTTAATATTCTGTCTAGGTTGGTCATAGCTTTTCTTCCAAGGAGCAAGCGTCTTTTAATTTCATGACTGCAGTAACATCTGGAGTGACTTTGGAGCTCCCCTCCCCCAAAATGAAATATTTCAGTTTCCATTGTTTCCCATCTATTTGCCATGAAGTGATGGGACTGCAGTCCATGATCTTAGGTTTTTGAATCTTGAGTTTTAAGCCAGCTTTTTCACTCTCCTCTTTCACTTTTATCAAGAGGCTCTTCAGTTCCTCTTTGCCTTCTGCCCTAAGGGTGGTGTCATCTGCATATCTGCATATATTTCTCCCAGAAATCTTGATTCTAGCTATGCTTCATCCAATCCAGCATTTCGCGTGATGTACCCTGCATATAAGTTAAATTAGCAGGGTGACAATATACAGCCTTGATGTTCTCCTTTCCCTATTTGGAACCAGGCTGCTATTCCTGTCTGGTTCTAATTCTTGCTTGTTGTTCTGCATACAGATTCCTCAGGAGGGAGGAGGTAAGGTGATCTGGTATTCCCATTTCTTGAAGAAATTTCCACAGTTTGTTGTGATCAGTGCAGTCAAAGGCTTTGGCCTAGTCAATGAAGTCAATGTAGATCTTTTCCTGGAACTCTCTTGCTTTTTCTATGATCCAGCAGATGTTGGCAATTTGACGTCTGGCTCCTCTGCCTTTTCTAAATCCAGCTTGTACATCTGGAAGGTCTCCGTTCATATACTATTGAAGCCTTGCTTAGAGTATTTTAAGTATTACTTTGCTAGAGTGAAATGAGTGCAATTGTGCAGTACTTGAATGTTTTTTGGCATTGTCTTTCTTTGGGATTGAAGTGAAAACTGACCTTTTCCAGTCCTCTAGCCACTGCTGAGTTTTCCAAATTTGCTGGCATATTGAGTGCAGCACTTTCACAGTATCATCTTTTAGGATTTGAGATAGCTCAACTGGAATTCCATCACCTCCACTGCTTTGTTCACAGTGATGATTCCTAAGGCCCACTTGACATCACATTCCAGATGTTTTGCTGTAGGTGAATGATCACACCATCATTGTTATCTGGGTCATGAAGATCTTTTTTGTACAATTCTTTTGTGTATTCTTGCCACCTCTTCTTAATATCTTCTTCTTCTGTTAGGTCCATACCATTTCTGTCCTTTATTGTGCCCCTCTTTGCATGAAATGTTCCCTTGATATCTCCAATTTTCTTGAAGAGATCTCTCATCTTTCCCATTCTATTGTTTTCCTCAATTTCTTTACATTGATCACTGAGGAAAGCTTTCTTATCTCTTCTCGCTGTTCTTTGGAACTCTGCATTCAGGTGGATATATCTTACCTTTTCTCCTTTGCTTTTGGCTTCTCTTCTTTTCTCAGCTATTTTTAAGGCCTCAGCTATTTGTAAGGCATCCTTAGACAACCATTTTACCTTTTTGCTCTTCTTGGTGATAGTCTTGGTCACTGCCTCCTGTACAGTGTCACGAACCTTCATCCACAGTTCTTCAGGCACTCTGTCATTCCGATCTAATCCCTTGAATCTGTTTGTCATTCTACTGTATAATCATAATGTATTTGATTTATGTCATACCTGAATAGTCTAGTGGTTTTCCCATCTTTCTTCAATTTAAGTCTGAATTTAGCAGTGAGGAGTTCATGATCTGAGCCACAGTCAGCTCCTGGTCTTGTTTTTGTTGACTGTATAGAACTTCTCTATCTTCAGGTACAAAGAATATATCAATCTGATTTTGTTATCAGCCATTTGGTGATGTCAGTGTGTAGAGTTGTCTCTTGCCTTCTTGGAAGTGAGTGTTTGCTATGACTAGTGCATTCCCTTGACAAAGCTCTGTTAGCCTTGCCCTGCATCATTTTGTATTCAAAGACCAAACTTTCCTGTTACTCCAGGTATCTCTTGACGTCTTACTTTTGCATTCCAGTCTCCTTTGATGAAAAAGACATCTTTTTTGGGTGTTTGTTCTAGAAGGTTTTGTAAGTCATCATTGAACCATTCAACTTCAGCTTCTTCGGCATTAGTGTTGGGGGCATAGACATGGATTATTGTGATACTGAATGGTTTGCCTTGGAAACAGAGATCATTTTGTTGTTTTTGAGATTGCACCCAAGTACTGTATTTTGGACTCTTTCGCTATCTATGAGGGCTACTCTATTTCTTCTGAGGGATTCTTACTCTCAGCAGTACATCTAATAGTCATCTGAATTAAATTTGCCCATTCTGGTCCATTTTAGTTCACTGATTCCTAAAATGTCAGTGTTCACTCTTGGCATCTCCCGTTTGACCACTTCCAATTTACCTTGATTCACATACCTATCATTTCAGGTTCCATCCAATATTGTTCTTTATAATATAGGACTTTGCTCCATCACTAGTCACATCCACAACTGGGCATTGTTTTTGCTTTGGCTCCATCTCTTCAATCTTTCTGAAGTTATTTCTTCACTCTTCCCCAGTAGCATCTTGGGCACCTACCGATCTGGGGAGTTCATCTCTCATTGTCATACTGCCTTTTCATACTGTTCATGGGGTTCTCAAGCCAAGAATACTGAAGTGTTTTGCCATCCCTTCTCCAGTGGACCACATTTTGTCAAAACTCTCCACCATGACCATGGCCATCTTGGGTAGCCCTACATGGCATGGCTCGTGAACAGACTCCTCTTTCCTTGGGATTCTCCAGGCAAGAAGACTGGGTGGGTTGCCATGCCCTTCTTCAGGGAATCTTAGTGTCCCATGATCGAACCCACATCTATTTTGTCTCCAGCATGGACAAGCAGGTTCTTTACCACTAGTGCCACCTGGGAAGGCAGTATGTGAGGGCCTTAAGTATCATGCTGTGAACTGTGGCCTTAAGTAAAGGGGCTGGCAGGGGCTCTGGTTGGAGCTGTGTACTTACTCATATTTCTCAAGACATACTGTAAATCCTCTCTTGAGTATGGAGTACGTAACTTGCTTCCTACTTTTATCTTTCCACCCTGATTTTAAGTTGCTGCTCTGATCACATAGTTCTACTCAAAAAGTTTCAGTGTCTGCACATGTCCTCTAGAACAAAGTCCAGACATCTTAGCCTCTGACCTCAAACTAAAATATCAGAAGCACTTGCCCAACCTTGATGAGACTTTACCTTTGCTGGAAAAGCCTCCCACATGCACATCTACTTTCATCTTGCTGTATTCTGATATGACTTGCCTTTTCTAACCTGATACCTCCTATACCTATAATGGTCTCCATTGACATTCCTCTATGTGCAAATTTCCCCCATCTTAATTCCCACTTCAAATTGTACTGTCTTTATTATGCTTGTTCTCCTCTTTCAGTGCAAATTAATTTTCTAATACAACTTTTATGACTTTATGGCTCACCAAATTTTGATCTTGTGAAAGAATTTTTCTTTGTACAAATTGGTTTGTAAAATGTTGGGTTAAACATACTTTAATAGGCTTTTCTTCTCATAAGCCTTCTAGAGGTTTTTTTCTATGATAAAGTGGATGTCTTTAAGAGAGAAATATGCCAATCACGAATTCTCAAAATTATTTAATTAAGGAAATTATTTTTTGTGGATACTAGGATTACTTACTCAGAGAATATTATTTGAGAGGAATAGTACTATTTGACAATATTTTGTTGCACCTACTCATTATATTTGTAGCTGAAATTATCCATAAAAAAAATGTATTTCTTCCTTTCCTTGATTGTTGATTCTTATGGGAAAAAAAGCTTATCTTCCTATACTTGCTTACCTTTAGGAAATTCGTGAAGTTTTACAGTATCTGGTAGTTGTTTGCTAATTGATAGTTGAGTTTAAAGAAATTTTTGCCACATACTTATAGTTTTCAAGAAGACAATAAGACTATTTTTATTAGTGAATATCTTATGTTGAATAATTTTTACACATGTATCATATTTTATTAATTGTCACAAATATTTTCATGTATTAAAATATATACTTTGAATTATTACTAATTTTTGATTGTTTTTTTTTGTTATTCAGAAATGCTTTGATAGGTGATGCCTAACTTAATTTCTGAACTTCACATATGAAAAATATAAGAAAAATTCAATAATAGTAGTCATAGGTAATTTATAATAAAAATAAATTAAAGCTCAAGTTTCAGGGGCCCTCACTCATGCTGTGTTTTTTGAGGTGCTGGGAAAGGTCCTAGCAATGTGTTCATGTGATTTTGTTACAATAGATTCTTATTCAGTTGCAACAATAAGATAGCTTAGTACAAGTCCTTTAATACTCTTACTTCACTCTGAGTTCCCCTCTGTCATATTTACTTACATGTTGGGTAGCTCTGAAATGACCACAGTTGTCACCCTAATTTGTAATTTTCTGATGTTTATCTTTTAACTGAATGTCCACTTTCATCCCCAACATAGAAGTTGTCAGTACACTTCAGTACTTCCTGCCCCAAGCTTACTCAGGAGCTGAACCAGGCCCTGCTAGAGGGTTCTGTGCTCTCCTCTGGTTGCCCTTCCCCTCCAGAGGACTTTCTCGAGCTGCAGCAGTGTGCACAGTGCAGGGGTGTGCACAGCATAGGGAAGGGCAGAAATTCCAGGGATTACCTCGGGAGCAACACTCAGGCAATGCGGAGTAGGCGTGGCATAGTCCCAGGCTCTCCAGCCTGACCTTCTTAGGTGTGATCTAAAATGTCTCTCAAAGGGCTGACACCAATTGCTCCAAGTGGTGACTGCATTTTTTATGTTCTTTTATTGGTTTTCTCCATATCATTGCCTCACTTCCTCACTAAGCTTGTGAGATCACTTCTCATGTGAGTCAACTGTACCCATGTTCTCTTCCTAGAGTTTGCTTCTGGGAAAGCCAAATACATTTGGTTTTGTATTTGCATATTGGTATTGTTTTTCTGTAAATGTTCACAAGTATGTGCTAAGTCACTTCAGTCATGTCTAACTCTGCGACCCCATGGACTGTAACCTGCCCAGCTCCTCTGTCTGTGGAATTCTCCAGTCAAGAATACTGGAGTGGATTGCTATGTCCTCCTCCCCGGGATCTTCCTGACCCAGAGATTGAAGCCATATCTCTTGTGTCTCCTGCATTGGCAAGTAAGTTCTTTACCACTAGCACCACCTGGGAAGCCCAAAGTGTTCCCTGTGTTGTGTAAACTTCAAGGTCTATACAACCTAGATCCTCTGTTCAATGTGGCATACTTATGGAAAAAAGAAAACTATTATTTAATTCTGAAAGCTCCTCACTCACCACAAGCCAACAGGATAAGCAGTGGGAATTACTGTTATAGATTCACATGATCTTTACAATAAATGCTGAAACTTTTTTTGATATCATGAGATAATCTGTGCAGAGGAAAATCTTTAGTTTTATATTAAGAAAACTATTTTAAACCTCGACCTCTATCATCCCTCAATACCAGAGCTTCGAGGTTGAAGTCGTGAACTTGGATGTCGTTTTGACCTGTTTCATTCAGCAGCCATGCCCCTAAGCTACTGTTAAATTAGAGAAGTTAAACCAACAAACCAAACAAAAACAAAAACAGTAAGGAAATGTCAATTTGGCTTGCATCCCCATAAACAAAAGCAAGACTTCTGTAAATAAAAGCAAGTCAGAATTGGATGGGAATGTCTTCAGTGCCTCACAGGATCAGTAATGGGATATGTGCAGCTTTCCTTTCTGGGTCAGCTGTCTGAATCCTGCCCCGGTCAGCTGAAGCCAAGAAAGTCATTATTATTTCACAGCTGATTTATACAATCGATGGAATGAGTCTATTTTCGCTCCAGGTTTTGGAAGACAGGTGTCTGCAGTCGAGCACCCCCTTCACGCAGTGCAGTAATTGGCCCCCTTGTTAGCAGCCTGGCCAAGAAAGGCCAGGGATTAAATGAACACTGAAACTGAACCACAACACTGTGGCTGACCCAGGAGCCTCAGTCCACTGGCCAGACAGGATTGATAGCCGAGCAGGATTTTCTTTTTCCTGCCCCGCACTGTGCAGATTGAAGGGGAAATTCAAAATAGCAGGCGGCAGCTTGCTATTTGTTCAGGGCACTTAAAACATTTTGAAAAGAAAAGGATTTCAAAGGAGCTTATCAAAAATTGCTTTTGGCATGGAGCCCTGCTTGACATGTTTCAACATAAGAGTAAAATGCCATGGTCGAGTTATAGCCCCTGAATACATAAGTTCATCATCACAACACTTGCAAGTCCCACATTGAAATAATTCTCCTTCAGGCACTTGGTTGAAAAGTGGGGCTAGGTCTGATTTCCTTTCAGTTCTGTGATAGGTAATAGAGTGGTCATTTTCAAACAGTTCATAAATTAAGAAGTAAAAAAAAAATGGATTTTCCATTTTCATAATTTCACTTAGGGTATCTTTTGAAGTGTGTATTATTAGTTTGTCCTAATGCAAAACTACCAACTGAAACTAATCTCCCTAATGAGGTTCATTTGTCCTTTGACAAAGCAATAAATGTTTCCTCAAGAAAAACTTAACTAATAGCGTGGCCGGTACTTTATAATTAATTTTCTTCCTCAATCCTTGCAAGCATGAAAACAAACAGTAAATTTTTCATTTGTTCATCTTTTTAGAACAACTGTTTAGCAGAGATATGCTTGATTAATGGATTTAATTTGTTCCTTTCTTCTGTAGTCAGTTTTCATATTACATTGGTTATCAGTGGATAGGACAATAATGTGGGCCTTCTCATTGCACTACACTCCATCAGTGTCAGTACTGGCTTCTCGCTCTGGGTCTGCATCTTTAACCTTTGTCATCCTGCAGAATCTTTCATCAATCTGTGTTACAGTCACCTTGGGAAGAAAAGGCAGAAGCACTCGGTCAGCACTTACAGGTAGTAAAGTGTATCATTATTTCTAACAAAATGCTGGCAGCGGTGCACCTTTCATTTCCAACTAAAATATGATTTGTGAGATCAGTAACCCAACTGTTACAAGGGAAAAATGGAAGGTACCAGTCTGGTCACTACAAGGCCTTCTGTAAAACCAACACAAAATACCAAAGATGTCCCTGCATGCCAAGCACTTTCAAGTGGCTGGGGATAGTTTTGCAAATGGAATATTATTGTCAAATAATGAAAGTACCCATGTAGGGGTCAAATAGCATCATAAAAAAAATATAAGAGCTGACTTCATATACTGGCCATTTCATAGTAGGGGAGAAATCTCCATGGTTCAAAGCTGGAGTTCACTCACCTTTCTAGCATGACATAAATGGCCATGAATTCTAGCTTGAGGGTTTTTTATTATTATTATTATTTTAAAAATCTAGGTATGATATAGGCTCTGTGGAAAAATGGAAATCTTTAAGAAATTTTAAGGGATGCATTTTTGGCAATTTTCTTACTTTGGCATAAAATTTAAAATTAAAACATATGCTTTAAGATGTTCTGTATATAAAATATATTTATATATTATGTAATTTGACCAAGGGTGTGTTTATTTGTATATTAAAAGATAAAACTCTAAATTAGTATTTTCAAAATACAGAAAATATAAAATAAATACATGCAGGAAGTTTGAAGGAACTTTCATAATCTTATTTTGGATACTGAGTTTTGTACTTTAAAAAGTGACTTTTCTCAAAACTTATAAATTTCCAGTTATAAGAAGAATAGGTATTAGGGATATCATGGACAGCATGATGACTTGCCTGGCTACATGTCACATACAAAAGTCATTAAGAGAGCAGATCCAGATTTCTCATAACATGGGAATTTTTTGTTTCTTTCTCTCTCTCTTTTTTATCTATATGAAATGATGAATGTTAATCAAACTAATTGTGGTAATCATTTCATGATATATGTAAACCAAATAACTACCTTAAACTTACATGGAACTGTTTGTCAATTATATCTCAATAAAACTGGAAAAAATAATTGAAAAAATGATTTTTCTTGAGTATCTCTCTCAAAAAGTGAATTTGATTATTTTTTCTTAGTGTACCTGTCACTATTATTGACATTTCTATTACAATAATAATACATTATTTGTAAACATTTCCAATAGCTACTGCAGGGAATAATTCAAAAGCAATATATTTTTAAATGATCTTGGCATTTATTCCATGTAATCTTTTCTTGACCTGTTTTGGAAATTAAAAATGCAAACCCAAATAAAATGCCTGATATTTAAGAAAACTTCTATACTTTTAGACAAGAATCAATGTAGAGTCAAGATCTGGGTTTTACTATCAGTTTTGTCACTTTCTAGTTTTGAGTTATTAATATAATCATTCATTCTTGTCAGAATAATATAATCATTACCAACTTCTTACATATGCATCTGTGAGTCTCTGCCGTAACACCTCACAATGGACAACCATATTAGTGGCTCCTCACCATGCACTTATTTCATCAGTATTTCTTATTCTGACGTGAAGTGTATGCAGTAGCTATGTATCACACTGAACACCACGTCTCTCCCCCATGTACGTGTCTGTGCAACCCCCGTCATCCCCAGCTCCTTCCTCGTCTAACCCTTGCCTGTGTATTGTTGTGGCTCGGCCTCTGTATTGCGTCTCTCCCTGCCTGGTGCTGGCGCATCCATCTTCTTCTACAGCTCTCCTCAGTAAATTCCTGCCTATCATCACAGCTCTTATAAAATGCTCCTCGTATCCCCTGAAATCTTTACATATTATCCTGGTTGGAATTACTTTATTCCATCTTTTTGGTCTTATAGTACTCTGTTTTAAATTCTCCTGATGTACCAACCATAGTTTGAATTGAAAAATAGTTATGACTATATGTATTGTCCTTACCACTAAATTGTAAGGTCTTGAAATCTAGACCACGTGCTTTTCTTGTCTCCTCCTCACCTTGTCCCTGCCTCACAGGCAGAGCAAAAATGTCTGCTATAGAGTGCAGCTTAAAAAATATATTGAGTAGATACCTGAATAATTTGATCATACATTATGAATATCTTTTATTATTCTGAAATCACAAATATATTTTGCCAGATATTATCCCAAGAATGGGACAAAGAATAATTTTTTAAAGGAAAATAGTATACATACAAAAACTTCCTTTTTTTTTTCCCCCTTTTGTCACATAGTGCATTTAAAAATAATTTTCTTCCCATTTTATTGAGATAGAGTTGGCATACTGTTTAAGTTTAAGGTGTACAACACAATGATTTGACTTATATACATCATGAAATGATTCTCACAATAAATCATCCCATAAAGATACAATTTTTTAGAAAATAGATAAAACAATATTTTATGTGATGAGAACAACTATTTGGATTGACTGTCTTAACAGCTTCCATATATAACATGTAGCAGTGTTATTATATTTATCATATTGTACATTATATCTTTAGTTTTTATTTATCTTATGACTGGAAATTCTTATAAAAGTTTGTTCATGAAGCTCAAATATAAGAGAGAAAAAGAAGGTAAAAAGCTCAACAAAGCAATTTATATATTAATTTTAACTTAATCTGTTATGAGTAATGAAAACTTTGTTGTATTTATCATATTGTACATTATATCCCTAGTTTTTATTTATCTTATGACTGGAAATTTTTACTTACAAAAGTTTGTTCATGCAGCTCAAATATAAGGGAGAAAGAGAAGGTAAAAAGCTCAACACAGCAATTTATATATCAATTTTAACTTAATCTGTTACAAGTAATGAAAACTTTGATAGTGGAAAAGAAAAACAACTTTAGGGAAAAATTACTAATTGGAGAATGTCTTTAATTAAAACTCTTTTATTTAAAACAAGAGAGTCTATGAAACTCCTCCCCCTGCAAGGCACTGTACATTTAATATACAGTATCTCCAGGCCTTTGTCATCATTCCAAAGATTGTCCTTCAAGCCTTAGAAGTTTATGGAAACAAAAGAGTTCATAAGAATAAAGTCCTTATTTGCAAGGCTCAATAAAACCTTAGGCTTCCCCTTAAGATCTCATAACCCCATCTTGTCTAGAGAGGAACCAGTGTGTTTTAGTGATATTTCTCTTCTCAGGTGAGTTTGAAGAACTGTCGCATTAAGCTCTACCTGTTAATATTTACTTTGCCCAGAAGCTACTGCTAGCCATGCACCAGGATTGTATTGCTTATTCCATCCCTAGGTTTATTGAGATATAACTGACATGTAACATTGTGCAAGCATAAGGTGTACAACTTGGTGATGATTTGATATACATGTGTATTGTGAAACAATTACTACAATAGGTTAATTAACATATTCATCACATCATATAATTGCTCTCATTTTTCCTGTGTGTGTATTAGAATATCTAGTATCTACTCTCAGCAAATTCAAATATAAAATATAATTTCATTAACAGTAATCATCATGCTGTACATTAGCTCCCTGGGAAGAATTCATCTTATAATTGGAAGTGTGTGTCCTTTGACAAACAGCTAACTTTCTCCCCCCCCGCCCCCCACCTTTCAGCTACTGCAACCACTATTCTACTCTCTGCTTCTTTGAGTTTGACTTTTTTACCTTCTACATATAAGTGAGATAAACACTGTTTATCTTCCACTATCTGACTTATTCCACTAAAGTAGTGAAGACTGAGGCAACAGCCTTGAATAAAAGAAAATTGAGTGAAAAGGTATTTAAAAGGTGAAGTATTATACAAAAATGCAATTTTGCTCCCATCACAGAGGATCATTTATAATTTTATATATATATATATATACACACACACACACACACACACATCTGTACACACACACACATGACTTGCTTTGTTAAGACCACAACTTCTCAAACATGTTTATAACTGGTTTAGGTTGCTTATAGTACAACAAGATCCGGCAATTTTTTTTTTTTTTTATAACTAGACGCAGAACAGAACCTTTCTTATTTTATTTTCCACACATGTAATTTTTGTAATAATTTTGTTAAAGTAGGATTTTCAATAAACTAAACTGTTATCTCATATAAATATAAAATAAACGTATCAAATATTTTCTGACTCACTAATTACTTAGGAAACTAGCAAGAGTTTAAAATCAGTAAAATAAAGACTTGGATCACAGACATTTACATCCTCTATCAGTTAAACTTCTTTTGCATCAGGACAAATGAGAACTATTTCATTGCTATGATCAAGAAACATTTGTATTGCTTTTAGTTTTCTACTAAAATTAAAGTTAATTTCTATCCCTTCAGAATTCTAAGATAGTCTTTTCTTAAAAGTATTTATTTATTTACTAGTAGCTGTGCCAGGTCTTAATTGCGGGATGTGGGGTCTTTTTAGTTACAGCATACGAACCCTTAGTTATAGCATGTGGGGTCTGGCTCTCTGGCCAGGGATAGAACCTGGGCCCTCTGCCTTGGGCACATAGAGTCTTAGCCCCTGGACCACCAAGGAAGTCCCTATAAAGTAGTTTCGTCAAAGATGTTCAGAGGTACACATTGCACAGCATCAGATAACCCCAGAGACTCCACTAGACAATATCCAGCATGCCCTTAAAGAAATCTCAGTAATATTTTTGTCCCATTTCCAAGCCTTTCCATTTTTTCCTGACCATTTTTATACTAAAATCACTGCCCCAATGATTCATGTTGATTAAATTAATATCATTTTTTCACTTATAAGCTCAAATTTTTATTGTTGGAGAGAAAAATGTTTCCTTCTACTCTTTTTTCGAAGGACAATTTATCCTCACAGCTAGTTTCTTTCCTAGTTATTCCAGGCTAGAATATAAATATCTAAGATGTGCCACATAGTCCCTTAAGGGAGAAAATAACATAATGAAAATCACTCAAATTTAGAAATTTAACATAGGTGACCCTTCCATGTAGAAGAAAAACTTGAAAGGGATGGCATTGACGTGTTCTCAAACTCTAGAGAGAGGGAGACATATTTAAAAGAACGGGGATGTGGACTTGATTTGAGGGAGAATGAATTCTCAAAGGGCTTCAATCCTACTTTCAGAATCAGTGGTATAATGGATGGTCATCACTGAAGTTGTGTTAATGTGCAGGTTAAGCTGTGGAAGCTAAAGACTTTGGTGTCTGAGTTTTAATGCATGAGAGAAAGACGTAAAAAGCAATTCCAGTTCTGTATTTCTTAGAGACTGTCCCTGGTTAATGCAATAGACATTTGATTGTTAAGCTTGTAAAACAAGGGAGCCACGTTTTAGGAGGAAAGGAGGTTTCTGTTTCGTAGTGGTTGCTTGACTGTTTAATGTCAGAGATGCCCTTGAGGCCAAACAAGCATGTGTATGTGCTTCTCAAGTTATTGGTTGTCTTGAAAATATGGAACAGGCAAAATCAGAATAATAATAGGGCTTTGTAACATAGTAGTGGAGATATAACCAGGCTCCTTTACAAAGATATACACATCCAGGACAAGAAAAATTGTTATGAGATAAGCTCTGGGCAGTTAGGTTTTCAGTTTGAACTAGTTAGAGCTAGAAGGAGTGCTACTGAGGGTGAAGTACATTTCAAAGCTGCCTGTAAGTAAAGTAGAATGAATTTAATGAGCTACAGAGGACAGTTTTCAGAGTTGTGTGTATATTGTGTGCTTTTTCCTTGGTATATGTGTATAAACCTTACTAATTGCCCTCTTTTAGTGTTGAAAAATGTTTTAAATCATTTATGCCTTTGGTTATATTCCAAATTTTTCAAAATAAGCATATTTAAAGTTCACAGTCAGAAACATATAAAACAGATGTTACTGAAAATATAGAATATGATATAATATGAAATAGGAGTTTACAATCATATTAACTTATTGATTTATTTAATGTATTAAGCAGAAGTACACAGTTCAGCTATAAATGAAAAGGCAATCCACTAGCCATTTGTAAGATTACGGTATGTGCATGATAATTATTTTAGTCAACTTAGATTAAATTGTCTTTGTAAAATACTCTGCTAAGAATCTTCAAAATACTACTACTGAATAACTTATAATTACTTGGTCTGTACTGATTAATAATGAAATATGCAGAAAAGCAAATAGTAGATGGATTGCTTAGTTCTCCACATTGTCATCTTAGTAAAGTTTTTGCAGTGATTTGTATGTAAATGATCTTCAGGTTCTAACTAACCACAGTTCAATATTACCTCAAGAGTCTTTAAAATACAACATAGGCTTAGACTATATTAAGAACTATGCTGTATTCTAGTCATGATTAGGAATGTTTTCATTATATACTAAGCTAGCCAGAAAAGCATTTTGTGAATTGATTTCAATTCAAAGTAATACATTTTAAGGAGAAATGACATGGTCAAAACAGAAAGCATCCATGAAAAGAAAGGAAAATATTATATAATCTGAATTTTATTTAGTAGGAATAATTGAGTGAATGAGATAAGATTAACTCAGAAATAAGAGGATTTGAGAAAAGTAAATGTATGTATTCAAATGTGTGAGGAGTTGTCAAATACAAAAAGAGGGTGCTTACTCAGTATTGTCTTGAAGTTAAAAGTTATAAGAACACAGATTATGAATCAACATATGTAAGGATTTTCCATCCTTTTCATTGATGTTGTTTACATTATAGAGTTGGGATCTCCCATTCACTGGATGTATGAAAACTGAAATCAGTGATTCATCTCAGAAACAGAGTAGAAGATATCAAGGTTCTTTTGGCCATAGATTCTATAAGGATGTGGAGGTTATGTTAACAAATTCTGTTTAGTATATGTTTAGTGAAGCCAAAGTTACAAATTTGAAAAATATTTTTAATATTAGTCACCATGTTCTAGAATATAAAATCATACCAACCATGCTATCACTTCTCAAAGAATCATGATAATAGAAAGAAAGAGGGAGAAGCGTAATCAAGACCCTTCTAGTGGAAGTCACAACAAATTGAAACTAGCATAACCAAAAGAAATTTATAAAATCACTTAATTGCAATGTCTTAGATTTGAATGGGTAGATTCAAGCATCATTATATGCAAGTGATCAAGTGATAGTTTTAGTAATCTTTCTTCTTGATACATGCATCCTCTCTTTCTCAATGTCTTACAGTAGATCTTTTCTCTGTTGTGTTTTATTTTTTTTCAAGTTCTCTTCACATGCCAAGAAATATGCCCCTAGATATTCAAAAATACCCAATTCTAAAACTTCCTGATCTCAGACAGCATAAAGACCTACTCTCTTTAATATTTAGTGTGTGTGTGCTCGGCTGTGTCCTACTTTTTTGCAGTCTCATGGACTGTAGCCCATCAGGCTTCTCTGCCCATGGGATCTCCCAGGCAAGATTACTGAAGTGGGTTGCCATTTCCTCCTCCAGGGGATCTTCTTGACCCAAGGATAGAACCCACACCTCTTGTGTTTCCTGCATTGGGAGGCAGATTGTTGACCACTAGCTCCACCTGGAAAGCCTTCTCTGGCATTTAGAAGGATCATAAAATAAGTTTTCTAATTTACTCTGTCATGTATTTTGATTGTATTAGCATAATCCCTGTTATCCACAGGGTAAACCTAGATACAATTCACACTTTCATGGTTGAGGATTAGAAGAAACAGGCAAAAAACATCACATGAAATTAGACATAGTTCTAAAAAGAAGATGAGAATACAACAAGTATCTAGTATATGCACAATTAATAGCTAAAGTACATCTCACTAGGCATGCCCACACAAATCATTGCCTTTCTTATTTCCTAGACCTTTTTACTTTTGATCATATAACTAGGCCCAAGTCCTAGCCTTGAAATGGGAGTAACTTCGCTGTGTAAATAGGAAATAAAGAAACCTTAACTATTAACCAAGAATGGAAAGCAAATACTTGTTTGTGTGGAGTTTTTAGTACATATCCTTAGTCAATTTACTTAGCCAGTGGCCATAAAACAACTTAATCTTTAGTTATTTGCTCATTAAGCAATCATTTTTTAAATGCCAGCTAAACATCAGAATGTTGCTCAGTTCAGTTCAGTTGCTCAGTCGTGTCCCACTCTTTGTGACCCCATGAACCACAGCATGCCAGGCTTCCCTGTCCATCATCAACTCCCGCAGTCCACCCAAACCCATGGCCATTGAGTCGGTGATGCCATCCAGCTATCTCATCTTCTATCATCCCCTTCTCCTCCTGCCCTCAGCATCAGGGTCTTTTCAAATGAGTCAGCTCTTCGCACTGGGTGGCCAAGGTATTGGAGTTTCAGCTTCAGCATTCATCCTTCCCATGAATACTCAGGACTGATCTCCCTTAGGATGGACTGGTTTGATCTCCTTGCAGGTCAAGGGACTCTCAAGTGTCTTCTCCAACACCACAGTTCAAAAGCATCAACTCTTTTGCACTCAGCTTTCTTTATAGTCCAACTCTCACATCCTTATATGACTACTGGAAAAGCTATAGCTTTGACTAGATGGGCCTTTCTTGGCAAAGTAATGTCTCTGTAATATGCTGTCTAGGTTGGTCATACCTTTTATTCCAAGGAGCAAGTGTCTTTTAATTTCATGTCTGCAGTCACCATCTGCAGTGATTTTGGAGCCCCTCAAAATGAAGTCAGCCACTGTTTCCACTGTTTTCCCATCTATTTGCCATGAAGTGTTGGGACTGGATGCCATGATCTTAGTTTCTTGAATGCTGCGTTTTAAGCCAGCTTTTCACTCTCCTCTTTCACTTTCTTCGGGAGGCTTTTCAGTTCCTCTTTGCTTTCTGCCCTAAGGGTGCTGTCATCTGCGTAACTGAGGTTATTCATATTTCTCTTGGCAATCTTGATTCCAGCTTGTACTTCAATCAGCTCCACAGTTCACATGATGTAGTCTGCATATGAGTTAAATAAGCAGGGTGATAATGTATAGCCTTGGCGTACTCCTTTCCCAATTTGAAACCAGTCTGTTGTTCCATGTCCGGTTCTAACTATTGCTTCTAGACCTGTATACAGATTTCTCAGGAGGCAGGTAAGGGGGTCTGGTACTCCCATTTCTTAAAGAATTCTCCACAGTTTGTTGTGATAAAGCAGAAATAGATATTTTTCTGAAACTCTTGCTTTTTCGATGATCCAGCAAGATGTTGGCAATTTGACCTCTGGTTCCTCTGCCTTTTCTAAATACAGCTTGAACACTGGAAGTTCTCAGCTCGCATACTGTTGAAGCCTGCCTCAGAAAATTTTGAGCCTTACTTTGCTAGCGTGTGAGATGAGTACAATTGTGTGGTAGTTTGAACATTCTTTGGCACTACCTTTCTTTGGGTTTGGAATGAAAACTAACCTTTTCCAGTCCTGTGGTCACTACTGAGTTTTCCAAATTTGCTGGCCTACTGAGTGCAGCACTTTCACAGTATCATCTTTTAGGATTTGAAATAGCTCAACTGAAATTCTATCACCTTCCCTAGCTTTGATCCTAGTGATGCTTCCTAAAGCCCACTAGACTTTGCATTCCAGGACATATGTTTTAAAAGACATATGTATGTTTTGAAAGATAGCAAAGCATTATACAGAGTGAAGTAAGCCAGAAAGACAAAGACCAATACAGTATACTAATGCATATATATGGAATTCAGAAAGATGGTAACGATAACCCTATATGCAAAACAGAAAAAGAGACACAGATGTACAGAACAGAGTTTTGGACTCTGTGGGAGAAGGCGAGGGTGGGATGTTTTGAGAGAACAGCATCGAAACACATATATTATCTAGGGTGAAACAGATCACCAGCCCAGGCTGGATGCATGAGACAAGTGCTCGGGCCTGGTGCACTGGGAAGACCCAGAGGGATCAGGTGGAGAGGCAGGTGGGAGGGGGGATCAGGATGGGGAACACATGTAAATCCATGGCTGATTTATGTCAATGTATGACAAAAACCACTACAATATTGTAAACTAATTAGTCTCCAACTAATAAAAATAAATGAAGAAAAAAATAAAAATAAAAGATAGCAAAGCCTATCAGAGTCCAACAAAGGAAGCTGCCATCATTGACTGGAGGTTAGGGAGACTTCTCCAAGATGGCGCCATTTGAGCTGGGCTTACCTGTGTCTTAGCAGAGGTTCAGGACCTGGATTGATGGACAGATCTGGGAAAAGTGTACTATGTAAACAAAACAGTATGAAGCAAACGCAGAATATTTTTAAATTGCCAAAGATTTCTAACTAAGACCACTTTCTCTTAGGGCATTTCAGCAGGGATGCTATTGACACTTTGGGTGTAGCATGTCTTTGTTTTATGTGACTCCACTAGCAATGAAGGAAAATTAAGATGCTTACTTCAGTTTGCTACATACCAATAACACTCTCCAGACATAATGGCATCCAAAAATCTCCAAGATATTTTCAGAGTCTGATTTTGAAAGCATTTGCAGTCCCTGTTGAGAACTATTGCTCTTGGATAGTTTTTGATTTTTAAAAAAAGAAAAAAAAAATGTTGTAACGTATGTCATCTATGTGCCTAGTTGCTCAGTCATGTCTGACTCGAAGCAACCCTTTGGACTGTAGCCCTCCAGGCTCCTCTGCCCATGGGATTTTTCAGGCAAGAATACCGTAGTGGGTTGTCATTTCCTCCTCTAAAGGATCTTCCTGACCCAGGGATCAAACCCACATTTCCTGTGTCTCCGGCACTTTAGGCAGATTCTTTACCTGCTGTGCCATCAGGGAAACCCACCTGTCATTTGGAAGTACTGAGTCCCAAGTGATAAAGTCTGGATTATCAGTAGAAAGTTGGAAATGGAGAAGGGAAAATATAAAGGTGCTATTAACATAATTTTATTTTAGTTGCTTCCAGATGACATCCAAGCAGCAAAAATAAAATTATGTTAATAGTACCTTTATATTTTTCCCTCCTCCTTTTCCAACTTTCTGCAGCTAATCCAGATTGTATCACTTGGGACTCAGAACTGCGTGTGCTGAACTAATTCATTTCAAGCTCTTCTTCAGGTTTTTCTTCACTCCAAGCAATCTTGCATACTCCTGCCAGACCACTACTACATAGTACTTTTATTAGATAACCAGTTGTAGCACACTCTTTCTGAATTCATAGTATCAGTCCTCCTGTTTGAATTCCATGTACATTCATAAGCTGGCCATTTCTGCTTTTTACACATTAAAATTAATCATTATCCCAAACCAACTTCACTTCATTCTGGCAGGTTTCTTGCTGAGTATACTCCTGAGATTAGTACCCTGGGACTATGCACATATTCTCACTACCAATGGTGCCCTCTCATCCTTTCCTGTTGTTTAAATATTATGCATCTTTAAATATCTAACTGAACCTTTACAATGGAGACTTATTTTATTTTGCTTACTCTTTTTGATTTCCTGTTGGTTGAACTTTATAAAATGATGGTAAGTATCACAGAATGTGCAACTTTCTTACATATAGTACTGTTAGGATATGTACTTCTATAAATTGTTGTTATATAGGCTTCTATTTTAAATAAATTTATATTTATGATCCACTGTTCAGGACATCTAAAACAGAGTGTAGTTAGAGAACTGTCATCATAGTCAGGGTACATTTAATGAGAGACAAGTGAGAGCGGTTGACAAATTTAGTTCTGAGAGAGAGAAGCAAGAGACTAAGCAAAGCTGAATCCAAAAATTGGACAGCAAGCAGATCAAAACAGTCAATCCTAAAGGAAATCAGTCCTGAATTTTCAATGGAAGGACGGATGCTGAAGCTGAAGCGCCAGTACTTTGGCCACCGATGCAAAGAAGTGACTCATTGGAAAAGACTCTGATGCTGGGAAAGATTGAAGGCATGAGGAGAAGGGGATGACAGAAGATGAGATGGCTGGATGGCATCACCGACTCAATGGACATGAGTTTGAGCAAGTTCTGGGAGTTGGCGATGGACAGGGAAGCCTGGTGTGCTGCAGTCCGTGGGGTCACAAAGAGTTGGACATGACTGAGAGAGTGAACTGAACTGAACTGAAGGATAGGCATGCCTCTATTAGATTTCTCCAGAGAAACAGAGCCAATAGGAGACATAGATCTAAATGATATAGACATAGATATCAGGTAGATAGATTTATTTCAAGGAATTGTCTCACATGATTATGGAGGCTGAGCAGTTCTAGGATTTGCATTTAACAAGCTGGAGACCCAGGAGACCTAATCTGAAGAAGTCAGATTTTCTGATGACATAAATTCCAGTCCAAGGGCAGGAGAAGACTGATATTACAGTTCAGCAGTCAGGCAGGCCAATTCCTTCTTAGTCTTTTTATGCTATTCAGACTTTGAATTAGCCTGAATTGGGTGGAGCTCATCTGCATTAGAGAGGACAACCTGCTTTATTCAGTCTATTTATTCAGATGTTAGTCTCTTTCAAAACCCCCACAGTCTCATACCAAATGTCTGGACACACATTGTCTCAGATAGGTTAACACATAAAATTAACCATCATACTGTCATTGACTAGAATAGTGAGTAAGGAGAACTTGCAGCCCTTACAAAGAAAATAGTAAGACAAATTCAAAATGTTAATAGACTATCCATGCTGAATTTTATGGTGGGCATTAGAAAATGCAGCATTGGACCTTGATATTAAAAATAGTGATAAGGAGCATAGGAAAAAACCCTGGTAGTAGGTAAGTAATAAAAGTTGACAAAAATAAGAGGGAAAATAGAAGGGTGATAACAGAAATTATCATGGAATATGAAAACAAAGAGAAGTATCATTCATTACAAAATCATAACATAGTTGGTTCTCATTATTCATAGATTCTGTATTTGAAAATTCACCTACCCCTAAAGTTTATTTACAACCCCAAAAGCAATACTTGAGGCACTTTCACAATTCTTTGATGGACATCTTAGAATACTGAAAAACTTGAGTTGTCCAAAGTGAATAGGAGGAGAAGGGGATGACAGAGGATGAGATGGTTGGATGGCATCACCGACTCAATGGACAAGAGTTTAAGCAAACTCTGGGACATGGTGAAAGACAGGGAAGCTTGGTGTGCTGCAGTCCATGGAGCTGCAAAGAATCAGACACAACTGGGTGACTGAACAACAGCAAAAGGATCATTCCCAGCTTGGGAAAAGTAATGTCTTGCCTTCTTCTTTCTGATCTCATAATGTAGGTGAGTATCATTGTTGTGGTATATTTAGTAGCAACATTAAAAAAAAATTGTTCTTTTCATTGGTAATTTCACTCTTTGAAATGGTCCCCAAGGATAATTTTTAAGTGGTGTTTAGTGTCCTATGGCAGAAGAGGACTGTGATATGCCTTATGGGGGAAAATATGTCTTAGATAAGCATCTTTCAGGCCTGAGTAATGGTGTTGTTGGACATGAGTTCAGTGTTAATGAATCAATGATATATATTAAGTAAGATGTTCTTAAGATCAGTTTATCTATTTACCACTTGTCAAAAAAACTCATGGTCAGAGATTTTTAGGAATCTAACCCTGCATTCCCCTCAGGAGCAACAGTTTAGTATTTGCTGAGTTGGTATTCATGGAATCTTTATCTAACATAGCTACTGCAAATAATGAGAATTGGCTATACATGGTATATTTGTTGGTACAGTGTTCTGATAGTTTTAACATTAATAAGAAAAACTAAATGACATGCATTTTCAAACAAATAAATGTTAAAAAATTGTATTTCATTCTGTGTTAAAAATCAGGTAATCGATGAAGTATTTTCAATTCAGTTCAGTTCAGTCACTCAATTGTGTCCAACTCTTTGTGACCACTTGAACTGCAGCATGCCAGGCCTCCCTCTCCATCACCAACTCCTGTAGTCCACCCAAACTCATGTCCATTGTGTGGGTGATGCTATCCAACCATCTCATCCTCTGTTGTCCCCTTCTCTTCCAGCCCTCAATCCTTCCCAGCATCAGGGTCTTTTCAAATGAGTCAGATCTCCGCATCAGGTGGCCAAAGTATTGGAGTTTCAGCTTCAACATCAGTCCCTCCAATGAACACCCAGGACTGATCTCCAAAACCATGGCCTTGACTAGATGGACCTTTGTTGATTTTAGAGCCCAGAAAAATAAAGTCAGCCGCTATTTCCCCATCTATTTGCCATGAAGTGATGGGACTGGATTCCATGATCTTAGTTTTCTGAATGTGGAGCTTTAAGCCAACTTTTTCACTCTCCTTTTTCATTTTTATCAAGAGACTTATTAGTTCTTCTTCACTTTAAAATATTTTAAAATGACTTTGTAAACATTTTAACATATGGTTTAAGATAAAGTCATTTAGAATATATTTTATCATCCATACTTACCTTGAATTTAGTTTTCCCTACAGATTGGTCCCTTTATTATTTTGGTTCCTTAAGTTATTCTTGTCCTAATTCCTACTTCTGAATACTCCTCCCTGCATTTGTTTTTCTAGAAAAGAATGATGATTCCAATGAGAAATAAGAATATCCAAAGATCAAAACTTTAGTTTTAAATTTCACTTTTTAGCTGGTTGAGTTTCAAGAACATCATGTAATTGTGATATTTATTCATTTATTTAATATTCATTCATTCAATAATCATCTATTGACCTTCTACTAGGTTCCCAGGAACCTCTTTGCCAAGAGTTAGTCAACAAAGGTTTTATGGTACTTGACACTTAAACTATTTATAGACCTGCTTTGATGAAAATAAATTCATTTTAACAGAGGATTTACTATACTAATATGGGGCCTTGGAAGGAACTCTTGAGATGTGAAACTGTGGGGACTCTGAGACTTGAGCCTCACTATTTTCAGAAGGAGTTCTCTGCCTTTAGTAGAAGCAGCAATAGAAATCATAGTCACACATAAATCTGGGGGTTAATAAATTTAAGCATAGGAGCTATAATGAAAATAGCTTAATGTATTGGTTTTCTAAGGCTGAGATAATAAATTACCACAAACTGGCTGGCTGAAAATAATATAAAGGTATTCTCTCACAGCTCACAAAGCCAAAGATCTCTAATTAAGCTATAGGCAGGGCTGGTCTTTCTGGAGTCATCTACAAGGAGAATCTGTACCACAACTTTCTTCTAGCTTCTGTTGATTGCCAGCTATCCTTGACATTCTTTGGCTTGTAACTTTATCAGTCCACTTTCTGCCATCATCATCTCATGGCCTTCCTCTGTTTCATATATCTAGGTGTTCATATTCTTCCTGTAAAGATATAACAATTGAATTTAGGACCCCCTCTAATTCAGTATGACCTCATGATGATTAATTACACCTGCAACGATCTTAATTCCATGTAAGTTCATATTCTGGGTTTCTGGATAGACCTGAGTTTGGGGGAATGAAGGTGGACAGTATCTAATTCATTATATCTAATCACCAGTAACAACTGAAAGAACAACTAAGAAAGGATATATGTAGAACTTTGGTAAAATGTGAGGGAATAACTCAAACTCACTCGACCTGGGCAAGGCAGGATGCAAATGCAAGTTCAACCTGTAAGGATTAATGGTTGGTGTTATTTAAGTCACTACGTCATATCTGACTCTTTGTGACTCCTCTGTCCAGGGGACTTCCCAGACAAGAACACTGACATGGGTTGCCATTTACTTCCCCGGGACATCTTCAATCCAGGAATCAAACCCACATCTCCTGCACTGGCAAGTGGATTCTTTACCACTGAACCACCAGGGAAGTGCAAGGATTAAGGGTTTAATGTATTAATAACAATAATGAGTCTATGCTGAGATACCAGATATAACCAATTCCTCTTTATGTGTATCCTTTAGGAGTGAGGAGAGTTGATTATAAAAGTTGGACCTAAATGTAAAGTACATCCATATTTCATAGTATATTGTATAAATATAGTAGAAGTTTTTTAAATTCTATGAAGAAGTCATGTATTATTTTTAAATTTAAGGTAATATATACTATAAACTGATGCTGAGGTAGCTTAAGGAAACACAGACATTTTCACACATGTTTTTGGAGAATTTGAAAAGACTGTGGCTAAAAGATGCTGCAGAAATGAGTCCCATTAAACATATAGCACAGTGTAAATCTGTTTAATAGCTCCAGTACTTTTAGTAGAATCTGAATAACAACATTTCCATAGAAAAGAGAAAATACTTCGGGGCTTCCCTGGTGGCTCAGATGGTAAAGCGTCTGCCCACAATGCAGCAGATCCAGTTTCGATTCCTGGGTCAGGAAGATCCCCTGGAGAAGGAAATGGCAACACCCTCTGTACTCTTGCCTGGAAAACTCCATGGATGGAGGAGCCTGGTAGGCTACAGCCCATGGGATTGCAAAGAGTTGGACACAATTGAGCGACTTCACTTTCTTTCTTTTTACTTTTTACTATTTTCAGGGATATCAAAAATATCATGGTCTCAAGAATCACAAGAACCTACATCCTGCTCTCAAGAATCACAAGTAACTATTGTGAAAAAAATTTCAAAATTTGGGTGAATTTAACCTAACAGTATATTTTTCACATGGCTTGTGACCACCTGTTGGTACCAAAAGGGATGAGGCTGTTATGGGCTATTGACTGTTCCTGTGGAACAAAATTACAGGAAAGGAAGGGAAGAGCATGACTTACAGTCCAGTATACGAGCATGATTTACAGTCCAGTGTTTATGTGCATATGTGTATGTTTGACCTTTCAATATTCTTAAAGTCACAAAGACTTCTTGGAATTGTTTTCGAGGAGAAATATAATATTAATATTGCTTAGGTGTTTTGGTTAAAACAGGTTTAGTTAGATGTAGTTCTGACTTCATTTTCAGATGTTCTGAGATCTGTTACAATGGAATGAGAACAAGAATTCCATATGACATTTTGGAGACTTACATTTCATTTTGGCATAAATAAATACAAGACTAATTTGATTCAGTGCACAGTTACAGGGTGTATTTCCTTTTGTCTCCTCTGCTATTTTCTCTTGCCTGTTGTGGCAAATAGTTTGCATAGCCAATCCCTGGAGTGGGCTACTTAAATTATTGATACATATTAAATGGTATCATTGAGTAATAATGCTATTCCATTTAACATGTCTCAGCATGAATAAATTGGCTGTTCAGGACAAATGCTTCTGTTTGTAAATTATAATAAAACATATCTTAGAAGCCAAAGCCTGAAAATAAACACTATTTTTTGTCCTATATCTATCACATTCTTAACCCACTCCATCTTTATCAAAGAATTATGTCATCCATTTCCCTCATAGGAACCAAAAATCTCTAACATCTAGCTAGTCATAAACTTTTAAGAAAAAATTTGAGTGTCAATGTTCTAGAAGCAAAACTTGTTTTGTACAATGAACATACAAAGAGACGACTGTATGATTTTCTCCTCTCTAGTGCTCTCTTTTAAGTGAAGCTTTGCTTAAAGATTTACACTTTTAATGCAGATAATTTGAATAATTATACTTCTTTCTAGTAAAACTAGTGCATCCCAGTTTCAAATTACACTTAGCTCCTAGTTAAAATTTGAAAAATGAAAGCTTAAATAAAATAGGTGAAAGATCTCTTTCTACTCAGGTAAGTACACATGGGCATGATTTAAATAGCATTTCTAGATTTGTTTTTTAAATTATTTGACTAAAAATATTAACAAGGAGATTTTAAAATTCAAAACAATCTGAGATTAGTTTGAGACTTCAAAACTATAGATAATTCAAAAAGATTTCCAGTGGCTGGCAGCTATATTGTGACTATTGTCTATTTGCCTGGAAACCATTTACCTGATGTAGTAGTTACCAGGTTTACTGGGTATAGGTACAAGAAAGTCTGTCTCCCTGCCATAAGAGAATATTTTAAAAAGTGGAGAACACTTTGCTTCATGCTAATTAATCACTAGGCATGATGCATGTATAATCCATATTAAAGTCACAAGTCAAAGGAGAAAACAAGAGAAATATAGTATTTTCCCAGTAATTCTCAAGAAAGTGAAGAGAGTCAGGATGACCAAGTCTCCTCACCCTCTCAAAAGGTTTCAAATGTAGAGTGTAATGTTATTTTGTTAGTTATATTTTCAATTATATTTGGAGGAAGAGATGTTGCAAAATGTAGTAAAATAAGTATCTCCAGCATACTTCAGATTTTAATCTTAATTTTTCATTTGAAGTCTTCTCCCATAGTCCCCATTATTCTTAGAGTCTAAAAAAAATGTAGCCCTGTCATTGCTTTCAGTTCATGAGAGTTGCTAATTCATAGAGGGTAGAAGAGAATCTGCAGACAGTGTTGTGGGTAAAACAGGAAAAATACCCAGGAAGCATAGCAGGATGTACCACCCCCAAATATGTATCTTTGGAATAAGGATGATTTTGAACTGATTATTTTGAGGAACAGCAGATGTAGGAGAAGCTCTGAAAAGACAGTGGGAGTTACTTTTTGCAAGGAAGATTCCAACTATAGGGGGACCTCCATTTACAAAAGCATCTCCCTCTCTGCTCAGGAAGAAAGTAAAATTGTTA
Organism: Odocoileus virginianus; assembly: GCF_023699985.2. Taxonomy (NCBI): domain Eukaryota; kingdom Metazoa; phylum Chordata; class Mammalia; order Artiodactyla; family Cervidae; genus Odocoileus; species Odocoileus virginianus. Next base: position 25,847,667 of record NC_069698.1, read on the forward strand.
GTTGCTTCAGTCATGTGGGACTCTTGTGACCTCATGAACTGTATATATCCCACCAGGCTCCTCTGTCTATGGGATTCTCTAGGCAAGAATACTGTAGTGGGTGGCTATGCCCTCCTCCACGGGACCTTCCTGACCCAGGGATCGAATCCAGATCTCCCACATTGTAAGGCTATTCTTTACCATCTGAGCTACTGACAGTTGCTGATGCAGGAAAAGGGCAGCTCTAAATCATAAGAACATCTTAGCAGTGAAGAAGCCCCAACTTAAATCTTTGTACCAAACCTAACCCTTACTTTATCAGAAAAATTTTACTTTTCCTGGTAACCTCCCCATAACTGACCTCTCCACATCTTTCCTTCTTTTGTCTTTAGTTGAAAATGGTATTAAAGCTAGTGGCCTAGGCTACCTCAGAGAGTTACTCTTTCTCCCCCAGAGTATTTCCCTTGTATATGAAGCATACATGTTAATAAACTTCTGTTAATTTGTCTCTTGTTGTCTTTTGGGCTTCTCAGATGGTACTAGTGGTAAAGAACCTTCCTGCTAACACAGGAGATGTAAGACACGTGGATTCAACCCCTAGGTTGGGAAGATCCCTTAGAGGAGGGCATGGCAACCCACTCCAGTATTCTTGCCTGGAGAATACAATGGACAGAGGAGAGCCTGGTGGACTACAGTCCATAGGGTCGCAAAGTGTCAGACATGACTGAAGTGACTTAGAACACAAGCAATTTGCCTTTTATTACAGGGTTCACAGGCAAGAACTCAGAAGAGCAGAGGAAAAATGGCTTTTTCCCCTCCCACAGCATCAAGGTAATACATTAGGTAGACGTCTCTTCTCAGAGAGAATGAATGCAAAATTTAGGAAAAGACACATCTTCTGTTTCATAAATATAAGAGGCACTAACCTGGTACGAAAGTTCCAGAAAAAGTCAAGCTAGCAATGTGCTGTACATCAATTGAAAAAAAAAAAAAGTCTATAAAGACACTGATCATGGATTTTAAGGTCAAAAGATTTTTTAAGCTGGTGGAATGGCCTATTACTTTAAATAAGAAGTGGATTATTAACAGATGACAGAGAAAGTAAAACAATACATCCAATAATTTACTAAGTCATTCCTATCATAAATGATAATATTCACATGCAAAGAGTAGACCCAAGTTAAGAGGTCAGCTAATACAACCATTACCAGTTTAGAGCTATTTTAAATAATTTCAATCCTTCATGATCAAAATGCAGCTTAAGATATGGGAAGAAATTGATGATACAATTAAAGAGGTAAACTATTGTTCAACTATAATATTTAAAACTTTTCAAGGACAAATAACTATAAATTTATTTGCTAGAATCCACATCTCCTGACCATCAACTCAGTGCTTTTAAGTGACATTATAACCTTAGGGTGCTAAATCAAATGATTACCTTGGCCCAGGGCCCACCTTCCAAATTGAATAACTTTTCAATATTATTAAAAAACTCTAGATTTACCATCTGTGATGCCTTGAGCCTTTACTAAGTACTTTATATACATTAGAACTAAGTTTCATAAAAAGCCTGATATAAGTAATATTAACTTCATTTTATGACAAGAAAATGAGGCTCATAACAGTTAAATTTCTAGCCTAGTGTCACATAATAGAAGAGTTGGGATTCTTCATGTATAAAAATGGTATTCTGTTCATGCTTTCTAATATTATTCCATCACTTTACTTCATTTGAGCAATGTAATTTCTCTGTCATTATGTCAACCAGCAATGCATGTGTAGATTTTTCCTTCTGCTTGTTTTCTTTTAAATGTATACTATAGATCACCACTTCTCAAAATTTATTGTGCATATGAATCTCCTGGAGATCATATTAAAATTCAGATTCTGACTCAGGTGAGGCCTGAGATTCTGCAGTTTTAACATACTTCCAAGTGATGTTGATGCTGCTGTTCTATAGCCCATGCTTGAAGGGGTAATCATTAATAGTGCTATAGCATCATAGTCTGTGGACCTAAAGCAGTCTAGAAACTATTACTCTTCTGCAATGAGGTGAGAAACTTGTACAAGGATGTAAATCAGTGTCCATCTTCCTTCATGGAGAAATTTGTTAAGAAAAGAATGACAGGTGAACTAAACGATGTGCTTAATGACAAGGTAGATTTACATTCTCATGACCCAAGCACCTTACCTTAAATGAGACATGGGTTTGGCAACAAACAACTCACAGACAGGCTACATTCAGAAGCACATATATTGGGAGTTGAGAGAGGAGGAGCATTTTGAATGGGGAGGAGGACAAATAAAACAGGTTTTTCTGGGGGGTGAGGAGGATTATCTGTAGAAGTTGCAAAAGCCTTGCAGTGAAGAGCCATAAAGATTGAACAGCCCTAAAGGCAGGGGGGAAAGAGTTTGGAAAAAGGGTGATTTGAAGTTAAAGACAGACATTTCGTATTTTATCAATTTACCTTTGGCTGTGGAAAAATGTTCATCCTGCCATTCTAGCATTAGAATCCTAGGAAATAGTGGTGTCCGTAATTCTCATGCTTGACTGTTAGAACCAATCTTGAGAGCTTTAAAAATAATCTCCATGGAGACTGATTATTTTACATCCAATGCTTGATAATTAGAATTTTTATTTTAAAATTCCTCAGGGTATCTTGTGTTTTCCTGGTGGCACTAGTGATAAAGAACCCACCTGCCAATGCAGGAGATGCAAGAGATGCGGGTTCAATCCCTGGTTTAGGAAGATGCCTGGAGAAGGAAATGGCAACCCACCATAGTATTCTTGCCTGGAGAATTTCACGGACAGAGGAGCCTGGTGGGTTACAGTCCACAGGATTGCAAACAGTCAGGCATGACTGAACTCACAAACACACAGGGGATCTTACTATATATCAAAGGTAAAAATACTGAAACTATATATAATTAGCCCTCTAAAGACTAATTTATGAAGCTAGTGTTACTTATAACATTATTTCTAGGAAACAATGTTATAATCCAGTATTTAGTATCATCAATCCTCTACATAATTCAGAGGGAATTAAACAGATTTTGAGACCAGCAAGGAGTGATTAGTAGGAAACAACATGGACTTAGTGAGTACAGGTTGGGACAAACTAAATTTATTTACTTTTTTGGTAGACTTATCACATAAGATAAATGAAATTTGCATGACAATAATACTTTTTTCTTTTTGTGCTTGATAGAAAAACACTTTCATATATATATTATGTGATATTCACTATAATTCTGAATATTAGGAAATAGTACATTTTTAATCTTTTTAAGATTGAAATCCTGACATAATAAGAGACTCACTTACATTTACATAGTTAGATTTACTGACATTACATAAGATCTTATATAAATCTCAGGTGCAGAAAAGCACTGATAAAGTCTTTCATTACAACTTTTGGATAAGATGGAAAGATGTGAGCTGGACTATAAAGCAAATGGAAGGATCTGTAGATTATTAAATATATTTATTTAAAATATGTTGATTGATGTCAACCTTGATAAATTTCTATAGTGAGAAGATCAGAGTCTGTTCTGTTCTGCAGTTTTAAATATTTATTACTAATGAATATGATAAAGACATATAAGTTATGGTTGCCAGTTACACAAAGCTAAGATTGACAGTCAGTATTCTGTATACCAGAATCCGTAGTTAAAATCATGACAAACAGAGGTCAAATATAGCAAGGTAAAATTTTACATGCAGATTAAAGTTTGCATTCAGTTAAAAAATACCAAGCACATCTAAAGAGAGCATATTAAGCATCCTCAAATATTTGAAGTATTTTTTATGAAGAAGAGAAGTTTGATGTAGTTTGTATCGATCTCCAAGACAGAAATAGGAGAGTGAACCAAAGATCAAGGTAGTGTGTAGCAGAACATGAAAGGATTTTTCATAGAAAAGGAACTAATATTTTTAGAATCTTTGTCCTGATAAGGATTTGGTATTCTGCCACAATATTCTGCTTAATTATTATAGCACTGCTATGACGAAAGTGCAATAAAAGCTGCTACTATAGTGAGGAAACTGAGATTATGTAAGTTAAGCTTTTTGTTAAAAATCACACATAAAACATGAAGTAAACTCAAAATTGAAACTCAAGTTAGTTGGTTTCATTTTGCCAGAAATAATTACTAAAATAGTAAATTCTGTCTCATGGGAATTATTAAAACTGAGCCTAGAGAGAAAACCTTTCAGTGGTAACGATGAGTTCAGTTCGTTCAGTCGATTAGTCATGTCCGACTCTTTGCGACCCCATGGACTGCAGCACGCCAGGCCTCCCTGTCCATCACCAACTCCTGGAGTATACCCAAACACATGCCCATTAAGTTGGTGATGCCATCCAACCACCTCATCCTCTGTTGTCCCCTTCTCCTCCTGCCTTCAATCTTTCCCAGCATCAAGGTTTTTTCAGATGAGTCAGCTCTTCGCATCAGTTGGCCAAAGTAGTGGAGTTTCAGCTTCAACATCAGTCCTTCCCACAAATATTCAGGCCTGATTTCCTTTAGGATGAACTGATTGGATCTCCTTGCAGTCCGAGGGACTCTAAAGAGTCCTCCAGAACCACAGTTAAAAGGCATCAATTATTCAGTGCTCAACTTTCTTTATAGTCCAACTCTCACATCCATACATGACCACTGGAAAAAACACAGCTTTGACTAGACAGGCCTTTGTTGGCAAACTAATGTCTTTGCTTTTTAATATGCTATCTAGGTTGGTCATAACTTTCCCTTCAATGCATAAGCATCTTTTAATTTCATGGCTGCAATCACCATCTGCAGTGATTTTGGAGGCCAAAAAATTAAAGTCTGACACTGTTTCCACTGTTTCCCCATCTATTTGCCATGAAGTAATGGGAGCAGATGTCATGATCTTAGTTTTCTGAATGTTGAGCTATAAGGCAACTTTTTCACTCTCCTCTTTCACTTTCATTGAGAGGTTCTTTAGTTCTTCTTCACTTTCTTCCATAAAGGTGGTGTCATCTGCATCTCTGAGGTTACTGATATTACTCCAAGCAATCTTGATTCCAGCTTCTGCTTCCTCCAGCCCAGCGTTTCTCAGGATGTACTCTGCATATAAGTTAAATAAGCAGGGTGACAATATACAGACTTGATGTACTCCTTTTCCTACTTGGAACCAGTCTGTTGTTCCATGTCCAGTTCTAACTGTTGCTTCCTGACCTGCATACAGGTTTCTCAAGAGGCAGGTCAGATTGTCTGGTATTCCCATCTCCTTCAGAATTTTCCACAGTTTATTGTGATCCACACAGTCAAAGGCTTTGGCATAGTCAATAAAGCATAATAGATGTTTTCTGGAACTCTCTTGAGTTTTTGATGATCCAGCAGATGTTGGCACTTTGATTTCTGGTTCTTCTGCCTTTCTAAAACCAGTCTGACATCTGGAAGTTCACTGTTCACATATTGCTTGGAGAATTTTGAGTTTTACTTTACTAGCCTGTGAGATGAGTACAATTGTGCAGTAGTTTGAGCATTCTTTGGCACTGCCTTTCTTTGGGAATGGAATGAAAACATGACCTTTTCCAGTCCTGTGGCCACCACTGAGTTTTACAAATTTGCTGGCATATTGAATGCAGCACTTTCACAACATCATCTTTTAGGATTTGAAATAGCTCAACTGGAATTCCATCACCTCCACTAGCTTTATTCATAGTAATGCTTCCTAAGTCCCAGTGGACTTTGCATTCCAGGATGTCTGGCTCTGGGTGAGTGATCACACCATCATGATTATCTGGGTCTTGATGATCTTTTTTGTACAGTTCTTCTGTGTATTCTTGCCACCTCTTCTTAATATCTTCTGCTTCTGTTAGGTCCCTACCATTTCTGTCCTTTATTGAGCCCATCTTTGCATGAAATGTTCCCTTGGTATCTCTAATTTTCTTGAAGAGATTTCTAGTCTCTCCCATTCTATTGTTTCCGTCTATTTTTTGCACTGATCACTGAGGAAGACTTTTTTTTTAAATCTCTCCTTGCTATTCTTTCGAACTCTGCATTCAAATGAGTGTATCTTTCCTTCTCTCCTTTGCTTTTGGCTTCTCTTCGTTCACAGCTATTTGTAAGGCCTCCTCAGTCAGCCATTTTGCTTTTTTGCATTTCTTTTCCATGGGGATGGTCTTGATCCCTGTCTCCTGTACAATGTCATGAACCTCCGTCCATAGTTCATCAGGCACTCAGTCTACCAGATCTAGTCCCTTAAGTCTCTTTCTCACTTCCACTGTGTAATTGTAAGAGATATGATTTAGATCATACCTGAATGGTCTAGTGGCTTTCCCCACTTTCTTCAATTTCAGTCTGAATTTGGCAATAAGGTGCTCGTGATCTGAGCCACAGTCAGCTCCCGGTCTTGTTTTTGCTGACTGTATACAGCTTCTCCATCTTTGGCTGCAAATAATATAATCAATCTGATTTTGGTGTTGGCCATCTGGCAATGTGCATGTGTCGAGTCTTTTCTTCTGTTGTTGGAAGAGGGTGTTTGCCATGACTAGTGCGTCCTCTTGGCAAAACTCTATTAGCCTTTGCCCTGCTTCATTCTGTACTCCAAGGCCAAACTTGCCTGTTACTCCAGGTGTTTCTTGACTTCCTACTTTTGCATTCCAGTCCCCTATAATGAGAAGGACATCTTTGTTGGTTGTTAGTTCTAGAAGGTCTTGTAGGTCTTCACAGAACCATTCATCTTCAGCTTCTTCAGCATTACTGGTTGGACATAGATTTGGATTACCGTGATATTGAATGATTGCCCTTGGAAATGAACAGAGATCATTCTGTTGTTTTTGAGATTGCATCCAAGTACTGCATTTTGGAGTCTTTTGTTGATTATGATGGCTACTCCATTTCTTCTAAGCGGTTCCTGCCCACAGTATTAGATACAATGGTCACCTGAGTTAAATTCACCCATTCCAGTCCATTTTAGTTTGCTGATTCCTAAAATGTCGATGTTCACTCTTGCCATCTCCTGTTTGACCACTTCCAATTTGACTTGATTCATGGACCTAACATTCCAGGTTCCTATGCAATATTGCTCTTTACAGCATTGGACTTTGCTTCTATTACCAGTCACATCCACAGCTGGGTGTTGTTTTTGTTTTGGCTCCATCCCTTCATTCTTTCTGGAGTTATTTCTCCACTGATCTCCAGTAGCATATTGGGCACCTACCAACCTGGGGAGTTCATCTTTCAGTGTCCTATCTTTTTGCCATTTTATACTGTTCATGGGTTCTCAAGGCAAGAATATTGAAGTGGCTTGCCATCCCTTTTCCAGTGGACCTCATTTTGTCAGACCTCTCCACCATAACCCGTCCATCTTGGGTGTCCCTACATGGCATGGCTTAGTTTCATTTAGTTAGAGAAAGCTGTGGTCCATGTGGTTAGATGGGTTATTTTTCTGTGATTGTGATTTCAGTCTGTCTGCCCTCTGATGCCCTCGCTCAGCGCCTACCATCTTAGTGGGGTTTCTCTTACCTTGGACATGGGGTATCTCTTCAAGGCTGCTCCAGCAAAGCACATTCACTGCTCCTCACCTTGGACGTGGGGTTGCTCCTCTCAGCTGCTCCAGCGCTGTGCAGCCCTTGCTCGCTATAATAGATTAATTTGAATTTTTTTAAATTTTCTTTTAATTGTTAGACTTATTGATATTGTGTCCCCTTTCTTTAGCAATTACTTCCTTCTCAGTCACATGATTATCATGGGGATTACCTGTTTGAGATTCATGTGACTCGTTCCCTAGCAGAGTTATATGCTTCCCACCTCACCTGAAGCCTAGTTGGTTGACTGACCATAGGGTGGGTGGGCATCAGTTTTAGACTGGGCAGTAAATAGTTTACATGAGATTTCTAAAGTTGGAGCATGTTATTCTTATTGCAGGTTATTCAGAGTACCAAATCTAAGGCTCAAAAATTCCTAAAAGCCATGTTTTCTTTCAAGTTAGAGATAGCAGGTCTAGAGCTAAACAGAGGGAATGAGAGATGAGAAAGGGAGACACCAGTGGCATCCAAGAACCTGGTTCTGTATTTCTGAGGCTAAAACACATTTCAGGCTTTGTTTCATGACAGACAGCCCTTTGCCTTTGGCTTCAGCTAGTGTGAATTGGATTTCTCAGCACTGCAGTGCAGGGTCCCCAGTCACTTTCTGCCAAGGATGCTAACAAATAAAGTTTAAGTCACAGAAATGGCATTCGAGGATTAAGTCTTTGCATATATGAGTCCCATATTGAAATAAATTACAATTTAATTCTTTCACAAAAATGTTTACCACATAGTGTAAAGCTTGATATTTATCTCTTCTTAATTTTTTTTGTTCTCTGCCAATGAGTTTTGTGTTCATGACATTGTTTAATTTTTCCAATAAAAGTCCCTTAGTAATAATGGTGTAGGAATATGGAAACCAAAGTTACCGATAAGATATATGTGAATTGACTGTGTGTGGGTTTGTAAAATCAGAGTTCTAATTTTAGCTCCTTGTGCTACTCTATAAAATTAAACTTACTTTCTATTAAGGATATAATTGCAACTGAAAGGTTTTTTAATTAGAACAATTAAAGCTATACTTCCAATGTTTTGTACAGGGGCCTAACATTAACCCTGCAGTTAATGTCTTTAATGATTTATTTTATATAAAGCTAATTAAAAATTTAGGCTTTTAATATAGTCTCTGCTCCATTTTATTCTCAGCATCTCATATCATATTCAGAATTATGACTTAAATTATGATGAAATAGTTTACATTGTGTCTATAGCCATTAACCTTTTAGCAAGGGTTTCAAACAGAGCCATGTATCAGAGGGTCAATTATTTGATAAGAAGGCACTCTGATTTTCATTCAATAACCTTATTATAAAAATCACACTTTAATATATATCCAGACTGACATTTGGGGTACATATATTATTCCAATAAATTTAGACTTTCCTATCACCTTGTTTTCTAAAAACAAATGTTATTGTGCCCATTTGGCTATTGATGTTTTACATATTTTGTTGAAATGAGCTTTAAGTGAATGTCGAATTATATTAGAAAATATTAAGATGTTAAAAAATTTTTAATAAGATGAAGTATATTACTGTGAAAATTTTTAAAAGATAACACAAACATGTTTCTCAATGCCAAGAGAAGGTGAGGATATTAATCTTGTCATTGTCTCACATCACTGAAGAGTATGAAAGAAATCACTTCTTACCAGGGAAAGGTTGACATATCTTTTTATTGTTTGTTATTTTTGGTAAAATTATTATGCAACATCTAATGTTTTGAGAAATGAAACAAAAATCACATGTTTTCAATATGCTTATAAATATGAATATATATGTACACATATATAAATAAAATTATTAATTTAAAAAAATTTACAATTTTGAAAGGTGTTCTGAATATATGACCTTAACAATCAACAGCAACACTTGCTTTTCTTTTGGTGATAACAACACTTTTTCTTAGTGGGTATACTCTTTTCTAATTATTTAATTTCTAATAGCACAGTGTACATGAGGGTGAGAATTGATAAGCAAAACAAAACCTAAAGTAAACTGACTTTTTTTTTTCTTTAGAATAATAATCCTAAATTGAGTAATATTCAAATTTTAAGAACTTAAAAATGAGCACTTCTTTTTATATAGTTTACTTTTGGAATCTGGTTGTATTCAGATTTTCCTAAAATTCTGTAAACGGTTCAATGACATTGGATATAGTCTTTTGCAACTCTGTGTCCACTTATCTATTTATGCTTAAATAAGTGTGAATATATATCTATGACATATCAACAATTTTTTAATGAATAAAAAAACAGAAGAATGTATTTCAAGTATTAAAACCAGCTAATTTAGTGTCATTTTAATTGTTATTTTGTGATAGACTGAAAGTTTGTGTTCCTCTAAAATCCAGTGGTTAAAATCTAGTACTCCATGTGATGATATTTGGAGGTGGAGCCTTGCAATGTTGTTTTAGTTTCTGCTGTAGCTTCCATAAATCTTTATGAGAATTTTATGGTTATATAGAAGATCAGCAGAAAAATTGAAACATCTAGGGTATTTCTGTGGTGTGTTTGTGTATGCTCATTCTGTCATGTCCAACTCTTTGCAACTCCATGGATTGTAACCCACCAGCCTCCTCTGTCCTTGGAATTCTTCAGGCAAGAATATGGAATCAGGTTGCCATTTCTTTCTCTAGGGGGTTTTCCTAACCCAGGGACTGAATCCACATCTCTTGCATCTCCTGCATTGGCAGGTGGATTCTTTACCCCCATGCCACCTGAGAAGCCCCATTTCTGTGGTACCTCTTTACATAAAATCTTAGAAAAATATTTCATTTGTAATCATAAAAATTTTAACTATATATTGTGAAAAATCTCAAGATGGAGAATATAGTAATTTAAATTTACTTTTTCTCCAGTTTTATTGAGATATAATTGACATATAATATTGTGCTAGTTGTAAATGTACAACATGATGATTTGATATACATATGTATTGTGAAGGAGTCTTCTCTGGTGGGTCAGATGGTAAAGAATCTGCCTGCAATGCAGGGGATTCAGATTCTGTCCCTGGGTGGGTAAGATCCCTTAGAGAAGGGAATGGCCACCCACTCCAGTATTCTTGCCTGGAAAATCCCATGGACAGAGGAGACTCGGAGGCTGCAGTCCATGGGATTTCATGTATTATGAAATGGTTACCGTGATGAGTTTAGTTAACATACATAATCTCACATATTTACCCTTCTTTTTAGTGATGAGGACTTTTAAGATTTACTCTCTTAGCAACTTTCAAATATGCAATACAGTATTGTGAACTCTAGTCATTGTGTTTTAAATAACATATCCATGCTGTAATATATTGTAAATAACATATCCACAACTTATCTTATGACTGTAAGCTTGTACCTTTGACCACCTTTATTCATTTGCCTCCTGACATGACTGAGTGACTTCACTTCCACTTTCACTATCCTCCTCCTCTGGCAACCACAAATCTGATATGTGTTTTTATGAGGTTTGTGAAAGCATTAGTTGCTCAGTCGTGTCTCACTCTGCGACCCCGTGGACTGTAGCCTGCCAGGCTCCTCTGTCTATGAAATTCTCCAGGCAAGAATACTGGAGTGGGTTGCCATGCCCTTCTCAGGGGATCTTCCCAACCCAGAGATAGAACCCAGGTCTCCTGCATTGCAGGAAGATTCTGAGGTTGATATACAACATTAATATGTATATTCCATGTAGGTGATATTATACAGTATTCATCTTTGCTTGATTTCACTTACTGTAACACCTTTAGGGAAATTAAAATTGAAGTCTTGTTCAGGCTTCAGTAGACAAAGCAGAGTAGGCCTCTCATCTTGCTTATGCCTCGTTGCCGCCTTGGCTGCGTGCCTGCCTGCATGAGAACTGACTGTTAGCAGCCAGCTGGGCAGCATCATAGATAAGGTTGGGGGTGAGTCTTGGAATCCTCCTGAGCCCAGAGATCTGACCAGTCTCCTGGGCTTCAGAATATCAACACTTACAAATTAAAGCAAACGGTATTAACATGAAACCAGAGCAGCAATTTAGTCACAGACTGAAGATATAGACTGGTAATGATGTCAGTTTGTAGCCAGGGATTATAAGAGAGAACCTCCCAAATTTAAACTTTGAAGTCTCACCCATGGAGTGGACCTGCTGTCTGGGACCTTTTCCCTATTAGAACTCTGGATTTGCTGTGATATGGGGTTCCCAGAACTGTTTGAATCTGGAAACCAAATACCCAATTTGGTGATGGGTATTTTATTTCTCTGTATTTTTAATGATTGGCATTAAATTGAAAGTAAGTTAGATAATTCTCTAATTAAATATTGAAATTGTTTATTTGTATGTAATAAGTGATTTCTTTTGTTAACAAGTCCTTTGAACCTGAAAAAAAAATTGAAAACTTTTGGCAAAACATGCCCTCAAGATCTATGCCTGTGGTCACAAATGGTAGTATTTTCTTCTTTTTAATGGCTGACCAGTACATCACATGGGCTTGTCTCATGGCTCAGGGTAAAGCATCTGCCTGCTAACACAGGAGGCGTGAATTCAATTCCTGATTTGGGAAGATCCCCTGGAGAAGGAAATAGCAATCCACTCCAGTATTCTTGCCTGGAAAATCCAAAGAACTGAGGAGCCTGGTGGGTTGCAGTCCATGGGGTCACAAGAGTCAGATACGACTTAGCAAGTAAACAGCAATATCATTTTAGTTCAGTCACTCAGTCACGTCTGACTCTTTGCAACCCCATGGACTGCAGCACGCCAGGCTTCCCTGTCCATCCCAAAGCTTGCTTTAACTCATGTCTATCAAGTTGATGATGTCATCCAACCACCACATCCTCTGTCGTCCTCTTCTCTTCCTGCCTTCAATCTTTCCCAGCATCAGGGTCTTTTCAGATGAATCAGTTCTTCACATCAGGTGGCCAAACAATATTTCACATCTTTTTATTTTTTTGTCTATTCATACAACAGTGGAGATATTTAGGTTGTTCCCATGTCTTGTCTATCTTATTTTATATATTGTCATAGTGAACATGGGAGTGAATATCTCTTTGGAGTAATGCTTTTGCTTTCTTCAGACATACCCAGAAGTGGAATTTCTGAACCTTATGGTATTTCCAATTTTAATTTTTAAGGAAACTTCATGCTGTTTTCAATAATGACTGTACAAATTTACATTCCCATCAAAAGTACACAGAGGTTTCCAGTTCTCCACATCCTAGCCAGGTTTCGTTCTCTTGTCTCTTTGATAAGAACCATTCTAATAGAGCAATCCCTGGTGGTGCTAGTGATGAAGAACCCACTGCAGGGACATGAGATGCCTGCAGGAGACATGAGATGCCAGTTCAGTTCCTGGATTGGGAGGATCCCCTGGAGAAGGGAATGGCAATCCACTCGTTTTCTTGCATGGAAAATTCCATGGATAGAGAAGCCTGGTGAGCTACAGTTTATGGGGTTGCAAGGAGTTGGACATGACTGGGGTGAATTAGCATAGCACATTCTAACAGATGTGAGGTAATATTTCATTGAGGTTTTCATTTTCATTTCCCTACTAGTTAATGAGGCTGAACAATTTTCTGTGTACCTGTTGGTCAGTTGTATGTCTTCACTGGAAAAATATCTCTCTTGGTACTTTGCCCATTTTTAAATTTGGATTAATTTTTTGTTTGTTTGCTACTGAGTTGTATGGGTTCCTTATATATATTTTAGATTTTAACCCATTGTCAGTTTTGTGGTTTGAAAATATTTTCTCCTATTTTATAAACCATCTTTTCTTTTTGTTGATCATTTCTTTTCCTGTCTAGTAGCTTTTAAGTTTGATGTAGTCTCACTTATTTATTATTGATTTTGTTCCTTCTGCTTTAGATGTCATATCCCAAAAAAACATTTTCAAGTCCCATGTCCCAAGCTTTTAATCCCAATTTTGTTACAGGAGTTTTATGGCTTCAAGTCTTACATTTAAATCTTTAAACAAACCATTTCAAGTTAATTTTTGTGAGTAGTACAAGATAGAGGCTTAGTTTCATTATTTTGCACGTGACTCTCCAATTTCCCTAGCACCATTTATTGAAGAAACTGGCTTTTCTTCTTTGACTATTCTTGCTTTGCCTGTTAAATAATAGTTGACCATATGCTTATGCATTTATTTCTGGGTCTCTATTCTGTTCCATTGGTATGTGTCTGTTTTTAAGGTGGTATCATAGTGTTTTGAATACTATGGCTTTGTAATACAGTTTGAAATTAGGATATATGATGCCTCCAGCTTTGTTCTTCTTTTCTCAAGCTTGCTTTTTCAACTTGGAGTCTTTTGTGGTTCTATGCATATTTTAGCAGGTTTTTTTTTTTTTTCTTTTCTGTAAAAATGCAATTGGAATCTTGATATTGCATTGAATCTGTAGATAGCTTTGGGTAATATGGACATTTTAGCAGTATTAATTCTTCCAATGTATAAAGTAGAAGTGAAGTCACTCAGTCATGTCCAACTCTTTGTGACCCAATAGACTATCGCCTGCCAGGTTCCTCCATCCATGGGATTTTCCAGGCAAGAATACTGGAGTGGGTTGCCATTTCCTTCTCCAACAACTGATAAACATAGGGTGTATTTCCATTACTCAATATCTTATAGCTTTCAGTGTAGAGATCTTTTGCATCCTTGGTTAAATTTGCTACTAAGAATTTTATTTTTTTAATGCTATTGTAATAAAAATACTTTCTTTACTTTTTTCAGATAATTAATTGTTAGTTATAGAAACAAAACTCATTATGGAGTATTGGTTTTTTATCCTACAGTTTACTGGATTTGTTGATTAAGATCTAACAGTTTATTGATACAATCTTTAGGATTTTCTGTATATAAAATTGTGTCATCTGCAAATAGAGGAAATTTTAATTCTTTTTGAATTGTGATGGCTTTTATTTCTTTTACTTGCCTGATTTCTCTAGCTAGGACTTTTAATACTCTGTTGAATAGGAGTGATGTGAGATGACACCATTGTCTTGTTCCTGATCATAAAGGAAGAGTTTTCAACCTTTAACCATTGAGTGGGTGGCTCAACCAGTAAAGAACCTGCCTGCCAGTACAGGAGATGCAAAAGCTGTGGTTTGAACCCTGGGTTGGGAAGATCCCCTGGAGAAAGAAATGGAAACCCACTCCACTGTTCTTAGCTGGAAAACCCCATGGACAGAGGCACCTGGTGGGCTTCAGTCCCTAGGGTCATAAAGAGTCAGACATGACTGAGAGTTCATGCACATGATATTAATTGTGGGCTTGTCATATATGGCATTTATTATGTTGAAGTACATTTCTTCTATACTTAATTTGTTGACTTTTTTATCATGTATGGATACTGAATTTTGTAAAATACTTTGACTGCACTGTTGTGATTTTTTATCTTTCACTGTGTTAATGTGATGTATCATATTTACTGATTTGAGTGCACTGGAACATCTTTGCATCCTGCTTGATAATGTGGTATTATCCTTTTAATGTGCTGTTGAATTCTGTTTGCTAATATATTTGTTGAGAATTTTATATTAAGATATTGGCTGGTAAGTTTCTTTTCTCATACTGACCTTAACTGCTTTTGTTATCAAAATAATGCTGGTCTCATGAAATGAGTTTGTGAGTGTTCCCTCTTTTTCAAGTTTCTTTTTTTTTAGACTTTGTGAAGGATTGATGGTAATTAAAAAAAAAAAAATTGGTAAAATTCACAGTGATGCTGTCTGGTCCTGGGCTCTTTGTCAAGAGGCTGCTGATTACTGATTTAATCTCCTTAATCCATATTTGTTCACTTAGATTTTCTAATTCTTCCTAATTCAGTGTTGTGAGGTTATATGTGTCTAAGAATTTATCCACTTCTTCTATGTTGTCTTGGAAGAAATCAAGTTTTTCTAGTTTGTCTAGGTTGACCAACATGTCTACTTGAACTATAGGGAATAACACATTAAAAGTTTTCATTGAAGTGATTTTTAAACATTACATTATATTTAGTATGGTATTGTCTATCAAGAAGGGGCCAGTTAAATTACAGGTTATCATAAAATAGAATTCATGTACTTGTATAAAAAATGAGGTACGTATGTGTTGATATGAATATACTACCTATTATTAAATGAAAAAATCAAGATACAGAAAAGTGTGATAGTGTGCCATTTCTTCTGAAATAAGGGGGTTTAGGCATATATTATTGTCACTTGTGTAAATATAAACATCAAGAGATAAAGGCAAAAAACAGTAATAGTCATTATTTTTGTGTGTTTGTAGGTTAGATGGGGGTGAGAGTGTGAGGGATTTTTCATTGTATAAATAATTATATATAAGTATAATATGTAATTCATACAACTAACATGTTATATGTGTAAACATGTATGTGCATGAATATATATGAAACACAAAAATACATGCCACAAGTCCCCATGTATATATGATGTTGAAATAGACAAACCACTGAAAATTAAGTTGAAAATATTTGCCTGGGTTATATGAAAATGAGTCATTCACTCTTTTTCTAAATAATTATCTCTACACAAAGGCAGTATCTATGTAGTCAATCTGACATTTTCTGTCCAAGTGGTTAAATTTTAACTTTCTGTCTTCATTTTCCTAAACTGATGTCAGTGTTTTGACACTGGTTCTTGATAATAAAAAGATTGCCCTGGGCTGGAGTCCTAGATGTGTGTACTTGGAAGAACATTATGGACTCTTTCCAGAAGCACTAGGGAAAAATCCATCTGCACAATAGGAAGCAAGACTGGGATAGCTATATTTGTGTATTCTGAATAGCCCCATGTTTTTCCCAGTGTTCAGTATCTCTTTGTACAGCTTATTGGCCATTAAGGAATATATTTGAGCTGGGATCTAAAGGCTTGTTGAAACAAGGACACGCAGCCCTTGATAAGAATTTATTTCTACAATAAATTACAACTCTTTCAATTCTAAGAGACCAAGGTTTTCTATTTTTGCTTCAAAAAGGAAAATTATATATATTCATTATATTTGAAATTTGTGAAAGATGCCACAAATAATGATGTTTTATAATGCAGCCACAATGATGCATTTGACACTGAGAGAATAGCAATGGCAAGTTCTCACAGAAATGTCCCTTGAGCAATATACAATACTTGATATTATGCTCAGCACATTATATAATTTTTTTCTTTTATGACATATTTTATATAAAGAAAATTTTCTATTATAGTGGGTACTCTTCAGTGATTGCTGTCATAGCAATAATACCTGATATAATGGGCTATTTATAATCCACAAAACACTTTTCATTCATATTATCTCATTTGTTTCTTGTGGAGGCTAATAGCATTTTAAAGAAGGCAAAACTAAGTTAAGGAATGTCTGTTATATGTTCAAAGCCAAATATCTAGTAAATATAGATGTAGGGACAGACTTTGATTTTGTGACA
This sequence comes from Odocoileus virginianus, assembly GCF_023699985.2. Classification (NCBI taxonomy): domain Eukaryota; kingdom Metazoa; phylum Chordata; class Mammalia; order Artiodactyla; family Cervidae; genus Odocoileus; species Odocoileus virginianus. Next base: position 25,864,583 of record NC_069698.1, read on the forward strand.
TTTTATTTCATACTTTCATCATTATATTTACCTTGGCCTTTAAAAATTAAGTGTTCCAAAATATTTTAAATCTCTCACCAAGATACCAGATGTCTCACTAAGGTGGCATATACCTTAAATTATAACCACTGATGTTACTTTGTAAGGGAAATTTTTAAATCTATTATATTTGGGAATGAGAGTATTAATATTTTACTGTTATTGCTTTCTTTGTAAAAGAAACTTCATTCCTGTCCTACAGTAGCCAGTGATTGGAAGGAACTAAAAACAAAAAAAAGTCAAGGTCTTTGCAGCTACACCATCACAAAGTAAATTTTTCAAACTATATGTATCCTAGGGATACTGGATATCCTATCCATTGTCCAGCTTAATTGTAGACAAGTGAATATTGACAAGGAAGGACTCCCAGAGAGGAGAGACAGAGCCTGCCTCAGAGCAGGCGTTTATACTGTGGCTGCACAGCGGTATTTGGTAAAAGTTATACACTAGTGATTTCTGCATATGTCTTCTAAATGGGAATTTTTATTTCAGATATATTATTTCATCCCTACCACTGTGCTTAAATTATTATTGAAAACAGAGGATTCATTTAATATTAGTTTCAGACCAGTGGACTGTGAGATGTTATCTACTATTCTGCATGAGACAAACACACAAAAAGCAAACATCCATGGCTTTGAGATTGTTCGGCAACTGGGTGAAATTTTGAGTCTGATACTTTTGTAAAAAGGCTGAATCTTTCAGTATTTGGGAATCAGCGCCGCCTCTGATAGTTAGTTTGCCAAAGGAGTGGACTGTGGAAGGATTAAAGTTACATAGAAACAGAAATCTATATTACTGTGCTATGAAGTATCTTCAAACGTGAATGTGTGCACACACACACAGCACAAACACTTTGCAGACTCCTTGCAAATAATTATAGCAGTGTGACTATGTTCTGATCAAAGATACTTAAGGAAGAATTAGTAGTAGAAGCTTATGAGAAAGAAGTTTTTAACTTTTCTTCATTCATCAAATGCCCTGCTGGAATTTAAATATTATGGTTGGAACATTATAGGTGTTTCTGGACAATGAAGCTACTCTGAGTATAAGTCAGTCACTGTAGGTGGCAGAACAGAGGGAAAGATTAGACATCTTTGACGACAGTCTGCTACCTCTGGAGAAGCATATTTTGCTGATGCCACTGTTGTTTCTAGTTAATAGCACTGAACATGATACAACTAACAAAAGAAAGATTGGTAGTGCAGTGGCATGAGCAATTTGTTAGTGCAGTGGCCACTGCCTATAATAGCATATTCTCCTTGCTGCTTCCCTATTGCCTGAGCTCAGTTCAGCATTGAGATGGAGGAAAGTGTATCCTCAGGAAATAAAAGTTAAATTTAAGAGAACAGAACTGGGGTTTCAGAAAAGTGAATGGAAGATATTTCTAGCCAAACAAACCAAACTGCAAATAAAATAAATGAATAAAATGGTGAGTGGATGCCAAACTTCCAAGTGCAAATAGTAGAAGCTATAGTTCAAGGAGAGGAAACATAAGAGATAGCAGATAGATTTTGCTGATATGACAAATGTATAAAAAAAAAAGCTTACTTCATGAGATGTTGTGAGGTTTAAACAAAGTAATACATATGAAGTGGTTATCATACTACCTAGCAGTTAATGACTTTTCTATAAATATTATTATATGTTTATTAACTAAAAAATGACATTAGTTTTAAAATAGCTAAGGTTTTCCAGTTTAACATTAATATAAACAGGAAGAAAGATATTCTTTGGTCAGATATTAAATTCATATCATAGTGGGCACATTTTTGAAAGTTTTTAAGTTAGAAAATATTACTATATATTTAGCATTTTGTCCTCAAAATTTTGTCTTCAAAATTTTGTCCTCAAAATTCTGCTTTATTTCAGAAGAAATTTAGACTGGGGAGATAATTCTATTACTATCCAATGATAGAATGTGGAAATTTTCAAAAGAAAGAAAATGAAGCAAGATTTTTCTTATCTGACAGTAACAGGTCCTATAATGTTACTATTAAAATTTTTCATTTTTTACACTGATTAGCTAAAATTACCAAATTGTGCAGTAATTACTAAAATTATTAAAATGTAATACAGTATTTATGTGAACTCAATTTATGACTAAGTTGTCATTTTAACTGTGCATAAAATTATGCTTAACTTAGTAATTATTATTAGCATAATTGGCCATTAATTGAAAGGTTAAAAAAAATCCTCAAAATGGAGGAAATATTTATGCTTTAAAAATAAAATAACAAACATTTCAAAACTGCTAAAGAACCTTAGTTTACATTCAGAAAGGAGAAGTGGTTAAGGTAAAAAGAGTCAAAAGTCATGAATCTAAGAAATGGAGTATTTCCTGCAATATTAATAAAGAAGGATGTCACAGTCATCAGCAATTTCATCCTTCCAGGGCAACCAGGAAGGAGAACAATACCCAGTAGCCACTAGGCTGCAGCGACTCTCTAAGGTGAATACTGAGGAAAAACAAAGGATGATGGCCCCAGATAACTGAGATGCGTATGAAAAAAATGCTTTCAGTGAGCAAGACTCTTGCATCTTCCCATACATAGGAAAGTGCTAAATTCCTTAACTTGAGATATCTGGTTTTCTTTAATTCACAAAAATATTTTGATGTTCAGACTACCTGCCCTTTGTTGCAAACTTCTATATAACTTAACTTCTTCCCCCACCTCCTCAGAGCAGTTCTCTCAGGGTCACTTGAGATACTGTCTCCTGGGTTTGAAATCCTAAAAATTCCCACCAAGTAAAACATAACTTTCAACTTTCAGGCTATGACCTTTTTTAAGTTGACTAGTGAAGAACATCTGGTACACAAAAATGAAAAGATAAGGTGTAATTTTACCATAAAAGAAAAATCTAAGAGAAAAATAGACTCAGAAATTGTTTAAAAAGTGTACTAAAGATTAATATTCCTAGATATGTAATAGGCAAATAGCCCATACATATGGTTTTGAGCATCTTCCTTTGGAAAGTGCCTGCTTTAGTAGTCAGAACACAATTTGGTATCCTGCAATGAGAAAGCTTGTTGCCTATCACTGTAAAATGATGCCTGTCCATCTACACTTCTCACACAGTTCACAGTGTCTTCTAGTACATCACTACTAAGTAAAGAATGATGGTCAGATCAACAGAGATTCCGATCAATCCTTCCACATAAAAGAGAGATAAAACAGTTTGATAAAACTCAGGAGAAAAGGAGAATTTTAACACATGTATACTCAATGTCTGCAAAACTCTAACAAAAGATATTCCACTATCTGTAGGGGGAAAAGTGCTATAAATCTGCTTTTTCTTAAGTACAAAATTTTGGAACATTTCAAGGTTATTAAAAATGGCAAATTTTAGAAAGTCTAGAAGATGAAAGGTGAGAAAAGCAAATGGAAAACAAGAGGAAAAAAAAAGATGCAAAAAGTCAGTGAGGCATATATCCAAGTACAGGAGCTTCTGAAAGCTACATAGAAATATTGTTGGGAAATTATCAAATAAAAGTATGTAAGGAGACTTATTAACTTTGAGGAAACACTAGTTGTCAGGTTGCATGGCCCACTTAGTGCTTAAGGCAATGAATTAAAATATATAATCCAAATAGAGATGGAGCCAAAGCAAAAACAACACCCAGTTATGGATGTGACTGGTGATGGAAGTAAAGTCCGAAGCTGTAAGAGCAACATTGCATAGGAACCTGGAATGTTAGGTCCATGAATCAAGGTACATTGTAAGTGGTCAAATAGGAGATGGCAAGAATAAACATTGACATTTTAGGAATCAGTGAGCTAAAATGGACTGGAATGGGTGAATTTAACTCAGGTGACCATTGTATCTACTACTGTGTTCAAGAAACTCTTAGAAGAAATGGAAGCCATTATAGTCAACAACAGAGTCTGAAATGCAGTACTTGGAGACAATCTCAAAAATGATGGAATGATCTCTGGTTGTTTCCAGGCAAATCATTCAATATAACAGTAATTGAGGTCTATGCCCCAACCATAATGCTGAAGAAGCTGAAGTTGAATGGTTCTATGAAGACCTATAAGATCTTTTAGAATTAACACCCATAAAAGATGTCCTTTTCATTATAAGACTGAATGCAAAAGTAGGAAGTCAAGAGATACTTAGAGTAATGGGCAAATTTGGCCTTGGAGCAAAAAACTGAAGCAGGGCAAAGGCTAATAGAGTTCTGAAAAAGAGAACGCAGTGATCATAGCAAAAGCCTTCTTCCAACAACACAAGAGAAGACTATACATGGACATCACCAGATGGTCAATACCGAAATCAGATTGATTATATTCTTTGCAGCCAAAGATGAAAAAGCTCTATACAGTCAGCAAAAACAAGACTGGGAGCTGACTGTGGATCAGTTCATGAACTCCTTGTTGCCAAATTCAGACTTAAATTGAGGAAAGCAGGGAAAACCACCAGACCACTCAGGTACAATCTAAATAAAATCCCTTACAATTATACAGTGGAAGTGACAAATAGATTCAAGGGACTAGATTTGATAGACAGTGCCTAAACCACTATAGACGGAGGTTCATGACATTGTACAGGAGGCAGTGATCAAGACCATCCCCAAGAAAAAGAAATGCAAAAAGGCAAAAAGGTTGTCTGGGGAGGCCTTAAAATCAGGTATGAAAAGAAGAGAACCAAAGGCAAAGGAGAAAAGGAAAGATATACCCATTTGAATGAGCGTTCCAAAGAATAGCAAGGAGAGATAAGCCTTCTTCAGTGATCAGTGAGAAGAAATAGAGGAAAGCAATAGAATGGGAAAGACTAGAGATCCCGTCAAAAAAATTAGAGACACCAAGGAAACATTTCATGCAAAGATGGGCACCATAAAGGACAGAAATGGCATGGACCTAACATAAGTAGAAGTAGAAGATATTAAGAAGAGGTGGCAAGAATATACAGAAGAGTTATATATAAAAGATCTTCATGGTCGAGATAATCATGATGGTGTGATCTGTCACCTAGAGCCAGACATCCTGGTATGCAAAGTCAAGTGGGGCTTAGGAAATATCACCATAAACAAAACCAGTGAAGTGTTGGAATTCCAGCTGAGCTATTTCAAATCCTAAAAGATGATGCTAAAATATGCTGCATTCAATATGCCAGCAAATTTGGAAAACTCAGCAGTGGCCACCGGACTGGAAAAGGTTAGTTTTCATTTCAATTTCAAAGAAAGACAATGCCAAAGAATGCTCAAACTACCACACATTTGAACACATTTCACTTGCTAGCAAAGTAATGCTCAAAATTCTCTAAGCCAGGCTTCAACAATATGTGAACTGAGAACTTCCAGATGTTCAAGCTGGTTTTAGAAAAGGCAGAGAAAGCAGATACAAAAATGCCAACATCCATTGGATCATTGACAAAGCAAGAGAGTTCCAGAAAAACATCTACTTCTTCTTTATAGACTATGCCAAAGCCCTTGAATGTGTGGATCACAACAAATTGTGGAAAATTCTTAAAGAGATGGGAATACCAGACCACCTGACCTGCCTCCTGAGAAATCTGTATGCAGGTCAAGAAGCAAGAGTTAGAACTGGACATGGAACAACAGACTGGTTCCAAATCAGGAAAAGAGTACGTCAAGACTGTATATTGTCACCCTGCTTATTTAACTTATATGCAGAGTACATCATGTGAAATGCCAGGCTGGATGAAGCACAAGCTGGAATCAAGATTGCCAGGAGAAATATCAGATATGCAGATGTCACCACCCTTATGGTAGAAAGTGAAGAACTAATGCTCCTATTGATAAAAGTGAAAGAGGAGAGTGAAAAAGTTGGCTTAAAGCTCAATATCCAGAAAACTAAGATCCTGACATCTTGTCCCATCACTTCATAGAAAATAAATGGGGAAACAATGGAAACAGTGACAGACTTTATTTTGGGGGGTCTCCAAAAATCACTGTAGATGGTGACTGCAGATATAAAATTAAAAGGTGTTTGCTCCTTGGAAGGAAAGTTATGATCAAACTAGAGAGCATATAAAAAAGCAGAGACATTACTTTACCAACAATGGTCTGTCTAGTCACAGCTATGGTTTTTCCAGTAGTCATGTATGGATATAATGTTGGAAGATAAAGAAAACTCAGTGCTGAAGAACTGATGCTTTTGAACTGTGGTGTTGGAGAAGACTCTTGAGAGTCCCTTGGACAACAAGGAGATCCAACCACTCTATCCTGAAGGGAATCAGTCCTGAATATTCATTGGAAGGACTGATGCTGAGGCTGAAACTCCAATATTTTGACCACCTGATGCAAAGAACTGATTCATTGGAAAAGACCCTGATGCTGGGAAAGATTGAAAGGGGGATGAGAAGGGGATGACAGAGGATGAGATGCATAGATGGCATCACTGGCTTGATGGACATGATTGAATATGCTCCAGGAGTTGCTGATGGACAGGGAGGTGTGGAAGCCTGGTGTGCTGCAGTCCATGGGGTTACAAAGAGTCGGACATGACTGAGTGACTAAACTGAGTTGAATCCAAAGAGAAATATGAGCATTGACATTTATAATTGTAAAATTTCAAAAACTGAAATATTAAATGAAGATCATGGAATAAAAGAGAGAACCAGAGTGAGGTACAAAGAGAGAAAAAAAAATTCCAACATAAATCTTGTCCTTAATCAATTTTTGATCATTTATAATATAAAGGAATTTATAGCTATTCAAATTTCAATGGTTTTACAATTTTGCTGGATTGTTTGTTGTTATTTCAACATTGTTCTACTTCCATACTCTCCTATGTATTTCAAGGATGATACTCTGATCTAGATTTCTGAAACTCACATGACATTAGACATCTGGGTTAGATGCTACCAATGAAAGGCTATCACACATCTTTTAGTAATAGGTGGCAATTGCCAGATGAAAGAACAGAGAGTATTGCTGGCCAAAACCTTGACTTTCTTTGCCCACCAAAGTCAAATAAAAATAGAGTTTGGAATTTGGTGGCTTTAATTCCCAGTCAGCAGCTCAGCCAGGCAACATGGGAGCACAGTATGCTCATGTCTCAAGAACTGTGTCCCTCGCACTCCATGAGGAGTCTAGGAGCTTATGTAAGATGAGGGCTCACAGTCAGGAGCTAGTGATGAAAGACAAAGGTGTTAGGATCTTGATTTCTCCCTCTTGTATTGTTTCAGAGATAGTAATCAGCTGGAGTCAGTAACCCAGTAATTGAGTCTGGCATTTAAGTGACTCTGTTGCCTTCTTTCTGACACGTAAAAAAGAACTATAAGAGGAAGAGTGTTGTAAGGGTAAACACCAGATACAGGCTGTATTCCGCATAGACTGAAAGGGAAATAGGTGTGAATTGTAGCTCCCGTAGAGTTAGGGGGCAGAAAAGTAAACTTAGTTACAGGCATGAAGAGTTAGGAGCAGTTAAAGTTAAAAAATAACTAGGTTTTTAAAAAGATTTCTTTCCTTCTACTAACCCTAGGGTTCTTCATTTCTTCCTTCTCTAGTTGCTTTATGTGTAGAGCTAGGTTATTTATTTGGCTTTTTTCTTGTTTCTTGAGATAAGCCTGTAATGCTATGAACCTTCCCCTTACCACTGCTATTACAGTGTCCCATAGGTTTTGGGTTGTTGTGTTTTCATTTTCATTTGTTTCTATGCATATTTTGATTTATTTTTTGATTTTTTCTATGATTTGTTGGTTATTCAGAAGCATGTTATTTAGCCTCCATATGTTTGAATTTTTAATTATTTTTTTCCTGTAATTGAGATCTAATCTTACTGCACGGTGGTCAGAAAAGATGACTGGAATGATTTCAATTTTTTTGAATTTACCAAGGCTAGATTTATGGCCCAGGATGTGATCTATTCTGGAGAAGGTTCCGTGTGCACTTGAGAAAAAGGTGAAATTGATTGTTTTGGAGTGAAATGTCCTATAGATATCAATTAGGTTTAGCTGTTCCACTGTGTCATTTAAAGTTTGTGTTTCATTGTTAATTTTCTGTTTAGTTGATCTATCCATAGTTGTGAGTGGGATATTAAAGTCTCCCACTATTATTGTGTTACTAACAAGCACATGAAAAGATGCTCAACATCACTCATTATCAGAGAAATGCAAATCAAAACCATAATGAGGTATGATTACACGCCAGTCAGGATGGCTGCTATCCAAAAGTCTACAAGCAATAAATGCTGGAGAGGGTGTGGAGAAAAGGGAACCCTCTTACACTGTTGGTGGGAATGCAAACTAGTACAGCTGCTATGGAGAACAGTGTGGAGATTTCTTAAAAAACTAGAAATAGAACTGCTATATGACCCAGCAATCCCACTCTGGGCATACACACTGAGGAAACCAGATCTGAAAGAGTCACATGCACCCCAGTGTTCATTGCAGCACTGTTTGTAATAGCCAGGACATGGAAGCAACCTAGATGCCTATCAGCAGACGGATGGATAAGGAAGCTGTGGTACATATACATATACATCATGGAATATTACTCAGCCATTAAAAAGAATTCATTTGAATCAGTTCTAATGAGATGGATGAAACTGGAGCCCATTATACAGAGTAAAGTAAGCCAGAAAGATAAACAAATACAGTATACTAACACATATATATATGGAATTTAGTTTTATATCCTGCAACTTTACTATATTCATTGATTAGCTCTAGTAATTTTCTGGTAGAGTCTTTAGGGTTTTCTATGTAGAGGATCATGTCATCTGCAATCAGCGAGAGTTTCACTTCTTCTTTTCCTATCTGGATTCCTTTTACTTCTTTTTCTGCTCTGCTTGCTGTGGCCAAAACTTCCAAAACTATGTTGAATAGTGGTGGTGAGAGTGGGCACCGTTCTCTTGTTCCTGATTTCAGGGGAAATGCTTTCAATTTTTCACCATTGAGGGTAATGCTTTCTGTGGTTTTGTCATATATAGCTTTTATTATGTTGAGGTATGTTCCTTCTATTCCTGCTTTCTGGAGAGTTTTAATCATAAAAGGATGTTGAGTTTTGTCAAAGGCTTTTTCTGCATCTATTGAAATAATCATATGGTTTTTATCTTTCAATTTGTTAATGTGGTGTATTACATTGAATGATTTGCGGATATTAAAGAATCCTTGCATTCCCGGGATAAAGCCCACTTGGTCATGATGTATGATTTTTTTAATATTTTGTTGGATTCTGTTTGCTAGAATTTTGTTAAGGATTTTTGCATCTATGTTCATCAGTGATATTAGCCTGTAGTTTTCTTTTTTTGTGGCATCTATGTCTGGTTTTGGAATTAGGGTGATGGTGGCCTCATAGAATGAGTTTGGAATTTTACCTTCTTCTGCAATTTTCTGGAAGAGTTTGAGTAAGATACGTGTTAGCTCTTCTCTAAATTTTTGGTAGAATTCAGCTGTGAAGCCATCTGGTCCTGGGCTTTTGTTTGCTGGAAGATTTCTGATTACAGTTTCGATTTCCTTGCTTGTGATGGGTCTGTTAAGATCTTCTATTTCTTTCTGTTTCAGTTTTGGAAAGTTATACTTTTCTAAGAATTTGTCCATTTCTTCCAAGTTGTCCATTTTATTGGCATAGAGCTGCTGGCAATAGTCTCTTATGATCCTTTATATTTCAGTGTTGTCTGTTGTGATCTCTCCATTTTCATTTCTAATTTTGTTAATTTGGTTCTTCTCCCTTTGTTTCTTAATGAGTCTTGCTAATGGTTTGTCAAAGATGGTAACTATAACCCTATATGCAAAACAGAAAAAGAGACACAGATGTACAGAACAGATTTCTGGACTGTGTGGGAGAAGGCGAGGGTGGGATGTTTCAAGAGAACGGCATCGAAACATGTATATTATCAAGGGTGAAACAGATCACCAGCCCAGGTTGGATACATGAGACAAGTGCTCGGGGCTGGTGCACTGGGAAGACCCAGAGGGATCAGGTGGAGAGGGAGGTGGGAGGGGGGATCGGGATGGGGAATACATGTAAATCCATGGCTGATTCATATCAATGTATGGCAAAAACCACTACAATATTGTAAAGTAATTAGCCTCCAACTAATAAAAATAAGTGGAAAAAAAAATAACTAGGAATGTTTAGGCCTGCACACTGTTCTCTTTATTTTCTTTGTTCTCAGGAAAAGGAAAGAAAAAAAAACAAAAAACAAAAAAAACCTAGATGCCTCCCCTCCGCCCTTTTTTTCCTTTTCACTGCAACAAAAGCACAGGGCTTGCAGTGAATTCTCTGTGAACTGCTCCCAAATCCTGCACCTTAGCTATTCTGAAAGCCAAGAGCAGTTTTTATTTAATTGCTTTCCTACTTTCTGGGGGGCTTTCCAGGTGGCGCTAGTGGTAAAGAACTTGCCTGCCAATGCAACAGACATGAGACACATGTTTGATCTCTGGGTCAGGAAGATTCCCCTAGACAGAGGGGCCTACTGGGTTATGGTCCATAGTGTCATAAAGAGTCCAACATGACTAAATCAACTTAGCATGCACGCTACTTTCTTGGTGCTAGAAAATCTAGATTACGTCCCACTTTCCTGGTGAAACACTATTTAATACCCCTTCTATGCACAGAGTCATTGGAAAATTAAAGGATAAAAAAAGAGAGAAACAGAGACAGAAGAGGTTACATGAAAAAAGCAAGTTACTAGATACTATATAATTTTTATTAAAATGCATATATAAACTTCAAAAATCTCTACATCTCTAAAGAACATTAAGAAAGGCATGTCAGCAAAACAACTACACTCTAATATTTTTTTAAAAATCATAAAAAAAAAGGTGTGACAGAATACACGCACAATAGTTAATACTGATTAGTGAGATGGAACTGGAACGAGGTTAAGATGACAAAGAAGTGGGGTGACAATAAAACATGATGTCTTTCTTTATGAATATTGGGATTGCTTGATTTATTGCAAAGATTATGAGTTGTTCTTTTAATTACATAATGCAAATTCAAATGTATTTAAAATATATTTCCCTTACAATCACTGGAAGGCTGATGTAACTGTTCATTCATGCGTCTCTTTCATCTTCATTTCACTCTAGAGTTACTTCTGATTTCAGAACTCAGTAGGATAATTAGCTAATTAGTGGCTAGTTAGCACAATAGTAGTGTTTCTAATGACCTTTCATAAGAAACTGATAAATGCTGGATTAAAATAGTATGAACCATATATGTTTGGGCAGTAGTCTGTGGTGGTAGCAGTGGGAAACAGGATTAAGTTATTTGGTATACTTCAATGATGATCCTGTGAAAGTGCTGCACTCAGTATGTCAGCAAATTTGGAAAACTCAGCAGTGGCCACAGGACTGGAAAAGGACAGTTTTCATTCCAGTCCCAAAGAAAGACATTGCCAAAGAATGCTCAAACTACTGCACAATTGCACTCATCTCACAAGCTAGTAAAGTAATGCTCAAAGTTCTCCAAGCCAGGCTTTAGCAATACGTGAACCATGAACTTTCAGATGTTCAAGCTGGTTTTAGAAAAGGCAGAGAAACCAGAGTTCAAATTGACAACATCCTCTGGATCATCAAAAAAGCAAGAGAGTTCCAGAAAAACATCTATTTCTGCTTTATTGACTATGCCAAAGACTTTGACTGTGTGAATCACAATAAACTGTGGAAAATTCTGAAGGAGATGGGAATTCCAGACCACTTGACATGCCTCTTGAGAATGTATGCAGGTCAGGATGCAACAGTGAGAACTGAACATGGACCAACAGACTGGTTCCAAATCGGAAAAAGAGTATATCAAGGCTGTATATTGTCACCCTGCTTATTTAACAAATATGCAGAGTACATCATGAGAAATGCTGGGCTGGAAGAAGCACAAGCTGGAATCAAGATTGCCGGGAGAAATACCAATAACCTCAGATATGCAGATGACACCATCCTTATGGCAGAAGGTGAAGAAGAACTAAAGAGCCTCCTGATGAAAGTGAAAGAGGAGAGTGAAAAAGTTGGCTTAAAGCTCAACATTCAGAAAACTACAATCATGGCATCTAGTCCCATCACCTCATGGAAAAGAGATGGGGAAACAGTGGATGACTTTATTTTTTTGGCCTCCAAAATCACAGCAGATGGTGATTGCAGCCATGAGATTAAAAGATGCTTACTCCTTGGAAGGAAAGTTATGACCAACCTAGATAACATTAAAAAGCAGAGACATTACTTTGCAAACAAAGGTCTAGTCTAGTCAGGGCTAATGGTTTTTCCAGCAGTCATGTATGGAAGTGATAGTTGGATTATAAAGAAAGCTGAACACTGAAGAATTGATGCTTTTGAACTGTGGTGTTGGAGAAGACTCTTGAGAGTCCCTCGGACTGCAAGGAGATCCAACCAGTGCTTCCTAAAGGAGATCAGTCCTAGGTGTTCATTGGAAGGACTGATGTTGAAGCTGAAACGCCTATACTTTGGCCACCTCATGCAAAGAGCTGACTCATTTGAAAAGACCCTGATGCTGGGAAAGATTGAGGGCAGGAGCAGAAGGGGACGACAGAGGATGAGATGGTTGGATGACATCACCAACTCAGTGGATATGGGTTTGGGTAGACTCCAGGAGTTGGTGATGAACAGAGAGGCCTGGAGTGCTGCGATTCATGGGTTCGCAAAGAGTTCGACATGACTGAGCAACTGAACTGAACTGACCTGAACTGAACTGAATGAAGCTGTCAACTTGGGAGGCTTTAAGCAGTAATTGTACAAGTTAGTAACAAAAACACTACCTTTTATTTTTTATTTTTGCTGCACACCTGCAATATCACATGGAGACAGCAGCAGAGAAAAGAACAAAACTCAATGTCTTCTATATGTTTGTTGAAAAATGTTACCATGATGCACTTCACTGCTATGTAGATCAGCTTATCAGATTCTGGAGTGTTTTAAATGTTATACAAAAATAGGAAATGTTAGTTGTTCTGGTAAGGTTTAAACATATTATGTACTGGAAGGTGTAGTTTTTATTATTATGAATTAGCATGTTGACATAAGGTGTGATAGGAGCAAGAATACCTGTTCTCTGTTTGTTCTGGCAGTGCATTATATTCACATCATGTTTTTTGAATTTTGTTTAAAGATAAGCACAGTGAGTAATTGTAACATTAACTGGTAATGTACTGCTGATACATGAAAATAGAGAAACTTAAATTAAAAGCATCATTCAACTGCAATTTTAGAGTATAGTAGAAGTCTGGAGTTCAAAAAGCACAAAGACTACCCATTTGACAAAATTTTTACATTGCAGTCATTATATGAAATTCCATCTTTAATAGATGGCAAGTGTTTCTACTGATAATTGACATGCCATTTTAGGCCATATATATATACATATATATATATACACACACATACATATACATATGTATATATACATATAGACCATATATATACACATATATACATACATATACATGTATACACACACACACACACACACACACACACACATATATATATATATATATATATATATATATATATATACCCATATATATCAGTTCCATTTGGTTCAGTCGCTCAGTTGTGTCTGATTCTTTGCGACCCCATGAACTGCAGCACGCCAGGCCTCCCTGTCCATCACCAATTCCTGGAAGCTACCCAAACCCATGTTCACCGAGGCGGTGATGCTACCCAACCATCTCATCCTCTGTCATCCCCTTCTCCTCCTGCCCTCAATCTTTCCCAGAATCAGGGTCTTTTCAAATGAGTCAACTCATCACATCAGGTGGCCAAAGTATTGGCGTTGCAGCTTCAACATCAGTCCTGTCAATGAACACCTGGGACTGATCTCCTTTAGGATGGAGCTGCTGGATCTCCTTGCAGTCCAGGGGACTCTCAAGACTCTTCTCCATCACCACAGTTTAAAAGCATCAATTCTGCATTCAGCTTTCTTTATAGTTCAACTCTCACTTCCAAACATGACCACTGGAAAAACCATAGCCTTGACTAGACGGACATTTGTTGGCAATGGAATGTCTCTGCTTTTTAACATGCTATCTAGGTTGGTCATAACTTTCCTTCCAAGGAGTAAATGTCTTTTAATTTCATGGCTGCAATCATCATTAGCAGTGATTCTGGAGACCAGAAAAATAAAGTCAGCCACTGTTTCCCCATCTGTTTTCCATGAAGTGATGGGACCGAATGCAATGAACTTAGTTTTCTGAGCTTTGAGCCAACTTTTTCACTCTCCTCTTTCACTCTCATCAAGAGGCTCTTTAGTTCTTCAGTTTCTGCCATAAGGGTGGTATCATCTGCATATCTGAGGTTAGTAATATTTCTTCTGGCAATCTTGATTCCATCTTGTGCTTCTTCCAGCCCAGCGTTTCTCATGATGTACTCTGCATATGTTAAATAAGCAGGGTTACAATATACAGTCTTGACGTACACCTTTTCCTATTTGGAAGCAGTCTGTTGTTCCATGTCCAGTTCTAGCAATTGCTTCATGACCTGCATACAGGTTTCTCAAGAGGCAGGTCAGGTGGTCTGGTATTCCCATCTCTTTAAGAATTTTGCACAGTTTATTACGATCCACACAGTCAAAGGTTTTGGCATAGTCAATAAAGCAGAAATAGATGTTTTTCTGGAACTCTCTTGCTTTTTTGATGATCCAGAGGATGTTGTCAATTTGAACTCTGGTTTCTCTGCCTTTTCTAAAACCAGCTTGAACATCTGGAAGTTCACAGTTCATGTATTGCTGAAGCCTGGCTTGGAGAACTTTGAGCATTACTTTACTAGCTTGTGAGATGAGTGCAATTGTGCAGTAGTTTGAGCATTCTTTGGCACTGCCTTTCTTTGGGATTGGAATGAAAACTGACCTTTTCCAGTCCTGTGGCCACTGCTGAGTTTTCCAAATTTGCTGGCATATTGAGTGCAGCACTTCACAGCATCATTATTTAGGATTGAAATAGCTCAACTGGAATTCCGTCACCCCAGCTAGCTCTGTTCGTAGTGATGCTTTCTAAGGCCCACTTCACTTCACATTCCAGGATATCTGGCTCTAGGTGAGTGATCACACCATTGTGATTATCTGGGTCGTGAAGATCTTTTTTGTACAGTTCTGTGTATTCTTGCCACCTCTTCTTAATATCTTCTGCTTCTGTTAGGTCACTACCATTTCTGTCCTTTATTGTGCCCATCTTTGCATAAAGTGTTCCCTTGGTATCTCTAATTTGAAGAGATCTCTAGTCTTTCCCATTATTTTGTTTTCCTCTATTTCTTTGCACTGATCACTGAGGAAGGCTTTCTTTTCTCTCCTTGCTACTCTTTGGAACTCTGCATTCCAATGGGTATATCTTTCCTTTTCTCCTTTGCTTTTCACTTCCCTTCTTTTCACAGCTATTTGTAAAGCCTCCTTTGAAAGCCATTTTGCTTTTTGCATTTCTTTTTCTTGGGGATGATCTTGATTCCTGTCTCCTATAGAATGTCATGAACCTCCATCCATAGTTCATCAGGCACACTGTCTGTCAGATCTAGTCCCTTATATCTGTTTCTCACTTCCAGGTATAGTCATAAGGGATTTGATTTAGATCATACCTGAATGGTCTAGTGGTTTTCTGAACTTTCTTCAATTTCAGTCTGAATTTGGCTATAAGGAAATCATGATCTGAGCCACAGTCAGCTCCCGGTTTTGTTTTTGCTGACTGTATAGAGCTTCTCCATCTTTGGCTGCAAAGAATATAGTCAATCTGATTTTGGTGTCAACCATCTGGTGATGTCCATGTGTGGAGTCTTCTCTTGTGTTGTTGGAAGTTGGTGTTTTCTATAACCAGTGCGTTCTCTTGACAGAAGTCTATTAACCTTTGCCCTGCTTCATTCTGTACACCATGGCCAAATTTGCCTGTTGCTCCAGGTGTTTCTTGACTTCCTACTTTTGCATTCTAGTCCCCTTTTTAGGTGTTAGTTCTTGAAGGTCTTATATCACATACATATAATTAAATTTTGATCCAAAAAACTAATTATCCTACTAAGCAGATGGTTTATGTTTGTTTCTAATATTTAGGCATTAATTATATTTGGCTATAAATTTATTGCAGTATTTTGGGTACTCTCCTTTATCTCATGGTATAAATGAATAAATTTGTGATAAATTTAACCAAATGTAAACATTTATAGAAAATAAATTTTTAATGTGAACATTAAGTAGAGAGATTTTAAGAATAGCTTTATAGCTACAGATTACATAATTCAGTGACTCCTGAACCTAGCCTATTGTAATGTGCTTTGAGAATATTCCGTGACCTCAATCTGTTTTACTTAATCTTATTCTCTGCATTTGCACCAGAAAACCAGTTGCTCATTTTTTTTATTAGTGTCTCAGGTGACCGATGATCCTTTCTTCACATTTCTGATAGAATCCATCTCCTTGTGGATTGATGTGGAACTGGAATCTAGAGAGCTAAGACAAATGTTCAAAGAGAGATTAGTGCCTCTTACATGGCTTAGCATGTTGGCTATCATATTTTCCTGTTGCAAACAGTACACACAGATTTTTGAGGGTGTTAAATTTAACAACATAAAATTAACATTTCGATCATAGGATATTGGCCTTGGGAGGGGATTCAATTTGTTTATTTTAGCAAACTTATATTATCATCATTGGATCTAAGTTCTTCCTTACCCAATGTTGTCAATATTACTTTGATACAAAAGGGTAGATGAAAATTAATAAAAGGTGAGTCTTACTCTATCTGACTCACAACAAGGAGTTTCTTTTGTTGTTGCTGTTGTTCAGTCACAAAGTCATATCCGACTCTTTGTGGCCCCATGGACTGCATGCAGCACTCCAGGCTTCTGTCCTTCACTTTCTCCCAGAGTTTGCTCAAACTCATGTCCATTGAGTTGACGAGGGCATTTAGTCATCTCATCCTCTGTTGCCCACTTTTCCGCCTGCCCTCAACCTTTCCCAGAATCAGGGTCTTTCCCAACAAGGTCGGCTTTTCACATCAGGTGGCCAAAGTATTGTAGCTTCAGCTTCAGCATCAGTCCTTCCAATGAATATTTAGGGTTGATTTCCTTTAGGATTCACTGGTTTGATCTCCTCCCTTTCCAGTGGACTCTCAAGAGTCTTGTCCGGCACCATAGTTTGAAAGCATCAATTCTTCAGCACTCAGCCTTCTTTATGATCCAGCTCTCATGTCTGTATGTAACTACTGGTAAACCATAGCTTTGACTATATAGAACTTTGTCAGCAAAGTAATGTCCCTGCTTTTTAATATGCTGTCTAAGTTTGTCATAGCTTTTCTTCCAAGGAGCAAGCATCTTATTTTCTTTAGAAGTTTTATTTACTATTGCAGGCAGTTTCTAGTATTTCCATCCATTTTTTTCCATCTATTTTTAATCTTCCCAATCTCTCCTTTTTTAGTGCAATTTTTACTGAGGGTGGTTTAAAAACAGACTAATGGAGACCAAATATTCTGCTAACAAATATAGTAGTAGCATTACCTGGTGATGTTTTAAATTATTTAATTAGCCAAAAGAGATATGTAGCATGTGTAATTTTGTAAGATAATATATGAAGAAATCACATAACAAATTAAGAAAATTTATATACATTGATTGGGCACTGAGTTATGAACTTGGATGCTTTAACCTTTATTTCTCTGTTTTCTTATAATTAGACTGGAACAGTTGTAATACATAACTCACAGTGTTGTTTTGAGTAGTGGAATGAATGGAATTACAGTTCTCAGATTCTCTTCATTAAAACTGGCTGCAAGGAGTAGTGACGTTGACTATTTTCCCCAGATGCCACCCTCTGGATCCATCAGTGTATCTGCACAGCAGCCACCCTTCTCCCAGGATGTTTCCAGTCCATGACTGAGCATGGCAGGGACCCTGGTGCCTACCCTTTCCTGAAGGACTCAGGGCATCCCTTACTCATAACTTTGGCTCAGGGGCTACCACCACCCTTGTGGAACCTTCCCGGCATGTGCTACAGTCTGAGACTCTCTCTCTGCCCCATTATCCTTCCTTTCCCTTTTCTTTTCCAGTTGCCATAGCTGTGTTTAAGTCTGAAGTTTCCTCTGACAAACCCCTGCTTCCTTACCTTTTTCCTACACAGAATGTTTCACATCATAAATGACTTTCATATCTTATCCTATCATGGTGACTGATACTTGAGAGACCTGAAATAAGACTTGAGAATAACTGAGTATTAGTAAAAATATTTAGAATTTTGCCTGCACATACTGCAGTATATAAGCACTATATGTGATGTCCTGAAAGAAACAAGTGCCTTGGAGTACAAAATGAAGCAGGTCAAAGGTTAACACAGTTAGCCAAGAGAATGCACCGGTCATAGCCAACATTTATTTTCAACAACAAAAGAGAAGACTCTACAAATGGACAATACCAGATAGTCAACACTGAAATCAGATTGATTGTATTCTCTGCAGCCAAAGAAGGAGAAGCTCCCTAAAGTTAGCAAAACAGGCGCTGGAGCTGACTGTGGCTCAGATCATGAATTCCTTATTCCCAAATTCATACTTAAATTGAAAAAAGCAGGAAAAAAACACTACACCACTCAGATATGACCTAAATCAAATCCGTTACAATTATACAGTGGAAGTGACAAATAGATTCAAGGGATTACATCTGATAGAGAGTGCCTGAAGAATTATAGATGGAAGTTCATGACATTGTACAGAAGGCAGCCATCAAGATCATCCCCAAGAAAAGGAAATGCAAAAAGGCAACATGGTTGTCTGAGGAGGCCTTAAAAATATCTGCAAAAAGAAGAGAAGTGAAAGGCAAAAGAGAAAATGAAACACATACCCATTTGAATGCAGAGTTCCAAAGAGTAGCAAGAAGAGATAAGAAAGCCTTCCTCAGTGATCAGCGCAAAGAAATAGAGAAAAACAATAGAATGGGAAAGACTAGAGATCTCTTCAAGAAAATTAGAGATACCAAAGGAACATTTCATGCAAAGATGGGCACAATTAAGGGCAGAAATGGAATGGACCAAGAGAAGCAGAAGATATTAAGAAGAGGTGGCAAGAATACACAGAACTATACAAAAAAGATCTTCATAACCCAGATGATCACCTAGAGCCAGACATCCTGGAATGCGAAGTCAAATGGGCCTTAGGAAGCATCACTATGAACAAAGCTAGTGGAATGATGGAATTCCAGTTGAGCTATTTCAAATCCTAAAAGATGATGTTGTGAAAGTGCTGCACTCATTATGTCAGCAAATTTGGAAAACTCAGCAGTGGTTACAGGACTGAAAAGGGTCAGTTTTCATTCCAATCCCTAAAAAAGGCAATGCCAAAGAATGCTCAAACTACCGCACAATTGTACTCATCTAACATGCTAGCAAAGTAATGCTCAAAATTCTCCAAGCCAGGTTTAATCAATACAGGAACCGTGACCTTCCAGATGTTCAAGCTGATTTTAGAAAAGGCAGAGGAACCAGAGATCAAATTGACAGCATCCGCTGGATCATCGAAAAAGTGAGAGAGTTACAGAAAAACATCTACTTCTGCTTTATTGACTATGCCAAAGCCTTTGGCTCTGTGAATCACAGCAAACTGTGGAAAATTCTTAAAAGATGGGAATACCACACCTCCTGCCTCCTGAGAAATCTATATGCAGGTCAAGAAGCTACACTAAGAACTGGAGATGGAAAAACAGACTGGTTCCAAATGGGAAAGGAGTTTGTCAAGGACGTATATTTTCACCTTTCTTATTTAACTTATATGCAGAGTACATCATGCAAAATGCCAGGCTGGATGAAGCACAAGCTGGAATCAAGATTGCCGGGAGAAATATTAATAACCTTCGATATACAGATGACACCACTCTTATGGCAGAAAGCAAAGAAGAACTAAAGAGCCTCTTGATGAAAGTGAAAGAGGAGAGTGACAATGTTAACTTAAAACTCAACATTCAGAAAACTAAAATCATGGCATCCTGTCCCATCACTTAGTGGCAAATAGATAGGGAAACAATGTAAATAGTGACAGACATTATTTTTCTGAGCTCCATAATCGCTGCAGATGGTGACTGCAGCTGCCAAATTAAAAGACACTTGCTCCTTGGAACAAAAGCTATGGCCAAACTAGACATCATATTAAAATGCAGAGACATTACTGTATCAAAAATGTCCATCAAGTGAAAGCTATGTTTTTTCCAGTAATCATAAATGGTTGTGAGAGTTAGAATATGAAGAAAGCTGAATGCTGAAGAATTGATGTGTTTGAACTGTGGTGTTGGCAAAGACTCTTGAAAGTACCTTGGACAGCAAGAAGATCCAACTAGTCTATCTTGAAGGAAATCAGTCCTGAATATTCTTTGGAAGGACTGATGCTGAAGCTGAAACTCCATTACTTTGGCCACCTGATGGGAAGAACTGACTCATTTGAAAAGACTCTGATTCTGGGAAAGATTGAAGGTGGTAGAAGGGGATGACAGGATGAGATTGTTGATGGCATCACAGACGCGATGGACATGAGTTTGAGTATGCTCCAGGAGGTGGTAATGGACAGGGAAGCCTGACTTTCTGAAGTCCATGGGGTCGCAAAGAGTTGGGCACACCCAAGCAACTGATCTGAACTAAACTGAGGATGAAAAGGGTCAAAAAGCACAAACTTTCAATTATAAAATAAATTAGTCATGTGATTGTAATGTACAACATGGTGACTATAGCTTGGAATACTGAATTGCTTATTTGACAGTTGCTAAGGGAGTAGATATTAGTTCTTATTACAGGAAATGCAAGTTTTTTGGAGCTATGTAAGATAATAGGTTGAACTTGACTTATGATCATTTTCCAAAGTATACTAATATCAAATCATTATGTTTATGATATACCTGAATTGACATGTTATCTCACTTATATCTCAATTAAAAGTAAGTAAAATTTTTGATTAATAACTTGAGTAATTTTACTAGATATGTATGAGATAAAATCAACAGAAGTATGAGAACTATTATTACTGAACATTCCAAAAAAATGTCATTACTGGCCATTTTACTATCAGATAATTTTTCCAATTGAGTTTTGAAGTTCTTGGCATAAAGAACTGGCAGTGGTAAATTTATTACTGAAGTAAACAATTATGTCACAGTTTAAGTTCCTATAAAACTTTTATTGAGACTTGAGAAAACAAACCTATAGAGCAAATGAAACATTTTAATCTCATAGCTTCCAATGTACTGTATCTAGAAGCTTTGATTATTAGCTTGGTGGAGCATTAATTGAAAATTTTACAGCATAATCCACCATTTGCTCTGTGTCATGGTGTGCAACAATTAATAAGTCAAAAGACTTTGGATGTTTTAAAGAATTTTCTTTTGTTTTGGCTGGGGGAAAAGAGGGTGTGAGAAATACACAGAGTGAAATAGTTATGTTTACAGAAGATTAAAGGATAGTTAAACAAACTGAAACATACATACAACTTCTTATAGGCAAAGCAGCTCAACATGGAATTGTTTACAAAGATCATTTGTCCATAAAATGTTAACTATATTGTAAATTATCTCCTGATAATTATTTTTATAATTTATATAATCCTTATTAATTTATTAATATTTTTTCTACACATTTTATGAAATATTTATTAAAGTTTCTTATGTAAAACTTGCATATGAAAGTAAAACAGTTTCTAATTCATCCCAGAAATTTTTCTATGTCTCACTCAGAATTTGATTAGTGGGATATTAGCAAGACAGTCTTCCCTGGTACCTCAGCTGGTAAAGAATCTGCCTGTAATGTGGGAGACCCTGGTTCAATTCCTGGGTCAGGAAGATCTGCTGGAGAAGGGATAGGCTACCCACTCCAGTATTCTTGGGCTTCCCTTGTGGCTCAGCCGGTAAAGAATCCACTTGCAATATGGGAGACCTGGGTTCGATCCCTGGGTTGGGAAGATACTCTGGAGAAGGGAAAGGCTACCCACTCCAGTATTCTGCCCTGGAGAATTCGATGGATTTCGGGATCACAAAGAGTCAGACATGACTGACTGACTTTCACTTTCAGCAAGACAATTATCTGAGCTAAAGTAAGGTAGAAAATTTGGGTCTAAGTACTTGCACTGACATTTAGTAAACTCTGTGATCCTAGATCTTTTCCAAAGCTAAGTTTATCTACCAGACGAAAATGTTATATATTTTGTATGTACTTGTGGATATTTATATTCATTTTTCATATTACCTAAAAATGAGATTGGTTTAAGTTTCCTTATGTGTGCGTTACTTTCTATTCTTCCCTCATTGCTCTATGCTACCTATTATGAAGTTTGGTGGTTAATCCATCTAAAGCTGCTCCCAGCCTATAACTCACTTGGCTTAGAGCAATTAATCTTGTGTTTGTTTTTAGCCTCATTACTCAAGCTGATAGGACTTTGCAGAGTAGAAAACAGGAAATTGTGCTGAGGAGCAAGAAAATGAAGAATCTGGGTCAATTTCTTGTTTCACAGGTCTTTACAATTCCATTGGTGCTTTGATTCTTTCCTCATTTCTCTGAGGCCTTAAGTGCCCTCACATGGTGTTGAAACCTATCAAGATGTTTCCAGGTAACTGGCTGTGATCTCTCTTGCTACTTCAGCATCCATGAGGAGCCACTGAGAGCTGGAACTTGAGGAAGCAAATGAAAATAACATGTTCTACTAATTATATGTCCACTCATCCACCCCACTGATCTTCTAAAAGGAGCAAACTCACAGACTATTCAGCAGAAGAAGAATAAAAGGAAAGACAAATAACTAGTGGGAGGAAATTGGCAATATGAATCAAAATTAAGAGGGAGAGAGAAAGGGAAGCGTTTTCCATTGCTCACTTTCAACTCAAGAATCTGAGGAGGTACTCACACCAGAATAAACATTGCCACTTTCACTCTTAGATCTGCAGATGCCCAGGATTCCACACTGCACTTTTAAACTGATAAGAATAATTTGATAAAAAGCAATGACTCACATTGTTCAGAACTACTCACATAAGTCTGGTTTTCATGAAGGAATATGGGATTTTATTATACAAATTTTGAGGTGTCATGAAAGACTATCGATGTTTATATCCAATCTTGATTAATTTTCATGATGAATGTAGGATGAAAAACAATTCATGTTAAATCTATGGAAAAGTTGGGATTGAAAATGGTTATATAGTTTGCTGAAATTCATGCATTTAGTAAGATTGAAATTCCAGTATCTTTCTACTTTATTACTTCTATTCAAAATGTTTCAATAATTTATCCCAATTACTTCAAGAAAAGAGAAAACACCTATTTGAAAGCTCAAAAACATAAAGTTGGGGAAAACAAAGTTTCTTGCCTTCTCTCTTCTTAGATCTCCTGTGTTTCCTTTCCTAACATCCTTCTCTAAACTCACATACTATTCTCCTCTATTTAAAAGTAGAGATGTAAACATACCATGCCTTCCTTATCTTCCTACCACAAGAACTACCAGTTTATGTGCATTTGTTCTCATAAACCTTGGCTTCCCGTCTGTGTTAAAAACAAATTTCACTGTGCGTGTGTGCTCAGCCGTGTATCTTTGTAACTCCATGGACTGCAGCCTGCCAGTCTCCTCTGTCTGTGGAATTTTCCAGGCAAGAATACTCAAGTGGGTTGTCATTTGCTCCTCCTGGGGATCTTCCCAACCCAGGGATCAAGACCACATCCCCTGTGTCTCCTGCATTAGCGGGCAGATTCTTTACCACTGAGCCACCTTGGAAACCCAATAAATAGCACTACAAGCATTTAAATGCCCATCTATTGCTTTCTCATCAGTTTCACTCTGAACATTGCCCTTTGTATTTGATTTCCTGCTTTCTTTTGGAACTTGCACTCCAGTTTACAAACATACTTTGGCATGTCCTGACTTAAACATACAAAACAGAACAACCAACCATCCAAAAGATGGTTTTTAGGTCATTATTAAATTACGTTTACAACTTGGTATAATGCACCTACTAGGCCTCTGATCCTGCACTTATAAACATTAGATAAATTGCTTTCCTTTGTTTATGTGTATGACTAAGTCTAGACCAATTTATCCTGCAATAATAATGAACATAAAAAAACTCTGCTAATTAAAAAAAAAGTTCATCTTTTACTTATTTATAGCATGAATCAGCACATGAGAAAGGGTGAGAAAGGACTGTTCCTTCATGTTATTATTGGGCAAGAGAGTACAATTCTACCATGTGTCTCGTAGGGTAATGAAGACTGGAATATTAGCAAACACTAATGATTACCACACTATGAAACACAAAGAAATTGGAACTTCAACACTCTTCTCTAGTTTAATTCCTCAAGTCTGGCTTCTATAATTAGTTATTTTCTTTATCTTAAGCATTTTGCAGCAGATTAAAGTTGTTATAAATTTTAATTACTCCTTAAGTGGCAAGGAAGCTAATTTGGAACTTTTAATTATTTTTATGTTAGCTTTTCACTTATATCCATTACTTCACTAGCAGAAAATATTTATCCAATATATATTTTATAACTAATACACTCTCCTCATGAATTACTCTTGATATCAGCCAATCTTAAGAAGATCACTTTGTTAACAATTATGCAAGTATGTGCCGAGGCTATCAAATATCTTGCCCTGCCAGGAGACTTATTCACCTTTAAAATATCTTTGGGTGGATGAATTCTTTTTTGGGGGAATTTTCTTCCTCCCAGCGAATTGATAAGAGAAATTTAGAACACCTGAATATCTAAACCAGTTTTCCTCTAACTTTCCTGATTAACATAATGTCTGAAATTGTTCTAAGGTATTCTATGGTTTCTTTCTTATTTCTTCAATATACTGTGCATTGAAATACATGATGGGTCCCAGAAACTTATGCATTTTTAACAAGCACCCCAGGTAATCTGTCATATTAATGAAACAGTGGACTAGATAATTTGGGAAATTTAATTCATTTTTAATACTGCCACTCTTGTACTTAATAAAGAAAGAATGTATTGCTTTTCAAAAAGCACTGTAAGGTTGAGAGCAGTCTCTTTCCTAGTCAAGGTGAACGCACTTTGAGAGTATGCCTTTCAGAATGTCTCATGTTGCTAAAAGTTGAAAACTAAATATTTTATATTATGCATCATAAATGAACTGTGATCACAGTAGGATGCTCCATAACCAGCCTGGATATGTTTTGCAGTAGTATTACTTTAAATTTTCTCATATGCATCCATGGAGTATGTACAACTTTTGTTTTTGCTCCATATTTAGTATAAGTATAGCTGCCAGGGTATAAGCACAGCATTCAGAGCTCATTATGACCGCGTATTTTGAGAAGTAAAAAATATATCTTCAAACATTTTGCTTATCCTAGCTTATTAATTTAGCTAGAGATGACTAGGATGGTGTGGTGCTTTGTAACTTCTTTGAAAGCAAATCTTAGCTGTAATGTACTATTTATGCCTTCTCAGAAAGGGTACCTCTTGCCAAATTCTATTAACTTCTATTGAACTTATGTTTTTAGTATTATTAAATTTTGTTAAAAAGACTATCTTTTTGGTAGATTTTGGGCTTCCCTGATAATTCAGTTGGTAAAGAATCTGCCTGCAATGCAGGAGACCCCGGTTGGGAAGGTCCGCTGAAGAAGGGATAGGCTTCCCACTCCAGGTTTCTTGGGCGTCTCTTGTGAATCAGCTGGTAAAGAATCCCCTGCAATGTGGGAGACCTAGGTTCGATCCCTGGTTGGGCAGATCTCCTGGAGAAGGGAAAGACTACCCACTCCAGTATTCTTGGACTTCCCCTGTGGCTCAGCTTGTAAAGAATTTCCTGCAATGCAGAAGACCTGTATTCGATCCCTGGGTTGAGAAGATCCCCTGGAGAAGAGAAAGGCTACCCACTTCAGTATTCTGGCCAAGAGAATTCCATGGACTTTATTGAAATATAATACTGACAGAGAAAAGGTAGCGTATGCTAAGTGTACGGCTTGGTGAATTTTTACATAGAGAAACATTACTGCATAATCATTACCAACACCAAAAAGTAGAATTTTATCAGCACCCAGAAGTTCCCCTCAATCCTTTTCAAATTAGTAAGTACTTCTCAAGAGAAAACTTGTATTGTGACTTCTAACACATAACACACAACACATAACTCATTTATGTTAATAAAATCATAAAACATTAAATTTGACAAGTAAGTTCAGGAATATTTTGAGAAGAGGTTTATTTAATATAAACCAATCATAATATAAACTGGATGAAAAAGAACACTAAAGGAAAGCTGACATAAAGGGCACATTGAACTTGAAAAGAACAAAAAAAACATTATTTCCATTTATTCTCATTGGGAGGTATATGATGTCAAATGACCAAATTACTTTTGAAAAAGTGGTCCATAGGTTAGGTTATAATAAGTGCAGCCTCATTTCTACAGTGTCATTTATTTCCTGAGGGTAGCTCAAAACAAGGACAATTTTTAGCAAAACTAATAATGCTTAAGGAACAAATCCTTCCTGTTCAAGCTGTTAGGGGATACAGATGGCATGGTACAGATAAACACAATTTTAACCTTGCATTTTCAAGGTTTTGTCAGCTATTATACTCATTGATGCTTTGGGGGAGTTCGTTCTCTGGGAGCATAATAGTAAAGATTTGCCTCCCTAATATTCTGGTCCATCTAATAGAGAAATTAGAGTCACCATTAGTCTGGAAAGAGCTTTGCAGAGTGAGTCATTTAATGTCTAAAAGCTGTAAAGCCTTTTGCCCAGATGGATGATGGGTATGCATGTTGGCTAGCTTTCCCAAGTATTACTGATTAAGCTGGAACATTTTCTGAGTGCTTTTCTTTCTATTTTAAATCTCAGCAGGAAGGTCATGCTCATGGATAAGAGTGTCTAAGCTTAGTGATTCAGGCCTCACATGGAGAATGAGCAGGCACAGAGCAAGGTTCCTGTGATGCTGATTTAACATCTAGCCTATATCTATGCGACACTGGGGTACTTCCCTCAAATATCTTTCAATTAGTTTAAGATATTTTTGCAAATGTGTTGATTGTGTTTAACTTGCATTGCTTACATATGCATCTCTGCTCTTGTTCTTGCTGTTTGAATCACTTTTTCAGCTGGGACTGATTTTGCAGCCTGTTGTCTCAGTAAGACCCTCTAACTTTGGAAGTCACAGAAATGGGACCCTCAGAGTGACCTATCCACACTGGAAGACCAGTTGTTCAGCTTGGAAACTTGAGGCTGGCTGCTGAGTGTAATAAGAGAGGCAACAGCCAGTGTCAGTGTTCTCCCTTAATTTTCCAACTGCAGACACATGATTACCAAGGTCTCAGGTGCCCTGTGATAATATGGGAGGCTTTTCAAGATTGCAGCTAAGAGTAGACGACCTGAAGTTTAAGCCCCAGTGGTAATATTTACTGGGCTTTCCTAGTGGCTCAGACAGTAAATAATCTGCTTGCGATGCTAATATTCACTGGGTTCATACTGTGGACATTCATACCCTTATCCACAAATTAATGATAATGATAATAAAATACTGTTATAGCATATTATGAAAATTAAATGAACTAATTAATTCATATATTTTGTTTGCAATGGTATTTAACATATATTAAGCCAAGAAATATACATTTTTTGTATCCTTCTTAAAGTTATGTAGGGCTCCATGATCGTATTGTTCTATTGATGACCTGGGACTGTATTCTGACTTTACATATCCTTTCATTCTTCTCATCAAATACATGGGTTCCACTCTTCACTAGGTAAAAGTCTATAGGTTGATGTATCATATATTCTGTTCTCCAAAATGATGCCAGTAAATATGCACATATATTTTAAAAGATATTATCTAAATTAAAATATTTATGAAAATTGATATCATATCAATGCATATCAATATATCAATGCAAAATTGGCTTTAACTCATGTGGACATTTTGACAAACTCTACTATGTATTCAGCTCTAACTATGTATTTCTGTTAGCAATGCATATGGAAGACCCTGAACAAAGTAGTTGGACATAAACTCTCTTTAACACATTTTAAATTTCTGTATCTTTTAAATGGCTTTATTAGATTCAACCAATGACTAAAAAATTTGGAACAAGTTTTGAATGCTTATCACAAGACTGAAAACTATACTATTTATATGCTGCCCTACAAAAATTTCAATTATAGAAGGGATACTGATTCCTTCATACATGCAGTTCATGATTTGCTTCCAGACCACAGACTTTTCCAGCCAGGAAGGAAGAGAAAAAACAAGCCCTGGGCAAGAAACTCTGACAATAATGTGATAGTGAGGAAATTATATACAAAATTACCAGCCATACACTTATGGATCCATGGGAGTCATGAAGCTGCATTTTATTGCTGTAGTATCCAAGAAATACAGTCTTTAGCTAAACCTAGCAAACACCCTCTTCCAACAACACAAGAGATGACTCTATACATGGACATCACTAGACAGTCAATACCAAAATCAGATTGATTATATTCTTTACAGCCAAAGATGGAGAAGCTCTATACAGTTAGCAAAATAAGACTGAAAGCTGACTGTGGCTCAGATCATAAATTCCTTATTGCCAAAGTCACACTTAAATTGAAGAAAGTAGGGAAAACTACTAGACCATTCAACTATGACCTAAATCAAGTCCCTTATGGTTATACAGTGGAAGTGACAAATAGATTCAAAGGATTAGATCTGATAGACAGAGTGCCTGAAGAACTATGGACAGCTGTTCCTGACATTGCACTGGAGGCAGTGATCAAGAGCATCCCCAACAAAAGAAATACAAAAAGGCAAAATGGTTCTCTGAGGAGGCTTAACGAATAGCTGAGAAAAGAAGAGAAGCCAAAGGCAAAGGAGAAAAGGAAAGATATACCCATTTGAGTGAAGAATTCCAAGAATAGCAAGGAGAGATAAGAAAGCCTTCTTCAGTGATCAATGCAAAGAAACAGAGGAAAACAATAGAATGGGAAAGACTAGAGATCTCTTCAACAAAATTAGTGGTACCAGGGGAAAGTTTCATGCAAAGATGGGCACAAAAAATGACAGAAACTATATGGACCTAACAGAAGTGGAAAATATTAAGAAGAGGTAGCAAGAATACACAGAAAAACTACACAAAAAAAGATAATAATGACTCAGATAACCATGATGGTGTGATCACTTACCTAGAGCCAGACATCCTGGAACGTGAAGTCAAGCGGACATAAGGAAGCATCACTATGAGCAAGGCTAGTGTATGTGATGAAATTCCAGTTGAGTTATTTCAAATCCTAAAAGATGATGCTGTGAAAGTGCTTGACTCAATATGCCAGCAAATTGAGAAAACTCAGCAATGTCTACAGGACTGGAAAAGGTCAATTTTCATTCCAACCCCAAAGAAAGGCAATGCTAAAGAATGCTCAAAGTACTGAAAAATTGCACCCATTTCACACACTAGAAAATTGATGCTAAAAATTCTCCAAGTCAGGCTTCAACAATATGTGAACCATGAACTTCCAGATGTTCAAGCTAGATTTTAAAAAGGCAGAGGAACCAGAGATCAAATTGCCAGCTTTTGTTGGATCATAGAAAAAGCGAAAGAGCTCCAGAAAAACAACTACTTCTTCTTTACTGACTATGCCAAAGCCTTTGAATGTGTGGATCGTAAAAAACTGTGGAAAATTCTTCAAGAGACGAGAATACCAGAACACCTGACCTGCCTCTTGAGAAATCTGTATACAGGTAAAGAAGCAATAGTTAGAACTGGAGATAGAACAACAGACTGGTTCCAAATCGGGAAAGGAGTACGTCAAGGTTGTATATTGTCACCCTGCTTATTTCACTTATATGCAGAGTATATCATGAGAAATGTGGGGCTGGATGAAGCACAAGCTGGAATCAAGATTTCCAGGAGAAATATCAATAATCTCAGATATGCAGATGGTAAACCCTTATGGTAGAAAGCAAAGAAGAACTAAAGAACCTCTTGATGAAAGTGAAAAAAGTCAGCTTAAAGCTCAACATTCAGAAAACAAAGATCATAGTATTTGGTCCCATCACTTCATGGCAAATAGATGGGGAAGCAAGGGAAACAGTGAGAGACTTTATTTTGGGGGGCTCCAAAATCACTGCAGATGGTGACTGCAGCCATGAAATTAAGAGATGCTTGCTCCTTGGAGGAAAAGCTATGACCAAACTAGACAGCATATCAAAAAGCAGAGACATTACTTTGCCAACAAAGGTCTGTCTAGCCAAAGTTATTGGTTTTCTTTAGTTATTTATGGATATGAGTGTTGGACTATAAAGAAAGCTGAGTGCTGAAAAATTGAGGCTTTTGAACTCTGTTGTTGGAGAAGACTCTTGAGAGTTCCTTGGACTACAAAGAGATCAAACCAGTCCATCCTAAAGGAAATCAGTCCAGAATATTCATTGGGAGGACTGATGCTGAAACTGAAACTCCAATACTTTGGCCACCTGATGAAAAGAACTGACTCACTGGACAAGCCCCTGATGCTGGGAAAGATTGAAGACAGAAGGAGAAGGGGATGACAGAGGAAGAGATGGTTGGATGGCATCACCAACTCAATGGATATGAGCTTGAGTAAGGTCCAGGAGTTCGTGTTGGGCAGGGAAGCCTGGTGTGTTGTAGTCCATGGGTTTGCAGAGTCGGATATGACTGAGCAACTGAACTGAACTAATCTATATCCTAAGCTTAAAAAGAGGTGAGGTAGTGAAGGATAGAATATGTTATTGAAAGTCAAAGGAAGAAATGAAGAAAGACAGAAAGGAAGGGAAGGAAAAAGAAAATTGAATTGTAGAGTGAGAGAGAGGGAGTGAGTCAGGGAGACAGAGAGATGAAAGAAATATAATAAAAGAATAGGAAAATCAGTAGGTAGAGATAAATTTTATCAAAATTTTTAGATTTACTTGTTAGGAAACTAAACCACATATTTGCTATTAGTTTAGGTTCACAGCATTATATTCTGTTCGTGGTGATACACACATGGCAACTACTTTTCCAGTGAGCTTTGTATGTTTCCATTATTTCCCCATCTATTTGCCATGGAGTGATGGGACAGGATACCATGATCTTAGTTTTTTGAATATTGAGTTTGAAACCAACTTTTTCACTCTTATCTTTCATTTTAATCAAGAGGCCCTTTAGTTCTTCTTCGCTTTCTTCCATAAATGTGGTGTCATCTTCTTATTTGAGGTTATTGATATTTCTCACGGCAATCTTGATTCCAGCTTGTGCTTCACTCAGCCCAGCATTTCTCATGATGTACTCTGCATATAGGTTAAATAAGCAGGGTGAAAATATGCAGCCTTGACATACTCCTTTCCCAATTTGGAACCAGTCTGTTGTTCCATGTCCAGTTCTAACTGTTGTTTCCTGACCTGCATACAGATTTCTCAGGAGAAAGGTCAAGTGGTCTGGTATTCCCATCTCTTTAAGAATTTTCCATAGTTTGTTGTGATCCACATAGTTAAAGGTTTTGGCATAGTCAATAAAGCAGAAATAGATGTTTTTCTGGAACTCTCTTGCTTTTTCTATGATTGAATGGATGTTGGCCATTTGATCTCTGGTTCCTCTGCCTTTTCTAAAGCCAGCTTGAACATCTGGAAGTTCATGGTTCACATATTGTTGAAGCCTGACTTGGAGAATTTTGAGCATAACTCTGCTAGTGTGTGCTGCTGCTGCTGCTAAGTTGTGTCAGCTGTGTCCAACTCTGTGCAACCCCATAGACGGCAGCCCACCACGCTCCCCTGTCCCTGGGATTCTTGTCTCCAGGCAAGAATACTGGAGTGGGTTGCCATTTCCTTCTCCAATGCATGAAAGTGAAAAGTGAAAGTGCAGTGGCTCAGTTGTGTCTGACTCTTCGAGACCCCGTGGACTGTAGCCTACCAGGCTCCTCCATCCATGGGATTTTCCAGACAAGAGTACTGGAGTGGGTTGCCATTGTTAGCATGTGAGATGAGTACAATTGTGCCATAGTTTGAGCATTCTTTGACATTGCCTTTCTTTGGGAATGGAATGAAAATTGATCTTTTCCAGTCCTGTGGCCACTGCTGAGTTTGCCATATTTACTGTCATATTGAGAATAGCACTTTCAAAGCATCATCTTTTAGGATTTGAAATAGCTCAACTGGAATTCCATCACCTCCACTAGCTTTATTTGTAGTGATGCTTCCTAAGGCTCACTTGAGTTAGCATTCCAGGTTGTCTGGCTCTACGTGAGTGGCCACACCATCGGGATTATCTGGGTTGTGAAGAATTTTTTTTTTTTTGTATAGTTCTTCTGTGTATTCTTGCCACCTCTTCTTAATACCTTCTGCTTCCGTTAGGTCCATACACTTTCTGTCCTTAATTGTGCTCATCTTTGCATGAAATATTCCCTTGATATCTCTCATTTTCTTGGAGAGATCTCTAGTCTTTTCCATTCTATTTTTTTCATCTATTTCTTTTCATTGATCACTTAGGAAGGCTTTCTTATCTCTCTTTGCTATTCTCTGGAACTCTGCATTCAAATGGGTATATCTTTCTTTTTCTCCTTTGCCTTTACCTTCTCTTCTTTTCTCAGCTATTTGTAAGTCCTCCTCAAACAACCATTTTGCCTTTTTATATTTCTCTTTGTTGGGGATGGTCTTGATTACTGCCTTCTGTGCAATGTCAGGAACTTTCATCCATAGCTCTTCAGGCCCTCTATCAGATTTAATACCTTGAATTTATCTGTCACTTCCACCATATAATCATAAGGGGTTTGATTTAGGTCATACCTGAATGGTCTAGTGGTTTTCCCTACTTTCTTCAATTTCAGTCTGAATTTGTCAATAAGATTTCATGGTCTGGGCAGAGTCAGCTCCCAGTCTTGTTTTTGTTGACTTTATAGAGCTTCTCCATCTTTGGCAGGAAAGAAAATAATCAATCTGATTTTGGTATTGACCATCTAGTGATATCCATGTGCAGAGTTTTCTCTTGTGTTGTTGGATGAGAGTGTTTGCTATGACCAATGCATTCTCTTGCCAAAAGTGTGTTAACCTTTGACCTGCTTCAGTTTGTACTCCAAGGCCAAATTTGCCTGTTATTCCAGATATCTCTTAACTTTCTGCTTTTCCATTCCAGTCCCCTATAATGAAAAGAACATCTTTTTTGAGTGTTAGTTCTAGAAGGTTTTGGAGGTCTTCATAGAACCATTCAGCTTTAGCTTCTTCAGCATTACTGGTTGGGGCAGAGAGTTGGATTACTCTAATATTGAATGATTTGCCTTGGAAATGAACAGAGATCATTCATTCTGTCATTTTTGAGATTGCATCCAAGTACTGTATTTCGGACTCTTTTCTTGACTATGATGGCTGCTCCATTTCTTCTAAGGGATTCTTGCCCACAGTAGTATATGTAATGGTCATCTGAGTTAAATTCACCCATTCCAGCCCATTTAATTCACAGATTCCTAAAATGTTGCTCACTCTTGCCATCTTCTGTTTGACCACTTCCAATTCACCTTGATTCATTGACCTAACATTCCAGGTTCCTATGCAATATTGCTCTTTACAGCATCAGACTTTATTTCCATCACCAATCACATCCACAACTGGGTGTTGTTTTTGTGTTGGCTCCATATTTTCATTCTTTCTTGAGTTATTTCTTCTCTGATCTGCAGTAGCATACTGGGCACCTACCAACCTTCAGAGTTCATTTTTCATTGTTCTATCTTTTTTCCTTTTCGTACTGTTCCTGGGGTTATCAAGGCAAGAATACTGAAGTGGTCTGCCATTCCCTTCTCCAGTGGACCACATTTAGTCAGATCATGGCATCCAGTCCCATCAATTCTTGGCAAATAGATGGGGAAACAATTGAAACAGTGGCAGATTTTATTTTGGGGGGCTCCAAAATTACTGCAGATTGTGACTCCATCCATGAAATTAAAAGATGCTTGTTCCTTGGGAAAAAAGCTATGTCCAACCTAGATAGCATATTAAAAAGTAGAGACATTACTTTGCCAACAATGGTCTGTCTAGCCACAGCTATGGTTTTTCCAGTAGTCATGTATGGATGGGAGTGTTAGACTATAAAGAAAACTGAGTGCTGAAGAATTTATGCTTTTGAACTCTGCTCTTGGAGACAACTCTTGAGAGTCCTTTGGACTGCAAGGAGATAAAACCAGTCCATCCTAAAGAAAATCAGTCCAGAATATTCATTGGAAGGACTGATACTGACGCTGAAACTCTAATACTTTGTCCACTTGATGTGAAAAACTGACTCATTTGAAAAGACCCTGATGCTGGGAAAGATTGAAGTTCAGAGGAGAAGGGGACAACGGTGTATGCGATGATTGGGTGGCATCACCAACTTTATGGATATGAGTTTGAGTAAGCTTTGGGAGCTGGTCATGGACAGGGAAGACTGGCGTGCTGCGGTCCATGGGATTGCAAAGAGTCGGACATGGACATGATTGAGCGACTGAGCTGAACTTACATTTTTAGAGAGAGGCGACTTCTTGACTCATCAGTCAGATGACCTAGGTTTTGACCCCAGTCTGTCCTGTGAAACTATGGTCATGCCTTATAGCCTTGGTGTACTTCAGTTTCCACCAACACAAAAGGAAGGCTAGTTTCGAATATTGCCACAGTATGTTTTAAGTGTAAAGTTACATGACTCTAAGTCTGTCTCTTTGCAAATGCACAGTTGAAGATACTGTGACAATAATTTAAAACCCAGTTAAAACTAGGTATTTCAAGATATCCAGCTATTTATTGACACATATTAAAGATAAGGTATTCCCTGGTGACTCAGCGGTAAAGAATCTGTCTGGCAATGCCCGAGATGCAGGTTCAGTCCCTGGGTCAGGAAGATCCCCTGTACAAGAAAATGGCAACCCATTTCAGTATTCTTCCCTAGAAAATGCCACAGACAGAAAAACCTAGCAGGCTACAGTCCATAGGGCTGAAAAAGAGTTAGACACGACTTAGCAACTAAACAGCAATAAAGTACAGATAAACATAACTGTTTTACTTTTTCTATTTTATCTGATGAAAACAAATGTCATAGTAAGCTGTGACATCGTGTATTCATGTCAACTGTATTCTGAACCTTTTCTAGTGGTTGCTTCATTGAGAAGGAAAATCAAGTGTTAGCTATAAGAATGAGAAAGCATGTTATTTTAGAGTAAATTTATACTTTTCATTTCTATTCCCCACTTTTTTTTTGGCCTTATAGTCTACATAATTCATAGTTTATCATCTTAATTAGGAAAACATATTATTTTCTTTTCATTATTTCTTAGTTATCTCTTTCATATATTTCCATTATTGCTCTACTATCTGGGTAAGTCTTATACCAACCTACAGAATATTTTTCTTCAAGTAGTTGTAATATCTTTATGAACTGTGGCATATATTTTTGTTTGCAATATCTTTTCATTTCAAATAGAATTTTAGCATATGAATCACTATATTTTCCTATCTATTTATATATATTATATTTTTAAATAAGGTATAAAATTACATAGATTTTCAGTACTTATTTAG
Organism: Odocoileus virginianus; assembly: GCF_023699985.2. Lineage (NCBI taxonomy): Eukaryota > Metazoa > Chordata > Mammalia > Artiodactyla > Cervidae > Odocoileus > Odocoileus virginianus. The sequence goes on from NC_069698.1 coordinate 25,900,002, forward strand.
AAAACAAAAAACTGAATTATCAACATTTGATAATCTTAAGAATATTTGTCATTTAATAGAAACATGACATATTCTGGGTTGCCTTTTAGTTTCCTTGTGGAATGTGTTGGATTTTTTTCTTTTTTTTTTTTGGTAAGTATACAGTTTGAAGTACTAATAAATTGTGTTTCATTTTTGAAAAGCACCTTGAGGAAGTGTTGTCAATTTTTTATATGTGGGGCATCAAATGAAAGTTTAGTTATTATCTAATCATAATATTCATCTCAGTGAAAATAGATAGTCAATGCTCAATTTAACATGGCTTTACAGCTGATCTTTCATAAGAATATTATGGCATAACTTATAATTCTTTCTAAATCCAATATTTATTTTCAAAGATTATTCATTAAGAGCTGTAGAGAATATAGCCTTTCCTTGGCAAAGTGTAATGACTGAAAGAATATCACAAATGAGAAGACTATTGAATGCATGTTGTTCTTCTTTTTTGCCATCTACCTTATTCTTTAGTAAGTGAAATCATTAAAACATCATTTACATTTCCCAATTCAGATGCCAATTGTATGACAGACATATGGTATGGTAGCAAATTTAGCAATTAGTACACAGATGAAGTGTTATGGATTTCAGCTTAAGAGACTTAAATATGTCTGGAAGGTCAAGTGATATTATATTTTCATAAAACAAGTGGATAGTACCATTTAGTAAAATCTAAACAGGGATACATCTAAAGAAAAAAAAAGTTACAGAAATGTCTTCTTTATTCCCTCTTCATGAAAATGTAAATAAGTTCTTTGTATACAAAATGTAAATAGCTGTCACATTTTTTACTGTTAATTTTTATTTTAAAACTGCTTTTAGCAAGCTAAAGGAGATTTTACAATTTTTTGTTAGAAAAAGTTCTTTCCTATATTAGCAAATTGAAGGGTAGGGTATAAACTTAAAGCAATTTTGAATAATTAGCTTGAAAATAATGGCTTAGAAATCTTTCTTACATATTAAGTAATTTTAGGCTTTCTTAAGCTGAGAAATTAGGGAATCAAAGTCAAATTGAACATTTTTCAAATGACAGTTTCATACAATCTTTTCCATTTCTTATATCACAGCCTTTTAAACCATTTTAAAACTCACTAGAAATTTAATATAATCACTGTGAACTATAATTAGAAACTTTAAAAGTTAAATGAATATTTTAATGACTTCACCATTTATTAATTTAAAATAGCAACTACAATGTCAAGAGGCAGGCAGTTATATAAACACACTTTCTCATGATCTGGAACAAGAGAGCCCTTTTTGTCAATCAACTCCATAGCATCCAGTCCCATCACTTCATGGCAAATAGGAAGGGAAAAAGTGGAAGCAATGGCAGTGACCGATTTTATTTTCTTGGACTCCAAAATCACTGTGGATGGTAACTGCAGCCACAAAATTAAAACATGCTTACTTGTTGGAAGGAAAGTTATGACAAACCTAGACAGTGTATTAAGAAAGAGACATCACTTTGCCTGCAAAGGTCTATATACTCAAAGCTTTGTTTTTTTCCAGTAATCATGTACAAATGTGAGAGTTGGGTCATAAAGAAGGCTGAGCACCAAAGAACTGATGCTTTCAAACTATGGTGCTGGAAAAGAGTCTTGAGAATCCCTTGGACTACAAGGAGATCAAACCAGTTGATCCTAAAGGAAATCAACCCTGAGTATTAATTGAAAGAACTGATGCTGAAGCTGAAGCTCTAATACTTTGGCCACCTGATGCAGAGTCGATTCATTGGAAAAATACCCTGATGCCAGGAAAGATTGAAGGCAAAAAGGACTAGGGGGCAGAAGAAGATGAGATGGTTATATAGCATCAGTGACTCAATGGACAGGAATCTGAGCAAACTCAGGGAGATAGTGAAGATCAGGAAAGCTTGGTGTGCTACAGTCCACGGGTTTGCAAAGAGTCAGACACAACTTAACAACTGAACAACAACATTAAAGGATGGCTGAATTAACTTTAAAATATATAGAGTTTTCTAATTCAAATTTAAGTTGCCAGTTTTTCTGAGTTATGATTATCTTGAGAAACCTTCAGTGAATTCTGGTGTACGTGTGGAAACCTTGAGTGAGACAGAGTATGTGTTTGTGTTTGTGTGTATTGTGGGTGTGGTAGTTTAATGTATGTATGTATGCATGTGGAAATACCTGTATATGTATTATATAAATAGGTTACATGATGCTTTTGCTTCGGTCCACAAAAAAAAAAAAAAAAGAGAGAAAGATGATTAATGCATTAAAGTAAGTTAACAGAAGCCTGAATGGAAGGTTATCAATGAGCTTGGAAGTCACCCTTAGATTTTGAAGAAATCTTAGTACACTATACGGTTATACACAAGGAAGATGGAAACTTCAGCCAATTTTATCAAGCTATTAATGAATATAGTGATTTCAGTTGATATACAAGTGTTTGACTCACCCAGTTACCAATTTATTTGCACTGTTTTGTTTTTCTGTTCATAATGTATTGATATTGAATCTCAAAACTATCAGAGAAAATTTAAACATGCAAATAAATGAGAAAGCTTTTCACATTTGGGAATAGATTTGTCTTTAAGCACCTTTATCTCAGTATCCTTAGATCTCAGTTATCAAGGCAATGAGAGTTTGCCTCTTGCTAACAGATTACTCTTTATGTGATGGGTTGTGTTCATTGTGCTCATGGTGATGTGCATGGTCATTCAGAACCCAGGTTAGTGGAAATGTCATCTTCAACACTTAACTTCAAAGTTAATCAATGCCCAGGCAGCAGAAGTAGGAAGAACGGAATCATTAGAGAATGTTTCTTATGGTCTAGACCTGGGATGGTCTGAGAGTATATCTACCCATCATCAGTTATATATCACACCTAACTGTGAAGAGGCTAAACAATTTAGTGTAGTGCAGAAGAGAAAGAGAAGGCAGAAAGGAGAGCTTTGTCAGCTATAATCTGCCCTGTGTTCTCCAGATAACTACTTCACTTCTTTCGAATTGAAAAATACACCCCCTCCCAGAGACTGTCCAGTGTTTCAAAAGTTCACTGCTACTTGTGGGGGGGGGGACACCAAGGGTAATTTTTATGTACTATTCACATAATAAAGGCCTTCCCAGGTGACACTAGTGATAAAGAATCCACCTGCCAATGCAGGAGGGCCAAGGGATATGGGTTTGATTCCTGGGTTGTGAAGATCCCCTGGAGTAAGAAATGGCAAGCTGCTCCAGTATTCTTGCCTGGAAAATTCCATGGATAGAGGTACCTGGTGAGCTACCATGAGGTCTCAAAGACTCAGACATGACTGAGTAACTGAGCATACACACACACATGCATTCATATCATAGAGCTTTTAAAAAAATGTACAACTAAGACAACTCACCAAAAAGGATACACAGATGGCAAATAAACATGAAAAAGATGCTCCACATCATAATCATTAGGAAAATGCCAAATTATTAGATTTTAGGTTAAAGTATAAAACACTGACAGCACCAAATGCTGAGGAGCATGTGGAACATCAGAAACACTTATTCATTGCTGGTTAGAATACAAAATGCTACAGTTATATGGACAGACAGTTTGGTAGTTTTTTACAAAGCTGAATTAAATATAGGCTTACCATAAGATCCAGCAGTAGAACGTCTAGGTTACTCAAATGAGTTGAAAGCTTATGTTTACACAAAAGCCTTCACATGAATGCTTATAGCAGTGTTTTAAATAATTGGAAAGCGAGAATGTTTTCCTTCAGTAGGTAAATGGATAAACAAATTGTGGTGCTTCCATGTAATGCAGTACTATTAAACACTAAAAAAAAAAAAAAAAAAAAACAAGAGAGAGAGCTATCAAGCCACACATACACACACACTCAAAAGAAACCTTAAATGCATATTGAGAAGTCAAAGAAACCACCCTGAAAGGACTATAAGTTGCGTTACTCCAACTATATGATATTTATGATATGATATGGAAAAGGCATACATATAAAGACAGTGCAAAGATAAGAGTTGCCAAAGGTCAAGGAGAAGATTGGAGGAATGAATAGATGGAAGACAGAGCAATTTTAGGGTAGCAAAGTGATTTTGTATGGGATATATGCATAGTATTAATCATTTGTTAAACCCCACAGACTTGTACAACAAAGAACCCTAAAGTCAATTATGTATTTTGATTTAATAATAGATGTCACAGTATTGGTTTATTGCCTGTAACATGTGTTGTGTGGGTGCATGCTCAGTTGCTGTAGTCATGTCCAACTCTTTGCAGCCCTATAGATTCTAGCCCATCAAGCTCCTCTGTCCATGAGATTCTCTCGTGCAAGGATATTGGAGTGGGTTGCCATGCTCTCCTCTAGAGGAACTTCCTGACCCAGGGATCCAACCTGTGTCTCCTGCATTGCAGGCAGATTCTTTATAGCTGAGCCACTGGAGAAGCCCCATATATGTTGCACTAACGCAAGATGTTATAAGAGAAATTATGTATGGTGAGAGATACAGGAGGTCTGGAAATTTTCTCTACTATTATTATCTATTCAACTATAAAACTACAGATGCTCTAAAAAATAAAAGTCATTAAAGTTTACAAACATTCAAGACAACCTAGACTTTCTGAAAGTTTATCCATAGACATTTCAAAATCTTCTTGAGAAAGGAGAATTGATAACTAAAGGTAGAAAATGGGAAATATATTCTAGGGAATTCTTGGTTGAGTTCAAAACAAAAGTCTCCCAGTTATGCTATATAAAACAATTCTCTGGAAAAAAAAAAGTTAAAAAACAAAACAAAACAAGGAAAACCCATTCACAAGTTGTTCAACAGAAACTAGTTCATTCTTCCATAAATCAACAGCTGTTCTAACAGCTCCTGTGTTGTTGAGGAATCCTCAACAATTCACCCGCTTTAAATAAAGCATTCATCATCCTCAATCTCAAGGCTTTATCATTCTCTCTCAACTCTCTTATCTTCAATTGTAAAGAACACATAAAAATACAACAAAAATATAGTTAAGCAAACTAAACTATTACCAAATAAAAGGGACACCCTCTGGATTTCCATTTCAAGGATATTTTTGTGGGAATGAGAATTACCTGATAGCCTCATAAGAAACAAACCTGTTATAAATGAGAGACATTCCTCATGGCCTTAGAAATTTCTAGGCAATAAGACTATCAATTAAATAAACTTAAATTTTAGCCCTCAATTGGGCTTCCCAGGTGGTGCTAGTAGTTAAGAACCTGCCTGCTGGTGCAGGAAACGTGAGTTCAATCCCTGGATCTGGAAGATCCCCTGGAGGAAGGCATGGCAACCCACTCCATTTTTCTTGCCCAGAAAGACCCATGGACAGAGGAGCCTGGTGGGCTACAGTCCATGGGGTCACGCATGACTGAAGCAACTTAGAACAGCACTCATAGCCCTCAATTATTTTCAATGAAGCTTCTAATCCAAGGTCCTAGATAGATTAGTCAGTCATCTTTTGTGTGATAATTCCATTAATTCCATGTCTAAATTATTCACAGATTTGTCCTTACACCTAACACAGTACTTGAAACAGAGTAAGATGTTGGTATAAGTTTAAAAAAAAAAATTAGTCTCTCATTCGTGTGCAACTGTTTGTGACCCCATGGACTGTAACCTGCCAGGCTCCTCTGTCCGTGGCATTCTCCAGGCAAGAATATTGGAGAGGGTTGCCATTTCCTTCTCCAGGGGATCAGATTAGAGACTGCTCCAATTATATTAACTTCTTTCTTTGAAATGTTCATTTTAGAATTTGATTGTTCTTGATACCAATTTGTGAATAAGTGCCTGAGCATCAGCTCTCCAATCAGTGTGTTCATCATCTTCCCTTCTAAAGGGAAATCCTGACTCTGCATTCGAAGCACTGCAACAGTCATATTCCAGATTAGCAGTAATTTCCATTAGTTTCCATGTCATGAAATAGGTAAGGATGTAAAGAATTAAAGTTTCTATTATCTAGGTATACTGTGCAATTTGTTTGCTTTCCAAAGTCATTATTGTACAAAATAAAAACTTAAATGACATGGTCTCTGCTACAAATCAGTGAATATTGATATTTTTCTGTTCCTTGTAGTTATATAAGAGACCTTGAAAAAATATGACTCAGTCCTCTGTCTTTAAGTAAATTAATAAATTAAATCAAGGTCTTTAATTTCAGCTTAAATTGATTTGGGAAATAAGAGATAACACCATGGGGATTATAAATTTTTCATACTTCATGTTTTCTTTGGTTTTGGGGCTATGTAAACAAACTTGCTCTAAATTTCTTCAAATCAAATTTTATCTATAGAGGTCATGAATATTGATAAAATAATAGCTCTTTTATTAATTCTGGCAATAATTTTAAAGCTTATTTTTCTTGAAAGGAATAATTAAATAAATCATATATGTAGTGATCAACCTGAGTGAAATATAATTTATTTTACTTGTAATATAATCGACATGTAATGTTATACTAGTTTCAAGTGTACAATATGATGATTCAATATATGTATATATTACCAAATGATCATCATAATAAGTCTAGTTAACAGTTAACATCCTAGATTTTTTTTTTCTTGTGGTGAGAACTTTACTCTCTCAGTAATTTTCAAATATACAATACAGCAATATTAACTATAGTCACTACATTTTACTTTACATCCCCAGGACTTATTTATTTTACTTATTTTGATTTGAAGTTTGTACCTTTTGACTACTTCTACCCATTTAACCCACCCCCTGCCTCTGGTAACCACCCATCTGCACTCTGAACCTATGAGTTAAGATTTTTTGTTTTTTTGTTTTTAAATGTCTCATAATAGTGAGATCATATGTTACTTGCCTTTTTCTAACTTACTTTACTTAGCATAATGTCTTCAAGATACACCCATGTTGTAGCAAATGGTAAGATTTCTTTCTGTTTAATGTCTGAGTAATATTTCATTGCATACATATATATTTATACATATATATATATATATACACATGCATCATATTTTCTTAAGCCATTTATTCATCAGTGTATATATAGGTTGCTTCTATGTACTAGATAAAGAGGGGAGGAGCAATATAGGTGTAGGGAAATAAGAGTATGAACTATTGTGTATAAAATAAGCTACAAAGTTATACTATGCAACACAGGGAATATAGTCAATATTTTATAATAACTATAAATGAAGTATAACATTTAAAAATTGTGAATCACTATATTGTACACCCTAACTTATGTAATACTGTAGATCAGTTATACTTCAACCAAAAAGTAATGGTACATTAAACATAGGGATACAGATGTTAAGTTACTCTTTTTGTTTCCTTTGGATAAATACCCAGAAGCGGAATTTCCGAATTTTAGGGTAACTGTATTTTTTTAACTTTTTAAGGAATTGCCATGTTGGTTTCCATAGTGTCTGCATCAAATTATATTTGCAACAACAGTGCTGGGAGAGACAGTTCTTAGATCGGGCAACCCACTCCAGTACTATTGCCTGGAAAATCCCATGGATGGAGGAGCCTGATAGACTAAGTCCATGGGGTCACAAAGAGTCGGACATGACTGAGAGACTTCACTTCACTTCACATTGTTAGTTCAGTTCAGTTCAGTAGCTCAGTTGTGTCCGACTCTTTGTGACCCCATGGTCTGCAGCACTCCAGGCTTCCCTGTCCATCACCAGCTCACGGAGATTGCTCAAACTCATGTCCATTAAGTCAGTGATGCCATTCAACCATCTCATGCCCTGTCATCCCCTTCTCCCCCGTCTTCAATCTTTTCCAGATCTTTTCAAATAAGTCAGTTCTTCACATCAGGTGGCCAAAGTATTGGAATTTCATCTTTAGCATCAGTCCCTCCAAGCAATATTCAGGACTGATTTCCTTTAGGATTGACTGGTTTGACGTCCTTGCAGTCCACTCTCAAGAGTCTTCTCCAACACCACAGTTCAAAAGCATCAATTCTTTGGCCCTCAGCTTTCTTTATGGTCCAACTCTCACATCCATGCCTGACTAATGGAAAAACCACAGCTTTGAATGGAAATTTGTCAGCAAAGTAATGCCTCTGCTTTTTAATATGCTGTCTAGGTTGGTTATAGCTTTTCTTCCAAGGAGGAAGCATCTTTTAAATTTTATGGATGCTGCCTGCAGTCACCATCTGCAGTGATTTTGGAGCCAAAAAAATAAAGTCTCTCACTGTTTCCATTGTTTCCCATCTATTTGCTATGAAGTGATGAGACCAGATGCCATGATCTTCATTTTTTGTATGTTGAGTTTTAAACCAGTTTTTCACTCTCCTCTTTCACTTTCATCAAGAGGCTCTTTAGTTCTTCTTCACTTTCTGCCATAAGGGTGGTGTCATCTGCATATCTGAGGTTATTGATAGTTCTCCCGGCAATCTTGATTTCAGCTTGTGCTTCATCCAGTCCAGAGTTTCTCATGTACTCTGCGTGTAAGTTCAATCAGCAGGGTGACAACATACAGCCTTGACGTACTCTTTTCCAATTTGGAACCAGTCTATTGTTGCTGTCCAGTTCTAATTATTGCTTCTTAACTTGCACACAGATTTCTCATGAGGCAGGTAAGGTTGTCTGGTAGTCCCATCTCTTGAAAAATTTTCCATAGTTTGTTGTGATTCATACAGTCCAAGGCTTTGGCACAGTCAACAAAGCAAAAGTAGATGTTTTCCTGGAATGCTTTTGCTTTTTCTCTGATCCAAATGATGTTGGCAATTTGATCTCTGGTTCCCCTGCCTTTTCTAAATCCAGCATGAACATCTGGAAGTTCTTGGTTCATGTACTGCTGAAAACTCGCTTGGAGAATTTTGAGCACTACCTTGCAAGCGTGTGAGATGAGTGCAATTGTACAGTAGTTTGAACATTCTTTGACATTGTCTTTCTTTGGGATTGGAATGAAAACTGACTTTTTCCAGTCCTGTGTCCACTGCTAAAGTTTTCCAAATTTGCTGGCATATTGAGTGTAACACTTTGACAGCATCATCTTTAGGAATTGAAATAGTTCAGTTGGAATTCCATCACCTCCACTAGCTTTGTTCGTAGTGATACTTCCTTAGGCCCACTTGAGCTCACATTCCAGAATGTCTGGGTCCTGGTGAGTGATCACACCATCATGATTATCATTGAGATCTTTTTTTGTATAGTTCTTCTGTGTATTCTTGCCACCTCTTCTTAATATCTTCTGCTTCTGTTAGGTCCATACCATTTCTGTCCTTTATTGTGCCCATCTATTGTCAGTAACCAACTGAAAAACTATATATGGCCTTGACAAGACTAGCGAGGGGGACACTCTCCATCCCCCTTATGATGACTATGTCAGAATCTTTCTCTGTCCTTTTTCACTATAATAAATCTCCTGACATACAAAATCTCTTAGTGATTAAGCCTGGTCCCTCAGCCGGAAACTAAATCTTATTCATAGATCAAAGATCTGATATTATTCACCATAAGCTATCAATGCACAAGGTTTCCCCACGTCCCACTTCTTCAACAATGTGTTATTTCTCATCTTTTTCAAAATAGTCATTCTAACAAGTGTGAGGTGATATCTCATTGTGTTTTTTTATTTGCGTGTTACTAAACGTTTAATTATTTCGTTCATCTTTCCATGAACCTATTGGCTGTCTGTATGTCTTTTAGAAATAAATATCTATTCAACTCTTCTCATTTTTAATAAATTTTTTTGGTAATCGAATTCTATGCATTTTTTTTAATATATTTTGGATATGAATTCATTATCTGATGTATGGTTTGCAAATATTTTCTCCCATTTAGTAGGTTGCATTTTCATTTTGTCAGTGGTTTCATTTACTTTGAAGAAGCTTTTTAGTTTGTTGTAGTTCCATTTGTTTACTTTCTCTTTGAATGCCTCTACTTTAGGTGTCAAATTAAAAAAAAATAAAAAATCATCACCAAGACCAATGACAAAGAGCTTTCTATGTTTTTTTATTCCCTAGGAGTTTTATAGTTTTAGGTTTTATGTTCAAGTCTTTAGTATTTTTAAATAATTTTTGCATATGGTCTAAAATAGTGATCTGGTTTTATTATTTTGCATGTGGCTGTCCAGTTTTCCTAACAATATTTATTGACAGACTGTTATTTCCCACATTATATATTCTCGGTTTCTTTATTGTAAATTAATTGACCATATATGTGTGGGATTATTTCAGTACTCTCAGTTCTGTCCCATTAATCTATATGTCTGTTTTATGCTGATACCATACTGTTTTGATTACTATAGCATTATAGTATAGTTTGAAATCAGGAAGTATGATGACTCCTGCTTTGTTCTTCATTTTCAAGTTTTGAAAAAACTTTGAAAAAACTTGAAAAAACAAAAATGACTTTGTAGGCATATGCTTTACCATCTGAGCCATCGGGGAAGTCCTTTTTTAAGTTGGCTTTAGCTATATAGGATCTTTTGTAGTTTCATATGAATTTAAGGAGTGTTTGTCTTATTTCTTGGAAAAATGCCATTTGAAAGAATAGTTATAAAAAGTGAGTTATTTATCTAAATATATTATTTTAATTTAAGTGGATATTTTTATCTTAAACATGTGGTTTTAATTGAACTGTGATCTAGGAAAGCATTAGCAAGATGATGTTATAAGAAAATGAGTGTATTATATTACAACCTATGTTTTTATATAAAATTGAATATATTTAACCTATACTATAAAATGGAAGTAGATGACAATCTTAAGTGAGGCAAGTATAAATAAATTGGAGAATATTGATAGTATTACATTTCTTTTAGTTTTATTTTTTAATACCTAATAAACCAAAAGGTGAACATGAACTTCTCATGTCCAACAAAAAGTGACTAAGTAAAATGGACCTAAAAAGTTGAAACACAATAGCTTAAGGGAAATTATATTAGCAAGTTAAATGTTTGTAAATATGTTATAATTCAGATATTTTCCCAAATATTGCTACTCTTTATACTTTCCAATTTAAATGCTGGTTTATTTGTAGTTTAAAATTTGTCATAAATTTGTCTGAAGTGTATATCCTTAAAATATACATAATTAGTAGATTCATCATAAGTGGGAAAAGGATTAATAGCATGTGTGGAGAGTATCATACACACTTAAAGAAATGTCAGTGCATTAAACATTTTAGAGACATATTTTCAGAATGTTGGTAGAGGAGAAGGGTTAGAAAAGACAAAAGCGTGGATATACATATAATATTTAAATGTAAAAACAGAAAAAGCAAATTCATCTTTTATTGCTGTTTTAGTGTTGGTGATATTATCATAAATATTATTATTATTAAGAAATTTTATGCTGATTTTCTTGCTACTGTCTTAGTTAATATTTTTAAAGAGCTTTATGTCTGGATGTCAATGGAGGACACACAGTATATGTATGCAATGGTGCTACTGATATTTTAACAAAACATTCTGAAATTCAACTATTCAAATGACTGTTTCTTCTAAAAATGCATTTAAATGATGTTGCTATTTCTAGAGGTATTTTTTGAATTGCCTTCCAAATCTCTAGCTCATTCTTTTGAATATCCTAAATGGTGCAAATAATTATGCCTTGAGAGAAGATTTTAAATTAGGTAAAGACCAGATTTCATTTTAAACATAGAGAATAAAATGAGTTATCAAACAGGATTGTACAATTTGTTCAAAAGAAACAAATGTGAATACATAGTTATGAGGGTGTTTTTCTTCATATGCTTTATAAATTGGTTCCAAAAGCAGATATTTTAAAAATGATTTCCAAATATGGCAGGATAGCTAAAGTAAAATATTTGGCCTTCCATGGCAATTGTTTCAAAGGACAAGACTCGTTTGTAATGTAAGTTTTGTTTGTGACTTAAAAATATTATTATCTAAAACCAGAATAGATATTTTACAAAAGTAAGAATATAAATTACATTTTTCTTTAAGTGAAAAAAATCTCTTCCTAGATTTGCCTAAGATGAACTAGATTCATAAAATGTTTTATATGTTATATGAATAATGAAGGTAAGACATTCTTTAGGTTAAGCATCCATTTTTTAAATAAATAATTTTAAGTTTCTGACTACTGGGAACCCTCTTATGTTTGGTATACACTCAATAAGAAAAAAATGCTACTGATATTTGATGCATTAGTGGTACCTACATTCTAGTAGAGCAAGTCCACAAAAAGAAAAAGAAAAAGAAAAAAGCCCATTGTTTTGAGGAGGGGAAACAAAACAAAAAAAATGCAGAACTAAGTTGTGTGTGACAAAAAGCAGGTAAATTTTTAAAATAAGTTATCCAAGTAGGCCTCATTAACAAAAAGGTGGCTGACCAAAGACCTGAAGGAGGTGATCAGAGTCCATAGGGATATGTCTAGGAAGTCCATTCAAGGATGATAAAATAGTCTAAATCAAATCACTAAGGTTAAAGCATGTCTATCATATTAAGTAACAGAGCAATATGACTACTGTGGCTGAAGAGGAATGTATGGTTGGGGAAAGGATACGATATGAGGAGAGTCAACTTCTACTTTGCTTGAAGGGTGGATCAAAGAAGTAGAGTGGCATGACTATAATTCTCTTTTACAAGGATCACTGTGTGCTGGTTTGAAAATAGTTGAGACCAGTTATCCGTGGAAATGATAATGGTGGCTCAGACAAAGTTGACCTTGTGGCCATGAGAAATATTCACTATGAATTTGGGAATCATTGGCATATCTGTGGTGGTGAAATAAAACTTAGACTTTAATGAATGACAGGAAAAATTATACATAAAACATTATATGTTAACTAGTGTTCCTCAAAGATGGGAGTGGCTGCTCATCCATAAAGATCATCCCCCCCCCCCATTCTTCTGATGCTGGCAGTGTATAATGTTCTTTCTCAGTTGTGTAGTGGGTCATGGTTGCTTGCCATTCACTTTGCATGTTCTTACCTAGACTATGTATCCTTGGTGAACTTTATGAAAAATATCAGTATCTCATTTTGATGAAAGATCCTTTGTCTCAAAAATGTATAAGATTGCACCTTTGATTTCTAGCAGAATAGTTCTTAAGGTTTTCTGAGAATCTGCTTACCAGGTTATAGTGCTTAGTTTGGCTCAAACTTTCCTTTTTTTTCTTCATAACTTCATAGTTAATTGAAGTTTTGTCAGTAATGGCATTAAAGTACATGATGAGTAAGATCAATAAGGGAAGGAGTATAGATAGGAAAGTTGTCCCAGAAGTTTGCCAAGTGGCAGTAAAAATTCAAGCCTGAGATAAGGAAGATGAGATGGTATCAACTACATGAGTTGAAAACTAAGTGAGGAGTCAAGTAGGAGCAGGTCAGGGAGACGTGTTATTCTGGGAGCTTTGTAGAAAGTATATCAAACAGGAAAGATTAACTAACTCTGTGAAAGGCTGTTGAAGATGTATTCATTTTTGCAAGCCATTATTGGTTTATGTTTGTGTCTTTTTATAAGTGATTGTGATGCAAGAATACACAGAAGAACTGTACAAAAAAGATCTTCATGACCCAGATAATCACAGTGGTGTGATCACTCACCTAGAGCCAGACATGCTGGAATGTGAAGTCAAGTGGGCCTTAGGAAGCATCACTACAAACAAAGCTAGTGGAGGTGATGGAATTCCAGCTGAGCTATTTCAAATCCTGAAGATGATGCTGTGAAAGTGCTGCACTCAATATGCCAGCAAATTTGGGAAACTCAGCAGTGGCCACAGGACTGGAAAAGGTCAGTTTTCATTCCAATCCCAAAGAAAGGCAATCCCAAAGAATGCTCAAACTACCACACAACTGCACTCATCTCACACGCTAGTAAAGTAATGCTTAAAATTCTCCAAGCCACGCTTCAGCAATACGTGAACTGGGAACTTCCAGATGTTCAAGCTTGTTTTAGAAAAGGCAGAGGAACCAGAGATCAAATTGCCAACATCTGCTGGATCATTGAAAAAGCAAGAGAATTCCAGAAAAACATCTATTTCTGCTTTATTGACTATGCCAAAACCTTTGACTGTGTGGATCACAATAAACTGTGGAAAATTCTGAAAGAGTTGGGAATACTAGGCCACCTGACCTGCCTTTTGAGAAACCTGTATGCAGGTCAGGAAGCAACAGTTAGAACTGGACATGGAACAACAGACTGGTTCCAGAGAGGAAAAGGAGTATGTCAAGGCTTTATTTTGTCACCCTGCTTATTTAACTTCTATGCAGAGTACATCATGAGAAATGCTGGGCTGAATGAAGCACAAGCTGGAATCAAAATTGCCAGGAGAAATATTAATAACCTCAGATATGTAGATGACACCACTCTTGTGGCAAAAATTGAAGAAGAACTAAAGAGCCTCTTGATGAAAGTGAAAGAGGAGAGTGAAAAGGTTGGCTTAAAGCTCAACATTCAGAAAACTAAGATCATGGCATCCAGTACAATCACTTCATGGCAAACAGTTGTGGAAACAAACAGTGGCTGATTTTATGTTTCTGGGCTCCAGAATCACTGAAGATGGTGATTGCAGCCATGACATTAAAAGACGCTTACTCCTTGGATGTTAAGTTATGACCAACCTAGATAGCATATTAAAAAGCAGTGACATTACTTTGTCAACAAAGGTCTGTCTAGTCAAGGCTGTGGTTTTCCCAGTGGTCATGTATGGATGTGAGAGTTGGGCTATAAAGAAAGCTGAACACCGAAGAATTGATGCTTTTGAACTGTGGTGTTGGAGAAGATTCTTGAGAGCCCCTTGGACTGCAAGGAGATCCAACCAGTCCATCTTAAAGGAGATCAGTCCTGGGTGTTCACTGGAAGGACTGATGTTGAAGCTGAAACTCCAATATTTTGGCCACCTGTTGTGAAAAGATGACTCATTTTAAAGGATCCTGATGTTGGGAAAGATTGAGGGCAGGAGGAGAAGGGGACGACAGAGGATGAGATGGTTGGATGGCATCACCAACTCGATGGACATGAGTTTGGTTAAACTCCGGGAGTTGGTGATGGACATGTAGGCCTGACGTGCTGTGGTTCGTGGGGTCCCAAAGAGTGGACATGACTGAGCAACTGAACTGAACTGATACAGAAACTGTTGAGTGATCAAGCCTGGTCCCTTGTCCCAAAGTTAAATCTTCTTTGGAAATCGTGAATCTGACATGGTTCACCATAAGCTATCATAATTATGGTGTTTTATGGAAGTTCGTTTCTGATTGCTTCCATTTTCTCAGTGAGATTAAAAGCAAAATCTTCCATTGAGTGAGACGGTAGAGCAGTTGTTTCAGGTTTGAAAAGAAAGAGAAGATATGCTGTGACAGTGCCTTCTTGGTGCAGGGGTTGGAAATCTATGCTCCATAGACAACTGTCCAGTTCAATTTTTACTAAAATGTAGCCTCACCCATTTCTTTATGTATTGTGTATGACTCTGTCAAGCTACAATGGCAGAATTGAGTAGTTACAACAGAATACATATGGCCTGAAAGCCAAAAGTATTTATTATCTGGCCCTTTAAGAAAGCATTTAGTATTCGCTCTCATAGAAAATTGGGCTTCCCAAGTGATGCTAATGGTAAAGAACCCTCCTGTCAATTCAGGACACATGAGACACAGATTTGATCCCTGGGTCAGGAATATCCCCTGGAAGAAGGCATGGCAACCCATTCCAGTATTCTTGCCTGGAAAATCCCATGGACAGAGAAACCTGGTGCGCTATGGTCCATAGGGTGGCAAAGAGTCAGACAGGACTGAAGCAAATTATCCCTCATGCATTCACATCATATAAAATGAAAGGAATGCCTGAGAGAGATATTTAGTGTGAGTGGATGGCAGAGCTGTGATTTTTTTTTTTTTTTGAACTGTGATTTATTTAAGGGTTAATTGATAAATGTAAAGTGAAGCCACTTATGTGGTTGCAGCCATATTCATCTGCCTAGGTATAAATGTAGAGTAGTTCAAGCATTAAATTACTTGGATGTGGTTTTTTCAACTGAGAACAGCCAAGAGGAAAAATATTTTAGGGTATGTGTAAGGTAATGATTATAATGATTAGTATTAAATTCAGCTTCAGTTCAGTTCAGTCACTCACTCGTGTCCAACTCTTTGTGACCCCATGGTTTGCAGCATGCCAGGTTTCCCTGCCCATCACCAACTCCCAAAGCTTGCTCAAATTCATATCCATCGAGTCAGTGATGCCATCCAAATTCAGCTTAGTTCAGTATAAGTGTGTGTTTCCTAAGCCCCTTCAGTCATATCCAACTCTTTGTGACCCTTTGCACTGTGGCTCACCAGGCTCCCCTGTCCATGGGATTCTTCAGATAAGAATACTGGAGTGGGTTGCTATGCCCTTCTCCATGGGATCTTCCTGACCCAGGGATCAAACCCACGTCTCTTGCATCTCCTTCATTGACAGGTGTGTTCTTTACCACTAGTGCCACCTGTGAAGCCCAGAAACAGTACAAAGAGGGAAGAGGAATGGTTGAAAAATTAATTAATGTGCTTAGCTTGAATGAAAAGTGCTGGAAATAGGAGCAAATGAATTGTCTTGAAAGATTGGAAGCTGATGGTCTCTGAGATATGTGGAATTAACTTTTTGAAACAGGTGTAGTTATCATTAATGAGGAGTTCTATAGTATGACCTTGGGGAGTAGAAGCTAAGGAAGGATAAAAAATAAGTAAATGAAGGAGCAGATTTGAAGGAATCGAGAAGTTAAAGTATGGAAGGCATCATCTGCTTTTTTTTTTTTTTTTTATATGAAGTACCAAGAAAGACAATAGAATGTCAGGAATTTAAGTAATTGAGAACTGGGAGTAAGTTCACAGATACCAGGCTCAGATCATGAACTCCTTATTGCCAAAATCAGACTAAAATTGAAGACAGTGGGGAAAACCACTAGGCCATTCAAGTATGACCTAAATCAAATCCCTTACAATTATACAGTGGAAGTGACAGACAGATTCAAGGGATTAGATCTAAAAGACAGAGTGCCTGAAGAACTATGGATGAAGATTTGTGACATTGTATAGGAGGCAGTGATCAAGACCATGCCCAAGAAACAAAAATGCAAAAAAGACAAAATGGTTGTCTGCGGAGGCCTTACAAATAGCTGAGAGAAGAAGAGAAGCTAAAGGCATAAGAGAAAAGGAAAAATATAACCATCTGAATGCAGAGGTCCAAAGAATAGCAAGGAGATATAAGAAAGCCTTCCTAAGTGATCAATGCAAAGAAATAGAGGAAAACAATAGAATGGGAAAGAATAGAGATCTCTTCAAGAACATTGGAAATATCAAGAGAATATTCCATGCAAAGGGGCAAAATAAAGGATAGAAACGGTATCGGCCTAACAGAATCAGAAGATATTAAGAAGAGGTGGCAAGAATATACAGAAGAACTATACAAAAAAGATCTTCATGACCCAGATAATCACGATGGTGTGATCATTCACCTAGAGCCAGACATCCTGGAGTCTGAACTCAAGTGGGCATTAGGAAGCATCACTATGAACAAAGCTAGTGGAGGTGATGGAATTCCAGCTGAGCTATTTCAAGTCCCAAAAATGATGCTGTGAAAGTGCTGCACTCAATATACCAACAAATTTGGAAAACTCAGCAGTGGCCACAGTACTGGAAAAGATCAGTTTTCATTCCCATCCCAAAGAAGACAATGCCAAAGAATGTTCAAACTACCATGCAGTCATCTCACATGCTTGCAAAGTAATGCTCATAATTCTCCAAACTAGGCGTCAACAGTATGTGAACTGAGAATGTCCAGATGTTCAAGCTAGATTTAGAAAAGGCAGAGGAACCAGAGATCAAATTGCCAGCATCCGTTGGATCATAGGCAATGCAAGAGAATTCCAGAAAAACATCTGCTTTATTGACTATGCCAAAGTCTTTGACTGTGTGGATCACAACAAGAGATGGGAATACCAGACCATCTTACCTGCCTCCTGAGAAAGCTGTATGCAGGTCAAGAAGCAACAGTTATAAATGGACATGGAACAATGGACTGGTTCCACATTAGGCAAGGAGTAGATCAAGGCTGTGCTGTATATTGTCACCCTGCTTATTTACTTTTCAACAGAGTACATCATGCAAAATGCTGAGCTGGGTGAAGCATTAGCTGGAATCAACATTGCCAGGAGAAATAGCAATAACTTCAGATATATAGATGACACCACCCTTATAGCAGAAAGCAAAGAGGAGCTGAAGAGCCTCTTGATGACAGTGAAAGAGGAGAATGAAAATGCTTCCTTAAAACTCAACATTCAAAACACTAAGGTCATGGCATCCAGTCTAATCATTTCATTGCAAATAGAAGGGAAAACAATGAAAACAGTGACAGACTTTATTTTCCTGGTATCCCAAGTCACTGCAAATGGTTACTACAGCCATGAAGTTAAAAGACTCTTGCTCCTTGGAAAGGAGCTAGACCAACCTATACAGCATATTAAAAATTCAGTTCTAATGAGATAGATGAAACTGGAGCCCATTATACAGAGTGAACTAAGCCAGAAAGATAAAGACCATTACAGTATACTAACACATATATATTGAATTTAGAAAGATGGTAACGATAATCCTATATGAAAAACAGAAAAAGAGACACAGATGTACAGAACAGACTTTTGGACTCTGTGGAGAAGGCGAGGGTGGGATGTTTAGAGAGAACAGCATCGAAACATGTATATTATCTAGGGTGAAACAGATCATCAGCCCAGGTGGGATGCATGAGACAAGTGCTTAGGCCTGGTGCACTGGGAAGACCCAGAGGGATCAGGTGGAGAGGGAGGTGGGAGGGGGAACGGGATGGGGAACACATGTAAATCCATGGCTGATTCAGGTCAATGTATGACAAAAACCACTACAATACTGTAAAGTAATTAGCCTCCAATTAATAAAAATAAATGGAAAAAAAATAAAAAGCAGAGACATTACTTTGCAAACAAAGGTCCTCTGAGTTAAAGCTATTTTTTTTCCCCAGTAGTCATGTATGGATGTGAGAGCTGGACCATAAAGAAGGCTGAGTGCTGAAAAATTGATGCTTTTGAACTGTGGTGTTGGAGAAGACTCTTGAGTGTGCCTTGGACAGCAAGGAGATCCAACCAGTCAATCCTAAAGGAAATCAGTTATGAATATTTATAGGAGGGACTGTTGCTGAAGCTGAAGCTCCAATACTTTGGCCACCTGAATCGAAGAACTGACTCATTGAACAGGACCCTGATATGAAGAGCTGACTCATTTGAAAAGACCCTGATGCTGGGAAAGATTGAGGGCAAGAGGAGAAGGGGACGACAGAGGAAGAGATGGTTGGATGGCATCGCTGACTCAATGGACATGAGTTTGGGTGGACTCTGGGAGTTGGTAATGGACAGGGAAGCCTGGAGTGCTGTAGTTCATGGGGTCTCAAAGAGTCAGACATGACTAAGCTACTGAACTGAACTGAACTGAAAGGGAAGAATAGAAATGAGTCAGACCAAGTGTACTGGATGTAACTACACCACTGAAGGAAAAGATTTTTAAAAGATTTTGGTTAATCAGCAATCCCTTTCCTATTCCATATAATGAGAATTTAAAATGCATATTAGATTCTTGAGCAATTGCTGACACATGTAATGATTTGAAATAAATCTTCCATTTAAAGTTTTATAAATCTCTAAACTCTTTGTTTCCTTCAGGAAATTATAAATGAAATCTTTATCAGTTAAAGAATTTACTCAAAATCTTTTTGTAAGGGATATGAAAAATGTTTTTGGAATTTTCCAAGTGTTTAAATGGGCATCCCTCATAGCTCAGTTTGTAAAGAATCTGCCTGCAATACAGGAGACCCTGGCTTGATTCCTGGGTTGGGAAGATCTGCTGGAGAAGGGATAGGCTACCCACTCCAGTATTCTTGGGCTTCCCTTGTGGCTCAGCTAGTAAAGAATCCGCCTGCAATGCGGGACACCTGGGTTTGATCCCTGGGTTGGGAAGGTCCCCTGGAGAAGGGAACAGCTACCCACTCTAGTATTCAGGCCTGGAAAATTCTATGGACTGTATAGTTCATGGGGTCGCAAAGAATCAGACACGACTGAGTGACTTTCACTTTCACTTTCAAGTGTTTAAATATACAATTCCTGAGAAACTTTTGAAATATTCTGATGACAAGTGTCATTCATTCAATATACCTACATATTTAACTGAAGTTTTTTCCTAGGTGTTTATTACTGAGTCTATATATTTATGGATTATTTTTGAAGTGGTGCAACGTTTTATGTTTGTTGTCATCATTCAAAAGCATTTATTTGGGCAAATATGTTTAAATTCATCATTTCCCCCAAATAGATTTGTCTTTTCTAGTTCTCCTGGCAACTCTGGTTTCTATATTCTCATACATCAATTTCCTATGCCAAAAAAGTTTAAAATGTATTGTCAAAATATACATCTCGGGCTACAGGTTGACTTTTTATCTGCGATCATTAATCAAATCTGCTAAATTACCTTCTATATTGATACTTGGTTAGGATAAGAACTTTATTCTGTTTTAAACTGATCTTGGAAGAAAAGTAATAAGTGGTCCTGAAGACAGATCTTAGCTTTCTGCCCAGAGAGTGATCCTGGGTAACCTGGATGAAAGCCAAGAATCCTAACCACTAAATCACCAGGGCCTCAAGCCTAGAAGCAGTGTCCTGGCTCTTTCCTCCATTTGAAAGCAAGAATGTTTCCAGGAGGAAAAACTATAAAAGCAGGTACAAAGTTTACTATAGAGATACAGCATAATATATGGGAGAGGATGCATAAAAATAGTTTGATTATTTAAGGCAGAAGCAGGGCAGAGACACACACCAGAGAGAAAGGTATGAATATCCTCTCTAATGAAGAGGAGTGCAGTAAGTCAGAAACTAGGCAGAGAGCCACACCCCAAGAGGAGTGTGGATGTCCTGAATGATGGGGGGTGCAGTGAAAAGGCAATTTACATTACTTTTATAGGACAGTCCATCTGGGACTTTATTTACATTTGGTCAATTATCTTGTTTCTTTCTACACATCTGACTGATTCTTGGATGATCCTATAGATGTATGTGCAGTTTTTTCTATAGCGATCACACTGTGGAGGTCTATGGTGCATGTCTACAACTATTATGCAGTGGGACCCTCTCCTTTTCTGACCCTCAAGAAGCCTTCCTGAATGTGTGCAGGTAGAGAAGTCTTCCTTGACCTCAGGGTGGTGGTGGTTTAGTCACTAAGTCATGTCCGACTCTTGCGATCCCATGGACTGAAACCTGTCAGGCTCCTCTGTCCATGGGATTCTCCAGGTAAGAATACTGGAGTGGGTTGCCATTTCCTTCTCCAGGGGATGTTCCCAAGACAGGAATCGAACCTGGGTCTCCTGCATTGTAGACAGATGATTTACCAACTGAGCTTTGAGGGAAGCCCTCAGGACCTTATCTCTTTAGCAGCTGCTGCTGCTGCAAAGTCACTTCAGTCGTGTCCGACTCTGTGCGACCCCATGAGTGGCAGCCCACCAGACTTCTCCATCCCTGGGATTCTCCAGGCAACAAAACTGGAATGGGTTGCCATTTCCTTCGCCAATACATGCATGCATGCTAAGTCGCTTCAGCCGTGTCCGACTGTGCGACACTTCGGACAGCAGCCCACCAGGCTCCTCTGTCCACGGGGTTCTCCAGGCAAGAACACTGGAGTGGGTTGCCATTTCCTATTCCTATCTCTTTAGCAGGGCTCAGCTTTTTCCACTAGCTTTGTCCTTGCAGTGTCTGAGTGACAACAAGGCTTGAATTTTACTATCCTGGACACACACCAGGTGTTTAGCCCAGGGGCCCATCTGTTTCCTCCCTCAAAATCAGAGAACTAAATCTCTCAGCCAGAACTCAATCATTAAAGTACACCAAGCAAACTTCTAAGTCAAAATGGAAGTAAAAATGAGAAAATACACTATAAAAGACATTTGGAGTTTTGTTATAACTCACTGAAGTTCAAATTATTTTGTGATATTAATTTTATTTTTTTTAAAAAAGGAAAAATATTCAAGCTATGCTCTCATGATGGCTCTGAGAGGTAACCTATTTTTTCAAGGCAGTATAGTGCTGAAGCATCAGGGACAGACACTCAGTGAAGAGATAAAATTTATGAATCAAGTAGATGATGTGATTGTTAGGGCTTGAAGGGAAAGTAGTTGGCAAAATTCTCCTGAAGGGCTTTTAAAGTTTAGTTTGTCTGCTAAATATGGAAAACCAAAAGTAGCTTTACTTATTTCAGTTACAGATGTAATAACATAATGAAATATATCTATGTTCTATGGATATTGTGGGCTAGACAATTGGAGAAATACCTACTGGACACATAAAAGTGTAGGAATAAATGTTCTAGTGGTCTAGTGGATTAAGGCCTTTTTGTATCCTGGGAAACCAGTCCCTCAAGTCAGTGTAATTTTATAAGAGAAAAATCTCAGACTTCAAGGGGAGTGCTCCAGGTTATGTCTTTCATGATGATGCCTCATGATTTGTTTCATGTCAACAGCTCATTGTAATCCCGTACCCAGAGGCAAAACCAGGAATTTCTCCTCCTTACAACATCAATATTTTCAATTTTTAATTATTAACACTCCCAACTTTTGCAGTCAGAAAATAAATTACTGATCATAGCACATGAAAATGATGGTATTTGTCTGACATTGGCAAAAGGTACAGGTCAAGACTTCTAACTTGATATTTTGAAACTTGCCTTTGAAAAAAGAGAAACTTATTTCTAGGACATATATTTATTTATACAGGAGTTTTCAGAGAACTACTAGTTGATTATATGGTCCTCTCGGGTATTGCAGATGAGAAGTCCCAGTGTAAAATCCTGAAAGATAGATATACACTTGATCTCTATTTCACTTATTCAAAATGTGTTCTCTCAAACATGTGACTTGTCCCATGCATGGTTATAGAAATGGATAAATATATAATAACTTTTTAATTTTGATATGAAATATTCTTATGGAAAGAGAAATATAATGCCATACAAATTATACCCAAATCACTGTATTACTTAAAAGAAGAAACCACCTTTTCATTGTTTTGATCATTCACAATTATTGAAGTTTGGTAATTATTTTCATCTAATACATGGCTCTGATATTCCCATAGTTATTTGTCCCTTCATTTATATCATTTCATTATTGTTGTCATTGACATAGCATTTCATGAGGTTTCCATAAATTATTTGTTCTCTTCTGTAATATTTCATTAGCACAAACTTTATAGATTTCATACTACTTCCATATGACCTTTCCTTAAGTAAATTACATCTCATGATCTATAACATGTCCCTTCTGACCTATTGTCTATTAATGTCAAACAACCTTTATGGATGAACAGAGGAAGGACACTTGGTTTAGTAGATAATTGCATCTTCATTGATTTAACCATGTGAAAATCATAACCAGTTGAAACTTCATGAAACATAGGAAAATACATGTATATGTATATATATATATATATATATATATATATATCAATCTATGAATTCTAATATTGTCTTAAAGTATATTATTTACCATTAACCTTTTCTGAAAAAATACTAGATTACCAAATCCTCATCTAAATGCTCATAGCTACCTCAAGTCCACCACAAAAATATAGAAAACATATGTCCAAAAAAATTCACAAGGTTTTTTGCTAGTAGTAAGAATTTTATATTCAAAACACATTTTGTTTCCAGCCCATTGACTATCCTGTATCTCAAGCACCTAATATAATGGCACACATAGTAGGAATTCAATGAATTTTTTTTATGAAGAAAAAAGTGAATGGACACTCACTTTTAAGATTGTTAGTATTTTTTGAATAGCTGGATTAGTGGAAGCTCTTAACTATTCTATATCCACCCGGTTTTGATTAGATATTTTAAGGGCTAGATTGCTTCTTCTCAAGGCGGCATTTCATCACATCAGCTATATGGGAGAAACTACTCACACTAATCTAAAATAAATTATCCTATTTAAAAGTTCTTTCATTAAAAGATCTATAACCAGAACCAACAGTGAGACTCAATTATAGAAACCAGCGGTAACTCCACTGGGAGATATCCTGAGTTGGAGGTAGACTTGAACTTAATAAGAGATTGGAATGTGTTGCTACAGCCATGATGACATTGTAATCGATCTCTCTAGGTCACAGGATATGTATCCTTCTCTTGTCTACCCTTAGGGCCATGCAGAGTTCTAAGAAGAATTTATGGAGTATAATACAAACTCAACAGGTGCTAAATGTCCTGTGACAGTAATAATCCTATATGTCATCCATTCTAAGATGCAATATACTTGACATTTTATTGTCTTCAGAACTGAATCGCAACTTACCATTAACAGCATTGTATATTTTCTATTGACCAGAAGATAGTCATGACTTAAATACCATCTATGCAGGATCAACTTGGTCAGAGAGTTCATACTATAGCCACTGCTATTGGCTAGCATGCATTTTTGGCATTTGCAATGTTGAGTGTAATTTCCATTAAAATTATTCAAAAAATTATTTAAAAAATAAAGAGTCTATTCATTGAATTTGCATTGAAACAAAAAGTTATTGAGAATCCTAACAGTCATGGAAATAATAGAAGGTGATACATTTTATTAATAAAATAAGTCAATTACAGAGTAATTTATGACACACAAAAGAGGGAGATAAAAGTACTTGAAACTATGTGTATTTTGCTATTGAAACGAAACAAATGAATTCATAAGAAATTTCCAGTATCTCAGAATAGAGAAGAGGCATTTCAAAGCAAGTAGAAGTTAATTAGCTCAAAATATATACCATATTGGACTATGTTTATATATTAAAATCATTATTTACTTGCTTTTAAGAAATGGAATATAAAGTGTCTTACAAGTTGATAGCTTGGATTCAGTGAAATCAAATTTAAAATTTAATTAAAATTTATTGAGCATCCTGCCTGTGCTAAACAATCGATGGCATTATTTATTTGTTTCAGGACAAATTTAAGACATCTTTAAACATTGCATTTAATCTCCAAAACATAATTCAAATTAGGCACTATCCTGCCCATTTTATATTTATCTAGAAAGGATTCCATAAATAAACTATGCAAAGAGTATATACTAGAACTGGGAATGGAATCGAGGCCTTTTTGGCTCATAAACTTGTATAAACATGCATTTATTTTAATTGAACTTAATGCCAATATATATTATCCTAGTGGTCAAAATATAATGGTAAATTTAAGTGGATATAGATATATCTTTATAGATATATCTATATCTTTATATATCTTTACTTAGATATAGAAAGCACAAATACAGTCACACAATACACATTCATGTACTTTTTGTTTATACAGGCATTCAGCATTTTCTGAAATAAAACATACTTTTGTATACTTCAGTATTTGGCATATTGTTTTGAATTTTTGCATTTCTTCACTGATTTGGTTATATAGGAACCAACTATTGCCAATTTAATTCCATCTGTTTAGTACATTTTAATAATTTAAAATTTTTCAAAAGGCAAGTCCATGACTAAATAGTTGTGGAAAATCTCTAAAACTATGTTTTCTTGTATGTCCCTGGATTCTGGAAAAGTCAGAGTATCTTCTAAGGACATTAAAGTGGATTGCATTTAGATTTAGAATTAGAGTACTCATGCTAGATTAAATAACAGTGCCACTCAGATGCCTGGGAGGTTTTGCAGATTCAGCCTTTCCATGAAAGAAAACTGATTTTCATAAATATTCACTTCTGATTAGAGCCAACTAGAATTCCCTTAGGGCTTCCATCTGAAGTACACAGAAATTCCACAAAAGCCTTATGCTTACAATGTTCTCAGTACAATTATATTCCTTGTGTAAAATCCACTTCTTTTTATCAAGAGTGATGATGTTATCTTGACTGTGTGTGTGTGGTGGAAAAAAGTGTTTTAAGGCCAAGGGATATTTACTGGTTTACAGTTTAGTACTGATCCTTCAATATAGCATTTGTGGTATTAAAATGAAAGCATTCTCATCCCCAGATAAATGCCATCAAGTATATTGTGTTGCGTTCTAATTTTATGATTCCACGGTTCCCAAACACACAGGTTTTATTTTGCATACTAGTTCAGAATTCCAAATCAATTAAACTTTGTGGAAGAAAGAACTGATTTCTTAATGCATAGACATGAAAGAACTGATTAGGTATGTGCAGACTACAATTTGTTCTAATGGTTTATCTTTGTTTCTAACAATTCTTGCTTCTGTATATTTCCACCTGTTAAATTACTCTATAATTTACTGTTTCCTGCTATTTGACAAGAAAACATTACAATCATAATATAAAGTAATTTAAGGCTATTACCAATCAATGAAATATGTCCTGGTCTAAAATGAGATTGAAATAATTTATGGGAATTTTACAGTCAAATTAGAATGGAGATTATTCCACAGGGGGGAATCAACCTCTGCAAAACTGCAAGCATCATATATTTCCTAATAAGTTCTCACAGCTGAAACGTGTCATTATTGGAAGGCAGCACAGGAAATTTGATGCAATCAGAAGAATCTTACAAATAAATGCTGGCAAAAAAAGAATATTGTGGACCCATAATTCAGTAATGACTTTGCAGTTAATGTGAGATGAAGTTAATGCAACATTAAACCTAGGAGGCACATCAACTTTAATACTGGTGGTAACTAGCCACAAATAACATTTTTTGACTGACTTATTATACTTTTAACCCTAGGAAATCTTTCCTAATAGTAGTTAGCAACTTAACAATGGTGTCATCTCTGCCCACTGTGCACCAACACACAAAACTGAAATGTCCTAGAGAGGAAACATTTTATTTCATTGTTGAAAAGCAATTACAGTCAGTTCCTCTTTTTTCTGGCAAATGTAACCTTTGAGTTTGAAGGCTTCATGAGCAATGACAAGATTTGAATGCATTTGCTCACTATTTTATGTTGAGAGCTCTCGCGTTGAATTTTACTTATTTATAAAGCAACACACATTCATCAAAAATGTGACAATAATTGGAAAAGACAAAAATTTTAAGGAAATAAATACTTAGGAACAGTTGGGTCCAATAGACATGTATTGTAACCTTCTTTTGTTTTCCTAACATACAAACGTAAGATGCTTCCTTTATTCTTCACTCTCATTCTCCTTTCCCTCTCTCACTTGTTTTCACCTCCCACTTTAAGCGCCTGATGTTTTGTCAGTCACTTTGTTGAGAGTAAAGAATTGAATTCCCCTAGTAATTCTGACAAATGGACACTACACTATTGTGGGTGGGAGATCAAGATTGTTAACTAGTAGTCCTTGAATGTGGAGTTACTTAATTCACTATTTTTTTTTTTTTCAGCTTTAAACTGGACTCTTCCTACTTTCTATGAGATCTGTTAAACACAAGCAATGATCATGAGAGAATTAGTGGAATAAGGTGAGGGACACTGCTTAAATAGCAACAAAAGGAGCCAGGGAGCTTCTTAGGAGAATGCAAGTTGTATCGAGTATGAAATTATGTTAAGCAATTACTTTCAAAATAATCTTAACTCCCTTGAAGAAATATTGTGACTTGGCTATTTCTATTTAAATTCAGACATAAAACTCTTTCTCCCAGAAAATCTAGAATTAGAGTTAAGTCAGATAAATATAATAGATATTACTTTATATTCCTGCAGATTATCCTGGAAGTTTTTTTTTCATTTAAAATTAAAACAAAACAAAACCCAAAGCTTCAAAACATCTACTGGGAAAAGTGTATATTAATTTATCCATTCTTTAACTGAGAAGACACTTATTGTGCTGCTAAAATGTAGCTGAAATAAAAAGTGTGACCTTTACATCCAAGGAAATGCCAAATGATAAGAATACAATGATACAAAAAGCATAAAATCTCTTGTATATTTTCTTACAGAATGATCTGAACTCTCATTTACTTGATGTTTGAATAGACATATGTAGGTAGGTTATACATTTGTATCTTCTGATTTGTACATTAGCAGTTGAACTATTGAGTAATGCCTTTGAATAATCACATGGGCACAGACTATTAGAAAAGATTATATTTGCCATCAGTTTCTTCAGCTCAGTAGAGTTATTTGTGCAACTATTAGAAGATGAAGATTGCCTGAGTGGACATAGCTCAAAGCCACTTTCAATCTGCCACAGGATAAGCAAATAAACCCCAACCTAATTGACTCCATGTGCTTCTAACTCATTGATTGTGGAGAAAATTAACAAAACTTGCAAGTTCAGAACTATTGAGGAAAACAAATTTTATAGACTGCCATCCTCCTTTCTTATGATATAAATGTCAAGAAATTAATTTCCTTCATGGTAAATATCTCAGTACCACTAGCCACAAAATTTATTTGCATATAAAGGATATTTTAATGTCTACATTGATTTCTGACCATAATGCTTGTAAAATAACAATGAAAGGTTCTATTATTCTTTATTATTTGCCAAAGAATTACATCTATTTTTCTTTACCTTCCCAAGTACACTATCAAGCATATATTAGTGTCATTCCCAATTTATACATGAAAAAAATGGGATTTAGAATTAGAAAATTGCCCATACTCATATATTCAATATTGGATGAATTATGGCTTAGTTACAGATCAGTTTTACCAAAAGAGTGTTTATGCCTCCCCTATTCATTGGGCTTCCCTGGTGGCACAGGCGGTAAAGAATCTGCCCTCAATGCAGAAACCCACGCTCAATTGCTGGGTCAGGATGACCCCCTGGAGAAGGGGATGGCCACCTCATGCAAAGAGTTGACTCATTGGAAAGGACCCTGATGCTGGGAGGGATTGGGGGCAGGAGGAGAAGGGGACGACAGAGGATGAGATGGCTGGATGGCATCACCGACTCGATGGGCATGAGTTTGAGTAAACTCCGAGAGTTGGTGATGGACAGGGAGGCCTGGTGTGCTGGGATTCATGAGGTTGCAAAGAGTCAGACACATCTGAGCGACTGAACTGAACTGAACTGAACCCAGTCTAATATTCTTGCCTGGAGAATTCCATGGACAGAAGAGCCTGGCAAGTTACGCAAAGAGTTGGACATGACTGAACAACTAACACTTGTATTCATATGTTGAAATCCTAACCTCCAATGTCATGGCATTAGGAGGAAGAACCTTTAGGAGATAATTGTAGCTGGTCTTGGACAACAACAACAAAAATACAAGGTTTTTTTTTTTTTTTTTTTTAATAAATACATACAGTGCTACATATCTGTGATTGGTTGAGTCTGAGGATGCAGAACCATATGGAAGATCTGCTGTAAAGCTACACTCAGTTTTCCAATGTGGAAAGGGTCAAAACCCCTAACTCCTTAGCTGTTCAAGGGTCAATTGTAGATCATGAGGATGGAACTCTGAAGAGCAAAATGTGCATCCTGTTAAGAGACATGACCGATGCTTTTTCTCTTGGCCATGTGAAGAAACAGCTAAAAGGAAACCTGGAGGTGTTTCATCACACACAGTGTCTGCCAGTACCTTGATGTTGGAGTTCCCAGTTCCCACTGTTCTTCAGAACAGTGATGAGAAAAACATTTTATTTATGTCACCCAGTCTATGATATTCTATCATAGCAGCCCATACTGACTAAGACAAGGACTGAGCTCTAAAAATAATTTTGTTCACTGCCTTATGTCAAGCTTGTGATTATCTCATGCGTAAAGTAGATAATGCTTTCATAGACTAAAATCCAAATTATTTTACTTAAAAAATTTGCAATATTTTCCAACTTCCTGGAAACTTTTTTTTTAACCTATACGTACAAGTATTTTCTCAGGAATGCACTACTTATGCAAAAAAGTGGGAATGACATTATAAAGACTCTACAGGTTCTAAACAAAAGCTGTTCTATTTAATACTTCTATTTGGGTTTTGTTTACCTTCTGATATATGAGATAGATGGGTAATACAAGATCAAGAAAAAGTACTGGATCAAATCGCACATTTCCTTGGACAGAGAAAACATTTACTAAATTATTCTAGGTTGAACTATGCTTCGTATTTTTCAGTATAATCATAGCATTTAAGAAGCATGTGAAAGAACATAATTCAATTCATTGTTTTTGAAATGATTAAAGTATAATGCTGCTGCTACTAGGCACATCCAACTCTTTGCAACCCTATGGATTGTAGCCCACCAGGCTTCTCTGTCCCCGGATTCTCCAGGCAAGAGTGCTGGAGTGGTTTGCCCAGTCCTCCTCCAGGGGATCTTTCCAACCCAGGGATCAAACCCACGTCTCTTAAGTCTCCTGCTTTGGAAGATGGGTTCTTTACCACTAGTGCCTCTGGGGAAGCTCAAAAGTATAATGCACTCACATAAATGTTGCTATGATTGGAGGAAAATTCAAGCATTGTATTTGCACTCCACAGTGGTTCCCTGCCTGTGCTAGATTCAGTCTGCCATTTACTCACTGTGATCTTGGGCAAGATTCTTAACCTTTCTCTAATTACATCTTCTCATCTATTAAATGAAAAAAAAAAATGGTATCATATGTTCTATAGCAATATTCTAGTAATTAAATAAGCTAATGTGTTTCAATTACTTAGGACTGTGCCACATGAAAGATGTTAAGTATTCAGGGTAACGATTTCTGCATCTATTGTTACTAAAGTGCTACTTACTGTGTGTAACCCAAACTCTATTGAATAATTGTCTGTTTTTCAAAATCGCCAAGTAAAGTTGAAAGTAATTCTTGGAATATTTAAGATATTTATGCAGTATTAAATAGTCTTAGTTCCATTACATTTTTAAATGAATGTGTAATCATATTTTGAATATTTAATATTTTGCAGGTTTTTTCCACGTATATATTTTATATATTTTTTGACAAAATATGATTCTGAGAAAATACCTGAATAAAAAAATCAGTGTATATTGCTAATAGTTTACATTTTTCATTGCTGAATACTCACCATTATTTCATTTTTTTTATATGCACAGATGGCACTTCCGATTTTGTTGAGGTATTTATGTCTCACCACAAAAAATTCTTTGCTTGAGGTCAAGAGAAAGCATATATTCTGGCTTATACCTTTATGAATTCCATAATTATCCTAATTTATAATGGACCACTTATTGATTTTTAAATAACATCATTTCCCATTATAAAACCTTAGCAATTTTAAATTTAGCATATTATAAAAATTTAATGGGCATATTACCATTTTATCTACCAAATAAGGATGGAAATATTGAGTATTCTTATTGTATCTAAAGTCAATACAAATACCTGCATAATTTGTTCAATGATAACTGCTTTATAGATTAGATAATATTTAAAACCAAGATCATGCCTTTCTAGTTTAATAGGGATATTATATTTTAAAATTAAACTTCACATAACCAAACTGATTGTATCTTTTACATACATATATATATTTCTTAATAGTTTATATTATAAAGCACATAAAGTAGTGTGAATTAGCTTTCCATTATATGTTATGTTGATAGATTTAAATTCTAAACATGACCTTAACCTGCCAATCAAGTATAGGATCCCTACATGTAAATCCATGGCTAATTCATTTCAATGTATGACAAAAACCACTGCAATGATGTAAAGTAATTAGCCTCCAACTAATAAAAATAAATGGAAAAAAAAAAAGTATAGGATTCCCTCAGGATCTGCAAGGGAATTGGTTCTGGGATAAGCCCATGGACACCAAAATCTGTATATGCTTAAGTTTGTTACATAAAATGGCATCAAATTTGCATACAACCTACCCACATCCTTCTGCATACTTTAGATCAGCTCTTGATTACTTACATAATGTGATATAAATGGTACATAAATAGTTGCCAGTGTGCATCAAATTCAAGTTTTACTCTTTAGAACTGTCTTTTTCTGGATATTTTCAGACCACAGTTAGTTGCATTTGCAGATTTGGAAACCACAGATATGGAAGACCAACTGTATTAGTTGTTACAGTTATATCCTAGCAATGATGATTTATATTCCTAGTTCTGGAATTTGCTTTTAAGTTAACTTTTAGTGTAGTTATAATAGAATATCATGTTTCAGTTCAGTCGTGGCTGATTCTTTGCGACCCCATGGACTGCTGCACGTCAGGCCTCCCTGTCCATCACCAACGCCCGGAGTTTACCCAAACTCATGTCCACTGAGTCGATGATGCCATCCAACCATCTCATCTGCTGATCATGTTTAAAAATTGCATTTTAAAACTTCAAATTGTCTTACTATATATGTACCACTGTGTATGATCAAAACTTTAACTGTCATTGTTATTTCCTGGTTTATAATTCTCCTTTTATTTGACATTGTTAAGATTTTTCTCTTTATAATTCATATTTGATAGTCCAACTGTGACATATCTTGGTCTGGTTTTCATTATGTTTATCCTGTTTAAAGTTTGCTGAAATTCTTGGACCAGTTTGATATTTTTAATCCAATTTTCAAAATTTCATCCAATATCGCTGGATTTTTTCAACCCCACTTTTGTCTCTCATTTCCTTCTGGAATTCTAATTTCATATATGATTGCCCACTTGATACCTACAGATCACAGAGCTTTGTTTATTTTTAATCAACTGAGTTTGAGTTTGAGATAATTAATAATGACTTATCCCCAAATACACTTATTTTTTCTTCTATTATTGGCAAGACTGATATCCCCTACAATTAATGTTAATTTTAGATGGTACAGTTGTTAGTTTTAAAATTTTCATCTGGTTTAAGAGACTTTGTATCTTCCTCCGATTTCCCCAAGTCCTCAGCCCATTTTCTTTTTCATTTTTCCCGGAGGTTCTTTATTTACTATAATTACTTTAAAGTCTGTGTATGTTAATTATGCCATCTGGATTATCTGTTAGTCTGTTTCTACTGATTTTTTTAAAACTATACATTATTATTTTACTTTAAAAATATCTAGTATCTTTTTGTTGGGTATTGGACATTACAGATGATATATGCTGCAATTCTGGATTCTATTAACTCTCTGTAGAATGTTGAGTTGCATTAAATTACTTAAAGCTAACCTTGACCTTGCAGAAGCTTGGTTTTAAATTTTCCTGGAGTGGATAGATTTCAACTTTGCTCATATTTCTAAGGAGAAAATTTAAGTCTTAGAATATGGTTCTTATCACTAAATTGTGGCCATATCCAGGGTTTAATGGAATTATTAAGTCAAACTCCTTTAACTTCTCAAGAATTGCTCTGAAATCTGGTTTCCCAGTGTTAAGTAGCTGCTTAAATCATTTCACAACTTTAAAATCATTTATCCCTGTTTTTTTTCCCTCTGAGTGAGACTCTCGCTTTATTCATAGTTCAAACTGAGCATAGTGTGCACATAAATTTGAAAGGTCTTACACTTTGGTTCCTACTTTGATTGAATACACGCTCCGTTTTAGCTTTTGGCAGCCTGAAATTCTGACTTCTGATCTCCCGCATCAATAAGACTATGTCTTTCTTATTAAACTTTCTTTTCTGTATGCCTTAGGCTAAGTAGTTCCCTTATGGTGGAAACTGAATTAATATATTAACATCATCCAATGTTTCTTTCCTTTCATGGATTGAAGTTTCCCTAGTTTCTGTTTCTGATTTTTTCAAGTACCTGAAATATTGTCTCTTTCATATTTCTTCTCTCTTCACTACATCTGGAAATATACTTTATTTAAATCTTCCACATTTCCCATTTATTTATCTTTCAATATTAAATTCTGAGTAACTTCAGATATATGCTTTGTCTCACTTTGCTGTATCTAAACATTTATTTTTTAAGCTTCTTGCCTGTTACTAATCATTTTATGTGCATGCTAAGTCACTTCAGTCATGTTCGACTCTTTGTGATAGTATGGACTGTAGCCCTCCAGACTCCTCTGTCCACGAGATTCTCCAGGCAAGAATCCTGGGGTGGGTTGCCATGCCCTCCTTCACGGAATCTTCCAGACTCAGGGATGGAATTCACATTTGACGTGTTTCCTGATTTGCAGGCAGATTCTTTACCTCTAGTGCCACGTGGGAAACCCACTAATTATTTTAACCTCATTTATTTTAAAGTATTTTACACATAATTATTACATATCCTAAATCTAGTCATTCAGATACCTACAATATTTATTCATCTGATTTTGCTTTCATTTCCTGTTTCTGGAGCTCTTTAATGATCTATTGTAAATGTGTATGTGCAGTTTTTTTTTTTTTTTTTGGTGGCAACTCGCTGTAGTATTCTTCCTGGGAAATCCCACGGACAGAGGAGCCATTTTTAGTGACTAAACAAAAAAACAACAAAAAAACAACTAGTTGATTAGCACCAATGCATACAGGGTAATATGAAGTGGGATTGGTAAATTTGGGATTAACTAAAATAATATTAATTTAGGGCCAAATCTCTAAAATTTTAAAGTTATGAGCAAGACCAGTTGTAAATAAAAGCCCAAAAGTTCTGCTTCATCTAAATGTTGAAGAAACATTAGTTCTATATAGGAGTTACAGTGTGATTGGCCTAAAATGAAGATTAAAAAAAAAAAAGTATATATCTTGAGACCAGAAAGCATAGCTATTTTGTGATATTATAAGACTTGTAGAAATTCTTGTTCACCATATCCTCTGTATTCTTCACTGAAATATTGAAACAACCAGAAACTTCAGTTATCAAACAAGAGAAATAATAAAAATGCCAAGAATTTCTGCTTCTAGATAGGATGGAGAAAGTCTTGAAAGATGATTAATACCTTGGTAATAATAAGAAAAATATGGAATATTTAAAATTGTGTTTTTCTACAGAGTTAATAAAGAATGGCACATGCCAGGGAATTCCAATAACCTGAATTACAGGCAAAAAGGAGTCCTTATAAGAAGACAGTGAGCTCTGGAAGCTTTTACACTTGATGTGGGTTTTTAGCCTGGGCAAAGTTAGGCAGAGGAGCAGACTTGTCATAAATGGAAAGACTTTGCAGGTATGAGTAAACATCTGCCAAGTCATGAGAACTCTGGGCAATGACTCTTTTCTAACTCAAATAGTGACATTCTAAAAATGATGATAGCATTGAAAATTGGATGTTTCTCATGGATAAATTCAACACAATTATAGCTGAAGGCCAAGAATCAGTTCAGTTTCATTCTTAGAGCAATCTGAGTGACCATTACTGTCCCCAGTAGAGGAGAAGAAAGCAAGTTTACTTCTTAGACAGACATAATGATTGTGACTTATTTGCTACTGTCCTTTGACACAATGTATGGAATGTAATATAAAAATATAAAAAATATTCAAGGAAGCAAATAAATTGGAACCATTGGAATCAGGAGAAAATCAACAGAGGCAGGTATTCAGATCATTCAATAATATAATTAACATGTGTGTATGTGTGTATTCTGAAATAAGCCAAAAATATTTTAAGTTTGAATTCAGACTAACCCACAGGTATCCAGGAAGCTCAGTAGAGCCCAAGCATTAGAAATAGTTAGAAAACTATAAATTAAGCTCACTATAGTGAAAATATTGGAAAACAAATGAACCACAAAGCCTCACAGAATCAAGAATAAAAATACATAATATATACAGGGGAAATAGACTCAGATGTCAATATCTTCTCAGATATATTGCATTAGACAATATTGAAATGGCATCTTTAAAGATCTAAGAGGAAAATGACCAATTCAGAACTTCGTTTTCTTCAAATTTTCTTTTTTTAACATATAAATACAGGTTAAATCAAGACAGTTTTAGTTTAAATAAAACTTATATCATTTGTTACCAGTACACTTTCATTACAAGAAATGTAAAAGAGATTTATTTCATACTGAAGAGAACAGTCACAGCTTTAAAGGTCTACAGAAAGGAATTAAGATTTTCAGAAAAGGTGAAAATATGTCAAAACATGATTTTTTCTACACTAAAAAAATTGTCTACTTAATGATTAAATAATGACATGTACCAGGTTGCTTGTAATTTATGTAAAAGTTAAATACATGACAAAAGTAGGACTAAATAGTGGAAAGAGTTAAATAAATAAAACAAATAATTGAAGCTGAAAATCTGATAGACATAATGAAAAACTAAAAAATTGCTTGATTAATCAAGAATAATGCAGGAAAAATGAAACAATAAAACAAAAACCAGATGGGACAAAAAGTAAAAATCAACAAGATGATTAGCTTAATCCTAAAAAAAATAATAAATATGGAAATGTAAATTGACTAAACATTCCACAGAGACTGTACAGTTGGATTAAAAAGCAAGACCAATCTATATGCTTATTATTAGAGAAAGGCTTTAAATATAAAATTACAGGTAGAATAAAGTGATAAAGATGGAAAATATCTTACAGAAGTAATATTCATAAGAATGCTTCTATGTGAACATCAGATAAAGTAGATTTCAAAACAAAGAAAGTTAGCTGCGTAAAAGAATGAAACTTCACAAAGATAAAGTATCAATTCATTCAGAAAATATTAATATAATAGCCTTTAATGTTGCGACTCCATGGACAGCAGCACACCAAGCTTCCCTGTCCATCACCAACTCCTGGAGATGGCTCAGACTCCTGTCCATAGAGTCAGTATGCCATCCAACCATCTCCTCCTCTGTCGTCCCCTTCTCCTTTTGCCTTTAATCTTGTCCAGCATCAGGGTTTTTTCCATTGAGTCAATTCTTTGCATCAGGTGGTCAAAGTATTGGACTTTCAGCTTCAGCATCCATCCTTCCAATGAATATTCAGGACTAATTTCCTTTAGGATGCACTTAAAGGATCTCCTCTCAGTCCAAGCGACTCTCAAGTCTTCTTCAACACCACAGTTCAAAAGCATCAATTCTTTGGCACTCAGCTTTCTTTATAGTCTAACTCTCACATCCATACATGACCACTGGAAAAACCATAGCTTTGACTAGACAGACCTTTGTTGGCAAAGTAATGCCTCTGCTTTTTAACATGTTGTCTAGTTTTGTCATAGCTTTCCTTCTAAGGAGCAGTTCAGTTCAGTTCAGTCACTCAGTCGTGTCCGATTCTTTGCGACCCCATGAATCGCAGCACACTAGGCCTCCCTGTCCATCACCAACTCCTGGAGTTTACTCAAACTTATGTCCATTGAGTCGGTGATGCCATCCAGCCATCTCATCCTCTATCGTCCCCTTCTCCTTCTGCCCCCAATCCCTCCCAGCATCAGGGTCTTTTCCAATGAGTCAACTCTTTGCATGAGGTGGAAAAAGTACTGGAGTTTCAACTTCAGCATCAGTCCAAACGTCTTTTAATTTCATTGCTGCCATCACCATTTGCAGTGATTTTTGAGCCCAAGAAAATGAAGTCTCTCACTGTTTCCATTATTTCCCCATCTATTTGCCATGAAGTGATGGGACTTGATGCCATGATCTTCATTTTTTGAATGTTGAGTTTTAAGCCAACTTTTTCACTCTCCTCTTTCACTTTCATCAATATTTCTTCAATCTGTTAATCTCTGATATCATAGACTAAATGTATGTACAGAAAATGTTGGCAGAACTAATGGAACAAAAGTAGAAGTAAAATTGCTACCTAACTCTGGCCCAGCTACTTACCACTGGAAAATCAATACAAGAGTAAAAGAAATGTTGGTAGAAAGGAAAGTTGTTTTCTATGAATACTGACAATCTGGGGAGATGGTACACTCAGTGTTCTCCAAAACCACCTCCAAAGATTCTGCTCAGCCAGGAAAGCTTTTAAAGTGAAAACGGGGGAGAAAACTCAGTTAATCATTGAGACAGGGCTTCAGAGCTATCGGTATCCCTCGCTAGGTGCAGACCTGTTTGTAGGCTTTTGCAATTCTTGTGATTTGTTTACATACCATCTTGTTCACACAGTTTGTTTATGAGATAACTAAAGGGAAGATCTCTATGGAAGAGATCTGGTCATGTGTTAATTACTTATTCTTCATTTATTCTTCTTTGATCTATGGGAAGAAACAACACATTAAGCATGGTATTGTGTGGTCAAAATATTTGAAAGCTGTGGTAGGGCTGGAGATGAGTGGAGTAAAAGGTGCCTGGTTTAAGGTTAGTAACAAGACAAAGGGGCCTCCTGCAAAAAGCTGCTTGAAAAATTAAGTTTTAAACACTCCTGTTTCAGGCACTAAATAAGGAGACATATATGAATAAAACTGTAAAAATTCTGATATTATCAACTGTTTGACCTAATTGGCCATCTATATATAGCTATGTAACACCATACTCAGCTTATGAAAATAAACCCTGCTTTCCTAACATAAATGGAAAACTAAATGAGATAGATAGTATGAAAGACCCTAAAACAAATCTATTTAGACATTTTAAAGGATTTAAACCATACAGAATGTATTATTTGACCATAACTGAATTAAATTCAAAACAATACAAAAGGTACCTAAAGCTTTTAAATTATATGGAAATTAAGTTCATTTTAAATAATCCATAGCTCCAATAAGAAATAATAAGGCAAATTATAAAACAATTCAAACTGACTGATAAATATAGCATTAGAAATCATATCTATCTATAGAAAGGCATTTAGCTATGTGTTTATCCATACATCTATCTAGATCAATGTTTAGAAAAAAAAGATATATTTTAGCATTAAATCTTATAAGTTAAAATACTAATACTAGAAACTAAGGATTGAAGATTTCAAATTAAGGTGCTAGAAATAAAAGATCAAATTAAGCTTACAATAAGTAGAAAGGAGGAACTAATAAATTATGAATGGAAATCAATAAATTGTGCAAATGATATACAAAAATTAAAAAAAAAATCTGTATGTTTTAAAGATTAATGAAATTGATCCTGGACGAAAGCTAATTAAGATGGAAGAAACATCAGAGTGAGAAAACTAGAAGCTGTCCAAAATGACTCCTTTTCCTAGGGCACTTACCTGGCTGTTGCAGGCCTCAGATCACTGAGGTGAGAATCTACACTTTAAATTCATGAATTAATTAATTTCTGGGGCTGGTATTTTCA
The DNA here is from genome assembly GCF_023699985.2 of Odocoileus virginianus. Classification (NCBI taxonomy): domain Eukaryota; kingdom Metazoa; phylum Chordata; class Mammalia; order Artiodactyla; family Cervidae; genus Odocoileus; species Odocoileus virginianus. The sequence goes on from NC_069698.1 coordinate 25,938,872, forward strand.
ACTACAAATTGGCACTTGCCATGGGCACTTGAATCGTGTGCTGCCGCAGCCGCTGACCTTCAACACTCCCTGAAAGGAGTTCAGGCTGGAGAGCACAAGTGAGTCACTCTGTGCTGGGGAAGGGGGAGGTGGTGACTTCAGATAGATAGTTTCAGCAGCCAACTGTATGAACCCAGTTCCTGTATATCCATATATCTGTGCTGTATGCTCAGTTGTTTGGTCGTGTCTGACTCTTTACGACCCCATAGACTGTAGCTCACAGGCTCATCTGTCCATGGGACTTCCCAGGCAAGAGTGAGTTGGAGTGGATTTCCAACTCTAGTATAGATTTCTGAATCCAGTATGGACTCCCCATACTGGAGTGGGTTACCATGTCCTCCTGCAGGGGATTTTCCCAACCCAGGGATCGAACTCAGGTCTCCCGCAGTGCAGGCAGTTTCTTTACTGTCTGAAAAACCAGGGAAGACCAAGAGTTTTGGTATGAGTAGCCTACCTCTTCTCCAAGCGATCTTCCCGACCAGGAATTGAGCCATGATCTGGATTGCAGGTGGATTCTTTACCAGCTGAGCTACCAGGGAAGCCCTCCTGAAGATATTTTCAGAAGCCAATTTTATGAACCCAATTCTTGTATCTTCTCATATCTGGAAAAGTACCAAAATCCTTCATGGTGATGGCTGTTCCTCATGACTAGCAAGCATCAGGAGACCAGCAGAAACCTTCTGGAAAAATATGTGCTTGAGTACAAGTATTCCCCCTTCACAAAAAATCGTGTATCTACTGACCTTCCTTGTCTTTCTGGAGCAGTCTCTCAGAGCTATCTGAAGTGTCTCCTGGGATGCAGTCCTCATTTTGCCCCATATAAAACTTAGCTTGCAATTGTCACGTTGTGCATTTTTTTTTTTTAAGTCAGCAGTGTTTTAATTATTATGGACTTCCCAGGTGACCCAGTGGTAAAGAATTTGCCTGCCAATGCAGGAGACCCAGGAGACATGGGTTCAATCCCTAGGTTGGGAAGATCGCTTGGAGAAGGAAATAGCAACCCACTTCAGTATTCTTGCCTGGGAAATCCCATGGACAGAGAAGCCAGATGGGTTACAGTCCATGGGGTCTCAAAGGAGTCAGACACAACTTAGTGACTAAACAACAGCAAAATTTTAATTATTAAGGCTGTGTTTATGATTTAAGTTGACATACAACTTTTAGTTACAAAAAAAAAAAATCTGCTAAAGTAATCATGGAAATTTCTCCAGTTCTCTTATAGCATCAGGGTAAATATTCTGTAAGCAGGTTGAATGAGACAGTGAGAAACTCAAAGTTTCTTATCTTTTGTATCCTGTTGACTGCAAAAACCAAACCAAAACAAAACAAAAACACTCAAACTAAAAGTTAAGAATTAAACTTTATTCAGGGGGTTCAGAGAGAACTTAGCCTAAAAGACCTCTTCTCAGCTCTAAAGGACTGCTCAGAAAAGGTAAGGGAGGAACCAGAATATATAGTAGCTTTTCAGAACAAGCAAACAATAACAACGACAAAACAGGAAGTAGAATATCAAAATATTACTGCTAATTAAAGTATAAAACAGACATCTGAAGTTAATAAATTTATCACTTTTCTATGTTTGGGAAAGTAAAAGAATCTGAGCACATTTGAAATCATTCCTTTGATATGCACCTTAAATATCTAGGGCCAGTATTCTGTTTTATTTATTTATTTATTTAAATTGGAGACTAATTACTTTACAATATTGTAGTGGTTTTTGTCATACATTGACATGAATCAGCCATGGGTGTACATATGTTCCCCATCCTGAATCCCCCTCCCACCTCCCTCCCCATCCCATACCTCTGGGTCATCCCAGTGCGCCAGCCCTAAGAAACCTATCTCATGCATTGAACCTGGACTGGCGATCTGTTTCACATATGATAATATACATGTTCCAATGCTATACTCTCAGATCATCCCACCCTTGCCTTCTCCCACAAAGTCCAAAAGACTGTTCTATATGTCTGTGTCTCTTTTGCTGTCTCACATATAGGGTTATTGTTACCATCTTTCTAAATTCCATATATATGTGTTAGTATACTATATTGGTGTTTTTCTTTCTGGCTTACTTCACTCTGTATAATAGGCTTCAGTTTCATCCACCTCATTATAACTGATTCAAATGAATTCTTTTTTAATGGCTGAGTAATATTCCATTGTGTATATGTACCACAGCTTTCTTATCCATTCATCTGCTGATGGGCATCTAGTTTGCTTTCATGTCCTGGCTATCATAAACAGTGCTGTGATGAACATTGGGGTACACGTGTCTCTTTCAGATCTGGTTTCCTCTGTGTGTATGCCCAGGAGTGGGATTGCTGGGTCATGTGGCAGTTCTATTTCCAATATTCTGTTTTTCTCCATTTTGAATCCCCTCAGGATGCACAGTTTGGGGTAGCTGCAGTGGCTGATAACTTTCTTGACTGCTTCATCTTTTGTTTACTGGTGTGGCAGGTGACATTTTCTATCTGCAGTCATTAGAGTCCTTAGGATTTAGTTTCAAGTAACAGTATTTTTCAGAGTGATACTCATATGCACCAGGAATTTAGAATTTTCCACATAGAAAAATTTGAAGTTAAAAGCAGAACTTTAACATAATAAAGTCTCAGGTTGATGACTAATGTTTGTGACTGATGAGAAAATAAATTAGTATTTTATTTTTAACTAATAATTATTTACAATGCAGTATTAAGTAAATTTTAATTGTAATCCAAACCTTGAGTTCAATTTTTTTTGATAAGGTAAACTGTTTCTCCTAGATAAGATGTCCAGAACATTTTGTACAGATTTCTTATAGTTTCATAGGCTACTGAGGTAAAATTGCTTAGCTGCAAATATCTTTATTAATCTGGACTATTTTTCTTTCCGTAGCTACTTCCAGTCACTAAAAGTTGAGATTTCTTCTGACTTTTATACTCTTAGTAGTTCTTTTAGATTTTCTCTTCCCTAGAGCTGACATTTTTGCTTGAGTTTAAGTTTTCTCACACATTCAGACATTTCTAGAGAAAGAAATGCAGAACTTCTGGTGAAAATATGACGATAGCTTGAAAAATCAGTTGCAAAAATTGGTTGCTGGTCAAAGACCAGAACAAGAGAAATGAGTCTAAATCAGAACTAAGTCATTCTCTGATCCCCTTCAGGTTTGTGTCTTAAAGGCCTGTAATTAACAACTGAGTTAAAATGAAAACATCTTGGGACTTTGAGAGCAGGAAGCAGCCATGGTATTCATGCCAGCAACTTTTGCAGCAACAGGAGCTATTGCCAGCAACTTTGGCTGCAGCATTAAACAAGGCAGACATTAGCACCCACCACATTAAGCATTTGTTGGTCAAAGAGTTTGGCAGGTGTCCCCAGGATGCCCAGGAGGAAAGATTAACAGTGTGCTAAGAACATAAGCTTGGGAGTAGAGGTGGTTGGCATGCCAACAGGATTTCAATAAGACTCCACCAATGAGCACAGGTGAACTGGTGAACCACCTCCCAAGAAATCTTAGAATTCTCTAGGCTCAAGTTACAATTTAGCAGGAAGTCTTGGGCCTAGGAAATGTTTCCTGTTAACATTATTTTTAACTTTATTTTTAACATTGTTGTTAACTTTATTTTTACTCTCTTAATGCTTATGTTTTCACTACTTTGATGTAACTCAGAAACCAGAATATTCTAGTTCTCTATCCAATGAATCTAGCCACTGAAACTTCTCTCTAGTCTCAAGGACAAAATTGCCCCATCATCTTTGAAGAACTCTTTCCCACCAATATTGAGTTGCTTGCTAATGAATGGATTATGATTACTGAAAATATTTTTCTAAGAAAAGAATGGTGGCCCAAAGGTTCATTCTTATTAAGTAACACGGTTCACACTTACTTTGGTTTTAGAATTGTTAACATAATTTAAAAAACTCATATGCTAGTTTTTTTTAAGGTTTATTTTTTCAACCAAAGTAAAGCTTTAAAAAAGATAATACTAAATATTTTAAAAGAAAACTTCAGTAGGTTTTCAACAGTTTCATGGCAGCTAGAAAATATACTCACATCAAATCAGAGTCTGAATGATCTTACGCTGAGTACTTGTATCTAATTCATGAGGAAAAGCAGGATATGGATGCAGGAGTCTGTGTGTGTGTGTTAGCTGCTCAGTCATATCTGACTCTTTGTGACCCCATGGACTGTAGGTTGCCAGGCTCCTCCATCCATGGGATTTTCCAGGCAAGAATACTGGAGTGGATTGGCATTTCCTTCTCCAGGGGATCTTCCCGACCCAGGGATCAAACCCAGGTCTCCCACATTGCAGGCAGACTCTTGACCATCTGAGCCAGCAGGGGAGCAGTGATTATGAGCTGAATTTTCCCTTTAGACCAGTATGCATGTATTTAGATATGATTACTAAATAGTTTAAGAAAATACAACACAAATTTTGATGATTTCAATGATTTTCAGGCTGGCCATTTAACTGTGGAAACAGTGTGTGTGCAAATGTATTTGAAATATTTTCACTAAAAGGTGGGTTGTGCCTTATAACATATACATCTGAAAGACAATTTTAATATCTGTTTCCCACCCTCCCCCAAGATTTAAAGGATGAAAATAGAATGGTTAAAACTTTTAGAGTTGATTCTTATGTTTCAAAGTCATCTAATACAAATTATGCAGAAATTTAGCAGTACATTCATTTCAAACACTAGGCCCCTCCAAGAATACATACAAGAATAAGGTACAAGATTCACATATTTCCCAAGGAAACAAATGGACAATTCTTCAGCGGTTATGGAAGAAAAGGACACTGTGTTTACATAAAGCTGAAAGACCCTTACATTACTTTACATTATCTTTCAGTCAGATTGAAGTTCTGCAATAAGTACCTACTTTAAACTAAAATAAAGTAATTCAGAGAGATGAAATGTGTATGGCTGAGACAATTTGTTCTGTGTGAATTCTGAATACATTCCAAAGGACTATTTTTCACCTTCCTTTTTCAAATCTTACCCCGAGTGTGTTTGGAGTGTTCCTTTAATTTTATGCTTCTTGTCTATGGCATTCTAAGGCAGATGATCCTGTTTTCCCCACTGTCTTCAGTAGGACCTCTGTCCTTTGTAAATGATTCTTACTTGATTCCTGAGATTTGTCAGCCTCTTCATGATTGCTATGATGATTCAGTAGAGCCCAGATATTTCTGTTTTCTCTTAGGTTAACTCCACTGTAGTGTCCAGATTCTTCATACTCCCCTGATTTTAGCATAGTTTCCTGAACAAAAGCTTTTATTATGTCTTATCCATCCAGAGAAACACCTTGTCTTGGGGGAGTGAAGGATTATAGTCAACAATCATTATTTATCCAGGCAATGATTCACATTTTTGTTGCTGAAGCTTGAGAAAAGTCTTGAAGTCTGCACAGCAGATATGATCTTAGCTTGAGGCAGTACACTGACTTCAAACATTCTATCCGTTCCTGTGGAAAACTGGGCTATTCCTCTCAAGTAAAGCTGGTTTCAACACCTGGAATATAAAAGCATATGATTTACTAGTTTAGTTTTGATGATGCTATTAAGAGGTTCAGTTCTGTTCACAATTCAAGAATTTACAAGTATGTTGAATGCTGCATAGTTTTTCATACTAGTAAATTGTAGATGTTTGTATTAATTATTCCTGTAAATTTTACATATTTCAGAGCCAAATCATTTTCTTGCTAGTCTTTACATCCCAGTCAATTAATAACTATGGTTTTGTAAATGAAAGATGTTTAAATGAAAGCCAGAGGATCTGAGTGCTAATCCTTGTTCTGCCACGACTAGTTATCTGTCTTGGGATAGGTCACTTCACCTCTTTGGGATTTGTTTTCCTCATGTATAAATTGAATATCAGATTTGGATGCAATCTATTATCTCTTCCCATCTAAAAAATCTTTTTTCCATGACAAAATAAGTAACCAGAGTCATAGATTTGCGAATCAAAGTTGTCTTTTCTCTCAGTGTTACATACAACCCCACACACATACCCTGTGTGTATATGTGAATAGTATGAACATTGAGCTAAGGCATCACTCAAATAATTATGAATACATAAGAAATAGTTCATACATACATGAATATATACTTATAAACTTAGAATTTTATAAATGGTCTTATATTCACCTAGCCTGCTCTGTTTTGGACCTCTGATCTGAATAATCTCTTCCTTATTCAGATTTTCCAGCCACACTGAACTCCTGGCTGCTATTCCTTCACACTGAGCCTATATTAACCTGAAGAACTTTGAATTTGCCACTTCCTGAAATGTTCTTTTTCTAGATATCTATATTTTTGTTCCTTGTTTTTCTTTAGGTCCCTGCTCTAATTTCACCTTTTCCAAAAAGACATCCTAATTAAGCCTGTATAAAAATACATCCACCACATATATACATATACATGGGTGAATACACAGATAGAAGAAAGTAGGTAGTGACTTGAAAAACATTGGATATCTTGAGGTAACACACACAGAATCAGTGATCAGCTTTCTCTTCTGTGTTTTAACTGCAGAACCATTGTGCCAACTACGCATATTGTTTTTTGGTAGAAGGAGCATTTATGTGAAACATCATTACTGTGTTGAGTTCAACTCTACAAATTCATTATATTTTAATTTCTCCGTCTGCTAAACCATGAAGTGATAGAAAATATATAAGTGCAACTGCAGCAGGGAGGGCTAGAACAAACCAGCAGGGAGAGCTCAGAATGACAGAAGTCTCCAGGAAGTTTTAGAGGCCAGGAATATGCAGATCTCAGTAGAAAAACTCTGGGAGGCAAGAACTCCCCATGAACTCCTTAGGGTGAATGGGGGTCAGCATCCCTGGTGCCTGGACTCTTATCTTTAGAGAAGTCATTTCAAGTTCCAATTTAAAATACTAATAGAAAACCAGTGCAAAGGGTTACAAATATTAACATCAAAGGAAAGGAAAAAAAGATTATTGAAAGAAGAAAGTTGATCTCTTTAACAAAACACTTTTCAGTAAACTTTATTGGAAAAGTTGAAGATGGTGTGTCTACATGGAAATGAATCACATCTCAGCTGTGTCATCTCACACATCATATTGATGTATCCAGATAGCAGGCTATCTGAAAGTGCTTCAGTTGAAATCATAACATAAAAGCAATCTCTACCCAAAGTCACAGTAAGATTGCCTGTTTTTTAAGAAGAAACTTGTAAGGTTTAAAAAGTCTCCTCCCTTTTCATATTTCCTTTTGAATATTAAAAGACTGCCAATATATAAAACCCAATTCCCCAAATGTACATATGCATTCAAGATAGACATAGAAAAATATTCTTAATTTAAAGCTGTAAGATTTCAGGAAATATCTGAGACATACAATAAAAAAAATAAGATTTAAGTCACAAATCATATTTACCCTAATATTTATGTTTAATCAAAAGATAGAAGGAAAAGAATTGTGAGTTTAATCAAGAGATATGTATTTTCACATATGCATATGTTTATGTATATTTATATGAATGTGTACTTAAGTCCAAATTAGGTTACTAATTAAATATTCAGATAAAAAGGTGTATTCTAATTAATATCTTTGACATTAATAAGCAAGAAATTTGAGAGTTAAAAAGGTCTTTTACATTTATCCTTCCTAATATGCCTTCTAATTTGGTAAACCTTTTATAAATGTGTGCATGAGTGTTCCTTTACACATTCATATCCCGAGCTGACCACTTCTTTTCCACCTTTCCCTATAGTAACATAGTCTGAGCCATGATTATGTGTCAATGTCTTAGAGTAGCTTCCTATATAATGTGTGTGTGTTATTAATATTAACCCACAGAGGAGGCATTCCTCACAGAGAAATTCTTTTAAATTGTCAGTTAGGTCAAGATTACCCTCCTCAGGGGCTTCCCTCATAGCTCAGCTGGTAAAGAATCTGCCTGCAGTGCCGGAGACCTCGGTTCGATCCCTGGGTTAGGAAGATTCCCTGGAGAAGGGAAAGGCTACCCACTCCAGTATTCTGGCCTGGAGAATTCCATGGACTGTATAGTCCACAGGGTCACAAAGAGCTGGGCACTACTGAGCGACCTTCACTTTCATTTTCCCCTCAGAATCTCAAAATCTTTAGTGGTTTCTCATTTTACTCATAATAATACTGATGAGTTTAGGATTTTATAAATGGTCCTAAACTCATCCCCCTCCCTGTTTTAGAACTTACACCTCAACACCCTCCTCCTCATTAAGACACTCCAGCCACACTGGCCTCCAGTTATTAATCCGTAACACTGGGCCTGCTTAAGAACTGAACTTGAATTTCTCACTTCCTGAAATGTGTTTTCCCCAGATATTCATATTCTTTCCCCCCTCTTTTCTTCTATATCTCTGCTCTAACCTCACCTTTTCTGATAAGCAACTCTTTTTCATCCACATAAAAAGACATCCATCTCCCTCAGACCTTATCTGCATATCTTGTTGCTTTTTCTTGTAACACAAATTTCCACCTTTCCTATTGTTACGTATTTTTATGTATTTGTTTAATAACAAGGACAAGTGACCTATCGATTGATATTTGTGGTGACAGATTGAATATTCAGCAGCATCAGTTCTGGGGTAAGTTTTGATTAAAAGTACCCCAAGCTGTTGAGCCAAAGCATATACTTTATCCCTTCTACAATCGATTCACTTTTTTAATGGCTTATCACACAAGCAGTGGTAAGGATGAGACGTAATGATCCTTTCTTTAAAGAAAAGATTCTCTAGTCCCCCTGACTGGTGAATTTTTGTGCAGTGAATGATCTTCCATGGGAATTAACATGAGATACAAAAATACGCATGAATTTTCTATGTCATTCGTATTTCTCTTGTCTGATCTCTTGATCAGATCTCCCAAGGCTTCAACCATTCAAGCCATTCATTACTGACAAGACAATTAGGTATACAGTGGGATAACCCTTCCTGTATATTATATGCATATATACATATACAATGTATGCATTTATATAATATATGTATACACCACTAATAACTCAGAATATTCCTGAGTAAGATTGTAAAGCAGCAGTAATTCATTTTCAGACACATATGTGAACTGCTATGTCCCAGTCTAACCCAGATCATTGAGATAATGGTCTTTTTTAAACACTGCCATGCAGAAAATCTGGATTTGACAGCATTTCCTAAGTTGATACTTGATTGAACTGAACTTGTAATTTCTCTTTATTCTTGACTTCGAAAAGAAATTAGCAAAGCAGTTGATAGTTAACAAAGCAATGAATGAAGTTACCAAAGGCGTTACAGAAGAAGGCAAATAAAACATTTTCAAGTGCATAATCCACCTGTACTTTATCCCAAACCCATTATAGAGAGTGTCTTAATGATTGTGAAGGGGTTATCATAATCTTGTTCCCCACTATCTGGGAAGTCTTCCATTACTATTTAATCAATGAGTAAAACAGTTCTAGAATCCTGAGCATCTGTTGTAGGGGTTACTGCTATTAATAATACCATAGCTTGTGTTCCTCTGAGTGAACATCTTGAAACAGGGAGTTGGGTGAAATTAGCTCATTATGTTACCCCAAGAGAATAAGATTTGGAGAGAATAGACAGTGAGCTGGAGAAGGAAAATAATTCCATATAAAGGCAAATTATTCAGGTCATCATCATGAAAGTCTTGTTTTAGCTGGGACCTTCAGAGGAGCACACAGAATGCCTCCCAATGCTATTTGCCTCTCCCATCAGCTCTTGTTTTCTATAGGTTGAAAATTGCCCATAAATGACCCCTTCCCCATGTTTTGGAGACCCCCCTGCTGCTATAAGGGTCCACTGTGTAGGAGGAGTCTCAGGGCTGAAAATGAAGTGTTGTCAGCACATGAAGGAAGGCCCTGCCAGCTTAAAGTGAATCTTGGACTCAGAGGTCGGCCCTGGTGCCATTTACCCAGATGTAAGGAATCAGAGATAAGGTCAATATGATGTGGCTGAACAACTGTTATTCTGGGCCCCATAAATCAACTATTTAACAATTTGGTCACATTTTGTGTGTGTGTTAGTTGCTCAGATGTGTCCAACTCTTGGCAACCCCAGGGACTGTAGCCTGACAGGCTCCTCTGTCCATGGGATTTTCCAGGCAAGAATACTGGAGTGGGTTGTCATTTTCTTCAGGAGATCTTCCCAACCCAGGGATCGAACCCTGATCTTTCACACTGTGAGCAGACTCTTTACCATCTGAGCCACCAGGGAAGCCAGTCACATTTTGTATGACATTAAATTCAGACATGTAAATGTAATTTTCAAAATTTACTTTCATTCCTGCTTTAATAAAAAATATGTAGACAACACATCCTCTCTCCAGGCATTCTGCAAGTCAGTGTTTCTAAATGATGACAATAAATTTTAACAGATTGTGGGGGAAATAAAAAAGGTAAAAGATTTTACGTCATAGTCTTCACATTAAAGAAAAGGAAAACTTTCCAGATGTTAGCAGAGGTGTGGATAGCAAACTCCAGATTCTCAGTTCCACAAGTAGACTTTTCCAAAACTGAATCAATCTACTAGCTATTGATCTCCACCTCTCCTTCTGTGGCCATGCTTCTGTTTTGCAGAGGAAAGGCATTCTTCTCACTGGCATTTTATTATTGTGTGTTATGTCTGGTATGCAACATTCCAGGTGAATAACCGAAAGAACAGTCAGGAATGCACTGTTCCTAAAGCCAAGATCCTCTGAAGTAAAGTCAGAAAGATTTGCCAAGATATTTTGGGCAGGTTGATGTTTTTTTCTGTTTTAAAACTAGAATTTAAAATAAATAAATAAAACTAGAATTTAGAAAAGGAAAGTTTTCACAGGATACTTATTAACCTATTTATTAGACTCAAAAAATGGATTATTCTGAAATAAATTACTTCTGATTTGGTTGAATGGTTTTATTATGTAAATGAACTTTGTTAACTCCTTTCTATGGCAGATACTTTCCAGAAATAAAATGAGCTATATATACAGGTTCAAAGTTTGATAAATATCTATTTAATGAGATGTGACCACATACATTGAGATACAAGATACGGAGCTAAACTCTTCAAACTTAAGTTAAATTTCTATATTTTGATGTTTAACTGTGTAAAGAATAAATTATTTATAAAATGAGGGATTAAAGAGTTAACATTTTGAGTGTAACTAAGGTTAGAAGAGGATTACTGATTATTACATTTATGTTTATTAGAATATCATTAATAAATACCTTAATATTATAATACTGGAGGGAATACTTCCTAAGTCAACCAACATAAGCAGGTTAAAATGAAATATACTAGAATATCAGAGACTTAAACAGGAAGTGAGTTGAAATTGAAACCTGGCTTGATTCCTGCAATAACTCAGGAAAACAGGCCATGGATCAAAGCAAACAACTTATTGATTGAGGATGTGCCCCCGCCCCCACAAAGGAACAGATGGCTGAAGCTAAGCATTTATTCTCATCAGCGGCTTTGTTGATAACTTCATACCATGGCGCACAATTTTAATTGAATGCTTAGATGGCAATCAGAGCCTGGCTTGGATTTCTTTGTTTTCTTGAATCTTGTCCATGGAAACAATGGTAACAAAAAGAACTACTTCTTATAGCTTTGTTCACTTTTTTTTAACCTATCTTATGACAGTTGCACCCTTAAGCTTTAGCTGACTTTATATCCGTATGTCTGAAAATAAATTTGTGGGAAGCAGTACAGTCTATACAGCCATTATAACTTCATTAAAATTTATGATACAGATATGTCTCTCTTTCTCTTTGGTTGGAATATAATAATCATGTATAAGACATTAAAAATTATTGATTCAACTTTTGAATAAAATGCAGTTAATCCATTCTTTTGTTGTGGTTGTGAAAGAACCCTGCCAAGTAGCAACCTTAAAGACAATCAGGCAGTGAAGTCTATTGAAGATAGACATGGAATTTAAACGAAATAAACCAAACAAAGAAAATTGAGACTGCCAAGAAAAATAACTTTTACAAAAATGCTTCTTTTTTTTTTTGTCATTTTAGTAAAGGTATTTGTTCATGTAATCTACTGTGTATTTATGGGCATCTCTGCATATATACTGCTGGTAAATTTCTATATGCAAATAAGAATTACAACTATGTTAAAGTATGGTTTATTGGCATATATGTGCATGAAAGTGAAACATTCATTTCACAAAACATAATATATAGTCATTTTTGACAGTAAAATTTTAGAGGAGATAGTACATGTTTATATTAATCAGTGATCTTAGAAATGACTTCCTGTGACATAGCTCTTACCATGTGCTAAGTTCTGTACTACACTCTCTGCACACTATTTTATTTATCCTGCAATAACCTAATGAAGTGTGTTCTGTTAGAATTATTTTGCACTTGCAGAAACTGAGGTTGCTAGGTGAAATCATCTTTCCATATCTTACAGTAAATGAGAGAATCAGAATTTGAATGCTGTGCTGCTTGATGTCCAAGCTTGTATTTTTAACCACAACATTTTACAAGGATTTCCTCAGCTGTCTTTTACCTTATACTCAAGTTTCATACATAAAAACAGTCACTATTACCACATTTCCTTGCTAATAAGAATTCGAAGAATCACTGGGGATGGTCTTTTGCTATAAAACTTTGGTCTGAGAAAAGACAAAAGTAATCTGTTTTTATTCTTCTAAGCACTGTTGCTTCTGGCCAGAGTTTTCTAAGTGAATTTTCTAAGTACAAAACTAGAAGAAATGTACATAAGCATCACAACTTTACCAAGCTTATATTGTGCAAGCATTCAAGTGTTTGTGTTGACTAGAAAGCTTTCTCTGTTTACATAATCTACTTTGAATACATGGCTTCACTCTGACTTAAACCCTAACCCTCACTTAACAGATCAACTTCCTTCTTTTCTAGCTATGCATTTGATATCTGCTCACTTCTTACTTCCTAGAAACAATCTAATAAAGTTTCTTTCCAGAGTCCTAACCTTTCTCCTGCATATTCCCCCAAGTTTTCTTTCTCCATCTAGGAGCATAAGGAGTCTACCATAGCTGACTAGCCTGACACAATCAATGCCTATATTCTTAGGTTAGACTTCATCCAATCTCTTAGGGTTAGTGTGGAGGTGAAAGAATGTCAGATGTTTCTTTATATGACTAAATATATGAATAATGAAAATAAAATAACAATTTCATAAATGGCTTATTTGGTCATAAGACAGAACTGAAGAAAATTCTGTGCAGTAAGTTAGCATCTCGATTATGCAGAGACTAGAACAAAAACATAAGCACAAGCCAATGTCTTATCCTGAAACTGTATTCTCTTAGCACTGATGATCAAGGGAAGACTTACTATGAATCTGCTGAGGCTGAAGCTGTGCAGTTATCTATACACTGGTTTGATACTGTTGTCTAAAGCTTGCTGGCTGTAATTTTTCCATTTTTAGGTTTGATTCAGGTTGTTTCCTCTTTTATTCCACATATTACCTACTTTTATTTTGCTTTCTGTGTTTATTTGTGTATGAGCATGTGTGATACACAGAGGTGCTTAGAGATAAAATAATACATTTTTTAATTTATTCATTAGATCAAGAAATATTCTATTGAGTGTATACTATGAACTAGACACTGTTCAGGGTATTGGATCTATTTCAGTGCTGAAAACTGATGAAGTCTGCACCCCTTGGAAGTATATATTCTCCTAGGAAGTATATTTAACAAGGTAAAAAATAAAATATAAAGCAATTTAAATGAACTAATAAATGAGAAAAACAGTAAAGCAGGATAAAGGATGGAATATGATACAAATTGGTGATGAATAGTTTAGATAACAGTTATATGATGGTTAATTTTATGTGTCAAACCTGACTGGGTCACAAGTGATGAAATATGTGATTAAACTTTATTCTGAGTCTATATGAAGGTGTCTTCAGAAGAGATTAGCATTTGAATCAGTATACTAAGTAAAGCAAATTGCACAACCTACTATGGGTACACATAATATATATACTTGTTTCTCTTTGTCTAGAGAACCCTTATTTGAACACTCATGATTAAGGAAGCCTCTGTAAAGCTCCTGAGGAGAGAATAAGATGGGTGTGTGAGGAGCAGTAAGAACAGTGGGACTGAAGCAAATCTTATGGAAGGTGGAGTGTAGGAGAAGATTGAGGCCAGATCAGAGGGCAGGGTTTACTTCATTCAGGATAAAATCATTAGGATTTTATGCTAAATGTTTTGAAAGTCCAACAGATAACTATTTTAAACATTTCTGTGATGACTGTGTGACAAATGAACTCCTGAGAGGCAAGATGGGAAGAACTGTGATAAATGGTTCATGAGTTATATTGATGGGTTGAACTTGAGAGACAATAAAAAGGGGACAAAATTAGGGGTATAAATTTGAAGGTATAATGGATAGGTGTGGGTAAAGGATTTAAGTAGGTGTATGAATAAAAAAGGGATTAAAGACAATTTGTAAAATCATTTAGTCAAACTCTAAAGCTTCCCTGATAGCTCAGCCAGTAATGAATCTGCCTGCGATGCTGGAAACCTAGGTTCGATCCGCGGGTCAGGAAGATTCCCTGGAGAAGGAAATGGCAACCCACTCCAGTATTCTTGCCTGGAGAATCCCATGGACAGAGGAGCCTGGCAGGGTATAGTTCATGGAATCGCAAGAGTCAGCTACGACTTAGCAACTAAACCACCACGAATCTCTAAAGCAGGAAGGACCACCACTCAAAATTGTCCCTATTGGTGATGCCAGATACATACTTAGAAAATAGGAAAAGTTTCCTTACTATGTAATTGAGGTCACTAGAGAGAGTAGGGTGGTCCTCTCAAGCAAGTCCAACATGGCTTGAGAACTCCAGGAAAAGAGACTGGCTTAGGATTTTATTGCAGTTAGGCTCTTGTTGGTCTTCCCTGGGGGTTCAAAGAGTAAAGAATCTGCCTGTGATGTGGGCGACCAAGCTTGATTCCTGAGTCGGGAAGATCCCCTGGAGAAAGGAATGTCTACCTACTCCAATATTCTTGCCTGGAGAATCCCCTGGACAGAGGAGTCTAGTGGGCTGCAGTCAATTGGGTCACAAATAGTAGGACAGGGCTGAGCAACCAAGATACACACAGGCACGGGGCTGGAGAAAGAAGTCTCACATGTAGTGCAAATCTCTTGTGTCAAAGAGGGAAAAGTTGGGTTTTCTTATCAGGTTGCTTAGAAGTGGTACACAATAGAAAAGGAGAAAATTGATCAGCACTCAAGCATCAAAAATAGAGACAGACTCCTAGTTATAATAATCCAGATCTAGACAAATTAGTGAAAGATTGTGCCATTTCAGGGGCCAAAAATATATGAGGGAGGAACAGTATGGGTATGACTTGGGGAGTCAAGTGATCTGCTATGTGCTTAGTATATCTGAGATTTCTGCTTATTACCTACCACTTTCTATCTCTCAGCTCTCATTTCTTGATACCTTTTGCCTCCATTTGTTATATATTCAGTTCAATTCAATCGTTCAGTCGTGTCCAACTTTTTATGACCCTATGGACTGCAGCATGCCAAGCTTCACTGTCCATCACCAACTCCTGGAGCTTGCTAAAACTCATGTTCATTAAGTTGGTGGTATCCTCCAACCATCACATCATCTGTCGTCCAGTTTTCTTCTTGCCTTCCATCTTTCCCAGCATCAGGGTCTTTTCAGATGAGTCAGTTCTTCCCATCAGGTGGCCAAAGTATTGGAGTTTCAACTTCAGCATAAGTACTTCCAATGAATATTCAGGACTAATCTCCTTTAGGATGGATCTCCTTGTAGTTCAGGGGACTCTCAAGAGTCTTCTCCAACACCACAGTTCAAAAGCATCATTTCTTCAGCACTCAGCTTTTTCTATAGTCCAACTCTCACATCCATATATGACTACTGGAAAAAACATAGCTTTGACTAGACGGTCCTTTGTTGGCAAAGTAATGACTCTGCTTTTTAATATGCTGTCTAGGTTAGCCATAGCTTTTCTTCCAAAGAGCAAGCATCTTTTAATTTCATGGCTGCAGTCACCATGAAATAGCTTACCTGGAATTTCATCACCTCCACTAGCTTTGTGCATACTGATGCTTCCTAAGGCCCAGTTGACTTCCCTTTACAGGATGTCTGACTCTAGGTGAGTGACCACACCATCGTGGTTATCTGGGCCATGAGGATCTTTTTGTAGTGTTCTGCTGTATATTCTTGCCACCTCTTTTAAATATCTTCTGCTTCTGTTAGGTCCATGCCATGCATGTCCTTTATTGTGCCCATCTTTGCATGAAATGTTTGCTTGGTATCTCTAATTTTCTTGAGGAGATCTCTAGTCTTTCCCATTCTATTGTTTTCATTCATTTCTTTGCATAGATCACTGAGGAATGCTTTGTTATCTCTTCTTGCTATTCTTTGGAACTCTGCATTCAGATGGGTATATATTTCCTTTCCTCCTCTGCCTTTAGCTTCTCTTCTTTCTCACTATTTCTAAGGCCTCCTCAGACAACCATTTTGCCTTTTTGCATTTCTTTTTCTTGGGGATGGTCTTGATCCGGGCCTTCTGTACATTGTCACAAACCTCCATCCAAGGTTTCTCAGGCAGTCTATCATATCTAATTCCTTGAATCTGTGTGCCACTTCCACTGTATTAACATAAAGGATTCGATTTAGGTCATACATAAATGGTTTAGTGGCTTTCTCTAGTTTCTTCAGTTTCAGTCTGAATTTGGCAATAAGGAGTTCGTGATCTGAACCACAGTCAGCTCCTGGTCTTGTTTTTGCTGACTGTATAGAGTTTCTCTATCTTTGGTTGCAATGAATTTAATCAATCTGATTTCTGCATTGACCATCTCATGACGTCCATGTGTAGAGTCTTCTCTTGTGTTGTTGGAAAAGGGTGTTTGCTATGACCACTGCGTTCTCTTGGCAAAACTCTGTTAGCCTTTGACCTGCTTGTTTTGTATTCCAAGGCTAAATTTCACTGTTACTCCAGGTATCTCTTGACTTCCTACTTTTGCATCCAGTCCCCTATAATGAAAAGGACATCTTTTTTGCATGTTTGTTCTAGAAGGTCTTGTAGGTCTTCATAGAACCATTCAACTTCAGTTTCTTCAGCATTACTGGTTGGGGCATAGATTTGGATTACTGTGATATTGAATGGTTTGCCTTGAAAACGAACAGAGATCATTCTGTCATTTTTGAGATTGCATCCATGTACTGCATTTCAGACTCTTTTGTTGACTATGATGGGTACTCCAATTCTTCAAAGGAATTCCTGCCCATAGTATAGTTATAATGGTCACCTGAGTTAAATTCACCCATTCCAGTCCATTTAGCTCACTGATTCCTAAAATGTCAATGTTCACTCTTGCCATCTCCTGTTTGATCACTTCCAATTGACTTGATTCATGCACCTAAAATTCCAGGTTCCTATGCAATAGTGCTCTTTACAGCATCAGACTTTACTTCCATCACTGGTCACATGCACAGCTGGATGTTGTTTTTGTTTGGCCCCATCTCTTCATTGTTTCTGGAGTTATTTCTTCACTGATCTCCAGTAGCATATTGGGTCCCTACTGACCTGGGGAGTTCATCTTTCAGTGTCCTATCTTTTTGCCTTTTCATACTGTTCATGAGGTTCTCAAGGCAAGAATACTGAAGTGTTTCTCATTCCCTTCTCCAGTGGACCACATTTTGTCAGAACTCTCCCCATCATGACCCATCCATCTTGGGTGGCCCTACACAGCATGGTTCATAGTTTCATTGAGTTAAACAAGGCTGTGGTCCATGTGATCAGTTTGGTTAGTTTTCTGTGATTGTGTTTTCCAGTCTGTGTGCCCTCTGATGGAGAAGGGTAAGAGGCTTATAGAAGATTCCTAATGGGATAGACTGACTGAGGGAGAAACTGGGTCTTGTCCTGGTGGGAAAGCCCATGCTCAGTAAATCTTTAAGCCAATATTCTGCTGAAGGGTAGGGCTGTGTTCCCTACCTGTTATTTGACCTGAGGCCAAACTATGGTGGAGGTAACGAAGATAACAGCGACCTTCTTCAAAAGGCCCCATGCATACACTCCTACTCTCAGTGCCCCCGACCCTGCAGCAGGCCACCGCTGACCCTCGCCTCCGCTGGAGACTCCTGGACACTCATGGGCAAGTCTGGGTCAGTCTCTTGTGGGGTCACTGTTCCTTTCTCCTGGGTCCTGGTGCACACAGGGTTCTGTTTGTGCCCTCGCAGAGTCTGTTTCCCCAGTCCTGTGTAGGTTCTGGCGGTTTGATGGTGGGTTAATGCCAACCTCCTCCAAGAGGGCTTATGCCATACCCAGGTCTGCTGCACTCAGAGCCCCTTCCCCTGCAGCAGTCTACTGCTGACCTGTACCTGCTCAGGAGACACCCAGACACAGCTCTGTCTCAGTCTCTGTGGGGTCTCTGGGTCCTGGTGTGCACAAGGTATGTTTGAGCCCTCTGAGCATCTCTGGCAGGTATGGGGTTTGATTATAAATGTGATTTCACCCATTCTACCACCTTGCTGGGGCTTCTCTGCCCTTGGATGTGGAGTATCTCCTCACAGTCACTCCAGCACCACACAGACACCGCTCCAGTAACCTGATAACCTGATAAGTTGAGGTTGAATGATTCTGTGAGGACCTACAATAACTTCTAGAACTAACATCCAAAGTAGATGTTTTCATTATAGGGGACTGCAATACAAAAGTAGGAAGTCAAGAGATACCTGGGATAATGGGAAAAATTGGCCTTGGAGTACAGAATGAAGCAGGGCAAAGGCTAACAGAGTTTTGCCAAGAGAATGCACTGGTCATAGCAGACACCCTCTTCCAAAAAAAACAAGAGAAGACTCTACACATGGACATCACCGGATGGTCAATGCAGAAATCATATTGATTATATTCTTTGCAATCAAAAATGGAGAAGCTCTATACAGTCAGCAAAAACAGGACTGAGAGCTGACTGTGGTTCAGATCATGAACTCCTTACGCCATGCTATGCTAAGTCACTTTAGTAGTGTCCAACTCTGTGTGACCCCATGTACAGCAACCCAGTCCAGCCTGGCTCTGGGCAGCAGCCCTGGACTGCAGTCCAGCCCAGGAGGCTCTTCTGTCTACAGGATTCTCCAGGCAAGCCTTATGCCAAATTCAGACTCTACTTAAAGAAAGTAGGGAAAACCACCCAGACCATTCATGTATGACCTAATTCAAATCTCTTACAACTACATAGTGGAAGTGACAAATAGCTTCAAGGAATTAGATCTAATAGAGCACTTGAAGTACTATGGATGGAGGTTCCTGACATTGTACAGGAGGCAGTGATCAAGACTGTCCCCATGAAAAAAGAAATGCAAAAAGGCAAAATGGTTGTCTGAGGAGGCCTTACAAACAGCTATGAAAAGAAGAGAAGGGAAAGGCAAAGGAGGAAAGAAAAGATATACACATTTGAATGCAGAGTTCCAAAGAATAGCAAGAAGAGATAACAAAGCCTTCCTCAGCGATCAATGCCAAGATAGAGGAAAACAATAGAATGGAAAAAAAACTAAAGCTCTCTTCAAAAAATTAGAGATACAAGGGAATTTTTCATGCAAAGATGGGCACAATAAAGGACAGAAATAGTATGGATGTAACAGAAGCAGAAGATATTAAGAAGAGGTGGCAAGAATACAAAGAAGAACTATACAAAAATATCTTCATAAACCCGATAATCACTATGATGTGTTCACTCACCTAGAGCCAGACATCCTGGAATGTGAAGTCAAGTGGGCATTAGGAAGCATCACTATGAACAAACCTAGTGGAGGTGATGGAACTCCAGCTAAGCTATTTCAAATCCTAAAAGATGATGCTGTGAATGTGCTACACTCAATCTGCCAGCAAATTTGGAAAACCCAGCAGTGGCCACAGGACTGGAAAAGACCAGTTTTCATTCCAATTGCAAAGAAAGGCAATGCCAAAGAATGCTCAAACTACTGCACAATTGCATTCATCTTACACACTAGCAAAGTAATGCTCAAAATTCTCCAAACAGGCTTCAATAGTATGTGAACCATAAACTTGCAAATGTTCTAAAGCTGGATTTAGAAAAGGCAAAGGAACCAGAGATCAAATTGCCAACATCCACTGGATCATCAAAAAAGCAAGAGAGTTCCAGAAAAACATCTCCTTCTTCTTTATTGACTATGCCAAAGCTTTTGACTTTGTGGATCACAACAAACTGTGGAAAATTATTGAAGAGACAGGAATCCCAGACCACCTGACCTGCCTCTTGAGAATCTTGAGACTCTTGAGAGTTCCTTGGACAGCAAGGAGATCCAACCAGTCCATTCTAAAGGAAATCAGTCCTGAATATTCATTGGAAGGACTTATGCTGAAGTTGAAACTCCAATACTTTGGCCACCTGATGGGAAGAACTGACTCTTTGGAAAATACCCTGATGCTGAGAAAGATTGAAGGTAGGAGGAGAAGGGCATGGCAGCGGATGATGGTTGGATGGCATCACCAACTCAATGGACATGAGTTTGAGTAAACTCCGGGAGATGGTGATGAACAGGGAGGCCTGGCATGCTGCAGTCCATGTGGTGGCAAAAGTTAAACATGATCGAGCGACTGAACTGACTGATTGACAGACCTGAGGAGCACATCTTTCAGTGTCCTGTCTTTCTGCCTTTTCGTACAGTTCACGGGGTTCTCAAGGCAAGAATACTAAGGTGGCTTGCCATTCCGTTCTCTAGTGGACCACGTGTTGTCAGAACTCTCCACCATGATCCATCTGTCTTGGGTGGCCCTACACGGCATGGCTCATAGTTTTATTGACTTAGACAAGGCTGTGGTCCATGTGATCAGTTTGGTTAGTTCTCTATGATTGTGGTTTCCATTCTGTCTGTGCTCTGATGGATGAGGATTAGAGGCTTATGTTTGCTTCCAGATTGGAGAAACTGACTAGGGGGGAAACTGGGTCTTGTTCTGATGGGAGGGGCCATGCTCAGTTAGTCTTTAATCCAATTTTCTATTGATGGGTGTAGCTGTGTTTCCTCCTTGTTGTTTGACCTGAGGGCAAACCATGGTGTAGTTAATGAAGATAATGGCAACCTTCTTCAAAAGGTCTCATGCATACACTGCCAGCACTCAGTGCCCCCAACCCTGCCAGCAGCCCACCACCAACTCACGCCTCTGCCAGAGACTCCTGGACACTCATGGGCAAGTCTGGGTCAGTCTCTTGTGGGGTCACTGCTCCTTTCTCCTGTGTCCTGGTACGCACAAGCTTGTGTTTGTGGCCTCCAAGATTCTGTTTCCCCAGTCCTGTGTAAGTTCTGGTGGCTCTATGGTGGGGTTAAGGGCAACCTCCTCCAAAAGGGAGGTATGCTGCAACCAGAGCTGCTGACCCTGCAACAGTTCATTGCTGACCTGTACTTCCACAGGAGATACTCAAACAGTTCTGTCTCAGTCTCTGTGGGGTCTTTGGGTCCTGGTGCACACAAGTTTTGTTTGTTGTATATTATAAGTTATAATTAAAAGTAACTCATAGAAATATGTTATATGCTTAAGGATCTCAGGGCCCATTGTGGTAAGCAAATAAATACACCAACAATAAACTCAGAACACATGAAAAATGCTATCAAAATATTTTTAGAATTCTAGAGGTTCCTGGATAATTGGCACCTAATGCTACTTGGGCTTTCCTCATGGCTCAGTAATTAAAGAATCTGTTTGCAATGCAGGAGACCTGGATTTGGACCCTGTGTCAGGAAGATCCCCTGGAGAAGGAAATGGCAACCCACTGCAAAATTCTTGCTGGAGAATACCCTGGACAGAGGAGTCTGGCAGGCTACAGTCCATGGGGTCACAAGAGTCAGACAAAACCTAGTGAGTAAACCACCAAACCAATGCTACTTGGACAAATGGGAAACAGTTCTGTGGGGGAAGTATAGTACTAAATTGAATGCTATAGGAATCACATACTTGGGAGAGATGGAAGCTGGGTAAAGTTTTATATGCAGAGCAAGCAGCATCTTTAAGACCTGGGATAAATATGAGTCATTAAGTACAGAGTATTGATTCTATCAACAATAATAAATTCTCAAGTTTTGATAGATATAGTTTGCTTACTTTTGAGGAATTCCATTTGATCTCCATTGTGTCATTCATAAAAGGTCTTTTAAAGACTGTTCCTATAATTAACTTGGAGATCAGTGGGTAAAATAGACCAGATATTTTTAAAATCTTAGGATCCAGAACAATATTTTTAAAATCTTGGAATCCAGAACAAGAGGAAACTCTAGCATGTTTTATGGATGTAAACATATGTCAGTGTTAGTTGTTTACTCATGTCTGATTCCTTGCAAACCCATGAACTATACCCCACCAGGCTCCTCTGTCCATGAAATTCTCCAGGCAAGGATTCCAGAGTGGGTTGCCATTTTCTTCTCCAGAGGATCTTCCCTACCCAGAGATTGAACGCAGGTTTCCTGCATTTCAGGCAGATTCTTTACATTCTGAGCCACCAAAGAAGGCCAAATGGTCCTCTGTTATTTAAACACCAGGATACCTGGGCGTAGTTGGGCATCTCTTGCCACCATACACAAGGTTTGGCATTAACAAAATCCCTGGGTCAGGAATATCCCTTGGAGGAAGGCATGGTAACCCACTCCAGTATTCTTGCCTGGAGAATCTCATGGATTGAGAAGCCTGGCAGGCTACAGTCCATAGGGTTGTGCAGAGTCAGAGATGACTGAAGCAACTTAGCACGTGCATCTGTTGCCACCATACATAAGGCTTGGCATTAGCAAATCTGTTACTTTGGTAGTTCTGTACTATTCAGTCCTATATCTGGCCTGCTGACCTATAATAATACTGTACTATTGGTTTAAGCCAGGTTTTTTGGTTTAGTTTTTTGGTTTAGTTTTTTGTTTTTCTGTTTCTTGTTATCTGTTGAAAGTTTATTCACTTAACTAGATTTCAACTCATTTTGACCCATGCTGAGCTGCAAAAGTGGATCAAGAGCTATGGGTTGAAAAGTGTCCTAGTTAGATAGAAAAAAAAAAAAAAACCCTCTGGTCAACTGAAGATTGCCATCGTTAGAGGGCTGGGCTTAGAGGTTTCTTGTGTTCCATATTTATCATTCCTGATTTAAGTGAAAGGGTAAGGTAAGCAAAATTTTCATGTTGCTTTGTTCTCCCATTTCAATGTCACTGTTATAATCTCTTTTTCTCCCATGCCAAGAACCTATGCTATATCCAGTAATGACTTCAAATCATTTTTAAGATCTCAAAAAAAAAAAAAAAATGTTAGGATACCACCACCTGAAGTATTTACCTTGTACAAGCCTATAATAACTTTATGTGTTGTCTGAATAATGGGCTTTTAAGGTCTCTACACTGGTGTTCAGCATAGTGGCCTCTTCATAACATCTTCCAGTCCTTTGGCCATGCCCAACAGTTTTCTAACTGTTGGGCCATCGCTGTGCTTCCTTTGTCTTATTTTAGGATTTAGAGTTTTCTGATTTCTCACTTGGTTACTCACCATTCCCTTAACTCCATTTTACTCATCCAATTTCTAGATTTTATAGGTCTTCTCCAGCTCTTTTAACTTTATTGGCTATTATTTATATTAATTCTATATAGTAATTAGTTCAGCCCCTGGATCAACATAGGTTCCAGGTTCCTAACATAGGTTAGGTTCAATATTTGTTATGAAATCAGTAAGAGTTAATACTTTCAGAAGTGTAAGTAAAGTAAAGTTGGTCAGTTGTGTCCAACTCTTTGCGACTCCATGGACTATAGCCTATCAGGCTCTTCCCATGGGATTTTTCCAGGCAAGGGTACTGGAGTGGGTTACCATTTCCTTCTCCAAAACATGTGTACTCCTCCCCGTCAGGGAATGGAACCCCGGTCTCCCGCGTGACAGGCGGGGATACTCACAACTATACTAACGAGGAGTGAGCTTTCAGAACTGTAGGAGAGTTCAGATTACTATGCAAATCTGATCGTACAAACAGGATGATACCATCTGAAATCTGTTGCTAAATAGTTGGTGTAATTAGTGTTCATTATAACACACCAAATATATTCCTTATCAGTACTCACAAGCAGATAGAAATGGTTGTAATCCAGAGTATATTATGTAGTAATGTACAGTATAGTAAATCAGTTTCTATAGTTACAATGGAAGTAACTTCCTTTGCCATCAAAGTAAATGCCAAAAGCACAATCTTAGATGATGAGTGCAAAATGCCTTTATGTTAGCGTCTCATCTTTCACGTGGCCTTCATTTCGAGTTAAAAATGAACCACTAGGAATAATTATTGTGAAGATAATTGGTTAAACTAAAAGTTTTTAAAATATCAACTTTTGTTAAAGAAATCTACAGAAATACCCTAAGTCAGAAACCATCATCTTACTGATTGATTGGAAGAATAATGCCAACATTAAAGCAGTAATAACAAAAGATAGAATCAAAATTACAGAAACAAATTCAGAATATAACCTACTTTAAGATTATTCTAAAATTTATTTTTCTTACTTTCAAATTTATTTTTGTTTCTCCTAAAATCATATTAAAAAATATATTTCTTCTATATATTTGCATTATTATAAACTGAAATTTTAATGCATCTTTAAATTGATAGATATTCAGAATATATATGATTTTTGCCTAACTTCATGAAAACTTAGCATTTTATTTCTACTGAATGATGCTGTTTGGGGAACAAGACAACTTTTTCTTTTTTAGTAAAATCTTTACCTTGAGCACATTTTTGTATTAACTTTTGATTGGCTTCTCAGAACCTTTCCTGAGGTTACATTCTTACAGTTGCAAATTTGTGAAAATCTCGTTTCAAGAAACAACCAAGGATATATTGGTTTTATGATCTGGTAATAGAATGTCTAGTTTTACATGCTCAATTTTAATGAAAATGTGGTGAATGTAAAAAGCCTTTCAAACTGTCACTGTGCATGTCAAACACATGCAGTTACTGTTTGTATATTAAAATCCCTTCTAGCCTGACAGCATGCCTACACATTTTTTTTTTTTTAATTAGAGTATTCACATCTCTCACTCTCTTTCTGTATCACAGAGAGAACAATGCTCTCAGTCACTAGGAGCTCTAACCAGTTATGAATACTACCAGATCTTTTGAATTATCCAATTATAAGCAAGATGCTTTCATATGTTCCTTGCTCTCTTTCAGACTCAGTTGCATGGTCCATAAAAAGGTAATAGGAAGGACATTATCATCCATGTACTGTATAATTCTTAAAAAATCAGGCAATAAGTGGAAGCCACTGTAGTTTTCCTAATTGTGACTACTGATGCTGCTGCGAAGTCGCTCAGTCATGTCCGACTCTGTGCGACCCCATGACTGCAGCCTACCAGGCTCCCCCCTCCCTGGGATTCTCCAGGCAAGAGTACTGGAGTGGGGTGCCATTGCCTTCTCCGGTGACTACTGCAGAGAACATTAAAAAAAAAAAAAAAATAGTGAGGGAGAACTTTAAGTGTCCCATTTCCCACTCCAGGCACACATCATCTGGGCTGAGATTACTTTACAAACAATTTTGACTTCTAATGGCAACTTTAGGACAAATGTATATATATATATATATTTGTATATATTTATATGTGTGTGTGTGTTTAAAACCTCAAGAAGAAATTGATGTATAAGGTTTTCTGTTTTAGAGTTTAAGCAAATTGTCATTTAGTTGCTAAGCCGTGTCTTACTCTTTTGCAACCCCATGAACTGTAGCCCACCAGGCTCCTCTGTCCATGGGATTTCCCAGGCAAGAATACTGGAATGGGTTGCCATTTCCCTCTAAAGGGGATCTTCCCCACCCAAGAATCGAACATGCATCTCCTGCATTGACAGACAGATTTTTTACCATCTGAGCCACCAGTGAAGCCCTTCAGCAAATTAGCATTATTCATATGTTTGGGGAAGTTGTTACCATTGGCCATTATCTAAAGAAAAAAGGACATGCTTCTCAATACTAATTTCATATTACTCAGTAGCTCCTTTAATTCTCCAGAGTAGGAAAATGATTGACACTGTGAAAGTTACGATAGTGGTGCCTGTTGAAAATCTGCTCTGTTATTGGAAAACAAATGGATATCTTTTGGTTGCAAAGCACAGAAATCAATTCCAACTTGCTTAAACCTAAAGGATATTTTTTGTTGTTGTTATTTTTAATTGAATAAAATAATTCATATTAAACAACAAAAGTCTGGAAAGGGTATTGACAGATTGAATTAGTGAGCTTTTCTTCCAGAGTGCTGTTGATGTGCTCCCTGAAAGCTGGATTAGCGTTTTATATGAAAGTCTTAAATGTTTAGAAAATACAGAGTTTAAATAATACAGGAAGTTGTTGAACACTGCCATGGAAAATCAGATGAATTAAATTCCAAATTTATTGTATCCAAATTAGTAAGGCAAAGAAAAATGTCATTAGGGCAAAACACACCCAAAATATTCTTCAGAAGAATAAGAATAAAGGATTGGGAAGAAAGTGAACATAAGCAGTACAATAAGTGAACATAAAATATATACACAGCATATAGTTTCAGCAGGGTATGGGACAGAATGAGTTCGGACAGTGTAATCGTGAAAACATATCTTCAGTCGGAGATCACAAACCTCTGGAAATTAGAGTGATAAATAAAACAGTGTGGTTTCCCAGGGGACTCTCTAGGTGGCTAAGTGATTATTATTCCACCTGCCAATGCAGGAGATGCATGAGACATGGGTTTGAACCCTGGCTCAGGAAGATCCCCTGGAAGAGGAAATGGCAACCTGCGACAGTTTTCTTGCCTGGACAGTCCCGTGAACAGAGGAGTCTGGTGGGCTGCAGTGGAGCTAGAGGGGAGCAAAGCGGTGGACACAGCTGAGCCTCTGAGCATGCATGCATGAAATAGGGCACTGAGGAGGTTTTCAAAGACTGAATGAGGGCTACCTGATAACAATTTGCCTGAAGCTATAGAATCACCGTCTAATTTAATGTGACCATAGTAGTAGTAGTGTTAGTCACTCAGTCGTGTCTGACTCTTTGTGATTTCATGGACTGTAGCCCACCATGCTCCTCTGTCAGTGGGATTTTCCAGGCAAGAATACTGGAGTGGGTTGCCATTCCTAATTTAATGTAGCCATAAAATGTAGTTAATGGGAGGAAAAAATATGTCATCCTGGAAAACAGAAGCGTGTGAGAAAGTCAGTATACATACCGAAGGGGCTCTATCAGAGAGAGTTTTCTGGCTCTACTGATGAAAGAGTAGTGTAACAGGCTTCTGGGGTTGGGAAGGATCATCACTCTCCCTTGCAAAGAGATGTGGATCAACACAACCTCCTGGGCCCTCAACACTGTCACCAGAGAAATTATTCCTCTCCCTTTCCTTTTCACTTCTCTTCCTTTCACAGGTATTTGTAAGGCCTCCTCAGACAGCCATTTTGCTTTATTGCATTTCTTTTCCATGGGGATGGTCTTGATCCCTGTCTCCTGTACAATGTCACAAACCTCCATCCATAGTTCATCAGGCACTCTGTCTATCAGATCTAGTCCCTTATATCTATTTCTCACTTCCACTGCATAGTCATAAGGGATTTGATTTAGGTCATACCTGAATGGTCTAGTTTTTTCCACTTTCTTCAATTTCAGTCTGAATTTGGCAATAAGGAATTCATGATCCGTGCCACAGTCAGCTCCCGGTTTTGTTTTTGCTGACTGTATAGAGCTTCTCCATCTTTGGCTGCAAAGAACACAATCAATCTGATTTCGGTGTTGACCATCTGGTGATGTCCATGTGTAGAGTCTTTTCTTGTATTGTTGGAAGATGGTGTTTGCTTTGACCAGTGCGTTCTCTTGGCAGAACTCTATTAGACTTTGCCCTGCTTCATTCTGTACTCCAAGGCCAAATTTGCCTGTTGCTCCAGGTGTTTCTTGACTTCCTACTTTTGCATTCCAGTCCCCTATAATGAAAAGGAGATCTTTTTTGGGTGTTAGTTCTAGTAGGTCTTGTACATCTTCATAGAACTGTTCAACTTCAGCTTCTTCAGCATTACTGGTCAGGGCATAGACTTGGATTACCGTAATATTTAATACCATTAGGTTTGCTTTATATGCTGACATATGTGTGTGTGTGTGTGTGTGTGTGTGTTTTTCCTGGAAAGTGTTCATAGACACTTGAAAAGAACATGTATTCTGCTATTATTTGGTGGAATATTTTATATGTACCTATTAGATCTATTTGTTTTTTAATATTGTTCAAGTGTTCTATTTTCTTATTGACCTTCTGCCTACTTTTTCTATTTACTATCAAATGTGTTATATTAACATCTCTATTATTATTAAACTTTCTAATCTTTTAATTCTGTCAGTTTTTACTTAATTAAGTTGACCATGTTTCAGAGAATCTTATCATTTGATAAGTATCATTCAAGAGATACATTTATTTTAATATGAATATTTATTCTTAACTAAAGCCTAACTCAGACAACCAAGTTTCCTCTAGGGAGGAAAAAAATAAAATCTGGAAAGTGCACCTAGGGAATATAGGAGAGATGTAACTATTAGACCAAAAAGGACATCCAATTTTTTATGGTCCACTTGCCAAAACGTTAGAAGACACAGGAAAGAATGCACCTGAATATTTCTGAAATTATTCATCTGGAACAGAAAGTGACCTTGTTGTAGTGCTTGCTATAGGTAATTCCTGTTACTAACTTTGAACAGTTTTGAACAAGCATAAAAGGAGTAACTGAGCAAAAATTACTGTAGGAAAGACTAGTGACTGATTTAAAAGACAATTTCTCTTAGGTATAAAAATCTTTGTTTTTCTTTTGGATTATGTCTTCCATCATCCTTATAAAACAGAGATAAAAATGAGAGTTCAAAATATATGATTGACTGTTTGGCAACACTGACAATTATCTGCCCAATGATCCTGGTTTTGACAGTAGCCAAGGAAACCAGAGAGCAAAGGTAAACAATTATGCAAAGAAAGGAAATCTCATCGTTGTGGGAAAATATCAACTAATTTTGATTCCTTTCACTTCCTTCACTAAAGAAAGATTGTCTTCAGTGCTCTCTCTTATTGTCAATAATATTGAGCACTAAAATTACCTATTATTATTGACATTCTCAGGAGGATTGACCTGTATGTGGGTAAAACAGATATGCTTTTATAAGACAAACTTGTAGAAATATAACACTTAGTAAAGTACTGAAAAAAAAAAGAATTGTGTCATCATTTTGTGAACAGATAAAATCAAATCCTATCAAATATACTGTAGGTTATAAAGCTTTATTCTACCTTGACTGTCTCTCTTTAGTACCATTTCTGCAGTAGGATCCACCTTATGAAGCATGAAGTTGCAGCACAGATTGCTACCTATTATTCTAAGAACTTGGTTCATGTTTATTGGTACCCTCACCCTTTATTCTTGTGTGTGTGTGTTGAGTCCCTTCAATCATGTCTGACTCTTTGTGACCTTATTGACTGTAGCTCACTGGACTCCTCTGTCCATGGGATTCTCCAGGCAAGGATACTGGAGTGGGTTGCCATGCCCTCCTCCAGGGGATCTTCCTGACCCAGGGAGCAAACCCACACCTGTCTCCCATACTTGCAGGAAGATTCTTTACCATTAGTGTCATCTGGAACAAATTTTTTGAAAAGTGCTTAAAAAAGTAGTTATCTACATGATGAAGGAAGGACAGAATTGAAAACAATAATGGTCTAAAAACTAAAGCAAATATTTTCATATTTGAAAAACAGACATTTAGGAAGTCACATTCTTATAAGCGTTCAAATTAAATCATGAAGAGATGGCTAAGATAGTTAATATTTGTTTTTTTATCTGGAGGAACAGAACAAAAAATCACATGTTAATCAAGGACAATGTATTTGCATAATTCTTCATCATAAAAAAATAGGTGTCAAAAATATGAATAGTATTGGATTGTGGAAAAATATTTGAAGAGGTTACTCTGAGTTGATTGTGAAGACACAATAGAAAATGTAAGATCTGATAAAATGGAATTATTGCAATAAACAGAAATGAGAAAATTATTATAGGAAGCAGAAATGCACTAGTAAAGTAGAGGTGGTTTGAGAACAGTGCATAGATTGGTTCGACCAAGTGTAGGCTTTGCTTCCAATCAGCATACAAATCTAACTCTGTGAGGTCAGGACAGGCCTCCGACGGTAGCTGACTAGATTTTCTAAGATGTTAAGAAGGGCCTTTTACAACTAAACCAGTTAATATAATCAGATTTGTCCTCTAGCAGTTCACAGGTTAGATTTGGGTAGCTTGGAGATGACAGGACTGGTGGATATTTTACAGGAAGATACCATTGCCTTTCAAAAGTAATTTCATAGGTAACCAAGGACATATGTATATATGGTTCAGTGGAAGCTACATACTTAAGGGAATAAAAGGAGCAAAAGGAAGATACTAACATTTTAAGTAAAATGTGTTTGCACAATGGAATTAATCTTGGTCATCAACTTAACTAAAACAATTTTAAGAAAGGGATAAATATATTTTAAACATTTAGAAAAGGCAATGTGTTCCACATGCCTGATTTTCAAATCTAACCACACCATTTCCTAGAATTTGAATTTGGGTAAAGAACTAGTCTCTTTTCCTTATTGCTAAAATAACGTAACAATAATAATACTTACTTCAAAGGGTTTTTGCAAAAATTGAATGAAAAAACTCATGCAAAATGCATGGATTGGTGTCTTGAATATAAAAAAGTACTCAGGAACCTAGCTTATATAATTATGATTATTAGTAAAACTCATCGCATGTAGAAATCAGAATTTTTTTTTTGGACTTTTCAACTTCAGTATTTTTCCACACAAAAACTGAGGCTTACTTAGGTAGTAAGTATATTTTGCTAAAGCGTATTCAATTGTATTTTTCTAACCATGTTACATTGCATGGTGTCAATACAGTCTTTTTTAAAACGGTAAAACAGAGGAGCTGGGCCTGCAATCAAAAAAAAAAAAAATCTGCCATGCTAGTTATATCTCTTTTATTTAATATCCTGTAAAGCACATCCAAGTAGACTTTGTTTAAATTTAACTGAAAAATTTAACACTGAGTATTGATAATCTTAGTATATTGAGTTTGACATTCCACTGAAATGGTGAGGTTCTTGAATTAAACCTTTCATTAAATTATAAACCTCTTTTGGGCTCATTGTGCTAGAAAAGGTTTGTTAAATAAATATTCCTTTCGAAATTGGAGAAAAAGATAAGCGTCTGAGGGAAAAACAATTAGTCAACTATATTAGTAGTGCAAAGTTTTGATAGGAAAAAGGCTTTTGTCAGGTTAGTTGTAGAGAGATGACAAAGGCAAAATAAGTGAACAGATTTATCTATCACCTAGAAGGTAAACAGATGCCTATGATATGGTGACTGTTTCAGTATGGAGGGTTGAGAGAAACGGAAGTCTAGATGCCTCAGAGGTGTGATGTGGGGTTGACTCCCGGGCATATCCTTGAATGCCCTTTGGCGCTCAGACACTCACAGTCACACACATTGAAACAAGTATACTATCAAGGGTGAAACAGCCCAGGTTGTATGCATGAGACAAGTGTTCAGGGCTGGTGCACTGGAAAGACCCAGAGGGATGGGATGGAGAGGGAGGTGGGAGGGGGAATAGGGATGGGGAACACATGTAAATCCATGGCTGATTCATGTCAATGTATGGCAAAAACCACTACAATATTGTAAAGTAATCAGCCTCCAACTAATAAAAATAAATGGAAAAAAATAATAATAAAATAAAATATAGTCTTTGCAAAAAATAAAAATGAAAAAAAAATGTGCGGGTCCACTTACAGGAGGATTTTTTAAAATAAATACATACACAGCCCACAGAACCAGTATTGATTGAATCTGATGATGTGAAACTATAGATATGGTAGTCTGACTGTAAATTTACATATAGATTATCAACTGTGCAGGGTCTGTTCCAAACCCTGAATTGTTCAAGAGTCAACTGTGTGTGTGTACATATATATGCATATATGTAAATGATTACCACAATCAAGTTAATTCATATATACTTTTCCTCATATACTTACCTTTATGCCTCTGTGTGTGTTTGTGTGTGTGTGTGTGTAGTCCTATCATATTCTGAGTATCATTCCTGCCAAGGTTTATACAATTTTGATTTTATACAACAACTCTTCCCATTTCAAAGTCCACTTTTTAATTTAGCTCACCATTCTTTTTTATCAGTGTCTACTTATTGGTACCAAGAACGAGTGTCTTTCAGGTTCTGAGCCTCATATTGGCCTATGCTTGGTATAGCTGGCATTGTTTCTATACTTTACACATCTCGAGTTCTGCTTTTTCTGTATCTGCAGCTAGTGAAATAATAAAGTAGTCTAACTTTAAATTTGTGAAAATGCCAGACATCAAAATAATAAAAATTTTACAAAGAGCAAGGCACACATAAGATGATAGTGTGGCATTTCAAACTTATTGGAAATCTACATATCTGATCTGATTACATCTCAAAATAGTAACAAACTAATATATGAGTGAATATTTTTTTTAAATACCTGGTTATCTATGTAAATAAGGGTTGACTCAGGGGTTGAGG
Source organism: Odocoileus virginianus (assembly GCF_023699985.2). Lineage (NCBI taxonomy): Eukaryota > Metazoa > Chordata > Mammalia > Artiodactyla > Cervidae > Odocoileus > Odocoileus virginianus. Next base: position 25,971,476 of record NC_069698.1, read on the forward strand.
GCATTTAATGTTTCCCTGAGATATACCTTTATGAATCTCAGTGGCTACAAACTGCTGTGAGTTAATAAACAACCGGCTAGCTCTAGATGAGTCAGGCTAATTATGTCAAGTCGATATGATGCATTCTCCATCAACAGGAGCATTTATGACAGCATTCTGAATCTCTCTTGTTATCAACTGGGACCTCAGGCTCTACAATTTAGGTTGCCTCTAAAATATTTTCGTTTCCACAATCTTTTCCCAAGCTAGGTTAGATTTCCTATTATAAACTGGGCAGGGAGAAATTATGAGGCAGTATTTCTTCACAGAAAGTTCTTACAGCTTCTCAGTTGTGTCTACAAAGTAGATCTTTTTTAATCTGTGTTCATCCCAGTACTACTGCAAACATTCGCTGATGGTCCTAATAATGGCCCAGGGGAAACTCAAGAACACCAAAATAAAAAAGATGGCCTGGCTATGGGTAGATACTTTTCAACCCAAAGGGACTTTCTTTCATCTGTCTTATTAAAAAGGTAAACACTCTTTGAGGCATCTTCTTTTGTCCATTAGGGACCAACTGTAAAAGTAATGTAATTGTATATAAACATTCTGGAAGGAAATTGAAGAGATGCTCAGTATTGTAAAATCTGGCCCCTTCTATTTATTGTATTGCCAAAGTCCCTTGTTAACTTTGGGACAGTTGTTTTTCAAAAGTGGTGGCAAGGCCCTCACTGAGACAGAAGTCTTCATTTGCTGAATTTACTAGCAGCTCAGCATGTAACTGTGTTAAGCCATTCTTACCAAACAACAAATGAGATTTCAGAGGCCAATGCTTACTGAGAAAAACACTTCTCCCTCACTTCATCTCAGTGTAGCTCAATAAAACAATCAAAGACCCCGATGGCCTAATTTTTATAACATTGTCTTTTTTCCTCGGTAAACCATCTGGCCCCTGACCTTATCAGGTTGGACTCTGAATACAGACAGCATCTCAGTTTAGCTTGATGGTGGTTACTTCTTTCAGTATTTACTCTGGACCAAGTAGTAAAATGTCTCTTTGTTTATTCTCAATATTGAAGATTACCTGCATGGTTTTTTCCTGCTTAGCTTCACTATAATATTATCTTTTATTTCTTTAAATAATTAATAACCAGTGAAAACTTTATATAAATCAAACTTATTATTTTGTGCTTTATTCTATGAATTCAAAACAAAGTTTAGATTCAACTCTTTCTTTCAAGCAACTTGCAATTATAAACCCAGCCAACATTTTAAAATTTAACTCATTAATTTTTAAAATTAAACTCATTTGTTTTTGAGAATTATATTTTATAATGAAAACTGTACATGAATCCTTTAAACCTATTTTCCATATGAACTTCACTGTTCTCAATGCCCCTTTTATTGACTACAGTCATTACCTTTATCAGAATCTTGTTTTTCACTTTATACAAACCTGCAAATAATTAATTTTTTATGGTAACTCAGAGCAGATGATAAACATTAAATTAAGTAGCTTGATATTTAGGCATGACTTGAAAACTTTCTAGGGAAGCATCTTTAATCCAAGACTTAATCACCTTGATCTTCCTTCATCTTTGAAGTTTTAAGTTGGTCTCCAGCCTAAGTATAAGCTGTAGTTCTTCACCTTGGAATTGGAGTCATATTATTAGCTCACAGAACTAATACCTAATTTCGTTACTTGCCTTCTCAATAGCATAACAGTTTCTTTAAAATCTCTAGAAGGAGGGTCAAGTGGCATTACAAATAGTTTTAGATTCTTTATTGGTGATTTCTTTCCATACAGTGCTGTGTTCAGTGAGGTATAGGATAAAAAGTGGTAATGGCATTTTATTTAGGAATTGCTTCTTGGCTAAATAAGGTCAAGGATTAAAAAAAAAAGTTGAGACTAATGTTGTTAATGTTTGGGGCTGATGAGTATAACTGTGGAAAGAATAGGACTGAGACAGTGATTCCAAAGATATTTGGGGAAGAAGTTTATAGATGGATATTTTAGGATGGGCTGAAATACACAAGTATCTGTGTTAAAGGTGACTACTTAACAAAGGACATCTGCTTAACAGGAGGCTCTGAATAAGCATTTGTCAAGAAGATAATACATTTTGTAAATGCTGATAAATCTCATTTCCCATCTACCTAGTGCTTGATTAGTGTGGGCATAGCAGCAAAAATGCAAGCTCTGTATGAGCTCGATGCATGGAATTCCACTATTAATGGTCTATTGAAGACTGTTTTGTTTCCAGTTGTGAGACAGAGTACTTAAACATAGTGCTTTTTTTTCAGGCATGATTTATGCTTCTAACCAGTGACTATTATTACTTTTTCATGAAAATAAATATAAAGGGGAAGGGTAATAGAATACACGATATGAGTGAGCACTTATACAATTATGGCTTTCTGATAGCAAATAATCTAAGAAAAACAAGTTGATTTTATTTTTTTTATAGAACATGAAAAGTAACACATATAAGAAAATGTTATTGCAGTAAGTTTTTTGGCTCTGCAGTGAACATTATTTTTTTTTAATGCAAAAAAATGTAAACATTGATGATTCATTCATCAAGATAAATAAATTAGGAGTCTGGGGAGGCAATAGAAAATTAAATAAGAAAACTTTAATCCTCCATAAAGAAGCTTAGCATATTGTTAGAAACATAGAATTAATGCTTAATGAAACATCTGAAGAAGTGAATGGTGATATCCTCTTGAAGGCAGGATTGAAGGGGTAGAAATAGAAAGGAAGGAACTACTTTTGTATTATAATCAGTCTTTGAGTTGACTTTAGATCTTTATGTGTTTATTACTTTGATAAGAAATATTCTAATTTTAAGTAATAATCTGTGTACTGCAGCTGCCAGGAGGAATCAGCCTTCTTCCTCTCTTTTCAATTGCATTTGTTGATATTTAGTGCTCATTAAACCTACTGTAGACCCTTTATACAATCATCAGCCTTCAGGGATCAGTCTGGCCTGGAGGTGAACACAGAGTAGGGCTCTCACTCCATTCTTAGTTACCTGGACTTCAGAGTTACATCTGAAATCATTAATGTGTGAGCACCAGAAGATTCTGGTCATGAATACAGTTCAGTATTTGTTATTGATGTTCAGTCTCTAAGTAATATCTGACTCTTTGCACCCCCATGGACTGCAAAACACCAGGCTCCCCTGTCCTTCACTATTTCCCAGAGCTTGCTCAAATTCAGGTCCATTGAGTCAGTGATGCTAGATAACCATCCCATCTTATGAACCCCATTCTCCTTTTATCTTCAATTTTTCCCAGTATCAGGGTCATTTCCAATGAGTCAGTTCTCAATGAGTCATATTTGAGGACATTGAAATCATGCTATCTTCTATAGTCATCTTTCCTTTGGATTCAAAGATCAGTCAAATTTCTTATTTCTTTTAAAATAGATATTATAAAATAAAAGTGCACACAGGAATATCAGTGTCAGTGATCATGTATCCAGTTTAGGGCAGAGGGAGACACTGAGTTCAAATAGTGTAAATGTCCTACTAGAACATAGTCAATTCCTTTACTATCTCTAAAAATGCATCAGTGCTATGTAGTTTAGCTCAGTCTCTAATCATTTCTCACCAGAATCATGACAAAAAAAAAAACAAAACAACTGGCCTTGATACCTCCTGTAAGTCTTGCATATTGCTTTCAGACAGACATTTTTAAGGCAAATGATTCAAATTTTGTTTAAAAGCCTGAACTATTTCAACTGCTTTAAGGATGTCTAACTTATTAGCTTGGCCACAAAAATCTGACCCATGCTTAACCTTCTTACAATTTTATACTGTTTTCCTATTATATTCAATAATACAGCTTGAGTATTTCTCTCTGTCTTTCTTTCTTCGTTTTTTTTTTTTTTTTTTGGTAGTTAATACTCATGGTGAGGCATTTTGTTAGGTAGACTCTATTTAGATGCTTAACTTTTAAGTTTCTGTTAGTTCCTAGTTCCTGTTTTATCAATTTTCCAGAGTGAGTGCTCAAGACAAAGCAAAACAACTTTGGCAACTCTTGATTTTATATCAAAATATATAGTCTTGACTATTCATACCAGATTCTCCCCTTCATACTAGATCACATGCTAAAAGCCTCTCTTGTCCATCTCTGTAATTAAATATCAGTAGCTGTCTCTCTTCATATAGTATCCTCATCAATTATTTTCAGTCTTACACTTAATTTTCTAGTTATATTAAACCACTTGTCTTTGAATATGCTGTTCCTCTGCCTACTATCTTCTCTTTTCTTCACATTCCACTTAGGTAACAGCTGTTCATGCTCTAGCACATCCCCTTCTCCCCGACTGCCTATAATTCAGTTGGGGACTTTGTGATATGTTTCAATAATAGCAAAGACTTTCATTGTATTAATAGTAAGATCATATTATTTTGTAACATTTGCTTTGGCCCTGGCTCTCCTTAGAATACAAGCTCCTGGAGGATGAAGTGCTGAATGACTGATTTTGAATGAATAAATATGTTTGTCAACTTCATTAGTAGGCAAATCCATACACAGGCCTCTTATACTTATTCCTGAAGCCTCAGGGTGGGGGGTGTTTCAGGAGTCTAGGGCCTAGAAGAGCTATAGGTCCTCTTCTGAACCTAGGTTAAAGAAAATCATCCATTAAGAGCCCCCAACAGAAACACATTCTCTCGAAAGTTTAGACGAAAGGATAAGAAAGATGTAAAATTACATGCGGTCATGTCCATTATATAAAAATCTAAAGAACAAAGCTCATGTGCAGTTTCTGCCTTAAAGAGCTAGTACATGCTATGGAACTAACTCTCTCCTAAATATTTGAAACACAAATTTTATTTACCTCTCACAATGGCTCTGTGAGATAAGTCCTACAATTGTAATTTTTTTTTTACAGATGTAAAAATACAGACATTCTTTAATATTACCTGACGGCAAAAATAGATCTACTAGCGGAGGAGTCTGGAGACATTTACTCCTGTGGGCCTTGGTTCTTGGTAAAGATGCAAATAAGAATCTGAAGTCTTGCCTCAGAGTTTATTGAAGATAAGGAAAAACAGAACAGAGGGAACACTTCAAAGCAGATGTGGGACAGAGCAATGAAGGCAATGGCCCCAGAGGGCTGGGGTGCAGAGTTTTTAAGGCAAGGTTATTTGCATAATCCGAGAGATTGTTGATTGACGGTCTTGACTGACAGCTGCAGGTTATATAACAAAAGATTCCAATGTGTGTGTACTTCCCATAATTCAGTCTGTTATAATTAGATGTATGTATACGTGGAATGTGTATGAACATTTAATGAGCTGAATGGCCACCAGAGGTTACCTAAGTAAGTGATAATGTGAGCCGTGCACATGTGTCAGAGTAGGGAATGTCCCACCAGTCAGCCAGTGGGAGATTGTTCCAGTCCCCTGATCATTCTGGAGTACTGATGGAGTACTGTATTTGGGGTGGGGTGGTAAATAACTGTGGGATTAGGCAGCCATTGGACATTTGGCCTATGGAGCCACCTCTCATTGTTCTTGGTTAACTTGCTGCCTAATGGATCCAGGATATAGACCTATTCAGTTGGTTTCAGAGCTGTTTGACTAATGTTGGAAGGCATTGAATAATGAGGAGATATTGAATAATATCCTTTGAACAGAGAAGTAATTTTAAACAAAAAAACAAAGCAGGTACCTCCATAAAACACAGTTATGAAGTTTGTTGCGGGTAGCTTACTTACAGGCAGGGTTGGGCAGACAAGGATCCAGCTTGTATTTGCAGCTGTATTACCACATGTCAAAAGGATTACTGGGGAAGGTGGAGATGCCAAAGCTAAAAACAGAATCTGACTCCTGGGGAGAAGTGTGTGTGCCTGACTCTTTGTGACCCCTGAACTCCTCTGTCCATGGGATTTCCCAGACAAGAATACTGGAGTGGGTTGTCATTTCCTCTTCTAGGGAATCTTCTTGACCCAAGGTTCGAACCTGCATCTCCTGAGTCTCCTGCATTGATAGGTGGATTCTTTACCACCTGATCCACCAGGAAAGCCCAAGGAGAAGTGTACTGCTACTAAATGGAGCCTGGGAAATCTCATGACTTAACCATCTTCATCAACAAAAGGCATTCTTTCTGTTTTCATAGATCAGATGAAGGCAAGAATAAAAGTTGATTGGAAACTGATCTGGCTTGGGGGCATTACTTGTGAATGGTCTAAAGCTCAGTCAGCCCTCAGAAAAGGGAGGGGTGTAGTCCTGCAGGCCTAAAATTAAGCTGTAAAATGGACTCAGTGTGATTCAGCCACAAACCTAATTATTGTGAAATTTCCTTACACTTGGCATGTGCAAGTGAAAATAGCATTATAATTTACCTTTTGTCTTACAAGTATTTCCAAGAGTAGTATAACATAATTACTTATCAACCACAAATGCTCCAAAAAGAGAAACTAAAATCACCAACAGTTTTATCAGAAAAGAGAGAACCGAGTGTGGATAACATTTAGGGTCAGATCACTGTCTGAATACCAGGCTCTTAGGCAAAGGCCACTTCCATCCAGAGGTGAATTTTCCTTTCTGGGCTGAATTGGGCAGGACCATATCCTAGGTTTGGTTCATGAATAAATCAACTTCTGAAGCAGGGTAGTTTGCCTTGGCCTTTACTACAAAATCCATTTACAGACTAAATCAAAAGACCATTTTCAGGATAAAGTCATGAAAAGATGAATGAGCAGCACTTTTATTTTGGTCTATTTTAAAGTTTCTATTAACATATAGAGATTTGCCTCCTACAATTCTTCCTGCTGTTCACTAAAAGTGAAATGCCACATTGCCTAGAAGAGCATTGCTGAATAAATATAGTAAATTTAAAAGAAAAATGAAAAAAACAACAACAACAACAATTACTTTGTTTCAGATAATACTTAACCTTTGCTGGTAGAACACATTTCAGTTATTTATTAGTGGATATTCAGTTTATTATTTTAGGAAAAAAGCTAGTAACTGAAAAAAGAAGTTTAATTATGGTAGCCTACTTTTGAATACACTATTGTTCCAAATTGGAATAAAACTATGGGTATATGAACAATTGTGCTTCCTCGGTGGTTCAGTGGTAAAGAATCTGCCTGCCAACCAGGAGACACCGGGTTCGATCTCTGGGTCAGGAAGATCCTCTGGAGAAGGAAATGGCAACCCGCTCCAGTTTTCTTGGTTAGGAAATGCCATGAGCAGAGGAACCTGGCAGGCTATAGTCCATAGTGTCGCAAAGTCAGACATGATTTAGTGACTAAACAACAACAGTAATATGAACAATTGTCATCCTCTTCTCTTTGACACAACTGAGCAACTAACACTTCACTTCTTCTCTTTGTATTACTTTATTTGGCACCATTTTGTTCCACAAATTTTGGTATTATTAGACAAGAGGAAGATTGTTGGACTTCAATAGTTTTGAAATGTGGGAGCTTCACAGCAGGAGTAAAATAATGAATTTTAAAGTTTATTACATTCAATAGATTACAATGGTGAAACTGACTGAATACTTAAAATTCTGGGCTGACTATCATGAAAATGTAAAAGTGAACACTGGAGCTCAGTACCATGGTCCAGACTATTTAATTCATGTTTCTAAACTGCTCTCATTTTGATACAACTGAAAAGTAAAAGATTGCAAAGAAAAATGGTTATGGAGAATTAGAATTCATAAAATACCAAATATTTAACTTCTAAATACTGGGGATATCCCCTTTTGAAATTAACTGATAAACTGTTAAGTTTAGTACTTTACTTTTAAATGGCCCTTGTCTAGCTTCTTGGCATCTTTTAATTGTTGATAACATATAAGAGTTGGATCATCATACTTACATTATTATCCAGCTCATATTATACACATAAGCCAGCTACAATTTCACCTAATGGTGTTTAATATTCATTAAGAATTTGAGTCATTCTGATATCTTGGAACACTTTTTTCCATATGGTGTGATAGAGATATTTTTAATGTTTATTTTGAGCTCCCCTTAACCTAGAAAGAATTGTGATGGGGTGGTTTGGCTCTAATGTCTGTTAACATTGTCTGAATATAGGACTACCTAGATAATGAAAGAAGTGGCATGTTTTGTAGGTATTTAAATTTTAGACACTGTTTTAACATTTTTTTAATTCTATGAAAAATGCCTTTTAATGAAGACATAAGACTTCAATGACTAAACCATTCTTGAGGTCGCTGGAAATATTCAGGTACTATATATATCCATTAGTTTAAATTATTTATAAAGCCACTAAAATTTTATTTAGAGCAGAGGTAATTGATTTTATAGGGTAGCCTGTTAAAGTCAAGTGTTGTCGTTTGTAAACCTAGGGCAACATTTCACATTAACAATGTGCCATGCCTTTAGGCTAACAAAGTTGTCTTTAATAGCACATTTTAATACAACTCAAGTAGAGATAGGCTACCTTTTGTCAGGAAAATAGATCCTATGTATGACGTCCCAGTTATTAATTTCAGTAATGTCACTTTGTTTACCCAAATTATAAATGACCTTTCATTTAGGGATTAATTATATCATGCTTTGGCATTTTTGTGTTGTATCTATTTTCCTCTGTTCCAGCTAAATGCTGATGGCTGGCTGCTTTGGTTCAATATTCTTGTAAGAATGTGACAGAGAACAGCCTCATACAAACCAAAGTGACATATTAGTATCCCGATAAGAATAAGCATCATATTGGCTAAGGGCTGGGGAAACAACAGGATTCTCTGTGATTTCTGTCATTTAGAATATATGAAATGCAGTGAAACAGGGACATCTGGTGTAGGATGAGGATGTAAAACTTAGAGCACACAGAAACAAGAAAGACTAAGGTGCCTGAAAATTGTACTTACAAGCATTTTTTTTTGTGTGCATATTACTGCATGTACATTTTGCTCCCAGAAACATTGCAATTTTATGTATGCATTCTAAAGTACATGGAAATAAAGTACATGAAATACATAAAAAAATGATTGAAGAAATATATACATATATATTAATTTGAAGAATGATAGGTGGATCATAAAGGAAACATCAAAATCTAACCATTATTGAAGAAGTGGTGGGTATATGGTATATATACTGAGTGATTATTTTAAGTTTTCTGTATGTTTGGAAACTTTTATAGTAAAACATGGGAAAAATATAAAATGTAAACATTACATTTAGGAATAAATGAACTTCTGTTGAGAATACACATATTCAGTTGAGAATAGTAAAGATGTAACTCATATTTCATAGAAAATCCTGTTTATAAGATAGATTCTTTACTACTTTTTCTTTTTTTTTTTTCCATTTATTTTTATTAGTTGGAGGCTAATTACTTTACATCATTGCAGTGGTTTTTGTCACACATTGAAATGAATCAGCCATGGATCCACATGTATTCCCCATCCCAGACCCCCCTCCCACCTCCCTCTCCACCCGATCCCTCTGGGTCTTCCCAGTGCACCAGGCCCAAGCACTTGTCTCATGCACCCAACCTGGGCTGGTGATCTGTTTCACCCTAGATAATATACATGTTTCGATGCTGTTCTCTTGAAACATCCCACCCTCGCCTTCTCCCAGAGTCCACAAGTCTGTTCTATATATCTGAGTCTCTTTTTCTGTTTTGCATATAGGGTTATCATTACCATCTTTCTAAATTCCATATATATGTGTTAGTATACTGTAATGGTGTTTATCTTTCTGGCTTACTTCGCTCTGTATAATGGGCTCCAGTTTCATCCATCTCATTAGAACTGATTCAAATGAATTCTTTTTAATGGCTGAGTAATATTCCATGGTGTATATGTACCACAGCTTCCTCATCCATTCGTCTGCTGATGGGCATCTAGGTTGCTTCCATGTCCTGGCTATTATAAACAGTGCTGCGATGAACATTGGGGTGCACGTATCTCTTTCAGATCTGGTTTCCTCGGTGTGTATGCCCAGAAGTGGGATTGCGGGGTCATATGGCAGTTCTATTTCCAGCTTTTTAAGAAATCTCCACACTGTTTTCCATAGTGGCTGTACTAATTTGCATTCCCACCAACAGTGTAAGAGGGTCCCTTTTCTCCACACCCTCTCCAGCATTTATTGCTTGTAGACTTTTGGATAGCAGCCATCCTGACTGGCGTGTAATGGTACCTCATTGTGGTTTTGATTTGCATTTCTCTGATAATGAGTGATGTTGAGCATCTTTTCATGTGTTTTTTAGCCATCTGTATGTCTTCCCTGGAGAAATGTCTGTTTAGTTCTTTGGCTCATTTTTTGATTGGGTCATTTACTTTTCTGGAGTTGAGCTGGAGGAGTTACTTGTATATTTTTGAGATTAATCCTTTGTCTGTTGCTTCGTTTGCTATTATTTTCTCCCAATCTGAGGGCTGTCTTTTCACCTTGCTTATAGTTTCCTTTGTTGTGCAAAAGCTTTTAAGTTTCATTAGGTCCCATTTGTTTATTTTTGCTTTTGTTTCTAATATTCTGGGATGTGGGTCATAGAGGATCCTGCTGTGATTTATGTCGGAGAGTGTTTTGCCTGTGTTCTCCTCTAGGAGTTTTATAGTTTCTGGTCTTACATTTAGATCTTTAATCCATTTTTAGTTTATTTTTGTGTATGGTGTTAGAAAGTGTTCTAGTTTCATTCTTTTACAAGTGGTTGACCAGTTTTCCCAACACCACTTGCTAAAGAGGTTGTCTTTTTTCCATTGTATTCCTTGCCTCCTTTGTCGAAGATAAGGTGACCATAGGTTCGTGGATTTATCTCTGGGCTTTCTATTCTGTTCCATTGATCTATATTTCTGTCTTTGTGCCAGTACCATACTGTCTTGATGACTGTGGCTTTGTAGTAGAGTCTGAAGTCAGGCAGGTTGATTCCTCCAGTTCCATTCTTCTTTCTCAAGGTTACTTTGGCTATTCGAGGTTTTTTGTATTTCCATACAAATTGTGAAATTATTTGTTCTAGTTCTGTGAAAAATACTGTTGGTAGTTTGATAGGGATTGCATTGAATCTATAGATTGCTTTGGGTAGTATAAATTTTCTCTGTATCGTTCCAATTTTAGTATATGTGCTGCCGAAGCAAGCACTACTACTTTTTCTTGTTAAGAGGAATATGATGTTATTATTCTCCTAGCTGTTGCTTTATCTTCTGATATCACTTAGTAAATTAAAACTAGGCTGTTGTGTTCTTTTCTGCTACTAATATCCCATGTGCTTTTCTGCATTAAGAGTTAGAATAACTATAAAAGAGATGAAAGAGTTGTAAAGTTGTACTTTTTTGTCTATGAATGAAAAAATATATTTAAAATTGAGAACTCTTTGCAATCTTAGACTTTACAGCAAGTTCTTAAAATGACTTAAGTTGTTTTATATCATGTCAAAATATAGTTTCTGAAATTACAAACATCTTAACTTCAAAGAATGTTTTAATAATTATTTTGTGGCAATATGTAAGACCTTACGTATATTTACCTCAAAACAAATCCTTGCTAAAAAAACCTAACAATTTAATTTTTTATGCAATTCTTAATGCTATTATTTTACCTTAAATTTCCATACTTCAGAACAGACATGAGCTAAAGACTTTGGATTTAGATGGCTTTCTCTGAGTGATTAAGAAAATCAGTTTTGTGCTCAGGACACTTGAAAATTTTATATTTTATAATCTTTTAAGATTTTTAATATTTAGACAATATCTAGGGAATCTAATATTCAATTATTAAATTAGGTACCCTTTTCAATACTTCCTTTGTAATCCTATAATAATAGAGTAAGCACAGATTAAGAAAAGTTGCTAAAAAGAGGTTTTGAAATTTAATGTTTTCATTGTTAATTAACATTCTTTTTAAAATCACATGAATAATGGAGAAGTTTTTGAAATTATCATTTTTGGATCTTGGTAGTCAAACAAGGAAAAGCATATATTGTATGAACAATGGTATTTTGAAAACATATAGAAATTAATAATATTTCTGTGCTTTATTACCATATTCTACATGATATAACATAATATGGACTTCTCATTTACCTAATAACTGTTGGCATATAAAGTTTGACAACTCTAAGTACTTCAGAAATGTATGTGCCCTTTTGAACATGAATTCTGAGATTCCTCATTTATAAAATGAATTCAACGTTTTATTTACTATGCCAGGTTATGGTGAGTATTAAATAATATGGAACTTACAGTGAAAGACAAAGGTGCAAAATGCTTAAAAGTATAGACTTCAAGCCACACTGTAAGATTTAAATAGCTTCACCAATTTTCAGCAGTGTGACCTGAATAATTAACTTAATTTCCTTTTTCTTTCTCAGTTTTTATCAATTGGGCATGATAATACCTCATAGAGTTGCCATAATGATTGTATAAATATATTTAAAACTCCTAGATTAATACCTGGGATTTGAGCACTCTATAATTTTGCCACTATATATAACACATTTATGTATTATATAATTATGTAAAATATATGTATAATTATTTAATTGTTATATTACTGTATAATTATTTTGATCTATGTGTCTGGCACAGAGTAAGCAATCTCATATTACTATGTTTTTCTTGAGTCTGCATTTTACAGCCTTCAATATTTCAATCTTTGTGTCCTTGCTGAGAGCATTTGAGGGTAAAAAGATATGAATTAACTCATGAAACTGTATTAAGTAGTGTTTACTAGTATACTCTACATTATTTTATCAAGAATGTTGACTTTGGGGTACCAAGTGCCTTGAGAGGAGTATTTTAATAAATTATACTTTATTGATGGAGAAGGAAATGACAACCCGCTCTAGTATTCTTGCCTGGAAAATTCCATGCACAAAGGAGCCTGGTGGGCTACAGTCCATGGGGTTGCAAAAGAGTCGGACTAGACTTGGCAACTAAACAACAATAACAAGAAATACTTATTGAATATGAAAACGGGCATTTTATATAATTAGCTTTAAAGAAATGGTAACCCTAAGGAAATATGTATTTAGGCCTGGCGTGCTGTGATTCATGGGCTCACAAAGAGTCGGAAATGACTGAGCGACTGAACTGAACTGACTAGTATGAAGAGTAGAGATTAGCAGGACAAAGTATATGGGTAGCTCTTCCTAGAACATGTATAATGGATCTAGGGGTAGAAGATGGAGTCTACAGACACTTGGCTGACATTTTAAAACCGCATTCAAAGTTACTTTTAAAAATTTAAATAAAGTGGAAATGCCATATTGGAACTGAGACTAATAATGTAGGGATACATATTTCCCCCAATTATTATAAAACTTAATGCAATTCCACCCACTAAACAAGCAGAATTTTTGGATTCTGAGAAAATAATTAAATTAATAAGCAATTATAAATGCCCATGGATCAATAAAAACTATTTTGTAAAAAATATACCATAGGGTGGGGTTGAGGGAATGAAGCTTTCTCCACCAAATATTTAAGATATTTATGCTGCAAAGCTGGAGCAATAAAATTCGATAGTGTTGGCACAGAGGCAGTGAGACTTCTGGACAAAGCAAAGAGCCCAGAAAAAGAAGTATTTTGGAACTTTGATATATCTATGTCTGTAATGTCACATAGCAATGGAAAAGAATTGATAAAGAAAAATAAAATTAGCAGTCTATCTCCGATCACATGAAACAAAAGTCCATACAACTTTGACTATGAAATTAAAACAATAAAATCAATAGAAAAAAATACATAGGGATACTTGTACTAAAAGATCTAGAAAGATACTCAATAAGATCCTTAAAATCCCAAATTTAATTATATATGTATATATTATGCAAATTTATATATGTACATGAAATAGATCAAATTAGTTTCTCATTACTGAAATATACTGACAAAATTAACAGAAGCAATAATTGCAGTATTGAAAAGAAAACAACACAAAAGAATACATAATACATAAATGAATTACTTCAAAGGAGACCAAATAAAAACTATCAGAAAATGAATGATTATTTTATGAATGAAAATTCAAATAGCTAACAATATATAGAAAGATATATAATCTTATGAGTAGGCAAAGATATATTAGTACAAATTAAAGCCTCAGAGAGATATCACCCTACACCTAGCAAATTGGCAAATATTAGAATATTTCATATCAATTATCTATGGAATATAAAATTGTTTTTGTCGTTGTTAAGTGTCTAAGCTGTGTCTGAATTTTTATGACCCCATGGACTGCAGCTCACCACACTCCCCTGTCCTTCAGAGTCTCCTGGAAATTGTTCAAACTCAGGTCCATTGAGTCAGTGATACCATCCAACCATCTCATTCCCTGCTGCCCTCTTTTCCTGCCTTCAGTCTTTCCCGCATCAGGGTCTTTTCCAAAGAGTTGGCACTTCACATCAAGTGGCCAAAGTATTGGAGCTTCAGCTTCAGCATCAGTCCTTCCAATGAATATTCAGAACTGATTTTCTTTAGGATTGACAGTCTTGATCTCCTTGCAGTCCAAGAGACTCAAGAGTCTTCTCCAACACCACTGTTTGACAGCATCAATTCTTCTTGCTCAGCCTTCTTTAGAATCCAACTCTCACATCCATACATGACTACTGGAAAAACCATAGCTTTGACTGTAGAGACTTTTTTTGGCAAAGCTATGTCTCTGTTTTTTAATACACTGTTTAGGTTTGTCATAGCTTTCCTTCTAAGGAGCAAGCATCTTGAATTTCATAGCTGCAGTCACCATCTGCAGTGAATTTGAAGCCCAAGAAAGGAAAATCTGTTACTGCTCCCACTTTTTCCCTTTCCATTGGCCATGAAGTGATGGGGCATGATGCCATGATCTTAGTTTTTTAATGCTGAGTTTCAAGTCTCCTATTTCACCCTCATCAAGAGTCTCTTTAGTTCTTCTTCACTTTCTGTCCTTAAAGTGGTGTCATATACATATCTGAGGTTGTTGATATTTCTCCTTGCAATTTTTATTCCAGCCTATCAGGCATCTAGCTCAGCATTTCTCATGATGCACTCTGCATATGTTAAGTAAGCAGAGTGTCAGTTTACAACCTTATTATTCCTTTCCCAATTTTGAAACAAATTTGGGAACTGGACAAATTCCATGTCCAGTTCTAACTGTTGCTTCTTGAACAAAACAGGTTTCTCAGGAGACAGGTAAGGTGATCTGGTATTCCCCATCTCCTTAAGCATTTTCCATAATTTGTTGTCATCCACATAGTCAAAGGTTTTTGTGTGGTCAATGAAGTAGAAGTAGATTTTTTTTTTTCCAGAATTCTCTTTTTTATTATCCAACAAATGTTGGCAATTTGATCTCTGGTCCCTCTGCCTTTTTCAAACCCACTTTTACATCTGGAAGTTCTTTGTTTACAAAGAACTAGCTAGCTTGAAGCCTAGCTTGAAGGATTTTGAGCTTAACCTTACTAGCATGTGAAATGAACCCAATTGCACAATTGTAACCTCATGCAAAGAGTTGATTCATTGGAAAAGACCCTGATGCTGGGAGGGATTGGGGGCAGGAGGAGAAGGGGATGACAGAGGATGAGATGGCTGGATGGCATCACCAACTCGATGGACATGAGTTTGAGTAAACTCCAGGAGTTGGTGATGGACAGGGAGGCCTGACATGCTGCAATTCATGGGGTCACAAAGAGTTGGACATGACTGGGCAACTGAACTGAACTGAACGTAGTTTGAACATTCTTTGGCATTACCCTTTTGGGACTGGAATAAAAACTGACCTTTTCCAGCCCTGTGGACACTGCTGAGTTCTCCAAATTTGCTGGCATGTTGAGTGCATCACGTTAACATCATCATTTGAAATAGCTCAGCTGAAATTCCATCACCTCCATTAGCTTTGTTCTTAGTGATGCTTCCTAAGGCCCACTTGACTTCACACTTCCAGGATATCTGGCTCTAGATGAATGATCACACCATCATGGTTATCTGGGTCATGAAGGTCTTTTGTATAGTTCTGTGTGTTCTTACCACCTCTTCTTAATCTCTTCTGCTTCTGTTAGGTTCTTGCCACTTCTGTCATTTATCATGCTCATCCTTGAAAGAAATATTCCCATGGTATCTCCACTTTTCTCAAAGAGATCGCTAATCTTTCCCATTCTGTTATCTTCCTCTATTTCTTTGCATTGTTCATTTAAGAAGGCCTTCTTATTGCTCCTTCTATGGTCTGGAACTCTGCATTCAGTTGGGTATATCTTTCCCTTTATCTCTTGCTTTTTGCTTCTCTTCTCAGCTGTTTGTAAAGCCTCCTCACACACCATTTTGTCTTCTTCCATTTCTTTTTCTTTGACATGGCTTTTCATGAGTAAAATTAATTATGTTACTAAACTTTTTTTTGGTAAAAATTAGCCTCAAAAATCTCACAGGCACACTGAACATTCATTTTTGTTGACATATCTGTAGGGACTTTTCTGATCTAGACTGAGTTTGACTGGACGTGGTTGGTCTCTGAGTTCTAGTTGGGGTTATGTTAATTCCACATGATATCATTCTGGAGCTCAAGCT
Organism: Odocoileus virginianus; assembly: GCF_023699985.2. Lineage (NCBI taxonomy): Eukaryota > Metazoa > Chordata > Mammalia > Artiodactyla > Cervidae > Odocoileus > Odocoileus virginianus. The sequence continues at coordinate 25,987,922 of NC_069698.1, forward strand.
CAAAAACAACTGCTGCCTTGAGGCATGTTCTTGCTGGATTTATCTTAGGAGCATAAGAGGTAAAGAAAAATCATGCAAGCACATTTGAGTCTCTGTTTCCACCTTGATCACTAAAATCCCACTAGACTTTCTAGCTCCATGACTAATTACTATGTCAGTGACAGAGAAGGAAGAAAAACATCAAGTGTGTTCTATGGAGCTACCTATATTTGTGGATGAATAGAACTGAAATGCGTTGGTGGAAACTGAGGAAGCATTGATAGCATACTTCAGAGTTGCCCTCTGCAGGCTAGAGTCTAGTCACTTATTCAGTTCACCTGTTGAAGCTAATTCCTGGGTGTTAATGCCCCACAATTCCTGTACTGAGTGAGCCTCATTTGCTTCCCCTAAAGCAGAAAATGGGAAGAATGTATTTACTTACTTTTATCTTAATATGGAATAAAGACTTTAAGTGACATCTGTAGGTGAGGTCACAGTTAGATCAATGAATGTACACTCTGCACAGGAAGCTTTGGCTACACATTGCTTATGATAATAATGTATTGAATATATCTTAGGGTGCCATCAGTAATGGAATGTAAAAGTAAAACATGTTATATAGATACAATTAATTTTTTAACAATTCTAAAGAAAGAATAAACTATATTTGGGAAAACTTGTCCTAAAAGATATTGAATCAGAAATGATAAAACATTAAATTTTATATAAATAGCCTCCATATAGTATGTTATATATTTATGTATACATATATATCACTTAGACATAAATTCAGTAAATCTATGAGAGTGGGTATCAATGTCAGGAAGAGGAATACAATCGAAACATGAGTTTAAAGAAAAATCTGAGAACCACAATGAGGATGTTGTGGGACATTGTAGGATGTTGATAATAAGATAAAGTGAATGCAGTACAAGCAACTCAATTCTACACAACTGAAATGCTTGTATTTGAGATTCCTTCAGGTATTTATAGATAGATAGATAGATGTTGTTGTTGCTGTTCAGTTGCTAAGTCTTGTCTGAATCTTTGGGACCCCACGAATTACTGCATGCCAGGCTTCCGTGTCCTTCACCATCTCCCAGAATTTGCCCAAACTCATGTCCATTGAGTTGGTGATGCCATCCAATCATCTCATCCTCTGTTGTCCCCTTCTCCTCCTGCCTTCAATCTTTCCTAGCATCAGGGTCTTTTCCGATGAGTTGACATGATGTCAGTTTTTTGAATGCTGAGCTTTAAGCCAGATTTTTTACTCACCTTCATCAAAAGGCTCTTTAGTTCCTCTTCACTTTCTGCCATTAGATTGGTGTCATTTGCATATCTGAGATTTTTTATATTTCTCCTGGCAATCTTGCTTCCAACTTGTGCTTCATCCAGCCTGCCATTTCCCATGATGTACTCCGCATAGAAGTTAAATAAGTAGGATTACAATATATAGTCTTCATGTTCTCCTTTCCCAATTTTGAACCAGTCCATTGTTCCATGTCCTAACTGTTCTAACTGTTGCTTCTTGACCTGCATAAGGTTTCACATGAGGCCAATAAAGTGCTCTGCTATTCTCATGTTTTTAAGAATTTTCCACAAGTTTTTGTGATACGTGCAGTCAAATGCTTTAGTATAGGCAATGAAGCAGATGTTTTTTTTGGAGCTCTCCTGCTTTTCTATGGTCCAGTGGATGTTGGCAATTTGATTTCTGGTTCCTATGCCTTTTCTAAGTCCAGATTATACATCTAGAAATTCTCAGGTCATGTACTAGTGAAGCTTAGCTTGAAGAATTTTGAGCATTACCTTGCTATCTTGTGAAATCAGCAGAATTGTATGGTAGTCTGAATATTTTCTGGCATTATCTTTCTTTGGGATCAGAATGAAAACAGACCTTTTCCAGTCTTGTGGACACTCTGAGTTTTCCAAATTTATTGGCATGCTGAGTGCATTACTTTAACAGTATCTACACAGGCTACACTTCATGGGGTCACACGGGGTTGGACATGACTGAGCAACTAAGCACGGCACACAGGTAAAGATAGCAAATTAACTGAGAATTCCATAGATGATATATTTAATTCATCATTAGTAAATATCAGAATTATGTATGATTTTATGAAATATAATTTAATTAACACTATTTTTCCAAGGTTTAGGACAAAGTGACAGTTGATATTTTTATTCTCAACCTCTCCTCCAAATTCTAACTCACTAAATGTTTAAGAAATAAGAAAATAGATAACTATGCTGAAGCTGAAACTCAATACTTTGGTCATCTGATGTGAAGAATTGACTTACTTGAGAAAACCCTGATGCTGGGAAAGATTGAAAGCAGAAGGGGATGAAAGAGGATGAGATGGTTGGAAGGCATCACTGACTCAATGGACATGCTGCTGCTGCTGTTGCTAAGTTGCTTCAATCGTGTCTGACTCTTAGCGACCCCATGGACTGCAGCCTACCAGGCTCCTCCGTCCATGGGATTTTCCAGCAAGAGTACTGGAGTGGGTTACCATTGTCTTCTCCGCAATGGACATGAGTTTGAATAAACTCTGGGAGTTGGCTATGGACAGTGAAGTCTGGCAGGCTTCAGTCCATGGGGTCGCAAAGAGTCCATCGCAACTGAGCGACTGAACTGAACTGAACTGAAGAGTACAGGGTATGTAAGTTAATTATACTCTAAAGAAGCAGAAGATATTAAGAGGAGGTGGCAAGAATACACAGAAGAACTGTACAAAAAAGATCTTCATGACCCAGATAATCACAATGGTGTGATCACTCACCTAGAGCCAGACATCCTGGAATGTGAAGTCAAGTGGGCCTTAGAAAGCATCACTACGAACAAAGCTAGTGGATGTGATGAAATTCCAATTGAGCTATTTCAAATCCTGAAGATGATGCTGTGAAAGTGCTACACTCAATATGCCAGCACATTTGGAAAACTCAGCAGTGACCACAGGACAGGAAAAGGTCAGTTTTCATTCCAATCCCTAAGAAAGGCAATCCCAAAGAATGCTCAAACTACCGCACAGTTGCACTCATCTCACACACTACTAAAGTAATGCTCAAAATTTTCCAAGCCAGGCTTCAGCAATATGTGAACCGAGAACTTCCAGATGTTCAAGCTGGTTTTAGAAAAGGAAGAGGAACCAGAGATCAAATTGCCAATATCCGCTGGATCATTGCAAAAGCAGGAGAGTTCCAGAAAAACATCTATTTCTGCTTTATTGACTGTACCAAAGCTGTCGACTGTGTGGATCACAATAAACTATGGAAAATTCTGAAAGAGATGGGAATACCAGACCACCTGTCCTGCCTCTTGAGAAACCTGTATGCAGGTCAGGAAGCAACAGTTAGAACTGGACACAGAACAACAGACTGATTTCAAATAGGAAAAGGAGTATGCCAAGGCTGTATATTGTTACCCTGCTTATTTAACTTATATGCAGAGTACATCATGAGAAACACTGGGCTGGAAGAAGCACAAGCTGGAATCAAGATTGTCGGGAGAAATATCAATAACCTCAGATATGCAGATGACACCACCCTTATGGCAGAGAGTGAAGAGGAACTAAGAAGCCTCTTGATGAAAGTGAAAGAGGAGAGTGAAACAGTTGACTTAAAGCTCAACATTCAGAAAACTAAGATCATGGCATCTGGTCCCATCATTTCATGGGAAATAGATGGGGAGACAGTGGAAATAGTGTCAGACTTTATTTTGGGGGGCTCCAAAATCACTGCAGATGGTGACTGCAGCCATGAGATTTAAAGACACTTACTCCTTGGAAGGAAAGTTATGACCAACCTAGAGAGCATATTAAAAAGCAGAGACATTACTTTGCCAACAAAGGTTCATGTGGTCAAGGCTATGGTTTTTCCAGTGGTCATGTATGGATGTGAGAGTTGGACTGTGAAGTAAGCTGAGCACCGAAGAATTGATGCTTTTGAACTGTGGTGTTGGAGAAGACTCTTGAGAGTCCCTTGGACTGCAAGGAGAGCCAACCAGTCCATCCTGAAGGAGATAAGTCCTGGGTGTTCATTGGAAGGACCAATGCTGAAGCTGAAACTCCAATACTTTGGCCACCTCATGCGAAGAGTTGACTCATTGGAAAAGACCCTGATGCTGGGAGGGATTGGGGGCAGGAGGAGAAGGGGATGACAGAGTTTAAGATGGCTGGATGGCATCACCAACTCGATACCCATGAGTTTGAGTAAACTCCGGGAGTTTGTGATGGACAGGGAGGCCTGATGTGCTGCAGTTCATGGGATCCCAGAGTTGGACATGACTGATCAACTGAACTGAACTGAACAACTGGAACATGGTGACTTTTCATGAATTTGAGAATCAATCAGTGATTACTAAATTAAAATATGGTATATGCCAAAATTCAGGTGTAGTTATTACTGTTCACTCACTCTTAAAACAGATTTTTAAAAATTATGTTTTGGAATTGTTTAAGAAAATAGAGATTAAAACATTCAAAAAATATATAAGTTGGTGAAATATTAGAATGCATTATTTATTACAATAAATATCTTAAAAATTTTGTTAATATATAAGAAAGTAGATTTAAAAACTATATTGTGAAATACACCTCAAATTAAGCAAAGAGTCAAAACCCATGTTTAGAGAGAACAAGTAATTATGGAAATCTATATGCTATTAAAATATACTTCCTTTAGTTGGTATGACAGGAGATCCACTTGAAATTTTTTTAATACTTATTTTATTTGCATAACTTATTTCTAAATAGACCATAAGAAGTTGAAAATATAGCTATTGCTGAGAAGAAAATCTTGGAAACTGGGGTTGAGACATATTTATACTTACTCCTTTTTTAATCTTCTGAAATATTCACTGTATTTGTCCACTACCTCCTACGAAGTAGACAATACAACTTAAACCAAAAGTGTAAAACAAAACTCTTAAAAATCTATAATTAATGCAAAGAGAACAATTATGTAAGCTTTATGTTACTACTTTCTTAGCATGAATGAAGTCTACTTACTTCATAAAAAATGATTCTTTTGTATCATTGTGTTCAAATCTCTAAAATGGCCAGGAACTGAAAGTCAGTTCTTAGGTAGGTTGATACCAAGTCCAGGTTCCTGAGGAGGAGAAAGTGGTCTGGCATTCTCAAGGAGGAGAAGAGGACAAATGTTTTATTTTCCACATTGCTTTGCCTTAGTAAATATAACAATGTATCTTGCTCAAGGACAGGTTTCTCCTTAACAAGAAAGTTCTGAATAATCTTGTTATCTTAAGAGGTTTGTTGTGGGAGTGAGTCAGGTAAGATCTTTCTGTTGTTAGTTCTAAAATCTTGTTATTTTAAGATGTATGTTGGGGGAGTGGGTCTGATAAAAGTATATAAGGCCTTGATAAGACTAGCCAGTGGGGGCACTCTCCATCCCCCTTCTGATGTCTATGTAAGAAAGCTTTCTCTGTCCTCCTTCACTTTAATAATACTCTGCTACACAAAATTTCTTAGGTGATCAAGCCTGGTCTCTGATCCCAAAGCTAAATCTTCTTTAGAGATCACTACTCCAACATTGTTCACCATAAGCTATCAGAATTGGAGCAAAAAATAAATGCTAGTCCAGTTGAAGTTATTCATTTTCAACATGTCATTCTATTGCAAATAGTTGTTAATTATTTTTAAATGTAAAGTAACATATCAGACATAAATAAATACTGGATGAGCCTGCTATTTTGATCATAAATGCATGCTATGAGCTTTGTCCTGGGTGCAGAGAAGTTTTCTTTCATCCAAGTGGAACAAAACCTCAGAGCCAAGAGCAAAATCAAACTTGTGATATGTGAGATTAGAGCCAAAACCACACTTCTGGTGTTTATTTGTACTGGTTTACTATAGCAAAAGTGAAGAGAAGTTTTTTCCCCTTTCCTTCCTCTTTCTATTAAACTGGATAACACAAAACACATTAAAAAAAGAAGAGGAGCCAGTTAGATGATTGGTAATGTTCATGGATTATTTGCATTAGCTAGTGCTTCTCTATAAGCCTTGGCAGAATACTTCATTTTTGCTATAGTGCATAGCAAATACTCACTTCTTTTTTAAAATAAATTATTATGTTAATTGTAAAATAACCCTAGGACAAATAACTTTGTTAACTTTATAATGAGATTACACTGATTCACTTTTATTTGTAATTTATAATGCAAAATATAAATTAAAAAAAATTCAGTAACAAAGTTCTTAAAATTCTGGTAGCAGACAAGCCCATTTGCAAATGGGTAAAAAATGTGGGTAAGAAATGGTACTTCTTAAGATTTTCATGGCCTGGAGGTTACCTTTTCAGATACTGCAGAATAGATTCTAATGTTCCTGGCAACTCTAATTTCTAGGAGTCTTGCAAAAGAAATGTACTCTATTTACATATTCATAGTTTTGAATTTAAGAATAACAGCTTTCATTCAAATAACCCCACAGCAAGTTCTTTGTGATCTTTAGTGCCTAGAAGCCTTGCATTTCAACATTTTACAGAACACAAAGTTAACTTGAGTTCTAAAAACAGTTCATAAGAATGATGCTTTTCAAGTAAACACCAAACACTGTACATATTGATAATAATCACAATTGACTTTAGGGATTGTCTTGTAAGTTTCATAATTCAACAAATAGCAAATGTCTTGCTTTTTGGAGACACAGGATCTCAGAAATGCCTATGGCACTATATTTATCATGAAATTTACTGCCAGTAAATTTCAGTACTATCCTTGTAAGAATTTTGTCATGACTACAAGGATTTGATTTTGTTTTCCAACAATTCAATATTTGAAAGACCATTAAATAATATTAAATTCTTAATGACTTGCTCTAAAAATAAATCAGGAGTACTTTTGAGGATGAGTTATAGCAGAAAAAAATCCATTGCCCTCATAAGAGTTGAGAAGAAGCTACACACACACACACACACACACACACACACACACACACACTTTCAACTGTTTTAGTGAATGTACAAACTCAAAAAATATTTCACTCTCTGTGAGTCCATTTTTTGGTTCCACATTTCAATTAGGTTGTGAAAAGCAGAGTAGGATCAAAGGGAAAGCAATTTAACAGGTGAAATCTCTGAGAAGTTGAAGGAAGAACAAATAAATGAGCTGGTAATTCAGGCTGTAGAAGAAAAACCAAGGTGATTTAATAGATCCCACAGCACCCTGGCAGGCTGTATTTCACAACTCACCATTTTGTTCTCTTCCATCAAGACCTGCAATAAGTGTTTGTTCATGGGCAAAATTTTGAGGAGATACTCAATTATCTATTCAATATAAATCATTAAATACATAAAAATAATTGTTATAGAGCAAAAGCACTATCATTTCCCATTTAAAGATATATTGAAAAGGAAAGAAATGGCCTCATATTAAAGTGAGAAATATAGGTTAAAACAATATGGAATTGGGATCTCATAATAACTGTTTGAACAGGTTGAAACACACTGTGTTTTTAAATAATGGGGGAGTGTGGATATGAATATAAATCCAGGTTGAGTTTTTTCTACAATTTATTAAATAGAAAAAAATAGCCTAAAAAAGAAACATGCTGGCAACTACATTAATGATTAATTTTACATAATTATGTATAACTGCTTAAATGAAAATACACATAAACTAGGTGGAGTGAAGCAGTGATTCTTGAAGTGTGTTATCAGATGAGCAGCACCAGTATCATCAAGGAGTTTGATCAAAATATTAATCCTCAGGTCCCATCTCGTATTTACTAAATCTGAAACGTTGAGTGTGAGGTCAGCAATTTTCCTTTAACAAGATGATTCTGATACAACTAAAGTTTGAAAACAACCAGAGTAGATAAGGGTGATGGGATTTTAACAAATGAGGTAGTCTTTTGGGTTCATCTAATTTCCTATGGGAATAAGAAAGACAAGATGGTATTTTCAGGGCTTTATCTGTCTGCCTCCTTTACTTAATCAGGGAAGGCCTATGTGTGTACAGTTTAAAAGATATTATTTTTGGTCCCTGATATTTTAAGACAAGGGTAGTGAAAAATATGAACATTTCTCACTTTATTGCAAAGAAGTTTCTAGCATAGTTGAACCACCATCCTTATTCTAAACACAGATATAAAAGTGAAAGTGTTAGTTGTTCAGTCATGTTGGACTCTGTGTGACCCCATGGACTGTAGCCCACCAGGCTCCTCTGTTCATAGAATTCTCCAGGAAAGAATACTGGAGTGGGTTGCCATTCCCTTCTCCAGGGCATCTTCCCAACCCAGGAGATCAAATCCAGGTCTCCCGCATTGCAGGCAAATTCTTTACCATCTGAGCCCCCAGGGAAGCAGATATCAGGTGTAAATAATGTAATTTAACTCATATTAATTTATTCTTTATAGATAAAATGTTAATTCATATCCCTTCATGAATTATAAAGGTAATGTTTATTTTTGTACTTAATTAAGGAAATAATTAGTAGCTTGATGAAATCACTGGTATGAACTTTAGACTATCACAAGAAAACACGTTTTAAAGAGTTTAGTAATTTCTAAAAAGCCACACTTCAGATACTACATCTTTGAAAAATGAGATGACAAAGGCAAAAAGGACATTAGACTAGAAATTTGAAGCTTTGAGATAAGATTTGAACTTTGCATTAATTATTAAAGATCTTAGGGGATTTTCCTGACCTCCTAAGTTATTCTTAGTTCATTTATAAAATGAAGATGAACTCCTTGATCCTTTCTATGATTTGAAGTTTAGGGGAATAGAATACTTATACCAATATAGTTCATTCTAGCATTGTCTGGAGATTGTATTAATCAAGCTGTTTTTTATCCAGGCATTTCTGTGCTTCTGTATTTGGTTCTATTACATTGTTACAACATTGTCATGTTGTGTTGCCAGAACACCAGTTCCTTACCAGGCAGCTCACATGGCTGTTGTCTGTCTTCTTATTTAATGCAACTATTTAAATTAACTTTTCCTAGACTTCATGATGGAGAAGGCAATGGCAACCCACTCCAGTACTCTTGCCTGGAAAATCCCATGGACGGAGGAACCTGGTAGGCTGCAGTCCCTGGGGTCACACAGAGTCGGACACGACTGACTGACGCGACTTAGCAGCAGCAGCAGCAGACTTCATGAAAACTTTGTACAAAGTGTCAATTTGAAGAAAATAAATCAAACATGTCCATTAATACCATTCTAAAAATAAACCCTAGGATTTCTGTTAAGAATTTTCAAATATCTCTTTCAACTCAGGGATTAAAGTTACAAGCAAGTTTTATTGCCTAGAAAAGCTTCATTTAATTCATACAGTTTTATCTAGTTTCTGTATGGATGGTATTAACTTTGAAACTCATTGCATTTTTATATGTAAATCACAATTGTGAGCCTTATTTAAGCATCTCTTTATTTTTAACCTCCCCATCATATATGAACAAAAATTTGAAATACTTTAAATACTTTTGCTTAGAATGTCAGTGTTAACTGAGTTATTCTTGGCAGTTCCATTTTCCTTCCAATTTAACTACTGTCAATCTTTGTGGGCTGAGATTCTTTTCCATGAAATAATCTTTTTATCTAGTTTTATTATGACATTTTCAGTTGTTCCAAAGTTATCAAGACATGTCTGAGATAATTTTTTTTTTAAATTTCTATATTTCAGCAATGAGTTTTAATACAGTTGCTTATTTAAAATAATTAACATAGAGAAGTTTCTCATACTTAAGAAATAATAAATCAAACTGCATATTTTCACATAGTAAAGGCAGACATATCAAAATATACAACCAAACTGCTGAATTTTATGCTTTGCAATATTTAATGGATACAATATATTCTTTATTCATTCATCTGTTGATGGACACTAAGGTTGCTTCCTTATCTTGTCTATTGTAAATAATGTTGTTATGATCATTGTGGTGTATATATCTTTTTGAATTAGTATTTTCCTTTTCTTCAAATATATACCCATTAGTGGAAATGCTGCATCATATCATGATTCTATTTTTAGTCATTTGAGGCACCTCCAAACTGTTTCAAAAGTTGTTGCACGAATTTACATTCCCACCAATAGTATACTGTTCAGTCGCTCAGTCATGTCCGACTCTTTGCAACCCCATGGATAGTAGTATGCCAGGCTTTCTGTCCTTCACTATCTCCAAGAGTTTGCTCAGACTCATGTCCATTGAGTCAGTGATGCCATCCAACCCTCCCATTCTCCATTGCCTTTTTCTCCTCCTGCCCTCAATCTTTCCCAGTATCAGGGTCTTTTCTGATGAGTTGGCTATTCGCATCAGGTGGCCAAAGTATTGGAGTTTCAGTTTCAGCATCAGCCCTTCCAGTGAATATTCAGGGTTGATTTCTTTTAGGACTGACTGGTTTGATCTCCTTGCTGTTCATGGGACTCTGAAAAGTCAGTCTTTTCCAGCTTCAGACTTTGAGAGGATCATTTCTTTGACACTCAGCCTTCTTTGTGGTCAAACTCTCACATCCATGCATGACTATTGGAAAAGCCATAGTTTTGACTATATGAACCTTTGTCAGCAAGGTGATGTCTCTGCTTTTTAATAGGCTATATAAGTTGTAATAGTTTTTCATCCAAGGAGCAAGCATCTTTTAATTTCATAGCTTCAGTCACCATCAGCAGTGATTTTGGAGCCCAAGAAAATAAAGTCTGTCATTGTTTCAATTTTTTCCCCATCTATTTTTCACAAAGTGATGGGACTGGGTGCCATGATCTTAGTTTATGGAATGCTGAATTTTAATCCAGCTTTTTCTTCTTTCACGTTCATCATGAGGCTCTTTAGTTCCTCTTTACTTTCTGCCTTTAGGATGGTGTCATGCATATCTGAGGTTAGATATTTCTCCTGGCAATCTTGATTCCAGCTTGTGGTTCATCCAGCCTGGCATTTCACATGATGTTCTCTACATAAAAGTTAAATAAGCAAGGTGATAATATATGGCCTTGTCAAACTTCTTTCTCAATTTGGAACCAGTCTGTTGTTCCACGTCCAGTTCTAACTGTTGCTTCTTGTGCTTCATACAGGTTTCCTCAGGGAACAGGTAAGATGGTCTTATATTCCCCTCTCTTTCAGAATTTTCCACAGTTTGCTGAGATCCACACAGTCAAAGACTCTGGTGTAGTCAATGAAGCAAAATTAGATGTTTTCTGGAGTTTCCTTTTCTCCACATCCTAGCCAATGTTTATTTTTGTTCATTTTGATGGTGGTCATTCTGACAGGTGTGAGGTGATATCTCATTGTGGTTTTGATTTGCATTTCTCTGGTAATTAGTATTGTTGAGCATCTTTTCATGTGCCTGTTGGCTATCTGCATGTCTTCTTTGGAAAAATGTCTATTCTGGTCTTCTGCCCATTTTTTCATTGGGTTATTTATTTATTTTTCTCATTTAGTTGCTAATTGACATCTCCCCAAAAGATAAGTGCTTTGAGGAACAAAATTTGGAGAGAAAAAATCATAATATTTGATATTGATTAAGTATTAATTATGTATAATGTTTGTGCTAGGCATTTTATTTGCATTTCTTCATTGAACTAGATAAGTAGTAACTAATATATAAGTAGTAGAATATATTATATTTGTTTTATTAGAATATATTATATTCATTTTACAAATAAACAAACTTATGCTCAAGAAATATTATAAAATATTAGTAAATTAGTAAAGTTCCCAAACTCAACATCCTATTCAAGTTGGAATGGGAAAATCAGGATTTTGAAGTTGACTTTATCAGATCTGAGTAGTGTTGTACTAATTATGAAAAAAGTAAGGGTGATTATGACAAATCATATATAAACATGCAACATTTTAGAATTTAATTTGTTAGACCTCATTGCTAGACTCAATCTAAGAAAAATTTTGCTCTCAAATGTAAAAAAATAGTTTTGATTTCCATGTCAATCATTTAAACTCCCATTTTCCAGCCACACATGCTGATCTATAGTGTTTTTACTTGTCTAATTTTAGTCAAATATGAGATACATTTGTACATATAATGAAAATGTCCTCTTAAAGTATAGAAATTTATGAAAGCAGCATTTAGCCACATAATCTAATAGTTTCATTTTGATACATTTGGTGATAGTAAAATAAAGAAACAAACAAATAAATAATGCTTTATCTGTTGAATCAAGTCAGAAGCCCCAATCCCAAGTCTTCAAATAACAGGATGATATTTTTCATAGAAAACAACTTACTGGGCATCTTTTGTCAAATTTTAATTGATGTATTGAATGAGAAAAGTTTTAAGCTGCTATATAAGTATTTAAACCTCTCTTAAATATCTATTTTCAGCTGTGACCTCATTTCTAACCTTATATTTCCTAATATTTGAATGCTCTACTCTTTCCTTAATCTACCAAAAGCAAATTTTATTTGACTCCTAGGGCCAAGGTGCTTTTGCTCCCAAAAGCATCATGTCTATCACTAGCATTCACATTTTGTAGTCACTGAGGTTATTTTTCATTTTTGCTTTTTTCTCTTTTGTAATCCATACACAGTCATCTTGGAAACCACATGGATTAAAATTTTATTGCTATATAATCAATTACCCCATAATGTAGTGCCTTAGGACAGCAAACATTTATTTTTTTTCTAACAGTTTCTGTAAGTCAGGAATCTGAATATGGATTAGCTGGGTCTTCTGACTCAGGGTCTCACATAAGGATGCAATCAAGGTGGCAATCAGTACTGTGGTCATTTTAAAGGCTTGATTGAGGAAGTGTCCACTTCCAAGATCACTCTCATGGCTTGCTGAATTGTCAATGAATTGAATGCTTCAGTTTTTCACTCATCTTTGAACAGAGAACACCTTAGTTGGCTTCCTTCCTTCATTCCTTTCTTTCTTTCTTTTTTTTTGGGGGGGGGTGCCACATTGGTCTGTCTATAAGGCAGCAAATATCTTTGGCAACTGGTTTTTATTCAAGAGAGCAAATAAGAGATCAAGAACAGTGAGCACAATGAATAGCAGAACATTTTTATAAGATAATCTTGGAGTAACATCCTACCACTGTTTTTTATATACTAGTCACTAAAAGTAAGTTGCTAAGTCAATCTCCTTGTATTGACTATAAAATAACTAGCCAAAAAAAAAAAGGAATAACTCTCAAATACAGTATTGAAAATGAAAGTGTTAGTCACTCAGCCATTTCTGGCTCCTTGCGACCTTATGAACTGTGGCCCACCAGGCTCCTTTTTCCATGGAATTCTCCAGACAACTGGAGTGGGTAGTTTCCTGATGCAGGGATCGAACCGTTGTCTCCTGCACTATAGGCAAACTCTTTAGCATTTAGCCACCAGGGAAGCCCTAAATGCAGTATTAGTATAGAGTTAAGGTAGCATTTGGAAATTTTATTGTAGTGCCTATGCACAGAAGACTAAAGAGAACAAAATGTGTATACACGTGTAATCTAATGATTAGCCTTCATATCTCCTCAAACTTCCTTGGTGAACAAAGTTAGACTGTAGCATAAATAGGGAAAACTCAAGCTTGAAAAGACAGAGCTGACTTTAACAATTTCATATCTTAATTTGCTTGCTGGTATGATTAATATTACTCAGATCTAAGCTATTTTATGTAACTAATTTTGAAACTAATTTGAATTATATTATTTTTATAATATTAAGTTATAATAACTTTGTAAGTATAGTATTCCTTTGACTTATGTTTTCAACTAATGTTCAAGTTGTGTCTTTAAGACTGTAATAAATTTTGACATTGCTTATTTTTAGCCTCATCATATCCTATTACTGATATAATGTTTGAGATTATATAACCTGATAAATAAATATTGTGTTAGACTCACTCACTGAATATAAAATGCATGTATACATTTAGTAGGTTTCCTATTTCAGTTGCATGAAAAATGCACATGTAGCAATTAGATTTTCTGAGGAAAAATTAGGACATACAGTGAATCATCTCAAAAAAATGTCAGAGCATTATAATCAGCTCTGTATTGGAAAATTTGACACATGTGCTTGTCCTGTGTGTATAGACAGTTCTCTGAAAAATATTTTTTGAGCATTTTTCTTGAGTTATGTTCTTATATTTACTGTCATTTTCTTTCCACTGAAATTGCAGTAAATTTTACAAAACTCAGTGTATTCCTAGGAATAAAAAAAAAGAATCTAAATATAAAAATCAATAGCTATAGTGCTTCCAAGTTATAACCATGCAGAACTTGTCCTATTTGACAAGTGTTTGAATTTCAAACTGATGAATTGGGTTGCAAGAACATGAGCTCATAAAAATCATCCTTTCTCTGCTCTCATCTCAGCCTACCATATAATCAACATTTCATCTTCCTTTCTCTCTCTCTCTCTCTCTTTCATTTCAGTACTTTAGAGAAAAGAACAAAAGTGTTTGTATTTTTTTTTCCCCCCTCACTATTTCAGCAGAGAATCTCAGGACAGGACTCATAGAGCCAACAGCTCTGGAAAAAAGTGATACTGGCACAAACAGAAACCACATTTGGTTTTGTAGAAATACTGTAATTAACAACATAGGGAGCACTTTAGGACACAATTATTTTTCCCAGTGTCATTGGTGGTTATCTCTGCTGCCCCTGTCGTGCACTAAAGTCCCCCTGCTGACTCCTCCCAGAATTGCAATTATCTGAATTCTGGATGTAGTTTCTCTCTTCCGCACACACCGAGTTCTTATTACCACCAATATTTCTGATGGTTCAAACACCAAGTGACTTCTCTGCATGCTGGGAGGAGACATAGAGTTTGCCTGTTGCCCTTGGCTGTTCATAACTTAGATTTCCTTCCTTCCTACTGTCTGTCAGTGCTTAGAGACTATTCTCTTTCCCATGAGTTTTTGAAGATGCTGAGAATGAATAAAATGGCCTCAAAAGCTTCTAAGTTAAGTATATTGATAGCCACAGGATTGGACGTTTGCTGAATTTTGAGAGCATCTGGTAAATTAGAGAATTTCAGAATTGCCCTGGAAAAGAAATAGAGGGCCTCAAGAGGCAGCAATACACAATCAGCTGTACTCAGTGGTGGTGGGCAGGGGTCTGTGAAAGTGGAAGTCCCAAATAAGAGGCCTTCGGAGGCAGCAGCTAGAGGTCACGGTCTAGGAGGGATATAGGGCCCCAGAAGGGACCTCCACAGGAGGAAGCGCACGTTTAGCGGAGGTTCATTGTCAGGTGATGTCGGTTAATGGTAAGTTGGGGAATCCCTGCGTTGAGAGATCCAAGAACAGAAGCAGTTTGGGGCCTTTTATAGCTATAACATTTATCTTATCTGTGGTTAGTAAAAGGCTTCCCAGTGGCTCAGTGGGTAAAGAATGTGACCACAATGCAGGAAGAGACACAGTTTCAGTCCCCGGGCTGGGAAGATTCCCTGGAGCAGGAACAGCAACTCACTCCAGTATTCTTGCTTGGATAAGTTTACCACTAGCGCCACCTGGGAAGCCCATATATGAGTAGCTTATTGTGCTAAAAGATGATGCTATTAAAGTGCTACACTCAGTATGCAGCAAATTTGGAAAACTCAACAGTGGCCACAGATCTGGAAAAGGTCAGGTTTCATTCCAGTCCCAAAGAATGGCAATGCCAAAGAATATTCAAATTACATTTCAATTGCACTCATTTCACATGCTAGCAAGATTATGCTCAAAATCTTTCAGCAGCATGTGGACTGAGGACTTCCAAATGTACAAGCTGGATTTAGAAAAGGCAAAGAACCAGAAATCAAATTGCCAACATCCACTGGATCACAGAAAAGGCAAGGAAATTCAAAAATTTTTGAATTTTTTTCCACTTCTGCTTCATTAACTATGCCAAAGCCTTTGAATGTGTGGATAACAACAAACTGTGGAAAATTCTTTAAGAGATGGGAATAGCAGGCCACCTTACCTGTTTCCTGAGAAACCTGTATGCAGAACAAGAAGCAACTGTTAGAACTGGACATGGAACAACGGACTGTTTCAAAATTGAGAAAGGAGTATGACAAGGTTGCATATTGTCACCCTGCTTGTTTAACTTCTATGCAGAGTATATCATGAGAAATGCAGGACTGGATGACTCACAAGCTGGAATGAAGATTGCCAGGAGAAATATCAACAACCTCAAATGTGCAGATGACACCACTCTAATGGCAGAAAGTGAGGAGGAACTAAAAAGCCTCTTGATGAGTGTAAAAGAAGAGAGTGAAAAAGTTGGCTCAAAACTCAACAGTCTAAAAACTGAGATCATGGTATCCCGTCCCATCACTTTATGACCAATAGAAGGGAAAAAGGTAGAAGCAGTAACAGATGTTATTTTCTTGGACTCCAAAATCATTACAGATGGTGACTGCAGCTATGAAATTTAAGATGCTTGCTCTTTGGTAGGAAAGCTATGTCAAACCTAAACAGCATATTCAAAAGCAGAGACATCACTTCACCGACAAAGGTCCATATAGTCAAAGCTATGTGTTTTTTCAGTAGTCATGAACAGATGTAAGAGTTGGACCATCAAGAACGTTAAGTGGCAAAGAACTGATGCTTTTGAATTGTGGTCCCGAAGAAGACTCTTGAGAGTCCCTTAGACAGCAAGGAGATCAAAGCAATCATTCCTAAAGGAAATCAACCTGAATATTCATTGGAAGGACTGGTGCTGAAGCTGAAGCTCTAATACTTTGGCCACCAGATGCCAAGCACTGATTCACTGGAAAAAACTCTGATACTGGGAATGATTGAGGGCAAGAGAAGGCTACAGAGGGTGAGATGGTTGGATGGAATCACTGTCTCAATGGATATGGGTTTGAGCAAACTCAGGGAGATAGTTAAGAACAGAGAAGCCTAGGGTAATGCAGTTCATGGGGTTGCAGAGTCTAACATGTCTTAGCAACTGAATAGCAAGAATTGTGCTCTATAGCTCATGTGGAAACCTACAGAGTAGTTATAATGCAGGCAATTTGAGTTTGAAATGAAGTCATGCTTTATTCTTATTTTTAAATAAGTTTTAGTTTGCATATAACTTATTAGTTTCAGGTGTACAACATAATGTTTCAATATTTGTATATATTGAGAAATGATCACCACAATAAGTCAGGTTGCTATTTGTCACCATACATACTTACACATTTTTTATTCCTTGTGATGAAAATTTATGATTTACTCCCTTAGCAACTTCCAAATATGCAACACAGTATTATTAACTATAGTCACCTTTCTATATACTACATTCCCATGACTTATTTAGTTTATCACCAAGCTACGCCTTCCTTGGTAAATGATTGCTCTACTTCTGAGATGGAGGTCAAGGTTTGGTATTGGGTCCTGCCAGAGACACTTAAACATGCAATATAAAGTGGCTATTTAATTTGAGCTGTTCTTCTTGAAGTGGGTGATTTCTTACTACCAACCCATGAAGCAGGCATGGCCAGCAGCAAATATATCCTGGTTCAAGAAGGCTAAAAATCACAGTTAAGTTGTATTAACATGTGAATTCTTAATGTGAATATGCATGCTGCAGTAGCATCTGAATTCTTATCATAGCAGTTATTTTTCACAATGGATGAATGAGAAAAAATCAAGAGTGGTTTACAGATTCTTTTAAGAACTAAGTTTTGAGAGAACAGCATGTATATTATCTATAGTGAAACAGATCACCAGCCCAGGTGGGGTGCATGAGACAAGTGCTCGGGCCTGGTGCACTGGGAAGACCCAGAGGAATCAGGTGGAGAGGGAGGTGGGAGGGGGGATCGGGATGGGGAATACATGTAACTCCATGGCTGATTCATGTCAGTGTATGACAAAACCCACTGCAATGTTGTGAAGTAATTAGCCTCCAAATAATAAAAATAAATAAAAAAAAGAACTAATATGCTGACATGAGCTAAAATAGCACTGTTTTATGGTGACCCAGATAGATTATAAATAAGTAAAACTCTTTCTGAATAGAACTGGGAACTGTACATAGAATCTATATTGACTTAAAGGGATACAGGCAAAAATTATAATCTATGCTGATTAATAAGCAGTGGTTAACTGTTTTGCTACATTAACAGGATTTTTAAAGATAGAAAGCTCAATGACAAAGTGACAGCAATCAGCAATCATCAGTTTTGTATTCAACTTAATATTGGTATCTTTGATTTGACATTTTTGTGTTCCATCATTATTGCATGCGCCACATTATCAGAAGCAGTTGACCTTACAAAGCAGTGGAATGGCCTATGAAACCTCAGTTATGGCACCATCTGTAAACCCATGCCCTGCAGGGTTGTGGAGCCTACCAACAGGATACAGAACTTGCTTTAAATTAGTGGCCAATATATGATGCTCTGTCTCTCGTTAACAAAATATATAGTCTGGGAGCTATTCCAGATGAGTTACCAGAAAATGTTTGCCATCCCAGAACTATATGATCTTATGATTTAAGTTCTCAGAAGCAAACAGCATCTTTCTACCAAGAAGTACAGCAATAGTTTTATCATACTGTATGCACATGACTTTTTTGACTCCTCATATCACCATATCAGTAGAAAAGAAGTTTTATTTTTACTTGGATGTGGTGACTAATTTTAGTTACAAAGGAAGATACAAATGATGCCACAAAATATGTGCAAGGCAGGATATGTCCTTAACCCTCAATCCTTTGGGTCTTTTAGTACTGCCAACTACAATGGTAAGAAATAATGATGACAACACAGTAATAATTGCTGCAGGAAAACCTACTGATGTGTGCTAAAACTCAGTGAGTAAAAATTTAAGAAGAAATAGGATATTTATGTATTTAAAAAAAGATATATCTTACCCAAAACATTGATTAATTACAAAGAGAAAATTACTTGACAGAAGAGAAGCCTACCAGAGGTCACCTTAACCACACAATTAAGGTTAAAATCGCTCATAATGAGACATCTGAATAGAAAGGACCCTTTGGTCTGATTTATTGAGAAGAGCACATTATCTCTGAGTTATTTTTATAAAATTACATAACCTCAATATAACCATGAGAAAATATCTATAGAAAAGACCATGCAAACCAAAATTGATGGACAGTCTAGAAAATATTCATACTGTGTATTAGTAGGATTATACTATTGTTAGCATTCATTCTTAAGTGTAAATATGAAAAGGTTTGTGCAAACTCAAGTCAAGAAGTCAAATAGAGCCCACTCTAGTGGTTACTCTAACTCAATACCCACTCTACAGTCTTCTAGTTTCCTTTCTTCTAGATATCAATAAAATATCAATAGATATTTTAAACATAAAAGAGGAAGATAGATATTTTTTAAATAAAAAGAAGTAAAAAGCAAGAGGTACATTTTCCAAATTATCTTGAAGCTTGGCTGCACTGGGTCCCTCCTGAGATTTGGATGTGGAAAGGAGGAGTAAGATATGGTTGCTGGAAGACTGAGACATCTTGTGAGCATAATGACAGAAGTCTCTATTTCCTCTAGGTTCCTCTGAAACCATCTACTTAATAGAACTATAGCTACAAAATAGAGTGTGATAATATTATCAGTGTTTTCCACTGTTAGAATCCTGTGGAACTATTGGCTATTTCTTTGACTATATTGTCACTAGTTACATTGTCCCTGGTTGTGTAAATTTACACAAATTTTAGTTATGTAAATTTAGTAAGAGCAACTGTAATCATTTGATAACCTACTAGATTCAAAAGCTTAAATGCAGAAGATAGTGATGCTAAAATGATAGAGTTCTAACTAAATTGGTATATAAGGGTAAGAGCACATAATCATATAGCTTAGAGGGAAAGGATAGAGTGAGCCTGAACAGATTGTGGCACTCACTGCTCTGAGTTTACCTAGAAACTCTGTAATAACTTATATATGTGAGTATTTTTAGAGCCAAACTCTCCTGTTACATTATTAAAATTCAGTCGGTCCTGGTTACTGCCTTTATTAGTCAGGGTGCTCCAGAGAAACAGAACCAATAGGATATCTATCTATCTATAATTATATATACACATATATATAAATGCTGAGATATTATATATATATATAGAGAGATTTTATATATATATATATGTATATATATATATATTCAGAGAGAAGAAAGATTTAAGGGATTATTACTATGTTAATATCTACATATATATTATATATATATATATAATATATATGTATATATATATATATAGAGAGAGAGAGAGATTTATCTTAAGGAATTATTTCACAGATTGTGGGGACTGTCAAGTCCAAAATTAGGGCAAGCCTGAAGTTGTGATTTTGATTCCTAATTCTTCTGGACACAGCAGGCAGACAGGAAACCTAGGGAATGTTTTTCTGTTGCAGTTATGTTCAAATACCTTCTCCTATGGTAAACCTCAGTCTTCGCTCTTACGGTTTTCAACCAGTTGGACAACTCCCACCCACACTATGGAGATTAAGCTACTTGACTCAATGGCCCTTGATTTAAATGTTAATCACACAGAAACAATACCTTCATAGCAAAATCTAGACTGTTGTTTGACCCAATAACTGGGCACCATACCTATGTCAAATTAACACATAAAATTAAGCATCACTCCAACCCACTAGATACTTAGTCCCATAATATTGAGCATGCTATTTTATACTAAAATATATTGTGATTCTGACTCAGAACATTCTACCTCATAGCTGAAACTATTTACAAACTAACTTGTAGATATTTTATGGCTCCAACTGGAGTCAGATCTCTGTATTACAACCAGTCCAGACAGAGCAAGGATGAAGATAAAATGTGACACTGCTGTAATACAAAATGTCAATAATAGTACTCAAAACTTCTCAAGGTAAACAAACAAAATTAACATTTTTCTATCAATTTTATATTCGGAAGTTCTTTGAACTAGTGCTTACTGCAGAAAGTTATTTCATGGTGAAATAATCTGAGAATTCTATATACTCTTTATCTGAGGCTCTAGGTTTTCTCCCCAAAGACCAAACTTCCCCACTCTGATAAACATGGGTGGAAACTGACCATTAATACTTGAGTAAATTTATTACAGAACTGAAAATTATTAGAATAGAAAAAAGTTGAATCCTTCATTGTATATAATACAGAAGTGTGTGGATTTATCTGTATTTATTAAGAACTAAAGTAATAATTATCCTGAGTTTTTCTGCCATTTAAAAAACTAAGATCATGGCATCCATTCCCATCACTTCATGGCAAATAGATGGGGAAACAATGGAAACAGAGAAAGATTTATTTTCTTGGACTCAGAAATCACTGCAGATGGTGACTGCTGTCATGAAATTAAAAGGGGCTTGCTCCTTGGAAGAAAAGCTATGACAAACCTAGACAACATATTAAAAAGCAGAGTCACTATTTTGCCGACAAAAGTCTGTCTAGTCAAATCTATGGTTTTTCCAGTAGTCATGTACATATGTGAGAGTTGAATCATAAAAACTGCTGAGCACCGAAGAATTGATGCTTTTGAACTGTGGTGTTGGAGAAGATTCCTTAGAGTCCCTTGGACTGCAAGGAGATCAAACCAGTCAATCCCTAAGGAAATCAGTCCTAAATATCTGTTGGAAGGACAAATGCTGAAGCTGAAATTCTAATACTTTGGCCACCTGATTTGAAGAACTGACTCATTGGAAAAGACCCTGATGCTGGGAAAGATTGAAGGCAGGAGGAGAAGGGGACAACAGAGGATGAGATGGTTGGATGGCATCACCAACTCGATGGACATGAGTTTGAGCAAGCTCTGGGAGTTGGTGATGGACAGAGAAGCCTGGCATGCTGCAGTCCATGGGATCACAAAGAGTCGGACACAACTGAGTGACTGAACTGAACTGAACTGATCCTGAATTTAAGGAATTATTGTAGACTGTGAAAGCTTTGACAAACTTCTAGGGCCTTTCAGTTTGACCTGAAAAAATGGTGAGCTATAAGCCTCGAAATTAGAAAAGGGTATTTAAGTCAACAATGAAATACTTAAGTCAAACTGTTAGTGGTCATTGTGTGAAAATTTGCATATAGATACACAAAAATATGACTCTATTTTTCCAAAAACATGTAAAGAACTAGCAAAATCCATTTATATTAAGAAACTTTGACCTTATAAAATTAAGCTAGAACAGAGTAATCCTAGCTTTCTGACTTAACTGACTTCCTATATTATTGTATATTTGAAAAATAAGATAGCTCTTAAAACATGATTAAGCTAATTAAAATTTATAGAAATTTAAATATACCTAAATATTTCTAGTATCCTTCCTTTTACACAGTGAAGGAGAGACGCTCTGGTATTGCCTAGCATCTGAATAAGAAATAATTCAGCATGCAAAAGACACATTGGCACTTTTATTATTCGTAACTTATGGCCATAAATAGGAGGACATGAAAAGGAATGTTAGAAGAAATTAATTAACTGATTAAAATTCAAGTATAGGTGCATGAGAAAAAAGGATCATCATACATTCAATCCATTCATTTTCCAGAGTGACATCATAATATTTTAAAATAAATATAGGAGAAGGTAATATAATAATAACTAACAACTGGGGATCTTATTTTAGGTGAGGAGTCATTAGTTGATTTAAAAGAAAACAAGCAAAACAAAAATAATCACAAATGTTAACTCATTTGTGGGAATTAAAAATATGTAATAGCAAAAGTTATATGAATAAAAGAGAAAGAAAAATAATGGTTCTTCAGTACTTAATATAGCAAAGTAGGTATATACTTCACTATCATATTTGCAGCTGAGAAAGCATTGGTTAGATATTGCTACATAAAGCTGAGTAACAAGCAACCATAGAATCCAGTCAGCAAGTGAAGCTTCTCTGACCTCACCTGGGCTGGTTTGCAGGCGTCATAGCTGGTTGGGGCTCAGCTGATAGAGGTTGATGTCCACAGGGCAATTCAGCTTCAGGAAGTGCATCTGACTGGTTTTGGCTCCTCCCGGTACCGCATGGCCAGGCTCAGGTTTGCTTCAAGTGTGTTCAGTTGGGGAATTAAGGACAAAAGAGCAACAGCTACTCAAGGAAGGTGTTTTTTTGGCAATGGGAGAGGTTGTTGTTTAGTCTGTAAGTTGTGTCCAACTCTTTGCGACCCTGTGGACTGCAGTATGCCAGGCTTCCCTGTCCTTCACTATCTCCTGGAGTTTGCTTAAGTTCATGTCAATTGAGTGGGTGATGTTATTTAGCCACCTCATCCTCTGCCACCCCCAAAGTACAAGGCAGCAAACAGAACTCCAATAAGATACTGAAGCCTCTCCTGTGTCCTGCTTGGCAAGGTAAATCACATGAGCAAGCCTCAAATTGGGTGGTGACTGGGCTGCAGGTGTGTGTGTGTGTGTGTGTGTGTGTGTGTGTGAGCTCAGTCGCTCACGCTTTGTGAGCCTGTGTTGGGAGTAGCCCAACAAACTCCTCTGTCCATGGGATTTTCCAGGCAAGAGTACTGAAGTAGGTTGTCTTTTCCTACTCCAGGAGATATTCCTGACCCTGGGATGGAAAAATGCATCTCCTACGTCTCCTGCATTGGCAGGGGGATACTTCACCACTGTGCTTGGAAAGCCCAGGTCTGGGACTTGATGGGGGAAAGTATCTTGCCACCAGGAAATATTAAGGAAAGGAAGTGAATTTTTTTAAAATGATATCATCTACTTCATTGTCCTGTTTTTCATACTTACTTCCCTGTCACTTGCAAAGTTCGTTGACCCTATTCCATAAATGCTTGAAGTCTCATCCAAATACATCAACTTGAAATCCAGTATTTCATGTTCTATATGATCTACATGATTTAAAGTATTTAATTTTAAAATGAAGACCTATGATATAAAGAAGCAAGTTATATCTATCTACCAAGCATCTATCATATAATGCTAAAACAGGAGAAAGATAGTAATGAATAGCTATTTTTGGAGAAGGAAACAGCAGGGAAAAGCATAGCAGTCACTGATTCATGGCAAGTCCAAAATCTCAGTGAGAAAATGTTATCAGATCTCTCTACCTTGGATTTTAAAAAACATACTTTCTTTAGACTTTTTAGTAGTGGTTCCCTAGTTCGTTTTTCTTCACAGACTACTACTCAGTTTTCTGGAACTTTATTTATCCTGCTTGGTTGTATTTGAAAATATATTTTTTTCCATTTATTTTTATTAGTTGGAGGCTAATTACTTTACAATATTGTAGTGGTTTTTGTCATACATTGACATGAATCAGCCATGGAGTTACATGTATTCCCCATCCCGATCCCCCCTCCCACCTCCCTCTCCACCCTGATCCCTCTGGGACTTCCCAGTGCACCAGGCCCGAGCACTTGTCTCATGCATCCAGCCTGGGCTGGTGATCTGTTTCATCCTAGATAATAAACATGTTTCGATGCTGTTCTCTCGAAACATCCCACCCTCACCTTCTCCCACAGAGTCCAAAAGTCTGTTCTGTATATCTGTGTCTCTTTTTCTGTTTTGAATATAGGGTTATCATTACCATCTTTCTAAATTCCATATATATGTGTTAGTATACTGTATTGGTCTTTATCTTTCTGGCTTACTTCACACTGTATAATAGGCTCCACTTTCATCCATCTCACTAGAACTGATTCAAATGAATTCTTTTTAATGGCTGAGTAATATTCTATGGTATATATGTACTGCAGCTTCCTTATCCATTCGTCTGCTGATGGACATCTAGGTTGCTTCCATGTCCCGGCTATTATAAACAGTGCTGCAATGAACATTGGGGCGCACTTGTCTCTTTCAGATCTGGTTTCCTTGGTGTGTATGCCCAGGAGTGGGATTGCTGGGTCATATGGCAGTTCTAATTCCAGTTTTTTAAGAAATCTCCACACTGTTCTCTAGAGTGGCTGTACTAGTTTGCATTCCCACCAACAGCGTAGGAGGGTTCCCTTTTCTCCACACCCTCTCCAGCATTTATTGCTTGTAGACGTTTGGATAGCAGCCATCCTGACTGGCGTGTAATGGTACCTCATTGTGGTTTTGATTTGCATTTCTCTTATAATGAGTGATGTTGAGCATCTTTTCATGTGTTTGTTAGCCATCTGTATGTCTTCTTTGGAGAAATGTCTGTGAAAATATTTTTGAATAATGTTTCCTTTTTGGTGATTAAGCAGCTTTCTCAATATACTTCTCCTTATGTAAAAATTTGGGTGCTAGTGTCCTTATTTTAATCTCATTCTGTTTTATTCTAGGCTGACTTTGATTTTGCCAGTAAAGTTCTTTCAAAAACTTAAAAATTTTCAAGGCACTTTATTTTACTCCAAAAAACACACGATAACTCTTTTAAAAACATGCTTAACCAGGAATATTTTGTCCCATTAGGAGTGAGAACCATGATTGTAGCCTTTCTATAAGTAGTTTTTGCCATTCAAGGAGGTCTAATAGAAGTAGTCATAGTTCACTAAGAGGTTTTAGTTAAGGCAGAACAACCTGCCTTTGTTTTGGTCTATACACCACTAGATATATCTTAATTCTTTTTTTATTTTTTATCTTTCTTTTTTTAATCTTAATTCTTTTAATGATTCTCTAGATGCTGGGAGGGATTGGGGGCAGGAGGAGAAGGGGACGACAGAGGATGAGATGGCTGGATGGCATCATCGACTTGATGGACATGAGTTTGAGTCAACTCCAGGAGTTGGTGATGGACAGGGAGGCCTGGCATGCTGCGATTCATGGGGTCGCAAAGAGTTGGACATGACTGAGTGACTGAACCGAACTGAGGCTATTATTGAGAATCTTCTGAATGGAAATATTGTTGTTATGAGCTGAACTGTCCCCAACTAAATATCTTGTTTGGAAATGGGTCTTACCGAGGTCATTGAGGTGGGCTTTAATTGGATGCAACTGGTGTCCTTATAAGAAAAGTGACAGTTGACACAGAGTCAGATGTGCACAGAGAGAAGAGCTTGAGGAAAACCAGAGAATGCCAAATGAAGTTTGGAGTTCAGTTCAGTTCAGTTCAGTCGCTCAGTCGTGTCCGACTCTTTGCGACCCCATGAACCACAGCACGCATTGCTAAAAATCAAGGAATGTTTAGGCTTCTAGAACCTGGAAGAGGCAAGGAAGGACTCTTTTTCTTTAGGTCTCAGAAGGAGCGTGCCTCTGCTGACACTTTGATTTCTGACTTCTAGCCTCCAGAAGTATCAGAAGATAAATTTCTGTTGTTCAAACTCATCTAATTTGTGGGACTTTGTTATGGTGACCCTAGAAAACTAATGCAATTGGATATAAGAAAGGATTTTACTTTCCAACCCCTGTGGCTTGAACTCTATATTTTCTCTAAATTGTGCTATTTTTACACTTGCCAAGTATTTTTCCTAAGCTCCTCTTTCTTGTAGTACTTGATTAAAATACAGTATTTTGTTGAAAAATGAAAAGGAAATTCACACAATAATGTGATCAATGGTATTCAAAATCCCCAGTCCCCACATTAGGTGAGCCTTTAAAACTAAAAAGAAAATTCATATAACCCCCTTTCTCCCCCATTATTTGAAGTGTAATTCTACTGCTGCAAACTATGACCAAAATACTTAACCCCTATAATATAACACTGCTTCCTAATTTTGAGGTGTCATCGATTTTATTAATTAACAACCCAGACTCTGCAGCAAAGTTACCATTTACTGTTTGTGGTCATCTGCTAGATGCTTTAGTTTTCAATTTCCTCATCTGTAAAATGAAGATAACAGCTGTATCTTCCCCATAAGATAGTCATGAGCTTCAATGAACACAGAATGTGCTAGGTGTTCAGTAGCTTTTTAGTTAGTAATAGTCATAACCTATGTTCTTAATTCCAACTTCAAAAAATGAGTAGAAAACATTCAACATAAAATTACTTAAAATTATATATCCATTTTTTTTTTCATTTCCTTCTTCCTCTTTTCGATACAGCCTGGCCCAGTCTGGCTTCACCCTCATTTCCACCTTCTAAATATGCATTATACTGCAGTTGATTTTCTAGGGCTAATTTGTCAATCCAACAGTCTTCTTTCTCTTTAACTATTTTCTCTGATACATGTTACACTGTTTTACATTTTATTCTTAATACTCTGAAGGGCCAAGAAGCTGCCACCAGTTAGAGGCTGAGAATAAACTCAAAAAGTGAGCTAAAAGGAACATAATCTACATTACACAGTAGGGTAATATTGAGTCCTTGTGGCAAATTTCTGAGAAAACGAACAAAAATCATGTCCACGAGACATCCACCATTTCGGCTTGTTTCACTAAGAGGGAAGTTTGATAGAATCATAACAGCATTTCTCTCCCAGCCACCAATACACACTCAGGTCCAATAGTAGTATGCAGTTCAGAGGTAATACCCTATGTCCCTTCCTGGGGTGACACTTTTTCCTTTAAATGTTTAGGGATATAGACTTTATTTGAATATGAAATATGAAAAGAGGAACTGGCATGGTTAGTATCTCAACTCTCTTTTGTATTTAGAGCTTGCAACATTGCTTATATTTGACTTCTCTATTATGACTTTAGGCTTTATCTGTTGTAATAGAATTTCTCTTCCTTTGCTACTCCATTAGCTTCTTATTTTCATTGCCCTTTATTCTCTGTAGCTGATCAATACCATGTTAGGCTACACACACTAGCAACTTATCTTCTTTCAGGACTTGCCACTAAGAGAATGTATGGGTACATTAGTCAAACAGCTGCATCTTCCTCCTCATCACCATCATCAGAAAGCATTTTTCTAGTTCCTACCTTTTTTTTTTTTTTTGGATCGTGGAAGTCAAGGCACAGCGATAGAGACCACGACATTTATGTTCACACATAGAACTTGTTTCCATTGCTTGAATTCATATCACTCCAGAATTTAAAGAAAGAAAGAAAAAAATTGGTCTTCTTCATATTTGAATGTGAAAAAAAATCAATATATTCATTTCCTGGGTATTTCATGGACACAAGGTAACATCTTTACTTCTATATGTATTTAAGATCAGATAAAACTAATAAATAAGTAAAAAGCTTCTGTTTTAGGACCAAAACAAAGTAATACCAGTTAAACCTAATGAGTTAAAGTTGCTACTAATTTTGTATTTAGTAATCAGGATGCTATTTTAGTGATAATGATGGCATTTTAAAGATATATCCTTTCATTTTCTCCTATAAATACTACCTGCTACTTTTCATCTTATAAATTTTAATCTGGACTATGTAGGGCTTTATATTAAAATATTAAAAGGTTGTCAGCAAAAACTACATATTTTAGGTTCATTCTATAAACAAATTCTGGCTTAAGACAAAGTAGGGACATATTTAAAGGACAAATTTGTTTAAAACATACATAACTTGCAATCTCATTGTTCCTAGATTAAAATGTTTTAAAATTTAATGTACTCTTGACAAATGGATTCTGTCATTATACATAGACACTTCATAAGCTGTACTGTAAAGAGATTTATCTTTTTCTTTTGGATCAAAACCAGTGCTTAGTGAGGTAGAGGAGGTTCAAAGATTAAGCCTAAGTTTCTTGTTCTTCAAAGCATGCTCTTTCTTATTCAAGACAAACAGTAATCTATCAACAGTATAAAAACTGTGTGAAACAGGCAACTCCGAAATTTGTTCTCATGGAATTTATAGAGTTCTTCCCCCTAATCTCTAAGACAATTGACCTTGTTTTAACTCTGTTTATTAATCATCTGCCTACCACAATGAGTCCTTCCTTACTCTACACCAACCTCTTTGCATAGCAAGGTCTCCTACTTGATTTTCACTTTTATTTTCCTGAAATATAGCCCATAGTATTTTTCAAAAGAGCATGTGAACAAAAATAAACTCTTTGTGATCTTACCTGTCTGGAACATTTTCTTCTGTCCTAACAGTTTGCAGTTTGGCTGATAGAACGTGAACATTATTTTCCTATTTTCCTGCATCCTTTTGAAGACAAATGTTGTTGTTGTATTCAGTATTACTGGTAAGAAATCTGGTGAAAGTGTGACTACTAATCAATAAGTGAACTTAAAAAAAAAAGGAAAAAAAAACTTTTTTCTCTCACTTTTGTAAGCATCTAGGATTCATTTGTCTTTGGAACTTTGATGTTTCCCAAAGGCAAGTCTAATTATGGTCTCTTTAATTTATTCTGCTTGCTGTTTAATAAGGTGGTCTGGAGTTGACGACGAGAGAGTGAAAGAAGGAAAGAGGTTAATATTCCCTGGGTTAGAGAGAGCGAGAGAGAGAGAAAGAGAGAGAGAGAGAGAGAGAGAGAGAGAGAGAGAGAGAGAAAGACATGGGGACCCAAGCTCTGATGGAGCAAAGGTGTTTTAATCAACATGGCGTGGGCATATATACTGTCTTACAAGGTAGTTATTCTCAGCAAAGATAAAGATTAAAATTCCAGACTTACAAAACATACAGCGATCCTTATCAAAGAGAGAAAGTCATAAACAATCATTTTTACCGCATGGTTCATAAAAAGGAAGAGGGTACTTGTCACTGTATAGAAAAACTAATGAAGGAAATCCTATGCAAGTATCCCATCTCTTTGATCTCAGTCCTGGGAGAGGCTCGCCTGCTCCTCTCACCCCTGACAGGGCTTACAAGGAACAGAGGACTCAAGAGAAATAGGAAACAGCACACAGGAATCTTACTGTTAAATGCTTCCTGACAGTCTTAAGCTGGGGAAATTTTTTCCTTAAAATTTGTCCAATGATTCTTTTCTTCTCCATTTCTCTCATATCACTCTGGAAACAAATTGACATGCAAGTTACTACATCTGGAATTTTCTATCACCAGTAGTATTTATTTTATAGTTTTCATCTATTTCTATCTTGTACTACATTTTAAGAGTATTCATGGAATTATACTTTGTGCCAAGAAACTCTCATATTCATTTAACCCATTGTGTTAGTCAACCATCTAGTCAACCATTGAGGATATTATTCTTGTAACAATATTTCTTCTAAATATATCAGTTGTGGTAGATCAATTGTTTTAATAAATGAATACCATATCTCATTGACTAAACACAAAAAATAATTTACTATTCTCATATTATTGTCCACATCAGATAATTGAAGATTCCCCATTTCACAGAGATGTGTTCTTTCCATAATGTGTTCCAGTCATTCTTTAGAGTTCTGGAGACTCCATCAGTCCTCTGCTTCTGTTTGGCAAAAGCAAAAGAGAAAGAATAAGAAGAATCTCAAATTAGATTTTAGAGGCCAACTAAAAATTTTGGAGTCATGGAATAAAAAATTAAGTTTATGGTTAGGAAAAGCGTTCTGTGCTACACTAAGAGATTTGTATTTTTCCTGAGGGCAATGAGCCTTTGAAGTGTGTTAAGATTTTTAGCCAGCCCCATCAGTTGTGTGATTTAGAAACATCATTCTGGCTGCTCTATAAATTATAGATGTCAGTTGAGTGAAGACAACTCTTAGGAGAATGTTGTCAAAAACCAGGTGATAAATCATGGTGTTTTGGACCATAACCATGAACATGAGTAAGAAGAGAATTCAGAAGACTGAAAAGAGGATATTAAGGAAGCAACAGGGCCTGGTGATGATTGAAGGTTAGTGCTGGGAAATAAGAAGTCAAATAAAACAGGCACATTTCTAATTTTCACTGTGGGGTAAACTGTATTTACTAAGGTAGAGAATTTTGCAAGAGAAACCCATTAGAAGAAGAACTGGGTTTTGGGGTAAACAAATCGAGATATCCAGTTTGTCTTTGGGTTTGTACTTTTGTAGCTCAGGAGAGACTTAAGGGCAGAAACAAAGACTTAGAAAATATCAGTTTACTGACTCTAAAAATGATAACATAATAAATGGAAGTCAAAGAGTATCAATTTTCATTATATATATATATATATATATACACACACATATATATATGTATATATATATGTATCAAAGAGTATCAATTTTCATTATATATATATCAATTTTCATTATATATATCAATTTTCATTATATATATATACATGTATATATATATATGTATCAAAGAGTATCAATTTTCATGTATCAATTTTCATTATATATATATATATTTCATTATATTCATGATGGAAATGATGTTTACAATGGGAGATTTTGAACATGTTGAAACACTGATGAAGAGTTAGTAAAAGAAAAGATTATTTTTAACTGGCAAATAAACTAGTTATTTGGAGTATAATTGCTTTACAACATTGTGATAGTTTCTGCTGTACAATGAGGTGTATAGCTGTGTGTATACATATATCCTCTCCCTCCTGAAAGATGTTAATGAGAGGGGAAATTGTGCAGTACACAATTTGTGGCGAAAGGGTAGGAACAGGGAGCAGACTATAGGAAACCCTTTGTACTCTGCCCTCATTTTTGGAAAACCTAAGTTTTTTCTCTTAATAAAAGGTCTATTAATATAAAATAAAATCCAATTATAACATTTAAAATTGGATAAGCATTTATTGTGATATTCGTATTCTGTAAGAAACTTTCCAAAATTCAATACCTAGAAATAAAGCTGCTCGTACATTTCTTTAACGATTATTTTGTCCATTTAGCATTAAATACTGTTATTAATATAGGAAAAGACTAGTGGAGACTTTACAGTTTTTTCCTTCCATTTTGCATTAAATGGAATTATTAAAATAGGAATGACTAGCATAAACTATCCATGCCTTAACGAAAGCTATCATCCGTTGAATGGTTGATCAAAACAATACTAAAAGAAAATGAAAAACATTCAAAACATCATCAATAAGCATCATGATCAAAGGATGATTTTGTATCCTGAGATCTAAAAATAAATCCTTTAGCTATCTTGAAAGTGAAAGTGAATGTCACTCAGTCGTGTCCGACTCTTTGTGACCTCATGGATTAAACAGTCCTTGGAATTCTCCAGGCTTGTGGAAAATTATGAAGGAGATGGGAATACCAGACCACCTGATCTGCCTCTTGAGAAACCTGTATGCAGATCAGGAAGCAACAGTTATAAATGGACATGGAACAACAGACTGGTCCCAAATAGGGAAAGGAATATGTCAAGGCTGTATATTGTCACCCTGCTTATTTAACTTATATGCAGAATACATCATGAGAAAAGCTAGGCTGGAAGAAGCACAAGCTGGAATCAAGATTGCTGGGAGAAATATCAATAACCTCAGATATGCAGATGCCACCACCGTTATGGTAGAAAAGTGAAGAGAAACTAAAAAGCCTCTTGATGAAAGTGAAAAGGAAAGTAAAAATGTTGGCTTAAACTCAACATTCATAAAACTAAGATCATGGCATCTGGTCTCATCACTTCATGGCAAATAGATGGGGAAACAAACAGTGGTTGACTTTATTTTGGGGGGCTCCAAAATCACTGCAGATGGTGATTGCAGCCATGAAATTAAAAGACACTTATTCCTTGGAAGGAAAGTTATGACAAACCTAGAGAGCATATTAAAAAGCAGAGACATTACTTCGTCCACAAAGGTCCATCTAGTCAAGGCTGTGGTTTTGCCAGTGGTCATGTATAGATGTGAGAGTTGGACTATAAAGGAAACTGAGCATAAAAGAATTGATGCTTTTGAGCTGTGGTGTTGAAGAATACTCTTGAGAATCTCTTGGACTGCAAGGGGATCCAACCAGTCCATCCTAAAGGAAATCAGTCCTGGGTGTTCATTGGAAGGACTGATGTTGAAGCTGAAACGCCAATATTTTGGCCACGTGTTACAAAGAGCTGACTCATTTGAAAAGACTCTGATGCTGGGAAAGATTGAGGGCAGGAGGAGAAGGGGACGACAGAGGATGATATGGTTGGATGGCATCACCGACTCAATGGACATGGGTTTGGATAGACTCCGGGAGTTGGTGATGGACAGAGAGGCCTGGCATGCTGCAGTTCATGGGGTCGCAAAGAATCGGACAGGACTGAGCGACTAAACTGAAGAATACTGGAGTGGGTAGCCTTTCCCTTCTCCAGGGGATCTTCCTAAACCAAGGATCGAACCCAGGTCTCCCACATTGCTGGCGGATTCTCTACCAGCTGAGCTACAGTGGAAGCCCAAGAATACTGGAGTGGGTAGCCTATCCATTCTCCAGCAGATCTTCCCGACCCAGTGATCAAACTGGAGTCTACTAGATTGCAGGCAGATTCTTTACCAAGTGAGCTATCAGGGAAGCCCTTTAAATACCTTGGTGACATGTTTTATAATGTAATACAAATAATATTTTGGAATTCATTGAGTTGAGCAGAATTCTGCCTTTGTTAAAAATACAAAGTTATCTTGTATTTTATTTTCTGAAGTTCGCTGTCTTCTGTGTAAAGAGTAGCATGTATTATCTCTGGGGCCCTATTCACCTTTGCATTATATTGGTGTATGATCCTACAGTTGGTTGTACTTCGTAATGAGGAGCTTGTAACTTTCTGTGCTGAGACATTTCATGTAGATGAATTTTTTAAAATCAGAAGCTCTGATTTTATGCAAATAAACCAAGTGATGAACAATAGAGGAGAGCAGAATTATTAGCAATATTAATTTGCCATCTGTATAATTTTTCTTCATTGTTAAGAATTCCTCTAAATATGAAAATAAAATTTGGAGGAATGAGAAAGCCAGTAATCATTATCCTAATTGACTGACAAATAACTTTCATTAGCCAAATAAGAATTTCAGTGTTTATGAATATATTTGAAATAACTGAGAAGATATGCCAAATGAGTAATTTTAGCAAACTACATCATTTATAGAAAGGAAGATTTGAAATATTTAATTTAGGTGCTACTTATTTTGAAAACTTAGCTACAGTTAAGCTTGTTCCTTTGTTAGATTATTGGTAAAGTATAGACCCCAAGATCTATTAAATTGTTTTTCATTTGTTTCACCTCTTGGAAGAAATTTATGAATTATAATGGAATAGTTAATTTTAGGTACAATTATTCAAAAACTGGATTTAAAAACTCCTATTATATTTTCAGTTCTGTTCATCTTTAACACTTATACATATGATTATATGGCTGACTAAAGAGGACCAAGGTTGAAATACCATTATAAATAATTTTAAAAATGTAAAACCTGTAACATACTTAAAACAGCCTATTCTCTATTAATAATTAATTTTCATTTTTTCATTAATGAAATCTAATGCTAAAACCACTGAAAAAATCTTCCTTTTAAATTCATTCTGATTATTTAATGGTACATACATTTGGGGGTTAGATTACTTCAAATAGTTTATTTAAGACAAAAATTATTATGGTTAAGTCATACTGTTTCAGATTGCTGTGAGGGTATACATATACTAGGTGTTCCATTTTTAAGGTCTTTGTTCTATTACCTTACTCTGAGGTATTATCAAAATGGGGGCAGATAAAATTAATCAGTTTCACAGGAGACTGATTAATGAAGCATGATGCCTACTTTTTAGTGTGTGGTGAGTGATATCACCCAATTAATTGGATTGGATCATAAAAAACCCTGTTGTAGTGGGGTTTAGAATATCTCCTCAGAAAAATAAATGATAGATCAGATTGTTATCTGGAGAGCACTGAATTGGAACAAAGGAAATTTAATGTTCTTTAAGAAATATTTCTATCATTCTATAGTACTGTAATGAATTTCCCTTCTCTCCTCTAGAGAATTTCCTGTCGGAATACCTGGGACAAACCATGCAGAATCAGTTTATTTCTCTTTTCAATGGTGCTGGGGATATCCAGACAAATATACACTATCTAGCTCTGTTTTCGATATTCTTATAATGCAAGCAAAGTTTCTGCCATTACAAGAGTCTCCTATTGCAGGTTAGCAATGATTTAAATTGCATCTAATTTTTTTTTAATCATGGACTGGTATCTTCTCTTTGAAATTATATTGGGATAAATCTTTGCAACCCTGGTTATTTGGGGAAAATAATTTAGTTGCATGAACTTTAATATAGAGCTCATGTATATTTTCTCACAAATTGTCTGCGATGAATAATAGTAGATTTTTTCTCACATTTATATCTATTTCCAAGTTATTATTTCCTGATCTTATCCCTAAAATCTTCAGCATTCTTCTTTGTGGATGTGTTGCCATTTTTCAATAAACACAAATCCTGTGCCAGTCCTTGGTGATCTCTCTTGCCTTGGATAGTCACTTAAAGTTTATATCACCCACTTGGCCCCTGGATCATGTCATTAGTCATCTTCAGAAGTTTTCTTTCTTTGAATCATCAGGGGATTTTAAACTATTTGATAGTAAGGTTCATCCTGACAATTCAGAGTAGGGAGAATGTCATGGAAAAGGATAATAAAGATTTTATAGATATGTCTGTACTTAAAACTAGATCTTGGAAGATTTTTTTAGGCAGAATGGAAGAAAGAAGCTAACCTGGATGTTGAAACTAATGTAACAAAGGTACAAAAATGATGACAGGAATATTGGGATATCATTGCTGTGTAACAGTATATAAGCACATGTAGCTTTAAACTAAAGTGATGCTAGCAATTGATGAAAAAAGTAAAAGGATAGATGCAAATTTTAATTTAAAGAAAAAATCTGTAAAAGAAATTCTTATGTACAGAAGAGTGTGAATCACTTACCATCCCATGCAACCCTCTGGACTGTAGCCCACCAGGCTCCTCTGTCTATGCAATTACCCAGGCAAAAGTACTGGAGTGGGTAGCCTTTCCCTTCTCCTGGAGATCTTTCCAACCCAGGGATCAAACCTGTGTTTCTTGCATCTTGGCAGGCAGATTCTTTACCACTGAGACACCAGGGAACCTCAAAGGAATAGATGCAAATTTTAATTTAGAGAAAGAATTTGTAAAATAAATTCTTATGTACAGAGGAGTGTGAATCATTTACCATCTATATTACAGTTCAACTGTAAGATTCTGTATCGCAGAGTTTTGCAGATCCATTGAATATCAGAGATGTCAAAATGAGGTACATATCAAGTAAAAAAAAAAGTTCAAAGTATATTGACTATAAAACAGAATCCCTGCTTGTTAGTCTGATGACAAGTCATTAAGTCTACGATAA
The DNA here is from genome assembly GCF_023699985.2 of Odocoileus virginianus. Taxonomy (NCBI): domain Eukaryota; kingdom Metazoa; phylum Chordata; class Mammalia; order Artiodactyla; family Cervidae; genus Odocoileus; species Odocoileus virginianus. Next base: position 26,023,768 of record NC_069698.1, read on the forward strand.
TGAAAAAATGTGAATGAACTAGTGTGGTTTACTGGGTCAGAGAGTGGGTCAAAACTGTAGCATTACAGAAAAGTTAGATGCTTTACTAGCTATCTAATTACTCTAAAGCTATTTTAGTACCTGTTAGAATAATCAACTTAAGTGCTTCAAAACTGTACATTCTTTGTTTTGGATCAAATCATTTATTTTATTTTTCAGTTCAGTTCAGTCGCTCAGTCATGTCTGACTCTTTGTGACCCCATGAACTGCAGCAGGCCAGGCTTCCCTGTCCATCATCAAATCCTGCAGTTTATTCAAACTCATGTCCATTGAGTCAGTGATGTCATCCAACCAACTCATCCTCTGTTGTCCCCTTCTCCTCTTGCCTTCAATCTTTCCCAGCATCAGGGTCTTTTCCAATGAATCGGTTCTTTGCATCAGGTGGCCAAATTATTGGAGTTTCAGCTTCAACATCAGTCCTTCCAATGATTATTCAGGACTGATTTCCTTTAGAATTGACTGGATGGATCTCCTTGCTGTCCAAGGGACTCTCAAGAGTCTTCTCCAATACCACAGTTCAAAAGCATCTATTCTTCGGAGCTCAGCTTTCTTTATAGTCCAACTCTCACATTCACACATGATTACTGGAAAAACCATAGCTGTCACTAGATGGATCTTTGTTGGTAAAATAATGTCTCTGTTTTTTAATATGCTGTCTAGGTTGGTCATAGCTTTTCTTCCAAGGAGAAGATGTCTTTTAATTTCATGGCTGTAGTCACCATCTGCAGTGATTTTGGAGCCCCCCAAAATTTTATTTTTAGTGTATTTTTTTAAATTTTATTTTGGGTGTCTTTTAATAGAATGTCAATCTGAGAAAGGTTAACCTAAATATCAGTACTTTTAAATTTTAAATAGAATATTTAATAACCATCATATATATTTAGGTCTGTTATTAAATTAAAGAAACTGTATATATAATACATTATTTAAAAGCCTATAGGCACTAAACAAGATGTCCTGCATTCAGATTTTGTCTTACTACATGCTAAACAGTTTAACATGGGCAACTACATAGCCACATCATGCCTCAGATTTTATCTTTGGCTCAGCCAGTAAAGCGTCGGCCTGCAATGCGGGAAACCTGGTTTCCATCCCTGGGTTGGGAAGATCCCTGGAGAAGGAAATGGCAACCCACTCCAGTATCCTTGCCTGGAGAATCCCATGGACAGAGAAGCCTGGTAAGCTACAGTCCACGGGGTCTCAAAGAGTTGGACACGACTGAGCGACTTCACTTTCACTTTCACTTGCTAAATTTAAAGGAATTCTTTTAAATATAGGATTAATCAGTAGATGATTCTGATAATGATGGTAAACGGACAGACAGGTGTACACACATATAGGGATTCCCAGGTGGCTCAGTGGTGAAGAACCTGTATGCCAATGCAGGAGCCACAGGAAATGCAGTTTCAACCTCTGGGTCCAGAAGAACCCCTGGAGGAGGAAATGGCAACCCACTACAGTATTCTTGCCTGGAAAATTCTACGGACAAAGGAGTCTGGCGGGCTATAGTCCACGACGTCAGAAAGAGTCAGATATAACTGAGCACGCGTGCATACACTGGAAAAAGCTAAAAATTTAATAAAAGTTTTTGCTTATTAACAACAGTGTGGCTATATAGTTTGGTCTTAACTAATTACAATTACAGAAGTTATTTTTAGCAGTATGTTATGGCCATTGAAGTAAAAAATGAATAGGGGAAAAAAAAACTTTTTCTTTCTGTTCATTAACAAATCCAAAATTTATGAAAAAAAGCCACTTCTAATCATTAATAAATAGCAGTTATATTGATATTCTATGAATAAGAGCAAGACATTTCAAATAAACAAAAGTAGAGATATTCTCTTCAGGCTATATTTGACTTTATTCCTCCAAACTTGTGAGGATCCAACATTTAAAAAAAAAAAAATCTTGATTTATGCCTTAGAGAACAAAGTATAAGTCAAGGATAATTCATTGACCTGACAAAAACTACAGCAAAAAGAGGAAAAAAGTCAATGGGACTTGGTGATAGTTTATCACTCACAGTGACTGAGTTTATCTCTGGGCCAAAATCAATAATGTTTGGGGAAAAAAGCTTAGATGAGAGAATTCTCTGAATGTCTTACTATTTAATATGTCTATCTACTTTTACTTTTTTTTGAATACAGTGCATTATTCTTAAGGACATACTAATATATTAGGAATGTAGTTTATCTTTGAATGATGACAGAACTAAAATTAAAGTTCATTTTCCATCATTATTCATATCTAGTCATATGTGTAATAGTAAATTAATGTTGAAGATATTTAATTATATTAAATATTGTTTAATCTCATAATTACAGCTCTTTTATACATTGTCCATAAAATCATAGCTCAATTGAGTCTTAATGAAGTTGTATTAGTGTTTTTTTCTGATAATAGTTATTCAAAATAATAAGGATAAAAATTGTTAATATTGGAAACTTTGAAAAGATCCTCCTAATTTTGCTCTTAATATAGTCTCATATTCTTATTTAAATTTTTAATGTATACATATATAAGCATGGCAGCATGCCAACTATATCTCAATAAAGATGGAAGAAAAAAGATACTGTCAATATTTATTGATCAACCATAATGTGCTGGATAATTTATGCATGATGTGAAATATTTTATTCTTTTAATTATCCCAAGGTTTTAGAGTAGTCAGACTTCAGATTGACCTTAAAGAGCTTACTCAAGTAACTTACTAATTTCAGTTTTATATTAGTAAACAGATGGTAATACTACTTTGAGCCCATCCTAAATGACACATAGTGGCCTCAGTACTTTACAGCATACAAATTGTGAGGATATATTTATTCCTTATGAAATATGTATGTCATAAATCTGAACTATTTTGCTCCAGACTTCCCAGGTGGCACAGTGCTAAAGAATCTGCCTGTCAGCGCAAGAGATGCAAGAGACCGGTGTTCCATCCCCGGGTTGGGAAGATCCTCTGGAGTAGGAAATGGCAACTACTTTCAGTATTTTGCTGAGAAAGTCCATGGACAGAGGGTTTGGAAGGCTGCAGTCCATGGGGTCACAAAGAGTCAGATCTGACTGAGCAAACAACACATCTTGCTTATATTAGTGGCTTAGCATTTTGGGCACTACTAAAGAGTTTACCTCATAATTTATTTCAGTTATTATAATAACTTATCATTAGATTACAGTAAAGTAACTTATTAGGAGAACAGATATTTGCAGTTGTCAGTAACCCTAAGTGTTCTCAAGTGATCTGTCTCAATAGACCAAGAAACTAAATGAATATTCTGAAGAGAAGTAGGTGGCTTCCATAAGATCTAGAAGTTATGTTACTGCAATAACTATTTTTTATAACTAAGACATACAACAAATATTCCTAGAATTAAAATGGATTTAAAGGGAAAATCATACTAAAGTCAATATCTTAATTCAATACACAGATGCATGATACAACCTGTATTACCATTACCTGTTTATTACATTATACTCAGGCTCTTATTAACACAATGTATTATGTTATACTAGGTTAAGATATGATGCTCAGTGGGACTTCTAAAACATATTAGAAAAATTAAAATATTTGGTGGTTTCCTAGTAAAGCTATAATTGGTTGTTGTTCAGTCCCTCAGTAATGTCTGAGTCTTTGTGACATCATGGACTGCAGGAAGCCAGGTTTCCCAGTCCTTCACCATTTCCTGGAGCTTACTCAAACTCATGTCCATTGAGTCAGTAATGCCATCTAACCATCTCATCCTCTGTCATCCCTTTCTCCTACCTTCTGTCTTTCCCAGCATCAGGATCCAATGAGTTGGCTCTTCGCATCAGGTGGCCAAAGTATTGGAGCTTCAGGTTCAGCTTCCAACCTTCCAGTGGATATTCAAGACTGATTTCCTTTAGGACTGACTGGCTTGATATCCCTAGGAACTCTCAAGAATCTTCTCTAGCACTACCTTTCAGAAGCATCAATTCTTTGGTGCTTAGCTTTCTTTATGGTCCAACTCTTACTTCCATACATGACTACTGGAAAAAACATAGCTTTGACTATATGGACATCTGTCCACAAAGTAATATCTCTACTTTACTTATTCTGTCTTAATATGCTGTCTAGGTTTTCATTGCTTTTCTTCCAAGGAGCAAGCACCTTTTAATTTCACAGCTGCAGTCACCATTTTCAGTGATTTTGGAGCCCAAGAAAATAAAGTCTGTCACTGTTTCCATTGTTTCCCTGTCTATTTGCTATGAAGTGATGGGACCAGATGTCATGATTTCATTTCTGAATGTTGTGTTTTAAGCCAGCTTTTTCACTCTCCACTTTCTCCTTCATCAAGAAGATCTTTAGTTCCTCTTCACTTTCTACCATATGAGTGGTGTCATCTGCATATCTGAGGTTATTGATATTTCTCCCAGAAATCTTGATTCGAGCTTGTGCTTCATCCAGACCAGCATTTTGCATGATGTACTCTGCATATAATTTAAATAAGCAGAGTGATAATATACAACACAGCCTTGATGTACTCCTTTCCCAATTTGGAACCAGTTCATTGTTCCATGTTCTGGTTCTAACTTTTGCTTCTTAACCTGCATACAGATTTCTTAGGAGGCAGTAAGGTGGTCTGGTATTCCCATCTCTTTCAGAATTTTTCACAGCTTATTGTGATCCATATAGTCAAAGGCTCTAGTGTAGTCAATGAAGCAGAAGTAGACTTTTTTCTGGAATTCTCTGCTCATTCTCTGATCCAGAGGATGTTGGCAATTGAATCTCTGATTCCTCTACCTTTTCTAAATTCAGATTGTACCTCTGGAAGTTCTTGGGTCACATAATGCTGAATCCTAAGTTGGAGGTTTTTGAGCATTACCTTGCTAGCATATGTGGAGTTTGCTAGTAGTTGTGCAGTAGTTTGAACATACTTTGGCTTTTCCCTTCTTTGGGATTGGAATGAAAACTGACCTTTTCCACTCCTGTGGCCACTGCTGAGTTTTCCAAATTTGTTGGCATAGTGAGTGTAGCACTTTCACAACATCATCTTTTAGGATTTGAAATAGCTTAGCTGGAATTCTGTCACTCCACTAGCTCACTTGACTTCTCCAGGATGTCTGGCTTTAGGTGAGTGATCACACCATCGTGGTTATCTGGGTCATGAAGTTTTTGTATAGATTTTCTGTGTATTCTTGCCAACTCTTCTTAATATCTTCTGCTTCTGTTAGGCCCGTACCATTTCTGTCCTTTATTGTGCCCATCTTTGCATGAAATGTTCCCTTGGTATCTCTACTTGAAGAGATCTCTAGTCTTTTTCATTCTATTGTTTTCCTCTCTTTCTTTGTGTTGTTCACTTAGGAAAGCTTTCTTATTTCTTCTTGCTAATCTTTGGAACTCTGCATTCAGAAAAATCTCAATTAAAAGGATAATTTTAAGATGGAGAAATTTCACAGTCTATGAACAAGAAATTATGACTATATAAGGATTAAATGAGGGTAGTTGTTGAATCTCCAAAATTGTTAGCTTACTTGAAAACATGCAAAATTAAACTTTAGCACTTAGGATCAGTGTGGTCCAACTAATATACTGTTGTCAGAATAATATACTACTATAATATGAAGAGAGTTTTAATCATCTAAAAATGACTAGGACACTATTGAAGAGGTTTTATGGCCAGACTTTAGATTTGCTTCTTGATAAGCCCCAAATGAATAGTTTCTATTCATGGGGCCGTGAGTCATCACACAAGTCATGTCATTTTTCAACAAAGCTAATTATTTTCTACTCTTGAACATATTAATTTATAGTCTTACTATTATAGGAGAATTTTTCAATATTTTCAAGCTCTTAACAAAAAAGAATCCTCTCTTACTATCTTAAGAGGGACAAATATTTCAGTTTATCTATTGACAAACTTCACATAGAAGATACAGTCAGTGTTTCCTATGAGTAAGATTACTTGGCTGTCTTTTTAAAACCCCAAACCACGATAGCACATCCTAGTACATCTTTTTCTTCACCATTTTGATTCCTGAGGGTGCGTTGCAGACAAAAGCAGCTTCCTCAATGTCCAGTAAAAATTTTATGAAGTACCCAACAAGCCCAACGTATCCCAACAGAGAACAGGATAGAAATGTTTTACAAGTATGTTATGTTTATGTGTCATTTTAATTGTCTTGGGATTGACTAGCCAAGATTCTTGGTTCTATGTTCTCCAAGTTACAATTTATGTTACTTCTTGACTAAATTTTATTTCCACAATCATCTTATGGAAAGTTGCCAAGAGTCTCACACCTGCCCAAGTTTCTCCAAGAAAGAAAAATAAATGTAGTTTTATTAAACAATTGGTTTACTATGTACAATGTGCACAGTACTTTTTCTTAATCATCATGATTGATTTGGAAGAACATAGTGATAATGTCCTCAATTACAGATGAGAAAAACCTCAGAGCTTGAATGAATTCCCCAAGATCAAGCAACAAATAGACAAATAACTTTAGATCAACCGTTATGCCCAAATATGCTATTCACAGTGAACTTTTAGTTATGTTCCATTTTAGCATGATTTAATGCATGTTACAGTACAACTGTGAGCTAACCTAGGCAGCCTTTACTTTTGGAAAATTATTGAGTATTATGCTTATCAATTAAAAAATCTATCAAGTACTTAGTGTATAGCATACATCTTGTTAACTCCTGTGAAAGTAAAAACAAAGTAAAATATTCAAACTATGACAATTTAGATTGTCTTTTATGTATGTTTTTCAAAGAGAAATTTATTTCTCTTTGAAATATTCACAAGAAAGCTATTCCCTACTTTTTATTTCTTTTTTTCCCTACAAAGATCAAACCTATGCCTGATTGCTCTCAATTAACTAGACTAATTTTATAGTCACACAGTCCTTTTTTTTTCCTTTGTGAAACTTAATTTTCTTCTGATTACTTTTTTTTTCAAATTATGAGATAATTTTCTTTTAATAAATTTTAAAATCTAGTCTTTGGCCGTTTCTTGCCCATCATTAGTTGCTAGGAGAGAGTGTGGAAAATAAAAGAACACACAGGAAAAAAGAAGATGAAAGAGAAAAAGATGAGATGAGAAAAAAGTAGAAATGACAGATTGCATTAACTTAGTGAAGGACTTGAAATAATTGGAACATAATTTTAAGGTAACTTTAATGCTAAGAAAAAATACTTTTTTTCATTTAATCATTAATTTATTTGAAGTACTCTCTTTTAAAATATATTTAGCTACGTTCTTTCTGTGGAGATAGAGTAGTAGATAAAAGAGATACAATGAAAATTCAGTTGAGAATTTTTTGTAAGTTTAGAATGTCTGCTGATTATTTGGGATATGTGTTGTTTAGTCGCTAAGTTGTGTTTAACTCTTTGCAACCCCATGGACTTTAGCCCACCAGGCTCCTCTCTCCGTGGGATTCCCAGGCAAGAATACTGGAGTGGGTTGACATTTTCCCATGCCTAACCATATTCATCTATGTGTCTTAAAGTAAGGCTTGAAAATAGTTGTATCATCCATTTCAAATGAATTTATCTTGTTAAATCATAATTGACAAATTGTAAGAGGTTAATTGTCCACCCTAATGCACAGATTCTTGCTTTGATTTTTTTTTTTTTACTTATTTGTCATTATTACAGTAATATTGTGACAATAAAAGGAGATATTTTTCTCAAACATTGAATTAGTTTGAAAATATTATCATTACAGAATAGCATCACCTCCTAAATATTGAGCATCTTGACACACTGGAGCTTTTATGACAGCTGGGATGTTAGCATCCTGGCCTAATATAATAGGCAGATATCCTCTGCAGGATATGATTACGTGACTACTAATCAAGTATTAGGAGCCTACATGGGACACCATCTAACTTCCTGAGCATTTAATCATCGGAATAATGCTAACAACCTATTATCCCTTTATTACCCTTCAGGGCCTTTTCAAGTATGCAGAAACTATTTTAGATTTGCATAAGAATCAGCCATGAGGAGCTACCTGTTTTGTTAGATACTTAAGGGAAGATATTTTCAAGAAAATATCTTGGCATATGGTATAACTACTGAATCCATCACAGTGCTACTTTTCATATTGGTTTATGGCCATGAAACAAGGTACATTATGACTACAGGGAGCAATAATTCACAGGAGGGTCTGTTTTTTCCCTCGCCTGCACACTAAATTATGAAGGCAGATTGTTTCTTGGTGTTTGCTAAAATTTATGGCATGTACATATTTTTCTGTAAATGTCCTTTCAGCTGAAAGATGTTACACAAAACTCAGGGGGTGGGACTCTTGTTGGGCAGTAGTGGGGGAAGGGTGACAAATTATTTATACAGAAGTCTGACTGATGCTGTTTGAAGCAATTACAGAAAAGTTTTGTTTAATCAGAATTCAACAAATGTGTCAATGAAAATAAATATGATGGCATGGGTAGAGCACAGACAGCTTGCACAGCATCAATTTAGTGTCTCTTACCTAAATCCTCCCCATCCTGTGCACTCAAGCCTAAGGTGTTTAATTGAGCAGCAGTATTCTTATGCCTCAAAAACTTATAAGATGTAAAATCCAACATTCCCAGGAAAGGCAAATTTACTCTTAATTTTACACTACACTGTAGATGCCTGATATCCTAACTGATTTCTGGTGGAAGATTTTCATATCTTATAAATTTTAAACCCTGATAAGTCTATCTCAAGAAATGGTCAAAGTTAGGAGAAGCTTGCTGCTCAAACCACTTTGCATTTAAATTATCAAGAGAAATGAATTAGGGATCAAATTTTCAGTTGAAGGCAGGAAGAAAAGGAAGATAATTTAGAGCCTCAATTTTACCCTTTGATGATTCTTTCAGTGCCTTTTCCAATCTAGTTTCCTCTTTACTCAAATACAACTCTCCAATAATCAATTTAACTCATAACTGCAATGGGATAGGCATCTAAGATACACAGAACCACTTTGGAGAAATTCCTGGTTTCTCTACCTCTTATCAAGAAAATATTATTTCTTCTTACCACATTATACTTTTTTGATTCCTTATTCCAAATTGAAATAATTACAACTATTAAAAAGACCTATGTCACATTTTTCAAATTTTAGAAGATAATCTGAAGAATAAGAAAACAAACTTTAAAACCTAATAAATATCAAATCAGTAATTAAAACTTAGTGTGCACTAAAACTTCATCTTTGGAAAACCATAACATATCTCCCAGCCTGTGCTGTTTTTAATCTTGGAACAATAAAAACACACTATCAAAGGGAAATGACTTAAGCAGAATAACTTTTTTGAAAAATTATCAGAAAATCACTTAGAAAATACAGGATTAAAAGAACTAAGTGAAAACTCTAAATATCTAGGAAAGGATGATTTAGGATATTCTATAATATTAATATCCTATTAATATCCTATAGCATCCTTCTAAAACATTGTGAATAAACAGCTTTTTGGGATCTGGTTTATAGTTTGTAATTTTTTTTTCAAGACAGCATAGTACTGGCACAAAGACAGAAATATGGATCAATGGAACAGAATAGAAAGTGCAGAGATAAATCCACGTACCTATGGACACCTTATCTTTGACAATGGAGGCAAGGATATACAATGGAAAAAAGATAACCTCTTTAACAAGTGGTGCTGGGAAAACTGGTCAACCACTTGTAAAAGAATGAAACTAGAACACTTTCTAACACCATACACAAAAATCAACTCAAAATGGATTAAAGATCTAAATGTAATTTTTTAAATAGTGGCTTTAGATGTAGAAATATTGTATTTAGCATTTAATTTAACAGAAAAAGTAAAAGTATTCCTTGACAAACTGCAGAAAATGATTCATCAAAAAGTTATTTGTGATTTCTGATATTTTCTAACTTCTTAACTTATCAATGAAGATATAAAAACATTGGAGAGTGTATGTTTTCTGTTGTAGAGATTGTTGGTTGACACAAACAGAACTCACATCTCATATTTCTAAACTTGTTGGTTAGAAGTTCTCTTCATGTAACAAATTGATTTTTTAAGACAGCCATGAATAAGTGCTGTTGGTGTTAGGTGGTCCATTAATATCTCATGTATGCATGCATGCTCAGTCACTTCAGTCATGTCTGATTCTTTGGGACCCCATGGACCATTGTCCATCAAGCTCTGCTGTCCATAATATTTTCCCAGCAAGAATACTGGAGTGGGTTTCCATGCTCTTCCCCAGGGCATCTTCCCAACCCAAGGATGGAACCCACATCTCCTGCATTGAGAGGCTAATTCTTTACCGCTGAGCCAGTAGGCAAACCCATGTGTGTCTGTGTGCTTAGTCGTTCCATCGTGTGCGAATCTTTTGGACCTCAAGGACTGTAGCCTGCCGGACTCTCTGTCTGTGGGATTCTCCAGGCAAGAATCATGGAGCAGGTAGCCATTCCCTTCTCCAGGGGATCTTCCTGACCCAGGGATCAAATCTGGATCTCCTGCACTGCAGGAGGATTCTTTACCATCTGAGCCACCTGAGAACCCATCAGTTCAGTTCAGTTCAGTTCAGTCGCTCAGTCGTGTCCGACTCTTTGCAACCCCATGAATCGCAGCACGCCAGGCCTCCATGTGCATCAGCAACTCCTGGAGTTTACTGAAACCCATGTCCATCGAATCAGTGATGCCATCCAACCATCTCATCCTCTGTTGTCTCCTTCTCCTCCTGCCTCCAATCCGTCCCAGCATCAGGATCTTTTCCAATAGATCAACACTTCGCGTGAGGTGGCCAAAGTATTGGAGTTTCAGCTTCAGCATCAGTCCTTCCAGTGAACAGCCAAGACTAATCTTTAGGATGGACTGGTTGGATCTCCTTGCAGTCCAAGGGACTCTCAAGAGTTTTCTCCAACACCACAGTTCAAAAGCCCATAAGCACAGCTAAAACATAACTTTACTATAATACTGAAAAAAGTGATGCAAAAAAATATAATAGCACAACAAATCACTACCTACTGGAGAAGTAATTTTGTTCTATGTACTTTATTTCACAGTACTATGAGGAAATATTAAGGTAACCAGAAGATTTTCTACGTATACTTAAACTATCCTTTCCCTCAGAAAAAGATAAAACAATTAAATAGTCCAAAGAATGTTCCAAAGAAATTCCAAAGAAACAATTGTTTAGATGACTAGGTTTGCATTCATGCTTTATTTTGCTATTTTTCACAGATTGCATTGGGAAAATAAAGTGAGATTTGTGGCATGATTATTCTACAGGACTTTACAATACATTTTCAAAAACATTATTATTGCTATTCAAAGGAATACTTGCTCAAAGATATAAAATATACTCAGAATTGATGTCACACTTCTTAACAGATACTTAATTTCAGTAGGACTATTAGAAATTTGATGAGGTTCATGAAAAAATTATTCCACATTGAAAAAAATTCAATTGTTATTTAAAAAAAAAAGTAAGACTTGCTAATACTAGGTAGTTGGGCAAGGTCCATTTGTTAACATGGTTACATTTATGTTTAACATTAATTGTTCCACTAAAGTTAACTTTTGGCAGTAATATGTTCTTGTGTGGGAAGGAATCTATGAACATTATTTAGTCATTGATCATTAGCTTTGATGTGATCTATATCAAAGTATTTTAATTCAGAATGAACCTGATAGAATCTAAACTTATGATATGTGGTTTATTTCTTCAGTGTCATTTTATGAAAAGAATAATTGTTAAAGGTTTACTATGGAAGAGTTGGGATATGTCCTTTTCTTTCACTGAATATTAACAGGCTATACGTGGCTCATTTCCACTGGATATTTTCATTATTAAATTTAGTCTTTGTTATGACTTGCATTCTTTAGGCATGAGATGTGTGATCTACTGTAGAGTACTCAGATTTCTGCCTTAGAAAAACATTTATTCTTGACCTCAACCTGGTAGACTTAAAATTCTGATACTATGAAATGTATCATATTTTATAATATATTTTCCATTTAGTATTAATAGAAATGCTTGAAATATTGTCCTTCGTTTAACTTTTGCAAGGAAACAATTGTGCTTATCTTGAACACTTGTTTTAAGTCAGATTATTAAGGTTTCATTAACAATCAGAAAATTTGCCCTTTTAGGCATACAATTCTATGAGTTTTGACAGTTTAGATCTATGACACCATAATTACATAGACTGTTTCCATTATTGAAAAAAAGTTTTCTCTCATCCCTTTGTAATCAACCATTCTCCTTTCCCCAAATCCTGACTGACACTAATTTGTTTGCTTTTTCCAGAATGGAATATAAAGGGAGTAAATCTCAATGGAGCCTTTCAAATCAACTTCTTTCACTTAGCATAATGCATTGGAAAAGTTATTCATTTTATAAATAATTTATTTTTTCTTATTGTTGAATAGTATTCCATTTTATAGACTTGTGTAATTGGTGTATCCACTCATCATGTGAGGAGCATTTGTGTTATTACCACTTTTGACAGTTAATGAATATAGCATCTGTAAACATTTGTGTGCACTGTTTTGTGTACAAATCATTGTTCATGTATCTTTTTTAGTAACACTAAAGTGTAGACTAGGTACTTCCCTGGTGGCTCAGATGGTAAGGCGTCTGCTTACAACGTGGGAGACCCGGGTTCGATCGCTGGGTTGGGAAAATCCTCTAGAGAAGGAAATGGCAACCCACTCCAGTACTCTTGCCTGGAAAATCCCATGGATGGAGGAGCATGGTAGGCTCCAGTCCACGGGGTCGCAAAGAGTCAGACATGACTGAGTGACTTCATTTTCAAAGTGTAGATTATATGATTCTAGGGTAAGTGAATATTTTTCTTTGATAATAAACTGTCTAACTCTAGTCCACACTGCCTGTTCCACTTTGCATTTCTATCAATATTTTAGGAGAGTTCTAGCTAGTGCACATAATTTTCTGCACTTGGAATTTTTTGTTTGGTTGGCTTTTGTTTTTTCATTTGGTTATCATTATATGTGTAGTAGAATTTTATTGTGGTTTGATTTGTATTTCCACAATGACTAATTATGTATAGCTTTTTTATATGTCTTATTTGCCATCATATCTCTATGAAAGTGTCTTGAAATGTTATGCCCGTTTTAGTTGCCTCATTTGTTTTCTTATTGATTGTAGCACTCTTCATATACTGTGAATACAAGTCTTTATCAGATACCTGCCTGCAAATGCTTCCTCTTAGCTGTAAGCTTGTCTTTGAAGTTTTAAACATATATCTTTCATTTATCCTTTCATTCATTCATTTTACATTTAAATATCTTATTCTAGCACCATTTATTTTTAAAAAAACTGTTCTTTCTATAATAAATTTTACTTTCAGCTTTGATAAAAAAATAACCAGTTATGTTAACAGAAGTGATATAAAGGTAAAGGCTGGTTGGCAAACTATCTTTCTCAATAGCTTTGCTTCACCCTCACCTTTCTATCTTCCATGTGTGTCTATGATTCAGATTAGATTTCTCCCTGTAAACTTGCCCCTCCCTCAGTAGTTGACTTTGTTGTTTGTTATTTAGTACTGGGGAGTGTGTGTGTGTGTGTGTGTGTGTGTGTGTGTGTGTGTGTGTGTGTGTGTACACGCGCACATGTATGGACTGCAGGTGGAAACATTTTCTCTCTCATCCTGGTCCAACATCAGGTTTAGGTCACTTCTGCATTCTGAAGATAACTTTCTCAGTGATTCTGCTCATGGTCAAACTGTGCTTTGTATCTTTTGGTGGCTTTTGTCAAAAAAGAGTTTTCTTCTCCTCTCCTACCAACAAAAAATCCTTTCATTGTCTGGACCCACAGGTAATAAATGCCTTTTCCTAGTGCACCTCTATCTATGTCCTTGAGGAGCTAAATTACCTTTATCACCTACGTAAGGTAGAATTGCCTGGGTGGGTCTTTTTGATTTTCCAATAAGGAGTCCCCCCACTTTTTCTAAACCTTCACTACCACTCATGCTTTCTCTCATCTCTCACCCTGTATCCAATCTTTCTCATGTACAATTGGGGAGTTTGGAAGAGGAGAACATAAGGATGAGTATAACCTTCTCCTGGGTCTGTGGCTTCTATTGTTTTCTGTACTCTTAAACTATACTTAGACATCAGCAATTTATTTATTTATTTATTTTTTAAGACTGAATATTCCAAGATTTATTTTTTCTTTATTTTTTTTTATATTAGTTGGAGGCTAATTACTTTACAATATTGTAGTGGTTTTTGTCATACATTGACATGAATCAGCCATGGATTTACATGTGTTCCCCATCCCGATGCCCCCTCCCACCTCCCTCCCCATCCCATCCCTCTGGGTCTTCCCAGTGTACCAGCCCTGAGCACTTGTCTCATGTATCCAACCTGGGGTGGTGATCTGTTTCACACTTGAAAATATATATGTTTCAATGCTATTCTCTCAGATCATCCACCCTTGCCTTCTCCCACAGAGTCCAAAAGTCTGTTCTATACATCAGTGTCTCTTTTTCTGTTTTGCATATAGGGTTATCGTTACCACCCTTTAAAATTCCATATATATGCGTTAGTATACTGTATTGGTGTTTATCTTTCTGGCTTACTTCACTCTGTATAATGGGTTCCAGTTTCATCTATCTCATTAGAACTGATTCAAATGAATTCTTTTTAATGGCTGAGTAATATTGCATTGTGTATATGTGCCATAGCTTTCTTATGCATTCATCATCTGATGGGCATCTAGGTTGATTCCAAGGACATCAGCAATTTAATAAACTTAAATTCTTCCTACCTTCTCATATGCTACCCAGAACCGCTTCTCCCTTATTCTGTCATATGTCAATTCTCATATCCCATCTCTCTTTACAAGTCCCATCTTTCTGTGGATTTCAGACTATTTTTCTTTTGTTATTAGGATGGGAGCAATGCTCTTTCCAGGTTTCTGCATCCTAGGTGGAAGCAGAACTCCTATTAGTCAGAAGCATATCTTATTCATGTAAGCATGAATTCTGGACTTCTCATAGCTATGGCATTCTGTGGGTCTTGTTTCTGGATGAGTTTACAACAAAAGAGAATAGAGCAGAACTGCCAAGACTTGCTTTTAGTGTATGTGAGTCTATCAACTCGGAAAGAAAAAAAAATATGTCTGAAAGTGAAGAATTTTGTAGAGATTGCCTAGGGTTCTTGGTTTCAAACTCTTCAACTAATCCTAGCCCCATTTCTTTTTTGTCAGTAGAACATTTTAGGATCAATGCACTGCATGTGAATATTTCTGGTCTGTACTATATTCCTTTTTCCTCTGGACATGATGAGTTTATTACATTACCTACAATGCCCATTGAAAACCATATCTTTTTTTGTTCGTTTTAGGCCATTAAAAGGCAAATATAGAGTACCATATAAAAATAATCAGGGAATATCTCCAGCTTTATGAAAGCACTAGACTTCAAAAGTAAAAGCCCATCTGAAATAAAAAGAGAAACTTTTTTTCCGTAAATTTTACCCTAATTTCTCATTTATATTGAGATAAAATTTAGGATTGTGCTACACCTGTGAACCTAGAACTAAGAGGCAACAATTTTCTATCAGTGAAAAATATAGTGATAAAACCATAATTACTGAAATAAAACTACATTAGTGGCCCTGATCATACATTAGATCAGGTTTTGGTAAAAGAAAAGTCTAACTTGATACATTCCATCAGGAATAAGAAAATGAAAAAATGAATAAGACAGTGGGAAATAATGTTTGCAAATATCTTCTGCTACTACACAGGCTGTCTTTTCATTTGTTGATTCTTTTCTTTGCTGTGCAAAAGCTTTTAATTACATCTCATTTTTTAATCTTTGCTTTTATTTGTTTTGTCTTAGGAGACAGATCCAAAAAATTGCTATGGTTTATGTCAGAGAGTGTTCTGTCTAAATTATCTTCTAGGAGTTTTATGGTTTCAGGCCTCACATTTAGGTCTTTAATCCATTTTGAGCTTATTTTTTGTACATGGTATGAGGAAATAGTCTAATCTTAGTATTTTAATGTAGTTGTCCTGTTTTCCAGGCACCACTTGTTGAAGAGACTGTCTTTTCTCCCATGTAGATTTTCTCCTTCTCTGTCACAGAGTCACCGAAGGTGCATGAGTTTATTTGGGGACAACCTATACTGTCCATTGATCCGTCTCTGTTTTTGTGCCAGTAATTTTCTGTTTTGACTGCTGTAACTTTCTAGCATAATCTGAGTTCTTGGAGACTGATACCTCCAGCTTTTTTTCCTTTTCCCTCAAGATTTTTTTGGCAGTTTGGGATCTTTTGGGGCTCCATATGAATTTCAGGACTGTTTGTTCTAGTTCTGTTAAAAATAAATGGGTATTTTGATAGGGATTGCATAAAACCTGTAGATTGTTTTGGAAGTATGGCCATTTTAACCATGCTAATCCTTTCAACCCCAAAACATGAGATATCTTTCAATTTCTTAGCATCACCTTCAATTTTCTTGATCAGATGTTTTTCAGAGTATAGATCTTTTACCTAGGATATGTTTATTCCTATTTTATTCTTTTTGATGTTATTTTAAATGAATTTTTAAAATATTTCTTTCTGATATTTTATTATTGGTATATAGAAAAGGAAGAAATTTCTGAAAGTTGTATCTTACAGCTTATACTGAATTAATTTATTAGTTGTAATGGATTTTTGGTGGAGACTAGGATTTTCTATATAAAGTATCATGTCATCTGCAAATAGTGACAGTTTTACTTCTTCCCTTCCAATTTGGATGCTTTTTTATTTTTTTTCTTCTCTTATCATTGTGACTAGGGCTTACAATGCTATGTTAAATAGCAATGGTGAGTGGGTATCTTTGTGTCCTTCCTGGATTTAGAGGAAAGGCTTTGAACTTTTCAGGGTTGAATATGATGTTAGCTGTAGGCTTGTCATAAATGGCCTTTTGTGTTGAGATATTTCCACTCTATAGCCATGTTGATGAGGGATTTTATTGTGACTGAATATTTTCATATGCTTTATGTATGTCTGTTGAGATGATTGTGTGATTTTTATTTTTCATTTGATTAATCTGGTGTATCACATGGATTGATTTCCTTTCCAAATGTTAAGCCACCCTTTTGTTCCTGGAATAAATCCAATTTGACCATAGTATGTGGTCCTTAATACACACACACACACACACACACACACACACACTTATGTTTACTTATTTACTTATTTTTTATTTTTTACTGCACTAGGTCTCCATTCTTTGCACAGGCTTTCTCTAGTTGTAGTGCACAGGCTTCTCATCATACTGGCTTCTCTTGTTGCGGAGCACAGGCTCTAGATGTGCGGGCTTCAGTAGTTGTAACATGCGGGCTCTAGGGTGTGCAGGTTTCATTAGTTATGGCACACAGGCTCAGTAGTTGCAACTCGCAGGCCCTAGAGCTCATGGGTTTCGGCAGTTTAGGTGCATAGGCTCAGTAGTTGTGGCCTGTGGGCTTTAAAATGTGGGCTGATAGCTGTGGCACATGGGCTTGGTTGCTATGCAGCATGAGGAATCTTCCCAGACTGGGGATTGAACTCATGTCTCCTGCACTGGTAGGTGGATTCTTATCTACTGTGCCACCAGGGAAGTCTCCTTTTATATATATTATTGGATTTAGTTTGCTAATGTTTTGAGGATTGTTGCATCTATGTTTATCAAGTATATTGTCCTATAATTTCTTAAAAATTTTGTTTGTGGTGTTTTTGTCTTATTTTGATATCTGTATTGGTGACCTCATTGAATGAATTCAAGATTGTTCCTCTTCTTCAACTTTTTGAAATGGTTTGAGAAGTATAGGTATTAACTCTTAATGTGTTTAGTAGAACTTCCCTGTGAAGCCATCTGGTTCTGAACTTTTGTTTGCTGGGACTATTTTATTACAAATTCAATTTCATTAGTAGTGGTTGATTTATTCAATTTGTTTGCTTCTTTTTTATTTGATTCACTTGTGGAAAGTTGTATGTTTATGGAAATTTGCTCATTTCTTCTAGGTTGTCCATTTTGTTGGCATAGTTATTGTTTATAGTATTTTTTATGATTTATTTTGTTTTTTGTATATTTGTAGTGTTGGTTATTTCTACTCTTTGTTTTCTTATTTTGTTTAATTAGATCATCCCTCTTTTTTTGTGAGCCTAGATGGAAGTTTATCAGTTTTGTTTATCAAAGACTTTGTTTCATTGATTTTTTTCTATTGTTTATTTGGTTTCTATTTTATTTCCTCTCTGATCTTTATGATTTTCTTCCTTCTGCTGACATTAGACTTTGCTTGCTCTTTTTCTGATTCTTTTAGGTTTTAAATTAGGTTGTTTACTTGAGACTTTTCTAGTTTCTTAAGGAAGGTCCATATCACTGTAAACCTTCTTACAATCGCTTTTGGAGCATATCATAGATTTTGGAATGTTGTATTTGCCTTTCATTAATCTCAAAGTATTTTCTGATTTTCTCTTTGATATCTTCATAGAACCACTGGATTTTTAGTAGTACATTGTTGAGTCTCCATGTATCTATACTTTTCCCGTTTTTCTTTCTGTTGCTAATTTTTAGTTTCATACCAGTACAGATGGAAAAAATGCTTCATATAATTTCTATCCTCTAAAATTTGTTGAGATTTGTTTTTTTCTTGTTCTAACATGTGGTCTCCCCTGGAGAATATTCTGTTCGTCTTTAAATATATGTATGTATATATATATATATATATATATATACTCCTTGTTTTGGAATGAAATGTCCTATTAAGTGCAACTAGTCAATTTTGTCATTTGAGTCCACTGTTGCTGTACTGATTTTCTGTCTGAATGATCTGTCCATTGTTGGTGTTAAAGTCTTCTGCTGTTATTGTATTATTATCAAATTTCCCCTTTATGTCTGTTAGTATTTACACAAATACTTCTATATTTGCATATATGTTAATAAGCATAATATTCTCTTTTATTGATTCCATTATTACTGAATAATGCCCTTCTTTGTCATTTATTATAAACTTTGTCTTAAAATCTGTTATACCTGATATGAGTATTATTATGCACACTTTACTGTTTTTTGTTTTGGATGAAATATTTTTCCTTCCCTTAACTTTGTTTGTGTGTGTCTTTAGGTCTGAAATAAATTTCATATGGGCAGGGTACAGAAGGATTTTTTTTTTTTTAATCAAATAAGCCACACCACATCTATTAATTGGAGCATTTAGTCCATTGACAGTTAAAGTAATAATTCATAGGTGTGTACATATTGCCATTTTATTGCTTATTTTCCAGTTGTTTCCATGGTTCTTCTCTTTCCATTTCTTCTTTTTGTTTCTTCCCTTGTCATGTGATAAATCTCTTTAGTAGTATATGTGTCTTCCTTTAAGTTTTTGTATATTATTGGTTTTGATTTGTGGTAACCATGGGTTTCATATATGTCGATCCATAACTACTTTTTTTAAACTAATAATTATTTTAAACTGTTTAAATGTAGACCTAAGAGATCTACACTTTTTACTCCCCTCCCCCACATTTTGTGTTTTTGATGTCATACTTTACATTTTCATGTGTATTCTTTTATTTTGTATTGTAGCTACAGTTGCTTTTGCAAATCTTTTATTACTGGCTTATTTAAGTGATTGATCCTCAGTTCCTTCTATAATTTTGCCTTTCCTCATTGGATTAGCCCTTTCCTGCTGCTCCTTCTTTTTCCTCTTACAGAAAACCCTTTACCATTTATTCTGGTGCTGATGAGCTCTTTCAGTTGTTGCTTATCTGAGAGTTCTTCATGTCACCTATGATTCTAATTAATAAACGATCTAGGTAGATTATCTTAGGTTGCCTTTCTGGGTAGATTATTTTAGATTAATCTACTTTCTTAGGTTGACTTTCTGGGTAGATTATTTTAGAGTACCTTATAAAAGGCTTTTCCCCTTTTAGTATACTTTGAATACATTGTGCAACTCCAATCTGGCCTGCAATTATTTTGCAAAGAAATCAGTTGATGGCCTTATGGGTATTTGCTTTAATATGACTGTATGGTGTTTTTTTTTTTTTTTTTTCTCTTGCTGTCTTTAAACTTTTCTCTTTAACTTTTGCCATTTTAATTATTGTATCTCTAATTTTGGATCTGTTTGGGTTCATCTTATTTGTAACCTTGTATACCCTGGTGTTTCAGATGGCAAAGCATCTGCCTACAGTGCGGGAGACCCGGGTTCGATCCCTGGGTCAGGAAGATCCCCTGGAGAAGGAAATGGCAACCCACTCCAGTACTCTTGCCTGGAAAATCCCATGGATGGAGGAGCCTGGAGGGCTACCGGTCCATGGGGGTCACAAAGAGTTGGACACAACTGAGTGACTTCACTTATACTTCCTGTACTTGGAGACTTGTTTCCCTCTTCAAGTTTGGGTGGTTTTCAGCCATAATTTCCTCAAATAAATTTGTGAACCATTTCTCTCTTTTCTCCATCTGGCACTCCTATAACGCAAATGCTGGTACACTTAATGTTATCCCAGAGATCTCTTATACTGTTTTCATATTTTTTTAATTAACTTTTCTTTTTGTTGTGCTGATTGGACGGCTTCCGTTTTTCTGTTTTACAGGTATTTTATATGTTATTCTCTATCACTTAGCGTACTGTTCATTCCTTCTTGTGTGCTTATTTCAGCTACTTAATTCTTTATTTCTGATTGGATCTTTTTAAAATATTTTCTGAATTGTTATTAATTATCATTGTGTGGATCAATTCTTTTCATTCATGTACTTACCATTTTTATAATCAATGCTTTGAATTATTTATCCAGTTAATTGTTTACTGGGGGGGAGAGGGGCGGAGCTTCCCTGGTGGCTCAGAGGTTAAAGTGTCTGCCCGCGATGCGGGAGAGCCGGGTTCGATCCCTGAGTCGGGAAGACCCCCCTGGAGAAGGAAATGGCAATCCACTGCAGTATTCTTGCCTGGAGAATCCCATGGAGGGAGGAGCCTGGTAGGCTACAGTCCATGGGGTGCAGTGTTGGACATGACTGAGTGACTTCATTTTCACTTTCACATGTTAATATTTATGTCTATTCATTTTGCTTAATTTTCTCCACCTCTATAAAATTAGATGAAAGAATTACCTTCAGTTTACAGTTTTGACATGGTGACCCTATATGGGAGTTCCTCTAACAGACTGGGTGTCCCCAATACTTTTGGTGGGAGAGCTGGATTTGACATGGATACAAGTTAAATCTTTCCTCAGGATGTGTCAGCAAATATCACCTTGTAAGGAGTGAGGCTGGAGATGGCAGAACTAGAGCAGGAGGTGCTTGTGAGGCAAGACTTCCTATCCATTCAGTGACCATCAGCACCCCACTGGGGATAGGGTCTAGGCACGTTTTTAGAGCAGAAACTATGAGCTTGGGCTTGGGGTTCTCTGTTTCCTTGAAGTGTATGTTTTCCCCTTGTCCTACACTGGGACTCTTGCAACAGAGAGGAGTCCTGAAGCAAGTAGGACCTTGTTGACTCTCTGTTCCTGTTGACTGTAGACAGAGTTCTAAGCTCTCTCTGATGCACTTCCTGTGCAAGTGCCCATGTTTATTTCCCTTGCTCTGTTTAGATGCAGCCTCAGGTCAGGTCCCCTTTGTCTCTCCTAGTCTCTCACTGTCCCCAGCCTCCACCACCCCCATCCCTTTGTGGAGGCACACTGCAGAGTTGACAGGGCACACATGGACCCTTGGTACATATTTGCAGGACCTGTAGTGGAGTGGTGGGGTCTTGTTTGAGTAAGCACTAAGAATACCCACTGCAACCCCATTCAGACTTCACCCTGAGATTGGACCGCCTCTGCATCCCAAGATCAAACCTTCTCTCAGATTGTGGCCACCCCATGCAGTGTCATGATGTGATGTGGAGTGAGCAGGGCCAAAGCGATAACTTAGCTTGGGTTAGGTCACACATTAAGGCAGTGATGGCAAACCCAGCAACTGCTAGAGCAGCTGCCTCAGGGGCTAACCAAGACGGTTCATCTCCCCTGAGTTGGACACCATGATTGTGGAGCTCACTCTGTGGCTCTCACTGCTTACTCCCCAGGGTGGTGTCTTTTTGCTTGTTCTCCCTTTTCCCCTAGTCCTCTCCCAAAGGCACAGGTCCTGACCTGACTGCTTTTCTTCCCTTCTTACCCAATTACTTGTGTATCTTTCCTACAGATTTGGCTGTATTGGAGTTTCTAGTTAGTTTTCAGTGATAATTGTTTCACAGGTAAATGTAATTTTGATGTGTTCATGGGGGGTAACAAGTTCTATATCCTTTTACTCTACCATCTTGGTTGATCTTCAATATATGTTATTTTCATTATAATTCTTTCATGCTGTTTACAATCTACCATTCTAAAGTGAATTTGAAGCAGGATTCTAATACAATATCTCTTTGACAGTTGTCATTAAAGCTTTAGACTGTATTATTTGTATTTGTATTTTTTCACTCTGTTTAATGAGAAGCTTTACAAACTGCAACAACTTGAACTCTTGTAATACAAGATTGGGTCAAACTTATTCACAGTCCCCATGTTAGACTTATATTACCATTTAATGGTGGCACATTTGATTTGAAGGTTATTTATTTACAAATACACAGATGGTGTCATTTTAATTATTTCAGAATAAAATCTCATTTAAAAACATATTGAAATAGTATAAAATTTTATATAGTTTAAAATGTTAAAAATTTCCTTATCCAACTTTTTGTATGAAATGGAATTATATTTATAATTTCTATCTAAAACAGAAGATAAATATGTAGATATAATAAAGATTATTTAAATTTCTTGTACGTTGTTATAATTTTTTACCCTATTGTGAAAAATGCTCTAAACAATTTTAAAACTAAAACGCTATGCTTTACTCTGAATACATGGGCAGCTAAGAGTATGTTGTTCTCCTTATGAGCAATTTATACATAATATAACTACCACTTTCTCTAGGAAAATTGAGATGGATTTAAAAAATGCATGGGATATTTTATTTCACTTATTTTCACCTAAACATTTTATTACATCTATTTTCAAGAGGATGACTAATGTCATATGCCCATTGCAATTGATTCGTTGAGCCTAACTTGATTTCATAAAAATATACATCTTTCTTTACACAAAGCAATGCTTTATTTAAAATAATGAATAAAATGCATATACTGTTTTAATTCTTACAATCCATTAACATTTCTCAGAGACTTGACTTAAGATGGCAGAGTAGAAGGATGTGTGTTCATCTTCTCCTATGAAAACACCAAAATCACAAACAGCTGCTGAACACCGTCAACAGGAGAATGTTGGGTCCCACCAAAAAACATACCTCACATCCAAGGGCAAAGGAGAAGCCCCAGTAAGATGGTAGGAGGGATGCAATCACATTTAAAATAAAATTTCAGGCCCACCAGAGATACTCGGAAGGTGCAAACAAAACCTGGTCTGTACCAGGACAGAGGGAAAGGAGCAGTGACAATCCACAAGAGACTGAGCCAAGTGTGTCTTTGAGAGTCTGAGTGTCTCCTGTGGTGGCATGGGTCAGTAGTGACCTGCCTTGTTGACAGGGCCTCTGGCTGCAGCAGACCTGGAAGGCATGGGGTATGGCATATATCCTCTTGGAGGAGGTTGGCATTAGCTACACTATAGAGCCACAAAATTGGAGAACAATTAAACCAAAGAAGTTCTTCCACTGTTGCAAAATTTCCAGGACCCACAAAAGATTTCCCAACCTGGGGATCTGGCAAAAGGACTGAGAACACCCAGGGAATCTGACTTTGAAGACCAGTGGAATTTGATTAAACAACTTCCACAGAACTGGGGACAAAGACTATTGGAGGGCACAAACAAAATTTTGTGTGCACCAGGACCCAGGAGAAAGGAGCAGTGACCCCAAAAGAGACTGAGACAGACTTGCCTGTGAGTGTCCAGGAGTCTTCGGTGGAGGTGTGGGTCAGTAGTGGCCCACCATGGGGTCTGGGGGCAATGGCTGCAATAGTCCTGGGAGCCTCAGCATGCTGGCATAGACCTTGTGAGGTGGTCACCATCACAGCCATTACCCCTACTATAGTTTGGCCTCAGGCCAAACTACAGGGAGGGAACACAGTCCCAGCCATCAGTAGAAAATTGGATTAAAGATTTACTGAGCATGGGCTTTTCCCACATGCTCAGGACAAGACCCAGTTTCTCCCTCAGCCAATCTCTCCCACGAGGAAGCTTCAATAAGCCTCTTATCCTTCTCCATCAGAGGGCACAGACTGAAAAACACAATCACAGAAAACTAATCAAGCTGATCACATGGACCACAAGCTTGTCTAAGAGCGAAGTAAGCCAGAAAGATAAAGACCATTACAGTATACTAACACATATATATGGACTTTAGAAAGATGGTAACGATAACCCTATATGCAAAACAGAAAAAGAGACTCAGATGTATAGAACAGACTTGTGGACTCTGGGAGAAGGCGAGGGTGGGATGTTTCAAGAGAACAGCATTGAAACATGTATATTATCTAGGGTGAAACTGATCACCAGCCCAGGTTGGGTGCATGAGACAAGTGCTCGGGCCTGGTGCACTGGGAAGACCCAGAGGGATCGGGTGGAGAGGGAGGTGGGAGGGGGGACTGGGATGGGGAATACATGTAAATCCATGGCTAATTCATTTCAATGTATGACAAAAACTACTGTAATGATGTAAAGTAATTAGCCTCCAACTAATAAAAATAAATGGAAAAAAAACAAAACAAAAAAACATGATGTATAGGGCCAGGCAAAGTGGACAGGTTATGGTGGAGAGTTCTGACAAAACGTGGTACACTGGAGAAGGAAATGGCAAACCACTTCAGTATTCTTGCCTTGAGAACCCTATGAACAGTATGAAAAGGAAAAAAGATATGACATTGAAAGATAAACTCCCCAGGTCAGTAGGCGCCTAATATACTACTACAGAAGAGTGGAGAAATAGCTCCAGAAGGAATGAAGAATTGGAGCCAAAGCAGAAACAGTGCCCAGTTGTGGATGTGTGTAATGGTGAAAGTAAAGTCTGATGCTGTAAAGAACAATAGTGCATAGGAATCTGGAATGTTAGGTCCATGAATCAAGGTAGATTGGAAGCGGTCAAACAGGAGATGGCAGAAAGTGAAGAAGAACTAAAGAGCCTCTTGATGAAAGTGAAAGAGGAAAGTGAAAAATTTGGCTTAAAGCTCAGCATTCAGAAAACTAAGATCATGGCATCTGGCCCCGTAACTTTATGGCAAATAGATGAGGAAACAGTGGAAACAGTGGCTAACTTTATTTTTTCTGGGCTCCAAAATCATTGCAGATGGTGATTGCAGCCATGAAATTAAAAGACACAGACTCCTTGGAAGGAAAGTTATGACCAACCTAGACAGCATATTGAAAAACAGAGACATTACTTTGCCAACAAAGGTCCATCTAGTCAATGCTATGGTTTTTCCAGTGGTCATGTATGGATGTGAGAGTTGGACTATGAAGAGGGCTGAGCACTGAAGAATTGATGCTTTTGAACTGTGGTGTTGGAAAAGACTGTTGAGAGTCCCTTGGACTGCAAGGGGATCCAACCAGTCCATCCTAAAGGAGATCAGTCCTGGATGTTCATTGGGAGGACCGATGTTGAAGCTGAAACTCCAATTCTTAGGCCACCTGATGCGAAGAGGTGACTCATTTAAAAAGATCCTGATGCTGAGAAGGATTGAGGCATGAGGAGAAGGGGATGACAGAGAATGAGACGTTTGGATGGCATCACTGACTCGATGGACATGGGTTTGGGTGAACTCCAGGAGTTCGTGTTGGACAGGGAGGCCTGGAGTCCTGCGGTTCATGGGGGGGTTGCAAAGAGTCAGATATGACTGAGCGACTGAACTGAACTGAACTGAACTGAAACAGGAGATGGCAAGAGTGAACATCAACATTTTAGGAATCAGTGAACTAAAATGGATCAGAATGGGTGAATTTAATTCAGATGATCATTGTGTCTACTACTGTGGGCAAGAATCCCTTAGAAGAAATGGAGTACCCCTTATAGTCAGGAAAAGATTCTGAAATGCAGTACTTGGGTGCAATCTCGAACATGACAGAATGATCTCTGTTCATTAAAAAGACATACCATTCAATACCACAGTAATCCAAGTCTATGCCCCAACCATTAATGCTGAAGAAGATGAAGTTGACCATTCTGTGAAGACCCACAACACCTCTTAGAACTAATTTCAGGGGAAAAAAAAAATCATTTTCATCATGGGGATTGAAATGCAAAAGTAGGAAGTCAAGAGATACCTGGAGTATCAGGCAAGTTTGGCCTTGGAGTACAAAATGAAGCAGGGCAAAGGCTAACAGTTTTGCCAAGAGAAGACACTGGTCATAGCAAAAACCCTCTTCCAACAACACAAGAGATAACTCTACACATGGACATCACCAGATGGTCAATTCCAAAACCAGATTGATTTTATTCTTTGAAGCCAAAGATGGAGAAGAATATAGTCAGTGGAAACAAGATCAGGAGATGACTGTTCTCAGATCATGAACTCTTGATCTCTTTGAAAACTACAGAACTGAAGAAAGTAGGGAAAACCACTAGGCATTTCAGGTATGACCTAAATCAAATCCCTTACAATTACACAGTGGAAGTGACAAATAGATTCAAGGGATCAGATCTGATAGAGTGCCTGAAAAACTTGGACATAGGCTCATAACATTGTACAGGAGGTGGTCATCAAAACCATCCCCATCAAAAAGAAATGCAAAAGACAAAATGGTTGTCTCAGGAGGCCTTACAAATAACTGAGGAAAGAAGAGAAGAGAAAGGCAAAGGAGAAAAGGAAAAATATACCATCTGAATGCAGAGTTCCAAAGAATAGTGAGGAGAGACAATAAAGCCTAAGTGAAAATGCAAAGAGAGCTGAGCTATTTCAAGACAGAAGACAACCAAAATGTGGATGAAGTATTTTGCATTAACATTTACATTAACAGTGAAAAGATAGCAGTAGGCCAAAAAGACTAGTATAACAACCGTTGTTCTTATTATTGGAAGAAAGATATTTCACCCTTAGGTTGATCTCCTATTAAACCTGTAGATAATGCTAGGTTCTTTACTTTTCACATATCAATTTGTTTCTGAATGACAATTTTCTACCTCCCATTTTCTTTCCCAAGTAGAAAGATTCATTTATAATTTATACCGTTATGTTCATGTGAATGTGAGTAACAGAATAGCTGCTTTCATTAAATAATAATGCTTCAAATTGCTTCATATTTTTCTTCCAAAAAATTGAAACTGTTTAACTGACAATTACTATATCATTATCCTCATTTTCCAGATGACACTTTCTTTTTTCCCTTTTTAACATTACTTTACCTTGCAAATATCTAAGACATAAAAATGCTTCATGGAATATAAATTAACAGATGGAGATGAAAGAACACAGAAGTTAAATTATTTGTCCCAAATCACATAAGTAATCAGTGGGAAAGCTTGATAAATTCTTTGTTTTTTTTTTCCTTCTGTGTTTAGAATGGTTCCTCATAATTCATGTAGTTAATACTGAAGTTATAGTTTGGTGGTTTTACTACACTGTAAATATTATATTTGTCTCTTTTTGAACTTTTATAAATGAAATCATAAGATTATCTGAGAAGATGTCCCATATAATATAAGAAATAATCATATATTATAAGAAATAACATAAAATATCATGGGTTCAATCACTGTGTCAAGCCTTAGTTAGCAATAGTGTTGTAAATTGTCTCTCATATATGAATAATGTGATAATTAGGAGTGATACAAGAGGAGATATGCTGTTCAATTATCTTACTGATCAACTAATTATACCTATAGGCTATTACTTTTATATTAGCCTCAGTATCAACACAGAGGCACCTCTGAAACTTAACTATTTCATATTTCTTAAAGGAAAAAGTGAAAGTTTACGTCACAAAGGATGAGATCATTAGACTTATTGTAAGTTAGTATAAAACCAAATTTTTTGAGAAATTATTAAATTGTAATCAATATCTCAGTAAACCAGTCCTTAAAATGTACTTTTTGTGTTTACCAAATAACTGTATTTACTCACACTTTGAAAATGTTAGGCAGCAACACTTAAGGTTCCAAATTTTCATTGTTTTTCACTTTCATCTTTAATTAAAGTAAGCCTTACATTTGAACAGTAAGAAAACTCAGCTTATGTTTGGTTCTGCATTAACCTGAATTGGCTGACAAGATTGATAAAATGTACCTTTTGTGTGTGCCACAGGTAAATATAATTCTTCTCTGCAAACAATATATTTTATTTCTTAAAGACAGTCCCTTGAATCATCCCTATGTGTGGTAAATTTTTATAAGCTCAAGATTGAAATATACTCAGGCAGATTTTTTGGATTAACTCCCATCAAGGAAGACATAAGAAAATAGTTGAATGGAGTAAAAAGCTCAATTATCTACTTTAAAATAATTTTTCATCTTTATTCAAACATTGGACCCTATCACTGTTTATTCACTTAATTTTTAAGAATTTTATCTCATTGTAGAATGTCTTGTGATTTTAGATACCTATTTTTATAAAATATGTTGCATATTAGGAGACTGTACAAGACTTCCAGTATTATTCAGACAAAAATGAAAAGAAGTGATAATAGTTTTGTTTTGTTTTCTCATTGATATCCCTCAAGTACAAATGCTTAATGAGACATAAGAATCTTGTCTTAACCTAGCATTGTACATTGTTAATCTATTGTCTTGGAAACATAGTATCTACTTGTTGACTGCCAAATCTATGATTTTAAAAATCACTTAAATGGAAAGCACAGTGTGCAATATTTTGCCATTTGTTCCTCATAACAACTGTGTTATGATTCTTGTCTTGTGTTCTTTAAAGATTAAAGCATAGAAGTATTAGACTCTGTCCCCTTAAAGTGCAAATCACATGAAAATAGTGTTATGGTCTGCTGAAAAAAGCAAACACTGAAATTTAAATTTTACTCATGGAACTTATACTTTTAACCGTATCTTTTTGCAAGTTACTTATCTGAATCATCCTTATTCCATCTACGAAGTAAAGATAATACTTCAGTTCAGTCACTCAGTCTGACTCTTTGTGACCCCTTGGACTGCTTAAGTAGGGCTAATACCAGTTCTATTCACCACATTCTGTGTGTGTTTCTGGTGTATGTGCTGTGGTGTGGTTAGTCACTCAGTCGTGTCTGATATTTTGTGACCCAAGGACTGCAGCTGGCCAGGCTCCTCTGTCCATGGGGATTCTCTAGGCAAGAATACTGTAGTGTGTGTAAGATGAAATGAGATAATGTATATGAAAACTGTTTTAAACAGATCCATCAACAGATGAATGGATAAAGAAGATGTGAGATACTTTGTGTGAGACAGACCATAAGGATGTATTTATTGTACAACATGGGAAATATGGCCAAAAATTTTAAATAACTGAACAAAGTAACCTTTAAAATTGCAAAAAATTAAAATTTTAAAAAGGAAAAAAATAAACTCCAATGAGATTATTATCCATTATAAAAGGAGTTTGCTTTGAATTTTGTGGGTTTATGGACTGGAAAAAAAAAACTAATTATTATTTCTTATAAATTTAACCAATGAAGCTAATATTGATATTATATTTTACTCATAAAATAGATAATTTATAACTGAAAGAGCCTTTGATCTTTGTTCACTATTTTGTTGTTTTTGAATTGCTGTGAAGAATCCAATAGTAGTTTACAGATTTTCACAATGTCACAGAAAAGTTACATGGGGAATTGACTTTAGAAACTAAATGCTTTGATTTCCAGTTTCTTCATTTCCAACAGCATGTTTGCACGCCTAATGTCATGTTTTGATAATGCATATCAAATTACATTAAGAAACCATAGCTTCTAACTTTTACTGTGAATAACATGGACTCAAGCGCTGTTATTAATACTTGAATGAAGAACTCTTTCAAAATATTGTCCAGATCAGTTATCAGATTAGAACAAGAAAGATTTATTCTTTTTGATTATTGTAGTTGTTATTTTATTTTATTTTATTTGGCTTTTAACTGCCGTCTTCTACCCTATGTTATTGTTGTTCAGTTGCTAAGTGGTGTCTGATTCCTTGCAACCCAATGGACTACAGCACACCAGGCTCCCTGTCCTTCATTATCTCCTGGAGTTTGCTCAAATTTATGTCCATGGAGTCAATGATGCCATCCAACCATCTTATCCTCTGCTGTCCCCTTCTCCTTTTGCCTTCAATCTTTCCCAGCATCACAGTCTTTTCCATTGAGTTGGTTCTTTGCATAACGTGGCCAAATATTAGAGCTTCAGCTCAGCATCAGTTCTTCCAATGAATATTTAGGGTTGGTTTCCCTTAGGATTGACTGGTTTGATCTTGCAGTCCAAGGGACTCTCAGGAATCTTTTCGAGCATCATATTTTGAAAACATCAATTCTTCACTCCTCAGCCTTCTTTATGATCCAACTCTCACATCCGTACATGACTACTATAAAAAGCATAACCCATCATAATGTAAATAATTCCAGGCATAACTTGAGAAAGTGAAAAGACTCGCAGTCATGTCCGACTCTTTGTGACCCCATGGACTGTAGCCCAACAGGCTCCTTCATCCATGGAATTTTCTAGGCAAGAGTACTGGAGTGGGTTGCCATTTCTTTCTCCAGGGGAGCTTCCTGACCTGGGGATCGAACCCGGGTCTCCCGTATTGCAGGCAGACACTTTACCGTCTGAGCCACCAGGGAATTCCAAACTTGAGAAACAATTATTAAACTTAGCGAACATATTAGAAAATCTTAATTGGCAGTTAGGTAGGGCAGTCACAGCACTGGAGAAGAAATTGGTGAATAGGGAGTTGTGAAAGAATTCTGGAGTTAAGTAAGAGTTGGGCAGCACAGTTTAATAAAATGTGATTTCTCTCTTTGGCTTAACGCATTTTTATTCTAATAATAAAATTCCTAAAATGTATACAATTCTGTGTGCACACACATTTACAAGCTCTCTTTTCACTTTCGCTTTCTATATATACATTTGAATCCTTGCAACACCCTGCAGAACAGGAATACTTGTAAATCATGTATATTACACATATGAGGGAAACAACAGCACAACAGCAGCACATGAAATTTAAGTAACTTGCACAAGATTGCAATGATGAATGAAATTTACTTAGTTGTGTCCAGCTCTTCGCAACTGCATGGCCTGTTCATGAAATTCTCCAGGCAAGAATACTGGAATGGGTTGCCATTGCCTTCTCCAGGAGATCTTCCTGACCCAGGGATTGAACATGGTCTCCTGCATTGCAAGCAGATTCTTTACATCTGAGCTACAGGGAGTGCACAAGATTACTTAGATAATTTGTAATATAATTGGGTTTGAACTCAGGATTTCCAGCTCTAAAATTCATGCTTTTAACCACTGGGATATGTTTTATCCACATTATGTGCATGGTAAACAGAAGCCTAAGATGGCCCCAAAGATTTTCAACATATGATGTATATGCCTTTTATAATCCTCTCCCCTTGTAAATATAATGAAATATTGTGATTAGACTTCTAATAGGTTGACTTTGAGTTAGTTAAAAGAGAGAATTTGTTTATTTGTTGTTCAGTTGCTCAGTCACGTCCAACTCTTTGTGATCCCATGGACTGCAGCATGCCAGGCTTCCCTGTCCTTCACTATCTATCTGAGTTTTATCAAACTCATGTCCATGAATTCAATGATGCCATTCAACCATTTTGTCCTTTGTCAAGCCTTTCTCCTCTTGCCCTCAATCTTTCCCAGCATCAAGATCTTTTTCTATGAGTCAGCATCATAGGTGGTCAAAGTATTGGAACTTCACTTCAGTATTAATTCTTCCAATGGATATTCACAGTTGATTTCCTTTAGGATTGACTGGTTTGATCTCCTTGCCATCCAAAGGGCTCTCAAGTATCATCTAAAGTACCACAGTTCAAAAGCATCAATTTTGGCCCTCAGTCTTCTTTATGGTCCAATTCACCCATCCATACATGACTATTGGAAAAACCATAGATTTGACTATCTGGATCTTTGTTGGCAAAATGATGCCTCTGGTTTTTAATATACTGTCTAGAGCAAGCATAGCTTACTATCTTGGAAAAGAGAGACTATCTGGTTTTATTAACATCACCAGGTAAGCCTGTCAAAGAGACTGGGGCCTTTCTAAAGTCAAATACTATAGTAGAAACATCCTACATTGCTCACCCTGAAGACGAAGGGGCCAATGTGTCAAGGACTTGAAGAAAGACTCTAATTGCTTAGAGTAACCTTTGGCTATTATCTAGCATGAAAACAGTGTCTCAGTCCTACAAACATAAGAAATTGAATTTTGCCAGTAGTCTGAATGGGTTTGGAAGAAGATTCAAAGCTCTAGATGAAAGTGGAAACCTGAGCCACTCTTTGATTTCAGCATTAGTAGATCTTTATCTGAAGACACAATTAACCAGTCCTTGGACTTCTGACCTACAGAAACACTGAGATGACAGATGAACATTGTTTGAAGTCACTAAATTGGTGGCAATTTGTTATATGCAATATAAATCTAGTATGATATGTGTGATGTGTGAAACAGTCAGGAATAGCCTTATTTAGACATTCTCTTCATTGTGGTGTGGTATCCATATATTCAGTCCATTTGGGGAAATAGTCCTAAGAATGAATGTACCCTAGGTCCACTTAGCTCAAAAACCTCTTTTATAGTGCTTGGGAAATTAGAAGATTGGAAGAAAAGATGGGACCTACCATTGACTGGGAAAGACACAGAAGCACTGTGTGCAGGAAAGACAAATCTGCGTCCAGAGTAAGTGACTCTTCGAGTAAGGATAAAATATTGCTCCTTCCATGATGCCATGATATAACCAGTCCAGTGTAATCAATTTGCCAGAAAGTGGCTGGATGATCACCCCCAGGGAGTGGTACCATATTCTGGAACTCAGTGTTGGCCTCTGCAGCTGGCAGAGTGGGCAGTGACTGTAGGCAGCCTGCTTTGATGAGTGGAAGTCGATGTTGCTGTGTGCTGTGCTGTGCTTGGTCACTCAGTCATGTCCAACTCTTTAAGACCCCATGGACGATTGCTCACCAAGCTCCTCTGTCCGTGGGCATTCTCCAGGCAAGCATACTGGAGTCTATTGCCATATCCTCCCCCAGAGGATCTTTCCAACCCAGGGATTGAACCCAGGTCTCCAGCATTGCAGGCGGATTCTTGACCACTTGAGTCACCAGGGAAGGCCAAGAATATTGGAGTGGTTAGCCTATTCCTTCTCCAGTGGATCTTCCTGACCCAGGTATTGAACTGGGGCCTCATGCATAGCAAGAGGCTTCTTTACCATCTGAGCTACCAGGGAAGCCCCTATGTAACTTCCGTCCTTGCCACTCTGGCCACTTTGTTCATGAGCTTTTTAGGTGGTTACTAGGGTGGCTGGGGAAAAAGCACACTGGTATACACAGAACAGGTCACAGGCATAGAATTATTTAAAAAAAACAAAAACAAACTCTGGTAGGCATTCACACAATTACCCTCTGGTAGGTATTCTCATGGTACACAAATATCTTTACATTTATTGCCTATTCAGAGAGGTCTATTCACATACCTCTTCCTCAGATTGCCATGTCACTCATTTCCCAATTGTATTCTTCTAAGTCCTTGACCAACCTGCCAAAACACTCACCATTGCCCATATACTGGTATCAACCAAGTGAATTGCTCAATGTACTGCCCACAAGAAGGATTGCCCTTCACCCCTGTCCTTCAGGGATGTCCAGAAATGAGCTTCAGTGCTATAGTTGTCCACTTTTGGGAGGTGTCTATATATTAGGCAGAACCATCTCGAAACCAGGCCCGGGTTCTTTTTTCTTCTGTGTGCTGATTGTAGGGAGCTCCACATGAAGCCTTAGATACAGGCTGATAAAAAGGTAGTGTGGCAGGGTAGGCACCTTAGGTATTTGGACCACTCTTCATGTAACTTATTTGTACCCTCAGGGTCTGCTTGGTCCTGTATACACTAGTCAGCCACGTATATACCACTTCTGTTTGATGATTAAGTGCTGGTGTGTGTACACAACTTTATGGCTTATTGAGACAGAAAACACCCAGTCCATGATGCACAGCTCAGATGGCATAGTAACTTGGTGACAAGGAAGTCTGGGGAAAGGTGTGTGTGTAGACCTCTCTGAATGTAATTCCTTTCAAAACTAGGAGGCAATGTGAAGGGAGAAATTTAGTACTGGTGTTTGGAAAGGGAATTTTTGGCTCATTGAAATTCATGCAAAAGATGTTAGGAAGACTTATTATTTGTGTATATGTAGTATTTGACATTGCCTAATGGAAAAATTACAAAAAAAATTAAGTACAAACTTGACAATCTATTGATCACACTAGGACTTGGCAACCAACAGTTCTATTCAGTTGTGTCATATTTTATTGTGAGTGAGCAGCTGAAGCTGTGCAAGACAGCAAAAATGGATGTAGATGCTTTAGGAGTTAGGTGTTAACAGTCTACAAAAACCTAATCGTACCTAGTTGGCATTCATGGGAGATTATCTAGAGCATATAAATTGTAATACAAAAACTATTTTAAAATTCTGGTTTGCTGCTCATCAGTTAAATGATTTGGAGAAAGTACCTTTTCTGAGACACAATTTCATCACTTATAAAATGAAATTAAATAACACATATTTCTAACAGATATTATGCTAGTGAAAGAATGAAAAAAAATATGATTATATGTGAGCAATGTATATATTCAAATTATTCCTCCTTTCATGATCCTAAATATTTGTGTAGTTTTATTTAAAAAAAATGAATAATTACGCATTTAAGTGAGTGTTTGGCATAGTAATAACATCATTGTGGCGATAGTGGAAATTGATGTCAATCTTCTTGTTTGAGAAAATAAATGGAATTCCTATTAAAAGCTTCAGAATGAAAGATTATGAGTGACTGAATTGTCACAGATTGGAGGAGACTAAGGAAACAAAAATGAAGTACAATGCGGGATACTGGATTTGATCCTGAAAAGACACTCAGGGAAAAATGAGTGAAATTAAAATAAGCTCTGTAGTTTAGTTCGCAGTATTGACCTCTGTTAATTTCCTGCTTTTGATAAATGTACTATGATTGTATATGATATTAACATTAAGGAAAGCTGGCTAAAGGGTATATGAGAACTTCCTATGTGTTTTTGAACTTTTCTCTAAGTCTAAATAAAAACTATTTAAAAGCATTAGCAACAGGAGTTGCTTGTATATTTTTGAGATTAATCCTTTGTCAGTTGCTTCATTTGCTATTATTTTCTCCCATTCTGAAGGTTGTCTTTTCACCTTGCATATAGTTTCTTTTGTTGTGCAAAAGCTTTTAAGTTTCATTAGGTCCCACTTGTTTATTTTTGCTTTTATTTCCAGTATTCTGGGAGATGGGTCATAGAGGACCCTGCTGTGATTTATGTCAGAGAGTGTTTTGCCTATGTTCTCCTCTAGGAGTTTTATAGTTTCTGGTCTTACATTCAGATCTTTAATCCATTTTGAGTTTATTTTTGTGTGTGGTGTTAGAAAGTGTTCTAGTTTCATTCTTTTACAGGTGGTTGACCAGTTTTCCCAGCACCACTTGTTAAAGAGATTGTCTTTTTTCCATTGTTATCCTTGCCTCCCTTGTCAATGTACATGGATTTATCTCTGGGCTTTCTATTTTGTTCCATTGATCTATATTTCTGTCTTTGTACCAGTACCATACTGTCTTGATGACTGTGGCTTTGTAGTAGAGCCTGAAGTCAGGCAGGTTGATTCCTCCAGTTCCATTCTTCTTTCTCAAGATTGCTTTGGCTATTCGAAGTTTTTTGTATTTCCATACAAATTGTGAAATTATTTGTTCTAGTTCTGTGAAGAATACCATTGGTAGCTTGATAGGGATTGCATTGAATCTATAGATTGCTTTGGGTAGTATACTCATTTTCACAATATTGATTCTTCTAATCCATGAACACGGTATATTTCTCCATCTATTTGTGTCCTCTTTGATTTCTTTCATCAGTGTTTTATAGTTTTCTATGTATAGGTCTTCTGTTTCTTTAGACAGATATATTCTTAACGATTAATCTCAAAAATATACAAGCAACTCCTGCAGCTCAATTCCAGAAAAATAAATGACCCAATCAAAAAATGGGCCAAAGAACTAAACAGACATTTCTCCAAAGAAGACATACAGATGGCTAACAAACACATGAAAAGATGCTCAACATCACTCATTATCAGAGAAATGCAAATCAAAACCACAATGAGGTACCACTACACGCCAGTCAGGATGGCTGCTATCCAAACGTCTACAAGCAATAAATGCTGGAGAGGGTGTGGAGAAAAGGGAACCCTCTTACACTGTTGGTGGGAATGCAAACTAGTACAGCCGCTATGGAGAACAGTGTGGAGATTTCTTAAAAAACTGGAAATAGAACTGCCATATGACCCAGCAATCCCACTCCTGGGCATATACACTGAGGAAACCAGGTCTGAAAGAGACATGTGCACCCCAGTGTTCATCGCAGCACTATTTGTAATAGCCAGGACATGGAAGCAACCTAGATGTCCATCAGCAGACGAATGGATGAGGAAGCTGTGGTACATATACACCATGGAATATTACTCAGCCATTAAAAAGAATTCATTTGAATCAGTTCTAATGAGATGGATGAAACTGGAGCCCATCATAGTGAAGTAAGCCAGAAAGATAAACACCAATACAGTATACTAATACATATATATGGAATTTAGAAAGATGGTAACAAAACCCTATATGCAAAACAGAAAAAGAGACACAGATGTACAGAACAGACTTGTGGACTCTGTGGGAGAAGGCGAGGGTGGGATATTTTGACAGAATAGCATCGAAACATGTATATTATCAAGGGTGAAACAGATCACCAGCCCAGGTTGGATGCATGAGACAAATGTTTGGGGCTGGTGCACTGGGAAGACCCAGAGGGATGGGGAGGCGGTGAGAGGGGGGATTGGGATGGGGAATACATGTAAATCCATGGCTGATTCATGTCAATGTATGGCAAAAACCACTACAATATGGTCAAGTAATTAGCCTCCAACTAATAAAAATTAAAAAAAAAAATCATTAGAAAAAACTAGCTTTCAAGGCAAGTTATTTTAGAATCTAAACAGTATCTGTTAAAACAGCATAACTCAAGATATTCCTAAACTTTGATGACTCTAAGTTATTTCCCATAGGTACATATTTTAAAGATAATTCTAGAAACAGATTTCTGTGCTGTGTTGAAAAACATGACTGATGTATTCCTAGTTATATATATATATATATATATATATATATACACACACACACACACACACACATATGTATGTGTGTGTGTGTATACATATGTTGCTATTCAGTTGCTCAGTTATGTCCAACTCTTTGCAACCCCATGGACAGCAGCATGCCAGGCTTCCCTGTCCCTCACTATTTCCCCAAATTTGCTCAAACTCATGTCCATTGAATAAGCGATGCCATCCAATCATCTCATTCTCTGTCGTCTCATTCTCCTCCTTCCTTCAATCTTTCCCAGCATCAGGATCTGGCTCTTTGCTTCAGGTGGCCAAAGTATCAGAGCTTCAGCATCAGTCCTTCCAATGAATATTCAGGGTTGATTTTCTTTAAGATTGACTGGTTTGATCTCCTTGAGGTCCAAGGGACTCTCAAGAATCCTCTCCAGCACCACAGTTTGAAGACATCAGTTCTTCAATGTTCAGCCTCCTTTATGATCCACCTCTCACATCCATACATGACTACCGGAAAAATCATAGCTTTGACTATATGGACATTTGTCAGCAGAGTGCTGTCTCTACTTTTTAATATGCTGTTTAGGTTTGTCATAGCTTTTCTTCCATGGAGCAAGCATCTTTTAATTTCATTGATTTTGGAGCCCAATTTCATTGATTTTGGAGCCCAAGATAAGGTGTGTCACTGTTTCCATTGTTTCCCTATTTGCCATGAATTGATGGGACTGGATGCCATGATGCTTTTTGAGTGTTGAATTTCAAGCCAGCTTTTTCACTCTCCTCTTTCACCTTTATCAAGAGGCTCTTTAGTTCCTCTTCGCTTTCTGCCATTAGGATTGTGTAATCTGCATATCTGAGATTGTTGATATTTATCCTGGCAATCTTGATTCCAGCATGAGCTTCATCCAGCCCTGCATTTTGCATGATGCACTGTGTATGTAAGCTAAATAAGCAGTGTGTCAATATACAGCCTTGATGAACTCCTTTCTCAATTTTGAACCAGTCTGTTCCCTGTTTGGTTCTAACTTACATATGTGTGTGTGTGTGTGTTGTGTGTGTGTGTGTGTGTGTCTGTGTCTGCTAGGTGCTCAGCTATGTCCAACTTTTTGAGACCCCATGGACTGTAGCCCCACCAATCTCCTCTGTCTATGGGATTTTCCAAGCAAGAATACTGGAGTGGGTTGCCAATGGGTTTCCTTATCCAGGGGATCTCCCCAACCCAGGTTTCAAACATGTTTGAAACATGGGTCTCCTGTATTGCAGGCAGATTCTTTACCTTCCAGGCTACCAGGAAGCCCTATATACACACACACACACACACACACACACACACACACACACACATGTATACACATATATGTGTATATATATGACTTTGAATAATATAGTATACATACATATATATAATTTATGCAAAAAGTCAATGGCTATGATAAATTATGATGGTTTTTATTGAATATAAATTCTAGAATAAATTACATAGGGTCTTGTAAAGCACAAATTCTATTAATTAGTTCACACCTCAAAACAGTGTTGATAAGCTGGTACATTTTTTTATTGAAAGTCATGTAATTTCTAACTAACTACAGTTTTATTTCTTACTAAATGCAGTTAAACATCATAGTGAATGAGATATTTTCAGTTCCTTCCTAAATGGAATTGTTTAGCATTTTCCAGATCTTAGTGTCTATTTTCACACTGCCTTTGTCTTTGCATTTGCATTTGTACTTGTGTTTGTGTGTGGATCTCTGAATAGTTTTGCTGTGAAAAAATATGAGAAAATGTTGCAACCACTATTTGGGCTGTGTCTCCCCCAAGAGGCCCACAGAGAAGTATATGTTCAAATATTGCTTCTAGTGGTTTTTGTGTAGACTGAAAATGCACAGTTAGATATAGTGTTTGTAGGTTTTTATAGGTTCATGATAGGATAAATCAGTTGATAGGGATGCGCCCTAGTTATGTAGCCTATGTTTTACATAATTTGAAAGATTTTCTTTAAGAGAAAAATAACAAAATGAATCAACAGAAAGTTACTAGAGCTTTAGATATGACCTATGTGTTGAGGGAGAGTGCCTGAAGTTTAATCTTCATTAATTTTAGAGTATATTCACTTCAATTTTTGATTTTTCATTTGTTGACAGTTTTTGCATTAATTTTAAGACAAAGTGACCCTAAAGTCTATGATAAGACATATAGAACTTGTTTATGTAACAGATTGAGTCAAACTGTTTCTGAAAAAAAAAATAATAATTTCTAGAGTCAAGTATTAAGTCAACCACTCCATATAGTTTCAATTTTTTAATGATGTAGCCATAAAAGTAATAATTTTCAACCAACCTGCCTCTAATCACTAATGTCAGTTAATGGTTACCTTGTGACCAAAAAAAAAAAAAAAAAGAAAAGAAAAAAAGAAAAGAAAGAAAGAAAGAAAAGAAATGCTTTTCTTGGAAACACTTTTGTGTGGCTATATTTTACACTTAATAATTATAAAAAACATTTTAGCATGAGTCTTTGTCATGGATTGAATGTTGATTCACCTCTTGCCATTGTGTGACTTGACTTTTCTCTATTAGTTTTTCCATGATTATTCCCTCAAACTTGCCAAACATTTAGAAACTTTTCAGTATTTTTGAAAGCAGCACTGAGAAAACAGCAAATCAGGTGGTACTTTCAATTTTGCTCCAAGTAAATTGCCTTTTAAAGGGAGACTAGACAGTTCCTGGGATAGTAATGGGATGCAGAGCCTCTGACCTCCAGGTTGGCCTTTGCACCTAGCCTGGGCTGGTGGTGACAGAAAGCCATTAGCCTTTGATTGCTGTTTGCTGACCTGTGTGAAATGAGTTGATGGTTCCCATTCAGTTTCTAGTGGACAAGTGCATGGATCACATTTGGCAGCCTTGTTGGTAGTTCCAGAAAAATAGAGATGGATTGAGTAGGCTGTGAGGTTAAAGTACTGACCCACCAGATTAGAGTTGACTTTCCTTGGAGAGGAATTTTGCTCTTTCTTGGTCCACACTCCATGCCTCCTCAGTATGTAGACTAAAGAACCACTTAAATTATTAGTGTTTCCAATTCATTATTTTGAATATGCTTTAATATTACTTAATACCATGAAGTAAAAACTTGATCTTGTTTTTCAGAGTGATTCTCTTTTTTTCCAGATGAATGTAATTAGTATAGAATCTTAAAGCTATTCAGTGCAGTCACTTGTTAATCAATAAATATAAGTAATGAAATAAGAACTGCAAAGTTCATTTCTTAATTATCAAGTCTGCAGTTCTTTTTTCCTTCATCCCCTGTAATTCAAATTATCACACTTCCTCAGAGAAAGTATTCACAATTCCAATTTATTAGATTGCGTCATGTTTTTGCTCTCAACTGGAATGCCTCCTCCTTTCTATGACATCAGGCTCCATCCCCTTGTATCAGCCCTAAAACAAGTTCAATTATAATAAGAAAGGTATCCCAGAATATTCAATCTACCCAGATTTAATTCTCCTTTGACCATTGTCTGAATTGCACAGTTGAACAATTCATCATAGTTTCTCTGACCTTGTTTTCTTATTCATTATTTTCTATATTATTTTTAACTTCCCTGATAGACAATACATATATTGAAAGCACAGATAACACTTTTTATTCGTTCTGTATGTCCCGGGTTGTCTAGCTGAGTAAAACTCAAAGCAAATAGGCATTAGGCTTATTGAATAGAAATGTATGCCATTTTATCTAAAAGGTTTATTTCTCACATATTCATATATATATATGCATGTATGTGTGTGTATATATATATATATATATATATACATATATATATAGTGATTTTTACTTGTATTACCTTTCTTTTAAGTAGATAAATGTAGTCATAAGCATCACTCTAGGATGTGAAAGATCCTGGAGAGGCTGTAGAATGGGAGATTGTACCCCTGTGTTTTTGACACATGAAACTTAGTAAACTAGAGCAAATCAGAAATCTCTCTATAGACATCAATTGCTTTATTCATCATCTGATCCACCAGGGAAAGTGAAAGTTGCTCAGTCGTGTGTGACTTTTTGCAATCCCATGAACTATAGAGTCTATGGAATTCTCCAGGCCAGAATACTGGAGTGGGTAGCCTTTCCCTTCTCCAGGAGATCTTCCCAACCCAGGGATCGAACACAGGTCTCCCACATTGCAGGCAGATTCTTTACCAGCTGAGTCACAAGGGAAGCCAAAGAATAATGCGGTGGGTAGCCTATCCCTTCTCCAGGGGATCTTCCCAACCCCAGAATCAAACCAAGGTCTCCTGCACTGAAGGTGATTCCTTACCGACTGAGCTGCCAGGGAACCACCAGGGCAGTGGTGCTCTATTTACAAATTGGACATGAGCTATAAATACTGATGGTCACACCATATGGTTATAAGAAAAGTAAAGGATACAGTGTATGAACAAAACCTTGCAAATGTTTATGCAAATTTCAAGATTTTACTAAGTAAAGTCTATGTAAGTACAATTAAGTATCTATTTGAAAATATATCTGCTGGGGTTTGAATTAACTGTGTCCCTCAAAACCCATATGTTAAAAGTCCTAACTCAAAGCAGCTAAGTGTCCTTACTTGAAATTAGGATTGTTGCTGAT
Source organism: Odocoileus virginianus (assembly GCF_023699985.2). Lineage (NCBI taxonomy): Eukaryota > Metazoa > Chordata > Mammalia > Artiodactyla > Cervidae > Odocoileus > Odocoileus virginianus. The sequence continues at coordinate 26,065,650 of NC_069698.1, forward strand.
ATAATTAGTTACATTTAGGTGAAGGGAGAGTGGACATGTACACACACACATACACCAGAGCATACTGTATGAAAATGAAGGAAGGGATCTAAGTGATCCTACATACTCCTGTAAGCCAAAAAACACTAAATATTACCAAGGGGCCAGCAGAAGCTAAGTGAGAGGCATGGAATAGATTTTTCATCATAGAAGGAACTAACCCTGCAGACATCTTGATTTTGAAATGCTAGTCTCCAAAACTGTGAAGCAATAACTTTCTGTTGCTTAAGTCACCTAATTCGTGGTACCTTGTTATGGCAGCCCCGGGAAACTAATACAGCATTTTATATGCATCAAGTTACTTATAGACAATAAACAGAATAACTACCAAGGAAAGGAGAGACTATTTTAAAACCTTTGTGCTCTAAAGAATGTTAATAAGAAAGTGATAAGATAAACCACAGAATGGAAAAAAATATTTGCAACTGGAGTGTATAAAGGACATCTCGATGCAATGAATTAAAAACAAATAATCCAACTCAGAAAAGAACAGTGAATCTGAATGGACAGTTCCCCAATAAAAATATTTACAAGTGACAAAATATACAAAGGTACTCAACATCATTATCAGGAAAATGTAAATGAATACCACAATATAATACTAGTTTATATCCACTAAGATGGCTAGCTGATAAAATTTGTTTTGTTGTGTTAGTTGCTCAGTCTTGTCCGACTCTCTGCGACCCCATGGAATTTTTCCAGGCAAGAATACTGGGGTGGGTTGCCAGTCCCTTCTCCAGGAGATCTTCCCAACCCAGGGATTGAACCTGGGTCACCCGCATTGTAGGCAGGTTCTTTATCATCTGAGCCACCAGGGAAGTCCTCATAGTCTTTACCAACTCTGTTCATGAATGTTCCATTTCTCTTGCTTTTGGACACATGGTTGACTGAGTTGCACGTCTCAACTCCCTTAAAATCAAAAAGATTTTCATTAATTTCCAGAAATTCTGGAGAACATTAGATATTCCTAAACTCACTCATGTTTTATGGTTCCAAAGACTTTAAATAACCATCTCTGAATCACCATTACTACTACTTGTTTTAAATTTTATATGTCACCATAGATTTCCTTCTATAATCATTATTAGTTTGATATAAAACATGAGATAAAAAGCAAAACATAAAGGTAGGATATCAAGACCAATAATTATTTGTAAATAGCTCTTATTTGGGAATATCCTGATGTAGCTCCATCAGTACAGATCACCAAGCACTGACTGCATGACTAAATATTTTCCTAGGTTAAGTTTAGTTGTGAGTGCATGTGCGCCTAGTTGTGCTTGACTTTGCAAATCCAAGGACTGTAGCCCACCAGGCTCCTCTGTTCATGGAATTCTCCAAGCAAAAATGCCAGGGCAGCTTGCCATTTCTTCCTCCAGGGTATCTTCCTGAAACAGGGATTGAACCTATATTTCTTGCATCTCCTATATTGGCAGGTGGATTCTTTACCTCTGCACCACCTGGGAAACTCTTTAGTTATCACTAATGAGGTCTAAAACTAGAAATACATCTCATTTGAAAGAGCCACAGACAAAGTTAGGTATATTAGAAAGGGAATACATAGAGGTGGATGATAATATCTGATACAGAGAAGTGGATCAGTAAAGGATTAGGTTTGTGAAATTATCTTTTGGCTCAAGGACAATGTAGACTTTTTGTTCTTTCCATCACAGCAACTGCAACTTTATGCAGCTAAAAGGCACTGCTTTCTCAGCTTGGTTTCATTGTCACAAGCAGTGAAATGAAAGGCTTTCCAGAACAGCCTGTGAGTGCCCTCTATTGATGTTTTCAATCGTTCAGATGATTTCAAGAAAAGAAACCAGCATGATTTTTTAAATGTTTCTGAAAGAATATTCTTCAGAGGAAATGGGAATAATTTTCATGATATATATTTTCATCCCTCAGAATGTATTTGAATACCTTACAACAACACCAACTTTCCTTTCATCTGATGTGGATTTCAGGCTTGATGTTCTTTCAAGATTAAAAGAAAAAAGGAAAGATACAAGAAGTCAATATGGTTGAAAATGCAAGCTCATTATGATATTTCATAGATTAGTGCACAAATGGTAGATTATATAAATAGCTGGGGATATTCTCATCAGTATTTTCAGCCTGCAGCACAGTCACACACTAACTGAATCTTTCGCAGTGATGCTGAAAATTATTTTATGGTATCTAGCTAAACTGAAAAAGTCATGTCTGTACACTTTACTAGGATTCATGTTGATAATTAATCAGCCTTATTATTGTTTTCTCTAGGGTTGCATGCTTTACAAAATTTGTTTGGAATTTTAATTTCCCCTATCAACAGTATTTCATTGATTGTTTTAATGCGTCACTTTAATCTAAAAATTACTATTTAAATAAAGGTGACTCAACTTCCTAGTGATAAACATTGCAGATAAAATGTGATTGATTTTAAAAATAATTAATACAGGAAAATTACTTGTTTAATTTGTATTTTATCATCCATATATCTATTATATACTTTTTAAAAATTGTATATTTTTTCATCTCAGGTGGAAGCTCTTAAACCTTCTAATGAGTTTAGAGAGAATGCAAATTAGCTTTATTAAAGACTGCCATTATGAAGGAAATGGCCAGTCTTTCCTATTATGCATTGAGGTAAATGCAGATGATAAACAGGAGTTAAGATGGAGCAGATACTTTTCCAATGGTTACTGAGTCCTCTTCACCTTTGGTCCTTCTTTATTATAGTTGAAGAGACCATTCAGAGCAGTAGTGGCACTCATTTTCAATATGCCAAAGCAACAACAGCAAAATGAAAACACAGCCAACAGCCAAATATGAATTATCTGAAATATTTTCCTTTTTATTGACTTATGAGATTATAAAGCACCAGTTCTCTGACCATATTTACTAATGTAATATCTTAATGTTTTACCTCTAGTCATTCTTGATGATTTCACAGATAATTATGAATTTAGTCATTCATAGAGATAAACTTTCCATAGGTTGTTCTCTGAACTTTGTATAGAGTCCACTCAGTAAGTTTTATTTTCCAAATAGTTATTATTATTTTTTTTAACTTAGTAGTGGCTACTAGTTAACTCCAAACTCTATGCATACTTTTGGCCAAAGTAATTTGTTCAAATTTTATTTTACCTTCTTATTTTCCTGTGTCCTTGAGAAAGCAAGTCCTGAAATATAAAAAGAGGTATCAATATACTTTTTCCTTTCCTTTTTACTACTCTTTGCTAAGAATAAACCTTTATGGGGCTAAAAGCTTTTTTCTTTTAGTTATGTCAAAAATTCAATAGCATCTGAAATAGTTAATTCTAGCCAACTTACAGTCCTTCCAATGAACACCAGGACTGATCTCCTTTAGGATGGACTGGTTGGATCTCCTTGCAATCCAAGGGACTTCTCCAACACCACAGTTCAAAAGCATCAGTTCTTCAGTGCTCAGCTTTCTTCACAGTCCAATTCTCACATCCATGCATGACCACTGGAAAAACCATTGCCTTGACTAGACAGATCTTTGTTGGCAAAGTAATATCTCTGCTTTTTAATATGCTATCTAGGTTGGTCATAACTTTCCTTTCAAGGAGTAAGTGCCTTTTAATTTCATGGCTGCAAGTCACCATCTGCAGTGATTTTGGAGCCCCAAAAAAATAAAGTCTGACACTGTTTCCACTGTTTCCCCATCTATTTCCCATGAAGTGATGGGACCAGATGCCATGATCTTAGTTTTCTGAATGTTGAGTTTTAAGCCAACTTTTTCAGTCTCCTCTTTCACTTTCATCAAGAGGCTTTTTAGTTCCTCTTCACTTTCTGCCATAAGGGTGGTGTCATCTGCATATCTGAGGTTATTGATATTTCTCCCAACAATCTTGATTCCAGCTTGTGCTTCTTCCAGCCCAGCGTTTCTCATGATGTACTCTGCATATAAGGTAAATAAGCAGGGTGACAATATACAGTCTTGACATACTCCTTTTCCTATTTGGAACCAGTCTGTTGTTCCATGCCCAGTTTTAACTCTTGCTTCCTGACCTGCATATAGGCTTCTCAAGAGGCAGGTCAGGTGGTCTGGTATATATCTACTTAATTTCTGATACATCTCAAATGGCATCCTGACCTCATGGTGTTTAGCTTACATTGCATATATTTGCCACTGCCAATATATGTATTAATATATATTAATATAAAATATAGCTATAGAGCATAATGTAATATATAGAAAAATAAAGCATAAGTTTGTTTTTGGATGCATACCTTTGTTATGAGAATTTAGAAGGAGAAAATAAGGTTGTGTAGTAGAGAAACTACAAATTAGAACCCTGTATGGAAGAACAGTTTGGTTCAAGATCGAGAAAAGAGTATGGCAGACAGTACTGTCTGCTGTCACCCTGTTTATTTAAACTGTATGATGAGCACATCATGAGAAACACCAGGTTGGATGAATTAAAATCCAGAAGCAAGATAGGTGGGAGAAACATCAATAACCCAAGATATGCAGTTGATACCACTCTAATGGCAGAGAGTGAAGAGGAACTGAAAAGCCTCTTGATGAGAGTGAAGGAGGAAAGTTAAAGAACCAGTTTTTAAGATTAAAAAAAAACAAAAAAACAAAAATCCTAAGATCACGGCATCCGACCCCATTACCTCATGGCAGATAAGAGGAAGAAGTGGAAGTAGTGACTCATTTCCTATTCTTGTGGTCCAAAATCACTGACAGCAGCTTTGAAATTTAGAGGACAATTGCTTCTTGGCAGGAAGGCAATGACAAACCTAGACAATGTGTTGAAAAGTAGAGACTCTGCAGACAAAAGTCCGTATAGTCAAGACTATGGTTTTACCAGTGGTCACATACGGTAGCGAGAGCTGGACCATAAAGAAGGCAGAACACCAAAAAATTGATGCCTTTAAACTGTGGGGTTGGAGAAAACTCCTGAAAGTCCCTTGGACAGCAAGGGAATCAAACCAGTCAATCTTAAAGGAGATCAACCCTGAATGTTCATTGGAAGGACTGATGCTGAAGCTGAAGCTCCAGTATTTTGGTCATCTGATGTGAACAGACGACTCATTGGAAAAGTCCCTGGTGCTGGGAAAGATTGAGGGCAGAAGGAGAAGAAGGCATCAGAGGATGAGATGGCTGGACAGAATCACCGATGCAATGAACATGAACTTGGGCAAACTCCAGGAGATGGTGAGGGACAGGGAGCCTTGGCATGCTGCAGTCCCTGGGGTCACAGAGAACTGGACATGACTGGGATACTGAACAACAATAGTAGAGAAATAGCAGTTGATTTGGTATGAGTTACTTTTTCTTGCCTGTTTTTCCCTCAATGCATTTCCCCTATATTTCATTTTGCTGTTATTGAATATTCTTGTTGAATATGTTTACCCAAGGCTATCTTTTTGAGCCAAATCATAAATTAACACCCAGCCTATTAAAAAACTAACTTTGGTTTATGCAGTCAGGACCTTTGAATTTAGTGTTGTGAAGGTTGAATTCCCACATAAAAGGAGTTGTGTGTGTACATTCAAAAAGAATGGGCAAGTATGAAACACTCTTAGAAAGAAATATGAAAAAAAAAGACACTAAATATTTTGAATATGATTTGTTGTGGTATTTGCTTATTTTAACAATAATACTTTTATATTTCTTTCATTTTATTATAAATTCACCAAAAGGAAAATATTTCTTCTCACCGATGGTCTTCAGTCATTTCTAGTAGATCTGACCATACATTAGGCAATAGTTCTCCATCTGTAAAAATGACAATTTTATATAACTCAGTCTACTACTAAGAACTGAATATACTCCTTTATGAAAGAGATCGCTCTTGGTGTTGCTCATTATTTTGGTCAAGGTATAAAGGTTTTTTTTTTTTTTTTTTTTTTTTTTAAGAACTGGGCTATTAACAATTAACAGCTATCTAATTTGTAAAAGGGGAGAAATGAATAATCAACACCTTCTTACACTAAATCTCTGCTGTTTCTTCACTCTTCGGAAACTACTCAGTTTCCATCTCTCTTCAACAATGCAAAATTATTTCAGTAACTACCAGCAACTCAGTCTGAAACTGGTGCACCTGTTCTGTTCTTCTTGTCTTGATGCTAAAGTCTGTTGAGATGTTTATATTAAAATTGAGAGTAAATAGTCACATTGAAAATACCAACCTTCAAAGATTTATAAATAATTTCCTCACTATCACTTTCTGTCAGGACCCCTAATCAAAATGGATTTTTGTGTCCATTAAATGATTAATAGATATAAAAATGGAGTATCTCCATACAAAGAAATATTTAAATAATAAAAAGATATCGAAGTACTGATACATGCTACAACATACAACATGAATGAAACTTGCATCCATTATGCCAAATCAAAAGAGCCTGTCACAATGACCACATGGTGTAAGATTTCATTCAAATGAAATATCTAGAATATGCAAATCTATAGATACAGACGGTAAATTAGTATTTGCTTCTGGTTGGGGAGGGTGTTTAACAAAGTAATATGTTCTTCAAAAAGATGGGTATATAAAATACTCTAGAGGCAAGAGACACTAGAGAAAGACAATATTTTCAACATAGTTCAGTAACTGAAGGACACGTTAATGAATTTCTAAATTAAGATAGTAATCATACAAATGGAGAGGAAAGATATTGTGTATATTATTAGGAATTAGCAGTGGGTAGGTGTGGTGGTCAAATATAATCATGGAGGTCTTTGCTGATGGTTAGCAATGTGTGTGTGTGTGTGTATGTTTGTGTGCACAAGAAAGAGAGAGGAAATAGAGAGTAGACATAATGAGTAAGAAAGATAGAATAGCTTTTCAGAATATTGCTAATAAACATTCCAATGGGCTATGCAGCAGTAGCATGGAAAAATATAAGGTTAGACATATAAAAATGAAAGTAATTCACAGAACTGGGAGAGCTGAAGATAGGTTATTAGATGGCATTTCCCAAGTGCAACATGGAAAAGAAAACTGAAAGTTCATTCCTTGTGATTTATTCTATTGATTGTATATAAAGAAGGGAAAAGATAATACAGTAAATAATTCTGAGGGGATGGCAGAAAACTAGAATAATTTCTTGGAGATTACACTGTTGTAGACATCAAGGAAGATAGATAAGGCAGCTTCAAGAAGCAGAGGATCCAGAGCTACTAGATCCAACTATGTATTTTTATATATATGATTCTACTCATTCATTGAATAAGTCCTCTCACATTGTCTTTTTCACTTCTTCCTGTTGAGACCATTTGATAAAAATCTAACTGTATATATACAAAGGTATTAGTTAAGGTGTCTAGTCACTTTCTTAGCTGAGTAAAATTTGTTAATGAAGATAATAGTGATGACTGAAGATGGTGCTGGAATTGTGGGAGTTATAAAATGACAGAGACTCAGAGAACTATAAAGAGCACTGGATAATGAAAACAGCACCTTCATTCCTTCCAGCTTGGCTGGGACCTAGATCTGTGTCCATAAGAAAATCCTTTAGCTTATCTCTATCACTTATGTCCTCATCAGCAAAAACATACTATTTGAACTTGGTTTTTAAGAGCTCAAATTTCTTTCAGTACTAGATTTTTTGCTAATAACTTTATCATCACTTGGAATACCAATTTTATAAAACTTTGCATTTATTTGTAAAACACATTTTCATAGCAACCCCTGCCAAAGTAGGGTCATTTGAAGTTAGTAAGACCCAAGAATTTGACCTTTACTTTCAGTTATTTATTCACTCATTTAACAAATATTGCTGAGCATCTATCATGCTAAATTGTATTGGGGCTTCCCTGGTGATTCAGTGGTAAAAAATCAGCACACCAATGCAGGAGCCAGCGATTAGATCCCCAGGTTAGGAAAATCCCCTGGAGAAGGAAATGGCAACCCACTCCGATATTTTTGCCTGGGAAATGGACAGAAGAGCCTTGTGGGCTACAGTCTAGGGGCTTGCAAAGAGTTGGACATGACTTAGCAATGAAATAACAGTCAATCTGCCACACTAGGAACATGTCAAGTGAGGAAAATACACTGGAGAAGAAAAAAAAAAAAATGAGTGTTTTTTTGTGTGGAACTTAACAGTAATAGGAAACAGCCACATTGATCAAATGTCTAATTGCATTTAGACTTTTCTGGCTAAAACTATTAGAGTCTTTTCCTCTTTCTCTTTCTTTTTTAAAACAATTCTACAGATTCAGGTATACCAAGGGGGTTAAATTTTAGGGAGGATGTCTAAAAATATTGGTACTGCAAGGTGGAATCATGCCTAAGCTTCATTAGTTTATAAGTGAGTGTTTATGTTTTTTCCTCAATGTTCACATTATTAAGATGTTACACTGTATTATTGTATATGTTTACTGCATAGGAAAAGCAACAAAACAAGCTGTGGTGGGTAACATTTACCACTTATTGATTTGCGATTAAATGTGTTTTGATGAGTGATAAACATTACTTCATGGATTAAAAGCATAGCAATATCAATAGCTTTGAGGTTCATATAAAGCATCATCAAAATTCATAGTAAACATAGCAGGAGAGAATGAGATATGTTTAAACTCATTGTCGAGAAAGTACTGCCATCTTCCCTGAAATTGATAAGACCCATATAGCCAGATTAAAGAAAAGTTCTTTCCATTTCTCTCTCTCTCTCTTTTTTTTTTTTAAATAAATCTTACAGCATATGAGAGGGGAAAAAAAAAGAAAACTTTCTGACAAATAGACATATGAATCACTCATAGCTATTCTGCAGACACCATACACTTTTTGTTGACTGATAACTTTGTAAATTTCAGAGTATGTTATTTCTTATCATCATTGCTTGTGTTGTCTTTTCTCTAGGCCAATTTTCTAAGCTTATTCCCAGGGGAATAGATGAAACTAGCCTGCTTGAACTTTTTCTGTGATGTTTGACAGAAACTTTTGTCTTTCAAAGGAAAGTAAACAATTGCTGAGGGATTGAACCTATTTCTTGGCTCATTACTATGCATATGATAGACTGAAAGAATGACCTAGCAGGTCTTTCAGTTGCTCTTATTTTTAATACATGGTGGCTTCATTTTTTAAAAACTTTAATGACTTGGGATTTCATTTACACCAAATAATGAGAGCTTGCGCAAGACTGCAAATTGTAATGTGGGTGTTGTCATGCGCTGCTGCACTTGATAGATAATTTATTCAGAGTCCTGGAAGAGAGCTTCTTAAAAATAACTGACATTGAAGATGCCAATAAACATTGATGCCATGCACGTGCCAGCTGCGACATCATTAGTAGGTGAAATACCCTACTGTGCAAACAGCTTCAAACTGACTTAAAGAGTAATGTGCTTTTGCCAAAGGCATAAATGAATTCATGAATTCGTCCTACTTACAGTTCTCTAACTCAGTTCTACCTTTTAAATTTTTTATTTATTCATTTTCTACTGGTGTAGTTTGGTGGATATAACATTCGAAAAGGCAGAATGCTCTATCCTTTCATATTTCTTAATAGACAATTGATATTGTATTTCTATTGTTGTTCAGTCACTAAATTGTGTCCAACTCTTTGTGACCTCATGAAGTGCAGCATGCCAAGCTTCCCTGTCCTTCACTGTTTCCCTGAGTTTGCTCAAACTCATGTCCACTGAGTCAGTGATGCAGTTCAATTAGTAGAAAATTCCTATTACAAATCTGCCTAACTAGATGATAAATAAGACTAGTTGAAATGTTGTTTGGCACTTTCTATTACAGACCACCAGCCCAGGTTCGATGCATGAGACAGGGTGCTTAGGGCTGGTGCACTGGGATGACCCAGAGGGATGGGATGGGGAGGAAGGTGGGAGGGGGCTTCTGGATGGGGAACACATGTAAACCCATGGCTGATTCATGTCAATGTATGGCAAAAACCACTATAATATAGTAAAGTAATTAGCCTCCAATTAAAATAAATACATTTAAAAAAAGAAATTCAAAAATATATAATAAACATAAAAAAGTGATGAGCATAACAACAACAACGAAAAAGACTAGATGAGATTACAGGAAGCCATGCTTGCAAATTGGGACTGCATGTGTGCTAAGTTGCTTCAGTTGTGCCCCACTATGGTGACCCCATGGACTGTAGCCCGCCAGGCTCCTCTGTCCATGAGACTCTCCAGGCAAGAATACTGGAGTGGGTTGCTGTGCCCTCCTCCAAAGGGTCTTCCTGACACAGGGATTGAACCCGTGTCTCTTAAGTCTCCTGCATTGGCAGGCAGGTTCTTCACCACTAGCACCACCTAGAAAACCCTAAAAGATTGCCAACCTCCCCACTGGGGAATTGAACCCCTGTCTCCCACATGACTGGTAGGGATACTAACCACTATACTAATGAGGAGGTGCTATTGGGACTAATTTATGAGAAATACATATACACATATTATTTCATTGCTGCTACAAGTAACCATGAAGAAGAATTGACTTGCTCTATATATTTGCAGTGGATATAGAGAAAACTAACTCAGATTCTGAATAATGGAGAATTTCTAAGGATTTACCTGATCAAAGGGAGAAAAGTGTTTTTCTGTAACCAGTGAGCTTCTTGTCCCTGAAGTACTCAAATATATACTAGATATCCACTCGTAGCAATGCTATACTGAGGATGTTCACTTCAGATAGCACGGATGTTCTTCCAGATGATTTTAAAGGTACTCTCCAATCTTTGGTTCCTATATATCCCCATAGAAAATACCTCCAGACTAAGTCATATATTATGACGAGAAGTAAAATGAAATATGGTAGAGAGAAATGCAAAATAGAATACCTCAGATTGCAATTGAGAATACTTAGTTTCCTTTCTTTATATTCTAGAACAACATTTTCAAAGGGAAAAGCTGTTAAAAAATAATTTGAATTTGGGTCTTATGGATTATTCTTGCAATGAAGAACATTTAAGTATGCTTTTAATTTTTACTTAACTATGATTTTATTCCCTCTCTCTTTTCCCATCTCTTTCCATAAGTACCCAAGTGATATATTTTAAGTTCATGTTTGTGGAACCATAATATTATCAGCTAAATGCAAGCAATTTCACAGTTAATAGTTACACTAATTAGTATTTCATTATATTAAACTTCTTTAACAATTCTTAATACTTCAAATGAGTCCAAGAAATACAGGAGAATACTTGGTTGCTCAGTTAGCATGAATATGTCTCCTAAAAATACACAAATACTGATAAATGGAGTCCGAAACTCTGAACATAACAATATCTGTAGAAGAAATATATTTCTGTATGGGGTTGCAAACAGTCGGATGTGATTGAGTAACTGGGTATACACACCCAAACTGAAAGAACAATGTAATTGTGATAGAAGTAAAGCATTTATTTAAAAATAGCCAATTTTACAAAAATGTACTTGACACAGTATGAAAGATACTATACTTGCTAGCAACCTTCTGTTTTATAATTTCATACCAGGATTTACGCTTCAAAATGAGATTTGAACATTCTAATTTTCAGTTTTAAGATTTGTAAAAGAATTTTTATTTCAGTTGTGAAAATATAATTCACCAGGAGAAGATAAATAAATACTTTGTATATACAGTTATTTTGTATAAAGAGAATTTTAGAAATGGTGTTTTCTTCTGAGCAAAGATGATCCACATTGGAACATGCTCCAAACTTATGAAACTTATGAAAGTTGTAGTAAGAACAGTTATACTAAAAATCAATGAAATATATGAAAAAATAGCTTTCCTACATTTCAGAGTCTAAACAGCTAATTTTGAAATTCCGAAGTAATAATTTTCATTCGCAATATTCTAAATTTGGTACAAGATTAGATAATTATTTTCCTTAGAGTTTTGATAAACTTTTGGAATGAATTCTAGATCTATGATTAGAAAAGATCAGAAAAAAACAACAAGGCCATTAAAGCTGAATCTAAGGACACTCATATATTATTCTTTATTTTGTAGAAAAATCAAAGTACTTTAGATCAAAAATAGGTCCTTGAGTAAAAATTGCAGCAACACAGTTTCATTCTGTATTTACAGAGGTAAACTGCAAATCAATGATTAATCTTTAAAGAAATTATAGAGAATGTTGGATCATGAAACAGCATAAATAGCATTTCTGTATCTCTGGTAACTGAAGTTTCAAAAATATTTAACTTATTGGAAAAAACAAATGTGTTTTGTTTGAAACAGAAATCAAACAAAAACCATATAGTTACACATAAGTACTCATCATCCAAAAGTACTAAACATTTCTTAAACAATGCAGTTTTTATATAAATAAGGTTTCTCTTCTAATTTTCAACAGTGAAACTTTTCATATCATCATATATGTATGTGTGTGTATATATATATCTATATATATATAACCTTTTATATAATTTATTTCTAAATGGTCTTTTGAATTTTAAAGAATGTCATCAATTGACAATTTTGGATCAATTTTTTTTTTGTATCAATTTTCAAATATTGGATTTTTGCAATGAATTTATTAGACTCTCATTTGTAAAAAAATAATTTTGTGTGTGCCAATAAAACTAAGTGCATATTAACTGCATCAACTTGATTAAGCTGGGGAATATATTTCCAAGAATTTTCTTTCTTAATATAATGGTGGTAATCAGTCATGACTGACTCTTTGTGACCCCATGGACTGCAGCCATCCAGGCTCCTCTGTCCATGGGATTTTCCGGGCAAGGATACTGGTGTGAATTGCCATCTCAGGGGCAGATCTCAGGGGATTTTCCCAACCCAGAGGTTGAACCCTTGTCTCTTTCATCTCCTGCACTAGTAGATGGGTTCTTTACCACTGCACCACCTGGGGAGCCCTTTACTAATAGAGTTCCAAGTTAAAATTGGCCACTATAGAAACTTGTGGGAGATTTGAAATGCAGAAGTGAAGTGAGTTATACTTTTAAGAGACCCTTTGATGTCAAGATATGACAGAATTTACCAATGGACTTTAGAATGTCTTGGCTGCCCTCCACTCAGCTGAGAGACTGTCTTCCCAACTACTGGATCAGTTGTCCATCAGTCAGCCATTCTAGGCCCACTCCCAGGGCCTTGGTTGTAGATCCACCGATGAAAAAAGTATGTAGGGAACATAGTTTCCCAAAGACCTCTTCACAAAATCTAATTCCCAGCTTCACTTCCACTGCTGGATATCTTGCCAGACTGACTGAACGGTAACTCCTGCTTGGACATTTATAATCCCCTTTCTGATCCTTCATTTCCCCAGCATCTTCTATAGTTTTAAATATTGAAATCCATATAAGAAATCCTATATTAGGAAGTTGTGCAGCTAAGGATAAATTCAGGGGCCTGAGGTTTCAATGTGCTGGAAATACTGTAGCTGGGAGTTCTCGGCAAAGTGTCACTGGGTTCAATTACTTCATTAACATAAAATTCAATTCTCTGATAATCGTGCCGGTCAGGGAGGTCTCCAGCAGCCTGTGCGCCACACAGAACTGTCCCGCCGTATGGAGGAAGCTCAACTGAAGCGCGAGGAGTCACAAAGAACTGATTGAATTCATCAGGGCTAAAATCTCCAAAAATATACTGCGGGCTGCGGAGGGCCATGGCGGCCCGTTTCAATGAGCCTCGGCGCTCCTCCGGCTCCTCACGCTGCTTCCCCCGCCGCCGCCATCTTCTCCCCCGCACACACACACTCGCATCGGCCGCCGCGCCTGCGCATTGGCCGCGCGCCGCGGGGCGCTGTAACTTCCTTTTTACTCTTCTGTTTTTCAGCATAAATATTCTTTCATGATATGAATATTTGTGATTCCATGGAGGTTTGTTGCCTATGTTCTTGGCTGTTGACTCTTCTATTTCATTAGACAAATATGTTCTCCATTTCTATGACTCAGAATACTCAGATTCTGGCAGTGACATTGGTTTTTTTCCTACAAGCAAACTCCACCCCACCGCCCACCCCCATCTTCTCTCTGCTGGACACTGCTTCTTCAAGTGAAATATATTACTAAAGGTTGAACCTGTCTGAGAATGGTCTTCCCTTTAGTAATAGGGCATGCAAATATTAGGTTATCTAGACCACAGTATTGTCTCTCTGAAAGATATTCTACTCTGTTGTTTCTGTCTTCCACGTATTGCTAACTTTTTGATATTTTCTTTGTATATTAATTTAACTATCTGACCTTCACTCAGTCTTAATAATGTATGCTCCAGAAAGCAAACACATTGTCTTTTCTGTTTACTGTTTTGTTCTGTGTGCCTTGTATGGTATCCAGTACATTAAATATTTCTTCAGTAAATGTCAATGTCAGATTAGTTTGTGTGAGACATCCTGTGAATCAAGTTGCATCAGAATTGACAGCTGAGAGAGAATGATGAAGTTGTTTTATCTGTGGATAATTGACAAAGGGTCCCTCAGTCTTTCTCAGTAACTGATACTCCAGCCACACTTTGTAGAGCTTTGTACAACTTCTGGAGAGTTGAACTGTGTGAAGAAAATGAATAAACTATTTGTGAGGGTAGAGAGTCAGTTTTGAGGTATGGAAGTTAACAGTGGTAATTTAAGGTGATTTCTGGCATAAAAGTAGGACTAGGTGTTCTCTTTGAATGTAAATTAAACAACTTGGTCAGGTGGGCACTTTACTGATAAAATCTGGAGAAGTCACACATGGAGTAAATGCCAGCTACATCTTTCATGAGCATTTATAAGGATAGAATGCAGTTCTACCTGAGTGCCACAGTATGAGGATGAACAAATTATAGGTGAATGTGAACAGGAGGACCACACAACATGGCCCATGGAAAGAATGCTGAGCAGTCAGGTGAAATGCATTGCTGTGACAACCCTTTAAAACTATATTTAATCCTGATTTTTGGTCTTCCATTCAGTAACTTTGAATGGGGGAGAATAATGGTTCCTTTTCCTTAGTGTCATCACTCTAAATTCCAAAGGATATTGTGTAGTGTGATAACTTATATTTCAAAATCTAAGATGTTTGAATAGATGAAATAACATTAATTGTTGATTCTTATTAAATTTCTGTCTCTGCAGGGTGCTTTTTTGTTTCTCTATGTAAATGATTGACTTGCATAATTGTATGCATGTCTAAGTGCTGCTTTTTGAGAGATGACATCAAAAGATTTAAAGATTTTATTCTAGGTTGTCTTTCAGAATTATTTCACATGGCTTCTTATATATAATTAGTTCTGCTTATGCTGAACAAAAGTGGGCCAAATTTATGCTAAGTATTATGCCACTTTATTTCTCGAAAAATATACATTGCTATATAGCATTTTTATATCTGGAATCTAGTTTTTCATCATAATTTTCTTTTTGGGTGGAGTTTATGCATTATGCTGTTCACTCAACAATCTATCCATCCAACAACCCACCCACCCACCCATTTATTCAGCCATGATTTTTACAGAACTCCCATTGTAGCAGACACTGAGATCTGCCTTGGTGATACCAAACATGAATAATACATGTTCTTTTCATTGGCGATATGTGATACAAAAGTGAATAATTGGAAATCAATGTGATAATTATTATAACTACATTATGTACACAGAATGCCCATGCCCAGTTTTCTTATTTTTCTTTATGCCTATAAAGTTTTATACAAAATTAGGTACTCTTGATGTCAGATGTTAACTGGACAAGTTGGAGGACTAGGACATATTTAATCATTTAAAGAAAATAAAATACAGTGTCCAGTTTATGTTTATTAAAATAGGATTAACATTTGGGAACAAAAATATCAAAATTAATTATCTTGCTCAGCAGCACCCTTGTAAGGGTTCATAAAATATGCTTTGCTCTCTAAGACCGTCATAATGAGAGAGAGTAAGAGAAGGTTAGTCCAAAGGAAGGAAAGAGATTGAAGGAATTTGATAGTAAAATGTATATTAAAAAGGAAACACAAGTGAATATAGATGAACTCTATCAGTAACAAGAAAATGATAACTTTCCAGCTTAATTTACTTTGCAAACACTTGCAAGTATGCAATGGGAATATAATCTAAACACCTTATTAGAATATGTATCTCGTTGCTGCAGCTTGCTTTATCATATGAATTGTTATATAATGCTTGCAGGAATAATTTGTGGTTAAATGTATTTTGTTGGTTGTTCCCAAGAAAACCTAAGGGAAAGATATATTTGTCAAGGTACTTAGAATATAACTTCTTTTTACAAAAAGCAAACAAAACCTTAAATTGAGAAGACTCATGTTGATAATTTACATTACTAATTTAGTATCTGCATCATATGTAGTGAAAGCAAATGAAATCATTTTCTGCAAAACAAAACAAAACTTTTTTTTTCATTTATTTTTATTAGTTGGAGGCTAATTACTTTACATCATTACAGTAGTTTTTGTCATACATTGAAATGAATTAGCCATGGGTTTACACGTATTCCCCATCCCGGTCCCCCCCTCCCACCCCCCTCTCCACCCGATCCCTCTGGGTCTTCCCAGTGCACCAGGCCCGAGCACTTGTCTCATGCATCCATCCTGGGCTGGTGATCTGTTTCACCTTAGATACTATACATGTTTCAATGCTGTTCTCTTGAAACATCCCACCCTCGCCTTCTCCCACAGAGTCCACAAGTCTGTTCTATACATCTGAGTCTCTTTTTCTGTTTTGCATATAGGGTTATCGTTACCATCTTTCTAAAGTCCATATATATGTGTTAGTATACTGTAATGGTCTTTATCTTTCTGGCTTACTTCGCTCTGTATAATGGGCTCCAGTTTCATCCATCTCATTAAAACTGATTCAAATGAATTCTTTTTAATGGCTGAGTAATATTCCATGGTATATATGTACCACAGCTTCCTCATCCATTCGTCTGCTGATGGGCATCTGGGTTGCTTCCATGTCCTGGCTATTATAAACAGTGTTGCAATGAACATTGGGGTGCACGTGTCTCTTTCAGATCTGGTTTCCTCGGTGTGTATGCCCAGAAGTGGGATTGCTGGGTCATATGGCAGTTCTATTTCCAGCTTTTTAAGAAATCTCCACACTGTTTTCCATAGTGGCTGTACTAATTTGCATTCCCACCAACAGTGGAAGAGGGTTCCCTTTTCTCCACACCCTCTCCAGCATTTATTGCTTGTAGACTTTTGGATAGCAGCCATCCTGACTGGCGTATAATGGTACCTCATTGTGGTTTTGATTTGCATTTCTCTGATAATGAGTGATGTTGAGCATCTTTTCATGTGTTTGTTAGCCATCTGTATGTCTTCCTTGGAGAAATGTCTGTTTAGTTCTTTGGCCCATTTTTTGATTGGGTCATTTATTTTTCTGGAGTTGAGCTGGAGAAGTTGCTTGTATATTTTTGAGATTAATCCTTTGTCTGTTGCTTTGTTTGCTATTATTTTCTCCCAATCTGAGGGCTGTCTTTTCACCTTGCTTATGGTTTCCTTTGTTGTGCAAAAGCTTTTAAGTTTCATTAGGTCCCATTTGTTTATTTTTGCTTTTATTTCTAAAATTCTGGGATGTGGGTCATAGAGGATCCTGCTGTGATTTATGTTGGAGAGTGTTTTGCCTATGTTCTCCTCTAGGAGTTTTATAGTTTCTGGTCTTACATTTAGATCTTTAATCCATTTTGAGTTTATTTTTGTGTATGGTGTTAGAAAGTGTTCTAGTTTCATTCTTTTACGGGTGGTTGACCAGTTTTCCCAGCACCACTTGTTAAAGAGGTTGTGTTTTTTCCATTGTATATCCTTGCCTCCTTTGTCGAAGATAAGGTGACCATAGGTTCGTGGATTTATCTCTGGGCTTTCTATTCTGTTCCATTGATCTATATTTCTGTCTTTGTGCCAGTACCATACTATCTTGATGACTGTGGCTTTGTAGTAGAGTCTGAAGTCAGGCAGATTGATTCCTCCAGTTCCATTCTTCTTTCTCAAGATTATTTTGGCTATTCGAGGTTTTTTGTATTTCCATACAAATTGTGAAATTATTTGTTCTAGTTCTGTGAAAAATACCATTGGTAGTTTGATAGGGATTGCATTGAATCTATAGATTGCTTTGGGTAGTATAGCCATTTTAGTAAAATTATTTTTGTCAAATGTATCTTGTCACATTATAAAGAAGTTCATTAGGAATGTACTCAAATGAAGAGATTGTATGATTATGATCCTTAGTCATATTGATAATAGAGTTAAACTTATATTATGATCTTTGTATTATTTAAGACTGAAAAGACTTGATGAAAACAGTTCTACTTCATTACTCATTAGGGGAATGTATCGTAACAAAATAATAGAAGGGTAATTTTTCATACAAAATTTTTAGACTTTGAATTTCCCAATGCTTTGAAAATACAATTTTTCAGGTAGATATTCATGTGAAATGCAACTACTCAGAGATATTAATTTACTTGCCAGGGTAGTAACAGCCTTTCAGATTAATAAATTACATTTTTTCATTGTTTCTCTGTCACCAAACCTACCCCATTCTCATCCAAGTGGTCAGACATCTATAGATCTCTCCTGACTTTTACACTGAAGTAGAGTCACATCACTATGGACTACTTCCTCAAACTCTGCTTTTTGACAGTCTATTTACATACATTATGATATGGTAATAAAACATCTGCCTTTAGCAACTGCAGCTACCTTATCAGTTACAAGAGGATAAAATAAATATTTTGATGAGACATTCTGTCCAATATGTATAGTTCACTGTCTGGAAGCATTTCAGTTTTCATGTTAATTTATAATTAGCATTATAAAAGCTTAGATTCTGCATATTGGGAAAAGATTACATAATAACAATAATTTAACCTTGTAAACCAAATGAATTAGTTGAAACAGAGTTTCTCAAGCTAGAGTCCACACACAGCTTGGGAACTACAACATTGGTTATTACTTGCAAGGTTATATATTTTATAGGTTTATTTGATAACAATTTGTATTTTTGATTTGACTTACTAGTTGTATGAGTACATATATACAAGTAAACTAGATAAGCTCATTATATCTAATTTTACACATCTAATTTCTGTATTACATTATTAGAAGAATAATATTCTGGGTGTTCAAAGTAATCTGTGCATTTCAGGTTCAGATTTAAAAAGGCATCAAACATTCAAAAATTCTCTTTCTTTCAAAACCATATTCCTACTTAATTTTTATTCTCAAAATGTAATTCCTTAACAAATTTTAACAAGAATAAACTGTCTTTAAATCACTCAAATTTTAGATATTTGGTTTTGGAAAAGTTTTATTTTTACCCTAATTTTTTAAATTAAGGCTTTATTTTTAGTGCAACTTTGGATTCACAGAATTTAAAAGAAGAAACATATACTGCTTGTGTATATTCATATACCCTCTGCTTCCACACATGCACAGCTTCCTCCCTTTATCAACTTTTCCCATTAGAGAGGGTCCATTGGTTGAATTGATTAACCCATGTTGACACATCATAGCCACACAAAGTTCATGGTTTGCTTCAGGGTTCACTATTGCTGTTGCACAGGCTATGGGTTTGAACACATGTGATCATCATTTTTGAGATAGAAAGTCAGAGAAGGCTTGGCTAGAAAGTTTGTGTCTAATTTATGTATCATAAAGCCGAGTGTTTGAGAATGAATGATCAATTTCCATGCTGGTTTCTTCCCTCACGTATCTACTGGACACTTTGTTAGGCATGTCTGCAAGATTGTACTCAACAGGGAACTTTTCCCTTTCAGTGCCATCACCACATTGCTCCATTTTGTTTTATACATGACAAATTAGGGTTCCAAGATATCACTGCAGAATCTTGCAGTCCTTTCAAAGTCTAGCCCCAAGCAGTTGTAGTGTCTCTTTTATCACACCACTGAACACAACAGTTCCATGTTGTCCAAATTCAAAGATGGGAAGAAGGTCATTGTTTTCCTGGAGAGGGGTGGGGAAAGGCAAAGAATTTGTGGCTCTCTTTATCTCAGGAGGAAATATCAAGAGGCTCTTAATTCAAGCTATAAACTTTAGCAGAAATTCTATTGAATAAAATAAGGTGAAACGTGCATGCTATAAAGTCTAAGTATAGTTAAGAGAATTTATTAGGTTTTATGATTTGAGCTATGGTTTTTCCAGTAGTCATGTATGGATGTGAGAGTTGGACTATAAAGAAAGCTGAATGCCAAAGAATTGATGCTTTTGAACTGTGGTGTTGGAGAAGACTCTTGAGAGTCCCTTGGACAGCAAGGAGATCCAACCAGTCCATCCTAAAGGAGATCAGTCCTGAATATTCATTGAAAGGACTGATGTTGAAGCTCTAACTCCAATACTTTGGCTACCTGATGCAAAGAACTGACTTACTGGAAAAGATCCTGATGCTGGGAGGGATTGGGGGTGGGAGTAGAAGGGGATGACAGAGGATGAGATGGCTGGCTGGCATCACCAACTCAATGGACACCAATCTGAGTAAACTCTGGGAGTTGGAGATGGACAAGGAGGCCTGGCGCACTGCAGTCCATGGGGTCGCAAAAAATCAGACACGACTGAGTGACTGAAGTGAACTGATATGAGACCAAGTATTATCCCGAAATATCCGCTGGATCATCAAAAAGGCAATAGAGTTCCAGAAAAACATCTATTTCCTCTTTATTGACTATGCCAAAGCCTTCGACTGTGTGGATCACAATAAACTATGGAAAATTCTAAAGGAGATGGAAATACCAGACCACCTGAACTGCCTCTTGAGAAACCTGTATGCAGGTCAGGAAGCAACAGTTAGAACTGGACATGGAACAACAGACTGGTTCTGAATAGGAAAAGGAGAACGTCAAGGCTGTATATTGTCACCCTGCTTATGTAACTTATATGCAGAGTACATCATGAGAAACGCTGGGCTGGAAGAAGCACAAGCTGGAATCAAGATTGCCGGGAGAAATATCAATAACCTCAGATATGCAGATGACACCACCCTTATGGCAGAAAGTGAAGAGGAACTAAAAAGCCTCTTGATGAAAGTGAAAGAGGAGACTGAAAAAGTTGGCTTAAAGCTTAACATTCAGAAAACTAAGATCATGGCATCTGGTCCCATCACCTGATGGGAAATAGAAGGGGAGACAGTGGAAACAGTGTCAGACTTTATTTTTTTGGGCTCCAAAATCACTGAAGATGGTGACTGCAGCCATGAAATTAAAAGACACTTACTCCTTGGAAGGAAAGTTATGATCAAATTAGATAGCATATTGAAAAACAGAGACATTACTTTGCCAACAAAGGTCTGTCTAGTCAGGACTATGGTTTTTCCAGTGGTCATGTATGGATGTGAGAGTTGGACTGTGAAGAAAGCTGAGCACTGAAAAAATGATGCTTTTGAACTATGGTGCTGGAGAAGACTCTTAAGAGTCCCTTGGACTGCAAGGAGATCCAACCAGTCCATCCCAAAGGAGATCAGTCCTGAGTGTTCATTGGAAGGACTGATGATGAAGCTGAAACTCCAATACTTTGGCCACCTCATGCGAAGAGTTGACTCGTTGGAAAAGACCCTGATGCTGGGAGGGATTTGGGGCAGGAGGAGAAGGGGATGACAGAGTTTGAGATGGCTGGATGGCATCACCGAATCGATGGGCATGAGTTTGAGTAAACTCCGGGAGTTTGTGATGGACAGGGAGGCCTGGCGTGCTGCGATTCATGAGGTCACAAAGAGTCGTACCCAACTGAGCAACTGAACTGAACTGAACTGAACTGATTATCCCGAAAAATGAAACTCATTCATTAGTGTTTTGCCTCTTTTATTTTAACATCAACAGGAATATCACTGAAAAGATTTACCTCATTGGCATTTATTGCATAATGCATTTGTGTACCAGCCATTTACAAATGGTTATGAACAGTTTCGTTACACAGGCTAGCCATATACAGATGGTGCATTTTGGATCAATATGCATACACACTCAGTCACTTTAGTCATGTCTGACTCTTTGGGACCCCATGAACTGTAGCCCACCAGACTCCTCTGTCCCTGGGATTCTTCAGGCAGGCATACTGGAGTGGATTGCTATGCCCTCCTCCAGGGGATTTTCTCGGCCCAGAGATGTGTGTCCTGCATCTCCTGCATTGCAGATGGATCCTTTACTGCTGAGCCACCAGTGAAACCTTGGATCATTATAAATATGCATACATATATATAAAATAATTAAAAATGTATCAGAATATTTCAAAGTCTTGGTGATTCAAATTATGAAATTATAGATCCTGAAATGCAAAGGAACCTCAGGATTCTTTTAGTAAAAGACCACATGATTAGTTTAGGAGTTTAGGCATTATCTTAGCTAAGGAATAGCAGACTAAAACAGTCTATTATTTTCCCCAAAATATAAATTTAAATATAGCACATTTTGTTAATCCTCAAGGACAATGAATTGATTGTTATAAAATTATTAAATCATTTGTATATGAACAGCACTATGTACCTGGCTCTTGGATATGTACACTATATACGTTATCTAATTTAATCCTTTTACCCTACAAGATGTACATTATTTTCTGCTTTGTTATTGCTGTTGAGTCACTAAGTTGTATCCAAAGCTTTTGCAACCCCATGGACTGTAGTCAACCAGGCTCCTCTCTCCATGGGATTTCCCAGGCAAGAATACTGGAGTGGGTTGCCATTTCCTTCTCCAGAGGACTTTCCTGACCCTAGGATAGACCCTGAATCTCCTGCATTACAGGCAAATTCTACCACTGAGTCATCAGAGAAGCCCTATTTTCTTCTTTACCTGATGACATTTTGAAGTTACTAAAATTAACTTAAGGTTGCTTCTGGGAAATAATTTCTCTGTTTAAACCAGAGACAATCTGGTTTCTTACCATGAAGGAGAATAAATTTCATTTGTACTAGGAGGAAATGTAGAAAATGAAAACCTGAGAATATTTCACAACTATTTCTCTACTTTTTAAGCTGAAAAGATTTTTTTAAACAACAAATAGCAGTAACAGAAAAGGTGAAGGTTAGTCATCAAGGAAATAGTGGTTAGATTTTACTTTACTGCCATATAGTGAAATTCTTATAGATAACAGAGACCAGAACAAGTATAAGTAAAACAAACAAACAAACACACAAACAACTTTAATTTAGCACAGTGAATATAAAGAACAGAAAAAAAGCACAAATATCGACTAGACCATCTCTACCCCTCAATTCTCCCCCTCCCGCCTCACACAAATGCCAAAGCTCAGAGACTATAGTGACACTTAATAAGAGGACCTATAGGTAATGTATTAATGTCTATACAGTTAGGCAGCACAAAAATATATTTTGAATTCAGTTTTATTTGATATTCTATCTGTTGTTATAGAGTATGATGTTTGTCTAATATATAGCTCTCCTTCTTTATATCTATTCCATTCTTTGAGTTTTAAGTATGAATTAGATTCTAATAAATGGCTGCATTCTAAATGTCCTTCATTGTTCAGTTATTTTTCTTCCCTAAGCTTTCCTTGTTATTACTTTTTTTTTCACCAGTAAAGAAAGAAAGGGGTTGGAAAGAGAAAAAGATAATAATCATCATCATAAAATATAACAGCCTTTTACATTTACTTATCCAGTCTTGACGTTTAATCTTTCCAGAGATCATTGTGAGTCTATACATTTATGGTGTTGTATGTATTGTTTAATAACCTCTTTTTCTAGCATAGCATATCGTGGCTATCTTTACAAGTCCTGAAATATTACCTGTTATATATATCTATTTATCATAAACCCCTCATCCTTTGTTTCCTTTGTCTCTGAATTCATTGAAAAAGTTTTTTATATATGAAGGCTTTACCTTGTTATCTGTTGTGTTTCTCACAATTATTGTTATTCAGTTTGTTATTTACATCTTTAATTTTATTCCATGGTATTTCAAATTTTATGAACAAAATTTTCAATTTTCATATAACGAAGTACATTAGCCTTTTCCTTTATGATATATGCCTTCGGTACAATTTCTTCAGCTACTCAATGTGTGATAAAGGTAATAAATAGTTCTAAAATAAAATTGGGAGCACATGAGTATTTAGCATAAGGATTTCATGCTTCCAGTTAGGTGTAAACTCAGGGAGCAATTCTTAGTCACACTTTTTTTTTTTTTTTTTAATTTGTGAATTGATCCTGAAATGATAGTGATAAACTTGCAACTTGACCTTTCTTTTCTCTTCTCTTCCTTCATTCCTTCCACAAATCTTTATTGATTAATTTCTATGTACTAAACATTTGTAATAT
Source organism: Odocoileus virginianus (assembly GCF_023699985.2). Lineage (NCBI taxonomy): Eukaryota > Metazoa > Chordata > Mammalia > Artiodactyla > Cervidae > Odocoileus > Odocoileus virginianus. Next base: position 26,089,832 of record NC_069698.1, read on the forward strand.
CAGAAGATAAATGAGATGTTTGCCCTCACTTTAATGCACATAAAATACAAAGTTGATATGACATCATCCCTCTTTTTTTTTTTTTTTTTTTGATGTTGAAGAGTGATGGCCCTGAATGGCAGTTTATAAACTATGTGTTCCTACTGAATATATTGAGTCTTGAGTGATTGTTCTGGAATAGATTGTAGATGACATCAGCTTTTTTTTTTTTTTTTTCAGTGCACGTCTGCCCCTGACTAGGTATTTGATTCTTTGCCAACTTTTAACCTCCATGTATCTACTCACATTCTTGGAAAATAAATTCCTTATTTCTTAGGTAACCACAACCAGCAAAACTTGTAATGCCAAAATTAGTATGAGACACACATGTATATTAGCTGTTAGGACATATTTTATTAGATTAAAGTCCAAATGTAGTTCTCTCTCTTATGTTTCCTATTAATCATGCAGTCCTTACCATATAATCTTATTAAGAATCCTCACAATCTAAAATTGTCGCAAAATACTGGAACTTCCGTTGACAATAGCGTTAGTCTAGTTTCTAATTTCCAGATAGGGAGAGTAACCTTTAATCAACGTATAGAATCCTGATTTTTACTAAAGAACAACAAAGCCATTTATATTGCTCTCATTTTCTGCCCTTGAAAACAGGTCATTCACAACTTCAGACCCACTCTCGCACTGCTTCATCCTTGATCATGCCTTAGGGTACCCAACATTGGAAGTGTTAATTTACACGGTCATGCTCAGCATGTATTCCCAAACACAAATTAAAAACCATCATACAAGGATGTTGAAATTTTTCCACCTCAGCTCACATGTGGGCTAGAATTAGCTTTTCCCTATAAACCTCTAATCTTGGAATTGTGTCTAAAGTCAGTATAGACAATCTTTTTTCTTGGTATGATTCATTTTGGGGATTTTTTGAATCTTTCTTTCTAACACCGATTCATTGGACCATCATAACTCATCAGTTTGCAGTAATAACAAGGAAAGGATCTCAGTCATTCCTTGGAGACAGCCTCTTGGACCCTATTAAAACTGGCTCATCTCCTTCTCCGTAAACAGCTCTGCAGGCTGGCTTATAACTGCTAACTTTACAAGAGGTTCTGGTACTTCTTTCATGTGGAAATGTTATGACAACTGCTAAGCTTATCTTCAAAAAATTAAGTTTCTTTTCACAGAAGTATAAAAGAAAATTCTAGGGAAGGTTTGTCCACATAAGCAAAGAGACATCTGGAAGCATCTTCTGGGGGAAAAAAAAGAAAATATCTTAATCTCTCTAGGACTGCAAATACATATACAAGGTGGAATTATTGCTTACTATTTCACATGATCTCAAAAACTCCATATATGAGGTTTGCTTATTCAAATGCAATGATTTTTATATGAATTAAGGTGTAAATTAAAATCAATCTTTAAATAAAATTTACTCTTCATTAGTCACACAAAAATTTATAAAGCACGATATCAGTTTAGATCAGTTGTCACTCAGTCGTGTCGGACTATTTACAAAACCATGAATCACAGCACACCAGTCCTCCCTTGTCCATCACCAACTCCCGGAGTTTACCCAAACTCATGTCCATTGAGACGGTGAAGCCTTCTAAACATCTCATCCTCTGTCGTCCCCTTCTCCTCCTGCCTTCAATCTTTCCCAGCATCAGGGGCTTTTCAAATGAGCCAGCTCTTCGCATCAGGTGGCCAAAATACTGGAGTTTCAGCTTTAACATCAGTCCTTCCAATGAACACCCAGGACCGATTTCCCTTAGAATGGACTGGGTGGGTCTCCTCTAGTCCAAGGGACTCTAAAGAGTCTTCTCCAACACCACAGTTCAAAAGCATCAATTTTTCCGTGCTCAAACCTCTTTATAGTCCAACTCTCACATCCACACATGACCACTGGAAAAACCATAGCCTTGACAAGATGGACTTTCGTTGGCAAAGTAATGTCTCTGCTTTTTAATATGCTGTCTAGGTTGGTCATAACTTTCCTTCCAAGGAGTAAGCATCTTTGAATTTCATGGCTGCAATCACCATATGCAGTGATTTTGAGCCCCCCAAAATAAAGTCAGCCACTATTTGCACTGTTTCCCCATCTATTTGCCATGAAGTGACGGGACCAGATGCATAATCTTAGTTTTCTGAATGTTAAGCTTTAAGCCAACTTTTTCACTCTCCTCTTTCACTTTTACCTAGAGACTCTTTAATTCTTCTTCGCTTTCTGCCATAAGGGTGGTGTCATCTGTATATCTGAGGTGATTGATATTTATCCCCGCAATCTTGATTCCAACTTCTGCTTCATCCAGCCCAGCGTTTCTCATGATGTTCTCTGCATATAAGTTAAACAAGCAGGGTGACAGTATACAGCTTTGATGTACTCCTGTTTCTATGTGGAACCAGTCTGTTGTTCCATGTCAAGTTCTAACTGTTGCTTTCTGTCCTGCCTATAGGTTTCTCAAGAGGCCAGTCAGGTGGTCTTGTATTCCCATCTCTTTAAGAATTTTCCACAGTTTATTGTGATCCATGCAGTCAAAGGCTTTGACATAGTCAATAAGGTAGAAATAGATGTTTTTCTGGAACTCTCTTGCTCTTTCAATGATCCAGCAAATGTTGGCAATTTGATCTCTGTTTCCTCTGCCTTTTCTAAAACCAGCTTGAATGTCTGGAAGTTCACGGTTCATGTATTGCTGAAGCCTGGCTTGGAGAATTTTGAGCACTACTTTACTAGCGTTCGAGATGAGCATTCTTTGGCATTGCCTTTCTTTGGGACTGGAATGAAAACTGACCTTTTCAGTCCTGTGGCCACTGCTGGGTTTTCCAAATTTGCTGGCGTATTGAGTGCAGCACTTTCACAGCATCATCTTTTAGGATTTGAAATAGCTCAACTGGAATTCCATCACCTCCACTAGCGTTGTTCACAGTGATGCTTCCTAAGGCCCACTTAACTTCACATTTCAGGATGTCTGGCTCTAGGTGAGTGATCACACCTTTGTGATTATCTGGGTCATCAAGATCTTTTTTTGTATAGTTCTTCTGTGTATTCTTGCCACCTCTTCTTAGTATCTTCTGCTTCTGTTAAGTCCATATCATTTTTTCCTTTTTGAGCCCATCTTTGCGTGAAATATTCCCTTGGTATCTCTAAATTTCATGAAGAGATCTCTAGTCTTTCCTATTCTATTGTTTCCCTCTATTTCTTTGCATTGATCGCTGAGGAAGGCTTTTTTTATCTCTTCTTGCTATTCTTTGGAACTCTGCATTCAAATGGGTGTATCTTTCCTTTTCTCCTTTGCTTTTCACTTCTCTTCTTTTGACAGCTATTTGTAAGGCCTCCTCAGACAGCCATTTTGCTTTTTTGCATTTCTTTTTCTTGGGGATGGTCTTGATTCCTGTCTCTTGTACAATGTCATGAACCTCCGTCCATAGTTCATCAGGCACTCTGTCTATCAGATCTAGTCCCTTAAATCTATTTCTCACTTCCACAGTATAATCATAAGGGATTTGATTTAGGTCGTACCTTAATGGTCTAGTGGTTTTCCCCACTTTCTTCAATAAATCTGAATTTGACAATAAGGAGTTCATAATCTGAGCCACAGTCTAATGAGACTCAAAGACTTAGAAAACAAACTTATGTTGCTAGGGGGAAGGGATAGGTAGAATTTTGGGAAAGGTCATATACACACTGCATATATACAGTGGATAAACAAGGACCTAATGTATAGCACAGGAAATTCTGCTCAGTGTTATGTGCCAACCTGGATGGGAGGGGATTTGGGGAGAATGGATACATGTATATGTATGGCTGAGTCATTTTGATGTTCATCTGAAAGTACTACAACATCTCAATACCAGATGAAAAGCTTTAAGTTTGGGGGGGGGGGAACAACTTATAATATTCTTTGGAGTTACTACATAACTGAAAAATCTACCTGTTGGAAGCATGTTTATTACATAGTTCATATTTTAAACTTTACCCTCTATCATTATGTACCAATATTTTCATAGTTCAAGTTTATATTTGTGAATGATTATGGTCTCAGTCCCTATCAATCCAGATATCCTCAGCCTCATGTTAGTTGAGCAACCCAGGCATAATCGTGCAATTAAAATTTTCATGTGAGTTATTAAGCTATGATTTCTCAGATCCAAATATGTCTTTCTCTACTTTGTCATGCTAGCATTAAAGTCTAAAGAAGATATCTCTTCTTTTTCATTTGGCTTTGGACCTCATGAACTGTAGCGCGCCAGGCTCTTCTGTCCATGGGATTTTCCAGGCAAGAAAACTGGAGTGTGCTGCCATTTCCTTTTCTAGGGGATTTTTGCACCCAGGGATTGAACCTGGATCTCCTGCACGATAGGCCGATTCTCTATCAGCTGAGCTACCAGGGATTCCCTATTACGGTCTGCCAGTAGCGGGCATAGAGTGAGATTTGAAGGCTGAAAGAGTTGAAGAAAACTTGCTTCTCTTTTGTGTTTTCTGTCCCTGCTGTCATTAACTGAGCAAGAACCCTTCTCCCTGACAGCAATAGTCTGTCACAGTGTCCAGACTGTGAACACTACTTTCTACTTTAGTGGAACAAGCCTCCTAGCCTGCCCAGAGGCGCCAGCAGCAGCTCTACAGTACTGCCACATAGAGGGATGCCTGGGTCCTGCTCTGGGAGCCCTATCTCCAAGCTCCAGAGACAGCTACAGCCCTTCTAGAAAGTTGCTTTCTAACCCTCCAGGATCCCTCTTCAACCTTCCCAGTTCAGATATCACAACATCATCTGGATTTGTTTTCCCAGATCTATGGGAAATAGATGCTTTTCACAGTTATTAACTATAAATTTGGTCTTCTTTCTGGTGTTTTCAGCTTTCCATCCCCTGGTTATGGTGCTGGTTTAGTTGCTAAGTCATGTTGGACTCTTGCGACCCCATGGACGGGAGCCCGCCAGGTTCCTCTGTCTATGGGATTTTTCCAGGCAAGAATACTGGAGAAGGTTGTCATTCCTTCTCCAGGGGATCTTCCCGACCCAGGGATTGAACCTGGGGCTCCTGCACTGCAGGCAGATTCTTTACTGACTGAGCTATCAGGGAATTCCCATCCCTTGCTTAATATATTTCTCTTATTGTAATGGTAGGTAGTATAGAATTCCAAACAGATTTTTGAAAGTAAAATTGAGTACATAGTAGTCATAAGACTGACAGTTATTATTTTTCTATACAATTAAAGTTTAAAATACTATTCATAATGAATATGAATACACTCTAACTACATGAAATAAACTGTGATATCATAAAAGCTTAGTATTAAACAGAGCAACTCCCCCAAGCATATCCATATATGTTCATTTATATAGAGTTCCCCAAACAAACAATATTGCATGCCACTATTTAGAAATAGAAATGTGGTTGCTAATTAAGAAACAAACAAATAAAAAACAACCAGTGATATTCACAAAGCCAGAAAAGTGGTTACCATTAGGGTGGGGAGAAAGGATTATCATTAACAAGAATATTGAGTCCACTGGTGTCTTGACAATGTACTGATTCCAACAAATGCAATAGATAATGTTGTTGTTGTTTAGTTGCTAAGTTGTGCCCAACTCTTTACCACCCCGTGGACTGTAGCCTGTCAGGCTCCTTTGTCCAAGAGATTTCCCAGGCAGGAACACTGGAGTGGGTTGCCATTTCCTTCTTCAGGGGATCTTCCTGACTCAGGGATCGAACCTACATCTCCTCCTGCATTGGAGGCAGGTTCCATACTACTGAGACACCAGGGAAGCCTCGCAACTGATAATACTATAGTTCTAATTGGGCTTCCTAGATGGTGCAATCTTGCCTGGAAAAATCCCATGGATGGAGGAGCTGGTAGGCTGCCGTCCATGGGGTCGCTAGGAGTCGGACACGACTGAGCGACTTCACTTTCACTTTTCACTTTCACACATTGGAGAAGGAAATGGCAACCCACTCCAGTGTTCTTGCCTGGAGAATCCCAGGGATGGGGGAGCCTGGTGGGCTGCTGTCTATGGGATCATACAGAGGTGGACACGACTGAAGTGACTTAGCAGATGGTGCAAGTGGAAAAGAATCTGCAAGCTAATGTATGAATGGCCAGAGACATGGGTTCAATCCTGGGGTCAGAAAGATTCTCCAGAGTAGGAAATGGCAACCCACACTAGTATTCTTTCCACAGAAAATCCCATGGGCAGAGGAGTTGGTGGGCTTCAATACATGAGGCCACAAAGTGTAGGACATGACTGAGTCATTGAACATACACACACACTGTTATAATCAGTGTTTTAATGTTTTAATAAATGCTTGAATTAGCTTTTGAATATTATGTGAGGTTAATAACAAGAAAATAATGTTTAATTGTATTTTCTACACAAAAGTGGAGGGCCTAACTATTTCAAAGCAAAGCCAAGACTTTTTTACAAAAGCATTTTAAGATCTACTCATTTTGGAACACAGACTCATCTGACCCTTCAGATATCTCCTTCAGAAAATATATAAGAGAGTTTATCAGTGTGACAATTTTGGTGGCATTCAATGCAAATGCTTAGGTAGAAGTGCTAAAAACAATTTCAATATGATGTTAATTAATTTTTTTGTACAAAAGTCAAAGTATTCATTTAAAACATATAGTTAACAATGATTATTTAATATAAGTCTTCAGAGTATCAGCAAAAAACAGTGATATATTTCAGCAGTGCCATTAGTCAGTCAGTCAGTTCAGTTGCTCCGTAGTGTCTAACTCTTTGTGACCCCATGGACTGCAGCACACCAGGCTTGCCTGTCATTCACCAGCTCCTGGAGCCTACTCAAACTCATGTCCATTGAGTCGGTGATGCCATCCAACCATCTCATCCTCTGTCATCTCCCTCTCCTCCTGCCTTCCATCTTTCCCAGCATCAGGGCCTTTTCAAATGAGTCAGTTCTTTGCATCAGGTGGCCAAAGTATTGGAGTTTCAGCATCAGTCCTTCCAATGAATATTCAGGATTGATCTCCTTTAGGATGGACTGGTTGGATCTCCTTGCTGTCCAAGGGTCTCTCAAGAGTCTTCCCCAACACAACAGTTCAAAAGAATCAATTCTTCAGTGCTCAGGTTTCTTTATAGTCCAACTCTCACATGCTGGGAAAGATTCATACATGACTACTGGAAAAATGATAGATTTGACTAGATAGACCTTTGTTGGCAAAGTAATGTCTCTGATTTTTAATATGCTGTCTAGGTTGGTCATAACTTTTCTTCCAAGGAACAAGCATCTTTTAATTTCATGGCTGAAATCACCATCTGCAGTGATTTTGGAGCTCCCCAAAATAAAGTCTGTCACTATTTCCATTTTTTCCCCATCTATTTGCCATGAAGTGATGGGACTAGATGCCATGATCTCAGTTTTCTGAATGTTAAGCTTTAAGCCAACTTTTTCACTCTCCCCTTTCACTTTCATCAGGGGGCTCTTTAGTTCCTCTTCACTTTCTGCCATAAGTGTTGTGCCTTCTGCATATCTGAGGTTATTGATATTTCTCCCGGCAATCTTGATTCCAGCTTGTGCTTCATACAGCCTGCATTTCACATGATGTACTCTGCATATAAGTTAAAAAAGCAGGGTGACAAAATAACAATGCTATTATTGTTTCTCTATTTGGTACTTTTTGAACAACAATAAACATCAATTTAAACCAACCATGGAATTCAAGAGCAAGACCATATCAAAACAAGAGTGTTTTTCCTGATAGTCTCTTTCATGCAAGAATGTTGAAAAGTGAGGCTGAAGTTTATCTAAATTCTGCAACTGTGTCCTAGGGCATAGACCTATATGCTTTTTGTCATTTAATAGTGACAATTTTCTTAAGAATTCATGTGAAGCACCTAATTTATCAAGATGCTGTTGCAGGAAAAGTTTCTGAAAAGCAATTAAAGCTTTGACTTTATACATCGATGCAATGTATTCCAGTCCATACATGGTTACAATCTAAGAGACCACAATAATAATAATAATAATAATAATAATAATAATAATAATAACAAAGGCCAATGAATGCTTTGAAGGGTTTAAAATTGTTCTAATAGACTTCTCCATCAGGTGAAACTGAGCATAGTAATAGTCAATTATGAAAGCACTGCATCTAGAACTGCCTATTCCTCACAGAGTTATTGGAAACTCAGCCATGCAGTTTATTGAAGAAAGTCAGCATTGTGATTTGAATGAATACAGATTATTTGCAACTCTACATTGTGTGTGTGTGTGTAATGGTATATACATACATACACTCTCATACTGTAATTCACAGTTTCAGAAAAATATTAATATTAAATTGAATTTTTATTTACCAATTCCCAAAATGTTGTCCTAAGTACAAAATTTATTTATATGAAAAGAAATAGAGGTAGAATTGATACAGTTTCTTTCATGCAATGTATATGCTGTTTATGCCAAGTTACACCATGAAAGTAAATCTTTATTATTATTTATCCTGAAATCAGATCTAATTTATTGTTGATAACATTGAAATACCAACATTTTCTTTAGAAAACTCTTGTTTCTCTAATATTTTAAAATTCCATGTTTCTATTATTTATTAAAGGAAAAAGGAATCATTTAATAGCAACTTTTTATCTCCTAAGAGGTCATTATTTTAATCACTTGGCTTTTAAATTTACTTATACCCAACTGTTATATGTTTCAAATTTTTGATAGTTTATTTGTTTAGTAAAATAAAAACATTATATAGATGCTTCTAATTGCTTTTAATCAGCATTTTAAAGAAAAAAAATTGCACTTCTTTCCATTCATTTAAACCTTATATTTGTCTCTATATGCCCTTATCAAGTAGTGCTGATGGAAAATCCAGGCCTGACTATACCCCCTTGTGAGGCTCTTAACCCTGCCACCATCCTGCCTACCCGCAAGGGCTCTCTCCTCTTTCACTCTTGCCTAGAAACTTTGGATCATTGGACAAAACCCCGAGAGGGTCTGTCAAAAGATCCTCTGACTAATCCTGAGGAAATCTGGTACACTGATGGAAGCAGCTTTGTCTTGGATGGAAAAAGAAGAGCCGGATAAGCAGTAGTCTCCAATTTTGAGACCACAGGGGCTAAACCCTTGCCACCAGGTACTTCAGCCCAATTGGCTGAGCTCATAGCCCTGACTCAAGCTTTAGAGCTGGGAAAGGAAGAAGAGTAGCCATTTATAGACTCCAAGTGTGCCTTTCTGGTGCTACATGCACGTGCTGCTATTTGGAAACAAAGAGGCCACTTGACATGCCACGCTTCCCCAATCAAATATGGTGATAAAATCCTTAGACTCGTGGAGGCAGTCCATCTGCCCGCTGAGGTTTCAGCCTCCCACTGTAAAAGACACCAAAAAGGGAGCCGGAAATGCCACAAGGGAACCAAGCAGCCAATCAGGCAACTAAGAGAACAGCATTACAGAACAGTGACCTAATAGGGGTTACCACCTTAGTTCTACAGACTAATTTGCCAGAAACTCCTTCATATAATGAAGGTGAGACTCTTAAAGCTAAGAGTGAAGGCTTTCAAGAAGATCATACGGGGTGGTTCCTAAAGGAGGGACTCCATTTTCTGCCTGGGAACCTCCAATGAAAAGTTGGTTAACTCCTTACAGTCCACCACTCATTTATGGGAGAAGGCCCTCCAAAGATGACTAGAAAGGTCCTTCAGAGGAACGGGCCTCCAAACGACTCTAAGGCAAGTGGTCTCCTCTTGTTCCACTTGCCAATTAAACAGCCCCCAAGGAGCTTGAATACTCCAGCTGTCCCAGCCTGTCCAACGATGTGGGACCTAGCCAGGAGAGGATTGGCAGATGGACTTCGCCCAGATGCCAGTTTCTCAAAGGTATAAATATATATTAGTTATGATAGATACATTCACCGGATGGATTGAAGGCTTTCCCACCCTGACTGAGGAGGCTAAGGAGGGGGTAAAAAAAAAAAACTCTATGAAATCATTCCAAGACTTGGTCTGCCTAGGTCATTACAAAGTGACAGTGGGACATAATTTACTCCTAAGGTCACCCAAGGGGTCTCTAAAGAATTGGGCATCACACATTATCTCCATTGTGCCTGGAGGCCTCAGTCTTCAAGAAAAGTAGAAAGAGCCAACCAATTCTTAAAATCAGTGGTAAAAAAGATAACCCAGAAGACCTCCCTGGGATGGAAGGAGGCTTTACCAGTAGCTCTCCTCTGCACCCATATTGACCCTAAGGAACAGGTTGGTCTTAGTCCATATGAGACGCTATATGGGAGACATTTTGTTTATGTCAATGAACTCTTCCTAGATCCAGAGGCTCAGACCCTCATCTTATACGATGACCATTGGGCAATTCCAACAAGATATATGCTTATTGGGTGTCAACCAGGACCCAAAAGATTCTAAAGAGTCACCACTATATGTTCCAGGGACTCAAGTCCTAATTAAAGTCTGGAAAGATGGGTCCCCAAAGGCTCAACTCCAGCCCACATGGAAGTGACCCTACCCTGTAATACTTTCTACCCCCACAGCAGTCAAGGTACCAGGACATGACTCCTGGATTCACTACTCATGAGTCAAACCATGGAAGAAAGCAGAAGAGGACACTCAATACACCTGTGAGACCCTGGGAGATCTCAGATACCTATTCAGGACTACAAATGAGTGCCATTCTATTGAACACCCCCAAAATCTAATTTCTGGGGATAAGATTTCTCAGGATAGCTCTAAAGAGCCAGCACAGCTTAGAAGGGGTTGTACTCCAAAACGGACAGGAGATAGATCTCCTGATCCCTGAACGAGGAGGTGCTTGAGCCATTTTGAATGAGACGTGTTGTTTCTGGGTAAATACCTCCAGCTAAATTAAAAAAGTCTCATGGTCCTCAAGAAAAACTTTCTAGATCCTACTGGACTTCGAAGTGCTGGAGATTTCTTGGGGTGGCTACAATCTCTTTGGGGGATCCTTCTTCTGGCAATGGGAAATTTGGAGTTGGCTAATGCCCCTACTAATCCTTGTTATCACCATATTTGATGCTGCTTAGGATTTCTCCATGTATTATAAATTGTCTAACCCATTTTGTCTTTGCCCAGTCAACAAGCTACAACATGCAGTGCCAGTTCAACAAGGATATATAAAACTATAGCCGACCTCAGAAAATATCACTCACCCTTAGATGGACACTGCTATAAGAACTCTGAGGCTTGAGATTAGCATGAAGGGGAGGCCCAAGGCCTCTCACTGTCCCAGTTCAGCAGGAAGTAGCCAGAAAGACCTCAAAGCCCCTATTCCCAAAAAATTGGGCCTCCCATCTATTGAGGGGGAAATTTTAGGTAGTTAGAATAGGTAAAAGGAGTCCAGAATGACAGTGGCTAAAAGATAAGGAAGAGACAAGCCCAGAAAAATAGAACATAGGCAGTCCCGAACACCAGAGTGAGGACCTCAGGTAAGACAAACAGCACTCCTGGCTAGCTCAGTTTACATAGGGCATGCCGAGGGGGAGGAGAAAAAGCATATAAAAAGAAAATTGAGCCAGGTGCTTCTCTTTTCTTTGAGTCTTTGGGTTGGCCTGTCCTTACACCTCGAGGATGTATTTTCCTTTACTTTCTAAATAAAACTGAGCTGCAACACAGAACTGTAACACTGATCCATCCAAGGGCTGTAGCACTGGTCTGTCTGAGGGCTGTAATGCTGGTCCTTCCGTGGCTCCAAATTTTTGTTGTGATGAGACAGAACCAAGGAAATTACACACTCCCCCGACACTAGTGATTATTTATTGTCTCTCTCTGCCAGTAGAGTGTAAATTCCATGGGGACACAGACTTTTTCTGTATCCAGGACCAATCACACTGGCTAAAGCACTGAAGTCACTCACTAATTATTTAGTTAAGAATGAATGAATGCATGAATGAATAAATGCAGTAAAAAGGTGGTTTGAGAAATCATTTTTTTTTTCCTATTCTTAATGAGAAAATATGCCTACAACATATCCACAATGATTGATAATTTCTTTTTGGTAGAACATGAAGCAAATGTCTCCAAAGATAAAACATTACTTTTGAACAATATTGTTATACATTTTAGCTAGTATGAACTCATACAGGATGTGGGCTGGAAAGTAATTACAGTATGCTTTTTACTTTGTAGAAACTAATGCTCAGAAAGGTGCAGCAGATGTTTATGAGCATCTGTATATAGATAAATAGATACAGGCATAAGGATACAGATATTCAGCAAAACTTGGGGCCAGAAGGGACCACTAGGACTCTTCAATCCTATCCTACATCCCACCCTCCTTAAATTGTCTTTTAAATAATATTTTTTATTTTCTTTCAGCATTGCTTGACTTGACTTGTGAAATTAAAAGCATTAGGTACAATGGTCTGACTAGTGGAGACCAGTATAGACAAGAGTCTATGGGCAGTTGGTTATGCCATTTTCCTAGGCCATTTGTGTACAAATGACAGCAGTGATGCCAAGACTAGGCAATCAGAATTCTGCAAGTAATAACACTTTGAGCTGATCTTTCAGAATATGCAAATATAAATGCCCTTAATTAGCATTCTCATTCTCAAATTCTTCCTCTCTGTTGAACACTTCAGTCTCATTGTTACATCTTGAACTTTTTGTTGTTTAGTCGCTAAGTCGTGTCCGACTCTTTGCAACCCCATGAACTGCAGCATGTCCAGCTTCCCTGTCCTTCACTATCTCCCAGAGTTTGCTCAAACTCATGTTCGTCTTCACAGCATCAGGGTCTTTTCCAGGGAGTCGACTCTTCGCATCATGTTCTCATGCAATTCTTTCAATATATGTTTATTTTCAAAAAGAACTCTCTGAGGAAAATTTTATTTTAGGGTCTTAATTATGGAAAACTCCTCCCCCCCCTCCCCCCCCAGGGAATGACATCAACAGGGCAAACACTCAAAGACAACTGCTTTCTAACAGCATGCCACAGGAGGTAGGGTGGATACATTTGATAATAAAAGACTTTGTAATTTATAAATCATTTGTTAAATTGACAATCTCTACCAGGTTTTATATTATTGCTACTTTTCACCCCATCTCCTTGTTTAATTACTTTAGCAATTAGCCTTATTTTGTTAAATTTAAAGTAAAGAAAAACAGTCTGCCAGTTTTTTCAGCTTCTATTATTATGGGAAGTGGGGGGCGGGCAGATTTTGAATATTTAATTCTGGCACAGCAAAAATAGGGAGGGATTTGTCCTGACTAGGTTCTAAAAGATGCAAAATTTATACAATTTCTCCTTGCAGTTTTAGTCCTGAAATGCAATGAGGCAAATACTTAGTATCAGTAGTTTTCCAGAGATGTGGCAACCTATTTATGAATGCCATGTTTCATCCAAAATAAACTCCTATATCCCTTGTAACTTCCCACTAATGTATACCCATTCCCTCTTTACAGTATTTCTGTTATTAATAAGTATTTTTAAGCAGTAACCATCAGAATCTGATGCATTTCCCCCCCTTCATCCCCTTTTAGTACAACTAATCCAGCCTTATTCCATGGATCCTCAGATCAAAAGATGCTTGTCAAAAATTTTGCCCCCTAAAGCAGTGTGATGCTTTGTAAATCTAACAATAATTGTGTTCTGATTTTTAAACATGATTTTCATGCACTGCATGATCTGTAGTTCAGTTCAGTTTAGTCACTCAGTCATGTCTGACTCTCTGAGACCCCATGAACAGCAGCACACTAGGCCTCCCTGTCCATCACCAACTCCCAGAGTTCACCCAAACCCATGTACATTGAGTCAGTGATGCCATTCAACCATCTCATCCTCTGTCATCCCCTTCTCCTACTGCCCTCAGTCTTTCCCAGCGGGGTCTTTTCAAATGAGTTACCTCTTCACATCAGGTGGCCAAAGTATTGGAGTTTCAGCTTCAGCATCAGTCCTTCCAATTCAGAACGGAATTCCTTTAGGATGGACTAGTTGGATCTCCTTGCAGTCCAAGGGACTCTCAAGAGTTTTCTCCAACACCACAGTTCAAAAGCATCAATTCATCGGCACTCAGCTTTCTTTATAGTCCAACTCTCACATCCATACATGACCACTGGAAAAACCATAGCCTTGACTAGACAGACGTTTGTTGACAAAGTAATGTATCTGTTTTTCAATATGTTGTCTAGGTTGGTCATAACTTTCCTTCCAAGGAGTCTGTGTCTTTTTATTTCATGGCTGCAATCACCATCTGCAGTGATTTTTGAGCCCAGAAAAATAAAGTCTGACACTGTTTCCACTGATTCCCCATCTATTTTCCATTGATGACCTGCAGATTACTCTTCAGTTCAATTCAGTTCAGTCGCTCAGTCATGTCCAGCTCTTTGCAAGCCCATGAATTGCAGCATGCCAGGCTTCCCTGTCTATCACCAACTACCGGAGTTATTCAAATTCATGTCCATTGAGTCGGTGATGCCATCCAACCATCTCATCCTCTGTCATCCTCTTCTCCTCCCACCTTCAATCTTTCCCAGCATCAGGATGTTTTCCAGTGAGTCAGTTCTTCACATCAGGTAGCCAAAGTATTGAAGCTTCAGCTTCAACATCAGTCCTTCCAATGAATATTCAGGACTGATTTCCTTTAGAATTGACTGGTTGGCTCTCCTTGCAGTCCAAGGGACTCTCAAGAGTTTTCTCCAACACCACAGTTCAAAAGCATCAGTTCTTTGGTGCTCAGCTTTCTTTATAGTCCAACTCTCACATCCATACATGACTACTGGGAAAACAATAACTTTGACTGGATGGACCTTTGTCGGTAAAGTAATATCTCTGCTTTTTAATATGCTGTCCAGGTTGGTCATAGCTTTTCTTCCAAGGAGCAAGTGTCTTTTAATTCCATGGCTGCAGTAACCTGAGGTTATTGATATTTCTCCCAGCAATCTTGATTTCAGCTTGTGCCTCATTCAGCCTGGCATTTCACATGATATACTCTGCATACATGATGTTAAATGCCCATACAAACTTTAAAAAATTAAAGGGTTTATAAACAATGCCAAGAAATATGTGGTGAACCCCAAAGTTGAAACAAGATATGTTAATGCAGTTGGTGAGCCTTTACCAAATCGATAAAATAAAGTAAAAATTTCAAATGTCCTGTCTTCCCATATCATATTATACCTTTCTTTCAGTTTCAATATTTTTTGGTTTCAGTAATGCCACATTTTCAATATAACTTTCATAGTCTCTTATATTGACTATACCTTTTTACTGTATGAATTAATTAATTTTACTACATTAAGCAGGTCATTGGTAAATATCCACCTGCTAGTGCAGGAGACACAATAGACTTGGGTCCAATGCCTGAGTTGGGGAGGTCTCCTAGAGGAGGAAATGGCAACACACTCCAATATTATTTCCTGGGAAATCCATGGACAGAGAAGCCTGGTGGGCTACAGTCCATGGAGTTGTAAAGAGTTGGACATGACTGAGGATGCACTCATGCACTACATTAAACACTAGTTCATCAGTTTGGATCTTTCAATAAACAGACGCCAAGATGGTATTAGATATGTATAAAATTTCTTGGGGACATATCTTCAAAAATAAAGGGGATCTAACAAAGAATTAGGCAAAGAAGACCTTCAAACTGTGATGTGTGGAAAAAGGGAAGAAGGAAGGAAAGAAAGAAATAATTTTTGAGTAAACTCACTCTGCAGTATATACCTGGGAGATTTCTCTTCAGGCCCATAGGTAGCCCCAGAACAATTATTTCCCATTAGATGATTCCAAAATTCAGTAGGAATAACCCCACTGGCTTATTCATTGGCTAGGGGCATCTGTTAGAAACTTTGGCTTTAGCATGAATACTGTAGTGAACCAAAAGGTGCAACAGAAAGTGGGAGGCTATCTGCCAACTTACATACTTAGTCGCAGGTTTTCCTGCTGAGAAGGATATACGGTGCACCTCCATAACCTTACAGGCAGTACTTTGGAAAACATTTTCCTACACTACACTTTGGCATAATGAGTGGTATGGACAAAATATGATTTCCTTTGTACTTCCAAAATGTACTAAACATCAGGGATAGAGTTTACCATTATGTGTTTATTGTCAGAATCATATTTATTTATAGACAGAAAATGTGATATAGAAATAGTATTATTATTACATAAGGCAGATTTTATTTTTAAATAACATGGTGGATAAATTAAAATTCTAGAGATATTACTAGAAAATAAAAGAAAATGTGACAAAGTATTGAAAATAAAGGAAGAAATCTGAAAATATGTCTTATGAAAGAGCTCAATTTCTCATTCTGTTTTGCATATGAAAGTGAAGAATGGATTTTAAAAGATCCTTAATTTTGAAATTATTGAGATAACAGCACCCCAGTCCAGTATTCTTGCCTGAAGAAGTCCATGGACAGAGGAGCCTGGTGGGCTACAGTCCATGAGGTTGCAAAGAATGGGACATGACCGAGTGACTAACGCACACATATACCTAGTTTTGTTGCACTCAAATGTCTACTTATTGAGTTAAGCCCACCCAGTTCCCCATAGTATCAAATGATATTGAACTTCTCTGTATTTTTTTAAATATAGTCACAGAGATAAAATGACAAATAATGCTTAGCAAGAATTCATGGTCTGAATGTTAATGGAAAAAATAGACTGGTTTCTTTCCTCATTGAGTAAATTCTCCTTGTTATTCTCTTCTCTTTTAAAATACTCTTTATTTTTCATTCAACATACTTTATTTGTTAATTTTTTATTGTTATTTCCTTTTGTTTATTGGAGTATACTTGCTTTAAAATGTTGCATTAGCTTCTGCTGTACAAAGTGATGCAGTTATATGTATGCACATATGTATGCACAGATAGCTCCCTCTGGGAGCTCCCTTCCTCTCTCCTTCATCCCACCCATCAAGGTCATCACAGAGCACAGAGCTGAGCTCCCTGCGTTATTGTCTTTTAGAATTTGAACTTCACATAAGTAGGGATTTTCTATTTTATTTACATCTCTATAGCAGTATCTGGAACAGGAACCAAATAAATATGTACTGGATGAGATGAATAAATAAGTGTCTGTTGAGTAAACTAAGGGAATAAATACAATAATTTCAGCATTATTATTTAACATTGGTTTTGCCTCTCAAGGGCTAGTTCTGTATCAGCAGGGAGTGTTGACATTGTGCTTTGTTTAGCATTGTTTAACCAGAGCATGTCAGAGATCCAGAAACATTGTAGTGTTTTCATTATATAATGAATAAGTATTTTAAGACCTAATGTGTTGAACATTTTTGTTAGAACCTGAAAAAGGTTATGCATTCACAGAAGATTTTGATTCTGGGTTCAAACAGTAATAATCCAGAGCCTTGAGGACAAATTGTGACATATAAAGAAGGTGAAATGATGTTTCACTTCTCAACATGGTATCAGATAAGAACAGTTGTGTTTAAACTTGAAGGTCTCTAGAATTCCCTATAAAAAAGTCACTGATCAAATTCAAGGGACTAAAATAGAATAGGGTATTTTCTTTAACATAACCACTTAAAATTCATTAAAAAAATAAGTTTGGAGGAAGAGGTGAGAAAATTCAAGTAAAATATTGTCTATGTGAAAAAAGAAAGCAATTTACATACCACGGGGAATTCTCTTACTAACAACTTAAAAGGACACCTGTACAAATTGAGTGTTCCCCATATTCATCTCTGATGACTATCTTAATGTCTCATGGTACTGTCAAACCCAAAATAGTACAAACCAACCACATTATTTTTGTTTCCATCCCAAAACACAAGCCTACTTCAACTATTTCCTTTAATGTTATCAACACCAAACCTGTCAATAAATTTGGAAAATATTCTGGACTTCTTCCACTTTCAAGTTTCTCACATCTGATATTGCAGAAAGTTCTTATATTCTACCACACATTTGCAATTTAAATAATATCCTCTATCAAAATAACGATTATTTTCCTATTAAGTTGTTAACTGAAAAGCTAATATGAACAATAACTATTAATAGCTAATATATTTTGAGTGTTTTATTGTGTCTGGAGCTTTACATAAAATACTTCATTGAATAACAGAGCAAGTCCTAAATGTGCAAAGATGAAAACTGAGGCTTGGTGAAGTTTAAATAAAGGTCCATAATTATAACTAGTAAAAATTAGAAATAGAAATTCTAAAGCAGATAGTCTGACTCTTAACCATGTCACTATATTGCTATGAATGTCAAGATTGTACATAAAATTTACCATGATTCTCCAAACGTGGGATCTGTGGTAAACTTTCTGAGGACAGCTAGTTAATTTTAGGACACTGAGAATGCAGATAAAAGTGGAGGGAGTGAATAAGGAGATAGTACCAGAGCACTGGGATGCTGCACTGAGACCATTTGTATTAACAGTTACTCAGAAGGTCCTTTCTTTTCATTCTGCATTTGTATAACACCTAAAGAGAGACTTTCTGCTTCCCAATACCACTGCCTCTCTCTCTAATAGCGATTGCACGATTACGCCTTTTGAGTGATAGCGATTCATAGGTAGTATTTTGACCACCAAACAATACTCAAGACTGTTGATGGTCAGAAGACAGGTTAAAGTAAGACTTGAGAGGGAAGACTATGAGTTATGCTAATCATATTCAGAAATAATAGTGCATGTATGAGATTCTTGAGCAGATATATTAAGCAAAAATTCCTTTTCTATATGAAACCTAATGTACTTTAAGCCATTATATATTGACTTTTTAAGAAAATATGTGAAAGAATGGCAATTTAAATCGTATTCTACATCAGGCTCCTACTTCCATAGGAAGTAATGATTACATGCATGAGCTGCTACATTAAGACAGTATTTCCTTGAAGAATCCTTGCTTTGTTTTAATGAAATAATTCATTAGAAATGGACAATTTAATTCTCTCTTTTTCTGCTTTTTTATGATTAATGTTCAAGCAACAAAGCATAAATAAAAACCAATAAAAGGTGTGTGATAAATTTAAAAAGGAACTTAATTCAGTGTCTATAACTTTTATATAAATTCTTTACTTCATTAAATCAGGACAGTAGGTCTAATGTACCTCAAGATACATCAAAATAAATGGGCAGTGATACTGAGGACATTTTCCTTTGGACATTTTAAAAAAGAAGAGAGGTATGGTTATATTTGAACATAGTTTCTTCACAGTTTGGAGAAAAATGTTTTAGAAAAATACCTCAAAAGTGAATAAATAATCAAAAATATATGTTATGTTTAATAATTAAAAAAAATGTGGCAAAATGTTCTTGATCAGTAGTGGGAAGAGAATATTTCTTTCTAAATTGTACATAAATGTAACAGTGGAAGAAGATACATGTTATATAATTCTATGGATTAGTACTATGCTAATATATTATCTTGTTTTGAATTACTGATTTCCTTTTTAAATTGAAGTATACAGTTTATTTAAATATTGTGCTAGAGCATAGTGACTCAATGTTTTTGAAGATTACACTTCCTTACAGGTTTTTATAAGATTATGGGTATAAAATTGTCAGAAGTTATATTCAAGAATAATTTCTATCTCTCTGTCTCTAAATATATATGTATATACACACATAAATATAGACTTTGTATTAGCTTATATGTATATGTATATATATATAAGCTTTGTGTTGAGATAGGAAAATAAATATGGTTGGACAATTCTGGGCTTGGTAGCATCACGAAATATTGAGGCAGTCACCTATAATGATTTTTAGGACTACTTGAAAAGGATTTGTGCAGTGTCCTTTTAAATTGATATCAGTCTGTCTGCCTGTCTATCTATTTGTCTGTCTTGTCATTGTTGTTCAGTCATTCAGTGGTGTCCAACTATTTGCAATCCAATGGACTGCAGCACTCCAGGCTTCCTTGTCATTCACCAACTAATGGAGCTTGCTTAAACTCATGTCCGTTGAGTTGGTGATGCCATCCAACCATCTCGTCCTCTGTCATCCCCTTCTCTTCCCCGCCCTCAATCTTTCCCAGCATCAGGGTCTTTTCTAATGAGTCGGCTCTTCGCAATCGGTGGCCAAAGTACTGTAGTTTCAGCTTCAGCATCAGTCCTTCCAATGAACACCCAGGACTGATCTCCTTTAGAATAGACTGGTTGGATCTCCTTGCAGTCCAAGGGACTCTCAAGAGTCTTCTCCAACACCATAGTTCAAAATCATCAATTCTTCGGCACTCAGCTTTCTTTATAGTCCAACTCTCACATCCGTACATGACTACTGGAAAAAACATAGCCTTGACTAGACAGACCTTTGTTGGCAAAGTAATGTCTCTGCTTTTCAATATGCTGTGCTTCCAAGGAGCAAGTGTCTTTTAACTTCATGGCTGCAGACACCATTTTCAGTGATTTTGGAGCTGAAGAAAATAAACTCTGTCACTGTTTCCATTGTTTCCCCATCTATATGCCATGAAGTGATGGGACTGGATGCCATGATCTTCATTTTTTGAATGTTGATTTTTTAAGCCAGCTTTTCCACTCTCCTCTTTCACTTTTTATCAAGAGGTTCTTTAGTTCCTCTTTGCTTTCTGCCATAAGAGTGGTGTCATCTGCACATCTGAGGTTATTAATATTTCTCCTAGTAATCACGATTCCAGCTTGTGCTTCTCCCAACCCAGCGTTTGTCATGATGTACTCTGCATGAAAGTTAAATAAACAGGGTGACAATATACAGACTGATGTACTCCTTTCCCAATTTGAAACCAGTCTGTTGTCCCTTGTCCAGTGAGGTGACAAGAATACATAGAAGAAATATACGAAAAGATCTTAATGACCCAGATAACCAGGATGCGGTGATCACTTACCTAGAGCTAGACATCTTGGGATGTGAAATCAAGTGGGCTTTAGGAAGCATCACTATGAACACAGCTAGTGGAGGTGATGGAATTCCAGCTGAGCTATTTCAAGTCCTAAAAGATGATGTTGTGAAAATGCTGCACTCAACATACCAGCAAATTTGGGAAACTCAGCAGTGGCCACAGGACTGGAAAAGGTCAATTTTCTTTCCAATCCCAAAGAAAGGCAATGCCAAGGAATATTTAAACTACTGCATAATGTGTCTGTCTGTCTGTCTATCTCTACTTACAAGTATGTGTATGTAAATACCATATGTATTTAATAATATATGACTTTATTGAGTTTTGGCATGGAGTAAGGGGTCCACATGCCTTGTGGGACACCTGGGTTAAATCCCTGGGTTGGGGAGATACTCTGGAGGGGGGCATAAACAACCGACTCCAGTATGCTTGCCTGGAGAATCTCCATGGACAGAGAAGCCTGGCGGGCTACAGTCCCTGAGGTCACAAAGAGTCGGACACAGATGAGCGACTAAGCACTCATGAGGATTTAGGGGAAAAAATAATTAAAATTTTGGGATAAAACATTTAAAATATATTCTGATCTTTTACATAAAATGGCTGTTGACTTTTCAGTAGAATAAGTAAACTATATATGATCATAATAACTGCTCATTGAAACCATATATACTTATCTCATGGTTTTAACCTTCAATTTAGTTGAGTTAGTTGGCTTACAGATAGATAATAGCTATTGAATCAATATATTAATATATTAAAAATTTATAATTAGAAAATTATTTTAAATGTGGGCAAATATCTTCTGTAATTTTTTTTTCCTGTAAATGTGAGCTTTTAGTGACATTGTTGTTTAGTCGCTAAATTTAGTGCTAAGTACATGGGACAGAGAATACCGGAGTGGGTGCCATTCACTTCTGCAGGGTATCTTCTCAACCTAGGGTTCAAATATTCATCTCCTGCATTTCAGGTGAATTCTTTGCCACTGAGCCACCAAGCAAGCCCTTAGTGACATTGTAGTTCCTAATTTATGCTATAATTTGAAGGATATAGAAAACCTGGGAGTAAACTGTGAAAGATGAAAATAAGATGATGAGGAAAATGTTTTCATTATGTTTACAACCTATTGTATAATATTCACAGTTGCTTTATTTAAAACATTTCTGTGAATTTTTGTAAAGGTGCAGGAGGAATTAGGAAAAATATTTTTTAAATATTAAAAGATCAATTATAATCTGATTTGATAATATTTCTTTTCTTATTTTGATGAATTACTAATGCAAAAAAATACTCTTTGTGCCATGTAATATGTAAGTGCTGATAAGAGTAAAAATTAAGCATTATTTTAAAAATTACTTTAATGTTTATTTAAAATTCACTGCTTTGCTTTTTCATTCATTTAAAAGTGTTGTGCTTTTTTTGTTTTCTTTTGCTTACTATTGTATAAATTCCAATAGACAGTTGACAACCTATCTATCCAACTCCTTCATTTGTCCTTCTAACATTCATATGTACTGTCTTAATATTGCAAAATATTGTCAATCATATAAATTAAAATGTATATATTATATACATATATAATATCATGCCATTTCATGATACAATGCTGAATTTTTACAGTTTTAATATTTTCAGAAATAGCAGGAAAATACAGTCTAAAATAATATACAAATAGACAGTAGAGGGCACCAATTTCCTGCTATGAAGAAAAACTGAACTAATTCCCTGTGTACATTTTTCCATGATCCTGTATTGCTTTGTCAGTTTATTTAGAAAAGAAAAAAAATGTGCTTTTATTTCCCAAAGGAGAAACTGAACTGCAAAATATTTGAGGTGGGATTAATTACTACAGAAAATTAAACTCTCATAAATTATGAACAAGCTAATAGTTTAAAACATGTAAAAAACTATTATCTATCTAGCTATCTTGCTATCATCTTTCTACCATCAATAATTTGTCTATCAATGATCATCTACCTGTATGTATATTTATGTATCTATAGCTGATTTCATTGTCACAATATTTATCTCTTGTGTATGATTTATTGATAACAATCTTTGTAATTACATAGCATAACTGAATGACAGACTTGCTCAACTTTAATTGAGATGACAGCAAGATAGATAATAGAATTTTTACATATGTTTTAAGCTATTTTCTTGTTTTTAATTTATAAAACTTTTAAATTTCTTTGGTAATTAATTCCACCTTCAAATATTTCTCATTTCAATTTCTGTTTTGAGTGATAAAAATCACATTCTTTTTCTTTTCAGAGATAGCAGGAAATTAATTTTAATTAAGCAAGTCTGTCAGTCAGCTATGGTACGTAATTACAAAGATTGTTATCAATAATCATACATAGGAGATAAATATTATGATAAAAGCAGCTATAGATACATAAATATACATACAGAAAAGTAACCATCAATAGATAAATTACTGATGATAGAAAGATGTTAGGAAGTCTTCCCAGGTGGAGCTAGTGGTCAAGAACCCACCTGCCAATGCAGGAGATGTATGAGACATGAGATATTCAATCCCTAGGTTGGGAAGATTCCCTGGAGGAGGGCATGGCAACCCACTCCAGTGTCTCGCCTGGAGAATCCCACAGACAGAGAAGCCTGGCGGGCTACAGTCCATGGGGTCCCAAGGAGTGGGACATGAATGAAGCAGTGCAGCACACTCATAGTGAGAGGATGTGTGAGAGCGAGAGGATGGAGGGTGTAAATCATTTTTGATGGTTTGATATCACACTTTTCTTGAAATATTTTTAAAGGAAAGGGATAGAACTTTTAATGCAAATAATGACTTTTTAGCAAATCACTAAAATCAAAATTTTGAATTTACATGGAATTTGATAAAGACTTGTGCATTTATTTTAGCTTTAAATAACTATTTTTCTGTTATGCTACCTTTTATTTTTACCTGTCTGATAAAGAACAGAAGTGAATGATATTGATCAGACAATTAAAAGTCTTATGTGAATTATTAGAATTAAGAAATTTGCCCTGATTTATTTTTGTGATAAAATTGTGTGTTAATCAGTAAGTATAGAGAATATTATTTTAATAAATGTTAATTGAAAACAGGTGTTTTATCTATTCATTAATCTCAGTGTAACATATGTTCATCAGAAGAATATGAATTAGTGCATTTCATGCTCTTTGTTCATCAGATCACTTGAAAGAATAAATAAATGTAGAAGCTGTGACCTTCTCACTGTCAATTTTAACAAAAATGAGGAATCATCTGCTAATATTCATGAGTTTAAAGTAAAGCTGAGTTTTAAATAAAGTAAATTCATTTTTAGACAGTCATACATAATCCAATGGCCTTTCCTGGTGACTCAGACAATAAATAATCTGCCAGTAATGTGGGAAACCTGGATTCTATCCCTGGGATGGGAAGATCCCCTGGAAAAGGAAATGGCAACCCACTCCAGTATTCTTGCCTGGAGAACCCCATGGACAGAGGAGCCTGGTGGACTACAGTCCATGGGGTCGCAAAGAGTTGGACATGACTGAGCAACTAACACACATAATCTGATACTGGGAATATAAATTCTTGAATGTGTTTTACCTTTAAGACTTAAATGTTAAGTAAAGGTAAATAAATAATATATTTAAACTAGAAAAAGTTGACTTATAAGAAATTAAATTAATACAAAGTTCTCTACTGAAGATAGTCTCAATTGAAAATTTCCTTAGGATATACAATTTTTAGTTTTTTTTAATTTATTTATTTTTTAATTGAAGGATAATTGCTTTACCTTATTGTGTTTGTTTCTACCAAATATCAATAAGAATAACTCATAAGGGTATAAGTTTTAATTTTTAAATTGCTCACTAAATTTAGCTCTATTAAGAAAAATAGAGAAAAGAAAATATGCACTGATTTAAGCAGAAATCAGTAATTAAATAGTTAATATTGTATAATAAAATTTTATTTTACTCATTTCTACTAAGTTGTGGTATGTTGAGTGTTTCAATTTTTTTAAATTTAATAAACTCTATAAGCTTAGAATAATGTGTCTTGTTTCTCAGTTATAATTACAGTATTATAATAATATTTGTGGTTTTCATTTTCTTAAAATTAAAATATTGATCCCTAAATGACTTTGGATAGTTTTCAAACATAGGATTTTTTGACACTGAAATCTGAGACATGCAGATAAGTTAAATATGCAGCTAATTTATTCCACCTATATATGGCTGAAATGTTGTTGAGAAGTCAATCAAAACACTGGAAAAAATTTTAAAGTAAGTGAAATATTTAGTATTTGAATCATTTAACTTCATAAATAGAGATGAGTTAATAAAATCAAAGAAAATAATTTATATTATTGATTGACCTGCCTTGTTATTTTAAAGATGTTGGTGGTAACTTGTAAGGCATAGCCAAGTATATTTGAGCTCATGTTGCTACTTTCAGAAGTAGATATTATTTTCTGAATAGTGAAAAGTTAACATTTTTAATAAAAATTAATACCATCGCTCTAGTCCTCTTGATCACAAAACACATTTTGCTTATTAAACTTAATGAACCAAAGTATTATTTGATACATGTATTAATATTTCATCATAAACAATAGAAGGAGCCATGATATGAACCAAAGCTTTCCGAAAATTTAGTTTTGAACTTAACAGTATCATAGAGAAACATTATATTTTTAGATATTAAAATTGATACATATATTTATACATGTTTTTAGGTAGAACATTAGCTTGATATTTGTAAGCAAAAAGAGAAACACAACTGCAGTATTTTCTTCAATATTAAACATTTTATGTTACATAATTAACAAGTTATATCTGTATATTTCACCCTACATTTTCCATAGAGCTCTATGTTTCTAAATGCCTTTCACTATTATTAATTTTTATCCTCATATTTTTAAAACTCTCATTTTAAGCATATTATATTCAAATTCCTTAAGCAGGGCCATAGACTTCGTAATGTGTACTGGTCATAGTGATGTTGGTAAAATAATGGTACTATTTTTCTTATTCATAGTTAATATACTTTTTCTTCCCTGATGAGTTTTTTATTTTTCTTTTGCCTTCTATTTAAAACAAAGTTTGTTTTTATCATAGAGGTTTTTGCAATGGTTTCAATGCAAAATGATGGTCAATATGAATTGTCAGCCGTCTTACCAATCAATGCAGATGGCTACATAATCGATCCAGTTATTGCAATCATTATAGATTTTGAACAAAGCATCTACTGTGCCACAATTTAATTGGCCCCAGAAATAGCATCTTTTGTCTAGGTCTACCTTTTAAAAAAGGAGGTGTTGGATTGAATACAAATTCACAAAAAGTCATTTAATCAATAGAGCAGAGGGCAATGAATGACAAGGAAACCTGTGGGGACAGAAGCAAGCCAACTGCTCTTTATGGTAGCAAAAGTGGGACAAAAGACCAGAAGGTTTTAATAAAAACAGTTGTGTCACTGAGTAAAATAACTTGGTTTGGAAAAAATAGCGAAGTGCAGTCAAGATAGCTGATAAATGATAAGAACTAACAATGCAAGATATTTGAAGATATCGCCTTCCTTCTCGTCCAGATTTTTCTATTTCTATTAATAGCTCAATTGCAGAATAGAAACCTCAGTTGCATTCAATTTATTGTTTCTTTTGCTTCTCCTATTCAATTAATTTGGCATCAAATACTCTACTACTATTTTCACCAGTACCCAATAAATGACATGCTAGGCACTAACCTCTCATCATATATTGTCACCATGATTATTTAACTTATATGCAGAGAAATGATGGGCTGGATGAAGC
Source organism: Odocoileus virginianus (assembly GCF_023699985.2). NCBI lineage: Eukaryota > Metazoa > Chordata > Mammalia > Artiodactyla > Cervidae > Odocoileus > Odocoileus virginianus. The sequence continues at coordinate 26,116,397 of NC_069698.1, forward strand.
ACAAGCTGGAATCAAGATGGCTGGGAGAAATATCAATAACCTCAGATATGCAGATGACACCACATTTATGGCAGAAATTAAAGAACAACGAAAGAGCCTCTTGATGAAAGTGAAAGTGGAAAGTGAAAAAGTTGGCTTAAAGCTCAACATACAGAAAACAAAGATCACGACATCCGGTCACATCACTGCATGGCAAATAGATGGAGAAAGAGTGGAAACAGTGGCAGACTTTATTTTTGGGGGCTCCAAAATCACTGCAGATGGTGACTGCAGCCATGAAATTAAAAGATGCTTACTCCTTGGAAGGAAAGTTATGACCAACCTGGACAGCATATTAAAAAGCAGACATTACTTTGCCAACAAAGGTCTGCCTAGTTAAGGTTATGGTTTTTCAAGTAGTCATGTATAGATGTAAGAGTTGGACTGTAGGAGACAGCTGAGCGCTGAAGATTTGATTCTGTGGTGTTGGAGAAGACTCTTGAGAGTCCCTTGAACAGCAAGGAGATCCAACCAGTCCATCCTAAAGGAAATCAGTCCTGAATAGCCATTGGAAGGACTGATGCTGAATCTGAAACTCCACTATTTTGGCCACCTGATGCAAAGTACTAACTCATTAGAAAAGACCCTGATGCTGCTAAAGATTGAAGGCGGGAGGAGACAGGGATGACAGAGGATGAGATGGTTGGATGGCATCACCGACTCAATGGGCATGAGTTTGAGTAAACTCCAGGAGTTGGTGATGGACAAGCAGGCCTGGCATGCTGCAGTCCATGGGGTTGCAAGCTGTCAGACACAACTGAGCTACTGAAATAATACTGACTGATAACCTATCATTTCACACAACATCTCACATCATTCTCCTGTCTATGAGGTAGGTTCTATTACTAGTTCTTGGTCTCAGATGAGAAAATGAAATTTTAAATTCACATGGAGAGTAAATGAAAAGCATTGCCTTGAATGTCAACTTTTCTGTCTTCAAGGTCATTTTGGTCATTATGCATTACTGTAGCTGAGAATTTCTATCAGTACAGTTCTCTTTCATTGATCTGTGCTTCCATGTTCTTTTTCATCACTAATTTAATCCATTGTTAATCTTGTTTTGTAATTCTTTCTCTACCTCTGATTCCTCTGAGCCTGTATTCTGTCCTACTAAACACTGTATTCTGTCCTACTAAGCAAAGCTTTTGATTGTGTGGATCACAATAAACTGTGGAAAATTCTGAAAGAGATGGGAATACCAGACCACCTGACCTGCCTCTTGAGAAACCTGTATGCAGGTCAGGAAGCAACAGTTAGAACAGGACATGGAACAACAGACTGGTTTCAAATAGGAAAAGGAGTACATCAAGGCTGTATATTGTCACCTTATAAAGACAACTGAGCACTGAAGAATTGATGCTTATGAACTGTGGTGCTGGAGAAGACTCTTGTGAGTTCCTTGGACTGCAAGTAGATCCAACCAGTCCATCCTAAAGGAATTCAGTTCTGAATATTCATTGGAAGAACTGATGCTGAATCTGAAACCCCAATACTTTGGCCACCTGATACGAAGGACTGACTCCTTTGAAAAGACCCTGATGCAGGGAAAGATTGAAAGGCAGGAAGAGAAGCTGATGACAGATAATGAGATGGTTGGATGGCACCACCAACTCAATGGACATGAGTTTTGGTAAACTCTGGGAGTTGGTGATAGACAGGGAGGCCTGGCATGCTGCCGTTCATGGGGTTGCAGAGTCAGACACGACTGAGTGACTGAACTGAACTGAAGCACATTCTACATCATATCTCCTTCCCAGAAACTTTAAGAATTGCTCTTCCATATTGAATGAAGCACTGATTCTTTAAGGAGGCACCTTTAATCAGCTCTATCCTAACTCCATATCATATAACCTGAGACTTGACTCAAACACAGTTGAACCATTCACCTTTCCCTAAGCATGACCCATGTTTCCCCTCACTTTCTTTTCTTTGATTAATCTGTCTCTTCTTTTAGAAGATCTCAAAAAAAAAAAAAAAAAAAATAGAAGATCTCTTTCTTTTACTTTGGTTTGTAAGAATACTGTCTATCCACTAAGTCACAATTCAAATGCCATGTCATTCATGAAACAAGCCAGAAATCTCTCAGCAGTTCTTTCATTGCTCTTTCATGTTTATATATACCACAATATATATTCATAGTATATAATGTTTTATTTTATATACATATTCTGTATTTCAACTCTCATATCAAATATCTATCATTTCTAATGTTTCTTATCATCATACTCATCACAGATGCGTATTCTTATCATATATGAATGGTTATGCAACTGTCCTAAAATATCTTAATAAAACTCTACACTTTCTAAGTATTGGTAATGATTCCTTACTAAAAATCTAACTTTGCCATGGATAGATATTGTTTCCTCATTTTTGTGTTTCTAGCACCTGGTATAGATGAAGAATGAATGGAAAATATTATATAATTTAAATGTTTTCCGTTAAGTTATTACAATATTTTTACTTAAGGGAAAGGATCAATGCTTACTCAATTCTTTGGTATCCATAGCATCAAATACTAATAAAGTATCAATATAAAAGTATAAAATATACTTTAGGAGTTTTTACATGTTTAGAACTAATTATAGCTAATAACATTAAATAACTGACACACAAAATTAAGTAAAACTTTTAGTTAATTATATCAGTCATTATTCAATGTTATCAGTGATATATAAGGATTAATATATGAAACAAACACTTTTACACAAGACAGCTGGAAGTATTTATATTTGTCTCAACTGGATTTAAGTTCTAGCAAATAATTTCTCAATGTTTTAAAATGAAGGGTTTTTTATAAATAGTATGTAAAGTTGTATGAAGTAAAGGAAAAAATGTAGCTCTCTAATCTAGCAATTGAGGAAAATAAATAAATAAAAATATCCACATCATTTATATTCCCAGCCAAATTTTTTAATAAAAAGAATTTTTATGTTTAGAAAAACACTTAATATAAATAAATTCAAAATAGTTGGATTTGACTTTTATATTATTGCATAATAAGCATCAAAATAGTAACAACATTTCTAATAGTTATTTACAGGAAATGTTGAAGGAGTGCTTGGTCAAAGTAATTTTATAAATTATCATTATGAAAGTGAATGTTTTCTCCCTAGCTTATATATATTATACACTTAGAAAAGCAGTTGGGCTTTGTCAATATTATACTTCATTTGTAATCAGTCTCGGTTTCGTGCGGCTCTTTGTGACCCCATGGACTGTAGCCTGCCGGCTCCTCTGTTCTGGAAGAGAGGACCCTGGCAAGAATACCAGTGTGGATTGCCATTTCCTAGTCTATGAATTATGAAGTGGACTTTCACGTGAATAATACTGTAATTTAAACGAGGAAAATGTGGTTTTTGAACTAGGAAAGAGTATGTATTAAAATACCAAATCACCAATCAGCACTGTCAAGTTCAAATAGAATCCTCCTTGAAAAGTATCTGTGAAAGCTTTATAATCATAAATGGAGAGATAATTTGACTTTTAGTTGATTGCCAAGTCCATCTGTCATATTGTCAGTGGTACTTTTTGAGCAGTGAAAATATTATGTAAGTGTATATTTGGGGGTTTTAATGTGGACTTTAAGTTTAATGTGGACTTTAATGTGGACTTTAAGTTGCTCAGTTGTGTCCAACTCTTTGTGACCCCATGGACTTTAGCCCAACAGGCTCTGCTGTCCATAGGATTCTTCCAGCAAGAATACTGGAATGGGTTGCCATTCCCTTCTTCGGGTGATCTACCCAACCCAGGGATCAAACCTAGGTCTCCTGCATTGGAGGGAGGTCCTTTACTTTCTGGACCACCAGGGAAGCACAATATGCATTTTCAACTTGAATTATTCTTAAATCAGAAATATGAATTATTTTTACTGCTATGATAGGAACAAGTAAATAAGTGTAGGTTTAAATTTTGTTTTCTATAATCATTAATCAGTGTTTTAAACTCATTTAAAATCTCAAACATATATCTAAATATTAACTGTGGCTTTTGAAAATATGAATAACTACCCATGATAAAAATACTATACATTTATTCTATTTGTTATCAATTAAATTTATAAGCCTCTATATATAGTCAAGTGGAATAATGTCAAAATCCCATAATCTATGCCTGTATAGAATATAAAATAATATTTATTGGGTGCTCAATACATGCCTAGTTCAGGGCCATGACCTTCAAGTATAAGATCTCATCTTAAAAATGACCCAATTAAGTAAATGTGTCTATTTCACCACGTAAGTAGTTGTTTAGATAAAGCTCTCTATTTTTATAATGCTTCTACATGAGAGAAATGATGCTTAAATCTAAGTCTGTGTTCAAACACCAGGTTATGCAATATTCTCCAAACATATTACCAAACAACCTCACGTAAAATAGATGCTTCATATATTCTTTAGTTTTCTCTTATCTAAATCAGGGGCCAAGCCTGGACTATGGACCAAATCCCCTCCAGGCCTGGTTTAGTAAATAGTTTTATTCAAACATATCTCTCCTCATTTATTACCACATTGCCTAGAGCTGCTTTTCTTATAGTAGCAGAGTTGCATAACTACAACATAAAACTTAAAATAGTTACTTTATAGAAAAATTTGCCAATTCTTAATGTAAACTATATTGTGCTATATAACCTCCTGAGTAGGAAGGGACCGGATGACTTTATAGTTATAAGCATTGCAAGAAGGAGAAAAAACCTAGAATTTATGATGTCAGTGATTACAAGTAACTGAACAACCATTTGTAAATATTTCCATTGCCCTCCACCCCCTGAAATGTTTATGTCTTAATCCCCAGAATTAACATGCTACTTACATGGTAAAAAACAAACAAACAAAAGACATTGAAGAAGTAGTTAAAAATCTTGAGATAAAGAAAAATTACCCTGGAATTATTCAGGCATGCCCTTGATGTATTAACACAGATCCTTATAAGGTAGAAGCAGAAGATCAGATATCAGAAATGATGATGGAAACAAATGGTTTAAGTGATGTGCTTTGAAGCTGGAGGAAGGAGCCACAAGCCAAGGAATGAAGAGGATCTCTAGAAGCTAGAAAAAGTAAGGAAACAAATTCCTTCTGGAGCCTGGAGAATGAACGGTCCAAGTGACACTTGACTTTTACCCAAACAGAATTCAGACTGTGGCCTCTATAACTATAGGAGAATAAATCTGTGTGGTCTTAAGCCACGGATTTTAGGCAATTTGTTATAGCAGCTATTGAAAATAACAATACAACTAATACAACCTCTGACTAAGACCTGAACTATTTTGAATTTGTAAGTCATGTCTTCTATAATTCTTAAACTTTTGGGGGATCAGTAAGCCCTCTGATCAATCTGATAATAACAATGGACATTCTCCTCAAAAATTTTTGAACATGCATACATGGAGAAAATTCTACATTCAATTTCAGAAGTTAATATACCTCCAATATTACCTATTTAAAGACTCCCTAAAGTGCAAAGGACTTCAGGTGCTATGCCTATAATTGGGTTGACTACTGGTATTCAGTGAATCACACAGATAATGCTCTATTTTTGTATCAACATATATTGGCATTGTTTATCTGATTTCCTGTCTCCTGCCTCTAGAAAGAAAATACCATGATGACACAGACTTGGTCTTTTTATTTGCCAGTCAACATGTAGAACCCAGAACTATGACTGGCACATTGTAGATATTTAATGTCTTTAATGAAAGAAAGGAAGCATGAACATCTCTGTGAGCCAAAACTGAGGTTTTGGGGCTTTTTTGTTTACATTCTGGGCTACACGTTTATTAAGAAGGGGATGAGTCAAAGTGCTTAGTATTTTGTAAAATTAACTTTGACAGCACTATGGAGTAGAAAACAGATTAAAAGCACAATGATGAAGCATATTATGTAGTAAAAAAAAAGAGAGAGAGAGATTAAAATAAAAAGCTGTTAGGTTTCTAAGCAAAGCAAATTTAGTTCTTTGTTTACCAGGGCATTTTTTTTTCCTTTAGTTCTCCAAAAGAATCTTGGTGTGAAGATCACCAGGCAGTGCTAACAAAATTTTAATCTACTAAACTTAAAAAATGAAGATTCCTAAAGTTTCTTAAGCAGATACATCTGCAAAAGTCTCCAAATCTGCTTCAAAAAGTTACCAGGTGATTCTTAATGAGCAGGCCAACTTAAGAAACAATGCTTTAATATACAGTCCCCTTCAAATCTAAAACCTTTCTAATTATTAGCAATCAAAGAAGCAAAACATTAGGTATTTCTGTTCCTTAGAAAAAGTTCCCTAAACTTTTCTGAGCTTACAACTTAACTGGGGAAACTATTATAAATACAGAATCACAATAGTTTCCTGGGAAATAATTGTTCAATATATATGAAGTAGAGCCCAGAAGTGAGAAATTTCTGTAATAACCCTAGGAATTTATGGGGCTTCCCAGGTTGCACTAGTCATAAAGAATCTGCCTGCCGATGCAGGAGACACAAGAGACACAGGTGCGATTCATTGGTCATGAAGATCCCCTGGAGAAGGAAATGGTACCCTACTCCAGTATTCTTGCCTGGCAAATCACATGGGCAAAGAAGCCTGGCAGGCTGCAGTCTATGGGGCTACAAAGAGTTGGATATGACTGAGCACACACATGCAGGCATACACACAGCATATTTGCAAAGACTATATGTGCATGCAAGAGCAAACCTAGAAGAAATGATGTAAATAATAAAGAGAATAATAGAGTGATCAAACTATGTTTGTGTGCTTAGTCACTCAGTCATTCTGATTCTTTTGCGACCTATGGACCATAGTCTGCCAAGCTCCTCTGTCCATGTAACTTGAAAGTGAAGTCCCTCAGTCATGTCCAACTCTTTGCAACCCCATGGACTGTAGCCTACCAGGCTCCTCTGTCCATGGGATTTTCCAGGCAAGAGTACTGGAGTGCGTTGCCATTTTCTTCTCCAGGAGATCTTCCTGATTCAGGGATTGAACCCAAGTCTCCCACACTGTAGGCAGACGCTTTACTGTCTGCATCACCAGGGAACTTACCAGGCAAGAATATTGGAGTCGGTTGCCATTTTCTTCTCCAGGAGATTTATCCAACCCAGTGATTGAACCCAGGTCTCCTGCAGGAGCATTCTTTACCACTGGTCCACAGGGGAAACTCAGGAATTTATAATGGCCTAGGAAGTTAAGAAATTCTACACTAAATAGCCTTTTTTGAAACCAATATAATTTACATATATATATGTACATTCTTCATTCTGACTGGAATATTAGTAACATACATGACAAGGCATGTCTTTAAGTTTTACAAGCATAATGGCTAAACATTTTCAACAAAACTATCATTTCTAGGTGACAAAATCTTCAATTTCCTACTAAACAGTGACTGAAGGTGAAACTTTTATTGTTGCATAAACACATACACGTTAACACACACCTGCATATATGGTTTTCTTTTTCCAATTAAAAGCTTTAGTCTCCTTTTAAATGATCATTTTTTCTTTAAGCAGAGCAATTATTTTAAGTCTCTAGCCTCTCACAACTTAGTATAAAAAGTTCCACTTCTATTTTTAAAACATAGAATTGTTATATAAAATGCAAAATGATAGCATGTGAAAACATTCATTACATTTTAGCAATTGACCATTAATGAAGTGCCTTGCACACCAAGTTACAATTAAATGAGTGAAGTTAATGTTAATTTAAAATATTTATTATTCGAGTCTTTTTTTATTAGTTATTTCTTTCTAGATCTTTTTCTTCACCTTATGCTAATTTTCTTAAGGTTTGGCAATTTTTTAATGTTAGTGCAGTATAGTTAACTTCTATGGTAATAGTTATCAAGGGAATAGCCAACAAGGTAATAGCCAGAGGAATTTGTGCCTATTGGTCTGTATTTTAGGGAGGTAAATGTCCATATAGATTTGGCAGAAATTAAATATATATATATGTATGTGTGTGTGTGTTGCTCAGTCATGTCCAACTCTGCAACCCAATGGACTGTAGCCTACCAGACTCCTCTGTCCATGGAATTCTCCAGGCAGGAATACTGGAGTGGGTTGCCATTCCCTTCTCCAGGGTATCTTCCTGACACAGTGTTTAAACCTGGGTTTCCTGCAATGCAGACAAATTCTCTACCGTTTGAGCCATCCTCACTACATATATATATATATATATATATATATATATATATATATATATGATTACATAATTATTTATTTTCCTTTCTGTATATGGGAACTTGGCAGACTGCTTTCTCAGGTTATTTGAAAGGCATGTTCTTATATTCCTCTTATGCCTCTTCATCCACAGCTTTAGTTTTTCAAATTTGACCTCAAGATCATTTTCTGCTATGCTATTGTTATATTCACTAATGACTTTTACATTTATATACTTCTTTCTACATAGTGTTCTACTAATATGTGTATTTTTAATGTAGAATATCATTATGTAATGTTTCAATTTCCAGTAGCTAATATAGAGACTGGTTATAAGAGGAACTTAAATTTTTGTATGGAATATCATTAATTCCCAATTGCTAGTCTTTCAGCATTTATTCAGTAAATTTACCAGCACTGTAGGTTTTAAAACTTTATCTTCTCAATATCGAATGCTGTGAAATAGTCATTAATTGTATGCTCTCAAAGAACTCATTTACTTATATTTTAACTTTTTATTTTTTTTCTCCTGCCTTGTAATGGATCATCTTTAAACAACACTATTAAACATATGATGTGCAAATACTGAAATCACTAGAGTACAGTGAAGTGCTTTAATGAGGCATTTTAGGCTATAAAGGAGGGTAGTTGCTAAGGTAACTTCAGCTAATGTAAGTTTATTGAGAACAGCAAGCTGAGTGAGCACGCACACAAGCCAGATAGAAAACTGTCTGCCTTGCCATCCAGCCTGGACTCATGGAGTAGAACGTAGAGGCTTTCCTCAGAAGAAGGGCCTTCCCCTTTTTCCTACAGAGCTCTTCCTTGAGGTGTTTAAGCTCTGGGTGTTTTTGTTTCACTGCATCTCCTTCCACCTGAGGGTTTCTGCTGACTTCTGGATTCTTATATCTTTGCCCTTTGTTTTCCCCATTATCTCATTTACTGCTGTGAGTGGGTGAGAGGCCAGCTACCAGTCTCCCTCACAGGGAGCTCTCTTATACCACGTATCCCTAGAGTTAGAAGCTGTGGTCAGGACAGTGGCATGCTGATGTTGAAGACACAGGCCACTCTGCAGGAGTGATCCCTCAGAATGGGGCTGGAATCATCACCACCATTTCTCAGAGGCACAAACATAACCAGTAAATTCTCTGCAAATTCCCTCTAAAGCATCCAGTATAATCTTTCTCTGTGTTTTTCCTGTAAATGTTTATCATAAGATGAATTGAAGAATTTTTACAAAAACAGTAATGCTGAAAATACAACTGTATGCATACTATATAGAGTGATATTTTATTGAAATAGAAAGATCATACCTTATCAGTGATATTAGAAGGGGCCATGAAATCTCTCCTCTAACAATTTAATAAAATACAGGAAATCACCCTTAGAATCTTAAAAAAAAATAAAGTTTGATATTTGAAAAATAGTGCTTCAAAATGAGTAAGTGTAATTGAAGGCAATTGTCTTACCTGTGGTCCTCTGAGATATATAGGTATTTTGGTGTCTTTGGAGACTGCCAGAAAAAGGCTAACTTGTTGGCGATTTAATTGCTCCAGGGATTGCAAAGGTGATCTTGTAGTTGGCCTCCAGTGACAGGTGCTATCCCTTTATTATAATTTGAACCCCTGGGTGTTAAAAAATTCATGGCTTTTCTATTAGGAAATATGCATAATTCTCCAGTCATGGTTATTCATAATCCTGTGATGAATTGCAGAGAAGCTCATGGAGAACTTAAGGCTTCAGCATTTTAGTCAGAAATTTCTACCCTCATTCACAAACAAAAAAGACTAAGCTGATTTGCATTTATATTTAAAAAATACATTAAGTATCTTTATATGAGCATTTAGGGTCTTTTGGAATTAAATATGGCATGAATAGTTGCACTTACTGATGGAATGTTTATAGCAATTAGTGCTTAGAAAATATATACCAAAATTATGCATTAGATTGGTTTTAAAATGTATGCACACCAGAGGGCATTGTAGCTTTTATTGAAAGCTTCTTTAGCTATTTCCTTTTAAAGTGAGTTTTATTTTTTTAAATTTTTCTCTTCATAACTATTACTTAGCTTTTGCTTTAATATTTATAAAACACACTCAAGCAATATTGCTATTCACCTGAGTATGTTGAATAAACAGGAATGTTATGATTAAATGAGAAAATTAAAGCAAGCAAGACATTTTAATATATTTCTTACTAACACTTTAGATTTCTTCATATTTTTTGGCCTTCATTCTTCCCCTGCTGCAGGAGAATCCCTACTCTATGTATTTTTCTATGTCCTTTTTAAAAATAATATATATATTATTTTATTATTTATTCTTGATTTTTAAAATCTCTTTTGTACTCCAGCTATAGAAGGTAAATTCTCCATCTTATAAAAGAGCTCCATTTGATTATTTCACTAAAAAAAAAAAAAAAAATTGCATGTCAGAGGTAAAGGACTCAGATTCAGCCTTTCAACAGCTCATTTTCTAGTATATAGAACATGTGATGACAATTCAGTGTGTTGAGAACCCCAAAGGGCTGAAAGGATTCCTCAGATGTGTAAGACCAGGTATAAAGAGTAGGACATATTGTTAAAGCTGAATTAAGCTATAAAGATCAATTAAAAAGAAATAAATTAGAAGTTTGGGATTAATACACACTAGTGTATATAAAATAGATAACCAGCAAGGACTTACTGTATAGCACAGGGAACTATACTCAATATCTTGTAATAACCTATGCAGGAAAAAAATCTAAAAAAGCATATACATATATGTCACTGAATCACTTTGCTATACACTTGAAACTAACAGAGCATTTCAAATTATACTTTAAGAAAACAACACAAAAAAAGTAAATCAGACATTATAACAAACCTTTTTTTAAAAATTATTTTAAATGAAATATGGAGTTGGTCATATACAAAGACTAATATATATATAACCAGTGATCAGAGATAAATGAAAGGTTGTTTCCTGTATGTGGATTTTATGATAATGGTGCAAAAATAAGTGTAATCGAACAAAAGACTAGGAAAACTTCTGAAACCACATAATTTTATTACTAGGTTGTTAATGTTTTTAAAACATGGTGTGATGGTAGTTTTTGAACAATGATACTCTTGAGCAATTGTATCTTTAGCATGAAATAAAATATTTATGGCAACAAGAGAAAGGCATAAAATCTAATGAAAGCACAGCAGTGTAAGCATAACCTGTTCTCAGAAGGAAGTGCACGTAGCCCAACAATTTATAAGAAACTTTTGCAAGGAGATGATAAACCTATTTTTAAAATACATCTCAATAACAATTCATGTCGGGAATCTTTTCCAACTGCCTTTAACTGGAAGTGGTCTTTCCTCTTACAGAATGTTGTGCCTGTTTTACAATCTCATCTTATATTCTTATTTTTTTTTCTATCAAATGATAAGCTTCATGAGAGTGCTGATTTATGAATGCATCTCCCACAGGGTTTAAGTCAATGCTTTGAACAGAAGAGAGGCTCAATAAATATTCATGGTGCTTAATTTGAAAACCATCTAGATACATGAATATGAGAACTCAGCATATGTCAATTTATGATGATAAATTTAAAAATGCTAGAAGTAGTATTTCTAATCCATTTTGCTGTCTGTTAGCTTTGTTACCTTCATTAAGTAATATAACATTCTTGTGCCTCTCTTACTTGTTAAATACTGGAGTTGAACATGTAAATAACATGTATGATCAGGCACTAAGATAAGGCAACTGTGTATATTATCTAATTTATTCTTCTTAACAACCCATATGAGATGATGTGGCAATTATCAACATTGATTCCAGGAGCCCTGGAGTTACTTGGATCATAATGTCAAGTAATTTACCAGCCATCACATTGATAGTATCTAGTGGAGTCACCACCAAGTCATTTCTTATTAGAAAGTTCTCTCTTTAATGTCTTTAGACCTCTGAATTGCTATAGTTCCACATTAAAAAAAAAAAAAAGAAAAGAAATCACCTAGTCCTGGCTCAATTTGGCTCAATAAAAAGTAATTCAATTATCCTGCAATATATCTCACCTCTCCTCTGGATATAACATTTTTCTTACTATTAATTTTGGAAAAAAAGAGACTTTGGTTTCTCCTTAAAAATCTCAACTGTTTGGACTTTAACACTGAAGTTATCTAGAATTCTTTTAAAAAAGGAAAATGCTTTAATCACATACTATAAAAGTTAAACAGAATAAGTATTCATAAATAATCTACACACTGGACTAGTGAATGTTTTATCTTAAAGATTCTTTAAGATAATTTTCTGTTACCATTCTTTTCTGTTACCTTCAAGAAAAGAACCAAAATATCCCCATGTTGATTCATTTTGCCCTTCACCACAAAGGAAAAAAGATGTATAAAAGAAACCATGAACACTATTCAAATTCATTGCCTCTTCCAGGTTTGGGTAATTGAGTTGCCTCAGGATCAATATGAAACTGCCTAGGATACAGAAAGTCAATAACTACTTCTAAAGTCAAGAGTGTCTAGTTTAGGTATCTGCAAAAGCAAACCGCTGCTGCTGCTGCAGAGCAAATCTAAATCTACATAACAAAACCTAGAAGTGAAATCCATAGAGCAAGAGCTCCGTATGCATCTTGCTCTGATATCAATACAAAGAAGTTTAGGAAGACGCCCACCACTTCCTCCGTTGAGCAAATATCTTTTCTTTGGTATTTCTCAAACTTAGAGTAACATTGGATGAGCCACACTTTCATTTTAGATAACTTCATCTAAAATTTGATTTAAAAATAAAGTCTGTGTGCAAGGTTACTATACCTAGGCTTCTAAAACATACTTTAAAATACCTTTTAAAGAAGCAGTCATGCAATGATAATAAAAATTTTCCCTAAATAAATATAAATGATTTATTTTATTATACTCCTGTTGGGGGAGTTTGTCATTTCCTTGGCTCTGTCTTGCCACAGCAAAATTTCAAGTGATGGACGGATTGGTGTTACAGCTCCGTGTTACAGCTAAGGTATTTTTTTTTTTTGCAAACAAAGGAAAATGAAGCCTTGAGGTGTGAGGACAGGCCGACCCAAAAGATGTGAAGAGAAGAGAAGCCCCTGGCTCAATTTTGGCTCCTCTTTATATACACATATATATGTGTGTGTATATATACACACATATGTGTGTGTGTGTGTGTGTGTATATATATATATATATATATATACGTATATATATATATATATATCCTCTTCCTCTTGAGCCTGCCCTATGTAATTTGGGCTAGCCAGGAGGGCTATTTGTTTTACTTGAGGTTCTCACTCTGGTCCTCAGATGTTCCTTTGTTCTATTTTTGTGGGCTTTTTTCCCTTCTATGTCTTTTAGCTGCTGCTATTCTGGACTCCTTTTCCTATTCTAACTACCTAACACTCCCCCCTCAAGAGATGGGAGGCCCAATTCTTGGGAATATGGGCTTTGAGGTCTCTCTGGATACTTCTTGTTGAACTGAGATGGGGAGGGGCATTGGGCCTCCCCTCTTGCTAGTCTCAAGCCTCAGAATTTTTATAGTGATGTCCATCAAAGGGTGAGTGATATTTTCCAGGGTCGGCTGTAGTTTTATATATCCTTGTTGAACTGGCACTGGATGTTGTTGACCTGGGCAGAGACAAAACAGGTTAGACAATTGATAATACATGAACAATCATAAGCATCATCAATATGGTGATAACAAAGATTAGTAGGGACATTAGCCAACTGCCAATTTCCCCTCACCAGGAGAAGGATCCCCCAAAAGAGATTGTAGCCACCCCGAGCTCTCCATTTCTCTCTTTGAGATACAGTAGGATCTGAAAGTTTTTCTTGAGGACTGTGAGACTTTTTAAATTTAGCCGGATGTATTTACCCAGAAACAACACATCTCATTTAAGATGGCTCAAGCCCCTCCTTGTTCAGGGATCAGGAGATCTATCTTCTGTCTATTTTGGAGTACAACCCCTTCCAAGCTGTGCTGGCTCTTTAGAGCTATCCTGAGAAATCTTATCCCCAGAAACTAGATTTTGGGGGCGTTCATTAGAATGGCACTCATTTGTAGTCCTGAATAGGTATCTGGGATCTCCCAGGGGCTCACAGGTGTATTGAGTGTCCTCTTCTATTTTCTTCCATGGCTTGACTCATGAGTAGTGAATCCAGGAGTCATGTCCTGGTACCTTGACTGCTGTGGGGGTAGAAAGTATTAGAGGGTAGGGGCCCTTCCATGTGGGCTGAAGTTAAACCTTTGGGGACCCATCATTCCAGACTTTAATTAGGACGTGAGCCCCTGGAGCATATAGTGGTGACTCTAGAATCTTTTGGATCCTGGTTGACACCCAACAAGCGTATATCCTGTTGGAATTGCCCAATGGTCATGGTATAAGACTGGAGGGTCTGGGCCTCTGGATCTAGGAAGAGGTCATTGACATAAACAAAATGTCTCCCATATAGCATCTCACATGGACTAAGACCAACCTGTTCCTTAGGGTCAATATGGGTGCAGAGGAGAGCTACTGGTAAAGCCTCCTTCCATCCCAGGGAGGTCTTCTGGGTTATCTTTTTTATCACTGATTTTAAGAATTGGTTGGCTCTTTCTACTTTTCCTGAAGACTGAGGCCTCCAGGCACAATGGAGATAATAAGTAATGTCCAATGCTTTAGAGAGCCCTTGGGTGACCTTAGGAGTAAATGATGTCCCACTGTCACTTTGTAATGACCTAGGCAGACCAAGTCTTGGGATGATTTCATAGAGCAGTTTTTTTTTACCCCCTCCTTAGCCTCCTCAGTCAGGGTGGGAAAGCCTTCAATCCATCCTGTGAATGTATCTATCATAATTAATAGATATTTATACCTTTGAGAAACTGGCATCTGGGTGAAGTCCATCTGCCAGTCCTCTCCTGGCTAGGTCCCACATCGTTGGACGGGCTGGGACAGCTGGAGTATTCAAGCTCCTTGGGGGCTGTTTAATTGGCAAGTGGAACAAGAGGAGACCACTTGCCTTAGAGTCGTTTGGAGGCCCGTTCCTCTGAAGAACCTTTCTAGGCATCTTTGGAGGGCCTTCTCCCATCAATGAGTGGTGGCATGTCAGGAGTTAACCAACTTTCATTGGAGGTTCCCAGGCAGAAAAAGGAGCCCCTCCCTTTGGAACCACCCGTATGATCTTGAAAGCCTTCACTCTTAGCTTTAAGAGACTCGCCTTCATTATATGAAGGAGTTTCTGGCAAATTAGTCTGTGGAACTAAGGTTGCAATCCCTATTAGGTCACTGTTCTGTAATGCTGTTCTCTTAGCTGCCTGATCAGCTGCTTGGTTCCCTTGTGCCGCTTCTGTGCTCCCTTTTTGGTGTCCTTTTCAGTGGGAGACTCAAAGTTTGATGGTCAGATATACTGCCTCCAAAAGCCTAAGGTTTTTACCACCATATTTGAGATGCACGAGTGGTCAAGTGGCCTCTTTCCAAATATAAGGATGTGCGTGTAGCACCAGAAAGGCACACTTGGGATCAGTGTAAATGGCTACTCTTCTTCCTTTCCCAGCTCTAAAGCTCAAGTCAGGGCTATGAGCTCAGCTAATTGGGCTGAAGTACCTGGTGGCAAAGGTTTAGCCTCTATGGTCTCAAAATTGGAGGCTACTGCTTATCTGGCTCTTCCTTTTTCCATCCAGGACATAGCTGCTTCCATCAGTTTACCAGATTTTTTCAGGGTTTGTCAGAGGATCTTCTGAAAATCCCTCTCAAGGTTTTGTCTAGTGGTCCAAGATTTTTAGGCAAGAGTGAAAGGGGAAAGAGCCCTCAGGGGTAGGCAGGAGGGTGGCAGGGTTAAGAATCTCACAAGCAGATATAGTCAGGCCTGGATTTTCCATCAGCACTACTTGATATCTGAGAATCCTTTGATCAGACATCCATAAATGGCCTCCCCCATTTAGGAGTTGTTTCACTTGGTGGCTGGCAAAAATAGTTAACTTGCCCCCAAAAGAGACTTTTAAAGAATCTTCTATCAAGATTGCAATAACTGCAAGATTTTGAAGGCAGGGAGGCCAGTCTTGGCTGGCTAAATCAAGCCTCTTGGATAAGTAAGCTACAGGCTGGGGCTCAGGTTCCCACCTTTGAGTCAACACTCCCAAAGCTGTTCCTTCCTTTTCATGGGCATAAAGTTGGAATGCTTTTTCTGGGTCTGGCAACCTCAAGTTAGGTACTTGAGTTAAAGCTTGTTTTAGTGTAGTCTCTACCTTATTTTGAGTAGGTCCCCACATCAGTGGGATTGAATCGTCCCGTCCCTTCAAGCTTTCATATAAGGGCTGGGAAATTAGACTGTAGTTGGGTATCCAGAGTCTGCAATACCCATTTAGCCCCAGGAGAGCTTGCGTTTGTTTTCGAGTCGTGGGGGAGGGCAACTGGACAATTCCTTGTACTTAATCAGAGGACAGCCTCTTGGACCCGTGTGCAATCTGAACTCCTAGGTAAGTGACTTCTGTCTTGACCGTCTGTGCCTTAGCATGGGAGACTTTATATTGCCTCTCTGCCAAAAAGTTTAGAACCTGAATTGCATGTTGTTGGGCATTTTCCTCATCTGGAGAGCAGATTAGGATGTCATCTATGTATTTTAATATTTTCCCATTAGGTCTCAGGTCCAGATCTAAGAGATCCCACATAAGAGCATGCCCAAATAAGTGGGGGCTGTCTCTGAACCTCTGAGGTAATATTGTCCAAGTCATCGTTTGGTATTTTTCTTCTGGAGCCTCCTACTAGAAAGCAAAAAGATATTGAGATTCTTTAGCTAGTCGTATACAAAATAATGCATCTTAGAGATCCAGGACTGTAAACCACTTGGCACTGGGTGGGACTTCTCCCAAGATTACATAGGGATTGGGTACTGTGGGATGGAGGGAGACTACTACTTTATTTATGATCTGGAGATATTGAGCCATTCACCAGATCATGTCCTTTTTCTTTACAGGGAGGATCAGAATGTTACACAGGAAACTGCTGGGGACCAATAGCACACAGGCAAGGAATTTATTCATTAGAGGGTGTATCCTTCCTGAGCTTCTCTTCTGAGGGGGCATTGTTTCTGGTTTGGAAACCGAGTGGGATCTCAGAGAACGATGATGACCAGTTCCGTTTGGTGGGCATGTCCAGGAGTCCCATGGCCCCACATATGGGGGTTAATTTTGTCCTCCCATAGTTTTTGGTCCTTCCCTATTGGAGAGGGTGTAATGGGTTCCTCAGTAGTAGCCGGAAGCTGTAGGGCTCTAGGAGCTGAAAAGCTTCCCAACACATGGGTAGTTCCCAGTTTAGTGAGTATATCTCTTCCCAATAAGGGAGTAGGACACTCAGGGACCACCAGAAACTGAAGGGAAAATATTTGTCGATCCCAGCCTCAAAGAAGTACTCAGGTGAATCTTCTTGTAATTGTTTTTTTTTTTTTTTTTTTTCTGTAGCACCCAAAATGTTACAGATTTGGGAGAAGAAGGCTCTGGAGTAGAAGGTCAGGACAGAGTAGGTAGCCCCTGTGTCAACCAAGAAATTCTCGGACCTACCTGCCACATCCACTTGCACCCTTGGCTCTAGTCCCGTGATGGTTATCTATGTAAGGTGGGCTGGCTGGAGCGGGCTGCTTCAGTCTTGTTGAGGAAGGCTTGGCACTTGACCTTGAGGCTCTTGGATCCAAAGATCAGAGTGCCACCCAACGTCCCAATAGATGGCATTTTTAGCAAACCATTTTAGGAAACTTGTCACGGTTTGGACACTCTTTGGCCCAATGCCCCTCCTGTCTACAGATTATGCATTTGTCTCATGCCTTGTCCTTCAAGGACTCAGGATTTGCCACAGGGCTTCCCTGGAGAGCGTCCAGAATCTGGGCATGACTTGTCTCTTTCCTTTTCTCCTTTCCTGGGCCTTGGCTTCGCTCTTCTCTTTGTGATAAAAAGTATTGGTGGCTGTCTGGACCATCTCATCTAAAGAGGCAGCAGGGTCCTGCTGCTGTAGCTGTTGTAACTTTATCCTGATGTCTGATGCACATTGGGACAGGAATTTGTCCTTTAAAATCACCTGTCCCTCATAAGACTCTAAGTCCAGATTGGTAAGCTTTTGGAGGCCCACTTTTAGCCTTTTCAGAAAGGCAATGGGGTTCATTGGCTGATTACTTTTTGCTGGGATGCTTTTAGCCCTGCCTTTACACAAATCAGAAAATGATCCCTTTTCCAGATGTGCTCAGGGTCATCATAATTCTCATTAGCATCTGAGGAAGAAACCACAGTTTTCCCTACTGGGTATTTATTGCTTGACATGTGAAGCCCCATGGCATATCTTTGGGCTTCCTTTAAGACCTTGGCATGCTCAAAGTCAGATAAAGTTTGGTTAAATATGACCATAATGTCCTTCCATGTCAAGTCAAAGGCTAAGGTAATGTGTTAGAATGTATCTGTATATTTGCCTGGGTCATCTGTATAGCTTCCCAGGTCTTGTTTGATCTGTATTAGTTTTAAGAGGGAGAAGGGCTTATGGACCCAGGTTGGTCCGAATTCTCCTCCAGTTTCAACTAAGGGACATACTCGAGTTGGCTTTTGTGGAGGGGGTACTCCCAAATATGGGGACATGTTTGGATACAAGGAAGGAGCACCAGGCAAGTTGGGAGCCATGGGAGGTGAGCCTTCACGGGGGGCTTCCTTCTCTTGCTTTTCTGTGCCTAACACCATTTACCTAGTAGGCTCACTTTTAGGACTTACAACAGTCACATACTTAAGACAGAGTTCCTTCATATCTCTTAGTCAGAAGAAAAGTAACTGCAGGATGGTACTGTAATTTAAACTCCCATGCTCAGGCCAGTGTTCCTTATTCCCCAGAGGATATGGTAGCCACGCAGTGGCACCAAAGAATTTTAAAGATCTAATAGCTTCCAGTTATCAAGGATGCATCTCAAGAGCATCTGTCATGAAGTGGATTGGTTATTTCCCATCTGAAAGACAGTGAAGACAGGAAGGAAAAGAAAAAAGAAAAAAAAAAAAAAACAAAACAAAAGAATAGGCCTCCTTCTATTTCCATGGGTGGACTTCCTTAGGGGTGAGTCTTTTTGAAGCTTATTACCCAGTACTGTTGCAACCTGAGAGCCAGGCGTCCCTGGATCAGAGTGCAGATCCCCAGGCAGGCTGAGGCATGACAGCCTCCTGGAGATCGAATCCCTGGGCAGGTCAAGTCAGGTCAAACTCCTGGGACACCTGGACTGGCGATCCCCAAGCAGGTTGAGGCATGACAGCATTTCAAGGGCCAGATCCCTAGGCAGGTTGACCTCCTGGGACACCCGGGCTGGAGTTGGATGCCCCCAAGGTCTCCAGCATGGCTAGTACTGGATAGGATTAAGAGGTTGTAATCTTAACTCTTTTGTGGTTTGTCTACCAGAGGATAGGAATAGATATCATGATGTAAAGCAATCCAAGTCTGTGCCCTGAGACTGGAAACCTGGAGAAATAGCCATAAGCTTTATCCTCTTATTGCACTGAGGGAATGTAAGTCATTGATTTGTCCCCCTAGTCTTTTACCTCTTAGGGTGTCTCCAATGGTAAACATTTCATTGTCATAGACCCACTCTAGGTAATAACAGAAGTAATGACAAAGGAGTGGGTTATCTGGTCCCGTTAGGAGCATTAAGAGTATTTTAATAATAAGTGAGGTGGAGCAGTATTGCCTATAAGAGGCAGGGTCCTGGTTGTAGGAGTTAATAAGTGGCTTAAGAACAAGTTGATAAGAGGCAGCAAACCAGATGTTCCATAAAAGTGAAATGGAGATTTGGCTATGTTTGTAACTTTTGAAGAATGGTGGCAAGGGTTTGGGCCCAAATGGCCTGGAGGGCTAACTCTCAAAGTGGCAAACACTATCCCTGGAAGCCTGATTGCCCTTGAAGGGATGCCACCAACAGATGGACTTCTAGCAGGCATTGTGTTCCTGTCACCCGTTCTAGCAGGTTCACTGAGAGATGCTGTTGTGGCCCATGTTGTAGGAAACATGGAAGATGAAGGCCTTAATATCTAGAGGGATTGGGTATTATACAGCATTAACCCCCCTGCTGCCCCCCACCCCCCGCAAGGGCCAGCTATTTTCTGGTTGTCCCTCAAGAAGATTGTAAACGCAACATTGCGGGCCTCGACAGGGCTCAGGAGAAGAGCATGAACCGGGAGGGAAGGGGGCAGGGCCTAACTTCTGAAAGAATGACATAGCCCAAGGGCATAGCATAAACCAATTAAAATCAAATGGGTCCAAGATGACAAGTCAAATTCAACTAAACCTTGATCCTCAATCTGCAAGCTAAATGATATACCCAGAGGTGCCAAGATAGTTCCAAGGCACTGTCAACAGACAGAGGAGTGGGTGGTTCCCAATTGTTGGAATGGTCCCCGCACTCATTAGCATATGAAATCACCCAGCCCTCGAAAACTAACCAGAATGTGAATTCCATGGCTGCTCCCCTCTGTGATGGCCCACACTCTTGAAATATGCTTCTCTCTGAATCCGAACAAATCCACCTTTTACTGATCGCTGTGTCTCACTAAATTTTTGCAATGAGACAGCAAGAGTCTGATCTTCATTAGGTCCTGAAGGCAGGCACCATGGGTTTTGACCAGACTCAAGTCCAGGAGAGAGGAGCTGAAGGACGGGGAATCCTCTTCATAACTTGCTGGAAAATCTGCTGAATACCTGAGCTGTGCTCACAGTTTTCACTGGCCTGCTCCTTGGCACAAAGAAGATTAAGGAGAGAAGAACCCCCACCTGCTTGGGCAACAGCTACTAAGTAACCCCTGCCAGAGTCCCTCAGTTGCACCACCGCAGCTCTCCTGTTCACGAGGGGTTCAAGGAACAAGAAACGAGAGATTGTAAAGGAATTAAGATTTTGTTAGCCATATGTCCTTCCAGCCATAGGGGTGAGGACTTCCTACCTCAACCGGAGGTCTTCTGGAATCTGGGACTGAGGGGCGTGAGCTTCCTGTTGAGTTTTTTTTTTTTTTTTTTTTTTGCTGTCCCAGTTTCCAGCACGCTAGGCTTCTCATCACTTCTGTTGCACTGGTTTTCCTCGTGTTCAGCTTCCACTGCCGGAGCTTTTGTTGAGTTGGGCTTCTGCTGTGTTTGTCTTCTGCCTCATGGGGGCCGAGCCGAGATTGTTTCAGCCAGGTTAAATCTGAGTCATGGCACCATAGATATTGGGGGAGTTTGTAATTTCCTTGGCTCTGTCTCACCACAGCAAAAGTTTGAAGCGACGGATGGATCAGTGTTGCAGTTCTGTGTTACAGCTCAGTTTTATTTGGCAAGCAAAGGAAAACACATTCTTGAGGTATGAGGGCAGGTGGACCCAAAAGACGCAAAGAGAAGAGAAGCCCCTGGCTCAATTTTGGGTCCTCTTTTTATGTTTTTTCTACTCCCCTGAGCCTGCCCTATGTAAATTGGTCTAGCCAGGAGGGCTCTTTGCTTTACTTAAGGTTCTCACTCTGGTCCTCGGACCTTCATTTGTTCTATTTTTGTGGGCTTCTTTCCCTTCTTTGTCTTTTAGCCACTGCCATTCTGTACTTCTTTTTACTATTCTAGCTACCTAATACTACAACACTGAAATAATTGCATAATGTGTCTCTTGCATTAATGAAAATTTCAAATTGACTTTGATAAAGCCATATCCAAAAAAATTATTTTTGTGAAACTCTCATCTTCCAGAAAACACTGGTCATTTTCAAAAGTAAAAACATTGCTACCTTCCTTGACAATAGTGTTCCTAAATTTGTCAGTGAAAAGGGAACTCCTTAATGGAATTGGTTGTTGAAATTGCAAAATCAACTTTAATTTCAAGCCATCCTCTTCTAGGAACCTCTTGCTTGCCATTGCAATACCCTGCTGTCTTGTGTGGGGACTGGTGATGAGAGTATGATTTGCTCTATAAAGTTCTAGACCCTGTGTCCACAGAACGAATTGTAATTCCACACAGCTCAGTGGAAGACAAGAAATCAAAACAAGCAACACACACATAGAATATTGGGCAATAACAGTATAACCTAAAGTACTAATATCCTTACTATACTTTTTGAAGCCTACAGGCCCATCTTTCTCTAATTTCTCATAAAGAAAGCATTTATATGATATTGGGAAAATATCACTGTGCATCTTTTAAAAGGCTCTGAAAAGCACAGGAGTTAAGTACCATTATCTCACCTTTCATTCTTTGTTTTCAAAGAATGATTGACAATGGCATTTTCTCCTCTTTTGGTCTCCCCTCAATTCCCAGAATCCATGCTATGAGGATTGTTGCATGTTTTTTATATGTGAAGAGCTTCCCTCTTAGCTCAGACAGTAAAGAATCTGCCTGAAATGCAGGTGGCCCAGGCTCGATTCCTGGGTCAGGAAGATCCCCTGGAGAAGGAAATGACAACCCACTCCAGTATTTTTGCCTGGAGAACCCCATGAATAAAGGAGCCTGGAAGGCTACAGTCCATGGGGTCACAAGAGTCAGACACAACTTAGCAATTAAACCACCACCACTATATGTGATGCACCATTTAGTTTATATGTGTGTGGAGTCCAGGATGGAACAGAGAGATTGCTCAATAAAAAGTAAATGTCCATAGAATGATCTTACAGCTGCTAGGATTATTGATTTTTTTTTATTAAGCAATTAAATTCAATTAATTCTTATCAATAAGATCTATAAACAGTGCTTTCTGAAAGCTAGGAACACTTTTATTGGATGTGTAGACTTAGGCAAAAGAAAATGAAAAGAAACAACTGCTACATGTATTAAACTCCCCTAAACCACATTAAACATTTATCTCTAGTCCTCATACTCAGAGCACACAGCTTGTCATTTGAGAGATTTTAGTCTGTTGCCCTTTTGTACTTCTTCAGCTCATAGTGAATTCTTACAAGGTAGGACAAAGACTTAAGTTTATAAACTCCTCACTGTATCTACCAATTTTTCTTGAGAATAATAAGTTATAATGGAGAGCTAACCAGGTTTGGCAATGGGTTCCACTTTGAACCTTGGCTTCACATACCAACTAGTTCATGACATTAGCAAGGGAGACATGCCTGAGTCTTAGTCTCCTCATCTATGAAATTAAATAACTAACAACCTCAAAAATTGTTCTGAGACTTGGAAAGGATAACATACACCAATTCCTTGACTCAGTGTTTGGAACAAAATAGGTGATGAACAACTATTTTTGAGTGATTTTTATTAAAAATATACATCAAAATAGTATTTAATGGACTCCAATGCTTTCTACCACTACCATCTCTTTCTCTCTCTTTTTTTTTTATTGCCATATAGTTGCTTTACACTTATAGATGCTTTAGATCACCACAGAGTACTGAGTTCCCTGTGCTATACAGTAGGTTCTCATTACTTATCTATTTTATACATAGTAGTGTTTCTATGTCAGTCCCAACCTCCGAATTCATCCCACTCCTTCTCCAAAATATATCCACACATTTGTTCTCTGCATCTGTGTCTCTATTTCTGTTTTGCAAATATGATTATCTTTATAATTTTTCTGGATCCCACGTGTATGTTTTAATATATTATATTTATTTTTTTCTTTTTGACTTATTTCACTCTGGCAGTCTCTAGGTTCATCCATGTGTCTACAAATGACACAATTTTATTCCTGTTTAGGCTGAGCAATATTCCCTTGTATATGGGTACCTCATCCTCTTTATCCATTCTTCTGTTGATGTATATTTAGGTTGCTTCCATGTCCTAGCTGTTGTAAATAGTGCTGTAATGAACACTGGGATGCATGTATCTTTTTGAAATATGATTATCTCTGGGTATATGCCCAGGAGTGGAGTTGCCTCCTTACCATTGCTGTTCTTTAGTTGATGATTATGTTCATTTAGATTTTGTGTATGAATTTAATATGTTAGAAAGAAGCCAAGTGAGTTTTTTTTTTCTTTTTTAATGTTTGCAGGTTGTTACTAGTTTAAAAGTATTAGACTACCTTATTTCTTTATGCCCAGAATTAAAGATGCTGCATTAAATATTCTGAGAGCTTTTCCTGTTTCTAGTGCTAAAATCAAAGAATAAACCATCTGTTCTTTCTTTCTTTCTTTACTGGAGAGAATGTGAAGTCAGATATGGATGATGGAGTGTCTGTTTTTTGTTGCTACACTGAAGTTTAAAATTCTGAAATATTCACTTTATTAGTTATGCTGAAATTTCTTAATGAAATAATTTCTCTTAAGGTTTCTTTGTAACAAAAAAGTAACACTAAAGAAAATGTTATGCTAGTTTTTAACAATTACATTTCTAGAGGAAATAAAGATTTTCTAATGAAATGCATGAAATTGTGAGGGAGTATTAGAAGTATAGTATTGTACAATAAGGAACAGGATTGCCATTTTTATTTTTTTTTATTTATTTATATCTTTTTATTACCTTCCTTTTATTACCTTCCTGAAACCATATACATGGCATGTCAGTTATGGAATATGCAATAGCTGTAATTCAACTTAAGGGATTTTGTTCTACCACAACTGGTTGATAGAATCATGTGTTCACACGTTGTTCTACAAACCACTTAGTTCTAAACAATATTGATGTATATATAGGGCTTCTCTGATGGCTTAGTACTAAAGAATCCACCTGCCAATGACTGTTAATGCAGGAGATGTGGGTTCAGTCCCTGGGTTACGAAGATCCCATGGAGAAGGAAATGGTAACCCACTCCACTATTCTTGCTTGGAAAATCCCATGGACAGAGGAGCCTTTCAGACTACAGTCCATGGGATTGCAAAGACTCAGACACAACCTAGTGACTAAACAAAAGCAACTGAATATTTGAGAATACTCTTGATAATACGATGTGGAGAAATATAGGGAAAAGGCTGATGGGGAAGAATAAATTTATGAAAAATTGTTCATAAAATAACACCATTAATATTGATGCATGAATGTTGAAGGGACCTTATTGAAAATGGGCCTCAGTTTTGCTTTGGATTGTATTCCAGACCATCTTGATTTTCAACAAGGCCTAGTTCTAGCTACTAGAATTTCTTTTATTCTGAAATATAATGTGGTGATATTTTGGTTCCTCTGTGGGTACATTATGCCCTCCAACTTGAAGTAACTCAAGAAAATTTATGGCTCATACACACAAGGTTTCCTAAACAACAAATGCTATATTTTTACTTTAGTGAGATGCATTGTTAGCAAAGACTTTTATTTTAATATAATAGGAATAATTAAAAACATGCTATCAAAATAAAGTTGAATGCACTAAAATAACATATGGGCAGCAGATGTATTTATTTTTCATAACAAGAATTTAGAATAAAATTGTAATTCTTCCAAGATTTTATAATTTAAATTTAATTCTTTAATTCAAAATTTATGATTATTAGTTCAACAAGTGTCTGCCAGTACAAAAAGACTTCTCTTCCTTAGTACTATTCTTAATTTTCCTTCTTTTTTCAACAAAGAATACCCTGGAATTTAAATTATCTTAATAAGAGGAAATTAAAATAGATTGCTTTATCTAATAAGTAACAAACCTGAGATTTAGCAATACTACAATAAACATTATTTTGTCTCTTCTCTGAGAGGTTGTTAAAATTGCTACATTATTTATCTAAATTTTGTTTACTATGAACTCCTTTGAATTTCTATGTATTCTCTGATTCCATTCCTTAATTCTGCAAAAATCCATACAAGTCAACCATAGACTTTTCTTTATTCCCAGATGAAAACTGGCATTGCACCAAGTCATCTGCTTTAGAAGATGCTTTGTGAAAATACTAAATATATACAGGTACGGTATACATAGGCTTGTATTATGATGGTCCAGTTGATAAAGAATCTGCCTGCAATGCAGGAGACCCGGGTTCAATCCCTGAGTCAGGAAGGTCTCCTGGAGAAGGAAATGGTAGCCCACGCCAGTATTCTTGTCTCAGAAATCCTGTGGACAGAGGGATCTGGTGGGCCACAGCCCATGGAGATGCCAGAATCAGACATGACTTAGCGACTAAACCACCACGCACCATGGTGTACATACCCTGTGTTTCGATTGTTGTTTAAATATAAACACTACTTCAGTGACTTGGATTGGAATTTATACGAGTGATCAGTCAGAAACATGTGCTAGCCTTGGACATATTCAGCTCCCCTCACGTTTCATTCCATGTCAGAATTTGGGTCCTTGGCCCAGTATGGGCCACCCACGGCCACAGGACCCCAGCAGCAACAGGATTCCATGGTGGCGGTGAAAAATAACTCTAGCATTAGTTTCAGATATCAAGAATCAGACACTTCATGATTTCTATCTCCCAGTTTGTGTTCCTTTATAGACTTGTCTTTCATTTGATTTATTCCATTATGCTGAAGTTATTTGAGTGTTTTTTTTAAAGCATATGATAAAATTTTTGCCTCAAAATCATTTATTGAAATAATGCTTACATGCTCAACAATGCATGAGGAATAGTATAGTCTTTTCACTGATCTTGTTGTCAATTTCCTCTTATAGCTTGGTTCCTTTCTACATTCTTTCCACAAGATTTGTCTTCTGAAATACACCTTTCTTTCTGTCATTCCTCTCTTCAAAAGTCTTCAGTCATTCTGTGGCGCCTGGAGCAGCCACTCTATAGAGTGTTACAAGGAATTGTAGATCCATGAATACACCACAAATGCAGGGTACACTAAAAACAGAGCTACACAAATAGGCATTACTATTCTCCAAATGTGTGTGATACTGTCAATTAGATACAAATTTCAAATACTAGTCAATTTTTAATATGAGAGATTTCACATATTTCTCAGTAACCCACACTAGTATTTTTTGAATTTTGTGCCAGTCAGCTTTCCATAGACTAATTCAATTTATTCCTCTCTCAAACACCCATGCATAACCACACATACATCCATTCAAACACATGGACACCTTGACATAAAAATACACACACAAGAATGAGACATAGAATTGCTATCTTCAATTTGCAGCTAGAAGATGAAATTAAAATAAGTTAAATAATTTGTACAGAGTCACATGCCTTAGAAGTAAATAGGAAATTGGAATTTGAAGCCAGGAATTTCAATTCAACTGTGAATACTTTAAATCACCCACCTACTACAGTTTCTCTTTTATGGGGGCTCATGAAACTTGTTATTTAAAAAGGCTACTTGTACTTGAAAAAATATGCAATCCAATACTGTAGAGAGTTAAACATTTAATTGCCCTTACTTTGTATGGTATTGACAGCTATGACACAATAATTTCCTGAGTTGAATTTCAAGTAGTGTGTTTCAAATATTAATACAGATATGATGTAAAAGAGTTGTTTTGTGGCCATTTAATTTTAGGAAAAACTGCAAATTTTATCTCATAGTGGAGATTGACAGTGTGTATCACTGCAGTGAATTCTTTGAGAAACTCAGCATAAATAAAACTGGTCATTGTTTCCTTAGGAAATTTCCTACCCAAATTTGAGTGTAGAACCCTAATTATAGGGCACATTTATCCTGTTAAAAAGTGTTCTGTGGTAGAACATTTAGGGAAGCAAGAATCCAAAAGATCAAGTTTTCAGTCATATATTCTACTCCAGATCCAAAGAAACCCTGTTTAATTCTGATCATAACTTTTGCTTGTATCTGTGCCTTTCTTCCCTTTGTTGACTCAGGAATGGAACCGGGGTCTCCTGCATAGTAGGCAGATTCTTTACCAGCTGAGCTAACAGGGAATCTTTCACTTTGCTGGCCAGGTCTCCCTCTAAAATTTAACCCCAGATGGTGATAGTGTTAAAGAACCAACCTGCCCATGCAGGAGATATAAAAGACCTGGATTCAATCTCTGGGTTGGGAAGATCTCCTGGAGGAGGACATTGCAACCCAACCCAGTTTTCTTGCCTGGAGAATCCCATGGACAGTGGAGCCTGGCAGGCTACGGTCCAGAGGCTTGCAAAGAGTTGGACACAGCTGAAACAACACAGAACACATGCACAGCTTTCCACATTGTTCAGTAATGGCTGTTTACTCTACGATCCGCGAGGACTCTCCTTTTTCTGAACTCACTTGGCAAGGAATCATGAATTGCCCATAGCATTTCTTATAATTCACGTTCCTTCTTTATCACATAAACAATAATGTTAGACCCTGTATGCAACACTGTTTGTTTACAGATTTTGTGTCATTTAAATATTTAGTCCAGTTGTTTGTATTAATATGTAGTAGGCACTCAAATAATATTGTTGTATTGGTGAATGTAACCAAATGCTATTTTGTTATAAATATGAAGTAAAATTCATGCAACTGTGGAAAATAATGACTTTCAAATAAAGTTTTTCTTTTGACTCTGTCAGTTTATGCTAGGGTGATGGTCCCAAACAACCACAAAAACTTGAGGGCTTCCAACAAAAAAAGATTTGTGTCTCCTGAATCACAAGCAGTGGTTCTGCTATGTCTCATCTCTATTTGGAGGCTAAATTTACAAAAGAAATAGCCCCTGTCTGGGCCATTGTATGCATCATAGCTCAGAGAAAGGAGAACTTGCAGGAACTAAGAAACAGATGTGAAAGTTTCTGCTCAGAATTGGCATCTTACTACAGACGGTATTTTGTGACTAACTTTGACATCAATGAGATGATGCATGTAATTATCTTATAAGAAAGGGAAGGGAATATTTCATAACCATACAACCACCACAGTAGCCTATTTAGATCCTGAGTGATGTCTCTTAATACTTATTTTTTGAAACAAAATGTTGAGTAAAAGTATTTTTCTGTATAATAAATGGTCACACAGTCATAAAGAATCCACCTGGCAATGCAGGACACATGGGTTCGATTCCTGAGTCAGAAAAATCCCCTGGAGCAGGAAATGGCAACCTGCTTCAGTATTCTTGCCTGGAAAATTCCAAGGACAGAGGAGCCTGGTGGGCTCCAGTCCATGGGGTCACAGAAGAGTCAGACATGACTGAGTACCTGAGCATACAACACACACACACATAATAAATGATGCATATAAAACCCCTTAGACCTCCAAAGCTATTTAACCCAAGACATGGAAATATACTGATACAAAGGAACTCATACAGAGGGTAAACCTCTTTTGGCTACAAGATTTCTTTTAAGACTAATTGGTAATTAAATAATAAGCTAATTTGTTGCTACTCTGTGTCTACTACTGCCATAGGTTTGGAATGGTGAAATTAAAAGAAAAAATAACCTGAGGTTAAGATTCAGCATTCAGAAAACTAAGTTCATGGCATCTGGTCCCATCACTTCATGGCAAATAGATGGAGAAACAGTGGAAACTGTGGCAGGCTTTACTTTTTTGGGCTCCAAAATCACTGCAGCTGGTAATTGCAGCCATGAAAATAAGACACTTACTCCTAGGAAGGAAAGTTATGACCAACCTAGAGAGCATATTAAAAAGCAGAGTACTTTGCCAACAAAGGTCCATCTAGTCAAGGTTATGGTTTTTCCAGTAGTCTTGTATGAATGTGAGAGTTGGTCTGTAAAGAAAGCTGAGTGCCGAAGAATTGATGCTTTTGAACTGTGGTGTTGGAGAAGACTCTTGAAAGTCCCTGGGACTGCAAGCAGATCCAACCAGTCTATCCTAAAGGAAATTAGTCCTGGGTGTTCATCGGAAGGACTGATGTTGAAGCTGAAACTCCAGTACTTTGGCCACCTGATGTGAAGAGCTGACTCATTGGAAAAGACCCTGATGCTGGGAAAGGTTGAGGGCAGGAGGAGAAGGGGACGACAGAGGGTGAGATGTTTGGATGGCATCACCGACTCAATGGACATGGGTTTGGGTGAATTCCAGGAGTTGGTGATGGACAGGCAGGCCTGGCGTGTTGTGGTCCATGGGGTCACAAAGAGTCAGTCACGACTGAGGGACTGAACTGAACTGAGGTTAATATTCATCTTCATACTAAGTGTATACTCTAGTATAAGTCTCTGATAGAGTTAGTAATGAGGATATTTTATATATAAATAAATAATAAATCATTTGGAGTTTAAAATAAAATTTAATAAATTAAAATGTTGATTCGTAAGGCAATAATTCTGTGGAAAACCCACAACCACCTTTTCAAAATTTATGTGCAAAGCACAAGGGCATGCTCACACACATTATTAAAATTTTATGTGTATTCTAAGCATTTAAAACCTGAAAGTTCATATTAGTGCTACTTCCTAGTGGTTACTCTGGAATAAAAAAAAGTAGTAGTTTCAGTGAGGTATCAAAATAACGATACTGAAGGATGGTAAACTGGGGATATTTTAAACATGTGTTCTCTATTATATACAGAGCACAATAAAAAAAAGTGAAAATAGTTATATAAGTCAGTGGTGGATGGATTGGCTCATCTCACTGTGATCATCTTGCAGACCAATTTAAAAAAAAATGTAGGTGGGGAAAGTGAAAGAAAAGAAAGTGAAGTCGCTCAGTCATGTCTAACTCTTTGCAACCACATGGACTGTAGCCTACCAGGCTCCTCCATCCATGGGGTTTCCCAGGCAAGAGTACTGGAGTGGGTTGCCATTTAGACCACAAAATACTATGAGGGTGTTGTTGGCATTTTCTTACTCTCAGGAAAAATGTAATTGCATTTCCTGAACCTGAAGTATTTCCATTTATTGCTTGTTCTCATATTTCTATATAAATCACTATGAACTCTTCTAATGTTTAAAATGGATTCATGGGTAATTTGAAAAATTACTGTACTAACTAGTTACTGTATGACTGTATGACTATGTAAATAATTGTACCACAGGCATCTCGAAATGATTTATCTTAAAGTGTTATTATTATGAGTAAATATAAGTAAATACTTAATATAATTCTTAGCTAGTCCTAGTAGTAGTATGATTTTTATTTCATATATGTGATAAGTAATTTTATAAATATTGCTAAGACCTCTTAGTATGTTATGCATAAAAAAAATCACAAAGTGTCTGTCTTTTTAAAAAGCAATAGTAGTTTGTAATCATGAATTTGAATGGAAATTATTTGATAATTATTTTTAAAGTGTTTTGCATACTGTCACATTAGCAATGTTTTTCTGAAGGTAGTTTTAAGTCATTCTCAAAATGAGATATAAAATATTCTGTTTTAAAATAAATTTTTTTAAGTATAGAGATTCTACGATGGATGTATAAATAATGGATATAAAGTTATTATACTAAAATTGGTTGAATTTTTTACATAATATATATTCAAAAAATTTTCAAGTATAAATGCAGTTAAACTTAAATATGTTAGAGGGGTAATGAGTTCTCAAAATTATTTACAAATAAGAGTTGAACTAATAGTTGCTTAACTTCCTAAAATTAGTTTTTTCTTTGAGCTATGAATTCATTCCTGCCAGCATTTTTCAGATTTCATTTGTCTGTTGCCTGAAGTCTTTTGACTTTAATGATGGAAATCAAGTCCTATTGGACATGACAACCAACTTAAAGGTATAAACTGGTCTAGAAAATGTGAAATAAAGCTTGATATTTTTTTTGCTTAATTAAGTGATCTAAGTTTGGTTTGGGGCAGGTTTTTTTGTTTGTTTGTTTGTTTGTTTGCTTGCTTTAAAGCAATTTTGACACACCCGCACTTATTGAATGCTTTGCAGTAAGCCTATAATATTTTTCCTTAAGTAAACATATTTAAAAGCCACTGAAGCCTTTTCCTTTGTTATTTCAATGTTTGTAGGGTACAGAATGCTCATATTGAAACATTTTAATGTTTCAATAAAAGTAAATGCAACATGCAATAAATGATCATTCCCATTTTCTGATTAATAACAGGGCTTTGAATGAGAGGAGAAAGGCCACCCACAAACCATTGTGTTTTGCCTGCAGCCCAGTCACTCACTTGTATTGTCTTTCTTGATTGATATGTCACTTGGTGGCAGCTGAACTGCGTGTTTGAAGACCTTTTGTATAGATTTAATCAGGAGATGGAAATCACGTCTTTGATTGGCACTGATAATTTATAATAATTCACTCTAGCTAGAACAGCTGCACCTCTTTAAGGTTCTGAAAAAGAAGTTATTTATATTTCTTTTACCTTTTATTTCAAATCTACTTAGGTAGGTTGTCATAGGGGGAGAATTATCAATTTGGAGTAATACATATTGCATTATACTTTTGAAAAAGTAGAGTAAAAATCATTTCCCTATCTGTTTTTAAATATACCTTAAATAACTCTATTAAAAATGTTAAAGGAAAAATTTAGGAATGAAATAGTGAGGTGTGTTTGGCTGAAGAATGCTTGCCTTGATACTACAATACAATTTTAAAGTATTCTAAAGATAATAGTAATAATAAAAAACACCACTTATAATGTTTCCATAATTAAGGCTAAAGTTTTGTTTAATTCTTTATCTGTTAATAAGATATAGAGAAAACACAGGTGTGTTCTCCAAAATCTATCAAAAGCTAATATGTCAGTACTATACATGCCACTTGTAATGAGATTGTCTGTTTTTTCTTTGCCATCTTCAGTAATTTTTCTTTATTTAGTTATTATCAGGTGACCTCTATTTGTTCACTCCTTCAATTATAGACTTTTATTTGTAAATTACACAGCAAATATATTTTTAATTTGTACACCATTATGCATTATGGTAACTCAGTGGAGGGAATTTTGTGTGAATGTTCTTGCCAATTTCCTTCTAAGCCTAAATATTACTTAAGAAAAATGATGGGCTGTGGACAAATTCGCATCAAATAGGATTTTTAAGCGAAATTAATCCATCTCTCTTCCAATCTTCTCTCAATTTTCCCATTATGAAGAAGTTTTCCTTTCTAAATCTAGTAGGATTTCATATATATAATTCATTGACCTATATTTGTGGACATTTTTAAGAACATATAATGTTCTCTTCCTTTGGGATCAAGTCCGTGTCTGATTCATTTTTGCTTTGCTGTTATTACATAACAGCATGCTATGAGCACTGTAAGTGGGACATAAATGTTTGTTTAACAAATGCTGACATAAATAAATCAGTAACTGCATGAAGATAGTGATCTTTCAAAATTCCTCCAGACATATGAAATAAGAAAATGGCTGTAATCATTAGAAAGTCAGCTGGAATAAAGAATGTATTATCTGAGTAAATCATCTTCTTATCAGGTCTTATAAATTATTTCCTCAAAAATAATTTAAGAAGGAAGACATTATGAAAGTATAAAAGATTAATTATTTTTTCATGTTTATTATTTGGATTTTTTAATATATCAGTAAACATATGGTATATGTTCTTCCTATGTGAAAATTCAAGTCTGCTTTTTTCTTCAGTTTCTGGTAATAAAAAGATAGATGATTATCTTTCAGACAGTCATAGAGCATGAAGAAGTTTAGGGGTGTCAATGCTCATATGGATTATTGAATTACTTATAATTCTTAGGTAGAAAAGAATATGTAAAGAAAATGTCACATTTTTACAACAACCCACAAGTTCTTTTTATTTTTAATTTTATAATAAACACATCTAGTTTCATTATAAAACACTGCAGACCATATGAGATAGTTATAACTTTAGCACTATTTTTTCTGTGTATCTTCTAGGTCTCCATAGCTGTATTTTCCTCTAAATATATATGTTTTACTCTTTGAAAACAGTATTTTACTTGAAATATGAGGAAATTCTCAATTCATGTTTAATTCATAGAGTTGCCTCAACTGAACAAAATGTTTGGACTTTGAAAACTATGCTCAGGTCCTCAGAAATTTTTGCCATAGAGATTAAAGATATCATCTCTAAATTCTTTGTGGAAAATCAATAGCTATAGCAGTTCCATGACAGAATTCAAATAATCTCTATTTTACACATAGTGGAAGTTTGACAATGTTCAGTTGGTACTGTGAATATACAAAGTAAAGCAGAAAAGTATAGCAAATGAAGCACAGTTAGTGGTCTGCCAGGTAATCTATAATGTTTCTTAAATTCCATATTCTGCATCTTTGTTACTTTCCCATTCAGAGGAAATAATTCTATATAGGCAAAGAGGACATCTATAGTCTACTTATTTAGGTAAACATGGCAATGCTTTATATTCATTCCTTGATGCAAAAAAGCTGACTCATTAGAAAAGTCCCTGATGCTGAAAAAGATTGAAGGCAGGAGGAAAAGGGAATGACAGAGAATGAAATGGTTGGATGGCATCATCAACTCGATGGACATGAGCTTGAGCAAGTTCTGGGGGTTGGTGATGGACAGGGAAGCCTGGTGTGCTGCAGTCCATGGGGTCACAAAGAGTCAGACATGACTGAGTGACTGAACTGAACTATATTGACATCAATAGTATTTTATTTTTGGAATAACAACAATAATCCTTAGAATATATGTTAACAGTTTTGTTTTTTTAATGAATTGCTGCTTTTTTCCCTCTCATGCAGAATTCTCCTTACATAAGTATCAGAGATTTATTGTAGTGTCTGGAAATGACTGTATTATGCTCCAGTTTAGAGAATTTCACAGGAATACTGCTTTCCAGTACCAATCCAACTAGGGCCCAATATATGGCCTTGTTTTTCTTCCTTGACACCTAGTGAGAAAATTCTGTTCTCAAATGTAGAATTATGGCTGCCTATTGCTGTATAAAAAATACCCCAAACTTTAATCTTTCATTGGATTGATTGTGGATTGCCTGGAGTCAGCTCATCTATTTCTTATGATCTGTAGTGTCATTGCTGCCAGATGATGGCTAAAGTTTCAGTTATCTGAAGGCTCACTTAGTTGGATAGACAATGTAGCTTATGTGCTAGATATAAATATGTACATGTCTACATATTTATACTAACCTTCAGGTAGTATATGATACACACAATAGCACTCCTCTCCACTAACAAAAAGTCTACATTACAATTGTCCCTCGCACATGTGGATATAAGGGCTTTTCACTTGGGATTAATTTAAGGGACTTGAGATGGAAGAGAATATCCTGGATGACCCTGATGGACTTGATGTAATCATAAGGGTCCTTATGATAGAGGCAAGGAAGTCAGAGAAAGAAAAGTTGAGACAAGGAAGTAGAGATTGAAGTGATGTCACGGTGAAAAAGTGGCCAGGATCCAGGGATTATTAGGTAGTCTTTTGATGCTATGAAAGGCAAGAAAACAGATTCTGCCCTCAGAGACTCCGGCCCTACTGATATTTTGATGTTAGCCTACTGTAACTAGTGTTTACTTTTGACCTCTAGAATGGTAAGATAATAAATTGCATTGTTTAAAGACACTCTTTGGGGGAACGTGTTACAGCTGTGATAACAGAATAACACCGCTGTGCTGGGTGAGAGAGCTGAGGTCTAGATGGATCTCTCTTTCTCCTTCTTCCTAAGGCTACTCCATGAGATGATCTTGGTCTCTCACAGGACACTGTTTGAAGGCTAGTAGGACTTCTTACTCAACAGTTATCTACCCCAGAATATGTGTTTCTCTTCCTTTAAGTACTAGAACTGGAGATGATACATCACTGTGACACATTATACTAGTTAAACAGTCACAGGTCAAGACCAGATTCAGCTCCTGGTGGGGAGAGGAATCAAAATTTTCTGTCTGTCTTAATCCAGCCTCTGGACATGTGCTATTTCTATTTCTCACAAATTCAAAATATACTCACCGCTCCTAAAATGCCCACAATGTCATTACATTATGATATCAAATTCAGTTTTTAGTTCCAAGATCTTGTCATTTAAATCAACTCCAGATGAAAATAAAAATCTTTGGGTACAGTTCCTTGGATTTGAATCTGGATTATTAATCCTGTTGATCTGAAGACTCTGAACCCAAAGGACACGTTATCTGTCTTTCTTGTATCTGACATACAAGGAGGAGAGCCGTCGGATGATTGCAGTTGGCACGCCTATTCCAGACTCAGGAGAGCTCAGGTCATGTGGACAGTCACAGGCACAGAACAGTTCTGGGATACAGTCGGTCACATGTCACCAGTGCCTTGATTAGAGCCCAGTCCTGTTCTGTGAGAATGGATTCTTTGGACCTTGACTCTGCCCTCTGAGTTCTGGGCTCTCCTTTCTGAGTCCTATTTCCTTTCACATAATAAAAGGTCCTCTCCTCTTCCCTCCCTGTTTCTTCCTTCTTCCCTTCCCTTCTCTCTCTTTTTTCCCCCCTTCCTCCCTCCCTCACTTGCTTTTTTCTCTTCTTTACTTTTTTTTTTGTTAAAATGTGTATTTATTTATTTTTGCCTGTGCAGTGTCTTCACTGCTGCACATGCATTTCTCTAGCAGTGGTACGCTTCTCACTGCAGGGACTTCCCTTCTTGCCAAGCACAGGCTCTAGGACACCCACGCTTCAGTAGTTGCAGTACATGGGTTCACTAGTTGTGGCTCCTGGGCTCTAGAAACAGGCTCAGTAGTTGAGGCACTCGGGATTGGTTGCTGCATGGCATGTGGGATTTTCCTGGATCGGGGGTCAAACCCGTGTCTCCTGCACTGTCAGGAGGACCCTTTACCACTGAGCCACCAGGGCAGCCCCACTTCTTTCCTTTTACCTGAGTAGTTTTCTTGCCCATAAAGGTTGAAGACCTGAGTTTTGAATGTCTCTTTATACTTTAAAGTCTCTCCCTTTTAGTCCAAAGTCGGTAACATTATTTTTAAAATCTTTGGGCTGAAATTTATAACTCACATTAGTAAGCAAGTCATCCCAGAGACCTCTTCCAGTACCTTGATTTGACGGACAGGGTACAAGAGGGCAATATCCTTTGGTGTCTTGGGTGATATTATGTAATTAGGAGGGTTTATGAGCCACAGAATTACATGTTTCTGAGGGCTTATCAGTGGTATCAGAGCCTTACTCTTGAAAGCATGACCAGTGCCCTAAATTCATTCATTGCCTTAAAGAACTTTTTTATTTTCATAGTATTTCCCTGGGAGAAATGGAGGTAAGAAAATATCTTACTTTTGAACACAGCAAATCCTGCCTCAGAAAGTTTCTTCTCGATTCTACTTTGAGACTGAACAATTCATTCTTTAGTTTTTCTCTCTTCTTGTCCATTATCATATACAACCAAATAATAAATTAATGGGCCATTATAAGGTTCTGCCTGGAAAATCCTTAGCCAAATCCACAAATCAATTAAAATAAGTTCCATTTCTACATTACCATGCATGTGAATGAGCTCCAAAATCACTGCAGATGGTGATTACAGCCATGAAATTAAAAAATGCTTACTCCTTGGAAGGAAACTTATGACCAAACTAGACAGCATATTAAAAAGCAGAGACATTACTTTGTCAACAAATGTCCATCTAGTCAAG
This sequence comes from Odocoileus virginianus, assembly GCF_023699985.2. Classification (NCBI taxonomy): domain Eukaryota; kingdom Metazoa; phylum Chordata; class Mammalia; order Artiodactyla; family Cervidae; genus Odocoileus; species Odocoileus virginianus. The sequence continues at coordinate 26,153,785 of NC_069698.1, forward strand.
GCTATGGTTTTTCCGGTGGTCATGTTTGGATGTGAGAGTTGGACTGTAAAGAAAGCTGAGGGCAGAAGAATTGATGCTTTTGAATTATGGTGTTGGAGAAGACTCTTGAGAGTCCCTTGGACTGCAAGGAGATCCACCAGTCCATTCTGAACGGGATCAGTCCTGGGTGTTCATTGGAAGGACTGATGTTGAAGCTGAAACCAATATTTTGGCCACCTGATGCAAAGAGCCTACTCATTGGAAAAGACACTGATGTTGGGAAAGATTGGGGGCAGGAGGAGAAGGGGATGACAGAGGAGGAGATGGTTAGATGGCATCACCAACTCAATGGACATGAGTTTGAGTAAACTCTGGGAGTTGGTGATGGACAGGGAGGCCTTACATGTTGCGGTTCATGGGGTCGCAAAGAGTCAGACATGACTGAACAACTGAACTGGACTGAACTTAATATCATAACTTTTTCCCACTAAAAAGCATTATTTTTCTTAAAACAAGCTTCAAGTCAAATTCCTACCTGTCATTCCAGGATTCACTAACAATTTCCCTAAGGCCCTTCTAATATCTGCCTGCTGCTTGCTCCCAAGGCAATCCAATGTTTTCATTTAAAAACATTTTTATAGCAGCAATCCAGTTTCACAAATGCTTCTTCTTTGATTATTTATTGCTATGTAACAAACCACCCTCAAAACTTAGTGGCTGAAAACAACAATTTGTTATCACTCGTGTTGCTGATGGCTCATTCACTCATCTAGATGCTTCATACTTTTGGTCTCTCAGATGATTACAGAAGAATGGCACCTGTGTCTGGAGTCATTTGTAAGATGATTGGATGTGGATTGGCAAGATGTATTCTTTACCTACATGCTTATAATCTCATTGTATGATTGGGGCCTGAAGGTTCTAAAGATCTACACACACACACACACACACACACACACAGAAAGAGAGAGATGTTATACATATATGTACATTTCTTCCTTTCTCTCTCTCACTATATATACAACAGAATTTCCTTAGCCTTTGTTCTTTCTCTCATCCCAGTAGGAATATCACAGCAGGTGGTAACGCTACATTTTTGCTAGACGGCTTCTGCCTTCAGGAGATAAGGTAGGGCTTGGAGGGCAACTATTCTTCAGAATGGTGATAAAATCTTAACTTACCTAGACTTAGTCATGAATAACTAATCACTCCCCAGAGAAAGCATTTTAGATTCTGTATTAATTTCCTACACCTGTCAAAACAAAGTACCACAAACTGAATGGCTTAAAACAATGTAAATGCATTGACTCACAGTTCCAGGGTTTGGAGGTCTGAAATCCTAGTGTCCATAGGTCTATCCTTCCTTAGATACCTCTAAGGAAAATCCTTCCTTGTATCTTCCTTGTTTCTGGTGCTTGGCTGGCGATATTTGCATTCCTTGACTTCATTTTCACTTGTTGTCACGTGGAGTTCTCACTGTGTGTCTCTGTCTCTATGTGGCCATTTGGTCATCTTTTTTATTAGGACACTGTCCTATTGGATTAGGAGACCACCCTACCACATTATGGGGCTTCCCAGGTGGTGCTAGTGGTAAAGAACCTGCTTGCCAATGAAGGAGATGTAAGACTCAGGTTTGATCCTTGGGTTGGGAAGTTCCCTAGCGGGAGGGCATGGAGACCCACTCCAGTACTCTTGCCTGAAGAATTCCACGGACAGAGGAGCTGGTGGGCTACAGTCCACAGGGTCTCAAAGAATTGGACATGACTGAAGCATTTTAGCATGGACACACTACTATATTATGACCTTATCTTATGTAATTACATTGATAATGATGCTATTTCCAAATAAAGTCACATTCTTAAGCAGTTTTTTCCTGAGAGACAAAATAACCTATAACAATTCCTGCGGTCTGTACTTCCTTTGGATAATACTCTTGATTTTCTGCTCAGCATCCTGACTCTACTAAACTTTTTGTAACTACTGGATACATAAATCTTGTGTGATCACCCAATATATTTTTGAAACTAGACTGTCTATAATCTATGCCTATTATGAATACTTATCAACTGTGATTATATAACAGGCAACTTGAATTGTTTTTAAAACTAGTTGACAAACACATTTATATAATTGTATTAATATATTTTAATTCACATACATAATTCACATTATCAAAATTTATTATACTAAATCAATGAGCATTTGAAAGTATCAGTAATTCTTATTTTCTATTTTACACATACAGTATTCTACAGTCACTCTTAAGGATAGATCCTGCCTTGGGGGTTTCCATTATAGAAAGTGAAATTGTTAGTCGCTCAGTCAAGTCCAGCTCATTGTGACCCCATGGACTATAGACTGCCAGTCCATGGCATTCTCCAGTCAAGAATACTGGAGTGGGTTGCCATACCCTTCTCCAGGGGATATTCCTGACCAAGGGGTTGAACCCTGGGTCTCCAGCATTAAAGGAAGACGCTTTACCATCTGAGCACCAGGGAAATGATTTGTCATCACTGCACTTACTTCTTACTCCTTTACTGTGTCTCCATCTCTGCTCAATTTGCTAACTGTCCTACACTGGCCTTGTATTTTATAATAGCAATATGGTATTATTAAAGAGTAGAAAAACACAGTAAGCCATCACTTACATAGGATTTGTGTGAAAATTGCTCTCTTCTATAAATAAACATCTCTAAACTTGTTATAGTTACCAATGCATCAGATTCTTATTATTGATAGATCATTAGATTTAAATAATATAAAATTGCTCTCCAAATCTTCTAAACTTATCACTAGTAGTGTCTTTGATCAATACTATAGCTCTCAACTTTATTGAAATATGATATTTTAATTATATTTGGATTTCTTGTATAAATTATTCCTTTATTCATTTTATGTAATTCTTGCTTAGCCTACTGTATCAAACCCAGTCTGAGGAAGAACTACTTTGGAGGGGAGGGATGATCAGCTTGGATCCCCTCTCCACCCCCCTCCAAAAAAAAGAAAGTAAGACAAAGAACAAAAATGTGGAACTGACATCTAATTCTACATGGAGGAGAAAGATTTGTAATCTGGCAGACACGTTCTGACAACCACAAAGTTTATATTCTCTGGTAATACATGAGTAGCTCTGCAGGTTAACCCCCATCTGTATGAAAGGTCTTTCAACACAGTCTGATTCTATGTTTACAAATCAACATTGTGAAGGAAAATCCTGGCTCCAAAGTCTATTGATCTCAGGAAATAGAAGCATTAAATATCAAACATAAGCAATCTGATTATAAGAAAGTATATATTTTCTTTTAGTATTCAAACTGACACTATTTTCAATGTCTTGAATGAGTGAGGGAACAAATAACATTTCTGGCTCTGGACAATATCAAGTTTTTATATTTGCTACATAGTCAGTCGGGGAGGGAGGTTTACTGTATTATATGGTGATCACACCAGAAAATTGACCTCTGTTAAGCCCTTGGTGGCAATAACTGGTCCTTCAAGCCATACCCTTTATCTTGTCACTGTCAAGCTGCAGTGGAATAGCATTTAATAACTTTATTTAAAATAATGAAATCACTAAAATAACAGAGTGGCCTAAAATAAACAGGAATGATGGAGGAGTGTTAGCCTTTGTTACTGGCTGAAATTTAAATTTAAATTTGTAGTATATAAGAATTAAGATAGTTAAGAGAGCTGTTGTGTCTTTTAATGGGAAAAGAAATACTGGGTTAACTTTTTACCTGTTTGAAAGGGACTGATTCATTTTGTGTTACATTCACTGAAGTGGAAAATTAGCATGGGGTTATGAAAAGAAATATATATGTATATTAAAAAAAACCCTCATTGTGAACTAGAATGAAAAGAAAAGTAATTAGTTGGTACACTTTCAACTGCTCCTAAGAAGGACAATGCACTGCAAAAAACAATTAACACCATGGAAAGTAATCTAACTAGTAAAGGGCAAAAGTACAAATTTTATTGAAAGCGATGCTTCAGATCATGTGTCTTAGAACAATGCAGTAATCTTCAGGTTATGCAAATCTGGATACAGAATTTTATTTCCTTTTTAAAAGTATCTTTGTAAATTCTGAAATAAGTGTCTTCTAAGAGAACTTCTAAATTAAATAAAAATCAATAGATAATATTACACTGTCACTCAGATGACAGTCAGGGCTCTTTCATAAGCCACAGTTGTTAATTTCTTTGTTCCTGAACCACCAGTAAAGTAACTCTTTGTCATCGTGATGGCTCAAGTGTCCACCTGTCTGAGCCACAGTGTCTCGATATTCGGTCAAACATGATTCTGGATATTTCTGTGGGGTAATTTTAGATCAGATTTTAATTCAAATTTTTGGACTTTGAATGATATAGATTGCCCTCTGTAATGTGCATGGATCTCACCTAGTTGGCTGAAGGACTGAATAGAACAAAAGACTGAACTTTTCTGAGCAAGAGGGGATTATCCAGCAGGCCGTGGTTAGACTCAGCTGCAACTCTTCCTTGAGTTTCCAGTCTATGTGCCTCTCCTGTTAAATTCGGAATGTGTCAGGAATCCACAATTGCATGAGCCAGTTCCTTAAAATGGATCTCTTCCTGTATCTAGATATATATTCATCCTAATGATTATTTGCTTCTGGAGAACGTGTACCAATACAGCCAACAAAATGCTTTCCAGTACACTTTTTTTTTTTCTTAATGGGCCTAAAACCTTTGTTTATATACTAGACCCAGAGAATCTGAAGAAATCTGAAGAAATCCTTACTTCTTACCTCGCTTGTTGGAGGTCCAGTAATGTTTAACACATCACAATCTTTTCTGATAAATTTTAAGAGGAGGTTTTCCTAAGCATTTAGAGCTACCAAAATGTTAGGAATTTGCTTATTGCAACTGTTTAAATCTTTCCTCACAGGTGAACTAAAATGGACAGAAATGAAAATTTAAAATCTAAAAGGCACTAAGAAAACTAAAATTGATAAAGCTTATTTGTTAAAAGTCGAATGCAAATTTAGTTGTCACGACTACCATCTACTCTTTAGATCACATGTGAGATCCACTCCCGATAATACACTCCTTTATCTTGGGGACTCAGGCAGTGAGTACCATCTCTCCAGAGCAGCTCATCAGTTGGGAGATCACACTTGAACCTAGTAGAAGAAAAACATCTTGCACCGGCATATTGTTGTTTTAACAAATTTCCATAGATATAGTTAAAAGCAGCATGAATTTATTCTCTTCATTTCTGTCAGAAATTTTACATGGATCCTACTGGGCTAAAATCATTGACTGTATATGGATACATACCAAAATTTTAAATATGGTTTTCTCCATCTATGTCTATGATTTAGCAGTCTAAGTGATAAGAAACTTTGGAAAGAGAAAAGCATGCATTTGATACATCATTAATTATTTAAACAAAAGAAACTATGATATTCAGTTGGCTCCAATGATCATTTCTAATCCATCCTCAGCAGAATCTATGTGAAATTCTCAACTAGAAAAAATTAACTTCTTTGAAAGACATATAGCATTGAAATCATTGGCATTATTAAGATCCCCTTTATTATGATTAATTTCTATCTATCTAAATGTATTGACAAATGACAAAGGAATATGCAGAATCCATTGAAATCCCACATGAAGAATAATAGACTCTTAAAGCTGATATATAGGAGGATGGATTATTTTAAGGGCTTTGTATTACCTAGGACAAATAGCCTTATACATAAAGTCATTTATTTATTTTTCCCCCTAAAAGTAGTCCCATCAGGGGATTACATGCAGGCATTTAATGACTTCTCACTTCTTTATTTCTTACACTGTGGTCAAAAGCATTTGACACTGTTCCCAACTCTCTTTGTCTGGGAATACTCATTTCTGCTTGACCTCTCAATAGTATTCAACTTTGTTAGCCCCAAAGGAAACATAAAGAGCTCTATATAAAGATGATTTGCAGCTAGCTTGTGAGAGCTCCATTTGTTAACAGTTGGTAAACTGCTTCTCCAGATTACTTCAACCACAGCAGAATTTAAGAGAGGTGTCTAGAAATTTTGACAATTTTTGTTTTCTGTTCTTTCACCCAAATAAAAATGGGCTCAGTAGAAGAACTTTAATAGGTATGCACCTGTATAATTTCCTGCAGCTGCTAGAAAATTTTACTTTTAGTCAAAGATTGGTGTTGTTCATTATTTAATGTATGTTTATTTCCTTAATCTTGAATAAATAAGTTAAATTCTATTTGGAAAGCTAATTCTCTTAAGTATTATAAAAGGTAAAAAAAGAAATATTGCAAGTGCTAAAACCCAATATATGTTAGTATGTCATTGAAGGTCACATTTTGTTTTTATATTGTGCATGTTTCTTTAATATAGCTCAAATGGTCTTTTTTATGTTTCTGTATTCCAGAAGTCAGTATTAGCAAGACTTGAGAAAGTTACAAAATACAAGGCTTATGAACACAAAAACGTTAACTGTATTTCTTTTTTAATAGTGTTAGTGAACAATAATTCACATCATGAAGTTATAATTCAACAGCTATATATTTTCAGAGTTGTACAACAATTACCACAATTTTAGACATTTGAGTCACCCCAGAAAAGAATTCATATCACATAACAGTCTCATATTCTTCAAGTTCATTCCCACAGTTCAGTTCAGTTCAATCACTCAGTCGTGTCATACTCTGCGACCCCATGAATCGCAGCACACCAGGCCTCCCTGTCCATCACAAACTCCTGGAGTTTACTCAAACTATATCCATTGAGTTGGTGATGCCATCCAGCCATCCCAACCTCTGTCGTCTCTTTCTCCTCCTGCCCCCAGTCCCTCCCAGCATCAGGGTCTTTTCCAATGAGTCAACTCTTCACATGAGGTGGCCAAAGTATTGGAGTTTCAGCTTCAGCATCAGTTCATCCAATGAACACCCAGGATTGATCTCCTTCAGGATGGACTGGTTGGATCTCCTTGCAGTCCAAGGGACTCTCAAGAGTCTTCTCCAACACCACAGTTCAAAAGCATCAATTCTTCAGCACTCAGCTTTCTTCACAGTCCAACTCTCACATCCATACATGACTACTGGAAAAACCATAGCCTTGACTAGGCGGACCTTTGTTGGCAAAGTAATGTCTCTGCCTTTTAATATGCTCTCTAGGTTGGTCATAAGTTTCCTTCCAAGGAGTAAGCGTCTTTTAATTTAATGGCTGCAACCACCATCTGCAGTGATTTTGGAGCCCCAAAAAATAAAGCCTGACACTGCTTCCACTTTTTCCCCACCTATTTCCCATGAGGTGATGGGACCAGATGCCATGATCTTAGTTTTCTGAATGTTGAGCTTTAAGTCAGCTTTTTCACTCTCCTCTTTCACTTTCATCAAGAGGCTCTATAGTTCCTCTTCACTTTCTGCCATAAGGGTGGTGTCATCTGCATATCTGAGGTTATTGATATTTCTCATGGCAATCTTGATTCCAACTTGTGCTTCTTCCAGCCCAGCGTTTCTCATGATGTACTCTGCATATAAGTTAAATAAGCAGGGTGACAGTATACAGCCTTGCCGTACACCTTTTCCTATTTGGAACCAGTCTGTTGGTTCATGTCTAGTTCTAACTGTTGCTGACCTGTATATAGGTTTCTCAAGAGGTGGGTCAAGTGGTTGGGTATTCCCATCTCTTTGAGAATTTTCCACAGTTTATTGTGATCCACAAAGTCAAAAGGCTTTGGCAAAGTCAATAAAGCATAAATAGATGTTTTTCTGGAACTCTCTTGCTTTTTCGATGATCCAGCAGATGTTGGCAATAAGATCTCTGGTTCCTCTGCCTTTTCTAAAACCAGCTTGAATTCCCACAAGACCTATGCAAAACAAATCTATTTTCTTTAATATATAGATCTGTCTAATCTATACATTTTGTGTTAATGAAGTCATAGAATACATAGTCTTTTCTGACTCACCTCTGTTCATCTATTGTAACACCTGAATTCCTTTAATGATTTTTAAAATATTTTTTAAAAATGTTCTTATTGGTTGCTCTATAGAATATGAACACCTTAGTTATCAGAATCTACTTCATATTTATGCTAATAATTCCAGTGAGCTATAGCAATATTACTTCTGTAAACATCTATTTCCTCTTCCCCATTTTGTGCTCTCAATGTTATGTGTATTATACCCATATATATTTACACCCAAAAATACATGGTTAAAATTAGATAGGTATAATATATGTGATAATTTATATAATTTCATGTCTTTTAAAAATACTGAAAGAAGGGAGAGCCAGTATATATTTATAATTTGTAATATATTTTCTTATTTACAATTCCTGGTTCTCATTTGTTCCATGGGTTCAAGCTATCTTTTAGTGTCATTTCCTTATTCCAAAACAGCTCTGCTCCCACCCATATCTTTTGTACTAGTATCAACTATTTTACAGTTCTACAGCCTACCAGGCTCATCCATCCATGGGATTTTCCAGGCAAGAGTACTGGAGTGGGTTGCCATTGCCTTCGCCAAATAATGTGATTATATACCTATTATTTCATACAATTGCTTTATTCCCCATAATTAGCTTATTTTTAATAGAAGAATAACTACAATATTGTGTTTATCTCTGTCATATGTCAACATGGATCAGTCAAAGGTATATATATGGCCCCTTCCTCTGGAGCCTCTCTCCCACCTCTCATCCCATCCCATCCCTCTAGGATATCACAGAGCCCCAGTTTGAGTTCCCTGAGTTATACAACAAATTCCCACTGGCTATCTATTTTACATATGTTAGTGTATATGTTTTCATGCTACTCTCTCTATTATCCCACTCTCTCCTTCCTACCCACCCCGCCCATGTCCATAAGTCTGTTCTTTCTGCCTGAGTCTCCATTGCACACCCACAAGCAGGTTTATCAGCACCAGTTTTCTAGACTCTATATATGTATTAGTATACAATATTTATTTTTCTCTTTCTGACTTACTTCACTCTATATAATAGGCTCTACGTTCATCCACCTCAAAACCACTGACTCAAGTGCATTCTTTTATATGGCTGAGTAATATTCTATTATGTTTGATACTATTGTTTTTTAAATCAGAAGGAGAAATGAAAAGAAATATGCAATTTCAATGTCCTTTATAATTATCTAAATAATTACCTTTACTGGTATTCACTATTTTTCTAGATTGTTATGTGGATTTAAAATTACTGTCTGGTATCCTTTTGTATTTCTTGTAAATTCTGCAAGCAACAGTTTTTTTTTTTTGTTGTTGTTGTTGTTAATTTTGTTGCTTCCTATCAGCACTTTGAAATGTCTTCTCTTTGCAGAAACACCTCCAGTGTTTCTGATAAGAAGCCAGCTTTTAATCTTATTTTAGTCCCCTTGTATGACAAATTGTTTTTCTCTTCCTATTTTTAAGATTTTCTCTTTGTCCTCCAGTATTTTGTTTATCCTATAGCTGGATCCACAGGGCCTCTTTGCATTATGCTGTTTGTAATTGTTTGAGCATCTCAGTTGTATATAGCAATGTTTTTAATCATATTTGTGACATTTTCAGTCATTACTTGTTCACATATTTCTTTCTATACCTTTCTCTCTCCTCCTCTGCCACTCTTTAGGAGTATGTTTGTGTACCTAAATCTGTTTTACATTTCTCTGAAGTTTTGCTAATTTTTCTTTATTCTCTTTGTCCTCTGTGTCTTTCAGATTGTATAATCACTATCAATTTCTTCAAGCTTGGTGATTCTTCTGCCAGCTCACAACTGCTGGTGAGCTGCTGTAGTGAATTGTTTCTTTGCATTTATTGTACTTTTCAACTCAGGAATGTCCATGTAGCTTTGTTACAAGTTTAATCTCTTTATTGTGGTTCTTGATTTGAGGAAACATTGTCATCATAACTTTCCTTACTTCTTGAAACATAGTTTCTCTGGTTCTTTGAATATACTTACAATAGCTATTTTAAGTCTTTGTCTGCGAAGTTGACACCACTCCCCTCTCAAGGGAAGTTTCCCTTGCCTGTTTTTCTTCCTATGTGGGATACACTTTTCTGTTTTTTTTTAAAAAATGTTTTTTAGTATGTTGTTGAAAACTATAGATGGTAGATTATATAGCACCTTTAGGTTGCTAGTTTGTTGCTGGGGCTTCTTATTGCCTTTTATGTATTTTTTAGTGATGTGGCTGGACTACTTAGGTGAAATTTATTTTCCCCACAACATATAGCCTCTGATTTCTTTCCTTAGAGATTGCAAAAATGGGCAGACACACAGTCATCCTGAGATAAGAGTAGTTTGAAAGGGCTCTCTTTGACTCCCTTGTTCCCTGATATTTCTGTTAAGTTCTAATTCATCTACCTCTGTTGGTACTTTGCCCAGCTGTTAGCCTCTGCCATTTGCCCAGTGAATACCTATAGTTTTTTTTTGTCAACATCCCGGGCATAAATTGCTCCACAGTCTGATCCAGTTAAACCAGACTGCTGTGGAGTAGCCTTTGACTCTAGTTTAAAGGCTTGTTTTAATACAGTTAGGGCTCTTCTTATCTCTTTCCTGAGTTCTCTCTTTTTAACTTCTCATTGGTCAATGATTGAGCTTGTTTTTATCATAGAGGTAACAACTCCTAAAAATTACCAGAAAAATCTCCCTTGTTTTCAACTGCACTTTAAAGCTCAGTTTTCTAGTGGTTTCCTTACCATAAATTCACTTATTTTGTAGAAAGCAATGAGTTTGCCTTTCTTCCTGGCATAATCTTTTGAGTTCCTACTCCAAAACTGGGGGCAGAGACAGTAACCCACTTCTTCCAGAGTGGCAGCCCTCCTTTATGAGGGTTTGGTGGGGGCAATAGTCCCTGGTCTTCTCCACTTTCCATTATCCAGCTCATGCCCTTTGAGCAAGTTGTCACAGGGGTAACTGGTGTCCAAGATTCTTGTCTTTCTGGGATAGATATTCCACCCAAAGAGTAGGATGGAGAAGGGGACCCCAGCCTGTCAGCTGGTCTTGCCTGGAATAGAGCTGCTGAAATATGGAGACTAGAAGGATGAAATTGATAGGAGAAATGTCGGTTATCTTCCCATTATGGAGAGATATAACAGTCATGTTATTTTAATTATCTTAATTTGGTAAATAGTAGAAAAATAATCCCAAATATATATTTTAATTTAATTGTCCAAGATTTCTATTGTTTATCCAGGTGTTCTATTCTAAAGTAGATTCTTAATATTTTATATTAATAATGGAAATCTAACAGATAATTACTTGAAGGACTATTTATTTAAATAAAAGTCAATTCTATTGAAATAAAGGACATTCATCAACTTAAAACTACCTTTTGAGAAGTACTATATTTTGAAAGAATTTGTTCACCACACAAGGTTATTATTACATGTCTCTAGTAGCCTGAATTAGTGGAAAGCTTCCTAAGGCATTAACCTTGTTTCTTATCTAGTATGCCATTTCCATTTATTTTGAATCTAAAAAAAATAAGAATTATTTTCAACTTTTCCTGGTAGAATTTTATTTTCTGAAACAGCATTAAATAATGATTCCATATAGCATTTATTTATTCTTAATTTTTATAGTCCTTTGAAGAGGTTTCTCCCAATGATGTTTGATTTAGTAACTAAAAAGAACAAACAACAACTTCAAAATCAACTTTGTGCTGCCTCCCTCAGCCTATCTTTGGCCAAACTGTGAAGTGGGTTCAGATTATCTGCTGCATTTCCTTCTTCCCTTTACACTCTTCTTGAAAGTGCCCACCTCAGACCACCATCCTGCTGCATTCATCCCTTCCTCTTACACTCTTCTGGAAAGTGCCCTCCTCAGACACCATCCTGCTCTCCTTGGTCATATATTGCTTATTATTATGTGTTTTTGGTTTTATCCCAAGATTGAGTCACTGTATTTTCAAGGCCTCGAATAGATATTTAAATAAGGTTGTGCCTAATAAGAAAAGTTATATTGCAGATGTCACACAGGTATTTTAGGCTGTACATATAGCATGCATTAACTTATAAGAATAAAAGTTACCTGTGGCCTTTTAAACTTTGAAATTTATCAGAATTTCCAAATATATTTTAAATCAAAATATATCAGTGTTCACTTCTTTGCTGATAAAGTTAGTCTTCATAATCTTAAGAATGTGATTTTGTTAAATCAGAATTGACAAAGTAGAAGAAGTTCTAAAGATGGCTTTATTTTCTTCTTATGATTCAGAGATTTAGAAAAATGTATATTTAGATACATTAGTTATAATACGATGAATGGCTAAATATAGGCCTGAATTGAGGGATCAGCAATAATAAGATTTTGAAGCTACTGCCTTAGCATATAACTATTTCTCTTTATGAACCAGTAGGCGGAAAGAAAAGAAAGGGTCAATAGACAAAATTACCTATTGATCTCTCAACAAACTGCATCCTTTTTTATAATACTGCGTTTCCTGTTCCCTTCTGGATGTTATTGTATTATATTGTTGATGCAACTAAAGTATACAACAACTATCTGGAGCCTGAAGTATGAGTTTGATTGCCTGTGGTTAAGACAAGACTATTCTTCCAAGTGTTTTAACTGTCTTTAAAAATGTTAGATACTATTATAATCTATACATTAGCTGAGACTTTTATCTTTACTTATTTTGTATTTGTAAGAGAAGCTTTACAGTCGGGTCTTTTTCCATTTGATACCAAGATTGTGTTTTAGATGTTATTGCTGACCATCTACTCTTGCCCAGATTTCCTGTATATTCTGTCACACGTCAATATGGTGTTTCCAATCTTCATGTCCACACTGATATGCTGGAGTTAGTACTCTCAAAACAAAGAATGAACACAGTAAACTCAAGAGACTTGGGACAATGTAATTTGGGGTACAAGTGTGTGTGTATGCATACACATACTTCTATGTGTTTGGGAAGGTAGGCCAATAAAGACATCCATTTTATTTTCAAATCGCTTAGAAGGGGCCTGAGGCTCTTAAACATGCAATCAATGTTTATATATTGTCCTTTATGCATTTTCTTAAAAAAAGAGTCTTTTTCTCACAAACAGATTTACCAATAAAATTAAGAAGTATCTTGAAAGTATTTTGTAGACAAACATTTGGGTCATAGTAAAAATAAATGAATACTTGCCACAGAAAATAAATTATGTTTCACAATTTTCACAAGTCAGGGTCTAAGCCTCAATAATGAAAGAAACTCCTTCCTTGAAGCTTTTTTCCATTAAAAAATGTCCCAAGTTAAAGAGTCTATGCTTTGGCAATAATTATCATGAGTCACGTGCTTTATATTTATTATCTAATTTTCCATTCATTACTTAATTCAATAAGGCAATTATTATTGTTCTAGGGTAGAATATAGCTTGTTCAAGGTCACACATATCTAATAACTGGTGAAGCCAAAACTTAACCATAGATCTGCCAGATTTCATGGTCTTTCTTTTTCCCACAATGATGCTTCCCTTCAGAAATGATATCTCAAGGCGAGACTCCTGCAATGACTGCAATTAAATTTAGTTACAAAAGAATCACTTGTGTTTCAAAAAAAATGAGGTGCAGTATATTTAATAGTAGAAAGAAATTAAATTGATGCTTCTGTGGGAAATAATGCTAGCTATACTGGCAATCTACTCCAGTGCTATCGCCTGGAAAATCCCATGGACACGGGAGCCTGATAGGCTACAGTCCATGGGGTCGCAATGAGTCGGACACGACTGAGCGCCTTCACTTCGCTTATATGTGAAACAAATAATGTTAAAATCTGTATTATAAACAATTTAGTGACAAATTATTCTTTTTCTTTGGGCTTCAATAGTGGCTCAGCTGGTAAAGAATCTGCCTGCAATGCGGGAGACCTGGGTTTGATCCTTGGGTTGGGAAGATCCCCTGGAGAAGGGAATGCTACCCACTCCAGTATTCTGGCCTGGAGAATTCCATGGACTCTATAGTTCATGGGGTCGCAAAGAGTCGGACACATCTAAGCCACTTTCACTTTTTGTTCTTTTTAGTAATGGGAGAATTCACATTTAGTCTAGGAAAGTGTTAGTTGTTCAGCTGTGTCCAACTTTTTGTGACCTCATGGACTGTAGCTCGCCAGGCTCCTCTGTCCATGGATTTTCCAGGCAAGAATATTGGAGTGGGTTGCCGTTTCCTTCCCCAGGGGATCTTCCTGACCCAGGGATCGAACCCAGGTCTCCTGAATTTCAGGCAGACTCTTTACCATCTGAGCCCACCAGGGAAATCCTTCTTTTTTGCAGTAGGCATGTTATGAAATGTCAGTTGAATATTGGCAACCTTTTTATCATATCTATCCTGTATGATCACACAATGTGAAAAATATCGTTCCATTTGCAGGGAAGCAGAATAAAAATTTATAAAAAACATTTTATCTTCACTTAAAGCCTAATCCATTTGAAAAAGTATCTTTAATATATAATTGTGTCATTAAATCATAAAAATGGAAATTGTGTTAACAGCAGGATGTTATCTTTTATTGAGGGCAAACAGCAGGGTTGCTGCTAATGAGAACCTCATCAACTTATCAGCAAAAGGTCAACCTAAAGAGCTCTTTAACCAATTTCTCCCTAAGTAGTTATTTTTTCCCCTTTGATGGCATATCACACTGACAAGCTAGACTTATACGTGGCTGTATTATTATGAATCAGTCTCTGTTATGACAAAACATATACAATTGCAAGACATTCATTGAATTTGGGACACATTGTTCAGTAGTTAATTTCTTTCCCTGAAAGGAATATCAGGCTCATTTTGGTGATGTTGTTGCTTTGTTTGTTTATTTTAAACATTTTGATATTATATTAGTGAGACCTTGAAAGGTGTAAATGTACTTTAAACAATGGGTAAGGACATTGCTAATGCCCAAACAATGGTAATGTTTGGATAAAAGCAGGGCCTTCCATATTGATCAGATTCTTATATATAAAGTGCCTTCTCTACAAATAGATACAATAGTAATTAAAATTACAGTGTCATTTACTATGAGCTTACTTTCTGCCATACACTCATCCATGTACTGGATAAGCACCCTTCATTTTGTATTCACAGCAAGCTTTTAACAATTACAGTGATTAACTTTTGTTTGCTTTTCTGTAGGTTTTTGAAGAGCATCTTAGAGCTCATAAGAGTTCACCAAGATTTGATTAGAATTGCTTTACTAATGATAGTTGTTAGGCTCAAGCTTTTGGAATATTAGCACACCGGAAGCCATTGAGTATGTCACCTGGCAATCTGTGCTTATACCAGCAGTATGTAGCAAGCAATTATTAAAATTAGTGATAATAATAATAACAGTAATATTTATTCCAGACATCTCATTTTCCCAATTGAATCTATTACTCATTTAATTTTGAATTAAATGACTATAAAGGATTAGTCAAAAGGCTAATAAAGAAAGCAAAATTAACTCAAATCTCACTTTAAATCCTCACTTTTAAAGTGCTGTAATGTTTAACTTTATGTGTAAATTGGGTAGGCCTTAGTACTCAGATATGTGGTCAAACATTGGTGTAAATGTACCTCTGAAGTAATTTAGGTGACATTACATTTAAATCAGTAGATTCTGAGTAAATCAGATTATCCTCCATACCATAGATGAGCCTTATCCAATCAGTTGAGGATTTAAAAGAAAAAAGGACTGATTTCTTTCAAGGAAGAGGGAATTCTGTCAGCAGATTATCTTTAAACCCAAGCTGTAAGTTCTGTTCTTTTCTGGGTCTCCAGCCTGCTAGCCAGTCCTATAAATGTTGGACTTGCATACCTCTACAATCATCACAGACATATGAGCCCATTACTTAAAATAAATTTCTATTCCTCTATCTCACACTCTATAAATAAGTATATATATGAACATATATGAGATAGAGATATATACACACTACAGAGACACAGATGTACACATGCCCTATTGATTTTTCTCTGGATAGCCCTAATACAAATATGTAACACAAATCTGTAATGACTAGAAAGCATTATTGAAACCCTCTTTGGGGAAATGGGCACAGTGTCATCATATTTTTATGTCTTAGAAGAGAGAATGCTTGTAAAATTCTCCATCATATATATCTCCCAGATGTGACTATTAATATTTTGATGACACCAACCATATGTGGGTGATGTTTCTAATTAAGTGTAAATTTTATGTGAAATTCATCTAATTTAAACCATTTATCCAATGTTTTCACAGATTTGAATGTCTTAACCAGCTTGGAATTAGATGTACAGGAAAAGTTTGAATATGGATTAAATAGAAACTGGGTATGCAGGTTTTATGATGAAATCTTCTGACCTAACAACATTATTTAAAATTTCAATTCAAGGACACTTATTCTTTGGAGAAATATTTTTTCCACAATTGCATCAAATATTACGCTAGTTAAAGTCAGATGTTTCTTTCATTTTGTTTCCAGGTTTTAGGCTGGTGTCAATATTGATCACAACATCACATAGAAGTAAGCACATTTCATACTCCTTGAACCAGAGATTTTAGCTCTGAAATGTGTGTTTCAAAGAGGATTTCAGACTACAAAGAGAATTTAACCATTTAGAGGTTGTTATATAAATGTAAATACAGTAAACTGTGTATTTCTCAGAGCATCCTGCCACAAACTTACCTAGAAATAAATCAGACTACAAAATTCTATATAAGTATTCAACTTCAGTATAGAGAAGATTAGCATCACATTTTTCTATAAAGCAGCTTATTAAATCAATTATATAAGGATTTAATGTTTAATATAAAACTCCTTTACACTAATGATAATATTTGCATTAATACATTTTTGTTAACCACTTAGTAGCTTATATGAGCTTAGTCATATGATTGAAAAGGGGATTTGCAACCACTGAAGTTTAGAGCAATTGAAATTGAAAAAACTTATTTCTCTCTAGTCTATTATATTTCTTATGTAAGTAGTCTTGGTCTGTTCTGGCTGCTATAAAAAAATAGGACAGATTGTATGGCTTTTAAACAATATAACTTTATTTCTAACAGTTTTGAAGGCTAGGAATTCAAGGTCAGGCTGCCTTCATGACTGGGTGAGGACACTTTTCTGGGTAGCAGACTTTTTGTAGTTACCTCAGATGGTGGAAGGGGCTGGAGGTTCTGTGGTGCTTCTTTTATGAGGGAACTAATCCCATTCATGAAGGCTTAACCCTCATGCCCTAAGCATTTCCTGAAGACCCTACTTCCTAATACTATCATATTAGACATCAGGATTCCAACATATAAATTTGGGGAGAACCCAAACACTGAGACAACAGCAGTGGATATCACTCTAATGTTGGTATCAAGACCCACGCATCCGACAGTGAAGAGACCTAAACGCTCTGAAGTGTGCTGTTAATCTACCCTATGTTAGCATTATAACATAGCACCACTGGAGAAAGGCATAGAAAGGAACAGGCAAAGCACTGATGGCCCAGTTTTTTCCATCTTTGTCTGGTCTGTTTCCACTTATTTTGATTGGTAAATTATGGTTTCCTTCCTCCTTGAAGAGAGTACCTTTTTCCCTCTTGCCTTTGGGTTTGGAAATATATATGCTTTGCTGGAGAGACTGAAGCAGAAATACAAGTTTGAAGGAGATTTCTCTGTGAAGGTTCCCATTTGCAACACCGTGTTCTAGTATTACCTTGAGGACATTCTTAGGCTGCTGCCTGTCCTAGGAGGAGAATGCAAGATACAGAGGGAAGAACAGAGTGGAGTCAGCTTCCCAGTCTAGGTCAATCAAGCAGAGTAACTTTATTTGTCCCATGAAGATTATTTTCCAATTCCTCAAAAGGTCCTCTGTAGTAGGACCTCTTGTCCTATGGTACCTGTAGTCAAGTGGTTGGTTTATGCAGAAGTGCACAGCTTGACAGATCTTGAACCTAGCCAGACAATTAGAAACTGGTATTTATACCCTCAAGCCAACATAAACAAGTAAGAATGAAACATTGATCTCTTCCTCTTTCATGCCTAAGGAGGGAATATAATCAGTTTTCATTGTTATGAAGTAATTGTTACAAAAAATAAATAAGAATGAGTAATATTTGGAAAAGCTAAACTACAGGTAGAGATTTGGTAGCATTACAACTCCCTCCATCATCTGATCACACATTATTTAGATGTGCTTTGTAGAATATGGTTTTGATCTTTAGCTAGGATTTCAATCAGTTTTTCAAAGAAATATGGCTTTTTATAATCTTTATGTAAACATAATTATTTCTTTTACTTACTGGGAGACCTTTCCCCCTCATGATGTGCAAGGAAAGCAAACATTTAAACATTTACCTAAGGCAATAATTGCTACCTGCAAAGTATCAACTCATTAATGAGCCAAAATTACAGAGTGATTTCATATTGCCTAGGAAGGCTCTAGACATGATTCTTCATAATCATGCTCATTTGTCCACCAAAACAGAACTAGTATATTCACATTTATTTTGTCTTTTTTCTTAATGTTTTCTTGTTTAGATAAAACTTCACCATGGTTTAGATTAGCCCTCAAATTACATTTTGCTGAAATGAAGTTTGTATGTCTATCGCTGTGGAAGTAAGTGATATAACTACCTTACTTAATTTGAAAATGGTAATGCTGTTTCTATTTATATTTTCTTTAGCAATTCTGACTATGTGTTACATGGATAAAAATCAGTAGCTAACCAAAGGCAAATTCTGTGCAACAAAAATATTACTAAATTCCACAGATTTGTATTGAATACCTACTGTCTTCCAGGCACTGTTTTCAATCCACAATGAATAGAACAGTCTTTCTTTTCCTGGAAATTACATTCTGGTGAAAATGTTCCACAATTGGATGTAATTGTTTTATGAGTGATTGATTAATTATTACATTCATTCATTAAACAAGGACTCATTTAACACATATAGTAACATATAGGTCCTTTTTGACACTGGAATACAGCATGAAAAGAGAGGATACATGTCCATGTGTAGTATATTGATATGAGATATGGAAAACAGAAGGTAATAAGTGAAAAATACACAAGACAATTTGAGTTGTGATCAGCGTTATAGTTGGTTTTAGGGAAAAGAGAAGGAAAGTCATCAGAAAGTCACATCTAAGAGGTGGTTTTTCTAAAGCAATGCCATTTGTGCTAATAGCTGACCGATGAGAATGAGTAAGGGATGCAGAAACTTGGGAGAACATTTCAGCAAATTCCAAGCAAAAGACAAATGGACTATAAATTTATGCAGTGATAATCCAACACAATGGCAATCAAGAGAATGAAAATTAAGTAACAATTAGATGTGATTTTACCTGTCTATTACATTGGCTCATGTCTTGATATCTAAGAATATCTAGAGAAATGAGAATTCTTATACACAGCTTATGAAAATTACAATAGAGTGGAGATTAGTTAAGAACTATTTACCAAAGATAAAGATTCTATGTCTCATGATGCAGCAGTTTCCCTTCTATAAATGCTAGAGAACTGTTTGTACATTTGTATTGCTGCTTGCAGTTACACAGGGTTCATTTGCTAACGAATCACAAGGCCCAGAATTAAAATGCTCGTAGGTTATAGTTCATTGCAGGAAAAGGAATAACACTAAAGTAAGAGTACACATTACAATCTGTTTAAGCCATGCAAGTATTAATAATGCACCACAGAGAAAGAGAAGTAAAGGGTGATGGTGGAATGTGTAGCAATTAACCCAGAGTAATGCCCAGTACAAGATCTTCCTGAATCCTGACGACAGAGATAAGAAATACATTTTTTTTAATCCTGAAGATAACATAAAACCATTTTATATGTTAACTAGAGCCCATTGATGATCAGATTTATATGGTGCCAGAGAGAGGGATACTCCAAGAAGAAACAGATAATACTGTCCTGTCTACTTTCCTATTGGGAATAATACTACATATGTCCTTCATGAGTAGAGACAAGCAAGTCACTTTCCTTAATGGTTAATAGCCGTTTTTTTGGTTTGTTTGTTTGCATTTTTTAAGAGCCAAACAAGAAGGCTTAAAGGAAAGATTTCCAACTCATTCAGTTTAGTTCAGTCGCTCAGTTGTATCCGACTCTTTATGACCCCATGAATCGCAGCACGGCAGGCATCCCTGTCCATCACCAACTCCTGGAGTTTACTCAAACTCATGTCCATTGAGTCAGTGATGACATCCAGCTATCTCATCCTCTGTCATCCCCTTCTCCTCCTGCCCCCAATCCCTCCCAGCATCAGGGTCTTTCCCAGTGAGTCAACTCTTCTTAAGAGGTGGCCAGAGTACTGGAGTTTCAGCTTCAGCATCAGTCCTTCCAATGAACACCCAGGACTGATCTCATTTAGGATAGACTGGTTGGATCTCCTTGCAGTCCAAGGGACTCTCAAGAGTCTTCTCCAACACCACAGTTCAAAAGCATCAATTTTTCGGCGCTCAGCTTTCTTCACAGTCCAACTCTCACATCCACACATAACCACTGGAAAAACCATAGCTTTGACTAGATGGACCTTTGTTGGCAAAGTAATGTCTCTGTTTTTTAATATGCTATCTAGGTTGGTCATAACTTTCCTTCCAAGGAGTAAGCATCTTTTAATTTCATGGCTGCAGTCACCATCCACAGTGATTTTGGAACCCAAAAAATAAAAGTCTGACACTGTTTTCACTGTCTCCCCATCTATTTCCCATGAAGTGATGGGACCAGAGGCCATGATCTTAGTTTTCTGAATGTTGAGCTTAAAGACAACTTTTTCACTCTCCTCTTTCATTTTCATCAAGAGGCTTTTTAGTTCCTCTTCACTTTCTGCCATAAGGGTGGTGTCATCCACATATCTGAGGTTATTGATATTTCTCCCGGCAATCTTGATTCCAGCTTCTGCTTCTTTCAGCCCAGCGTTTCTCATGATGTACTCTGCATATAAGTTAAATAAGCAGGGTGACAACATACAGCCTTGACATACTCCTTTTCCTATTTGGAACCAGTCTGTTGTTCCATGCCCAGTTCTAACTCTTGCTTCCTGACCTGCATACAGGTTTCTCAAGAGGCAGGTCAGGTAGTCTGGTATTCCCATCTCTTTCAGGATTTTCCACAGTTTATTGTGACCCACACAGTCGTACGCTTTGGCATAGTCAGTAAAGCAGAAATAGATGTTTTTCTGGAACCCTCTTGCTTTTTCGATGATTCAGAGATGTTGGCAATTTTCCCTCTCGTTCCTCTGCCTTTTCTAAAACCAGCTTGAACATCTGGAAGTTCTCGGTTCACGTATTGCTGAAGCCTGGCTTGGAGAATTTTGAGCATTACTTAAGCGTGTGAGATGAGTGCAATTGTGCAGTAGTTTGTGCATTCTTTGGGATTGCCTTTCTCAGGGATTGGAATGAAAACTGACCTTTTCCAGTCCTGTGGCCACTGCTGAGTTTTCCAAATTTGCTGGCATATTGAGTGCAGCACTTTCACAGCATCATCTTTTAGGATTTGAAATAGCTCAATTGAATTCCATCACCTTCACTACCTTTGTTCATAGTGATGCTTCCTAAGGCCCACTTGACTTCACATTCCAGGATGTCTGGCTCTAGGTGAGTGATCACACCATTGTGATTATCTGGGTCATGAAGATCTTTTTTGTACAGTTCTTCTGTATATTCTTGCCACCTCTTCTTAATATCTTCTGCTTCTGTTAGGTCCATACCATTTCTGCTTGAGGCTATTCTTGGGCTTCCCTTGTGGTTCAGCTGGTAAAGAATCCGGCTGCAATTTGGGAGACCTAGGTTCAATCCCCGGGTTGGGAAGATCCCCTGGAAAAGGTAAAGGCTACTCACTCCAGTATTCTGGCCTGGAGAAATCCATGGTCTGTATAGTCCATGGGGTTGCAAAGAGTCAGACACGACTGAGTGGCTTTCACTTTCACTTAGAAAACTATTTTAACTCTCTGAACTTTAAATTCTTATTTGTAAAATGATACTTACCACACAGTAGGAAGAATGTTAAATGTAATAACTTATGTAAAGTTTTTAAAAGGATGTTAGTCCTTTTGTTAGTCGTTCTTGTTAGTCGTTCAGTCATATCCAACTCTCTTTGACCTCATGGACTGCAGCCCACCAAGCTCCTCTGCCCATGAGATTCACCAGGCAAGAATACTGGAGTTGGTTGCCATTCCTTTTCCAGGGGATCTTCCCGACTCATGGATCAGACCCGGGTCTCCCACATTGCAGGCAGATGCTTTACGATCTGAGTCACCATACGGCAAGAACTTAATACATGAATATTGTTACAAT
The DNA here is from genome assembly GCF_023699985.2 of Odocoileus virginianus. NCBI lineage: Eukaryota > Metazoa > Chordata > Mammalia > Artiodactyla > Cervidae > Odocoileus > Odocoileus virginianus. The sequence goes on from NC_069698.1 coordinate 26,175,965, forward strand.
TATTATTCATAAGTGAGAAAAATCCTATGGAGTTTCTTATCACCACATAGTGGTACTCATATTTGCATTTTGAAGAGTATTCTAAGAGCATACGTGGGCTAAGTCACTTCATGTCTGACTCTTGATGACCTATGTACTGAAACCTGCCAAGCTCCTCTGTCCATGGGATCCTCCTGGCAAGAATACTGGAGTGGATTGATGCCCTCCTCCAGGAGATCTTCCTGACCCAACGATCAAACCCAAGTCTCTGTTGTCTACTGCATTGGCAGGCAGATTCTTTACCACTAGTGCTACCTGAGCTACCCATTCCAAGATTATGTAACAGAAAATCCACAATATACACGTAAGTAACTGAAACTGGGGTATTTAGGAAATTTGTCCTCAGGTGTCAAGGATTTGTAATCACAAAACTTCAGTTTAGTGATGACATAAGAGGAAAAAAACTGGAATTCATGGGTAGAGTTACTGACAAAGGGTACTGGGTGCATAGGGTGACCATGGAAGTGTCTGAGCCTTGCCAGTGGCATATTCCCTCTTTCCATTCAGGTGGATGGATCTGAAATGATATTTTAGAGATTGAGAAGTAATATAATTCTGATTATCGATGGGTACACCTGGCTGGCCAGTAAGGCCTATCTTTCCAGGGCTATTCTGGGGCTCAGTGTCATTAGAGGATGTGAAGAAAAAGAGGAGTGTTTGCCCGTTGCTTTATAGCTTTTCTGTGTGAGTGTTATACAGCTCTACTGATTAAATTAGTGAAGGATTTTCCTTTTCATTGTCTTTTGTTTGTTGTTTTATTTTGACGTTTGGTTGTGAGATTTGGCATTGCAAAAAAACACCCTATGTAATTATGAGAGAAGAAACATGGAATTTCAGACACAAGATTAGGTTTCTGATTATATTTGAGAGTTGGGAGAATCAAGAGCAATGTTTATTAGTATTAACACTCATCATTTTGAATAACCCCATCTGTTGAAGTTCACATAAAATTGGTGAAACCCCATTTTGCAAACTATAGGAAAACTGTTCTCCCTTTTGTTCTTTCTGGAATCTTGATGACATTGGGAGGGTTGGTTGTATTTCTCCTCATCACCACTGTCTCTGAGTGCCTGCTTCCTTTTCTTCTGTGCTGATCTCCACTAGACAAAGACTTAAATCCATTTAAGTTTCCAAATGTCCTTTGTATTGTTCCAGGATCCTCTCCTTTTCCTGATATTTTCCCCTCACCCCTTTCCTTTTTGCTTCAGTCCTTATTTTAGAAAGGGTAATTAAGATCTGTCATTTGGAAATTTTTTCTTGTTCACAGAGCACTGAAATTTGTCAAGAATCCAGTCCTATATTTATCAGATAGAAAAGAATATTCAGTAATATGTCATCAAAACTAAAACCAACCACCTCAAAAAAGAATCAAACTGTACAGTCTTGAACTGAATTCCCTGGAAAGAATTGTCAATGTTTATCTACCTTATAGATGAAATGTCAGATTGATGGTGCCTGTTGGATCTCTGGTACCCAGGCAGAAATGGAAGGACTGGGAAGAGGAGTGGATAGGATACAGCTGGAAGCAGAGATCAGTGAAGAGTTGCAGGTTCCTTGAGAGGCCTGGAAAATGAAGAGGAATAAGTTCCTCTTATGATGTCTGGTCATACTGTTTATGGGGTTCTCAAGGCAAGAATACTGAAGTGGTTTGTCATTCCCTTCTCCGGTGGGCCACATATTGTCAGAACTCTCCACCATGATCCATCTGTCTTGGGTGGCTCTCAGGAAGCATTTAACAAAAGGCTTCCTGTGTGCTCTTTTAGATCTGTCAGGAACCCTCTGGCCCTTATTAATTCCTGAATACTCAGGAATTAAGAGGAGAGGCATACCTTTCCCGGGGCTGAGGAATCCAGGCATTTCTCATTACGGTGATAAGTACCCTCTTCCTTTTTATGAGTCATACGGTAAAAAGTGTTTGCAACTCTCTCTTTGATAGGGATCGTCTTATGTTTTCTACGTCTGGAATTTTAATCTTTATCTTTGCTGAGAATAACCACCTTGTAAGACAGTATATATGCACACACCATGTTGATTAAAACACCTTTGCTCCATCAGAGCTTGGGTCCCCGTGTCTTTCTTTCCATTCTTTCTTTCTTTCCTTCTCTCTCTCTTTCAGGCTAATTCCTTGGAGCGCGGAGGCCCGCTGAGCCCACTTTCTTGCCCGGGCTTCTGAGACCCTCTCGAGAAGGCGCCCTGTGCCTTCACCCACTCAGAGGGCGCCCGGTGCCTCCGCGCAGCAGCGCGAACCCTAAGAACAGGGCTCTATCGGCTCTCCGCGAAAACCAGGGGATGTCAGCCTCTTTCTCTCTCTTACTTTCCTATCGTCGACTCCGGACCACCAGGTTCCGGTCCATTAAAGGACCAACAGGTGGCGCTACATGGCATGACTCATAGTTTCACTGAGTTAGATAAGGCTGCCTACCATATGATCAGTTTGATTAGTTTTCTGTGATTGTGGTTTTCATTCTGTCTGCCCTCTGATGGATAAGGATAAGGGGCTTATGGAAACTTCCTGATGGGAGAGACTGACTGAAGGGGAAACTGACTCATTGGAAAGGACCATGATGCTGGGAACAATGGAAGGCAGGAGGGGAAGGGGATGACAGAGGATGAGATGGTTGGATGGCATCATCGACTCATGGACATGAGTTTTAGTAAGCTCTGGGAGTTGGTAAAGGATAGGGAAACCTGGCATGTTGCAGTCCATGGGATCACAAAGTGTCAGCCACGACTGAGCATCTGAACTGAACTGAATCATGTCTGGGATTCAGTGTAGAAAGATTAACAATAAGTTTATAGATAGAGCAGATATCTTAGTTTATATTTGATTGCAGGCTTTCACTTGGTTATCACATGCAAATTTGAGTTTAGAAATAAGGGTTTAAACCTTTGGATCAAAAGCACTCTAAGTAATGTGAATGCAATTGATAAGAGACAGAGAGAAATTTGTAAAAATAGGGTTACTGAAAGGTAAAAAATTGATTTCTAGAAATAAAAAACAAAACAAAACTCAAGAGAAGAGCTATAAGACAAAACCGAGGAAATTTCCCAGAATATAAAAGGAAATACATTTTAAAATAAAAATCAAAAGTCATAACGTATTCAGCTAGGAAATCTAACACTGTTAGTAGACATCCTAGAGAACAGAGAAATGTATAGCTGAAATAAATAGTAGTGCCCGCCCCCTCCCAACCCCACAGGCATCTTTTGGTCACCAGATGTTTAAATGAAGTGAAATAAAATAAATATTCTCTTTAGTTGATAAACCTCTTATTTATGTGTTATGTAAAATCTTATTTCTCTACAAACCTTATCTATAAAATGACTGATTTATGTATTGTATTTCCCTGCTTGACTTACAGGTATTGACTTTGAAAAGACAGGTTTATTTTAGTTTATCCACATTGTTGGCTTCAGATAAATTTGATGTAAGTTCTAAGACCTCTTAGTTTACCACTTTAAACTTAATTTACCAATTTAATTTGTTTTTTTCTCAGAAACATATCCTTCATTATATCAAATACAATTTCAGATCATATTGTTATGATCTGCATCCATTTTCATTCCTTAAGCTATCCCTCCAGTAAATCATATAATTATGCATATTATTATTAATGTGTACCATAATATATATTCTTAGAATAAACTTTACTTGAAACTCATATTTTTATTTTATAATGGTAGATAATTTTGCAGATATTTATAATTATTTTCTATTTATATTCATAAATGAATTTTGTCTATTATTTTCTTTTGATTACCTGTTGTTGATGAAATTTTTTTAAAAAATCACCTTTTTCTGTAACTTGAAGTGTTATTATTTGGGAATTTTCCATATTTGTTATAAGTTTTTCTTTATTGTTAGCATATTTGTTTTAAATCTTATCCCATGATTTAGAATAAGGCACAATTTTTCTACATTATTTTTGGTTACCTATTAAATATCTGTGCATATATATCTAAATATACCTCTATTTGTATGTGTATCTATAACCATAGGCATTTTTAAAGATAATAAAATAATAAAGAGACTTCTTATTATCTCCCAACAGTGTACAAGAAGAAATTTTATTAGGCTTTAGCCCCTTCTTCCTTTATACTACCTTTGTGTTGTATTGTTAGTCTCAAATTTAAACGTATTTTACATCTATTCTTGAGATATATATCTTGATTCTTTTTTTATCTGTGCAGTTCCTTCAATAAAGTCAACTTAATGAGGGTTATAAGGCAAATTATTCAAAATGTAGATTCAGAAAATATTTTTTCTTCAGCTTAACATAAATAAGAGTTTTTACTTTAAAAGGCTACTCAGAACATTATATTTTCACAACATTTTCCTTCACAAACATGGGCATACTGCTTTATTTTCTTTTAGATTTTATGGCAAAAAATGCAAGTATGATAACTTGGATTTACACTGTTGAATAGTTGTCTGATTTTCCTTGACTTCCAAGGTAGTCTCACATATCACAGCTTTTTTATACACTGGCATTTACTTATTTCTTTGTTTTTATTAGAGCTGATTGGGACTCTGTGAGCCCTGTTATCCTGAAGTATTAAAGCTTCTTCAGCTGTTAGAAATTTATTTTTTATTAAATATAAACATTGAATATTTTAACTTTTCCACAGACGATTTTATTTTCCTCATTATATATTCATATGTTATATCTATCCTCCTAGTTTCTCATATTTTCTCAGGATTTGTTTCAGTACCTTACTTTTAGAATTTGGCTCTAGTTTAGCTGTTGTTGCTAGTGTGATAGTATAATACAAAAATTAGTTTTAATTTAACCTCTAAGTATTCTTTCTGGTATCGATTGTAATTTTCCTTCAATTAAATAGCCTTTAAAATTCCATTGATAGGATTTTTATTATTTTTTTCATTTATTTTTATTAGTTGGAGGCTAATTACTTTACATCATTGCAGTGGTTTTTGTCATACATTGAAATGAATTAGCCATGGATTTACATGTATTCCCCATCCCGGTCCCCCCTCCCACCTCCCTCTCCACCTGATCAAGAGAACAGCATCGAAACATGTATATTATCTAGGGTGAAATAGATCATTGATAGGATTCTTAAAATTCTTTGTATTATTTTGTAATTTTCTATAGCAGTTATTTTGTTTTGAGGACTTGGGGGTATTTGTTTTGAATATAGCTTTGTGATTCTTTTCTTTTTATTTAGAGTTGTTTTATGTGGAGCCAAACTGATTGCATATGAATTATCTTTCTTTCCTTTGACAGTGGACCACCTACAAAACTTGTTTTGCATTAATTTTGTCATCTGTATAGTAGAAAATCTGCCTCAAGTCTTTGTCTTTTACTGTAACCTGGATTAGTTTTGGAAGAAGGGATTGGATTATCTGTTCATATACTTTCCAAAATTATGCTTTTCATTTTTTAATTAGCATTTTAAATATAATTTAAGGGTAATTTATTATGCTTCACGTGATTTTCTTTGTCGTAATTTCTTGCCAATACAACAAAAACCTCCCTATATACTTGTAACTCTCTATATATCTTTTCATATGTATCCATATTTATGTGTGTAAATGAAAAAGAGAGACAAACTTCAATTCATTAATTTTGGAACTTAAAATATTAATTTAATTAATCAACATTTTTGAAGATGAACACATTCATCAATAACTAAAGTGCTTAAGGCAATTCCTCATCAATACTGTGAAATACATTATTATTAATTATTTCTAATATTAAACCTGCAGTTTTTCTAGATAATATACATGTTTCGATGCTGTCCTCTTGAAACATCCCACCCTCGCCTTCTCCCAGAGTCCACAAGTTTGTTCTAAACCTGCAGTTTTTTTAATCTGTCTGTCTTTGTGTTGACTCTGCATGCTCAGCCTTCTAGGCAGAGCTCTTTATTCCCTAGCAGAAGCCAAATAATGCAATGATTTTGGAAATCTTCCACATTTTATTCAGTATAAAAGAAGAAGCAATAGCAAGGAGATTACATTCATTGTGATTTTCAGCCTCCTAGAGACACCGTTGCTTATATAGACAGAGATCAAGTCGTAAGTAGTTAATGAGGGGCATGAGATTTCACTTTTATTCTGGAACAACCTAATTTTGGCTCCTTTAATATGTCAATCCAATAAACAGAGACCCTCTTTTCAAACCAGTTTTGGGGGACATGCTACCTCTCTTACTCCTGTTTGCCTCCTCTCATCAGGTCATCCTTTACTCCTGTAAGCCTGTCTACCCATTAGATAATGTTTCAGTTTTCTGCTATCTACAGGTTTCAACGGAGTTTGTCTATTGATTTCAGTGGCCCCCCCACAAATTTAAGATATGTTGATGAGTCTGAATGTGTGTTCATGCATGAAAGAGAGAGAGAGGCAAAAAGTGACAGAGACAGAGACATAGAGATGAGGAGAGAAGGACAGAAAGAGAAAGTTATAAAGATAATCTTCTCTTTCTCCCTTTTCCCTTAATTTTTCAAGTATGAAATTTATGATTATTGGTCAGCATATTCTCTCTGGTTTTTTCAACCAAAATATTTCCTAATCAAATTCTACCAAATTTGACATATTTGGCAGAGGATCACTTCTCTAGTTTTCAGGAATGATTAGAAAATTCCTTTTACACTCACTTACATAGAAAGAAAGAAGTTCCATTTGATATTAGAATGATATTCATATAAAAAGTATATAGTCCAGTTTCTTATTTTTCTAATGAGGAGGAAAAAATCAAGATTCTGAAATTATACAATATATTTAAGAAATTTAATGTACTTGATAAAGAACTTTTGTGTAATTACCATCTAAGTGTGAAATAACTTGTGCCTCTATTATCAGATCCCTAAAAGCATGTATTAACTAGTACAATTTTCTTATTGTCTGTCTTGATTAAAATATTAAATGGGCAAAATTTATCAGTATTTCATCTTCCCTCTGCCTGATATCCAGAGATTTGTATTCTCTTTAAAGTGTCAACTCTGAAAAGTTCACTGCATTCTCATTTATTTTTTCATTCAATCCATTCAGCAAATATTTATTTTGCACCTATTTTGTGCCAGGAACTTTCTTAGGTGCTGCAAATATAGCTGAGAAATAGATCCATGTCCTTGTGTAGTTGATATTTAAGTGGGGCAAACAGAGCATAAACAAGATAATGTATAATATATTAGTAGCAATAAGTGCTATGAATAAAGAAGAATAAAGTTGCTTAATGGCATAAAATAGTGCATGTGGACTGGACTACTATTTCAGATAAGAAAGAATTCAGAGACTGGGTGAATTAATGAAAGATTCAAATATATTAGGGAGAAAAAATTGAAAGCATAGGAAAAAAATTATAAAAGCTATGAATTTATACAGTGGAGAAAAGACATTCTCTTTAACAAGTGGTGCTGGGAAAACTGGTCAACCAATGTAAAAGAATGAAACTAGAACACTATCCAACACCATACACAAAAGTAAACTCAAAATGGACTAAAGATCTAAACATAAGACCAGAAACTATAAAACTCCTAGAGGAAAACAGGCAAAACACTCTCTGACATAAATCACAGCAGGATCCTCTATGACCCACCTCCCAGAATATTGGAAATAAAAGCAAAAATAAACAAATGGGACATAATTAAACTTAAAATCTTTTGCAGAACGAAGGAAACTATAAGCAAGGTGAAAAGGCAGCCTTCAGAATGGAAGAAAATAATAGCAAATGAAGCAACTGACAAAGGATTAATCTCAAAAATATGCAAGCAACTCCTGCAGCTTAATTCTGGAAAAATAAATGACCCAATTAAAAAAAAAATGGGCCAAAGAGCTAAACAGACATTTCTCCAAAGAAGACATACAGATGGCTAACAAACACATGAAAAGATGCTCAACATCATTCATTATCAGAGAAATGCAAATCAAAGCCACAATGAGGTACCATTTCATGCCGGTCAGAATGGCTGCTATCCAGAAGTCTACAAACAAATGCTAGAGAGGGTGTGAAAAAAAGGGAACCCTCTTACACTGTTGGTGGGAATGCAAACTAGTACAGCCACTATGGAAAACAGTGTGGGGATTCCTTAAAAAACTGGAAATAGAACTGCCATATGACCCAGCAATCCCACTGCTGTGCATACACACTGAGGAAACCAAAATTGAAAGAGACACATGCACCCCAATGTTCATCGCAGCACTGTTTATAATTGCCAGGACATGGAAGCAACCTAGATGCCCATCAGCAGACAAATGGATAAGAAAGCTATGGTACATATACACAATGGAATATTACTCAGCCATTAAAAAGAATACATTTGAGTCAGTTCTAATGAGATGGATGAAACTGGAGCCTATTATACAGAGTGAAGTAATCCAGAAAGGAAAATATCAATACAGTATACTAACACATATATATGGAATTTAGAAAGATGGTAATGATAACCCTATATGCGAGACAACAAAAGAGACACAGATGTATAGAATAGTCTTTTGGACTCTGTAGGAGAAGGCGAGGGTGGGACGATTTGAGAGAATAGCATTGGAACATGTATATTATCATATGTGAAACAGATCTCCAGTCCAGGTTGGATGCATGAGACATGGAGCTCAGGGCTGGTGCACTGGGATCACCCAGAGGGATGGGATGGGGAGGCAGGTGGCAGGGGGTTTCAGGATAGGGAACACATGTACACCCATGGCTGGTTCATGTCAATGTATGGCAAAACCACTACAATATTGTGAAGTAATTAGCCTCCAATTAAAATAAATAAATAAATAAAAATAAATAAATAAAAATTAACATAAACAAGGAAATATGATTAACATATTCAAAGATGAGAAAGGAGACCATTGATTGAGGAAGTGAAGGGAGGAGAGGTACATCACAGAAGTGACCCCGAGTGAACTGGGGACTTGTGGGAGGGTTTTTGCCAGAACAAGGGTATAACTTACTACATCTTCATTTCAAAATGACCACTGCAATGCTGAAGACAGTCATGCCATTACATTAGCTTGAAAAAAATGGATAATTAAGAAAAGTGTAACCCTAAAAGAATACATTAGCCAGTAACTTGTCAAAATCATGCAACATTTGCTCTGTATAAGTATGCTCAGCAGAAAACTGAGAATACTATTCACCTTCCACCATTCCACTTAATTACTGTCAGAAAATAAATTATTAATATTTTATTTTAGTGTGTGTGTGCCCAGTTGCTCCTTCGTGTCTGACCATTTGTGATCCCATGGACTGTAGGCCACTAGACTCCTCTGTCCATGGAATCCTCCAGGCAGGAATTCTGAAGTGAGTTGCTGTTTCCTATTCCAGGGGTCTTCCTGGCCCAGGGATTGAACCTGTGTCTCTTGTGCCTCCTGAATTGGCAGGCAGATTCTTTACCAATGCATGACCTGTGAATAGCTTATTAAAGATATAAGCAACTATAATCAATTATAAGTAGATTTTTTTTAAGTTTATATGGTATACACTCACCAATATGTTTATAAATTATTATGGAATAATCAACATAACAAAAGCATCTTCAAACTCACAAAAATATTTATTAACACATTATCTATTTTAGAGAAACACTTTCATGAATGCTTTCTAACATATTTCCTGGTCTGATTTCCTTCCTTTCCTAAATTTAAACAAAAATATCTCTCTGTACTAAATCTGTTTTTATGGGTTTACTTTGAAGCTCTACAAAATTATTTCAATTGCACTTGAGTGAAAATAAATATGCACATAACTTAGACACCAGCTTCCCTGGTGACTTAGATGGGTAAAGAATTATCCTGTAATAGCAGAAGACCCTGGTTCTATCCCTGGGTTGGGAAGATCTCCTGGAGAAGGGAATGGCAATGCACTCAGTATTCTTGTCTGGAGAAGCCCCATGAGTAGAGGAGCCTGGTGGGCTACAGTCCATGGGGTCACAAAGAGTTGGGCACAACTGAGTGGCTCACACACACACTTTAACTTGGGCACAAGTCCATCAGCTACGCTATACCAAGCACAAGCATTGGATAGAACACAATCTCTCTCTTCAATGTACTAGAGTTTGGTAGGAAAGGAAACACATAATAAAGAGTGGCCATGACAGTAAACATGCAGTAAGAAATGTAAGAGAGGTGACCTCTTATTGAGATGGTCCTTATTTTAAAATGTAAATATATTTTTGAGCCATTTAATAGCATCCTTTTTATTTTTTCTAAAGTAATATTTATTCAGAAAGAATATATTTATTCAGAAAGAATATATATTTTATATATATTTTATATATCTTTACACATTCACACATGTACATATCAAATTGTGAATATTTAAAAAGGCACCCTTAAAATAGACATATCTGTTAACATAATTATAGGAAATGTTTGTTTTATTGTCATAATTGCAGGTTGCTTTGCTACAAGTGTCTATTATTCAAGGCAACTGAGATCAGACATGGAAGACAGAAAATTATTTCAATGAATTTCTATCTGAATATTGAGAGATATTGCTCATCAATGGGATATTTAGAGACTCTCAGTAGGGAGGTTGATTAATAAATAAAATGTAGAAGAAAGACCTAAAAAACTAACCTTCTGTAACAAGTTGAATTCCTTGGATATTATTTATTCTAAATCACACATGCAAAGATAACTATTATCAATATATGCAACTAACTAAATGTGTGAAGCTTTGTGGTATTTCCAATCTATATTCTTTGGGGCTTGCACTCTATTAAAAAGTGAATTGCTTTTAAATGTTTCCTTGGTTGATTATTTAGTATTTATTTTAATGTAATCTTTATTTTGTTATTTTTTAAGAAAATATGAGCCCCAGCTATTGCAGAATCTACAACGTTTGGTATATATATTCATGTGTTTTTATTTGTGCTATTCCAATGAAAAGGAACAGGCCATATTCTTTTAATGAAATAAATTGAAGAGTAAAAGGAATCTCTTTTGTATGGAAGAATGTATCACACTTCAGAACTGTGTTTCTGTGCCTGTGTTTTCATGTGTCTATTTTGAAAGACACATTTATCTGTGTGTTTTTATTATTTGCTGAAAGTGAAAATCCTGTTTATTTTTAATATTTTACCTTTTATTAAGATGTCTTTTTAAGACAGCTTAGAAGAGACATAGCTATATCATACTTTGTTTGGATTACTTTAAGGATAATTAATAATGTAGGAAAGCAATATATTATTTCTCTACCCAGAGAAGATGGGTCACAGTTCCTCCCAAACTGAGATACTGATATGAATGAGCATTTATTGATTGTATTTTATAATTTAAGCATTGAGCTAAACATTTTTATGCTTGAATTTCATCATCTCTCTCAATATAACTACTACAGTAATTTTGACTTTGCCATTAAGAAAAATTGAGGCTCTAAGAGAATGTATAGTTTCCCCAAGATCACTCAGTTGTTAAGGGGTATACATTCTATAATCTAACACTAACTGTTTTTGTTTTTTTTTTTTTTTTTTTTTTTTTTTGCATTTTCATGAAAGTACATACAGCTATTTCTCATTTTGATTAAAACCATCTTTAACTGAGTTACTGGTGACTTTTCTCTTTTAACAATGTGTCTGTCATTTTCAAAACAGAGAATCTTGCTTGGTAACTTGACCATCATAGTCACTTACCAGCCTCTTAGCAGTGTTCACTGCACTCTTCATCAAGTCATTTCAGGGGCATGACTGCCCCCAAATCTAGCCCACGTTCAGTTCAGTTCAGTCCCTCGGTCATGTCCGACTCTTTGAGAATCCATGAAATGCAGCATGTCAGGCTTCCCTGTCCATCATCAACCCCCAGAGCTTGTTCAGATTCACACCTGAGTCAGTGATGCCATCCAACCATCTCATCCTCTGTCGTCTCCTTCTCCTCCTGCCTTTCCCAGCATTAAGCAAGATCTTTTCCAGTGAGTCAGTTGTTTACGTAAGGTGAGCAAACTGTTGGAGCTTCAGCTCCAGCATCAGTCCTTCCAATGAAGATTCAGGACTGATCTCTTTTAGGATTGACTGATTTGATCTCTTGCAGCCCCAGGGACTCTCAAGCATCTTCTCCAACAGCACAGTTCAAAAGCATCAGTTCTTTGGCCCTCAGCCTTCTTTATAGTCTGACTCTCGTATCTGTACATGAAAAACCAATTTTCATGCAATACCATTTTCAAGCTCTGGAAAAACCAAAGCTTTGAATACATGGACCTTTGTTGGCAAAGGTCTCTGCTTCTTAATACGCTGTCTAGGTTTGTCATAGTTTTTCTTCCAAGGAGCAAGCATCTTTTAATTCTATGGCTGCAGTCACAATCTGCAGTGATTTTGGAGCCCAAGAAAATAAAGTCTGTCAGTTTTTCCATTGTTTCCTCATCTATTTGTCATGAAGTAAAAATTTGATTGATCCTTGGAAGAAAAAATATGGCCAAACTAGATAGGATATTAAAAAACAGAGACATTACTTTGCCAACAAAGGTCCATCTAGTCAAAGTTATCATTTTTCCAGTAGTCAAGTATGGGTGTGAAAGTCGGACTATAAAGAAGCTGAGCACCAAAGAATTGATGCTTTTGAACTGTAGTGTTGGAGAAGACTCTTAAGTGTCCCTTGGACTGCAAGGAGATCAAACCAGTCAATCCTAAATGAAGTCAGTCCTGAATATTCATTGGAGGGACTGATGCTGAAACTCCCATATTTTGGCCACTTAATGTGAAGAAATGATTCATTGGAAAAGACCCTAAAGCTGGGCAAGATTGAAGGCAGGAAGAGAAAGGACAGCAGAGGATGAGATGGTTGGATGGCATCACCAACTCTATGGACCTGAGTTTGAGCAAGGTTTGGGAGTTGTGATGGACAGGGAAGCCTGGTGTGCTGCAGTCCTTGGGGTCACAAAGAATCAGACATGACTGAGCGACTGAACTGAACTGATAGGACCAGATCCCAAGATCTTAGTTTTCGAATGTTGAGTTTTAAGCCGAATTTTTCACTCTCTTTCATCACTCTTCACATTCATCAACAGGCTCTTTAGTTCTTCTTTGCTTTCTGCTGTATGGATGATGTCATCTCACATATCTGAGGTTATTGCTATTTCTCCTGGCAATCTTGATTCCGGCTTGTGCTTCATCCAGCCTGGCACTTTGCATGGTGTATTCTGCATATAAGTTAAGTAATCACGCTGACAATATAAAGCCTTGACACACTCCTTTCTCAATTTGGTCTTTGTTAAGCTCTTACAGTGATTTCTGATCTAATATTTTGAGGTTGGGATAACAGGTTTATTTAACCCAATATGTGAGATACAGGCCAAAGAGTTTAACTTTAAAGGTGCTAGTAATAAATACTAGTTTATCCAAACTGTCTTCCACTCAGAGATCTCCCTAAAAGTTTACCATTAGAAAACCATGTTAAGTTTTGAATTTAGATGGTAGACCAAGTTTTTATTGATAGATTTAAGTAATTATTTAATGGGAGAATTTTGATCATACTTAAAAAAAAAGAGAGAGAGAAAAGGATGTAATTTACCCACAATGATGAATGGATAAAAACAATTGGAAAAGGTGAACATTTAATTCAATAAAATCTTATAAATATTTTAAAAATCAAAAATATACTTTATATTTTGTGAACATAGGAAATCTATTTTTAAAAGTAGAAATTGAAATATTAATTGTCCATCTTGGGGCTAAGGAAAAGGGAATTAAATTGGGCAGAACACAAAAGCAGCTTTAATTCTATTTGGAGTCACTTTTTTAAAATTTGTGTTTATATGGTGTCTCTGCAATACATGTTCTTATTCATACTTTGATTGAACTGGTAATGATCTATCACAGAGCAAATGTTTGCATGTAATATAGAAAGCAGACAATCCATAAAGTGAGATTTTTCACTTGGAAATTAAAATGTGATAGACAAAATCTAGCTATAGCTTTTTTCTCTATTTTCTGTAGAGTCCACATTCATATCTGATCCTTCCACATGGAACAGGAAGGATCTCTAGTCCCTAAGTACAGACTTCTGTCCTATACCTTAGCAATCTACACAATCATGTTTAAAATTATGGCATAAAATAGATAAATATGAGAGCTAAACTATATAGTGTTGGTGTTGTATTTGTAGTTTCTTTAGAGTATCCTGAAACCATTCTTTTGTTGCACTGAAAATGATCTCTCCAAAAAACTACCTATTTTCAGATGAGTTAATTTAAGTAATATTCTGAGGAAAAAATGATTGTGATGACCAAAAAAAGTCTTTGAAACCATGAATAGTTCATGACTTTGGGCTCCAAAGGCAGGAAATCTTTCTCTCCCCATTCTCCCACTCCTTCCCTCTCTCTATTTCTCACATTTTTCACTCCCTTTTGTTTCTTGTTTAATCACAGAAAGCTTGAAGGGAATATAGAAATAAATTTGATGAATTCTCATTGTAATGAGTTGAAGAAGGCAATGGCAAGCCACTGCAGTACTCTTGCCTAGAAAATCCCATGGACGGAGGAGTCTTGGTAGGCTGCAGTCCATGGGGTCACTACGAGTAGTACACGACTGAGCAATTTCACTTTCACTTTTCACTTTCACGCACTGGAGAAGGAAATGGCAACCCACTCCAGTGTTCTTGCCTGGAGGATCCCCAGGGATAGGTGAGCCTGGTGGGCTGCCCTCTATGGGGTCACACAGAGTCGGACACGACTGAAGCGACTTAGCAGCAGCAGCAGCATTGTAATGAGTTAGTTTCAGTTGAAATAAATTGGGTGTAGATTTCTCAGAATCAAATCAAACAATAGTCATAATTTTACAGAAAATATTAAAATAATGTGTTTGACAGATGTGTTAAATCTTAGCTCTGCCACTTCACAGCTCTGTAACCTGAGGAAGTTTAATTTTCCTACCTGGGACCCCATTTCCTCACTTGTAAAATGGAGGTTATTATACAACTTCATAGGGTTACTGTGAGAACTAAATAGTTAATACATATTTCAAACAGTCTGACTTACAGCAAACATTAATAAATATTGACTTCTATTAAAACATTTTCTTTTTTGCAGGCATATCATATTCAATTTTTCATCTTATCTTCACAATTATCTTGAGATATAGGTAGGCCATTGTGCCTGTTTCTTCCAGTCCTTTCTCCCTCCTTGCCTCCTTTCATGCATTCTTCTTTCTTCCCTGTTCCATTCTTTCTATTAGCATGTGAAGAGCAAGGCACTATGGTAAGCCCCAGGGCTACAAAGATAAATGTGACACTAAACCTGCTTTCAGTTCAGTTCAGTTCAGTTCAGTCGCTCAGTCGAGTCCAGCTCTTTGCGACCCCATGAATCGCAGCACGCCACGCATCCCTGTCCATCACCAGCTCCTGGAGTTTACTCAAACTCATGTCCATCGACTCGGTGATGCCATCCAGCTATCTCATCCTCTGTCGTCCCCTTCTCTTCCTGCCCCCAATCCCTCCCAGCATCAGGGTCTTTCCCAATGAGTCAACTCTTCGCATGAGGTGGGCAAAGTACTGGAGTTTCAGCTTCAGCATCAGTCCTTCCAATGAACACCCAGGACTGATCTCCTTTAGGATGGACTGGTTGGATCTCCTTGCAGTCCAAGGGACTCTCAAGAGTTTTCTCCAACACCACAGTTCAAAAGCATAAATTTTTTGGAACTCAGCTTTCTTCACCGTCCAACTCTCACATCCATACATGACCATTGGAAAAACGATAACCTTGACTAGATGGACCTTTGTTGGCAAAGTAATGTCTCTGTTTTTAATATGCTATCTAGGTTGGTCATAACTTTCCTTCCAAGGAGTAAGTGTCTTTTAATTTCATGGCTGCAATCACCATCTGCAGTGATTTTGGAGGCCAAAAAAATAAAGTCTGACACTGTTTCCACTGTTTCCCCATCTATTTCCCATGAAGTGATGGGACCAGAGGCCGTGATCTTAGTTTTCTGAATGTGAGCTTTAAGGCAACTTTTTCACTCTCCTCTTTAACTTTCATCAAGAGGCTTTTTAGTTCCTCTTCACTTTCTGCCATAAGAGTGGTGTCATCTGCATATCTGAGGTTACTGGTTTAGAGTTCATCAAAATCTAGAAGGGAAGAAAGACACGGTACTTGAGAATATTGAAACAGTGCTCTACTGAATCATTTTAAGGTGATCTGTCTAGTCAGTGAGGAAGGAGGTGCTATGGTTCAAGAGTCATAACTTTCAGCAACAGGGTCTGTAAACCTCAAATATAGGTTACTCAGCTTTTTTGTTTGTTCATTGAATTTTACTCTTGCTTCCCCCACCATACTAACTGGGATAGCTGCACTACCTAGGTGAGCAATAACTGGTGAGGAGGTCCTATTAAATTAAATGTATGACAAAAACCACTGCAATGATGTAAAGTAATTAGCCTCCAACTAATAAAAATAAATGAAAAAAAAAAATAAAAACACCAACTCTAAAAAAAAAAAATAAAATTAAAAAAAAATGTTATTTACAATTTTTAATATATTTGAGAAATATATTTTAGCAGATTGAAATTTGGTGCTAGACTATCTTCTAGAATTTGGAGTAAAGTGTGAACTGAATTCCATTTGCTTACAAAGATAACTTATTCCACTTTTTAAGATTCATCTTTCCGCACATCTTTTATTCAGTTCAACTGAAGGACAGAATGGAATGGAACAGATAATAAGCTAGCAGCATGTAAGACTAACCTTTCTGAATACTACTAATAATAAAGTACATTTGCTCCCTTAGGTTCTGTTTCAACAGAAAAGACGTATCCATCTCATCAAAAGGAATGTGAGAGGTCTCTAAACATCAAAATGAAAGATTCAGAAATTCATTACTATTATAGGAGAAAGAAAATAAATGTCTGGCTAGTATATTTGTTAGAGAGGATTTATCACAAAATAAACAGGAAATCTGGGTGCCAAAGTGGTATTAATAAATTTAAGGATTATTATAAGGAAAAAAGAGCAACAATTAATTGATGATATATCTGAGAACTTTTGACAGTTAGTTCCTAATACTGAATGGAAATTGACCAAACGAGGTGGAAAAGAATAGCAAATGGGCCAGAGACAAAATAGTGAATTCTTTATGCAACAGCATCCTCAACAGGGATTTGTGTAAATTTCAACTGCATCCATTTGTGATTAGTGTAGTAGATCAAAGCTACAATTATCTACATAAGAATTATTTAGTCAGGAAGTAAAATTATATTTTAAGAGTGGCAACCAGTTTGCCTAGACCTGTCACATCTCTAGACTTTTATGATGCAGATTATTAAGTTGAGTTAATTTGCCATTTTACAAATATGTTTAAGAGTTAAATCATGTTTTTAAATATCTCTAATAAGTTGAATTTTTCCTAATGTTCAAAGTACTAACATTATGAATAGACTCAATGCTTAGTTGTGTCAAAACAAAATACAACACAAAAGGTGACTTAAAAATACCTATTTTAGTGTTCAATGTCATAGTTATTAATTCTTATGGGATGATTCTATGGAAGGGAAATTCCCTTCATTGAAGGTCAAATGATCACTAGAAATATTAAAGAAAAGGGCAGGAGTCCCAGTCATCATTTTGTTACCTCTTGATAACACTTGCCCTTCATGTTTCTTTCAGTGACTATGAATGTGAATAATTTATAAATTTATAACCAGGAAAAATTCACAAAGAATGATAGTATCTCCTGAACTTAAATTAGAAAATAGCCAAGTTGATCGTGTTACCCTCCAGAAACAATTAATGCAGTGTTCTGTGAAACCACTTTTCATTTGAGAATGTCTAAAATGGAAGGAAAACTGAAGCAGATATGAAATCTTAAGTAATTCAATTTTATGTAAATTTATGTATGAAACAAAAAGCAGCATTGCAATGAAATCTTCTGGGCTTTAATTTGATTCAGGTCTGATACATATTTTGACCATCTTCTCTCATGCACAAAGGGAAATACTCCAGATAGAACAAGTCATTGACTGCCTAATGTACATCAATCAAACTTGCTAACTTATGATGTTTCTCAAGGGTATTAGCTCTTTGGTACTCGTTAGAAATATAAATGGACATCGTGGTGTGGGTATACTGCGCAACAGAGCAGAGAGGCGTGGCATTCCACGTGACACATCCCTTCACTTCAAACAACTAATTGATGGTCTGCTATATATCTTATTTCTCAAGGGTCAGAGATGTTGTTAGGAATCCTCAGCGTTGCCAGTTTAAATTAAAAGAGATGACAGACAGATTCATCTAGCGTGTTAAGCATAAAGGGAGGATAAAATCCTTGTCACTCTAGGAAGTCCATGCTAAAGAATCTGAGTACAGGAAGCCAAAAGACTTAATTCACTCTCTTTGGTAAATTTTGTTTATTAAAAATGTAACCCCTAAATAAAGAAAAAGTATAGCTTATTCTGAGAAAATTATTTGGTATATTTATCTGTGAAGGCAATTCCATGAATCGACTTCTGATTAAACCACTGATAGTAGAGTCAACAGAATATTTTAAAAAGAAATCATTTTTTCTGAGCACAGTGTCACTAATTTGTAGAATTTTCTTCTCTCTTTTGCAAAGCAACATGTATTATTTGGATTTGTTTGAATAATGAAATTTAAAGTTTGGAGCATATTTAGGTTATAAGAAAATCAATAAACTTAGGTCAGCTACCATTTATTGAATAGGGTAAAATCCACACTGAAATCAAGTCTACCTTATTAGATAGAAATATAGTCTTGATAGTCAGAGGAAACAACTTTTGATTGAGCACGTTTTAATCATCTCTTCCTGGATTATGAATACTACCAAAAACAGGGATTTTTTCCTAAATATATATACACAATGCCATTCAATGTTGAGCTACCAACTACAAAATTTGAGATGAACAGAATTCAACACAAAATTAATGGCATAAAACTCTTTTCCATGGGCTAGGCATTCATTTAAATGCTGGAATTAATGACAAGCATTATGAAGCTTATGTTCTTATGGGAATGACATATAATAAACATAAACATAAGTAAAAACTTAGATATCAATAGTTATCTGTCTCCTGAGAAATCTCTATGCTGGTCAAGAAGCCACAGTTAAAATTTCACATGGAACTGACTGATTCCAAATGGGAAAGGAGTAAACAAGGATTTATATAATCACCCTGCTTGTTTAACTTCAATGCAGAGTACATCATGTGGAATGCCAGGCTGGATGAATTACAAGCTGGAATCAAAATGGCCAGGAGAAATATCAACAACCTCAGATATGAAAATGATACCCCTCTAATGGAAGAAAGTGAAGAGGAATTAAAGAGTTTCTTGATAAAGGTAAAAGAGGAGAGTGAAAAAAGAGAAGAGTGAAAAAATTGGCTTAAAACTCAACATTCAAAAAATGATCATGGCATCTGGTCCTACCACTTCACATCAAATAGAAAGGGAAAAAGTAGAGCAATGACAGATTTTATTTTATTGGGCCCTTGAATCACTGTGGATGATGACTGAAGCCATGAAAATAGAAGACACTTGCTCCTTGGAAGAAAAGCTATGACAAACCTAGACAGTGTACTAAAAAGCAAAGACATCACTTTGCTGACAAAGGTCTGTATAGTCAAAGCTATGGTTTTTCCAGTAGTCACATATGGATGTGAGAGATGGACCACAAAGAAGGTTGAGCACCAAATAATGGATGCTTTCAAATTGTGGTGCTGCAGAAGACTCTTGAGAGTCCCTTGGACTGTAAGGAGATCAAAACAGTCAATCCTAAATGAAATAAACCCTGAATATTTATTGGAAGGCCTGATATTGAAGCTGAAGCTCCAATACTTTGTCCACCTAGTGGGAAGAGCTGACTCACTGGAAAAGACCCTGATGCTGGGGAAAAAAATGGAGGCAAAATGAGAAGGAGGTAGAAAAGGATGAAATGGTTAGATAGCATCACCGACTCAATGGACACAAACTTGAGCAAACTCAGAAGACACTAGAGGACAGAGGAACCTTGCCTGCTGTACTCCATGGGGTTTCAAGAGTTGGATACAACTTTGGCTACTGAACAATAACATCAGCTACAGATGATGTTGAATCATATGAATGAAATACAAAGTGCACTCACAGCAATGGGAAGAAGTCAGTTTTAACAGTGTTCTCAGAAAGTCCTTAAGAGAGCACCATCTAAACCCAAATCTGAAAGATGATAGTGGATCAGCTGTACTAGGAACTTTGGAGGGGACTTTCCAGAGTGGGCTTTCCCCACATCAAGGTCAGGAGTGGTGACTGCAGGTCGCTGGAGTGGCCGTGAGGAGATACTCCACATCCAAGGTCAGAGAAACACCAGCAAGACAGTAGGTGCTTGAGTGGTGGCTGCATGGTGCTGAAGTGGCTATAAGGAGATACCCCACATCCAAAGGCAAAGGAGAAGCCCCTGCAAAATGGTAGTAAGGGAAAATTCACATTTAGAATCAAACCCCATTTCTGCCAGAGATGCTCAGAGGGCTCAAACAAACCTTGTGCACACCAGGACCCAGGGACCCCCCCAGAGACTGAGACAGAGCTGTGTCTGAGCGTCTCCTGTGGAGGTTCGGGTCGGCAGTGGACTGCCGCAGGGGCAGGGGCTCTGGGGGCCACAGACCTGGGTGTGGCATGAGCCCTCTTGGAGGAGGTTGCCATTAACCCCACCGTAGAGCTGCCAGAACTTACACAGGACTGGGAAACAGACTCCTGGAGGGCACAAAGAGAATCTTGTGTGCACCAGGACCCAGGAGAAAGGAGCAGTGACCCCAAAAGAGACTGACCCAGACTCGCCCAGGAGTGTCCAGGAGTCTCCAGTGGAGGCGTGGGTCAGTGGTGGCCTGCTGCAGAGTTGGGGGCACTGAGTGTAGCAGTCCATGCCTGGGATCTTTTGAAGGAGATCACCATTATCTTCATTACCTCCATCATGGTTTGCTGCTGCTGCTGCTGCTGCTGCTAAGTCACGTCAGTCGTGTCCGACTCTGTGTGACCCCATAGATAGCACTCACCAGGCTCCCGTCCCTGGGATTCTCCAGGAAGGAATACTGGAGTGGGTTGCCATTTCCTTCCCCAGTGCATGAAAGTGAAGAGTGAAAGTGAAGTCACTCAGTCGTGTCCAACTCTTAGCGACCCCATGGACTGCAGCCCACCAGGCTCCTCTGTCCATGGAATTTTCCACGCAAGACTACTGGAGTGGGGTGCATTTGGCCCCAGGTAAATAGCAGGGAGGGGACACAGCTCCACCCATCAACAGAAAATTAGATTAAAGATTTACTGAGCATGGCCCCGTCTATCAGAACAAGACTCAGTCCCCCCACCTCAGTTAGTCTCTCTCATCAGAAAGCTTCCATAAGCCTCTTATCCTTCTCCATCACAGGGCAGACAGGTTGAAAACCACAATCACAGATAACTAACCAATCTAATCATATGAACCACAGCCTTGTTGGACTCAACGAAACTATGAGTCATGCAGAGTAGGGTCAACCAAGACTGACCTATCATGGTGGAGACTTCTGACAAAATGTGGTCCACTGGAGAAGGGAATTGCAAATCACTTCAGTATTCTTGCCTTGAGCAGGATGAAAAGGCAAAAAGATGGGACACTGGAAGATGAACTCCCCAGGTCAGTAGGTGCCCAATATGCTACTGCAGATCAGTGGAGAAATATCTCCAGAAAGGATGAAGAAACAGATCCAAAGCAAAAACAACACTCAGTTGTGGATGTGACTGGTGATGGAAGTAAGGTCCAATGCTGTAAAGAGCAATGTTGCATGAGAACCTGGAATGTTAGGTCCATGAATCAAGGCAAATTAGAAGTGATCAAGCAGGAGATGACAAGAGTGAACGTCAACATTTTGGGAATCAGCAAGCTAAAATGGACGGGAATGGGTGAACTTAACTCAGATGACCATTATATCTATTACTGTGTGCAAGAATCCCTTAGAAGAAATGGAGTAGCCATCATAGTCAACAAAAGAGTCCAAAATGCAGTACTTGGACGCAATCTCAAAAACGACAGAATGATCTCTGTTCCTTTCCAAGGTAATCCATTCAATATCATGGTAATCCAAGTCTATGGCATGACCAGTAATGCTGAAGAAGCTGAAGCTGAATGGTTCTATGAAGAACTACAAGACCTTCTAAAACTAACACCCCAAAACGGTGTTCTTTTCATTATAAGGGATGGAATGTGAATATGGAAAGACAAAAAACATCTGGAGAAACAGGCAAATTTGGCTTTGGAGTACAGAATGAAGCAGGGCAAAGGCTAATAGAGTTTTGCCAAGAGAATGCACTGGTCATAGCAAACACCCTCTTCCGACAACACAAGAGAAGACTCTACACATGGACATCACCAGATGGTCAACTCTGAAATCAGATTGATTATATTCTTTGCAGCCAAAGATGGAGATGCTCTACACAGTCAGCAAAAACAAGACCAGGAGCTGACTGTGGCTCAGATCATGAGCTCCTTATCGCCAAACTCAGGCTTAAACTGAAGAAAGTAAGGAACACCACTAGACCAATCAGGTATGACCTAAATCAAATCCCTCACAATTATACAGTGGCAGTGAGAAATAGATTTAAGGGACTAGATCTGATAGACAGAGTGCCTGATAAAGTATGGATGGAGGTTCATGACATTGTACAGGAGACAGTGATCAAGACCATCACTAAGAAAAAGAAATGCAAAAGAGCAAAATGGCTGTCTGAGGAGGCCTTACAAATAGCGGTGAAAAGAGGAGAAGCCAAAAACAATGGAGAAAAGGAAAGATATACCTATTTGAATGCAGTTTTCAAGAATAGCAAGAGAGAGAGAGAAGAAAGCTTTCCTCAGTGATCAATGCAAAGAAATACAGGAACACAATAGAATGGGAAAGACTAGAGATCTCTTCAAGGAAATTAGAGATACAAGGGAATATTTCATGCAAAGATAGGCTCAATAAAGGACAGAAGTGGTATGGACCTCACAAAAACAGAAGATATTAAGAAGAGGAGGCAAGAATACACAGAAGGACTATACAAAAAAGATCTTCATGACCCAGGCTTCACCTGGAGCCAGACATCCTGGAATGTGAAGTCAAAAGGGCCTTAGAAAGCATCACTATAAACAAAGTTAGTGGAGGTGATGGAATTCCAGTTGAGCTATTTCATTTCCTGAAAGATGATGCTGTGAAAGTGCTCACTCAATATGCAGCAAATCTGGAAAACTCAGCAGTGACCACAGGACTGGAAAAGGTCAGTTTTCATTCAAGTCCCAAAGAAACGCAGTGCCAAAGAATGTTCAAACTACTGCACAATTGCACTCATCTCCCATGCTAGTAAAGTAATGCTCAAAATTCTCCAAGTCAGTCTTCAACAGCACATGAACTGTGAACTTCCAGATGTTAAAGCTGGTTTTAGTAAAGGCAGAGGAACCAGAGATGAAATTGCCAACATCTGTTGGATCATCACAAAAGCAAGAGAGTTCCAAAAAAAAAAAACATCTATTTCTTCTTTATTGACTGTTCCAAAGCCTTTGACTGTGTGGATCACCACAAATGGAAAATTCTAAAACAGATGGGAATACCAGAGCACCTGATCTGCCTCTTGAGAAATCTGTTTGCCGTTCCGAAAACAACAGTTAGAATTCGGTATGGGTCAACAGACTGGATCCAAATAGGGAAAGAAGTACATCAAAGCTGTATATTGTCACCCTTATTTAACTTATATGCAGAGTACATCATGTGAAACGCTTGTTGAAGCACAAGCTGGAATCAAGATTGCTGGGAGAAATATCAATAACCTCAGATATGCAGATGATACGACACACATGGCAGAAAGTGAGGAAGAACTGAAGAGCCTCTTGATGACAGTGAAAGGAGAGTGAAAAAGTTGCCTTAAAGCTATATATTCAAAAATCTATGATCATGGCATCCGGTCTCATCAATTCATGGCAGATAGATGGGGAAACAGTGGAAACCATGGCTGACTTTAACTTTTTTGGCTCCAAAATCACTTCAGATGGTGACTGCAGTCATGAAATTAAAAGATGCTTGCTCCTTGGAAGAAAGTTATTACCAACGTAGGCAGCATATTAAAAAGCAGAGATGTTGCTTTACCAACATGGTCCATCTAGTCACAGCTATGGTTTTTCCAGTAGTCAAGTATAGATGTGAGAAGGTGAAGTGAAGTGAAGTTGCTCAGTCATGTTTGATTTTCTTTGAGACCCCATAGACTATAGTCTACCACGTTCCTGAGTCTGTGGGATTTTCCAGGCAAGAATACTGGAGTAGGTTGCCATTTCCTGTTCCAGGAGATCTTTCCAACCCAGGGATTGAACCCTTGTCTTCCACATTGTAGGCAGAAGCTTTATCTTCTGAGCCTTCAAGGAAGTCAGATGTGAGAGTTGGATTATAAAGAACACTGAGCACTGAAAAATTGAAGCTTTTGAACCGTGGTGTTGGAGAAGACTCTTAAGAGTCCTTTTGCCTGCAAGGAGATCCAACCAGTCCATCCTAAAGGAAATCAGTCCTGAATATTCATTGGAAGAACTGATGTTGAAGCTAAAACTCCAATACATTGACATTTGATGCGAAAAACTGTCTCATTTGAAAAGACCCTGTTGCTGGGAAAGATTGAAGGTGGGAAGATAAGGGGATGACAGAGGATGAGATGGTTGGATGACATCACCGACTCAATGGACATGAGTTTCAGTAGACTCCGGGAGTTGGTGATGGATAGGGAGGCCTGGCATACCTAGAAATTCATAAGCCTAGAAATTCTCTTCAATATTATTTTTCTTTTTAACTATTAATATTTCCAGCTGATATTTTTATATTAATATTTTTTCACTAGTTTTTCTCTGGCTGTTTTTGTAGTTTTCTTCTCTTTCTCTCTTCCTTTGTGTTTTGATAGTTTTCTTTACTGTTATGTTTAGATTTGCTTCTCATTCTCTCTTGTGTGTTTAAATAAATGATTAATTGTTACAATGAGGTTCACTAATAGTGCCCTATGTAAATAGTAGCTTGCTTTAATTGATAACAATTTACATCTGAACATATTTCAAAGTCCCATCTTTCTACCATCCCATATTCTGTACTTTTAATGATACAGTTTGCATTTTTTTATTTTATGTATCCCTGAACTATTGTAATTTTATTACTTTTATATATTAACTTTTATACTTGTTTGTTAAGTGATTGATCCACTGCTTTTATTATATATTGACCTTATCCAGTGATATTTTTACTTTCATAAACTTGTTATTACTAACTAGTGCCATGCTTTTTCAGCTTAAAGATGTCCCTTAACATTTTTTGTTTGGTATTAATGAATTCTTTTAGCTTTTGCTTATTTGGGCAACAAATAAAATGTGCACAATTTGAGTGTGTTTTATAATATTTTATAATATTATATTTGTGGACTAGTAAATAGCTGTATCTCTCTATTCTAATGATAGTCTATAAGTCACAAGTCTAATTAAAGTGTCAAGATAATCACTGCTATGAGGATTAAAAGAAATCATCCGTGACTTTGTTCCTGAGACTATAGCTCCTTTTTTTCAGATTGTGTCTGAGAAAGGATTTTAAAAAGCAGAGAATTACAAAGTTCATGTTACTAACAAGGAAGATCTACTTGTGTTCTATATATTTAATATTTCTTCTTGTAAAACACTCCTCAGAACAAAGATAAAGTCATATTAGGTTTGCTATGACAATGCACCTCTGAATCTCTGACAGTCCTCATTTTACCAACAAAGACAAATGTATAAGCAGAAATTATAACAAAATACTGACCATTCTGTCACTGTCAACTGCAAACAAAATCATTTGTTTTAATAGCTTTTTAAAAAATGTCACTTATACCTTTTGCCTTACCTATTAATATCTAGCTGCAATATTTTTAATTAGATTTTGAATATTATTCTTCCTTTTTTCCCACATAATGCAGTTTAATTAACCCATGGGTATTGCTTATATCCAGTTTTCATCTGAATGGTTACTTATAACTCTTGTTATATCCGATGACATAAAATTACCTTACAATTTAATGTTGATGAAACATTTAAAAAGTAGTTACAGGGATGGCATCACTGACTCAGTGGATATGACACAGAAAGGTAAATATTATTTTTATGTCACTAAGTTGTGTCTGACTCTTTGTGACCCCATGGATTGAGGTGAACGTAGCAATACTGTTTTGTACATTCAAAATTTTAAGAAAATAGATCTCAAGTTAAATATTTGGACCACAATAAAAATAGACCATATATTTATAAATATTTGATTAGATATTTTTAAACATAAGAATAAAAATATCAATAACGTCAGATATGCAGATGACACCACCCTTGTGGCAGAAAGTGAAGAGGAATTAAAGAGCCTCTTGATGAAAGTGAAAGAGGAGAGTGAAAAGTTGGCTTAAAATGCAATATTCAAAGAACTAAGATCATGACATTTAGTCCCATCACTTTATGACAAATAGATGGGGAAACAGAGACAGACTATTTTCTTGGGCTCCAAAATCACTGCAGATGGTGACTGAAGCCATGAAATTAAAAAAAATGCTTTCTCCTTGCAAGAAAAACTATCACAAACCTAGACAGCATATTCAAAAGCAAAGACATTACTTTACCAACAAAATCCATCTAGTCAAAGCTATGATTTTTCCAGTAATCATGTATGGATGTGACAGTTGGACCATAAAGAAAACTGAATGATGAAGAAGTGATGCTTTTGAACTGTGGTGTTGGAGAAGACTCTTGAGAGTCCCTTGGACAGCAAGGAGATCAAAACAGCCAATCCTAAAGGATACCAGTCCTGAATATTCATTAAAAGTACTGATGCTGAGGCTAAAGTTTCAATACTTCAGCCACCTGATGCAAATAACTGACTCACTGGGAAAGACCTGATGCTGGGAAAGATTGGAAGCAGGAGGAGAAGGGGATAACAGAAGATGAGATGGTTGGATGGCATCACCGACTCAATGGACATGAGTTTGAGCAAGCTCCAGGAGTTAGTGATGGACAAGGAAGCCTGGGATGCTACAGTCTGTGGTGTTGCAAATAGTAGCACACAGCTGAGCCACTGAACTGAGCTGAACTGAATAAACAGAACAGCTTAATTGCACACTGATGGAGGAATCGATAAAGAAAATGTGGTGTTTATATAGTGGAATGCTATTCAGCCATAAAAAATAAAAAAGTCCTGGCACTGGCAAGAACATGGGTGAACGAGGAATATATTATGCCATGTTTTTGCAAGTGCCAGAACTCTATTCTCTTTTATGGCTGAATAGCATTCCTCCAGGATTCCCTGTCCCTCACCATCTACCAGAGTTTTCTGAATGTTGAGTTTTAAGCCAGCTTTTCACTCTCCTCTTTCACGTTCATCAAGAGGCTCTTCAGTTCCTCTTCACCTTCCGCCATTAGGGTGGTGTCATCTGCATATCTGAGGTTATTGACATTTTCCCCAGCTTGTGCTTCATTCAGTCTGACATTTCACATGATGTACTCTGCATATAAGTTAAATAAGAAAGGTGACAATATACAGCCTTGGTGTACTCCTTTCCCAATCTGGAACAGATCCATTGTTTCATAACTGTTTCTAACTGTTGCTTCTTGACCTACATACAGATTTCTCAGGCGGCAAGTAAGATGGTCTAGTATTCCCATCTCTTTAAGAATTTTCCACAGTTTGTCATTATATACAGCCAAAGGCTTTAACATACTCAATGAAACAACTGTTTTTCTGTAATTCTCTTGTTTTTCCCATAATCCAACGGTTGTTGGCAACTTGATCACTGGTTCCTCTACCTTTTCTAAATCTAGGTTAGACATCCGGAAGTTCTTGGTTCACATACTGTTGGAGACTAGGATGTTAAATTTAGAGCATTATTTTGCTAGCGTGTGAGATGAGTGCTATTGTGCGGTAGTTTGACGATTCTTTGACATTGCCTTTCTTTTGGATTGAAATGAAAGCTGACCTTTTCCAGTCCTGTGGCCACTGATGAGTTTTCCAAATTTGTTGGCATATTGAGTGGAACACTTTCACAGCATTATCTTTTAGGATATGAAATAGCTCAGCTAGAATCCCATCATCTCCACTAACTTTGTTTATAATGATTTTTTTAAGGCCCACTTGACTCCACATTCCAGGGTGTCTGGCTCCAGGTGAGTGATCACACCATCGTGGTTATCTGGGTCATGAATATCTTTTTTGTATAGTTCTTCTGTGTATTATTGCCACCTCTCCTTCATATCTTCTGCTTCTGTTATGTCCATACTGCTTCCATCCCTTATCGTGCCCATCTTTGCATGAAATATTCCCTTGGTATCTCTAATTTTCTTGATAAGATCTCGTCTTCCCCATTCTATTGTGTTCCTCTACTTCTTTGCATTCATCACTTAGGAAGGCTTCCTTATCTTTCCTTACATTCTTTGGAACTCTGTATTCAGGTGGATATATCTTTCCTTTTCTCCTTTGCCTTTCACTTCTCTTTTCTCAGCTATTACTCCTCCGACAACCATTTTGACTTTTTGCATTTCTTTTTCTTGGGGATGATTTTGATCACAGCCTCTTGTACAATGTAACAAACCTCTGTCCATAGTTCTTCAGGCACTCTGTCTATCAGATCTAATTCCTTGAATTTATTTGTCACTTTCACTGTATAATCATAAAGGATTTTATTTAGGTCATAGCTGAATGGTCTAGTTGTTTTCCCTACTTTCTCCAATTTAAGTCTGAATTTGGCAATGAGGAGTTCATGATCTGAATCACAGTCAGCTCCCAGTCTTGTTTTTGCTGACTGTATAGAGCTCTCAGTCTTTGACTGAAAAGAATATAATCATTCTTATTTTGGTATTGACTATCTGATGATGTCCATGTGTAGAATTGTCTCTTGAATTGTTGAAAGAGGGTGTTTGCTATGACCAATACATTCTCTAGGCAAAACTCTATCATGTCTGACTCTTTGGAACCCGATGAATTGCACCATGTAGGGTTCCCTGTCCTTCACCATCTCTCAGAGCTTGCTCAAATTCATACTGATTGAGTCAGCGATGCCAGCCAACCGTCTCATCCTTGTCTTCTTCTCCTCTTGCCTTCAGTCTTTCCCAACATTAGTTTCTTTTCCAGTGAGTTGGTTCTTTGCATCTGGTGGCCAAAGTAGTGGAGCTTCAGCTTCAGCATCCATCCTTCCAATGAATATTCAATGTTGATTTCCTTTAGGATTGACTTGCTTTTTCCCCTGAAACCCAAGGGACTCTCAAGAATCTTCTCCAACACCACAGTTCAAAAAGTCATGTTTTTTGGTGCTCAGCTTTCTTTATGATCCAACTCTCACATCAGTACATGACTACTTGGAAAACCATAACTTTTTGTATACAGACTTTGTTGTAAAGGTAATGTCTCTGCTTTTTAATACACTGTCTAGGTTTGTCACAGCTTTTCTTCCAAGGTGCAAGAGCTTTTAATTTCATGGCTGTGGTCATCCTCCACGGTGATTTTGGAGACCAAGAAAATAAAGTCTGTCACTATTTCCATTGTTTCCCTATCTATTTGCATGAAGTGATGGGACTGGATTACATTATCTCAGTTTTCTGAATGTTGAGTTTTAGACCAGCTTTTTCACTGGTCACATTCCCTGGGGGGTTTCATTCCCCAGGTTGGGAAACCTGTTGCAGGCCTTACAACTGTGCAACAGTGTGGGAACTTCTTTGGTATAATCGTTCTCCAGTTTATGGGTTGCCTTTTTGGCAGGTCTATTGTGAGGCTGATGCCAATCTCCTTCAAGAGGACTTATGCCACGTGCCTTGCCTCCCAGGACGGCTGCTGCCAGAGCCCCTGTCCCTGCTGCAGGCCACTACTGACCCGTGCCTCTTCAGGAGACACTCAACCCTCAAAGGCTGGTCTGGCTCAGTCTCTTATGGAGGTCAATGCTCCTTTCTCTGGGTCCTGATACACACAAGGTTTTGTTCGTATGCTCCGAACATCTCTGGTGGTTATGGGATTTGATTTTAAAAGTTATTGCATCCCTGCATCTTGTGGCTTTTCCTTTGCCCTTGGACATGGGGTATCTTTTTTTGGTGGGTTCCAACATTGTTCTGCAGGTAGTTGCGATTTTGGTGTTCTCACAGGAAAATGTCCTTCCATTCTTGCATGTCCTTCTATTCTGTCATCTGCTTTGTTCTAGCTCAAGAGTTATGATATGTTTATCTATTTATTAACATGTTTTAAATATCTTATACATTATTTTATTAAATATTCAAATCAAGCTTATCAGAAAGGCAAACTTTCAGTCTGCCCACCCTTCTGAGAACACATCCTGTGCCTAGAACATTTCTTTATAAGGAGGTAAGGAGACTTCACAGCCTGTCGAAGTCACATATCCTTGTTTGAAAGAATATTGTCCAGTTCTGGGTTTGATCTATACTTTGTTCTGCTTTAGGTGGGCTCACCACATGCCACCTAGCCAAGTCTGCTCCTATATCTGTTCCCAAGGAGGAGGGGATACCTCCTTTGCCTCCAGCATATGATGGCTACATGCAGACTATCTCTCTGTGTCAGTTGCTGGGTGAGATCCATTGACCATGGGTTACTGACACACACTATTGAAGCTGATCTTACTCTGTCTCTTATTTATGCCAGGAAAGTGTTATTCTTTTCCAGCATCTGCATTTATGTCTTTCTTAACAACTCTGACACTTGCAGTAGGTTGATACCTGGGACTGCTGCTCCTGGTAGCAGGCATTGTCATACCCTTTTGTTTTCCTATATGTGGTGGGGTTTCTTCTTTGGGGGTGCAAGCAGATGTTTCTTGCTAAACAAAGCCTATATGGTAGCTATTACTACACCTGTTTAACAGATGAAGAATTCAATTTTTTCTTATTTTTTAAAATAGCTGTTTTATTTATTTATTATTTGGCCATACCATGTGGCTTGCAGGATCTTAGCTCCCCAACCAGTGGTCGAACCATGACTCTTGGAATTGAGAGGTCTAAGGCCTAACCTCAACCACCAGGGAATACCCAAGAATTTGCTATAAAATGTATTTATAATTGTATATTGTCATAAAACTATTTAAATGATTTGGATTTGAGTCTATTGTATTTTTATTCCAAATTTATAATCATTGTTACCAAGTTTTCCTCTTACTTCTGCAATGTTTGTAAATATATTCTGTACTTTTACCTTTCTATAATGTTGTTGTAGCTGTGTATAGAATTTTTATATTTTTCATTAAAGCATGCCAGTGTACAAAACATTAGTAAGGAGAGTTACAAAGGATAACAGATATGCAGTTGATTGCAAGAGCCTAAAAAAACAGCAATTAATATTTATATTTTCTGAACAAATATTAAGCATTGGAATTTTGATACTTAGTAGCAAAGAAGAGTCTTGATTGGAACCCACTTGAAATGAGGTCATTTAAATTAGTTCAGGCAGACTTCTAAGACACCTGCCTTTTATTTAACCTTGCAACAATAAGATTGAATTGCTCATCAAATTGTTCTTGTCTTGTAGGAAATTACTAATATCCAATCTAAGGAGAATGATTTATGTAAGTAAGACAGTTTAAAAGAGAATAAAATATGAACAGTGAAATCAAATGAAAGTCTAGTTTATATATATGGTAAAGAGAATAAAGGACACTTAGAAGGGATACTAAAATTGCCACAGTAATGTGCCCAATCCATAAATTATAATTTCACAACAATGTCATAATAAAACATAATATGGTTCATCAATCAGAATACAATTTTTGGAATTGATAATTAATAAATTCAAAAGGTTTTATCCAATGGGATTTTAAGCAGATTATTTTTTCCAATTTGCTATTACTAGTACATGATGCATAGAAAGGATATAATACTATCCTCTAATTAAAATAAAGTAACTGAAAAATAGAAATAATATGTCAAGTGTATATAACACATACAGCTAGAAAATCATCTACAATATACTTTATGTGCTATTCCATAAGAAAACTACCACAAAGTGAAAATCAGTTACTTCTTAATTTTACACTTCATCTCAAAATTATATTGGTAGAAAATCAATGCTTTGTTTTAAAACAAATCTTAGTTTTCAGCAGCTCTTGAACTAACCAAGTGTGATGGTACATTCTTAGTTGGTAATTTTTGTCCATGTAAGTTACTTATATCTATCCAAGAGCAGGGGCTTCCCTGGAGGCTCAGTTGCTAAAGAATTTGCCTGCAAGGCAGGAGACCAGAGTTGATCCCTGTGTCGGGAAGATCCTCTGGAGAGGGAATGGCTACCCACTCCAGTATACTTCCCTGGGAAATCCCATGGACAGAGGTGCCTGGTGGGCTACAGTCCACCAGAGTCGGAAATGACTGAATGGTTAAACACACACACACATGCATACACACACACACACACACACACACACACACGCGCGCGCACATACCCAAGAGCAGACATGACCCTTTTTAAAGTATATGAATCTAACAAGTGAAATAACAGAGAGTAAAGTAACTGTGAGGCGAGCAGAAGTAACACCATGGCAGGCAGCTTAGATTAGGAGTAGGCCTTCCTACTTCTGGGTGGTAAGATTATCAGGCCACCTGGATACAACCAATCAGCTTAACACTGACCGTTGTTTGCCAATTAGGAACTGGGCGGAAAGCCCCGGGAAAGTCCCGCGCGCGCAAAAGTTTTGAGTGTGTTTGACCAATGAAATTGCTTTTTCAAACTTGTAACCAATCCACTTAAACCAACTACCAATGGCATGTGCTCACGCTATAAATTTGTGTAACAGCTTGGGCTCGGGGCTCTCTGACCCCGCACCACTGCGTTGGATGCGGCAGGAGCCCTGACTCGAGTCAGCAATAAACTTCCTTTTTTGCGAGTTGCATTGTCTTGGAGGCCTTCTCTCTTCCTGCTCGGGGATTCGGACATCAGGCATAACAGTACTAATATTATATTCAGAAGAGAACATCTACTCTGGGTCAATTAACATTGTATACTGATTAATTCAGCAAAACAGTGACACTGTGGAACAATCAAAGGCAATGTATATGAAGATTAAGAGCAAGTCTTTGCTGTCAAACAGACTTGGATTTTGTCACTAACTATGCAATTTTCCTCAAGTTAAACTTCTCTAAGCTTTTATCTCTTAATCATTAAAATATTAACAATAATATTAATAATGGAACATTTTCAATAGGCTGATTGAGACCAATAAATGAGGTATTGCATGTTAAGTTTAACACATTATTTAACACATTATTATTATTATTCATTAACTGTGGGTTGTTAATTTAACAAAACTTTGTTATAAGCATTAAGTAAATACACTCTCAGTTATTAACTCTATCAATCCATCTCTAAATAATGCTTACAAAAATAGGCAAAAAGAAAAAGATATCTAATGATTTACTTTAGTCTTGTTTTAATATACTGGCTGTGTCTACTATTCATTGAAGTTTTGTTTTCAAAATTGTTTCTTGGGTACAAAGCTCTAAGACTTTAAATTATAAAGTGTATGAATTTGAAAAAAGTTCCTATTGAGTTTTCTTTGACCAGTCTGATTGCTATCTTGGGTGAATTTTTAAGTAAAAAAAATTATAATCCAAATTTTTTTTTGTTTATTTTTTTTCATTTATTTTTATTAGTTGGAGGCTAATTACTTTACAATATTGTAGTGGTTTTTGTCATACATTGACATGAATCAGCCATTGATTTACATGTATTCCCCATCCCAATCCCCCCTCCCACCTCCCAATCCAAATATTTTTGATGGACATACTAGGTTGCAAAACTAGGAACATTCTCATGCTGCTGCTGCTGCTGCTAAGTTGCTTCAGTCGAGTTCGTGTCTTCAGTCTGTGTGACCTCATAGATGGCAGCCCACCAGGCTCCCCCATCCCTGGAATTCTCCAGGCAAGAACACTGGAGTGGGTTGCCATTTCCTCCTCCAATGCATGCATGCATGCTAAGTCGCTTCAGTCGTGTCCAACTCTGTGCGACCCTATGAACAGTAGCCCACCAGGCTCCTCTGTCCATGGGATTCTCTAGGCAAAAACCCTGGAGTGAGTTGCCATTTCCTATTCCAAGGAACATTCTCATAGAATGGGCTAATTATTTTAGTAAAATTTTGCAAATTGTGACCCTATGTCCCTATCCATTAGTCATATATACTTACATGATGCCAGTGATAGGTGAGGCAGACATTATAATTTGATAACTTGAGGATAATATGTAGGCAATGTAAGTATTTTCAGGTGGCTTAGTAGTAAAGAGCCCACCAGCCAAGCAGGAAACGCAGGAGAGCTGGGTTTGATCCCTGGGTCAGGAAGATTCCCTGGAGGAGGAAATAAAAACCCACTCAAGTATTCTTGCCTGAAAAATTCCATGGACAGAGGAGTCTGGTGGGCTCCAGTCCATGGGGTCACAAAGAGTCAGACACGACTGAGCAACTGAGCATGTTTGTAAGGGTTTTACCAGTAGCTGGCAGTAGATAGCTGTCAAAATTGCTAATCAACAAATTGCACTGCCATTCTCCAATTCTTTTCTCCTTTGTTCCTTTCTAAAACTATGTTAAGAATAGCATTTTAATATAAATATTGTGTTATGTAGCAAAACCTAGTTGAAAAAAAATCACATCTTGCATAAAGTTCTGTACTGTTCAAAATTTTACTCAGGATACTGTATGAAGAAATGCTAAATAATGTGTAAAGATTTATAACATGCTACTCGTGTTCACTTGTGTTTAGTTTATGACATGAAGAAAATAACAAAATTTGTAAAAAGTATCCACTTGCATTAAATAAAAAAGACATTCACATCCATATTGGCACTAATGAAACCTTTAAACAAACTTGTCTTCATAGTCAAAGAGTACATTTCAGTCATTATGCTATCATAGGATCATGCTATACTAATCTGATTTACTAAGAAATACACTGATTTCCTACTTTACTTAATAGCTATATTCTAAAATATGGAACTTTAATTTATTTTACCAGATATCAATAACCTATTTTTTTTTTCATATTTTAAACTTTATCATACTATGGTTTGCTTCAAAATTAAATAGATAAAATACTGCTCTCTTCAAATAACTATTGCCTTTTACTAAATGACCCAATAAATTAATGCTTGTTTGATAGGTATGTATACTGCCTTTTTCCACTCAATTGGAAGTTGCCAGTTCTATCATGGAGAGCAATATTTTCTCTTGTTCTATATTTCTCAAAAGATCAGCAGTTAATATAGTATTTTCTGTAACAATTAAATTAAAGTGCTAAAGATTTGTTTCACCATATGTTCAATTTTTTGATTAAGTAAGTGCCTTAAAAGACATTTTAATATGGTAAGTGCCTTTCTTGCATAAGTCAGACTTTACTTTTTAAGTGATGAGTGGCTTTATGCCATTACATTTTCAGGCAAAATAATTGTTATATAGTCTTATAAAGAAAGTGTATTCATCTGTATAGGCTGATTCTGAAATATAAATACCAAAAGAATTTTTCATTGCTATACAGATAAAAAACATCAAGAGTTATAGATAGCAAAGTGTTGTATAACATATAACCTTTAGAAAATAAAGGGTTAGCATTTATGAATCTAAGTTTAATCAGAAAACATTAAATGTTTCTGAAGTAAAATCCTATATAACATGACATTCATTTGCCAATTCATGCTTTTATCTGAATTTGAGGAGATTCCCATTAAACTAAAGCATATGTAATAGTTACTTCACCAGAATACATGAGACTAATTTTGAAGTCTAGTCTTGACCCACAAGGTCAAGTAGGCTCTCAAAACATTTACACATTCTCTTGAGAAAATTTCAACAGAGGGGACAGAGTTTATGCATAATATTTAGCAATTCTCTACTTGTGGACAAAATGGAGTTACTGGCACCATACTTAAGCCCAGACTGTGAAGAAAGCTAAGCACTGAAAAATTGATGCTTTTGAACTGTGGTGTTGGAGAAGACTCTTGAGAGTCCCTTGGACTGCAAGGAGATCCAACCAGTCCATCCTGAAGGAGATCAGTCCTGGGTGTTCATTGGAAGGACTGATACTGAAGCTGAAACTCCAATACTTTGGCCACCTCATGCGAAGAGTTGACTCATTGGAAAAGACACTGATGCTGGGAGAGACTGGGGGCAGGAGGAGAAGGGGACAACAGAGGATGAGATGTCTGGGTGGCATCACTGACTCAATGGGCATGAGTTTGAGTGGATTCCGGGAGTTGGTGATGAACAGGGAGGCCTGACGTGCTGTGGTTCATGGGGTCACAGAGTCAGACACGACTGAGCAACTGAACTGAATTGAACTGATGAGCAACTATAACACTGAAAAAAGTACCCTTTTAAAAACTCAACTTATCCCAGTCTTCAAACAATAGGCAGCACATGACTATAATCCTTTAGAAAAATGGATCCACTTATGACCCTGTTGAGCCCTACAATTTCACTGGCTTCCTGCCAGGAGGTGTTTTCTAAGTAACAGTACAGTATAGCAGCCTCACTGAATTGAGGAGACAGAGGCCGAGAAAGCAGATACACCTATAATTTCACAGGCAGAATAACAAAGAGGAGGAAAGTATGCAGAAAGTGAAAGTGAAAGTCACTCAGACTTGTCCAACTCTTCGCAACCCCATGGTTGCAAAGGAGCCTGCCAGGCTCCTCTCTCCATGGAATTCTCCAGGCAAGAATTCTGAAAAGGGTTGCCATTTCCTTCTCCAGGGGATCTTCCCAATCCAGGAATTGAATCAGTGTCTCCTGCATTGTAGGCAGATTCTTTACCTTCGGAGTATGCAGAAAGGAAATCTCTAAAAACTAGATGAATTTCTCCTTGGATCTATTGTCCAATATTGAGTTGCAGATAAGTAGGATAAAGCCCCAATAGGATGGCAAAGAATGACTATAGAGATAAAAGTTGAATAATTTTCACAGCTCATACTAGGCTGAGAGATGTTCTAGTAATGACTAGTCAGGGTGGAGAATCCACCCTGGACACCTGGTGCAGTTAACATGATACAGATCATGCTTAGTAAACTTGAATTATTCCTGGATTTAGTCTGTTTTTAATTCCTAGTAACGGAACATATGATAAGCTTCCAAAGGATCCAGATAATTGAGGAGTCTGGTAACTGCCTGATTAAAACAATTCCTTTACTCTTTAAAGGAGGACAACAAGACCCAGCATTCAATAATGTGAAAGTTACATTCCCCATGCTTTAGTCAATAGTTTATAGATATGGATGACTTCAGCTTTAGCCTAGAATGTGGAAAACTACACAACAAGGTCACTCTCCTCCTAACTAACAACAATACAAATCTG
This sequence comes from Odocoileus virginianus, assembly GCF_023699985.2. Classification (NCBI taxonomy): domain Eukaryota; kingdom Metazoa; phylum Chordata; class Mammalia; order Artiodactyla; family Cervidae; genus Odocoileus; species Odocoileus virginianus. The sequence goes on from NC_069698.1 coordinate 26,213,219, forward strand.
GGAAATATACAAAATCATAAGTTTTGAACTCCTGAGAAACACTGAGATCTCAAGGCAGCAGGTAAACTGAATTCCAAACCGTGATGATGAGCCACTCTGAGGACGGTGGAAACACATCAACTATTTGAACTTCGTCAGACCGTTGAAGAAGGAGGTAGCAAGTCATAAAAATACATAAGAAGAAAACACCTGAACATGAAGTGAAGTTTTAGAGGTCAAGTGTGGACTAACATGAGAGTCTTCAACTGGTAGAAACCCTAGATACCAGAGGAGTCCTCAGTTACTAACTGAAGTGAGGTGAAGTGGAAGTCGCTCAGTTGTGTCCAACTCTTTGCAACCCCATGAACCGTAGCCTGCTAGGCTCCTCTGTCTGTGGAATTCTCCAGGCCAGAATACTGGAATGGGTTGCCATTCCTTTCTCCAGGGAATCTTCCCAACCCAGGAAATGACCCCAGGTCTCCTGCATTGCAGGCAGATTCTTTACTGTCTGAATGGGCCTCCATCGAGTGCCTATAAGAAGGACTGAAAGCAGGAGAGGCAGCCTGGGGCAGCCCCCTCTCTGGTACAGGCACACAGGGCCCGCTGAGTCCTGAGACTGGAACAGAAGTGCTATGCATTAGGGCTCATTTTTGCCCCAGGCCCAGCATAAATACAGAGTAGTGATTAATTGGGAATAGAGATGAAGTCTGCCAGCACCAAGAGCCTACAATAGGAGGCAAAGCCTGTCTGCTTATGGGGATGACCATCCCTGTCCTGGCCTGACTTGACCTGAGGAGGAACAGGTACTCAAAGAGCAACTTGGTCTACAGAGATAATTATAAAAATATATATATACCAAGATGCATCAAAGTAAGACTATTGAAAACCAAAGATAAAGAGAGCTCTTTAGTCAACAAAAATGAAAATAATGATTATGTACAGAAGAAAAATGAATATAATAGATGTAATAGATGAGTTTATTCCTTGTGAAGATATAGAAACAGTGAACAGGGTTACCCTACTATTTGAAATGACTATCAAACAGAGATAAACTGTAAGAAAAAAAGATATTCAAGGTATTAAAGTTTGGGTAACTAAGAATGGTAATCCTTAGAAGATAAGAAACAAATAGGGTTAAGCTTTACAATTGTCCCAGCCTAATACCTAGAAAGATTCTTCAATATAAACTATACTAATACTTTGGGCTTCCCTGATATCTCAGTTAGTAAAGAATCTGCCTGCAACACAGGAGATCCTGGTTCTATTACTGGGTTGGGAAGAGACACTGGAGAACGGATCGGCAACCTACTCCAGTGTCCCTGGGCTTCCACTGTGGCTCAACTGCCATGTGGGGGACCTGGTTCAATCTCTGGGCTGGGAAGATCCCCTGGAGAAGGGAAAGACTACCCACTCCAGTATTCTGGCCTGGAGAATTCCATGGACTGTATAGTCCATGGGGGTCACAAAACGTCAGACATGACTGAGTGACTATCCCTTCACTTGGGTTCAAGAATACTTTATTTGTAACCAACTTTCATTATCTCTAAAATGTAAAAAAGTATAATCACTGAATCACATTATATGTATTTTCAATGCTTTTGAAACAGTTTAACGAATTTCTCTTCAGATTGCTCATACCAATTTTTATATATATGTCACCAGTATATATATCAGTTCATTGTTTTCAAATTATTGTAAATTGCCTTGTTTTTGCTTGCCTCTCACACTTCTTTCAAAGGAGAATTATCTTATTTTTATCTCAAAGCCTAGTGTGATTCCTAGTAAGCGATTACTGGCATTCATAAGGTTTTATAATTTAGTATGTGTACATAACAGGAATTATCTCTAAGTATATAATTTTATCAGGTAACTTCAGAAGGCAAGTATCTTTGAGCTCAGAATGAAGATGTGCATATTCATTATCAACTGATGAGTCAGAAATATAAGAAGATATGTGAAATATGGGTGCTTTAAGAGGGAGGACATAATAGTATCAAGGACATATTAATTAATAAAAGGAGGCAAAAAAAAGTTATTGATGTTGGAGATTGCCCTTAAATAAATATAAAGTTTTCAGTGTAGATGATGATTTAAAAGGTAGGAAAACAAATCACTGCTTTGAATAGAATGATGAAATTGGTAGGACAGTGGTTTTTGTTTTCGGAAGTGGCTCTGAAGCTGGCTGAAAAGTATCAATGAGTTTGAGAGAAAATTTACCAGTATTTGAAAACTAGACCTAGGAGCTGAGACTATTTTTTGTGTTTATTCTTTGTTGGCTGCTGGTGACGGTGGTATTTTTATTTGATCAGTAAAGAGAGAGAACGTATTTTTGTTTGTTTATTTTATGTATTCAGTCAATTCAGTTCAGTCGCTCAGTCGTGTCCGACTCTTTGCGATCCCATGAATCGCAGCACACCAGGCCTCCCTGTCCATCACCAACTCCCAGAGTTTACTCAAACCCATGTCCATTGAGTCGGTGATGCCATCCAACCATCTCATCTTCTGTCGTCCCCTTCTCCTCCTGCCCCCAATCCCTCCCAGCATCAGGGTCTTTTCCAATGAGTCAACTCTTCGCATGAGTTGGTCAAAGTATTGGAGTTTCAGCTTCAGCATCATTCCTTCCAATGAACACCCAGGACTGATCTCCTTTAGGATGGACTGTTTGGATCTCCTTGTAGTCCAACAGACTCTCAAGAGTCTTCTCCAACACCATAGTTCAAAAGCATCAATTTTTCGGCACTCAGCTTTCCTCACAATCCAGATCTCACATCCGTTCATGACCACTGGAAAAGCCATAGCCTTGACTAGATGGACCTTTGTTGGCAAAGTAATGTCTCTGCTTTTTAATATGCTGTCTAGGTTGGTCATAACTTTCCTTCCAAGGAGTAAGCGTCTTTTAATTTCCTGGCTGCAATTACCATCTGCAGTGCTTTTGGAGCCCCCCAAAATAAAGTCTGACACTGTTTCCACTGTTTCCCCATTTATAGATTAATTCACTAACACTATGGAGAATAAGTGGGAGGATGGAAAAACATTGAAGGCAAGACAGATAATAGGAGACTACTAAAATGTTAAATAAGCCTGCACTAAGTTATAGCATAACATAGTATAACTAGTCTAAAAATTGGTAGTCACATATCTACACAGGTTTATGTAGCTCTTGCTTTAACACTTTCCTTTTTAAAGATCCATCTCAAAAGCTTTTAATTCTTCAGCCATGATCAAATATCATTTGTTGTCTCTAAGTCTTGACTCAATATGGTTTTATGATCTAGACTAAGAATTTTCTATATTTTGGTTTGAGTCTCTTGGGAAATAAGTCATACTACAGCAGGACAAGGTTGTCAACAGAAAGAGATTAGCAATGCATGAAATTGAGGAAGAGAAAGTAAGAAAGACATCTTGATTGTGTTTCTTAACCAAACACAATAAAGATGATCATTGCTACAATTATTTTGATTTTAAGTCAAATGATTAACTAAACTGTTAATGAAAAAGTGACTTAGGGGAAAAATATTGCTACTGAATCAAAAGTAATGAGAAAACAATATACTTGATTATTTTCTTTTCATAGAGAAATAATTTAGGGGTTATGGAGAAGTGGGAGAACGAGAGAAATAAACCAAAACTGAATTGAAATCATAAGTAGAGGGAAAGAATAAATTATTTATTTGAATTAAAATAGAACTTTTTTTCCCTTGAGATATACTTTCATAGTTTTTAATTTACTTAGATTGTATCAACTTAATCACTATTATTTGAATGCACATAAAATAATAACACTCTTCAGTTCAGTACCTTTTTTAGAATTAAAATTCTGATTTCCTATGAAAATGAAGACATGATATCATAAAACTTCATTTTAAAGCAATTTCTCTAAATCATATTTAGATCGCTACACAGTGAGTTCTCATGAGTCTTGTTACCATCATGTGAATTCCTATTTACTACTCTATTTCAAAAATGATAATTTTATATAATTCATTTTCAGTATCATTTTTGTATATTTACCAAATGAAGCTAACATGATTTAACAGAATTAACTTCAAAACATAAATAATTTTCATTACTTAATTCACACTTAAATATAAAACAAGTTTATCTCTGTATAAGCAATGCTTCTGATATTTTTGTTTAGCAGGATAGAATTATAAATATGTACCTGGACTTATTGGATTTTTGGTAGTATAAATCAATGCCTTTGCAAAAAATTGGTTGCAGCAAAATTATGAAATATTTATTCTATAAAAATAACATCCTGGGTGCAGCAAACCCAATAAAGAGCCACATAACCTTGTCTTGTTAACATGCACATTTCATTAAATACTAAATAATTTAACACATATGAGCAGTTCACAGAATGTTAAATAGCTATGCTGTTTCTCCACTCATTCTAATTTTATTGATTCTCTTACTAAAGTAAATCTTAACGAATAATATAGTATTGTTTATTGTCCATCTTTTCTACAGTTTTCCCATAAGATAACAGATGCACCAAAGAACAATATGCAAGCAAAAAGCTATGTCTTTCAGCCCATGTTCAATGAATGATTTCCAAAATATTTCAAGACCTTGTGGTATTCCTGCTTGACTAAATTTGAAGAAAATAAACCATTTTATTGTGTGGATAAATGAGATTCACCCTTTTGCAGAATATTATGCCTTCCAAATTGTATAAATTATCTGTAACCTTGTTTACATTTCAAGTGTCAACATTTTCTTTATCATAGGTCAAAATATTTCCTTCAAATTGTATTTCTACTTTGGACTTGCTTTCAATGTTTTATCAACAATAGAGCATAGGTTTTTTTTCTATCATGTTTCTTCTCCCTTAGCACTTCCAATAGCCATCATCAGGTCCTTGTTACTTCAGCCATAAGCAAAATATTCTGCAAACTCTTTTCCTTTCCTTAGTTTAGCTGTATTATTTCATATCTTGTTTATTCTTAATATTCTTTTGTTTGTATATTCAAAATCATTATACACATTTCAAAATCTAACTTGAGTCAATCTTTTAGTTCTTTGGATGAATCATCTGTTTAAAGAAAATAATAATAAATAATCTATTTAAACAATAAAAATAGATAATAAAGACATTTCTGTATTTTAAAAAGGAGAAGTTGTATCTAAATTTAGGTGTATGGTGCATCTTCCTCTTTATCCTCTCCATATCATTTTAATACTTCAAGTTCATCCTTCAATGTCTTTAAAAGCTATATGGGAAAAAAATTAAGATGGAGTTCCAGCAGTAGAAAACAAATATTTATAAATATTTGTAAGTGGAGAAGTGGCTGAATAAAACATTGCAGTTACTTCTCTGACTTCATTAAGAATATAAATTTAAATATTTAGTAGGTAATATTCTTGAAAACCTCACACTACTATCCTTATATCACTCTCTATTTCCTTTAAAAGTACTAGAAAAATGTTTTTGTTTTCCCACTAAACTCTTTACCACAGAATATAATTAGATGTATCTTCATTATTTGAAGAAAACGTTCATCATAATAACATTTTCTACAAACTTGCTGAATAACATAATATTTTTCTACCAGCTTGCTGAATCTGTATTTCTGTTTTCATATGGTTCATCCTAGTCTTCAATCAAATTTCAAATGAACACAATTTCCCATTTCTTATTTTGGTTAATTTTTAAAGTCAGTCCTCATCACCTGTAACACTCTTTTCTTTTCTCAATCCTTAGACTCAGTGCAAGACAACAGCCTGTGGATATCAGAGTGGAAATACAGTTAGAATCTGGACATTTGTTGATTTTGTTAATTTACTAAAATAACTAGCATGGGATTTTAAATTTTTTTATTGTGCAAACCAGATGATTCTGTTAATAATTATGATACTGGTGGTGAAGAGCTATATTATACATTCATTAGTGAATCAACTGGAATTGAGAGTTTAAGAGCTTTCTTCAATATGGATGCTAGAGAGTAGTCGGATTGATTGAAAAAATCAAAGGACACTGGTTTCTTAGATAGATAATAGAAATAATAGTCTTGAAAATGCAAATGGGAGGATGAGTTGTAATGAAGTATTGGAGAATACACTTTGAAGTTGCCTACACTTTCAAGGACTTCAGAGAAAGCATTATTCTCACAGGCCAGTACTGGATTAGAATACAATTTTACTTGAAGACATATCATGAAGTTTAGCAGACTCAGTGCAAGAAGCTATAGGTGTCAAAAGGGATGGAATTTTGAATATAATAAGAAATATAAAAGAAGCAAGAGAGACAAAATTCTGGGTGATGATGAATGACAGAGTTTGGATTTCAGATGCTTAGTTAAAACTATGGAAAACATGGTAGAATTATTTCTTCCATTCTCTTAGGGGAAGTTGGCCTCTTTCTTAGGATTTTTTTTTTTTCCTCTAAATTTGTGAAGCAAGATGAGCTGTGACTTGAGTGAGAGAAGGTCAGATAGAACCAAACTTAAGTTTTGTGGATATCTTTTATGAGTGTCTGTAAATGTGTTAGCTGGAGAAATTTTCTAACTGCTTGCATTTGGAGCTCTGAAAGTAGAGCTTAAACTATGCACAAATTTGTTTTCAACCTCCTTTATATACTTGAAGGTTAATTTTGTTAAATGCTAGGTGGTCAAGAATATCTTATTTTTCAAATGTTTCTGCTAAACATGCTGGGAAAGAAAGGAATGGGACGTTATTATGTATCTATCTCCATATAGCTCTCTCACATAACTCTCTTTAGGAGAGAAAATGATAAAGTGGATCTATCTTTTGCCCAGGATGGGGGAAAAAGTTCTTAGGTTTGTATTTTTTACTTTTCATTAGCTTCAATATTGGTCTACTTGTTCAACCTCCTCTCAACTCTTTCTGTTTGGTATGTTTCAATTATCAGTCTCTGTTTTCTCTTGTTTATCTAAGAGGACATTGTTTCCTTCTAGGGTCGTGCATTTGTCCATGCTATTCCCTTTGATGACAGGCCACTATCCATTCCTTCAGTTCTCCACTTCATCACCATGATAACTCCTATTCAACTTGAAATCTGAAGATGTAACTGTTATTTCTCCAGAATAAGCTTCCTAAGAAATTCAAGTTGCTTTGACATTTGGCCTCATGGTCCTCTAAACAAATACCAATCTATAATTAAATATTAGCTTTTTAATATATGTCTGCATCACACACTAGGCTATAAATTCAATGAATTAAAGCATCACCTATTTATGTGCATATAATTTAGTTAATTTTATACTTTCATCATTTGGCATAATAGCTGACCAAAATAGCAAACAATTATCGAGCATATGTAAATCAAATAATATCAACCAATAGCTTTAAATGCTGTTCATACTAGAGCAACTACACTTCTTAAAATTCATCCCAAAGAAATTATTAAAGATGTATCAAATATTCAGAAGAATGAATTTGCAGAATTTTTATAAAAGAAAAAAATTTGAATACAAATTCAAGTTAAGAAACAAGGGATTGGATAAATACATTTTTTTAAAGTCATAAAGTGAAATGTCAAACAAGCAATATGTTGTTGGAGACTATAGGTTAGTTATTTCAAAACATATCTATCATCTGTCTGTCTGTCTATCCATCCCTCTACCTATTATCTTCTATAACAGATATAAGCTAAATATAAGTATTTCTTAAATATTCTAACATTTCAATAATATTAAAATGGGAGTAAAATATGGTTTAAAGCAATGAGATATAGACCATACTAACTATGCTTTATTAACTGTAATTTATAAGTGTGTCTTGTAGATAATCTTTATCCTTTAAAGTTGACAACATGTTTGGTTAGGTAAGGAATAACATGTTTTATTCTCTGAAATCTCAACTGTGGTTATTATAAACTTGGCCTAAATAAATGATATACTGAATATGTACACAACAGCAAATTTAAAGATACATAACAATGGAGAGCAAGATTTCCTAAAGGTTTTAATACGTCTGAATGAAATGCTTTTATTTCATTAATTTTGGCAATAAAAGTAAAATATCAGTGTCTACCTTATTATAATTAATGTATTGTGAGTAACTGTAAAATAGAAATGTTGGAGAGGGGGCAGCTAAGCCTGTCAGTAATAAATCAACACTTTAAGAGAAATGCTCTACACTTCATGGTTGAGAACTGGAGAGGTATCAGGCTCATACCACACTCTTTACTTAGGGAGGTTCAATCTTAGTATTTTTTGTATTTCATATTTCATGTTAATACTGAAAATATCAAGTGCTTTTCTGAGTGAGGAGAGTAGTTTTAAATATCTGTTGTTAGATGAGGCTATTAAATGAAGGTGACAAACAGTCATTTATGGAGTGCAAGCATCTATGCAGGGGGTATGTTGGAAAGATTATTGTCTCAACTTTATTCTTTGTGAGCCTGTCTGGTTTTTATACAATACCTATGAGCTAATACTTTCAAAGTCCTAGTTAAAATGCAAATATGCAATCTGAGATAAATACAAACTACAGTAGACATTTTCATTCATTAGCATGTTAACCTGAATCAGCTTGTCTGATTAATCAACATTTATACTTTCAAGTGTGTAAAATAAGATGTCAATTTAAAAATTGTATTGAAAAAGTTGCCTCAAAATATATATAAAGAGGTTTCTATGTTTGAAATATTTCAATAAAGTGTTCATTAGTGCTCTGTTTTCCTCACCTCTTTACTCTCAGGAGCCTCAAAGTTAGAAGGAAATGAATTATAACCATGTATTATATTAAGTGCTTTGCAAGCACTGAAGAACTGAATTACAAAACATCCCCCATTGCAAAATAGGCTTTGAAGTTTGCATTGTACAAAGAAGGTATAAGCATAGGTAAGGTAAATGGTCGTGGTGGTGTTGGTGGTGGTCTAGTCACTCAGTTGTTTCAGACTCCTGTGATCTCTTGGGCCATAGTCCACCAGGTTCCTCTGTCCATGCAGTTTTCTAGCCAAGAAAACTGAAGTGGGTTGCCATTTCCTTCTCCAGGGGAATCTTCCTGTCCCAGGGATCATACCCGCATCTTCTGTCTTGCATGTGGATTCTTTACCACTGATCCATCAGAGAAGCCTAAGGTAAATCAGACTCAGCTATAAATGAATGAATTAAAAAGTTCTATGTCTAACTGTAAACATCTTTCTGAAATTGCCTAATGCTAGAAAGGAAATTAAGGTTTTACTGCCTTATTCTATGCTTCAAAATCTAAAATCATTAATAAACACTAAATATATAATGTGTGCACCACATTTATGATATGATATATATACTTTTGTTGTTTTAAAACAATGTCATTTGGCCCAACCTTAATTTTAGGGAAGACCATTGCTGTACAATCTCAGGATGAATATCCAAAACAGTTTCAGAATGCACTCAAGGTGATAAGCCCTTGAAAAGATCATAATGTGATTATTCTGCAAGGATAAAGTGAAGTAAACATGATTATCTATAACAGGTTTAATCAATGATGAGTGTATACTCACATAGAGTGCCCTGACATAACTGCAAGATAAAATTTTTAAAAAGAACCAATAAAATCTAGGATTGTGATAGTATCAAAAATTCAGTTGATAAAACAGTTTTTACTTATTTGTAGACTCTGACTGATTTTGCAGATTAAATATTAGATGATCTTTATCCCATTAAGTTGATTTTTTAAATACATTTTAAAAGGGAACAGTTATTAAACTATGGCATTTAATATATATATTAAATCTTAATGTAAAGATTGTTAGACATTATCCAACCAAGGTATAAATTAGATCTAAATATAATATATGTGTGTCTAATATATTTTATTTAGGTAATAAATGCATGTTTAGGAGACATATAAATTCATATATACATATATCTATATAATTTAGCTTATAGACTTTAATATGTCTTTTGGCAGTTGATACCAAACATCAGTATCTGCTAGTGTTTGTTAAAATATACAAAGGTAAAAAATTTTTTTTCAGTGTAATATTTTTGTTTGCACTCTCATATGTTGTAGGACATCACTAGCAAATTAAACCTGAGACTATTAGCATTATTTCAAGGGATTTTTTTTCTTAGTGTAGTTAGTGGGTATATAGAAGTTCATAAAGCAATAGTCAGAAATCAGTGTATATTTTTTATACTATTTTACAATAAAACTTTTTAATAAAATATTTAAAACTTTTGAAAATTATTTTAAGGATTATTGGGATATCAGCTTCTGACCAACATGGAGTAACAGGCACTGCTCTTCTAGAAATAGGCTCAAACCAAATCACTTTGTGAAATACTAGACAAAAGGCATTGAGGGACAGTGATTCCTGAATGATGAACAACAGATGAAGTAAGCTCTTCCTTTCCCCTAGATTCTAGTCTTGGGAAAATGTTTAGGCCGTGATGTGGTGGTTTAGTTGCTAAGTTGTGACTGACTCATGGCAACCGAATGGACTGTAGCTCATCAGGCTCCTCTGTGCATGGAGTTCTCCAGGCAAGAATATGAGAGTGGGGTGCCATTTCCTTCTCCAGGGGATCTTCCTGATCCAGGGATCAAAACCAGGTCTCTGGTGTTGCAAGCAATCTCTTTGCCAGGTGAGCCCCCAGGAAAGCCCCAGTCTATGATGTAGTGAGACTAAATCAAGGTAGAGTGCCTGACCTGGAAGACAGTGCTGCATGTTTGGGGAGACAAGAGGGGCTGGATCAGAATACTGGCAAGGGGAGGGCTGGGTAGAAAAGGAACTCGAGAGTTTTCAGAGGGTCCTTTTCAACACAGTACTCTGGTATTGAGTACTGACCCACAAATGAATGTGAATATCTAACCAAGGCTAGAGATATGAGCACCGGAAGAATTTGAGGACTCACATAAGGCTTGGAAGAGTACCTTGCCTCCAGCCAAACTATGTAACTCCTGTGTTACTGTGATTTGTAGAAATATTTATATATGATATTCATTCTCATTTCTGACATAGAGTGTCTAAAAACTCTTGGAATTTCTTAAGTGATGAGAGTGACAGAGTTGTCTTTTAGTTTTTGTTGTTGTTGTTGTTAATATGGTGACTTTTGAAAAGCACCTAAAGACTGGGCTGATTGCCTCTGGAGCCAACCATGTGATTAGAGGCTTGGAACTTAAGTCCCACCCCCAAAGTCTGGGAAAGGGAGAGGAGCCCATAGGTTGACTCAGTCGCTAATGGTTAATGAATTAATCAACTATGCCTATTACATGACGCTTCCACAAAACCCTAAAAGGATAATTTTAATGGGTTTTCCATTTTTCTAAAGGAAAGCTTCTGGGTTGATGAGCCTGTGGAGGAACAGGGATGGTGGCAAGGTTGAGAAGACGTCAAAGCTCAGTGCCCCTTCCCTATACCTCACCTTATACATCTGAACAGATGTATAAGGCTGTTCATGATTTATATCTGTCTATATTATGCTGTGAAAATGCTGCACTCAGTATACGAGCAAATCTGGAAAACTCAGCAGTGGCCACGGGACTGGAAAAGGTCAGTTTTCATTCCAATCCTTAAGAAAGGCAATCCCAAAGAATGCTCAAACTACCGCACAATTACTAGCAAAGTAATGCTCAAAATTCTCCAAGCCAGGCTTCAGCAATACCTGAACCGTGAACTTCCAGATGTTCAAGCTGGTTTTAGAAAAGACAGAAGAACCAGAGATCAAATTGCCAATATCCACTGGATCATCAAAAAAGCAAGAAAGTTCCAGAAAAACATCTATTTCTGCTTTATTGACTATGCCAAAGCCTTTGACTGTGTGGATCACAATAAACTGTGGAAAATTCTGAAAGAGATGGGCATAGCAGCCCACCTGACCTGCCTCTTGAGAAACCTGTATGCAGGTCAGGAAGCAACAGTTAGAACTGGACAGGGAACAACAGACTGGTTCCAAATAGGAAAAGGAGTATGTCAAGGCTGTATATTGTCACCCTGCTTATTTAACATATATGCAGAGTACATCATGAGAAACGCTAGGCTGGAGGAAGCACAAGCTGGAATCAAGATTGCTGGGAGAAATGTCAGTAACCTCAGATATGCAGATGACACCACCCTTGTGGCAGAAAGTGAAGAGGAACTAAAGAGCCTCTTGATGAAAGTGAAAGAGGAGAGTGAAAAAGTTGGCTTAAAGCTCAACATTCAGAAAACTAAGATCATGGCATCTGTTCCCATCACATCATGGCAAATAGATGGAGAAACAGTGGAAACAGTGGCTGACTTTATTTTGGGGGGCTCCAAAATCACTGAAGATGGTGACTGCAGCCATGAAATTAAAAGACATTTACTCCTTGGAAGGAAAATTATGACCAAGCTAGATAGCATATTAAAAAGCAGAGACATTACTTTGTCAACAAAGGTCCATCTAGTCAAGGCTGTGGTTTTTCCAGTGGTCATGTATGGATGTGAGTGTTGGACTGTGAAGAAAGCTGAGCACCAAAAAATTGATGCTTTTGAACTATGGTGTTGAAGACTCTTGAGAGTCCCTTGAATGCAAGGAGATCCAACAAGTCCATCCTAAAGGAGATCAGTCCTGGGTGTTCATTGGAAGAACTGTTGCTGAAGCTGAAACTCCAATACTTTGGCCACCTCATGTGAAGACTTGACTCATTGGAAAAGACCCTGATGCTGGGAAGGATTGAGGGCGGGAGGAGAATGGGAAGACAGGATGAGTTGGCTGGATGGTATCATCGACACGATGGGCATGGGTTTGGGTACACTCCGGGAGTTGGTGATGGGCAGGGAGGCCTGGCGTGCTGTGATTTATGGGGTTCATGATTCATACAAAGAGTTGGACACGACTGAGCGACTGAACTGAACTGACTGATAATAAATTGATAGCTTAGTGAGTCAAATCTTTCTCTGAGTTCTGTAAACTTCTCCAGGAGTTTAATCAAACCAAAGGAGGGGTCATGGGAACCTCTGATTTATAACCATTTGGTTAGATGCACAGGGCTTGCGATCAGTATCTGCAGTGAGGATGGAGGGCAGTGTTGTAAGACAGAACCCTTAACCCGTGATATCTGATGCTGTCTCCAGGTAAATAGTGTCAGAATTGAGATGAATTGTAGGACACCCAGGTAGAATCTCAAAACTGTTTCTTGGTGTGGAACAAACTCCTGAATTCCTTCCTGCCAACACATACATTGGTATATTGGAACTGGGCCCAGAAGTCCAAAAGGATCTCAAGATTTATAAGGCTTTGGGGAGAGTGTTCAGAAGGATCTTGCTAGTTAAAGGAGAATACTGGTTGGCATTGACAACTGAATGTTGAGTTAGAAATGCAGAATCTCAGCCCCACCTAGATTTACTGAAATAGATTACTCATTTTTAACAGATTCTACAGGTGATTGATAAACATGTTAAAGTTTGGAAGGCACAGGATTATGCAATATTACCTTTGATTCAGTAGATGGTGAAGTCCATTAGGATGACATACCTAACACATTCAATTTTATCTTATATATAAATAAGTGAACTCACTCAATAAATCATCTGAAATTAGTGTTTAACAGCTATTTTAAAGGGATATGGGGCAGAGTATGAGAGGAAAGGGGGTAGTATGGGATATTGTTTACCAATAACATGCATTAAGCAATAAGAGAATGAAATTATGGGTGATAGGAAATAACAATAAAATTTGGAGTTGAAGGTGAGAATTGATTCTTTAATCCTTTCAAATGTCTTCAGATTATTGACTTAGACTTTGTTTAGTCTTGGAGACATGGATCATTTTTTATATTCAGCATCTAGTTGTATATTAAAATCCCTATATTTTAGTAAGTGCTAAATAAATGCTTGCTATATGAAGGGATAACACATTTTTATACTTCTATTTATTTTAGGTTTATTGCAGCATGAACCACACCTTTATTTTGACTTAGTTCAGTTAAGTTCAGTCACTCAATCATGTCCTACTCTTTGTGATCCAATGAACAGCAGCACGCAAGGCCTCCCTGTCCATCACCAACTCACAGAGTCCACCCAAACCCTTATCCAGTGAGTTGGTGATGCCATCCAACCATCTCATCCTCTGTTGTCCCCTTCTCCTCCCACTTTCAATCTTTCCCAGCATCAGGGTCTTTTCAAATGAGTCAGCTCTCTGCATCAGGTGACCAAAATATTGGAGTTTCAACTTCAACATCAATCCTTCCAATGAACACCCAGGACTGATCCCCTTCAGGATGGACTGGGTGGATCTCCTTGCAGTTCAAGGGACTCTCAAGAGTCTTCTCCAACACCACAGTTCAAAAGCATCAATTCTTGGGCACTCAGTTTTCTTTATAGTCCAAATCTCACATCCCTACATGACTACTGGAAAAACAATAGCCTTGATGAGACACACCTTTGTTGACAAAATAATGTCTCTGCTTTTAAATATGCTATCTAGGTTGGCCATAAGTGTCCTTCCAAGGAGTAAGCGTCTTTTAATTTCATGGCTGCAGTTACCATCTTCAGTGATTTTGGAGCCCCCCAAAATAAAGTCAGCCACTGTTTCCACTGTTTCTCCATCTATTTGCCATGATGTGATGGGAACAGATGCCATGATCTTAGTTTTCTGAATGTTGAGCTTTAAGCCAACTTTTTCATTCTCCTCTTTCACTTTCATCAAGAAGCTCTTTAGTTCCTCTTCACTTTCTGCCACAAGGGTGGTGTCATCTGCATATCTGAGGTTACTGACATTTCTCCCAGCAATCTTGATTCCAGCTTGTGCTTCCTCCAGCCTAGCGTTTCTCATGATGTACTCTGCATATATGTTAAATAAGCAGGGTGACAATATACAGCCTTGACATACTCCTTTTCCTATTTGGAACCAGTCTGTTGTTCCCTGTCCAGTTCTAACTGTTGCTTCCTGACCTGCATACAGGTTTCTCAAGAAGCAGGCCAGGTGGTCTGGTATGCCCATCTCCTTCAGAATTTTCCAGTTTATTGTGATCCACATAGTCAAAGGCTTTAGCATAGTCAATAAAGCAGAAATAGATGCTTTTCTAGAATTCTCTTGCTTTTTGATGATCCAGCAGATGTTGGCAATTGGATCTCTGTATTACCAATCAATTTCAGTTTTTTAATAATAATTATTGCACTGATTGAATCACTTAGTAATTGGAAATTTTGAATCTCATGGACTCCACTAGACATGGATAAGCTTTGCTGATATTTTCATATACTAAGATGAAAGATAAAAACAAATCACTTCAGGATATATGATGCAGTTAACATTTATAAGCTGTAAAACACTCATTTTCCACTCATAATAAATTTCTGAAAACTGTGCTCAAGACAACAGTCCTCTACTATTTTCTAAGATTGACAACAGTCCTCTAGTAATTTCTGAGTAATTAATGCTCATAATAACAGTCCTCTAGCATTTTCTAAGATTAGCATACATAACTAACATTTAAAAACTATCTATCCTATTTTAATTGCTTTGAGGATTAGATTATGTGGGATACTACACAGCATAAATCTCATCTTGAAATTTTGCATATGCTGTTTTAGTTACTTTGCAAGCATAATAACTATTTCTTTATGTAGGAGCAGTGTTAGCTAACCCTTGCAAGGCAAGTAGCATATTATACATAGAACAGAAGCAATTCTAGACACATGGTTAGTTGCTTAACAAGTATTTATTGAAGGAGTAAATGCATTCAATATTTGTATTAGTAAATGTATAACCCATGAAGGTAAGTTAGTGTGTAAAGGAAGAAAACACAATAATAGATTTCTGTGGATCCATAAGATTTTAAGTGGATAATTTCATAAGAAATAAGTGGCATATTTAATAAATGACAATTTTTGCTGCTTTTTATTTGATGTATATATTAATCAGGCTTCTCTGGTGGCTTAGCTGGTAAAGAACCTGCCTGCAATGCTGGAGACCTGGGTTCAATCCCTGGGTTGGGAAGATCCACTAGAGAAGGGAATGACTATCCACTCCATTATTCTGGTCTGGAGAATTCCAAGGGGATCGCAAAGAGTCAGACACAACTGAGTGACGTTCCCTTTCACTTTCTATATTAATCAGTTTCTCAGCTACAATCACAAAATATGCTATGTTTGCTAATTCACACAGCTAATATTTAAATAATTTTATACTAAATTTTGTCATAATTATCAGCCTGGGGCTTTTTTTTCTTTTTTTTTCCCACTGAAATTTTGTCCGTTATATATTATGTTGCAATTTTCTCAACTACCAGTAAGATACTTCATGCCTTTAGCCATTAATTAGCAGCAGTGAATTGTCTCCTAGACCCTATTCTAAGTATGTGGCTGGTAATACATAATACATAATCAAAATATGGCAAAAAATAGTAGTGCTTTTCTCAAAATTATTGCATTTTCTAAAACATCCTAAAACCAGGTCATGATGCTTCAGTAGAATTCAGACAGGATTTAGAATCTTATATTTATTATACACATGTATTTTCTGGTATGCATACTGTCCATACAGAGTTCATAGAAAATTTAAGTTGCTGCACAGAGACCAAAGAAAAAAAAGGAAAGACATATTCCAATTGGAGGTGAGGAATAAATTTTATTGAGTGTTTTGTCCATAGGGATTTCCACTTAGATAAATACAGTCTCTGTCAAATGTATTTCTTTTACTTGAAAAATTGCAAATATTTCTTTTCTTTTTCTATAGGACAGTAATATTTCCTTGCTGCCTGCTATCACTGCAGTTATTTTTAAAATTTGCTCTCAATGTTTTCAATTATGTAAGATTTTAAAATTATCTTGTTCTCCACTCCCAATTAATTTTATTTTTTTCAGTTATGGTTAATGGTCAAATTTACTGAGAACTAGCTAGTGGAAAACTTATCCCTAAGATAGTCAAAACCAAAAATAATATGTTTGTCATGTTTAAGAGATGAGATAGTTATTCAAAGTGCTGCCTGTTATGAAAAGATAATAAAAACAGTCATTATTGGTAAGCGAGCTTTCTAAAAGGGAGCTGCTAGGTGACTGAGGAAGTGTTGATTAGGCACTTCTCAGCCTGGATGGAATCTGAACTTTGACCACTTATTGTCTTAATTCAGGCATCCAGAATATCTGCTCAGTGTTCCAGAAACTCAAGATACTTATAGACCTTTACCCTAAAATAACTCACAATATATCACGTTAGGACAAACACGTCTTTTATTGAATCAGGTCAATCATAATCCTTGCCAGACAACTTTAACAACCTTGTGGTTTTTGCCTTTTTAAACCATTGACTCTTCTCTTCCTTGGAATGCTCTTTGGGTTTTATGTGAAGCTGTGTCTCCAAAGTCGCAATTTCCAAGACTTGGAAAATAAACTCTTTTCCAATCTGTGTTTCTTGATCAACATTATAATGCTGTGATATAGTAAGAAATATATATTTCAGTTCAGTCGCTCAGTCCTGTCCAACTCTTTGCGACCCCATGAACCACAGCACGCCAGGCCTCCCTGTCCATCACCAACTCCCGGAGTCCACCCAAACTCATGTCCATCGAGTCGGTGATGCCATCTAACCATCATCCTCTGTCGTCCCCTTCTCCTCCTGCCCTCAATCTTTCCCAGCATCAGGGTCTTTTCTAATGAGTCAGCGCTCCGCATCAGGTGGCCAAAGTATTGGAGTTGCAGCTTCAATATCAGTCCCTCCAATCAACACCCAGGACTGATTTCCTTTAGGATGAACTGGTTGGATCTCCTTGCAGTCCAAGGGACTCTCAAGAATCTTCTCCAACACCACAGTTCAAAAGCATCAATTCTTCGCCGCTGTTTTCTTTATATTTCTTTCTTTCTTTTTTTTTTTTTTTTTGATGATCGGATAGTGCGATTTATTGCCCCTGCGCCCTCCTCCCGCCGCGCCCAGGCCTGGGATGAGACGGGACCCGCTGTCCGCGGGGTCGCCCGGGATGCGGCACTCGGCTCCGCACGCCTCCGCGACCCCAGACCCGGCGGGGTGGGAGAGGGTTGTTTTCTTTATATTTCAACTCTCACATCCATACATGACTACTGGAAAAACCGTAGCCTTGACTAGATGGACCTTTGTTGGCAAAGTAATGTCTCTGCTTTTTAATATGCTGTCTAGGTTGGTCATAACTTTCCTTCCAAGGAGCAAGCGTCTTTTAATTTCATGGCTGCAGTCACCATCCACAGTGATTTTGGAGCCCAGGAAAATAAAGTCTGTCACTGTGTCTACTGTTTCCCCATCTATTTGCCATGAAGTGATGGGACTGGATGCTATGATCTTAGTTTTCTGAATGTTGAGCTTTAAGCCAACTTTTTCACTCTCCTCTTTCACTTTCATCAAGAGGCTCTTTAGTTCTTCGCTTTCTGCCATAAGGGTGGTGTCATCTGCATATCTGAGGTTATTGATATTTCTCCCGGCAATCTTGATTCCAGCTTGCGCTTCCTCCAGCCCAGCGTTTCTCATGATGTACTCTGCATTTAGGTCTTCATCATGTTCCTGATTCCTAGCAAAGAACTCATAAAACACTTGTGGTCCAGAGTAACAAGGAAGAGGGGAACATCGTTTATCATTTGCAATAAGCCCCTTTCAAACTTACCTGAGCATAGCTAACAAAATGACTCTTGAAGGACCCCTGGATATCTTTGGGATGGTTGAAGAAGGAACCAGACAAGCGACTAGATAATTGGAACTTTTAGACCCACACTCTGACCTCAATGAAGAAAGCAGCACTGGAGACTGAGCTGATAGTCAGTCATACCTACACCGTGGAACCTCAAAACTGTAAACAACATGGGTTCAAGTAGCTTTCAGAAGTGGCATCCTTCTGGATGCCAGAAGCATCCAGAGATGGAAGCTCCTATGTCAATACCCTACCAAACATCTGCCTTCATAGTACTTACTCTGGCCATTCATTTGTGTGCTTTATAATATTATTTATAATAAACTGTTGTATGTGTGTGCATGCTCAGTCACGTCTGACTCTTTGAGACCCCATGAGCTATATCCTGCCAGACTCCTCTGTCTATGGGATTTCACAGGCAATAATACTGGAGTGGGTTGCCATTTCCTTCTCCAGGAGGTCATCTCGACCCAGCGATAGAGCCTGTGTCTCCTACATCTCCTGCATTGGCAGGTGGATTCTTTATCACTGAGACACTGGGTAGAAGGAAATAAATTTTCCCTGAGGTCAGTGAGAATTTCTAGCAAACCCTGATGAAGGAATTTTGGCACCACCTGCTTAATAGCCAGTAGGCCAGGAGAAATGAGAGACCTGAGACTTGTGACTGACACCTGAAGTGGAGATGGTCTTGTGGAATTGAGCCCTTAACTTGTGGAATCTGCTCTGACTCTTGGTAGTTAGCATCAGGATTGGATTGGCTTTTGGGGACACACAGTTGGTGTATGAAGAGAGTTGAAGAACTGCTTGATGAGAAAAAACTACATATTTGGTGTCAAACATGGTTGTAGGTCCAAAGAGATCTCACTGCCCTAAATTTATTAGCTCTAAATCACTATTACATAAATGTCATAAACAAATCTTGGTTTGCCCTAAGGCTAGTAGTAGGGTTAATAAGTCCTGAACCTTATGGAGTAGAAGGACATGTGCTCATCTTCTCCTGTAAGAACACCAAAATTGCAACTCACTGCTGAACAACCATAGACAGGAGAAAGTTGGATCCCACTAAAAAAAGATACCCCATGACCAAGGGCAAAGGAGAAGCCCCAACAAGACAGTAGGAGGGGTGAAATCACTTTTAGAATCAAACTTCATACCCACCAGAGACACTCAGAGGATGCAAGCAAAACCTTGTGTACATCAGGACCCAGGGAAAGGAGTGGTGACCCCCACAGGAGCCTGAGCCAGACCTGCCTTTGAGAGTTAAGTGTCTCCTGCAGAGGCATGGCTCAGCAGTAGCCTGCCAGGGGACAGGGATTCTGGCTGCAGCAGCCCCAGGAGGAGGAGTGTGTGGTATAAGTCCTCTTGGAGGAGGTTGTCATTAGCCCCACCATAGAGCCACTGATCAGACAACCCACAAACTGGAGCAAATTTATACCAAAGAAGTGCTTCAGTTCAGTTCAGTTCAGTCGCTCAGTTGTGTCTGACTCTTTGTGTCCCCATGGACTGCAGCACGCAAGGCCTCCCTGTCCATCATCAACTCCTGGAGTTTACTCAAACTCATGTCCATTGAGTTGGTGATGCCATCCAACCGTCTCATCTTCTGTTTTCCCCTTTCTCCTCCCACCTTCAATCTTTCCCAGCATCAGGGTCTTTTCAAATGAGTCAATTCTTCACATCAGGTGTTCTTACATGTGCTAAAGAAGTTCTTGCACTATTGCAAAAGTTCTGGGACCCACAACAGATTTCTCAACCTGGGAATCTGACAAAGGGACTGAGAACCCCCAGGGAATTTGACTTTGAAGGCAGTGGGATTTGATTACAGAACTTCTACAGCACTGAGGAAACAGACTCTTGGAGGGCACAAACAAATCCTTGTGCGAAACCAGGACCCAGGAGAAAGGAGCAGTGACCCCACAAGAGGCTGAATGAGATTTCCCTTTGAGTGTCCAGGAGTTTCCAGCAGAGACGTGGCTCCACAGTGGCCTGTGGTGGGGTCAGAAACACTGAATACAGCAGTCCTGGGAGCTGTGGCTTGCTGTTATAATACTTTGAAGGAGGTCACCATTACTACCATTACCCCTATCATATTTTGACCTTAGGACAAACTACAAGAGGGAACCCAGCCTCACCAATCAGCAGAAAATTAGATTAAAGGATTACTGAGCATGGCCCTGCCCATCAGAGCAAGACCCCGTTCCCCCCCACAACCAGTTTCTCCCATCTATTAAAAAACCAAAGATGTTACTTTAGGGATAAAAGTCAGTATAGTCAAAGCTATGGTTTTTCCAGTAGTATGTATGGATGTGAGAGTTGAACCATAAAGAAAACTGAGCACCAGAGAATTGAAGCTTTTGAATTGTGATATGCGAGAAGAGTTCTGGCTCTTGACAGGCTCTAGGTGAGCAAGCAGATCAAACCAGTCAATCTTAAAGGAAATCAGTCCTGAATATTCATTGGAAGGACTGATGCTGAAGCTGAAGCGCCAATATTTTGGCCACCTGATCCAAAGAGCTGACTCATTGGAAAAGACCCTGATGTTGGGAAAGATTGAAAATATGAGGAGAAAGGGATGACAGAGGATGAAATGGTTGGATGGCATCACTGACTCTATGGACATGAATTTGCTCAAACTCCAGGAGTTACTGATAGACAGGGAACCCTGTTGTGCTGCAGTGAATGGGGTCGCAAAGTCAGACACAACTGAGGGACTGAACTAAAATGAGTTCCTCCCATCAGGAAGCTTCCACAAGTCTTTTTCCCTCATCCATCAGAGGACAGACAGAATAAAGCCACAATCACAGAAAACTAATCAAACTGAACAAATGGATCACAGCTTTGTTTAACTCAATGAGACTATGAGTCATGATGGAGAGTTCTGACAAAACATGGTCCACTGGACAAGGGAATGGCAAACCACTTCAACATTTTTGCCTTGAGAACCCCATGAACCATATGAAAAGATAAAAAGATGTGACAATTTAAGATGAACTCCCCAGGTCAGTAGGTGCCCAATATGCCACTGGAGAAGAGTGGATAAATAGCTCCAAAAGGAATAAAGAGGCTGAGTCAAGTTGGAAACAATGCACAAGTGTGGATGTCTATGGTGGTGAAAGTAAGGTCTGATGCTGCAAAGAACAATATTGTATAGGAACCTGAAATGTTAGGTCCATGAATCAAGGCAAACTGGAAGTGGGTAAAAAGGAGATAAGAAGAGTGAATATCTACATGTCATGATTAGTGAACTAAAATGGACCAGAATGAGTGAGTGAATGAAGTCACCTCATCGTGTCTGACTCTTTGGGACCCAATGGACTTTAACATGCCAGGCTCCTCTATCCATGGAATTATCCAGGCAAGAATACTGAAATAAGTTGCCATTCCCTTCTGCAGGGGGTCTCCTCAACCCAGGGATGGGACCCAGGTCTCCCACGTTGAAGACGGATTCTTTATCATCTGAGCCACCAAGAAAGCCCAAAATGGTGGGCTGGAATGGGCTAATTTAATTCAGATGACCGTCATATCAACTCCTGTGGGCAAGAGTCCCTTAGAAGAAATGGAATAGCCCTAATAGTCAACAAAAGAGTCGGAAATGCAGTTCAGTTCAGTTGCTCAGTCATGTCAGATTCTTTGCGACCCCATGAATCGCAGCACGCCAGGCCTCCCTGTCCATCACCAACTCCCGGAGTTTACTCAAACTCATGCCCATTGAGTTGGTGATGACATCCAGCCATCTCGTCCTCTGTCATCCCCTTCTCCTCCTGCCCTCAATCCCTCCCAGCATCTGGGTCTTCTCCAATGAGTCAACTCTTCACGCTGGAATCAAGATTTCCAGGAGCAATATCAATAACCTCAGATATGCAGATGACACCACCCTTATGGCAGAGAGTGAAGAGGAACTAAAGAGCCTCTTGATGAAAGTGAAAGAGGAGAGTGAAAAAGTTGGCTTAAAGCTTAACATTTAGAAAACTAAGATCATGGCATCTAGTCCCATCACCTCATGGGAAATAGATGGGGAGACAGTGGAAACAGTCTCAGGCTTTATTTTGGGGGCCTCCAAAATCACTGTGGATGGTGACTGCAGCCATGAAATTAAAAGACGCTCCTTGGAAGGAAAGTTATGACCAACTTAGATAGCATATTAAAAAGCAGAGACATTACTTTGCCAACAAAGGTCCATCTGGTCAAGGCTATGGTTTTTCCAGTGGTCATGTATGGATGTGAGAGTTGGACTGTGAAGAAAGTTGAGAGCTGAAAAATTGATGCTTTTGAACTGTGGTGTTGGAGAAGACACCTGAGAGTCCCTTGGACTGCAAGGAGATCCAACCAGTCCATCCTAAATGAGATCAGTCCTGGGTGTTCTTTGGAAGGACTGATGCTGAAGCTGAAACTCCAATACTTTGGCCACCTCATGTGAAGAAATGCAGTACTTGGGTGCAATCTCAAAAATGGCAGAATGATCTCAGTTCGTTTCTAAGGCAAATGTTCAGTATCACAGTAATCCAAGTCTATGTCTCAACCACTAATGCTGAAGAAGCTGAACAGTTCTATGAAGGCCTATAAGACCTTCTAGAACTAACACCAAATAGAGATGTCCTTTTCATCACAGGGTTTGGAATACAAAATAGGAAGTCAAGAGATACCTGGAGTAACAGGCAAGTTTGGCCTTGGATTACAAAATGAAGTGGAAAAGGCTAACAGAATTTTGCCAATACAACGCACAGGTCATAGAAAACACCCTCTTCCAACAACACAAGAGAAGACTCTACACACGGACATCACCAGATGGTCAACACTGAAACCATATTGATTATATTCTTTGCAGCTGAAAGATGGAGAAGCTCTATACAGTCAGCAAAAACAAGACTGGGAGCTGACTGTGACTCAGACCATGAACTCCTTGTTGCCAAATCAGACTTAAATTGAAGAAAGTAGGGAAAACCACTAGACTATTCAGGTATGAGCTAAATCAAATCCCTTATGATTATACACTGGATGTAACAAATAGATTCAAGGCATTAGATCTGATAGCAGAGTGCCTGAAGAACTATGGATAGAGGTTCACAATAACATTGTACAAGAAGTGGTGATCAAAACTGTGGCCAAGAAAAAGAAATCCAAAAGGAAAAAATGGTTGTCTGAGGAGGCCTTACACAGAGCTGAGAAAAGAAAAGTGAAAGGCAAAGGAGAAAAGGAAAGATATATCCATCTGAATGCAGAGTTCCAAAGACCAGCAAGGAGAAATAAGAAAGCCTTCCTAAGTGATCAATGCATAGAAATATAGGAAAGCAACTGAATGGGAATGACTAGAGGTCTCTTCAAGAAAATCATAGTTACCAAGGGAATCTTTCTTGCAAAGATGTGTACAATAAAAGATAGAAATGGACTTAACAGAAGCAGAAGATGTTAAAATGAGGTATCAATATTAGAGAGGTGAACTATAAAAATATGATCTCTTTGATCAAGATAACCATGATGGTGTGATCACTCATCTAGAGCCAGACATCCTGGAGTGCAAAGTCAAGTGGGCCTTAGGAAGGATCACTACAAAGCTAGGGGAGGTGATGGAATTCCAGCTGAGCTATTTCAAATCCTTAAAGATGATGCTGTGAAATTGCTGCACTCAATATGCAGGCAAATTTGGAAAACTAAGCAGTGGCCACAGGACTAAAAAAGTCAGTTTTCATTCCAATCCCAAAGACAGGCCAAAGAATGTTCAAATTACCATACAATTGCACCCATCTCACACGCTAGCAAAGAAATGTTAAAAATTCTCCATTCTAGGCTTCACTAGTACATGAACTGGGAACTTACAGATGTTCAAGCTGGGATTAGAAAAGGCAGAGGAGCTAGAGTTTAAATTTCCAACGTCTGTTGGATCATAGAAAAAACAAAAGAATTCAAGAAAAACATCTGCTTCTGCTTCACTGACTACCCTAAATTCTTTGACTCTGTGGATCACAACAAACTTTGGAAAATTCTTAAAGAGATGGGACTATCAGACCACCTTACCTGCCTCCTGAGAAAACTGTATGCAGGTCAAGAAGCACCAGTTAGAACTGGACATGAAACAACAGACTGGTTCCAAATTGGGAAAGGAGTATGTCAAGGCTGCATGTTGTCACCCTGCTTAACTTATTTACAGAGTACAACATGTGAAATGCCAGGCTGGAAGAAGTACTAGGTCGAATCAAGATTGTTGGAAGAAATATCAATAACCTCAGATATGCAGATGACACCATCCTTATGGCAGAAATTGAAGAGGAACTAAAGAGCCTCTTGATTAAGGCAAAAGAGGAGAATGAAAAGCCTGGCTTAAAACTCAATATTCAAAAAGCGAAGATCATGACATATGATCCCATCACTTCACAGCAAATAGACAGGGAGTCAATAGAAACAGTGACAGATTTTATTTGGGGGGGGCACCAAAATTACTGCAGATGGTGACTACAACCATGAAATTAAAAGATGCTTGCTCTTTCAAAGAAAAGCTATGACAAAACTAGACAGCATAGTAAAAAGCAGAGACATTATTTTGCTGACAAAGGTACATATAGTTAAAGCTATGGCTTTTCAAGGAATCATGTATGGATATGAGAGTTGGACCATAATGAAAACTGAGCACCAAAGATATGATGCTTTTAAAATGTGGTGTTGGGAAATATTCTCGAGACTCCCTTGGACTGCAAGGAGATCAAACCAGTCTATTCTAAAGGAAATCAGTCCTGAAGGATTGGTACTGAAGCTGAAACCCCAATACTTTGGCTACCTGATGTGAAAAACAAACTCATTAGAAAAGACCTGATCCTGGGAAAGATTGAAGGCTGGAGAAGGGGTCAACAGAGGATGAGATGGTTGAATGGCATCATTGATTCAATGGACATGAATTTGAGCAATCTCTGGGAGCTGGTGAAAGATATGGAAGCCTGGCCTGCTGCAGTACATGGGGTCACAAAGAGTCAGACTTGGCTGAGTGACTGAACAATAACAAGCAGAGACTTATCATTTGAATAGGCATAACAGATGGGGTGTTGAGCTAAGCATTATTGATTATTACTGAGTGCTCAGCACTCTGGTATGTTTTTTACCATATATTATCTATTTTTGTCTTTGAAACAACTGTATGGGAAATATTTCATACATGAAAAATCTTTAGTAAATAACTTATGCAAGTCAGCAGCAATTTAAAAAGAGTGACAGAAAAAGACAGTGCAGGAAAAAATAATGGATTTACAGTTATGAAACCTAAGATGAGTTCTACATGAGGAAATGAGTCCACAGTGGGGTGATAGTGGATAAGCGTGTTGGGCTGTTTATAAACATCATCAGCAAAAATGCTAAACTAAAACAAACAATCAGATAATGAATACATACTTAGGTATGTTCTTCATTTTGCAAACACAGCTATTAACTCTTAATCATTATAACAACCCAAGGAGGCAGGCACTTTTATTAACATCATGATGTTTTAGAAGAAGAAATATAGACATACAGAATATAATTAAGCAAATAGCCAAGGTCAAATAGGTAGTTAGTGGTTCAAATACTGTCAACCTTTTGAAGAGTGCAATCATCCAAGCCCTAGGCTATGAGCAGCGGAATTTTGAGTTGAACTCCACTGGAGATTATAGGATACTTTGCAAAATAGACATGTCATATTGAAGTCCAGTGTTTCAACAGCTCAAGATGAAGGGATAGGGCATTCATTCTTTGGAAGAATCAGGTACCAAAAGAAAATCTGAGAGTAAGATACACTAGTAAAATAAAGCTTAACTTCTTAGTAACAAAAGTAAGTGTCACAGGGTAAAAAAAAAACATGAACCTTATGAAAACCTGATACACTAAGATAAGAGAAACAGCCACTCTGGTCAGATATAAGCTATTAATTTATTGACAAAGAGATATAATACATATAATGTGTGTATGTGCAAGTGCATGAGTGCTCAATTGTGTCTGACTCATTGTGACCCGTGGATTATAGTCCAACAGGCTCCTCTGTCCATGGAATTTCCCAGACAAGAATCCTGGAGCAGGTTGCCATTTTCTTCTCTATGGGATCTTCCTGACCCAGGGATCAAAACCTGCATCCCCTGAGTCTTCTGTACTGATAGGAGGACTTTTTAACACTAGTGTTGACTAAGAAGGTACAAATACATGCAATAAAAGAGAGAAAATTTGCGCAGAAGGCAATCATGCTTACTTCAATAGTCAGAAGCATTAAATCCAAGCAGAACATGACAAAAAGATAATTGCCTAAACAGATCATGATAAATAAAGCCTAGTAGATTTTCTAGCTTTTTCTAATAAAATAGTCTTAATACCTTGTTTGACCTGCTTCTTAAAAAAATTCACACATTTTATACAATTTTATATTTATGGCAAAGTTCCCTGAGTTGAATAAGCAACTACATCTGTATATTTATTTCTATGAGTTGAATAAGCAGGTATCCATCTGTATATTTATTTTAAATATGCCCAGAATTTGTAATAGTTGTTTTACTAGAAGGGTAAATCCCAAGAAAATTCTCACAGGATTTTAATGAACATGCTCCAAATAAAACTACTCAGGTGATTTTGATCCTTGGATAAGATTGAGATAAGATTTAGGCTACTGCACAAATTAGATATGATTAGAGTATCAAAATGGTTTATTTTGAAGTATGTGTCTGACTATATATATATAGTCAGTTATATATATATAACCAGGAATATGAATCGGAGTGTCAGTGAAGTGCAGGTGAAGCCAAATAAACAAGTTGTAGATTTAGTTCATACATCATTGATCAATGAATGTTCTCAATTTTCACACAGCCCAGGATCCTGATAACTTTCCTGTTGAGTGTGAAGCATAAATTTTACATGACCTAGGGCTCACCATGAGAATGACTAAAAATGCACTCTCATTGCTCTAAAGATATTCTGAATCACAACTCCACATAATGGAAGAAACTTTTATTGTAATTCTCGAGTCATCTTAAAGAAATAGAAACATTTTACATTTAAATCTTCTACTCTCAACTTCCAAATAAACGTTATGATACTGTAATAAAATGTAATCTTTAAAGCTGGTTATATATTTTCAAACTTTATTAGTTGCTAATTATCCATAAATTGAGAGTAACTGAAAACTCCAATTACACCCACTTTTTAACATTCTTGCTATGAATTTAGAATCAGTTCAGTTCAGTCACTCAGTCATGTCTGACTCTTTGCGACCCCATGAACCACAGCACGCCAGGCCTCCCTGTCCATCACCAACTCCCAGAGTCCATCCAAACCCAAGTCCATTGAGTTGATGATGCCATCCAACCATCTCATCTTCTGTCGTCCCCTTCTCCTCCTACCCTCAATCTTTCCCAGCATCAGGGTCTTTTCAAAACAGTCAGCTCTTCACATCAGGTGGCCAAAGTATTGGAGTTTCATCTTCAACATCAGTCCTTCCAATGAACACCTAGGACTGATCTCCTTTAGGAAGGACTGGGTAGAGGTAATCTATTAAAAATGTATTTATTACTGACCTGTGCAACCCCACTCATAAACATTTGCAACAGAGACTCTGTATCCACTACCATCCAAAATGACTGACCTATTGTGAGTCACTGACAAGATGCTACTGGAATTCTCTTTCTGTGCCTGTGTATCCACAGGTCATTTCCTTTATTTGATTTCCAACCTGTAGTCTCCTGAAGTTAGTGGGGTGACATTTTCCATGCCTTTCCGCCTTGTATTCCCCTGTATCTGACAAAAGTAGAAGTCTGTTTTTTGTGTTTGTCCAAAGTGGAACTAACTTTCATTTCCTATCATGCATTTACCTCTTTGTTCTCCCTGTCTTTTAATTAAAATCCTTTCTCTTCTTGCTGTTCCAGACCCTTGGGACTCCTACTCGGAACTCTTCCATGGTTGGCAACCTCCTATATACCCACAAAGTCTTCTGTGGAGGGAAACTTCTGTAGTCTCTCACCCCATACTTGTCGGGGTCTTTGTTCCTGATTACCAGTCCCTCACCATTGAAACTCTATTGTATTTTTAAAAAATCCTACTGATTTAAGACTCATAGAACTTGAATACGAAACATTTCTTTCTTATGGTAAGAAGTCTTGCTCCATTCTTTCAGTATACTGAGCTACTCATATTCCCCTCATTTAAGAAATCAGCTCCTGACTCATTCTTAATTTTCATGGTCACTCCTTCAATCCATCAGTATGATTTCACCATCCTCATACGTGATTTACCCAACATTCTGGTCTTTCAGTTCTTTGGTAGCCTCTTCCTTTAACTATTTTTATGTCTTTTACCCTGATAAAAAGTTACATGTTTATATGTTGAAACTTACAAGCAGCCAAGGTTCACTCACCTCTGAAATTAATAACTAAAATGATATTTATTAAAACAAGATAATCATCTCTTTCCAGCTATTATCAATACAATTTCTCAAGAATTACATCTTGATTTCTTTCTTTATTATTTATGCATGTTTCTGCACCCATTACCTCTGTTTTGTTTTCTCTCTTAGAACAGCAGCTATCTGCGATCTATTGCTTATAGTACTGTCTTTGCAATAGCCTATTATTTTCTTCTAATCTCTGTATCAGCAAAAGATACCACCATCTACTCAATCATTTGTTCAAATGTTTGTAAGTGATCCTGAACATTTCATTCTCTTGGCTGCTCACGTCCTGTGAATTATCAAGTCCTAAAATACTGTTTTGTGAATTATCATTGATAGGTATGTTTTTCCCTATTTGCCTTCCCATCCCAACATTCTGAGCCATCATCACCTCACACTTAAACAACATGAACCACACACTGAAGGTATAATGTACAAAATGGATAAAATATAGATCGATATTTTGGAATGTATTAGTATTCTTTTCAACTGTTCCATTTGATTCTCATGTTTACTTTGTATCTTTATTTTCAGACTAATGTAGGAATAGAGGGAATGCATATTTGATGTTCCAAATATTGTAATGGTCTTATGATAATATTATACTGATGTGATATTGGGAAATAATTGTGAAGTAAAATCAGTTTCTTCACTACATAATTTTTTTTAATTCCAAACTTTTTGTCACAGTGTAGCAAGAGAAATATTTTTCTTAATTAATAGACTTTAATTTCAGGTTTGAAAAATTGAAAGTCCACATATAACCCTTACCCAGGTGGTATGTACAGTTCCATCTATTAATGTCTTGCATTAATGTTACACATTGACTACAACTGATAAAATAATACTGATGCATATTATTTTTATTTTAATAATAATGAAGATAACAAAATAGTAATTAGATGAAAGTACTATTCTTTAGGTCATATAAATTTTCATAGTGGCATGTTACTTTTTGAATTTTATTTTTTAAAGCACTTAAGTGTTTTAACTATTTTATTCTATAACAAAAAGGTCATGGTTTACAGTAGAGTTTACTCTTCATGCTGTATGGTCTATTGATTTTGACAAATATATAAGAACATGATTTCACCATTACAGCACATGCAGAATAGTTTCACTGCCCTAAAAGTCCTCCATGCCACTACTTCATCCTTCCATTTTCCCCCTGAGAATCCTGGCACCCACTGGTCTATTTAATCTCTTCATAGTTTTACCTTTAACAAAATGCCATATAATTGGGATCATGCAATCTATAACCTATTTAGATTGGCTCTTTCACTTCATAATATGCATTAAAGTTTCTTCCATGTCTCTTCATAGCACAATTATTTAAAAATAGAAATCACATCATGTCACTTGTGTGTGCTAAGCTGCTTCAGTCATGTCTGACTCTGCAACACTATTCCATAGCTCACCAGGCTTCTCTGTCTGTGGGATTCTCCAGGCAGGAGTACTGGAGTGAGTTACCATGCTTTTCCTCCAGGAGATCTTCCTGATCCAGGAATCAAACCTGCATCTCTCATGTCTCCTGCATTGGCAGGTGGGTTCTTTAACACTAGCACTACCTGGGAAGCCCCACCATGTCACTACCCTCCTTAGAATGTCTTGACTCTTGCCCATTCTAAAATGAAGTCTAAAATTCTTAAAGAACCCTAAGACTCTATTACTCAAATAATGTTTTGTAGGGAAAAAAATAAACACATCTTCACCTAAGGTTATCACATAAAATAATCTTCACATATACATTATCAGGTGACACCCTGGTAATACTGAATTATTTTTGATATATCACAAAATCCAGGCTTCCCACATGGCTCAGTGATGGAGTCTAGTCCACCTGCTAAGCAGGAGACATGGGTTCAATTCCTGGGTCAGGAAGATCCCCTGCAGAAGGAAATGGCAACCACTTCAGTATTCTTGCCTGGGAAGCCCCATGGAGAGAAGAACATGGTGAGCTACAGTCCATGGAATTGCAAAAGAGTCAGATATGACTTAGTGACTAAACAGCAACAATAATGACAAAATCCCAAGGTAACTCAGATGTTCATTGAAATTTGAAAGCATTGGTGTTAAAGGCCCTCAGTAATTTTTGCTCTTCACCTTTTTTCTAACCTGACTGTGAATCACCTTTCCATCCAGCAGCTCCTTCATAATGGAGAGTTCCAATATGCTAAAAGTAAAGGCCTCTTTTTTTCCCAGATGTGCTCAGTCACTCAATAGTGACTGATTCTTTGTGACTGCAGGGATTGTAGCCTGCCAGTCTCCTCTGTTCATGGAATTTTCCAGGCAAGAATACCAAAGCGGGTTGCCATTTCAGTCTCCAGGGTTTCCCAGATGAATAAAAGTTATAAAGGGTTTTTAATAATGATGATGAAGATAAAAAAATAAAATTAGATAAAAGTTCTATTCTTAAAGTCAAATACATTTTCTTAGTGATAAATTTCTTTGCAATTTATTTTTTTAAAACATTTGAGTATTTTAACTACTTTTATTCTATAATAGAAATCTATGAAAAATGTATGAACATTTAATGTAAAATTTCACTATGCTCCTTTTTCCTTTCAAAGTTATCTAAAATACTTGAATCTATACAGACATTTAGTCTTAGATTAACATTTATTTGTCATTATAATTGCTCCAAATTTCCTTGATGAAGAACAGAACTGTTCCAGGCGAAAAAATAGAAAGCCTTATTTATATGTTTCAGTAATAACTTAGTCACCTTAAAGCTCCCTTGGCTAACTTCTATCCTCCTATCAGATAACAGCTTAAACATAATTTCCTCAGGGAAGCTTACACTGGCCTCATCAGCCAAGGTTAGATCTTTCCATTATATCTTTTATGGCACCATAGTATCCTTTGTAATGTAATACCTTATATTATTTTTGTGTATGTCAATGTCACTTCTAGATTGTAAATCCCATTGGGGATGTAGGATAGAGACTAAATCTGTCATTTTGTGTGGTATCTTTAAGACCTAGGACACTGCTTAAATCACAGACAATGCAATCAATAAGTACCTTCTTGGTATATGTAAATGCGATGGTTGTGTTGTCAGTGAATATTCTTCCCCATTCCCTAGACCTTTAACATTGTATTTCCACTGTCTTTTGTACAGAACATCAATTCAGAGTCAAATACTTTCAATTCTATTTAAAGGAAGAGTCTAAAGTATGTTTCTTCCTAAAAAGATTACAAATTATGTTCACAATTTTGTTTGTCTTTGTATTTAACCTAAAGCTTGAATGTTGCTTCTTAGGCCAAAGTTGAATATAATTCACAAATTATTTTAAATTTCTTTTACAAAACATGAGGGCTTCCCTGATAGCTCAGTTGGTAAAGAATCCGCCTGCAATGCGGGATTTGATCCCTGGGTTTGATCCCTGGGTTGGGAAGATCCCCTGGAGAAGGGAAAGGCTACCCACTCCAGTATTCTGGCCTGGGTTGCAGAGAGTTGGACATGACTGAGCCACTTCCATTTTCCCTTTCATATTCATATCATACATACTGATTGTTTTTAATCTGTCTCTTTTGGTAGAATCTCTTTTGAGACAAAGACAAGTTTTTTGATTGGTGTTATTTGTTCTTCCTTTGACTGTTTGCCATTTCATAGCAAGCATGCAACAGTTGCTCAATAAAAATTAATTCAAATTTCTCTATGTCTCAAAGCTCCTTACAGAATTTATTTTATAAGCTTCTAATAGCTTTATTTCTAGAGAAACGTCTGTCCTTTTTCTTCTATCTAAGCCAGTTGTAATGAAATGGCAGTTTCAATCACACAGTAAAACAAAGATGAAATAAAATGTAGGTCCCCTTCCCCTTAATCCTCACTCACTACTCATATCACAGCACCAAATTTCTTTGTGGAAAAATAATGGGAAACTGTATTCTAACTTGCAAGCCAACAATAACCAAGATCATAACAGAGTGCACAGCTCCAAAGAAAAACACCTAGCACATTAACAATAAAGACAGGATAGGTCCCTGAAATACTGCTTTCCTTGGGAGTCAGAATTTATATTCAAAACATTGCAGTTGCTGTGAGACACCACAATAACACTTCTGCAGCACAGATCCAAAGGTCTAATAAATTAGATTCTTCCTTGGCTCAGTCAAAAATACTGTGTTCAGCAGTTTTAACAATGGAAGCCTCATCTAATTAAATTAAGTGCTGTAGAGACTCTTGCCAGCAATACTACCTCGAGCTGATAGACTCAGGTTTGCAATATTGCTAATCTGGCATGGAGCCACAAGCGTGATCAGACACTGAATTAACAATTTGATCTCAAGTAACCAAAAGGCAAGGAAGGGGTAATTTTGCTTTTAATGTTGCAGCAGGCCTAACATGAAAATTTATATCTCATCTCTACCATGTATCTAGAACAGTTTTGGAAGGCCTACTTATTAATCCCCCAAAATACTGTGATTTCATTACTATTTTAGCATAATAGCTAATTTTCCTTTAAAACCATCCACCCTGAAAAATGGCAAACTTTGTTTGAAAATATAGTTCTTTTATAATGACATTTATCATAATATATGGAAGATTTAGTACATTTCTCTTTGTGGGTTTGATCTTTTTCTTTTTTACCTGTTAGGGTGTTTGTTTTGATAGTTTAAAAAATGAAATTCAAACCAAAGCTTGCCATTGTGACATTTTTTATCAGAAAATAATCTACTTATTGTAATTTTTTAAATCTGAGGGGACATTATCTTTTTACAGTTTTAGGGCACTGAATTTTTTATAGTTGTATTTACTAAAACTCATAATATGAAATTGCCATAATTTAATTATTATCAGATTATTGATTTGATTCAAATGTAATTAAGGCAATTATAGGGTAATTTTACAATCATAAATAACTACATTATTATATTTACTCATTTTAGTAAAGGCCTTACTAAACTGCTGGAGTATATATAAGTGAAAGTAAAAGAAAAGAATAGTGCATATTAGCATGAGCAAAGATTTTGATCATTTTCAGTTCTTTTCAGATGTAATATCTTCTCAAGAAGCACCTTTAAGCTTTCACTGTTTTAAGACAAAGTGAGTAAGGATATGAAACAGTAAATATGTCAGTAAAGGAAAGTGGAGTAAGATCTAATTATAAGTGCAGAAAATCAGGGTTATAGTGTCCTATTGTGGCTTGTAAAGCACACAAAAGAATTTGCGGTTTGTGGCGGAGTCAGGAGGGACCACATAAACTAGGAAATGTAGTGAAAGATATGTGAAATGTATGGGGGACTTTGTCAGGGCAAAGGCTAAATCTAAACACAGGGTTGGTCTAATTCAAACCCTGAGATTCCAGTGCTTATGTAAAAATCGTATTTTGAATTTGCTATGTAGTATCCACTTTAAGAAAATGGATGAAAATTTCAAATACCAATTAATTTAAGGCACACAGGCAGAAAGTGTGCAATAATCTTCAAAATGCTTAATACAAGATTTACACGTGACTGGTATGAAAGTTCAAGCTTGAAAAGTGTGGGATTAAGCAATGTTTTCTTTGATTTAGTGATCTGTGAAGTCTGTTAGGTTAACACTCTTAAGTATATTCACTTTTATATTTATATACTAATTAGTTCATTCACTCAACACAGCGCCTGAAATTAATATTACATCTATCAGGTGTTCCCAAGGGATACAGGCCAAAGAAGCTCAGGGAGTGGGTATGGGAGATTGTTTAATATTAGCAAATGCACTGATGTTCTTCCTCTAATCACAGTTTAACACTTCATTATCCCATTTTATTGAGTCAGGTTATATAATTATATCATTTATATGCTCCATTCTATTGAGCAGAGTTATTAGGATGATTTTAGTTTAATATGCTATTCCTTTCAGATAGCATAACGAGTCTGCCTATATTTACTTAAGGTGATAATGAAATTTCTGATCTATGCCATTCAGTGGTTATCAGTTACTAGTAATAGCTGCTCCTGCATTCTCGGTCACTTCAGTTGTGTCTGACTCTCTGTGACCCCATGGACCATGGACCACCAGGCTCCTCCATCCATGGGATTCTCCAGGCAAGAGTACTGGAGTGGGTTGCCATTTCCTTCTCCATGCTGTGTGGCAGGTGGGGTAATAGCTGCTAGAATGCCTTATAGTATCTTGTCAAAATTTTTCTAAATATCTCATCAGAGTTTATGTGTTTAAAAATGAGCCCATGACCAAAATTATAACTGAGGTACCCCAGGTATTCAGGAAAATACCTAATCACTAGTACTTTCCTAAATATATAATTTTATCAAATTAATCTGGTTAATTAATTCATTCACTCTTAGTAATAACCATTCCCTTCTCCGGGGATCTTCTCAATCCAGGGATTGAACCCAGGTCTCCTGCATCGCAGGCAGATTCTTTACACCTGAGCCACCAGGGAAGCCCCAGTTTGTATTACAGACATTTAACAATAGTGTAAGCATGAAAATCTATAGCTCTTTATGGATCAACCACAGATTGTCAAGTATAAGAAGGACTCTTCATATAATCAGGATCAAGTGTTGATAAACACCAAAATCTGTATTTAACTTTACAATAGAAAACTCTGTCAGACACATATGGTATTGTTTGTAAAATTCTCTTGGCCCAAATCTTTTTCAAGCTACTGTTGCAGAAAATCAGTGCCAAGCAGGCTTTAACCAGTTTAGCGCAGAGACAGGTCTTGTCTAACACAGAGTAAATCTTCCTTCCAGCTCCAGATCTCCTATGACTCCACGGTGCAGGATGCCAAGGGAACCGACTCAACATTCTCGTATATACAACATACAAGTTCTCGGGGCTGGTGCGCTGGGAAGACCCAGAGGGATGGGGGGGGGGAGGGAGGTGGGGGGGGGATCGGGATGGGGAATACATGTAAATCCGTGGCTGATTGATGTCAATGTATGGCAAAAACCACTACAATATTGTAAAGTAATTAGCCTCCAACTAATACAAATAAATGGAAAAAAATAAAAAATAAAGTAAAATGAAATGGTCACTAAACAACAACAAAAGCAACAGTGGCTGGAGGATTAAGTTCAATGGGCCATCTTTATTCAGTGGGGGATTTAAAGGCAAGAGATAAGAGCTTTCGCAAGGCAACCCCTCTGAAGCACATTTTACAAATCTCACATTGTCTAGTCACAGCAAGCATCAGTCCCATGTAGCAGCTGCAAATTGGATAACACATCCTCCTATCTTGCCTTCCTTTTTTTGTTTCCACATGTTTGCCACTCTTGCTCCTTTGGAGCACTGTCCAAGTAAACTATCTGTACAAAGCCCTTTTGCCTGTGCCCAACTTCTAGGGGAAAAGACTATATGTATATGGAAGAATTCATGTTCAAGAGCTCACTTCTTATTAGCTTTTTCTTCTCTAAAATATATGTAATTTCTGGAGCTACATCCATGGAGTTTATTGTTTGTGTCATTTTCTTGCTCGAGTGTTGAGTGTCCCGTGTGTGACTCTCTTTTGACAGCACATGTGATGAAACATGAAGAAAATCTTATGGATGTCATGAAAGAGGTTTCTCTTTCATTACCACCTTTAAACCTTCTCACTTTCAGACCTATTTATATGTAGTAGAGAGCATTGGCTGGAATCAATAAACCCCTCAATCAAACTACAAAATAATATCATATCATCAGAGAAATGTAATGGAGTTGAAAAGGGCAGCCAGAATGATGCAAGGGATGAAGTAGCTTTCATGTGAGTTTAAACTAAATCACCTGATCATAATGTGACTTGGATTTAACTTTTTCTAGAGTCAAAAGTCTTTGTAAAGTCACAAAAAGACAATATATTCTCCAACTTTCACAATGTTAGAACTATGATGCTGGCTTCAACCTCTAAAAGATGCATTTGAAGGTATGTCTCTAAAAGTGCCCCTTCAGTGTATGAGTGGGGCAGTTATTATTATCCCATGAGGAGTTATCTATAGAAAACTTTATGTGATAGGATCACATTAAATTATGGCAATAAGTATTCCTAACTAGATAATATAAGAATCTGGCACAATGCAAAGCATATCATCAATATGTTAAGGTTGTTTTCATGGTAGGCAAAGCATCTTCATATAAAATGCAGTCTTGAGTCCCTTGCAGAGAAAGAATTTGAGAGTACTGTTTTGAATTGATCATCCATGCTCAGATAGAGAAAAAAAATTAAATGTGTTTTATCTTGTCATCAGTGTTGGATTAAAATTGAATTGTTGTTTGCTGAGACCAGATATACATCTTTTCAAAATGAATCAAATTCTATTTGTTTCCCTCTATATATGTGTCACTGAAATTAAATATATATATATTTATATATATAAATATATATACTTAAATATATATATACTTAAATATTATATATTTATTAAATATATATTAAATAAAATATTATATATATATACCATGAAATTAAAAGATGCTTGCTCCTTGGAAGAAAAGCTATGACCAACCTAGACAGCAACGAAGGTCCGTCTAGTCAAAGCTATGGTTTTTCCAGTAGTCCTGGATGGATGTGAGAGCTGGAGCATAAAGAAAGCTGAGAGCCAAAGAATTGATGCTTTTGAACTGTGGTGTTGGAGAAGACTCTTGAGAGTCCCTTGACAGCAAGGAGACCAAACTAGTCAATCCTAAAGAAAATCAGTCCTGAATATTCATTGGAAGTACTGATGCTGAAACTGAAACTCCAATACTTTGTTCACCTGATGCGAAGAACTGACTCATTGGAAGACCCTGATGCTGGGAAAGATTGAAGACAGGAGGAGAAGGGGACAACAGAGAATTAAATGGTTGGATGGCATCACCGACTTGATGAACATGAGTTTGAGCAAGCTCCAGGAGTTGGTGATGGATCTGGAGGCCTGGTGTGCTGCATTCCATGGGATTGCAAAGAGTCAGACACAACTGAGTGACTGAACTGAACTGAATGTCACTGATATTTTCAAGGAAAATAAATATTTTTAGTAATAGATAAGAAGTATTGAAAGTTTTAATCACTCAGTTGAATCTGATTCTCTGTGATTCCATGGACTGTAGCTCACCAGGCTCCTCTGTCCATGGAATTCTCCAGGCAAGAATACTGGAGTGGGTTGCCATTTCCTTCTCCAGGGGATCATTCTGACCCAGGGAATGAACCTGGGTCTCCTGAACTTCAGGCAGATTCTTTACCATCTGAGCTACCAAGAAAGGCCAAACACCAGGGAAGGAAGCCCAGATAAGAAGAATAGACACATTTAATGAGTCATTCTAATAGAAATTGTGGGTGATTTCCTAAATGGAAAGTTCACATCTGAATAGAATGTTTTACTTTTATTGAGATCAGCTGTACTGTTTTGTAAATTTAATTCTATTTTAGGACTTATATATAAAATATAATCACATATTTTTGTCTCTGGAGACAGCCAATGTTACTATGTTCTTGTATATCTTCCAAGTACAATCTATGCATACACAAAGACCTATCTTTGCTTTGTTTTCAGATGTTTCTTATAATAATTTAGAGACTGATAAAATTGATCCAATGGCAATTTTTGAAACTTAACCATACAAAAATTTCTCTCTTCATTATGTTTTGCTAGTACCCTGAACAGGAAGAAAAATTAGTGTATATCCTTTTTCTCCCTTTCCATTTTACCACCAAAGTTTATTGATTTGTTTATTGTGCATAGAGCTGACATTTTGTGTTTGGATAATTGGTTTTAGTTTCTTCTAAAAATTTTCAGCTGCATAATTCCACACAGATTCATTTTTCACATACATGAAGATTGATGGGATTTGAGAAGCCTCCTCCAATCTGCTAGTGACACCATCTGGAATGTGTGGCCTCCAGGGACACTACAGTGGCCGAAGAGAAAGACAGAAGAAGACACTGGCTCTTAAGAGCTCAGAAGTGACACATGCTAGTTCCACTTACAAGTCTCAAAATTAACTGAGAAACAGGCAAAGTAGAGGAGAGCAGGCAATATTAGTGAACACAAACTGTTTCTGCATCATGGCTAATAGGTTAAGTGTACTTAACACTGTATGGTTTAATGTATCAACTTGAAACATCTTCATTTGATGGGAATGTTAAATGCACAGAACATAAATACAGTTTTGAATAATCATCATCTATCAACCACACATTATCATCACAGATCAAGAAATAAGATGTTCTTTGCTCCCCAAAACTCCCTTGGTGCTCAGTAAAAATCACCACTCCCTCCTCCTGGCCTAAAGGCACCAATATCTTAAGGTCAAATGCACTTTTTCAGCTTTCCTTATTTTGAAACATGTAAACAGAATCACCCAAGTTTTGCATTTCTGTGAGTGACTTTTTGTTCAACATTATATTTGTGAGATGTATCCAAGGTGTTAGGCAAGTGAATTATGTCATGTACAGTGCAGATATCAGATAGCGATTTACTGGGGGGAAAGCTTGCAGATAAGCATTAGAGCACATGTTGTCTGGTGAGCTCATTTTTGGCCACACAGGCACAAAATACATGTTTTGTATGCTCTGTAGCCAAAATTTGAGCAGAGAGGAGTTGGGATCAGCCAGCAAGTTGGGCATGCCAACAAGGTACTGCAAGAGCGAATGAGAAAGGTGCCCTTATACTACCTTGTATTTTTATAGGTTAGCCTAAAATGGAATAGGGAGTTCCTCTATTAATAAGCTTCTCTACGTAACAAGGAATATACATATATGGACAAGTCCTAGGGGCCAGAAACATCACCAGCCACTGCGCATGCAGAGGGGCAAGGTCTGCATCCCAAGGTCCATTGGAAAGAGGAGTGTCAGAATCAAGAATGCTGAAATCAACATCCCTCTGTATCTAAGTCCAGTTAAGTCTACGCTCTATTAAGCTACAAAAAGTAGGAAGGAAAGCAGCCTTCAAGGCCATCCAGATTTCTCTCTCATCATGTTGCATATAGATGAGTTCTTTTCTTTATTGTACAGTATTTTATGTATGACCATTCCATGCTTTATTTATCTGCTCTAAGAAAAGAGGAGAGTAACAAATTTGGCTTAAATCTCAACATTCATAAAACTAAGATCATGGCCTCTGGTCCCATCACTTCATGGGAAATAGATGGGGAAACAGTGGACACAGTGTCAGACTTTATTTTGGGGGCCTCCAAAATCACTGCAGATGGTGATTGCAGCCAGGAAATTAAAAGACGCTTACTCCTTGGAAGGAAAGCTATGACCAACCTAGATAGCATATTAAAAAGCAGATATATTACTTTGCCAACAAAGGTCCATCTAGTCAAGGCTATGGTTTTTCCAGTGGTCATGTATGGATGTGAGAGATGGACTGTGAAGAAAGTTGAAAGCTGAAAAATTGATGCTTTTGAACTATGGTGTTGGAGAAGACTCCTGAGAGTCCCTTGGACTGCAAGGAGATCCAACCAGTCCATCCTAAAGGAGATCAGTCCTGGGTGTTCATTGGAAGGACTGATGCTGAAACTGAAACTCCAATATTTTGACCACCTGATGTGAAGAGTTGACTCTCTGGAAAAGACCCTGATGCTAGGAGGGATTGGGGGCAAGAGAAGAAGAGGATGACAGAGGATGAGATGGCTGGATGGCATCACCGATTCAATTGACATGAGTTTGAGTAAACTCCGGGAGTTGATGATGGACAGGGAGGCCTGGTGTGCTGCGATTCATGGGGTCGCAGAGTCGGACACGACTAAGCGACTAAACCGAACTGAACTGAACTGAATCTTATCCACACTTGGATAGCTTCTGGATTCATATTCAAGCTTTTAAGAATGGAGCTGCTCTGAGCATTCTTATACATGTCTCTCAGTAAAAATATGTACATTTTTCTTGGGTCTAAATCTTTTAGAGGGATTTCTGGGTTCTAGCACATGTGTATGCACTCCTTTATTAGATAATGCTTAAAATCAGATGGCTAAAAGGAATGGGTAAAAGAGTCTACATACTAATCTTCCTATGTCTACTAATTTTCATATTAGTCAGGGTGATGAATGAAAAGATATCAAGACAGAAACATTTAGTTAATTAAATTTTAGAAGTTTAAGATTAAGAAACATGCTTTTAGAATTTTACACTCATATCCATTGCCAGTATTCCTCTTTCACTCCATCCTCACAGCACTTAGATTTCTTCATTAGCTCTTGTAGCAAAGGCAGGAAAAATTCAAAGGGTTAGTCACTCAGTTGTATCCAACTCTTTGCGACCCCATGGACTGTAGCTCACTAGGCTCCTCTGTCCATGGGATTCTCAAGACAAGAATAGTGGAGTGGGTAGCCATTCCTTTCTTCTGGGGATATGCCCGACCTAGGGATCGACACTAGGTCTCTGGCATTGAAGGCAGGATCTTTACTGTCTTATCCATCACAGAAGCCCAATAGAGGCATAGAGATGTTGTACTGTAGCTTTGATTTCCATTTTCCCAGTTAGCAATGAGGCTGTGTACTTTAGCCTCATTCATTTTGTGAATATCTTCTCAAGTATCTTGCCAACTTTATCTTTGAATGGCTGGTCTTTCTGTAGTTGTTTATATATTTGGGATGAGCCTTAGTTGAATGTATCTGTTGCAAATATCTTTTCACATTTTAGCTTGACTTTTCTCCCAGAGTCCACAAGTCTGTTCTATACATCTGAATCTCTTTTTCTGTTTTGCATATAGGGTTATCGTTACCATCTTTCTATATTCCATATATATGTATTAGTATACTGTAATGGTCTTTATCTTTCTGGCTTACTTCACTCTGTATAATGGGCTCCAGTTTCATCCATCTCATTAGAACTGATTCAAATGAATTCTTTTTAATGGCTGAGTAATATTCCATGGTGTATATGTACCACAGCTTCCTTATCCATTCGTCTGCTGATGGGCATCTAGGTTGCTTCCATGTCCTGGCTATTATAAACAGTGCTGCGATGAACATTGGGGTGCACGTGTCTCTTTCAGATCTGGTTTCCTTGGTGTGTATGCCCAGAAGTGGGATTGCTGGGTCATATGGCAGTTCTATTTCCAGCTTTTTAAGAAATCTCCACACTGTTTTCCATACTGGCTCTACTAGTTTGCATTCCCACCAACAGTGTAAGAGGGTTCCCTTTTCTCCACACCCTCTCCAGCATTTATTGCACTATATTATCGGGAGACTGTTATTTGTTGCATACTAGTTTTTTAATTGCTGTGGTTTTCTGTTGAGCTGTTTAATTACTCTGAAAGTTTTGTTTGCAACTCTAATAGCACTTCCCTCTCCAAGTTAACCTTACCTGGTGTTAATGTAGTTGTGCACCTCCTTTTAGGCTTAGGGTTTGCACAGAAAGTATTTCCTTCTGTTTATTTTACTCTTAGAATATCTTTATATTTTACATGTATTTTATGTAATGAATGTATATAAGATTTTTAAAAACTCCAACCTCAATATATTTGTCTTCTGTTTAGAGCATTTAGTCAGTTTATAAACATATTTGACATATTTGAGGTATGACAAAAACCATTACAATATTGTAAAGTAATTAGCCTCCAACTAATAAAAAAAACATATTTGGTTTAATTTTTCTATCACCCGGTTTGCTCTCCATATTTACCCTTGCTGTTCTATGTTATTTTTTATTCTCTACTATTTTATCTTCTTTATTTAACTATGTAATATTTATAGTGGGATATTTCTTTTTTTCTCAGAGTATTTATGCATTGTTTTACAATTTTAGTGCTTAATCTAGAATATTTTATCTTGATAATTAGTTACATTTATTTTTCCATGATAATGCAAAATTTTTAGAACATTTCAACTCCAATATTCTTCTATTGATTTGTGATCATTATCATCATGTATTTTGATAAACTATGAACTACTGAACAAACAATTTATCAATGAAAACATAATTTATATTTAAGCATATATTTAGTATTTTTATTGTCCTTCATTTTTTACTGCATTACTGAAATTCCTCCTAGGGTTAGCTTTATTCTATCTGAAGAATAACTGTTTTTTTCTTTTTTGGGGGGGGGGAACAGAACCACTTTTGACAAATTTTGTTTTTGCTGTTATTTAAAAATGCAATATTTCACATTCATTCTTGATGAATATTTTCACTGCTTATGGTAGTTCAGGTTACTATTTCTTACTTTTCTTTTCATGGAAGATATTTTGCCATTGTTCTTTGGCTTCCATTGCTTTTGTTATTTTTAAGTTTGCTATCACTCTAATTATAGTGCCTTTGAGTATCATAAATCCATTTATCCAGAATTTTTAATATTTTTATCCCAGGTAAGATTATGTGTGGTGCAAATTGTTCCCCTTACTTCATGGCTTTCTTCTCATTATGTCATATTTAAGAAAACATTTATTTCCCATTTGCCAGTGAAGATATTTTTCTGTTACATTCTACAACTTTTATCATTATGCTATTCACAATTACAACTATAATCCACTTGAAATAGATTTTTGTAAGTTAGGGATTATTTTCCATATAGTTAATCAGATACTTGAGTGCAGTATATTAAATAGTCCTATTCCACTCACCAGCAGTACCATTTTCCATAAAGCAAGTGTATGTAAAATATGCCTGTGTGTGTTTGTATAACTTGTATATTCATCTGTAAATATATCATACAGGTATAGATTAAAAACATAGATATATTAACATATTCTACCATATTTACGCCAAGATCAACCTGGTTTTGTTCGTTTAGCTTGACATGAAATATTTTACTGATTTACTTATTATTGAAGCATAGTTTACAATATTAGGTTAGTATCAGAGTCACA
Organism: Odocoileus virginianus; assembly: GCF_023699985.2. NCBI lineage: Eukaryota > Metazoa > Chordata > Mammalia > Artiodactyla > Cervidae > Odocoileus > Odocoileus virginianus. Next base: position 26,256,808 of record NC_069698.1, read on the forward strand.
GCATTAGAGTTACACTTGGGGTCTGCCTTCCTTCGGGCTTGCTGTGTGGCTCGTAAAGAAACTACAAGACAGTAAAGAATCTACCTGCAATGTGGCAGACCTGGGTTCAATCCCTGAGTTGGGAAGATCCCCAGGAGGAGGGCATGGCAACCCACTATATAGTATTCTTGCCTGGAGAAATCCCCATGAACCTGGAAGGCTACAGTTCATGGGGTCGCAAAGAGGGGGACATGACTGAGTGACTAAGTGCACACGTACGTCATAGTGATTTAATAGTTTCATAGTTTAGACTTCACTTAAAGTTTTACAAAACATATAGTAAATCAAAAATCCTATAACTTGTGCATCATCAAATGTATCTTGGTATTTCTTGGATTTTGTGTTTTCACAGAGTGTAGGAAAGTTTTTTCAGGTCTATAAGAAACCTTGGAACCTTGGTGTTTCTGAATGGAATGCACTAAATATAAATATCCATTTGGGAACAACTGACATTTATACAGTAGTTGATGTTGCAAGTAATGAATATAATTTATCCTTCACTTTTTTTTTACTTTCTTTTTTTTTCCATTTATTTTTATTAGTTGGAGGCTAATTACTTTACAACATCGTAGTGGTTTTTGTCATACATTGACGTGAATCAGCCATGGATTTACATGTATTCCCCATCCCGATCCCCCCTCCCACCTCCCTCTCTACCCGATCTCTCTGGGTCTTCCCAGTGCACCAGGCCTGAGCACTTGTCTCATGCATCCAACCTGGGCTGGTGATCTGTTTCACCCTAGATAATATACATGTTTTGATGCTATTCTCTCAAAGTATCCCACCCTCGCCTTCTCCCACAGAGTCCAAAATTCTGTTCTGTACATCTGTGTCTCTTTTTCTGTTTTGCATATAGAGTTATCATTACCATCTTTCTAAATTCCATATATATGTGTTAGTATACTGTAATGATCTTTATCTTTCTGGCTTACTTCGCTCTGTATAATGGAGCTCCAGTTTCATCCATCTCATTAGAACTGATTCAAATGAATTCTTTTTAATGGCTGAGTAATATTCCATGGTGTATATGTACCAAAGCTTCCTTATTCATTCATCTGCTGATGGGCATCTAGGTTGCTTCCATGTCCTGGCTATTATAAACAGTGCTGCAATGAACATTGGGGTGCATGTGTCTCTTTCAGATCTGGTTTCCTCGGTGTGTATGCCCAGAAGTGGGATTCCTATCCTTCACTTTTATAGTTTTTCTTCAATGCAGATCAATAATATATTATTTTAATCCATGAAACTCTTAGATGTCTTATTAGATTCATTCATATTTACCTGATATTTTTAATTTTATAATAAATTAACTACTTTTAACTTTCCACCTGTTTAAAGCCTGTAATTACACAACTGATTTACAAACATTGTCTTTGTATTTGCTAAATGAATTGAATGATTACAGTAAAGATTTGTATGTTCTTTTCTTTTGCACTGTGTAATAAATATTCAGTCATATATCTATAATAATGTCATTTTAATTTTTCTCCTTGCCAATCTCTTCTATTATTTTTTATTCTCAATAGCAATTTATTTTGGGAATCAAGACAGATACCAGTAGTCTGGCAGGAGCGCAACTTACTTTATAGTTGACGAATGCTCTTTTGTGTTTCACTTTCTTTGAAACTCTGCACTAAGTATAATTTTTAATTGGAAAGCAATTCCTAAGGCACAATGCATTATCCTTGAACCCATTTTCTAAGTGTGTTTTTATGCCACTAATATTGCACAAGTTTTTTTTAAATTTCTGTATTCTTATTTTTTAAATTTTATTGATATATAGTTGATTTATAATGTATTAATCTGTTGTATAGCAAAATGATTCAGGTATACGTATATAACCTCTTACTCTTATTCTTTTCCATAATAGTTTATCACAAGATATTCAATATATTTTCTGTGCTGTATACTACTACCCTGATGTTTATTCATCCTATATATATTCAGTTCAGTTCAGTCTGGTCCACTTATTTGGTTGTGTCTGACTCTTTGTGACCCCATGGACTGCAGCACACCAGGCCTCCCTGTCCATCACCAACTCCCAGAGTTTACTGAAACTCATGTCCATTGAATCGGTGATGCCATCCAGCCATTTCATCCTCTGTCATCCCCTTCTCCTCCTGCCTTCAATCTTTCCCAGCATCAGGGTCTTTTTAAATGAGTCAGTTTTTCCCATCAGACAGCTACAGTATTGGAATTTCAGCTTCAGCATCAGCCCTTCCAAAGAATATTCAGGATTGATTTTCTTTAGGATGGACTGGTTTGATCTCTTTGCAGTCCAAGGGACTCCCAAGAATCTTCTCCAACACCACAGTTAAAAAGCATCAATTTTTCGGTACTCAGCTTTCTTTATAGTCCAACTCTCACATCCTATATGTATTAGCATCCGCTAATTCCAAATGCCCAATCCTTTCTCTCCACCCCCCTTGGTAATCATAAGTGTCTTTTCTATGTCTGTTTTGTATATATGTTCACTTGTGTTGCATTTTAGATTCCACATATAAGTGATCTCATATAGTATCCGTCTTTCTCCTAACTTTCTTCATTTAGTATGATAATCTCCAGGTCCATTCATGTTCCTGCAAATGACATCATATCATTCTTGCCAGTCTTTTTTTCTTTTTTTTTTAAGTTTTATTTATTTTCTTCTATGGTTGCAGTGACTAATACTTCCAGTAAAAGTCTTTTATAGCTCTGTATAAGTAAAGGGAAAATATTCAATATTTCTTTTTTGTCCAGCTGATCATAGAAAGAAAGATTTTGAACATTTAAAGTTAACATTCTAAAAGGTATTTAATACTTAACAAATGTGGGCAGAAGGTGAAGAACTAAAAGCAATAGTACTATACCTCAGGCCTGGCGACTGTGAAGGACAGCTACACTTTGGCCTTTGGAGCAACGAGAAGAACTGGTGTATGAAAGCAGAAAGGGAAGCTCTACAAGAAGGGCTATCTAATAGAAACTTTTGCTTTTGGTATATTGTGACACACAATTGCATGGTGTCATGAGACTGAGATAGGGAAGAAGCACTGAGGTAACAGGGGCAGGTACCATAAGCATTTTATACCTTTTTGTGCAATTTACTGCTGCCTCTCTGAAAAAGCTTTGGTTTGGTCTCAAACATATCATTTTAAATCTAGAATGATCAATGGTATTCTTGTCTAATTTCATGGTTTGTTGGATCAATAACTCCCCCTGGGGTACCCATTGGGTGTCTTTCAGTCACATAGTCCTTCCAAGAACTTAGCAGTGAATTGAGAACTGGTTTTCCAACAAAAAATAGTTTTGTTTTGTTTTGTTTTTTAATAGTAGTGACCATGGCATGAATGTAGAATTCGAGATAGTTGAACTGGATTCTCATTTTGGGGGCTTGACAGCAGCTAATAGAACATCCTTGTCAGCAAAAAGATGTCTGGAAAATATTGGGCCATTATATTGCATATCGCGTGTGTAAGATAACTAGCACTCAAGCTGAAACAAATGAAAAAGTACCTTTTCCTTCTCATTGCACCTTTTCAAGCTGACAGCCTTACAGGTTATTCCAAATGTGATCTATATTGCCATCAAAATCCAAAAAGAGCCTCTTTTTCATGGTGGGCAGCGGAAGATTCATCAACTTGTCTCTTACTTTAGAAGTAATATTGAAACACACTCCAAACCACTGGGGCCTTGGCAACTTAATTAATGTGTCAAGCTGCTGTAGTTTCCAGGAGATTATCTCTGATCCTCTGTCAGATATGTATTTTACTAGGGCAGTTAAAAGTGTTTCCTACTTCCTACTCACTAGGAATTAGTATAATCTCATCAATGAAATACACTTGCATCATTTTCTGTGTAATATGATAATCAGGATCCCTTTGGACTGTATTATCACAGGAAACAGACATGATATACCCTTGAGGCATATACAGCAAGGCTTACTGTTGCCCTTTCTATATAAAAACAAACCGATTCTGACTTTCTTTGCTAATAGTGATAAGGAAAAACATAGACAAACAACTGCATTCCAGGTTCGTAAGTCTGCTTTTATTTTCTATGGTAAATATACCACCTCCATAAAGTTAAATCGCTCAGTCATGTCCACCTCTTTGTGACCCCATGGACTGTAGCCTACTAGGCTCCTCCATCCATAGGAGGAGGTTTTCTTTCCAGGCAAGAATACTGGAGTGAGTTGCCATTTCCTTCTCCAGGAGATTTTCCAGACCCAGGGATTGAACCCAGCTCTCCTGCATTGTAGGCAGACACTTACCATCTGAACCACCAGGCAAGTCACCACCTCCATAACTGTAGGCAAAATTGACATCACCAGATGAAGACATTTTGGTGATATCAGACATATTGTCAATAAACAGATTTTCTCGACAACCTACCTGTGTTTTGTGATAGCAAAATTATATTGAATAGATATTTAGAGATATTGATCACTCCTACAATTTTCAAAAACTTCCTGAGGGTACCATACTCTACCATCACCTCCATGAATACAGAATTGCTTTTGTTTATTATCTTAATTGAAGGAGGCATTTATTTGGATTTTAATTTGTCCTCCCTGCCATTTCTGGGGTCAGAGAATAGATGCAGGAATTCCACCAGTTGCTAAGTATGTTTCTTATATATTCTGTGAAAGGAAAATAACCATCAGATAAGTCTGTGGTCCAGGAATAGAGGTTGAGGTAGATTTAAGTCAACTCTCCCTTCAAAACATAAATTCAGTAAGTTCTTCCATGGACCATGCTCTTATTTGGTGCACCATGAATTAGGGTCAAATCAAAAATGGCAATGATAACCCTACATGCAAAACAGAAAAAGAGACACAGATGTAGAGAACAGAATTTTGGACTCTGTGGGAGAAGGCGGGGGTCGGATGTTTTGAGAGAACAGCATCGAAACATGTATATTATCTAGGGTGAAACAGATCACCAGCCCAGGTTGGATGCATGAGACAAGTGTTCGGGCCTGGTGCACTGGGAAGACCCAGAAGAATTGAGTGGAGAGGGCAGTGGGAGGGAGGATCGGGATGGGGAATACATGTAAATCCATGGCTGATTCATGTCAATGAATGACAAAACCCACTACAATGTTGTAAAGTAATTAGCCTCCAACTAATAAAAATAAATGGGACAAAAAATTAAAATGTTTTATTAAAAAAAAACTTTTGGGGGAAAGAATTGTCTATTATTATTAAACACAGTTTAGTGAAAGTGAAAGTCGCTAAGTTGTGTCCGACTCTTTGCGACCCCATGGACTATACAGTCCATGGAATTTTCCAGGCCAGAATATTGAAGTGGGTAGCCTTTCCCTTCTTCAGGGATCTTCCCAACCCAGGGATCAAACCCACGTCTCCTGCATCGCAAGTAGATTCTTTACCAGCTGAGCCACAAGGGAAACCTTAAATACCGTCTATCCCTGAACAAAACAGTGGTTAGAGTCAACAACCACTACTGTTAAAAACCTCAGATAACTTTACAGTGGGCCCTCTAGCATCCATGGTTCCCCATGTGCTGATGCAACCAACCACAAATCACATGGCACTATAAGGCATATTTATTGAAGAAAATATGTGTGTAAGTGGACCCGCAAATTTCAAATCTGTGTTGTTCAAGGGTCACCTGTATAATGCTATTTGTGGTTTATTTGTAGATGCTCTATCAAGTTGAAGAAATTCCCTTCTATTTCTGTTTTTCTGAAGGTTTTTGTCTCAAATAAGTGTTAGATTTTCATGATTTTCTTTTCAGCATCAATTGACATAACTGATTTTTTTTCCTTTAGCTTATTAAAATGGTGGATTACATTGATTTTTTAAATAATCAACAAGACTTGCATCTCTAGAATAAACTTAATGGTCATAGTTTAATTATATATAATGCATATATGGGCTTCCCAAGTGGCTCAGTGGGTAAAGAATCTGACTGACAATGCAGGGCACCCAAGAGTCGCTGGTTCAATCCCTGGGTCAGAAAGATTCTCTGGAGTAGGAAATGTCAACCCACATCAGTACTCTTGCCTGGGAAATCTCATGGACAGAGAAGCCTGGAGGGCTATAGTCCTTGGAGTTACAAAGAGTGGGACACAACTGAGCACACACATATATATTTTAGATATTGCAGAATTCTGTTTTGCTAAAGATTTTTTTTTTTTGCATTTATATTAGTAAGAGATACTTGTCTATAGTCTTTTGCTTTCTAATGTGGTTTGATCTTAGGTTTTGTTATGAGGGTAATATTAGTTCTAAAAAGTAGGAAATAGTTCTCTTATTTTCTGTTAAGAGATCATGTAGAAGTGGTGTCAGTTCTTGTTTAATATTTGGAAACTCCAATAATTTGGCCACCCGATGTGAAGAGCTGACTCATTTGAAAAGACCCTGATGCTGGGAAATATTGAGGGCAGGAGGAGAAGGGGACGACAGAGGATGAGATGGTTGGATGGCATCACTGACTCAGTGGACATGAGTTTGGGTGAACTCCGGGAGTTGGTGATGGACAGGGAGGCCTGGTGTGCTGTGGTTCATGAAGTCGCAAAGAGTCGGACACGACTGAGCTGAACTGAACTGAAAATTCTCTAGGAAAACCATACAGGCATGATGATTTTTTTTTTTTTGAGAGGGTAAAATTAAGAATTATACTTCCTGAATAGTTATAGATCTATTCAGTTTATCTATTGGGAATGTTTCATGTTGGGCAAATCAAAGCAAGCCTTTTTGCCCGTCCTTCAGGGCTCCTGCAGACAGGGAACCCACACAATTCTTTGTATATAGTCTGTTGCGCTACTTCTGGCACTCACAGCATGCCCAGGAGTGCAGGTTTCTGGCTTCATGGCTGCTTCCCTCTGGGGAAAGGGAGATGATAGTGGCATTTTTAAATGCCATAGAGCTCTTCCCTCACAATGCAGCAGTTTCTATTTTCCTTAAGCTTTCCCCTGCTTCTTGTGCATTCTGACTAGATTACAGATTTTGCAAATGATTCTGAGACTTCTTGATAAGTTTTTAGTCATTTCTGTAGAGGGACAGAGCCCTAGATTTCCTAACCCCACCATTTTTAGTGATGTTAATCCAACACTCACTTTTATATCATAATTTCAGCTAGCATAGTGAGTGTTTTGATCCTCACAGTCATTATTTCTTTTGCCTTGACCATATTATCATATTAATACTTTTTTCTTTTTTTATAAATTATAATTATATTCACTGTTACTGCCCACTATGGGAAGTAAAATAGATTATTAAAATGGAAAATCTTAGTCCTGCCTCAGCTGGCAAGAAATAATGGTTATAGGCATCATATAGACAGAATCCATAATTTAAAATAAGATAAAGTGAAACTAAAATGCTCATGGTGACTTCCTCAGCAAAACATAATTCCAAGATTGCATTTTATGGTGCATTTAGCATATATAGATTCAGGCATTCCCTGTGTTGGGGCCTTGAATATTCTGTCAACTGATATGAAATTTCCCTGAGGTAATTTCACATTAGGAAATGTATTAAAAATTAGTACTGACTTTTCTGCAGAGTATTGTGTTTCTGTGTGCAGAAATTATATGAACTACAAAATCTATCTCACTGGCAATATTGATACCACTGATAGAGTGTGGGAATAAGAGAAATTTAACAGGAAAGGAAGCTCATTAATAGCTATTTATTTGCTCTTATAATAATTCTTTTTATTAATTACTTTTGCAACATCACCTCTTATGTGAATGCTAAATATTTATGATTTCACAGAATATGAATATTTTTCATTTGATTACCCTTTGTAAAAAGCAAAATTATGCAGTAACTTTCCTAATTAGAAGATAGTATCAACATTTCTTTTACTACTATTGTTTTGTTTTTCTAGCAGGAGTGTGTTATGAGGCATGATATTTTTAGTAGGTTGAATCTTTATTGATATTGATATTGGAATAGTGAGCTAAAGTTACAATGCTATTGCCTCAGCGATTTTGTGTGTGCATGCCTAGTAAGTTAGTCATGTCTGACCCTTGCAACCCTATGGACTGTTGCCCACAAGGATCCTCTGTTCAAACAATTTTCCAGGCAAAAATACTGGAGTGGAAAAAAAAAAATTAAAAAAAAAAAAAAAAAAGAATCCTGGAGTGGGTTGCTATTTCCTACTTAAGGGCATCTTCCTGACCCAGGGATCAAAACCAGATCTCTTCCACCTTCTTCACTGGAAGGAATATTCTTTATCACTGAGCCACCTGGGAAAGCCCCCAGTTACCTCAGTGAAATATAAATGAATATCTTCTGCCTCCCTCAAGATATTTGAGACTAGAATAGCTATTTATAGCAAATTTCAAACAAATTTTGTCCTTAAAACATACTACAGTTCTTCCACTGTATGACATTTTTATTATAATTAGTCTCATGATATCTTTTCTCTCTGAATAAAAGAAATTAAAGTGAATAAACTCTTGTTAATTTTTCTCTTAGGGATTTAAATAAACATTGCTACCTCAAAAACTTGGTTAACAAGATATAAAGGCATGCTGATTCAACACATTATAATTTTCTCTAGAGGTTTTATTTATTTATTTTTCTTTTCTTTACCTATTAGTTAAGTGTGTAGTTACTCAGGCGTGTCTGACTCTTTCTGACCCCGTGGACTGTAGCCTACCAGGCTCCTCTGTCCATGGAATTCTCCAGGCAAGAATACTGGAGTGGGTTGTCATTTCCTTCTTCAGGGGACCTTCCCAACCCAGGGATCGAACACGGGTCTCCTGCACTGCAGGCAGATTCTTTACCATCTAAGCCACCGGGGAAGCTCTTCATATTAGTCAGTTAACCATCAAATCTTTGAGCTCAAATCTAAGGCTCAAAGGATCATTTCCTCCCTCTCTTTTCTTGTGTCTCTTGTTCCTCTCTCTTTCCTGCTAATGCTAAAATTATTGCTGTCCTGGAGACTTTTGCTAACACAAGGAAACAAGAAGATGGGATTTTAAGGGCCAAAAACGACAGATGGTACTGCCATGGAGAATATTGAAAATGACACACTCTCTAATGTGGAGGCCTTTGAAGTCAAATCCTTAGTGAAGGAATAGAGTTAACAATAGAAATCATTAGAAGAACAAGGCCTAGAAACTTATTTGTCTTTGTATGGACTCTAAGCAGAAAACAAAGCCTCCCCTGAAAATATATAATCGAGGCTTATCCCTGTACTGTTTTGGAATTTAAATTTATGTTATTTTTAGAATCCAGTGACTTACAACCTGAGAATGTAGCAAAAAGTTTATCTTGATTAGGAGTGCCCTGGAATATTTAACAGAAATAAATACAAGCCACCTCTCAAAGCTCTCAATGGATTCTTCAACATTCCCCTTTAACATGGATAACTTACCAAGATTCACCAGGCTAGACAACTGAACTACAAGTTTCCTAGAGAGCACAATTCCCCCCTTGAGCCTAGACCGTTTCCCTGACTCTAGGTTCAAGGATATTGACAAGCTTATTCTAAAACTCACATGGAAATACAAGGTGCCTGGAATAGCCTAAACAATCATAAGAAAGGACAAAATTGGAGGACTCACTCCTAATTTCAATTGCTACTATATCTCCCAACTTCAAAACTTACTGGTGAAAAGTAAAAAAAATAACAATAATATAGAAAATTTTAATAAAGAAAAATTGTTAATTTTTTATTAGCAAAAATATAGAAAATGTTACCTAGAAACTTCATGGATAAATGTAAAGTTACGTGTAACAAATATAAAATACATTTTATTTTCAGGCATTAGTGAAATACAAAAATGACCATATACAAAGCTATTCTTATCAAGCATAAATGAACTATATATGCAGAACATAAGCTCCATCTTTAATGCAATTCAGTTTCAAGATAAGTTTCAATGAATACCACTTTTTTTCCAGCTGAGGTATTTCAAATTGTAAAAGAAGATGCTGTTAAAATGCTACACTCAATATGCCAACAAATTTGGAAAACTCATCAGTGGCCACAAGACTGGAAAAGATCAGTTTTCATTCCAATCCCAAAGATGGGCAATGCCAAAGAATGTTCAAACTACCACACAATTGCACTCATTTCACATTCTAGCAAAGTAGTGCTCAAAATTCTCCAAGCTAGACTCCAACAGTACCTAAACCAGAACGTCTAGATGTACAAGCTGGTTTTAGAAAAGGCAGAGGAACAAGAGATCAAATTGCCAACATCCACTGGATCATAGAAAAAGCAAGAGAATTCCAGGAGAACATCTACTTTTGCTTCATAATTATGCTAAAGCCTCTGACTGTGTGGATCACAAAAAACTGTGAAAATTCTTCAAGAGATGAGATTACCAGAACACCTTACCTGCCTCCTGAGAAACCTTTTTGCAGGTCAAGAAGCAACAGTTAGAATTGGACTTGGAACAATGAACTGCTTCCAAATTGGGAAAGGAGTACATCAAGGCTGTATATTGTCACCCTGCTTATTTAACTTCTATGAAGCATACATTATGTGAAATGCCAAGCTGGATGAAGCACATTCTGGAGTCAAGATTGCCAGGAGAAATATCATTAACCTCAGATAGGTAGATGACACCACTCTATGACAGAAAGCGAAGAGGGGCTGAAGAACCTCTTAATGAAGGTGAAAGAGGAGAGTGAAAAAGCTGGCTTACAACTCAACATTCAAAAACTGAAGATCATGGCATCTGGTCCAATCACTCTTGCAAATATATAGGAATACTGTGACAGACTATTTTCTTGTGCTCCAAAATCACTGCAGATGGTGACTGCAGCCATGAAGTTAAAGGTCACTTACTCCGTGGAAGACAAGCTATGAGCAACCTAGATAGCATATTAAAAAGCAGAGACAGTACTTTACCAACAAAGGTCCATGTAGCCAAAGCTATTGTTTTTCCAGTAGTCATGTATGGATGAGAGCTAGACCATAAGGAAATCTAAGAACTGAAGAATTGATGCTTTCAAACTGTGGTTCTGGAGAAGACTCTTGAGAGTCCCTTGGACTGCAAGAAGATCAAACCAGTCAGTCTGAAGGAAATCAATCCTGAATATTCACTGGAAGGACTGATGCTATAGCTGAAGCTCCAATACTTGGGCTACCTGATGCAAAGAACTGATTCATTAGAAAAGACCTGAGGATGGGAAAGACTGAAGGAAGGAGCAGAAGGGGATGACAGAAGTCGAGATGGTTGGATGGCATCACTGACTGGATGGATGTGAGTTCGAACAAGCTCCAGGAGATGGTGAAGGGTAGGGAAGCCTGAGGTGTTGCAAACCATAGGACATGACTGTGCGACTGAGAAACAACATCATTTTTATTAAATTTTTAAAGCAGAAGACTCATAATTAAAGTATTTATAGGTAAAGATGAAATTATGAAGCAAGTTAGAACACATTTAGAACTGAACAATAATGAAAATGCTATATTGTTCATTTGTGAGTTACAGGTCAATAGAGACTTTAAAGAAATATAAAGCCTCAAATACCAATCTAGGAAAAGACATTCCTAATACAAAATTCCTTTATGTTTTTAAAAACTGCATAGCCAGTTCCAATTATCTAGAGAAAAAAATGAATAAATATAACAACAAAGATTAATGAAATAGCATATTCCAAATAAGTCAGAACCATTCAAAGTTAAATCTATGATGAATACTAAGAAAAATCAAATTCTTAATGAATTCATCAGTTACAAAGTACAGAAGGGAAAATAATATATTAAAAATAAAAAATAAACATAGTTGATATATACACACACACACACACACACACATATATATCTCAGACATTTTAATAAAAAGGAAAATAATGGGAAACTTTTTGCCAGTAATTTGGAAAGTCACATACAATGCAGTACTTTTAGGAAAGCATAACCAAGAAACATAAATATATCCTAAATTATTGAAGTATTTGAGTCAGCAAAATTTAAAATCTACTCCTGGTTATATGAATAATATCAAATCCATATAATTTTATACATGTTCTGCCAAATAAATAGGAAAGATGAAATTAGTTAATGTAATGACAATTGAAATGGTGTGGATATCTTAAAATTTCAGCACAAAATATACTGGAAAAGACAATCTCTTGTATGCATTCTCTCAGCCCCACTTAGGTCCATGTGAATGGACTTTGGGCCTGGAACACTTCCTTAGCAAGAGATAAAGAGCCCACACAGCCTATGTGGGGTTGTGTGGGACTACCTTTCCCTGGTTCAAGATGAGTGAATGCTCTTTGTCTCTGCTTGGAGTATGTGTGTTGCATGGCACCTGGCCAACCCCATTGTTATATCTGTTCTCCACAGGGAGTGAACAGGTTTCCATTGCCCAACAAGAAGGCTGCCCTCTACAAATCACCCTCTACCACTTACTGGGAAGGACTCACTGGCCCTGGGGGGACTCACACACCCTGTTGAAGCTTATCTTGCTCTTTCTCCTTGATTTAAGCAAAGTATTGTTCCATGCAGTGCTTGATTGTGTTCCACTTTCCTTGGTGACTCTGATACACCGGTGCAGTGGGCAGACATATTTAGAGTCCTCCCCTGGGGCATCTTACTCTGCTTGACAAAGTAGAACCCTATATATAAAATATAAGAATGTTTTTATTAAATTTAATATTGTGGTCATTGTCATTCCCCTTAATTGGGCTTACTTTCCAAAATTTCACAACTGGATGTGTTCTAACTCTTAAGTAATTCTAAAAAAGCATAGGCTTCATCGATCATTGCAAGCAAAGTACATCTGGGCTACACAATATCACAAGCTAAATCTTTCCATTTATAGGTGATGTTATAACACCCTGAATTTCAGCTTCATTTTTTATGGTATACACATTATAGTCTATGTATTAGGTAAATATATTTTAACAGTAAAGCTTTCTGACATGCTTATACACGTACAAGTTATGGAGGAACTAATATTCCTTTTATGCTGCAAGAGAATCAGATCTGGCATCTCCAGGAAACGTAAAACTGGTTGCCAGCAGGAACCAGTTTTCAGTGTAGTGATTATATATTGTGGGCCTGGCACTTTCCCACATGGAAAAAGACTGGTATAGTACTTATGTTTGTAATGAAAATGTGACTTTAGACTTTCAAGATTTCAACCTGGCCATTCAGTATTAAAACCTTGTTTAAATTTTACTTTGTTTTATCCCAAGACTATATGAGAGGCTGTTTTTCATCAATATTTCCTTGTTTTGTTTTGTTTTCTTGGAAATAATACAAGTTAATGTTTCACCCTTCCACTATTTTCATGGACATAAAAGAAACTACATTTACAATGCTCTCCTATATTGGCAGTCTATTAAATAAAGATTCTCATATATCAAACAATGACCATCAGGGGACTTAAGTCAACTAGGAAAACAATAAGGAAAATTACTAATGAATATTTGGATAAGAAAATTCACTAGTACATTTCTCTATGTCACTTAACTATAAATGAAATGATGGTTATTTTCATCACTGTTGATGCTGTGTTCTTTTTGTTATTAAATTGTATCATAGAATATTGTAATTACTCTCACTCTTTTTCTGTCCTTTTACACATGAAGTCATTGCCTTAGGAAAGAATTGGCTTGATATAACTGTTTCTAGTTCTTTTCATGAATACAAGAACATATGCACAGAATTCTGTTTTTCCTTTCCTGAATCGTATTGAGCTTTCAAGCTCATAAAAATTATAAAATCTCTTGAAATTAAATTTAGAGAATTCCATTTTGACTCAAAAAAAGAAATCATTATTTCTAAATTAAACAAAGCAGCTCAGGTGATAAGTGCATCAAGTTTTGAGGCCTGTTAAACACGTTGTGTTGGAGATAACTTAGAATCATTCATAGGGACTAAATATCCCTGGGTAGTATCAATGACTTTAGTTGCAAGTTTGCAGATAGCTTGGTGGGATCTACTATATGATAATTCTGTTTATGTGATGCAATTTTTACTTCATACTAAAACCAAGTAGGGAATGATTTTAATTTGTCACGATTTGTTTTAGTGTAACTTTCTGTGAGAAAAAACAAAATACATTAAAAGCACGTATTTTTATTTGTATTTATATGTGACTGTATAAAATTACATTTATAGCTATAAAACCCAATATATCTTGATATAAACTGTACACTTTGAAGAAGCAAAATTTTTCAGTAGAAAATACCAGAAAGGTTTACAAGTCAATTGAAAGGAACTATGTAAGTTGTTCAAGACCTTCCTCAAGTATTTGTTAGTTAAATAAATTTCAGTTTTCAAGCTCAGTTTTCAATATTTGGTTTATTTACCTGTTGTTTTCACTCACATTGTATGTCAAAACTACATCATTTGACTATTCATCATGTAAAACGTTCTGAGCTAACTTCTGCATGGCTCAATATGAGTATATCAATCATTGGTAGATATTATATATGTGTATGTATATATATATATATATATATATGCAAAAAGATAACACAGAGAATTCTGATTATCTAATTTGAAAAATCAATTTTCCTTTGAATAAAAAGAAGCAGCGATTTCTGATTTGAAAATAGTCTCATGAAGAAAGGGAAAATTATGTTTTATTATGTTTTCCAATTGTGAGACAACATACCCCAAAACAGGAATGGGAGAAGTTGTACATTTTGTTAGTAAATGCTATTTGATATAAAAATAACTCTTTTCAACCTGCATTTATTTCAGACATGGCTTTTGTTCACGTTAATATTTTTGAGGTTCCACATCTGCTCCAAACTCTCAGCAATAATAGATAACATTCAATAGTGTGATTTAAAAAATGAAAAATTGAAAATATGAAATCAATTTCCATGTAGAAGATGAAGATCATCTGGAACTCTCATGTATTGTCTATAGAACTGTAAACTAGTACAACCACTGCAACAGCTTAGATTGTTCACAGTTTTTTGTTTTTTTTTAGGTGTAAGTTTGCTTAAAAATTCTTTGGCTGTAACTCTTATATCCTCCTTAAAGTCAGAGGCTGAAGAGGAAGTGAGGTGTTTTGAAAAACCAAAAAAAAAAAAAAAAACAAACCCAGAAAAACAGCAACAAATGGTAGTCATCTGCCACCTGAAATGATATTTATATATTTATGTTTCCAAGAAAAAACAGAGGCAAAGTGTCATAATTGGAAATAGAGGATGAAGAAATGAAAGAAGCAACTGGGTGACTGTAGCTGCATAAACAATATTCTGAATATTACCATGATACAGTCATTGAAAGCCTGAATCTGAACTATGGGAAGGAGTCTAATGGAGCAAGTTCAAAGAACTTAGATAAGAGGAGTGATATTAAAGAATAGATAGAAATAAAATAAGTCAGGCTGGTAACTATAGTGTTTTGTTTTAATTTTTTTCTTTTACCTATTTACCTCCAGGCACATTTTCACCAACACAAATCAGACTATTGCTGTGTCTATCATATATACGACATGAATTATGATCAGACACTATTATAGGTACATTGTGACTATTAGCTTATTTGATTCTTTAACAAACACCATGGAGCAGTTGTTTTAAATACGGACATACGTAAGAGTTGAGTTTATCATCTCTTGGAACTACTCATTCACTTAAAATTACTTTTTGCTGAGTTATGCAAAAATAAAATAATAATATTACAAATAAAAACAATATATATGAATTATAATACAGTTTTATCTTTGGGTGCTCAGTATTCAGCATGAGAAATATATAATTATTTTAGCCATGGTCTAGCTGTTTACTGAACTAGCAGATAGATAAATTTTCCAAATAACATTTGGCTCTTTTGCAGGTAATAAAATTTTTGTTTGGATTGAAAAAAGAAGATATGATTTTTAAAATGTTTTTAGGTGGTAACGTTTTTATCTTCTTGAAACTTTGTGTGTGTGTGTGTGTGTGTGTGTGTGTGTGCGCATGTGTGTGTGTGTGTGTGTACCAAAGTCTGAGAACAAAGATAGTGGAGACAAAAACAGTGAGAGGACATGGTATTTCTGCTGGTTTTGATCTTAGGATTTTTTTTTTTAACCACATCATAGAAATTCGAGGTATGGCAGCTGGTTTACTGAGTGAACTTGTGAGTCTGAGATAAGTATTGATACATTTGAAACTAAAGGCATAAGCATAGTGGATTTCAGTGCTGATGAAAGTGTTGGGAGCAGGACTTTTCCATTGCCCTGCCCTGGGACACTGTCGGTGTGTGCAGGACCCTAGAAAAGCTATTTTCTTGGAGGTAGAGAAGAGTGATTATAGCTCTCAGGGCACTGACATCTCCCCCCCTCACCCCAAGGGCAATAGAAGCTGTAAAACAGCACAGACTTACTCAGGTGGGAAGCAAATCTTCAATGAAAATATTAAGACTAAATAATGTGACATCCCCCAGTTGGACACAGAAAAACTGGGGAAAGTTTAGAAATAAAGTTGCTAAGCTAAGGGTTCAAGATGTGACTTAAGCAATGTGAAAACAGAATTTGCTCACAAAATTTATGTTGCCTCTTTGTAGTAAGTATAAAAAGTTTCTGTGAACTTTTGTATTTATTCTAAGAATTTGCACTTGTAATAATAACTATAATAAAGTATCTTACATATTAATTATAATACATGTTCCATTATATTATTATTATACTATGAAATTTTAAAGTTGAATTTGAATTATCAAGATAAAATAATGTACTGTGGGATACTCACTCAGTTGTGTCCGACTCTCGTGGCCCCATGGACTGTGGCTCTCCAAGCTCCTCTGTCCATGGAATTCTCCAGGCAAGAATACTGAAGTGGGTTGCCATTTCCCACTCCAGGGGATCGTCCCAACCCAGAAATTGAACTTTGGTTTCCTGCATTGCAGGCAGATTCTTTACCATCTGAGCCACAAGGGAAATCACTTCAAATAATGTAATAACATTAAGAAATCCAACATCAGCCTGCTGGACATTTGAAAACCCTTCTATGTAACCACTAAATGATTTTCTGTTGTTTTGTGTATAGATTGCAAAAACATTATGTCTACACCAGTTTTCAGGAGAGGGAACTCAGTGCACTATCAGTTCAATTAAGTTCAGTCCCTCAGTTATGTCTGACTCTTTTTGACCCCATGGACTGCGGCACGCCATGGATAGAGCACTACAGCTGATACATAAATTGCATTTTCCAATTTGCACTCACTTTCATAAGGGTTTCATATCGAGGCCAAGTAGTTCCAGTAATTTTGAAAGTGTTCTTTTGGGGGGTGGGGGGGTAGAATTCAGTACAGCTTGCTTTATCATTCTTATTTAGAACTTATCAATACATCATTTACTGTAGTTGACCATAACTTAGCAATTAAGTTTTTACCTCCTTAAATTATTTATAGACTCTGGAAAGGAAAGCAATCAGCATGCATGTTTAGTTCAGTTCAGTCACTCAGTTCTGTCTGATTCTGCGACCCCATGGGCCGCAGCACGCCAGGCCTCCCTGTCCATCACCAACTCCCAGAGGTAACTCAAACTCATGTCCATTGAGTCCATGATGCCATCCAACCATCTCATCCTCTGCTGTCCCCTTCTCCTCCTGCCTTCAATCTTTTCCAGCATCAGGATATTTTCCAATGAGTCAGCTCTTTGCATCAGGTGGCCATAGTGTTGGCATTTCAACTTTTACATCAGTCCTTCCAGTGAACACTCAGGATTGATCTCCTTTAGGATGGACTGGTTGGATCTCCTTGTTATCCAAGGGACTCTCAAGAGTGTTCTCCAACACCATAGTTCAAAAGCATCAATTCTTCAGCACTCAGCTTTCTTTATAGTCCAACTCTCACATCCATACATGACCACTGGAAAAACCATAGGCGGACTAGACAGACCTTGGTTGGCAAAGTAATGTCTCTGCTTTCTACTATGCTGTCTAGGTTGGTCATAAGTTTCCTTCCAAGGAGTAAGCATCTTTTAATTTCATGACTACAGTCACCAACTGCAGTGATTTTGGAGCCCCCAAAAATAAAATCTGTCACTGTGTCCACTGTTTCCCCATCTATTTGCCATGAAGTGATGGGACCAGATGCCATGATCTTAGTTTTCTGAATGTTAAGCTTTAAGCCAACTTTTTCACTCTCATCAAGAGGCTCTTTAGTTCTTCTTCACTTTTTGCCATAAGGGTGGTGGCATCTGTATATATGAGGTTATTGATATTTCTCCCGGCAATCTTGATTCCAGCTTGTGCTTCTTCCAGCCCAGTGTTTCTCATGATGTACTCTGCATATAAGTTAAATAAGCAGGATTTAACAATATACAGCCTTGAAGTACTCCTTTTCCTATTTGGAACCAGTCTGTTGTTCCATGTCCAGTTCTATCTGTTGCTTCCTTACCTGCATACAGATTTCTTAAGAGGAGGTCAGGGGGTCTGGTATTCCCATCTCTTTCAGAATTTCCCACAGTTTACTGTGATGCACACAGTCAAAGGTTTTGGCATAGTCAATAAAGAAGAAATGGATGATTTTCTGGAGCTCTCTTGCTTTCTTGATGATCTAGAAGATGTTGACAATTTTCTCTCTGGTTCCTCTGCCTTTTCTAAAACTGACTTGAACATCTGGAAGTCCACGGTTCATGTATTGCTGAAGCCTGACTTGGAGAATTTTGAGCATTACTTTACTAGCGTTTGAGATGAGTGCAATTGTCCAGTAGTTTGAGCTTTCTTTGGCATGGTCTTTCCTTGGGATTGGAATGAAAACTGACCTTTTCCAGTCCTGTGGCCACTGCTGAGTTTTCCAAATTTGCTGGCATAATGCGTGCAGCACTTTCACAGCATCATCTTTCAGGATTTGAAATAACTCAACTGGAATTCCATCACCTCCACTACATTTGTTCGTAGTGGATGCATTTGTTCTAAGGCCCTCTTGACCTCACATTTCAGGATGTCTGGCTCTAGATGAGTGATCACACCATCGTGATTATCTGGGTCACAAAGATCTTTTTTGTACAGTTCTTCTGTGTATTCTTGCCACCTCTTCTTAATATATTTTGCTTCTGTCAAGTCTATACCATTTCTGTTCTTCATTGAGCCCATCTTTGCATGAAATGTTCCATTGGTAACTCTAATTTTCTTGAGGGGATCTCTAGTCTTTCCCATTCTGCTATTTTCCTCTATTTCTTTGCACTGATCACTGAGGAAGAGGAAGGCTTCCTTATCTCTCCTGGCTATTCTTTGGAACTCTGCATTCAAATGGTATATCTTTTCTTTTCTCCTTTGCCTTTTGCTTCTCTTCTTTTCTTCTTTTCACAGTTGTTTGTAAGGCCTCCTCCGACAGCCATTTTGCTTTTTTGCATTTCTATTTTCTTGGGGATGGTCTTGATCCCTGTCTCCTTTACAGTGTCACAAACCTCCATCTAGATTTCATCAGGCACCCTGTGTATCAGATCTAGTCCCTTAAATCTATTTCTCACTTCCACTGTATAATTGTAAGGGATTTGATTTAGGTCATACCTGAATGGTCTAGTGGTTTTCCCCACTTTCTTCAATTAAAGTCTTTATTTGGCGGTAAGGAGTTCATGATCTGAGCCACAGTCAGCTCCTGGTCTTGTTTTTGCTGACTGTATAGAGCTTCTCCCTCTTTGGCTGCACAGAATATAATCAGTCTGATTTCAGTGTTGACCATCTGGGCATGTCCCCGTGTAGAGACTCATCTTGTGTTGTTGGAAGAGGATGTTTGCATTCTCTTGGCAAAACTCTATTAGCTTTTGCCTTGCTTCATTCTCTACTCCAAGGCCAAATTCCACCAGAGGCCTCCAGCATGGGGGCGGTCCCGGGGCACCCAGGACTCTGACTGGCCTCCTGGGGCCCGTTGGGGCGCCCCTTGAGGGGCTCACACCCATCACTGCCAACGCCCAAAGCCACAGCCGGCCGGGAAGACGCTCTCCCGCCAGCTCCCGCATCCCCACAGCCCTCGCCTGCAACCCGCTGTGCCCAGCTTCCCGCCTTCAGGGACCGAGGGCGCTGCTCTGCCCGGGGACACCACGGGCCACGGAGGCCAGGGGACGACATCCCTGTGAGGAGCTGGAGTGGCGGCTGCGTGGTGCTTGAGTGGCCACGAGGAGGTACCCCACGTCCAAGCTAGGGACACCCCAGGGAGACGTTCGGCACCGGGGCAGCAGCTGCGCAGCGCTGGAGAGGCTGTGAGGAGCGCTTCTCCATACCCAAGGGCAAGGGAGAAGCCCCAGCAAGCTGGTAGGAGGGGTGAATTCATGCTTAGAATCAAACCCCATTCCCTTCAGGGGCGCTCAGAGGGCTCAAACAAACCTAGCACACACCAGGACCCAGGGACATCACAGAGACTGAGAGAGAACGGTTCGAGCGTGCATTAGGTAGATGCTATTAAAACTCATTGCTACTTCCCTGTTCTTTTTATAATGGTAATAAAAATGCAAGTTAACAAATAGGGATGGAACAGAGAATGTGTAGTATTTAGCAATTTCAGCAGATTTATACATTTTTATCCTCTTAGTTTATGAGAAATATGGTCCTGATGGGTTTTAATATATATACATATATGTATATATTATGTATATATGTATATATTATGTATTTTGTATGCAGGCATGTATCTTCATATAATTATACATGTACATAAAACTATCCTCAGTATTTGTTTTTCTCTTTTAAGTAAGTTTGTATCTTTTTGTTTCTTTTTAGTAAAATATAATATAAAAGAGAATGAGTTTAACTAGTTTTCTCACAAACACAACAGCAAGGACAGAAGATCCTTAAGGGATATTGGCAGAACAATTTTATATTTTACATTTCTCTTCATGAATTCATTTAACATTTATCAAGTATCTCTGGATTTAAAGCACTATAGTAAGCATTCAGAAAACTTCAACAATTTTGGTGTAGCAGGCAGAGTTAGGCACAAAATATCACCATAATAAAATGTGACATGCAAAATATGACGAACTGCCCGGCTCCTCCATCCATGGAATTGCCCAGGCAACAGTACTGGACTGGGTTGCTATTTCCTCCTCCAGGGGTTCTTCCCAACCCAAGGATTGAACCCAGGTCTCCTGCATTGCAGGCAGGTTCTTTACCGACTGAGCCACTAGAGAAGCCCATTGAAACGCATAAGGAAGAGTAATTTATTATGGTATAGACAAGGCAGAAAGAGTTCACAGGAAAGCAGAACTAAAATGAGACATGAGGCATGAATAGGAGATAACCATGCATAGGTGAATGGACTGGGGTGTCCTGGCATGCAGAACTGAGCTTGAAAGACCCTGGAGTCTGAAAGTGAGCCTTGTGTTTGAGTGATACCAGTGTGGATGGAAGTCAAAATTGTCAAAAATCTTGCATGCTAGACTGTATATATCCATGTGAATTTTAACTTGCAAAACAAATTTACTCATGTTGGTGCTCTTATCCTCATTGGATTTTCTTCTCTTAAACCTATTAATTTTCAAGACCCCTCAAAGTTTATATACTACTGAAAATCAATCTCCTTGGATAGATAAAATAATTTCCTCCATTAAATCAACTCTGTCATACCTAATTTATGTTTTATTGCTCTCATAACAGAGGCCTTTGTTTTTATAATCTATGTAATGTGTAATCTCATTATCCTAACCTGTTGTATAGATTAAGGAAAAAAGTCAGTGCAATGAACATAATAGGCACTCAATAAGTATCTGTAAAGTGAAGTGCTTTCCACTAATTCCAATGTCATGGTCACTCAAGTGATTTTGCAAAGGAACACACATTGAAATGCCTAAGCTGTAATACTCATTCTTAGACTCTGCCCACCCAGTCACTGACTGCATTTCTTAAAGCTTTCTTCTTTAAGCCCAGATTTGCCTCTTTCAGCCATCATTTTCTCCATGAGTTCTTCATTTCTTTCTGCTTCACACAGTGGCTAAGATCAGCTGGGGCTCAGAGGTACATTTATTATGGTACTAATGAAGATTACTTTCACTTCTGCTGGCCCCTTTCTAGACCCAGGGAGAAGTTCCAGCAATGTCCTCTCATGGTCATTTATTTTTGTAAGATCTTGCAAAAGTAAGATGATAGTTACAATCAGTTAAGAATCCTTCTTCACACTCTGATTTCCCCTCAGTCACACATTCTCCAAGTCCATGTGGTCTTCCAGAGGCTTCTGCTAGTGTTGAGGATTTATTCCATTTGAATTTTATTTCATATATGTAGGTGGTTCAGTCTCTTCTAGTTTAAGCTGAATTATTGTTAAAGATGTAAGAATAAGTACCACTTCCAGAAATACCAGAAACCACTACCCCAACTCTCTTGCTGTCATGAAGACAAGGTTCGGGGTAGGAGATCATACAGAACCATGAACTTGACCTTCAGGGCCCAGTACTAGATGATCAAGGTTATTGAGTACTGACAGCTACACAAAGTGTATTTAAGACCAATCATTTTTCAAGAAAACCTGAAAAGCTTTGAAACTTTACCATAAGAGTAAAACTGAACCTAATAAGGTGTTCTCTAATTTAACAGCAATGCCAAATTTTTCCATGATACTAGAGATGTTTGAGATTTTTCATTCCTCCTTTATTATAAAATGAAAGATATCCTTTTCAAAAAACACTTCACTAGCATCTTCACAGCTATGATACATCCTCCTGTTAATCACAAAATGCCTATAGCAATTACATTTAAGGTTATGTGACTATTGTGTATTCTACATTGAACCTCAGCTATATTAGAGAAAATTAAGATAGATGAGTGTACCCAGGCATAGAACATTTTGAAAACAAATATGTACTTCATCTATCTTTCAGGAAACTTGAAGATCCCTGTATACTAGCCTAAAATCACTTCTCTCTAACCTGTTTAACTACAACTCACACAAAGCCCTAAAAAAATTTCTATGACGCTAGTACCTTAATTAATAGAATTCATTTATTTATTTGAAATGCAAAAAACTACATATTTAACATATGCAAATCAATGAATTTGGATAACTATATACTTGTTAAATCATAACCAGCATTAATTTCTTATGCATTATTCATCACTTCCCAAAGTTCTCTCCAACCCTTTTTAATATTTTGTGGTAAAAACAATTAATGTATTATCTACCCTCTTAGAAAATATTAACTATATAGTAAAGTATTGTTAGTTATAGACATTATACTATAGACTAAATCCCCAGAATTTATTTATCTTGCATAACTAAAACTGTGTACCCTTTGACTACCCTCCCTATTTTCCCCTCTCTCCACCTCTTTATTTATTTTTTTTTATTTTTTTTTTCCTCTCTCCACCTCTTAACAATCACCATTGCACTCTGCTCCTGAGTTGAGCTATTTTATATTCCATGTATAAGTAAAGCTCAACGGTATTTGTATATTCATTTCTGGATGACTTTACTTAGCATAATATCCTCCAGGTTCCCTGGGAGCTGAGTGGTAAAGAATCTGCCTTTCAAGCAGGGGGTTGAGTTCAATCCCTGGGTCAGGAAGATCCCCCAGAGAAGGGAATAGCAACCTACTCCAATATTTTTGCCTAGAGAATCCTGTGAACAGAGGAGCATGGCAGACTGCAATCCATGAGGTGGTAAAGAGTCACACACAACTGAGTGACTAAGCATAGCCCAGCACAACACAGTTTATTTCTGAAATTATAATTTTTTAATGTGCAAAAAAGTATTATTCCAGTAGTGAAATAGATTAAAACTGCAAGAGCTCAAATTATGTGGTTCCTTTCATTTCCTTTTAGTATGGAAAGAAAACAGTAAAAATATTTGCTTTCAGTTATTAATATTTTGTATTAAAATCTCTAGTATCAAATGAATAGCATTTTTTAAAGTTTACACCTAAAATGTCTTTACAATGCTTATTTATTCTTCTTCTGAGTCTATTGAGACATTCACAATTCACACCAAATGAAATATTAAAACAAAACTAAGCTCTATTTTATCCATAAATTACTCTTCTAGGTCTTGTCCTGTATTTATGCTACGTGTGTGCTCTCATTTTTAATTTATCTTTTACCTAGCCATTTGATTCCCCCATGTCTTGTTTGCTTCCTTATCTCTACCAACTGCCTCTTTTAACTGATCTCTGTTCCCAGTCTCTACCTTTTTATTTGAATTTTGCTCAACCAACCAAGTGAATAACTGTAAAACGCAATTCAGATCTTGCTCCTTGCCTAGGGCAAAACGACTCACTTAAACAGTATATTTAGATAGAAAACTGACCCTCAATCTAATCTTTAATAAATGAGAATTACAAATGATTAATTTACAATTGCAAATAAAACATGAGGAGTCAAATTAAATTTAGATGGTCACATGGTATATTTAAAATTTTTGAAAATTGCTAGTGAATTTATAGGAACTGAGGTTTTAAGTCCTTTGACACCAGTACTTTCCCCCCTAAAAATGCAGTGAAATCAAAATTGCCAAATTTGAGCTCTCCTCACTTCATCTTCTATGATGAAAATGGACCATAGAGCCTCTTTTTAGGTATTCCCTCAAGAATTCAGTAGAATTATAACCTTATATTTTACTTTTGCCTCTATTGTTTTTATCTTATCTTATATATTAGCAAATATTGCAGCTTTAGGATTAGATATTATTAATGTAAATGAAGCCAACATTGGACCAAATTAAAGTAGCAAATAATGTCCATACTTTTCAAGTGTAAATGTGAATGCTTTTTAAGTGCTATATTTATTTTTAGCAGTGAATAAACTAGAATGAATACATATTATTTGCAAAAGAATGCTAAGATTAATTGTCAGTGACTTCATACTTGATGATAAATCTTTTTCACGTAGTTTGTCAAAAGCCATACAACTAGATAAAATTCATATAAATAAACAACTGAGCTACAATTGAATAATTGTTACTATTTACCAACAGGAAGCAAATGTATACTTTTACTAAAATGTTTTAACATTAAGAGAATTCTGTATCAGTGGAAACATGTGGACTAGTGAATCAAATCAAAATTGGAGTGCATAAAGTTGGGGTAAATGGACACACACCTTTACCTAATTTCAAGTGTTTTATGAGTATATGCATTAAGCATCACTTGATACTTTAAGTATTACCCTCGGTAATACATACTCAGCTTGAATTGATAGCAGTATTCCCTGATTAGATAGTTTTAGAAAGACATCTCATATTTTTTATTACCCAATTTTATCATGCAAAGAGAATATCAGGGTTCATTAATAAGCAAATATTAAAGTGACGTGCAAATAAAATCTAGTTATGCAACCTATGTATTTTGTCTAAATAATGTGGTATACAAGTAATTATTTTTAAATGTACTGGTTTTAAAATAAATTTTCCTTTGAGATAATAATGATTTTTTTTCCATTTATTTTTATTAGTTGGAGGCTAATTACAACATTGCAGTGGTTTTTGTCATATATTGAAATGAATTAGCCATGGATTTACATGTATTCCCCATCCCAGTCCCCCCTCCCACCTCCCTCTCCACCCCATCCCTCTGGGTCTTCCCAGTGCACCAGGCCTGAGCACTTGTCTCATGCATCCAACCTGGGCTGGTGATCTGTTTCACCCTAGATATATACGTTTCGATGCTGTTCTCTTGAAACATCCCACCCTCGCCTTCTCCCAGAGTCCACAAGTCTGTTCTATACATCTGAGTCTCTTTTTCTTTTTTTGCATATAGGGTTATCATTACCATCTTTCTAAAGTCCATATATATGTGTTAGTATACTGTAATGGTCTTTATCTTTCTGGCTTACTTCGCTCTGTATAATGGGCTCCAGTTTCACCCACCTCATTAGAACTGATTCAAATGAATTCTTTTTAATGGCTGAGTAATATTCCATGGTGTATATGTACCACAGCTTCCTCATCCATTCGTCTGCTGATGGGCATCTAGGTTGCTTCCATGTCCTGGCTATTATAAACAGTGCTGTGATGAACATTTTTATTATTCTAATCAAAACCCAGGAGTATCTATAGTGATATTAGTTTAATTTGATGAATAAAAATGTTTATAAATATCTGTAAACTATTTTCCTACAATCTATACAGCTTTCCAAGGAAAAGAAAAAATGTTCTGTTTAGTCTTTTTGTTTTATAATATTATTAT
Source organism: Odocoileus virginianus (assembly GCF_023699985.2). Lineage (NCBI taxonomy): Eukaryota > Metazoa > Chordata > Mammalia > Artiodactyla > Cervidae > Odocoileus > Odocoileus virginianus. The sequence goes on from NC_069698.1 coordinate 26,282,821, forward strand.
AATTACAATATTCATAAAGTTATGAAACAATATTTTGTTTTACAAGTAGTGTGATCCTTTACTTTATTTAAAACACCTAGAAAATTTTAGAACAAACATACAAAAATAAGATATTTTGAAGATTTTATAATAGTACATATTGGTTAGAGCATAGATATTTATTTTTATTATCAGAAGTGATATTAGTTACTGGTACCTAATTATTCTGAGACATTAAAGAGTCAATGACAAGAATGGCATAGACTTATTTTTTTCAATGTCTGACAAGTATTTTACATGTTCCACTTGTAACTGTCTTATGGTACTTTTTGGTAAAAATAAAATAACACCCTCATCTTTCACAAAGAGATAATAGTAAAATACCTTATTTCCTCTATTTTGTTCACCACCTTCACAGCCCTTTGCCTGCGTGGTGACATGGGTCACGAGAAAGACTATATTCTAGGTTTTTTCTGTCTCTATAATAGTAAGCTGATACAACTGTAGACTTCACATTTCTAGAATATCAATTAGAAAGAATCTCCTTAAAATTGAGTTTCAAAAATAGGTATTTGTTTTAAAGACATGAGAGAAATGTTACAAAAAGATCCTCTTGGGTGTTAGTTCTCCTTGTCATCCACACTTCAGAGTACCTGTTTTCTCTCTGGAAGCCAACTGATAATCTTGTTTAGGTTCTTGGTTTTGTTTATGTGTTTACTCCTTACATTTCACCTCCGGGCAGGTAAATCAATGCATGTCTTGTTTTCTATTTCAGAAATTGAATAGGAGAGAGTGCAGTTGGCCTGGGGTAGACTATAGGTGATATACTGTCATCCCAGAGGTCCATGGAGCTGCAGAGTTTTCTGTTGATGGGTCTTTTGGTTGTGTAGTTGACTCATCACAGAGAAAATAAGCAAGAACATGACTGCTGATATGATTGATTCTGTCATGTTATTTTGGTTAAATTTTACTCAGAAATGTTTGTAAGAGGATCACAGACTTACAGAAATCTGGGCTTGAGCCACACAAGCCTACATTAGGCATAGTCTCTGAAGAAAGGGGAAGAGTTTAGAGGAACTAACATAGATAAAGGCCTGCTTTTTTAAGCTGCCTTTTCTTAAATGCATGGAAGAAGGGTACCAGTGGAGATGGCTTCCCACCTCTGGTCAGGGAGCTTGCTAGAAGCCCACAGAAATGTACAAGTGAAGGAAAGGTGTGCATTGGGGTGACATTAGCAAAGTGCTACAGAGACATGAACTGCACTGATTTTCAGTTTGTGGGTCACTGTTTTCCTTTGAATGAAAAGTAATTAGAGAAATTGGGGTGAAGCTTAGGGAAGCCATGGATCATCAGGAAATAATGATAATGAGTCTCTTGAGAAACTTGACTTTGAGGAATTGAGAGACATGAGGAGGATAGAATGTTTACAAAGGGAGATATGTGTGAACATATGCTGTGTGTATGCAGCTTGTGTCTATGTGTCTAAACAGATATGAAGCTCTTAGCAAAAATAATACTCACATTTTTAGCTGTTGGGTAATAGCTAACAGAGAAGGAAAAGGAAATGATATAAGTAATAAAAGGAATAATGGAGTGGAAAAAGTATGTGTGTGTGCTCAATTGCTCAATCGTATCTGACTCTTTGTGACACCAGTGGATTGTACCCTTCAGCCTCGTCTGTCCATGCAATTTCCCAGGCAATTATACTGGAGTGGGTTCCCATTTCCTCCTCCAGGGGATCTTCTCAACCCAGGGGCCAAACCCACATCTCCTACATCTCCTGCTTCATCAGGCTGATTCTTTACCACTGAGTCACCTGAAAAGCCCAGGCAAAGTATAGAGGAAAATGAATGGGAAAAGGTAATGAACAAAATGGGTAACATTTAGGACAGAATAATTATTTGAGTAATTAATTGGGTCATTTCTAGAAGTTCATAAGGTCAGGGCAACTCACTATTGCAGTCTAACTGAAAAGTCCATACCAAGGTATGTTTAATCTCATCAATGGAAAAAAGGGAAGAAGCCCATCACTCTGAATTGCAGCAGCAAAAAGGCCTGCGGGCCCCAGTTCCTCTCTGTGTTCCCTCCACTTATTTCTGTGAAGTTAAGATCTAGCCTTGTGCTATTGAGCAATGTAATACTCAAAATTCTCTAAGCAAGGCTTCAACAGTTCACAAACCATGAATTTACAGATGTTCAACCTGGATTTAGAAAAGGCAGAGGAACTAGAGATCAAATTGCCAATATCCATTGGATCATTAAAAAAGCAAGAGAGTTCCAAAAAAAATCTACTTCTGCTTTATTGACTATGCCAAAGTCTTTGCTTGTGTGGATCACAGCAAACTGGAAAATTCTGAAAGAGATGAGCATACCAGGCCACCTGACCTGCCTCCTGAGAAATCTGTATGCAGGTCAGGAAGCAACAGGTAGAACTGGACACGGAACAGACTGGTTCCAAATTGAGAAAGGAGTTTGTCAAGGCTGTATATTGTCCCCCTGCTTATTTGAATTACATGCAGAGTACATCATGAGAAATGCTGGGCTGGATGAAACACAAGCTGGAATCAAGATTGCTGGGAGAAATATCAAGGGCCTCAGATATGCAGATGACACCACCCTTATGGCAGAAAGCAAAGAAGAACTAAAGAGCCTCTTGATGAAAGTGAAAGAGGAGAGTGAAAAAGTTGGCTTAAAACTCAACATTCAGAAAACTAAGATATTGACATCTGGTCCCATCACCTCATGGCAAATAGATAGGGAAACAGTGGCTGACTTTATTTTTTGGGGCTCCAAAAACACTGCAGTTGGTGACTGCAGCCATGAAATTAAAAGACACCTGCTCCTTGGAAGAAAATTTATGACCAACCTAGAAAGCTTATTAAAAAACAGAGACATTACTTTACCAACAAAGGTCAGTCTAGTCAAAGCTATGGCTTTTCCAGTAGTCATGTTTGGATGTGAGAGTTGGACTATAAAGAAAGCTGAATGCTGAAGAATTGATGTTTTTGAACTGTGGTGTTGGAGAAGACTCTTGAGACTCCCTTGGACTTCAAGGAGATCTAATGAGTCCATCCTAAAGGAGATCAGTCCTGAATATTCATTGGAAGGACAGATGCTGAAGCTGAAATTCCAATACTTTGGCCACCTGATGTGAAGAACTGATTCTTAAAAGACCCTGATGCTGGGAAAGATTAAAGGCAGGAGGAGAAGGGGATGATAGAGGATAAGATGGTTGGATGGCCATCTCAAAGGACATCAGTTTGAGTAAACTCTGGGAGTTGGTGATGAACAGGGAGGCCTGGCATGCTGCAATCCATGGGGTCACAAAGAGTCAGACATTACTGACTGACTGAACTGAACTGAACTGATTGAATATCATATTTTCCTCTTATCATTTTTCTCTAATATAGTAAATCATTAATATATAAATTGTCTTGGGATGGTCTTTGTTTATCCCAAAATTTGAAAAAAGGTGGATTATATATGTGCAAGATCCATTATCTACAGATTTGTGTCAAGTTTCCAAATATATACAGAATTGGGAGCAGAGCATCTTTTATGGCATTACTGAAACAATAGTACTTGTCTCTGAAAACCCAGGGTTTTTACTTATGAAGTAAAAAATGATAAATGAGATGTGTGAATATTTATACCCATTTCAAATAAGGTTTTATCTTTGGGTTCCAGTGAGTAACTCACAATCTTCTATAATTGTAAGCTAGAGAAAAGCAATTGCAATAAGGATTCAACTTTTTGAACTTCACATTTCCAGAACTATAGTCTTAAACTTTGAATTTCATGCAATAAATTACAGGGTTATTTATTTTTTCATAAGGTACTATAAAATTTGAAAGAAAAAGACCTTGAAGTAGTATATAGTCTATTTCTCCATTATCAAGCTGATCTAAACTATAGAAAGAGGTTGATTGTCTGTCCTACTCTTTAAGATTAGCAATGATGAAAGTCTAAAATCTCCTTTAAAATCTTAATCCAAGCTTCACTTGCTTCCACTCAAATCATTTCTATTAATCATAATCTTGGTGAAGATAGAAAACAGTAGATTAACATCTAAAATATATTTGAGGACCAAGCATTTTCTCTTCTTTTCTCTTTTCATCCCTGTCTGTCCTACATGTTCGAGAAATGCTGCAGTAAATTGCTTGGCATTTGTGACCATGCTATGCCCTTTCGTTGTCTCTTTTTCTAGAGCGTGTTTTCTCTTTCTTTTCACTAGTAAAAAGTTTGTTCAACATTAATGACCAAAACTAAAGGTCATCTCTGTGAAAACATGTCTATCTCATCCTGAGAGTCTTTCCCTGTTCTTTTTCATACAACAGAGAGCCGTGTTATATTGATGCTGTTTGTTTAGATGCCAATCTCCCCAGTTGGTTATAGGTCATTTTCTGGCAAGGGCATATTTCTCTACCTGGAATCTAGCATACAGTCTGGTACATTTGTGAGTACTTAATGAAAGAATGCACAAATACACACTCCTTAAGCAATGGCTTTTCGGCTCTAGCTGTAATATTTTTCCTACACACATAAGTACTACAAGGGTTTTTTTTTTTGTTTGTTTGTTTGTTTTTTTTAAGTTTTCTGAACCTTCCATTGAAACAGAGCAAGCATAAAGAATGGGGGGGGGAAGCTATGAAATTTTAAATTCGATATCTTTGTTACTTTGCTCACTTAACGAACATTATTTTCAGCAAGAACTTTGTTGAGCTCTAGGTGGTCAACAGTAAACACAACAAATCTCTGACTTAAATCTAAAATCTAGTGGGGGAGGCATACCAGAGAGAAGTGAGCAGTAATTATAAAATGTGCAGCACAATAAAGGAATCAAACAGTGAACTGAAATAAAGAATCATAAAATGGAACCTATTGAAATTCAGTGTTTAGAAATCTCACTGATGTTTCTTTTTAGTTGAGTCCCTCACAGTTCTGCACCAATTCTTATTTCACATTTTAAAAGCATTTACACAGACCAACACATACACAGACAGCACAAAATTACAGTTAAACTGTTGCACATTTGCTAATATTCTCCCTAGGTATTGTTCCCTTGCTGCCTTTTTACTGTGTTGACTTGTTTCTATTAATGAAAAAAATTTTTTTCCACTTCTTTTGACTCTCCCCTGGCATCTGGAAAGTGGTATTAAGTCACTTAAATAACTAGCTAAACAAAATGGAGCTGAGAATAACCATTTGGAAAACTACCCATGAGCCAGAGCAGCTCTGTGATTCACTAGAAATATCCCCCATGTTTTAGAATAAGGAGTAATGACTATCATTCTACTGAGATGTTACTGTTCAGTCTATCATGCAGATGTCCTAAGACTTGTTCTTCTTATGGAGGGAATCTTAAATGAGAACTTCAAATTTGCAGGTTGCTCTACTGGGAATACATGCAGAGTTTCTCAGAAGTCTAATGGAAGAAGAACCATATGCATGCTACCGAATTGCCTTGTTAATCTAACTTGGACTTTTGTTCATTGTGAAATGAATGAAACTCTGAATTGGCAATTTCTGTGGCATACACCCTTAGAGTGGAATAATATTATCTGTATTTCTTGGCTACAAGTACATGTCTGTGGCGACCAAAGTGCATCTGTGACATGTTATTAATATTGGTTATGTAATTGTGAATGAGTGAAGAAATTATTTTAGAATGTCTCATAAGTGCCGACAGATGACATTAATTCTCCTGTGTAGTCAGTTATAAAAATAAAAATTTTTCTATATACTTAGAAAGATATCCATCCAAAGAAATCAATTAAGACCAACTGTTACAGAGAGTGTAGCATTTACTTCAAAGTCTGGGACAGATAGGCCTGTCTTGGTTTATTCCTCACAAGATATATCATCCTGCAATTATTTTCCCATGTGTAACTAAAGCTTTATAAACACTGCCATGATAGGAATGTTTGCCCCCTTTATAAAAGAGTATTAGTCTATATGACATTATTTATCCTACATATGTTTCAGGGATAATATTATATGATTAGTTAAGAGCTTTGGAAAAGGCAATGGCACCCCACTCCAGTACTCTTGCCTGGAAAATTCCATGGACCACGGAGCCTGGTAGGCTGCAGTCCATGGGGTCGCAAAGAGTCGGACACGACTGAACGACTTCACTTTCATTTTTCACTTTCACGCTTTGGAGAAGAAAATGGCAACCCACTCCAGTGTTCTTGCCTGGAGAATCCCAGGGACAGGGGAGCCTGGTGGGCTGCCGTCTATGGGGTTGCACCGAGTCAGACACGACTGAAGCGATTTAGCAGCAGCAGCAGCAGTTAAGAGCTTAACAATATGTATTTATGAAATTCAGAAGACAGCAGTCATAGATTCATTGGAGAAAGAAAATCTGTCAAGTAAGGTGATCATAATGGAGTGAAAGAAGTGGAAAGAAACCAGAAGATAAAATCATTCTTCTTGCCTTTCCTTTCCTGCTCCTTTTCCACATCTGCTGAAGCTGATCTCATCTTTTGCATTTACTTGTTAAGTCTGATGACTCAAATATAAATGAATTATAGGTTGAACCATCTTAAGGGAATTTGTAACCCAAGGAAAGACCTCAGATGCCCAAAATTAAATTTGATTGATTAAATATATAGAGAGACATTATAAGGACATAATGTCTTCTTGCCCAGCCCCACAATGTATTTGTTTTGTCATGTTCTACAGTTGACAGACCTAATCTGTCAAAGGGTAAATATAAAGAAAACAGGTTTGATTGTGCCTTATAAATATTTTTATTCACAAAGCAACAATTTTTGTTAGGTCCAGCTCTCAATGACTCATCAAATACTTATTGAGCACCTACTGTTTACCAAGCAGGAGAACAACTCTGGGGGCCCCAAGTTCCAACACTGGCTCTCTCTTTGTCTCCAGAAAGACTACTTGAGTCAGGATCTAGTCTTATAAAAATGAGCTAGGATCAGAAAGAAACAAGTTACTGGCTTTCAAATAATGATAAAAGCCAGCTGCTGAATCAGTATCCAGGAAGAGTTACCAAGAAGCAGAGAGCTGCCATTAAAAAAGGGACAGGGGTTAATGTGCAGCAGATTACTTTAGCTACAGTTGACTGCAGAAATAAAGATATTAAGATATTTTTCAAGCAAAATGAAAAGAAAATAGCAGAAAACAACAACAAAAGTTTTGTAGATAAAAGGATCCGTTCTGTAACGTCAGCTTTGCCACTAACTAGCATTGTAACAAAGGGCTATTTACTTCATTTTGCTGAGCTTCAAATGACTGGGTAATGCTTACTTCAAAATATGTAAATAAGGAGTAGGGATATTCTAAAAGTGAAGCGTCTATACATACGCAAAGTTGTATCATTTAAAAAACTTGTAATAAATTAAGATTTTGCCTAGAAGATAAGTCGCTATCAATGGTAAACTCACGAAGTAACCTACAAACAGGTGGCAGTGTCTGAACTTGCATTTTGCCACTTCTGTGTTAAAGAGGTAAAATGTGAATGGTGGTAAAAGTTCCCTCAACTCCCGCTTTTCTTTCCATAATATCTTATACTTCATGAGGTTTTCTCATGTAAGGTAAAAGACACATAATCAGGAACAATCAGGGCATGCCATAGTTTTGATTAACTGGCTACCAATTGCAACGTCAATAAATGGAAAGTTCCATAGGAGTCCATGCTGTCCAACTTTCCCTGCTTAACTACATCAGGAGTCTTTTTATATCATAACTGGATAAATGGTGTGTCTAGAAACTGACAGAGTGGATGCAGGAAGCTGGCCCTAGCAAAGCTACTGGAGTGTAGGTTAGGATGGAGGGAAAACAGAGGTCAAATGGCAGCCCAGTGTTCACGTCAGCTTGAACCGGGATGCCAGCCAGGAATACTGTGGAACTGTCAGTCACCATCCACTATAAGCGTAGGTCAGTACTGTTTATTCTCATTCTAGATCAATCAATTTTCAAAACTCTGGGAGCTTTTGATATTCTGGGGCTCTAATTTCTCTCTGGTTGAATAGACCAGCATGATACTTGTGCTACCTGTGGGCCCATGTTGAGCACACATCAGAGGATGTGGTCTGGCAGGAGAAACTGAGGGAAGTGAATACATATGATATTGACATGATTTAAATCCAACTTCAGTCTAATTCTTCACTTCTGCTGCTGATAAAATAGGATTTAGAGAAATGAAATCATAGTGCCATGACTGGAACACAGTGTTTCTGACATCAAATTCAGTGACTGTTGTGCTCGCTGACAGTTGTGTCACAACCAAATTTATTTTGCTAAAGGACTCAAATAGTTACGGAGAATTTAATCCCTTCTTATACTGGGAGTGCTGTCTTCGTGCATTATTTGAGACTATTTCTACAAATCTCATAAACATTTCTGAAATTATGTTTACTTAAAGTCCAAACTTAAGACAACAATCTTTTATAGTCTCACCAACTATAACAACTATGACAACTTGAGATAATTCATGCAAAAAGTAAACTTTTTTCTATTATTCTCTTTGCATATCTGAAACAGTGCAAGTATTATCAATTTAGAATCTTTCAATGGAAATACATATTTTAGTAAGAAAAAAATGGTAAAATTATTTACATGTTCAAAAATGAAATTCAAGTTTAATTTTATTAAAATTTCTAAGTTTAATACGACAGACTTTCTGTTTCTGTATTGTTGCCTGGTTACCATTTGTTAACAGTATTTGAGAAACCAAACAAGCAAATCTTTATTTGAACAGAATTAAAATAGTCAAAGCAGTTAAAAAGTTAGAAAAATATTTATACATAATTTCATATTTATCTTTGGGCAAAAGCAGAAGTCATCAGAATGCTGAAATTTATGCTGAAATTTCAGCAGTCATATGTTAAAATGGAAACTATAAATATGTAAAACTGTCACATGAATGTGAATTTTATTAACAATTTGTCCAGAAAAAAGAAATTTTGATTTCTGGAAATTTTAATTTACAACTTGTCTTTAAAATTCATATAGTTATTTTTAACTATAAATCAACTTTGACAGCTGAATATTTTTCTCCTCAAACTATTTTGTTTCAAATAACAATGATACCATAAGTCATCAGACCACAATAACAGATAAAAGTAGAATTGATCATGACATGAGGAAGATAGTACTTTTACAGTGAAATAATGAAAATATTAGTCTCTCAGTCATGTCCAACTCTTTGTGGCCCTATGGACTGTAGCCCATCTGTCTCCTCTGTGCATGGGATTCTCCAGGCAAGAATACTGGAGTGAATAGCCATTCCCTTCTCCAGTATATCTTCCTGACCCAGGGATTGAAACCAGGTCTCCTGTGTTGCAGACGGATTTTTTACCATCTGAGCCACCAGGGAAATCCAGTTTCTACTTAAAACTTAGGAATATATGTTGGTAAAATATAAGGAAAGAAAGGGAAAAGAAGAGTCTCAACAGAAGAATGCAATCTATCTTTCGTATTGAAAATAAATTAGGAAGATGAGGGACATAAGTAAAGACTGGCAAAAAAATGTAAACAAAAGTCATTATTTTTCTTCTTTTTTACATCTTCAATATTCAAGGTTCTGTGGTCCCTGCAGTTTTTATTGCTGTTGATTTTGCCACAAAAGGCCTCCTTTAAGTGATTTCCTGATTGACAGAGTCGTCCATGAGTTGGAGCACGCTGCTCAGTCCAAGAGCATTAGGGGATTCAGCGAGCAGGTGTTAAGCTGATTACCGAGAACATTTCTCTTTATCAATCTCTAATCTTCAGACTTCAGAATTTTTAAACAGATGTTTTAGACAGATTTCCTCTCTGTGTTTCCATGGGGTTGTCTCTCACCTGCTTAATTGCTTCTTTGCCAAATAAAGGAATACAAATGGAACACAAAATACGCATTCTCACTTCCCCTGTGAGAACAGCTTCCTGTTTGATTTTCTACACTTTTGTTCATTTTTCTTTGAAGGGTGGAAAATTAGTAATCGAGTTGAAATTAACTCCTCTACTGAATTTTAAGCCTCTTGAATACACAGACTACCACTCTCCCCTCCCCACATTCGGATTTTTCTTTTTACAGAATTCCCTGAGTACCTCAGCTCATCAACCAATACCTTTCTTTTTGTAGACTGATGACTGCAATGTTTCTTTTTGATTCAAGTTTGGTAAGGGACTGAAAACCAGAATAGTATAAATATGAGGATGCTAATAGCCTGAAGTTAAGAATTTTATGGGAGCAAAGGAATGGACTGCTTAGGACAAGGGAGCCTATATGTCTTGTGTCTTTGGTTTTTTTGATATGGCATCACATAGAAATCATATTTCTACGAATGTCTAGAACAGTAGTAAAGTAGACTTACCAGACCTTTATATATCTGCCTTACCTCTGATGTGTTTCCTGGGAAATTATTTTCAGGCAAGAAGTAGCCATGTATAATGAGCTTGGGTCATCAGGAAACCCATAGACATGGAAGTGGAGTGGTTATATTGAATGCAGCACAGTGCCATTATCCACCTGTGTCTCTTGATCTAACCACACAAAAAACAGTTTCTTATGTTTCTTTGCTGGAGCCTGAGAGGAAGAGTCCACAAAAAGTGATCCGTTCAGTTACCAATACCAGAGATCATCGTAATTTGGGGGATCCCTTTACTGCGAAGCTTTGTTGCCTAAAGGCTTTTGTGCATGGGTACCACCGTCAAGTTGTCAAGAAGCACCTGGAGAGAGGACTTTGACTGCCAAGGTGAAGATAGAAATGCCAAATGGAGTTCTGCTAGAGATACTTGGTAGGAATTTTGATGGGTAATTTTGTATGTCAATTTTACAGGACTAATGGGATGTCCAGATAACTGGTAAAATATTGTTTCTGGGTGTGTCTGTAAGGGTGCCTCTGAAAGAGATTAGGATTTGAATCAGTACACTGAGTAAAGATCAGTCTCAAAAACCTGAGTGGGTGTTATTCAAGTTATTAAGGGCCTGAATAGAAAATGTGGAAGAAGAGCAAATTCCCTCTCAGCTTAAACTGAGACATCCATCTTCTTCTGGCCTTGGGTTTCATCTCTTTAGGTTCTCAGGCTTTCAGACTCAAGACTGGGATTTTTACCATCACCCATTTATTCACAGGCCATCAGACCTGGGCTGAGTAACACCACTGGTTTTCCTGTTTCTTCAGCTTGCAGATGGGAGATCTCCACAATCATTTGAGCTGATTCCCTTAATAAATCTCTGCATATATAAAAATCAAGATTTCTACAGAATCTCTGTATTTGCCAGAGTTTTTATATATATATATATATGTATATATTGTCAACTTGTCAATATATGTGTATATAAATATATATAATTTATATATATAAATTATATATAAGTATATATATATGTATATATATATAGAATGGCACATATCCTATTAGTTCTATTTCTCTTTTCTTCAGTTCAGTCAGTCAGTTCTGTCTGACTCTTTGCAACCCCATGAGATGCAGCACGCCAGGCCTTCCTGTCCATCACTAACTCCTGGAGCTTGCTCAAACCCATGTCCATCAAGTCGGTGATGCCATCCAACCATCTCATCCTCTGTTATCCCATTCTCCGCTTACCTTCAATCTTGCCCAGCATCAGGGTCTTTTCTAATGAGTCAGCTCGTCACATCAGGTGGCCAGAGTATTGGAGCTTCAGCTTCAGTGTCAGTCCTTTCAATGAATATTCAGGACTGATTTCCTTCAGGATTGACTGGTTTAAAATCTCTTTGCAGTCCAAGGGACTCTAGAGTCTTCTCCAACACCATACTTCAAAAACATTAATTTTTTAGAGCTCAACTTTCTTTATGGTCCAGCTCTCACATTCATACATGACTACTGGAAAAACCATAGCTTTGACTATACAGACCTTGTTTCTCATTTGAACTGTTACTAATAAAAGGATTCTGTAGGAAGCTAGAGAAACAGAAGTAGTAACTGAGGGAGAAGACTTACTGAAATTTGAATTACATTAAAGTGTTGTTCAAAAATCAATGTCAACCTTCATGTGAAATCTCTTCCCTGGACAGGCTGGATACTAACTTTCCTGGATGCCTTTGACCCTGAAGTTGTGAATGATTTCAATTCTTTGATGAAAATACACTGAGATAAAAAGTGAAATGTGAAACCAACAATAGTGGTTTCCTTTTCCTGAATGAGCTGAGGATTTGTGATTCTTACAACACAAGCAATGTCTGCCTGCCAATGCAGGAGGTATAAGAGATGTGGGTTCGATCCCTGGGTCAGGAAGATCCCCTGGAGAAGGGCATGGCAACCCACTCCAGCATTCTTGCCTGGAGAATCTCATGGACAGGGGAGCCTGGCAGGCTACAGTCCATAGGGTTGCACAGATTTGGACATGACTGAAGCGACTTAGCACACACTCATATCTGTCATATACTTTCAGTGGTTGATTTTATTCTTTGCAAGTCAACAAAAGCTTACTACTATTTTTCTTCACTCCTGAGAGATTATCTGCTTCTCTGTCTCCCTAAGAAGATCAAGACATCTTATCTGGGCATTCCCCCTTTCTTTATATGAGCATCTATGTTACACATTCTCTCCTGCCTGAAAATAATTTCTCATCAAAGTCAGGATCATTTCTCCTTCCTTTTCTTCTGGAATCTTTTGATTATCACCTTTCTCAATTATATTTTCTTTTTTTTTTTCAATTATATTTTCAATTGCTCTAATTCTACTGGCTTTCTCCACTCAGTATGTATAAATAACCTCAAGCCCTCTTATTCTTGAAAATTTTTTTTTTTAATGGAGAAAATGAAAGAATACATGTCACTCTCAGTTTTATAATAGGAATGTGACAACCTGAAAGATTTCTCTGTGAGCAGTAAGGACAGTAGTTCAACAAGGTATACTAGCAATACTGGTAAGGTATTTAGGATACCAGTAAAGGGCAACAGAAATAGTGGCAGGGCAGTAGCCTGTAGGTAGATGTGAATGAGAAAACACAGAGAAAATGAAAAAAATACCCCTGTATAGAGTAAAAGGATAGTAGAGCTCCAGAGTGTGGTAGAGGGACTTTAATTGATGCTATGTGGTACAAGACTTTGGAAAGAGAAAGCATGAAAGAGAATTTTTAAAGAAATTTTGCCACTGTTTTTGTGAGATAAGTTTCTCATTATTAAGCATATATAAAGCCACAGCATCTAAATCTCTATACTTTCTCCTTCTGCCATGTATTTCAGATTTGTCACAAGTTTTGCTATATTTGAGTTTCAAGTACATTATATTCAACATTAATTTAGGAATTCCTCTACAACAATAATTTGGGAAGATTAGATTGTGAATGTCTTAGAAAGTTAGTCTTATTCCAGTGTAATTAAAAGCAACTATTTTTCTGATTAAATCAATAGCACATATCGATAAAATTCAACAACATAGGCATTTAGAAAGCAAAAGTGTCAAAATTTTGGTGAGGAGAGGAATATGAATAATAGACACCACTTGTCTGTACTACTGGATTGTAAAATGATGTGCTTTCACATTTTCATAGGATCATTTGTACAAAGGTGCTGAAGCAAAATGGCTGTGTCTCAATTCATCAATTACATGATTTAGAAATGAATTCATGAAATTTTAGCACCAGAAGCCTGGACAATCCCTGATGAAATTTAATGACTCAAAAAAATTACCGTAATTTAGATCATGAAACAAGGCCCCCCCCCATTATGCAATTTTAATTAAAGGGATGATTTGCATAGGCAAATAGTAATTATATATGTTGACATTTAGTCAAGCCATTAAGGTCAGCTGAAAATGCTGACCTTAATATATCTTTACATGCCAAAGTGACAAATGACATTTTTTTTTCCCTAGAACCCAAAATAGCACATGTAAATAAAATAAAATAAAATATTTTATTTGAACACTATGAAAGGGAATGAAAATCAGGTTAGTTTTAATTTTTGGAATGTCTTTCAATTTAAATATTATATAGCATTATCTTAATAATGGCATTTTTAACCCAAAATAACCAAATCCTATAAAGAAAGGTTGTTAAGTCACTTGAAGACATGTGACCCTGAGGAAAGATAAGAAATAGGTTGTGACAGGTATAGAATTTGCTGATATTTGTTGCTAGTAATTAAAAATGTTTTTTCCTTATAAAAAAAAGAATAGATGCAACATCTTAAAAATGTTATTACCATATAATATCTCAAAAGCCTTAAAACTTTATTTAAATATTTTGCCCTGTGTTGACTGTCAATGAGTTTTAAATGATTTCATATATCATTATGAGTCAGTTTAAGAATGGGTTAATGCAGCTTAGAATGCAAAACTCAGATCTAATTTCATGTAAGTAAATGGAGATTTCTTTTATCTAAAGCCTTTTAAACTAAAATAATGAGCACAGCACTGGAGATGGGTTATGAATGAAAATGTAATCAGCTGACAGTTGAGTTCAGGATGCAATTATGTTACCTGTATAAACATGTTATAGTGGCTCAGTGTAAACCAGGCTGTGACAAGATAGGTAGTTTATCTGAAAGGGAATCCAGGATTAAAATGCTAAGGCAGTTGTGAAAATCATTGTAGGGGATTGATATTTTTTCTCAGTTGTAAGGGAAACATTTTCTTGTCTATACCTATATAAACAGGCTTGCTCTATTAAAATGAATCGCACAACAGAGTCACAGTGGTATTAATAAAGTGGAAATTCTCTAACTTGCTCTCTGTCATCAACAGCATTGGCTTCAAGGTCAGAGACAGAGGTTACATATTTTCTGTAAGATTTTAAGCACATATGTTTCTAGTAAAGTTGAATAACAATTATTGGTTATAATTTAAGAATATTTCCACCATTCCATAAAATACTGAATAACATCTTTAAATTGTTTACTGAACTAATAGAAAAATGTCTCTGAGTGGCATTTTGGGGGTTCTAGCTCACTTTCATTGTTGAATCATAATTGCTCCTCTATTCTGCTGGAAAGCCTACCTCTACTGTGAGATGCTTTTTTAGTAGACCATGAAGTAGTGTTATTTTTGTGCTTTATTTCTTTTAGAGATGTTTAGTCTTATGCTCTTTTCCTCTTGTTTTCTTAATTTCTACCCATTTCTATGGAACAGTTGGCTGAAAAGCAATCTAATAACCCAATCTTTGCCAGACTCCCAATCATACTTTTGTTCTGCTCACTGACTATTGTGCTGCCACCCCTCAAAGCTGCTGCCTAAAACCTTAAAGGGTTTCCTCTGTGTTTTGACAGTTTAGGGAAAATTAGTCCTAAGTGATCCTACCACAATAATGCATTCAATCACCTTCATATTCAAACACACATCCTCTTTCACTCTCCGTCCCTGACTTATCCTGACTGATCCTCTGAAAGAAAGTTAAAGTGTAGTAGCCCAGTTGTGTCTGACTCTTTGCAACCCTATGGATTGTAATGCACCAGGCTCTTCTGTCCATGAAATTCGCTAGGCAAGAATACTGGAGTGGGTTGCCATGCCCTTCTCCGATCCTCTAGATCCTCATAATTTTATTTGACACTTAATAGAAAAAATTGCAGCACAATCAGTAAATGAAAATCCAAAATACAGTAAAAACTCCCCATTCACTATTTTGTTCTTTTCCATGAATGTTAAAAGTGGAATCCTCAGTCACTTTGAATAGCAAAACTGCTAATTTCTTTCAGTTGGTAAATATTTATAAGTTTCTGTCATCTGATAAGTATGATAGTCAAATTGCATTTTAACTTGAAGATAATAAATATCAAAAATATTCTCAAGAATTTCCCTAAAATGGGTTATTTCCTTATTGTTTTCAGAATATGTTTTTAAAAATTCTGTGAATGTGGGCTTTTCACAATGGCACATTTCAAACATGAAAGGCAAACAATGCCAAACATATTTAATCAACTATAACTGCAGCATTACAGATACAATTTTACTGGTCTTGATTCAGAAGTATTGGGTTCTGAACATTTCAACTCTGGGTTTTATCAACTCATTGTGACCATCCTTGCTACTAGCAATCTATTTTTTACCAAAATTTTTAGTTTAGTTAATAAATGGCATCATGAAATGTATGGATTAGTCTAGCAATTCTTATGAGAAAAAGAAGCAAAAATTAAAACACAATAAATGTTGAAAATAAGCAGTTACATCTTATTCAATTTATTGTAACTTGTATTTGTTTCCTAGGGATCCTGTAACAAAGTACCACAGATTTGGTGGCTTAAATAAAAAGACTTCACATGATCCTGGAAGGTATATGTCTGATGTAAAAGTGTCAGCAGAATTGATTCCTTCTGAGGTCTTTCTCATAGGCTTTTTTCCATGCATGGACTTAAAAGGCCTAATATATCACAAAAATGTACAGCTTTCTAGAAATTAAAGAATAATGCTAATGTCTCACCTGTGTTTTATACAAAAATTCAAAAATATTTTCTATTATGTATATATATATATATGTTTCATATATATATATATATATATATATATATATATGGAACAATGCAATATCAATGCAAAGAGACTAGGTTTGGTATAAAATTCAAAGTCAATTTCAATACCTAAGCTTCCATTTGTGTAAATGCAAAAAAAGTGCCAAGTATTCAGCAGAGGAATAAAATCATTCATATTTTGAATCAAATTATGATGGGGTTAAGTAAAATTAAAATGCAGATCCTTGGTAAACATATTAATTCAAATCTAACCATGTAATTAGAATGCTGAATTATTAGATGAAGATTAGATGAGTTTTTCTTGGGTAAATGAATATTCACTATGTTATCCCACGACATTCCAATTTCATCAACATTTTGAATTTGCTCTTCAGTTATAGTCTGGTCTCCTGATTTATAGTATTTTCCTTACCTACACTTCCTACATTTTAGCTAACTTTATGTCTATCACTTAAAATATTGAAAGTAATAAATCAAGCTCAATTTTTTTTTCTAGATAATTTTAGTCTATATACACCCTTTGCTTTAATAACTGATAAGGGAGTTGATAGCCAAATGCTTTAGATATATGAACACATTTGAATATTCAACTAAAATCACTATGCATTTACTTCCTTTCAAAGTGGTTCAGAAGATTTCTAAATAACTGGAATATTTAAATAGAAAAATGATTTAGATCAAAATCTACTAAACAATGTTATTAAACAGTGAAGAGAAATCTATATATATGGAAATTTATAGACATATTCAAAATTGCTTAAAATCAAACTGTTCAACAATTTTCTAATTTTTGATTGGTAATAGTTATACATTTTAATTTATGAATATCAAATACCTTAGGCAACATATATTGGAAGAAAAGTAGAATATGTAAGGTGATCAAAATGGAGACCAATGTTTCAATTTTGCTTTCATATCAGTAAGATTGTAATAATTTATATTTAATAGCTTACTTTCCTGTGATGGGAATCTAGATTAAAAATCTTAATTTCTTTGTTCAGTACTAGTGATTTTTTTAATGGAATAGATTTGGTGGAATAGAGTAAAGTGAAACTGTCAGGATACATAACTTAGTGATAAGACACCATAGTGCTCACTCTCTGGAGTCAAGAAGCCGTGGTTCCAAAAAAGAAAAAAAAAAAAAAAAACTATCATACTCCACACTGTAAGGACCAGAGTCACATTGCTTAATGATTCTATGCTTCAGTTTCCATAAATTTAGAAGAAGAATACTGATGCTGCTAGTTCAGAGAGCTCTTGTGAACATTATATAAGTTACAGTGAATAAAACACTTGTAACCAGCTTCTCTGGTTCCTCTGCGTTTTCTAAATCCAGCTTGAACATCTGGAAGTTTAATGTTCATGTACTGTTGAAGCCTGGTTTGGAGAATTTTGAGCATTACTTTACTAGTGTGTGAGATGAGTGCAATCATGTGGTAGTTTGAGCATTCTTTGGCATTGTCTTTTCTTTGGGATTGGAATGAAAATTGACTTTTTCCAGTCCTGTGGCCACTGCTGAGTTTTCCAAATTTGCTGGGATATTGAGTGTGGCCCTTCCACAGCATCATCTTTCAGGATTTGAAATAGCTCAACTGAAATTCCATCACCCACACTAGCTTTGTTTGTAGTGATTCTTCCTAAGACCACTTGACATCACATTCCAGGATGTCTGGTTCTAGATGAGTGATCACACCAGTTTTTCTGTGTATTCTTGCCACCTCTTCTTAATATCTTTTGCTTCTGTTAGGTCCATATCATTTTTGTCCTTAATGAGCCCATCTTTGCATGAAATATTCCCTTGCTATCTGTAATTTTCTTGAAGAGATCTCTAGTCTTCCCTAGTCTATTGTTTTCCTGTATTTCTTTGAATTGATCACTGAGGAAGGCTTTCTTATCTCTCCTTGCTATTCTTTGGAACTCTGCATTCAAATGGTTTATCTTTCCTTTTCTCCTTTGCTTTTCACTTGTCTTCTTTTCACAGCTTCCTCCTCAGACAGCCATTTCATTTTTTTGCATTTCTTTTTATTGCGGATGGTCTTGATCCCTGGCTTCTGTCATGAACCTCCATCCATAGTTCTTCAGGCACTCTATCTATCATATCTAATCCCTTGAATCTATTTGTCACTTCCACTGTATAATCATAAGGTATTTGATTTAGGTCATACCTGAATGGTCTAGTGGTTTTCCCTACTTTCTTCAATTTAAGTCTGAATTTGGCAATAAGGAGTTCATGGTCTGAGCCACAGTCAGCTCCCAGCCTTGATTTTGCTGACTGTACAGAGCTTCTCCATCTTTGGCTACAAAGAATATAATCAATCTGATTTAGATATTGACCACCTGTTAATGCTAAAGCCTTTGACTATGTGGATCACAAAAAACTGTGGAAAAGTCTGAAAGAGATGGGAATACCAGACTACCTGACCTGCCTCTTGAGAAATCTGTATGCAGGTCATGAAGTAACAGTTAGAACTGGACATGGATCAACAGACTGGTTCCAAATAGGAAAAGGAGTTTGTCAAGGCTGTATATTTCACCCTGCTTATTTAACTTACATGCATAGTACATCATGAGAAATGCTGGACTGGATGAAGCACAAGCTGGAATCAAGATTGCCAGGAGAAATATTAATAATCTCAGAAATGAAGATGACCCCACCCTTATGACAGAAAGTGAAGAAGAACTAAAGAGCCTCTTGATGAAAGTGAAAAAGGAGAGTGAAAAAAATTGCCTTAAAGCTCAACATTCAGAAGACTAAGATCATGGCATCTGGTCCCATTTCTTTATGGAAAATAGATGGGGAAACAGTGGAAACAGTGACAGACTTTATTTTTGGGGGGCTCCAAAATCACTGCCAATGATGACTGAAGCCTTGAAATTAAAAGACACTCCTTGGAAGAAAAGTTTTGACCAACCTAGACAGCATAGTAAAAAGCAGAGACATTACTTTGCCAATAAAGTTCCATCTAGTCCAAGCTATGGTTTTTCCAGTTGTCATGCATGGAAGTGAGAGTTGGACTATAAAGAAAGCTGAGCATTGAAGAATTGATGCTTTGGAGCTGTGGTGTTGGAGAAGATTATTGAGAGTCCCATGGACTTCAGGAGATCAAACCAGTCCATACAAAAAGAAATATGTCCTGAATATTCATTGAAAGCTATGGTTTTTCCAGTTGTCATGCATGGAAGTGAGAGTTGGACTATAAAGAAAGCTGAGCATTGAAGAACTGATGCTTTGGAGCTGTGGTGTTGGAGAAGATTATTGAGAGTCCCATGGACCTCAGGAGATCCAACCAGTCCATACAAAAAGAAATATGTCCTGAATATTCATTGAAAAGACTGATGTTGAAGCTGAAGCTCCAGGACTTTGTTCACTTTATGTGAAGAACTGACTCATTTGAAAAGACCCTGATGCTGGGAAAGATTGAAGGCAGGAGGAGAAGGGGACAACAGAGGATGAGATGGTTGGATGTCATCACCGACTCAAAGGACATGAGTTTGAGTAACTCCGGGAGCTGGTGTTGGACAGGGAGGCCTGGCGTGCTGCAGTCCATGGGATCGCAAATAGTCAGACATGACTGAGCGACTGAGCTGAACTGAACCAGCTTCTCAGGTGCCTCAAAGGTAAATAATCTGCCTGCCAATGCAGGAGATGTGGGTTAGATGTCTGTGTTGGGAAGGAGGAAAGGGTAGTCCACTCCAATATTCCTGCCTGGGAAATGGACAGAGAAGCCTGGTGGGCTACAGTCCATGGGGTCCCAAAAAACTGGCCATGACTGAACGACTGAGCATACACGCAGTATCCTTCATGCATTGGTACCCTTTAATGGAAGCTATCATTATACAACCTTTTGCCATTTTTAAATAATCTTCTTAAATTGTCCCAATATACATGTCTGCAAGAGGAAAACTTTTCTTGTCACCTTTGTTGACCTAAAACAAATAAAGTGCCAGGTAGTATTCCAGCAAAATGGATTTATTTGAGATCAGCAGAGAATTCTAATTACAGAGTCTGCAACTATAGCAACCGACCTGCTAGTCCCAAGGCAAGGGAAAGAGGGTTTTATAGAGAGGAAAAGGAAGTTGGGAGAGATGTGGTAGACAAAGAGTCCATGCTTTTCACTGGCTGAATCCTTGCTAAGAAAGAAGATGGATCTTGGTTTTCTCATTGGACTCTGCTGTGGTCACTGGGTGTGAGAATGTCCCCTTCTGATCTCCCAACTCTATTTAATGTGCCTTGTTTATTATTATCTTTTTTTTTAACTTTTCTTAATAGATCAATATCTTTCTCTATCAGCATCACTGATCAAGAGTCTGGTTTTCTAGCTTCACCAACACTTTGCTCCTCAATATTAGGAAGGATTTTACTTGTTTGTAGTATCTCATATGGGAGGAAAACTGCACAGATTGGAAAGTTATTAGAGTCTCATTCAAGTAACAAGGAGGGGTAGGTAGGAGAATTCTCAGGCATATTTTAAAATCTTAAGACCATATTTTATTCAGGTTGTAGACATTTGTAGATCATCTGAAGGGTTATGCTATCATCAAATGTTTGACAAACTCCCAACAGGCCTATTCCAGATATCTTGGGGAAGCTGTCTCATTTGATGTCTTCTGCTTCAGCTCCAGGAAATCTTTACTTTTGGGTTACAGGATGATGTAGAGTAAAGGTCCAGAAATTTCTCTAGGTGCATCACATGAATCCAACTCTATTCCTTAGAGGCTGACAGAGCATGGGTTGTTTAGCAGTTTCTGATACACACGTCTCCAGCAAGGGTAGTTCTGAGGTTGTCTTTTCCAATAGACTGAATCTCCAGGTTGCAAGGGAGTGATACTTAAAGTCTTCATCTCCCAAGGGCACACTATGAATAGATTGTTGTACAGAAGTATGGCCATTTTAATGGAAGAAATTTGGTCTCCGTACTATTGGAGTATTTCTCCTTTTATCAGTTGAGAGTCAAAAGAAGCAGAAGCCAGTTTCATCAGACCTCCTGTGATTATCTCAAAGGGTGTGTTTATGTTTTCCAAAAGAGTGAATCCGAAATTTAGAACCAATGACAATGCTTTTGGTTAAGGTGTTTGGAGAAACTCTATACATATTTACAGCTGAGTGTTTAAAATGCCCTTAGTGGGTTCCACGAAACCAGAGGATTGAGGGTGGTAAGTACACTGAAAGTGTTATAAAACCAGCCAAAGAGTTCAGATATGTTGAAGTTCCTGGACAGTAAAACAGGTTTCTTGATCGCTATGAAGTTTGAGAGTTCTCTCAGTAGGGATAGTCTTTTCTAAAAGGATTTTAGTCACAGAAGAAACAATAGCCTCTCTGCCAATGAAGGCTTCAGTCCAATGTGAAAACATATAGACTATAGCTAAACTATATTTACATCCATGAGATGGAGGTAGTGGTAGGAAATGCATTTGCCAGACCTCAAGTGGTCCATTAGGTGATGGTAAATGTCCAGAAGCAGTACCAATAGGCCTCCCTGGGTTGTAGTTCAGACAAGTGGGAAAAGTGAGATGGGTACATTTCGTGGCCTTCTTAATGTCTCCCCACCACTACTGATTCATGAAGGCATCATTTGGTCAGTAGACCAAAGGTTTAATGCATATATAGTGATAAAGAATGAGAATTTTATAGTTTCCAGTAGGACTGAGTTTTCATTTGGTTCAAATCAGAGCTTTGTCTATTTATAAACAAATAATTTCTGAATTTTTGGTTTATTTTTATTTTCTGAGGCCAACTGTGTCTTTCTCTAGCCAGTTTTTCAAAATTATCATTGGGGAAACTATCTCTTTGGACCATAACACTAATTTGGCTGTTGTTGGTCTCTGCAAGAGCAACATTCCTATGGAAATATCAGCAAGGTGATTTTTCTTAGCTTCCAAGTAGTCAAGTTTAGAACCCCCAGGAACATTGATAATAGCTAAAGTGGAAAGTTAAATTATTGAGTTTAATAATTCCTGAATACCAGGACTATATTAAATTTTATTTCCACTGGAAGTAAGAAAGAGATGTTGCCTCCACAACATTTCAAAATTGTCAGCTACTCAAAAGGTTATCTACTATCAGGATAAATACTGGCAGTTTTCTCTTTAGTTAAAGTACTATAAGAACATATAATTTAGCCTTTTAGGCCAAAACAGCCATAAGCCTCAACAACATCAAAAGGAGTTGTAAAGTCATACCCAGCACCACATTTGCCGTTGTCACTTTTTAAATGTAAACAGTTAGTGAACCACAAGAAATCAGTGTTACCCAATGGGATTTCCTATAGATCATCAGAAGAAGTCAGGAGGTGGTTCATCACTGTCAAGCTGTCATGAGGGACTTTGTCAGTGATGAAGAGAAGAATAGTGGGTTAAGGTTATAATAATATAAAAAAGTTCTGTGAGAAGAGTTAACAAAGAAACTTCATAGTAGGCTTGGGGACTGACTAAGAAATGTTGATAGGTTTGGAGACTAAGAAATGTTGATGTGATAAGAATCCAGGGGAGTTTCAACTGAATAAGGTAAAAAAAATAAATAAATAAAGCAAGAGGATCCCACAAGGATTTTCTCAGTGGCCTTAACAGAAAGGGCAGTCACCATAACCGCTCTAAGGCAGGCAGTGTATCCCCGAGCCACAGGATCCAGTTGCTAGCTATCATATCCTAAGGTTTGGTGGTGGGCCCAGGGTTTTGAGTACGTACTTTAAAGGCATTCCCTTCCTCTTCATACACAGAAAGGAAATCTGATCATTGGGATCCCCAGGGTAAGGTCAGTTCATCAAGCTCTCCTTAAAAGCCTTGACTCCTATGTCATTGAGGTTTTTTTTTTTTTTTTTTTCCTTGTCCCCATAAAATTGGGTAGCATTGTTATTGTTGAGTACAACATATGAAAGTTTGGCCATAAGAGAGAAATTTGGAATCTAATTTTGGCAATTTCTGACCAGCACAAGTTTATGGTTAAATTTGGATTTTGAGACATGTGAGACACTATACAATCTATCCAGAATTAAGTGTAGCCATCATTCTGATATCAGATGCCCTAAATATCAACCCTGGTTTTGGGCAAATTGCTGTTTTTCTTTGAATTTTTAAAATGTCTTTAATACTAAAAACTTTAGCAAGTAGATGTTGTTCTCCCGTATAGAGGCTTCAGAAGGAAAGCAAAAAAGCAAATGATTTGCATGCATATTATAATGAAGTAGAACCTCCAGGGAACTTTATATCATCCAGATCAGCCTTTAAGATTTGTGAGACTCTAAAATCCTGAGGCATTACTTTCCAGGTGAATCATTTTTCTTACCAAGTGAAGACAAAATGTATTGTCTCCCTTCATCAACTGGAATACTAAAGAATACATTGTATTCTTAATAACCAACTATGGTAAAGAATTTTGGAGAGAAGGGATATTACAAATAATGATTGGTAACAATAGAGTATCCAGGGATAACCTTGTTTATTTCTCAGAGGTTCTGTACAGACCTTTACTTTTGGGTGTTAGGTTTCCTTGCCAGTAAAATGAGAGTGCTACAAGGGCTAGTACAAGGGATAATGAACACTTAGGTCCTGAAATCTTCTATTATGGGATTTTGTGCCTTGAGGGGCTTCTTATAGAGTATTGATTCATTTGGGGGCAAAGTTTTGAGGGTTCTATTTGTATCTTCATGGAAACTGCACTGTGATTTTGCCCATAAGGAAAATGGTAGCAGATTCAATGTGGAAAAAAAAAAAATCACTGTTTCATCAATTGGTGATTTTTAATTTACCTGGTGGGCTTTTTTATGACTACTCTCAATTGCTAGAATCATTTTTCCCTTTTGGGAGAAATAAATTTTAATATGATACTTCTGTAAGGAGTCTCAGCCTAATGGGTAGGGGCGAAATAACTAAAGAGAAAAGGATATGCATTTCTCAAAAAGGCCTTAACAAAAGGAAATATGTTCAGATCGGGAACTCCTGAGATTCATTAGAGATCCCACAATTGAATTGTTTTAGTATTCTGAGACAGGGGCTGTTTTACAGTAGTGGAGCTGAGTATCAAGAATGTAGCTCTGTTTTCAAATAGAACTGGAAGATATTCAACCCAATATGGAGAAATTTTTCTCCAAGATGATTAAGAAGGAGTGTTGGGAAAAGCCCCTACAGCTCCTCAGAGCACAACATTGAGAATTAGGAGGATGTTGGAAAGGCTGGTTAGAGGGCTGAAAGCCACTAAAGTGCTTAAATTTACAATAATCTATTATCCAGCATCATAACTCTTTAAAATATTAATAATAATAGAACCTAGGAGGGTTTTATTGAAAAGCCTTTATTTGTTTGTGTTGAATGAATTTTTGCAGTCTTCCATTGAAATGGCACATCTAGAGTGGAAGAAACAGGTTTGCAATAGTAACTAAATCTGGGAATGAACATGTTTTCTCATTTCATTCTAGTCATTATTAGAAGAAAAAGATCCTAATTCAGCTCATTAATACAAATCAAATTATAAGCTACCTGAGTGGATCACACAATGCTGTGCTCACTCACCTGGAGCCAGGCATCCTGGAATATGAAGACAAGCGGGCCTTGGGAAGCAGTGCTACAAACAAGGCTAGTGGAGGTGATGGAATTCCAGTTGAGCTATTTCAAATCCTGAAAGATGATGCTGCTAAAGTGTTATACTCAATATGCCAGCACATTTGGAAAACTCAGCAGTGGCCTCCAGACTGGAAATGATCAATTGTCATTCCAATCCCAAAGAAAGGCAATGGCAAAGAATGTTCAAACTGTTACACAACTGCATTCATCTCACACTCTAGCAAAGAATTGCTCAAAATTCTCCAGGTTAGGTTTCAACAGTATGGGTACTGAGAGCCTCCAGATGTTCAAGGTAGGTTTAGGAAAGCCAGAGGAACAAATGATCAAATTGCCAACATCTGTTGGATCATGGAAAAAGCAAGAGAATTCCAGAAAAACATCTACTCCTGCTTCATTGATTAGCTAAACCTTTGATTGTGTCACAGCAAACTGAAAAATTCTTCGAGATGGGAATACCAGACTACCTTACCTGCCTCATGAGAAATCTGTATGTGGGTCAAGAAGCAACAATTAGAACTGGACATGGAACAATATACTGGTTCCAAATTGGGAAAGGAGTATCTCAAGGCTGTATATTGTCACCCTGCTTATTTAACTTAAATGGAGAATACATTATGTGAAATGCCAGGCGGGATGAAGTCAAAGCTGGAATCAAGATTTCAGGGAGGAATGTCAATAACCTGAGATATGTGGATGGCAACACCCTTATCAGAAAGTGAAGAAGAGCTAAAGAGCTTCTTGATCAGAGTGAAAGAAAAGAGTGAAAAAGCTGACTTAAAACTCAATATTCAAAAAACAAAAATCATAGCATCTGGCTCCATAACTTCATGGAAAATAGATGGGAAAACAATGGAAATAGTGAGACATTTTTTTCCCTTTGGTTCCAAAATCACTGCAGATGCTGACTGCAAGTATGAATTTAAAGGACCCCTGCTCCTTGGAAGAAAAGCTATGACCAACCTAGACAACATATTAAAAAGCAGAGTCATTACTTGGCCAACAAAGATCCATCCAGTCAAATCTATAGCTTTTCCAGTAGTCATGTGTGGATGTGAGTTGGACCATAAAGAAAGCTGAGCACTGAAGAATTGATGCTTTTGAACTGTGGTCTTGGAGAAGACACTTGAGAGTCCCTTGGACTTCAAGGAGATCAACCCAGTCAATCCTAAAGGAAATCAGTCCTGAATATTCATTGGAAGGACTGATGATGAAGCTGAAGCTCCAATACTTTGGACATCTGATGCAAAAACCAGACTCAATGAAAAAAACCTGATGTTGGGAAAGATTGAAGGCAGGAGGAAAGGGGGATGACAAAGCATGAGATGCTCGCATGGCATCACCAACTTGATGAACATGAGTCTGAGCAAGCTCCAGGAATTGGTGATGGACATGGAAGCCTGGTGTGCTGCAGTCCATGGGTCACAGTTGGACATGACTGAGTGACTGAAATTAACTGAACTGAGAGGAATCAATAACTGAACAAAGGCCAGAATTTTCTTTAAAAACAATTTGAAGCCAATTATAATAGTTATGAAGAAATTCAGGGCTTCCCAGGTGGCTCAGATGGTAAAAAATCTGCCTGCAAAATAGGAGACCTAGGTTCAGTCCCAGGGTTGGGAAGATCCCCTGTAGAAGGGAATGGCTACCCACTCCAGTATTCTAGCCTGCAGAATTCCATGGGCAGAGGAGCCTGATGGGCTATAGTCATAGGGTCGCTAAGAGTCACACTTGACTGAGCAACTAACACTTTCACTTTTCACTTCATGAAAAAGTTTATCAGGTATTTGCATGAAAACTTAAATTTCGTTTCAATTAACAGACTTTGGAAAAGCCTTAGGAATTGTTCAAAGAAGACACCTAGTCATTTCCTGAGACGGATCATGTGATAAGTTAGCAGCCTGGTCTCCCAGCTTTCAGGATTTTTCCAGTTAGTAGCTCATCCAATGCTGGGCCCATTCTTCACTGGCAATCATATAAACTAGCTGATAGAAGTCAGGGAAACCAGGTTGATGAGTTTGAATAACTATATGAAACTCTTCAGTCAATATGTGATGATCTTTGGTTATTTGGGGAAAATATTTGACTATGGCTTGAAGTGCAACATTAGTCCCGGCAATGTACGAAATTAACAGTTTTGTCTCTGGATCCTCAGAAAGCTTGATTTTAAAGGGACAGGTTCTGAGATGTTCAGAGGGAAAGGGAGTAGGGAGGGTTTCTGAGTAAAGAGGAAGTTGGGCTAGGGAACTAGTGTGGGGAGACAGAGGGTGCAAAGGAGTCAGAGAGGTCACAGGAGAGAGGGGAAGAGGGCACCTGGCATAGAGTCTGTCCATCCAGGAGAAGCAAGGAAGAGAGGTAATATGGTGCCAGAGGTGGAGCTGGAGACAAACTGAGGAAGAGCCTTATCTTTCTTTTATCCTTTGTTTCAACATGGGGAAACCAGTTTCCTTGGTAACTCAGATGGTAAAGAATCTGCCTGCAATGCAGGAAATGGGGGTTCAGTCCCTGGGTCGGGAAGATCCCCTGGAGAAGGGAACAGCTACCCACTCCAGTATTCTTGCCTGGATAATTCCATGGGCAGAGAATTCTGGCAGACTACAATCCATGGGGTCACAAAGAGTTGGACATGACTGAGCAGCTAACACTAACATTGGGAAGCTGCAAATTATCAGTTGAAATAGCATTCCACTCCATTCTGCAAATTTTTGAGTCACTGTTATCCAATTCGGCTTTAAGAAAATTAAGTTTGGGGATTTCAAAGTTGCCCATCATGGTGATGGATATTCTAAATTTCCTTTGATCAAGTCAGTTCATTTAGTTAAAAATGAACAGCAAGAAGAACCATAGGTCAGGTGTGCCCACAAAGTATTTAGATAACTGGGGTTTCATTTCTCAGAGGTTTGTTTATCTAGAGTAAAAAGAACTCTAGCAGTTTACAATGCAAACAGCTCAGTTCAAACAGTTTGGAAACTAACCCTAGCCTATTCTGAGGAGACAGCGTGATCCTAGCAGAGCCAGGACAGTCCAGAGAACAGCCCTTTATGAAGGAACAGGTCATAGGTTGAAAAACCAGCACCATTTCAGAAAAATAACCTATATTCCAAAAGGAGTGAGTTGAAGGTGTCAAACAGCTTCAATTGAACAGTCTGATATCAAAATCAGGCCTAAATGCCAATTGAGACTCATATACAAAACAAGGCCTTAACCCAAAATATAAAATGTTAAAATGGGTTCTGAATAAAACTTGGAAGGTTTCAAACACAAACAGGGCATGAACTTGGATCCTTCAAACTGACAATAAACCAGTGAGTCACAATGAACTCAGACGTGGGTTTTTGTTGTTTCTCAGTTGCTCACTCATGTCCAACTCTTTGCAAACCCAAGGAGTGCAGCACACCAGACTTCCTTGTCCTTCACCACCTCCCTGCATTTGCTCAAACTCAAGCCCATTGAGTCAGTGATCCCATTCAGCCATCTCCTCCTCTGTCATCCCCTTATCCTCCTGCCTTCAATCTTTCCCAGCATCAGGGTCTTTTCCAGTGAATTTACTCTTCACATGAGATGGCCAAAGTATTGAGATTCAGTTTCAACACCAGTCCTTACAATGAATATTGATTTCCTTTAAGATGGACTGACTGGATCTCCTTGCAGTCCAAGGGACTCTCAAGAGTCTTCTCCAACACCACAGTTCATAAGCATCAGTTCTTCAGCGCTCAGCATTTTTTATAGTCCAACTCTGACATTCACACATGACTACGGGAAAAATTATAGTTTGACTAGATGGACCTTTGTTGGCAAAGTAATGTCTCTGGTTTTTAATACGTCATCTAGGTTTGTCATAGCTTTTCTTCCAAGGAGCAAGTGTCTTTTAATTTCAAGGCTATAGTCACCAGGCACAGTGATTTTGAAAGCCAAGAAAATAAAGTCTGGCATTGTTTCTATTGTTTCCCCATCTATTTGCCATGAAGTGATGGGACCTGATGGCAAGATCTTAGTTTTTGAATGCTGAGTTTTAAGCCAGCTTTTTTACTCTCTCACTTTCATCAAGAGGCTCTTTAGTTCTTCACTTTCTGCCATGAGGATGGCATCATCTGCACATCTGAGGTTATGGATATTTCTCCCGGCAATCTTGATTCCAGCTTGTGCTCCATCCACCCTGCATTTTTCATGATGTATTTTCTGGATAAGTTGAATAAACAGGGTGACAGTATATAACCTTTACATACTCCGTTTCCAATTTTGAACCAGGCCCTTGTTCCATATCTTCTAACTGTTGCTTCGTGACCTGCATGTAGGTTTCTCATGAGGAAGGTAAGGTGGTCTGGTATTCCCATCTCTTGAAGAATTTTTCACAGTTTGTTGCCATCCACACAGTCAAAGCCTTTAGTCAATGAAGCAAAAATAGATGTTTTTATGAAATTCTCTTGCTTTTTTATGATCCAACAGATGTTGGCAATTTGATCTCTGGTTCCTCTGGCTTTTCTAAATCCAGCTTGTACATCTAGAAACTCTCAGTTCACACCCTATTGAAGCTTATCTTGAAGGATTTGAGCATTACCTTTCTAGGATGTGAAATAAGCACAATTATCTGGTAATCTGCATTGCCTTTCTTTGGGCTTGGAGTGAAAACTGGCTTTTTCCATTCCTGTGGCCACTGCTGGGTTTTTCAAAATTTGCTGGCATATTGAATGCAGCACTTTCATAGCATCATCTTCTAAGATTTGAAGTAGCTCAACTGGGATTCCATCACCTCCGTTAGCTTTGTTTGTAGTGATGCTTCCTGAGTCCCACTTGACTTCAAACTCCAGGATACTTGGCCCTAGATGAGTGATCACACCATCATGGTTATCTGGATCATTAGAAGTCTTTTTCTTTTTAAATAATTTTTCTGTGTATTCTTGCCACCTCTTCTAAATCTCTTTTGCTTCTGTTAGGTCCCTACATTTCTTTGCTTTATTGTGCTCATCTTTTGCATGAAATGTTTCCTGGGTATCTCCATTTTTCTTGAAGAGATCTCTTTCCCATTCTATTTTTTTTTTCTATTTCTATTCTATTCTCTATTTCTTTGCATTGATCACTTAGGAAGGCTTCTTATTTCTTCTTGCCAGTCTCTGGAAATCTGCGTTCAGTTGGTTTTATTTTCCTCTTTTCCTTTCATTTCTCTTCTTTTCTTAGTTATTTGTTAGGCCTCCTCAGACAATCATTTTGCCTTCTTGCTTTACTTTTCCTTAGGGGTGGTTTTGGTCACTGTCTCCTGCAGAATGTTACAAAGCTGTGCCCATATTTCTTCAAGCACTCTATCAGATCTAATCCTTTGAGTCTATTTGTCACTTCCACTGTATAATCATATTTGATTTAGGTCATCCCTGCATGACCTAGTGATTTTTCCTACTTTCTTTAAGCCTGAATTTTGCAATAAGGAGCTGATGATCTGAGCCAGGTCTTCTTATTGTTTTTTTATTTTTTGCTGATTGTATGAAGCTTCTCCATCTTTGGCTGCAAAGAATATAATCAATCTGATTTCTGTATTGACTGTTAGGTAATGTCCATGTGTAAAGTCGTCTCTGGTATTATTGGAAGAATGTGTTTTCTATGACAAGTGCATTCTCTTGTTCTTCCTGTTGGCCTATGTCAAGCCTCAGGGTTAAGATCCTCCCTTCTAATCTCCTAATTCTGTTTAGTGGAAGTCTCTATTATTATTTTTTTACACCTTTGTATAGAGGAAGAATATATATTGGAAATATATCCAGCCTAAGAAGAAATTTTTATTCCTCAAGGAGGATGTTAATGGCACCTTCAGAAGAGACTGTGTGTAAGAACATGTTTTTTCCTTGACCAATTAGATAATTTATAAATTGTGTTTATCAGTAGATTTGAACTTTTTTTTTCACATAATTAAACTAGATACCACTCATCTAACAAATGGATGATTTGGGGGATTTGAAGGGGTTCTTTCATACTCATAAAGTTGTTAAAAATATAAATAGGTATGCCTTTCCAAAAGGAAATTTGGCATAATGTATGCTTTGAGGAATCTGTTAAGAGAATATATGCTATATCAAAATTTTATTTGGATAGAGCACAAATACAGCAGGATATGTCAAAACTGTAATATAGGCAGGCCTCACTTTTCATGATCTTGATACATGCGGACCTCTTTTATCATGGTTTAGTGGTTTAAATAACTCCAGTCTCCCAACAAAAAGATTCAAATGTCTGTTACCACAGTATATTAACTGTGTGTAATTCCATGAAGAGCAAATTTTGCTGTGAGTTATTCAGTCCAAAAGTCATTTATGTCGAAACAGCTGTGACAGACATGTCACTTCTTTCAAAGTCTACACATCTGTTACTTAGTTTACACACAAACATAAAGCATTCAGTTGTGCTGCTTTCTTGTCTCTCAGTAATAAACTCACATGATATTACATAAAACTAAATGGTCCAGAGACGACACTGGCCAACAATAATAAAAGAGCACAAAGAAATAAACAATGATGGCTCTGGTAGGCAAATTTGAGTCACATGTGAATGGGGTTACGGAAGAAATATCTAAATATTGGGCTGTCAACACTTCTATCATTCAGGGAATTCCAACTACGGATACAGAGAATCTTACTGAAGGCAAACTTATAGACATAAACAAAGAACATAGCTTGAAGAAAAGGATAAAGATATCCTAGAGGAGATGACTAGAAAACAAAAAACAAACAGACAAAAAACCTTCACATTAAAGGCACTTACAGAGACACTGCACAGTATTGAAATACAAAAGTCAAAGCTGGAAGCTGACCCAAATTTAGAAAAAGTATGATAATTGGCTGAGACTTGGGAAAGTTCTTCACTCCGTGTCTACTGTGTATCAAATAGTGAAGGCAAACATCATTCAGACTACTCTTGATGAGTTTTTCTTGCAAAAAATAAAAAAGCTCTTCAATGTCACTAAAGTTTTAAAATAACAGTGTATTGAATAAATAATATTTTTGCTATTTTTAGTCCATTTTTTATAATTTACAATGAATTTCAATGTTCTGAATAGAATTTGTAAAGGTCATGTCTGGATGTGAGAGTTGGACTATAAAGAAAGTTGAGTGCAGAATTTATGCTTTTGAACTGTGGTGTTGGAGAAGACTCTTGAGAGTCCCTTGGACTGCAAGGAGATCCAACCAGTCCATCCTAAGGGAAATCAGCCCTGGGTGTTCATTGGAAGGACTGATGTTGAAGCTGAAACTCCAATATTTTGGCCACTTGATGGGAAGAGCTGACTCATTTGAAAAGACCCTGATGTTGGGAAAGATTGAAGGCAGGAGGAGAAGGGGATGACAGAGGATGAGATGGTTGGATGGCATCACCAACTCAGTAGACATGATTTTGGGTAAACTCCGGGAGTTGGTGATGGATAGGGAGGCCTGGCATGCTGTGGTTAATGGGGTTGCAAAGAGTCAGACACGACTGAGTGACTGAACTGAACTGAACTGAAATAATCATATTTTTTTCCTATTAAAATGACTTTTCATGCTTTCAACCTACATGGGCTTTTTAGGATTATTGCAATACCAGAGAAAGTGGAAATTGCCTACTTTATGTTGAACATTTACAAGTGAAGAATTGGTGTGTGACTTTCATTCATTCCAATGAATGAGCATTACTTTTATTGAATATATGCATGTTAATAATATAATGCAACCATATGGACTATAATCCACCAAGCTCCTCTGTCCATGGAATTCCCCAGGCAAGAATATTGAAGTGGGTTGCCATTTCCTTCTCCAGGAGATCTTCCTGACCCAGGGATTGAACTTGAGTCTCCCACATTGCAGGCAGATTCTTTACCATCTGAAACACCAGGGAAGCCCAATAATATAATATGCAGTATATATATTTATATACATATAAAAACTGAGCTATTTTTTTAAACTCATATAATTTAGATAGAAGTTGCCCTCCTGTTTTTGATAGTACTGGTTGTAAAAGTGTTAAACTTAAATGGACTATTATCATTAACACCAAGCAAAGAAATGACACCACAAAAGTAAAAGAAATGATATTTCAAAGCTAAAAGTATATCCAGAAAATACAATGGTGAAACTATATCAGAGATTCCCACAAAAGTTTTATTCAAATATATCACAGTGATTATATAGCATGCATTGTACCAAATAAGAGGGAAAACTCACTTGAATTTATACTACAATTTTCACATGAGCTCATATCCAGTGAATTATTAATGTATGACCAGTGACACAGAAATGTTATAAATACTTATTTCATTAAAAGAATAATCCCCTCAAATACCTTATAAAGTATAAGAAATACAGGAGAATAAATATTAGTATCTCATCCTCTTCACAATTAAAGGCTTTTTAAAAATATCCATGACCACAATATTTTGGAAATGTTTACAAGCTAGAAGGTTAACTAAAAAACAAGCCTTTGTGATGAAAGCAAAAGTACCTGAAGTGAAATTAGAGAGACAGAGACAGAAAGAGAAATTCTATCACAAACTAGATGTAAGTCCACAGGCATAGTTTTAACATCTTTAAATTTAATTTTCCTCAAATATAAAATGGTATTAAAAAGATAACAAGTCTAAGTATAGAAACATCAAACATTTGTGCATGCTTAGTCTTCAGTTGGGTCCGGCTCTGCAACCCTATGGTCTGCGGCCTGCCAGGCTCCTCTTCCATGGGATTTCCCAGGCAAGAATACTGGAGTGGGTAGCTGTTTACTACTCCCGATATATGAAACAGTTTACAAGCTTCCAAGTGTTATACAAAAGTAAATTATTATAACTGACTAATTTCTTTCATCTAGCCAAATAAGACATTGGGTACTAACTTTATGAGTAATAGCAAGCCTGAAAATCACTATATAGATTTTCAGAGAACTTTTCAGAGAACTGTTTTAAATATGCAGTTTTGGAAAGAAAAGATATCAACATTTCTTTATAGCTACATTTTACTTTGCATTTTCAATGTTAATTTAGATCTTAAGGGATCAGAGAATATGTAGACTCAACAAGAGATGATTCTAATATGGATTAAATATATTAACCCTGTACTTGGTATTATTAAAATATTCTGGATTAGATATTGTCTAGCCAGATGGAAGACAATATAAAAGAGTTTCAATTGTAGCTTACTGTGCACTAATCTGATCTGATTGCACCTCAGTTTTGTTTAACAAGTGATGGCAAAGGGCTATTCACGACTGCGTACATGCCACAAAAGCATTCTAAAACTCTTGTCATTCTCAAACCAGCGCTTGTTTTATAATTTATGAAACATTGCATCTCATTATTTTCTGACAAGAAATGTGAAGGAACCAAATCCCCTGAATCTATTCTGTTGTTAGAATAAAACATTTCCTAGTGGATATCCTGACCTGCTAATTGCTTTAAAATTTGGTTCATACTTGTTATCATATTCTTTAAGTTTATGCACATGCTAAGATCTTTTCTCTTTCTAATGTATTCCACTATGTTAAGTGATACATGAGGTACTTCCGGGACAAAGTTTTGATAAGACATTATGCAACAAAATATTCATTGTATTTTTGAGAAGACACTGATACAAGAATAAGAGAGAAAGAAGAAAGGGCATTGTAGATACATAGTTCAAGTTCAAAGGGCATAAAATAGTAAATTGACAGCTTGGAATCATAGTTCTTATATTTGAGATTAAATACACATTCTCAGGGTAACGCAGTGATTAAGCACAAAGATAATAGACCTCAGCTAACCATGCGAACTTGACCTAGATATGATTGAACTCTCTATTCTCTGTTTTCCTATCTGTAGAATGGTGATGAAAATGGCTTTGATCTAATTAGGACAATGACATTAGCCTAGAAAAGCACAGTGCATGAGTAAGGTGCCTAGGATGTTAACATTTTTATTACAGCTCACAAAGCAGCATGGAAGGAAGTGTCTAAACAATCATGACAAAGGAAGTGCTCAAGAGAATAAAAACAGGCTCTGACTTTCTTCCTGGCAGGTGGAAATTTGAACAGATGTTGATATTAGAGCAATTAATATCTTAATCCATTTGGGCTATTAAAACAAAATGCCAGAGATTAGGTGGCTTATAAGCAACACAATTATTTCTCACAGCCCTGATGGCTGAGAAGTCCAAGATCAATGTACTGACAGAGGGCTCACTTGCTGGTTCATAGACTTCTGTCTTCTTGCGTATGTTTTCACAAGGTGGGATGTGCACGAGATATCTATGGGGCTTCTTTTATGAAAACTGTGATCCTAATCATGATGGCTTCACCTTGATGACTTAATCACCTCCCAAACACCTTGTCTTCTAATATCATCACTGTGGGGGTTATGATTTCCACATAAGAATTTTGGCAGGACACAGACATTCAGACCATAGCAAGAGGATATCCAGATTTGGGGAGCACAAGAGTTACATTTTGGGCTCCTTCCTTTAAGAAGTTGAATACAACATTTAACATACACAATTAATTACATGGGGAAATGATTAATTTGGAATGAGAAATAATCACCATAAATTAGATTTGAAATATGTTTTAAAACCCATAAATGCTATTTTTATTGACAACCTGACACTTCTATTGCAATTTTCAACAGATTTACTTCATGGCAAATAGATGGGGAAACAGTGGAAAAAGTGGCTGACTTTATTTTTCTGGGCTCCAAAATCACTGTAGATGGTGACTGCAAGGAGATCCAACCAGTCCATCCTAAAGATCAGTCCTAGGTGTTCATTGGAAGGACTGATGTTGCAGCTGAAACTCCAATACTTTGGCCACCTGATGTGAAGAGCTGACTCATTTGAAAAGACCCTGATGCTTGGAGGGATTGAGGGCAGGAGGAGAAGGGGACAACAGAGGATGAGATGGTTGGATGGCATCACCAACTCAATGGACATGGGTTTGGGTGGACTCTGGGAGTTGCTGATGGACAGGGAGGCCTGGTGTGCTGCCGTTCATGGGGTAGCAAAGAGTCAGACACAACTGAGCGACTGAACTGAACTGAACTACTTCTGGATCCTGACAATTCAAACTGCTTCTCCTCTAATACTTGCATTCTTTACAATGTCATTTGCAACTGAGCACCTTGCTGTGGCTCTTCGAATCTCAGCCTCCACATTTGTCTCACAATATTGGATAAGTGTACCTACTGGCAGATAAGAATAGTTCTAGAAGACAAGCTTTCACTGGGACAACCTTAACAGTTCATGAACTTGCTTTCAAAATTTCTAAATAAATTCACTAGGTGCATATATAAATCATTTTCTTGATTGGTTAATCAAAAAAAAAAAGGAAGAGACAAATCACTAAAATACTGCATGAAGGGAGGCATTTTTCCTGACTCACCTTTCACAAGTGAAGGGCTAATAAGTCAGGATTGAAGAGAATGTGCATGTGAAATAGGAAGGAAAGAGATATAAGAGTTTAATATCTTTTTAAATTCCCTTTATTGCCACAAAGGCCATATGTGTGATAGATTTCAGAGTTAAAGACTAATACAGAGGTGTAGGCATGGCAGTGACAGCATATCACCACTGGGTATAAAGACCACTGAAAGGTGATATTTCCCCCAAAATAACATATTTTCTACTTCATGGGTTAAAAATAGGAGAAACAAAGAAGAAAGACACTATTTGAGGAGAATAATACAATTTATTGAGAAAGACCAAGATGTGGTCTTTAGAATTTAGATGAGGTCTTTAGAATTTAGAGAGGATACTTTGACCTTAGTAATTTTAAAATCATAAAATAATATTCCTAATGTGAAACGCTATCTCAAATGAGTGAGATACCTTAAACTGCCCATGCAAGGGGTAATAAAACTCTTCTACCTTGATTAATCACAAACCGGAATCACAATGCCGGGAGAAATATCAATAACCTCAGATATTCAGGTGATGCCACCCTTATGACAGAAAGCAAAGAAGAACAAAAAAGCCTCTTGATGACAGTGAAAGAGGAGAGTGAAAAAGTTGGTTTAAAGCTCAACATTCAGAAAACTAAGATCATGGCATCTGGTCCCATCACTTCATGGCAAATAGATGGAGAAACAGTGGCAGATTTTATTTTTTTTGGGGGGGGGGGAGGGCTCGAAAATCACTGCAGATGGTGACTGCAGCCATTAAATTAAAAAACACTTACTCCTTGGAAGAAAAGTTATGACCAACCTAGACAGCATGTTGAAAAGCAGAGACATTACTTTGCCAACAAAGGTCCGTCTGGTCAAGGCTATGGTTTTTCCAGTAGTCATGTACGGATGTGAGGGTTGGACTATAAAGAAAGCTGAGAGATGAAGAATTGATGCTTTTGAACTGTGGTGTTGGAGAAGACTCTTGAAATTCCCTTGGACTGCAAGGAGATACAACCAGTCCATCCTAAAGGAGATCAATCCTGAATATTCATTGAAAGGACTGATGTTGAAGCTGAAACTCCAACACTTTGGCCACCTGATGTGAAGAGCTGACTCATTGGAAAAGACCCTGATGCTAGAAAAGGCAGGAGAAGGGAATGACAGGGGATGAGATGGCTGGATGGCATCACCGACTCAATGGACATGAATTTGAGTAAATTCTGGGTGTTGATGAGGGGCCGGGAGGCCTGGCATGCTTCAGTTCATGGGATTGCAAAGAGTTGGACATGACTGAGTAACTGAACTGAACTGACCTTGATTGTGGTAGTTACATGTTTGTATGCATTTATCAAAATTTATAGATTCTTTTCACTAAAAAGTGCTAATTTAATTGTATGTAAATGATATCCTAAAAATATTTTTAAAACCTCTTTGGTAATAGTAAAGACAATACCAATAATGAAGTAAATGAAAACAGAGGTAAATATAGTTGCAAATGAAATCAAAAAGGGCTGAGTTCCATAACTAAAAGTGCTCATAAAATTTGAAAAAAAAAAATCTGATAATAATTACACCAAACCTATGAACAGATATTTCATGGAAAGCAGAAGTACAAAATGTGCTTCAATTTATACAAGATCTTTAATATTACTTGTAAAAGGAATACACTTTGAACTGATTGTGTCTATTCAATTAGTTTATTAAATTCAAAGCATGATGAGCCTCTCTAATGGGAAAGCCATATGGACATAGACACTCTCATAAATCACTGATGCATATGTAAATTATAAAATACTATAAACAAACTGTGGCACCGGACATAAAATGTCAGTCAGCACAGGAGACATGGTTGTCAGATTCGCCAGGCAGGGCTCATTGAAATGCAAAATTTAAAAGCTCAAAAAAGACCATATAAAGATTTTAATACAGAGAAGGTGATCAGGACTTCTAGCATTACAAATTTTTTAATTTTGAAAAAATCAGTAGTATGTCCCATCCAATACAATATTCTTAGAAAAAGATACTAAGAATAAATAGACACCTTCCTTCCCCCACCCCACAAAAAAATGCACAATAACCAATCTGCTGAGATATTTCCCCCAATTAAGTTTATGTACACACATTAACTCATGGATTCTAGGCAAGTAAAAAGATAGCTCAGAAATTAACGTTAGAGCTGGATTATGGTTAAAACTGAGTTTTGAGGACATAATGTTTTGTGAGATAGGTACTCTAGAATCTGAAGATTGTTTCTTAAATGTGGGTATGAAGATCTAGGTTTTATGTTGTGTGTCTGAGTAACTCATTATAATCCTTAACAGTGAGATTCACTGGGGATTTGGTATTGAGATAATGCAGTTTCTGAGATTCTGAGAAATGATTGCTCTTCATGTTATTCTCTATCTTTAACTGTTGAAAGACCCTATTCTACTCGTACACCAAGAGGTCCTCTGTCTCAGACTCAAAATTATAAGTGAATAAATGAAGATGAATTTTATAATTTAATTAATTTGGAATACAATTGACACATGGTCAAATATTTTTATTTTGGACTTTAGTTCTTTCAAAAATTAACATTATTGGACTAGCACTTGCAATGGCATTTGATTTCTCCTTAAAGATTTGATTAAAGGAGAGTTTATATTGAATAATGAACACATGGTTGAATTTTTAGTCTTGGGTGCAAAGAGGCCTTTGATTTAGTTCAGTTAATGCATTTATGAAGGGGGAATAAAATTACAGTTATAGATAGTTGGCATCACCCCAATGCTATTTGACATCAAACTAAATATTTCCAAAACAAACAAACAAACAAACAAACAAAAACCTGACTAGCCTGAAGGGGATCTCTTCCCCTTAAGCCTGATTTTATTTTCATGTCAGACGTGAGATCAAATAGTTTCAGGTGATTGTTCTCTTCTGCCCCTTTCTTACCTGGAGTATTTTAAATGGCATCTGATTTTGCTATTTAAGGGCATAGATTGAACATTCTTTAGCTCAGTTTCTTCATTTTTCTTGTTGGAAGCAACTAGCTACTGGGAGGATGGAATCTCTTCTGTTATTTTGGACCACAAATCTTACTCAGCAAAATACTGAATGTGGCATGTGCATGTGTATTTGTATGTATGTTTGTGTGTGTGCTGAGTATGCACAATTCTAGCAATATTTTTGTATAAAAAGATAATTTTTAGTTTGGAGGAAAAGGTAGAAAATTATATATTCCAGACCTGGGAAAATGAAGGAGGAATGTACCCCAGAAATGTAAGATTCTAAACTTAAGTGGTGCTGTGAAGATGGAGAAAGACAAATTAATTGGATACATTTCAGAGATAAAATAGAAAGGTTGTGACAGTTTATTGAACAGATTAAAGAGTTGTAATCCAGAATGTAAATTTTGAAGATAAAGTTGTCTTCACCATAAATGCACTAATTCATGAAATGTGAGTGTAACCAAGGTTATTTCCCAAGCATCAGGAAAATAAGTCAAAATAACTACAAAGGGATCCACTTCAAGAGCAGTGAGTAAAAAGAGAGTGACATGATTACTAATGGTAACCATTAGGTCCTGACTGTTGAGGTAGTTGATAAGAATATAGAAAAAATACATTTACTCATTCATTTATTTAATGAACTAATGCTAGACATAGTATCATGTAATTAATTTTTCACAATGTCGTTATGGATTAAATATGTCCCTCAAAATATTTATCAACTAAAAATTTTGGAGGTGAACTGACATAACTATAGAATCATGTAGAATTAAATGGATGCTCTTTAGAGAAGTTCGTGTGTTTGTGACATATGAAAAGAAACATCTTAACTAGAAATAAA
Source organism: Odocoileus virginianus (assembly GCF_023699985.2). Taxonomy (NCBI): domain Eukaryota; kingdom Metazoa; phylum Chordata; class Mammalia; order Artiodactyla; family Cervidae; genus Odocoileus; species Odocoileus virginianus. The sequence continues at coordinate 26,322,931 of NC_069698.1, forward strand.
TTATTGTTGGAACCTGTACAGTGATGTGGAGAAGGCAATGGCACCCCACTCCAGTACTCTTGCCTGGAAAATCCCATGGGAGGAGACTGGTAGACTGCTGTCCTTGGGGTCGCTAAGAGTCGGGCACGACTGAGCGACTTCATTTTCACTTTTCACTTTCATGCATTGGAGAAGGAAATGGCAACCCACTCCAGTGTTCTTGCCTGGAGAATCCCAGGGACGGGGGAGCCTGGTGGGCTGCCGTCTATGGGGTCGCACAGAGTCGGACACGACTGAAGCGACTTAGCAGCAGCAGCAGTACAGTGATGGTTTGGTCAGTTTGTTTTATGATGTTTTGAAAATGCAGGTTTCTTTATAGCTCATTTAAAATTTTTTTTTGTAATATTGACTTTAGAAAAATATTTTGGATAATTGATAATAGTCATTTAGGGTTTAGAAAATAGGCCTTTCATATACAGCTGAAGATCTAGAGCAAGAGAAAATTTCATTTTATAAAATGAAGTTTAGGAAAATGCATTTGTATTCTAAACAGACATTCCAATATTTCTGCGGTAGTCAGTGAATCTATACCTTCATCAACAGAGATTTTTCTTTCAAAAGATGCTACTTTAAAATACTTCTTTCACTGAAATGAACACTTCTACCAAACCAACAGATTGTTTCTTTATGGTTCTCAGCAGTTATTTTTTTTTTTTTTTCCTGACACTGTAACTGCAAACTTTTACCGAATTTATATCTTCTCAAGCCACAAAAACATAGTCATCTGTTACATGTCTGTAGGTCAAACTTTGCATAGAGAGGGTCTTTCTGGAAAGGAGCAGCTAAGTCTCATTTGTATTTTTTTTAATTGTAGTTGATTTACAATGTCGTGCCAGTTTCAGGGGTACATAACAGTGATTCGGTTTTTTTTTTTTTTTTATTAGTTGGAGGTTAATTACTTTACATCATTACAGTAGTTTTTGTTATACATTGAAATGAATTACCCATGGATTTACATGTATTCCCCATCCCAGTCCCCCCTCCCACCTCCCTCTCCACCGGATCCCTCTGGGTCTTCCCAGTGCACCAGGCCCGAGCACTTGTCTCATGTACCCAACCTGAGCTGGTGATCTGTTTCACCCTAGATAATCTACATGTTTCAATGCTGTTCTCTTGAAACATCCCACCCTCGCCTTCTCCCAGAGTCCACAAGTCTGTTCTATACATCTGAGTCTCTTTTTCTGTTTTGCATATAGGGTTATCGTTACCATCTTTCTAAATTCCATATATATGTGTTAGTATACTGTAATGGTCTTTATCTTTCTGGCTTACTTCGCTCTGTATAATGGGCTCCAGTTTCATCCATCTCATTAGAACTGATTCAAATGAATTCTTTTTAATGGCTGAGTAATATTCCATGGTGTATATGTACCACAGCTTCCTCATCCATTCGTCTGCTGATGGGCATCTGGGTTGCTTCCATGTCCTGGCTATTATAAACAGTGCTGCGATGAACATTGGGGTGCATGTGTCTCTTTCAGATCTGGTTTCCTTTGTGTGTATGCCCAGAAGTGGGATTGCTGGGTCATATGGCAGTTCTATTTCCAGCTTTTTAAGAAATCTCCACACTGTTTTCCATAGTGGCTGTACTAATTTGCATTCCCACCAACAGTGTAAGAGGGTTCCCTTTTCTCCACACCCTCTCCAGCATTTATTGCTTGTAGACTTTTGGATAGCAGTCATCCTGACTGGCGTATAATGGTACCTCATTGTGGTTTTGATTTGCATTTCTCTGATAATGAGTGATGTTGAGCATCTTTTCATGTGTTTCTTAGCCATCTGTATGTCTTCCTTGGAGAAATGTCTGTTGAGTTCTTTGGCCCATTTTTTGATTGGGTCATTTATTTTTCTGGAGTTGAGCTGGAGGAGTTGCTTATATATTTTTGAGATTAATCCTTTGTCTGTTGCTTCGTTTGCTATTATTTTCTCCCAATCTGAGGCCTGTCTTTTCACCTTGCTTATAGTTTCCTTTGTTGTGCAAAAGCTTTTAAGTTTCATTAGGTCCCATTTGTTTATTTTTGCTTTTATTTCTGAAATTCTGGGATGTGGGTCATAGAGGATCCTGCTGTGATTTATGTCGGAGAGTGTTTTGCCTATGTTCTCCTCTAGGAGTTTGATAGTTTCTGGTCTTACATTTAGATCTTTAATCCATTTTGAGTTTATTTTTGTGTATGGTGTTAGAAAGTGTTCTAGTTTCATTCTTTTATAGGTGGTTGACCAGTTTTCCCAGCACCACTTGTTAAAGAGGTTATCTTTTTTCCATTGTATATCCTTGCCTCCTTTGTCAAAGATAAGGTGACCATAGGTTCGTGGATTTATCTCTGGGCTTTCTATTCTGTTCCATTGATCTATATTTCTGTCCTTGTGCCAGTACCATACTGTCTTGATGACTGTGGCTTTGTAGTAGAGTCTGAAGTCAGGCAGATGGATTCCTCCAGTTCCATTCTTCTTTCTCAGGATTACTTTGGCTATTCGAGGTTTTTTGTATTTCCATACAAATTGTGAAATTATTTGTTCTAGTTCTGTGAAAAATACTGTTGGTAGTTTGATAGGGATTGCATTAAATCTATAGATTACTTTGGGTAGTATAGCCATTTTGACAATATTGATTCTTCCAATCCATGAACACGGTATATTTCTCCATCTGCTTGTGTCCTCTTTGATTTCTTTCATCAGTGTTTTATAGTTTTCTATGTATAGGTCTTTTGTTTCTATAGGTAGATATACTCCTAAGTATTTTATTCTTTTTGTTGCAATGGAGAATGGTATTGTTTCCTTAGTTTCTCTTTCTGTTTTCTCATTGTTAGTGTATAGGAATGCAAGAGATTTCTGTGTGTTAATTTTATATCCTGCAACTTGACTGTATTCGTTGATTAGCTCTAGTAATTTTCTGGTAGAGTCTTTAGGGTTTTCTATGTAGAGGATCATGTCATCTGCAAACAGCGAGAGTTTCACTTCTTCTTTTCCTATCTGGATTCCTTTTACTTCTTGTTCTGCCCTGATTGCTGTGGCCAACACTTCCAAAACTATGTTGAATAGTAGTGGTGAGAGTGGGCACCCTTGTCTTGTTCCTGATTTCAGGGGAAATGCTTTCAATTTTTCACCATTGAGGGTGATGCTTGCTGTGGGTTTGTCATATATAGCTTTTATTATGTTGAGGTATGTTCCTTCTATTCCTGCTTTCTGGAGAGTTTTAATCATAAATGGATGTTGAATTTTGTCAAAGGCTTTTTCTGCATCTATTGAGATAATCATATGGTTTTTATCTTTCAATTTGTTAATGTGGTGTATTACATTGATTGATTTGCGGATATTAAAGAATCCTTGCATTCCTGGGATAAAGCCCACTTGGTCATGATGAATGATTTTTTTAATATGTTGTTGGATTCTGTTTGCTAGAATTTTGTTAAGGATTTTTGCATCTATGTTCATCAGTGATATTGGCCTGTAGTTTTCTTTTCTTGTGGCATCTTTGTCTGGTTTTGGAATTAGGGTGATGTTGGCCTCATAGAATGAGTTTGGAAGTTTACCTTCTTCTGCAATTTTCTGGAAGAGTTTGAGTAAGATAGGTGTTAGCTCTTCTCTAAATTTTTGGTAGAATTCAGCTGTGAAGCCATCTGGTCCTGGGCTTTTATTTGCTGGAAGATTTCTGATTACAGTTTCGATTTCCTTGCTTGTGATCGTTTTGTTAAGATCTTCTATTTCTTCCTGGTTCAGTTTTGGAAAGTTATACTTCTCTAAGAACTTGTCCATTTCTTCCAAATTGTCCATTTTATTGGCATAGAGCTGCTGGTAGTAGCCTCTTATGATCCTTTGTATTTCAGTGTTGTCTGTTGTGATCTCTCCATTTTCATTTCTAATTTTGTTAATTTGGTTCTTCTCCCTTTGTTTCTTAATGAGTCTTGCTAATGGTTTGTCAATTTTGTTAATTTTTTCAAAAAAACAGCTTTTAGCTTTGTTAATTTTTGCTATGATCTCTTTAGTTTCTTTTGCATTTATTTCTGCCCTAATTTTTAAGATTTCTTTCCTTCTACTAACCCTGGGGTTCTTCATTTCTTCTTCCTCTAGTTGCTTTAGGTGTAGAGTTAGGTTATTTATTTGACTTTTTTCTTGTTTCTTGAGGTAGGCCTGTAATGCTATGAATCTTCCCCTTAGCACTGCTTTTACAGTGTCCCAAAGGTTTTGGGTTGTTGTGTTTTCATTTTCATTCATTTCTATGCATATTTTGATTTCTTTCTTGATTTCTTCTATGATTTGTTGGTTATTCAGAAGCGTGTTGTTTAGCCTCCATATGTTTGAATTTTTAATAATTTTTTTCCTGTAATTGAGATCTAATCTTACTGCACTGTGGTCAGAAAAGATGACTGGAATGATTTCAATCTTTTTGAATTTACCAAGACTAGATTTATGGCCCAGGATGTGATCTATTCTGGAGAAGGTTCCGTGTGCACTTGAGAAAAAGGTGAAGTTGATTGTTTTGGGGTGAAACGTCCTATAGATGTCAATTAGGTCTAGCTGGTCCATTGTGTCTGTTAAAGTTTGTGTTTCTTTGTTCATTTTCTGTTTAGTTGATCTATCCATAGTTGTGAGTGGGGTATTAAAGTCTCCTACTATTATTGTGTTACTATTAATTTCCTCTTTCATACTCATTAGCGTTTGTCTTACATATTGCGGTGCTCCTATGTTGGGTGCATATATATTTATAATTGTTATATCTTCTTCTTGGATTGATCCTTTGATCATTATGTAGTGTCCATCTTTGTCTCTTTTCACAGACTTAATTTGAAAGTCTATTTTATCTGATATGAGTATTGCGACTCCTGCTTTCTTTTGGCCTCCGTTTGCGTGGAATATTTTTTTCCAGCCCTTCACTTTTAGTCTGTATGTGTCCCTTGCTTTGAGGTGGGTCTCTTGTAGACAGCATATATAGGGGTCTTGCTTTTGTATCCATTCAGCCAGGCTTTGTCTTTTGGTTGGGGCATTCAACCCATTTACATTTAAGGTAATTATTGATAGGTATGGTCCCGTTGCCATTTATTTTGTTGTTTGGGGTTCACTTTTATACCACCTTTCTGCGTTTCCTGTCTAGAGAAGATCCTTTAGTATTTGTTGAAGAGCTGGTTTGGTGGTGCTGAATTCTCTCAGCTTTTGCTTGTCTGTAAAGCTTTTGAGTTCTCCTTCATATCTGAATGAGATCCTTGCTGGGTAGAGTAATCTAGGTTGTAGGTTATTCTCTTTCATTACTTTAAGTATGTCCTGCCATTCCCTTCTGGCCTGAAGGGTTTCTATTGATAGATCAGCTGTTATCCTTATGGGAATCCCTTTGTGTGTTATTTGTTGTTTCTCCCTTGCTGCTTTTAATATTTTCTCTTTGTGTTTGATCTTTGTTAATTTGATTAATATGTGTCTTGGGGTGTTTCACCTTGGGTTTATCCTGTTTGGGACTCTCTGGGTTTCTTGAACTTGGTTGGCTATTTCCTTCCCCATTTTAGGGAAGTTTTCAGCTATTATCTCCTCGAGTATCTTCTCATGGCCTTTCTTTTTGTCTTCTTCTTCTGGGACTCCTATGATTCGAATGTTGGGGCGTTTCACATAGTCCCAGAGGTCCCTAAGGTTGTCCTCATTTTTTTTTATTCTTTTTTCTTTTTTCCTCTCTGCTTCATTTATTTCCACCATTTTATCTTCTAACTCACTTATCCTATCTTCTGTCTCTGTTATTCTACTCATGGTTCCCTCCAGAGTGTTTTTGATCTCATTTATTTCATTGTTAATTTTTAATTGATTTTTTTTAATTTTTCTAGGTCCTTGTTAAACATTTCTTGCATCGTCTCAATCTTTGTCTCCAGGCTATTTATTTTTAACTCCATTTTGTTTTCAAGATTTTGGATCATTTTTATTATCATTATTCTAAATTCTTTTTCAGGTAGATTCCCTATTTTCTCCTCTTTTGTTTGACTTGGTGGGCTTTTTTCATGTTCCTTTAGCTGTTGGGTATTTCTCTGCCTTTTCATCTTGTTTAAATTGCTGTGTCTGGAGTGGGCTTTCTGTATTCTTGTGGTCTGAGGTTCCTTTTTATTGTGGAGGTTTCACCCAGTGGGTGGGGTTGGACGATTGGTTTGTCAAGGTTTCCTGGTTAGGGAAGCTTGTGTCAGCGTTCTGGTGCGTGGAATTGGATTTCTTCTCTCTGGAGTGCAATGGAGTGTCCAGTAATGAGTTTTGCGATGGGTCTATGTGTTAGGTGTGACTTTGGACAGCCTGTATGTTGACACTCAGGTCTATGTTCCTGCGTTGCTAAAGAACTTGCGTGGTATGTCTTGTACTGCAGCTTATTGGCTCTTGGGTGGTGGTTGGTTTTGGTGTAGGTATGGAAGCTTTTGGATGGTCTCTTATTCCGTAATGTTCCGTGTAGTCAGGAGTTTTCTGGTTTTCTCAGGATTTGGGCTCAATTCTCCTGCCTCTGGATTTCAGTTTTATTCTTCTAATAGTCTCAAGGCTTCTCCAACTATACAGTACTTTCCTGTTTTGTTTTTTCCCCTTAAAAGGGCAATGTTGTAGCAAAGGGAGAGACTGGTTCCTCCAGCCTGCCTGATTGAGACGTCATCTCCACTTGCTGAGGGTTTCTAGTGATTCGGTTTTATATATATACAAGTTTAAAAATTCTTTTCTCTTATAGATTATTCTAAAATATTGAATATAGTTCCCTGTGCTTTATGTTACATCCTTGTTGGTTATCTATTTTATATATAGTCTTGTATATATGTGAATATGAAATTACTATTTGTCCCTCCACTCCCTTTCCCCTTTGGTAACCATAAGTTTTTTTCAATGCTGTGGGTTTGTTATTTTCTGTTTTGTAACTAACTTCATTTGTATCATTTTTGCAGATTCTATATATAAGCAATATCATATCGTATTTGTCTTTGTCTTGCTTCACTGAGTATGATCATCTCTAGATTCATTCATGTTGCTGCAAACGGCATTATTTCCTTCTTTTTTATGGCTGAGTAATATTCCATTGTAGATATGCACCACATCATCTTTATCCATTCATCTGTTGATGGACATTTAATCTGCTTCCACATCTTGGCTATTGCAAATATTGCTGCAGTGAACAGGGATATATGTATCTTTTCAAATTACAGTTTTCTCTAGATATATGCCCAGAAATAGGATTGCAAAGTCATATGATAATTCTATTTAGTTTTTAAGGAACCTCCATACTGTTCTCCACAGTGACTGCACCAGTTTATATTCCTACTATTTGTATTTTTCTCTATCATTTGTATTTTATAACAAGCTCACTTCATCTAGCACATAACAGTCATTTTTTTAAAATTTATCTGTTTGTGAATTAAAATCTCTAGAAAATAATTAAGGTATCATAAGAAACATTGTTTTATGGTCTTTTTAAATTTAATTTTTAAACAATGCTTCTCAAGGGGAAGAAAATGTCTTAAAAATGTTTGACTATAAATGTTGATCCATCTACAAAATAGCTTCACAGAAACATCTAGACTAGTGTTTGACCAAAATACTAAGTAATGCTACCTCTCCAACTGGCACACAAAATTACCATCAAAACCATTAAAGGAAAAAATGCAAAATATTTATAACATCAAGCAAAGCCAGATTCTCAGTTAAACTCAGTGAAACTATCTTCTGATTGTTTATTAAGGCCTGTAACATTTGTGAGTGTCCAGTTTGAATTATTTTCCCTCAAAAGATGAAGGAGAACTTCCACAAGAGTGACTATTATTTTCTATGTAAAAGTACCAATAATGTTATTTTTCCATCAAGTCAACTATAATTTAATAATGGTTTGAATAAATAAATAAAAACTCCAAACCAAGAGGTAAAAGATGCACAAGTAATGACTACCAGGCTGACTGTGTCCATATTACAAATTGAGAATCACACCTTTGTTAAATCTGAGGTGTAGTGGGGCTTCCCTGGGGGCTCACATGGTAAATAATCTGCTTGCTATGTGGAGATCTGAGTTTGATCCCTGGGTCAGAAAGATCTTTGAGAAGAGCACGGCAACACACTCTAAGACCCTGGTCTAGAGAATCTCATGGGCAGAGGAGCCTAAAGGGCTTGAGTCCATAGGGTCACAAAGAGTCAGATATGACTGAAGTGACTTAGTATGAGGGGTTAAAACAAAATAACTCAAATTGAATTGTGTAGCATTAAATACTGATTTCATATTTTAGTGGTTCTTTTAATTTGGGAAAATATAAAACCTTTTGCTATAACAGTATTTTCATCTGCAAAATGCAATTCCTTGCTAAAATATTTGTGGTTAGAATTCAATGAAATAATCTTTATAAAGGCTTCCCAGGTGGTGCTAGGGATAAAGAGCCTGCCTGCCAATGCAGAAAAGGTAAGAGATGTGGGTTCACTCCCTGGGGTTGGGAAGATTCCCTGGAGAAGGTCATGACAACTCACTTTAATATTCATGCCTGGAGAATCCCATGGACAGAGAAGTCTGGCGGACTACACTGCAAAAGGTTGCAAAGAATTGGACATGACTTAAGCAACTTAGCACGCATGCAATCCTTACAAAGTCTTTAACCCTATTTCTGATACTTAGTAAATATTCAGAAAGTGCTATAGCTTAAACTAGTACAAGGTTTGTTTGTTTTTTGCATTCAGTTTGCTGCACAAATAGTGTCAAAACTTGCCTCATTTAATAGATGACAAAATTGAGAGATAGTAGATTGGTAACTTGGAAGAATCTACAAAATCAAAAAGAGATTTTGGTATTCAGATCAGTACATAGGAGATGAAATATTTCATGGTCAGATTGTAGACTGTCTAAAGATATTTGTGACCTGGAAAAATATTGCTACATAATAGAAGGTAATCTGTAATGGTGTCAGTTTTTTGGTGACATGAAGCCAAGATACAAAATGGCAGTAGTCTTAGAATAATACATTAAAGAGGCTTTCATGTGTGCATTATGAAAGGGAAATAACTGGTAAAGTAAGTGATAAGATTTTGTTTTCTACTTCAGCATGACATATGTTCTTTAAAAACTTGACAAAAAATAATAAAAACATGCTAAGAAAGTGACAAACTCAGTGTTGTCATCAATCAGAGATCGCCACTCATAATATTCTTACACATACAAACATTTTGTTCCCTTTTTCTATTAAACAATATCAACATTTTTAGCAAATGATTTTTGCTTTTCTGACCACATAAGAACCATAATGATAATTATGTCTCAAAAATCACAGAAATAACAATCATAACAAAAAATTGCATTTATTTTATTTTTATCAACTTGATAACTTAAAATGGTAGTTCATTGCTATTTCGTCTAATTTTGTGCCTCTTAGATTATTAGAGAGACTGAACATTTTTCTTGTTTATTGGCCATTTATATCTGTTATCTTGTGAATAGCCTGTCCAGATGTTTTAGTCCCAACTGAACTCAAATAACTACTTGTCACACTTAATTTTTCAAGGAAATAAATACAAATACAACCATATACTTGAGTAAACTTAATTTACATGGCCAGCATTCTTTTATCAAAAAGGTAACTGATTTTTGCTGTAGAAAATTTAAAAGACCTAAAACAGTAAAATAGAAAGCAATAAAGAACAATTACTATCTATCACTGTAAAAGTAAACAGAATAATCAGAGGTAACATGCTGTTGTATGTCTTTTGGTGTTTTAAACATACATATATAATTGCATATTCCTGGTTCTTGGAGCAAAAATAAATAAGTAGATGACAGATAGATAGACAGATAACAGGAAGTAGGTGATAATCTCTTGTGAGTATCTCATACACAAATTCTTCAAAGTAAACTCAGAAAATCTTAAACTCAAGTATCATGTTACTATTTTTTTAATTTATTTTTAAATTGAAGAATATTATGTTACTTATTTATTTTAACTCCAATCTTTATGGAAAAGTTCTCATGAGTGAGTATACCACGTATTGTTTATCCATTCACCTATTAATGGAGAGCTGGCCCTGCCACTTGAAATCTGCAATTCTATATTTTGAAATTTATCTTAAGAAAGCCATAATACATATATATACAAAGTTTTTTATATAAAACATTGGTGACATTCTTATTAACATGTATTGTCTACTATGCCAAAACCTACATTAGGCACTGGAATTAGCACAGTGAATGGTACTAACAGATCTCTAAGAACATAAATTTAGATTTATATATATGTGGGCTTCCCTGGTGGCTCAGATGGTAAAGAATCTGCCTGCAGTTCAGGAGACCTAAGTTCATTCCCTGTGTTGGAAATTTCCCCTGGAGAAGGAAACAGCTACCCACTCTCAGTATTCTGGCCTGGAAAATTCCATGGACAGAGGAGCCTGGCAGACTACAGTCCATGGAGTCCCAAAGAGTCGGACACCACTGAGAGACTTTCACTTTCATGTTCATGTTTGTGTATGTTTGTGTGTGTGTGTGTGTGTGTATGCATATATATTGTAATGTCAAATAATATACACAAATATACCAGTATACGCTATAAGAAAAGTGAACCTATAAAGTAAAAAGTAAAAAAAAAAAACCTCAACATTATTATGCTGAGTAAAAGAAGTCAGAAAATCAAAGAAAATATATTGTATGGTATAATGTTTTAATTATAGAAAATATTATTTAATCTATAGAGGTAAGAAAGAGACCAGAAGTTGTCTTTGGCTGGAGAGGAAAGAACTCATAGATGGCAAAAGATACAAGAAAACTGCTGTCTTCCCTATTACACAATATACTAAATGAAACTGTATGCAAATTGCTTTCTTTTACTTTCTCCTTTCTTTTGATTATTGATAAAGATGAAAACATCATTTATTATCTGTTATAATTCATAAATTATCTTTGTCCATATTCTTGTTCTTTTTTGTCAGTTGAATTGCTGATTTTTTCCTTATTAATTTACAAACATCCTCAGATTTAAAAAATAAATTCCTGTAATACATATCACAAATATTTTACTTTTTTATATTATTATATTATTAAAATCTTATTGACTAAAGACATCTTACATTTATAGATAATCAACTTAATTCAATTCAGTTTTTTCATTCACTTGACAAATATTTATGATGTACCTGTTGGAGATTGAATGAATATATTATTATCTTTTTCAAAATATCTCAGTCCTGTTCAAAGATAAATGAGAGTATATTTAAAGATTTAAAAGTTTATTTGAGCAAAAATCAATTCCCATAAGATAGCACCAAGTGAATAGCACAGAAGTGAATAGAAATAAGCTCCACTGATTGCTAGGCGCAAGACTTTTGTAGAGAAGATGAGGACCCAAAGCAAGGGATATTGATTAGTTGTAGTTTAAGCAGTTGCCTTATTTGAGAAAGTCTAGCCATATGTTTATGATTCATTGTCCTTAGGTTTTTGTTTATTTACCTTGAAACATTTATAGGCTTAGGTTTGGATTTGCTTACATAGACTGCTAAGGTATTAAAATCACTTCAGCTTCATGGCCTCCTTGTTTAATTAATTTACCAGTTTCAAAGGATACTGTCTAGCTTAAAAAAAAAAAAAAAGAATATGGATTCTGATTATAGAAAGTGTTATGTTTTTAGGGGTTTTTGACAAATCCAAGAAAGACTCTCTGATAGTCTATCCAGGAAGGCAAGGGGAAATATTAAAAGAAGGGTATGGTTCATTTCAAGAACCAAAAGTAATCACACTAGCTGTCAAACTATTATAATCTTTGGAATAAATATCTTTGCTATTGTACTTTTAAAAAGTAATAGTTTTCACCCTACTTTTTGTTCTGCCTAGGAGTCATACTGCTCTTTAAATTCTCACTTATACTTTTATAAAAAGTGAAAAGTATATAATTGGATCCTACTGAAAGTTACTAACTCCAGAGTTCCATTTTGAATTATTTAAGAAATATCAGAGTGTACACTGATTTGTGAGTAGCTGTATTGCCTTTAGAATGCTCACTTGCTTAAGAATGAGGAAATTTGTAAGTAAATGAACAATCATCTCTCTGTAAATTACTCCTGTGTTTCCACCAGCTGAGTGACCAAGCAGAATCAATTTTTTGCTGAGGGATTGTTCTTGGTTTCCCAGCAAAAACAGATGGCAATGTTTGAACAAATACACCAGATTATAAAGAGAGCTTGCTACAAATTTAACTTCCACTTGTCAATCAACAACTATATATTCTACTCACTCAAATTTCAAAATTTATCATCTGTTTTTATGATGTTAAAATAGAACAAGTATGCTTAGGATGTTATCATGCAAAGACAAAAAGAATGAGATCAAACTTGGCTCAGCATCAAATTTGACACTTGAAATTGAACGCTAGATTCATAGATACCCATAAACACAATAATCAATAATGGCAAAGTCTAAAATAATTAATGTGAATTAATTGTGCTTCCTAGATTAACTTTCATCATTTTTCTTTTTGGCAGGTTAAAAATTGTGCTCACTTTTCCATGTCTATCAATTATTATAGCATTTGCTACTAAATTATGGCAGAGACAGATAAGCTTTAATTTTGAATACAAAAGATGTTATCAAACATGAATCTACATTTTCATGTGCAATATGTTGATTTCACAATGTAGTGGCTATGTAATGTTTTAACCTCTTTCAGTTTTTCATTTTTGAAGCCCTAATAATAAGTACCTGTTAATACACTTACACACATGAAAAATGTTCATCTATTAAAATAAATACAACGAATTAGCTTAGGCGAAGCATGAGTTATACATCATCATCAAAAATTTTCCTTTGTATAATTTGGAGAAGTCAAAGCTTTGGGCTGAATAAATCAGATGAGGCAAAATTGCTACTCTTTAGAAAATATTAGTATAAATAGCTTACATGAAGGTTATGAATAGAGAAATTCTATTTCTAGTAAGTGATATTTTAATAGAATTGTTTTATTGAATTAAGTGACATCTTTTTAAAAATCTTATATTCATTTGAGTATGATTTTTAAACATCTGTGTTCTAATTGTCTTGTTCTCTGTTAATACCTATACTTTGCAATATAATAACCACAAGCCACATGTAATGATAGGGCATTCAAAATATGAGTGGTACAATTAACCTGCATTTAATTTTAAGTATTTTAATTTAAATTTAAGACTGATGCTCTATTCAATTATTGAAAACCTTTTAAGTATGTTTGGAACATATTAAATAGGTGAATCTAATTTTTCATCTAGATTTCATGAAATCTGAATACAGATGACTTACTTCTTGATGAAAATTTAAGATACAAAAAAAACCCCATAAAATGTCATGATGATATTTTACTGAGTAAATACTAAGGTAACAAGTAGGATTTTTGTTTAAATAAAATATATTCTTAGAACTAATGTCACCAGTTTTCTTTTTACATTTTTAATATGGATACAAGAAACTGTAAAAGGAGGCGAATTAATGATGGTAAAAAGTTAACAATTTCCTTCACATAGTTAACTCATTAATATTCATCAATTTCAAAAGGAGCCATCAAATATCATAAGCAAAAAAGGCATTTTTCTCTTATAATTTGAAGGTTGCCAGTAAAAAATCTACTTAAGTGCATCACCGTATTCTGACCTATTCTGGGACATAAATTTATTTTTTAGTAATGCCTTTAGATGAGAGCATGGATCTCCTATCAAAATACATACCCAGAACCAATGTATCAATTTTTTTTTTCAAACTCCACTAAGAGCGGTTTCTAGATGCATTTCCTGTATTGCCTTACTTAATTCTACAGCAAGTCAAAGCAGTAGGAGTCATTAACAACTCCAAAATAAAAAGAAAGCAGTTAACATGCCCAGCCAACACAGGTACAGTCATTCAACATCTGTCTTCTTAGTACTTCCCCAGTGTTTGGGCTGCTCAAGGCATATGCCTATCACCAATGGGCAAAATCAACTAAGACACTTGTGTTTCTGAAATTTATTTTGTAGGTGGTAAATAGAGACTTAAAGCTATATGTGCTTTATTAAAATTATCTGTCTTCATTACATTATACTATTAACAATAGTTTGCTGACTTTAGGCTTGTTACTTAATCCCTCTGATTTTTAATGACTTTGTGTCTAGAAAAGGATTAGTGGCAAAAATAATAGAAAACAAATACTACCATGCAGTATTTGTCCTTACTAAAATATCACATGTGAACACTGCTTTATTAACTATTTATATGTCTCCTATATATTTGATTTTTTAAAGATATTCATGCTATTTTGTATTATTTACCTATATATCATAGCATATGTTACAAAACATTGACACTCAACTTCTCTGAACTTTATATTTTAATATAAGCATATATTTGATATTAAAAATTAGTACAATGAGTATATTTGAGTGCATTATTGATTGTTTTGTAACTTTAACATGAAATATTGCTTTCTTATTTTCTCCCAGTTGTACCTCCTCTAGACAGATTTAATGAGGGTTTTTTATTAGAATGAAATAGTGTTATCCTAAATAAATATTAAAATTTTAGAATATCCTGGGACATCTGAGAGGTGAAACAACATGGGCTTCACATTAAAAAATATATATACTGTGGGGGAAATATGTATTCAATCTGAATCATTTGAAGTGAAATTCAACAAGTTCATTTGCAGATATTGTTTCAACTTTTTACTAGAAATGTTTAATTACTTATCCCAGTATATGAGAATAGTCATATTGTAGCAGATATATTTGTAAAAAGATTTTAATTATATAAAACTTCAAGTACTGATACTGCATAATGTCTTAGTCAAGAAGGAAATCACACATTTTGTAACATATGAAAGATAATATGGAAAGCAGTATTAATTTTAATAGCTAAAATATTAAAAGTTACATCATAAAATTCAGAAACTTTAACTTATAAAGTCTAAAGTACATTACTTAATTTGTTTTCACATGTAATCTAAGAAAAGCCTTTGGATTTGTATTAAATGAGACATCAAACGAAAGTATACTGATAACTTTGAGGAAGAAGAGCCTTTAGACAGCCTTCATTTTTCATATCTATTTTACCTTCTTAGTCATATATTCATCCTATTTAAATACATGCATATTTAAAAATCTAAAATAATGTTTCTTTCTTGCAGTCTTATTTGCAGAAGTAAAAGTATCATGAGAACCTAGAACTAAATGTTCTTAGAGCATTTTATTTTATTTATTTATTTATTTTTCCGTTTATTTTTATTAGTTGGAGGCTAATTACTTTACAACATTGCAGTGGTTTTTGTCATACATTGAAATGAATTAGCCATGGATTTACATGTATTCCCCATCCCGGTCCCCCCTCCCACCTCCCTCTCCACCCGATCCCTCTGGGTCTTCCCAGTGCACCAGGCCCGAGCACATGCCTCATGCATCCAACCTGGGCTGGTGATCTGTTTCACCCTAGATATACATGTTTCGATGCTGTTCTCTTGAAACATCCCACCCTCGCCTTCTCCCACAGAGTCCACAAGTCTGTTCTATACATCTGAGTCTCTTTTTCTGTTTTGCATATAGGGTTATCGTTACCATCTTTCTAAATTCCATATATAAGTGTTAGTATACTGTAATGGTCTTTATCTTTCTGGCTTACTTCGCTCTGTATAATGGGCTCCAGTTTCATCCATCTCATTAGAACTGATTCAAATGAGTTCTTTCTAATGGCTGAGTAATATTCCATGGTGTATATGTCCCACAGCTTCCTCATCCATTCGTCTGCTGATGGGCATCTAGGTTGCTTCCATGTCCTGGCTATTATAAACAGTGCTGCGATGAACATTGGGGTGCACGTGTCTCTTTCAGATCTGGTTTCCTCGGTGTGTATGCCCAGAAGTGGGATTGCTGGGTCATATGGCAGTTCTATTTCCAGCTTTTTAAGGAATCTCCACACTGTTTTCCATAGTGGCTGTACTAATTTGCATTGCCACCAACAGTGTAAGAGGGTTCCCTTTTCTCCACACCTTCTCCAGCATTTATTGCTTGTAGACTTTTGGATAGCAGCCATCCTGACTGGTGTGTAATGGTACCTCATTGTGGTTTTGATTTGCATTTCTCTGATAATGAGTGATATTGAGCATCTTTTCATGTGTTTTTTTGCCATCTGTATGTCTTCCTTGGAGAAATGTCTGTTGAGTTCTTTGGCCCATTTTTTGATGGGTCATTTATTTTTCTGGAGTTGAGCTGGAGGAGTTGCTTGTATATTTTTGAGATTAATCCTTTGTCTGTTGCTTCATTTGCTATTATTTTCTCCCAATCTGAGGGCTGTCTTTTCACCTTGCTTATAGTTTCCTTTGTTGTGCAAAAGCTTTTAAGTTTCATTAGGTCCCATTTGTTTATTTTTGCTTTTGTTTCTAAAATTCTGGGATGTGGGTCATAGAGGATCCTGCTGTGATTTATGTCAAAGAGTGTTTTGCCTATGTTCTCCTCTAGGAGTTTTATAGTTTCTGGTCTTACATTCAGATCTTTAATCCATTTTGAGTTTATTTTTGTGTATCGTGTTAGAAAGTGTTCTAGGATATACAATGGAAAAAAGACAACCTCTTTAACAAGTGGTGCTGGGAAAACTGGTCAACCACCTGTAAAAGAATGAAACTTAGGGCATTTTAAATTGCTAGTACTTAGGGTAACTTTTTAATAAGATCATTGCATTCAAAAATTCTTGTTTTTAATTGAGAGACTAAACTGTATTTTAAAATATGTTAAAGAATGACTCCTTATGAAGCTTACAAGTGAAAATTTTAATAATGATCTTTAAATTCTGAAGATTACCTTACTATTTTAATAGTAACTGCCAAGTAATTAAATAGTTTAACAACATAAACTGAACATGGAATGAGTGTTTTTATTAAGTAAAAATTGTGAATTTTGGCCTAGTTACTGACTAAAATATGTGATGGGCAGAATTCACCCAGAATTTTTAACACTGTAGAAAATAAACTTGCGAGCTAGTGATTCCTTCCACAAATGACTCGTAGAATTATAATTCAAAAACGAGATAGGCTGTTTTGTCTGTTACTTGAATTCTTTGATTTAGTTACCCTGTTCTTACTTGGCCAAAAAGATCTGAGAGATCTATGATTAAAATAAAAATGAGGATGACTTTACAGGTAAATGTTATCACTTCAGGCAGTGAATTGTGATGATTTGTTAAAGAGAAAGAAACAGAAAAACGTTGCTTTAAGGGTTTTGATATTTCATTGAAACTGATGGGTTTTTTTTTAAGAACCATTCTTTTTTTTAAAGAAACAAAAGGCTCAAGGGAATGATCCATTAAAAATTTCTA
Organism: Odocoileus virginianus; assembly: GCF_023699985.2. Lineage (NCBI taxonomy): Eukaryota > Metazoa > Chordata > Mammalia > Artiodactyla > Cervidae > Odocoileus > Odocoileus virginianus. The sequence continues at coordinate 26,340,221 of NC_069698.1, forward strand.
CCAGTTATTACACAGATTTGCTTTGCATACAATTATGCACTGATAGCAGGCTTCTTTGATGGCTCAGTGGTAAAGAATCCGCAGCAGACACAGTTTCAATCTCTGGATCAAGAAGATCCCCTGAAGAAGGAAATCGCAACCCACTCCAGTATTCTTGCCTGGAAAATCCCATGGACAGAGGAGCCTGCAAGGCTATAGTACAGGGGGTCACAAAAGAGTCAGAAAGGACTGAGTGACTAAATAACATATACTGATATAAAAAAATGTCACTAAAATCTCTGGGATTTTTTCAACATAATCTTAATGAAAATGATGTTTCTACAAACTAACTTTTCTAACTGACTACAAGTTAAATGTTGAATATTAATGTTTTTCATTAGATGAACTAAGTCTTAAGTTTTAGCATATCAGCTAAGGTGGGATACACAAAATATTGGGAAACAGAAAGGAAGTATATAGAAAAATAGCAAAACGAAGAATAAAGGAAAATTTTCTTCTTTTCCATAGAGAATAAAATGTTTCCATTTAAAATCAGAAACCACTATCTATAAACACCTGATAGTTGTACAGGCAAATCCTGTTTTATTGTGCTTCATTTTTATTGCTCTTCACAGATACTGAGATTTTTACAAATTGAAGACTTATGGCACTACATCGAGCAAGTCTGTTAGTGCCATTTTTTCCAATAGAATTTGTCTCTGCCACATTTTGGTTATTATTGCTATATTTCAAATTTGTATTATTGTTATATTTGTTATGGTGGTCTGTGGTCAGTGACCTTGGATGTTGCTTGGATGTTGAAAACTATTATGACTCACTGAAAGCTCAGATGTTGTTACTATTTCCTTAACAATAAAGTATTTTTTTAAGTTAACATATTACATTGTTTTTTAAACATAATGTTATTGTACTTTTAATAAATTACAGTATAATATAGACATAACTTTATATGCACTGGGAAACCAAAAAAATTGTGTGACTCTATTGCAATATTTGCTTTTTACAGTGGTCTAGGGCCCAAAGTATCTCTAATACAGATGTGCCTGTAATAAAAGAAAGTTTATTTTGTTAAAAACAAGTCTTCTAAGGGCTATTAAAATCAGTGCCCATCTTTGATAAATATATACTGCATGGTGAAAATTAGGCATTTGCTGATTGGAATGTTCATATTTCCCCAACTGCTGGGTTAATTTCTAGGTAGTTAGTACATAGTCAAGAAAGAAAAAGATACTCTGACTTACAGTTATCACAATATACAGTAATTGAGGCTATGCATATCTCTTACTTAGTAAGTTGTGGAATTTCTAAGGAAATTGGATATATGTTTTTGCTATCCATACCATCTGGCACAGCACATTTGAAATGGACTAGGTGCTCTTATAGAGCTTATAGAGAAAAATAGAAAAAAAAAACTTACAGAGAAAAATATTAAAAATTCATCAGAAATTCTGCAGCTAAAATCTGAAAAATATAGCTGAAAAAATTTATGGAGAAAATGTCTTTATTTTTATGGAGTCCAATACCTGGACTTAAGTGTATTGAAGATAAATTAAATCCACTAAACAGACCATTCTAGTGAACAGTAAGGTAAAAATTGTACCGTGTGTGCTCAGTCACTCAGTTGTATCCAACTCTTTGTGATCCCATGGACGGCAGCCAACCAGGCTCCTCTGTCCATGGGACTTTCCAGGCAAGAATATTGGAGTGCCATTTCCTCCTCCAGGGGATCTTCCAGATCAAAGGGATTGAGCCCACATCTCCTGTGTCTCCTAATTGTAAGCAGATTCTTTATCACTGAGCCACCAGGGAAGCCCCGAGTAAAAGTTGACTTGTACTGAAAGCTCGAACTATGAAATGAATTTATTTTCAACTTTTCTGGTGCCTCCTCCCCAAAACCAACATCAATATACTTTATTGTTTTTAATTCATTTATTCCTGAAGAACAGATAGAAAAGCATGTAGATGTATGATGCTTAGAATCTTGAGATGCTAAGAATTATAATTTCTGTCTGCATTTGATCTATAATATGAGAGGTTTTTTGTTTTATTTCTCTCTTTCTGACATTTTGTGTACTTTTTCTTTAATTTATGGGGTATCTTATTTCATCTTACTGCTGATATTTTTATATTCTTTCTTGCTAGCAAAAGACAAATGGTCTTTATGAGGATGATAAGTTTGGGATCAAAATATTGATTAATAGCATAATTATATCAAAATATGGGACTGCTTCCTCTAATGCTAAGAAAAAAATCAACTGATCAATATAAATAATAATCTTTAGAGATATCTTAGTACCTGCCTGCTTTTAATAACATCTATTATTAAGAATTATTACATATAGGAACTTTTTACTCTTTGCAATTATTATTTTTGATGCTATTATTTAGTTAAAAAAATCAGCATTAATTGCAAATACCAAATGCCAGGTGAATTTTAATTGTCCATTTCCAGTTACCATCTCTGTTTTCAATTCTAAATCAAAGTTTACCTGTCAGTTTGTATTCAAGATGCATTAGAATCCATACTGGCATTTGAGATCCTTCTTTTTTTTTCCTCTCTCTTTCTAAAGAAAAAAAATAAAAACATTTTTAGTTTTGAAAATTTCAAACATATACAAAAGTGGGAGGAGTAGTACAATAAATTCGCATATGTCCCTTAGTTAGCTTCAAGAATTATCAACACATTGCCAATCTCATTTCATCTATATCATTCTCTTGTCCCCTAATGAGTTTTTTCTAACACAATAGGTTCTTTTGGTTATTTATTTTAAACACAGCAGTGTGGAAATGTTAGTCCCAAGCTTCCACTGTTATCTCTTCACACTCTCCTATTTTCACAACTAAGAAGTCTACTGACTTGGGTCAAATGCACTTTGTTTTAAATTACTCTTTTACTGTTTTAAATCAGATTACTTTATGTAACATTAATGGTTAAAATACATTTTTTCAGAATAAAAATTCTCATCCATATGATGAACAGCATTATAAACTTAAAGCAAAAACAGGATAAAGTACCTTGTTAAATCTTAAGGTAATGTCTTTACAAGAATTTTCTTTTTTTTTTTTTAACCTCCAGTTTTTTTTTTTTTTAATAACAACTGTACATAACTAACAATATAATATCAAAGAATATTAACCCTGACAAAAAGAATTCATTCTGTCATGGATGCAAGCATAAAATATTACCACACATATAGTAAACTCTGTTTAGGAGCTACTGTGGGTAATCAGTAAAGAAACATTCAAAGAATGAATTCCAAATTTGATTTGAAAAGGTTAGAAAAAACTTCACAGAGAAGATGACAGCTGAGGTTGTGAATTAGAAGTAGAGGTTTGACTGGAATACAAGACACTGGAAGTTGGGAATTTCAGGATCAAATAGCCATTGTCAAGTTTCGGAGTTATAAAAATGCATGGTGTGTTTTTGAAATTACAAGCTATTCCACTCAACTTGATTGTCATCTCTTTAGTGTAGCCTTCCCTGCTCAGTTAAGCTAGAATAAATCTTTCTTCTGAATATCTTCTTGTCAACATTTATGTGGTGTGTGGTTTAATTTCTGTCTTATGATTACATATGGAATGTGTTTTATGAAGGCATAGATTAAGGCAGCTGAGTTAAAAAGTATAAATTCATAAAACAGTTACTTTGAATTACAAAACAGAAGGAAAGGAAAACACTAATTTTTTTTAGACCAGTTATATCACTGAATAAAGCCCTTCTCTGATCATCTTATTGTAAATTAATTAGTGTAAATTAAGAAAAAGAATACAATATAATGTAATCTTAATTTTAAAGATGCACATATACATTAAAATTTTTATTGCACACAAATGTATATGCTAGTAATTCTTTCTGATTCCTGTTATATGTGGGAGTTTCCATTTCTGCAGAGATTTTCCTCTCTTTTCAAATATCACTTCTACCTTTTCCTTGTAAGAGTCTTTTGTTGTGGGAGAAAGAATACTCTATGAATCAAGGCACTAATATTGAAAAGGTCAATTTTTTTCCATGAAAACATTCAGTCATTGTATTCTTTATTCCTCAGATTCTTCTTCTGAGCAACAATTAATTCAATTAAACCAACTCTAAAGCTGTAAATCATCATAGATCATAACCTTTCAAAGTGTCTTTGTATTCTTCCTCAAATTTACCTTGGTTAGCATATTTTAATAGTATTACACAAAGGGATACTATTAAGTATTCTTGGTGTTAAAAAAATGCTATGCTCCTGTCAACTGCATTATAAAGAGGTTGAGAATAATGGTATTTCAAGACAGACAGACATCAGCACAGTGAATCATATACAAAAGATCAAGAATGATAGGGATAAATACACAAAGTGACATATTAACCTTAAACATTTATCATGTTGGCATCACAGTTCACCTTTCTCTCTTTAGTTATATTCATAATGAAAGGAATATTGAGTGGAAAAATCTAAATGTTATTTAGTTAATGCAAAGATGATTTAAAAATAGTTTAAGTTTTTCCCATTTATAATGGGAAAATTCCATTAGTGAATTGCTTTGCACTGATGTATCTATTCCTGCTCTCTGCAAGGAAAGATCATCTTTATTTAGGATACATTTTGTTTAATTAAATATACTGCTAGAATATCCAAAATAACTGGTTCCAAAGCAAGATAAAATATTATAAATACAGTGTTATTTCTTGAAGGCTTTAGTACTTTATTTCAAATACACTATTTACAACAAATATTTATACAGAAACTGCATTTTTGCAATTTTTTGGTTATACAATTTTTATACCTGTAAAATTTCTAACTTAACATATTTTTTTTTCTAGCCATGTGAATAAAATGCTATAGATATTTTGGAAAAGTAAATAAAAAGAAACATATTATTCATGATTTTCAGGTAAAAACAAAATTGTAGTCCTGTCATTATCTAAATTTACCCATGCTTTATGTTTTGATATGCAAAGTAAAGCAAGTGTCTTATGTTTACTAAAGCATACCTTTATTTCAGATTGTTTTTGTTTTTTCACTGTGATAAATAACTCCACAGTAAGCATATTTATTCTTTTGGTATTTTCCCATATTTTGAATTATTCACTTAGAATTGAGTCTCAGAAGTAAAATTTGATGGGAACTGCTATAAGAGGGGCACAGTGAAAGAGGGGACATTTTTTTTTCTGTTGATCCTGTAGTGATGTATTGATATATATGTGATGATATTTGATTTATTATGTTTTTGCTATTTATCCTTTTGCCCATCAGACTAGAAGTAAGAGATAGTGTACATATCATCATCCTTTTTATTTAGCACATCACCTGAAATATAGCTCTCAGTAACCGTTTAGTACACGAAACTTATGATTAATAAAATGATGTAGAAACCAATGAAACCACCCAATTGTTTTAGCTTTGGATTGGTAAAGTTGAAACGTTTACTTCTTTACTTATTAAGTGTTTCCTTATTTAAAAAATACTAACTAGTGTTAATGCATCCCTTAAAAGTAACATTGATTACTTTGAATAAAATGCATGAGTCAATTTACTATTCAGAAGCACTCTAACTCCTACATATTTACCATCTTGGTATACAGGTGGAGACTGGGCTGTTTCTAACAGATTGTTGTTGCTTAATTGCAAATAACTAGCCACATTCTATTCTGTAAAGAGAAATAACTTTATAAAGAGGGTTACATGGATTGAATTGTATCCCCCCAAAAGATATGTTGAAGTACTAATTCTCAGTACATCATAATGTGACCTTATAGTTAACACTTGAACAATGTGGAACTGAGGACAGTTACCCTCTGTGCAGCCAAAAATCCACACATAATTCTACAGTCAGCCATCTGTATCTGTGCTGCTGCATCCAGTGGTTTAACCAATTGTGGAGGGTGTAGTACTGTAGTACATATTTAGTGAAATAAATCTGCGTGTAAGTGGATCTAACATTTCATACTTGTGTTGTTCAGTTGTACTTGGAATAGGGCCATTTAAGATGTAATTATATAAGACAGAGTCCTACTGGATGAGGGTAGTGAACTTATAACGAAAGGAGAAGATATACAGAGACAGACACACAAAAGGAGAACGTCACGCTGAGTCCTAGAAGAGATGAAATCTTGCAGCTGCAAGCCAAGAAATGCTGACAATGCCAGCAAACCCCAAGGAACCAAGAAGGGCAACACCGCAGTTTTCAGAGGGAGCGTAGTCCTCTCTACACCTTGATTTCAGACTTCTGAGTCCAGATTTTCAGACTCTGGAATTCTCATATGTTTCTGCTGTTTTATTTAATTATCTAGTTTGTGGTACTTTGTTACGGTAGCTGCTATTGTATAAATTGTGTGTCTCCCCAAAATTCATATGCTGAGACCTAATCCCCAAGGTGAGGGTATTAGGATGTGGAGCCTTTCAGAGAGGGTTAAGTAATGAGGGTTGAGCCTTCATGAATGGGATTAATGATCTTATAAAAGTGGCCTGAGAAAGCTCCCTGGTCACATCTGTCAGGTGAGGTTGCAGAAAATAGATGGCCATCCATGAACCAAGAAACATGTGCCCTCAACAGGCACAGAGCTCAACCATGCTGGCAACTTAACCTTTAATTTCCAGCCTCCAGAACTGTGGCAAATGAATTTCTTTTCTCTATAAGCTATCCAGGCTATGGTATTTTGTTTCAGCAGCCAGAAGGGACTAAAGCAGTATATCTATGAAACTAATATAAAGGTAATCAGTTTTAGCAAATAAAAAATACAGTTAAATTTGAGTTTCACAGAAAAAATGAATATATTTTAACTAGAGCTACATCCAAAGTATTGCTTGTATGTAGTAACCATATTTATAAAGATGTCTAAGACTTAAGACTAAAAATGCTTGCAAATAGTGTGGTCAGATTTTAAGAATCTTACGATTAATAATGTGAGAAGGTGAAAATGTGTCCTATTTTCCTTTCCAAGTCCCGGTACATTTTGTTAAGGAATAATAAAACATTAACTTAAGTTCTTAATTGACATGTTACAGAGGATTTATGACAGATCTGAAACTATGGCATATCTCAGAGATATTGTGGGTTTGGTGCCATACCTCTGCATTCAAGTGAGTCACATGAATTTTATATGATGGTTTCCCATTACATATAAATGTCAGTTTATACTAGGCCTTAATCTATTAACTGTACAATAGCATTATGTCTAAAAAAAAAAAAAATGTGTATACCTTAGTGAAAAAGTGCTTTATTGCTTAAAAAAAAATGCTAACCATCATCCAAGCCTTTGTCAAGTCATAATCTTGTTGCAATAGTAACATCCAAGGTCACAGATTATAGAGCACCATAACAAATATGCTAATATTAAAAAGTTTGCAGTATTCAAAAAATTACCAAAATGTAATACAGAGACATGAAGTAAGCAAATGCTATTGGAAAAATAGTGCACACTGACTTGTTCAAAGCAGAGTTCCACAAACCTTTAATTTAAAATAAAAATGCAATATCTGAAAATTTGTTTAATCAAGTCGAGGAGAAAAATCAAGCAAAATTTATTTTATGAAAAAGGTGCAAAAATCTGAATTTTTAAATTCAAAAAGCATTTCAATATCAACAGTTTATAAATGAGAAATTAGAAGACCAGAATAGGTCTCCAGTTATCATCTACTATACCCAAAAATTAAATAGAGGAATGGGTTCAATGAAAAATTTTCTATTTCCTCCTCTCCCAGGAAAAGTAGTTTTGCTTTCATTTCAGGCTTATCTGCTTTAGTGTTAGGGTCCATCATTATTTTGTAACTTTGCACTGTAAACATATATATAAGCCAAATGAAAGGCAGTGACACAACTCACTTTGATTCCTGTGAATGTTTTCTTGAGTTTGAATTCTTGCAGTAAAATACATTTTAACCTTAGGCATCATCAGATCACAGTTTAAGCATCTTGAATTTACATTTAGATGATTTGCTTATTGGTCTTGGACATAGATATTCCATGAAATGTATTAGGTCATATGTATAGTGTAAATTGTCAGGAAAGAAGGAGCTTATATAATGGCAAGTTGAAACAGATCATTTAGCATGGTGACAGTATTTGTAAAGGCAGAGCCTTGTGTATGATGCTTTTGTCATGCACATGTCTGATGATGTTCTGGAGCACATGAACATGATTGGTGAACCAGCCACATCCCCTGTGTTTGCAGAGTAGTGATGCGTGACTGCTCATGTGCTATCTATGCCTTTTCCTGTTATCCTTGATGACAGCATCTAATAGCATCTCTGGTTTCTCCCATTCCCCTGCAGTAAGGCTGAGTGGTCGTGCTGTTTTTACATTTTCCCACCAAACAATTCTCTGGAAACTTGACTTTTATGAACCCTCAAATTCCCTTCATTTGTTTAGTTTTCCCAAACTGTATCCAACTTTCAAAATTCAATAAAACTGATGGAATGTAGTCCTATACAATACATTTCTTCATAAGATTCCTTTAAAAGCTTCAGCACTTAAGGAAAATCAATAGCACTTGATGTGGTTTTGTGGCTTTCAGTCTCTTGAACACTAAATTCAACTTGATCCATTGCTATTAGTGGCTTAAAGTTGCAGTTCAGCCATCTAGAAAGGTGAGGGTCTTTGGCCCATATTCTGCTATAGATTCACTCACGTTGACAAAGTAAATGTGTCAAATCCATATACTTCCCTTACAAATAAATGATAAATATAAAAATAACATTCTATTTAATGTAAACACAAAATCATGAGGTAGAAAGATGGTTTTGATGTATCATTAAGCCATTTATTTTCTGACTTCCAGTTTGAATATAAGTGAATTTCTATTATAAAAACCATTTATTCTAAGGTGAGGAAACATGAGCAATGACTTTGTTCTTGTTACATAGTCACTGACTTAGTTGTTTCTGACTCTTTTGTGACCCTATGGACTATAGCCCACCAGACTCCTGACCATGGACATTCCTAGCCTAGAGTACTGGAGTGGATTGCCATTTCCTTCTCTAGGGGATCTTCCCAAACCAAGGATCAAACGCCCTGGTCCTGACATGTGTCCTGCATTGGTGGATGGATTCTTTACCACTGAACCATGTGAGGATCCAGGAATGATTACCTTAGTTCATAAATTAAGCCCTTAGTACATTTTTCTTCAGGAAGTGCTAAAGCTTCTGAGTAAAATGCACTGGACACATGCCTAGACTCTAAAGATAAAGGTTTATTTTCAGGAAACTGGCCCCCAAACTCAATCTCAACCTCATATGCTCAATGTTATAAAAGAACCTGAAGCAAGGAATTGATCTCTCAATAGTATACTTAGGGACATCTAACTTTGAAATCCACCACAATAACCTTTAGGAGGAGATTTCTTTAGAAGAAAAGCCTACATTATTATCTAAGCCTCTGTTGCTTAAGAAGATAAAACTTGCACATATATTCACTGAGAGTATCACTGCCTTGGGTTCCTTTTAGGTGATATTTCTACAAAAAGAAAACATCTCTCCAAGCTTATTACTGGCTATCGAAACTCCTTGAGAGCCTACCCTATAGGTCTGTAGGCCCAGAAGAATTGATGGAGAAGCAGTACTGTGCGGAACAGAAGCAAGACCCAGCAAGAGAATGTTGGTTCCTCATCCCCAGGGTGCAGCAGGAATAAACTCATTAATGGACATATAATTGCCATTCAGTAGATGTTTGTATTTATCTTGCAGATATTTAATATAAATAATACATGTTAATATACATATAGAAAATTTACTGTTCTTAATTTATTTACAGTCAAAGGACTTCAGCAAGATATCCAAAGACATCCACATACCCTAAGAAACAGAAAATGTTGAAGACCCAGAATTCTAATTTCTATTGTTTTTAATTCATGATTGTTGTGGTAAAAATCAAATTCATACCACAGGAGTATAGTACATGTTATTTAGTCTCATCTTTACTATAACGTTCCTTGAGCCTATACTATTAATATAGTTCATATAGAAAAATGTCATCAATATAAAAGTTTTATTAAAATTTACTTTTCAAAAAACTTAGAAATATCTAATTATTAAAAAACTGCACTTCTAAATTCTCTGAACCATAAATTTATAGAATGTTCTGGAACTGTTCAAGTAAAACATAATTCCATTTTATTTTGAAAAAAAAAACCTATTGTACAGCAAATGAATTAATAGTTCCTTGACTTTGCCAAACATTTTGAAATTTGGCTTTCAGCTAGATTTAAACTTTAGCTTCTTTACACTTATTAACTTATTTAACCCTCTCAACAATCCAGTATTGTAAGTAAAATTTATTCTTTCAACTAATGAATGAGACACCTAAGCCTCAAAGGTATTGCAGAATAAGCAAATGTCCAGTTTATTATTTTCAGAAACAACCGCTCCCAGATTCAATCTCACTTATTTTCTTAAATGTTATGAAGTCATTCAGGGAGGAACTGATTTCTCAGCAATACCCTCGCAGACTGTTGTTGTTCAGTTGCTAAATCATTTTTTGACACTTTTACAACCCCATGGACTTCAGCATGCCAGGCTTCGCTGTCCTTCACTGTTTCCTGTCGTTTGCTCAAACTCAAGTCCATTGGGTCGGTGATGATATCCAATCATCTTTCCTCTTCTCCTGCCTTCAATCTTTCCCAGCATCAGGGTCTTTCCCAATGAGTCAGTTCTTCTCATCACGTAGCCAAAGTATTGGAGCTTCAGCTTTAGCATCAGTCCCTCACTATGCCCTGGAGTTTTCTCAAACTCATGTTCTTGAGTTGATGATATCATCCCCTTCTCATCCTACCCTTAATTTTGCCCAGCATCAGGGTGTTTTCCAATGAGTTAGCTCTTTGCATCAGATGGCCAAAGTATTAGAGCTTTAGCATCAGTCCTTCCAGTGAATATTCAGGACTGATCTCCTTTAGGATAGGCTGGTTGGATCTCCTTGCAGTCCAAGGGACTCTCAAGCCTCTTCTCTAGCACCACAACTCAAAAGCACCAATTCTTAGTACTCAGCTTTCTTTATGATCCAACACTCACATTCATACTAAAAAAAAACTGTAGCTTTGTCTATGGACATTTCTTGGGAAAGTGATGTCTCTGCTTCTTAATACACTCTCATAGATATATGACTTTAAATACTCTAAAAATATTTTAAGAGTTCTTTCTTTTAAAAATAAACCTTAAATTATTACCCAAGCTATTAAAAAAAAAAACAAAAAAACGAATTTTAAATAGACTTACTGAAGACCTAGTAGGAAGACACTAGGCTATACATGAACAGATAAAATACAAGTAACAAGGTTTTTACATTCTCAGGAAGTATACAAACTCATGATCGTTACTTTTTTACTCAGGACTTCCTGTCAGTTTCTCAAGACATTTATAGTAATGATATAAACTGCTTATATTATTATTTTTATTGTTTTCAAAGTATCATTATGAAAATCTAATCCTTTTACAGTTTTTCTAATTTACTTTCTCCACTTATTTGTAATATAACTTCAAGAAGTTTATAAACATAGTTTACTGATCAGAAATTCTAATACAACAATAATTATTACTTTCTTTAATCAACTGTTTTTTATAAAAAATGAATATTAATATATGTTATTTTAAAAATAAACAATATAATTTAAGGCATTGAATGTATAAAATAAAGAAACAATTAAAACATTAGAGGAAATAATTTCATTTTTGCTTTTTAAAATGTTAACTTCGATAATGAATATCCGATCCTATTTTCTCAGTTCTAGTCTGTTTTAGAGAAACTAAACTAAAAAAAAAAAAAAAAAAAGTATGCTAAGAAAATAGAAAGCAAAGAGGAACTAAAGAGCCTTTTGATAGAAGTGAAAAAGGAGAGTGAAAAAGCCATCTTAAAACTCAACATTTAAAGCTAAGATCATGGCATCCAGTCTGAACATTTCATGGCAAACAGATGAGGAAACAATGGAAAGAGTGACAGACTATTTTCTTGGTCTCCAAAATCACTGCAGATGGTGACTGCAGCCATGAAATTAAAAGACACTTGCTCCTTGGAAGAAAAACTATGACAAATCTAGATAGCATATGAAGAAACAGAGACATTACTTTGCTGACATAGGTCCATCTAGTCAAAGCTATGGTTTTTCTAGCATTCATATATGGATGTGACAGTTAGACCATAAAGAAAGCTGAGAGCCAAAGCATTGATGCTTTTGAACTGTGGTGTTGGAGAAGACTCTTGAGAGTCCCTTGGACTGCAAAGAGATCCAACCAGTCCATCCTAAAATAAATTAGTCTTGAATATTCATTGGAAGGACTGATGCTGAAGCTGAAGCTCTAATGCTTTGGCCACCTGAAGAACTGACTCAACGGAAAAGGCCATGATGTTGGGAAAAATTGAACGCGGGAGGAGAAGGGGACAACAGAAGATGAGATGGTTGGAACACATCAGTGACTCAATGGACATGAGTTTGGGCAAGTTCCAGGAGTTGCTGATGGATAGGGAAACCTAGAGTGTGGCAGTCCATGGTGTCCCAAAGATTTGGACCTGACTGAGTGACTGAACTGAACTGATTCCATTTATATGAATGTTTCAGATTTTGCAGAAAATGGATGATTATCAGACAATCTACATGTGTCTATGGATACGAAGTATCTTAAAATCTGAAACCCTTTTACACCAATGTATATTTATTTTTCTTAATACAAATATGGCCTTCTATTTAATAATGCATTTTCACATTTGTCTATCCCTTTTGTCTGATTCATTTATACATCTTAGCATAAAATTTAAAATTATCGTTTTGGTGCTGGCATCAAGAAACAAGAGAAAAATGCTACTAGGCAAGTAAAGGATGAAATATACTATACAAATATATACTTACTGTACTGACTTACTATGACTGCATTAGAATTACTGCATTATAGCATTTTGTTCAACCTTAAATTTTTTCTTTACTTGCTATTTTCTTAAATCTCCTCTTTTTTAATATATATTACATTATAGATACAAATGTAGATTTCTTATTCAAACATATGAATCTATCTGATTTGAAAACTTTCTCACATATTTCATGTAATATACCCTATAAAAAGACAAGTTTAAAGAAGAAAATGAACTAGTATTCTACTGCTGACATGTAAATCTAAGTAATCTTAGCTTAATAAGAATGAAAATTTTAATATTTACCTTTATGCATAAATCACACAATAATTAAACACTGACTCTAAGTTTTAAACACTATTTCTGAACTAGATATTTAGCATTTTTCTACAAAGGAAATTCGAATCACCTATAGCTGAACCTTATACAATTATACAGAATGACTTTAAATATTTTCCACTCATCTTTTTATGGACCACATATATTCTGGGAAAAATATAAATAGAAAATAACTACCGAACATTAGAAGAAGTGGTTTGTGATAAGCTCACTTATCCTTTCTATAAATGCCCAAAACTACTGTGATGACAATCATTTTTCAGATTTCTTAAAAATGACTTGTCTGTGAAAGAATGACAATGTTTTTCATCCAGTCCCTAAACTTGGAAAGAAAATTAAGTCAAATATTCACAAGTGCCAACTACAAAGCAAATTTGCCATGGTAACCGTACCTCAAAAGCCTGTGGTTGCAGATTTTTGCCAATTAGCAACTCCAAAGGGTGCTATTAGTTCCTTCAAAAACATAAGGGACATGGTTTTCATCTGTGATTGCTATTCCTCTTTTACAACATGCCGTGACAAAAGATGGAATACACAGTTATATACCCTTTAGCTCTTACTTATAATCATAAAACTGGTTCATAAAAAGAACAGTGTATTATGGTATAGTACTTTTCAATAAAGAATAATTACCCTTGCTAAATCATGATCATTAACTTTAACTCTTTCATTTAAGCAGACTGCTGTATCAACAGCAAAGTCTACACCATATTTAATATCTAGACTATTATTCTTTTTATAGTATCTATCTTCTAGGCTGTGAGCTAGAGAATAGATGACAGATACATAATGAGAAACTTTATTACTATGAATATGGCATCTGGGAATAGTCTCAGAACTATTCTTCACAATTAAACATCAACTACAAATTTGAATTGCCATTCCAAAAATATTTCCAACATATTTTTCATTCCCAATACTTTTCCTGAAATCTTATTAGACATTCTCTCCTACCAATAATGCTCTGTATTAATAAAATAAACCAAAATTAATTGGTTAATTAAAATTATTATTATCCTGATACATTAATAGAGATGATTTTATGGAGCTGCAAACATAATGAAACATTTACTGTAATAGTTAAGTAATCATTGATATTAATGTTTATTAAAATGATGGCTTATTATAATGCAGCTCAAAACCTACAAATGCAAATAATTCTTATGTACTGAATATTGCAGATAATCAAACTATTTGAGGAGAAAAAAACTTGTCAAATAATTTCATTTAAAATTTCCTTTGAAAATTAGACCTCTAATCCTTAACCAAATTTTTTGTTTTTAACTGTTCTGTAAAGTTATATAGATAACCTGGACTGAATACAAGTTTTGAAGAAAGTCGCTTAATATGAGCTGTCAACCCAAGAAACTGTCACAAACAAAATACTGGGAAATGTCTGTTCATTTTCAAATTCTGGTTTAATTAAGGCAAAAGCAGCGTTTTGGTAACATGCAAGATAAGTAGAAAAATTCATAAGTAGCATTTTTAATTAATACTTTAATCTTAGTATTTTATACTAATTATATACATACATGTAATTAGCTATTTCAATTGTATTCAAAGACTGTAATATAAATTACATGTAAATTATTTTCTTAGATTAGCACTGCGTACACATATATAAGAGAAAACACATGAAAGCCTCTCAACAAAAACAGGAATCAATGCTAAAAGGATAACAGAAACTTATGAAAAAATTTCTAAGAAATACTAGATGTCAAAAGGAAAAGTGACGATGATGATGATAACAAGAGATTTTATTATTCTGGAATAACTATTGTTGAAGATGCAGAACATAAGATACATGTTTTTATTTAAAAACTAAATTTTATATTTAAACATTGGGTCCTTTGAAAGTTTTCTTTATTATGCTTCACAAGTTTTTTCCAAGGTGAAAAAGAAATTCTTAACAGAGTACCTCTTTCTGAAGATAATAGAAGTTTATATATATAGAAAATACACTAGAATCTGCCAGTAATAAATCCCTATATTTTGCCTTGGATAAGAAAAATGGGTAGCTACTTTTTATATAGTATATAAGAATAGACTTTTCAATGGTGGACATTTTTCTGCCTCATGTTTGCTATATATTTAGTTTATTGTTTGGTACATTGGTCTCTGCAAATTATAAAAATGACTTTTTAAAAAGATGTTCTTTAAGGGAGGAGCCAAGATGGCGGAGGAATAGGACGGGGAGACCACTTTCTCCCCTACAAATTCATCGAAAGAACATTTGAACGCTGAGCAAATTTCACAAAACAACTTCTGATTGCTAGCAGAGGACATCAGGCGCCCAGAAAAGCAGCCCATTGTCTTCGAAGGGAGGTAGGACAAAATATAAAAGATAAAAAGGGAGTCAAAAGAGCTAGGGACGGAGACCCATCCCGGGAAGGGAGTCTTAATAGAGGAAGTTTCCAATCACCAGGAAACCCTCGCCCTGGCGGGACTGGGGGAAGTTTTCGGCAATCTAACTGGGAGGAAAAATTAAACAGGGCCCACAGATTACGTGCCTAAAAGCAACTCCCAGCAGAAAAGTACCCCAGACGCCCGCACCCGCCAACATCAAGCAGGGGCGGAACGGAGAGGAGTGGGAGGCATTGCTTAGGGTAAGGACAGGCCCGAAGACCCTGAGAGCAATCGGAGGGAGCTTTTTTAAACTGTGGGATAGCAAGGGACAAAATTAACTGGCCCGAACACACTGCCGGTGGTTCGCAAAACAAAGGGACTGAGAAGCTCCAGAGAAGAGCCGGCCCATCCCCGCTGGAGGTAGGAGGCAGGGGGGAGGGGAAAAGGGCAAACTCAGCCCCTGAGAAGCCACCCCCTCCCACACTGCAAACAGGCCTCCGGTTCCTATCTGAAGACTTCCTGAGACCAGACCGGCGGCGCGCGCTGGGGCCGCGGAGGGAAAAGGCGCGCCGCACCCGGGGAGAGTACGCCCAAGCCTCTGGCTGCCTGGGCCGCTCGACGCGGAGGGAAAAGGCGCGCCGCACCCGGGGAGAGTACGCCCAAGCCTCTGGCTGCCTGGGCCGCTCGACGCGGAGGGAAAAGGCGCGCCGCATCCCTGGAGAGTGCGCCCAAGCCTCTGGCTGCATGAACCGCTCAGGCCGGGGAAGGCACAAAACGCAGGCGCAACCGAATCTGCGCTTTTGTGGAGTACTCAAAAACTGGAACCGCACTCAACGCAGGGCCCGCTCCATATAGAGCAGCCAGGAGCCTGAGCAGTGTAGACGGTGAAAGCACTGACACCTGTGAGCGGGGCAAACCCAGTGTGGCCGGAACACGGTGAGTGCTATCCACACAGAGCGGTATCTGTCTGCAGTGCCCCGCCCTCCCCGTAGTAGGACTGAACTGAACTAGAGAACCTAAAGAAGAGATCACCTCCACCCGCCTGTGTCAGGGCGGAAATTAGACACCGAAGAGATGGCAAACAGAAGCCAAATAAACAAAGGGAACTGCCTCAGAACGGACCGGTGCAACAGATTAAAATCCCTGAAGGTAACACCGACTACACCGGAAGGGGCCTATAGATATTGAGAAGTGTAAGCTGGAAAGAGGAGCTATCTGAAATTGAACTGAACCTACACTGACCGCAACAGCTCCAGAGAAATTCCTAGATATATATGTTTTTTTTTTTTAGTAAAAAAAAAAAAAATGTTTTTTCTTTCCTTTTTTTTTATTTTTTATTTTTTCTCTTTTATTTTCTTTTAAAATTCCCTATTACTCCCCCATTACTCCTCAACTTTCATTTTCATATATTTTTATGATTTTTTTAATTAGGGAAAAAAATTTTTTTTTCTTTTTTTCCTTTTTCTTGTTTTTCTCTCCTATTTCCTTTAAAGTCCTCTAATGCTCCTCTATTATTCCTTAATTTTCATTTTCATTTCACTATAACCTTGCCAAAAAAAAGAGAGAGAGAAACCCTATTTTTAAACCAAACTTCATATCCATTTCTAAATTTTTTTTGTGTTTTTGTTTTTAAATATTGTATTTCAAAGAGTCTAACCTCTACACTAGATTTTTGATCTTTGTTTTTCAATATGTGATATAAATTTTGAACATTTAAGAATCCAATATTCAGTTCCCAATTCAGGAGTGTGGTGATTACTCTTCCACTTTTGACTCTTTGTTTTCTACCTCAGAACACCTCTATTTCCTCCTTTCCCCTTCTGTTCCCAATCCAACTCTGTGAATCTTTGTGGGTGTCTGGGCTATGGAGAACACTTTGGGAACAGATAACTGCATAGATCTGTCTCTCTCCTCTTGAGCCCCCTTTTTCTCCTCCTGCTCACCTCTATCTCCTTCCTCCCTCTCTTATTCTTCATGTAACTCTGTGAACCTCTCTGGTTGTCTCTCACGGTGGAGAATCTTTTCACCATTAACCTAGAAGTTTTATTATCAGTGCTGTATAGTTGGAGAAGTCTTGAGACTATTGGAAGAATAAAACTGAAATCCAGAGGCAGGAGACTTAAGCCCCAAACCTGAGAAAACCAGAAAACTCCTGACTACACGGAACGTTAAGGAATAAGAGACAATCCAAAAGCCTCCATACCTACACCAAAACCAACCACCACCCAAGAGCCAATAAGCTCCAGTACAAGACATACCACGCAAATTCTTTAGCAATGCAGGAACATAGACCTGAGCGCCAACATACAGGCTGTCCAAAGTCACACCTAACACATAGACCCATCACAAAACTCATTACTGGACACTCCATTGCACTCCAGAGAGAAGAAATCCAATTCCACGCACCAGAACACTGACACAAGCTTCCCTAACCAGGAAACCTTGACAAACCAATCGTCCAACCCCACCCACTGGGTGAAACCTCCACAATAAAAAGGATCCACAGACCACAAGAATACAGAAAGCCCACTCCAGACACAGCAATCTAAACAAAATGAAAAGGCAGAGAAATACCCAACAGGTAAAGGAACATGAAAAAAGCCCACCAAGTCAAACAAAAGAGGAAGAAATAGGGAATCTACCTGAAAAAGAATTTAGAATAATGATAATAAAAATGATCCAAAATCTTGAAAACAAAATGGAGTTACAAATAAATAGCCTGGAGACAAAGATTGAGAAGATGCAAGAAATGTTTAACAAGGACCGGGAAGAAATAAAAAAAAAGTCAATTAAAAATTAATAATGAAATAAATGAGATCAAAAACACTCTGGAGGGAACCATGAATAACAGAGACAGAAGATAGGATAAGTTAGTTAGAAGATGAAATGGTGGAAATAAATGAAGCAGAGAGGAAAAAAGAAAAAAGAATCAGAAGAAATGGGGACAACCTCAGGGACCTCTGGGACAATGTGAAATGCCCCAAAATTCGAATCATAGGAGTCCCAGAAGAAGAAGACAAAAAGAAAGGCCATGAGAAGTTACTCGAGGAGATAATAGCTGAAAACTTCCCTAAAATGGGGAAGAAAATAGCCACCCAAGTCCAAGAAACCCAGAGAGTCCCAAACAGGATAAACCCAAGGCGAAACACCCCAAGACACATATTAATCAAATTAACAAAGATCAAACACAAAGAACAAATATTAAAAGCAGCAAGGGAGAGAAAACAAATAACACACAAAGGGATTCCCATAAGGATAACAGCTGATTTATCAATAGAAACCCTTCAGGCCAGAAAGGAATGGCAGGACATACTTAAAGCAATGAAAGAGAATAACCTACAACCTAGATTACTCTACCCAGCAAGGATCTCATTCAGATATGAAGGAGAACTCAAAAGCTTTACAGACAAGCAAAAGCTGAGAGAATTCAGCACCACCAAACCAGCTTTTCAACAAATACTAAAGGATCTTCTCTAGACAGGAAACACAGAAAGATGGTATAAACGTAAACCCCAAACCACAAAATAAATGGCAACGGGACCATACCTATCAATAATTACCTTAAATGTAAATGGGTTGAATGCCCCAACCAAAAGACAAAGCCTGGCTGAATGGATACAAAAGCAAGACCCCTATATATGCTGTCTACAAGAGACCCACCTCAAAACAAGGGACACATACAGACTAAAAGTGAAGGGCTGGAAAAAAATATTCCATGCAAACGGAGACCAAAAGAAAGCAGGAGTCGCAATACTCATATCAGATAAAATAGACTTTCAAATTAAGTCTGTGAAAAGAGACAAAGATGAACACTACATAATGATCAAAGGATCAATCCAAGAAGATATAACAATTATATATGCACCCAACATAGGAGCACCGCAATATGTAAGGCAAACGCTAACAAGTGTGAAAGAGGAAATTAATAGTAACACAATAATAGTAGGAGACTTTAATACCCCACTCACAACTATGGATAGATCAACTAAACAGAAAATGAACAAGGAAACACAAACATTAAAGGACACAATGGACCAGCTAGACCTAATTGACATCTATAAGACGTTTCACCCCAAAACAATCAACTTCACCTTTTTCTCAAGTGCACACGGAACCTTCTCCAGAATAGATCACATCCTGGGCCATAAATCTAGTCTTGGTAAATTCAAAAAAACTGAAATCATTCCAGTCATCTTTTCTGACCACAGTGCAGTAAGATTAGATCTCAATTACAGGAAAAAAATTATTAAAAATTCAAACATATGGAGGCTAAACAACACGCTTCTGAGTAACCAACAAATCATAGAAGAAATCAAAAAAGAAATCAAAATATGCATAGAAATGAATGAAAATGAAAACACAACAACCCAAAACCTATGGGACACTGTAAAAGCAGTGCTAAGGGGAAGATTCATAGCATTACAGGCCTACCTCAAGAAACAAGAAAAAAAGTCAAATAACCTAACTCTACACCTAAAACAACTAGAGGAAGAAATGAAGAACCCCAGGGTTAGTAGAAGGAAAGAAATATTAAAAATTAGGGCAGAAATAAATGCAAAAGAAACTAAAGAGACCATAGCAAAAATCAACAAAGCTAAAAGCTGGTTTTTTGAAAAAATAAACAAAATTGACAAACCATTAGCAAGACTCATTAAGAAACAAAGGGAGAAGAACCAAATTAACAAAATTAGAAACGAAAATGGAGAGATCACAACAGACAACACTGAAATACAAAGGATCATAAGAGACTACTACCAGCAGCTCTATGCCAATAAAATGGACAATTTGGAAGAAATGGACAAGTTCTTAGAGAAGTATAACTTTCCAAAACTGAACCAGGAAGAAATAGAAGATCTTAACAAACCCATCACAAGCAAGGAAATCGAAACTGTAATCAGAAATCTTCCAGCAAACAAAAGCCCAGGACCAGATGGCTTCACAGCTGAATTCTACCAAAAATTTAGAGAAGAGCTAACACCTATCTTACTCAAACTCTTTCAGAAAATTGCAGAAGAAGGTAAACTTCCAAACTCATTCTATGAGGCCACCATCACCCTAATTCCAAAACCAGACAAAGATGCCACAAAAAAAGAAAACTACAGGCCAATATCACTGATGAACATAGATGCAAAAATCCTTAACAAAATTCTAGCAAACAGAATCCAACAACATATTAAAAAAATCATACACCATGACCAAGTGGGCTTTATCCCAGGAATGCAAGGATTCTTTAATATCCACAAATCAATCAATGTAATACACCACATTAACAAATTGAAAGATAAAAACCATATGATTATCTCAGTAGATGCAGAAAAAGCCTTTGACAAAATTCAACATCCATTTATGATTAAAACTCTCCAGAAAGCAGGAATAGAAGGAACATACCTCAACATAATAAAAGCTATATATGACAAACCCACAGCAAGCATCACCCTCAATGGTGAAAAATTGAAAGCATTTCCCATGAAATCAGGAACAAGACAAGGGTGCTCACTCTCTCCACTACTATTCAACATAGTTTTGGAAGTGTTGGCCACAAAAATCAGGGCAGAAAAAGAAGTAAAAGGAATCCAGATAGGAAAAGAAGAAGTGAAACTCTCTCTGTTTGCAGATGACTTGATCCTCTACGTAGAAAACCCTAAAGACTCTACCAGAAAATTACTAGAGCTAATCAACGAATACAGTAAAGTTGCAGGATATAAAATTAACACACAGAAATCTCTTGCATTCCTATACACTAACAATGAGAAAACAGAAAGAGAAATTAAGGAAACAATACCATTCACCATTGCAACAAAAAGAATAAAATACTTAGGAGTATATCTACCTAAAGAAACAAAAGACCTATACATAGAAAACTATAAAACACTGATGAAAGAAATCAAAAAGGGCACAAACAGATGGAGAAATATACCGTGTTCATGGATTGGAAGAATCAATATTGTCAAAATGGCTATACTACCCAAAGCAATCTATAGATTCAATGCAATCCCTATCAAACTACCAACGGTATTTTTCACAGAACTAGAACACATAATTTCACAATTTGTTTGGAAATACAAAAGACCTCGAATAGCCAAAGTAACCTTGAGAAAGAAGAATGGAACTGGAGGAATCAACCTGCCTGACTTCAGACTATACTACAAAGCCACAGTCATCAAGACAGTATGGTACTGGCACAAAGACAGAAATATAGATCAATGGAACAGAATAGAAAGCCCAGAGATAAATCCATGAACCTATGGTCACCTTATCTTTGACAAAGGAGGCAAGGATATACAATGGAAAAAAGACAACCTCTTTAACAAGTGGTGCTGGGAAAACTGGTCAACCACCTGTAAAAGAATGAAACTAGAACACTTTCTAACACCATACACAAAAATAAACTCAAAGTGGATTAAAGATCTAAATGTAAGACCAGAAACTATAAAACTCCTAGAGGAGAACATAGGCAAAACACTCTCTGACATAAATCACAGCAGGATCCTCTATGACCCACATCCCAGAATTTTAGAAACAAAAGCAAAAATAAACAAATGGAACCTAATGAAACTTAAAAGCTTTTGCACAACAAAGGAAACTATAAACAAGGTGAAAAGACAGCCCTCAGATTGGGAGAAAATAATAGCAAACGAAGCAACAGACAAAGGATTAATCTCAAAAATATACAAGCAACTCCTCCAGCTCAACTCCAGAAAAATAAATGACCCAATCAAAAAAATGGGCCAAAGAACTAAACAGACATTTCTCCAAGGAAGACATACGGATGGCACAAAAACACATGAAAAGATGCTCAACATCACTCATTATCAGACAAATGCAAGTCAAAACCACAATGAGGTACCATTACACGCCAGTCAGGATGGCTGCTATCCAAAAGTCTACAAGCAGTAAATGCTGGAGAGGGTGTGGAGAAAAGGGAACGCTCTTACACTGTTGGTGGCAATGCAAATTAGTACAGCCACTATGGAAAACAGTGTGGAGATTTCTTAAAAAGCTGGAAATAGAACTGCCATATGACCCAGCAATCCCACTTCTGGGCATACACACCAAGGAAACCAGATCTGAAAGAGACACGTGCACCCCAATGTTCATCGCAGCACTGTTTATAATAGCCAGGACATGGAAGCAACCTAGATGCCCATCAGCAGACGAATGGATGAGGAAGCTGTGGGACATATACACCATGGAATATTACTCAGCCATTAAAAGAACTCATTTGAATCAGTTCTAATGAATGGATGAAACTGGAGCTCATTATGCAGACGAAGTAAGCCAGAAAGATAAAGACCATTACAGTATACTAACACATATATATGGAATTTAGAAAGATGGTAACGATAACCCTATATGCAAAACAGAAAAAGAGACTCAGATGTATAGAACAGACTTGTGGACTCTGGGAGAAGGCGAGGGTGGGATGTTTCAAGAGAACAGCATCAAAACATGTGTATTATCTAGGGTGAAACAGATCACCAGCCCAGGTTTGGTGCATGAGACAAGTGCTCGGGCCTGGTGCACTGGGAAGACCCAGAGGGATCGGGTGGAGAGGGAGGTGGGAGGGGGGACCTGGATGGGGAATACATGTAAATCCATGGCTAATTCATTTCAATGTATGACAAAAACCACTGCAATGATGTAAAGTAATTAGCCTCCCACTAATAAAAATAAATGGAAAAAAAAAAAGAAAAGAAAAGAATAATAAAATAGAAAATGCATAAGGAAAAAAACATGTTCTTCTTTTTTTTTCTTTAAATCTAGATTGACTAGTGTGTATTTTTGGAAAGTAGCAGTTGCATTAAAGATTTCTTTTTGAAAATTAGCTCTTAACTCATCTGAACTGTTTATATCTGGTGAAGAAAAAAAGGAAAAAGCTGGATAGAAACATTAAATATCCTAACACCTAAGGCTTGCTTCTGCTGTGATGATTACTTATTTTCTGAAAAAGTTCCTTTTTTTTTTTTTTTTAAAGAGGAAGAAAGGAATTGTGAGAAAGAACAGTGGCAGATTTTAGAGGAGACAAAGTTTTCTTTTTCCATTTAAGAATATTGGGAAGGTAATACAAGTTTATTTTAAAATGATTGAGCAGATTTGTGGTTGTTCAGTTACTCAGCCGTGTCTGACTGTTTGCAACCCCGTGGACTGCAGCAAGCCAGCTTCCCTGTCCTTCACCATCTCTTGGAGCTTGCTCAAACTCATGTCCATCGAGATGGTGATGCCATCCAACCATCTCATCCTCTGTCATCCCCTTCTCTTCCTGCCTTCAATCTTTCCCAGCATCAGGGCCTTTCCAGTGAGTCACTCTTCGCATCAGGTGGCCAAAGTACTGGAGCTTCAGTCTTTCCAATGAATATTCAGGATTGATTTCCTTTAGGGTTGACTGTTTTGATCTCCTTGCAGTCCAAGGGACTCTCAAGAATTGAGCAGATTAACTAAATTTAATGTTTAGAACAGTTCATACTGTTTTTTTTTTTTAATTTAAGTGTACTTTATATATGTCATTTAAGGTGAGCTTTGACATGAATCCTCAAATAAGCATTTTTTCCTTAGGTTATTTAGTCTTCTTGACCATCTAGTGATAGTGCAGTGAACATTTATGATTAATTGATTTTTTTTCCCTGAATGCTCTGCTCTATCCTACTTTAATATGTTTAAAATATTTAATTTTGTGAATATAATGTTAGGATACCTAAGCATGAAAAAGAGAATGTAGAGAAAACCCAAGCAAAAGACCTACTGACAAATCTTGCCTTCCTTTTTCCTCTTGACCACTAGTAGTTACTTATCTTGATAGTCGCAATGATTTTCTTCTGTTATTAATGACTCTGGCAAATAAATTGTCTATGGACAGAATTGCTTATTTATTCACTCCAAAGAACATAGCAATGTGTACCCAGAGTTTTCAAGAGATTATGCTAAACACTAGTTCTTCTCTTTATAAGCACTTGTAGTTCTTGGCACCTCCTATTTCAGACACCTGCAATTACACTTTTATATATTTTCATCTAAATGGATGATACTCTCCATGGGGAGAAAATATCATTTCTATTATGTGCTAGGTGAAATCCTTGCTAAAACATTGCTTAATAAAAGCACTCTCTGGAAACTAAACTACTGAGGACCAGGATATAATTTTCTAATGATAAAAGTCATAGTGTTTTCTTTTTTTTTCAAATTCTCATGTGTGTCAGACATGGCACCAGCATACCACATGCGTTGTCTCTAATCTTTCTGACAGCCTGTAAAATAGGTGTTATTATCACCTTCTCTACAGTTAATAGGTGGTGATGGAACTGTCACATCCTTTCCATTAAACCCAGCAATTTTAAACTTGATACATGGATTAGCTTTATAAAATGAGTGACCAGCATATTTCTCAGCTTGCTATATTTAAATGTTGATAATCTCAGTGAGACTTTGGAGAGAAACTGGACAACAAGCAGTTCAAGGCTCAGCTCACTGGTGATTGTCCCGGGTTTACATACTCTCCCTGGATTGAATGGAGTCTCTATAATTTTTTTTAACTTTTTATCTTGCTCAAGTTTTCTGCAACATTTGATAATATGGACAATACTTTCTATGACAGAATAAAATAAGCAAATCATATTTAATGAAAATTTTCACATTGTATTTTTTAAAGAAAAAGTAATTATTAAAATCTCTGCTTTATAACATTCTGCTCATAATTACTTAGATTTTCTCCAAGAAGATTGAGGCTTTCTTTGTGGTTCTCCTCGTAACTTTCTGAGTCTTTACCAGAGTTTCCTTCAAATGTCCATCCATGGCAATCTGATCTTTTTCTAGCATGCACCTCAAAACTCTTACCACCTCTACCCATTATGCAGTTTCAAAACTAGATATTTCTAGATATTTGCTATAGTAGCACCTCTCCACTTACCAGTACCAATTGTTGTAACACAATACCATAGACTGAGTTGCTTATGAAAAACAGAAATTTATTTCTTATAGTTATGGAGGCTGGTAAATCCAAGATCAAGTTATTGACAGATTTGTTATTTGGTGAGAAACTACTTCCTGGTTCATAGAGGGTTATCTTCTCCTTCTGGTAGAAGAGGATGGGGGAGAAGTTTTATTGAAGTTTCTTTTTAAGGGCACAAATCCCATTTGTGAGGGCTCCATCCTCATGTTCTTATCACTTCCTGTAGTTCTTACTTCCAGATTCTATCACATTGGAGATTCAGCTTAAAATATAAATTTGGGAGAAACACAAACATTCAGTTTAGAGGGAACACAATCATTCCTTTCTGTTTCTTCTTAGGTACTTTCTCTATAACTCAGATGATTTAACCCCTTCAATAAACACAAAATCATATTTGAATTTTTTTTTTATAGACCACCTGAAACTTCATGTAAGTTTAAAGCTTTCTTTTGCATTTCAGCAAACTAAACATCATCACAGTCTACTTGTATACTTAAATGACTTCTGAGAGGGCACCTCATCTCTGCACATCACCTTTTTTACAGCGTGATAGTCCTTATTTCCAGGGGATGTGAGTTTAATTCCAGTACTGGGTTTTTAAACAGGCAGCATTGCTGTTATGTGCTGTAAGAGGATTTTTTAAAATTTCAGAAGGACTCACTGATATGAAGTAGATATGACTATATGAGTATAAGAAATGTAGCTTTTATGTTTTTCAAAAATAAAACTTGGTTTCTCTTTGCAGCTGTTTCCACCAAATGGCCCAAAACTAATCCAGTGAATTCAAGGTATTCGTCCACAAAGCAACCTCTATTCTGTACAACTTTCTTCCCAGTGAAAGGAAGGAAGCAAATGGTCTTTAGTTACATTCTGTCTCCACTGCTTTCAGTGTCAGTCACCACTTCTAAGCAATGATTGCTGTATCTATCTCTTTCCAAAGAGGTAGGGGACTTTAGGAAACTTCTAAATAAGATCCGTCCAACATCACCTTTTCTCAAATTCACATTTTAGCAGATGTGGCCATACTACATTTCCCTATCTCCTGTATGGGTTTTCAAAATATGTAGGCACTCCACCAATTTCCCTTCCAATTTCTCATGTCCTAACTCCACTCCTCCTCTCTCATTTCTTGCTGTTCTGATGAGCTTTTTATGAAGCTCACACATGAGCCTGCACAACACAGGAGACAGAATCCCATGACTATCGAATTTCCAAGAAGTTATAACCAACAAATGGTGAACAGGAGTTAGTGTTCCACATTCCACAAAGAGAGAATGCCACAGCCTCTAACCTTTCAGAAAGTCAAATCTAGGACAAAGTTCTTCATGGTGTTTCTAGTGGGATGAGTTCCAAGAGCAGTAACCAAATCAATGACTCAGCACTTATTGGTTTTTCATCTTACCTTCAAACCCCTTATCCTTCAAACCCCTCACTTCTGCTTCCAGGAATATTTTCCCAAAGCAGCCACTTGGTCAGAAGTCCTTGTCTCAGGCTTTTTTTTTTAGGGAAACCCAAATAAAAACAGTGCCTAACTAGTAGTGGCCCTAGAAAATAAATCCTTTCAGTAGGATACTATAACTGGATAACTCACCTGATATGACAAGACCCTACTGCTGAGGACTAGATAGGGAAGGTGTGACATGCCAAGAGCTGAGTTGGCAGCTTACAGGAGAAATACCCTGAGTCTTCCAGACTGAAAAAGGCAACTCCTTCACTCTTAAATAATATAAGGCTCTGCTTTCTTGGAGTTCATGTAAAGATTTCAACTGATTTGGATATCTTGCAAGATGATATGATGTATTCTCAAATTCACTCATATCTCCCCTCATGACCTCTAAAAATAACTTTGGTCAGGGTTCAGCATAGCCCAAACAGGAAACTATGGTCCTTAATATTAGAAGATAAAAGAGCTAACTCATTGGAAATGCCCCTGATTCTGGGAAAGATTGAAGGCAAATGGTGAAGGGGGAAGCAGAAGATGAGAGGGTTCGACAGCATCACTGATTCAATGGACATGAATTTGAGCAAATTCTAGAAGATAGTGGAGGTGAGAGTAGCCTAGCATGCTGCATCCATGGATTTCAGAGTCAGACACGACTTAGCATCTGAACAGTGACAATATCAGAGACAATATTTTGCAGAATATTACAGAATGTGTATCAGTAAAAACTGGAATGAATTTTAAGAAAATAGGATCAAGGGATGGAAAAAACACAGCAGGGGATGCCATCAATCTAGAAACACCGTTCAAGAACTCAGCATTAAATATCTCAGCAAGGATTCTTTGCAAGGACTCTAAAGATAATGATGCCTTGAGTGACTCCTTGAAACTCGTATGTGACATTGCTCTATTGAATATGCTGCTTATATTTCACCTCAAATATCTTCTGTATCTTTCACTTTTCTATCTCATGTCTTTTCTCAGAAGCCATGAAAGCCAGCTCAGATAGATGAAGGACAGCCTTGGTGCATACATGAACTCCCTCCACTGGACAACTTTCAACCAAGAAGTGACTAAACACTACTTTTCATCCTTCAAAGGGATCACCCTGAGACAGGTACAGAGTTCTTAGAGGACTGACCAGCTAAACATGTCTTTCACTAACTTTCCCTCATTTCCATTTTAACTTCCCTCTTTGAGGGGTTGTCATTCAAAGAAGATATTTGTAACAGAGTCCTTAAATCAACCCCTGTCTTGAGAGAAACTAAACTAAGATACATGATCCAAGGAAGTAAATATGTCCAAAATAAAACATCTCTATGTGAGTGCTCTTCAGTGTAACAAAACAAATGAAAAATAGAGCAAATCAGACAATAAAAGGTCTGCAGTAAAACGTAGCAGACAAATCTTTTTAAAAGTTTCATGCGAATTGATGATATTTTTCCTGTTTTTTTTTTTTTTTTTTTGCCAAATTGTAGTAAGGAGATGAATGATGTTGTAGGATCAAATGTTTATCTGCTAAATGGCCATTAGAGATTTTATTGGGGTAATGAAATTTTCTGCAACTGGATTATAGTGATGGTTGCACAACTCTAAATTCACTAAATATCTTTGAATTGTACCATAAAATTGAAGAATCCTATGGAATGTAAATTGTGTCACAATCAGTTCAGTTCAGTTGCTCAGTCATGTCCGACTCTTTGCGACCCCATGAATTGCAGCACGCCAGGCCTCCCTGTCCATCACCAACTCCTGGAGTTTACTCAAACTCATGTCCATTGAGTCGGTGATGCCATCCAGTCATCTCATCCTCTGTGTCACAATAAAGTATAGTTAAAACCTAAATAAAAACTCATAAGGAGGGGAAAAGTGTATCAGGTTTAGCATCCAAACACAGGTCTCCTTGGTTTTTTTAGAACTCTTGTCATATTAGATCAGGATTTCTTAAACTAGATCAGAGAATGTCAGTGATCTTTTGACATATCAGTCCCAAGGTATAACAGAATTAAGCTTTGGGGTAGTTTCTTCATTATCTCTATTGTTTGACTTGTCAAGAAAAATTAATAATAATAATAAAAGGAAACCTTTTGTATCTGGCCTTAAGCAGTCAAACATGATATAACACAGATGCTTGGTTGTGGTAACCCTTGTTCCTTGAATTGTGGAAATTACATACCAGTCAAGGAGAATACATAAACTCCCAGATTCAGATAGAGGGCTGGGTACAGAACATGTAGGAATCAGATGTGATATGAGAACCAGGAAGACTCTTGGTAAGAGTTCTAAAGGTTGGTCCTCAGCATTTCTTTCTCATTGTGATTAAAATCATTAAATCTACTGGGTTCCAGAGAGAAAAATCATCCTAAATCTGAAGCAAATACCATAGGCACATTAAATTCATGTACACTGGAATTTTATTGTACATAGAGTGTAACACAATTTGTATTGCAATTTAAGTTTGGAAAAAAAACTGTGCTGTATATGCCATTGTATAAGTGTCAGAGTAATTACTACTGCATGCTACATTAATTTTCCATATTTCAGGAACTTTGTATAGTAAAAGTTTATTTTTCACTCCCTGAGGCCCATTGGCTTTAACCCAAGTAATGATTCAGGGATTAGAACTCTTCATGCCATCTTCAAGATGCAGCTTTAAAATTTGCCTGGCATCATCCTGTTAACAGATGGAGAGGGGAGAAATTAAGGAGGCCCATACAGGATGTTTGAGGCATTGGTAGAGGAAATGGCAAATATTTCTACAGAGCAAGTTCCATTGCTCTAAACTTTATCACAGAGTCGTGCCTCACTGCCGAGGAGGCAGGAAAATATAGCTGAGCTCTGCGTCCAGGATGAAAATGGAAAGAGGCTTGCCAGTTGCCTGCAATCCTCTCTAACACAGCCCATTAACTCATATAGCTCACTCTGTGGTCACTACCCTTCCCCAGAGAATCCGTCGGGGTGAAAGTGCTGAGAGGATGTGTTCAGATGAATACGCACACTCTTCCCCATGCTCACAGCTGATCCGACAGTACTGCAGAGGGACTCCTATCACTGAAGTCTCTGCGGCTGCTGCCTTGAGCCTAGAGTGGCTTCTGGTAATTGTTCTGTAAAGTCCTCTGGGAATTTTCTTAGATGCTCATTTGAATGCATGTATTTTTTAATGCATATTTTTGTAGTGAAGACACACAAGTGAAGTAGATTAAATGAATTCTCATTTTTTGTTACAATTTCTAGTTACAACAGTTTTACATCAGTCCTCATTTCTCCCACTGGATGTTGTTTGTTAGTCACTACATTGTATCTGACTCTTTGTGACTCCAAGGACTATAGTCTGCCAGTTTCCTCAGTCTATGGGATTTCCTAGGCAAGAATACTAGAGTGGGTTGCCATTTCCTTCTCCAGGGATTGAACCCATGTCTCCTGCATCATCTAGTGGATTCTTACCACTGAGCCACCAGGAAAACCCCCAGCACATATCTTTACATTCATCACTTATTCCTCCCATTTCTATTCATCTCAGTCAAATCATTCCTTCTTAAACTGTTCCTTCATGATAAAAACAGATAAAATATCCTTTATTATGACACATATTGTATAAATAATACAGTATATTGTATCAAATATGAAAAAATGAAAAGAAAAATGAAGTATGGTTAAATCCAGGATGTCCAATATCTGCATGATTTGAAGGTATATAAGAAAATTTTCAGAAACATCACCAAAGTCATTTTGTTTAATTATGTTCTCTTTGGATTATCAGCATTCATTTATTATTATTACTTTCTTTTTGTTGACTTGTGGTTTTTCTGCTTAATTACTTGTCAGCAGTGTTCACCCACTGTTTGGTTGTACGTATGAATCACTTAGGAGTCACTATCTTTTAATAATAAATATGCTTTGACAGATGAACCTGAAAAACTGCCACCTGAAAAAAATGCATTGTAAATTAAAAATAATTTACAAATGTTGGAAAAATAGTCTTTCATGTGTGTGAGAGGAGTGTTGAAAGATAAACAGAAGCATATTGAAAATTTCAGGAGTGTATTTGACTAAAAATCAATTCAAATGAAGCAGGATTAAACCAGAGGTCTCTAGGGAGCTTGGTGAGAGGAACCAGTGGAAAAACATACAGAGAAGATGAGGCTATAATTGGGAAAACTGTGAGTCTATAGTTGTTTCAAAGTAAGAATTAAAAAAAAATAAAGCCTTTTATGAAGCAATTGTATTATTTCCAATAATTTTTGGTATCAATTGTTATGAAATATATCTATATGTATACCAAAAAAGCTCATGATCTTCAGAGTGTTCAAAAATGAGGAGAACAGATAATTTAGCAAAAAGAAAGGGAGATGATCAGCTGATAGTGAATTTTTCAGTTGACTTACTTCTTGCATCATCTCCTTCCTGTTCCAAAGCTGTATATACTGAGGTCATTTTTGACAGGGTTGCTGAACTATTGGAGATCAAGCCAGATTTGAAGACAGAAATGCCATTTTCTTTCCTCCTATTCCTCCCACCCATGCCACACATAATTCACCTCCCTCATTTGAAGCAGAGGTGGCATGCTGTGAAACTACAAGGGAAAATGACCTTAAGGGTGAATTACAGTATGTCCTCAGATATGTTGGTACTCAGCTAGAACACTCCTCCAGGTCAGAAGTGATGCATCTTTGTCATTTCAGCTGTTACTAATGCTGCTGGACTTCACTTTTCACATACTGAAAGATGGAGGTACTAGAAACAGGGGAGTTATAGATAAATATTAAAATTCACATGCACACTGGCAAATAACATTGAATATAAAATTGGTTTATAGAGTGTACAACACCCTGTTGATCTTAGGAGCTTTAATTATGCGTGGCTTTCACAGGCCTCCCAGCAACAGATGTAACATCTTGCTGACATTCCTTCTAACTGAGATGTAAAGACTCTTAGTTGTCACATTATAAAGCATAAATTCCAAAATATCTATATTCTTAAATATAGAAAGTAAAAGAACAGTAGAAATGAGCAATTAATTTTGATTGTTTAGGACCTATCTTGAAAAAAAAAAATGGCCTATTTTTTTTCATAATGATTGTTCCCAACGGGCGCTTGTCACATATTCTTGACTGGAAAATCCCATGGATAAAAGAGCATAGCAGGCTATGGTCCACAGGCATCACAGAAGAGTTGGCACAGAACTTAGCAATTAAACAATACCAGCAACATAAGAATAATAGGCAGGCTTGGACCTGGAGTACAAAACGAAGCAGGGCAAAAGTTAACAGAGTTTTTTCAAGAGAACATGCTTGTCTTAACAGACATCCTTTTCCAACAACCAAAAAGACAACTCTATAGATGGACTTTACCAGATGATCAATACTGAAATCAGGTTGATCATGTTCTTTACAGCCAAAGATGGAGAAGTTCTATATGGTTGCAAAAACAAGACCTTGACTGGCTCAGATCATGAGCTCCTTATTGCAAAGGAGCTTAAATTGAAGAAAGTAGGGAAAACCACTAAGCCATTCAGGTTTGACCTAAATCAAATCCCTTATGATTATACAGTGGAGGTGACAAGTAGGTTCAAGGGATTAGGTCTGGTAGACAGAGTACCTAAAGTATCATGAACAGAAGTTTATAACACTGCACAAGAGGCAGTGATCAAAACCATCCCCAAGAAAAAGAAATGCAAAAAGGCAAAATGGTTGTCTGAGGAATATTTCCAAATAGCCGAGGAAAGAGGAGAAGTGAAAGGCAAGTGAAAATGGAAAAGATATACCCAACTGAATGCAGAGCTCCAGAGAAGAGCAAGGAGAGATCAGAAGGCCTTCTTAAATGAGCAATGCAGAGAAATAGAGGAAAGCAATAGAAAGACTAGAGATCTCTTCAGGAAAATTGGAGATATCAAGGGAACATTTTGTGTAAGCACAGGCATGATAAAGGATAGAAAGGTAACAACCTAACAGAAGCAGCAAAGATTAAGAAAAGGTGGCAAGAATACACAGAAGAATTATACAAAAAAGGTCTTCATGACCCAAATAACCATGATGGTGTGGCCACTCACCTAGAGCCAGGCATCCTGGAGTGTAAAGTCTAGTTATCCTAAGGAAGCATAACTAAAAACAAAGCTAGCAGAGGTGATGCAATTCCAACTGAGCTGTGTCATAGCTTAAAAGATGATGCTGTGCTGCACTCGATATGTCAGCCAATCTGGAAAACTCAACAAGGGCAACAGGACTGAAAAGGGTCAGTTTTATCCCAATCCCTAAAAAGGACAAGGCCAAAGAATGTTCATCTTGCTATGCAACTGCTCTCATTTCAAACGCTAGTAAGGTTATGCTACAAATCCTTCAAGCTAAGCTTCAGCGCTGCATCAACTGAGAACTTCCAGATGCACAGGCTGAGTTGTCCAAGAGGCAGAGGAACCAG
The DNA here is from genome assembly GCF_023699985.2 of Odocoileus virginianus. Lineage (NCBI taxonomy): Eukaryota > Metazoa > Chordata > Mammalia > Artiodactyla > Cervidae > Odocoileus > Odocoileus virginianus. The sequence goes on from NC_069698.1 coordinate 26,373,520, forward strand.
ACAGCCAATTACCAATATTCACTGGATTGTGGAGAAAGCAAGGGAGTTCTAGAAAAACATCTACTTCTGCTTCATCGACTATACCAAAGCCTTTGACTGTGTGGATAACAACAAATTGTGAAAAATTATTAAAACTATAGGAATACCAGATGGCCTTACCTGTCTCCTGAGAAACCTGTATGCGGGTAAAGAAGCAATGTTAGAATGGAACATGGAACGACTGACTGGTTTCAAACTGGGAAAGGGTACAATAAGGCTGTGTATTGTCACACTGCTTATTTAACTTCTGTGCAGAGTACATCATGAGAAACGCAGGGCTGGATGAAGCACAAGCTGGAATCAAGATTGCTGGGAGAAATATCAACAATCTCAGTTATGCAGATGATACCACTCTAATAGTGGAAAGAGAAGAAAAGGTAAAGGCTCTTGATGAGGGTAAAAGAGGAGAGTGAAAAAGCCGGCTTGAAACTCAACATTAAAAAAATGAAGATAAAAAAAGAAAATGAAGATCATTGCATCTGGTCCCATCATTGCATCATGTAGAAGAGGTAAAGTGGAAACAGTGACATATTTTATCTTCTTGGGCTCCAATATCACTACAGACAGTGACTGCAGCCATGAAATTAAAAGATACTTGCTCCTTGGAAGAAAACTGATGACAAACCTAGAATGTGTATTAAAAAGCACAGATATCACTTCACCAATAAAGGTCTGTATTATAAAAACTTTGGTTTTTCCACTATTCATGTACAGATGTGAGAGTTGGGCCAAAAAGAAGGCTGAGCCCTGAATTTATGATTTTGAATTGTGGTGCTGGAGAAGACTGTTGAGAGTCCCTTGGACACAAGGAGATCAAACCAGTCAATCCTAAAGGAAATCAACCCTGAATATTCATTGGAAGGACAGATTCAGAAGCTGCAGTTCCAATACTTTGACCACCTGATGTGAAGAGCTGACTCACTGGAAAACATCCTGATGCTGGGAAAGGTTGAAGGCAAAAGGAGAGGGAGGCAGCAGAGGATGAGATGGTTAGATAGCATCACTGACTCAATGAACCTGAATTTGAGCAAACTCCTCGAGATAGTGGAGGACAGAGGAGCCTGGCATGCTGCAGTGCACGGGTTCTCAGTGTCAGACATGACTTAGCCACTGAACAACAACAGATAAGAAATAATAGCAGTTATGGCTCCTGTGTGTGTGCATGCTAAGTCGTTTCAGTCTTGTCCGATGCTTTGCGACCCCATGGACTGTAGCCCACTAGGCTCCTCTGTCCATGGAATTCTCCAGGCAAGAATACTGGAATGCGTTGCCATGCCCTTCTAAATGGGATCTTTCTGACCCAGGGATCAAACCTCTGTCTCCCGTAGCTCCTGCATTGAAGGAAGATTCTTTACCTCTGAGCCACCGGGGAAGACACAGTTATGGTTCAGATGCCACTAATTATATCCCCCAAATGGTATTATATGTATCACTTGCCTTAATAATCTCACAGTATTCTCACATTTAAAGTAGAGGCCATCCCTTCTTCAGAAGGATGACTTAATTAACATTATCAGGAGGATACCTTTCTGTTAATCTTTGCACCATTGTGTTAATAAATGATATTAGCTAAATGTTTAATAATGAGCCTTAATGCATTTACTCTTGAGCGTACTATTCAGGGGTTTCAGTGAATGACAACTCTTTTGAATTGTCAACAGCCCTCCACAGTGATAATGCTCAGTTAGTGCTGCTATGTTAGAATATTGGACTCCATATCATAAATCCAAGTACAGAACTAACCCTGGAGAAGAATCATGGGGGAATACGTGAGCTGTTGAACATGTGAGCTCCATCTCTGAAGCAACATTTCTCTCTCTCGTTCTTATTTCTTTTATGATTTGTTTGCTTTTTAGGCATGATAACTGAGACTTGTGCTTTAGTTGTGGCAATATTAGATCATTTTTCATGTAACAAATTCACCTTCCTTCAGGAGTGTGCCCTCAAAAGTCTTTATTCAAATCTTCTAGAAAGAGTGAGATCAAGTTAAAGGAATTGATAGACACCCATTAAAGACTGCTTAGAGTGGTTGTATTATTACTGATTGAGGTATTTGGAAAACAGTAAAGACGCTGTCAGTTCTACTTTTTTGTTGTTTGGAATCTTGAATAAATAAGGGCTGACTGCCTTCATAACAAGTGTATCTAATGCACTTTCTGAAAAAATTCAATGTATAATCAACATTATGATCAGAGACTTTGTGTTTGTGTGAATTTCTACTCTACAAGCATCACTTTGGGGAAAATGTTCTGATTGATACTTATGAGTGTAACTACATGTTTTTCTTTAATTCGAGTTCTAATGAAATATCAATAGATTCCAAGTTGAGTACATTTTAAACTTTAAAGTCTAATTAGTATAATGGGGGTTACTCATGAAATATATGCATACTTTCCATTGTTAATGTTTAATTCAAATTAGAAAATGTACCATCACCTAACCCAAAAAAAATTTATGGTAGTGGATTATACTATACCTCATTTCTTAATCTATCATAGGTAGTGTCATAAGAGCTAATCATTTAACATCTATTGTTTTCAGGCACTCTCTAAGCATCTTGTGTATGTGTTAATGTCACAAAAACTTGATGAAATTGATGCTATTACACTTTACTAGAGAGAAAGATCTGGGAGTAAGTGACTTGTGCAGGGTTATTTCAGCTAGTAAAGTACAAAGTGGGGCTTTCATCTAGACAGGTGGCTCCAGAATTCGTGTAATTTACCTTTATGTGTGTGTGTGTGTGCGTTAGTCACTCCATTGTGACTCGACTTTTTGAGAACCCCTAGACTGCAGCCTGCCAGGCTCCTCTCTGTAAAAAGTGGGATTTTCCATGCAAGGATACTGGAGTGGTCTGCCACTTCTTTCTCCAGGGGATCTTCCTGACTCAGGGGTAGAACTCAGGTCTCCTGGACTGCAGGCAGGTTCTTTACCCACTGAGCTACCAGGAAAGCCCAATTACCTTTATAACTGATATTTACTGAGAAATTACTAGATATAGAAGGATCATTGCACAGAAGTGTGTGCAGATTTTCTCACTTCATCCTCACGAGAAATTGATAAAGGGCATTCAGTTATTAAACTCATTTTACAGTTAGGCAAGTTGAGGATAATTTAGATTAGGTAATTTTCAAAAGGTCTCACCACCCTTAATCACTCACTTTACTGTGTGATATTTATCTACCAACAATGCTATGATACTCCATGAAATCATACATTAGTTCACTAATTCAGCCAGCCTATGTTACATGTATGTCAAATGGTGAGAATATAATAGTGAATGAAGGTGAATCCCTGGTGCAGATGTGCATTCATCTTCTCAGTCCCTACCTTTTTATAATTAGTGCTCTATAGAAATAAATGTGCTATGAGAGAACAAAGGAAGGAGTGTTTTTTAATTCTGTTGAAGGGCTCAGGTAGTTCCCCTTTGAGAGAGAACAGCTGATCTGAAAGTTCACATCGTGGATTTCATGAGTGAAAGGATGGACTTAGTGATAATTGTCTGGGCAGGGAGTGAGAGGTTGTGAGCTTGGGCCAGAAAATGACAGTGCATGCTGTGTTGGGATGATAAACAGTAGTTCTATGATGTTACCATAAACAGTGAGAAGATGTGATGGGAATAAAGCTAGAAAGGGAGACTGGAGCAAAGCTGAGCACATTTCAGCTATGATAAGCAATAAAGAGTTGTATCTGAAAGGTAATAGTAAAACAGCAAAAGCTTTTTTTTTTTTTTTTTAATTTTGGTAGAGTAATTAAATTCCAATTCAATTCCAATCAACTGCTCAGTCCTGTCCAAATCTTTGTGACCCCACGGACCGCAGTACACCAGGCTTCCCTGTCCATCACCAACTCCCAGAGCTTACTCAAACTCATCTCCATTGAGTCTGTGATTCCGTCCAATCATTCATCCTCTGTCATCCCCTTCTCCTCCTGCCTTTGATCTTTCCCAGCATCAGGGTCTTCTCAAATGAGTCAGTTCTTCGCATCAGGTGGCCAAAATATTGGAGTTTTAGCTTCAACATTAGTCCTTCCAATGAATATTCAGGACTGATTTGTCAATCTTAGAGACAAATTTATAAAACATCATGGGATCAGTGCAAAGGGGAATAAAATGAGCTATGCTGATATCAGATTGTCCTTGAAAACTTAAACTGGCACAGGGATATAGAGGTGTTCATGGGGATTTTTTCTATTATGGATTTGTTTTGGATTTCATTAAAGTATGAGAATTATTACTTAGAAAATCTATAACCTAGAAATGGCATGCCAAATTTAAACACAATGTTTTCAGTAGAAAATAATAGGGGAAAGGAAGTAGGAAAAAATGGCTGGGTAGAAATAGAAAATTAGTGATCAAGGGAAAAACAAAAAACAAAACATATCTACATAAATGCCTGCTTCTGTAACTTAACATGAGACTTTACCTGATATACACAAATCCACTTGCCACTAATCTCTCCATGTACCTTTTTCATTGGTCAGTAATTCAACTAGCTGAGGTTCTTCTCCTGGTGGAGTAAAGAATTTGAAAACTTAATGACCTGACCTCCATCCAGTTGTCAGGGGTTTCTTTGATGTTTACTACTGAACTGAAAATTTTAAGAGAAACCCTCAGAAAATTCTATGAATTACACATGGACTTCCTTTTTATCTTACATAGTAACACCCTGAATTTCCATTATAATCAGGATCAATTATGCCATGAATTATCTTCTTTACCTCATGTTTCAGTAGTATGAAAAGACTTAAGTGGCCAGGTGGCAGTCTTTACTTGCAGTTCAAACAACTGTTCAAAACGCAAACTTGTGGAAATTTGATATGAGAGAGAAAAAACAAAGAACAAAAAATCAGTTCCACTGAATCCTGTTCTTCTCTTCTAGACCAATATATTCTGGCTCAGGTGAAACAGCATAAAATAAGAACATTTCCTATAAACCAGTGCCCTAACTGTAATAAATAATAAACTTCCAGTAGGTGATTTCAGCATTTTATCAAGCCAACTGCTTTGGGCTATTGAGGCACATGGTAAGATTCAAAAAACTTCATTGGCTCTACTTTTTTGATCACTTTGTTGCTGGGCTTCCCTCATAGCTCAGTTGGTAAAGAATCCACCTGCAATACAGGAGACCCCGGTTCGATTCCTGGATCAGGAGGACCTATATTCTTGGGCTTCCCTGGTGGTTCAGCTGGTAAAGAATCTGCCTGCAATGTGGGAGACCTGGGTTTGATCCCTGGGTTGGGAAGATCCCCTGGAGAAGGGAAAGGCTACCCACTCCAGTATTTTGGCCTGGAGAATTACATGGACTGAATAGTCCATGGGGTCGCAAAGAGTCACACAGGACTGAGTGACTTTCACTTTCATTTTCAAAGGCTTCTGCTATTTGCCCTTTGAGTACTTAACACCTCTGAAACCAAGTGAGTTGTGTTGAGGGACTATGTCATAAGCATAACCTTTACCTACGCCACCCTGACTGATCTTCATATGAGCACTTTGACCAAACACTGCAGTCTGGATGAAGGAGACTAGATGGTAATTGGGCAAGATGTCCATACAGTTATAAACACCCTTCTCTTTAGGAAAATCCTATGATGAGTATTTATATGGTACACAAAGCTTCAACTAGGGATCCCTTCCAAGGGCCCACCCACATTCCTCTTTATCAAGCACTTTTGTCATCATTTGTCCAGTATTCTTTTTCTTTGTCCTTGACTGCTGGCACAATTGTTGGATATTTCTTACTATATATCTCTGAAAGTATTAGTGAAAGTGTTTGTTGCTTAGTCATGTCCCACTCTTTGTGGTCCCACAGACTGTAGCCTGCCAGACTCCTCTGTTCATGGGATTCTCTAGGCAAGAAAACTGGAGTGGGTTGCCATTCCCTTCTCCAGGGCATCTTCCTGACCCAGGGCTCGAACCCAGGTCTCCTGAATTGCAGGCAGATTCTTTGCCAAATATCTGAGCCACCAGAGAAGCGCCTATATATTGCTAACACTAGCCATCTCCATATCAACAAAGTAGACAGTTACATCCTGAGTTCAAAATTCTGCCCATTGAGATGACTTTTATTCCCCACTAGTTTATTTTTTGGGCTCATAAAAAGTGATGAGATGCACTAAAACCTGCATCACCTGCAGCCAGCATTGGTCAACAGAAAGGGCCCAATGTTTCTCTGTGACAATGCTCAACAAGACGCCACACAACCAATGCTTCAAAAGTTGAACAAATTGGACAACAAAGTTTTGCCTCATTTATCCATACTTACTTCACCTCTGGCAACTAACTACCACTTCTTCAAGCATCTCAACAACTTTTTGCAGGGAAAATTCTTCCACAATTAGCTAGAAGTAGAAAATACTTTCCAAGAGTATTTTTATGCTACAGGAATACACAAACTTATTTTTTGTTGACAAAATAGTGTTGATTATAACGGTTCCTATTATGATTAATAAAAGACGTGCTTCATCCTAGTTATAATGATTTAAAATTCAGGGTCTAAAACCGTTATTACTTTTGCACCAGCCTAATAAATTCCTTTCCTTGAATGTGTACATGAGTCATAATAATTTGTAAGAAACCTAACTAAGTGCAGTAGATGCTCTATTAACTTGATGATCTCAGATCTTGTGTTTGTCTAAATACATTCTTCTATCTTTTACATATCTATTTAAACATTTATCTGTTAAGGTAATTAGATGCTCATTGTGTTAATAGAATTTAAAATAATTTACCTATTAGAGTAAGAGAGACTAATGATAATTAAAATGAAAAGGAGGAATGAAATATTGATTTCATTGGAAGAAAAACAAAATTCTGATCAAATTTATTCAGTTTGCTTTCTTACAATATTGCTTGCCTTGTTTTACCATGTTCTGTCAACTTTAATCAATATGTCTTTGTTAAATCTAGAACTGAAAATATGTAGATTTTGAGTAAGTGGTAGACTAAGAAAAATCTAGTCTGTCCCACATACTAAAACAATGCAGAACCTCAATGTTCAATATAAAATGCAATTAGTTTTAGTCTTCTGATGGAATTAAAATTTTTAAAATGATTTTCTTCTTATATAAATAATATCATAAAAGCAATGAAAATAGGTATAATAAAAATAGGTTTATCATCCTTCTATTTTCTTTCTTATTTTATTTCTTCCAGAAGAGACAGTTCAAACAGTAAAATCATGGCCTTTGAAAACTTGAAAAGAACTTAAAAAAAAATCAAATCACACCCTACATTTTTCATATAAGTATACTGAGGTCCAGTGAATTTAATTGATTTTTCCAGGATTAGATTTAGTGCAAGTTAAGATTTAATTTGGGCTTAGTGGGATGTCTCTCCAAACTGCATAAGTGAATAAAGAAAGTAACATAAAATAGGCAAAAGAGAGAGGTAAGAGATTAAGGAAGTTATCATTGGAAAATATCTTTTAGTATCATCTCTTTGTCAGTTCTCAAAAACTTGTGTAGTTTTGAAATTGTTAAACTACTGTAATATTGCAGTGATTAGGCATGTGGTTTTATGCTAGCATGACATGGGGAGAAAAGTAAAGTAAGTGGGTAGAAGAGGTTTGTTTCAAGTAGCATTCAATGTAGACATTTTTATACTAAAATCTTCCACTGAAGGGAAAAATCATTCTAGTTCCTTTGTTATAAGCACTTTATACAAATATCCATTAAAGACAGGAAAGGACTTCGCATTTTTTAGCCACTAATATGGCTCAGACACAATGTGAAGTGCTCTACATATGTTATTTCATGAGAAAACCTTTAATGTTCATTATTTCTCTTTAAATTCTTTTCTATTCTTTGCTTTTTTTCATAGTAAAATATCGTATGCAATCCTCATGTCCAATTCACTTGTCAATCAACTTCAATCTGCTTTCTGCTTATATTAGCACATTGATATCAATCTTCCACTTCCAGTTCTGCCCCTGTCAGCATTATTAATAATTTTCATACCATGTACTGTCTGTCCTCATGTTATGCAGCTTCCAGCTGAAGCAGCTACAGGTGGTTCCTTTCTTCAGAAGGAAAACTGACCTTCTCTTTGTCTTTCATTATTCCATATTTTCTTTTGTTTTTTTCTCTTCCACTAGTCATTGTTATTCATATTCCACTGCTATATCCTCTTAATCCACTAAGCATTTATTATTAGGACACTAGACCTATTTCATCACATGAAAAAATTCACCAAGTAATATTAACTTTTCTCATGGCTTTAAATATGACTGATATTTCTTCTGAGGTCTGTGTGCATTCAATATTTAATTTAGTTGTATCACAATTTCAATATGAAAACCAAATCCATATATTCTACCGCAAGAATATATTTTGGCTCATTCACCTCACTTTTGTCCTCTGTCACCACTATTGGCCAAGCCTCACCCATTTTTAGCCTGTGATAAAGCAATAACCTTTTAATTGCTCATCCTCCATCTAGTATCCAGCTATTTCTTATTTATTTAAAAGAGTAAGATTATTCAATTATGAGTCAAATCACACCACTCTTTCCTTGCACTAATGCCCATTGCTCTTAAAATAAAACATAAGTTCCTTGTTTGGCCTAAAATCTATGAAGAGTCTATACATATTCATGCCCCTTTTTCATTTTACTTACATTGCACATTTCTATTGCAGCTTCTGAAGCAAGCCACTTTCCCCCCCCTACTTCTAAGATCACAGTTTCCTCTGTATGAAACAGTCTGCCCCTCCCCACTTCTTCATTCTTCTTATAGCTAGCTCTTCATCCTTTTGGTCTTGGTCTTTAGAGAGATGTCTGGCCTCCAAATACCATTCCACACTAGTCCATCTTAAATAGGCTTTCCTCTACATGAATCTCTTTCTTAACAGTCTGTTTATTTCTACTATATAGCACATAGATATCTGTAACTATTTTTATGTCCTCTCTGTTGTTATCTGCTGCCACACAGGATACAAAACTTACAAGTACTGGAAATGTATGCTTTTTATTTACCCTAATATCTGTGACACCTATGAGGTAGATACACCCTAACTTGATTTCCCTTGTGAGTCATATTTTGCCTGAGTTAAATTAATTAATAACAGAGCTTATTGCTTCTTCCTAACAATGGAATATGAAAAAGGTATGAATGTTAATCTTATGATTATTTTGTAATCTATAAGGCTCAATCTTAGCAGCATGGAGGAAGAGATCCTCTAGTTGGTCTTGAAAAAGGAAGCTGCCTATGAGGAGAGCTATGATGTAAAACAATATAGAGGTGCTTCTGGGATCTGAGAGTGAACTCGGGTCAACAACCAATAAAAAATTAGGGCACTCCTTCATACAGCCACAAGGAAATAAATTCAGCCAACTCCCTGTATGAGCTTGGAAAGAGGTTCTTCCCTTGTTGAGTCGCCAGATGAGAAAGCTGCCAAATGACAACTTCATGTAGGCTTATGAAACCCTGAGAAAAAAGAGCTGCCTCACAGAAGCTATAAGAAATTTAGATATTCTTTTAAGCTACTAAACTTGTAGTAAATAATCTGTTGCACAGCAGTAGGAAACTAATATAACCCAGCATCGCACTTCATAGATAATTTACCAATATTTGTGGAATGAGAACATTGTAACAGTAGAGATAGGTATAATTACATCATTATGTAATAATCAATAAATGGTACATCAGTATGACACAATGTTGAATGACAACTGAGGGATTTCTTAAATAAAGTAATACTGTATGCAATAGAATAAAAATTCTAGAATATGGTACTAACTCTTCCAATGCAGTTTCGAACCAGATGATAGAAGAATGGAAGTGGATGATTGAAGATCACTTGCTGCAGGAAAAAGAACATACAAACTGAATCAGGACATGTGTAGCTTAGCCATGTTTGTCTATGACTGTCACTGATTCTCTGGTGTAAAAATTAGTCACTACTCGAACCACATAGTACCAACTGTTCTGCTTAAAGTTATGTCCTTTGATGAAAATTGCTTCATTTTCACGTGGAAAATAGAGAAATGATATTGAAGCCCTCTTGGTTAATATACTGTATTGTTGTTTTTCTTTTTTTCAATGTGTTATTGTTTGAAGTAATCAGATGCAAGCTTTCTCATAATCAAAGAAACTGTTTTGCGATAGATGAAGTTGTTCATGCAACAAGCTGTAAACCAGTGGGGAAGAAAAAGACTTGACCTAGGTAACTTTCGACTACAGTGCTCTGGTGGGAAATTTTAAAAGTAAAGACAAAAGGAACGCACAAAGCACTGTAGTTTAACTGAAACATTTCTCACGGGGGTTTGAGTTAGCAATTCTGAACCTCCTTTAGAGGTACACTGAGAATGAACTAACAAGCACATGGGTGGTAGAAGGTGGGAGCTAGACACGTTACTGTCAGAGAGGGAAGTTATAGATAAATAAGAAGGACAGGCTAAAATGAAACCTGAGGTATGAGGTTAGAGTTGGAAACATCAATATGGGAAAAAATATGCATATATATATATATATGTATATATATATATATACATATATATAAATTCAGAACTAGAGGTATAGATACAGCAATAGTTCAAGAAAGAGTGGTGTGTGTATTCATATGTGTATATACATATATATATGAGAATTCCTAGGTATGTATTCCCAGTGGTCCTGACAGCCCAGAACATATGGTCCTGAACATACCCAGACCTGAGATATCTTGGTTTTGAACACAACCGCTCTAGGAAAAGAACTCGAAATTCTGATCATTGACAAATGACAAACGCAAAAGAAAAATGGAGCAAAAATAGTTTTTTCAACAAATGGAACTGAAACAACTGGATATCTAGACACAGATTTTACACTTTCACAACTAACTTGAAATGGATTACAGGTCTAAAAACTACAAAGCTGCAAAACTTCTGATAAGTTAGTTTAATTAAAACTAACATATGCTCTGCAAAACAACGTCAAGATAATGAGAAAACAAGCTACAGACTTGGAAAAGATATTTATAAAAGACATATCTGATAAAGAACAGTCCTCCAAAATATACAAAGAACTTTTAAAAATCAACAATAAGAAAACAAACAAGCAGATTAAAAAAAAAAAAAATGAACAAAAGGCCTTAACAGACATGTCAGCAAAGAAGATACACAGATGGCAAATAAGTATATGAAAAAAAAAATGCTTACTTTATATTTCATCAGTAAAATTCAAATTAAAGCAATGATGAAGTACTACTGCTCACCAGCCATCCTTGGCCAAAATCTGGAACACTGACAACACCAAATGCTACCCAGATGGTAGAGTAACATATCCTCTCCTGGGCTGCTGGCAGGAATGTAAAATGTCACAACCATTCTGGAAAACATTTTAGTGGTTTCTTACAAAACAATACATACTCTTATCATACAGTTCCAGCAATGACAGTCCTTTGTATTCACCCAAAAGGGTTGAAAACTTATGTCCACACAAAAACATGCACATGATGTTTATATCAACTTTATAATTGCCAAAACTTGGATACAGCTAAGATGGGGCTTCCCTGGTGGCTCAGATGGTAAAGTGTCTGCCTGCAGTGTGGGAGACCCGGGTTCAATCCCTGGGTTGGGAAGATCCCCTGGAGAAGGCAATGGCAAGCCACTCCAGTATTCTTGCCTGGAAAATTCCATGGACTGAGGAGCCTGGTAGGCTACAGTCCATGGGGTCGCAAAGAGTTGGACACGACTGAGCGACATTACTTTCTTTCTTTCAAGATGTCCTTCAGTAGGTGAATGGATATATAAAATGTGGTACGTCTAGAGTGTAGAATATTTGAAGACTATAAAATTTATCAAGTCATGAAAAGTCGTGGAAGATCCTGAAATGCATATTACTAAAGAAAAACAATCTGAAAAGTCTACATAGTGTGTAATTCCAATCATATGATACTCCAGGAAAGACAAAGCGATAGAGATAGCAAAAGTCAAGTGGTTACCAGGATTCAGGGAGAGGGGTAGAGAGTAAGTGATGCACAGAGACCTTTTAGGGCAGTGAAAATACTGTGTGATATCATAATGATGGATACTTGTCATTACACATTTTTCCAAAGCCATAGAATGCACAACACTAACAGTGAACCACAATGCCAACTATGCACTTTGAATGATAATGATTTTTCAATGTGGGTTCACCCATTGTAACGGATGTACCACACTCTGGTGGGGGGTGTTCATATCGGGAAAGGCGATGCATATGTGGGAGCTTGAGTACATGGGGAATCCCTATACCTTCCCCTCAGTTTTGCTATGATTCTAAAATTACCCTAGAAAATAAAGTCAATTTTTTAAGAAATCAGTTACATAAAATACTATTTTAGAATAATAATTTCAGAAAAAACTATTCAGAGTCTTAACGTCAGTAAGCTGACTATCTGCATTCAATGGAGAAGGTATTTCTCCCCCCAGTGTTAACTTCTCTTCCATCAGAATGCTCAACAATGAAAAACAGATTTCCAAATTGACACTTAGGATTCAGCTCAGCAATAGGCAAGAGGTACAAAGAGAAATAGAAAATGACAACAAATGAAGGATAGCTTCTATTGATCTCAGAGAGCATATTATATTGGCTACTTCAGCTTTGAAATTCCTCACAAAGTTGATTTTATTACTCTTGTTGTGGTCAAACAGAGAAGATGGCTGAAAAATAAAGAATCTTGACTGAAAATTTCTTTTATCTTATTGGCATGTATAATTCATTCAATTTGTATAAAGAAGAAACTACCAAAGGGAACTTTGAATATTAAAAAAAGAGAGAGAGAGAGAAGAAGTTACATATGTGTAAACTCAACTTCTTAAAAGCTTAAAGAGACACAGATGTATAGAACAGTCTTTTGGACTCTGTGGGAGAGGATGAGGGCGGGATGACATGGGAGAATGACATTGAAAGATGTAAATTATCATATGTGAAATGAATCACCAGTCCAGGTTCGATGCAGGGCGCTTGGGGCTGGTGCAAGGGGATGACCGAGAGAGATGGGATGGGGAGGGAGATGGGGGGCGGGTTCAGGACGGGGACCATGTGTACACCCATGGAGGATTCAAGTCAGTGTATGGCAAAACCAATACAATATTGTAAAGGAAAATAAACAAACAAGTTAATATATATAGAAAATGTTCGGTAGTTAGAATAGAGAAAAAGAGTCCAAAATGGCGGTGGCTAAAAGACCTGGAAGGGAAAGCCTGCGAAAATAGAACAAAGGAAGGTCCGAGGACCGGAGTGAGAACCTCAGGTGAAACAAACTACGCTCCCGCCTAAGCCCAATTTACATACGGCAGGCCCAGGGACAGAAACATATACAGAGGAGCCAAAGCCCTCTTCTCCCCTTTTTTTGCTCCCTCTCTCTCCCGCGCAATGGGGCGATCTTCTCTTCGCATCTTTGGATCAACGTGCCCTCACGCCTCAAAGATGGATTTCCCTGCTATTATCTAAATAAATAGAGCCGTAACACTGAGCTGTAACACTGATTTATTTAAGAGCTATAACACGGTCCATTTGAGACCTGAGAGCTATAACATGGTCTGTCCTCCGAGAGCTGTGACCCGCCAAGGGCCTTTAATGTCCGTCACTCCAAATTTTTTGTTGTGACGAGACAAAGAACCAAGGAGCATACACTCGCATGACATAAAAAGAAAGATATTTGCTATTATGATGAAGGCATTGTTGTCATTAATATAAAAGCAAGATTGTTTTTCTACTTATGGTGTTCCACTACTAATGTTTTCTGCTTATGATGAAGTATACTCATACATACAAATATATATATACACATATTTTTGACATATTGTGTATATACATTATTTATGTAATTTTATATTACATTGGTGTCATGAAGAAAAGGTATAAAAATTAAATATAACATTTACATTTCCAAACTCTCTATGTGCTACTTTAAATGCCACTTCTCCATGACTTTCTAATTCTTTGCAAAATTTCTGTGACTGTCTTTTTCTTCAAATGCAATCTTAGGTGGAAACCCAGTATTTCAAATGGGGGTGGGGGAATATCACTTAGTTTGAAATATCAATGCTGAAATGAAGTTACTGGCAGTATAGCCTGTATCTCTAAATTGACCTTTTAAGTTTTAAAACACTGTGGGATTCATTTGGAATATAATAATTCTGTAGCACTTAGTTTGACTCTCATTTTTTTACAATAACTTCTATTAGTTCTGTATCTCCAATTTTATTATAAACTTTCTACAAACAGGAGTCAAGTCTTCATGTGCAATCCCCAAACTTCATGTGCATTCTGAATTCTGAATGAAACATGCTTCCAGAGGCCTGAGAATACTTCTGCATGAATTTGACATCTCATACCTGGAAATGAATATATAGAGAGGATAAAAACAACATAGTACCAATTGCACATTGGAAGTAATGAGCTGACTAAATATATTTGTCACTTTCCTCAACTAACCCCTGTCTTCCTCGTCACATGGCACAAAATCACCACCTATGTCTCAGTATCTTAGAGGATAAATTTTTCAGTGCACAATTTACCTTATCGTTCCTTGAAGTTAATTCTAGCTAATCCCCTTTCATACTTCCTGTCTATGTATATGAGAATTTATTGACCAGAGAGCCATTAATATAAACAAAAATGTGGGAGATACAGTTTCAGATCTCTAAATGAAAGTGCTATATTTGATGATATCAGAGATGCTTCTTTCTCCAAGATTCTATTTTTATCTTAAGTTCCAAGTTATCTCTTTAAATACAGATATTTTTAACTGGTTTCATGTATCCTATAAATATGATTTTATTGTGGGAGGCTGAGATGATCATAACATTGTAACAATGTTGGAACAATGCACAGATATAATTGATAGTTTGAGGACTGAAGACATAGAGAGATATAGATTTTTAGCATTAGCAATGTCTCTGAGCTGCTAAATTAACTAGCATCTTATCTTGGAGCTTCTAGTAATATGACAATTCTTTTCCCTGAATTCTGAAAGTTGGTGAATTAGGATTTTCTGCTTTATAGAGGTGAAATCATCTCAATCTAACAGATATATGTTAAAAAATGTTGTTTGATCACAAACAATATTTTTGCCTGTATAAAGATATACCAATGTACTAGACATTCAATTTGTTTTATTTTTTTTTAAACACCAAAAACATTTTTATTGGGGTATAGCCAATTAACAATTTGTGATAGTTTCAGGTGAACAACAGAGAGACTCAGCCATATATATATACATGCATCCATCCTCACCCAATGCCCCTCTCACCCAGGCTGTAATATAACATTGAACAGAGCTCCATGTGCTATACAATAGGTCTCTGTTGGTTATTCATTTTAAATATAGCAGTGTATAGGAGTGTAGACATATTAATACTAGCAGACATTAAATTCTTTGTCAAATAATTATTTTGATAATATAAAAAGTGTATCATTTTGCTTCTAAGAAGCAAGTGAAATCAAACTAGATCAAGCGAAGCGTGTTTATTTTAAGGAGATATGGTGTCATACAAAATCCAAGGAAGCTTTGACAAACTTGTCCTAAGAAGATCATAATTAAATACTATTCCAAAGACATCAATATAATACCTTTGGAGAACATTCATCTTCACTTCTACCAATCATATTGTTACCAAGTCCAAGCTTGGTCTGCTCGCTATACAATAGGTCAATGAATCCAAGAGATGAGATGTTGAGGAAAGGAATATGACTTTATTCAGAAAGGCAGTTTACTGAGAAGATGGCAGACCAAGTCTCAAAATAACCATCTTGTTGGGGTCTGGGTGCCAGGTTCTTTTATGGATCAGAGATGGGGGAGGTGAGGAAACAAAGTTAAAAAGTCTATTTAATCTTACAAGTATCTCCTAGAAAGATAAGCCTCAGGTAGGAGGATGTGTTCGTTTCTTCCTTCTCGCCAGCCACAGGTGAACAGGGATCTGAACAAAGGAACTTTAGCTTAAACGTCAAGTAGAGGGGCAGGGTTCCCTGGGCTGTGCTATGGTCTGCTTAGTCACTCATTTGTGTCTGACTCTTTGTGACCCCATGAACTACAGCCCACCAGGCTCCTCTGTCCATGGGGACTCTCTAGGCAAGAATACTGGAGTGGGTTGCAATTCCCTCTGAAGCAGGGCATTATGTGTGATTATACTAACTAATGAAAGTGGCCAAAGGAACAGATCTAACATGGAGGAGTCAAAATTGACTCTTCCCTGTTATAATATGACCTCAGGTACATACCTCAATCATTAAGATTAAGAGCTTAAATGCTGTATGGGAGAGAGTTTTCTTGACCCACACTGAGACAGCTTCTCTTCCCTTCACCAGTTATTGTAGCCAAAGATTTGTGGTCAACCAGCCTTATTTGATTTAACAATTATCTATGATAGCAATGATCTATGGCGTTGGAGTAGACTCTTGAGATTTCCTTGGACAGCGAGGAGATCAAATTAGTCAATCCTAAAGGAAATCAGTCCTGAATATGCATTGGAAGGACTGATGCTGAACCTGAAGGTCCAATACTTTGGCCACCTGAAGCGAAGAACTGACTCATTAGAAAAGACCCTGATGCTGGGAAAAATTGAAGGCAGGAGCAGAAGCGGGCAACAGAGGATGAGATGGTTGGATGACATCACAGACTTGATGGACATGAATTTGAGCAAGTTCCAGGAGTTGGTGATGGACAGGGAATCCTGGTGTGCTGCAGTCCATGGGGTTGCAAAGAGTCATACATGACTAAGTGACTGAACTGATGATGGCAATGGTTCAACCTTGTCACCAGAAAATGAAGACATTTAAGGTTATATGACTGAGCCTCTCCTCGTAAGATTTTCTCAGTCAAACAGATATACAATAAAGCACAAGGAAGATAATTGCCTTCATAAAAGGAAAGGAGATGGGGGAATAGAAAAGCATATCAAGGAAATATAGCATTTAAAATACTCTACTATGTAAAGTTTTGTGAATTAAGCAGTATAGAAGATATTACTAGATTAAAACAGCATAGTTGCAACCATATATTTAATACTCTAATAAGATGAGAAACATGTAATGGATTTTTTTCCTTATAAAGTTTTGTGCATTATATCCAGAGGAATCTTTCTAAAGTCCTTTCTCTAACTTAAATCCTCCAGGGACTTCCCTGATGGTCAGTGATTAATCCCAGTGATTAAGATTCGATGCTTCCAATGCTGGGCCATGGATTTTGTCCTCGGTCAAAGAATTAAGATCACACATGCTGCATGGCCACATAAATATTTCTTTCTTTCTTTTTTTCTTTGTAACATTCTTCAATGACTTTTTACTTTTCTGAAAGTGTGAGGGACAAATTCTTCTGCAGAGACTGAGGGTTACTTCAAGTTTAGAATTTGATGTCCTCTCTAGCTTCATCTCGGAGAAGGCAATGGCAAGCCACTCCAGTACTCTTGCCTAGAAAATCCCATGGATGGAGGAGCCTGGTAGGCTGCAGTCCAAGGGGTCGCTGACAGACGGACACGACTGAAGTGACTTAGCAGCAGCAGCTAGCTTCATCTTTCACTACCCACCCACTTGCATTTAACATCACAGACTTAGGAAATAGCTTCCAGTCTCTTTTATAGCCTGTCTTTCTGTTTTTTTGACTTGCTTTTTTTTTCTGATCTCCTATGTGCTCTCATAGAAACTTGAACACCAGACAACATGATGATATTCACATTAAAATTGTATGTTTCATTGTCTGTCACCAGACAGTATGCTCAGTGAGGCTCATATCATGTATGTTTGTTTCACAATGTTCTCTCAGTAATTCTGAAAGCAGGATCCTTTGTAGTAGGACTTCAATATATATTTTTGAAATGAAGAATGAACACTAAATTTTAGTAATCTAATAAAAATAATTGACCAAAGATAAAATATCTGGAGAGGGAAATGTCAACCCAATCCAATGTTCTAGCCTGGAAAATCCCATGATCAGTGGAGCCTGGTGGTCTATAGACCATGGGGTAGAAAGAGTTGGGTATGACTGAGCGACTGAGCACACACACCTATGATAATATTCTTTACAGGATAGCTCCTCTCATTTGAACCCAGATATAAACCTTAGAAGATATGCAGAGAATCTTCACCACTAGTCCTCACCAGTATTGAAATGGCATAAATAAAAAGATTTCCAGATGGTAATTAAAGGTTCAGAGTGAGTACTGTCAATACTTTACATATGCATATATACACACATATGTCACTATAATATGGCATTATTTTCAAGAAATAATATGAAATTATTAAGGATTTATGATTAAAATCAAGTAGATCATGATGATGTCTAATTTAGAGAGTTATTATTGAATCACTATTAATAGAGATAAGGCAATTATGTTTATTATGGTAGTATAATTTACTCTTTGGTAATTTACTAAGTGCAAATTAGTACAATTTAACCTTGGTAACCTCATTCTTTCTTCTTAAGATATTTGAAATATTAGTTGTCACTAATCTACATCATAATTTCTCTATCTTCTAAATAGCCTACATGGTTATCAGAAGTAGATTGATCAGTGCTGGCCAGAAGAAAGAAAAAACAGCTAATGATTTCCAAATTGTTCATTATTCAGATAAAACTGGCTTTGACTGACATAAGCAAAGATATTTCCATACATTACAAAATGAGAATATAATTGAATGACATTCTTCTATATAAAAACAACTTATGGGTGATGAAATCACAAAGGTTGGTTTTTGTTCAGGGTGCAAAACACCGTTTGAACTATTATAATATCTTAGTTTTAGAACTAGATAGAATTAACTAGATATTAGTGTTACAACTCAAGAAATGTTTCCTTCCAAGTTCAGTTCAGTGACTCAGTCGTGTTTGACTCTGCGACCCCATAGACTGCAGCACGCCAGGCTTCCCTGTCCATCACCAACTCCCAGAGCCTACTCAAATTCATATCCCTTGAGTCAGTGATAATACAATCCAACCATCTCATCCTCTGTCTTCCCCTTCTCCTCCTGCCCCCAACCCCTCCCACTATCAGGGTCTTTTCCAATGAGTCAACTCTTCATATGAGGTGGCCAGAGTATTGGACTTTCAGCTTCAGCATCAGTCCTTCCAATGAACACTCAGGACACTCCTTTAGGATGGACTGGTTGGATCTCCTTGCAGTCCAAGGGACTCTCAAGAGTCTTCTCCAACACCACAGTTCAAAAGCATCAATTCTTCAGTGCTCAGCTTTCTTCACAGTCCAACTCTCAAATCCATACATGACCACTGTAAAAACAATAGCCTTGACCAGATGGACATTTCTTGGCAAAGTAATGTCTCTGCTTTTTAATATGCTATATAGGTTGGTCATAACTTTACTTCCAAGGAGTAAGCGTCTTGTAATTTCATGGCTGCAGTCACCATCCGCAGTGATTTTGGAGCCCCCCAAAATAAAGTTTGACACTGTTTCCACTGTCTCCCCATCTATTTCCCATGAGGTGATGGAACCAGATGTTAATATCTTAGTTTCCTGAATGTTAAGCTTTAAGCCAACTTTTTCACTCTCCTCTTTCACTTCCATCAAGAGGTTTTTCAGTTCCTCTTCACTCTCTGCCATAAGGGTGGTGTCATCTGCACACCTGAGGCTATTGATATTTCTCCCAGCAATCTTGATTCCAGCTTATGCTTCTTCCAGCCCAGCGTTTCTCATGATGTACTCTGCATATAAGTTAAATAAGTAGGGTGACAATATACAGCCTTGACATACTCCTTTTCCTATTTGGAACCAGTCTGTTGTTCCATGCCCAGTTCTAACTGTTGCTTCTTGACCTGCATACAGGTTTCTCAAGAGGCTGGTCAGGTGCTCTGGTATTCCCATCTCTTTCAGAATTCTCCACAGTTTATTGGATTCCACACAGTCGAAGGCTTTTGCGTAGTCAATAAAGCAGAAATAGATGTTTTCTGGAACTCTTTTGCTTTTTCGATGATTCAACTGATGTTGGCCATTTGATCTCTGGTTACTCTGCCTTTTCTAAAACCAGCTTGAACATCTGGAAGTTCTCGGTTCACATATTGCTGAAGCCTGGCTTGGAGAATTTTGAGCATTACGTTACTAGCTTGTGAGATGAGTGCAATTGTGCGGTAGTTTGAGCATTCTTTGGGATTGCCTTTCTTAGGGATTTGAATGAATACGGGTCTTTTTCAGTCCTGTGGCCACTGCTGAGTTTTCCAAATTTCCTGGCATATTGATTTCAGCACTTTCACAGCATCATCTTTCAGGATTTGAAATAGCTCAACTGGAATTCCATCACATCCAGTAGCTTTGTTCGTACAGATGCTTTCTAAGGCCCACTTGACTTCACATTCCAGGATGTCTGGCTCTAGGTGAATGATCACAACATTGTGATTATCTGGGTCATGAAGATCTTTTTTGTACAGTCCTTCTGTGTATTCTTGCCACCTCTTCTTAATATCTTCTGCTTCTGTTAGGTCCATACAATTTCTGTCCTTTATCCATCCCATCTTTGCCTGAAATGTTCCCTTGATATTTCTAATTTTCTTGCAGAGATCTCTAGTCTTTCCCATTCTGTTGTTTTCCTCTATTTCTTTGCATTGATCACCGAGGAAGGCTTTCTTATCTCTCCTGGCTATTCTTTGGAACTATGCATTCAAATGGGAGTATCTTTCCTTTTCTCCTTGCTTTTCACTTCTCTCCTTTTCACAGCTATTTGTAAGGCCTCCTCAGGCAACCATTTTGCCTTTTTGCATTTCTTTTCCATGGGGATGGTCTTGATCCCTGTCTCCTGTACAATGTCATGAACCTCCATCCATAGTTCATCAGGCTCTCTGTCTATCAGATCTAGTCTCTTAAATTTATTTCTCACTTCCACTGTATAGTCATAAGGGATTTGATTTACATCACACCTGAATGGCCTAGTGGCTTTCCCTACTTTCTTCAATTTCAGGCTGAATTTGACAATAAGGAGTTCATGATCTGAGCCACAGTCAGCTCCCGGTCTTGTTTTTTGCTGACTGTATAGAGCTTCTCCATTTGTGGCTGCAAAGAATATAATCAATATGATTTCGGTGTTGACCATCTGGTGATGTCCATGTGTAGAGTCTTCTCTTGTGTTGTTGGAAGAGGGTGTTTGCTGTGACTAGTGCATTCTCTTGGCAAAACTCTATTAGCCTTTGCCCTGCTTCATTCTGTACTCCAAGGCCAAATTTGCCTGTTACTCCAGGTGTTTCTTGACTTCCTACTTTTGCATTCCAGTCCCCTGTGATGAAAAGGACATCTTTTTTGGGTGTTAGTTCTAAAAGGTCTTGTAGGTCTTCATAGAACCATTTAACTTCAGCTTCTTCAGCGTTACTAGTTGGTGCATAGACTTGAACTACCGTGATATTGAATGGTTGCCTTGGAAATGAACAGAGATCATTCTGCCGTTTTTGAGATTGCATCTAAGTACTGCATTTCGGACTCTTTTGTTGACTGTGATGGCTACTCCATTTCTTCTAAGGGATTCCTGCCCACAGTAGTAGATATAATGGTCATCTGAGTTAAATTCACCCATTCCAGTCCATTTTAGTTTGCTGATTCCTAGAATGTCGACAATAACTCTTGCCATCTCCTGTTTGACCACTTCCAATTTGCCTTGATTCATGGACCTAACATTCCAGGTTCCTATGCATTATTGCTCTTACAGCATCGGACCTTGCTTCTATCACCAGTCACAGCCACACCTGGGTGTTGTTTTTGCTTTGGCTCCATCCCTTCATTCTTTCTGGAGTTATTTCTCCACTGGTCTCCAGTAGCATATTGGGCACCTACCGACCTGTGGAGTTCCTCTTTCAGTATCCTATCATTTTGCCTTCTCATACTGTTCAGAGGGTTCTCAAGGCAAGAATACTGAAGTGGTTTGCCATTCCCCTCTCCAGTGGGCCACGTTCTGTCAGACCTCTCCACCATGACTTGGCCATCTTGGGTGGCCCCACACGGCATGGCTTAGTCTCACTGAGTTAGACACAACTGTGGTCCTGTGATCAGATTGGCTAGTTTTCTGTGATTATGGTTTTAGTGTGTCTGCCCTCTGATGCCCTCTCGCAACACCTACCATCTTACTGGGTTTTCTCTTACCTCAGACATGTGGGGATAAGTTTGGTTTCACAATGACTTGTGGGTTTGATTGGAATTAAGTATCCATACATCTCTGTCTACTGAAAGCATGCAGTCTTAAGATTCACAACTAAGAATCTGCCTGTCCCAAATGTCAATTGAAAAGCCACAATTTAGAGACCAGGTACTCAATGATATAAACTAATTAGAGGTAGAAACAGAATTGAAATTGTCTGCAGACTCTAACTCTGAATATGGTGCTCAGATACTCAGTCCTGTCTGACTGTAGCCTGCTAGGATCCTCTGTCTGTGGGGTTCTCCCATGAAGAATACTGGAGTGGGGTGCCATTTTTTACTCCAGGGGATCTTCCTGACCCAAGGATTGAACCCACATCTGCTGATCTTCCTGACTGAGGGATCGAGCCTACATATCCTGTGTCTCCTGCATTGGCAGGCAGGTTTTTTGTTTTTGTTTTTGTTTTTTAACTAGTGGCAACCCCTGGGAAACCTGGTTCTGGTAAAGAACCCACCTGCTAATGCAGGACACAGAAGAGACACAGGTTCAATACTTGGGTCAGAAAGATTCCTTGGAGGATGGCATGGCAACCTTTCTCCAGGATTCTTGCCTGGAGAATCCCATGAAGGAGGAGGTCCAGAGGGTTGCAAAGTGTCAAGACACAACTGAAGTGACTTAGCGCACACATATACGAGGATATCATAATTTTGACAAGTATTTTATATTTCCATTTCATTCATTAAACAGATTTGAAATTTTATATGTAGCTATAGATGCCAGAAGTTTTACGTTCTTCAGATCTCCTCGTTTTTGTCTCCTCCTAGTGGTAGTCTTGCCATTTCTCCTCCTGGAGAGAGGAGAATCTTTGTCATGCCACTCTTTCTGTCATAATCCAGCGTTACCCTAGAGCCCCACTGATGTGCTGGTTAGGGGTGTGGGCTGTGCCTTGTGGTTTCTGACCCTCACAAAAGTCTCTCCAGACTATAGCTGTTTCCCTCACTGCAGTTCCTGGTTGCAGCACTTCCAGTCTATTTCCTTGAGTGTGCGATCCCTGATAGTAGTGTGTTTTTCTTTCCTTAGGCAAGACAGGAAGCAAAGGAGCTAGACACAGAGGAATTCCCTTTTCCAGAAGAGATAAGCTCTAACTGACTTTGGCCCATGAAAATAGGGTTTTTCATACAGAAGGCACTAATGGTAGCTCACAAGGCTTATGCTTTGCCATTCCTTGCCAGAACCAAGAAAAAGATCTTTCTCAGGTTCTTACCAGCGGAATCTGATGGGGCGCCTGGAAGTATTTTGATACTATTCTGTATTCATTTTATCGTAATCATCATTCGTTTGTTCCTATAAGTTTATGGCTTCAGTTAATTCTGCTCTAGGTAACCCAATCTCAGTTCTTACATCTCTTGATGTGTCTGTCTCTCCAGATTTTAGAGTAGCAATTTGCCCAGTAGCACTAGGTTTTTTGTTGAGTCAAGAAAAGTCATTTCTTTTCAGTTTTCTTGTTGTAAAAGCAGGAGTGATAACTTCTAAACTCTTAACCTCTGGAACTTTACTTGTCAAGAATGCAATCAGAAAGATGAAGTATTTTGCTTTAACTTTTCTAAATGTCTGTCATCTTTCCAGAAAGTACCAAAAACTAGTACTCTGACATATCTCAGTTACATATGAAAATGTTTGTCTCTTTCTAAAGAAGAACACAAGGGGAAAGAAGGGGTATGAACAAAAGCTAGTTCAGTGGTTTCAGGAAATTGTGTTCAAAGAACTACTAAAAAAGTAATTGCTAAAAATTTTAAAGATGAAGAGGCCAGGAAAAAAAACAAAACAAAACAGCAATAACCAAACAAAATGTCAATATTTATTGCTCTAACTATGGACTCCCTTGGTGACTCAGATGGTAAAGAGTCTGCCCATAATGTAAGAGACCTAGGTTCGATCCCCGGATTGGGAAGATTTTCTAGAGAAGGAAATGACAACCCACTGCAGGATTCTTGCCTGGTAAATCCCATGGACAGAGGAGTCTGGCAGGCTACAGTCCCTAGTCTCACAAAGATTTGAACACTAGTGAGTGAATAACACGCACAACCTGACTATGTATAGCTATAGGCTAAATTATGTCTCCTTAAAATTCTTATGTTGAAGTCCTAACTACAGCATGACTGTATGTGGATTTGCAAGAAAAGGAAGAAAAATATCTGCTCTCTCACAACCATGTGAGAACATCACCAAAAAAACCTCTGTATATTATGACAACTGAACTTGTGACAGACCATTACCTTGATTACAGTCTAGCCACTGTAACCAAATGTAGGATAAATGCAGGACAGAGTAGTGTTATGCTTCACAGTCTTTAAAAATGAGATTCTTATGGCAGGCAGGTAGTATCCTATAAACACAAGGAGTCCATAACAAAGGAAAGCAGGAACCTGCAGACTGACAGGAAACCACACCTTTTGAGTGATGAATGTCCTGGAAGTAGAATGTCCTGAAAGCAGTCATGGGGAAGGGTGGAATTCTCCTGTGTTCCAATATAACCTGTTGCTCATTATGCTGTCTTTACAGTAAAAGTAGCCTTATAGATAAAAAGTACTCATCATGCACCTAAGCCATGATACTTCTGATCTAAGCTAATTAAGGACAAAAATCCCTCCTCTCCTCAGGAAGGTGGACCCCAAACTCCTCCTTCACCAATGAGTATTCCACCCCTTCATTTGTATGTTCTTCACAACTGACTTGCCAAAGAAACCCAGAGCACCAGCTCCTCACCTGTTTGCCCACTCTCCCTATGAGAGTGTATTCTTCCTTAAATAAATTTTCACTTTGCTTTATTAACCTCCCTGCTTGTCTCTGAATTCTTTCATGATGAGGCAAGAAACTTAAATTTACTGGGAACAAGATGACTACTGAAGTCCTAACCTTTGGAAAGTTGGTAGAAACTTGAAGCTTACATGTAACCCGGCCAACTTTCCCACAGGATTTAAGCAAGATCAGAATTTCATAACAGAAAAAAATGAAAAAAAAAAAAAGATTTTTTTTTTTTTACAGTTAGCAAAAAAAATCAGAAATTATTTATAGGGGAACAATAAATAACTGTGGATTTCTTATTAGAAAACATGGAGGCCAAAGGAAGTGTAAGACTGTTAATAAACTGCTGAAAGAAGTGCAAACCCATAATTCTATATGCAATGAAAATATCCTTCAGGAGAGAGGGTTAAGTTTTTCTCAGATGAAGGAAAAATAAGAGAAGTTATTGTCAGTATCTCAATTCTATAAAAATTATTAAAAATTTCCATACAGAAGAGAGCTATATGAGAAGAAAACTTAGATTATGAAAAATAAAGAATAACTGCAGAGATATCATATTGTGAAATGAGTGTATCTCCTGCCATATCAATAAACAAAAAAATGCCACAGCCATCATCAATTTCTGGCCTCCAAATATGAATAAGATCCCCCAAGACTGTCATCCAGAGATGATGCCACCCCCATCACACCATCTCCCCTCACCCCAGCCCCACTCCACAATAATTGATGAAGAGTTTCCAGGAATACAAGAAGCAAGGTGAACAGGGAAACAGAATTGGCCCCAGATAATGGCGGTGCATATGAAAGGAATGCATTCAATGAACCCAGAGGCTTGCCTCTTCCCATAAATAGAACTCTAAATTCCTTAACTTGATATCTGATCTTTGATGTTCAGATTACCTGCTCCCTTTGTTGCAAATCTGTATATAACCTGATTCCCCCTCCCACTTCCTTGGAGCAATTTTCTCAGAGCTACTGAGATGCTATCTCCCAGGCTCAGAATATTAAACATCCCCACAAAATAAAATAACACTCTACTTTCAAGTTGTAACTATATATTTTGTCAGCAGTTTCAAGATATGTATAATAAAAACATACCTTAGGTATGTATGACTTAAATAAAATCCCTTGCAATTATACAGTGGAAGTGACAAATAGATTCAAGGGATTATATCTGATAGACAGAGTGGCTGAAGTTCATGACATTGTACAGGAAGCAGTGATCAAGACCATCCCTAACAAAAATACATGCAAAAAGGCAAAATGGCTGTCTGACGAAGCCTTACAAGTATCAACGAAAAGAAGAGAAGCTAAAGGCAAAGGAGAAAAGGAAAGATATACCCATTTGAATGCAGAGCTCCAAAGAATAACAAGGAGAAATTACTGAAAGCTTTCCTCAGTGATCAATGCCAAAAATAGAGGAAAACAAGAGAATGGGAAAGACTAGAGATCTCTTCAAGAAAATTAGAGATACCAAGGGAACATTTTATGCAAAGATGGGCTCAATAAAAGACAGAAATGATAGGGACCTAACAGAAGCAGAAAACATTAAGAAGAGGTGGCAAGAATACACAGAAATACTATAAAACGAAAAAAAAAATCTTCATGACCCATTTATCCACGACAGTGTGATCACTCACCTAGAACCAGACATCCTGGAATGTGAAGTCACATGGGCCTTAAGCTAGTGGAGGTGATGGAATTCCAGGAGAGCTATTTCAAATACTTAAAGATGGTGTTATGAAAGTGTTGGACTCAATATGGCAGCAAATTTGGAAAACTCAGCAGTGGCCACAGGACTAGAAATGTATTTTCATTCCAATCCCAAAGAAAGACAATGCCAAAGAATGTTCGTACTACCGCACAATTGCACTCATGTCACATGCTGGCAAAGTAATGCTCAAAATTCTCCAAAGCTTCAACAGTACATGAACTGTGGAATTCCAGATGTACAAGCTGGATTCAGAAAAAACAGAGGAACCAGAGATCAAATTGGTGACATCAGTTGGATCATCAAAAAAGCAAGAGAGTTCCAGAAAAACATCTACTTCTTTTTCATTGACTACACCAAAGCATATGACTGTGTAAATCACAACAAACTGTGGAAAATTCTTAAAGAAATGTGCATACCAAACCACTTGACCTGCCTCCTGAGAAATCTGTACATAAGTCAAGAAGCAACAGTTAGAACCAGACATGGAAAAACAGACTGGTTCCAAATCGGGAAAGGAGTAGATCAAGGTTTCTATTGTCACCCTGATTATTTAACTTATATGCAGAGTACATCATGCAAAATTCCAGGTTGGATGAAGCACATGTTGGAATCAAGACTGCAGGGAGAAATATCAATAACCTCAGATACGCAGATAACACCACCCTTATGGCAGAAAGTGAAGAAGAGCTAAAGAGCCTCTTGATGAAGTGAAAGAAGAGAGTGAAAAGTCAACATTCAGAAAACTAAGATCATGGCATCCAGTCCCAACATTTCATGGCAAAAAGATGGGGAAACAATGGAAACAGTAAAAGACTTTATTTTGGGGGCTGCAAAATCACTGCACATGGTTACTGCAGTCATGAAATTCAAAGATGCTTGCTCCTTGGAAGAAAAGCTATGACCAAGCTAGACAGCATCTTAAAAATCAGAGACATTTGATTTTGCCAACAATGTCCATGTAGTCAAAGGTATGGTTTTTCCAGTTGTCATATATGAATGTGAGAGTTGAACCATAAAGAATGCTGAGCACTGAAGAATTAATGCTTATGAACTGTGGTGTTGGAGAAGACTCTTGGAAGTCCCTTGGGCTGGAAGGAGATCCCATCAACCCATCCTAAAGGAAATCAGTCCTGAATATTCATTAGAAGGAGTGATATTGAAGCTGAAACTCCAATACTTTGGCCACCTGATGCAAAGAACTGACTCATTGGAAAAGACCCTGATGTTGTGAAAGATTGAAGGTGGGAGCAGAAGGGGAAGACAGAGGATGAGATGGTTGGAAGGTATCACCGACTCGATGGACATGATTTTGAGCAAGCTCTGAGAGTTGGTGAGGCATAGGGAAGCCTGGCGTGCTGCAGTCCATGGGGTCACACAGCCGGGCACGACTGAGTGACTGAACTGAACTGATAATAAAAACTTTTCTACTTTTGAGTCATTTAATTCTATATGACTATTAAAACCACAATCCAATTGAATTTTCAATAGCTTGCTAGCTAGCTAGCTAGATATGGATATAGATATATATCAACTACAATACCAATGGGAAGGTGATGGAACCTTCCTAATGTAAAATCACTACTTGATGTGCTAATATATCAATTTTAAGTAAAATGTGAAAGTTAATTATGTATATTTTAATATCTGCAGCAACACCAAAAATATAAAAACAGAAAGACTTAAAAGATAATAGAAGAATTTAAATGGAATAATAAGATATGTTTAAATAACTCAAAAGATGTGTGGAAAAGTAGAGAAATGTATACATAGATGTGTATATATATGTACATATATAAAGCAAATGGAAAATAATGAAACGATAGATCAAATCAAAACATGTTAAAATTATATTGAATTTAATGACTTAAATCCATCAATTAAGTAAAAGAGACTGTTTTATGTTGAAAAACAATTCCAATACATTCATTATTCAGGAGATTCATTTCAAATATAGTGATATATACTGGTTAACTGTAGAAGGATAAGAAAGATTCAACCACATTAATGCTAATCAGAAGAAAGCAATGATTATATTTATATCAATAAATCATAAAATAGAATATATTAATAAAGATAAAGACACACTAAAGGAATAAATTCATCAGGAAGATATAGCAATACTAAATATACAGTTAGCTAATAAAGGAGCTTCATAATATAAGATGAAAAACTCATAGAACTGAAAGGACCAATAGAAAAACCCATTATTATAGATGAAGACTACAATGGCCCTTTTAAAGTAATATATAGAAGTACCAGACAGAAATCAGCAAGAGTATAGACTATAACACCATCAACCAAAGGGATATGATATGTATAAAACACTTCCTCCTACAATAGCAAAATGCACTGTATTTTCAATTGTGTGTGGAATATTCACCAAGATAAACTGTGTTTTGCATCATAATCCCAACTCAAAAATTTCTAAAAAATTCAAATCATAGAGTGATATTCTTTGACATTAATGAAATTAACAGAAGATAATAGGAAAATCTACCAAAACTTTTGGAAAAACACTTGCAAGTTTCTATGTAATTCATATGATTTCAGGTGGCCTCAGCCTGCAATGGAGCAGGACCTGGGTTCCCAACCAGATACTGAGTCGGGTCAGAGCAGTGAGAGCACCAGATCCTAGCCACTAGACCAGAGGTCAGTGACAAGGGCCCTGGCCCTTCGGTTTTGCAGAAAAAAATTTCCACAAACATAGAAAGTAAAAGTAAAGTAAAGTAAAAGCAAGTAAAAGTATTTATTAGGAGGAAAAGAGTATAGTAAAAGTAAAGTAAAAGTAAAGTAAAGTAAAAGCAAGTAAAGTATTTATTAGGAGGAAAAGAGTATAGTTCATGTGGATAGATACATGGGCAGTCTCAGAGGGAGAGTCACTGATTTGCACCCTCTTGGCAGTTTGAATTTCTTTTATAAGGCATTTCTTCTGGATTTCTTTTGGCCAGTCATTTAGATTTGCCTGGTTCACAGTCCATATTTGGTATATCTCAGGATCCTCCCACGTATGTTCACACATCTCTGAGCCAAGATGGATTCTACCAAAAAGGCATCTGGTTAGAATATCCCTTGACAAGACGTCCCATTGGCCTCCAAGGAGTCTTTTCTGTATTTGTGTGCTTGGGGAGGTCTCCAGATTTTTGAAATAAGAAATATGTGATCCGTGCAGGGTCGAGCCTCCTCTCTTTACTGCCCTGCTATTCTGTTTTGGAGTTTTAATCAATAGAGAATGAATGCCCTATTGTTTTACCCTGGAGGGGCCCCTCTGCCTCTTGAGTCACGTAGACTATTGTGAATAATTAGAAAATATTTTGAGATGAAGGGAAAGGAAACTCACTCCTGTATTCTTGCCTGGAGAATCCCATGAATAGTGGAACCTGGAGGGCTACAGTCCATGAAGTTGCTAAGAGTCAGACACGGTTGAGCGACTAATGCTTGAAGTGAAGGAAATTAAAACTATAACGGCAAAATCTGTGGTAATCAGCTAAAGCAATGCTTAAGAGAAAATTTCTAACAAGTGCCTATATTAGTAAAGAAGAAAGGTCTCAAACCAATAATCTTAGCTTGCCCCCTTACAAAACTAGTAAACAAAAATAAAATAAATCTGAGTATGCAGAATGAAGGAAATAATAAAGATGAGAACAGAAATAAATTGGAAAGAAAGAAACAATAGAGAAAATCAAGGAAACCTAAAACTGGTTCTTGGGGAAAAAATTAATAGAACAGATGAACATCCAGCAAAATTGGAAAAATATGACCCAACTTAGCAAAATGAGAAATGAAAGATGCACTATTACTCAAACTCTGCAGACATCAAAAGTATACCAAGGGAAATGAGCTAATTTTTTCAAAAAAACAAAAAAACATAACCACAACTCATTAAAAATGAAATGGAATAGCCTTATGTGTAGACATGAGTTGAATTTGTCACATAAAATCCTCTATGAGAGCCTGCCAACCTACTTTCCAGGAGGTCTGTACCGCAGATAGTGGTTCTGGGCACAATGTGTATTCATACTCCTCCCTAGGAGTAGCTGCTTTTCATGTGTATTTGCTCCCTTTTCTTTAAACTTTTTTTTTAATTGAATAAAAGGTACTTTAAATTTGATAGTACTTGACAATTTTCAAGTGTTTGTTTTTTTGTTTCCCCCTGATCCCTTCACTTATCTGCATGGAGTTTTCACAAGTGCCCTAAGAGCAGTAGCCCCAGTTACCAATTCTGCACACATTCAGGCTTCTGCTCTATATTGTGAGTCTTCAGTCACTCAGTCGTGTCAACTCTTTGCGACCCCATGAACTGTAGCCCGCCAGATTTCTCTGTGCATGGGATTTTTCAGGCAAGAATAATGGAATAGGTTGCTCTTTAGTGTAGAGTGGGAGAAAATTCCTGATGGAGTTTTTCACCTCTCCTCAAAGACTGCTGGTCTCCCTTGCAAGTCTGCACTGAACGGCAGTGAAGATCGCTGGGTTTTTTCCAAGGTTTTTAGTGTCTTTAGAGGATTTGTAGACAAAGCTGCCAAGAAGTTTATGAATTATCTCACTTTTCTGCAACACTGGAGGCTGCATGCTCTCTACCTGCTCACACTCAGTCTTCACCTGTGTGTCAGATTTTAGCTGCTCAGCTCTTCTGGGCTCCGTCTCTCTTCTCTCTCTCTCTGCAGGCACCATCTCCCTTTAGATTTTGGGTCAGGTCATTATTCTGTAAGTTCAGATTCCCAAGGAGCTAAAAGCATTGAAACAGTTAGTCTAGCTTTTTCTTTGAGTGTGTGAAAGAACCTGCTTCCATAATTGTATATTCTGGGGCAAAAATATTAGATTGAACCTCTTTCTTTAATTAGCAATTTTTAAGATCTTTCTGTACCTGTGAACATGAATCTTCTTTATTTTGCTGTACTATAGAGTATTTCTTAATATATATTTACAGCATGTAATGTAATCAATTCTAATCAATGCTCACAAATTTTAAATTTTTAAGTCAAACATAGCATCTATAGAAGTCTCTGAAATATATCTATGTGATTATTTCTTTTTTTTTTTCCTATATGATAATTTCAATAGGATAATCATATGCAACTTGAAGTGGTGGTATGAATAACTGAATTATCTTTCTAAAGCACAAGTCTAATCATGTGTCTCCCACATTACAGTCTTTTGATTTTTTCCTCCATATTTAAGTGAAGTTGCTCAGTCATGTTCGGCTCTTTGCCACCCCATGGACTGTAGTCTACCATGCTCCTCCATCCGTGGGATTCTCCAGGCAAGAATACTGGAGCGGGTTGCCATTTCCTTCTCCAGGGGATCTTCTCGATCCAGGGATCAAACCCGGGTCTCCTGCATTACAGGCAGACACTTTAACCTCTGAGCCACCAGGGAAGCCCCTTTTTCTCCATAGTTAAACCCAAGGCAGCCTAATTTTATTGGTACCTTTTTCTATATGATTTTGACCAATTATAATAGTCAAAGTACTATGGAGCTGCCCTGATGGCTCAGAAGATAAAGAATCTGCCTGCAATGCAGGAGACATAGGAAACATGGGTTCAATCACTGAATCTGAAAGATCCCCTGGAGAAGAAACGGCAACCCACTCCAGTATTCTAGTCTGGGAAATCCCCTGGATAGAGGAGCCTGGCAGGCTACAGTCCATGGGGTTGTAAATAGTTGGACAAGACTGAACACATGTTAAATATAATACATATAAGAGAAAAATAAGTTGTTCTTGTGCTACTAACTTACAGTAATTTTGGGGGAAAATTGGCTAAAACTTCAAACAATGGGATACAACATAATGCAAAGAGCTCAAGAAATGGTACTAAGACCTTGAAGAGATTCAAGAGCTTCCATGTTTCATAGTATATACCTTAAAGAGGGGTTAGGTGGTTATGTATGGATGTGAGAGTTGGACTGTGAAGAAAGTTGAGTGCCAAAAAATTGATGCTTTTGAACTGTGGCATTGGAGAAGACTCTTGAGAGTCCCTTGGACTACAAGAAGATCCAACCAGTCCATCCTAAAGCAGATCAGTCCTGGGTGCTCATTGGAAGGACTGATGCTGAAGCTGAAACTCCAGTACTTTGGCCACCTCATGCAAAGAGCTGACTCATTGGAAAAGACTCTGATGCTGGGAGGGATTGGGGGCAGGAGGAGAAAGGGTCGACAGAGGATGAGATGGCTGGATGGCATCACCGACTCGATGGACATGTGTTTGAGTAAACTCCAGGAGTTTGTGATGGACAGGGAGGCCTGGTGTGCTGCGATTCATGGGGTCGCAAAGAGTTAGACACGACTGAGTAACTGAACTGAACTGAACTGAGGGTTAGGAATGGGGCTTCCCTGGTGGCTCAGATGGTAAAGGATCTGCCTGCAATTCCGGAGACTTGGGTTTGATCCCTGGGTTGGTAAGATCCCTTGGCAAAGAAAATGGCAATCCACTCCAGCATTCTTGCCTGGAGAATCCCATGGACAGAGAAACCTGGCAAGCTACCATCCATGGAATCTCAAAGAGTTGGACATGACTGAGCGACTAACACACTAGGATTAGAAATAAGAAGCATGAAGTTATAAGCATCTGCAAGGCATGTTAGAAGAACAGTGAGAAAACTTTTCACTCTCATAAATAGAACATTTAATAAAATGTAATGTGGCTTTGCATAAAATTCATAGAAATTGTTCATGTTAATTGGAGAAGACAAAGGCACCCTACTCCAGTACTCTAGCCTGGAGAATCCCAGGGACGGCGGAGCCTGGTGGGCTGCCCTCTATGGGGTCGCACAGAGTCAGACACAACTGAAGTGACTTAGCAGCAACTTCAGCATTCATGTTAATAAAACTTTAAGATCAAGATTTTATAAAGTCAAATGCTGTGAATTGTCAGAGTGCTGGGTTAAAAATGATCAGTAAGATGATGCAAAGGTTGTTGTAGAATATTTCTCTACCAATGATTATGAAAGACCAAAGGAAAAAGGACAAAACAGGGATACAAAGTCTCACTTTACATGTATACAAATTGGAGATACCTTATTGAAGATAATGAGAAAAAGCAAGAAGCAACCTATTTCCTCAGGGCCTTCTTAAAATTATTCAATACAAATTATTACTTGAAATAATTTTTAAAATTATTAAAAAGGTATACATGCAATCTCTGAATCTAAATAATCTAGAAATATAAAATATATTTCCTCCTTTAGCCTCTAGAATGAATATGTTTCATATGTGAAAAATAATTTGTGAATCAAATAGTAAATGTGTTAAATCTGACTCTCACTTAATCAAGTATGCAGATCTTAGGTTAATTAAGAAACAGATTCCTTAAGGCCACTTGCAGATTGCATTTCAGAGAGTGCTCTGTAGCCTCAAAGGCAAAGACAAAGAGGGCACACAGAATTCAACTCTTCAGAACATATCACTTCGGCATGTAAATTATTTCAGGTTGAAGAAAATCAGTGCCCAACAGAATCAGGGAAACTTCTGTCTCTACCCTAGCTAACTAAAGAATTTCAATGAGAGGCCTAGCCCAGAGAGAACTATTACCAGAGGTAACTTTATTATCTGAAAGAATTAACTGCATGGCTGGGGAAATGTCTGATTAGCAAACATCTGATCCTCTTCCAGTCCTTGAATTGCCCTCTTTCCCTTCCAAACTCCAAGGCCGTCTCCCATCCACAGCTCAGGGTGGCAAGCAATCCATAGTTGCCTGTTTGACTTCAAGTCTCGTGTTTTCACAGGGGCTTCCCTGGTAGCTCAGATGGTAAAGAATCTGCCTGCAGTGGGAGAGACTTGGATTTACTTGGTGGGTCAGGAAGATCCCCTGGAGAAAGGAATGGCTACCCACTCCAGTATTCTTGCCTGAAAATCTCATAGACAGAGGAGCCTGGTGGGCTGTTACAGTCCATGGGGTTGAAAAGATCGGACACGACTGAGTGACTAACTCTTTCGCTTTCCCATGTGTATGAAATTCGTTTTTCTTCTGTTAATCTGATTTTTTCAATTTAATTATTCAGCCCACCAAAGAACCTTAAGGGCTTCCCCGGTGGCTCAGATGGTAAAGAATCTGCCTACAGTGAAGTATACCTGCGTTCAATCTCTGGGTCCAGAAGATGCCCTAGAGCAGGAAATGGCAACCCTCTCCAGTATTCTTGCCTGCAGAATTCCATAGACAGTGGAGCCTGGTGGGCTACAGTAAATGAGGTCACAAATAGTTGGACATGACTGAGTGGCTGACATGGACAGAGAGAACCTCAAAGGCAAGAAAAAAAATAATTTCTGCCTCAACAATACAGTGTTTTTATTGATTGGTTGATTGTTCGCTCCAAGTAAAAGTAAGAGAAAATGTGTGACTGTGAATTAGGGGATTGGTGTTAGGCTTGAGAACCTCAGAATGAGACGTCTTGAAGTTCTCTCATAGGCAGTAGTAACTGAGAGGATGTTCAACAGAAGTTAGACATAAGAGATTGAAGATATTTACCTCTTTTTTTTTATTTTGTTAATAGAATAGATAGGTAAAAGGGTCATTCTTAAGGTCTTAGTTTAGAGAAAAGCTAGTAATGGCCTAAGTTTGGGAATTTGCATAAGAAAAACAAATGAAGGCACATTTGCCATAAATATGTCATGAGTGAGAAGCAAATTAATCAATATAAGATCTAGTTTCTAATAGAAAATCAAGATATGCAAAAATATACTCTTTCTGTGCAACAGTTATCTGGAAGTGAATAGTAGTTGCCTCCCTTAGAATGGCAACAATAAATGTTATTTGGCTATCATGTTCACTACTGTCTATTAGCATACCAGAATTTTTCATTCATTTTTATTATTTTACTTCAATTGTACTAGTTTTCTTGTCCTTTTTGATGCTTGATCTTGTTGGCCCTGGCTTAAAGTTATCCCTGTGGATATTAAAAAAAAAAAAAACCCTTGCATCAAAATGACATAATCTGTTCCATTTATTCAACGTGGAGCTAATGAAGTACTCTAAAAGAAATAGTCTATGGGACACAAATGTGCATTTTATAAATGGGACACAAATATAGATTTTCTTAATTATATCAACTCTTCACTAATTAGATTCTACATAATGGATTAAAATATTCAATGTGTCTGCAGTGCCACTTTGGAACAGGTTCTGAGCTAGATCCCAGTCCACAGATGTATAAAACAAATACTCTGAGTTTGATGGTTTGTGGAAGAAAAGATCTCATGCAAACAAAAGGTAAGGACTGAGAGAGTAGCATTGTGGGCACTCATCTGGGAAGGCAGCTCCTTATGCGTAAATGAGCATGTGATTTGGGGCAGGAATTTAGGTGAGCATGTTCAAAAGGCAAAGCTTCTTACAGAAAGGGATACTTGTGGCGGTGGTGATGGTTTGGTCACTAAGTCATGTCCTACTGTTCCCATGTACTGTAGCCTGGCCTCTGTCCTTGGGATTTCCCAGGCAAGAAAACTGCAGTGGATTGCCATTTCCTTCTCCAGGGGATCTTCCTGACTCAGGGATAGAATCCAGGTCTCCTGCATTGCATGTAGTCTCCTTACCGACTGAACCACCAGGGAAGTCTTAGGTGAGGATGTTCAAAAAACAAGGCTTCACAGAGAAAGAGATACTTGAGCAACTTTCAAAAACTGTACTTTTCAAGAACATAAGAAAGAGCAATTTGGTCAAAGAGAACACTAGTGTTCACTCGTGCATTGATGTTAAACCCACAATCATAAGATGGCTGTGGTGATATTTATGCCTCACACAAATTAAGATCATTGAAAAATACAATTATCAACTTGAAAACTGAACTTTATTTACTCTTTGTAATAACAACAGCTCTGGTTTTAATGACTGCTTTCCCTGAATATTATTTTTTATGATTCTAATTAATTTACCTGATCATTTTAAAGATTCTTCAAACCCATTTGTTTAAGTAGCCTTTCAAAAAGAATCAGTAGTAAATGTTAAATATAAGCCAGATATCTTACTCTCTTTTTCTAAGTTTCTTAGTAAAAAATCAACATTGTCTTGCCTCTCTTCAGAAATTGTGTTTAACTGTGTTGCATAAGTAACAAAGTCATTTCAATTTTTAATGAGAGTCTTAGTTAAAACAGAAGACATGGTAAGAGAGAAAGAAAGCATTTTATAACATTTAAAAATCTATTTCATTCATCTATATTTTGAGAGTTAATACAAGTTTTAGTTTTGCAAAGCAATACATTTTAGAAACAATGTCTCTCCCAATTTTCTTTTTTTTCAAGGAGGTACAGGGGAGGAAGTTCAAAACTAAAGCATCTTTTACTAATTTTTTGAACTGTTTTTTGTTCATTTTGGTTATATTGAAATTTGTTAAAGTAATTCTGTTAGAGGGTTTGGCAGAGCTAACATCAGGCTTTAATTTATCAGGGTAAGTTTTGTAAGGAATTTTTCTGTTCATTGGCTAAGAGTTGGCATTTTCTGTATGATTAAAAGTTAACGTGCTTTAGTTTGGAATGAGAACTATTGAACATATTGTGTGAAAACAGATTTATGCCTTAAAATGTTTCAAATGAAAAAATTGGTGGTGTCATTCTTCTTCTCTTAATGTTTTTATTCTATTTTTTTTCTTTAGTACTTCCTCCAGCTCTATCTCTTGAGAAATAAATACTTAAATTGGATAAATTCAATTACCCTTTAATGCCTCTTTTGTTTTTCAAAAAACTAATTAGAAGTTATTGAGTTAAAAACTATTAGTGATTTCAAAATATATTAGAACTGTGGAATGTAAAATGCTGTTGGTTACATAAACCTTGTGCCTTTGAAGCTATACATGCATATGTTATTCATTGAAGCAAATATATTTATATTAAGAATGGTAAATATATATGTAAGTAATTGAAAGATTAACTGAGGTGAATTTAAGGATGGAAGTAAGATAAAAAGTTAAGGCAGAATTAGTATTGGAATAATAAGTTCTATTTATCAATTTATAACATTTGTTGAGTTATTTGTGTGTGTGACCTACAGCACCAGGGTCTGGGAGTATAATCAGACATAGTACTTGCACTCATAGAGCATAATATTCAATGAAGAGATGGTACAAAAAGTATTTTAGGCAACTGGCTCCTCTCTGGTTTTATAACAGAAGCATGAAAGCTCTGTCATCTTCTTCAGGGAGTAGATCCATGGAAATGCCTACAAAAGACAACAAGAACCAAGGCCAGCCTAGAAATGTTTTAAAAATTAGGCATCTGTGACACATAAAATAATATTAAATCTCTCCCTGTCCAATGAGCCCAGATGTGTAAAACACTAAGTCCTAGCTCTTGTGGGTTTTTTTTTTAAATATTTTTTAAGTTATCTTCTATGGAAATAAATACTATATTATTAACTTGCTCTTTAATGTATCATAATTATAATTTTTATAGATATATAACATAAATGTATAGAGAATGATTAAACTGTATAAAAAGAAAAACCTAATCTAGGTTGAGGTGATAATGAAGGTTTCTGAAGAAGTGACATTTAAGGTAAATCTTATAGAATGTAGAGAAATTTGCTTTGTACTAAATAGGAGGGAAAACATGTCAAGAGGAAATTAGCCTAGGAGAAGATCCTGAGTGAAATGCAATATTATGCCTTCAGAGGAGCTGATAGAAGACCATGGACCATATTGATAGAAGGAGAAAAGATTGAAGAAATAAGCAAAAGAGAAATGGTGGGCCAGTGTGTGTGTGTGTGTGTGTGTGTGTGTGTGTGTGTGTGTGTGTGTGTGTAAACATTTACATATATTTAAAAATAGTAAAAGGAAGCTGCTGAAAAACTTTAGGCACTGGTGTGAGATGATCACATTTACATTGTTTGAGGAATGGATTAGGAGGATTTGGAACAGATATGAGTACACTAGAAAGGAAGTCAAAGCTGTGGATGATCATTTCTTAGCCTGAAGAGAAGTAGATGGATTTGGAAAATATATTTAGAAAGTAAAAATGGTATATTTGATGGGGCTTGCATATAGGAGGCAGAGAAAGGCCACTGTCAAGGGTTTTGCTTCTAATAAAATAAAAAGCAGAGTTTTTAATTATAATCTAAGTGGAAAAGTCATATTGTAAACTTTGCCAAACATAGGCATATCTCACTTTGAAAAAAAAAAAATCGAATAAGCCTCAAAATCAAAATTAGGAAATGGTTCTCAGTTCCTATAATGCACATTAGTTGTGATGAGAAAGTGACCTGGATATGTGGCGTAGTCACAAAAGTGAATGCACTATTTGTTAAAAAGTAAGAGCTATAGAAAAAAATTTAATGGACACACACATATACATATATTTCCTTTAGATTCTCTGCTAGCAAAAATATTTTAGCCCAATTTATTGAGGTGGCTTTTTAGCATAAACAAAATGAATCAAAGGTACAGCAACCAGTTATGAATAATTTTTTATTTCATCTTTAACAAAATTACATAAAGGGATCTTATAATACCCTCTAGTTTAGTCATCTTCCTGCAGGCATGTGTCATATTATCATGTTCAATGCCTTATTCATCTCCAGTGTCTTACATACTCCTGGCCATATACACTGAGATTTTCTACTGAGGTGTGTGTGAAGCTGAAATAACTTGCCTAAGTTTACAATGCTGATGAGAAAAACAAAAAAAAAAAAAAAAAAGAAAAACAATATTTTTGCCTCCTTTCTCTTAGAGTGATATTCTTCCTGCTGGCCTTACCTCTTGTCTTAAAACCAACTTGCCCGTCTTCTCCCCAGTCAAACAATTATTGTTATGAACAGGTCCCTGGGACCTCAGCTTATTCAGAAGCTACTTCTTGGAATGATAGCTTGGTCCTGGTGTGCCTTATTGAAAATCAGTTCTTCATTTCTTCAGATCTTTATTTTGCCTTATCGAACCAATGTCTCATGTGTACATCTGGGAGTCTGAAAATTAACTAATGTTTTACAGTTACCAGGTCTTGAAAGTTTAGTATTTATTTATCCCTTCTTTCAGTAGCTACATGCCTCCTGCTCCTCAGATGAGTCCACAGGCTGATTTAATCCAAAGTAGAGTGGTTTCCTACTGGGTAGGGGTAGTGTGCTCAACTGGCTCCTTCCCTCTATCACTCGTTGGCACCTGTGTGTCATTTCCATTTCCATTTCCATTTCAAAAATGGAAAATCTAATACTGTCCAGAATATTTTGAAGCAGAATTTTAGAATAATGATTATTATTGGATTAAGAACCACCTGAATAAGAGAATAAAATATATTTTATAGACCTGAAGAACAACATCAGGTTTGAATCTATAACATATTCTCATCAAATTTACAAAGTGTACATTATGTGGTGATTCTCATTCTTTTGATAAACAAAGATATTCTTTTTCTTAGGCTGCCTTCTCTAAGAACCTTTTCACAAACCTAGAATTTGTTTTGGAGTAACTTTTTGGTTTTGGCTTCTAATTAATACCTGCTGAGATCTTAACTGGCAATTCAAGTAGAAATTAATGATGCCTCAGAATATAACCAATCCAGAAAATGCTTGCATTTTATAAACAGTACATTTCAATGGATGAAGTCAAGCATTGCATTTCTAGCCAAACAGGTTGTGGTTTTTTTTGTTTTTTTAATTTGATTTATTTATTTTTTTCAAAGTTTTAAAATTTTTATAATACTGTGTTTGTTTTGCCACACAACAGTGCAAATTGGCCATAATTATACATACATTCCCTCTCTTGAAACCTCTCTCCCCATGCCCCTATCTTACCCCTCCAGGTCATCACAGAGCACCAGATTGGGCTTCTTCTCACCAGCTGTCTACCTTACACACAGGAGTGTACATATGTTGATATGTACACTTGTTCCATTTGTTCCACTCTCTCTCTGCCCCCCACATCTGCAAGTCCATTCTCTACATCTGTGTCTCCATTCCTTCCCTGTAAATAGGTTCATCAATACCATTTTTCCAGATTCCATATATATACATTACTATGCTAATATTCAAATGGGAATATCTTTCCTTTTCTCCTTGCTTTTCACTTCTCTTCTTTTCACAGCTATTTGTAAGGCCTCCTCAGACAATCATTTTGCCTTTTTGCATTTCTTTTCCATGGGGATGGTCTTGATCCCTGTCTCCTGTACAATGTCACGAACCTCCGTCCATAGTTCATCAGGCTCTGTGTCTATCAGGTCTAGTCCCTTAAATCTATTTCTCACTTCCACTGTATAGTCATAAGGGATTTGATTTACATCATGCCTGAATTGTCTAGTGGTTTTCCCTACTTTCTTCAGTTTAAGTCTGAATTTGGCAATAAGGAGTTCATGATCTGAGCCACAGTCAGCTCCTGGTCTTGTTTTTGCTGACTGTATAGAGCTTCTCCATCTTTGGCTGCAAAGAATATAATCAATCTGATTTTGGTGTTGACCATCTGGTGATGTCCATGTGTAGAGTCTTCTCTTGTGTTCTTGGAAGAGGGTGTTTGCTATGACCAGTGTGTTCTCTTGGCAAAACTCTATTAGCCTTTGCCCTGCTTCATTCTGTACTCCAAGGCCAAATATGCCTGTTACTCCAGGTTTTTCTTGACTTCCTACTTTTGCATTCCAGTCCCCTATAATGGAAAGGACACCTTTTTTTGGGTGTTAGTTCTAAAAGGTCTTGTAGGTCTTGATAGAACTGTTAAACTTCAGCTTCTTCAGGTTACTGGTTTGGGCATAGGCTTTGATTACTGTTGATATTGAACGGTTTGCCTTGGAAACGAACAGAGATCATTCTGTTGTTTTTGAGATTGCATCCAAGTACTGCATTTTGGACTCTTTTGTTGACCATGATGGCTGCTCCATTTCTCCTAAGGGATTCCTGCCCACAGTAGTAGATATAATGGTCATCTGAGTTAAATTCACCCATTCCAGTCTATTTTAGTTTGCTGATTCCTAGAATGTTGACATTCACTCTTACCATCTCCTGTTTGACCACTTCCAATTTGCCTTGATTCATGGACCTAACATTCCAGGTTCCTATTCGATATTGCTGTTTACAACATCGGACCTTGCTTCTATCACCAGTCACATCCACAACTGGGTGTTGTTTTTGCTTTGGTGCCATCCCTTCATTCTTTCTGGAGTGATTTCTCCACTGATCTCCAGTAGCATATTGGGAGCTGGGCTAGATGAATCACAAGCTGGAGTCAAGGTTGCTGGGAGAAATATCAATAATCTCAGATACACAGGTGACACCACCCTTATGGCAGGAAGTAAAGAGGAACTAAAAAGCCTCTTGATGAAAGTGATAGAGGAGAATGAAAAAATTGGCTTAAAGCTCAACATTCAGGAAACTAAGATCATGGCGTCTGGTCCCATCACTTCATGGCAAATAGATGGGGAAACAGTGGAAACAGTGTCAGACTTTATTTTTCTGGGCTCCAAAATCACTGCAGATGGTGATTGCAACCATGAAATTAATAAACACTTACTCCTTGGAAGAAAAGTTATGACCAACCTAGATAGCAGAGACATTACTTTGTCAACAAAGGTCTGTCTAGTCAAGGCTATGGTTTTTCCAGTGGTTATGTATGGATGTGAGAGTTGGACTGT
Source organism: Odocoileus virginianus (assembly GCF_023699985.2). NCBI lineage: Eukaryota > Metazoa > Chordata > Mammalia > Artiodactyla > Cervidae > Odocoileus > Odocoileus virginianus. The sequence goes on from NC_069698.1 coordinate 26,415,629, forward strand.
GAGGAAAGCTGAGCACTGAAGAATTGATGCTTTTGAACTGTGGTATTGGAGAAAACTCTTTGGAGTCTCTTGGATAGCAAGGAGATCCAACCAGTCCATCCTAAAGGAGATCAGTCCTGGGTGTTCATTGGAGGGACTGATGCTGAAGCTGAAACTCCAGTACTTTGGCCACCTCATGCAAAGAGCTGACTCATTGGGAAAGACCCTGATACTGGGAGGGATTGGGGGGCAGGAGGAGAAGGGGACAACAGAGGATGAAATGGCTGGATGGCATCACCGATTCAATGGGCGTGAGTTTGAGTAAACTCCGGGAGTTGGTGATGGACAGGGAGGCCTGAGAGTCGGACACGACTGAGTGACTGAACTGAATATTTCTTTGTATATATGTACACAGTATATAGAGAAGATGTGTCTTCTTATCCATTCATCTGTTGATGGCCATTTAGGTTACTTGCATGTCCTGGCTATTGTGAATAGTGCTGTTATGAACACTGGGGTACACGTGTCTTTTATTTTTTTTTCATTTATTTTTATTAGTTGGAGGCTAATTACTTTACAATATTGTAGTGGTTTTTGTCATACATTAACATAAATCAGCCATGGATCTTTTAAAATTGTGGTTTTCTCAGAGCATATGCCCAGTAATGGAGTTGCTGAGTTATATGGTAGATTTATTCCTGTTTTTTAAGGAATCTCCATACTGTTCTCTTTAATGGCTGTATCAGTTTACGTTCCCACCAACAATGTAGCAGTGTTCCCTTTTCTCCACATCCTCTCCAGCATTTATTATTTGCAGACTTTTTTGATGATGGCCATTCTAACTAGTGTGAAGTAATACATCATTGTAGTTTTGATTTACACTTCTCTAATAATTAGTGATGTTGAGCATCTTTTCATGTGTTTATTGGCCATCTGTATGTCTTTTTTGGAGAAATGTCTGTTTAGATCTTCCATGCAATTTTTGATTGGGTTACTTATTTTCTTGATGTTGTGGTGCATGAGCTGCTTATATATTCTGGAAATTAATCCTTTGTAAGTTGTTTAGTTTGCAATTTATTTTCACCATTCTGAGGGGTGTCTTTTAATCTTGCTTATTGTTTCCTTTGCAGTGCCAAAGCTTTTAAGTTTAATTAAGTCGCATTTGCTTATTTTTCAGTTATTTTCTTTAGGAAGTGGGCCAAAGAGGATCTTTCTGTGATTAGACTGTGATTTTCAAGCAGAGGGAAATTTTCTTATCTATACATAGATTTTATTTGCACATTTTTAGTCTTAAACTGGGCATAATTCTTGGAGATGAAGTAGGGCAATGTCATACTTTCTTTGGGATATTTTGTAGGTTATGTAAAAAGTTTTCAGAAAGAAACTAAAGTGGGTAAAATAAACTTTCTGAAAGATTGCCAGTAGCAGTTGTATGATAATATTTCATTTATGAGTTTCCAGTAGGAAAAAAATAAATCGATAAATAAGAATTTGTTAATAGTAGTTCTGCACTATACTTTAGTAGCAATCTTTAATAAAAATATTCAGTTGATAAAAAATAGAATTACCTCAAGTCTTTTAAGCTATTGTTTTGCATATGCTAAAATCTTTTTCAGTTCAGCTCAGTCTCTCAGTCGTGTCTGATTCTTTGCGATCCCATGAATCATAGTATGCCAAGCCTCCCTGTCCATCACCAACTCCCGGAATTTACTCAAACTCATGCCCATTGAGTCGGTGATGCCATCCAGCCATCTCATCCTCTTCTCCCCTTCTCCTCCTGCCCCCAATCCTTCCCAGCATCAGGGTCTTTCCCAATGAGTCAACTCTTCACATCAGATGGCCAAAGTACTGGAGTTTCAGCTTCAGCATCAGTCCTTCCAATGAACACCCAGGACTGATCTCCTTTAGGATGGACTGGTTGGATCTCCTTGCAGTCCAAGGGACTCTCAAGAGTCTTCTCCAACACCACAGTTCAAAAGCATCAATTCTTCAGTGCTTAGCTTTCTTCACAGTCCAACTCTCACATCCATACATGACCACTGGAAAAACCATAGCCTTGACTAGATGGACATTTGTTGGCAAAGTAATGTCTCTGCTTTTTAATATGCTATCTAGGTTGGTCATAACTTTCCTTCCAACGAGTAAGCATCTATTAATTTCATGGCTGCAATCACTATGCAGTGATTTTGGAGCCAAAAAAAATCAATCAGAATCTTTTTACATTACGATAAAATTATATTATATTTTTTGTGTCCCTACTCCACTCCCCAAAGTGAAATATTTTCAACCAATTCTGTTAATATATCACAGCCACTCTTTACTAGATTTTAAGCATCTAAATGTTGAAGTTATGCACTACCTTTAAATATGTAAGGAGAATTGATCCAACATAATTTTTCCTTTTCAGAGGTAACCTTTCCTACACAATGTCTAGTTCATAAACTCCTCTAAAATTGGGTACTATTATGCCCAGACAACATATTTATTCATTATCTCCAGCATTTAGAAGAACATCCTGAAATCACAGCATACTCCTGTCTACTCTACGCCTTTGCATTTTTCTTCATGTTGCAATGTTCATCACTGCTCAGTCTTACCTCTATATAAGATGCTAGGGTTCTGTCTTGGTAAACCCCAACTCAGAAGAAACTGAAACAGGTGAAATCTAAACAGTACTTTATAAATAAGTCAGTGAAGCCTCACAAATCTGTTCACTCGCTGCTGACCTGTTCGTCCCTGAAGATCTAAAATATAATTATACACCTAATGAGTTCTTCCAAAATGAGTTTTTCATATCAGTTATCATATCCTGTGATGTTTTACCTTTCTTTTTTGATTGAGGACATTGTTTCATAGTTCTTTTGGATATCCTACATAACCTACCATGATTTTGGATGCTTTTGGTAAATTGCTGTTGATCAATGCTTAGAATATGGATGTGACTTTAAAACATACAGTACAGTGAAATGATCTCTTTGTGGCTATTTGTATGCTAAACTCAAAGACAAATTAAAGCATATAAAATATGCTCCTTTGCATATAAAAATATGTTTAATTGGAAATTTCAAATACATAGAAGGTAAAGAGACTAATATAAACTCATTTGTTTTAGTACTTTCAATTTACTTAGAAAGCACTCAGAAATATTTAATTAATAAAGCTACCCTAATAAAAATAATTTGAATTTGATTTTATATATTAATAAACTGAGTTTTTAAAGGCAAGCAACTTGATTAATTTCACAAAGGATTTCTACTTTTAAGGGAGTTTTATTTTTCTCTGATAGTGAGTCTATAACCCTGTTGTTCAGTCGCTAAGTTGTGTCTGACTCTTCAGAATACCATGGACTGCAGTGCTCCAGAATTCCCTGTCTTCCACTGTCTCCCAGAGTTTGCTCAAACTCATATCTGTTTAGTCAGTGATACCATTCAATCATTTAATCCTCTATTTTCCCTTTTACCTCCTGCCCTCCATCTTTCCCAGCATCAGGGTCTTTTCCAACGAGTGGGCTCTTCACATCAGCTGGTCAAAATGTTGGAGCTTCAGCTTCAGCATCATTGCTTCCAATGAATATTCAGGGTTGATTTCCTTTAGGATTGACTGGTTTGATCTTGCAGTCTAAGGGATTCTCCAAAACCACAGTTCCAAAGCACCAATTCTTTGGTGCTCAGCCTTTGTTATGGTCCAACTGTCACATCCATACATGACTTTTGGAAAAACCATAACTTTGACTATATGAATGTTTGTTGGCAAAGTGATGTATCTGCTTTTTAATATGCTGCCTAGGTTTGTCATGGCTTTCTTCAAGGAGTAAGAATATTTTAATTTCATGGCTGTAGTCACTGTCTGCTGTGATTTTGGAGACCAAGAAAATAAAGTCTGTCACTGTTTCCACTTTTCCCCCATCTATTTGCCATGTGATCGGACCGGATGCCATGATCTTTGTTTTTTGAATTGAGTTTTAAGTCAACTTTTTCACTCTCTTCTTTTACCCTCAATAAGAGGCTCTTTAGTTCCTCTTCACTTGCTGTCATTAAAGTTGCATCATCTGCATATCTGAGATTGTTGATATTTCTGCTATGACCAGTGTGTTCTCTTAGTAAAATTCTGTTAGCCTTTGCCCTGCTTCATTTTATACTCCAAGGCCAAATGTGCCTTTTCCTCCAGGTATCTCCTGAATACTACTTTTGTATTCCAATCCCCTGTGAGGAAAAAGATATATCTTTTCAGTGTTAGTTCCAAAAGATCTTGTATGTCTTCATAATACCATTCAACTTCAGCTTTTCAGCATTAGTGACTGAGGCATAGACTTGGATTACTGTAATGTTGAATGGTTTGCCTTGGAAATGGACTGAGATCAACACTTTTGCTTTAATAGAAATAATCTAGGATTATATGTATTTTTTTCATTTTCTAGGATTAGAATTCTATCCACATGATAACTTGTTTGAGTAATTAATTACCATCATGATTAAACATTTTTTATTCCCTGTGTCTAATTACAGTATTGCAGCAAATTATGATGTTTTTATCTTTGTCACGACCTTTATGTGTTAGGAAAACATGGTCAACATGATTCTTATAATCAAGTTTAGTATACTTGAAAACAGGTATCAATTATCCTCCTAACCTTCTATTTCCTAATCTAAATATATCTACTACTGTTCAGTACTTTTCTATAGAATCACTTTAAAAAAACAAAAGTTCTTAAAAACTTTTTTACTACTGTTGAAATGGAGAAGGCATTACTGAGATAAATACAAAATGTATTAGACACATTTGCTTTTCTAAAACATTAGAAAACTTAAAGAAAATGTTATGTTACATTTCTTTCTAGAATATAAAAATTATAGGAATATGTTTACAGAAAGCAAAGAAAAATCTGTTATCCACCAAGTGTCTATCATGCTGAAGACTCTATTCCAATTCACGAGAGTGGAAGTAAATTTTAGATGTACTCTTGCTTTTAAAGTATTTACATTTTGATTATGGTGACATGGCAGAAAGAGGTAAAAATAAATTAAAATTTAAAAAATAAACAAAGAGAATCAAATGAAAGGAAAGAAGGAAGGAAGTAGGAAAGGAAGAAAAAAAGCTTTCAAGATACCATAAACTTCTCACCAAATCAATGACCTTTGCAGAAGAGTTAAAACAGTTCAGAGTAAAGAATTTTCCTACAGGGAGAATATTAAAATTTTTGCTTGTTTTTTTTTTTTTTGTTTGTTTGTTTTAGGTTACTTATTTACTTGTAAGGCTTTATTTTGAGGGAAGAAGTTTTAAGTTTACACCAAAACTGAGGAGAAAATGCAGAAGCATCCCACAAACTTCCTGCATATCCTTTCTATTATCAACATTCCTCACCAGAATGACATTTGTAACAACTGATGAACTGACACTGTCAGATCATAATCACCCAAAGCCCATGGTGTATATTAACATCTACTCTGTACAATCAGTAGGTTTGGGCAAATTTACAATGACATGTGCCATCATTATTGTATCATAGGGTATATTTTCACTGCCATCAAAATCCTCTGTACTCCACCTATTCAACCCTCTGCACCTCAACCCCTGACAACATATATATATATATATATATATATATATATATATATATATACTATTACCATGCCAAGAATATAACTTTACCCAGAATGTCACAATTTTAGAATCATATGTGTGTAAACTTTTTAGTTTGGTCTTTGATTACTTTTGTGGAGAAAAGTATTTTATTCAACCACATATTGTTCTTGTTACTTAAAATTTATCGGTTTGGTGAGGCTTCCTTAGTTAATTTCTCACTGACCCTTTGCCAATGACACTTTCCTTCCTATCCACACTGTGTTCTGCCTACCTGAGCCTTTCTTCTCACTTAAGCACACGACATTTAGTCCCTCTGTATATGGTCTCATACATTTCTAAAATCCATCTGTTTAGAGCCTCAAAATACTCCCTCATTCTGTTTTTTCCTTTATTTTCACATTCTCCAGCCACACCAGATCAAGGACATTCACTGACCTGTTCTCCATCACTATAGTTTGATCTCTACAAGAATTTCATGTAATAGAATCAAGTAGTATGTAATATTTTGAGGCTAGTTTCTTTCCTCATCCTTTGAGATTCATCCAAATTTTGATTGGTATTAATACATTCCTCTTTATTCATGAGTAGTGTTCCATTGTTACAGTTTGGATATCATTCACTTTCTCAAGGATACTTGAGTTCTTTCCAGATTTTGTCAAATGTGAATAGAATTACTGTAAACATTTGTGTACACATTTTTATGTTAACAAAATGATTTACTTTTCTAGCATAAATATCCAAATGTGGGGTATGTGGATCATATAGCAGCCATATGTTTAAATTTATAGTACACTGCTAAACAATTTTTCAGAGTAGCTGTATCATTTTGCATTCCCACTCATAATGTATGAGATTTAATTTGCTCCGCATTGTTACTGGTATTTGGTATTGTCAGATGCTTTTATTTTAGCTACTCTGATATGTATCCAGCTATATCTCATTGTCGTTGTAATTTCTGTTTCTTTAAACATTGATAATGTTGAACATGTTCCATGCACTCACTTGACATCTTATATCTTCTTCAGTAAAGAGTCTATTTAAGTGCTTTGTGTGTGTGTGTGTGTGTGTGTGTGTAGTTTTGTTTTGTTTTTTAATTAGGCAGCTTGTTTCCTAATGTTTTGAGATAAATTTTCATGTATTTCATGGGGCTTCCCTGGTGGCTCAGATGGTAAAGACTCTGCTCACAGTGTGGAAAACCTGTGTTCGATCCCTGGGTCAAGAAGATCCCTTGGAGAAAGGAAAAACAACTACTCCTGTATTCTTGCCTAGGAAATTTCCTGGACAGAAGAGCCTGGTGGGCTACAGCCCATGGGGTCACAAAGAGTCTGACATGACTGACAGACTAACACTTTCATTATATTCCATATAAGTCCTCTGTTGAATGTATAATTTGAAAAATGTTTTCTTCCAATGAATAGTGTTTTTCACTCTCTTAAAAGGTGAAGTGAAGTGAAGTGAAGTCGCTCAGTCATGTCTGACTCTTTGCGACCCCATGGACTATAGCCTACCAGGCTCCTCCGTCCATGGGATTTTCCAGGCAAGAGTACTGGAGAGGGTTGCCATTTCCTTCTCAGAGGATCTTCCTGACCCAGGGATTGAACCTGGGTCTCCGCATTGTAGGCCGACGCTTTACCGAAGGAGCCACAAGGGAAGCCCATGACTATACCGTCTATGGAATTCTCTAGGCCAGAATACTGGAGTAGGTAGCCTTTCCCTTCTCCAGGGGATCTCCAACCTAGGGATCGAACCCTGGTCTCCCACACTGCAGGCAGATTCTTTACCCGTTGTGCCACAAGGGAAGCCCCTCTTAAAAGGTATTCTCATGTTATTCTGTCTTTTATTTTGCATAATCCTTTCTGAAATTGTCTTATCTATTGGATAGGATTACTTAGAGTTTATACCTCACAAAAATATATATGCTTTAGATTGTATAAACTTTATCTCTACAGTGATGGAACAGTGCTAGTATTAGCATGTAGTTGTTAGCAAGGGCTTCCCTGGTAGCTTAGCTGGTAAGGAGACCACCTGCAAAGCAGGAGATCGAGTTTGATTCCTGAGTTGGGAAGATCCCCGGAAGGAGGGCATGGCAACCCCTCCAGTATTCCTGCCTGGAGAATCCCCATGAACAGAGGAGTCTGGCGGGCTACAGTCCATGAGGTGGAGAAGAGTCAGATACAATTGAGGGACTGAACACAGCACAGCACAGTCATTCACAAATACATGAAAAGTGAGTTTACAAATGCACCATGTATTCGTTTTTCGTGGCTCTACACTTGGTAGTTTCTACTTCCCTCTTCAAAGTATACGTGTAATCACATTTAGAGTCATTTCAGGAAATCCAGAATGATATATCTATTCTAAGATCCTTAATTTAAACACATCCACAAAGTCTCTTTTGCCAAATAAGGAAAGATTCACAGACTCCAGAAATTAGGACCAGGATACCTCTGGGAGCCATTATTTAACATATCAAACTTCCAAGACTACAGTGGTCCTGCTATTATCTAAGTTTCTTAAGCACCTGAAGTGAACCTCAGAAGTCTCATGTAATTAGGCACTTTGATAATTTATGATATAGGTATTATATGATTTAATTAATATTTGTTTTCTCTGCGGGCTTCCCTCATAGCTCAGTTGGTAAAGAATCTGCCTGCAATGAAGGAGACTCAGATTTGATTCCTGAGTCAAGAAGATCCCCTGGAGAAGGGATAGGCCACCCACCCCAGTGTTCTTGGGCTTCCTTTGTGACTCAGCTGGTAAAGTACCGCCTACAATGCGGGAGACCTGGGTTCCATTCCTGGGATGGGAAGATTCCCTGGAGAAGGGAAAGGCTACCCACTCCAGTATTCTGGCCTGGACAATCCCAGGGAATATACAGTTCATGAGGGCTTCCCTTGTAGCTCAGTCGGTAAAGAATCTGCCTGCATTTCAGGAGACCTGGGTTCAATTCCTGGGTTGGGAAGATTCCCTGGAGAAGGGAAATGGCAACCCACTCCAGTAATCTTGCTTGGAGTATCCCCATGGACCAAGGATCCTGACAGGCTACAGTCCATGGAATCTCAAGAGTCAGACACGACTGAGCGACTTTCACTTTTCTCTGTCACCAGACTGTAATGTAAGCCTCTTAGATGCAGGATTATTGCTTCTATTTTACTACTATTTAACAAGCAAATTCTTGTTGCATCCATGCCTTTTAAACCAGATAACAGATTAGAAATCTATGATTACCAAACACTTGAATAATAAAACTGATCTTCATCCAGGACTGGAAATTTTCCCAGGCTCCAAACTGCTGAGTTAAATTAACTTTTTCAATAAATTATTTTTCATACCAAGGCTAACTTTACCTAGAATTTTCTTTCATTTTTGCTATCTCTGTCTCTATCTTTCTTTTTCTCTCTTCCTTTCTTCCCTCTCCTTTGTTTCTTCAATGCTTTTGACTTTCCTCCAAGACATGAGATACAGATAAGACAAATTCTGGCTACCATAGTATATTTTTGCTGGTTTGAATTGATTTATTTTATTTCTCTGATACACACACATGAGAGCAAACAGTTTAAGGAGAATGTATGTGTGTTTTCTTTTTCCCAAGAAAATTGGATTTCAACTTTATCAAGTATCTTATTGCTTCTATATAATAAGGTGTGAGAAAAACAAAAATTGTTTAGTTTAAGCCTTTCATCACTTTTACTATTTTTTCAGGTTTCACAGAAAAGATATATTAAGAATACAAGCTTTTATATATATATATTATGTGGCTTATTTATCTGTGTCATTTTCTTTGTTTTCCTGATATTGGTGGTAGATGTGAGATGGGAAAATAATCTAATGTTCCAAATACCTAGACCTTTCATATATCTTCAATGTAGCTGTAAGTTATACTTTCTGCTTTAATAACATGAACCTGAGTTTTATTTTTTTGTAAGTGGTTAGCCCTGTGTAAAGAACTAAAAGTGAAATAAATTTAAATCATAGCTTTAAATCATCCTTTAACTTAAGAAAGATTCATTTTTAAAAAATTAGCTACTAAAGTTCATTATTAAAATCCATATTATTTGCTTCTGTTATTGTCAATGTGAGGTGATAGAGTTTTCTTCTTTTTTTTTTTTGTAAATCAGAATCTTATGTCAACAAATCTTTGAGCAAAGTGAAAAGTACATTATTTTTCACTTGAAGAAATATCTTAGAATACTTCTATCCCAGAGAAGTTTATAACCCCCAGGAATGTTTTATTCTGCATTCCAAAATTTAAAAAAGGCAAAAATAAAATAAACATACTAGAAAAAAAGATTGAAGCAATAATCAACTAAAAACTTACTTGTATTTAATTTCTTTTTGCAGTCAGTCTGTATTCATATTACTTGATAGATACATTGTCTGGAGTACTATTTTCTGAAACATTTGAACACATGGTTTTATTTTAAATGTCTTGATCATATAACATATACAAATGTGAAATGTCAGATTCTTTTTTCTTCAATAAATAAGAATCCATGATTAAACATTAACTCACAGTGATAAATTCACATACTTGAAAACATTATTTGAATAATTTCTTCCCAGTTGTTACAACAAGTTTGAGAAATTGTCCCATTGAAAACTTATAGAATTGAATTCTTGAGTAATGAAGACAACCATCTCAGCAGATGGAACAGCAAATAAAACTTGACTTTCTCAAAAATTGCTTTAAATATTATATCTGACACTTTTATTACCTTTTAAAAGCAGGACTTGATAAATGGATATATGTATATACTTGATGTATATACTTGTGCTGAGAAGCCATGGATGAAACCAAAAATCTCTAAAACATCAGGGAAATTTTTAAAAATTTGAAAGAATTTCCTTAGGAACAAAGGAGTTCTTGGTCATTAATTTCAATTAATATAAAAATGTTTGAATGTTCCTGTGGTGAGTATTATTAACAAAGAAGTAGACTTTTTTTACTTGATGAAAATATGTGCATTAATTTTTAAAGAATACCAATAATATTTATATATTTTCAGATTTAAATATGCCCATTATTACTATAGCTAAATATGTGAAAGAGTGTTTGCTAATAATTAGAGATAGCTTGAAGCTGGGGCAATGTAGTGATTTCATTCAAGCTTATATTACAGTATTTATTTAGGATGGAGGTTTGTGACATTGTACAGGAGACAGTGATCAAGACCATCCTCAAGAAAAAGAAATGCAAAAAGGCAAAATGGTTGTCAGAGGAGGCCTAACAAATAGCTGTAAAAATAAGAGAAGTAAAAGGCAAAGGAGAAAGGAAAGATAAACCCATTTGAACGCAGAGTTCCAAAGAATAGCAAGGAGAGATAAGAAAGACTTCTTCAGTGATCATTGCAAAGAAATAGAGGAAAACAATAGAATGGGAAAGACTAGATATGTCTTCAAGAAAATGATATATACCAAGGGAATATTTCATGCGAAGATGGGCACAATAAAGGACGGAATGGTATAGACCTAACAGAAGCAGAAGATATTAAGAAGAGGTGGCAAGAATACACGAAAGAACTGCACAAAAAAGATCTTCATGACCCAGATCATCACGATGGTGTGATCACTCACCTAGAGCCAGACATCCTGGAATGTGAAGTCAAGTGGGCCTTAGGAAGCATCACTATGAGCAAAGCTAGTGGAGGTGACAGAATTCCAGTTGAGCTATTTCAAATCTGAGAAGGTGATGCTGTGAAAGTGCTGTATTCAATATGCCAGCAAATATAGAAAACTCAGCAGTGGCCACAAGACTGAAAAAGGTGAGTTTTCCTTCCAGTCCCAAAGAAAGGCAATGCCAAGGAATGCTCAAACCACTGTGCAATTGCACTCATCTCACATGCTAGCAAAGTAATGATCAAAATTCTCCAAGCTAGGCTTCAACAGTATGTGAAGGGTGAACTTTCAGATGTTTAAGCTGTATTTAGAAAAGTCAAAGGATCCAGAGAACAAATTGCCAGCATCTGCTGGATCATTGAAAAAGCAAGAGAGTTCCTGAAAAAAGACTATGCCAAAGCCTTTGACTATGTGGATTACAACCAACTGGAAAATTCTTCAAGAGACGGGATTACCAGACCACCTGATTTGCCTCCTGAGAAATCTGTATGCAGGTCAGGAAGCAACAATTAGAACTGTACACAGAACAACAGACTGGTTCCTAGTCCAGAAAGGAGTCCATCAAGTCTGTATATTGTCACCCTGCTTCTTTAACTTATATGCAGAGAACATGATGAGAAGTGCTGGGCTGGAGGAAGCACACGCTGGAATCAAGATTGCTGGAGGAAATATCAATAACCTCAGATATGCGGATGACTCCATCCTTATGGCAGAAAGTGAAGAGGAACTAAAGAGCCTCTTGATGAAAATGAAAGAGAAGAGTGAAAAAGTTGGTTTAAATGTCAACATTCAGAAAAGTAAGATCATGACATCTGGTCCCATCACTTCATGGCAGACAGATGGGGAAACAATGGAAACAGTGGCAGACTTTATTTTTATGGGCTCCAAAATCACTGCAGATGGTGAATGCAGCCATGGAATTAAAAGACACTTACTCCTTGTAAAGAAAGTTATGACCAACCTAGACAGAATATGAAAAAGCAGAGACTTTGCCAACAAAGGTCCATCTAGTTAAATCTATGCTTTTTCCAGTAGTCATGCATGGATGTGGGAGTTGGACTATAAAGGATGCTTAGCATGGAAGAATGCTTTTGAACTGTGGTATTGGAGAAGACTCTTGAGAGTCCCTTGGACAGCAAGTAGACCCAACCAGTCCATCCTAAAGGAAACCAGTCCTGAGTAGTCATTGGAAGAACTGATGCTGAAGCTGAAACTCCAGTACTTTGGCCACCTGATTTGAAGAACTGACTCATTTGAAAAGACCCTGATGCTGGGAAAGATTGAAGGCAGGAGGAGAGGGGGACAACAGAGGATGAGATGGTTGGATGGTATCACCAACTCAATGGACATGAGTGAGTAAACTCTGGGAATTGGTGATGGACTGTGAGGCCTGGCATGCTGCAGTCTATGGGTTTGCAAAGAGTCAGACACTACTGCGTGACTGGACTGCCTGACTGATACTGCATAGTAAAACAGTTGTTGTAAAAAATATTAAATGAGTGGCACTCAGCAAAAGCAAGACAAAGCAAGTCAAGATTTGGAATTTAGGGCAGTTAATATATCCTTAATTGAAGTTAGAGAGCCAGTTAATTGATCATTCTTGGATAGACATACAGGAATGTGTATTTATTTCCAATAAGAATAGAAGACATAAATTTATTAAATGTGGAATGAGTATTCTAATGCTAAGAAGAGATAGTTTGTGTATCCCCACAACAATTAATAGCAAAGAGATACAAGAGACTTCTAGTCTTGTTTCTCCAGTACCTATATTTGCATGTGCTAAGTCAATTTAGTCATGTCCAACTCTTTGCAACCCAATTGACTGTAGGCTGCCAGACTCCTCTGTCCATAGGGATTCTCCAGGCAAGAATACTGGAGGATTGCCATGCCCTCCTTCAGGGAATTTACCCAACCCAGGGATCAAACCCTTGTCTCTTATATCTCCTTCATTGGCAAACATCTTCTTTACTGCTAGCACCATTTGGGAAGCCCCCCAGTATATATAATAGCAGAGAGAGAAGTTTAGGAAAAGGGAAGAGGGACATACTGGGAGATTGGAAACGTTATGAAAGTGGAAGGAATAACAACTCGGGGATCAGGTATAGGTTTACAGTTACTGGAATTTGGTTACCCCAGTTAGTATTTAACATGTACTAAGCCCCTGGAGAAGGAAATGCAATCCACTCCAGTACTCTTGCCTGGAAAATTCGATGTACAGAGGAACCTGGTAGGCTTCAGCCCATGGGGTAGCAAAAAGTTTGTCACGACTGAGCGACTTCACTTGACCTAACTTCAAGACTGTGTGTGGGTGTGTATGTGCCCAGTCAAGTCCGACTCTTTGCAACCCCATGAGCTGCAGCTGCCAGGCTCCTCTGTCCAAGGAATTTCACAGGCAAGAATACTGGAGAGGGCCACCATTTACTACTCCAGTGGTACCAAGACTAGTTTAACGTTGATACAATAAATTACAGTCCTGAAGATATTTTATTCCCAATGAGTCAAGTTCAAATTGACCACTTAGACTAGGAATAAAGCTAATGTTATAGCTGATATTGACTTCAATGAATAAATAACATTACCAGAAAAAACAGTCAAGAAAGCATCAAATAAAAAACCATAACGTGGTAGAATAAAAAGAATAGAATAGAAAAAGAATAAAGAATAAAAAAGAATAAAAAGAATATCAGCCTCCTATCAGTAATAAAGTGTCTTGTGATGAAACTCCACATTGTGACATAGAATAGTCAGTGATACTTCCCCAAAATCTATAAATCTCCTTTTGATTTTCACTCTGTTAGAAGAAATGCATAGAAGTTTTTGGAGTGTTTGTGTCTGTGTGTGTGCACAAGTGTGAATGTGTGTGTGAGAGAGAAGGGAAGAAGGGAAATAAAGAGAATAGCAGAAGATGAGCAATCCCAAGGAGAAGGAACTAAAAGGAAACAGATTGGGAGAAGGCAAAAAGAAATATATATAAAGAACCTTGGTAATCAATTAAGACTTAAGAAATGCAATGCTAGAAATGAATTCAATACTTTGATTTTAAGATGATTTGATCAAAATTAAAATTGTGTGTAACTGACATTGTGAAAATAATCAATTAATGTATAAATCCTCCCTGAAAAATTTTAGAGAAAAACACATTTCAGAGATACAGGATACAGCTTTATTAATATGTTTAATATCATATTAATTTACATTGGGAGATGATTCATATGCCTTCTGTGAAGAAAAATAAAAATATCCTTTAGACTAAGTTAAACATTTACAAAGAGAAAGAGGTTGTTAAATTAAAAACCACAGTATTAGGTCAGATATCTCCAACTTTTCAGTAAAACATTCATGGAGATACAGAAAAAGATTTAGGTCCATAAGTATAACACAATTTGACTGTCTAAAATTTGCTTAATTCCATACAAGCATGAATTTTTATGTGCCACTGATCAAAATAATATGTTTTAAAATGGAAAGATTAAAAGAAAACTGTCCAGATTTCAGCATATCAAGTGCCTGTGCTTCACATCATAAGATTTATAGAATGTGAAAAAAAGACATATTTTATTCTCGTCTGTTGATCTATTTAACTCTAAGACAAAAGAACTATATTATCAAGAGAACTCAGTGGCTATTTTTTGGAATATCTTCATTGGTGCTGCTCTGTATTCAGTGCTATTAAATATAAGACATAATTATTTTAGTATCAATTATTTCACCTTTTAGCCTTATTCAATAATTAATGAATCCTTCCTTCTTTTCTTGGGTTCCTACATACACATACACAAGACTAACCAATCTCCATCTCCTTCTGCTCCCTTCTCACAGAATGTAATCTCAAAATGCTTGGGTACCTTAGTATTGGCTCTAGACTCTCACCTCTTCTGTCTCCTCTCTGCCCAGAGGACCTAATTTTACCCTCTGATTTTCATTACCATTTACAATCCAACTGCTATGGTATATGTCAGAATATCTATTGCAATAATCCTGTGGAAAAGTCAATCCCCAAATTCACTAGGCATTTATTTCTCTCAGGAGTGTGCAATTAGCTGAAGTTCTCCTGGGATCAATTAGATTCATCTTCTATCTGCATTGCACACGCTTGCTTCATGTTCATTCTCCTTGAACCAAAAGCTGCTTGGGGTATTGTCCTCTATTTGAAGATGGCAGAAGTGCAAGTTGACAAATTAGCCACCTATATCACTTTTCTGAATGTCCCACTGACTGTACAATGATCAAGCCCAAAGTCATTGTATTTAGGGGTAATTTAAAATTACATCTACTATATTATTGGGTTGATCAAAATGTTTGTTTGGGTTTTTCCATAAGATGCTATAGAAAAACCCAAATGAACATTCTGGCCATCCCTACATTATATGGAAGAAGGGAATGAAGAATGACAGCAATATATTATATCAGGATTCCCAAATTTATATCTTTTCTCAGGCTCAAAGCTCAAATAGCCAAATGTGCTATGTAAAATGCATCTGAAATACATGGCAAATCAAAGTCTTGATTCTATTTCCACCCAACCCTTAGCTTATTATCTGTTAGTAAATTGTGCCACCATGAGTGCAAAGGTTACAGTTTCCTTCTTTTCCTCCTCAATTCCAGGAATAATTCTTATGTTCTTCAACATATTTCAGAAATATCTCCTCATCTCTTCATCTATATTATTATCACTGCAGTCCTAATCAACATAATTTCTTTTCAAGACTACTCCTCTAAAATCTTTCCAAGTAGATCCTCAGCATCCAATTTCTTGGCTATGAAATATTCTTCTCATAGTAGGCAGATTATAATTTTAAGGCAACATTCAATCAATAAATAAGTACTGATTCTCTGCTATGTTTTAAGAGATGCTTTAGGTTGGGACTGTACAACAGCAAAGAAAACAAGGACCTTGATTTCAATAAATGTATACTGTATTGGAGGGAAATATTACAGAGAAATATATATGTTGGGTAGTGATAAGAGCCATGATGAAAAATTAAGCAAGAATGAGAATAAAGTGTGATGATGAAGGCATGAAAGCTGGTGTTAGACAGCTGTAAGTCAAGGAAGGCTTCTCAGATATACTGAATTTGACCAGCTACATGAAGGAATGAGGAAATGAGCCATGTGGATACCTGAGAAAAGATTCTACGAAGTGGAGTGAACAGTGCAAAACTTTAAGGAAGGCACATGCTTGGACACACCTACTGGAAGGATATGGCTGGAACAAAGTGACAGAGGGATCTAGAAGATGATGCCGGTCAGAGGAGGATGCAGGGCAAGATTATGTTGACAGCGGTAAGTCTTTTATATTTTATCTGATGCTGCCAATGAAAACATTGAAAGATCTTTTGCAAAGCCATCACTGGATCTCATTAATATTTTTAAAGGATCACTGTGACTGCAAGAATGGGAACCAGAAGATTATTGAGACTTTTATAATAACCCTAATCAAATTGATAGTGGCCTGCTTGGGAATAATGACAGAAGAGGAGGAAAAAGAGGTGAATCTTTTTCCTACACATATTAAAATGAGATGAGGAAGACTTCAAGAAATACAATATTTTGAGGGGATATAGGCAAACATGGAAGTGACTAAGGAGTTTGGACATTTAGGTTTGCAATATCAAATAGGCCTTAAACTGGAAAGCATGGCTACACATTTGTATTTGTAAGTCCTAAATTTAGGAAAACAGCTGAACTAGAGATGAGAATTGGGTAGTTTACAGAATAGTTATGTATTTAAAGCCACAACCTAAGTCTGTGGCCTTCCTCTGCTAAAATAGTTTAGTGTCAATAAGTGGGGCTGGGAATCAAGTCTACAGTCCTGCTATATCCTACTCCAGGGGTCTATCTAAAAAGTTCCTGTGAAATTCCATCAGAATAACTCTTATAGCAGCTCTCATCTTGTTCACTGTGTCTGAACCACATGTTTTCTCTCTGCTTTCAAACATTTTAAATTCATTCCTGCCTTAGGGATTTTCCACATGTGATTGTTTGTGCCTGGAATAGCAAACACATGCTTGACTCTAATCTGTCTAATGTTGGAGGTCATACCACATTAGTTACTATGTCAGACAAATTGTCTTTGGCCCTTCACTAAGCTTTTATTTTTTCTTTAGAGAAATTGAGTCTTGCAATTTGACTTTGGCACGTTTATTTATATGTTTAGTTTGATAAATTTCCCATTTCCACAAAATTCTCTCATAGATGTTATCTTAAGAGCAATGATATTTTTATCTTGTTCACTCCATACAAGTCTTTAAAGCAATGCATTTAACACACTTGATGGGGGAAAAATGAGATGGGCAAAGTAGTATACCCTTCATTTTCTTCCCTGGTTTCAATTTCCATCTTCCATTGTCCAGAAACAGTACATTTCAGGAGATCGCTGAACAGAGTTGGTACCTAGAAAACTGCTTCTGATAGTTCTTTGTTGTTGTTTAGTCACTAACGCTGTTGTTATGGCGTTTCCCAAGTGGTGCAGTGGTAAAAAATCCACCTGCAATGCAGGATATGTGGGTTTGATCCCTGTATCAGGAAGATCCCCTGGAGAAGGAAATGACAACCCACTACAGTATGCTTGCCTGGACAATCCCATGGACAGAAGAACCTGGAGGGCTACAGTGCATGGGTAGTTGCTAAGAGGGCTAAGTCACATCCCACTCTTTTGAGACTCCATGGACTTTAGCCCACCAGGCTCCTCTTCCCATGGGATTGTTCAGGAAAGCATACTGAAGTGAACTGCCAAGTTCATCTCCAGGGGATCTTCCTGACCCAGGGATTGAACCCACATCTCCTGCATTGGTAGGAAACACATATGTTGTTAAAACCAGCAAATACTTGTCTTGTAAAAGCATATATTTGTTTGTTTTTCATTTTGCTCTAGTTTCATTGAGATATAATTGACATATTGCAATGAATGTTTGAAATGTACAATATAATGATATATGTGTATATTGTGAAATGATCATGACATGTTAGTGTATCATGAACTATAACAATTTAAGTATTAAAATACCAAAAGTGTGCATTAAATACCATTCCCTTGATAGAACAGAGGGAAAAAAAATAGGAAAACCTACAAATAAGGATTTATTTATTTTTATTTATTTTGAGCTATGATTTCATTTTGTGAAATGGAATATCACTAAACCCAAGTTCATGCAGATCATTGAGAGACCTAGAATTATCCATTAATGATTTGCAAAAAGAGCTTGTTATCTATTACACTCTCGTTTTAGTAAATGATCATCAAGGGAGTCTTGCATCGAAAAAAATTTACTATTTCTGAAATTTATTTGTTCTGTCACTAGAGAACTCTGACGAATGCACTCCTTTAATCCTGTCTCACGTGGTCAGTCTCAGAATCTGAATGGACTTCCCTGGTTCCTTTAATCTTGACTCAGGTGGTTTCTTGGCTGTTCCTCCACCGATGTGCAACTGTTCAAATCTGCTCTTTGAAACTCAGGTCATGGAGGCTGGAGTCTTGCCTACAAGAAACAGGTGAACCAAAGGGCCTCCATGCTCAGGAGTTGCCTGGGCCTCACTTAGCTTCACTGTGAGGACTTTTTGTTCACTTCAGGCCCTCAAGAGGATGCCTGCTCACACTGGAGACAGCAACCTACTTCACTCATTTCAGAGATATACATGCTAATTTCACTCAGAAACACCCTGAAATTATATTTAACTAAATATCTGAATACCATGTGGCCTATCACAGAATAAACCATCACAGAAAAAAATCTTGACATATTTTAGCTTTCTGGGTGGTGCTGGAGGTAAAGAACCCACTTGCCAATCCAGGAGACATAAGAGATGCAGATTTGATCTCTGTGTGGGGAAGATCCCCTGGAGAAGGGCATAGCAACCCACTCCGTTATTCTTGCCTGGAGAATCCCATGGACAGAGGAACCTGGTGGGCTACAGTCCATCCATGGGGCTGCAAAGAGTTGGACACAAGTGAAGTGACTTAGCAGCCGCAGAAGTTATCTATTATGTGGCATTTGTTTGAAAATAATATGTGGTGGGTTAGGAAGGTCTTTGGGTTGATAATTGTTGTGTCTAGGTAATGACACAGATGTAGCATATTGCAAGTAATTTGTTAGAAATGATAGCTATCTAAGTTTTCTATTCTTGCCCAGTAAATTACCACAGTCTTGCAACTTAAAAGAGCACCTAGGTCTTAGTTCACAGTTCAATGAATCAGAAGTCTGAGACATCTTGTCTGGTTTCTGCTTAGGATTACACAAGGTTGAAATAAAGGTGTTGGTTTGGTGGCTTCCTATTAAAGGCTCTGAGGAAAACTGGCTTCTAAGGTCATTTGGGCTGTGTGTGAATCTAGGTTCCTGTGTTACTGAAGTATCTGTTTTCTTGTTGACAGCCAGACAAGCATCACTCGCAGTTCTTAAAGGCTAACCTCTTGTCCTTTCCATATTCAGAGCCAAGAACAGACTACCTCTCTTACATTAAGTGTCTCCAAATTTTTCCTCTACCACATAAGATAGAAAATATTGTTGTAAGATCTCATGCTTACATTAGACCCCTCTAAGTCGTCTCCATTTGTCCTAATGTGGCACAATCCCAGGCTTTTTAGTGAAGGCTGAAAGTCATAGGACCATCTTAAAATTCTGCCTATAAAAATAATCTATAAAA
Organism: Odocoileus virginianus; assembly: GCF_023699985.2. Taxonomy (NCBI): domain Eukaryota; kingdom Metazoa; phylum Chordata; class Mammalia; order Artiodactyla; family Cervidae; genus Odocoileus; species Odocoileus virginianus. Next base: position 26,435,450 of record NC_069698.1, read on the forward strand.
TTATGCATATATGTAAAATACATACAGCAAGTGGCTTCAAGATTATCCTTCATGTAATGTTATCCTTACTCATGATCCAAAATAAGAAGTTTTTTAGACAATTGCTTTGAATGGGAAAGGAGTTGAGTTTCAGGCCCTGTATAAATTATACTAACTCCAGTGCAAAAGCAGACTCTAAATAAACATAAGTAAATAAATACAGACAAGCATACATACACACACACACACACACACACACACACACACACATATGCATAAATGCATACTTTTTAAAAAAAAAAGAGAAAAGTTTTAGAAACCATGGCTGCATTTCTTTTCAGAAATGAAATTCAGTACCACATCACTTCAGTCATGTCCAACTCTTTGAGACCCCATGGACCGCAGCCTGCCAGGCTCCTCTGTCCATGGAATTCTCCACACAAGATTACTGGAGTTGGTTGACATGGCCTCCTCCAGGGGATCTTCCTGGTCTTGGATCGAACCTGTGGCTCCTGCATTGCAGGCAGATTCTTTGCCACTGAACCACCAGGGAAGCCATAAACTTCCTTGGCAGTGCAGCAGGTAAAGAATACTTCAGCATTTATAATACAGAACACACATGAGACAAGAGTTTGATCCCTGGGTCAGAAGACCCCCTGGAAGAGGAAAATGGCAACCCAATCCAGTATTCTTGCCTGAAAAATCCCACAGATTGAGAACCTGGTGGGCTACAGTCCATGGAGTGGCAAAAAGTTGGACACGACTGAACACACACACACACACAAGTTCTCATAGACTGTGGGGGCTAGGGAGCAAACATGAGGAGATGTTTAGTTTATAATTTTATTCCTCTAAATCGGGATCAGTAAGCTACTACCAGAAAGTCAATTGTGGATTAGAGCCTGTTTTCATTCAGACTGAGAGCCAACAATTATTTTGTATTTTAAAACTTTTTTTTTTAATTAAAACCAACAAAAACAAAGAAGGCAATGCAAAAGAGACCAAATGTGGCCACAAAGCCAAAGATATTTAGTACCTGATCCTTTTAAGAAAGAGTTTGCTAATTCTGACTCTAAACAATACATTTTCATTTTATTCTTAAAATGCACATAAATGACAGCCAAAGCAGCTTGAACAGCAGCATGACATCTATGAGCTGAAAATAGATATTTTATTGAAAATAATTTAATGATGGCAAATGTGATGCAATATTTGACCAGCTCTTCTTTGTATATCAGATTCAGGATCTGTGACTGTGGCTTGCTCACTTGGCTCACTTTATCAATGACTTTGCACTTCCTGTAGTAAAATGTCTTGTCAGAAATATTTAAATCAGTGAGACATTTTCTGGAATTACATCAGGCAGAAGTACCTATTAGAAAGTGAATCTAACGTTACAAGATTGCTGAAAGAGTAAGATTAAAAGAAGTAGATTCTTTGCCTATTCAAGATTTATCAAGCACCAGTCTCTTAACGTCTCTTAACTGCAATTGACAGTAAGGATGAGGATGGGAAAATTTTTGAGGAAGAAATGTGGAGTGAGTTCTTTGTATTTTGTATAGTATTTTGCTGCTTTATATAGAGTATCTTGTTTATTCTAAGTGCAAGATGCTACTTATATTTTAAGTTGGAAGACAGGGATAAACAGCAATGACCTATCATATACTATGCCGCAATTTTATTTAAGATGATACTTGTAATAATTAAAATGAAATTATAGGAAGTAGCTATTCCATACTCATTATTTCTGCTTGCTTTAATGATAGAAAAATAATTAAATGCAAACTGAACAAATATATTAATGCTAACTTATTTACAGAGGCAGAATTTTAAAATGGTCCCTAAGATCCTTGCCTTTGTTGTATGCATCTTATGTCATCCCTTCCCTTGAATGAGGGCAGAACTTGTGAATTTGATGGGATCTCTAACTCATAACTATGTTACTTCATATAAGAGAAGGGATTTGTAGATGCACTTCATATCTCAAATGAGTTGACTTTGATTAAATATAACTGGAAATCATTCTGGGTTGGCATGACCTCATTGGGTATATCCTCATAACATTTTGAGCACTTTTAAAGAGCCTATGGAGGAATGGTATGGCATAGGACTTCTTGTGTCCTCTAGGAACTGAGAGTACCCGTAAGTAAAAGAATGAGGACCCCCCCAGTCCAAAAGGAGCCAAAATAACAACCTGTGACTTTTAAAGAGAACCTTGATTTCCCAGAAATCCAGGTAGCCCAGCTAACACTTTGATTGCAGCACTGTAGGACCTTGTAACACACCAGACAACATGTGCTCTGAATTCTGATACACAGACTCTGTGAGATAATAAATGTGTGTGGTTTAAACTGTTAAATTTGTGGCATTCTGTTATATAGCAATAGAAAAATAATACACTATTAAAATTGAAATATGATTTTATCCATATTCTGAAAAATAAGGCTTACTTTGACTTCCAGCAATGCTTTGTGAATGTCTTTGCTGGTAATACTTTTCTTTTTCTTTTAAGTGTGTAAGTGGTTAATGATCTTTTTTAATATCCTTCATGAATTCTAGTTAGTTGTGAGTGTCATGTAGGCAGACTTTATCTTCAAATAAGATTGGTGATGTCATGCTCATAATTCTCTCAGATCTATTATCTGAAAAGTACCACTTCACTTCTATTTATATTTATGCATTTGTGCATTGATTATATAAAATCAAGAATAAGACTTGCAGTCCTGGATTTCCACATTTGAAAAATAAATTTTACCAATGACTGTTAATGAATGACTTTTCTGGAGAACAGAATGCAATTTCAATAATGAAAAGTTGAAGTAAAATTATTTTTCAGAGAATGGTATATACTTCTAACACTGTTCAGTGACATTTTTCTGTAGAGAGTACCAGATCCATCCAACTACATGATGCCAGAAGTTTCAAATGTTCATGATGTGGGGAGATATTAAGCTGAAAGTGCTCCAAAAATAATGGGAGACATGCTTGGAAGGCATTTGTTACTTGATAATTACATCATTGAAAGGAAAAATAAAAACAAACTTAAAGCTGAAGGAGCAAATTTCATTTTGAGGTTTTTTTCTTACTTAAAATATTTAAGATTTCTGGTTTCACCTTCAATGTGTAAAGAGCTCTGTAGTTATCACTTTCATCCTTTGAGCAAGAGAAAAATTGAACAAACTGCAAATCAATATAATTTCTTGAACTATCAAAGAACTGTGATCACTGGATAGACCACCACCTCAAAACCATCATGAAATATGCCCAGATAATTTTCATCACCAAAGTGTTACTCTGTAAGGGAAAAGACTATCAAAGGATTCAGTTCGGTTCAGTCACTCAGTCATGTCGGACTCTGTTACCCCATGGACTGCAGCATGTCAGGCTTCCCTGTTCATCACCAACACCTGGAGATTGTTCAAACTCATGTCCATCAAGTCAGTGATGCCATCCAACCATTTCAACATCTGTTATCCCCTTCTCCTCCTGCCTTCAATCTTTTCAGCATTAGGATCTTCTCAAATAACTCAATTCTTCACTTCAGGTGGCCAAAGTATCAGAGCTTCGGGTTGAGCATCAGTCCTTCCAATGAATATTCAGGACTGATTTCCTCTAGGGTGAACTGATTTGATCTCCTTGCAGTCCAAGGGACTCTCAGTCTTCTCCAGCACAACAGTTCAAAAGCATCAATTCTTTGGCACTCAGCTTTCTTTATAGTCCAACTCTCACATCCGTATATGACTACTGGAAAAACCATAAATTTGACTATAGGACCTTTGTCAGCAAAGTAATATCTCTGCTTTTTAATATGCTATCCAAGTGGGTTATAGCTTTTCTTCCAAGGTGCAAGCATCTTTTAATTTCATGGCTGCAGTCACCATCTGCAGAGCATAGGTAAGGGCATTTCTGCCACACTCTCCCTATAGCCTTCCTCTCCCAGCTAGGAAGGTATAAAAAGAAACCCTAGCAAAGGTCGCAGCTCAGGGACACAGACTCACTAAAAACTGAGATTTGCCTATAAGCTTGTGAATGTGTCCCCTTTTCTAGCCCTTCCCATGATACCAACATACTTCACATAAAATGGCGAAGGAATATAGTCAAAGTGTTGCATGTCATATACTCTCTTTAGAAGAAGAGAAGCTCCCAAGGCCAAACAAAAAAAAAAAAAAAGGTTAGACTAAATAAAAGAGAGAGAGAAAGAAAAAAAGGAAGGAAAAACAACACTCTTGAAATTAATGAGTCAGTATAGCAAGACACAGGACAAAAGGTTAATATGTTATGCCGAGTCTATGAGATAAAATCAAAATAAACTGCACTTAAGCATCGTACTCCAGCTGATAAGGTAGTATCCCACAAGAGTGTGAGTTAACAGTTTGGTTACTTTTGTACATTATATGTATACCAGAATGGATGGTTGAAGTAGGGTTTCTTACTGAGAGAAACATGTGAAGAAGGGGTGGAGACTGCAATGATACACATGGTAATAGATTTGAGTCACATTAACTTATTTTTAGCTTAATGTAAATGCAGTTGGTTACCTACAGAAATATCTAGATAGATCAGACAGACAAGCAGGTATATATACACACACACACACAAGGGTTAGTATACGTACATGTATTTCATTGCTCTGTAATCTAAATGACTGGGATCTGAGTCACAGTAAGCACACCCATGTTTATTTTGTGGTATCTAATACTATTTTCCAATAAGGGAACCAGAACTTTTTCAAAAAGTTGCATATAGTATAAAATATAAGACAGATATAAAATAGACAATTCTGGAATATCAAGTAGTGCCAAAGTAAAGAAGAGTTTAAAACAAAACTAATGTGCACACAATGATAGGTATATGCCCAAGGGACAAAAGAGCTGGATAAAGAGCTCCTAATGGTCAACCCAATTTGATCAACAAAATAAATAAAATAGCATTAGATTTTCACACAAAGCATGAAATAAATATTCATGAGTCCACTGATACACATAAGCAATTTGTATACATAAATGATGTTTACCAGACAAATATCCTATGAAAAAGTGTTTCAAATCTTTCATGTGGGTATTTTAACCTCAAGGAAGTGAAGCATAGCTCCCAGTCTTAATTGTGAACTGCACACAATGGTTTCCTTCTAAAAATGAGTCTGAAGTATGTGTGTGGAGGAGACATGGGAAGAATAACTTTACAGTGAAACAGCCTGAAAAACACTTGCCCAACTCAGGAGACCAAGGTCAAATTCATGAGCAAATTACTATATTGATAGTATGTACCATTGGTATGATGTGAAGGGCACTTTATCTCTGTAACCTTCCTCTCAAATATATGTAATACTAGTCTAATATTTTTTTTAAAAAAGTCACAAATGTCCCAACTGAGGGACAAAAACTTTATCAGTACATCACAAAATTGTCAAGATCATCAAAAACAAAGAAAATCTGAGAAACTGTTATAGCAAAGAGAAACCTAAGGAGATACAATTTCTACATGTAATGTGGTATCCTTGATGAGATCCTGGAAAAGAAAAAGGATTTGAGGTCAAACTTAGGGAAATGTGGGAAAAAAAAAAAATAGACATTATGCATTCATGTGAAAGTGAAATGAAAGTGAAAGTTGCTCAGTCATGTCTGACTCTTTGCAACCTCCTGGACTTTATAGTCTGTGGAATTTTCCATGCCAGAATACTGGAGTAACAGCCTTTCCCTTCTCCAGGGGATCTTCCCAACCCAAGGATTGAACCCAGATCTCCCCCATTGCAGGCAGATTCTTTACTCGCTGAGCCACAAAGGAAGCCCATAATGTACTAATATTGATTCATTAATTATAAGAATGTGACATAATTAGATAAATTGTCAATGATAGGGGGAACTATGTGTGAGCTACATGGGAATCTCTTTAATATCTTTCCAATTTTTTCTGTTAAAAAAATTTAAATATGCATTAAAAAAAATTACAGTAGAATTTTCAATGTCATACCAGTGTTTTGATATTAGTTTTCAGTCCTCCAGTGTCCCATATCTGTCACCCCGATGGTACTGCCTCTGTGCCTTGATTCAGGGCCTTTAGGGATATAGTCCCTTTTTGAGTCATTCTTCTGTTTCTCACTAGCTAATCACAATCTGAATAGAAACAAAAAGTTTTGAATGCCCCTTTTGTATTAATTATTTTAATAAAATCTTTTGTATTAAACACATACATACACACACATACACATTCACACATTTTGTCTAGGGTTACTTATATTTTAACAACAACAACAAAAACTAAAAGAAGTAGAAATAGTCCAATAACAACATATTGCTTTTCCTGGGGAAACAATTTAATTTAAAAATATGACCATTGACCAGCATTTCCTTGATGCCTTGTCCTAATTTCAGCGCCATTAGTCTGAGAAGTTATTGGAAAAGTTCTATTTAAAATAAAATGATGCTCAATGGAAATTATGTATTTACCTCTAAAAGGATACCATAAAACAACTAAATACTTCATTCTTTCTTTGTCTTCTTTTAGTAGGAATTATTTCAGCTCAATATGGTAACACTAGCCATTTTTTATTAAAGATAACTCTAATGTCTGGGAGTTGGTGATGGACAGGGAGGCCTGGCATGCTGCGATTCATGGGGTCGCAGAGTCGGACAGACTGAGCGACTAAACGGAACTGAACTGAACTGAATGGCCAGTTTTATATGTGTTTGATCAATAATAAGTTAACTTGTACATAAAAATGCAGTTTGATTGAAATGCAGGATTCATCAGGGAAAATAATTAGAATTCTTGTTGGTGACGGAACGGTTTATAACAAACGCTAAGCTGGAATCAAGATTGCTGGGAGAAATATCAGTAACCTCAGATATGCAGATGATACCATCCTTATGGCAGAAAGTGAAGAAGAACTAAAGAGACTCTTGATGAAAGTGAAAGGAGAGAGTGAAAAAGTTGGCTTAAAGCTTAGCATTCAAAAAACTAAGATCATGGCACCTGGTCCGATCACTTCAAATAAATGGGGAAACAATGCAAACAGTGTCAGACTTTATTCTTTTGGGCTCCAAAATCACTGCAGATGGTGACTGCAGCCATGAAATTAAAAGACGCTTGCTCCTTGGAAGAAAAGTTATGACCAACCTAGACAGCATATTAAAAAGCAGAGACATTACTTTGCCAACAAAGGTCCATCTAGTTAAAGTTATAGTTTTTCCAGTAGTCATGTATAGATGTGAGAGTTGGACTATGAAGAAATATTGGCACTGAAGTATTGTTGCTTTTGAAATGTGGTGTTGGAGAAGACTCTTGAGAGACCTTTGGACTGCCTTTGGGCTTACAGCCAGTCCATTCTAAAGGAAATCAGCACGGAATATTCTTTGGGAGGACTGATGCTGAAGCTGAAACTCCAATACTTCGGCCACCTGATGCGAAGAGCTGACTCATTTGAAAAGACCCTGAAGCTGGGAAAGATTGAAGGCGGGAGGACAAGGGGATGACAGAAGATGATATGGTTGGATGGCATCACCGACTCAATGGACGTGAGTTTGAGTAAGCTCCAGGAGTTGGTGATGGACAGGGAAGCCTGTTGTGCTGCAGTCCATGGGGTTGGAAAGAGTTGGACACGACTGAGCGTCTGAACTGAACAGAACCTAAATTATGAAGATCATGAACAATCTGTTAAACCAGATTTTGGCTGGTTTTAGAAACATTATTTTAGAGATAATTATTCTGTGCTTCTTAAATACCTAACAACATGCTAGGGCCCTAGAGGGAATCAAAATCAGTGAGATAAAGTGCTTACCTTCATAGTACTTGCTAGTTTAATCTCAAGGGCAGAAGATCACCTGAAGAGATTAAAAAAAAAAAAAAAGACTATAAGTTAACAGTTGTGTCACAAAACAAGAGGCATCTAGAGGAAGAGACTGGTAACTCTCCATAGATCAAATGATATCAGTTATTAAAAATACAAAGGCAGAAATGGGACAAAAAACATGATATATAGAGTGAATAAATGAACAGAATTTTTGCTCTTAAGGTTCTAATTATCAAGGAATAAAATGGAAATGGAGGCAGAACATTGTGAAAAAGTGTAAGAAACCATTAATAAACAGTGCAAAGTATAGGTAAATGGACTGCCTGAGAAAACTGGAAACAGGCTTGATTAAAGAGACACTATTTTTGGTACATTTTGCACTAAGTTTTCAAAGAATTGAATACTACAGGTCAAGGAACAAAAAGCATCTACAATGTCTCCAGAATGTGGAGAATTTCACATGGGATATGTTAAGGACATGATGTAAGCTGAAATGTTAAGCTGGGGTAAGAATTTGAAGGGCTTTCCTGGTAGCTTAGCTGGTAAAGAATCCGCCTGCAATGAAGGAGACCCCCATTCAGCCCCTGGGTCAGGAAGATGCCCTGGAGACAGGATGGGCCGCCCACTCCAGTTTACTTGGGCTTCACTGATGGCTCAGACGGTAAAGAATCTGCCTGAACCCTGGGAGACCAAGGATTGATCCCTGGATGGAGAAGATCCCCTGGAAAAGGGAATGGCTAGGCACTCCAGTAGTCTTGCCTAGAGAATTCCACAGACAGAAGACTTTTAAAAGAATGTGACCATTATGAAAGCTGGTCCTGTTTCAAAGCAGATGGGAATTGAGAATGAAGACTCAGGATTGGATTTAGGGGTTCCTAATTTGTTCAATAACAAATGAACAAGCCATGGGACATATACTAGGCTGTTGGTGCAATCACCAAAATAAAAGATGATAAGGTCCAAAATCAGAACAGTCAAGATGAGAATGGAGAGGTTAGATATAAAAATCATGTGTGAATGAGAAGTGAAAGAATTTAATGATTTGGATAAAAAGGAAGAAAATAACAATTGTACTATCTTGAGAAAATGGATTACTGGCTAGCAAAAATCACATTTATTGAAAAAGAATAGAATCATTAAATTTAGGGTACTGAAAACACATCAAATACAACAACTGGAGTCCTACTGCTTTGGCCAAAAGCCCTGGCTCCATCAGTTTCCTGTGTGACCTTCAACAAGTTCTTTAACATTTCTGTATCTCTGCTTATCTGAAATTAGAGAAAAACAATAGCACTGGGCAGCCACAAGTTTTGTAAAGATTGAATGAGATGATAGAATTATAGCATTTAAAATGGTGACAGAAGCTCAAGACAGGGAAAACATCATTTTGAGATTTGTGAATGAATGAATGTGGAAAAAAGATGACTGGGAATGGTAATTGAAATAGAAATGAATACTGTAACTAAGAGAACATGCAACATTTTGATATTTAAAAATTTCAGATAAAAAGTAGAGAGCAAAGAAAAGAACCAGAACATAGAGTTACAAAAGAACACAATGGAGAGGATACAAACTTTGCAAAATGCAGATAAACATTATTGGTTTTGTGAGAGGAAAGAAACATAATATAATCTGTCCAAAATTTGGATTTATACTAAGATATTCAATATTAAATAATCTATGAATAAAGAAAGCACTCACTGAACCTTCAGAACTCAATCTGCAGTAAAAACTTCTTTTGACATTTTGGCAAGCCTAATCATAGGATATGATTATTGTATCATATTAAAAATTATAGAAAGTAGGAAAATATAAGAAAACTTGATTTGCTTTGAAATCCCTTCAAATACCAGAAATTCAATAGCTTGAATTTCACAGGTGGAGAAAGATGCTCACAGGTCTTAAATAAATTATATGAGTTATAATCACTAGGAAATACAAGGTTCTTGTAGGGATTTGGGGGGTACATTATTTTGTATTTTTAACATTAATTTAAATTAACAAATTATGTTCCAAAATTTGGATCAGTGGTTCAAGACACAGGCATCAATTCTGTTTGATATTGCTTAAATACCAAAATTGGTAATGCATAGCATAGCTGTAATGTTATTATACACCCAAAAATAATGAAAAGTTAGTATTTGGCTCATTTTCCCAAAACACTTTTATCAAATAATCTTAATCAGCAATGCTTAATTCTGTTTTTGCTTTTTACTTTTTCCTAGTTTTAAAGTAAACAATCCTATTAAGGGTTGCACTGAAAATCTTTCAAAAAATAATCACTTCATTAAGAATATTCAGGTATTCATGAAGTATTGAAATATGGATAATGACTTGAGCATGTCAGTAAAGTGATCATCTGTCCCCAATTAATACTGATATATTGCAGTTGGGAGCCCTTTTAATGATCACATTACTGGGAAATTATTGCTACTCATATAATTCGTTCTTATAATCATGTATTTATCAAGGATACAAAAGACAAGTCTCCCAAGAGGCTTATTAAAATCCTTATTCTCTTGATTTTTAATTGCTAAAGAAGATAGCTTTTCCGTTTTTTTTTTCAGAGAGACCAACTTGGTTTTCATCAACAGTAGTATCATGTAAAATTATGCAATTGTCAAATACATAAATCTCCATTTTTAAAGGGCAGAAAATAATATGCCAAAGTGAAGAATCACTTTAAGCGCTCTTTTTTGTTCTATGAAATCATAAGCAAATCAAATAAAAAGTTGCTTTTAAAACATCTATAGATACAAGGCAGTATATTAAACACTGAAATTAATAGCATTAAAATGGTAAGGTAAATGTACATAATACTAGGAAACAAGTTATATGTAGATTCTTTCATTTGATTCAGAATTATTTTTACCAATTTTTATGTTTAAATAACTAAAATATTGTAAATCCCTAAGTTCTCTAAATTCATAAATATGGAAGTGTGTCTAGCAGGACAGTACATTGAAATACAGTTACTAAAGTACATTTTAGGCACCCATTCTGAGTTCTAAAGTCCTAGTTCATCCTGTGACTGCATATGCTGACAAGTTTGACCAGATTCAGTATAGATTTCAGATACTATTATAGGTTGCTGGAGTAAGTAATTCAAAATACCAAAAAATTTGTGACTTCTTGTTGTCCTCAGTTACCAAGTTTCTTCTCTGTGGAGTCACTCACTCCTTTTCCACATGATACATTTTGGAAATTCTTATGTCCAGTCCATAATTGGGAAGGGGAGTCATACTCTCCTAACCTAAGGATTGAAGGTCTTCATAAATTATTTTGAATAGTTCTGCCTGGGACATTTGCCTCTTCTATTGCATTAATTAATATGTGTACTGTTTTATGGATATTAACTTTTTAGATTAATTTATTTTAATTGGATGATAATTACTTTACAATATTGTGATGGTTTTTGCCATACATCAACATGAATTGGCCATAAGCAGACTCCCTCCTAAACTGTCCCCCACCGCCCTCCCCGTCCCACCCCTCCAGGTTATCACAGAGCACCAACTTTTGGTCCCCTGCATTATCCATCAAATTCCCACTGGCTATCTGTTTTACATATGGAAATATATGTGTTTCAATGCTATTCTCACAAATCATCCCACCCTCTCCTTCTCCCACTGAGTCCAAAAGTCTGTTCTTTATGTCTGCATCTCCTTTACTGCCCTGCACGTATGTTTATTTTAGTCTTGGTGTCATAATACTATTTTAAGATAGTTCCCATTATTTCAGCCTTGGCTGAACAATGCAGACTCATTCACTTAGCAATTGAACTCCTTTTATATAACTCCTTATCACTGTGTGTATGTGTTGTGTGTATGTATATGTGTATTTGGGCATTTTCTTACTTTCTGGCATTGCAAGATGCTATATGCTCAGCTTGTATGTTGTCAGTCCTAGTCTTAGAAGCAAATATTTCTACAGGAAGCCCCAGTAGCTTTTATTGGAAGATGGCAGAGGTAAACAAGATCTGGGTACCAGATGTGTTCCTTGCCAAGGAGATGTTTGTTTGTTTGTTTTTAACTTTCTCTGCTAACAGAGCAAAATTACATGTGTTTGTACAAACCTGCATATATACACACATATATAAATATTTCTGTATGTAACCATCTGTATTTATATTCAGCTAAACTTGAGTTTATTATTATGTCTCTAATCCATCACTGCATGCATCATTCTAGCTTCTTTCCCCGCTGATCTGTAAACTCCCACTCCAACAGTGAGAATCTGGCTTCGATCAACTGTCATCTGTTTATTTAATTATCGCATGAATAGCAACATCGAAGTCATAAATCATGTTGACAATATGTATAGTTTATATGATGTAATGACAATGCTATTTTACTTCTGTGGTCTTCCTAGCACCAACTCATAGCACTAATCTCATCATGAAAAAAGATTTAGAGACAGTTGAGGAACCTTCTACAATACCCAAGTACTGTTCAAAATATCCAAAATTATTAAAAAAAAATAACGAAATGAAGAAGGTTTAGTAGCGAAGATGAGCCTAAAAAGACATGACAACTAAATGGAATATGGTTTTGCAACTTAAATGGGACGTTAGATTAAAACTGATAAAATCTAGAATAAATTATCAGCCTTAATTCTAATGTATTTATTAACATTGGTTAATTTACTGTAACAAATGCACCATAATGGCATAAGATGCTAATAACAGGGAAACTGGGAACTCTCTGTACTATATTCTCTGATTTTTTACTAAATCTAAAACTATTATAAATTAAAATTTGATAAAGTGATTTTTATTTTTTTATTTTTTTTGATAAAGTGATTTTTAGGAAAGAAATTTTACTGTTTCAGAGTATGCTCACACAAACAGACATCAGTAAATAATTTGTTGTACATATAAGTATATGAAGAATCATTTAAATAATACATAAAGATATCATTACAGAAAAGATGCACTTTTAAAAAATTATTCTTGTAATAAATCATTGACAGCTAAACGTTGGCTGTATGCTAGGGCTCATATTTAAGTTGTAAGAGAAATCAAACTAATAGTAGAGGGTTGGCTGTTCAGTCGTTCAGTTGAGTCCGACTCTTTGCAAACCCACCCATTGACTGCAGCACGCCAGGCTTCCCTGTCCACTATCTCCTGGAGTTTGCTCAAACTCATGTCCATTGAGCAGATGATGCCATCCAACCATCTCATCCTCTGTTGTCTTCTTCTCTTCTGCCTTCAATCTTTCCCAGTATCAATCTCTTTTCCAATGAGTCAGTTTTTGCATCAGATGGCCAGAGTGTTAGAGTTTCAGCTTCAGCATCAGTCCTTCCAATGAATACTCAAGGTTAATTTCCTTTAGGATTGACTGGATTGATCTTCTTGCTGTCTAAGGGACTCTTCAAGAGTCTTCTCCAGCACCACAATTCAAAAGAATCAATTCCTTGGTGCTCAGCCTTCTTTATACTCCACCTCTCATATCCATACATGACTACTGGAAAAACCATAGCTTTGACTAGATGGACCTTTGGCAAGATGACTAGATGGCAAAGTCATGTCTCTGTTTTTTAATATGCTGCTATGTTTGTTACAACTTTTTCTAGAAGGAGCAAGAGTCTTTAATTTTGCACCTGCAGTCACCATTCACAGTGATTTTCAAGGCCAAGAAAATAAAGTCTGTCACTATTTCCATTTTTTTTCCCATCTATTTTCCATGAATTGATGGGTCTGGATGCCATGATCTTAGGTTTTTGAATGTTGAAATTTAAGCCAGATTTTTCACTCTCTTCTTTCACCTTTATCAAGAGGCTCTTCTGTTTCTCTTCACTTTCTACCATTAGAGTGGTGTCACCTATATATCTGAGGCTATTGATATTTCTCCTAGCAATCTTGATTCCAGCTTGAGCTTCATCCAGCCTGGCATTTTTTATGGTATACTCTGCATATAAGTTAAAAAAGCAGAGTTATAATATACAGTGTTGATGTATTCCTTTCTCAATTTTGAACCAGTCTGTTGCTCCAACTCTGGTTCTAACTTGCTTATTGACCTGCATATAGGTTTCTCATGAGTCATGGAAGGTGGTCTGGTATTCCCATCTCTTCAGGCATTTTCTCCCATTTGTTGTAATCCACACAGTCAAAGGCTTTAACATAATCAATGAAGCAGAAGTAGATGTTTTTTCTAGAATTCCCTTGCTTTTTCTATGATTCAACAAATCCAAAGTTTTCAATGTGTGAAAATAATGTATTTTGACACTGTATAAAACATTTAAGTAAATTCCAGCTTCAGTTTCATTATGATCAAGGACAACATGACAGTGTGAGTCAAATGTTTTAGTAGCCTGGTGTACAGACCAAATTATACTCATAACATATATGCATCAGTTATCTATGCTGTATAACAAATTATCACAGACCTTGCAGTCTGACTAATAAATGCTTATTATCTCATGGTTTCTGTCGGTCAGGAGCCTGACCAGAGTTTAGTTGAGCCCTCCACTTAATATCTTCCAATGATGCAAACAAGTTACTGACTGGGATTTGTTTCTTTCTAGAACATAATGTTTCTTCTAAGCTCCAGGGTTGTTGGAAGAATGCAGTTCTTTGCAGTTATAGGACTGGTTCTCTAACTTCCTGGTATCAGTCAGAGGTCCCTTTCACTTCCTAGAGTCCTTGTGCCTTTCTCATTATAATGACCATCTCATAGGTTCTTGAACAATGTGGCAATTCACTTCTTCAAAGCCAGCAAAAAGATATTTCTCTTCATTAAAGGCACAGTGTCTTTTTTAAAGGCTTTCAACACGTGTCATGCTTTTCTCTCAGTGCATTTTAATCACATCAGTCATAAGGCCTATTTGTCCCGGTACTGCAGATCTTAATATTAATCACTCAGTTAAGGTGATGACTTCCAGCTTCATTTACTGTGAAATTATCATTTTCCACATTGTAATCAATAAGTATATTGTGGTGTTATACTTTGAGACTATTACAATTTGCTAATAATCATAAAGCTTTCAAATGCTCATTAAGCGTCCATTGATGATTCTTGCCCAAGTTAATTATTATTTTTATGATGATCAAATAACAATTTTTATAATTGTGCCATCCCTTCCACATATTTTAGTACATTTCAGTACAGAAATATACATTTCTACAATATGGAAAAACTTTTCCTTCTTAATTATTTGTTGCATTTATTAATTTATTTTTATCAAATGGATACATGTATTCTTATGTTCACTGTATTATAATTACCTATTTATGTTATTTATTTGATACTTAAACTGTCAGAAACTTTCCATTATGGACTCTTTCATGCACTCCCTCCTTCCACTCCTTCATGGACTACATTATGCACTCCTTCTTTCCATTATTGACTCTTGAATTCTTTAGAAATAGCTCCATCATTGTTTAATCATTTCCTAACTCATTAGGACATGAAAGTATTCTAGGCTCTCCTAGGTTTAACTAAAAATCATAACTCTTTTAAATGCTCATTAAGGCTCCATTGATGATTCTTACCTAAGTCAATTATTATATTTATTATTGTCAAATAACAGTTTTTATAATTCTGCCACCCCTTTTACATATTTCAGTTGTCTTTCTACCATAGTGTTAGTTGTTCAGTCGTGTCTGACTCTTCGTGACCCTATGGACTGGAACACGCCAGACTCCTCTGTCCATGGAGTTTTCCAGGCAAGAATATTGGAGTGGGTTACCACAGACCTACTAGATTTAGCCCTGGAATCAGCATTTCATGAAGGATCTCGAACTCCTTTTAATAGAAGCTTGCATATAGAAGCTAAAATCTGTACGTTGTTCTGGGCTACCATAGGCCATGGTTTCTTGGCTACATCAAAGGACAGGGTTAGGAAATAAATGAATGTATATACATTCTTTCACACACATATATAAAATTCTCTTCTATTTCAATATCTAGCTATTATGTATCCATTGATCATCTGCCAATTCCAAATCTGCCACCAACAATCTGGATAAGTGATCTTTTATTATAGTCTCTCCTCTCCTTCCTTCTGGAGGAC
Source organism: Odocoileus virginianus (assembly GCF_023699985.2). Lineage (NCBI taxonomy): Eukaryota > Metazoa > Chordata > Mammalia > Artiodactyla > Cervidae > Odocoileus > Odocoileus virginianus. The sequence goes on from NC_069698.1 coordinate 26,451,231, forward strand.
CAGTTTCAGAGTCCCCTGAGAAGCTCTCAAGGAACTCTCTAGCTAGCAGTAACAAATCGGTATCTCACAAGATATGAGCATATTTATCCCCCATAGAATACACAGAAAATACTTTAAGAATGTCTACCATATAAAAATAGGAAAATAAAACAGTAAGGTACATAATTTGTGTTTAGCTTCAGAACATATAGTTCAATAATTGTTAGGCTTTTTCCTCCTTTTTAATAGTTATACTATTCTTTTGAAACCTACTTAAATTTATGCATTTCCATTTATTTTTATATTAGTGTATTTTCTCTATTCTTATTTGTTTTTCAGTCTATTATTTTTAGGATATGTGAAAGAGTAACACAATTTTTAAAGTCAGAATTGTATTAAAAATATATTCATAGAAGTGTCTTTCTCGGTCCCTGTAATGTGTATTCTATCTACTTTGTATGCCTCCATCTCAACAAGAGTAACTAGTATTATTGGTTTTTGGTTCATCCTTTCTGTGTTTATCTCTTTATGCAGAAGTAAGCAAATATATATGTATTTTATTTTCCCTTCCTTTTCCACAAAACTTGTTATCTCTTTGCACATATAGATATTCTTTTCTATTTTCTTAAAAACCATTCTACATCATCAGATCTTAAAGAATTTTTTCATTCCATTTTACAACTGCATGACAATTTTGTGGATATCAGTTTATTAATCACCATTCTATGTATGGACTATTTACACAGATTCTGGTATCTTATAAAAACAAGAAATTCTGGAATTTATATATATACACTTATTCATTTTCATATTACTGGAGGGCTATTTTCAGCATAAATCTAAGAAGGGGAATTTCATATTCATAAGATACACACATATGTTGTTTTGTTATGTATTGTCAAATTCTTCTCCGTAAGGAAGGAGATTGGAATTTGCAGCAGAAATGTGTGAGTACCAGTTTCCTCACAGCTGTATTAATAAATTCATAGCATTTCAGAATTGGCAAAAAAAAAAAAAAATTGAAGATGACTTATGATAACATCTTTATTTTGCAGATGAGAAAAAGAATGTACTGTGTTGGGCTACCCTTGATTAATTTTATTATGACAAATAGTATCCTAACATTTTGCATTGGAGAAAGATAAGTATGGCATACAATGAAAGTTACTGGGTTTATAGTTGTAAAACCTAATTCTGCTTCTTCATTGGTAAAATTAGTAAAAATTCTGTTTCTTGAACTTTCAGACATATATAATGATAAGTAATGTATATCATTTTGTTCAGCCTTGATTTCCATAATGTGGAGAGAGCTAGCTACTCTAAGTTAAAAAAAAAAATATGTGACTTAATCTCAAAATAAGCAGGCTTTATTTAAAATAAGATTTTCCTAAATTTCCTAAAGATATATTGATCTTAAAAACATATTTTTTATTACCTAAAATCATGTTTTTAAAAAAGGTACATAACATATGAAAGAAAATATCACTTCCCTTTTGGATGGGGAAAAATAGATTTTATTTCACAAGGATTCCATGTAGGCTATATATTTTGTAACTCTATTAATTTCAATAATACCTTATCAAAATCTGTTCTTCAATTTTTCCACATAGATTTATAGGCTCAAACAAAGATTATACACAATCTTTAAGCATAATCAATGTACCTTGTTCTGCAAAATAAGCCTGCATGCCCAAGTCCCTTTCCTGAATGCTTCTGCAAACACATTACGAACTGTCTTGTGCTATACATTACTATTAGCAAATGAAATATTGATGTAGTTTGAATATACTCATTACTGTAGCCGACACTCTAGATTTATTCCATGATATGCTTATAATTCAGCTTTATAAACACACAATCCTGATTTATTTGGCTACTTGGAATCACAAAAGTCTTCATAAGGATTCCTTTTTTCTCCCTAATGTAATATCTGGAGCATTACATTCTCATTCCTGCTATAAATGCAATCTATATGTCACCCTTAATTTTACATATCCTTTTAGGCCATGATTTAACTTTTACATGGTAAAAAGCACAGATCTAGTCTTATTTACCTGATATTTGATGATTAAAAAATGAAAATTTCTGATCAAAAGTTAACTAGAAATTATTATTATCATGTTTAGTCTGTTTTCTGGTTTAATTAATAAGGCTACTAGTATGTTATTTGAACTCCTAAACTGGATATTTCAAGTGCCCTATCACATAACTAAATCAATATCCATTAAATTAGGAGAATCTCCATATAATAATACAAATTCTAGTATCTAAGTTCTTTATTGCATCTTGTTTATTCTGTGAGCTAAGAATACCATTTTACATGTTTTTTAAACCAACTGAATTCCTTAAAAACAATGAAATTTTCACATAATATGAAAAGTGACATGTTAGTCGCTCACTCCCCTCTGACTCTTTGTGACCCCATGGACTGTTGTCTGCCAGACTCCTCTGTCCATGGAATTCTCCAAGCAAGAATGCTAGATTGGCTTGCCATTTCCTTCTCCAGGAGGTCTTCCAAACCAAGGGAGCAAACCAGTGTCTCTTTCATCTCCTGCACTGGCAGACAGATTCTTTACCATCTGAGCTACCAGGGCAGCCCTCACATGATGCAGCACAGTGTTTAAGAATTTTGATCTATTAATATTACAAGTGCATTCAAGCATTGTTTGATACAATTATTTCTTTAATATGTTATTTCTCTCTTTATTATTTTGCTTCTTTCTTCTTTTCTGAATTTGATCACTTTCCTACAAAGCTAGTGTAAGCGCATGCACTAATGGAAGTATCATTATTATTTTAGATTTTAAGAATTACATTTGTTTTTCAAAGTAAAGCTTTACGCACATTGTAGTTTCTAGGGCTTAATCCTTAAAGATTACTTAAGGTTAAAAAATCTATTACATAATGAAAAATTGTCATATAATAAATATACTTTGATCTTAAACTATCATCAGGAAAAATAAAATGTTTTAAATTTATCTAAGACATTCATGAATAGTTTACAAAGACACAGATATACACCCCATATATATATGTACACACGTGTATAACAATATGTTATATATATGCTATATACTATGATATTCACAATAAAGTTACCACTAAATTTTTCACAAGAAATCACAATAATTTAGGTGCAGATACATCTTTTCATGATAAAAAGAGTTATTATATAACATCACTTAAAGGAAAGTGCTAAATTAAGTTTTATCTGTTCAAAGTTAGGTAGAGTTTATTTTAGTTTAATTAAAATCATTATAATTGAGTCATAAGACCATTCTTCTACTTATTTGCTTATATTCATTTATTTGTAATGCCATAACTAAAGGAAATAGATTTCCTTTAAATGTATAAATATATACATACAAAAACATATATACACACAAAATTGTGTGTGTGTGTGTGTGTGTTTAATTTTGCTGTGCTTGGTTTGTTTCTATCATACAACCCCTGGAACTTAACTATTAGGAATTCATACTCGGTGTTTACCCTATATTGAATGACTTTATCACAAAACAAAACATGCTGGATAATTTTATCCAATGTACATGTCCAGAGCACCAAATATTTTTTGATCTTTTGCTATTAAAATAAGAACACATATGAGAGAAAACACCAATCATTTTATTTTTCTCCAACTTAAAGTTATTGAATATTGCTTCATAAATTGATATACTAGTGTTTGGTTTAAAAGATTTAAGTGCAAAGATTATGATTCTATTAAGAAAACTATCCTAAATTTAGAGGAAATTGTGTTACTATTTTTAAAGTGTAAAGCTAATTTCAAACCATATTACAATGCCATAGTGACCAAAACAGTATGGTACTGGTGTAAAAATAGACATTTATATCAATATATAAACTGAAAGCACAGAAGTAAACCCAAGTCAAATGACATTTGACAAGAGACTCAAGGATATTTAACAGAGAAAAGACAGTCTCTTCACTAAATGACTTTGGGAAATTTCAATATTCGCATGCAAAAAAAAAAAAAAACTAAGCTAGATCTCTATCTCATAGCACTCATGAAAATTAGACCAAATGTATTAAGGACTTAGATGTAAGATCTAAACCATAAAATTCTTAGATGAAAACATAACTTTTTCTTTTCTTTTTTTTTTTTTTTAATTTCAGTCTTGACAATGATTTTTTTAGATGTAACACTGAAAGCACAAGCAACAAAATAAAAAACAAACAAGTGAGTTTAGAGCAAACTAAAAATCTTCTGTACAGATAGCCAATGAAAAACAAAATGAAAAGGCAACCTGTAGAATGTGAGAAGATATCAGCAAACCACACATCTGATAACGGATTAACACCCAAAATATATAAGGAACACATACAACTCAGGAACAGGAAAAAAAAATCACAACAAAAAAATAGTTCACTTAAAAAATGGTCAAAATACCCAAATAGACATTTTTTCCAAAGAAGATATTTGATGGCCATGTATATGAAAAGGTGCTCAACATCACCAACCAACAGGAAATTGTATATAAAAACTGTAACAATCACTTCATATCTGTCACAATGTCTATCATCAAAAAGATGAGATAACAATTGCTGGTAAGGATATAGATAAAAGGAAACATTTGTGTACTAATTTGGAATATAAATTAGTATTACCACTTTGGCGACAGGGTGTAGAGTCTTCAAAAAATTAAAAATAAGACTATTTGATGATCCTGAAATTCCAATTCTTAGTATACTTATAAAGAAAACAAAATCACTATCCTGATGACATACTGAATTAACACATACACTGTAGCATTATTTACAATAACCAGGACATGGAAATACTAAGTATCCACCAATGGATATATATATAAATAGATTTAAAAGTGATATACACATGTATATGGGAACTTCAGGTGGCTCAGTGGTAAAGAATCCTCTTGCCAATTCAGGAGATGCAGGAGACACAGATTCAATCCCTGGGTCCAGAAGATCCCCTAGAGTAGGAGGTGATGACCCACTCCAGGATTCTTGGCTGAAAAGTTTCATAGACAAAAAATCCTCATAGTCTACAGTCCATGAAGTCACACAGAGTTGGACATGACATAGTGACTGAGCACACATATGTATATATATACATATGTATACCATGTTACTTTAGCTTTATATATGTATGTATGTGTATAAATATATATATATATATATCACATTTTTATCCATTTGTTCATTGATGAAAACTTAGTATCATACACATAGACTACACACACACATGCAAATTCACTGGAATACTACTCACCCATCAAAAAGGGAATTCCTGCTATTTGTAACAACAAATGGATGGACCAGGAGGATCTTATGCTAAGTTAAACAAGTCAAAGAAATATAAATATCAAATGATCTCACTTATATGTGGAATCTAAGAAAAATACAAACATAAACTCATAAAAACTCACCAGATTTATGATTGCAAAGGGGTTGGGAGGTGGAGAGAGATGCAGGAATTTGATAAAATTGGTCAAAAGATACATATTTTCAGACATAAGATAAATAAGTTCAGGTATGTAATATACAAGATGATTATACTCAACAATACTATATTGTATATTTGAAAGATTCCATGGAGTGGAGGCTGTGTGGGAGCAGGAGGGCAGAGAGGAGCTACTCCACATTCAAGGTCAGGAGGGGTGGTCGTGAGAACACACCACTTGGCCAAGGTAAGGAGCAGCCACTGCACTTTGCTGGAGCAGCCATGAAGAGATACCCCACATCCAAGGTAGGAGAAACCCAAGTTAGACAGTAGGTGTTGCGAGAGGGCATCAGAGGGCAGACACACTACAACCACAATCACAGAAAACTAGCCAATCTAATCACAGGACCACAGTCGTGTCTAACTCAATGAAACTAAGCCATGCCATGTGGGGCCACCCAAGGCGGCCAGGTCATGGTGGAGAGGTCTGACAGAATGTGGTCACCTGGAGAAGGGAAAGGCAAACCACTTCAGTATTCTTGCCTTGAGAACCCCATGAACAGTGTGAAAAGGCAAAATGATAGGATGCTAAAAGAGGAACTCCCCAGGTCGGTAGGTGTCCAATATGCTACTGGAGATCAGTGGAGAAATAACTCCAGAAAGAATGAAGGGATGGAGCCAAAGCAAAAACAATAATCAGTTGTGGATGTGACTGGTGACAGAAACAAGGTCTGATGCTGTTAAGAACAATAGTGCATAGGAACCTGGAATGTTAGGTCCATGATTAAGGCAAATTGGAAGTAGTCAAACAGGAGGTGGCAAGAGTGAACGTTGACATTCTAGGAATCAGCTACCTAAAATGGACTGGAATGGGTGAATTGAACTCAGATGACCATTATATCTACTACTGTGGGCAGGAATCCCTTAGAAGAAATGGAGTAGCCATCACAGTCAACAAGAGTCTGAAATGCAGTACTGGATGCAATCTCATAAATGACAGAATGATCTCTGATCGTTTCCAAGGCAAACCATTCAATATCACAGTAATCAAAGCCTATGCCCCAAACAGTAACACTGAAGAAGCTGAAGTTGAATGGTTCTATGAAGACCTACAAGATCTTTTAGAGCTAACAACCAAAAAAGATGTCCTTTTCATTGTAGGGGACTGGAATGCAGAAGTAGGAAGTCAAGAAACACCTGGAATAACAGGCAAATTTGGCCTTGGAGTATGGAATGAAGCAGGGCAAAGGCTAATAGAGTTTTGCCAAGAAAATGCACTGGTCATAGCAAACACCCTCTTCCAACAACACAAGAGAAGACTCTACATATGGACATCACCAGATGGTCAACACTGAAATCAGACTGATTATATTCTTTGCAGCCAAAGATGGAAAAGTGCTATACAGTCAGCAAAAACAAGACTGGGAGCTGACTGTGGCTCAGATCATGAATTCCTTATTGCCAAATTCAAATTTAAATTGAAGAAAGTAGGGAAAAGCACTAGGCCATTCAGGTATGACCTAAATCAAATCCCATATGACTATACAGTGGAAGTGAGGAATAAATTTAAGGGACTAGATCTCATAGACAGAGTGACAGGGAGGCCTGGCGTGCTGTGATTCATGGGGTCCACGAACTATGGAAGGAGGTTCCTAACATTGTGCAGGAGACGGGGATCAAGAACACCCCCATGGAAAAGAAGTTCAAAAAAGCAAAATGGCTGTGTGAGGAGGCCTTACAAATAGCTGTGAAAAGAAAAGAAGTGAAAAGAAAAGGAGAGAAGGATAGATATTCCCATTTGAATGCAGAGTTCCAAAGAATAGCAACGACTGACAAGAACGCATTCCTCAGCGATCAATGCAAAGAAATAGAGGAAAACAACAGAATGGGAAAGACTAGAGATCTCTTCAAGAAAATTAGAGATACCAAGGGAAAATTTCATGCAAAGATGGGCTCAATAAAGGATAGAAATGGTATGGACCTAACAGAAGCAGAAGATATTAAGAAGAGGGGGCAAGAATACACGGAAGAACTGTACAAAAAAGATTTTCATGACCCAGATAATCACGATGGTGTGATCACTCACCTAGAGCCAGACATCCTGGAATGTGAAGTCAAGTGGGCCTTAGAGAGCATTACTATGAACAAAGCTACTGAAGGTGATGGAATTCCAGTTGAGCTATTTCAAATCCTGAAAGATGATGTTGTGAAAGTGCTGAACTCAATATGCCAAAAAGTTGGAAAACTTAGCAGTGGCCACAGGACAGGAAAATGTCAGTTTTCATTCCAATCCCAAAGAAAGGCAATCTCAAAGAATGCTCAAACTACCACACAATTGCACTCATCTCACACACTACTAAAGTAATGCTTAAAATTCTCCAAGCCAGGCTTCAGCAATACATGAACCATGAACTCCCAGATGTTCAAGCTGGTTTTAGAAAAGGCTGAGGAACCAGAGATCAAATTGGCAACATCTTCTGGATAATTAAACAAGCAACAGAGTTCCAGAAAAACATCTATTTCTGATTTATTGACTATGCCAAAGCCTTTGACTGTGTGGATCACAATAAACTGTGGAAAATTCTGAAAGAGATGGGAAAACCAGACCACCTGATCTGCCTCTTGAGAAACCTGTATGCAGGTCAGGAAGCAATAGTTAGAACTGGACATGGGACAACAGACTGTTTCCAAATAGGAAAAGGAGTATGTCAAGGCTGTATATTGTCACCCTACTTATTTAACTTATATGCAGACTACATCATGAGAAATGCTGGGCTGGAAGAAGCACAAGCTGGAATCAAGATTGCCAGGAGAAATATTAATAACCTCAGATATGCAGATGACACCACCCTTATGGCAGAAAGTGAAGAGGAACTGAATAGCCTCTTGATGAAAGTGCAAGAGAAGAGTGAAAAGGTTGGCTTAAAGCTCAACATTCAGAAAAGTATGATCATGGCATCTGGTCCCATCACTTCATGGCAAATAGATGGGGGAACAGTGGAAACAGTGTCAGACTTTAATTTTCTGGGTTCCAAAATCACTGCAGAAGGTGATTGCAGCCATGAAATTAAAGATATTTACTCCTTGTAATGAAAGTTATGGCCAACCTAGACAGCATATTAAAAAGCAGAGACATTACTTTGCCAACAAAGATCCGCCTAGTCAAGGCTATTGTGTTTCCAGTGGTCATTAATGGATGTGAGAGTTGGACTATAAAGAAATCTGAGCGCCGAAGAATTGATGCTTATGAACTGTGGTGTTGGCGAAGACTCTTAAGAGTCCCTTGGACTGCAAGGAGATCCAACCAGTCTATCCTGAAGGAGATCAATCCTGGGTGTTCATTGGAAGGACTGATGCTGAAGCTGAAACTCCAATATTTTGGCCACCTCATGCGAAGAGTTGACTCATTGGAAAAGACCCTGATGCTGGGAAGGATTGGGGGCAGGAGGAGAAGGGGACGACAGAGGATGAGATGGCTGGATGGCATCACCGACTGTATGGACATGAGTTTGAGTAAACTCTGGGAATTGATGATGGACAGGGAAGCCTGGCGTACTGCGATTCATGGGGTCGCAAAGAGTCGGACACGACTGAGCAACTGAACTGAACTGAAGAGGCTATATCATAAAAGTTTTCATCAGAAGGAACAAAAAATTATAACTGTGTGAGATGATGATATTAATTAAACTTACTGTGATAATCATTTTTCAATACATACATATATCAACTCTTTATGATGTACACCTTAAAGTTTTACAATATATTTCAATAAAATTGGAAAAGAATTAAGTGAAAGTCACAACTTTGCTTAATTTCTCTATTCCATGTCTGTGTTTTAATGTATTAGTAAGATTTCTAAAACAGCACAGGCTTGATTTTAATTTAAAATACATAGTAAAACAATTCTATTAAATCATATACATATATTATTTAATAATAAGATATATTGGTTTTAGATAAGAAAATATTTCTTAAACAAAATTCAATGTTAAATAGTCTTGATTTCATAATACTTCTTCCCTGCCCCAATTAATTAGACCCACATTAGGTTTTAGGAAAATATATTATCTAGAAAACTTTAAAAGCTAAAAAAAAAGTCTCTAGAATTCCAAATTTATATCTATTTGCTTTTAAAATACAATAATGCTTGGGGTTATTATTAAGCTTTTTCTTTTATAAGAGATATTTTCATTTGCCCCCCTTGAACCATATATTCAATACTGAGTCCCTTTAGTACTTATTAAAGTAATGATTTCACAGCCTTCCTACTCATTAGTATTGTTACATCAGAGGCCTGCTTAAGAAATTATCCATTATGATTTTGAATTTACAAATATAGAAACACATTTTTTTCACCAAATTAAATTTTTGATCAGATTAAATTTCATCAAAGCAAAGCAATTTCTTTTATCGTAGACATAAATTCAGGCAGTCAACATTGCAACAAAGGTCATTTGAGTGATAGCTTTATTGTGACAGGACTGTCTGAGGCACTCAGTTCATTTCAGTTCAGTCGCTCAGTTGTGTGCGACTCTTTGCGACCCCATGAACCGCAGCACACCAGGCCTCCAGGTCCACCGCCAACTCCTGGAGCTTGCTCGAACTCAAGTCCATCAAGTTGGTGATGCCATCCAACCATATTATCTTCTGTCGTCCCCTTCTCCTCCTGCCCTCAATCTTTCCCAGCACCAGGGTCTTTTCAAATGAGTCAGCGGTTCACATCAGTGGCCAAAGTATTGGAGTTTCAGCTTCAAAATCAGTCCTTCCAATGGATATTCAGGACTGATCTCCTTTAGGATGGACTGGTTGGAGCTCCTTGTAGCCCAAGGGACTCTCAAGAGCCTTCTTCAATACTACCGTTCAAAAGCATAAATTCTTTAGCACTCAGCTTTCTTTATAGTCCAACTCTCACATCCATACATGACTACAGGAAAAACCATAGCCTTGACCAGATGGACCTTTATTGACAAGGTAATGTCTCTGCTTTTTAATATGCTGTCTAGGTTGGTCATAACTTTCCTTCCAAGGAGCAAGTGTCTTTTAATTTCATGGCTGCCATCACCACCACAGTGATTTTGGAGCCCAGAAAAATAAAGTCAGCCACTGTTTCCACTGTCCCCCCATCTGTTTACCATGAAGTGATGAGACTGGATGCCATGATCTTAGTTTTCTGAATGTTGAGCTTTAAGCTGACTTTTTCACTCTTCTCTTTTACTTTCATCAAGAGGCTCTTTAGTTCTTCTTCACTTTCTTCCATAAGGGTGGTGTTTTCTGCATATCTGAGGCACTACGTACAATATAATATACATAGTATAATCCCTTCCTAGGTCTGTAAATCAATGTGTGAATCAAATCTACGTCTTAGTATTCTTTTTTTTTTTTAATGTTAAAGCTGTGAGCATGCCTTTTATAACAATGCAGCAATTTCCTTATTAAATTCAACCAGATATTCATAAAGAGCCAATATTACATGAATCCATGTTATTAAAATGACTGATGTGGAGTATTTAAAATCTTATTTTAAATAAAGATAAAATGTGAACACATCAGTATCTGACATATATATATTTTTTACATAAATGACATTCTTAGATACATAATCCATATATATCTCTTTAACATTTCAACTACTTTTTAATATATTCAGTTTTAATATAGACAGTTTATTATGTGTCACTCCTACTTCAATAAAATCTTAACAGTCATTGTATCAATATGTCCTGAATGTACAGTCTACACAAAGTTACTTTCTAGGTGTCTTTGGGGAAATTAAATGATTGAGCCTTTTGCCTTTCTAAGGTAAAGTCTTGATGTGCTCCATTATAAAGGTTGATGGGGAAATAAATAAAACTATTTCTATAATTAAATGATTTTTATTTATCATTGGAGAAAATCAAGAAAGCAAGACTTTTGAAGGAACCTGAGAGGGACAGACTTTAGCAATTTAGTGTGTGATCAGGTAAGTAATAAGAAGCTTTGACTAAGTTCTTATATAATTGCAAAAAGGGATACTGTGGATTTTTGGTGTGTGATAATTTCAGCAACTAGCTGAAAGCTTTAAATGAATTTTTTTGTTATTGCTATTTGATCCAACTAGGTATTAATGTTGTTTAATGTTACAGCCCTTAAATATGTCTATATGCATTCATTTTCATATTTTCAGTGACCATGTCGATATCTAAAGATCAAGAAAAATAGTTCTGAAATGGATAGACATAATAATGTGCAGAGAAGTTAGGGATGGGGAGGTCAAGCAATGACTGGAAAGCTAATGATTATTCTGCTTATCTTTAAAAATTCAGGGGAAGAACAATTAAATTCCTAAAATCATGCTGAGACTATGGCTTGAATTATTTAATTTGGATATCAAACAGAAGCTAATTCCAGAAACCTAGAAACTTTGTGGACTATTAGATACATGGGCATCATACCACATCAAGAGGATATGTAAAAAGACAATGATGACTCAAAAAGGACACATTTCCTAGACTTTTTCAGAATCTCCTGACTTCTTCTGCAGTATTACAATCACAGGACATCTCCATAAAATTTATTGAATTCTTTCAATGTATATTCACTGTTTCATTGTTACACTAGGTTAACAAGCTGTGGTTACACTGACAACTGTTCTTCTTTCCTTCATTCCTATGTGAAAGTCACTCAGTCGCGTCCAACTCTTTCTGACCCAATAGACACATGGAATTCTCCAGGCCAGAACATTGGAGTGGGTAGCTGTTCCTTCTCCAGGTTCATTGCTATATGTGAACCTTTTAGATGCAGATGTGTAGCTGGATATACCTAGAAAACTTTTAGATAAAATATCCGATGGTAAAAGAAAAAGTACTTCTTATTGATAAATGGGTAGAAGGAGAAAGACATGAGTATTTTTGTTTGTTTTTTCCTTTCTTTCCTGGTTCACATGTTGAAATAATGTGAATCTGGAAGTACTGGTGGTGAGTGTTCCGTGGTGTTTTGAAGGAAACCAAACCTTGATGTGAGTAGAAACAGAGAATAGAAGAGGCAGGGAATAGAGAGTGATAAAGAGCCTAAAATTAACTTCTGAGCTGAGAGATTCATTCTTTTCTGAAATTATTGGATTTCCATATATAACGTGCAATGATAGTCCCATTGTTCAGTCTAGCTTGTTTGATTTCTTACTTGCAGCAAAGATTTCTGCATCCAAAATTAAAATAAAATAAATAACTTAGAAGAGTCAAATCACTTCCCTCCCCACCCACAAATCTAAAATCCTTTACTAAATAAAGAAATGGTCAAAATAAGAAAATATTTATCATGTGATATGCAATATTTACTTAATCATAGTGTATTGCTAATCATGGACTAAATTTATCAAAGAACTGACATCTATTTAAAGCAAGATTCCCATAAAGCAACAGAAGGAATAGAAATTTTGATTAATCCATACAGAAATAAATGACAAACATTAAACATTAAAATATATCTCAAGATACACACATATATACATTTTTATGATAAGACATTGAAATAACATCACTAAAGTGCACAAAAGTATACTATTTAGACAAATTAAAAATTTATACTAGGAACTTTTCCATTTTAGAATGAAAAACTGGGGAAAAAATGAGCTAAAAACTCATTAACATTTTATATTTATACCTAAATCAAATTTTTTTTCTCTGGTAGCTCAGTTAGTAAAGAATCTGCCTGCAATGCAGGAGACCCTGGTTCAATTCCTGGATCAGGAAGTTCCTTTGAAGAAGGGATAGGCTACCAACTCCAGTATTCTGGCCTGGAGAATTCCATGGGCTATATAGTCAGTGGGATCATAAAGAGTTGGACACTACTGAGCGACTTTCACTTTCAAATCAAATTTAGTTTTACTAAATCCTTCTCGTAATATTTTATCTTTCAATTAATGTGGTCTCAAAACATAAAATAGCTATTAATTTGGAAACGTCATATTTTTAAAGAGTTTAAAAGAAAAATATCCCTGAAAATCCTAGTTTTCAAAATGTTGCAATGTTTAAAAATCCTTAGGTATCTAGAAATTCAGAAAAAAAAATAGAAAAATAAAATTATATAAGCAATTACTTTTCTGCTCATATAGATAGGCAACAGGAGAAGCAATGGCAGAGTCAGAATTATTTTTAAAATATTCCAATTGTAACATCAAAAACAAATGATACAGCATTTGATGTACACAAGGGAAAATGGTTAATTTATGGGTCGCTACAGATGCTTGCCGTGGATCTGCAGACTATAGAATCAGCATGAACTTTTAATAATCAATTAATTTTGAAATTAGAAACACACCTCTATTATTTAGCATCTAACTCAATAATAACATTGTTGTTATATGAGTTTGAGAGACATAAGAATACAATTTCAATTTGTGCTTTCAGAGAATGCTATAGTTTTTTCCTTGGAGTAGATTTTTTGAAACTAAAAGCTTTTACTTAGTCTTAATTAGCTGGGCTTGTTCCAAGTGTTTCTACTCCTTTCCCCTAGTGTCTAACTAGGCTAGGACACTATTACAAGATCACTTTATTGTGACTTAAAAAAAAAAATCATGAAAAAGATGTTTTATAGAGGCCTATAGCCAGCATCTTATAACACATGGCAGCACCAGCTGGTATTTTTGGAATCTGAAATGCACAAGGGAAAAAGTCTTTGTTTAAAAATGTTTAAATATATATTTCATCGATCAATAACTCAAATTCTAGAATGGTGTTTTATTTAAGATAAAAACAAGGATAGCATAATTTGCTAAATTTATGCTATAATAAGGATTTAAATGAGCAGTAAAACAGGTATCTAATGTAAATACTAGACATTTAGTGTAAACCATGGTTCATTATTCATATTGCAGTGTTCATGAAAGTGGATGAAAAATAATTTCAGGTCAATTGGAACTAGAATTAAGACAAGTCTTTGGTTCCACTTATTAGGAATACAGCATACTTTCAAAAAGCCTTTGGTCTCCTTTGGCTCCCAACCAGCCAGGATTAATGTCTGGAGGTGGTTTATTGCTTTCCCTTATCAGGCAGCACTTTTATGTCTTATCTGAACATTATAAAGGCCAACAGAAAAATGTTTTTGAAGTCAAATTACTTTTCTACATCCCTGAAACTTTACTATGTAGGTTGCTACTTATTAAGCTTAAACTAAAACAACCTCTAACTAGGTGTCCTAAGTATGAAATAGTATGGATATTAAAAAGTCTTTTTAATATATAGTGCAAATATTAAATATTGGCTGGCTTATAGTTTTGTGAATTGAAGCACAAAATGTAAATGAAGACTTGGAAATATGTGACAGATGAAGAAAAAGATATCAAGGTGAGCATAGGAAACTAACCAATACATATATACACTATCCTTGGCAAGGATAGTCAGAAATTCATAGGCAAACTAATACTCAAAGTCATAGTCAAGCCACTGATTTTGGCAATCATACTAGGTGGTCATATTTTGGAGGACTACATAAAATGATTAATTCAGAAGTTAAAGTTATGAGCAATGGCAGATTTATTCATGGTAAGAGATATATGTATGTGAGAGAAGAGTATGGACAGTGATAAATAGACCTGGAGAAGGAAGCCTGTTTAGAACTGGATATGATCATCAGTTGACATTCCAAAAGAACCTTAATCTCAGATTTTAGGAAAGCCTAGGCAGGTATATGAAAAGTCTACTGAATAATATTTTAAGGCTAAAATGCAGTTTTTGGTAGGAGCAGCAATGTTGGGATTTGTAAAGCTACACAAGTACTTCCAAGTACTCTGGACCAATATAGTATCAAATATTGAGACACTGTACCAGGTAATTTAGAAACATACTGCCTTCTTCAATATTATGTCTTATTAACTTATTCCACAAATTTTAAGTATTGGTGGGTCTATAGGCAGTCTTCTAATTTCAGGAAAATTTTGGTAAACAAAAGAGAAGAAGTATCATTTCTTTGAAAAGCTTCAAGCAAACATGAGAAAGTTTAAAAAAAAAAGTAAAATGAATAAGCAACATATATCAATATGACTTGTGAGATATTTTAGTCAAATAAAAACAAAACATTAAAATATATTGGAGGAGTAATAGTTATTTTATCACTGACTAAAAAAAATACTACTCAGAATTGTTAACATTTCAGCTGAGAAATGAAAGTAAAAATAAATATAAAAGTAGTTTACTACACCAAGAGTAAAAAAAAAAAAAATTGTGGTTCAGGCCAAGGAAAAGCAAGTGCAGAAACTCAGAAATGGGAACAAACTTGAATATTCTAGAAGAAAAGTTCAGTCAATGTATCCATAATAACGTATTCATCATAGAAGGTAACATAAGTCTTTCTGGATATTCACTGTGGTAAAATAAATTGGACAATAAGGTAACTAACTTGGAAATTTTTTTTTTCGGTATTTCAGTTTACTATGATTTATGTGGAGACGTTAGTGACAGAATGAGAAAGTAGAAATATAAATCAATGGGAAGCTAAAAATATTTGTTGAATAATTGTATGTATATAATGCTGAGAAAGAAGGTATTAAGAATGACATTTAGATCATTGGTTTTAGAAAATAGGTAGGTAAAAATAAAATAAGATGAGAAAAACCGAAGAAAATGCTATGTTCCATTAGAGCATTGAAAATTAAGAATGCGGTTTTGGTCATATTAAGGATAAGATACCTATTATACATGTAGTCTTTTATTTGTAGCTTCTCATATGAGGTTTAAAACAGAGGAGATAATGAGCTGAAGCAGAGAGGAAATAAACTAATAGGTGTTACATAAAGTCAGGGGACTTGGTGAATTCAACAGAGAATAAAGTAAAGAACTCTGAGGCATATTTAATCTTACAGAAAAGAAGGATGAATGAGAAAAGAGATTATTAGGGAAAACCACAAAAGTGTAACATTGCTAAAATTATGAGGGAAATAACAAGAAGTGGGGAAGGGAGCTGGGTTCAATCAGAATGGAGATTAGCTCTATGGGATAATTGACCTCACTAAAGGAGGAGCATAGCATATTAATAATCCAAAGTTTAAGTTAATGTGCTAGAGTAGGCTCAAGTTAAAATTTTACATGATCACTAGGAGTAACCAGTGATAGAAGGAAGAAATGTTATTGAAAATGTATACAGATAAGATTTTTACAAAAGAAAGGAGTATGTTAAGGAGAAAGGAAAATAAATAGGTAGATAATAGAGATAAAAAGAGAAAGAGTGTTATGTTATTACACTTTTAAGAATGAAGGTAAGTAGAGATAATTGAAAACATGAGCTTCCAATTAAGAAGTCTGCATATTAAGGAGCAGTATCTTCAGATGAGTTAATACCAAGCAGGGTGGAAAAATTTTTCAGAGAAGAAACTGAGAAAAACTGGAAATTTAGTAAATGCAGATTCATGGTTCCAGTGAAAAGACTGAAGAGTATGAGCTAAAGAGGAATTGAGTTACAATGAGATGTGCAAATCAGCATAGAAATAAAAGCTTGCTTGATGACGTGTGAGGGGCTACTTGTGATGACAGAGTATCACATGCATGTTAGAAAGATATGATTACATTTGTTAGTCTAGGGACCTTTGCTCTACTCAATGAGTGTG
The DNA here is from genome assembly GCF_023699985.2 of Odocoileus virginianus. Taxonomy (NCBI): domain Eukaryota; kingdom Metazoa; phylum Chordata; class Mammalia; order Artiodactyla; family Cervidae; genus Odocoileus; species Odocoileus virginianus. The sequence continues at coordinate 26,468,207 of NC_069698.1, forward strand.
GTGGTCCAGCATTCAGACTCTGCTTAACATTTCTCTTGCACTCATAGAAATAAGCCCTATACAGTCAGCAAAAACAAGACAGGGAGCTGACTGTGGCTCAGATCATGAACTCCTTATTGCAAAACTCAGAATGAAACTGAAGAAAGCAGGGAAAACCACTAGACCTATGGATGGAAGATCAAAACATTGTATAGGAGGTGGTAATAAACAACATCCACAGGAAAAAAAAAATGCAGAAAGGCAAAATGGTTGTCTGAGGAGGCCTTACATATAACTGAGAAAAGAAAATATATACTAATCTAAATGCAGAGTTCCAAAGAATATCAAGGAGAGTAAGGAAGTCTTCCTAAAGTGAACATTGCAAAGAAACAGAGGAAAACAATAGAATTGGAAAGACTAGAGATCTCTTCAAGAAAATTAAAAATACCAATGGAATATTTCATGAAAAGATAGGCACAATAAAAGAGAAGCAGAAAATATTAAAAGAGGTGGCAAGAATACACAGAACAACTATGCAAAAGAAATCTTAATGACCCAGATAACCACCATGATGTGATCACTCACCTAGAAGAAGACATATTGAGGTGGGAAGTCAAGTGGGCCTTTGGAAGCATCACAACAAACAAACCTAGTGGAAGTGATGGAATTCTAGTAGACGTATTTCAAATCCTAAAATACAATGCTGTTAAAGTGCTGCACTTAATATGCACTCAGTTCAGTTCAGGCTCAGCCATGTCCAACTCTCTGCAATCCCATGGACTGCAGCACTCCAGGCTTCCCTGTCCATTGCCAACTCCCAGAGTTTACTCAAACTCATGCCCCATTGAATTGGTGACGCCATCCAACCATCTCATCCTCTGTTGTCCCCTTCTCCCACCTTCAATCTTTCCCAGCATCAGGGTCTTTTCCAATGAGTCAGCTCTTCGCATCAGGTGGCCAAGTTATCAGAGTTAGCTTCAACATCAGTCCTTCCAATGAATATTCAGGATTGAATTCCTTTAGGATAAACTTGTTGGAGCTCCTTGCTGTCCAAGGGGCTCTCAAGAGTCTTCTCTAACACCACAGTTCAAAAGCATCAATTCTTTGGAACTCAGCTTTCTTTATAGCCCAACTCTCACATCCATAAATACTACTAGAAAAAACACAGCTTTGACTAGATGGACCTTTGGTGGCAAAAAAAAAAAAAAAAAAAAATGCACTCAATATGCCAGCAAATTTGGAAAACTCAGCGTAGCCACAGGACTGGAAAAGTTCAGTTTTCATTCCAATACTAAAGAAGGACAATACCAAAGAATGTTCAAACTACCAGATAATTGCACTCATTTTACATGATAGCAAAGAAATGCTCAAAATTGTCCGAACTAGATTTCAACAGTACATGAACCAAGAACTACCAGACATTCAAGTGGAATTTAGAACATGAAGAGAAACCAGAGACCAAATTGTCAGCATTCACTGGATCACAGAAAAAGCAAGAAAATTCCAGAAAAACTCTACTTCTGCTTCATTGACTATGCTAAAGCCTTTGACTGTGTGGATAACAACAAGCTGTGGAAAATTCTTAAAGAGATGGGAATATCAGAACACCTTACCTGCATCCTGAGAAATCTGTATGAAAATCAAAAGCAATTGTTAGAACTGGACATGCAACAATGAACTGATTACAAATTGGGAAAGGAGTAAGTCAAGGCTATATATTGTCATCCTGCTTAACTTATATGCAGACTACATCATGTCAGATGCTGGGCTGGATGAAGCACAAGCTGGACTCAAGATTGCTGGGAGAAATATCAATAACCTCAGATATGTATCTGACACCACCCTTATGTAGAAAGTGAAGAGGAACTAAAAAGCCTCTTGATGAAAGTAAAAAGTTGGCTTAAAACTCAACACTCAGAAAACTAAGATCATGGCATCTGGACCCATCACTTCATGGCAAATAGATGGGGAAACAATAGAAACAGTGACAGACTTTATTTTCTTGGGCTCTTGAATCACTGAAGATGGTAACTGCAGCCATGAAATTAAAAGATGTTTGCTCCTTGGAAGAAAAGTTATGACTAACCTAGACAGCATATTAAAAAGCAGACATTGCTTTGCAGACAACCATCCATCTAGTCAAAACTATGGTTTTTCCAGTAGCCATGTATGGATGAGTGAGGATTCAGCCATAATGAAGGCTGAGCACCAAAGAGTTGATGTTTTGAACTGTGGTATTAGAGAAGACTCTTGAGAGTCCCTTGGACTGCAAGGAGATCAAAGCAGTCAATCCTAAATGAAACAAAACCTGAATATTCATTGGAAGGACTGACTGATGTTGAAGCTGAAGCTCCAAAACTCTGGCCATCTGATTCAAAGAGCCAACTCACTGGAAAAGACCCTGATGGTGGGAAAGGTTGAGGGCAGAAGAAGGGGATAACAGAGGATGAGATGGGTGGATGACATCACTGACTCAATGGACATGAATTTCAATAAGCTTCAGGAGATAGTGAAGGACAGGGAAGCCTGGTGTGCTGCAGTCAGTGGGGTTCCAAAGACTTGGATGTGACTGAGTGACTGAACAACAACTTGCACTCATAGATTTCATAATAATTGATAGTTTTTTCCTCCTTTTAAAGGGACATCACAATGGTGTGATCACTCACCTAGAGCCAGACATCCTGGAATGTGAAGTCAAGTGGGCCTTAGAAAGCATCACTACGGACAAAGCTAGTGGATGTGATGGAATTCCAGTTGAGCTATTTCAAATCCTGAAAGATGATGCTGTGAAAGTTCTGCACTCAATATGTCAGCAAATTTGGAAAACTCAGCAGTGGCCACAGCACTGGAAAAGGTCCGTTTTCATTCCAGTCCCAAAGAAAGGCAATCTCAAAGAATGCTCAAACTACCACACAACTGCACTCATCTCACACACTAGTAAAGTATTGCTCAAAATTCTCCAAGCCAGGCTTCAGCAATACATGAACCATGAACTTCCAGATGTTCAAGCTGGTTTTAGAAAAGGCTGAGGAACCAGAGATCAAATTGCCAATATCCGCTGGATCATCAAAAAAGCAAGAGAGTTCCAGAAAAACATCTATTTCTACTTTATTGACTATGCCAAAGCCTTCGACCTTGTGGATCACAAGACTGTGAAAAATTATGGAGATAGGAATACCAGACCACCTGACCTGCCTCTTGAGAAACCTGTATGCAGGTCAGGAAGCAACAGTCAGAACTGGACATGGGACAACAGACTGTTTCCAAATAGGAAAAGGAGTATGTCAAGGCTGTATATTGTCACCCTGCTTATTTAACTTATATGCAGAGTACATCATGAGAAACTCTGGGCTGGAAGAAGCACAAGCTGGAATTAAAATTGCCAGGAGAAATATCTATAACCTCAGATATGCAGATGACACCACCCTTATGGCAGAAAGTGAAGAACTAAAAAGCCTCTTGATGGAAGTGAAAGAGGAGAGTGAAAAAGTTGGCTTAAAGTTCAACATTCAGAAAACTAAGATCATGGCATCTGGTCCCATCACTTCATGGGAAATAGATGGGGAGACAGTGGAAACGGTGTCAGACTTTATTTTTTGGGGCTCCAAAATCACTGCAGATGGTGACTGCAGCCATGAAATTATAAGATGCTTACTCCTTGGAAGGAAAGTTATGACCAACCTAGATAGCATATTAAAAAGCAGAGACATTACTTTGCCAACAAAGGTCCACCTGGTCAAGGCTATGGTTTTTCCAGTGGTCATGTTTGGATGTGAGAGTTGGACTGTGAAAAAAGCAGAGCACCAAAAAATTGATGCTTCTGAACTGTGGTGTTGGAGAAGACTTTTGAGAGTCCCTTGGACTGCAAGGAGATCCAACCAGTCCATCCTGAAGGAGATAAGTCCTGGGTGTTCATTGGAAGGACTGTTGCTGAAGCTGAAACTCCAATACTTTGGCCACCTCATGCGAAGGGTTGACTCTTTGGAAAAGACCCTGATGCTAGGAGAGATTGGGTGCATAAGGAGAAGGGGACTACAGAGGATGAGATGGCTGGATGGCATCACCGACTCGATGGGCATGAGTTTGAGTAAACTCCGGGAGTTGGTGATGGACAGGGAGGCCTGACCTGCTGTAATTCATGGCGTCACAGAGAGTCGGACACGACTGAGCGACTGAACTGAACTGAATGTATTTATTTCATTTGTTACTTATTTTTTCATTGTTAATCCCAAGTTTAACCTCCTTGAATTTAAGAACTTAAAAATGACTGAAAGTTTTTTCAGTGTAAATATATATACCTTAATACCTTCTCAGTGTGTATAATACATATTAGAGATACATTTTTTTAAATTTTTTTTCCCATTTATTTTTATTAGTTGGAGGCTAATTACTTTACATCATTACAGTAGTTTTGTCATACATTGAAATGAATTAGCCATGGATTTACATGTATTCCCCATCCCGGTCCCCCCTCCCACCTCCCTCTCCACCCGATCCCTCTGGGTCTTCCCAGTACACCAGGCCCAAGCACTTGTCTCATGCACCCAACCTGGGCTGGTGATCTGTTTCACCCTAGATAATATACATGTTTCAATGCTGTTCTCTTGAAACATCCCACCCTCGCCTTCTCCCAGAGTCCACAAGTCTGTTCTATACATCTGAGTCTCTTTTTCTGTTTTGCATATAGGGTTATCGTTACCATCTTTCTAAATTCCATAGATATGTGTTAGTATACTGTAATGGTCTTTATCTTTCTGGCTTACTTCATTCTGTATAATGGGCTCCAGTTTAATCCATCTCATTAGAACTGATTCAAATGAATTCTTTTTAATGGCTGAGTAATATTCCATGGTGTATATGTCCCACAGCTTCCTCATCCATTCGTCTGCTGATGGGCATCTAGGTTGCTTCCATGTCCTGGCTATTATAAACAGTGCTGCGATGAACATTGGGGTGCACGTGTCTCTTTCAGATCTGGTTTCCTTGGTGTGTATGCCCAGAAGTGGGATTGCTGGATCATATGGCAGTTCTATTTCCAGCTTTTTAAGAAATCTCCACACTGTTCTCCATAGTGGCTGTACTAGTTTGCATTCCCCTAACAGTGTAAGAGGGTTCCCTTTTCTCCACACCCTCTCCAGCATTTATTGCTTGTAGACTTTTGGATAGCAGCCATCCTGACTAGCATGTAATGGTACCTCATTGTGGTTTTGATTTGCATTTCTCTGAATGAGTGGTGTTGAGCATCTTTTCATGTGTTTTTTAGCCATCTGTATGTCTTCCTTGGAGAAATGTCTGTTTAGTTCTTTGGCCCATTTTTTGATTGGGTCAGTTATTTTTCTGGAGTTGAGCTGGAGGAGTTGCTTGTATATTTTTGAGATTAATCCTTTGTCTGTTGCTTCGTTTGCTATTATTTTCTCCCAATCTGAGGGCTGTATTTTCACCTTGCTTATAGTTTCCTTTGTTGTGCAAAAGCTTTTAAGTTTCATTAGGTCCCACAAAATGGCTATACTACCCAAAGCAATCTATAGATTCAATGCTATCCTTATCAAACTACCAACGATATTTTTCACAGAACTAGAACAAATAATTTCACAATTTGTATGGAAATACAAAAAACCTCAAATAGCCAAAGTAATCCTGAGAAAGAAGAATGGAACTGGAGGAATCCATCTGCCTGACTTCAGACTATACTACAAAGCCACAGTCATCAAGACAGTATGGTACTGGCACAAAGACAGAAATATAGATCAATGGAACAGAATAGAAAGCCCAGAGATAAATCCACGAACCTATGGTCACCTTATCTTCGACAAGGAGGCAAGGATATACAATGGAAAAAAGACAACCTCTTTAACAAGTGGTGCTGGGAAAACTGGTCTACCACCTGTAAAAGAATGAAACTAGAACACTTTCTAACACCATGCACAAAAATAAACTCAAAATGGATTAAAGATCTAAATGTAAGACCAGAAACTATAAAACTCCTAGAGGAGAACATAGGCAAAACACTCTCCGACATAAATCACAGCAGGATCCTCTATGACCCACATCCTAGAGATACATTTTTAAAATGTTTCTTATATCTGTTAAGTATTAGTACATATATAATAAGTTTTATACAAGCATACTCTATTTTTTGAAAAGCATGAAAAATACACACTAGTCACATAATTATTATCAGTTGCTGTTGTTGTTGAGTCACTCAGTCATGTCCTACACATACTCGGATGAGCCCATATACTGCAGCACACCAGGCTTCATTGTCTTTTTCTGTCTCCCAGAGTTTGCTCAAACTCAGGTTCATTGAATTGGTGATGCTATCCAACCATCTCATGCTCTGTCTCCCCCTTCTCCTCCTGTCCTCAATCTTTCCCAGCATCAGGGTCTTTTCCAATGAGTCAGCTTTTCCCATCAAGTGGCCAAAGTATTGGAGCTTCAGCTTTAGCATCAGTCTTTCCAATGAATATTCAGGGTTGATTTCCTTTAGGGCTGACTGGTTTGATCTCCTTGCTGCCCAAAGGACTCTCAAGAATCTTCTCCAGCACCACAGTTCAAAAGCATTGTCAAAGATATTTTGTAATATCATCTTTATCTATTAATTTTTGTATGAAAAACAAAATATTTCCTGGAATTCACCCTACAGAAAAATATAATGATGTAAGCCAAAGAGATATGTGTAAAGATATTCATTTAATTATTAATAGGATAATGGATACAGTCTAATTTCCTATATATAGGAGACTAGTTACTTGATTAATGTTATATATATACATATATATACATATATATGTACACTGAAAATTATTTATACAGATATTTAAAAAAACTCATATGCTCATATAAGAATACATGCATCTTGTTATAATAAGAGAAAGAATAAATAAGGAGATTACTCATCTTTCTAAAAACATACAGTTGGGAATTTTCTACTCATTAATTTTATTACATTTATATATCTTATAGGCAGCAGGCATAATTTTTTTAAATTCAGTTGATATAATGATAAAGAATTAAATATATCTAAAGGACCTACTGAACTAAATATTTCAGCTTTTAGCAATTTATTTATTTTAATACTCTTGTTTCTATAACAAGAAAACTCATTTCTCTTTATAAAAACACTAATAATTTGGATTTGACTATAATAAAAGCAGAGAGGAAGATCGAAGAACTATAAAGAAAAAACACTACTAAGTTTATATCAACTGTGATTGAAATGGAATTATTATTTGTTCATGTAATCTTTTTTGCTATTTTATTTTAATAAATTTTAGTATTATGATAGTAATAATTATTAAGCCAGTAATTCAGTTAATCCAGAAACATGATTAAGTAAATTAATACATGTACAGAAAATTTATTTATTGAATACCAAATCATCAGTTATTTTAGATAGAATGCTCTGAGAACAAGTGAAATATATAGAGTATGTACTATGCAGTGATAGTTGTTATTTATATTTATACCTATTCTAAAAAGAATAGAAACAAAGAAAAAGGGAATAGATTTACCATTAGTTATGAGTCTGCTTTCAAATAATCAATTTTTAAAATAGTTTTTATCTTATTTAATGGACATCTATCTTTGTTACTATGGTAACATGAATATTAACTTACAGTTTGCATAGTTTATAATCTAAGAAAGTGTTCATAGCTGCTCTCACACTCTAAACAGAATACAATTGTGTTTATAGATACCTTGGTTTCCAAGACAACATGATATGCACTCACACGACTCTATGGAAACCAGAAAACTTGCAATTGGTGTTCAACACTTGTGTTAGCCAAATCTGTTGGGTTCTCAGTATAAATGCTAATGAAAGGAGGGTGGGCAGCTTACCCTCTCCATGTTTCAAAATAATGCATTTAAGCTCCAAATTCCTTTGTTTCCCTGAATAAAAGTTTTGTATAGACATAACATTACATTATTATTTATACCATATATAAAATATGACTATATTTTTAGCACCAAAGCATTTCTAAATGTTTATCAAGAGAAAGCACTATTTTCCTCTATCCTTAATTTACTAAGGTTTTCCTGTACAAAGCCATGCTTTGGAAACAATTCTTTCAAAAAATTTATACCAAAGACTTTAACAGATGTATTATTTATTCTGAATTGCCACACTGCATATTTTAAAATGACATTACCCATCATTTCTATGTCCAGTAGCTCCATTTAGCAAAGTTCAACCCATACCATAAGTAGATATTGAAAATCTTCCAATAAAATGGGCAAAGTGGCAGAAAAGTTATCTAATAAACCATCTCCTAATTCATCTTAAAATGTTCACAAAGGTATATACATACCTGTCAGAAATCTAAAAATATAAAATAATAAACATAGGACATGCTTTAGAATTTGGACTTCCCTTATGTCTCACCTGGTAAAGACTCCACCTGCAATGCAGGAGACCTGGGTGTGATCCCTGGGTCGGGAGGATCCCCTGGAGAAGGGAACAGCTACCCACTCCAGTATTCTGGCCTGGATAATTTCATGGGCTGTATAGACAGTTTTCTCCTATCTGCATAAGAATTGATATGGAAAAGCATGGTCACTAATAAAGAAGTATATGGAGGATTCAGACTTCATATAGCATTTTCCTAAATTAAGAGCCATAGGATTTGAGTAAAGCAGGCAAGCATTGACTTTATTTAATGTGTTCAAATTTGAGAAGAGTCTAGATCCATTCCCTCGTATTTCCTCCTTAATCAGTGTTCAACAAACAAGTTAAAGAAGGGTATGAATTTCAACACAGAAATAGCTATAGAATTTACCAAAAAAAAAAAAAAAAGAATTGTGAAAACAGGAAATAAATAGCTCCCACATCTATAAATGCAGAGGATGTTCACTCTACTCAAGTTAATGATGAATTAGCCATGGATTTGGCTAATTCATTTCAATGTATGACAAAAACTACTGTAATGATGTAAAGTAATTAGCCTCCCACTAATAAAAATAAATGGAAAAAAAAAGACACTAGCCCAGGGTCTAGCACATAATATCTAATAAATGTTATTAAATGAGTAAATAAATAATTGGTATTATAAAAAAAAATTAATGATGAGATAATAGTGTCAATCCAAACACCAATGACGATGGGATATTTTGCTGAAGGGACATTAGAGATAGTGATCAAAGGCATCTCAAATAGTCTAATTGGCAACAAAGTTTGTCTTTCAGAACAGGAGTAAATTATTGTCATTTGAGCATCTGTTAGCAGGTTAATAACTAATTTGGAATTGTTTGGAATTGTTGCCTATCGTGAGGGAGCAATTACTTACTATGTAGAAACAATATCCATTTCTAGTTGGTATGTAGATCATTCCCTTAACATGCTGAATGAATGAATAACTGATTCTAAAGAATAAAATTAAAGACTTACTTGACAAATTATCCATTAGGTCATTAAAGTGTCAATGATTTTTCCCTCTATTTGTCTTATTAAGTCTTCATAACTTTTTAAAGGATAAGGTAAAACTAGACTTAACTGCCTTGATTAAATAATCTTCCCATCTATTCATCACATTTGGTGAATTGCAATGTGAAATTCAAATATGGTTGATTTGACATAGCAAAAATATTATGTCAAGAAACATCACTTCATAATTTCTATTTAATAGAAGAATAAAGGACTTACTAGAGTACTGAAATATGAAATGTTGTCTGGATTCCAGAGAAATTTCACTAGAAATTGTGAAAATGGAACTAAACAATAAAACAATATGTATAAGTATAATCTATAGGACAAATATACCAATGTATAGTACAAAAGAAGATAGAAAGTTTCCAAGGTTCCCAAGAAGATAGAAATAGTTCCCAAATAGCTAACTTCTCAATCAGAGCAGTCTATATCAACCGGAAGGCTCCCCTGGAGGCTGAGTGGTAAAGAATCTGCCTCCAGTGAAGGAGACAGAGGAGAAGCGGGTTCAGTTCACGGGTCAGGGAGATCCCATGGGGGAGAGCGTGGCAACCCACTCCATTACGCTTGCCTGGAGAATCTCAGGACAGAGGAGCCTGATGAGCTACAGTCTATAGTGTCACAAAGAGTTGACGTGACTGAAGCGACTGAGCATTTTTTTTTTCATTTATTTTTATTAGTTGGAGGCTAATTACTTTACAATATTGTAGTGGTTTTTGTCATACATTGACATGAATTAGCCATGGATTTACATGTATTCCCCATCCCGATCCCCCTTCCCAACCTCCCTCTCTACCCGATCCCTCTGGGTCTTCCAGCCCAGGTTGGATGCATGAGACAAGCGACTGAGCATTTTTTTCAACCAGAAAACCAAGCTGGCATTCTTGTGTTTCATGTATGATGATATCTCTCTGCTTCCTATTCTAATTTGATAAGTCTAAGTTTGGAGAATAAAGTGAAAAGCATAATTTCTTTGTATCTTTATGATCTTTAATTCTGTGAATTTCTAACTATATACAAGGAAAAATAGATATTATACTATCTTGGTAACCTTAGAAGAAGAACTTACAGAAATTGCTTTCAGGAAAATATTACCTAAAGCTAATTTCGTGTTCCAGAATCAATTTTTGTCAAATATAACATAATGTTTTCTGAAATATATTACATTTACCTGTAACTTTAGAGGGAAGGGATGACTAAGATTTTTTTCTTAAGATATCCACAGAAGATATTTCCTAATTATGCTACTCATTTATAAGAAGTTTGAATATGTTCTCATATATCAATTTCTCTTGCAGCAATGAGAGTTTTTAAAATATGAGGAATTAAAAACATTATATCTATTTTAATTCAGTAGATTTAAAAATATTTCTGAAAGAAAGTTCTTGTTTCATGTATTTAATGAACAAGAATAACCTTGAGAACTCCTGTAGTTTAACATTAATTCATTATCTGTGAAAAAAGCAAGATCCATTAAAGATTAGTGACTAGATCACATTCAAATACTTTGCTGGTCTAAAAACTAGAGTGATATAAAATTCAAAGATTTTCTTAATAATTTTCTTGTAGAAACATACTATGAATGCCATGAAATGTCACCATTTATTATAAAAAGAAATCTTAAAACACTCTCTTTCTTTCGTTTTTTTTTTATGCTTTGTAATAAGTGATTGGTGTTTCCTTGGTGGCTCAGTGGTAAAGAATTCACCTGTCAATGCTGGAGATGTGGGTTCAATCTGCAGGTTTGGAAGATCCCCTGGAGAAGGAAATGGCAACCCTCATCAGTATTCTTGCCTGGGAAATCCCATGGACAGACAAGCCTGGCAGGCTACAGTCCATGGGGTCACAAAAGAGTAGGACATGACTTAACAACTAAACAATATGTGCTTTGCCATAGAAATGCCTAAGTACATATGACAAGAATAAAGATAGATATAGTCATCTAAATAAAGATCTTCCTTTAATGACAATATCATCTAAGGAGTGCTTCTCAAGCACACATTACATTCAAAGGTTCCTGAAAAAAATAAAAGACTCCTAACCTGATATTTTATATGGCACAGAATATCCTTACCTGTGAAAATATGCCTTATAAGAATGAAAAGTACTTTAAGTGCCTGATATCAGTGCTAGTTTTTTATTTTTTACCTTTATGCAGCATTATAATTTCAAGTGTGTTTGAAGAATCCATGAGGGAATTTCAGTTTATTTATTGAGGACATATACAGATTAATGCCACACAATTAAACATACACTCATTTTTTCTGACACTGGTATCTATTAACAGGTTTACATAAAACTCTTTTCCCACTATTTTTGAACTTATAGTTGTGAGATAAATTTAGATTTCTTTAAAAAAGAAATGACCAAGCTTTGAGATTTTTCTAGGTCTTGATTGAAATTTGAAGATCCTATCCTTTGCTTAACTGACAACCAGTAGTTTTTGGCTATACAATAATCCAAGATTGTGAGATCTGACTACACCCAAGATATTGCCATTGATTGGAATTTTTCTCAGCTGGGCATTTAATTCTCTGAGGCATTTGGGGGCATCCACTAGGCCAACTCATGTATCTGCTCTTATTATAAGACAAGTCCTGTTAACATATCATATATTTGCCTGTGTTTCAGCAGTCAAGACATAATGAAATGTATTTGACCTTTGAGTGAAAGTTCCCTAAAGTTATAAAAGCCAGAAATGAGCCAAGACCTGTGACTCAAGAAATCACTGAAATGTAATTTTCTCCTGCAAATTCTACATTCTAGATAAGTGGTGCAGTTTCTGAAAATAAGCTTAGTTTTTGCTAATTTTAAGTTTTGTTTTGTTTTGTTTTTTTTAATTTCCATCAAATAAATAGCCCTAACTAGCAAAATATCTTCTCTGAGTAGGGAGGAAAATATATTTCATTACAATATTTTGAAATCTTTTATAGGCATTTTGTGAAACTTCTTTGAGCATAGGTTGAACATGCTATTATTAATGTACAACTTGTTTCAAAGGTTAGAGGATCTTGTTTAAATTTGTTGAATACTAGCAAAAGAAAAGTTAGAGAATTCCTCTTCATCGAGCAGGAAATGAGTTACTTTACCCAACTTAACATCATAAAATGAGAACTGGACAAGAAATATACCCCTGGAACAAGGCCAGTGCAGTGGTTTTAGAATTCCACAAGATTTTGTTTCTCCAAACATTCTTTGCTGACCTGTCATGATAAAATTTGCTTTGCTTAGTAGCATAAACATCTTAAATCTAGGTTAACTCTCAACCCCTGCAAGTTAAAAACAAAATGAGGTCATTGCAATAAAGGTTTCCATTAAATGGAGATGTCTCCCATTGTGGAAAAGAGTTGGGTAGTTAGAGGAAATAGGTCTTTGATATAAGACCTATTTTTGCAAAGCAACCTATTGTTGTTTTGATATAAGCAACAATCTCCGATTAATTTATTCCACAAATTGGTTTACTCCACATGTTTAACGGGAAAAAAAAGACCTTAAGAGATTGGAAAGCACATTTACTTCTTTGGAAGACTAGAGGAAAACTTTTAAGTGGGAATAGTGTTCCTTATTACAAAAGAAAAATATTGATCACACGAACATTTTAGTTCTAGAGAGATGAAGATTAAAGGGAAGTATATGAAAGTTGGCAAAAATGCACAGTATGTCTTTTAATTCTCTTCAGAATAAATCTGAAGTCAAAGAACTTGTAAATTACTAACATCCACATCCTATAGTTCAAACTCTAAGTAAGATTTTTCAGAATTTTACTTAGGATTTAGTATCACAAAGTTATAGAAAATAAATAGATTTTCAGATAGGGTCTATTTTTCCAATATTTCCTAACTGGCATATTAGAAAAATGAGTTTATTGATCACAGAGATAAACAAACCTATATTTGGGTTTACCTGTTCTAAGAAATAAAGGGTGCTGTCTTGTGGTAAAGAGATTTATAGTAACAGGTTATTAGCATTTTGGTTTTTACTTTTATTGTGTGCTATTTTTTCCCTTAACTTTTGGATGCATTTAAGATTACAACCTTGCTTATAAATCAGTCAAGCAGTATTTATTGACTGCTTGTTCTTTGGTTGCAAGTTTAATCATTCAGCTCCACATTCAATCATATCTATAATTTATCATCACATCTAATATTCCATGTTGGTATGAGGAAATGCAGGACATATTTCGTAATAGATTTTCATTTTTACGCCCATGAGCAGTACCACAAAAATTGTAATATACTTTCAAATATAGTAAAATGTGATTTTAAAATTCTGAGTGATTTATTTTTAATTTTCTTATTGAAAAGATTCATGAAATAGTCTCATTTAAGATTCATTTGCTGATTAACATGAAGCCTAACATTCACAATAAGGATGATTTCAGGAAATTAGTAAATTAAAAATGCCTACCTTGCCCCTGTATTACATTGGACACTCATTTAACTAGACTTGTTTTAATTTATTTTTTATTTTTGACATTGAGTATTTGTTGTTTGGCTTCCCAGGTAGCAAAGTGGTAAAGAGTCCACTGCCAAAGCAGGAGACACTAGAGACATGGGTTTGACCTCTGGACTGGCAAGATTCCCTGGAACAGGAAATGACATTTTCTTGCCTGGAAAATCCCACAGACAGAGGAGCTTGGTGGGCTACCGCCTGTGAGGTCACCAAGAGCTGGACATGACTGAGCATACACGCACACAGCATTTGTTGTAATGTTTTGATGACTGATGATCCTTTGTCAAATTCTATATACTAACAGACATGTGCGTCTACACTTTTTTTCTGTTTCAATATATCAAAAACTGACTGACAAGACTTTTTTAAAGTACATAAAGGAGTAAAAAAGGCTAAATTTAATATTCACTATAAACAATAAGAAAATTAACAAAATGGATATAACAAATGCTTTCAAATATTAAGCAATAGCAGAACATGACTGTGAGCCCAATGATCAGCCTAACAAAATACATGGATAAAGTATTAGGAGGAGAGAGCAGAGAAGGAAACTTTAAAGAACCTAGAGACTTTGCTGAGTTGAAAGAACAAAGACTGTGGGTAGGGGAGAGAGGTGATTTGATGCAACTGGAAGTTGTAGGACAGAGTTCAGTAAGGAAGAAGATATTTATAGAAAGAGCTCCAAATGTTTAATTGTTTGCTTTATTTAAATAAAATTCTTTGCTAAATGCTCAACTACAGTGAGAATCTCAATAAAGCCAGATAATTACAAGGCAGTTGTAAGGTAAACAAAACCTGGAGTTTGCCCAAAAGAAGGAGACATTCAAACTCCAACCAAACAAATTTGAGAACTTTTGGAAACCAAACAGGACATATGTTAAAAAACACAAAGGGATCAGAGCTTAGTAGTGGAACTGAAATGTCCTTGAAGGGAAGGCGAATCTAGACCCTCTACTGAACTACGTAAAAATAAGCTTCAAAGTGGTTAAATTGATAAACAAGTAACTGCATGTTAAAACAAAGCCTCATGCTCTTTAGAAGACATAACTAAACCAAAGGAGTTAACTTGTAACATTTACAGTCTGTCATTTTACCAAAATTATTAAATGTGTAAGGTGGCAGGAAAAGCTGACTTGTAATTAAAGTAATTAAATATTTAAGCATTACATATTTTCTTAGGCAAAATTCTTTTCTATGTTCCCATTAATTATTATACTGTAAGCAATTTTTGTTTCATGGTTCTTTTTGCTTTTTTTTATTGCCTGCAGTTATGTTCATCTTCATTGAATTTCATACTTGAAAGACTATTGTCTTGATTGAAACAAATCTGCACAACCATTGCTTTCCTCTGGTTTGGAGATAGGTTCTTAAATGGTCTTGTGGACCTCCTGGGAAGCACTGTGCTTTGACCTCCACCCTTAGATGGTGGTAAAGGGGAGACTCTGAGCCCTTACTTTCTCAGGCTTGGGTCAGGGAGCTCAGAAGGGCCCTGTGGTTTTGGGTAACCCGTAGGGACTTCATTGTTTCTTTCTGACTTCAACAATAGGGATCCATTTGTTGCTCTTCAGAGGAACTGTTCTTTGGCTCATAACATGTCCTTTTCTCCATGTATTAGTTTTCTTGCCTTAATTTCACAGGAATGTAAGCTCCAGGAGCCCTGTAAGGGCTGGGGTTTTTGTCTGTCTTCTGCTGTATCTGTACCACCAGCATCTGGGGCAGTGTCTGGTGTACATAGTAGGTGCTCAATAAAAATGTGTTCAATGAATTTCTAAAAAAAGTCTCAAAACATTTAAAATGGTTGAGTTCACAGATTACAAATCTGCCTTGACTTGTGGTAGGGTTGCATCCTGATAAATATAAATGGAAGATGCAATTGAGATACTTAATTTACTTAATATCTTGACTTAGCCTTAGTTTACCTTGAAGTGAAAAGTCGCTCAGTCATGTCCCACTCTTTGCGGCCCCATGGACTATAGCCCACCAGGCTCCTCCATCCATGGAATTTTCTAGGCAAGAGTATTGGAGTGGGTTGCCATTTCCTTCTCCAGGGGATCTTCCCAACCCAGGGATCAAACTAAGGTCTCCCACATTGCAGGCAGATGCTTTACCATCTGAGCCACCAGGGAATCCCAAGTCTACCTTAAACATGCTAAAACACGTACATTATCCTATAGTTGAGCAAACTTACCCAGTACAAAGCCTAATTTGTAATAAAGTATTGAATAAGTTATGTAATTCGTTGACTACTATACTGAAGGTAAAAACTAGAATGGTCATATGGGTGCAGAATAATCTCAAGAATATCAGTTGCTTATCTTTATGATTGTGTGGCTGTTTGAAATTTGAGGTTTGCCACCACTGCCCGACATCATAAGAGACTATTATACTGCATATTGCTTTCTGGCTTGGGAAAAGTTAGCTTCAAAAATCAAAGTTCTTATTCTACTGAATATGTATCACTTTTACACCATCATAAAGCTGCAAAATTGCAAGCTGAACCACCTTAAGTCAAAGACTGTTTGTAAATGATATATATAAAAAAAAAAACAACTATGTAAACCCCAAGTATTTGAAAATTAAACAGCACTTTTCTAAATAACTGATAAGTAACAGAAGAAATCACAGGGGAAAGTATTTTTAACTAAAGAAAAATAAAAACATAACATATTAAAATTTGTGGAATAGGTTAAAACAGGGCTATGGGTGAATATGTAGTTTTAACTGTATATAGAGAAAAGACAAGGTTTTTTGTTGTTTCTCTTCTTGTTCTTGTTAAAACCTTTTAAAGTATGATTAACTTAAAGTATATGTCCACACAGATCATTGTATACAGATTGTCACATCATCTTTATTCATATAATTCAAGACTGGAAGCTACCTAAATGTCCATTAACAGGTGAATGGATAACAAATGACAGTATATGCATATATTGACATGCCATTCCCCAATGAAAAGTGAAATACTGATTCATGCAACAATATGGATGACTTTAACACCAATATTCTGAGGTAATAAAGCTATGCACAAAAGAATAGACAACATATCCTAGCATTTGTATGAATTTCTAAAAACAACCGGACTGAAAATAAACAAGTGTAATATATAGTAGTCATTCATTTCCCAAGGTAGGGGGTGATATGAGACCTTGAATGAAAAGTGGTCTACAAGGTACCATTTTAGAATGAGGGAAATATTGTATATATTTTTTGGCATGACTGATTATACAAATACATAACTTTGTTGTATATTAATATCATTGCATCTGATTGTATTGACAGAATATATGAAAATGATTGAAAATAGATGGAGGTATTACACATCTTCTCATCTGAAGATGAAGATTGTATACTGTACACTATTTTGATTAACAAAACTGCTAAGGTGAAAATGAAAACATTGATGGAAGAGACAAAATGTATTTTAAATATTAAAAAAAAGTAAACAGCAATTATTTGGAAAAAAAAAAAAAAAGAGTAAACTGAAGCAGTAATCAAATAAGAATTATTTTAGAGGTTAAGACTGGCCAACCAGGCCAGAGACTAATAGTAGTAGATGTTTGTTCTGGAAGTAGTAAGAAATAAAGAAACGAGTGCCAATGTCAGAGAATTTGCTAGTTACAAATTTATTCCTAGTCCATATCTGATTCTCAAACATCACAACTGTTTCTAGATAGATTACAGATAAAAACGGACTTTCCCGGTGTCTCAGTGGTAAGGAATACGCTTGCCAAGCTGGAGACACATGTTCAATCCCTGGATCAGGAAGATCCCCTGGAGAAGGAAATGGCAACCCACTCCAGTATTCTTGCCTGGAAATTCCATGGACAGAGGAGCCTGGTAGGCTATAGTCCGTGGGGTCACAAAGGAGTTGGACACAATTTAGTGACCAAGCAACAGCAATACAGATAAAAGCAGAGTCAAACTTAGAAAAAATAACTTTTTCAGGTAATTAGTTAGACCTGTGATGAAAAGAGAATAAGTAGTGAAATAAGTTTTCATAGTTGCTTTTTATGTCAACATTATGCATACTAGCCAACACATTTTTTTATATTCTTGAGAAGAGGAAAGAGGTGGGTGGCTTCCTTCAAAAATGTTAAAATACCATGCCCAAGATATTGTCTAAAAAGAAAAAAAAAAAAAGCCTCCAGAAATATGATGAAATATAATGGAACTTTTACTACTTGTTTCTTGAAATGACAGAAATATAAGCTCCTTCAAAAGATGTTCCAGACATAAAATGTTAAAATTGTAGAGTGTATATAAATCTTCTGAAAGTCTCTCCAGTGTTTCTGGTGCATTAAGTAGCAGAATAAGGACAGGTCTTAGAAGAAGCCCCTTAGGCAGCTGCCTAGAGTGGCAAGGCTTGATGGAAGCAGGACTTGATGTATTGGAACTCACTATTCTGAAGATCATTAAAGTTCAATTTTGAATTGTTTTTCTTCAGCATTATCCCAAGTGGCTTAATAAAATGGCTACAGTGCAGTTCTGTATCATGTAATTACTTTGCTCTGGGCTCACAAGATTGTTTATCTTGGCCCTGGGCTCCTTTAGGGGTGCCTCGCAGAAGAAGCATAGGGCTTTGAATAAAATCTGTGATCCAGCCCTTGGCACTGATCCTTCCATGGAGCAAATGATGGCCAAGTCAGAAAGCCTATTTGAACACTACAATGAAGCATATTATATAGAGATAAAAGGATTATATAATTTTAAAAATACTTAGAAATTTTGGCTAATTTTTAAGTTAAATAGTTAAAATACTTTGATTCATTTAAAGTGATCTGATTCAAGGGCTAGTCCTGCATATGCCATTTGTATATTTCAAGGCTTGGGGAAGATAACCATAGCTCCACTGATAAGTGTGGTTGTGTTTTATGATCTGTGACTACGATAGCATATTAACCATAAAATATTGGTGCCTTGTTTAATGTAGACGACTCCTAAGAGAACTTCTTTTAGGGCTCTTGATTTATGCTCCTAAAGCAAAGATAAATGTCCTGCTTGAACATTTTATTACAGTCATACTTATGTATGTTCTTGTCTAAGGAAGCAATAAGAATTATTTAAAAAAATGTATGGTACAATAATTTTATGTTCTACTGATACAAAAGGTCAGCATCTATTCTGGTGAATCAGATAGTATTTTGACTTTAGATACAATTGTGGTAATGTAACAGTTACCCTGAGATTAAATACTTCAAAGTTAGATATTTTTTTCCCTCTATTTCCTGACAAATGTTAATTGTCTAGTTATAAATTAAATTTTAGCAATATATACATGAAAATTTACAATGAATGCATTTTATTTTGTCATTCATATATTGAATTTCTATCTACATTTATGAGCTTGTGGGTTTATGTTTTTCCTCTTTTCCTTTTATCATTTTCCCCTCCTTTCTCTACTTTTCCTTCTAGCAACTAGGCTCTTGCTGTAAGAAGTCATATGAGGCAGCTCATACCAGCCTTTATTAAATGTAACCTAACATTGTATCGATTTTTCCCATGTCTGTTCCTTATGTTGCCACTCTGATTGTGTGTGGATGCCCATCTGTGTTTTACCAGAGTAATTTAAACTGAGTTTTTCCTCTCTTAACTACTTGTCAACATCTGTTTTCTCTTAAGGCATATTCAATCCATATTTATAGTTTAAAGGATTCCTATTTATTTTCATCTGTACATATTCTAATGTATTTATATAATGGATTGCTTTAAACATATATTAAATATACTATTGTAGTTCTCAGTATATATGATTTATTCTAGAATAATATTGGTTCTAATTTTTGATGTCTATATGCTTTTATTTGTGGAATTATATTTAGTGTATATGCACATATATGCACATATGTACATAATTTATCTAAATGAATATGTAATTATAAATGATAAAATAATAGAAGGAATACCCTATTTCCTTCTCTAATATACTACACAGAGGAAGAAATAAAACACCAGAAACATTGGAATAACTTGTTTATGTCTCTTCATAAAGACTCATTCATCTTACAAAAAAAAAAAAATTATCCTGAAGTTTATGTTTGGCATTCCTCTGCTTAATACCTGTAACTAACATATGATACAAATGTTTAGTATTGTATGCTTTAAAAATTTCAATACATGAAATTACTATATGTGACAATTTGCCACTTGCTCTTTCACATAACATCCTGTTCTTGAAAATCAATCATGTTGATTTACATAACTCCCGCTAACTTACTTTTTATTGCTATTTAATATTTCATTGTATGAGTATTCCATTATTTATTTTTCTAATCTTTGTCAATAGACATTTGAGTTATTCCAATGTTTTGTATTATAAATGCTACCGCGGATTTTGAGCCATATTCCCATGTATTTTTGAACAAAAATTTCTCTAAGAACATTGAATGAGATTTCTGCTTCAATTTCATGAATGATCTAAGATCATTTTCAAGTTGATTTCATCTATCGCAATGCCATCTTGAAAGTCTGAGGTTCTTATTTTCACTCATACTTCGTAAAACAAACATTTTAATTTTCATCTGTGTAGTAAGTGTAAATTAGTATTTATTGTGGTTTTAACTTGTATCTGCCTCTTTGGAATGAGGTTGAATAAAAATTGATTTTATTTTAAATTATTGTCATTTGTATGAAAATTAATTTTACTTTCAAAGTTTCTAAACTACATATTTTAATATCTATTTGTTAGTACAGCACTCCATCTGAGAAACAAACAGTTCTTGATTCAAAACTAAAGAATAAAATAATATTATTTGTGGCCTATTTCAGTTAGAGAAAAAGTAAAATTTTCCATTATTTTTAAAATATTAATTAAGTACCTAATGATCTCTGAAACATAATTGAAAATTTAATTTATTTTTATTATGTTTTAAAATCTATAGTGCCAAAAATCTGCTAATTTTATTTAGTATAAAAATATTTTATAAAAATTTTACAAGTAAAACTGAATCCAGAAAAGGCACTATTTTAGTGAATTTACTGGGAAAGTCTATTAATAATTACTAAATAATAACACAGGAAGAGTCAAGTTGCCACTTTCTTTTAGAAAGATTTTTGCAGGCCTTTTTGGTATTACTTTTCAGCTTTCTTTTCTTTATCTTTAAAAAATACTTTCCAGTTTTATTTCTCTAAAACAAAGGCATTACTAGAAATTCCATTAAATTCTGCTTACTGTTTAATAGATAAATTTTTATAATGTCAAAAGTAATGAGAGTGCCAATCAATGTAATATATGGTGTATTAAAATGTGCAAATGAAATGGGAGTACCAGTGAAAATGTCATGGCCTTGGAAACTTTGATTAAAATGACCTAATTTTCACAAATGAAAATGAAAAAAATTTGAAAATGTTAATAAATCCAGAAGTGGGACCTCATGCTTGTTAATTCAAGAGAATCCTATATTCAGATATAATATATTAGGGAAGCTGAGAAATAATACATCTTAGAGTGCGGAATCATGAATTTTATAAAAGGATTACTTCACAGTATATGAAAAATAAAGATTTAAAATATTTCTATTAGTTATCAGTGATGCATATTCAATACCTCAAAATTTAGTGGGTTTTCCTACAATTAAAATTTATTATTTTACAGATGCCCTGAGTCAGGAATTCAGAAGTTGCTGAGAAGAGTAGTTTTGGCTCCAGGTCTTTCATAAACTGCAGACAGGTGTCAGCCATGTTGTCACCGTCTTAAAGATTGACTGGAGGAGCTTGGAGATCTGCTTCCAACTTGTCTCAAGTAGCTTGGCTACCAAGTCGGTGTTAGTTATTGTAAGGGGCTATCACGGTCTTTCCGCGTAGACTTCTTCAGTGGGCTGTTTGCATGTCTTCAAAAACAGGCAATTGGCTTTGTTTAGAGCTTGTGATCCATAAGGAAGTATCCTAGAACCAGCAATATCTTTTACAATAAGGCTTCAGAAGCTGTACTCACCTTTGCTTCTGCTCTTATTATACTGGTCACACAGATCAACTCCGATACACTGTGAGAGGGAACTGTTTGGATAACAGCAGGTTAGGTTCAGTGGGCGCTGTGTTTGAGCTGGCTGTAGCATTCCTTTTCAAAGCTGTATGTTCTTTGCATTTGTCCCTGACCCTGTAATGTTAAACTAGACCTGTTACTAAGAGTTGATGCTACTTAATTATTCCCTATTATAAGGTGATTAGCATAGCATAAAAATTAATAAACAGAAACTTAAATAGAGTTAAGAGATAAGAAGGGCAGCACATACACCCTGCAACAATACCAGAGTTCCAACAGGAAGAAGAAAGACTCCTCCTCTTTGCTGGTAAGGACTCGACCAATGAAAAGCCATGGACAGTTTCTTTACTACAGCCCTCCCAAATATTTTTTCCTCTCTGTTAAAGAGCTCCCTTGCCAAGCTGAGGATTTACATGTGACTTACCATGGTTGCAGACCCTGTATTACAATTATCTGTTGATACCAAAAAACCCATTTTTGCTGGAGAAATATCTGACAATTTATTTCAGGTCAGTAGCAGCTTCAGTGGTTCAAGAAACAATGCTAAAATTTTATGTTACTGTAGAACAGTAAATCATACCCTTATCAGTTCTTCTTATACTAACATGAGCTAAGGATACAACCTAAATCTTTGATAATAAAAGAACAAACCATCAAAATGACAGGGATGTTTCTGCATTAAAAGATGTGATATGGGCTTCCCTTAGTGGTTCAGATAGTAAAGAATCTGCCTGCAATGTGGGAAACCCAGGTTTCGCAAGGTCAGGAAGATCCCCTGGAGAAGGTAATGGCAACCCACTCCATTATTCTTGCTTGGAGAATTCCATGGATAAAGGAATCTGGCATGCTACAGTCCATGGCATTTCAAGGAGTCAGATATGATTGAGCAACTAACACTAGTATGATTATCTATTATGGTTATGGGAATTTAAAAAAATAAAAGATAATGGAAAATTTGAACTCTATTTTATAAATTTGCTGAGGCCAATGTTTGTAACTTACAGTATAACATTTTTATAAAGAAATTCAGGATGTTAAAATACTGAATGTATCAAATGCAATTTTAACATAAAATTGTCATTAAAGCACAAGTATCTTTGTACTTGGATAAAGAGAATTCCTCAACTACACTAAATGTTTATAAATGTATCTTATAAACAATAATAAACCCACTAAAAGTTACAATAGAAATTTCTAAAATGATGTTAATATGTATTATTTGATTCTTTGAGTCAAGAAGTTACATCAATATAATTGGTTAAATTAACTTCAACTTATTTTACACAACTGATTATTGGAATCAGCTTGCTAAGTTTTCTCTTGAGATTTAAAATCTAAAACTTCATTAGAAGTTATTTCAATGGATCTTTACTGTTACTTTTAAAGTAGAAATCATTATTCTGACTCAAACAATGAAGACATGAAGACTTTGTTTACTTGTCTTACTCAAAGTTTCAAGTGCATAAAGCTGGATAGTTTTGGATTTGAATTTTGTCTTTTGATTCCAAGTCAAACCCTTATTTACTAAACCAAATTACTTCTTACATTATCGTGTTTTATAAAGCAGTATGCCCTAAATTTTATTACTTGTGAAATCCTTATTCTTAAAAAAACTACTTAGAATTGTAAAAAAATGGAGAGATAATCATTGAGTATTCAGTCAGTTCAGTTCAGTTTAGCCGCTCAGTCGTGTCCGACTCTTTGCGACCCCATGAATTGCAGCACGCCAGGACTCCCGGTCCATCACCAACTCCCGGAGTCTACCCAAACCCATGTCCATAAACTCAGTGATGCCATCCAGCCATCTCATACTCTGTCGTCCCCTTCTCCTCCTGCCCCCAATCCTTCCCAGCATCAGGGTGTTCTCATGAGGTGGTCAAAGTATTGGAATTTCAGCTTCAGCACCAGTGCTTCCAATAACACCCAGGACTGATCTCTTTTAGGATGGAATGGGTGCATCTCCTTGTGGTCCAAGGAACTCTCAAGAGTCTTCTCCAACACCACAGTTCAAAAGCATCAATTCTTTGGCACTCAGCTTTCTTCGCTGTTCAACTCTCACATCCATACATGACTACTGGAAAAACCATAGCCTTGACTAGACAGACCTTTGTTGGCAAAGTAATGTCTCTGCTTTTAAATATTGAATATTAGTAATGTCATTATTTTAGATAAAATAGTATCCCTTTTCTATAGGACATTATTTAGCAACCAAAAATAAGAGAACGCCATTGTGTCATTTGCCTGTCAAATGATATCCTCATGTTTCCTGTTACCAAAATGGGATTTGTGTAGATAATCTATCATGTTCAAGTGTGTTTTTATATTATTTTAGTATTATTATCATTATTACTACTACTACCACATGCACTATAATCTAGGATGCCTGATGCAAAAACATAAACATGTTATATTTGAAGACTATTTTCTCTTTTCTCAGAAAGTATATTCATTTTACTGTGACATAATTCAGAATAAGACACACTTTTACAAACTGCTTGGCTTCATATTCATATCTATTTAAATGTAAAATTGATTGATGTTTTCATAGTAAATAGAAAAGTTGTGAATTTTCTTGATTTTCTTTTTAAGTACATACTGAGGAAGTGTTATGCAATTCACACCCACTTTATTCTCAATTATTCAGAGTAATAGAGGAAAAGTATGGATTGGCATTTCTCACATCAGCACTAGCTGACAGAGTATACAATTAGGCGTGATTCATAGCATTTATTAAAATTTCAATTTAATTGCTAATTAGTCTGTATAGATTTGCAAATGTAGAAACCAGCACTTGTATTTTTTTTTTTTTTTTTCTTAACGCTCAGCAGAGCAGAGAGCATTGAAATTTCTGTAGAGTAAAATCACAGTGATTCTTCATTATGCCCTGTGGTAGTCAGGAAAATAATTATGGATTCACTAGTCCATTTATTTTCTTAACTGTCCTTATGTCAATCTCTTTCTTCCTTTCCACACTACCTCCAACATGTTATGTGTGAACAAAATCATAGAATATTAGAACTGAAAATATAAGTCAAATATTAGAGCTGAAAATATAAGTCAATCTCCTTGGTTTATTTACTTTGTAAGGCCTCAATATCCAGAGAAACTATTACATATTCTGCACTTTCACACATCTAATTCATCAGCAGAATTCTAACTGAAATGAATCCCAGTTCTCTTTTAATGGCTATTGTTAACAAACTAAGTCTATCTTTGATCCTAGTTTATTGAACAAAGGACAAATTCAGATGTGTACATGTAGTTCATATAGACATTGAGACATTTAGACATCTTCTTTTTCCTCCTTCCTTCCTCTCTCCCTACTTCCCTTCCCTCTTTCTTTTCTTCTTTTTGAAATCTCAAAATTGTTTGAGGGTTCAAATCTTCTACCTGGCCCTTCCAATTTAAGATATCTGTTTTTGTAAAAAATGACAAGTTTACCAATATATCTAAAGATTACGGTCAAACCCCAAATTGACAAACTTTGGTTTTAATATTACTTGGAATATCTTTCAGATGATTTAGGCATTCTTGTTAGTACAACTAAAACATGAAATGTGATTGAGACCCTAGGCTTTGGAAGCTAAATGGGCAGGGTTATGATCTCAGCTCTACTTTCACTATTTATGGGCTTGAGTAAATTATTTAATATCTGTATGCCTCAGTTTTCTCACTTACAGATAAGGGGAACCAACAGCATTTTTTCACAGAACTGTTATGATGTTTAAGTCAAATAAACGTCATTTAAAACCTTAGCATACCACATGGAACTTTGTACAGTAATAATTTTATAAATCTTAGCCATGAGATTGTGATGGTAATGATTCCTTCTCAGCAGCTACTTGACTCTTTTAATTGATATATGTGCATATGAGTGTATTCATCTATCAATCATCAATTTGTGAAACCATCTATGCATATACTAATGACTTTATATACATAATAAATACATGTCTTTGTTTCATCTTTATGGATTTTGTGCTTTATTTATGATGAAATCTAATTATGTTCTCAAACATTCATAGCTCTCCTGGAAGGAGTATTTTAAAACTAAGGCATGGATTCTCATGATATGCAGAAGCATTCTATTAAATAATGGTCATCAAGATGGCCACTGAGCTCCAACTTAAAGAGGATTTATACATAATTTACTCTACTGTGCTCCTTTAGAAAAACTGTAAGAATTTATGCCAGCATCAGTTTTTTGTTTTTTGTTTTTTCCTTCCCTCTTTGTTCATCCAAGCATTCTAGCCCATTGCCAGTTTTACCTGGATAAATTTCTATGGTAAAGTACAGTAAGAATATTTTTGAGGATGACCATTGCTGAAAGAGAAGATTAATGTTCACATTTTATTAATTGATATGGTATTTCTTAGTAATAATAACTTTGACAGTAATAAACATTTTGGAAAACATTTACTTTTTGTTTTGTTGGACAAGTTCCTTACATACTGGTAAAAATTTAGTTCTCAAAAAAATAATATGAAATAAATACTAAGATTCCCATTTTCAATGGTGGCAACTGAGACAGAGAAATATTAATTGCAAAGATCAGAAGATTTGGACTTATTCAGATGGAAACTTACATATAAATTCATAATATTTTAATGTAGTTTGCAGCTGATTTGCCTAAGTAACAAAGATTTTGAAAACCGACCATTTAAAATTATTTTTAATATTTTGTATTTTCACATACAGTTAGATGTGACAGATTATCTCACCATCATCATATATTCATATTCTTGAAAAATATATTTGAGATTTTCATAAATTCATTCATTTTTCTCTTCTATGAATATCATGTTATAACGTTTTATGAACAGTTATATTTATTTGCTTTTTTTATAATTTTGGTTATTTATTTTTGGCTGCGCTGTATCATCATTGCTTCGCGAGGACTTTCTCTAGTTGTTGCAAGTGGGTCTACTCTTCCTTGAGGTGTGGGCATTTTTTTGTGGTGGCTTCTCTTGCTGTAGAGTACAGGCTCTATGCCCAGGGTCTTTAGCAGTTGTGGATTGGAAGCTCTAGAGTGCAGGCTTGGTAACTGTGTGCACCAGCTTAGTTGCTCAGCAGCATGTGGAATCTACCTAGACCAGGGTTTGAACCTGTGTCCCCTGCATTGGCAGGTGGATTCCTATCTACTGCAACACCAGGGAAGTACAATAAACAGTTATATTTAAATTCTTTTTATTTTGATGTATAGGATATACCAAAGTTGAACAATATGGAAAATCACAAGATCTGATACTGTATACTGTTATTGTGTGTTTAAATTGAAATATATATATATATATGTATATATAAGCCAATTTTGACCTTAGCAATTACAAATGCACATACTTATGAAAAAAATCACATTTATTTCTAAGAATATTTCTCTCAGATGGAAAGATCTGCATATGCGAATGAGATGTGTATCAAGGCTGTGTTAGAAATGCATATGTAAAACATTGGAAGTATCCTAAATATCCATCAAAAAGACTGATGTCAGTGTCCATGATGAAGTCATTTCAAAATAGCTATGTTTACTCACTGCTTGTGACTCTTTTCCTGGCTCCACTAAAAATAAGAGTTTAGCCTATTCTGTGAGTAGTAGCTTCACATAAAATTAGAGTCCAAGTCATTTGGCTTAATAATATGTGTTATGAGTCACAAGATACTGTCAAATAGTTCAAATAAATTACTAAATTTCTAATATGCATTTCAGTTCAGTTCAGTTCAGTTCAGTCGCTAAGGCATGTCCGACTCTTTGTGACCCCATGAATTGCAGCACCCTAGGCCTCCCTGTCCATCACAAACTCCTAGAGTTTACTCAGACTCATGTCCATCGATGAGTGATGGACATCCATCCATCTCATCTTCTGTCGTCCCCTTCTCCTCTTGCCCCCAATCCCTCCCAGCATCATGGTCCTTTCCAATGAGTCAACTCCACATGAGGTGGCCAAAGTATTGGAGTTTCAGATTCAGCAACAGTCCTTCCAATGAACACCCAGGACTGATCTCCTTTAGGATGGACTGGTTGGATCTCCTTGCAGTCCAAGGGACTCTCAAGAGTCTTCTCCAACACCACAGTTCAAAAGCATCAATTCTTCAGCGCTCAGCTTTCTTCACAGTCCAACTCTCACATCCATACATGACACTGGAAAAACCATAGCCTTGACTTTTGTTGGTAAAGCAATATCTCTGCTTTTTAATATGCTATCTAGGTTGGTCACAACTTTCCTTCCAAGGAGTAAGCGTCTTTTAATTTCATGGCTGCAATCACCATCTGCAGTGATTTTGGAGCCCCAGAAAATAAAGTCTGACACTGTTTCCGCTGTTTCCCATCTATTTCCCATGAAATGATGGGACCAGAAACCATGATCTTAGTTTTCTGAATTTTGAGCTTTAAGCCAACTTTTTCACTCTCCTCTTTCACTTTCATCAAGAGGCTTTTTAGTTCCTCTTCACTTTCTGCCATAAGGATGGTATCATCTGCATATCTGAGGTTATTGATATTTCTCCCGGCAATCTTGATTTCAGCTTGTGCTTCCTCCAGCCCAGCATTTCACATGATGTACTCTGCATATAAGTTAAATAAGCAGGGTGACAATATACAACCTTGACATACTCTTTTTCCTATTTGGAACCAGTCTGTTGGTCCATGTCTAGTTCTAACTGTTGCTTCCTGACCTGCATATAGGTTTCTCAAGAGGCAGGTCAGGTGGTCTGGTATTCCCATCTCTTTCAGAATTTTCCACAATTTATTGTGATTCACACAGTCAAAGGCTTTGGCATAGTCAATAAAGCAGAAATAAATGTTTTTCTGGAACTCTCTTGCTTTTTCGATGATCCAGCGGATATTGGCACCTTGATCTCTTGTTTCTCTGCCTTTCCTAAAACCTTCAACATGGATGAAAAATAAAGCTGCAAATGAATAAAAATATCATGATAATGTGTGTAAAATTTTCATAAAACATGAAAACCAAAAGAATATATTTTGTAGGGATGAATATATAAATAAAGGATAGTATTCCATTGTTGTTCTACAAAGTATAAAAGAAAGTGACAGATTTCTCATACCATCACTCCATGTAAGAATTGACAGGTTATTTTTTTTTTGTAAGTGCCCCTACACATAAAGTGAGAGAGGGTTCCTTGGTAATCTCTAAGATTTTTTCTAGCTTGATATCCAATATCTACATATTTATGAAGGAATCATAGGTTTAAATCTGAAAAGAGGATTAACATAGTGTCCTCTTAGCAAACATAAAATATTTCACATTGAATAATACATTTTTTTTTAAGCCTAACTGCTTAAATTGTATAGAGTGGGGCAGCAGCGAGAGAAAGAGAGATTTGAGAATTATTAACTGGTTATTCCACACTGGTTGTACTAAAGCAGAGAAAGAGTGAATACCTAAGAGTGGGTTGGATCTTAGAGTGAATGATTAGCTTTTAAGAGACTTTCAAACTACTTTTTAAAGTCATGTCATTTTAAATCCCATCATCTTTGGCTCCTCCACATCCTATTAGATGATATGTTCATCTCTTGGAATTGCTCATTCCAGTTGTGATTTTAACTATATATACTTTTTTTTAATGACAGAAAAATTGAGAAAATTTGCAGGTACTTAGTTGCCTTTCTTACATCTTCCTAGGTAAAGTGCTTATTCAAATAATTTGCCTATATTTTAAAAATATACTTCTGAATGTAGAATAGTTTTAGATTTACATGAAAATTGAAAATATGATATAGAAAATGATAGCACACCTCATATACACTTTCGCTTTGGCTAAGAGCATACACTAATAATATAAAGTTGTCACAATTACAGAACAAATATTGATATATTAGTAACTAAAGTCCACAGTTTATACATATGTCCTCATTTTATCTTTTCTTAAAGATCAACTTTATTTTTTAATATTTATTTATTTGACTATTTCAGATGATGGTTGTACCATGTGGGATCCTTTGTTGCCAAGCACTGACTCCCTATTTGTGGTGCATAGGCATAGTTGCTCTGAGACATGCAGTGTCTTAGTTTCCCGACCAGGGATTGAACCCTTGCCCCCCTCCCTCGTCCCCTTAACTACTGGACCACCAGGAAAGTCCATCCCCATTTTATCTAATGGGCTTTTTCTGTTCCAGAATCTTATTCATCATATCAAACTCCATTGAGTTGCCCTGTTTCTATGGTTCCTCTTGCCTATAACAGTTTCTCACATTTTTCTTACTTTTAAGGACCTTGACAGTTTTGAAACATCCTGATCAGGTACTTAATAGATTGTCCCTCAATTTGAGCTTGTGTTATATTTTTCTCCTGATTATACCAGAAGAGTGATATCTGACCCTAGAAACTTCAGAAATGAGTGGAGACTAAAAGTAAGAAGATCTGTACAAAAGCACAGTAGTCTAGTTGATAAAATCATTTCCACAGTGGTTATAGCCTATCAAATCTGAAATCACTATAAATATATGCTGGAACTGAATATATAATGAAGTGGATAGAACATGTTGGAAGCCAGATTCTTCACTATTGAAGTAAGAGAATACAAACAAAGGGAGACTAGGATGATCCATATGGTAGTTTATTTTGTAATTTTTATTTTGTTTTTGGATTTTAGCCATTTTAACAACTATGCAATAAAATCTCATTTTTTATTTTTTTATCTACTCTTCTATTTTTTTTTCTTTTCATTTATTTTTATTAGTTGGAGGCTAATTACTTCACAACATTTCAGTGGGTTTTGTCATACACTGACATGAATCAGCCATGGAGTTACATGTATTCCCCATCCCGACCCCCTCCCACCTCCCTCTCCACCCGATTCCTCTGGGTCTTCCCAGTGCACCAGCCCCGAGCACTTGTCTCATGCATCCCACCTGGGCTGGTGATCTGTTTCACTATAAATATACATGCTGTTCTCTCGAAACATCCCACCCTCGCCTTCTCCCACAGATTCCAAAAGTCTGTTCTGTACATCTGTGTCTCTTTTTCTGTTTTGCATATAGGGTTATCATTACCATCTTTCTAAATTCCATATATATGTGTTAGTATGCTGTAATGTTCTTTATCTTTCTGGCTTACTTCACTCTGTATAATGGGCTCCAGTTTCATCCATCTCATTAGAACTGATTCAAATGAATTCTTTTTAATGGCTGAGTAATATTCCATGGTGTATACGTGCATCCCAATGTTCATTGCAGCACTGTTTATAATAGCCAGGACATGGAAGCAACCTAGATGCCCATCAGCAGATGAATGGATAAGGAAGCTGTGGTACAAAATCTCATTTTTTAAATGTGCATTCTCCTAATGATAAATGAGGGCTTCCCTGATGGCTCAGATGGCAAAGAAACCACCTGCAATGCAGGAGATCCAGGTTCGATCCCTGGGTCAGGAAGATCACCTGAAGAAGGGAATGGCAACCCACTCCAGTATTCTTGCCTGAAAAGTCCCATGGACAGAGGAGCCTGGTGGGGGTAGCAAAGAGTCAGGGACTAGACGACTAAGTGATTAAGTACACACATGCACACACACACACACACACACACACACACACACACCCCAAATGATTCTATGCATCTTTTCATATACTTTTCATCTGTATATCTTTGCTGAGGCAGCCATGCAGGTCTTTTGCCCAGTTTTTAAGTGTACTGATTGATTTCTTAGCATTTACTTGCAAGGGTTCTTTGAATACAATACTTGTAAGAGTTCTTTGAGTACAAATCCTTTAGAATATATGTGATTTTAAAATATTTTAATCTAGTTCACATCGTTTCATTTTTGCCAGTATCTTCCACAGAGTAAAATATTTTAATATTCAAAGGCCAATTTATTATTATTTTCTTTCCTTCAAGGTTCATGATTTTGGTGCTCTATCTAGAATCAATATGAGACCTAATGTCATACATTTTCTCACATTTTTTTTTATGAAAGTTTTATATTTGTGCATTTTTACATGCAGGTTTAAGACTCATTTTTAGTTAATTTTTGTGTGAGAAGTAGAAAAGAAGTAAAACAAAACAAAACAAAACTAATATGGGGAAAGATTGAGGGCAGGAGGAGAAGGGCAGTATCAGGGGATGTCCAACTTTAAGGGATCCAATATGTTGTTTTCTTCCTTTGTGTGCTGTTTCTCAAGGACTCTCTGTTCCTTATCAGTTTCTGGAAAACGGGAACGAGCAGAGTTGCACGCAGTTCTCAGGATTGAGATCATGGGAAACAGCACCTGCTTGGATTACTTTCAGTGACTCCCTTCAGTGACTCCCTTCAGTGACCTTTTAGGACTATCCATTTTGTTGCAACTAATGGAATTTCATTCTTTTTAATGGCTGAGTAATCACTTTATTGAAGATATATAAGCATGCATTTCTGCAAATAAAGTACCCTTGTTTCACTCGAGGCTTGGGTCCCCTGCATCCTTCTTCTCGTTGTCTCCAGTCCGCAAGTCCCGGTCTACGAAGACCGTGACAGGGGAGCAGAGGATGAGATGGTTGGATGGCCCCGCCCACTAAATGGACATGAGTTTGAGCAGATTCGGGCGATACTGATGGATAGGGAAGCCTAGTGTGCTACAGTCCATGGGGTTGCAAAGAATCAGACATGACTTAGTGACTAAACGGTAACAACCTGCTTTACATATTTCTGGATTAAATATTCTAATATTTTATTAATGATTTTTTTGTGTGTAAGTTTATGAAAAATATTGGTTCATAGCCCCCCCCCCTTTTCCTTTCACTGTCTTTATCAGCTTTGATATTAGTGTAAGTCTCAGTTGGAAAATATTCCTTCTATTTATATTTTCTGGAAGATATTATTAATATATAGAATTAGTACTATTTCATCATAACTGTTGGGTGCATTCACTAGTGCAATCATTTGGGTCTGTTGTTTTTTGTGTTTGAAAGTTATTGATTATTGACTCAATTTCTATGATAGATGTATGACAGCATTCTCTAATTTTCTCTTTGTGAGTAGTGGTAGTGTTCAAGGAATTGGTGCATTTCATCTAAGTAATCAAATCTGTGAGCATGGAATTCTTTATGGTAGTCCCTTTTTATCTTTTTTAATGTCCTTAGATTAACAGCGATTTTCCCTCATTTGGGCTTCCCTAAGGAAATGGCAACCCACTCCAGTGTTCTTGCCTGGAGAATCCCAGGGACGGGGGAGCCTGGTGGGCTGCTGTCTATGGGGTCGCACAGAGTCGGGCACGACTGAAGCGACTTCGCAGCAGCAGCAGCAGTGGCTGAGCTGGTAAAGAATCTGACCACAATGTAGTAGACCCGTGTTCGATCCCTGGGTCAGGAAGATCTCCTGGAGAAGGAAATGGCAACCTACTTGGTACTTTTGCTTGGAGAATTCCATGGACGGAGGAGCCAGGCAGGCTACAGTACATGGGAGCAGAGAGTCAGACACGACTGTGTGACTAAATAAATCCCTCATTTATTTCTGATATTGACTACTTGTGTCTTTTCTCTCATTTTTTACATTATTCTGAATACAGTTTTGTCATTTTTATTCATCTTTTCAAAGAACCAAATTTTGGGTTTCTCATTTTTCTCTATAGATTTCCTGTTTTGAATTTTATTCTCTCTAGATTTAATATGATCACCTTTCCATAATTTCTTATGATGGAAAATTAGGTTATTTAAAATATTCTTCATTCCCATATATGCTTCAACAGCATGAGATTGTCTTTAACAATGGTTTCACTGAATCCCATAAATATTGATAATGATTTTTTCATTTTCATTTAATTTAAAATATTTTAAAATTTTTTCTAGATAGTTCTTTGATCAGTAGTCTATTTAAAAATGTGTTGTTTACTTTCCAAAGATTTGAACATATTCCAATTTCCAATAACAAAGTTTTGATACTTTCATTTAAGTTCTTTATGGTCTCAACATATATTTTATATGATGTTTTATTCTTTAAATTTGTGAAGATTAGTTTTATGGCTCAGAATGTGTTCTATCTTGGTCAACAGCCCAGGTGAGTTTGATAAGAATATATATTCTGCTGTTAGATATATAGTATTGTATGGCATTCAGCTATTGGATACATTATTTTACACAACTTTATTGGACTGAATATTTTATAGCTGTCAATTTATAGTAAACATTGAAGTAAGTAGGCCTTCAATGTGGAGTTTGATGTTAATCTAGTTAGGACCCATACAGTGTTCCATGTTTGCTGTATTTATAGGTGACAGAGATTACAAATTCCTCTAGAGTTTTAGTTTTGTTTTTTTTTTTCTCCTTTCTTGGCTATGCCCTTCCTTAGGTTGCTCCTCAGGCTGATTCTGTGTCTTACATCTCTTTCAGTTAAAGTCCACTGATTTGTTTTTTGTTGTTTTTGTTGTTTTTACTGAAGGTCTATGACATGATGATAAGGATGAAAAAAGAAGCATTTCATAAATAATCAAATTAGGCTTCAGTCTTTTGATGAACCTGCATTTCAGAACTGTGACTCTCATGACTATTTCTGACCCTCCTCTAGATGTTTAAACATTTTTTCTCTGATCATTACCACCTTCCCTGTCTACAATCAGTTTCTTGAAGCCCTGTAGTAGTATCTGCTTCTGGAGAGATAAGAATTAAATGTTTCAGATTTAAAAAATCAACTTTTTTTTTTAAACTTAATATTCTTTGTTTTCAGTGTTAATAAATCTATTCTTGGAAACAAAATGCTAAGGGCAGCCTGAGCATTAGGATATAGTAGGAAATGTCCATGATGGCTATTAGGCATTTCAATACAACCACAGAAAACATTTTTAGAAGACGGTGACTGCAGCCATGAAATTAAAAGGCACTTGTTCCTTGGAAGAAAAGTTATGACCAACATATACAGCCTATTGAAAAGCAGAGACATTGCTTTGCCAACAAAGGACTGTCTAGTCAAAGCTATATTTTTTCCAGTAGTCATGTATGGATGTGAGAGTTGGACTGTAAAGAAAGCTGAGTGCTGAAAAACTTACACTTCTGAAGTGGTGTTGGAGAAGACTCTTGAGAGTCCTTTGGACAGCAAAGACACCCAACCAGTCCATCCTAAAGGAATTAAATCGTGAATATTCATTGGAAGGTCTGATGCTGAAGTGGAAACTCCAATACTTTGGCCACCTGATGTGAAGAACTGACTCATTTGAAAAGACCCTGATGCTGGGAAAGATTGAAGGTGGAGGAGAAGGAGATGACAGAGAATGAGATGGCTGGATGGCATCACAGACTCAACGGACATGAGTTTGAGTAAACTCCAGGAGTTGGTGATGGACAGGGAGGCCTGGTGTGCTGCGGTCCTTGGGGTCACAAAGAGTTGCACACAACTGAGCGACTGAACTGAACTGAGACTTTTGAAGATATATTTGACTATTTTTCATCTAATGACACAGATTGTTTCTTTGTAGGATTAAAGACATTTTAATAATGCTTTTTTCAAACCTGTCTCATATTTTTCATGATACATTCAATTCTTATTCAAAATAGTAAACTGTAAATAAACACAACTCAGAACTGGCCTGAATTTCATTAGAATCTATTTATTTCTATGTGGAGAGAATGTGAAAAGAAGAAGCAAATGATTATTATTTCAGCTGCATGAAATGTTTTCAGCTCTCTCTGCTCTATACTATTCTGAGCCTCTGTATGTATGCTATGTGAATAGAGTTAATAGAGATGAGGACTGTATACCTTGTCTATGGATCATTTAAAACTATCTATAGTGACATTTTTGAAGGGATATATACTTAAGATGTAAACCAAAGCTAAAGAGAGAGCAAATACATATGAGCTTCTAAAATACATGGCTGTTTCCAAGAGCTAAGTATTTTCTTAACCAATGGTTGTTTGAAATGTAATTTGAGTGTATCTTTTAAGTGTTGCAGACCAAATTTTATGAAAAAGGGCTAGATTATACGGTTCTACATTAGTAAAAGTAGGGGTTAAAGAAGAATTACCAAATGGACTCCTAAACTCAGTAAACACGATGACTGCTGTCTGGGACTAAAGATTCATTTTGTTTTTCTCTGGATTTCTTTGCCAGTGGGGAAAGCTAAGTAATGCTGCTGTCTTTTCAGTCATCCTTATCATAAACGATCACTCTGCGTGGCATGTGGTAATTATTCCAGCCGTCTCTTTTCCCCCCTAGTAGATTAATAGTTGCTAATTATGATTCCTCTCTCCTGCACTGCTTTTGTGTACACATTTCTAATTCTCTTCATTACACCAGTGAGTACGGATAATTATGATTATAAGTTATCCATCTATCTTTTCAAGGACAGTGAGCAACGTAATTCTGTGAAGGCCTGGAGTGTGTATATGTTTGTGTGTGTGTGTGTCTGTGTATGTGAGAGAGAGGGGGGAGATGAAAGAGACAGAGAAAACATGATCATTTTGAATAAATATAAATTACATACATGAATGTAATTAATTTATGTTTTTACTTTTTATTTTAAAAATAGGTAAAAATAAATCAATACAATGCTAGTATATTGTAAGCACTTACTCTGAACACTGAGTAAAAACATCTCCCTGTCCCTCAAAGATCTTCAATCTGCTAGTGGATCCAAACTCTTGATTCTACTTGTATATTTGAAGATTTCATATTCCATAATTAGTGATAAGGTTAAACCACAAGGATATATAATATCATACAAAATAAAATTCATGACATATTGTATAATTTTATAATGTCCAAGAGGAGTTTGATGAAGGTAATAGAGAGAAAGGACTTGGACAATTTAAGGTAAAGGGCTAGTCATCCTCAAGAGGAACAGCGGCAGAAAATAGAGGTAATGTATTCTGAAGAGACTCATTCCTGCTCTTAAAAACATTAACTACAAAATAAGTTTCTAATGAATTTTGTACAAGAATAACACAGTAATTAGAAGGCAGAGAAAAATTAAAGGAGCAGGAAAAGATATTATTTAGTCATTTTTTCTCTAACAACATTTCTGAAGCACACTGGAGAGTCAAGTCAAAACCCTGTGCTTTTGGAGGCAGGAAACTGTTGCTGGTATTTTCTTTACCTTCCCCTTCTCTTATATGTGAGAGGAGAACCAGTGAGCCAACAGACCACCCTGCTTGCTTTGTAAAGTATTAATAAACACTATTTAATGTGGTGTGTTCGTCACTCAGCCATGTCTGACTCTTTGCAACCCCCACAGACTGTAGCTCACCAGGCTTCTCTCTCTGTGGAATTCCCCAGGCAAGAATACTGGAGTGGCTTGCCATTCCCTTCTCCAGATGATCTTTCCAACCCAGGGATCGAACCCTGGTCTCCTGCATTGCATGCAGATGCTTTATCATTTGTGCTGCAGGGAAGTCCTTTAAACAGTATTTAATAATCAATTACAAATAGTGGGGAGAGTAGAAGGGGCAGCTCTCATGCCCTAGGATATTAACAGAACTGAACAAGGAAAAGAAAAACTCCTCTTCCCCACTTCCCCAGCCCCCAAAAGACTAAGCTAAATAAAAGCCATGGACTTTGTGTTTATTACAGCCCACTCAACTTCCTTTCCCATCTGTAGAAATGTTTTCCTTTCCCGTGCCATGCAGAGACTCCTGCACAGTTTGCTATTGTTGCAGACCTGAATTGTATTCTCTGTTAATCCCCAATAAGCCCATCGTTACTGGAGAAATATCTGATATTCCTTTTGTTTTAAATCGACATTTTGGTCTCTCATAGGGGAACCAGAGCAGACCCTGAGAGGTTCCAGGTCTGATGGGCAAATAGATACAATTCCTACAAGCACATTGTGAGCACATTGTGGCTAACTGCTATTTTCATCAACCTTGTTGTTTGAAGGAACCTCTTTCCCCTGGATTCCAGCTCACTCCCTCTTTCCTCTGAAGCTCTTCAGACTTTATTTGGAATCTAGTTCAAGGTTTTGCTGTTTCTGGTTAAGGCCTGTTCTGTATACAGGTATTCATTTGATATTTTGGTTTGATTTTGATCTCAGGCTGTTTCAGGTAAAGCTGCCTAGGATTTAACCCGTTCCCTTGAGATGAGGGGTGCCTCACTTGAACCTGTGCAGGCTCAGTCTTCAACTCAGTTCCATGGCTCCTATTGAATCAGCAACCACCTTCCATATAGGCAAAATCTCCAGCTGACATGGGCAAAATTCATAATTTATCACCCATTGAGATTCAAATATATGTCTCAAAACCAGTCTCTTGTTGGAATCTCTTCTCAGAATCAATCTCTTCTCAGAATTAATTATCCTCATACAATAAAGGCCTGGAGAAGGAATGGCAGCCTGTGCCTGTATTCTTGCCTGGAGAATCCCTGGGACAGAGGAGCCTGGCAGGCTACAGTACGTGCGATCACAAGAGTAGAACATGATTTAACAGCAAAACCACCATCACCACCATATAATAAAGAAACATTTCAAAACATAAAGCCCACAATAGACAATTACAAGGCTTAACATCCATAACATTCTCATTTTAAATTCTAGCAAGCTTTTGTCTTGATGTGATAGAATGTGATAATAGGAATGGCATCCCATTACCTTTTCCATATGATATTGGTAGGAACAGTACACAGGTTCTGCCAACCCTTCAGGAGAGGAAATTAAACAAAGGAATAAACACTTGGAGCTGGGGACCATAGAGAATCACCTTCTAGCCTGACCATCACATGTCCCATGAAGTGGATCTACATTTAAAGTTAATGATACTAAGGGCATCAGATGTGGTAAAAATTGTCTGAAGTTTCACAGTTGAAAATGGTAGAGCTGGGATTCTAACCCTACCCAAGCTCTCCTGTTCTAGAGCAAATACTTCTAACTTAAATGTATTCTACATCTCTCCATCATTAAATTATTAAAGGAACTGCTTTACATGATCCAAATGGTCATGGGTTTTCCAGTAGTCATGTATGGGTTTGAGAGTTGGACCATAAAAAAGGCTCAGTGCTGAAGAATCAATGCTTTCAAATTGTGGTGCTAATGAAGCTGGGAGATACTGAAGGACAGGGAACTCTGGCATACTGCAGTCCATGAGGTTGCAAAGAGTAGGACTTGACTTAGTGACTGAACAACAACGAATGTCCATTTTAGCTCCTGAGAAGGCTATGTCATAGGACCAATCTTAAGTCACAGAATCAAGATGGACTACATATCTCTAGGTTTGAGAAAACCTGGAAAATAATTACCTTGCAATATCCAGCAGGTGTATATTTGGTAATGCTTATCTAGTAAATATATACTGCTAATATATTGTGGAGGACACAACATTAATATTATTGATATTATAATATTCAATATATCAATATTATTGATATTGATATAGTATTACAAAGAGTTCTAAATTGAGGTCATAGATTGTAACACATGTAATAGATATTACATAGACAGTAATAAGTCCTAAATTTGGATGCTAGAAGATTTTAGGCCCTCAGAATGGAGTCAAACTTAAATTTATTGTACTCAATAGAGTTGGGAGATGGGATGATAAATTTACATATTTATTCTCTGCCTATTCCAGAGACAATGAGTTGTGGAAGAGGCAGATGATCCAGTTAGGCCTTCCTAATGAAAATCACTGCCATAAACAAAAATCATTAGTTAAACTGAGGAGTACTTGATAGCTACTTGATAATAAATCAGTTATTTCCATAAATTTAAGAGAGTGCATATGTATGCAGCAGCAATATATCTTCCCAGAGGATAAGAAAAGAGTAGCAAAAGCACAATTGTAAATATTTGAAATAAAGTTAACATTAGTTGATCATGAATGGATTAGTAATTATGATAAAATAACAAAGAGGATTACGAAACACAGATGCTTTCTGATTGGCTGGTGGAATTGAAAACAGAAAGCAGATTGGAGATGTGAAATGTAGTGCATTTATTTTTAAATGAGTTAGAGAAAACCACTTACACTTTAAGGAACTATGCATCCATGTTTTCATCTCCTTTCTCCCAGTGATTAGCTATTAG
Organism: Odocoileus virginianus; assembly: GCF_023699985.2. Classification (NCBI taxonomy): domain Eukaryota; kingdom Metazoa; phylum Chordata; class Mammalia; order Artiodactyla; family Cervidae; genus Odocoileus; species Odocoileus virginianus. The sequence continues at coordinate 26,507,968 of NC_069698.1, forward strand.
ATTGGAAAAAAAGAAAATAAATGAATGGTCAAAAGTAAAGCAAGCAAATTAACTAATTAACTAAAATTTTAAAATAAAGAAAAGCACTTAAGTTCTGTGCTTCATGTTTTCTTATTGGTAAAATGATAGGATAACACTTACATTTATCAGGGTAAAAACAGGTAATACATATGAGAGAACTCTGAATACAGCACTTTAAATGAATATAGATAGCCAATAATTCATATTTTTATCCAACTTCTTTGTCCTTTATCTATCAAATGTAGGCAATAAACATATATTTTGAAAAATACCACCTTAATATAAATATTTAAAGTAATCTAGATTTCAACTGCATACAGGACATTGACAATGAATAAGCAATTTTACATTGTGGCTATTTTAAAAAGAAAATGTGGGTCATTTTGCTGAGGGCATCACAAGCCATTCTTAAAATGGGTCTTTTCCTCATTTAACTTAATGGGAGAGATTATGACTTTTTACTTTCCAGGTGTAATTTGATGCCTTCAGATATCTCTCTGTTCACATTCCAATTAAATTAAATTAAATTGTTCCTATGGATGCAATTAACTCATTTGGTTTATAGCAAGGAACTCATTATTATTAGCATAGAGAGGCTAAGAATCCAGGTTCTTTTCCCTTCTGTCTATTTTTTTTTTTCGACTTTTCAAATGTTAATTCCAGTGAGCATAAAAAGTCATTCATCTCCCTGGGAAAAGTTTGTTCTGCAAGGCTATCAGTTACATCTTTCTGAGCTTGAAGCAGAGCATGAAGAATGAAATGGTTAAAAGCATTAGAAACAGCTCTTCTCCAAAAGCCAAAGGAAGGATGAAGAATACTAAGTGAGGAGGTATGAAAAGAATAGAGGCACAAAATTGAGAAAATCTCCTTATCAAGATAGGAACCTATGGAAATACTTAAATGGAGGATTGAAATGCTGTGCCCAGGATAACGTAACAAATCAGTAACATGTGACATTGGGTCCTCTTAACCCTTATCTATGTATTCTTTCCTCAGTGCTACATATGGCCATCATGCACACTATTGTACAAAACAAAGTTAAAAAAAAAAAAAGAAAGAAAGAAATTTTTGCTTTTGTTAATACATAGTGAGATAACTTCTCTTCGTGTTTCTCCCCCTACACACTCCACCCCTACATCCCCCACGCAGTGCCGTTAATGTGCATATCATTTTGTTATTCATGGCAATTCCGTGAACAACACACACCAAACAGTTACAGGAAAGCTTTCATGCAATGCATTTGCTATTTAGAATGCTGAAACTTTATCTGGCTAAATGACAAATAATGTTCTCCAAGTCTTTTGAATTGAGTTTAGAAGAAAGAATTTCACTTACTCTTTAACGTTTACTCCCCCTGGTTTTTCAACTGTTATGTGGCAGTAAGTATGTTGGGTTTAGATGAACAAAATGAGGAATCAGGGTATCTGGTCTTGCATCTCAGGCATATGAATAACATAATTTTTTATATTGGATACCATGAAACCAATGTTTCTGTTTCAGTCCCCTCTAAGGTCAAATTACTGTCTACTTTGTACTTAAATTAGGCTTCCCAGGTGGCTCAGTGGTAAAGAATCCACCTACCAATGCAGGAGACAAAGGAGACACCGATTCGATCCCTGGGTAGGGAAGATACTCGGGAGGAGGAAATGGCAACCCACTCCTGTATTCTTGCCTGGAGAATCCCATAGACAGAGGAGCCTAGGGGGTTACAGTTCATGGGGTTACAAAGAGTTGGACATGACTTACTGATTGAACACACACACACACATGCATGTGCTAAAAGTGCAAGAATTTTGCTAGCCTTCCATTTGTTGCAATAACATTTTTCAAAGTTGAGAGTTCCTAATGTCCACCCCCTCCAAAAAAAGTGCTATGATTTATGATTAAGATGGTTTGCTTTAGAGTTTTATGCTTTAAATTACTCTTCTGCTCCAGAAATATAAAGCAGTGGATAGTATATACAGATAGTAATTTTTTTAGAGTCAGTTTAAAAAACAAAATAAACATCTCCAGGGGCCACAAGCGTAGCAAAACAACATTTAAAGTGGATGAGCAGGGCTGAAACTCTTGATTTGCTTAATGTTAGTCTGAAAGCCTGCAGAAGAGGCTGGCCCCATATCCTCTGTGTATATCCAAGAGCATGACTGCAGGATGATATGGTAGCTCTATTTTCAGTCTCATAATAACTTACATTTAATTTCACATTATAATTTAATTTATAGTTTATATACTGTACATATTTAAAAAATATATTGTTAGAGTAGGACTACTTTACAACTAGAGTCTGTGCACAGTAATGCAAACAAGATATGTTTGAGGCTGTCAGGTCAAATATGAGGAAACAATTTTAAAACATGTATTTGGGTGAGATTACTAGACTTGCTAGTATGCAACTTGAAAACATATTTTCCATAAAAAGTGGTTAATCACTTGGAAGAGTTCATTTTATCTACTCTTGTCTGCATTGATATATACCCCCATTGAGCTCAGCTTGACTTTGATGAATATCCATCAAGTAACATGCTTCCTCACTTAAGATTTTGCTGCCACTGAGAAATCACTTGATTAAACTTATCCTCAACCTCCTTGGTTACAAACTTGCAGAAGTTGTTATAAAAGTTATTTCCTCATAATTCTTTCATGTTCTTCTATTTCTACAACCAGTTTTCCTTTCTTAATCCCATTGTTGTGTATTTTTTGCTATTTTTTTTTTGTCTACAACCAGGTTTATCTTTGTCTTGTCAAAAATTCAGCTTTTGGTGATTTTTAAATATTCTCAAAAATCTTACTATTTTTTTTTTCATCCCAAGTTCTTTTCTGTCTCCTTCAGCAGCTCAATTTCATTGGAACTTATTAAAAATATTTCTATTTGTACCTTTCTTTTCTAATGATCCCTGTTAGCACACTTTATTCTTTTTTCTGTTATATGGGTAACAGGTTCCTCACCTACAGCAGTCTGTTTAGTGGATTTTCAGTGTATCATAGTGAAAGACGTCAGTTACCTAGGGACATCTAGTGGAACTGGGGTACTAGGAGGAAGCGATATTAAGGACAGTGATAAATCTATCCATCCATTCTTTTCCACTGCCTCCTTGGGATGAGGAAGGCCCAGTAAGTTCAAACAAAGTAGCACTGTCTTCTTCTCAGAGAAAAAGGATCCCTCACATTCTATCTTTACCCCAATTTTCTATGTTCCAATTTGTGTCATAAATCTTTCTAGTCTGGTCACAGGGCTCCTGTGCAGTCCAAAGGGTGAAAAGTTCTCCACATTTTGTCATGACTAGTTTTTATTACAGGTGTTAAGTTATTATGCATAACCTTTTCCTCAAAAGCATCAAGCCTCAGTAGCTGCTTGCTCTTAGAGGAGTTAGGTAGGGACTCAGAATTTACAGCAAAAGGAAGAAGAAGAGTTGAAGATTTCATGTCTCAGCATCTTCTCTGGATCTTTCGAGATCCAAAAAATTTTACAAGAAAAAAATATTAAATCTCACCCAATCATATTCTCTTTTGCTTTAATCATATTCTGTTCCCTTTAAATCAGAGGTTAAAGTCAAAGCTTGAATTGGAAACACTTCACAATCATTCTAAATACATTTCCTTTTACTGGACTAGACTTCCACTTTTCACAATCTTACACTCAACTAGTTATTGAATCCAAGTAAAGATATGTTCATTTAATTTTCATAACTCTTGACTACTCTCACTGCCAGGGACATAATTTTTCACCTTTGTGCTAAATCATTGCAATAATTCTTAAACGGATATCTTTTGCCACTAGTACCTTCTTGTTTAGTGTCACCTTATAAGGTAGCACTGTAAACAAGCTGTTAACACTCATTACTTTCCCAGTCACTAAGAAAACTTTCAGTTCCTTTCAGTTGCTCAATCACGTCTGACTGTTTGCGATCCCATGGACTATAGCACAGGCCTCCGTCTCCATCACCAACTCCTAAAGCTTAATCAAACTCACGTCCATCAAGTCAGTGATGCCATCCAACCATCTCATCCTCTGTTGAGCTCTTCTCCTGCCGTCAGTCTTTCCCAGCATCAGGGTCTTTTCTAAAAAATCAACTCTTCACATCAAGTGACCAAAGTATTAGGGCTTCAGCTTCAGCATCAGTCCTTCCAATGAATATTCGGGGTAGCTTTCCTTTAGGATTGACTGGTTTGGTCTCCTTGCAGTCCAAGGGATTCTCAAGAGTCTTCTCCAACAACACAGTTCAAAAGCATCAATTCTTCAGTGCTCAGTTTTCTTTATGGTCCAACTCTCACATCCATACATGACTACTGGAAAAATCAAAGCTTTGACTATACAGACTTTTGTAGCAAAGTTATGTCTCTGCTTTTTAATATGTTGTCTAGATTAGTCATAGCTTTTCTTCCAAAGAGCAAGCATCTTTTAATTTCATGGGTGCAGTCACCATCTGCAGTGATTTTGGAGCCCAAGAAAAGAAAGTCTGTCACAGATTCCATTGTTTCCCCATCTATTGCCATGAGTTGATGGGACGAGATGACATGATATTTATTTTCTGAATGTTGACTTTTAAGCCAGGGTTTTCACTCTCCCCTTTCACTTTCATCAAGAGGCTCTGTAGTTTCTCCTTGTTTTCTACCATATGGGTGGTGTCCTCTGCATACCAGAGGTTATTGATTTCTCCCAGCAATCTTGATTCCAGTCTCTACTTCATTCAGCCTGGCATTTCTCATGATGTACTCTGCATAGAAGTTAAATAAGCAGGGCGACAATATACAGACTTGATGGACTCCTTTCCCAATTTTGAACCAGCCTGTTGTTCCATGTCTGGTTCTAACTGTTGCTTCCTGACCTTCATACAGGTTTCTCAGGAGACAGGTCAGGTGGTCTGGTATTCCCATCTCTTGAAGAATTTTCCAGTTTGTTTTCATCCACACAGTCAAAAGCTTTGACATAGTCAATGAAGCAGAAATAGATGCTTTTTTTCTGGAATTCTCTTGCTTTTTCTATGATCCAAAGGTTTTTGGCAATTGGTATCTAGCTCCTCTGCATTTTCTAAATCCATCTTGAACATCTGAAAGTTCTCAGTTCACATACTGTTGAAGCCTAGTTTGGAGAATTTTGAGCATTGTTTGTTAGTGTGTGAGATGAGTGCAACTGTGTGGTAGTTTGAATGTTCTTTGGCATTACCTTTCTTTGGGATTGGAATGAAAAACTGACCTTTTCCAGTCCTACGGCCACTCCTGAGTTTTCAAAATTTTTGCCATATTGAGTGCAGTACTTTCAAACCACCATCTTTTAGGATTTGAAATAGCTCAACTAGAATTCCATCACTTTTGTAGCTTTGTTCATAGTGATGCTTCCTAAGGTTCACTTGACTTCGGACTCCAGGATATCTGGCTCTAGGTGAGTGATCACACCATCATGGTTATGTGGGTCATTAAGATCTTTTTTGTACAGTTCTTCTGTGTATTCTTGCAACCTCTTCTTAATCTCTTCTGCTGCCATTAAGTCCATACCATTTTTGTCCTTTATTGTGCCCATCTTTGCATGAAATGTTCTCTTGAAGAGATCTCTACTGTTTTTCTCTATTTCTTTGCATTGATGATTAGGAAGGCTTTTTTATATCTCCTTGCTATTCTTTGGAACTCTGCATTGAGATGATATATTTTTCCTTTTCTCCTTTGCCTTTTACTTTTCTTTTTTTCTCAGCTATTTATAAGGACTCTTCAGGCAACAATTTTGCTTTTTGCATTTCTTTTTCTTGGAGATGATTTTGATCACTGCCTCCTATACAATGTTATGAACCTTTGCCCATAGTTCTTCAGGCATTCTGTCTATCAGATCTAATTCCTTTAATCTATTTGTCACTTCCACTATGTAATCCTTAGGGACTTGCTTTAGGTCATGTCTCAATGGTCTAATGGTTCTCTCTACTTTCTTCAATTTAAATCTGAGTTTTTCAATGAGTTCATTATCTGAGTCACAGTCAGCTTGTGGTCTTGTTTTTGCTGACAGTATAGAGCTTCTCCATCTTTGGCTGCAAAGAATATAATCAATCTGATTTCAGTATTGACCATCTGGTGATGTCCATGTGTAGAGTCATCTCCTGTGTTGTTGGAAGAGTGTTTGCTATGACCAGTGCATTTTTTGGGCAAAGTTATGTTAACCTTCACCCTGCTTTAAGGAAACTTTACTGCCCACAGTTGTCTACAAAATAGAAAATTCTTATAACAGCTTTTAAAATTTTGTCAAGATCTGAATTCATTTTTTGATCGTTTGCAATTCCACCTATAGGCAATCCTCCTGCTCAGATTAGTCCACCTCATTAAATGTCTTTCTCTACTGTAATCAGTTTTCTTTCCCAGTCCCCCTGGAACAAGACACAACATTTAAAGTAATACACCAAATTTCAAGTACTAACTCCCTTATTATAAGAGTGAGTTTCTAGGAGTTTTATTTAGTTACAGGAGCTAACATAAAATAACAAAATTAGTAAAATGTCTCTAGCACCTTGAGCAGTTCAAAGAAAAGTTTGCATAAATAAACTACATTATCATTCTTTTGAAGTATATAGTCTACAGGAGATCAATTAGAAATTGAAATATATTTTATAGAATTATGATGTCATCAATAACAAGAATAAAAACTAGGAGGTTAGGCATAAAGTAAATAGAATTGTGGTTTCATACCTCTGTTTTCTCTAAACTCATTTATATATGTGATTGAAAGTGAAGTTGCTCAGTCATGTCTGACTCTCTGCGTCCATGAGGACTGTAGCCCACCAGGCTCCTTTGTCTACGGAGTACCCCAGGGAAGAATACTGGAGTGGGTAGCCATTCCCTTCTTCAGGGGATCTTCCAGATCCAGGAATCAAATCTGGGTCTCTTGCATTGCAGGAGGATTCTTTACCATCTGAGCCACCATCATATATAATACTTCGATAAAATCATAAATATAAATGTCTATAATTACTTTTTTCCCTGAACAGAATCTTTTCCCTACACTGATAGCTGTGAAAGATGAGCACAAACTTCTGAGCATGACTGCTTTTTCCCTCCACAAAACTGAGCACAAATCTTTCTAGAGGAAAACATGACTGTAGGTCAACTAACAGCAATTATTTTATTTATACTTTGTATATTGCTATTTCAGTAAAGAGTTGAAAGTATTCCAAGCATTTAATATGAAGATAGTATTGGTATCAAATACACATGAAGATGCTTTGTTTTGCTTCTTATGACTTGTTTGTCTTTAAGCACATCTTGAATAAAAATTTTGATCCACTTGATACCCGACTCTCCCTTAAGCATCATTGTTCTAATTATTTTATGGAGCACACTAATGTGCTTAATGTTCTTTGTTGCTGCAGGGCACAACACAAGGAGATCATGTCTATTTTGTTTATTCTAATTAATGGAGAAATGTGCAGGGACATCACAACCCACACCGTGGAGGCTTTCAGGAGTTGGCAATATTTCTACACTATCTGGATCATGTAAGGGCTTGCTTGTACTCTCTAGCAATCAGGTTCATTGAGTTGCCAAGGTCTATAGATTTTGTAACTATACATAAATGAGCCACCATCCAGGATCTTAAATTGTTGTTGTTGTTGTTTAGTTTCTAAGTCTTGTCCAGCTCTTTTGTGACCCTGTGGACTGTAGGCCACAAGGCTCCTCTGTCCATGGGATTTTCCAGGCAAGAATACTGGAATGGGTTGTCATTTCTGCATCACAAGTTACATGTCCTTACTTGTATATCAAATTGGGAAGAAACTGAGGAAATTGCAAAGCTAGCAATTAATGAATTATTTAGAATTAATATGCTTTTGTTTGCCATGAAAGCTACCTGGTACAAATCATGGTGACAATTCATGTTTATTAATAAATGTTCCATCCTTATTAAGGCTACAAGAATTTAAAAAATCATAAGGTAAGCCTACCAGGTAAATGACCTTGCAGGAATTTGATCAGAGATCACTTTTTCCCAATGAAGATATTTTTGTAACATTGACTACGAATTGTGACTATTACTTTAATGCAGGTGAAAGATTTAAATATAGTTATCTGCAATGTGAAAGGCTCAGCTCCCTTTTGCAGAACTGATATTATCTATTAACATAGAGATTCATATTTATGCCCAGTAATGTGTAAATATACTCATTTGTATGGCACAAAATAATCCCACAAAAAATTATGTGTTTATTTGAATATCCTTTTTTGTAATGCATGTTGTGATCATAGAGAATATTAACAGAGCCTGAAGTGCTATCACAGTGGGGAGAAAGTGGAATAACCATCACGTATACAAGATTTTAGCAAAAACTGACTTTTTTTTTTTAATTTATTTTTATTAGATGGAGGCTAAATACTTTACAACATTGCAGTGGTTTTTGCCATACACTGACATGAATCAGCCATGGAGTTACATGTATTCCCCATCCCGATCCCCCCTCCCACCTCCCTCTCCACCCGATCCCTCTGGGTCTTCCCAGTGCACCACACCCGAGCACTTGTCTCATGCATCCAGCCTGGGCTGGTGATCTGTTTCACCCTAGATAACATACATGTTTCGATGCTGTTCTCTTGAAACATCCCACCCTCGCCTTCTCCCACAGAGTCCAAAAGTCTGTTCTATACATCTGTGTCTCTTTTTCTGTTTTGTATATAGGGTTATTGTTACCATCTTTCTAAATTCCATATATATGTGTTAGTATACTGTAATGGTCTTTATCTTTCTGGCTTACTTCACTCTGTATAATGGGCTCCAGTTTCATCTATCTCATTAGAAGTGATTCGAATGAATTCTTTTTAATGGCTGAGTAATATTCCATGGTGTATGTGTACCACAGCTTCCTTATTCATTCGTCTGCTGATGGACATCTAGGTTGCTTCCATGTCCTGGCTATTATAAACAGTGCTGCGATGAACATTGGGGTGCATGTGTCTCTTTCAGATCTGGTTTCCTTGGTGTGTATGCCTAGAAGTGGGATTGCTGGGTCATATGGCAGTTCTATTTCCAGTTTTTAAAGAAATCTCCACACTGTTTTCCATAGTGGCTGTACTAGTTTGCGTTCCCACCAACAGTGTAAGAGGGTTCCCTTTTCTCCACACCCTCTCCAGCATTTATTGCTTGTAGACTTTTGGATAGCAGCCATCCTGACTGGCGTGTAATGGTACCTCACTGTGGTTTTGATTTGCATTTCTCTGATAATGAGTGATGTTGAGCATCTTTTCATGTTTTTTTGCCATCTGTATGTCTTCCTTGGAGAAATGTCTGTTTAGTTCTTTGGTCCATTTTTTGATTGGGTCATTTATTTTTCTGGAGTTGAGCTGGAGGAGTTGCTTGTATATTTTTGAGATTAATCCTTTGTCTGTTGCTTCATTTGCTATTATTTTCTCCCAATCTGAGGGCTGTCTTTTCACCTTGCTTATAGTTTCCTTTGTTGTGCAAAAGCTTTTAAGTTTCCTTAGGTCCCATTTGTTTATTTTTGCTTTTGTTTCTAATATTCTGGGATGTGGGTCATAGAGGATCCTGCTGTGATTTATGTCGGGGAGAAATACTGACTTTTAAGTGATGAATCTGATTCTATACATCCCAGGCATACATACAAAAGCATCTTGTGCCTGTAGCAATTGCTGAATACATATTTGTCAGATGTTTGGCTGAGTTTATGCATAAAAGAAAATAAGGCACTAGCCCATGTTAAACCCTATGGATTTATCTACTACTAATATAATTAACTGCAAACTTGGTGTCATCATTTTCTGAAGCAATGATGGGAACCTTAGAAAGGGTAGTCCCCTACTTCAGGTTTATATTTCACAGCCCTGTCTACTGAGAAAGTAAGAAGCCTCCATACCCCAGATTCATTTTTGGGGGTAAAAGCATTGGGAAAGAGGTCAACTGATTCCAGCTTGGTCACATGAACACGTTTAAACCAATCACAGTGGCCAGGGAAGTAGATCATAGTATCTCTCACTTATTTTCCCTGATAGACTGTGGTTGAAGAGAGAAGAAGAGCTGCCCAAGAGTAATAGGCTCAGACATGTCCTCGGAAGGAATTAGTGTGAGACAGATAGCAGTCCAGGTTTTTGTTTTATTTTGTTTTCTATTGTTTAGATTTAAAGTTTTTGTACTTTAATCCCATCGGTTATTTATTGCCTCTTATATATCATTCATATGAAGAAAACCAGAATAATATAGATGATTCAAAGGCTCACACAGGAAAGAAGCAAAGACACAAAATGGAATATCCTTGGCTAGTTTAGGTCAGTAGAGATGTAGTCTACTTTCTCAATAGACAGTATAAACCCAAAGTAGGGGACCATGCTTAGGTGGTAGAAAACATCCTCTACAAAAAGCATTTGCATGTGTCATATCATTCAAGCATTTACTCACAGCATTTAAGCTTCTTTACAGTTTGGCTTCAATAGACTTGCAAACATCTCTGCTGTGTGGAATTTTCACTGAAGCTCTACTGATCTAAACTAGCCAAGGATATTCCATTTTGTGTCTTTGCTTCCACCTTATCTTCTATACAATGACTTTCCCGATTCGTTGACTTTCTAAGTGCTATTCATTCGTAAAACTTTTCTCAGAAATCTGACATATTTTGGTCAGTCTAGACCACAGGCATCTCTTTCTCTAGTGACATCAAGCAGCATCATCCTGAGGATTCATTAAAGAAAGCTGAGCACCAAAGAATTGATGCTTTTGAAATGTGGTGTTGGAGAAGACTCTTGAGAGTCCCTTGGACTGCAAGGTGATGTAACCAGCCCATCCTAAAGGAGATCAGTTCTGAACATTCATTGGAAGGACTGATGCTGAAGCTGAAGCTCCAATACATTGGCCACCTGATGTGAAGAGCTGACTCATTTGAAAAGACCCTGATGCTGGGAAAGACTGAAGGCAGGAGGAGAAGGGGACAACAGAGGATGAGTTGGTTGGATGGCGTCACTAACTCAATGGACATGAATTTGAGTAAATTGCACGAGTTGGTGATGGACTGGCAGGACTGGCATGCTGAGGTCCATGGGGTCACAAAGAGTCAGACACGACTAAGCGACTGAACTGAACTGAACTTAGGATTCATTTGATATTTAACCAACTATTCTCTTATGAAAATTCTTGAATAACAGTCAAATAATGTCATTTTACTTTATGTTTATTTTATTTTTACTTTTAGTTTATTTTCTCTTCAAACATACCTAAACTACCTGACAACAAAAACGATGTAACACTTATAGACAGAGCAGGTATTTTATTTAGTGTTACCTAGATAATGCATGTAATAGAACTTTGAACAGTAGAAAGCTACACACATAACTAGTATTATAAATCCTCTACAAAGCCTTTGTTCAAAAAGCTTTTCTTTACCTTCATAAGTTCAAGGGTGCATATTCTCTTTATTTATATAATGAATATCTTTCTCATAATTAGATTGTGTAGAAGTGACCTATTTATGATCAGGGCATCCAAATCTATGTATCTGAAAGCACTCATTTATTAAAATAACACATTTCAGGTTTTAAAGAACTTTATGCTGACGTTTTCTTACTTAATTTCAATCTTTGTGATCCAGACATGGAAATGTAGTCTTCCTACCACGACTCTGCCTCATTAGAACTAAGCATACCAATTAATAAGAAAACTGATCATTTCAAAATATATGATAACTGTCACTAGTATGAGAAAAGACAGGAAGAGAGAAAATCTATACACATAGCATTAAATTTAATTTTACATAGAAATTAAAATTTACTGTAATTTTTTGAGAAATAAAGCCATTATCTCTGCAAAAATTTATCCAAGATTCATTCAATATTAAAGTTTCTATTAAATTGGAAACCTCTGCCTGCATTAAAATTTTTGAAAAATGAAAAAATAAACTTCTTGAGTCTAAGAATTATTTGTTCCAGCTGCTCATATTGGTACAATGTTTTATTGGCACACAAGGAGTCCAATTTCCAGGTTCATTAACCAAAATAACACGGAAAATTGAAACAAGAAAATATCTTGGTGCTTGAACTATAGATCAAACTATAATTCATATACCACATTCCTTTATGGATTCTTAGGATAAGAAAAAAAAAGGCAATTTCTCTGCCCACTTGATCGATGTTCTATTTGACCTCTGTAATGCCCTCTTGCCATAACCTTTTAAATACCATCTGCTCTTTTTGTGAAGAGTGCGATGGGAAGGAGTCACTTCCAGACAGCAATTGATTATAAGAGCATTAATCAAGGGCATGGGTTATCTGTAGCATGACACTCTGTGCTGTAGTTAAGCAATCTGGCTTTCAATGTGATTGGAAAGGCTAATCCTTATGTGGAAGCTGAAAATGGGTTTAGCAACACATGTTTAAGGAAAGCAGAGCAAATAATGCATGAACATCTATTGGAATCCATGATAAATTTCAGCAATTTTAGGGCTAATTTGTTTACCCAGTATAATGGGATGAGATTGATTATAATATGCTCTCATAAAATGCTGTACACAGCTCAGATGTTTGTTCTAATCACAAAACATTAAAAAAGGCTATGCAGCTTTGCTTAGGACTTAACAAAATATGATATTTTCTAGTACAATTTGAAAAACACACCTATCTAATTTTTCCATTCATTTTCCCACAGCAATTAACATATTCTAAAATGAGCATTAGTTCATAAGAAAAACATTTCTACAAAAATCATATAAGTAGAAAAAACTGTTTTTAAATTTTAGTAATAGATCTGATTATTAGAGGGCTTCCCAGGTGGCACAGTGGTAAGGGATCTGCCTCCCAATGCAGGAGACATGAGAGACGTGGGTTCGATCCCTGGGCTGAGAAGACCCCCTGGAGGAGGCTCTGGGAACCCACTCCAGTATCCTTGCCTGGAGAATCCCATGGACAGAGGAGCCTGGAGGGCTACAGTCCACGGGGTCTCAAACAGAGGCACACACATGATTATCAGAAAACCAGGGTTTTAAACTTTCATATACTTTTCTAGATGCATAACATGTATTGTGTAACAGTCTGAATTAGTGTTCAATATTATACTAAAGTCTTTATTAGGTAGCAATGAGAATGAATTATGGTGAAATGCTCTGTGTGTGTGTGTGTGTGTGTGTGTGTGTGTGTATGTAGTGGTAGGGAGAGAGGACAGGAGTGAGGGAAGAATAGAGAAAAAAAGTTGGGTGCAAGAGAAAGAAACTGAGAGACATTTAAATCTAAACACTTTAAGCATTTCCTTCCTGCCCTTCCATGCCTGCCCAGAGCAGAGGAGTTTGTTGTTCATACAAGGAATTTCTAGGAAAAAAAGCACATGACTACTGACAAAGTGGAGGCAAGTTTGCTCAGAAGATCAAACAAGAAGAAATGATGGGACAGTGGTTTTTTAAAGAATAATGATTAAAAAACAGAAAAAAAAAAAGAATAATGATTTACATCCTAAAAGAACAATAAGAAAAACAAACTAAAGATGCTCTATAAAACAATGAAAAATTATTTTGATTCACTTAGTTTAATAAATGCATACTAACTGTTAATTATTATAATATCTTAGACTTCAGATACCAGCCCCCAAATGCATAGAAATTTTTCAGAAATTATTACCACCTATTCTATGCCCTCTTTGGCAAAACAAACAGTAGACAAGGTATTTTCTACTTGGAAAAATTAAACCCAAACTTGTCAGAATTTTGTTATAAATAAAGCCCTTCTCCAGAGTAACTCTTCTTCTTCTTCTTTTTTTATTTAAAATTATTGCACACATAGCTAAAAGTCAAATAGTACTAAAAGGGTAGTAAATTGTATGATTCATTGATCTCAGTTACAAGGAAGAAAAACCAAATCTAGCTAACATAAGCAGAACAGAAATTTATGTGAAGGGTCCAAAGAAGCTCACTGAATCACTGTGCAGGCTGCTGAGCCAGATTAGAAGAAAGGCAGAAATGAGAGAAGACAAAAAAAAATGAAATCACATACAGCAGGGACATGAAGTGAGTTTATTTAGACTAAACAGCATTGCTCTCAACCACTAATGACGTTGCAACTGGTGGGCAGAGCTCTTGCTTCCTATGGATGCTTCTTCCACAATGAACATTAAGCCATATGGATCTTGACTCCAGTGCATGCACTCTGCAAGCCAACAGATAGGAAAGGCGGTGACTATCTGACCCCTCAACCTTAGTCCCCCAGACCACTTTGCCCCTTCATTTCCTCTTCTTCTGAAATTGTTATTAGGCAATTATAGGACCAAAAAAGATGTGGTTTTCATTATAGGGGACTGGAATGCAGAAGTAGGAAGTCAAGAGATACCTTCAGTAACAGGCAAATTTGGCCTTGGAGTACAGAATGAAGCAGGGCAAAGGCTAATAGAGTTTTGCCAAGAGAACGCGCTGGTCATAGCAAACACCCTCTTCCAACAACACCAGAGAAGACTCTACACATGGACATCACCAGATGGTCAATGCAGAAATCAGACTGATTATGTTCTTTGCAGCCAAAGATGGAGAAGCTCCATACAGTCAGCAAAAACAAGACCCGGAGCTGACTGTGGCTCAAATTATGAACTCCTTATTGCCAAACTCAGACTTAAATTGAAGAAAGTGGGGAAAACCACTAGATCATTCAGGTATGACCTAAATCAAATCCCTTATGATTATACAGTGGAAGTTAGAAATAGATTTAAGGGACCATTTCTGATAGACAGAGTGCCTGATGAACTATGGACTGAGGTTTGGAGGTTCATGATATTGTATAGGAGACAAGAATCAAGACCATCCCCAAGAAAAAGAAATGCAAAAAAGCAAAATGGCTGTCTGAGGCGGCCTTACAAATAGCTGTGAAAAGAAGAGAAGTAAAAAGAAAAGGAGAAAAGGAAAGATATACCCATTTGAATGCAGAGTTCCAAAGAATAGCAATGACAGATAAGAAAGTATTCTTCAGAGATCAATGCAAATAGAGGAAAACAATAGAATGGGAAAGACTAGAGATCTCTTCAAGAAAACTAGAGATACCAAGGGAACATTTCTTGCAAAGATGGGACTCAATAAAAGACAGAAATGGTATGGACCTAACAGAAGCAGAAGATATTAAGAAGAGGTGGCAAGAATACACAGAAGAACTGTACAAAAATTATCTTCACAACCCAGATAATCACGATGGTGTGATCACTCACCTAGAGCCAGACATCCTGGAATATGAAGTCAAATGAGCCTTAGGAAGTATCACTATGAACAAAGCTAGTGGAAGTGACCAAATTCCAGTTGAGGTATTTCAAATCCTGAAAGATGATGCTGTGAAAGTACTACACTCAATATGTCAGCAAATTTGGAAAATTCAGTAGTGGCCACAGCACTGGAAAAGGTCAGTTTTCACTCCAGTCCCAAAGAAAGGCAATCCCAAAGAATGCTCAAACTACTGCACAATTGCACTCATCTCACACGCTAGTAAAGTGATGCTCAAAATTCTCCAAGCCAGGCTTCAGCAATACATGAACCATGAGCTTCCAGATGTTCAAGCTGGTTTTAGAAAAGGCAGAGGAACCAGAGATCAAATTGCCAACAACCGCTGGATCATTGAAAAAGGAAGAGAGTTCCAGAAAAAAACATCTCTTTCTGCTTTATTGACTATGCCAAAGCCTTTGACTGTGTGGAACACTACAAACTGTGGAAAATTCTGAAAGAGATGGGAATACCAGAACACCTGATCTGCCTCTTGAGAAACCTGTATGCAGGTCAGGAAACAACAGTTAGAACTGGACATGGACCAACAGACTGGTTCCAAATAGGAAAAGGAGTATGTCAAGGCTGTATATTGTCCCTGCTTATTTAACTTATATGCATCTTGATTTTAGCCCAGTCAGACTTATGATCTGCAAGACTGAAAAATAGCACATTTGTGTCATATGACGTCACTAAATTTGTGGTAATTTATCACAGTAGCAAAGGAGAGCTAATATAGGGACTGAGTGGGCAAAATAAAAGAGGAATTGTTAGAACTGAAGGAAGTTTCTGTGTCTAGTGGAGAACCTTCCAACAGGACCTGTGGGCTCAGTGAACTTGCTAATTTCTGATGATGGGCATGAAGGCGGTTAGAGAAATAATACCCAACCTCACCCTTTCCCTTCTAATTTTTTCAAGTCCTTTCCACTGACAAGGAAAGAAAAAAAAAAAAGTGCAAAGCAACAGACAAAGAATGTTCTTCACAAAAAACATGGAAAAAAGCAGATTGTAAATATGACCAGGTAAATGAAAAATATATGCATACCTACTTGCACTTGTTTTCTTTATTATTATTTTTAATAGTAAAATTAAAAATAAAGCAGAGAAGATAAATACTTGTTGTCAGTATTACATTCAATATAACAAGCAGTTCTTGTATTTTGGACACTGGAAAGCAAATACATTAATCTAAAATATGTTGTTTTATCATAAAATAGTATCTAACACTTTTTGAACACAACATTGATTGGACACATTTGCAAGAACTCTGTATTTAACAATTCACTTAAATTTTAACACAGTAACTCCATGCTCCATGGGAGTTGTTTTTTATTCCCTCACCCTTCCTTTTTTTCTTTTTTTTTTTTGGTTTGGTTTTAGAAAAGGAAACTTGGGCAAATAAAGTCATTTTTTAATAAGCAGTAAACTCAGGATTACTAACCCAGGCAGTCTAGTTGCAGAATGCTTGCATATTATAAAGTGTGCTTCATGCTAAAATTTGTGTTAATAGCCTATATTAAACAAATAATGATATTTAATGATTGTTATAAAGTATTGCATGTTTCATAATATTAAAAAGAAAATTAAAGATCTTTTACAAAGACATACAACAAATATTAAAGAAAAGTTCTCCTTAACCTTCTTCGTTTCCCTTGATAATTTAAGTTGCTGTTTGTTATTTTTTTTCCCCTTGCCTTCAATTATTTGCTTTGTGCGGGTGTGTTTGTAATTACTGGAGGTAATTATTTTACCTAAAGCAGAGTCAGTCAGGAATGCTTATTGTCTTCCCCTGAGAATATAACACACTGTACCAGGAACTGTGACATTAATGGAAGAGAAAGTCCTCACCGATAAGTAAACAATTACAAAGCAGGATGATAAACATAATGAGCTTGAGAAGTTATAGAAAGAAAAAGGATGCTTTACTGACATAAAAACATAGAGTAGTCAGGGTGACTTATAGAAGATGGTGATGATAGGGTAAGGGTCTTAACTATACCTTGAGAAGTTGCCAAAGGCAATGGGTTAGGAAAAGATGCTCTATAGAGGGATAATAACCGTGTGAAATGAGAAGGGGGAGATGAAAACACTGTGGTACATCCAGACTATGGAATATTACTCAACACTAAAAAGAAATGAGCTATTAAACCATGAAAAGACATGGAGAAAATTTAAAAGCATTTTACTAAGTGAAAGAAGCCAACTTGAAAAGGCTACATAATATATGATTCCAGCTCTGTGACATTCTGGAAAAAGCAATACTGTGAAGAAAGTCAAAAGATCAGTGGTTTTCAGAGATTGGAGGCCTGGGGAGGGATGATTAGGTGGGGCACACAGGATTTTTAAGACAGTTAAAATACTCTGGACAATACCATAGTAATGGAAATATGTCATTATATATTTATCCAGACCTGTAGAATGTACAACATCAAGAGTGAGATGTAATGTAAACTATGGGCTTTGAATGATTATGAATTGTAAATATAGGTTCATCAGTTGTAACAAAGGTACCACCTTGGTAGGGAATGTTGCTAATGTGGAAGGCTGGGAATGTGTGGAGACAAGGAATGTATGGGGTATCTGTACATTTCCTTCCATTTTACATTCTAAAAAGTAACGTCTTAACAAATGAGAGAAGGGGACCAAGGGCTACTATGTAAACAGGGACTTATAATGTTTCAATTTTCCATAAAAGTAGAATGGGTAACAACTAAGCCATACAGGTATGACCTAAATCTAACCCCTTATGATGATACAGTGGAAGTGACAGATTCAAGGGATTAGATCCGATAGTCAGGGTGCCTAAAGAACTATGGATGGCGGTTCATAACATTGTATAGAAGGTGGTGACCAAAACCATCCAAAAGAAAACTAAATGCAAGAAGGCAAAATGGTTGTGTGAAGAGGCCTTACAAATACCTGAGAAAAGAAGAGATGTGAAAAACAAAGGAGAAAGGGAATGCAGAGCTTGAATGGAGAGTTCCAAAGAATATCAAGGAGAGATAAGAAAGGTTTCCTAGGTGAAAAATGCAAAGATATACAGGAATATAATAGAATGGGAAAGACTAGAGATATCTTCAAGAAAATTACAAATATCAAGGAGACATTTCATGCAAGGACGGGCACCATTAAGGACAGAAATGGTAAGGACCTAGTGACCAGGATAACCATGATGGTGTGGACACTCACCCAGAGTAAGACATCCTGGAGTGTGAAGTCAAGTGGCCCTTAGAAAGAATTACTATGAACAAAGCTAGTGAAGGTGATGGAATTGCAGCTGAGCCTTTTCAAATCCTAAAAGATGATTCTGTAAAAGTGTTGAACTCAATATGCCAGTAAATTTGGAAAACTCACCAATAGCCCCAGGACTGGAAAAGGTCAATTGTCATTCCAATCCCAAAGAAGGACAATGCTGAAGAATGTTCAAACTACCACACACACAATTGCATTCATTTCACACGCCAGGGAAGTAATGCTCGAAATCCTTCTGAATTTGCTGAAGTTAGGCTTCAGCAATACATGAAATAAAAGAACTTCCAGATAAACAAACTGGGTTTGGAAAGACAAAGGAACCAGAAATCAAATTGCCAACATCTGTTGAATCAGAGAAAAAGCAGGAGAATTCCAGAAAAACATCTGCTTCATTGACTATGCTAAATCCTTTGACTGTGTCCTATCAATAAACTGGAAAATTCTTCAAGAGATGAGAATATCAGACCAGCTTACCTGCCTCCTTCAAAACCTGTATGCAGGTAAAAAGCACCAGTTACAACCAGACATGGAACAATAAAATGGTTCAAAATTGGAAAAGGAGTAAGTCAAGGGTGTATATTGTCACCCTGCTTATTGAACTTGTATGCAGAATGTATCAGTGAAATGCTGGGCTGGATGTCTCACAGCTAGAGTCAAGTATGCCAGGAGAGATATTAATAACTTCGGATATGCAGATGACACCACCCCAATTGTAAAAAGTGGAAAGGAACTAAAGAGCCTCTTGATGAAGATGGAACAGGAGAGGTAAAAAGCTGGCTTAAAACTCAGTATTCAAAAAGCCAAGGTTATGGCATTTGATCCCATCAATTCTTGGCAAATAGATGGGAAAACAATGGAAACAGTGACAGACTTTATTTTCTTGGGCTCCAAAATCACTGCAGGTGGTGACTGCACTTATGACATTAAAAGACACTTGCTCCTTGGAAGAAAAGCTGTGACAAACCTAGATGTCATACTAAAAAGCAGAGACATCACTTTGCCAACAAAGATCCATATAGTCAAAACTATGGTTTTTCCAGTAATCATGTATGGCTGTGAGAGCTGGACGATAAAGAAAGCTAAACACTGAAGAACTGATGCTTTTTGAAATGTGGTTCTGGAGAAGATTCTTTAGAGTCTCTTTGTGACAGAAAGGAGAACAAGCCAGTCAATCCTAAAGGAAATTAACCATGAATATTCATTGGAAGGACTGATGCTGAAAGTGAAGCTCCAATATTTTGGCCACCTGGTGTGAAGAGCTGACTCATTGGAAAAGACACTCTTGATGGGAAAGATTGAGGGCAGGAGGAGAAGGGGACAATAGAAGAAGAGATGGTTGGATGGCATCATCGACTCAATGGACATTAGTTCGAGCAAACTAAAGGAGATGGTATAGGACAGGGAAAACTGGCGGGCTGCAGTCCATGGAGTCACAAATAGTTGGACATGACTGAGGGACTGAAAAAGAGCAGCAATGGCCAAACAGAATGGGATCTTAAACTGGTGAGAGTTGAAATAGCTGTCACTCAGAGATGCACATGATCATTCAAACAAACAAGCTGATATTTTCAATAATTGTAATTATAAGTTTAGATCCATCTGTATAAGCATTATGCTAAGTTTGATCTGTACTGTTTCTATACATTAATATCTACATTCCATTTTCCTCAATTCAGTCTTTTTAATTTGGTATTTCTTTCCTTTCTCTTCTAACTAACTTGCACTTGAACATCTTTAAAAGAAAAATAGGATAACAGTGATAGCTGCTATTATTTTGAGGACTAAATGTTCTAGAAGTGAGCTAAATCATATTTTACATATATTAGTCATCTCTAAATCTATCCACTTTGGCTAAACGTTCTGTGATTGTTACTTTTTTTGTTGCTGTAGTATTATGTTTTGTTTTATTATGATGTTTGTTGTTCCTGTAATATGTCTATATCATTTGATACAATAATTGACACATAAAGTTATATTTTGTTAATTCTTTTCAATTTCCTTAGATTAATTTTCCAATTATTTACACATTCACACTTGTGAGCAGAAAGTTCAAGAGTTGACTCTCTTGAAGTCCTTTCTTGAATTACTATAACGTTCTATGAATTTCTTCAGTGCTAAGGTTTAGTCAGTCTTGAATTATATGAATAGTCCATGGTTATTATTTCTGTTTCAGATTGTCACTCATTTAAGTCTGACCACATAGAGCCCTTGCCTAAAGCTGCAGGGGTTTTCTTGCTAGTCTACTTTCTTCCAACAGTTAGATTTCAGTTCTCTCTTCAATTTTATTGAGAGGCATAGCCATTAATTCCCAAAGCAATAACTGCTATGTTAAGCTAGGTCCAGCAGCTTTCCTACCTACAAATTTTTCAAATTCTAGGACTGAGTATGAATTACCACGGCAATTGCTGCTGCTAAGTCGCTTCAGTCATGTCCAACTCTGTGCCACCCCATGGACAGCAGCCCACCAGGCGCCTCTGTCCATGGGATTCTCTAGGCAAGAATACTGGAGTGGGTTGCCATTTCCTTCTCCATACCACTGCAAACAGATGGTTAAAAAAAAAAAGTGCAATCTACATTCAAACTGACTTAATTCTTTATAGCAGACACGTATAGGAGATCACCAGAGGCCACATGTTTTTCAGCCATTCTGGTCTCTCTCTAGACTAGGGTTTCTCAACCACGTAATATATTATTGACATTTTGGCTGGATAATTCCTTGTTTTGGGGTTGGTTTGTGCACTGTAGAATGCTCATCAGCATTTTTGGTCCCCACCCACTACTAGATGCCTGTTAAAGATAAATTATTCTAATACTTTTACAAAGCAGTGCGTCGGACATATTACACACACACACACACACACACACAGGACTTCATTCAAGAGTGTTACTATAGAGGTCAAGACTGTTGCCGTAAGAGAATGATTGAACTCAGTTCTTAGGCAGCTGAGGATTTATAGCCAAGGAGCTGAATGAAGGGATCGTCCTTGTACTGTTGTTTCAGTCCTTTCCGACTGTGTTGGACATTATGGCCTGTAGCTCACCAGGCTCCTCTGGCCATGGGATTCTCCAGGCAAGAAAACTGGGGTGGATTACCATACCCTTCTCCAGGGGCTCTTCCTGATGCAGGGATTGAACCCCCATCTCTTATGTCCTCTGCGTTGGCAGGCAGGTTCTTTACTACTAGAACTACCTGGAAAGGGGGTCAGCGGATCAAAAATTACTACAGGAAATCTGATTAGATTCCAAAACATAAGTGAATTCTTGCTAAACTGGCTTAATAAGTTTCTTGCTAATAGCAGACCAAGGATTTAAATATCAAGAGTAAGAGATGAGGAATCTGATCAAATATCAAGGGCTGGGAGGCTGAGGGTCTCAATAAACTAGCTTAGTGGAATTCCTTGGTGGCTCAGCTGGTAAAGAATCTGCCTGCAATGCAGGAGACCTGGGTTCGATCCCTGGGTTGGGAAGATCCCCTGGAGAAGGTCATGACAACTCCAGTATTCTTGCCTGGAGAATCTCCATGGACAGAGGGGCCTGTCTGGCTACAGTCCGTGGAGTCACAAAGAGTCAGACACGACTGAGTAACTAAGAACAGCACAGTGGAATTCCTTGATAACTGAACTTACCAGTCCAGGGTGCAGGGCTATCCTTTGAAGGTAGAGACCTAGCTGAGAAGGCTCAGGGAAGCCTGATTGAAATTTGTTCAAGGAACGAGTCATTCTTTGTTAATTTGTCCCACCCAATGCCATGACAATTAAAAAGAAAAAAAGTGTTTTCAGATATCACCAAAAGTCCCCTGGGGGAGGCAAAATTGCTTACCATTGAAAACTTTTAAATTATCATGATGGGCAATGTTGTGCCTTACATTTCATTACCCCAGAGCCAGAATCTTTTTGAAAATAATTTTTAATTTTTTTTTGGTCAATAATGAGCATAGACCGTCTAAGTTATAAAGTGAGAAATCAGAGTGGTGACCACCTGATTGACATGACCCCACCACCACTTCATAAGAGAATTTTGATGTTGTAGGGTATTTTGTTATTCTAGGTGATTTTCTATAAAAAGCAATGATACTAGATATTTTGTCAGTCATTCTTAATAGTTTTCCAGTTTCAGTTCAGTCGCTCAGTTGTGTTCAACTCTGCAACCCCATGAACCACAGCACGCCAGGCCTCCCCATCCATCACCAACTCCAAGAGTTGACCCAAACCCATGTCCATTGGGTCAGTGATGCCATCCAACCATCTCATCCTCTGTCGTCCCCTTCTTCTGCCCTCAATCTTTCCCAGCATCAGAGTCTTTTCAAATGAGTCAGCTCTTCGCATCAGGTGGCCAAAGTATTGGAGTTTCAGCTTCAGCATCAGTCCTTCCAATGAACACCCAGAACTGATCTCCTTTAGGATGGACTGGTTGGATCTCTTTGCAGTCCAAGGGACTCTCAAGAGTCTTCTCCAACACCAAAGATCGAAAGCATCAATTTTTCAGTGCTCATTATAGTCCAACTCTCACATCCATACCTGATCACTAGAAAAACCATAGCCTTGACCAGACGGACCTTTGTTGGCAAACTAATGTCTCTGCTTTTCAATATGCTATCTAGGTTGGTCATAACTGTCCTTCTAAGGAGTAAGTGTCTTTTAATTTCATGGCTGCAATCACCATCTGCAGTGATTTTGGAGCCCAGAAAAATAAAGTCAGCCGCTGTTTCCACTTTCTCCCCATCTATTTGATGGATGCCGTGATCTTAGTTTTCTTAATGTTGAGCTTTAAGCCAACTTTTTCACTCTCCTCTTTCACTTTTTCTCCTCTTTTCACTTTCATCAAGAGGCTCTTTAGTTCTTCACTTTCTACCGTAAGGGTGGTGTCATCTGCATATCTAAGGTTATTGATTCCAGCTTGTGCTTCCTCCAGCCCAGAGTTTCTCATGATGTACTCTGCATATAAGTTAAATAAGCAGGGTGACAATATACAGCCTTGATGTACTCCTTTTCCTATTTTGGAACCAGTCTGTTGTTCCACGTCCAGTTCTAACTGTTGCTTCCTGACCTGCATACAGATTTCTCAAGAGGCAGGTCAGGTGGTCTGGTATTCCCCTCTCTTTGAGAACATTCCACAGTTTATTGTGATCCACACAGTTAAAGGCTTTGGCATAGCCAATAAAGCAGAAATAGGTGTTTTTCTGGAACTCTCTTGCTTTTTCCATGATCCAGCAGATGTTGGTAATTTGATCTCTGGTTCCTCTGCCTTTTCTAAAACCAGCTTGAACATCTGGAAGTTCATGGTTCATGTATTCCTTAAGCCTGGCTTG
Organism: Odocoileus virginianus; assembly: GCF_023699985.2. Taxonomy (NCBI): domain Eukaryota; kingdom Metazoa; phylum Chordata; class Mammalia; order Artiodactyla; family Cervidae; genus Odocoileus; species Odocoileus virginianus. Next base: position 26,531,734 of record NC_069698.1, read on the forward strand.
GAGAATTTTAAGCATTACTTTAGTAGTGTGTGAGATGAGTGCAATTGTGTGGTAGTTTGAGCATGTTTTGGCATTGCCTTTCTTTGGGTTTGGAATGAAAACTGACCTTTTCCAGTGCTGTGGCCACTGCTGAATTTTCCAAGTTTGCTGACAAATTGAGTGCAGCACTTTCACAGCATCATCTTTCAGGATTTGAAATACCTCAACTGGAATTTGGTCACCTCCACTAGCTTTGTTCGAAGTGATGCTTCCTAAGGCCCATTTGACTTCACATTTCAGGATGTCAGGCCTAGGTGAGTGATCACACCATCGTGATTATCCGCATCGTGAAGCTCTTTTTTCTACAGTTCTTCTGTGTATTCTTGCCACCTCTTCTTAATATCATTTGCTTCTGTTAGGTCCCTACCATTTCTGTTCTTTATTGAGCCCAACCTTGCATGAAATGTTCCTTTGGTATCTCTAATTTTTTTCAAGAGATCTCTAGTCTTTCCCATTCTCTTGTTTTCCTCTATTTCTTTGCATTGATTGCTGAGTAATGCTTTCTTATCTGTCATTGCTATTCTTTGGAACTCTGCATTCAAATGGGTATATCATTCCTTTTCTCCTTTGTTTTTCACTTCCTTTCTTTTCACAGGTATTTGTAAGGTCTCTTTAGACACCCATTCTGCTTTTTTGCATTTCTTTTTCTTGGGGATGGTCTTGATCCCTGTCTCCTGTACAATATCTGGAAACTCCATCCATAGTTTTTTTTCTCTTTTTGGAGAATATTAGGATTCATCAATTCTAACAGACTAGGCATTGTTTAATACAGCTTCTACAATTACTATTTCAAGAAAATAAAAGTGTTTAACATATTTTGTAAAACACAGTTCTATTAACAAACAGTGCAATTAGATATCAAATACACTGAAAACATATATATCCCAAAAACATTTACAAACAGAATAATTTTTAATTTAAAAGCAGAACTACTGAGGAGTCACATAAAGAATTGCAAACTTTCAAATATTGTAAAAATATATATTCTTTCAGTCTTCATTTAACAGCTCATACTCAATAATATACTTTGTAGCTTCTTCGGTCTAAATGGCTGCTTTATTTTTATATTATTGTCAGTGTAAACTGAAGATACATGAATTTCAAGAAGATAATTTACTTTGATTTGTACCATGCTTCACAATTTGAGGTTTCATCTGACAGCAACTTGTAATACATTGCATATGATTTCAGCCCAGTTAATTATCATGTATTTGAATGAAGAATATAGACTCACTTTAGATGGTAATTAAAAGACTTGAAATAAAAATCATAAAAAGCAAAACTCAAGATTTGACTTTACAAAAGTCTTTCAAAAGGATATTTTAAAATACTAGGCAATTGCACAGCAGATGCACAGCATTAGTGATTCAAAAAATTATATTTTTTAAAATAAACACAAATGGATTTTGAAATATCCTATTTATTTGAAAATATTATGTTATTGAATAAAAGGTTTTTATTAAGTAGGTAGGATTATTCTCAGTTAAGATATTTAATCAACATGCTTTTAGTTTAGTGATATTAATTTGATTTTTTGTTAGATTTTTCCTACATTTTAATTTCCTATTTGGAAATAATAACCAGGATCCATTATGAGTGTGTTATTGTATTACCCAAAAGTTAAACACTGTATTTTGTTTATAAAGTCTCCATGTTAGCAAAATTCATCAGAAATTTTACATTTAAGGGTGTCCAGAAATAAGATTTTAGTTACATTTCCTGGTCAGTAAAATAAAAGAAAACATTTTTTTTTCTAGCTACAAAAATTACTGGAGAGGCCATTTACTATTTCTGTACTCTCTTCTGTAACAAACAAATAGATGCACAGAATATTATCATTTTGCTACTTTAAATGTATATTAGGAGTGAGATCCACTATGTGTATCTGGAAAATGACAGTTCCATATTTTTCCTTTGTCAAATTTTGAATGTGTTCTGCAGTGAGTTTTGTATGTGTCTAACTTACAGAACTCTTTTTCTCAGTAAGGTGCTTAGTGTAATTTTTGCAGTACATCTAACCACCCTACCCTAAAATAGATTCAGCAGTTTTTAGATGACATAGATCATCTAAAAAAGTCACCAGTATTATAATGATGACAGAGGTAGAAAGTAGTGCTACATAACAGCAATGGTTTCAACAGGTCCTTGAAATTTTTAATCTTAAATGATGGCTAATGCTAATGGCAAGATTTGGTGTTGATGTTATTTTTATTGTTTTGTTTTAAATATTCAATAGAATCGAACTGGGCATGTTCCAATTTAAGTTGAAGCAGTTATAGTGACATTGCTTTGTCAAATGTTCAGAGCTACTCAGTTGTGTAGGATTATAGAACATAGTTTGATTTTTTTATTTTTTGCAGAATATGGCCAATATTTTTGAAGACTATATGATGAATATGGCATTTTTTAAGTTGACTTTACCAAAGCTTCTTAATAAGACTTTTGTGAGCTTAAGAATATGTGTCTAGGTAGTTCACCTGTTATATTTATTATATCTTTTTCATTAAATTTATTCACTTTCTTTTTGAGTATGTAATAAACTCCAATGAATTAAAACACTTAAATTTTCAAAAAGGTATATAGTGAAAATCTTAATGTCTTTCCCATTATCCATTTTTCCAATCCACAGCCTGCCCTCAAAATAACTATCATTAGTGGTTTCTTATGTTTCTTTTAGAATTTATTAATACATGTAGAAGCAGAAGCAAATACCTATTTCATCATTTTATTTTTACCTGTATATTTATTACCTACACAGTTCTATAATTTTTTATTTAGCAATATATTTTAGAGATCTATCTATATATCCACATGTGAAATATTTCCTCATGTGCTTTTATCACTATGTGAACATAAATAATTTACAAATTTAGGTTGTTTTTAATCTTAATATAATACTAGAAGCTGAATGAAAATGTATCATTTCACATATATGTAAGCATTTCACATATATGTAAGCTTGTCATTAGAATAATTCCTAGAAATCAGCTTGCTCTGTCAAGTGTATACATGTTTAAATTTGATCAGTGTTAGCAATCAACTATTCTTAAGGTTTGTATCAGGTAATAATTTCACCATCAGTGTGAGTGCCTGTCTCCCTTCAGCCTCATTAACAAAATGTGCTGTTATATTTACTGATTTCTTCCTTTTTTTCTTTGGATCTTTTTGGTAAAGATTTGGCCAAGTATTAAGTCCCAGGTGGCAGTCTCTTCCTTTGTGTGTATCTCTTCTACATCTTGCTCCACATTCTTCTGACACTGAATAAGGTTGTGAAAAAAAAAAAAAACCTGAGTCCCAATTGAATCAATTTTCTCCCTTCAAAGAGATAGATAATTTTTAAAAGCTAAATAGTGTTTCCTTTCATTACATGTAGATTTTAATTATTTCTAAAAAAAAAAAAATTTATTACATTTTAAAATTAAATCTTGTTCCATTATTTTGGTTGGTCTCAATGGCTCTGTTACACATATATCTTTTTGTCTGTCTTCTATATCTCTTACTTATTCTGCTATCTCATTTAAAACTGTTTTATTTCCACTTCCTTGTGCTTATTTTCTCTGTTTTACCCTCCACGTCTCTTACTGTGATACCAACAGGGTCTTTTCATTTGTACTTCTTTCACGTTTGTCTCCATTTCTATGGTAAATTGTTCCTCCTTCCTTCTTGAACTCTGTATTTCCATTTTCCATTTGATTCCTCCATCTTTCTGATCCTCTGATTCTTTTTTTTTTTCTTCTTCTTATGTTGTGGTATTTGTTCATCAATGTGATTTGTTTACTAAGCTTTTTTTTTTTTTTAATTCAGGGGACAGCATATGGTCAAAATTTGTGTTTCCTCTGTGGTAGAATTTTTTCTTTTCTGGTCACTTTGTCTTTCGGTAAAGAAAAAATATGTATTATTTTTCTTCTTTCTTTACTTATATTATTTCTGTAATAATAGCATGTCATTTTTTATTATTGTTTGACTAACCATTATGTATGTTGAATATATGTTACCCAATCACTTTTGTTAGTTTTCTATATATAGAAAGTGGTCTAGATACTCCAGAAGCAGGGGAAGTTTCTACGCACCAAAGATGCACTCACCTCTGATGCAGGAGAGACACTCTCCTTGCTGCAGCTACAAATCCAGAACTAGATCACTAGCAGAAGAACTTTCTTTGCCTTTCTCACTTACTGCTGTTCTCCCATTTCTTGTTGACATCTAGAGATAAATATTTAGAACTGTATTTTTCCTGTAATTTCTGACATAAACTCCCCTGGTTCTTACTGTCATTATCCACACTTCTTTATTTTCTCACCTAGCTTTTGCCCAATTTTAGATATTATGGTAGCATTGACACGTAATTTAAAACTATGGATTGTATCTGCTTCCTAGTTTCACATGAAAATGAGTTTGTAAGATTTCATTTTATCCCTATGGCAATTGTTTTTTCTTTTGTTTGTTTATTTTAAATAATTTCATGAAGAAAAAAAGGCAATATAGACATACATAGCCATGCCTGGATTGAAATCACAACTAAATTTCTATTTAAATTTTTTTCTCTTCTTCTCAAACCTGTAACTTCCTCTTCCTCATATTACAGGGACTCACTGAAGGCTTCAAGGAAGCCACAAGACTAGATACTTGTAGATACTGATTATTATATCTCAACAGAAAAATACCCAGATTTAAGTTTTCACAAGAGACAATAATCCCTCCTGTGCCCTAGATCCAACCATCCCTTTATCCTTGAACCCACACACCTTCCTGGATCAAGAAAATTACCATTTATTTCTTCTGTATTGTGTGTATTCCTTCTTTCCCTTTCTACTTCAGCCTTTCACTGAAGTTCCACTTCCTCTCCAGATGTTGTCTTACTGTTCAGTTTTGTGTGTGTGTGTGTCTTTTATCAGTTCCCCAAAGAAGTATCTATGTTTCATAATTTCATATCATTAGAGAAACAGAAACAGATATAACAGAAATAAATGTAGAAATCTCAAAAGATTGGTTTGTATAATTGTGGGGGTGGTGGTAAGTCAAAAATATGTAGAACAACCAGATAGGTCCACAATCCTGAAGCCAGGATTGATGTTGTACATTGGCATTGAGGTCCAACCCACTGCATCTCTCACAAATACTACTGCTGCAAACTCTTCTCTGGTTTCCCACGGTAACACCATTTCAATGCTTTTCTTCATTCTCTGGCCAGAGGTGTTACTTATATATGTTATCTGGTCTCACCACTGTCCAGCAAAAACACTAACCTTATAAGATAAAGACTAATGTAGTCTAAAGTTGCCTGTATTATCTGAGTCCTACTTGCCCCTCTAGAATCAACGAGCAGCAACATGTCTATTTTCCCTTTGTTCTCTAATGCACTAACTGTAGGTCCTTACCTAATACACTTTGCATTCATTTTTTTAGAGCTTTCACACATAACCTCTAACTTGTATGCTATCAAACCAGCTATTTTAAATGGTTACTTTGCATTCATTATCTTTTCTTCACAACATTTATTACAATTTGCAATTTTATATTGATTATATATTTTGTCATGTTCATTACAAACGTCCACTAATATAAATGCTCAGGAAAACAGAATGACATCTTTTTTTCACCACTATTTCCCTAATATATTGTATAGAATCTGTAATGTAATGGTGTTTAAACTACCTGGAATGGAGGAATAAGGGAGTATTACAAGTGAATAAATGAACAGTTTGTGCCTTCAAATTGAGGAAAGTCTGAAACCAACTTCCAAGCCATTTTTAATAATCAAATATATACATACAGTAGGAGAGTTGGTATCACTTATTTTAGATTCAGTCAATTTATCAATTTACATGAAAGGAATATGGTATTAAAGTATCTAATTAAATAGCCACATTCAAACCAATAATGAATAATCACAAAAATGTATAGACTACAGGTATTTAAATTTAGGTATAACTTGTAGAAACTATAGGGACAATGAACTTCTGGTTAAGTGATAACCACATCCTACATGTGGAATGAATAATATCAATACTTTGATGTCTTACTATGGGTTCAGATCACCAAAAGCCTTTAGTAGCTGAAGATTAACAACTATGGCTGTTTCTATAATGTTACAACATTATATCATAAAGTATTGATTCCCTAGTCAAAAGACTTATTTTCACATCTCAGTTCAATACTGATCAACTGTTTGGCACTCAGCTGGTTACTCAGTTTCTTTAAAAGTCCATCTATTGCTTATTACTACAGGCAGGCCAGGCTTTCTTCAGGTACATAAGATATCAGTAAATGGGATAGTAATTGTACTTAATGTTTTCATGAGAAGTCAATGTTGTTTAGAATAACACGGGATACATGACTAGCACTCAGAATTCCAAAAAACATTTTTGTCAAAGTCATATGGGTTAAAATACTTTGGTTTGGGATTTCTTTTTTCTCAAACTTTTAATGCTTAAGTAGAACATTATTTCTAAAATTTCAAGAATTCTATAATTTTGATGACATCCATCATAACCATAAGCAGAATGTAAGATCACTTAACAGAAAGCTAGTAAATTTTGTATTATTTTTACAGTGCTAATAAAATACTGTCCAGTAGATAATCCAATGTCCTAGTACGTCATTTTTTTTTAAATATCATTGAAACTTATTCAGCTTCCTTCCTCTACTGACTCCCAGAAAGCTAAGGATTTTAAGTTTGAATGCATGTTCTTCTGACATAGCTATGTTCTTTCCCCTCCTCTTTACCTACCCACATATGGGGTTTCAGTTCTTGAATATTCTTTGTTTTGTATATTTCTGATTTCACAGTTTTGTCAGATTTGTGTGATTTATTAAAAGTTGCCTTAAGTCTATTTTGGAAGTAGTTTTGATATCAGAGTTAATATGGAAAACATTAAATAAAAATGTCAGCTATCAAACTCTTGATATTCATCCTGATAAAATTCACAGTCAGCTTATTATGTATGTCCTCCAAACCAGATTCAATCTCTACAGTTTGTTTTTGTTTTTGTTTTTGTTTTTTCATAAAAATGGCATCCATTCCTAACTTACGTTATTGACTACTAGAAAAAAGTATTCCATGACATTGGATTTGCCAGTTTTTCACATACTAGATGTGAAGACGTCTTCAAGTTTAGAATGCCAAAAACTTAAGGAGGTAAAGGTCTTTTGTTATTACAATAAACACATGAAACTCAAAGTTGTATTGGCCTACCTGTACTGCTGGGTTTGTCCTTACCATAAACAGAAAGTATTTCCTTAGCATCTAAGAGTGTGAAAATAGGTTGCCAAGCCATATCATCTCAGAAGCTTTAGAGCTTTTGTTTTAGTATATAAGCATTCCAACATAATTCATGTGGGAAAAGGTAAAGCAAAGTAATGAATTACTGTTAAAATATCTTATGTCAGGACACATAATTTTATGGGCAAAAATATTAATAGTAGTTAGCACCTAATTTGCAAGCTTGCTAATTTTCCATTTTTATTATTTCATTTAACCTGAAAGAAAGGTTTTATTCTTTGGAGTGAAATTTTTATATATGTACATTACATTAAATTTATATAGATAACATTTAGGATAATACTAATTTGATGAAGAAAAACAATAATTATTTTTATATTTACACAGCTTTACGTAGGAAGAACTGTGTGAATGCTTGAGTATATATAAAAAATAATGAGTTTATAGTGATTTAATGCTCAACTGAGGAAGATACTTTTGTCCTTCAAAGTTTTAGGATCAGAAATTTCTGAGTGTAATAATCACAGTCAGATATATGGAATCATTCATCCCTGGGTATTTCCACGGTTAAAGTTAGGTGCTTTGGAAAGTTGAATCAGCTTATTCAAGTTGTTAGAGACAATTTAAAAAATCACCATTTCTTTGCACTAATAGCAAAGTGTGAGCGAATTAACTCCTCTTTCACTTTAATCAAGAAGCTCTCTAGTTCCTCACTTTCTGCCATAAGGGTGGTGACACCTGCATATCTGAGGTTATTGATATTTCTCCTGGCAATCTTGATTCCAGCTTGTGCTTCCTCCAGCCCAGCATTTCTCATGATGTACTCTGCATGTAAGTTAAATAAGCAGGGACAATATACAGCCTTGACGTACTCCTTTCCTGATTTGGAACCAGTCTGTTGTTCCATGTCCAGTTCTAACTGTTGCTTCCTGACCTGCATACAGGTTTCTCAAGAGGCAGGTCAGGTGGCCTGGTATTCCCATCTTGAAGAATTTTCCACAGTTTGTTGTGATCCACACAGTCAAAAGAATTGGAGCAGTCCATAAGCCGAAGGAGATGTTTTTCTGGAACTCTCTTGGCTTTCTCAATGATCCAATGGATGTTGCATTTTGATCTCTGGTACCTCTGCCTTTTCTAAATCCAGCTTGAACACCTGGAAGTTCACGGTTCATGTACTGCTGAAGCCTGGCTTGAAACATTTTGAGCATTACTTTACTAGCATGTGAGATGAGTGCAATTGTGAGGTAGTTTGATCATTCTTTGGCATTGCCTTTCTTTGGGATTGGAATGAAACCTGACCTTTTCCAGTCCTGTGGCTACTGCTGAGTTTTCCAAATTTGCTGGCATATTGAGTGTAGCACTTTCACAGCATCATCTTTCAGGATTTGAAATAGCTCAACTGGAATTCCACTACCTCCACTAGCTTTGTTTGTAGTGATGCTTCCTAAGGCCCACTTGACTTCACCTTCCAGGATGTCTCAGGTGAGTGATCAAACCATCATAATTATCTGGGTAGTGAATATCTTTTTTGTACAGTTCTTCTGTGTTTTCATGCCATCTCTACTTAATATCCTCTATTTCTGTTAGATCCATGCCATTTCTGTCTTTTATTGAACCCATCTTTGCATGAATTTTTCCCTTGGTATCTCTAATTTTCTTGAAGAGATCTCTAGACTGTCCCATTCTATTATTGTCCTCAATTTCTTTACATTGATCGCTGAGGAAGGCTTTCTTATCTCTCCTTGCTATTCTTTGGAACTCTGCATTCAAATAGGTATATCTTTCCTTTTCTCCTTTGCCTTTCGCTTCTCTTCTTTTCTCAGCTAATTGTAAGGGCTCCTCAGACAAACATTTTGCCTTTTTGCATTTCTTTTTCTTGGGGATGGTCTTGATCCCTGCCTGCTATACAATGTCATGAACATCCATAATTCTTCAGGCACTCTATCAGATCTAATCACTTGAATCTATTTGGCACTTCCACTGTATAATCACAAGGGATTTGATTTATGTCATACCTTAATGGTGTAGTGGTTTTCCCTACTTTCTTTAATTTAAGTCTGAATTTGGCAATAAGCAGTTCATGATCTGAGCCACAGTCAGCTCCTGGTCTTGTTTTTTGCTGACTGTATAGAGCTTCTCCATTTGTGGCTGCAAAGATATAATCAATCTGATTTCGGTGTTGACCATCTGGTGATGTCCATGTGGAGTCATCTCTTGTGGTGTTGGAAGAGGGTGTTTGCTATGACCAGTGCGTTCTCTTGGCAAAACTCTATTAGCCTTTGCCCTGCTTCATTCTGTACTCCAAGGCCAAATTTGCCTGTTACTCCAGGTGTTTCTTGACTTCCTACTTTTGCAACCTCCTCCAAGAGGTCTTATGCCATACCCAGGTCTCCTGCACCCAGAGCCCCCGCCCCTGCGGCAGTCCACTGTTAACCCATACCTTCGCAGGAGACACTCAAACAGAGTTCTGGCTCAGTCTCTGTGGGTTCTCTGGGTCCTAATGCACATAAGGTTTGTCTGACCCCCTCTGAACCTTACTGGTGGGTATGGGTTTGATTCTAAATGCGATTTTGCCCCTCCTACCATCTTGCTGACTACGCCAAAGACTTCGACTGTGTGGATCACAATAAATTGTGGAAAATTCTGAAAGAAATGGGAATAACAGACCACCTGACTTGCCTCTTGAGAAACCTGTGTGCGGGTCAGGAAGCAACAGTTAGAATGGGACATGGAACAACAGACTGGTTCCAAATAGGAAAAGGAGTACGTCAAGGCTGTATACTGTCCCCCTGCTTATTTAACTTATATGCAGAGTACATCATGAGAAATGCTGGGCTGGAAGAAGCACAAGCTGGAATCAAGATTGCTGGTAGAATTATCAATAACCTCAAATATGCAGATGACACCACCCTTATGGCAGAAAGTTAAGAGGAACTAAAAAGTCTCTTGATGAAAGTGAAAAAGTGAAAAAGTTGGCTTAAAGTTTAACATTCAGAAAACTAAGATCATGGCATCTGGTCCCATCACCTCATGGGAAATAGATGGGGAAACAGTGTCAGACTTTTTTTTTGGGGGGGGGGGAGCTCCAAAATCACTGCGGATGGTGACTGCAGCCATGAAATTAAAAGATGCTTACTCCTTGGAAGGAAAGTTATGACCAATCTAGACAGCATATTAAAAAGCAGAGACATTACTTTGCCAACAAATGTCCGTCTGGTCAAGGCTATTGTTTTCCAGTAGTCATATATGGATGTGAGAGTTGGACTGTGAAGAAAGCTGAGTGCCAAAAAACTGATGCTTTTGAACTGTGGTATTAGAGAAAACTCTTGAGGGTCCCTTGGACTGCAAGAAGATCCAACCAGTCCATCCTAAAGGAGATCAGTCCTGGGTGTTCATTGGAAGGACTAATGCTGAAGCTGAAACTCCAATACTTTGGCCACCTTATGCAAAGAGTTGACTCACTGGAAAAGACCCTGATGCTGGGAAGGATTGGGGGCAGGAGGAGAAGGGGACGACAGAGGATGAGATGGCTGGATGGCATCACCAGCTTGATGGACATGGGTTTGAGTAAACTCCGGGAGTTGGTGATGGACAGGGAGGCCTGGCGTGCTGCGATTCACGGGTTGCAAAGAGTCAGACATGACTGAGCGATTGAACTGAACTGAACTGAATCGTCTTGCTGGGGTTTCTCCTTTGCCTTTGGATTTGGGATATCTCCTCACAGTACATATTATTTGATGAATTATATAGAACTACTGATACATAACTTGTGCCTATATTGAAATGTATATGTACACAGTGCAAGAAAATAGGCAACAGAAGTGAAGGAGAAGCATTTTAATCTTTCAGCCTGAGTGTGTTTTCCGTGCTGCTGTTGCTGCTATGTCGCTAAGTCGCTTCAGTCGTGTCCGACTCTGTGCGACCCCATAGACAGCAGCCCACCAGGCTCCTCTGTCCCTGGGATTCTCCAGGCAAGAACACTGGAGTGGGTTGCCATTTCCTTCTCCAATGCATGAAATAGAAAAGTGAAAGTGAAGTCGCTCCGTCGTGTCCAACTCTTAGCAACCCCATGGACTGTAGCTTACGAGGCTCCTCCATCCGTGGGATTTTTCAGGCAAGAGTACTGGAGTGGGTTGCTGTTGCCTTCTCCGGTTTTTCCATAATTAAAACTTAAACTGGAGAATGTGTGATCTATGTCTTATTTAGAAAAGTTGAAAAACATTAGAATGTTTGAAACTATTTAAATATAGATTTTGCATTATTTGTTAATCATCAGAGTACCTTTTCCCAGAATCAGTAATTGGTTAGCAAATTTTTTTATATAAGATTTAGTTCAAATTTTAAAATTTCAGTTTGATGAAAGCCTGACTCTCTTCAGAGCTTGTATCTACAGGCTAACTTCGCTTTTTGCACATTTTCTCTAGATACAGAATCTTCAATTTCCACATTGTTTTCTGGGCAATTATTCTATATCCTTCAGAATTTAGCATAATACACTTTTCCAAATAAAACGTTTCTGAGTGTCAAATTTGGGTTAATTCTTTCTGTAATAATCTCTTATTTCGGTCTTGACTTTTTCTTCAACACTTATTATAATTTCTAATTTGTGCTCAATAATTACCTACATGAATCAAAGGTAGAAAAGAAAAGAAATAAAGGGATTTAAATAGCATTCAACAACAGACTGAATTTGTGCATTTGACAATGGACACTTTTTTTTTTAATTGAAGTAGAGTTAATTAACAACCCTGTGTTAGTTTCAGGTATGCAGCAAAGTGATTCAGTTATACAAATATGTATATTTTTTCAGATTCTTTTCTATGTTAGATTATTACAAGGTGTTGAATATAGTTCCCTGGGCTATGTAGTAGGTCTTTGTTGTTTATTTTATGTGTAATAGTCTGTATATTTTAATCTCAAACTCCTAACTTATCCCCCTCCCCCAACTAGCCCCTTTGATAACCATAAGTTTGTGTTCTATGTCTGTGAGTCTGTTTCTGCTTTGTAAATAAGTTTATTTACATCATCTTTTTTTAGATTTAACATATGAGATATCATATGGTATTTGTCTTTCTCTGTTTGGCTTACTTCACTTAATATGCTAATCTCTAGGTCCATTCATGTTGTAATTGGCATTATTTCATCCTTATATATACACCACATTGCCTTCATTCATTTGTCTGTTGGTGAGCACTTGGGCGGATTCCTTGTCTTGGTTACTATAAATAGTGCTGCTATGAATATAGGAGTGCATGTATCTTTTTGAGTTAGAGTTTTCTCCAGATATGCCTAGGAGTGGGATTGCATGATCATATGATAGCTCTATTTTTAGTTTTTCAAGGAACTTCCAAACTGTTTTCTGTGGTGGCTGCTCCAATTTACATTTCCACCAACAGTGGAGTAATATTTCTTTCTCCAAACCCTCTTCAGCATTTATTATTTGTAGACTTTTTAATGATGACCATTCTGACTGGTATGAGGTGATACCTCATTGTAGTTTTGATTTGCTTTTCTCTAATGATTAGCAATGTTGAGCATTTTTTCATGTACCTCTTGGCTCTGTAGGTTTCCTTGGAGGAATGTCTATTTAGGTCTTCTGTCCAATTTTTGATGGGTTGTATTTTTGATATTAAGTTCTATGATCTGTTTACATGTTCTGGAAATCAATCCCTTACCAGTAGCAAATATTTTCTTCTAGCCCATAGGCTGTCTTTTTGTTTTGTTTATAATTTCCTTTGCTTGTCAAAAACTTTTAAGTTTAATTAGGTCCTATTTGTTTATTTTTGTTTTTATTTTTATTACTCTGGGAGCTAGATCTAGAAAAGTATTACTGGATTTATGTCAAAGAGTATTCTGCCTATGTTTTCTTCTAGGAGTTTGGTGACAGTAGATATTTCCTTTACAGATTTTATCATGTACTATTTAAAGCAATGAATATTTTCTTGGAAGGAGGTTGGCTTTATTATATAGATACTAAGCATTCACTAATTCATGTGATTTCTACGAAGTGTTTATAACAATTTTATAAATCACAAGTAACATTTTCCATGGTGTCACAAAGAGTTGAACACAAATGAGTGACTGCACTGAATATTTTAAATTATCATGACTAATGAATCATCTTGAGAAGTATTACCCCATTTTTGTTGCTTCATACTACAATTTACTTGCCAAATTAATCACTTTATATTGATGTATTTTATGAATAATAAGTTTGGTAATATTCTAACTGATCACTCATTACATACATCTTGCTATTTCAAAAACATGTAAAAAGGTACAAGTATAGAGCTCATTGTTGGACTGTGAAGAAAGCTGAGTGCCGAAAAATTGATGCTTTTGAACTGTGGTTTTGAAGAAGACTCTTGAGAGTCCCTTGGACTGCAAGGAGATCCAACCAGTCCATCCTAAAGGAGATCAGTCCTGGGTGTTCATTGGAAGGACTAATGCTGAAGCTGAAACTCCAATACTTTGGCCACCTCATGCCAAGAATTGACTCTTTGGAAAAGACCCTGATGCTGGGAGGGATTGGGAGCAAGAGGAGAAGGGGAAGACAGAGGATGAGATGGCTGGATGGCATCACCGACTCAATGGACATGGGTTTGGGTGGACTCTGGGAGTTGGTGATGGACAGGGAGGCCTGGTGTGCTGCAGTTATGGGCTCTCAAAGAGTCGGACACAATTGAGAGACTGAACTGAACTGAATGCTAGCCTCAAATTTCTTCGTAATTAAAATTTAAAAAGTTTAGTTAAATTTGAATGTGTCTCTTAACAATGCCTTTTCTGTTTTTGAAGAGACATTAAATTTTATTCAAACAATTATGTGCTATTAAGTAAAGAATAAATTAGCAAGAAAATTGCACCATTAGTTAAAGTTTGCTCTTAATTCCACATAACAAATGATTATAACCTTTTTACTATGGCATTGAAATTTAACATAAGAGAAGTCTCATTTGTAGCTAAAATGGATTTTAGTTTTTCTCTTATTATTGTGCCTGATAATGCTTTAATTTTAGCTATGGTTCTTGGAAAAATAATAAAGAGAATTTAGACAAATATTAATATTAAGATAAAGGTTGCAGAATAAGTTTTAAAAATTGCTCTCATAAATAATTAATGCATTTAAACAACTTTTGCACAAAAGTGAAAAATAAACAAATGTATATATAGATACATATGTGTGTGTGTGTGTGTGTGTGCACGTGTTTGTGTGTTTTTAAAAGTTTTGGATCCTCATACAACTTGATTGTTATTACTCAAAGATAGTCTCATCTTATCCAACTGATTAGCCCTTGGCTTTTTATATCTGTTTGTCCTAAGCTGAACAATACATTTAGCTTATATTGTCTTCCCTTTTATATACAAAGCTCAAAGGCAGGAACATAGTTGTCTTTACCCTGCAGATGGATAACCATAGAAGGAGTTATAATAAGCACTGATGGTAAATCCAAGACCAAATTCTCTTGTGCCAGGATCAAATATATATGATCAGTCCCTTTTAGGCAACAGCTTATCAATGACTTGGAAGAAAACATGGAGGACATATGAACATCATTTTGGGGTAGCAAGACTTTGAAACTCCTGCTCATTGTGGATCTACAATCCATGTGCCTCACAGTCTTGTCCATTGCAGTCACCATCAGATTGTCCATCTGACAGAATATTTTGTCCATCCATCAAAAGATTCTGATGTCTGTACTTTCGTACATCTCTTACTATAATTTCATTTTACGCCATTTTCTTTCTTTTCCTCCTTCTCTCCCGAATCTTTTTCCTATTCCCTTAGAAACTCTGATCTTATTTAAAAAAAAAAAAAAAAGACTCTATGTTTCCAAATATTTCTTAAAAATTTTTCTCTTATCTTGATGCTCTAAAAGATGCTTGGCTATCTCTTAAAGACACTTTCTTTTGCAGAGTTTCTGGGACACAGTTTGACCAACAGTCAACTCACACAGATCAGTATTCAGATGACAGAGACACGCTTGCTGTTTTTTTCATTATTATTTCATACTGAATTTCTCACTTGCTCTCTCAAAAATTCAGATTCTTTGATATAAATTCAGTTCAGCTTTCTCACTCACTAATCATTCTGTATTTTGTTCGCTTGTTTTCTCTCTTGCTTCCCAACTCTGTCTCTTTCCTTCCCACTAGCAAAATCCAGCCCTGGTTATAACTGAGTGTTTGTGGGTTCCTTGGCTGCAACTGAGAAGCTGAATGCTGCTGCAGAAAAATTATGCAAATATATTAAATGAGCTTTCTTAAATATGAAGACTGCAACCTCAAAAAGTACCTAAAACCACCAGGCAATTTATTAATATTTCTTTAATAATATTTCTTTTTTTTTCTAAAATGATCTAAAACTTCTCTCCCCAGTATTCAGTCATCATTCCTACATGATGCCTTGTTATCATCAACATTTTCATCTCTATCATTATAACTTAAACTCTAACTTCTGCAGAAAATCATTTACAGAATTACTGAAAATATTGAGCATTATACATGTGAATAATATGTTTCCCACCAGCATGAAATTTAAACTCTGGTGGATGACACAGTTATGTAGAGGACTTTTATAGCACAGTATGAAATGTTTATTTTAAAAAACTCATACTAGTCATTGGATGCTTAAATGTGTATCAGGAATTGATCTAGGAACTGAGGCTACAGTGGCCAATAATTAGACAATTTCTGTCATTTCACTGAGGAATAATAAACAATAAGATGTGATTATTATAGATAGTCTTTGTGTATTCTTTTATTACATTAGTCTCTTGTAAACTGTGAAAATGTGAGTCACCTTACTGAAACTGTTATCTTTGGATAAGTTAATAATACCAATTTGGGAATTACAAAGTTGAAGATCAATCACATCCTGCTATATAATGGCCAAGTAAAGATACTGGAATCAGCCTCAACTTTTCCTTTGTTGGTTTTCATATTCTGCCTAACTGCTGCAAACATTTTTGTGTGGTCATAAAGTATAATGAGCAAGAAGAATATATTTTATAATAGGCTATTTGTTTTACTATTGACACTTTACAAAAATTTGGCCTGAATAGAGAGCTAGGCAGTCAAGAGATACCTAGAGTAACAGCAAGTTTGGTCTTGGAGTACAAAATGAAGCAGGGGAAAAGCTAACAGAGTTTTGCCAAGACAAAATACTAATCATAGCAAACACCCCCTTCCAACAACACAGAGATGACTCTACTCATGGACATCACCAAATGGTCATTACCAAAGTCAGATTGATTATATTCTTTGCAATCAGAGTTGGAGAAACTCTATGCAGTTAGCAAAAACAAGACCTGGAGTTGACTATGATTCATGAACTTCTTATAGCAAAATCCAGGCTTAAGTTGTATAAAATAGGAAAACCACTAAGCCTTTCAAGGATGTCCTAAATCAAATTCCTTATGGTTAAATAGTGGAGGTAATGAATACATTTACGGGATTAGATCTGATAGACAGAGTCCCTGAAGAAGTATGGTTAGAGGTTCATAACATTGTACAGAAGGCAGGCACTGAAACCATCTCAAAGAAAAAGAAACACAAGAAGACAAAGTGGTTGTCTGAATAGGCTTTACAAATAGCTGAGAAAAGAAGAGAAGTGAAAGGCAAAGGAGAAAAGGGAAGATACACCCAACTGAAGTCAGAGTTCCAAAGAATACAAAGGAGATAAGAAAATGCTCTTAAGTGAACAATGCAAAGAAATAAAGGAAAACAATAGAATGGGAAAGCCTGAAGATATTCAACAAAATTGGAGATACCAAGGGAACATTTCATGCAAAGATAGACACAATAAAGGACAGAAATGGCAACGACCTAATAGAAGTAGAAGAGATTAAGAAGAGATGAAAAGGATACACAGAAGAACTGTACAATAAAGGTCCTAATGACCCAGGTAACCATGATGGTGTGGTTACTCACCTAGAGCCAGACACCCTGGAATGTGAAGTCAAGTGGACCTTAGGAAGCATCACTACGAACAAAGCTTGTGGAGGGGATGGAATTCCAGCTGAGCTACTTCAAATCCTAAAAGAGGATCCTGTTAAAGACCTGTACTCCTTATGTCAGGAAATTTGGAAAACTCAGCAGTGGCCACAGGACTAGAAATGTTCAGTTTTCATTCCAATCTCAAAGAAAGGCAATGCCAAAGAGTGTTCAAACTACCATACAATTGCACTCATTTCACATGCTAGCAAGGTAATGCTCAAATTCTTTCAAGCTGAGCTTCAGCAGTACGTGAACCAAAAACTTACAGAAGTACAAGATAGATTTAGAAAAACGCAGAGGAACAAGACATGAAATTACCAACATCTTTGGATCATAGAAAAGCAAGAGAATTGGATTCAGAAAAATGTCTGCTTCATAGACTATGCTAAAGCCTTGGACTGTGTGGATCACAACAAACTGTGGAAAATTCCCAGAGATGGAAATACCAGACTACCTTACCTGCTTCCTAAAAAACCTGTATGCAGATCAAGAAGCAACAGTAAGAACCAGACACGAAACAATTGATTGGTTCCAAATTGGTTAAGGAGTAAGTCAAGGCTTGTATATTGTCACCCCACTTATTTAACTTATATGCAGAGAATATCATGCAAAATGCCAGGCTGGATGACTCAAAGCTGGAACCAATATTGCCAGGAGAAATATCAACAACCTCAAATATACAGACAATACCACTCTAATGGCAGAAAACAAAAGGGACCTAAAGAGCCTCTTGATGAAAGTGAAAGAGAAGAATGGACAAGCTGGCTTAAAACTCAACATCCAAAAAATAAGACCTTGACATCCTGTCCCATCCTGTTCATGGCAAGTAGATGGGGGAAAAGTAGAAACAGTGGTAGACTTTATTTTCATGGGCTTCAAAATCACTACAGTCAGTGATTGTGGCCATGTAATTAAAACACACTTGTTCCAAACAAACAAAAAAAAAGACACTTTTCCTTGGAAGAAAAGCTATGACAAATCTACACAGTGTATTAAAAAGTAGAGACATCACTTTGCAGGCAAAGTCTATATAGTCAAACGTGTGGTTTTTCCAGTGGTCATGTATGGGTGCGAGTTGGACCATAAAGATAGCTGAGCACCAAAGAATTGATGCTTTTGAACTGTGGTGCTTGAGAAGACTCTTGAGAGTCCCTTGGGCAGCCAGGAGATCAAACCTGTCAATCCTGAAGGAAATCAACCCTGAATGTTCATTGGAAGGAATGATGCTGAAGATGAAGTGCCAATGCTTTGGCCACCTAATGCAAAGAGCCAACAAATTGGAAAAGACCCTGGGGCTGGGAATGATTAAGGACAGTAGGTGAAGGGGATGACAGAGGATGAGATGGTTGGATGGCACCACCCACTCAGTAGACATGAGTTTGAGCAAACTCTTGGAGATAGTGAAGGACAGGGAAGCCTGATGTTCTGCAGTTCATGAAGTCACAGAGAATGGGACATGAATTAGAGAATGAAAAACAACAAATAGCTCACAAACCACCAAGGCAGTCATACAAATATATTTTGAAGCAGACAATGTGAGACTATGGGCTGATTTCTGAAAATACAGCACATATGATGCATAGCCCAACAATGGTCTGAATAGTGCAAGTCCAACAAGAATCAGGAAGGGCTTCCCTGATGGATCAGAATATAAAGAATCTGTTTGCAAAGCAGGAGATCCAGGTTCCATCCCTGGATAAGGAAGATCCTTTGGAGAAGGGAATGGCAGCCCTCTCCACTATTCTTGCCTAGACAATTCCATGAACAGAACAGACTGGCAGGATACAGTCCTTGTGGTCGCAAAGAGGCAGTCACAACTGAGTGACTAACACTTTGGCTTTCAACAAGAATCAGGACACAGATGTGATGGAGCAAAGTTGAGAGGAAACCTCAGAAAACTGGGGAAGTGGTTCCTGAAGGTGAAAGTGATCTGTTTCATACACTTTCCTTACTGTATATCATTTTTTAAGGATTATATCTACAATAAAGGAAAGATGAGGGAAAGAAAAAAGAAAGAAGAGAGGACATAATGAAGGATGGGTAAGTAAGTAAGAGGGAAAATGATAATAATCTTCAGAAAAGTCATTGAAGTCAAATTAGAAATTTATGTTTTTCTTTGTTGCTTCTTAGTAATTTTTAGAGGCTATACACTTAGTATTTAAATGCTTGTTTCAATTTTAATAGAGATTACTTTGATAAAAGTATTAAATAGCAGAGTATGTGTTCATACTGAGTTAAAATTAAAATTCAATATGTGTAAATTACAATAATACACCTAAGAATCTAGCAGTAATACCAATGGTGGCAATTGTTTATGCTGTTTATTTCTAGAAGGTGCTCAGAAGTTTCTTATTCCAAAAGCTTTTTCTGAATTTCTGACCAATTTTCTGATTGTGAAATGCTATGCTAAAAAGTGAAAAATTTCTAATTAACTCACAAATATAACCCAAAGGAAAGGTTATTATGCATTTCTATTTAATTTATCAGATAACAAAACAGTGGTAATGAGACTTAGGTAAGATGTTCTACCTCTTCCCCACACACACTTTTCACTATTTGGAGCATCAAACAAAACAGTTGATAATAATATTGTTTCAAAATCAGTGCTTCTTTTTTAAAAATAAAATCTGCCTTCCACTCAGTAGAACACTGAACAAGAAAGGAGAAAACAAAAGACATTACCAGAGAGTCCAGAGAATTAAGAAGAGAGGTATATTACAAACACAGTATGTGATGGGGATTGAATAATTAAAGTAGTTTCAATTAGAACCTCACCTCAGATATAGCAGTTGTTTTAACACTGGATGGACATTAGAGTCACTTTGGGAAGCTTTTAAAAATACTGAAGCATGGATCTTGCCCCAAAATAATTAAATCATGAACATGTAGATATTACACATCCACATTTTAAGCCCTCCCCCTCATGGTTATAAGGTTTGCTCAGTTATGAGAATCACTGAAATATAGTGAAAAAGTAATTTGCCCTCTCTATTAAGCAAATAGAAATGTCCCATTCCAGTGGCTTTTATTTTTTGCTCATTCTTTTTTTTTTTTTTTTTTTTTAAGCATAGTTAAACTTTGCCTAGTTTGGTCCAAACTTACATTTAAATACTCTCCAAACATATTTTGAAACAGTGTTTTACTATTTCTAAAAAGCTTAAAGCAATTTAGTTTCCAATATCCAGGAAATACCAGTTTGAGATGGCACTTCAGAGCCCCATTTCCTTCCATTGAAAAGTGAAAAACAAAGAAATCAAGAAAAATGCATTATGTCTCTAATTAGTATTTATTTTGTAACATTTATTAGGGGTCAAATCTGGAACTGAAAATGAAGAAAGAAAGCCTTCCCATCCATTTAGCATATGTGCATCCTCGAAAGTGAAAAAGAGTCAAACTGAGCTTCTATATTAACATATGTGCACCCAGGATTACTGACAGCGCTGTAAGAATAGATATGAATCAAAGCAATTACAGTGGAGACTCAGAGGTTTCAAATATTAAAAGCATGGTTCTATTTTTATTCTAATACATTGCAAAGGTTGCAAAACAAAAGCATTCTGAACAATGCCAGCCTCTGTGCTCATGATTAGCATTGTTCTCCTTTGGGAGTAGAAAATATAATGCAGCCACACTTCAGGGCCCAGATGCTTTGCTGATACCAGACCTCCCAGACCACCTGTTTTCACATCCTCACATGCATTTTAGTCTGTCATTCATGGGTGCCCCATGCACATATTTGGCAGTTTGCTTGCCCACTGCTTTGGCAGTTTTCCAGAGTCGACTATGTACACTGCACTTTACAAATTCTATGTGCAATGCTTTCTAATCAGTTAAGTTACTCACCATCTCTGTTAGTATTTGAAGAGGCATTATAACCATGGCAAATTGCATAGACCAAAATAATTCTGCCTAAAACCTATTCATCCAAAGGTTTTAAAATGGGATTACATAGGATTTTAGAAAATACTTCATGTCAACTGCATATTCACAAAACAAAAAAAAAAAATTAAGTGACTTTCTGTTACACTGCTCCTTAAATCTGAAGATCACTAAGATGGAAAATACAGTGAGGATAAATTTTGTTTAGGCTTTTAAATTCTATTCTTTTGTTAGACTCTCTCCCAAGGTATTCAGGAACACACTAAAAAAATAATATACTGAAGAAAAATAACAACTTTGAAATAAAGAGCATATTTTTTTCACTTCAAGTGTTGTGACTAAATATGTCTAGGGATTTTTATTGAAACAGACCTTTGTTTTCAAGAATATATGTATTTGAGCATATGCTACTTTTACACAGAGAAAAATAAAACTCCTATGCAATAAATAAAATTCATTTTAAATTTGATGCCTATTGTGACCAATTTATTTTTCAAGAAAACCTTTGCTTTGTATTATAATAGCATCTTAATTAAGGATTGGCAAAACATAACAAATAAAACAAGAATCATTGCAGTTAAAGCAAATAATTGGATAGAAGAGGTATAGTTAAATCAGTACAAATCCTAGAATCATTTAGAAAACCACGATGCACACAACATTGTCTTTTCCCAGGTGATTTAGGGAACAGGCTATTAAGGGAATGCTTCATGTGCTGATAATTTTAAAATCACAACATACAAAGCACTGGCTAGACAGCCAGGGTGTAAAAGAACAATAAAAGTGAGATGTTCTCCCCAAAATGAAGGGCTTACATTCTAATGGTGAAATACAGGGGCATCCCCCCACCACCTCCACACACTACATTCATGAGGAGAACATATGAAAAATATATATATTTACAAAATGCTACCCTGGGGACTTTCCTGGTGATCCAGTGGTTAAGTCTGCATGCTTTCAATGCGGGAGGAATGTGTTTGATTCCTGGTTAGGGAAATAAGATCCCACATGCCAAGTAGCCTAGCAAAAATAAACAAACTATCCTAATTCAGAGGAGGGGGTACACAATTTGTATTAGAGGTAGCTCTTTCCATTTGGAAAACACTTTAATAGCACACACCTCCAAATTGTACTGCATAAGTAATAAATTAGACATTTCCCTTTTCCCATGACTGGTATAAGACTTTATGGGAGATCTGGGAAAAGGAGAGAACTAGAGTTGGAAGAAAGGATTTGGGGAGAAAGATTTCAATTGTCAGATGCTTGACAGCATATTGGATTCAAAGAGATCCAGAGCAAGTGGGCAGAGACAACCGAGGAAGTTTTAAGAATGGTAGTATCTCAGGTTTAGCTCTCAGTCATAGTCTAGGCTTTTTGGAATACCTCTCCATTCCTCCCAATTTTGCAAAGCCTCAGGAATGCATGACTGTTGTGTTTAAGATATTTTTCCTGACGTTTATTTCTCCCAAACCTTAGGGAAAAAATGTTAAACACAACGGTCATGCATTCGTGATGCTTTGAAAAATTCTGAGAAAAGAATCTGGCATAATACAGAAGCATTGAAGAGAGAGGGAGCAGAGGCTGCTGGATGGGAGGACAATGGGCAAGACACAGGCAAGATTCAATAGATGACTTAGGTTCTATGTAAGACCCAACAGCAGATATGAGACACTCCCTAAACACACCCATATGTGCTGATGTGCTCAGTCATGGCCAATTCTTTGTGACCCAATGGACTGTAGCCAACCAGGCTCCTCTGTCCATGGAATTGTCCAGGCAAGAATACTGGAGTGGGTTGCATTTCCTTCTCCAGGGGATCTTCCTGACCCAGGGATGGAACCCGAGTCTCCTGTGTCTCCTGCATTAAAAAAAACAAAAACAAACAAACAAAAACCACCCATTGGACTTCACATTTAAACAAGGACTGCTAGTGGGCTGGGGCCAGAGTGAGCTACTACGTGAGAAGTTAGCAAAGCACAATTCCAAAGTTTCCTGAGCACTGGACTTCTCACAGTATGTGGAATCATGGCTCAAATTATTTTAGATTGAGGGACTATTGACATCTAGGACTTTTCATTACATTAGCTCTGATAGGGGATATAATACAGGGGAAAGTTCACTAGGCAGCAGAAAAATCACAGATGTTTGACAGACAAACTGTATCAGCAGTTACATCCTATCTCCTACATTCATAAGGCATGCGGTAACAGAGAAGTGAACAACACTCTCTGGGGCATTTTTCACCTATTAAGTAAGATTAATAATGCCAACTTCATTGGTTAGGTGTGTGCAACAAATGTTTAAAGCACCTGGCATATTGTAGACACAGAATAAATCTTAGTCCTTTTTCCTAATTTGTCTTATTCATCCTACTCCCTGAGGACTCTAGAAGACAGAGGCATTGATTCGAATTAGAGGTCAAAAAGTTTTTGTGAAAAAGAATGGCTTTGAGTAAAAATAAGTATGTCAAAGTGCTTTCAGATATGGATTTACTGGGGGAAGATAATATAATTACAAGAAAATTTAATAGTACATGTATGCACGTGTGCTGAATGCTTTAGTTGTGTCCAAACCTTTAGGACTCTATGGACTGTAGCCCACCAGTCTCCTTCTGTCCGTGGGATTCTCCAGGCAAGAATTCTAGAGTGGGTTGCCATGCCCTCCAACAGGGGATCTTCTGTACCCAGGGACTGAGCCCTGGTTTCTTACATCTCCTGTGTTTGCAGGTGGATTCTTTACCACTGAGGCACCTGGGGAGCCCAGTACATGTATGTATGTCTATAAATGAAAGAAGTGTTCGTAGAAGATACAGTCAGACTGTGTAACTAGACTTGAGATTTTTGATGTGGAGTAGGCAGGTTTTTGACCCCCATGATCTTTACCCACTGACATCATGCCTGAAAATATCTTACTTTATATAGTAAGGAAGGGGAAAGTAGAAGAGTTTCTCAGCAAAGGGCATGAGAGGAAGACTCCAACCACATGTACATTAAATCCCCAACATCCGAACCTTCAAGTTGCAAACTTTCAAACATGCAAATGTGCCTCTGGGTCGAGCAAGGAAACAGCCTGGGCCATCAGTGTCAGGCATGAGTGAAATTGCAGCTGGCCCTCCATCTCCTATTGCTGATGATTCTTCAGCTCTACCATCTCCTGTCTCCTCTCCCTCCTCCGGTCGGTAATTCTTGCCTGTTCACTAGATGCCAGCCCCTGTCTGAAGCTATTGTACTATACTACTATGCTTTTCAAGGTTCTGAACTATAAGGTTTAAAATGTTTTCTTTATTTATTGTGTTTTTTATGTATATTTGAGTGAAAAGTGTTATAAACCTGTTATAGTCCAGTATTATATAGCTGATTATATTTGTTGAGTAACAGGCTAACTATGTTGGACTTACAAACAGATTGGACTCAGGAACACACTCTTGGAATAGAACTTGTTCATATATAGGGAACTTACTGTATTGTGGCTTGCCACAATCCAATGAATTCCTATAGTTTCTAGAACCTGGGAATATCCCTCAGTTCAGAACCAGCAGAAAAAGGAGGCCTCAATCCTACAGTCACAAGTTGCCCGAGAGATTCCAGAAATGCATGCAGTTTGCTGACAACTGATTTTAGAAAATGTTTAGAACAGCACGCAACTATTCATGTGGAACTATAACAGACTGTAGTTGTAAGCCAATATGTTTGTAGTGGTTTGTTATGGCAGCAATAGGAAGGCAATGAATGATGCAGGTTGGGAGATAATAGCATTGAATGAAACAGAAATGTTGAATGTAAACTGTATCCATTGTTACTGGAGGTGAGAGAACTATTACCTTGCATTGCAGTGCCCTTTGTCTCGCTGCCACCTGCCACCACACACAAATATTTACTTAGAAATACTTAGGTAATATTTTATTGGAGAAGATAGTAAGGAATAAAGCAAATTCCAGTGACAGTTTCTGGTTGAATAGTTTGAATGGGGTCACAAAGTTATATTCATTAGATGGTGTAAGAGTAATTACAACAAAATATCCCAGATATAACATAACATACTACAAGAAAAGGTAAAGAAGCTGATACTGCACAGAAATGCTAGAAATGTAGCAGAATTCATTAAGAAAAGATTCCTACAAAATGACATATTTGCATTTACTTTTATTCCTTAATAGAAACTGGTTTTCTGTATTGTTAATTAAGAAGGGAATTGGTTCCATATTAATAATTCCACAGAACCCTACACTCCTAATGACATATATTATTTTTGAAATTCATATTGTCTAGTGCTGTGATGTAAACAGATATTTTCATCACAATAAAGATACATATTTAAACCTCAAAACAAAAATATATATAATTGTTATGTAAGACTGGGATCTTTGAAAAAATTCCTACTTCTTTCTTAAGTGCTCAGTGATTTTTCTTAGAGTACAATTCTAGGCAGCACTCTGCCTTTTTTGATATGTTCTAAACTTCTAACCTTTGATATGTTTCTAACCTTCATTTGAGAATGAGTTACAAAATTTGATCTTGAAAGTCATGAATGTAGTCTAATAAATGAAAACCATAGCAATTTCTAAGTACCAGAGGGGCTGGAATTCACTATTTCCCTTTTAGTATCAATCAGTTTTATGACACAAAAATATTCAAATATAGTTTGCTTTGGAGTGGTGAATCTAAGATACACAAAAGTTCAAATAGACAGATTTACTCCAGTTTATGTATTATTTCAGATTAATTAGAACATTTCTCTTTGTTCTTCTTTACAGGAGTGGTTGAAGCAGCTAAAATGTCCTGTGCCTCCCTGAATCATAGTTAAGAGTCTAATATTATGGAAATGTTCATAGGAATGGAAACGGGTCAAGTTGCAACAGGAGCCCAGTTGACTTTCCATGTTGTTATTCAATCACTAAGTCATGTCAGGTCTTTGCGACCCCATGGACTGCAACATGCCAGGGGAATTAGCTTAATAACGTTTCATCCTTTCACTAATTTCTTTGATGTCAAAGAGATTGATTTCCCCTCTGAGTTCTCCAACATCTTTTTGTCTTATTCTGATCTTTTCTTATCTAAATGTTTTTGTTTAAACATCTCCTAAAGAAGGACCACTTATAAATGTACTCTGCGGCTTACTTCCCTTTCTTTCTACTCTGATTCAAGTTCTGTCTTTTCCATCCTCTTACCATTTTATTAATTCATCAATCTCTCCTGTATTGCAAAAGACATGTCTCCTTGTCTCTTTATAGTTTGTTTCAATGACATGATCCTATATTACATTCTGTTGCTATAGTGATCTTTCTAAAATCCAAATCTATGATCTTCTTGAATAAAACCCATACATTTTAAATTAAATCCCAACTCCTTGCACCACATACAAGGATACTGGTAAATGTAGTTTTTTTTTTTTTTCTGTTCTGGGAGGTGGTTTGTTTTTTATTTTGTTTTTGGTATATCTATTTGGTTTCAAAACCCATTAAGTCCTAAATTCATGACCACTGAGATCTAGTTATATCAGCTACTTAAAATTCTCTGAAGGGAACAAGGTTTTGAAGAAATCTTTTTTCTGTGCCACCCCCCCCCCAACACACACGCACGAGTAGTCTTTCCTTTCTCTTAACTTACATAAATCTTTTTCTCATTCTTTAAAAAAAAACAAAAAAAAAGTTATAGCCTAAGTATTATCATTTCTGGAAAGTCATTCCTGGGTTCCTGTCTGTACTCAAGGTCCTCTTTGCTTTCATTGCTTTTAGCACATATCAGATTTTATTTTAATAGAAAAATGCTCCCCATTACACTTTTCTGATGAGAATTATCTTTTTAAAATTTTGAATAGAGGTTCTAAAAGACTGGTAGTTTAAAAAAAATGAGTTAGCCAATGGATTGAAAAAATTAATTAAAATTATGACTTTGTCCTTTGCCAAATGCTGATGAGACACGACCTTCTATGGAACAGGTCTAAAATCTTTGTAAAGTGTTATATATATTACTGTGTATATTTTTTTCCTTATTAGGAGCCATTTCATACTAGTTTTGTCATGCTCCCTTATATAAGAAAAGAGCAAAAGAAGATAAAGAGGCAAAAATTCCATAATATTCTTTAATCTGGCTGTTAGGAAATTTAGAGCTGATTTGCTGTTATTCTTCTAACATTTCAGGCAGTTTTTGCTAGATGTTTGTGGTGTAAAGATAAATAAAACATGTGTCATTTCTTAGGAAATTCACTCTAGCAGCCAGCTCCAAAATGAAGAGTCTAAAACCCTTTGAAAATATCATTATCTGTAAAATGGCATAATGGTACGTAACTTAAGGATGGTGACAAGTTAAATAAAATTTTTAGTTTAAAAAGTATAGTGTGTGCCTCAAAGTGTATTTTTTATGTTGGCTACATATGTATTACTCTTCTTATTAATTTTTAAACTTTTCTTTTTGTATTAAGGGTATTGGCTTCATTACATCTATGAATTTTAATGTAAACCACATGAAGTGTTTTTTTTTTAAATAACTGAATTATAAATAAATTCATCATAAATTGTTAATAAATTTGCATAATGTTATTAGGACATTTAAGCTATTAAATCTAGTTAAAGGCTAATTATCTGAAATAGTACATTTTTGCTGTATTATTGTAAACATGTTTTTCAAATAAAAGAATATCACTATTATCACCACTTATTTCTGCATGTTAATATTTTTTCTTGTCTTACTAAATCACTTACCAGTTGGACCCCAGTTCATCCCTTCTTGTCTGTCTTCAATTTTGCCACTGATTAATCTTTCCAAAGTATGGACATGATATTGACAAACCTTTCTTTAAAATCACATGATTTTCTATTACAGATGAAATGCTACCCCAACTCCTAAGCATAGCTTTAGCACACCTTAATCATTTGGCTTCTGTCTGCCTACCACCTAGACTCATCTCTGCCAGTCGCTTCTCATCCCCCAAATTTAGTAGGCTAGTTTGGCTTTGGTCTCCATACATGATATAGAGAATAAGAACAGATATAATGGTCATCAGTGGAGGGAGAGGAGGAAGGGGCAAAATAAGGGTAGATGATAAGAAGTACAAACTAGCATTTATAAAATAAAATTGAAAACCTACAAGGATATATTGTACAGCACAGGGAATGCAATCAATATTTTATAATAACTTTGAATGGATTATAATCTTAAAAAACATTGAATCACTGTGTTGTACAACTTAAAGCAATATAATATTGCAAATCAATTATACTTTAATTTAAAAAGCCTATATAGCATTTTCCAAGTAAATATATGCAAGTACATACACATGTACACACACAGTTATGTATAAATGTTACATAATAATTCTGGATCATGCTCCTTCCAAATGCATATGTCAAGCCCCAAGCATTTCATATTATGACTGTATTAGGAGACAAGGTCTTTAAAGAGGTTGCTAACTTAAAATTTGGACATTAGCTTAGACTCTAATCTTCTGACTTGTGTCTTTTTAAGAAGAAATCTGAATATATAAAGAAACACCAGGGATCCAGATGCACAGGGGAAAGATCGTTGATCTCACACAGAGAAGGTGACCATCTAACAACCAAGGAAAAAGGTCTCAGGAGAAGCCAAAGTTATGGGTACTTTAATCATGGACTCCTAAGGATTAAAAATCTTGAAAAAAAGAAAAATATATTTTGCTTGAGACATCTAGTTCATAGTATTTTGTTATGGCAGTTCTAGCAGACTAATACACATATTGATTAGGCAAAAAGGAGCAAGGGATTCGAGCAGAATCACTCCCTGTTCATTATGCAAGGTGATAACTGATATTCCATACTGCATACAAAAAATGTAAACAGATCTGAGAAGCCAAACTGAATTTCTTCACTATTTAACAATAACAACAAAAAAAAGTACAGATAATGTTATTTAATAGCAAAAGGGAAAAACTTTAATACTTAGTCTCAAGAACCTCACATATACCATTATTATTTATTATTAAGGGAAAGGTAAATGTTAAAATCATAAGGGTGAAAATTTAAGGATGAAAAATAAAAATATGTACTTATAGAATTTAATATTGATTAGCTCCATTGAAGATATTCTAGGTCAATCATTACTTGTGAGGTAAGGTTTCCAGATATGGGTCATATGTGATTTAAGCTTATAAACAGCATCTCTTTAGTGATTAACTTGTAATAGAATACAAAGTTCCTTTTCTATTACACTGCCACCTAAAAATCCAATTGTAATGAAAAAGAAATTACCAGAGTGAGATAAATATTGACTTTTTTGAAAATTATATTTTTAGAAATGATATAAGCAGTCAGAAATTCTTACAGGCAGTGTGAAGGAGTTTTGATATATTTCACTTTCTGATTCACCTGTAAACTGAAGTGGGAATTTACAAATACAGTATATAGAAGGTTAAATGTTGGCTTATTTCAACAAGGTGTCATCAAATTTTTTTAGTAAATTTTATTTGTAAATGTTTTTGATAAGTCAAGTTTTATATATGTAAAACATTTGGAAATGCATTTTAGTGCTAGACTTATTTAACATTTTTAAAAAGCAAACTTGAAGCTAGATTTTAAGGATGACTGGAATAAGAGTGAGATTCAAAGAGAATGAACATTTCCAGGGTTCTCAAAGTGAATAATAGAGTGAATCAAAATGGGGAGTATCAAACGGAATGACAGATTGAAGGGGGAAGATTTCAAAGTGAATGCAGAAACAAAAGCAAGTCTGCTGAAATCTAGTTCTGTGGTTGACAAAGGATCAAGTTGGACAGCTTGCCCTGTGTAATTTCCCAATATCCACAACTAGGTTTCTTCATATGCTACCTAATTCACTTTTGGTATCTCTGGGATAAAAATAAATGTCATACATCTGTTTTGTTGTTATATTCAGATTATAGAATTTCCTTCTTTATTAGAATTTTGTATCTACTTTTTAACTCAGTTACCCAAAGCTTTTGCTTCTGGTCATGCAGGAGAGACAGGAGCCTGAATTATCTCAAACAATAATCATCTATGATACTGGAGCAATTATGAAAATTATTTTTTTTCAGATGTTGACAGCAATTGGTGAAGACATAGGATTTCTGTGGAAAAGAATTTATATATATACATATGTATATATATATATGTATATATATATACATATATATATATATACACACACACACACATAAACACACACTCTCTCTCTTTTTCAAGTTATTTGCCTTTATAGGTTATTACAAATACTGAGTAGAGTTCCCTTGTGCTATGCAGTAGGTCCTTGTTTGGTATCCTTGTTTGTTGTTCAGCAGTGTATGTATGTTGGGCTTCCCAGTTGGCACTAGTAGTGAAGAACCTGCCTGCTAATGCAGGAGACGTAAGAGATGTGTGTTTGATCCCTTGGTTGGGGAGATCTCCTGGAGGAGGACACAGCAACTCACTCCAGTATTCTTGCTTGGAGAATCCATGGATGAGGAGCCTGGCAGGATACAGCCCACAGGATTGCAAAGAGTCAGACAAAACTGAAGTGATGGTGAGGGTGGAATGATCTGAGAGAACAGCATTGAAACAAGTATACTATCAAGGGTGAAACAGATCACCAGCCCAGGTTGGATGCATGAGACAAGTGCTCGGGGCTGGTGCACTGGGAAGACCCAAAGGGATGGGATGGAGAGGGAGGCGGGAGGGGAGATCGGGATGGGGAGCACAAGTAAATCCATGGCTGATTCATGTCAATGTATGGCAAAAACCACTACAATATTGTAAAGTAATTAGCCTCCAACTAATAAAAATAAATGGAAAAGCAAAACAAAACAAAACAAAAACTGAAGTGATTTAGCACCCACACATGTAGTGTATATTTGTTAATCCCATCTCCTAATTTATCCTGCCTTTCTTCTTTGGTAACCATAAATTTGTTTTCTGTGTTTGTGAGCCTGTTTCTGTTTTGAAATAAGTTCATTTGTATCTTTCTTTCAGATTCCACATATAAACAGTATTATACATTTGTCTTTTCCTGTCTGACTTACTTCACTTAGTATGATAATCCCTAGGTCCATCCATGTTGTCACAAATGGCATCATTTCATGCTTTTTTATAGCTGCATAATGATCCACTGTATAAATATTCCACATCTTCTTTATCCATTCCTCTGTCTATGGATATTTAGGTTGCTTCCAGGTCTTGGCTATTGTAAACAGTGCTGCAAAAGATCACTGGGGTGCATGTATCTTTTTGAATTATGGTTTTCTCCAGATATATGCCCAGGAATGGGATTACAGGATTATATTATAGCTCCATTTTTAATTTGTTAAGGAACTTTCATACTGATTTCCACAGTAACTATACAAATTTAAAACAATCCCACCAACAATGTAATAAAAAGTCCCTTTTCTCCACACCCTCTCTAGCATTTATTATGTGTAGATTTTTTTGATGATGGCCATTCTGACCAGACTAAGTGATATCTCATTGTAGTTCTGATTTGCAATTTTCTAATAATTGGCTATATTGAGCATTTTTTTCCCCCATGTGTCTGTTGTTAATCCACAGTTGTTCTTTGGAGAAATATCTAACTTCATGTAGTCACAAATTCTTAAGATAAACATAGGTTCAACTGAAGTTCCACTTATGAGATGTGCTGCTTTAAACAAGTAACTCCAAACTCTGTATCCTTTCTCCCATACATACATTGAGGTTCATGCCAATAACATCTTCAGTTCAGTTCAGTTCAGTTCAGTTGTCCAGTCATGTCCAACTCTTTGTGACCCCATGGACTGCAACATGCTAGGCTTCCCTGTCCATCACCAACTCCCAGAGTTTACTCAAACTCATGTTCATGAGTTGGTGATACATTCAACCATCTCATTCTCTGTTGTCCCCTTCTCCTCCTGCCTTCCGCAGCATCAGGGGCTTTTCAAATAAGTCAGTTTTTCACATCAGGTGGCCAAAGTATTAAGTAACATCTTAATTTATGTTAATCATCTTGCCATATAGTAAGCTCTAGAAAATATTAAATTTGATTTTTGTTAGTGAGTCTTGCTTGAAGCTCAACTCCCATTCTAGTTCTAACTCCTCTTTATTCTCTCATAATAACATATGCATGCCCTTGAGAGAGATTTCTTTTCTCAAATCTTCTTTAAAAACATTCACTAATGACTTTTACTATCTTTTCAAGGATGTTCACATATAATGATTTCTGTGAAGCAGAAAACAGATTTGATTGCTGTTCAAGCTAATACAGATGATGCCTTCCTTTGGGAAAGTGCTGGACAAGTTTGCTGTGTGCGTGTGTGCATGTGTGTGTGTGCCTGTGTGTGTGTGTGTGCATGTGTGTGTGTGCATGTGTGTGTGTGTGTGTCCATGCGCATGTGTGTGCACTCAGTTGCTCAGTCGAGTCCAATTCTTGCAACTGCATAGACTGTAGTCTGTCAGGCTCCTCTGTCCATGGGATTCTCCAGGCAGGAATATGGAGTGGGTTGGCATCCCCTTCTCCAGGGTTAATAAACAAGGGGACTTACTTATGAGGCTTATCTTGGACAGCTGCCAACTGGCCACCATGCCCTCTGAATTACCTCAACCTAGACTGGCCTCAATAACAACTCTGTGGAAAGTAACAAAATATCCTGAAAGTGGTAAGTGCAGGCAACTGTGCCTTCACTGTCACAGATAGTATAAAGATGTAAAGGTACTCTTGAATATATTGATATTCCATATTAACTAAGAAGGTCATTAACAGGAAGTTGATCTCTCAATATAACCATTGTTATGAAAGTGATTCGATGTCACCTACTCTAAAAACTAAATAATAGATTACTATTTAAATTTGATTGGCATCTTCCAATATTCTAATGTAAATTATGTGTTTTAACTCTA
This sequence comes from Odocoileus virginianus, assembly GCF_023699985.2. NCBI lineage: Eukaryota > Metazoa > Chordata > Mammalia > Artiodactyla > Cervidae > Odocoileus > Odocoileus virginianus. Next base: position 26,564,697 of record NC_069698.1, read on the forward strand.
TGGTGTAATTAATTTGCTCAACGATTCATCTTTTTTTATGACTAATTTAGTTGAATTTGAATCTCAACTCAACCTAACTAATCTCAACTAAATATCATGTTAGACTATCTGCTATATATACTTTTCCCATCCTTTTCTTCTTTCTATTTTTGAATCCTAAATTTCTGTTTCTCATTGGTATTCTGCCTTTTTCTTTGGATACATTTTTTGAGCCCCTTCCACTGTTTCTGAAAAGTCAAGCCACATGAAATTTGGCTAATAAATAGTAATTTAGAAGCAGGAATTTGCTCCCATATTTTCTGTGACAAAGAAACTGATAGTATTTCTTATGCTGACATAGACATGAAGAAATAACAAAGAGGAGCCTCTGGAACTTCTAAGAATGAGACACAGTGACAGAGATGCCAGAGGGCAATCAGCTTCATTAAGGTTCACAACTTGCAAAATGTTGCCAGAAGTTGCCAACTTCATATTTTAGATTTTTTAAAATGATACATAGTCTGTCTCTCTTATCTCATCTAGTACCAAAAACTCCACAAAAGCATAGGATATAATAGAGAGCAAATGGCTCTTTTGTACTGAGTCCTGAGATTTTAATGCATGCAGCTAAGACAAGGAGGAGAAAGGAGAGGGACACATTAATCATGCTAGGAGCGTGCAAGGTGCTTTACCTAAACCACCAAATTTATCCCCTGGGCCAATCCTGCGCAATCTTTATTAAGAGACTTCTGTTCCAGTAGAAAAAACTAAGACTCAGAAAGTAGATCATTTTATACAGTCACAATCTAATAATTTGGGGAGTCAAGAATTAATCCAGGCCTCTGCTTTATCCTCATCTCCATGGATGGAAAAACACTGCCAAGGGGAGGATGTGGGTTGCTTATTGAAGACATTTCAAACTGAAAATAAAAGAAACATTTACTCTGCTACAGGAGTATTAAAAAAAAAAATACCTCAAGGCAGGTTATAGCCAGGCTTGGAGAAGAAACAAGAGCTTGGGAATGGGATGCTGAGAAAGGACTAGACAATATTCTCTGCTTTATTTCTTGTTTTCCTGTTTTATTGTTGTTGTTCCTCACTGCTATGACATCTCCCATTTTTTTGCTGTAAAATTCATCTTACTCTGCTCTGTCCACGGGGTAGAAAATTCGCATCTTTTCACAGTGCAGATCATAGATGCCTTGCTTCCAGAAGACCGTTCTCATTCCACAAAAGACAATTTAATAAGCACAATTTGGATCAACATTTATTGCTCCATTGACTGTGGCAGGAAAACTCTGCATTCTGAGTGTAAATACATACATACTGCCATCGCCCATTCAGGATGTAGTTAAGAGGAAGCCCATAGACAGGGCATGAAAGGAATTTTTTCTTGGTTTTACTTGTTGTTACATATATTTTGTTTGTTTGTTTGTTTACAAAAGGAAGTGAAAAAAGGAAAAGACAAAACAAAATGAGACAAGAGTGAGAATTTTTTTTTTCTGAAGTTGTAAACATCACACCAAACAGGACAGCTGGATTGAATAGAATGTGTTTAAATCTAGTGTTTGGTAAATTCTTTTTAAATTGAGTAGTTAACATACACTATTATATTAGTTTTAGGTGCATAACAGAGCGATTTAACATTTATATACACAATGAATTTATCTCCACAAGTTTACTAACCAGCTGTCACCATGTGAAGTTATAATATTACTAACAATATTCGCTACATTCTACATCACTTCCTCATGACTTATTTATTTTACAACTGGAAGTTTGTTCTCCCTAAACCCCTATACCTATTTCACCCAATCCCCGCCTCCCATCCCCACTGGCTACCACCAGTTTTTTCTCTGTATCTATGAATCTGTCTCCGGGTTTGTTTGTTCATCTGTTTTGTTTTGTTTAAATTCCACATGTACGTGAAATCATACAGTATTTGTCTTTCTCTATCCTACTTATTTCACTTAGAGTTATATACTCTAGGGCCAACCACGGTATAACATATGGCACAATTCCATTTGCTTTTATGGCTGAGAAGTATTCCGTTGTATATATGTACCTCATCTTTACCCATTCATCCATCAATGGGCAGAGTGTGCTTCCCTATCTTGGCTATTGTGAATTCACGAGGTCCAGCCATGATTACTGCGGGTGCACTGGCCAGTGGGTCTGACCTCTGGCACGCTGCCTGTGTGACTTGATTGTGACTGATTCCAACACCCTCATGGAAGAGTTGATCTTTGCCCTGGTTGTCTATGAGGCCTGCTTGGAACTGTTGAATTGCACCCGTGGCCGGGGTTGGCCTGGTTAACTGAAAGTTGCGGCCAAAACTACTCTGCCTGTGCTGATGTGTGGGGCTGGTCCCCAGTTTAACTGGCTACAAGGCCCAGTTGAGCCTGTTGCAGACATGTTGGTGTGTGGGGCTGGCCCTCTAAAGAAGGAGCCTCTCTAGATGGATCCCTGTTTCTGCCAGAGTCACCCCTGAGTATAGCAGGAGAGGAACTGCTTCTGTAAGTTTTCCAGAGAAATTTTTCTCTGAAGTAGGTGACAAAAATTGGGAGAAATTCAATGCTATTTGCATTAACACTCTAATCCAATCAGTTTTATGTTGTAAAATAATTTCTCAGAATTGCTGGGCCGTTTTCAGCCAAGAAGCAATGCATAGTTATGAAAATTTGGAGATTAACATCTTCTTTGCTTCTCCAGAAAAAAAAAAATTCTTATAAAAAAATGAATATTCTCTCTAAACACCCCACCCTCGCCTTCTCCCACAGAGTCCAAAATTCTGTTCTGTACATCTGTGTCTCTTTTTCTGTTTATCTAGGGTGAAACAGATCACCAGCCTAGGCTGGATGTGTGAGACAAGTGCTCAGGCCTGGTGCACTGGGAAGACCCAGAGGGAGCGGGTGGAGAGGGAGGTGGGAGGGGGGATCGGGATGGGAATACATGTAACTCCATGGCTGATTCATGTCAATATATGACAAAAGCCACCTCAATATTGTAAAGTAATTAGCCTCCAACTAATAAAAATAAATGAAAAGAAAAATGAATGTTGCACACAGTGAGAATAATTTAAATTTTAAAATAAGAAAAAATAATAATCTATTTTGGATACTCTACACAACTAAATTTCTTGGACAAATAGCACTGTTAAAGGAAATACCACCATGCTTTCCATTTCTTTAATTCTTGAAACTCAGTAAGCATACATGGAAGTAACACACGTATTCTAAAAGACAAAATCATGATGATGCCATGTTCTATTGCTAAAGCCACATGTTTGAATCAGAATATTGCAGGAAAATTATTTTTCTGGACATCTCAGATTTCAAAATTGAAGAGATTTTTCTGCTGTCAAAGCTGAAAAGCCCCACAGAAGAAGGCTATTTCTTTATTTCTGATCAGAAATATCTTTAGCAGCTGATCCCAGTTGGGTTCCAGAGTTGTGAATTGGTATTATGATTTCTTTTCTAACCACTTCACACTCTGCCATGGGGGAGGGACAATACAGAGAAAAGTCAAAGCTTATATAGAAAGAAATTCACTGAGTGTAAAGGTTTATTTTAAATTAGGACTGTTGGATCTTGAACTTCCATCTCAAAACAGCAAATGATCACTCTTGTTAATAATTACATCATTTTGTAAATATTCTGAATTTATTTATGGATTATTGTTTCTATTTATTTCATATTAGAGACACATATATTTTAAAATTAATTGTAATTTTAAATTATAAAACAAATATGTGTGTATGTAAATTGAGGTGAATTATATTTTATAAAATTATATATTTGGCAAAATAAAATCTTTGTATAGCTTATAAGAAAATATTTTCAAGAAGATTTTATAATATTAATTTGATATAAATAAAAAATTAATCTTAATGTCCTTTTGCTCCAAGTGATTCTTTAGCATTTAGAATATAATTAAACTATATTTATTTGCTATATTTAAATACACATTTGCAGAGAATATCTCTGCCTCAGAAAATTTTGAAATTTATCTGTTCATAGTTTGTCTTAGATTGTCCATAATAATTTTATATCTAGAAGTTGAAGGGGTTTAACTGTAATAGAAATTCAAGAAAATACTTCATGTCAACAGACTATCATGCTTTGTTCTTAAAAAGTCAAATCTGTAAGTCAAAGTATCTAAAATAATGAATATGAAGGGGCTTTCCTTCTTCCTCAGAAGCATTTATTACTAGTGGGACTTTCAAAATTAAGAGTTTTTCTGTATCCCTACTTCCTGTTGTTATTGATTAGACCCCCCAAGATGGATTTGAAGTTTCCATGTTTTTTATGACTAATAAACTTGATTTGGAAATTGGATCACTGGTTTGCTAGGCAGTTCCAATTATACCTCATGTAGTAAAACCTCCAGAGATTTCCAGCTGAATATAATTTTTTCCATTATCACTCCTCTTTCATCTTGAGGTTTACTGGCAATAATCCTTAAACCTCTCAGGTTCTTGTAGGGAGCACTTCCCCCACATCATCAAAGCACACAGTCAACAAATGAAATATTGTCACAATATGTAAGTTATGATATATTTTGTCATTGATGTATAATGCAGGAAATGGTTCTTTCATGCTCTCTTTTCTGTTAAGTTAGCAACAAGATTACACTCTGCAATGATAATCTTCTCTAAGAAACCTGGGAAATTGGTTCATGCACACTTTTTTTCATGGGTGCCAACAGTAACTTTGACAGAATTATAAAAATTAAAAATCCAACACAGTTCCCACATTTTAATTGATTGGATTTTAAGATATATTCTTTTAATTGAACCAAAAATTATATTTTTACATATGGATATATTTCACACTAGTCAAAATACATTTTCCCAGTAGGAGTCACCTTATAATAATCCAATTTTCACTTCTTTAATGATTACCTTAAACTGATTTTATCAGTTGGTCCTTATCTCCTCTCAATCATCACGGTTTCCCTTCATCATAAAAGACTAATTTGAAATCTGACAACTTACTGCAGAGAGTCATCTTTGACCACAGTTGGCAAATAATAAGATATTTATGTTTTACTTACAGAAATATGACTTATTTATCCATTTGTTCATTTAACAAATATATATGCATATGGATCTATTGTTAGTACTTGCAGAGATTTTATTTTAAAACTGAAAGGAAACTTAAAAAAAAAAAAACTTTAGTGGTAACATTAGGTAACAAAATATTTTAAAATTCATTATGCTATCTCTATAGTATTATTCAGGTGAAAAATACACAAAATGTGGTTCAGTCTAATTATATCTAGTTGTGAAATCAGTCACCATCTGTCCCTGAGGATCCATTCATGAAATACATATAAAGGAAGATTTCTCATTGTTCCTCAGAAAGTCTTTATGTGCCATGTACAAATATTCATTATCATTTAAAAAATAAGATAGAATCTAATTTCTTTATGGACAAAAATCTGGGAAGGAAAATTTATGAAACACAAGAGAAGTTTTTGTTTTGTTATGTTTTGTTTTTGATAATCAGGAAAGATATAAGGATAGGGGTGTAGGCCAATTTTTATAGCAAATAATGGATTTCAGGATAAGAAAAATACATGAAATAATTTTGCAAGACAGTTTGTATAAAATTCACCAGTCACAAAATTTTTCTGCAGAGTCTTAAAATTGTGAGAAATCATCACAACAATATTATGTAATTTCAGTCTTAATAGATGTCAATGCTGGTAAACTAAAATCAATAATTGTAGCAATGAAATTTAAAATATGAAATTTAGCTATGCATATTTTTATAATTCCTTGTTTGTATTAAATATTCTTCTCAAGACGTTGACACATTTGTGTGTGTGAGGCTAATAGATTTCATAATTAATACCACTAGGGAGAACACTGGGAGAGAGAAAAGATATTGCTTTTTAGCATTATGAACATAAATGATTTAGCTACTGTATTATTATTTTATAATAATTCTTGTGACTGAGGTCTTTTGAGTTGACTTTGGAAAAAGCTAGTAAGAAGAATCAAGTTTTCATTAATTCACTAGCATACTTAATTCATACATAATTCACTAGCATAGTATATCCTTACTTTTCTTAATTATTCCTTGTAATAGATCTATATTTCTGACACAGAGAAGTGGTGTGGATTAAATCAGAAATAGGTCAAGATGACATCCTAATAGAAAATACTTCTGCTACATTTCATGAAACCATAACACCATTGCATTACAGAATTTATTCATTGCCATATACTGAGTTTTCATTCTAAGATATTAAATATTGCTGAAATCAAACATGGATGTTTCTTCTCCAAGAAGAATTTCCTGAGTCAAGAATTTCGGTGCAAGTGATATGTTTATGAAGTGCTCCTGAAACAAGTGTACTATCAAGGGTGAAACAGATCACCAGCCCAGGTTGGATGCATGAAACAAGTGCTCAGGGCTGGTGCACTGGGAAGACCCAGAGGGATGGGATGGGGAGGGAGGCGGGAGTGGGGATCGGGATGGGGAACACATGTAAATCCATGGCTGATTCATGTCAATGTATGGCAAAAACCACTAAAATATTGTAAAGTAATTAGCCTCCAACTAATAAAAATAAATGGGAAAAAAAATTTAAAAAAAAAAAAGAAGAATTGCTCCTGGAGAAGCTGAGCAGAGAGTTGGGAGGCAGAAAAGGAAAGGGAAAGAAACCAAGAAAGTCCCACACATGATCTCACACCAGCTGCTCCAGGAAGCTCTGAGAGGTAAATGATCCCTCATATTTTGTACTGTCTCCAGTGAGGTGAAATTCAGTTCAGTCGCTCAGTCATATCCGATTTTTTTGCGACCCCATGGACTATAACACGCCAGGCTTCCCTGTCCATCAAAAACTCCCAGAGTTTACTTAAACTCATGTCCGTCTCGCCTGTGATGCTTCATACAGTCCAGTATTTGTCATGATACTCTGCATACAATTTAAATAAGCAAGGTGACAATATACCACCTTGAGATACTCCTTTCCTGATTTGGAACCAGTCTGGTGTTCCATGTCCAGTTCTAACTGTTGCTTCCTGACCTGCATACAGGTTTCTCAAGAGGCAGGTCAGGGGGTCTGGTATTCCCATATCTTTCAGAATTTTCCAGTTTGTTGTGATCCGCACAGTCAAAGGCTTTGACATATTCAATGAAGCAGAAGTAGATGCGTTTCTGGAACTTTCTTGCTCTTTCAACGATCCAACGGATGTTGGAAATTTGATCTCTGGTTCCTCTCTTCCTTTTCTAAATCCAGCTTGAACATCCGGACCTTCATGGTTCACGTACTGTTGAAACCTGGCTTGGAACATTTTGAACATTATTTTGCTAGCATGTGAGAAGAGTGAAACTGTGCAGTAGTTTGAGCATTCTTTGGCATTGCCTTTCTTTGGGACTGGAATGAAAACTGACCTTTTCCAGTCCTGTGGCCACTGCTGAGTTTTCCAAATTTGCTGGCATATTGAATGCAGCACTTTCACAGCATCATCTTTTAGGGTTTGAAATAGCTTAACTGGAATTCCATCACCTCCACTAGCTTTGTTCATAGTGATGAACAAAGGCCCACTTGACTTTGCATTCCAGATGTCTGGCTCTAGGTGAGTGATCACACTATTGCGATTATCTGGGCCATGAAAATCTTTTTTGCATAGTTCTTCTGTGTATTCTTGCCACCTCTTCCTAATATCTTTTGCTTCTCTTGAAAGTGAAAGTGAAGTCGCTCAGTCGTGTCCGACTCTTTGTGACCCCGTGGACTGTAGCCTACCAAGCTCTTCCATTCATGGGATTTTCCGGGCAAGAATACTGGAGTGGGTTACCATTTCCTTCTCCAGGGGATCTTCCTGACCCAGGGGTCGAACCCAGGTCTCCCAATGCAGGCAGACGCTTTAACCTCTGAGCCATTCTCTTAGGTCCATACAATTTCTGTCCTTCATTGAGCCTATCTTTGCATGAAATGTTCCCTTGGTATCTCCAGTTTTGTTGAAGATATCTCTAGGCTTTCCCAGTCTATTGTTTTCCTCTTTTCTTTGCACTGATTACTAAGCAATGCTTTATATCTCCTGGCTATTCTTTGGAACTCTGCATTCAAATGGGTATATCTTTCCTTTTGACCTTTGCCTTTAGCTTCTCTTCTTTTCTCAGCTATTTGTAAGGCCTTCTCAGACAACCATTTGCCTTTCTGCATTTCCTTTTCTTGGGGATAGTCTTGGTCACTGACTCCTATACAAGGTCACATGCCTCCTTCCATAGTTCTTCAGGCACTCTATCAGATCTAATCTCCACTGTATAATTGTAAGGCATTTGATCTAGGTCATGCCTGAACAGTCTAGTGGTTTTTCCCTATTTCTTCAATTTAAGCCTGAATTTGGCAATAAGGAGTTGATGATCTGAGTCACAGTCAGCTTCTGGTCTTGTTTTTGATGACTGTATAGAGCTTCTCCATCTTTGGCTGCAAAGAATGTAATCAATCTGATTTCGGTTTTGACCATATGGTGATGTCCATGTGTAGAGTCTTCTCTTGTGTTGTTGGAAGAGGGTGTTTGATATGACTAGTGCATTCTCTTGGCAAAATTCTGTTAGCCTTTGAACTGCTTCATTCTGTACTCCAAGGCCATATTTGCTTTTTACTCCAGGTATTTTTTTGACTTCCTAATTTAGCATTCCAGTCCCGTATATTGAAGAGGACATCTTTTTTGGATGTTAGTTCTAGAAGGTCTTGTATGTCTTCATAGAACCATTCAACTTCAGCTTCTTCAGCATTACTGATCAGGGCAAAGGGTTGGATTACTGTGATATTGAATGGTTTGCCCTGGAAACGAACAGAAGATCATTCTGTTGTTTTTGAGATTGCATCCAAGTATTGCATTTTGGACTCTTTTGTTGACTGTGATGGCTACTCCATTTCTTCTAAAGGATTCTTGCCCACAGTATTAGATATAATGGTCATCTGAGTTAAATTCATCCATTCCAGTCCAAGTTTGCTGATTCCTAGAATATTGATGTTCACACTTGCCATCTCCTGTTTGACCACTTCCAATTTGCCTTGATTCATGGACCTAACATTCCAGGTTCCTATGCAATATTACTCTTTATAGCATCGAACTTTACTTCCATCACCAGTCATATCCACAACTGGGTATTGTTTTTGCTTTGGCTCCATCTCTTCATTGTTTCTGGAGTTATTTGTCCACTGATCTCCAGTAGCATTTTGGGCACCTACCGACCTGAGGAGTTCATCTTTCAATGTCGTATCTTTTTGCCTTTTCATACTGTTCATGGGGTTCTCAAGGTAGGAATACTGAACTGGTTTATCATTCTGTTCTCGAGTAGACCACGTTTTGTCAGAACTCTCCACCATGACCTGTCTGTCTTGAGTGACTCTACACAGCATGGCTCATAGTTTGTTGAGTTAGACAAGGCTGTGGTCCATATGGTCAGATTTGTTCGTTTCCTTTGATGCTGGCAGACAGACTGAAAACCACGATCAACCTGCCTAGGAATCGACTCTCTCAAACCCCTGTCTCTTTTGCTTGTGCTTGTGCTAAGTCACTTCAGTTGTGTCTGACTTTTCAGCCCTATGACTGCTAGGTTCCTCTGTCTATGGGATTCTCCAGGAAAGAAAACCGAAGTGGGTTGCCATTTCCATCTCTAGAGAATCTTCCCCACCCAAGGATCAAAACTGCATTTCTTATATCCCCTGAGTTGACAGGTGGGTTCTCTACAACTTGCATCATCCATCAGTATATTCCAATTAGGCATAAAATCCTAGGAGTCCACAGAGACTTTTATCAAGATCACAGACACCAATATCTGTTTTAATTCAATGGTTATTTCTTACTTTAAAATTGTTCAAATTCCTGCAGAGTTTAATACAGATTCTTAGTTCCTCCTTTTTTTAAAAGCATTTTCTTCATGTTGCTTCCAGGACAACATACTCATTGGTGTTTTTTCATTTTGTTTCTTTTTTTTCCTGCCTGTCTTTTACCCCCAGATTTATTGAGACTTAATTAACATTTAACACTGAGTTTAAGATGTACAGCTCAGTTGGTAAAGAATCCACCTGCAAGGTGGGAGACCTGGGTTTGATCCCTGGGTTGGGAAGATCCCCTGGAAAAGGGAAAGGGTACCTATTCCATTATACTAGCCTGGGGAATTTCATGGACTGTATTAGTCCATGGTGTCGCAAAGAGTCGGACACTACTGAATGACTTTCGCTTTCACTTAGGATGTATAATGTGATGATTTGATTCACACAGGCGCATATATATATATATATATAGTGGAATGATTACCATAGTAAGGTTAGCTAATACATCCATAAACTCTCTTTATACTTTTCTGGTAAGAATATTGAAGATCCACTTTCTTAGCAACTTGCAAGTATTTAATACAGTGCTGTTAACTATAACCACCATGCTGTACATTAGATCCCTAGAATTAATTCAACTCATAACTTGGAGTTTATACACTTTGATTAACATCTCTCATTTCCCCTATCACCCAGCTACTATCTGTTTGTATGTTTCTTTTTTTTTTTAGATTCCACATACAAATGAAATCATACGGTAACTGTCTTTTTCTGTCTGACTTTATATCGCATACTGCCCTCAAGGTCCACGTTGCAATACATGGCAGAATTTTGTTTTCCTGTAGCTGATTAATAGTCAGGGGCTTCCCTCGTGGCTCAGATGGCAAAAAAATCTGCCTAAAATGTAGAAGGCTTGGATTTGATCCCTGGGTTAGAAAGATCCCCTGGAGAAGGTAATGGCTGCCCACTCCAGTACTCTTGCCTGGAGAATTCCATGGACAGAGGAGTCTGGCGGTCTATAGACTGTGGGGTCACAAAAGAGTTGGACATGACTGAATGACTAACACTAGGTTGTTTTAAAGTCTTGGCTATTGCAAATAGGTTTGCAATGAACATGGAGGTGCAGATATTTAAGTGACTTTAAGCCACATGTCCTATCTTGGTTCTCTTCTTCCACAGAGGCTTTTGCTGGCTCTTCTTCTTTCTAAACCTTTATATAATGGAGTACCAAAGGTTCAAATGTCTCACCACCCACTTTCTGGATCTTCACTTGTGTTCTAGATGATCTCTTACTATCTCATGCTTTACAATTCCATCTATAAATCCTATATTAATAGAATAATTACTATTAACTAGCTGATCAGTTTCACATTATTATCTCTAACACTGACACTCTCTTAATATCAATTTTTTTTTTCCAGCTTTCCACTCAGCATTCCTTATTTGGTGCCAATAGTCATATCACATTTATAACCAAAGCAGAATTACCAACTGCCTTCCCCATCATTAAACTACTTTCTTTGGGCAAAATAAAGGAGGCATTCTTGACTCCTAATTTCTCCTCATTCCCAACATCCAATTCATTAGAATATCCACTCTGCTTATAAAATACACACCAAATTCAATAACTTTATACCATTTCTAATACCCTAACTCATGAAGATCAGGCCATTTCTCTCCTAAGGACTTTAGAAATCTAACAGGGCTTTGTGATTTTCATTCTTCCCTTTGAAAGTCTACATTCCACATAATAACTAGATAACAGACAGTGTGTGATATCATCTTCACATTTACTATTTCTTGATTATATGTACTATATTTCTTGTCTTCCTGAAAAACTCTGGATGATAAGTCCAGGCTTTTTATTCCCTATTGATTTTCTGTGCCTACAACAGTACCAGGCTTTTAGTTGTGTTGTTCAGTTGCTCAGTCATGTCCAATTCTTTGAGACCCTGTCAGACTTCCCTGTCCTTCATTATCTTCCAGAGTTTGCTCAAACTCATGTCCATTGAATTGATGATGCCATCCAACCATCTCATCCTCTATCATACCCTTCTCTTCTTGCCCTCAGTTTTTCCCAGCATCAGGGTCTTTTCCAATGAGCCAGCTCTTCACATCTGTTAGCCAAAGTACTGGAGCTTCAGCTTCAGCATAAATCCTTCTAATGAATATTCAAGGATTTTTTTTCCCTTTAGGATTGACAGGTTTGATTTCCTTGCTGGTCAAGGGACTCTCCAGAATCTTCTTCAGCACCACAGTTTGAAAGTATCAATTCTTTGGTGCTCAGCCTTCTTTATGGTCCAGCTCTCACATCTGTACATGACTACTGGAAAAGCCATAGTTTTGACTATACAGACCTTTGTAGGCAAAGTGATTTTCTCCTTTTTTATATGCTGTCTAGGTTTTTCATAGCTCTTCTTTTAAGGAGCAAGTGTCTTTTAATTTCATGGCTGCAGTCACCATCTGCAGTGATTTTCGAATCCAAGAGGATACAGTCTGTCACTGTTTCCATTGTTTCCCCATCTATTTGCCTTGACATGATGGGAGTAAATATCATGATCTTAATTTTCTGAATGTTGGGTTTTAAGCCTGCTTTTCACTCTCCTCTTTCAACTTCAAGAGACTCTTAAGTTTCTCTTAGCTTTCTTCTGTTAAGGTGGTGTCATCTGCCTATCTGAGGCTATTTCTCCTGGCAATCTTGATTCCAGTTTGTGATTCATCTAGACCAGCATTTCACATGACGTACTCTGCATATAACTTAAATAAGCAGGGTGACAATATACACCATTGTCTTACTCCTTTCTCAATTTTCAACCAGTTCATTGTTCCATGTCTGGTTCTAACTGTTGCTTCTTGACCTGCATGCAGGTTTCTCAGGAGGCAGGTAAGATAATCTGGTATTCTGATCTCTAAGAATCTTCCTATCTCTTTAAGGCTGTTAGTAGGTCTTGATAAAAATATATTGCTGCTACTGCTGCTGCTAAGTCACTTCAGTCGAGTATGACTCTGTGCGACCCCATAGACATCAGCCCACCAGGCCCCCCCACCCCCACCCTGGGAGCCCAAGCAATCTGTCCCTGGGATTCTCCAGGCAAGAACACTGGAGTGGGTTGCCATTTCCTTCTCCAATGCATGAAAGTGAAAAGTGAAAGTGAAGTTGCTCAGTTGTGTCCTACTCTTAGCAACCCCATGGACCACAGCCCACCAGGCTCTTCCATCCATGGGATTTTACAGGCAAGAGTACTGGAGTGGGGTGCCATTGCCTTCTCTAAAAAATTTATTGATAAACAAATAAATGAATAGTTGAACTAGTCAAAAAACAGGATGATCATGGACTCATTAGTAGTTAAGATCTTCTGTAATGCACATTTAACAAATGAATTTAACTTTTACAATAGGCATAAAACAAGCAACACAACAAACACCACACATACAGACACAAATCATACTGAATAAACAGAGACCTCAGACAAGAGAGATAGAGCAAGTTAAACTGTTGCTGGTTTCCATCAAACCTAGCCTTTCGAAAGTTGATGCCCAGAAGTGACCTGAAAAGGGATAGGTGAGTCTATTATCCCTTCCTGCCTTATCTTCCGTGTATCATACTGAAAGCATATCATTTTGTTAAAAGTATAATTCTAATAAATTTTCTGTACTTTCTCCTGTATATACTAGCTAACCACTTCCTTTGGAACTTAAAGACAAGATGATCCAGTCCAATGCTGGAGGAAACCTTGGCTGTTCAGAGCTAATTTGGAGAGTTAATTAACTCTCCAATGTGGCAACTTTGAAAGAATTTTATTTTAACTAACTTAAAATTAATAACTTATTTTAATCCATTTCATAAGAAGTAAACAAGTATTTACAGAGGGTCTACTACATGCTAGAGACATCAAGTGCCAAGGACAGAGCAGTGAACTAAGTAAAGTCCACATCTTCAGAAAACTTCTATTCTAAAGGGAGAGCTGATTCATTTGAAAAGACCCTGATGCTGGGAAAGATTGAAGGCGGGAAGAGAAGGGGACGACAGAGGATGAGATGGTTAGATCGCATCACTGACTCAAGGGACATGAGTTTGAGTAAACTCTGGGAGTTGGTGATGGACAGGGAGGCCTGGCGTGATGCAATCCATGGGGTCACAAAGAGTCAGACACAACTGAGTGACTTGACTGAACTGAAAGGAAGATGCTAGATATTTAATGATGTATGTGATATGTCAGGTCATGGTAAGTCATGTGAAGAAAATGAAGCAGGTTAGGAAGGATAGAATACTTATATGGAGACCTTCTTTCTAAGAGCTGATAAATGTAGATAAAATCAGACCACTTTAAATGCTTTCATATGTGATCTACACTATGCATGTGGAAAAATACTTCAATTTTGTGTAAGTAGCTACTAAAAGCAATGTATATATAATAGAAAGAAAGAAAGTGAAGTTGCTCAGTCATGTCCAACTCTTCGCGACCCCATAGACTGTAGCCTACCAGGCTCCTCCGTCTATGGGATTTTCCAGGCAAGTGTACTGGAGTGGGTTGCCACTTCCTTCTCCAGAGGATCTTCCTGACCCAGGAATTGAACCCGGGTCTCCTGCCTTGTAGGCAGACACTTTACCGTCTGAGCCACCAGGGAAACCTCTATATAATAGAGTTGTCTCTATATAATTCATAATAATAAGTATTAATAATATATATTGATTATATATATATAATGTATATCATATATATATAATAATATATAATGACAAAATATCAATATGATAATAACAATTATTATTAGTAGTAATTGTAGTAGTTTTGGAGTTCTAAAATGAAGCTTTTTCAACTGAATCTTTTGAGCTATGATTTGCATTTAATAACCTGTATCAATTTAAAGTGTACCAAACAGTGAATTTTGACACATATATAACCCTGTGAAACTATCACCACAATCAAGAAACAATTTTTCCCATCACACCAGAAACTTCCTTAGGACCACACTCTATGCTCAATTGTAGTAATGTGACTTACCACAGGTTTTCTGATAAATTTTCATCTTCATTTTGTATCTATCTGTTGTGTTTCTATATGTGTACATGTTTATGTGTGTAATAAGTAATCTACTTAAATGTTTGAACGAACTGGAATAGAGTGGAAATCTCACTCCTTCTTTTGTCACTTATGTTCTAAGATCTTATTCAACTGTCATTAAATAACAGCTTCTGTGTGTGAGTTTATGGTTATTTTCATGCAAATATAAGCAAATATGTATTGCTATTTTTTTATCTTTTTATAGAAAATGAACATCTTAAATATGCTTCTCCATGTCTTACTGTTTTTCATTTTATAAGGTCAAATTATAATTTTTTACTATAAGTGAATAGAATCCTTCCTCATTCTTCTTTAGGGCTGCCCAATATTATTTTGCATTGACATACTAAAAGAATTTAAACAGTCTTCACCTAATAGACATTTGGTTTATTTCCATTTCTTTGCTATTAAGACAATGCCCCAATAGCTGACCTTGAATACTTGTCTTTTGCATGTGTGCCAAGAGTGACTGAAGGATAAATTTCCAGAAGTGGAATTGCTTATCATAAGGTATATGAATTTATTATATTGGTAGATTTGCCAAATACTTCTCCTCAAGGTATGAGCCAACTTATAGTGCCACAGGAAATATAGGAAGATACCACCCCCTCCCCCCCATCCCTGCACTCCACACTTTACCAACAGAATATATTGTTAAATTGGGGGATTTTGGCTACATTGATAGGTTTAGCATAATATCCTAGTGTAGTTGTTATCGGCATTTTTCTTTTATGAATGAGGGTTAGGGCTGGTTTAAAATATCCAGGAAAATAACATTTCTTTAATAGAGATGAGTTTAGAACAAAAGTCAATTTACACCATGTTGTCTACATCTGACAAAGACAGTGCATGACCAATGCAAAATACTAAGCTATTAAAACTTAATTAGTATTTTATTAAAAAAAGAATTATTTTAATAAATTCAAAAGCATTTACTTATTTTCTAACTGCAAAAAGCCATCAAAAGCCAACTTTAAAACTAAGAAACTGCACCCAATGCTGCACCATTCAATAAAATGGAGAATAACAAGCAGCAAAGAGAGAAAACTTTAAAGGAAATGGAGTTGTAAAATGGAGATAGATATAGAAATAAAAATGTAAAGCAGTATGTAATAAACTTTTCAGAATAGCTAGCCATAATCTAAATGCATTTTCTTTTAATTTTCTGCCTGATAAAATGCAGAAATGTTAGAGGAGGTGAAAGAAAGTAAAATTGAGGAAAGACATTCCATGAGTCTCTAGCAACACTGAAGATGTAGCCTTGATGTGGTTACAATTCTCCTCAGATCATACAAATGAAAATTTAGACTGCATCAGTTGGACAGCTAACAGCTAAAGTGCAGTCCAAAGTTTCTCCATGTATTTCACATTTGTGACTTTGAGTAGTAGTGGCAATATTGTTAGCTGCTCAGTCGTGACTGACTCTTTGCAATCCCACAGCCTGTAGATCACCAAGTTCATCTCTCCATGGGATTTCCCAGGCAAGAATACAGGAGTGGGTTGCCATTCTCTTCTCCAGAGGGTCTTCCTGACTGGGATCGAATTCCAGTCTCTTGTATTGAAGGCAGATTCTTTACCATCTGAGCTACACCAGTCAGTGGAATTTAAGAAGTGTGTTCCCTCTAAATCCAGAGTAACTCCTTAACTGAAAACAAAGTCATCTATAGTTTCCTGCCATAGATAAGTATGTATATGACTATCATTTAGAACACAATCTTTCTAAACATATTTGTCTGTGTAGATAATTAGTCAAGCTAAAAGTCTTCTGTAGAACAACTAAAATTTCATATCTTGGGAAAAAAGAGAAGCTTAGAATACAGACAAAATCATAGTAGGGAGATGCTATTGAGGCATGTACAACACGTAGAACAGATGGGAAAACATCAGTCCTCTCCATCACAGGGAACCAGCTGGCAGCTCTGACTTGTCTAGGAGCAGAGTGAACACAGCCATCAAAGGCAACTGTCTCTTAAGTTTGTCTTCAAGGAAATCTTTCAGTTGCATTGTGAATCCTGCAGAACCTAGGGTTCTGCTGTGTTGTCTCTGGGTGATATTATGCTTACCTAGAAAACACTAGAAGCAGGTTAAAAAAAGTTTAACTCTAAAACCAATTCTAGTGGGTGTTGTTGTTTTTTTTTATTCTTTGCCTTTATAAGTTTCTAAGATATCTCATTACCTGAGGTTATTTTAAATACAAATTACAACAAATACACATGCTGGCTCTTAGGATAAAGCTAATATATGTATGAAATATTCTGCTCTCACAAAACTACTCTCTAGCTCCACAGATCACATCTTGTTCTATGCAGAAAAAGAAATTTTTAGGCTCAGCTAAGCATATATCATCTGATGCATCATGCTTCTTGACTACTGGGCAGTTGTGAGTGCTGGGAGTGTCAAGTAACCACACTGGGCTGACCCAACCTGTTGTGACTTGTTTGGTTTTCAAGAGAGAGGAACTGAAAGAGCAAATTTTCCAGTCTGGTTAATTAAGGAGATGTAACACTAGGCAAAATCCCCTTCATTCTGCTTGGCAGAGGCCACTAGCCCTGGTCGCTACAGAAAAAAAAAAAAAAAGAAAAATGAGATCCAGATTGGTAGAGACCAAAAGGTGAAACTTCAAAGGGAACTCAAGAGTCAGAGACGTGAAAATAGTTGTAATAAATGGTTCCAGGTGGCCGAATAAACAGAAACCCCAGAAGGTCACCACAGAAAATTCTAAGTGGCTCTCAAGTAAAATAAGCCCATCATTCACAGCATCCCCAGAAAAATAGGGGCAGGAGGGTAGTTATGGGTCTTGAATGGCAATTGACACTCAAAAGAACTCAGGGCCAAAGCTTATCTTTTTAACCCATAAGAATCTTACCCATCTTTGTTTTATCATTCTGTTGTGCCTTGGGTTCCAGGAGAATAACTATACTGGGGTGAAATAAATGTTCAAATTTGATTTAAGTCCACATTTGACCAGATACAATAATTTGAATTGCTTTGAAGAATTCGGGACTTAAGGAAGGCTTTCTGGACAAGGCTAGTTTTATTTTTTGCCTCTAAAATAAATGATGCCAAATAGAGCGATGAGGTTCTGGTTAACAGATGATTGATAATAATTCCAGAGAAGTCCAAAGCAATCATTTATTCCTTTGAAGTACTGAAATCAAATCTGAACCTTAGTTTTCCTGCTTCCTTAAAATTTTTGGTTGTATGTCCCACAGTGTGTTTGCACTGCTAAAAACAGAGTCAATAAACTTACATTTCAGGCAATTGAAGGAAATGTATGAATTGGCCTGCTGTGAGTAATATGGAGTGATAGAGACTATGGCAAACTACAAGTAGATTTTAAAGCATTGAAGTGCAAAGTCCTTTCTCAGGCCTTATCCAGTTTGTCTTTCACTGCTACTTCTCATAGGGACTACAACCAATTTTCTCTGCTTTTGGCAGCTACCCCCTTCTAATTTACCACTGGAAAGCTTTTTGCTCCCAAGGCTGGCTAGAAAGTAGAAAGATTATTCTATAATGTATTTCTTCCTTAGAGCTGTTGAAGACAAATATACAGGGCATTTCATTTTAAGGCTGCTGTTGCATATAATTATGGGAAACATGACAAGATAAAAAAAAAAATAGAAACTGCAGAAATGGGTAAGACACACAATTTACAAATACTTAAGAATCATGAATGTTGTCCAGCACTTTCTCAATTTCTTATCAGGTGACAATAGATCTCACTGCAGACACCACTCCTGAGTGTACAGTTAGCAACTCCTTTTGACCCCATCGTTTCTGGTCCTATGGCCATGCTTATAGTTCAGTGATATTTTTTTGTTTTTCCTTAGATAAAAATGGAAATTTTCACCTCTAAATGTTTTAGATTGAGTCACAAATTGACTATAAACTCTTCACCAAGTTGTAGGATACATATGCATGTGCCCACCCACACACACTTGCATGCCCATACATGAGTATCCACCATCCTTTCCCCAACTCCCCTCACCCTACACAGAGGACAAACTCTCTCTTATTATTTCTGAACAGTAATCAGAAGAAGTTCTTTTCATTGTAAATTTCTGTCTTATTGATGACATGAAATTCCACAGCCAACTGGCAAGAGCAGGTATAAGGACAAAACACTATATGGCTTTCCAAAATCACCATTTATGTCAGCAGCATCCAAAGACATAGTTTTGAAAACTCACAACTAATCCCTGGCCTTCCTAACCTGAATTTTTTTTAATATCAACAGTGATCCTTTTGTTAATATTATCAACTGATTAATGAGGCTGCATTTCCCAAGCACTCTATTTTACTTTTTCCTCATTATGACATATCTCAAATTTGCACCATTAATAAACAGATCACATTGAAAATGTGTGCTTCTAATATTGACCTCTGTGATTATTTCACCTTCTCAATTTGGCCAGAATTGACTGACAGATCATAAGATTACTACATAGTCATTTTTCTAAGCAATCTTAAAATGCATCCTATGTTTAAAATAGCATTCTGAATGTTCTTTATTTGGTTGCCTTAACATAATAAATGAACAAAAACGTGATTCAATGTAAAAGTATTACCAAAGATGTCTATTCATTAAATGAAAGTAAAAGTGTTAGTGGATCAGTCAGGTCCGACTCTTTGCAACCCCATGGACTGTAGCTCGCCAATCTCCTCTGTCCATGGAATTCTTCCGGCCAGAATATTGAAGTGGATTGCCATTTCCTTCTGCAGGGGATCTTCCACTCCCAGGGATCAAACCCTGGTCTCCAGCATTGAGGGCAGACTCTTTACCGTCTGAGCCACCAGGAAAGCCCATAAGCACTGTTAAAAGGAGGCTGGGACACATTGACAAAAAGACAAAGATCTTTGCTGTCCATGAGCTTGCCATGAATGAGACAAATTAAAACAACAACAACAACAACAACAACAAAAACCAAAAAGCAGTAAGTTATATAGTATATTTTAACATGATAAATGCTACAGAAATAAAACCAAGTTAGTGTTGCTGATGAGGCTCGGGTACCCGGTGTCAGGATTCACTATGTTGGCTTTGGTAGTTATCACTGGAAAGGTGAGGACTGAACATAGAGATAAAAAAGGTAAAGTAGGTAGGCAAACTCTCTTTTCACCCTTTAAAAATTGTGCTTTAAACATAATTAACAGGAATCAAGAGATAATAGAAAATTCCATTTATTATTTATTTTAAAGCCATATTTAAAATGAAATGTAATATGTAGATGCAATTAGGCATGTATGTTTCACTATAAAATAAAATGCATTTGAGAAATCATACTAAATCAGTGTAAAGAGAAAATATAACACTCTATTATCTGTTTTTCCTCCTGTTCCAACCCTAAAAGAATTATAATGTGGTGGGAAATGAAATCAAATTATTCCCTTTAATTTCATGGTTGCCTAATTACTCTGAGCAGAAACCAAGCAAAAGTTTACACTGCATGAATATATTTAAATTAGTTCCTACTTATGAAGTAGCAAAATGCCTGTGCCTTCTATTATTAATTGTGATATTTACATTTCTAATTATAATTTGTTAGGAAATAAATTTAGTGCATTGCTTTACTAATTTATTGTAGTATTAAGTAATATACACATTATGACTATAAAAATCACATTCTATTGTATAAAATACATTGATTTTCCATTTGACTTGTTGAAATGGAACATACACCATTTTTATTTGCAATCAAATTTGCTGTTTTTTTTAAAGACTTCTTTGCTAAAGAACACAGAAAATTAGAGTATCTTTATTTCTTGATGTATAGAATAAATTTCATTTAGATCCATGTAAACTTTCCCTTTTATCATTCTAAAAGGTATTAGAACCTTACTTCATAAATTTAGGATAATTTAATATTTTACCTTCTTTAGTCACAATTTTTGCTTCATTAGAGTGAAACAAGTAAAATAAAAATTATCAAGATCTGTGTATCACTTGATATGTGTTACCCCATCTAACTTCAAAACAGCTGAGAGAAGAAGGATTTTTATTTTATAGATAAAGGAATGGTAATAAAGTCTACTAGAAGTAGTGTGCAGTGAGGATGAAGAACTTTCATTAGAAGTGGGAACATGGAGGTCATCTATATTTTTAACAATTTGTGACACCTTAGAGTTCCCTGGGGGCTCAGACGGTAAAGAATCTGCCTGCAATTTCGGAGACCCAAGTGAAATCCCTGCGTGAGGAAGATTCCCCTGGAAGAGGAAATGGCAACCCACTCCAATATTCTTGCATGAAGAATTCCATGGACAGAGGAGCCTGGGCAGGTTACAATCCATGAATCCATGGGTTGCAAAGAGTCAGACACGACTGAGTGACTTTCACTTTCTCTGGTTTTTTATCTTTTTTTTGGTAAATTTAATAGTCGTAAATGTTAAAAGGCTTATTTTTTTTTTTAAGCTGCGAAATATGCTTACAAGTTGTAGACAAACTAAATCGCAATTGATTTCTTACTTTCTCATGAAAAAGAGGTTTTAACAATTGACTTGAACATTTAAAAAATTTGATTTTATTTTTCTCTAATGAATTTTTCTTTTTAACTTTAACTGTGAAAGACAAAAATATAAAAATCATCATCATAATAAAGCATTGTTGTCTTCTAGGAAGTTACTGCTTTGCTATTTCCCACAATGACCACTGTGTGGACGAATTTTGTTCTCTCATGAATCATTCACATATAGTAGTAGTAGTTAAGTCGTTAAGTCATGTCTGACTCTTGCGACCCCATGGACTGTAACCTGCCAGGAATCGAACTCGGATCTCCTGCATTGCAGGCAGATTCTTTACTGACTGAGCTATGAGGGAAGTACATTCACATAATCATTAACAGCTGTTCATACACAAAATGCAAGAGGCAGAGATATGATCAGTTTATCTCATGTAATAGAAGATCTTTCCATAAATATGTGGAAATTAAGAAAAAGCAGTAAACTGTGTTGGCCTCACAGCTAGAGCTTCCATTGACATGCTCCTCTAGCCATCATTTATTGTCCTTTATTTGATGCACCAACCAAAAGTTCATTGCTCCTTTCTGAGTTCTCAGCCATATTGTTGACTGAGTTCCTCTGAGTCATTGTTTCTGCCTTTACTTTTCACAATAGATGCACAGAATCGAGCTATAGATGCCTATGTCCAACTACCATCAGGAAACTACGAATGATATGAGGAATGGCTCATTTTTACATGATTAATTATTTACTTAATAATTGATCTTCCTGAGAATATACACTGTACTCTTGCTCTTGGCCGAAAAGAGTGATGTGGGATTTTCTAGGAAGCAAAATGGAGAAAGGGCTTCCCACCAAATGGGGATAGCCTGTGTGCCTTTGGAGAATGACTGAGAAGTTCTTCTTGACTCAAATAAGAGCAATGTACGTGACAGAGAGTGTATGAGATTTCCTGGTGAGCATCTACATAGACTGACAGGCAAAGATTGTTTCCATTCTCTGGAACTTCATTTTCTTTTGTGTAAAATGAGATACTTGAATGAGTTGTTTTCCAAAATGCTCTCTATGTATGTTGGTCTAACTTAGTTATTTCAAGTCATCTTTGGGTGGAAGCCTCTTTCACTGTCCAGATGCAATGACTAATCATCCCAAACAGAACAGAACATCATAAGTTAATTTTATTTTAAGCTCAAGTTCAGAAACTCACCCTAACAGAAATAATCATCTTCTGAGGCTCCTCCCACTCCAGCAGGCAGTAATTTATAAACAACATTTTTGCCAAAAAACTTTTCCTTATGTATCACTCAGTCCTTGTGGCCCATTGAAGATCTAACCCACACACACATTCAGGTCAAGAAAATTCTGACCTCTTTCTTTATAATTGTATATTCTTGTTAACACTTTCTATATAATTTCAAAAATATAAGATTCTATTGCCTTTGGATTGGTCAAGCATTTGGTCCTAAGATATATAATGAAGGCCCCACTAATCCTCTCAAAATATCTGTGACCCAAGGGAAGTAATCAAACAGCTCTGGATGCCAACTGTGAGACAAAAGTAGTCAGAATGTGTGCATTGCTTGTAAGGATTAGCATGCTTTCATGCATTCAAAGTCACTTCAATAGTGTCCGACTCCATGCGATCCAAGGACTGTAGCCCTCCAGGCTCTTGTGTCCATGGGATTCTCCAAGCAAGAATCCTGGGGTGGGTTGCTATGCCATTTGCCAAGGGATCTTCCTGACCCAGTGATCGAACCTGCATGTCCTGCATTGCAAGTGGATTCTTTACCATTGAGCCACTGTGGAAGCCCTGTGTAAGGACTAGAGATGATGCATATAAAGTGTCTAACAAAAACTATAGCTATTCCTTCTATTATCTTTACCTGATCTCCGAAGTTCTTCACACAATTTTAGCCTTTCACTTTATTTATCTTGGCAAATTCCATATTGCCCCAATTTTAGGATGATTCACAGCTCCTCAAATATCTGTTTATGGATATAATATTTGCCTCATTTTAAAAATTGCTACTGAACTAATATATGTGATATATATGAAGCTTCCCTGGAGGTTCAGCAGTAAAGAATCAGCCTGCCAAAGCAAGAGATGTGAGTTCGATTCCTGGGTTTGGAATATCCCCTGGAGAAGGAAATAGCAACCTACTCCAGTATCCTTTTCTAGGAAATCCCATGGACAGAGGAGCCTGGCAGTCCATGGAGTTGCAAAGAGTTTGATATGATTTAGCAACTAAACAACAGCAATATTGTGTTGGAGTTTAAATATATATTGTTGGTGTTTAAATATATATATTTAAACTTCAGTTGAATCTCGAGGGTACATCCAGGTATTGAGTTTAGATAACACTAGAAACAAAGTCCTATGTTGAAATTCTTATTGTTAGGTACCACAATCTAGCAATCTCTGTGTTTATGTGCAGATATATACAATATTGACATCATACATGAAACTTTGGGAAAGGTGAAATAGAGGTATGATAGAGGCTTGCCTTGATCAGTAGCTTGGAGTTGCTTCCTTTCTGCAGTGCAGCTCTTCTTTTAGGGCTAACTCATGCTCTTTTGTTCTTTCAGACAAAGAATTATCACAATGTGGAGTACCGAAGAAATTTCCTAGGTCACAGTGCCGAAGTTGAAGACTTACACGAGATTACTTCACTAGGCGTAAAGGAAAATTCACTGACATTAAGGAGAGCTGAGAGGTGAGATGGCCTGTGGTTAAAATCCAGGTAGGAATAGAAACAAAGAAGGAAATGACTCACTGACAATATCACTGGCATTTTTCCTAATGGTGAAATCATTGTAAGCATATACTTAGAATATTTCACTTTCTTGATTTTACGATAAAAAAAAAAAAAAAAAAAAAACAAGAAAAGGAAAAAAAAAAAAAGCAGAATTTGTTTCCTTAATTTAGGAATCATGGATGGTGGAGTAGTTCTCATGGGCTGAACTGGTTAGATCACCACGTTTTATTTTTGTTTTCTAATCTCAGTTTTTACTATTTTCTTTCAAGCTAAAAAAATTGTAGCCAAGTATTACAGTGAGGTTTGTGAATTAATTAATAATGAGTAGTTCAACCTCAGCTGTCTGTGTGATTTTTAATTTCCAGTAGTTTTTTTTAATTTTTATTACTAGAAATTAAACAAGTTTCAAATCTTTTTTACTTCTAGATTTCAAAGTAGCATTTTAAGGATGTGGCTATGACTACTTCTGCTTAAAATTGACAGTTCACTGAAAATCTAAACAAATACAAAAAGCATGTGTTTTCCTGCAGACTATATAATTTGAAAAATCACTCATAATAGATTGAAAATTGAAAATGTCTTAACTGTGTTTGTTTGCCTATTGGTGTTGCTAGCATGCAAATAGTCATTTAGTATTAGTTTGCTTGCTTTGTGTTTTATACTACAGAAAGATTTCTTGCTGGTATTTGTTAGTAAGTCAATCTTTCTTCCAGACATCAAGAGATGACCTTTTATGACCCAAAGATTTATCAAGTCAGCAATCCATTCCCTGGGGCCAGCATCTTGAGCCTCTTCCTCTGCCAGTCACGTCTGTTGAAGGACTTTGCCAACCCCCATGAGAAAATGCACTAATCTACTTGTTTCAAAGAACAAGAATGACATCTTTACCGGCTGTACTTTGTCTATGAAGGAAAGAAGCTAATAAAGGATGAAATACTTTATCCAGTTGTGAAAGATTCAATACAATGTTGTTATAATAAAGGACACTGAGTGTAGTAGTTAGGAAGCAGCTACCCTGAGAAGACAAGGCCTCATTACTGGGAATAGAGAAGAGAAACTTATGATGATGAATTCAAGGAGACAAACATGTTTTGAAAGCACATTCCCTTTTGTCAGTTCTTTTTCTTTTTTTTTCTTGATACATAATGTGACTGTGACATTCTGCAATAATTGAGCTGCAACTGGTTTCTGGCCTCTTGTTTTGATATGGTAAAGGTTTGAGCGCTCCTTCAATTAGGTCCAATTATTTGTGAGTTGGGAGGTAGTCCCTGTAAATGATGGGTGGTGAAAACACTACGGAGGTGGCCTGTCAAAGACTCCTGGAAAAACTAAGCAGTGTAAAGACTAGGCAATTATCATCAGTGCTAGTTTTTGGATGGGAAAAGACAGCTATAGCCGCGTCAGTAGCATTCCAAATGAGTTCCCGAGTAAGTAGGAATAAAATAATCCTGAGGGTTAACTAGATATACAAAGGATGCTGCTAGGTTACCTAATGAGGGGCAGCTTAGATATGGCACTTTTGTCATGGAGCTTCAGTAAGCCTCTTAATTTTTTTTATTCTTCAGGTCAGTAAAATAAATAGAATTTCTGGACTATTTCATGTTTATGCATTAACCAATTTTCATTGTCCTTTTCCTCATGGTTGAATAATAATGCTCAGTTGCATTGTTAAGTCCTGCAGTGTCTAGGGAATCTATATTTTTATGGCATGATTCAGAGCTGAAAGAATATACTCACTGTCTTTAATTATTATTATTCCTCCTTTAAATTTTCTCTGGTTCTTTATGAGGTCACCATTTGCAAAATACAAATAAAGGAGAGAGTTAAGCCATCTAAAATACAGCCACTAACCAGCATATATGATCCATTACTAGGTGAATTAACAGATTGGTGTTTGTCAGAGGTGGAGACTGAGTGGGGTTGAGGGAAGCAAAATTACTGAAGGTGGTCAAAATGTACTGACTTCCAGCCGTAAAATAAATAATTCTCGGAAATTATTTATTTGAAATAAGTAACAGTATATTATATATTTGCATATATTTATTGTATATTTGAAAGTTGCTAAGAGAGTAGATCTTAGAAGCTCTCATTGCAAGGAAAAACTTTGTAACTATGTTTGGTCATAGATGGGCTTCCCTGGTGGCTCAGAGGGTAAAGAATCTACTTTTAATGCAGGAGACCCAGGTTCAGTCCCTGGATCGGGAAAATCGCCTGGAGTAGGGAATGACTAACCGCTTCAGTATTCCTGCCTGGAGAATCCCATGGATGGAGGAGCCTGGTAGACTATAATCCCTGGGGTCACAAAGAGTTGGACGTGACTGAGCAACAGATACCAAATAGATATTGTGGTGATCATTTCTCAATGTATACATCTTTCAAATCATTGTGCTTTATGCCTGAAACAAATACAGTGTTGTATGTCAATTATATCTCAATAAAAACAATAAAAAATTAAATGACAAAAAATTAAAAATGTTAATTTTAAAGTGATTCACTCTATACTACATTAAATAATCTACAAGTTAGTTATAAAATGTAAACTATGTTAATTCTTGCAAGGGATTTCTTTTTTCAAATATAATAAAGCAAGTAGTGATAAATAGTAAGGTTACAGTGTGATTTAGCATCTAACACTGATGTCTTCAGAAATGATACCACTATCTCCAGATAAGGGTACTAAATTTAACAGTAAAAACTTTTCTGAATGCAGAGTAATTAAAAAACTATGGAGGGTATAAATCTTGTTTATTTTCTATCTCAGATGCCTCTTATAATACATATTTTAGTTTGACTATCTGACTGAAAAATCTGTTACCTACTTTGTTCTGGATTCTGAGAGCTCCCTTTTTAGTGTGACTGATCCTCACTATGTGTTTTATGATGTACCAGTGGCATAACAGCACACAGCAGATGTCCCTAGGCATTGTGCTCCAGGCCTTTTCATTGACCAAAGCTGCAAATCTTCCTGTAATTCAAGTAACATAAGGACTCTTTAATAATTTGGTTTTAACACCTCTAAGCCACACACAGAAGAACTTATGGTTACAAATCTATAAGGAACAGCATTCTTTGAAACATTTGTTTTAAGAGAAAAGAACTCATATTTCTAATCAGCTTCTCAGAGTGTTTCTACTTGGGCTTGCAAAAGGGCAAAAAGTCAAAATACTGTTGAGTAAAAAAGGCAGTAACATGGCTTATCTTAATTCTGTCTTATAAAAAGAGATCAAAATCATCCTACCTGAGAAAGAAATAATAGCACCTCCAATTCAGTTAGCATTAATCAAGTGCTACATGGTTTATACACCAGACTAAGGAAGTAAGGTTTGTAGAGGCAAGGTAAGGTGCATCAAGTCACCCAGCCAGTGAACACAGTTTATATCTCCCTACTGCTAAATCCCATGTTCTTTTTCCTCCTTCTTATTAATAGATTCATACTGTTGTCACTAGAGAAGTTCCTCACGCTAATAAATAGAAAGGCAAGGCTACTACCAACCATCATCACTTCTACTCCTCTATGCTTGAGTATTGTGTGTATGCATTTTATCCTTCTCACCCTCCTTGAATTCCAACTGGTCTTGGCACATTGCTTGATTAGTAGAATGCAGTGGAAGTGATTTCAGAGACTGAATTAAAAAAAAAGTCTTAAACAGTGTTCATCTGTCCCTTTGGGACTCGGAGAGAAGATGGCTGTCATGGGAAAAGTCTCTCTTGAATGACACTCTGTGATGAATCCCACATTAGCCATGTGGAGAGGTCTGAATAGGAAGAGATGCCACAGAGCCACCAGCTGTCCCACATATTCCAACCTGGTCCCCATAACTTGAATGCAGAACCCATCTTGAATATGTCTGCCTTAGCAGACAGCATGTGGAGGAAAATCAAGGGTCCCACAGGTTAGGTAGAGCTGAAGCCCTAGGCCAGAGGATACAGTCAAGCCCAACCACAACCATACGATCCATTTAAGCTAAGGACAAACAGAGGGTGTTTTGGAGACAAAAAATAATCCCTAATATATTCTGCTTGCATTCCTAACACAATGAAAATTGTGTATATTATAAAGATTTTGAGGTTTTGATGACTAAAGTTTGGTTGTTTTCTGTATATAGCAGTCAAAGAATACAATCATGGTGTTTAAGAAGGAAAGCTTACTATTCAAGCTGTCATATTATCATCCAGAAATTCCCCAAATCTGTCTTATGTTTAGCAATGGGAGCCTTTTCTAATATTACTCATAACAGTTTGTTAGTTTTTATTTGAAAAGACTGCTTGTGTATGCTCAAGAAGGAATAAAGAAGAAGCATGTATCTGAAGGGAAGCAGAGTGGGAAAAAAAGATTAAAACTGTATTGTAGGAGAGGAAGTCATCCCCAAATAAATGATCTTTAAATATTTTTAATACAAAATAAGATAAAAATTTTGTTCTCCTGCCATCTCTATCACTCATCTTATCTTTTGTAAGCAGTTAGAAAACATTCATGCTTAGACATAGACATGATCCACAGAAGCTGCACTTGATTTACTGGAAATTAAAATAAGCTATATCCTTATTTTGCTATTGTCAGTATCTGAAAAAAAAGCAGTGACAAAAATTATCTGGAAACTCCCTTTTTCATTCCTGTTTGTTCACTAGACTGTCAAAAATGCTCAGGAATCCTAATCCACACGTTTTGATTAGGTTCTAAACCATATGAGTTGAGGCAGAAAGATATTTAAACCCAATTGAAGGCCCTTAGGGAGAATAAGTGCTGCTCAGCCTGATTTATTCCACATGCATAGCCACAGGAGCTTAATATTCTCAATGAATAAATGCATCTATTTATTGATTCTTACATTAGTTTTATAGTCACAAAAGGTTATATTTACAAGAATAAAAACCAGTTCTTCCCCACCCCTGCCCCTTTTCTCAGAGTTAAGTACATGTTAATTGTAAGAAACAAAAAATTTAAGGAACTAAGGATTTAAAGATTTTTCTAACCAAGTGGGAATCCAGGTCTTTGGGAATTGAAGGTGGAGATCATCTGTGAATGATTTTAGAAGTAGACACAATTTCCCATGGGAATTAAAATTAAAATCAGGTTCAATCTTTGCTCCATTTGTCCTTGTTGTAGTAATAATTACGACTTAAAGACTGTTTTAGAATAAGAAAGGGATACTTGAATTTAGCACTTAATTTGATCAACTGAAAGCTTTTATTTCTTTTAATCCAGTTCTTTGACCTCAGTCTATCTAATGATTTTTAACAACTATTGCAAAAGCAGAGGCTCTGTAATTGAAGGATGCAATGCGCTGTTTAGTTCATTCCTCTCCTCACATAAAGATATGCTCCACTTGAAATCACTCACCACAAAACCAGATTGTCATCATATTGTCTAGATCAAAGGTTCACAAATGTTTTCTTTAAATGATCAGACTGGCTTTGAGGGTCATAAATTCTCTGTCACGATTTTCTGTCTTTGAGGTGAGAGCAGCCATAAACAAGACAGATGTAAACTAAAGGGTGTGGCTCTGTCCCAGCAAGACTTTCAGTTTCATCACTTGTCTGGAGGTTTCTGGAAGATATCAGATTTCACTGTGGAACTCATCCTATATCCAAGAGACCAACTCAAGAAGATCTGATTACGAAGTCTAATGATTAAGAATTAGTAGTTAAGAAAGATGAGAAAAATTACAATTTGGGGGTGGGGGGGTGCATCGAGACATTAAAATAAGACAGAAGGCAATGTGTTATGATAGTGGCTAAAGGAAGATTCTCATAAAGATACTATTTCTCTTGTTGCAAAGAGGCTCTCAGGCAGAAACAGAAACCTCCTCAGAAAGGTATATCATACCTATTCCTGTTTTCAACAACCAGGAACCCGAGGCCAAAGAACAGAAATAAATTTCATAAGGTCACAGAGCTAGTCACACAGAGAGCCTGTGTTTGAAGCCAGAGATATACTTTTCTCCCAAGGCCACACTCCTTACATGATTTGTTGCCCTCTAGCATTTCTCAAACCTTTAAATACAAGTGAATTCCAAAGCTGTGATACAGGCAACAGCACCATATAGGGACAGGTTCCTTTGTGTCATTAACCATATGCTTATTTACCTTTACATTAGAGCCCACTAATGTGGAACAGGGCACAATAAACTCCATCAGATTACACACATAGGTCTCCTATGATCTTGCTAATAATCTAAACAACCCCACTGCTTCTCACTGTGTTGTCCTACATCCCAATAAATAATATTCAAGGTAAGCCTTCAAACATTTTTCCTTGAAGCTAAGAATTATGAAGCTAAATAAATAATTATGTTAAATTGTTTACAAAATATATTTCCATTCTGCACCTTGTCAATTTTAATTCTAGAATTTCTTGCAAATTAGCAACATCCATTAAGGCAATTGGGAAAAAATTAACTTCAAATCATGTAGTTGTTTTCAGGAAAGTATCACTGTGCTTACAATGGCACTGATATATAATATTATGTAATGCAATCTAATGTATAATTAATATAATTTATATGTATACACATGCATGTTATATATTTATTGCATACATATGTATTTATAATTATTATCACCATCCTTGGTTTCATCATATATTTTATATATTATGTTTGTAAAACAACATTATATATTAGTATGCATTTTATTGGGGAAGGAAATGGCAACCCACTCCAGTATTCTTGCCTGGAAAATCCCATTGACAGAGGAACCTGGGGACTACAGTCCATGGGGTTGCAAATAGTCAGACAAAACTTAGTGATTGAGCATGGCATTTTATATATACTAATATAAAGTTTAAAATCATACTAATTCTAACAATTATTAGAAATTATAATACATAGAGCTGCACAAGTGCACTAACAAAGACTATTATTTGAGAACACAAAGGGAAGAATTTAGAGAAGAGACAGATAAAAAAGCAAGACTGGCAGGTCTAAAAAAGCAAGACTGGCAGGTCTAAAAAAGCACGCCTGCATTTATCTGCCTAGGGGAGGGGTACTAAAATAATGGAGTTAACTAAAAGGTACGGTTCCAAAATCAGATTTTTCTTTTATTTGAAAAAGATAAATCTCTACACAGTTAAACTGATACCTATCATAAAATTATTTTCACATAAATATCATGGAAGATGCATGTGCTTTCTCTCTGTGCAAATAACTGTTAGTGCCAAGAGTAACATGTACCAAAATAAGCAAGCCTCAATGGGTTTACTTATGCAAACTGACATTATAAGACTGCCAAGATGACTACACTCTCATGTTATCAGAATTCATGAAATGCAGCCTTGTCTCAAGCTCCAGAGAACTCCTCTACAGTTCCAAATTAGATTCTACTATTCTACTATGTATATGCTTTGTTGAGCAAAATCTAAATTTACATCATATCCAGTTTATAACCTTTCTTCTTAAGAAAAATAAATGTTTTGCTAACCTATTCTTAAATCTTATTGAAAATATTGCATTACCTTTATTTTAAATTAATTTAGCATCAACCTGATGGAATAGTCTAAGAATGTTACAGAATTTAATTGGGCTTGGGCTGCTATAATCTAATTCTGCTCAGCAATATAATATGCATCAAATCATGGATTTCTGATAGGAGCAGTGAATCTAAATTCTCAGCTTATCCTCATTTGCATTACTCTAAACACAAAATGTTTAGGTTCTTTTTTTTTTTTCTTTTTAGACATCCACAATATCAATAAAGATGTCGAACACACATAGAACACTTCAAAAACAGAATACAGCTGGCATTTCAGCCAGAAAGACAATTTTCCTTAGGGGCTCTTTCATTGCTTTAACACTAATCTGTGACAAAAAGGTCTTGTCAGATTCTTATTGCATTTAAGAAGCTTTTGGTGAGATTTGTATTGATCTGGAATAAAGCAACTGACAACATTGCAATAAATTTTTACTACTTAGTACTGATCAATATGTGTTTTCCCCTCAAACTTTTTCAGAAGATTGCCTTGAATTTTTTTCAGATATGGCTAGGATACTTCTAAGGTAATAATATTAAAAAGGTGGCACACCTTTTGAACCAGGAGAATCCATTATAGTAAGATTTTCATTTCTCTGGGATGAATTATATCTAATATGATGCAAACAAAATACACACGCACAAGAACATACACACAAACTCTACTAGGTACAGATAACACAGGAACCTATATATACTCTTTTTCAAGCTGATCACATTATGTATGTATAAATTGTCTGCAGGTCATATCAAGATCATAGGGATTATCAGTACATGACATTGAGTTACTGTCCCTAAGTATATGGTGTAGAATTGAATGAATATACATACATCATAATTTTACTTAAACATAGATTTGAAAATGATCTCCCTTCTTTCATGTAACTTAAATACTAAATGTTTTAAACAGAGATCATGTGTTTTAATCATTGATTTTATTATCTTCAGAAGCTTTTCTTTGCATTTCCCTTTTCCTCTTGTTAGCTTGATGTTCATAAAACTTTTCAAAATCAGGTCTCTATCAAATCAGATGCCAAACTCTAGGGATTCTTAAGCTAAACTCGAAGCAGGAGAAAGATGAAAATAATTTTGTTCAACAGTGTAGTGAGATAACTGACAGGGAGAAAATAACCATGATATGAAATTTAACCTTTCAATTACATATTTTTTAAGGATTTCTATTGCATATACAGACATCTTCCTGCATGTAATGCCTAAGTAAGAACTGTCTTATTTTAGATGAATTACCTAGGTATAAGCCTTTAGAACAATAGTCCTTATAATTGTGGACACTGAAATCTCAGTGGGAAAAAAGCTATCAAATCCAATTAATTTGTTGAGTCTAAATAAATGTAATGTATGTTTGAACTCTAGAGAGCAATCAAATATGTTCCCATTTCTTGCATATCCTAAAGAATGCTTTATCTAGTAAATCTCATATAAACCTAAATATTAAACTGAGCATTTTAATCACACTTTTTAAAAAATTATTGTGTATTGCATGTATATTTTATCTGTACATTGTTTTCAGGGAGTTTATAGGAAAATCTTCAACTTATGAAATTCTCTGTTGTTTTTGTTTGTTTGTTGTTTAACTCTGGCTCTGAGATATTTTTTTCTTTGTCCACTCTGTTTTGGTAGGAACAGTAGTCTTGTTTTCAGGCTGATATCTTACATATGAGACAGGATAGCCTTCAGTTAGCACTGCATTTACTTAGCTCTTAATCATGTATGAATGTGCCTGGAAAATCCCATGGACAGAGGAGCCTGGTAGGCTACAGTCCATGGGGTCGCAAAGAGTCGGACAGGACTGAGCGACTTTACTTTCCCTTTCATGCATTGGAGAAGGAAATGGCAACCCACTCCGGTGTTCTTGCCTGGAGAATCCCGGGAACAGAGGATTCTGGTGGGCTGCCGTCTACGGGGTCGCACAGAGTCGGACACGACTGAAGCGACTTAGCAGCCGCAGCAGCGGCAGCCTGTATGAATGTGAACGTTGGGCCATAAAGAAGACTGAACACCGAAAAATTGATGCTTTTGAAATGTGGTGTTAGAGAAGACCAATGAGAGACCCTTGAACTGCAAGAAGACCAAACTAGCCAATCCTAAAGGAAATCAATCCTGAATATTCATTAGAAGGACTGACGCTGAAGCTGAAGCTTCAATACTCCGGCCACCTGATGCAAAGAACTGACTTATTAGAAAAGACCCTGATGCTGAGAAAGACTGAAGGGAGGAAGCGAAGGGGACAACAGAGGACAAGATAGATGGATGACATCACTGACTCAATGGACATGAGTTTGAGCAAGCCGCGGGAGATGGTGAAGGACAGGGAAGCCTGGTGTGTTGGTAGTCCATGGGGTCGCCAAGAGTCAGACACAACTGAGCGACTAAACAACAAGGAATGACATGGAGCGAGAAACAATGTGGTATATAGGGAAGTACTATAGTAGTAATTTCATGACTGCCAGATACAAATTCTGATGTCAAAATTCCTCTACACTGGGTCGTGCCCTCTCAAAAATATGGGACTGACCTGGCACAGGCCATTAAGTTCAGGAACGCTACTGGCTCTTGGACCTTTTTAGACATAGCTAATCCTGTACCCCTTACCTTGGGAAAAGGCTTTGGTCCCATTCTCAAATGTAGCTGATTCTCATCAAGGCCAGGTACATGTTACTGAACGTGCAAACTTGATGAGACAAAAGTGATTGGTCCAGCGATACTCCTTATCTGAGTTCTATGTAATTTCAGTCTGGTTACATGTATCTTCTTAGCAATTGCTTGAGTTAATGCCACAAGAAAGATTCAAACAAGGCTCAAAGCATCTGACCTATCTGAGCCTATAGAAACAGTCTCAAAATTAGCTTATAACCCTAAACTTTCTTTCAGAAATTCAATTTAAGTATCCTAATATTAAAATAGAAAACATTGTTGACCCTCTGAAATATGGAAATTATGGAATTATGCTCTAATAATAAAACATTGTGCCTTTATGTTATTTTCTTAGGCATGCTAGATTTTTGGTTTGTCTGTTTTTGTTTTAGAACTAAAACACGAAGCCATAAATATAATTTTAGGCTTTTCTAAAGAGTCATTTGATTATATTCCTATGTAGAAATAGGCTATAACATTTTCTTGAATTTTTACAATATATTTTTTCAAAAACTTTATAAATATTCTACAAAAGAATGTTCCTTTAATTAAATTTTTAATGATTATTTACACATTACTATTCACATGGAATTGTATTTAACTAAGGTGAGATGGAAAAATTTGTGATTATTTCTCAGATTCTAACAAAATTCTATGTATTTAGCACACCAAAAATTTTTGGTTAAAATATGATTTAAACCATATTAAAGATCACATCCTGACCAGAAAAAACAAGAAAGAAAAAAAGAAAATTAAATAGAAATAGAAGAAAAAAAAAGAAGAAAGAAAGAAAAAGAACCTTAAAGTCTACAGAATGAAGAAACAATGATGTTGGAATTTACCCTCGGTTAAATGCCAGTCTTGCTGGCATCTTGCTGGGATTTTAATGGGTCACATTTCAGGAATGGGAGGCAGTTTTGGGTGCTCTTGAAGGGTGACAAACAGGATCTGAAAGTTCTAAAGAAAGCCAGAACTCCTAAACTGTGACATGTTAAGACTGAACTGGAGAGGATGGAAAAATCACCCAGTAGAGAAAGACACTGAGGAAACTACACTGTTTGAGCTTTGATATAGAGGGGTGTGAGGAAAAAGTAATTTTTTAAAAAGTATTTCATGATAATTCTTCAGTTCAGTTCAGTTCAGTCCTCATTCGTGTCCGACTCTGCAATCGCATGGACTGCAGCATGCCAGGCTTCCCTGTCGATTACCAACTCCAAGAGCTTACTCAAACTCAAGTCCACTAAGGCAGTGATGACATCCAAACATCTCATCCTCTGTCATCCCCTTCTCTTCCTGCCTTCAATCTTTCCGAGCATCAGGGTCTTTTCAAATGAGTCAGCTCTTCATGTCAGGTGGCCAAAGTATTGGAGTTTCAGCTTCAACATCAGTCCTTCCAATGAATATTCAGGACTGATTTCCCTTACAAGGGACTGATTGGATCTCCTTCCAGTCCAAGGCACTCTCAAGAGTCTTCTCCAACACCACAGTTCAAAGGCATCAATTCTTCAGTCCTCAGCTTTCTTTATAGTCCAGATTTCACATACATACATGACTACTGGAAAAACCATAGCTTTGACTAGATAGACCTTTGTTGGCAAAGTAATGTCTCTGCTTTTTAATATGCAGTCTAGATTGGTCATAATTTTCTTCCAAGGAGCAAGATTCTTTCAATTTCATGGTGGCAGTCACCATCTGCAGTAATTTTCAAGCACAAAAAAATAAAGTCTGTCAATTTCCATTGTTTCCCCATCTATTTGAAATGAAGTTATGGGACCAGATTCCATGATCTTAGTTTTCTGAATGTTGAGTTTTAAGCCAATTTTTCCACTCTCGTCTTTCACTTTCATCAAGAGGCTCTTTAGTTCTTCTTTGCTTTCTGCCATAAGGGTGGTGTCAGCCTCATATCTGAGGTTATTGATATTTCTTCCAGCTATCTTGATTCCAGCTTGTGGTTCATTCAATCCAGGATTTCTCATGTATATAAGTTAAATAAGCAGGGTGACAATATACAGCCTTGATGTACTCCTTTCCTGATTTGGAACCAGTCTGTTATTCTGTGTCCAGTTATAACTGTTGCTTCTTGACCTGCATACAGATTTCTCAGGAGGCAGGTCAGCTGATCTGATATTCCCATCTCTTTAAGAATTTTCCACAGTTTGTTATGATCCACACAGTCAAAGGCTTTGGCATAGTCTATGAAGCAGAAGTATGTTTTTCTGGAACTCTCTCACTTTTTCAATGATTTAGCAGATGTTGGCAATTTGATCTCTGGTTCTTCTGCCTTTTCTAAATCCATCTTGAACATCTGGAAGTTCATGGTTTATGTACTGCTGAAGCTGGGCTTGGAGAATTTTGAGGATTAGTTTGATAGTGTGTGAGATGAATGCAATTGTGTGGTAGTTTGTCTGGAGAATTCCATGGACAGTGGAGCAGGACAGGCAGGCTGCAGTCTATGAAATCACAAAGAGTCAGACACGACTGTGGGATTAACTTTCACTTTCACTTTTTGAGCATTCTTTGGCATTGCCTTTCTTTCGGATTGGAATGAAAACTGACCTTTTCCAGTCCTGGGGTCACTGCTGCCTTTTCCAAACTTGCTGGCATATTGAATGCAGCATTTTCACAGAATCATCTTTCAGGATTTGAAATAACTCAACTGGAATTCCATTACCTCCACTAGCTTTTTTCATAGTGATGCTTCCTAGGGCCCACTTAACTTTGCATTCCAGGATGTCTGGCTCTAGGTGAGTGATCACACCATCATGATTATATGGGTCATGAAGATCATTTTTGTATAGTTCTTCTGGAGAAGGTAATGGCAACCCACTCCAGTATTCTTGCCTGGAAAATCCCACGGATGGTAGACTATAGTCTATGGGGTCGCAAAGAGTCAGACTTGACTGAGCAACTTCACTTCTTCTTCTGTGTGTTCTTGTTACCTCTTCTTAATATATTCTGCTTCTGTTAGGTCCATAGATTTTCTGTCCTTTATTGTGTCCATCTTTGCATGCAAGGTTCCCTTGGTATCTCTAATTTTCTTGAAGAGATCTCTAGTCTTTCCCGTTCTATTTTTTTCCTCTATTTCTTTGCATTTTGTTTTCCTCTATTTCTTTCCTTTATTTCTTTGCATGTGGTAACTCTTACCCTCAGGGAAAAATTAGTTATGAGAGAGCCCAGAATTCACAATGATTTGATGATCCTAAAATACCCAAGGAAAAAGTATAAATTGGTCCTTCATCAGTGTTTCCAGGTTCATGTCAAAAGTAAACAAAATTCCTCTCTGAAGAATTTTAATTCAAACCCCCGATAATATCTACAGAGAAAAGTTCAAGGAAAATATGCTTCTAATAATAAAAAACATCCAAACATTTGAGAAAGTAAGCTAAGAGTTGAAGCAGAAGTAAAAGCCTACATAATCAAACCCATAAATAATGCAGAATTATGATATGTAGAATCTTACAAAAATAAATATTTAAAGTAAATTAAGAATAAAATTTTTGAAATGTTATGAAACCAAACTTGGATTTGCTCATCTGCATACAGTAAATCCAATCAGCAGACATTGGGTGGTGCTGAGTTTACTGTAGGGTGCTGACCAAGGAGTCCTGAATAGCTAGTGTGCAAACAGCCCAAACTCTATTAGGGATTTTAGCAAAGCATTTTTAAAGGAAAAATGAGGGAGTGGTATCCCTGTGTATATGACCAGCGTATACACAATTCTCAGATCAGTTGATGGTGAGGCAACAAAGCTGTGTCACTTTGTAATCAATAATCAATTGATTATCATTAATCATTGATAATGATTAACATTATCAATTCTTAGGTGTTATTAGGTCTGGGGGCTACTATCCATTGTCATCAAGTAGTTAATGTCTTCTATCTGGTGGGGTTTAGCATCTGTGAAACAATTCAGAAAATGTGTATCAGATACTATTATCTAGGTACTTAAAAGAGGAGCTACAGCAGATGGTATGAGGGAGGGGTCTGTCCCATGTAGGCCTTTTATAGGGTCCTGCTGGGTTATAAAAATATACAAGAAAAACAGGTTACAAAATGCATAAGGTGAATTTGAGAAAGCAAATTAAAAATCGTAACTGAAGTGAAAATAGAAGAAAAAAAAAAAAGAAGACCGGTTGGTTCTGTTCTGTTCAGTTCATTTCAGTCGTTCAGTCGTGTGCAACTCTCTTGGACCCCATGAATCGCAGCATGCCAGGCCTCCCTGTCCATCACCAACTCCTGGAGTTTAGTCAAACTCATGTCCATCGAGTCGGTGATGCCATCCAGCCATCTCATCCTCTGTCATCCCCTACTCCTTGTGCCCCCAATCCCTTCCAACTGTTAGGTAGTTAGAATAGGAAAAAAGAGTCCAAAATGGCAGTGGCTAAAACACAAAGAAGAGAAAAGCCATGGAATTAGAACAAAGGAAGATCCCAGGACCGGACTGGGGACTCTGGTAAAACAAACAGCCCTCCAGGCTAGCCCAATTTACATAGGGGCAGGAGAAAAAAGCATGCAAAAAGAGTCAAAATTGAGCCAGGGGCTTCTCTTCTTTTCACAGCTTTTGGGTCAGCCCACCCTCATGCCTTGAAGATGTATTTTCCTTTGCTTGCCAATAAAACTGAGCTATAACACTGGTCCGTCCATTGCTTCAAATTTTTGCTGCAGTGAGTCAGAACCGAGGAAATTACAGACTCCCCTGACAGTTCTTTCCATTGGAATTAAGGACTAACTTATTTTGGACCATTCCTCTTACTGAGAACAAATACAAATATTGAACAGGAACAAAAGATGAATAATTGGCTCCAGGTATTGGAGAGCTACCCAAGCAACAAATATTTGTGAGGCCAAAACCTTGGGGGGACAGAAGTCCAAGAGAAGTTAGGTTCTCTGACTTCATAAAAACTGTTACAACAAAGAGCTGCAGACTGAGTGGCTCTTATAAATAACCAAAGTTTATTTCTCACATTTCTAGAAGATGGAGTCAGATATTAGGGCATCAACCTGGTCAGAGTCTGGCGAAGGATCTTTTCCATGTTGCAGACTGCCAACTGTTTCCTATGTTGTTACATAGTGGGATCTCCCTGGAGCCTCTTTGATAAAGTTCATGTGGGTGGAGCCCTCATAATCTTATCACCTCCCCTAAAGCCCTATCTCCCTGAAATGAAGTATTCCCTGCTCTAACAGGAAACAAGCCTTTTCCAAATGCAAATATCAACACTTTGTCCACCTGATGTGAAGAACCAACTTATTGGAAAAGACCCTGATGCTGGGAAAGATTGCAGATGGGAGGAGAAATGGACGACAGAGGATGAGATGGTTGGATGGCATCACCAACATGATGGACATGAGATTGAGTAAGCTCCAGGAGTTGGAGCTTGGGAAGCCTGGCATGCTGCAGTCCATGGGGTTGCAAGAAGTTGGACATGACTGAGTGGCTGAACTGACTGAGGTGAAACAAAACCAGATATTTGGGAGCCATCAGTTACTTCCTCCCTTGTAACCTCTGAGAAGCTTAGGGGATGTGAGAAGTGGCTACCAGCCACATTCACAATCTCTTACAGTAAACAAGGAATTAGTATGTGAACAATAAAGAAGGCAGGATTGGTCCCAGACAGCTAGATAAATATGAAAGGAAAGACTTCAACAAGGCTAGATGCTTGCATCTTCCTATGCATAGAAGACTGTTAAATCTCATCATGTGAGAGATTTGGCTTTTCTTAATTATGCTGCTGCTGCTAAGTCGCTTTAGTCATGTCTGACTCTGTGCAACCCCATAGACGGTAACCCACCAGGATCCTCTGTCCCTGGGATTCTCCAGTCAAGAACACTGGAGTGGGTTACCATTTCCTTCTCCAATACATGAAAGTGAACATTGAAAAGTGAAAGTGAAGTCACTCAATCCTGTCCAACTCCTAGTGACCCCATGGACTGCAGCCTACCAGGCTCCTCCATCCATGGGATTTTCCAGACAAGAGTACTGGAGTGGGTTGCCATTGCCTTCTCCATTCTTAATGATGAGTAATCTTTTAATATTCAGATTACCTGCCCCCTTACTACAAACTTGTATATAACCTGGCTCCTCCCCTCCCTCCTTGGAGTAGCTCTCTTAGGGTCACCAGAGATACTATTTCCCAGGCTTGAGTCCAAAATTCCCACCAAATAAAACATAACTCTCAACTTATAGGTTGTACGTTGTTTCTTTTTTTTTTTTTTTGTCAACATCACCACATTTGGAGGTTAGAGTTCTGCATATGAATTTGTAGAGAACATAAACATGCAGATCATAGAAGAACTAGCACATGATATATTTTTCCCTCAAGTCTTTTCCATTTTCTAAATAGTGTCAGACTTTCAAAAGAATCACACAACCGACATTGGGATTCAGTTTCCAAGAAGAAGACAGGACCCTAGAAAAACAAATGCTTTCTGCTTTACCACTGTTTGGTATTAGTAGCAGGGTTGAAAAATATAACAAGAAACTGAATAGGAAACCCAGAAAGAAACCCACAAATCCTAACACCTTCTAGAGTTGGTATTGCTAAGTGGAGAGAGGATAGGAAATTTATTAAGGGCATGTGGTGGGAAAAACTGTTTATCGATATGGAGATATAGGAAACAAGATTCCATCCTCCCTTCTTCTTAGGTTTTGTAGCATCAGGCTAATAGCTTTAAAGTCACTTTCTTAATAATGTCCCTTTGGCCCTTATTCTAATAAATTCTACTTTCTTTAGATCTCTCCTTAGATCTTTTAAGGATTATTAGTACACACATCCAATGGCGGGGGGGGGGGGGGGGATCAGTTACATATGAATTAAGCAAATTACTGTGTAAGAGTGTAGTAGGAAATGGCAACCCACTCTAGTATTCCTGCCTGGAAAATTCCATGGACAGTGGAGCCTGGAGGGCTACAGTCCATGGTATTGCAAAAAAGTCAGACATGACTCAGCATTCATACACACACACATGCATTGTGTAAGGCAAAATTTAAATATTTTGGAAGAAAATACTGAAGTTTACCTTCAGATTTTGGGTGTTATATGTTTCTTACAATGAGGTACAAAAGTTCAAAATTAAACAAATGTGATAAATTTGACAAATTGTGACATTCTTAATTTTAAGAAACAACATAAAGGGAGTGGACAGAAAACCCACACATATTGTAACTGTAAGATTCAAATCATAAAAACTATTCACAAAATTTATAATTGAAAAAAACAAACAAAAAAAAAGTGGCCACAAAACAAGGATAAGTGTTTTACAGGGTCAATTTCATTAAAAGCCAGGAAATGTAAAATACTTGCTGTACCTTAATTCTTTTAAATTTACAAAAGTTAAAATGTCTAAAAATTCCCCGTATTACCAAAATTCTGGAGCAGTTGCTAGGAATAAGCTGTTGCTAGGAATGTAGCTTAGTACACTTCTTTACATAAAACACTTAGGCAGCAACTATTAAAACTGAAACCACATATCCAATGACATAGCAATTCTGTTCCTAGTGGAAAAGTGACTTAGATTCTAAAGAATCAGCAGCCACAAAATCTGTAGAAAGACTCCCATATGCTATGAGGCTCTTACAGTAGAAACTCACTTGCAGGGCTGCCTGACTACCAGGAAGCATGGTACCAGATTGGATATAAGGGATGGCACCCCTACTTCAGAGTCTGCAAACCCCTCTGCCACTATACCTGTTTAGGAAAGCCAAGATCCCTGTGCTTGGCTGACAAGGCATTGCTCTAATTTCAGTGTCCCATCACTTCATGGCAAATAGATGGGGAAACAATGGAAATGGTGAGAGACTTTATTTTCTTGGGCTCCAAAGTCACTGCAGATGGTGACTGAACCCGTGAAATTAAAAGGCGCTTGGTCATTGGAAGGAAAGCTATGACCAACCTAGACAGCATATTAAAA
The DNA here is from genome assembly GCF_023699985.2 of Odocoileus virginianus. Classification (NCBI taxonomy): domain Eukaryota; kingdom Metazoa; phylum Chordata; class Mammalia; order Artiodactyla; family Cervidae; genus Odocoileus; species Odocoileus virginianus. The sequence continues at coordinate 26,606,785 of NC_069698.1, forward strand.
AGCAGAGACATAACTTTACCAACAAAGGTCCATCTAGTCAAAGCTATGGTTTTTCCAGGAGTCATGTATACATGTGAGATCTGGACTATAAAGAAAGCTGAGCACTGAAGAATTGATGCTTTTGAACTTTGATGTTGGAGAAGACTCTTGAATATCCCTTGGACAGCAAGGAGATCCAACCAGTCCATCCTAAGGAAATCAGTCCTGAATATTCATTGGAAGGGCTGATGCTGAAGCTGAAACTGCAATACTTTGGCCACCTGATGCGAAGAACTGATTCATTTGAAAAGATCATGATACTCAGAAAGATTGAAGGTGGGAGGAGTAGGGGATGACAGAGGATGAGATGTTTGGATGGCATCACCGACTCAATGGAGATGAGTTTGGGTAGGCTCTGGGAGTTGGTGATGGACAGGGAAGCCTGACGTGCTGCAGTCTATGGGGTCACAAAGAATCAGACATGACTGAGAGACTGAACTGAACTGAACTGAATCAAAGTTATCATTTCCCATAGCCATGTATGTACGTGAGGGCTGGACTATAAAGAAAGCTGTGGACCAAAGAACTGATGTTTCTGAACTGCGGTGTTTGTGAAGGCTCTTAAAAGTCCCTTGGACTGCAAGGGGATCAAATCAGTCAGTCTAAAGGAAATCAGTCCTGAATATTTATTGGATGGGCAGATGCTGAAGCTGAAACTCCAATACTTTGGCCAGCAGATGGGAAGAACTTACACCCTAATGCTGGGAAAGATTGAGGGCAGGAGGAGAAGGGAATGACAGAGAATGATATGGTGAGATGGCATCACTGACTTGATGGACATGCATTTGAGCAAGCTATGGGAGTGGTGATGGACAGGGAAGCCTGGTGTGCTACAGTCTATCGGGTTGCAAAGAGTCAGAAATGACTGAGTGACTAAACTGAAATGAATTTCAGTGTCCAACTTTTGAGCAGTTGAGGTCCCTTGGTGCTGTTACTAAATAAATTTCAATATGCATATAACAATTTCTATACTGGTGTGTATGCCATAGAAATATCTGCACTGGTGCACCTGAGCAAGCTTGTTCAATAACAGCAACAACTTGAAAACAGCACAGGAATCCATGTACAGTAGCATGGATAAAGTAACTGCTCCATATCTATTCTATAAAATACTGTGATGAGATAACAATGAAGAAAGTTCAGATAATGAATTTACCTGGATGAAAATTATAAACATAAACTGCAAAATAAATAATAAAGTCACAGATAAATATATGGCAAAAAAGAAACACATTGTTTATTTTTTAAAGGAAAATACACTAACTTAGCTTTATAATTTATTTGGGGTCATCAAGGAGGGTTAGAAAAATGAAAGGTGTACTGAGCGCATTAAAAATAAAACAGATGTTATGCTCTATTTTTTAAACTGGCTGGCTGTCATAGATGGCTCTTTTAAAACAATATAGTCTTTCAAATGTACATATAACACTATAGGAAATTTTTAAGCTATGCTAATTTGAAATTAGGTGACATATAGTAAAGCTGCTATTCTCAAGGCACATTCCTTTTATTAGAAGTATAATATACCCATCTTTTGCCTAGATGGTATTCTAGGATTATCCAATGATGTGACAGGAGTATGATGCATTTGAAAAAGTAAATCTGACTATATTTTTTTCATTGCTTACCTAAAGAGAAATAAAAATGCATACAAGTATTACTTTGTTTGCTTGCTTGTTTTTTAATTCTGCTTTCCAACACTCACATGCCTCATCATAAACACAGAGAGTGTAACTCAATTTGAAAACACACACAAAGGAGTAATACTATCTTGACTGACAGAGACATTTTATTTCCTACAAAGTCATACTCATGCTTTTTGTGAAGTAAAATAGATTTTCTTTTTTCTTTTTTTTGTCATCTTCATTGGAGACAAGCACAGTTTATATTCTGAAATGGTGACTGATATTAATAATGAAATTTAGATTTAATATCTGTTATTTCAAGCTTCACATTCAATATTAAATATTTTTTCGACCAAGAAAAAAAGGAAACAGATAAAAAGTTACTACCTATTTCACTGTCTGAATAATAGAAATTGGTAGAAATCCTTCACAAAATAAGTTAACACTGACTATAATGACAAAATCTGAATTAGTGTTCTTAATTCAGACTTAAATTGAAGAAAGTAGGGGAAACAACTAGACCATTCAGGTATGACCTAAATCAAATCTCTTATGATTATACATGGAAGTGACAAATAGATTCAAGGAATTAGATCTGATAGACAGAGTTCCTGAAGAATTATGGGCAAAGGTTCATGACACTGTACAGAGGAAGTAATCAAGACCATCCCCAAGAAAAAGAAATACAAAAAGGCAAAATGGTTGCCTGAGGAGGCCTTACAAATAGCTGAGAAAAGAAAAGAAGCTGAAAGCAAAGAAGAAAAGGAAAGATATACCCATTTGAATTCAGAGTTCCAAAGAACAGGAAGGGGAGATCAGAAAGCCTTCCTCAGTGATCAGTGCGAACAAATAGAGGAAAAGAATAGAATGGGCAGACCATTCTATTAGAAATAACAAGGGACTATTTCATGCAAAGATGGGCACAATAAAGGATGGAAACAGTATGGACCTAACAGAAGCAGAAGATAATAATGCGAGGTGTCAATAATACACAGAAGAACCGTACAAAAAAGATCATGACCCAGATACTCACGCTGGTGTGAATAAGTCACCTAGAGCCAGACATCCTGTAATGTGAAGTCAAATGGGGCTTAGCAAACATCACTACAAACAAAGCTAGTGGAGGTGATGGAATTCCAGTTGAGCTATTTCAAATCCTAAAAGATGATGCTGTGAAAGTGCTGCACTCAATATGCCAGCAAATCTGGAAAACTCAGCAGTGGCCACAGGACTGGAAAAGGTCAGTTTTCACTCCAGTCCCAAAGAAAGGCAATACCAAAGAATGCTCATACTACTGCACAGTTTCAATCTTCTCACATGTTAGCAAAATAATGCTCAAAATGTTTCAAGCCAGGTTTCAATAGTACATGAACCGTGAAGGTCCAGATGTTCAAGCTGAATTTAGCAAAGGCAGAGGAACCAGAGATCAAATTGTCAACATCCATTGGATCACCAAAAAAGGGAGAGTTCCAGAAAAATGTATACTTCTGCTTCATAGACTATGCCAAAGCCTTTGAATGTGTGGATCACAACAAACTGTGGAAAATTCTTAAAAAGATGGAAATACCAGATCAGCTGACATGCCTCCTGAGAAATCTGTATGCAGGTCAAGAAGCAGCAGTTAGAACTGGATATGGAACAACCGTTCAGTTCAGTTGCTCAGTCGTGTCTGAATCTTTGCGACCTCATGGACCAGAGCAGGCCAGGCCTCGCTGTCCATCAACAACTCCTGGAGTTCACCCAAACTAATGTCCATTGAGTCGGTGATGTCATCCAACCATCTCATTCTCTGTCATCCCCTTCTCGCCTGCCCTCAATCTTTCTCAGCATCAGAGTCTTTTCAAATGAGTAGGTTCTTCACATCAGGTGGCCAAAGTATTGGAGTTTCAGCTTCAACATCAGTCTTTCCAGCGAACACCCAGGACTTATCTCCTTTAGGATGGACTGGTTGGATCTCTTTGCCATCTAAGGAACTATCAAGAGTCTTCTCCAACGCCACAATTCAAAAGCATCAATTCTTTGGTGCTCAGCTTTCTTCATAGTCAAAATCTCATATCCATTTATGACTACGGGTAAAACCATAGCCTTGACTAAAGGGACCTTTGTTAACACAGTAATGTCTCTGCTTTTTAATATACTGTCTAGGTTGGTCATAACTTTTCTTCCAAGGAGTAAGCATCTTTTAATTTAATGGCTGAAATCACCATCTTCAGTGATTTTGGAGCCCCAAAATAAAGTCTGACACTGTTTCCACTGCTTCCTCTGTTTCCCCATCTATTTCCCATGAAGTGATGGGATCGGATGCCATGATCTTAGTTTTCTGAATGTTGAGCATTAAGTCAACTTTTTCACTCTCCTCTTTCACTTTCATCAAGAGGATCTTCAGTTCTTCCTCACTTTCTGCCATAAGGGTTGTGTCATCTGCGTATCTGAGGTTGTTGATAACAGACTGGTACCAAATTGGAATAGGAGTACATCAAGTCTGTATATTGTCACCCTGCTTATTTAACTTATATGCAGAGTACATCATGAGAAACGCTGGGCTGGATGAAGCACAAGCTGGACTCAAGATTGCGGGAAGAAATATCAGATAAGAAATATCAGATATATCAGGTAACCTCAGATATATAGATGATGCCACACTTATGGCAGAAAGCAAAGAACTAAAGAGCCTCTTGATGAAAGTGAAAGAGGAAAGTGAAAAAGTTGGCTTAAAACTCAACATCCAGAAAACGAAAGCTGAGTTCTGAAGAATTGATACTTTTCAACTGTGGTGTTGGAGAAGACTCTAGAGAGCCCCTTGGATTGCAAGGAGATCCAACCAGTCCATCATAAAGGAAATCAGTCCTGAATATTCATTGGCAAGACTGATGTTGAAGCTGAATCTCCCATACTTTGGCCACCTGATGTGAAGAACTGATTCATTTGAAAACCCTGATGTTGGGAAAGATTGAAGGCAGGAGGAGAAGGGGACAACAGAGGATGAGACGTTTGGATGGCATCACCATTTTGGTGGACATGAATTTGAGTAAGCTCCAGGATTGGTGATGAACAGAGAAGCCTTGTGTGTTGCAGATCATGGGTGCACAAAGAGTCAGACACGACTGAGCAGAACTGAACAGAATATTTTTAGAAGTGAAAAATTTTATAGGCAATCAATTAAGGAATAAGTTAGTTGCAAAATAAACATATAAGAACAAATGCTACCTTGTAAAATACCTCAAAATAAACTCTGAGCTCTTTAAGGACAGGGACCTATTGAATATATTTTAAATCCTACATAATATCAGAAATCCTATGGACAGAGGAATCTGAAAGGCTACAGTCTATGGGGTCACAAGTGTTGGACATAAATTAGTGACTAAACCACCACTACTAATATTAAGGCAATTTCCTCAACAGCAGTTGCTCTATAGCTATTATTGATTTATGAGCTATTCAACAATTACTAAAATTCTATTACTAAATGCTTACATTTTCAATTATCAATCACATCTAAAAGTACATTCAAATTAATGGTAGTGGTAAATATAAAATAGCTTACCATAATTAATTTCTTAATGGCATATGGATAAACAGGAGTTGTTTTCCAAAACTGTAGGCATATGTTTTACCACTTCTTAACTTAACTTGTATCTTTGTCCAAATAATATAATACATAATTTGTCATTTAGCATTTAGACAGATTCATAGATTTTTTAAGTAAGCTGCAAATAAATAAATAAATAAAAGATTGCAATTAAGGCTAGGATATGAAATTTAAAGGTCAGAGATGCTTTACTGTCACTGAAATAGTAGTAAGAATGAAATACAGATTAAGGATAGCCAAAGGATAGGAAAGAAAATTTCAGTTTGTAAATTTAGTATGAGATAAATTTCTTTAATTTTTTCCACACTTAAATAAAATATTCTAGTGAGTATATATTTTGTGGCCCAGGTTCACAAAACAGACTTAGAAGAAATTATTAAAAATATTTATTGACAAATAGCATACATGATATTATCAAGTATTAATGATGATTACTTCTATCTCAAAAACCAGTGATGGAGTGATCAAATAGTGTGGGGAACTGAAAATAGCCCTTCTTACCACCATTACTTTTGGTCTCCCTTGAGTCAATTTTATAAAGTGGTAATGACTTTCAATAGTTTGCTTTATAGAATGTTAGATGCTATTGATCCCATGCTATAAATCAGCAACTGGAGACCAAGATATATCTCAAAGTAAAGCAAACTTTTAGTTTGAACAGGATCAGTGCATATCTAAATTAAAACAGCTATTATAATGCTTATTTAGAGTCAGACATGACTGAGGGATTGTGACTTTCACAGTCCACATTTGCACAAACAGCTTACATTTTTTAACAATATTAGAAGTTAGTATAAAAGAAAGAGAGTGGGTAAGTCTTTTGTAGCTGTTTTATTAATGCTTGTTTTTTATTTGAATGTAATTGCTTCACAGTGCTGTGTTAGTTTCTGTTCTACAATGAAGTTAATCAGCTATATGCATACATATATCCCCTCTGGGTGAGCCTCCCTCCATCCCACCCCTCTCTGCGATCACAGAGCACTGAGCTGAGCTCCCTGAACTTTATAACAGGTTCCCACTGGCCATCTATTTTTACATGTGGTGGTGTATGCATTATCTCCCAATTTCTGATCTCCCAGTTTGTCCCACCCTCCACTCTCCCCCCTCCCCACAGTGTCCCCGTACCCATTTCTGTGTCTGTATCTCTATTCCTACCCTGGAAATAGGTACATATGTGCAATAAAATAATACTCAGTCACTAAAAGAAATGAAATAGGGTCATTTGTAGAGATGTGGATGAATCTGGAGTCTGTCATACAGGGTGAAGTAAGTCAAAAAGAGAAAAATAAATATGATGTATTAGCACATGTATGTGCAATCTAGAAAATTAGTACAGAGGCAAGGGTAAGTTTTGATATATCTCTTTACAGTTTCAACAGAAACCTTTCTTCTCTCATCTGTAACACCTTGTGAAATATCCACATCTTGAATTTGTACATTGAGAACAAGTTGGCACTTGGTCTAAGAGTGATACATTCATTTTACAATATTTCTCACTGTACATTAAAGATGAAAATATTCCTTCAGTTCAGTTCAGTTCAGTTGCTCAGTCGTGTCCGACCCTTTGCGACCCCATGAACCGCATCACGCCAGGCCTCCCCGTCCATCACCAACTCCTGGATTTCACCCAAATTCATGTCGATTGAGTTGGTGATGCCATCCAACCATCTCATCCTCCGTCATCCCCTTCTCCTCCCACCTTCAATCTTTCCCAGCATCAGGGTCTTTTCAAATGAGTTAGCTCCTCGCATCAGGTGGTCAAAGTATTGGAGTTTCAGCTTCAACATCAGTCCTCCCAGTGAACACCCAGAACTGATCTCCTTTAGGGTGGACTGGTTGGATCTCTTTGCAGTCCAAAGAACTCTCAAGAGTCTTCTCCAACACCACAGTTCAAAAGCATCATTTTTTCTGCGCTCAGCTTTCTTTGTAGTCCAACTCTTACATCCATACATGACCACTGGAAAAACCATAGCCTTGATTAGATGGACCTTTGTTGGCAAAGTAATGTCTCTGCTTTTTAATATGCTGTCTAGGTTAGTCGCAACTTTTTTTCCAAGGAGTAAGTGTCTTTTAATTACATGGCTGTAATCACCATCTGCAGTGGTTTTGGAGCCCAGAAAAATAAAGTCAGTCACTTTTTCCACTGTTTCCCCACCTATTTGCCATGAAGTAATGGGATCCGATGCCATCTTAGTCTTCTGAATGTTGAGCTTTAAGCCAACTTTTTCACTCTCCTCTTTCACTTTCATCAAGAGGTTCTTTAGTTCTTCACTTTCTGCTATAAGGGTGGTGTCATCTGCATATCTGAGGGTATTGATATTTCTCCTGGCAATCTTGATTCCAGCTTGTGCTTCTTCTAGCCCAGCATTTCTCATGATGTACTCTGCATATAAGTTAAATAAGCAGGGTGACAATATACAGCCTTGACGTACTCCTTTTCCTGTTTGGAACCAGTCTGTTGTTCCATGTCCAGTTCTAACTGTTGCTTCCTGACCTGCATACAGGTTTCTCAAGAGGCAGGTCAGGTGGTTTGGTATTCCCATCTCTTTCAGAATATTCCACAGTTTATTGTGATCCACACAGTCAAAGGATTTGGCACAGTCAATAAAGCAGAAATACATGTTTTTCTGGAACTCTTGGTTTTCCGATGATCCAACAGATATTGACAGTTTGATCTCTAAGTTCCTCTGCTTTTTCTAAAACCAACTTGAACATCTGGAAGCTCACAGTTCATGTATTACTAAAGTCTGACTCCTAGAATTTTGAGCATTATTTTACAAGCATGTGCCTTGAAGTGAAGTGAAGTGAAGTGAAGTCGCTCAGTCCTGTCCGACTCTGCAACCCATGGACTGTAGCCTACCAGGCTCCTCGGTCCATGGGATTTTCTAGGCAAGAGTACTGGAATGGGTTGTCATTTCTTTCTCCAGGGGATCTTCCCAACCCAGGGATCGAACCCAGGTCTCCCACATTGTAGGCAGACGCTTACCGTCTGAGCCACCTGGTTAATTCTGATGTTTCTTAAGCAATTGCTAATCATATTCACCCAGCATTCAGGACTTCTTAGGTGCTTATAAATACGAATGTCAACCCTGTAATAGCTGACTCATATACCAAAATACAAAATAAGTGCCCTTCCAGAATTCATCTTGCTTTCCTGAGCCAATTGATTTATGATCTACCTAAAAAAATTAAAGATAAAATACTTGAAAATTATTATGTGCAATAATTGCAAAATTTTTAGTTCTCAAGAGTGAAGGGACAAAGATATAATTCAAATACCTGTTTTATCACTATTCATCATTATCATCTCTATGCCTGTGTTGCTATTTTAGTGACTGGAGATTTTCTGAATGGTATCCTGAGATGTTTAAATAATATATGGTAGTATCTGTGTGGGGGCTTCCCTGGCAGCTCAGCTGGTAAAGAATCCTCCTACAATGAAGAAGACCCTGGTTCAATTCCTGTGTGGGGAAGATCCCCTAGAGAAGGGATAGGCTACCCACTCCAGTATTCTTGGGTTTCGGCTTGTGGCTCAGAAGGTAAAGAATCCACCTACAATGTTGGAGGCCTGAGTTTGATCCCTGGATTGGGAAGATCCCCTGGAGGAGGGCAAGACAACCCAGTCTGGCATTGTTGTTTGGAGAATCCCCATGGACAAAGGAGCCTGGCCGCCCACAGTCCATGGGCTTGCAAAGAGTCAGACGTGTCTGAAAGACTAAGCACAGCAGGGCACAGAGCCTTCATAAGGATGCACTGCTTAGGGATTTGAGAACCAGCAATTATTATTATTATTTTTGTCTCCAAATTAGCTAAATTGTATAGACCTTTTGTGATGCACAGTATTCTTAGAAATGTTAATTGGTGCCTTATTCTTTTAATAAAGAATTGTTATAATGAAATCTACTTTCCATTCTTAGAGATCCATAAAGATTATTAGCATCTATTAAAAAAAAAAATCTCAGGAGTCTTGCTGTTAAATTTAATTATATTAACATTTGTTTAGGGCACAAACACAACAATAACAGCAAAATTATTATTATTTTTTTTACTACAGAGTGCCAATTAATATCCTAAGAAACAAAAAGATTCTGAGGAACACTGATAGAAGCATGTAAGGAGAGACTTTTTTGTTCTCTGGGGTTCCAACAAAATATTGTAAAGTGAACTGAAGCATATTGTGGGGGTGGGGAATAGAAACTGCTTTTTTTTTCTTCTTCATTTATTCTGGTTTTCAATATCCTCACTTGCTTGTGATTAACTCCACTTTGTGTGGAAAAATGACAAAAAACAGTATTACTGTTAGAACTGATTGGCATTTTTTACTTCATAGGTTTGAAATAAATGCAGCCATCTTTAACAAAAGAAACAGAAGTGTTACTACTGCCAGTAGAATATATATGTATACATAATACACATTGTATGAAATATACCATAGAGAGCCAATTTTATTGAATTTATTACTTGTTCCTTTGAAAATAAGAAAAATAAAATGTGATAATAGACTTCTTATTTTATTAGCAAATTATCATAACTCTTCTAATTATTTCAAGACTTCATTAAAGTGCTATTTCATGACCATATATTATGCTTTATGATAATTTTGTGTCATATTTAGAAGGAATTAAATTAATGCTTTTAGTAACACCTTTAACCTTCTGTGAGTTAATTCTGCATGGTAAATAATATAATAATTATATTTGAAAGCATCCTTTAATTGGCCATCACACTAATTCTTTTGTAAAGTAATAAATTAGGCAAGCCATTTCTATTATTTGTCTTGTGAGCAAGGCAATTGCATTTTCAGCATATTTGAAAAAGGAATCTTAATGCTTAAATTAGCATTGTTCCACTATATTAATTGTAAAATACTTAAAAGCAAGTGCCTACCTCTGGCACTCTGGCATTGCACTTTTAATTCAACTGTGTGCTCCCACATGAATACGCTATGTGGAACTTGTAAAGTGGGCGTGCTCTCTAGTTGGATAATAGACAATGATAATGAAATGCATGAGATGTAAAACTAAAAAAAAAAAATCCATAATGCATGAATGCTACATAATGATATGTTTACTTGGAAATTTGACAACCTCTTATGCTAAAATGATTTTAACAGAGTTTGGGATAGAGACAGGCATTTAAGTTCCTTATATTTTAGTAGATTACTGAGATCTATTCAATATATTTTTAACTGACTGTATAGGGATTAAAGTTAATTAACAAAATAAGCATAATGCTTTTTACAATCAATCAGAGAGCTTGACACAGACAAATGATGCAACTTCCAATTACAGAAACTGAAAGTCCATCATTCTACTTCCTGATGGAATTTAAAAGCCTAGAGTAGTGAGGTGTGGGTGGCCAAGAGAAATAGAAACAATCAATTCTCCAATTAAAAGTAACAAAAAGAAAATGCACATATGCCCATAGAAATCTAAGGCACATTAAAATATTCTTTTGTGAAAAAGCACACTATTGGGAACACAGAACAATAGAATATTAAATGTGAAATTATACTCAGATATATTTGGCTCAGGTTTAAGAATAATAGAAGGCAAAAATGGGCTTTGAGGAAAAATATACTCTATTGTTTTCAACAAGGAGATAAATCACTTATTTTTAACTACAATAAATTCATAGAAAATATGTTTAATGAGACTAAATCAATTTGATAGAGAGATTATTTCATAATTTGAATAGTAAAATACCACTAGTATAAAGGGGTATGTTGTGTTTCATTAATAATATGATTTTTTTCAATTTTAGCATATATGCATTAAGAATATATCTTATAACATTAGGATAAGAAGTAGAATTTGAAATGTAAGTTGTTATGAATAATAGAATAAACTGTCATATATTTAGTCAAGTTAAGCAATAGAATATTATCCTTATTGCAGATCTCCTGTGCATTCAGCTGTAGCAACTTCCTCTCACTACAGTGAAGGTTGGCATAAATTGATTTTATAATTTTCCTTCTTTCATTATAATTGAATAAATGTATTATACTATGTATTACATATAAAAATTATTCTCCAAATAGATAGTTTGGTAATGTGTGGTTTTTAACTTTTTAAATTTTTTAAAATAATTTTTGCAACTTTTTCACTTAATGCTCTGGTTCTGAATTTCACTTATTTAGAAGCCTGTAACAGTATGCTGTGGATTGAAGTGTTTCCTCAAAGCTCACATGTATAGCACTAACACCCAATGTGACTGTATTTGAAGATAGGGCCTTTAAGGGGGATAATTAAGGTTAAATGAGGTCATAAGGGCAAAGACCTAATCCAATAGGACTGCTGCCCTTATAGGAACATGAAGAGACACCAGAGTTCTCTTTCATTTTCATGTCAATAAGTCTAACAGGAGAAACCAACAGAACATATAGCTTTGGAAAAGTCTGAAAATCTCTGTCTCGAACACTGATCCCTATTTTAAACAGTTTTATTTAGAAAAACTGCAGTGACTGTATGTTAATTTGAATATCTAGATTGTACAATAATTAATTTGAAAATCCCCTTTTTGATGTCCTATAAGACTTGGATTTTATGTATATGCACATTATTCTTTCTTAGACTTCTAACTTCATACTAGAGTTGAGCAGAAATATGGCTTACACTTTCTCTCAAATCATCCTTGGAGTCCAGACAGGTGCTGGACCTGTGAGCTAACAAGCAGATTATTGGTAATAGCACCTCTTAAATCTGGAGACCTTGCAATTCTATATAGGATAGAGGTGCTCTACTTTTCAACTCTTTCCAGAAATTTGACCCCAGGTAAATCAGTGGGCATCATAGGAGTGATCCATCTATCATTATCAGTATTTACCTTTATTTAACTCAGAGGAAGTTCAGTTCCTCAGGATTGGTGATGAGATGCTGGAACATCAACATAATGCTGAATTGTGGAAGGATAGGTCTTGCTCCTTTCTCTGACCAGTAAGATCTTTTGAGCAGAACTGCATTCCAAGAGAGCTTTTTCAATTCTTCAGTGTTCAAATGTGCACTTGAACCCTTAGACAAGAGGATATTACATTATTTTGTAAATACTTTGCTTTCTGAAGCAACAACCTGATCACTCTTGAAAGAACTAAATCTTTTAGTAAATATGTCATACTCACATGAATCAAATGAATGTTTAGAGAAGACGTAATTTAGTCAGTATTCTGTGTCTCAGTAATTTTTTTGAATGAGTGTGTTCAGTTCAGTTCAGTTAAGTCGCTCAGTTGTACCCAACACTTTGTGACCCTATGGACTGCAGCATGCCAGGCCTCCCTGTCCATCACCAACTCCTGGAGATTATTCAAACACATGTCCATTGGGTCGGTGATGCCATCCAACCATCTCATCCTCTGTTGTCCCCTACTTCTCCCGCCTTCAATCTTTCCCAGCATCAGGGTCTTTTCAAATGAGTCAGCTCTTCACATCAGGTGGCCAAAGTATTGGAGTTTCAGCTTCAACATCAGTCCTTCCAATGAACATTCAGGCCTGATCTCCTTTAAGATGGACTGGTTGGATCTCTTTGCAGTCCAAGGGACTCTCAAGAGTCTTCTCCAACACCACAGTTCAAAACTATCAATTCTTCGAAACTCAGCTTTCTTTATAGTCCAACTCTTACATCCATATTTGACTACTGCAAAAACCATAGCCTTGACTAGATGGACTTTTGTTGACAAAGTAATGTCTCAGTTTTCTAATATGCTGTCTAGGTTGGTCATAACTTTTCTTCCTAGGAGCAAGATTCTTTCAATTTCATGACTGTGGTCACCATCTGCAGTGATTTTGGAGCACAAAAAAATAGTCTTTTAGTGTTCCCATTGTTTCCCCATCTATTTGAAATGAAGTGATGGAACCAGATGCCATGATCTTAGTTTTCTGAATGTTGAATTTTAAGCCAACTTTTTCACTCTCCTCTTTCACTTTCATCAAGAGGTTCTTTAGTTCTTCACTTTCTGCTATAAGGGTGGTGTCATCTACATATCTGAGGTTATTGATATTTCTCCCAGCAATCTTGATTCCAGCTTGTGCTTCATCCAGCCCAGCATTTCTCATGATGTACTCTGCATATAATCCTTTTGTGTAGATATAGTCAATTTTCATTCTGGGAGTAGTTTAGCCCTGCTTTCAGGTAGGGCATTCTGAAGTCTTTGTTAAATGTCCCCGGGGCTCAGTGGGGTCACTTTACTCTTTTATGGAACTGAGGTGTCTCAAAACTCTTAAGTACTCCCTGTAGCTGTTCTTTCCAGGTTATTATTTTTTCCCGAGTCTCTTCTTCGCTTGGCCTCATGAAGTCTCAACCTATGACTGCATAGCTTAGTGGATAGCAATAGTTGATGGTCTCAGATATCACTGTGGAAAGAAAAGCAAACTAGCTGAAGCCTACAATTTCTTGAGCTGCTTATTTGTTTGGAGATACATTTCCACTTCAACTTAGAGACAAAACAGAATGCAAAAGAAGATGAATGACTCATTAACAGATATTAGATAGGGTGTATCAGAATTCCGGAACACGAAGGAAGATGAACTTTACAGAACAGAATAAAGAGACCCAGAGGAAAATTCCATAAATTTGCCTAACGATCTCTTGAGATTTGGTCACATACTAAGTGTAGAGGAGGAAAATTAATTTTCCTTCTGCCCCTTTAGGTTCTTTGCAGAGACCTCCTTATAAAATGAGATAGATTAACAGGACAAAAACAAATTAATTATGTGTGCATGTACTTATGGCAGCCCCACAATGATATGAGGCTCACAATTTACTGAATCCAAGTTTGTATGACCCAGGCACAGTAAGGCCAAATGATACTGAAATTTCAGGGCTTGGAACAGAGAAAGGTTTATTGGAAGGCCATGTGAGGAGAACAAGTGATTCATGACCCAAAAACCCCAAAGTTTCAGAAAAATTTCAGGAAACATTTTTAAGGGCAAGTTTAGGGAGGGGTATCCCAGAGTATGTGATCATCTCCTGCACAATTCTCTCATTGATTGATAATTATTAAGGTGCCAGAAAGTCTGGGGACTATGGTATTCATGATCATCAAATAGTGAATTTCTTCCATTGGAGACCGTTTTTAGCACATAAAAAAACCCAGGAACTATGCATAAGATTATTATTATGTATATGCTCCAGAGAGGAGCTATGGCAGAGAATGTGGGGGAAGGGTCTATCTAGGAACACACCATAATATCCTGCAAGGTTAAGAAAGGCTGCTAGACGATTGAGGCTTCCCTTAGTTTAGGAAAGGGGTAGGGACCTGGGGCTTCAAAAGGAGGAAGGAAATTCATGGAGAAATGTGAAGAGGAAATGTTTGGTAAGTAAATGTTGCCTGTCTTGCAGATAAGTCTCTCAGGTTAAAGAAAGAAAAGATCTCTAGTAATAACTCTCTTCCTGATAAAACTCCCTTTTCTCATGCAAATTTCCTTTACAAAAAGATAAATTCTGAAAAGCATCTTGATGATGATGAAAGAGGAGACTGAAAACCGGGCTTAAAACTCAACATTTAAAAAACTAAGATCATGGCAACTGGTACCATTGCTTCATGGCAAATAGATGGGGAAAAAGTGGAAGCAGTGACATCTTTCTTGGGCTCTAAAAATCACTGTGGATTGTGACTGTAGCCATGAAATTAAAAGATGCTTGTTCTTTGGAGGAAAAGCTCTGACCAACCTAGACAGCATATTTAAAAGCAGAGACATTACTTTGCCAACAAAGGTCCAACTAGTTAAAGCTATGTTTTTCCAGTAGTCATGTATGAATGTGAAAGTTGGACCATAAAGAAAACTGAGCCCAAAGGATTGTTGCTTTCAAATTTTGATGCTGGAGAAGACTCTTGAGGGTTCCTTTGACATAAAGGAGATCAAACCATTCATTCCTAAAGGAATCCAGTCCTGAATATTCATTGGAAAGACTGATGCTGAAGCAGAAGCTCCAATATTTTGGCCACATGATGTGAAGAGCTGACTCATTAGAAAATATATTGATGCTAGAAATGATTGAGGACAGGAGGAGAAGAGTGTGACAGAGGATGATATGGTTGAATGGAACCACAAACCCAATGGGCATGAGTTTGAGCAAACTCTAGGAGATGGTGAAGGACAGGGAAGCCTGGTGTGCTGCAGTTCACGGGGTCACAAAATCAGACATGACTTAGTGATTCAACAACAACTTTGTTTTTAGAGTCCCTCCTGTGTCTGCAGTTGCTCAAAATAATCAACTCAAAGTAATTTACTTGTCAAAGAGGCATATTTAGGGGACATTTTTCCTTTTACCTGACATAAAGTATACAGCAAGAGTGAGGTGACCTCATTAAACATCTGAAGCATTCCAGAAGGCCCTATCTTGAAGCTAAACTACTTCTACAATAAAGGTTACTGTAAACTCATGCTAGTAAAGCTTAGAAACATGTCTATGGAACATGCTCAACTACAATTAAATTAACTACCTGTCAGAACAACACTCATTAAAGAATATTTTCATAAAAGGAAGAAAACTCGAGGCACTCAAAAATATAATATCTAATAAGTCTCTTGGATTTAACCAAATATTATGCACTGTAGATATTAAATTTCTGAGTATTAATAACAATTTGGAACAACTAAAATTCTCATACCCTGTAATAAGATTGCAAATCAATACATCTCATCAACTTAATCATATGCTTACTCTGGCATTGGTGGTTTAGTTGCTAAATTGTGTCCAACTCTTGCAATCCCATGGACTGTAGCCCACCAGGCTCCTTTGTCCATGGAATTTCCCAGGCAAGAATACTGGAGTGGGTTGCCATTTTCTTCTCCAATTCTTACCATACAACTTAGCAAACCCATACCTAGATGTTTACCCAAAGGAAATATATATAGATGTCTACATAACAACTTGTACAGGAATTTGTACCAGTTTTATTGGTAATGTTCCTAAAATGGAACATTCCAATTGCCCAACAATATGTAAATGGTTAAACAAATGGTGGGATAGTCGAACAGTGTACCCAGCAACAAAAATGAGCAAACTACTGGTAGGTGAAACATGGATTAATTAAAAAAAAAAAAAAAAATAGTGCTGAACAAAGAAAGCCAGACATCTAAAAATTGCCTACTGAATAATTCTATATATAGTAAACCCTAGAAAATGCAAATATAGAGCAATAGGAAGTGGATAAGTGGATACTTGAAGGCATGAATTGAGAAAGGATTAGAGATGTGCTGCAAAAAAGCAAAAAGTAAATTCTAGGGGGAGATGGAAGCACTCCATGCCTTGATTCAAGTATCTGTTTAGAGAAAAATAATTCATCAGAGAATGATACAAAATGAGAAATTTCTATGACATTGCTTATACACTGAGGATTAAAGACAAACAGTTCAAATTCAATTCCTTCCTAATATTGTTGCTTTGGTTCTTTGGGGACTGTTACTGAGATCATCATTTTCTTTTCTGAAGACTTAAAATGTTGACACAGGAAATTCTCAAACCTGAGACATTTTTGTGAAACTCAAAAGCACATTTAAGGAAAAACAGCATAGCTTTAGATCCAGTTGGCTTCTTTCAGCATATTTATTCCTCTTCATTAGAGAAATCTTAAAACAGACCTAGTCTTGGGGTTTGTTTCCAGATTGTGCAGTTTGTTCTATTTCAAAGCAGGAGCTTTTAAAACTGGACAGCTGTTTCATGAATGCCTCTCTCTAGTCACAGGAGGATGCTGTGACCATATGGACAGATGAGCTAAATCCCTTCAGTATTGAGAAAACAAGTAGTTGTGCATGGCCTATAGATGGAAATGTCTTGTTTGTTCAGAGCATTACAAGAATATTTATGAATAGCAAGAGGCCTGGATCTGCATTTGCATGTGGATTAAATAGGAGGAGGGGGAAACAAAGGCTTCTTTTCTATGAAAAATATGTGAATCACAATACCTATTAGGTCTGCCCAGTTCTAAACTCTTGAAGTCAGTGGTGTCTCCCCCATACATGGGAATGCTGGGGAGAAGTATCCTTGGAGTTGCAGAAACAAGCAGGGTATTTGCACCAGGCAGCTGGAGGTTATATAGCTGGAGAAGTTATCCAAGTTCATCACTGAAGAGCACCAAGATCATATCAAGAGGCACGGGAAAGATGTTCAGTTTCAAAGGATAAGTTATAGACCACAATTACGTCATATGTCTAGGGAGATTAAAGAGAAGGAATTAGGAAGTACATGAAAGTCTTGAGAAAGTGATTTAGAACTATGATAATAAGTAGGGAATGTGAAATTGGCTTCCCTTTTCATAGAAAGCATTGCAATTTGTTCAGGAGGATGTGGTTACTCAAAAAAGTTGTATGTTTTTGAACAATGTTAACATAATCCTATGAGTCTAATAGGAAGGAATTGTGTGACAAGCTTTATTGTTGTTGTTAGTTGCTAAGGTTTTTCTGAACCCATGGCTTCATAGCTGTATAGTAAGGAGGGAAGGAACAAAAGTTCTCCTCTACTCTTATGGGCTAGTGATTAAAATGGAAAAGCAATGTGTCCTGAGGGGCAAGAGGCAGTGTGAAGAATCTACAATTTCAAAAATAAATAGGAATTTTGTATAACTGAATTTATGTGAGTTGACTGCTCTGTTTGGTAACATCAGTAGGTTATCAGCAGGTATAATTTGGGAATGACATTGTGTTTGCTGCAAGCTTGTCATGCCAAGGATTTCACAGTATAGCCTATGGGGAAGGCTGCTTTCAAAGGGCCATTTTAATGAAAGTGTTGATCAAATGAACCAGATATTTGACTAGGGATATGGTAAACCAGGAGCACAAATTTGTGTGTAGTCTAATAAAATAAGGTTAACTTTGGTGAATCAACTACCTTGGTCTCACTTCAAAACAGTGCATCATTGTGAAAAAGGGAGAAAACTGAACAGATCCAACTACCACAAGTGATGTTAACTTGAGGGTGATGCCATGACACCTTGTCAGGAACAGATTGCCATCAAATCATCTTCACATTTAACTTACATAATTTCAGCTGTACAAAATTTGTCACTCTTTAATTTATACAATTATAGATGCTATAAAATTATTTTGAATATGAACTCTTTCTATGTTATAGAGTACATATTTTCCATCTATATGCACATTTTACTGGGCTTCCCAGGTGGCATAAAGAACCCACCTGCCAATGCAGGAGCTGTAATTACAGCAGGTTTGATCCCTGGGTTGGGAAGATGCCCGGAGTAGGGAATGACAACCCATTCCTGTATTCCTGTGTGGAGAATCCCCTGGACAGAGGAACCCAGCGGGCTACAGTCCATAGAGTGGCAAAGAATGGGCACAAGTGAAGCAGCTTAACACACACACACACACACACACACACACATTTTACTATTCAGAGTTTTCTACTCTAAAATTGGGATTGGATCATTATATGCTTTTAATGGTGGTTAAAGAATATTTAGGGGAAAAAAAAAACTTTGAAAATATAAGGGATTTTATTTTTATATTCTCTAACTTTAGGAACAAAGTTATGAGGGAGAAACAACAACAACAACAACAACAAAATACTGCAGTCTAATGAGAGAGAAACCAGTCCTTAATTGTGGAAGACACAGAGAATAGCACTAGAGCTGTGCAGTGGCAATGAGTGTGAGAATTTTTAGGTTATTCTCAGGTGTCATGACCTTAGGCTGCTGAGTGATGTATTTATCGATCATCTCCTCAGACTTTTATCCTTCACTCATTTAATGTAAATCCTTAAGTACATAACATGAGTCAAGCTATTCTACTGTCTTGAGATACAGTATTCCCGTGTCTTCTTGAATGGAGATATATATTAAATAAAAAAACTCATCAAACAAACTATGATGAGAAATAAAGAAGATGCAGTGTGGCAGCATGTTTGGCCAGAGAAGATGTTCTCAGGTGGTTGTATCTGAGCTGAGATCTGAATGAATTGAAGAAATGAGGCACATAACTATCTCCAGGGAAGGGTACTCCAAGAAAAAGAAATCACAAGTGCAAAGTCTCTGGTGCAGAAACATTTTTGGTATGTTTACAGACCAACAGTGAGGCCCATATGGCCTCTGTAGAATGGGTGAGGAGCGGATGGGCAGAAACTGGGTTTAGGTGGCATCAGAGGAAATGCCAACCCACTCCAGTATTCTTGACTCAGAAATCCCATGAACAGAGGAGCCTGGTGGGCTGTAGTGCAAAGAGTCATAAAAGATTGGACATGACCGAGCTTCTAACAACAATACAAAGGCCATAAAGTAAACAACTATGGAGCCGTGGTAACTGCTATAAAGTTGAATTGTGCCCCCTCCACCCAAACCCCTAATATCACAGAATGCATCTTCTTTGGAAATAAGGTCATTGCCAGTGTAATTTGTTAAGCTGAAGTCACATTGGAGTAAGGTGGGTCATTAACCCATTATGACCAGTGGCTTTATAAGGAGACATTCATGTGAAGACACAGACACAAGTGTATAAATGTCGGTAATGATGAAATCAGAGATTGGAGTTGTGCAGCTATAAACTGAGAAACACCAAAGATTGCCAGCATCCGATCCAAAGACAAGAAGAAGCAAGGCAGGATTCACCTATAGGTTTCAGGGAAAGATTGCATGGCCCAACCAACACATTGATTTCTGACTTTGGGTCTCAAAGAAAGGCAATGCCAAAGAATGCTCAAACTACCACACAATTGTACTCAACTCACATGCTAGTAAAGTAATTCTCAAAATTCTCCAAGCCCGGCTTCAATGGTATGTGAACCATGAAAATCCAGATGTTCAAGCTGTATTTAGAAAAGGCAGAAGAACCAGAGATCAAATTGCCAACATCCATTGTATCTCAGAAAAGCAAGAGAGTTCCAGAAATATATCTACTTCTGCTTTATTGGCTACATTGAAGTCTTTGATTGTGTGGATCACAAGAAACTGTGGAAAATTCTTTAAGAGATGGGAATACCAGACCACCTGACCTGTGTCCTGAGAAACCTGTATGCAGGTCAAGAAGCAACAGTTAGAAGTGGGCATGAAACAACAGACTGATTCCAAATTGGGAAAAGAGTATGTCAAGGGTGTATATTGTCACCCTGCATATTTACCTTAATGGAGAGTATATCATGTGAAATGCCAGGCTGGATGAAGCACAAGCTAGAATCAAGTTTGCCAGGAGAAATATCAATAACCTCAGAAATGCAGATGACACCACCCTTATGGCAGAAAGTGAAGGACTAAAGAGCCTCTTGATGAAAGTGGAAAAGGAGAGTAAAGAAGTTGGCTCAAAACTCAACATTTAGAAAACCAAGATCATGGCATCTGGTACCATCACTTCATGGCAAATAGATGGGGAAACAGAGGAAATGGTGACAGACTTTTTTGGGGGGGCTCCAAAATCACTGCAGATGGTGACTGCAGCCATAAAATTAAAAGATGCTTGTTCATTGGAAGAAAAGTTATGGCCAACCTAGACAGCATATTCAAAAGCAGAGACACTATTTTGCCAACAAAGATCCATCTAGTCAAGTCTATGGTTTTTCCAGTAGTCATGTATGGATGTGAGAGTTGGACTATAAACAAAGCTGAGTGTTGAAGAATTGATGCTTTTCAACTGTGGTGTTGGAGAAGACTCTTGAGAGTTCCTTGGACTGCAAGGAGATCCACCCAGTCCATCCTAAACAAAATCAGTCCTGAATATTCATTGGAAGGACTGATGTTGAAGCTGAAACTCCAATACTTTGGCCATCTGATGGGAAGAAGTGATTCGTTGGAGAAGACCGTGATGCTGGGAAAGATCGAAGGCAGTAGAAGAAGGGGATGATGGGGGGATGAGCTGGTTGGATGGCATCACTGACTCAGTGCACATGAGTTTGAGTAAACTCCGGGAGTTGGTGATGGACAGGGAGGCCTGGCATGCTGCAGTCCACGGGGTCACAAAGAGTCAGACACGACTGAGTGACTGAACTGAACTAGACTCAACTAGTCTCCAGACTCCTGTGAAAATAAATTTGTTTTATGCTACTGAGTTTGTGGTATTTTGTTACAGCAGCCCTAGGAACTAATACGTTTATATACGTGTGTATAAAAAGACCTCCACATGACACCACTGGTAAAGAATTTGCCTGCCAATGCAGGAGACACAAGAGATGCAGGTTCAATCCATGGATCTGATCCCTGGGTGGGGAAGATCCTCTGGAGGAGGAAACGGCAACCCACTCCAATATTCTTGCCTGGAAAATTCCATGAACAGAGTAGACTGGTGGGCTACACAGTCCATGGGGTTGCAAGCTTGCTTTGACCTCCAATGAAGAGAAAGGCCCTAGAGACTGAGTGAATAGTCATGCCTAAACAATGGAACCTCAATAAATACTCTAAACACCATGGGTTCAAGCAGCTTCCAGAAGTGTGGCATCCTCTGCTGTGACAGAACTCCTGTCCGAATACCCATCAGGACCTCTCCTTCCATATCTCTTCCTCTGGCTGTTCATTTGTATCCTTTGTATATAGAGAGAGAGAGAGAGAGAGAGAGAGAGAGAGAGAGAGACAAACTTTACATTTTAGATAGGTTTTAGATTCAAACAAAATGAGGTGGGAAATAAAGAGTATCCGTATGGTCTCTGTTCCACACACCCACAGCCTTCCACACTGTCGATATCCTTCACCAGAGAGGCATATTTTTTTCAATTAATAAACCTACAGTGACACATCATTATTATCTAAAATCCATAGTTTACCTGGTTTCATCCTTGACATTGTACATTCCATGGATTTCAACAAGTGTATAATGACATGTATCCACCAATGCAATATCATATAGCATAATCTGACTTTCCTAAAATTTTCTGTGACCTGTCTCTTCATCTTTCCCATAATCCCTGGAAACCATTTATCTTCCTACTGTTTCCATAGTTTTGCCTTTTTCAGAATGTCATAGAGTTGAGATGTTCATTTGTAATAAATTTCCATAAAAAGGTTTCCTAACAATGGCACTTTAGATGGTCCAGGCTGGATACTTATGATTGCGGGGGACTGTACTATGTTTGTTGGATACTGAGCATCAACATTTCTGACCTTTGCTTTCTACACGCCAGAGCAGCACTTCACCCTGGCTGTTGACAATCAAACTTATCTCCAGACATTATCAAGTGTCCTCAGGGTAAAGGCAAGGTCATCCTGTTTGAGAGCTGCTGCTGATCTATATTAAGGTTTGGATGATTTATAGGTTATTATAAATCTATGTTTTTTGATTTGTGTTAAAAGGGATTCTAAAATGCTGAGGAACTGCTTTGAAAAGAAAGGAATTACTATCTGAGTTGGCATAAATTTAAGGTAGAACAACAAAGTACTAATTTATTTTACAGACTTTTTTGTTATTAACTATTAATTTTATTTACTGTTAATTTTATGTTATTTGCTATTAATTTATTTTACAGATTATTTATTTTATGTTATTCTTCCAGTTAAGGTTTAATTGAAGAAAATGTTTCACAGCTAAAGCATTAAAAAAAAAAACTGAGAAATTATATAAGGCCAAAAATCATCCATAAGTCATTTAGTTTATTTTGTGTCCATGGCAGGGGAGGCGAGGTGGAATACCGAAATTTAAGGAGGAAAGCACAAACTAAATTTCTGATATTTATCTAATCTAGTGAAAGCAATAATTAAATGTTTTTAGTTTCCCCATATTTCAGATGTTATGTCAATTTGTGGGGGAAAACCAGAAAGAAAGAAGAAATGATAACTTTTCTGCTTTAAAAAGATAATGTCAATAATATAAATACTATCATTAAAACAGAAATTACATTTGGCAAAAAAAAGAGATCTAACATGAAAATAGAAAATGATCTCAGATGAGATTTTTAAAAGAAGCTAGAAATTTTGTTATAATTAAAATGCTGTCTCAAGATTTGATTAAGCTTAATAAAAATTCAAAGGATAAAAAACTTTTAAAACAGTGTATTTGTCTTTGGGGTGGGGTTAAAAAGAATATATTTTCAAAGTTTCTTTAAGAGAGTAGATTTTATTAAAATATATATAAAAAAGAATTTCAATATTCATGTACAGCCAAAAGAAAAAAAGAAGACTTACTATGTATAAACCTTCTGTTTGCAGAACTATATGCTACGTTATCTCAGATTATAGAGTTTAATTTGAAGATTCTTTGGAAATAAGGGGAACTAGAAACGTCAAGTGAAAAAAACAGTTTATTGCCTTTTAGCATGCAATATAGCTCTAGTGGCTAGTATCTTAGTAGCATATTAGCAATTCTAGAATTTACTATGCCCATGACTCAGATTTCCCATCTATGCTTCTCTGTCTCTAGATTCTTAAAAATATCAATACACTATTAACCACTGCACCATTTTCTCCACATCACAGCCTTTGGTTTTCTGCCCTTCTAATGCTTCATGTATTGTGCTTATTTTAGTCTATGTGTTCCATCTTCCACCAAAACTATTATTGCTCAGAAAAATATATGATGAGTTTAACAAGTGACTCAAGAACAACAGCACTCTCCAGCCACACCACAAACTTCAGAGACTTGAGAAAAAACAACCACCAAAGATTGATTAAGGTGTATTTAGTTTGTAGTTTCACATGGGCAAAATATGGTTTATGCATATAGAATTCACTAGAATCATGTAGTAAGACTCACATTTCTCAGAGGAAGGCAATGAAAGTAGAAGCCTTTAATCCCATCCATTACTCCACTGAAATTATATCAGCAAGAAAAAGATGATCTCTTATTATCATCCTTACAAAAAAATCCTACTCAAAAATAAATGGGAGCTTTTCCGAAGGTTTTAAGTATTTTCACCTTGCACAAGAATATTAGGTAATCAGCCACTACAAGGAGATCAAACCAGTCAATCCTAAAGGAAATCAACCCTGACTATTCTATTCATTGGAAGGACTGATGCTGAAGCTGTTAACTCCAATACTTTGGTCACTTGATGCGAAGGGCCAACTCATTGGAAAAGACACTGAAGCTGGGATATGTTGAAGGCAGAAGGAGAAGGGGGTGACATGTTAGATAGCATCACTGACTCAATGGACATGCATTTGAGCAAACTTTGGGAGATAGTGGAGTACAAGAGGAGCTTGATATGCTGTAGTCCATGGGGTCACAAAGAATAGAACACAACTTAGCAGCTGAACAATAGTCACTATGTCATTCATTGGGTTTTTTTAACAGCTTTATTGAGATAAAATTCACATATCATAAAATCCATCTTCTACAGTGTATAATTCAGTTTTTTTTGGGGGGGGTATAGTTCACAGCATTATGCAGTACTTTTTTTTTTTCCCTTCATTTTCATGTTACAAGTTACACATTAGCAACCACTTTCTACTCTTCCCTTCCCCTTCATCCCCCAGAACTACTAAGTCAGTTTTCATCTTTTTGAATTTGCCTATTTTGGAAATATAAGTGGAAACATATGGTGTGGAATTTTGCGACTGAGAAATTTCTTATCATTAAATATATGTTTGTGAGTATGGCAACATGAAATAGAATGATTACTGACTTTTTTCATTTACTCTAATATTTTCAAGGTTTATCCATGATGTAGCATTTGTTGTTGTTCAGTCCCCAAGTTGTGTCTGACGCTTTGGGACCCCATGAATTGCAGCATGCCAAGGGTTTTAGCATATACCATCATGCTATTCTTAATGCTAATTATACTTAATTATATGCCCTGTGCTCAATTGTGTCTGACTCCTTGTGACACCATGGACTACAGCTCACTTGCCCACGGGATTTTCTAGGCAAGAATGTGAGAGTGGGTTGCCATTTACTTCTCCAGGGGATCTTTCATACCCACATCTCTCATGTCTCCTGCACTGGCAGGTGGATTCCTTACTGCTACCACCTCCTAGGAAGCCTATATATAATTATATGGATATATCTTATTTTTACCCACTCATTAGTTAATAAATATTTGAATTGTTTTCATTTTTATTAACATTAATAGTGCTGCTATAAATATGTGTGCTCATTTTTATTTTTTTTAAGAATGTTTTCATAAAAATGAGGCATATATCTAGAAATGGAATTGCTTGGTCTTACAGTTTAACATTTTGAAGAATGGTTAAAATGTTTTACAAAGCAGCTGTATTATTTTATATTTCCATCAGCAAAGAATAAGGGTTCCATTTTCTCTATTTCCTTGCCAAAACATTTGCTATACTTTTCTTTTTTTTATTCATTTTAGTGCATGTGAAGTGGTATCATTGTTGTTTTGATTTTCATTTCCCTAATGACTAATGATTTTAAGTATCATTTCATGTACTCACTGGCCTTTCATATATCTTCCTTTAGTAAATATCTAATATCATTTTCTAATTTTTAAATTGGGTTCTTTCTTTCTTCTTGAGTTGCATGTGTCTATTTTTGTGCGTTTAATGTACACTGGGCAAAAGTTTTTTTATAAGATTTGGAAATATTTTGTGAGTTATCTTTTCACATTTGATGTTTTTATTTTAAAGTTTCAAAGTAGTCCAATTAACATTTTTGTCATTCATGCTTTTAATTAACACAACTCATTAAGACCTGCTTTATGCTTCTTACAGTTTAACCCTTACACTTACCTGTGTGATCCAATTTGTATTAAAATTATTTCTTTGATTTTAAAACCTATTTATCCTAATACCAATTTGAAAGTATAGATTGGATTTTTGGAAAGCTTTAAAATGTTAAATATAACTGATAACATTATGATATAAAGCATATATTATTACAGTTTTTACAGTTTTTTTCAGAAAGTATCAATTAAATCTGTGTTAATATGCTCTCAAATATACCAATAGTAAAGAAACAGGTAAATTAGAAAAGAAAGTGGCAGGATTTTAAATAAAGCAATTGCATGACTAAGATATATAGTCTTTGAAAATATTTATAACTTTAGTGTTAAATTTCTTGGAAATACATTTTTACATTAAATAGAACAGTCATCTTATGTAAACTTACAATCAAAAATTTATATAATCAACATCCTGATTAAGCTCAGGTAAAAACACTTATTATATTTTAGGGCACATAAGAGCAAAGACATTTTATTTTTCTGTTCACTTATTGATATATGTTCCACCTAATATGTTAGATACCACAAAGTATCTGTGGATATACCATTGAACAAAATAGACAAAAATCCTTGTGTGGGAGATAGTCAGTAAATCAAATAACTAAGGGACAGAACAATCCATGAGAATATCTAGGGTAGAAAGAAATGCAAATGCCACAGTATAATATGGTGACAGTCCCACTTGAAGAATAATAAAACAGGCCAGTCTGGCTAGAGTGGAGTGAATGAGAAAGTCATTAGTAGCTAAGATCTGAAAGCTGAAAAGGTGTTCAGTTACACTAAAGCTTGTGGGTAAGGTCTTTTTATTCGGTATGAGAGGCAAAGTCCTTGAAGGGTTTTGAGAGGACTCATAATACTGTAATATTTATCTTTTAAAGGATTACCCCGCATATCATTTGAAAATAAACACTTGGAAATCAGGTTTAAACTAAAAACTGAAAATCATATCATGACTTTAATTATAGGTGGAATATCTATAGCATAAAAATACAATAAAGTCATTTATGAAATATTAATGCTGCAGCCCCAGAACTAAAATAATTATAAATAGTATTAACTTTCTCAGATAAAATGGAAAACTCAATTGCATTATATTCCTTTGTAAGTTACTGTTTAAAATAATCTAGGCATAATCAGACATCCTGAACTAGGATATTTGCAGTAGGCTCTGGATCTAAGCACATGTTTTTAGAAAATGCTCCATGATTGTTTCTGATATGTGACACTAATTCACAAATAAATCCACAAATTTATACCAAGAGTTACTTATTCAGCAAAAACTTTCATGCAATTGCATTTTCATCCCGGCAACATTTTAGATAACCACACAAAGCATTTTGATATCAACCTTTGCCAAATTCTTTGCTGAATTCAAGATGTTATGAAATTTGTGTCCGTCTAGTCCACTGGCCTGATGTATACCATGGTGAAAATGGAAAGGCAATTATTTTCCTATGAGTTTCACCATGTGAATTTATGTTGGAGCCTAGTGATCACAATATAGTTGTGAAATGTTCACAAACTGTTTGATATATAATCTGTTTTAGAATTTTGCCAAAAATACATGTCTAGCATTTCAGCTAAGTGATATGTAGTTTTAGAATCTCCTTACTTCCCATTTTGGAAAACTGCAATAATATTTGTCCTCATTCTTTTGGCACTTTTTCCCTTTGCTCTCATTGACTATTGTTCTGAAAGTACACATGTAAGAGTCTTCTGTACTTCTGAATTGCAGACACGGACTCTTGTAAACATTACATTATTTTTATGTATTTTCCCCCACCTTTGCATCCATATTTGTAATAAGCTTTTAAATATACTCTCCCATTGTTAACAATTTAATTACATTCTTTTTCTTCTGGAGATGGTGAAATAAATTAGGGAGAAGCAGGAATATGCCCTTGCTCATCAAATTGTACTTCATTATTTATTTGTTCAATAATGTCTATTTGCTTACTGTAAAATGTATTCCATTTTTATTTATTTTTGCCTTATCAACTTCAGTCATTGCTTCCATGACCTGTTAAGAAATGTCCAATCAATATTCTAATATCTCTAATTTTTCTCAAGCTATTTAAATTATGATCTCATAGAACTTGAATTCTGATTGTGGATTTTCTATGTGGTTGCTATTTTCAGATAGCAACCCTCACAGGAGTATAATCAACAAAAATAGCATTTATTAAAATTTATAGTTCCTAGACTCCAGGTATATATATCATTTTAAGAGTTTATCTCCTGTAATATTTAGGATATTTTAACTACTTCAATATATTATGTATATTTCCCAGAGATGTGCAATAATAAGATGCAGAGGTAAGATTTCTCATTTCTTTTCTTAAATTTGCTTTTGTTGTTTTTCTTGTTTTTTTTTTTTAATTAACATTTATTTTAGTGCAGTTTTTTGTTTTTTGCATTTTTTATTTTTATTTTTTCTTTTTAATTGGAGGATAATTCCTTTACAATATTGTGCTGGTTTCTGCCATACAACAAGGTGAATCAGCCAGTGCAGTTTTAGGCTCAGAGGAAAATTGAAAGTACAGAAAATTCCCATAAGCTCCTCTCCCCTTTCTCCAGTCTCCCCTATTAACATCTTGCACTTGTGTTGTACATTTCTTAAAATTGATGAACCTGTATTGAATCAATATTATTAGATAAGTGCGTAGTTTGCACTAGGGTTTACTTTTCATGGTGAAAATGTTATTTTTTTTAGAAACATATAGTGATATATATCTACCATTACAGTATTATACAGAATAAATAGTTTTACTGCCCTCATACAAGCCCCTGTGTTCCACCTATCTATCCATCAATCCTCTCCCCTTGAGCCCCTAGCAACCATTTATCTTTTTACCATCTCTGTAGATTTTCCTTTTCTCAGAATGTCATAATACAATGGGTATCATGCAGTATTTAGCATTTTCAAATTGCCTTGTTTCAGTAAGCAATAGGCATTTAAGCTTCCTCCAAGTCCTTGTGTGCCTTAATGGCTCATTTCTTTCTAGTGCTCAATAATATTCTGATATATAAATGTACCAGTTTGTTTATCCATTCATTCATTGAAGGCCATCTTGGTTACTTCCAAGTTTTGACAGTTATGAGTAAAGCTACTATAAACATTCATCCTGTGAAGGTTTTGGTGTGGATGTGAGCTTTCTGTTCTTTTGGGTAAATAACAAGAAACATGATTACTGGAAATTATAGTTAAGAGCATGTTAACTTTGAAAGAAAATGCCAGACTGTTTTCCAAAAGTGTCTGTAGCATTTTTCATTCCAATCAGCAATAACTGAGAGTTCCTGTTGCTCCATATCCTTGTCAAGATTTGTTGTTTTCAGTATTTGAGATTTTGGTCATTCTAATAGATGTCTACTAGTATCTCACTGTGTTTTGATTTTCAATCCTCTAATAATATATGATGACTTTCCAGGTGACACAATGGTTAAGAACCCTCCTGCCAATGCAGGAGACACAAGAGACATGGGTTCATTCTCTTGGGGTGAGAAAATACCCTGGAGTAGGAAAATGCAGCCCACTCCAGTATTCTTGCCTGGAAAATTCCATGGGCAGAGAAGTCTGGTGGACTACAGTCCATGGGGTCACACAGCTGGACATGGTTGAGCATGCATCTCTCTTCTTCTAACAACATGTGACATTGAGCACATTTTCATATGTTAATTTTCCATTTTTGTATCTTCCTTGATGAAGTTTCTGTTTAGATCTTTTGCCCCCATATTTTAATTGATTTGTGTGTTTTCTTGTTATTGAGTCTTAAGAGTTCTATGTATTGGCTATACTATTCTACACACTTTACATATGCCATATCAGTTACTTGAACTTTTAATATATTTTATTAACACCAATTTGAATTTAGAATTGTATGATAAGCAGACTATCTCTACTCAGGAAATCGTTCAATTATCAAAGATAATTTTATCATCTTTCATGTGTACCTTCTTTTACAATTAGAAATATATACATTTTTAATATTAAAATGACTGGTAAGACACATCAAATGAAAATTTTGAATTAAGATATGCTTTCATAGATATATACTTGTATACACATTCAAATTAGTATAACAAGTTATTACCAAGTGGCAAACTTTGTCAAATAAACAAGTATTTTCGAACAACTTACAAATGTGGGACATGAGGTTTTTTTAAGTACATTTTTTTTCTTTCAGAAAAATGAGGCTGTAGGGCATGAAGAAAACAAATACCTTGTAGGTATCATGGGTGGTTTTTTTTTTTTCCTTTAAAAATGGTTTCATGTTGGAGGTTCTTGGAAACATATTTTCCCCTCAGATTAAATTACCTCCTTTTGTTTTATTTTATTTTATTATTTTCCTACATTAACCTCAAAGATACCTTTCAGCCTAAAGCCAACCAGAAATTTAATAAATTCTGTATTCTTGGAGCATAAAATAAATTTTCTCAGATATAATGCTTTCTATAGAAGAAAATAATCGAGGAAAAAAAGCAACTGCTAACTCTAAACCTAGAGAGAAAAATAATCTTTAAGATATGTGTTTATTTATTTTGAATCTTGTTTTTATTTCTTGACTAACTGTTAAAAACATGATCTAAGACTTATATAACAAAACCAACAGAAATAATACTGAATAATTACCTAAACTTAGTTGTAAATTGCACTTCCCATAATAGTTTTGTTTTTTCCTGAAGCAGCTTCTTACATATAGCAAATAAAATTTGCTAAAATCAATAAGAAATATTTTATTTAATTAAATTGATTCCTATAAATATTTTAGCTATGATCAAGTGTGTTAAGTGGCAAAATATGAAAAATATACAAATATATTTGCCTAAATAAAGCTGCTTTTTTTCCTTCATCTCCTGCAGTTCTCATTAAAGGCAACATGAGATTTAACATAAAGAAATGGAAGTATATTTGTCAAAAATAGAGAGATAATATTAGCTTTGTTAATACACTATCAGTGTTGATAGACATAGCTCTGATTTCCATCCTCCTTTCTTGCTTTGTCAGTTCCATGCTGATAGCTTGCATTTCCTGACTTGAGACATCTACTCTAAACTCCAGACTTTTACTCTCCACAGCTGTAAAGTTTCTTGTTAGATGTCTCACTGGTATTTTAAACTGAAATTGCTTCTGTTTCCACTTTCCTACAATCTCTCCTACCCAGTTTCATTTCTGCTTACCGCTTTCCACATCACACTATGCAATCAATCCATCAGATTCTTTTTTTATGCTCAAAAAATATCTTCAATCTTTCCAATTATCAACTTCCAATTTTGTTTCCCAATAATTCATCACCAGTGGGATCCCCATGATTTTTTAAATATTGAATATTATGTCATAATGCCACTTAAAACCTTCTAGTAGGCACACATGGCAACTGGAATTTACGATAGTTTATCAATTCTTATAGAATCTGGCAGTGTAAGCTTAATTCTCTACCACTCAGTTCAGTTCAGTCGCTCAGTCGTGTCTGACTCTTTGCAAACCCTTGAAACGCAGCACGCCAGGCCTCCCGGAGTCCACCCAAACCCGTGTCCATAGAGTCAGTGATGCCATCCAACCGTCTCATCCTCTGTTGTCCCTTTCTCCTCCTGCCCTCAATCCTTCCCAGCATCAGGGTCTTTTCAAATGAGTCAGCTCTTCGCATGAGGTGGCCAAAGTACTGCGGTTTCAGCTTCAGCATCAGTCCTACCAACGAACACCCAGGACTGATCTCCTTTAGAACGAACTGGTTGGATCTCCTTGCAGTCCAAGGGACTCTCAAGAGTCTCTACCACTAGTCTTGATCAATGAATTACATCCTAGTACTTGTAAAAGTGCCATTTATTCCAAGCTCACTCTAGTGTCAATTTTTTTTTTTTCTTTTTACATTTCTCGATCTTGAAAAGCAGCTGCATCCAGCCACATGCTTGGATAATAAATTCTGCGTACCTTGTGGATTTGAGAAGACAGGATTTGTGAATGAGAAAAAACTGTAAAAGCAAGTGTTTTAAAATTATGTAAATGTTATAATATTCACCTAGTTTTACTTATCATTGGACTATTTTTGTTTTTTTATTTGATATTTTTAGAAATCCAAAAAGCAGCTTTATGTTTCTTGAACATATGGAGTTCTATATTTCACCAAGCATTTGTAATATTTGCCTATTTTAATTATAAATTTTAGTTTATTTGAGATGCAGTTTTGCTTATCTGTTTTTAACTCTTTTACATTCTGAAAATTCTGTGAACCTTTTTAGCTTCTGAAAATACTATGCACCTTCATTTGAAAAGCATGATTATTAGCAGTAGTAGCAATAGTATTCTTCTGTTATTAGTTTAAGAGACATAATTTGCTTATTATAGTATTTCCATACTGTTAGCTATGCTTTAGATTGGCATTTCTCACCATGCATTACGTAGAATCAATGCCACTTAGTGAATTAGTCTTCTTTTTGAATGTATATTTGTCTAATGACAAGTAAGAGGAGAAAATGATGATTCAATGCTTATCTGAGACATCTGAAATCATCATTATCTCTGCCATCATCTCTGAACAGGTAACACATTTAGGTCATGAACATTATGTTATCATCATCCTTAATGTATTCTGAATATCGACTACAGGACAAAACTCTTCATGGCTGCCTGCTTTAAGACACTTCCCCATCATGCTTAGAAGTAATCCCTTGAAGTGATTATGCGTGAATAATTCAGAAAATTGCACTATGCTGGAGATTTCAAAACCACATACTGAAATCCAATATCAGCTGCATAGAGTTGGAGCCAGTGTACTATATCTACTTTGGGATACCCCTGAAAAATACAGCTTTAAGTGAGTTCATATTTCTTACTTATACTTTCAGTGCTGGGCAAATAGAAAACCATCCTAGAAACTTAAATATCATATGTGAATGGTATCCCCAGATATTCAGCAGAAACAGAATTAAACTCAGAATAACATACAAGAATATAGAAGTATAAATATATCACTGGCACCAAATTAACCAGAAAATTGCTATATGTACCTAGAAAATTATCAGTACATATGTTCTTATATGTATAAAACTGTGTATAAAATGCATATACATATATGTATAATATGCATGTTTCCATATGCATGGGCTTCTCAGGTGGCTCAGTGGTAAAGAATCTACCTGCCAATGCAAGAAGGAAATGTGTGTTTGATCCCACGGTGAGGAAGATCCCCTGGAGTAGGAAATGGCAACCCTCTCCAATGTTCTTGTCTGGAAAATCCTAAACAAAAGAGTCTGGCAGGCTATAGTCCATGAGGTCACAAAGAGTCAGATATGACTGAGGATGAGCACACAAGCCTGAACATATATATACTCATATGTGTATAATATGCTTGTGTCCATATGAATACATATGTATTCACATGCATATTCATATGCATATGCATATCACATACATATTCATATTAAATTATTTTTATTGATATTTCATGGCTATAAAGTTCTAAACTATAATGAAATATCAATATCTAAGAAAATGATTGTTTGAAGATATTTATTTATTTTCTGATGTGACATATTTGTCTTTTCCCCTTTCAAGTAGCATTCCTTTAAAAAGAATTCCCCAAGTTTGAGAAAGCTCTATTGTAAAAGGAGCCCAGAATTGTGCTCCTTAATATTGCAACTCTGAAGAATGATTCATTTCATCATACAATTGCGATGCATATGGATAAATACTAATCAAGGGCCCAGTTCACAGAAGACTAGAAAATTGTTTCAATCCAAGTCTGGTGAGCTTGAAATTGCTACAATGTATTGGGACAGGCAATCCAACATGGACCCTTCTTTGTAAATGAAGTTCAGTTGAACATAGCCAAACCACACACTCCTGTGTTTAGGTTATTGTCTATGGCAACTATGGACTGAAATAGCAGAGTTAAGTGCAGGCACACCTTGGAGATATCAAAGGTCTGGTTCTAGACCACCTCAACAAAGCGAATATAGTAATGGAGCAAGTCACAAAATTTTGCAGTTTCTCAGTGTGTTAATAGACTATAGTCTATTAACTGTGCAATAGAATTATGTCTTAAAAAAATAAATAATGCACACACTCTAATTTTAAAATACTTTATTGCTAAAAAATGCTAATGATCATCTTACCTTTCAGTGAGTCATAATCTTTTTGTTGGAGGACGAACTTGGCTCCAGGCTGATGTCTGCTGACTGATTAGGATGGTGATTCCTAAAAGTTGGGGTTGTTGTGGTAATTTCTTAAAATAAGGCAACTATGAAATTTGCTATATTGATTGATGCTATCACTCATGAAAAAATTTCTCTGCAGTAAGGGCGTTTTATCCACCATATAAACCTCTTTCAAAATTGGAATCAGCCCACTCAAACCCTGCCTCAGCTTTACAAAATTGATGTAATCTTCTAAATCTTTTGTTGTCATTTCATCATCTTCACAGCATCTTCACCAGGAGTAGATTCCATTTCAAGAATCCTCTTTCTTTGAAAATCCTCATCCATTCAAGTTTTATCATTGGATTGCAGCTATTCAGTCACATCTTCAGCCTCCACTTTAAAGCTAGTTCTCTTGTTATTTTCAGCATATCTGAAGTTGCTTCTGGAAGTTTTCAACCACTCAAAATCATCCACAAGGGTTGGAATCAACTAACTCATGTAAATATTAATAATTTACCATTTTCCCATTAATTACAAATGTTCTTAATGACATCTAAAATAGTGAATTATTTCTAGGCAGTTTTCAACTTTTTTTTTTTACCCCAGATCCACCAGAAGAACCACCATTTATGATGGCTATAATATTATGAAATATAATTTTTCTTTAAATAAGACTTTATTTCATTCTACAACCAGATTAAGCACAATATGAAATTTATCTTAATATACATCAACCAGTAATATGGGTAACATCAGAAAATCTAGAAGATGTATTATATTAAAAGTAATAAAATATGATACCCATAAATGCAAATTTGGTTATAACGTCTTCTTACATAAGTAGTAAGAATTATTGTTGGGACTGACTTGGGAAATCTATTTTTAAAAGACTCAATTTGAGCACAAGGTTTAAAAAGGTGCGTGAGCTTATGAGACAATATCTGTAAGCAACGTTAACAATGACAGCAAAAATCTATGTGATTATTAGCCTTAGATTTGAGAGTCTTGATAATGATTCTGAAGAACAAAATGATTAAAAAGTAGTTCAGTTCAGTTCATTTCAGTCGCTCAGACGTGTCCAACTCTTTGTGACCCCATAAACCACAGCACACCAGGCCTCCCTGTCTATCACCAACTCCCAGAGTCCACCCAAACCCATGTCCATTGAGTCAGTGATGCCATCCAGCCATCTCATCCTCTGTCATCCCCTTCTCCACCTGCCCTCAATCTTTCCCAGCATCAGGGTCTTTTCAAATGAGTCAGCTCTTTGCATCAGGTGGCCAAAGTATTGGAGTTTCGGCTTCAACATCAGTCCTTCCAATGAACGATTTTAATTTAGCAACCAGTCTCAATGGAGTAATCATTCAGAGAAGCAAGATTAGAATCTGGATCAATTGTAAAATATCTTATGGAATGATTCAAAACCCTTCAATTAGTATTAACACTTACTGACATCCTGAATTACAGTAAGAATCAAGAGACTTCATAAGCACTAAGAAGTTGGATATATGTTACCTTACGGGAACCTTGTATGTCAGAGATAAAGAGAATATTGCCATTGCTATAGCTGTTGCTCCATAAATGGCTATTTTCTTCTTATTATTTTTGAGGAAACTTTTGAAGAAAGTATGATTCTGTCAAAGGTAGAATACCTATTCTATTTGCTTTGATATCATGGATAAGTAAATACTGCAAAGAGTCATGACACTAAAATAAAAAATTGTGACTAGCCATTTCTTCTGTTGTTTTAAATATTTTTTTTCCATAAAAAATGTGTAAAGAAAAATTTCATTTAAAGTTTTAATGTAACTCCAGCTGTCAGAGAATAGATACACACTAATTGCCAATTAATGAATGAATTAGCTGCTAAGGTATGTAAGCATATTTTCAGTTTTATAAAAGTCATGATTATGCTCATCAGAAAAATAAAAAGTGTTAGCTTACCACTACAATTATAGATACTCATGGAAAAAATATTAAACATATTTTAAAATGTGTTTAAATTGGTTATTATTATATTATTTTAAAAATATTATTTTATGATTATAAAATAATGTCACTATTAAGTCATCATATTGTATGACAGCTGTAGAATTAGGAAATCAACACTACTTTGGAACTTAATGTATGATGAAAACTAATATTTACAGTGTGATTGTCTTATATCAATGCATCTTATAAATTCTTAAGAACCCTGGGATTATGAATGTAAAACTTCACTTGAAAAACTTGACTCTCACATGGAAGTTCAGTTACTTGCCACCTGAACACAAGTATTTGTGATTGAGCAAAGCCACATATGCGTGATTCTCAGGCTCTTTCCTACTTTTTCTCTAGAAAGTTTCCCCTTGGTTAGTTGGTCTGGTCAGAGTATGTACTTTAACAGATTTTTTCCAGACCACATGCTTAGGAAACATTTAAATAATTTGTTACCAATGCTGAATTTAGGTGGCAATATTATGTATATCACCTCAACTATGTTAACATTTCCTTTATTCTTACACAAAGTCAGAAATATGTAAATGATTCAAGATGATAACAGCATAACAGAAAAGATGGTCAGAAATAAGTTACATTCATGGAGTTATCAAAAGGCTGGATTACAACAACACAAATCCAGAAAGAGTGAAATATCTTCATATTCTCTCAAGAATAACAGGATGCATTGCCTGATTTGGATCTCAGGACCATATAGAATTACTGTGCAGTCCAAGATTCTACCTGTCAGGCCAATAAATTGAGAGAGAAGTTGTTGGAACAAAGAATAGCAACTTTATTCAGTCTTCTTAGAAGACTGAGAAGATGGTGACAGTGTTTCAAAGAACCATCTTGCTGAGGTTTGTATTGCGAGGAGAGAGGTGAGGAGGCAAAGTAAAAATGGCATTAAATTGTTCCAAATATCCCATTAGACTCTGGAGGGGTTGTGCTAATTTCTTCTTTTCCATAGTCACTCTCATGTGAGACTGATCAGATATTTCTGTAAGCCTAACAAAGGTATTTTAGTTTAACACTCTGGCATAGGAGGCAGGTTTCCCATAGATAGGCATTATGTCTTAAGTTATAAGCAACATATCTTTAGTGATTAATTGATAGAAAAAACATTTGAATACAAAGTAACCTTAAAGTAAAAGAGACAAATCCAATATGGTGTCAGATTTGTTCTTCCCTGTTACAGAGTCTTAGTCTCTTTAGAGTGGCTGTCTGTAGAAGTGACTTCAGAGATCTTGAAGCAATTGGAAGATTTTTCTTTATTTTTTCTTTCCATTTCAAATACTAGAAAACACACAAACACACACAATATGCAAATATTAGTAGTTTATATCTCACATCTTCCTAGCTGTCTGAGTAAAATCAATTAGCACTAAATCATGCTTAAAGAATTGGAAGAACTCCAAGATAAAACTCCAAAATAAAAACATTCACAAAAATCAGAATGATAAAGTTACATATGTCAGTGAAGGGATTTGTTAATTAGTTAATTTTCAACTAGATTAACTTAGCAGTGTCACTTAAATAAAATGGAATTTTTCTAATAATTTGCTTAAATTTGAAAAAAAATAATTTCTAGGGATAATCACTCAGACAGCAGCTTCTAAATTTATTGCAAACTTTAGCATTGAATATGTCCTTCTTTTTCCTAAGCCTTGTATTTACTATAAAGTTGGAAACCCCTAAAAATAAGTTATAGCAACAATTCTAATCAAGATTATCTCAATTTAATTAAGTGATCTGGATCTATGTGTAAGAGCTCACTTTCTGATATTTCAAATAATAAACATAAACTCATCTTGCACCACAGTCAAAGTAAATCATGACTACTAAGTATAACTGTGTCAAGAAATTTGTAGAAACAGACATAAACAAAAATTAGAACAAAGTCAGCAACCATTAGTCTTAATACTGTGATTTTGTTTATCCAATGGCATGAAGTCTATAAAACTTAAAAGAATGCTTAAATATATTCATTTGGAGAAGCATTAAAAGCATCCTTTTTCTTTCTTTCCAGGCTGCTGTCAGAACAGATTTCCTCAATATATTATAGCAAGCACAACTAGCTAAAATAACATTTACTTGTTTCCAGGGTGCTAAGATAAACTAACCTTGGTCCAGGGGCTCCCTGGTAGCTCAGGAGTAACCCCCCCCCCCTCACCCCCGGGAAATCAGGAGCCACAGGAGACGCAGGTTTGATACCTGGTTGGAAATATCCCCTGGAGGAGGGCATGGCAACCCACTCCAGTATTTTAGCTTGGATTATTCCAGGGACAGAGGAGCCTCGTGGGCTACAGTCCATAGGATTGCAAAGAGTTGGACACAATTGCAGTGACTTAGCCTGCACATGATATTGAGCACCTGAATGGTGTATAGCAGGGGTCTCCTACCTCCCCATGACTATATAGCAGGAAATGAATGCCTGGCAAGAGAGTGAAGCCTCATGTGTATTACAGCCACTCTCCATTGCTTGCATTACCATCTGAGCTCTGCCTCCTGTCCCATCAGTGGTGGCATTAGATTCTCATAGGAAAATGAATTTTATTGCATTTCAGTCACCCCAAAATCATCCCCACGCTTGCCTCTCAGTTCATGGAAAAATTGTCTTCCATGAAATGTATTGTTGTTGTGATTACTCAGTACTGTCTGACTCTTTGTGACCCCATGGACTGCAGCATGCCAGGTTTCCCTGTCCTTCACCATCTCCCAGAGATTGCTCAAACTCATGTCCATTTAGTCTGTGATACCATCTAGCCATCTCATCCTCTGTCGTCCCCTTCTCCTCCTGCCTTTCATCGTTCCCCGCATCAGACTCTTTTCCAGTGAGTCGGCCCTTGGCATCAGGTGGTCAAAGTATTGCAGCTTCAGCTTCAGCATCAGATCTTCCAGTGAATATTCAGGACGGATTTCCTTTAAGATTGACTAGTTGGATCACCTTGCAGTCCAAGGGACTCTCAAGAATCTTCTCCAACACCACAGTTAGGAAACATCATGAAACTCAACTCTGGTGCCAAAAAGTTTGGGAACTGCTGGTTTATAGCACTCAAGGATGCTGGGTCTACAAATGGAGACCACAATATTTAAATGAAACTACTTGTCTCCAAGTTCTGTATATATTAGGAGATATTTTATATCAGCAGCCTCACCAGACACCAACATAAACAGAAAAAAGACTGGCAAGATTAATTTCAGAAAAGTTAATTAAAATTAATCAAAATTCAACAATTAGGAAAACAACTGGATAAGGAAATTAAACTGAATGAAGTATAATTTAGAATTTAGAAAATCAATTACCATAAAAAGAGACAGAAATTAAGGCTGGATTTTAATCCGAGGATGATATAATGTCCATACCTATCATATCTATCTAGTGACATGTGCCATTTTCTATAGGTTATTTTTGTGCCATAGCTATGTGTATAAATTCCTCCTTGGTAGACAGATATTGTGAACACCAATGGCTCTATCTTATCCATTCTTTTATTCACTACCACCCTACTCATAGGTTCTTAATCAGCAAACAATTATTTGGCTAAACCCCTTGAATAGAAACACTCCAGAAAGTAGTTAGTAAAAAGCCTTATTAACCTGGTTGATTAGTGAGTTTACAGTTTTGTGTGCAATTTTTAAGGAACAGAAAGGAAATAACCAGTGGAGAGGACACCCAAAAAATAGAGACTGAAGTAGAAATGACCAAAACATTAACTTCACACTTTATCTTGTCCCGAAGCACTGAAAGTTATCCAATCCACTGCATGGGTTATTGCTATTATTAGCAGGTTGTAGTTTCACAAGGAGTATGTTACAGAAGGCCTTAGCGGAGTTCATTTCCAAGGAACTATTTACTGTAGATTACCAATATATAAGGGAAAATAGAAGTAAAATTAGAACAATATGCACTGACAAATGCTGAGTAATTAAAAGTCAAATCAAAATATACACTGAAGCAGTTGAAAAATTGAGAAGCAATATTTCAATACAAAATATTAATCAAAATAATGGATGCCAGCATGGGACAGGGAAAATAAAAATAAGGTTTAGCTGAAGCAGAGGATTCAAAGATGATCTTGACTAGAATCATTGCTTTAGCATGTGTCAGCCACTGATTTCATCAATATTTTAGTAATTTGGAGGTATTCCTTATGCTGAAATCTGACAGTAAGAAGTCATCTTGTCTTTGTCCTTTAATATTCCAGAGCATTTAAAAATTGTGATATCTTTGCACTCAGTGTTTTCCTTTTTTATTATACAGTTCTGTGTGATGTAATAAGCCATAGTATCATATAAATATGATCAAAGTAAATTACATCATCCATCAAATTTTTCCTGTACTCATTTGTATTGAGAAGTATAATAGAGATTTCACAAGATCCAAAAAAATCACCATAATTGTTGCCCTCTAATTTGCTTCAGTTAAAATTTTGCTATGTTAAAACTAATGGATGGATATTAAATTGTCTTCATACTATTGCTCCCGACATACTGTATTTTCTCACATTCTTATGCTAATTTTTTGCAAGTTATTTATAAGAATAAAAAGGGCCATGTATATTATATTTTTTAAAAGGTTAGTTGGAGGAATAACTTTAAAACACTCAGAGTAATATGTTATATTGATACATGAGAGTTTTGCATTTTACTGTTTTTAAAAATATATGTATACATACACACATAGAGATAATGTATACACATATAT
Source organism: Odocoileus virginianus (assembly GCF_023699985.2). Lineage (NCBI taxonomy): Eukaryota > Metazoa > Chordata > Mammalia > Artiodactyla > Cervidae > Odocoileus > Odocoileus virginianus. The sequence goes on from NC_069698.1 coordinate 26,647,400, forward strand.
GTAAAAGACAAATGAAGTACACTTTTCATTTAATTTTTAAAAGTTAAGGCAGTATTCACTGAAATCCTAGGGATTAAAATTTATATTGAGTATTTTATCTAAATGACAGAAGAACACTTGCTTTTCCTTTAATATCAACATTAAAAATTGTTACTTTGCAATAAATGTTCTTTAATTTACATAGTTTTGTGTATTTAATAGCATATATCATATAAATATGTAAAGTAATATTACATCATTCATAATTTTTGTACATTTATTGAAAAAATAGAATTCACAAGATCAAAAAAATCCCATAGTCTCCACTCTAATTTCTTCAGTTAAAATTTGCATAAAACAATGGCAGTATTCACTGAAATCCTAGGGATTAATTCTGTTAGTATTAACCTTAACTGCTTATTTGCTTCAAAGTTAAAAGTTACATATATCTCCCAATTTCATGTAAATCACTGATTCGGAAAAATAAACACCACCTAAGGAATGATGTCACTTATATTAACAGAGCAAATATGAATGTTCACTGGTTCTAAGTGTTGCAATTCTATTTACTGGATTGAATTTATCGTAATAGATAGAAGCTATGCCTGGTTTATTGCATTATCACATAAATATTGTACTACTGAAATAAATAACAGTTCATTTAATCCTTACCTTAAGTGTTTACCTGTATTATATCATTCAATCATCACTATAAATCTGCTTAATATGAACTGCTAATAACCCAAATTTGCAAGAAAATATGAGGCAGAATGTTTAAATAACTGTCCATGTCATATAGTTAATAAAAAATATAGCTCAATTTAATTCAGTCTAATTTTAGAGGCAGCACTTTTCACTGCTATGCTTGAGACACTGTTAGGAACATTTGAAAATGCTTAAAAAATTTACTGTGATAAATAATCTTAAAATTTTCTACAATTTTTTCAGACAATAGCTATGATTACCAATAATGCCTTCTCTGTTTTAGCATCAGAGGATGCATTGACTATGTGTCATTCCATACACAGTACTGCTAGGTTTTACATGACTTAAATATAACTATATAAAATAAACTTACATAAAATAGAGCTTAAAGCAAAATCATTAGTCAGGCTGACTTATCTATCAACCAGTGTTTAGTTGATAAGGTGTGTCTGACTCTTTTGTAGTGATTTATAGTCTGCAAGGATTCTCTGCCCATATGATTTCCCAGGAGAAAATACTGGAGTAGGTTGCCATTTCCTTCTTCAGAGGATCTTCCTGATCTAGGAATCAAACCCAAGTCTCCCACTTTGCAGGCAGGTTCTGTATTGCTGAGCCACCATGGATTAGCAGACTTATCCCATGTGCTGAATTTACTGATGAAATAAAGTGTACTCTGACACCAGTGCTTGGGATAACTAGAATCTGTGCATCTTGGGTATCTACTAGTGACAGGAATATTCAATACTATTACCCAAGCTGGGCATTTGATATGCTAGCCAAGTATCCTGTGGCCCCATCAGGCATATAATCTAAGAGAGATGACAAATTACATTATAAAATAAACCTTTGTGAAATATGTATGGTAAAAAGAGGCCAAACAGTCCTGGCTTTGAGTATATAGGAAATAACAATAGTATGATCTCTTTAATTATAATAGTTTTGTCATTTGTTTCATGGATTGATTCTAAACTATTTATTAATTTTATTTTCTGGGATCATTTTTTAAAATTTTTTGGTATAACCTTCAGAAGCAATGAGCACAACATACCAATATAATTTACCCTGATGTTGGTGTTGTTTAGTCACTAAGTCACATCTGACTATTTTGCAAATCCATGGACTGTAGCCTACCAGGCTCCACTGTCCTTAGGATTTCCCAGGTAAGAATAGTGGAGAGGGTTGGCATGCCCTCCCCCAGTTGATATTTCCAACCCATGGATCAAATCCACATCACTTGGATTGGCAGCAGATTCTTTACCACTGAGCCACCAGGGAAGCCCAATAAATTTTATACTTAACAAAAAATCAAGAACTATGTCCCTTTCCCCCCCACATATTAAAAATAAATGAATACATTTGCACAAAATATTTACTGACATTGACCATCTACTATCAAGTTTCTGTTGATATCTAAAGTTATGTGCAACAATATGAAGCACACGTGCCAAAGAAACTTCAGCATTTATTCAAATTCAAGGGACTATTTAGGAAAAAAATTGCCTGCAGACCTGTTTGACTTATACATCTGTAGAATGACATTTACATATTACTCTATGAAAGGAGACTCTTAATTTTGAACAAATATTTTCCTAAATTAACATGGTTCAATTCCAGGCTTTTTCTAAATTGATTTGGCACATACAGTCAAATGAAGTCTTAATATTTCAGCTCCATAAGAATTTAGTGATGATTATGTTCTGCCAATTTTATATGATGCCCATCAAATAGAAAATCTGCTAGATGAATTCCATTAAGAGACTTTTACTTTGGTTCAATTTATGAAACCAATGTTTCAAGTTTTGAAGTTTATTTTTTGAAGGTGAAATATCAGATATGAATGTTTTTACAAAGTATGTTTGAAGTTCAATATTGAAGAAAAATTGTTTCTGTGGTGATAATGTTTTTACAAACTATGTTGAAAGTTCAATATTGAAGAAAAATTGTTTCTGTGGTGATAATGTAACTAAAGTTTTGATGGAACACAGCATTGTGGCTTTTGTAAAAGCACAATGTCCTTACTCATCTTGGAAAACTATGAAGCAGAAACATATTTATACTTGATTGTAGTACATACATAATTAATAATTTCATCTGAACAGCCTGGGATGTTCTGCTAATTCAAAATGATCAACTGACAGAATTTGTTAAAAGCAAGATATATATGTTCATATGTATGCATGTGTCTACATATGCATATGTACAAATATATACATAAAAAAGAAACTGCAATTCATTTATAGAGATGCTTATTTTGAGTTAAAAAAGAAACATTTCAATAAACACTTTCTTGGATGTCCTCCATCAATCAGATTCTAAGAATGTTTGGGAGTTAAAAAAGTAATGTAATTCAAATTGTGCCTAAAATGCTTTTGATATTTTTGTAAGTTTTGTCTCCACGGTTTCTTGTATTTTATCCAAAATTATTGGATAGCCTTCAAAATATTCAATGTTAAAGAAAAAAAATGTACAAATATTCTATAAACTCTGAAATATAAAGAGGAAGGAATACTTAAAACACATACTAGCATGTCAGCATTAATCTGACACCATAATCTTGCTCCCTGGAAGAAAAGTTGTGGCCAACTTAGACAATATATTAAAAAGCAGAAACATTACTTGACCTCTTAAGGTCTGTCTAGTCAAAGCTATGGTTTTTCTAGTAATCATGCATAGATGTGAGAGTTGGACCATAGAGAAAGCTGAGTGCTGAAGAACTGATGCTTTTTAACTGTGGTGTTTTGAAAAGACTCTTGAGAGTCCTTTGGACTGCAAGGAGATCAAACCAGTCAATCCCAAACGAAATCAGTCCTGACTATTTATTGGAAATACTGATGCTGAAGCTGAAGCTCCAATACGTTGGCCACCTGAGGCAAAGAACTGACTCATTGGAAAAGACCATGATGCTTAGAAAGATTGAAGGCAGGAGGAGAAGGGGATGACAGAGGATGAGATGGTTGGATGGCATCACTTAGTCAATGGACATGAGTTTGAGCAAGCTCCAGGAGTTGGTGATGGACAGGGAAGACAGGCATGCTGCAGTCCATAGGGTCACAAGGAGTGGGACACAACTGAGATACTGAAATGAACTGAATAATCAAATGACATTAGTAGAAAAGAGACCAATATTTATCATAATATAGGTGCAAATTGCTCTATAATATATTATCAAAGTATTATCAATATAAATAATATCCTAATTATATATTTTATGATATAAAAGAAGCAAAAATAATAATGCCTGATAACAAAGTAGCATTATTCTGAAAATGCAAGAATGATTCAATATTTCAAATGTAATGTCAGTATTGACATGGTAAAGAAAGAAAACATATTAATACAGAAGTAAACGCCTTTAGCAAAATTCTGTGTAGATTCATTATAAACATTATCATATTAGGAAGAAAAGAGAATGTTCCTAAATTGGTAAAGGGTGGCTACAAAAATCCTCTGATAATATTACACTTAGTAAAAGACTGAATCCTTATGTATAAATCTGGGAAAAAGCAAATAATTGAGAATTTACAGACTTTTTTTAACAGCAGATTTAGAGTAGTAGGAATTCTAGAAAGAGAAATAATTTTTTATACAGGTACAAGAAGAAAACAGGAAAATTATACTTAAGAACTCTATTTGATCCTTGATAAAGTTCAGAATATCAAAGTTATCTTACTCTATATCTTACAACCATAGTTTTTTTATAACTACATGTAAATGTAGTCTATCTTGAGACTTTTTGAAGTTCAGAAAATTAATATTTTATTCTGGAATGTCATTTTTAAACTCTGAAAGCCTTATATTCTGATAATAATTTGCAGTTTTACACAAATGATATAATAAACTCTGAAAATAAAATGCATATATGTACTTTATATATCTGTGTTACAGAGAAAACTAAACAAAATAATCTCTAGTTTTTATCTTCTTGAACAAAAGATAAAGTAATATATCAATGACTCTAGCAAATTTATTATCTTGAAAATTACATTTCTGAAAGATTGAGTTCACACCACACTTAATTTTTTTTTTCCATTTATTTTTATTAGTTGGAGGCTAATTACTTTACAATACTGGGAGAAGGCGAAGGTGGGATGGTCTGAGAGAATAGCATTGTAACACACCACATTTTAGAAAGTACATCATATCACTTCTGATTGCCCTTCTGCTTTTTGTTTTTTCTGTGTTGAAATTGCAGACATACACTCTGATATATTGACAGCAGATGTATGTTTGGGAAACAGCACTTCGTCTATCCTAATTTATTAAACCCTGTTTAATTGACAGGCTGCGCAGTAGAACTGAAAGACATTTCTACCATCTTTTAGCATTTCACGTTTGTTTACTTTCTTTTATTTTTTTTTATTTTTTTTCCATTTATTTTTATTAGTTGGAGGCTAATTACAACATTGCAGTGGTTTTTGTCATACATTGAAATGAATTAGCCATGGATTTACATGTATTCCCCATCCCGGTCCCCCCTTGTTTACTTTCTATTCCCATTTGCAAAGGAGGGGGGAGTTATTTTTCACTACAGTTTTATGGTCTTTATTCTTATGCTGCTGCTGTTGCCGCTAAATCGCTTGAGTCGTGTGCGATTCTGTGCGACCCCATAGACAGCAGCCCACCAGGCTCCCCCGTCCCTGGGATTCTCCAGGCAAGAACACTGGAGTGGGTTGCCATTTCCTTCTCTGCTTTATTCTTAGAATGACTTTCTATTGTATATCATATACTGTCTATTTGATGCCTACCGAAATGTACACTGTAAATAGTAGAATGAATGTTTTATCAATAAAAATGCCTTCCTTTCATGGAGTGAAACTATCATTGCAGTTTCTTACTTTAATTTGTATATTTGAAAACCACTTGTAAATCCATGGCTAATTCATTTCAATGTATGACAAAAAACCACTGCAATGTTGTAAAGTAATTAGGCTCCAACTAATAAAAATAAATGGGAAAAAAAAAAAAAGAAAACCACTTTATACAAAAGTGTTTGAAGCTGACATCCACAACTCCCAATGTCCTTAAAAAGAGGATGACTTCACTAAAATTTATAAGTAATTAAGCTGATATATTTTAAAATATTAACAAATAAAATTGTATTTCCATAATTCTGAATAAGAAGATATTGAAATGGTACTTTTCAAATCTAAAGTAGTTTTTTTCTACTAAAAGCTAATTGGATTATATCTTTGGCTGAATATTTTATACTGCAACATACTTAATTATAAAAGATCATTGATAGCTTTACAGTTGTATAAAATACAAAGAACATGCTAATTTAAATTCACTACTTAGCTTTCAGTAACAAGGATCAAGAGAAGCATTAAAGATTTCAAAGGCAAAACATAGCTTGTAATATGTTATCTATTCATTACACAGTCATAAATATTGTGAAATTTTAAATGTAAAGAAAAGGATTGGTATTTATATTGCATTTTCCCGATCATTCTCTCTCCCCAACACACACACACACACACACACACACACACACACACACACATGCATGTGTATGTGCTTAGTCATTCAGTTGAGTTCTTCTCTGTGACCCCATGGACTGTAGCCCACCAGGCTCCTCTGTGCATGGGATTATCTCAGCAAGAATACTGGATAGGGATGCCAATTCCTCCTCCAGGGGAACTTTCCAACCCAGGGATCGAACCCTCATCTCCTGCATTGGCAGGAGGATTCTTTACCACTGAGTCACCTGGAAAGCCCAGACTGCCACATTTGATGTGCTGATCAGTTAATTAACTTGGAGAACTGCCACAAATATTATATATCCATGTTTGCAACTTGTGAAATGTTATTTACAGGTCATATTTTAAAAAACAATTCAGTAGGACAAACTGAAAAAAATCAGAATGTTAGGTTTATGCTCATGCAGTAAGGACTGTAAATCCATGCTAGCCCTTCCCTTTGGTGTTCACTTAGTCTTCCAGACACTTTCAAGTACTCTATTCCTTCATTATGTAGCAGCAAACATATTTGCCTTTGTAACTGCCTTATTCAACTCTAGAAATTCACTTTTTACCACTTCAAAGAGTGGCATCATGCATCCCAAAGTGGAAGACGATATTTCAACTCTTATTTCAATGAAGGCCCTAAGTTCCCTGGCAAAGCTTTCAATACATTTCCACCTTAGATACCGTGAAATCTATGGATAAGCAAACTGTTTCTTTAATGGGCCAGATAGAAAATATTGTATGATTGGTAACCATATGGTATCTTCTACAACTAGCTTTTCTACTGTTACTGCCCCAAGTCAACCAGAGACAGCACAGAAACAAATAGGTTTGGTTATATACCCATAAAATTTACAAAAGTAGGTTGGTGGACCAGGTTTGGCTCACAGGTTATAGACTGCAGATTCCCTTCTCTAAACCACCCAAACCTGAAGTCACAGAAATATAAACAAATAAATGTGAAAAGAGATATTAAACTCTTCAGTGAAAAATGTGACTTCCAATTCCATGTTCTCAGTTCCAAAGTCTGCGTATCTGGACTATAAGTGAGACATGACAATACATCATTTTCTGGTTCAAAGACTGTAACACATGCAGTAAGATAGGAATCCAACTTGGCAAGATAGTGTCTGGGACTGTAACTAAGCAAAGATTTTAATTATTCTCATGGATAAGTTCGACAGCAATACCAAAGATTTCATTAGGTTTGGTAGCTGTAGTTAATTGCCTTAATCCTTTTGCTGCACACGGTCAGAAGCAAATTTTTATAAGTGTAACAGTGGGTAAAGTATTTGGTAATTACACAGTTTGTTTTACTGGCAGATACAGCTACTCAAGAAAGTCAAATAAAACCTAGAATATAATTTAAATCACATAGACTTGCTGCCCCTCAATGGTTTAAGGCTGTTGCATTTTCAACCTGTCACCAGGTGGCTGACTTGTCTCCCATGAATACAGTAAAGCATTAGGACTGAATGTACCACTTTCTGGAAGGTTAGACTGGCATGAGCAAAGTCAACTCCTGGTTTTCTGTGGCTGGTAGCACCTTCATGCTTGGTGAAGAGAAGTGTGTATTCTTGTTTTGAGATGTAATCCCCAAATCTGAGAATATGACACATGATCACACTTTTATTTTTTCACACATCTGAGTGTGTTTTGGGATGACTGGGGGGTAAGGAGCTAAACTGATCAATATGACTACTGAAATATATAGTTATTACTATTTCCACAATACAAACTCTGTAATAAAATAGTTACATATTTCTTTGGAAAAAATATGAAGAAAACATTACCACACAATGTTAGGTTTTTGTCACAGTATTTTTAAGTTTCCCATCCCAATCTTTTTTAAAAGTGTTTTATTTATTTCTTTCTTTGTAAAAACAAGTACAAAGTTTATTATTAGAGACTGGGCTTATGGTTACTGGTGTAAGGTGGGGAGGGATAATTTAAGCATTTGGGACTGACATGTACACACTGCTATATTTAAAATGGATAACTAATAAGGACCTATTGTATAGCACAAAGAACTCTGTTCAATATTGTGTAACAATCAAACTGGGAAAATAATTTGAAAAAGAATAGATACATGTATATGCATAACTGAGTCACTTTACTGTACACCTAAAACTATCACAATATTGTTAATCAAATACACTTCAATATAATATAAAAACTTTAAAAACTGAATAAATGGATGCTCCTATCCAGATCTCCCATTCTAATCTTTAATTAAGGGACCTTGACTCTGTGATGTGATGGCATAGGTTTAAAATCACATGAGGATTCTTCTTGTATATGTTGAGATTCAGTCTTTTTTTCTGCAGATATAACTTTTGTTGTTGTTGTTAATTATACACATCCAGTAAGACTTCAGTGGGATCTGACATATTTTAAACTTAAGGACTGATTTTGGTATACATTTTTGCTACTATAAAAATTCAGGCCAGTCATATTGCACTCTGTCCCTGGTGAATGTTACAATAAATATTGCCCTTGTCTCTGGTAGGTAAGTGAAGCTACTTGGTTTCTGTCAGCCCTATATCCATCCACCCAGTTGTATTAGTTTTCTATGCCTGGCAAAACAAAATCACCACAGACTGAATAGCTGAAGTAACTGAAATTGATTTTCTTATAATTGTGGAGGCTAGAAGTCCAAGATCAAGTATAAGCAGATTTGATTTCTTCTGAGGCATCATTCCTTTTTTGCAGGCAGAAATCTCACTGTGTTCTTAAAGGATTGTTCCTTGGTCTGTGAGTATTTGTATTCACCTCTCCTCTTCTTATAAGTATACTAGTCACATAGAATCGAGAATGAATAGAGACCATTCATATAAGGCTCATTTTACCTTAGTTATCTTTCTGATGTCCCTATTTCCAAGTGTAATCACATTTTAAGGTACTGGGGAGTTAGGATTTCAGTATCTGGATTCAGAAGAACAAAGTACAGTCCATAAAACCATCCCAATTCAAATTTGGTAATCTCTTCCAAGGGCATCTTTGCCAGCATCTTAGATCATAGAGAACACTAGCATCTTTTTGATGTTGCTGATGTTAGGAGAAGCACACGGACTGAAATTGCCCACCCTGGCCAGGCTCTCTAGTAACCATTTGCATGAGTTGTTTTATGATAGGAGGTCCTGGAAAGGATCATGGTACTAATAAGACACCACCAACCGGAAGAGTTCAGGAAAGGTCAAAAGGAGACACCACGTGTCCATCCACCTCCCAGAATCCCTCTCACTAGCATCCATCTTGGCTGAGTGATGTGTGTTCCACCAGGAAGGACTCTTAGCCAGAATGGTTGGCCAAAGACAACCTGGAAACTAACCCCATCAATATAAAACCCGCGACCATGAGCCACGTAGCAGAACAGTTCTCCTGGGTTCCGTTATCCTGCTGCTCGCCTCCTGGGTGCCCTCTTCCAATAAACTCTCTAGCTTTGTCAGCACGTATCTCCTCAGACAATTCCTTTTCCAAGTGTTAGACCAGAGCCCACTCTTGTGGCCCTGAAAGGACCCCCACTTCCTACAACAACTGGAAACCACGAAGGGACCCCTATTTTTACTGCAGTTGACATCTGCAGCTCTCATGAGTGTTGACAACAACTCGGGGTACTCCAGAACCAGCTCACTGCTGACAGACCTGACCCAGGGGCTGCAACTGGGACCCGTTTGTTGCTGGTCTCCTCCTGATGTGGACAACTGGCCAGAGTGCACTGATCAGGTAAGGAACAAGAGATTTTGTTGACTACTTTTATCTCATCCCTCTTTTCAACCCCTCCTATCCTAGCCTATTTTTTTTCCTGTCCCCCGGTCCTGGACACAGGAATCTGGTCAAAGGTCCTCAGCCTGAGTTGAGGATTGGAGACTGATCACCTCCTCTTGGCAGAGAACTTGAATTTTGGTTCTGGTTGGGCCAAGTTCCAGTCCTCCTCTGGAGGCCAGGGAAAAGTCCCGTAACGCCTGGGTATCTGCAGGTGACAGGAGACATCTGTAAGGCCACCCTTTCTTTCTTCCCCCACTCTTAGACCTCTTTTCTCTCCCCATTCCTTCTCCTTCAACCTGACCTCTTTTCCTCTCTTTGAAGACCCAAAGTATTTGTTTACTCTGTCGATACTTGGGCCTGAAGTTCTGGGTCTAAGAGATTTTCTGAGAGGCTATGCTCTCTCCTCCTCACCATTTGTGCTTTCTGTTCTCAGGGAGATAATCATGCATTAGAAGTTCTCCATTGGTTGCCCTGTTTCTATAAATTCAGCCATTTGCCTGAATGCTTCCAAATGGAAGTGATTGATGAGGTTCAGTATATTCACACCTGGTCGTTGGTGAAAATTAACACCCTTTTGGGACCAGTCCTACAGCCCCATTGATGGTGCTTACTACTGAACATTTCCTGTGGCACGTATATAATCAGGCAATTTGGGACCAGGAGAGAGCTTACAATCTCTCTAGAGTCAGATATAGGGACATCTACTTTAGTACTGGTCCCCTGGGAATGAGATATAGACTATGCCACTGTTAAAATGGAAAATAAACCTAGCTTCCCTTTAGACACACTACTGGGTTGTCTTTTGGCCCACTGGGAGGGATACCAACTGGAAGGGCTAAAAAAGAAAAACAAAAAAACGCTTATCAAATAATATATTCAATACTGACCTACTTACTCCCTGGAAAGAGGGGGAAAATGGCCCCAGTTGGGGTCAGTTGGACTCAACACTGTTTTACGGCTCAGTCAATACTACAAACACAAGGGTAAATACAAGGAGGTTCCCTATGTCCAGGCCTATATAGCCCTTTACCAGCATTCCAAAAAAGAGAGAAAATATAAGCTTGAAGAATTTGATGAATGCTCTTTCAAAGTCCTTTTGGCAAGGTCTGAAGCAGAAGATCCCCTTGACCTTCTCTTGACTTTCTCATCTCGGGCAGAAGGTCACGAGGAAAGGAAGTTCAGACAAGCCCAGAAATCAGGAGGCTAAGCCCAGAAGTCACAGGACCTGAAAGGAAGTTGCTTACAGTTGCCTGGACTCTGCCTCCATATGTCACTTCCCCTATGGGATTACAATTAGGAAGTGAGCTTTGCTCTCTGTAGAAGGAAAGGTCACCCTCAGACAAAATCTGCCCCCCTAAGAGAGTTACCAGATGGGGAGGGGGGGACTATGCACATTCATGTTCCTCTTTCTATGCAAGACATTACCCAATGTACGGGGCAATTGGGTTTGTATTCTGAGAACCCCAAGAAATGTAGGGGTGAATTTGAGAATCAGCTTTAACATCTCCCTCACCTGGAGGGAGGTATCCTCACCCAGTGTCATAATGATGAGGAAAAAGCTAGAATCCTAGATCAGGCTAGATAAGTGGCTGATGAAAGACAGTGGGTGGATGTCAATCTGGCCCCTATGGAAGAGGCTATCCGCTCTACAGGGCCAGATTGGGATCCCAATACAAGGAAGGAAAGGAATCCTTAAGATCCCTCACTACTTGCCTACTACAGGGAATGACCCGGGGTGTCCAAAAGGTTGTTAATTATAATAAGATAAAAGAGGTTACACAGGGAGAGAATGAAAATCCAGCTCTTTTGGGGGGAAGACTCACAGAGGCCTTTAAAAACTTTACCCAGGCAGACATAAAATGTATGAAAGCCCTGTTAGCCCATTCCATCATAACCCAGGCAGCCCCAGACATAAGAAGAAAATTGCAAAACCTAGGAAAAGGACCAGAGACTCCAATCTCCAATTTGGGGAAGGAGGCAAATAGGTTGTTTTTGAATAAGGACCAGGAGGAAGAAGCCAAAAGAAAGAAAAAGGAAGCCCGAAAGGATAGGAGACCTTTTGGTCTCAGACCCAAGCCTTGGCCCAACAACAGGCTAAAATCCTGGCCTTGATTCACCCTGCCAGTATGTGAGAGTCACAGGGAGAGCAAGGAAGAAAAAAGGCTCTTAGAAATCCACCACAGCTGAGATGTGCCCAGTGTGCCTACTGCAGAGAGGATGGGCACTGGAAAGGGGAGTGCCCATATCACCCTAAGGGAAGGCATGTGTAGACCCCTACACCAAATCCCTCTGTGTTAGTCCTGGGCAACCAGGACTGATGATACCCAGCAGCTCGAGAAACCCCTGCAAATGGTGAGATCCAGATCACTCCTCTCGACCCTTGGGTGACTCTACAAATAGAAGGTAAGGATGTGAACTTTCTTTTAGACACAGCGGCTGCCTTCTCTGTTCCCCCTCTCTGATTCGGACCTTTAGACTCCCTGACTAAAATGGTGATGGAGATAGATGGAAAATCTCAAAGCTGAAATTTTACTAAGCCCCTCCATTGTAGGGTAGGCAACTGGCAAGGAACCCACCCCTTCTTATACATCCCTTGTTGCCGTGCTCCCCTACTAGAGAGAGACCTTCTTTGCCGCCTCCAGACCACAGTGACTTGGGGAAAGCTAGAAGCTAGTAATTTGCTTTGCCTAGTGTCTGAATATTTGCAGTCAGATGTAGAAAAGCAGGAGTCTGTCCCTTTCTTAGATGAGGTCAATCCCTAGATGTGGGATGTCTCCAGCTCTGGCCTAACCATAAATTTTCCAGCAGTGAAGATTCTTCTTAAGCCAAATGCTCCCTACCCCTGAAAAAGACAATATCCCTTAAAACCAGAAGCTCTTAGGGTTTTAGACCATTAGTTAACAAATACTGAGATATTGGAATTCTAATCACCTGTGAGTCTCCCGACACTACTTCAGTATTGCCTGTTAAAAAACTAGATGGATCTTATTGATTTGTCCAGGATCTAAGAGCTGTAAATTAAGCTGTGGTTCCCATCCACTCCATAGTCCCAAGCCCATACACCTTCCTATCCCAACTCCCAGGAAATGCTAAGTACTTCTCAGTCTTGGACCTTAAGGATGCTTTCTTTTGCATTCCTCTCCATCCTGATTCCCAAAAACTCTCTGCCTTTGAGTAGTGGGACCTGGGAACAAGGGAGGCCATACAACTTTTCTGGACTCAACTCCCACAAGGGTTTAGGGACAGCCCTCATATTTTGGGGACTTCCCTGGGGAGAGAACTAAGGGAATTAACTTTAACAAACAGTAATCTAATAGAGTATATGGATGACTTGCTCATAGCTTGTCCAAATTTTACCATCTCTCATATGGATACTATTAAAACTTTAAATTTCCTGTATGAAAAGTGTTGTTGAATATCTCCCCCAAAATATCAGATTAGCTTAACCCAAGTAAAATACCTTGGATTTATAATTATGGAGGAAAAAGAATCTCAACCCCCAGAGGAATCCCTCATCTTAGATACCCTGTACCCCCAAACAAAAAAACAGTTTAGGGGATTTTTAGGAATAACTGGGTTTTGCAGGACCTGGATTTCTTGTTATGGAAATCTGGCCTGACCCCTATATGAGAATTTAAGAGGGAAAGAAGAGCCACTTGACTGGGATGAGACCTGCAAGGTTGTCTTTAATGCCCTAAAAGAGTCTATCACTGCAATCCCAGCTTTAGGCCTCCTGAACCTGGAAAAGCCTTTCAGGCTGTATGTTTCTGGAAGGATAGGAACTGCTCTTGGGATGTTAGGGCAAATGATGTGGCCTGTATTACAACCCGTGACTTACCTCTCAGAAAAACTAGATGAGGAGGCCAGAGGGTGGCCCACTTGCCTCTGGGCAGTAGCAGCCACCACTCTGATGGTTAAAGAGGCATCTAAGCTGACCCTGGGTCAGCCCACCACAGTGTACACACCTCACCAGGTGGAAGCAGTCTTGGAAACTAAAAGGGACAGATGGATGATGGGGGAAGGATCCCCCAATACCAAGCCCTCCTCCTTGACACTCCAGAAGTAAGGTTGAGGGTCTGTCAGACTTTAAATCCAGCCTCCTTCATGCCAGATCCCCCTACTTCCCCTTTGAATCACCAATGCATGCAAATCATAGACGAGTTATACTCTTCTCATCCAGGCTTATCAGAGACACCTTTATCTGACCCAGAGGAAGCATGGTACACAGATGACAGTTAAACTTTTTGCCCTGACAAGAGCTTTGGAATTAGGAGAAGGAAAGAGGATTAATGTGTATTTGGACTCTTTAGTATACTTTCCTCATCCTGCAAGCCCATGCAGCAATTTAGAAGGAAAGAGGGATGCTGAGTACTCGAAGCTCTCCTATTAAACACAAAGAGCTCATTCTCAGCTTCCTGGAGGCTGTCAAACTTCCTGCTAAATTAGCTGTCATCCACTGCAAGGGTCACTGAAAAGGGCAAGAAAAGGTGGCCCAGGGAAATAGGAAAGCTGATCAGGAGGCACTATCCCATCACTGGTATCTGCCTCCTTATCCCCAAGGAAAACCTGACTCCAAATTATACCCCAGAGGAACATTCCCAATATGCTGAGTGGTGCTGGGAGATTGGGTCACATGGGTGGTTTCACACTGATCAGGCCCAAATAATACTCCCTGACTCTCAGGTATGGAAAATTATTAACTCCTTACAAAAAAGTACCCATTTTGGAAGAGATAATCTGGAAAGCTTGCTTAAGCCTATTCTCTACTATCCCCTGTTGGCTAAGGTTGTTCCACAGGTCACACAAAATTGTGCTACCTGTTGAAGAAATAAACCAAAACCAGACCCGTGCCACCTCCTCTAATTAAACCTGTCCAATATTGGGGATCATACCCAGGAGAGGACTGGTAGGTGGGTTTTACAGCCATGCCAAAGACCCAAGCATTCTCTTATTTGCTATTCTTCATTGACACGTTCACAGGGTGGATTGAAGCATTCCCTACTAGGACAAAGAGAACTACAGAAGTCTGTAAAGCTCTGCTGAAGGAGATAGTGCCTAGGTTTGTGCTGCCTTGATCACTTCAGAATGACAATGGGCCCTCATTTACAGCCACAATATCCCAGAACCTGGCCATATGCTTAGGAATCAAATACCGCCTCCACTTATCCTGGCGGCCTCAAGCCTCAGGAAAAGTGGAGAGAGCCAACCAGACTCTTAAAAGGGCTCTGGCCAAACTATGTCAAGAAAAACATAATGGATCCATATGCTACCTATAGCCCTCATGAGGTTATAGGAAGCCCCCAAGCGACCACTGTTATTAAGACCTTATGAAATGATGTATGGGCATCCATTCTTAACTTCTGATTTGTTTTTTGATGAGGACGCCAATACACTCCTAAAACATATAATTGACCTGGGAAAGTTTCAGCAAGAACTCCGACAATATGGAGAACAGATCCTCCCTAGACCACAAGAAGACGAAAAATCCCCAAGTAGAGCTGGGGGATCAAGTATTAGTAAAGACCTGGCAAGAAAAAGGGAGTCCAAGCCAGCTGTCTGAGAAATGGACAGGGCCATATCAGGTTGTCCTAGTAACCTCAACTGCTGTAAAAGTGAACGGTCTACATGCCTGGGTCCACAATTCTATAGTAAAACCCCACAGGAGGGGGAGACAAACACTGAGACTCCAAAACCAGAGGACAACTAGTCCTGTGAACCTGTTGAAGACCTCAGACTCTTGTTCAGGTGGAACCCCATCAAATCTCCCTCAGATAAGTAAAATGCATCCTATGATGTTCCTCCTCTTCCTGATCATGTCTCCCTGTACGGCTATTAATCTCTCCATAAATGATGCATTTATGCTTGCAAACCTCACTGCTTCTTGACTCAACCTAACCAGCCCTTGCTGGATCTGCATTAATGGTAGAAGTTTGGTGTATGTCCACCCTAAGGGTGGGCATCATTGGCCCACCCTTCCAGCCCAGCTACATGCTGTCTCCCAGCGCACCTTTTCTGGTTGTGGCAAGGTCTTTTGGGAAAAGGGAGAAAAACTCCATGCCTTGGTATCAGCAACAGCTGTCTATATTTACTCCCATGATAACATACGCAATCCCACCCAAGCCCTTATTTTCTTTCTTGACTAACATTCCCCCAGTGGCCTTCCTTATCTGTCTAAGAAGTGACTCCCTAACCAAGGGTGTCCATGGGAAATCTGAACAATTCAGGATGTGAGGTAACGTTCACCGTCGGAACTGATGGGGAAAACTGAGATCTAGAAATTTCTCTATAGTATTATGATTTAGTCCAAAATCTGGGAACTAGAAGTTCTGGTAGAACTGACATGTTATACCTATCCCCAAGCATGAGGCTCTCCTCAGATGCTATTAACCAGTCTCAAAAACCCATATTCTGTTCTGGATGACCAAAAAACCACACCCGTTCATCCTGGTTTCTAAATCGGGCAAGCAAATCTGACCCCTGTTATTCCCTTTGGGGGTACCCACCCCTGAAAACCTAACCCTATGGTGGGAGCCGAAATGAAATGCTCTCTCTACCTTGAGGACAAAACCCAGGATGCCTACAACACTTGAATTCCTTCCTAAATGCCCTCACAGCTGCTGGTTTTGTAGCAAGTGGAGGGATGGTCTCCTCCTAGCTACTAAAGGACTGCCCTTGTCCATGACGCCTTGTCCCAGTTGTAAGGCATATGGAAACTCTGTTCCCCTTTGGCAAACCCATTGTGCTGCCCAGCTGGAACACAGTCATGGTGCCTACTTTGTATGTGGGGCAAAAGCTTATTTATCCCTGCCACCCTTCTCGTCAGGAACTTGCTCCCTAGGGTACTGTCACATCCCACATAGATCTGGTCTGGAGTAATGCATCCTTGCCTCTACCAGTATATACCCACCAGAAGATACGTCATGCGG
This sequence comes from Odocoileus virginianus, assembly GCF_023699985.2. Lineage (NCBI taxonomy): Eukaryota > Metazoa > Chordata > Mammalia > Artiodactyla > Cervidae > Odocoileus > Odocoileus virginianus. The sequence goes on from NC_069698.1 coordinate 26,664,240, forward strand.
TAGTACTTATCCCTCTTTTCCTGGCATTAGGACTGACTGCTGTTTGACAGGACCTGCTCTCAAGTGATGGGAATACGAGACCACTTGACCTGCCTCCTGAGAAATCTGTATGCAGGTCAAGAAGCAACAGTTAGAATTTGACACGGAACAGCAGACTGGCTCCAAATAGGGAAAGGAGTACGTAAAGGCTGTGTATTGTCACCCTGCTTATTTAACTTATATGCAGAGTACATCATGTGAAATGCCAGGCTGGATGAAGCATAACCTGGAATCAAGATTGCTGGGATAAATATCAATAGCCTCAGATATGAGGATGACAGCACCCATAGGGCAGAAAGCAAACAACTAAAGAGCCTCTTGAGGAAAGTGAAAGAGGAGAGTGAAAAAGTTGGCTTAAAACTCAACATTCAAAAAACTAAGATCATGGCATGTGGTCCCATCATTTCATGGAAAATAAATAGGGAAACAATGGAAACAGTGAGAGACTATTTTCTTGGGCTCCAAAATCACTGCAGATGGTGACTGCAGCCTTGAAATTAAAGGACGCTTGCTCCTTGGAAGGAAAGTTATGACCAAACTAGACAGCATATTAAAAAGCAGAGACATTACTTTGCCAACAAAGGTCCATGTAGTCAAACCTATAGTTTTTCCAGTAGTCATGTACAGATGTACAGATGTTGCCTATAAATAAAGCTGAGCGCTGAAGAATTGATGCTTTTAAACTGTGGTGTTGGAGAAGACTCTTGAGAGTCTCTTGGACTGCAAGGAGATCCAACCAGTCAATCCAAAAGGAAATCAGTCCTGAATTATTCGTTGGAAGGACTAATTAATGTTGAAGCTGAAACTCAAAAATTTTGGTCACTTTATGCAAATAACTGACTCATTGGAAAAGACCCTGATGCTGAAGGTGGGATGAGAAGTGGATGACAGAGGATAAGATGGTTGGATGGTATCACCAACTCAATGGACATGAGTTTGAGTCAGCTTCGGGAGTTGGTGATGGACAAGGAAGCCTGGTGTGCTGCAGTCCATGGGGTCACAAAGAGTCGGACATGACTGAGTAACTGAAATGAACTGAACAGAGGTGTATGGAGTTCTCCTTTTTTCCCTTCTTGTCGCCTACTGTTTCTGGGTCCAGTGATAACTAATTAGGCTTCCTGTTTGGCTCCTGCATACTCCAACTCCTAACAAAATTTATCTCCAGCAGACTCCAGCAGTTCCAAGCCAAATTGATGCTATTACAAGAGTAGAAGCTAGTTCCAAATATGGAACACTTCAACTTAGATCAGATAGAGAGAGACTTCTGCTCTGCTAGACAGGACTATGTCCATGCACATTAGGAAGAAGTTGCAGATAAAAGACACCTCCGCCCCAATTCCCAAGAAGTAGTTTGCATACGAAAACTCTCAGGAGGGGTTGTTAGGGGAAGCACACTGACTAAAACCGCCCACCCTGGCCAGGCTCTCTAGTAACCATTTGCATGAGTTGTTTTATGACAGGAGGCCCTGGTAAGGAACATGGAACTAATAAGCCACCATCAACCAGAAGAGTTCGGGAAAGGTGAAAAGGAGAAACCACATGTCCTTCCACCTCCCAGAATATCTCTCGCTAGCAGCCATCTTGGTTGAGCAATGTGTGAACCACTAGAAAGGACTCTGATTCAGAATGATTGTCTAAAGACAACCCAGAAACTAATCGCATCAACATAAACCCTGAGACTGGGAGCCATGTGACAGAGCAGTTCCCCTGGGTTCCCTTATCCTGCTGCTCTCTGCCCAGCACCCTCTTCCAATAAAGGCTCTTGCTTTGTGAGCACGTGTCTCCTCGGATAATTATTTTCCTAGTGTTACACAGGAGTCCATTCTTGTGGCCCTGAAGGAGCCCCCCCCCCCCCCACTTCATACAACACTGGCATTCTTCTTCAGCAATGTATGATCTAAGTCATTATGAAAGGTATGATTTCTGTGCCTCCTACTAGAGCATCATTGAGAGGGTGATGAGTAGACGATTTATGGTGATTCTACTTCAATGTTCTATCACTCTAAATCCTCAGGTTACTGTCCCCATATTAGGCCAAGGAAATTTTGGTATCTCAATTTCATTTATTGTAATCTGCTACACAATTCAGGTTCTAGTCAACCTAGAAATAATTAGAAACTACACACAATTTTAAAATCTTGCCTATTTCATTCAGAACTTTTGATATTTTCATCTGGAATAATATTTTCAACTTTTATATTTCATATAAAATATATTCCTCTCTTTTTGCTTCAATGCCATCCATATCTGTACCTATTTTCAGAATTTTGATTCACATAAAAGTAGCAGCTCTGTGGCACTTGGGCCTCCTTCTCTCAGAATTGAAACCCTATATTTCACAAGAAGAAAATGCTGGAATCTTACTCTATTTATTTTTAGGAACAGTGGCTGGCACTGCATGTGGAGCATGAGGAGAATTGGTTTCTCCTTTGCAAGACTGTCTTGAGGTTTTCTAGTACAGCAGGGAGAAAACTTGTGGAACTGGGGAGAAAAGGCTACTTATGGTAGAAGTAAAGCTCAACGTGGGGATTTAGATGTTTAAGATACTTATCAATTCCATCTTTTATATTCTGACATGGGTTCCTTTATTAATTCTAAAGGTCTACCTCTCTCCATAACAGTGTCCTGTTACATCAGAGATACAGTGAGATTAGGGATTAAACTTATCCTATTTGTGACTTGTAGCTATTTTAGCCCTAAAACTAGAAAAAAATGTTTAGGTTTGCTTTGTTTGTTTGCTTTGTTTGTTTGCTTTTGTTTTTTGCATAATCATATAAAGTACCTATTTCTCATAATATTCTTTGAGTTGAAATTACAGTATTCTTTAGTTTCATACTGTAAGATTTCAGTATACTTAGAAAAGCCAGTTAGCCCGTTCTTTTTTGTCTTCAACTTCATGATTTCTTTTTCTTTTCTTTCTTTTTTTTTTTTTTTTTGTCAAAAGCCAATGAGATCTCCCAAAGACATGCTCTCAATTTACAACTCATTATAGATGCTCAAATGGAGTTGTCTTCAGTCATGCTGTCAGTCTATGATATAGGTTGCTAGAGTCCCATACACCAGTATTACAGGGATAACTGATGCTCTTTAAATTAACACAAGCCAGCTCACATATCCTGGATTCTCATTTCCTTAGAGTCTGAAAGCTGAAATCACAGTGAATGTCAATTTCTATAAGTGGTATTTTTATGAGTAAACACTGAAACTTATTCTTGCAAGTTTAACCATAAATTTTATTTCCTAAATAGTATTTGCTGGTTTACAGACTCACCAAGTGAACTGGAATCTGGCTTGGAGGAGTAGGATCTCAGAACAAAGCCCAAACTGCAATGGGGAAACTGACAAAGCAGCTTGAACAGTTCTGTGCATCAGGTCCTAGAAAGACATTGATTTCTGCCCCACAGAAAAAGCCTCCACTGTCCCCTCAGCAAAAATTAAAATAAAATGAAATCTTCAGGATGTTTTCTCCACACATTTCTCTCTTCTAAATGATAAGTCATGAGTATACCTGATTGGCAGTACCTATATTGTATTTGCTTATTTGTAGTTAACGGCAATGATATTTCTCTTTTTAACAGTGAGATGATATTTTAAAAATATGAGAAATCCTCTGGATACAGGAATAGTATGCAGAGTGATATCCCTGGTGGCTCAGTGGTAAAGAATCTGCCTGCCAATGCAGGAGACATGGCTTTGATCCCTGAGTAGGGAAGATCCTCTGGAGAAGGAAATGGCAACCCACTCCAGTATTCTTGCCTGGAGAAGTCCAGCGACAGAGGAGCCTGGCAGGCTATAGTCTATGGGGTCACAAAAGAGTCACACATGACCGAGAAACTAAGCAACAAATAATAGGCATGTCCAACAGCAGGATCCAAAGACACAGTTTGTTCAGCTCATTGTATGACATTCATCTAATTTAACAGATTTCACAGTGCTCAATCTTCCCCAGTGTCCACTTAGCCCAGATCTCTTCTTTGAGTTTGGTCAAGTTTCACCATTTATTGTGGTGTGTGTTTATTTTATTGTCCATCTTGAGATTCATTGAATTTTCTGAATCTGAAATTCACAGGGTTTTTACTTAACAATTCTTAAAAGGTTTTTAACATCTCTTCTGTGAACATTGTTTAATTTGTCATTGTCAAGTTACTTCAGGAAATCTGATCAGATATGTCTTGTGATTATCATGTACATTGCTTTACCTCTTTCATATTTTAAGTGATTTTATTACCTTAATGACAATTTGAATAATTGAATTTAAATTCTGGTAACTGATCATCCTCTTCAGTAGCATCTAATATGCTATTTATCCAATTCTCTAAATCTTTAACTTTGTTGCTGCATATTTTTCACACACACACACACACACACACACACATGGTCTATTGGGCTCTTTTCCAAGTGACATATTTTAACAATTGTTCTCATAGATTTTCCAAGTGATTCATTACATTTTCAAAATTCTCTTTTATTTAAAATCCTTTAATTATAACAAAAGTGAATAACATCTGACTCTTTGCAACCCCATGGACTATACAGTCCATGGAATTCTCCAGGCCAGAATATTGGAGTGGGTAGCCTTTCTTTTCTCCAGGGGATCTTCTCAACCATGGGACCAAACCCAGGTCTCTCACATTGCAGGGCAGATTCTTTAGCAGCTGAGCCACCAGGAAACCAAAGAAAACTGGAGTGGGTAGCTCATCCCTCCTCCAGCAGATCTTTCTGGCCCAGGGTTCAAATCAGGGTCTCTCAACCTCTGTTGATTCTTACCCAACTGAGCTACCAGGAAACAAAATATGTCTCATATTGTCAATATCTGAATTCTTCACATTTTCATTTCTAATGCCTGTTCTCTTCAAACTCACTTTCCTTGTTTTTTCCTTGTTGCTTGATTTTAATTGAGTGCTGTATGAATTTTTGCTATAAAGTCCCTTGGAACTTTATTGAAATAATTGTTTAAGGTCAATGTGAAGTTGTTTTCCTCCTGAAATATATTCCACAATCTTTTACTAATTGTATAAAATCAGTGTCAATTGGAGACTAAATTAAGTTATCCATGTATTTTCAATGTAAATACTGTAAATTTAAATACTGTCATGGATCCACAGCTGACTTATAGATCTTCAATTTCGATCAAGATTTCTTTTTCACTTTTCATCATTTACCCAATGTCTGACTCAAAACAGGAAAGTTTAATTACTGCTTATTTCTGCTTTTTAGGCTGATTCAGTCTTGCACTGAGGTATAATATCTGAAGATCTTAACTTTATGGGTGTTATGGTACTAAACTTTCTATTCTGAGTGAGCACTTAACTTTATTTCCTTCATCTGTAATCCTGTGCAATCATTAAAATTAAGGTCAGATTCATTAAGTTTTGAAATATATCTTCAAGGTGAGAACTTAGGACTACCTTGCTAAATAAAATTTCTTACTTTTACTTTGTTTTTGTTCTTGGGAGTCTGATTTATTGAAACACAAGGATGTACTTTTTAGCACCAAAAAATTACTCATTCTTTAAAGATGTATTTATCAGAAACATAATTCATGGAATTTAGTCCACAATACTACATTATTCCACTGTTTAGTTATTTTACAAAAATGCTACAGAAAGCACTTTCTTACTGGTATTTTTACATCTTTGCCTCTGATTAACAGGTTTTCACTAAATATTTTGAATTAATTTTTATTTTGAATCTGATGTGTTACTCTTTACCTATTAAGAAGTTAATTTCAAGAGCCATAAATTTTAGGTCTTAGGGAATATGAACCAAGACGACTTAGCCCTTACAAGACTTGAGAGGTTTATAAACCTCCCACTTCACATTAAATCACTAACGGTAATAGGCCAATATGAATTATTAATTATATCTCATTTGTTTCAAAGTCCCTTCTAATGTTAATAGCATACGTTCATTCACTGCTACACATCAGGATAGTGGATTTCCAGTGACACACTATTCTTCATATACTCAGGACATTTTCATAGAAAAATGGTGTTTTAAGCGAAGAGGACATTGACAGTGATGGTATCCTCACTAAAAATGTTACTATATATTTAGTACAAAAATATTAGTCATGAATTTTAAAAGATTGAAGTCAATATTATTAATATAATCTGAATATATTTGGGAAGTTTTAAATTTGAATTCATTTGGGAAGAATTAAAATAACAAAATTTAAGTTTCATCACATTCCATTCACTAATTTCTCTTACAGCAAAATAAGAGAAAGCAATAATAATTAAATTGAAATGACAAAAATGGCTCTTTAAAGCATTAAATATGATAAGGATTTATCTTTTGGTACTCAGTAGAGTAGAGTAGTATGTTGTATTGAAGAGAAGTACAGGGAATAATTTTGGTTTCTTCAATTATTTGGCTTGAGGTTTAATATAGGGAGTTTTACATATTGAAAAATGACTTGATAAACTTATCTGAAATATTAATCATTGGCTGCAGGAGAAACAGAAAATTTAATTGTATTTAAATAAGTCATAAATATGTATGATGAAATGGTTCAGTGTATTTTTGAACTATATTACTCCAGAGGAAATATTAATTAATATCCATTTCAGTAGTTATTAAAACTGAAAATTCCCAACTCTATAACAGTGAAAAAAATGTTATTAATCAAGAATACAAAGTATTCTACATTTTCAAACATTTCCATTCTGGTAATGATTTAAGATTGTTAAATACTATAATTTTTAATAAAAGTTTATTATGAAATCTATATGACCTTTTAGGTTAAGTAACACAATACTTATATAGGCATTTATACAGGCACATCTTTGAGATATTATAGGTTTAGTTCCAGACCACCACAATAAAGCAAAATTGCAATGAATTGAGTCACATGAACTTTTTGGTTTCCAAGTGCATATAAAAGTTACATTTACTCTATACTGTAATCTATTAGGCATACAATAGCATTTTGTCTAAAAAATGAATACATCTTAATTAAAAATGTCTTTATTGTTTAAAATGCTAGGTATTATCTGAAACTTCAGTGAGTTATAATGTATTCTCAATAGTAACATCAAAGATCGCTGATTGAAGATCACCATAACAAATACAATAGTAATGAAAACATTTGAAGTATGGCAAGAATTATCAAAATATGACAGAGAGATACAAAGTGAGCAAAACCTGCGGGGGAAATAGTGTTGATAAACTTTCTTGATGCAATTTGTAAAAACTACACTATCTGCAAAGTTCAATAAAACAAAATATGCTTGTAAATTTCTCATGTTATCATATCAATTATGCATTAATTAGGGCTGTGAGTAATTATATTTAAACAGTCAGTAACTTACTCTGGCATACAACATAATCCTTTGGTAAGCAGTCCAGGATTGGTTTGAAAGTTTATAGAATTTTAGAAACTCAGGTTTAGTCTCTTTTTCTGCTCAGCTGTGCATAAATTCCATTCTTGAGATGATTCCCTTCTTGAGAGATCTACGGTTTTATTAATCTGCACTTTTGTGCAGAGCCATAACTTGCAGTTATAATCCCAAGTATCAAAGGGTGCATGACTGTCTTAATTCAAATTTCTGTGACAAAAATATGATGACTAGGTTACTTAGATAGCAAACATTTATTTCTTACAGTTCTTAAAGCCAAGAAGTCCAAGATCAAAGTGCTGGCAGATTCGATCTGATGAGAGTTCTCTTACGGATTTACAGACAGTCACCTTTTTGATGTTTCCTCACATGGCAGAAAGCAGAGTGAGAAACTAGTTCTCTTGTAGCTTTATATATATATTATATATAAATAAATAAATAATATATTAAGTATGTATTTAATAAAATAATAGAAATTTTATCTATATTATATATATACACACATACATATATGTGTGTGTGTGTGTATAATTTATTTATTTGGTTGACCTTGATTTTAATTATAGCACACTGGGTCATCGGTCTCCTTTGCAGCATGCAGGATCTTTAGTTGCAGCATGTGAACTCTTAGTTGTTAAACACAAACTCTTAACTGAGACAGGTGGAATCTAGTTCCCTGACCAGGGATCGAACCCAAGCCTGCTGCATTGGGAGGACAGTCTTAACCGCTCAGCCACTAGGGAAGTACCTGTATCTCTTCTCGCATGCCTGCATGCTCAGTAGTGTCTGACTCTTTGAGACCCCTGGCAAGGACTGTAGTCCACCAGGCTCCTCTGTCCATGGGATTCTCCAGGCAAGAATATTGGAGTGGGTTGCCATTTCCTCCTCGAAGGGACCTTCCTAACTCAGGTATCAAGCTTGCATCTCCTGTGTCTAAGGGCACTAATCCCATTACAAAGGCTGTATCATAATGACCTCCTGAAATCCCTGTCTACAAATAACATCATATAGTAAGGATTAGGGTTTCAATATGTGAGTATCGTTGAGGACACAAGCAGTCCACAGCAACAAGAGAAGCTGAAATCACAACTTTCCCTCTCTAGTTATTGGTGTAGGCATGAGTATGATTGGCAATTAGGCCAATGAGATATTAGGGAATTTCTGATAAGAAGTTTTCTGGGAAATAGATTCTTGAATTTTAAAAAAGGTAGAAAATTTTTGTTCTAAACCCTCTCACTTGGATTTGTGCTCTGGAGCTACTATAGTTTTCTTGCAACCATCAGGGAAACCAGTCTGAGGAAGAGACACACGATGCTGTGGATGGCAGAAGAGAATAATAGGGAAAAATATACTAGTCTTGTTAAAATGTTGGGTCATGAATAAAACCATGATGTCTCCTATAGGTTTCTGTTCCACTTGGCATCAGTCCCACAACTATTCTGCTTGTTACAATGAGCATGCAAATTCACTTCAAATGGTTTGCTTGTATATTTGTAACAAGGTGGTTCTAGTAGCAAAACATTTGACTGCCAGTGCAGGAGATATAAGAGACACGGATTCAATCCTTGGGTCAGGAAGATCCCCTGGAGGAGGACATGGCAGCCCAGCACAAGATCTCACCTGGAGAATCCTATGGACAGAGAAGCTTGGAGGGCTACAGCCCATGGGGTCACACAGAATTGGACAGGACTGAAGCAACTTAGCTTGCTTGTTCATCGTGATTTTACGAGAGCATTAATATAAAGTAGTAGGGGATATTTTTGTCTTAGCTAATATGCGATAAATCTTTTACTCCAAGTAAAGTTTTAAACATGTATAAGAGAAAATTCAAGAAAGTTAAATTTTAAATTATCCTAGTCAAATAAAAATGATAGGAATGATGTACCAATTAGGGATTGAAATAAGTAACATATATGTATACTACCTTTTCACTGATTTAAAAAATAACAAACAAACTCTTCATAATATAGCAAAAATATTTCTGGGTTCACTGTCATCTGTGTTAGGCATTGAAGTACTAAAAACAGTTATGTCCTGCTATGATAGTTAGAGAACTTCCCAGATGGCTTAGTGGTAGATTATCTATCTGCAGTCCAGGGGATGTGGTTTTGATCCCTGGGTTGTGAAAATTCCCTGGAGGAGGAAATGGCAACTCACTCCAGTATTCTGCTTGGAAAATCTGATTGACAGAGGAGCCTGATGGGCTATAGTCCAGGGGGGTCATAAAAGAGCCAGACACAACTTGGCAACTAAATAGCAATAACAAATGATGACTAGATTGTAAATTCAGGAGTCTAATAAAGATTTTAGGAATTTAGGAAAACAGGGATTTACAGGGACAACAGAAAACTATTATTTCCTCCTAAGTTACTGGAGAAAGTCCACTGGAAAATATCATACCCCCTCAACAATGTAACTATAAATGCCATCAAAAGCCTGGCAAAGCTTTGGAGGAAATATGCCAGTGTAAGACTGTCAGCCTTTATTCTCTTACAGGGGCTTCCCTAATAACACAACTGGTAAAGAATCTCATAAACACGAGAAATTGAGACAAAATTTTTGAACAACTTTTGTTCTCAATCACTGTTGGCATATACTGAAGGAGGAAACAGACAGAACAGGCTCCATCTTGAAAACAGGACTCCATCTTGGGCCGGACTGTGCACTTTGAGCTATTGCCCAGTATCTATGGAAGTGACATACCAACTGGAAAACCAGACCCCTGCACCCCCCAGATGGAAGAGCCCCAGGACTCGTGCCTAGACTCTCTATCCCTAAAAGAATACCCTAATTATCTGTGTAACCGAATAGAATCTTCAATTCTATTATGCTTATCGGGGTATGACCACAGGCCTTTTGATAATTCAGTTCAGTTCAGTCACTCAGTCGTGTCCAACTCTTTGCAACCCCATGAATTGCAGCAAGCCAGGCCTGTTTGATAATTGCCCGCTGTTAACTAACTACCTAGGCTTAAGGCATATGAAGCATGGGTTTAAGGCATACGAATCACAGGTTAACTTTGATTGTATCTTTCTTTTCCTTTGTTCAGACTAGTTTCAGAGAACTTGGGGAGGGGGGTTTGAGCACGTACACTTCGGGTATACAAGGTTTTCACAAAAACTGATCAGGGTCCTTGGCTAAGAGGAGACTGTCTTGGGCCCACTGATGTAATAAACTGCACTCCACTATCTGCATTGTCCTTCTAAGCTGAGTTTGTTTCCCAGAATGCGTGGCTACAATACAGGTATCCCATGCTTTTGTCTGGTATTGGTATTCTTTGCTTTGTAACTTTTGCATACTTTCCATTTTCTGTAATAAAACATTTCTATATTAACTCATACCTTTCATCATAACCCTTAAAAAAAAAAGTTAGTGATAGAACTGAAAAGTTAGTGATGAAATGAAAATGTCAAAAAGGAATATGAATATCCTTCTGCATTATGTTCAGTGTTCTATTCAGAATGTATGTATTTTGAGTGCCAAGAATCTCTTCTAATTAGTAACATCTATTTGTGTGTGTGCTAAGTCACTTCAGTGGTGTCTGACTCTTTGCGACTCCATGGACTGTAGCCCACCAGACTCCTCTGTCCATGGGATTCTCCAGGCAAGAATACTAGAGTGGGTTGCCACGCTGTCTTCCAGGGGATCTCCGTGGCTCAGGGATCAAGTCTGCATCTCCTGTGGCTCCTGCATTGCAGACAGATTCTTTACCACTGAGCCACAGGGGAAGCCCAAGATTTATTTGCAGATAATACTTGTTTTACATAAACTTGCTTTCTATGGAAAAATTTTAAAAGCACCAGACACCAAAACACTATTCAAAATAAGTAATGAGTGTTCATTGACAAGTAATAGAATTTCTTTTCTGTGCAAAACTGAAATTCAGCTTCTCGAAAAGCTGAATTGGGTTGGCTGTGGCTATTTTATAAAAATAAATGCAAAATTGTCATGATTTCATTGAATCCTTATCACAGAAGCCTAGACAAATTATGATTTATAGGTTAAAGATAACCTAGTTGATAGAGGACACTGAACATGTGTGTTTATCTCTTATTACTGAGTGATTAATTCAGTCAGTTCAGTTCAGTCGCTTAGTCGTGTCTGATTCTTTGCAACCCCATGAACTTCAGGCATGCCAGTCTCCCTGTCTGTCAGCAACTCCCAGAACTTGCTCAAACTCAAGTCCATTGAGTTGGTGATGCCATCCAACCATCTCATCCTCTGTCGTCCCTTCTCCTCGTCTGCTTTGAATGATCAATTACGAAAGGCAAAACCTAGCTCCCTATGCACAGAAAAGAAAGTCACAGTACCTCTGCAGGTGGGCTTGAACTAAAATATATAAGATAGAAATTGGTATAATCCAGAAATAAAAAAAGATTTGCCTTACTTGAAAAAACTTTTATGTATAAACTATAGTTCTGAAAATAGTGTTCAGTGACCAAGTGGCATGATGATTAAGCATAGGAAACTTACCTTCCGATAGTGTAGATTTCACATCTTATACCAGGTTATAATTCTACTGCTCCCGCTTGTTAATGTGTGGCTTTGAAGCAATTCTTCATCTCTCATTTCCCCTGTTTCTTCTGTACAATGCAGATGATAAGAATAGAATCTAGAATGTTCTTGTCATTTTCAGATGAGTTAATACACAAAGTGCTTATAGTTGCTTGGATTGCTGTATATATACATTACTCGTTGCTTTTAGATTATTAGATACTTATGATTTCTGAAGAACATGATTAAGAATTTTAGATGAGATAAAGTCAAGATTCTTTGATTAGAACAAACAGATGCATTGGTAATATTCACTATTCTAAGTTCAATGTTTTTCACTGTTTGGGTCATGCTTGAAGATGGAATAAGTGGTTAAAAGATTTGTGATATAATACGAATTACACTAGCTGATTACCTGTTCTTATTTTAATAACTACAAAATTAGCGAAAGTACTTTCCATGATCATAAACTTTAGCATGATTACTGTTGATTACTATTTCACAAAACTGACATGATGAACTGCTTTGGGTAAACCAAGTGCTGTGAACTGACAGTATGTCAGAAGAATCCTGATAACATTAACTCCACAAATTTGCAAGTTCTAATAGCCACAGGATGTTATTGCTGCTTTTGCACACCCAAAGGCTCTTTCTGAATCCTACACCCTATGCAACATATTTTGTTTGAGAAGGACATGGTTAATATATTTCAAGAGTGAGATATGCACTTTGAAATACTGGAAGACAAAATGTAGAGCAAAATATCACATTTTAGAGCACACTGAATATTTTAAAAACTGAGAGTAACTAACTTTATGTTTGCATGTAACACTGAATTGTTAATTAAGACTACACTCACATTCTTGGCAACTTTTTGCAGATCACTTATAAATCTTATATTAAATAAAAGATCACCAATATGAGATGGAAGAGAAACACAGGAGCAATTCAGTATGGTGTTAAGCTGAAAATGTGAAAAGTTCCACATTTCTAAAGAACTCAACAAGAAACCTGCTAACTATGAAGAAAGACAGTAGAAAGATTGAAGGTCCTACAATTGACTGTGGATTGAGACTTACATGTGTGTATTTATTATGTGTTATGGCCCCCTGCCTAAGTATCAAGTTCTTATGAAGCAATGATCCTATTTTTTTGTTTTAATATTTACATTCCACTCAGACCCTTTATGCAAAGTTCAGAGGACATTATATTCACAGTGGGCTTTTGCCAAACCTAGAGGATACTTTAATGTTGATAATTGTTGCTTACATTCTTTCAGACCCTTGAACCCAATACACTCCAGAACTGTTTGTGCACTGACATCCTGTGCAAGCTGACATAGGAAATTTCTCCTTTTATTTTTCTCTGACATTTCCAGGTTGAGTCTTTACAGCTCAAAATGAAGGTCAGTGTCACAGGCATAAAAAAAGTACAGTTCCATAAAAGCAATTCTGTGACAGGTTAACTCAATGTGGTTTAAATACGCTGCCTCCTCAGGATTTGATTAAATGTGGAATGCAGGCTACCTAGAGAACAGAATGGATGGGTCTCCTTTGGGCAATTCTCAATAAATATTCAGATAAGCTTGGGGGTAATTTATCAAGGGTTATACTTTTCTGACAAGCTCTTGATGTAGCAACATCTTATGTGTCAATTAAGGACAGAGTCACACTATATAACTTCCAGGAGCTATGGCTGATATCCTTGTAAAAATACGGAACAGGCCATTTAGGATAACTTAATATGAGGGCGTCTTAGATCAGTCTGTACTTTTTCCCTGAGAGACAAGTCTAAGTATACTCTAACAGAGGAATGAGCACATCGATATGGCCAAGAGTTATTTCTACATGGTTTCACTTATTTATGAGTTAATTAAATAAATTACCTATTTATACAACATGAATTTATATAACTGTGTATGTTTATATATTTCTAATTATTGAAATGTAATTATTTTTATTGAAAGATAATCATTTACAACATTGTGATAGTTCAAGTTGTATGTTTATATTAACTTATTATTATATATATGTATATATTTATCATTATTATTGTTTGATTGGCATGATAAGTGGGATTCCCAGATGGAGCTAGTGGTAAAAAACCTCCCAGTCAATGCAGGAGACAAGAGATGTGGTTTTGATCCTTGAGTCAGGAAGATACCCTAGAGGAGGGCATTCCAGTATTTTTACCTGGAGAACCCCATGGACAGAGGAACCTGCCAGGCTACAGTCCATGGGGTCACAAAGAGTCAGACACAACTGAAGTGGTTTAGCATGCATGCATGCATGTGCTTTAAGCAATAGTTTCCATGATTTTACCTTAAAGAAAGTTATAAGCACTTTTTATAAATTTCTCACTATGGTTATTAAAGAAATGCACACACACACACAAGGCATTGCCCATAAAAATCTAACAGTAAGCAGGGTAATATTCTACTAAAGAAACTTCTAGATAAATAAATGAATTGACTTACTCTAGATATCTTTTGTTGTTCAAATGGTCAGTTATATCCAATTCTTTGGGACCCCATGGACTGCAGTACGCCAGGCTTCCCTGTCCTTCACCATATCCCAAAGCTTGCTCAAGCTCATGTCCATTGAGATGGTGATGTCATCAACCATCTTGTCCTCTGTCATCCCGTTCTCCTCCTGTCTTCTCTCTTGCTCAGCATCAGGGTCTTTTCTAATGAGCTGGCTCTTCGAATCAGGTGGCCAAAGTATTGGAGCTTCAGCTCCAGCATCAGTCCTTCCAATGAATATTCAGGACTGATTTCCTTTAGGGTTTACTATTTTATATCCTTGTAGTTCAAGGGACTCTCAAGAGTTTTCTGCAGCACCACAATTTGAAACCATCAAAACCATGGTGCTCAGCCTTCTTTGTGGTCCAACTCTCACATCCATACATGACTACTGGAAAAAAAACACAACTTGGTTGCATGGACCAGTGTTGGCAAATTAATGTCTCTGCTTTTTAATATGCTGTGTAGGTTTGTTATAACTTTTTCTTTCAAGGAGCAAACATCTTTTAATTTTGTGACAGGGGTCACTGTCTGCAGTGATTTTGAAGTACAAGAAAAGGAAATCTGTCACAGATTTCCATTTTCCCCCCCTTCTATCTGTCATGAATTGGTGGGACTGGATGCCAATATCTTAGTTTTTTAAATGCTGAGTTTTAAGCCAGTTTTTTCACTCTCCTCTTTCACCCTCATCAATAGGCTCTTTAGTTGCTCTTTACTTTACTGCCATTAGAGTGGTAAAATCTGCATATCTGAAGTTGTTGATATTTCTCCCAGCAATCTTTATTTAGCTTGTAGTGCATCCAACCCAGCATCTGGCATGATGCAATATGCATATAAGTTAAATAAGCATTGTGACGGTATGTGACTTTGTCATACTCCTTTTCCAATTTTGAACTTGTCATTTGTTCCATGTCTAGTTCTAACTGTTGCTTCTTGATGCACATACAGGTTTCTCAGGAGACAAGTAAGGTTATCTGACATTTCTACCTCTTTAAAATTTTTTCAAAGTTTGTTGTGATTCACACAGTCAAATACTTGAGTATAGTCAATGAAGCAGAAGTATATGCTTTTCTGGAATTCCCTTGCTTTCTCTATGACTCAATGGATGCTGGAAATCTGATCTCTGGTTCCTCTGCCTCTTTGAAACCCAGCTTGTACATCTTGAATTTCATGGTTCACGTACTACTGAAGCCTAGCTTAAAGGATTTTGAGCATTACCTTGTTAGCACGTGAAATGAGTGCAATTGTATGGTATTTTGAACATCCTTTGGTATGATCCTTCTTTGGGATTATAATAAAACTAACATTATCCAGTCCTGTGGCCACTACTGAGTGTCCCAAATTTGCTGACATTGAGTATAGCTCTTTAACAGCATCATCTTTTACTACTTTAAATAGCTCAGCTGGAATTCAATCACCCCTACTTACTTTGCTCATAGTAACACTTTCTAAGGCTCACTTGACTTCACACTCCTGGATATCTAGCTCTAGGTGAGTGATAACCCCACTGTGATTATCCAAGTCATTAAGACCTTTGTGTACAGTTTTTTCCATGTATTCCTTCCATTTCTTCTTAAAATCTTCTGATTCTGTTAGATCCTTGCCATTTCTGTTCTTTATTGTGCTCATCCTTGAATGAAATGTTCCTTTGAAATTTCTGATTGTCTTGAAGAAGTCTCTAGTGTTCCCCATTCTATTGTTTCCTTCTATTTCTTTGCATTGTTTATTTAAGAAAGCCTTCTAATCTCTCTTTGCTACTCTCTGTAACTCTTCATTTAGTTGGGTATATCTTTCCCTTTCTCCCTAGCTTTTAGCTTCTCTTCTTTCCTCAGCTGTTTGTAAAGCCTCCTTAGGCTACCACTTTGCCTTCTTGCATTTCTTTTTCTTTGGGGTAATTTTGGTTTTTGCTTCCTGTACAATGTTACTAGCCTCCATCTATAGTTCTTCAGGCAATATGTGTAAAATATCTAATCCCTTGAATCTATTTGTCAGGAACCCATGTTGCTTATGTCTCCTACACTGGCAGACAAGTTCTTTACCACTAACACCACCTGGGAAATTCTCTATTCATCACATCCTCTGTATAATTATAATGGATGTGATTTAGGTCATAGCTGAATGGCCTAGTGGTTTCTCCTACTTTCATGGATCACAGCCTTATCATGGTGAAGGGGCTTGTGTAACTCAATGAATGTATGAACCAGGCAGTGTAGGGCCACAAAAGACAGACAGGTCATAGTGAAGAGTTCTGACAAAACGTGGTCCACTGGAGGAATGAATAGCAGATCATTAAAGTATTCTTACCATGAAAACACCATGAACAGTATGTAAAGGCAAAAGATGACACCAGAAGATGAGCCCCCCAGGTTGAAAGGTGTTCAATATGCTACTGGTGAAGAGTGGAAGTCAATGACTAACAGCGTCAGAAAGAATGAAGAGAGTGAGCCAAGGTGGGAAACAATGCTCAGAAGTGAATGTGTCTGGTGGTGAAGACAAAATACAATACAATACAAAGTTTGATTTTGTATACAATAATATTGCATAGGAACATGGACTATTAGGTCCATGAGTCAAGGTAAACTTTGGAGTTGGTTAAGTAGAATATGAGAAGGTATCAGTGAACAAAACTGGATGGGAATAGGAGAATTTAATTCAGATGAGCATTATATCTACTACTGTGGGCAAGAATTCCTTAGAAGAAGTGGGGTAGCCCTCATAGTCAGCAAGAGTCCAAAATGCAGTACTTGGGTGCAATCTCAAAAATGACAGAATGATCTCAGTTCATTTCCAAGGTAAACTATTCAACATCACAGTAATCCAAGTCTGTATCCCAATCACTAATGCCAAAGATGCTGAAATTGAACGGTTCTATGAAGACTTGAAGGATCTTCTAGTTACTGTTCATTCACTAAGTCGTGTCCGACTCCTTGTGACCCCATGGACTGCAGCCCACCAGGGTTCCCTCTCCTTCACTATCTCCCTGAATTTGCTCAAACTCCTGTCTGTTGAGTCAGTGATGCCATCCAACCATCTCATCCCTGTCGCCCCCTTCTCTTGCTCTCCATCTTTCCCAGCATCGGGGTCTTTTCCAATGAGTCAGTTCTTTACATTAGATAACTAACCCCCAAAACAATGTCTTTTTTATCATAGAAGATTGGAATGCAAAAGTAGGAAGATAAGAAATGCCTAGAGTAACAGGCAAGTTTGGCCTTGGAATACAAAATGAAGCAGGGCAAAGACTAATAGAGTTTTGGCAAGGGAACACACTGGTCATAGCAAGCAACCTCTTCCAACAACACAAGAGACCCTACGCATGGACATCACCAGATGGTCAATATCAAAATCATATCAATTCTCTTCTTTGCATTTGAAGATGGAGAAGCTCTGCACGATCAGTAAAAACAAGACCTGAACTTGATTGTTGCTTAGATCATGAGATCCTTAATGCAAAATCAGTCTTAAATCCTCAATTACTTGATATTTTCAACTTACTTTCTCCTTTCTTTAATTTGTAACTATTAAAACAATAGTAAGAATTAACTCAGCTATACAAACAATAATCAATAAGGAAGAGAAATACAGAGCATACTGTGAGAGCCACGGGTATTTTCTCTAAATGGAATCCATTTTATTATTTAATTCTCCATTTTCATGTTCAATAATACTGTAAGTTTTTTTTTAATACCACATGGACATTTCATGTAACTACATAATTATGTGCACTTTTACTAATTATGTGTCATAATTAGAACAGGTAATTCCTATGTTAGCATATTTAATTACACAGTTGAACATTAATGTATGCAAATGCACTTTGCACTCAGTAATATATGCTGTACAATAACTATTTTTCCTTAAGCTCTTACCAAGTCAGACTCTTGAAATCAATAAAAAAAAAAAGTCAAAATAAAATCAAATTTTATTAAACCTAACTTGGAAGTAAACTTAGAAACAACTAAAGTATCTTTTAAAGGGATAAAGGATATTAACTGAAATTTAACCTTGACTTTCCAATTTATATAGACATATTTAAAGCAAGAGAGTTACAGAAAAACATCTATTTCTTCATTATTGACTACGCCAAATCCTTTGACTATGTGGATCAAAATAAACTGTTGAAAATTTTGAAAGAGATGGGAATACCAGACCACCTTTCCTGCCTCTTGAGAAACCTGTATGCAGGTCAGGAAGCAACAGTTAGAACTGGACATGGAACAACAGACTGGTTCCAAATAGGAAAAGGAGTATGTCAAGGCTGTATATTGTCACCCTGCTTATTTAACTTATATGCAGAGTACATCATGAGAAACGCTGGGCTGGAGGAAGCACAAGCTGGAATCAAGATTGCCAGGAGAAATATCAATAACCTCAGATATGCAGATGATACCACCCTTATGGCAGAAAGTGAAGAAGAACAAAAGAGCCTCTTGATGAAAGTGAAAGAAGACAGTGAAAAAAGTCGGCTTAAAGCTCAACATTCAGAAAACTAAGATCATGGCATCTGGTCCCATCACTTCATGGCAAATAGATGGGGAAACAGGGGAAACAGTGGCTGACTTTATTTGGGGGGAGCTCCAAAATCACTGCAGATGGTGATTGTAGCCTTGAAATTAAAAGATGCTTGCTCCTTGGAAGAAAAGTTATGACCAACCTAGACAATGTATTAAAGAACAGAGACATTACTTTGCCAACAAAAGTCCATCTAGTCAAGGCTATGGTTTTTCCAGTAGTCATGTATGGATGTGAGAGTTGGACTATATAGAAAGCTGAGCACAGAAGAATTGATGCTTTTGAACTGTGGTGTTGGAGAAGACTCTTGAGAGTCCCTTGGTCTGCAAGGAGATCCAACCAGTCCATCCTAAAGGAGATCAGTCCTGGGTGTTCATTGGAGGGACTGATGTTGAAGCTGAAACTCCAATACTTTGGCCACCTGACGTGGACAGCTGACTCATTTGAAAAGACTCTGATGCTGGGAAAGATTGAGGGCAAGAAGAGAAGGGGATGACAGAGAATGAGATGGTTTGATGACATCACCAACATAATGGACATGGGTTTGGGTGGACTCCGGGGGTCAGCGATGGACAGGGAGGCCTGGCATGCTGCAGTTCATGGGGTCGCAAAGAGTTGGACATGACTGAGCAACTGAACTTAACTGAACTGAATAGCAAAATATAAAACTTGGAAGTTTAAAATTATTTCTTAGTTGATATTCAGTCACTCAGTCGTGTCTGACTCTTTGTGACCCTATGACTGCAGCACGCCAGGCTTCCCTGTCCTTCACTATCTCCTGGAGTTTGATCAAACTCCTATTTATTGAGTCTGACACCATTCAACCACCTCACCCTCTGTTGCCCCCTTCCCCACTTGCCCTCAATCTATCCCAGCATCAGGGTCTTTTCCAACGAGTTGGCTCTTTGCATCAGGTGGCCAAAGTATTGGATCTTAAAAAAACAAACAAACAAACAAACAAAAAAACACAAAGTATTGGATCTTCAGGTTCACCATCAGTCCTTCCAATGAGTGTTCAGGGTTGACTTCCCTTAGGATTTCTCAGTAGTTTTAGTGTTTTAAATCCTTGATCTCAAAATAAAAGTGTTTGCATATCTGCTTTCTAAGTTGAGATATAGCAAAGCCAATATTCATATCTAGACTTACTTTTTTGTGTGTGTGAAAATAGACAAAATAAGCTCTTTTGAATAAAGAGATATGAGAAAATTTTATGAATAAAGTAGTCGATGCTATATATTTTCTCATGTTTTTATGCCTATATCCTCTATAGATCTAAATACAGCCTAATTGTTGTGTGTGTGTGTGCATGTGTGTGTGTGTATGTTTTTGACAAACAAACTTATTCCTAATCCAGAGTAAATGCTCTGAAGAATGGGAATTAGCAAAGTGTATTGTATACCCATTATTTCTGCTCACTGAACACATACTATTTTTTTGGATACTCCTAAACATTTGGCTTTTGTTCAAGTATTCTACTAAAAAAATTGTATTAGTGATTATAAATACTTTTCACTTAACAAATTCACTGAAATTTTCTCAATCCCCCTATTACAAATCCTTTTATTTCCTTCAAAGTGTTTTTTCTCTGGACTTCCTGAGTTCTTCTATAAAATCTTTGTACTTGCATGAGAAAATTATGGCTAATTTGAGATGAAGTATGCATGGACATTGAAGACTAACTAAGAGACAATTAGCAGAATGATTACACCATTTAACAACTCTGTAGGTGATTGAGCTTATAAATCTTAGTTTATCTCTCTAGATCTGTGAATTATATGTAAATTAATATAATTAAGTAAAGTATGGACAGTGATGTTACCTACTAATAAGATTATTGTCTGGGCTTACTTAAATACATCTGAAATATCAAGGTTTTAATAAATAGTATATTTGAGAAGTCAACACATCAATACTAACATGTATTGAACATATTTTATGCCAGGCATCTCTCTAGAAAGTAAATTAATTTTAAAAACAGTCTTATAGGGACAGATGTAATTACTATCCCTGTTTTACAGATAACAAAAGCTAAAAGAGCATGACTTTTTGGTGCTAAGAGATTAGCAGCATATTGCAGTATCCATGCAAAGAAAATTTAAAATGACACAGATTAACAGAAAAGCAAAACAATGCCCTCCTCCCCACACACAATTCAGTGAAACAGACTTTTAAGAGAATTTTGCTAATGGTATATAATGACAGAGTTGGGAAGATTTTTGTGTGTGGAACAATTTTTTACAATACTTCAAATACAGTATGATCCACGCAACTGGCCTTTGTTATACATAAGCCTGGCTGTAATGACTACTTAAGACCACAAATGCTAACTACTTAAAATAAAACATTTTGAACTTTAAGTAAAAACAATAAACAAGCACAAGGTAAAAATACAAAATATTTGTGAAAGAATAGTGTTTTTAAATGAGTGTACTTTGCATATATTCTTTGACATTTCCTAGTATAAATTCCCACTTGTGGTTTCACTTCAATGGGAAAATCTTTACTGTGTTATTATTTTGATTTTCCCTGCAGGCATTCCATGTGCCCTAAAGGACAATCACCTATTCTTTTCCAGGAATCATATACTGCAAAATATATTTATTTACAGTTTCATATTAAAAGTTAAAACATCCCACATAAAAGATATAGAGGTAAAAACTTACATGGCTGAAATATTGTGTTTTAATCCCAATGTTGATAGAATGTTCTTACATGTGTCACAGTTAAGGGCTCCATAAACAATCAACTTTTCTTTGTTTTTGTTTGTTTATTTGCTTATTCTCTTATTGTTGCTCTCATTGTTTTCCCTTTATGGGTCATTCCTTAACTTACATTTGCTCTGTGGAAGTAAATTAAGAATATAATTCTTCAGAATCAAAATAAATAATTAAGTAATAAAGGAAAAATAGATGAAGTTATTTTAAGTAAGTTTCTTTTAGATTGCTGTGGTAATTGATAGTAATCACAAGGAAATTAAAGGACAATCAGGGGAAATTCACATTTGATATTCTTACTTCAGTTTGATCTAGAACTAAGACTTTCTATAAACTATATTTCTAAAGGAAAATTTTTCTACGTTTCTTTAGAATTCAGACTTAGGCAGGCCAGTAAAATGATAGAAACATGAATCTTCCTTCTCATAGCCATCTCTTCTCTAACGTTTTTTTCCATTCTGCATTAGAGGTACTCAGGTAATGATTTTATCATCATCTTAGAACTTCTGCTGTTAAATTTCCCAATGACCTTATAAAGACAAATCCAAATATAATCACTCCATTCTCCAGTCAGGAGCATGTGACACAAATAGTCCCACCAGCATTCTTGATTATGGCCATATTTCTTTGATACTCCACTGGTTATTCTCAATTTTTTATTCTTTATTTTTTTTCAAACTGTCCCCTAAAACTTAATGCTGCAGTCCTGGTGAAAGTGAAAATCAGTTGTGTCCGACTCTTTGCAACCCCATGGACAATACATTCCATGGAATTTTCCAGGCCAGAATACTGGCGTGGGTAGCCCTTCCCTTCTCCAGGGGATCTTCCCAACACAGGGATGGAACCCAGGTCCTGGTATTCAATGCAGCCCTGATACTCAGTGATATCAGAATACACATTATTTTTAAATGTATACAGTTGTCAAAATTAATGATTTATTGATTATTAAAATGTCACAGCAAATTTCAAAATATTGAAATCAGATGGGGAATTTCTCTACTTGCAGTGAAATTAAATTAAAACTTAAGCACAAAAATGATTAGTAGATAAATCCACATTTCTAAGTTAAACAATTTTCTTTTATAAAGAACCAAGGTTCTTGTTTTTTGTTAAAACATTTGATAAATTTTTATATATTTGATAACTTTGAACAAAATAAAAATACAAATATCAGCATACTATTGATTTTATTAAAATGTTGCAAATAAGGTGATACATCTAGAAAAGCTATTTATTCATAAGTTACAATTGAATATCTCCAATATATGTTCTTTCAAATCAATAAAAAGACCAATGTCCTGATAGAAAAATGCTGAAAAAACAGTGACTAGCACGTTCACAGTAGAATAATAAAAATAGTCAATGATCACATTCATGAAAATATATAAAGTATATGTAATGAAATGAAAGATCTCTTTCATTTGCTTGTCTGAATGTAAGAAGTTTAAAATATTGACTACCTCACACTGAAGGCAATAATGACTGTGATTTGATGAACATCTTTTGAATAAGGATTTGTCAATATCTCAAAATCTGTTGAATAACACTGCACTGCCTTTGAGCTAACAGTTCATTCTAGGAGTTTATTATGAATAGATAGAAAAATGTAAAGGCAAAACAAGAAATGAAACTTTTATGAGTCATTCTACATAAACTGGAAGTTCATAAATAGAGAACTGACTAGATAACTTTGGGATAAATACCTTGCATTCCTTAATCAAATCTTAAGTACAGCTTATGACATCAAAGAAAATTATAACTGTATGTATGACCTTAAAATGATTTCATAAAGTAATATAATGATACAAAATCTTTGTAAAGATTAAGTGAAATAATAATAACAACCAATATTTGGTGGCTTAATTGCTCAGTTGTGTCCAACTCTTTGGGACCCCATGGACTGCGGTCCAGCAGGCTCCTCTGTCCATCGGATTTCCCAAGCAAGAATAGTGAAGTGGGTTGCCATTTCCTCCTCCAGGGGATCTTCCTGACCCAGGGATTGAGTCCCAGTCTCCTGCACTGCAAGCAGATTCTTTACCAAGTGAACCACCAGTGAAGCTCATTTAGTTCATTTAGCACCTGTTATATGCTGCTTACATTGCTGTATGTCTAGACCACAGTAAGTATTCAGTAAATGATAACACTTTGCACAAAAGAAACTTTTATAGATAAAAAGATTTCATGAGAAACATTTTAAGTACAAAAAATATATAAAGTTGAACACATTTTGTTCTGTTTCTGTTAATTATCTGCTTATATATGTGTTTAACATGGAATGATATCTGAAAGATTTTCTCAAAAATGCTGACAATATTTACAACTGGTCAATAAATCTTGAAATTATTTTTACTTTATTGCTTGTATGTTTCAGTATTTGAAAATTTTAAGATAAGCAAGTTGCTTTAAAACTGAAAAATAAATAATGAAATTATTTTAATTTTGGAAAATGTAATGCATTGTATCAAAAAATTTACTTGTGAAGAAACTAGGAGTTGAAAAAATCTTATTGCTATATTCACACAATTTATTTGGAAAACATGGGTGAAAAGTAAAGGTAAGGATTACATGATTAGATAAAAGTTTAAATAAAATGTAGTGTATATCCAAGGTTATTATAGGATTTTAAGACTGTGATCTGGGTAAATCAGTTCTAACAAAATTTTAAATGCTGATCAAATTTCAGTTCATATTTTTATGGAACAGTAAATTAAGTTTTCAAATATGTAAAATGTGTCTCATATACTTACCTTTTGTGGCTTTTAGGCTTTATTTTATCTTCTTTTTTTTTTTGCTGTAATTCAAATGCTCTTTTTCTAGCTATGAAGATGTGTTTTCTTATATTCTTGTTTCCAGGAGGGCACTTTCTATTGTATTTATCATTCTAAGAGACTCTGAACTTTTCCTTCCTCTCAGCATGATCCCCATTTTTTCTTCCATGATACCATCTGCCTAATAGGCTTTGCTCTTCAAGACTGCCATTGTAAATTCTCTGTATCCCCAGAGACCATGACCCATGTTTTCTCATCATTAATGAAAATCCTTCTCATCTGGAGCAGATTTTAGCAACAAGTTTTTCGGCATGCTTTTATAAAATTTACATATAGAACAGCTCATTTTCTATCCCTCTGGCATTAACATATATTGAGCACACGGGATTTTGTTCCCCCACCCAATTCACACTTGTAACTCTCTATAGGATTAAAAGATTAGTGTGTATTAGCATAAACTATGAGAAAACAAGGTGTTGTGGTATGAGTGGATATTAATCAAATAAAAAGCTGTTAATCTCATGATTGTATCAATAATTTGCAAAAGAAATGAATTATGTCTTAAAGAAAGAAATGTTTTAAAACATAAAGCAACTAATTTAGAGTAATAACACATTTTAAATAAGAAAAGAAGGAAATATACATTTTAGCACTTACATCTAATGTAATAATTGACACTGGCATAGTTTTACAACTTGTGAAGGATTCCCTTTTGAGTTAAATCAGGACGTTTTGCAATAACTAGCAAATCTTTCTTAATCCTCAGTTCCCTTTATCTGAAATCTTAATACCTGTGGGTTTACTTCGTGTAACTTCTCAGCCTTTTGTACCCTGAGACAGCCTATCATTTGGAGTTCTGTTTGAGAAATGATTAAAGGAGGAGGAAAGCTTCGTGTGCAACCCCTTAAACTAGTGTTCTGATCAAAAGCAGTGTTAAAAGTGGGCTTCCCTGGTGGCTCAGTGGTAAAGAATCCACCAGCCAATGCAGGGAACATGGGTTCGATCCCTGGTCTGAGAAGATCCCACATACTGCAGAGCAATTAAGTCCATGTGCCACAACTACTGAGTCTACACCCTAGAGCCTGTGCTCCACAACAAGAGAATCCCCCACAAAGAAAAACTCCTGCACCACAACTAGAGAAAAGCCCTAGAAGCAACATAGACTCAGCACAGCCAAAAATAAATGAATAAATAAATGTTTTTTTTTAAAGAAAAGCAGTATTAAAAATACTGTACTATGTTGATGAAAAGATGCTCTTAAGAAATAGGGATTTTAATTCTGGTTCTGATAGTGATTTTGACCTTAGTTTCTCAAAATCTTAATTGGATCTTACACAAAATGAGAGAAGTATACAGGACAATTTTGTAAGCCCCTTAGAGCTCTTTAAAAAATCAATCTATGTTATATAAAATTATATGGTGATATACACTGTATTATCAAAAAAAGGCTTCTAAGCAAGAAGGGATAGGTTTAAAAATCCATGATTTATTAAATTTACTTCTGAGATTATTAGAGCTCTCTGATATTCTAATAACTGATTTGTTTTTCAAATTGAACATTATTATACATGGATATATAATACTCATTTGAAAAAAACACTACAATGAAGGTTCCATTCCTTCACGTAAATATGGTGATTTCTTATATCCTCACTTAACAATATTGACATTTCAAATAATACCAAATGCAATATTTTATATGTACATAATTTTGTTTCTGGTGACCCAGATATGATTATGGCAGGGTGCATTCTTTAATTGGGATCAAAGTAAACCCTCAAATCAGCGGTCTTTCAGCTCATGTCCTCTGGGAAGCAGATTCCAGGAGAGAATTAGAAGAGCAAACTATATTGAGGGAAATATCAATGAATGGTAAGGAGGAGAAGGAGCTGGGATAGGAAGGGAAAGTCTTCAAACACTTGTTTAGATGACATCTGAGAGAGGAATAAGGTCAAAGAGGAAGACAGGGAGTTGCCTCTTCAGGGCAGCTCTTAGAAAGTGTCAGCCAGGCCACAGCAAAGATTTCCCACTCAAGGTGCTCACATGCAGCAGAAATCAATTAGGAAACAGGTCCATTGCCCTCAATTTGCTCACTAGTCCACTGAGAACAGCAAGGAGAAAATGTGGCCTACATGGGCCTAGATACTTCAGTGAAGCCAGTTGTTATTTAGTCGCTCAGTTGTTTCTGACTCTTTGCAACCCCATGAACTGCAGCATGCCAGGCTTTCCTGTCCTTCACCATCTCTCAGAGTTTATTCTAACTCATGTCCATTGAGTCAAGGATACCATCCAACCAGCTCATCTTCTGTTGTCCCCTTCTCCTCCTACCTTCTATCTTTCCCAGTATCAGGGTCTTTTCCAATAAGTCAGCTCTGCTCTTCAGGTGACCAAAGTATTGAACTTCAGCTTCAGCACCAGTCCTTCCAATGAATAGTCAGGGTTGATTTCCTTTAAGATTGACTGGCTTGATCTTTTTGCAGTCCAAGGGACTCAGGAGTCTTCTCCAACAACACCTCAGTTCACATCAATTCTTTGGCACTCAGCCATCTTTGTGGTTCAACTCACATTCATACATGACTACTAGAAAAACCATAGTTTCTTGCTTTTTTGTGAAACCAGAAGATGCAGAAAATGGAAGCCATCAGCTAGCCCAAGCTTTCCCACAATGCATTGTCTTGACAGGAGATCTGAGGGACACATCTCTATGGCTGCCACAATTTGTGTGTTTTACATCTCTACACTTTTCCTCTGAATTCCACTCAAGGCATATGAAATATTTGGCTCTTTGGAAAAAAAGAATGAAAACACAGAAAGGAAAAAAATATATTCATTCTTTTGACATACAAAATAAATAATCCTTTAAGAAAGAAGTTGTCCTAGGCAGTTTCCTGTAAAGGAAATATCTATTAATACTTAATAAGTCTAAGCAGCTGGCTGTTTTCTTTCTGAATTAAATTATTTCTTTAATTTATTGCACACATTACTTCATTTAGTCTTCATAATAACCTTGTGACATTTCATTTCTATAAATGAAAAACTGAAATCTTTTGTAGAAACAATGTGGGCTAGTTGAACTGTAGGTTTGTCACTTTTCTTCTAAGGAGAAATTGTCTTTTAATTTCATGGCTAGAGTCACTGTCTGCAGTGATTTTGGAGCCCAAGAAAATAAAATATGTCACTGCTTCCACTTGAGTTTACTAAAGACTGTCTTTCATTAGTATAAAATAGTATTAAGTCAACCTTGCCATAGAAATTATGGATTTTTGACAACAGCTCCTTTAATCAAGTACAAGTATTGGACAGTGAAATACATAAATATGCATGGGAAATTAACTTGAAAGAATTTCTTCTCAAAACTCTTTTCATGAAGCCTTTTGGGTTCATCATTGTTACTATGTAGCAGAACACAAATAAATATGTATTACTGAGAGACTTAAGAATGCAGATGAGGAATAGACACCAGCAAAAATGTCGGCAACAGCATGTGAAGGCAAGGTAAGAATATGTGAAACTGAAAAGAGACAAAAAAGATGAAGCCAATATAAGAGATAGTGTGATTGAAAAATACTAAAATGCCACAGGAGGAAGAAAATCAAAAGATACAATTGAAAATTGAAATCTGATATGTAATTTTAAAAAATAGTACAAATGAACTTATTTAAAAAATAGAAATAGACACACAGATATAGGAAACAAACGGATAGTTATCAAAGGGCAAGGGATAGAAGGATAAACTGAGATTATGGGATTAACAGATACACACCGCCATATGTAACATAGGTAAACAACAATCTTACTGTATTGGGCTTCCTCGGTAGCTCAGCTGGTAAAGAATCTGCCTGCAATATGGGAGACCTGGCTTCACTCCCTGGGTTGGGAAGATCTCCTGGAGGAAACACAATATTCTTGTCTGGAGAATCCCCTTGAACAGAGGAGCCTGCCAGGCTACAGTCCAAAGGTCACAGAGCTGAACGTGACTGAGGGACGGAGCACAAAGCCCTGTATAGCACAGGGAACTGTATTCAGTTATCTTGTAACAAACGATAATGGAAAAGAATCCATAAAAAGAATACACACACACGCACACGCACACACACGTCTACACATATATTCCTAAAGCAAAATCACTTTGCTATACATCTGAAATTAGCAAACTAAAACAATAATTACAAAAAATTATAAATGGTTTCAAAACAAAAAGTTGGCTAATTAGAGATATGAAATCTTCAGAAAAAAATGATGGACAAAAAATCCTAACTCCAAAGAAATGTTTCCTGTTTTCTCAGAAAAATAACAGAAAACATTTATATGCCACAGTTTGCTATAGTGTATGAAATTAGCATAAAACAATGCCAAAGTGCATGCTATGGCATAAGCAATCGATTTTACAAATAAATCGAGTAGTTGGATGTAGCAAGTTTCTGGGGGAATGAAAAAGAGCTTATACTAAAGTTTCTTTTTACTTTTACTAGCACACTAAACACAATAAAAGCTAATTAAAAAAATTATGATTTTTTTGCTCTTGAGATTTATATTTCTGTCTCAAAAAAAAAGTATGTCTGGAGTTTTAAATTGCTATATCCCAAATAGCTAAATCATGAATAAAGCATATTTTCTACATAAAGATTATATAGACATCTACTAATTGCACAATTTTGCATTTCAAAACTTCAGGATTGTTAATAAAATCTTAATTTACTTGTGATTAATATATATTATCTATTGAGTTAAAACACAAAATGTGTTGGTATATACTTACTAACAATTTAGCGGTACATATGTATTACATTAATTTGCATTGAAATGAGACCCCTATAAGGTCTATTTACAAGTGTGACAATATTATGATGTCATAATATAAAAATAATGTAACCATAATTATAAACAAAACTATCTAGATTAACCAGAAAAAAGAAGACTGTTATAGTTGAGAATCAACCTCATAAAATACTAAAGTGAAAATAATCTAAATTAATTAATGGTTATCAAATTTAAAAGCAATCCTTATAAATAAAATAAATATTAATGAAATAAGTAGTATTAACTTTAGCATATTTATGCTCATTATATAGTTGTTGTTGTTGTTCAGTCATTAAGTCATGTCCGACTCTTTTTAACCCCATGAACTGCAGTGTTCCAGGCTTCCCTATCCTTCACTATGCCCCAGAGTTTGCTCAAATTCATGTCCAACGAGTCAGTTATGCTATGTAACTTCCGTCCAATGAATATTCGGGGTTGATTTCCTTTAGAATTGACTGGTTTTCGTCTTGCTGTTCAAGGTTGGTCTAGCTTTTCTTCCAAGGAGCAAGTGTCTTTTAATTTCATTGCTGTAGTCACCATGCACAGTGATTTTGGAGCCCAAGAAAACAAAATCTGTTGCTGTTACCACTTTTTCTCCTTATATTTGCCATGTAGTGGTGGGACAAGATGCCATGATCTTAGTTTTTTTGAATTTTGAGTTATAAGCTAGCTTTTTCACTCTTCCCTTTCACCTTCATCAAGAGGATCCTTAGTTCCTTTTCAATTTCTGCCATAAGAATGGTATCATCGGCATATCTGAGATTGTTGATATTTCCCCTGGAAAAACTGAATCCTGCTTGTGATTCATTCATCCCAAAATTTTGCATGATGTACTCTGCACACAAGTTAAATAAGCAGGATGACAATATACAGGTTTGTCATTTTTTAATCTATCCATTGTTCCATGTCCAGTCCTAAGACTTTTGACCCATACAGGGTTCTCAGGAGACAAGTAATATCATCTGGTATTCCCATCTTTTTAAGAACTTTCCACAGTTGTGCTTTTTTTTTTTTTTTTCCTCCCCACATAGTCAAAGGCTTTCAGCATAACCAATGAAACAGAAGCAGATGGTTTCTGGAATTTCTTTGTTCCTTCTATGGTCCAACAGATATTGGCATTTTGATCTCTGGTTCCTCTGCCTTTTCTAAATCCAGTTTGAAAATCTGAAAGTTCTCAGTTTGCAATCTGCTGAAGCCTAACTTGCAGGATTTTGAGCATTAACTTGCTAGCATGTGAAATGACCACAGTTGTGTGGTAGATTGGTTATTCTTTGTCATTGACCTTCTTTGGGATTGGAATGAAACCTGAGATGGAATACATTTAGGATAGAAAGTTATACTTCCTACCACTGATTATTTTAAATCATATTATGCTTATGACTCAGTTCAAACCTGAGAAGAAAATATAGAAAATATTTTTGTTAAACCACTTGAATGATATATTTGGTGGTTTAACAAAAATAGAACTGAGGTTCTGCCTTCCAGTTCTAGTTGAAATATCATTGTTTATGTAACAGAAAAAGTGTCAAAGTATATTTTTATTTCATGATGAAACTAATTTGTATATTCAGAAAACAATAGCCTATTATAGATAAGATAATTTTGAAAAATGATTATAACAATAGCTGGAGCTTTTAATTCTCCTTTGATTCCAAAATCTTCTATTCATCCTCATCATCAGTTATATAAAAGTTTATAGTATAAAGAATTATAATGTCATCTGCTATTGCTCTGGTTTCTCTTTTCATTTGTCAACAGTATTTTGCTTACAGTAGATTGAAAGATATAAGTTTAAAATATTGGGATGTTTTACTCACACTGAAGAGTACATGGATTAGGATGTAAAGATGTCTATGTTTTTGGTCTAATATGTTTTCATGGATTAGGATATAAAGATGTCTAATATGTTTTTGTTCCAGGTTGGATGAATTATAGAACTCTACTTTTGATTCTTATTTTCAGTAGCTATACACTGAGTAAGATTTGTTTATTCCATAAACTAACTCATTCACCTCAAAATCATTTTCAGAAATGTATTACCTTACATTTCCCTGCAATAGTGTTGAAAGGGAGAAAGAAAAAAAAAAGAGGAAGATATGATGTTCAATGGAACAAGATTTTGTATGAATTCATTTATATGGTAATTTAGTGCCATGAGGTGCATTTCCAACTTCTTTTATAAAAATAGTAAAAATACATATATTTTAATAATAGTGAAAGCAATACAGAGGTGCATAATCTGAAAAGTTCATTTTTTAAACCCCTTCCAAACAATATAATTTCCTATAAGATAATACAGTGAAAATTTAAAATATGTTTAGCTCCAGACATTTATGAAAGTAAATTGAAACCAGAGGACATAAATTTCAATATCATGAAATTGAACAAAATGTGAGATTTGAGGAAAAGATCCTTTGAGATTACAAAGAACTAAACTTCCTAACATTGGATAACTTCTTGAAAAATAATAATATAAGGCAAGAGAATAATTATGCATATAAGATACCTTTGCTGGTTGTTTCTAAGTTGCTTCAGTCGTGTCCAACTCTTTGTGGCCCTGTGGACTGTAGCCCACCAGGCTCCTCTGTCCATGGGATTCTCCAGGAAAGAATACTGGAGTGGGTTGCCATGCCTGTTTCAGGAAATCTTCCTGACCCAGGGATTGAACCTACATCTTCTGTGACTCCTGCTTTGCAGATGGATTCTTTACTCCTGAGCCACTGGGGAAGCCCCATTAGATACCTTGAAATACTAAATAGTATATATATATACCAAAATATAAATAGTATCTAGATTTGTTCAAAAGGTCTGTCAATGCATCATTTTGAAAGGTTGTTGCCGAACCACGAAAAGATGCTGGGATTCTTGGCCTCCGGAGGAGAAGAATTCAATCTGGGGCCAAAGATGAGGCTTGATCACTCAAAGCTTTTGTGTAATAAAGTTTGGCTAAAGTATAAAGGAGATAGGGAAAGTTTCTGGCATAAGTATCAGAAGGCGGCAGAAAGAGTATCCCCTTGCTGGTGTTAGCCATGGAGTTATATACTCTCTAGTTATTACAGTGAATCAAAAGAATGTCTGGAAGTTGTAAAGACCTCACTAGACCTACTCCTATAATTTACATCTTAAGATAACAGGATTAGCCAGAAGGTTTTTTCCAGAGACTGTCTTCAAGCAGGATACATTATTGTTATATAATCCTAAGGAATGTAGAGGGACAAAAATGTTTGTCCTTTCTTCCTCCTTGAGAATTCCAGACCCCTCTCTCCTTGGGGACCCCTAGACTTCTTATCAACCTGCCTAGGAGTTGACTCTCTCATCCCCCCCTTTTCTTTTAGGAGAATTATATTGCCAAGGGAAGGGGCATCATTTTTATTCCATAACTACTTCCTGCTGTTTAGGGGCATGGTCCCTAGGTTGTTGAGGCAACATATTCTCCTAGCCCTCATATTGA
Organism: Odocoileus virginianus; assembly: GCF_023699985.2. NCBI lineage: Eukaryota > Metazoa > Chordata > Mammalia > Artiodactyla > Cervidae > Odocoileus > Odocoileus virginianus. The sequence goes on from NC_069698.1 coordinate 26,696,876, forward strand.
GGGTCTCTGATCCAGGGGCCCCAAGTAATAGTTGGAGGAGGCTATGGCATTCATAGGAGCTTGAATGAATGAAAGTGAAGTTGCTCAGTTGTGTCCGACTCTTTGTGACCCCATGGACTATAGCCTACTAGGGTCTTCCATCCATGGAATTTTCCAGGCAAGAGTACTGGAGTGGGTTGTCATTTCCTTCTCCAGGGGATCTTCCCTACACAGGGATTGAACCCAGGTCTCCCACATTGTAGGCAGACGCTTTCTTGTCTGAGCCACATAGGAGATTAGACAATCATTTTTAACTTAAAAGCTTTTAGACGGTTAGAAAACCACACTATATGGTTACAGACATAAGGCAAAATAGTCATTAAACCAAGTTAAAAGCAAAATGAAAAGTCATATTATGTCCATAGTTACATCAGTTCATCTTAAGGTTGTTAGATGTCATCAGTTTAAGAAGAGGCATCACATGCGATTGTTGTTGAAGGTATTTGCAGACTTGGAGAAAGTTTTTTCCTTCAAGTGGAGATGTCCACCACAGGAAGCCTTCCAGTGATGAGGAGGAGAGTGCTCCTCAGACCCAGCAGTTAGATCGATTATTAAATGCAGCGTCGGAGTGAGCCCAGGACGGGAAGGCATTGTCTTGACGATCAAATGGCAGACTCAGGATTTTTGGAGTCAGCAGAAGTAGGCTTACATAGATTAGCTGGCCCATCTGAAAAGTACAAAGTCAGAGCATAGGAAGTAAAGACATAAAATGAAGTCACTTAGTTCTGGCCAGGTTGCCACCTCTTACCTCGAGTGTGATGTACCCACAAATCAATTCCTGGCACTTTGACAGCTGAGAAGAAAGCATAAATTGTTAGGGGCTTTCCCAGAGGGGCTTGAGGGATGGGCCCCCAGACCCCAATATTTTATGAGGACCTCGGTTCCTGGCTCAAATAGAGGCTTGCTTGACTCAGAGGCTGGGTCAGGAGTCGTCTCCCAGAGTTCTGTTAATGCCTGTTGAAAAGCTGAGAGCTGAGTTACATAACTAGTTAATTCCAAGGGCTTCAGAGTCTACAACAATGTATGTGCATAAGAAAGGCCTCCCATAAATACATTCAAAGGGGGACAGTCCCTCGTTTTTAGGGGCAGTTCGAGCCCTCATTAAAGCTACGGGTAGGACTTTAATCCAATTGTCCTGTGTCTCTTGAGTTAATTTGCGCAGATGTCTTTTGATAATGTCATTAGCTTTTTCAACCGTTCCTGAGGATTGGGGTCTCCAGGAACAGTGTAAGTGATACTCTATTCCTAGAGCTTTAGACCCCCCCCCCCCCTGAGTTACTGCAGCTTTAAAGGCAGAGCCATTGTCATTCTGAAGGTTCAGTGGCAGCCCAAACCTGGGGATAATTTATGGATTAAAATCTTTATAACCTCCTTAGCCTGTTCCCTACGACAGTGAAAAGCCTCAATCTATCTAGTAAAAGTATCTACCCAAACATGTAAGCAAGAATACCCATTAGTTTAATGCATATGAATAAAATCAATTTCCCAGTCCTCTCCAGGATACTTTCCACTTTGTTGTAATCCAGATTTTGCTAGGTTTTCAGTCTTTGGATTATTTTTCTGACAAACCTCACGCCTTTTGATAATGTTCTTTAAAGTGTTCATTACATTTTTACCTTCAAACAAACGAGAAGCCATCTGGTAAGTACTCTCTGCACCCAGATGAAAACTCTGGTGTAAACCCTTAAGAATTTTCCATTGAACACTTTCAGGAATTATCAATCGTCCATCCTCGGACTGTAACCATCCTTTATCAGTAATCTTTGCTCCTCTTTTCTCATATCCTTTCTAATTCTTCCTCAGTATATTGTGGTTTTTCCTGTTCCACAGGACCTGTCCAGATCAAAGGCGTCTGTAGTGAAGGGGTTTTGTAAAGTGCCACTTTTCTGGCTTGACAGTCAGCCAGCTGATTACCTTCAGCTACTTTACTCCCATCACTGTTGTGTCCTTTGCAATGCATAAAAGCTACTTTTTTAGGACAATAGGAAATGGCAACCCACTCCAGTATTCTTGCCTGGTGAATCCCATGGACAGAGGAGCCTGGTGGGCTACAGTCCAAGGAGTCGCAAACAGTCAGACATAACTGAGCGACTTCACTTTCACTTTTCATAACAATTAAAAGTCTCTTGATCTCTCTGAAATGTTTAATAGGTTCTCCTGTTACTGTTACTGTTAAACTGTCTTTCTTTCCATAATGCAGCATGGGCATGTAAAGTCAAATACGCATACTTAGAATCAGTGTAGATATTTACCTGCTGCCCTTTGCTTAACTTAACTCCGGGAGTTGGTGATGGACAGGGAGCCCTGGCGTGCTGCGATTCTGGGGTCACAGGAGTCGGACACGACTGAGCGACTGAACTGAACTGAACAGAGCTCGGGTCAGGGCCACAAGCTCCACTAACTGAGCACAGGTTCCCTGGGGGAGAGATTTTGCTTCTAAAACCTGTTCAGCAGTCACCGCGGCGTAACCTGCCTTACGCTTTCCATCCCAAACAAAAGAACTGCCGTCTGTAAATATTTCCATGTCAGGAATGTCTAATGGGGTATCCATTAGATCTTCCCGAGCTGCATAGTTTAAAGTTAGGAATTGGGAACAATCGTGATCAGGTGTTTCATTTTCCTTCTCAGGAAGGAAAGTGACAGGATTGAAATTTCCACAAACTTTAAACTTAGTCACTGGTCCTTCTAAAAACAATGACTGATATTTAAGAAGCCTACTGTCTGTAATCCAAATATTAACCTTAGAATTTAAGATTCCACTCACATCATGAGAAGTCAGTACAGTAAGGTTTCATCCATTAATTATTTTTAAAGATTCAGGTGCTAATAAAGCTGCTGCCCCAATTACTCTTAGGCAGTGGGGCCACCCACGTGAAATTGCATCTAATTCTCTGCTTAGATAAGCAATAGGTTGCTGGTGAGGCCCTTGGGGTTGTGTCAAAACTCCCAAGGCCACACCTTTCCTTTCAGTGACAAATAAATTCTGACCCTGTGGACAAGCTCAGAGCGGGAGCTTGCAGGAGAGAAGTCTGAAGAACCTTAAAAGCCTTTTGAGTATCTGGAGACCAAACTAGTTTCTTGGTTTGGGCCTGCTGAGTTTCAGCTATAAGTTTATATAAAGGCCAGGCAAGTTCTCCATAACCCAGAATCCAAATGTGACAGTAGCCTGTGATTCCCCAAATTTCTCTCAATTGTCTTAAAGTCATAGGTAGGGGATGATTTAGTATAGGTTTAATTCACTCGGGGCCTACAGCCCTAGTACCTTCTGATATGATTAGGCCAAGATATCTAACAGATTGTTGACAAAGCTGAGCCTTTTTTCTTGATGTCTTATAACCTCAGCCTGTCAGAAATTTTAAGAAGTCTTCTGAGGCTCATGACAAGCTTCCTCAGCCTTAGCACACAGCAAAATATCATCTACATATTGTAACACCACTGTTTTGGAGCTATTAAAGTTTTCTAGATCCTGTGACAAACTTTGTCCAAATAAGTGAGGACTGTCACGAAATCCCTGGGGAAAAATTGTCCAGGCTAACTAAGAAGCTGGCTGCATAGAGTCCTCAAAGGCAAATAGAAATTGACTTTCCTCCGCCAAAGGCACTGAATAGAAGGCATCTTTCAAATCAATTGCTGAGAAATATTTGGCTCGTTCAGGAATTTCAAACAATAGAGTATAAGGATTAGGCACCAAAGGTGTAAAGAAACTACAGCCTCCTTTATATTCATAAATCTTGAACTAGTCTCCATTTACCATTTGATTTCTTTATACCCAAAATAGGAGTGTTGCATGGACAGTTACAGGGAATTAATAGTCCCCACTCTTTTAAATTCTCAGTGATGTGTTTTAACCCTTCCTTAACCTCAGGTTTCAGTGGATACTGCTTCTTATGTGGAAATAAGTGCGGCTCATTGAGCTTGACAACTACAGGAATAGCATTTTGTGCTCAACCCACAGATTTTCCATCAGCCCATACTCTAGGATTTACATTTTGTTCAATTAAAGGGAGAGAAAGGGAAGACTCCAAATTCATGAAAACAGAATTTTTTCAAGGCATGAACCAAGGCATGGACCTTGTTCAGTATATCCCTCCCCAAAAGGGGTGAGGGAGACTCTGGCACAATCAGAAACTCATGTGAAAATAGCACAGAGTAAGTCATAACTTACAGAAGAACTGATGTAATACCTTTTGGCTCGTCCAGACAGTCCCATTACAGAAATGGACTGGGAAGAAAGTGGGCCAGGGTCTTCAGTAAGCATGGAGTAAATTGCCCCAGTATCTAACATGAAATCAACGGATTGGCCCCCACAGTTATTAATACCTGGGGTTCCTCAGGTGTAATTAGGATGGGAGCTTGTGTGGGGACCCCTGGGCACCTTCAGTCCTGACTGTCTTGAGAGTCCGACCCTGAAACCTACGCCTCTGGGGGCAGTCTCCTTTCCAGTGTGGTCCTTTGCAGACCGGATGTGGACCCCAGGGGCAGCTTGGATGCCTGAGGACAATCCCACTTGAGGTGCCCTTCCTTTCCAATAGCAAGCCACCCCTTTTCACCTGGGTCCCTCTGGGCATTTTTCTCAGGCTGTTTAAGAGCGGTTTTCATAGTCCTTGCAAGGGCTTCAGCCTGTTTCTTTGTCTTTTTCTGCCTTTCTTTCTTTTCCTCATATTCCCTACCATAATAGACTGTCTGAGCCAGTTATAACAATTATCTTAAGACTGGTTTGGCCCATACGCTCATTTTAATAGCTTACGATGGATATCTGGAGCCAGCTGAGTGAGAAATCTATCTTTTAAGATCACTTTTTCCTCTTCACTTTCAGGATCAATCTCAGTAAATCTGCAAAGGGCTTCTCTCAGTCTATCTAGGAATTTACCAGGAGCTTCTTTCTCCTCCTGTTCTGTCTGCGAATTTGCCATAGTTTAAAAGCTTAGCACACACCTGCCTGAGTCCTTTAAGAATACATCTGACATAAACGACTTTGATCCCATCTTCCTTTAGCTGTATTGTAGTCCCAGTCTGGTTCTGTAGTTGGGACCTCCTGATTCCCAGTGGGAAGGGTGGTTATCTCATCCTCCCTCTTCCCAACTAATTCATTACTAAGCCATTCATCTCCATAAGCAGCGGCTTTTCTCAAAACTTGACTTTGAGTCAGGAGTCAGCGTTTGTCCCAAGATATATATCACATCCTTCCAACTAAGGTCATAAAGCAGAGTAACACCTTTAAAAGCTCTAATATAATTTTCTGGGTCCTCTAAGTAGTCTTCCAGATCCTCCTTGATTTTTTTTATAAGAAAAAGGCTTATTAACTCTCATAGACTGATTATTTCTCCTGGTGGGTGCTTCATGAATAGGCAACAGCTTGTGTGACTGTTCCTCAGTCTCTCTGGCTGCTCTGCTCATATGATCCCAGGGATAGATTGGAGAAACATGCTTTTCTTTATCAATTTGTTTCCTGTCCTCCATCTCGACTAGCAAAGGAGGAGGACAGGAGGGAGCTGAAGGAGTCACACTCAAATCCATACCCTTAGGACATAAGTCTGGCATATTTCGCAGGGAGAAAAGGGGCAACACATATGCTACTTCTACCCAGTTCCCTTGTTTTCTACAGAACCGCTCTAATTGTAAAACAGTATTATACTTAAGAGATCCTCCAACTGGCCACCGTTCGCCATCCTCCAGTGGGTACCGCGGCCATGCAGTATCACATAGGAAGACCAAGTATGTCTTCTTTAAACCCCGAGGATCAAATATATCCGTTTTTCAGGATACAGTTCAAAGGAGTGAGGCTGGGATTGTTAGTTCCCATCTGTAAGAGAGAAAAAAAGCGACAAGTGCCGTTTTTCCACCAGAGGCGTCCCTCCCTGCTCTAGATGGGGGTGTAGACAGACTTTACACCAAAACTTTCCTTCCCTGGTGGGACTTAGTCTGTCCCTTACCAACACAGGCGCCATACTCGTCCCTCCCAGTTCTACCACCGAGACGAGGTGGTGATGCACCGGGGGTAGTCATGATGGCATCCCTGAATGACATCCAGCTTCTCACCATTAAAACCTTGCTTGCCTCTGATGCCATCCGCGGTGCGATCAGAGTAACCTTCCGATATGCCTCCCAGGCTAAACTTCTGGGGGGAAACATTCGTCACCTGGGTGCCTGTGCATGACCCTGAGTCTATTCCTGACCACAATAAGACCTGTATGAACATAAAACTGAGGTGTTCCTTCCAAGCGTCATCACACCAGTTTAGGTCTCCTCTAGTCCACTAAGAGCCACTGTTACCAAAAGAAAAAAAAATACATTGTAGTTCCAATCTGAGTAACCTTTAACCTCAAAGATGCTCTTGGAACTAGAGCTCCACCTAGCTTCCAGGCTTTCCATGCCTAGCGAGGCTAGGTGCTCCCTGACTACCAATCCAAGTTTGGGATCTAAGTAATAGTACATGGTAACAGCATAGATCCCAAGTCCCTTGAAAGTCTATGATCCGACAGATTAGGTTAGTACTTCTAATTTCCAAGGAGTTATGAAATGGTCAAAGAGACAGAAAAGTTTGATTGAGAAAGGAGAGTTCAGTCCACACCCTTTGCCCATTTATGGTCCGTCCCCCAAAGGAGACATTGGGTGCCTCTTGGCATTGGCAGGTTGGTATAAACCCCCGACAGGTTTCTGCCATAAGCTGTATGAGGTCACCGTGGAACCGCAGAGCAGGGCTCCTCACTTGCTTCCCACAGGGCATTGCATTCATTCACACAAGCACACCGTGGAGTTAGTAAAGTACAGCGGAAAACGTGTTCGCTAGGAGAACAAGGAACTAGAGCTCCAAGCACCCTTACTTTGTCCTAAAGAATCCTGGACAAGCCCCCAAGATGTAAGGTTGTTGCTGAACCACGAAAAGATATTGGGATTCTTGGCCTCCAGAGGAGAATTCAATCTAGGGCCAGAGACCAGGCTTGATCACTCAGAGCTTTTGTGTAATAAAGTTTTATTAAAGTATAAGGAGATAGAAAAGGCTTCTGACAGAAGCGGGCAGAAAGAGTACTCCTTTGCTTGTGTTAGCAATGGAGTTATATATTCTCTAATTAGTTATTACAGTGACTCAAAAGAATATCTACAGGTTGTAAAGACCTCACTAGACCTACTCCCATAATATACACCTTAAGATAACAGGATTAGCCCAAAAGTTTTTTTTCCAGAGAATGTCCTCAAGCAGGATACATTATTGCTATATAATCCTAAGGAATGTAGAGGGACAAAAAAAGTTTGTCCTTTCTTCCTCCTTGAGAATTCCAGACCTCTCTCTCCTTGGGAAGCCCTGGACTTCTTGTCAACCTGCCTAGGAATTGACTGTCTCAATTTTGACTTAAGCTTACTTTGTCCTTATCATGATAATCATGATTAAATCCTGATTATTTTTAAAGAAGCTTTTTGATGAATTTCTATTTTAATAGGTTTATACTACTGTGATTCTCAATCTTAAAAGAATTATGTTTACATATGTTGTGTCAGCTTGGACACGGAAATCAAATTTGAATTTTCTCACTAACCTTGTAATATTTAACTTAATGACAGAGCTGTCATACATCTTGATGTAAATAATAGCAGTATGACAGTCCTAATTTACTTGAGTCAAAAAAATTCGATGTTTACTTCCTTGCATTAATTTGAATGCTAGTCAACATTAATATTGCATGCGGAAGATAGTTTAGTGCAAAAAACATAGTCTTTAGATTTATTCTTCACTGTTGACATCTTGTGTAGCCAGCCCAGAAATGTGCTTTTCCTATTGGCACAAGAGAAGATGGATACTTTTTTTTTTTTTTTGACAAAGGCAGTGTGTCCTCAAAATTCCTTTATGTGTATCTGTGTATCCTGAATATTGAATTATTACTAAAGGCCAAATTGTCAAACAGACTAAGCGATTTATAGCTTCTTCCTAATGTGACTACCAATTAAAGCATCAATATCAGGGAAGCCCCTTCATGGATCACAGCCTTGTCATGGTGAAAGGGCTTCCATAACTCAATAAAGCTATGAGCAATGCTATTCAGGGCCACCCAAGATGGATGGGTCAGAGTGAATAGTTTTGAAAAAACAGTGAGTCACTGGAGGAGGAAATGGCAACCCACTCCAGTATTCTTGCCTGGAGAATGCCATGTGTGCCTGCCAAGTTGCTTCAGTTGAATCCGATTCTTTGTGACCACATGGGCTGTAGTCCACCAGGTTACACTATCCAAGGAGTTCTCCAGGCAAGAATACTGGTGGTTGCCATGCCCTCCTCCAGGGGATCTTCCCAACCCACAGATAGAATCTGTGTCTCCTGTGGCTTCTGATTGAAGGCAGATGCTTTACAGCTGAGCCCATCAGGGAAGCTCCAGAGAACTCCATAGACAGTATGAAAAGGCAAAATGATATGACAGTGGAAGATGAGACCCCCTCAGGTCAGAAACTGTCCAGAAGGTGCTATTGGAGAAGAGTGGAGGGCGATTACTAAAATCTTGGTGGTGTTAGTGATAAAGAACCCACCTGCCAATGCAGGAGACATAAGAGACTCAGGTTCAGTCCTTGGGTCTGGAAGATCCCCTGGAGGAGAGTGTGGCAACACACCCTAGTATTCTTGCCTGGAAATTCCCATTGACAGAGGAACCTGGTCAGCTATAGTCCATAAGTTGCAAAGAGTCTGACACGACTAAAGTGACTTAACCACACACAGACCAGTAAGAATGAAGCAACTGGAAAACAATGCTCAGTAGTGGATGTGTTTTGTTGTAAAAGTAAAGTCTACTGGTGTAAAGAACAGCATTGCATAGGAACCTAAATGTTAGGTCCATGTTCAAGGTAAACTGGACATGGTCAACAGGAGATGGCAAGAGTAAACACTGACATCTTAGAAATCAGTGAACTAAAATGAACAGGAATGGGAGAATTCAATACAGATAACTATTATATCCACTACTGTGGGTAAGAATCCCTTAGAAAAAATGGAGTAGCCCTCATAGTCAACAAGAGAGTCCGAAATGCAGTGCTTGGGTATAATTTCAAAAACAACAGAATGATCTCAGTTCATCTCCAAGGCAAACCATTCAACATCACAGTAATTCAAGTCTATGCCCCAACCACGAAGCTGAAGTTCACTGATTCTATGTAGACCTACAAAACCTTCTAGAACTAACACCAAAAAAGATGCCCTTTTCATCATAGGGGATTGGAATGCAAAAATAGGAAGTCAAGTGATAGTTGGAGTGACAGGCAAGTTTAGCCTTGGGGTACAAAATGAAGCAGAGTAAAAGCTAACCATTTTGTCAAAAGAACAGGCTGGTCCCAGCAACCAGCCTTTTCTAACAGCCCAAGAGACTCTACACATGGGCATCACCAGACTGCCAATATTGAAATCAGATTGACCATCTTCTTTGCAGTTGGAGATGGAGAAGCTCTAAACAGTCAGCAACAACAAGAAATGGAGCTAACTTTAGCTCAGATCACAAACTCCTTATTTCTAAATTCAGGCTTAAATTGAAGAAAGTAGGGGAAATCACTAGGCCATTCAGGTATGACCTAAATCAAATCCCTTATAATTATATAGAGGAAGTAATGAATGGATTCAAGGGATTAGATCTGGTAGGCAGAGTTCCTGAAGAACTATGGACAGAGGTTCCTAACACTGTATAGAAGAAAATGATCAAAAACATCCCCAGGAAAAAGAAATGCAAGATGGCAAAGTGGTTCTCTGAGGAGACTTTACAAATAGCTGAGAAAAGAAGAGAAGTGAAAAGCAAGCGAGAAAGGAGAGGTATACCCAACTCAATGCAGTATTCCGGAAAACACCAAGGAGAGATAAGAAAGCCTTCTTAAATGAACAATGCAAAGAAATAGAGGGAAACAATAGAATGAGAAAGACTAGAAATCTTTCCAAGAAAATTGGAGATATCAAGGGAATGTTTCATGAAATGATGGACATAATAAAGGACAGAAGCAGAAAGAATGTAAGAGAAGCAGAAGAAATTAAGAAGAGGTGGCAAGCATACACAGAAGATCTATAGAAAAAGAAAAAATAAATCTTAATGACCTGGACAACCATGATGGTGTGATCTCACACCTACAGCAGGACATCTTGGAGTGTGAAGTCAAATGGTCCTTAGGAAAGGTTACTGTGAACGAACCTACTAGTGGTGGTAGGATTCCCACTGAGCTATTCAAAATCCTAAAAGTTGATGCTGTTATAGTGCTGTGCTCAATATAGTACTAAAAAATATAGAAACATGTACTCAACAAATATAGAAAACTCAGATGTGACCACAGGACTGGAAAAGTCAGTTTTTATTCTAATCCCAAAGAAGGGCAATGCCAAAAACTATTCAAGCTACTCTACAATTGCACTCATTTCATATGCTGGAAAAGTTATGCTCAAAATTCTTCAACCTAGGCTTTAGCAGTATGTAAACTGAGAATTTCCAGATATACAAGCTGAGTTTAGAAACAGCAGAGGAATCAGAGATCAAATTGCCAACATTTGTTGGATCATAGAGAAAGAAAGGGAATTTCAGAAAGGCATCTACTTCTGATTCATTGACTACTCTAATGCCTTTGTGTGCTCATAACAAACTTAAAAATTTCTTAAAGAGATGGGAATACCAAAAAAAAAAAAAAAAAAAGAGAGAGAGACGGGAATACAAAACCACCTTACCTGTCTCCTGAGAAACTGTGTGCAGGTCAAGAAGCCATAATTAGAACTGGACATGAAACAATAGACTGGTTTAAAATTGGGAAAGGAGTACAATAAGCCTGTATATTGTCACCGTATTTAACTTGTATACAGTTTACATCAAGCAAAATGCTGGACTGGATGAAACACAAGCTGGGTTCAAGATTGCCATGAGAAATATCAATAATCTCAAATATGCAGTTGATACCATTCTTACGGCAGAATGTGAAGAGAAATTAAGGAGTCTCTTGATAAGGGTGAAAGAAGACGGTGAAAAAGCTGGCTCATAACTCAACATTCAAGAAACTAAGATCATGGCTTCTGGCCCCATAACTTTATGGCAAATAGGAGGAAAAGTGAGAACAGTGACAGATTTTATTTTCTTGGGCTTTAAAGTCACTGCGTATGATGACTGCAGTGAAATTCAAAGGTGCTTACCCATTGAAAGAAAAGCTATGACAAACCTAGATATATTAAAAAAGCAGAGACATCATTTGCATACAAACATCCATGTAGTCCAATATATTGTTTTACCATAAAGAAAGTTTTGAACTGAAAACTGATGCTTTTGAATTGTGGTTCTGGAGAAGAGTCATTTGGACTTCAAGGAGATCAAACCATTCAATCCTAAAGGGAAACAACCCTAAATATTCATTGGAAGGACTGATGCCGAAGCTGAAGCTATAATACTTTGGCCACCTGATGCAAAGAGACAACTCATTGGAAAAGACCCTGATGCTGGGAAAGATTAAAGGCAAAAGAAAAAAGGGTGTGGCAGAGGATGAGAGGCTAGATGGCATCACTGGCTCAATGGATGTGAATTTGCGCATACTTAGGAAGATAGTGAAGGACAGGGAATCCTGGTGTGCTGCAGTCCATAGGGCTGCAGAGACAGATACAACTTAATGACTGAACAACAAACCTGACTTAACAGGCTTCTTGCCTCAACTGGGCTAGGCAGACCAAGGCAGCCTCAATGATGAAGCCTATTCAGAAAAATGGGCTCAGATTTGCCTAATTAAAATTTGGTCAAGGAGAATTTTCAGCAATTGTTCTAAGGTCAAAGGTACTAGAGTAATAAAACTTACTTGAAAAATAAACCTTTATTTTGACTTCCAATGAAAGTCAAATTAGAGTGAGCTCTTGACTATCCATCAGTAATTAAATGAATCAGCAATAAGCATTATAAAGAAATGCTGGGGAAAAAATGGGACAAGAACAAAAGGCAATCTATACAGCTGTCATTGAGAATATTGAATATCCATACTTATCAGAAAGTATCTGAGTGGTTTCTTGATAGAAAAAGAAATAGTGATAGATTTTTAAATGTAATATATTTTGTATTCATAAACCATGACCTATAATTTTCAAGGAACCTAAAGGACCTAAAATTTTTCAAGGAACATGCAAGCTATGACCACAATAAAATATTTTAAGAGTGGAAGATTATAAAAAGTTGAACACTGTGTGCTTTGTAAAGCTCTCAAAATTGAAAAATAAAAATGCATGCAATTAGTACCACAGGGATTTGATGTTAGTTTAAGCTAATGGTTCATGACTCACTCTCTTTGGGGGAAAAAAAAAAGAGGTATTTTATTAGTAAAGAATAAAGGCAGCAAAAATACTTGCTCACATATATCACTTGAAATATCAAAGGAAAGTTACAGAGAAATTATGATTTCACTATGCAATAAAAATGTATATGTCAATCTTTTAATATTGTTTTGATGATTATTGAAAAATATGTGGAGAGAGTTCCACTAAAAGCAAAATACTAGTATTTTTAGGGTGTGAGGGATAATATAGTAGTGAAAATATGCACAGTAAATTGTGACAGCATTTGTTTGAAAAATACTCTTTCAAAGTTAACTCAAAAGATGAAAATAATAATGTAAGTTATAAGATTTTGCACTGGAAATGTTTTATGCATAAATTTATTTCTCATTCTGCTATTCTTAATGAGTATTTGAAAGGCATCATATCTGGAAACCAATTTCACTGCCTTTATGTATGGAATAAAGGATAACTGAGTCTTTGTAAAACCACAAAACTGTAATGTAGACATCTTTTTAATTTCTGGTGAATGAAATGAAGCACTCATTACACTGTACAAATTAATTGGCAACCATGATAATCCACAGACTTCCAGTGAAATCACAATGAACTTTGTGAAATTAACAGCTTCAGACCATCTTGTAATTACGTTAGCAGCTCTGTTTCTCATGTAAAAATGTCATAAGAAATAAATGAAGTTAATATTTACCTTATGAACAACAGTTTCATAGTTCACATGTTGAGTTAATGGCTAATCAAAAATGATGTAAAAATAATGGCAATGGAATGAAACTCATCATTAGAAAAAAATTGCTGTAGGCTAATCAAGTACAATCCAATGTGGAAAACAAGTAAGAGATCCCAAGGAAGTTATTCAAATGAAGAGATTCTGTGCTTTCTTAACACATTATGTGCAATAATCATATTTAGAGAGTTATACATAAAAAAAAAAACAGTGTTACATCCAAGAACAGAGTTTGGAATATTAAATTCCATTTTCTAAATATAAGGTTGTATATATCTCTATCTTCAATTCTAATTTGGCTTTCCTAGGAGAAGTTTTTTTTTCAATTATATAATGTATCCTTGTTATATTTTTATGAAATGTTGATAAGATTAAATATTTCTGAAGTATGTCCCTTTATTTAGAAGTTTTTAGTTTTTCATACATGTTTGGTGGGATTCAGCATATATTTATCATAATCACATTATATCTAATAGTTCAAAGTACTTAGAATATAAACATTAATTTTCCAACATTATACATTTTAAATATGAAGCAAGAAATTTCAAACTAGCATAAACACACACATATACATTCATGACATAGATACATATATGCAAACTTACCTACCTATATACACATATATACACATACACTTACATATCATTTATCTTCAGGGCATGTTTATATGGTTGGATGCAATTCATAATGGCAAGTAAATCTGACTTTCTTACTGAATGTTCTTAAGGTTGATGTGCTATATGTTCTTGGCAGAATATTCTTTGGTAAAACTTCAGTTTCATCAGAATTTTGTCCACGTCAGCAAAGATGATGAAAAGTTTTTATCTTGAGGACCAATCAACACTGATTAATTAGTAGCATCTGCCTGGATTGTTATGTTGAGAAATATCTAATATTATATTCAGGTTTAGCAAGAAAGATTCTTAACAATAGAGAAAAGAAGCCTATGTGTTATTCTTTGTCTATTTCTCTACTCATTACTGAACCTGAAGGGTCATCTCAGGAAACCAACAATGTTATTCATGGCCAGGTACTAACAAAAAATTATTTCCCCCATCTTCTGTACACTCATAGGACTTTACAAGCATTGTAGACTCGTAGATATTATCACATCTTTTCATTATTTTAAAAGTCAATCTTTTCTACTAAAATTTGATCTTCTCTATGGCATTATTTCTACATAGTATGCTCAATAAATGTTCATTTCATGACTAAAAAGATGAAAAGGTGGTGTCATTCAGAGGTTTGGACATTAATATTTTACTTGTGGAAGCAACCCAAAAGCAACTATTGATGATATAATTCAGTCCTAGGGCTAAATACATGATCCATGTGTTAAATCAAATTGTCATGATATATATTTCCTACCCTAATGGAGTGTATAATTTAATTCATCAGAAAAGATCTCTTGTCTGCCGAAGGCAGCTCTTTCATTTAACCTTATCACGTGGTTTGGAAAGAACTTTCTTTGTTTCCTGAATGAGTTCAGCTTGATTTCTCCTGAACGCAGCCAAATTTGAGAGCATGACAAAGATGTAGAAAGGAAGAGAAGAATACAACCAAGATCTTCTACAGAATAATTATTACTTCAGAGAAGAGTTATTAAGTATTAGACACTATTGGAAACAGCCTTGCAAAGCCACTTAAAGTGAAAAATGACACAGCACCCTAAAATCAATATATTTCTCAAATTTCAAAAATACCAATTTTAACATAAGATATGCCAAGTATACTTCATTGACAGCCTTCAAAAGCAAAAGTTTATATATTTTTTCAACCACCTTCTCTTTTATTTGAACAACATATTATGATTTCTTTTTATGGGTCATCAACTCTTCAAGACACTGAGGATTCAAAGAAAAACAGTACAGAAAATCTTCCATGAAGGTCATTGACTGACCTTGCTAGATTGTTATGGAGAGTGTGGCAAGTATGGGTTTACACTGTGGAAGTGTAGCATCGGCTTCAAATAATGAAATTATGTGACATCGCAGGAACTTGGAATCATCTGGTATACAGGTTCAAGCTCCAGCCATCTAAAACTGATTTGGACCACTAAGCATCCAACTGGGCACCTGTGAATGTCCCACTGGCGATCTTTTATCTTCAGAGTGCCCCAAGATCCACCCTCTGAACATGTTAGGCTGCCATTTTCTAAACATACATCTCATGAAGAAGACTAGCTTAGTTGCACCTGCGCAGAAGGATGTTACTTCATTTTTGTCTCATCTCCAATTAGCCTTCCCCACACTTTCCACACCTCAGGCAACTGTGTTTCTTTATCTCATAAATATCCCAAGTCCTTGGACTTCAGGGAGATGGACTTGAGACTTTTTCTCTTATCTCATCGCTTGACTGCTTTGTGGATAAATCTTTTCTGTGTTGCAAACACTGGCATCTCAGCAGTTGGTTTGCTGTATGTCAAACAAGCAAACCTGGGTCAGTATCAATATCAGGTATGTATCTTATCCTTATGTTAAGTACATCTTGACCCAAACTAACATAAAGTGCTCACTAGCTGCCTTTGGCTGGTGGTTACTGCACTGGATAGAACAGCTCTAGAGCCCCAGTTTGTAATGTATTTTTATGTTTTATTTTTCCTATTAGAATTCCGTGCTAGTCTTGCAAAACAGGGATCATATCTTAATAAAAGTGTTATTTATTTTAATTTTTTATTACCTCACCATCTGACATGTGGGATCTTAGTTCTCCAACCAGGGATCAAACCTGCATTCCCTGCATTGGAAGCACAGAGTCTTAACTGCTGGACTGCCAGGAAAGTCCATCAATGTGTTGTTTGTATTTTAAACATTTATCACAGAAACTGGCAACTATTATTAAGCAGGTAAAACTAGACTGAGGAAGAGGAGTCAATGTGAGGTTGCGGAGAGCTGATGGACCAATGGAAGGTGAGAAAGTAGTAAAAGCATTTGCAAGCTAATCTAGACTAGCTGTTGCTGCTCAGTTGGGTCCAAAACTTTGCAACCCCATGGACTGTAACTCCTTTGTCCATGCCAGGCATGTCCCATGCCAGGCTCCTCTGTCCATGGGATTTCCCAGGCAAGAATACTGGAGTTGGTTGCCATTTTCTTCTTGGGGGGATCTTCCCAACCCAGGGATCGAACCCACATCTCCTGCATTGGCAGGCGGATTCTTTATCACTGCACCATCTGGATGTCCAGACTAGCTGTTAGTATAACAAAATTGTAATTATGGGTTTACCTTCCCTTTTGTATAGGATGCTTTGTTAGTTTCCTATCGCTGCTATAATATATTACCACAGTTTAGTGGCTTACAACAATAAAGATGTAAATCTTAAAGTTCTGGAGTTTGGAAATCTGAAATGAGCTTTAAGGGGCCAAATGCATGTTGTTGGTTAGATCATGCTCCCTCTGGAAGTTTTAGAAAATAAACAGTTCCTTGCCTTTTCTAGCTTCTAGAACTGTATTCCTTGCATTCTTTTCCTCTTGGTTCCATTTTCTTTCCTCAAAGTCAGCATCTTAGTATTTTCCAATTTTTTTTTTCTGTTTCCTTAATTATGTGAACCTCTAGTAATTCAGCTGGTAAAGGATCCACCTGCAATGCAGGAGACCTTGTTCAATTTCTGGTTTAGAAAAATCCCCTGGAGAAGGGATAGGCTACCTACTCCAGTATTCTGGACTCCCCTGGTGGCTCAGATGGTAAAGAATCCACCTGCAATGTGAGAGATGTGGGTTCAATTCGTGGGTTAGGAAGATACCCGGAGAAGGGAATGGCTACCCACTCTAGTATTCTTGCCTGGAGAATTTCATGGACAGAGAAGCCTGGCAGGCTACAGTCCACGGGGTTGCAAAGAATCAGACATGACTGAGCAACTTTCACTGTTTCCCTGAGCCTGCCCCCTCTTACAAGGATCTTTGTAATTTATCAGGTTCACTTGGATGACACTCTTACAACAGTCATATATGCAAAGGTTCTTTTGTCATAAAAAGGACATTTACAGGGATTAGAACATGAACATCTTTGGGGGTCACTATTCAGCCAATCATAAATACCTATTGATTTAAACATTTATTTACTGAAAAAGCATATATAAGGAATTTTTAAATATTGTGTGTCCTTAGTTGCTCAGTCATGCCCGACTCTTTGCAACCCCATGCACTGGGCCCACCAGGCTCCTCTGACCATGGGGATTATCCAGGCAAGAATACTGAAGTGGATTGCCACGCTCTCCTCCAGGGGATCTAAAAATATAAATATTAATAAACCATTGATTCATGAATATTAGTATTAATATTCATTAGTGTTCATTAGTATTAAATTCATTAGCACTAAAAGTCCATAAGGATTATATGTAGTTTTCTTTTTTCTAGGTTATGCAGTTTTATTTTTTCTAAATATTTTCCACATATACATGTAAAATATACATATATTTTTAGTTAGCTAAATTGAGCAAGATTTCAAAGAAGGAAAAAATAACACACCCTTGGAATTGTATATATGAGAGACTGCTAGTCCTTTATATTAGCATTGAGTTAATGTGTTTGTATCATAAGGCTTGATCGTATTTTAATTAAAACTATACAGATCATAAATTTTAGTCATTAGTGTAATTTAATTTAATACCAAAAGATATGTGAGTAGCATAAAAATTGTATTCCTGCTCTTTCTTTTTTCCAATTGCTATCTCAGGTAAGGGAAAAATTATCATATTATTTTTCCTACAAAGTCCTGCTTAATTTTTGCCACCCTCTTCTCACTCCTGCAGTAAGTGGAGATTTAAAAGGATAAAGCACAATGTCATGGTATTGTCAATAAATATTCTGCCTGTCATCAAGAATTTTATAAATCAGCAGTAGATAATGGTTAATAAAATCTGATAAGATAGAAATGCTTCAAATAATTGTTTATTGTCATAACCCCGATATGCATTTCTTCAGTGCTGTTTAATAAATCATCATGATCAGATTTACCCAGTAACATTTTTCAAAAGAACAAACTGGACTTGTCCTTATTTATACAAACACTGCACCTAGGATTTAAATGCTATTTCATTATTGAAAATTACTTTTTAGGTTCTATTGATATGAATTATGAAACCAAGCAATTCTATAAATGCAATGAGTTGGGCTGTGAGTGGAAAAAGTACTTTACAATAATGTAACAACATTATCATTTTCACCTAAATCTTTTATAACATAACTACTGCTAAATAACTGAAATCATTACTTTAAATGACTCCTCTTAAATCTACAAACAAGTTTTAAAGAAATATTTTAAGATTTTAAGATTTAGGTATAAATAACAGTAAATAGATTTACATCATTCCTTATAGTATTGATTTACAATTCATATTTATCTAGCTACAATTAACCTAAAACATAATGCCTAGAAAACATCCTTTGGATAGCATCTATTATTAATCAATTTGGTTATTGTGACAAACTCCTAACTGTGCTTTCATCAGCTAGAAATTGTTGTAGCAACGTTTCATGAGACTACAATTAAATCAATTCCCCTGATAATAATTTTACTTTTTATAAAAGTACAAGCTAATATTATTATACTGGAGTTTCTTCAAATTTGCTAAGAGTAGAAAATTCTTCTTGGCAATAAGTTGAAAGAAACCATCATCATTTGAAAGACAATATAGCACAATGTTTAAGAGTTTCCCTGATAGCTCAGTTGGTAAAGAATCTGCGTGCAATGCAGGAGACAAGGTTTGATTCCTGGGTCGGGAAGATCCGCTGGAGAAGGGATAGGCTACGCACTCCAATATTCTTGGGCTTCCCCTGTGGCTCAGCTGGTAAAGAATCTGCCTGCAATGCAGGAGACCTGGGTTCAATCCCCGGGTTGGGAAGATCCACCAGAAAAGGGAAAGGCTACCAACTCCAGTATTCTGGCCTGGAGAATTCCATGGACCGTATAGTCTATGGGGTCACAAAGAGTTGGACACGACTGAGTGACTTCTGCTCACTTTCACTAGCTTGAAAACTTGGTTCCACTTACGTGACTTTGGACAGATTCATCAGTTTCCTCATATAAACTGAGAATAACAATAGTCCTTACCTGATAGTGTTCTTGTAAGGAACAAGTGAATTCATAAACGTGTAAGCCTTACATGGTTTCAGTGAGTATGTGTTCAGTTGTGTCCAACTCTTTGCGACCCATGGACTGTTGCCTGCCTCTGTCTATGAGATTTCCCAGGCAAGAGTACTGGAGTGGGTTGCCATTTTCTTCTCCAGGGTTTCTTCCCAACCCAGGGATGGAACCCGGGTCTCCCTCACTGCAGGCAGATTCTTTACATCTGAGCCATCAGTGCTCAATAAATGTTAGTTGATGTTAGGTCTTCTGTATGAAAAGACAATAATAGTAGTGATGATAAATCACTATATAACTGGTGAAAGAAAACAAAAAAAGAAGATAAATTTAATGATCATATTTTAAGAAGCTTTGAATGTGAAAGTGAAGTCGCTCAGTCGTGTCTGACTCTCCGCGACCCCATGGACTGCAGCCTACCTGGCTCCTCCGTCCATCGGATTTTCCAGGCAAGAGTACTGGAGTGGGTTGCCATTTCCTTCTCCAGGGAAGAACCTTTGAATTATGCTATAATTCCAGAATTTGTACAAATGAAGCTTATAGATAATACCTACTATGTGCTAAATGCCCACTATACATAATAATTATTTCTATCATTAATGAAACTATTAATTGAATTTTCTGAGACTGATATAATCTTGATCTGAAACTGATAAAAGTGCAAATATGAAAGACACAGGTCAATTTGCCTAGGAAACTAAGCCAAATTTCTAATTAAACTACTAGCTAAAATGTTTCCAATGCCGTATTTAAATACTAAATCATTATTTAAAAGTGTTTTCCCAGGAATAGTTTATCATCAGAAAAATCTATCCCTGTAAGATGCCACAAAGATAAATAAAAAAGAAAGTATTTTGATGCAAACATTTGATGTGTATTCAGTCATGTCTGACTCTTTGCAATCTTATGGATTGCAGCCCTCCAGGCTCCTCTGTCCATTGAATTTTTCCAGCAAAAATACTGGAGTAGGTTGCCATATCCTTCTCCAAGGTATTTCCTGACTCAGAGATTGAACCTGTGTCTCCTGAATCACAGGTAGATTCTTTACTTCTGAGCCACCAGGGAAGGCAAACATTTGATACATCCAATAACTATTAATTGTGTAAGGTCTTAGGGAAAGAGGAGTAGAAGCAACTTTCTAATCTAATAAGGATATCTATGTAAAACTTGTAAAATATTTATCTGTACATAACGGAAAAGCTTTGAACCATTCCACTTATAACTGGGAAAAGTTAACATTTACATTATAATATTTAGGGATAGCATTCAAAATATTCAAAAACTTATCCAGAATCAACACCAAACACTGAGATCTGATGTAGTCAAATCCCACTGGAATTCACCAGCAGATTTCCAGCTTTGCTACAAATAAAAAATAAGTAAGGAAATAGCTATGGGATTCCCAGTGGCCCAGGGGTAAAGAATTTGCCTGCCACTGCAAGAGCGTCAGGAGGCATGCATGTGTGGTCAGTCGTGTCCAGCTCTGTGACAGTATGGACTGTAGCCCATCAGGTTCCTTTGTCCATGGAATTTTCCAGGCAAAAATACTGGAGTGATTGTCATTTTCTACTCCAGGGGATCTTCCTGACCCAGGGATCTAACCTATGTCTCTTGCATCTCCTTCATCAGCAGGCAGATTCTTTACAACTGTGCCACCTGGGAAGCCTGTTTTTTTGTGGATAATTTAATTCTTAAAACAAGAAATAATTAGAAATAAAAAAGTAAAATGAAATGTATTTAACTAGAAAACATGTCATATACCACACACTGTCAAATTTGATACATTTTATCCAACAGGCATGGAAAACTTAATTGTTATATTAATACATGTGCCATAAAGTTTGCATGAAATTAGTATCTTTATTTCTTTTCTTTTTTTAAAATTTTAATTGGAGGCTAATTACTTTACAATATTGTGGTGGTTTCTGCCATACTTTCACATGAATCAGCCATGGGTGTACCCATGTTCCTAATCCTGACCCTCCTTCCCACCTCCCTCCCCATCCCATCCCTCAGGATCATCCCAGTGCATCAGCCCTGAGCACCCTTCCTCATGAATCGAAACTGGACTGGCGATTATGAAATTAGTATCTTTAAAATAAGGTTATTGGGTATTAAAAAATAAATGAATAAGCAAATAAAAATATATTTTTGTTTCTTTCTTGTCATTCTCTCATAAAATTGTAAGAACCTATATTATACACAGAAGAGTATATTTTCTATTAAAATTGGCTAAACTTCCATATATACAGTTAAGCCACAGCTTTACAAAAAGATAGGTATGTAATCTGTAGTCTAGAAACAAACATATATATATATGTATACATATATAAAATTGTCATAGAACCATAGGTTTTTCCCCTTGAAACTGATGAAGCACTGGCCTCAAATTTTAAAAATAGAATATTCCATATTTGAGGGATGAGAACATGAAAGAGTCGTTGCTCCATAGGCCGTGAGAAAGCTCAAGTGGGTGGCTTAGACAGCTGATGATTTCTAAGGGAACAAAGAGAATATGTGAGTTTTTCTAGAAAGCTGGATCTGAGTCATGAAGTGCTGTAATTATTGGTTTAAAAATCAGTTCTCTTCATCTTAGGAAGCCAGTATGTTCTATCCAAAATCAGATTTACATGAAATGGTATCTGTGAGCTAGTTACCTTTCTTTCTCTTTTTACTGACTTTCCCTTTAATAGCTGAATGTGTAC
The DNA here is from genome assembly GCF_023699985.2 of Odocoileus virginianus. Lineage (NCBI taxonomy): Eukaryota > Metazoa > Chordata > Mammalia > Artiodactyla > Cervidae > Odocoileus > Odocoileus virginianus. Next base: position 26,718,687 of record NC_069698.1, read on the forward strand.
TGAATGCAGGCCAGTTGGTAGCAACTGAAATGGTTAATGTTTGATGGCAATATTCAGTAATAAATGGAAACACTTGAGATTCAGTGATAAGAGTTTCATGAGATATCAGAATATGAAACCCAACCATCATTTAAGCTTGTTCACCTATATTTTAAGTTTCTTGAATGCCCTGAATTAGATACTATACTTCTGGTACATCTAAATCTTTCAGTCTATACATTTTACTAACCTGTATTATTAAAATATACTAAAAGCATTAAAATTAGCACCAGGGATATACTTGAATGGCTATAGTTAAAAGCTAAAATATGACTAAAAATGTGAATGAGCATTTATTTTAATGCACATACACAAGTGAAAAGGAAGAAAATGAATTGCTTTTAGATTTTGTCTTAAGTATTTGAAAACTTTGACATATTTTACAACTGCTTGTAAAATGGAGAAACATTACAAAATAAAAGTATCTCTCACTTAGGAGAATTCATTTCACAGCACAGACTGAAAAGAAATTTCTTCTTTCTGTATACCCCTGGATAGCACTGTCTGGATCTCTCTCCCGGATTGATATCAAGTCAACAATAATTATTATTCTAAAACAAACTCAGAGCAGCAAGCCTGGCTCAGGCAGCTTGTTAGTTCAGTCACTCAGTCATATCCAACTCTTTACCACCACATGGACTACAGCATGCCAGGCTTCCCTGTCCATCACCAACTCCCAGAGCCTGCTCAAATTCATGTCCATGTAATCAGTGACGCCATCCAGCCATCTCATCCTCTGTTGTCCTCTTCTCCTCTCGCCTTCAATCATGCCCAGCATCAGGATCTTTTCCAATGAGTCCGTTCTTCCCATTAGGTGGACAAAGTATTGGAGTTTCAGCTTCAGCATCAGTCCTTTTAATGAGCATTCAGGACTGATTTCATTTAGATTGATTCATTGGATCTCCTTGCAGTCCAAGGGCTCTCAAGAGTCTTCTCCAACACCACAGTTCAAAAACATTATTTCTTCAGCACTCAGCTTTCTTTATAGCCCCACTCTCACATCCATACATTACTACTGGGAAAAAACATAGCTTTGACTAGATGGACCTTTGTTGGCAAAGTAATGCCTCTGCTTTTGAATATGCTGTCTAGGTGGGTCATAACTTTTCTTCCAAGGAACAAGTGTCTTTTAATTTCATGGCTGCAGTCACCATCTGCAGTGATTTTGGAGCCCCCCAAAACAAAGTTTGTCACTGTTTCCATTGTTTCCCCATCTATTTGCTATGAAGTGATGAGACCAGATGCCATGATTTTAGTTTTCTGAATGTTGAGCTTTAAGCCAACTTATTCACTCTCCTCTTTCACTTTCAACAAGAGACTCTCTAGTTCTTCTTTGCTTTCTTCCATAAGGGTGGTGTCATCTGTGTATCTGAGGTTATTGATATTTCTCCCGACAATCTTGATTCCAGCTTACACTTCATTCAATCTGGCATTTCACATGAAGTACTCTGCATGTAAGTTAAATAAGCAGGTTACAAGATACAGCCTTGATGTACTCCTTTCCTGATATGGCACCAGTCTGTTGTTCCATGTCCAGTTCTAACTGTTGCTTCCTGACCTGCATACAGATTTCTCAGGAGGCAGGTCAGGTGGTCTGGTATTCCCTTCTCTTTCAGAATTTTCCACAGTTTCCTGTGATCCACACAGTCAAAGACTTTGATGTAGTCAATAAAGCAGAAGTTTTTCTGGAACTCTCTTGCTTTCTCAATAATCCAGTGGATATTGGCAATTTGATTTCTGGTTCCTCTGCCTTTTCTAAATACAGCTTGAACACCTGGAAGCTCACAGTTCACACAATGTTGAATCCTGGCTTGGAGAATTTTGAGCATTACTTGCTAGCACGTGAGATGAGTACAAGTGTGTGGTAATTTGAACATTCTGTGACATTGCCTTTCTTTGGGATTGGAATGAAAACTGACCTTTTCCAGCCCTGTGACCACTGATGAGCTTTCCAAATTTGCTGGCATACTGAGTGCAGCACTTTCACAGCATCATCTTTTAGAAATAGATGAAATAGCTCAACTGGAATTCCATCCCTTCCACTAGCTTTGTTCGTAGTGATGCTTCCTAAGCCCACCTGACCTCACATTCCAGGATGTGTGGCTCTAGGTGAGTGGTCACACTTGCATGATTATGTGGGTCATGAAGATCTTTTTTGTGTATCATTCTGTGTATTCTTGCCACCCCTTCTTTATATCTTCTGCCTCTGTTAGGTCCATACCATTCCTATCCTTTATTGTATCCATCTTTGCATGAAATGTTCCTTTGGTATCTCTAAGTTTCTTGAAAAGATCTCTTCAAGAGATCTTGAAGCTTGTGGTCCAGCCAAAAACTGAGGCATAACTGCCATCTCTGTGATCCTCCTAGCTTTCAGAAATGTGAGGGAGAGTGTGGGAAGGGCTATTTACAAACTCTTGCCTCCACCCCAAAGGATGACAACTCTGTAAACCATCCAAGGACCATAGAGATGCCAGGAAGTCCTGATGTGCAAAAGGTGTCCTTACCATTATGCATCTAGTTACTGGAAAATTTGAGGAGAATAAATTTAAATCCATAAAAATCAGTACTTATCACAAGGATTTGTTCAGTATCTTATTTTGGGTTATTTGATCTTGAATCTATGATTTAATTATGAGTAGTTTATTTCAAACATGTTTCCAGTAAAATTCCATAGGGGAGTACAAAAGTGAGACAGAAAAAGGGAAATAGCTATTTCAACAAATTGCTACAAACTTGGTTCCTTAAAATAGCAGGTATTTACCCTCTCACTCAAATATTGTCAGAGCCATACTCACCCTAAAGGCTATAGGGTTAAGGCATCTCTTGCCTTTTCCAGGCTTTGATGGCTCCTGGCATCCTTTAGTTTGTAGCAAGACACGTTCAGTCTCTACCATCCTCTTCTCAGGGCTTTCTTCACTCTGTGTCTGTATGTTTTGCTTCTTGTAAGAACACTGTCATTGGCCTTAAGGCCCACTCTAGTCCAGTGTGATTTTAAAACATTTAGCTATGTCCACAAATAGTATGATCTTCAATAATTTCTAAGTAAAGTCATAGTCTGCATTTCCAAGATTTGGTTGGGACACTATTCAAAAGGTAGTCAACGAAGTGCGTGATATTAGGCAAGATCTCCTAGTAAGTGGCTGGAACTCAGTGGCAAATTCTGGAAACCCATGGAGAACTGGAGCCTCAGAGTAACAGTCCACACCCTGAAAGGGAGGAAATTGACAATAGCTCTGTCAATAGTTGGTTGAGGCTCTAGGGGGTGAGGAAAGGAGTTTACTAAAGATAGAGGGGAAGAGGAGGCAGGTTTCGCTGACATTATTTAATGTAGAGTGGGTTCCCCCCACCAAAATAAGCTCCTGAGGAAAGAGGTGCAGACATTAGCAGCTGGAAATCTTTTGCTGAGTAGTACTATGAAGCAATAATTACACAAGTATTAATTTCATCCATCAAAACTTTTTCTTTCAGGGGAAACTATTTCAGCAAATTTCAGTAAATAAATTGACTAATTAAATTATTTAATTAATTCATTAGTTAAAATTAAATAATTAATTCATTTAATGTACATATATCTTCTAGTAGCTCAGTTGGTAAAGTATCTGCCTGCAGTGCAGGAGACCTGGGTTTTAATCCCTGGGTTGGGAAGATCCCCTGGAGAAGGAAATGGCAGCACATTCCAGTGTTCTTGGAATACTGGACATTTTCCTGGAAAATTCCATGGACAGAGGAGCTTGGCTGTCTACAGTTCATGGGGTTGCAAGAGTTGTATACAACTTAGTGACTAAACCACCACAGATAATCTATATAAAATGATGGATAATAGAAAAAAAATTCAACTCATCTATTTTAGTCAATTGCAAAAATATTCATACGTAAGGATGAGTGATAGAAACAGTGAAGCTAAGGAGATCTCTACATAAAATATTGAAGGTGTGATCTGGGTCCTCCTGACTGCATATAGTAAAGTGAGAAATAAGAGTCACGAATTGAAGAAGGAATAGTTATTAAAATGATACCAGAACTTGAAGATTTGGAAAATTCTCAGCGTATCCATACTGCAAAAAAAAAAAAAAAAAAAAACAGAGAGAGAAACTTGTTCTTAAGAGGATACTAGGGTGTTGCTCCACAGTCATCTGAGAAGGGAACTGGTGTGGATATGAAGGACAAATTTAATCAGCCACCATGCAGCAGGTTCCAGAAGAGAAATGAGACTGTAGCAACAGAAACACTGTCAGAGACAAAATGAAAATGAGAAATGAGGTGGAATGAAAGAAGGCTGCTCACAGGAGTTACCTTTCAAGGAAAGGGAAGAATAACCCCTAAGACAATTCACAGATCATGAGGGCTGCCGCTCCCTCCACAGGCCCAGGGAGTAAGGCTGCTTGCTTTCTCCTCGGTTTCAGAGGGCAGACCCTCACAGAAAACTGAAGAAGCCCCACTCCGCTGAGCTGAAGAGACAACTGCCTGCAGAACCATGGAGAGACATGACCACCACAGCCAGCCTGGAAGATAGAACATCAGGCCACAGAGAATTATTCTTGAGTCTTAAGATCTAATGGAATTTGCCTTACTAGGCTTTAGAGTTGCTTCAGACCTGTCATTCCTTATTTGTTTTCCCATAGTTCTTCCTTTTGGAATGGGAATGGCTATCTCCTGCCTGTCTATCATCGCATTTTAAAAGCACAGAACTTGTCTGGTTTCACGGAGTCACAGCTGGAAAAGAATTTTGCTTCAGGACAAATTGCATATCAAGTTTCACCCAATCTGATAAAATTATATTTATATGAGACTTTGGACCTAGACTTTACAGCTGATGCTGGAATTTGTTAAGACTTTAGGAGTGTTAGAACTGGATGAATGTACTTGTGTGTGAGAAAGACGTAAATCTGAAGAGCTCAGCGGCAGAGTGTTATGGACTGCAAGTTTGTGCCCCGCCCCCAAACTCATACATTGAAGCCTCCACTCTGACTGTATTTGGAATTATAGCCTGGGAGGTGATAAATAAGGGTTTATCATAAGGGTCCTCCCCTATTTAAATAAACCCTTATCTGAAGAGGAAGAGATACCAGAGCACTCTCTCTTCACCATGTGAGGACAAAGAGAATGTAGCAGTCTGAAAGCAAGGGAGAGAGCTCTTAGCGGAACTTGACACGCTGGCCCATGATCTAGGACTTCCGGTCTCTAGAATGGTGAGAAAATAAATTTCTGTTTAAGCCATTCAGTCTAAGGTATTTTGTTACAGTAGCCTGTGCAGATTAAGACAGTAGACTTCATGTCACCACTTAACAGTCTAGCAAGGAAGCACCAGCATGAAGAAAAATAGAAGCTGAAATATTAATACTGGAGGAACCAAATTCATCTGAAAGTATATGAGTCTCTGAGTCAGATCAAGCCTGAGGGACTATTGGGTTATATGACCAATACAATTTACATATGTATGTATCACTTGAACAAAATTCAACTTTGAGTTTAATTTTCTAGAATTTGAAAACAAATGCTAACTGGGGGTTTAAAAATTAGTTCTTTTCATAAATGTGAATATGCCAGTACGCTCTGAATTTCTAAAGGTCAAATTGTTCTAATGAAGAGTATGCACTAGTACCTCTTTTCTTAAAGTCTCAGACTAATATTAAATCAATTTTTTTTCTGTGGAGATTCTATTAACTGAATGAAGTTTAAACAACTGATTTGAAAGTAGAAAAGTGATGTATAACTATTATTATTGTCTTAGGATTGCTATAGCAAAAGAACCGTAGACTGAGGTGAGGAGGGTACTTTTTAAAGAACATTTATTTCTCAAAGTTCTGGAGGCTGGGAAGTCCAAGACCAAGATGCCAGTGGATTCAGTGTCTGATCTGACCTTCTTCATGGTTTGCAGATGATCACCTTCTTGCTCAATCCTCACTTGGTTGAGACAGAGATCATCTCTCAGGTGTCTCTCCTTATTAGAACATGGATCTCACTTAGAGGGGCTGTGCTCTCATGATCTAATTGTCTCCCAATGTCCTCACTCCACATACAGTCAAATTGGGAAATGAGCCTTCAACATATGAATTTTGGGGGAGACAAACATCATTCGTTAACAATCTCCATATGCTTTAAAGGCTAAAATATTTAGCATTTTTTTCTGGATAAATTATTATATATTTGAATCTATGTTTCTATGGGCTTCCCTTTTAGCTCAGTTGGTAAAGAATCTGCCTGACCCCTGGGTTGGGAAGATGCCCTGGAGAAGGAAATGGCAACCCACTCCAGTATCCTTGCCTGGAAAAACTCATGGACAGAGGAGCCTGGTGGGCCGCAGTCTATGGGGTCGCAAAGACTTGGGCACCACTGTGTGACTAACACTTACTTACTATCCTTTTATCCTTATATCTTTGTCTGTAAATAGCCATAGAACATTTCATTCTATTTATATCTATCTTTTTTCCAATAAAAGTGAATATATACAAGTAAGCCTTACAACTGAAATCCCAGACTCCCCTGAGAAAAATGTATAAATCAGAATGCTTTTAGTTATTTTTTTCTTTTTTTTTCCCCCTATATATTGCCTGGAACATTTCCTGTGTCATTGTTGTTCTGCTTTCCTGAATACGACCTATTTCTTGTTATGCTATGGAACTCTAATCACATGTGGAGCTACTCTTCACATGATTGCACATATTATAAATAATAGTAAGTTATTCTTTGTGGAAAGTCTTTAAGATCTGACAAGTTAAAACCTTAATGCAGATCTTTGGGTCTACTGGTACTATTTCATGGAAGAGTTTGTATGTAAATACATTTTTCTATCCCTGGAGAAGTAAATGGCAAACCACTCCTATATTCTTGCCTGTGAAATCCCATGAACAGAGGAGCTTGGCTGGCTAAAGTCCACGGGGTTGCAAAGAGTCAGTCATGACTTAGCAACTAAAAAACAACATTTTTCTATTATAGTTTCACAAATTTCATCAGGTCTTATTAAAGAATCATTAATCTCAAATCTAGCTAAAACTCAAATCTAGCTAAAACTCTTTCTTCCAGTAGCAAGAGGTGGGCTTTCTAATGTGTTACTGGGAGAAAGACAGTTGATTGGAAAATTTGTCCTACACTTAATAGCATGCCAAAGAGTATTTGTACCTTTCTTCTCTTTTAAAGTATAGCCCCACTTTCTATTTTCTGTTTGCTGGTTAAACTACAGAAAAGCCATGAACAAGGCAAAAATTATGGATTTTCATCAAATTCCTGATAAATATAATATGCCAGTCATTCAAGAGTTAATTATTTTAGGGAGCATTGTAATGTGGCTTAGAATCCCAAAGGAATTTAAACTATATCCCCTCTTTAAGCAGCTGTCACAGTTTTGCAAAATGCTCATATGACCTCCCCTTAGGCTGCATCTGTTTCCTCAGAAAGGTCCTTGGAGCATTTCTTTAACTACCGAGAAGTGGGATTATCATGTTCAATGCACTTGCTTTTGAATTTATTTTAAGTATGTTTAGGACAAAGGTCAGTGTAAATAGATCATGTGAGGTCGGCCACCTACTCTGGCCCTGACTAAATTACATAAATTCTTCCTTGAGCCATTTTATTAAACAGTATTATTATATTTATTTAAAAGTAAAATTAGAAAAATCTATAGCCCAGCCCTTCTTTCTAACCCCAGTGCCCCAGTGTAAATCTCTATATCAGCATGTTTCTAGGTTTTATTATCTACAGAAAGAAGGGATTAAATCCTATGAATACCATGATCATTGTTTCTGACAAATCTGATATTATTCTGTTGCTCTTTTCAAAATGCTGAAAAGATACACTGCTTCACACGGGCCATGTTGCTTCCTAACTATTAGTTCTGCCTCATTAATTTCTCAACTAGGTTAATTAATTAAAGGCAGAGAGAATGAGAAATCAACCCTGAATATTCATTGGAAGAACTGATGCTGAAGCTGAAGCTCCATTACTTTGGCCACCTGATGCAAATGGCTGGCTCAGTGGAAAAGACTCTGATGCTGGAAAAGACTCTGATGCTGGAAAAGACTCTGATGCTAGAAAAGATTGAGGCTAGGAAGAGAAGAGGGTAACAGAGGATTAGATGTTTAGATGGCATCACCGATTCAGTGGACATGAACTAGAGCAAATTCCAGAAGATGGTGAAGGACAGGGAAGCCTGACTGCTGAAGTCCGTGGGGTTGTGAAGAGTTTGACATGACTTGGCAACTAAACAGCAACGAGAAGGAGAGAATAGTAAAGTGAACCCCTATACCAGCTTGCTAGGGTTGCCGTAACAAAATATTATAGACTGGGTGGCATAAACAACATTTATATTCTCACACTTGTGGAGGCCATAAGTCCAAGATTAAGGTGTCAGCAGGGTTGATTCCTTCTGAGGCCTCTCTTCTGGGCTTGTAGATGTCTGTAGATGTATTCTCACATGGTCTTTCCTTGGGGCAGGCACATCCATGTTGTCTATGGGTGTCCAAAGTTATTCTTATAAGGACACAAGTCATATGGGATAATTATAATATCCTCATTTTTAATTACTCATCTCTTTTTAAAGCTACCAGTTCCAAACACTCTAATGTACTGAGGGCTTCAACATACAAATTTTGGGGTAACAAGCCTCAGCCCTAAAAACATGTACATTATTATATGTCAAGATGCTTTTGTAGATAAAAGGGAGAACTGTTAACAATTACACAGCAACAATATTGATTAAACAAAACTGTCCAAGGCTAAGAGTCTAATCATTCTTGCACGTGGAGACTCTATGAAATGTCTACAATCCAGAATTCAAGTTATTCAATGTACCTCCCCATTGCCTCCATTGCAACTAAGCAATTTTGTTGATTTAAGTAGCATCAGGTAGTGAAGAATCCACTTGGTCAGAGAGGCCCAGAATCTCAGAGTTCCTGCTTTTTCCATCATTTCGGGTTGATAGTAGGATGCATATCACTTCTCAAAGATTGATCCTAAGGCATTTATTGCTTTTTTTCTTATTCTATACTGAAGTATTCAATGTCTTCCTATGTCATTGGTAAAGGAAGCTGTACTATGTTTAATGACAGCTTCATTTGCAAACTGCTGTTGTGTGTTTTCTGTGGAGCTATCTATTATCAAACTTTTGAAAGGGAAAATGTCCGAAATATTTACTTCTGTTTTTTAAGCTGCCACAAGTCCAGATGGGCTTTGAAATATATGGCTTTCCAAATTTTAAAAAGATAAAAGCATATGTATATCATATTTTATGTAGCACCACCAATACAGTCTTAGAGTTACTCCATAATAAAAATATATTAACTTTTATGAAGCAATATATACATTCACCTTGAGTAAGAAATTAAAAAAAAATTCTGAATGCACACATAGACATGTATACATATATTTGTGTATGTGTATGAATTCAGTCACTCAGTCATGTGTTACTCCTTGTGACCCCATGGACTTGAGCCTGCCCAGCTCCTCTGTACATGGAATTTTCCAGGCAAGAATACTGGAGCCAGCTGCCATTTCTACTCCAGGGGATCTTCCCAGAGATTGAACTGATGTATCTTGTATCTCCTGCATGTGCAGGTGAATTCTTTACCACTGCGCCACCTGGGAAATCCCATATATATAGCAAATACCACACACACACAGAGGTGAATACATGTGGGTCAGTTCAGGTCGTTTTGCTACCAGACCAATTTGACACAAGCACAGACTATGTATTACTTGACTGTCCCTCAGAACTCCTGTAAGTTTCTCTCTTTGAGGACGGTCCCAAGTGAAGTAGGACTTAGTTTCTCAAATCTGTGTTTTCCCCTCCTTTTTCTTTGCTCATCAAATTCTTCAAAGAAGCTTTCTACACTACATACCCACTCCTGTTTATTTCATTCATTCACTTTTAGTTTCTTCTGTCTACACTCTCCTTTGCCCAGTCTCTATGGAAGAGCAGGATGTCAGCATCCTGTGGGTGATGATGAGGATGACTTGAGGATGGGAAGCCTATTCCTCAGATTCAAAATATCAGGACTTATTATTTATGTAATTATTGGTTAAAGACATATATTAGACTGAATATTCTGTGAGGTCTGAGATTCTGTTTCTCTTACAATACTGAGTCCCTGTCATCTTTTATAATGATTAGTACATAATAATGTTGATATGAAACAAACTGACTGCCACCAGCAAAGATGGGATGAGCAGAGGGTTGCACTTTGGGGCATGCAACCATGGAGAGCAAAGTGAAAATTTCCAGGGGATGAAGGAAGGAGAACACTTTTGTAGAGGGGAAACGAAGTCGAGAGGGCTGTAGTAAAGAAACAGGCTTTTCATGTTGAATCCTTGGCGTGAAGAAGAGAAGTCTTTCTGCTTCTTCTTGGGTTCTGCTATTATGACAGGATATGAGAGGTCTGCTTCAGGTCTCCCAACTCTATTTAGTGGAGTTTTCCATTCACTAATCTTTTTTTTTAATATTACTAAGCAAAAAATAAAAAAAGAAAAATTGTAAAAAGAAGCAAGTACAGATAGATAAAAGAAGTGATGAAATAATAGAGGAGCCAAATATCTCTAAAGTTTTAAACCTTGTGACTTAACAGACAAAAAATAATGAAATGTCCATGGGAAGCTACTCTATAGCGCAAGGAGCTCAATTCAGTGTTCTAAGATGACCAAAAGGTATGGGATGGATGGGGATAGGAAGGAGGTCCAAAAGGGAAAGGATATGTATCTATATATGGAGGATTTACTTCACTGTACAGTGTCAGATTCTGACACAACATTATAAGGCAACTCTACCCCAATTTTTCAAAACAAGTGTACAAGAAAGAATGATAAGTGCATTTATATATATTACATTTGAAATTGTGGCAGAAAATGTAAAAAGACAAATGTATTCATTTCCTAGGGCTGACGTAGCAAATTACCACAAACTTGATGACTTAAAATAACAAAGTAATTTTCTCATGCTTCTGGAGGCCAGAAGTCCTAAATCAAGTTGTTGGTGGGTTTGTGCTTTCTCCACGGGTTTTAAGGGAGAATCGCTTTACCTTTGTAAAGGGCTTCTGGTGGCTCAGGCATTCCTCAGCTTGTGGCTGCTTAATTTCAATATCTGCCCACATCTTTTCATTCCATTTCATTTTCATTCCACACCTTCTCTTCCATTTGTCTCTCTTTTGCTTGTTTCTCAAAAGGAAACTTGTCACTGGGTTTAGGGTCAGACCTGATAATCCAAGGTGCTTGTTAATTCTACATCTTTAATCACATCTACAAAAACACTTTTTTCAAGTAAGGTCATATTTATAGATTCTGGGTTTTAGGATGTGGACATAACTTTGGTGGGGGAGTGGGGTGAGGTCATTATTCAGTCCACTGTAATTTGTCCAATGGGAATTTAGATCTAAAATTTAAGTAATAGTTCAGGAGTTGGACTATCAATTTTGGGTTTATGTACATATGATTATTAGTTTTTTTCCTCTAGATATCAAAATGCAGAATTAACATTTATTTCTAAAGTCCTCTATAATAGAACCAAATGATGACCAAAGACAAGTATGTATCCAGATTTAGTCCATACATTTAGTGCAAGTCTTACTTTATTGGATTACTTTGAGCAGAGTATCATGGGTTCTAGACCTAACCTAGTACCCTGATGGTCTGAGCATTTGAGGCAGTCACTTGGGAAAATAAAATCTAGGGATCGTTAGGAATTTGTCACCAATAGATTTGAAAAACTCCTTTAGCAACCAACTGAGTAATAAAATCATGGTATACCGTTACAGCAAAAGATATGGTGGGTATAAACATGAATTTTCAGGCAAATAAGCCTGGGTTTGAATCCAGGCTCCAAGGTTTATCACCTTTCATATCTCAACAAGTCATTAAATACACTGAGTTCCCTCCTATCAAACTGTAATACTCATATCTCATGAGATTGTTATAAAGTTTAAATGATTAAGATACCTTAGCATACACTTTTGCATCTTGTATATATTCAGTTTTCCATGAGAATTCTAATAGATATATAAAATGGACATAAACACATTTAACAAAATATGTAAGTGCAACCTAGAAGAGAAAAATATACAGAAAGTAGATGTGATTTTTAAGTCTTCAGCAAAATTGTGAAGGAAGTGAAATGGGTTTTTGATGCCCTAATTTAAAAAATCCCACCTTACATCACTTTCTTCTGCTCTCAGGCTTTCTCTAGACCAGTCTACCAAATCAAACCCCAACTAGTTATCATAAATCCAGGTTAAGGCGTACTAGTACAATTTGTAAAAAATTAACAAAGAGGTTTAGAAAGAGTAATTCTGAAATTTAAAAAAATGCAAATTAAATGAAATAAATTTAATTACTAATAAGGACATGTGGATTTAATCATTTCAAAGATAGTGGCATTTTACATAACCTATTAACTGCCCCACTTTTAGCTATAACATAAATGTCCATAAAAACTTCTTGGTCACTGGCAGAATCTAAAATTGTCAGTTGAAGAGAATGACAGAAAAAAATTAATTTATCAAAGAATATTTGATAGCTCACTAAATCTCTGCAGGATACAGAGTCAAATACAACACTTACACAGCCAGGATCAATGTTAAAACCATACCTGAATGGCTATGGCTAAGTTATCAGTAATCGTGTTCCTTAATATGGATACTAGGCATCTCCTTGCACTCTTAGACCACCAACACCATTGTGTCTGAAAGTTTAGAGTCTCCCAGAATTTCTAGAAGAAAATTTCTGTACATCATTTCCTTCTTACATTGTTCTTCTGAAAAACAGGCTAGTGTGGATGTATGAGGGCCTAAGTCACATGTCTACATGGTCACAAGAAAAATTGAGAACAGAACTCATAAACAGTGGGTTGGTGAAAGGCTCATTTATGCAAAAATCCAAATGAACCTTTAGGCCAACACAATATAAATGAATGCAATTAAAATGCGAGTTGTTCTAGGTTTGCTATCTCCAAATATAGGCAGATTTTGCTCAGTAAAAGCTGAAAAGGGTCTGAATTGTCAAAAAATTTACTTTTCTCTCATTAGTATTAACTAAAAACAGGAAGCAAAAATATATTATGATTAAGTTAAAAAAAACAAAAAAACTTTATTACATCTAACAATATTATCTATCTTTTAAGAATTTCTTTGTAACAAAAAGACAGTTTTCTAGATTCTATATTTTACCCTTAATTTAAAAAAAAATGTGTATTTAAGTGATAAAATCAAAATGAACTTAGGGATATATTTTACCCTCAAGCTTCTGTGTAAGTTATCAACTGCCAATAGTGGCCTGCTCAAATAAACATATACATCAGAAAAATCAATGATCTGATGCTGAAAAAAAAAAGTCTGTTTATATTACCTACTAACTTTACCATACCTCATAGTTACTTATTACAATTTTGATTATTTACTTGTCAGTGGAAAAGTTGTTATCTATTGAAATTACTATAAACAGCTTCAGGGCTTCTGTTAAGAGCACTTAAAAGGAGTATCCATTATACATTAGTGGAAATAATTTATCTAACAGGGATCATCCAAGTGTCTTTTAGGGTAAACTTCTTCCAGATTAATTTAAACTCACTTTTAAAACTCTCTTTAATTTTTTTTTCCTGAATTGTGTTACAATCTGATTTCTATGATGTTCCCTTCCTAATAATATATATACCAATTGACACCGTCCTGTATCAGAACTGAAACCTATTCCCCCACAGAATTTCTTAGAAGTCTCTAAAAACTGCATAATATCCTCCAGCAGCAGAGTTGTAGAACATGCATTTATTTTTTAAAAAATAACATAAAATGGCAAAAACAGTAATTAATAGAGTATACTAAGACATGACAAAGCATTAATAAATGAATATTCAGACATACTTTAATGTGCTAAAATAAAGTCATAGATACTTATGATGACAGTTTCAAAGGTTTTAAAATTAAATGCAATGTCTCTCTACACAAATAATTAGGAGAAAAATATATGCACATAGTTTGGTGACAGTTTATATTCTTTGGACATTTTCCAGGCACAGTTTTGCATTTGTACTAATAATCTGCCTGACATTAAAATACACTTTGAGCAGCACATTTTTACAAGCCATTGGTAATTAAACAGGAATCATTCTTTGTGATATGGGACTCTGAATGTGTTTAAGATGCAAGGGAAAGCCGTTAATTAACTCCTTATAAATTTATGATGTGACAAGATATTGTCTGTTTCATTTTCGCAGGAGACCTCCCAGAGCCATGCGAGGCTCAGCTCAAGCTATTAGTTACCTTTCAGGGGTAGCAGAACTACCGGAGAGTTGAATGGAATCCGCAGGATCATGCTGCCCATAAGAACAACGGCATAAAATATTAATCACTCCAGCTCCACATGTGAAATGTTACAAAAGAGAAAGTCAAAGAGTAAAGGGGAAAAAAATCACTGCAGGGTGCCCTATATTAGCATCAACAAACCACTAGTAGTGGCTAAAGCAAAATGTGGTGGCCCGAGTCCCACATGCTAATAATTTTCAAACTTTTGTCATGGTTAAATAATGACCTAGCCACAGTGGGATGTCCTGCTATAAAAGGAAGGGGCTCTGTCCTAATGAAAACAGCCCCGGTGCCAATATGACAGTTGAAACAATTTATCAGAAATGAAGTGAAATGCTAAGCTGAGAACAGTGCCTTCTTAAAGCTGATATGGAAAAGAGCACTTTTCTCTGACTGTAATAAAAATGCTAGCTATTATCATTTTTAACCAATTTATCCCATGTAATCCACTTAACAAGCCAAAAAGCTTGGTATTAGTAGCCCCAATTTTCAGTTGAATAAACTTGCCAGTTTGTAAGTGAGTATTCTAGGATTCAAAACCAGGTTTATCCAATTCTATTCCATAAGATTTTAGCCACTTAATAGAAGATTTAGCTACCCCTCCCTTTTCTCTTCAAGGAAGTTTAATATCATTTTGGCATTATGAAAATTATGACTGCTTTATTTAAATGCAATGCATGTACTGAATAGTATTATGAAGGCCCCACAAGCCATTCTGAAGGGATGAGTAGTTATCTTCCAACACTGTTACACAATAACAATGTACAGAAGTAAAAGAAAAAACTATAGATTTTTAATAAAATTTAAACTTGGTTTAAAAGTCAATTTGTTAGCATCACATATGTGTATATATAAGTATATATATATATATTTAAATATATGTTATTTATTTAAAATATACATATTTTTAGGTTCCAAAATATTTATATGTAAAACTTCCTAATGTGAGACAATGACCTTAAAATGAGAGAAAAACATTTAAGTCAATAACCAGTCTACAAAATATAAATTAAATATATATATATATATACACCTGTTCAGAGCTGCCATCCTAACCTTTGCATGAAGTTGCAAAGAGTAAATAGATTGCTAACTATATCACCTATATAAAGATGCCTTAATAGGAAACAAAAGTGAACTGAAGCTGGAAAGATAAGAGGGTATGGGGAGGTAAAGAGAAGGGATGTTACGGGAGTATTTAAGAATCAGGTTAGTGCCTGACAGAGGATGGGCTTGTTTTAGCAAGGCTTAATGGAATAAGGAAGAAGAGTTCCTTCAGGTCACAAACCTATTAAACCTGAAACTCCCTTACTGAAGTTTAAGCATCCTCTCTTCTGAGACTACAAGGCTGCTAGATTGTTGACTCAATCTACTTAGATCCCCCAGAAAAAAAAGATCTTTAACTAAAAGCTTTCTTTATCAAGTCAAAGGTTATGTTTGGATGAATTGAAACAAATATTGTTTGACTTAATAGGAATTAAGAAAAGAGATCAAGAGTTCTACAAATCAATCAAATAGTATTTAACTGGCCAAAGCATATCTATTAGTATGATAACAATAAGATAACTCAGACTTACTAAGTATTTGCTATTTGAAAAGCACTGTGCTAAGAGTTTTACCTGAATTAGTTAGTTCATTTAAATATTAGCATAATTTTTATAGGGTTAAATAATCTGCCTAAGGTCAAAATGTCAATGTAGAGAAATAACCAGCATTCAAGTTCAGGCAGTCTAAACTTCATTGTACTTAGGCCGTGTTTTAATCACTGTACTGTACAGCCTTCCTTAGCAAAGATCTTTTATAATTAGGAGTATTTCCTTCTTGCAAGCTACTTCACCATCTATAAAGAAGGCAGAATGATAACCCATAAGTATATCCAGGTATCTTAAAAATAAAAGAATTATAATATCTTGATATTGTCAGAAGCAAGAATGGGTTCAGAGAAATAGTGTTTGTAAATAAGAAAACAATTAGGGTAGAGTCTGAGGTTGTTGGTCTGAAATCATGACTGAGTGAAACAAAGAGAAAATTCTATGTGTATGAAAAGGAATTCATTACTTTATAATTGTTGGATATTAATTCAAATTTGGTGAGAGGGAATCAAGGAAAGGGGAAGGGTTTCTATAATGAGACAAAAGTGTCTATCATTATAGAGGTATATATGTGAGCTATCATTGAAGGAAAATTCCATTTTCACTCAGTGAGGCACTGTTTATGAAGTTAGGAAAAATTATGGCTCTAAGAGGAAAACTAAGGTTCAATGAACACATTTTTATACAGTAATTTTTGAATCAGAAGTCATAGTAAACTGTTTCAAGGGAAAAAAAAAAAAATCCGATGTTAAGAGTTCTGGAATTTAAAGTGTGGAGCTCCCAGTTGGTATTTGTTTGTATTCTACAATATGAAAAGTTGAATTTGAAATTGAGTTTGTGCTTTCCATATTGATAACAAAACATACTTTATATAAACTCAAGAATAAGGTTGAACCATATGAAACTGCCTATGTTCAAATAATTTGGTCTACAAAAGTGGGAATTCCCTATATTTCAATCTAATATGTGTCACAATGTGATTGTCACACCTTGTAATAGAGGAACATTTGAACATATGAATTAGATTCAATAAGAATGTGTATGACTTGGTTTTCCTGACTTCTTGATTATAAGCTAGTTTTCAAAAAAAAAAAAGACTAATAGTTAAACTATCAGGTTATAGACTCACCATGTTAGAATTAATTTAGCTTTTGGCACCAATAAGCCCTGTGTTTCTCGATTTAACCATAATGGAACTTTACTTCTTGATACAGAGCATGCAGGGAGTTGTCCTTAGTTTGTGGGTAGTTTTCTGCCACTTAATATTCATAGATTCAGACAACTTCATCTTTGATTCTGCTACCACCTTGGCATCGTTATCACTGGAGCACCTCTCACCAGAAGAGTACAAAGGTTATAGTATAAAACACTTTTCAGAAACACTGTCTTGGACATGATCCACATAATAGTGCTCATATTCTATTCATGAGAACTCAGCACAGACTTTGGTTTGATCCCTGGGGTGGGAAGGGAGGTCCTGGAGGAGGAAATGGCAATCCATTCCAGTATTCATGCCTGGAAAATCTCATGGATAGAGGAGCCTGGTGGGCCACAGTCCATGGGGTCTCAAAGAGTTGGGCATGAGTGAGCGCACATGCAGACCCTGAGCCACATTTAAATGCTAAAGAAACTGGGATATGCAATCCAGCTGAGTGCCTTGGAAGAGAAATTAGACCTTTGAGAGGCTAATAGGACCGGCCACATCTCAATGTAGAAACATGTTTATTAAACTTATGTGCAAAGTACATCATGTAAAATTCTGGGTTGGATGAAGCACAAGCTGGAAACAAGATTGCTAAGAGACATACCAATAACCTCAGATATGCAGATGACACCACCCTTATGTCAGAAAGGGAAGAGGAACTAAAGAACCTCTTGATGAAAGTGAAAGAGTAGAGTGAAAAACCTGGCTTAAAACTCAACATTCAAAAAACGAAGATCATGTCATCCAGTCCCACCGCTTCATGGCAAATAGGTAGGGAAACAATGGAAACAGTGACAGACTGTTTTTGGGGTGCTCCAAAATCACTGCAGATAGTGGCTGCAACCATGAAATTAAAAGATGCTTGCTCCTTGGTAGAAAAGCTATGATCAACCTAGACAGCATTTTAAAAATCAGAGACATTGCTTTGCTGACAAAAGTCTGTCTAGTCAAAGCTATGGTTTTTCCAGTAGTCATGTATGGATGTGAGAGTTAGACCATAAAGAAAGTTGAGCACCGAAAAATTGATGCTTTTGAACTGTGGTGTTGGAGAAGACCCTTGAGAATCCCTTGGACTGCAAGATTAAACCAGTCAATCCTAAAGGAAACCAGTCCTGAATGTTCATTGAAAGGACAGATGCTGAAGCTGAAACTTCAATACTTTGGCCACTTGATGTGATGAACTGACTCATTTGAAAAGACCCTGAGGCTGGGAAAGATTGAATGCAGGAGAAGAAGGGGATGACAGAGGATGAGATGGTTGGATGGCATCACCAACTCAATGGATGTGAGCCTGAGCAAGCTGCTGGAGTTGGTGATGGACAGGGAAGCCTGGCGTGCTGCAGTCCATGGGGTCCCAAAGAGTTCGACATGACTGAGCGACTGAACTGAACTGAACAGGACCTGTCGATCACAATGTAGAAGCATTAAATATTTTATCTCTAACTTGGAAGATCTTTCTTAAAGCATTTCTAAAAGGTATAAAATGTTTTTTTACTGAGAATTATTTGATGTTTCTGGTTCACTCTGTGGTTTTATCTAACTCTTAACTCACTAATGGATCTAGTTATCTTTTCAACAGTGCATGCAATGGATAATTATTGCCACTACCTTCCTCTCTGAATTTCATTGGCCAGATTGTGGTTTATAAACATTTTTAAAATCTGATATGCAAAATATGAAGTCAATACCTTTCCATTTTATAAAGAAAGTGAATTTGAGAACATATATCCAAGCCAGTACTTTTGAAATATTGTTGTTAGTTATTTTAAATCATCATTTAATAATAAGTAGATTCAGATTCTTAATAGAATATGTAACATATAGTAGTCTACTTAATTTAGAGGGCAAAATAAAAATAGAAAATTATAAGAATTGAATGATAGAATGCCATTCAACAGAAAAGAACGCATATGTGTAGCCACTATCTGTAAATCAAAATTTCTTTTTAGCTCTCACTCTGTCTTCCTATTCTACTTTGAAGTGTGAAAACTTCATCCTTATTTAGTACACTAACAATTCTGAATTTGTGTTTCTTAATTTCCATTTTCCATTTATACAGCTCTTCAAATTAGTCTAAGTGTTCTAATCTCCATGTTAGGGAAAATGTTGACTGAAACCACCCACCCTGGCCAGGCACCATAGTAACCATCTGCATGAGTTATTTTACAACAGGAGGTCATTGTAGGCAGCATGGAACTAACAAGTTATCACGAACCAGAATTCAGAAAAAATCAAAAGGAGACACCACATGTCCTACCCACCTTCCAGAATCGTCCTTGCTAGAATCCATCTTGACTGACCAATGTATATGCCACCAGAAAGCACCCCAAGTCAGAATGACAGGTTAGAGACAACGCAGAAACTAGCTCAATCACCATAAAACCCAAGAATCTGAGCCCTATCACAGAGCAGTCCTGCTGTTTCCCTTACTCTCCGGCTCTTGACCAGGTTCCCCTTCTCAATTAAGTCTCTTGCTTTGTCAACACATGCATTTCCTCTAGCGATCCATTGCTGAGTGTTAGACAAGAGCCCACACTCAGGACCAAGAACCAGTGCCTCTTCCTGCAACATTCAGACAGCACTTATAAAACAAGTTACTCATTCTTTTTTTTTTTTTAATTTAACAAAAAAATTGTTTTGTTACTTATTTTCTAAATTATTTATATTTACATATTATGTATTACATATCTATTCATCTTTACATATTCATATGTATATTCTTTTTTTTTAGGTCAATTCCTTTCCCTCTGTCCAATACATTTGTTGTTGTTGTTGTTGTTTTTGCTATTTTTTGTTTTTATTTTTATTTTCTTTTACTTTCTACTAAAGTCATTTACTTTAACCTCTTGTGGTTAGGTTCTTTCTCCTCTGCTCACCTACCCTCTGTTTTCAACTTTTAATGGGGAAGAACAGATAAACAGCAGATAACGTTACTATTTACACATAGCATCTGATACACCTTAAGTGTTACATTTTCTGGTACATCAACACTTACCTTTCCCTCTTTGGACTTCCTGGAGAAAAATTAGCAATCAGGAAAGTAGGCAGCTAAAGGAAGAGCAAAGAAATGTATGAAACTCCAAAAAGTCATTAGTAATCCATAAATCTATTCTGTACTGTGGGTGTTTTGGAGGTAGAGGCAAAATCTTAGTTTTCTCCTGTAAATGCAGCATATTGATTACTACTTAGTAAGCCGCATAATAAATATACATTGGAGAAGGAAATGAACAATTTGATTCTGGATAATTAATATTTAACTGATAATAGAATACTAGAAAGGAACTCCGGTAGAAATACTTTATCTGATTTAAATCTCTTTTGTCAGAGATAACAAAATATAATGTATAAAGATATATTTATTTTTTTACCTTTAAAAGCTATTGTGAAAAACATTTTAGATGCTCTAAGAGGCTAGATATTTGATTTAATTAATTTTGTAAATATAACTTACTTAACTAGAATATACAGGTATGATTTTGCTAGAAGGTACTAACTTTGCATATTTACATAAAAAATACTTTCTTAATCCAATAGCACTTTTCCATAAATGTATAAATTAAGCCAGCCATTGTTCACATTTTGAGGAAAAGGAAAAGATATACTTTTCAGAGTTTTAATAATTATAGTTAAAGTCTATTGCCAATTAGAATTTAGGCACACAAAATAGTCACCCAAGACATCAAAATATTGATCTTTATAAAAAGAAACATAACTAGGTCATAGTTATAGAAGTGTGTGTATGTATGTGTGTGTGTGTTTTATTTGATTTCTATATTTAAGACTTTAATTTATTCATTCTCTCATTATGATATTGGTTCTTCCACATCCTAACTATGCCTCTAATTTTCTTCAGATGTGTTTAGCACTCTGTCACACTGAGAACTCTCCATAAATAAATGAAAATATAAGAAAGATTTTCTTGAATAGAGTTACATGAATTAAATTGTCTCATTAAGAACTCTTATCATTAGTAAGAAACTTTCTCCTGTTTCCTGTCACTTGAAAGAATTTCTTTCTCTTTGATGATCTTCATCAATCTCTAATCAATAACAGAATTGAAGGTTACTTTCTCTATAAATGATAACCATACTGTGAAGAAATAATTAGTATTCAGTCAAAATATATAATAAATTAAGGAAAGAATATTCACATACATTATTATAGTATAATGCCTATGCATAAATGCATATATACAAGAGAATGTACATTTTAAATACTCTCAACATTAACTTTTTATTCCTTCTTCACCTCCAAATCAATCTTTTTGAATTCTTTTAAATATTTGTGTTCAGATCCCATGTTCTTTGAATTAGTTTAAAATATCTCACCCATAGATGATACTCACCACATGAAAACAAGTTGTTTTGTGGGATATATGTATCACTTTGTTAAGATACATTCCTTCTCTTCTCTCCTTGTGATTTTTTGTGTTTGTTTGTTTAGTTTTGCTATTCAACTTAACAAAGAACAGTCTGCTAGTGAAAAGAATCTTGCAATTTTTGTAGAAATTAATTTCACAACTGAACATAAGTCTTTTTTCACTGCAAGCAGGTGAATGGCTAGAATTTTTTTTCAGTGGATGAATGAACTATATCATATGCACAATGCATTTATTCCTGCCTCAGCAGACTGGGATTTTTCTTTCTTTTCTATTTCTGTGTATGAAACATAGATGAGGATGGCTATAATAGGGCCTGGTCAAAAATTCAACGTGGTTGCCAAAAACACACGTCTGTCCAACACACAAGGGAAATGATAGCTTTTATCTTTAAGCTCCAAAAATTGCCAATGCTTTATTAAAATCTTATTTCATCCTTATTCAATTATAGTTGCATATTTTTTAAAATAATGAACTACATACCCACTGCCCAGCAATTACTCTTATTTCACAGGGTTCTCAGCCCTAATTTGATCTAGCCAAAGGATGGTTGTAAGGTTTTATTTGATTTGGCTTTGGCTTGTATTCTTTTGTAAAAGAGATTAAACAATACACTTCCAAAGCTTGATTTAATTATTTGTGAAACATAATCTCTCCAGCTAATGATATTCTTGGAAGAAAATTTACAATTTGGGGCTAGGTTATACATATTTTTTCCTCCACAATTCTTTGAGGAAGATGCTTCCAGTTCTGGACTGTAGATACTTGAAATTGAAATGGAACAATTTTTGCCACAGGATTTTCAGCCAAAGGCAAAAATCTAGAAGCTGAATTAGAAAGAAAGAAAGGAAAAAAAAAAAACTCACTACTTATATAATGTGGGTAGATAATTCATATTCATTATGAATAAATATGCAAAATTAAAGTATAAATGTAGGCATGCTTCAATTAAATTTGCAAAATAACCAAAAGAAGACTAACATTTAAACTATTCAGTATAAATAATAATAATAAAATAAAACTTTTAAACAGTTACTATGGGATAGGCACTATCCTTCTTTGTGTTTAATCGCTCAGTCATATCCAACTCTTTGTGATTCTTTTAGACTGTAGCCCACGAGGCTACTCTGTCCATGGGGTTTTTCAGACAAGAATACTGGAGTGAGTTGCCATTTCCTCCTCCAGGGGGTCTTTCTGACCCAGAGGTTGAACATGTATCTCCACTGTCTCCTGCATTGCAGGCAGATTCTTTACCTGTTGAGCCAGTGGGGAAGCCCTTATTATTTTTTTTTCTTTCTTAAATCAAGGAAGCCGTGTGACTGGAGAAACTTTTGAGCAATATGTCCTCTATCCATATTTAATTCATTTACTCTCAAAAGCAACTTCATGAAGTAGATATAATGATTATATTAATGAGACTTTAAATAACATGGATAAGGTCTTGGCTTTTCATGAACTTAAACTAGGCAGTTTGAGTTAATTTAACTTTTAGCCACATTTAAAATGTTCCCACACTGAATCTAATGTAAGTAAACTTGTTTAAATTGTAATTAGCTAACAATCAATGCAGACAATTTTAGGAGATGTCAATTTGATCTAGTAAACTTCTAGAGGTGTTAGGGCTTTCTTTGTGGCCACAGAGTCAGTCTCTTTCAGCTAAACATATATCTCTGGGGAGAAGACAAAGTCACTAATACTAAGAACAGAGCCGGTCCATTCACAGGAGGTCTGTGGATACACCTACCACATTTCAACTTCCTTTTCTATCTGGTACTAGCCTAGGTATGGGTGTCTATGTAAACAGTATGAGGTTATTGATATCCACATAACAGTAGAAATATTTGCTAATAACCATAGTTCAGTTCAGTTGCTCATTCGTGTCTGACTCTTTGTGACCCCATGCACCACAGCACGCCAGGCCTCCCTGTTCATCACCAACTCCCAGAGTCCACCCAAACTCATGTCCATTGACTCAGTGATGCCATGTAACTATCTCATCCTCTGTTGTCGCCTTCTCCTCCTGCACTCGAAAATTCCCAACATCAGGATATTTTCAAATGAGTCAGCTCTTCACATCAGGTCCAAAGGATTGGAGTTTCAGCTTCAACATCAGCCCTTCCAATGAACACCCAGGACTGACCTTCTTTAGGTTGTACTGGTTGGATCTCCTTGCAGTCTGAAGGACTCTCAAGAGTATTCTCCAACACCACAGTTCAGAATCATCAATTCTGCACTCAGCTTTCTTTATAGTCCAACTCTCACATCCATACATGACCACTGGAAAAACCATAGCCTTGACTAGATGGACCTTTGTGGACAAAGTAATGTCTGCATTTTAATATGCTGTCTAGGTTGGTCATAACTTTCCTTCCAAGGAGTAAGAATCTTTTAATTTCATGGCTGCAATCATCATCTGCAGTGATTTTAGAGTCCCCAAAAATAAAGTCAGCCACTGTTTCCACTGTTTCCCCATCTATTTGTCATGAAGTAATGAGATTGGATGCCATGATCTTAGTTTTCTGAATATTGAGTTTTAAGCCAACTTTTTCACTCTTCTTTTTCACTTTCAAGAGGCTTTTTAGTTCCTCTCTACTTTCTGCCATAAGGGTGGTGTCATCTGCATATCTGAGGTTACTGATATTTCTCCCAGAAATCTTGATTCCAGCTTGTGCTTCCTCCAGCCCAGAGTTTCTCATGATGTACTCTGCATATAAGTTAAATAAGCAGCATGACAATATACAATTTTGACACACTCCTTTTCCTATTTGGAACCAGTCTGTTGTTCCATGTCCAATTCTAACTGTTGCTTCCTGACCTGCATACGGGTTTCTCAAGAGGCAGGTCAGGTGGTCTGGTATGCCCTTCTCTTTCAGAATTTCCCACAGTTTATTGTGACCCACACAGTCAAAGGTTATGGCATAGTCAATAAAGCAGAAATAGATGTTGTTCTGGAACTCTCTTGCTTTTTTGATGACCCAGCGGATGCTGGCAATTTGATCTCTGGTTTCTCTGCCTTTTCCAAAAGCAGCTTGAAATCTGGAAGCTCACGGTTCACGTATTGCTGAAGCCTGGCTTGGAAAATTTTGAGCTTTGCTTTACTAGCATGTGAGATGAGTTCAATTGTGCAGTAGTTTGAGCATTCTTTATCATTGCCTTTCATGGAATTGGAATGAAAACTGACCTTTTCCAGTCCTGTGGTCACTGCTGAGTTTTCTGAATTTGCTGATATATTGATTGCAGCACTTTCACAGCATCATCTTTCAGGATTTGATATAGCTCTACTGGAATTCCATTATCTTCACTAGCTTTGTTCTTAGGTGTGTTTCCTAAGGCCCACTTGACTTCACTTTCCAGGATGCTTGGCTCTAGGTGAGTGTGAGTGATCACACCATTGTGATTATCTGGGTAGTGAAGATCTTTTTTGTACAGTTCTTCTGTGTATTCTTGCCACCTCTTTTTGATATTTTCTGCTTCTGTTAGGTCCATACTATTTATGTCCTTTATTGAGCCCATCTTTGCATGAAATATTCCCTTGGTATCTCTAATTTTCTTGAAGAGATCTCTAGTCTTTCCTATTCTGTTGTTTTCCTCTATTTCTTTGCATTGATTGCTGAGGAAGGTTTTCTTATCTCTCCTTGCTATTCTTTGGAACTCTGCATTCTAATGTGTGTATCTTTCCTTTTCTCCTTTGCTTTTCACTTCTCTTCATTTCACAGCTATCTGTAAGGCCTCCTCAGACAGCCATTTTGCTTTTTTGCATTTCTTTTTCTTAGAGATGGTCTTGATCCCTGTCTCCAGTACAATGTCACAAACCTCCCATGTCGTGAGCTCCCCAAGTCAGTAGGTGCCCAATATACTACTGGAGATCAGTGGGGAAATAACTCCAGAAAGAATGAAGGGATGGAGCCAAAGCAAAAGCTAAGAACAGAGCCGGTTGTGGATGCAACTGGTGAGAGAAGCAAGGTTTGATGCTGTAAAGAGCAATATTGCATAGGAACCTGGAATGTTAAGTTCATGAATCAAGGCAAATTGGAAGTGGCCAAACAGGTGACAGCAAGAGTGAACATCGACATTCTAGGAATCAGCAAACTAAGATGGACTGGAATGGGTGTATTTAACTCAGATGACCCGTATATCTACTACTGTGGGCAGGAATCCCTTAGAAGAAATGGAGTGGCCATCATAGTCAACAAAAGAATCCAAAATGCAGTACTTGGATGCAATCTCAAAAACGACAGAATGATCTCTGTTTGTTTTCAAGGCAAACCATGCAATATCATGCTAATCCAAGTCTATGCCCCAACCAGGAACACTGAAGAAGCTGAAGTTGAATGGTTCTATGAAGACCTACAAGATCTTCTAGAACTAACAATCCAAAAAAGATGTTCTTTTCATTATAGTGGACTGGAATGCAAAAGTAGGAAGTCAAGAAACACATGGAGTAACAGGCAAATTTGGCCTTGAAGTATGGAATCAATCAGGGCAAAGGCTAATAGAGTTCTGCCAAGAGAACGCACTGGTCATAGCAAACACCATCTTCCAACAGCACAAGGGAAGACTCTACTAATGGACATCACCAGAGGGTCAACACTGAAATCAGATTGACTATATTCTTTGCAGCCAAAGATGGAGAAGCTCTGTACAGTCAGCAAAAACAAGACTGGGAGCTGACTGCGGCTCAGATCATGAACTCCTTATTGCAAAATTCAGACTTAAATTGAGGAAAGTGGGGAAAACCACGAGACCATTCAGGTATGACCTAAATCAAATCCCTTATGACTATACAGTGGAAGTGAGAAATAGAATTAAGGGACTAGATCTGATAGACAGAGTAATCATAGATGGCATTTTATTTCAGTGATAGGAAATTTTCCAGATATTGTTTTATCAGAAACTTGTGTGAAAAATGTAGATTGCCAATTTTTCATGCATGATAGAATATTTTAGTCTTCTACCAGGATCCTATACAACTTATACAGCCACTTCAATGACTCCTAAAATCTCCTAAGAGAGGAAGCTGATTTGTGCCCACTCAAGTCTTCAGAAGTGGTGAAGAAACATAAAGAATGAGGAGACAAGGTAATAGCAATTAAAATCATCTCTGTGTATTGGCTAGGTCCCTATATGTAAGAATAACTATTTCATAGAGTTCCCAAAACAAAATGGCAGGAATGTGAGGCTTTCCTACATGCATATCTTAATTGTATTATAAACTACTGTCACTGTATATCCTATCTTATAGGTAATATGCAGACATTGGAAAACAGATACTAGCTGGAATGCCTATCATAGCCAGAGATTTTAGGGCACTAGCCTCGTTTTGAAATGAAGCTCTGCATATGATAGATGATTAGCAAAGTTTATAACTCTATAGCCTGTTGCTCTGGTCTCTGTTCTAATTTCAGAATGTCCTTTATATCTCTACAATGTAATTTTAAAACTTCCTGATAAGCAGTGAGTTTTAGCTGTTCATCCCTCGTTCAATATCAAATTGTTCAATCCAATATCAAATGTGTGCCAGTGCTTCTCAAGAACTAAGTAATCCTTGTGCCTCTGCAAGAAACCTTCAGAGAATCTGTCTGTTCAAAACATTTCCATAACAGTATTACAATGCTATTTGCCTTTTCTGTCATGTTAATACTTGCAATAAAGGGGGTTAAAGAGTGAACATTTTAACAGGAATCAAGGCAGCACCACCAAATTATACTAAGTCATTCAATCTTCACCAAAACAAAATTCGAGTTCCACTTTAAAAGGTCCTTGATGAAGCAGTAGAAATTAGTTAAATATTGATTCTTGAATGGGTATCTTTTTAATATTCTGTTTGATAAAACGAGAAACACACATATAGCATTTCTGATGCATACCAAAGTAAAATGATTGTCTCGAGGAAAACAATTTGGGCAATTGCTTGAAATGTGAGCTAAACTAGGACCTTACCCTACCACCATGGAATACTATTTTGCTTGGAGAACATCTGTAAAACTGTGGGTATTTGGACTTGACAGCTACTTTCTCAAAGGACTTAGTGAATCTTTCTATCACTTTAAAGAAAAAAATTCAACATATTTATCTCATGCTTTTGGGATTTGGGGAATTTTCTCTTGACATCGTTTCCCATTATTTAAAGGCTTACTATGAGGTTGGTGGAATAACTAATGTCATTCTATTTGATATTTTATAATTAAATCTACCAACACTATAATTCAATTAATCATTATTTTCCAAATGACCAGTACCTTATATTATTATAATATGATATATGGATATAATACCCATTTAACAAACAAAATATAGAAATGGATTTTATTGGAACAGAATAAGAAAAGTTCATCCATGTGTTTTCAAATTCCACATTGAATCAAACTTTTAAGAAATTGCTGTTTGTACAGTTTTGATGTAATTGATGTAGTTTATTGCTGTCAATAGACAGCAAAATATCTTAAATGTTCATAGTTATCTGAAAATGATTATGAAAATATTATTCATCTTTCCAATTGCATATCTACATGAGGCCATATTTTCTTCAAATGCTTCAATTGAAACAGCACATTGAAATATATTGGTTGTGGAAACTAATTTGAGAACCCAAATAGGATCTACTTAGCCTAAAATTAAGGAAATTGCAAAATATAAAACTCTTTGTCATAAAGATTTTTTTGTTTGTTTTGGAAAATACAGTAATGATTTATGTTAAAATGTTATGTATTTTGTTGTTCTTTTAAATGTATTAATACTTTAGAATATTAACTTTAATTCTTAATGTGATTTGATATAGATATATAATACAAATATACATATAGGTATAAATATAGATACAGATATAGACATAGATGAGTTTCCCAAGTGGCACAAGTGATAAAGAACCCGCCAGCCAATGCAGGAGACATAAGAGATGCAGGTTCAATCCCTGGGTTGGGAAGATCCCCTAGAGAAGGTCAAGGCAATCCACTCCAGTATTCTTGCCTGGAGCATTCTGTGGACAGAGAAGCCTGATGGTACAGAGGAGCCCTACAGTTCATTGGGTCGCAAAGAGTCAAACATGACTGAAACGACTTAGCAAGCACACACATAAGCATGGACATAGGCATAGGCTAGAAATAGATATGGTTCACATACAAGTTCTTTGGGATTCTCGATAATTTTAAGAGAGTAAAGGCGTCCTAAGATCAACTTGTTTGAGAAATGTGTGTTTATTCTTCCATATATCCTGTTATAGCTCCCTCCCATAGCAGATTTACCTTTCTGTTCAAAATTAACTTACTAAGAGAGGCTTTCTAACTTAATGACATCATCACATTTGGCCTATTTTATTGCTCAGCATTGTATTTACACTATGCAGTATTTTATATTTGCATTTAAACTTGTTTATTTTCTGTATCTCCCACTGGAATGTGAACTCCATTGAGTGAGAACTTCATTGGTTCACAATTGTATATCTGCAGTGTCCAAACCAGTGCTCAGTAAATACCTGTCACATAAATGAATGAATAAAAATTAACAAAATGGCAACATTCTTTCAAATCTCTTGTCTTCCTATACCCAGCATATTTTTCCCAGTTACACATTTGATGATATCATTCAAAACTGCAAAATATTTCATTACTTTCCTGTCAGTCAAATTTCTTAGCAAGACATTCAAAGCAGTCCATGGCCCATATGAATCAATTCAAGTCTCCAACTTATATCTCTATCCTCACTGCCTCATAATATATGATTTAATCACTTTAAATTTTATATATATATATATAATAACCCACATACCATATGGTTATTGGCTACCTTTTCTAATGTTTATACAGTTTCTTTGTTGTTCTTGTTGTTGTTGTTTAGTCCCTAAGTAATGTCAAATATTTTTGTGACCCCACGGACTGTAGCCCACCTGGCTCCTCTCTCCAAAAGATTTACCAAGCAAGAATATTGTAATGGGTTGCCATTTCCATCTCCAGAGGATCTTCCTGATCTAGGAATTGTACCTGTGTCTCCCACAATGGGAGCAGATTTTTTTATCATTGCATCACCTGTGAAGCCCTTTCTTCAGTATAAATAGCTACATTATACAGAGTAATACAGTTACATTTTTTTTTCATCCAGTCCTTCAACTTTTTAATATGTAAATAGTACCATGTCTTTCTCCTGCTAAAATTTCTCCAATGGTTTACAATTGTGCTTAGAATAGAAATAAAGTTCTTTCCCAAAGTCTGCATCCAACTACATCATCTTGCCCTGACCTGACATTTTGACCTTAATTCATACTATGCTCCTCCAGGCTCATTGGCTTGAGCCATCCTGAACCTCTTCAGCTGTGGGGATACACAAAGCCTTTTATCACATCAATGACTTTGCTTTATTTTCCTTAACTCTTCAAATATTTGTTCCTAATACTGTACAGGAATTAGTGATCAAAACCATCCCAAAGAAAAAGAAATGCAAGAAGGCAAAGTGGTTGTCTGAGGAGGCTTCACAAATAGCTGAGGAAAGAAAAGAAGTAAAAAGAAAGGGAGAAAGGGAAAGATATACCCAACTGAATACAGACTTCCAGGGACTAGCAAGGAAAGATAAGAAGGCCTTCTTAAACGAACAATGCAAATATAGAGGGAAACAATAGAATGGGAAAGACGAGAGATCTCTTCAGGAAAATGGAGGCATCAAGGGAATATTTTATTGCAAGGATGGGCACAATAAACAACAGAAATTGTATGGATCTAACAGAAGCAGAAGAGATTAAGATGAGGTGGCAAGAATACACAGAATAACTGTACAAGAAAAATCTTAATGACTGGATAACCGCGGTAGTGTCGTCACTTACCTAGAGACAGGCATCTTGGAATGTCAAGTCATGTGAGCCTTAGGAGGCATTACTATAAACAAAGCTAGTGAAGGGGATGGAATTCCAACTGAGATATTTAAACTTCTAAAAGATGATGCTGTTAAAGTGTTGCACTCAAAATATCATCAAATTTGGAAAACTCAGCAATGGCCACAGAAATGGAAAATGTCAGTTTTGATTCCAGTCCCAAAGAAGGGCAATGCAAAAGAACATTTTCAACATATCATACAATTGCACTCATTTCACATGCTAGCATGGTAATGCTCAAAATCCTTCAAGCTAGGCTTCAGTGTACATTAACTGAGAACTTCCGGGTATATAAACTGGGTTTAGAAAATGCAGAAGAACCAGCGATCAAATTGCCAACATTCACAGGATCCTAGTGAATGCTAAGGAATTCCAGAAAAACATCTGTTTCTGCTTCCTTGACTATGCTCAAGCATTTGGCTGTATGGATCATGAAAAACGGTGGAAAATTCTTAAAGAGAAAGGAATACCAGACCACATAACTTGCCTCTTGAGAAATGTGTATACAGGTCAAGAAGTAATGATTAAAACTGGACATGGAGCAACTGACTAGTTTCAAATTGGGAAAGGAGTACATCAAGGCTGTATATTATCACCCTATTTGTTTAACTTATATGCAGAGTACATCATATGAAATGTTGAGCTGGATGAATCACAAACTGGAATGAAGGTTGCTGGGAGAAATATCAACAAACTAATATATGCGGATGATACCACTGTAATGGTAGAAAGTCAAGAGGAACTACAGAGCCTCTTGATGAGGGTGAAAGAGGAGAGTAGAAATGCTGGCTTAAAACTCCACTTTCAAAAAAATAGAATCATGTCATCCGGTCCCATCACTTCATGCAAATAGAAGGGGAAAAATGGAAGCAGTGACAGATTCTATTTTCTTGGGCTCCAAAATCACTGAAGACAGTGACTGCAGCCATGAGATTAAAAGATGCTTGCTCCTAGGAAGGAAAACCAAGACAAATCTAGACAGCATTTTAAAAAGCAGAGACATCATTTGCCGACAAAAGTTCATAAAGTCAAAGCTATGGTTTTTCCAACGGTCATGTACAGATATAAGAGTTAAACCATAAAGAAGACTAGGCATCAAAGAATTGATGCTTTTGAATTGTGGTACTGGAGAAGACTGTTGACAGTTTCCTGGACTGCAAGGAGATCAAACCAGTCAGTCCTAAAGAAAACAACCCTGAATATTCATTGGAAGGACTGATGCTGAAGCTGAAGTTCCAAGACTTTTGCCACCTGCTGCAAAGAGCTAATTCTAGAAAAGACCCTGATGATGGGAAAGACTGAAGGCAAAAGAAGAAGCAGGTGACAGAGGATGAGATAGATAGCATCACTGAATCAATGGACATGAATTTGAGCAAACTCTGTAAAATAATGGACAACAGAGCAGTTTGGCAAGCTGCAGTCCATGGGGTTGCAAAGGGTCAGATATGACTTAGTGACTGAACAACAACAATATTCCTTTAGGATAAAAGAGATTCACAGATAACCCTGTTAAATTTTTTCTGAAAATATCTCCAACCAGGTGTTCAATATCTCGCTTTCTTGAGTCGCTAAGTCATGTCCGACTCTTGCAACCCCGTGGACTGTAGCCTGCCAGACTCCTTTGTCCATGGGATTCTCCAGGCAAGAATATTGGAGTGGGTAGCCATTTCCTTCTCCAGGGAGTCTTCCCAACCCAGGAATTGAACCCAGGTCTCCTGCATTGCAGGCAGATTCTTTACTAACTGAGCTATGACGGAAGCCCCAATACATACTGCTAATTTTTATATGTGTGAAAATATTACATATATATATTATAGCTGTGAATCACATATATATGAAAACATGCAAGCGGAAGAGGATACAGTCGCTTACAAGTTAAACAATTTAGATAACTTTTATTCTGCTTTTTCAGTGATACACGCTATACTTACTTTTAAGGTGTATATGATATAGTTTTCAGAATAATTTTTATAGTTTTAAACCTACCAATACTTATGTTTAAGGATTTTAATAGTGTTCTCCAAACTCATAAGATTTAAATGAGAAATATATGTGCATACATATGTAAAGAAGCATTCCTGGTCTCTATGGTGCCAAACTTTTTCTCTCACCAATCACTGATGCTCACTATTATATATTTGAACCAAATTTATCTTTCAGGAGCACATCGGAAAGGTCACATGTGCTAAGTATTCCCTGATAAGAACCTCAAGGTCCCTTTTGATCTGCTGTCATTTTTGACCTCTCACACTTTAGACTGGACTCAGGGACACTTTAGCACGTCATCCTTAAGTGAAGGTTCTCTATGACACATGCTTGCCTATTGTTCTACCCTGAGAAGTCAGACTGTTGGCCACATCTGCTCTGAATTTTTTTACTGGTGTATTTTCTCTCACTTCCCCACCCTTAACGCAGGGAGAACTTAGATACTTATTTTCTTTATGTTAGGGAAATGTTCCCATTAGATATTCCATCCTTCCTTTTGAGTTTGTCTCTTATAGTCTTTGAGGAGGGAAAATTCTACTTAAATCTCTATATAGCTCTCTTTGTTTCATTGGGAAAACTCTATTTGATTCAACAATGTTTTAACTTTTATTTAAAATTAAATTTTCAGAATCAAACTTAAATAGTCTTTCAAGAGTCTGTATCTAACACCTTCATTTCAAAATATTGTCTTGCCACAACCTTAGAAACAAACAAGAAATCTTTCACAGAAAATCATGAAACAATGCTATTTTTTATTCTATTGGGATCCATTTTCTTGGTAAAAGAATAAAGGCCAATGGTTCAGTGGGTGGAATGTCTTAATCAACTAGGAATAAGAATTACTGAGGATAAAATATATTGATCACTATATGAAAATAAAAGTGCTCATTCACCAGGGAAAGCTTTAAGTCTAGATTTACAATATATAAAAATATGGCAATTTTAGAAAGAGCATCTTTTAATATTTGAAAATAATACAGAGATACAGAAAGAAAAATATTGAAGGTAATGTAAATTTCACCAAATTAGCAATCTCTCATCTAAACAAAATAATAAAATGTTGTAGAAGTTTAGATTATGTGAATATTTTTAAAATCTTAGACTTTTTATATTAAAAAATATGATGATTGTAATAAACCTCCAGTGAAAGTGATAGGAATCCATGTTTTGGGATTTCCTTTTTGTTGAAAGCAGAAAATCTCAAGCTTAATAATTTAATACAATTTTAAATATACACAGTTCCTTTTATAATAGAATAAAAATACAAGGAAAGAAAATATATGAATAAAAATAATAATCAGCAGTATAGCTTCTTATAATGCCATAAAGTGTGATGAATCTTTTTATCATCAAAATTTTATATATCGCTAACTGCTTTATAGCTAGTAAGAGATCACCATTATGAACAGTTATAAAACTTGTCACTTTTTAATGCAGACAGTTCATTTTTACAGAATCATCCATCAGATTTCTAGTTCTTCATAAAACTTATTCCTTGCCTTATGAATATTTCAGTTTTTGTGAATACTTATATGCCAATTATAAATGCAAATGCTTTAGACATTGAATGTTATATAAAATGGCACCCTATTAAAAAGTCATATTTCTTTAAGAGGTCTTGATATGCAATAGCAATAGCACAAATTGTTTATAAATTCACTGTCACTAATATGTCATCTATCATTTATTTGTATATGTGGCCATAGATTCTGTATATTTTCTCAGTCATGTACTATATATAGAATTATTTCTTTATTTGGAAATGTGAGCTTTTTGGCAAAAATTACTGTAAGCACTTTTACACATGCATATACTAAGATATCACTTAAATATCCCCCAGAATAAAATAGAAAAAGCTCAATCTGTTTTCAAGCTTTATTTTTAAAGACAATCTATCTGATCCTCGTGGCCTGGAGTAGAATTTCTCAAAGAAGATTTTATCACCAAGATTACCTGGAATGTTTGTTAAAAAGAATGAATTTTTTGTGCTATCTTAGACCTACTAAACAGAAATCTCGAATGGAAAAAATCAGAATCTGAAAATATACATTTTATAGTGATTTTACATATTCTTACATAGAACAAAATTAAGTGCTATTACTCTAGGGGATAATATAGCGTAGTCCTTGGTATAGTAAACAAATCTTTTTATTCAGTCTCCAGCCTACTTTCATTAAATCAACTTCATATCCCAATGTACCAACTACACAATTTTGCATATTATTAACATTCCATAATTGTCAACTTTCAACAAATGTTCATGTTTTGCCCAAACTGCTCATGTTTCTTTGGAAAGTGACTAAACAACATTCTTAGCAGCAAAGTGAAGATGAGTATCTTTGACTCTTAATTGTGTGCTATGTAATATATCTACCTTCCAAATAATTAAAAATATAAAAATTATGTGTGCAGCATTGGATGATAATCAGAAAAAGCCTCTATCTATACTTTTGAGAAATTTTATTTCAGACCTAATTAAAAACTGGAAAGCTTTCATTTAATGCACTTAAGAAGAGCGTTCTGAAATACATTAAAACTAGATGTCAGTTGTACCTGTGACCATGTTATTTCTCTGTATTTTAAACCATAACACAACATTAATTTATAAATCTTTACTTTATTCTGATTTTATAATTTTACATTGATCTATATACACTAACCCTGGAATAAGATCATTTAATTTTCAAACACATTCAAGAATATTTGGTTGAATAGGCTCAGTAAAATTTTCAAAAGTTACAGATTGTAAATGAAAATTTCATTAAATAAAATTAAAGTGTTATTAATTAATTATATAAACAGGAATTAAAATAGGATTAATTTTAATGGAATTATTTTCAATCTTTACTTTCAATATGTTTCTTAACATTAAGAGTATTTGAATATTTCTTCAAAGATTTTGGTTATAATCTTTCACTGTTAAGCCAAATACTGTCTCGTCAAAAAATACTTTTTCAATATTTTCTACATTTATTTTAAGGTAAATTTTATGTGACCGTAAGTGATTGACTGCATGCATGGGAAGTTTTCCATTCACAAAGACAATTCCATGAACTCAACAAATCTTCTTTGCTAGAATACTCTTCAAAATGCAATTTCGCATCAGGAATTTGTCATTTTGGACAAAATAATGTCAGAGCCTGGTGGACAATTTCAAAAATTCACTAATATGTGTGGACAAAAATATCATTATTAAGTTTTTACTTATGAAGTTGGACAAAAGAATCTGAAGGAAGCATTTGGGGCCATGAAGTAGAGGATTGGTAATTTGAATAATGATGAGAGTGATCAGGCCATGAAAAATAAAGGTATTTGCAGCTCTTTGGGGACAGAGAAAATCTGGGGATAGAGAAAGCACCAAAAAAGTACTTCAAAATATTTTTTGCTTAGTGTTAGCCTAGATTGTGGACATGGATACATATCTGACATATTATGGAACTATTTTTACATTTAAATGAATAGAAAACCATTGACAGTTTGTAAGCAAATGGATAATCCTACTGGATTTGTATTTTAAAGTCATCAATCCGATTTCAGTGAGAAAAACTTTTTGAGTATGTTTTAGAGTGTGTGTGTTAGCCCATTTAGGGAAATACAGAACTGGTTCTGATCAGTTCAGTTCAGTTCAGTCGCTCAGTTGTGTTTGACTCTTTGCGACCTCGTAGACAGCAGCACACCAGTCTTCCCTGTCCATCATCAACTCCTGGAGCCTACTCAAACTCACGTCCATTGAGTTGGTGATGCCATCCAACCATCTCATCCTCTGTCGTCCCCTTCTCCTCCCTCTTTCAGTCCTTCCCAGCATCTGGGTCTTATCTAATGAGTCAGTTCTTCGCATCAGGTGGCCAAAGTATTGGAGTTTCAGCTTCACCTTCAAATGAATATTGAGGACTGATTTCCTTTTGGATATACTGGTTGGATCTCCTTGCAGTCCAAGGGACTCTCAAGAGTTTTCTCCAACACCACAGTTCAAAAGTA
Organism: Odocoileus virginianus; assembly: GCF_023699985.2. Classification (NCBI taxonomy): domain Eukaryota; kingdom Metazoa; phylum Chordata; class Mammalia; order Artiodactyla; family Cervidae; genus Odocoileus; species Odocoileus virginianus. The sequence continues at coordinate 26,754,997 of NC_069698.1, forward strand.
TCAATTCTTTGTGCTCAGCTTTCTTTATAATCTAACTCTTACATCCATACATGACTACTGGAAAAACTATAGCTTTGACTAGATGGACCTTTGTTGACAAAGTATGTCTCTGCTTTTTAATATGCTATCTAGGTTGGTCATAGCTTTTCTTCCAAGGTAGAATGAATAATGATGATGAGTACTAAACAAAGAGGAGTCATAATATATAAAAGACATCATTATATTTCTGAAGTGGAACAAAGAGGATTCAATAGGCTGAATAAGAGTCTATCAAGAGTGCTTATTTTTACTAGAAAAAATTACTTGAAAAATTCGTATAAAAGCAATATATCTTCTAATGGTACACTAAGTATTTGTGAAAAGTTATTTTCCTGGAATGAAATAACTGCATTGACTTTTCTTCTGGATATCTTAAGCCTACTGAATCATTAAGCAATTCTAAACTAATTGAATGTCAAAGTATTACAAGCTATCTGGAAAGATATTTTTAAAAAATACACTAAAAAAAACAAATAAATAAAAAATACACTAAAAACCAATGGCACAATCAAGTCAAGGCTATTTACTTCCTGGTAGCAGTCTATCCATTTAAAAAGAAGTTTTGACCAAACCTCTCAACATTTATTTTTCCCAGTGATTATTAAGTGCAGCCAAGGCTGTGATCCACTGCCTCATAAAATAAAACACATTTAATTAAAAAAAAAAAACATAGCCTACAAACTATATGTCTATATTACATAGATATATATTTGTTGTTGTTTAGTGACTAAGTCATGTCTGATTCTTTGCGACCCCATGGACTGTAGCATGCCAGGCTCCTCTGTCCTCCACTATCTCCCAGAGTTTAAAAGAGTCTGATAGAATAGGGCATAAAAAAGGAATTAAGAAAAAAACACAGATTCCAATGTAATGTATATCCTTATTTCTTTGCAGAGCCACACTTATTGGAGGGGATGGATAATGTCTTTAAAATGAATGTAGAAGTGTACTGGAACAGATGAAAGACACACAGATTTCTAACTTATTTAAGTTTTTATACATCACCAGGGAAATCAAACGTGCAAAAAGCCCTAAGAATTCAACACGATAGGAAATTTTTATGGCTAGTAAAACCATTTGTTTTTTAAAATCTTCAAAACAAATTTTCTGTGAGTTTAAAAATTCTCTGTGAGTTTAAAAGTCCATAGCATATAGGACTTCTCGGTAAAGTGGGTAATTTGATTTGCAATATGGTTATAATTTTGAGTAATCTGTATTCATCTGTTATGAGTTGAATAGTATCCTCCAAAAAACATGTTGAAGTCTTAATCTGCAGTACCTCAGAATCTGACTTTATTTGGAAATAGGATCTTTACAAAGGTAATCAAGTTTAGATAACTAGGGTGAATATGCCAATATGACAGATGTCCTTATGAAAAAGGAAATTTGGACACAAAGATAGACCTGAACAAAGGGAAGACTATGATGAAGATATACAGGGGAAGAATTATGTGAAAATGAAGGTGGAGACTGGAGAAACACATCTATAAAACAAGGAAAGCCAAAGATTGCTGCAAACCATAAGAGGCTAGGAGAGAAGCAAGCAATAGATATCTGGTTTGGGATTTTTTTAATTTATTATTTTAAATTGGAGGATAATTGCTTTATAATACTGTATTGGCTTCTACCATATATCAGCACGAATCCACCAGAGGTATACACATCTCCCCTCTCTCTTGAACCTCCCTCCCACTTCTTACTCCATCCCACTCCTCTAGGTTGTCACAGAGCACCAGGTTTTTAAAACACACACTTATTGGTATTTTGTCATAGCAAACCTAGGAAATTAACACATTTACTCAGATAAACAGATTTTCTTCAGAATAGTGAGTAAATATATTTTTTCTGAATATTGACAGACTGAAGAAACATTTCCTTTCCCTAATATCCTTGTAATATTTCATACTAATTGAACATCATTGCTTAAAATATTATTAACTATATAAATTATTAACAAAATATAGCCATCCTGGCCACCATTCAAAGTCTTAAGCATAAAAGTACTTAGCATAGCAGAAAAAGTATAATATAATACTCTGAATTTACTTAATACTAGAAAATTATGTTAAAATCAATCTTGTTCAAGCTAGCATACATATTTTTAATCCTTTGAATTTAAGATATCTATCTAAGTCATTTTAGAATCTTTGTCTCAAACTAGCACTGCATCTCATATAATATTTAGCAAATAGTTGTTATGTATATCAAAGTAGAGATAAAAACAAGGATAAACATATGTTGTCATTAAGTTTTGAAAGGTAGACTAAGATACAGTTTAAATCTCTCTTTTTTATTGAAGTATAGCTGATTTACAATGTTGTGTTGGCTTCTGGTATACAACAAAGTGATTCTGTTACACGTATGTATACATATTATTTTTCATGTTCTTTTTCATCATAGTTTATCACAGAATATTGAATATAGCTCCTGTGTTTAATGTTTATATATTTATCTATTTTATAGTTAGTAGTTGCATCTGCTAATCCCAAACTCCTAACTTATCCATTATCCATCACTCTATTTTTAATTATATTTAATTATAAAAGAAACAGATACATAAAGCAAATGTGTAAGTTACTGTTTTTGTAGAAGTGGTAGTGATCCCCATGAAATAAGTATTTTCAAGTAAGCCCCTTGAAAATAAGTCAGAAGATTCCTTTACAAATAACCAGTGTACTCTTTAGAATCTGCTCCCCATCTTCTCTTGCAGTTCCTATGCTTATATATATATTGCACATAGGATCATTTTTATATATTGCACATATATTATATATATATATATTGCACATAGGATCAAGTAATAAAAAATCTTAGCCAAAGATGTGGGTCACCTAATGAAAAAATAAAGGAATTATATCTTAAAGAAACTTGAAGACCCAGCCAGAAAAATCAGAAGGAGCAGGGAGGGTAAACATGGGATTCGTTTCTGAGGGTTATTTGATCAAAGGAAGGAATTCAAAAGCAAAGTATAATAAAGAAAAAATTCAAGAGCTCTATCTCTTGATACGGGATATAAAACTCTGTCAAGAACTCCAGGAGGTGATGTAAACTTGCTTCTAGTGTGTCTCTTAGAAGTGAGGAAGCATGATGATCCCGTGCTAAATAGAAGTTCAAGCATTGTCATGATGGAAAGAAGAACCTATTAAAAGGATCAGAATAGTAGGAAGACTAGAGTTGATATACTCTGTCGGCCTGGAAAGCCATGAAGTGATACTGTCTCACAGATGGTCTGGAGGACCATCACCATAAGCATCACTGAGAGGCACGGTGGTTGTTCTCTGCACACCAGGGATGATGATAGGAGAGATAGTTACACAATTTGTCTGCTGATAGCATTGGGGATAGACATTAGGACCCCAGAAAAATGAGAGCAAATGGCAGCAGTTAGAAACCAATTGCATAAAACTCTAATGAAGTCTGAGGGGTGGTCAAGAGGCCTTATAATGAAGAGTTTTGGAGCTGTTGACCAGAAACATGTCCAGATGTACAAAATAGCCTGGCATCCAGTAAAAGGGAATGGGCAACAGACTGACAGGATTTGCCCTGGTAAAAAGCCAAGTCTCTTCCCTAGCTTTCAGATCTGGGCAGGTTTTTGACCTGGAACCCCATGTCTGGAGAAGAGGCCAAGTCCCTAAGAGGAAGGACATCAGAGTAGATGTGTGTGTACATGGAAACAATTATGCTAAATATCCGCAAAGTGAAATTCCACCATTTACTCAAGGAATTATATACTTTATATGTAAAAGGAGTATCCAAACATTTTGAGGTTGATTGTCCTGACTGACACTGATATTCAGAGACCCCAAAGGATGATGACAGCAACCTGTTTAAAGCTGCCAGCATTGATTCTGACAGAGATAAACACATTCGTCAGATACAGGTCAGCTTTTCCCACTCACAGTCCATAACCAGCATCAGTATCAAAGGGCTTATAGAGTATTTGATCTTTCAGCCTGGGATTCCACACAGTATCATCTCAGAGAAAAGGATCCACTTTACATAAGCAGGGTGCATGACCCAGGCATTCACTCCTTCTTGGGAAGGGTAAAGTTACTGAATTCTAACAATCTGTTTGTGTTGGCTGATTAAACTCTAAAATTTCACAAGGAATTTAGGAAATATCTTGTTGTACATAAACATGAAAGTAGGGCTTCACTGGTAGCTCAGAGAATAAAGAATCTGCCTGCAATGCAGGACACCTGGTTCAATTCTAGCTTGGGAATATCCCTTGGAGAAGGAAATGACAACTTGCTCCATTTTTCTTGCCTGGAAAGTTCCGTGGGCACAGGACCCTGGTGGGCTACAGTCCACGGGGTTGCAAAAGAGTTGGACATGACTTAGCAACTAAACAACAACAATAATAGAATTCATATCATATTTCACTAAGCACCATAGAATGACTTGTACATTTTGAGTGAGACTGAAAATGGACTCCAGTACACACTTTGAAATGAACTGCTTAATGCTTTTCAAGCTATGGGTGAGCCTGTTGGTTTTGCTTGATTCTACGTATTTGTATGTATTTCCTGCTTAGACTTGTATGTTCTCGCTTTCTGTGTTCCCCAATTCCATGTTATGAACAGCATTAAGCATACCCACACATAACATGAGGTCAAGTTGGACCCGCCTGTCCATGTAGACAGCCATTCATGGCTTACCCAACACTCCTCCACTTGGTTTCACCACTTGACAATAAAACTTAAACTGAAAAAATTCTGTTGAATCACAAGAAATGGGACAAAACTTTAAGAGATGCTGAAAATTAATTCAGAACATTTATATCTATCTCATAGGAGAGCTTCCCAGGTGGCACCATGGTAAAGAATCTGCTTGACAATACAGGAGATGCAAGAGACCCAGGTTTGATCCCTGGGTCAGGAAGATACCCTGGAAGAGGAAGTGGCAACCCATTTCAGTACTCTTACCTGAAAAATTCCATGACAGAGGAGCCTGGCAGACTAGAGTCCATGGGGCTGCAAAGAACTAGACACAACTGAGCATGTGCACACACACACACATCTAGTAGGAATTTCAAAGAAAGAGAAAAAAATAATAGAAGAAAATTCCCCAAGGATGGATAAAGGCTGAGAATATTATTATTAGAGTAAGATGCTTGCCTAGATGCAGTCCTACAAGATTTCACAATAATAAAAAACAAAGGGAAAAAAAGCCCCTGTTTACCCACCTCTTAAGACCTCCTAGAGACAGGGAATAAGAAAAAAAGAAAGCACATTAATTACTCGGCCATGAATAGGAAAAAAAAAAAAAAATGATCATATGTTCAGTTCAGTTCGGTCGCTCAGTCTGTCCGACTCTTTGCGACCCCATGAATCGCAGCACGCCAGGCCTCTCTGTCCATCACCAACTCCCAGAGTTTACTCAAACTCATGTCCATCGAGTCAGTGATGCCATCCAGCCATCTCATCCGGTGTCATCCCCTTCTCCTCCTGCCCCCAATCCCTCCCAGCATCAGGGTCTTTTCCAATGAGTCAACTCTTCGCATGAGGTGATCGTATATGGTATGTGTCAAAATGTTTATCAGTTCTAAATCCTAGGAGTTGATAGAACAGTATTTTTAAATTATTAGCAAAATAATTTTGAGTCTATAATTTAACTGCAAAATGAATATTTTTGGGTGGAAGCAGATTACAGATACATAGAATTTTAAAGTATTTTTAAAAAGTCATTTGATAATAAATACCGGAAAATGTAAACAGACTAAAGTAAAAAGGAAATGTGAGATAGGAAACAATGAAAGTAATCCAAGAGTGAAGAAAAAAAGAGAGAAAACGCCCAGGGTAAAAACTGTGGTGTGGTCTTAAAATCAACCAAATGCAGAATAGGAAGTCAAAGGAGTGTAAGAACCTCTTTAACAATAATGTGGATTTTATTATTCAAATTGTATGATTAATGAGGAAATGGCAGTACTTAGTGAATGGAGAGGAAAGCAATTGAGAAAAAAAAAGCTAAACACAATAAGTCATGATTCAAATACAAAATAAAATATGAAGTGTTTTTGAGTAACTAGATGAATAAATCAAAGAAAAAAGAATTGATTTTTTTAGTACTCTTCAGTTACCCTACATTTACTGGCATTTTTCTTTCAATAAGTCTGTTCACAGTTCTTGACAGCACAGTATCAAAGGTATAGTTCACTGTTGTTGCTTGTAACAGATTACCACAAATAAAAGCTTACTTGTAATTCACTATAAGCAACTACAGGAAATTAATACATTTTCCTGTGTCTTAAACAACAGATTTAAAGCAATGGACATATAATTTAAAACAACAGATATATATTCCACCACAGTTATAGAGGCCAGACAGAGGTCTTGAACCAAGGTGCTGAGAGGGTCACATTCCCTCTGAAGGCTCCAGGGTAGAATCCTTCCTCACTTCCTCTCGTTTCTTGTGGTCATTGGCATTCCTTGACTTATAGCTGCCTCACTAGGATCCTTGCTTCTGTCTTCACATAGTCTTCCCTCTGTGTGTGTCTATATAACTTATTGATAAATCCTTCTGCCTCTCTTTAATAAGGATACTTACAGCTGTATTTGGGCTTCTCGGTTGGAGTTAGTGGTGAGGAACCCTCCTGCCAATGCAGGAGACATAAGAGATGCAGGTTCAGTCTCTGGATCAGGAAGATCCCCTGGAGGAGGGCATGACAACCCACTCCAGTATTCTTGCCTGGATAATCCCAAGGACAGAGGAGCCTGGTGAGTTACAGTCCATAGCGTCACAAAGGGTTGGACGCACTGAAGCCACTCAGCATACATGCGCATATAGCTGTATTTAGACCCACCCAGATAAATCAGCATAACCTCCTCTGATCATATAAAGTAATGCTCACAGGTGCTAGGGATTAGGATGTTAACACACCTTTGGAGCACTTGTTTCTGCTGACCTCACTCAACTCACACAAAAACAATGGTGAATTGATGGTGAATGAGTTAAGAAATTCCACGTTCCACTTTCTCAACCCTCAATAGAGGTTCTGTTTAAGGTTGTTGGATCAAGAAATGGTGGTTTAATTATATTCAAAGTCCTAAAACTCAGTATTGGAAGAGTAAAATTTGGAAGAAGGACATGATGAGTAGGCCTGAATAATAAAAGAGACTAAATGCTCAGTATTTGATAAAGTACAGCCCATTGTTTAGCATTTATCTAGATGATCTAAATGCCCACTATTTGAAGTTATGAAATAACTACAGATAGTATAAAAATAGAAACAGTGTACAGTCACTTTGGTGTATATGGCTGGAAACAGGTGGAAATTTGGCTGGGTAGAACAAGAATGTTTATTTTGCATTTGATACAGTTTATGTTGCCTTTTTGTATTGTTCACATTATACCATGATTATTGTAAACTTATGGATAACAAAAATGCTCTTACTAATGGTCAAAGTAATTTTATTCTTAATAGAAAAAGGAGAGAGAGAAAAAAGAGAAATACCTTCTTTACATTTTTTCCTATGGCCATTGCTCATTTGGCCACCAGCTTCTACTCATAATTTTAAATGCAAAGCTGTTTTCTTTTGCATGGAAAAAATAAACCTACTCGGAATGCAAAGTTCCTTTTATCCCAGGGAAACTAAATAAGAAAGAGATGAAAAGTGTGTTCATTACATCATCTTTCTGCTGATTGAGTTTCTTTACCTATGACTAGTATTTGAATCCCACTGGAAATCATATATTTTTATCTATTAGAGGAATATGGACTTCTCAACATAGAACTCTAACAGAATTGTTCTAATTCATAACAGCTATGCCTGTACATACCTGTTAGCAATCATTCTGCCTGATAAATTAAACATGACTACTAATCAATGAGTGACAATTTCAGCCCTGAGATACCAGTAACAATGACACTGTTTTCATATTCATTATTAAGAAAATACACTTAGAATCTTTGCCTTTCTAAAATTTATCATACAAGGGGGAATGAAATGGCACATTATTTGTTCTCATGAGTTTAAATGGTTCATCTCAGTAGTGGGCTGTGAGAGAGAAGCTCAGTGACTAATCCCAAAAGCTTTGCAAAATAGAATATTCAATTTTTATTTACTGGTTTATGCAGTTATTACAGTTGAACAGCATCTTAATTGAACTTGAGTTTGTCCACTGTCTTTGGCTTATTTTTGACAGCTCTAGCTTGACAAAATTTGTCATGGCTGAAATGCTATGCTTTAGCTGGTCCAACGTACAAAAACCTGGAAAATATTGCAGATTTCTAGGACTGCAGATTATTATAGTAGAATTAATACATATGGAGTATTATGTTCAGTTCTTCATTGAGAAGCAAGTGATTGCATAGTGTTCAGCAGAAAGGTTCATGGCAGCAGTGTGCATGTGGTGTGTGTGTGTGTGTGTGTGTGTGTGTGTGTGTGTGTGTGTGTGACATCTTAAATGGATAAGCAAATGATGAGGAAGTATCACTAGAAGAACACTGAGGGATTTACTAGAATCAGAATAACCTGAATACCATAAAATGCTGATGAGCAGCAAAAATTCTCTCAGATCAGACAGTTACAGTTGGAAACTGAAATTTTTGTAACTGCAAATTCTTTAAAGATAGAGTATCAGTTTCATCACTTGACTCATTACAAAAACTGAATAAAGGCACAATGGAAACTATATTTTTTACAATATAAAATATATATTTTTACATATAAATTATAAAAATAATAAAATGCTGTGTGCTTGCTGATAAACAGTAGGTCTGATAAACTTCTCATTCTCTGTGTTCTCCTCCAGGCCTAACATTTAGTATACATGGAAAATTTAACATACATAATAGTTATAGAATCCTTGATTCTGTGAGTTGAGATTAAGATTCAATAAATGTCTATTTTTACCAGATTTCTTGCAACTAGGCTTCTCTCAAACCTTAACATACCTATGATACTAAGTCTGTAGGAATAGCAGTTTGGGGACAAATGTGATGAAATTGATAATTTCTAAGATTATTGCTCTGCAATGCTTATAGAAATGGAGCAGGAGCTTGGAAGAAGGATTGACCCACTTAGACTTGACTGTTATTGACTCTACAGACTCCCCTCTGGAATGAATGACCAAAGGTGCCTAAGAGATCATATGTGGGAAGATATTTGCATTCAGAATGTAAGCAGAGAAAATAGAGCCACAATTAGTGACCACAGAGGCAGGGAGGCAAACAGAACATAAGTTATGAGGTAACCTAGAAGCCAAGGGAAGAAAATGTCCAAGATGAATTGGACAATGCAAACAAAATGATGAAAACTGTGAAGAAGGAAGCCCTTAAAAAGGCCACTGGATTCACCGACATGACAGTTACTCACCTTGAAAGTATTTTCAATGAAGTAGTAAGAGAAATACTCAAGTTCTAAGGTGTTCAGAGTATCTCATTGAAGGACAAGAAGTAGAGATAAACACTGTACATTTAAAAATGTTCTTGACTAGACAGGAGTACCATGGTAGGTCAAGAAATAAGGTACTACGGACAGATATGGGTGTGTTTACTGTGGAAAAAAGTAGTTCCTAGAGAGTGAGAATTTTTTAAATGAAATTGCAAAAGTTGGTTTATGTGGCATATATATTGATGGAATATGACTAGGCATGAATCATCAAATTAGGAAATAGCAAACAATGCAGCAACTGTTATTATTTTTCAGTTAATACATGGTTCAAAAGTTAATGGCTAATTAGGTTACTTAAATAAACCATCAACACAGGTTTAATCTTTAGAAAAATCCCATTTACAATAGTAAGTCTATTCAGTTATACACATTTGACTGTAAGAAGAACCATAGAATGACGATGATCTTGCCTAAAAATCCAATATTTGCTTATTTGCTTCATAAGCTATTTGTGATTCCTTGTCCATTCAATATTTTAATCCTCCTACTATGAAGATATCCCCCCCGAGGCATATCCAGAATATATTGGATGATTACCATCACAATTCATTATAGTTAAAGAACAAACACCTGAAGTTCTGCCAATCGCACATTGATTCTGAAACAGAAGCTAGTGACCTAAAGAATGGGAGCAACTAAGTGTTTTCTGATGACAAGTGTCTGGAGTGACAGCACCTAAATTCAGAGGCCAGTCTTGGCAGAGGTTGTGTCACTAGAGGCAGTTTCCGTGTCTCTGCCTCATGAAGCATCATCTAGTTTCCAGAGATAAGGCCAGTGATGTCCTCAGTTAACCAGATCTGCATAATGCTTTGGGAATTGCTTATAGCCACGTGGCCTTCAAACCTGGTTCTGTGGATCTCTGGAGATCCTATGGGCTGTCCAACATCTTTCCAATGAACTCATTTTCTAGAATAATTTATCCAGAATCAGCTGTTCTTTTTTGGCTGCAATGAATTCTTGCAATCAGATCTACCTGAGTCATCAATTGGGACCTTAATTTTTATATTATTTATAAATTAGTTTATTCATTTGTAATATAAATGTCTGTTATCTGGACACCTATTTAAACTGAAATGCATTATTGATTTGGCTTATTTTGTGTGACTTCCCCATTCACCAATTTTTATTCCATAATACTCCATAGTTGGGGGAAGAGAAAACAGCTATGATTGCATGATGTCTTTTCATTCTTTTTTGCTGTATTCACTCTACTGGCATCATTTGCTGCCCTAATTCTCATCCTGTGTTGGTTAGTCATCACTATTGACTCAGAACAGTGCTGTGCTGTGTAATATATCTCTGCTGCAAAAATCATTCTTCGTTAAATCCTCTTCACTCGCAGCTGCTTGCTGAGTTTCACTCTTCCCCTAGCTGCACACGCTGCATTTTCTCTGATTGTATTTGTGGCACATTCATGAATGCTTCTTGAGTAAAAAATCATTCCAAACCAATAAATCAAATCAATAAATAAGTCAATAAATCTCTCTTGCTTTACAAACATCATCAATCTTTAGCAGAATGAATCAGTAGTGCTTGCCCCTACCTTTTGGACCCTTTGAAACTATTTCTTCTAATATTAGAAGCTCTTTTAGTCTTGTGTTAATGCTTACATTAAATAACACACTTGACCTTATACAAGATTCAAAGACTTTTGACCCTACAAGTCAATTTCAATGAACTCTGTTTTTACTAAGTAACTTCCCATTGAGAACAGAATATGTTGAAGAAACAAAGTCATATATAGGTATGCGTGTATGTGTGTACATATGTATATTTATATATAATATAATTCTTGGTGTATTGTATTCTCAATGTCATATCTGAGAATTAAATTGGGATGTTATATATATTTAATTCTCAGAATATCAATTTCTTAAGAATTAAATTTCATATTTTATGTCTATAATAAAATATGTGGTTAAGCCTATCCTTTTTGAAATTTTATTAAATTAATACAAGAAGTGGAAGTTTCAGTATACAGCTTTCATTCTTAAATATTAACCAAAAAGTTTATTGACTCAACCACTTAATGATTCCAATATCCATTTGGACTGGATACCTTTATACCCACCTCTTATCTGCTACTCCACCCACATACATATTCTCATTCCTTAAAACCTATGCCCTGCTTATCCCTTTAAGAGACTGATTCCTGCAAATTACATCACCCAGGCTTTCTTGCCTTCTGGCTTCCAGTTGGATTTGGTGAAGGAGAGGCTCAGAATAAAAGATTTGAGGGTTTGACCCTGTTCAGGATATTTCATCCCTATTTCCTCCCTGTTTGTTCCAACAGTGGTTAAGTCCTTTAGGTTAGGCAAAAGCTTCTGTGAAATCATTTCATTGCAATGGTCTGACTTTGAACTAGCTCTGACAATATAATTTTCTCTCGTCCCTTCAGGAGTATGGGTGACATTCGGCTAGTTCCTGGAGGTTTATTGATGTGTGTGTGTACGTGTGTGTTCACACACACGTACACACACACACACACTTCTCATAAGCTTCTCTTCAAAATTCCAGTTTGGTTTCTGTGTCCTGCCAGGACTTTCACTGATGCAGACTGTACTTATTTTAAGAATAAGATCAGGGCAGACCTTAAGAATCAGAAACAAGGATGAAAAGAATTGTCACTGATTTAAAATTTGGTCACGCTTTTAAGGTCTCAGTGACCATTAATTCAGCTCTCCATGATCTCTGACTAGCTGAATAATTCACCTCTTCCACTAGGGCCTTGTGTAATCAACTAATTATTTCTGAGAATCCCCAGTCTTCTGCACTTAATTTTAGTGTCTGTGGTTTTCTTTTCCTGCTCTGTGACCTTCTTCTGATTTCCCAGATGTCTATGAATGGAAAGTGAACTCAAAATTTCTTTGCTCTAAGAGGTATTGATTGACTCCAGCTTCACAGATTGTAATTTCTCCAGCAAGCAGCATTTTCCACTTTCCTAGTAAAGTCCAAAAGCACTATCTACCAAGTTATGAGTTTTCCTGTTCTATAACTTTTAGCTTTTTCAGCTGGGTCACAAGAATTTTAAATTTTCTACCTTATCATGTCTTATCATCATAAAGTCTATCTGCCTCAAATGTTGCTACAATTCTAGAATAATCCTTGACAATGCAATTCTGTAGCTATATGACCAAAGAAGGGCTTCCCAGGTGGTGCTAGTGGTAAAGAATCCACCTGCCAATGCAGGAGACATAAAAGATGTGGGTTAGAACCTGGATTGGGAAGATCTCCTAGAGGAGGGCATGACAATCCACTCCAAGATTCTTGCCTGGAGAATTCCATGGATAGAGGAGCCTGGCAGGCTACAGTCCATAGGGTTGCACAGAATCAGACGTGACTGAAGGGACTTCGCACTATTCAAAGATAGTTTAACAGAGAAGTGAGTCTTGTAGCTTGAACTCAAAAGGCAGGATGTGACTAGAGTGGTATTCTTGATAGCAACAAAGATCTGCTTATATACATAGGAGACATAGTTTTTAAATTGTCCAATCAAGAAAATGAGACCTACAGAGGCATTCATTTTGCTACTCAGGTAGACAGAAGGTTGAGACTAGATTTCATGTCTCCCAAGTTCTTCTTCTACAAAACAGCATAAGAAATACATATTTTTATGTATTTCTTATTTCAGTGGCATGTACACACTGATATATTAAAATGGATAATCATCAGGTTCCTGCTGTCTAGCATAGGGAACTCTGCCCAATATTACATGGCAGGCTGGCTGGGAGGCGAGTTTGAGGGAGAATGGATATATGTCTATATATTGCTAAATCGCTCTGCTATGTACCTCAGATTATCACATTGTTAATTGGGGCTATACTCCAATAAAATGAAAAGTAAAAAAAAAAGAAATAAATACATATTTTAACTGATAGTAAATTAATAAATCTGAATTAATCAAAATTAATAAACTTGTAAGACTTACAAATGTATTTTTCTCATTGAGGTTTTCCTAAATGTTTCTGAGTATTTTATAATCTAACATGAGCAAAGTTCATGAATTTCTCCATAAAGTAGGAACTACTGCATGTATAAAAATAATTCCACTGCAATCATATAATTAGTTGTTCCGTCATGTCCAACTCTTTGAGACCCCATGGTTGTAGCCCATCAGGCTAGTCTGTCCATGGAGTTCTCCAGGCAAGAATATTGGAATGCATAGCCATTCCCATCTTCAGGAATGGGTTGGAAAGATTTCCAACTCAAGGATTGAACCTGGGTCCTCTGGCACTGCAGATTTTTTACCATCTGAGCCACCAAGGAAACCCTACATACATATTTTAAATATATAAAATGTCATGTATTAAAGAACTAGTGGGCTTTCTCAAATTATACTTACTATTTCATATTGCATATTTTAATTTTGTAATATACAAATGGGCCCAATGCCCAGAACAGACATATTTATTAAATTTAGTTACTAGCATGACTATTCACTTCATATCCTTGTAATTTTATCCACTGCTGTATGAACAAATGATATTTAAAACAGCAATAAATGAAGAGATGCAAATTAATATCTTTAATTTTTCATTTTTAGAGTGTGAAAGGTTAAAGGAAATTTCAGAAATCATAAAGAACAGGAGACTTGCTCTCTATTTTCTGGTGTTACAGTACTGGGATAGTTAAAATCCTTGGGCAGCTCTGCTTGTGGAAACATTAACATAGTTTTTATTCTGGTATTGCTGCTGTGGGTTTATCAAGTATTCATGATGTTCACAGATATGGTGGATTGACGCTGTGTCCAGGGACTCAGCAGAAACCTGTGTGCATAGCTAGAAGTTAACAGTGAGCGATTTTGTTATATGTTTAGTTTTAGTACTCTCTCTCTTTCTCTCCAATGTCTTAGCTATTTTTACAGATGAGATGTCCTGAGGAAATCATGCTTTAATTAATGTTTTTTTTTTCCTTTGGTAACATATTCTGATGCTTTTTGAGCAAAAACTTGTAAAGAAATCCACTAGTAAAAAAAAAATAGAGATTTAGAAATGATATTCACTATCAAACACTATATCAAGAAAATGTTTCCTTTGAATGACATTTAGAATCTGGGACTCATGCCAGGAAGTAAAAGCATTTTGGCTGTGTGGTTTCAAGATCAAAAGATCAAATGTTTTTCATAATCTATCATGCAAAAGTTATTTGTTTGATTTATAGTCTGTTTCCTTCATTCTCAGAGGGGGAAAATAAATGATATAAAGCCAAAAAATATATTAAGGAAATGACTTGGCTGCATCATATGAGTATCAGGATTTGGTGCTCATTTGGATAGCCTGATACCTCTGAATTTATGAAGTATATATGGTACTTTGTCTTTAATCTGTACTCTTAATAATGCATATAATTATAATATGTAGGCAAGGTAAGCAAAAACTAATCTATTATATTCTAAATATATTTGAGTGTATTTTACTTCTTTAAAATTAGCACAGAGCTGGTGTTAAGTATTTTTGCATGTATTTTTAATGCTAAAGCATAAGAAAAGAACATTATTTTTAAACGTTCAATAGTTTTTAAAAAAAATTCATTTCAAGATTATGAGGAAACTCATCACAACAGCAAATAAAAATTACCCAAAGAAACCATTGGATTTTGCTACTGTTTATACCCAGACTTCTACCATTTCCACAACTTATTCATTAATAAAAATCTTTTAAAAAATCTCTCACTTTAAATCTGGCATATGGATAAACACTTGGTTTTCTATGAAAAATTATATATCTATTATCATAACATAAATAGTGAAGAGTTCTTCTACTTTTATATGTTTTACTCACATGACACATTTTTACTTTGATGATTCAGTAACTGAAAAAATTCAATATGGAAGTAAGAAAATCTGTCAAGTCTTTTACTGATATAACTGCGTAACTTGTCAGATTCTAAAACTGTCTATATTCAGAATAACTATAATTTGCCCAGAGTATAGATGTCCACTGACATCATCTATAATGATATTTTCTCTTGTCAACTACAGTCCCTCTTTACCAGAATAGATTATGTTTTGACTGTGTAGCTATATTTTTCCAATAACTATCATTTGGTAAATACTGAATGAATGTAACTAAATATGGTCCAACACAGTTAAACCAGTATGAAAAAAATTATTTAATTTAAAAGTGAAATTTTGCTAGCAATTTTTTTTTGGAAGTTATTGACTTGAGAATTATAAATGGGATTCAGTGTTTGATAGCAAACAGTATGGGAGACTAGGACCCTACCTTGAATTTAGCTAAGTAGAATTAAGTTTATTAAATAATTTAATTGCCATGATTAAAAGTTTAAAATAATAGATATTATTAGTGTATTAATGCCATCACATTATTGTTTTTATTTTAACTATTTCAAGTGTTAAGGAAACTGTCCCCAAAGTTTTGCTAGAGGAACTTAGGACAAATACTTATGCTGTTAAAACACTTTATATCCTTTAATTCATTTAGCTGTCATGACAACTCTGTTATGTTGATCCTATTATTGCATCTCTTTTACAGATGGGAAAATTGAGACAAGAAGGTTGTTAAGGTCATACACCTAGTGAGTACCTGTGTGCCAAGTCACTTCAATCATGTCCAACTTTTTGCGACCATATGGACTGCAACCCGCCAAGCTC
The DNA here is from genome assembly GCF_023699985.2 of Odocoileus virginianus. Classification (NCBI taxonomy): domain Eukaryota; kingdom Metazoa; phylum Chordata; class Mammalia; order Artiodactyla; family Cervidae; genus Odocoileus; species Odocoileus virginianus. The sequence continues at coordinate 26,771,044 of NC_069698.1, forward strand.
CGTTGTCCATGGGATTCTCCAGAAAAGAATACTGGCGTGGGTGGCTATGCCCTCCTCCAGGGTTCTTCCTGACTCAGGGATGGAAACAGCATCTCTTATGTCTCCTGCATTGGCAGGTGGGTTCTTTACCATTAGTACCACCTGGAAAGCCCCACACACTGAATAACCATTCTTAAAAGAATTATTTGTAACAAGGAACCTTGCAAAGTTTAGAATGTTGTAAAAAGAGTTTTAGGGAAGTTGCTATGTAATGCATGGACCCCAGCCTGGCACTCTGTGACGACCTAGAAAGGTGGGATAAGGAGAGGGGAGGGAGATAATATATGTGTAAATATGGCTGATTTGCATTGTTTTATAGCAGAAACCAACAAAAAGTATAAAGCAATTTTCTTCCAATTAAAAAACAAAAGAGTTTCATAAGCAAAGCTCTGTTGGCACTGCCATCCTTGAATCTGTGCCCTTTACTACATGGATATTAAAACTTCTATGGCTTAACTCATAAATTATTTACTTGGCTAGAGCACCTATGTCCTTGTTCAGTTGCTGTCATCTCCAGGTCTTTGTGACCCCATGGACTGCAGCACACCAGGCTTCCTGGTCATTTACTCTCTACAGAGTTTGCTTCAACTCATGTCCATCGAGTCGATGATGCCATCCAACAATCTCATCCTCTGTTGCCCTCTCTCTTGCCCTCAGTCTTTCCCAGCATCAGGGTCTTTTCTGGTGAGTTGGCTCTTCGCAGCAGGTGGTCAAAGTATTGGAGCTTCAGTTTCATCATCAGTCCTTCCAATGAATATTCAAGTTTGCTTCCCTTTAGGGTGGACTTGTTGGATCTCCTTGCAGTCCAAGGACTCTCAAGAGTCTTCTCCAACCCCATAGTTCAAAAGCATCAATTCTTCGGCACTCAGCCTTCATTATGGTCCAACTCTCACATCCATACATGACTACTGGGAAAATCATAGCTTTGACTATATAGAGCAACTTTAGCTGCCCACAAATAGCATTAATCCCAGCACAAAAAGGATGATGAGTTTTAAGGAGGTTATCAGTGTCTCACAGGACACAATAGCAAGAAGGCAGCTCAATTTCATAGAATAAACCCAAGATGTGAAACTCATAGGGACTGCGACCCCAGAGAGATGTTTCTCTCTCTTTCTTATTTTTTCCTCTTTCTGTGAGTTTGCTTCCTTTTTGTATCTCTAGATGTATAGTGTCCACTGTTCTCAGAAATAGCTAAAAACAGTGGCAGGATGTCAATGTCTGACATGTGTTTACAGGGAGCCCCATGGACTTATTCTCCAGTGAAACAACCACAACTGGTGAAAATTATAAAAACAGCCACCACTTAAATTCTCTGGAAAGTATCATGAGGGTACACAGCAAATGAGGAAACATTTATTTGAGAAAACCTACTAAGCCTCAGTAAGAACAGCAGAATCTTACTGAAACATGACCCATCCCCTCCTTTTTCCTACCCCAGCTTCTCAGGAGTTCCACACTGAGTCAGTGTTGCCAAGATGGCTCTTCTTCAAAGAAGAATAAGTCCACACTCAAATACATCACATTACAAATGCTGAAATCCCAAAACCAAACAATAGACAAAAAACTCTAAACCTTTGAAAACAGCAAGAGAAAAATGATTTATCACTTAAAAGGATTCCAAAAAGAAAAGGAACAGCTCTGTCTTATCAGAAGCAATAGAGACCAGAAGTCAAAGAGATTTCCTGACAAGTAAAAGCTGAATGATTTTGCTCCCAGAAGATCCACTTTTACAAGAAGTACTAAAGGAAGTTCTTCAAGCCGACAGCAAGTCATTTCTGAAAACCTACCCCAAACACAAAACAACGGTACCAGTAAAGATAGTCATGTGTTTATAAAAGAGAGCAAAATATGTGTTTTTCCTTTCTTTCCTGAAGTGATTTTACAAACAGTTGTATAAACAATATGCATATACTTGCAATAAATATTAGGTCTGAAATATACATAAATGCAGTATATTTGATAACAAAAATACAACACAATTATATGTGATCAAAACTATATTGGGAAAAGGAAATGACACCAGGTGGTGATTTGAATCTATAGTAAAAATAAAAAGAATGGTATATGATAAATAAGAAGGTTAATACAGCAAACTTTATAAATGTACATTTGTTCTTCCCCCTTCAAAACACTAAAAAACAGAAAACATAGTAGCCCAAATCTCCTGAGTTTATAGGTTAGAGGTACAGGCCAGAAATATCAACAAACAAATAACAAAAGAATTACTGTGGGGTTTTTTTTGGGGGGGAGAGGGGGTGGAGTATGACCATTCCCCATTCAGGAAAAAGAGATTAATTGACTTGGCTATTTCCAACTTCAATCCCACCTCTTCTACCAGCTAAGCAAGACTGACTCTGGAGGTCAGCTCATGTTTTCCATAGGGGATTTGATTGAAGCAAAAGCCACTGAAATCAGGGAAGAAACATCTTACCCAGGGAAAGGGCTATTCTGAGTAACTGAGATGCCCAGAAATATGAAGACAGTTGTGAACCTTATGAATATTGTACGATTTCTTCTGGCAAACTGTTTTCACATCTCAAACCCCAGTGGATGCTTCTGTGCCATAGAGCATGGGCAACTAACTCTATCTGGGTGAGGGCTGGCAGGCTTCCCAGACAAGATGACACATGAGTCAAGTGTTGAAGGACGCACAAGAGCCAAGCAAGATGGAGATAGTTTTTCTAGGAATGGGGAGCAGAATGGGCAAAGCATCAGAGGCATGAACAAATATGTGTAAAAGGCAGGATATGGGACTGGCAGACTAGCTGATTTTTGTATATTTCTCAAATTAGACTATCAGGACCAACTCAATGATACTTTAAGCTAAAGACTGACATTAACAGATTCAAATTGTAGAAGATCATCCAAGCAGCATTCTAGGGTACAAAATGAAAAATAACAGAGGAAACCATTCCAGGGGCTGTGACAGAGATTCCACCGACTTGATATTATGCTCCCAAATCACCATATTATGTGCAGGAAGGAGCCTGCGAGCGTTTACTAAGAGCCCACTGCCTTTAGTAACCAGGAACAATGCTGGGCCGGACCACTTGGGAAATGCAAATAGACATTCATTTCATTAATTTTGTGTACCCTATGTCATATGAGTTATATACTATATATTACTCTTGCTGAATGTTTAGTACTACAAGAAAAATTAAATATAATTCTATATTTTAATTACTGCCTGGCTGTTAATTGAGTTCAACATTTTTAATATTTAAGCTAGACCTATTAAGAAGAAATACGGGAGGCTAGTAAGAAAAATACACTTACTGCAATTAATGCAAGAACAAATATTTATCCTGAAGAATAATTTTACTAATCTATGCAGAAAATAGCTTCAGGCCTACCAGAAAATTTTTACATATTTGAGTTCTTTATGTGACTCACTTTCTAGCTTAGCTACTGGTAAGAATTGTTTTCACAACTGATTAAGTGATTTCAGCCAAAATATATTCAGATACAGAAATATAATGGTCTTATAATTTTCTCTTATCTTCTATAAAGAAAACAAGAATGACAGCTTCAAATAAAGAAATATTCAAATTAAAAAGAAATATTTGTAGTACTAAGCAGAAATTCATTTCATATAAAGCTGGAAATATAATTCTTACATATAACAATCAGTAAGGGCAATTGTTGCACTAAAGGGTTATGTTTTACAACATTTAAAGGACTTCTGCTTGATGTTTATTTCCAGTTTGAGTGTTTGTTATAATGCAAATATTTTGAGAAAGAACACACTTCATAACTCGTTTATATTCTTTAATTTTGAGACAGTAATGTACTCATTGTAAAATATGTCACAACTAAAAGGATTTATGCTATCAAGAATTTGCTATTTTGTTTCAATAAAATACATTTACACGCATACGTTGAGATATCACTAAAATGTTAATATCTGTCTAGATTTTAGAGTCCACATTAAATCCATTGTTGAATCTTGCTATGAAAACACATTAATTTAGGGTCCAACTATTATACAGTGGGTTGTAAAATAGAGTAGGTTATAAAATTTGAATGTGAGCATGCAGAAGAGAGCTGTACAAATCACAATTAGAAAGCAAGGTTCAATTTGTCTATTGCAGAAAATAATGGAATAATAACTCAGACTGTGTAGGTTTCCACTCCAAAGAAATAAAAAGAATTAGTTTCAACTGAAAGTAAAATGTGTAGATTTTGAAACATATTCTTCAGAAAATATTGCAGATGATGGCTCAAATATTAATAATTTAGTTAGCATTTTTTTAGTTCAGTTCAGTTGCTCAGTCGTGTCTGACTCTTTGCAACCCCGTGGACTGCAGTACACCAGACTTTCCTGTCCATTACCAACTTTTTATGAAATATACAACTATTTTTGATCAAACAAATTTATCTATGTAACACTAAGGAACACTGGATTAAATACATTAACTGTGTGTGCTAAACTGGATTGACTGGCCCTTGATAATCCTTTCCCAAATCATATTCTCAAACAAAAATAAGATTTTATTTTCCTTCAATATGTATTCAGAAAGGTTTATTGATTAAATAGAAGAAAAAAAATTATACAGTGTGTCTTTAGTGAGTTACATCGACAGAACATTTGACTTAGGCCCAAGGTATGGCCTGAAGTAACTCATTAAATCTAGTGTACTCACTATGATGCACCAGTATAACTATTATTAAGACTGCTTTGGGAAATGACATCACTGAAATCAATAGTAGTCGTGTAGGCAAAGCCTTATTCTCATGGTATGATTTATTATAGATCCAATTATATTTACTCAGAGATTTTCTACAGGCTAGTTGTATGTACTCCCAAATTGTAATTTGCTCAGAGAAGAAAGAGGTCGTGTTAACCATGACACATTTAAACAGTTGTGGCCACATTTTTTGCTTCATTCAGTACAAGGTTCTATTTACTGATTGTCTATCCTTAAAAAAAGGGAGGGAGAGGGAAAGGTGGACTGCAAATTTATGTTTTAATTAGTAAACTTCCATTTCTTGACAATAACTGATATTTTAAAGTTGATGCATTATATTAGAAACATAATTAAGAAATAGTTGAGAAAACCTGAACTCATCATATAGAATGAATCTTAAACAGTCCTACACAGTTATCATAAATCTGTGTATAGACAGACATTAGGAATTGCTAATTTACTCCTCTGTTGGAGGAGAAGGGGATGACAGAGGACAAAATGGTTGGATGGCATCACTGACTCGATGGACATGAGTTTAGGCAAGCTCCAGGAGATGGTGAAGGATGGAGGCCTGGCGTGCTGCAGTCCATGGGGTCGCAAAGAGTCAGACATGACTGAGTAACTGAACAAGAACAAATTATTCCAATGTATAACTGATTAAAGCAACATTAATTCATATTACTGTATTTTTAGATTATTTTTTTCTAGCACATTTTTTTCATTGTATTCCAGAGGTAAGGAAAGGATAAGTTTCTATTCCAATGAACCAAAATGTTGAAGTACTTACTTTCACATGACCTGTGAATTGTATTCTACATATATTGTTCATTTACAAACTCAAGCTTTTTAAGTAGAAAAGGATGCAGCAGCAGCATCTGCAGACTCCACCTCATTTCTGAAAAACTGAGATAAATGATTTATATTTTTGTACACTTATTTTCAGTCTCTATTCTGACTCTACTGATTATGGTTTCTCAGCTTAGAGTGGCTGGACACTGACTTTGTCTTAATTCTGATCAGAATCTTTCCTTTCATTCCTCTGGCTCTCCCCTGATTTCTTCTCTAATTTATGCTGTCCACTCCACAGCACAACAGATTTATTATGTTCTTAAGATGGTTCCAATGCAGTGATTGCAAAGGGTATCCTATATGCATATTATACAACAGACATTGGGCCTACCAGACACTCACCCTATACAGGTAACATCTAGGTAGAAAAAATTGGGTGACCTGTCTCTGAGTTTCCATGACAACCCACACTTAATGCCATCTAAGCCCACATCACAGTGTCTAGTGACTGTAACCATGTGTATTTGTTGCATCCTTAATGGCAGGATTGTGTATTTTATCATTACATGGCTAGTGACTTGCACAGTATATGGACTGAGGCCGATTTGAGCAAATGTTTGTGAATGATTTTATGAATAAAGTGAAATAACAGTATCTCTAATCTCAAATTGTTTAGATTCCAGAGTTGACAGACAAGAAAATCAATAACAGTATTGAACACTAACGGAAAAATGCACCGGTAGGAGTGAGAAGATTTGGCACCTATCTCATTCTGAATTACAAACAGAAAGCTTCCCAGAGGACAGGAGACATGAACTGAATCTTGAAGAATGAATACGAGCTATTCAGGCTGAGAAAATAGAAAACGGTTTCCAGGTAGAAGAAGCAATACTGCAAAGGCATGGAAGCTGAGAGATCACACAGAATGGGAAAATCTGAGACACTGAAATATGATTTTTTGTCCTATATTAAAGAGTCTGAATGGGACTTCCCTGGTAGCTCAGCTGTTAAAGAATCTGCCTGCAATGTGGGAGATTTGGGTTTGATCCCTCAGTTGGGAAGATCCCCTGGAGGATGGCATGGAAACCAATTCCCGTATTCTTGCCTAGAGAATCCCCATGGACAGAGGAATCTTGTGGGCTACAGCTCATGGGGTCACAAAGAGTCGGACATGACTGAGCGACTAAGCACAAAAAAGTTTGAATATAGACCTTCAATGAGGGGAAAATCATACTATTTTTAGATATAGAATATTATTGTCAGATTTTTTTCCTAAATTCATTTTAATTAAATGTATTTAGCAGCAAGGTAGAAGCCTGGGTTGGAAGAAGGATGAGATGAGGATGGGGAGATCATATCCTAACCAGGTGCCATAGGCCAAGTGGGAAATAATCAGGATTTACAATAAAATGATAGCATTGGGAATTGATGATATTAAAGTGGAATCAAATGGTGGCTTTGGGAAACAAGACATTAAAATGGAAGAATTTATGTTAATCTGTAGATAGATGTACAGTAACTATAAGTCTAAAGATCTACCTACCCCTGATATTTTTGGAGTCTGGGTCAAAAATATTAAGGGAGGGTTATATATTCCATGTTTAAATATTTAGAAGCTTTATTTTATTTTATTTTATTTTATTTTATTTCTCCTCAACATTTTATTACAGAAAATTTCAAACATACAGCAAGAAAAAAAAATTTATAGTGAACACTTACATTCACAACCTCAGTTCACCTTTTGTGCAAATCAAATAAGATCATTTGGGTCCTTGTTGATCCTTCCAAGGGTTGGCTTTTACTCTGAAGGAGACTGGAAGTGTTGAGAAGTTCTCATGGAAAAGAGCACATAATCTGACTTGTATTTAAAACAAATCTGTCAAAAAGGATAGAAGCTTTAAATTAAGGTACAAAATCACTATGCACAATATATCCATCCTTCTACCTCGGAAATGTACTTTCATAATGACCTGAAAGACCAGATTAAAGACTGAAATTCTAATAGTCTTTGGAGTTCCATGTTGGAACCTGACAAGTCAAAGAGATTGCATCCTACATTTGACTCCATCCTGCATGATAAAAGGTCTCAAGCATTCACGTGTGGAATTTCAAGTTCTAGTCAATCCTCTCTTTCCTGAAAGATCTCTTTGGGCCCTCTCCTAGGCCTCAGAGGTCTACACCCTGGAGAACTACCCTAGAAAGGAGGTCCCACAGGCCTGAAAGGCAGACTCAGGGTCAGCTGGGATCCCAGGAACTCAGAACACAGTCAACAGGAGGGCCCCAGTCTCTATGGGGTCATGTCTTTTGATCCTGCAGATCTTTTGCCCTCACCTTATAAACTATGCGTACTGTGGGGTGGTCTTAGATCTGGTCCAAGGGAGTATTTTAATGTAGAGAGCTTCTTGGTTGTGTATGTGTGTGTGTGTGTGTATGTGTGCATGCTCAGTTGTGTCCAGCTCTTTGTGACTCCATGGATTGTAGCCCGCCACACTCCTCTGTCCATGGGATTCTCCAGGGAAAGAATATTGGAGTGGGTTGCCGTGCCCTTCTCCAAGGGAGCTTCCCAACCCAGGAATGGAACCTGCATCTCTTATGTCTCCTGCATTGGCAGGTGGAATCTTTACCACTGAGACACCTGGGAAGCCCAGAGAGCTTCTTAATAGTATCAGATAGATTTCAGTGTCTACTTTTTTCTTTCTTTTCATATTTAGTTTTTATCTCACTTTCTGGCTGTTTATTGCCCTGTTTTCTATTCTGTTAAGTGCTGGATGTGAAGCTGCCTGCGTTCCCTTTGAATGTGAGTGTTTTCTGATAATACTTTCTACAAATTCCCTTAAACAAAAAGACTGCACTCCTGAGACTCTGTGCTTCTGCTGAAATGAAAAAAGTGAAAAGCTGGTCTGTTTTAAGCAGGTAAATATCTTGCAGCCTGTTTTTGTCATTTTAATTCATTCCTGAGCATCATTATCAAATGCCACAGCTGCATAAATGGGGGTTAAGAGTTCTGGAATTTCTTTCTCATAGTGCTTTTCCTGTTTAACTTTCATTTAGCCAATCATATGAATGTTACATTAGTCCAAAGATCTTTGTTTTTATTCCAATCTCCACTATTAACCATTAGGATGACCTTGGACAAATTGCTTGATTACTCTGTTTTTACTTTGTTTTCTTATCTGCTTAGCCATGCCAAATAGTTGCCATATTGGGAGAAGGTGAGGTAGAAAAGCTTACTTTTAGATGTGTTGTGTACAAAAGCTGTGAAAATTATAAAACCCTGTAGCAAAATACTTTTTTAAGTGTCATATCTCTATTTTGTGAAAAATGCTTCTTCTATGCTAGATTTTATTTTTGTCTTATTTACTGAGATGAGTGGAGATTCATATGCACTATGGAATTAAATCATATTATCGTATCCTGGCCTTGTTAGCACAAGTGTCTATAATGAATTAGTATATTACTTCAAACCAAATAATGATTGTCACTGTCAATAATATAAACATGACAATTAATTATTTTATGAAAATTAAACTAACATAAAAATTCTTAGGTTTCACATGTTTTCTCGTATTTAAGCAGATAAAAGTATGTTTCATTAAAATGATTTTAAAAGATTCATAATTATGCTTAATTAATTAATAATTCTAAAAATAGAAGCATTTAAAAACTTCCAAAGACTGTAAAATCAAAATTAATGTTCCATATTTTATGTAAGTTTTAATAATATATTCTAGGGAGCTTTATATATCAACTATTTCATCAATTCAAGTTATCAAAGAGCTAAATACACACAAAGGTAACTATAATTATCCCAATCTCTCTAAAACTGTAAAATCTTTGCAGGTACATAAAAATATGATGTCATTTAAATTTTGCTCATGCTCCCCTATTTTCTTTATAGTTTCTGAAATGCTTACTGTCGGAGATTCCAGATTCAGCTTGAAATTAAAGTGAAGAGTCATGAAATGGATATAGGCCAGCTTGTTTGATAGAAGGGGCTCAGAGGTGAAGCAGTAGGTCTAAAGTATAATTCTCAAACATTTCAGAGTCAAGATCACACTTTGTTAAGGAAAAGAAATGTTTGCACTTCTATGACTCAGGAGAGTACTTTTACTTTTAATATATATTGACTAAAACAAAACCAAAAACTAAACAAAAATTTCATGGCATCTAAATTTAACACGATTAGAGGTACCAAAATTGAATAAAGAATAAAATAATTAAAGAAAAATCCTTTCACCTACAATTAATCTCATCTCTGATTTTACCCATAAATGTGGAGTACAAAAAGGTGAAAAAAATTATTTTACTTTTTTTATTAGGATGCATGTTCAGTGTTTCATGATTTTTCTTTCAAATGAACTTATTAATTTTTCCTGTGTGGCATTTTGGTATAGTGAGAAGTTTATGCAAAATCATTGTGAGGTGTAATCCCTGGTCTACATGTTGTCACATGTTGTCTCCTCTGGATAGTTAGTGGCGAGGGAAGCTTATGTCACCTTTTTTGAGCATTGATCTCTGTCCTGTAAGTATCCACAGAAGTGCCTGCAGCTGGTGTGGCTGATTGTTCTCTTGGAAGGATAAACACACCACGACAACTCACTGCAAGCTCCGCCATCACCCCTTGCTGACACTACTATTTAACAAGCACACACACAGCACTTATCACGCCCCGGGTACCATTCAAGTGTGTTACAGTTATACCCGATTTAGTTTCATAACAGCCCTAAAGGGAAGGCTCTATTAATACTCTCACATAAATAATGGAATGGAGATCTAGTGAGGTCAGGTAACTTGCTAGCACAGCTAGTAAGAGGTATGGCTGGATTTAAACCCAAGCAGTTCCTCCTCTGAGTCCACACAGTTGACACTCCCCTATGATATCCTCCTACTCCTTTTCACGACCCTCTGGTGGTGCTGAACTCAAAGTATCCACTGTTCTTGTAACTGTGGCTTACAACTGCCCCAGCAGGCGGCTCTGTTCAGGACCTCTTCTCAGCCTTCAGCTGAACCCTAGGCACAACCATCACTCAATCCTCAGCTACTTAAAAGCCACACAAGGATCCAAGTCTTTATTCAGTTTCACATGCGGTCTATTTGGAAACTGAACTCTTATCTGGGGCATTCTTGCTAACACCTCTGTGTAAACATTTCTTGCTAACACCTCTGTTTTAATGCAGCTTTTTTCATGAGCTCCACAAAGTAAATGGGACAAAATTTCTTCACTTTATGCTTCCTCTTCAACCTAGATGGAGGGATGGATGTAGTTGATGTATGCTAGGACCCTGCTCAGAGACTCTGGCAGAACTGTGACATAGTATCATCAGGAAATATAAGGACTTCCCACTCCTCCTGTGGGGGAGAACATTCCTTGTATTTATACTCTTCAAATAATGACATATAGCAGGCTTTGCTGCTGAAGATTTTTAAGAAAAAAATCTCTACAGGTAGCCTATTTTGGAAATCTGTTATTTCTCAGTTGACTCAAAAACTCAAGTGAAAATTCAAAGATGAGCTATTCTCTTTTTATAGTTCTAGCTAACTCCTTCAACCCATTGGCATATACTCAATGGCCTGAGACAAGGTAAGATTGTGGTAGGAAAAATGTCTTGACTTTATATCTCAAATATCTGTATAGCACTATTGTATTGTCACCTTTAAATATATTTGTATATTATGTTTCACAAAAGTATCTTCATATAGTTATGAAGGTTTGATACTAAATGAATGAGACAACATTCCTTTAGTCTACTATCAAAATTTGATGGACACAGATATTTGAAAACTTTATAGTAACCCGTGATTAACCTCTTTGCTCAGAGAGTCTGATGCATGTGATGGAAAACTGGTAGTTCATGGACCTCAGTGGTACAAGGCAGCTTCACACTGTGGGGAATTTGGACTTCTATAAAAACAAAGAATGAAATGAGAGAAACTGATGGCATCCTTAAAGAAAAGGTAGAAGGTTAATGGACTCGAGTTCACTTTTAATCCACATTTAGGAGGCTATAATATGGATCAGCTATTCTCAATCTAGCCAGTGCATTTTTAGAAAACTAATTGATTTGGTTAAGAAAGAATATAGAAATCCTAGTTTCATATTGTCAGAAAGATCCTGGTAAGTGACAGCAGGACAATAGCAGCAGCAATTTGATGGCAGTTCTCCAAAGATCTTGTTTTCCTGTTTAGAGCTCTCAAAAGGTTCCAAATGGTGTGAATGCTTTAATAACATTTAGACCTCATGAGGTGGCTTCTTCCCGAGGGTAAAAACAACAACAGCAACAAAGGCACTCAGGGAGTCCAGCTTCACTCACATCTGTAGCTTCTCCTTTTGTTTAAATTTGATTTTTTTGACAATGCACCCTTCAGGAAAAATCTTCAACAGCTTGTGTAATTATTAATACAAGTGCTGCAAACCTTTTGTACTGTACTTAAGAGTTGCCAACCTTCACTGTCAGGAAAATCATGGAAAATTAAATTAGGACAATAGATGAAATAATGGATGTGTGGGAGTGAAATCCCTAAGTGTTCTGGTCATGCTGCTAATGAAGAAAGACTTCTCCCCCCAGCTACATTCCTCTCAGTTGTGAGTGTCAGATCTCAGCCATAAAAATATACCTTATACATATTTTCTTTTCTATATAAGCTGCTAATGATTGCTTGAGTGGTTTCTTTAAAATGAGCTCTTCTAATACAGTGTTTCAAAGCCACTATTGCTTTAACAGACTGTTTTAAAATAGGCCAACTTTCATATAACAATAAAGAGAGATGCAGAAATAGAGAAAGAGATGGAAAGAAAGCTATCAGACTAGGCCTATCTTTATAATATGTGTCTAAAAGCATTTATATATGGTCCTCCATTAAAAATTACATAAAGTGACCCAAACATAGTGGTGGTCTGCCAATCACCTACCTCATAACATGATATATTACTCATTCAGTCAGGTATAAAAACAAAGCTTCCCACAGAAACAATGAAGGAAATAATTCATGTAATATTAAACATGATGACTGGGGATTGATATATTTTCTAGAGTTTGCTTTATTTTTCTAATATTATGTGAGCCTTTATATCAATTTATCAATTTTTAATTAATTGTGAAATATTAGTCTAAATGGAAGGGGACACTTTTGTCATTTCTCAGTAAATGTGAAACATCAGTGAAAGACAAATGCACTTAGTTGGTGGTTGAGATTAATTAAAAAAAAAAAAAAACCTAGAGGCATAATTGGAGAGTTCAAGAAAAGAGAATATGAACACATGATCGAGGTAGTGGTGGTGGTTTAGTTGGTAAGTCATGTCTAACTCTTGCAGCCTTATGGACTGTATCCCACCAGGCTCCTCTCTCATGGAATTTTTCAGGCAAGAATATTGCAGTAGGGTGTCATTTCCTTCTGCAGGGGATCTACCCGACCCAGCAATCGAACATGTTCTCCCACATTGCAGGCAGATTCTTTACCAAGTGAGCCACCAGGGAATACATGAGAACAGGGATAACATACATGTTTGAGAAAAACAGACCCATCCTGTCCATTACCAACATGAACTGAGTTAATGTAACATGTTGCTGTTTTTGATACCCCTTCCAGAGGGCTTAGAAATATTGGGTTGGCCAAAAAGTTCATTTGGGTTTCCATAATGTGTTATGGAAAACCCAAACAAAATTTTTGGTAAACTCAATACAAGTCTAACTGCCATTCAACAATATGCCCCTTTGGTGGGTGGCCCCTGGCAGGTGATCCAGGAGGATGGTGACAGAGGTGACGATATTGCTTCCTCAAAGGCATGCAAAGTCTAGGAAAATAGTTCTCAGGTATCTCAGGAAAAAAAAAACTTCCTTTTAATAGTAAACATTTTATAACACCTTACTTATTATACAAACATATTTTAAAAGCACACTAAATTTAATATAAAGATGAGAAAAAACAATGTAATTTATAACAAAATTTCTTGTTATTTTTTTGTTTAGTCGCTAAGTCATGTCCAACTCTTTGCAACCCCAGGGACTGCAGCATGCCAGGCCTCCCTGTCCCTCACTATCTCCCAGAGTTTGCCCAAGGTCATGTCCATTGAATCCAGGTTGTCATACAACCATTTCATCTTCTGTCACCTTCTCCTTCTGCCCTCAATCTTTCCCATCATCCCTATCTTTTCCAGAGAGTCAGCTGTTCATATCAGGTGATCAAAGTATTGGAACTTCAGCATCAGTCCTTCCAATGAATATTCAGAATTGATTTCCTTTGAGATTAACTGGTTTGTTCTGCTTGCTGTCCAAAAGATTCTTAAGTGTATTCTCCAACACCACAATCCGAAAGCATCAATTCTTCAGCGCTCAGCCTTCCTTATGATCCAACACTTGTATTTGTATGTGACTACTGGAAAGACCATAGCTTTGACTATACGGACATTTGTCAGCAAAGTGATGTCTTTGCTTTTTAATACACTGTCTAGGTTTGTCATAGCTTCCCTCCCAAGAAGCAAGTATCTTCTAATTTCATGGCTGCAGTCACTACCCACAATAATTCTAGAGCCCAATAAGAGAAAAATCTGTCACTGCCAGCTCTTGTTTCCCACCTATTTGCCATGAAGTGATGGGACCAAATGAAACAATCTTAGTTTTTTTAATACTGAGTTTTAACCCAGCTTTTTTCACTTTCCTCTTATAAATGAAACAAAGTAGTTTCATTTGTAAATGCTCAAGTCTGACTACAATAGAAAAATCCCATGAATGAGACTTGTACACACACACACACACACACATTTATAGGCATCATAAAACCCAGCTACAAATGCATCATGGCACAAGAATGTTACATGGAGAACTCAAGCACCTTTATAATTACAGGTGATGTCAAAGATGCAGGTTCTTGAAGCGAAAACTAATTCTTAGTAATTCTGAACAATAATAACAAAATAACATGTTCCACTCTCAATGTATTTCATAATAATCTATTCTTGAAATTTTGGTATGCAGTAAAAATTGAACAAATACATTTGACTACAAAGCAGGCTGTATATCAGATAAGATTTAAATAGGCTTTTCCCAGAACTGATTAGCTAGAGGAGGGTTTTTAAATTTTGTGAAATTCAGAGTGATTCTTCATTATGAAGAATTGTCCCAGACAGTTCAGTATGTCTAAGAGACCTGGCCTCTGCCCATTAAAAGATTTTAACACCAAATACCTATCTACCAGCACATTTTGGTAAGGAAAACAGTGCCCCCAAATTTCCAAAACTTTCTTTAGAGGGTGATACCTTCACTGTTGAGAAGCAATGCTCTAGGAAAATGTGCAAAATACCTTCAGTTGGAATTCAGTTATATATTTGAAACCATATGAAATCTATAGTGAGCAGAGGTTCTGGGACTGTTAGGCAGCTTCTCTTGGTAAAAGATGACTGCCCTCTCTACTCTAACTACACTTAATGAATGGATGTCCAATACATGCCTGCCTGACATCCTCAAAATCTGTGGGAAGACATGATTTCTGCCTACTGTTTATAGCATCACATCTGGAAATTCTTATCTTTGTTGTTATTGTGTCCCATTCTTACATTGAACAACAAATGAGAATCTTTGACCTTGTTCTTTAGCTCTAGATGAGCTACTGGGCTAACACACCATGAAACATCCTTCAATTAAGGGAAACAATCACTCCTACCTAGCAGCTTGCTTATGCTCTTCCCTCCTTCCACTCCCTGGTTCCTGGGAATCAATGAAGTGAATGCTGTCTAAACTTAGAAACATGTCAGATGTGACATCACAGATGCAGCTCTCTTTACTTCCCAGCTTTTATTATACACACCAAAACATAAATGAGAAGCATGGTTGAACAATATACCCCAGGGTATCTGTGAGGTAGCAAATTCTAAACTGAAAATAGTTATGGTTGTTTCCTTGAGGCTGAACACATAACACAGGTAAACCATTATTTCTGACAACATGGGCAAATTTCTCTGTAAATTTCAGGGTCATGATAAGTACACAAGAATAATTGTAACCTTATTTAGGTTATCTGAAGCAGAAAATATTTTCTATAGCATGAACAAGAACCACTATATGTGGTTTCAACATTTATCAGGATCAGTGAAGTGTATTTTGGGGATGGGGCAGGAGAAATGCTGTTTTTTACATCTCCTATATTTTCCATACCTGGATTTGCATCCTCTTCCAACACTTAGAAAAATTTCCCTAGGAAGATGCAGTTCACCATCCTTTCCACATCAATATCAAAATACAGGATGCTCTTACTAAGAAGTTCCATGTACTCCAAGGTTAAGACTTAGATTCCAATGCCTCACTGTTGTTTTCAAAACTGACCGGCCCTCTAAGGCTATTTTTCTCTTACAAGGGCAGTAATTTCTTTCCTCATTTTACTTCTTTCTGAAAATCTTGATTTTCAGATAGGTTCAGCTTGTTCCTCCCTTGATAACATTATTTATCAATATTATTATTTGATTGATTTATTATTAAATAATTGAATATTATTGAATAATAATATTATAATTAATTGATAATGTTATTTATCAATAGGAAATTAATGAATTATAAATCAGACTGACCCAAGGGGTAATGAAATTTTTAATTTCAGCACATTCCCACTGCAAAGTTGTTACTTCAAATTTTACATCACCCTTGTGCTTCTCAGTGTCTGAAATATTCCTTTCTTGTTATATTTTACGTCATTCAATAAGAATTCAAATTCCTCTTCCCTTGGCTATGATCTGAGCTCCCCACAATTATACTAATTCCTAGTGTCCACGGGACATTATCGTTTATCTCATCACTTGCCAAAGGCCGTCTGCAGTTTGGATAACGACTGCTTAGGACATCTTTGGGCTCCCCAGATGGTGCTACTGGTAGAGAACCCACCTGCCTATGCAGGAGACCTAAGAAATGTGGGTTCAATCCCTGGAATTTGAAAATCCCCTGGAGGAGGGCATAGCAACCCACTCCAGTATTCTTTTCTGAAGAATTTCATGGACAAAGGAGACTGGTGGGCCATAGCCCACAGGGTCACACAGAGTGGAACACAGCTAAAGCGACTAAAACATAGGCACACAGGGCATCTTATCATCTCTTCTCTTTTGTTCAGCTGTCTACCTTCTACTTATGCGGCTTCCCTGGTTGCTCAATCAATAAAGAATCTGCCTTCAATGCAGAGACCCAGGTTGGGAAGGAAATGGCAATGCACTCCAGCATTCTTGCCTGGGAAATCCTATTTCCCAGAGGAGCCTGGTGAACTACAGTCCATGGGGTTGCTAGAGTAGGACATGACTTAACAACTAAAATATTACCATCTATCTTCTACCTATACAACTATTTAGCCACCTACCAAATTCTGGAACCCACAGTATTGGCATATCTATTATTTCTTATCAGCCATCATATCACATTACTTTCCTTAGAATGCCATCTGTGAAGCTTTGTCAATGCAAATAATCAATAAAGAATCTATAATAGGATTAGAAAAGAATTTTACTCAAGTTAAGCTGAGCACTATAGTCTGGGGACACAGATTCAAGAAGCACTTGGGTTGTGTTTTGCTGGACTACAAAATATGGAAGGCTCATAGGGGCAGAAATCACAAAGTTACATAAATTGCTTAAGTATAACATAACTCCATTCAACGTTTGTTTATCTGCATTCAACAAGTTCTAAAATGTAATTGTTTCAATGCTACTTATTTCTAAGAAATTTGAATTTTTATTTATTATTAGTGCTTTTATTTTATAGAAGTATTTTTTTATTTTTCTTTTTATTTATTTATTAACTTTTGCAACTTAATTGCATTATGGTCATTAACTAGGTTATGCAAAGCACTTATTCTTTGATATATTGAGATTATGTTAAATAAATCCAACTAACCAAAGATCACCAAAATACATTTACATTCAAGTGAAGTCAGAATTTTCAATTTGATATAACAAAGGTGAACACACATAGTTCTATATTTTTGTAGATATACTTTTTTGGGGAAAATGTGATTGCTTATTGCAGAAATTAAACCAATATATAAATCTAGAAGATATAAATCTTAGAAAACTAACCCCATTGTTGCACTCATAAAATTGTGGGTTCACAGACTTTTCACATGGTAATAAAATGGGGGAGTACAGGGAGATCTGGTTTAAAACTAAAATTCACTTTATCAAGATGGTGTTCTCCTTTCCAAGAATACTATAGAAACTCTCTTTTAGATAAGTCAAAACTGTACAGACACTGTAAAAAAATGCCAAAGGCTCTGAGTGTCTCATTTTTCTTATCTTGTATCCTAGTAACAAAGGTCATTAATTAAACTCTTAGATAAATCTTTCCCTCCATTCCTCAGTTGCAGTTTTGCCAAGAAACATATTTATAAGAAAATATATATAAATAGAAGTTTCTGTTTCTTTTAGCTAAAATGGGGCAATTAATTTTTCATTTGCCTATAAGTCATAAGACATTAGAAACTATTTTGAGCTGAATGATAATGTCACACAACTTTTCAGAAATTGTGAGGTGTAGTGAAAGCAGAACTTAGAGAAAAATGTGTAGCTTTGAATACACCTACAAGAAACAAAGGAAGACAACATCTTTTAGCTTCCAACTTGAAAAAAAGGCAAATTAAAGCAACATTAGTAGAATAAAAATGTCAATAATGGGAAATGCAATATGTTATACAGAATAAAGAAAGAAATAGAGGAAAGCCAAAAAACTAAAAAAAAAAAAAAAAACAACTGATTCCGTGATAAGTTTAATAAAATTAATAATCCTAAAGAAACTCTGATTCAGATAAATAACACAAATTGCCAATACCAAGAAAATTACTACAGATCTACCAGATAGTAAAAGGAAAATAATATATTAGCAATAACTTTCTTTCAATAAATTCAACAATTTTAATCAATTGAAAATTACAATCAACCAAAACTAAATTACTGAAACCAGAAGAAATAAATGAACTGAGCATCTGTTGAGTTCAGTTCAGTCGCTCAGTCGTGTCTGTCTCTTTGCGACACCATGGACTGCAGGTCTCCCTGTCCATCACCAACTCCTGGCATTTACCCAAACTCATGTCCATTGAGTCGGTGATGCCATTCAACCATCTCATCCTCTGTCTGTTCCCTTCTCCTCCTGCCTTCAATCTTTCCCAGCATCAGGGTCTTTTCCAATGGGTCATCTATTTGACCTGAACATACCTTAATCTAATCCTAGTTTAAAACATTCCCACACAAAAAATCCAAAATTCAGAGAGACTTACCTGTGGAATTCCTCAAACATTAAGAAGGAAATGATACCAATTTGAGAAAAATCACTTTTAGGAAATATGGAAGGAAGTTATCAAGTCCAGCCTATCTCTGATGAAAGAGAAATAAGATATTAAGAGAGACAGGGAGGGAGAAAGAGAAAGAGAGAAAGTGAGAGCAAGCTACTCATAATCAATTGGGCTTTATCCAAAAAGTTCAGGATTGGGTTATTCTTTGAAAATTAATCAATGAAATTTAGCATGTTAAGAGAATAAAGGACAAATAATCCTGGAAATGTTATTGACAAAATTAAGCACTGCTGCTGCTGCTGCTGAGTCGCTTCAGTTTTGTCCAACTCTGTGCGACCCCATAGACGGCAGCCCACCAGGCTCCCCACTCCATGGGATATTCCAGGCAAGAGTACTGGAGTGAGTTGTCATTGCCTTCTCTGATATTAAGCACTCTTCCATCATAAAAACTGTCAGCAATATAGGAATATGAGAACTCCCTTAATTAGTTAAAAAGCATCTACTTGCTAGGCAAGAATACTGGAGTAAGTTGCCATTCCCTCCTCCCTGAGATCTTCCCAACCCAGGGATTGAAGCCATAACCTGTATGTCTTCAGCCTTGGCAGGTGAGTTCTTTACCACTAGCACCACCTGGAAAGTCCACTTAATGGTCCATATTATAATAAAGTGAGGGTGCTTGCTCGCACTAATTATATGCAACTTTGCACTAAAGATACTTACTAGCTGATGCAATAATACAAAAGAAAAGGTAATTACATAAAGATTGAGAAGAAAAAATCAATCTGAAACTACCACAACATTGTTAATTAGGTATACCCAATGCAAAGTAAAAAGTTTAAAGTTTGCAAAGAAAAATGTCTCTAGTTACAGATGGAATGATTATCTACTTATCAAAGCCTAAAGAATCAACCAATAAAGCTACCATAATAAGCTAATTTAGTAAGATTACAAAGACAATTTATGATTTTATTTGTAATAGAAACGCTAACCTAGACTATTTACTCAAGACCTATTGCTTATATTCATTTTACTTGACAGTTTCAGAAATGACTCATGATAGACATTTTTTTTATCTTCCTTTTTTCTGGTCATGCCACAGCATGCAATTTCCTGCATTCTAGTTGCTTAATCCTTCATTACTTTGTCCCAAGGCTGCTGTAGTGGAAGTGTGGATTCTTTTTTTTTTTTCCCCCATTTATTTTTATTAGTTGGAGGCTTATTACTTTACAATATTGTAGTGGTTTTTGCCATGCATTGACATGAATCAGCCACGGATTTACATGTATTCCCCATCCCGATCCCCCCTCCCACCTGCCTCTCCACCCGATCCCTCTGGGTCTTCCCAGTGCACCATCCCTGAGCATCCAGCCTGGGCTGGTTATCTGTTTCACCCTAGATAATATACATGTTTCGATGCTGTTCTCTTGAAACATCCCACCCTCGCCTTCTCCCACAGAGTCCAAAAGTCTGTTCTGTACATCTGTGTCTCTTCTCTGTTTTGCATATAGGGTTATCATTACCATCTTTCTAAATTCCATATATATGTGTTAGTATACTGTAATGGTCTTTATCTTTCTGTCTGTATAATGGGCTCCAGATTCATCCAGCTCATTAGAGCTGATTCAAATGAATTCTTTTTAACAGCTGAGTAATATTCCACGGTGTATATGCACCACAGCTTCCTTATCCACTCGTCTGCTGATGGGCTTCCAGGTTGGAAAGTGTGGATTCTTAACCTCTGGACCACCAGTGAAGCCCACCAACACTTTCAAATAACTCAAGTGTCAAAGAACAGGGAATGAAACAACTCATGTTCTATTCATATCAGCTAAACAGTAAATAAATTAGAGACATATACAGTGATGTGAATTAATCTCAAAGATATTATGTTAAACCAAAGAAGACATACATTAAGAATACATTCTAAGTGATTCTATTTCTATGAAGTCAAAGTTAGGCAAAATTAATTGATAGTAATAGAAATAAGAAACTAGATTCCCCAGATAATAGGATGCTGGTAGAAACTGGGGGGAGAGAAGATGAGATGATAGAAATGTAAGTGATGGTTACAAAGAATATAAAATTTATATAAAGTATATAAAGTTACCAAAACTTATTGAACACTTAATAATTGTACATTTTATGGAAGGAAAATATGACTCATTAAAAAAAAAAAATAAATTTGAGTTAGAGAGAATTTGAATGACTCATCCAGCGCCAGAACTATCATCCATCATTCTATTTCTATTTTCTAGAAGAGTTTGAACAAACTGCAAATTTATTATGTTCATTACTTTGATATTTAAACATGAAATATTAGCACATGTGTTAAATGGCAATATCACACTTCAAAAGATGTCAAGTGCTGTACCTAATGACTTGATTACTTTACAAGAAAGAGGATAAGTGCTATGATTTCAGAACAAGGAGAAACCACTGTAGGATGAAAAAATCTGGACGGTCTTCATGCTGAAACAAAATTTTAAGTCAAACTTTGAAAGTTGAGCATACATTTGAGTTGTTATCCAATATTTTAATTATTGTTACTGGTAAACATTTTTACTTGTTATAAGCAGTGTTATAAGCATTAAAGCTGGCCAAAAATAAGCAAGTTGGATTAACCCTAGATTAAGAAGAGTTTATATGATAGAAATTGAGAATAATGATAGATAGTTTTGGGAAAGACTTGAAATAAGAATCTTAGTTTTCAACATCTGACATTATTTGCAAGTCGTGTCAAAACAGTGTCTATTAACATCAGTGAAAGTAATCATGTTTAAAAATGTAGAACAAAGCTTTATGCACCCAGAAATAACTTGACTTTGCCCACAGCTAAATAAAGAAAATATAAAAAGCAAGCAAAACACAAAACATGAACACCTTCAGTTTTTTTCACTAAAACACAGAATGAGATTTCAGTACTTCTGTTTTCCTGACATCTGAACGTTATTACAGTATTAAATTTAACAACTGACTAAACACAACACTCACAAGCTGATGGATGATAGGTAGTAATTGTTGAAGCAAAGCTTCAGAACATGTTTTACAGGGTACAGTATCCAATTTCCTGAAGTGACAGTTTCCAGTATCTTAATAGCGAATGGATAGTAAATTGCTCACTTCATGAGCATTTTTGGCACAAATTTTTAGAAGCAATTTTCAAGGGAGTCATCTAGGATGAATGATATGGTACTTAGTGCAGCATGGGAGTATAACATTAAACAATCACCGTGTGCAGGATATGACTTCATATGACCCGAATTGCAACTTGTGTGCCAGGAGAGCAAGAGATGCTTATGTTACACGGAATAAGTTTTATCCCTGTGACAAGAGAAAAGAACTTCCAGCCACTGGATTCTTCTAAATGATAAGACTGATATTTACTTGAAAGCTTAACTTCCTGTGATGAGCATTTTAGATTACTTTTTTTTTTATCACTAACCAAGCAAAGCTGTGTATCATGGAAAAGTATAGTTGCATTATGTTGCTATTGAGATGAGTCTTTATCCCTACATAGTCCTTAAACTTACCCATTGGTGGGTGGGTCTGCAGTGCTGAAGGAGTCATTTCTCATATTCTCGCTAGGAAATTCATCCCTCTAACAGTTTCAGCCTCCAAGGAAAATCTGTTTCAAAGAGTGCAAATTGTGGCACATAAACATATCAGCTAGTAAGAAATATAATTCAGACTGAAGTGGCTTAATGATTTCTTGGAGCTAAAAAAGATAGTATATTAATACTTGGTCATAGACTAATTCCCTTTTTGTACTTAACTTCCCAATTAACTCTTACAAAAAAAATAAGTAACTCTCTTTCAACATTACTTTCTTTTTCTAATTAATTTTTACTTTTATTTAATATTTGGTCACATTGGATCTTCACTGCTGTGCAGGCTTTCTTTAGTTGCAACAATGGAGGCTGCTCTTCACTGTGATGTTTGGGCTTTTTATTGCAGTGATTTCTCTTGTTGGGGAGCATGGGCTCTAAGGCAAGCAGGCTTCAGTAGTTGTAGCTCATGGTCTTCAGTGCCCGTGGCTCCCAAGTTCTAGAGCACAGGCTCTCTTGCTGTGGTGCGCATATTTACCCTGTGACATGTGGAATCTTCCCAGACCAGGGATCAAACCTGTGCTCCCTGCATTGGTAGGAGAATTCTTATCCACTGTACCACCAGGGAAGTCCTCAACATTGCTTTCTATGTAACATGCCATACTTTGAGAGTCATAGGTATTAGGTAATCTTTAGAAAAATATAATGCGGGTGGAGAAAGAACTTGCAACCCACCATAGTACTCTTGCCTGGAGAATCCCATGGACAGAAGAGCCGGGTGGGCTACAGTCCATGGGGTCAAAAAGAGTCGGACTCGACTGAGCGACTAACACTTTCACTTTTCCTTAAGAATTAGGGATCCAGAGTCATTTATCTAACATTTAATCCTATATCTGCCATATCACGTTCACTGCCATATTAATGCCTGTGATTTTCAGCAAGCTTGCTTTAATTTTTATGTGTCATTTCCTCATTTGAAAAATTAAAATAGTATTAGTATATATGTCATAAACTACTAAGAATATTGGATATCTTAGAATATGTAAAGCACATTCAAATAAGATTATCACACAGGAAGAAGTCAAGGTTTGTTCTTATTGGAAAATATTTGGATCTTTTTCTCACGTGTCATGTATTAGATGGGTTGTTTTGGTGAGGGAACATTAAGAAATACTGTGGATAATGATAACTAATCTTATTCAAATTGAAAAAATTTAAGTTGAAATGTCATCAATAACTGATTCTAAAGTTCTAAATTAAGTTGCAAATTAAGACATAAAAAACTGGATAAGTAAGAGGGACTAGAAATCAGAATGTATTTCTTGTCCCTTGGAACCACTCACTCAGCTAAAAATGTCACAAGAATCTGTGTCAATTTCTTGAAGAAAGGCTAATGCTTTTGATGGCCTTACAGAAAGAAGGGAAGGTACAAGTAGAAGAAATTCCAAGGAAACCCCCTTGGACAGCTCATATGAGTCCAGTTAGAATTACCAGAGCATCCTGGATGGATATCTAAGAAATGTCTAAAGAAGCTCAAAATACAAGGATGTGGCTATCGGCCTAAGACAGATGGGCAGAGAGAGAACAGAAACTAACATTTAGCAAATAATTGCTTTTCCAAAAATGGCAGTGTAAAACATATAACAGTGTGGCTCTCATGTGTGGACCAACCACGGAAGTCGACCGTTGTTACCTTTGTTTTTTGTTTATTTGTTGTTTGACTTAGCAAACTTAGCAAATTTATTTGTCTTAGCAATGCCCAACTCTTTTGCAACACATGAACTGTAGCCCGCTGGTCTCCTCTGTCCATTGGTATTTCCCAGGCAAGAATACTTGAGTGGGCTGCCATTTCCTCCTCCAGGGGATCTTTCCAACCCAGGGATCAGATCCACATCTCCCCCAATGGCAGGTGGATTCTTTATCACTGAGCCACATGGAAAGTCAACCTAGACTCATTTAAAATAGAATTTAACCCAAGAGAAATTGTCAAAGAATGTGAGGAAAACCCTTGAGAATAAGAAGCTAAAGAAGACTGGAGAGGTGGCTAAAGGGGAGAATCTCCACCCCTCTGGTATGTATATAGTCAGAGAAATTCAGCAAGAGACTTCAGGATATTTCATGACATCACCAAAGAGTGAAGTGAACTTCAAGTATCTGTCATTTCCAAAGAGCCAAAGCTATCTTGAGACACGTTCAAGTCAGGGTTAGTACATTGTCTTTCGTCTTTCCAGCTATTTCCAGACCTAGAGGGATTAGTCACTGCACCAAGTGAATATATGGATATGGAACAAGGAAGGCAATCATTTCTCCTTCTAAAAATCAAGCAGCACACCAGCAATCAACATCTCTCTGAAAAAAGGATACTGGGAAAGACTCACTCCTGAATAAATGTCGAAATGATAAATACACTGTATCCAACATTCTACTTTAGGAATCAAGGCTTCATTTTATTAACAAAGTAATGCTGGGATTCCCTATTACCTGAAAATTACACACACACACACACACAAAGTCATGAGGCTTGACAGAGTTGTTATTTACTGGCTGAAGAAAAATGTCTCCCCAACTGAGGGGAAGTGGAAGACAAAATTATAGTTGTATTTGCATTACATCACACTTACACTTGTTCTGTCTACAGTCCCACTAGTATTAATAAAATTGTTTGTCATGGGCAAGTGTTCCTTGGCTTTCATTTTTCCTTTATTCCCTCTCACATTAGCCTGGGGTTTTTGTGTTTGGGAAATTTGCTCCCCTCCCAGTCTTATTTCTGTTATTACTGTGAAAATTATTCTATTCTCAGCTCTAAGAGTGGTCTTCTCAGGTGGTTCAGTGGTAAATCACCTGGAATGAAGGAGACTCAAGTTCGATCCCTGGGTTGGGAAGATCCTGGAGGAGGAAACGGCAAACCTCTCCAGTATTCTTGTGTGAGCGATCCTATGGACAGAGGTACACAGGGTCTCAAAGAAGTCAGACGTGACTTAGCAACTGAACAACAGCAACAAAGGCTCTAAGAACATGCCGTGATTGACAGACCAGTCAACATATCACATTCCTCTGGTCATTTGAGTAACAGGGAACGCTTGTGATTGTAGATTCCAGGAGCTGTAGCTAAGCCATTTTGCAGTTAGAGAGACCAGCTCTTTCCTCCAACTAACTAAAAACATGGGAGAATGTGGAGTATGAGGCGGCTGTAGTCCTAAACTAACACAGTGGAAAGCCCTGACCTGGGTAACATGGGGCGTGGGGATAGAGCTGACCCAGGAAGGCAGACATTGTTTGATCTGCTATGTAGAAGTGAAGGAAACTAGACTCGACTCTTGAGAAGATTAAAGCAGTAAATTTTACTTCTTGTTTGTGGATGAAATATATCAAAAATGTATGTGGATGAAATACATCTAAAATATCATTGAGATTTGAAGGGGGGATTTATTTGAATTTTGCCCCCATAAGTCTATATATTATACAATTGTTTGATTTGTCACATTCATTTCCTAGTTGCTATTTCTTCCTCATTACAAATTAACATAATTGCTAAATGTTTCTCAATTTTGGATATATTTGTTGATATTTAAAAGTTATTTTCTTAGTCATAATATACAGCAAATGAATCTTAATCCTCAGAAATAACACTGAATATTGTTTGAAATTATTTGCAGCCCTATTACTGATCCTCAGGTCTCACTGCTTCAGAAAAATAGCACATTTTCTACTTGCCTTGATATTTGTTTTGTTTTGTTCTTCTTTCTGGATCAAATATTAGGCTGTAGCTTATGGTTCTTGAGGGATAACTTCTTCCAATTTCATGTCTGAATAAATAATGCTGTATAGGGATTTTTTATTTTTAAAGATTAATTTTATATAGACTATATTTCAGTGGAAAGATATCAAGAATACAGAAAACTTGATATCTTCTAGTTTAATGAATCCATAAAAATGACAATATTCTTTTTCTTAGGCTAGCAAGATGTAAATAACAGCATTTGAAAGAGCATGTTCTTAGGTTATTTACAAGGAGTCTTATTTATCAGGAAACTGAAACTCATTTGGACTTGTAAACCAGAATGACCTATACATACTAATATTATTAGCCTAGAAAATAGTATAGTGAGTTATTTCCCTGTCAGAGCCCAAGAGCTAGAGAAAGATGAGGTGCAGAAAAGTCTGATTAGGAGGTTACTAGAGAAAAAATATTTGTGAAATGGCCTTTGTATAAAACAAGATAGCTACTTGAGTAGAAATTTTAAAAATATACTGTTTCAATTTTCAACCCTTGAAATATTTCAAAATTTAGACATGAATATAAATCTAACACAACTAAGTTAAATGTTAGGGGACTCTTTGATCTCCCTTCTTGAAATCAAATTTACCAGTTTTGGGCTACAATGATTAAAGAATAGGATGGTGGAAGGCAGAATTTTACCTGGCTTGATATTTGGGAGGTGATAAATGATCCTATAGGTACTGATATTGATATGACTTTCAGGGCCACTAGATATTGGACTGTTTCTGACAAGAAACACTCTTCCTGCAATTATTTTGTGATCTATGAATACACCTTGATTATACAGTTGATGCCGTACATCAGAATCTTTCAATCAACTGTCACATTCAATGATAGTCATAAAAGTGAATAGATCTTATCAAATAATTGGCTATAACATTTTTATTAATCAAGTCATACTTCCCATTTCTTCTATTATAGAATAAAACACTGGTACTGAGAAAACAGTTAAATTATTAAAAGTAAATTAAATTTAATGTGCTTAATGTTTATCCACATAGTAGCATGTGACAGAATTTCCTTCTTTCTTAGGAACAAACAGTATTCATGCTTAAAACTGCTGAACTGTACACTTAAAAATGGCTATACACTTAAGATGGTAAAATATTAAATTATATGTGATGTATTTCATCACAATAAAAACTCAAAAAATAACTAAGTATAAAAAATAAGAAAGTACTTAATAGTAAAATGGCAAAAGATATAAATAGAAATTACTTTTTCATAAAGAAAATACATAAAAGATAAATGCATCATCAAATATTAAAACTCATAGATAACAATATTTTCTTAAAGAAGTGCTATGGTGATACAAGATCATATGTGCAAGTCCTTGGAACAGTGTCTGGCCTATTAAAACTGTTCATCAAGTTGGATAGTATTATCACAAACAGGTTTTAAAACTGGAATAGGGATTGAAGAAGAGTGGAAAAATACATATATACATAAAGAGAGAGCACATCATACTCAAGTAAGTAAAGATTGAAAAATTCCTGGTGCTCAGCGTAGAAAAGTATCATCCTAAACATTACTGGAAAGATGTAAATCTATATAACCTTAGAAACTGATTTGATAATGTGTTCTCAAAACCGAAGGAGTTCTTTATTCTTTACCCAGCAATTCTATTGCAAAGATTCAGTTTAAAAGAAATAATGATAAGTTGAAAAAATATTCATTGCTATTATATTTTAAAAATTTTACAAAACAAAATTATATTCCATGGAGAATAAGAATCTTTTGTTTTATTTCCATATGTTTATCATAGTCTAGTTGTCTGTCCAAAAAAAATAAAGTTAATGATGTTGTTTACTTAGTGTATTTAATAGTATATTCCTTAATATGTCAAAACAACTGATTAACATTGAGTATAATTCAAGATAAAGTAATGAGAAAATGAGTAAATGAAATACAATAACTATTAAATGTGGGTGACAGAACTATGCAAGATTTATTTTCTAAATGGTTATAAATCTTTAACATTTTAACAAGGAACATGAATTAGCCACTTTGCTATTAAAAAGACAAATAATTACACAAAAGTACATGGGATATTTCTAATTAATTAATTAGCCTCTTACAAACTCCAAAGCTTAAAAGCTTAGGGCTATTAGAGAATTGTCTCATTTTAATCTAATTATTTAATTAAATTTTGATTATCTTAAATTTGATTATTTCAAGGGTAAGAACTATACTGTGCAATTTCTAAAGGGAAATTTTTTTAAAAAACTCTATGACTCACTGATTTTGTTTCTTCCTTATAAAGTCATCATTTTTTCACCTTATATTGCTGGTTTCTAGAATAGTTGAACACATTTATATTCATTCAATTAATATTTATTGAATATCTCTGTACTGGAAGTTCCTCAAGGTAAAGATGATGAGTTAAGACTTCAGTTGACTCAAGAAAATTCATAAATAAATTGATAAATATATTGGAAGTGTTATAACATAGGCATAAAGTCTTTGGGAATCCAGAGTAGTTATTATTTAACCCACATTGAGTGAGAGGGGTTGCAAGTTTTTAAAAGAACCTGGTAGAATATGAGGCATGTGTTAAAATATTTCCTGAATATTTTAAGAAAAGTAAATTTACAGAACAATCCAGAAATAGGCAAGAACATGAAATTATATACATTTTAACATGATATGTATATTAATAATATATGTTCATATGTATATAGGAAAATGAAATACTATTTCTGATGAATAGTATAAATGAATAGAATAAATTCCAATGTTATTTTTGATGAATATCGGGGCCATTGTGACTAAAACATAAAGGATGCATTTGGAAAAAATGATAGACAGATGTAAAGGATGGATTTAGAACAAGTAGTTGAAAAATAGAAAATATTTATTTGCATGATATGCTTTGAAGTCTATATATTATCCTCAAGCAAACATTACTCAGCAAATCAGCATATGATTTGATTGAAGAAGAAGAATTAGAAAATTTTATTGATGGTGAAAAATTTTATTGATGGAGACTGATGTGGAGATGAGAAGTAACTAGAAGTACTGTACAGATATCATTTAAGAGATAGCTATGATAGCTATAATAAAAACATACAATATCTTGAACCAAGTTTTGTTGGCAGACACACAATGAAGAAAGTCTCTCTAAGTAATATAGGGTTCATTCTCTGACTTTATGTAGGTGGTAAGGGAGATAGAAAAAATAGGAATGGTTTGGAGGGTATCTGAACCTATCACAGGCAATTGCGTGGATGATTATGTCTTCAATTCAGAAATGAAATATTACATTTCACTGAGGTATTATAATGAGGAACAATTATACAAAAATATATGAAAATGCTCATCCATATAGGCTTGCAGTAATATTTGAGACCATCTGCCAAGATCGTGGAACTGGGACAGAAATGAAGACCTCAGTGGAGGAAAATGGGTTTCTTACTTAGCTCCAGGTTTTCTGCTTGTTTGTTTGTTACAAGGTATAGAATGTATACTTCTTAAAATATTAGAATACTTATAGGGCCAAAAGAAGTGTAGTTAAACAAAAAGTGACCAGCTTAGTGGAAATTAATAGACTAAAATGTACCAATAGGAAACAATTTGAATATATATTGTCAATTTAATGAAATATTTAAATGAAAGATATGTATAAACAACTCAGCCTTAATCTTTCTAATTATTTATAATATCTTAAACTATGTAGCAAAGTAGAGTTGCCAATAGATTGGCTAAAATTATATTTATGAATAGCTGTTGTGTCTAACTAGCAAATAATTAAAATAATTCTAAAACTTTTAAAAATATTTGAAAAATATTTTCTGTTATGATTCAAATATCTCCATCACCCACAAAATTATCTTTCTCAGATTCTCAATTTACTTTGCACACCTTTTCTTAATATGTAAAAGGAAGTGACAACCTTTCAACTCTTATCAAAATTAGTTAAGATCAAATTTACAGCTCAAATATATGATGTGTTATTCTAGTATCTTAGCGTAGTTACTAATGAAATGCAGAGAAAAGGAGAACTTACAGTAAGATTTGTTTATTCAGGGAAAACTTCTGTATGGTGTAAATTTAGATCAAGTTTTTAAGGAGATTGCAGTGGTAAATAAATATGGCTGCCAAGGTCTGGGGGGCGATGTGAAAATGAAAGAAATCAAAGAATAATAAAGTTTTGAGCATCTTATACCCCTCTTGACTCTATTACAACAGTTGACTCTATTACAAATGTCACACCACTTGCTTTGAGATTTCTTGGAATCCATGCTCAAAAATGAGACAGTATTTATTGACTTTAATTTCAGCAAGTATGCTCAGCTTCCCTGTGAAAGAAGGAAAATAATTACCAAATGACACATCTAAAGATAGATGTAAAATACTGAGAAATATTAGACTCACGAGGTAGATACTGAAAAAGAAGAAGCGAGAAAATGGCCACTCCGTGCACACCTACTATGTGCCAGGTACCAGGCAGGTGTTTTGTGTATATTGTGGTATTTACTCCTTGAAGCAACACAGCAGGTTTGCATGGTTTCATTGCACAGAAGACACTCAGGTTTAAAGGTTAAATACCCTACCCAAAATGACCCAGAGTAGTAAAAATGGAATCTCTATATGGGTTTGCTTTCTAAAATGTGTTATTCTCCACTACTTACTGCAAATACTACATTTTACATGTTGTCTTTCTTTGCTTAATGTCACTATCGCTTTCTATATGAAAAAAGATTAGCTATTAACTGTATATTGATATCATTGATGTGTAGTGATTTATAGCATACTATACATATGTTTTATTAAAAATCTTTCTTGGGGATATTATTTAAAATTACAAGAACCTTTTAGCTCACAAAATTCTTAGGACAGAATGGTTGTAAATAGGGAGAAGCTAAATACATTATTAACAAGAATCATTATTTGTCATCCATCTCCCACATTTTAGTTCACATATCTTGAAATATTCTTTACCCCCAACTACTTCACAATGAACAATTATTCATTAGCTTTGACAACATCAAAGAAATAAAGGATTGGCCCAGATCTGCAACTTAGAACTGGGTCCCTGATCAGTTAGGGAAGGTCAAAGGGGCTAATGCATTCAGGAAACATAGGAAAGGGCATACTGGAGGGGATATATTTAATCCGCAGAGCCAAATAATCACTAGCATGGTAGTGGATAAAGTTAAATATGCAATAACTACAGAGTCAGTACTACATTTATTCAGATTCATAAATGAAAATAAGGGGTGATAATCAGGCTCCAAGGTGGTTACTTGAATAAAGGATAAAATGTCTAAGTCCATAAACTCTGAAAATAATCATGAAATCATATACTGCCTTTCTACTATATAATTCTGATTTTAGTATTTTAACATTATTTATTGACAACCCATGTGAAGCAAATGTAGATAAAATATTTCACCTAGGAATTATATATACTTTGATTCAACAAATACTCTTTGTGTTCATTCTATACACATGTGAAGTTTCAAATAACACTTGTACTATATTAACTTTAGACAATTAAATCTATTGCATGCAAATCTAGTTTCAATATTTCTTATCAGAATGTACAAATTCAACACCTGTAAGTCTATATAATATGCTGATCTTTTAAAACTATGTCATCACTATTGCAATTTAAAATTGTTTGTAAACTACAATTAAAATTAGCATTGTGATAAATTCTCATTGAAGCTCTGTAAAAGACAGCATACTTTTTTTTGCTCCTTTTTAATATCAAAAATTAAATATTTGTTAATATATTATTCAATGACACACTTCTACATAAATTGTATTTCAGGCTGCCATTGCATAGTAAAATAGTAACAAATACAGTTTCTTCTATTTCAAAAATATATACCCATTTCACGTAAAAGACAAAAAAAAAGAACAATGTGTATGCTATTGTATAATTCAATTATCTCTAGTTTGAATTATATAAATGGCCAGTAAATCTTCCCCTTCAGAAAATGCATAAATATTTAATAACATAAAGGTGGTCAATAATTTAAATTCAATGAGATTTGTACATTGATTTTCCAGATAAAATGCTATTAAGCCAAAGGATTTCCCACGGGTTCAGTTTTCTCTATGACCCTATGTGTTATACATTCAGATATTATATTTACAATAACCAAGGAAGCATTCTTGCTCAGCAAGTGAAGCAAATTAACTGAATGTAATAGATTATTTCTAGTGCAACACTGATGGGTACATACTTACTGCTGCTGCTGCTGCGAAGTCGCTTCAGTCATGTCCGACTCTGTGCGACCCCACAGACGGCAGCCCACCAGGCTCCCCGGTCCCTGGGATTCTCCAGGCAAGAACACTGGAGTGGGTTGCCATTTCCTTCTCCAATGCATGAAAATGAAAAGAGAAAGTGAAGTCGCTCAGTCGTGTCCGACTCTTAGCGACCCCATGGACTGCAGCCCACCAGGCTCCTCCCTCCATGGGATTTTCCAGGCAACACTACTGGAGTGGGCTGCCACTGCCTTCTCCGATACTTACTGCTGCTGCTAAGTCATGTCAGTCGTGTCCAACTCTGTGCGACCCCGTATCTGCTACCTGAGGTCAAATCCTGCCTTGGGCAAAACTCATGAAACAAGCCCAGGTGATCAGGATTCCTCTTCCACGCTCCTGACCTCCTCAGTGACCCTTGTTTTCAGTCCCTCCAGGTGGGATAGCTCTTCCTGGCTACACTTCAGGGGTGCAGCGGTTAATCAGAGGAAACTTCTTAGGACAGAGTTTCATGCTTCATGCTTACTGCTCTCCGCCGCGTCAAAATACACTGTGTTAGATGTTGGTTACCAGCTGGAATACAAGTCGTTACCTACATACAAATAAAGCCATGAAATGGTACAAAATGATTGGATTGCCTCCTCTGAAGGTATTTATGGTCCAACTGACAGCACTTTGTAGGATGAAAGAAATGACTCTTAAGCAGTGAAATATCAAGTGACAGTCTGAAAATATTTTCAGAAAAGTGCGTCTTTTCCTATGCCTCTAAATCATAAAAATCTATGCACCAATCCATTCAAAATTATCTCAATTCTATTTCCCAAAGTTTTGTATTATGTTTAATCCCTAGTGGTCTTAACAGTGAAACAATGAGACTGTAAAATGAGATTCAGAAGTTTTGTCATCAAACATGTATTTATGAGTGAGTGACAGTGGCTCAGTTATGTCCAGCTCTGTGACCCGATGGACTGTAGTCGCCAGGTTCCTTTGTCCATGGAGTTCTCCAGGCAACAATGCTGAAGTGGGTTGTCATTTCCTATTCATATACTTTCATACATCCTTAAAATCTGATTTCCAAATTAGGACTAAGATAGAATTCTCAGTTGCTGATTATTTTTTAAAGTTTTTTCAGCTTTTTAAAGATATAACTGCATACAATATTTTATTAACATAGTATATACAACGTAATGATTTTATATATACAGTGAAATTATTACAACAATAAATTTAGTTAACATCTTTTGCTGAAATAGTTACAATATTTTTTATGTCGAGAAATTTTAAGATCTACTCCCTTAGCAACTTTCAAATATGCAATGCAGTACTGTTAACTATAGTTATCATGTTGTGCATTATATCTCTGGAATTTATTTAATTTTTTAATTGGGCCTTGGTTACTTTTAATCATTTTTGCAAGTCGTTGGCATTAATACAATGAATAATACAAGGGACCCACACTGGTTTTATAAACTAAATTGCAATATAATGAAACTTGAAATTTATATTTCTTAGAAACTATATTGTTAAGATGATATTTTATATTATTTGACAATATATTCTTTTTATTTAATTTTTAATTTAATTTCTAGTAAATTCCTTATGTAATTTCTAGTAAAATAGGTTGACATTTGAGAAATATAATTTATTGGGGACAATGTTATTATAAATTCTTTACTATCTTCTTATACCTGATGATAGGGAATTGCATGCTTAAGTTTCTCATAATAATCATAATTATATCCCATGTCTCTTATTATTCTTGATAAGTAGATAAAATTGAGGACCAAACTAGATTTTTTTTCCAATCAATAAAATGGGAGTTTTTGTTGCCTTTAGGAAAACAGACCAGTAAATATGTATATTTTATATACCATTAATTTGAAAATTAGAAATGGTTGCCTTAAATAGACCCTTTGTATAATTCTGGTCTTAAAAACTTAGTAACTAAGGTGTTAAATATTTCCCCTTTGCTGTTGAGACAGTACACTATTCCATAGTATGTGCCCTCAATCTTCACTTGTCAAGATAAGGATAATCAATCTCAATTCCCCATAAAATGTAATTTCCATTAGAGACAAGCAATAAACACTACCAATTTCTTGGAAGCATTGGACTTCTGCAAAATAATCCCCTTTAAAAAAGACAAGGAGAAAAATACTTTATTTTACCACTGAGATCTGGTATGTGGAAGCAGAGAAGTCAATTCATCTTCTTATCTTCCTGAGATACCTACAATTAATGTTTCTTTAGTTTTTTTCTTTTTAAGACTAAAATAGAATTCAGTGAAACTGAACATTGCAAAGGAAGGGAGCAACAGCATTTACACAGAGACATATTAAAACTGCATTCCATATAATCTGGCATGCATTCGAACATCCCTAAACAAGGGTGACTGTCAATAAACTCAAAACCTGGTCATTAATATTTTCTTTTGTGAAATACTCTATGTGAATAAAAGTTATGGCCTCCATCTTCAGGAAGCTTATATTTTACTAGAGTGTAGAAAATACAATTCAAGGCAATATATTTTTCTTTTTTCCAAAACATGCAACAAGGAGGATGTATTTACAACAAAAAATTAAATTGCTGCTAACATAGACAGATTG
Organism: Odocoileus virginianus; assembly: GCF_023699985.2. NCBI lineage: Eukaryota > Metazoa > Chordata > Mammalia > Artiodactyla > Cervidae > Odocoileus > Odocoileus virginianus. Next base: position 26,805,962 of record NC_069698.1, read on the forward strand.
ACATACATGAATGCTCACTGTGGATATTGCTGATGACTTTTCTAGAACTTAAATCTTGATATCACATCCTTGTTGCAATCTTTCAGAGGTTCTGCATTGTTTTCAGCATAAAAGTCAAAGGATCATAAAATAATCATCATTTTAACATTCATTTAATTTGAGCACAATTCTAATTCCAGTGTCCTCTTTTCCTTTATTCTATATCTGTAGATATATTACTCTCTGTTATTGCTCTCTCTCCTCTTCCCAGCAGTGTGGAAAGTTACCTATTAACTTGCATGTATCTTGCAGAATTCATTTTAATGCCTCCTTCCCCTACAAAGTGCTCTGACTCTTCCTCCACCCAGGACTGATTTATCTCTTCCAAAATTCCTCCACTATATATTTTATGGGTTTACCTGGGAGCTCAGATGGTAAAGAATTCTTCTGCAACATTGTGCCATTTAGTATTGAAGTAGCTTTTTGTTGGCCATCTTTTCTTGAAGCTGTGCCTCTTGAGAGTATGGAGTTTTAATCACTCTTCTGCCAGGGAAGTCCCTTCTTCATAATTTAAAATGTAAAATTCTCTTAAAAAATTAAAAATTCTTCCATCTTCTGAAGTTCTTCTAGTTTAGGATTTTTGAGATATTTTAGTAAGGTAAGAATTCTACATATCTACAAGAACATTCTAATTAAAAAATAACTTAGGAAATAAAAAGAGTAAAAAACAAAAAATCCTTCCTGCCTTATTTCCGCAGTCTGAAATGCACGACTAGTTTATTTCCTCCATTAAAATGTGCACTTCCTACTTTATTTAAGAGGGGAACACACATTTCTTACATACTCCTGCCAAACTTTCAGGAAGAAAGCTCTTAATATCATGGCATATGATCTTTGGCTTTTCCTTTGGGGAAGCTTATTCTCAGAGGACCAAAAATACCTGTCTTAAAGATAACTTTATGTATTAGAGCTAATATTTCATCAAAGAGTCATAAGGCTTAGAAGATGAGGAAAAAATGAAGATCTTCTTTTGAAGACATTCTTCAGTATTTGTGCAAAGTGGTTTGAGTGTATTTTGGTAATCATTAAATGTCAATAAGGCTTTTCCAAGGCAGTTCATTTATATCTTACCAAATTATCACTATAATTTGGTGTATTTCTCTCTTCTATATAATCAAGTAATTACTAATATTGTAAAACTCCACAAGACAAATCTTTGGTTCATTTAAAGGGTGCTAAACCAAAAGTAAAATGTTGTCTAGGGGAATTAGTTAAATCAAGTTAGCAATTGTTCTTTATATAATTGACTATTTTGTTTAGTGGTTTTCCTGGTGGTTCAGACAGTAAAGACCTGAATCTCCATTTTTCAGTTTCAGAGTCTTTCCCTCATTCCCTTCCTCCCTTTATTCACCACTTGGATGGAATTTTTTTTTCAATATAATTCATATGTCAATGTGGAATTTATCCCTCATAATAATATTTAATTGTTTGAATTCAAAACTTACTCACCACAGTAATTCTGAAATTGACCTCAGGCATGGCTTCTACTTGCAATACTATAATCTCACATTGAGGAAAATATGATATTTTCTAAGGAAAGCATACTAGTATGTATTGAATATCTTTAAACCAGACTTTATCATCTTCATTATTGTCATCTTTAACATCATCATCAATCAAGCAATATTGTTTCAGCACTTCCCATGGTTCAAGTTCGGTGGTACTTCATAAAAGATATAAATGATACTTTATTTAATTCACAAAACAATTCTAAAAAATGAGTAATATGACTTGAAATTTGCTCATGGAGAAAATGAGTATCAAACAAATTAAGTAATCTAATTAATTAATCACCAGATTAAGTGGTGAGTTAATATTTGAATATGTATTCATATGTCTTCAAAATTCAGATTTCCCACCATTCCATTCCGAAAGAAGACATTTGGAGGCACTCGGCGGCGGCCACAGCGCAGACCAGACTTCGCTCGCTCGCAGCTCGCTCCGCGCCCTCCGCAACAATGTCTGACAAGCCCGATATGGCTGAGATTGAGAAGTTCGATAAGTCGAAATTGAAGAAAACGGAAACGCAAGAGAAAAACCCACTGCCTTCGAAAGAAACGATTGAACAGGAGAAGCAAGCAGGCGAGTCGTAATGAAGCGTGCGCCGCCAGTATGCACTGTACATTCCACAAGCATTGCCTTCTTATTTTACTTCTTTTAGCTGTTTAACTTTGTAAGATGCAAAGAGGTTGGATCGAGTTTAAATGACTGTGCTACCCCTTTTCACATCAAAGAATGGAGAACTACTGACAACGTAGGCCGCGCCTGCCTCTCCCATCTGCCTATGTGGCTGGCAGGGAAGGAAAAGAACTTGCATGTTGGTGAAGGAGGAAGCTGGGTGGGACGACAGTGAAATCTAGAGTTAAAAAGCTGGTCCAAGGTGTTCTGCGGGCTGTAAAATGCAGTTTAATCAGAGTGCCATTTTTTTTGTTGTTGTTCAAATGGTTTTAATTATTGGAATGCACAATTTTTTTAATATGCAAATAAAAAGTTTTAAAACCTGAAAAAAAAAAAAAAAAAAAGAAGACATTTGGAAAGTTCTTTTAAGCAACAAGGAATTATTGTATAGCACAGGGAACTACACTCAATATCTTATAATAACCTAAAAGGAAAAGAATTTGAAAAAATAATGTGTGTGTGTGTGTGTGTGTGTGTGTAACTGAATCACTTTGCTGTACACTAAGACTAGTACAACATTGCAAATTAAAGAAGAAAAGTACAAGCTAAAAAAATTAAAATATATATTTTAAATGTTTTCCTCATTTATATCTATTAACTGAAACATACTTCTGCCCATGGCTAATTTATAACCCAAATACACCATGATACTTCAAGAGGAAAAAGAAAATAACTTTTCCTTTCTCTGATTCCCATAGCAATATCATCCATACATGTGTTTTAAAATTTGATAAATATCAACTTCTAATGTTTCTTACTGAATGAGTCAGTAAGACTAGACCATCAGAAGATGTAAATGTGACCCAGCAGGAAATTACCTATTGTTCGTAGGTAAACTCTTGAATGCTAGAATGACCCTTTCTCTATAGAAGACAGCGGTAACTCTGGGCCCCTCTGAACTTTCTCAGCTAGCCTGTGTGTTTGTAACTCCCTTTGGTCAAATCACTGTTTAGAAGTTGAATAGCAATGGAAAGCCACAAATAGCTATTTAGTTATATGTTTCTGTACTTGCCTGGCTCAGGCATAGATAACTGACTAGATTTTAAATATTTCAGAGCATGGACCAGATAGTTTTCATCTTAGTTTTCTTCCTTCTTCCTTCTCTCTTCTTTTTTTCTAACTTTCTTTTTTCTGTGTATTCTCTTTATCTAGCCTATCTGTCCTCCCCTCTAGTCAAGTTCAATACATACATTAAGACAAAATCTAGCACAGGCTTATTTCTTAACAGATTAATTCAATTCAGCCTAAATAGCAACAGAGCTGAGCTAAAGTTAGTAATTTGTCTACCTTACAAGGAACCATTTTGATATGTGTTATCAATAAGCCAGGGAATGCCTGGTGGCCCAGCAATAAAGAATATGCCTGCCAATGCAGAAAATAAGGATTCAATCCCTGGGTCAGGAAGATCCCCTGGAAAAGGAAATGATAACCCACTCTATTATTCTTGCCTGGGAAATTCCATGGACAGAGGAGACAGGCAGACTACAATCCATGGGGTCGCCAAGAGTTGGATACAACTTAATGACTGAACAACAACAACAATCAATGAACCAAATTTGTTTTCAAATGAGGTGTCCAAATTTAGCGCATTCATAAACTTAAATCATAACTGTACATTGTCTGACACATAGCATGGCCTAAAAGTTAGTTATTGAAAGTGGAGAAATAAATGAAGAAATAAATGTTTTGAACTTTGCTTATTTAACAATGTACTTAGTTTTCACTGTACATGCAACATATATTAGCACAATACTGGTTTTGAAAGTAAAAATCTAGTCCATATTACAGCCATCAATATTAGTATTTTGTTTCAGTGACTTTTGAGCCAGAAAAGGGAACATGAACATATCTACCTAAAAAAGAGATGATGAAGAAATTACTGAAGCATAATAGGAAATAAGCAAAATATGAAAGAAATCATAAGCATTTGAGCAAATAAATTTAAAATATCCTATAAGTATTAGGAGTGGGTCTACCATCTTGAGATATTTCTATTTTGACTGTAACTGATTAAATATTCTTTAGTAGGAGAATAACATAAAGTAGATAATTTCTGTAATAAAAAGTTCTCTAAATAAAAACAAGAATGGAAATGAGAAAAGACTGAAAACAATGCTATCAGTCAGTAATTTAAGGGAATTCATCCACCGATGAGATTCTGACACAGAACTGACTATATATAATGAAAGATATGAGTGAACCCATAGCTAGTTTGACAGCATTGTCAGATTTAATTTGTTTTTTGCCAAATTTTTTCCTATTTTCCCTTTTTCTTATCTTCACCAACACAAGAACCTTTGTTTCTGTATAGTTGCATTGCAAGAAAGATATATTATTTCTCATAGCACATATACAGATAAAACTTGCTGTTGATCGGTCACTAAGTCCTGTCCACTCATTGTGACCCCATGGACTGTAGCATGCCACGTTTCCCTGTCCTTCACACTTTCCTGGAGTTTGTTCAAACTCACGTCCATTGAGTTGGTGATGCCATCCAACTATCTTGTCTTCTGTCATCCCCTTCTCTTCTGCCCTCAATCTTTTCCAACATCAGGGTCTTTTCCAATGAATCGACTCTTCTCATCAGGTGACCAAATAAGTGGAACTTCGACTTCAGCACAATCCTTCCAGTTAATATCCAGGGTTGATGTTCTTTAGGATGGACTGGTTTGATCTCCTTGCTGACCAAAGGACTCTCAAGAGTCTTCTCCAGCACCATGGTTGGAAAGTGTCAGCCTTCCTTATGGGCCAGCTCTCACATCCATACATGACTACTGGAAAAACCATAGCTTTGGCTACACGGACCTTTGTCAGCAAAGTGATATCTCTGCTTTTTAGTATACTGTCTAGGTTTGTCATAGCTTTTCATAGAAGAAACACACGTCTTTTAATTTCATGACTGCAGTCACCAGTCACAGTGATTTTGAGACCAAGAAAATAAGTCTGTCACTCTTCCATTTTTTCCATCCATTTGCCACAAAGTGATGGGACCAGATGCCATAATCTGTTTTTTTGAATATTGATATTTAAGCCAACTTTTTCCACTCTCCTCTTTCACCCTCATCAAGAGGTTCTTTAGTTCCTCTTTGCTTTCTGCCATTTGAGTGGTATAATCTGTACTTAAACATTTTATTTTTCTTTCATCAATTATTTAGAGAGTAAGAAATTTTATGTAATTACATGGGGCTTCCCTGGCGGCTCAGATGGTAAGGAGTCTGTCTGCAATGCAGGAGTCCTCTGTTCGATCCCTGGGTCAGGAAGATCCCCTGGAGAAGGGAATGACAACCCACTCCAGTATTCCTGTCTAGAGAATTCCATTGGCATAGGCACTTGGTGGGCTATGGTCATTACATAAATTTATATCATCATGTTCAGACAGTGGAGTTAAGAAAGATGAAATCAGTATTCTTTATCTATATTTCAATTAACTATAGCCCACTTAACTTTGCATTCCAGGAGGTCTGGCTGTATGTGAGTGATCAGACCATGGTGGTTATTGGGGTCATTCAGATCTCTTTTGTATAGTCCTTCTGTGTATTCTTGCCACCTCTTCTTAGAATCTTCAACTTTCTGTCCTTTATTGTGCCCATCTTTGCATGAAATATTCCCTCAGTATCTCTAATATTCTTGAAGAGATCTCTAGTCTTTCTTATTCTATTGTTTTCCCCTATTTCTTTGCCTTGTTCACTTAGGATGGCTTTCTTATCTTTCCTTGCTATTCTTTGGAATTCTGCATTCAGGTGGATGTATATTTCATTTTCTCCTTGGCCTTTTGCTTCTCTTCTTTTCTCAGCTATGTGTAAGGCCTCCTCAGACAACCATTTTGCCTTTTTGCATTTCTTCTTCTTGGGGATGGTTTTGATCACCACCTCCTGTACAATGTTATGAACCTCCATCCACAGTTCTTCAGGCACTCTATCTGTCAGATCTAATCCCTTGAATCTATTTGTCACTTTCACTGTATAATCGTAAGGGATATGATTTAGGTCATACCTGAATAGCATAGTAGTTTTCCCCACTTTCTTCTATTTAAGTCTGAATTTTGCAATAAGGAGTTCATGATCTGATCTTGTTTTTGCTGACTGTAAAGAGTCCTCTATTTTGGCTGCAAAGAATATAATCAATTTGATTTCGGTATTGATCATCTGGCGATGTCCATGTGCAGAGTTGTCTTTTATGTTGCTGGAGGAGTATGTTTGCTATGACCAGTGCCTTCTCTTGGCAAAGCTCTGTTAGCCTCTGCCTTGCTTCATTTTGTATTCTAAGGCCAAATGTGCTTGTTATTGCTGACTTCCTAGGTTTGCATTCCAGTCCCCTATAATGAAAAGAACATCTTTTTTTTTTTCTTTTTGGTGTTCTAGAAAAAGGTGAAGAAATTATAGCTGAGATATTTCAAATCCTAAAAGTGATGCTGTGAAAGTGCTGCACTCAATATGCCAGCAAACTTGGAAATCTCAGCAGCGGCCACAGGACTGGAAAAGATCAGTTTTCATTCCAATTAGAAAGAAAGGCAGTGCCAAAGAATGTTCAAACTACTGAAAAATTATACTCATCTTACACACTAGCAAAGTAATTCCCCAAATTCTCCAAGCTAGTATTTAACAGTACGTGAGCCAAGAACTTTCAGATGTTCAAGCTGGATTTAGAAAAGGCAGAAGAACCAGAGCTCAAATTGCAAACATCAATTTGATCATAGAAAAAGCAAGAGAATTACAGAAAAGCATCTACTTCTGCTTTATTGACTGTGCTAAAGCCTTTGACTGTGTGGATCACAACAAATTGTGGAAAATACTTAAAGACATGGAAATACCAGAACACCATATCTGCCCCCAGAGAAACCTGTATGCAGATCAAGAAGCAACAGTAAGAAACAGACATGGAAAAACAGACTGGTTCCAAATTGGGAAAGGAGTACATCAAGACTATATATTGTCACCCTGCTATTTAACTTATATGCAGAATACATCATGTGAAATGTTGGGTTGGATGAAGAACATCTGGAATCAAGATTACCGGGAGAAATATCAATAACCTCAGATATGCAAATGACATCACCTTTATGGCAGAAAGCAAAGGAACTAAAGAATCTCTTGATGAAGGTGAAAGATGGAAGGGAAAAATCTGGCTTAAAATCAACATTCAAAAAATGAAGATCATGGCATCTGGTCCCATCACTTCATGGCAAATAGATGGGGAAGCAATGGAAACAGTGACAAGCTTTATATTCTTGGGCTCCCAAATCACTTCAGGTGATGACTGCAGTCATGATATTAAAAGAGGCTTGCTCCTTGGAAGGAAAGCTATGACCAACCTAGACAGCATATTAAAAAGCAGAGACACAACTGTGCCAACAAAGGTCCATTTAGTCAAAGCTATTGTTTTTCCAGTAGTCATGTATGGATGTGGGAGTTGGACCATAAAAAGCTAAGTCCCCCAAAATTGGTGCTTTTGAACTGTGGTGTTGAAGAAGATTCTTTATTGTTTCTTGGACAGCCAGTGGATCAAACCAGCCAATCCTAAAGAAACCAGTCCTGAATATTCATTGGAAGGACTGTTGCTGAAGCTGAAGCACCAACACTTTGGCCACCTGCTATGAAGAGCCCACTCATTAGGAAAGACCCTGATGCTTGGAAAGATTGAAGGCAGGAGGAGATGGGCACAACAGAGGACAAGATGATTGGATGGCATAACTGACTCAATCGACATAAGTTTGAGCAAACTCCACATAATGATGAAGGACAGAGAAGCCTGGCGTGCTGCAGTCCATGGGGTCACAAACAGTCGGACATGGCTGATGACTGAAAAACAACAACTATAAAGGTTCTATCTTCTCTACTTTCTAAGGCTTTTGCTCACATGATGGATCAGTAAAGCTATCTATAGAAATTCCTATCAATATAACATGATTATGATGAAAACTCCCATTGCTGAAAATATGGCAACAAAATTGTTAATGGGTTAATGGTACAAAAATTATAATGTTGGCAAAGATTAACATAAAAAGACTGATATAATAATGGAATCCGAAACTTAGATTCAGCCTCAGGGTATACTGATAAGTGAAGAACACTGCACATCATACCAAAATGAACACTGTTTTTTTTAAGAGCATCATTAGTATCTATAAATGAGAAAAATATTATTTCTGAAAAGTCAAAGACTTACAGAATAGGCTGAAATGGAATAGTGTGTGGACTGGGCTGCCATCACGTCTCCTTCCCTGTATTCTAGAATGCCTTTCTTATATTGCTGTGCTAGACCACATTCGGTTGCAAAATCACTCCAGATTGTGACTGCAACCATGAAACTAAAACATGCTTGCTCCTTGGAAGAAAAGCTATGACCAACCTACACAGCATATTAAAAAGCAGAGACATTACTTTGCTGACAAAGGTCCATCCAGTCAAAGCTATGGTTTTTCCAGTAGTCATGCATGGATGTGAGAGTTGGTCCAATAAGGAAGTTGAGTGCTGAAGAATTGATGCTTTTGAACTGTGGTGTTGGAGAAGACTCTTTAGAGTCCCTTGGATTGCAAGGAGATCAAACCAGTCAATCCTGAAGGAAATCAGTCCCAAGTATTCATTGGAAGCACTGATGCTGAAGCTGAAGCTCCAATACTTTGGCCACCTAATGAGCAGAATTGACTCACTGGAAAAGACCCTGATACTGGAAAAGATTGAAAGCGGGAGAAGGGGAAGACAGAGGATGAGATGGTTGTATGGCATCACCGACTCAATGGACAGGAGCTTGAGCAAGTTCCATGAGTTGATGATGGACACGGAAGCCTGGTGTGCTGCAGTCTATGGGGTCACAAATAGTTGGAGATGACTGAGTGACTGAACTAAACTGAGACCACATTTCTTGGCAGACTTAGTGGCTCAGAGGTAAAGAATCCTCTTGCCAATGCAGGAGATGCAAGGGATGCAGATTGGATCCCTGGATCAGGAAGATCCCCTGGAAGAGAATAATGGCAACATACTCCAGTATTTTTGCCTGGAAAATCTCATGGACAGAGGAGCCTGGCAACAGTCTGTAGGGCACCATACAGTGGGACATGACTGAACACATACCCTACCGCCCCCCAAAAAAAAGGTTAGTTCTAAAAAACACTGTTTTCATTTAAGCAGAGGATTAAACTCTTTGTCCACATGGGTGATTTCCAAAATTGCATATAAATAAAAGTTGATATGTAAGAGGCTCTTCTCTGAGAATAGAAGTGAATCAGAAGAGCAAACATTTATATTTACTTAAACCACAGTTTTCTAGACTCTAACACTGCTTTACCTTGGTAAGCAATAGAGCACACAACAAAAAATCTAACATTTATTCTTAGGAACAAATATATAGAAGCATAGCATGGAGAAAAGGCCATAAATATCTGCATAACTGTATAGTGTGAAGGGAGAGCAAAGTCTCCCTTCCAGTGGTATATGCCCCATTGGCTTGCCTCATTGTCATCTTCCTTTCCTGTTGACTCTATCCTCCCACCTTATCTCCCCCTACCTCACAGATAGGTGCGCAGATAAGTAGATAGGTAGACAGATAGACGATAGAAAGGCAGATAAAATGAAGATAGACACCATTCTTGCAGAGGAATCCTTGGATATGATGCTGAAGGAGCAGAGGCAAGTTTCCTTCTTTCTGTTTTAACAAGGAAGCAGAAAAAGGAATAAATTTGACTCGTTCTCCTTTAAAGGCCAGAGGGATTTTAGTGCTCAGAGCTTACAAAACATCTTTACTGAAGCAAAGGAAATGGAATCTTCAGATTTGGTGAAGGAAGAAAAATCATAGGCTGGGAGAAGATAAGGAGAAAGATGGCTACAGTTTAAAATTCTAATTCATGATTTTTGCATTTAACAAACTTGCCTGCTTAGGGGCTTTCCTAGAGGTCCAGTTGTTAAGACCCTGCCTTCTAACTGCTGCTGCTGCTGCTAAGTCGCTTCAGTCGTGTCCGACTCTGTGCGACCCCATAGACGGCAGCCCACCCCCCATCCCTGGGATTCTCCAGGCAGGAACACTGGAGTGGGTTGCCATTTCCTTCTCCAATGCATGAAAGTGAAAAGTGAAAGTGAAGTCGCTCAGTCGTGTCTGACTCTTAGCGACCCCATGGACTGCAACCTACGGGCTCCTCTGTCCATGGGATTTTCCAGGCAAGAGTATTGGAGTGGGGTGCCATTGCCTTCTCCATGCCTCCTAGCACAGGGGTGCAATTCTACCCCTGGCCGAGAAACTATGATCCCATATGTCTCGGGGCCAAAAAAAAAACAACAAACATAACACAGAATTAATATTGTAACAATTCAATAAATACTTTAAAAACTTTTCACATCAAAAACCTTTAAAAAACACAGCTTGCCTGCTTAGATGATAACTAAACTGGCACAACATAGATGGCACAGGTTCTCATATGTAATTAACTTTAGATTTTGATAGAAAGGCAAGTCAGATTTATGTCACCAATAGCCTTTTTTTAAGGTGAATACATGTATCTTCCCTCGAAACTCAGGTAAAGAAATCTGCCTGCAAACCAGTAGACGCAGGTTTGATTCCTGGGTCAGAAAGATCCCCTGGAGAAGGAAATACAACCCACTCTAATATTCTTGCCTGGAGCATTCCATGGACAGAGGCGCCTGGGAGGCTTAGAGTCCATGTGGTCGCAAGAGTCGGATATGCTTAGTGACTAAACAACCACTAATACATGTGACTCACGGAGGGCCCTATAAGTTTCACATTAAATGTTGGCTCCATTGAGTGATTTTTCCTGGTCCATAGACTATATTATTTCTCCCACTTTTATATATTATTTTATACATTCCTATAATACTATGTATATTTCCATATTGTAGTACTATCATAAGTTTATAGTCACTTATTTAATGCATATGTTTAATAATAAAGTCTAAAAACTCTTAGAACAAAGACATTTCTTTTTACTTCCCTGTAGTGTTCCAGCACAATAGTAAGAATCCTGATACATAGTAGGTGCTCAACCAATAGTTAAAAATACAATGCAACGATACAACTCAATTCATCCTTAACAGAAAACAAATGTTGGTTGTCACTTGGAAACAAGAAGCCTAGCTACTAGACATTTTCTTTTTCCCCAACAGCTATTACAGGGCTTCCCCGGTGGCTCAGTGGTAAAGAATTTGCCTGCCAATGCAGGAGACATGGGTTCAATCCCTAGGTCAGGAAGATCCCCTGGAGAAGGAAATGGCAACCCACTACAGTATTCTTATCTGGGAAATCCCATGGACAGTGGAGCCTGGTAGGCTACAGTCCATGGGGTCAGAAAAGAGCCAGACATGACTTAGCAACTAAACAACAACAGTAATACCTATTACAATGATTTTGATCCACTATTTTCCTAAAAAAAATTAATGATGTCTCTATTGCTTCAACTCTTTGTCATTTATTATCTCCACAAATATTTATCAATGTAGGATTGCTTCTGATTCAAATCTAGAGACATTTGTTTATATTTAATTAATTGATCGACTTTCAAAGTTTCTTGAAGTTATTTCTATAGACCCATTTTTACAGAGCATTTTTATGAAACTTTTATTTAGCTTATTGTTGGCATTCCTGTTTTCTGTATTATCAAGTCCAATTAGTGATGGGATTTGGGAGAGTTGTTTCATCAGTGTATAATATTAGTAGAGAATATAAGAATTTCCAATCATTCTGTAATAAAAATTCATAAGCCTCAAAATCATGCAATTATAGTTTGCAAGTCACTTCTTTGGCTAAATGACCTTGAGTAAGTTTCAATCCCTCTGAGCCACTTTTCTCATATATAAAGTGAAGGTCAATAAAGTTGGACATAAAGCACTGTGTATAAATGCCTGGCACATTGTAGGAATTCAAATTGTGTATGTGTGTGCACTCAAACATACACATGTGTATCGAAGCATGCAGGTATATATAAACTGAAGCCAACACACAGCTTGAAATCCTTTTCAAATATTGAATACTTGAAATCAATTTGTAAGCTAACACCTAGTTCACTATTTTATTAATTCTTTTATTTATTCATTCATTCACTTATTTATACATTTATTCCACAAGCACATGTTGATTGCCTGCTAATTTCCTTAGTTATTATACATACAGCAATAAATAAACCCCTTTTTTGCATTGAGAAGCTCACAGTTTTGGATGTAATCATACATGTAAGTAAATAATTACAATATCATGGTATTATATTAGAATAGAAATAAAGTGAAGTACTATAAGAGTGTTTACCTGGAAGAACTAGTATTGTATCAACTCAAATGATGAATATGGGGCATAACATTTGGAGGTAAGTCACAGAGAGTTACAGATAGACTTCCTGGTGGCTCAGATGGTAACGTGCCTGTCTGCAATGCTGGAGACCTGGATTCAACCCCTGGGTCTGGAAGATCCCCTGGATAAGGAAATGGCAACCTAATCCAGTACGCTTGCGTGGAAAATCTCATGGACAGAGGAGCCTGGTAGGCTACAGTCCATGGGGTTGCAAAGAGTCGGACACGACTGAGTGACTTTTCTTTCTTTTTTCTTTCACAGAGTTAATCAAATCAGCAGCACAAAGCAAATATTTACTGAAAATGATGGTTGTATAATTGCACATGTTTTCCTAGTTCATAAGCTGTGTCTTAGTTGTAGGTAAACAGTTAAGTGGTATTCACTTTGGTCTTTTTGCAAGAATAAATGATTTGTTGTGTGTGTGTGTGTGTGTGTGTGAGTATATGTTGCTATACAACACTGGCTACTACCTATATCAGAAGAAAAAATATCAATGATGATAGTTACTGGAGCTTATTTTCAAAACAAGCCTGTTTAAATTTAAAAGGTCCTTTATGAAACAAATGTTCTGTGTGTGTGTGTCGTGTATGTCTGTGTGTCTATCAGTAGTATGAAGAGCTTGGGCTGTTCTCAGACACCTTCAAACATGTGGACATTGCCTGGATCTAGAGTCATGTGCTTGATTTCCCACTCACCATCAATAGGTGCAGTACAGAATGAGTCATATAGTCTCAACCTACTTGAAGTTCAATCGTGTATCTGAGTCGTGCTGGAGAGGTTATTTCCAGAACCCAGGTTTTCAGCCTTAAGCAAGTCTTCAAGCAAACATTTTATTCAATAATTATGCTAAGAAACATGATGCTTAATAGAGTGCTAAGCAGCTATTATGAAACAAAGAAATGTAAAAAAATATGATTTCTGGTACTTGAAAGTTTCATTCAAAAGAAACTTTAATATAAAATCATGATGCTCTCTTTCAGCCTCTCTGTGATGTCAGTGAACATCATTAGAACTCCAGAAGCACATAAATAGGAGAAAGCATTTCTCTATGATTATTTTCACAATATTTTCTGTGATTTTTTTTCCTCAATTATACATCTACATAGGGAGAGCAGAACTGGGTTACAGTTCAGCACATATTTATGAAAAGAAAGTACTCAAGACTCAAATCTTAAACATAATTTTATATCATCTTACCAAGTGAATAATCAAGTCCTGTCATTATGCTGACTGCTGGATGTAAAACGAATGAAGAAATTTACAGTTGCACTAAGGATGTTGACAATTAAACACTCAATGAAAATACAAAAGGCAGGAAAATTTTTGAGAGTTTTTAAGCAATAAATATGTTCAGATTTGAGTATTAGATAGCTCTAGCAGAAGGCTAAGAAAGTGAAGTAATACTAAAATAAATGAAAAGTAGAAACTAAAGGGTAGGAAGATAACCCTCACAGATGAAAGGAAAACACAAGAATTGCTTAAAGCAGAACAGAGGATGAACGACTCAGTCAGGGTTCCTGGCCTGAGGCAACCACGGACACTGTGGAGCTATTCTCCAATGACGCAGCACTAAAGAATCCATCTATGAATGCAAGAGATGTGGATTCAATCCCCGGGTCAGGAAGATCCCCTGGAGGAGGAAAGGGCAACCCACTCCAGTATTCTTGCCTGAGAAATTCCATGGACAGAGGAACCTGGCAGGCTACATTCCATGGTGTCTCAAAGAGTCAGACATGACTGAGCAACTGAGCGCTGAGCATTCATCAACTGAGATGAATGCAGCTACTGGGTCTTACTTTCTGTTCTTTTAATATGAATCATTTAATACTGCCAGGGGAAAAGAGGCTATGAGGCAGGGTGACTAGCAAAAAACAAACAGAAAACAGGCTATTTATCAGAACCTTAAATACTTACCAGATTATGAAACACTGCTTTGCTCCTCTTGGCATTCACATCTTCACCACTTCCTTTTTAAACCTCAGTTTACTATTTGTCGAGACAGGCACTGGAGCATAAAAACAACAATTGTCAAATCTTTCTGCTCCTGAAGAATAAAAAGGGACTTTCCTGGAGGTCCAGCGCTTGAGACTTCAAACTTCCAGGGCAAGGGGTGCAGACTTGATCTCTGGTTGGGGAACTACAACCCCATATGCCACACAGTGGTATCAAAAAAAACTTTTTTAATTAAAAAAAAATAAGAGAATAAAGTTTCCACCTATGAAAAAGTGGTACTATTTGAAGAACATAAAGAAACGAAAGAAGTTAGGAAAGGGGTTTTTTAAGTAACCAGGTTAGACCCAAAATGGAATCACTCAAGCGAAAAACAAAACTGAGTTTCCTTGTCCCATTCTCCCAGCAAAGGAAGGCCAGAGACAACTCACTGGCATTTGTCTGCTCAGCACAGTTTACCTCCCTCAGCACCAATATATAGCTGAAATATAAGGAAAGCAAAAAAGCTAAAGAGTTCCAGAAAAATATCTACTTTTGCTTTATTGACTACACCAAAGCCTTTGACTGTGTGGATCGCAACAAACTGCAGAAAATTCTTAAAGAGACAGGAATACCAGACCACCTGACCTCCCTCCTGAGAAATCTGTATGCAGGTCAGAAGGCAATAGTTAGAACTGAACATGGAATAACAGACTGGTTCCAAATAGGGAAAGGAGTAGACCAAAGCTGTATATTGTCACCCTGCTTATTTAACTTATATGCAGAGTACATCATGAGAAATGCTGGGCTGGAAGAAGCACAAGCTGGAATTAAGATTGCCAGGAGAAATATCAATAATCTCAGATATGCAGATGACACCACCCTTATGGAAGAAAGTGAAGAGGAACTAAAATTCCTCTTCATAAAAGTGAAATAGGAGAGTGAAAAAGTTGGCTTAAAGCTCAACATTCAGAAAACTAAGATCATGGCATCCGGTCCCATCACTTCATGGCAAATAGGTGGGGAAACAATAGAAACAGTGACAGACTATTTTCTTGGGCTCCAAAATCACTGTAGATGATTATTGCAGCCATGAAATTAAAAACCACTTATATTTGATCTTTTAAAAAGAGTATCAAAATAAAGAAGAAACTACTCTTTATTTTAAGCAATACATTTATTAGTCTTAAATGAAACTGCATATGATCCCCATTAAATTCTAGCCT
Source organism: Odocoileus virginianus (assembly GCF_023699985.2). Classification (NCBI taxonomy): domain Eukaryota; kingdom Metazoa; phylum Chordata; class Mammalia; order Artiodactyla; family Cervidae; genus Odocoileus; species Odocoileus virginianus. The sequence goes on from NC_069698.1 coordinate 26,821,621, forward strand.
ACTCTGAGAGAATACTGTCAAAATTGTTTTCACAGTGCCATTTTTTTTTAACTTACTGTTGCAACTACTTCCAATAACTTACTCCTTGGAAAAAAAGCTATGATAAAGTCTAGACAGCATATTAAAAAGCAGAGACATTACCTTGCCAACAAAGGTCCCTCTAGTCAAACCTATAGTTATTCCAGTAGTCATCTATGAATGTGAGATTTGGACTATAAAGAAATCTGAAGGCCAAAGAATTGATGCTTTTGAATGGCTGTGTTGGAGAAGACTCTTGTGAGTCCCTTGAACTGCACAGAGATCCAACCAGTCAATCCTAAAGGCAATCAATTCTGAATATTCATTGGAAGGACTGATGCCAAAGCTGAAACTTCAATAATTTGGCCACCTGATGTGAAGAACCAACTCATTGGAAAAAAACTCTGATGCTGGGAAAGATTGAAGGCATAAGGAGAAGGGGAAGACAGAGGATGAGATGGTTGGATGGCATCACCAATGTGATCGACATGAGTTTAAGTAAGCTCCAGTAGTTGGTAATGGACAGGGAGGCCTGACATACTGCAGTCATGGGGTCACAAGGAGTTGGACAAGGGCTGAGCCACTGATCTAAACTGAACTGAACTGAACCCTGCCCCAACCAAGCAGCAAACACCCTACTCAATTTTTTATATAAAATTCTGTCCTTGTATTCAGTTCAGTTCAGTTCAGTTCAGTCACTCAGTCATGTCTGTCTCTTTGCCACCCCATGAACCACACCATGCCAGGCCTCCCTGTCCATCACCAACTGCCAGAGTCTACCCAAACCCATGTCCATTGAGTCAGTGATGTCATCCAACCATCTCATTCTCTGTCATCCCCTGCTCTTCCCACCCTCAATCTTTCCCAGCATCAAGGTCTTTTCAAATGAGTCAGCAGTTCGCATCAGGTAGCCAAACTATTGGAGCTTCAGCTTCAACATCAGTCCTTACAATAAACACTCAGAACTGATCTCCTTTATGATGGACTGGTTGGATCTCCTTGCAGACCAAGGGACTCTCAAGAGTCTTCTTCAACACAACAGTTCAAAAGAATCAATTCTTCTGTGCTCAGCTTTCCTTATAGTCCAATTCTTACATCCATACATGACTACTGGAAAAAACATAGCCTTGACTAGATGGACCTTTGTGGACAAAGTAATGTCTCTGCTTTTTAATATGCTATCTAGTTTGGTCATAACTTTCCTTCCAAGGAGTAAGAGTTTTTTAATTTCATGGCTGCAGTCACCATCTGCAGTGATTTTGGAGCCCAAAAAATAAAGTCAGCCACTGTTTCCACTGTTTCCCCATCTATTCACCATGAAGTGATGGGACCAGATGCCATGATCTTAGTTTTCTGAATGTTGAGCTTTAAGCCAACTTTTTCACTCTCCTATTTCACTTTCATCAAGAGGCTCTTTAGTTCTTCTTCATTTTCTTCCATAAGGGTGGTGTCATCTGCATATCTGAGATTATTGATATTTCTCCTGGGATCTTGATTCCAGCTTGTGCTTCCTCCAGCCCAGCATTTCTCATGATGTACTCTGCATATAAGTTAAATAAGCAGGGTGACAATATACAATTTTGACACACTCCTTTTCCTATTTGGAACCAGTCTGTTGTTCCATGTCCAGTTCTAAGTGTTGCTTCCTGACCTGCATATAGATTTCTCAAGAGGCAGGTCAGGTGGTCTGGTATTTCCATCTCCTTCAGAATTTACCACAGCTTATTGTGACCCACACAGTCAAAGGCTATGGATTAGTTAATAAAGCAGAAATAGATGTTTTTCTGGAACTCTCTTGCTTTTTCAATGATCCAGTGGGTGTTGGTAATTTGATCTCTGGTTCCTCTGCCTTTTCCAAAACCAGCTTGAAATCTGGAAGCACACGGTTCACATATTGCTGAAGCCTGGCTTGGAGAATTTTGAGCTTTACTTTACTAGCGTTTGAGATGAGTACAATTGTGCAGTAGTTTGAGCATTCTTTGACATTGCCTTTCTTTGGGATTGGAAGGAAAACTGACCTTTTCCAGGCTGTGGCCTCTGCTGACATATTGGGTGCAACGCTTTCACAGCATCATTTCTTAGGATTTGAAATAGTTCACCTGAAATTCCATCACCTCCAATAACTTTGTTCATAGTGATGCTTCCTAAGGCTCACTTGACTTCACATTCCAGGATGTCTTGCTCTAGGTGAGTGTGAGTGATCACACCATCGTGATTATCTGGATCGTGATGATCTTTTTTCTACTGTTCTTCTGTGTGTTCTTGCCACCTCTTCTTAATATCTTCTGCTTCTGTTAGGTCCAAAATATTTCTTTCCTTTATTGAGCCCATCTTTGCATGAAATGTTCCCTGGGTATCTCTAATTTTCTTGAAGAGATCTCTAGTCTCTCCCATTCTATTGTTTTCCTCTATTTCTTTGCATTGATTGCTGAGGAAGGTTTTCTTATCTCTTTGCTATTCTTTGGAACTCTGCATTCAAATGGGTATATCTTTCCTTTTCTCCTTTGCTTTTTGCTTCACTTCTTTTCACAGCTATTTGTAAGGCCTCCTCAGACAGCCATTTTGCTTTTTTACATTTCTTTTTCTTGGGGATGGTCTTGATTCCTGTCTCTCCTGTACAGTGTCACGAACCTCCATTCATATTTCATCAGGCACTTGGCCTATCAGTCTAGTCCCTTAAATCTATTTTTCACTTCCACTGTATAGTCATAAGGGATTTGATTTAGGCCATACCTGAATGGTCTAGTGGTTTTCCCCACTTTCTTCAAGTTAAGTCTGAATTTGGCAATAAGGAGTCCATGATCTGAGATACAGTCAGCTCCTAGTTTTGTTTTTGATGACTGTATAGAGTTTCTCCATCTTTGGCTGCAAAGAATATAATCAATCTGATTTTGGTGTTGACCATCTGGTGATGTCCATGAGTAGAGTCTTCTCTTCTGTTGTTGGAAGAGGGTGTTTGCTATGATCAGTGCATTCTTTTGGTAGAACTCTATTAGCTTTTGCCCTGCTTCATTCTGTACTCCAAGGCCAAATTTGCCTGTTACTCTAGGTTTTTCTTGACTTCCTACTTTTTCATTCCAGTCCCCTATAATGAAAAGGACATCTTTTTGTGGTGTTTGTTCTAGAAGGTCTTGTAGGTCTTCATAGAAACGTTCAACTTCAGCTTCTTCAGTGTTACTGATCAGGGCATAGACTTGGATTACCGTCATTTTGAATGGTTTGCCTTGGAAACGAACAGAGAGCATTCTGTCATTTTTGAGATTGCATCCAAGTGCTGCATTTTGAACTCTTTCATTGACTATGATGGCTGCTCCATTTCTTCTAAGGAATTCCTGCCTACAGTAGTAGATATAATGGTCATCTGAGTTAAATTCACCCATTCCAATCCATCTTATTTCACTGATTCCTATAAGGTCAATGTTCACTCTTACCATCTCTTGTTTGACCACTTCCAGTTTGCCTTGATTCATTGACCTGATATTCCAGGTTCCTATGAAATATTGCTCTTATGGCTCTTCCTTAAAGTAGTGAAAGTGAAAGTCCCTCAGTCCTGTCTTACTCTGTGACCCCATGGACTGTAGCCTGCCAGTCTCCTCTGTCCATAGAATTCTCCAGGCCAGTATACTGGAGTGGGTAGCCGTTCCCTTCTCTCAGGGACCTTCTAATCCAAGGACTGAATCCAGGTCTCCCCCATTGCAGTCAGATTTTTTATCGTCTTTCTATTTTCTAGGCTAGATTGCTCTTGATTCATGAATCACCAAGTAAACACGAACACTTTTTCCTCCTGAAGTCGCTTCAGTCATGTCCAACTCTTTGTGACCCCATGGGCTATAGCCCAGCAGGCTTAACACCAACTAGATCAGTAAAATGTCCATATAAAATTTTCATTTAGCCAATCCTAGCAGCAACAAGGCCAGTCATCGAAACTGAATTTTTGCCTTTAAGAATAAAGCATAGGTACTTTGGCCACCGAATGAGACAAACTGACTCACTGGAAAAGACCCTGATGCTGGGAAAGATTGAAAGCAGGAGGAGAAGGGGATAACAGAGGATAAGATGGTTGGATGGCATCACCAACTCGTTGGACATGAGTTTGAGCAAGCTCTGGGAGTTGGTGATGATCAGGAAGCTGTGCTGTAGCTCTTGGGGTCACAAAGAGTTGGACATGACTGAGCAACTGAACTGAACTGAATAAGCTGGAGAGAAGTGCTAGTGATCTGCATAAGCATTAGTCTTTTTAGTCCTATCTCGTACTGTGTCAGAGCGTCCATACCCAGGCATGCTTACCACAGGAGCAACTAAGGCTGCTATAATCCTCAACAAAAGGCCCTGTCCACATCTATCCATCTTTGGGATTCAATTGCTGGTAAGGTGTTTCTTCCCTGATTCCTTCTGAAGCAGAATGAGAATGGCCCCAAGAAATGGATTATGTTTCTCTTTCCCCTAATTTCTTTCAAACCATGGTGCTAAAGAAGACTCTTGAAAGTCCCTTGGACAGCCAGGAGGTCAAACACATCAATCCTAATGGAAATCAACCCTGAATATTCACTGGAAGGACTGATGCTGAAGCTCCAATACTTTGGCCAACTGATGTAAAGAGATAACTTATTGGAAAAGACCCTGATTTTGGGAAAGATTGAAGGCGGGAGGAGAAGGGGGTGACAGAGGATGAGGTGGTTGGATGGCACCATCGACTCAATGGACATGGATTTGAGTAAACTCTGGAAGTTGGTGATGGACAGGGAGGCCTGGCATGCTGCAGTCCATGGGGCTGCGAAGAGTCAGACAAAACTGAACAACTGAACTGAACTGAACTAGTGACTGAACAACAACAATCTAGAAACACCCTTTTGTAAATAGTCCTTTATTTATATTGTCTTCAAATGATCCAAAGCCTTGTGCCAGGAACCTAATGGAAATATGTGGCAAATGTTTCCAGGATATTCACCTAAGTTTTAATTAAAAAAATTCCATTCTTATCTGTTTTCCATCTTGGGTTGATGAGGAGTATTATGACTAATTTTAATTGAGTAGTATGCTCTTTGGCACTTGTCTGTCAGCACAGGTTACCTCCTAAATATTTGCTCTATATCAAATATATAGCTAGCAGTCACACATATAAACTTCAATACTGTCTTTAATGTACATACCTGTGAGTAGAGTTTCCCTATCTTATGAGTTAATCAAGGCTAGGTATCAGCTTTCACTCATAGTTGGTATAATAGAGCTCAAATATTTGTTCCATGAATGCATAAAAGAAAGAATGAATCAATGAATATATTGCATAAAAGTTAATGTTTCCAAGCAAATGATTTACATTTTTTTAAAGACAAAATAATTGATTTTTATGGTCAACAAAATGTGAAAGATTTTGCTGATTATTCATTTTCATTACAATTTTGAGTTAGCATGAGCTTCCTGTTTAAACAAGATCTCTGTATCTCAACATCTAGGGGAAACCATTAATTTCTCTTACTTTGCCTTTTGTTTTTCCCCACCTTACTTATTAAACCAAGACCACATCTAGGTGAGATAAGAAGGATCAACCTATTTTGGAATCAGAATTTGCATTGACTATTTTTAATGAATATCCTGGTCAAGTTCAAAATTAAGGTCTAAGCAAGGGCACCATAATGAGGCTTCTCTATTCCATTGCTAGATTGCATTGTTATTGATGTCCCTTATATAACATGAAACATCAACTCTGATTAAAGAATATTTTAATCAGAATAGAATTTCATTAAAAAGGAAAAATAAAAATACCTCACCAACTTTAGGGATGAAGTAAATTATGTTGTGCTCATGGACAAAACTCTCCTTAATTGATTTTATTTTAAAAAGTGTTTCACAGTATATCAAGCATTATAGAGAAAAACAGAAATTTTCTTCTTTGTGTAGCTCTCTTAATGCACTCTTTATTTTACTACAGAAATTATTTTAGAGTTTTTGTATAGACTTCTTTAGTAGTCTGTTTCTAAAATGAAATGTATTTCCATAAGTGGTGTAATTTTTTCGGTGTAGCTGGACCTATGTTGTAAAATAGAAAAAAATTTTATAATCATCAAAAAAAGTGTTCTTTAATTTTACTTTTCTTCCTTTATTAAATTACATTTGAATGAATTTTACAAAAATTCAAATTCTACTTTTCCTAGATTATTAGTCCCTTTGGGGGAGGGGGGGCTGACAAATGACTATATAACCAACAAAGCACCATGAAGAGATTTAAACTAAGGAAAAAATTCTTGACTTTAGATAAACTATGCATTGTCTTTACGAGTCCAAAGAAATTGAGAAAAGCTATTGCATTTGTTTACACAGTATAATGCAATTTTTAACATTTCTTTCAAAAGATGTTGTTACAAACCAATAAATTGATCTCACACATGAACAAACAGTTGTGGGCATGGTCTGAAAAGCACAGCTTCACCAGAGCTAACATTTCCTAAAACCACACAATATGCCTGACACCATCCTAACATTCACATCCATTCCTCTCTTTGCATGCTCACAGCCGCCTTGTGCGTTAGATTATCTCCCTGATTTTATAGATGAGAAAACTCAGGCTTAAGCAAATTACCGCCTAAGGTCACACAGGATTGAAGCACTTGAGCCAGGATTTGAACCAAAAACAGAGGGTCCCAAACCCAAGCACCCCATGACTTCAGCTGCAAGAATTCAGAGCATCCTTTATGTCCATGTTAGATGTGTGTCTTCACCGTAAAGGTTTATGCAAACACTTTCTGACAACACTTTATGTAATTTCTTGGATTGGCATCATCAGCCTCTGTGCACGCAGATGAGTGATCTTTGGGGTTCACTCTGCTCTGCTAGTGTAATCACAAGGCTCAAGTCATCAATGTTTGTTTGTTTGTTTTTTCTTGAGGGAGAAAGTGGGGCAATGAAGTCTTCGGTTTAGGAGAGTAGACTTCTTGTAGTTTAGTTGTTAAGTCATGTCCAACTCTTTTGTGACCCCATGGACTGTAGCCCATGTTTACACAGTATAATGCAATTACAATGCATTATAATTACATTCCTCTCTGTCCATGAAATTTCCCAGGCAAGAATATTGGAGTGGGTTGCCATTTCCTACTCCAGGGGCTCTTTGCAACTCAGGGATCGAATCCATGTTTCCTCCACTGGCAGACAGGTTCTTGACCACTGGGTCACCAGGAAAGACTCTAGATTTGTTAGTGGCTTATTTTTGTTTCGTGGTGAATCCTTCATCCTCTATTAGGTGATTCTCAGGCAGATATGTGTTTAAAAGATAAGGGTGGTACAAAAGTAATTGCAGTTTTGAGGATGAATTTTAAATCATTATAACTAAGCACAAACATATTTTTATTAACCAAAATAGGAACCATTACAATTGATACATGTTTGCAGAGAAATAAGTTGTTTTATACCTGTAGTGTAAAAATCAGAGTTTCAGGATTCTACAAACTCTTGGAAAACATTTTCTGCATCCTGCTGGTTGTAGAAACCTTTTTCCGGGAAAAAGTTGCTGAGATGCTTGAAGAAGTGATAGTCCATTGTTGAGAGTTCAAGTGAATATGACGGATGAACCAAAACTTTGTAGCCCAATTCTTTCAACTTCTGAAGCATTGGTTGTGCTATGTGAATTCATGCATTGTCTTGGAGAAGAATTGGGCCCTTTCTGTTGACCAGTGCCAGCTGCAGACACTGCAGTTTTGGTGCATCTTATTGATTTGCTGAGCATACTTCTCAGATGTAATGGTTTTGCCAGGATTCAGAAAGCTATAGTAGTTCAGAAGGATAACAGACCAGCGAACAGTGACCACGACTTGTGTGTGTGTGTGTGTGTGTGTGTGTGTGTGTGTGTGTAAGTTTGTCTTTAGGAAGTGAGAGAAAATGATTCCCATAGGGTTGAAGTCTATCTCGAGCACATTTCTGCCCATTTCTGCTCTCCACTTTTGTTTCTTCTCAAAGATAGTGGTTGCAGGAAACTCAGACACAGGTAAGCGAAGAATCAATGCTATAATAAACTCTTTGATTGGGGGTGTTGGAGACACAAAAATAGGAGGACTGTGAGCAATAAATGAAGCTAGAGGGATGTGACTAAATGCTGTAGCCCCATAGCAAAGCATATGTCTCTGGATCACTTACTACAAAACATATTCACCAAAACTACAAATAAAATTGGGATTTGGAACAAGTTGGTTATAATGCTATAACGATAATGGTATTAAGTGATGATATTTGGTGCTTTAAAGTAATTTTATGATCAGTTAGCGAATATTTATCATGAGATATCAGATATAATTTTCTTTAATTAAAGAAAAAGTTCTGTGCATTTCTTTCATCTAATACCTAATTAAGGAAAGGAGTTGGCTTAAGCTATGAGTTGAATTTTTGCCTATTTTTCTTTTTCAGATTTTTTCCCATGTGGGTTAGTTGCTCCTATTAAATGTCTTACCTATGCTTTGATTTTAGAATGCTTTTAAAGTCTCATTATGTACTAAATGGTAAAAACCTTCTTCAAAGTTTTATCTCTTCAATTTAAGCCACTAAGGTGGTAGTAATTTCACAGTCATAAAGGTATGTGCTGAGTCAAGTGAAATAATTCATTTTTTTATATAATGACTAAAATATTTACTAAAATAGAACTGTTTTATAATATTTGAAGAATATAATCAAGAAACATTTTATATGGTCAATATATTGCATTTTGGAAGAAAAGGTTATGATATAGTAGATATACAATGTTAAAAATTAATATATGAATTTTCAGACGTAGTAAGGAGGGCTAGTTCAAAAATATCTTAAAATTTCATTTCAAACTGTCTTAATCAACATGTTGCTCTTTGATACATACAAAATATGAACATTCCTCATCCTGGAGGATAATTAAAGAAATTTTGAATTAAAAATGGTAAAAAAAAATAATAATTGCAGAAGTTTCATGATGACAACATGACTGTTAGTGGTATAAGTCTTAAATTTGCTAACGTGTTTTAAGGGAATTTATGCTGTTATTGTGATCTCTGTAGTATTTTTTCTTTCCTTTACACGACTTCATTATTCCTCCAACATATAATCATAACGGACTTTCTTTTGCTGAGCTCATGAGTGGCTGAAAGGCATTAACGTGTCTAAAGCAAATGCAATGAAGCCTCGTCATAGACATCTGAGCCCTCACTCTGAGCAGCGCTGGAATGCAAGCTTGCCTCCTCTGAGCCTTATGGCCACAAATAACTCATTTGGAACTAAAAAGGTGCTACTCTCTCCTTTTGAAAATAAGATTCATATTACAACTCTAAGCTGCACAAAATAATTTGAAAAATATTGTTTCTTAGTCACTTCCATGTATTTATCACTCTGAGGTCTACTTCTGAACAAACATTTTAGATACACTACTGGGATTGGATCCACCAAGATTCATGGCCAGGAACAACATTTAGCATCTGGTCTAGAAAAGCCCTTCTCAGAGTACAGATCTCAGAGGCCAAGGATAATTCAGTATCAGCAATCACAAAAATGAGAAGGATCCAAAGATGATGTTTATTTATTAATACTATCTCTTCCTCCCCCCAAATAAAGGCCATTAAAAAACTGTCATTTATTTCTCTCATTTTTTTCAAATGAAAAGAAAATAAAATATAAACTTAGAAAATAATCTTAATTATACTTATTAGGATTGAGTTTATGAAAACTTGCTTAATATTTTATGTTTAAAATCTTATTAAAGAAAAATCTTCATCTTAAAACTGGCTGGTGTCAGTCAGGACTAGAAGACTGGGGAAAACACTTGGGCCTTTCTGAGATTGCAGAGAGCCTCATGTTCCTGTTGCAAGTTCCAGAAATGTTAAATGGTCCACTGATAGAACAACCAGAGATAACTACTTTAGGGGACTGAGTACCTCTGTATATAACTGTATATAACAGATTATAACTGTTTTTGTAATATTTGAACAATAGCATCAACATGTATTCATTTAATTTCTATTTACAAAAAAAATTAAAAACAGAAAATAAAATTTTAAAATAACTTTTAAAAATTAAAAATAAATGAGTTCTTTATAATAAATAAAAGTATTATAAATTAAAAAATAAATTAACAATGCTAGACACATCTAGGCAGTTGGTGGGGAAAGTCCTACCATCATGATAATTAGACTAACAGGTAAGTGCAGGATGGTTTGGTGAAGTTTGCTGATAGACCAAGTGCAATGGATTTAGCACAAGAACCTACATGCTACAGAGCTTACTTGATTCCAATCATAGAAATGCTTTCTTGTAAGTTCAAAAGCAAGAATTGGTGTTGGCTTCCAATCAAAATAGAAGGTAGAAGTAATTCCAAAATGAAGGGATATGAGCAAAGCTCTGAAGCTATAAAAGAGTTTGGTAAACTTGAGGAAAATAAATGCAGTGTTTCATGATCTCACTTAGAAATTAAATATTCTTACACCTTGAACTTGTCAGATTAAATCACAAACTGGAAACTTTAAGTTGTGTACTCAAGTCAAGGGCAGGGCAGACCAGCATCGACGTACTTGATTATCTATGCAGATTTTTCTTTCCTTTCCCCCCCTTTGCTTTCCTTTGTATGTTTTATCCCCATCATAACAAACTGTGAGAAGAATAATTAAAGTAAATTAATTATTTAACTATGATGTTAAAAAAATCTAGTGAGTTTTAATAGATAATAGAAATAGCTTGCAAGAACCCAGGGCTACTTTTTCCATTCAAGCACTCTCATAAGCCAGATCCTTATCTATTAACTGTGCTCAATTCTGGATTCCAGAATGAAAAGGAATACTGAAAGCACAGATGAAGAAATAATCAATAATTTATTAATAACCAGAAACATATCTTTCTGAGAAAAGACCTTAAAAGTGAGAACTTTTTTGCAAATATTTCTTTCTCTCTTACTTCCCAAAGATTATATTTCCTCTCAGTTGACAGCACCTAAAAGCAGAGTAAGATATCATTGAGATGCTTGACCACAGCAAAAAGGAGAATTTGTATTCTCCTTGGGGCACCTTCTACCTGATGACATTTTGCATAGATGACAGCACACCCTAACCTGCCTGGCCTCTGTAGATGTGTCTGTAGATTACAAGATGCCCTTTCATGAGAAAGCAGGAAGTGAGTAAAGGTCAATGTGAGGTTACTTACTACTTGAGAATAATATAGAATAAATAAAAATGACATTGATATAAATGATATAAATTCTATGAAAGGATTAGATCAGCTATCTCCATCAGTGACAGGAAAAATAATAGGCAAACTGCCAGCATTCTCTTCAATTCATAAATTTTTTGCATCTTGAAAATATAAATGTAAAAGAAGTAAATATTTTCAAACATTTATATTAAAATATTTGATAACCTTTTTAAAGAACATTTGAATATATTATTCTTATTATATAGGATATTTTTAATACCAAGTAGGGCTTCCCAGACGACTCAGTGGTAAATAATCTGCCTGCCAATGCAGGAGACACAAGAGATGCGGATTTGATCCCTGGGTCAATAAGATCCCCTGGTTTAAGAAATGACATGCCATTCCAATATTCTTGTCTGGAAAATTCCATGGACAGAAAAGCCTGGAGGGCTACAGTCCATGGGGTCATATAAGCATGCATGCACGCACCCTTAAGAACTGTTATGAGTTTATGAATATGTGTACTTACCTATTAACTATTTAACTATATAAAAAGTCCTGTCACATTTATAGATTTATGTTACAAAAAAATCCCTTTTATATTGAATGCTAAATAGAGATTCTTGTATATCTCTCTCTCCTTTTCATTGATTCATTTTATGGCTAAATCCTCAAAAGGGCAATGAATGACAACCAAATTGATTTTTAGTTTCAAATCTGTTAAATAAAACATCTGGTAACATGTGCAGGTACCAGTGTTTTGGGAAATTTCTACTGTTTTAGAGGTCATTGTAAGTACCAAGTACCAAACCTATGGATAATTTTTAAGTAGATTATGTTTTCCTCAGGATTTGTTTTTGAATATAGCCTGAGCTTTTCCTTTAACTAATTACAGGGACTCAGCAAATAATAACAGCATCAAAGACCATGATTAAAATATGGAAGAATACAAAACAATTGCTGGCTTGCACTGTACCTTGCAGCTCATTATATGAGACTATTAAAACTTAGTAATAGAATTCATACCATCAATATCTTTAGTCACATCATATCTATAACAGTATATGATGTCACATAACTGATAATGAGTTCATAATGACCCCAAGTCATCAAAAAAGCATTAAGTTATATTCTGTTTCTTCTACTGAAAAAAGCAGGGTAGTATAGAGTACAAGTTATACATAGATACATACATATATATATGTGTGTATGTGTACTTTTAAGGCTAGTATTTTAGTACTTAATTCTGTGTCATGGAACTGTACATATTTTCTAAGTATTGTGGATTGCTAAGACTATATTTTTAAATCTTCATACTTAAAAATACTTAAAAGTTTATTTATTAAAGCATTATGGTTTTATTGGTTAAACTTTGTGATTGATAGTAGTTTGAAAAGTATTGTCAATTTCTGTGAAATTTGTATAATTGTCAGTGGAATTACTAACATATCAGAGTTTTTAAAATATGAATACCCCCCTAGTTTTAACCTTGAAAATGTTCTCATTGCAGAAAATATCAAGTAAAACTGGATTTGCTCCTCAGGTAGCACTAGTGATAAAGTATCCACATGCTGATGCAGGAGACTTAAAAGATCTGAGTTCGATCCTTGGGTTGGGAAGATTCCCTGAAAGAGGACGTGCAACCCACTCCAGTTTCTTGCCTGGAGAATCCCCATGGACAGAGGAGCCTGGTAGGCTATAGTCCACAGGGTCGTAAAGAGCCCGACATGACTGAAGTGACTTTTTCTGTATGCTCTTTCAGTCAGTAAGTATTTATTGAGCAACTTCTACTTTCCAGGAACTTAAAAAAAATATATATATATATATATATATAGGTTTTAAAGATGATTGAGTTACAAACTGTGTCTTATATGAATAATACCCATGTTCCTGGAATAGTAAGGTGGAGAGTGTTAGCAAGAAATGAACAGTTGCTCCGTCGTATCCAAATCTTTGCAACCCCATGGATTGTGTAGACTGCTGAGCTTCTCTGTCCATGGAATTCTTCAGGCAAGAATTCTGGAGTGGATTGCCATGCCCTCCTCCAGGGCATCTTCTTCAGGTGGTGATCGAATCCAAGTCTCCCACATTGCAGGCAGATTCCTCCAGTCTGAGCCACCAGGAAAGCCCCTGGTGGTAGCAGGAAAAGAACATGTAAAATAGAATATGAATTTAGGAAGATCCATAGGCGTACATGAAAATTGTAGGCTATTAAGTTCCCATGTCACTTAAAAATATTTTGTTGATGACTTGATCTTGATTGAAAAGAAATTAGATAAGCTTCAGAACAGTAAGCATTTCTGCACTTTTTCTCTTGTGGGTTTTCCTACTGACTTGTTCAGAGGTACTAAGAAAATATTGAAATCTACTATATACCTCTAAAGCTAAAATGTATGTCATTTTCTAATATTTCATATATACTTGGCAATAACATTATACTTAAAAATATTTATCATATAAATTTTAGGGCTGCAAAGTCAATGAGATCCCCACAAAAAACATTTAAATGTTTTTCATTTGTTAAATTATTTTGTCACTTCTAAATATTTTTCTATATTAAAAGTGACAGTCATTATGGCACAACATGAATCAGACACTTTCCCAATTACAATAAAGCAAATATGTGGGTTAGAAATCATTCAGTGCTTAAAATATCAGGATTAATTTAGATGATATTTTCAGATAGAACTTTTTCTGGTTTTAATTTACATGTAATGATATTCATAACTGTGCTGTATTTCCAGTATTTCATTTAAATATATTCTTTAGAATATTCACTATTGAAAATATATTTGGTGGTGTTTCTTTTGGAGACATTTTTATGGAAATAATACTTTAAAAAACTGTATTACATAAATACATATAAGAACACATTGAAACTTCATCGTAGGTCAAATAACTTTCCATTTAATTGCTAATTAAGACTTGGAATGGGAGCTGAAAAAGCTTCATTCTGTGCTACTTTCTAATAATTGCCATTAATGTGATTATATTCTTTTTTAAAGCCTATCTAAAGTAGCTCATTAGCCAGCGTGGTTACTTACAAACCTCAAAGAATGAAAAAAAAAATCAGTTTCATCACATTTTTATATTGATCTCAGAGACCATGGCAAGTATATTCATTACCATCTGTGTCCATAGCCCTGGACAGTATGGCATGCGTGTCACACCAATTACTATGCAAATCCCTAAATCATCTCTGCATTAATTCCCCAGTGACACTGAAATCTTGTCTGGCTTAAACAATCAGAAAGAAAAAGTTTCTTCTTGAAATTAATAATGCAGATTTTCCTAGAGTTGAAATTCACAGGCCGCTAATCATCCCCTTTTTTAAATAGACATCATAAATTATACCATAGATAAATATATTCTCAAAAGTAAGCAATATAAAAATATAGAAAATGAGCTGGTGACCCAATATATTAAATATGCAAAAAATATTAAGTTATGGAGGTAGCTGCAACAGTAAGTTAAAAAAATGGTACTATGAAAATGATTTTGTAAGTATTCTCTAAGAGTAGGCTAGAATTTAATGGGGATCATATTTGGTTTTATTTAAGACTCATAAATGTCTTACTTTAAATAAAAAGGAATTTCTTCTTTATTTTGATAATCTTTCTTCTTAAAATATCAAATAAAAATGGCTTTCCTACTTAATTTCATCTGCTCTTTTGATCTCATGCTCTTTGCTTTTTGACTTCTTTCATTCAATACATTTCCCAGTATTCATGGACTTCAACATATTTATTCTGCCTGTTACATTCTCAGTCTACTGTGTCCTTATCACAGAATTGTTTTTCCTATGAGTTTAAAAATTATTTTAAGCTGATTTATAGTATTTTCCTATTAGTTCTAATTTTTCTTTACATTATCTATGGTAGGTGCTTTTTACACATATAAGAAAGATGAAATTCCAACCAAGCCTCCATGACTAATTTTGTAGTGCAAATAAACAAATGTTCCATTATATTAAGCTCTTCATTTTATCTGTAACATTTCTCTCATCATCACACCAACA
The DNA here is from genome assembly GCF_023699985.2 of Odocoileus virginianus. Classification (NCBI taxonomy): domain Eukaryota; kingdom Metazoa; phylum Chordata; class Mammalia; order Artiodactyla; family Cervidae; genus Odocoileus; species Odocoileus virginianus. The sequence continues at coordinate 26,836,781 of NC_069698.1, forward strand.
TTGCTCTTCCATTGTGATTCATTAGTGCAGTCATTCAACAGTTAATGAACACCAGTCTAGCCATTTAGAATATGATGCTGAAGAAGAGAGACAAAATTCCTTCTTTCCACGAGTTTACATTCTAATGGTAAAGCTAATAGAACTGGACAATAACAAACAAATACAGATCTTCCTCAGCTTACAAGAGTTATGCCTAGATAAACACATTGTAAGTTGAAAATATCTTAAACAGGAAATGCCTTAAATATACCTAACCTACCAAACATCGTAGTTTAACCCAGCTTACCAGAACATTCATGTTAGCCTACCATTGGGCAAAATCATCTGACACAAAACGTGTTTCAAAGTATTAAATATCTCATGTAATTCATTGAATACTATACTAAAAGGGAAACACAGAATGGTCTGTACTTGTTGTAAGAGAGGAGGTGATTTAATCACTAAGTCATTTCTGACTCTAGCAAGTCCAGGGACGGGCTCCTCTGTCCTTGGGATTTCCCAGGCAAGAGATACTTGAGTGAGTTGCCATTTCCTTCTCCAGGGTATCTTCCCCACCCAGGGATGGAATCCATGCTGCCTGCATTGCAGGCAGATTCTTTACCACTCAGCCACTAGTTGTAAATGTGCTGTGCTGTGCTTGGAAGCTCAGTCAAGTCTAATTCTTACAGATATCTGGGCTGTAGCCCAGCAGGGTTTTCTGTCCATGGGGATTCTTTAGGCAAGAATACTGAAATGAGCTGCCACGCTCTCCTCCAGGGATCTTCTCAACCCAGGTATCTAACCCAGGTCTCCCACATTGCAGTTGGATTCTTTACCATCTAAGCCACCAAGGAAGCTCAAGAATACTGGAGTGAGAAGCCTATCCCTTCTCCAGGGGAACTTCTGACCCAGAAATCAAACTGGGGTCTCTGCATTGCAGGCAGATTATTTAGCAGCTGAGCTACCTGGGAAGCCCACTTGTAAGTGTATTGGTTATTTATCCAGCTGAGGCTGCCTCTGTCCATCATCACAAGAAAGTATCTAACACATGAGCAGATCAACATTATAGTTTCTACGGAATGTGTATTGCTTTTGAACATGATAAAGGCAAAAAGAAAAAGAAAAATCATAAGGTGGAACCATCATAAGTTTGTGGGGATGACCTGTATATAGAATCCAGAAAGGACTTTCGGGAAAGGTAAAAGTCCCATGAAGAAAAGTTAAACAGGATAAGTGTTTGTGGAAAAGGCCCTTTTTGAAAATCCAAAATCTGGCATTCATGCATACTGTTGCTTCATTCACGTCCAGCTCTTTGCAACCACATGGGCTATAGCACACCAGGCTCCTCTGTCATAAGATTTTCCCGGCAAGACTCCTGGAGAGGGTGGCCATGCCCTCCTCCAGGGGATCTTGTGACCTCTGGATTGAAACCAAGTCTCCTAAGTCACTCGCTTTGCAGGCAGATTCTTTACTGCAGAGCCGTCAGGGAAGCCTGGATAAAGCCTCAATTACCTCATGCAAATGTCTGATTACATTAACAGATGGCAATATTATGCACCACTATTTTTTCTTCTTGCAGGTCAGGAAGCAACAGGTAGAACCAGACATAGAACAAGAGTCTAGTTCCAAATTGGGAAAGAAGTATGTCAAGGCTGTATATTGTCCCCCTGCTTATTTAACATATATGCAGAGTACATCATGTGAAATGCCTAGCTGGATGAAGCACAAGCTGGCATCAAAAGTGCAGGGGGAGATATCAATAACCTCAGATACGCAAATGACACCACCCTTATGGCAGAAAGTGAAGAAGAAGTAAAAAGCCTCTTGATGAAAGTGAAAGAGGAGAGTGAAAAAGCTAGCTTAAAACTCAACATTCCAAAAATGAAGACCGTGGCATCTGGCCCCAATGCTTCATGACAAATAGATGGGGAAACAATGGAAACAGTGATAGTCTGTATTTTCTTGGGTTCCAAAATCACTGCAGATGGTGACTGCAGCCACAAAATTAAAAGACATTGCTCCTTGGAAGAAAAGCTATGACAAACCTAGACACTGTATTAAAAAGCAGAAACATCACTTTGCCGACAAAGGTCCACATCTGGTCAGTTCAGTTGCTCAGTCGTGTCCGACTTTTTGCGACCACGTGGACTGCAGCACGCCAGGCCTCCGTGTCCATCACCAACTCCCTGAACTTGCTCAAATTCATATCCATTGAGTCGATGATGCCATCCAAATATCTCATCTTCTGCCATCCTCTTCACCTTTTGTCTTCAGTCTTTCCTACCATCAGGGTCTCTACCAATGAGTTGGCTCTTTGCATCAGATGGCCAAAGTATTGGACTTCAGCTTCAGCATCAATTCTTCCAAAGTATATCCAGGACTTATTTCCTTTAAGATCGACTGGTCTTATCTCCTTGCAGTCCAAGGTGCTCTCAAGTCTTCTCCAACACCACAGTTCGAAAACATCAATTCTTCGGCACTTAACTTTCTTTCTCTTCCAACTCTTACATCCATACATGACTACTGGAAAAGCCATAGCTTTGACTAGATGGACCTTTGTCAGCAAAGTAATGTCTCTGTTTTTTAATATGCTGTCTAGGTTGGTCATAGCTCTGTGCCAAAGAGCAAGTGTCTTTCCGTATACTCAAAGCTATAGTTTTCCAGTAGTCATGTATGGATATGAGAGTTGGACCATAAAGAATGTAGAGAATCACAGAATTGATGGTTCTGAACTGTGGTGTTGGAGAAGACTCTTGAGAGTGCCTTAAACTGTAAGGATATCAAATCAGTCAATCTTAAAGGAAATCAATCCTGAACATTATTTGGAAGGGCTGATGCTGAAGCTGAAGCTTCAATACTTTGGCCACCTGATGTGAAGAACTGGCACATGAGGTAAGAACCTGATGCTGGGAAAGATTGAACTCAGGAGGAGAAGAAGAAGGGGACAGCAGAGGATGAGATGGTTGGATGTCATCACCAACACAATGGACATGAGTCTGAGCAAGGTCCAGAGGATGAAGGACAGGGAAGCCTGACATGCTGCAGTCCATGGTGTCACAAAGAGTTGGAAACAATTGAGCAACTGAACAACAACAAATTATTCTTTCTTTGCCTCCTGAATTTCATTATTAAGAAATCAGAATTTTTTAATCAGTTACCTGTTCTTTAGGTTTTTCTCTTCAATTCTTCACGTTTCTAAATAAAGCATGCCCAATTTAAACCATCAAACAAGAGTTTTTGGAATAAATTCCAAAACCCTTACCAAAAGGAATCCAGCATCCAACACGTTTTCCAACCTCCCCAATCCTTAATTCCTTCCATCACACACACACATGCTCATCTGTATCAATTCCTTGACATTCACACAGAGACGCCACATGTGCCAAGCCTTTTTTCTCAGGATTTTTTCATTTGGTTTTTTTTTTTTATTTTCCAGATGCCTTTTTCCAAATCTTCATGCAGCTCTCTTCAAATATTCCCATTTTCTCTGGTTCTTTGTGACTTCCGTGACTACATATTTAAAGTATCAGTCCTGTCAAGCTCCTTGCTCATATACTCTTTTAAATATATTTTTCACAAGATTTATAGCTACTTGATATTTCATATTCTATTATTACCTACTCCATTTAAATACACCCTCTCCCAATCCAGAAACATGATCTTATTCTGTTTTCCTGGCCTATCATGTACGAGGCATGCAGTAAATATTTGCTTAATAAAGGAATTAATGATACATATTAAATTACTTTTGGAACTACTCTGATTATTTCTTCTGTCTTCTGTCTGGTCTTAAGTATCCATTTTATATCTCCCTGTGTGAATGTCAAATCAGGCTATCAGAACAAATTATCATGCATAGCATGGCTTAAATGACAGAAATTTATTTTTCTCTTCTGTTCTGGAGGCAGGAGGTCTGAGATGAGAGTGCCAGCATAGATAGTTAGTTCTGGTGAAGGCTCTCCTCCTGACTTAAATACTACCACCTTATGATGCCCTCACCTGTTGAACAGAGTATCTTGCATCTCTTCAATTTCAAGGACACTAATTTTTCAAGAGCCCCAATTTTATGACTTTTAATAATATACATCGTCTCCAAATACAGTCATATTTGGGGTTAGAATGTCAACTTTGGATTTGAGTGGAGGACAAAGTCAGCCCAAAGCACCCTTCATACTTAAAATTTCTTAGACTGAAAAAATCTCCTATTATAGTTCTTAACAATCAAAACAAGTTTCCTAAGAAATTACAACACTGATACACTTCAGCAGAGCAAGTTACAGAATCATTTCAGTGACATCAATGACGTATATTTTTAAAGAACTGATAATTTGTTATGTTTTTTGGCCACCAAAAGCAGTGGTGAATAAAAGTTTTCCTTCCAAACGGTAATTTAAAGCCACAATTTTTTTTTAAGCAAAAAAAAAAAAAACAAATTTTTTATATTCTTATCATTTAGTAACAAATTTAATAGAATCTTAACCTAAGTAAATTCACAAATTTTTATAGGAAAAGATTTTTTTTCCACAAGTACAGGATAAAAAAAATTCAGGTAGCTTTTCTTTAGTAAATTGTAGACTTTGCACATTTTCAACCATACAATAATATTTTTGTTAAAATTATGGGTAGGGGAAATTCATTCTTTGTAAATCAAATTTTCAGTAGAAAAAATATGAGAAAATATTTTCTCTAGAATAAACTATAATGAAAGGAAAATATTTTGCATATTTTATTCTGAAATATATCTAAAATTAAGACAAACAAAATAGTTAACTAATATTATTTAACCAGCAATAGTTATGTAATAATATTGAAATAAGGCAAGCTATTTGGAAATGCCTGATTCACAATAGTCTATTTAATGTTGATCCAGTGTAAAAAAAATCAGTATATTTATTTTCAGCAAAATCCATAAGTAATAGTGTTGAAATGAAAATAGATGTAGCAAATTATAATATATTCCCAAAACATTATCACCTTATGTCTGAGTTGGAAGGCTTTTTCCCCTAATTTAATTGATCTTTTTTCCTATTAAAAAAAGATTCAATTCTGTTAAATTATTAATCATTTATAGTGGTGAATGTTATGCATGCATATTCCTTCAAGTTCAGGTAATAGAAACCTGTATATTTAGTCTGTGTAATTTAACCTTACACAAACTCAAAAATGTCACTCCCTTGACAATCATATCAAAATAGTGAGATGTATGTCATGTCTTCTGTGTGGCAAAGGTTTCTACAGGAATAACATGGAGCCATTGTGACATTTTTCTAATCATTAGTCATTTCATTTCTGTGTAGGTAAAGAACACTTGTTAAACATGAACTTTCAATTCATTTTTGGTATTCCAGATTGATTAGGCAACTAGAAAAATGTCTGTTAAGCATCTTTATGTTTATTTCCTACTAATCTCTAAGTTTCTTGTTCATTATATCTTCATTTGTTGTTATTAAGATTGTGTATATATTGGGATTTCCCTGATAGCTCAGTTGGTAAAGAATCCACCTGCAATGCAGGAGACCCCAGTTCGATTCCCAGGTCAGGAAGATCTGCTGGCGAAGGGATAGGCTACCCACTCCAGTGTTGGTGTATATGTTGGAAAATAATTAAACTGTAAATTCTGTGAGTACAGGAAATTTTGGCTACCTGTTCAAATTTTTATCTCCAGGGCAGACACACAACAGATGCTTATTGAATATTATTGAACAAATACATAAATGAATATAACCAATCCCATCTCTATCTTTAAACTTTCCTGTGTATTTCATAGTATGAGTTTTTTAAGGCATAGTCTCTTTACCATTTTATTTCAATAATCACCCTAATTCCAAAACCAGGTAAAGATGCCACAAAAAAAGAAAACTACAGGCCAATATCACTGATGAACACAGATGCAAAATTCCTTAACAAAATTCTAGCAAACAGAATCCAACAATATATTTAAAAAATCATACACCATGACCAAGTGGGCTTTATCCCAGGAATGCAAGGATTCTTTAATATCCACAAATCAATCAGTGTAATATACCACATTAACAAATTGAAAGATAAAAACCATATGATTATCTCAATAGATGCAGAGAAAGCCTTTGACAAAATTCAACACCCATTTATGATTAAAACTCTCCAAAAAGCAGGAATAGAAGGGAACATACCTCAACATAATAAAAGCTATATATGACAAACCCACAGCAAGCATTACCCTCAATAGTGAAAAATTGAAAGCATTTCCCCTGAAATCAGGAACAAGACAAGGGTGCCTACTCTCACCACTACTATTCAACATAGTTTTGGAAGTTTTGGCCACAGCAATCAGAGCAGAAAAAGAAGTAAAAGGAATCCAGATAGGAAAAGTAGAAGTGAAACTCTCACTGTTTACAGATGACATGATCCTCTACATAGAAAACCCTAAAGACTCTACCAGAAAACTACTAAAGCTAATCAACCAATATAGTAAAGTTGCAGGATATAAAATTAACACACAGAAAACCCTTGCATTCCTATACACTAACAATGAGAAAACAAAGAGAAATTAAGGAAACAATACCATTCACCATTGCATCAATAGAACTTAAATTTAAATATCAATATTAACTTTGAGAGACAAGTGGCAGAATTCTATGTCAAGGTTAACTGATTCAGTAAGATTGTAGTTGGAGAAGATTTGGAAGAGATGATAAATACAGTTTTATCTGTACTATGTATTTACTTATACTATGGGGGAAGAAAAGCATAGTTTGCTTGTTGACATGTATCAGGCTAGAAAATTTTGCTTTTGAATAACAGAAACTCTATCCAAACAGGCTAGAATAGTTAAAGAAAAAAATTAGCACAGGCATCTGAATAGGTTAAACAAGGCATAATTTGGATGTGCAGTTTACCTAATTCTGTTTATATTTTGCTTTCAAGATATATAAGTTATCATATTGACAAAATGACTGCCAACAGCTTCAAAGGGCTGCATTCTTCCTTGTTCACTTTTAGGAGAAATTTATGTTTTTCATGCAAAAGAATAAGGGATTTTTCTTACTCAGAAGCCCCCACACAGTATCTCCTCAGATAGATGTACTTCTGTGTGTGACGCCATCTACAAACCATGTACAGTTTCATGGGAAGAAGCTGTCGATTGCTTTAAAGCCCATACCTGGAGTTGTAAGGAATGGAGCGAGTCCCAAACTTGGAGTGACCCACAGTTTGAAAAAACAGGATTCTGTGGCTGAAGGAAAGGGATAATGAATGTGAAAGACCAAAAGCAGAAGGTGCCAACCAATGCAGCTTGAGTGATATTCATGTCACTTGAGCATTATAAAAATGCAAGCAAGGAATCAAATGACCCTAGCTCCAACAAAGAATTACCAATTTTGCAGTGTGCAAGGTCTTTTTTATCTCACTTTTTACATCTGAAAATGAGGATAATGATAAGATAGTAAAATATGTAACAAAGTTTTAGTGTGCATTTTAACGTAGTTAATAAATGCAAACTGATTGGTAAATTGCCTGACAAAACAAATGCATAATCAATGTTCATAGTGATAGAATAATAATAATAACAGAAATTGTTATCATTGGGTATATGTTCTATAATGGGTATATATTATCTTTATATTTAGCAAAATAAACATAATACCTATCTTTAGAGTATTATTGTCAGGATTGACTACAGTAATAATCAATGTGCTTTTTCCATTATAGAGGTTGTTTTATAGGGTTGTACTCATTTGTTTAGTTGACACTAGACACTTTAGTAAAGTTCTTTGAAGACAATTGTGTGTGCTGAGTCACTTTGGTCATGTCTGACTCTTTGCTACCCCATGGATTTTAGCCTGCTATGCTCCTCTTTCCTTGGGATACTTCAGGCAAAAATACTCGACTGGGCTACTATTTCCTTCTCCAGGGGATCTTCCCAACCCAGGGACTGAACCTGTGTCTCCTGCATCTCCCACATTGCAGGCAGATTCTTTACCCACTGAGCCACTAATATCTCCATTGTATTTAGCTTTATAACTTCAATTTACCTTCATAACTCCAATTTATAACAACAATGTTTGGTAATAGCAGACCCTGGGCAAATATTAGTTGAAAATGTTGACTTAAAACAAATAGATCATCAGTTATTTCTCCAGCAAAAAATGGGCTTATTTGAGATCAGCAGAGAATTGCAGTTTGGGTCTGCAACAAGGGTGAGCTATCTCAACCACAAATTGGCACTTGCATGGGTGCTTGCCATCTACCCCTACAAGGATTAAATTATGTGCTGCTATAGCTGCTGACCTCCAATATCCCCAAAAGGAGCTCAGGGTAGAGAGAAGAAATGAGGCACTCTGTGCTCCTGGCAACTGGAAGGACAGCTTTTCAGATAGTTAGATATTCTCAGAAGCTAATTCTATTAGTCCACTTCTTTTATCTCCTCATATCTAGAAAAGCACTAAAATCTTTCATGGTGACAATTGTTTCTCATGACTTGCAAAAGCTTCATGAGACCAGCAGAAACTTTCTACAAAAAAAAAAAAAAAAAAGTGTTTAATTGCATGTAATCCCCCTTTACCAGGATCATACATATACTGTCTTTTCCCCTTACCTCTTTGGAACAGTTTATCAGACTTGCCTGAAGTGCTGTCTCCCATACTGAAGTCCTCATATTGCCTGAAATAAAACTTATCTCAAAAATCTCACATTGTGCATCTTTTTTTAGTCAATAGCCACATGCTAGTCCCCAGCAAATATGAAGAGGAGGATGCAAAGAGGGGAAGAAGCTGGGAGGGCTATCTATAGTAAACAAAGAGTTCATGGCTCTTCAATGGATGACTTGTGACTGCCTCTCAAATGTTGAGCTCTTGCTGGGCAAGAAATGGAGTCTTTTTGCTTCTCACTGAGCTCGGCTATCTATTAGGGCTTTAGAGCTCACCCTTCTGGCCTCTCAACTCTATTGTAATTGAAATTTTTGTTTACTAATTTTCACAAAAACAAGAGAAGACAAGAGAAATAAAAGGCAGAGGGGATGAGAGAGAAAGGGTGTTGAAAGAGAGAGATGGGTAAAAGAATTAAAGATCAAGATGATTAGCACAAGGGAGCCGACTCAAAAGTCATGAGAGGTATCTGTATACATTTTCTATGCTGTCACACAATGGCGTGTATTTATGTACTCAAGAGGCAGAACTTATAAGAGTCTGAGCAGAAATTTCAGGAAGGCAGGGTGTTAACATGAAAATAACAAACAAACAAACAAACAAAAAAAACACCAGCTGCCACAAAAAGCAAAGTAACAAAGAAAGGGCTATCCAGCTGTAGAATGGGCAGGTTGTTGCCAGACATTGACAGGTCTGGTGAGTGCTTGGCCAAACATTTATAAAGGAGCTTCATTTATTAGAAAATCCTTGTTTTGCTGACAACTAAGGTGTTCTTTGACTCTGAGATGTGAGACCTTTAATTTGTCATATTTGGAAATGAAATATTGAACACTACTAATCTTTAAGTGCACTACACTCTCTTTAGCACCAGGACTTTATTTCTGATACTTATACGTGTCCTCACTACTCATCCTGCCATCACAGCTCAAGTAAAGAGAATTTAAGGCAGGTTTATGAATGTCAACACTGCATATCTGAATGTAATAAAATCACACTTTTAATTTTTATTTAAGATCTTTTTTGAGTAAGAAAAAAATTAAATATAATATTTAAAAACTAAATTGATTTTTTTCAAGATGAATCATAATTAGAATTTTTTTGGTAAACACTAGAAGGAATGAATCACAAAATAAACTGCAAAAATGTAGAAGACCTCCAATCTTATTTTTTTTTCTTTTTTAATAAAGGATAGCTGATCCAATAGTTCTGCACCCTCTCTCTGTATTTGAGGAACAAAGACTACATTTCACATTTGCTCTACATGAGGCAATGAATAAAAGATCATAGATAAAAGAAAACCAGTAAATCATCATTTGCATTTTATTGATGTTTACTGAGGTATAAAATCCCCTCGAATTTAGATGTGCTATCACATTGCTATGAAGAAGGTGCTTTCTGCAAATAACATGGGATTCAAAACACACACTTATATGTGAGGATTGATCTGAGATGAGTGCTATCAGAAATGCACAAGAAAGAAAAAAAAAATCTTTGTGTTATATTATACTGTAAGAGATGTAGAATTTTCTCCATTTTAAGCTTTCTAAAAACATTATTAAAAATATATATATACTGACAAATAATAGCTAATTTCTAAGAACACTTTTAAACAGTAAAATGTGAGATTAAAGTAGGTTAAATTTCTTGATTTATTAAGAAATTAATGTATGAATTTAATTTTTTTATTTTTATGAATTACAATTTCTAGAAATAAGTTACTCCCCAATCTATTTTCCAGATACTGATGTTAAAACTTCAAAAGAAAAAGATAAAAAATTGAATCAAAGTCAGTGAATATAACAGTCATTTAAACATGTACTTACTAACATATTACCAATTTATAAGATCAGTATCTGCTAATACTTTTATTTCAATCCAGTGTAGAAAATCAGCTTAACATTGATGCATGGCATTGCTACTTTGGTCTGTTTAACACTTAAATCATAAAACTTTATTGGGGAAGAAAGAGAACAAGATTGTTAAGCTGAAGTTGAGAGTGGGGTAATGGAAATTTTGAAGGCATTGCTGTGAGTCAAATTATTCGTTGAAGGTTTAGGGAACTGCCAGGCATGAGAATAATTTGTACTGACTGAGAAACAGATGAAGCAAGGAACAGTATAGAGACATAGACAGAAAAAATAATAATAGAAAAATAATTAAGGATTTCATAAAATCATCGAATGCTAGATTTGGAAGAGGCAATAGAGAAATGTTCTATATTATTTTTATTATTATTAATCACTTTATTGAAGTATTATTTGCTAAAAGTCACATGTCATAACGGTGAAGCTTGATAAACTTTTACAAATATATGCAACTGTGTTAATTGTCACTAGGATTAAGACAGAGAAATCACATCTCAAAATCCTTCCTATGCCCCTTTCAGTCACTAACTTCCCTTAAATGTAACTATTAGTCAAATTCTATTCACCTTAGAATATTTTATCTTGTTTTTAAATTTCGTGGTTATATATTACTCAGTGGAATCTTTGAAACTTATTCATATTTCATATTGTATAACTGATTTATTTTCATTGCTCTATAATAATCTATTTGGGGGCATTTTTCACTTTATGCATATTTTAGTGTATTGAAATTTCAAGCTGCTATATCTAGTACTGATATAAAGATTCTTGTGAATGATACTTCTGGACCTAAAGTCTTATCTATCTTTGGTATACATCTGTGTATGCATAAGAAATCGCTTGTCATGTCCAACTCTTTGTGACCCTGTGGACTATAGCCCACCAGGTTCCTCTGTCCATGGGATTCTCCAGGTAAGAATATTGAAATTGGTTGTCATGCCCTCATCCAGGGAATCTTCCCAACCCAGGAATTGCACCCCCATCTCTTATGTCTCCTGCATTGGCAGGCAGGCTGTTTACCAAAAGTGCCACCTAGGAAACCCAGCATAAAACCAGGAGTGGAATTTACCAATCTGAGAAGAGGCAGAGAAATCAATTTTAATTCAAATTAGAACTTATAAACTGTGAGCACTAATCACACTCTTTATGAAGCAATTGGGTTAACAAAAGAAAATATTTCCATTTAAATGTAAATTTATTTTGGTTATCTTTAATTTCTTTACACTTTCATTGAGAGTAAACCAAAGTGGATTTACGCTTTCAGGTGGTAATTATTAAATAAAACTAAATATCATTATTTTAAGAATATCACTTTGCTTTCTGATCTTCTGAAATTAACTTTTTCATCAAGTTTCTTGATCTAAAAGTAAATAACTTATTTAAGGGAAATAGAATTGGTAGATTTAAATAACATGCCTATGTTTGTGGGATTTTCTTCGGTGCTTTTAGCGGAGTATTATGAAATGTTAAAGGCTTCCCCGGTGGCTCAGCAGTAAAGAATCTGTCTGCAACACAGAAACCGGAAGGAGATGTGGAGTTGATCCCCGGAAGGGAATATCCCTTGGAGAGGGCGCGGCAACCCCACCAGTATTCTCGGCAGGAAAATCCCATGGATAGAAGAGCCTGTTAGTATACAGTCCACTGGGTTGCACAGAGTCCAACACAACTGAAGCGGTTGAGTACGTATAAAATGCAAAAGTAAAGCTATGTTTAATTTGGCATTAATTATTGAATGCTTATTTAATTTCCATGAATATGTACTTTATCTGAAGGCCAATTAAATATGGACACAGAGAGGATAGTTAACCATTAATATTTATCAATTGTTTATGCTACCAGCAGGTTAGCAGTTCCTTCGGTTATGCTATAAACTACTAAGCAAAACTGTTTCCTTAATTTCTTAAGTGTGATTACAAAATGGATTGTAATTGGATTACATTTTAAAGCTAACAATTTATAATATAAAACAAACATCATTTGTTAGTCACAAGTTATCAGAATGGTATTATATAGTAGATATTAAAGTTTGTCACCAATATCCTTAAACTCAGAAATTAGAGTAGAACATAATTACTACTTACTGCAATTACTCAGAAAAAAATATGGTATAATGAAAATATCTTGATATCTATCAAAAGAAAATAATATTTAACATTCATTAGTACGGCTATTATAAAAACATAGAGAAAATAGCAAGTGTTGGTGAGGATGTGGAGAAAATTGTTTTTCCATTGCTAGTAGGAATATTAAATGGTGCAGCCATAGTGGCAAATAGTTTAGTGATTTCTAAAATAATCATGGACTTAACATATGATCCAGCAATTTCACTTCTGGATGTATACTCCCCTGTCCAAATTTAAAGCAACTGCTCAAATAAATATATATACACACAATTGAATATTATTGTCTTAATAAGAAAGGAAAAACTTCTACAAAATAAATAAATCTTGAAAATATTTAACTAAAAGTAGTAAGTCACAAAAGGACAAATACTGTTTGATTCCACTTATTTGAGGTTACCGGAGTAGTCATATTCATGAAGACAGAAAGTAGAATTATGGTTGGAAAGGGACTGGAAAAGGGAAAAATAGGGAGTTAGTGTTTAATTGGTACAAAATGTTATCTGGGGAAGATGAAAGCATTCCAGAGATGGAATGTAAGGATGGCTGTACAACAATGTAAATGTACTTAATGCCACAGAACTGAACACTTAAAAATGGTTAAAGTGGTAAATTTACGTTATGTATATTTTACTACACATTTTACACAAAGGAAAATAAGTTGAACTTAGCCGAAAATAAAATAATTTGCATTTTATTTTAATTAGGAAAGGAAATACTTTAATTTTAAAGGTTTTTGTTGTTGCTTAACTAAGATTTGGCCTAATTAATCATATTAAATGCAAGTTACTTGTGTTAAACGCAAGAAGTAAAATTTATGTGCTAGAAAAAATATGATTGTAATAAGTACTACAATAAAGACTGTTTAGCAGTGTATGTAGTTGAACAATTAGGTATTATTTTTTATGTTCAATTCTCAAGGTAGTTATATTTTAATACAAATTATTGTTCCCTTCCCTTTGATGGGAAAGATGTCCATCAAAGTCTTCTTCTACTAAGAAAACGTCCCTATACCTGTCAGGCAGATGCCATTTCAAGCTCTTGTTTATGAAATTATCTTGCCATTCTGGACTGCAGGGATCATGTGTTTTACAACACGCTTCCATGTATATCGAGTTGTTTAGAAAGGTTGGGATTATTTGCTTGCTTGGTTGATTTTGTTTTTTTGATCAGTTATATCTTTTCTCACATCAAGGCTTGGTCTCACACTTCTTTGTAATCTTTTATGTATATGACACAGTTGAAATTTAAAGGAATTGATTGATATATGAATACTTGAATGGCTAAACATTTACCACTAGTGCCACTTGGGAAGCCCTGGAGCTTTTTTGGAAATACCTCTTTATCACACTGAGGAAGATATCTTTTACGCTTTAGTTTGTTGACAGTTTGTTTCAGGAATGGATTCTAGATGTTGCCAAATGCTTTTTCTGCATCTATTTGAATAATCATGTGATTTTTAAAAATTTGTTAATATCATGAGTTACAGTGATTTTTTTATTCTGAGATAAAAATGCTGGGATAAACTCCTAGTTATTGCACATACTGTAATGAGCAAAAAGATTTCCTTGTGAGTGAAATAAAGAGAGAACTGGTAGAAACTCTACAAGAAAATCACTCATTTATTTGGTGACTGATAGATATTTTAGTATCTTAACATGTTGTATTCTGAATACAAAAAATTTCTGGAGCAGAGGTCAAAATCACTATCACAGGCCTAACCATAAAGGCTGCCCACCTCCACCTTTCCCCTTTATTAGGTGGTGCTTTGACTGTCAAATGGACCCCACATGTGCACAAAAGGGCATGGTGCCCAAAGGAAGAGAAACCAAAAGATAAAATCTGGCTTCTTATATACATGTTTTCCCCCTGTTAAGAGAGAAAAAGAAACTCTCCTTAATGGAAATAAACTCTCTCCAGGAAGAGAAAAGAGAAGTCCCCTAAATTCTATTTCTCTGAGATATAAATACATGACTTTAGGGGGGAAGTGGTTGGAGAGATAAAATCAGTGTCTCCAGATTTACAACTCCTAAAAATGTCTTCATGATGCCAGGTTCCAATCCATTCTGATATGTAGAAATACAGCTCTGGGAAGTTCAGTCTGTCCACAGTTTTCATTAGCAGTTTAGTCATCTTTTACATTCCAAGCTTATTTGTTAACCCAAGTTCCCATAAACTCAGAAAACTAGTTATGCAGAAGCATAAGAGTATTTCCCTTACAGTCCCACAGTGAAGTGAAAGTGAAAGTCACACAGTCATGTCCAACTCTTTGTGACCCCATGGACTATACAGTCCATGGAATTCCCCAGGCCAGAATACTGGAGTGGGTAGCCTTTCCTGTCTCCAGGGGATCTTCCCAACTCAGGGATCAAACCCAGGTCTCCTGCATTGCAGGAAGATTCTTTACCAACCAACCCACAAGGGAAGCCTCAGAATACTGGAGTAGGTAGCCTATCCCTTCTCCAGAGGATCTTCCCCACCCAGGAATTGAACTGGGGTCTTCTGCATTGTAGGTGGATTCTTTACCAACTGAGCTATCAGGGAAGCCCATGTACTCTTTTGCTAGCCACTAATTCTGTTATTGAAAGCACAATATGTTTCCAATAATTTATAAACCAATAACCTTTATAATTTGATTAAATTTTGCAAACTTTAAGTTGAACTCCCCTCCCTTTATTGCAAACCTTGTTTAGACAGCATAATTCCTTACTATTATTATGTATTTATTTTCAGACACTTGTTGTATATGACACATTTGGTTGAATGGCATAACTCTGTGACATCTTTGTTCAACTACTTCATGAATATTTGTTATATAAGAAAACAAGGCATAAAGGTCTTGCTTATCATATCACTGGACAAAATGAAAGTAACTGCCAAGATCATTTTAGTGTAGTATTCCATTTACATTGAGTGAAATTAATGCTGTTATCTGTAATATATTGCTAAAACAAATTGCAGTTCATATTTACTCTGAAAATTTAGACTGAGGAAGACATATTTTAAGGGTATTTTGTGGAAAATAACTTCCTGGAAAATATATTTTATTGAGTTTATTTCAATTAAAGCACTGCAAACTAACATCTATTCATGCATTAAACATTTTTAGCTTCCAAGTATGTATCTCACTGTGGTTGTCTGTGAGATAGTATAGGAAACTGAACCAAGAGTAGTCATACATAATTAGAAAATTCTTCAGATCTGGAGCCTGAAGGCATCTTCATTATTATCTTATGAAACACACCTATTTTACTGATGTGAAACTGAGTTCTCAGAGAAAGTAAGTGATTCAGGTTAAGAAATGATCTTATAGTAATATTTTGAGATTACTTATTAAAATAAGCCAGAATTTCCCCCAGAACTGCTTAAGTGATTTTGATTCATTAATGTGTCTTTAATAGTTTGACTTACATGCATGCAGTAGTTGTATAAAGCAGAAAGCTGTTTTATATCTAAAAGGTTTTCTTTTTTTTTCCAACCTTCCAGTATTTCTATAGAAATGAAAAGATGCTTGCTCCTTGGAAGAAAAGCTATGACAAAACTAGACAGCCTGCTAAAAAGCCAGAGACATGACTTTATCAACATCAGTCCATATAATCAAAACTATGTTTTTTTCCAGGAGTCATGTATGGATGGGAAAGTTGGACTGTAAAGAAGGCTGAGCACTGCAAGAACTGATGCCTTCAAAATGTGGTGTTGGAGAAGACTCTTGAGAGTCCCTTGGACTGTAAGGAGATCAAACCAGTTGATTATAAAGGAAATCAGCCCTTACTATTCATTGGAAGGGCTGATGCTGAAGCTGAAGCTCAATATTTTGGCCACCTGATGCAAAGCACCAACTCATTAGAAAAGATCCTGATGTTGGGAAAGATTGAAGGAAGGAGGACAAGGGGATAACAGAGGACGAGATGGTTGGATGGCATCACTGACTCAATGGACATGAATTTGGGCAAACTCTGGGAGATGGTGAGGACAGGGAAGCCTGATGTGCTGCAGTCCATAGGGTCAAAAAGAGTCAGACACAACTGAACAACTGAACAACAACAACAATTTCTATAGAAACATTTCAGCCGAATTACGCTGGTTTAATTTTTGGTTTTCCAACAATGAGTAGTATTTATGTAGGCCACATTTCTCTCCATCCTCACTCCAGAACATTCTTTTTAAGAACCAGCATGGTCAGATTTAGAAGTTCCAAGCCAGGCCTCAGGAGAGCCTTGCACAACTAGACAGTACCTCAATTCATTTTTCACTAAGTCTTTAGGGCAGCCCCAGCCTCATCATCCTCTGTATTACATCAGGAAGCAGATTTTTCTTAAAGCAAAAACTTTTCAATTTTGTTTTCAGTCATGTGTGCATGTGTTTCTTTCTGGCTTTTGAAAGAAAGTCCCCATTTCCTGATTAACTTCATCGCAGGATTCAGTGAAGAAATTGATGACAATCAGCACATACTCTCTTAATGTCAGTCAATGTTTTGTGTGTCTTGCATTAGCAGAATCAATGCAGGCGCCCTGTGAGACTACTCAGCTCGCCATCTCTCCAATTCCCAGTTGATGACCAAGTAATTTGATTTTCTGCCAGGAAAGAGTAGCCTAGAACTTAGGCTAAATTTAAACCTTTGTGCTGCTATAATATGAAAAGCCAACTTGTAAAAGGCTTCAGAATATAAAACTGCTTTCATTATATTACAAAGCTCATTATTCCTACCTGATGCCTCTATCTCATGGTTTGCTTTGGGCAATAGCCAAGCTGTCATTTCTTGCCCTTCAGTGGCTGGACAAGGACCCATTTCCTCTGATAAGCTTTTCCCACCAACTTATTTCTTCCTCTCTTAAGGTTCTCCTTTCTATTTAAATTGTTTTTCACTCATAAATCTGCTGATTCCATGGTTAAATTCTATTTAATATATTGCCCACAAATCGCTTTTAACTCATGATGAATTTTCTCCCTTGTGCAGTCTCCCTCATCTTCTCTACCTACCTCCTATTCATTGAAATATTCATTCATTCATCAGTAATAATATGTTATGATTACACCAAAAAAAATGAATTAAATGAAAGAAAATAAGTGGAGAAAGAAAGTGGTACACAAAGAGATGAGAAAAGTAAACAGAGAAATAAAATTAAGGCAAAAGTTGATTCAGAAATAACTATCCATGATAACCTATACATTTGCTTTTAACGATCTGACTCCTCTTTGAGAATATAAGTAGTTATGTCATTTGTGGTCCCTATAAGATAAAAATAATATGACTCAGAAGCTGAATCTCTCAGTTAGAAACCTGAAAAATCATATATTTTCTATTTGTGCTCACAAAAAGAATAATTCAGCAAACCACATTTCTACAGCATATATTGGGTTGTGTGTGTAGTGTGCACAATATACCATGTAAGACAATAATTTTAGATACATTTCTATTAATGCAGAAAAATATAACATCACTGAAATTCAGAAAAAAAAATCTAAGAAAGAACCAGAACAAAACAATTCAGTCAAGAAACTCCCAAAACTAAGTCTAATGCAGAAAAAGATGATCAGATCCAGGTGTGGGATGGAAAATACAAGCCATCTACATCCCTACTGACATCATCTCCATTGTTGATGGTAAGCCTCTTTAACTGATTGTTAAATCCTGTCGCCTGGGTTCATAAGTGGCCCCAGGGGACCACTTGGTAATCAACTGAGCCTGGAACTTGAAAAAAGCCTGGATGCTATTAGTTTACACAAGCCATAGATGCTATGCGTATTCTTCAGGCAATATTTCATAAATGTCATTTTTCTTTACTGACTTTGTATATGTAATGAGAGGAAGTGACAAATATCTACAGTGACGCTATTCTTTTTTTTTTTTTTTTCCATTTATTTTTATCAGTTGGAGGCTAATTACTTTACAATATTGTAGTGGTTTTTGCCATACATTGACATGAATCAGCCATGGATTTACATGTATTCCCCATCCCGATCCCCCTCCCACCTCCCTCTCTACCCGATCCCTCTGTGTCTTCCCAGTGCACCAGGTCCGAGCACTTGTCTCATGCATCCAACCTGGGCTGGTGATCTGTTTCACCCTAGATAGTATACATGTTTCAATGCTGTTCTTTCGAAACATCCCACCCTCGCCTTCTCCCACAGAGTCCAAAAGTCTGTTCTGTACATCTGTGTCTCTTTTCTGTTTTGCATATAGGGTTATCATTACCATCTTTCTAAATTCCATATATATCTGTTAGTATGCTGTAATGTTCTTTATCTTTCTGGCTTACTTCACTCTGTATAATAGGCTCCAGGTTCATCCATCTCATTAGAACTGATTCAAATGAATTCTTTTTAACGGCTGAGTAATATTCCATGGTGTATATGTACCACAGCTTCCTTATCCATTCATCTGCTGATGGGCATCTAGGTTGCTTCCATGTCCTGGCTATTATAAACAGTGCTGCGATGAACATTGGGGTGCACGTGTCTCTTTCAGATCTGGTTTCCTTGGTGTGTATGCCAAGAAGTGGTACTGCTGGGTCATATGGCAGTTCTATTTCCAGTTTTTTAAGAAATCTCCACACTGTTCTCCATAGCGGCTGTACTAGTTTGCATTCCCACCAACAGTGTAAGAGACTCCTAGAGGAGAACATAGGCAAAACCCTCTCCGACATAAATCACAGCAGGATCCTCTATGACCCACCTCCCAGAATATTGGAAATAAAAGCAAAAATAAACAAATGGGACCTAACTAAACTTAAAAACTTTTGCACAACAAAGGAAACTATAAGCAAGGTGAAAAGACGGCCCTCAGATTAGGAGAAAATAATAGCAAACGAAGCAACAGACAAAGGACTAATCTCAAAAATATACAAGCAACACCTGCAGCTTCAAAAAATGGGCCAAAGAACTAAACAGACATTTCTCCAAAGAAGACATACAGATGGCTAACAAACACATGAAAAGATGCCCAACATCACTCATTATCAGAGAAATGCAAATCAAAACCCCAATGAGGTACCATTACACCCCAGTCAGGATGGCTGCTATCCAAAAGTCTACAAGCAATAAATGCTGGAGAGGGTGTGGAGAAAAGGGACGCTATTCTAAACTACATTTTCATAAGGATTCAGTCTTATCATTCTTCTTTGTGAATAGAAATAAATATCTTTTTAAAATATGGCAGCGTAAATGACAAGACATATGTCTTAGTATAAAGCCACTTCAACATTGCTCTCAGGTGTAATAAAAAAGTACTTCAATTAAATATCTTAAAATCTTAAAAATTTTATTTCTTTCTTTTTTGGTGGGAGAAATGGGAGGCATTGACTGACAAATTATAAAAGATATATGTAAATACAAAATACAAAAAGCAATCAAGAATAGCCAAGGGAAATTTAAAGAATAAAAAGAGGAAAGTTGGAAGAATCACAGTCTCTACATGAAGACCAATGATAAAGCAATATTAATTAGGTCAGTATGATATTGATAAAAGAATTTAAAAATTGATCAGTTGCATAGCATGAAGACTCTAGTACTCACATGTCAGTGATTAATACATGATAAAGATGATGCTGAAGAATAATGAGAAAAGATAATATTTTCAAGAAATGGTGCTAGGTCAATTGACTGTTCACATAGAAAAACTTTAATCTTGACCTCCACCTCAAAATTAAAACAAAAATAATTTCCAGATAAAGTGTGAATCTAAATTAGAAAGTTAAAATATAAAGTTCCTAGTAAAACAATATAAGATAATATCTACCACAACTTGGAGTAGACAAATATCTTTAAAACTGAAGACTAGGCACAGAGGGGAAAAAATGATAAAATTGACTGCATTCATATTAAGATGTACTCTATTCATTAAAAATATTCTATAAATTAAGAACTACTTAACTCAAAATTCATCATCAAAGAAGTGAAAGGTAAGTTAAGATGGAGAAAATATTTGTTATACATTTCTCTGGCAAAAAATACATTCAGAATAGTATGTTTAAAGGATTCACTCAATTTAATAAGGAAAAGACAGAAAATTCAGCTTAAAAATATAAAAGAGTTGAATATGAATCTCTCAAAATAGGATATTTAAGTATGCAATGTCTTATTCATTAAGAAACTTCTTTATTCATTAAGAAAATAAAAGACCAGGAACAGGCTGTGGACTAGGACACCTAATTTAGGGAAGCACTCACTTTCAGAGTCAAGCAAATGTCAAGTAACAGTTCAGCTCAGTCCCTCAGTCATGCCCGACTGCGAACCCACTGACTGCAGCACGCCAGGCTTCCCTATTAATCACCAACTCCCGGAGCTTGCTCAAACTCATGTCCATCAAATCAGTGATGCCATCCAACCATCTCATCCTCTGTCATCCCTTTCTCCTCACGGCTTCAATCTTTCCCAGCATCAGGGTCTTTTCTAATGAGTCAGTTCTTCACATCAGGTGGCCAAAGCATTGGAGCGTCAGCTTCAAAATCAGTCCTTCCAATGAACATTCAGGACTGATTTCCGTTAGGATTGAATGGCTTGATTTCTTGCAGTCCAAGGGACTCTCAAGAGTCTTCTTCAACCCTATAGTTCAAAAGCATCAATTCTTCAGCACTCAGCTTTCTTCATGGTCCAAGTCTCACATCCTCACATGACTAGTGGAAAAACCATAGCTTTGACTAGATGGAATTTTGTGGGCAAAGTAATGTCTCTGCTTTTTAATATGCTGTCTAGGTTGGTCATAGCTTTTCTTCCAAGGAGCAAATGTCTTTTAATTTCGTGGCTGCAATTACTATCTGCAGTGATTTTGGAGCCCAAGAAAATAATTTCTGTCATGGTTTCCATTGTTTCCTCATCTATTTGCCATTGGTGATGGGACTGGATGCCATGAGCTTCGTTTTTTGAAAGCTGAGTTTTAAGCCAGCTTTTCACTCTCCTCTTTCACTTTCATCAAGAAGCTCTCTAGTTCCTCTTTGCTTTCTGCCATAAGGGTGGTATCATCTGCATATCTGAGGTTAATGATATTTCTCCTGGAAATCTTGATTCCAGCTTGTGCTTCATCCAGCCCAGCATTTTGCATGATGAACTCTGCATATAAGTTAAATAAGGAGGGTGACAATATAAAATATAATAGCTTCAATTTTGAAACTATTTTTTGTATCTACTCATGCATATCCTTTGAATCAGAAATTCTTTGATACATATCCAACAAAAATTAGATTACTATATTCACAAAAGACAAGTGCATGAATATTTATAGGAGCATTATTTGCAAAGTCAGGACACTCAAAATTGTTATGAACATAAAAATGAATAAAAAATTATGATATAGTAATGAAATGGAATACTGTACAGTAGTGAGAATTTTGAACTACAACCACACACAAGAAACATGAAAAAAAAAAATCTTATAATGTAGAATGACAAAAGGCAGACACAAAGAAATACATACTGAATTATATATGTTTCAACAACAGGTGAAGCTGCCAGGATATTTGTCAACCTTAAAAGGGGATGTTGTTGGAAGGTGCCAGTGTGGTTTCTGAGATGCCACTAATATTTTGCTTATTGAAAGAGTGCTGATTACACAGATGTGTTCACAGTGTGGATATTCATTGATTTACACATTTATCTTTAACATACTTTTGCTCACTTGCTCCCTCGTGTCCAACTCTGCAACACCATGAACTGTAGCTCACCAGTCTCCTCTGTCTATGGAATTCTCCAGGCAAGAATATTGGAGTGGGTTGCCATTTCCTCCTCCAGAGATCTTCCTGGCCAAGGATCAAACATACTAACTCTTGTGTCTTCTGCATTGGCCGGGGGATTTTTTACCACTAGTGCCAACTGGGAAATTCATAATGTACTTTATAATTGCACATTCAATTTAAAGAGTATACCAAATAAGTAAGCAAACAAATAATTCATATTAGCAGTGCTTGAAAAGAAACTAAACTAAGAGAATCCCTGAAAGCCTGAGTGTAGTATCTACACAAAAAACCCTTAACCAGTAAGTTTCAATATGACTGGAGGCATTCACATGTCATCAAATTGTCTCACATTTTGCAGACTTTGACAAGCTTTCATCTATATACTTCTTTTACAGACATCTCAGCATTAAATTTTTAAACTTAGTCCTTCAAAGTCTCTAAATATGCTAAGTTGATGATAGACAATCAAGCAGATTAGTAACAATAAATATCAGTACTGCTCATTCATAGCCATTTTGCTTTTTTCCTAATTACCTACTTTGGTGTCAAAGTTTCCAATTTAAAAATTCACAGTCAGATGTTTAGAATGACAAGGAGTAACAAAATGCAGGTCAAATTCAGTCTAAAATACATGAAGGACAGTTTTACAAAATATGAGGACTGGGGACTTCCCTGGTGGCACAGTCCTCAGTGCAGGATACATGGGTTAGGTCTCTGGTACAATTTCACATGCTGAGGAGCAACTAAGCCCATGCACCACAAGTACTGAGCTTATGCTCTAGAGCCTGAGAGTCACAACTACTTAGTCCGTGTGCTGCAAGTACTGAAGCCCATGTACCTACAGCCTGTGCTGCACAACAGGGGAAGCCAGTGCAATGAGAAGCCCATGTGCCATGCAACACAGAGTGGCCCCTGCTCATCACAATGAGAGAAAGCTTGAGTAAAGCAACCCAGTCTCGGTGGAATAAAAAATGAATTTTTAAAAATACAATGGCTGAATAAAATAGACATGTCACTATAAAATTACCTGTTTTCTATACAATAGCACAGGACTTAAGCATCCCAAAGAAAGGCAATCCCAAAGAATACTCAAACTACCACACAATTGCACTCATCTCACATGCTAGTAAAGTAAGACTCAAAATTCTCCAGGCCAGGCTCCAGCAATACACGAACCCTGAACTTCCATATGTTCAACCTGGTTTTAGGAAAAACAGAAGAACCAGATATCAAATTGCCAACATCTGCTGGATCATCAAAAAAGCAAGAGAGTTTCAGAAAAACATCTATTTCTGCTTTATTGACTATGCCAAAGCCTTTGACTGTGTGGATCACAATAAACAGATTTCCTGAGAAATCTGTAGGCAGATCAAGAAGCAACATTTAGAACTGGACATGGAAAAACAGACTGGTTCCAAATCAAGAAAGAAGTATGTCAAGGCTATATATTGTCACCTTGCTTATTTAATTCATACGCAGAGTACATCACGAGAAACTCTGGGCTGGATGAAGCACAAACTAGAATCAAGATTGCTGGGAGAAATATCATTAACCTCATATATGCAGATGACACCGCCCTTATGGCAGAAACTAATGAAAAACTAAAGAGCCTCTTGATGAAAGTGAAAAAGGAGAGTGAAAAAGTTGGATTAAAGCTCAACATTCAGAAAACTAAGATCATGGCATCTGGTCCCAATACTTCATGGCCAACAGATGGGAAAACAGTGGAAACAGTGACAGACTTTATTTTTCTGGGCTCCAAAATCAGTGCAGATGGTGATTGCAGCCATGAAATTAAAAGGCGCTTCCTCCTTGGAAGGAAAGTTATGACCAACCTAGATAGCATATTAAAAAGCAGAGACATTACTTTGCCAACAAAGGTCCGTCTAGTCAAGGCTATGGTTTTTCCAGTCGTCATGTATGGATGTGAGAGTTGCACTATAAAGAAAGCTGAGTGCTGAAGAATTGATGCTTTTGAACTGTGGTGTTGGAGAAGACTCTTGAGATCCCTTGGACTGCAAGGAGATCCAACCAGTCCATCCTAAAGGAGATCAGTCCTAAGTGTTCATTGGAAGGACTGATGTTGAAGCTGAAACTCCAATATTGTGGCCACCTGATGTGAAGAACTGACTCATTTGAAAAGACCCTGATGCTGGGAAAGATGATTGAGGGCAGGAGGAGAAGAAGGGGACAATAGAGGATGAGATGCTTGGATGACATCACCAACCCAATGGGCATGAGTTTGGGTAGACTCTGGGAGTCTGGTGCACAGGGAGGCCTGGTGTGCCGCAGTCCATGGGGTCACAAAGAGTTGGACCCAACTGAGTGAATGAACTGAACTGAAGCGTCTCATACTTTGCATCGTATTCAACACAGAAGCATCCTATTGTTTACACATATTTAGATAAAATCCATTTAGAATTAGGATTATTATCAGGGAGAATTGGCCATGAAACAGACAAGGTAAACTAGGATCCCAAAATACCATCCTTATTCTTGACAAAATAAGTTAAAGGAGATAAATTTTTTAAAATGCAAGTATAGGGAAAAAGAGATGCTAAGGGAATGACTACCCAACTCCAGTATTCTTGCCTGAAGTATTCCATGGACAGTGGAGCCTGGTGGGCTACACTCCATGGGGTCACAAGGAGTCAGACACAACTGCATGACTAGCAAGAGGGTTTTTAGAGGTAAAAAATAAAACCAACAGAGTTAGGAAGTCAAAATAAAGGTTCATCTTATCAGAAAACAAAGAATGGAAGAGGTTGATGTTTTATATAAATTACATAAATCAAAGTATGTGTGTTTGGGAAAATCAAGTCCTGTCCCCCTTAACCTAGTTTCCTGGGACCATTAATAATCTGTAAATAAGCAGTGTCATGAAGCTTAAGTTGTTTTATCTCTTCTACATATTGGAATTGCTTTGATTGATCCTAAGAAGGAAACACGGGTTTGTTCAGTTCCTTAGCAATGCTCCTGAGTAGAATTGGGATGCCAATGTTGTAACCCCCTATCACTATCAGAGAAGATTCTCCCTCTTCTTTACGGCAACTAAGAAGATTGAGTCCATTAGGTATAAAAGTAAAGAAAGACTTTGTCAAGACAGACAACAGAGTCTGTGTAAATTAAACAAACCATAAAGTTTTGACCTTGGAGCAAGACTCCTAGGAGATAGATTACCTGAACAAAATCAACACTTTAACAGTAGCTCTTCATAACTAGAGAATTATCATGTGACCCAGATTTATCCACCAATAAATGTTTCCCACAGTATTTAATGATATTAAGGGAAACTGTTAGTCACTCAGTCATGCCCAACTCTTCGCAACCCCATGGACTGTAGCCTGCCAGTTTCCATGGAATTCTTAAGCAAGAATAATGTAGTGGGTTGCCATTTCCTTCTCCAGGGGATTTTCCTGACACAGGAATCAAAACTAGGTCTCCCGCATTGCAGGCAGATTCTTTACTGTCTAAGTTACCAGGGAAGTTCTCATCCAAATATATTTTCTCATTTGTTTTCTAATTGTTTATACTACATTATAATCAGCTATATATCTAGAAGTTTTGAAGGCTAGGGTTACTTATGCCTCTTTATATAATCTATTAAGTAGCACTAGCTAGCTAAGTGGTACTAGTAGGTGTTAAATAAATATTCATTTAATTAATATTGTGGAATGTTGAAAAATCTTTTATTCGAATAATTTGTTATATTCAAATAATGAAAATTTCAAAACAAATCAAATTTCTTGTTAGTTGCCATTTTTTCCCTTTGTATAGGCTGTAGTGAAAGAACTAGCCAGTGTTTGTGATAAAATTGCCTATGTTGGAAAGATAAAATTTATTTGGTTTTTATTTTATTCCAGAAAGAGAAGATAAATTTCTATTTACATATTACTTAATGAATTTTAACTGCTTTCCATTTGACTGACCACATTTGACATATATATATTTAATAGAAAATTATATAGATATTTTAATGTTTATATATGAATATTTCTATGCACCACACATGTATGTATGCCTTGATGCAGTTGAATTTAAAATGAAGTGTTTTAATCAATAGTGTGTGTGCTCAGTCACTTTCAACTCTTTGGGACCCCCAAGGACTGTAGCCTGCCACTCTCCTCCGTCCATGGCGTCCCCCAGGCAAGAATACTGGAATGGGCTGCCATTCCCTTCTCTAGGGGATGTGCTTGACCCAGGGATGGAACCCATGTCTCTGTTTGTCCTGCATTGTCAGTCAGATTCTTATCACTGCACCACCTGGGAAGCCCTTTAACAACAATGCCAGTAACCAAAGTTTCCCTACAACAAAATGACATACCTCAGATCAGGGCCTCAAACTGCTTTGACTTCAATAGCTACTGCTTGCCATTGGGCAGATTGCCCGAAGCAGTAAATAGAGCTAGAAAGAACTGTTTCTGCAATTCATGTGATTTGTGTCATTGCTGAGAGAGGTGTGCTTATCCTTACATTTCTATAGCTAGGTCTATTCGGCTTGAATTCTCTCCAGTTCTTTGTAAGCAATGTAGCCTTTTCTAGTTCCCTCTGAGAACAGTCTGAAGGGCTTTTTCCTTCCTCGATATGCTAGCCATAGTTGTGGAAAAGCTGCAAAGCCATGGCATTCTTAGTACTGATGAGACACGTCTCATCTACAATTTTCTGCTTGATAAATTCTCAACATTTCCTATGGGCAAAAACCATAGAAAACTGTGTAAGGGGGAAAATGATTTCAATGCTATTTTATTTCCATCTAGATGGAAAATTCTTCTCTACCAGCCCATTGATATTCAGACCATTTCAGATCAGAACTCTCTGAGCTAATTATTTTGTTCCTAAGTGAACAATAGGTATAATACACAGTGAATGGACTGTCCCACAGTTACAGAATATATACTTAACCTATGCTTAATTGTTTTAAATATGTGCTCTATTGCTCAAGAGACTTAGAGAACCATGACAATTCTGGCTTAACTCATTGTTCTGTCCATCCAGAGATCAAAGTGCAAGACAGATAAAGTGAATATTTTAAGAGGGAAAATGTTTTGTGATTGGGCATGCCAGCCAGGTAAGCAAACCTCAGATTCTACATGGTTATATGAAGGAATGGTGATTACATGAACCTCAGGGGTTTTGTTTGTATTCTGATAACACAAGCAGACAGGAGCCGTAGCCTTCTCAATGAGACTCAGTGAATCTCCCAGAGTCGTATGCTAAGGACAACTCTGAGAAGAACATGATATCATATCAACAGCACAAATTCGTAATTCCACAAAACCCCACGTTATACATCTTCCTTTATTGTGGGTCACAAGTAACCTCTTTTGTCTGTGTACACAGCATTATTTTTAGTTACATAATTCACAGCAGGGAAAGAAGTAACACAATTTACCTGAAAAAGTTAATGGCTTTCTTGGACACCTAATTTAAACCATTCATCTTTCTGGTTGAAGCTATGCCTGTAAAGAGTTAGTATAAAAGCTAAAGTTATAGCTCAGAAGTTCAATATGCTTCCAAGAGCACTTAATGCTCAAACCGACTAAAAGTGTTTTTATGGAGATCAATGGGCAATTCACTCCTTTCTTGCATTTTATTTTTCCTATGAAGTAGAGTGGTGGTGCAGTTCCCCATAATATTTAAGACGCATAAAAATCTTGGTTAAAATCTATATACTGATGAAATCTTTCAACAGAATGTGTACACTGGGTATAGGTTGATATAGGAGGTTATAAAGGCAGTTGGACTTTCGGTGTCTTTTATAGGCTCAAAGCCAAGGAAAATGAATTTTAAGTCATTACTGCAAATTCAAAAAGACATATTTAAGAGAGAAGGGAGGGTGACTTTCCTGAAGGGCCCTCACTTGCCAGGAATTCTATTTCTAAGGCACAACACTCAGATTTTTAGGCTCATGAATGTGATTGTCAGGGCAACCTGAGTCCCTCAGTCCCCAGAGCATTAAGTCAGACTTGCCACACTCACAAGAGTCTAATTTACAAGACAACCAAGTGAGACCTAATTATTATTAAATAAAACATATAGCTATCAAGAGGAATGAATAGTTCTATTTACTGATCAGCATATTCTTTCCCTGTAGGCAAGTTAAATTATAATTATATGATTTCACAGTCAACATGGGAATAAAGCAAGAGCAGTTAATTGGATATTTTATTGCCTAATGTCATCAAGTCCTGAGAGCGTGAAGTATTCGTTTCAACACAGATGCAGCAACAATGGTCAGTTGCTCCTGGATGGAAGCTAGGGTTCAGATGGAAAGTCCCTAGCAACATTTCAAAGGAATAGAAATATGAATAAATTGGTAGTGTTTAGCATGCTGCATTAGATATGAATATGCATCTATTTAATAAGATGGGCTACTGTCCATGGGGTTTCAAAGAATTGGACAAAACTGGACTGACTTATCAAAACATAAAGCCATTTAACTAAAATTGCCAACTGAGAAAGCCAAAGAGATCAGAAATCTAAAAGGACAAAGAAGGAAGAAATCCCTGAGTATACACCAAAAGCATACAAATTGGGAAGAAATCATATGACAATAAGAAAAATCTAAGAGAAAGACTATTAGATCAAGAGAAATTGCTTGAGCTGTGAAGAGTCAGGGGAGAAGGAAATCCATTCAAATTTTGAACAAGTTTTTAACAAATGCATATTAGGACTGAATGCTATGCTTACATTCTGGGGTTCATCACTATGACATCCATGTTGGTTGATACTGGTTTAGCTTAGTATCTGTTTCTCAATCCTAGCTTAAAACAAAAACAATAATAATATGTATTTTACCCCAAAGCTACTTTTCTCTGTCTGTATGAAACTATCATCAGATTTCCTATCTGCCTCACATTCTATTATTTATTTATTGCCTTTCTTAACAATCCTGTTTTCTGAGTGGGTGCATGCTCAGTCACTCAGTCCTGTCCAATTCTTTATGACCCCACGGACTTTAACCTGCCAGCCTGGAATTTTTCAAGAAAGAATACTAAAGCACGTTGCAATTCCTACTCCAGGGGATCTTTCTTATCCACGGATCGAAAACACATCCCTTGTGTCTCCTGCATTGGCAGGCAGATTCTTTACTGATGCACCACCCAGGAGGCCCATCTTAGCTTATTACTAATCCTCAACATGCCATTGTCCTACTGACAACAGATTAAGAACCTCGAGACTGAACTTTCTCTGGAGAACTATCTATGGACCCCACCACTTGGCTTCAAGTCCAGCCTCTCCTTGTCCATTCTAAGTAATGGGGTAATATTCAGCAGTCCCAAGATGTGCTCCAGATGGGTGGGTATGGCATTAGCATAGTAATTCATTGAAAAAACATTTTTTTTTTCTGTATGAATGGACAGACAGAGCCATTTGAAACACTCCATCTAGAGTAACTTGGCTTTAAATTTTCTATTATATTACCTTAGGGTCCATCAAAGCTCTAAGGTAATATAATAGTAAAATGATAAAAAGAACAATAATTTTTCTGAGGTCACTGGTACCTCAGAGGTTGCTTAGAGTGCTGCAATATTTGTGCTTCCTACATTTAAAGTCCCTGTAGTAATATTCTTTAGTAAACTAAGACCTACTGTTTCCTATCTACTAACACCACAGTTGTCTCTTCACAATAATGTGTATCATTTTACTCACAAAACCAAATTAGCATTAATTCATCATCAGGAGAGTTTCTGATTGATACATAGAGAAATGTAAGGGCTGATTTTTTTTTCATTTGTAATTCATGCAAATTCATCATATTCAAAATGTTGCTTCACTGGGTAATATGAAATAACATTAAGAACCAAGGGTCTATAGCAAAATATTCCAGACACTCTACATTTAAGGTTGTTTATATTGAATGGTAGGGATTTCTGCCATATTTTAAAATTAAATTACTATTCTTATGCTTTAAGTCATTTGGCAGTAGACTCAAGGTATATGTTTTCTATTATAGATTTTCTTTCCTAAGTTACCGTGTAGGTAGAAACATTTCATAGAGAGATTTTATCTATATTACATAAGAGTAAAGTTACTTTAAATTGATTAGGTAGAGTGTATAACATCTCATCAACTCTACCAACTAATAGAATTTATTTAGTGCCGATTTCCTTAGATGTTTGAACATTTTGTTCAGATTTTGAATGTTTCAATAGTTTTCAGTGCTGAGTTGCAGAAATGTTTCTGAGTGTGTAGTTGACTTCTGTTGTTTCTGGCCTCCAGGCTTCCATGACCCATTCATGGCAACACCTAATTTCCTTCTGGAACATCATCTTTTCCATACCATGTACACTATAGTAGTGGAAACATAAAGCAAGATATTGTTTTCTTTCATTGTGGAAGGGAATGAAATGCCTGGAAGCGGCTGACATCTGATTCCTTCTGTAAATAGCAACCTCCAGTTGAATTTCAAGCATCCCAGTGGTGGCTTTTGGGTGACTAGCTGTCTGCATGATGATCTTCTGTCTGTTCCAAGCCTGGTTCTCAATTTTTATTTTCAGTGGTGATTGTTAACCTTTTATGCAATCTTATCCTTCCACTTTTTTGTTTGTCAGTTAGGGTCATTCTGCAAGGTCATACTTGCAACCAGAGTACCCTGAATCATGTAGTGGAAAGTTCAAGAGCAGAGTTTGATATCGTAATTTTTATTTATTATGTATTTTGAGTCTAGTTTAGAGATAAAGAACATAGTTAGATGCTAATGTGTCTGAACTCCATCCCAAAATGTTTGTTTCTTCCTTCCCTTCTTAGTGTTTCAACAGACTCAAAGTTGAAAACAGTAATTCCCAAGCACATAAAGGAAGATGCTAGATCCTCTATGCAGTCAGTGTCAAATCACTGTGGTAGCAATTCTTGCATTACACAATATCTGCCTCCAAGCTATTCATGGGAGTTGAAAAACTTGGAGAGTGGGGACTATTTTGGAGAGAACTGTCAGTGTATTGTGAATTAAACACACATATACACACACAAAGGGTGGTAATTTTTTCCTCTATTGCCTCAGGCAAAGTAAAACATTAGAATCAGTTCTTGTAGAGTTTAATAAATGCTATCTGAAATTTGGGGGAGAAAAAGACCCTAAATATAAATTTAAAATGTATATATATTGGAAATTCAAAAGTGGGTAATTAGCTTTTACACATTCATTTCAGGGAATACTGTTTAGTTATTTAAGAGATGCCACATAATAATTTATACTGAAATCTCCATAAAATATTTGTAAATAAAAATCAACTGTCAACTATTTTGCTGGATATTCATAATGCATGTATACGAATTATTTTTTAGCAAAATAGAAGATAATAAACAAAGATGATAGTGCAAGTTGTCTCAATGTTTTTCTCAATTAATTTACACTTGTTTTAATTTTGTTTAGCCAAAGTTTTAGCTTTTCTATATAAAAAATTTTATATGTGAAAATACATATGCTTATTTTTAAGGCACTTGACATTTTAAAAAATATGTAAACTTTTAAAATAGTCAATATGGTTATAGCAGCAGCTCCAAAGTATAACAGAAAAAGCAGAGAAATGATTGACATTTTCTTAATCTCAATCTGAAGCACAGGTTCTGAGAAATAAAATCACAGTTACTGTGTTTGTGAAACTTTGGTGTTTAAGCAGCCTAGGTTTGATTTATGCTTCTGTTTCTAACAGTATTTCCCTAACACAGTCTCTCTGGGTCCCAGATTCCTTGTGTGTAAAATGGACAACTGCTGTGGGCATTGAGCAATGAACATAAAGTGTTTGCCCAGTGCCCATAATAAGATCATCCAAATATATGATGACAGTGATGACTCTGCTTTGATGACAATGCTCACTAATTTTGCTTTATGAAAACATGGTAATATAGATCCCCAGATCAATTCCAAGATGTACTCTGGTCTTCTCTTCTCTCTCTAGGATTCAAAATATCTTCTATTACAATCATTTGAACCAGAGGTACTTCATGACAGTCCCCCTAGTATCACTTTAAAGTACTTACAGTGAAGGGTGAATAGATATAAGAGTTGGGTCAGTTTTATAGTTTTTCATGTTGTTTTTATTAACCAGAAATATGTTACTTGTATTAGGAAAAAGACCTCTATGAATGAATATGTCTGGGCAAACTCCTTTGTGTTTTATTTTTCTTTTTCATTACAAGTCTCCTGAATGTTATTAATAATTTAATGTAAGGCTAATGTAAGGCACTAAATCACCAGATCACTACAGATGGTGATTGCAGCCATGAAATTAAAAGATGCTTACTCTTGGAAGGAAAGTTATGACCAACCTAGATAGCATATTGAAAAGTAGAGACATTACTTGCCAACAAAGGTCCACCTAGTCAAGGCTATGGTTTTCCAGTGGTCACGTATGGGTGTGACAGTTGGACCATAAAGAAAGCTGAGCACTGAAGAACTGATGCTTTTGAACTGTGGTGTTGGAGAAGACTCTTGAGAGTCCCTTGGACTGCAAGGAGATCAAACCAGTCCATCCTAAAGGAGATCAGTCCTAAGTGTTCATTGGAAGGACTGATGTTGAAGCTGAAATTCCAATACTTTGGCCATCTTATGCGAAGAGTTGACTCATTTGAAAAGACCCTGATGTTGAAAAAGATTGAGGGCAGGAGGAAAAGGGGATGACAGAGGATTAGATGGTTGGATGGCATCACTGACTCAGTGGACATGAGTTTGGGTAAACTCCAGGAGTTGGTGATGGACAGGGAGGCCACGACTGAGCGACTGAACTGAACTGAATGTAAGGCACATGTGTCCATGAGTAGAAATTAATTCTTCAGCTTTTCCCAAACTTAGTTTTTTTAGAAACCATCTGAAATGCGTATGGGATGGACTAGCCTAAAGTTTCACTTAAGTGTTTGACAAATTTTATTTTTAACAATAATAAATAGCATCCCTCAATAACTACTTGGGGCTTCTAAGAATGCATTTCCACAATACAATCCTAAATGATTAAAATATTTGGTAGCTTTGAAATATATTTGCAGATATACCAGGTCCAGGTCCTTTATATCCTCAGAAGAGAAAAAAAATGAAAAGAATGGAAGTATAGTTTATGCTGAATTAATGTCTAAAAATGGCTAAAATGAATTCTGCAATAAACTCCTAAAAATCAGGTTAATTATTCCATTAAAATATTTGTCAAAAAATTTTTTAAATAAATTGTTGATCTTAATGAATTAGTTACTCACTACCTATTTTGAAAAGAGTCATGTGACTCTGGCTAAAATTAAATAAGTCATAATCCACTTTACGACTCTTGATTTTCTGAACTGGAAACTATATTACTGAATGAAAATCCCTAAAAAATTAAAGCTATTAAGAAACCACATTTAACTTCATTCACTTTCTAAAGTATATTGATTTGTATCATGTTTCCTTAGAGATACAGATCATCTTGTTAATATTATCTGTTTATTCTTGAAGATTGTTTGACATGTATTCAGTTTGCTGCTTTTCCCTAGATACAAACAGCAAGGGTACCAATTAGGCTGGTATTTCTTGAGAGCCAGGCAATGCTTCATGACGAACTGGAATAAAATCAGCTGAGCTCACCAGGATACATCACTGGGTCTGGCCTCTGCTACATTCGTAATTAAATTGAAGCACAATAACCACAGCTTCCCTGGTGGCTTAGAGGTAAAGAATCTACCTGCTAATGGAGGAGATATAGGTTTGATCCCTGGGTGGGTAAGATACCCTAGAGGAAGAAATGGTAACCCACCCCAGTATTCTTGCCTGGGAAATCCCATGGACAGAAGAACCTGTCAGGTTACAGTCCATGGGGTGGCAAAGAGTTAGATACGACTGTGCAACTGACATGGATTCACAGCAGTGATAACACAGGTCAAGTGTCAGATCCCATGTGGCTCCATCATGTTTTATCCAGGGAGATGGATAATACACAGATGAAATGTAATCATGTATCAATTACTGGTGAGTCCTGTGCCAAAAGTCATAGTGGAATAAGGGACTGGAGTTTGAAAGATTTTTTTCAGGAGAATTCATTCTTGTTTGTCTACTTTTCCAGATTCTGATTTGAGACTATTGGTAACTACAGACAAATTATAAGTACTTCACACTTCCAAAGTCTTTTACAGAAACCGTCAATTGGTCCCTCTTTTCTTATGAAAAATACCTAATCAAGATATGAGCTCTGGGCAGTGTTCCCAGTGCTACACAGCTGATTCTTACTAGTTATTCACTGTATATGTATATGTCCATCACAATCTCCCCATTTATTCCCCACTCATCCTCCCCTGATAACTGTTAAGTTTCTTTCCTACACCCATGACTCTACTTCTGTTTTTTAAATAAGTTCATTTGTACCCTTTTAAAAAAGATTCCACATCGGAGAGATATCATATGATATGTCTTTCAAAACACTCTGTAATGGCATATATGGATAAAGAATTTTTAAAAAAAGGATATATATATATATATTTTTAAAAATTGTTCTAGAGTTTCCTTTCAGCGTGTTTACTTCTTTGCCTATAAGAATATTTTATATCATTTTTAAGGACAAACTATAAGAAATATTTATGTTCAGAGAAGAAATCCACCTATAGGAATTCAGATTTAATTTTAAAAACAGGTTAACAATCATATAAGGAAAATCAGTAATTTCTCCAGGTATCTTTTGAAAATTAATGAAGACAAATCAGCTCAGGAAAAAAAAAAAAAAGATATAAGCTCTGGTAATCCTTTTAAAAAATAAACTCTATTTTTAGAATAGCTTTAGGTTCAGAGGGTAAAGTGTCTGCCTGCAACACTGGAGACCCAGGTTCGATCCCTGGGTCTGGAAGATCCCCTGGAGAAGGCAATGGCAACCCCCTCCAGTATTCTTGTCTGGAAAAAACCATGGACGGAAGAGCCTGGTAGGCCACAGTACGTGGGATGGCAAAGAGTCGGACACGACTGAGCGACTTCACTTTCACTTTCACTTTTAGGTTCAGAGCAAAACTGAACAGAAAGGACCAAGAATTACTATGCATCTCCTGCTCCCACACTTGCACAACCTCCTCATTAACATCTTTCACCAGAATGGTGCAATTTGTTATAACTGATGAATTTGTATTGACATACAATTATCACTCAGAGTCCATAGTTTACACAGGGTTCCCTCTTGGTGTTATACATTCTATGGTTGTTGACAAATATATAATGGCATGCATTCACCATTATACTATCATACAGAACAGTTTCCCTGCCCTAAAAACACTCTATACTCAGTTTATTCATCCTTCGTTTCCCCTAGCCCTTAGAAACCACTGATCTTTTTACCGTCTACATAACTTCACCTTTTAAGAATGTTATATAGCTGGAATCATACACTATGAAATCTTTTCAGATTGGTATCTTTCACTTAAAAATATGCACTTAAATTTCCTTGAGATCTTGTCATAGCTATATAGCTCTTTTCTTTTTAGCACTGAATACTATTTCATTGTCTGAATGTAACACAATTTATTCATTCACCTACTGAAGGACATCTTTATTGCTTCCAAGTTTTGGAATTATGTATAAAGCTGCTGTAAACATCTGTGTGCAGATTTTTCTGTGGATATAAATTTTCAGCTTCTTTGGGTGAATACCAAGGAGTGCATTTGCTGGACTGTATAATAAGAGTATGGTTAGTTTTATAAAAACTGTCAAAAAAAAAAAAACTGTCAAAATGTCTTCCTCAGTAACTGTACCACTTCTAAAGTGGCATACTATTCATTCTCTTCAGCAAAGAATGAGGCTTCTTATGTACCCCATGATCACCAGCTTTGATACTGTCAGTGTTTGGGGGTTTGCCATCCTGATAGGCATGCATTAATAGTAAGTATCCCACTGTTTTTTTACCTTGGTGATTATCTAATGACATATAAGACTGAACAGCCTTTCATATATTTATCTACTGTCTGTATATCCTCCCTGGCGATATGTTTGTTTAGATCATTTGCCAAATTTTTTTTTTCATAGTAGTTTGTTTTCTTACTGTTGAATTTGAAGAGCTCTTTGTACATTTTGGATAACAGTTCTTTATCAGATGCATCTTTTAAAATGTTTTCCCCCATCTGAGGTTTACCTTCTAATTTTCTTGACAGTACCTTTCATAGACTAGTTTGTTATTGTTGTTATTTGTTTGTTTTGTTTGTTTTAGTAATGTCTGGCTTGTCAACTAATTCTTCATTAATCATGTATTTGGTGTTTTATTTAAGAAGTCATTCCCTCTGCCCAAAGCTGTCTAGATGTCACCCTGTGTTATCTTTTATAGCATTGCATTTTACATTTAGGCCTATGATCTAGTCCTGAGCTAAATTTTGTAAAGGATATAAGGTCTATGTTGAGATTTGGTCTCAGCTTTTTTGCATGTGAATGTCCAGTTGGTCTAGAACAATTGTTGAAAAAACTATCATTTCTATAAAAGTATTTTTTTACCAAAGACTCTTGGGTATATTTGTGTGGGTCTATTTCTAGGCTTTCTATTCTGTTTCATTGATCTATTTGCTATTCTGTTGTTAGTATTACACTGTCTTGATTACTGTAGCTTCCTAGTAAATCCTGAAGTCATGTAAAGATTTTTCTTAATTGAATGATCAGTTGAATCTGTCTTGAGAGATAACCTTTGAAAAATGAAAAAGGCAAACCATGTAAATATTTTAAGGACAAATGTTTCGGGCAAAGGAAAATGCATGTGCAAATATTCTGAAGAGAATCATCTTTGATTTCTTCAAAGAAAGGTAAGGTTACCTGGGAATCTGGGAAAGTGATCCTTAGGAAGAGCGAAAAGGAGCTAACAGGAATTAGCAAGTGTTAGTCAAATAGGACAATATAAACCCTGTTAAGGGCCTTAGACTTTATTTTAAAGGTAACAGAACCCAGTAGAGGATTTGAGTATGCAGTGAGTGATATGATCCCATTTATATTTTTAAATAATTATCTGACTGCTTATGGAGAACAAATATTTTGCTTTGTGTGGGACCAAAATTAAAGTAGAGACAACATTTATGGTACCCTTGCTATAGTCTAGCACCAAAATAACAGGACCACAGATCAGAATGGCAGCCATGGATGTTTGGGGAAGTGATTACATTCTAGGTGTATTCTGAATAGAATAAAGAAGATCTGAATGTCAGAAGATGAGATATGAAAAGCAAGACACTGATAATTTTCATCTGAACATTTGATGAATGTAGATGTCATTGAATTAAATGGGACATATTTATGGAAGAGCAAGTTTGGTTTAATAAAGAAATGAGGTCATATTTTTCCCATGTTAAGTTTAATAGCTTATAAGAAATCCAAGTGGAAATGTCAAGTAAGCATAGATATCGAGGTTATTATGAAGACACACATTATAGAGTCATCAGTGCATGGGCAATATTTAAAGCAGATAAGAGTCTGGCTCTACCAATCCACAATTTGAAAGAAATCCCACCAAGCAGTTATCCCACCAATATTTCTTCAACTTTAAAAATCAGTAATTCAGTAGACTAACAGCTTATTAACAATCCATTACAAATGCTGTTGGGTAGTTACATATCCCATATCAGAACTCAGATTCCTAGTTAAACATTTGCTGTCCTGTGAACATAGCCTTCATTCTTCAAAATGCAGCCTAACATTCCATCACATTTACCTGTGATTTTATGTTTATCCTTGTTTTATCATTTTTATGACCTTCAAGAAAGATCAGTGGCTCAGTGATAAAGAATCTTCCTACAGGGCAGGAGAGGTGGGTTTGATTCATGGG
Organism: Odocoileus virginianus; assembly: GCF_023699985.2. Taxonomy (NCBI): domain Eukaryota; kingdom Metazoa; phylum Chordata; class Mammalia; order Artiodactyla; family Cervidae; genus Odocoileus; species Odocoileus virginianus. The sequence goes on from NC_069698.1 coordinate 26,874,780, forward strand.
TTGAGAAGATGCCCTGAAGGAAGGCATGGCAACCCACTCCAGTAATCTTGCCAGGAAAAGTCCATGGACAGAAAAGCCTGGCGGGCTACAGTCCATGAAGTCACAAAAGAGTTGAACACAACCGAAGTGACTGAGTACATGCGAAAGATCAGGAGCAGAGTGATCATGTGAAGAAACAACATGGACGCCAAATTGGAATTAATACTGCAGGTGGAAATGAGGGCATAAATTCAAAAAATGTTATAAAAGCAAAACTAAAAACACAGTTTATTTTAGCTTCCTAAGACTACTAGAGGGAGAAGGAAATCCAACCCACTCCAGTATTCTTGTTTAGAGAATCCTGTGAACAGAGGAGCCTGGTGGGCTGCTGTCCATGGGGTCGCACAGAGTCTGACATGACTGAAGCGACTTAGCATGCATGCATGCATTGGAGAAGGAAGTGGCAACCCACTCCAGTGTTCTTGCCTGGAGAATCCCAGGGACAGAGGAGCCTGGTGGGCTGCCGTCTATGGGGTCGCACAGGGTTGCACACGACTGAAGTGACTTAGCAGCAGCAGCAGCAAGACTGCTAGAGCAAATCACCATGAACTCACTGGCATAAAATACAAATTTATTCTCACATATTTCTAGGAGCAAGAAGTCTGAAATCAAGATGCCAACAGGACCACCCTATCATCAAAAGTTCAAAGGAAAATTCTTCCTTTTTTCTTCCTAGATTGCAGTGATTGCTGGCAATCATAAGCTGAAAATGTCCTATCCTTGCTTCCTTCTTCATATGGCCTTCATCTTTGTATGTGTGCCTTCTGCATCTCTGGATCTTTTTCTCCTTTAAGGCAATAAATCATTAAAGTTAGGTCCACTCTAATCCATTATGACCTCCTCTTAACTTGATTACATCTATAAAGACCCTATTTTCAAACAAAATCACATTTACAAGTACTAGAGGTTCAAATTTCAAAACATCTTTTGGAGGGGAGAATGTTTAAGCCAGCTGAATGTGGGAGGTGAAGCAGAAAAGACAGGGGACAAGTGGGAAGGAGACATATATTATTCCCAGGATTCTATCTAAGGAGAGGCTAGTTGGTGTCAGACAAGAAGCCTTGGAAGGGTGAGAGATAATGTCAAACGTGTGTGCTTATAAGAAGTCCAGGCTCACATATCTATAAGTGCTGGCTATATATATCTGAAGCTTGGTAGATTGCAAGACATTGAATAGCATCATTAACATATTGGTAGCAGTGGAAACCATGTGATTAATAAATAACTGAGATAAATTAATCATAACTAATGTGCATTAAGCACTTACTATGTGCCAACCCCTGTACCAGGTGCTTAGTGTATATTAACTAATACAACCCTCCACAACCTTATAATTTGGTACAATTACCCCTGATTCACAGATTTGGAAACTGAGTCACAGAATGATTAAATAAACTAGTAATTTGGGGAGGCAGGATCCAATTCCAAGCTGTTTGAGTAGAGTCCACATGAACAAAAACTTCTTTAGAAGTCTCTTGACTTGTCAAAAGATAGAAAACAGAAGCAGAGATAAACACAACCCCATACATAAAGTCATTGACAAAATGATGGATTTTAGCCTGAAATGAGATTCTTCTACTCTGAAGAATTTTTTCTCATTTTCATAATTTTAAATGACAGAAGTATAGCCAATGGGTGGTGATTACATAAGTCTAACAAAATTCAGTTCAGTTCAGTAGCTCAGTCATGTCCGACTTTTTGCGATCCCATGAATCGCAGCACGGCAGGCCTCCCTGTCCATCACCAATTCCCGGCATTTACTCAAACTCATGTCTATCGACTCGGCAATGCCATCCAGCCATCTCATCCTCTGTTGTCCCCTTCTCCTCCTTCCCCCAATTCCTCCCAGCATCAGGGTCTTTTCCAGTGAGTGAACTCTTTACATGAAGTGGCCGAAGTACTGGAGTTTCAGATTCAGCATCAGTCCTTCCAATGAACACCCAGGACTGATCTCCTTTAGGTTGGACTGGTTGGATCTCCTTGCAGTCCAAGGGACTCTTAAGAGTCTTCTCCAACATCACAGTTCGAAAGCATCAGTTCTTCAGCACTCAGCTTTCTTCACAGTCCAACTCTCACATCCATACATGACCACTGGAAAAACCATACCCTTGACCAGACAGACCTTTGTTGGCAAAATAATGTCTCTGCTTTTTAATATGCTATCTAGTTTGGTCATAACTTTCCTTCTAAGGAGTAAATGTCTTTTAATTTCATGGCTGCAATCACCATCTGCAGTGATTTTGGAGCCCCCAAAAATAAAGTCTGACACTGTTTCCACTGTTTCCCTATTTCCCATGAGGTTATGGGACCAGATGCCATGATCTTAGTTTTCTGAATGTTGAGCTTTAAGCCAACTTTTTCACTCTCCTCTTTCACTTTCATCAAGAGGCTCTTTAGTTCATCTTCACTTTCTGCCATAAGGGTGGTGTCATCAGCATATATAAGGTTACTGATATTTCTCCTGGCAATCTTGATTCCAGCTTGTGCTTCCTCCAGCCCAGCATTTCTCATGATGTACTCTGCATATAAGTTAAATAAGCAGGGTGACAACATACAGCCTTGACATACTCCTTTTCGTATTTGGAACCAGTCTGTTGGTCCATGTCCAGTTCTAACTGTTACTTCCTGACCTGCATACGGGTTTCTCAACAGGCAGGTCAGGTGGTCTGGTATTCCCATCTTTTTCAGAATTTTCCACAGTTTATTGTGGTCCACACAGTCAAAGGCTTTGGTGTAGTCAATAAAGCAGAAATAGATGTTTTTCTGGAACTCTCTTACTTTTTCGATGATCCAGCAGATGTTGGCAAATGAAATATCATATCAACAACAAAATCACCCCTTTACCCATAAGACACTGGACACTCAGGATATTTTTAAAGGATATTATAATTTTGAAATTATGCTGGGAAGACTTTTGAAGATTACTATAAAAGAATATAAAAGTACATAATACTTAAGATGCATTCATCTTAACTATGAAATTCCATAAGACATTAAATCTTGTTTAGCTGGTTGGTTGTTTTTTGTTTTGTTTTGTTTAAAATCTTATGGCTGTGCCATGTGGCATCTGTAATCTGAGTTCCCCAATCAGAGATCAAATCCAAGCCCCCTGCAGGAGAAGTGTCAATCTTATACACTGGATCTCCAGGGAAAAAATCCTGATATTAAGACTCTTTGTTCATTTGAAGAGTGACAACATGAATAATTACTGAATGAATAAATATGAAAGTACAATATGACATACTATGCAATAAACCTGTTATTTTAAACATACCTATATCCCTGGAGAAGGGAAAGGCTACCCACTCCAGTATCCTGGCCTAGAGAATTCCATGGACCATGTAGTCCATGGGGTCACAAAGTGTCAGACACAACTGAGAGACTTTCACTCTTCATGCACACAAAAATGATCATATAAAAATGAAAACAGAGTATCTCTGAGTTGTGGTATTATATTTGATTGAAAATATTGTTTTTCACTTTTCAGTAGTTATCCAAATTAACTAGTTTTGAAGACAAATTTTAAGAAGATGTGATCTTAAAAAGAAATACTTATTGCCAAGAATACAAGGCTCAAAGTTGTTGCAATATAAGAATAAAATTAATTTGTATTGAAACAATTGTATTCACAAAGCTTCCTGATACTGTTTACAGAGGATAAATTAAGGCCACAGAATTTTTTAGGCCTAGAACTATTATCTGTTTGCATATCCAGTTCTGCAACTGATGAATGTGTGAGAAATATTTATCAGAGAATTTTTCCCCAGATATACTATTATTGCTGAGTGGGAAGCAGTGACTTGTCTTTTAAAAAAATATATTGTGTGGTGGAAATTGCTTATTCAAACTTATATATTTCATTGAAGACCTGATGTTAGATTTGGGAATTACAGACTACAGAATATCATTAACAAATAAACAAAAAGACTGGAAAATTTTTTCTGAAGCCTTGATGTATGTGCAAAAACCACTTTGAACTATGGAATTGAATATAATCAGTTTTACTAGGAGAAATAAGATCCAAAATTTGTAATAAAAGATTTTATCTGGGCAAGGAGGCTTATTGTTATGAAGAGTGCCTTTAATAACATTAGTTTTATTTAACTATCAAATCTAAGGACTCTAAATTAGATGATGCCTGGTGTTTATCATATTAGCTATTAGTAGTAAATAACACTGAATCACAGATGAAAGTACTTCAATTTGTAAACAGTTTTTTTTTAAACAGTGAACAATGGATTTTTGTGTGCATGTGTGTGTGTGTGTGTGTGTGTGTAATGAAGTTAAGAGAGAGATTGGTAGCCTGAACTTTGTATAGATCAGGAAATTTATCTTCTCTTTCAAATCTGTCTTACACAAAATTAAATTAAAACAAGCTCAGCTTTTAAACCCGCTGATCAGAGACATCCTATAAGCAAGCATTATAAATTATTATGTGTATACCATAGATTTCCACAGTTTATATAGTCTTACTCAAGCAAAATACCAGATCTGATTATATATGTTACATGGAATCATAAATCAATGTTAAATAGAATCAACATTACTGGTTATCTCAGCTATGTTTATATAAATTCTAGTAGTATCTGTAGTTACACATTGTTTCCTATCCACTTAATTTGAGAAGCTGTATTTGAAAATATTCAGTTGACAGTATGAAAGATAATGGGAGATAGCGATTATATTTCATTAGATTGTACAATAGAAATGGAAATTCAGTCTTATGAAGTAAATAGACCATTATCATTAAAATTATATCTTTTTTTATGAAACAGTTGTATTTAAAGTAGATAACCAAGCTACACAGGTTCCTTGTTTAAAATTTCCGGTGGTCTGTATTTTGACTAATTTTATTATAATTCTCATTCTGCATTATTATTCCAAGGCAGTAAGACTGGATAATTAAATTAACTGTGACTTTGCAAGTAATTTTCAGATTTTTTGAGAATATGTGCTATTCTCCATCCTCTAATTTATTCAAACTTTGACCTGGCAACTTTTCCCCCCACCCAATTAACCTAAGGATCAATTTCACAGAATAATAACATTTTAATAAAACTGAATAGCAGAGTATGGATTATCATAAATGAATTCCAACATTCTTTTGATTATAAATATTACTGAACACCTGGAGATGCAGATTTGAAATAGCAGGACACCAGCCAAACCCTGCCCTTCTTTTTAAACAGTCAATTTACAATTAGGTCTTGTCAGTCATTTGAGGAGTCCAATTCTTGTTCATTAAGGCACAGCTTTTCCTTAACACCACCATTACAACTGGATCCTTTTCCAATGAGAGATCATTTTTGTCTGCCTGCAACAGATACTTGTCTATTTCAGTTTAATCATATAAGTGCCAGTTTTCCCACATAGCAATAGGGTCCAGAGATGATAATAAAGTGGCTTCTTTTATCCATGGGATCCAGGCTCTTTCTAGATCTCTACTCAAACATCCTAAACCCAAGACCTTCATCCAGCTATTCAAAAGTTGACTTCTTTAGATCCAGATACAGCATCCATGTTTCAGGTAGTTAAAAGGGTGAAAGGCAAAGGACAAAAGGATAAGGGCAAGATGAGTTGTCAGTTTTCTTTTAAAAACACACACACAAAAGCAAAATCACTACAAAGAAACCTTTTGAGGAAAGCTCACCTCGGTACTTCCAATTACCTCTCAATGGCATCCTGAACTGTGAGACAGGCTTGACTGTGAGTGCATATAACTGGGAACACTGACTCTCAAAACAAATCACAACTCTCTTAGAAAGGGAAAAATGGAAAAATAAATATTAGGTAGCTGAGAGAGTCTGTTATAGCCCAGGGCTGATTGATTCAAGAATTCCTCAACTTAAATTCTGCCTGTTAGTGGCATGAATTTTTCTGCCTTTAACCTATCTTCCAAATATCAGTTACTTTGTTGCTGTTGTTCAGTTGCCAAGTCATGTCCAACTCCTTGCAACCCCATGGACTGCAGAATGCCAGGCTTCCCTGTCCCTCACCATCTCCCAGAGTTTGCCCAAGTTCATGTCTATTAAATCGGTGAGGCCATCCAACCACCTCACCCTCTGATGCGATCTTGTGCCTTCAGCCAGTCAGTTCAGTCATTCAGTCATGTCCAACTCTTTGTGACCCCATGGACTGCAGTACACCAGGCCTCCCTGTACATCACCAACTCCCAGAGTTTACTCAAACTCATAACCATTGAGTTGGTGATGCCATCCACCCACCTCATCTGCTGCTGTCCCCTTCTTTTTCCACCTTCAATCTTTCCCAGCATCAGGGTCTTTTCCAATGAGTCTGTTCTTCTCACCAGGTGGCCAGAGTATTGGAGTTTCAGCTTCAGCATCAGTCCTTCCAATGATTATTCAGGACTGATTTCCTTTAAGATAGATTGGTTGGATCTCCTTGCAGTCCAAGGAACTCTCAAGAGTCTTCTCCAACACCACAGTTCAAAAGCAATCACTGCTAATCCAATCACTACTAATCCAAAATGTGTAGGCTTCCCAGGTGGCTCAGTGGTAAAGAAAGAATCTGACAGCAACGCAGGAGATGTGGATTAGATCCCTGGATCAGGAAGACCCCTTGTCCCTGGAGAAGGAAGTGGCAACCCACTCCAGTATTCTTGCCTGGGAAATCTCATAGACAGAGGAGCCTGGTGGGCTACAGTTCACGGGATCACAAAAAGTCAAACATGGCAATCCAAAGTGGTGCTTTGAAAGTAGGCCTGGAAATTATGCCTCCTCTTTTTGCCACTGACCTGCCAATTGCCCAGTTCCAGAGATTTCAGCACACACTAAAGCTAAGCCCTTTCCAGCATAGCTAATCTACTGCCTTAGAAAATCAATTCACTTCCAAAATTTTGATCTGTAATGCCTCTCAATTTACTGTCTCCTGTCCTTTCACACTCCAATTCCCTAATTCTCACTGAACACAATCTCTGCCTTCTTTGTGATTTGTTGACTTTCACACAATTACCAAGTTTGGTGAACAACAGTTTCCTTCCATTTGCCGAGTTTCTTCTGCTGTTCTCACATCCCCATGTCACTGACCTGGCAATCCAGTTTTGTCACTGCACTTGCTTATTTTCCAAGTCTCTCTCCCATGGGCTTTCTACAGAACAAGACCATATATATTTTGCTCTATCCCAAGCTAGCAGAGGTGATGGAATTCCAGTTGAGCTATTTCAAATCCTAAAAGATGATGCTGTGAAAGTGCTGCACTCAATATGCCAAAATTTGGAAAACTCAGCAGTGGCCACAGGACTGGAAAAGTCAGTTTTCATTCCTATCACAATGAAAGGCAATGCCAAAGAATGTTCAAACTACCACACAATTGCACTCATCTCACATGCTAGCAAAGTAATGCTCAAAATTCTCCAAGACAGACTTCAATAGTATGTGAACTGAGAATTTCCAGATGTTCAAGCAGGATTTAGAAAAAGCAGAGGAACCAGAGATCAAACTGTCAGCATCTGCTGGATCATAGATAAAGCTTCTGCTTCATTGACTAAGCCAAAGACTTTGAATACGTGGATCACAACAAACTGTGGAAAATACTTAAAGAGATGAGAATACCAGACCACCTGACCTGCCTCCTGAGAAATCTGTATGCAGGTCAAGAAGCAACAGTTAGAATGGGACATGGAACAACAGACTGGTTCCTAATTGGGAAAGGAGTATGTCAAGGCTATATATTTCACCCCACTAATTTAACTTATATGCAGAGTATATCATTGGAAATGCTGGGCTGTATGAAGCACAAGCTGGCATCAAGATTGCCAGGAGAAATATCAATAACCTCAGATATGCAGATGACACCACCCTTATGACAGAAAGCGAAGAGGAACTAGAGAGCTTCTTGATAAAAGTCAAAGAAGAGCATGAAAAGCTGGCTTAAATCTCAACTTTCAAAAAACGAAGCTCATAGAATCTGGTCCCATCACTTCATGGCAAATAGATGAGGAAACAATGGAAACTGTGACAGAATTTGTTTTCTTGGGCTCCAAAATCACTGCAGATGGTGACTGCAGTCATGAAATTAAAAGATGCTTGCTCCTTGGAAGAAAAGCTGTGACAAACCTAGACAGCATATTAAAAAGCAGAGACATTACTTTGCCAACAGAGGTCCATCTAGCCAAAGCTATGATTTTTCCAGTGGTCATGTATGGATGTGATCGTTGGACTATAATGAAAGCTGAGCACTGAAGAATTGATGATTTTGAATTGTGGTGTTGGAGATGATTTTTGACAGTACCTTGGACTGCAAGGAGATCAGACCAGTCAATCCTAAAGGAAATCAATCCTGAATATTGATTGGAAGGACTGATGCTGAAGCTGAAGCTCCAATACTTTGGCCACCTGATGCGAAGAACTGACTCATTTGAAAAGACTCTGATGCTGGGAAAGATTGAGGGCAGGAAAAGAAGGGGATGACAGAGGATGAGATGGGTGGATGGCATCACTGACTCAATGGACATGAGTTTAAGCAAGCTCCAGGAGTTGGTGATGGACAAGGGAGCCTGGTGTGCTGCAGTCCGTGGGGTCACAAAGAGTCAGACACGACTGCGTGACTGAACTGAGAGTTGATTTAAAATCTTGTGTTAATTCCAGGCATGCAGCAATGTGATTCAGTTGTATGTGCATGCATGTGCTCAGTCACTCTGTCATTTCTGGCTCTTTATGGCCCAATGAACTGTAGCCTGTGAGTCTCCTCTTTCCATGGCTTTCTCCAGACCAGAATACTGAAGTGCGTTACCATTTCCTCCCTCCTCCAGGAGTTCTTCTTCACCCAGGCATAGAACTTGGGTGTCCTGTGTATCGCATTGGCAGGTAGAGTCTACTTAGGAAACATTTTTTAAATGCTGAAAATTAGGTAGTTTACTCTTACTTCTCACAGGTAAAAAGTGATCAATTTCTCAACAAAATCATAAGCAAAGAACTCAAAATGAAAAATAAACCTTTTGGCAGATAAGCATGACTAGGACTCTAGAAGATGAAAACTTCTTGATACAGTTACTCAGTGCTAGGGAATTTATACTCACTAGATCTGTCCTGTTAATATAGGCTGCCAGCCAGCATTTCCATGAACTTTTTGTTACGGTGAACTTTTTATTGCAATGGTGCATGCAGGAAGGATTTGACCTGTATTTGTCCCAAGAATTCTTTTCCAGAATATAACTCACTTTGACAAGGTATTTAGATACACAGGTATATTTTGAATAGGAATACCTCCAGGCTTCATGATCCTATGCCGTGCAAAATTACAACCACTGAAAGGAATATTTGTTTGGCTTCTAAACTAAATAAGTTTAAAAATGTTCTTAGTAACTGTATCGAAATAATTAATAATTACTATTCATAATAAATGGTGTTTATTGGATCTGATACCAAAAATCTGAATTCAAAATTTCCCTCTTAGTACAAAGGTCATTTGAAAAAAAGGAGTGCGTGTGTGTCTGTGTTATAAATTCTGAGTATTTACATTTTATGATACTTGTGAAGTAAGACCACAAGGTTATTTAATTTTATTATCTTTCAGTGATATATTTGGACTTAACAAGAAAAAGAGTTTTCAAATATAATTCCTGTAATATTGTGTTTAAGATTCTAGTAAAGTTTGACACTGTGTGAAAATGTTAGTCTCTTAGTCATGCCCAAATCTTTGCCACCCTGTGGTCTGTCCATGGAATTCTCTAGGTGACAATACTAGAGTGGGTTGTCATTTCCTTCTCCAGGAGAACTTCTTGACCCAGGGATTGAACCAGGATCTCCTGCATTGAAGACAGATTCCTTACAGTCTGAACTACCATTAAGTAATATGAAATCTGAATAGATTATATTCTTAATAAGAGAGATAATTTTTTAGTTAAGCACTTACTGATTACCACCAATTACGTACAAGGTGCCCTTCTAGATGCTCTTTTTGCTTGGGCCTGATGAGATGTTAAAGGTATGTATGTATGTGTGGATGTACATATATAGACTTATATATAAATATATATTTAATTATAGCTCAAAACTTTCAAAGCATCACAAAACAGCCCAGGAGACATGCTTGTCATGCCTTAAGTTTGTGCTTATGTTACTCAAGTATGTGTTGGATCTGTCTTGAAACTGGCAATGGACTTTTCATCTCAGTTAAAACTTCTGAGTTTTAAAACTTCAGCAGCATTTCACACAAGAAATTGATTCTCCTTGTCCTTCCCATTTCCTATCCCTCCTCCACCCTCTATACAGCATTCTTTTTGCCAACGTGAGAAATGGTGAAAGACCATTATATTCCGATTCTAATGCCCTTTGACAAGAATCTGGTATCATAACAATCACTAGTAATTTAGCCAGATACTCTCTACTTTGCTCTTTCAGGTACATGTTAGGTTGCCTTCCTTTCCTTGGGCTCTTCTTAACCTTGGAGTTAAGTTTAACCCTGCAACTGATTTTGGCCAATCAAATGTGAGAAGTACTATTAGTTATCATAGAAAGTTTTTAAAGCTAACATGTTTTCTTCATTCTCTTTCTCTGGCAACAGTGAGGACACTGGCATGCCCTCAGTCTGGGTTATTTATGGACCACAATGAGAAAGGTCTCCTGCCAATCAGCGTAGACATAGGGCATAAATGAGAAATCAACCTTAATCATTTTAAACCATCAGGACTTTCAAATGTTAATACTGCATCATACTCTTAATGACAGGTCAGGATAGCTGACCAATACATGTGGGAAAGTAGACTTCTCTGAGATTACACTGCTGTCTAAGACCCAGATAAACAATCACAGTGAATTATTACTTTAAGATCTGTGTTCTTTGTATTTATTCCTCTGTTCAGGAAACATTGGAGTATCCTGATGATATTGCTCACTTTGCTAGACCTTGGGGTACAGTGATGAATGAGGTGTGGCCTTTGACCTCAAGGGTCTTGCATTCCAGAACACATTTCTGACATGTAATTGGATAAATAACAGGAAATCAGTCCCATGCACTTGAATTGGCTGTGTAGTTGGTCAGTCACTTTATGGGAACCTTGACTACAATAGCAGCATCCTAAGCTGAGAAAAAAATGTGTGCAAAAAGAGAAATTATAAAAAATTATTTAGGTTTTGTTTAAAAGCTCACTATAGCTGAAAAACATGTCAAAATATTATCAAAATCATATGTACACAGAGAAAGCAAGAATTGAAATTATTTTTGTGTGTGTATATATATATATATATATATATATAAAATTTTTCCCCCTTACTTTGAGACAGTGAAACAGCAAAATATTTGGAGGCTCCATTCGGATAATTCAGAGCTATGGCTTACATTGAGGCAGTATTTCTGCAAAACAAATTTGAAAACATCTTTTTTCTGATTCCATTTAATTTATATCAGAGAAATCTGGATCCATATGGTTGAACAACTTTACAGTCCGTTAAATTGAATAATTTTGAATGTATGAAATGTGGTCATTTATTTTCCATCCAGTTGTGAAATATAATAAAGTTGCACAATGCTTTCAGCATAAAATTATTTATTATCTTCTATTTCTACTAACAAAATCCATATAGGAATTCTTTTTGATACCAGGTAGCTATTGGTTGGGGAAATGAATTTTCTTAAAAAAAGGTGTCAAGAAAAGCTCTAATATATTCATTAGCTAGCTCTGTTAGATTTAAAGTTTTACTTCCTTTCTATCTAACCTGTATTTTTAGCAAGTAAATAAAAATGCAGTAAGTATATTTTACTTCTTCTTTCAGATTCAAAACCCTCAGTCATGTCATCTGAAATTTCTGTTGTTATTGATCTTTTAGAAAATCTTAATTTGTTGGTTTCTTAAATTCTTGCCACTTCTAACAGACAATTAAACTATACAACCAGAAGAGTGTTTTAAGACTAATCTCTGGCATCTGTCCATTTTTACTTTCCCTATGTTAGAAAATTTAAGCTTTGTTATTTTATTTTAGAAATATGGTAGGAAATAGGACACTATGGCACAGTATCCTTTCCTCTGCACATTATATGAAAATTGTGGTGGAGGCACAAATCGAATCATGTCTAGAAAAAGCTACGGCCAACTTCCCTTTCCTCTGCGATCAGGGCAATATGTTAGAAACTTCTCACGGGTGATATTAAACCTTGTGTTCTGGGTGTCTTTGTGATTGCCACTTCTGTTTATGTCTGAGAAGATATTTTGGTTCCTAGTTATTAGTTTCATTTGAAATTGCCTTTCGTTTGAAATTATGAACTTGGTCCATATGCTGAATTTTATGCCATTCCCATTGTTGACATGAAACTCTGTACAGTCTTGATTTTCTTTATAGATAGTTCACTAGCTCCTGCCAGTCAGCCTTTCTTAAAAACATTTTATTTCTCCTACCTGCTTATTCTATATTCATTTGGTCCATTTGCTCCACCTCAAGTATTTTTTAATACTCTTCATTTCCAAGAACATTTTACAGTTGACCTCACTTTGGCAGACCTGGATTGGATCCCTGGGTTGGGAAGATCCCTGGAGAAGGGAAAGGCTACCCACTTGAATATTCTGGCCTGAAGCATTCCATGGACTATAGTCCATGGGGTTGAAAAGAGTCGGGCATGACTGAGCAACTTTCACTTACTTGGATACAAAGATAATAGACTCTTAGTATTGGCTTAAAAGAAAAATCTCTTGGTGTTAATCTAGTGTTTCTCAAACTTCAATGTACATACAAACCAATGTGAGTTTTGTTAAAATGCAGATTCTACAAACCTAACAAGCTCCCTGGTGATGCCTCTGCTGTTGTTCTAAGACCACGTCTTTGAGTAGCAAGGTGTGAATCCATTGATATCTGACATCATCTGGGAAAAATATAATCAATTATTCAAACTATTTACTGAATATAAACTATAACAGAAACATCAAGCATTTCTCTATGCCAGACTCAGGTGATTAACTGGAAAGCAGAAAAAAAAAAAAATCTAGGTTTTCACATTCATGGGATTTAAATTCTGGTGGAGAAAATAGAAAACAAGTGAATGACAATATAAACATTTAAAAATTTTTGATGAGAACAATAAAGAAAATAAACATGATGCATTCTGTGGAGTAAATGCAGAATACTGGTCATATGGGATGATCAGGGAAGAACTGTGGAAGTGGCAATTAAACAGTGAGTGGAAAAAAGTGAAGGCACCAGTTTTCTGAAGTGTAAGAAAACAGCCTCCAGAGAAATCATTCAGTTCAATGTCTTTTCTGGTAGCATTTAGAGAATCTGAGATGTTAGAAAGGCAACCCATACAGCTAAAGTCAAGTAAGTATTTGGAGGAGAACTAGGCTGGAGACAGACTCTGCAGTATCCTTTAGATTTTGGAGATTTTTTTTTTAATTCTAAAATCAATAAAAATTCACTAAAGGAGAATTTTTTAATTTAAATTAGAAATGGACACAAGGACTTCTCTGATGATCCAGTGGCTAAGACTCTGTGCTCCCAATGTCTGGGTTCAATCCCTGTTTGAGAACTAGATTCCAAATGCCTCAACTAAAGGATTCCACATGCTGCAACAAAGATGAAAGATCCTTCACGCCATAACTTCATGTCAGGGCAGCCAAATATATGAGTAAACAAAATAAATATTTAAAAAATATATACATATATATAATTTACATTTCAAATCTATTGAAATTCTTTATAAAAGAAGGAACACATCTTTGTTATTTGGAGAACACAAGGGCAAGAGCAAAAGTGGGGATGTGGACCTCATTGAGAAAGGAGATTCAGGTAGCTATGCATTGGTATTAGCAGCAGCAGAGTAATTGAGATCAAAAATGGTCTAATCAGGGAGCTGACACTGAAGCCAGGGAGAACAAAAGTTGGAGGGGTATTTCTGAGATAGGATGGACTTTTGATGAAAAGGGCAATAGAGAAATGACCGACATGTTGGCTTGAGGAACAAATTGTCTAACAGCATGCTTTATTGATGTGTGGAACCTAGGACTGAAGCAGGCTTGCAGAGGAAAGGTATCATTTCAGTTGTGGACGTGTTGACGTGTGATGATAGTAGCCATCCAGGTATACAAGCCTGGAGCTCAGGGAAGGTTCTGAGCTGTTGAGAGAAACATAGAGATCAGTAACTATGGGGGCGTTGTGTCTCTGGGAGAAGGCATAGAAGAGAGAGAGAATATCCAGCCCAAGAGTACTCAAAATTTAGATATTCAGACACGTCTTAGATATCTCTTGTAAACACAGGAGAAAACTGGTTTTGTTCTTTGATAGGATAGAGACAGGACTTCTATTTTAATAAAAGGAAAAACAAAGAATAAGGGGCATAAGTACAGGTGAGTGTGCTGGTTTAATGGAGGATATCAGCTCTGATGGTATCTATCTGTAAGATACCAAAGCACTTTTACAAGCCAGATTCCTTTAGCTGAGTAAAAAGGAGCAGGGAGCTGTAAGGATAACAGATGAGGGGCTAAGGGAATGGGATAGCTGTGTTCTTCCCCCTGAACTGTAGCCTAAAAGGCTCCTCCATCTATGGGATTTTCCAGGCAAGAATACTGGAGTGGGTTGCCATTTCCTTCTCCAGGGGATCTTCCAAACCCAGGGATTGAACCTGGGTCTCCCTGGTGGCTCAGAAGTTAAAGCGTCTGCCCTCATTGCAGGAAACCCAGGTTCCATCCCTGGGTCGGGAAGGTTCCCTGGAGAAGGAAATGGCAACCCACTCCAGTATTCTTGCCTGGAGAATCCCATAGACAGAGGAGCCTGGTGGGCTACAGTTCACGGGGTCGCAAAGAGTGGGACATGACTGAGAGACTTAACTAATTAACTAACTCCTGCATTGTAGGCAGGCACTTTAAACTTCTCAAGCCACCAGGGAAGATGGATGCTGGTAAATATGCAGGTAAATAATTTTTTTTCTCATAAAGAGTATCATTTACATTTAGATCTGCAAACTGTCTGGAGTTAATTGCTTCTTGTTTGATTTCAAGCTGGAGCCAATTTGTATTATTTTGCATATAGAAATCCAGGTATAATAACTCCACATCATTTGTTCCAATTACCACCCTTTACCCACTAAACTGTAGTGTCATTTTGTCAATTAGCTGTTAAATTTTATATATGTGGGCCTGTTTCTGGATCCTCTATTCTATTGGTCAGTTGACAGCCGTTGATTTCTTCAGCAAGGTTTTCATTCTACATAATGAAGACTCAAGTAAAAACTGTTGGTAAACTCTTAAAACTACCAGGACTTCTATTGAGGTTGAATGTCAATATTTACATACGAAATTGGATTCTCACCCATGATGTTCTCCATATTGAATGTGAAGTAAATAGATACAACTAAAGTGGTATGATAAAACACGTCCATGTAAACAAACCCTTTAAGCTAAAAAGCAATATGTGAAAATCATCAATTACAGAAATAACAAGTATGGTTACTAATCCTTTAAATATCCCATTGCAAATGCACAAACAGAAATAGCAGAAATAAGACTTTTTCAAACAAAGGGATCACCAAAGTAAATACCTATTAACTCACCAAAATGTTGAGTTTAAAGCAACAACTTATGATACATATTTTACATAAACCTTCTAATACAAAAAACCAGCAAGTCCTTGTTTGTTTTTAAGTTATGCAACAAGGATAATCCTTTATTATTCTCTTACATCTGGAAACATGTCAAATGTTACTTAAGTAATTCTAGCTGTAATACAAAGGCATTTGTATTGACATAATGCCCTGAGGTGTTCTGATGATTTCATGTATGATTTGTTCTTTGAAATGTTGACTGTTTCCCTTCATGCTTAAATTTTATTTCACTTCATTTTTATCTCAATTTTTTTCTGCAGAGTATATTGCATTAAAGATCTGGCATGAACTCTAAGAGATAAAGTCCTATAAAATCAAATAAAGACTGTCCTAAACAGTTTTGCTTTGGTTTCATTTGTTTTAAAAGGGGGTGGGCAGAGAATCACAGTACAGCTACAGCAAACATTTAGTTCAAAACCATGATTGAATTAAATGGAACATTTATATGAGATGGAGAGATCAAATCTCTTGACAAGATGAAGTAGAGTTGTTTTCTATTTAGTCTACTTTGCTAGAGAGTAGATTTAAAGGGCAATAGAACTTTATGAGAATTCATCTTCTCAAAGATTCTGGCCCTAAAGTAAATGCAGTTTGTCATTATATTCTCTATTTCTATCACTCCACTTTCCATTTCAGTGTCGTATTAGAAAATTACACTCAAATCACTGGTTTCAAAATGTTAACTGTGTTTTTTAAGCCTCATTTTAATTTCACTTTGGGCAAGAACTTTTCTTCAGCTTTATTTTTAAAATAAAATTAACCCTGACAGCAAACCCTGTTAACACAAGTTCTGCTGCCCAGTGCACAGTGAGGCCAGACAAATGAAAATGCCAGAATTTGGGGCAGAGAGAAGTTATTGCAGACTCAAGCAAGGACGCGAGTGGCTCATACCCTAAACAGCCCAGAACTCCCCAAAGGCTTTCTACAAAGCACTTTTACAGCCAGGAGTTAGGAGTACGGAAGGGTGAGCTCCTGGGACCTGGGATCTGTGCTCAGCCTGTGCCCGATTCTCTGACTGGCTGACGGTGAGGGAAGAGCAGCGCCACAGGGGTTAACATCATCAGTTCTCAGGCTCCAGGGGGCCTGGGGCTATGTGTGTGTGGTCATCAAGAAGTTAGCATCTTCTATTTGTTGGAAAAAGGAAGGATTTTACATCTGCAAAACCACTTTTTTATTATCTAGGTACTTCAGAGAAGAGCTAAAGCAGAGAAGAAGATGGAAGGCTTGTCCTCAGCCCCCCTCACCCCAAGGTTCCATGGGACCCTGCCGGGTTACATTACAAACCAAGGGTAAAACACAGCTTTTATATTTGGCCTCCCCATTCTCTAAATGGGGCTTCACAGGTGACTCAGTGGTAAAGAATCCAGCTGCAATGCAGGAGACACATTCTATCCCTGGCTCAGGAAGATCCACTGGGGGAAGAAATAGCAACATGCTCCAGTATTCTTGGAAAAGACCCTGATGCTGGGAAAGATTGAAGGCAGGAGGAGAAGGGGGAAACAGAGGATGAGATGGTTGGATGGCATCACTGACTCGATGGACATGAGTTTGAGTCAACTCCAGAGATAGTAAAAGACAGGGAATCCTAGTGCAATGCAGTCCATGGGGTTGCAAAGAGTTGGATGCAACTGAGCAACTGAGCAACAAAAAAGCTAGTATTCTTGCTGGGATAATCCCAAGAACAGAGGAGCCTGGTGGGCTACAGTCCACAGGGTCACAAAAGAGGTGGACATGACTGGGCAACAAAACAATAGCAACAACTTTCTAAGCACCAACTTTCTTTCTTCTTGAATCACAGACTACATACTGAATATGTTTAAAACACAGCCGAGTGCCATATTTCTCTACAAGAAAATATTTTAGCAATAAATTTGAAATGTGTGCAATCCAACAAAGAAGGATAAAGAAAAAGAACAGATAATGATGTTCTATTTCCCATTAACATAAGCTTGCATATGTTAAAGGCATGAACCCTCAAATCACTTCAATCAGACATTCTGAACAGGAGTATTATTCAAAAACATTAAAAAGGAGAATGTATTAGCAGTGTTTGTAACCCACAGATGTCACTTGATGTTTTGTCTCATAAATGGGGACCTGGGAGCTGGGCCACACCCAGTCCCCAGGGTGACCCTTTCATTCACTTCAATAGAAACTGAAATCATCACAAACCCTGATTTTGTGGCTTCCTAGATAGCTAAGAAAGCTTATTTTTGATGGTATGAAGAGAGCAAAACTCCAACATTTCTCCTTTATTTCAGAAAGAAGAAATGCATTTAAATTTGAGCCTCCAGACAAAATACGACTCTGATGGTTTAATTTTATGTCAAGTTGTCTAGTCCGTGGTGCACAGTTGTTTTTGTCAAACACCAGTCTGGATGTTGCTCTGAGGCATTGTTGATGTAATTAACATTTAAATCAGTTGACTTTGACTAAAGCAGATTAACTTCCATAAATTAATCTCATTCAATCAGTTGAAGGCCTTGAGAGCAAAAAGTGAGGTTTCTAGACGATATCCTCCTCAAGATTGCAGCATCAACTCTTATCTGAGTTTCTAGCCCATGGCTTGCCCTACAAACTTCATAACTGCCAGTACCCATGATCCTTTGTGACAATAAATCTCTAAAATCACTCTAGATATGACTTCTGCAATTGGCAAAAATACTGTGTGTATGAATCTCAGCTTAACTACAGAAATTCACAGAGTAAATGTTTTTGAAAAAATATGTTCAACAATAGCAAAGTGGCAGTTATGCAACTTTTTAGTAGTTTATTTGACTTACTTTTTCCTGCCAGGCCCCTAACCAACCAGCCAGGCAATGTTCAACTTTCTGTGTTTGTATTGTTGCTATGCAGTCGCTCAGCGTTGTCCAACTCTTTGCAACCCCAAGGGCTGCAGCTCACCAGGCTTCCCTGTCCTTCACTCTCTCCCAGAGTTTGCTCAAGCTCATGTCCATTGAGTTGGTATTGTCATCCAACCATCTCATCCTCCGTTGCCCCTTTCTCCTGACTTCAATCTTTCCCAGCATAAGCTTATAAGTTTATACACAAGCCATTTCTCCTTCCACATAGAGTAGATAGCCATGTGGGCCACTTGAAACTCTTGAGGTTTTGCTCTTATGTTGTCTGTTAAAGCCATTTTTGAGTGGGGATGCACTGCAGCTGACAGCCCTTTTTTGGATTGCTTCCTCATATTGAACTTACCCACCCATGAACTAATGTATGCATTTTTTTCTTCATTTTATGCCATGTATCCAGAAGCCTCCAGAGATCAATGTGGGTTAGCAGAGGGAGGGATGCTGATAAAACCATGGTGTTTTCCTGGGAATCTGGAGTAACTGCACATGTAGCTTGTTTGTGCACTCTGATCAGGATCTTATGCTTGATCCCATATCTATCACTTTCAAATTACGATGGATGACCACTGTGCCCACTTTACTTATGTCTTCTTAGACCAGAACAACCCAGCATGTTATTACAGTTCCAGGTACGTGATCACTCAGTACCCTATGTTCAAGCATTTTGTCTCTATAAGAGCTCAGTTAAACCCCAGAAGCCATCTTTTAAAGGCATGTATTTCTCTGCTGCAGATAGAATGGCCTTGCTCCAGTGACTCAAGAGTACCTGCTGTATTTTGTCTAGTTGCACCTACTCTCAATTGTATACCATATCTTTCTTCATCCCTGACCCCAGATGTTACAAGATTTGCAGACTATATGGTCCACATGGTGGAAATGTGTGTTTTGTATCCTGGGTTTCCTCCTTACTGCTTAGGCCCAGCTCAAAGCTAGGAGTCTTCTACATCATGCATAAAGACAAGAACAGTATCCCAAGTTATGGAATATATTAATTTCAGACCTCAAAAATGTCTACCAGGCTTTGAGTTTTCCTATTTGTGTAGAGAATACAAGTGACATCAATTTCTGCTTTACTTTGGAGAAGATGTTCTGGCATGTCCTGGGTACCTGCATTCCTAACACTTCACTGAAATGGCAGAGACTGCATCTTTATAAGATTTGTTTCCCATCTTTAGACTTGAACCTCCAGGATACTGGCTGCTCCTTGTTCCTGCCTGATTGGCATGATGCCATTGGTATAATGGATCTATAGATTTTTCTGTAGAATATCCAGATGGTGGGATATCCAGATGGTCAAGATCTCTTTGCATTACATCATGGCAGAGGATGGGAGGGTTAACTTAGCTCTGGGGGAAAATAAAAATGTATGTTTTTATGAATGTGAATTTTTTATGATTTTCTTTCCTGATTGGAATATAAAAGAATGCATTTATTTATTCAACAGTCACACATCATATACCTGAGGCCATATTAACCTGCTCAAGCTAAGGTGCCACAGCTGTCACAACAGCTGTGATCAAGGCTCCTAGAAGTTTGAGCTTTCAGTAACCCTCAGTCATTCTCCAGGATCCTTAATGCCTATAAGGCCAGAATGAGGTTTTAAAAGAAAATATCATAGGGCCCATAATTCTTGCATTTTTTAAAAAAATTTTAGGATTGGAATTGTTATCTACCAATCCCCCTCTTCCAATGTAATATTGCTTTTATTTATTCTCTTGTCAAGAGAGTAGTTCAGAGATTCCCACTGATTTTTCCATGATGATGCAATGTGGGAATTACTCCAGTTGATAGGTGTGTCCATTCCAGTTATATTCAGGGGTCAGTGAAACAATCACCAGGAAAATCTACAGAGACACTGAAAATTAGACAAGCCAGGAGTCCACTTATTTCTGGTCTCTATACACCCTCTACATGATGATGTTTTGGGTCCCCGGGTTTCAATGTCTACCCAGAGCTTGTGCCCAACAGTAAATTGGATGGGAATTCTTTTCTCATTGTAAAACTCCTTAAGGTAATGCCATGGATCTTTTCGGGGAAGAACAGTGTATACTTGTCCTAACCGTATCCAATCCTTTTCAATGGGACTGTTATTCAGTGGGTTTAGTGTGAGAAAACTGAATCAGTTCCAGAAACTAGTCAAAAGAGTTTGTGCAGCTGCCCACAATTTCCTGTCCATTCAATATTTTTTCTTTTTTAAATAACAACGTTAAGCAGCGCCTTTATTTACTACTCATCTGTTTTTGTCCCTAGGAGCATCACTGCAGCCATGAAATTAAAAGACACTTGCTCCTTGGAAGAAAAGCTACAACAAACCTAGACAGCATATAAAAAGCAGAGACATTACTTTGCTAACAAAGGTCCATCTAGTCAAACCTATGGTTTTTCCAGTAGTCATATCTGGTTGTGAGAGCTGTAAAGAAGGCTGAATGCTGAAAAATTGATGCTTTTGAACTGTGGTGTTGGAGAGACTTTTGAGAGTCCTGTGGACTGCAAGAAGTCAAACCAGTCAATTCTAAAGGAAATCAATCCTGAATATTGATTGGAAGGACTGATGCTGAAGCTGAAGCTTCAATACTTTGGCCACCTGATGCGAAGAACTTACTTATGAAGAAAAGACCCTGATGCTGGGAAAGACTGAAGGCAGGAGGAGAAGGACAACAGAGGACAAGATGGTTGGATGGCATCGCTGACTCAATGAACATGAGTTTGAGCAACCTCCAGGAGATGCTGAAGCACAGGGAAGCCTGGCGTGCTGCAGTACACGGGTCACAAATAGTCAGACATGACTGAGTGACTGAACCAAAATAAGGAGCATCGTGCTTAGCCATCACCATAACTTTCGATGTGCCAGTTGGCAGATGTCTGCCAATCTGAATTCTCAAGCATTATAATAATTATTGGGCATGCCTGGCTTTGAGTGTCTGAACACTGGTATCTGGCTTCCACTCTTTCAGAGTCCCTAAAACATCCATTATCAGTAAGTTCAGTTGTGTTCAGAGGAGTACCATCACTGAACATCTTATTGATGCTAGTATCTTTCCATTAGCACATTTCTGTTGGTCTTATCAAGTGTTATATTCTGCATTTTCCCATAGAAAGTAATTCTCCTATGGAACTTCATATCTATCATAATATGTACATCCCAGTTTACCAATTTTTGTGAGATTCTAACCCCGTATCCTTTCTCACTCAGGTATTTCCACCTTGCTCAGTGTGAGCTATCTCTTTTTTGAGGTTTCTAGGAGTCACCCTAACTTTGAGTTTATATTTACACAAATTCAAGATCCATCATCTTGGGTCTATTTCTAGGAGTGCAATCAATTTATCCCCAGGATGTTTTCACAAGTCAGTAATCTCTCCCGAGGTGGATCTTCTTTTCTGGTCTCCTTATTTGAGCACCTTCAGTATCAATATAGTCACACGGATAGTTCCAGGCCCTACCAGCATATGTGGGGTAGATTCATTTATCTGGGATTATACTCCCTTCTTCCCTCAGTTGACCCAACACATCTCTGGAGGGTTGACTTAGAAGTGAAGTTGCTCAGTCGTATCCAACTCTTTGTGACCTCATGGACTATAGCCTACCAGGGTCTTCCATCCATGGAATTTTCTAGGCAAGAGTACTGGAGTGGCTTGCCATTTCCTTCTCCAGGGGATCTTCCTGACCCAGGGATTGAACCTGGGTTTCCTGCATTGAGGGCAGACGCTTTAACTTCTGAGCCACCAGGGAATCCCCTGGAGGAATTACATGTGCCTTAATTTGATGATCAACCTGGCAGCCAGGGGAGAATGTAGGGACAGCTGAAGACTAGAGTATCTATTTATTTGTGGATAAAGAATTGTAAGCATGTATCTTCCAGCTTGGCAGATGAATAAAATTACCTCATTAGCAAAAGACACATTTACCACTCTCATCACTTAGGAAGTTTCTGGGGTTTAAAAGACTCTGTGCCAGAAATGGGTGTGAAGACCAAATATATGCATCTTCTTATAATGTCACAATATAAGAAACATATTTTAAGAAATGAACCAATAGATAAACAGCCAAGCCCTGAGACTTGACTCTTAACTTCAACTTACACATGATTTTTAAAATCTTAACACTCTAAAAGCATAGTTCATCATTGTTGATAAATAACAATGAACAGATGCAATAATGAAGCAGCTTTTTACATTTGTCAAAAGAAATTGAATTGGGATTGGCAAAGGAATAAGAGTTTCCATGAGTCTCCCAGAAAGGTTAACAAATTCAAATATCTAAATTTAGTATTGTGGCAGATATAAAAAATTAGTAAACAAAACCTCAATTAAATAGATGGGAGAGCAGGATGGTGCGTGCTCCTGCCTTGAGATGATAGCAAAACTCAACAGGAAAAAGAAAGACTCATCATTTTTCTGCTACAGACTCAGTCAGTGAAAAACCAGGGACTTTTTGCTTACTACAGTCCTCTCCACTTCCTTTTCCTTTCCATAAAACTGTCTTCCCTTGTCTTGTGGGACCTTACTTACAGCTTGCCATGGTTTCAGACCCCAAGTTGCAATTCTATGTTGGTCCCAAATAAACCTAACTTTGCTAGAGATATATCTGGAAGGCTATTTATTTCAGGCCAACATACAGAAAATTCTGAAATGATTAAAAGTAGATGTGATTTTATAAGGTGTTATTATAAAATGCATTTAGAAAGGACATATATTGATTATAGGAATGTA
This sequence comes from Odocoileus virginianus, assembly GCF_023699985.2. Classification (NCBI taxonomy): domain Eukaryota; kingdom Metazoa; phylum Chordata; class Mammalia; order Artiodactyla; family Cervidae; genus Odocoileus; species Odocoileus virginianus. The sequence goes on from NC_069698.1 coordinate 26,897,930, forward strand.
GCAATACTGATTATCATTCACTTCTGTCAACTTAAATAAAGAGATAAACTGAGGAAGTTTGAATTACCAGAAAAATGAGTTTGCGGAGGAATATCAGGGGAATTGCAATTCAGGAAACACCAACTTTAACAAGCTGAAGGCCAGACCATTGAACAATTTGGGGTGGCTGTCAGTTCAGTTCAGTGCAGTCGCTCAGTTGTATCCAACTCTTTGCAATCCCATGAATCGTAGCACGCCAGGCCTCCCTGTCCATCACCAACACCCTGAGTCCACTCAAACCCATGTCCACTGAGTCAGTGATGCCATCCAGTCATCTCACCCTCTGTCATCCCCTTCTCCTCCTGCCCTCAATGCCTCCCAGCATCAGGATCTTTTCCAATGAGTCAACTCTTCTCATGGGGTGGCCAAAATACTGGAGTTTCAGCTTCAGCATCAGTCCTTCCAATGAACACCCAGGGCTGGTCTCCTTTAAGATGGACTGGTTGGATCTCCTTGCAGTCCAAGGGACTCTCAAGAATCTTCTCCAACACCACAATTCAAAAGCATCAATTCTTCAGCACTCAGCTTTTCTCACAGTCCAACTCTCACATCCATACATGACTACTGGAAAAACCATAGCCTTGACTAGACGGATCTTTGTTTGCAAAGTCAAGTCTCTGCTTTTTATGCTGTCTAGGTTGGTCATAACTTTCCTTCTAAGGAGTAAGCGTCTTTTAATTTCATGGCTGTAATCACCATCTGCAGTGATTTTGGAACCCCCCGAAAAAAACTTTGACACTGTTTCCACTGTTTCCCCGTCTATTTCCCATGAAATGATGGGACCAGATGCCACGATCTTAGTTTTCTGAGTGCTGAGCTTTAAGCCAACTTTTTCACTCTCCTCTTTCACTTTCAAGAGTCTCTTTAGTTCTACTTCATTTTCTTTCATAAGGGTGGTGTTATCTGCATATCTGAGGTTACTGATACTTCCCCTGGAATCCTGATTCCAGCTTGTACTTCCCCCAGCCCAGCGTTTTCTGTGATTATGGTTTAGTGTGCCTGCCCTCTGATGCCCTCTCGCAACACCTACCATCTTACCTGGGTTTCTCTTACCTTGACTGTATTCATGGGCAAAGAATGTATGTAAAAAAGATGTTATTTAGATGGCAAAGAAATGAGTAACAAATATGATAATTCACTTTTAAAATATTTGATACAAATTATTTTAAGTTATAAAAAGTTATATTGATTTTGAGTCAATTTATCTATTTTCCTTGAGTATACCTGAGACTTATCAGATGACTAGACATCTAGCAAGATGCATAAATAATTAACATATAGTTAATTTTTAAAGAAATTTTATCCCTCCAGAAATCAAGGTATTTTATGATGTTTAATTCTCTTATAATATATTTCAATAGGTGTATAGTAGAGCTTCTGCGTTGTCAAGGTCATTAAATCCTTAAACTTCCTAAAAATAAAAGACTCTTGCATAATTTAGAGGTGCCTGAGGGTAACTCATTTATGCATCATGTCTGTACTAACCCAATGCTGAGAATGACCTATTTGTCTGTTGGCTATTTGTTTTTCAGAAAGCTTCATTTCTTTTTTTTTTTTAAAGACTGATAGTTAAAATTATATAATAAGTTATGTAAACTAGCTTTATAATAAACCAGGAAAATATGTATTACTTTTTAATACAGTACAGATTTAATTCTAAGTATTAGCATACTTCTTTAGATTTAAGCCCTGAAAACTAATCCTAAACTGGAAAAATGTCACAAGTTAAGTTAGTAGTCCCAGGAAATTCAATACCTTCCTCACTAAGTTGACTTCAACATGCTATATAATAAATTGAAATCAGTGACATCATTTTAAATCTTCACTAATATGAGAGTGATTTTCATTCCCCAAAACACACTACTTTAGTAATTCTTGAGTAAAATATTATTTAGTATTTTAACAAAAGCATAACAGCCACTATGTGTCATATGTCTTATTCTATAATTATATATAAGTTAGAAAAATTTTAATCGCTTTTTGTGGATTTTGCCTAAGCCTTTTACTGTGAAAAAGTATATAGTTGGTATAAGTCATGCACCTTTGTTATATGGTTGCTCAAGGCATGTAAGTTGGACCACTATTGAAAAGTTAAATTATGCTGCCCTGGGGTTCTGTGAATAGTTCCACATAGGTAAAGATTATCATAATATTTTCTTACTGTATATCATGAATATATATTTTTAAAAGACAGGTGAGATGACACATTGAAATAACACAGCACGCGATTTTATTTCAATGTTTTCATATGTGAAATATCACACATTTAGAAAGAATATTCCTTCATTTCCAATATGTGTCTGTCACTAAATATAAACCTTTTTAAATGCAAACATAATAATCTTTGCATTAATGTTTTCTTTCTAGAAAACATTGTTTCTAGAAATATATAAGTGTAATATTTTGGTGAGAATGAGTTTCAAATTTTCCAACATGTTACTGAAATTTTCCAACATGTTATTGTCACTGAATTGTCTGTTAGAGACTGAAGCAGAATTTATCCAAAATCTCAGTAAACTCAGGGCATAATATACTCATTTTAGGGGGAAAAAAGTCCCTTTTTTTTTTCTATCAGAAACTAATATACTGTCATCTCATTAATTAGAACCAGAGAATAAGAATAAAGGAAACTTATGAATATAATTATCTGTTATAATTCCTTTCCTCCAGGTGAGAACACATCCAAACAAAACCAAGAGAACAGCTTTCTTTAGAAATGAATAGGAAAACAGACTAAATCCTTAAAAAATAAGTGTGTATTTTCAAGGACTTCCTCTAATATCTTGCCTATATCTTTTTTTCTGTTTATATATGATATTATTTTACTGGACTTCATGAAAAACACAATGTGCTATATTGTGCTTCGTCACTCAGTCATGTCTGATTCTTTGCGACTCCAGGGAATGCAGCCATCCAGGCTCCTCTGTCCAGGGGATTCTCCAGGCAAGAACACTGGAGTATGTTGCCAAGCCCTCCTCCAAAGGATCTTCCTGATGAACCCACGTCTCCTGTATTGCAGGAGATTCTTTCCTGCAGAGCAGTTGGGGAAGCCTACTCCAGAGTTTGCTCAAATCCATGGCCATTGAGTCAGTGATGCTATCTAACAATTGCATCCTCTGCTGATCCCTTCTCCTTTTGCCTTCAATATTTCCCAGCATCAATGTCTTTTCCATTTGGCTCCTCACATCAGGTGACCAAAGAATTGGTGCTTCAGCTTCAGCAACAATCCTTCCAATGAATAGGCGGGGTTGATTTCCTTTAGGATTGACTAGTTTGATCTCCTTGTCATCCAACAGACTCCCAAGAGTCTTCTCCAGCACCACAATTCAAATGCTAAATTCTTCAGCTCTCACTCTTTTTTATGGTCCATTACTATAAAAACAACTAGTGGAGGAGGTGAAGTTCCAGCTGAGCTATTAATATTTAAAATCCTTAAGATGATGCTGTTAAAGTGCTGCACTAATTATGTCAGCAAATTTGGAAAACTCAGCAGCAGCCACAAGATTGAAAAATGTCAGCTTTCACCCAAATCTCAAAGAAGGGCAATGCTAAAGAATGTTCAAACTACCATACAGTTGATTTCCTATGACCTTTAAAATAACGACCAGAACTTTAGCATGATCTTTAAGATGCCCTGGGGGCTCAAATGGTAAAGAATCTGCCTGCAATGCAGGAGACCAATGGGTTCAATCCCTGTGTCAGGAAGATCCACCGGAGAAGGGAATGGCTATTTACTCCAGTATTCCTGCCTGGAGAATTCCATGGACAGAGGAGCTTGGCAGGCTACAGTTCATGTGGTGGCAGAGTTGGATATGGCTGCATGATTAACACTTTCACTTTAAGGTGTTTAATGTGTTCAGTCTTTCAAAATATTGATATCTTCAGTTTCATCTCTCCCCATTCTGTTTTATTTGCTGGCTTCAGCTTTATAAGTATTAGTTCAGTTTAACAATGGTCAGAGTTCCCTTCACTACCCTGTTACTACATATATTTTCTTGTTGCTTGGAATGCTCATTTCCTTTTCACTGAGTTAAATTCTTACTCATTCCAAAATCAATTCAAATTTCCTCATAAATATATTTTTAATCCCTGATAGTAGATAGATCATTATGACCTATGTTTCCTGAGTAACCTGAACATAATTTTTGTATTCCGCATCATAGTTCCTGTGGCTGAAATTATCATGAAACCTCCACCAGGATGTAAGCTCCACAGAGGTGAAGTGGCATTTGTATTTCTGGTGCATCAAACCATGGCCTGAGCCTAGCAGATACTCAATAGTATTGAATATTAATATTTCTTCCACTCTGGATAAACACATGAGTGAACTTCTGATCAAAGAAATGTCTATAGCACAGTTGAATGTCAAGGAAACAAGTTTTCAGATTGACTTGCAGCTGGGGTTGTTTCAAGCACTGCAGAAATTATCAAACTGTTGAGGTAGTCTCAAGTACACCCAGAGCAGTGATAATAAACTCCTTGGCATCTGGTTTATTAAAGATCAGCCTGGTCCTTCTAATTCAGTGGGGAAACTATTAAAGACAAAAAGCTTCCAAGTGTCAACTACAGATGAATTGCAAACCTCTATGGATTGCTGGATGAAATGTTACACTTATGCTAAACAAATGATGGTGCATAAGGAGGAATACCCAGTTATTCCAGAGATCAAGGCACAATTACTTTTCAAAAAGCAATTGCCTAGCCTGGAATACCATTCTCTGCTGCTGCTAAATCACTTCAGTATTGTTCGACTCTGTGCGACCCCATAGACGGCAGCCCACCAGGCTCCCCCGTCCCTGGGATTCTCCAGGCAAGAACACTGGAGTGGGTTGCCATTTCCTTCTCCAATGCATGAAAGTGAAAAGTGAAAGTGAAATTGCTCAGTTGTGTCCAACTCTTAGCGACCCCATGGACCGCAGCCTACCAGGCCCCTCCATCCATGGGATTTTCCAGGCAAGAGTACTGGAGTGGGGTGCCATTGCCTTCTCTGGGAATACCATTCTCAGAATTCTTAAATCTCTGTTATCAACTCATTGCTCTATAGAATTGTGAAAATGTATAGGTTAATCAAATAAGTGGAATAAATTGTCAGGAAAGTGCTCTTTTCTGTCGTACCAATTTTTCATTAAACATATAATAAATACCAATTACACAATATTCTGTATATGGAATTATGGAAAATTCTAGCTTCTAGACAGCAGCATTCCTGAAGTCAGACCTACCAATTTGCTCTCCACTGATACTAGATGTATAAGCTTAACAATATATTTGTGTGTGTTTTTATATATTAAAATATATGGACCAGACATATATTTAAATTATATATTATTTACATGTGCACGTGCTAAGTCACTTCAGCTGTGTCCAACTCTTTGCAACCGACTGGACTATAACCCACCAGGCTCCTCTGTCTGTGGGATTCTTCAGACAAGAATCCCAGAATGGGTTGCCATGCCCTCCCAGGAGATCTTCCTGACCCAGGGATCAAAGCTGGGCCTCTTGTGTCTCCTGCATTGGCAGGCAGCTCCTGCATTGGCAGGCAGGTTCTTTACCATTAGTGTCATCTGGGAAGCCCACTATTTACATATATCATTTCATATTTATATAATCCATATTACCTATACATATATGTTTATATTTCATAGATATCATTATATAATATAAATAAATATAATTTACAATTATATACATATATACACATATACTTATTTTCTCAAATGCACTTACACCCATATTTAACAAGATCCAAAGAAAAAGATCACACTATCAAGGCTGAAGAAACAGACGATATCTATTTAGTAAAGTATAAGTCCCTGAAAATTGATAACACACTTATATATCTAGGGGGCTTCCCATGTGGGGCAGTGGTGAAGAACTCGCCTGCCTGTGCAGGAGATGCAAGAGATCCTTGGATCAGGAAGATCCCCTGGAGGAGGTCATGGCAACCCACGCCAGTATTCCTACCTGGAGAATCCCATGGACAGAGGAATCTGGTGGGCTACACTCCATGGTGTCACAAAGACTTGAACACAGCTGAGTGACTGAGCGTACACATAGAGCACGCATATCCATCTAATAAATTAATTTTATTTGATTCTCACAATAGCCCTAGGAGACGGATTTCACCAGTGAAGAGTCTGAAGTTGAGAGAGCTCATGTAACTTGCCCAGTTATTAACAAAACTTGAACTACTTTATTCGAATTGCAATGCCTTTTTCACCCACCATACTAATATAGTGTTTCTGTGTCTCTGACACATTTCAAAATACTTTATAATAAGTCATATATATTAGTATCATGAAAGGAACACAGTACAATATTATTTCCATGAATTTTAAAACATTTCAAATTACAAATTGGCTGTTAAACTGGTAAGAGAGGCAGCACGAGAATGTATCTATACATGCATGTGAGAAAATAATTGGAAATAAAGGAAAAAATTTGAGAACATCAGCACCAGTCTCCTTCATTTCACAGATGGGAAATTTAAACAGTTGCTTCAAGTTATGTACTATCTTGCACTGTGTACATAGTTTAGCCTGTTACTGTTATTGAAGGCTTGATGAAATTGTGAGTCTCCAAGAAGTTCCTAAAAGTTAATTCTCCGATATTGTCAGTTCTAAAAAAGCTGAAGACATTCTGTAGAAACAGAAGAAATGTTGAAAGAGGCTATCATTAATTGGTCTCTTTTCTCTGGTTAGTCAAATATCAAATTAACAAATATCAAAGGAAAATAATCAGGTCAGGAAAGAGGAGTGTATTTACTGGAAACTTTGGTATATAGTTACAAAAATACTTTGAGGGTTATCACATAAAACCCAAGAATGGAGATCCTGTGGAATTTTAAAATAAAGTGTAATTAGGCCCTTAAAACTTTTCTAACACATAACTATTCCCTACTAAAAACAAATAGGTAACTAAGTACATGTAAAGAATAAAATGGTAACCCATTCCAATATTCTTGCCTAGAAAATCCCATGCTGAGATGAGCCTGGAGGGCTACAGTCCATGGGGTTGCAAAGAGTTTGATATGACTTAGCTACTAAACAACGACAAAATTGTGACTCAGTTTTGTTGCTACAGATCTTGTTGCTTCTTTCTCTTTCTCCTCTGTTCCAAAATTTCCTTCCCATCAAGAGGGTTCTGATCCTATTATGTTATTATATATATATATATATATATATATATGTGTGTGTGTGTGTGTGTGTGTGTGTGTGTGTGTGTGTGTGTATATGTGTATATATATATGTATACATACATATATATATATATATATATATAAAAAACATATCTTGGGTGTTTCTTAGGTCCTTTTGGACCTATAGGACCAGGGAAGCTCCTATATTACAAAGAACTTAGTGGAGCAATCTAATGAAATCATGTTCTTCTATAATAGGAAATAGATCAGACATAAATTAGGTAGTTCACAAGACTTTTCCACATAGAGAGAGAGGGGGTTGGAGAGAAAGCAGTTAGACAGTATTATTAGGGCTTCCTAGGTGGCTCAGATAGTAAAGAATCTGCCTGCAATGCAGGAGACCTGAGTTCGATCCCTGGGTGGGGAAGATCCCCTGGAGAAGGGAATGGCAATCCACTCCAATATTCTTGCCTGGAAAATCCCATAGACAGAGTACCCTGGAGAGCTACAGTCCGTGGGGTTGGAAAGAAACAGACAGGACTGAGTGACAAACACACATTATTAGGTGACTAGAAAACTGCAGAGAAGAAGACCTACTCACAGCTACAGAGCTATAGAAGATGCCCTGTTCAATATATGACAGAATTATGTATAGATAGGTGTCTGGGTATTTGTAACACCTAAACCAACCTGTGTCAAGACTCTAGGTTACAAAAATACCATGTATTCAGGCTTATTACTGCCCTGTTGTACTTTCTTGTCGGTGTGTTTATTTTGTTTTTATATTTTCATAACAAAGTGATCTATTAAAATTAAATAAATTATGGGAACTGGGTAATTTTTCCATTTTGAAACTAGAATACACAGAAGAATAAAAGTACCCCTTAGCAGCAGGCAAAGTGAAGGGTATTACCCCATTTGAAAATGTGGGGAAATAATGACCCCACTAGCTTTGAAAGTAAGTTAAAACCTTGAGAGAAGATATTTAGGCAGTAGTAGTAACTATAGGTTTAATCCTACTCACAGTGTTACCATATACAGGATGCCACATAGTCAAACATACTCTGAGAGTGAAATTAGTCTATGCAGTTAAAGTTCCAATCTGCATTTGTAAACTTCCAAGGATTAGGATTGAAGATATGTATATCCTCTAAGACACTAAAGAATGGAGAAATAAGCAAGCACATTAGAGTAAGCAAATATGTTTATTCATTCAATCACATGTGCTAAAATTACATTGGTCCCCAAAGCAGGAGTACCAATGTATGTAGAGCTACATCTAAAAATTAGACCTGGGACTTTCATGGCAGTATAGTATATTAAAATCCACTTGCCAACGCAGGAGACGTGGGTTCAATCCCCGGCCCGGGAAGATTTCACATGCCATGGAGCAACTAAACCTGTGCACCACAGTTATTGAATCCACATGTGCAACTACTTAAGCCAGTGTGCACTAGAACACGCTGCAACAAGAGAGGCCACAGGAGCGAGAAGCCCATGCACTGCAATGAAGAGCAGCCTTCGCTTGCAGAAACTAGAGAAAGCCTGCTCGTAGCTATGAACACCCGTGCAGCCAAAAATTAAAAAAAAAAAAAAAACTTAAAAAATAAAAATTAGACCAATGAGGAGAGAAAAAATTAGTGTCCCAAAAGGTAGTTGAAAAAATCAATAGTTAGAAACATCCTAGCAAGTTTAATAGATAAGCTTAAAAGCAAGAGTGGGACACAACTGAGCAGACACAAATAAAAGCAAGAAAAAGAGCATAGTAATGTTCTGTACCTCAAAACCCAATATGACAAATTTATCATTAACATTTCCACACTTTCTTCAAGCAGCTAGGGAAATCATATTCTTCACCAGATGGTACACTTCATATTTAGACTCATGCAGTCTTATTGTTGATAATGACAAAATATTGATTCATCCTTTTAGAGGAAGGAGAGTGTCCTTCACTTCTTTCTTACTCCCTGGAAGACCAGGTACATAACCTGTATTTAATAAATCCTTTCTGACTGATAGGTGTAGAAGGCTCTATCAGGAAGAGACTATAGATTATAAGGCAGACTACACAGACATCTGAGAATACTGTCAGGAGAGGTTGAAAAATCAATAGGAAAACTGGCACTTCCATTAGGAAATAAACAAACAAATAAAAATCACTGCTGAGCTCTTTCAGAATTGAGGTCCAGAGATCTAATACCCTGGGAAATTATTTTTCGGTTTGTTTACCAAAGATATTATGTTTTTGAGAACGCTGTCAAGATGTGGTTTGCTTGGTTTTGTTTATTTTGTTTCTCCTTCAAGGCCAGTGGATAAAGCAGGTACTCTATCTCAGGATAACTGGAAGGAAAAAAAGAAAAGAGAAAAACAGAGGAGAAGTTCCCCATATCTTGGTCATAATTAAGGAGAAACTTTGAAATGACTTTGGCTTAAGACCTGTGGCTCTTGAATTTTCTACACACAGCTGGAAGGAAGAAAGAAGACAAAGGGCAAAGATCTGATGTTCTAACTGAGTTGACCTTGGTATCCATTCCTCACATTTGTGCTGGCTTATGCTCTCTTTAAACATTCAGAAAATACCTAATGACTGGGAGACGTATGTAAACTGTTACCATGTTACCCTCCAAGTCTCCTTTAAAGTCAAAAGCACCCAGTGTAGTAGCTCCTCCTTGCTATTTTCATTTGCTGTATTTGTCAGTCCACAGGACTTTATCCCTACTTGGACACCCCACATTCTAACTGGTGATTATAACATAGGCCTAACACAACCTGCAGTCTACCTACTGACACTGAAGTGTCTCTCAGGAAATGGCGGCCCCTCATTTGATTCCTGAGGAAAAATCTTCTTGCTCAGCTAACTGGACTTCCCAGGTGGCTCAGTGGTAAAGAATCTGCCTGCCAAGCAGGAGACTTGAGTTGGATCCCTGGGTCAGGAAGATCCCCTGGAGAAGGAAATGGTAACCCACTCCATTATTTGTGCCTGGGAAATCCCATGGACAGAGGAACCTGGCGGGTTACTGTTCATGGGGTCCCAAAAGTGTTGAGCGCAACTTAGCAATTAAACAACAACAAATCAGCTAATTAAAAACCCAGATATTGGCTAGTTTTATTAATCTCCTCCAACAGCAAGCAGTGTTTATACAGTTGGATCTCTTGTCAGCCATAAACACTGGCCCACATCCCAGATCAGAACCTGGGTGTCTTCTCTTCTGTGCCCCATATTGGTGAGGGCTGGAATTATCATATCTGAAACATCACTTTTTTCTCCCAAGATACTGCCATCAGTTGCACTTTTCCCCCAATGAAACAGTTCTTAGAAGTAGTCATTTTAATCTTTTGCATGTTGTTGTTGTTTAGTTGTTAAGTTGTCTCTGATTCTTTGTGACTCCATGAACTGCAGTACCCCAGGCCTCCCTGTCTGTTACCATCTCCCAGAGTTCACCCAAATTCATGTCCATTGAATTAGTCTTGCTATGTGTATTGTTTGTTCATTCACATCTTCCTGTTGCCTATATATTTAATATCAAAGAATTAAAAAACAATCATTTCCTCATATATAGTCTATAAAGATCTCTTCCAAAGATACACAGATTTTTTTCAATCTAACCCCATTCTCATCCTTAATCCTAATCTTCACCCACCCATAAGGATAGTAGAATGACTGGAAGTCTCCTTTACTTGAATACGTAAAAACTTTATTGTCATTCAACTAATGTTAAAAGTCTTCTCCATATTATAAATTGGAGTTACAGGATGATACCACATAAAAAGTTTTCTCATCATAGAACATGGCAATTTATAAAGGATTAGTGATGTTATGAAAAAACTTGAAAACCCTACCTTTTATTTCTGATCATCTTTTAAACAATACTTCCTACGTACTCAGTAGTATAAGAACTCTTAACAATTTTTTGATGTTGTCTTACTTTGTAGCTATTGTGATAAAAAGTTTATGAACATGTGAAAAATGTGTGAAATGTTCTAATTCAAAATATAGGCAGATTTTTATAATTGAAGAATGCTCAAAAGCAAATAAAATTAATTTTTATTTATTAGTTTAGTATGGAAATTTTCAGTAATTGTAGCCAAAAAATAATGGAAATACTAATGCATAAAATATTTGCTATTAATTTTACTCTACTCTTGCACACAACTTTGTCATAATAATTGTAAACAAGAGAAGGGTCTTTAAAGTGATAAATTGATGAATAATAATTAAATGGCTAAATGGCAAAATAATACAGATAGTAAGAAGAGTTACAGATCTGATATGCAAATTGGATATACAAATCCTGGATAATAAAGAATTGACTATAATTAAGATGGAGTTTAGATATATGCAAAATGCATTTAATAATTCTATTATGAAATGTAATTTTCAAATTATAGATCTATCAGTTCAAGGTCATGGCCTATTTAATTATAGCAACCCTTGTTTTAAGTGCTATTTCAATAAATAAAAGTGTGTAAAACTGGAAAGTATTACTGTCAAAATATGATTAAATTGAAAACTGTAAAATAATGTAATTGAAAATAATAACCATTTCTCTCATTTAACTAAGATGATTTGACAGATCCTGAATGACTTATCCATGGTCAGAGGAAAAGTTAGAATTATGACTTCATAAAATGTAGCATCAGTGTTCTCCTTTGCCTCATCTCATTTAGCTGACAGAAGACCGAATGTAAATTCAAACTCACAATAAAACCTACTTAGAGCTCTAGTAATAGTCTGGTAGACAGAGTATCCCGGTCATTTTACTCAGAGAATTTTACTGAAAGCTGAAGTTAAATTTGATTAAAAGCTAAACAAATGTATTTCCTTTGGGATTTCTTGTTATGTTATTCTTCAAAATCTGTATCTTACATCCTTCCTTGTGGTGTTTCCCTCAACTCGAAGTATTAGAATTTCAGTGATTTATTATGGTTCTTGGACTTCCCCTGTGGCTTAGCTGTAAAGTATCCACCTTAATGCAGGAGACTTGGGTTCTATCCCTGGATCAGAAAGATCTCCTGGGGACAAAATGGCAACACACTCCAATATTCTTACCTGGAGAACCCCCATAGACAGGGGAGACTGGTGGCCTACAGTCCAGAGGGTCAGAAAGAGTCGGACACAACTGAAGTGACTTAGCATGCAAACAAGTTTAGTTCTTACATTCTAGTAACAGTATCTTGCTCCAGTGGGGGGAAGGGGAGTTAGAAAAATAAGCAGGATGCTCCATTCCTCTAAATTCGTGGGGATTTGTATTGTTGTTCAATCCCTAAGTGTCTGACTCTTTGCTATCCCATGGACTGCAACATGTCAGGCTTCACTGTGCCTCACCATCTCCCAGAGTTTGCCCTAGCTCATGTCCATTGAATCAGTGATACTATCCACCCATCTCACCCTCTACCACCTCCTTCTCCTTTTGCGTTCAATCTTTCACAGCACTGGGGTCTTTTCCAATGAGTCAGCTCTTCCTATCAGGTGGCCAAAGTATTTGAGCTTCAGCCTCAGTCCTTCCAATCAGTATTCAGAGTTGATTTCCTTTACAATTGACTGGTTTGATCTCCTTACAGTCCAAGGGACTCTCAAGAGTCTTCTCCAGAACCACAATTTGAAAGCATCAATTCTTCGGCACTCAGCCCTCTTCATAGTCCAATTTTCACATCCGTACATGACTACTGAAAAAACATAGCTTTGACTAGGTGGACCTTTGTCAGCAAAGTGAATTTCTCTATTTTTTAATACCCTAAGTTTTGTCATAACTTTTCTTCCAAGGAGCAACTGTCTTTTAATTTCATGGCTGTGATCACCATGAATAGTGATTTTGGAGCCCAAGAATTTAAAATCTGCCACTGTTTCCATTTTTTCCCTATCTGTTTGCTGTGAGGTGATAGGACTTGATGCCATGATCTTAGTTTTTTTAATGCTGAGTTTTAAGCCAAATTTTTACTCTCCTCTTTCACTTTCATCAGAGGCTCTTTAGTTCCTCTTCACTTTCTGCCATTTGAGTGGTAACATTTGTATATCTGAGATTATTGCTATTTTTCCTGGCAATCTTAATTCCAGTTTGTGCTTCATCCAGCCTAGCATTTCACATGATTTACTCAGCATATAAGTTAAATAAGCAGGACAATATATATCCTTGACGTACTCCTTTCCCAATTTAGAACCAGCCCATTGTCCCATGTGCAGTTCTAATTGTTGCTTCTTGACCTGCATACAGGATTCTCAGGAGACAAGTAAGGTGGTCTCATATTCCCATTTCTTTAAGAATTTTCCACAGTTTGTTGTGATCCACACAGTCAAAGGCTTTAGCTTAGTCAATGAAGAAGTAGATGGTTTTCTGAAATTCCTTTACTTTTTCTATAATATTGATAGATTAATATATCTTACATATTTTACATCCTTCCTTTGGCATTTTCCTCAACTGAAAATATTGGAACTTCATTAAGTATAGTTCTTACAAATTGCTATAATAGTAGCTTGTTCCTTTGTGTGTGGGGGGGGGGGGTGAGAAAAGTCAGCAGAATGCTCCATTCCTCTGTATTCCTGGAGCTCCTTCCACCTCGACCTTTGCTGTCTTACGGAAGTCCTATAATTCCCTTCAAATGCTTCCATCCTTACGGAAGGCTCTCTCTTGCTTATTTTTGCCCTCCTGACCTTCTCTGTTTTGTTTGCAGGTTCTTTGGTGTGTTATCACTTCATTTACCTCTGAGATTTGGATTCATTCACAGCCCTTCGCTGCCATACATGTTCAAAGACCTATTCTCCACTAACTGCCCTCAGCTTTACACATAAAGCCTCCCAGACTGCCTTAGAGGTGTATAATATTTCTTTCTCACATACTAAATTGTAAATTTACAGTCACTATGCTTAAGGCATGAATTAATACATTAAATGAAATTGCCTAAAGCATGTATCATAACTTAGAGGTGTTTGGTTTGAAATCAATGATATTGTACTTGACTTTACAAAATAAGGAGAAAAGTCATATATTTATTAAGAAAGTAAGATTAAATTGGGGATTTTGAAATCTGATTGCTGGCCAGTTGGAATGAATCTGTTTTCCTTTGAGCATTTTCTGTTCAGTCTAGAGTTATCGTTTGTTAAGAGTTATCACCACCATACTTTCTTGGCACCAACATTTTCCTTTACTTTCTAGGTCCTATCCCTCATTTTAGAAAAACACACTGACTATAACCTTTGTCTTGGCCCAATTCCCAGACTCATGTGTCCTCTCAACATTGTTGCAGTTAATTACTTACTTATGTTTTTTATTTGATGTTTATCTTTGCCAACTTCATTACTTATTACTTACTCTGAAGTGCTATGATGTAAAGCACACATGTCACTTTCCCCAAGGTCACTGGCAGTGTTGGATTCTTTGGGTCAAGTATTCTAACTAGTAATACTGATGATTTCATAAATGAACAGTGCTTCATGCTATTGAGATTTAATCTGAATGTTTGTCATTCAAGTTCTTCTGCCTCTTTTAAGTATACCATTATGTTATATAACTATTTAATTAAGAATTTTGACCTCTTGAAATGTACCAAATCAAGAACAAAATAAAATAATGCTTGCCCTAAGAATCATAGTCATAGGGATTTCCCTGATGGTCTAGCGGTTAAGACTCCACACTCCCAATGCCTAGGGCACAGCTTCATTCCCATGTCAGGCAACTAAGATCTTACAAGCCACATGGCAGAGCCAAAAACTAGCAGAATCATTGTTGCATTTTTTCTGATACTTTTGCTAACTACATTAGTATTTGCTGCATATGTTCTTTTTTTCTTTTAATGAATTACATTTCTTTATCATGATTCCAGTGTTATATTTTATACATTCTTGGTTTTCTATAACTTTTCATTTTAGGCTCCAATGGTCTGAGTGTGGAGCTTCCCCCTGGAACAAGCTGATTAAGTTTTAAGTTTATATACACACTGTTGTATAATGTTAGCTAGTTATGCTATTCTGGTTGATCCATAATCAAGATTAGATATCCTAGGGACCAGAATAGACTTTACACCTACCTCATCCTCATCCACAGTTCCCTATTACTAAGTTATACCTCTATTTACAAGATAGATGTGTATGTATATATATATACACTTATGCATGTACTATGTATTTAAGTATCTGAAGATGAAAAGATGGTTTCTAAGCTCATAGGAAAAGACAGGTGAGAGCAATGAAGACACTCAAGGGAAAAGCATGGCATTTAACTATTGCTAAACTCAGTGCTCTAGATTTGAGTACTGATGGCAAAGAGCTCTTTTCACGAGACTTTTTGTGAGATTGAAAGTAAGAGCAATGATGCTTTAAGCCTGAGGTAACTGCTATGAACTAAATGTTTGCGTCCTTCCAAAATTTACATGTTGACACTCCAATATGCCTTGTAATTATGCTTGGAGTTAGGGCCATTATGGAGGTAATTATAGTTCATGAGGCCATAAGGGTGGGATCCTAATTTTATAAGATTGGTGTTCTTATAAGAAGAGACACTGGAAAGCTTGTTCATGCTCTCTTTCCACCATGTGAGGATCAAGAAAGAAAATGGCCGAACTTCCGTAAACCAAGAAGAGCTCTCTTACTAGAAATCTAATCACCAGGCACGTTGATCTTAGACTTCCCAAATCCAGAACTGTGAAAAGTAAATTTCCATCTCTTGAGCCACCCAGTGTATGGTATTTTTGTATAGCAGCCCAAGCACAGAAGACTGAACGGGTGCAGTGACATGTGACGCTTATGGTTGTGCCACGCTGGGGCCCCAGAAGTGAGCAGCTCACAGAGAGAAGCAAAGTTCTTTTCATCTTGGGCTCTGCTGGAAAAAGGGCCGTAAGTGTCACCCTCCCCATTATCTCGTAGGGGCAAAATCTGGTGAGGCCACCAAGACAGGAGAAGGATAATAAACAGTCAACCACTTCTCTCCACGAAGGCTCCTAAGAGGAGGTGAGGAGAGAAACCCAGAAACGGTGGAGATATGAGCTGAGAAGTTTCCAAAATGTGGGGTTTAATTCACTGTAAGCTCAGGCCACTCAAGATGGCGTTTCTCTTGCTCTCTGTACGTTCTCTCTGGACCAGTGCCTGCTTCACTAATACCCTACTCACATGACTGATCTTTGCACATACTTGCCCTGGGCCCAGCCAGTTCTTATCAAAGGAGCAATGAGTGGCACGCCTCTCTGCTGATTTCCCTGGTAACCAATGAGTCAACCTTGCCTTCCCCCCAAGAGTGAAGAAGGCTGCCATGCCCCGCCCACTCTTCACTGCACCTGGTGGGGTGTTGCTGCCGGATCTTGCTTCCGACCTGTGAGATCCTAATTCCATTAAAACATTGATGTCTCCATTGCTGACTCCAGGTTCTTTTAATAGTCTTAGACATAGAGAAGGGCAGGTCTTGCACTTATGCTCGAGTGACTTTTAAAAATTGCTGAATTAAGTTTGTCTACTTTTCTTTATTTGTCCCTTAAAAATGTATATTTGATATTTATAGCATTTTCAAAGTTATTATGTAAAAAGTTCATCTACACACACACTTTTTAAACCATTTGAACCTTAAATTGCAGAGAGTCAAATTAATCTACTTGTAAACTATAATTTACTCCACCTCTAAGATTCTAGGAAATATGTGGAGAAATTGCAATAAAGTTTTGAAAGAAATGCATTTTAAATTGATAATTTACTTTAAACAATGTTTAATATAATGCATATTTAGGGCATTCTAGGTATCCTTTATATGCATATACACATGTGTAAAGTATATATGTGCATATATGTGTATATATATATATATGTTTTACATATAAGTGCTCAGGTAATTATGCATTTTAAAGAATACAGATTTTTTTCCCCTTTGGCTTGTCTTCTTTTTGCTTTACCTTTCCCTTTTATTAAGCTCATATAAACTTTTAAAACTATCTCTGAGGTATATTTCCATATTTTTTTTTCTGAGTCCATATAATTTTGCACAAATATAGACATGCATTTACATACTATATGTACACACCATGTTTCTATCTATGTGACTATTATATGGGTACAGAAGTTCTTATATATAAAACTCTTGGCATTCTTACCTTTAAAACAGGAGCATGCATGTACAAATTCCATTGTAAGTAGGTTTTTTCTTCTCCACAATATCTTATCAATGTCTTTCATTACATGAAGGTTTCAAACTGATTATTTTTAACAGCTACATAATATGCCAATTTCACAACTTTATCAAAATTTTTTCAATTATTCACGTGTTTTGTACTTGCCAATGTTTGCAGTTTCTTGCTAGTAAAAATTCGCAGTAAACATCCTTGCCCAGGTGGCTCAGGAAAGATTCCCTAGAGGAGGAAATGGCAACCAACCCCTCCAGTATTCTTGCCAGGAAAATTCCATGGATAGAGGAGCCTGTGGACTACAGTCAATGGGATAGCAGAGAGTCAGATACAATTGAGGACACACAAATATGCTTGCATCTATATTCTCTCCTATGGGTGCTTACTTTTCTAGGAGTGATAGATTCCCTGGAAATGGGTTTGCTTTGTTGAAGAATATGTCACTTTAATTTAATTTATAGATAATAATAGACTATTTTCCAGAAACTAACAATTGTCCTTAGCACCTTGGTATGTGAGAGTGTTGTTTTTCCTAAGCTCTGACAGAAATATGGTATATTGGGTCTTCCTCTGTTTTTTAGGAGAAGATATGACATTTATAATGAAGTCATTTATAGTCTTACATGTATTTATTGTGTTTTGATTTAATTTTCTACAAAATCTTCTTCATAAACATTGACCATTTTTTTCTACTAAGTTGGTGAGCTTTTCTTTATCAATTGATCGTGGTTCATAGACAGTATTAGCTTCCTCTGACACTGTCTATGTAGAATGTTAAAATTAAATACACATATATTTATAATACTATATTGATTAATAAAACCTGAAACATTTTAATTCAATCAAATAAACATAGCACATTTCTGACAACTGCAGTCAACCTAATTAGATCTTAGTGTGGGTAAGTGAAATTTAAGAAAATCATGTAGTGTGTTTATTTTTGTCCTTGTAATAAGTGTACCAAAGTGCCAGATAAACTGAGCCACCACTGATCATTAACACATGAGTCTTCCTCCCCATCCCAATATTACTGTCTATAAAGAGAAAAAAGAACAAGAATATTCCATTTTAGGCAATATATCAAATTAATATTTCTGAAACTCTCTTATTGTAAAACCTCTAAAAATGTTTGATTAGGACTTTGAAGAAAATATTTAAAATATATTGCTGAGCTGGCAAGAAAGAATGGAAATTCTCAGAGAGTGAATGCAGTAAGAAAACCAGAGCCCAGAGCAATGAGTGCTCAAGCAGGCAGCTGTCAACTCCTTGTAAACTAAGTTTTAAATTTAATTGATAACTGTTGGAGAACAAAACAAAGGCTGAGGATCACAAAATTTGGAAACTTATCTTAGAGACCAAAGTAAAACACCAAACTTCAAATTTGCCATAAACAGTTTAAAATAGGAAGAAAACAAACAAATAAACAAACACAAAATCTGTTCGAGAGACAAGAAATTTTGCTTAACTAGATCTCAGCTTAGGAGAAAACATCTCCAGTGAGAGTTTCCGCCCAAAAGACTGTCACCATGTAGAAAAGTAAGAAACCGCATTAGAGGTCAGAATATTTAATATTAAGTCATATGATTATTCAGTGTGGTCTTAAACTGGCTTTAAAATATCCACATGCCTCAGATTATTCATCTCTCACATAATAAAAATACCATTTTTCTCACTGAATAATTTCAAGATATAAACAAAAGATTAATAGATGCAAATCTTAAATCTGGAACAAACTATTGGAATCTAAAATTATATGTGCATTCATACATACACCTTTATTTCCAGCCAACAAGCATTTCTGTGTGTGATTCTTGGCAGTTATGTCTGTAATTTTTGTACCTTTTATTTTTACATAATTTCCAACTTAGAGGAAATTTGCAAAACACAAAGAAAGCAGGTATATATTAACTAGGATTCTCCACTTATTTGTTATCCTTTTAGCTTGTATTTCACCATAATTAGATTTGTGTCCTCAATTTTGGAAGAAAAACCACAGAACTGATGTCTTTCTCTGCGCTTCACATCAGGAGGTATATAACTTCAACGTGTTCCAATATCTCTCATGTTACCTTAATCACTAGGACAAAGTAGTGTCTGCTAGGTTTCTCCACATGAAAATGTGTTTCCTCCTTGTAATGAATAACTAATTTGTGGGGAAATACTTTGAGACCATGAAAATATCCTGTATCTCATCATGGTTTTACCCGTTAGTATTAGCATCTGTTACTTAGTCTTGCCAACACCAATTAGTATTGAGATTAAAATAATAGATGATTTTCTAATTCCATCATTTGACTTAAATTTACTATCATGTTTCTGTAATGTAAAGCTTTCCCCATGCCCCCATTTATTTATGTATCATTTCTTTGCTTATGTCAGTGTAGACTGATAGATATTTTATTTAGTGGGGGTTACAATCTTTACTATCATTGTTTAATTGTTCAAATTAATCCACATGTGCCTACTGAGAACCTATATAAGCTCATTACTCTTTCCTTTGAAATACTTCAGCACTTTTTTTGAGTGCTTTTTACTTTCTGACCTAATTTCTAGCATATGATATTTGAGGCTTATTTTACGTTTTTCCTACTCTAGTCCAGGGATAAGTCTACTTCTCCAAGAAATCTTCATTATCTTAAATGACCATTAGGTGGATTCAGGGAGACTGCTATGTCATTGATTTTAGGTCTTATTAGTGAAGAAAGCTTGAAAATTATTCTCATACACAGACTTACAACCACTTGTTAACATTTGCATACACTGCACACATGTATATGGGTATTGGATGGACACAAATAGTATATAGATACAGATAAGTGTACTTGTCTTTGTCTGGGTCAGTCACTCAGTCATGTCCGACTCTTTGTGACCCCATGGACTGTGGCCCACAAGGTTCTTTTGTCCATGGAATTCTCTTGACAAGAATAATGGAGTGGGTACCCATTTTCTACCTCATGGGATCTTCCCAACTCGGGAATTGAACTCTGGTCTCCTGCATTGTAAGCAGATTCTTTGCTGCCTGAACCACCAGGCAAGCCCATGAGTTCCTAAGAGCAACTTAATGCCTCTCATTCCAATCCAATGGCACAAAATTCATTCTAGCCTTCATTCTTTATAATACTCTTCCTCAGTAGAGAGAGTGTGGCTTCCATTATTTCCAACACATTTTTAGTTATGTATTGAGTTGTAGACTACAAAGAAAAAATTATGAGAATTGATATCCCTTGACTATAATTTTTTTTTAAATATCTTCAAGATTTATTTAGAATAGCTCTGTTTTTTCCCCTTCAATGTGGTGATGACTCGTTGGAAATAGTTATATTACTGCTTGGAAAATATTTGATTTTTAAACTCATAGTTATTGGTTTTATTTATTTGTTGGTTTTATTTCTTGAATAGAAATTTTTTTAGGGCTACTATATGTTAAAGCCACTAACTTTTTATCTATACCATATATTTTTTTCTGCCAATATCTTTGTTTCTTTCATTTAATTTGTTGGACTTTGCTTCAAGTGTTTTTCTGTCATGCTAAATCTCTTATTATTATCATTAATATTATTAGACAGTTATAAATATCAATCCTTACTTTTATTGTACCTGGATTTTGAATCATAGTGAGAATACTTTTCCAATATACAAATTATAAAGCAACTTGGCCATTTTTATTTTAGTACTCATACAGTATTATTTTTCACATTTAGATTCCTGATTATCTTGAGGCTTATTCTTAGATTTGATGTTTAATATCCTAAAGGAAAAGAACCTTGAATATTCACTGGAATGACTGATGTTGAGACTGAACCTCCAATACTTTGGCCTCCTATACAAAGAACCAACTCATTGGAAAAGACCCTGAAACTGTGAAAGATTGAAGGCAAAAGAAGAGACCTGTAGAGGATGAGATAGTTAGCATCACTGACTCAATGGACATGAATTTGAGCAAATTCTGATAAATAGTGAAGAATAGGGAAACCTGGTGGGCTGCAGTTCATAGAGTTCCAAAGAGTTAGATGGACTTAGTGACTGAACAACAAAAACAATAAATGAGTCTAATTTTGTTTCTCAAATGGCCATTCAGTTGTCCCAGAATCATTTCTTAAAATATTCATTTTTGCTCTAGTTGTTGAAATGTCACTTTTTCTGACGAGCAAGAATACTGGAGTGGATTGCCATTCCCTTCTCCATGGGATCATCCAGATCTAGGGACCTAACCCAGGTCTCCTACCATCCTATACCAAGCTGGTTTTGCATGTGGCCAAGCTCCTCCAACAATTCTCAGATTTGGCTCAGCACTGGTACCTTAACTTCTTCAGGACCAAAAACTTCTTCACTATGTAAGTTGGGCACCAAGACATTGCTCTGCGTGACAAATGAGAGGCTGCTCTTCTGTATGTATCTTATGTCACTCTTGATTCAGGCAGAATTCCTTCATCTACAGAATTCTATGCAATATCAGACAGCATAGGGGCTGGGGATGAGGAGGAAATATCACTCAGATTCAGCTCAGAGATGTTATACAGCTATGGAAAGACATGTGCACATATGACTTTAAATAGGCGGGCCCTGATGTTTTGTTTTGCATATTTGCCTCTATCTGGACACAACAAACCTTACTCAAAACTTCATGAAGCAGGCAGTCAAATGGGCAGGAAGGCAGAAAACTTTTACAGGATGAAGAATAGGGAAGCAGGAAGAGAAAAATAGAAAATGTATAAAGAACAAAGAAATAGTGTGGAGCCTAGGGTAGGCTTGGTATTTGGGGATTGTCTGAACAGATGAGCAGCACTTTTGGTTAAGTGGAGCAGTTGCAGAGACATGAAAGTTGTCTAATTTGGGGGTTCCTGACATAGTACCCCAGGCAAGAGCAGGTCCATTTTAAGGCTAGAAATGTATTTTAACCATGTATATGTATTACATGCACTTTTATGTACACATAGCCATGTTACATATACATATGTGTGTAACTTCCATTACAGATTGTAAGTACTTCTTTCATATCTAAACATTCTATGCTTTGTAAACTGCTTAGCCAAAGAACCAGTATATTTTAATAAACATACATTGAAAAATTAACTAGCAAAATCTTTGGCATAAAAATACATAAAACAGATCTATTAGAGATTCAAAGAGAAGCATGCAAAGTGTCAATCATAGTGGGAAAGATGATACAGAAATACTTATCTGATGCCACATGGATCAAATTTGGCCTACAATTATATTTGCTCTAGCTGCCTTACGTTAGCCTTCATCTGTTTTGATTTATTTTAAATTTGATTAGATGCCAATATTTTAAAGTCTAAGGCAAGATTCCAGTGAACAACAATGAAAATTGTTGTGGAAACTAATAACCTCAAAAATGTAGTGGCTTCAAACCACAAAGTTTATTTCTTCCTCAGGTCACTTATCCAATGAGGGCTGGAAAGACCTTCTCCTCATTGTAGCCACTCAAGAATCTGAGCTGAAAAAATTCAATCTCTTTTCATTCTTCCAAGATTATCACATTCAAAGGAAATATAGAAATCAAGTTTCAGCAGTTAAAATTTTCAACCAAAAAGGAGTGATGCATGTCACTTTCCTTAATATTTTGTTGTTCAAAAGTAATGACTTGAGCCAGTCTAATTTCAAAGCAATCTCAACTCATGCCCTAAATAAGGAGAGTCCAATGACTGCCCATGCTTTTCTGTCAGAATGCAAAATAATCTATTGAAAAGAATATAAATAAGGATACAATGTTGGAATAAAACAACACAGAAAATAACTAGATTTATAGATAAATTTGCACACAAAAATAGAAAATACATGTGTTTATGGAAAGTATATGTATTATACTTTTACAAAATGTAAGGTAATTTACCACAAAGAAAATTCAAGCAATTTTAATAAAAATATTACAAGCCATATTCTCTGATCAACTCACACAAATGTAAGAAATAAGTAGCAAAAGGAAGATCAACTTTAGCATCTTAGACATTCAAAAGCAAGATAATACTCTTGTAAACACTCTTTTGAGTCAAAGAAGAAATCAAAACTAAAATGACAAAGCCAATTTTAACAAAACTAAATGCAAAAAATTTTAACTACAAAAAAATAGTATAATAATTAAAGTCAAGGTCATATATGATTGATAGAGGCAATCTAAATAATTTCTGATTTAAACAGAAAACTGATCTATATACAAAAGATTTAGATATTAATGACAATGGTTACACTGTTGCTAATATTTATTGGGATTTATAAACATCACAGGGAAAAATTCATAACATTAAACCTGTTTGTATTTAAAATGAGTAGAAAAAAAAAAGAAAGAAAGCATTGTGTTCAAGAAGCTATAATAAGAAACCTAAGCTGAAAGAACTTGTAAAGACATTAATTGGATATAGGGGTTAGAATTAATTCATTAAGGAGAAAAGAGAAAATAAAAGAAGGTAGAGCTTATGAATTTACATAAGAACTAGTTGAATTGACCAATGCCATAGACTTCTGGCTATTGCAATCAAGAGGAATAGAAAAAAAAATGTGGATAGCAATAATATGCATGATATTGTCCTTAATAAAGTAACACTAGCAAAGATTTAGCTGATACCTTGAATTAGTCAATATATTAATCAAGTAATTATGTAAGAAATAAATATATAATAAATTGAAATAACTGGTAATTTTTTAGGCCAGTTTCCTATCTTACAACATATACCAACACAGTCAGATAAAGTAAATATTTAAGCATATATTATGCAAAAATAGCGATATATAATTTTTATGAAACCAAAATAGTTATAAATAAATATTTGCATATTTGCATAGCATACTGATTAGGAAGTAGCTAATAGAACTTCTATCAGTGTCAGAAATCCTAAAGAATAATGCTTTGTAATCTGGAATACATACACTTTTTAAACTTCTAAATCCTAGATGGACTATTTACCAGAGAGACAAATGTCTCCATATACTGACACTTGGTAAAATGAGTCAACTCTTCACATGAGGTGGCCAAAGTATTGGAGTTTCAGCTTCAGCATCAGACATGACTGAGTGACTGAACTGAACGGTAAAATAATGCAAACTGAATCAGCAATGAATCACTAAAAGTAACACTTCAGATTGTTCAACAAATGCCACCACTCCTCCTTGGGCAAAGTGGATGTTCTTTCCATCACTTTTTCTTTCTCCAGCCACTTTCATGTTCACATAACTTGTACTCAGTAGGATACTGGCAAAAATCACAGTATTTCCATCAGTTCAGAGCCAAAATTGGAGGCACCAGATACCCATCGTGGTCCATGTGCAGTCTGTGATCATGAGGAAAACATGCCCCAGTAACAAAGACCTAGAAGAGTGAAGAGACACATGAAGTAGACCTGGGCCAGAGAGAAGCTTGAACCCACTCTAAAGCCTGCATCCAGCCCCACCAACCCACAGTGTGGATCTATGTTGTGGGCAAATAAACAAAGGCCAGTTGTTAAAATTCACTGACTTTTGAGGTATTTGGTCACTTAGCTATTATTGTGGCAGAGTTGACTATTATAGCTGATTTCATACTTGAATAATACTATGCAGTGATGTCAAAGAGAAGGGAGTAAAAAAACTTACACTGCAAATAAAAATTCTCCGGGACAATTTATGCAACAAAAATCTTAGAAAGGTAATACATTTGAGTCCCAAGATTCTGTTCTGGATATGTTTTGTAAAGAAATCACTGTATAAACAAAGACATAGCTACAATGATATACACTGAAACTTCATCATAGATGAACATCAATATTTAACAATTGACTAAATAAATTATTCTGAACCCATCCAATGGCATATTATGCTGCCACTGAGAAAGACTGTAAGAGCACATTGCCTCATGTGGAAATATGATTAAATATTTTTAATTTTTAAAGTCATGGAACAAAATTTAATGTCCAGTATAAAGTGATGGGAGAATTCAGAATTGGTTAAGGCCAAATGTTAAAAGTGGTTATCTGAAGTTTCTATGGTTTTTTCAAAATAAACTTGTCTTTCACTTGAAAAATATTTAGTACAAAATTCTACAATTCATTCATAGTTAAAATAGCAAAATAAATAATCTGAAGGATTATATGTTTCTAAAAATGTACAAAGAGGTTAATTCTTTTTCATCTTACATTAAAAAAGTATGGTGATAGCTGAAATAGGGTCTCAACATCACTTAAATATTTGACATTTCAAATGCGTACAATAAATTTGTTTCTCTTACTAATTATGGAATATAACTCTTTTTTTGAAATATAACTTTTAAAAATTTTTAGATCTAAATTTTACACGTAATTATGCTTTGCTGTTTATACCATCATAGCTCTAATCCAAAATTGTATTTAAATAAAAATTTTATTTGAACATTAATGTAATGCTTCTAAGTATAATGAATAGTGTTGTAGATGTTTACTTTAAATGAGAAGTTTTCCAAAATGAATCTAGATAGAGAACATTTATTCAAATTTATCATGTTAAGCTGTTTATTTTTTTAAGGTGTTTACTTTAAAGCTATGTTTAAAAATAACTTCTGACTCTTCTGTTTATGCAAGTCACACCTAGTTAAGGCTTGAGTTTAATGTGTTTAGACATGGCTTACAATTCAATTCAACCTTGGACTTAAACGTCAATAAAAATGCCACTTATATAGGACAGTCTGTTTTCATCTTCTGACTTTGCATTAAACACTATTAAATAATGAATGCAGTATAAATAAATTTGTGAAAGAAATAGCCACTGCATGTTAATGTTCAATGCTATTCAATAATACATTGGACAGCAACAATCTAATTTCTGACTCCACTTTTACTATACTGTTAAAAGGATTACTCCAAACTTGGTTAACCACTTTTTCCAGTTTCCTCAACCTTTTGAAGTAACTAATACTAGCAGTGTCCTTCTCTGAAGTGTTTCCTGTTTCATCTTCTGATATATTGCAATCATATCCCCCTGGGACTTTTCCTATCTCTCTGAAAGTTCTTTTTGTAACTGTTTCCTGGGTCCTCTTTTTTCCTGCTCCCTGAAGAAGGGTGTTAGCTAAAACATAGATCAATGATCTGATAAAGTTGTTAGACTTATCTAACAAAAAGAAATCTTGCCTTCCTGGAACATTCTTTGACATTTCGTGAAATTTTATAAACTCACCTACTTCTATTCAATAAATAATAGTAGTTCACCTGTTCAAAAAGCAGAACAGATGACTGTATTTTGGAAAAGGATAATAGCAATTTTTTACTCTTTCAGTTGCTCCACCAGAAAAGCAGAGAACATAGAAAGTCTTAAGTAAATAACAAAACAAAAATAAGCAAAAGGAATCATAGATAATGCCTAAAACACCATGAGACCAAAGTCCCCAATCTCACTGAGAGTGAGATGTTCCTGGTACATTTAGCAATTAGAAATGAGGCTGATATGGGCAGTGAGGTGGTAAGAGAGTGATAAGTGATGAGGACTGTGAATTAGAAGGCTTGGGATGTGTTAGTCATATATGAACCAATAAGGCATTGAAAGGAGTTTGACTTTTACTATGAGACTTCAGAAGCACTAGAAAAGTTTTGCCCAGGAAAGCAATGTAAGTTTAGAGCTGGAAGAGGAGTGAAGAGGAACTGAGGCAAGAAACCAGTTAATATTTGTAAAACAAAAATTCTATAGACCCTACAAAAACCTCTGACCTAATTACAGCATAGGAATAAAGTCTGGAAACATAAGAAACCATATATATTTTTTTTTCACATTACATTACAGTAAATGTTCTATTCAATGTGATTTCTCACTGAGTAAACCTATGCTTTTAGCATATCCCCCATGGTGATTTAATATGTAAATAATAAAATGATAATTATTATTAATATAAATTTTTCTGTGGCTTCCAGTTATATGGCCCACATTGTTATAATCTTCTTGATTGTACCGTGGTTTTGTGTTTCATTTGTTTTATTATTTAATTTGTAAACCAAATGAGATATAAAAGTGAAAAACCCTTGAAGTTAAAAATGAAACAAAGGAACTTGGATGGATAGATAGGCAGATAGATAAAAGATAGATGTTACATTTATATCATAATCTTTAATTTGAAATATATATTAACATAAACTCATTCATTTTTCTCTTTCTTAATAAAAGCATTTCCTAACACATTTTAATGTACACTGAAAAGGGCTAGAAAAAAATAAAACATTAAGTAGTAATGAGTATTTCTAACACTTAGGTACCTACATTGTGGACTCTAGTAAATAAAATTTCTACCAAAACAAATCAGAACTCCATGAAAAAAAAATAAATTTTCATTCCAGAAGACAAATCTATCAAGTACTACTGAAGATTAGTTAAAGGACACAAAAGTCAACATGTAATAACTCTTTGTTTCCAAGGATGCAATAGTTTGAGCATCAAAAAAAAAAGTGTGTATTAAATTTAAATATATTAACAACTATATTTTAAAGCTCTTTGAGTTAGTATGTTAAAAATATATCATTGTTTAACTTTGAAAATTGTTTTCACGTGACTCTAATCTGAGAATTAGCAAATTAAAGTGAAAGAATAAAACTGTATCTTGCTCCTCCTGTTTTTATCTGCATTTTACTATATCCAAATAGTTGATGAGAGGAAATCTATCTTTAGAGAATTCCAAATAATAAATGTGGAAGAAATAGTAGAGCTAAACTGAAACATAACAAACAAACACAAGAAGCTACTGTGAAATAGTGGATCTAGGCAACATCATCAAAGAAAAATAAAACTATTAGGTGGAAGATTAATGGAAGATTTTTATCATGAATGAAACTGGCAGATGAAAACTGGATCCACTGATCAATTTCACATCAAGTGACGCAAAACATACAAATATAAAAACAGAACATCTAGAAATTACATAACTCAATGCAAAAGAAGGTAAAACATAAAGGTCATCTACAAAGTATTCTTGTAGAATAAAGAAGACAAGATGGAGGAGGCAGAAGAGAAGGAGGACTTGAATTGAATCATTCTTCTGGATCTAACTACCTTATATAGTAAACTGAGGTTGAGAAACAAGAATGATGATTTACTACATGAATGTGATTTACCAAATTCAGAATATAGGAAATTCTCTGAAACAAATGACACTGGACTGTGTCAGATAAGGAGCAGCAGAGAAGAAAAAAAGGCCCTCTGTTTGTTTCACTGGCCTTTGAAATATAGCAGTCTATTGCCCCGTTTGTACCTGCAAACTACCCTATCTTTTTTGGAGGAGGTTCTCTGTACTGTTTTATGTAAGTCTAGAGTTGAATACAAGAAATTCATTTTGACTGGATTGCAGATATAACTAGAAAAAACAGAAAACAAAACATTTAAACTTCTTGTGTTGTAATAGGCAAAAATTTCCAAGCATGATAGAAAACCACTAACCATAAAGCAAAAAATTGATAAACTGGACTGCATTTGATTTAGAACTT
Source organism: Odocoileus virginianus (assembly GCF_023699985.2). Classification (NCBI taxonomy): domain Eukaryota; kingdom Metazoa; phylum Chordata; class Mammalia; order Artiodactyla; family Cervidae; genus Odocoileus; species Odocoileus virginianus. The sequence goes on from NC_069698.1 coordinate 26,926,631, forward strand.
CTGATCATCAAAAGGCCTTATTAACAGAGCAAAAAAAAGTAAGAAGTGGTAAGTCATGATATATGCAGTACTGCATCCAACAGAGGACTCATTATAGGCTAAGGATTACAAAGCCATACCAGGTCTGTCTCTGGTGTATTTCCAGAAACAAAGAGAATAAAAAAGAGAGATGATTTATACATCAATACATGGAAATATATGAATAAATATTTTATAATGTTATAAGTGGGAATTATTGATTTGAAACACACAGGGAAGGTTTTTTTTTTTTCCTTTGGAACTGCATTTGTCGGGGCCTATATTAAGGTGAAAATTTCTCATATCTGAGCATTTAAATGGGTTCCTTATGTATAGCTATTGTCAAGTCCTAGATAAAAAACACTATTATAGAAAGCCTCCTGAATTTATTTCTTGTTTTATGCCCCTTTTGCTTATTATCTTTTCAAGTTACTTTATAGAAAAGAAGCATTCTTAAATGTATATCTAGTTTTTTTCAATTAAATAAGATTAACTTGCTAGTACATTCTGTGTATACACTATCCATGATATTGGCATTAATCAGATTCCTTGGAATCTAAACTCCAGTTGGGTACCAAAATAATGAAATTTTTTGAATATGCACAAAAAGTATGCATAGTTATTTATAAATTATAAGCAGGTACTATAATATTAGGGGCTTCCCTGGTGGCTCAGATAGAAAAGAATCAATATATTATTTATATTATAAAAGATACATAAACATTAAACTTTTAAGGAGGAGATTAAAATGTTATAAATAATATTGTAACAATATTTTGCCAGTCATTATGAGTTCATACCAGTATTAGATATAAGAATGAATATTAGTGTTAGGTTGAAATTCACAATTTGCCATAAGGTATGTAATTTTGGCTTCCCTGGTGGCTCAGATAGTAAAGCATCTGCTTGCAATGCAGGAGACCCAGGTTCAATCCCTGGGTTGGGAAGATCCCCTGAAGAAGGAAATGGCAACCCACTCCAGTTCCCTTGCCTGATAAAATCCCATGGACAGAGGAGCCTGGTAGGCTACAGTCCATGTGGTCGCAAAGAGTCAGACAAGATTGAGCCACTTCACTTTCGGGTAATTTTATTTCAAATTGTCCTTTTAAAATTTTCATCTTTCCAAATTATTTGCCAATATCTTTGAACATTTTAAGACTTATTTTTACCTTTCTCACATAGGTGAGGAATGACCCACACTAGCATTATCAACCTTGTCATTGTTGTCTGTGTTGTTGTAGTTGGTATCAACCTGTATTTTCTATGCAGATTTTTTAAGTTAAATGTCTATTCCTAGTTTTAAGTTATTTAAAACCAGATAATATAATGTAAAACAGTTAATGTATTATACAAAAAATGCAACATGTTGCACTCACTATGCTGAAAGTGGATGAATGAATCAGGAAGATACTATCAATTCTCACCATTCTGGAGTTCACTCACTTTCCTTAAAATGAATCCTCTAGCATAGGAAACACATGGATACTTACCATGGAAACAAAGTGGAGATGTCAATGTCAACCCACTTATTATATTAAAATTTTTGACCTTCATTTTATCCAGTAAAATATAATTATGTTACTCAAGCTATAGGATGTATTCAAACAACTGTTACTGGCAGCATTGATCTGGATGGTGTTATTATTAAGATTAACAAAGAAAGTTGCATCACAACTGAAGTAAAAGACTTATGCAGTATTCTCAGATATATCCAGAACTGTCTCACTTTTTTTAAACAAATTATTTGTTGAGTGTGTGACTTTGGGGTGAAATCATTTAAATGGTCAGATCTCTCTGCATCACAGGTCCTGATGGGGAAACACAGACTGACCCATTCTTTTTATTCTTTTCTTTATTGTTTAATTCACATTTCCATGATAAGGTTGCTTCTTTCCATCTTCCATATTAGCAAAACTGAATAAATACAATGTACCTCTGGAAGGTTTTTTGAAACAGAACCAATAGAAATACCCTCCTATAGCAAGATTCATTAAAAAAAAAAAAAGAAGAGGTCACAGTATTTTCAAAAATTGTTTCCAAAATGGAATAGCAAGTGATTATACCTCTGCTGCTCTATTTCTCCATTTCTGTTTCATTAGAGACAAAACCAGTAACCTTTTCTTAGAAGTTCTGAAATATAAATTTGAGCCAGGATAGGAAAAAGGGAGATTTTTTTTTTTAATTCATATGACTACAGTGTGCAATGATGAGTTAGAGATGATCAAAAATTTTGAGTTGTCTGGACTCTCTGCCCATTGTCTGTAATCTTTGTATATTAATTTTATCCTTTGTCCCTGCAGACTGGTACTTTTCATAAGACCGGATTTGCACACTTTGGAACTTCTGGGCTTAGAGGTTCTCAGCTTTTTCTCAGAAGCAGTCCCTTCCCTTGGCTCTGGATATTAAACTGTAATGGGATGGTTTAGTTCATATGCTCGCCTCTTAACCAGTCAGTTTGGTTAGGCACCTGAATGTATTTAAGAAGAGGATAACACTATTTGGAAATGTTCAGCTACTAGAGTGAACACATGAGGAATTGTTCCCTGACAAATGTGTATACTATTTCTATGATAAGAAATAGATATTGGGAGGAAAAACAATTATAGCCAAGGCTGTGTGTCAGGGGAGTGTGTTTCTGCAATGTTTGTCATCCCTGAAAATAAACTCTGTTAGTTAATACCATGCCTCAACATCACAGTCTCAAGATGGATGAGGAGGCTCATATACATCATGTTTAAATTAACTAGTTATTTGGACTAAATTGTGTTTTCCAAAAATTCATATGCAGAAACCCTAAGCATTTGGAGACACTGTCTCTACGGAGGTAATTAAGCTAAAGTGGAGTCATTAGGGTGGACGTTAATCAAATAGGATTAGTGTCTTTGTAAGAAGAGATTATGACACAGACAAATACAGAAAGGGGAATATGTGAAGACTTAGGAAGATGACGGCCATATGCAAGCCAAGGAGTTGTTCAGTCACCAAGTCATGTCTGACTCTTTGTGACCCCATGGACTACAGCACACCAGCCTTCTCATCTTTCACCACCTCCTGGAGTTTGCTCAAACTCATCTCTATTGAGTCAGTGATGCTATCCAATCATCTCATCCTCTGCTGTTCCCTTCTCCTCCTGTCTTCAATCTTTCCCAGCATCAGGGTCTTTTCCAATGAGTCAGTTCTTCACATCGGTCAACCAAAGAATTGGAGCTTCAGCTTCATCATCAGTCTTTCCAATGAATATTCAGGGTTGATTTCCTTTAGGATTGACTGATTTGATCTTCTTGTTTTCCGAGGGACTCTCAAGAGTCTTCTCTAAGACCTTAATTTGAAAGCATCAATTCTTTGGCACTCAGCGTTCTTTATGGTCCAACCCTCACATCGATACATGTTTACTGGAAAAACCATAGGTTTGACTATACAGACATTTTTCAGCAAACTGATGCCTCTGCTTTTTAATATGCTGTCTAGGTTTGTTATACCTTTACTTCCTAGGTGCAAGCATCTTTTAATTTCATGGCTGCAGTCACCATCTGCAGTGATTTCGGAGCCCAAGAAAATTTTTCACTGTTTCCATTTTTTCCCCGATCTATTTGCCATGAAGTGATGGGACCAATGAAAAAGTTAGCTTAAAACTCAACATTCAGAAAACTATGATCATGGCATCCAGTCCCATCACTTCATGGCAAATAGGTGGGAAAACAATACCAACAGTGAGAGATTTTATTTTATTAGGCTCCAAAATCACTGCAGATGGTGACTGCAACCATGAAATTAAAAGACGTTTGCTCCTTGGAAGAAAGACTGTGACCAACCTAGACAGCATATTAAAAAGCAGAGACATTACTTTGCCAACAAAGGTCTGTCTAGTCAAAGCTATGGTTTTTCCAGTAGTCATGAATGGATGTGAGAGTTGGACTATAAATAAAGGCTGAGGACAGAAGACTTGATGTTTCTGAACTGTGGTGTTGGAGAGGACCCTTGAGAGTCCCTTGGACTGCAAGGAGATCCAACCAGTCCATCCTAAATGAAATCAGTCCTGAATATTCATTGAAAGGACTGATGCTAAAGCTGAAACTCCAATACTTTGGCTACCCAATGCGAAGAACTGACTCATTGGAAAAGACTCTGATGCTGAGAAAGATTGAAGGCAGGAGGAGAAGGGGATAACAATGGATGAAATGATTGGATGGCATCACCGTCTCTAAGGACATGAGTTTGAGTAAGCTTCGAGAGTTGGTGATGGACAGGGTAGCTTGGGGTGCTGCAGTTCATGGGGGTCACAAAGAGTTGGACATGATTAAGCAACTGAACTGATGGGGCCAAATGTCATGATTACTGTTTTTCAAAAGTTGAGTTTCAAGTGAGTTTTTTCACTCTTAATACTCTCATTAAGAAGCTCTTTAGTTCCTCTTCACTTTCTGCCGTTAGAGTGGTATCACTGCATATCTGAGGTTGCTGAGCCAAGAAGACAGACCTCAAAAATTCTGTGGATATCCTAATCTCTGACTCCTAAACTAGAATTTATTTTCTGTAGAAAATAACTTGTTCGTTAAGCCACCCAGTCTGTGGTACTGTTATGGCAGCCCTAGCAAGCTAATACAGTACTTCACCCACATTTGCTCTTTATTATCCTGTATTAATATTAGACAACTCTTATAATTGTTTTAAATTGTGACACACCTTTTGTCTTGCTCATATTCAGTGTTTTTGTGTTGGCTGAATATTTATTTATGAGGTCAAAATTCAAAGAATTGTTTTTTTCTTGTGTCTCCATTTCTCTGAAGTCAGTGAGTTTGTTATTCATTTCTTTAAATAAGCTTATGTTAGCAATAAAATCAAGAAGTAGAAATCTAAATTGTCATGTAATGCCCCTAGGAATATCTAAATCAGTTGTGAAACAATCAAATTTCTTTTCTTTGCAATACTGAGAATAAGATTTGTGTGCTTTCTAATGGAGCCACAAGTAATGTCGGAAAGAAACAATTTTATTTTGCATTAGGGCTCTTTGCTTTCGAGCAGAACTCTTATTTTTTTAAGATAATTCATTTAATCATTGTGGCAAAGGCAATATATCACAGAGTTTTCAACATTACATTAAACAGATAATCAATAGTTTGAGACAATAAAATAAAATGTTTTCAGCTTTATTAAACTTCGGGGACATGTGGAGAGCAACTGGGAAGTAAAATAGCATTAAAAGTCAGTTAACATAGCTATTATTGCAAAGTATGTCTGAGTCACTGCTTAGCATGTGGCTTCTGCAGTTATTCAGGTGAAATCAGATTGAAAAGCAACCACACACAAAATAAAGAAGATAGAGCTAGCTAAAATATTTAATTCATCAAGTTTCAGAGAATAGGCAATAATTTAATTTTGTATCAATGTACCGTGTTTCATATTTTAATATTTTTTCATTTTATTTAGTGCACTTATCTTAGAATTAATTTTTTAAATGCTGTATATGCTACTGCTGCTACTGCTGCTGCTAAGTCGCCTCAGTCGTATCTGATTATTAGCGACCCCATGGGCCACAGCCCACCAGGCTCCTCCATCCATGGGATTTTCCAGGCAAGAGTACTGGAGTGGGGTGCCATTGCCTTCTCCATATATACTACTAGAGTACAGCAAATATCACTGTAAAAGCAATTAAAATTTGGGTTGAGATATAGACAGTTAAGAATCTTTTATATATGATAGCATATTTAGTACTTTTAACTCATGAATTTATTTGGTTCTCCTAGCAATACTGCTAGAGTTACTTGACAATCAAGGAAAATGAAGCCTAAGTGCATGCTTAACCCAAGTTCAGGGAAGGCAATGGCACTCCACTCCAGTGCTCTTGCCTGGAAAATCCCATGGATGGAGGAGCCTGGTGGGCTGCAGTCCATGGGGTCGCCAAGAGTCGGACACGACTGAGAGACTTCACTTTCAGTTTTCACCTTCATGCATTGGAGAAGGAAATGGCAACCCACTCCAGTGTTCTTGCCTGGAGAATCCCAGGGATGGGCGCCTGGTGGGCTGCCGTCTGTGGGGTTGCACAGAGTTGGACACGACTGAAGCGACTTAGCAGCAGCAGCAGCAACAACCCAAGTTCAGCTGGCAAGTGAGAGCCAGGCTGGGACTGATGCCAGTAAAAATAATCATTCTAATAAGACAGATGATTCTAGAATCTCTGTTATCATTTAGTCAAAATTGAATAAACAAACTTTCTTGGTCACTAGCTTCAATAGAAGTACATTCAAATAAATATTTTTAAAACAACTTGAAGTTGGTTTTGTAATGCAAACTTTGATGGCAGTCATCCATCATTCCCACCCAAATTACATGTCCCTTGGTGCCTTGCTCATCATCAGAAACTGTTCTATCAGAGAGGGGGGAAAAAATCAATGAAAATCATGTAACATAATTTCAGCTTATTTTTCTCATTCCCCTCCCTCCACTAAGACTCCTTTAGGTCATAAGCTGTAGATATAGGGTATACTCCCTGGATTCCTAGGGCATAAATCCTCCTTTTTCTTTTACCCCATTGTTCAATACTGGACCTGACATATATTACTTACCAGATATTTAAACAAGTTAATAGTAAATATTTGCAATCATTGACAAAAATTTCAAACAGCAAGATAAATTCTGGAGATAACCAAAGGTTGCTGTCGTTCAGTCTGAGTCACGTCCAACTCTTTGCAACCCATGGACTGCAACACACCAAGCTCCTCTGTCCTCCTCTCTCCCGGAGTTTGCTCACATTCATGTCCATTGAGTCAGTGATACTTTCTAATCATATCTCATCCTCTGCCGCCTTTTGCCTTCCATCTTTCCCAGCATCAGGGTCTTTTTCAATGAGGGCAGATAATCCCATGTTTGAATCCTAGCTCAGACACCCAGTAGCTATGAGAATCTCAGTTTATTTATCTGCAATGTAGGCTTATAAAATTTCCTCATTCATAAAATATAAAAATTAAAGCATGCAATGCCAGTAAGTTATGTGATAAAAAAGAATTGTAGGTGTTTGATTGTCCTCTACCATATTCCAAAATTAATTGAGGCAATGTAGATACTATTTTCTTTATTACTACTGATTCTTATCATTGTCTTTATGCAGCAGCAGTGAAGATTACTTAGGTGATAGCACTGGAAGCACTACATAAAAACAAATAAAATCTTTTATAGATGTGATCCAATATACATCTCTATCTAGAAAGCTCAGAGGAAATCTCATTGATTATTACATTAGAATTCTATGTGATGATGTCTACACTTAGTCCACACTTAATCGAATAAATGTTTTTGAAAATTTTTGTTTGTTTGTTTTGGTCAATGTTGACCATCATAGGCATGAACCTTATGAAAGTTTTCACATTATCTGTCTTTGTCATTCTGGGAAAATTTTCTAAAATTTCTGACTGGCCTTTATGCTAAGGTCACAAAACAAAGTAACCACATAACCCTGGTCTTATTAGCATCAAGGTTAGTGTAAGTAAATTAACTGTCCCTGAGTCATATTACTTATGTAAAATATTAATCTAAAGCTATAAGTATTTTGATAAAACTTTATTTGTGTTTCGGTTGTGCTGAGTCTTCGTTGCTCACAGGCTTTCTCTAGCGGTGGTGTGTGGGCCTGTCCTAGCGGTGGCCCCTCCTATTGTGAAACATGGGGCTCGGGTGTGTGGGTTTTAGTAGCTGCCATGCATGCGTTCAGTAGCTGTGGCTCTCGGGCTCTCGAGCATAGGCAGAGTAGTTGTGGCACACAGGCTTACTCGCCCTGCAGCATGTGGGATCTTCCCAGACCAGGAATCTAGCCCACGTCCCCTGTATCGGCAAGCAGATTCTTCACAAATGAGCCATCAGGGGAGTCCTAAAACTATAATTCTTTAGACAAACTATTTCTGATCAACAATCATGTTTAACAGAAATTGGCATCAAATTAAGCCTCTGCAGGAGCTGCTGCTACTAAGTCACTTGAGTCACGTCCAACTCTGTGCGACCCCAGAGACGGCAGCCCACCAGGCTCCCCCATCCCTGGGATTCTCCAGGCAGGAACACTGGAGTGGGTTGCCATTTCCTTCTCCAGTGCAGGAAAGTGAAAAGTGAAAGTGAAGTCGCTCAGTCGCGTCTGACTCTTCGCGACCCCATGGACTGCAGCCCACCAGGCTCCTCCATCCATGGGATTTTCCAGGCAAGAGTACTGGAGTGGGGTGCCATTGCCTTCTCCAAATTATGCCTCTACCACACAGTATATCTTTTACTACACTCTTATGTTTTCTACCTAACATCAAGTATTTCTTTCATTTAATTCATTCTTACATTAGTGTCAAATGAATCTTTCTAAAACAGTATTTTTATCTTCAAGACAAAACTCAGATGTCACCTCACCTGGAGGCCTTATTGTAATTCCTTTGGTTTAGTTGTGCATATTTATATGTATCTTTTATTATATCTCAGGGTTTACTGCAATGATTTATTTTAACATTGACTACTGGGCTTGTGCGTGAAATGTTTAAAGGTAATTTGTATAAATCTTCCATATAGTCAATATCTCCCACCTTTTAGAGTGTAAAATCTATGATTTGCTACTGCCTTGCAAATCAATAAAATTCTGACCCAATTTATCCTACTCAATCTAGACTCATCTCTGCCTCCAATTTTCCCATAGCCATCTGGTAAAAAAAAAATTGGTCTTTGCCATAGATTGTTGAGGTTTGTTAATATTATTCAAGCTTTCCAGGTAGCTCAGTAGTAAAGAATCTGGCTGCCAATGCAGGAGACACAGGAGATGAGGATTTGATGTCTAGGTCAGGAAGATCCCCTGGATTAAGAAATGGCAACATCCTCCAGTATTCTTGCTTGGAAAATTCCATGGACAGTGGAGACTTCTAGGCTACAATCCATGGAGTTGCAAAGAGTTGGACACGACTGAGGGCAAGTGTACACACACACACATACACACACACGCAGTTCAGTTCAGTCACTCACTTCGGTCCGAATCTTTTGTGACCCCATGGACTGCAGCACGCCAGGCTTTCGTGTCCATCATCAACTCCCGAACTTTACTCAAACTCATGTCCATAGAGTCAGTGATGCCATCCAACCATCTCATCCTTTGTCGTCCACTTCTTCTCCTGCCCTCAATCTTTCCCAGCATCAGGGTCTTTTCAAATGACTCAATCCTTCCCATAAGGTGGCCAAAGCTTTGGAGTTTCAGCTTCAACATCAGTCCTTTCAATGAATATTCAGGACTGATTTCTTTGAGGATGGACAGGTTGGATCTCCTTGCAGCCCAAGGGACTCTCAAGAGTCTTCTCCAACACCACAATTCAAAAGCATCATCTCTTCAGCATTCAACTTTCCTTACGGTCCAACTCTCACATGCATATGTGACTACTGGAAAAACCATAGCCTTGACTTAGACAGACCTTTGTTGGCAAAGTAATGTCTCAGCTTTTTAATATGCTGTCTAGGTTGGTCACAGCTTTTCTTCCAAGGAGCAAGTGTCTTCTAATTCCAAGGCTGCAGTCACCATCTGGAGTGATTTTGGATCATAAGAAAATAAAGTCTGACACTATTTCCCTTGTTTCCTCATCTATTTGCTATGAAGTGAAAGGAACAGATGCAATGATCTTTGTTTTCTGAATGTTGAGTTTTAAGCCAACATTTTCACTCAACTCTTTCACTTTCATCAAGAGGCTCTTTAGTTCATCTTCTCTTTCTGCCATAGGGTGGTATCATCTGCATATCTGAGGTTCTTGATATTCCTCCAAGCAATCTTAATTCTAGCTTGTGTTTCATCCAGCCTAGCATTTCTCATGATGTACTCTGCATATAAGTTAAATAAGCAGGGTGACAATACACAGCCTTGAAGCACTCCTTTCCCTATTTGGAACCAGTCTGTTGTTCCATGTCCAGTTCTATTTGTTGCTTCCTGACCTGCACACAGATTTCTCAAGAGGCAGGTCAGGTGGTCTGGTATTCCCATCTGTTTAAGAATTTTCCACAGTTTATGGTGATCCACACAGTCAAACACTTTGGTATAGTCAATAAAGAAGAAGTATATGTTCCTGGAACTCTCTTGCTTTTTTGATAATCCAATGGATGTTGGCAATTTGATCTCTGGTTCCTCTGACTTTTCTAAATCCAGCTTGAACATCTGGAAATTCATGGTTCACATATTTTTGAAGTTTGGCTTGGAGAATTTTAAGCATTACTTTATGAGCATGTGAGATGAGTGCAATAGTGTGGTAGTTTGAGCATTCTTTGGCATGGCCTTTCCTTGGAGTTGGAATGAAAACTGACATTTTCCTGTCCTGTGGCCACTGCTGAGTTTTCCAAATTTGCTGACATATTGAGTGCAGCACTTTCACAGCATCATCTTTTAGCTCAACTGGAATTCCATCACCTCCACTAGCTTTGTTCAGAGTGATGCTTCCTAAGGCCCACTTGACTTCACATTCCAGGATGTCTGGCTCTAGGTGAGTGATCATACCATTGTGATTATCTGGGTTAGAAGATCTTTTTTGTATAGTTCTTCATGTATTCTTGCCACCTCTTCTTAATATCTTCTGCTTCTGTTAGGTCCATACTATTTCTGTCCTTTATTGAGCCCATCTTTGCATGAAATGTTCCCTTGGTATCTCTAACTTCTTGGGGAGATCACTAGACTTTCCCATTCTATTGTTTTCCTCTATTCCTTTGCACTGATCACTGAGGAAGGCTTTCTTATCTCTCCTTGCTATTCTTTGGAACTCTGTATTCAAGTTAGTATATCTTTCCTTTTCTCCTTTGCTTTTCGCTTATCTTCTTTTCACAGCTATTTGTAAGGCCTCCTCAGGCAGCCATTTTGCTTTTTTGCATTTCTTTTTCTTGGGAATAGTCTTGATCCCTGCTTCCTATAAAGTGTCATGAATGTCCATTCATAGTTCATCAGGCCCTCTGTCTATCAGATCTATTCCTTTGAATCTATTTTTCACTTCCACTGTATAATTGTAAGGGATTTGATTTAGGCCATACCTGAGCACACACACCACTATTCAAATTCACATTCTTCTTTGAAACCTAAATCAAGTTTCACATATTGCATGAAAATTTTCCTGACCACCTAACACATACTGATATCTCTTCTTAAACTTTTACAGCTGTGGCTCAATGTATGAAAGCTTAGATGCTCTGGAAAGGCTCTCAGTTCATGAGTTATCAGGGCAATCTTCAGTTCAGTTCAGTTCAGTTGCTCAGTCATGTCCAACTCTTTGTGACCCCGTGGACTGCAGCACACCAGGCTTCCCTGTCCATACCAGTTCCCAGACCTTGCTCAAACTCATGTCCATCCAGTCAATAATATCATCCAACAATTTCATCCTCTGTCATTTCCTTTTCCTCCTGCCTTCAAACTATCCCAGCATCAGGGTCTTTTTGAATGAGTCAATTCTTTGCATCAGGTGGCCAAAGTACTGGAGTTTCAACTTCAACATCAGTCCTTCCGATGAATATTCAGGACTGATTTCTTTTAGGATTGACTGTTTTGATCTCCTTGCAGTCCACAGGACTCTCAAGTGTCTTCTCCAATACCACACTTCAAAAGCATTAGTTCTTTGGCACTCAGCTTTCCTTATAGTCCAATTCTCATAACCATACATAACTACTGGAAAAACCATAGACTTGACTAGACAGAACTTTGTTGGCAAAGCAATGTCTCTGCTTTCTAATATGCTGTCTAGGTTTGTCATAACTTTTCTTCCAAGGAACAAGTGTCTTTTAATTTCATGGCTGCAGTCACCATTTGCAATAATTTTGGAGCCCAGAAAAATAAAGTCTCTCACTGTTTCCATTATTTCCCTATATATTTGCCATGAAGTGATGGGACCAGATGCCATGATCTTAGTTTTCTGAATGTTGAGCTTTAAGCCAACTTTTTCACTTTCCTCTTTCACTTTCATCAAGAAGCTTTTTAGTTCTTCGCTTTCTGCCATAAGGGTGGTGCATATCCGAGGTTGCTGATATTTGTCCCTGCAATATTGATTCAAGTTTGTGCTTCATCCAGACCAACATTTCTCACGATGTACTCTGCATATACATTAAATAAGTGGAGTGACAATACACAGCCTTGAGGTACTCCTTTTCTGATTTGGAACTAGTCTGTTTTTCCATGTCCTGTTCTAACTGTTGCTTCCTTACTTGTGTACAGATTTCTCAGGAGGCAGGTCAGGTGGTCTGGTATTCCCATCTCTAAGCATTTTCCACAGTTTGTTGTGATCAATACAGTCAAAGTCTTTGGCATAGTCAATAAAGCAAAAGTAGATGTTTTCCTGGAACTCTCTTGCTTTTTTGATGATCCAACGGGTGTTGGCAATTTGATCTCTGGTTCCTGTGCCTTTTCTAAATCCAACTTGAACATCTGGAAGTTCACAGTACACATACTGTTGAAGCCTGGCTTGGAGAATTTTGAGCATTACTTTTCTGGTGTGTGGGGATGAGTGCAGTTGTGCGGTAGTTTGACCATTCTTTGGCATGGCCTTTCTTTGGGATTGGAATGAAAATGACCTTTTCCAGTCCTGTGGCCACTGGTGAGTTTTCTAAATTTTCTGTCATGTTGAGTGTAGCATTTTCACAGCATCATCTTTTAGGATTTGAAATAGCTCACATAAATTCTGTTGCCTTCACTAGCTTTGTTCAGAATGATGCTTCCTAAGGCCCACCTGACTTCACATTCCAGGATGTCTGGCTCTAGGTTAGTGGTCACACCTTTGTGGTTATCTGGGTCATGAAGCTCTTTTTTGTATAGTTCTTCTGTGTATTCTTGCCACTTCTTAATATCTTTTACTCCTTTAGGTTCATACCATTTCTGTCCTTTATTGAGCCCATCTTTGCATGAAATGTTCCCTTGGTATCTCTAATTTTCAAGGCAAAATGCTTGTCTAAGAAGGCCTTACACATAACTGAGAGAAGAGATCAAAGCAAAGGAGAAAAGGAAAGATATACCCATTGAAGGCAGAGTTCCAAAGAATAGCAAGGAGAGATAAGAAAGCCTTCCTCAGTGATCAGTGCAAAGGAATAGAGGAAAACAATAGAATGGGAAAGACTAGAGATCTTTTCAAAAATTAGAGACACCAAGGGAGCAATTCATGCAAAGATGGGCACAATAAAGGACAGAAATTGTAAGGTAAGCTTAAGAGTTTATTTTAATTCAGTTACCATCCATGTAGTCAGAAATCAGAAGAGTGTCTACATTATAGGGTTGTTGTGATAAAGAAGTTAAAGCAGTCAGTAAAATTTAACTATTGTCATTGCACAGATTATATGCACAGAATTTAACATATAACAGAATATTTTCTCATTATAGTCTAATGAATGTGCTTATTATTTTCTTAGTAAGTTTGTGAACATTCCAAGGACATATATTTACACTTTGTTTGTATACTTTACAATATGAAAAATTCATTCCACTTATCACAGTTGTTTTGCTGATATTGAATTAAAATGTTTCATAAGGTAACTTTTAATATTATGAAAATGATTTGCAAAGTCATTATTTTACTCATTCACCATGCATCTACCAAGAGCTCAAGACTTTACTACATAGACTCTTCAAAGTTTTTAATTTGTGGTCTAAGACTGTTTGTGGTAGCATTTGTAGGCATAAAGTCATTTGCTTCCAATGGATACATATCTTCTAATTACATTAGTCACTGAAATTTCAGCAGGCATAGTATTCTGAAACAGCCAAACCCATATTCCTTTCTTTTTATTTTTTTGAGCAATAATGACAGGGAGACCCAGTAAAACATTTTTTAATTAATTTCTATATAATATCTGCTAGTAAGCTTCAGGGTATCAACATAAAAAAATGTAGGTGCTTTGTAGGATTTTAGTAATATGTACAAAGTGAGAAAATTAAAATGAGAAAAAGGATTTATTAAAAAACTCTTCTTTTATGACCAGCTTAGATGATTTTCCATATTACAATGGCATTATTAGTATTCAGGAGAAAAAAAATTAAAAACAAAAAATCAATCCAATTGAATATTAAGGAGAATTCTTAAGTGTTACATGTTTATGTGATGAATATTAAAGGGAATTTTTTTATTCAATGTTACAGTTAAAAGGAATCTTTAAAATGTAAAAATATATATCCATATGTGTATATGTTCTTTTTTTACTATGCCCAATGAATTTATTTTTTTATAATTTTTTATCTGCAGACATGTTATTTCAGAGGTTTATTTTGCCACTATTTGGTTTGCATGGTTACAAATCTTACCTCAGTTGAAATTTCACAAAAACCCTAAACTGGAATTCATATCCAAGCTTAGAGTTTTCCAATTGAAATTCTAAGCACAATCAAGGTCATTTAATATATTGCTTTGGAAGAAATCCAGAAAAGCATTTGTCCTTTAGATCTCCTAGAAAATATCAATTGTTACCAAAGAGGTAGTGCAAATAGCTTTAGAATTATAGAAAAATTATAATTTAGTTTGTATATCCAGCTCATTGACATTTCAGAAATAAATTTTTAACATCTAAGATAAACTTAATAGTGATATTTTCATTATTTGTAGGAATGATTCTTTTTTTGTGCAAAACAAAGGCATGCTACATCTACATGTGAATTATCTTGTATTTTTCATTAGTTTAAGTTTATAATGAAGAGGCTTATCAGCATTTAATGTCATTGTCCTTAACATTCATTTTGAAATTTTCTGAAAATGTATGGGTGAGTTCAGAGCTATTATTTTCTATTATAGCTTGCATTCCTTATTTTAACCAGAATTATAAAGAATTTAGTGAGTTTCAAGAGAACAGCATCGAAACATGTATATTATCTAGGGTGAAACAGATCACCAGCCCAGGTTGGATGCGTGAGACAAGTGCTCGGGCCTGGTGCACTGGGAAGACCCAGAGGGATCGGGTGGAGAGGGAGGTGGGAGCGGGGACTGGGATGGGGGATGCATGTAAATCCATGGTTAATTCATTTCAATGTATGACAAAAACCACTGCAATGTTGTAAAGTAATTAGCCTCCAACTAATAAAAATAAAATTAAAAAAAAAAAGAATTTAGTGAGTATTCATATTGGAGTTAGTTTATATAGTCCACCATTAGTGGAAAAGAGTAACTCTTCTTAATAATAAATGCTTTAATTATCATTCCTGAGTGTGAACTCTGTAGTTATTACATTTTCATCATTAAGCTGCAGAATAAATATGCCCATATCCTTTATGGATAAATACTTAATCAAATTCCAGTGACGTGTGGATTGTGGAAAGAGCCCTATAAACCAGGTTGAAGAGAACTTGGGCAATGAAGAGGCAATGAATAAAAGAATGTTAATACATCAAACAAGATAACCAGAAAGAATGAGAAAATTGAGAATGAGGGCAAAGTAGAATGTAGACAACTATTATGAAACTTTGGATCATATAGAAGTAAAATATAAATGCAGATAGAACTTATAAGTTGTGTAGAAAGAAAAGTCAGAAGTCTGAGACAAGAAGACCTTACAACTAAAAGAGAGCTTCTTTCAAACATCATGTTTATTATATTTTTCTTATATGAACACTGCAGTGCATTTATTGTTATCTAGAACACATTCATATTCCAAAATTACTAAGACAAATGTCATCTTCCAGGAGCTAAAACAATATGTCATTTGCATAAGCCTGCTCTTTGGAAGCCTGGGACAGTTAATTCCATCTCATCTGATTTGACTCTAGATCCTAAAGTCTTCTGCAGAATAAACTGTGGCAGAAATTTTTGTCACCCACAGGGACAAATCACAGTATGAACATATAGGCTTAATGAATTAGTGGTAGGCTAACAATTCTTGCTTGTGGCTTAGAAATCTCAGAATTCTAAAGGGATATTGTACTGTCTTTCTTACTCCTGTGTTCTGCCAGAAAAATAACCTGAGGCTTTTTAACATAGAGACACAAGGTACTTCCTAGTCATGATATTAAGATGAAATCATTGAGGTAAACTGCACCCTTTTTAGAGTTTCTTTGCATTAGTAATTTTGCATGGAAAATAGCCCCTTCCATTCATGTATTTTCTTTTCTTCTTTGTCCTCATTTATTTCTAATCATTTTATGTTAATTAAAAAAATATATGAGTCAGCAACATGAGAAAGCAGGTTTAAAGGTAACTCGAACTCTAGAAAAGAATCTTAGTAACATTTTTTAAGTTCAGGTAAGTCTACAAAGATGTTTAAAGGTTCTTGAATTTTATTTCCCATTCTGGCACCAGTTAATCTTACTGGCTCTAAAATCAGCTCCTAGGACAAAACGACAGCTTCACATCCATAATCACTGTTTCTGGTAACTCAGTGGAGCCACAGGCCAAAATTCTCTCCCAGGAGAGCAATGGGCCCAGACCCAAATACAGTACCGATCGATTGTAATAAAGTTGCTATTTCTTTTTCATAACTATTCAGTCTTAAATTAGGAAATGTTTGAGCTAAAACCCATAATCTGCAACATATGTAACTCCCTAACTTTCCCCAATCTTTTCTAATAGTATAGGATGAGAAAGATATCAAGTTGTGAAATTTCAAAGAATGGTTTAATAAATATTTGCAAAATAAATGGATGAATGAGTGAGTGAATGGAATACTTACATGAGGATGACCACCAAATGCAATTATTCAAACTGAATTCAGGTGAAAAGTCAAGTATATCTTTAAGAGCCTGTATAGTTCATTAGAAGGATCTTCAATAGAAAACTCAAAAGCAGTACAATTGTACTCCTATTAGTTTGCCTAGGACTACCCAGGTGGTTCAGTGGTCAAGAATCTGCCTGCCAGTGCAGGGTACATGGGTTTGATCCCCAGGTCTGGAAGATTCCCCAGAACAGGAAATGGCAATACACTCCAGTATTCTTGCCTGGGAAATCCCATGGACAGAGGAGCCTGGTGGGCTACAATCCATGGGGTCACAAGTCAGGCATGACTTTGTAACTAAATAATCACAGAATTAATTTGCCTGCTTATCAACCAAATGAGAAAACATATTTATCTTCTACTAAAGCAGAGTTTCATCTATATAAAACTCTGTGCACCTCTCTTTATCATTAAAACTGAGCAAATATACTCTACCATATCAGGATGGAATTATAAAATATGACAGTGTTAGCATTAGTGGAATTTAATTTTTTAATTCTTCTTTTTATGCAGTACATTCTGATAACTAGGATTACTTAGAAACTCAAAGTTACTGAAAAATAGGACATCTATATCCATCCTCATCATTTGAAACTCTATTCTATCATATAGAAGCAAATTGAAAAATGTCTTCAGCTACCATGGGTGACTGGAACTAGATGATATAGGAATTAAGGCAAGAGCAAAAGATAAGCAGTCACCTAAGAAGGATTTTATTTATACCAATTAAATTATAATCATTTTTTCTGTGAGTATTTTTATACTAAAGTCTTGTTTAGTACTCTACTCAGATCCAAAAGCATAACACTTCTCTAGGGATAAATTGGATCTCTTTTCTGAAGCAATTCTATGACTTACTTCCTTTCCATTACCATGGATATTTGTGGATATCCAATCACCATGGTTGGATATTGAAATATCCTGACTATCAGTGACCATGACTCTAGTAGATTGTGTGCTAGATAGTTAATGGTTTTACACACACAGGAAAAATACACAATACACACACAAACACACTCCATCTGGAAGATAAGGACCCATCCCAATGCAGAGACTTATTTCACATTATCCAGGGCTGCTGGAGCAAGGTCCATGCTCACTGTGGGACATGGCACTGAATTCCATGCATATCACCCATGTATTTATGGTAATACATATGTGGAGATATCTTGCTTATTTCACAATATGCCAGAGATTCCCCTTAGTGCTATTATGCTTATTAAAGTCATTTGTTCAATACACATCTATTGAATGTCTATTATGTGTCAAACAAGATCTTAGAGATGCCAATATAAAATATTATTTCAGTCCTATCTTTTAAAGAGATTTTGCATTTCCATGGGCTGATCTCACTCATAAGCCTCTCAATGAATAACTTGTCTTAATTCATAGTCCTGGTGATGATTTCTACTCCTTTGTCTCATAATTTCTTTGTGCATGGGCTACTAACTTCCGTGATGAACTCAACATTTTAATGAATCAGAGTATAATTTTACAAAATAAACACACTGACTTCTAGAAACTTGAAAAAACTTCCTGAGCCTAGAATATTAAGATTGCCAATTTTTTAAGCTCCATTTCATTGATTACTTTCCATCCCATAATTACTTAAAAAAAAAAAAAAACCTTTAAACAATAAAAGCTTAATCCTGGAAGATGAAAGACTTTCATGTTTCCATTTTCTTTCTTGTCAATCTGACTACAAAATTCCTCATGCTTGTATTAATCCATTTACTGAGAAAAAATAAAGAAGTTCGAGTTTTAAAAAAAACTATGAAGACATTATATTCATTTGAATTTTCATATCTGGTAATTGGAACTTGCAATCACATTCTTAGCAATGAATAAAAGAATGCACATGTTCTCCCAGCTGGGCAGAGTAGAACTTTGAAAGGAGGAAGGATCACAATCCTGAGAAGTTTGGTCTTTCTAATAATATGAAAAACCTAATAATCAGGAGATTAATGAAACCTCGATAATAGTCTGACCTGGAGTTTTATACATTTTAGTCGATCAAGTCAAGTGAGAAGTAACTTTTCTATCTAATGTAACATGAGGAGACTTTTGAAAGAATCACTACGGTTATTCGTCTTAAAAAAAAGAAGTCTAGGGCATCCGAACAGAGTAGTAAAAGTCCTGGCAGAATGAGAATTTCTTCATGGTGCTGTGACTCACCATGGTGCGTCAGAGAACTAGCAGGATGAGGACAATGTCTGCGAAGTGGGGACAGGACATCAGAAGTCAAGAAGAATTGTTACATATAAGGAGACTGAGTCCTCTCTCTTTATACATATATTTACCCATAGAGAAACACACAAAAATGTACATACTTTTGTGTATGCATTATGTGATAATAGGAGCCATGATTCTGAAGAAAATTCTGATTTTAGGATTGGGGCAGTAATGCTGTAAGATCAAATTGACACATTTTATTGTACCCAAAGCAAGGAAGTACTCATGATGGATGAATGATGGAAATACATCTGTATGTATTTACATTTATCCTGTAATTATTTACATACTTCCAAACTACCTATCAACAAAATCCTCTTAATTAAAGAGAGAAAGAGTAACTTTACAAGTGAGAAGCTAACCAGGCATCATCTTAATTAGTGATCAAAGTTAATATCATTAGTAAAGGAACAAATCAAAAGCATGTACCATCTGATCAGTTCAATCCCTCAGTCATGTCTGACTCTTTGCAACCTTATTGACTGCAGCACGCCAGGCTTCCCTGTCCATCACCAACTCGGGGAGCTTACTCAAATTCATGTCCATCCAGTCAGTGATGCCATCCAACCATCTCATCCTCTGTTGTCCCCTTCTCCTCCTGCCTTCAATCTTTCCCAGCATCAGGGTCTTTTCCAATGAGTCAGTCCTTCCGATAAGGTGGCCAAAGAATTGGAGCTTCAGCTTCAGCATCAGTCCTTCCAATGAATATTCAGGACTGATTTCCTTTAGGATTGACTGGTTGGATCTCCTTGCAGTCCAAGGGACTCTCAAGAGTCTACTCCAACACCACAGCTCAAAATCATCAGCTCTTCAGCGCTCAGCTTTCTTTATAGTCCAACTCTCACAAACATACGTGATGCTGAAAAAACCATAGCTTTGACTAGATGGACCTTTGTTGGCAAAGTAATGTCTCTTGTTTCTAATATTCCGTCTAGGTTGGCCATAGCTTTTCTTCCAAGGAGCAAGTATCTTTCAATTTCATGGCTGCAGTGATTTTGGAGTCCAAAAAAATAAAGTCTCTCACTGTTTCCATTGTTTCCCCATCTATTTGCCATGAAGTGATGGGACTAGATGCCATGATCTTAGTTTTCTGAATGTTGAATTTTAAGCCAACTTTTCAGTCATCTGAACCACCAGGGAAGTCTCTAAAGGTGTTACACACAGAACTCCCCCGAGAAGAACCTCAACAGTTTGTGAAGCACATGGAACTTGTGGAGGTGCTGGGGATTGAACCATGGGCCTCCTGCATGCTAGGCATGTTCTTGACCACTGAGCTACATAAACTTCTTATCCTTATCCATCAGAGGGCAGATAGAATGAAAACCACAATCACAGAAAACTAATCAAACTGATCACATGGATCACAACCTTGTCTAACTCAGTGAAACTGTGAGCCATGCCATGTAGGGCCACCCAAGATGGACAGTTCATGGTGGAGAGTTCTGACAAAGTGTGGTCAACTGAAGAAGGAAATAGCAAGCCACTTTAGCATTCTTTCCTTGAGAATCCCAAGAACAGTATGAAAAAAGCAAAAAGATAGGACACTGAAAGATGAACTCCCCAGGTCGATAGGTGCACAATGAATATGCTACTGGAGAAGAGTGGAGAAATAACTCTAAAAAGAATGAAAGGACAGAGCCAAAGCAAAAACAAGGCCCAACTGTGGATGTGATTGGAAATGGAGGTAAAGTCTGATGTTGTAAAGAACAATATTGCATAGGAACCTATGGGAAAGACCCTGATGCTGGGAAAGATTGAGGGCAGGAGGAGAAGGGGACGACAGGATGAGATGGTTGGATGGCATCACCAACTCAATGGACATGGGTTTGGGTGGACTCCGGAAGTTGGTGATGGACAGGAAGGCCTGGCATGCTGCGGTTCATGGGGTCGCAAAGACTAGGACATGACTGAGCGACTGAACTGAACTGAACTGAACATAGTCAACAAAAGAGTCCAAAATCAATACTTGGGTGCAATCTCAAAAACAACAGAATGCTCTCAGTTCATTTCCAAGGCAAACCATTCAATATCACAGTAATCCAAGTCCATGCTCCAACCACTAATGCTGAAAAAGCTGAATTTGAATGGTTCTATGAAGACCTACAAGAACTTCTAGAACTAACATCCAAGAAAGATGTCCTTTTCATCATAGGAAACTGGAATGCAAAAGTAGGAAGTCAAGAGATACCTGGAGTATCAGGCAAATTTGGCCTTGGAGTACAAAAGGAAGTAAGGCAAAGGCTAACGGAGTTTTGCCAACAGAACATACATCTGATAGTTATTCTCAAAAGTTTTAGAGATGGGTAACATCTGCATTATTTGCTTACAAACTTCCCTGTAGATCGAGAGCTTTCAAAATGAAAGTTTTAAAAAGACAAATATTGAGTCAACAAGAAAGTAAAATTAATTCTACATTTGGAAAATGTAAAGCTGAAAGACAACAGATTCTGCATTCAGATTCTGCAGAATTTAAACTGAACATTTAACTGAACATTTAAACTGAAACTCCCCAAGGTACTGAATGATATTTCCCTAACCTCACGTTGACCATTGTGTTTACAAAGTACTCAGAATATTGTACTGTATGCTTGCATGCATGCTCAGTCACTTCAGTCATGTCCGATTCCTTGCAACTCTATGGCCTGTAGCCCACCAGCCCCCTCTGTCCATGGGATTCTCCAGGCAAGAATACTGGAGTCGATTGCAATGCCCTCCTCGAGAGGATCTTCTCAACCTAGTGACCGAACTCACATCTCCTGCATCTTCTGCACTGCAGGCAGATTCTTTACTACTGAACCACCAAGGATGCTGTTGAACTGTATATTGCACTGTATATATGTACATATACATACATGGTATATACTATTCATATATGGTCTACTTAAAACTAATTGGAAAAGTGAGGGAAGATTATAAATACCCAAAGATAACCACTTTCCATGAAAATAATAGAACCAGCCTAGTATGTCCATGGTACTTAGTATTTTCTCTGCCAAGATAGCTTCTCTGGTTTGTCAGGCTTTAATATATTTAACTTATATGCTGTCTATTTGTTTCTTATATGTTTGAAATGTGTTTCATATATCAGAAAATATTATTTATTAATGTTATCATCAATAATAATTATAATATCATGCTAATAATAATCTCAAAGAAAAGCTCTAATTTAATTATGAATAAATATAAAAATACAAAGCAATATTTAGATGAGATATAAGGAAAACAATAATCAAAAATAAATATCATATATCCACTTACCATCTTGAGAGAGTATCACCAGTTATTGATTCCATCCTCAAACTCATCTTCTTCCCTAATTCCTTGCCTTACCCCAAATTTTATCATGGATTTTGTTTTTACCATTGCTTTGGTTTTTTTTTTTTAAATAAGCTGTTTAGCATTTCTATCTGCATATATGGAAAATACTTATTTTAACACATTTTGAGCATTGCATATAGAATTTTAATATATGTGTATGTGTGTATTCAGATTGCTTTGCTTCGTTCATTTTAAAAATGTATCCTTGTTAATGCAAAAATCTCTAACTTATCCATTTATACTTCAATAGAATATTCCATTGAATGCATAGAAACAAAATTAATTTATTTACTTATGTATTCTTCTCTAAATGCTTATTAGGATGACTTGCAGGTTTTTTTCTATTAAAAGAAATAAGTGCTGCTAGAGGCATTTTTGTACATTTCTCTAGCTTCACATGTGCTAGAGTATCTTTAGAGTGTATAATTAGCATTGATGAGTAGTGGGGTTTGTTTATCTTCAACTTCTCTATAAAATTCAGATTTTTCCTCAAATGTTTTAGCTTCCATCAAAAGCGTAGAAGTCTTTCCATTGCTCTTAATACTTTGCAGCATTTAGTTTTGTCAGATTATTAAATTTTTGTCTATCTGGATGTGAAATGATATCTCATTATGTTTTTAATTTACATTTAATTTGCATTTCTCTGGGGGACTGTCAAGCAGGAGCTGCAAATTTGGAGGAAGCAAGAGACACAGCTGCGGTGAGAGAACTCCCCAAAGTAGAAAGAGGTGTGCATGAAATCCCGTGGCTTTTCCTCTCCTCACACTCAGCTTTCCATAAACGACCCCAGTTGAAAACAACCTCCCTGGAAATCTGAGATTAAGGAAGCCTGGTGGATGTAATTACCTGATGTACAGACGAGGGCAGAGAAGGGCAGAAAATGCTTTTGGAATCAAATATGGAAACGGCTATCATAGCTGTACAACTTTTAACTTGTTATTGAAGGTCTCTTCCACTAGAAGGGAAACTCAATGACAAAATGTTTCCGTGTTCATTTTGTTCGCTTTCCTAGAAAAGGTCTTTCCACATAAGAAGTACTCAGTAAATATTGCATGAATGAATACCAGTCAAGACCCACACAAGTCATAGCCTTTCACATATTGAAATAATATTATTTGAGAAATGAATTATTAAATTGTTTTAATTTAATTTTTAGGACTTTATAACGAGCAGTTTTAGGTTCCTAGAAAAACTGAGAAGAATACACGGAGATTTCCCATATACTTTTTGCCCCAACACAGGCATCATCTCCTGCATTATCAAAACCCACCCTCCCACCCCCACCAGAGTGGTACATTTGTCACAATCAGTGAGCCGACAGTGACACATCATAATCACCAAAGTTCAGAGTTTACATTAGGGTTCACTATTGCTCATATGCATTCTTATGGGTTTTGACAAACACAAGGGCATGCATCACTCATTGTAGTATCATACAGAACAGTTTCCTTACTGTAAAAACGCTCTGTGCTCTGACTTCCTTCTCTCAGCCCCTAGCCACTATTGATCTCCTTACTGTCTCTATAGTTTTGTCTTTTCCAGGATGTCACAGAAATGGAATCATACAGTATGTAGCTTTCTTATATTGGCTTCTTTCACTTAGTAATATGCATCTTTGAACTTTCCTCCATGTCTTTTCCTGGCTTGATAGCTCATGCCTTCTTAATGCTGATTAATATTCCCTTCTCTGGATGTATCACAGTTTTTCTACCCATTTACCTACTGAAGGATACCTTTATTGCTTTCAAGTTATAGCAATTATGAATAAAGCTGCTAACAACATTTATGCGCAGGTTTTTGTGTGGATAATGAATATGAGACGTAGGAGGAAATCATTTTCAAAAGCCCCTGTACTTTTATGATACTTTTCTGAGATTTAATAATATTCTGAAATGCATTCTCCTCTAACTCCAGCATAGGTAGCAGGAATCATTCACTCATATTTTACCTCCATGTTTCTTTCTGCCGCTGATGAAATAGCAAGCGCCTATAGGTGGCGCTAGAGGGAAAGAACCCGCCTGCCAATGCTGGAGATAGAAGCATTGCTGGTTCCATTCCCGTGCAAGGAAGGTCTCCTGGCAACCCACTCCAGTATCTTGTCTGGAGAATCCCATGGACAGAGGAGCCTGAAATGCTGCACTCCATAGGGTCGCACAGAGTCCAACATGACAGAAGAGGTTTAGCGTGAACACATCTATCCACGACAGGGCTGTCTTCCCCATCCATCAGTGTAGCGCCATCTCCGGGCCCACTGCTCTAACCTTGTTACTGCTACGTTTTTCACTGTGTTCGCTAGAACCACTTTTTAGAATCCCTGGACCTGAACTGTGTTTCTTCTAGTTCTACATATGGCTGACTTATTTTTTATGTGTAAGATATTCAACTAATATCAACTGATATCAAGTTTGGGAGTTGACTGTGGCTCAGATCATGAACTCCTTATTGCCAAATTCAGATGTAAATTGAAGAATGTATGAAAAACCACTAGACCATTCAGATATGACCTAAGTCAAATCCCTTATGATTATACAGTGGAAGTGCCAAACAGGTTCGAGGGATTAGATCTGATGGACAGTGTGCCTGAAGAACTATGGATGGAGGTCCATGGCATTGTACAGTGACCAAGACCATTCCCAAGAAAAAGAAATGCACAAAGGCAAAATGGTTGTCTGAAGAGGCCTTATTAATAGCTAAGAAAAGAAGAGAAGTGAAAGGCAAAGGAGAAAAGGAAAGATATACCCATTTGAATGCAGGGTTCCAAAGAATAGCAAGGAGAGATAAGAAAGCCTTCCTCAGTGATCAGTGCAAAGGAATAGAGGAAAACAATAGAATGGGAAAGACTAGAGATCTCTTTAAGAGAATTAGAGATGCCAAGGGAACAATTCATGCAAAGATGGGAACAATAAAGGACAGGAATGGTATGGACTTAACAGAAGCAGAAGATATTAAGAAGAGGTGGCAAGAATACACAGAACTGTACAAAAAAGATCTTCATGACCAAGATAATCATGACGGTGTGATCACTCACTTAGAGCCAGACATCCTGGAATGTGAAGTCAAGTGAGCCTTAGGAAGCATCAGTCTGAACAAAGCTAGTGGAGGTGATGGAATTCCAGTTAAGCTAAAAGATGATGCTGTGAAAGTGCTGCACTCAATATGCCAGAAAATCTGGAAAACTCAGTAGTGGCCACAGGACTGGAAAAGGTCAGTTTTCATTCCAATCCCAAGGAAAGGCCATGCTAAAGAATGGTCAAACTACCACACAACTGCACTCATCTCACATGCTAGCAAAGTAATGCTTAAAATTCTCCAAGCCAGACTTCAACAGTACATGAACTGTAAACTTCCAGATGTTCAAAGTGGTTTTAGAAAAGGTGGAGGAACCAGAGATCAAATTGCCAACATTCGTTGGATCATCAGAAAAGCAAGAGAGTTCCAGAAAAGCATCTACTGCTTTATTGACTATACCAAAGTTTTTGATGTTATGGATCACAACAAACTGTGGAAAATTCTTAAAGAGACAGGAACACCAGACTACCTGACCTGCCTCCTGAGAAATCTGTACGCAGGTCAAGAAGTAACAGCTAGAACAGGACATGGAACAACAGATTGGTTCCATATCAGGAAAGGAGTATGTCAAGGTTGTATATTGTCACCTTGCTTATTTAACTTATATGCAGAGTACATCATGAGAAATGTTGGTCTGGATGAAGCACAAACTGGAATCAAGATTGCTGGAAGATATATCAGTAACCTCAGATATGCAGATGACACCACCCTTATGGCAGAAAGTGAAGAAGAGCTAAAGAACCTCTTGATGGAAGTGAAAAGGAGAGTGAAAAGTTTGGCTTAAAACTCAACATTCAAAAACTGACCATGGCATCTGGTCCCATCACTTCATGGCAAATAGATGGGGAAACAACAGAAACAGTGAGAGACTTTATTTTTTTGGAATCCAAAATCACTGCAGTCATGAAATTAAAAGATACTTGCTCCTTGGAAGAAAAGCTATGATCAAGCTAGACAGCATATTAAAAAGTAGAGACAATACTTTGCCAACAAAGGTCCTTACAGTCAAAGCTATTGTTTTTTCCAGTGGTCATGTATTATTGTGAGAGTTGGACAATAAAGAAAGTTGAGCATGGAAGAATTGATGCTTTTGAACTGTGGTGTTGGAGAAGACGCTTGAAAATCCCTTGGACTGAAAGGAGATCCAACCAGTCCATCCTAAAGGAAATCAGTCCTGAATATTCATTGGAAGCACTGATTCTGAACCTGAAGCTCCAATACTTCGGCCACCTGATGCAAAGAAGTAACTCATTGGAAAAGACCCTGATGCCGAGAAAGATTGAAGGCAGGAGGAGAGGGAGACGACAGAGGATGAAATGGTTAGATGGCATCACTGACTCGATGGACATGAGTTTGAGTAAGCTCTGGGAGTTGGTGATGATGAGGGGAGCCTGCGGTGCTTCGGTCCACGGTGTCACAAAGAGTTGGACAGGACTGAGCAATTGAACTGAACTGAAGTGATACAGTAACTGTCATCTCCTCAAAGATTCTTTCTCTTCTCACCTTGTGTATTCTGATATTTTTCTTTTGATTATTTGTGTTTGTGTTTTTCATATCAATTGTCATGTTCTGTAGTTACTCTGAATTCTATTTGTCTTCCTATTTATTTGTTCCAACTCATGGGGAAAGAAAATCAGTAGGTTTATTTCTATCTATATCTACGGAGACTAACATAATACTTGCTAGCAACATACATTTATTAATCTTCCAGAAGCATCATTTTTTGTCAGATAAGTTAGTTTAAAAATTACAGACAGACATGATTTTCACTAATATATAATGATCATATCATACTGATTTTGTGTGTGCTTAATAATGTTGCTCAAGTGCCTACCTTCATTTTAAGGGGACAGAGAAACTTTGACCTTGCCTTATCATGCAGCTCTACTGGTACAATTTATTTTTCCAGGATATTGATCATAGAAAAGCAAAAGAACTTGTTAGATATCAAAAATTGTCTTCATCTACTTTTGTACTATAATCATCCCTAATTTCTTCAATATTGTAAGCATATTACATTATATTGGCTTTCCTTGCCCTCCAAGTCATTCTTCTTTGGAAATAGCCCAGGTTATTATATTCCTTTTAAAGTGTCAAGTCTGGAAATTGATAGTGCAGATGCCAGCAAGAGGATATACCCTATCACTCTGCTATTTTTAAAAATATAAATCCCTAAGCTTGATGGGAAATTAACATTCCTTCCTTCATGTTTCAGGTATCTAACAGGAAAATATACAGATATTGTTCTCAATCATTTCAAAATCTGAACTTTTTTAAGATTTTAAAAATGAAAATGTTAGAAATGTCTTTACAGAAATTGCTTAATATTCATTATTAATTACAATTTACTTATTCATTAAATAATGTCTATCATCTAATGAGTTAATTTAACTTACTGGACAAATGAGGAATGTTTCAAGTTTATTGACTAACTTTTCAGAATTAAAGAAATTATTGTAAAAGTAAAGTTAAATAAACTATTATCAACAGTCTCACAATATTTGAAACCTAGGCCATTATTACTTTGAATCAGATTTTGAGTTGAATAATGTTCTTAAACTGTATGCAACCAAATATGTGATAGTTCAGTAAACTGAGACTCACAAAATTAAACCACTTACCCAAGATCTGACTGCAGCAGAACCAGTGCGAGGTCTCCAGACTTCTGACTTCTGTCTGTTTCTTCATCAGTTATACCTTGTTTCATATCGAAGGATAATCCCACAAGCTGCAGATGAAATGATTCCTGCCTATTTTATTATGAGAGATCAAATGATGTCTTTACACTGGTAAAGATAAGTGTTTATAGCCTAATGACATAATATCAGCATTCTATTCTGATATTGACTGTGTGACACTGAGCAAGTCATTTAATTTTGTTGAGCTTCAGTTTCCTTAGAGGATGATAATGAAGATTACATAGGAGAATATTAGATATATTTTTAAAGACTTAAAATCTTATTTAAGGTTTAGCAGCACAGTACTACTTTGCTTCATATACAATGTCAAGTAAATCCTTTCATATTTCTGTATAAAATCCCTCATAACAAAAACAATTGTCAGGTTATTTAGACAAAATATTTTATTTGTCCAGCATATCTAGGGACTTAAGTTATTATAGAAGATAACTTTTTACAGTGCTCATCAAATACATAGATTTCCCTCTTTTAAATAAGACTGAATATACTAGGATAAACCAAAATATACAATGTTGTTAATGAGATGATTCTGAAGACATCTTGTAATATGTGTATTAATATCATAACATCACTTTTATGACTATCGGTTTAATGGGTCAAATGTGTAGAGAAAATGACTTTTTATGCTAAAAAAAATTTCAGTTGTTTGAATACTAGATAAGTTACAGCTTTATTTTGATTGTAAGATATCTTGAAAGAATGATCAAAGGGACTAATCTTTATTGAATTTTAGGTTTGCTAGTAGATGACATACATCACTAAAATTCTTATATTGCAAAATCACATCTATTCAGTAATCATAAATTTGATTCTCTCATAAAGAATCAATTCACAAAAATTAATACAGTACATTATATGGACATAAGGACAAAGACAAAAGCCAGACAAAGTAGTACATTGAAGAAGTCCATTTTCAAGGTCCCTGTTCAGTGTCCTATCAGTGTTTCCTAAAAAAAGAAAATACAAAAAATGGAAGCCAAAGAATTATATGCATTAGAGACTTTTTGTGCTGGGAGGGTAGGAGCTATTAGATCATAATGCCCATAATTTTGTGAATATAGAATTGTTTATTATAACATTACCCACTTCTTTGTCTGGTCTCCATAAATGGCTCAAGCGAAGGGGCTTTTTACAGTGTTCCTTAGGAAGCAATTCCTCAGCGTAATAGACCTAACAACGTTGCCTTTTCTGTGATAGTCATTCAAAAATTTCCTATACTCAATTTTATCCCATTACTTCTGGTTATTTTCTCTCAACTAACCTAAAATTTGCTCCTTCTCTCCCCCCTTTTTTTTCCTTTACAGGTACTTTCAAGTAATTGAATTACCCATTAGTCTTTTCACCAAATTAAATGGATACTGTCTTTTAATCTCTGCCCATTAATTATTTCATCTAGATCCTTAATCATTTTCATTGTTCTTTCTTGAAATTTCATTTGTTCCCATTTTTCTTACAGTGAGAAATCTATATTACTTCTCTGTATTATGGTCAACTTTAAAATAAATTTAACTGGTTTTATTTCTGCTTAGCCTAAGCTCACCTCCCAGAGATGATTCTCTTCTGTTGTTCTTCAATAACATTTACATCTAGGTTGCAGTTTACAAACCATACTAGTAATTATGCATCCTGTAGTTTGGGGGTTTTGGGGAGTATGCTTGATAATGCAATTTCATAAGCATCTTAATAGGGTATTTTGTTCCTTCTCTTTTTTGTGGTCCTGAAGTGTTAGCACTGAAGTGCTATGTATAGATCATTTTCGAAAGCAAACAGCAGGAACTGTGAGAACATAAGCCCCCAAAGAAATAGCATACACCATACTTTAGATCCATAGACTTCCCTGGTGGTCCAGTGGTTAAGACTTTGCCTTCCAATGTAGTCGGTGTGGGTTTGATCACTGGTCAGGGAGCTACAATCCCACATGCCTCATGGCCCAAAATCCAAAACATAAAACAGAAACTAGGCTGTAACAAATTCAAATAAAGACTTTAAAAAAAAAATGGACTCATGGAGTAGCTTTATCTATTTAAATTCCTGTAGCAATGACCTCCTTCTTAACTAATAAATACCCAGGCTTTCCAACCTAGCAATTTCAAGGGAAATTAAACCATACTTAACCATAGAATCTAGTATTTCACAGCCTATCAAGAATTATTGCTTAAAATTAGAGGACCATTGCATCTGACGATTTCCAGATAAAAATGCAGATTTTTGAAGCAGACGGAAAACATGAGATGTTTATCAAGTGAAATATTTTAATCTCAATGGAAAGATCCCAGCTCATATTGAGAATAAAAGTACAGTGGGTTATTTGTTAGTTTGAGAACAGACAGATCCAGAGGGTTCTTTTTCCATGTTGGGAAAGACAGTAACCAAGTTTCAATTGTTCCATTAAGGGACACTGCACAGTCATGGATAGGGGCAGGGTTGGAGAGACTGGAGGGCATAAATGTGTTGTAAATGTAGAGAAAAAAGTTATATCTATTTCAAGATATGCTTTTGCCTTAGCTTTCTAAATGTCTTCATTTTCCAGAAGCTCAAAGAATTATGAACAAGAATAAATTCCAAAGAAAGAATCCAGGTTGAAATATCGTGAGTCCCTTTTTTATTTTTCTCTGGCACATAGTCTGTAGGCCAGCCATCCAATAATGATATTGTCGTGAATATGATCTATGGTAATGCTGACCATGTTGGGAACTCAACCTGGACTAGAATGTGGAATAAACCACATCCTTCCTCAATAATATAAGAAGATAGGGCTATGATTTTTTCTTTGCTGTTTTAACAGCACTTTGCAAATAGAATTGTCTTTATGGAAAAACACATAATGGATTCAGAAGATATAAATAATGGTGGGATTTCAAGGTAATAGTGGGATTTCAATTTGGATCATGGACTCAGTGATTTCAGAATGTCTTATAACTTGAACAAGTAGTAATGTAATTTAGCATATGAGATTTAAAATATTATAACTGAATTATTACTAAAAGCCTAATACTATTTATTCTCTGAAAAATTAGTTCTCAAAATATGTTGAGAGATTCTACATTGTTGCTCCTGATGATGGTAATAGCAAAATCAAAGTTTTTTTTTTTCCCATTCTAAATACTTTTCTCTAACTACTATTAAAAAAACATGCCCAGTCAAAAAGTAAGTCATTTAAATTTTGCAAATTTAGGCAATGTGCTGTTTATGTTCTATATCAGTTCATAAATCATTAACAAACATCATCACTAAAATGGAGTTTGCTATAGATTTCTGCAGCACCCTCTTAAACACTATATTTCTATAAATCACATGATCACATGGTTTTCTATAACTTTTGTTTTACTTATCAATTATCAAACATGCTTTCACAGTAATGCCTATCTATACTTTTGTAGATGAGTTATTTATTTAGGCAAGTCTACTAAGCATTGTGTTTTAAATTTTGTAATATAATCAAAGTAAATAGTGGTCATATTTTGTTGAGGTTTATTATTCATGAACTACACCTATTTCTAGCACTTGTCTCCATTATATTCTAGGTGCTCTAAGATGTGTTTTAGTCTTTTATACTACCTCCATCATTTTCTTCTGTTTGGAACAGCTTGGATTTAATGGCTTTTTTTTTTTAGTGGAACATTAATCAATCTATAATTCTATAATATGATAATTGGATTTCATATAAATTTTTAATCTGAAAGGAGGTTCATTTTATTTTTAACATCAGTAATTCCAATTTTTGTGACTGATTATTTTAAAGAAATATTCACTATATGTATAAACGTATTTGTGGGAATTTCTTATTGTGTCTAAAAGGAAAATATAATGGGTCTCAGATTTCCAGAAATGTAAAATCAATTGAGTATGCTTCTATATACTTTGGGTTTCCCTGTGGTTCAGTTGGTAAAGAATTCACCTGCAATGGGGAGACCTGGGTTCAATCTCTGGGTTGGGAAGATCCTCTGGAATAGGGAACAGCTACCTACTCCAGTATTCTGTCCTGGAGAATTCCATGGACAGAGGAGCCTGGCAGGCTACAGGCTATGGAGTTGAAAGAGTCAGATATGACTGAGCGACTTTCACGTCACTTCACTTCTCTTCAATTCAATCTCCTCTACTTTCTACTCTCTGTATGGGAAAAATAAATGTTTTGAAAATTCAAACCCAAAATGAGCCCAGATTAGACAGCATGATCATCAAGGCCACGTAAGTTAGTGTTTCTATAGCAGATATTCTTCTAAATTAAGACTCTGAATGGAAATTTCAAATACTTCAAATGTTGAAATGACTTAAAAGGAGAATTAAGACTATTCTTGATTTGGAGCTGTTGTCTTTACAACTACACAAGATGTAGCTATGGGGACAATGTATCTCAACTCTTTTCAAAAGTGGTTATAGTTACTAGTGTTGTAGTTTCTACTTACTATATGACTGTATACATAAAGTAGCTCATAGAATCTAACTTCTCAAATACTCTGTAACGGCCTAAGAAGAAAGAGTGAATATATGTATATGAATTACTGATTCACTTTGCTGTATACCAGAAACTAATACAGCAATGTAAATCAGCTATATTCCAATAAACTTTAAAAAACAAAAAAAAAGAAACAGTTACCAAGAATAGAATATGTTTTCTAGTTACTACCTGGCTGTATACAAAAAGAAGTTGATAGAATCCAATTGCTTCAATTCCATACTGTATTAGGATGTCCTAGACTATGCCACAGTGACCAATGCTTCCCAAGTCTCTGTGCTTACCATAATAAAACTTTATTTTTTACTCATACAATATGCCTATTATGAGTCATCTGTGGCTTTGTTCCCAACCCAGGTAAACCAAGAAGCCACTATTGGAAGCACAACCCATCATCTGGCAATGGGGAAAAGACATTAATGCAGGAGACCTGGGTTCGATCCCTGGGTTGGGAAGATCCCCTGGAGGAGGGCATGGCAACCCACTCCAGTATTCTTGCCTGGAGAATCCCCATGGACAGAGGAGTCTGGTGAGCTGCAGTCCACGGGGTCCCAAAGAGTCAGACGACTTAGCGACACAGGAGGCAAGCCTCCTTAGAGTTTACAGAAATTTATCATAACTCATGCCCTCACCGTAACTCTATGACCAAAGAACATACTTAGCGTATTTCATGTGTTGCATAGTTAAATGCTTTCTAATCAGTTTTTCAGGTTGTTGGATTTCAGGTCCTATACCTGAAATCTGCATTTGATGAAGACTCACTGATAATATGTTAAACCTCACAGGATCACGTCCACAGGTTTGTGGCAGGACATCTGAAACCCCTTCAGGTTGATACTGATGAATCAACACAGTAAGTACAAATGTTTCATTAGCTACACGTTCACCTAAACATGCTTTCATCCATCCAGTTTCTCTCTACCTTGTGGACAATGAAATTATGAACCCCCCATCAAATGTTTAGCTGGAATCAAGACAAACTGCTTCTAAGACATTCTCATGATCTAAAAGCTGCTTAACTTAGCAAAAATAGAAAGTGTTTTGCTGTACATGATTTCTTCTCAATAAAACAATGTCCTTTCTCTGTGCCCAAAAAAAATACCTAAATTGTTTACAGGTTATTTTAGAAAGCTTATTCTTGAAATTTCCCTGGCATTGCATTTTTTTGTTTATTCACAATTTTTGATACTTGATGTTTTTTCTATCTCCCTATAAACTGTTAAACAAAGATTAAAGAGATTTTTAGTGATCATGTTTGTAATTTACAAGAATGGATATATAATTTTTCCAGCACCATTAATAAATAGTTGAATACAGTTAAAATAACTAGTTTTTTACATATTGATTAACATTACTTTTAAAATATGGACTCTGAAAAATCTTATCACACATTTTATTCTTACTATAAAAAGATTTCACTTCCATGTTAATGATCTGAGGTTCAGAAGGTTAGTGACCTTCCTAAGATAATAGGAAATAAAACTGAAATATGCATTTGATTTAAAATTCATGCTTGATTTTTTACCTATTTCTTAACAGCAAAATTAATATATGTGCTTTATGGAATGTTAAACAAACAAAAACAGAAAAAGAAAAAAAAAGTCACCCATAATTATAATTTGCTTCTATTAGTGATTTTTAATATGTTTGAAAGTGAATAGTGAAAATGAAGTTCACTCAGTCATGTCCAACTCTTTGCAACTATGCAGTCCATGGGATTCTCCAGGCCAGAATACTGGAGTGGGTAAGCCTTTCCCTTCTCCAGGGAATCTTCCCAACCCAGGGATTAAAGCCCAGGTCTCCCGTATTGCAGGTGGATTCTTTACCAGTTGAGCCACAAAGTTCAATCTCTTCTTAATCATGAGTATTGTATCTCTTTAAATTAAGAATTACTGTGCCACAATGAATAGAATAAAAGAAAATTTAGGATTTAAGTAGTTCCCAATTTTTAGTTGGCTGTTAACTTTGTACTGTCTTTCTCAGGAAGTAGATTAAGGCTATTCTATTTCGCTTCTCCAAACCTTACTTCTAGCGGTTAGCCTTTCCAAACCTACTCTTTCAGTCTGAACTTCGTTTTAAAATGTGTTAATCTTATTCTATTTCTAACTTTTGATATTAATTTGCTTGCCTGTCAGAATTGAAATATTAGGTTCTCCAGCCCTTTAAAACTCATATTCCATTTTTAGAGGTCTATGTTTAAAACAAACATTGTATGAATATTCAGAAGTTTTTAAATACTATACTTAATGCAGTTATATTACCAAAATGTCACAACCATTTTCCATCACCAATTCCAGAGCCTAAATCTCCTCTTAATCTACTTTTTTTTCAATTATTACTGTATTACCACTTACTCATCATCTCTCCCTCTCTCTCCAACAAATTATGTAATCTAGAGCAACTAAGCAACTATTATTTAACAAGTGGGTCATACAATTAAAGAATAAGTTGTGTCTACTACATGAAAAAAGAAACCAAACAATGAAAAAATGGATTTGTTGGGCGAAATCATTGTACTGATACTTAGACTAAAAATCATAAAAATTTGATTCTTTGCTCTAAACATAGCACAAACTTGTTATCTACACTTGAACTTTGCTTAAGAAAAAATGCTCCTTTCTGAGAGATATGATAGGGGAAGTTACTTTAACACCTGTGAAGAAGGAACAGAACCTTATTTGCAAGTAGACTTTCTGTTCTCAGGCTTCCCTGATAGCACTATTGGTAAAGAATCTGCCTTCAATGCAGGACACCCTGTTTTGATTCCTGGGTCGGGAAGAACTCCTGGAGAAGGGATAGGCTACCCACTCCAGTATTCTTGGGCTTCCTTTGTGGCTCAGCTGGTAAAGAATCTGCCTGCCATGTGGGAGACCTGGGTTTGAAACCTGGGTTAGGAAGACCCCCTGGAGAAGGGAAAGGCTACCCACTCCAGTATTCCTGGAGAATTCCATGGACTGTATAACAACTTTCACTTCACTTTCTGTTATTAACCTCTCAGCATAGAAAACGTAGACTAATATATTTGCAATTATTTAAAATTAAAATGTATTTTTCAATCATTTCCTTCTTAGAGGATAATGTAATTGTATTCATTTTGCTTTCCTTTTAAGTAAAAATGTTTGTTCTTAATTTCTTTTTTGTGTGCCCAGCATAATTCCATATGAAAGTAGACTTGGCATTCGCTAATGAGCAAGCAACTCAACTTTAATATTAGCTTTTATACAAGCAAAGGTTTTTCTAGGACAAAAGCAAATAGCATTACAATTTAATTGAGTGTAACTACCTAAGAACTATAATATATAAATAAGAACATAGTTTAAAATTGTTTTATTATGCTTTATAAGCAACTCCTAAATGAGTCCTTGAAATAGACTAAATAAATGGCTTTTAAATATGTTAGAATTTGATTAGTACAGAGTTCCCTCTAAATTGTTTTGAAGGGCAAACCACATCTGCCCATTAGCCTTGTTATAACAGGCATATAGAAGATTGACTTTAAGTAGAAGTGCTGTTTTATAGGTCTTCCTAGGTGGTGCTAGTGGTAAAGAACCTGCCTGCCAATTCAGGAAACAGAGACACGGGTTCAATACTTGGATCTGGAAGATCCCCTGGCAAAGGGCATGGCAACCCACTCTAGTATTTTTGCCTGGAAGATCCCATGATCAGAGGAGCCTATTGGGCTACAGTCCATGGGTTTGCAAAGAGTCCAAGAGGAATGAAACGACTTAGCAGTAGCAGCAGTATTTTAGAATCTATGTCCATATCCATTTGTTTGTTTGCTGTAACTAAAAATTATCTGATATTTTATAAGGATTTTGGGTGAATTTACATTTTTGTCTGTTTTCAAAAAAAATATTTGAAGCTTTTATTCACAGATTTTGTAGGATAATACATAGCAATATGCTTAAGAATTCAGTACTTGAACAAAAATGATATTTATTAACATTTTCTCTAATCTCAAGGTACTATAACAGACTCTTACCCAATTTTACTCTTGTTTTGTTGTTTGTTCTTTCATCGTTTGCCAAAGTATTTCACTTCAACATTTTCATGGTCAAAATTTATCTTACTTACTTTATAATCCTGTTTGATATAAACTATCCTCCTCCATGTCTCTTTATCTTGCCAAATTTTATTAGGATTCTACATATTATGAACATTCCATTCATGATGGTGGTCTTACCAACATTACTGTACCATGAAGTTCTCATCTCTTCTACTTAGTATCAAACTTATTTCATCTTTTCTAAGTTTAATATTTCTCCTCAAGTTTACTATCTTATGCAGTTTTATTTTTAACTTCTGAGTTGTATCTTCTTTACCTGATTTAGTCATTAATCCAAATTAATTTATAAGCTGTGTATTTAAATGTAACCTCTTGCAACTTTCTACCTTATTTATAGAGCATTTTAGCATATTATTTAATGTATCATAGTGTCATAATTAGCAATTAATATATATATATATTGCTGTTTACTACTGATTTACATCTGAAAAAAATGCCTTTTAACCACATTCTTACTTTTATATTTCTATTTTCAAAGTATAATTTATGTGTCTACTAATTTTCCTATTCATCTGTCAAAAATCAAACATGAATTAATGTCCTATTTAAAATAGACAAATGAATTATTGTCTATGGCTTTGGAGTAGTTTCACCTATACACATTTCAAAATTATTAAAGACACAAAGAATTTTTTTAAAATGGCTTGACTAGTAGCTAAATGTCATTAGGGCTCATTAAATTTTACCAAATGTTATCCTATTACATGTTTACATAAGTAAGCTGATTATAGTAATGGCATACAGGAGTAAGCCAGGTGTGTTTTGCTTTCCAACTTTTACAGATATTTACATTAGCCACTATAAGGCATTGTCATCATGATCCAAGGGCATAATGGAAATCAGTTTCTCATGGAGCATACATTGTCCTTGAAAACTGCACCAACAAAATGAGGGGCCCGATGATGCTTCATCTCGTAAAGAATGGATCAAAGATATTCCTACAGATCTGAGAATGATCAAAACTACTGTAGCTTCAATCTTACTGTTTAAAATAATTATTACCATAGTATATAATAAGAAGGTAAAATATTTTCAATATTTATAAATATATATTACCTGCAATCTATGCTATATATCTCATAACATATGAGAATGAGATAATACCAGTAACTCATTGATGAGATGTAGAACTGTTTTTTTTCCCCGAAAAACTAATAAACTGGTAAGTTGAATTTATGATTCTGGTTTGCTTGCTGTATATTTGCCTCAGGCTTTTTTGTAGAAAGTGAGAATTGATCAAACAATTGTTATGTTAAACATGTTAATAGACTGGCTTCTATTTATTTATCTTTTGTGCACTATCTGTCCATGATTCAACATCTGTATTAAATTAGTGATCACAGATATTTCATATATATATGTGTGATGGAAACTTTGGAAATACACCTAAGAATGTTGGATTTTCTAACCCCGAATGGAAACTGTCTTCCTTGACATATAAAGCAAATTACAGTCATAGATAAATTGCATTAATTCTGTGTAAACTTTGCCTGAATAAAACACATCTTTTCTCAGTTCTAAAAAGATATTCATTAAATGCAGAACTTTCAATTTGCACTAAGTCTGCAAATGATTATTTTCTTCAAGTCCACTTGCGGGAAGTTGAAAGATCAGTAATACCCTTGTTTTAAAAAAGAACTGAATATCAATCAACTCCACTCAACTTTGCATGGTCAAAATACTTTCTTACTAGACCAAATAATAGCCTTTTTTTTCTTTTACAGATAATGAGTCCCTTAAACTCTTATATTGAATATAGTAATATCTTGATATTTTTATGTTAATTCTATTGTAAACTGAAAATTTCTTAAGCTGCCCTAGGGTGATTGTAATAATTCTGCGTACAAAGTCTTTCCAAAAGACTGTTCCAGAGACACAAGAGTAATAGGGTAATGCAGCAAATTGACTCTGATGTAATGCCAATTGATCACATCTGTTCACTCTGAATTAGTGGTCACAGATATTTCAAATATCTGTTTGATGGAAAATTTGGAAATACACCTAAGAATGTTGTATTTTCTAACTCCCAATGGAAACTGTCCTCCTTGACATCTTAGTACTGAAAGATTTAATTCTGGGTCCTACAAGGATATAATCTATAAGTTAGATCTGGAAAGCAGCAAAGGCAACCTGGACTTGAGGTAACACTTCTGCTCTCCAGGGTCACTAATGAGGGAAGGGAAGAGGCTGCAAAGGGAAGGAGTTATGGAAATGAAGGATTGTAGCACACACTATGTAAGTAAATTCAAATGCTATAGGTGTGTTTGGAATAAGATCTCAATTGTTTTATTTTTGCATCTTGTGTTTTCATTTATTTAGTTTACATATGGCTGGTGAATTATGAGTTGGCTGCTGCTGCTGACCTTATTCAATATATCAGTTTCTACCAGCAGTGAGCTGTAAATTATAGACACAATATTAATAATTATAGACATAATAATTTTGTAATTAAATTTGTATTACCATTTACATCTAAAACCCAATAAAATTATGTTATTTCCTAAATTATAATGTCAGAGAATATCTTAGGTGGAACCTGGTGGAGGGTCTGTGTCATTTCAGTTTACCTGAGGATTTCTTTCCTTCCAAAAAATTAAAGGTCACAGCAAAGCATGATTAAGGGCTTTAAATTCATATATATTAAGATTCAGCTATTAATATTCTAATTTTAAACATAGCTACCTTTAATAATGATGTACTGGCGTGGTTTTTGCACCATGTTACAGTATTTCAAATTGCTAGTCACCACAGGCCTGCCTCACTTTAAATCTCCTTGTGCCAATTTGCATCACTAATGGGCTCACGAAGAAAGAAACTGTAAAAAGAAAATGTGGCAATTAATAGTGACTGCTTGACATATTGTGACATTATCAATATCTTTATGTTGATTTATATTTGGGGGTCAATACTCACTCATAAAATATTTCTGAATTTCTTAATTTGCAAAATTAAAAAAAAAAGATGCCCATGGCATTATCATGGATGCCATTTTTTTTTCAGGAACATTAAAAAAAAAAAAATAGATCCCAAATACCTTAACATTCACTATTTTAGCTTCTGCCATTTTAACCTGTATAAGTTATTCAGGGTAGCCATGCACTGTCAAGAATAAAACTAGATGCTATTTTATTTAAGTGAAAGGCAGAAGTATCTGACTATATAAATACTTCTTAGATTTACATCCGAATAAGGCATGACAGGAAAAAAAGGAAAAAAAAAAAAAAAAAAAGAGGGTTTTCCTGGCAAATGCATCTGTGTGAATTTTCCTCAGAAAGGGTTCTTTTAAAAAGCCTTTGTATGTTCAAAGCCACTCCACACAGGCAATTAAAGGCAAATATGAAATGATAGATCACAAGACATGAGTTTAAATGTGAGGGTTTTTTTTTTTTCCCCTCTCCGTTAAACATCGCAGCAGGCGTTACAATACCAGAGGTAACGAATCAATTAAATCCATTTTCCCCTGCGCGCCTCCGAAGCTGCGTGTGTAGTTGAGCGCCTGAGCAGTAGGACCCAGGGGCCTCCGCGGCCACCAATAGAAGCGCGCACTTGCACCTATTTGCATGCAATGCCCTCTGCTCTGCGCATTAATAGTAATACAGATAAAGGGGTTGAAAGAATTCTCTACTGAAGAAGGATTGGATTTTTCCAGGGTACTGCTACCGAGAAGAAACCCGACTTCAGTCACTCCCTATTTCCCAGTCTTAACATTTGTAAGTCACAGACAGCTTTCGCTTCGTTACTAAAGTCGGGGAGGTCTCCGTGCCCAGCAAAGTTGGGAGGACTGCGCCTGCACCACGGAGCCGCTAGATCGCGGAAAACAGTCTTATCAAAGGGTAAGTCTCCCAAACGATAGCAAAGGAAGTGACAGCCGGCTTTCGAATTGTCTAGAGGCCCACGCTCCGTTTTACAGCGATGGTGGCGGGAGGGCAGAATGGGTGCGTAAAGGACCCTGCAGTTTGTCCAGAAATTGGGACGGATGCACCCGGGTCTTTGCGGGTAGTATCAAAAACCTTCAGGCTACATCGGAAATTGCAGCCTTACGCTCGGGCGGGATTCAACAAGTTTCCCCGCAGGGATGAGATGTGTATTTATTTCCATGCAAGTTTTGCTGAGTGTCCCTTGAATGTGGGCTTGAGCCGGCTTCACAAAGAAGTTTCCGCGATTTGTGTCTGTTGTAGGTGGTTGGATGAATCCTCGTTCTGGGAGGTTCTGTCGCGCATCTGGGCTTCCTGGGGACACACCGGTGAACTGCTTCGAAGGATGCTCCTAGCATCAGCGGCCTGCTGGGTTGATGCTGGGCAACTTTGCGGCGTAATCTCGGTGTCTCTGACCGCACCGCGGTTCGTGATGCGGACAGGGGTGCAGAAAC
This sequence comes from Odocoileus virginianus, assembly GCF_023699985.2. Classification (NCBI taxonomy): domain Eukaryota; kingdom Metazoa; phylum Chordata; class Mammalia; order Artiodactyla; family Cervidae; genus Odocoileus; species Odocoileus virginianus. The sequence goes on from NC_069698.1 coordinate 26,967,499, forward strand.
CTCCGGGTCCAGGGCCATTTGGGCTCCCAAACTTTGAAAGCATTCTCCAAGAAAGGGGATGAAAAGGGGGGCTTTGAAAATCAGCATTACTGGGTGAATTGTGGTAAACTCTTCGGGGTGTGTAGTGGTGTCTTTCAAGATCTGCGTTTTCAACCTGCAGTTTTGGCCTGGAAATAGAATGCTGATGTTTAGAAGGTGGCGGTTTAAAGCTGAGGCGGGGAGGAGGGGGCTTTTTCTGTAGGAGACCGGAGGAAGAAGCGCAGATAGATGAATGAACAAGGTGCGTCCCATCTTTCACATACAAAAACCACAAGCGTGGGACGTGCCAGGAAGCGCTCCTGTTGGTCGCGTTTAACTGGAAAACGTATTGCAGGAGTGGGGGTGGGGGGTCCAGGCGCCTCTGTATTATTGATGAAGCGCTGTGCCCTTCTGGGGTCCCTTCTGGCTCCTTCTCCCTGCCCTCTCTTCACTCCCGGGCTCCTCCTGCCTGGAGCTCCGGGGTTGGCGCGGGTGCCGCGGGCGCTCTGCTCAGCCCCGCGGCGCTGCGGACACAATGGGGAGAGGCATGCAGAGCACTGCGGGCGGGCGGGCGGGCGAAGCAGGGAGCGTGGTGAGGCAAGCCCGCTGCTGCAGCCGGGGCGGCCGTTCCACCCGGGGGTTCCGGCGCTGCGGAGGCCGCTTGCACCCTGCAGCCGCGGGCGGCGATGTCCCCGAGGGGCCGGCGCAGGACGCGCACACCTGGCCGCAGAGATCCCGCGTTATCCTTCCAGGGGTCACTGTGCCGCAGGCAGACAGGTGGGATAGGCGGACGGGATGCTAAAACATCTCAACCCAGACCTGGGTCTGAGCTGCAGGCGCTCACCGAACATCCCTAGGGTGACTGACCCGACCCCCGAGTCCCAGCGGGACCTTCACTCTAAGGGTAAAGAGGACCAAAAGGAAAGAAGGGAAGCGCTAATGAGGCTGCGAGAAGAGAAAGGCAGCAAGTGATTTGGGCCAACCCTGGTCATGGGCCAGGCTTTCCTTGGCTCTTTAGATGCTTGCTTTAGATGCGGCTTTGAAATGCGCTTCCTAACCTTTCTGCGGCATGGAGGGGCAGGCTTCCAGACGCCGGAGCTCACTGGAGACTCCTCCTAGAGATGAAGGAAGGAGGTGGCCGGGCAGGGGGACTTCTTTTGGCAGTGTCATTTAACCCTGACCTCGGCACCTCCTACCTTTTCTCGCCCCCACCAGGAGTGGCCTGACCTTGTATATTCCTCTGGGTCATCGGCTCTGTTTCTTTTTTAAGTGATTTTTACCAGACTCTGTGTTACAAAGGGCTGTGAAGAGACGGTGTGTGTATTTCCAAGTAGTGGTGGGAGATTGTTTAATTCAAAGGTGGATTGCCAACCCCCCTGAGCACTTGGAGGAAGGGGCAGAAATTCAGGACCTATGGAATGGTTCACATGGGGATGTTGGTTGCTTGAAGGGGATCTTTCAGAGGAAATAACACTTCTCCGAGCACGTGGGATAAGACAATAATATCATTGCATTACATTTCATTGTGGTTGTTTGGCAACTAGGATGTAATATTAAACATAATATTTTCGGAATCCACCCTTATATAAGGCAGACAACTAGAAACCTGGCAGCTAGACTTTAAAACCCAAACTGGATGCTCTTAGGACCGAGTATTTTGAGAGACTTGGTTTTCCAGCCATATCCTGGTATCTCCTCTATATCTTGAGGAGGTACATGTAGCCCTTTAGAAATCATTCTGGAAGGCATACAGCATGTTGATTTTATTGAAGGGGCTTATTAAAGGATCTGCTGCTGTTCCAGCAACCCCTTCTCTTTCTCTCCAAAACCAGAAAAAATACCAAAATCATCAACAGCAGCAACCCAGAACAGATACCTAGGGAGTAGGAGGACTTTGTTTCTTAGGCATCTAGCTTCTTCCCAAAAGAGAGGGAAAAGATAAAGCGGAAGAATAAGTAAGGCGTGAGGGCATATGTTGCCATGGATTTTGGACTTGCTTTAACCTTTCTTTGGACTTCCTTTAACCTTTCTCCGTGTATCTTTTGCTCTATGCATCTTCTTGTATAATTTGAAGAATTGAAGCACAATGACACAGCTGCAGATCCCTGACAGAGGCTTGCTTTAGAAAACAGCTGTTAATCACATTTGCTATAATTTCCCACTTACTTCCTTTTACTTCCCTTCCCTTACCCTGTCCTTGAACCAGTGTTATCATCTTCTAGGCTGTTTCTGGCAAAAGGTTAGTGATTTCCAGTGTTAGAGCACCTGTGCTGAGTGTGGGTTGGGGGAGAGACTCTGAGCTGCCCAGAGTCTTATAGGTTTAAAGCTGGCTTTCTCTTGCCCTATATGGTACACGGTAAAGAAAAATATCCTAATATCTCTAGAGAATTATGTTGATTTGTATAGATCTTTTATTTTAAATTTTAAGATTTAATTCAAATAAAAATAACATTGATCAGAAATGAAAGGGAAGCTATACACTTGCATGCTGTATTTGGAAACTAACATTAGACTCAGCTAAGTGATCACACCTTTTGGCATTGTGTAAACTTGATACATTAGGAGTTATTTTTATTTAAGCAAGATTTAATATGTTACTTACATTATGAGACTAAGCAATTCAAGACACTGCAAAGATGTGAATTTTAACAGAAAAAAGCAAGACAGCAAAGCTAGCCCTTGGCAGCATGATAAATGAGCAGGTGCAATGCACCATTTCAAATGTAACTTGAGGTGAGGTTCCATCCAATACGCTAGAGAATGAACCCTTCCTTATCACCCAGAAAATTCAAGTGATTTTTCTCTTTCTCTGAGATCTGTGAGTTCAGAAAGAAAACCATAATAGCATTTAGTAGGCTAGAATTATGACCTGGTCACCTTATCATTTATCTCTATAAATTTGCTATTGAATTGAATGAGCAATAAAATTATTAATACATTCATGTTTATACCTAAAACATAGTTCTGTATGGACCAGCCAGTTATCCTAATCCTATAGGAAATAAGGGTCCTAGAAAAGTAACTGGGGAGACTCTAGACACAGTGTTAGACACTCTCATTGCCATAGATATTGGATTCAATCCTTACAGTACCCTTTTGAAGTGGACTCTATTAGATTTATTTAAATTATGAAGAGATTGAATCTCAGAGAGGTTAAACAAAATATACATAACCATTCAGCAAATAAAAGGCAGATTCAATATTAGAAACAAGCTCTTTTTTATAACATAGTACATGCTTTTCCTGCATGCCATAGACCTACTTTTTCCCCTCATATTAAAAAGAAAAACATTTTTAAAATTGTGTTTCAGCAGTTATAATTTCTGAATCTCTTAAATATTTTTTTCCATGTCCAAACCATTCTTTGCATTTCCCCCAGATCAATCATGTATTAACAGTATTAGCAACTTTCCAAGGATGTCACAACCATAGCTTCTTTAGTACGAAAGCTCCATCTCTAACCCCTACCCCAACCATACTGTCATCTTTTGAAATCAGAAAACAGGGGTGAAACAGGGCCTTCATCATTTGCTTTGATAGGTGGACAAATGTAGCTAAGCTGTCTGGGAAGAAACCATCAAGTAATTTTCAGATTGAAAATTGTGAAGCACCACCTTCACATGTCTACACACGTGTCTTCTTTGATCTGGAAGAGTCTCCCCTTCTCTTGGCTAAACTCTATTCACTCATCTAGAAGATTGATAGTTCCCCTCCACTTAGAAATTTCTCTATCTATTCCAACCCTCATAGTTTTTACACACCTCTGAAATTCCCAATCAATTCTGTCTGCCATCTAATTTGGTTTTCATTTGTATTATATATTTTACATAAATTATTTGTCAACCATAGTTTTCTATTTTTTAATTATTGTACTAAATTTAGCCCTTATTGTCTTCTCATTCTCTTCAGTCACCCTAGATAGTGTGATGAATATCTAGAGTTTCAATAATGAAATCAAAATTTTATATCTTTAACCCATATATTTTTCCTGAATGCCATGTCTATATTGTCAAGGAATTACTTGACATCTTCATGTGGAGACAAATTACAAATATTTTAAAGGAAAATATAATAGAAGAAACCATTTGAAGCCACATACATCATCTCTCTTGCCAAACTGCTCTTTTACTCGGATCTCCAGTCATAAGTAGCACATCATGCATCCAGCCATCTTTGATATATTCCTCTGGCTTCCCTGGCAACTCAGATGGTAAAGAATTCACCTGCAATGCAGGAGACCCAGGTTTAACCCCCGTGTCCAGAGGCTCCTCTGGAGAAGGGAATGGCTACACACTCCAGTATTCTTGCCTGGAAGATTCCATGGACAGAATTTCATGCAGGTTATAGTCCGTGGCATCACAGAGAGCTGCACATGACTGGGCAACTAATACTTCACTGCCTTATCAACTGCATTCAAACAGTGAGAAGGAAAAAAAAAAATGTACTGATGACTTTCTTTCTCAAACCTAATCTCTTCTTCCCAGAGACAGATCTGCCCTCGTTCCTACGCATGCTTCCTAGGATCCCCCTTCTAAGCCATCACCTCACCTCCATTCTTGCCCCACTTGAATTCATGTACATTATGTCTGCAAAGTCTTCTTTCTAGAGCACAAACGGTGAAATCCAAACCCCTTATCATATTATTTAAGGTACTCTATCATCTGGACCCAGAATTCCTCTCTTTAGTCTTCAACCTTCCCTCATAGCTCAGTTGGTAAAAAATCTGCCTGAAATGCAAAAGATCCTGGTTCGATTCTTGGGTTGGGAAGATCCCCTGGAGAAGGGATAAGCCACCCATTTCAATATTCTTGGTAAAGAATCCGCCTGCAATGTGAGAGACCTGGGTTCGATCCATGGGTTGGGAAGATCCCCTGGAGAAGGGAAAGGCTATCCACTCCAGTATTCTGATCTGGAGAATTCTATGGACTGTATAGTCCATGGAGTCGCAAAGAGTTGGACACAACTGAGAAACTTTCACTTTGCCAATCACTGTGAAAATCGACTTTCATTTTCTCAAATAGTCAGGATATGTCATAACTTTCTGCTTCTGTTTATGCTAGAACTTCTGCCCCGACTAGTTCTCACTTTCTTGATTCTTGGGTGACCTCTGAAAATATGAATCAGTCATCACTTCTTTTTTGAAGAGTTTCCTGTTAAGCAAATAAATTTAAATTTAAATCCATTTATCCTCTCAATAATAGCTCCAAAATTCCATTGCATTTGTTTATTCATTTCCAACATGAGACTGTGAATTCCTTGAAGCAGCACTTCTCAAACTTTGTCCATTGAACCAAGAAGACTTCCAAATTAATAAGAATGACACTTAAAATACTACTCCCTAGACTCCTTACCTCCACTAGATTTAATACATTAGAACATATGGGGTTGGGATTCTGTAATCTACATTTTAGCAAGCATTTCAGGTGTAACTAGGCACTTAAGACTTTATCACAATGATTATTCCTCAGCCTAGCCAGGTCAGTATAGAGATTAATTTAGCAGTTGGGGGAGGAATCATCAACATAGCTTCATATGTCTTACTGAGAGCTATGAGCATAGTTTCCTAGATTACTATGTTTCAGAGAAAGATTTGATAGACAGTATAGTCCGTTAAGTTATATGATTCATTCTTACCAAAATGAAAGAGGCCTGCATCAGAAAAGCACCCTTCTCAAGAACAGAGTTTCAAAAGTCACCTAAGATGGCCTTTAGAATTAAACTGCTGCTGTTCAGAGTACCTGGAACTTTTAATGACTCTGACTTTTTATTATTATGTCATGTTCACTTGGCAAAGACAGAGAAAATGCTGAAACAAATTTCTGTGAGTTGCCACCCAGATTAATTATGTATTAAACACAAAATTGAAGTCCTCAGTATACTTTTTTAGACTACATCTCCCTCCAAGGGGTAACCCGTGTTGTAAATTTGCTATTATGATTCCCATACCATTCCTCGTGAACTTACTATGTGTATTTTCCCCCTTCAATCATACAGAATTGTATTAAATAAGTAAAATATCTATAAAAATTGCAGCATATTCTATACCTCCTTGGAAATATAATTTCATGTGATGTATTCAAGTTGGTATAGAACAATCAACTTCATTAATTTTTATTACTGTATAGTACTCCATTTTATAAACCTACTACAATTTACTTTTCCCTGTCTCATTACTGGGCTTCCCTGATAGCTCAGTTGGTAAAGAATCTGCCTGCAATGCAGGAGACCCTGGTTTGATTCCTGGGTTGGGAAGATCTGCTGGAGAAGGGATAGGCTGCCCACTCCAGTATTCTTGGCCTCATTAGTAGGCATTTCTAATTTCCCACTGTAATAAACACCATATAAATAATCATTCAGAATTATTACATTTACTACTGTGAAGATATTCAAGATTTTTTTAAGGCATATGCTTATGAATGAAATTGATTGATAATGTGGAATTTACATCTTTCCTTTTTTCAGATATTGCCCAAAACCCATGCAGGGTTTCAGCATTTGCAGTTTGCAAGTACGTTCATGAGAACTACCATTCTATCTATTCTTGTCAACACTTAATATTGTTACTTTTTAAGTGAGTGAGTGAAAGTCGCTCAGTCATGTCTGACTCTGAAACCTCAAGGTCTGTAGCCCACCAGGCTCTCCTCTGTCCATGGGATTCTGCAGGCAAGAATATTGGAGTGGGTTGCCATTCACTTCTCCAGGGGATCTTCCCAATCTAGGGATCGAACCCAGCTCTCCTATTTTATCTTCTTTAGTTTTGCGTCTTTTTGGTCTTTACCCTACTGGGGTCTTTGGGAACTGTGCATATGTGTAACAGCATCTTCCATACCTCTTCATTTTAGCTTAGGCTGTATTTGAAGAGCCAAAACAGGAAAACACTTAAGGAGACCTGAAACTCTCACAGAGAAATAAATTAGAGCTGCTGTTTCTTTTAGCTTTCCTTTCCTGTTCTTTACTAGGTTTTTAAATGTAATCTATCCTTTTTCAATCTTCATCATTTCATACTGTAAGGAAGTGAAATCACTAAAGGCAAATAACCTTATGAATCTGCTGAGTGTGTGAAATTACTTTTTAAAATTTATCAGTTGCATGGTTTTAATTTGTCTTCTCTGATTATATGTGCAGTGAGCATCTTTCCATTGAAAATTCATGTTTCCTCTACTGTGAATTGCTTAGTCATATATTTTACAGGTACTGAGGCCTTTATCTTTCTCTTATAGATTTATTAGAGATCTCTTTATTCTGTATTCTAGTTCATTTTTGATATATGTATTGTCAATATTTTTTCCTCAGCTCTATCTTATATTTTTCTTTTTTTAACCTAGCATCTTTTACTAAATATATATTATGTATATATATACCTATATATGTATACATGTATATATTTATTGTGTTTCATTAAAAGGAATACAAATTTTTCATTATGGCTTCTCCTTATTACATCTTGTTTTAGAAATCATTCCTTATCATGAAATCTTAAAATAGTCTCATATGTTTTATCCCAATATTTTTAAAAATTTTGATTTTTACAATCAGGTATAATATCTATCTGGAACTGGTTTTAGTTTCCATATGCTAAAAAAATGAGTGTATCATATACAAATGCTCCATGTGTGGATGAATTATTTTTTTTGCTTGTAAGACTACCTAGCATCTGTCCTCATTTGAGACATTTTTCTTGTCATTTCTGCCAGGTTGGTATGTGGATCGTCTTCTTACTGAATCATCACAATGTTAACAAACAAGAATTAAAAGCATTAAGATTTCAACCAAAATAAGTGTATATTCAGCCAGAATTAAAGAATTGCCTTTTATGACATACTGTATAATCTTTTTAAATAGTATGGGAAATTGCTCATGTGTAATAAGCTATGCCTATAAACATTCATTTTAATTTTAATTCTTTATAGAGCATATTAATTAATACCCAAAGAAGTACTCTTTTTTTTTATAGGACTCTAGCAAAGATAGATCTTAGAAATATACTTCAATAGATCAAAGTAAGAATCATGACTCACTCTAAGATGAAGCATGATTGACCATTTGCCAGGTGAATTATAACTCAGAGGTAGAGCATTTTAGCACAACAGCCATGAGTTTCTGATCAATGTGTAGTTGAATAAGCACTCTAAAATATTAATCCAATCACAAAAATTTAGAACGGAATGTCTTGTAGTTTTCTGCAGCATAGTGTATCAGTGTACTGTGTACATAGTATATTAAGCTTTACTCTGGAATAAGAATCTAGGAGGATTGTAAAACAACTACTCCAGCTTCTATACCCTCATAGGCTGTTTCTGTAATAATTTGCTTTTTATTCTGCAGTGAACAACAGAATAACAAACAAACTTGGTTTGTCCTAAGCAAGTCTTAGATTATTTAAGTATGGGGTGGTTATTTAAGAGGGCTTAAGAATGACCTACTTTAGCCAATGAGAGAATCTTTTACTTATAAGTTCCCCTGAAGAAAGGTAAAATTAAAAACAACAACAACAATAAAAATTCCACATCAGATACAAATTAAAACCAAGCCATTAATTTCAAGTCCTTTTAATTAGAGCTCTTTATGATAATGTTGATGGAGGAAAGGAACTGTTTTAGGAAATGAACAAACTCATGATGCACCCTTGCTTATTCATTCTTTTGTTGCCTCTATACATGTTTGAAGTCTGAATTACTTAGTATATTCCTTTTCACACTCGTGTTCTGGATTACTCTTCTAACTTTTTTTCCATTTCTCTAACTTCTGCCTAGGTGTAGCATGTCTTTTAATATACCCCATACTTCACCATCCTTCAACACACCATTTTGGTTCCAACTCATTGCCTTTGCCTTTCTCTCTACTTAAAATATCCTTTTTTCTTCTCTGTCTAATGAAAAGAGTCATCATCCTTAATCATCCATAATCATATGGATGATTCATATAATTCATATATTATGATGATTCACTATATAACATAATATCACTTAACTTCCAAATATAACTTAATTATTACCTCTTTTTGAAAGCATTTCCTAATTTCCCCCCAGGAAGCTAGTCTTTCATTTGTGTTTCAGTAGGTCTTAGCACTAACATGTATTACCCTTTATTACAAGAAATATTTATGTGTTTTAATGACCAGACTTTGATAAAATAGGAGAAAGATGATAAACAATTTCGCAGTGTATCCAGCTAAACCTTCACTGTCTAACACTCTAACCACTAGTTGTTTGTTCCTAGTGAGAACTTAGAATGCAACTAGTGTGACAGAGGAACTGAATATTTAATTATATTAATTCAGGTTTAATTATTTTAAATTTCAGTTGAAATAGTAACATTTTGCATAGTCAGTCATCACATATATCTAGTGGCTAACATATTCGGTATGGCAGATATAAAAATACTTCTGACATTGTAGACACTTGTATAGTAGAAATTGGGACAAATGAATGAATGGATGAATGAATTCTACAAGATAGGCTAGTAACATTTGCTTTGCAATGGACAGATGCCATTGTGTTGGATTGTATCTATGATTGTGTTTTGAGGATCATTGCACAGCTTTATGGAGAGAAACAGTTAATTTTAACTTGACCAAGAAGATAATAATATAAAACACCAAAGAAACCAAAAGGAGTATTCAAGTTTATCTTAAGTTTATCTTTGGTGAATTCCTTAGATATTCACCCAAGACATGCTTACCTGAGATGGCAGTAAGCAAACATCATCTTTTAAGACAAAGGCATACAAGAAATAGGATTGAGCCAGAGGTGGTAATTCTACCCCTTAAGACTGAGATGTCTTCAGATAAGGAGGTAAATCACTCTTTTTCAAACTTAATTTTATTTTAATACATAAATACAAATTTAATTTTATGTTAACTCACCTGATATATTAGGTGACTATTATTCGAAAGAATGAAAGAACGAAAACAAAAAAAACCAACTGTTGGTAAGGATGTGGAAACACTAAACTGCTGTGCATTAATGATGGGAATGTAAAAGGATGCAGTCATTATGAAAAATAGAATGGTGGCCCCTCAAAAATCTAAGCTGAATTACCATAGGATCTAGCAACCCCACTTCTAGGTATATACCCAAAAGATTGAAAACAGAGAATGCAATAGATATTTTTACTGCCATGTTCATATTGACATTATTCACAATTCCCAAAAGGTAAGAAGAACTCAATTATCTTTCAACATATAAAGGGATAATCAAAATATGTTATATACCTACAAGTGAATATTAATCAGCCTTAAAAGGAATCAGTTTCGGATACATGGTACAATATAGATGAATCTTGGAAACATTGTCTTAATTGACATTGTAGGACATAAAAGAATAAATACTGTTGGACTCCACTTACATGATGTACTTAAAACAGTCAGATCCATAGAGATAGTAAGTAGAGTACTGGTTATAGGGGCTGAGGCAGGAAGGAATGGGAGTTATTGTTTAATGAGAATAGCCTTTCAGTTTAAGATGATGAGAAAGTTCTGGAAGTGGATAGGAGTGATGGTTACTCAACAATTTGAATGTATTTAATGCCACTTAGTTGTATACTTTAAAAGGTGAAAATGTTAAACTTTATGATATGTATGTTTTACCACATGAAAAATTACTTTGATAAATATTTATTAAGGTAATGTGTGGTTGGATACCTTCATCTCTTAGAAAAATATTCATCCTTCCAATGTGGCCTCTCAATGCCCTTTAGAACGTTAAACACAACCCCGTAGACTAGTCTCTCTGCTTATTAATATTGAGAAAGGTGATCAGCCAAAAGAAATTTTATAGACAATGAGCATACATGCAATGCATCTGGTCTGTGGGATGTACTCTATTAAACAAGCACATTTAATAGAGGGAGGGAAGAAACCCTTAACAGTGAGCATTGTGCTTCTGGATATGACAGCTGCTGAGGTGTGATGGAGGTTTTGGAATGAAATCACTGCCTAACTGGATGCAGTGAAGTAGATGTGAAGCCCCAGGAGGACTTTGTGTTGGGGTTGATACAAAGTGGCCAGTAAGGCAACGCCTTAGCCACCTGCACATGCAAACTGCTAGATCAAAGACCAAATGATCAAATGGGATTACTCCAGTGACACAAATGTATGCGGTTATCATGAATTGCAGATTGTGGAGCATCTGCTCCTTTGCTGACTCCTTGGGGGGCAGGATGTGTACAAGGAAAGGTCTTATTTTAGTGATGGGAAGAACACTGATTGTTCTCAATGCTGGGGAAAAAAGCAAGAGTCATATCCTCCCCTTTTATGTTTTCTTTCCTTAGTGTGATGATTTACCTTTTTATATAATATTGTTTCAATCCGCCCTCCTATACCATTAAATTTTCTAGGCAGGTACAACTTGGCATCTAATGGATAACTCTTCTTCATAGATGAGATCTATCATACATAAAAAACATCCTGATCACACTGCTATATTTAAAATGGGCAACCAATGAGGACCTACTATATAGCAAAGGAACACTGCACAATGTTCTGTAATAACCTAAATGGGAAGATAATTTGAAAAAAAGTAGATACATGTATATGTATAAGTGAATCGCTTTGCTGTATATTTGAAAAACTAACATGGCACTGCTAATCAATTATGCTCCAATATGAAATAAAAATTAAAAGAAAAAACATCCTGAAATTTACTTTGCTTGGTACATTACTCAGAGACAAAGATATTTATATGCCATGCAAAGACCTTGAGCTGTGTAAATTATTTTTCTAGGAGGGTAGTACATTGGATTGACTCGGTTTTGCTCTTTTGCCAAATGCTGTTGATTGCAGGTGTTTTTCCACAGAATTGAATTCAGATTAGTGAGTGCAAGAGTATAGAAAGAAGAGTCCAGTTTTATTAGTTTATTAGAATAATATTCTGACTAGAGAGATTAATCAATCTTTTTCATTCTGAGCACAGTAAGATAATTTGGGAGTATATAGAAAGCTATTTTTAAAGTGCTATCCTGGAATGCGAGCTTGAGCAGAGGTCAGGGAATATATCAGAAAATAATTTGTATATTTTTCTAGAGCTGTCGTTATACCTAATATAATAGGGAACATATTATTTATTTTACTTTAGTTGCTACTGCCAGAGAAGCAAATAAATGTTTTGTCATAAAACCAGACAGCTTTGCCTATCCTCCTACATTCACCTACTTTATGGATTTTTAATTGAGACACAGAAGGTATACAACATTGCACAATTTTACGGTAATAAAATGTTGAGTTGATACACTTATATAGTGCAAAATGATTACCACCATAGCATTTATTAACACCTTCATCATGTGACATGATTACTATTTTTTCATTGTGATGAGAACATTTAGGGTTCACTTTCAAGTGCCATGTATATAGTACAATATTTTTAACTATAAGCACCATTGTGTACATTAGATCTCCACCTTGCAATTTCTTTCATCTTTTCTTTCATTTTCATTCTTTCTCCACTCTTTCTGAAAGGAGAAGTAATTCAAAAGAGAAATTATCATACTAAGTGAAGTCAGTCAGACAGAGAAAGACGAATATCATATATTACTTATATGTAGAATCTAAAAAAATGATACAAATGAACTTATTTACGAAACAGAAACATATTCACAGACTTCAAAAACAAACTTATAGTTACCAAAAGGGAAAGGTGCGAGTGGAGGGATAAATTAGGAGGGTGGGATTAACATATAAACAGTCCTATATATAAAATAGATAGTCCCAAGGATCTACTGTATAGCACAGGAAACTCTACTTAATATTCAGTAATAACCTCAATGGGAAAAGAATCTGGAAAAGAGTGGATATATATGCCTGTATGACTGAATCACTTTGCTGTACCCCTGAAACTAATATAATGGTATGAATCCACGATACTGTAATATAAAATAAAATTTGTATCAAAAAGGAAAAAAATAAAAGACATGACATAAAAATACACCAGGAAATAAATAAAAGAGATGACATAGAGAATACAGGAAATTTCCCATTGGATCTTTGTTTTACATTGAAATTCTTGTCCTCCGTTATTTACTTTCCCAGAATAAGCATGAACAAGTCATAGTTCACTTCATCAAACATATATTAAATGCCAGTCTCTGTGATGTGTGGTGCAGGATATTAAATGGCGTGAAAGTGAATGACAGTGATCTCCACCCTCTGAAAATTCGAGTTCTAGCATGGAGTAGCTCCGGCCCAACAGTATCAGTAGGGTTTTCTCTCTGCTTTCCTTTCCACTTCTCTAATTATGTGGAACACCTGTTCACACACTGTTGTCTCAGAAAAATCTATTTTTCTTCTCTTCTAAGACAGTTATTCTCATTGGGGTAAGAAGTTGTCCATTTTCCCCTTTCCCATATTTTCAATCTTTTCATTCACTGGCTCCTTTACTTATTTTTATAATTATTTGCACTCAAGGAAAACAAAAGTCCTTCCGAAAAATTTCCCTTAAAAATTTGTTGTTAAATCCCCTATATCTAAGGAAAACTGCCTCTGCGGGGGTGGGGGGCAGGGCAGGAATGTTCAGTCACTAAGTCACGCCCAACTCTTTGCAACCCGATGGCCTGAAGCTTAAGTTCCTCTGTCTACCACTGTCTCCCAGAGTTTGCTCAAACTCATGTCCACTGATTCGCTAATGCTATCCAACCATCTCGTCCTCTGCCATCCTATTCTCCTTTTGTCTTCAATCTTTCCCAGCATCAGGGTCTTTTCCGATGAGTTGGTTCTTCACATCAGGTGGCCAAAGTATTGGAGCTTCAGCTTCAGCATCAGTCCTTCCAATGAATATTCAAGACTGATTGCCTTTAGGATTGACTGGTTTGATCTCCTTGCAGTCCACCGTACTATTAAGAGTCTTCTTCAGCACCACAGTTCAAAAGCTTCAATTCTTTGGCATTCAGTCTTCTTTATGGTCCAGTTCTCACATCCATACATGACTACTGTGAAAACCACAGCTTTGACCATACGGACCTTCATTGGCACAGTGATGTCTCTGCTTATTAATATGCTGTCTAGGTTTGTCATCCCTTTCTTCCAAGGAGTGAGTGTCTTTTAATTTCATGGCTACAGCCACCATCCACAGAGATTTTGGAACCCAGGAAAATAAAATCTGGCACTTCTTCCACTTTTTCCACATCTGTTTGCCATGAAGTGATGGAACCAGATGCCATGATATTAGTTTTTTGAGTGTTGAGTTTTAAGCCAGCTTTTCACTGTCCTCTTTTACCCCCCTCAAGGGACTCTATAGTTCATTTTGGTTTCTGCCATTAGAGTGGTAGCATCAGGTTATCTGAGGTTGTTGATATTTCTTCCATCAGTCTTGATTCCAGCATGTGCTTCATCCAGCCTGGCATTTCACATGATATACTCTGTATATAAGTTAAATCAGCCTTGTAATACTCCTTTCCCAATTTTGAACATCTGTTGGTCCATGTCTGGTTCTAACTGTTGCTTCTTGACCTGCCTACAGGTTTCTTAGACAACAGGTAAGGTGTCTGTCTTCTTTAATAGTGTTCCACAATTTGTTGTGATCTACACAATCAAAACCTTTATCAAAGCTAGTGAAGCAGAATTAAATGTATATCTACAACTCCTTTGTTTTCTCCATGATCCAGTGAATGTTGGCAACATGATCTCTGGTTCCTCTAAAATTCTTTGTTTGTACACTGGGGAAATTCAGTTTGAATTTGAAATTCAGTTTGTATACCGGGGAGTTCTCAATTCACATGTTGCTAAAGCCCAGCTTGAAGGATTTTGAGCTACAAAGATCATAATCAGTCTGATTTCAGTATTGAATATCTGATGATGTCCACATTATGTATATCACATTTGTTCTTGTTTTGCAGGAAAAGGGAGTTTGCTCTGACCAGTGTGTTCTATTGACAAAACTCTGTTAGTGTTTCCCTTTTATTGTTTACTACTAGACCAAACTTGCCTGTTTTTCCATATTTCTCTTGACTTCCTACTTTTCCATGCCAATCCTGGATGATGAAAAGGACATATTTTTTTTGGTGGTGGTCACTCACCTAGAGTTGGTCATCTTGGAGTCTTACATCATGTGGGCTTTAGGAAGCATTACTACAAACACATAGTGGAGGTGATGGAGTTCCAGCTGAGCTATTTAAAATCCTAAAAGGTGATGCTGTTGAAGTGATGCATTCATATGTCAGAAAATTTGGGAAAGTCAGCAGTAGCCACAGGACTGGAAAAGGTCAGTTTTCAAAGAAGAACAGCACCAGAGAGTGTTCACATGAAAGAAAGGTTATGCTCAAAATCCTTCAACCTTTATATAATGGAGAATAAGATGATGTGGTATTAATATTAATAATGATGCTTGTACATGATGATATGTATGGGTGCTCATTCAACATTGCTTTTTTGGCATGTAATCCTATAAATCAGTGAGTAGGCAATATCACCACTGTCTTCCAGAAAAGAAACTTGTGATTTTCACGTGCACAGTTTTACAAATAACTAACAGAGCTTTGATTCAAATACTGTTCTGTTTGACTCCAGAATCCAGTTAAAATTCTTAACTTTAAAATACTTCATGCAAATTTGTCCCTCCATGGCAAAGTTTCTTAACTTTGCAGCACATTGAAATCACCTACAAGTTTTGTTTTCTTTTTTTTTCTTTTTTTGAATCCCATTGTCTAACCTGTACTCCAAATCACTTATATCAGAATCCCTTAGGATGTGAAGCAGTAATCAATTTTTTTTAAAAAAATGTCTTAGGTGATTCTAATGAACAGAAAAGATAACCATTGTTCTATAGTAAACATCTTGATGATACTCAAGTCTTTATCTCTGGCATGGAGCTCTCTCCCCAGCATTAAACTTACATTGTCCAGGGTTTACTGCATCACTTCATTTATCTATCCTTACTGACACTTTGGAATTTCTCCTCTTCCAAAATAAACTCACCCATCACCACCCAAATAGTTGCCTTCTACAATCTGTGTGGTATTTAATTTTTCCCACCCCCTACTGCTCTAGGTCTCATAAGTAAAATCTGTTCAATAGTCTCTCAAATTGTGAGTTTCCTAGCACCTTATGTCTGGGAATTGATTTTTTTTTTTATTATATTAGTATCTCAGAAATATTTTTCCCATTTTTATTCCCTCTTTTCTTCATCACCTCTGTAGGTAAATTTGCTCAGGCTTTCCTTGTCTCTCACATGGAATTTTTGTGGCAGACTCCCCGACTCAAGGAGTCTCTCTTTGATTCATTTAGTCTCTCTTTGATTCATTTTCCTGTTTAATGCTGTCAGTGTTAACCTTTCTAATATCCCATCAGTTGTGTCACTCTTTATTAAAAATTCTGTCCACTGCCTGCAAAATATAGTCCAAACAACTTAACATATATTAACAAACTTCATGAGACCTTTGACCATCTGGACACACTTCTTTCCCTCACCAATTTCCTTTTCCTTGACCAAAATACCCTACCATCTAAAGCTCCTTCTGTATTCTGCTTTCCCTTCAAAAAAAAAAAAGACATCACAATTATCCATTGTCAGTCTTTTCCATGGTTTGTCAACACCACGGGGGAAGGATATGCATCCATATTTAAGTATTTTCACTGTTGTTAACTGAGTGCTTTTCAGAAAGAAGTTATTTAAAAAAAGATATGTGTTGAATACATAAGTGAAGGGCTGTGTGCAGGAACTTTTCATAACTCTGTCATTTCACATGTTTTCCTCTGTGAATAGAATGATCAAATACTTTCTCTCTCCTTGGTAAACTCATACATTTAATGTGGCATACACATTTGAAATACTTCTGGAGTTGACCAGACAGAAATAATGTCATAGGATTTTCCTCTTTGATTCTACCATGCATTGTTCCTGTAATTATAGTAGGAGTTCTATCAAATAGCAATGTGCAGGCTTGTGTCCCTTCTAAACTAAGAATACTGAAGAATTGGAGGCATAAATTGCTTCTGTTTGTTTCGTCTACACATATGATGATGCTTGGAATACAGTTGATTCTTCAGTCGTCACCTTTGTTGAATGGACGTCTGATTTCATGTATTATTGAGGGGGTTCAAAGACACTGCCTAGCTTATTCCAGCTTCTAAATGTAATGGTAAGATTGCACATCTTTCTTCTGGGAAAAAATAAAAATAAGATAATATCTACTACTTTGTCACCATTCATTAATGGTCTTATGAGTAAGGAAGATTGTTGAATTGATTTTCTGAATAATCAATTTGTCACTGCTTTGTAAGCCCTTGACTTTATTATTGTAGACATAACTTACAAGATAATTGAAATATGACTGCTATCCTTAAATATTTTAGAAAAATGATTAAAAAAGGCCTTGACTTCTCGAGTGAGAGAGGAGTGGTCTTTATTCTTCACTTACACCTTTAGTGGGCTTCCCCAGTAGCTCAGCTGGTAAAGAATCTGCCTGCAATGTGGGAGACCTGAGTTCAATCCCTGGGTTGGGAAGATCCCCTGGAGGAGGGCATGGCTACCCATTTCAGTGTTCTTGCCTGGAGAATCCCCATGGACAGAGGAGCCTGGTGGGCTACAGTCCATGGGGTCACAAAGAGTTGGACAAAACTGAGCAGCAAGCACTTATTTACTTTGTGTAGTAATGTAATAATATAATAAACAATTCACATTTGAGAATGCAAAGCAACATAAATAATGAATGTTCTATAAAATGTGTACTTAATTACAGAGAATTAAAGGCCAACTCAGTTTCCATTTGTGTCCTGAAGTATAGAATACTACATAAATTTAAGGAAAATATTAAAGTATTAAAATTTAACAGTAAGAGTTTTTCACATGATGCACAAAATTATAAAACTAGCACACTACTTGAGCTCAAGCATATTTTTGTTTGCTTGCTTGGTTTTTTTTTTTTTTTTTTTTTTTTAGCTACACAGCAAGGCATGTGGAATCTTAGTTCCCTGACCAGGGTTTGAACTTGTGTTCACTGCATTGGCAGTTCAGAGCCTTAACCACAGGGCCACCAGGGAAGTTCCTCAAACAAATTTTATTTACTCCTCCTCTTGTGCATGAAGAATAAAACCATTCCCACACCTGTGTTCTCTACCCTCACTGTCAGCCAGTGTTTCTACATAGAAAGAATAATATAACCCAAGCTACTGCTCAACATTCTTTGACTATATTCCTACCTGGGAAAACTCATTAAATAAAAACATTCCTCCAGTGCATGCTAGAACAACTAAATGGTATGAATTTCCAGAGCATTTGAGGTGGAAGAGGATCTAGAGTGGTATTCCTGATCCCATTACTGAGAAACTAGAGACCCAGAAATGGAAAGTGGCATCAAGGGAGGAAAACTTAAGTAGAAATTGAGCTATTATAAAATGAATTGTTGAAGTCATATAATTTTTGATATAGTATACACAAATTGTTTCATAATACCTACATATTATAGTCACTTTACTATCTAAAAATGCAGATAATTTAAGAAAAGAGAAAAAACCTGAAAAGAAATGTAGACTTTAGTGTTTGGTAACATGTCTGTTATTTCAAATGAAAACTTTGGAATAAAACCAATTGTATTTAAACAACATAATTTAAACATGCATGCAGATCCATTCTAATACTATAATTCCATATGTAAAGACTACAGATGCCTTATAATCTCTCCCATCTGTCAGAAAGATAATAAAATTGTGCTTTTTATGATATCATTGAGATTTATTTTTTAAAATATTTGTAACAATATATCACACGTTTCCATTTTGTTCACTACTGCTTCATAACCTCTGCATCTGAATACTCCTAACATAATTTCACTAAGCATATAACTCACCATCAGACAAATTTCATGAATTCATTTTCCTGTAATCTGATGATCTGTTTAAAATTTTACCCAGATATATTATTTGAAATAATTTTATATGTACATATATATGTACAACTAATTAACATTTTTTTCAAAATGGAAAGTATCAATACTTGAATCTAATAAAATCTGCAGTAGTATAGTTTTAATGGTTATTAAACAACTATGCTTTTTATGAACAAAAATCCAAGTAATAAAGTAATGAAAATATGAGGACAGTTTTTCCAACCAGATTATCAAGAAATTTACAATATACAATACATATACACACATACAGAATCTGATTATTTCTATTTCCAAATTCCTTGTAGGAGTTCCAGTATCCTATATAAGTTCAGATAAACATATTTCCAAAATAAATTAAAATAAAAGACGGAATGCTTTAAAATGCATTAAGGACATTGTGTTTCCAGTTCACACTCTCTTTAATCAAACATTGAAATTGTGAAATATGTCTACAACTGAAATATACTTGTATCTTCAAAAAAAAATCCAATTGTAAAATAAAAATGAGTTTATACTCCTAGCTTAGGACTATATGATTTATGGGCTGAAATGCTCCTTTGTATAAAGAAAATAACATTGAATACATAACTTAGAAATTAAATTAAAAGTTCAGCTTTTTTATTTAGGAGATTATGATGATGGCCTGAAGTATTACTTTGGGTAAAAAAATAATATTGAAGTAATGCATAGATTAGGCATTAATTTATGCTGGGAATCTAATTATCAACCAAATCTGATGTAAATATAAGCTCTTATTGAAATGCATATGTATATATTAAAATTATTACTTTTAACTATCTCTGACTTTTAAAAACTATGCTTTATTGTAGGCTCAGTAATGGTTTTGAAGAGTTTTAGTGATATAAAACATTCAAATTAAGCAAAAATATTAGGTATGAATTTCCAGAGCATTTGAGGTGGAAGAGGATCTAGAGTGGTATTCCTGATCCCATTACTGAGAAACTAGAGACCCAGAAATGGAAAGTGGCATCAAGGGAGGAAAACTTAAGTAGAAATTGAGCTATTATAAACTTAAACTAATTAAGACTCCTAATTAAAGAGTCTGCCTGCAGTGTGGGAGACCTGGATTCGATCCCTGGGTCAGGAAGATCTCCTGGAGAAGGATATGGCAACCCACTCCAGTATTCTTGCCTAGACAGTATTCTTTCCATGGACAGAGGAGTCTGGTGGGCTACAGTCCATTGGGTCACAAAGACTTGGATACGACTGAAAGACTAACTTTCTTTTTCAAACTTAAATGTGTATTATAAATTGATGATTGAAATGATGTTTGTTTTGAAAATATCTTCTATGAACATATTTTAGAAGATGTTGGAAGAATTCCAAATTAGGAGATATATTGTAATAATTTATGATAAAGTATTAAAGCAGTAAAGATGAATTGATGAATAGAATGCTTATATCACAAATTATTTGTTTTTTCAGTAAGTCATCTTAAATAGCTTCCCAGGTGGCTCACTGGTAAAGAATCTGCTTGTCAAAGCAGGAGATGCAGAGACATGGGTCTGATCCCTGGGTCAGGAAGATCCCCTGGACTAAGAATTGGCAACCCGCTCCAGTATTCTTGCCTGGAAAATTCCATGGACAGAGGAACCTGGCAGGCTACTGTCCATGGGGTCACAAAGAGTTGGATACAGCTGAGTGACTGAGCATGCATACACACATGTATCTTATATAGCAACCTATTTCTTTCTTCCTAAAAATTAATTTAGATTTTTAAAATCTTTTTTCTCCAAAATGTCAGTATTTGAAATAAATACTGAAGAGAATGTCTTAATCCCATCTACAGTTTATAAATTGCACTATTTCATTTCTGGATGGGTGGGTTGGATGGATGGAAAGGGTATATTTGAATAGTTTTTTTCCATAGTCTATAATGAACTCAAAAAATGATGAATCTATCAAAATGTCCCACTTTCTTTAGAAAGAGGGGACATTATAAGGATTGACTCAAAGGTTTGCTTTCCTTTTTACACTTTACTGTTTATAAAAACAACAATAAAAAAGAAGCAGCAGTATGATTTTGTATTCTGTTGCCAGTGTATCCATAAACTAGCACAAAAGCAAAGCTGAAGCAATTTACAGGATTGTATCATTATATGAACTACAGTTATGTAAAGAAGAACATCTAATTATGTGAAGAAAAACATGGATTCATACCAGGAGCATTTTTAAAGGGAGAAAACAAAGCCATCCATGAAGACAAAAAAAAAAAAGAATAAATGACTTTATCCTTAAGCTTTTACATGTAAGTTCTATTGGTCCTTAATGCCCTAATTAATTTCCTTAAAATTTTAATGATATTCAAATAAACTATATTTAAAGTATTATGTTCCAAAAGGAGAAAGCACGTGGCATTTGTTGAATCTTTGCTACCTGTTTTGGTCAAGGGTTTTTATATGGTTATGTTGTAAAAAATTCTACCATTTTTTCCAAACTCATAGAATTGATATTATGACACTCACTTTGAAATACAAAGAAACAAAAGCTTAAAGATAAAACATGTAAGAAGCAGAGGTATGCTTTTGCTGCTATGTCTGCAATTTCTCTAAGCCTCAGTACCTTTGTATTGCTTCCTTTGAATGTCAAGTAGGCTCCTTATAGACTGCTTTGATACATTTGGCAGTCAGCGATAATTGTTACAAGAACTGAAGAATTACATTAATTTATTTGACATTTTTTTATAAAGCAGAAAGTAGGTTGTATTTTTTTTTTCAGAGCTGGTAACTGATAATAATGTACAGGAAACAATTAGCAAGATTCTTCTCCTTAAAAAAAATTTTAAAAATTAAAACAAAAAAACCCTGGTAAGTAGTATTGTATTTAGGTGTAATATCTCATAGATACCAGTGCTGTGATTAAGAATTTGATCTCAGCTAGAATATTCCAGGACAAAGCAATGACAGTGTGGCAGTAAGCACCTTCTCTGTGACTGACTGGGTCGGATAATGGATGTACGCTGTACTTAAAGCAAAAATACTCTGAGTGCTTGCAGGACTATCTTTTATCCTTCCAAACCATAAGGACACTTAACAAGCACCCTTCTGACTGAAATAAATGGTTTAAATAGGAGTAATCATTGGATCCAATTTTTATCCTGGATTATAGAAATGTGGCCATTTGAGACATTCATCTTTGAGAGGAGGAGATATATATATATATATATATATATATATATATATATATATGTATATGTATGATATACATGAATAATATATATTTTTCCTTGTTCATCACATCAAAAGCTACTAGGAGTTTTAAAATGTAGGAACTGTATTAATTTTTAATAAACGGCCCCTTGTTAATATTTATTTTTTCCACATTTAACACATTTTATCCTGGAAATAGAGAGGGTAAGTTTTCCTTGAGGATAGAATTTCTTTCTTATTAGTCTTTAAATATGCAGCAGCTCACACAGGTACTTGCTTCTAAATAAGTATTTTGTATATTATTTTTTAAACAAATATGTGGGTATATGGATGGCATCAGTGAAACAAAATTCTACCTCAGGAAGAGAAAGTTGCATTTTGGCAAGATGTTGCTGAAAATATGAAAGGACTGTAGACACAAGAGATTTTTTAGTACTGGGGACAACCTTCTTGGCTCGGCTTGACCCTAAAAAAATATTGTCTTATTATAGTCACTTGGTCCCATTAAGCATTTATCCTCAAACTCAACAATGTAGGTTTTTTTTTCTATCATTAATGCTTAAAGGTAGAAAGAATTTAATCAAGCACATTTGCGTACGAAGGAAGTTTCTGTATGAACAATTCCAAATGTTGCAATAATAATTAGAGAAGGAAATAGCAAGGGAATCATAGCAATAGCTGCTGAATTCTGCCACAAGCATAGAGAACTTTTTATTTACTGGCTGATGTTTGAATTAGCAAGGGAACAAAAGCTGAGCTCCAATAATAGAAAGCAATCAGTCTGGTTTGGGACAGAAGCTTAAAATAATTCTGATTAAAGACACAGAATTAAATGGACTTAATCATTAGAATTAGATAGAAGAATATCTGGATAGAGAAATACCAGGAGAAACACATCTCCACTGCAATGCTCTACCAAATGTTGTACTGGTACCATAGTGAATTGGCCTGGTGGGAAGAATGTACTCATTGGAAAAGACCCTGATGCTGAGAGAGATTGAAAGTGTTAGTCACCAGGCTCCTCTGTCCATGGGATTTCCCAGGCAAGAAAATTGGACTGGGTCACCATTTCCTTCTCCAGAGAAAGACTGAAGGCAGGAGGAGGGGACAACAGAGGATGAGATGGTTGGATGGCATCACAGACTCAATAGACGTGAGTTTGAGCAGGTTCTGGGAGTTGCTGATGGACAGGGAAGCCTGGCATGCTGCCGTCCATGGGATCATAAAGAGTCGGACACAACGGAGCGACTGAACTGAACTGAAAGTGAAGTGGGTCTGATATTTACCATCAGAACTACTAAATGGCTGATGGTTGGCTGGAGGGGGACAGGGAGGACATGACTAAGTTGAGATGGGTTGTCTGTTTCCCAGAGGATCTCTTATCCTCCAGCAAATTCCTGGAGCTCTTCAAAAGGTGGCTTCAGGGTTCAAAGAAAGGGAGACCCAAAGCACAATCCATCCCCTGCTGTCCTTTGAGTTTGTTCATGTTTTCTTGACCAAACTGGGTCACATGGCAACCCAGATTCAAATCTGGGCAAACAGACCACTTCTTGACTAGAGAATCTACACTGTCTCCCTGGAGAAGTTTGGGCTTAGGGAAGCTAGTAATCTGCAACTGACTTTTTTTTTTTTTTAATCTACCAGACTCTTTACAAATATATCTAGTAGTTATTTTTATAATTTTTTATGGATGTGAATATAACCAATCCTGCTGTGGCACACAAAAAGTTGACTCTGGTAGAATGAACTAAATTTACCTTTTGCTCATAAAAAATAAATGCTCTCCACTCAAAATATTGAACACTGTAGTTTTTTGTAAGAGTTAAAAATTAACAAACTTAAGAGATGAAATGCACTGACCTTTTTTAAGGGATTCTTATTTTCAGTACCACTTATTTATAGGCCTATTTATATGCATCAGGGTATGCAGTGTGATAGATAATTCATTGAATTCATCAGGGTATGCAATTGAATGTAGGTGCTTCTTATATAACAGAGGATGTGGTAAACTTAAGAGGATGTAGTAGGACCTCCTGAAGTGCATTCAATTTTAGAATTGGTACAATTTACTATTTTATATCAGAGCTAATGATTAGAAGTTTTGTACACTTTAGAAATACTTTGTCATAAAACACAGAAGTAAATTAAATTATATGAGATTGTCAGAATGAAACAGGTCTTAGTGTTGTTGACGCTGCCATTCTGAACTGGATCACTTTTTCCTCTAATACATGAAGATAATCTACATCTCAAGGAGTAATCTGGAAACTTGAAATCATTACAATCAAGTGGGTATGATAATATTATTTTAAAAGTAATTATAGAGTGATCTCAGTTTACCAATTTAAATATGTTATTTTGAATTTTGTGGCAACTTATTATATTAACATCATTCACATATTGTTTCTTTTGACTTGATGATAATTTCTTTGTGTTCCCCCAAATTTGTGTGTGTTGGCTGCTCAGTCATGTCCGACTCTTTGCAACCCCATGGACTGTAGCCAGCCAGGTTTCTCTGTCCATGGAATCCTCCAGGCAAGAATACTGGAGTGGGTTGCCATTTCCTTCTCCAGGGCATCTTCCCAACCCAGGGATCGAACCCAGGTCTCCTGCATTGCAGGCAGATTCTCTACCATCACAATTACAGTCCTTCTTAAGAACTTAAGTCCTGGGAACTCCCTGGCAGTCCAGCGGTTATGACTTGGCACTTTCACTCCCAGCTTTCACTGCTGAATCCCTGGTTGGGAAACTAAGTTTCCACAAGCCACACTGTGATCAAAAAACAAAGCAAAACAAACAAATTTTTTAAAAATGCTTATTGATTTAGAAAATGTCAATACATTTCTAAAAACAAACAAAACTTCAACTCCCAAACCCAGACCATATAAAGGGCAATGTTGACATGAGGATAGTGTTTGCAGAATTAACTCCAGAACCACTGTTTAAAAAACATATCTTTATTACTTCTATCTGCTTCATCAACCATTAAACTTTTTCCAGAGATTCTTCTCAATAGCTATCCAACTTTGGGCTCACTACTAATTGACTGCAATATCTTAACAGCTCTTGTTTTTTTTTTATTTTGTGTGTGTGTGTGTCTTTTTTAATTTTTTTTTAAATTTTTTATTTATTTTTATTAGTTGGAGGCTAATTACAATACGGTATACTAACACATATATATGGAACTTTAAAAGATGGTAACGATAACCCTATATGCAAAACAGAAAAAGAGACACAGTTGTATAGAACAGACTTTGGGACTCTGTAGGAGAAGGTGAGGGTGGGATGTTCTGAGAGAATAGCATTGAAACAAGTATACTATCAAGGGTGAAACAGATCACCAGCCCAGGTTGGATGCATGAGACAAGTGCTCGGGGCTGGTGCACTGGGAAGACCCAGAGGGATGGGATGGAGAGGGAGGCAGGAGGGGGGATGGGATGGGGAACACATGTAAATCCATGGCTGATCCATGTCAATGTATGGCAAAAACAGCTCTTGTCTTTAAAATCTCTTGATCATCACACAGATGCGCCAGAGATAAATACAAATGACTGTAGACTTGAGGCAACCTCTGATCCTTCGTGTAAAACCTTATATCCCCTGTCTCAATTCTATAAAATGTCATAAACTAGCATGTTCTGTGAGCAAATATAAGCATACCTCTATGCGTTTATTTTCCCAAACCCCGAGTGACTGTGAGAAAATCAGAAACAGTGTGTATTACCCATTTCAGCAGCATATGGTTCCTATGCACTTGCAAAGACAACACAGGTAAACCCGCACAAAATTAATTGCTTTTTTGCACAGTGTTCCAGCAACAGAGGGCACCTGTTTTATAACATGTGTGGCATTGTCTTATCAGCCTTATCTGTTTGGGGAGTCTGTTTCTTCTGGTGGATTATGAGTAACTTGTAGGCAGGGAACCAATTACTCAGGCTGCACTGGGCCTGGGAGTGCTTACAGGAGAATGAATGATAAGCATGAAAAGCCTCAATGACATGGAATGCACAGTGTAATAGCCCTAGTATTTTATTACAAAATTCTGTGGCAAAATATCACATTTCCTTTAAATATTTCTTCCCATTTTTACTCAAAACAGCATTAATATGAGACAAACTTGTGCATAGATATCCTTTAAGACATGCACTGTTTGTTGTTTATAACCCTGCAGACAATTATTGCCATTCTCATGTATAACTTTTCCCTCTGAGTGTAAGTACACCTGTACACCTTTTATGATTTTCTCACTGGAGGGCTAGTGAGTAAGCTCTATGTGGTTGAACTGAAAATGCTGGAGGATAATTGGATCTGCAGGCTAAGGTGGTCAGGATGTTAAAGTATTTATGTGTGAGATTTATTTGTACCACCTACATTATATTTGAGAAAATTCAGATTTATTCTGGCATTTCCATTCTGAATTTTAAACCCGTAGTTAATTTTTAATGCCTTTCTGGAGAGTTTCTTACCTTGCATTGTCTTTAAATCTCAGTAAAATGTTTCTTTTCTTAGTGGGAAAATTCATTTCTTTGTAGAGGCTGGAATTCCAAAATAGCACACCATTGAATAGCAAGGAAAAAACAGCCCATCGTTTTATTTGGTGTTAAACCTACTCAGTTATTCAAGAGAGGCTGCTGAAACCATGAAATGGGCTTTATGAACTGTTGAGCATTCTCCAGGTTGAATGGCTCCCCTCTGGCTCACTTGAAGAAATAAGATGTCACTCCTCAAAGGGATCCTGGGTCAATCTTTGACCAAACAGTTGCGTAAGAGGCTGGTTTCCAGTGCAGGTATGGAAGTTGAAACCACTACAATATTGTAAAGTAATTAGCCTCCAACTAATAAAAATGAATGAAAAACAAAAATTCAAAAAAAATAAAATAAAAAGAAAAGAAAAAAAAGATGTGGGAATAGATGGCAAAAGGAAAAACTAATTCAAGTCAAACAAAGGGGAAAAAAAAAAAGACAAGAATCATCCTTGGACTGGTAGAAAGACTCCAGGGAGAAATAATTAAAGCAGGCTCATTCCTCTGACATTCATCATTGGGTGAGCTGAAAAATCCTGACAGCCTCCTCTTACGTGCTTCATGTGCTTAACTCTGTCAGGTGATTTTATGAATCACTTACTTTCTGACAGACCTCTTCAAAAAACTGTAAGGCGTCCCACAGGTGGGATTTGTTGATAGAACAAAGAACATCTGTTATATTTTTACACTTCTGACTTTAAGCAATGAACTGGGGCTGGGGGGTGGGAAGTGCCTTGTTTGTCCACTTGCTGCTTCGTATGTCCCAAGATCTAGGAAAGTTAAGCTCGAGGGAATTTTTCTCTTGCTCACGTCTGTGTTTCCAGTTATTAGTGTCCAGTATATGGTAGGCACTCAATAATATGTGCTGGTTAATTAACATATGAATTAATTAATCTCTGTCGCTCCTCCAGCTTCAACACAGGCTTTGGTTAGGTTATCAGCTATCTGACTCGCTGAGGGTTTCTGTACACACATTTAGAAAATACTGATGGATGAAACTGGAGCCCATTATACAGAGTGAAGTAAGCCAGAAAGATAAAGACCAATACAGTATACTAACACATATATATGGAATTTAAAAAGATGGTAACGATAACCCTATATGCAGGACAGAAAAAGAGACACAGATGTACAGAACAGACTTTTGGATTCTGTGGGAGAAGGCGAGGGTGGGATGTTCTGAGAGAATAGCATTGAAACAAGTATACTATCAAGGGTGAAACAGATCACCAGTCCAGGTTGGGTGCATGAAACAAGTGCTCGGGGCTGGTGCACTGGGAAGACCCAGAGGGATGGGATGGGGAGGGAGGCGGGAGGGGGGATCGGGATGGGGAACACATGTAAATCCATGGCTGATTCATGTCAATGTATGGCAAAAACCACTATAATATTGTAA
Organism: Odocoileus virginianus; assembly: GCF_023699985.2. Lineage (NCBI taxonomy): Eukaryota > Metazoa > Chordata > Mammalia > Artiodactyla > Cervidae > Odocoileus > Odocoileus virginianus. The sequence continues at coordinate 26,995,422 of NC_069698.1, forward strand.
AGTAATTAGCCTCCAACCTGCTCTCTGTCTCTGGGACACAACAAGCTCTTTTTTTTGCTTTAATCTTTGTAGTTGCTCAGATCTCTGCCTGAGCGACTTCTTCCTAGATTTTCAGAGGTGATTTTTTTCTCCCTATCATTTAAGTCTCAAAAATTAAAACAACAGATTTCCCTTCATGAAGGAGTCTCACACTCTCCTAAGCCTTCTCTATCATATGTTCTTATTTTATGCTACACAAAGCAAAATCTTTATTTCTTTTTAATTTCTCTATTTCCCTCATTATTAAATGCTCAATAGATAATTGTTGGATAAATAAATACCTGAATGAATCTATGGGCCTTTGAAATGTCAAGCATTTATGCAAAAAAGTTCATTTAACCTCATAATAATGATATCCCCAAGATATCTCTTCACTTCAAAATGAAGGAAAGTATTGCGGAGGAGCTGGATGACTGTCTCAGAATAACAGAATCGAACAATAATGTGAACTGCCGGTCTGTCTGACTTGAATATTTCTGCACTTTCAGTTCTACCATGCTGCCCCAAGACTGTCTATTTCAGTAGGAAATAGCAGGCAGTATCGTAAGGAAAAGGGATAATTCCTGAAGATATATTTAGACACATTCTAGATGAAATTAGTACAGAAATTCCTTGTTGGGCTAATGAAGTTATTACCTTCTATTACCTTCTTGATAATTTAAATGCCTATCCAAATACTTCCAGCTGTAAAGAGGAATAAGTCCTGGTGATATAATGTACAGCATGGTGACTAGAATTAATAATGTACTGTGTATTTGAAAGTTGCTAGGAGAGTGGATCATAAAAGTGGAACGTAAAAAGTTCTTATCAGAAGAAAAAATTTGTAACTGTGTGTAATAATCAATGTTAACTAAAATTTCTGTTGTAATCATTTCACAATAGATACATAATACCAAACCATTATGTTATACACCTAAAACTAGCATGGTCCATGTCAACTGTACATCATTGAAAAATTATCTAAATAAATAAATGCCTATTTGAATTAATGAAGTGCCTCAGTCCTGAACTTCTCGAATATAAGGTGCACCCAAATCACCCAAGCATCGTGATCAAAATACAAATCCTTCCAGCTGATCCAGATGGTATGAACCCATCCACCTATACTTTTTGAAAAGCAGGGGCTGAACAAGCATTAGTTTACACTCATATTCACATGTTTTGTTCCTCAATAATTAGAAAAAGGATTTTCATGGAAGAAGAGGTTGTTATGACTTAGATCAATTGTTCTTGAACTTTGTTTCATATTTGAGGCAACTGGGGGGGCATTGAAAACTCCCAGAAATCAGCTCACACCCAGACCAATGAAATCAATCCCCAGGGGTGCCCAGGGAGTGGTATTTTTAAAATTCCACAGTTACTACACTCTATTGAAAAGAGTACACTTCCCCGGTGGCTCAGTGGTAAAGAATCTGCCTGCAATGCAGGAGACCTGGGCTCCATCCCTGGGTCAGGAAGATCTCTTGGAGAAGGAAATGGCAACCCACACTAGTATTCTTGCCTGGAGAATCCCACGGACAGAGGAGCCCAGTGGGCTATGGTCCATTGGGTCATGAAAGAGTTGGACCAACTGAGTGACTGAACAACAACAACAAAAAAACTGCAGATGGTACTTGCTGCTCCACACATGGATGGAGGGGCAGCAGTTTTGGCATGGAGATTTGAAAAGTGAAGGCTCAGGCCCCAGCCAAGACCTGCTGAAGTTCTGACTGCATTTCAAAAAGACCACAGGTGATTTTTCCATATACTTTTAAATTTGAGAAGTACTGGTTCAGAGCAAGAAGTTGTTTGTTTACTAAGCTCTCGATTTTCGGGTATGCACAGGAATACTGGAATTCAGTGGAGCTTTTGTTGTCACGTCCGACTCTTTGTGACCACATGGACTGTAGCCCACCAGGCTTCTCTGCCCATGGGGTTTTTCAGGCAAGAACATTAGAATGGGTTACCATTTTTCTTCTCCAGGGGATCATCCCAACCCAGGGATTGAACCTGCATCTCCTGCATTGCAAGTGGAGATTTGTAGCACTGTTTAAGAATGAACTTTACGGATAAATATAAATTGTCACTTACTAAACACTAAATGGATGACAGAGGATGAGACGGTTGGATGGTTTCACCGACTCAATGGACATGAGTTTGAGTAAACTCCGGGAGTTGGTGATGGACAGGGAGGCCTGATGTGCTGCAGCCCTTGGGGTCGCAACGAGTCGGACACGGCAGAGCGACTGAACTGAACTGAACTGAAATACTAAATGTAAATGCTCTCTTCATTTGGCAGTGGTAATCTGTGAATTTTGCAGACTGTTTTAGTTTTGGAATAAAGGTGGTAGTGAAATATAGTCAGTGAAATATTTAGTCTGCTGCTGCTGCTGCTAAGTCACTTCAGTCATGTCTGCCTCTATGCAACTCCATAGACAGCAGCCCACCAGGCTCCCCCATCAGTAGGATTCTCCAGGCAAGAACACTGGAGTGGGTTGCCATTTCCTTCTCCAATGCATGAAAGTGAAAAGTGAAAGTGAAGTTGCTCAGTCGTATCTGACTCTTAGCGACCACATGGACTGCAGCCCACCAGGCCCCTCCATCCATGGATTTTCCAGGCGAGAGGGCTGGAGTGGGGTGCCATCACCTTCTCTGATATTCAGTCTGAGATAAATGCAAATCTAGAGATAGCCAATGCCATTCAAATTTTCATGAAGTTTTTTAGCAGGTTAGTGGTATAGAGGGGGTTGTATGTTTTTTGTATTGTTTGTATGTTTTTAATGAGATGTGTGTGTGTGTGTGTGTGTGTGTGTGTGTGTGTGTTTATAAACTAAGAAGAAGGAATAACAGGGAAGTGACTAAAATAGGATTAAATGTCGGTAAGAATAGTGGATCTTCTCACAAGTTAATTAGGCAGAAGAGTGCTAAGCAGGGAAGTAGAACATAAGAATTGGGCACAGGTGAGGACAGTAAAGCCATGGTGTCTATTTTCAAGCGGAAAAATGCAATAATGGAAAATACAAGAAAACAGGTAACCACAAAGCAGAATGATAAGTAATACCAGAGGGGAAGTACAGAGGGTAAGGTAGTACAAAAAGCACACACAGTCCTACACCATATCTGGGATTGGTCAAGAAGGGGGTCTGGGAAGAACTAATCTCTAAACCTACCCCTGAAATGAAGAGGATGACGGGAAGGGGGATCCTGCTAGAGGAAAACAAAGGGAAAAGGCATGGGGCTTATAGGCAGGTGCCTATAAGGATGGGAATCCAGTTCAGCCCAAGGTTAGTACTGAGAGCTGCTGTAGGTAAATAAGGGAAGAGGGGCAGAAAAGGGAAAGGAAGTGGATGTGGTGAAAGACTAAAGATGTGAGTTTATGGAGAGTTCCCTCCTGAGGGAAAAATTTATTATGCTTCTCCCTTGACTAAAACATTTTAATATTAACGGAAATATAGTTATATTTGCATTTAAGAAAGCTCTTCTAATGTAAGGTTAATGGGAAATACAGAAGGTAAAAAGATAATTGGGCTTTTGCAGTAATTTAGAAAAAAATAATGGTAGCCTAAACTAGGTGGTGATGGGAAAATGGTGATTTAAATCTAGATTTTAAGAAGTAAAAACTGTAGTTCTTGCAGATTGAATGATTTGGGGATGGGGAAGAGTTGAGGGTCATGCTCAGGTGTTTGAATCAGGAACATTTCTTGGAAGATGCTATTCTTGGAATAGGACACACAAATCTTTTTGTTGGTTGGTTATTTGGGGGCTGCTGTCCTGGCGGCTCAGATGGTAAAGATCCACCTGCAATACAGGAGACCTGGGTTTGAAGATCACTTGGAGGAGGCCATGGCAGCCTACTCCAGTATTCTTGCCTACAGAATCCCCATGGACAGAGGTGCCTGGGTCCATGGGTCGCAAATAGTCGGACATGACTGAGCTACTAAGCACAGGGTGGTTAGATGATCTAGGTTATAGATGATGAGCAAGTTTTGGAAATAATGGCATTCAGTGGATAGTAATGTGTATGGGTTTGAAGATATTACCATGAAGATACAGGAAAGAGAAGCCGATTGTGAGTCTCCAGCATAGATATAGTAACTTTAAACCATGAAAAGGGAAGCACTAGGAATATACCATACAAACTGAAAAAAAGACAGGGGCTGGGGGAAGGGACTTAAGATCTTTAGGATTATCAACTTTAAGGCATGATTCGAGTTTTAAATTGAGTGGAGAAAAGTAGAGAGAAAATATAGATATATGTCACAGAAGTCAAAGAAAGAGTTTATCAGCAATTTTTGAAATGTGAAAAATGAGCACAAGTGGCTATTGTATTTCAAATAAAGGAAGTTCTTGACCATAATATAGATTTTCACAGAGTGACAAAGACACATAGATTGTATGGATTCAAATTTGTGACTTGTAGACCACAAAATTTAGAAAATTTCTTCAACATGATTAGCTGAGAATGGGGAGTGAGCTAAGGTTTAGAAGAGTCGATACAGTTATGGCAGAATATTCCTTCATTTTTATGTCTTCCCAAGGAACTGCTCTGGCCCCTTTTTTGTGAATAAATAAGGAATTTCTGTCCTGTTTCCTTGTCATAAAATAACCATTTCTTTAAAAATAATCATTTTTAATAAGGAATTCTAACATTTTTATTTAGTGTAATTTAATGTAATTTTAAAATAAAATATATATAATATTTATATTTGAATAGCTGATCTAGTCTCAAATTTTAAATGTTTTCATTTCAACCCCCATCCCTAGGAATTTCATAAGATTAAACATATTTCATCCACATATTTGTTTTCAAAATGACTGAACAGATATAGATTCTCAAGCTTGAATTTTATTAAGAACATACACATTCAAAACCCTTTAGGCAGAGGTTATAATTCCTGTGTCATTTGGATGTGCTAGAGGCTCCATCTATATTATATTTTTGTTTAACAATTTGGAAAACTTGTATGTCAATAAAACCTGTAATATAGGTCTGGCTAATATTTATGCCCACTTGATACGTACTGTTTTTTATTGGTTTTTATTTGCTTTGTGTTTTGAACATGATACAGATCACAGAGATTACAGACTTCATTGTGTCTGGCATGCTTCAAGATGGAAAGTGTCGGATAGTCTTATTTGCTTCATCGCTCCCTTACTTTAATATACTAGCTTTTCATCAGGGGTCAGCATCCAAATCACCTAGTTGGGCTTTTAAAAACTTAAATAACGAGACCATATCCAAGCCTTAGAGAATCTGAGTTGGTTGAAAGAGTCTAGGGACATATTTCAGATACTTTGCTAGTAATTCTAATGTATGCACAAAGGTTTTTGTTTTGTTTTGTTTTTTTGGCAAAAGATCCCCTAAAAATACAATTTAATTAATTGCTTTGTAGTGGAACAACAACAGAAAAAGTAAAACATTTAAGCATTGCTCACTGTTTGTTCCATACATACCTTTAAAAATATTACTTTCTTTCATTTTATCCGATATCACAATTTCATCTCACAAAAGATAAAGATGCATTAAAGGGGGAAAATTATATGAAAGGGACATCATGGTTATTTTAAAAGTCACCAGAATAGCATGTTTTCTGACTGTCAGATGTGGAGGAGGAAATGACCTAACTTTGAATATGGGAAACAGACATTTTCACAGTGATTACAAGTCATAATTTCAACTGCCAGTCTTTGGAAGAACAGAAATTCTGATACATGTTTCTGCCAGATGTTAGAGATTTGATAATGTATATTCACTCTAAGGAAATTAAGTATGATTTGAAGAAAGCATTCTCAAATATATCTACCTATTAGCTCTTTTTGTACAAATCTTTTCATTCCAGGTTAAATTTCCCTGTTGTTCACCACTGGGGTGGAGGAGGTGGGGGGTAAAATTACTTTGTAGATATCTCAAAATGAACAAAGTGGGTACCACATTAAAATATAATTTATGAGTAATTACTATTTATGATTACATACATCACCATTTTTTTGCATTATGGTGCACAATCGGTGGATGACCGTAGGCAGATGCTTTACCATCTAAGCCACCAGGGAAGTCCTAAGAGTTACATAGGAAGAACATATCTGTGATTTTAGCAAAGAGGGTGTCTTCTATTGTTGATTCTTGGTTATCATTTCTAATAGATAAAAACTGCAAAGAAAATTCAGAAGAGGATATTCCCTAAATCATATTTTCTCTCCCCTCATTTAGGTACTATGATTATTTTTTTTAAAGTGTGTATATATACAACCTGAATGAAGTAGAAATTTCTTGGGTTAGAGTATATATGATAATGTATAGATATATACATTGTAAAATGTATATATGATGTATAGATAGACATAATGTATAGATAGGTATAAACAATATATATTAAAAAGACTTTCCAGAACCATGATAGTTAGGGAAGGATTCTTGACACCTATTAGATGATAGAACAAAAATGTTAATTTTGGATCAACTAGAGAATCATCAGCCGATAATACACAGGTGAATGCTTGTTAATTTGCTATGTAATTGTCTCTATAATGAACTTAACAAAATATAACATTATGTAAGGACAATGGTTAGTAAGCTCTTTCAGAGAGAAATCATGGGTCACAAAATATGTTTCTGTGATGTACTGCCACTTTATTAATTTCAAGCACACTATAATTAAATCTACATATGCAGCAGTAAAATCTACCAAATCATCAACTGATGCGTACTTAGCCTCCGGACTCAGTGACATTTAATTAGTTAGCACACAGCCAAGTGCCACCCTTTCTCTTGCAGTGGCAGACGGCTTCTTCTTCACAGTCCCCCCTCCTTATTTAATAAAGCTTGACATAATTTTCACAGTGATGCAACACAAAATGAAAAGCAAGTTATGAGTAAAACTTTGGACAATTGAAAATAAAATAAATACAGAGATTATATGTGGATATAAATATAAAATGGCCTGATTTTGTTCTAATTTACTGAAACATTGTTCTTCCAGGTACTGAAAGTGGTCAATATGAAGCTAATAAGGCATTTTTTTCTAAGCAGGATTGTTTTTCTCAAAGAGACATGTACTAACAGGTTTTGACTTTAGCCTTTTGCCTCATTTGGGAATTTTAATTGGCTTTATAGGAATTTCCATGTACTCTTAATTCAGAAGCTCATTTCAGCCAAGAAAACTGCGTGTCAGAGTCTTTGATGCAGGTCTCTTTTCAAAACCTCTAACCTCCCCTCAGCTACAAATTAACTTAATCTCTGAGAACTAGGTCCTGCAGTGTTAACAGTCACACAGTGAATGGGAAGGGCAGTCTGATTCTCCGACAAAAGTTAGTGTAAAAAGCAAAATTAGTGATGTATCCTAAGAACTTTTTTAAAAGAACATTAATTCAGAAAGAAAATGGACATAATAAAAACACCCTAAGAACAATACATGATTATTCTTTAAGAATTGAATTTAAACAACTCCCAAATAAAATGAACTATATGTAATAACTGTAATGGAAATTAGAAATAAAAATAATATATGCATATTTTATTTTTCATATGATCATCATTTGATATATTTCTTATATATTTAGCATTTTGCCCAATTATGTGTGATTTCCTAACTAAAAATAATGGATGACAGTATTTCATATTACCCTTTTATATCATCCATGAAGTTTTTCAGTCAGAAATAAAGAAAATCATGCCAAATTACAGTGATTTACAGGAAGAGAACTTGCTATATAATGATTTTCATCAAATGGCTTAATATAGAATTTGAAAAGAAAATCAGTAAAATTCTGGGTTTGGGCCAGAAACAACTTCAAATGACTGAAACTACATTTTTAAAGGCATATGCTATTAAAATATGATAAGATAAATGATTATTGAAAAGTATCTCGACAGTTTGTGTAGACATTTTTTATACCAAATAGGAAATGCAGTTATATTTTAGAGATAATATAACTTTGATATAGGTAATTGTCAATATTAAAATTTGTTGTTTTAAATGGGTTTGCCATAGCTAGTATAAATATTTCACCTTTTTAATGATAATTTTTCACATTTCTAATCCCCCTCAGTTAACAATAAAGGTTAGTTTTAAGATCAAAGGTGATATAATGAGATAAATATAGATGAAATATGAATAAAGATGAAAAAAATTTACAGTTTTCTGAGATGTGACATTAGCTGTCTACCTATTACTTGTTAAGTGACCACCTAGTATTGCCATATTATCTGCTTCCTGACATAGCTGAGTCTTCATGTATATAAGTGTGATAGGCACTTAAAATATAATGATTCTTTTTAATATGAAGCCACTAAAATATCTTGAGGAACACCAGCCTAGTAATGAGTCAGAAATTAAAAATGATATTTAAATCTAAAAACAGGATACAATATATGGAGCTTGATCTATAGAAAAACATATTACTAAATTTTGGATGGCAATATATGTAATCTCTAAAATCTGTCTTGAAAAATGTGTTTATGTTTATTCTCTTTATAATAGGATGTATTACATGCTATACATGTTAATAGGAAGAATTATGGCCAATAGTTTATATCTCTACTGAGATGTGGAAAAGGGGTGGAAAGGATTAATTCATTCCCAATATGAAGGATTAAAATATATATAATATGTATATTTTTATGAAAAATGTTTTTATATGTGAGCTTTGATGAATAATATTTATATATTAGCTGAATTTGAATCTTAGTTATCTAAAGTGATTCCTGGCTAAAGGTGAAACATTTGGGAAAACCCAATTTAAAAACCATGTCTCTAAATTATGATTTCAATTTTATTACCTTTTGTATGAAAATGATACAAAACTAATTATACCTGTATATCTGTGGCCGATTCATGTTGATGTATAACAAAAACTATCACAATACTATAATTATCCTCCAATTAAAATAAATTAATTTAAAAGAAAACTATATTATCTACATGGATATAATTAAAAATTCAAAACTAGTATTCTACATCTTTTAGGTAAAAATATATCTGAGTATAGTTGGCAATTAATGTAGCTGCAGTTCCCAGCTTTTCTACCTGCTTTATTGATTGGCTTCAATTAATGTTTGCCAGCGAGTAAATTAACATAACACCTGAGGCATAATTCTCTAGTGGCTCATGGACAGTGAGTTTCCCTCATCCTTGCTGGTTTAACTCCTCCTGAGCACATTGCTAGTAGGTACATTTTAATTCAGTCTAGACAGCGACATTACCCGTGACTTTAATGACAGGTCATTTACAGCAAACTCATGTTTCACTGCAGAGATGTCTCTTTAAGTGACATCTTATCAATAGCAATTCAATTAGTCAACCCCAAGACTATGAGATGGTGCTCAAACTGTGTCACAAAGCACTCCTTGAATTTGCATTTGAAATGTCCTTATTACCCTGCTCTTCCCACCCTGCAGATAAACAGAGCCCTGAAGTTTAATTTCAGATGTACCCTATATAGCTCTGATTCCCTTTTATATACCTTATTCTCGTAGGAATAGATATCAATTGCAAACAATCTTCCCTTTGCAAGAAATATTAATTCAAATATATCTCGCTTAATTAAAACCACCAGTAAAAGCTTGATGTTGGTAAATAGAATAGCATACTGTGAAAGACCTTTCTTTTCAGATATAATATCAATAAAATAATTAAAAAGTAAAATACATGTGAACAAAAAAATACTGAATTAATATATAACAAAATCAATTTATCATTCTTTATCTAGCAGAAGTTTGTTTACTGGACTGTGCCATAATCATAATGGACTAACATACAAGCTGCCCCTTTTTGAGCTTTCAACATGGAGCATTCATTAAAATCCTAATACATATCTGGCATTCTGATATGGATTAGAATCCCTACATGGTGTCATTACAAAAAGATAATTCTGGAAAAGATGACTGGATGAAATAATTTTATATAAAGTCTGATCCTGAGAACAGAGGGATCAAGAATATTTCAATGCTACAGGTTTTGTTGGAGAAAAATCAAAAAATGGAATAAAGGGTGGAGGGAGCCAGTGTAGCTGAGCAAGTATGCGATTAACAATCAGAACATCCTTTCACGGTTGGTGTCCCAGGAGTGACTTAAAGTCCAGATGCCTGAAGGCACCCCTTGTCTGTAACGAATTAACTTCTCTACTAGATTGGCAATAGCGAAATACTTTTGTGCTGTCCTCTGCAGAACTGATAAGATTGTCATTCACATTACATCTTGTGCTCTGCAGTTCAGATGAGGAGACCAGTTTGAGAAAAGCTGCTAAACACTTGGGTTTTGTTGTCCATTTCTGATTTGTTTGCATGAGATCTCTTCAGGTTGCAGAGCTGCAAGTTGTGGTGAGATCAAATAAAGTGCCAGATATAATTTTGGGGCTTAAAGGGAAAATTTCAAAGCAGGTAGATGATTGTGAGCATGATTGTATTATGTGATTAATGCTGTGTAAAGATGGCTCTTATACTCTGTCCCGGTACATGAACAGAAAGCTCTCCATATAATTAGCATCAGTTGAAAGTCATACTTTCTAGCAAGTATATCAGTAAGGATGCTCTTAACTACAGGTTACAAAAGACCCATGTAAAATTAGCTTAATTGTGCCACATTAAAAAAAAAAAAAGGTGGGGAAGGAGGCAGGGTGATCCCAGAGTCATTAATTTAGTGGCATCATATCAAATCATATTGTGTCATATCACATCATAGGCATAACATGACTTATCAGGCATGATGTTTGTCATTTTTTTCTGCCACTTTTAAAATGACAATGACCATCTTTGTGGTTGCACTATAGTGGCATAATCTGCAAATATCAATAAGACAAGAGGTGATTCTTCCTACTCACCTTTTTTAGTTGCCTTGGCTGACCAATCCTGTGAGTTCTCTAGTTAACTGACACTCAGATCTCATTGGTGAGGATGGAGCCGTATACCAGCAACTTGTTAACGTCAGGGAAAAACGATCTACAGTGATTGTTTTGGTTTATACTGATGCAACCCTAGAATATTGGGAAAAGAATCATCCTAGAGCTTACAAGTTAATGATAACCAAAGAAAAAATGCAGTCTGGGTTGACAAGTAAGAAGGATGAGGACTGACAGTGAAGGTATCTACTACTTCAGAGTGGGATTATAGGAACCCTCTAGATTTTTGAAAAGTGGCAGGGAATCCAAGGTAAATAAAGTCTAAGGAAGTGTATTATTTATCTATCGATAGTTAACCAATGACCCTCAAAACTCACTGGCTTAAGCACAGTTGGCTCAGACTCTGGGGATCACAGATTCAAGCATGCCTTATGGTCTTTTGGTTCTTGGTTTCTCATGAGGCTGCAATCAAGGTGTCTCCTGGAACTGGGGTCTCATCTGAAACCTCAGCTAACTTGCATAGTTGAGTTAACTTGCATAGTTGAAAAGGCTGTCGGACTAAGAGCTTCAGTTTCTTGTTGGCTGCTGGCCAGAGGCTACCCTAAGGTATGGGGCTTTCTAACATGGGGCTTTGCCATTTGGGGCTTTCTAACAAGGCTGACTGTCTCACCAAGCATACAAGCCAACAATGGATAAATAGAGTCTGTTGACAAGATGTTTGTCTCAATATTGTGTAGCCTAGTTGTGGACATACCCTTTCCTCTATATTGCCATAATCAGTTGATTGGAAGCAGAATGTTTGAGGGGAGGAAATTATACAAGACTACACCAGGAGGCAGTGGTCACTGGGGGTCATTTTAGATGCTGCTTCCTTTAGGTAGAAAAGATAATAGCATAGAAATACAAAGACCTAATAAATATACTTAAGGTAAAATGAGTTTTAGGACTCTAAGTCTCTTCTGTTGTGTCTGACTCTGTGTGATCCTATGGACTGTAGCCCTCCAGACTCCTCTGACCATGGGGATTCTCCAGGCAAGAATACCGGAGTGGGTTGCCAAGCCCTCCTCCAGGGGATCTTCCCAACCCGGGGATCAAACCTGTGCGTCTCCCATCTCCTGCATTGACAGGCAGGCTCTTTACCACTAGCACCACCTGGGCCCTGTAGGTCTCTGATTGCTTATAATTTAGTTCATTAACCATGAGAAAATGAAGTGTTTAAAGGGATATTTAATAGTTTCTAATGTTTGTTCTTTGCCTTAACTAGAGTTGAGATGAAATAAAAGAGGAATTTTAAATACTGATGTAATAAGCACAGATGTCCAATATTAAGTTTTAGAAGTAGTATTAAATGTTAAATGACATGTTTTAAAAACATGAAATGGAATACTCTAAGAGATATACATAGATCTAGGACAATTATATTTTAAATTAAGATCCTCTATTATAATTATTTAGAATAATATAGGCATCACTAGAGAGATCTTTAAAAAACACTTATTATGCTTTAATCTATAAAAGACAGTTAAATGCTTTTTTTCCTGTACTTTTAATGTTAGAGTAACTTAATAGTTCTCATAAATAATTTAGTATCCTAATTGAATATGGCTAATAACACAAAGAATTAAACTTAGTATGTGTCATGAAAAATAAATATTATAGGAAAAATTCTTAAAATTACTCTTTAAGTTTTAAATATCATACTACTGAACAAAGGTTTCTGTTACTTCTGTATGAAAAAAAATGAAATAATTGTTATTCATGCGATTGTTGATGCCTTGTGATTGCAGAGATGCCAAAGGATCAAAATATTTAAAGCACTGAAGCTCAGCATGACTAATATATTATTAAATGTGAAGTACACAAGGCATTGAAGCATGTGAAGCACAGTATGTCCAATGCTCTTAAGAGAGTGGCAACATCCTATTTTTAGGAGGGATGAGGCTAATTGCATTCACTGTAAATTTATCTTAAGGATCTGTTAACTATTGTTCAGTGCATCTTCCCTCCTATTGCCTATAAAATACTGTCACTTTATTTTGTTAGTCTAGGATTCATTTTCTTATTGAAATGAATCTGATTAAAGCACCATCTCAAGGGAACATCAACTCACATTTCAAAACCATCATATAATTCAGCAGAAATGTGGCAGAGTTGATAGACTCTGCCTCAGGACAGAGTTAGCATGGAAAATAACTTCACCTTTGATCCCAAGGGAAAGAAGGATGCCTTTAGGTCATAAATAAGGGCATTCCCATAGCACACTCCATCTGTTTAAACCCCTGTACATTTCAGCATTGCCAGGGGAATGGTGGGGATTGTGGTATTATTGGTGTAGAATAGCCTTTCTTGTGAAAAGGAAAATTTATAATACTAATGATATTTTATCCAAAATAACTATGGTTGGTGGTTAAAAGTATAAACATTGCCTACTAAATACACTGGGCAGCATATCACTATCTTTCTAAAATGCATTATCTATGTGTCAAATGCAGTATTGTGAGTAGTAACCATGATTATATACAGAGCTGCTGGCACTTTTCGCTAGACTCAGGGTGTAGGTGACTTCTCCACATGGCATTGATGGTAATATGGATCATTGAGTATGCTGGGTATTGTTATTCACATCTACATCATAGTTTTTTCAAGCACTGTTGTTACTAAGTAAGCCATCAGAACACTGCTGTGACAAAGACAGTGAAAATGAAATGATAAAGTGATGGGTAGAAAGAAAAAGAGACTACACAAATGCAGTGATAAAAAGTCAGCTACTGATTTAATGACTTCTGTTTGTTTGTTAATAATACTTCTTAAAACTATAGGAGATTACGTCTGACCAAAGAAAGAGTCTGCGTTTTCACTATGCAACAGGAGCTTGTTCTGAGGATGGTGAGAATTAACGTGATAACCAGCTTCTCAAGGATAAACAGCATGTTAGCTAAAAGCAAAAGTTGGCAGTTGAATCACGACATCTCCATGAATGCCTGTGAGCCGTGAGGAAACCACTAGCAACATTTACTTTGTTCACTCCTTTTGTACACAAGGCGTCATTGCTTTTATTGAGGTCAAGTGGAAATGAAACATTTAATAAAATCTTTATAGTTCAGAAACTTGAAAATTGGGGGAAAATAGAGAATGAATTGAATTCTTTGACAGAAAAATTATATTTTTAAAAAGGCATGAGAGATCAGTTTATTTTGTAGTTTTTCCTTAGATACTGAGCTTCTGATACATACTTCCAGGTGAGCTGAATCTTTCATTTGTAATTTTTAACATTTTGAATTAATTTCCTGAAGATGTCATATTTTCTTGGTTCCTTGAAATCCTCTCTGGTATTTTTTTTTCTGTTGTCTAATATTCTAATGAATAGCAGTAAAAAAATAAGTTTCTTGTCTTATCTGGTGATCTAACTTGATACTGAAATAAAGTTCTGCTAAGATTATGAATTTGAAGGTGTTTCAACTAGCAGGCTGTAGATGAATTTATAGGTATTTTGCTCATTGGCAAAATTTACTTATCTTAACTTGCCTTACCTGAACTTTTGGAGGAAGATGGCTTCATCTCCTATATTTTAAAAAACTTTTTATTTTGTATTAGGGTATAATTGATTGCAAACAATGTTGTGATAGTTTCAGGTGAGCAGTGAAGGGACTCAGCCATACACATTCATGTTTCCATTTTCCTCCCAAATCCCCTCCCATCCAGGCTGCCAGATAACATTGAGCAGAGTTCCATGTACTATACAGTAGGACTTTGTTGGTTATCCATATTAAATATAGCAGTGTATACATGTCCATCCCAAACTCCCTAACTATACCTTCCCCACACCCTTCCCCCTGGCATCATAAGTTTGTTCTCTAAGACTGCGAGTCTGGCTTTGTTTTCTACAGAAGTTCATTTGTATCATTTTCTTTTCAGATTCCACATACTAGGAATGTCATATGACATTTCTCTTTCTCTGTCTCAGTATGACATTCTCTGGGTCCATCTATGTTGCTGCAGGTGGCACATAATTTCATTTTTTTTAATACCACATCTACTTTATCCATCCTCTGTCAATGGACATTTAGGTTGCTTCCAGAGCTTGGCTGTTGTAAACAGTGCTGCAATGAACACTGGGCTGCATGTATCCTTTCAGATCATATTTTCCCCAGACATATGCCCAGGAGTGGATTGCAGCATCCTAGAGTAGCTCCACTTTTAGTTTTTTAAGGAAGCTCCATACTCTTCTCCATCGTGGCTGTACCAGTTTACATCCCCACCAACAGAGCAGGAGGGTTCTCTTCTCTCCACATCCTCTCCAGAATTTATTGTTCTGGATTTTTTGATGATAGCCCTTCTGGCTGGTGTGAGGTGATTTCTCATTGTAATTTTGAATTGCATTTCTCTAATAAGTAGTGAGGGCTTCCAAGATGGTACACTGGTAAAGAATCTGCCTGCCAATGCAGGAGACACAAGAGATGTGAGTTCTATCCCAGGGCTGGAAAGATCCCCTGGAGGAGGAAATGGCAACTCACTCCAGTACGCTTGCCTGGAAAATTCCATGGACACAGGAATCTGATGGGCTACAAACCATAAGGTCATAAAGAGTCAGGCACGGCTGAACATTCATGCAATAATTAATGATGTTGAACATCTTTTCATGTGCCTCTTGGCCATCTGTATGTCTTCTTTGGACTAATGTATATTTAGGTCTTCTGCCCATTTTTTAAGTGGGTTGTTTGTTTTGATACTATGAAATGTCATAAGCTGTTTGTAAATGTTGGAAACTAATCCCTTTTTAGTCACATTATTTGCAAATGTTTTCTCCCAACCTGTGGGTTGTCTGCTTTGTTTATTATTTCCCTTGCTATGCAAAAGCTTTTGAGTTTAAGGAGGTTCCATTTGTTTATTTTTGTTTTTATTTCTATTATTCTGGGAGGTGGTTCAAAGAAGATATTGCTGAGATTTATGTCTGAGATTGTTCTGCCTATGATTTCCTCTAAGAGTTTCATAATATCCAGTCTCACATTTAGGCTAGTTTATGTTGCACTTATTTTTGTGTATGATGTTGAAGAATGATCTAATTTCATTTTTAACATGTATCTGGTCTGTTTTCCCAGCACCGTTTGTTAAAGAGACTGTCTTTCCAACACTGTGTACTCTTGTCTCTTTTGTCATAGATTAATTGACCATAGGTGTATCAGTTTACTTCCGGGTTTTCTATCCTTTCCCACTGATCTATATTTATAGTTTTGTGCCATTATCATACTGTTTTGATGGATGAATCAGGCTCCCTGACTTCAGACTATCCCACAAAGCTACAGTTATTTTCCTATTTTTGACCAATAGGAATTCTATGAAAGGTTTTACACCTCACCTTTCCAATGCACATGGAAAATATTGATGATTCATCATGTTATTTTTCACTGGGACTCTGATCTAGCCTTTAAATCATTCTCATAAGATTCTAGGTTGAGTCAGCAGTCACGATTAACTATAAGTAATCTTGCATCTAGAATTCGGAGGGGGGAAAGTATGAAACATGGAGGATAGTGATGAAGATACTATATCATTTAGTATTTTCAAAGATATAGTTCAGTAAAATTTGAAATTGAGCCTAGAAAAACTAAGCATAGACATGCTGCTGCTGCTGCTGCTAAGTCGCTTCAGTCGTGTCCGACTCTGTGCGACCCCATAGACAGCAGCCCACCAGGCTCCCCCATCCCTGGGATTCTCCAGGCAAGAACACTGGAGTGGGTTGCTATTTCCTTCTCCAAGGCATGACAGTGAAAAAGGAAAGTGAATTCGCTCAGTAGAGTCTGACTCTTCGCGACCCCATGGACTGCAGCCTACCAGGCTCCTCTGTCCTGGGATTTTCCAGGCAAGAGTACTGGAGTGGGGTGCCATTGCCTTCTCTGAATGGAGTTAAGTTTGATAAAAATAAAAAGTGTCAAGCTAGGACTTTTAATGTTTTTCTACTTCTAAAATCAATATTTGAACTGTTGATTCAGTTAAAGTCAAGAAGGATTCATCACTGTATTGGTGTATATTATATTTTTTAGCTTTTATGTTGTAAACAGTAGCCTTACAGTTTTCTTCAGAGTTTGGATTAAACATCTTAATACAATTGTTTTCCTATTTAAAAAGAAAACCTATGTAATAAGTAAGAGTTATCCTCTCTAGAATATCCTCCAGTTATCCTCTCTAGAACTGTCACATCTTCAAGCAATGGTTTAGCTTAGGAGCTCTTAATTTGGAGTCTACAGTAATGTTTAGAATTCAGGACTATCCATGAACAGGGGATACAGTGGGAAAATAAGGTTCATTTTTTATTTCTAAATTCTAATTAAATTTAACATTTCCTTAATTACTTATGGGAGCAGTATACCAGAATATCGTATGGCAGTATCTGACTTTAGCTTCATAGAAATAGAAATTTCTGATATTTCCAAAGAAAATTATGAATGTAACAAAAATCTTGAATATCCTCATCACAATTTGAAGTCACTGGCTATTAGCTATTGTGTGATCTTATTACTATGTTAATAGAGAATTGCGTTTCTCCAGTTATTTCTAGCTATCTAGTAAGTCACCCAATAACTTAGTACCTTAAAGCTGTGGCTTATTCTTTCTCAAAGTTCATTGCTTTTACTGGACTAAGTGGTTCTTGGGGATCTCTCTGGAGATCCAGACAGATGTCAGCTGGGAGTGCAGTTATCTGAAGGCTCACCTGGACTGGATGTTCAAGATGACTCGCTGACAAGACTGACAGTCAGTGCTGGCAGTGGACAGCTAGATTAGGGGTGACTGACAACCAGAGCACCAACGCCTGGTTTTTCTCTGCCCAATAGTGGCCAAGTTCTGAAAGGAAATGTTCCAGAATATTCCTTGATCTGTGAGTCCAAGGCAGAGCTGCAAAGTTCCTGATGTCCTAAATTTACTAACCTGACTAGCCCAGATTCAACATGAGAAGCATCTATATGTAAATAGTCTAGAGTGTGATTCACTGACGGCCATCTTTAAAGAAAAGCTACTACACATGCTAACAGTGTAAATCAAAAATATTTTGAAAGCTGTATTTTGATGTAGATTCCTTTGCAATATTATTTTCTGACATTACACATTTATAACTGTATTTTAAGGAGAGTGTTTAGTCTTTATCTCGCTATTAAAGAAATCTATGCTAAGTCACTTCAGTCGTGTCCGACTCTGTGCAACCCCATCCCTGGGATTCTCCAGGCAAGAACACTGGAGTGGGTTGCCATTTCCTTCTCCAATGTATAAAAGTGAAAAGTGAAAGTGAAGTCTCTCAATCATATCTGACTCTTCGCGACCCCATGGACTGCAGCCTACCAGGCTCCTCCGTCCATGGGATTTTCCAGGCAAGAGTACTGGAGTGGGGTGCCATTGCCTTCTCCAAAAGAAATCTGTATTGTTCCTCAAATAGTAAAAAACCATGGTTTAACAGAAATATCACATAAAAGCACAATGTTGATTCTTTTTTTAACAGTATGTTTTGTGCAAAGCATTTGGCAAACATTGATTTTATGCTGAGATATCTTCCCTTTGCAAAGAACTGCCTGATAAATTTTTAGTGTTAAAATTAGTAAACTTTTTGTCTCTCTACATGAGTTCATGTGCTTTTTGTAATGTGATATGAAAACTACATGACCCCAAAACTTTATCATCCCTTTATCACTTTGACTGCCGGGACGCTCAGAAACATTGGTTAATGCTAATATTTTAGTGTTTTTTGAAGATGAGATTTACATATCTTGTAGAAAGTTTATTCCTTCACAGAAGTTCTCTTTTTTTAAAGCTTGCATGAATTAAAAAGAAAGTCATTGTTTTGTGTTGCTATTTACTGCATTGCTAAATATTTCTGAAAAATTTATCTGATTTAAGATTCAATCCTTGTAGTCAATTATGTCAGTGGAACATGATTTAACTAGAGTTTGCTGAAAATTGTTTTTCTAGCAAATAAACACTGCATGAAAATGGACCTAAATTAATGTTATTGAAATAGAGGACTGCTGAAGCATAATGCATATGCATGTGCCTTCATTATTGTTAGAAGGAATCAGAATTTTCGTATCTATGTTTAATTATCTCATCCCAACTGATTCATTTTTAGGCTAGTTTCTTAGAACTCTACTAGAATTCTTACAGGAGCCCATAAATCATCTCTTTTTTGACTTTTCTTGCCAAACACCATTGTGGACCTGCCATTGAGTGTAAATAATATCTTTATTTTCCACACACATTCAGCAAGGCACTCTTATTTATGCTTGCTGCAGTGACTATCAATATTCTTTCCCTTCCAGATACCTTTTGCTTTCGCATTTCTTGGAGCTCAACAAGTGACCAGTACAAAATTAATGGGTTTCCAGCCTACAGAATCTTTTAGCTGAAATTAACTTGATAGAAATGTTAACTGCAGCTTGAGGTTTTAAGTCATAAATATAATATTTCATTAGCTTCCTTTGCAGAATGCAACATTATTATTTATTTTTTTAAAAATGCTATTATTTTCCTTCTACTCTTTAATGAAAATATCTCTAAAATTTACTTTTAACCTCTCTCAATTAATAAAAAATATTCTGTTCCCAAGCCCAGCTTATATTTATTGATGGCTGCAGGTTATTTAGCATCCTTAGCATGCTCAAGTTATTTTTTCCTTCATCCTTTAGACACAGTGTGGAGGAGATAAATAACTACACAATGGCTATCCCTGTGACCAGTAGATAATTGTAACACTACAATAGTATAATGAATGGTGAGAAAAATCAAAGAATGAGTCCACATCCTATTATACTTTATTAGAATATTCTTTCCTACGCATTGCTTATAGTTATTTATTCCCTGTCACAATTTAACACCCCTCAATGTGAAAGCTAAATGCAACAAGTTATTTTTCATGCTGCTTTAAAAATTTTCTACTGACATACTTAGTTTATCTTAGGTCACAGAGAGAAAAATTCCACTGTTTCTTTGATTCTCCTATCTAAAATATCATAAAGCTGGATATATTTTAGATAGTGTATACAACATTGGAAAATACTCTGTTTCCATGCTTAAATTGTTTCAGTGTTGGTAGAAATTTGGAACATATCTGTACTTAATAGTAATTATATCATTGCCTTGAAGTAGATGCTTGTCATTATGGATAATGAAAATTGAATGTATTTAAAATGAAGGAAGTTTTCTGAATATCAGAATTTCTTTTTGTACAACACTCTGAAATTAGTATTAAAACAAGGCTTATTAAAACAAGGTTATTATAAGACCTTTGTAGGTAGCTCAAGTTCTTTGTCTCCCATTTTTTCTGCCTCCTATTCCCCGGTACCCCTTGACATTTCCACTTCCACTCCCCAGTTTATTTTTTTCCTTGTTCTGTCTCTTTATGTCATTCCACTGTGTTCTTTCAAGGACAGTGCTCCTTAAAGAATTGGTGGGAGTGCCGAATGTCAAAAGGCATTGAAATAGCTCTGTTCCTTTCATTTCCCTCCTATTTAATCTACGAGACAGGCAAACATATTGACCACACAGAGACACGTGAATACACACACACAAACACACCAGTTAGTGTAATTATTTGTGACTATTCTTTCTTTCTCTAAAGCTTTGCAATAGAGTAATGCTAAAGTTAAAAGAAAAGGACATGCACTTCTAATGTATATGCATTGCATAACATACACAAAAAGCAGTTAACAGAAAATTTTGTAAAAGATAGTTTCTTTGTGACTGGTACAATTGAGTTGAATGTTTAAAAGTTAAATAAGATATTTGAGATGCAAATAATATTCTCTCAAATTATTTTATAATTATCTTTTAGATTGTGCACTTTTTCATGTCAAGCAATGAGTTTGAAGCAAAATAGTCAAACATGCATGTCCAGTCCATGTTTATTTTATACCATATGTTTTCCTAGCTCATCAAAATTGTTCAGGGTCTACAATGGTTTTAAAGATTTTGAAATAAAAATGCATGTATTTGGCATTTGATTATTTTAAGTGCCCTACCAAGTTAATTCAGAGATGCTGTCTATAAAATTGTGCTTTCTTAGCGTTAAACAGGTAAATTGTTTCATCTACTCTTCTAAATCCTGAAGATAAAAAATTTATTCAGAAAATTTCAACAAAATCTGAAGGTAAAGATTTATTCAGAAAATTTCAAAAAAATAACATTTAAAGTAGAAAAAAAATATGCTTTCCAGGGGAAAATATTTTGGAGAACTGTAACACTATTCCTCTGAAGATAGTTCAGTTCAGTTGCTCAGTTGTGTCTGACTCTTTGCAACCCCGTGGACTGCAGCACGCCAGGCTTCCCTGTCCATCACCAACTCCTAAAGCTTTCTGAAACTCATGTCCATCAAGTCCGTGATGCCATCCAACCATCTCATCTTCTGTTGTCCCCTTATTTTCCTGCCTTCAATCTTTCCCAGCATCAGAGTCTTTTCCAATGAGTCAGTACTTCACATCAGGTGGCCAAAGTATTGGAGTTTCAGCTTCAGCATCAGTCGTTCCAATGAATATTCAGGACTGATCTCCTTTAGGATCAACTGGTTTGATCCCCTTGTAGTCCAAGGGACTCTCAAGAGTCTTCTCCAACGCCACAGTTCAAAAGCATCAATTCTTCTGCTCTCAGCTTTCTTAATTGTCCAGCTCTCACATCCATACATGAAGATAAGAAGGAATCAAAGTCTATAAGGTACTTTCCTTCAGGCTTTTTGATTGATATTAGTTGTCACCATTTTCACAAATGGTTCTCTATGTGATAAATTTATTAATTGCAAGAAGAATCCAGCCCCAAAGTTCTATGGTTAGGTATTTACACATCTTTGTCCAAATTCTAAGCTATGTATTTTGCTGACAGTATTTATATAATATTATTTTACTTGCAATTAAAATTTTTGTGCCACACCTCAATCTTCTTCCATCCTAAACAACAAAATATCATTGACCCTTCTTTAAGTTTCCATGAGACTTCAGGCATCTTTTAATAACCTAGTCAATTTTAGACCTCAATACTCTTATATTCATGAGGTGTGCTATTAAATTATTTGTGGATTATGGGTTTCACCTGCTGTCTTCCAATTCTTGTGCAGCTGGTATTATTGGATGTTGACCAGCATGGTTGGTATCAGGTCAACTGAATTCACATTTGCTACATCTTCATGTTTGCCATTGACAGATTGACTCCTTTTAACTTTTTATGGCACAACTAACACATTACCCAAAGCTGGCTTCAGTTATGGCCAGGAAATTTAGAAAATTCTTATGGTACTGTTTTGTTTATTCAACAAATTAATTAAAAAGTTTATTTAGTTACAAAGGCATCATTGTCAAAAATGAGAATATAACATGCCAATGCTTCACTAAGACCAAGTCAAAAATATATATTTGAGAACTGCAGAATTTCCAGCTTATTTATCACAGCCATGTCACAAGCCTAAATTATTTTTCAATATATTATATACTATTTTATAATATACCTTTAATTCATATATTCATGTAAACTGTCTTGTTATTATATATATAATATAGGATATCTCCCTTAAATTTAAAGATTCATATGCTCATTTCTTCTAATATAATGTAATGTAATACAACATGGCCATATTTCTTAGCATTAATAGAAAACCCTATATAATAATAATTTAATCATAATTAAATTTTCCAAATACTTGAAGTCAGCCACTTAAGAAAACTGATTATTTTTATTGACACTGTTCTATTCTGTTGATACCCTGCCGCCTCAATAACTTTTCTGGAGGGGAGTTGGCTCAATGCACCTTGTTCCTTATGTTTAAAGGAAAAATAGTAGATTCACACATAAATTCTATAAGTGTGTATTTTCACGTTATTTTCATTAGTAAGAATTGAGTAGATACCTATATCCAATTGGGATTCCCAAGTGGCACTAGTGTAAAGAACCCCCTGCGCAAGACAAGAGTTTTCAATCTCTGGGTCAGGAAGATCCCCTGAAGGAGGGCATGGCAACCCACTCTAGTATTTAGCATTTAGATCTAGTATCTAATATTTAGTATCTAGTTCTTGCCTGGAGAATTCCATGGACAGAGGAGCCTGGTAGGCTGCAGCTCATAGGATCACAAAGAGTTGGTCATGGCTGAAGCATTTTAGCACACAGGCACTTGCAATATTCAGTAGAAGAATACTTAAATATAGTCATTTCATTGCAATGCACTGTTGTCTAGCCATCTAATAATAATGTAGAATGAGAAAATTTTAAACTATGGCACATTTCCCACATGGATTGGTGTGTGAAAAAGAAAGCATAGCACAATACATGATGCATAGTGTAAATATATAATTATTATAAATTAATCCCAATACTGTGCATGTGTGTGTGTATGTTAGGAGAATTAGCAACAGCACTAGTACCAAGAGATGGAAATAAGATTGTGTGTGTGCTTCAATTTGAAAGTTCATAACTTTCACCTTGTACCTTTGAATAGGTCATGTAAATTACTAATGTTTTGCCTGTATTAAAAAAAATAAGTTTTCAAAATATAATACAAAAAGGAGATATGGCTTACAGCTTGATAAGAGCCACTTTATTTATGGTCAGGAAAACAGTTAAATAAATATAATTGTAGGTGTAACCTGCAAAATGGTATAACTGTACAAAATAAAAATATTTGCTGAAAAACTATCCATTTCTCTTTATCAAACCCCTCTTTGGGACAAGAATTTCTATAACATGAGAAAAGTATTGCAAAAAACCTCAAATAGCCAAAGTAATCTTGAGAAAGAAGAATGGAACTGCAGTAATCAACCTGCCTGACTTCAGACTATACTACAAAGCCACAGTCATCAAGACAGTATGGTACTGGCACAAAGACAGAAATATAGATCAATGGAACAGAATAGAAAGCCCAGAGATAAATCCACGAACCTATGGTCACCTTATCTTCGACAAAGGAGGCAAGGATATACAATAGAAAAAAGACAACCTCTTTAACAAGTGGTGCTGGGAAAGCTGATCAACCACTTGTAAAAGAATGAAACTAGAACACTTTCTAACACCATACACAAAAATAAACTCAAAATGGATTAAAGATCTAAACGTAAGACCAGAAACTATAAAACTCCTAGAGGAGAACATAGGCAAAACACTCTCCGACATAAATCACAGCAGGATCCTCTATGACCCACATCCCAGAATATTAGAAACAAAAGCAAAAATAAACAAATGGGGCCTAATGAAACTTAAAAGCTTTTGCACAACAAAGGAAACTATAAGCAAGGTGAAAAGACAGCCCTCAGATTGGGAGAAAATAATAGCAAACGAAGCAACAGACAAAGGATTAATCTCAAAAATATACAAGCAACTCCTCCAGCTCAACTCCAGAAAAATAAATGACCCAATCAAAAAATGGGCCAAAGAACTAAACAGACATTTCTCCAAGGAAGACATACAGATGGCTAAAAAACACATGAAAAGATGCTCAACATCACTCATTATCAGAGAAATGCAAATCAAAACCACAATGAGGTACGATTACACACCAGTCAGGATGGCTGCTATCCAAAAGTCTACAAGCAATAAATGCTGGAGAGGGTGTGGAGAAAAGGGAACCCTCTTACACTGTTGGTGGGAATGCAAATTAGTACAGCCACTATGGAAAACAGTGTGGAGATTTCTTAAAAAGCTGGAAATAGAACTGCCATATGACCCAGCAATCCCACTTCTGGGCATACACACCAAGGAAACCAGATCTGAAAGAGACACGTGCATCCCAATGTTCATCGCAGCACTGTTTATAATAGCCAGGACATGGAAGCAACCTAGATGCCCATCAGCAGACGAATGGATGAGGAAGCTGTGGTACATATACACCATGGAATATTACTCAGCCATTAAAAAGAATTCATTTGAATCAGTTCTAATGAGATGGATGAAACTGGAGCCCATTATACAGAGTGAAGTAAGCCAGAAAGATAAAGACCATTACAGTATACTAACACATATATATGGAATTTAGAAAGATGGTAACGATAACCCTATATGCAAAACAGAAAAAGAGACAGACTTTTGAACTCTGTGGGAGAAGGTGAGGGTGGGATGTTTCAAGAGAACAGCATAGAAACATGTATATTATCTAGGGTGAAACAAATCACCAGCCCAGGTTGGGTGCATGAGACAAGTGCTCGGGTCTGGTGCACTGGGAAGACCCAGAGGGATCGGGTTGAGAGGGAGGTGGGAGGGGGGACCGGGGTGGGGAATACATGTAAATCCATGGCTGATTCATGTCAATGTATGACAAAAACCACTACAATATTGTAAAGTAATTAGCCTCCAACTAATAAAAATAAATGAGAAAAAAAAAAGTATTGACTTTCTAGCTGTAATGTACATAACATTCTACCATAGCAGTGAGTAAAATATACTAAATTTTCTATTGTTTTCATAAATTAGGTAAATGTGTCATCTCGTTTTATCACAAAGATAGGCTTAAAATAATTTCATTATTCAAAGATGCCCTATACTGTCCCACTTCTGTATATTGGCATAAAGCTCATGTATCCAGAAATATGTATTTCTGTGTTAATTCATAAGAGATCAAATCAATTTTTAAAAATTAAAGTTTTTCAAATAAAATTTAAGAGCCATGGTATTATTAATAGCAATATACATGCTAAATACTGCTTGACTCTTTTTATTGTGATGTTATTTAAAAGTATAATGATAAAGTAGTTTTTCTTAGATAATCTTCCATTTTTTTAGAAACATTATTTGTATACGAAATATGGATAATTCAAATTTTTCTACTGTAGATATTAATAAAATAACTTTTTGACATTATATTAAGAGTTTGACGATTATTTAAAATGTGTATTAGATATACATTGGATTAAAAGTTGTATTCACACTTTGGATCAAAAGTTATATTTAAGAAGAGAGACAAATTATTCTTATTTGCAAGGAATTAATTGCAATTAAGATTTTAAAACAATGCATTCTATTCTAAGATGGAGATAATGTATGTTATAGATCAGACTTTTAAGATGTTTCCAAGTTTGGATACTCTACATGGATTTTGGACTCCCTAGAATTTTACATTAGCCTTTTATTTGTTTTTATGGGCTCTGTTTTTCTTGATGTTAGGCTCCTAGGATTATATGCCTTCTAATATGTAAGCAAAGCATACACTGTCACTTTGATCCCAGGAAAATTCCGGAGAACCATCCCATGTGACCTGCCTTAGGCCACACAGCCAATGTTGGAAGAATCACTGAGGTCAGAAGCCAAGAGCAGGCACTTTCAGAGTGGGCTCCTGAAGAGTGGACCCAGCTATCTAAGTTCAACAGGGATTCCAAAGTATATTTGAATTTTTGGTAAAACAATTAAATATGGAATGGATGCTGAGAAGTAATTAATAGTTGGCTACTATGTCAGAGACAAGACACCATAGAATATTAAGTGCTTAAAGTTAAAGCCACTTTACTTGGATTGAAATCTAGCTCTCCTACTTTCCTAGATGTCTGAACTTAGATGAATTTTTTTTGTCTTTTTGTGTTGGTTTCCCCATCTTTAAAATAGAGATAATAATATAATACATTTTTCTCAGGTTTGTGTGAAAACTAATTGTATAATCAATACCTGAGGACTGAGGAGTCTTCTCAGGTGGTGGTAAAGAATTGGCCTGCCAGTGCAGGAGATATCAGAGATGTGGGTTGGATCCCTGGGTCAGGAAAATCCACTGGAGAAGAAAATCGTTTCCCACTCCAGTATTCTTTCCTGGAGAATCCCATGGACAGAGGAGCCTAATGGGCTACAGTCCATACCGTCGCAAAAGAGTCGGATGTGACTGAAGTGACTTAGCACGCAAGGAATAAGTGGGAAGAGAAGAAAATGGGTTTTGGGTTCCAGGGAAGTAGCTTGGTATGCAGGGGTCACCTGAGAGAAGCAGTGGATTTCAATCAGTCAGAAAAGATTTAGCATAAGCATTAAACTTGAAAAAAATAGGAAACAGTGAGACTGGATAGAGACAACGTAGTATATTCGTACAGTGGCATACTACTCAACTCTAAACACGAAGAAAATTCTACAATATACAAAAACATGGATGAAGCTTGAGACATAATGCTAAATGAAATAAGCCAGTCACAGAAAGATTAACACTACATGATTCCATTTATATTAGGCTTCTAATATAAATTTATAGAATCAAAGAATAGAATGGTGGTTGTTGAGGGAAAGAAGGAAATGGGGATTTATCAATCAATGAGCCTAAAATTTCAATTTAAGAAGATAAGCTCTAGAAATCTGTTATACATTTGTACCCATAGTCTCTGACTATTTCCAGTGTTTCCCCATCTATTTGCCATGAAGTGATGGAACCGAATGCCATGATCTTAGTTTTCTGAATGTTGAATTTTAAGCCATCTTTTTCACTCTCCTCTTTTGCTTCCATCAAGAAGCTCTTTAGTTCTTCTTCACTTTCTGCCATAAGGGTGGTGTCATCTGCATATCTGAGGTTATTGATATTTCTCCCAGCAATCTTGATTCCAGCTTGTGCTTCCTCCAGCCCAGAGTTTCTCATGATGTACTCTGCATATAAGTTAAATAAGCAGGGTGACAATATACAGTCTTGACTTACTCCTTTCCCAATTTAGAACCAGTCTATTGTTCCATGTCCAGTTCTAACTGTTACTTGACCTGAATACAGATTTTTCAGGAGGCAGGTAAGGTGGTCTAGTTTTCCTATCTCTTGAAGAATTTTCCACAGTTTGTTGTGATCCACACAGCCAAAGGCTTTGTTATAGTCAATAAAGCAGAATTAGCAGTTCCAATAAAGCAGTTCCAGTTTTCCTGGAACTCTTCTGGTTTTTTGTTGGCAATTTGATCTCTGGTTCCTCTGCCTTTTGTAAATCCAGCTTGAACATCTGGAAGTTCATAGTTTATGTACTGTTGCAGCCTGGCTTGGAGAATTTTGAGCATTACCTTGCTAGCATGTGAGATGAGTGCAATTGTGTGGTGGTTTGAACATTCTTTGGTATTGCCTTTCTTTGGGAATGGAATGAAAACTGACTTTTTCCAGTCCTGTGGCCACTGCTGAGTTTTCTAAATTTGCTAGCATATTGAGTGCAGCACTTTCACAGCATCATCTTTTAGCATTTGAATAGCTCAGCTGTAATTCCATCACCTCCACTAGCTTTGTTCATACTGATGCTTTATTTTGGGGGGCTCCAAAATCACTGTAGATGGTGACTGCAGCCATGAAATTAAAAGACACTTGCTCTTTTAAAGAAAAGCTATGACCAACCTAGACAGCATATTAAAAAGCAGAGACCTCACTTTGCCAATAAAGGTCCATCTAGTTAAAGCTATGGTTTTTCCAGTAGTCACATATGGATGTCAGAGTTGGACTATAAAGAAAGCTGAGTGCCAAAGAATTGAAGCTTTTGAACTGTGATGTTGGAGAAGACTCTTGAGAGTCCCTTGGACTGCAAGGAGATCAAATCAGTCAATCCTAAAGGAGATCAGTCCTGAATATTCATTGGAAGGACTGATGCTGGAGCTGCAATTCCAAAACTTTGGTCACCTGAGGCAAAGAAGTGACTCATTGGAAAAGACCCTGATGCTGGGAAAGATTGAAGGTAGGAGGAGAAGAGGACAACAGAAGATGAAATGGTTGGATGGCATCACTGACTCGATGGATGTGAGTTTGAGTAAGCTCTAGGAGTTGGTGATGGGCAGGGAAGCCTGGCATGCTGCAGTCCATGAGGTCTCAAAGAGTTGACTGAGCAACTGCACTCAGCTGAACTGTACCCATAGCCAACAATACTGTATTATATACTTAAAAATTCATTGAGGGTAGATCTCATGTTGTGTTCTTAATACAATAAAAATAAAAATGGAAAAGGGAGTTATTTATAGCTTATTATCAGAGTTAAGTTACAAAAAAAAAAAACCAGATTAACCTGGGACTTTATAAATCCCTTGATCACATCATCTCTTAGCATCATCTCCTGTCTTACTTGAGCAAACCATGCCCATTCATCCCACACGAACATTGTTATCACTTAAAATTTTATCAGTTTGGAAATTTTATCCTTCAAGATTCTATTTTCTGTCTATTCCAACTGAGATTGTTCTGCAAATATACATATTCTTAGAATTATTCACATTCACTCCCTCAGAGTCTTAGATGCAGATATACATGTTATGTTGCTAATTTCAGTCCTGATGACATCTACCAGCAAAATCCAACTGTTCCCTGTACTGCGCAGGATGGGTTGTTTGATCTGACAAAGAAATGTTGTAGCTGAGAGGCATGGGTTCAGATGTTAGTCTGCTTTGTAACTTCTGAGCTCTGCCCAACAGAAATGTAAAGCCATACAAGTAACTTAAATTTTTCTTTGTTGTTCTTCAATTGCTAAGCCATGTCTAACTCTTTGCAATCACCAGGCTGCCTTGTCCTTCACTATCTCCTGAAGTTTGGTCAAACTCATGTCCAGTGAGTCGTTGATGACATTCAACCACCTCATCCACTGTTGCCCTCTTATCTTTCTACCCTCAACCTTTCCCAACCACAGGGTCTTTTCTAATGATGCTTTTCTTTTCAGCTCTTCACATCAAGTAGCCAAAGTATTGGAGCTCCAGCATCAGTCCTTCCAATGAATATACAGGGTTGATTTCCTTTAGGATTGACTGGTTTGATCTCCTTGCAGCCCAAGGGAATCTCAAGAGTCTTCTCCAGCCTCACAATTTGAAAGCAACAATTCTTTGGTGCTCCAACATTCTTTATGGTCCAACTCTGACATCCATATGTGACTACTGGAAAAACCATAGCATTGACTATACAGACCTTTGTTGGTGAAGTGATGTCTCACTTTTTAATATACTGTCTAGGTTTGTCATAGCTTTCCTTCCAAGGAGCAAGTGTAAATGGCTAGAAATATATTAACTGTTAGTAAGTTGGCTCAGTTCCACAAACTATTCAGGAATCCAGGCCCATTTTCACTAAGTTCTTTCATCTTTGGGGTGGCCCTTAGCATCCTTGTCTAAAATAGCAGCATTTATGTTCCAAGCAGCAGGACAGGGAGAGGAAAGGTGAGAATAGATCAAAGGCAAATACAAGCATCTTTCAAAGAATGTTCGCGGAGACTGACACCTGTCATTTCCACTTATATTCCACTGATCCCACTGGCCAGCACTTAGTTCCAGAAAATGAGTCTTTTTTATAGTCGCCCAGTTAGTCAGCTGAAAACTGAGAGTTCAATAATTATGAAAGGAAGATATGTATTTGAATAAGTAGCAGCCCCTATCTTGGGCTTTCTCTGAGGCCCCAACCATGGATTTAAGGTAATTTCAGCATTTGTATTCCTGGTGGATATGCCTTTAGAAGAAGACTGTAAGAGGATACAAGATGTCTCATTGCTTCCTTCAAAAGAATGTTTAAGTGTGGGTGCATGCCTTGATTTGGACTGCTTTTGTTTTCATGGCATTTCAGGATTTGGGGTTGTCAGAGAAATCTTGATGGCACAGAACTCATGCTCTGTTGCTAAGTAGGGCAGTCCATTATGCTTGTGCTGTGTTGTTTAGTAATTATCATGGAATCAAGGGAATTTCCATATTATAGTTAATTTTCAGGCACCAAAATAGTCATCAATTTTATTGTTGTTGTTGTTCAGTCACTAAAGCGTGTCTGATCCTGCAACCGCATGAACTGCAGCACACCAGGCTTCCCTGTCCTTCACTACCTATTTTATTAATACTTTTCAATTTTGAGCCACTGGTATTTTTTATAAATGCATTTGTTCATGCAAAATTATCTCTTCATTTTAGATTCTGTTACATTTCTTGCCCTACCTATAAATAGATATGTAATCATTTTGGTAATAAGAAATCTTATTGATAAATAGCATATAATGTTCTTGCTTTGAAAAAGAATATGATTAGACTTTGTACATAGTCCATGATTGATGTTATGAACAGAAGGATTTGTTCTAAATATATGGACCTTTCTTAAATTTTCATTTTGTGATCAAATATGGCAGTTGTTTAGAGAGTTTAAAAAAAAAAAAAAGCCTATTATTTTGAAGCTTATTGGCACTCAACATCTCCTCAGCAGGTTTCTTGATTTATTCTACAGTGGTTGAAAGTCAACTCTTTCTGCTTTATGTGCTGACTTACTTTATAAATTATTAATGTCCTTGGTGCCTGCCAAACACTTTAATTCCTAAAAAAAATTTTGATCGTGCCAGCAATTCTTTCTGTTAGTAGTGTTTTCCTTTAGGAATACATTCAGACTGAATTAAGTAACTTGATGGTAGTTTAGCTACAAATCCACCTCTTTGTTAACTAGATGGAAAATAATTCAGGAGGGAAATGCAGACAAAACTGACAATTGACCTTCTAGATTTTCCCAACTGAAACATAGTTTGGAAGAACTAAACCACATTAAAAATAATCTAAAATTCACTTCTAATTAAACTTTAATCTGTCTTATGTTTACCTATATGTTAGAAAAAAGAAAACCAAATTAAAAGAGATGAACTTCCTTCCATTACCTATCCATTTGCCTGTGATTGTTTATTTTACTAATAATAAAAGCAGAATAAGTTCATGGAAAATTATGAATGACAAAGTAAATCATGTCTTCATTAACTAATCACACCTGCTATTACAATTCTGATGCATGTTCTCCATTGTTTATTACCATTAATAGTTTTAAAAAGTTATAATCAGAATCTATATACTCTGGAATACTATTTTCTATTTAAACTGTGTTATAGAATATTTTTGTGACACATCAGCTTCAAAAATCCTTATATTTAATTAGCTGAATAGTGTTCTTGTGAGAGAAAGTAGTATGAATAATTAATTGTTTTCTAATTGATGGGAATGTAAGTGACTCCTAATTTTTGATACTTAATATGGCAATGAATGTCTTCATTTAAAAATATTTTGAATAATTTTGTTATGATAGACATTTTGCAACTGAATGGGGTGAGTACTAGTTAACTCTTCTATGGTATTACCAATTTGGTTTTTACAAAGGGGTGATAATATTGCAGTAAGACCTCCCTCCAGAAAATTAGACACAATTGTTTCAAAGTTTTAGAAATTAGTAAAGTGTTGGCATGTTGATAAGTACATGCTTTTGTATTTCTGATTGAAATTGTCTGTTTCTTGGTTATGTTTCCTTCTCATGAAGCTTTCATGAAGTTTGCATTTAATCATCCATGAGATTCTTAAAAGTTTTATTATTAATATATGTAGTGTGTAATTTTACAATATTTGTCACACTATATTTTGGACAGTTTTTTGTTCTTTGTATTTGTTTTCCACAGTTAAGTCCTTTAGTTTGTGTGATTCTTTAATTAGTATTGTTATACTTCAGAACAGATGGTAAATTGATCCATCTACCATTCCATTCATTTATCCTCTCAATTTGTTATTCATTTTTTATAATATATGTTTTTGAATAAATGTTGTAAACTTTTAGTATATAGTGTGAATTATATGTCATGCTGAGTCATTTTTCTTAGTCACCAACTTGAGAATAGCCCTAGTCCACCTATCTGCCTAACAATGTCACTTGCCTACTACCAGTTATAGCTAGTTGAGTAATCAGAATCAAGCAAACCACAGGGACCACGCTGAGAGCTCGAGAGACCTTTTATTTTGCTGGTTTGCTGGACATTTACCTCTTTCTTCCTCTACTTGTAGCACTTTTCTGTCACTAGATTTGTTGGTTCTCTTCCTAAAGAAATTAATCCAGTATCCTTTTGGAGACAATATGTTTATCTGTGATATTTTTCATTCCCTAAGGAGGAATCAGATTTTCAGAAAAGATAAATATCTATCAACTCCTCACTTAAAACACTAGAAGGTAGTGATGACTTTATGTAACTTCAATCCAAGTATCTATTGTAATGACAGTGTATAAGGAAGCACAGCTTTGAAAGAGAAACTTAATGAGCAGGCAGATTATCTAGGTGCTATTTTCTTCATCTCTGCTTCATTTGAAAAGATCAGTTTAGCTAAAACAATTGCAGATATCATGATATTGTCTTACTCATTTGAATTTGAGCTGATGAAAAAAAAATACAAATGTGTATATCTAATTTGTTATTTGTGATTTATTGCCTTGAGTATCTTTTTTTCCCTTTTACCCTCTGCTTATATGAATCACTCACTTTAATTGAGTTATAGCTTAATTTCCAGATATAAATCTTATTATAGTAAGATTTTGTTATTTATATCTTATGCAACATAAAAACAGGTTTTCCTGTTATTATTAAAATAGGCTAGACTCTTCTTAGCACAAGTTAGCAATTAAGATAAGCAATATCATCCAGGACAAGGAGGAAATAAATGTACAAGACCTTGAAATTGGCTAAATGGAATGGCCTAAGGCTGACAGAGCTCTTTTAGGGAAAGGTAAAGACTCCCCTCGTGGCTCAGACGGTAAAGCGTCTGCCTACAAAGCGGGAGACCTGGGGTCAATCCCTGAGTTGGGAAGATCTGCTGGAGAAGGAAATGGCACCCCACTCCAGTACTCTTCCCTGGAAAATCCCATGGACGGAGGAACCTGGTAGGCTACAGTCCATGGGGTCACAAAGAGTCGGACACCACTGAGCGACTTCACTTTAACTTTCTTTCCAAGACTATCCAAATTTACAACTGAAAATTTTAGGAAAGCTTACAAATTATTGCTATGCCACAAATATATACTCACATATTAACATTTTAGTGACAAAAAAACCTAAATATTTCCTCGAATGATTCAATGACGCTATTTTTCTTTTAAGTTGAGAGGAGGAAAAGCCACAACCATATACACTTAAATTTTAGAGAATAAATTCTCCATAATAAAATTATTGTCCCAGTAGTGTTTTAGATAGTGAGCACAATATAAAATGTCTTACACATTTTATGCCAAATATTTTACTCAAAATCCTACATTTAGTAATGAGATATTTCAATGTGTGCTTTATTGTTAAAAAGACTTTTACGTGTGTGCTGAATCGCTTCAGTCGTGTCTGTCTCTGTGTGACAGACTCTATGGACTGTAGAAAATCAGGCTACTCTGTTCATGGGATTCTCCAGGCAAGAATACTGGAGTGGATTGTATTTCAAAGTGTATTCTCTTATTAGACTCAATCCCCCCAAAATCACTTTGATGTTTTTCAGCAGCCATTTTCAGGTGGCTGGAATTTTCTGTATTTTAAGAGGTTTTTTGTTAACAAAAGAATAATAGAAAGCCAACACTGCTTCAAAGGGGTAAATGTAATTGGTTTCAATAATACATATTGAATTAGTATAATTAAATTGGAATTCAAGGTAAAGTTTTTATAATTTTGTATGAAACAGAGAAAAGCAAAGTGTAGTGTAGTGTAGTGAATATCTTTTGGAAAAAGAGGATAACTTTGATTCTTAATTTCCTGACACTTCCTTCAAGATAACCACACTGCTGCAATCTGAAGCCAATCTGAACTCAGAATTGTGTGACTTGGTTGGTTTTATTTCTAACTTTTTCACTGACTCACTTCATAAACTTTTTGAAGTATCTCTATATTCTTTAAAAATCTTAAAAATAAATATAAGAGATGTAATTAGCTCATGTAGGGGCAATAAATCATAACCTAGTTCTATTTTTATTCTTAACATTTAAAAAGAACCATTTGCAATAATCTTCTTGTATATTTTGGGGTGTGTGTGTGTGTGTGTGTACATGGGTATAAGAAAAAGTAAGCCATTTTTGAGAAGTATACTTTTCTTAAATTGACAGTTGACATTAAAAGGAGTAATAGAGTTTTATGTACAAATGATGAAGAAAAAGTCCATTTAGTCTCATATTGACTGTTGCTGGATCAATTTGATATATGATCCTAGGAACCTAGGAAGTAGAATTATAGCAATGATCTGTCTCCACTAATTCACACCTTCTGTGAGCCAATTTTTAGTGACTTAGCCAACTAGGTTAAGATTAGTGAGAGCAGAAACTGGAAAAAAGCCTATATCTATATTGGCAATCATATGCTGGTATTCATGTTTCATGTTAGGCAGTCACTGCCATTTTCCAAATGCTGTGCTTTTAAACTTTTTTTTTTCAAGAAGTATATTAGTTGAGTCAATTTTCAAGCTAAAAATGGTAGAGATTCAGGTATGAGAATTAGTATATTAAATTTTTTTTTCATCCATAGGAAGTAAGTTTTTGTAGAGTGATGTTATCTATGTTAAATGCCCTTTAGGAATATGTCTGCTTAATTGAAGATATAGTATTAGTTTATTATTTATTGGATGGAAACTCAAGCAGAATATTCAGTGCCTGAAGCAGAGATTTACTTTTAAAGAAGAAAATTACATTTTCTTTGATTGGTTCATGTTCTGCTAAATGAATAGATTATAAAAGCCCCTCAGTAGGAATTTTAAAATACTTTTAGGGTAAAAGTGATTTATGTGTGCTGTAACAATATAATAGAGGGGGAAAAATTCATATTTTACTTCCAGCAGGCACACAGATATAATTAAATCAAGATACTTCATAATGCAACATACTGTTCTTGGTAATGTGAAGATCTGTTTTTCCTGATTTTGAATGATAACCTTAGTCTCTTCCATTCTCTGTGCAAAACAGTCTCCCTTCAGGACATTCCTTATATTTATTTGAAAGTGTCAAGAGGAAGCTCAGTCCTCATGGGCTCCAGGGCTCCATGTTTCCTTTGAAAGGATTTGGGGTTCTAACCATGCACTTTTCCTTACTTCCAACCTTGCCAGTGCTATCTGTACTAAAACAGACTGGAATGGGTGACTTTAACTCAGATGAACATTACATCAACTACTGTGGGCAAGAATCCCTCAGAAGAAACGGAGTAACCCTCCCTGTCGACAAAAGAGTCCAAAATGCAGTACTTGAATGCCATCTCAAAAATGACGGAATGATCTCTGTTTCCAAGACAAACCATTCAATATCACATTAAGTCAAGTCTATGCCCCAACTAGTGATGCTGAAAAAGCTGAAGTCGAATGGTCTTATGAAGCCCTACAGGACCTTCTAGAACTACTACCAAAAAGGATGTCCTTTTCATTATAGGGGACTGGATGCAAAAGTGTAGGAAGTCTAGAGACACCTGGAGTAACAGGCAAATTTGGCCTTGGAGTGAAAATGAAGCAGGGCAAAGACTAACAGAGGATTGCCAAGAGAGTGCACTGATCACAACAAACACACAACACAACACAAGAGAAGACTTTTGTGTTCTCTTCCAACAACACAAGAGAAGACTCTACACAGGGACATCACCAGATGGCCAATGCCAAAATCATATTGATTATATTCTTTGCAGCCAAAGGAGGAGAAGCTCTATATAGTCAGGAAAAACAAGACTGGGAGCTGACTATGGCTCAGATCATGAACTCCTTATTGCCAAATTCAGGCTTAAATTGAAGAAAGTAGGGAAAACCACTAGACCATTCAGGTATCACCTATATCAAATCCCTTATGATTATACAATGTAAGTGACAAATAGATTCAAAGATTAGATCTGGTAGACAGAGTGCCTGAAAAACTATGGCTGGAGGTTCATGACATTGAACAGGAGGTAGGTATCAAGACCATCTCCAACAAAAAGAAATGCAAAAAGCAAAAATGGTTGTCTTAGGAAGCCTTAAAAATAACTGAGAAAAGAAGAGAAACTAAAGGCAAAGCAGAAAAGGAAAGATATACCCATTTGAATGCAGAGTTCCAAAGAATAGCAAGGAGAGACAAGAAAGCCTTCCTCAGTGATCAGTGCAAAGAAATAGAGGAAAACAATGGAATGGAAAAGACTAGAGATCTCTTCAAGAAAATTAGAGATACCAAGGGAACATTTTGTGCAAAGATGGACACAACAGAGGACAGAAATGGTATGGACCTAACAGAAGCAGAAGATATTGAGAAAAAGTGGCAAGAATAAAGAGAAGAACTATACAAAAAAGATTTTCATGACCCAGATAACTACAATGGTGTGATCACTCACCTAGAGCCAGACATCCTGGAATGCAAATTCAAATGGGCCTTAGGAAGCATTACTATGAACAAAGCTAGTGGAGGCCATGGAATTCCAGTTAAGCTATTTCAAAAGATGATGCTGTGAAAGTGCTGCACTCAATATGCCAGCAAATTTGGAAAATTCAGCAGTAGCCACAGGACTGGAAAAGGTGTTTTCATTCCAATCCCAAAGAAGGGCAATGCCAAAGAATTTTCAAACTACTGCACAATTGCACCCATTTCACATGCTGGCAAAGTAATGCTCAAAATTCTCCAAGCCAGGCTTCAACAGTACATGAACCATGAAATTCCAGATGTTTAAGCTGGTTTTAGAAACTGCAGAGGAACCAGAGATCAAATTGCCAACATCTGATGGGTCATTGAAAAACCAAGAGAGTTCCAGAAAAACATCTACTTCTGCTTTATTAACTACACCAAAGCCTTTGACTGTGTGGATCAGCACAAACTGTAAAATATTCTTCAAGAGATGGGAAAACCAGACCACCTTATCTGCCTCCTGAGAAATCTGTATGCAGGTCAAGAAACAACAGCTAGTAATGGAAATGGAATAGCAGACTGGTTCCAAATTGGGAAAGGAGTATGTTTAGGCTGTATACTGTCACCCTGCTTATTTAACTTATATGTAGAGCACATCATGTAAAATGCTGAGCTGGATGAAACAAAGCCAGAATCAAGATTGCCAGGCTATATCAATAGCCTCAGATACACAGATGACGCAACCCTTAAGGCAGAAAGCAAAGAACAAAAGAGCCTCTTGATGAAAGTGAAAGAGGAGAATGAAAAAGTAGGCTTAAAACTCAACATTCAGAAAACTAAGATCGTGGCATCTGGTTCCATCATTTCATGGCAAATAGATGGGGAAACAGTGAGAGACTTTATTTTGAGGGGCTCCAAAATCACCACAGATGGTGACTGCAGTAATGAAATTAAAAGACACTTTCTCCTTGGAAGAAAAGCTTTGACCAACCTAGACAGCATATTAAAAAGCAGAGACATTACTTTGCCTAATAAAGGTTCCATGTAGTCAAACCTATGATTTTTCCAGTGGTCATGTGTGGATGTGAGAGTTGGACTAAAAAGCAATCTGAGCATGGAAGAATTGATGCTTTTGAACTGTGGTGTTGGAGAAGACTCTTGAGAGTCCCTTGGACAGCAAGGAGATCCAACCAGTTCATCCTCTAGAAATCAGTCCTGAATATTCATTGGAAGGACTGATGCTGAAGCTGAAACTCCAATACTCTGGCCACTTGATGTGAAGAACTGACTCCTTTGAAAAGACCCTGAAGGTAGGAAAGATTGAAGGTGGGAGGAGAAGGGGACAAGAGAAGATGAGATGGTTTGATGGCATCACCGACTTGATAGGCATGAGTTTGAGTAAGCTCTGAGTGTTGGTGATGGACAGTTAAGCCTGCTTTTCCCCATTACATGGGGTCTCAAAGAGTCGGACACTACTGAGTGACTGAATTGAACTGAACTACCTGCCACCACATAGCAGAACTAATCTAATTATATCTTTTATTCCTCTTATAGCCAGTTAGCACCCAGATTCTATGCCCCCATTATTTTTTCACTCATTTTTTTTTTTTTCATTTATTTTTATTAGTTGAAGGCTAATTACTTCACAACATTTTAGTGGGTTTTGTCATACATTGACATGAATCAGCCATGGAGTTACATGTATTCCCCATCCCGATCCCCCCTCCCACCTCCCTCTCCACCCGATTCCTCTGGGTCTTTTTCCACTCTTTAAATGTCATATGTCTTCATGTTTTCCTAACCAGCCTCCATCTCCCACTCATTTCCAACTTCAGGATTTCTTTACCATTGGTCTCTGACAGTCATTTTCCATTATTGCCAATATTCTCTATATACTCAACTGCTTCTCTGACAGATCATTTCAGTTTCTAGCTGTAGTTGAAACCTGGATATTTGCTGAGGTCACTAAAATGGATCATGCTGGTTTTCAGTCCTACACCATTCTTATCTCTGAGCTTGGAGGTGATCTTTGCTATTCTTTGGCACTTTTAAAGCTATTCCTTCCCATATCTTTGTGTTGTATGGATTCAAATTAGCTGCCACTTCTTTATCAGTTATCTCTTAATTCTCTTTTAGCTCATTCTCACTATCAGTCACTCTTATTCTACCCAATCTCTATTTTTAGTTATTATGGTATCAACATAACTAAGGGACTCTTCTAATACACTGTCCTCTCAATTACTTGAATTCTTCTCCCCCAAAGATTTTGCTTGTACTGGACTCGACATCTACCTTCCAGTCTTTACCAGTAACTAACTCATAACCTCAACTTCAAACATCTCACCCTCATACATTTCTCCCCTCTTTGCACAGGTTAAATTCTGTGGTTTATCATTAAAAATACATACACTGAGAAATTAACACAACATTATACATCAACTATACTTCAATTAAAAAAAAAATTGTCTGTACCATGTGACATATGGAAGTTCCCCAACCACGGATAGAACTCACACCCAACATAGTGGAAGAGCAAAGTCTTAAACACTGAACCACCAGGGAAATCCCCCCCAAATCAATTTTTTAAAAATGCATCAGTGTCAACTCATTTGCCTCTTTCTCCCTTTCATAAAATGTTGGAAAAAATGTAGCCTTATTAAACACAACTTTCCTTCTCCTTGTACCAGTTGAATGTGAATTGAATGCACACAATCCAGTTAATTGTGCCCCATTTAAGTTATGGTTTTTAAGTTATGGTTTTTAATGTCATGTTGATACTTTATGCTGACTGAAAATGTGTTTTTCTAGCTCATTTACCCCAATTTTCTGTTCTGTGTCATATGTTCACCTCTCTTATCCAATGCCTCATACCCATTTTTTTTTTGGTCTCAGATGGTAATCTTGTTTCACATGAAACAATTATAACAAAATTTCCACCAGCAGTTACTAGCACATCTACACATGCACCGACATCTGCTTCTTTGTTCTTTGACATTCCTCCTGTTAAATATGTTACCTGTCCATATGTGGTAGTCACTAATCTTGTTTTCCAAGATGTCAGCTTATTTCTCCCTCTGAGCACATGGTGACATTGCATAATCCCTTAGGGATGAGTAGGCTCAGAAGTTAGTACTGCCCAAGGAGCTGAGAATGCAAATAATATCCTCCTTTTCTAGACCAGACCACTTAATGACAAAGAATGCCCTGAGAGATCTCTTTGCTTGTGATTTGGAGAGGTGAGTGTTCCAAAGGCTGTTTAGTCATGATGAGGACAAAACCTCTGTCCAGCTAGTGGTTAATATGTCGAGACAAGAAGTAAACTTCATTTTAAGCTGCTGGAATTTGGGCATTGTTTGAAACGCAATCTGTGCTAAATTGATAACCATGGTTTTTTTCTCACCTGAAGCACTGCGTATTTTTAGATTCCATTCTGCTACACTGCAGAGTATTGACAATATTCCCCTTCATAACATGGTTTTTGTTTGTTTGTTTGTTTCTTTACCTTTTTTTACTAATGGATTATTTCCATAAAATCTGCAGTTTATGTTATAAAAATCCCTTTTTTATTGTTCCTCATTCTTGATAGTTACCTCCAAAGAGCATATAATTCTAGCTTGATACAGATATACTCTTAGCAAATTGAAAATATGATTCCAGTTTCATCTGACTTCCTTTCCTGCTGCTATGAAATTGATCATCACAATCTTACTTTTGAAAGTAATCTGTCTTTTGTCTTAGACAAAATTAAGAATTTTAGGGTTTTTAAGTGTGCTGAGGTGTCAACACCGTGATATAGCTATGTTTGGGGAATTTTTTATTAATTGAAAACTTGTACTGTTGGCATTTTTTATAATTCTGAAACTTTTTAAGCTCTCAGTTTTAAATAGTACTTCAGTCCAAATTTCTATTTCTTCTTGGTTTGGAACTCCAGATAGGCTTACTGTACACTTCTTTACTCTGACTTTCCTGTCTGTTGTCATATGTTTATGTTTTTCAGATCTTTATCTTTTGTGTTGTACTTTGGATAATGTATAATAGTTATTTTCCTTTGGTGGTTATTTCTTCAGCTTTCTGTTTTCAATGGGCTTTTGACTTCAAGGCCTTTTTAAAAAAAATTATGGACATTCTATGTGGGTTTTAAAATAAACTTTTTTGGAAATTATGTATTTTTCTATGCTGCTTGCTCATATTTTCATTATTTTTTATTTCTGAAAAGATATTGAAATATCTGGTAATTTAAATATCTGAAGTTTCTGTTCATTTTCAATCATGGTGCCATGCATGTGTGTGTTTAATCTTAGAACCATTTCTTTGAATTTATTTAAATTTTTTTTGTGGAAATTCTTTGAAGTCAGGAATAAAGATGTTTCTTTAGGAAAGTATTAATTTTTTTTTTGACCATATATTCATGGTTAGTAACAGGTCAGAAAAATTTTAAATCAATTTATATTCTTGAAGTTTTTCTCAATTATCTTGGTAGTGTTCATTTGGTTTAAACAAATTTAGGACATTCTTTTTTAGCTTGTAATCATGAAATCTCATGAAATACATTTCTTAATTCTGTAGTAAGTTTGAAAAAATAATATTTTGCTCCAGATTTCTTGCAAGGTCAAAGAATATGTATAATTCACTCTTAAGTGAAGTTCTTCACAACCCAGCTCTTGTGAAGCATTTCCCACAAAATTGG
Organism: Odocoileus virginianus; assembly: GCF_023699985.2. Classification (NCBI taxonomy): domain Eukaryota; kingdom Metazoa; phylum Chordata; class Mammalia; order Artiodactyla; family Cervidae; genus Odocoileus; species Odocoileus virginianus. The sequence goes on from NC_069698.1 coordinate 27,036,947, forward strand.
CAAGCCTTGGCAAACATTGGGGTTTCTCTAACTTCCCTCGGATCTAAGCAATGAAATTGAAAATAAAAATCAAGTTCAGAATTTTAATAAAAACTTTCAGTGCAAAAGTTAGTTCACAGTTTCCTTGCATCTTTGAAGGTCTCAATTTTCTCTTGCCGCATAGACTCAGTTTTACTTCATCATTTATTATATCCTTTTATTTAATTTTATCTTCTACCATTCAGTTCATTTCAGTTACTCAGTCATGTCTGACTCTTTGCAACCCCATGAATCGCAGCACACCAGGCCTCCCTGTCCATCACCAACTCCCGAAGTTTACTCAAACTCATGTCCATTGAGTCGGTGATGCCATCCAGCTATCTCATCCTCCATCGTCCCCTTCTCCTCCTGCCCCCAATCCCTCCCAGCATCAGGGTCTTTTACAGTGAGTCAACTCTTTGCATGAGGTGGCCAAAGTATTGAAGTTTCAGCTTCAGTATCAGTCCTTCCAATGAACACCCAGGACTGATCTCATTTAGGATGGACTGGTTGGATCTCCTTGCAGTCCAAGGGACTCTCAAGAGTCTTCTCCAACACCACAGTTCAAAAGCATCAATTCTTCAGTGCTCAGCTTTCTTCACAGTCCAACTCTCACATCCATACATGGTCACTGGAAAAACCATAGCCTTGACCAGACTGACCTTTGTTGGCAAAGTAATGTCTCTGCTTTTTAAAATGCTATCTGGGTTGGTCCTAACTTTCCTTCCAAGGAGTAAGTGTCTTTTAGTTTCATGGCTGCAATTACTATCTGCAGTGATTTTGGAGCCCGAAAGAATAAAGTCAGCCACTGTTTCCACTGTTTCCCCATCTATTTCCCATGAAGTGATGAGACCAGATGCCATAATCTTAGTTTTCTGAATGTTGAATTTTAAGCCAACTCTTTCACTTTCATCAAGAGGCTCTTTAGTTTCTCTTCACTTTCTGCCATAAGGGTGGTGTTATCTGCATATCTGAGGTTACTGATATTTCTCTGGGCAGTCTTGATTCCAGCTTGTGCTTTTCCAGCCCAGCATTTCTCATGATGTACTCTGCATATAAGTTAAATAAGCAGGGTGACAATATACAGCCTTGATGTACTCCTTTTCCTATTTGGAATTGGTCTGTTGTTCCATGTCCAGTTATGTGGTTTTATAACTTTCTTTTTATATTTTAATACATAATGATTAATATAATTCACAGCTATGTTGAATGCTGCAAAAAAATCTGTTATATATTCTTGTCTATTAATACCTTTATCAATATAAAATATCTATTGCTTCTCTTTCATCTTGACTCTAGATTGATTACTATGAATATTGCTACTCATGCTTTCTATTGGTAAGCATTTATCTTGTATGTATTTCCCACTTTCAATTTTGAAACTTTTGTTGTCATCTGTTTTATTTCTTTTAAAAAGTATACACCTAAGATTTTAGTTTGCTATTTGATACTGATTTAGATCTTATTTTTATAAGATTTTTTCACTTAGTTATAGTTATGTAATGCATAACTTATTTATTTAATAATGTTATTTAATAATGGATAGTTACTTAATAATGAATTATATGTTTGGGTTTATTATGTTATTTTCCATTTGATGTATTGTGTTTCTTACTCACCACCTATTTTTTTCTTATTTTTGATAGATTGACTTGTTTATCTTAAGATAATTCTCATTTTTATTTTAATTGTTTGAATAGTCTGAACATTATTTCTAGTTATATAAAGTTTGCACTTACACATTTCATAAACATTTATGTTCATGTCAGTTATACCAGTTCAAATAAAAGTGATCAATATCTATAATACATTTCACAATAGGACAAGGTTTTAGGGTATTTTAATTTTTGCTCTTCCCCTCACCTATCTCATCACCATCACCCAAATATGTACTTATCTCTCTTTTACTTAGAAATAATGTTATTTGTCAAGATAAAGTGAAAATGCCCCCACCTAAATATGCTTCTTTTACTCAGCAATGAAATAATTTCTTTCTACAAAATTTACAATTTGAGAAATTATCTGCAAAATCCCCACTAATATATGTAGGAATGTGTTTTATATTGAAATTTGATTGTTAGCAACATCACATAAGATGCTATATTTTTTTTACCATGATGACAAGAACCATAATTGTGCGTCATCATCAAAAGACAGATTAATTAGTTGTAATGGGTGATAATTTAATTTTGCTAATTAAATTTCATCCCCAGTAGGAATGGAGATTGATAAATCTTTGTCACCTCTCATTGACAAATTGTGGGTTTTGACAGAGTAACAATACTGTGAATGTTAACAACTGCTTTTTAGGACTACCTAACATGTTGAGTCCTTTAATAGGCATGTATAGAATTAAACAGTATATTTATAGTTCATTATTTAATTAATTTTTGGATTTTAGATAAATCCTTTATACAGTATAGTCTTCCCCGTTGTCTCAGACAGTAAAGAATCTGCCTGCTGATCCACGTTGTCTTATAGCAGAAACTAACATAACATTGTAAAGCAATTATATTCCAGTAAAAAAAAAGTCAACTTCATGAAAAGTATTTTCAGTCAGTCAGAGTGTGTTGAGAAAACTATTAGCAAACATTTTCTCTTGCTCTCAGCCAAACTTCACAGCAGTGGTATACCAAGATGTGTGTGTGTGTGTGGGTCAGGGTGGGAGTCGGGTGGACTGCGCACCTGTGGGAGCAGTCAGCCCTACCTTCAGACAATAAGGCCGAATATTTTCTAATAAAAACATAAAAACAATGATAAAACTGACCAAAGCCAGCAATTCTGAACATCAGTGAAACACTCCTTCCTTTTGGGGAGAACTGGTCTCACTTTCCCTTCCCCTCCCCCTAGTCCCATTGAATACATCAGGGCTGTAAAGCTTCTTCCCAGTAAAGAAACACAAATTAAAATTCAAACAATGACATTAAAGTTACCCTATTCAGTGCATTGCTTGTTAAATTGAGTTAAATTAACATGGTGAAAGAAAAACATTAAATTTAAGATTTATTTAACTGCAGTTCTTATTTAGACATGTACACATATCTTTCTTAACTAAAATTGTGCACAATGTTAGTACCTTTAAATCTTACAGTAAATATTACAATTGTCATTAATATATTTGCAAAAGGGGATGTCCAGTATGAAGTATTTAAGTAAGAAATTACTTGACATCACCTAATGTTCATCAATTGAGATTAGTAGATCGTGACATACCTGTAATAAGAATACTCTCTAGAAATTAGAAAAGAATGAGGAAACTAAAATATCTGACATGAAATTAACTCAAACATATGTTGTCTCAAAATGCAAGAACTTTACACTATTTAAATATTTCTCTACCCTTACATAATATAATATATTCAATACACACATATGCATGTATTACACAGAAAATGTTCAAATGTCTTATCAAAAAGTTACCAGTTGTTAACTGTGGAAAGTACTGTAATTTGTGGGATTCAAGTAAAATGAAGCTTCTACTTCATTCCATCTGCCCATATTGTTTTGATATTTTAATGTATTAGTTCTGTAATCATAAAATAGAATAAAAAACATCTTAAAATCACCTCTTCCAATAATATTTATTAAATGTCCATTTTGTACCACTTCTTTAAATGTATTGGGAAACAGTGTGAAACACAGAATGCTGGGTTGTATTCCATATCAAAGCTATTAGTTGCTTGGTATTCAGTAGCGACTATCAGTTTCCTTATATTAGAACTAAGCAATAACCCCTTTCTGAAACTATAATTACTTATAGTCCATACCTACCATATTGTGATATCATTTCCACCAAGTTTAACTCTATGCACTGGAAAGTAAATGCCTTTTGTAACATTCCCTAGTAGTTCAGAGATACCAAAGGATCTATAACTAAAATATTGAAAATGTAAGCATTTTTTAAATTTGTGAATTCCCAAGGAATTCTCTCTGAAACAGGAACTGGAGATTTTTAATTATCTGATACTTATAAAATAAGTGCTACTGGTGTTATTTAAAGTACCTTCAAATTATTTCAAGTAATAATTTTGTCTAGTATTTTATTAGAAGTAGATTTAAAAAGCAGATTATAGGGAGACCTATTTTAGTGACTATAATAAATTTTTACTCATAATAGTAATAATTTTAATCTGTTGAGTCTTTGTATGTGTGCATAATTTTCAAGTGATTACATTATTAAGTTGCTAGGTCTTTGTACTCAACTCTGTGTTGTACATGCTGCTTTTATTTCCCTTACAGATAGAAAACCAATGCTCAGAGAAGTTATCTATCCACTGTTGAGGCATCAGTCAACAGTCAATCAATCAATAGCAAAGCCAAGTTTTTAACTCAAGGTCTCATTCTAGAATCTGCTGTCTGAATGTTGATATTATACAGCCTCTGTGTGTGTGTGTGTGTGTGTGTGTGTGTGTGGTGGGGGAGGAGGATAAGCACTTATCTTGGTTGATTTCTTAACATGAGAAGTCACTTTTAAAGAACTTTCAAGAACATTATCTATTTCCATGTAGCAAATTAGCATAAATGTAGCAATTTAAAACAATACCTATCCATTATGTCAGTGTTTCTGTGGCTCAGGAGTCCAACCATAGCATCGCTGCTTAGGATCTCACAAGGAAGCAGCCAAGGTATTGGACTGGTAATGTTCTTATTTAGAGCCTCGACCGGGGATAAATTCACTTTCGAGTTGACACAGTTTGTTGTCAGGGTTGAGGGTTAAAGGATGGAGGATCTTGGCTCTTGTTGGCTGTCGCCACTCTCAGCTCCTACACATCAACTCCTGTTCCTAAGGGCATCTGCACTAATATTACCAGACACTATGGGGGCTGCTTAACATAGCTGTTGACTTAATCCATCCTGCAGGGGGTGGGGGTGTCAAGACCAAGTTGACTAGCAAGACAATTTTATATAATGTCATGTCATGGGAGTGACATCCCTTCACCTTTACCATATTGTGTTGATTAGGATCAAGACACAAATTCTCGTCACATTCAGAGGAAGGGGAATTCACAAATGTGTGACCTTTAGGACTTGGGAATCACAGGAAGGCCATTAGAGTTGTTCATCCCAGACCTCCTTCTGGACCAGAATCACTCACATCTCTCTCACAAGCAAAATATATTGATCTCTCCAAGGTTTCCAAGAGTCCCATGTCATGACAGGATTTGCTCAAAGTCCAAAAAAATCTCAACATCCAAGTCAGATTAAGGAGCTGATGATGGTGTGGTGATGGTGTGATAGATGAGCTGCTTCAGGTGTGGTTCTTCTTGGTCAGTGATGGTCAGAAGCTAAGTTGGCTTCCCATTAGCCCTGCCTCCTGGTGTTCATGCCCTTGTGTAATTGCCCCCTTGTGAGTGTGAGCAAAACCAGTAACTTACTTCTGTCAGGCGAGTGTATGCTTCTCGGTTTTTGTCTCATCACAACAAAGATTAGGAGTGATGGACATTAAAGCCCCCCCTCAGCATGTCACAGCTCTCGGGTCTTGGACAGACCGTCTTATAGCTCTCAGATCTCGAACGGACCATGTTATAGCTCTTAGAGAAATCAGTGTTACAGCTCTATTTTATTTAGATAACAGCAGGAAAATCCATCTTTGAGGTGTGAGGGCATGTCGACCTGAAGACACGAAGAGGAGAGCACCCCAGCACGCAGGAGACAGACAGAGCTCATGAGCGCACACACGCATAGGAGAGAGAGCAAAAGAGAGAGCGCTTTGGCTCCTCTTTTTATATGTTTTTTTTCTTCCCCCTTTGCCTGCCCTATGCAAATTGGGCTTGGCCAGGAGTGCTGTTCTACCTGAAGTCCTCACTCCGGTCCTCGGACCTTCCTTTGACCTTCCGTTGTTCTATTTTCGCGGGCTTTTCCCTTCCTTGTCTTTTAGCCACCGCCATTTTGGACTCCTGTTTTCTATTCTACCTACCTAACACTTCTAATGGCAAACCACTCCAGTGTTCTTGCCTGGAAAATCCCATGGATGGAGGAGCACCGTGGGCTACAGCCCATGGGGTCGCAAAGAGTTGGGCACCACTTAGCAACTTCACTTTCTAACACTTCTAAGCAATAAAACACGGCAAAGGTGATGAGATGTTATGACCAAGACTGCATTACATGATAAAAGGCTAACTGGTTGGCAGTCTAGCTCTGGAGATTTTCTCTCCTTCACTGTGTTTGAAGGAGAGAAGAGACATTGTTGACAGACCTATGTAACAAGATGCTGAGGGCAGCCAAACAACAGCCAGCTGAAGGCAGCCTTCAATTTTTTTTGCAAGTTCTACATTATTTAAAATTTCTGTTGGCTAATAAAGCTTTTTCATACTAGAACTGGGGCTATTTAGAGAAGCACATGATGAGTTTTTTTGCAAGCAGAGTACTTCAAACAAAATGAAAGTGAGGGGAAAGTGAAAGTCACTCAGTCATGTCCACCTCTTTGTGACCCCATGGACTGTACAGTCTATGGAATTCTCTAGGCCAGAATACTAGAGTGGGTAGCCTTTCCATTCTCCAGGGGATTTTCCTAACCCAGGGAGTGAGCCCAGGTCTTCTGCATTGCAGGCGGATTCTTTACCATCTGAGCCACAAGCAAAGCCCCAATGAAACAGCCTCAAATCAAATGTTTGCATCTGAGTAATACAACTACTGTTGGAACTGTTAGTAACCAGTTTATCCACATATATACAGTTGGGTCACCAAATAAAATTATACAAAATCTAAAGGAAGAATAGTATCTAAAACTGCATCTCTTTGTTTCATTAAAGGTAAGGGGTATGACATTTTCAGTCTTGTTTTTCATAAGTCATGTTGGTATTTGCAGAAGGCCAGTGTCATACGATACTGAAGACCATGGAAAGGCCATGGGTCCTCAAGGAAATGAACTTTGCCAACAGGTTGAGTGAACCTGGAGGCTGATTACTTCTCAGTTGAGCCTCTTGTCAGACACCTTTATTGCAACTTTGTGAAGACCCTAAATAGAGGACGTAGCTAAGCTGTGCCTGGATTCCAGACTCATGGGAATGCTGAGAAAATAAAATGTTTATTTTAAGCAACAATATTTGCAATGATTTGTTATACAGCAGTAGGTAGGAATACAATATGCACTAGTCTCATTAATTCTCACAGCCACCCATTGAGGCAAGAACTGTTGTTATACCTATTTTGTAGTTACAATAACAATGGTAACAGAAAGCATTAAGCTACTCTCCCAAAGTCACCAAGGCAGTTGTGACAAAATGGAGACTTAAACCTTCTTAATCCATCTTCACTGTTTGCCTTCATCCCCATGATAATACATCCACAAGCTTTTTTAAAAAATTTATTTAAATTTTTAATAAATGAATATCAAAAGAAGATTTAGTCAGCATTTTCTATTGGTTGATATCAGTCACAGTTCTGTAAGATTAAGCATACTTTTATCCCCATTTTCTCAGCAGTCAAGAGGAATAATTTTAAAATATTAATTACAAGTTATCCCTGTACTTTCTCCATCAGGTCCCTCTCTGTTAGGCAATGCTGATTATTCACATATAGACTGTTCAGATCACCTTGGTTTATCCCTTTAGCCTCCAGCTACCTGCCATTTTGTCATTTGTCTTCTCCCTTGGAAGCTGTCCAAGTTCATGGAGAGCTGGGGAAACTCGAACCAATCTTAATAGCAGCTCTTGTAAATGCAGCTGTGAGGGAAGAGTGAGCAGCTATTGTCTGACATCTTTATCGTCTATGAATTTCAATTATCCATATGATCCCTGCTTCACATTAAACTGAATAATTGAGAGTTGGATTCAATGTATCTTAGAGATATTTTTGCAGGCTTGAATATTTAACACTGAGCTAAGATAAGCGTGTAAAATTTCAAAGCAAACATAGAAAATACTCATTTTCTCTTGTTTCATTCCAATTCCTGTGGGACGTGCAGGCTGGTACTCACATACTGTAGTATTCTAATGATCAAATGCACTTTTAATGTGTTTTCCCATAGCCACTGGAAATTTTGGCTCAAATTTGAGATCATTAAATAGCTGTAACGATATCAACGGGAGCACCATGCTCAACCAAATGCAAACATAATTAGAATTTAGATATTAGTCTTATTTTTTGTTATATATTTTTAAAAATCTAATAGCATTGTTTTAATTGACATTTCTTCTTTTCTGTAAATACATAGAAATGCATATGCAGAGACAGATAAGGTATATTTTTGGCACAGTTTCACAGTGTAACATAGAAGTATTAATTTGTACAAATAATATAGGATATTCTTTAAATCGTTGTCTGGGAAATGAAAGAGTTACATATACATAAAGTGAATCCAAATTTCATTTTTCTCTGCATAAAAATTATAAATTTTACAGTGGTAAGAGATTATATTCAGATTGGCTGTTTCTGGAGAGGGTCAGGAATGGGAGCCATAGACTATGAGACACAGGGAAAATATAATGGTTTTCAGCTCAGTGTAATACAATTATGGGTTAATTTTGATTTTTCTCTATTTTACAAAACTCTTGCAGCAAACATATTAATTTCTAAAACAAATAAACACTATTTTAAAAGATATATGCAGGTTAAAGTGAATTGCTGGCTTAATAATTCTAATTGCTTACATGTACTAAGAACAGTCAAGTGTTGATCTTAGTATTAAATACTTTAGAAACATTATGCAATTTCCATTCTCTCAGCAACTCTTTTAAGGTCATTTCCATTTTCAGATGAGGAAATGAGGCTTAAAATAATTTAAACAACCTGTCTATGTTCCCAGAGCTGTTAGTCTTAGTTGCATGTTCTTAGTTATTCTGTATACTTAGCAGAAACTTTAGCTACTTGCTGTTCATTTCACAAAATATCAATATTGTATTTTCAGAAAAGAAGTGGATTATTGTCACATGAGTTTTGTTTATTAGTGACAAAGAGCTCTGTGGGATTTCTGATTTGTGACAATTAATTCCGTGTGAAAAATTTTTATTTTGGTTAGTAATAAAGTCTTCCCTTATAAGGAAAATTGAAGATAAGCAGATGGTTTTGTAATCTATATCTCTTTACAGCTGAGTTACAGTAATCCAGTAACTGGTATGTAGCCCATAGGATGCAATGGAATCATGTCCTTAGCCCCTGACGGGAAGCTTACTTACTGAGGAAACATAAATAACTTCAGATATAGGAAATGAGACTGCTGTTTGCAAGAGATTTGGGCTTAGAAATGGTTGAAATTAAATAAAAAAAAAAAAATGCCTCAGACCAAGAAAACCTTAAAATGACTGTTGTTCTTCACAAATAAGAACCAAATTTTCTACCTAATGTAATTTCCAAAACAAAGCCATTCATTTCATTCTCTAAACCCACAACCACATTGCCTCCTAAACAGAAAATCAAAGTTAAAGGGAAATTTGACTGGATCTTTAGCCTAAACAAATTGAACTTGTATTTGTACTAGCAATATCCATTATTACTCAAATTGAATTGAATCTGGATTTATTTAAGCAAGATACCTGACCTTTGTAAGCCAGTTCTAGAATATTAAATGCTCACACTCTTTAATGTGTTAATTACAACTTAAAATTTTTACATACTCTCACACACCCACACACATATAAAATATTCATATCTTATCCTCAAGGGAATCCTCCATGAACTATATAAATTATTACTGCATGATTAAAGCAACATTATTACTAATTGTAAAATCTGCCATTTAGTAAAAATATTAAGACATTTAAAGAAGTTGTTACATGACAGGATAAATAAAATGTCCTTGTTTCTGAAAATGATTCCATCATTTTTTTTTTCTTTATGTAAAATGACTAGCTCTCAGGCAGATTGGAAACAGGACTAGAGGAAGAAATGTTCTTTGATGTTGTGAATGCCCACAAGCGTCAGCAGCTGTGAAGACTAGTAATGAAGCATTTGGCCTTCATTTGGCATTGCTTGCTATTGAGAGGATTTTCTTACAAAAGATCAGCGATTTGATGAGTTCCACACGCTATCACTTTGACATCCACATATTGGCATCTACATGCTGTTGAAATTGACATTCTACCTTCTGTGTGGCACAGTGCCCATCTCACAGATGGGCCCAGGTGTTGGCATGACCCAGAGACAATGTTGTTACTACATTCAAGTGTGAGGAACTAGATTTCTCTCCTTGAGTGTCAAGTTGCAATTTCTAAAGTCACTTCATCCTCACGAAGGGTCATAGTAGGCATTATTTAGGATTTCATACTGGTTAAAAAGCATACTGGGCAATGACTACAGAATTACTAGTAACATGTATTCTTATGTCCCTAAAATTTATAATATAATGTGATACATTGGAATTATCCCAAGATCAGACATTTTTTTAAGAGTTTAAATCTAATCTGAAATGTATTCTGTGTGTTTTAATTTAAAGACATTAGAATGCCCACTTTTCTTGAATTAAATGAAATCTAAGAAATAAACACATTGGATGAGTTGTTAAATACTGGATAAATCAGTGTTAGAATTCTGTCTAAACCCAGAGGGAAATACTCAAACTAATTTTCCAAATAAAGACTACAACTAACTGAACTGGTCTTCAAGGATAGCCCAGGAAAACATTATCTTATATCATTTTTCATTGAGTGAAGAGTGCCTCAGATGTGTCCCCAGTAAGGTTAAAAGGTGTTAGTGTGTGCACATTTTAAACTAGCTTAGTAAATGAAAATGAATAATTTGGGCAGAAAATTGGCTTACAGTCTGTACACACTGTGCTTTATTGTGGTTTGCCAGGTTCTCTGAGTGAAAAGACAAGAGCAAATTAAACAGCTTTATGAACTCACAAGGGGAACAGTTGTTCTAGTGGCTTTCATACAAACGTCTAATTAATTCTTGAAATAACCCAAATCGTTCTTTTGTGATTGATGAATGAGAATCTAAGAGAAAACCTGTGCAGAAGAAACTTCAGTGAATGGAGAATAGAGATTTCATGATTAGCTTACAGTTCACAGTTTTGGGGACCAGCATAATTTAGTTATTTTCCTCATTAATATTACATTAGGAAGCTAATGAAACCTCTGGGTGAATATATTATGAGTAATAAAGGCATTAATTTTATTTTCTGAACATTCAATTATGTTAATTGGCATCTGTTATTGTTTACTGTATACATATATGAAAATTAACAAATATAGAACACACAGATGATCTTTAAATACTGCCAGTAAAATACATTTTGGTACTTTGTACACTTCTTTTGTACTTTTGATATTATGCCCAACTTAAGAAACTTAATTATCTATAAACTATATTTCCATTTAAGTTCAACTTCTTTTTTTAATTCTAAATATATTTTTATTGTTTTAATATTAACTATAATTTTCTATTAGAAATAAATACCATTGTTTTATGGACCAACTCAATATAACATGAATAGTATACATGTAAACTATTTCCAAGCATGAACTGTGTAAATTTTTCAAACCCTGGATGAGATCAGGCTTTTATAAATTATCCCATTTCCATATGTCCAAGGGAAAAATTTAGAATAAAAAATAGACTCCCATATAAATTTTATTATAGATTCATATTGTTTCAGGAAGTCTTTATGATATTTTTAGTCTCACAACTAAGAGTTCCTCTATTTTATGAAGGAGATTTCTATTTAAAGGAGTATTTATTTAAAGGAGTGAGTATTTTCCTTGGCTTCCTTATTATAATATTCCATTATTCAAAGATACTGGGCCTAAACTTAAAAAAGTAATTTATGCAATTAATTGCTTATTACCAAGTTAGCATGAGTTACAGGTGCTAAGTGTTAAATACTGTACTTCTATCAGTATCTAATTTCTATGTGCTGTGCGTAGTTGCTCAGTCATGTCAGACTCTTTGTGACCCCATGGACTGTACCCCGCCAGGCTCCTCTGTCCATGGAGATTCTCCAGGCAATAATACTGGAGTGGGTTGCCATTTCCTCCTCCAGAGGAATCTTCCCAACCCAGGGACTGAACCCAGGTATCCTGCATTGCAGGCAGATTCTTTACTGACTGAACCACCAGGGGAGCCCTGATTTCTATACCTGTCAATTTATTGACTATTTTAATTCCATATACCTGCTTCGTTGTTAACTAGAAGTCACCTCCCCACCATAGCATATGTATGTATGATATAAAATGAAGCATAGAAAACTAATTAAATAATCTGAATGAGTGAGTTAGTTGTCAAAAACTAAACTAGTTTATTGAAGCAGTTTTATTAGGTTTTTGTGTTTGTATGTGTTGTGTTCCTTGCATATCATAGAATCAATACAGTTGGCAATATTTCAATAAATTGCTTCCCAAGTCCACACTAGGAATCCGAGTCCTAAATCATTTTTTAACATTGTCTATAGCCTTTTAATCTATTCTTTATATTTGTCTGACAGGACTAAGTGTCCACATGTGGCTTTCTGTCCTCCTGATTCTATCCAAACCATTTCAGTTTGAATGGTGTAGCCTGTATGTGCCCTGTGCTTCTTAAGTCTTCATTGAAAAATGTCACTGTTCACCTAAAAGATCAGCTTATTAAATGAATATGTGCCAAACATCTTTTTTTGCTTTTGTAAAAAAACTGAGACCAAATCACTTGACTAGTTTAGCAATCTGATGGTTTCTACAGTGGGTCTATAATGCCATCCATAATCAGGGCTTTAGAGGTACAGGGCTTTAGAGGTACGAGTTGCTAGACTATTTCGGATATGACCAGGAATCATCAGCTAACTGTTGCACTTGTTTGAATTACAACTTGAAGTACTATTTTCTTGTATGGATAGAATTTTTGCTTAAGATGCTACTGCCCATTCTCAAATGAAAGATCATTAACTATGGTTCATTTTATTTTACTATATTTCTGGAAGGTTTAAATCTACTTTATGCACTTTTGTGAAGTGTAAAAGTCACACATTTGTAAGAATTTCCTAAGTCAGCTGAGTGTGAATTACAATTTATTTTAAATTACCTAACTATAAGTAGACTGGGCTGGAACCAGGTGGAACCTGCCTGCCAGTGCAGGAGACATAAGAGACACGCTTTTTTTTTTTTTTTCCATTTATTTTTATTAGTTGGAGGCTAATTACTTTACATCATTGCAGTGGTTTTTGTCATACACTGAAATGAATTAGCCATGGATTTACATGTATTCCCCATCCTGGTGCCCCCTCCTACCTCCCTCTCCACCCAATCCCTCTGGGTCTTCCCAGTGCACCAGGCCTGAGCACTTGTCTCATGCACCCAACCTGGGCTGGTGATCTGTTTCACCCTAGATAATATACATGTTACAATGCTGTTCTCTTGAAACGTCCCACCCTCGCCTTCTCCCAGAGTCCACAAGTCTGTTCTATACATCTGAGTCTCTTTTTCTGTTTTGCATATAGGGTTATCATTACCATCTTTCTAAATTCCATATATATGTGTTAGTATACTGTAATGGTCTTTATCTTTCTGGCTTACTTAACTCTGTATAATGGGCTCCAGTTTCATCCATCTCATTAGAACTGATTCAAATGAATTCTTTTTAATGGCTGAGTAATATTCCATGGTGTATATGTACCACAGCTTCCTCATCCATTCGTCTGCTGATGGGCATCTAGGTTGCTTCCATGTCCTGGCTATTATAAACAGTGCTGCGATGAACATTGGGCTGCACGTGTCTCTTTCAGATCTGGTTTCCTTGGTGTGTATGCCCAGAAGTGGGATTGCTGGGTCATATGGCAGTTCTATTTCCAGCTTTTTAAGAAATCTCCACACTGTTCTCCATAGTGGCTGTACTAGTTTGCATTCCCACCAACAGTGTAAGAGGGTTCCCTTTTCTCCACACCCTCTCCAGCATTTATTGCTTGTAGACTTTTGGATAGCAGCCATCCTGACTGGCGTGTAATGGTACCTCATCGTGGTTTTGATTTGCATTTCTCTATAATGAGTGATGTTGAGCATCTTTTCATGTGTTTTTTTGCCATCTGTATGTCTTCCTTGGAGAAATGTCTGTTTAGTTCTTTGGCCCATTTTTTGATTTGGTCATTTATTTTTCTGGAGTTGAGCTGGAGGAGTTGCTTGTATATTTTTGAGATTAATCCTTTGTCTGTTGCTTCATTTGCTATTATTTTCTCCCAATCTGAGGGCTGTCTTTTCACCTTGCTTATAGTTTCCTTTGTTGTGCAAAAGCTTTTAAGTTTCATTAGGTCCCATTTGTTGACACGCTTCTGATAACTGGGTCACAAAGATCTCTTGGAGGAGGAAATGGCAACTTGCTCCAGTATTCTTGCCTGTAGAATCCCATGGACAGAGTAGCCAGGTGGGCTATGGTACATGGAGTCGCAAGGAGTCAGGCAAGACTGAGCAACTGACCCAATAGGTAAACTATATTTTAGGAAAATATCCTAAATCTTTTTATATGTCATCTCTATTCATAAGAATGTAGATTGTCATCCTGCCTGATGAAGCCACCTTTTATAAGACTTTTTTACTTGAAATTCTGCCCACAATTTGGTTACCTTTTCAGTGTGTTATTGTTTAAAAACAACATCTCCTAGAATATAAAGCTATATATGAAAATTTACTCTTTGAACACTGTATTTTGAGAGAATTTCTAGTTTAAATCTCACACAGTGTAAGAGATTTAAAATGTGCAACATGCAAACTCAGGTGCACAAAACTGTAAAATAAACATTTATTTACTCTAACTCAAACACTATTTTGTTGAAACTTGAAAAAGTCTCATTTGGTTAAATTTAGGAAAAGTCATTCTTTCATACAAGTGTTGCTAGTTTCTCACTAGTTTGGTGTCTTTAGATCAACCAGGAATTTATTTTCTCCCTCTTCTCTTTTTCTTCTACTAGGTGTGATAGGAATTAGAGTCTCCTATTATAATACTATAATTGTACAAAAGATGTCTATTCCCTCATCGTGGAATTTGTACACTTGTTAGTATCTACAGCATTCTGTTTGAAGCTGTAAAGCCCAAGTCTGATTCATGCCACCCAAAATATAGAATGCAGAGTCTCTTTTTTGTCTTAAAGTGAAAGTATCTAGGCTGCCAAGTGGCTCTGTTATACTTATATATGCATATATATAATATATATGTATATTATATATTTATATAGTATATATATAAAATTCAGTTTACTACTTTGTTTTGCTTATTTGTGTGTTTTTACATTGAGGTATGGTTTTGTTCTTTCCCTTGGATGAATGAATGTCCTTTGATGTAAGGAATGCCACTAATTAATTAAAAGAAAATAAAATCTTAGTATAGTCAATTTTATTATATTTTGAAAAGATATATTTTAGAAGTTATTTGGAATCATTTAATATTTTATTTCCCTGGCTATTTCTGTCTTCACAGAGATTTCATTCTAAACTAGTCAACAGTCTTAATATCAATTCAAAGAACTATTGAGTTAAACAAAAAAACCAACATCCTTTAAAAGGATGATTTTTAGTAAGGACAGCTATCCTTTTTCATCGAAAGGGGCATGCCTCCCAAATATCAGAACCCACTTTGATCTCAGCATATAATTTCAAGCAGTATCCTACATATAGAAAGTCAATTAAAACTTTCTTCATACTAAAACTTAAAGTAGAAAAATTATTTACATTAGCTTTGCAAATTATTTGCATTAGCTTTGCAAATAGTCTATATTTAAGATTTTTATCTTGACTTATGCATTTAAAGGAAAAGTTTATTAATATTACCTACTTGGTCACAATCCATTATGTCATATTATCATCACTTATTTTGCCATCAATCAAAACAACTAGCTGAATTCATTATGAAGGTTTTGTAGAAATAACTCTTGATCATAACTAAAAGCACCCAGAGCTGAAAAGCAATACACCACAATTACTAATTAATGTAAAACATTTTTTTTTTGCTTATTTTTTTTATGGGAAGTATGTGTTCTTTCCAGTTGCCAGATAAGAACTTCATGAAGGAATATAATTTTAAAAATAAAAATAAGTGATTTAAGGAAATTGGAAATTATATTCAAAAGTTCATTTACATAAGGATTAAAATATGAATGAAACTAATAGACTAAGTTTCAAAGTATGAAGAGTGGCAGTGGTTGCTTCATTATGACATGATTGATAAAAAAAAAAACTCTAATACTTTTATATATCCAGCAATCTTGATTATATCAAATAACCTCTGTGCCATATAAGGCCTACATAAATAAAACATGTATTTATCTTTTTTTCTCACTAAAAGTATTCAAAACTAAAAAGGTGTCATGTCTTTCAAATGTTCTTTTGATCAGTCTCTAAGTCCTGTCTGATTCTTTGCTACCCTATGGATTGCAGCACACCAGGTTCCCCTGTTCTTCATTATCTCATGGAGTTTGCTCAAATTCATATCCATTAAATCAGAGATGCTATCTTACAATCTCATCCTCTGCCATCCCCTTCGCCTTTTGCTCTCAATCTTTCTGAGGATCAGGATCTTTTCCAATGAGTGGACTCTTCATATCAGGTGGCCAAAATACTAAGGCTTCAGCATCAGTCCTTCCAAAGAATATTCAAGGCTGATTTCCTTTACGATTGACCAGTTTGACTTCCTCACTGTCCAAGAGACTCTCAATTGTCTTTTCCAGCATCACAATTTGAAAGCATCAGTTCTTTGGCACTCAACCTTCTTTGTGGTTTATCTCTCACATCCTTACATGACTACTGGAAAAACCATAGCTTTGACTATACAGACATTTGCTGGCAAAGTAATATCTCTGCATTTTTAATATGCAGTCTAGGTTTGTCATAACTTTTCTTCCAGTGAGCAAATATGTTTTAATTTCATGGCTGTAGTCACTGTTCTCAGTGATTTTGGAGCCCAAGAACGTAAAATCAGTCAGTGTTTCCAATTTTCCTCTTCTATTTGCCATGAAGTGATGGGACCAGATGCCATGACCTTAGTTTTTTGAATATTGAATTTCAAGCCAGAGTTTTGACTCTCCTCTTTCACCTTCATCAAGATTCTGTTAGTTTCTCTTCAATTTCTGCCATTAGAGTGGCATCATCTACGTATCTGAGGTTGTTGATATTTCTCCTGGCAATCTTGTTTCCAGCATGTGATTTATCCAGCCCAGTATTTCACATGGTGTACTCTGTGTAGAAATTCAATAATTATTGGAGTTTCAGTTTTAGCATCAGTCCTTCCAATGAATATTCAGGACTGATTTCTATAAAATGTATGCTGAATAATTAGTCCTATAATATGGTATTGTAGTCATACTTTAGTACATAGCCAGCATATTTTCCAAAATTATCTTAAAACTATATCTTAGTGAATGGAAACATATATGAAGAGTAAACTATTCTAATAATTCATCACTTCTTATTGGGCAGCTCAATTCAATAAGTTATTTTAGAAAGTCAAAATAATTGTAATATATATGCAAAATGTAATGGGGATATTTCTTAAATGTATTATGTTTCTTTATTTCTTATATGACATAACATAGAAAGCATCTATTATTCTCCATTCAGGGAGAGATATATAATCTATCAGTCAAGCATGCTTATCATTATGGCATCTTTATCTTCAGAAATACTGCCTACAGTTAGGAAGATATTGAATGTTTATTAATATTTTTTGCTCCCACAAAAAATTTTAGTAGAGAGTTAAAGAAATCAGAAGCAAAGGAGACAAAATGGTGCATTGTGGCATAGAGCTTGAGTATAACACTTAGACACCAAGAATGCCCAAGAACATACCTTTACTAGAACGGTTCTGTTCAGGTATTGGAACCACACGGTGTATACTCTGAGGGACCTGGGGGAAAATAGCTTCAAATGGTGGAGAAGAAATCGTGACTTGTTATAGAAAAAAACATTAAACCCAGTCATGGAAGGTATATTAGCTGAAATAAGATACGAAAGGATATACCTGTCATTAAGTGAGGAGGAGAAGAAATGGACCAAGGCAGGCTCCCTAGAGGAACCTGCAAAGAGAAACTGGGCTCCTCAAAGACATATGTAGAAAGAGACAACAAAACTATCTTTTTCAGAGGGCTGTGGTCAGGGGAGCCATCATGAGTGCTCTAAAGAGTAGCATAAAAGTCAGCTTTGTCAGGTTTTTCGGTGCTCAGCATAAAACATTTTCTGAACGACCAGGTAAATTTCATCTCAGAGAGTTGTGTCTGTACTTACACATCATTAATCCTGAATATCTAGGAATGTGACTGGTACACATAAGGCATGTAATTGTCTATTAAATGCATGAAGGAATGGAATGGGTAAGAGCTCTTGACAAAGAACCTTACCTGATACATTTAGGAACCTGAGAAATCGGTAGCATGTATTCAGTAAGTATTATACACGGCTGAAGCAGTGGTAATAGCAGAGTAAGGGTTTGCATATATATAACTGACTCTATGTAGCAAGTATTAATTATCTGCTAATTGCAAGACATCATGAAACAGGTGACCTCCATTGTTTACAATTTAATTTAGAAGATAGAGGGCATTGGAATTAAAAACAAAACTACTAAGATACTGTCATTGCCCCTAGGAATTTCCAAACTAATAGAGGAAAGGAACATGTAAATAAAATAATTTTAACTCATTTTGATATTAGAGTCACATAGAGCAAACATGCAACATGGTAAGTATTCAAAAGTTCATTGTGAGAATCAATAAAAACTTTTCCTGTATAGATATAGAAAAGTAGTTCAAACATATATCTAAAATGTTTAGCTTGAACTATTGGTGGATACTAAAACAAAGGGAAAGAGTAAGTTTGTGGGGAAGATAGTGAGTTGGAATCTATCTTTGGATATTTGAAGCTGATGGTGTAACACAAGTGACATAGATTGAGAAAAGTAGGATATAAGAACAAGATTCTAGAAAACAAATACAGCTAAGGGGTCAACACAGAAAAAAATAGGAAGAGAATCAAAGAATAGATGTTTTCTAGAACTGAGCAGTCAATGATGCCATCATTTATAAAATGATACAACTAAGTAGACTGCGGCAAACCCTCTAGAAACAAAGGCAACTGCTATGAAGGCATAACTAGGAAACATTGTGGGTTAAGAAAACTCAGCAATCACATAGTATAGTTAGTAATGGGCAGATGACAAATTGAAATAAAGGCAATAATAGAAACAAAATGAGAAGAATTAGGAGTTATAGAATGTTTTTAAATTTTTTAGATGGGAGATCTGAGGCACCATGGTGTGTTCATATATCAATAAAGATTTTCAAGCATTGCCTTCTGACAAGAATATAATCCAATAAATAACGTTTTTTCCATTATGTCCAACATTTTTCACTGAAAATATTTTTGTAATAATTTTATGAATGGGATAATGGTATGGTTTTTTCAAATGAGTAGTGTAACAATTATCTGAGTATGTTATGAAGTAAACAATACTGTAGAAAATCAGGAATTCAGGACTCAATATAAAACAGTACTATGTTCACATGAGTGAAAATTATTTTTATAAAGAAAATCTCTGTATTTATTTGTTTGTACTTAAAATAATAGTTTCTAAGTTCTAATATCACATTTCATTTATTTGTTTCCAGTAGTGAGTGATGAAAGTGAAAGTGACTCTGTCATGTCCAACTCTTTGCAACCCCATGGGCTGTACAGTCCATGGAATTCTCCAGGCCAGAATACTGGAGTGGGTAGCTATTCCCTTCTCCAGAGGATCTTCCCAACCCAGTAATTGAACCAAGGTCTCCTGAATTGCAGGTGGCTTCTTTACCGGCTGAGCTACCGGGAAATCTCCAGTCAGTGATAAGTACCACCTTATATGCCATGATGATTTTTTATGGTAATTCCTTTGGTTCATCTTGCGGTTTTGCTAAATGCCATGTTATTTTTTTAGACACAACTTCCTTTCAGATTCTCCCACATGACTCTAAATGACAGTCTTTTAAAGACAGGCATTTCTTCCACAGCCGCGTGACAGCTCCAAGGCACAGCCTTGTATCTCTATTTCCATTCCTTGCCATTGTTCAAGTGACCTTACTAGCTGAGCAAATGATGATGGCGTCGGGGCCCAGTGGGAATTTAAGAGGCTGAGGGGAAAGGCCAGGCAAGAAGAAATATCAAATGATGATGTTTATGAAGTCTCTTTCAAATGGCAAGTTTTTGATCCTATAATTCTTCTTATACCTGGATAAAGCCTCCTGAGTATTGGCAGAAGCAGTTTCCTTTACAAGACAGGAATTCTACTGAGCACTAATTAAAATGACTGGAGCTTCCTCTTCCCTCTGCTTTTGAGATTTTTTTTCGAAACAGGATTTTGATCGTCAAGAGGAAAGTTTAATGATATGAAAGTAAAATACTTCATTAGCAGGTATTGATTAAGATGGTCAAATTACCTATACCAGAGAAACATTTATAAGAGACTGAAAACATTTTGGAGGTTTCAATTTGGCAAGAAAAGTATAGATCTCGAATCTGAAGAATAATCTCAAGCTCATCTTGCTGCTTCCTTTGATCGTTTTTCAATGTGAAGTTAAGTCTTTCAAAGCTGCTAATTCTCATTCAAAGTGCAGAGGAGTTCCAGAGAATTTAAATCACATCTGTAAGTGTGTGTAATAGCATCCATGGTTGTTTCACAGTAATTTAGAAGGCCACTTTCAGGATGAATGACTCATTCTAAGTATTGTCATAGAAAACCTGTTTAAAAAAAAAAGGACAGTTCTTTGCATTTTCAACTTCAGAGGCACTGCTCAGATTTTAAATGTTTTAATGGAAGAGGATTACTATGGTTAGGCATTGAAAGAGACAAAAAGAAAAAATATAAACAAGGTGCCATGAAAAATGCAGTGAAAATCATTTCACATTGTCTCTGTACTGGGATATTCGCTACATTCCCTGCTGTTAACCAGCTGACAGCATCCAAGTTATTTTCAAAGACATGAAATTTCAACATGTAAAATGTGATATAAAAGACACATTGCTTCAGAGCAAGGAATTTTCTTGCAGGCAAAATGCTGTCTATGGCAATTTTACTGCACTGTTGTATCTCTACATGGATCTTTGTTTCCATAAAAATGTAAAATATGAAAAGAAAGGGAGAGAAAGGGAGGGAGGAATAAGCAATAAAGAAAAACTGGCTGTTGAAGGGAAAGAGAAAAATACAATGAAGTCTGAGAAGGAAAGAAACAGAAAAGAGCCAGGGGGTTAGGGGAAGAGAAAGAAAAGAGATAAGGATAAATATTAATAAAAGGAATGACTGTTACTTGACTGGGCAGAACTCTTGGATTACAATTCAGAAAATACTTTAATAAGACTAAAATAACCTGTTATATGGTAGTCATGCAGTATTGCAATCTGTTTCCTTGGGAAGTAGACTCTGAGTCAGAATATGGTGTGCAGGAGTCTTATTAAGGTGTACTTTTCAGATAAACCCTTGTGGAAGCTGGGGTGAAAGAGGAGCAAGTAGTCAGAAAGAACTTTATAACCTTTGCAACCCACAGTCATTTGTTTTGAGCCATGCCAGTGAAGAACATCACCTTGGGTGAAGTGGATCTCTGAAGTTAGGTAATTCCTGAAGGGACTGACAATGCTAGTAAAGTAATGCTCAAAATTCTCCAAGCCAGGCTTCAGCAATACATGAACCATGAACTTCCAGATGTTCAAGCTGGTTTTAGAAAAGGCAGAGGAACCAAAGATCAAATTGCCAACATCCACTGGATAATCGAAAAAGCAAGAGAGTTCCAGAAAAACATCTATTTCTGCTTTATTGACTATGCCAAAGCCTTTGACTGTGTGGGTCACAATAAACTGTGGGAAATCTAAAAGAGATGGGAATACCAGACCACCTGACCTGCCTCTTGAGAAATCTGTATGCAGGTCAGGAAGCAACAGTTAGAACTGGATATGGAACAACAGACTGGTTCCAAATAGGAAAAGGAGTACGTCAAGGCTGTATATTGTCACCCTGCTTATTTAACTTATATGCAGAGTACCACATGAGAAACACTGGGTTGGAAGAAGCACAAGCTGGAATCAAGATTGCCGGGAGAAAAAGCAATAACCTCAGTTATGCAGATGACACCACCCTTATGACAGAAAGTGAAGAAGAATTAAAGAGCCTCTTAATGAAAGTGAAAGAGGAGAATGAAAAAGTTGGCTTAAAGCTCAACATTCAGAAGACGAAGATCATAGCATCCGGTCCCATCACTTCATGGGAAATAGATGGGGAAACAGTGAAAACAATGGCTGACTTTATTTTAGGGGGCTCTAAAATCACTGCAGATGGTGATTGCAGCCATGAAATTAAAAGACGCTTACTCCTTGGAAGGAAAGTTATGATGAACCTAGACAGCATATTAAAAAGCAGAGACATTACTTTGTCAACAAGGTCCATGTAGTCAAGGCTATGGTTTTTCCAGTAGTAATGTATGGATGTGAGAGTTGGAATATAAAGAAAGCTGGGCACTGAAGAATTGATGCTTTTGACCCAACCATGGTGTTGAAGATTCTTGAGAGTCCCTTGGACTGCAAGGAGATCCAACCAGTCCATCCTAAAGGAGATGAGTCCTGGGAGTTCATTGGAAGGGCTGATGCTGAAGCTGAAACTCCAGTACTTTGTCCACCTGATGCGAAGAACTGACTCACTGGAAAAGACCCTGATGCTGGGAAAGATTGAGGGCAGGAGGAGAAGGAGACGACAGAGGATGAGATGGTTGGATGGTATCACTGACTCAATGGACATGGGTTTGGGTGGACTCCAGGAGTTGGTGATGGACAGGGAAGCCTGGCTTGCTGCGGTTCATGGGGTCGCAAAGAGTCGGACACGACTGAGCGACCGTACGGACTGACTGAAACTCTAACCATGTTTATGTTTAATTTTAATTTTTAAAGTCATGAAATCTAAATCCTAAAAATCTATGTATATTATTACATTTTAATTATTAAAACTTTTTTAGTCTAGTTGATAGTTATAGGTCTAAGTCAATGCATATTAAAAAAGGCTTTTAGAGTGACTGTCATAAAATTTCAATATATTTGAAATTTTAATAATGATCTATAAACATTATATTTTAAAATGTAAATGTACTTTGACTAATCTGGATGGTAAATATAAACAAGTTCCTATAAATAGTTCTTAAATTTTCTGATTATATTGTGATATACACATTTGAAAATGCAAAATTATTGATTCTATTTTAAGTAACACTATTAAAAAATAAGGCACCTAAAAACATAATCAATGCATTAATGGCAAGAGAAGTCTGAGTGATACCATTGTAGGCTATATTGGAAAGCAAAAATGTAGAGATAGAAATTAGTAATAATTTCATGTCATATAAATTAAAAATTAATAAATTTAAATTTATTGAAAACTTAGAAAATTAATTTCATGCTTATATTTTTGCAACAACCTCATCATTAAAAATATTCCCACTGTTACTATCAAGAAATAAGTAACCATTCCTACTATGACATCAGGGATACTGTAATGTAGAGAATATTCTCTCAAACTAAGGTCACTCCATCATTGACATATGGGTATTCCATCAAGTCATCTAGAATTATTATATGACATGATCATTATTCAAGTTGTCAAATTTGATCTAAACATTATCTTTAAGATGTAAGATTTTCTCTTCTCAATCAAAGAAAGTAAATTGTGATGGCTGAATGTGTATATTTTTACTTTGCCTATCATTTTAAGTAATTCTTTTTCTTACCTGCAGTTGTCTGCCTATAGTGTTATTACCATATATCTTTTTCCAGTATTCAGCCACCTGACGTTACATACAATTTTTCCTTCATTGCCTGCCATCATTGATAGATGTTCTTTATAGTTCCCTCAAGTCATAGAGTGTAGATTGACTTACTAATTCCATCAATGGTGTATAAGCTGCCTGGGGCAATATTTCAGTATATAAGCTCCAAATCAGGTTTCAAGCAACAAAAGATCAAATTAATTCTACCAGTGTTTGGATCCATTCAAAAGTTAGATATGATTCACTTTATCATTGAGAATATAAATTAGGAAAATAACCAAAAAAAGGGAAACCGATAAGTTATGTTATCTGGCTAATTTTAAACTCAGCAATTCTTTTAATATAGAAATCTTATGTAAGCAATTATGAACATTCTTAAGTAGTTTCATTCTCTGTTCTTCTTGTGTCCAGTTTTATTCTACCATTTCCCATCTTTTAGCATCAGCTAATTTATTTCTTTAAGAAACTGTAAAGATAAAGTACACTGTTATTGTATGAATTTGTTTTCCAGTTTTTCTTCATATCTATATAGATTAGAAAGAATAGTTAACTCTCCTAAGCATTTGTAAAGCATTCCCTGATACCCTAAAATTTTACAGTTTCTTCCCAGTTCTGTACATCTTGGTGGGTAAAACTTTCAAAATCATGATTTCAAAAAGCAAATCTTCTACCCAATTTATGTTTATATTATTTATGAAAATAAAAGTCAAGACCAAAATGGCATCATATTCCCTTTCCAGTATTTGGCCATACATGATAAAAACTGATTTAAAAGCATCACCAAAGACAATAAAAAATAATATTTTGTGTACTTAATATTATGCAGTCATCATGGTAGGAGTCGTTTCTATCCTTACTTTACAAATAAAACTTAAAATGTTAACTAATTAATGAATATAGAAGTCAGTGATTCAGTTGGTGATTCTCCTCTTCCACAAAATTCTCAAATTCCTACCCTTATATATATTTTCACTTTAGTGAAACATCAAATAATAACCCTGACAGCTTTAAAGGATAGCTGCAGGAATGACTTGATCAGGTTTTGAGAATACTCTAATGGACATATCGCTGGTAGACCTAGTTCCGTCACTACCTTTCTTGATTTGGGATATTCCCTTAACTGACTTTCCTGCTTTGTGAAATATAGGTTTTTACCTAAAAAGTCTTTAAGCTCTTAACCAGTTTTGCCATTTTCTTATTTCTGAATTATTGGAAATAAAAACCCTTGTTTCACAACCAGAAATATATAGAATCTTTCTGTAGCAGTTAGTTATACTTTTCGATGATCCTGTTTAGGCTTCTGGCATATCCTGCTTTTAAGAAATGCAAGTGCGGAATGTTCTATTGAAGATAATAGTCTTCCCTTGGCATCTATGGGATATTGGTTCCAGGACTCCCTCCCTCCAAATCCATAGATGCTCGTGTTCCTTCTATAAAATGGCATAGTGTTTATATTGTATATAACCTATTCACATTTTCCTGTGTACTTTAAATCATCTCTAAATTACTTATAATAATTAATACCAGAATGAAGGTTATGTGACTTGTTGCCCATACATGGCAAATTCAGGTTTTGCATTTTGAAACTTTCCAGAATTTTTTATTTCCCAAGTATTTTCACTTCAAAGTTGATTGAATCTGAGGATGCAAGAACCTATGGATATGGAGGACTAACTGTACTCTTGGCTTCAAGTACAGTAAGTCCCCTACACATGAGTGAGTTCCATTCTGAGAGCCTGTTCATATGTCCAATTTGTTCATAAGTTCAACAGAGTTAGCTGTGTTGTTGTTGTTCAGCCACCCAGTCCTGTCCAACTCTTTGAGACCCCATGAAATGCAGCATGCCAAGCTTCCCTGTCCTTCACCATCTCCTGAAGTTTGCCAGAGTTCATGTCCATTGCATCAGTAACGCCATCCAGCCATGTCATCCTCTGAGCCCTGTTCTTTTGCCTTCAATCTTTCCCAGCATCAGGGACATTTCCAATGAGTTGGCGGTTCATATCAGAGGACCAAAATACTGGAGCTTCAGCATCAGTCCTTCCAATGAGTATTCAGGGTTGATATCCCTTAAGGTTAACTGGTTTGATCTCCTGGCTATCCAGGGTATTTTCAGGATTTTTTTCTAGCACCACAGTTTGAAGGCATCAGTTCTTTGGCACTCTGCCTTCTTTATGGTCCAGCTCTCACAACTGTATGTGACCACTGGAAGACAATGGTGAAGTTGCTCAGTCATGTCCAACTCTTTGCGACCCCATGGACTGTAGCCTAGCAGGCTCCTCCATCCATGGGATTTTCCAGGCAAGAGTACTGGAGTGGGTTGCCATTTCCTTCTCCAGGGGATCTTCCTGACCCAGGGATTGAACCCGGGTCTCCCACATTGTGGGTAGATGCTTTACCATCTGAGCCACCAGGGAAGTTCCCCATGGGAAGACAATAGCCTTGACTATACAGACCTTTGTCAGTAGAGTGACATCTCTGCTTTTCAACATACTGTCTAGGTTTGTCATACTTTCCTGCCAAGAAGCAATCATCTTCTGATTTCATGATTGCAGTCACCATCTGCAGTGATTTTAGAGCCCAAGGAGAGAAAATCTGTCACTACTTCTACCTTTTCCCCTTCTATTTGCCAAGAAGTAATTGGGCTAGATGCCATGATCTTAATTTTTTTAAATATTTTTTTTAAAGCTGGTTTTTTCACTTTCCTCCTTCCCCTCATCAAGAAGCTCTTTGGTTCCTCTTCACTTTCTGCCATTAGAGTGCTATCATATGCATATCTGAGGTTGTTGGTGTTTCTCCCACCTATCTTGATTCCAGCTTATAGCTTATCCAGCCTAGCATTTCTTATCATTTTCTCAGCATATAGGCTAAACAAACAGGGTGACAGCAGACAGCCCTATTGTACTTCTTTCTCAATCTTGAACCAATCAGTTGTTCCACACAGAGTTCTAACTGTTGCTTCTTGACCCACGTACAGGTTTCTAGAAAAAAGGTAGGATGGTCTCTTATTCCCTTATCTTAAAGAGCTTTCCATGGTTTGTTATGCTCCACACAGTCTAAGGCTTTAGTGTAGTCAATGAAACAGAGGTAAATATTTTTCTGGAATTCCCTAGCTTTCTCTATGATCCAGCAAATGTTGGCAATTTGATCTCTGGTTGTTCTGCTTTTTCTAAACCTAGCTTGGAAGTTCTTGGTTCTCATAATGCTGAAACCCAGCATGCAAGATTTTAAGCATTACCTTGCTAGCATGGGAGATGAGTGCAACTGTCCGATGGTTAGAACATTTTTTGGTACTACCCCTTCTTGGGAATTGGGATGAGGATTGACCTTTTCCAGTCCTGTGGCCACTGCTGGGTCTTCCAGATTTGCTGACATACTGAATGCAACACCTTGATGGCGTCATCCTTTAGGATTGTGAATAGTTCTATTGTAATTCCATCGCATCTACTAGCTTTATTAACAGCAGGGCTTTCTAAAGTCCACTTGATTTCACACTCCAGAATGTCTGGCTCTGGGTGGCTGACCACACCATCATAGTAATCTGATTCATTAAGTTCTTCCCTGTATTCTTTCCATTTCTTCTTGATCTCTTCAGCTGGGTCTCTACCATTTTTTTTTTGTTTGCTTTTTTATTGTGCACATCTTTAGGCAAAGTTTTCTTTTGTTATTTCCAATTTTCCTGAAGAGATCTCTAGTCTTTCCCCTTCTGTTTTTTTGTTTTTTGTTTTCCTCTATTTTTATGCACTGTTCATTGAAGAAGACCTTCTTGTCTTTCCTTGCTCTTCTTTGGAACTCTGTGTTTAGTTGGATGTACCTTTCCTTTCTCCCTTGCTTTTTGCTTCTCTTTTTTCTTCAGCTATTTACAAAGCCTCCTCAGACAACTACTTTGCCTTCTTGCTTTTCTATTTCTTTGGCTGGTTTTGTTCTCTGCCTCCCGTACAATATTACAGAACTCCATCCATATTTCTTCAGGCACAATGTTTATTAGATCTAATCCTTTGAATCTATTTGTTATCCCCTCTGCATATTAATAGGGGATTTGATTTAAGTTGTACATGGCTGGCCTCATGGTTTTCCCCACTTTCGTTACTTTAAGCCTGTATTTTGCTATGAGAAGCTGATGATCCGAGCCATAGTCAGGTCCAGGTCTTGTTTAGGGTGATTGTATACAGCTTCTCCATCTTTAGCTAGGTACTCAAAGTTAGTCTAGGTACCCAAATAACACAATTGGCTGTATACCACTGCTTCTATGCTTGCTTTCAGACTTCCTGGTCTTGAAATAAAGATACTGTACTACTGTATTCTTTAGAGTACTGTATAGTAAAATACACTTTACTGTACTAGCTTTTTTTTTTTTCTTGTTGTAGATAATAGCACTAGATTGCATTCCAAATGGCCACTGCAAACTTTCTATACTATTCTACATTTGGGTCAAAAACTAACAGTGTCTACTCAAATAAAGAAAATCCTCTTGCCATTTGCTACATTGTGAACCACTTCAGTTACTTCTTCTCCCTCTTGTCTCTCTTCATCCTTTCTCTGGGCCTCAAATTCCACCAGGTCTTCATTAGCAAGCGTTTCGTGTTGTACAGCAAGAAGTTCAATGAAATCATACTTTCGCAGATCTAGCTTGAAGTAAGGATACTGCCCTACTGCACTCTTCAGTGGTGGTTTAGTTGCTAAGTTGCATCCACTTCTTGTGACCCCATGGAGGGTAACCCACCAGGCTCCTCTGTCCATGGGATTTTATAGGCAAGAATACTGGAGGGGGCTGCTATTTCCTTCCCCAGTGGATCTTCATGACCCAGGGCTCGAATGTGTATCTCCTACCCTGCCCTCTATACAGAACTGTACAGAACTGTACAACCACTACCACTTGTAGAGGATGCAGGCACTGACAGTGTATGTGCATTAACTTATGTGATCAGACACTAGAACTCATGTTCTCACCTTTGAAAGTTCACAACTTGAATTTACCAGGTAATTCTCATTGTGTTCATCTTTTCTTTTCCCTAGTTCAATTAGGATTCTTGTTATTAATGCTTTGAATCCTTTATCTGGGTAAATTCTTTATTTCTGTCTCATTATTTGTTCCTTTCCAGCAGCTTTTTCTTCCAATTGAGACCAGTTCCTTTGTTTTCCCATTTTGCCTAGTTTTGACAAGGATTTTGCTGAATTTAACATGAATACAAGTCATGTCTTCCTCAGGGTGTGCTGGCAGCTAATCACCTTGGTAGAAAGAGGGGCTAGAGATGGAAAGCTAGAGTCAGAGCTAGGTGTGAGCCAGGCTCAGTGGTCATCACCACCCTTTCTAGGGCAGGGCCCAGTCTCAAGTTACTGGAGCAAAAGCAATTGAGGTTTAGGTCTGCACTGGCTCAGTTCCCTTTAAGTGTATGGAAACATCAGGCAAAGAAGCATAATTAATATGAAAACTAACTTGAGAGATATGAAAAACAGCTGCCAGCAACTCTGGAATTGAAATGTAAATATGATGTAAGCAAAGGTACTTATTTGTTTGACATCATCCCTGAATGTGTGATACCTAGTTAGAATGCATGGCTGGAAGGATTTAGGCAAACAGAGGCATGATAGAGGAAGGTATTGGGTAATGTCAATGAAGTCAGAAGGCAAATATATGGGTAGAAGTGAGATTTTTCATCAATGGATGTATCTAATTCAGCCCAGCATCTGACAGATGTAGAAACATAAGGAGGCATTCATGTACATATGTGTAGGGAAGTCATTTGTAATCTTGAATAAGACAGTGAAAAGTGCTCCACTGAGAAGAGAATATGTGAAAAGTGAAAGGAAAAAAAAATCACACACAGCTATCTGGTAAAATGATTTTTCAGGCAGAAGGAAGATCAAGTTTAAAGACCCAGAGCTAAGAATACCATTCTAGATACAATGAGGTGGGTTGGGAGAATGGCTAGAGCAAATGTGGAGAAGAAGAACATGAGGTCATAGACATGAAGGCATTCTGAACATATAAAGTCTTAGTGCTGTTAATGTCTATTCTGAGTAAACAGGAAGTGTTGTTGAGCTGTGAGCTGAAGACAAGACCTGATGATCTGATTTATGCATTAAAAACAATAGTCAGCTGCAGCAATATAAACATAAACTGGTCTGGGGGTAGGGCACCAAAAGAACATGGGAGAGCAGGTAGGAAGCTGTTACGTACAATCAGGTTAGAGATAATAGTGCCTTCTGCAATAGAGGGAAAGTGGAGGTGGTGAAAATGGCTGGATTGTGGAGACAGGTTGAAGATGAATCTACCAAGTTCACTTATAAATTTGATTTAGGTTTTGAAGATAAGAAGTCAAGAATTACCCAAGGATATAAATACATGACATAAAGCACGAATCCATCTTTCTTGGCTGCTAAATTTTTATTAAGTGGGTCTCAATTGTTATTCAGTCACGAAATCATGTCCCACTCTTTGTGACCCCATAGACTGAGGCACACCAGCCTCCTCTATCCTCTGCTATCTCCTGCAGTTCTTTTCAGATTCAAGTCCATTGTGTTGGTGATGATATCTAACCATCTCATCCTCTGCCTCCCCTTTCTCATTTCACCTTCTGTCTTTCCCACATCAAGGTCTTTTCCTATTAGTCTACTATTCCCATCAAGTGTCCAAAATATTGGAGCTTCAGCAACAATCCTTCCATTGAATTTTCAAGGTTGATTTCCTTTAGGATTGACTGGTTTGATCTGCTTGCAGTCTAAGAAACTCTCAAGCGTTTTCTCTAACTTCTTAACATTCATACAGGTTTCTCAGGAGGCAGGTAAGTTGGTCTAGTAATCCCATCTCTTTAAGAATTTTCCATGGTTTGTTGTGATCCACACAGTCATAGACTTTAGCATAGTCAATGAAGCAGAAGTAGATGATTTTCTGGAATCCCCATGCCTTCTCTATGATCCAATGAATGTTGGCAATTTGATCTCTTCTCCCTTTGTCTTTTCTAAACCCAGCTTATACATCTGGAAGTTCTAAGTTCACGTAATGCTGTAGCTTGAAGGATTTTGAACATAATCTTACTAGCATGTAAATTGAAAGTGACTGTATGATAGTTTGAACATTCTTTGGTATTGACTTTCTTTGAAATTGGAATGAAAACTGACCTTTTCCAGTCCTGTTGGAATTTTCCAAATTTCCTGACATATTGACTGTAGCACTTTAACAGCATCATCTTTTAGGATTTGAAATAGCTCAACTGGAATTTCATCGCCTCTGCTACTTTTGTTTGTTGTAATTCTTCCTAAGGCACATTTGACTTCACACTCCAGGATGTCAGGCTCTAGGTGAGTGACCACATCATTGTGGTTATCTGGGTCATTAAATTTTTTCTTGTTTCTTCTGTGTATTCTTGCCATCTCTTCTTAATCTCTTCTGTTTCTGTTAAGTCCTTATCATTTCTGTTCTTTATTGTGCCGATCTTTGCATGAAATTTTCCCTTGATATCTCCAATTGTCTTGAAGAGATCTCTTCTCTTTCCTACTCTTTAGTTTTCCTCAAGTTCTTTGCATTGTTCATTTAAGAAGGACTTTTCATTTCTCCTGCTTTTCTCTGGAACTTTGCATTCGTTGGATATATCTTTCCCTGTCCTTATTACCTTTCACTTCTCTTCTTTGCTCAGCTCTTTGGAAAGCCTCCTCAGACAACCATTTTGCCTTCTTATGTCTTTTTCTTTCAATTGATCTTTGTGCTTCCTTCTGAACAGAGTTACAAGCCTCCATCCATTGGTTTTCAGTTACTCTGTCTACTTGATCTAGTCCCTTGAATCTATTCATTTTTCCACTGTATAATCATAAGGAATCTGATTTAGATCTTACCTGAATGGCCTAGTGGTTTTATCTACCTTCTTCAACTTAAGCCTGAATTTTGCAAAAAGGAGCTTATGATCTCAGCCATAGTTAGTTTCAGGTCTAGCTTTTGCTGACAGTACAAAGCTTCTCCATCTCTGACTGCATGGAATCTAGTCAATCTGATTTCAGCATTGACCATATGGTAATGTCCATGTGTTGAGTCATATCTTGAGTTGTTGCAAGCGGGTGATTGCTATGACCAATCTGTTCTCTTAACAAAACTCTTTTAACCTTTGACCTGTTTCATTTTGTACTCCAACACCAAACTTGCCTGTTATTCTAGGTAAGTAGCTCTTGACATCCTACCTTTGCATTCCAATCATCCCCTATGATGAAAAGGACAACTTTTTTTTGGTGTATGATGTTGTAGGTCTTCATAGAACTGGTCACTTTCAGCTTCTTTGGCATCAGTGGTTGAGACATAGACTTGGATTACTGTGATGTTGAGCCATTTGCCTTGGAAACAAGTTGAGATCATTCTGCCATTTTTGAGATTGTATCCAAGTACTGAATTTTTGCCTTTTTTTTTTTTTTTTTTCCCAATGAGGAATCTCCATTTCTTCTAAGGGATTCTGGCCCACAGTAGTAGATACAATGGGCATATGAGTTAAATTTGCCCATTACCATTCATTTTAGTTCACTGATTTCTAAGATAGTGATATTCTTCTTGCCATCTCCTGCTTGACCAAGCACAATTTACCTTGATTCATGGACTTAACATTTCAGATTCCTATGCAACATTGTTCTTTACAGTATTGGACTTTACTTTCACCATGAGACACGACACATCCACAACTAAGTGTTGTTTCTGCTTTGGCCCGGTTGCTTCACTCTTACTGGAGCTATCACTAATGCCTTCTGCTCTTCCCCAATAGCATACTGGCCCTCTTCCGACCTTGGAGACTTATCTCCAGCATCGTATATTTTGCCTTTTCATACTTACCATGGGGTTCTCCAGGCTAGAATACTGGAATGGATTACCATTTCCTTTTCCAATGGACATTTTTTTTTCAGGAATCTTCACTATGATGCATCTGTCTTGAGTGACTCTGCACAGCTTGTCTCATAGCATCATTGAGTTACACAAGCCCCTTTGCCTTAACAAGACTCCATGAATGTCCCAGGTACTTCTGCTGAAATCACATGTCAGCTCTGAATCCCACCGACAGCTGAATAAAAGCAGATGAGATGCCTGCCAAAGAGGATTCTGTGGTTTTGGTGAGAGGGTGAGCCAATTGCCAATTTGGAGAGTATCTAGAATTTGTCTGAAACTGGAAACAACCACAGAGAATAGCTATATTTTACAAAAGAACAATTTTTGCTGACTTTTAAAAATTTAAGACTTCGGATAGAGGTAGGCTTGTTACCTTGAGTTGCTATAATAAAATACTATGGACGAGGTGCCCTAACAACGTTTCCCATGTTTAACAACAAACATTTCTCACAGCTCTGGAGAATAGAAAGTAGAAGGTCAAGATGTCTGCTGAGAGCCCTTTCTTATTTTCAGGGGGCCATCTTTTTGTTATGTCCTCACATCACCTCTCTTTGGTGCATGCATGTACACAGAGTGGCAGTAAGTGAGACATCCTATCTGGACATCTTGACCTTCTACTTTCCATTCTCCAGAACTTTTTATGTCGTCGTTGTTCACTTGCTCAGTCATGCCCAGCCATTTGTGACCCCATGAACTACCACACACCAGACCTCCCTGTCCTCCAATATCTCACGAAGTTTTCTCACCCTCATGTCCATTGAGTCAGTGATACCATCAAACCATCTCATCCTCTGCCCCCATTATGAGGCCTCCCATAAAATGAAAAAGTGAAAGTGAAGTTGCTCAGTCGTGTCCGACTCTTTGAGACCCCGTGGACTGTAGCCTACTAGGCTCCTCTGTCCATGGGATTCTCCAGGCAAGAATACTGGAGTGGGTTACCATTTCCTTCTCCAGAGGATCTTCCCAACCCAGGGATCAAACCCGATTTCCCGCATGTGGAGGCAGACACTTTAACCTCTGAGCCACCAGGGAAACCCAACTGCTTCTAAAACTAATCACCTTCTAAATGCCATCCCATTTGGTGTTAGGTCTTTGGTATATAAATGCTGAAAGTGTGAGTATTGTCAACAGTTAGGAGGCAAATGCAAATATATGGACCAACATTCAATCCACAGTAGGAACTCTAAGAATCTCTCGCACATAATATTTGTTTAAATGGTTTAATATTAAATAGCCTTGGGACAAGAGAGGAAGACTGATGGAGTCTGGTTTGAGAAAAAAGTCAGTGAATTCAGACATTTT
Source organism: Odocoileus virginianus (assembly GCF_023699985.2). Lineage (NCBI taxonomy): Eukaryota > Metazoa > Chordata > Mammalia > Artiodactyla > Cervidae > Odocoileus > Odocoileus virginianus. The sequence continues at coordinate 27,070,783 of NC_069698.1, forward strand.
CACCCCTCTCTACTTATTTCTCCTTACCCGCCTCTTAGAATTACAATTTTACGTGGATTGCTTTTGATGTAAATGTTTAGCTCAGTAAATGCATTACCTTTTTCACCCTAATAAATCTTGGCAAAGGTTAAACAATAATCTGCAAGAGTTAGGATTAATTTTATATTATATTTAAGAAACTGTAAAATAAACTTGGCTGTATTTAGAACTATATATTATAAATGGGCAAGAAATTTGCCCAAGAAATGAGCAAGTGTCAAGAAATGAGCCAATAAGTTAGCATTAGAGATCCTATGTGGAAAAGGCAAACATTTAAACACAAAAAAATGTATAGCTTTTATTCAGATATCTCAGCATTTGTTGTATTTTATGTGTATATGCTTGTAGTTTGTTTGTTTGTTTTGCCTTACCTTATAGAGGTTAAGTATACATTATAGATTAGTTATATGGATTAAATACAGGTTTTAGAAATATATAAGTGTGAGTCAGCTATGAAATTTTTTGTTCTTATGTTTATGAAAATGTATTTAATTATTATGATTTAATTTCTATTGTGATATATACACACACACACAAATATATGCATCAAATTATTCTTATAAAGTTTACTATATTTTTAAAGTTGTGGCACACATTAAACATTCACATTTTATTTGTTCTCAGGTGTGTTCTGGATAGTTGATGTTGCCAGATAAGTGATCTTAAGATAAATGAGGTATTATGGTACGTGTCCACCTTTAATGCTGTCCAGAACTTAACTGAAGATTTCATCAGAGCTCTAAAAATTGATTGATTGATTGATTGATTTTTATACACCAACGTGCATTTCACAGGCTAAGATCTTTGCTAGTCTTCCATGTCAGAGCAGTAAATGTTATTCATCTTCCCTTTTGAAGTTAGATTGTTGTTTTCTATATTCCTTTCTGTCAGAAAAACGTTCCCTTAGGAGAGTACTTATGTTTAACAGTGGTCTGTCATTTATACCAGCAATGTCTGTTGACACTCTCAGAGAAAATGAAGATAGGCTTGAGCAAGTTTTAATATATAGTGTTTGCCATTAAGATGATATGATAGCAAACCAGATAAACTTATGTCAATTGCATTTTTGATCTTGAATATTCAGTAATGTCCTGGGGTTCACTTTATATGGTCTGGTGATAAAATGTCTAAGCAGACTTATTCATATTTTTATGTAATTGCCTTGTTATTAAGGGAAAGGGAGGGGATAATTATGTAGGACAATTACCCTCAAATTTTCCTGTGACATCTTGATAGCTTATAAAGCAGTGTGCTATTAATGTGAGTTCTGTGAGTTTCTTAACTAACAAAATACCAATTTCACTTCTCACATTATACTTTAGGATTGAACCATAAAGGGGGAAAGATAAAGGCAATGCATACCTCATTACACCGACCTAAGAGGTGGTGATGTAGCAAAGGCTACAGAATTACTGTAGATCATTAGAGTCAAACAGAAGAGGTGACATAGGAATAGTTTATCAGAAACAGTCAGTCTAAGAAAGCAAAGGACTTAAATCAAAATGATAATAGGCTAAAAAAAAAATGTGCCCTGTGTGAGCAAATGGAAGAAAAATTATGGCTGTAAAAGGAAGAGCTGGACAGAATAGAATTCATATGTTAATAATTTTATGAAATTAGACAGTTTGCAAGAGGTTAAATGTGAAAATTTTTCTTTTTATATGCATCTTTTAAAAGAAAGTTGAATAAATAGATCAATTAAAGTTGTTCTTTAATGCAAAATTTCACACATATCTCAAAACATGGAATGTGATTCTACTTTTCATTAACGGTTGTTTTATGGTTAAAACGAATCAAAAATCATTTTATTTTAAATTGAAAGAGGAAGTCATTTGTTGTCTTTAATATTTAATTGTTTCATGTAAAATGACAGTGTTGGAATAGATACCCATCTTATTTGCTTCCAGTTATTAATTTGCATGATTCCATGAAATATGATTTCCATTGGACTGAAATAACTTTCCATCCTTCACAAATATAGTCATTTTAACTCTTTTATAATTTGTGAGACTTTTATAACATTTGTTTGTAATATTATATTTGATTTTCAGTCTTCTCTGGTGATTAATTACATGTGAATTATTCTCAGATATCAAGTTATATCCATACACTCAAGATACTCTCTCATAAATATAGGGCTAATATATCTATGTATATTTTATCAGTATGCTTATCATTTACTTCTAGGCACATCTATATATTTGATAACAGATATACAAGGTAAAATTCAAATTCAATCCTTGATATGTTGCTTTGAAAATCACAAGTGGTTATCTTCAATTTTCAATGGGTAGGCTTTGTGATTTTTACAAAACAAAACATTTTCTTAACCTCTAACTTTGGGGAAGTTTAGGGACGTGCACCACCGCTCCCAGGTACAATTTGCAAATTTCAATTACCATATTATAGCTATTAGCTATGCCTTTTGATAAAACTATAGATGAATAGAAATTGAAGGTTTATTCCATTTGTGTCAACATTAGCAGAAAATAGTATGACAGGGTGCAAGACTCAAGAGATTCATCTGACATTATTGAACAACCCCTTACCCTAAGAACTGCCTTTTGCTGGGTCTTCTCCAGACACACTACACAAAAGAAGATCTTTTGATGGCCTTTGAACAATCTGAGACACTGATCTATGCATTTTAGAAAAGATGCCCTAATGGGAATGCAAATAATATCAAGTTGAGATCTTAGTCAAATGCCTGAAAAGCATTTCTTTTGTATGGCTCTTTAAAGGGCCTTTTACAATGACTGTTCACATCAATGTCAAATCCTTTGTAGAGGGAAAAAACCTTGACATAAAATCATAAAATACAAACTAACAAATTATTATTCAATTTAAAAACAATGAAATATGAGAGAGGTTTCACCTTCCTGGGAAATGAACTTGAGCAAGATAAGCACAATATGGCCAACTAATAGACATGGATTTTTAGTTTCTTAAGAGATAGGCTTCATTGTCAAGAGTTATGTTAGGACAGTTTTCTGTATTAAACAGTATTATTATTAAATGAATTTATTTCTCACTTATCGTCTTCTTGAAATAATACTGAAATGATCATGATTTATGGATATACGTAATATATAAGCATGTATATAATAATTTTGTACATATGATAATCCTCTAATAAATTATCCCCTGAATTAGAATTTTCTCAGTATCTAAATGTAACCAAAATAAACATTCTAATTAATCAGGAACATTTTTAATGTTTTTTTGACTAGGTAAATAAACATATTTAGCATTTATTGGGGGAATATGTGAGTCTGCTTAAGCCAGCACAAATAAAATACTATGGTGACAGAGCTAACCTTTATTGTTTTCATTAATAAGGACTCTGATCTTTATTTATGGCCACCCATTTTGAAATAGAATACTTAAAAGACAATTCTGAGCATAATTTCAAGTTCAGAAAGTAACACAAAATGTGTTTCCTATGGGGAAATTTGTTTCACAGTTTTTCATATTTGTTATGAGCATCTCATTACTATTAAAATAATAACTGCACATCCCCCCACCACCTCTGCTACTATTACTGTCACTGCAAATACCACCACCACTGAAGCTCTTTCTCATGGTAACATTTATTGCATAGAAAATATATGCCAAATCCTGAGCCAAGTAACCTTCATAAGATTATTTTACTGAAGTTTCATAGAAGTCTTGTGTAGTAGACTTTACTATTTAATCCCATACTATAAAGCAATTGAGATTGTGCAAAACCACAACAAAATTCCCAGAGTCAAAGTTCATCTGAGCAATTTTAGACACCATAATAATCTTTTGTTTTTTGCAGGTAGCTTATGTGCCCAAGATTATTACTTCCAGCAAATAGTAGAATGCTCACAAGTGTGGATGAGATATGAGAAGGGAAATAGTTTTTAAAGAAAGAGTGCAAGAGAGATGAAATAACACACTATGGTCATTCTTGTGAGCATACAAGAGCTCAGTCACCTTAAAGAGGATTCAAATAATTCTTTAAATTTCCCCTGAAGAATCCCACTAATTGTTAAATGGTGATTTATAAAGATGATTATTTAGTCTATTCTAAGGAACTAGTGTGGTACATTTTTAAAAATCACAAAAAATCAATTTGAGAATAAAATAATACAATGATAAATCATTAATATACCAAATATGACACTTGAGGGCTTCTGTTTCACAGACATGTATTTCTTTACACGTGAAATTAATCCATGGAGAGAGAGTCAAGCATTTTGCTATCTATAAAAATTTGGCATTCCAAAGTATAAGTTGAACTGTACTGTGACCTGGATTTCAATCATAATGCAGCAGGAGGGAAAATGTTGGTGAATAATGGTAAAATAAATTTTATTTTGAGCAATATTAGTTTCTTTCCAGTGATCTTTTTGACATTTAATAGATTTTCCAGTCACGCACAAATAGAAGAAGAATGTAAGTGGAATGAAAATATAATACTTTTTGGTACCAAATGAAACATTGAACCATGCCAAGGAGAGCCTCTGGATCTGTCCATTTCACCCATGAATGCTCCAGGCTCTCCCGAGTTAATGTGAAGGGAAGTGGTGCACTGGCTACTCTCCTGGGGCAGTCATGATGCACGCAGGGCTAAGAGGTGGCTGACTACACAATACACCACTGACTTCTGTGTACAAGTCAGTCGACTTCAGTTTTAGGAGGAAAATTTTCAACCTGCCGATTGTGAAAGAAATTTGAACAACAGTATTTATGTAAATGCTGCTGCTCTGAAGTTAACTTGCTTACACATAATTTTAGTTATAGGCCCTTGAAAAAAAAACAATGCTCTTTTTTAATATTGGGGAGTATTTTAAGCTTATAAAACTGCACAGAAAAGAAAAATGACTGTTCCTACACTATCAGCCAGATCTTCAAAGTTAATAGTTTTCCATGATTTTATCATTTGAAAATTTTTTGGAAGCCTTAATAATAAATTATGAGGGATAGAGTTGAAGACTCCTACAAATCTCTCCCTGAAATTTCTATCTCTTCCTAACCTTGAAGAGATAATAACCATCTTAACTTTGGATGTACCATATTTCTATTACATATATTTAAGTTAAAACTTAAATTTTTTTAAATTTCCAAATTTCCTTGCTGAAAGACTGCAAAGTATAATTTTCAATTCTGGCTGAACATTAGCATTACTTAGGGGATCTTTTTCAGATATTTGCCCTGAAATTCTCAAATATGTATATTTTGGGCTAATTTTTAGACTCTGAATTATTTTTACATTCACAAAACATATAGTCTATAAATGGCAAGTCTTTATTATCTTTTTATATTTACTTTGTGACATATATATATATATACACATATATATGCACAGTGAAAATATGAAGATATAAACAACATAAATATAGTTATTGTTATGGATTGTTTGTTATATATTCAGCAATTACTTGCCAGTTTGTTGCTTCTGCCTTCCTTTTAGTTTTGATTGCTTTCTTGCTACATACATGTTAACTGGTGGTTCTCAACTAAGTTTTGTATTAGAATTATCTATAGAACTTAAATAAAAACAACAGCAAAAACTGGTGTCTCAGTTCTCCCCACAGGGATCCTAATTTAATCAATCTGAGCTTCCACTTGATATTGAGAACTTTCGAGAGACAGGACAGTGAAACTCCAAAAGACCAAAGGTAGATTTAAAAAGAGCTTAGAGAACTAAAAGAAAATGCCCAGCAAAGAACTTTTGGTCTTTGGCAGTTTCACTGTCCTGTCTCTTAAAATGTAATATTTGTATTTCTTTTTCTCAGGACTAGCAGAGTATTTAAGGATTTATATATTTTATCAAAATTGAAGAAAATTCAGCCATTTATTCTTTGAATAATATCCAATTCATTTTTGTCCAGTTTAGTTTCTTAAGATAGAACCTTCTTCTTTTCACTTATTTCTAGAGCTTAGTTTATATATTTAAGTATTTTGAGCCTATTTGTTTGAAAATACATATGTTTGAAAAAAAATCTGTTATCTGAAGTACTTAAGGGCTGAATCTTTTGCTGTATTATCTGTGAACTTTTGCTTATGGTGTATTTTATGGTTTAGATTATGAGTTTATCTTTAGTGAGCCTTTATATATGTGTGGCTGAGTTGAAAATAACTTTTTTCCACTGCTCTTTACACTTGCTTCTGTTGGAATCCCAAGAGTTTTACTACAACAGTATAAATTTTATGGCTGGGAGTTATCCAAGATTTAGTAACAGAGGATGCCTGAAATGTAGACATGCCTGAAGGCATATCACAGCTACAAATTTTCAGTCCCAAGACAAAACACACAAATTTCCTTTTGTCTGAAAAGTAGACTTGTTTCTAGTTTTCTATTTCACTTAGATTCAGCCCTGAAAAGGCTTTGACTTTTTAATGCAATGTATCTCAGTTCTAACTCCTTAAATCTTGTTATCCCAAGACTTTCTCTCCCATCTTCACCTAGGAATCAATGTGTCGGCTATAGAGCAGGATTTCTCTACACTAACACTGTTGATTAAATTTGGGGATGTATAATTATTTAATGGTGGTGGTGATGGGCAAAATGGGAGATTTGTATCCTGTGAATTATAAAAAAAATTAGTAGCTGTCCACCCTCTACCCACAGGATGCCAATTGTATACACCCCTTCCCTGTCATGATAATCAAAATGTCTCCATCCATTTCCAAATGTCCCCTGAGGATAAAGTTTCCCCCGCTTAAAAACCACTGTCCTAGATTATTGAGATCAGCAAGCCCTCTAGAGTAACCTCATGATTGAATTAGCTCATGCACTTACTGGTCTGGATTTCAGTTGGTTCTTATTTATAACTCGTAGAAATTGCCCTCACTTTCTTGTAAGCTCATTTACATATTTAATAGGTGGTCTAATAATATTTTATTTAATATTTATAAAGGAAATTTTTATAGCAGGGAATTGTTTAGTTATTGAATTTTTCTATGTTGTCAAAACTGGAGTTTTACATTTTGTTTTAATCTGAAATAGTGTGACAAGAAGGTAAATTTTGACCATGGCTTAATTGGTCATATAAGTAATTCTGATGCAGTATTTAGATAAGCCTGATTAGACAGAACGCTTGTATTCATCTATTTTCAATACAGCAAATGTGATCTCCTATGATAGGGCACAGCTGGGGAGTCAGATATCATTAATTCTAAATGTTGGCTGTACCTACAACCAGCTCTGTGACTACAATCAAATAATAGCTTAGTTCCCCTATTTTTTAGTTCATTACTATTGTTCTATTTCTTGTTTACTAATTACCACTTGTCATTTATCTAATTTGATTATAGTGAACCCAGGTTCAGATATTATAATTTTCCCATTTATGAATATTAAAGTGACAGTATCAGTGGAATACATATCAGTTGCTGATTTATCTTCTCTAAATGACCATCTTGTCATAATATATATGAACCATCATACACTAAAATATTTTCATTCATCTACTATATGGTTTTAATTTTTCCTGTATGGTTTTAAATCTACAAACAGCACCTATGACTAAACTCTTCTGGAAATTATGAAGCAGATAATTTAGAAATAAAAAGAGAAAATATTTTAAAATGTGAAAAATTCTACATATTTGAGCTAGGTATTTTAAGAAGAGAAAGAGATTGGTAAGTGATACTGAGTAGCAGTGGTTTAAAGTAATACCAGCTAAGGTTTGTCTCAGAGCATGACATAAGGTTTAGACTAGTAAAAACGGAGGATGAAAATAGCATTCTGAGTAGCATATTTCATGGAAAAATAAAATGCCTAATCATATGCCTTAATCTATCACTATCAGGCAGCAGAAAGTTTGAGAAAATTGTTTCAGGTTATCCCATGAATAGACCCACCACAGTACCACCACAACCCTCTTTGTTCCTGTGACACAGACTATTCTTAAATATCCTATACAGCTTGGAGGAAGTACACCTTCCCTACATCATTCACCCTGAACAAGAGCAAGGGCAGGTTCAGTTTTAGTTATTGTGGACAGTCTCAGACATATCACTAAAGAAAAGCTTAGGAATGCAAAACCTGAAGAGGCAAAATCCAATGGTATATTCTCTGGAAGTTCAGTTGCAGTTATAACTTTTTGTAGTTGTAGTTAGCTGTAGTTAGTTGTAGTTAGTTGTAAATTGTAGTTAGCCCAGGAGTTACTCTTTCTTGACTCAAAACTCATACTTCCAAAAAAAGAGAAAAACTCATACTTCCTGGAAGGTGAAAAAATCCAATGAATGATGTGGGACTCCGTAGTGGGGTTTATAATGGAAGTTCAATACAGGATTGTGATATTTACAGAAATACCTGCAATACAAAATGGCAGATGATCAGTGATACTTCCTGCCAAGTACCATGTGAGCTGAATAAAGATAGAACATTGAAAGGAAGCTTTCCTTGAAGTTGAAGTGTGTAAGTCAGACCTTGAAGGGTGATTGGCATTTGAAATGACTGATCATTGATATCAAAACTCAATTGGGTTATAAGTGAAGTCAGAAGAAAAAGTCATGGAAAAGGGAAACAACAGAGGCCAGGGTATCATTAAACAAAAGTAGTGAAAGAAAAGAAATGACTTCAGGTATAGACTCTAAAAGCAAAGTCCTTCCAGGTGATTGAGAAACTGGAATTATTTTTAAACTGGTTACCAATATATGTTAAAAGTCATCATAATGATTTATCAGATTGCTTCAAACAAATGTCTCCATTTAAAAAAAAAAAAAAAAACTCACTTGAGATAAGGTCCAGGCCAAATGATTCAGAATCCTAGGAAATTCAGCTCAACACATTCATTCAGTTCTGTATGATGAAAACTTTTCCTTAAAAGATTCTAAATGCTAATATCAGATCCACTCTGATAATGTTTTGTATTGATTACCTTTCTGTTAAGAAGTTTCAAGCACCTCAGTGAGCTAGTCTTATAACCTTTGATCAGGGTTGCTGCTGCTAAGTCACTTCAGTCATGTCCAACTCTGTGTGACCCCATAGACCCCACCAGGCTCCTCTGTCCATGGGATTCTCCAGGCAAGAACACTGGAGTGGGTTGCCATTTCCTTCTCCAATGCATGAAAGTGAAAAGTGAAAGTGAAGTCGCTCAGTCATGTCTGACTCTTAGCGACCCCGTGGACTACAGCCTACCAGGCTCCTCCGTCCATGGGATTTTCCAGGCAAGGGTACTGGAGTGGGGTGCCATTGCCTTCTCCGTTTGATCAGGGTTAGGTACCATTTAAAGGAGTTCACTATTTCCATAGTAGGAAAAGCTTGACAAAATATATATCTATCATGTGGCTTGTCTACATTTTCTTCAGTTCCCCAGTGCAAGGTAATTAAAAGAGTAAAGATTTTATAAATGAAGAAAAATAAAATTAAGTGAAACCATGAAGAATCCAAGAATATTCTAAATTCATAGGAAATCTTGATTTTTCTTTTAATTTTTAATTTTATAAGTTTAAAACTATAAAAATTTCTGTTGTGTGCAGGGCTTTTTCAAGTTAACCTGCGCTTTGTATTTGAACAATAAGCAAGAGGAGAAGAAAGTTTCTACTATTAATCTTGTACTTTTTAAAATACAATTTTACTACTTTGCCATTATATAGATTGAAGATACCTCAAGTAAAACCAATCACTTCTGACTTCTGATAATTATAAAAAGAACCAATTTTACATATAACACCTAATGAAAATGAGTATTAATAAAGCAAATGATTTGATTATTATTTCAACAAATGGAGACACACATCTCATATCAAATAAATATTCTGCAAATTATCTTTTTACTTCAGAGGTGCCTCAACCTGTCAGCTGATTTCTAAGTGACTTGAGAAAGAGAGAGAAGTAAAGAAAGGGAAATTTAGCAGATTAAATTCATAGTGATGTTCTTGAAATGGCAATGCTACTAAAACCGCTGGATCAATACCTAATTCTACTTCTTATTTCTCTTTCTCTTTGAGTGATGGAGCAAAGAGAACTTTAATATGCATATACTTAAAAGAAGAAAACTCATTTTAACTCCTAAAAGCTACTGATGCATTTGCTTGCTAAATATTAAGGAATCAAATCATTGAAACTTCTGGAAGAATGGATGATAACAATCCTATGAAAATGTATTACTTCAATAATTTGTGAGAAATAAGAATCCTCTCAAATAGCCATGCTGCAATAATGAAAGTAGCACTAGCTAGCTAACAGTCCCATTTTAATACTAAGGATATCTTTTTCCTTCCTGAAATATTTACTTTTACATTATTGATAAATATCATTAAGTGCTAGTTGAGTGTATAGAGAAGACAATATCAAACTAGTAGCATATCCAGGTAAATACCAAACATTTCCCTGGTACCATGAATTAAAGGATGAGAAAATTTTTGCCGTTTGTTTATTAATTTTTTTCCAGCCTAGTTTTATTTAATGTGAGATGCTACTGGTTTATGCCTTTCTAGAAAATATTCCTCTTCTCACTGTTTACTTAATTACACACTTTGAGTATCACTTCAGAATAGATATATACTATAGAGTCCTGAAAAGAAGGCTTTTTTCTCACTTTAAGGATAGTGTCAGAAATTAACATCAATATATTAGTATGTTTAGAAAATGCATTCCTCATATGGAAATAAAGCACTCTGTTTGGATAAAATTTTAATTTAGTTGCACTATCTCTAAACTATCACATTGCATTGCACTGTGTGAGTGCTCAGTTGTATCTGATTCTTTGGGACCCCATGAACTGTAGCCCACCAGGCTCCTCTGCTCATGGAATTTCCCAGGCAAAAATATTGGAACAGGTTGCTATTTTCTTCTCCAGATTATCTTCCCGACCCAAGGATCAAACCCACATCGCTCGTGTCTCCTGCATTGGCAGCCAGGTGCTTTACCAGTGAGCCTCCTGGGAAGCCAAGCTGCCACATATTTCAAGAATATCATCTGAGGGACTTTGCTAGCTGTCCAGTGGTTAAGACTACACTTCTATTATTTCCATACCAGGGATTGCAGTTTCGATCCCTGGTGGGTGAACTAAGATCCCACATACTTTTCAGCATGGCCTCCCCCCAATATTTTTTAATTATTTAAGAAAATGTTTTAAAAATATCATTTGGTTGTTTATTCTAGGATATTAAAACCTAAAATGCTGCCTGTAGAATTCTGAATGCATCTGAAATTGAGGTTGTAATTTTCAGATAAAATTCTAATTTATGTAGAAACTCTCTTCTGGAAACCACTGATTTGGTGCCAGTGGATATTTTATATATATATATGTATGTATTTTACTGTTCAAACAATATTGTCAACCATTTTATATTACCATTAAAAAAATAAATTTAACAAGAATTTTACAGCATGGTGGTTTTTTTTTTCCATTTATTTTTATTAGTTGGAGGCTAATTACTTTACATCATTGCAGTGGTTTTTGTCATACATTGACATGAATTAGCCATGGATTTACATGTATTCCCCATCCCGGTCCCCCCTCCCACCTCCCTCTGGGTCTTCCCAGTGCACCAGGCCCGAGCGCTTGTCTCATGCACCCAACCTGGGCTGGTGATCTGTTTCACCCTAGATAATATACATGTTTCGATGCTGTTCTCTTGAAACATCCCACCCTCACCTTCTCCCAGAGTCCACAAGTCTGTTCTATACATCTGAGTCTCTTTTTCTGTTTTGCATATAGGGTTATCGTTACCATCTTTCTAAAGTCCATATATATGTGTTAGTATACTGTAATGGTCTTTATCTTTCTGGCTTACTTCGCTCTGTATAATGGGCTCCAGTTTCATCCATCTCATTAGAACTGATTCAAATGAATTCTTTTTAATGGCTGAGTAATATTCCATGGTGTATATGTACCACAGCTTTCTCATCCATTCATCTGCTGATGGGCATCTGGGTTGCTTCCATGTCCTGGCTATTATAAACAGTGCTGCGATGAACGTTGGGGTGCACGTGTCTCTTTCAGATCTGGTTTCCTTGGTATGTATGCCAAGAAGTGGGATTGCTGGGTCATATGGCAGTTCTTTTTCCAGCTTTTTAAGAAATCTCCACACTGTTTTCCATAGTGGCTGTACTAGTTTGCATTCCCACCAACAGTGTAAGAGGGTTCCCTTTTCTCCACACCCTCTCCAGCGTTTATTGCTTGTAGACTTTTGGATAGCAGCCATCCTGACTGGCGTGTAATGGTACCTCATTGTGGTTTTGATTTGCATTTCTCTGATGATGAGTGATGTTGAGCATCTTTTCATGTGTTTGTTAGCCATCTGTATGTCTTCCTTGGAGAAATGTCTGTTGAGTTCTTTGGCCCATTTTTTGATTGGGTCATTTATTTTTCTGGAGTTGAGCTGGAGGAGTTGCTTGTATATTTTTGAGATTAATCCTTTGTCTGTTGCTTTGTTTGCTATTATTTTCTCCCAATCTGAGGGCTGTCTTTTCACTTTGCTTATAGTTTCCCTTGTTGTGCAAAAGCTTTTAAGTTTCATTAGGTCCCATTTGTTTATTTTTGCTTTTATTTCTGAAATTCTGGGATGTGAGTCATAGAGGATCCTGCTGTGATTTATGCCGGAGAGTGTTTTGCCTATGTTCTCCTCTAGGAGTTTTATAGTTTCTGGTCTTACATTTAGATCTTTAATCCATTTTGAGTTTATTTTTGTGTATGGTGTTAGAAAGTGTTCTAGTTTCATTCTTTTACAGGTGGTTGGCCAGTTTTCCCAGCACCACTTGTAAAAGAGGTTGTCTTTTTTCCATTGTATATCCTTGCCTCCTTTGTCGAAGATAAGGTGACCATAGGTTTGTGGATTTATCTCTGGGCTTTCTATTCTGTTCCATTGATCTATATTTCTGTCTTTGTGCCAGTAGCATGGTGGTTTTTGATATTCTGAAAACAAGAGTTTTTTTCTTGACTCTCAAGGGTCTTAGGCACATGGTTCTTTCCTGGTGCCAATATTGGGTTATGTGGGACCGGATTGGAAAAGAACCAAAAAGTACCTGTTACTTCATGCTTAGTGAGTGGGTTTTCCAGCTTGGTGAAGAAGGGAAAAGTATTTCACTAGTATCTGTCAAGCTCTAAAATTGAAAAAGCTATTCTTTCTTTCAAAGAGTCTTTAATTTTGATCTTTTATTCTTTCTTGTAAAATCAATGAGACTTATCTACTTATGCAGAAATTAGTCCACTTGCCAGGTTCTTCAAAAATCAGACCATGATATAATTAAGAAGAGAGGCAAGGTTCTATTTTGGCAAGTTAGAAACTGAGATTCTCGCTAAATAAATTAGAATTAGTGTAGTGAAAATCAGACTCTTTTTTCCTGCCTTTGCAAACAATCTGGCAGATGAGACTTCTCTGATACTGGATCTTTTGCAGTACTAAATATGGCTGTTTTTCATTTGAATCATGTTAAATATCACTAATAGTCTGTTACAGTCTATGCTGATTTCAATGGCTGCCCTTCCAGTGTTTTAAACCTTATTTCCTAATAAAGTATCCTAATTCTATTGAGCTTTCTGAAGCTTTAGGTTAAAATTAGAAAATACTGTTATCTGTTTGCATTTGATCCCATTTACTTCCTTTTCATTTTTTTCCCACAATAAAATAATTCATAAAATAACCAACGCTTTCTCACCCTAGTCTTGGTATGTATATCAAGGAAAAAAGATTAAAATAAGCTCAAGTTAAAAAGAAAAATCTTTTCTAAAAAGATTAGCGGGCTTCTATACTATTTATGGTATAAACAGAGTGCTTGATAGTGCTATTTTATTGCTTCATGCAGAATTGCTAGTATGACTCAATACAGCTCTAACACCTTTAGGAAATGCAGTCATGCAGAAGTCATGCTCTAATAGTATAGCATCATAATATGTATTAAACCATTGCTTGATCACAGTCCAGTCCCATTTATATAGGTCTCAGATGAAACAGCAAGCGTAGCTAAGTGTGTCTGAAAATGAGATTGTACATTAGCTGTAAAATTGCAAATGCAAATAAGACCACACCACCATACAGTATTACTTTGGCTTTATTCAGCATATATTTTAAAGCTTTTTTATAACATTGCATATTAAAAGTTGAAAATATTCTCAGAGACCATTTTTTTCTAGTGTAAAACTCAAACAAGTTTTTCTTTTGAAATGTGTTCTCAGGGCCTTGGGGTTTGTGAAGAAAGGTCACATTAAAGGTTTGTTTTTTGACATACAGAAATTGAAGATACACTATATTAAGGGCTTCCCTAGTTGCTCAGATTGTAAAGAATCTACCTGCAATGCAGGAGACCCGGGTTCAATCCCTGGGTCGGGAAGATGCCCTGGAGAAGGAAATGGCTATCCACTCTAGTATTCTTGCCTGGAGAATTCCATTGTCAGAGGAACCTGGTGTGCTTCATGAGGTTTCAAAGAGTTGGACATGACTGAGTGACTAATACATACACACATACTATCTTAAGAGTGGGAAGCACAACATAAAAGTTTGGGATATAAAAGTTTCAAAATTGTATGTGCTTCTTCCCCAAAATATTACTAACATTTTAACAGTATGAAACATTTTAAAAAGTATTTTTCAGTCTGTAGAAATAAGTTATTAAATATCACTGATTTGGCATTGCACTGACATTTATTGCTTTGGGTAGTACGGTCATTTTAACAAAAATAATTCTTCTAATCCAAGAACATAGCACATCTCTTCATCTGTTTGTATTGTCTTTGATTTCTTTCACCAGTGTCTTATAGTTTCAGAGTACAGGTCTTTTGCCTCTTAAGTGTTTAATCTTATGTGTTTGTTTCTAGGTATTTTATTCTTTTTGTTGCCATGGGAAATGGTATAATTTCCTTAATCTCTCTTTCTGATACTTCGTTTTTAGTGTATAGAAACACCATCGATTTCTGTATATTAGTTAATTGTGATCTTTTAGAGCACATCACAAATAAGCATCTACTACAATATTGCTGCACAAAATTTGAAAAAATTCACTTTCATGTTAATTGCTTACTCTGTATCAGGACTGTCCAATAGCACTTTTCATGGTGGTGGAAATATTCACCATGATACCTAGTACCACAGCCTCTAGATATATGCAGCTTCTGAGTTCTTGAAATTACTGTGATTTTTATTTTAATGGTCACCAAACTCATGATTCATGATTAAGCCTTGACTGTGTTCAACAAATCTTCTTTTTCTTAGCTATCAAAATATTTCATAATTTTTAAATATAAGAATATCTATAAAGAAGTGGTGTAGATATAGAATTAAAATATTCTGAATTCATAGTTTGGATTTTTATTATGTAGCTAACACATTTTGTTCACCCCTGTAAATCCTAGTCATGTGAAAATTATTTCAGTAGCATCCTTGCCGTCGCCTCAAATCCGCCTTTGAAGGGAGTGATAGTGCATGCAATACTCATGTCAGAAGCAAAGCATTTGTTGTTGCCTGTGTTATCCAGTGAGATTTCAATTCTTTAAAAATAGCTCTTATAGGATAGAGATAAAAAGTGTATGCGAAGGGAGACTTGTACTGTCGATGCCTTGAACCAGGAACACCTCACCAATAATGCAGTAAGAAAAAAGTAAGAAGAGGCTGTCATAGGAAGCTTCAGAAGAATTACTTTCTGACAGCGTATTTTGATGGGCAGAGTGACTGCCTTGGGGTTTGTGAAAGAATAGGGGAAAAGAAAACCTGTGACAAGTTAGTGTAGTCAGGAATTTTGAGAAAAATACCTAATGAGTGTCATTAAAATTCATAGAAACACAGTTTTATTTTCCAGATTCAACATAAATTCAAGAGATTTTGCCCCATTTTTTGGTTGCTGTTTTTCTAGTGGATATGCACTTATGAATAAATTCAAGGGTGAGACTTTTGAATTCAATGAATAGATGAACTAGGCAGTCCCCAACATCACTTTGAATAATAATATCAAGATTTCCATATTTAAAAGGAAGCCAAAGTACCTGTGAAAATTTTCTCTAATGAAGTTCTGCTTCAATTCTTCCTAAAATCTAAGTGTATTATATTATCCTATAATATAAAATCTGTTCTAAAGAATTCCATATTCAAATTAACTAAGATTTCAACCATGAGATTTCAACCAGATGAATGATTAAAATGATGGATGTAGGGAATATCAACATAATGGACATCATAGGAGTGGCAAAAGTAAGTGAAAGAAAAAATCTGTGGATAAAAACAATCAAGTAAGATTTGTGCATATATCTTAATCACTATTTATTTACTGCTAGTTTGCCTTCATTACAAGGAATTATAGTTAGGAGAGACAAGAATCTAACTAATGCAGTAATGCAGAATCTCAAGTAGCCTAACTCTCTATCTCTTCCCCGGAGACTGATTCACACTCCTCCACTCCATTTTCCTCTGCACATCTCTGTCTTCTGGTATAATATCTAGCTTGTGTGACTGTGTATACATTTGAGTTTTACCCCTTTTGTTAATAGTAACCAGCTTTATTAACAACTGAGGTAATAATAATCCTGTAACATATTAGGGAGGAAAATAGTTCCCCCAGAGTAAAACAAAAAATGATATTCAGAGAATATTTCTACTTTTCAGAATAAATATTTGCTGTGAGTATTTTGAGAAGATGATATTCAATAATCCTGATTCCATACATGATTTCACAGCTTACCATCTAAGAATAAAGACTGTAATCCACTATTTTCTATTAAGAAAGAGGAGATATCAACCATATTCTCTAGCAATAATGGGATACCTGTTGGCTGTTGATGTCTATTTATACCATTTTGTATAGCGTTGGAAATTTTTTAAAAATTGATTCTTTTTCTGATTTTTGGAATTGACATTCTGTTTGAATTTACTATTAATATTTGAATGGATTATGTGAGTATAATGTATTAATATATAGCTTAATATATAGCTGCAGGGTATAATCCAAAGGCCAAGCCTCAAGTTACTAATAAAAAACAGACTGTACCATATATCAGTTTAAATGTAGTTATGTTAAAATGTGGCCAGTTGTGTTTAAGTCCACAGTCAAGAATCTGCATGTAAAAGTTGAGACAGTTGAAACAGACCATCCAGGAGATCTGACATATTGCATTATTCTCAAAGAACCCACCTGGTATATTATAGCATTGTTATAAGTGTTGAGCGATAGAAGTAAAGAGAGTATTAACTTCTACCTTCTCTTGGACCTGGGCTAATAGGCTTTATACAAATGGTTTCCATGTTGATATTCCCAATCTCCTTTCAGATGGGAAAACATGATTAGATTATAGCTGCATTACAAATATTGAAGGAACAAAATGAACTCTTTGTTTCAGTCCAATAAACAATGTAATGTGCAATAAATTAAGTGGCTTCTGCACTTTTTCAACTGGCTTATAATTTTAAATTAATTTATGATGGTGAATTTTAATGGATTAGATACAAATCATGTTGTATTCTTTATATTTTTAATACTAGGCTGAGATAAAAATTTATCTAAGTAGACTTAATATTTTGTAAAAATAAATACAAAATACAAGTAATAAATGGAAACTCAAAGGAAGTTATTCTCTCCTAATGCTTTCCTCTCCAGGTTATAGAAAAATGTGCTTCATTCCCAAAAAAAAGAGTCTTAAAGTAATGAGATATTGTATCTTCAAGAAATGAGCTAAGAGTATTGAATGTAGAAAGAATTATGAGGATAATTTTTTTTCTTCTATCACCACCTTCTGATATAGAACTTCAACCCAAAAGAGTCCCAGAAATACAGGGAATTCAGAGGGTGTCTCATCTACTCATCAACAAACCCAGGTAGCTGCCTAGCATTTGTTATATTCTCCTGTTTCATTCCCCAGCTGCTGGGTGGAACTTTGACCACAGGGAACTGAGGCCAAGTCCCTTCCTCAGCATTGTTGCCACTTTACATGCCATCACCTGTATGCATACCCCAAACCTTTGTAAGTCTATGCAATGTTTCTTGGCATAGAGGGGCAGAATATGCAGAAAGCAATCTGTTGGAGAAAATTACAGAGTATTGTCTAAATAGTTGTTGGCAACAACCATCCATCTCTACAGCTCTAAGCTCCTCAGGTCTGAAACAGCAGTCAATATTCCAAATATATATTCAGACTTGCTTCTTCCTATCAATGACTTCTGTATTGAGTCAAACTTGTCACACTGGCTCGCTCATTTCCTGAACGAGTTCCCAACAAAGAAGCTCCTAAGTCCAATGGCCTTTGTCCCTCAGGGTTGCCAACCAAGGCCAGACATGTCTGAACCACAGGGATGGACTTGGCTTCAGAGGTAGAAGCTGGAGCTATTACCAAACAAGAAAGATTTTTTTTAACTTCAATTAGACACCTGTTAATAACTTTGAATTGTGGTGTCGGAGAAGACTCTTGAGAGTCCCTTGGACTGCAAGGAGATCCAACTAGTCAATCCTAAAGGAAATTGGTCCTGAATATTCATTGGAAGAACTGATGCTGAAGTTTCAACACTTTGGCCACCTGATGCAAAGAACTGACTCACTGGAAAAGACCCTGATGCTGGGAAAGATTGAAGGCAGGAGGAGAAGGGGACGACAGAGGATAAGATGTTTGGAGGGCATCACCGACTTGATGCCTATGAGTTTGAGCAAGCTCCAGCAGTTGGTGATGGATAGGGAAGCCTGGCTTGTTGCAGTCCATGGGGTCTAAAAAAGTTGGACAAACCTGAATGACTGAACTGAATAACTTTGAGAATTGACTGATGAGTATCCGATATTATTTTTCTGTTTATTTTTTTCTTTTTTTAGTACTATTCCAGTACTAATATAAAAGATTTTATTCCAGTGGAACAAGATTAAACATTTAGCTATTAACAATTAAGAATAAGTTATTGGGCCAGAGCTATATAGGGTTTGCACTAGGTGTCACTACTACGGGTTTTATACTATTTGGAGAGAAAAGCTAGGATTAGCAGTAGTTAACATTAGATTTCAGTTCTATTCAGTAAGAAATCTATTCCAAAAATTCTGAAATAAGAACAAATATGTATGCATAGAAACCAGACTATTTTTCTTACAGTACATAGCCCTGTATAACAGTTTTATCACCCTTTTGAAATTTTAGTCATTCTAACATGTAAGTAGTAGTATAACATTTTGTTTTAATCTGTATTTCTTTCATAACTCAGTATTGAATTTTTATCAGAATTTTTGCCATCTGTATCTCTTTATTAATATGTCTGTTCAAAATGTTTCCTTTTTATTGGATTTTTGTTTCATTTCTTGAGGATTCAAGTCCTTTATCAAAAATCTATTTTGAAAATATTTCCCCCTCATCTCTTGTTTCTCTTTTCATTTTCTTAGTGGTGCTTTTTGAAAATCAAAAGAGTTTAATTTTGAAGGAGTCCTACTTTTTTTCTTTTATACTTAATGCTTTATGTATCTTGTCTCTCATATCATCAGAGAAACTAGTGAACATCTGATACCTGTCACTAACTGCTTATGTTAGGATATGATTTAGTCCTTTGTTTGACAGCCTTCTCTATATTTCTCCTATGTATGTACATATGTATATATGTGTGTATATATATATGAATTATAGTGAGCATTAATAACTATACTGGGTGAATTATCACTTAATGATAATTGATTCCAAAAGGCTTTTAAATCTTTTTTATTTCTAAGATCTTATACTTTTACTTGTAATTAAGTCCCATGCTTGGGAGAGGAAAAAAATATTGTTGAGTTCGTTTAATAGAAGAATATGCTAGTAAACTTAGATATCACAAATCAGATTTGGATGAGACACATGTTTTTATTCGTACAGTCTTTCCATATACTAGAAAAATGATACATTCATTCATGGAAAATTTATAAAATAATTGTGCTGTGGAAAAGTTCTAAAATAATCATGATCAAGGGCACTGATGGGCCAATAGGTTGGTAGCAAACTACAGACTGAACAAATGTTGCATTATGGTCCCCTCCTTATTATTATGTTCCCTTTGCATTTCTTCTTTTTAGTGTTTTGATTGGATTCTATTCCAGAAATATGGGTCTTCTGGTGTGAAAAAATAAATAAATAAAATGGAGGAGTTCTTCATCAGTAAATCAGGATTACATAGGACAAAATTTTAATTTTGTATAATAAAAGTTATAATGTTTGCCAAGCAGTATGAATGAAGTATAACATTAAATTCCAGAAGAAGAAATTATATTTGCATTTAATTATTTGTTGTTGTTCAATTGCTCAGTTGTGTCCTACTCTTTGTGACCCCAGGGACTTCAGCAAGCCAGCCTTCCCTGTCCATCACCATCTCCCTTAGCTTGTTCAAACTCATGTGCATCAAGTTGGTGATGCCATCCAACCATCTCATCCTCTGTCATCCCCTCCTCCCCCTGCCTTCAGTCTTCCCCAGAATCAGGGTTTTTTCCAATGAGTCAGCTCTTCACATCAAGTGGCCAAAGTATTGGAGCTTCAGCTTCATCATCAGTCCTTCCAACGAATATTCAGGTCTGATTTCCTTTAGGATCGACTGGTTTGATCTCCTTGTAGTCCAAGGGACTCTCAAGAGTCTTCTCCAGCACCACAGTTAAGAAGTGTCATCCTTTGGAGCTCACCCTTCTTTATGGCCCAACTCTCACATGCATACATGACTACTGGAAAGACCATAGCTTTGACTATATGAAACTTTGTCGCCAAAGTGATGTCTCTGCTTTTTAAAACATTATCTAGATTTTACATAACCATTCTTCCAAGGAGCAAACACCTTTTAATTTTGTGGCTGTAGTCACCATCCTCTGATTCTGGAGCCCAAGTAAGTGAAATCTGATGCTGTTTCCACATTTTTCCCATCTATTTGCCATGAAGTGATAGGACCAGATGCCATGATCTTAGTGGTTTGAATGTTTAGTTTTAAGCCAGATTTTTCACTCTCCTCTTTCACCTTCATTAAGAGACTCTAGTTCTTCTTCACTTTCTGCCACTAAAGTGGTACCATCTGCATATCTGGGGTTGTTGACATTTCTCCCAGCAATCTTGATTCCAGCTTGTGATTCATCTAGCCTGACATTTTGCATGATGTCCTTTACATATAATTTAAATAAGCAGGGTAAACAACATGCAGCCTTATACTCCCTTCCCAATTTTGAACCAGTTCATTGTTCCATGTATGGTTTTAACTATTGCTTCCTTTCCTGCATACAGGTTTCTCAGGAGACAGGTAAGTTGGTATGATGTTCCCATCTCTTTAAGAATTTTCCCGTTTGTTGTGATCCACACAGTCAAAAGCTTTAGCATAGCCAATGAAGCATAAGTAAATGTTTTTCTGGAATTCTCTTCCTTTTTCTATGACCCAACAGATATGTTGGCAATTTGATCTCTGGTTGCTCTGCCTTTTCTAAATCTGGCTTGTGCAAATGGAAGTACAAGTATTGGTTCCAGATTTTTCTTGGTTGTAGATTTTTTCTCTTTCATCCCTTTAAATGGATCTTGCCACTCTCTTCTGGGCTGCAGAGTTTCTGCTGAAAAATCAGATGATAACCTTAGGGAGATTCCTTTCTATGTTATTTGTTGTTCTTCCTGTTGTTGCTTTTAGTATTTTCTGTTTACATTTAATTTGTGTTAGTTTGATTAATATATGTTTCAGCATGTTCCTCCTTGGATTTATTTTGTATGTGACTATGTACTTCCTGGACTTGCGTGACCATCTCCTTTCCCTTGTTAGAGAAGTTTTTGACTGTGATCTCTTCAGATATCTACTCAGGCCATTTATATTTTTCTTCCTCTTTTGGGACTCCTATAGTTTGAATGTTGGTGCATTTAATGTTGTCTCAGAGTTCTCTAATACTGTTTTCATTTCTTTTCATTCTTTTTTCTTTATTCTGTTCTACAGTAGAGATTTCCATCATTCTGTCTTCCAGGTTACTTGTCCATTCTTCTGTCTCAGTTGTTCTACTATAGATTCCTTTAGTGCATTTTTCATTTTGGTTATTGCCTTGTTCATCTTTGTTTGTTTTTAGTTCTCCTAGATCTTTGTTAAACTTTTCTTGTATCTTCTCTATCCATAGCTCCATCTGTTTCTGAGATCTTGAATCATCTTTACTATCATGACTCTGAACTCTTTTTCAGCTAGATTGTCTATCTTCTCTTCATTTAGTTGTTCTTGTGGGTTCTTATCATGCTCCTTTATCTGCAGCATGTTTCTTTGTCATCTCATTTGGTCAGACTGAGTGTGTTTGTGGTCTCCTTTCTGCAGGCTGCAGAATTGCAGTTCCTCTCCCTTCTGGATTCTTCCCCCTGGTGAGTGAGTTTGGTTCAGATCCTTGTGCTTTTATCCCATTGAGAGGGAACTGTATTGTGGTGGTGACCAGAGTCTGCCTTAGCTACTGAACAGGGCCTCCCTTTGGCTTTGTGGCTGTCACTGCCCTGTGAGGGGTAAGGTCTGTTCCCTAGTCATTGGACTAGAGGTACCCACATCTGGCTCTTCGTTGTGATTCTGATCTGCGATGGGAGGGACGTGGAGTTGGAGCACACCCTCCGGGGGTTCCCTCAGAGCTCAGTTGGTAAAGAATCTGCCTGCAATGCAGGAGACCCCGGATCGATTCCTGGGTTAGGAAGATCCCCTGGAGGAAGGGAAAGGCTATCCACTCCAGTATTCGGGCCTGGAGAATTCCATGGACTGTATAGTCCATGGGGTTGCAAAGAGTCAGACACGACTGAGTGACTTTCAGTTTCACCTTTCTCCGGAGTGGAAACCCCTGAGTTTTCCTCTTTTAGAGATGGTCACCTGTCAATGTTCTCTGTTGTGTTTCTTTTGACCTACTGTGCAGTCTTACAAAGTACACTGCTGTTAGCACTGCTCTCTGTCCCTCCCTCACTGTGGGTGTGCTGACAGCGATTGGCCCTGGTGTCTCTCAGGCACTGTGCTCACCCATCCACAGGTGCAGGTCCCCTGAGCTTAGGCCGCAGTAGTGCAATATTCACTCCCTCACCTGGGCCTGCTACGAGGGCGCTGGAGGCAGCTCAAACCCTGGTCCATCCCTGCCCCCATATGTTCATGCCCACAGAGCTCCACGGCTGCTAAAGCCAGATCCACCCCAGGTGCAAGAACACTTGTCCTTTCAGATGATTCATAGGCATTGAATTTAGGAAGCTGTCAGCAGAGTTGTAACTCTGCATTTCACGCAGATGCAAAGAAAGATTTCAGCTCTTCTTCTTTAGTCACATAGCCCCTAGGGCTCAGCTGTGGTTTTAGCTCCTCCTCTGGGTGACTTTCCTAGAGGAGAGAGTTACCTGCATCTTTCCAGGACAGCAGGGTGGGTCTCAGCACCTACTGATGGATTTCCCAGTTTCAGAAGTTATTCATGCCCTTCTGGGACAGCAAGAGCAAGTTGTGGGGCCTGATGGCAGAATTCCCGGTGTCTAGATATATCTGTACCCCTCTGAAGTCAGTAGGGGCCAAAGTACCACTTTAAATGTTACACAACAATGTGAAAGTACCGGTGGCAGGTTTTATACAAAAATTATGAATAAGTGAAGACCAAATAACAATATAGCACTCTGCAGCAATAAATTCTGCTGTGTTTGTAAAAGATAATATTCATAAGAGAATTGCCATCACAATTTATACGCATTATAACCATGAAAGCTGTAAAACATTGCTTCACAATCATCAGAATCATATTCGAATTGCAAAAACATTTTCATTACAGAAAGATAGTGTCATCCATTACATTTAGTTAATTTAAATCAAATACCCTTAATTTTAATATTATCAGCTTTCTAACATTTGTTTCTAAGTGTAACTTTTGTTTTATATTTTATGAGCTATAAGCATAATGAGTCTGTATTTTTATATGTATTTAAGTGCCATGATCATAAATATACTTTATGTTAACACCAAGGAACTGTGGAATTTTTCTTTTAAATTATGCATATATGTTAGTCAAGTTTGAAAACCAGTTTGTAGCTTTCCTGAGATCTGAAATAAACAAGTAAAATATTTAGAATAGACAGAAACAATAAAATGCAAGAAACAAAAGCCTATTTACGGCCACCATCACTTTCTTCCAGAAATTGTGTCCTTGAATATTCTATCCATATGGGAGGTGTGAGGTTCTCATAAAACATCACATTCTGGTGATAATGGGTTGATCTAAAAGCTAGTTGCTTAACACAAGCAAAGGCAATGAATGCCTTCTTATAAGACTTTGATATCTAAGATCTAAGAAGAATTGACCAGTCTCCAGTGCTTAAAGATATTATAACAAGCCAAGTCCTGTTAGTGGCTATATTTTTTACCATGTGGAGAAAGTACTTCAGGAGAGATAGAGAAGAGAGAGAGGAGAGATGAAGCCAGTGCTCAGAGAATAGCATATAGCTGATAAAATTCTACTGTATTGAGTTACTCTTCTCAGTGAAACATGTATTACAATTCCATCCTTCCTGCAGCATGATCATTGAAAAAAACTTTAGACTCCAAGAACGAGCCCACTACTCTTCTTATATTTATTTATTTTTTAATACTTAAAGTAGACTGAGCTGGGTTTCTATCGAATCTGAACTTCTATGTTAGCTAGAAATTGATCTTGCTACACAAAGTCTTTGGTGCTCGTGAATAGAATTTTATCAGTGGTTAAATGTGACATTGGCTTTTAGGCAATTCAGTGTGGTTCAATATTCTATAAACTTTCAATCAATCCAAATGCCTCCAATATCAGAAGAAAAAAATCCCGTTTTTTAAAAATATTGATCATTTGGAGTTCCATAATAACCTCAGCAACACAATATTAAAATATCCTAATTAATATTTTAGTTCATTACATAATTAATAGAGTAACATATTTAAATTATGATGAAACATGCAAAACAGAAAATTTATCATTTTAACCATCTTTAAATGTACAATTCAGAGGCATTAAGTCCATTTTTTTTGATGTGCAACTGTCACTGCCATCCATTTCCAGAACTTTTTCTTTTATAAATATAAAACTGTATATCAATTAAAAACTCCCCAATTTCTCTCTCACCCCCAATTCTTTAGAGCCACCATTCTGCTTTCTGTCTCTGAATTTAACTACTCTAGGCATCTCATGTAAGTAGAATATATAATATCTGTACTTTTGTGATGGGTTTATTTATCTTAATATAATATCTTCAAGGTTGTACTGTATTATAACCTGTGCCAGAATTTCCTTCTTTTTTGAGCATGAATAATATTCCGTTACATGTATGTTCCACGTTTTGCATATCCATTCATCTGTCAATGGACATTTGGATTACTCCTGTCTTTTGACTATTTTAAATGATACTGCTATGAACATGGGTGAACAAGTATCTATTTGAGGCATGGCTTTCAATTCTTTTGAGTATATATAAGTGGCATTGTTAGATTCTATGGTAAGTTCAGTTCAGTTCAGTCACTCAGTCATGCCAACTGTTTGTGATCCCATGGACTGCAGCACTCCAGCCTTCCCTGTCCATCACCAACTCCCAGACCTTACTCAAATTCATGTCCATTGAGTCGGTGATGCCATCCAACCATCTGATTCTCTGTCGTCCCCTTCTCCTCCCACCTTCAATCTTTCCCAGCATCAGGGTCTTTTCAAATGAGTCAGCTCTTTGCATGAGGTGGCCACAATATTGGAGCTTAAGCTTCAGCAGCAGTCCTTCCAATGAGTATTCAGGACTGATTTCCTTTAGGATGGACTGGTTGGATCTCCTTACAGTCCAAGGGACTCAAGCATCTTCTCCAACACCACAGTTCAAAATCATCAATTCTTTGGCTCTCAGGATTCTTTATAGTCCAACTCTTACATCCATACTTGACTCCTGGAAAAACCATAGCTTTGGCTAGATAGAACTTTGTTGGCAAAGTAATGCCTCTGCTTTTTAGTATGCTTTCTAGGTTAGTCATAGCTTTTCTACCAAGGAATTGAATTTTCTACCAAGGAATTGAATCTTCTTTCAATTGTATGGCTGCAATCACCTGACCTGCCTCTTGAGAAACCTATATGGAGGTCAGGAAGCAACAGTTAGAACTGGACATGGAACAACAGACTGGTTCCAAATAGGAAAAGGAGTATATCAAGGCTGTATACTGTCACCCTGCTTATTTAACTTATATGCAGAGTACATCATGAGAAATGCTGGGCTGGAAGAAGCACAGGCTGGAATCAAGATTGTCGGGAGAAATATCAATAACCTCAGATATGCAGATGACACCACCCTATGGCAGAAAGTGAAGAGAAACTAAAGAGCCTCTTGATGAAAGTGAAAGAGGAAAATTAAAAAGTTGGCTTAAAGCTTAACATTCAGAAAACTAAGATCATGGCATCTGGTCCCATCACTTCATGCGAAATAGATGGGGAAACAGTGGAAACAGTGGCTGACTTTATTTTTTGGAGCTCCAAAATCACTGCAGATGGTAATTACAGCCATGAAATTAAAAGACGCTTACTCCTTGGAAGGAAAGCTATGACCAACCTAGAAAGCATATTAAAAAGCAGACACACTACTTTGCCAACAAATGTTTGCCTAGTCAAGGCTATGGTTTTTCCAGTGGTCATGTATGGATGTGAGAGTCGGACTGTGAAGAAAGATGAGCACTGAGGAATTGATGCTTTTGAACTGTGGTGTTGGAGAAGACTCTTGAGAGTCCCTTGGACTGCAAGGAGATCCAACCAGTCCATCCTAAAAGAGATCAGTCCTGGGTGTTCATTGGAAGGACTGATACTGAAGCTGATACTCCAATACTTTGGCCACCTCATGCGAAGAGTTGACTCATTGGAAAAGACCCTGATGCTTGGAGGGGTTGGGGGCAGGAGGAGAAGGGGATGACAGAGGATGAGATGGCTGGATGGCATCACTGACTTGATGGACATGAGTTTGAGTAAACTCTGGGAGTTGGTGATGGACAGGGCAGCCTGGTGTGATGTGATTCATGGGGTCTCAAAGAGTCGGACACAACTGAGCAACTGAACAGAACTGCAATCATCATCTGCAGTGATTTTGGAGCCCCCCAAAATAAAGTCTCTCACTGTTTCCATTGTTTCCCCACTTGCCATGAAGAGATGGCAAATATTTCCCCATCTATTTGCCATGAAGTGAAACTGAGCTGCTGGGACCAGGGAGGTGATTAAGATGCATGCCCTACCTGGGACAGTGTGCTCACCAAGCACCTGGTCATCTGAGCACTCAGGCCTGGGAAGGGCACAAAATGCAGGCCCAACTAGGTCTGTGCCCTTGCTGAGTATGGGAGAACTGAGCGGCTTAGAGCTGGGAAGTGCACAAGATGCAAGGCCCTGCAGAGCACCCTGGAGCCTGAGCAGTGGAGACCTGGGAAGCACAGGCCGCCTTGAGCTGGATCAAACCCAGTGTGGTCCATATATTGCGAGTGCTCCCCACACACGCCAGTGATGTTTGCAGTGTCCCTGCCTCCCCACAACACAACTGAACAAGTGAGCCTGAATAAGTGACCACCTTCACCCCCTTGTGTCAGGGCAGAAATTGGACCCTGAATAGACTTGCAAAAAGAGCAAATCAAAATAAGCAAAGAAAAGGGAACCACCAATCTGGAAATGACAGGTGCAACAGATCAAAACCCTGTAGTTAAGATTGAGTGAGCATTCGAGGGGACCTGTAGACCTTGAGAACAAATACAAGCTGGAACAAGGAACTATCTGAAACTGAACTAACCGCACACTGCCCATAACAGCTCCAGAGAAATTCCTAGATATATTTTCACTACTATCACTTTTTAAATTTTGTTTAAATTTAAGTTCTTTATTACTCCTTTAATTTTCATTTTTATAACCTACTATTACCTTACAAAAAAAGACCCTATTTTTAAAGCAAATTTCATATATTTTTTTTTTATAATTTTTGTGATTGATTTGTTTTGCCTGGTTAATATTTCTTTTTTGAGAGTCTCACCTCTACTCTAGATTTTTAATCTTTGCTTTTGGTATTTGTTATCAATTTTGTACCTTTAAGAATCTAATCTTCAGTATCCATTTTCACTGAGGGTGTGATTACTGGCTTGATTGCCAACTCCCCTTTTGACTCTCCCTCTTCTCCCCCAGGTCACCGCTATCTCCTCCCTCCCCCTTCTCTTCTCTACTTAACTTGCGAATCTCTCAAAGTGTTCTGGGCTATGGAGAGCACTTAGGGAATTGATTACTGGCTAGATTGCTCTCTCCCCTTTTGACTCCCCTCTTCTCCACAAGAGACTGACCCAGACTTCCCATGAGTGTCCAGGAGTCTCCAGAGGAGGCATGGGTCAGCGGTGGTCTGGTGCAGGGCTGGGGGCACTGAGTGCCTGGAAGCGACCTTTTGAATGAAGTCACCATTATCTTCATTATCTCCACCATAGTTTGGCCTCAGGTCAAACAACAGGGAGGGAACACAGCCTGCCCATCAACAGAAAATTGGATTGAAGATTTACTGAGCATGGCCCGCTCACATCAGAACAAGACCCAGTTTCCCCCTCAGTCAATCTCTCCCATCAGGAAGCTTCCATAAGCATCTTATCCTTCTCCATCAGAGGGTCAGTCAGTAAGTTGGTTCAGTCACTCAGTCGTGTCCATCTCTTTGTGACCCCATGGACTGCAGCACACCAGGCCTCCCTGTCCATCACCAACTCCCGGAGTCTACCCAAACTCATGTCCATTGAGTTGGTGATGCCATCCAACCGTCTCATCCCCATCTTCAATCTTTCCCAGTATCAGGGTCTTTTCAAATGGGTCAGTTCTTCACTTCAGGTGGCCAAAGAACTGGAGTTTCAGCTTCAGCATCAGTCCTTCCAATGAGTAATCAGGACTGATTTCTTTAGGATGGACTGGTTGGATCTCCTTGCAGTCCAGGGGACTCTCAAGAGTCTTCTCAACACCACAGTTCAAAAGCATCAACTCTTCAGCTCTCAGCAGTTTTTATGGTCCAGCTCTCACATCCATACATGATTACTGGAAAAACCATAGCTTTGACTAGATGGACATTTGTTCGCAAAGTAGTGTCTCTGCTTTTTAAGTGTGCTGTCTAGGTTGGTCATAACTTTTCTTCCAAGGACCAAGCAGGTAAAGAGAATGTGGAGGGCAGACAGAATGAAAATGAATGAATGAAAACCACAATCACAGAAAACTAATCAAACTGATCACATGGACCACAGTCTTGTCTAAAAAGCGATACATTAGGGAACACAAAAAATGCTTTAAATATGTAGATGTTTGGAATTAGAAAGAAAATCACTCCGTTCAATTTAATCATTTATTTGACTGTGACTCTGTATGTAATATTAAAAATAGCAGGTGAATTTGCTTTATTTAGTAAAAAGTCTGGTTAATTTAATGGATAAAAAAATCCATTCATCTATTTAGGTAAATATCTTAAGAATTGCTTGTTCAAATAACCTGTATAACTAAACAACCTCTGTGATACATTCTGGCTCAACTCAGCTCTTTCTTTCCTATGTCACTAACTTTAAAAATATGAATGTTTTCTCATGCCTATGGTGACATTTCCACAATTCACTTAAGGTTCATTTTTAGTATATCATTGAGATAGTGCAGAATTCAAAATGACCACATCTTGAAAAAGGTAATGCTCAAAATTAAAGTGGTTCTGGATCAGAAACTGTCTTATTCCTTAAACAGTATAGAAATCTGAACCAACATAAAAACCAAAGAAAGGCTAAAGGGCTTATAATTATTACAGACTATAAAGCTATTTGTGGACCACACAGTCAACCAAATCATAATTTCTACAAGAAAATATAACTCAGTTCCAAATGACCAATTTGCAAGCATGTTCATGTAACATAGTTTAATTGTGTATTGAGGATTATGCTTAAATGAAAACATGAATATTTATTTTCAGATTTTGTGAAGAATACAGTTCACATAGTTATTTGATGAAATTAGACCTAATGGAGTAATATACTACAGCATGCATACAGTGTAAATGTGATTTAGCATCAAGATTTTGTTTAGTTTTAAATCCTCTGAGACATCTATTACCCAGCCACTTCTATAATGACTGTAAATATTCAACATCCTGGGTATGACAAACATGTCTTAGGGCTGTAAAATATCATGTTCAATTAGATGGCTCCTCTCCTGGGAGTATAGAGAGTGTGAGTATGCATTTAAACAGACAGCCTCAGTGAAGAAGAATTTATTTCAAAAATTAAAAGCTATTTAAACTAGTTTCCAGTTTTACAGCCTCTTAAATTGCCATGTTTATCTATATTCAGTTTCATCAATAAACAATTAATTCAAGAAACATTAGGGGAGAATAAGAAATGGATGCACCTGAACACTGTGCAGAGCAAGAAAAAGAAAATACCTTGTAAAACATAAATATCAACTTTTTAATTGAATATGATTCTATAATACAATGAGTAAAAAAATAAATATCTTGGGAATTTTGTTACTGAGCAGGCAATATTTTAATGTTAATAGATTTTCATATGTGCTAACTATAGCCTTAAATTTATATTCTTCCTTTTTTTTTTAGAAAGTTTAATAGCCTATCAAATAAAAAAAACTGATTTTCATCAGTGAGAGCAATAGATGTATCAAATATAGATTTTCAGGTCACTGCAGTAATAAATAATATTAGTAATATGAATACACATTTTCTATAATTTATTCATAAGGATAAACATTTGTATTAAGAAATTAAACATATTAACATTAACAATATAAAAAATGGAAGTCTTTGTTCCATATAAAACTATTGTAATTTTCAATGTTCTTAACTGTGTGTGTGTTTTTTTTAATGACATATAAAAAATAAAAAAGAAATTAAGTATGCAATACTTTGACTTCTGCATTAAGGAGATTTCTATCTGGAGTCACAGTTAGGATAATCATGGGTATTTGAGTACCAACATAGATAACTTTTTGTATAAACATTATTGATATATTTTCAGTAATGTTGCTTTAGTAAATAAAGTGCAGTTAGTAAAACACTATTTTATTTCAGAAATTCAATATATTTTAAGAACATATTTTTATTCTCTTTATCCTTCATTAAGAATATGTTTTCCTTAAAATATTTGAGTTGTAAATGCTTTAAAACTTGAAACTTGTAATAATACTGATATAAATCATGGCAGTATTCCTTAGTGATCTAAAAAATAGTAATCTGATGGGCATGAGATCCCAGATGATATTTTTGTTGTTGTTCAGTCGCTAAGTCATATCTGACTCTTCATGACCCTGTGGATTGCAGCATGCTAGCCCTTCACTATCTCCAGATTCATGTCCATTGACTCAGTGATTCCATTTATCCATCTAATCCTCTGTCACCTCCTTCTCCTTTTGCCTTCAGTCTTTCCTAGAATCAGGGTGTTTTCCAGTGAATCGACACCTCAAATCAGAGGGTCAAAATATTGGAGCTTCAGCAAAAGCATCAGTCCTTCTGGTGAATATTCAGGGTTGATTTCCTTTAGGATTGATTGGTTTGATCTCCTTGCAGTCAAAGAGACTCTCAAGAGTTTTCTCCAGCACTATAATTTGAAAACAACAATTCTTTGGTGCTCAGCCTTATTTATGGTCAAAATCTCATATCCATACATGACTACTGGCAAAACCATGTGGCTCAGCTGGTAAAGAATCCGCCTGCAATGCAGGAAACCTGGATTCTATCCCTGGGTCAGGAAGATCCCCTGGAGAAGGGAAAGGCTACCCACTCCAGTATTCTGGTCTGGAGGATTCCATGGGCTCTATAGCCCATGGGTTTGGAAAGAGTCGGACACAGCAAAGTGACTGTCAGTTTCACTGGAAAAACCATCATTTTGACTACAGGTACTTTGTTGGCAAAGTGATGTCTCTGTTTTTAATACACTGTTGGGGTTGGTCATAGCATTCCTTCCAAGGAGCAATGATTGTTTAATTTCCTGGCTGCATTACCATCTGCAGTGATTTTGGAGCCCAGGAAAATAGAGTCTGTCAACGTTTCCACTTTCCCCCTTCTATTTGCCATGAAGTAATGGAACTGGATGGCATGATCTTACTTTTTTAAATGTTGAGTTTCAAGCCAGCATTTTCATCCTCTTCTTTCACCCTCATCCAGAGGCTGTTTATTTCCTCTTCACTTTCTGCCATGAGGGTGGTGTCACCTGCATATCTGAGGTTATTGATGTTTCTCGTGGCAATCTTGATTCCAGCTTGACATTTCACATGATGTACTCTCATAGAAGTTAAATAAGCAGGGTGCCAACGTACAGCCTTGACGTACTCCTTTCCCAGTTTGGAACCAGTCTGTTGTTCCATGTCTGTTTCTAACTGTTGCTTCCAGACATGCATACAAGTTTCTCAGGAGACAGGTAAGGTGGTTTGATATTCACATAACTTTAATAATTTTCCACAGTTTGCTGTGATCCACACTGTCAAAGACTTCAGCATAGTTAATAAAGAAGTAGATGTTTTTCTGGAATTCCCTTGCTTTCTCCATGATCCAATGAATGTTGGCAGTTTGATCTCTGAATCTGCTTCCTCTCTGAAACCCAGCTTGTACGTCTGGAAATTCTCAATCCACATCTTGAAGAATTTTGAGCATAACCTTAATAGCATGTGAAATGAGCACAATTGTATGGTAGTTTGAACCTTCTTTGCCATTTCCATTCTTTGGGACTGGAAGGAAAACTGACTTTTTCCAATCCTATTGACATTGCTGAGCTTTCCACATTTGCTGAGATATTGAGTGCAACACTTAAACATCATCATCTTTTAGGATTCTATACAGCTTAGCTGGAATTCCATTCCCTCCACTAGCTTCATTCATACTAATGCTTCTTAAGCCCCACTTGACTTCACATTACAGAATATCTGGCTCTGGGTGAGTGACCACACCATCATGAATATCCCAGTCATTAAGACCTTTCTTGTATAGTTTTTCTGTGTATTCTTGCCATTCTTAGTCTCTTCTGCTCTTGTTAGATCCTTCACTGTTTCTGCCCTTTATCATGCCCATCCTTGCATGATATCTTGATATCTCTATTGATATCTTCCCTTGATATCTCCTATTTCTTGAAGAGTTCTCTAGTCTTTCCCATTATATTGTTTTCCTCTGTTGCTTTGTACTGTTCATTTAAGAAGGCCTTCTTATCTCTCCTTGCTATTCTTGTATCGGCATTCAGGTGGGTATATCTTTCCCTTTCTCCCTTGCCATTTGCTTCTCTTCTTTCCTCAGCTATTTGTAAAGCACTACGCGGCATACTCACTGACGTTCGTAAGCCCCTTCACCATGACAAGACTGTGATCCATAAAGGGACTTCAGATAATCATCATATCCCAATTTCAACAAGAAAACATACCTACTTTCTTTCTATTTCCTGTAGCTATTTTTGTGTTGATTTTTTTTTCTATCTTTACCCCAATCAGGCTTTACCCTCAAACTGGCCCATAATAGGGGTGACTTGAGAACTAACAATTTTGAAATAATGGCAGATAGAGACTGTGCATGGCAGAATGTAAAAGCAATGAAAAGAAAACAAAATTGACAGTGCTAAATAGTCATCTTCTTATCTGTAAGATGGTGGCTCAGATGGAAAAGAATCTGCCTGCAATATAAGAGTTCAGTTCAGTTCAGTTCAGTCCCTTAGTAGTGTCTGACTCTTTGCAACGTCATGGTCTGCAGCATGCCAAGCCTCCCTGTCCATCACCAACTCCCAGAGTTTACTCAGACTCATGTCCATTGAGTCAATGATGCCATCCAAACATCTTATTCTCTATTGTCCCCTTCTCCTCCCTCCTTCAATCTTTCCCGGCATCAGAGTCTTTTCAAATGAGTCAGTTCTTCACATCAGGTGGCCAAAATATTGGAATTTCAGCTTCAGCATCAGTCCTTCCAATGAACACCCAGGACTGATTTCCTTTAGGATGTACTGGTTGGATCTCCTTGCAGTCCAAGGGACTCTCAAGAGTCTTCTCCAACACCACAGTTCAAAAGCATCAATTCTTCAGTGCTCAGCTTTCTTTATAGTCCAACTCTCACATCCATACATGACTACTGGAAAAACCATAGCTTTGACTAGACGGACCTTTGTTGGCAAAGTAATGTCTCTGCTTTTTAATATGCTGTCTAGGTTAGTCATAGCTTTTCTTCCAAGGAGCAAGTGTGTTTTAATTTCATGGCTGCAGTCACCATCTGCAGTGATTTTGGAGCCCCAAAAAATAAAGTCAGCCTCTGTTTCCCCATCTATTTCCCATGAAATGATTGGATCAGATGCCATGATCTTAGTTTTCTGAATGCTGAGCTTTAAGCCAACTTTTTCACTCTCCTCTTTCACTTTCATCAAGAGGCTCTTTAGGAACAGCATCGAAACATGTATATTATCTAGGGTGAAACAGATCACCAGCCCAGGTTGGATGCATGAGACAAGTGCTCGGGCCTGGTGCACTGGGAATACACAGAGGGATCGGGTGGAGAGGGAGGTGGGAGGGGGTACCGGGATGGGGAATACATGTAAATCCATGGCTAATTCATTTCAGTGTATGACAAAAACCACTGCAATGATGTAAAATAATTAGCCTCCAACTAATAAAAATAAATGAAAAAAATAAAAGAGGCTCTTTAAGTCTCCTTTGCTTTCTGCCATAAGGGTGGTGTCATCTGCATATCTGAGGTTATTGATACTTCTTCTGGCTATCTTGATTCCAGCTTGTGCTTCCTCCAGCCCAGCGTTTCTCATGAGGTACTCTGCATATAAGTTAAATAAGCAGGGTGACAGTATATAGCCTTGACATACTCCTTTTCCTATTTGGAACCAGTCTGTTGCTCCATGCCCAGTTCTAACTGTTGCTTCTTGACCTACATAGAGATTTCTCAGGAGGCAGGTGAGGTGGTCTGGTATTCCCATCTCTTGAAGAATTTTACAGTTTGTTGTCATCCATATAGTTAAAGGCTTTGGCATGGTCAATAAATATAGGAGACCCAGGTTCAATTCCTGTGTGAGGAAGATCCCCTGGAGAAAGGAATGGCAGTATTCTCCAGTATTCTTGCCTGGGAAATCCCTGAGGCAGAGGAGCCTGGAGTGCTATGGTCCGTGGAGTCAACAGAGTTGGACATGACTGAGTGACTAACGCTTCACGCTTTAAGATGTAAATGTTTAAAGAATGAAACCTGTTCTTTAATCTATTATGTATAACTTGTTGAGGTGCAGTGAGCTTCAACTGTTCAGTGGATGAATCCTTTTTCTGGTTATCCTTTGGTAATGGAGTGTCTTGTTTTTCTTTTCTGTTAATATATTCCTCTTTTGACTTGATCCTCTATGGTTTTACATAAGTAGCTACTAACCCAATAGGAAATATCTGAGAGAAGCAGAGAAAATATTCAATATAGTTTATATTATTCATTAACATAAGAAAACATTTTACTCAAAGCCTCCAGTCATTTTATTTGTCTCTCCAAATCTCCACAATTTGGCAGTTACTCTGGAAATATAGAAATCAAATGACATATATTAAAGAAAGGGGAAATCTATGCTTTAGACCAATCTGGATGGCCCTTTGATGTCTTAATCATTTTGTATTCTCCCCTTTGTTGAGCAAGAGATTCTCAGCAAAGAATCTTAGGGATGGTTGATCCCATCGCACCCAACACTGAACAGATGAGACCAACAGCAATTTATCGCTCACACTCCCAGCTGAGGGGATGAGGACATCACATGCCTCGTGGGGCCACATATCGGTTGCACTCTGCAGCGGAGGGAAAGACCAGATTGTAGTATCAAGAGAGTGAGGCACACTAGTTCTCTTAGGAGGGTGTGACTGTCTGAATAATTCCAGAGGCTGGCTGGGTGATGAAACCTGATCCTCAGTGATAAGCAGGATCTGTGGCTGATAAGGTAGGGGTTTGTATACAGGACCTTATTCACAGGAGTGGAAAGGGAAGCTTATGATAGCTTACAGTGAATGATGTCAGATTCGTGATTTCTGAAGAAGATTTAGCTTCCTGGGACCAGGGACCAGGCTTGACCACTCAGGGCTCTTGTGTGGCAGAAGTATTATTACAGTGAAAAGAGACAGAGAAAGCTTCTGACATAGACATCAGGTGGAGAGTGCCCTCTCACTAGTCTTAGCACGGGAGCTATATACTTTTTCAGTTGGCTATTACAGTAAATCAAAAGAATGTCTCAAGGTTGTAATGGTCTTACCAAACCCACCCCCACAATTTACATTTTAAGATAGCAGGATTAGTCAGAAGTTTCTCAAGAAGGAGAAACCTGTCCTCAAGCAGGATACATTGTTGTTATATAATCCTTAGTACAGAGTTTAAACTGAGTTGTTTTGTTATGTAATCTTCAGCTCTGGGATCAAAGGGAAAAAAAATTGCTTTATGTGGCTAAGACTAAGGAAGGTAGAAAAAAAAAAGTTTGTCCGTTTCTCCTCCTTTGGAACCCCGGACCCCTATCTCCTAGAGAGTCCCAGACTCCTTTCTTCTCCTCGGGGACCCCAGCTTCTTATCAACCTACCTACAAATTACCTCTCTTACTTATAGTTAGGCCATTTGAGGCCACCCTGATTTCACCAGATGTCAAGGAAACATGTATTCTTAGGCCTAAATTTTAGGCCTTATACTGTATGTAACAACATGAAACAGCAAGTAAAGGCCAGGGGTATAACAGGGAATCATATGAAGAAATAGTCAAGAGTCTAGCTGAGTGTGCATGCATATAGATTTGAAAATGAATAGTCCTGCATTTATGGCTGATATATTTTATTGTGTTGTACAAAATTCCAGTATCCAAAATTGTTAAAATTGTGCTTTTCTCAGCATAATAGATAGCATCCACAAGTTACACAAAGCTTGCCAAAGAAGATAAACTGTGAGAAACTCCAAATGAACCTATTTTTATTTTCAGCTGGCTGTTTTAGATGTGATATGGTGAGAATTTATTTGGGAGGTTATAATTGATTTTATGATGAAATTTTTGCCCTTCTGTTACAATAATAAACTGCTTCTTTAGGATAGTTGATAAGATTTCATTAGCCAAATAAATGAAATTAATTTACAATCCAACTGCATTTCCCTCCTGATACATTGAATGGCCAGGTCTTTCTAGGTAGCCTCCCCATCAGCCCAGCAATATAGCTCTAAAATCACTTGGTTAGTAATTAGGTGTTTATCAGATTCTTGCTGAAAAGACATGAGGCAGTTATCTGACACAATTATCTTTGAAAATTGAATCCTCCATTTCTGGTCCTGCTGAGGACATTCAAAGAAACACTGAGTAGTTTAAAGCTAAATGCCTTTCAAAAACCCTTACCTCCTAGAATGCATGCAACACAATTGCCAGCCACAGACCTTTGCCTCTAACTTGTATACAAAGACGTTTGTGTGTGAATTTTTTTTTGTTGCACCTTTGTGCATGTTGACAGATTAAAATTGCATTTGGCCTGCTTTTCTGTTACTTCATTAGTGTCTTATTGTAGCATTGCTTATATTCTCTCTAAAATTTGATTGCTCCTTCTGTCCCCTCTCTGCTACTATATCTTCATAAAGTAACCCAACATACATAAAGGCAATTGCTAAGATTGACTAGGTTCTATGTGCATTTTGGATAATGATATTTCTAAAGTGGCTTGCTGTTAAGCAGTCCAAATATTTGCAGCTCATTTAAGTATTAATGTACAATGTATTCACAGCTTAGATATTAATATTGAGTTTTAATATGAATAGCTGTAAAAAAAAATTATTATTTAGGCACTAAAAAATTCAAACCCGAAGTAGTAGATTTTAATGTAAATGTCACATACATTTAAAAATGATGCTGTAACTCATCTCCCAATAGAATTGAACCAATTTTAGGCTTCCTTTCACACTCAAGGCAGTGTGTTTAAAATCAATTTGATTATAAAATAAAAGCAAGTAACAATGAAAACTGAAGGCATTCTGCTGTGTTTAATATTCATAAGTAGTGATGACTTCTGTAAGCATTCTCTGTCTTAATCATCACAATTTCTTGCCTCACATAATGGCCATTTTCATAGACATGGACTTCGTGAATATTATGGCTTTTGTGTTTCTGCCTCCTCTATAAGTACATTAGTTCAGATGCATTTCACTGTGTTCATATCATTGTGTTCATTCACCCATCATTAATTCAGCAAGTATTTAGTGTTTGCTACAGAGCAGGTGTGGTGCTGGATGGCAAAAGACTGCCTTAGTGACCCACGGAGCCTCATGGTCAGTCTCCAGAATTTCCCATTTCATGATTCAGAGTTTTTGCTCTAGGAACCACATTTGTTCATTTCATTCTTCTTATTAAATATATGTATATTTTTACATACAATACCCTTTACATTTTGTCCTAATTCTACTTTTTCAGCATCCTGTCCAATCACAGCGTCACACATGTATATCATCTGGAATCCCACCCAGATAAAATTATTTATTGTTCTCTAAACAGACAGACTGGAGAAGGAAATGGCAACCCACTCCAGTGTTCTTGCCTGGAGAATCCCAGGGACAGAGGAGCCTGGTGGGCTGCCGTCTATGGGGTCGCACAGAGTCGGACACGACTGAAGCGACTTCGCAGCAGCAGCAGCAGCAAACAGACAGACACATTCCTTCATGTTTTTGCACAGTTATTGCTTTGTTTAGAATTGTATTTCACCCCAGTCCTAAACTCTTTTGACTCAATCAACAACTATTATTCCTTGAAGATCCATCTGAAATGCTTACTTCTGTGATGAACACTTTCTCCAGTTTACCAGAAGGCTGGTTGCTTTGTTCTGTCTTTGATCTCATAGGACAATACTCTATTTAAACCCTGTTATGGAAATTACCATCTGTACTTAGTTTCCCTGGGTCTTCTTCCTGCTGGCATACTCTAAGCTCTTCCTGGGCAAAGACTATGTCCTATAAGTATTTTGATCTTAAGATGCCACATAAGATGTTCTTGGAGAAACTATTAAAACAATCAACTCTAGGGCAATGAATATGATCATCTTTTTGGGGGTAGATTTTTGTTTTGCATTGGTTTTAGATAAAGTAATCTGATCATGACATTCAATTCAGTTCAGTCGCTCAGCCGTGTCTGACTCTGCAACCCCATAGACTGCAGCACGCCAGACTTCCTTGTCCATCACCAACTCCCAGAGCTTGTTCAAACTCATGTCCGTCCAGTCAGTGATGCCATCCAACCATCTCATCCTCTGTCATCCCCTCCTGCTTCTGCCTTCAATCCCAGCATCAGGGCCTTTCCCAATGAGTCAGTTCTTTGCATCAGGTGGCCGAAGTATTGGAGTTTCAGCTTCAGTATCAGTCCTTCCAATGAATATTCAGGACTGATTTCCTTTAGGATTGACTGGTTTGATCTCCCTGCATTCCAAGGGACTCTCAAGAGTCTTCTCCAACACCACCATTCAAAAGCATCAATTCTTCAGCATGACATTTTATTTCATTAACTATACTTTTTTTTTAACCTCATAAGATATTTTAACTTGGAAGTTTAGCTAGCTTTAAATCTTGGTGTCTAAAGTGAAAAATCAGTCACCAGACATTGTTTTTCAATTAGGTTAAACAGAGAAGAGAATTATCAGCACTGCACTTTCTAAAAGCTGAAGATGTTCAGAAAATAACTAGCTCACTTGCTATACAATAGATTTGTTGTTCACTCCAGAAATTGTCAGCAGAACATGCTTTCTAAATCAACTGTTCATTTCTCTCATTTTCTCTCATTCTTGGGCTCTCTCATTCCCTGCCCTGTCTATCATTCTGCATTTCTCCCTCTCAATATAGGTGTTGAGCCAGACCAGTTTCATCTGTAACTTTCCTTTGACCAAACCCATGCCCAGACAATTTCCTCTATTTTTGTTATCAGTGCTGAGATAAATCTAACTTATCAAAGGTGATACTTATTTTAGGATAATGAAGCTATTGATGTTTATGTCCATGTTACATTACTTGAAAGATGATATTTTCCAGAAAAATATGGCTGCGACCGGATTCACTTTCAAGGAGGATGACCAAACATCATCTGCCCCACTAATTTTCATCAGAATGATGAAATGAAAAATATGATTGAAGGTCAAGTGGGCATAGAACTCATCTGACTGAAGCAGTGTGGAGCACAGCATTTTGAAAATTGCTTTTGTTTGAAAATTGCTTTCTTTTTGTCTTTGTGTACATGAGTATACTTTTAAGGAACCAGCTTTGTGAATTTGAACATTCATTTTGAAAAGATTGCCTGACTTATACAGCTTTCATGTTAGCTGAAAAATAAGAAAAAAGAAAGAAAGAAAGAAAGAAAAACCTGATAGAATCCCTTTTTATTCTATAGCTTCACATGCAGAATTTCTTTACATAAAATCATCTTTTTTATTTTTTTAATTCATAATACAGTTCTACTACTATATGAATACACTCTTTTGTGAAAGTTAAAAAAAGTAGGTTGACTTAGGGAACCTTGTAATTAAAGTGAAAAGAAGATAAAAACCTCCATTTTACTGTATTTACCTTTGCCTTTATGTTAGCAATACTAATGAACTCACTATGTTTAGGGTGAAAAATTGATTTGAACCTTTTTGCATTTAGTGCTTTGCTTTCTTCCCCCCTCTCCTCTTAAGGATTTGTGCAGTTTAATTTGCCATTGATTCTTTAATGATTATGGTAGCTATAGTAGAGAAACTGGTGTTTATCTCATCATGCCCTGTGGATAGCACATTATGTTTATTTTTGTATATAACTACATTTCCATCATTTTGATAACAGTGTAGTCAGTGGTTGACAACCATTTTACTGTTATTGTTGATTTCATATTTTAATCTTGAAACACATATATGAATTCTTGGAATGAACTATATTAAAATATCTAATGCAAAAGTCATGCTAGCATGGCCTTAAACCACTGATGAAGTGTCAGCTTCAACATGCAGAAAGAAGAGCAAGCAATAAGTAGAACTTTTAATGACTGTTAATTAGACTGTCTTTGGACTGCTCACAGTGCTTTGTTTGAAAATGTCAGCCAATATTTTGAATGTTCCAAGCACAGTGTTTTAAGAGCCATATAATGCTCCCAATTCTCATTTTGTAGCAATAAAATAATTATTTGTCTGTGCTTTGTGATGATTCTCCTAAAATTAGTGACATCTTTAGTACACAAAATGGGTTGGTGAAATGATTATGTTAATTTTAACTGCTAGTTATTATTATTTATTTTAATGTTTTCTTTGCAAGAAATAATAGCAATACATTCCATTGCTATGTTTTTAAACATTCTAATCAGTGAAATGCACAAACCAGAAGTTCAAAATTTTGGAAAGCTTCAAAAATATAGCAGACTCATTACATTTACATAGTTCTATATGGCAAAATATAGACTTGTGACTGCGGCCATTAAATTAAAATTTCCTTACTCCTTGAAAGGAAAGCGCTGACAAACCTAGACAGCATATTAAAAAGCAGAGATATCACTTTGCTGGCAAAGATCCATGTAGTCAAATCTCTGGCTTTTCCAGTAGTCATGTATGGATGTGAGAGTGGTCCATAAAGGCTGGGCGCAGAAGAATTGATGCTTTTGAATTGTGGTGTTAGGGAAAAGGCCCCTGGAATGTAAGGAGGTCAAACCAGTCAAATCTAAAGGAAATCCACCCTGAATATTCATTGGAAGAATTTTGGCTACTTGATGTGAAGAGTCGACTCATTTGAAAAGACCCTGATGCTTGGAAAGATTGAAGGCAAAAGGAGAAGCAGTTGGCAGAGGATGAGATGGTTAGATAGCATCATTGACTCAGTGGACATGAATTTGAGCAAACTCTGGGAGATAGTGAAGGACAGGGGAACCTGGAATTCTGTATTCCATAAGGTCACAAAGAATGGGACACAACTTAGCGACTGAACAACAACAATATGGCAAAATGCTTATTGTATTAGTCTGTTCAGGGTGCTATAACAAAATGACTTAGGCTAGATGGCTTTTAAAGAATAAAAAATAAAATAATTTATTTCTTACAGACCTTCAGGCTAGGAAGTTCAAGGCAGATTTGGTGTATGATGAGGTTCCACTTCCTAGTTCTTAAAGTGCTATTTTCTCTTCACACTTCTATTCTGGGATCTCTCTTATAAGGATGCTAGTCTTGTGGATGAGGACTTCACCCTCGACCTAATCACCTCCCAAAGGCCCCACATCCTAATGGAGGTTAGATTTCAACATAAGAATTTTGAGCAGATATAAACAGTCTATGGAAGTTTCTCTGAATTTGATATAGGTTGCAGAATAAGAATTCTAAAAGGATGTGTGTCTCAGATAACTTTCTTTATTTTCTATTAATTTGTGGTAACATATCTGTCTACCTGGGCTTCCCTGTTGGATTTGATCCCTGGGTTGGGAAGATTTCCCTGAAGGAGGGCATGGCAATCCACTCCAGTGTTCTTGCCTGGAGAATCCCCATGAGCAGAGGAGCCCAGTGAGCTACAGTCCATGCGGTCGCAGAGAGTCAGACACGACTGGGCAACTTAGCGCACATCTGTCCACCTGGGGCTAATAGAAGGACTATGTTAAGTGAACTAAGTAAATTTAAAAAAAAGTTTCTTTGAATCTTCATCTGGACTTGCTAAGCTATTTTAGTACATTTTGGTCATAGAATAAACCTAATTCCTTATATGCAACCTGAGGTTTATCACCATGCCCCGAGTTTCCTCACAGTATGTTTAAAATGTTTTGTTTCCTGGAAATCTGATAAGAATTAATTAATCTCTCGTGAAATGAATAAAGTCATAAGTGGATATGGGGTCCATGACCCATTCACATAAAACTGATGTGTGAATAGTAATGAAGCTGTGAATACATATCCAGGTTCTTCAAGAAATTAGGTGACAGCCTACTGAGAACCTTGCAAGTTTTCTTATTTCTGCTACTCCTGATTAACTCTCTAGTCAATTTTCCAGGTTTG
Organism: Odocoileus virginianus; assembly: GCF_023699985.2. NCBI lineage: Eukaryota > Metazoa > Chordata > Mammalia > Artiodactyla > Cervidae > Odocoileus > Odocoileus virginianus. The sequence continues at coordinate 27,113,621 of NC_069698.1, forward strand.
TCTTAATCTTGTCTTCACTACTGTTATATTTTTCATGTACTTTATTCTCATGTTGATTTCATCATTACTTTCTAGAGTCTTTGGTTTTTAGTTTCCTTTCTTTTCTTCCCCTCTACAAATTTATATATATATATATATATATATATATATATACATATATATAAAGTCAGAAAATTAATAGAGATTAAGTTAATAAGCCTAGAATTAATATTTGGGGTTTGGGATAATTTAAACATTCCTTTTGTGATGGAAGTGTTCCCTAAGTATATGAGAAGTAAAAAGTATTGTAAATTAACTATAATATATACATATACACCCTAAATCTGTGCTTTAAGTGGTCAATTTTTGTATGTACTATGCAATTTTCAAGTAATACAGTCTTTATAGGAGATGTGAAAACTTAATGGTTATAATTTATAATTTTTATAAATTATAATTTTCCAGTTTTATTGTCTATTTGAAAACATTAAACCTATATTATTCTAACTTCTTATTATTTTATATTAAATGCATTCCAACTAATCAGAAGCAATAATAATTTATTAGTAGGGTTAACTATAGAGTTATATATATATGTACACATATCATTCTAGAGAACTCTAGAGTAAAAGTAGATTATCCTGTCACTTACAAAGATAACACATACATACACATCTTATTAAACTTTTGTTTTCTTTGTTGAAATTTTAGTAATAGCACTATACATTTATCATTTTTTCTTTTTTCACTTCCAGTGTTGTGTGCAGTATGAAATTCCATTGCCTTTTCTTTGCAATGTCTTAATATGTATTCCATCTTTTCATTCACTCAGTAGATTTTTATGTAAAATCCTATTCACCATACTTACTAGAGCATACTAATAATTTTCTACAAGGTTTCTTTTGTTTTAATTCATTTTCATTTCCAAGTTATTTAATTGTAACCAAGCTTTATCTCCCTTTATGTCATCACACTGTGGATAAGAAAAAGCCTTGAATTAGTCTTGCATTCAAGACTGCAATTCCTTGACATTTTGATTTTGTAATAAGAAAAATAATGGATTTGATACCAGTTCACTTCTAACTACATGCATTTATGTAGATAAGTCTCATAAAGATCTGATTTATATTCTCATGTGAAGGTAGAATTTATGACTTACTTTCCTAATATTAAATCTGATGAGCTAATAAAAAAGTAAAGTAAATCTTGAAGTACTACATATATATTATGTATTATTTATTTTTACCTTTTTACACAAACCTTTCACTGCAGCTGCCACTTATCTACACACTGAGAGTGTCCTCTCACAGAATATGTTTAACCAGGTTTTGCAGTTCTGTAACAAATTCATAAACCAAGCTTTCATCTCTTCTATTTGTAAACATGGAGAATATCTCTTTATTCCACATGTGGGTTTCTGACTGATCGTTAACCTCACAAAGCAAACTGTTTTGAGAAACAGCTGTTCCTTCACTTGCCATCATTATTTCTTTTATCTAAGAGTAGGACAGAAATAATCAGCAACTGTTGATTTTACTGTATTGTTGAAAATTTCTAACTTTTCCCTAACTTTTGACTTATTAGGTGATAATCAGTTAAAAGTTAAATTTAATAAAATGAAAATACTGAGAAGACAAGACTCCAAAAATATTTTGGTTCTTTGGAGCAAATGTAGTATAGCTTAGAGAATAAATTTGGTTTATAGCAAAGAAAACCTCAGTAAATACATTTTCTGTCTCTTTAAAAATGAAAAAAGAAGAAAGAGAAGGAAGGTGGGGAGGAGGAAGAGGAGCAAGTTACCTATGATGAAGTCTAGAAGAAGCTGAAAAATAATCATCATTAGGCACTGATAAGCTTAGGAAATGTTCATGTTCTCTTAAGTAATTCAAAATGTGTGCATAAAGAAATGATTTTATATTGTTGAGCCATGCATCTTCCAAAATTAATTTTTATGAAACATTTTTACTTTCCAAGAAATGTCATTAGTAATCAGTGGAACATGATTATCTCAAAATATATTTTTGAAAACTCTCTTTGAGATAATCATCCTCCTAAAATTAGGGGATAGACCAGCCTACTACCTTTATTCTTATTTGAAAATCTGCACTAGCAACATGTACATATATATACAGCATATGTATGTAACATATTAACTTTCAATATCAAGGCCCCTGTGAAATCATTTGCATCTTGGTTGGAGTGGAAGTCATTTGCATCTCTATGTTTGTCAAATTTGAACCTTACACTTTAAGTCGGCTTATTTTATCATATATAGATATCATCTTCCCCATTATGGCTCACAATCTTTTCCATGGCGAAGGGGCTTGAGTAACTCAGTGAAGCTATGAGCCATGCCGTGCATGGTCACCCAAGAGTTCGTTACAATAAATCAAAACCACTGATGTTTGCTAATTAAATCTAAAACAAGCAGTATTCAAATGTAAGTGAAAATATTGATCACTCAGTCATGTCCAACTCTTTGCAACCCCCTGGACTGTACCACACTAGGCTCTTCTGTCCAGAGAATTCTCCAGGCAAGAATACTGGAGTGGGTGGCCATTCCCTTCTCCAGAGGATCTTCCCCACCCTGGGATTGAATCCAGGTCTCTTGCATTGCAAGCAAATTCTGTACTATCCGAGCCATCTGGAAAGCCTATTCAAATGTAAAGCAACCTGTAAATACAAATCCAAGATTGGGTTCATCATCACTGGGAACCTCTTGGATACAATTTCAAGTTAATATTTATAGATATCAATTGATGAAGCATAGTTTTATACCACTATGCATATTAACTCATCCAATATTGTGACTATTACAACTACTTCATATTTTATTTATATTTGAGAAAGATGAAACTAAGAGAACTTAAGTTGTTTGTTCAGAATCAAACAACATCTGAGTTGTGAAGCTGGGAAGGAAATGTCAACCCACTCCAGTATTCTTGCCTGGAAAACTCCATGGACGGAGAAGCTTGGTAGGCTACGGTCCATGGGGTCTCAAAGAGTCAGACACGACTGAGCAACTTCACTTTTCACTTTTGTAGAGCTGAGAATCACACTTGAATAGCTTGATTCTATGATCTGAGCTTATAAAACACTGCACTATATTACTTCTATACATTTATCATTCACAAGTAAATTATGTTTCAAAGTATATATATTACTAAATAATTCTGTAATCTCAGATATAGTGTAATATTTCACAACAGGAAGGGATAAATCGCTTCTTCCTTTTTTATCATATCATGATAGTTTTTTTTAATTCAAAATCATGTGGATTTTCATTCTTAATCCCTTGACAGCGGGCAGTGTGAATGAATGAATGTGAATGAATGTGAAGTTGCTCAGTCATGTCTGACTCTTTGTGACCCCATGAACTATAGTCTACCAGGCTCCTCTGTCCATGGGATTCTCCAGGCAAGAGTACTGGAGTGGGTTGCCATTTCCTTCATATATATATATATATATATATAAATTATATTAATTAATGCATGAATTATATAATAAACATTATATAATTAATATATTAATTATATAAAATATAATTTTATTAATTATTAATTAATATATTAATTAATAATTGATATTGATTGTATATTAATATAAATAATATATAGATTATATATATATACACAGACACACACACACGTAAGGGTAGAAGTGCTCTTATAAAGGGTTGTGGTTGTTGACTTCACTATATTTTAATACTCAGAATCTATGCACAATTACATCACATTCTTCACTAACATCAATTTTAATAATTACCCCTTTTAAATAAGGGGTGATAGTATTTCCTATTAAGCTTATATTTTACCTCAGGGTACTTTCCTTTTCCCAAAGAAAGGCAATGCCAAAGAATGCTCAAACTACTGCACAATTGCACTCATCTCACACACTAGTAAGGTAATGCTCAAAATTCTCCAAGCCAGGCTTCAGCAGTGCATGAACCATGAACTTCCAGATGTTCAAGACAGAGGAACCAGAGACCAAACTGCCAACATCCACTGGATCATTGAAAAAGCAAGAGAGTTCCAGAAAAACATCTACTTTGGCTTTATTGACTATGCCAAAGCCTTTGACAACAATAAACTCTGGGAAATTCTTAAAGAGATGGGAATACCAGACCACCTGAACTGCCTCTTGAGAAATCTGTATGCAGGTCAGGAAGCAACAGTTAGAACTGGACATGGAACAACATATAGGTTCCAAATAAGGGAAGGAGTACGTCAGGCTGCATATTTGTCACCCTGCTTATTTAACTTACATGCAGAGTAACATCATGAGAAATGCTGGGCTGGATGAAGCACAAGTTGGAATCAAGATTGCCGGGAGAAATATCAGTAAACTCAGATATGCACATGACACCACCCCTATGGCAGAAAGCAAAGATGAACTAAAGAGCCACTTGATGAAAGTGAAAGAGGAGAGTGAAAAAGTTGGCTTAAAACTCAACATTCAGAGAACTAAGATCATGGCATCTGGTCCAGTCACTTCATGGCAAACAGATGAGGAAACAATGGAAACAGTGACAGACTTTAATTTTGGGGGCTCCAAAATCACTGCAAATGGTGACTGCACCCATTTAATTAAAAGACACTTACTCCTTGGAAGAAAAGTTATGACCGACCTAGACAGCATATTAAAAAGCAGAGACATTACTTTGCCAACAAAGGTCTGTCTAGTCAAGGCAATGGTTTTTCCAGTGGTCATGTATGGTGTGAGAGTTGGACTATACAAAAAGCTGAGCACCAAAGAATTGATGCTTTTGAACTGTCGTGCTGGAGAAGACTCTTGAGAGTCCCTTGGACTGCAAGGAGATCCAACCAGTCCATCCTAAAGGAGATCAGTCCTGGGTGTTCATTGGAAGGACTGATGCTGAAACTCCAATACTTTGGCCATCTGATGTGAAGAGCTGACTCATTTGAAAAGACCCTGATGCTTGGAAATATTGAAGGTGGGAGGAGAAGGGGATGACAGAGGATGAGATGGCTGGATGGCATCACCGACTCAATGGACATGCATTTGAGTAAACTCTGGGAGTTGGTGATGGACAGGGAGGACTGGCGTGCAGCAGTCCATGCAGTCACAAAGAGTCGGACACGACTGAGTGACTGAACTGAACTGAACTTTGCTTTTCAGAGAGGATTTGAAGATCCAACACTTCAATGTGTTGTGATGTGTTTGTGTAGTGAATATGCAGGTGCCACTTTGGATTTGTGGGTCCTAACTCAAAATCAGATGTAGATGACACCACCCTTATGGCAGAAAGTGAAGAGGAACCAAAAAGCCTCTTGATGAAAGTGAAAGAGGAGAGTGAAAAAGTTGGCTTAAAGCTCAACATTCAGAAAACTAAGATCATGTCATCTGGTCCCATCACTTCATGGGAAATAGATGGGGAGACAGTGGAAACAGTGTCAGACTTTATTTTGGGGGGCTCCAAAATCACTGCAGATGTGATTGCAGGCATGAAATTAAGAGACGCTTACTCCTTGGAAGGAAAGTTATGACCAATCTAGACAGCATATTAAAAAGCAGAGACATTAATATGCGAACAAAGGTCTGTCTAGTCAAGGCTATGGTTTTTCCAGTGGTCACGTATGGATGTGAGAGTTGGACTGTGAAGAAAGCTGAGCACCGAAAAATTGATGCTTTTGAACTGTGGTGTTGGAGAAGACTCTTGAGAGTCCCTTGGCCTGCAAGGAGATCCAACCAGTCCATCCTAAAGGAGATCAGTCCTGGGTGTTCATTGGAAGGACTGATGCTGAAGCTGAAACTCCAATACTTTGGCCACTTCATGCGAAGAGTTGACTCCTTGGAAAAGACCCTGATGCTGGGAGGGATTGGAGGCAGGAGGAGAAGGGGATGACAGAGAATAAGATGACTGGATGGCATCACTGACTCGACAGACATGAGTTTGAGTAAACTCCGGCAGTTTGGGATGGGCAGGGAGGCCTGGCGTGCTGCGGTTCATGGGGTCACAAAGAGTTGGACACGACTGAACGACTGAACTGAACTGAACTCAAAATCATATAATAATATTAGCCACTGACTATGTAAATTCATAAAATTGTCCTTAGATAATAAAAATTTGTTTTTGAGTTGAGCAACCTCGGGAGATGGTGAAAGAAAAGGAAGTATTGCCTGCTGCAGTCCATAGGGTTGTAAAGAGTCAGACACGTCTGAATAACTGAACAGCAACATCCTAAAACATTTTAGAAATTTGAAATAAATATCTTCCTCTTACTGTAACTTATAGGAGTTCAACTGCGTCATTTCCAACTCTTTATGACCCCATTGACTGTAGCCTGCCAGGCTTTTCTGTCCATGGAATTCTCTAGGCCAGCATACTGGAGCAGGTAACCATTCTCTTCTCCAGGGATTTTCCAACCCAGGGATCAAAACCAGGTCTCCTGCATTGCACGTGGATTCTTTACCTTCTGAGTCACCAGGGAACCCCCTAGAAGAATGCTTTATATTTACAAGTCATCTCTGGAAGAACTAATCATGGCCACATTGTGACCAAGTGACCATTGTGAAAAATGTGACTATAAGCCAAAACAGTCAATGGATAACCCTGAAAAAGCGCCTCTAAACAAACAACTGCATAGTATGAATTGAAGAGTAGAAGTGTACATCTAGGCTTGTGCTTATCTGTAGAAATCTAATACACTTTCTGGCCTCATTTGACACTTAAGGAAGATAATGTGTGAGAGATAATGTGGGTATATAATTTCATTTATGAATGATATACCAAGATAAAAATAGTTGCAAAATAAATCAATTATACTCCAATAACAATTAACTAGAAAAAAAGAAGTTACAAGGACATTAACCCTAAACAAGGAAGATAAGACAGCAAATATGAACCTATAGTAATCAAGAATATTTCTATGGAGGCAGAGTTCTAGCTTAGACCGTAGTTGCTTGCAGAATTTTTAAGAAAGAAATAATCCTCAGATATCTTCAGTACAGTTAGATGATTGCAGCTGTCTGGTAGGAGGAGTAGGCAGCTTTGCTCAAGGAAAACTTGGCAGTTAACTCCGCACTGGTAAGTAATAAAGTAAGGACAGCTCAGCTCAAATAGGCAGATTGACGATTGCTTGTGCAGATAAACTGACAGAATGAAGTTTGTCATCCTTTTTTCAAGTTGGAACTCCGAGTGTCACAGAAATGAGTGGCAGAATTTTATTTTTCTTTGGGAGTAAATTACATTTTATATTGCAATAGATTTATAGATATATTTTTGAATAAATGAATAAATGTCCTTCCACTTCCTATCTCCCAAATCTAATCAATTGCCAAGAACCACAAAGTGTATTTGCATAATGTCACCTACCTGCCTCCCATCCCAACACCAGAATATATTCCATTTTGTCTGTCTTTGTCCTTTGTAAACATCCATTATACACTTCTGCATGGCCTCTGTGCTAATTTTCCTCATAAATTCTTTATCCTTCACATTCCTCTCAGAGTTATCTTCTAAATACAGTCGATCTTCCATATCCATGGACTCCATAACTGTGGATTAAACTAAAGATCAAAACATTAAAGAATACATTTAGATAGTTCCAAAAAACAAAACTTGATTTTGTTGTGTACTGGTAGTGATTTACATAGCATTTACACTATTTACAACTATTTACATAGCATTTATATTGTATTAGATATTATAAGTAATCTGGAGATGATTTAAAATACAGGAGATGTTATGCCATTTTTTTATAAAGTACTTGGGCATTTGCAGATTTTGGTATCCATGGGGGCTCCTAGAACAAATCCCCTGTGGACACCTAGGGACAGGTGTGGTTTAGATCGTATTATCATTATCATTAAACTCTATACTGGCTCCTCATTACCTTTCTTTATCTTTTGAGTTTGCTATCATATGATACCCTGGTTAATATCACAAGCTAAACAGCCCCTCTTAAGGTTCCCTGAATGTACCAATACACTATTAGGGAAAAACATACACACACATATTGTTATTGTGGTTGTTGCTGTTCAGTCACTGCTGTGTCCGACTTTTTGTGACCTCATGAGTGCACCATGCCAGGCTCTCCTATTCTCTACTATCTCCTGGAGTTTACTCAAATTCACGTCTACTGAGTTGGTGATGCCATCCAACTATCTCATCCTCTGCCTCCCCCTTCTCCTTTTGCCATCAGTCTTTCCTAGCATCAGGGTCCTTTTCAATGAGTCAGCTCTTCACATCAGGTGTCCAAAATATTGGGGTTTCAGCTTCAGCACCAGTCCTACCAATGAATATTCGAAGTTGATTTCCTTTAGGTTTGACTGGTTTGATCTCCCTTCAGTCCAACGGACTTTCAAGAGTCTTCTCCAACACCATAGTTAGAAAGCATCAATTCTTCAGTGCTGAGTCTTCTTTATGGTCCAAATCTCACATCCATACATGACTACTGGAAAAACCATAGCTTTGACTTTAAGGACCTTTGGTGGCAAATGATGTCTCTACTTTTTAATATGCTATTTAGGTTTATCTTAGCTTTCCTTCCAAGAGGCAAGCATCTTTTAATTTCATGGCTGCAGTCACCATCTGCAGTGATTTGGGAGCTCAAAAAACAAAAAAATCTGTCACTACTTCCACATTTTCCCCTTCTAGTTGACATGAATTGATGGAGCTGGATACCATGATCTTAGTGTTTTGAATGTTGATATTTAAGCCAGTTTTTTTCAGTCTCCTCTTTCACCTTCATCAAGAGGCTCTTTAGTTCTTCTTTACTTTCTTCCATTAGAGTTGGTATCGTCTGCATATCTGAGGTTGTTGATATTTTTCCCAACAATCTTGATTCCAGCTTGTGCTTAATCCAGCATTTTGCATGGCGTATTCTGCATATAAGTTAGATAAGCAGGGTGACAATATACAGCCTTGATGTACTCCTTTCCCAACATGGAACCAGTCCATTGTTCCATGTCCAATTCTAACTGTTGCTTCTTGACCTGAATACAGGTTTCTCAGGAGACAGGAAAGTTGTTCTAGTATTCCCATCTCTTTGAGAATGTTCCACAGTATTTTTTGTGATCCACACAGTCAAGGCTTTACTATAGTCAATGAAGCAGATGTTCTTCTGGATGACCCTTGCTTTTTCTATGATCCAGCCTGTGTTGGCAATTTGATCACTGGTTCCTTGACCTTTTCTAAACCCAGTTTGTACATCTAGAATTTCTTGGTTCACGAACTTCTGGAGTCTAGATAGAAGAATTTTGAGCATTACCTTGTGAAATGAGTGCAACTGTGTGGTAGTTTGAACATTCTTTGGCATTGCCCTTCTTTGGGATTGGAATGAAAACTGACCTTTTCCAGTCCTGAGGCCATTGTTGCATTTTTCAAATTTGTTGATATATTGAGTGAAGAACAGCATCATCTTTTAGGATTTGAAATAACTCAGCTGGAATTCCATCACCTCATTATCTCATATCTCACATGCCATTTCTTCAATGTCAGTTTGGTCAGTTCTCCCAGGCAAAACAGATCACGCTTACCTTTGAATATCTGTAGTTTTACTCTGCCATTTGTTAGCATCAGCATCTTGTCAAAATCCCTATTGACTAAATATACTGTTTTCTGCTGCTGCTGCTGCTGCTAAGTCGTTTCAGTTGTGCCTGACTCTGTGCGACCCCATAGACACAGCCCACCAGGCTCCCCCATCCCTGGGATTCTCCAGGCAAGAACACTGGAGTGGGTTGCCATTTCCTTCTCCAATGCATGAAAGTGAAAAGTGAAAGTGAAGTCATTTAGTCTTGTCCAACTGTTTGCGACCCCATGGACTGCAGCCCACCAGGCTCCTCCGTCCATGGGATTTTCCAGGCAAGAGTACTGGAGTGGGGTGCCGTTGCCTTCTCCAGACTGTTTTCTACCAAGCACTATCTGGTGTTTCTTGGGCTCTTCACAATTGATACACAGTGTGTTGTTTAGAATAGAACAGCTATAAAAGTTCTTCTTTTTTGTTTATTTGTTTCTAAACTGATGTAACTAAAATGGCCTCACATTAGTTATATACCTGAATGAAGACAGAATTTAGTTTCTTTCTTTTTTTTTCTTTTGCTGTGTCCTCTAAGAAGCATAGTGACTGGCTTATTATAAACAGTATGTAACTATTTATTTAGTGAATGAATAACAATAGAGGTTTCTAGGCTTGATGAAAGCATTCTGACTCAAGTGATAGGAAATCAGAAACACTGATCTGTCATCTCTATAGGATAGAGAAAACCAAGGAATCATTTGCTATTGATATCTGATAAAAATGAATTTTCAGAATTAATAAATACTATATTTGTTCAAAAGGTATATCCCAAAATACATTTTGTATACATTGTATTCATTTTAACTATTTATGTTTTATAATTTTGATAAATGACATTTTAAAGGCATTTGCACTATGATTTTTCACAAAATATTTTTAATACTGTCTTTATCTCAACATAGCTAACAATGAAAACAATTCTTTTTTATTTTTATTTTAATTTCCTAGATAAAACATACCTATATAACTGGCTGGGTGTAATGCAAGGAAGGGACAAAGATGAAATGGACACATGCTCCTTTTTTGGCCATAATATCACTCCTCAGCTTGTCAAAAAGTCACTTGTTCCTGGCACAGCTTATTCCAGGTAAGTGCCATGCATTTGTCTCATCAAACCTTGATCAGCATTTCTTCTTTGCTTTAAATTCATTTTTGTTTTGTGTGTTGTAAGTTGAATTTGTTTGTTTTCTTTGGAACTTGTAAGTCTGTGTGAATGGTTTCTTAAGTATGTGTGCTGAGAAATTTCAGAGATCAAGTATTATTCTTGAGTATAGAGCACTTTGTTAATTCCCTAGAGAAACTGAGAAGACAAAAACCCACTGTTACTGAAATGTGTTAAAAATTATTAAGTGAGTTAGAGTAGTGGAAGAACAATTATAGCTGTGAACAAAGTACTTATGTGGGTGACACAGAAAGAACAGCAAAGTCACTATGCATGTTAGTACCATAGGAAAGAAATATCAGGAAAAGGAAAACATACCTGAAATTCCTTTGGAGTAGTGATATGCTAATTCACAGGCTGAACAATGTCAGGATAAAAATGCAACTTGCTGTGTGCTGCTGCTGTGGTTACAGCTGTTTTTCACAATGTTAGAAATCTTGTTCCTTGATATCATAATTTCATTAATGGTTCTGTATAAAACTTTCCTTACGCTCTTTTATAGGAACTTGATTAAATTCCATGTTAAGGTAGAGGAAAATAGAAAAATGTATTGACACACTAATCAGAATGTAATTTCAGTGTTCCTCAATTTGGTGTTTTATTAAACCAAAATGTGAAGCCTGAGTTTTATTTTATTTTTTCTACTTGTTTTAATATTCATAACTATATGTAACTTGTCATGCATATCCACATAGAACTCAGAATTTTCAAATATTTATAATCTTGGAATTTGAATTTTTCCCCTGGTGGGTTAAAATTGACATTTTTATTTAGAAGATACAGAGTTACTAACAAAAGTGTATTTAGATCTGTTAAAAGTATTTCCAGAGAGTGGAAGTATATAGCAAATTTAAAGTCTGTTGTAGCAAAGTCCATTTAGCTGCTTTGTGCTCCATTAGGTTGACACTCTGAAATTACTACTAAACCACTAAAGTTTTTAATTTTAACCTGTCCATTCTATTCTCTTGCCACTATTTTGTTGAGTACTGACTAAAATTAATGAATGAATCCAATATCAGAAAATGACAATATGAAAAAGTGTTAAACATGTTTAAGTGTATGAAAAATGCAAATATAAATACAAAATAGTTTGTTGTATTTCAAAGTATCAAGATTAAAAAGATTATATAAAAGTGTTTTGTAAGCTGTGACTATAGTTTTAGGTATAATTTCAATGCAATTGTCATCAGCTAATAACTGCTGCAGGTCAACAAATTAAACCCATAATATAGATTTTGACCAGGTCATCAAATCTCAAAATGGTCTAGTATGGTGTTAGTCATCTTTATTCATCTAGATATGTAGATTATTTCTACATATCTAGATCGTGTGTACAAAGTATATGGTAATTAAGGGGTGTAAGACTTATCTGTGGAACATAAAGTTATCTTTTCAGTCAAGAAAATATATAAATTCAGAGAAGACATATCAACTTGAACACTTAATTCCAAAATTTATCAAAACTTACTATCTTACATGAAAGCATTTCAAGACTAAAGAGAGCTTAAAATGCATGAGTTTATTTGATACAGTCTATAGGTCAGGTACATAGATGATCAATTGGCTAGCAGTTTGCAAAAATATGTTATACAGATTAGAAACTCAAGGCCTATTTTGAGACAATGCCTTGAAAAAAGCAATGATACCCCCAATATTGGGATTTATAAACCTAAATGTCTTTCCTGTTCAGGACCAGAGAGTTCAAGAATTATTTCAAAGAGATTTACCTGTCAAAAGAAATATGCTGTTAGCTTTGCAAAAGGAACACCTGCAGACTGGATTTTCTTAACTGCCTCCATCCAGGAGCATTGGTTTCAGGCTCAGGAGATTAGAAAACCTACTGAAAGCAGTCATCTCAGAACCTCTCCTCTTTTACATTAAAGTGAAGTGAGATCTCACATGAACTGAGATCCTGATTCTTCCTGTTGCTGTTCCAGCTTTATTAGGTTCAGTAGAGGCCCTTGACCTGACTTTAACATAGCTGAGAAGATCAAAGACAGAAGATTGAATACTAGTGACTTTTTCAAAACACAGTTTCTCATTCAGCCGGTTTGCTTCCAATCTTTCTCTTAAGGAAGAATATCCTCCTTCATAAGAAATTAATTTCAAAAGTCAAATAAGTAAAACCAAAAAAAAAACCCCAAATGTACCATGTTTCTAACAAACTAAGGAGTATGTGGTCTTTAGAACATAACTTGGTGGTTATGAGTACAGCGTCTACCAGAACAAGATCCCTCAGAGTACAAAATGCCTTAATTAAAAAGCAATGAAGACAGCTATCGTAATGAAGATTATTTCATTGTCACATTAATAAAGAGGTTTTCAGTCACACTGTGATGAGGTTTTGTTGTTGTTTAGTTGATAAGTTGCATTCAACTTTTTGTGACTCCATGGACTGTATAGTCTACCAGGCTCCGTTGTCCATGGGATTTCCAAAGCAAGAATGCAGCAGTGGGTTACCATTTCCATCTCCAGAGAATCTTCCTGACCCAGGGATCAAACCTGCACCTCTTGCATTGGCAGGCAGATTCTTTACTGCTGAGCCACGAGGGAAGTCCTATGAAGTGGTTACTAGGTGTGATTCAATATTAAAAGAATGCTTTAATTGATGGATTACCCAACCCAGGTTTTGTGTGTTTTTTTTTTCTATTTTTCCCCTGTATATTTTTTAAACTGCTGTTATGTTTTAAAATATTGTCTGTGATGTGGTTGGTAGATCAGAAATGACTGGAAATTATTGGAAAAATAAAATACTCTTGTTGGTGAAAATTTAACCCATTTTAAAAGAAAAGGAATAATTAAGAGATGGATCCTAGGAATGATTGACCCTCTCCCATTTGAGTTGTTGCCTTTGGTGCATACAGAGCCCATTAAAGGCTCTGTAATAAAACCAGTTAGATGTTCATCTTGTCAATTTTCCTCATCTCTTATTTACATATAAAAACCTCTTAAACCAACTGTGATTATCTCTTGAGGCTTGCTTACCTGAGCTAGGCCAGATGTTTATTAATCTCTGCTACAAAGAACCCTGACAGTTACCCACCTTCCATCTTAAATATCTACCTCTGATTGCAACGGATGTCAGAAAGACAATAAAAGACAAATGTTAAATGATATGTTTTAAAAGTATACATTTCATATATAGTGGCTGAATTGAAAATCAGAAGGACATCAGTGATGAATATGGTGAATTCTAAGTATATATTGTAAGATTTTAAATGGAGATATGTGAGGATGGGGAAACACACAGGGTTGCATTTCTCTTTGAATAAATCTGACAGCCCACTTTAGAGTTAAATGTGATTTATTTTTCCCTCTCTCTTCTCTAAATGTGCAGCAGTGCTGTCCTTCATTAAAGATGCAGGTGCTGACAGGGTTATTTCCTTTGACCGGCCTCATGTCAACAAGCCTTGAGTGTGAAATTGTCTGAAATGATTTACTGCTTACCCTCCCCACCCATCCACCCATCCCCAGCCACCACCACTTCAGTTCCTTGATGCTTTAGTCAAAGGACGGTAATTTCAAGGAGCTAAGTGTTATCTGGGCTTGAATCATCCATGGATAAATTGTAAATGTTAATGAAATAATTCTTTACACAAAATTCTAGAAATAATAGGAAATATGTACATACAACTCCAGAACATCCCTAAGTTTTGTGATTAGTTTTAATTGTTAGATGCCCAGTAGATTTTGAATAGATTTGAGGAATTATTTCAGATTTTAAAAATCTTCCATATAATGCAAAAAAAAAATATTGAAAGTAAGTTTCTGAAATTAAAATATGATAGAATCTTTAAACATTTTTTATTTGACTAATTTATTTAACTAAGAATGTTTCATCTATGTATTTCACAAAGGGTTTTATAAAAAAATTTTTTTTTCGAAAGTTGTTATTAGTTTCTATAGCACAGTAGCCATGGGAAATTGGTAAGAAATATGCATCTTATTTGGAGACTGTAGCATTGCTTGTTCTTAGGCAGTTTTTTTTTTTTTTAAGTTGCCCTGACTATTCAGAAATGTATCAATTAATTTAAAAAATTTACAAAGGTGCTTGTCTCTTCTATTACAATAAAATATTTAGACTTAAAATTACTTTAAAATGTTATTTAACTCTTCCAATTATGCACTGATAGAATCTTTACTATTAAAAACATGGTTTGATTATAAATGCTACTCAATAAATCTGTATGACCAGAGAAGTGTTTCTCAATATGTTTTCCATATAATTTTTTTCAGAAACACTTTGAATGTTTATTAAAACTAAAGTTGCCAATGGCCCATGATAGAATCATTGAAGCAGAGAGCCTGGTTTTGACCCAAGGAACTAAAAGTTTTACAAATACCCTTTTTTAATGTAGTACACAGAACATTTAAGAACTATAGCTTATGACAAAGTTTAGGTTGACATAATAGTTAAACAGGTTCAAAACTACTTATTATCTGAGGAAAGATTGCCTGTATAAAGAGATGAAAATATTTGAAGATATTTATTTTATATATATTGCAAGGAATTGAGGGAAAAGATTTAAGGCTAATGCTGTTTATTTTGCATTGTTTTTACTTACATTTCCTGCTATTTTGTCTTATAGTATTATTTATAGTTTGAGAAATATAATTTTGAGGCAATATCTCAAGAAAATAGCCACTGAGAAACTCAATCATGAAAATTTACCTGTATAATTAAAAATGTCTTTACAGGATTCTAACTTGGTTTTGCCTAATAGGTAAAAGGTTTCCTAAACTTTGTCCCAGTCTTAAAGTATTGTCTTAGACATTTAGTGGCTGGGAATTTATATCCAAATTAGAATAATGCAAACTTTCTGAAAAAAAAAAGGGGCTAAGAATCAGAGTTGCATTATGACTAATGAGAGCCATAGGTACTTCTGCCTTTGTGAAGTTTTTTGCATGAAAGAGTATAAAACATTGTTTATTAAAATTGTGTTGGCATCAACATGAATATAATCTTTGACTGTAAATGTTTATTTTCTTCTTTTGATTTTCAAGTGAATGAAATATTTTCATGAGCCCCAGCTGAATTGTTAGCTGACACTATGTCACTGTGTTTAGTGGGTAAGTCAGTTCTGTTAAGGACTGTGAAAAGACATAGTATGAATTTATGACTTATGCATGAATATGATATCTAAAACCAATAGTAACTACAAATTAAATAGAATAAAAACTTAATTTTACACATTTCTATAAGCATTATAGAAAACTGGAAGAAAATCATTAAATAAAATACTTTTTGTATACTGCTTTTCAAATTTTGTTTAAAAATAATAAAAGAACCCACCCATAAAGAGAAAGGGTGAATGGAAAGAAGAAAAGGAAAGGAGGAAAGATGGGGAAGAAAGATAACTCAGGAAACATCAAGAGTATCCAAAGTTCATAGCAGAGAAAAGGTGACTTTTGGCTCAGAAGGGCTGTATTTGAGCCATGTCTTTGCTATGTATTAGTTATGTTGCTTTGCCCAATTACTTCATCTCTCCTTATGTCCGTTTACCCCTCAGAAAGAATGTCAGAATTATCCCATGTCATTTTTATTCTGAATTATAGATAAAATGATCAAATGATTTGGATGTTATTATAAGGGGTTGCTCTTACTAATATTGATGATAATCTCATTATTGTCTAAAATCAAATGTCATTGGCCTAATCTGAACTGTATGGTTATAGTAGGACAGTAGATAATCACAAGTGCCATTGAGGGGAAACAAGACATGTCCAATAAGTAAGGAGGAGGTTATCTGTAGAACAATTTGAGGAGCTCATGGAAGACCTCAGGGAGCAGGTGAACAAAAAGAGTCCGTCAATTAAGTTCCTACTATGGGGTAGGTACCTGAGTTTTAGGAGTTCTTTCTGAGTGGGGAAAGAAAATTTGGGGCTCATGCCAGGAGACAGTCACTACAATGACTGTGAGAACTCTTATTTGGCTGGTAAAAAGAAAAAGTGTATATTAAGGGATGTTTGCAAATAGTCCAGAGAGTAATTTGAAATTCAAACCTTGAGGAACCTTTTATACTGAGCTAAGCTGTTTTAAATATAAACTCTGGTCAAAAGGGAGCTGATGGGAGAGTTTAAGGTGGGAAGTAGCCAAATAAGAAGTTTTTTGTTTTTTTTTTTTAACTGTAATTCAATGGAAATGTGGCCTATCTAATTGTTTCATTTATTTATCATCAAATTATTTCTTTTATTTTTATTTATTAATTCAAGACCTATTTGATTTCTAACACTGCACAGTACTTTTTAAGGTTGGAGGAGGCAATGTAAATGTAAATGGGCATTGTATCTTCTTTCTTTTTCTTTCTCTGTAAAGGAAAAAAGTAAAAAAAAATGTACATCTAATTTTTTAATTATAAACTATCATTATGATTGAAGAGAGGAAAGCACTGTTGGGGGTTTTTAGAATTATTATCATAACAAAAAAAAATGTAAGCAGTGCATAGAAATTATTCATGGAATGTTTATTTATAGATGAATAAATTAACAAGAGGAAGAGTTTGCTAAAACTATGGTAGATGCCTCACTATACAGACAACAAAGATAGAAAAGGGACAGGTTTGAAAATAAAATGTGTAAGGTGTAAAGTCAGAAAAACTGGGTGATGATAGGAAGTGAGAAGAAAAAGGAGAGAGAGGCATCATGAATGACTCCAAGACTCATTGTTGGAAGATAGGCCAATGGTGACATCATTAATGAAATTAGGCAGACAGGAGCATGCTACAAGGTGATTTCATTTTTGCGTGTTTATTGATTGATGACTTACAATATACAGTTGTTTTACAAGATCAAATAGAAAAGGTATTCAGATATATTTCCATTTGCTTTTTAGAACCAATATTTGCTTTATGTTTTTTGCTGAACTTCAGTTGAATGACTTTATAATGCTATTTAAAGTCACTATTCATAAATACACTCATGTACATATGCATATATGTACATTATTTACCACTGTCTTTTGTATGGATATTAATGCCATTCAAACTTTTTTTGACAATTAAACATTAGTGTTCATAAGATCAATAATACAATCAAACTATGGAATAAATCATTGTTAAGATATCTAGTATATATGATTTAGTCTCTTAGTGTAATTGTGTTTCTCAGGTTTTTTCCTCACTTCACTGACACAAGCACATTTAAAATATTCCCTGATTCCATATCATTTGGCTTCATGATATGACCTTTGTTTACTTGCTTATATATGTATGCTTGTGAGTGCTAAATAGGATTGGAAATCTTATTTCTATGGGAAGTAGCGGTGTCAAGTCTAAAGAGAAGAAATACTTTAAAAAGTAAAATGTGTTCCTTATTTTCAAGAGAATGTCACTCAACTAAAGATGAGATCTTGAGAGAATTTGCCAGCTGTCCATCCCATGCTCTTCGTTAGCCTTGGTCTACTAGTGTAAGGCTTCCCCTAATTGTTTAAGTAGATGGAAGCAAACTAACAGACCTCATTAGCTATGGGTCACTCAATGAAGAAGCTCATCTTTGTAAGCCATTCTGCTTGATGATATGGCCTTTGTGATGAACCTGGCTTGAAAAACCCCATGTGTCACACGCTTCACCTAATTAAGCCATCAGAATGCATTGCAGCGGAGTGTCTCATATGGACTGGTCTAAGTAATTTTGCTCCTCCATTGCTTGGTTAATAGAAAGAGGCGCTGTTCTAGATTATGACTGATAGAGGCTATATAGTACAGCTGTTGTAATTGTGCCTGAGGGTAGAAAAAGCCTGTCGTAAAAAATTCTCTATTTGCCAGGGACACTCTACTTCATTCAGCTGTTTTCCCCATATTGCCTAGTAAGCATTCACTTCTTCTTTACTTGCAGCTTTTCTCTGTTCACACACCTGTTTCCTTTGTTGTAGAAACAGACTCAGCCGCTGCTATATTTTCACATGGGGCTATTGCTTGGAAAATGATTTTTTTATTGATTCAATGGCTAGTAAATAAAATGGGTATCCCAGACTATTAAAAAGAACATATAAATAAATCAACATAAAAAGTTTCATGTGGGCCTTGAAAGTATAAAAACTGACATTCTTCCTAAAAAATAATCCACAGGGCAAGTTTTGAGAAGACATGACATTTAATGATATGACACAGCTATATATGTATGTATATATATATATATATATATATATATATACACACACATATATATATACCTATGAAATAATTGTCATAACACATATATGTATGAATGAGTGTATATATATAAAATACTTATATTGAAGTACAAATGCACACATAAAATAGTATTTGTGTTTATTATTCTAAATTATTCATATAGACTTTATATACATAAAGGCTGCTATAAAAGTTAAACATTATTTATTATTTAAACATTAAAAGTTAAACATTATTTATTATAAAAGTTAAGCATTATTATTATTATTTATCCTCTTAGAAGTAAGATAAAATTTATCATGACATGACATTTTTTCCATCTATGTTAATAGTCATTCTGTAAATTAGTGTTTTACAGATTCACAGCTTGACATGCAATTCAATCAAGAGCATAAGTGTGGTATAACTACTGCCATAAGCATGGTATAAGTAGTAAGCTGTGGGCAGTGGTCCCACCTCCTATGTTGTTGTTCTTCATGATGTCATTATTCACTTTGTCCCTGGGTCAGAGATTTTTCTTATAACTTTGTGACACTAATCACTTCTTGTCTCTTCTATTGGACCTACTTTTTCTTTTCCTGGATTTTTGTTTTCTAATATGAGAAAATTGTGATTTTAGGTAGTTTCAGAAGAGGAAGTGTTATATATCTTTAACAATTTATAACTTATTTCATGTTCTTTAAATAATCTGAATTTCTCCAAATGTAACTTGCCAGTAGTATCTCTATTATCTATCTTTACGGAAAAAATGTACCATCAATTAAGCCATGACACAATGTCTTAAGGATATTTCTGTGTGATGCATTAATCAGACCAACCTCTTAATACTTTCAAGTTTCGTTCATCCTTTCTGAAGGAATAGAGAGTTTCTCATGCATTTAGTTAGGTGGTGACAAACCATCCTTTCTAAGTATCTCAGGAAGCAGACACTTTTTGCTAAGTGTTTCTTCCTTCTTTTATTAAGTAGCTTAATTTTTGTTTCACAAAATATAGTTATGTGGTCATTTCTCTAACAATAAATACTTTCTCGGCATTCTTAAATCTATTCCCAAATTTTTGTTTGTAAGCTTCAAATGCCAATAGCATTGACTGACAATGCTCAATTATAGAGGAATTGGGGGAGACATTTTAAATTATAATTAAACTCAACTTGTACATCTCCATAATGAATGTAGCTTAACTGAAATGACTACAGTGTGAATAGTTCTGAGCAAAGAATAGCGTGACAGTCAACGTCAATCATATCAAAATCACTGTCTGGCTCATAGCTATTCTAAAATGCCATCAACTGTAAAAATTTAGAAGGGAAATTGAGCCTGATGTAGCCCACATGTTCCTCTAAGCTATTTTATGTAAAGGTACAAATATTCACTGGCAACCAGGTATTTGTAACAGAGCCTTATTTTAAATCCACAAGCTTGGCAAAAATAAAGGAAAAAAATAGTATAATAAGAATATAAACATGATTAAAATTTATCCACTCAGAGCCTCATGGTTTTTTTTCTTCCAGAAGTAGTGTCTTTCTCAGGTTTAGAAATCTATTAATCAGAAAACTAAGCCTATTCACTTGCAGTCCTACTACCATAATGAGAGTTGACATTTCTAAGCACTCTGCACAGTGTTGAAATTAATGTTATATGTCTTTGTTAGCATAACTGTGTATTTTTTTCACTGAAGTTCTTAGGTAGAAAATAATAGTAGATACTGTGCTGTTTATCCACAAGTTGGTGAGATAATATCAATTCAATGATATCTATTCTAAATCTGAATCTTTTAATAATAATTCTATGTAATAATTATTATGAATAATTATATCAATTCAATATAAGAATGGCCTTATAATACTTTGCTTTCAGAAGTATACTAAAAATACTTACAGAGGAGTAGTTGCTAAGTGTTAAATAGTGGATATATAATCAACAATCAACTAATACTGATAAGAAGTTAGTGTTACTCTTTAGTCAACGTTCTAGTCAATCAATTACTCACATTATTTCACTTGCCAATGGTGTAAAGCTTGTTTCATTGAATCCTATTTTTAGCATCACCATCAAATAATTTTTTTGTTAAAACTAAGATTCAGTTCAGTTCAGCCGTTCAGTTGGGTCCGACTCTTTGCGACCCCATGAATCGCAGCACGCCCGGCCTCCCTGTCCATCACCAACTCCCGGCTTTGTAGAAAAATGCCAAACTGTCCATGTACCATTTTGCCTTCCTCCTAGCAGTGAATGAGAGTTCAGTGTTGCTCCATTTCCTTCTCAGCATTTGTGTCATCTGTGTTCTGGATTTTAGCCATTCTAATAGATGTGTAATGCTGTCTGATTTTTGCCTTAATTTGCTGTTCTCTAATAATATCTGATGTTGGTCATGTTTTCATATGTCTGTTTGCCATATGTATTTCTTTTTCAGTGCGGTGTCTGTTTAGAACTTTTGTCCATATTTTAATCAGGTTGTTTGGTTTCTTATTGTTGACTTTTAAGAGTGCTTTGTGTATTTTGGATAACAGTCTTTTATCAGTTCTATCTTTTACAAATATTTTCTCTCAGTATGTGACTTATCTATTTATTCTCCTAGCACTGTCCTTTGCGGAGCCAAAGTTTTTAATTTTAATGAAGTCCAGCGTATAATTTTTTTTTCCTTCATGGATCATGCTTTTCATGTTGTTTCTAAAAATGCTTTGTCAAATCCAAAATCACATAGGATTTCCCATAAGAACTTTTTAATTTGTGACATTATCCCACATTACAAAGAGTTTATCTTGACAATATAGAATAGTAGTTTCCTTGTAATGTTTTCACTGTAAAGAAACAATGTTGGAGAGAATATCATCTGTAGCACTGACAGATGAAATCAGAATTGTGTGTGAAAATGGTAATATTAATGTTATTTTTGTCAAGATATAATTTATACATTAATTGGAAATAATAGTCCTAGTAATCACTAAATAATTTTATAGCACTGTAAAATATTAAATGAGACTGAAAAAAAGGAGAAACAAAATTAAATTTGAAAAGAAAGACCAGAGAAAATTTATGTGGAAAGGAAAGACTTGTTTAAGAAACCAGTAGTTTCGTGGAGACAGGAGAGAAAATTCAGAAGTGTTACTTGGGTAGAACAATTCATGTGGGTCAAATTGGTTAACGTGTTCTGGGTGCACAAGGAAACAGTCCCACACCCTCTGGGAGTGTCTGGAAGTTGATTTTTAAGGGCTTCCCTGGTGGGTCAGATGGTAATGAATCTGCCTGCAATGCAGGAGACCTGAGTTCAATCCCTGGCTTGGGAAGATCCCCTGGAGAAGGAATTGGCAACCCATTCCAGTATCCTTGCCTAGAGAATCCCATGGACAGAGGAGCCTGGTGGGCTAGAGTCCATGGCATTGCAAAGAGTTGGACATGAGTGAGTGACTAACCCAGGAAATCATTACAAGGTAGATGGTTTATTCAAGTTTCAACCACAGGTTTAAACTTTATCTTTCTCTCCATTCATTTTCTATCTGTGTCATGCTACCTCTTTCAAGATGAGCTGCCTTTGTCCCTATTTCATTTTTGTAAGATTTATCAAGTATATGTAGGAATCAGTCATTTTAACAGATTGCTTTGTTGTAGTAGATAAGCTAGATGATATTAACAAAGCATTGGATTTAGTGTCAAGCTTATTTTGGATTCTGTATGAAATGTGTGAATTTGGGGAACATGCAGAGTGGTTTTTTGGTTCGTTTTGTTTTTTAAAGGAAATAATATTTACCTTGTAGTGCAGTTGTAAAGGTTACATAAAGACCGTGAAGTATCTAATGCCATATCTCATTTATAGAGGGCGCCTAGTGAACAGTAACTACTGTCACGTGAAAACATGTGTTGCTAGTGAGTTTTTGGAATACGAAGGCTTGCTGTTGTTGCTTCGTCATTAAGTTGTGTCCATCTCTTTGCCACCATGGACTGTAGCCTGCCAGGCTCCTCTGTCCTTGGGATTTCCCAGGCAAGAGTACTGGAATGGGTGGCCATTTTCTTCTCCAGGAGATCTTTCTGACCCAGGGATCAAACCTGAGTCTCCTGCCTTGGCAGATGAATTCTTTACCACTGAGCCACAAGGGAAGCCCTGTATGAAGGGTCCAGGTGATAAAGATGAATGAAAGATTATCAGGTAATATTAAGCCCAGATGATGTCAATGATTGAAACCAACAGTACTTGGTGAGTTGCTCCAGATGCATGCAAGAGTTAAAAGAGAAAACAGTGTGACCTAAAAGAGATGGATTTTAATGTGGATAATGGATGTGAGAATAATTAATTACTTTTCCAGAACAGTGGATCTTACACAGTGCCTTGAGCCCCTCTCCGAGATCCTATTAGTTTATAATGTCAGATGCAGTATTTAGTGAGCAGAAAATATTAAGCAGTATAGGGAAGTTATAATTTGCTGTGATAAACAGATTTGACACAACTTCATTACAAGAAAGGAAAGGAATGCAAATTGAACAGACTATGTACAAGTATGCCTTATAAATATAAAAGAGTAAGTCATAAATATTAGACAGTCCTACTCAAACAGTAATGCTTTAGGGCAAACAAGGGGAAAGTGACAATTGTGAATGCTGTATTGTGCACTGTGACATATTTTCAGACTAGAGTGGTGATTTTGTTATAATTATTAGTGGATTGTTTAATACAATGAGTATTTTAAAGTTATAAATATGTCACCTAGATTTCTAGTTTTTGAAAGTATGCCATGAAACAACCAGAAGGGAGCTCAGAAGTTAGCATTTATTTTATCAGGTATCTTGGTGATAGCAGTTTCATAATCTTGTACTGCTTTTTAGTGAAGTATTTTACAACAAGAAAACTATACACATCTACCATTTGTATAATTTTGCATTTCCTCATTAAGAAACACAAAAAGACGTAAAATATATACTAGTTGCAAAAAATATTTGAAAATTACTAGTCTAAAAAAGCTAGAGAAGCATACAACGCAACTTTGAAATATTGACTAGAATTGGACAAGGAAAAGTTTAGTCAAATACTGCCTGGTAGGAGGTAAGTTTTTAGTTTTACTATGTCTGTTTATTAATGTGTAGCTATTTGTGTTTAGTCTATATGAATTCTGGAGAAGTTTAATTATTGAAACAAAATTTGATTCACTTTTGTGGTATATCATAATATACTTTTATTTTAATGAATGGAAAGAAACTATAATTTATCAAGAATGCCATTTTTTAGCTAGATTTATTATGTGGTTAACCTGAGTGGTCTAACTAGTGTAAAAGTCACAGATCCACAAAACTTAAATATTATTAATAGAAAGGAAGAAAACACAGGAAAGGAGAATCTTTGATTTATAAATACAGTCTGATTGATTAAAGTAGATAATAAAAAGTAAGAGTAAAGATGACTACAATAATTATTTGCTTGGTAGAATTTCAATTGACTTAATTAAATTTTTATGACCCTATTAGTTATGAAAATTAGAAAATAATACCATTTTAATTGAATGACCACTAAAAGAGGAAGAAAAGTATAATTTAATATGAAAGTATTAATTAATACAGCTAGTTGAAATAACTAGACTTGTCAAATTTCAATAAATGCTGAAAAAATTGTTTAGTGCACAATACAAAAAAATGGGTAGTAACATGGATGAATACAGTGTATCAAAATGCACAAGTCATTTTGAAAGTTAGAATCACAGTAGCCAGTTTGACTCATTCAGTTAAAATATAGAAAATGCTATATTAAAATCATGAAACACTGACTTTAAAATGTTATTATTTTATATATTATAAATGTATCATATTACATGAAAAGCCAAGTCATGTGACAACAAAGCTTATGAGGAAGGATTCAACATAACTACTTGAACAAAAAAAAGGAAAGGAAAAGGCTTATCTATTATACAATTTTTTTAATACAATTTTTTTAGTACAAAAAAAATTCCTGTGGACTCAGTGGAAACAAATGAACATATGTCTCAGATTTCTCTGGATAGTCCTCATTTTTTGCTCAGTGTTCCTTCATAATATAATATATATGTTATATAATATATATTCTATTACATTTATAGCATTATGTGTAATATATATATATGTGTATATATACATACATATATAAATGTAATGGGGCTTCCATATTATATTTATATTTCCAGTGTAAGTTAAGTTAACCCAATGAAGCCAAATCCCATAACATATTTGGACTGTGTGTTGCTCTTTATCTGGTCTTTATATAGCAGAATTTGCTATGTGATAGGTGTTTATTCTATATTGGATTTTTGTTTGATAAAATATACTTTGGAAATTATTTAGTGAGGATTTCATGTAATTTTAATGAGGTGACTAAGATTATTTGGGTGGTTTGCAGAAATAAATATTTGAAATGAAAACTAAAAGCTGATTTTGATTGAATGTATAAATAAACTTTACTAATTAATAATAAATGTAAGACTGTACTTTATCTAGTTTACTGTGTCCTTAATTCATGAGTAACAAATAATATTTATCATCAATGGTATCACTGCTTGAGCACTCACTTTGTGCTCTCTCTGCACTGACTTCATTCAATTTTTGAAGACTCTTTATGAAAGAGAATTAATTTCTTTGTAACAACTAGCAGAACCAGGATTTGAACTGCCTTGGTTTGTCTGACTCCAAAATCCATGATGATATTGTCCATCTCATGCCAGTCCATTCTGTAGCCCTCAGTATGCCCCGAAGGAGTTTCCAATCTTGTTTGATACATCTGAGGGTAGGATAGGACATGATCTACACAGTCTATTAGAAAGGTAAAAGATTCCCTCTTGGGCTAAATCTCTCTCTTTTCTGCTAGGGAAAGAAAGAAAACAAGATCATGTTTCATATTTTAACTGGATTTCCTTGATTTCTGTGTTTCTTGTCTAGAAACCTACTTTTGCATTTCTAACTTTGACTGTTTTGTTTTACTACTTCTTTGTTTTACTACCTCTTCTTTAGCTGGACAATGGGTATTTTAATTGAAAGTATAATATACACATGCCTTAAAATACTTTATGTTTAATTTAGGATAGCATTTTATCATTTCAGAATGCTATGTGTTTTCCCTTAGATACCATTTCATAACAACTTTAGAAAAAACTATCAGCATAGCTTTAGCTAAATTTTATAATCATAATCAACTTTCATTGCATAGAATTTTCCTTACCTACTCATATATTTTCTAAGTCATTTAAAAAATTCAGCCAGCCCTGCACCCCAATGTTCATCAAAGCACTCTTTATAATAGCCAGGACATGGAAGCAACCTAGATGCCCAGCAGCAGACGAATGGATAAGGAAGCTATGGTACATATACACCATGGAATATTACTCAGCCATTAAAAAGAATTCATTTGAATCAGTTCTAATGAGATGGATGAAACTGGAGCCCATTATACAGAGTGAAGTAAGCCAGAAAGATAAAGAACATTACAGCATACTAACACATATATATGGAATTTAGAAAGATGGTAATGATAACCCTATATGCAAAACAGAAAAAGAGACACAGATGTATAGAACAGACTTGTGGACTCTGTGGGAGAAGGCGAGGGTGGGATGTTTCGAGAGAACAGCATGGAAACATGTATATTATCAAGGGCGAAACAGATCACCAGCCCAGATTGGATGCATGAGACAAGTGCTCGGGCCTGGTGCACTGGGAAGACCCAGAGGGATCGGGTAGAGGGAGGTGCGAGGGGGGATCGGGATGGGGAACACATGTAACTCCATGGCTGATTCATGTCAATGTATGACAAAAACCACTGCAATGTTATGAAGTAATTAGCCTCCAACTAATAAAAATAAATGAAAATAAAAAATAAAAAAAAATAAAAAGCAGGGACATTACTTTGCCAACAACAACAACAACAAAATTCAGCCATAGCGATGTTAGTATATTTACCAAACAGCTGTGACTTAACATTTCTAGAATTATGTCACAAATATTTAGTTCAAGATTTATGATTATATGGATCAAATTAACGTGTTTTATCCAATTAAACAGGGTTGTGTTGTGAGTATATTATAAATACACATACTGATACACAGTAAGATTTTTCATTGACTATTGCATGTTTAGTTTTTTTGAAGTATCACATTATTTTAATATAACTTTTTAATGTTCAACATATGCTATTTGACATATATTTGTATATCATTTGCTTTTTCTATCAAAAATCACTTTAAAATGAGAGTGGCACACTTTATTTCACAATTTTATTTCATGTGAAAATGTATTTCTTTGATTCCCCCCTTTTTTTTTAATCTGCTAGCTTGTATTAAGCTGTTAAATCTCTTGTATCAATACAAAAGGCTCAAAAATCATGTTAAACTTGGAAAGCCTACAAAAATACTTTCTATGATTTTTCAGAATATACAATTAATTTTGTCACCAGGTATCATAGTGTTGTTACTAGAAGTAAGTTGGCTGCTCTTCCAATGAGGCTTAATAATTGAGCATGCATCAAATAGACATGTGAATTAATTTTAATTTAAAATAGTCTACTGTGTAATGAACCAATTTAAACTGAAATTTTTGCTAAACCAAAACATGTTTGGGAGCATTTGTATCACTTTATTTTCTGAAACTAACTGTCACCTTTTTTCTATTTTTGTAAATGAATAATAGTATATTTTCTAAAGCAACTTTTCCATTTATTTTCATAATTTTAGAAAACTGCTTCTTTTTATGAATTTAATATTTGAATCTGAATTGCACTAAATGATATAGCTTATTAGCTTTATTTTCCCCTTTGAGTTTTAAAAGGTGTTTATCTTAAAAAATAATCTATAATGTTTAACTTTCTACACATGCTATCAAAGATTGGCAACATATTTGACGCTATATTTATAGAGTAATGGTTCCCAAATAACTTATTATATGATTTGAGCTCAAAACTATATTTTATTCTAATATCTGACTTTTAGTAACTTAGGTTTCATCTGGAGCCCTAGATAGACGGTAGTTTTACCTTGGAATTACTTTTGGCCGTTGGAAGGTCACTCGTTTACACATTATTGCCTCTCATAAATTGATCTAATCTTCTGAATAATGGCTGGACATGCTTATGATCAATATTTTATTGCTTCTACAACCTAAAACACACCATGAATTACGGTCAAAATCGTTATCACCCAGCACTGCAGACATAACAATAATATACATGTGATATTAGCCCTCAGCTTGTGGTACTGTTTATGAAACAAGATTCTGCTTGACTGATTTTATTTCAGCACCATTATAATATTATTTAATTTATAGCTAGGAATTCTACTGACAGTTATCACTCAGTTCTATTCAAGGCCAGAGAAGTAACTCATCATGGGTTCTCACTGTAATAATCAAGTCTAAATTTTCCTTTGATTCAAATTATTCTAAGATGAATCACTTTATTTTCAAAGGGTAGTATGAATTAAAGATAATCAGCAGTGTAATTTTAAATGTAAGGCACAGACTAGTACTAATAATTTATAATAAAGAACATTATAAACTAATGCAAAACACAGTGTTGATTCTGACTAAAATTATTTTATTGTCATATAGTTATATTTTCTTAATCAAAAGCAATGTGTGATGCTTATTATATACATTTTGTCTTTTTACTGTTGTAT
Source organism: Odocoileus virginianus (assembly GCF_023699985.2). Lineage (NCBI taxonomy): Eukaryota > Metazoa > Chordata > Mammalia > Artiodactyla > Cervidae > Odocoileus > Odocoileus virginianus. The sequence goes on from NC_069698.1 coordinate 27,142,049, forward strand.
TTTTATAATTATTTACTTTCACTCTTTTCATAATATTTTAATTTACTTTTGTGAGATTTTTGTCCTTATTTTTCTTTAATTTTACACACAAATGCTCTGATCTCTCTTAGTCATATTCTGTTGTCCATGCTTCACTTATTAGTCAGTTTCAACACTTGCCTTTTGGATGTGTTATGGCAATCAATATTTGATGATGTGAGTGCTTCTAGTAATCCACAGTTTGTTAGCTTCATGACTCTGATCGAGAAATGAAAACTTTCTCTCTCGGAGACTACACGTGGATGTAAAAGTAGCTGCAACCAGAGAATAGATTTTGCATATTATAACCCTGTTAACTGTAATTTTCAATCAGGTTTACTCCCACAGGCACACAAGACACACACACACACACACACGCACACACTTCAGTAGTTCAGTTCTCTAGAGGTAACAGAAAATAGCTCATCTTTTTAAACAGTGAATCTAGTTATGCAGTCATGAGGTGGATGCTTGCCATCATTTTTGGCTGCTTCCTCAGCTTTCAGCTTACCTCCCAGATCTGGTACAGCAGAACTTTGGGAAGTATCTATGTACATGCGATGATTCAGATGAGTTGGTTTGATCTTATTAGTATTTTCCAGTTCTTTCATTGGTTGCATTGACCTATTTTACTTTAAACTGTAGCACCTTAAAAAAGTGGTTCATGTCAATGTATGACAAAAACCACTACAATATTGTAAAGTAATTAGCCTCCAACTAATAAAAATAAATGGAAAAAAAAAGTGGTTTGTGTTGGGCAAAATATTGTACATGTAAACATTGAAACATGGGCATTTAAATGACTTGAGTTTGTACAGTAACACTGAATATACTCTGGGTGTGGGAATATAATAATTTTTAAATATAAAAATAAGGCTGAAGATTCTAAGATAAATTGAATTATTATCCTATGAGAATTTTAATGGTTTAATCCCTTGTCAGCATAGATAAAAAAGGCTATTAGTAGTGCTTTTATATTTGCTGGCTTAAGCTCCCACAACCTTTTTCAATTTATGTTAGTCCCTAGTTTTAATAAAAATGCTTTGACTCAGAATTAGTTTTATTAGTTTGAAAGACTATATATTTAATAAATTGTTAACAAAAGAAATCAACCTCTTCAAAATTTTGGACTTTGCTGAATAAATTGTGCAAATAAACTAAAATATTTGATTAATACTTCAATCAAAATGGTGCCCAACTGTCCCAACATGCATTATTTTCTTTCAAAATGTGTGTGGATGTGTGTGTGTGTGAGAGAGAGAGTAAGAGTGTGTGTGTTGGGGGTTTAGCCTGATTAATAATGAAGAAAAGAATTTCTAGATCTCTAAACGCAAGGCTATTGAGAGCAAATTTAAAATGTGATACTACTGGGAGATTGGGATTGACATGAACACACTCCTTTATATAAAATAGATTACTAATAAGCACTTACTGTATAGCACAGGGAACTCTACTTAATATTCTGTAATGACTTATATGGAAACAGAATCTTAAAAAGTGTGAATATGTGTATATGTATAACTAATTCACTTCACAGTGCAGCAGAAACTAACACAATATTGTAAATCAACTATATTCTAATAAAGATTTAAAATAAAATAAAATGTGATACCACATTCTTCCAAAAGATGTAATGGCTAGGTATGTGGCCTACCTAACTTCTTTTAATGTGTCATATTGTTCAAAAAGGTGAGTTAAAACATAAAATAAAAGTATTTTAAGTATTGCAAACACCTTTTCTAAATTTGTAGCTGGATTTTCTGTTTGCAAAACTCAGAATATAAAACAATAGTAATTAAATATACTATATCCATAACCATTTTCATTTAAAAAGCAAATCCCTGTTTGGGATAACTTAAAGTTTACTTTTGCAATGACATGGCAAGTCATTTCAACTTCTTGCCTTTGGGGGTCAGGGATTGATGCTAATTAAATTCTAGAAACTGTGTTGTTTGTTTTTTTTTTTTTTTTAAATTCCAGAACAAAGGATGTTCACCATGAGTTTTTACAATTCTACATACAACTTCAAGAGGATGAGAGATTGTCCTAAAGTTGATTCATTGACCTCTATTTATTCAATGATGAGTCAGAGAGAAAGCAAGAGTTAAGATTAGAAAAAAGTTATGCAACTGGTCTGATTTTTTCATGTAGAAAATAGAGGAGAAAAAACTTTATGGGCTAGTCAACACTGAAATTGAAGTTCAGGCATCAACAAACACCAAATCCAACTTTTTCACTTTCTAATTGTCTGAAGGCTTGGAAATAGAATAATTTGCTTATGGTTCATTAAGACATTCAAATCAATTTTCCTTTTATCCTTCTGTAAGTGTACGTCCATCTTCTTGTGTTCTACTTTGCTGACTGACAAGAAGTGATTTATCTTTCTTTTAATTTTTAGTGCATGACTTACTTACAGATTTTATTTCTGTTTAACTGTAGGTTGACTGTGTTCCTTTTTAAAATAGTAATAACATCTGAGTTGGTCTACTTTCTAAAGCATATTTATACAGAGAGATGAGATTGTTGATCATTCACAATATAATGAATCAGACTTGTGTTCAGTGCATCAAACATTACACTTACCAAAAGCATTTTCATTACCTATGAAAGAAGTCCTGGGCCACTTAATGTCTAAAATATATTTATGTAGACTTATATGAATAAAAGTCACACTTTTACAGGAAGAAATATTTGATCAATTTCTTAATTAAAAAATTCTGAATGAAACACGTTAGAAGGATGGGCATCAAAACCTTTGCCCTAGCTTCTTAAGAAGTTATAATAATTCATGGCCTTAATGAAAAGACTTTAAGTAGGACCAAAATAATCAGTTTAGTTTGTCAATACATTTTGAAGTGGTAATAATACCAGGTATGTATCATTTGATGATACTTATACTGGCAGAAAATATCACATGAACACAGTTATTTTTTTCAATATTCAGAACTTCCAAATTAATGATGAGGAAAGAGGGTAAATAGTTCCCCTTTTCATTGTGGTTCCTTTAGAGGGCTTAAAGATTATTGTCAGTCGGTTTAAACCAAATAGCTCTGATCTTTTATATTCCATTAAATCCAGATCTGGCAAATATATTTACTAGGTTAGTTTCATTAGTGAAATAGATGAGCTTAAAAATGAATGCATATTATAATTTCTTTTGCTTTTCTATTTGTCTACTTACATATTTTTTCCAAATGTGTAGTTGTTAAGATTTGCTGTGAAATACTTAATGCTACATGATTAGACTTAAGTTAGAGTGGATAACATTATGATCTAAGTTGAATCAACTAACATGGTTAAGTTGTTCCTGATCACTCTATACAAGAGAAAATATTTTCTTTTGTTATTCATTTTTATTCAATTTGTTTTGTTGTTCAAGAAGAGTTTCAAGAGGGAGAGGATATATGTATACCTATGGCTGATTCATGTTGGTGTATAGCAGAAACCAACATAATATTGCAAAGCAATTATCTTTCAATTAAAGATAAATATTTTAAAAAACATTTTTTAAAAAGAATAAACTGAGAGCTGAAGAGTGCTCTCTTGACTTCAAACACTTTTTTTTTTAGTTAATTTATTTATTTTAATTGTAGGCTAATTACTTTACAATATTGTAGTGGGTTTTGCCATACATTGACATGAATCAGCCATTGGTGTACATGTGTCCCCCATCCTGAACTTCCCTCCCAATTCCCTCCCCATCCCATCCCTGAGGGTCATCCCAGTGCACTGGCCCTGAGCGCCCTGTCTCGTGCATCGAAGCTGGACTGGCAATCTATTTCACATATTGTAATATACATGTTCCAATGCTATTCTCTCAAATCATCCCACCCTCGCCTTCTCCCACAGAGTCCAAAAGTCTGTTCTTTACATCTGTGTCTCTTTTGCTGTCTCGCATATTGGGTCATCATTACCATCTTTCTAAATTCCATATATATGCATTAATATACTGTACTGGTGTTTTTCTGGCTTACTTCACTCTGTATAATAGGCTCCAGTTCCGTCCACCTCATTAGAACTGATTCAAATTCATTCTTTTTAATAGCTGAATAATATTCCATGGTGTATATGTACCACAGCTTTCTTATCCATTCGTCTGCTGATGGGCATCTAGGTTGCTTCCATGTCTATTGTAGACAGTGCTGCGATGAACATTAGGGTACATGTATCTCTTTCAGTTTAGGTTTCCTTGGTGTGTATGCCCAGCAGTGGGATTGCTGGGTCATATGGCAGTTCTATTTCCAGTTTTTTAAAGAAATCTCCACACTGTTCTCCATAGCAGCTGTACTAGTTTGCATTCCCACCAACAGTGTAAGAGGGCTCCCTTTTCTCCACACCCTCTCCAGCATTTGTTGCTTGTAGACTTTTGGATAGCAGCCATCCTGACTGCCGTGAGATGGTATCTCATTGTGGTTTTGATTTGCATTTCTCTGATAATGAGTGATGTTGAGCATCTTTTCATGTGTTTGTTAGCCATCTGTATGTCTTCTTTAGAGAAATGTCTGTTTAGTTCTTTGGCCCATTTTTTGTTTAGGTCATTCATTTTTCTGGAATTGAGCTGCATGAGCTACTTGTATACTTTTGAGATTAATTCTTTGTCAGTTGCTTCATTTGCTATTATTTTCTCCCATTGTGAAGGCTGTCTTTTCATCTTGCTTATAGTTTCCTTCATTGTGCAAAAGCTTTTAAGTTTAATTAGGTCCCATTTGTTTATTTTTGCTTTTATTTCCAATATTCTGGGAGGTGGGTCATAGAGGGTCCTGCTGTGATTTATGTTGGAGAGTGTTTTGCTACGTTTTCCTCTAGGAGTTTTATAGTTTTAGGTCTTACATTTAGACCTTTAATCCATTTTGGGTTTATTTTTGTGTATGGTGTTAGAAAGTGTTCTAGTTTCATTCTTTTACAAGTGGTTGACCACTTTTCCCAGCACCACTTGTTAGAGAGATTGTCTTTTTTCCATTGTATATTCTTGCCTACTTTGTCAAATATAAGGTGTCCATAGGTGCATGGATTTATCTCTGGGCTTTCTATTTTGTTTTCTATTGATCTATATGTCTGTCTTTGTGCCAGTATCATACTGCCTTGATGACGACTTCAAACACTTTTAATACTCAAAAGGAAAATGCAAGGGTTCATATTTGTTTAAATGGAACAAGAGACAAGGGCTCTAGTCAAATAGTTCTATAAGAGTTCTTTGTTATAGCATTTTTTTCAGTCTTATGTCTTCTGACTTTAATCAATCTAGAATTAAGCAGAATTTCAAGGAAATTTTGTCACTTCAGCAAAAATTCCAAGATATCTCCATAATCAAAGTGGTCCCATGATGTTTTCTACTGGCAATGGGAAAGTTGTTGTAACAGATGTGGTTTGATTATGAGTGTAGCCTAACTGCAGTGCTTTATGATGGCTGGTGTGCATGTGAATGTGTTCATGCAACCCCATGGACTGTAACCTACCAGGTTCCTCTGTCCGTGAGCATTCACCAGGAAAGAATCCTGGACCAGGGGTCTTTCTGGCCCAAGGATTGAACCTGTGTCTTCTGCATCACCTGCATTGGCAAGCAGATTCTTTATCACTGAGCTATCTGGGAAGCCTGTATGGTGGCTGGTAGGAGAATATAAAGTTTTCAGGAGCTTGTCCAGCATTTCAGGACTTCTCAACAGATGTGACATTTTCTGAGCAGAAAACAGAATGAATTTTCAGTCTCCTGAGTCTCATTTGGTCTTAGAAGTGTCTTTCCTTTTTTGCTGTTTTCATTGTATGATACAGTCTTTGATATAAAGTAATTTCCAAATTTATTCTCTAAGACCTATCTCTAAAGACATAAAGCAGATTTGAACAGATGTGGGTTTGTGACCCTATATTTCATCCACCTCAAATTTTTCACTTTAGGGTCATCATCTTAAGAACTATTATCAGCATTTATTTTTCAATCACTTGCCATGTGTTCCAATAGGCATTTTATATATAGCTTCAAATTTACATTTCCAAATTCTTCTATGTATTAAGTATTAGTCTCTCAATTTTGCATTTGAGGAAACTGAAGTTAAATGATACGTCACTTTCCAAGACACTTGGAGAAAGGTGGAGTAGTGAAATATAATGAGTCTTTCTGATATTAATAGCTGAGACTGTGCTCATCCCACCATTCTCTCTGCCTCTCGTGTTTCTCGTTCTTGGTGGTGGAGAGCAAGATGACTATGCAATGCTCTTCTCTACCATTAACAGGGATTCTAATCCAATATCTTGAAAGGCTGGACTCTAAGAGTTGAAAGTAGAATTTCTCAATCTCTTCTAGCAGTTAAATTTTGTAGTTGATGCCAACTCAGTGCCTCAAGTTCTGCAACTTTCTATTGGAATTAATTTTGATTGGGTTATTTTTAAAATAGTATGGAGCATAAATAAGTTAACCTGAACCTAATCATTCTTTTTAGAAACTTGAAGTTCAGGAGCTAGCATTTTACATGACAACTCCTTTTTCATCTTTAGTGATGGAAACTTATACTAGCAAATGATATGAATTCTATCCCATTGGCTATGTTTGCCATCAGATATATTACCAGGGCATTATTTTTTTCTATATACAAACTAATATCACTCAATAAATAGTTGTTAAATTTAATAAATAATTGTTAAATAATAGTTGTTAAATAATAATTATTAAATAAATAGTTGTTAAATTTAAGAGCATGAAATATGCAGTTAATTTACTAGTATGTTGGTGTTCTCAAATCTCTGGCATTCTATTTTAGGTGAATTTGTACTCTTATACAAAGCAGCATGTTTTTATCCAAAAAAAGATTTTGTAAAAACTCACACAAAGGTATCTGAGTACATGCTTTCTGAAAACACATGTTTGCAAAATTATAACAGAAATAATTTGATACAGTCCCTAATTTCACAATTACTTTGACCAGCATTAGACATATAAAAGATCACCTTGGTGGAAAATTTGTGTTTAACGTTGACCTTCCATCTTGCAATACATATTTTCTTTTGACTGAAGATATCTGACAAACAGAAAGTTATGGTGGAAATGACCTCTCAACTTTATTTATGAAACCAGTAGCAGGACACAGCAGTAGATTACAGAATGACATATGATTACTGTTTCTTATAAGAGGTACAGGAGCATGCATTGCAGTGAGCCATGCTCCATACTGAAAACCCGCATCTATGCTACCCCAGGGATAGACTACCTGCTGGAAAGGGAAATTTGGCAGAATCAGTTCACCACAGAAACTTCAGAGCTCTGCTAGAAATGTGCCATGTCACATGAAAAATTGCAGAAAAAAGTGTGTTTTTCAGTTCTGCCTTATCCACTGTGGTTGTAAAGCCTGAATTTTATAATTATATATAGGGACAGTTTTCCACTTAAGTGTGTTTACTGTGAAATTGGAGTCCTTGCCAATTCCTACCACTTTTCATTATTTTTTCTATGTCACATGTATCTTTTGAATGACATTCCATTGTATAATTTGTATTTCAAAGTTCAATATTAATTTTCTATGATCTATATTATGAAATAATTGTTGATGAATTAAATCTTAATTTTTAAAATGTCATCAAATCAAGTCAAACCTGGTTTTTTGCCAAAAATTAAATATAAGCTTAATTCATTTTTTTACTTTGACATGAGGTGTGTTTTTTTGTAAAATTGTCCAAATTTGCTCCCTGTATATTGTGCAATGTATGAAAAGTAAGTAATTTTGTAATATGAACAAAAATAATTTCTACAATGGTATTTTTTTAAGTTTTATGATTAAGCTCTAAATTGCAAATAATAATTTCTTTCTTATTGGCTATTTTAACAGATTTTACTGATTTTTTCTATTTTTCTACTCTATTCATTAATTTGCATTATATTTACAGAAAGTCTATGACAAGCCTAGTTATTGTTTGAATAAAGGTAGTGAAAAACCATGTGGTATAAACACAGTTATCACCAAAATGACTTTCAGTGCCAATGAAATAAATTATCACCAAAAGTATAAGCAGTAAATACTGAAGCATAAGCAAGACAGTAGGCATAAATGGATGGACTTGCTTTTTGAGGTATTTCTGATTACATTCCATCATTTATAGTTGGCATTCATCTCTTCTGTTTAGAAACCATGAACTAATTTATCTGCATCATTTTTATGAAACTTCCTGCTGTCAATTTTATTTAATTTATTTTGTACTTTTCAAGACCAGGTTTATGTGCTACAAGTGGTAGGGAGTTACAATAGAACAGAATAAGCAATACCAAAAAGGATGTGAAATGTCCAGGGACAATCTCTGGCTCATAGATGATCATGCTCTCGTAGATGATGAAGTATAGTAATTCACTGTAGCCACATTTGTATTCCCAGGTGAAAATGTCTGAACCATGAGATACCACATACTGATGAAATAAATTGGATACTGGGAATACAATCTCAAACACTTTTATAACTCTTATTTTTATAATGGATATCTTCAAATATATCAAAGTTTCTGTATTTCACTTTTCACCAATCTTCTACAGATAATTTATATAGAAATAAACTATTTGAAGTACATGGGAAGGGCAAAACCCACTGGAGGTTTGTTTTTCATTTGGTTTGCTTTTTGAAATTAATATTACTTTATGTTACTATGAAAAATTCAGTGTAAATGTGGAGGTGTTTACTTACCACATTACACTGAGAAAACCATTGAGAAATAAATCTGGCATGTTAAAAATAACCAATTCAGTAATCTGTTGGAACAGTGTTTGTTGTTTTGATTGCATGACTGTTTTGGTTGTATCCCATTACTATCTAATTAAACTGAATATTCATTGAATATATTTATCCGTCAACTCAGAAGAGCTTTCAACTAGTCTTAAATTTGTTTGTCTTGGACATATTTCAATCTAGCACCCTTTGTCAGATGATCTTTAGATGTTATATGCTAAAAAATAGTAATTGATATTCAAACCTTTATGTCTACTCCTGTGCTATTTTTCTGGTTTTCTTTTTAATTCCTTGTGCGTGCGTGCATGTGTGTGTATACACATATATACATACATATGTGAAGTGTTTGTCACGTCACAGATGAGGATAATTTTAGGAAAAATAAAGTGGCAAAAGTAAGTTTCACTTATGGCTAAATGACATCTTATGATAATAGCACATGACATAGTTCAGAGACTATACTCAGATAGAACATTTTGGCCTCTGACCTTTGTCACTGAACCCCCTGACAAGAAGTAGCTATCTATTGAAGTATAAAGATTAATGGCTGAGTTTATCTATGGAGGCCACATGTATAAAGCTTCAGATTGGGAAGTTAAGAAGTAAAGCCAGTTGTCACCTAAGGGTTATTAATTCTAATCATATAGAAATGACATTGGTCCTCAGGAGATCAACAAATAACCCTGAGATGATAGGAATCATCTTTGTGCTCTCTCCTCCCTACCCCTTTGTTCTCACCTCAGGCGTTTTATGTCTAATAGACAAGTGGGATTCTTCTAAACCCCAGTGATTTGTATCACTGCAGTCTTCATTTAGCTGTTGTTGAACATAATGGCCCAAACCTCTTTTCTCTTCATCCACACTATTGTTTGTTTTTCTTTTATCATTTTTTACTTGGATTTACTGCAACCTGCCATCTGTCTTGTTTAACTTCAACTCATCTCCAAATAATGTCACAGGCAGTTTTCTAAAACTATAAATCCAACCAAGTTACTTTCCTGTTCAAAATCACTTACTGGCCTCTTGGAACATCAGGGATAAAATTTACCATCCATAGCACGACTAACAATGTCCTGATTTCATATAGGTTTAAATCTACATTCTCACATTTCATTCTTGCCTTCAATCCAAACTGCAACAGCAGTACACTAATCAAAGCTCTCAATCCCAACTTTGTGTTCCTTACTTATAGAGCTTCACATAACCTGATACTCTGCCTTGAATATCTTATCATGCCCCCATCGTCACAAGACTCAGCTTAGATGTCTCTTATTGTAAGAGATATCTTACAATCTTACTCTAAGCCTTATCTATCTTTCAGGAGGTCCATTATCATTAAGTATTACACTTTAGCACGTTGAAATCTATGTATCTGCTCAAAATCTCTTTTCATTTGGTAATATAACATTATGTAATTTAAAGGTCTATTTGTAACATAGTATGACCAATAGGTGTATTAATGGCCTGTGATTAAATATCAATTTCCCGAGTTGTGTGCCAAACAAATGTTTCACTCAAAGGGGGGGAAATGGTATTTTGAAAGATGTATAACTTAGGTGTCCTGTACATTTTCTTCAGCATATGTTATGCTAATGTGATAACACAGTAATATGTTTTCATTTAAAATTATATTTGTATTATAGAGTTTTAATTTAACTCAAGACCATATTTTAGCAGAAAAGTATGATTATATAATTTGAAGAAATATTATTTTAACATACCTAATGTAGTTTAAATATTAAAATACAGCAATATTTCTCCCTAAGCACCAGTTTACTTAAAGCTAATACTAGACTACATTAGCTGGAAATTCACACAAACAATTCACAGATTCGACAGGCTCTTCTAATTAGGCTCATTATTACACAATAACTAAGTAACAATGAATCAAACATTGAATGCTTGAATGACGAATTTGATGTCTGTTAAAGCTTATAGATTCAAACCATGAGTCCCATGGACTGCTTATCAAAAATGAGATTTAACAGAGCTGTGTATCTTTCCCTCATTTGTCATGCTGTCACTGGCTTGAGGGCTCTGAAAAACATTTCACAGAAAAAAAATATGGTCTTTTCAAGTCTAATAGGAAATATAGACAAACTTGAAGCAAAGTGAGTCTTTTAAGTTTGTATCTGAAGATTTTACAGCCACTAAGTCATATGTGAATAATAAATTTAAAGTCAAAGTGAATGAAGATGACAGAGGATATGCCTTTTTAAATCCACATGATTTTCTCTCTCTATATACAGATAATTGAGTTAGACACTAAACATTAGTCAGAAAGATCCTCTAATAGTACGATTAAGGTATGTACAAAGATACTTCTTGAAAATTGAGTTGCTTTATTTATTGAAACATCTTCTGACATTGTGGACTATTCTTTTCTGTTTCAAGATTTCAAATTTTTTAGAAGAAAAAATTGTTTTCCCTTTTGAAAATAAGAAAACTCCTATTGAATTTAGTGTTTCTTGTGTCAATTGTTGAAATATTGAAATTTCTTGACCAAAGAATTTGATATCACACAGATATAGTACCAGGTGTCAAAACTGGTATAGAGGCAAAAACTCTATAATTTTATTTCATTTTTTTAGAATAACACAGCTTAAATTCAACTATAGGAACTTTATTGTTTCTCTAACAATAAAAGGGAAATGAATCATTGAAACTCTTAGATTTAAAAGTCATGGACAGTGGTTAAAGAGTTATGGGAATGCTTAAGTGACAAAATCTTTGTGCACAATGATTAATTTTCTATTCAACATGAGATAACTAAGAGTCCATAGTAACACATAAGTGAGATAAACAATAGTTGTAAAAGAGACTGTCTAAATTTTATGTATGGAGCAGAGTGAGGAGTTGATTATAATTTAGTGGAAATTAAAGTATATGTTCTACATTTTATTAAAATATGAATAATCTAACAAAAACTATCAGTGGAAGTGGGAGTAACATTCATCTAATAATAGAAATGATACTGTTTTACTAATTTTATATTAGTATGTATAGTCTATGTGGGCATATATGATATAAAATATTTTGTAAAAGTTTATTGAATAAATACATTAATACAACTTGCATTGTTGGAGTAAGTAATAATTGTCTTCTCTTGTGATTGTAGATTATATACAATTTCAAGCAATATGGTGGGTAGAAATTGCACTTAACTATGTTTGAGGAGGCTCAAGTTTGAGTCTTAATTGCCAGGAATCAGAAAACTTGTCCATTCTTTGTGATGAGTATTTTTTTAATAATCATCAGAATGAACATGTTGAGTAACTAGATGTTTTATTTACGTACTTTTCCAACAGTTCTAAGATATACAGTTTTTCACATAGTAACATTTCTGAAATAAGATGGCTTTCACAACCATATTTGGCTCTGGTGACTTTGAGAAGGACATACATACATACCGTATCTTGTAAATGATGGCAACATTAGATTTGATCAAATATAGTATTTAAGAACTGAAGCTATCTGATTCTGTACACTCAAAAGATTGAAGGTTTATAGTTATGCATTACAATACTGAAAGACCCTGATATGTAAATTTCTGAAAGCAAATGTAGAGCGCATCCTCTTACATGAATCCACTGAACAACCATATTCATTCTTAGAGAATTATATACCACAGAAGCTACATATTTTAATCTACTTCAACACACATGACAAATCATATTAGCATGCATCATGTACTTCAGTGGATCTACCCATTAACTAGATAAATTGCAGGTTATATGCAAATTCTGGTAAAGTCACAATTCTGTCACTCACAATACGTAATAGAATAGATTTTGTTGAAAGAGTTGTAACTTTGCTGTTGGTTGCATTGTTCTGCTAAGGAGATTTAAGATTATATAAAATCTTTAAAGTTTTATTGGAAAAAAAACAAAAAACACAATGGCCATAAAGAAGACTAGAATGTTATCCATGAAACCAAACCTGACAAAACCAGAAGAAGCTTATCTCTGTAACAAGACTGAAATCTCAATTCTTACTGGTCACAAGGCCTGCCGAAAATGCAGCCCAGAAAGTTGGAGATGTGTCTAGGTCCAACACAACTTTGGGACTTCACTTCCAGAATTTCATTCATCTTTATTCTGTGCTGTGCTTAGTCGCCTAGTTGTGTCCAGCTCTTTGCAAACCCATGGACAGCAGCCTGCCAGACTCCTCTGTTCACGGGGATTGTCCAGGCAAGGATACTGGAGTGAATTGCCATGCCCTCCTGCAGGGGATTTTCCCAATCCTGGGATCAAACCCAGGTCTCCCGCATTGCAGGTGGCTCAATTGGATTCTTCACCAACTAAGCCACCAGGGAAACCCCATCTTGATTCTACTGAATCATTAATGTAAATGAGCAAAACTAGTTCTCTTTCTGCTTCTTCTCCTCCTATGGATGTATGTGCTCAGTAGCTCAGTCATATCAGACTCTTTGCTAATCCATGGACTGTAGCTCCTCCACCCATGGGATTTCCCAGGCAACGATACTGGAGTGGGTTGCCATTTCCTTCTTCCCATCCCAGGGATCAAACCCACATCTCCTGTGGCTCCTGCATTGGCAGGCATTCTTTACCACTGGACAACCTGGGAAGCCCCTCTTCTCCCCCTACCAGCTCTATATTTCACTTTTGACATTAATACAAATAGCCTACTAGCTTGATTAATTATTATTCATGCTATAATTTGACTGCCTAGGAATCAGTTTTCTTCCTGCTTCATATAGCTTTGGCCAGGGTCATCAAGAATGTGGTCAATCTTGGCATTTCTCCCAACCACGGTTCTGAGCTCAGTATGCATTCTGAAGCTGGATCAAATAACATGAGGCAGTAGGAGAGGTAATCTCAAATACAGTCTAATTTATATTTTTAAAATATGTAAAACATTTTTGGGAGGCCCCAGTGGCTAAGCGGTAAAAGTATGTAAAACATTGCAAATGGCAATATATGAAATATAATTAATAACAAATTACCTCTCTTGAAACAACATGAAACTGTAGTGACTAAAGGCTTTGTAGACATGCAATAGTAGTATTTTTATTTTCTTTTCTCATTGTAACACCAAGACTTAGGACCAATTACCCCAGCATCTTTCTGAACCCAAATTCAGTCATTCCATAATCTACAGGCCAGTTTAGGTGTTTTAAGGCTAAGCTCTAATACCTTTTGAGATATATCTTCTTTATGCCATGTTCAGAGAACTTTAAACCTTTATTCTTTCAGTTACCTCTCACAGTAAGTCCTGAGTTGCTCTATTTTGCAGATCAGAACTGAGGCATTTAAAAGGTTAAAGGCGCTGTCCATATTTCTGAGATGATTGCAGTGCACATCTTCTGGCTTCAAGTACAGTGCTCTTTCCACTGTATCAAATAGCCTACCCAGATTCCTTCTTCAGCAATCTGGCCCGGTAAATAAGTTAATTCTTCCTACAATGTTGTTCTGCTTTTCTAGAGCTTGACATATCTTTTCAAATCTATCTTTTACTGTGCATCTCAAGTTTGAACACACACAATTACCCATATATGTTCTATGTCTTTCTTTTTCCATGTCTTGACCAATGCCACTTCCTCTGCCTGGGCTAAATTTCTGTACATTTCTCTTAAATATAGATTTAAACCATCCTTTAATACACTGCTTAAATGTTCACTTTCTCCATAATTCCTCTTGCTTTATCGTAATAGATTAGGAATAATTCTTTCTGTGCAGTTCCAAAGCATTTTATATGTGCAACGCTTCTGGGACTTAATACTGTATTATTCTGAAAGAATTATTGTTTTTATAGTTTTAAGTTATCACTCAGTAAACTGTAAGCTATTTAAGTACCAGTATCATTCCCCTTTTCTAGGTCCTATGATATCTAGCTCAAAATCACAAAATTGCACAGAATAAATGCATATGGGATAGAAAATGTGTTATGTGAAATTAAATGTACATATTGAGACATTTTGAGCTAACAATATCTTATTTAATTACTAAAAGTAGAGATTAGGGTGAAGCTACTCTTAAAATGTATTAATAGAAAATTACTTATGGCTTCTATTATTATTATCTATGCAACCAAAAATGCTTGAAATCACCGAGTTTATTGATTTCTCACTCATCAGTTCACTGTTTACTTATTAGTTCAATATAAAACTATATAATGAATAATAGGAAATGAATATTTTTTTGTAATTGCAGTGCAATAAGAGCAGTTTACATTAAATAGTCAAAAAGCAATAGTCTAGGCCCTTCTTAACACATAAAAAGGAATAATAATCAGTGTGAATTGACATCTTCATTGGACTCAACATTATAATATGTAAAATTATGTTGGCCATAATATTGTTAAGAAGTTGTAATTCTTTAATGTTTGACACTGAAAAGGAAACTGTCCTTTTAAGGTTTATTGTATTTAGTAGTAATGTAGGGCTTAATAAATGTTCCAATACTAGTTATTCTTAATGACAGCCCTGTTTACATCATCAATTGTACTGTTCAAGAAATCACTTCTGGTACATATCTGACATAGAGCATTTTCTGAGCACAGAGTGAGAAATTTTTCTTTATATGCTATTTTAAATTCCTGGAAACTGATATTAAGACTCATTTTTGACTGAGCATTACATATACTCTAATAGAATAAATGTTCATATTCTTATCTTCTCAGAAAGAAATCACATGAAATGAGAAATCCATATTCTATATATTTATGTGGCATGATATAAATTCAATGTCTGTCGGAATGCCACATTGGAAATCTGATCAAAGAGTAGAATTACTGAAAGACTATGTTTCAGAAGTGGAAATTTTGTTATGACAAGTTGTCAGGACAGAAGTCACCGCAGCTTGCTATGGAATAAGCACAATTAAAGTCTGTTCAAATTTAAAACCCACTCCCTGACAAATAAATGGAGGTGTCGAATCTCATTGCAGTCACATTCAATAGTGACCTTGAATGCATACAAATATGAGATTTACTCAATGGGGCTCCGTGACAATTCTTAAGATTCAACTGTGAAATTGTAGTAGCTTGAACCTAAAGTGGAATTTCACACATACTGAAGAGCAATCTGTTTCTCTAGTTATGGTGGTTAGAAAAATCATGCAGAGGTTTGTATTTCCATTTGTTTCTGTGAGCCATAATAGCTTTAATAATAGTGAATGTTCAACATATATTTGTTATTATATTTATCTGTTATTATATCCTTGTAACTAAGTACTCACTGTAGCAGTAACAAATACCTGAGCCCCTAGGAAATTGCAATGTGAAAGTTTGCAAAATGCATGTATTGAGCACTGCTGCCTTTTCTTAGGGTTTAACTTACACAGGCAGGAATCGAAGCCTAACAAACAGAAATGATCTGCTTCTTATTTTCTACATAAACTTCCAACTATCTGCCAATGCCAAACTAACGTCTGGGTAACATGAACTATTAAATTGGAAAATATTTCTTTTTGGTTCAGAGAATTCAGTTGGGAATGAACATTAGAATGTTTCACATGGTTATACTTTGCATTTTAAAATTCCTGCTTCTTTAAAATCTGTCCATTAAATTTGTGAATTTATCATTCTGTAAGAGAATAGAGGCTGCTTTTATAAAACTCTATATCAAGACAGCGTCCTCTTTATGCCCACATTCAATTTAAAAAGATAAAATTCATAAGAATTGATCTGAGAGTGAGGGGGTGAATAGTCTTATTGCACAAGTCATAGAAGGGAAAAATCACTAGTTTGTGTGAATGCTGCCTTGAATCTTACGGGTGAAACCAAAAATACCTTGAACCACAGAAGAAAACATATGCATACTTTTGTATCACAAATATGCTAATATTTACAGTGAACATTCATGAAAGTGTGCATTCTTGTTGAAACACATTTGAACAGAAGTCTAGTGTGGGGGTGGGAGGGGGCTGGGGGTACAATTATTGTACTGCAGAACAAATTTTGGGTGACAGTATTTAGTGACTTTTCCATTGCAATAGGTAGCCTCTTAAGTCAGAGTACAGTTGTAAGATGAAAGAAGGCCCTTTTTGTCACTTTAGTTGTACTCTATGGGTAAATAGTCTCAGATCCTTTTCTTAGTCCAGAGATGGATCACAGGATGTGAGATAAACATCCATCATCCATATATTGTTAGTTTATAGGAATATATGAGTGCACAAGGGGCTTCCTAGGTGGCACTTAGTGGTAAAGAACCTACCTGCTATTGCAGGAGACATAAGAGACACAGGTTCAAACCCTGGGTCAGGAAGATCCCCTGGAGGAGGGCATGGCAACCCACTCCAGTATTCTTGCCTGGAGAATCCCATGGGACAGGGGAGCCTGGTGGGCTACAGTCCATAGGGTCACAAAGAATTGGACACAACTGATGTGACTTAGCATACCCACATGAGTGCAAAAAAGAGGGAAAAAATATTTTAATTACTATGTGCCCTAAGTTTACTCATCTATAAAATAAGGTGATTCTTCCACCTTATATGCTTGAAAGGAGAGGGTTCATAAAATCTTCCTGTCAAAGATCTTTTAACTCCTGGTTCACATAACATTTATTTTGCCACATAAATGACAAGGTGTTTAAGTATTACTGTCACTTCAGGGATATCATAGTCACCACGAACTTGCTCTTCTGCCAATAGCTGGATACCACAAATGGGGACATACATCTTGAATAGTTAAGAATTTTTCTTTGTCTTGATTAATACTGTCTTTCTCTCCCCTTGCCCAGACTTTGCTTGTTTTGCTATCCAAAAGGATCTGCATAGTTTCCATCCTTGACTGCAGGTAAAGAGTAAAGAAAACTCAGCAACATATTTTTACTTTACAAAACTTGGATAGTATAAATCTAGAATAGCTTTCACTCTTTAACTGCAAAGTGAATGTATTTCTTACTAAGTGAATCTACTTTTTGCCACCCCTGTCTCCAAATTCCAGTTCTTGATTAGAAAATATTTATATATTATCAACCCTTTAGGAGGAGGATTTTCTTATGTGTTCTACTAATTCTTATTCCAAGAGTCATGTTTTAAAGTGACTGAACTATTCATTCCAGTCTTCACCTGTAATAGGAATGAGTTTTCCCCAATATTTCACCATTGTGCAACAAATTGTTCAAATTTTCTAAGCATGTATTGAAACGTAAACCATAACTTTAGGAAGAAGGTCATTTCTGTTTTACTAAAACAATTAAATATGTTCACATTACAAAGACTGCAGACCTGACTGTTGAATAAGTTATCTCATGTTCCAAATAACATCAATGACTTCTATAGAGACATTTTCTAAAGTGCTTCCCATTCTCCTAGTACTGTGAGAGAACTCTATAAAAGCTGTGCTTCTTATGGTCTTTGGGTTACTCAACCCTGCTGGTTGAGAGCAATAGCTTTTCAGTGAAATTGGGTTGTGCCCAGGAATGTTTAGTGTTAACCAAGTAGTGTTTCTTATATGCAAGATGAGGAGGAAAACAGATCCTTAATTTTGAGACCCTTTTATTGAATTATAATTAACATACAATGCTATATTACTTTCAGGTATACAATATATTACTAGGTATATCAATAGTGATTTGATATTTTCTCAAATATGAAATGGATCAGTTACCATCTGTCACCGTACAAAGCTGGTACATAATATTGTTGGCTACATTAACTATGTGTACATTGCACTCATATAATGTTTGTTTATTTGAAGGAGATGAAAATACTAACTGGAAAGCCATATATACCACTGTGTTCATTATAGCGCTATGTACAATAGTCACAATATGGTAGATAGCTAAGTTAGGTACTATATCTGTGTTAGTGTATATATATATACATGAATTTGAGTAAACTCTGGGAGTTGGTGATGGACAGGGAGGCCTGGCATGCTGAGATTCATGAGGTCGCAAAGAGTCGGACATGAGTGAGCAACTGAACTGAACTGAACTGATATACATACTCAACATATAATAAAATATTATTTATACATTTTATTTTGTGTGTGTCCTATATCAAAAATTGTATAGATTTCTTGAAGGCAGTATGTTTTTTTTCTCTTCTCACTCCCATTCTTTTCATATTTAAGTATAATTGTGTGTGTGCTGCTAAGTCACTTGGGTCATGTCCAACCCTTTGTGATCCTATGGACTGTAGCCCGCCAAGCTCCACTGTCCATGGGATTCTCCAGGCAAGAATACTGGAATCAGTTGCCATTTCCTTTTCCAGGAGATCTTTCTGACTCACGGATTGAACCTGTGTCTCTTACGTCTCCTGTGTTGGCAGATGGGTTCTTTACCACTAGTGCCAACTGGGAAACCCCTAAATACTATTGGTGCTTCATAAAACTACAATGAATCAATGGATTTAATACAAGTAAAATCAATGTACTCAAAATTGCTCTGCCTGAAATCTTGATTTTTTCCCCCTCATATGTTTATTTTGGTACAGCTGGATTGTTTTTACAGTATTTCTTAGCCGATGAGAGACCAGAATCCTTTCTAAAGCAAACCTTCCCTTCAAAGAGCAATTCAATTAATAACAATGAGTACAGAAATCCTGTCTCAATATTCACTGGCAATGACCCCAGATTCTCCACCAAACTGAGAAGAAGAGCATCACAAGAATCTCTTCACAACACTTTCTTCTACTTGTGCACTGGCCAGCACTCCCAACTTACTGAGCGCTTGCCCCTCAGTGGTGTAGGCAGGCAATGATTCAAAATCCTGCTGTTGCCAGGCATGAGTACTGACATCCAAATCTGGTCACCACTCTCAGAGAGTAGCAGAAAATCATTCTTATGAATGGCCTCATTACCACTCTCAGAGAGTAGCAGAAAATCATTCTTATGAATGGCCTCATTACCACTCTCAGATAGTAGCAGAAGATCATTCTTATGAATGGCCTCATTGGAATCAGAGAATGTGCCTCTTATTTTCACAGCATCTAGTGCTTATAGGTAAATCTATACACAACCCAGGTGGCACTAGTGGTTAAAAAAAAAATGACTGCCAATGCAGGAGTCATAGGGGTGTGGGTTAGGTCCCTGGGTTGGCAAGACCCCCTGAGGGAGGGAATGGCAAGTCGCTCCAGTATTCTTGCCTGGAGAATCCACATGGACAGAGGAGCCTGGGAGGCCACAATCCATAGGGTTGCCAAGAGCTGGACATGACTGAAGAGAGCACAATACAGCACACATATACAGCCCAGTCCTGTTCACATCAAATGAGTCTTCAACCTTCCCACCGTAAAAGTTGTCTTAACATCATTGCTGTTTTTTATACTGAAAGTTATCACTGAGAAAGAAGTACCAATTTTGATGTACTATTCATTACTACAGGCTTCCCTGGTGGGTCAGACAATAAAGAATGTGCCTGCAATGTGGGAGATCTGAGTTTGATCCCTGGATTGGGAAGATCCCCTGGAGAAGGAAATGGCAACCCACTCTAGTATACTTGCCTGGGACATCCCATGGGACAGAGGAGTCTGGCAGGCTACAGTCCATGGGGTTACAAAGAGTCAGACATAATGGAGGAACTAACTCTTTCACTTTCACTTCCATTTATTACTGCGTGAATGCACCCACTAGCCTATAATAAGCAAGAGTTTGCTATTCTCAGGTCATTGCTATGCTCCACATCTTTACGAAGCACTTAACAGTGTGGTTCCCCTTTAGTTGTCTAATTTTATCTGAACCATGTTGGTAGATTTCTCATACCCAGAGAAACTCTATAGATCATGCTCTAGGCTGAGTATTCACACTACATGGGGACATGGGAAACCCATTGCACAGTGTCTTGCTTCTGTTTTACGACTACTCAAGTGAGTATTTGTTTAAGAGATTTAATGAAAAAGGAACAGATCAATGAACATACCGATCAGTGGTGAACCTGGTGATGGATTCTCATTCCCAACACCACAGGCTCATGGACTTGTGCAGTGAGGATCAATAGAGGGGAGGAAGGGAATCTTAACCTTGAGTGAGAAAGTTGCCTGCTGCTATCACATAATGAGTGCTTTCCACTCAGATATTTTAATGCCCACCCATTGGGCATTTCACTAGTGATTCAATGAAGAGTGACATGAGTATTTGAAACTGTTTCTATACTGATATGAGGAAGCCTCACTCACATGTCTTCAACGTCAATGAAATCACCATAAGTCTTCCCCTGGAAGTCTTTATCACCCTGTGAAAGCAGATGGGCAAAAAATGTCATGCCATGAGATGTTGATCATCTTGAGATTTAGATGCTAGTCCTCCTTGTTGAACTTCAGCTCTGCTAAAACAACTGTACAGACACCTGGGAAGACACTATGGCACATGCTATTTTCATTATAAAGCATTAATTCAAGAATGAGATTAAAAAGACAAATTCTCATTTCCTTGGTCCCTACCATCAAGAATATATATATATATATACACACACACACACACACACAGTTGGAAATTTTCTAAAATTTTGTAATCTCACTTTCTTCCTTTGCAAGGTAGAATTAAAAATAACTACATCAGAATTAGAAGAAATGAAATGTGAGAACCTATGGAAGGACCTTGATCAACGCTTGATAAACTTACTTCTCATTTTCTTTCATTTTATATTAAAAAAATGCTCTGCAAAGTGTTCCAAATCTAAGTTAAAACCCATCATCACTGACCATTCACTACCTTTTATTTATTTATTTTTTAAAAATTGTTATTTTTTTATTTTATTTTTTTAATTTTTATTTTTATATTGTAGTGGTTTTTGTCATACATTGACATGAATCAGCCATGGAGTTACATGTGTTCCCCATCCCAATCCCCCCTCCCACCTCCCTCTCCACCCGATCCCTGTGGGTCTTCCCAGTGCACCAGGTCCGAGCACTTGTCTCATGCATCCAACCTGGGCTGGTGATCTGTTTCACCCTAGATAATATACATGTTTCGATGCTGTTCTCTTGAAACATCCCACCCTCGCCTTCTCCCACAGAGTCCACAAGTCTGTTCTATACATCTGTGTCTCTTTTTCTGTTTTGCATATAGGGTTATCGTCATCGCAGCACTGTTTATAATAGCCAGGACATTCACTACCTTTTAAACCTGTGCTAGCAATTGCCATAATGAACTTCTTGCGTTTCTTACCTTAAATTCTAAACTAAACAGCTTTGGTTTAATCCCAATCAAGTATATTCTGCACTGCATAATAAGATTTTGGTATATTAAAATAATCTTAGTATATTAAAGTAAAATCTTAGCATATTCTATTTGGCTCCCCTGGTTACTCAGATGGTAAAATAAAGAATCCACGTGCAATGCAGGAGACCTGGATTCGATCCCTGGTTTGGGAAGATCCCCTGGAGGAGGGTATGGCAACCCACTCCAGTATATACTGCATAATAAAATCTTACCAAGATTGCAGTTAGTTCAGAATTCAGCTATTTCACTTCAAGAATAAGCACTTTTCTATTTTAATTACTCTTGATAAGTATTTCTAAGCATAATTGTTATAAAGGGAGCATTCTGGTCATAACCTGTTCACTTCCTTGAGGCCATCATTAAATAACCTGTTACAGTGATCTGCTGTCGACAGCCTGAACATAATGCTGAGTGGACACGTCCAGTAATGATTGCCCTAGAACTTGCTTTCAAAGACAAATTTCCCACTATCAGTAAGAATTTCAGTCATCTTTCTCTTCCTGAGAAAAGCAGAGTGTGCCCTGTGCAGCAGGAGGATGCCTAGTCATGAAATAATGCAAACTACTTAAATACTTACCCAATTTGGACTCTTACAAATTATCTTCTAATATTCATTTGATCAGAAATGAAAACCTTTTTTTTTTTCTTTTTTACTTTCCAGGTCCTATTTTCTTCCTATTGGAAGACCAGTTCTTTCACTGTATATAATCCTAGTAATGGTTCTATCATATGCTTAATTCTTAACTTGGCCAAGCCATCTATGAAAACCCCTGTGTCCTCAATTGCTGTCATGTCTGATTCTTTGTTACCCAGTGAACTGTAGTCCACCAAGCTCCTCTGTCCATGGGATTTTCCAGGCAAGAATACTGGAGTGCATTGCCATTTCCTTCTCCAGGTGATCTTCCCAACCAAGGGATCAAACCCATGTCTCTTGTGTCTCCTGCATTGGCGGTAGATTCTTTACTATTGCACCACATGGGAAGGCCATGCAAACCCCTATGCAGGCCATATGACAGACTGTGCTTGGGTTTAGTGAATTCAGATCGCTTCTGAAAGTAAAAAAATGAAATCATAAACAACCTCATTTTCACATCTGTGGCAGCTACAAAAACCCTACCATCCCAACAATCCCAAGTTTTGTAATCATATGGAACATGCCTATCCCCCTGCTCTTTGTTCATCATTGACTAAATATTGTTATAAAATCATAATCACTTATTTAATGCTATAAAGTGTTGAGATTAAAATTCGTGAAGATAGCCTCCCAAGATATAATCTCTACTTCGCAGATGGAAGATGTTTGTTCAGGAAGATTAAGTGATATAGTAAGTGGCTGAGCTAAGACTGAAATCAGTCCTGTTGAGAGGAGACCATAATCTCTCCTTGGTGTCATGTGATGTCTTTTGCCAAGGGCAGCATGAGTGACCGTGTGGAGGTACGGGGACCCTATCTCCTCTCGCCCAAACTAAACGTTTAAATCTCTCTCTGTTGTTCAGTCTTTTATTCTCAGGGATAGGAATCTGCATGCCCACCAATCTCTTCTAATCATCCTCAGTGAAAAGAGATGTCTTTCTCTGCACATTCTGCCTTTTTTTTTCCTTTACATTTTGTGGTGTCAATTTTCTCATTCTTCTCCACTTTCACAAGAAAATGCTTAGTTTATCTGCTACATGTCTGTGCACTATGTCTGTGTCTCCATTGCTGCTCTGAATATAGGTTCATCAGTACCATCTTTTGAGATTTCATACATATGTATTAATATATAATGGTGGACCTGGGGAAAGGAAACGGCGGCCCACTCCAGTACTCTTGCCTGGGAAATCCCATGGACAGAGGAGCCTGGCAGGCTACAGCCCATGGGGTTCCAGAGAGTCAGACATGACTGAGTAAATCAGCATACAATAGTGGCGGAAAGAGAGGGTGGGACAAATTGAGACAGTAGCATGGAAACCTATACATTACCATATTGAAAACAGATAGCAAGTGGGAATTTGCTCTGTGATGCAGGGAGCTCAAACTTGGTGTTCTGTGACAACCGGGGGTAGGGGGAATGGGATGGAAGGTGGGGAGAGAGGACATATGGATACCTATGGCTGATTCATGTTGATGTACAGCAAAAACTAACATCATATTGTAAAGCAACTATCCTCCAAGTAAAATAAACTAAATTGATAAAAAAAAAGTGTCTACCAATAAGAGAATTCATTCCCTTTTGCACAGTAAATAAACTGTCACATGATACTGGATGTAAGTTTGTTGTTTTTTATATTTTGTAAATGCCAAGCTTGCTGTGACTGAGAGTATAGAAGTGTTGCTTCAGGACTTAATTTTTTGAGAGGCTGTGGAAGGGAAATCACTTTTATGTCTGGACCCAATTTCAAATACTAAGGTCCAGAGTTCTGTTGTTGTTATTGTTTATAATTCATGAGGACATCATTTATTAACTAGTTCAGTAAACATTTATGGAGGGATTACTATATGCCAAGCACTGGAAGAAAGAACAAAGGACAAGGCAATAGAGAAGATTGCTGTCATGAAATTCACATCTATGAGAAAGTGAAAGTCTCTCAGTCATGTCCGACTCTTTGCGACCCCATGGACTGTACAGTTCATGGAATTCTCCAGGCCAGAATACTGGAGTGGGTAGCTCTTCCCTTCTTCAGGGGATCTTCCCAACCCAAGGATCAAACCCAGGTCTTCTGCATTGAAGGCAGATTCTTTACCGGTTGAGCCACAAGGGAAACCCACATCTATGAGAGAAAGAGACAAAAAATCTGAAAGGCAGAATGCAAGGTAGTCAGTTCTAGGTATTCATAAGTGCTGTAAAGAAACCAAAGCAGGACAATGTGATATGAGAGGGGCTGGGAGAGGTTAGGGGTCAGCAAGTCTGGCAGAGAAGGCTACCTTAGTAGAAAACCAAATGAAGAAGAAAGACCAAGCAAAGACAGACCTGGAGGAAGTGTTCTAGGCAAGGAAGTACACATAGAAATGTACGAATACAGGAAACAGCAACGTGTGTTCCTGGAGCCAAAACAAGCCAAAGAGGCTGGACTCTACTAAGCAAAATTGACAGTAATGCATCATGATGCTTTTGGGACCTGAATCCTATCTGTCTGCTATAGACAGAATTATGTCCATGAAAATTCATATTTGAAGCCCTAACTGCCA
Source organism: Odocoileus virginianus (assembly GCF_023699985.2). Classification (NCBI taxonomy): domain Eukaryota; kingdom Metazoa; phylum Chordata; class Mammalia; order Artiodactyla; family Cervidae; genus Odocoileus; species Odocoileus virginianus. The sequence goes on from NC_069698.1 coordinate 27,167,059, forward strand.
ATCAGGTGGTATTTAAAGATTATGTCCTTGGAACATAATTCGATTTAGATGGAGTCAAGAAGGTGGGGCCCTCATCATGGGATTAGTGGCCCTATAGGAAGAGAAATACACAGAAGAGGACACTATGTGAGGACACAGAGAGAAAGCTGACATCCACGAGTCAGGATGAGTGTTCTCACCAGAATTCAGCTATGCCGGCACCCTGATTTCAGATTTGCAGCGTCCAGAACTGTGAGAAATACATTTCTGTTATTTTAAGCCACCAGTCTATGGTATTTTGTTAGAGCAGCCCAAGCAACTAAGACAAGGGCCTTCGAAACCATATTAAAGCCATTGGTATTTTCTTATAAGTAGTGAAGAAGGCAATGAGTAGATTCTCCATGATAAGTTTCTAGCTTAATGACGTTCATGAACTCTAATGATTCTCAGAAAATGGAGAGTGTAGACTGAGACACAAGTCAATCTATGATTGATTCTCTAGATTTTCGTTAAAAGTTCAATAGCACTTATTATTGTTCTTATTATTATTACTCTGATTAGTGCTCAAATCCTTGCTGGAAAAGTGTTTCAGACTTTTTCATTAAAAATTGTCATTCCATGCTTGTTAAATGATCTCAATCATTGCTTAGTTCTTAATTTATATTGAAAATGAGTGAAAAAGTTGTAAAAATTGCAAGAATAAAAAAATGAACCCTTTTATAAATGTAGCATTATTCCATAAGTCTTCTTAAATCAAACATGTCATTCACAAAGTAGATTGCTCTGTTCCTTAGTAATCAATCCCAGGGAAATATGAGAAAGTAGAACTATTGTTCTATTAAGAAAATAAAAACAATATGCACTAGTTGATACCTCTGTGTTGTTTTGATTGATAATAAGAAAATGTAGCTATTTTAAAATCCACATGTACTGTGAAAAAAATGATCATTGAATGTGATTCCCATAGTTAGGTAGAATTATTTGTTAAATGGATTAAGATTGGTTAGTTTTCTTATATCAAGTTCAAAATCTTATCTCTAACTACCACCTGGACTTGTTCAGATGATTTTCCCATCATTACCTCATTCTCGGAATCTGTAATTCAGAATCTTCTCCACTTCTTTTTCTCCTTTCTTGATCCCCTCAAAACTAGGGCATCACTGGTATATTCAAGAACCAGACAAAATACACACATTTCGTGTAGCACAAATACTATATATTCATGAAAATAGGTTAAATTTACATAATATAAAGTCTTGGAAGAAAAATTCTAACAAGGGAAGGGGTAGATGACATCTTCTTACTGTCTAATCTGTGCATCCCATCTGTTTGTGAGGAAATAGAAAATAGCATTCCCTTGCAGACTGCTTTAGTGATTGAGACGACTACAGATTGGAAGAATACATGTATATGATCTTCAGGACTTTATTTGATGCATACTTCTCCTTATCCATCACTGTTTTCCAGTTATCATGCCATTCTCTGAGATGGTTCATTCAGTGTCCACTAGCAGTTTTCTTGGATCTCTGCAGTTTGTTTTGTTTCTGCTCACATGCTGCTCATTGAGTAACATTTGCTTTGTGTATCAATTTCTAGAGAGATGCTAATATTTAGATATCTATGTAAGTTAGGAAAATATTATATTAAATATCAGTTTCTAAGACACCATCACCAAATAGCTTTTTAGAGATAAGAAAACAGTATAACGTGTATTTTACCATTTCCTTTGAGTTTCCTTTGTGTTTCAGAAAAAGCCTATTAGGCAAATTGGACAGATATCATGTCATTTTAGAGATAGAAATTTGAGGTTCATCCTAATTAACAATACAAAGTCCAAGGCTAAGCAATTAGCTCATAACTCCTACCTTACTCTTTATTCTGTACCCTGACAAGAAGGAGTATTTAGATTCAAATTTTTTGGCCAAGAAAATACAATTTGCAATATTCAAAATATGCATTTTTTAGATTAATATTTCTGCACCTTGAAAATATGTTGTCTACTTATTGGGGAAAATATATTGAAAATTTAGGAAGCATATAAGGTATAATTTCTACCCAACATAAGCAATGTATAGCATTTCAAAAGTTTCCCACAATAGATATTAAGATTTGTGAACATACCCATTTCTGCACTTGTATTAATATTTGCAATGCTGTTTACAAGTGAAATACTTTCTATTAAACATTTTACCTAATTTATTATTAATTTCAAGTCAACTTTGAAAACAAAGTAGTCTATATGGGTAGGTTAAAATTGGCTTAAATTTTATTAAGTATGAACTGTGGATTGAGTATTCAAATTATTAATATAAATACTGAAATGTCATGAATATTGAAATAATCTAGTTGACTAAAATCATTAAAGGAAAAATCAGTTATAGATTAAAACCTTAAAGTGAGACATAAAATATTCTTCTCACAAAGAAAGCATTATTTATTATACTCTCTGAGCGAATATGATAAAATTTTTCTTTATACTTCTCCAAAGTAGCCTTTATGCTATGATGTGCTAAGTCACTTCAGTCGTGTCTGAGTCTTTGTGACACCCCACTCTTGGCCACCACGCTGCTCTGTCCATGGGATTCTCCAGGCAAGAATACTGGAGTGGGTTGCCATGTAAGTAGGTTAAAGGGGGGGGAAAGAAACTTTTATACATTATAAATGTGGATTTTTTATTTATTTGAATTACTAATACTACTTATATTCTTCAGTCTTCAGTTGGGTAAGTCTAATGAAAACCCAACTGATTACTACACTGTACTATATTAAATATTCTTCAATGCAGTGGGTACCACAGGGTCTCACCTTATAGTGTGTAATTTCTATGCATTCTGGAATCTTTTTTTTTTTAAATTCTAGACATTTTTGCTTATTTCTGCTTCCATCAAGCTTAAAAGGAAAGAAAATAAATAAACAAAAAAAATCTGGAATGAAACTGTAAAATCCACCACCACATTTACATACACATGATTATGCTGACTCCTAGAGTCTATTTCCACAAATGGATTTAGAAAACCTCATGGGGACTCCAAAGCAATAGAATGAGAACTAGATGAGTTCCCTCTTTGAATCATGAGTTGCTTAGAGTGAAGGATTTCAGAAGTCAGAGTTGAACACAGCTAATAAAAAGGGCTTGCTTCTGTTGAGGGACAAAATATATATGTATGCTTTTGTATGGATTAAGTCCAGATTTATTATTCTGAACTATTCACCCAGCATTAATCATAAATCAATTTAGTGACAACTTTAAAATATGAAAAAGTTTTGCATGCAGCTTGAATAATCCATTTAACAGGTTAAATCAATGATTTTGCTTCACGCTTTCTTTCAATTGGGTTTTCCACTTATGCACTATCTCTTTACCAATTTTATTCTCCCAGGCAAGCAAGGGCAAGGGGTGCTTCACAGTAATTTGATGCCCCTGTGTCAGGGAACACAAATCAACTTGAAAGGAACAGTATGCCTGGTTTAATACCATATTTTATGCAGAACAAGAGAAATGACAGTTCCTAAGGCTAAACTTAAAGCCTTGAAAAAAGTAAATCTGGAGAATCTCACGCTTTAGGATTGCTAAAGCTATTACGTATACATGTATTTTCCCCTAGAAAAATATTCCCCAAAGTGACTCCAAGCATGTTCTCCAGTTTATAATTACCTGGGGAAAATGAGAGCTAATGAATAGCTTCTCTCCCTCCTGCCTGTGTAATGAACAAATGTTTTCCAAGCTAAAGCTGAAATATGTGATTCATTGTATGAAATAAATACACACAGAGGTTGGTATTTTAATCAAATAAATATAAAAAAATTTTAATTTCATTTTTACATCTTTCTCATGTATAGTTATGAATTATCATACTCTGTTATGTGATATATCCCTGTGAAAGGCCATTATGTTTAAATGTATCTTATTTAGCTAATACTTTTTAATATATTTTTAAAATTATAGGCTGATCATTTGACACATAGAACTATCTAAAATGCCACTTCTGTACCTTCCTGGCTACTGAAAAATAAAGCAATGGGGAAGAAATAAACTATGATATTAGACCAGTGTCTGAGTCTTGGCTCATCAGTTTACTAGCTGAGTGATTAAGAACTCAGAGGCTTTAAATCTCAGTTACCTCATCCATTAAATGCAAATAATAAAGTTTTCATGAGGATTAAATGAGACATGCTGCTTAATTGAGTAGCAGATATTTTAATTATATAAGCAAAATCATGCATTATTAGTAGTAATTTTATTTATTTTAAAATGTGGATCCACTGCAAACCTCTGAATATATATTATGTATTGATGTGGATGACCCTTGAAAGAATTTCTTTTAATTCTAATTAGCTAAATTTAGCTTGAAAAAAGTTCAAATTTTTTTTAATCCATTTCTGGTAAATAGCTTTAAGTTCCAGTGAGAATTTTTCTTGGCACAGTTTTGTAACCTGGAGACACAAATGAGAAATATGTGACAGTACACTTGCAATGACAGACGATAAATACTTTAAATTTGGGAATATCTTAAATTTCTAAATTATTATGTAAATTTGTGGGCAAATATAATAGTAGAGACTCATACAGTGAAGCAGAAAATTAGAATCTGTGATTTTAGACACTTTAATAATAAATCTCATTAACTGCTACTGACAATCCTTTAGAGATGAAAGATCATTATATTTTCAGGTTTAGCCCAATGGCTGTGAAAAAATATTATTCTTCACCAGTGGATGATCTAATTTAACTGAAGAGCAAACCCTATAAAATCAGAGTTGATGACCTCGTTGATTAATGTGCTTAGTAATTCTATTAGAGTAAAATGCAATTTAGGAAACCAACCACTAAAAATCATCATCCTTAATTATTTTTAATTAGAAAATCATATATATTTTGAGATAATATGTAAATTAATATGTACATATATTATAGGTAGTTATAGAAGTTACATATAGAGATATATTCCCTCTAGACAATGCACAGCTAAATTTGGAGGAGGCAAAAAAAGAAAGTGGATAAAAGATTTTTAGCAAAATCTTTTGCAGGTTTTAATCTCAACTTTTAAAATTTGATAAGATATATTATGAAGGAAAACATTATGTTTTCATGTATATGACTGCAGCCATTTCAGTTTCTTAAAATGAATATTATATCTCTCTTGAAGCCGTGAAATCACATTACCCCTATTCTTAAACACAAATTCCCTGCAAAGCCTCTAAATGTCCACCCAGCTCTGTGTCAGAGACACCACTGGGTAAGGGGAGGAAGCATGTTTGAAACATTGTTGTGGATAATTTCAATCAAAATCAAGTAGCAGAAACAAGGTCAATTCAGTTGCTTGAATTGACCTGTCACTTCACTTAAATTACAAGGAGTGGTTCAATAACCCTATGAAACAGGTAGTGAAATGTGGGTGAATGTATGTGGAGTTAGATCATTGGAATTTGTAACTGGTTTTGCTGATGCCATTTTTAGACTTAGTACAGCTTCAAACATAAACTTTGATTAAAGTGAAGCCAGTGTGCATATGATTACCTATGCATTTTTATAAGCAATAAGAAGTTGATACTGCTTTATAATTTTATTTTAGCCAAGATATTAAGATGAAGAATATCCACAAGAAATTTACTCAAATACAAGTATATTTCATTCATCACATCTAAAAGAGAAATGTGAAAAATAAATAAAAGAGAAATGTAGTAGAGTTTCATGTACATTGTCACACAAAATTTAATAAAAACTATATTATTAAAGATTTGTGATAATATTAAATATTTGTGATAATAATTCATTCAAACACTTTTGAACCCTGAGAGTTATACACTGAGAGTTAAATCATTGACAGGATAATCCCCATGGCCTTAAATAGGCACTACCTAATAAAAGCATAATATGTGTGTTAGTAGCTCAGTCGTGTCCAACTCTTTGCAACCCCATGACTGGAATCCTCCAGGCTCCTCTGTTATAGAATTCTCCAGGCAAGAATACTGGAATGGGTGTCCCTTCTCCAGGAAATCTTTCCTATCCAGGGGAATACTGGAGAGTATCCCTTCTCCAGGGGATCTTCCCAACCCAAGGATCAAATCCAGCTCTCCTGTATTGCAGGGCAATTCTTCACCATCTGAGCCACCTGGCACATGAAAACTGTAGCTTAAAACTTAGTGAATAACTTCAAAATGCTGAGGGGGCATATTAAAGAAAATATGTGGTTTTCAGGTCATACTTCTCAAAGAAGATAAAAGTGAAACCAGACAATAAAGAAACCTCCTGAGCTGGAAATAAAGACCTGAAATAGTAAAGGCACTTCAGACAGAAATTAGTATAAGAAATGTCTGAAATGTATATGTTTATCAGAAAGTGGATTATTATGACTTGAGCATGAGTATTTCCTAGTGGGGGATGGGGTGGAGGGGTATGTGGGATTTGAGTTGATAGTTGTTGATGTTGCGGAATGGATCCATGAGGGCTTATTACACAGTCCTTTAAACTTTTTGAAATTTTAATATTAAGTACAGACACACACACACACACACACACACTCACACACACATACTCAGGGGCAACAGGAGACTGGGTTTAGCTATTGTCCATATTGGTGTTCTGTTAGTCATTCAGCCATTTCTGACTCTTTGTAATCCATGGACTGTAGCCTGCCAGTCTCCTCTGTCCATGGGAATTCTCCAGGCAAGAATACTGGAGTGAGTTGCCATTCCACTCTCCATGGGATCTACCTGGTCCAGAGAATCAAACCCAGCTCTCCCGCATTAGAGGCAGATTCTTTATAGTCTGAGTCACAAGGTTTAGCCCTGTCCATGTTTAGCTGGTTCTCAATTACTACAGTGACACATGTCAAGTAGCAGGCTCAGGCTGAGAGACAAAGCAGATAAGAATATCTCATTTGACATTTACAGATAAAAAGGGTACAGAAGTGCATTCATGGAATAGTCACATCAACACATTTTTGCTAATGATATTCCTGAATGAGCAGGCTCATACCAGAACTCCTGAAAGCTCATCTATCCCCACTCCAAAGCCCAGATTTATGTAGGCAGGATGTGTGCTGGAGCCCACGTAATCTGTATCAGGTGCAGCTCATTAATATTGGCAGAATTTAAAATGCAACATGAAAACAGTATTCACTAGAATATAATCAGTCAGGAGTGAATTTCTCATTGTTGAACCTCTTCCTCCCCTGGTCAGCCTGGTTAAGATCAAGACAGTCTAGTTGGATACAGAAACTCACTTGATCTTATTGTTGAAGAACTAGAAGAAGTAGGCATTCTAAAACGTCATGCTAGTGTGTATTTATACTATATATTGGGCCTAGAGCTGATAAGTAAAAACTTAGATACATTTGCACAATTAAAGAGGTTTGAGGATACCAAAAATCCTGGAAAACCTTCACCTTTAGGATGCTTTAAGTGTAACATGTAAAAATAAAATAATTTAACCAATGTCTATTTTATCAGCTGAACCTGCATTGCATTATTATTTAGACACATTTTTAAATTTATAGTCAATGGACAATTTATGGTCAATATGTTGCTCTCTAGTTCTGAGCTTATAAGCTGAATCATAAATTATGAAAATATTGCTGTGTACTGTTAAACTCACCTTTCCATTATATTTTATAATACGAATACCAGATAGCAACTTTTTGAAGTGCTGTGTTATTATAGTTTTGTCGACTGTTGTAAGAGTAGACTCTGAAAATCTTTGGTAACATGTGCCAAATTTCAATTCTCTGAAACAAGTCATCACTGCAATTTATCAAACAGTGTTGGCTCATGTAACTAGAATTATAGTAACCTCTAAGGAATTATGAAAAGTAATCATATTAGGGAAAGAATTATAATAAGTTTCAAAGCCCAGATTTAAATCCAAGTTGATGCCACATGTAAAATTAGCCTTAAGATTTTTGTAGAATTCCTCTGGGCAATAGCCTATGTCATAAAATCAAACATAATGATGAGTAGACACTCTTTACTCTGAAGAAGTCCAGGAAACAAAATTTCACTGCACAATTAGGTATATATGTTTTGTAGAATTCATCTTCTTAAGCATGAAAAATTGTCCCATATGTGATATTAAACTAAAAAGATTAACAGTCTGATGTACTGTGCAAATCTTAATATAAAGCTCAAAGAAATAACATTTTTAGCGAGGGTGGGATATTTCAAGAGAACAGCATCGAAACATGTATATCTAGGGTGAAACAGATCACCAGCCCAGGTTGGATGCATGAGACAAGTGCTCAGGGCCTGGTGCACTGGGAAGACCCAGAGGGATGGGGTGGAGAGGGAGGTGGGAGGGGGGACTGGGATGGGGAATACATGTAAATCCATGGCTAATTCAATGTATGACAAAAACCACTGCAATGCTGTAAAGCAATTAGCCTCCAACTAATAAAAATAAATGGAAAAATAAATAAATAAAACACTAATCACAACCCAAAAAAAAAAAAAAAGAAATAACATTTTTATTTTTTTCCAAACTTCAAGTGATTTAAGTAAACAGCTTTTACTTGTCCAAGCATGTTATCAATTAAGCAAAGTCTTAGTATTATTGCCATAAAGAATTAAACTGCATACTTTATTTTCATTTTTTTTGTATTTATCTGTTAAAACATATACTTTAAAATCCAGGTAATATTGCAGCGTGTTTCTTTAGCAAAAGACCTAAAATTATATTATTCCTTAATTACTCTGGTCACAGCATATTCAACATGTCTAAAATGATAACACACCATATATATTCCCTAAAACAATTAATACAAATGTTAATTTAGTATTTTTTTCAAAATTTTTCCATTTTTCTATTCATTCTAAAATGAAAGAGATGTTGAAGTATGTCTCCACAATATCTGATAATTCAATATTTTAAAAATTTCAAAACATATAATATTTCTTTGAAAAGATTTCATAATGGAAAATACATTGGGAGTCAGCTGTTAAGATGTTTTGATTTTTTAAAAAAATGGTTAGTGTGATTTATATAGTATGTTAAACTCTGCCAAATTATAGGATTTTTTTTTTTTTTTTGAGGAAAATTATCACAGACAAAATATTGAATGAAAACCCTCACCAACACGCCACCATTGTTATCTGGTAGGTAGGGCCTTCTTTTTTTTTTTTTTTTTTCTTAATTCTAATGAGCATGGTATGTCTTGTGTATAAACAGTAGCCTCTCCTATTTGATATGCACAGAAATTCAATCAGATGTTTAATTACATCTTAACATGAGTTCCAAACAGCTGGCTAATTCCCTTGTTTCTGATTAAAGAGATTACAAAAAATAAAACCTTACATGGCATTTACATACAACTCTAAAATTAAACGTTATTATAAGTTTTAAGCATTCAAGAAATAAAAAGGCATTATTTTTAAGCGCTGGGACAATGGTTTCTAAAAAAAATGATAACCTTTCACCAACTGGCAATGAAAGGGGACAAAATCGTTTGGAAGGTTAGCAGTTTGAAAGGAGAGATCCTATAAAGCTGTCAGATAGGATTTGTTAATGCAGTGTATGGTCTTACTATCGCTGATGTGCCAGGGTCAGTAACGTACATTTTTGGGTTGCAGTTGCCCAACAGTGAATGTATGAGAAGCATGAAGGTAACTGCCTAAGTCGAGCACAGCTACACAACTTGACTTGAGTCATGCCTTTTTGTAGTGTCAGTCAACATATGGGGCTTCCCAGGTGGCACAGCAGTAAATAATCCATTTGCCAATGCAGGGGACACAAGAGACAAATGCAGATTTGATCCCTGTATTGGGAAGATCCCCTGGAGGAGGAAGAGGCAACCCACTCCAGAATTCTTGCCTGGAAAATTCCATGCCCAAAGGAACCTGGCAGGCTGCATTCCATGGAGTCACACAGAGTTGGACCTGACTGAGGGACTGAGCACATAGCAATTATAATATACCCTACTTCTTTTCATATAGACAAATTGTGAGGTATTTTTAGCATTATCAAATGATATACTGTTCTTTTAAAATATCCTTGTGATGCATTATTTTTTTTCATTTATTTTTATTAGTTGGAGGCTAATTACTTTACAATATTGTAGTGGGTTTTGTCATACATTGACATGAATCAGCCATGGATTTACATGTATTCCCCATCCTGATCCCCCCTCCCACGTCCCTCTCTACCCAATCCCTCTGGGTCTTCCCAGTGCACCAGCCCTGAGCACTTGTCTCATGCATCTAACCTGGGCTGATGATCTGTTCCACTATAGACAATATGCGTGTTTCAATGCTGTTCTCTTGAAACATCCCACCCTCGCCTTCTCCCACAGAATCCAAAAGTCTGTTCTGTACATCTGTGTCTCTTTTTCTGTTTTGCATATAGTGTTATCGTTACCATCTTTCTAAATTCCATATATATCTGTTAGTATGCTGTAATGTTCTTTATCTTTCTGGCTTACTTCACTCTGTATAATGGGCTCCAGTTTCACCCATCTCATTAGAACTGATTCAAATGAATTCTTTTTAATGGCTGAGTAATATTCCATGGTGTATATGTACCACAGCTTCCTTATCCATTCATCTGCTGATGGGCATCTAGGTTGCTTCCATGTCCTGGCTATTATAAACAGTGCTGCGATGAACATTGGGGTGCACGTGTCTCTTTCAGATCTGGTTTCCTCAGTGTGTATGCCCGTAAGTGGGATTGCTGGGTCATATGGCAGTTCTATTTCCAGTTTTTAAGAGATCTCCACACTGTTCTCCATAGCGGTTGTACTAGTTTGCATTCCCACCAACAGTGTAAGAGGGTTCCCTTTTCTCCACACCCTCTCCAGCATTTATTGCTTGTAGACTTTTGGATAGCAGCCATCCTGACTGGCATGTAATGGTACCTCATTGTGGTTTTGATTTGCATTTCTCTGATGATGAGTGATGTTGAGCATATTTTCATGTGTTTGTTAGCCATCTGTATGTCCTCCTTGGAGAAATGTCTGTTTAGTTCTTTGGCCCATTTTTTGATTGGGTCATTTATTTTTCTGGAGTTGATCTGGAGGAGTTGCTTGTATATTTTTGGGATTAATCCTTTGTCTGTTGCTTCATTTGCTATTATTTTCTCCCAATCTGAGGCTGTCTTTTCACCTTGCTTATAGTTTCTCTTGTTGTGCAAAAGCTTTTAAGTTTAGTTAGGTCCCATTTGTTTATTTTTGCTTTTATTTCCAATATTCTGGGAGGTGGGTCATAGAGGATCCTGCTGTGATTTATGTCGGAGAGTGTTTTGCCTATGTTCTCCTCTAGGAGTTTTATAGTTTCTGGTCTTACATTTAGATTTTTAATCCATTTTGAGTTTATTTTTGTGTATGGTGTTAGAAAGTGTTCTAGTTTCATTCTTTTACAAGTGGTTGACCAGTGTTCCCAGCACCACTTGTTAAAGAGGTTGTCTTTTTTCCATTGTATATCCTTGCCTCCTTTGTTGAAGATAAGGTGACCATAGGTTCGTGGATTTATCTCTGGGCTTTCTATTCTGTTCCATTGATCTATATTTCTGTCTTTGTGCCAGTACCAAACTGTCTTGATGACTGTGGCTTTGTAGTAGAGTCTGAAGTCAGGCAGGTTGATTCCTCCAGTTCCATTCTTCTTTCTCAAGATTACTTTGGCTATTTGAGGTTTTTTGTATTTCCATACAAATTGAGAAATTATTTGTTCTAATTCTGTGAAAAATACCATTGGTAGCTTGATAGAGAGTGCATTGAATCTATAGATTGCTTTGGGTAGAATAGTCATTTTCACAGTATTGATTCTTCCAATCCATGAACACGGTCTGTTTCTCCATCTGTTTGTGTCATCTTTGATTTCTTTCATCAGTGTTTTATAGTTTTCTATGTATAGGTCTTTTGTTTCTTTAGGTAGATATACTCATAAGTGTTTTATTATTTTTGTTGCAATGGTGAATGGTATTGTTTCCTTAATTTCTCTTTCTGTTTTCTCATTGTTAGTGTATAGGAATGCAAGGGATTTCTGTGTGTTAATTTTATATCCTGCAACTTTACTATATTCGTTGATTAGCTCTAGTAATTTTCTGGTAGAGTCTTTAGGGTTTTCTATGTAGAGGATCATGTCATCTGCAAACAGTGAGAGTTTCACTTCTTCTTTTCCTATCTGGATTCCTTTTACTTCTTTTTCTGCTCTGATTGCTGTGGCCAAATATTGAAGTATATCTTCATTGCCTTGAACATCTTCAAATTAAGGGAAAGTGAACCAGGCACTCTTGGTTATTGTGCTACTTCTATCTTATGAATTGGATAAATCTGTATTAACTCTTCCAAACATGAAACTGTTAAGTATCCAAAGTCCTGAAGGCTATCAAACACCGATGTAAGAATGTTACATTGTGTAACGAGTATAATCTCTGACTTTTTTTTCATGTTTTTGATGATATTATTTATGGAATTTACTACCTCAGAAACATTTCATAAAATTACAGTTCATGGTACTGACACCATACTAAATACAGACAAATAGGACTTGGGACAAACTAGTTTATAATATTCATGTATATCTGGATGCATTTGTGTATATATGTGTGTGGATGTATGCATGGGTGTGTATTTGTATCAGTATATACAGATCATATCAATTTGGAAAGCTCTCTGGGATATATATCTGAAATGTGAAAATGTGAAGAGCCTTTAAAAGCTATCCTGATTGAAAAATTACTCTCACATATACCAATAAGATATTTTGTTGCATATATATATTTATACAAAGCTATTTTGAAATATTATGTAGCAGTTTAAAAAGTATAGGTTGTGTGTACATATTGATAGACAAATCTCCAGGATATATTATTAACAGAAAAATCAAGTCATAGACCAAGGACTGATAGGTAGTATTTAATCCTGCTGCTGATGCTGCTGTCACTTCAGTCGTGTCTGACTCTTTGCGACCCCATAGAAGGCAGCCCACCAGGCTCTCCCGTCCCTGGGATTCTCCAGGCAAGAACACTGGAGTGGGTTGCCATTTCCTTCTCCAGCGCATGACAGTGAAAAGTGAAAGTGCAGTCGCTCAGTCGTGTCCAACTCTCAGCGACCCCATGGACTGCAGCCTACCAGGCTCCTCCATCCATGGGATTTTCCAAGCAAGAGTATTGGAGTGGGGTGCCATTGCCTACTCCAAGTATTTAATCTTACCACACTATAAAAAATGTATACACATATAATAAATGTATACATTTATAGACAAAAATTTAAAATCAATCACCTTCTGTTTTAGACTATTTAAGCTGCTATAACATAATACTGTAGACTGGGTGGCTTATAAACAATGGAAATTTATTTCTCACAATTCTGAAAATTGGTTAGCACAAGATCAAGATTCTAGCTGATTTGGTGGCTGGTGAGAGCCCATGTCCTGATTTGTAGACTGTCATCTTCTCTTTCTGATATTCTGGAGTCTCTTTTATAAGGGCTTTATTCCCATTCATGGGAGTTCTACCTCATCATCTCCTAAAGGTCTCATTATCCTAGTACCATCACTTTAGGGGATGAGGATTTCAACATGTGAACTTTGTGGTTGGGGAGAGGACACAAAAACTCAGTGCATAGCACCACAAAGTGATGAAAGGAGTGGTATTGAGGGAGAGGAAATCAAGAGCCGAGAATTTGCTTATCCAGTCTCCTGACTTTCCCTCATAGACACAAATGACTACAGCAGCTCTGGTCATCATGTCCTTATCCGTCAACATACTTGTGAATAATGAGAGGGAATAAATCTCCTAAACCTTTTTTATTACAGAAACATATATATTCAATATGAGTGTGTGTGTGTGTGTGTGTGTGTATATATATACATATGTATGTATATATATATATATATATATATATATATATATGCATACGTTTCTGAGATACCATCATCACAGTTTTCCTAAGATCCCACTGATTATACCCAATCCTATGACTTTGTTGCAAAAGAGACTAGGAAGGCAAGTAACCGGGAATTCAATCTCCATCATCATGGAGAAGCTCTGGCAATAAGAAAGCAGTGAAGAACAGTTATCAAATTGGCCACCAGCAATGTTGCCATATTTCATTACTATTTCATACACATTAAGAGGAAGAATACCAGTTTCCTCTCTCTTCTGTGGGACCTCAGTAGCTCACACTGAATTTTGGTGTCTTAAATAAAATGTGTAAATGCACTTTCAGAGAAGGGATATCTGCAATTTATTGTAAGAAATCCAACACCAAACTTTACAATAGAATTTTAAATTTTATTAGTGAATTTTTAATTTCACTTTATAAAAATGTGCCTAAAATTTTTACTGAATCCCTAAAGTGGATAGCAATTGGATTCCCACTGTATCCCTTAGAGTTTGGTTATTGAAAGTGGGTACTTATCTAAATATTCTGAATGGTAATTTAAGACTTCTGGTTAAATCTTCACTAAAATCTTTTTTTTTTCTTTAATTCTGGAAAATAGTGATGAACCTCATGAAGTAGGAGATTTGAGAGTCCTACAAAGTGTCTTCTAGGAGACTGTGTAAAAGATGATTTACTTTAACATTTAACTAAGAAAAGCATAAACAAGCAATACAATAGATCTTAGGAATCAAAAGACAAATGAAGCAGAGAACAGACTAAGCCTTGTCAGAGGTAAAGCTATAGTTATTAGTATGCATACTCAAGTAGTCAAATGCAAAGTTAGAAAGAAGCCCCTGATCACGGTTCAAGGGGAGGTCAGGTGAGTGCCTGCAGGATCCGATTCAAATTCTATTTGGAGACAGGAAATCTAGGAGGCTTATATTTTAGAATAGTCCTAATAAATCTGTCAATAGACAGATGAGCTGTTTGATGAGGGAACAGCAACCCCCAAGGCTGAGGACTGAATCTTGAGTGTGTTGTGCATTTAATTCTTTGAAAACCATCCAAAAGTAAACACTGATAGGAAAGATTAAGATTTCCTACTTCAGAGAAAGCACCAAGTAACATACATTCTTCCTTTTTTTTTTTTTTTTAATTGTTCCTTTCTTTAAAACAGAGTTACATTTTTCAGGCTCTATCTAAGGACAGATGGAACAATATACTCATTAAGACCTAGCTTAGCTGATATTAGGAGAAGAATTGAGCAATTTCTACTAGACTTATGAAAATAATTATCCAGGGAAAAACTAGGAAGGACATTCAGGAATTTACTGAGATGAGCAGACTGCACAGTGCCAGCTGTGGAAGGTACTAGAATTCCTTTATGCTCCACATGAAATGATGATGTGTTAGTTTTCTTTTCTTGCTGTGAAAAATTACCAATCACTTAGTGACCATAAAACAAAAGTTTACTGACTTAAACTTCTTTAAACTGAAATGCAATATGGCTTTTCTTGGGCTGAAATCAGCTTTATCAGTAAGATTGTATTCCTTTTTGAAGGATCAGCTGTCATGCCTTTTCCATTTTTAGACTCTGCCCACAAACCCATATTTCATCTTCAAATTCAACAATACCTTTTGAGTTTTTGTCTCATCACTGACATTTACCTTCTGCTTTGCTCCACATTTAGGGATCCTTGTAAATATACTAAATTTACCAGATAACCAGATCAGCACATAACCTAGGATGGTCTCCTTGTTTTAAGATCAACTGAATATCAACCTTAATTCATTATGCTACTACCTTAATTCCCATTTTCCATGTAATATAGCATAGTTAAAAGTTTTAGGAATTAGAGGCTAGATGTCTTAAGGCCTCTCACGGTGGAAAAACTGCAAAAATGTAAACCTCTATTATTCATTGTTTTGAAACTTGAAGAGAAGACTGTGCATATAATAAAGTCCTATACTTAAAACACATTTCTGTATTTTAAAAGAGCCTACAAATTGATTAAAATATATTATGAGGGCCAGAAATAAAGTACATTGTTATTATATACTGAGGGGCTATCGTAGCATCAGAATCATGTTAAACACTTAAGGGAATGAAAGGAAGTTCAGAATTGACCCAATATTTATCCTTACTTTCTAACAGACACAAAAGTGTGTTTCTAGTTTTCTCTAGACATCTAATACAATAGATCAATTATCACTCCCATAAGTAAATATAATGTTTACCAGGGTTAGGGTTAGGGTTTACCAGGAATATGATATCATTTCAACCATTGATTTACTATAAGAAAAAAAATGTTTAAAGTAAGAAAATTTATATAACCTTATCCTATCACATCATCATGTTGAATTAGAAATTATTGGAAAAATTAAATAATAATAGCATAAATGTTTTAAAGCAACTGGGAAAAAAATAGGTATAACATAATTAATGATCAAATGGGTGTCATAGAAAATGTTTCAAATATTCACAAAGATTAATAATCATGGTTCAGTTCAGTTCAGTCATTCAGTTGTATCTAACTCTTTGTGACCCCATGGACTGCAGCACACCAGGCTTCCCTGTCCATCACCAGAGCTTCCTCAGACTCATGTCAATTGAGTCGGTGATGCCATCCATCTATCTCATCCTCTGTCGTCCCCTTCTCCTCCTGCCTTCAATCTTCCCCAGAATCAGGGTCTTTTCCAATGAGTCATTTCTTCACATCTGGTGGCCGAAGTATTGGAGTTTCAGCTTCAGCATCAGTACTTCCAATGAATAGTCCTTTAGAATTGACTGGTTTGATCTCCTTACAGTTCAAGGAACTCTCAAGAGTCTTCTCCAACACCACAGTTCAAAAGCATCAATTCTTTGGCTCTCAGCTTTCTTTATAGTCCAACTCCCACATCCATATATGACTAGTGGAAAAATCATAGCTTTGACTAGATGGACCTTTGTTGGCAAAGTAATGTCTCTGCTTTTTAATTGCTGTCTAGGTTGGTCATAGTTTTTATTCCAAGGAGCAAGTGTTTTTTAATTTCACGGCTGCAGTCACT
Source organism: Odocoileus virginianus (assembly GCF_023699985.2). NCBI lineage: Eukaryota > Metazoa > Chordata > Mammalia > Artiodactyla > Cervidae > Odocoileus > Odocoileus virginianus. Next base: position 27,183,897 of record NC_069698.1, read on the forward strand.
ATCTGCAGAGATTTTGGAGCCCTCCAAAATGAAGTCTGTCACTGTTTCCATTGTTTCTCCATCTATTTGCCTTGAAATGATGGCACCGGATGCCATGTTCTTTGTTCTTTGAATGTTGAGTTTTAAGCCAACATTTGTGCTCTCATCAAGAGGCTCTTTAGTTCTTCGCTTTCTGATGTAAGGGTTATGTCATCTGTATATCTGAGATTATTGATATTTCTCCCAGAAATCTTGATTCCAGCTTGTGCTTCATCCAGCCCAACATTTCACATGAGGTACTCTGCATATAAGTTAAACAACCTGGTTAACAATATAAAACCTTGAAGTATTCTTTTCCAAATTTGGAACCAGTCTGTTGTTCCATGTCCAGTTCTAACTGTTGCTTCTTGACCTGCAGACAGATTTTTCAGAAGGCAGATAAGGTGGTCCGGTATTCCCATCTCTTGAAGAATTTTCCACAGTTTGTTGTGATCCACACAGTCAAAGACTTTGGCGTAGTCAATGAACCAGAAGTAGATGTCTTTCTGGAACTGTCTTGCTTTGTTGATGATCCAACAGATGTTGGCAATTTGATCTCTGGTTCCTATGCCTTTTCTAAATCCAGCTTGAACATCTGGAAGTTCATGGTTCAGATACTGTTGAAGCCTGGCTTGGAGAATTTTGAGCACTACTTTGCTAGTGTGTGAGATGAGTGCAACTATGCAGCAGTTTGAACATTCTTTGGCATTGCCTTTCTTTGGGATTGGAATGGAAACTGACTTTCCAATTCTGTGGCCACCACTGAATTTTCCAAATTTGCTAGCATATTGAGTGCAGCACCTTCACAGCATCATCTTTTAGGATTTGAAATAGCTCAACTGGAATTCCATCACTTCCACTAGCTTTGTTAGTAGTGGTGCTTCCTAAGGCCCTCTTGACTTCACATTCCAGGATGTCTGGCTCTAGGTAAGTGATCACACAATCGTGGTTATCTGGGTCATGAAGATCTCTTTTGTATAGTTCTTCTGTGTATTCTTGCCACCTCTTCTTAATATCTTCTGCTTCTGTTAGGTCCATACCATTTCTGTCATTTATTGTTGCCTATCTTTGCATGAAAACTTCCCTTGGTATCTCTAATTTTCTTGAAGAGATCTCTAGTCTTTGATATTCTATTGTTTTCCTCTATTTCTTTGCATTGGTCTCCAAGGAAGGCTTTCTTATCTCTCCTTGCTATTCTTTGGAACTGCATTCAAATGAGTACATCCCTCCTTTTCTCCTTTGCCTTTAACCTCTCTTCTTTTCTCAGCTATTTATAAGGCCTCCTGAAACAACCATTTTGCATTTCTTTATCTTGGGCATCCCCAAGAAAAAGCTCACTGTCTCCTGTACAATGTCACAAACGTCCATCCATAGTTCTTCAGGCACTCTATCAGATATAATCCCTTGAATCTATTTGTTTCTTCCACTGTATAATCATGAGGGATTAGATTAGGTCATACCTGAATGGTCCAGTGGTTTTCCCCACCTCCTTCAATTTAAGTCTGAATTTTGCAATAGGAGTTCATGATCTGAGTCATAGTCAGCTCCTGGTTTTTTGTTTTTTTATTTTTTAATTTTTTGCTGAATCTATAGAGCTTCTCCATCTTTGGCTGCAAACAATATAATCAGTCTGATATTGGTATTGACCATCTGGTGATGTCCATCTCTTGTGTTGTTGAAAGAGGGTCTTTGCTATGATCAGTGTGTTCTCTTGGCAAAATTATGTTAGCCTTTGCACTGCTTCATTTTGTACCATAAGGCAAAATTTCCCCATTACTCCAGGTCTCTCTTGACTTCCTACTTTTGCATTGCAGTCCCCTATGATGAAAAGGACAGCGTTTGGTTGTTAGTTCTATAAGATCTTGTAGATATTAGTTTTAGAAGGTCTTGTAAATATAGAATGAGGTCTTCCTTACCACCTGATGCAAAGAACTGACTCATTAGAAAATACCCTAATGCTGGGAATGATTGAGGGCAGGAGGAGAAGTGGGTGACAGAAGAGGAGATGGTTGGATGGCATCACCAACTCAATGGACATGAGTTTGAGCAAGCTTCCGGAGTTGGTAATGAACAGGGATGCCTGATGTGCTCAGTCCATGGGGTCGCAGAGTTGGACATGATTGAGCAACTTAACTGAACTGACTGAGACATAATTCACTGTAAATTATGTAAATTATGTAAATTATTTACATAATTCAATGTAAATTTGTTAGTTCTAGAAGGTCTTATAAATATTCATAAAGATAAACAATCATGAAGTGAAGTCGCTCAGTCGTGTCCCACTCTTTGCGACCCCATGGACTGTAGCCTACCAGGCGCCTCCATCCGTGGGATTCTCCAGGCAAGAATACTGGGATGGGTTGCCATTCCCTTCTCCAGGAGATCTTCCCAACCCAGGGATTGAACCCCGGTCTCCCGCATTGCAGGCAGATGCTTTACCATCTGAGCCACAAGGAAGCTCAGAAATAATCGTGGTGATCCCCAAATAGTGAAATTAGAGTCAAAGAATTGTACTTTATTCCTTTCCCTTTCCTTTGTGCTCCATCCCTCCCTCGAAGGCACAGTTCCCACTGCCTATGCCTTTGCCATGACCCAGACCTACCCAGGAACCTGGAAATGTTCTGTACAAGAGGAAAATCTTCCCTCTTATATTTAAAGGAATCTAATCATTCTTCAAAACACTTAAAGCATGTTTTTAAAATCCCAATCCAATTAATTTAACTATTTCAGAATAATGATCACTGAGTGATAATCAGTGTTAAAAGAAGACTCTTGAGAGTCCCTTGGACTGCAAGGAGATCAAAGCAGTCAATCTTAAAGGAAATCAGTCCTACTTATTCATTGGAAGGACTGATGCTGAAGCTGAAATTCCAATACTTTGGCCACCTGATGCAAAGAACTGACTCATTAGAAAAGACCCTGATTCTGGGAAAGATTGAAAGCAGGAAATGAAGGGGATGACAGAGGATGAGATGGTTGGATGGCATCATTGACTCAATGGACATTAGTTTGAGCAAGCTCCAGATGTGTTGAGGACAGGGAGGCCTGGTGTGCTGTAGTCCATGGGGTCTCAAAGAGTCGGACACAACTAAGCAACTTAACTGACTGAAACATAATTTGATGTAAAATGATTAAATAAAACCACAAATCATAGAGTTTATGACAATGTAGGATACTGGTGTGAAAAGGCTTCTGAAGTGAGGGAAAGCATTTTGAGTCCGCCATGTTTGAGGACAAGTCCTTTCCGGAACTGTTCCTGAGTTTTGCTTCCTTGTTTCTTCTTTGAACATGTAGACTCTTTTAAAGCTCCAAGTTTATTTGGCAGTGTGTGTATATGTGCTTAGTCTCTGTCATGTCCAACTCTTTATGACCACATGGACTGTAACCCACCAGGCTCCTCTGTCCAGGGGGATTCTCCAGGCAGGTATGCTGGAGTGGGCTGCCATTTCCTCCTACAGATCTTCCCTACTCAGGGACTGAACCTAAGTCTCTTGTATCTCCTGCATTGGCAGGGTGATTCTTTACCACCTGTGAAGCCAGTCGAAGATACAGAGATGAACAGAGAGGTGCATTTGTATTTGAATATATTTGTGCAATATAAGAGAAAATATCAGTGGTTTAAATAAAGTAAGTCCCCTATATATGAACTCTCATGAGTTTGTGTGTCCAATCACTTAACTTAGCTCACATATCTGGTTTACTGGAGGACTGCAAGCGCTTATGCTTTTGTGTACTTTATTGTTCAGTACTGTGTAGAATACAGTAGTACAGAATCTTTTGCTTAAGCCCACGATGTCTGGAAGCAAGTGTAAAAGAAGCAGTGATGTAGCTGATCTGGCTGAAGAACTGAAGAGATTCATAACACAGGAAACGGCAAGGGGATTTTCTTTATTTGAGGAGGCTTTGTTAGATTGGAGACTCAGGACCTGAGCATAGAATGGTACATGAAGTTTGCTGCAGCCACTCAGAATACAATTCTGTGCTACCATGTCTTCTATGACAAGAAAAAAAAGAGCTATTACCCAGACATTACTGGATCATTTTGTCAAGAGAGTAGATAGAATTGAATCTAACAAGGGTTCAGAACCTGTGCCATCTACATGAGGTGTGAGTGAAATTGCAACATGCCCTCTGACTCCTATTACTGGCTATCCTTCAGCTCTACCATCTCCCACCTCCTGCAGTCAGTAACTCTTCTTGCCTCTTCACTTGATGCTAACCCTATTTGCTTGCTATTGTACTGTACTAGTGTACTTTCCAAGGTGCTGTACTGTATGATTAAATATGTTTTCCTCATTTTTGTGTTTGTTTTTTATGTATTGTTTGTGTGAACAGTACTATAAACCTATTAGAGTACAGTACTATATAGCTGATTGTGTTATTTGGGTACCTAACCTAATTTTGTAGAAGGCAATGGCACCCCACTCCACTACTCTTGCCTGGAAAATCCCATGGACATAGGACCTGGTGGGCTGCAGTCCATGGGGTCACTAAGAGTCAGACACGACTGAGCGACTTCACTTTCACTTTTCACTTTCATGCATTGGAGAAGGAAATGGCAACCCACTCCAGTGTTCTTGCCTGGAGAATCCCAGGGATGGGGAAGCCCGGTGGGCTGCCGTCTATGGGGTCGCACAGAGTCGGACACGACTGAAGCGACTTTGCAGTAGCAGCAACATAAATTTGTTGGACGTATGAGCAAATGGGACTTATGAATGTGCTCTCAGAATGGAACTCATTCATACGAAAGGGACTCACCCTATGTGCTGCCTGGTGGATGGTCTTCTCTCTCTAGCAATTCTAAAGTTTGAGAAGTTCTGTATCCAGATTGAATTTAATAATATTCACTCCTGGCCTAATTACCAAATTTTGGATTCATTTTTTCACTTGTTAAGTAGTTCTACTTATAAGCCTTATCATTTTATAATAAGTTCAAATTATATCATTCAAACTCGCTTCCAGAGTCAACCAACTACCTTAGCTCTGGTCCAACCCTCTATTTGCATACATCCACCTTGACTAAAAGTTCAGTGCCAATGAAACATCTTGGTGTTTCAGTACGTATTTCAGATCCTCTCTCCAGCATACCACCTTCTCAAGTTCTATCAGTTTTTATCCCCTCTCATTCTCCTGTGTCAATTTGTCTATACTTTTCTGATAGTAATTCAGGTCTTTCCCTAGTGATAGCTCTTAATTTATACTTTCAGACTTATTGTATGGTTAATGTTCCTTGCTTGAAGTTTGATTTTCCTAGATCAATATGCCATTTTATTTTGTTTGTTTTTAAATTTTTTAATCGAAGGATAATTGCTTTACAAAATGTTGTGGTTTTCTGTCATACAGCAACAAGAAGCAGACATAGGGAATACCCATGTTCCCCCCTTCCCGCACCCCCCTCCCATCTCCCCGCCCACCGCATCCTTCAGCCTGTCACAGAGCCCCTGTTTGAGTTTCCTGAGTCACACCACAAATTACCATGGGCTATCTGCTTTACATGTGGTATTGTCAATTTCCATTTTAGTCTCTCCATACATCTCCCCTTCTCCCTCCTCTCCTCCCCCCATGTCCATAGGTGTGTTCTCTATGTCTGTAAAAATGGCATATATATCAACATGCCATTTTTAAGGCATATACCATGTTTGATATAAAGTGTTCACATATTGAATAAAGGAGTGTCAAATTCTGCCAGTATACTGAGATAGGCACTGGGATTATAACTTCCTGTAGAAAACACAAAATAGAGGTCAAGAATCAATTTCTATATTGAGTTTCCAATATTGTCAATATTGTACCATAATATTCACATTGTGTGTATACATAAAAATATTAAGACACAGATAAAAGCTCACATTATTTCAATTTGAATGCTACAATTTTATGTTAAGTATTACATAGAAAATATTTCATTGCTAGATAATATTTCATTGATTTCATTCAGTATATTTATTGAGCATCTATCAGAACTTCTAATGAGTCCTGTTCATGAGAAGTTTAGGACTTATGGGAAAATTAATCAGTGAAAAGTGTCAGTCACTCTGTTGTGTCCAACTCTTTACGACCCCATTGACTGTAGCCCACCAGGCTCCTCTGTCCATGGAATTCTCCAGGCAAGAATACTAGAGTGGGTTGCCAGTTCCTTCTCCAGCAACCCAAGGATCAAACATGGGTCTCCTGCATTGCAGATGGATTCTTTTACCCTCTGAGCCACCAGGGAAGCCCCAAATTAATCAGTAGATCATGCAAATTGGTATCATCTGGAGGTATGATAAATATGAAGACTAGCTTAGTCCATTCAGCCTGTTTTGAAACAAAATTTCAGAGTCTAAGTGGTTTGAACATCAGACAAATCTTTCTCACAATTCTAAAGGCTAAGAAGTCCAAGATAAGCTGCCAGCAGATTTGGTTTCTGATGAGAGCCCATTTCCTTGTTCATAGAAGGAAATGTTAGGATGACTTGAAATATTCTACCTGTGTTATGGATAGATGGTGATGTCATTCTTTCAATGTGTGTTTTGATCTTAAGTTTGGTTTTGGGTATTATTGAGTCTAGAATGTCAAATGCCATTAGCAATGCCAAACAGACACATGGGAAATATAACTCTTTTGGATTCAGAGGAGAGCTATTTGGTGATGATATTTACTTGAGGGATGTTGTTTGTAGGTACAAACTCATGGCAAACCTATTGTTGCATCAGGACCTGGGAGAGAGTATAAAATAAGGACAAAAATACAGTGCTATGAGTGCTTTGGCAGTAGTAAAATGCAATATTACAAAAAGTGTGGAATTATGAGTCAAAAGTATCATTATTTTTATAGCAATTTTATCTTGTGTTATTTTGTACCACTATATTAAGGCAAAGTATAATGTGAATATTTTACACTTATATGAACAAAAGTCTCTCTGGTTACATTGGTAAGGAAGGGTGAATTCTCCAAGTATCCACCCCATGTTCTGAAATATTTATCTTAAAATGACAAATAATTGCATTTTCTCTATAAATGTAAATGAACACGTATACCACAAATCTATTTATTAAAAGTTATTATTGGAAGATCTTAATAATAAGTTATTATATTGCAATCAATAATACATGTTTATTACTCTGATTTGGTTTTATGGAAATTTTGGTCGTTGTTTATTAGCTCATTTTGAATTAATGCCCAGTTTCCCTTAAATCCTACCCAAATTTTGAATTCTTTCTTTTTAATAATATCCTTAATGAGAAGAGACCTTTCTCAAAATATTTTTAGGTAAGACATTATTAAAACCAAAAAAGCTGTTGTTGTATATGACATAAATAGAGACCACAGAATTTTTAACAGTAGATTAAATTCTATAAGGCACTGTCTGAAAACCAACAAAAGGTATTATGAAGTGATATTACTGTTATTGAGTTAGAATATGTGTTGCAGAAATAATTTTATGCATTTAATTATACATAATGGAGGTATTGTGTGTCTGAGATATATAATGTATAAAGAAGGATTATCATAAATTGTTTTTTTTTAAATAGGATATACTAGAAAGATAGTTGTTTCTTCTTCATGATATCAAGATATTTCTCCCCATTTCTGTGGTTGGGGCATTCAACTGTATCACTGACAATATTCCAAAAGACATTGAATTCTATCAGGAAAAGTGTGAGGCTTTTTTCTTTTAACTAATTTTTAAATTACATTGTTACAAATGAGCATCATTTTAAACCTTGTCCTTTGGTTTAGGAAGCTATCTAGGAGCTGGAACCTTGTTTATTTCAACAGACAATAACTGTTGCAATGATTCAAATACTATATGGAGATAGTAAATACTAATCTTTGGGCCTCAAATTTCCATTAAAAACATGAAAGATTCTCGGTGCTGAGACTGAAGGATTTAGCTGCTTTGTTGTAATAACCAAACGGTTTCAATAGTTGCATGTGCAATATTTTGATAAAATCACACCTATTTGTATTTGCATATTTATTTTGCTGTCAATCTGAGGTATTCCAAACAGTGAGAAATGTAGATGAAGCAAATGCCATAATGTTTTATATTGCCAGGAGCATGGATTAATACCTTTTCATCTGAATTTATTTAATCCAAAACTCATGGCAATGTTAGGAAAACTAAAGTCTGTATGCTGCTGCTAATGCTGCTAAGTCGCTTCAGTCGTGTCCGACTCTGTGCAACCCCATAGACGGCAGCCCAACAGGCTCCTCTGGAAGGATTCTCTAGGCGAGAATACTGGAGTGGGTTGTCATTTCCTTTTCCAAAGTCTGTATAAGAACTGGGAAAACACTTTCCGTAAAGTGAATCAGTGAAAGCAAGCAAAGCAAAAAGTAAGGAAAAACAGATATAAGGTCAATAAGATCTCTAAATGTGATCCAAAAGGACTGTGATTTTGCATAATTAATTGGTTGTGACTCATTTGCTTTAATACAAATTATAAGAATGTTTTCATGTGTGTTTTATGAACTTACTATAAGATATAAATAATTGGACATATATTTATATATTGTGATCAAAATATTCTTGTAATCTAGTCTTCCACAATCATCAACCAAAACCCTGAGAAATGAAATCTGAACCTTTGTACTCAGAAAATTATTCTTATATTTTGGACAGTACAGTATCTTTTTAGTTTGGTTGTTGAGGGTCAGTTCCCAGACATACTTTATTTTCTCACCATGTGTAGCAGAGCAGAGACCTGTTATTTAACTCACACATGAGTGTGAATATCGGCTCCACCTTCTAGTCAATCATTGTCCTTCAACTGAGTGGAGAGCCAGACCGGAAGTGCTCAGCTCAGTGTTTAAGTCATGAGAGATGGAGGATAAACTTGGAAAGTTAAACTTAAAGTGCTCTCCTTTGCACAAAAATGTCTTTCTTCAAAGCACCATGACGCTATAACATATAACCATAATTTCTTAATTATTTTACAAGCCTGTGTCATCTCTGAATCAGAAAAACTCTGATGTTTGTGGGGCACTTCACTTCACTCCTCATTCTCCCTTTCATTAAAAAAAAAAAAAAAAAAGAATTTCTAGGGACAGAAAAGAAGTTGGATTTTAATTTCCATTCCTTACACGATACTTTTCTTTCTTCTTGACTCCAGTTAAGAGTGGATAAGTATACTCTTTTTTGTCTACTCAAAAAAGAGTTGCAGAAAAAGAGAGTTGTGAATCAAGTTTTATTTGGGGCAAAATAAAGACTATAGCCTTGGAGACACCATCTCAGATAGCTCTGAGAAACTACTCCAAAGAGTCAGGGGAATGGTCAGTATATATATAACTTTGTTGAAGGGGGAGTGCATACAATCAAGTACATATTTTTATCAGAAGGTTTCTCCTAGTCTCTTGAAAAGTACCACTAATTATGAGGAATAATCATCACCATGAAGTATTTTAGTGCTTTTCTAGATATGAAGAAGTATAAGAATTGGGCTCCTAAAATCAGCTTCTGACATCTAATTCTCTGAAGACCTGTCCTGCCAGTTGTAATAATCTCCTCCTCCCCCAGCATAGAGTGCCTCATTTCTGCTCTCTGCCTTGAAATCCTTTCAGGAGGTGTTGAAAATCAGCAGCTGCAGCAGTACATGATTTATTCTTTGTAGAGGTAGATGGCAAGTGCCAATTTGTAGTTGACATTTTTAAATTAGGTAGATTATTCTGGAGTATGTTTTCCAAGCTTATTTCCTGATCAGCTAAGGGAGATGATAAATAAATGTAACCAATTCTCTCAGCAAAAATCAAAGGTAATTGTCAAGATTATCTTTTATTGAGAGTTTAAGAAGCCACCCTCTCCTTGTCTAGGATGATGTTTCATAGGTCGATTTTGGTCACAGGAATTTACAGCAAACACAATTGAATGGGAGAAATCAAATAGCATAAACCTACTTATACATGACTTGAGTTCCCTGTTTTATTCCTTTGTTTGTTTTGCTTTGTCTTCTTTTGGCATGGGGCAGGATATTTGGATAGAAATGACAAAATCCATCTATAACAGGGTTATACTAAATATATTAATAGTAAACCTGGGCTTGCTTCCTGGCTCAGCTGGTAAAGAAGCTGCCTATAATGTGGGAGAAGTGGGTTCAATCCCTGCCTTAGGAAGATCCCCTGGATAAGGGAATGGCTACCCACTGCAGTATTCTTGCCTAGAGAATCCCAAGGACAGAGGTGCCTGGCAGGCTACAGTCCATGGGGTCAAAAAAAGTCAGAGACGACGTAGAGACTAACACTTTCACTTTGGGCTTCCCTCATAGCTCAGTTGGTAAAGAATCCACCTGCAATGCCAGAGACCTCAGTTCAATTCCTGGGTCATGAAGATTCCCTGGAAAAGGGATAGGCTACCCACTCCAGTATTCTGGGATTCCCCTTGTATCTCAGGTAGTAAAGAACCTGCCTGCAATGCAGGAGACCTGGGTTCAATCCCTGGGTTGGAAAGATCCCCTGGAGAAGGGAAAGGCTATCCACTCCAGTATTCTGGCCTGGAGAATTCAATCGACTGTATAGCCCATGGGGTCACAAAGAATTGGACACGACTGAGCAACTGTCACTCTCTCTGGCCTAATTTTGAGGATCAGGGGATAGATATTTCCAGGATACAGCAAAGTCAAGACTCCTTTCTCCTGTAACTACTGCATCTTGTGATAATGTCTCTGAACTAGAACATACCACAGCCTTATATCCAAGCAATTCCATGAAAATTGATATTATCATTAAATTGGCAAAATATCATTCCAGAAGCTCTATCAGCCATTTATGGAAAGGCTCGATTTAAAACAGAAGAAATGACTTAATCTTGCATGTAAGCATATTAGTCATCTCTGAATATAAAGGGACATTTAGCTGTTTCATACAACTTATAAGTGCTTTACTAAAATGTGTAAATCCAATTATTTTTCTTTTTAAAGCCTTTAGTTTGAGGGTTGATAATATTTCTATTAATGTTACTGTTTCTTTTGCTGAGATTAGCTGTCCAGAAGGGCCTTGATAATCTCAAAGAAACTGTAATTCTCTCTTCTTGTCATTGAAATAATTGCTGTCTCCTTGAAATGTAGATGAATTTAATGCATAAGAATTGGAGAATTTTCTGTGTAGAGACATGTTAAAGTTGTGTTTTAGATCTTATTGTTTTACAAATAGTGTTAATCATAAGATATTTGGAGGAATTTGATTTATAAGAAAAGTTACCAAACTAGCCACTCAATTATTTTGTGTCATTGTAGTAGCAAATCCGAATCAAATTATAATAGACATGATTTACAGTACTTTAAACAAAATGTCGCTTAAAAAACATTCACAACCTAGAAGTTGACAACGATGTTTTAATGGGTGGGAATTTGGAGAATTTCAAGCCTGAGAGGCAGCCGCATCTCAAGTAATCCTGAGAAAACTGCTTCAAGGAAGCAGGTGGGGAGATGGGTAGGAGCCAGGGTACATAGAAGTTTTGCCACACAGGACAGGTAGCATGCGCATCAGAAGATGATTATTAATTAAGAAACCAGATAACCTAAGTTAGGGGATTTAGCACTTTTCATGCAGGGAAGAGTCAAATCTGTGATTCACTGAAATCATCCCTTTGGTATGTACCTTAGCTCTCTGGGACTGTATCCTGTGTTTTCATATCCTGAGCTCCTAGGGGCTCACTGGAGGGAGTGGCCGTGGTCTAATGGTTGCTAGATGGCATACATTCTTCTCCTTCCTGAGTTCCTTGCAGGCTCACCAGCTCACAAGGGTGGTGGAGGGAGGAAATTTCTGATGACTATGACATCCATGTTTACTGATATGGCAGAGAATATTCCATTTCTCAAAATTATTCTTTTAATTATTGGTAAAGATTTCTAAAATTCTTTGAAAGTTTAAAAAAAAATCAGGTGTTGACATGAACAGAGACCTCAGTTTATCTCTGTGGGGGAAAATGTGCTTTTTGTGGGGGAAAATGTGCTTCTTGTTGAATGGATTTATTTGAGTAAAATTAAATAAATTGATAATCTATTCAATTTGGTTTAGGAATATGTTCCAAGGAAGCTATAAAACTGATTTCTTCAAATAATTAACCTTAGGTTTAATGTAAGTCATGCATGGAAACCTCCATGGATTTCAGAAGGAAATTGATTCCAATACATAGAAAGAATGAAAGTGAAAATGAAGTCGCTCAGTCGTGTCCGACTCTTTGCCACCCCATGGACTGTAGCCTACTAGGCTCCTCCGTCCATGGGATTTTCCAGGCAAGAATATTAGAGTGGATTGCCATTTCCTTCTCCAGGGCATCTTCCCGACCCAGGGATGGAACCTGGGTCTCCGGATGCTTTTACTGCCTGAGCCACCAGGGAAGCCCATAGAAAGAATGATAAAACCCAATTCATATTTATGCTAGGTAAACTTTTTATCAGATTTAGGCAACACGTTGTTAGACTGCAACAGGGAGAGAAAATCTGTAATGATGGGTTACACATTTTTAACAACTGGATTTATTTTTATCTTCTTATAGTTTTATCTTAATGCTTTAGAATCATAATTGCAAGAGGTTACTGAATTGAATCTATTTTATAAATGAAAGCCCTTAAAAGTAGAAAATCTACCTAGTCTACTAAATCAGTGAATAGCTAGAAAGAAATAGTTTATAATTCATATAATTCTTATGAATTATAAAAGATTTTGCAGTATTGGGTTTAAATCACAAACTCCTGGATACAAAATGTATGTTCACTTGTTAAATGCAAGTAAACCATAATTTCTGAACTTTTGTTTCTGAATAGAACTGCTGAAATCAAATGACGTACATTCTAGTAACAGAGAGCTTGTGATATTTGTTATCACATTTAAAAATATCTGCTAATGGTAAGCACTGTGCTATTAATTTATTTACTTTTTCTTGCATTTAACAATCTTCTATACAAGGCAAATGTCACTGTACCCAATTCATGACATTCGTGTATGTGTGCATGCTAAGTCTCAGTTACCACATATAAAGTGAAAGTGAAGGTCGTTCAGTCGTGTCCTACTCTTTGCGACCCCACGGACTATACAGTCCTTGGAATTCTCCAGGCCAGAATACTGGAATGGGTAGCCTTTTCCTTTCTCCAGGGGATCTTCTGACCCAGGAATCAAACCAGGGTTTCCTACACTGCAGGCGGATTCTTTACCAACTGAGCTATGAGGGAAGCTACCACATATAAGCACTTGCCAAATTGTCACGAAACTAGTGCAGAGCCAGCTTTTTAACCCATGTTAAACCCTTTTCCCTGTTTCTTATTGTCCAAGAGCATAGAAACTTGTAAAAGATATTCCCTTTTTTTCAGTTCTTTCTGCAATATATGTACGTTCATTTCAAGCATTTCTTGAATTTTGAAATTTAAATAAACAATACAATTTAGCTTCTAGTGGTGGCTTCTTTTGTTGCAGGACACAGGATCTAGTCTCATGAGCTTCAGTAGTGGCAGCAGGCGGGTTCAGTAGTTGCTGCTTATGGGCAGGCCCTAGAGCGTGCAGGCTTCAGTAGTTGTCATGTGCCAACTCACTAGTTACGGTGCACAGAGTCACTAGTTGTGCTGCACAGACTCACTAGTTATGATGTGCAGGCTCACTAGTTGTGGTTCACCGTCTCTAGAGGAACACAGGAGGAGCAGACGTTCCAAGAAGTATGAGTCTTGCCCAAGACAGTGGTGTGCAAGATCACAGTCTCTTTAGTTCATATAGAGACTGATTGCCTAAGAACAACAGATAACAGGGGTCTTGGATGCCATTTGAAATTTGGATTTTCTTCTGGCAATACAATTACCAGTAAATCATTAAAATAGAGAAATCAGAAATTTAATTTAGTATACCAAAACAATTAGTTGATTATGATTTCTACAGAATAACAGTGCCTCAGATGAACTGAAATATGCTAGCTGATGACATCTTGTTTGTTAGCTTCATACATTTGGCTATAATGGGGGTTATCGTAAATTATAGTATCTGTGATTATTTTAGGATGACTTGTTATTGCCTTTGGATGAGTTTCCAAAGATAAATGTGTGTTCTGCGTTTTCACAAGAGAGGTAACCTCCTTGCTCTATTGGTACAGATGTCCAAGACATCTTTCAGTGGCCCCTCCCCAGGAACAGACTGCGGAGAGAACAAATCCCTGGGTTCACAGTGCAGGAGGCCAAATACAGTCATGGTGTTTTAAAAAAAAAAAAAAAGTCTGCTAAGGGGAAGTGTTTAGGTGAAACCAACTCAGATGTTTACTGGAAACCAACTTTCAAATACCTTTTGAATGAGGTTTGCCTTGAGGACATGAAAGAGTATTCAGTTGTTTTAAGTTGTTTCAGAAACTGTTACTTACATAGTTACTTGCCTTACCCATGTGTCCAGGTCAAAGAAAGCATGTCGTACATTTATTTCAGCATTTTTCATCTGAATTTGATAAAACTAGGCATCTGAAGTCACTTTTAGAAATTTGAAAAAGGCACATGAAGCGTCTAGCTTATTCTGCCACCTTGTGGATAAAATAGTAAACTCTACACCAACAATTTCCAAATAAGTATTTTTTTACCTTAGGAAAATTCCAGTATTTCATAAATAAGAATCACTAAGAACAATATATGTTTTTTGATAAATATCTAGATATTTAAGGCAATATAGTGCTTTCTTTGGGGCTTCCTTGGTGGCTCAGATGGTGAGAAATCTGCCTGCATTGTGGGAGACTCAGGTTCGATCCCTGGGTCAGGAAGATCCCCTGGAGAAGAAAATGGCTACCCACTCCAGTATTCTTGCCTGGAGAATCCCAGGGACAGAGAGCTTGGTGGGCTACAGTCTCTGAGGTTACAGAGTCCTACATAACTGAGCAACTGACACACACAGTGATTTCTTTGACATGTAAAGAAAGGACAGCAAATTTAAATTGTATGTTCCTGGGACACATTTAAGGATAGAAAGCTAATGTAAATTAAATGCTGCAATTAGTAAATGAGCAACTGAAGGGAGGTGATGCTTTCCCAAGACCACCATCTGTTTAGGCTTGCTATTTGAATGCAGTCAAAAAAATGATACGGTAGCATCAAGATCAAAGCTTAGTTCATTCGGAGACAACAGCTACTGTCTAGAGAATATCTGAAATACACATTCTCTCCTTAACACCATGAATTGTAGCCTAGAGAATTTCATTTAACTATTTATCTTGTCTTTAACCCACATGTGTTTGCTCTACACCACACAAGAACAAAAGATGTGATTTTAACCTTCTCACTCATAAGTATTTTTTTGCCACAAAAAGGTACTTATTTTTAAGTGGCTCTGGATTGCTTTTGAGTTGATGCTTTGAAACTATTTCCGAGCTAGGAAACATTAATTTCATTAGAATCAAATTTTAACAATAGAAATATATTAACTTCTAATTCATTGGCTGGCTAATTGATCTCCCCTCACATGCTTCTATCACTATTCCACTCCATATCCACCTGTATACTCTCCAGGTAATTAATCTCTTCTAGTTTGAATTTCTGACAGTTTAAAAAAATAGCCTAGACCTAGAAAATTTGTGGAGTTTTTAATCTTAATTCTTCAATCTCTCCTAGTGTAAATGATTCATTTCCCTCATTTGGGAATATACTTGAATAAATATTTTTGTTTCACATATTTAATACTTGCAATCACTGAACCAACAAACCTGGATAGTAGATAGCCTCCTGTCCTCTCTACTTCCATGAAGACCTTGAGCCCCAGGGCATGTGATTCAACCACTGGAGCCAGAGAAACCCTTTTTTTTGTTTGTTTTTTTAACCATTGCTGATCTTTTGAGAAGTAGGGCATTTAAATAGAACTGCTCTGGTTTCCTGGTGGCTCAGATAGTAAAGAATCTGCTTGCAATACTGGAGACCTAGGTTCAATCCCTGCGTTGGGAAGATCCCTGGAGGAGGACATGGCAGCCCACTCTAGTATTCTTGACTGGAGAATCCCCACGGACAGAGAAGCCTGGTGGGCTACAGACCACAGGGTTGCAGAATGTCGGACTCGACTGAGTGCTTAGTAGCACAGCGCAGGACAGCACTCTGGTTCATCATCCTTTGTCTTCACTTCTCTTTCAGGAATGATCTCACAGCCCAGGGATAATATCTGACTTCTTGATGTGCCTGTCTAGTCTTTCTTCTTCTCCAATTTCCCTTGTGTTCCTTAGCATAAGTCTATATATCCAGGTGTATCTGCCATATCTTTTAATCAAAGCTTCTGATCAACTCAATTATCTCAATTGCCTGTTCATTTTTCCCCTCTAAGAGGATTATAAGAAGGTGATAATATATCCAAGTTTGTCAGGACAATCACAAATTACGCCTATTATCCTGACTTAACTATTGAAAAACATGTTCATTCCCAACATTGTCCTGGTTTGGACAATAAATTATATTACACTTAGTATAATATATACTTTTTAAGTGAGAGTATATTTACATCTCCGTCAACATCAGGCTTGACCATGTGATGTGTTTTATCCAATGAGATATGAGTTAAAGAGACCAATCCTGGCTCTGAGAAGAAGCTTTAAAAGTCAGTGCAAGTTTCTCTGAGAACTTTTGATCTTTCTCTGGCCACAGGAGTAGACTATTTCATATTAGAGCTGTCCCTTCAGCCTGAGTTCTGAATTGAGAAGCACTTTATTCTGGACCAGAGTAAAGTTACAGCTACCGGCTGCCATCCACATGTTACATGAATGACAAATGTATATTATGGAGAACTACTAAGATTTGGGGATTTTTTTTTTTATTACCTTAGCATCATGTAGCAAAAGCTTCTCTATTTGTTTATTATCCCTTCATTCTTAAATCCGAAAAGCAATCCTCATGGGTCTCCTGACTCACTTTTTTATGGACAATTCTGTACCTATTTCTGGCTTGCACCAAGAAGAAGCATGTTATTAGGCGATAGTTAACTCTGAAACCACATCAGACAGTAGAAAGGTGGGAAACAAGGAAGAGAAGGAGGCTTTTAGCAGCAACTTGCACCCTTCCTGCCCCCATCTCTAACCCTCTGGTGGGATAAGCTCACCGTCATTTTTTTTTTGTTTGCTTGTTTTTATGTACCTCACGGTCATGCATCTCCTCCCAATTCTGAGTATCTACCTCCAGATTGATAAATTAAACCCATAGAAAAAGAAACACTTTTCTGAAAATGTGTAAAGAAAATCAAGTATGCTGGTACAGCAAAACTGGAAGAGTAGAATCTTGAATGAAATCTAGGCAGCGCCTAACAGCTCTTGCCCTACTCATTCTTAGTGAAACAGTACATCACTCATGGGGTGTGTTCTTAGGTTCAGTGCAAGCCCCACCTTTCCTCATATATTCTCTTACCACCAGATGGCTCTCCAAGCCTACCAGTTCAATAAACACAAGAGATCTTTTCAGAATGGACTTTCTTTTGGTAAAATTCTATATTTATTTATAATTAACCCTTGCTGGAGTACAATCCATTTACAAATGTTCTATTAGTTTCTGCTGTACTATACAGCAAAGTGAATCAGTTATGCATATACATACACCCATTCTTTTTTAAGATTCTTTTCCTAATAATATAGGTCATCACAGAGTATTGAGTTACCTGTGCTCTATAGTAGATTCTGATTAGGTATCTGCTTTATTATTATTATTATTATTTTTTAGGTATCTGCTTTATACATGCAGTATATATTCTCAGTATTTCCAGAAGATCACATTTTTACTTTTCTGGAAGAGACTAAACAATCACTCTCTAGAATACTAAATGTCCATTCAGTCATTTATTTCTCAATAACTAAAGGCTTGCATGAGGCTCTGCTGTGTCACTTGTTTCATAAGCATAATAACAGAATGTCTCCAACTCATACTTTCATTCTTGTCAGCCACGTCCCAAGTACTCCATAAGTGTTACTTGTTATTAATAATTTATACAACTCGTGTTTGTAACAAGTCCATAATTGAGTAATATTTAGTACTTTGTGCACTTCTGTATTATACAATCACCCCGAGCAGGGTGTAAGCAGATGCTCTTTACCTCCATCGGTAAAGATTTGGGGCCACTGATGCTTTCATACTCATGTATTGGAAACAGTGAATGTAAAAGAGGTGGACCAGTTAGAATTCTAATTAAAAAGAGAAAGAAGAAATTGTACTGCTATCAGAAGGTTAAAGGGATTTAAATACAAGCCTATCAGAGAGATTGGCACAGAAGAACTAAAGAATTAACCAAGGAGATTATAGGACAATCAGAAAAGTTTTTCCCCAAAAGTCGGTGGTAAGAAATTTTTGAAGTGAGAGTATGATGATTAGTTTCAAATATTAAAAAAAAAAAAAAAGCAAGTGAGATAAGGATAGAAAAATCCTCCATACACTTGAAAATTGGGATGTTATTGGTAACACTAACAGTGGGGTGATAAGAATACTAGCCAGATTAAAATGGGTTCCAGAGTCACTGGTTGTTAAGAAGTTAAGGAAAATGAGAAAGAGAATGATAGCTAGGCAGAGAAATAATCAAGTTACAGATAGTTTCCTTTGTTTAATGTAAGGAAAGACTGAGCATGTTTTTAGACTAGGAGAAAGAAATTCAAGAGAGTCAGAGAATCTTATGTTGGAGAGAGTGGATAATACACTGCAATGCAGCTTTCCACTCATTAAGCTGACAAAATGTTTAAGTTTGCTTTCTCGACAAAAATTTGGGGAAAGAGCTACTCTCATATATTGTCCATGAGAGTGTAAATTTCATATAACCTCCATTTAGGGCAACAGCAGGACATTTTTCATATTAAAAATGCACATCATCTTTTATCAAGCATATCCACTTTTAGAAATTTATCCCAAATTCACACATATGTGAAACAATGCATACTCAAGATTATTTTATTTGTTCATATTGGGTAAAACTGGCATACCCATCAGTAGTCAGTGATTTAATCAATTCATGATACATACAAACAATAAAGTAGAATGCAGCTTTAGGAAACAAGTGACTAAGCTGTGTATTTACTAGTATAGAGAGATTTCCAGGACACATTATGATAAAAACATAGTGAGTGATGGTCTGTATAAACTGACTATACATGCTGTATAATGAAAATGGAATCAGAATAGATATTCATTTTTGTTTGTATATAGACAGAGGGGCTATGCAAAGACTCAGAACTAACTAAAACTGATGGTCACTTTGTATGGTGGATGGATGGTGGTATGGAGAATTGTGTGGAAATTTGGCTGGAGGGGATCAGGGGTACATGGGTTCTTTCCCCTTCATTCCTTTATATTCTCTTTTAAAATTGTCTTCTTTCAAAAATTTTAAAAATACATTAAGAATAATTGTAAATGAGTTGAAACCTTGAAGAAAAAGTGAAAGAGTATGGGATTATAGGTTTAAAAAGTATTTAATCTGGGTAAGAGAGATAGATGGCTTTTTTTCTTTTTTCTAAAAAATATTTAATCTGGGTGAGAGAGATAGCTTTATGCTAAGACTTGATATGCAAGTAGCAGTGAACCAGGTGAGGTGGGGGTGTGGGGCATGAGTGTGGTGGTGATTTACTTACAAAGAAAGGAGGGAGGCAGGCAGGCAGAGAAGGGAAACTCCGGTGGGAACAGTGGGAAGAGGATGGACAGAGAGACACTGTGCTTATGAAGATGGAGTGTGAGGAAGGGGTAAGAAGAGGGCAGAAGGAGAAGAGGGGAGTCAGAGAGCTGAGCGAGTCAGAGAAAGGAAGCTGGCAGGAGGTCAAGGGAGATGGAGAGACAGAGAGCCAAGGGAGAATGAACCTCTGCTGTGGACTCAGAGCCACACCGGGGATGAGAAAGGAATGTGCTCTGGGAGAGAGGATGATGGAACGAAGGCTTCTGGGGCAGGGGGAAGGGGAGGGACAGGAGACCAGATGACCTAGAAAGACACTTGACGTGCTAGATGGTCAGTGAGAGGTGTCCGTCCTCTGGCTGTGAGATCCTGGATGGCAGAGGGTGGGTGACCTGTAGAACCGGTCAGGCTTAGTGGAAGGCTTTGCAACAGTTGGCATACGACACACCCGGTCTTGAACGAGCAGTGAGTTCAAGAATGAGTGAATAGCATTTCTGTGTCTACTGGATTCGTATTTATATGTCTGCTTTCAATCTAAGAACAAACTTTAGCAACTATGCTAACAGTAAGTCTCGTCAAATTGATATGAAGTCAGGTTTCAAAAGTGGTTACAGTGAAGAAATGGAAATCTAGTATAAAATCCTAGAATTATGACCTTTCCTTTATATGCTTTGACCATTTCTAGATGGAAACCAAGTATTTGAAAATGCCAAGGGAAGAAATTTGGAGAGTGAGAATCAAATATGGGGCCAAGGATATTTTCTTGGCCTTGTAAAAGCTTAATGATTATTTTTAGAGTGTATATGCACAGATTATGTAATTTAATGAATGAAATATACTGATGGAAATGAAATTACCAGATTTCTTATGTGAACATATATCAACACATCAGCCAGATACTTTTAAAAAATGCCTACATACAAATTGGCCAGAATGATGCACAGATATTTAGTAACTCTTTTATGAAATATTACATAATGAAAATGTGCATCTGAACCAACGATTTTATTCAGTTTTACTAATTTAAGTTTCAGTGAAGTGAACATGGAGTAGAACAAATCCTTGGTTATGGCATTTTGAATAGACAAATAACACAATACGGAGGCTATGATTAGATATGATTTACAAATGTTTGTCAACCTATGTCTATAGAGAATTCTGAGATGATGTTATTATATCATCTCAAAACGGAGTTGGAAAATACTGAAAAATAAGACACTGGGGACGCAAATTGCTACCAGTTAAAGGAATGTCTTCTGAGCAGCCACAAATACCACTTCTGGTTGAGAGGAAATTTGCATCTTCATAATAAGTGTTATGTGAAAAGCAGAGCTGCTTTCACATGCCAGCTTAGCTATTCAGGCTATTCTTATCTTCTATCTGGAATACTGCCTGGTAAGAATAGGAAATTTTTCATTCAGTTTACCAATTATATCTGCCATGTGCAGGCACCACAGAGCTTGGGCAAACATTCAGAAGCCTATGGACGGAATTTGTTGGTGGAGGATGGTGAGCTTTGTTCAGCGGTCCAGGAAGCTCTCCTGGCTTTAATAATACATGAGGAGGCAAGCGTAGTGGGGGAGAGGAGGGGAAAGACGGGCCTGGGCTATTTTTTCAGGTTCTGGTGCTCACTGCATGCATGCTGCCGTGAGCCACCAAGCATCATATCTCTAGGCTCTATTTGGAATGAGAAGTGAGAAAACAAGGCTTGGAAAAGCTTACACATAGTAGCAGGGAATCTGTTTTGCAATCAAAAGCACTCAGGAAGGAACAGTAAGACTGTGGCTGAGCATTTATATGAATTATACAGAAAGCTTTCTCTTACAGAGTAAAATGAGAAATGCAGTTGAAAATGTGACAGCTTAACCTTAAAAATTAGCTAAATAATGAAACTTATGTGATACAGAGAGAAGGAACCCTAAGAACAAAAGTAGGATTCTTTACATTCTATAAAAGTTCAATGAGTAGCTCAAAATATTATGCGTATGTTTTAAATGTATACATTTTACTCTCTCTGTATGAATTTCCTAAATATACAGATTAAGTAAAAACTGTCATTTGTCCTTCTTTATTGCTTGGTATTATATATCTCTAGGGATAAAGCATTCAACATTACACGGAAATCACTACAGGTTCATAAATACGCATACCCATGCACGCCCCCCCACCCCCCGCCACACAACCCAACAGATTAAAGGTTTTCCAGTGACAATAGTGTTTCTACCATTAATACCCTCTGACACTAAACTCCTTGTCAAGTGCTCTGGAAAAGGGATTGCAAACTCACATGCCTTCATGCCCTTTTGAAGACGACTAAGTATAAGACAGCCAAGGGTGTGTGGACCCCAGCACACCAAAGACTCGGTCCAGGCCCAAAATATTAAAATAAAAAGGTAAAACTTGAAATTGGCCAAACTGAACTTTTAACAGGTCAATCATGTCTACCACTTTGCTATTACAGCTTGAACATACTTCTGCTTTATCTGAATTCTTTAAGACACACCCTGAAAAGGACAGACTATAAACCATGCTGTAAAAATTTCAGAGGAACTCATCTAACTTCTCCATCCACACACTCTTGTGGGTTTCAGGTTAAATGTTCCTTTTGGGATTGAAGCCACAAGTATGTATGAGGCTCTGTTCCCTTCCTCTCCTTTCCAAAGGAGCAGACAGGCCTTCTCTATGAATTCTGTCTTAGTCCTTGACCTACCTCCTTCCATCTCCCAGACTCCCCCTGCTCACATCCTAGAAAGCCCACCTTTCTTTGCATCTCCCACCCTCCAGACCCACTTTCCTGTGGATCCTTCTGTCCCAAAGAATAAGGGGCAAGTGCATAGAATTCTGATGAGAGGTGGTGGATAAAGGTTTTATTTAAGTTGTCTTTACTAGGGAAAAAAGTAAGAGGAAGCTCTCAGGAAGCTATGTATCTACTATTGTGCTATACTAGATTGTGTGTGTGTGTGTGTGTGTGTGTGTGCGCGCGCGCGCGCGCGCGCACACATGCTGAGTCATGCCTGACTCTTATGACCCCATGAATTATAGCCTGCCAGGCTGCTATGTCCATGGAATTTTCCAGGAAATAATACTGCAGTGGGTTGTCATTTACTTCTCCAGGGAATCTTCCCAACCCTGGAATGAATCCAGAGTCCCTCATGTCTACTGCAGGCAGGCGGATTCTTTACCATTGTGCCTTCTGGGAAGCCCATTGGACAGGATTATTTAAAGTGAAGAGAAACTCAAGAGCCTCTTGATGAATGTGAAAGAGGAGAGTGAAAAAGCTGGCTTGAAACACAACACTCAAAAAACGAAAACCATGGCATCCGGTCCCATCACTTAATGGCGAATAGATGGGGAAACAATGGAAACAGTGACAGATTTTATTTTCTTGGGCTTCAAAATCACTGCAGATGTTGACTACAGCCATGAAATTAAAAGATGCTTGTTCCTTGGAAGAAAAGCTATGACAAATATAGACAGCATATTAAAAAGCAGGGACATTACTTTATTGACAAAGTCTGTAGTCACAGCTATGGTTTTTCCAGCAGTCATTATGGAAGTGAGAGTTGGAACATAAAGAAGGCTGAGTGCCAAAGAATTGACGCTTTTGAACTGTGGTGGTGGATGAGGCTCTTGACAGTCCCTTGGACTATAAAGAGATCCAACCAGTCAATCTTAAGGAAATCAGTCCTGAATAACACTGGGAGGACTGATGTTGAAGCGGAAGTTCCAGTCATTTGGCTACCAGATGCAAAAAACTGACTCATTGAAAAAGACCCTGATGCAGGGAAAGATTTAAGGCAGGAGGAGAAGGGGATGACAGAGACTGAGATGGTTGGATGGCGTCACCAACTCGATGAACATGAGTTTGAGCAAGCTCCGGGAGTTGGTAATGGACAGGGAAGCCTGGCATGCTGCAGTCCATGGGATCACAAAGAGTCAGACATGACTGAGTGACTGAACTGAACTGATTTTTCCCTAAAGTTTCTGAAATACAATCATTTAAAAGACTCATCTCTCAAAGAGGAAATGTGGAGGATAGGGATAAATCAGGAATTTGGAATTAATATACATAGACTACTGTTTATAAAATAGATAACCAACAAGGACCTACTGTATAGCAGTGTAAACTGCACTCAATATTCTGTAATAATCTATGTGAGAAAAGAATCTGAAAAATAAGGAATAATCTGTATACTCATAACTGAATCACCTTAGTGTATATCTTAAACTTGCACAATATTGTAGACCAACTATTGTTGTTCAGTCACTAAGTTGTATCTGACTCTTTGTGACCCCATGGGCTGCAGCACACTAGGCTTCCCTGCCCTTCACTATCTCCTGGAGTTTGCTGAAATTCACGTCCATTGAGTTGGTGATGCTATCTAACCATCTCATCCTCTCCTGCCCTCTTCTCCTTTTGCCTTCCATCTTTCCCATCATCAGGGCCTTTTCCAGTGAGTCAGTTGATTGCATCAGATGACCAAAATATTGAAGCTTCAGCATCAATCCTTCCAATGAATACTCAAGGTTGATTTCCCTTAGGATTGATTGGTTTGATCTCTTTATAATCCAAGGGACTCTCAAGAGTCTTCTCCAGCACCTCAATTCGAAAGCAACAATTCTTTGGTGCTCAGCTTTATTGATGGTCCAACTCTTTTATCCATACATGCCTACTGGAAAAATCATAGCTTTGACTATCAACCATACTCTGGTAAAATTTACAAAAGAAAAACTACTGATCTCTTTGGGCTCTTTTAGTAATATAATTTTGCCAGAGAGGTATTTAAACTTGTTATTAAATTTCACATCAATTAAATAGTAACACTATCTTTAAAAATCTCTACTAACATAAGTTGACAGACCAATAACTCCATTAGCTCTCTCAGGCCCAAAGAGTGGGATTTCTCTTCCTTACAATGGTTAATTCAGATTATTCTTATTAAGTTTTCTTCATTGTAAATGCTGACTCTGATAAGGCAACATTCTCCTTGGTTATGTAGGTCAAAAAGTGATTTAATTATTCTATAAAGATGTCATTATGAATTGAATTGCTTCTCAGTTATATAGTGAATCTTGTGATTTTGCTAGAAGGTGGAAGCAGGGTGACTTGCAGGAGACCAGTAATTTAATTACTTTTCCTATAACCGACAGTATGGTTTGAGTTCATGATAATCATTTTACTGCAATGTTCTTTTCTTTATTGATGTTCCTTGAAACTTAAAAATTATGTTATTTAAAAGTGGTTGAAAAAAAAAAGTGGTTGAGCATTATATCTCTGGAAGAAATGCCTTAAATATTTATATTTTTGTAAATATATAGATGTATTTTTACATATTCTGGTTACATTAGGTCATCTCCTAGTTTTCAGTGGTAGAATGTATAACATTTTATTATAGTTTGATATATTTTCTCATAAAATATGAGACTTAAATTTCCACAGATCAGTCAGAACACATCAGAACAGTTTCTTATGCTCCATTAAATACACTGTTGGTTTGTTTGCTGATATTTCCTTTTGGTTATTTGTTATCTTCCATGGGATTTTCTAATGTCTGCTAGAATTTCACAGATCAGTAATCTGAAATGAGATTTTGATGTTCAAAGCCCAAGTCCTCTGCTAGATATTAAATATTCCATGTGAAGGTCAGGTTAGGGTTGATTCATGGTACTTGATACAAGCAGCAGCTTTCAGTGCCTTTAAATCATGATTTCTTTATTTTTTTTCTTTCTTTTCATACATAGCAGGCATTTTTAACTTCTGTTTTTTGCATTATTGAAGAAAGGCATATCATATTTTCTAAGGAAATCTTTGAAAGGCTTAGATTAAGATCCAGCACTGTATATTTTGTTTTTATGGCACTGTTTATAGCTTAGGACTGTTTATTTCTGAATGTCTAACACCAGGTTTTCCCTGTAAGTTCTCAGTCTTTTGTTTGTTTCTCTTCCTTCAGTGTGATGCCAATTTATTTTTTGTTTTGGAATATATTATCCTATTGTGATGATAGTAATTAAAGTCTGTGTGATAAAATACTTCCTGTTTAGGAAAAGGATATTATCATTAGCATTTGTTTCATTTATTCCCTTTTGTAAGGTTGGTTAGCAATAACACTCAAATTTTAGAAAAGGAGTGAGATATAGCATACAGAATTTTAGCAGCAGAAGCCTTAATTGCCTCTTATTATGAATGATCTTGATGGCAACCCACTCCAATACTCTTGCTTAGAGACTTCCACGGACAGAGGAGCCTGGTAGGCTGCTGTCCATGGGGTGGCACAGAGTTGGACACGACTGAAGCAACTTAGCATGCATGCATGCATTGGAGAAGGAAATAGCAACCCAGTCCAGTATTCTTGCCTGGAGAATCCCAGGGACAGAGGAGCCTGGTGGGCTGCCGTCTATGGGGTCACACAGAGTTGGACACGATTGAAGCGACTTAGCAGCAGCAGCAGCATGACTGATTTTTGGCAAATCACCAAGATTCTCAGAATCTCTTTTCCTCCTCTTTGAAAACAACTAGAGCATCAAGCTACATCAAGGGTTTGGGAGAACCAAGTTAATTAGCATAGGTAAACCATCTGGAGGGGGCATCCTGGTGGCTCAGATGGTAAAGAATCTACCTGCAATGCAGGAGACTCTAGTTCAATCCCTAGATCAGGAAGACCCCCTGGAGGAGGGTACGGCAACCCACTCCAGTATTCTATCCTGGAGAATCCGCTGAAGAGGAGTCTGACGGGCTACAGTCCATGGGGTCACAAAGAGTCAACCACAACCGATCAGCTAAGCACACATGCAAATCCCCCCTGAAAAAGGCAAGCTAAAATAAATATGTAAGGTATTCTGCTTTGACAATTTAAGGCATAATCACAAAACACCAATAATTCTAGTTATCAAAAAATTAAAATTTTAAATAAGCTTAATCTCTTCTTCACAGTTTATAAAATCTTGGTGGGACTTTTCAGCTCATATTAGCCATGTTCACAAAAATGGAGTAGCAACTGGAGTCATTTCTTTTTCATAAGTTAAATTCTACCCACATATTCATGTGATGTAAACAGATTCATTCCTCATGTTGCATAGACATTTTAGATCTTGCACAAATTTCATTTTCTCCCAGCTCATTTGATTCTGTTGGGGCATTTAGAAATCAATGGCGATATTTTTTCCCAGAATGGAATGACCCAGTTACTGCAAATGGCTATGGATGGCTGGAACCATAAAGGAATTTAAGATGCTCTCCAACCCTCCTCATCCAAAAGATAAAAGGAATAACAAAGGGTGCTTAAAATAACCACGTACTCAGACATGGCTATTTGGTTGTTGATCCTGTCTTCCCATCTTGTACTTATTTCCTGCATGTATGGTCTTAAAGATTACCTGTTCCTTCTAAACATGAATATGCTTTTTAATTTGCTTGCTTTTATTAGGGATTGTACTATTTCACACCTCAGATGCTTTGTGTCATAATACATGCTTTGCACAATGCCTGATATTTAGTAAATATTCAATAAGTGGGAAGAATATTATGGCCCTGAAGTGAATATCCTTCAATGAACTCAGATAGTTTATGATTAACAAAAAGAAATATTGCCAAAATATCCGCAATTCAAGTCTGTTTTTCAAAGAAATACATTAGTATGGTTTATGGAGGGAAGTTAAGACTGAGGAAGAGTTTCTTCAACATTATTTATTAAACTGTACAAGCTAGTTTAGAAACCAGGACGTATTGAGGGCTTGTTATGTATCCAGTTAGAGCTAAGTCCTGAGCAAGATTAAGCAAAAATATGTGTGCTCTAGAAGAGACAAGTGATAAATAATCTCATAAGTGAAAATGGAATTAAAATCTGCATATGCAATAAAGGGGAAATGATGAGAAATAGTGGAAAATTCAACAATATTCCTAAACGTTTACTGTACATGACCACGTGGAGGGTGAACGGTCTTAATGTCAAAAGTCTGAGTTTCCTCAGACTTTCCCAGAAGTTTCTTCAGGCAGGACACAGCCTTTATACTGGCTTTGACGTAAACAAGAGACCGTATTTAAAATGAGCATAAATAAAGACTTTAAAGAAAAGGTGTTTAAACTTCAGCAAGTGAGATTGAATCCAGCCATAAATATTGTTAATTACTGAAATTTGGCTGCCTTCCTGGAAAAAAGTAAAAGAGAGCCAGCCATAATCACAGGATATGTTAGACTAGTTCTTTCAGAAGACAAAGGCAAGTCTAGGTGATTGCTCCAGGTTTGAGATAATTCTCATTCCATGATAAAAATAGTCCCCCCAAAATAGCATTTTACCTTTTTGTAATAAATTAGTGATGTGCCCCCTACATGTAGAAGTTACATTTGCTAAGGAGTTATGAATATATTTTTAAAAATACTAAAAGATATTTGAAGTACCATGAAAAAATAACTACTCGTTTTTCAAACATGTATTCATTTCAGTTGTGCTGTAGTACATTTACACTTTGCTTTATCAGCTTCTTCCTTATATGAAATAGTTGAATTCTAATAAAAGCAAACCAATTATGCCAATAAAGAACATTTATTATGAATTGCTGGCTGTTTACTGAATAAGAGGATGCTATGTAATTCTTGACCAGCTTCCAACAAAACCTATGCTAAATGCAAGCTCACTCATTTTGTTGAGCTAAATCCAATTGCTTCATTTATAATTTTGATTTCTTTTTTAGAGATAGATAGAAATAGTGCTTGATACTGCATTTTGTTTTGTTATACTAACACAAGTTTTAATTGAACATATTTTCCAAGAATTCTCATTTAGGGTAATGAAAATCTATATTTTTGCAGAAATTGCTTTTATTTAGGCAATATAATAACATTGATTATATTGCTTGCATTCTATTGGGGAATGGTAGTTTAAAGACTATATCTTTGTTGTTATGTGTATTAGTTTGCTAGGATTTGTATAGTCTATTTGCTGGGTACTTTGCCATACAAAGTACCACATGTTGGGTGGCTTCAACATGGAAATTCATTTTCTGCAGTTCTAGAGGCTAGAAGTCTAAGATCAAGGTGGTAGCAGAATTGGTTTCTTCTATTTCTCCTTCCTTGGTTTATACACATTTGTCTCCTCTGCTTCTATCTATGTCCTCATTTCTTCTCATAAGGACACCCAGCATATAGATTAGAGCCCTTCCTATATTACCTCATCTTAACACAATCACCTTTAAAGACTTTATCTCCAAGTTTTAATGTAATCACCTTTAAAGACTTTATGCTCACATTCTCAGGTAATGGCAGTTAGGGCTTTAACACAGGAATTTGTAGGGGACACAGTTCAGCCCATAACACCGTGGATTTTGGTAAAGCATCTTCATAAGCATTATTGAACAATATTAATTAAAGAAAAATTATAGGTTGGCAAATCCATGACACTACCTACTTACCTCATAGAATCATACCCATGTTGTTTCAAAGAAACCAAGGTTTGGCAGTACATGGATATGCAAAGTTCAACATGTTAAGAAACCAATTTTTCTCTCTGACAAACAACATGGCAAATTGATCAAGTGTTTAAAAGGACTAGTAAAATTGTTCTGTACTTCTAATTTTCACAGTATAAGGGATGAACATTTGAGGAGATTACTGAAAGGCTACAAAGACCTTCCCTGCAAATTTATATCCTTTTGCTCTGTCCTATCCTTGGAGCATTGCTATGCAGTGATTTGAACAGAGAGATAAGCGAGTAAACCCCTCCCCTTCTTTATTTCTAGCAGTCGAGATAGAGACCAAATACACCTAGAATACCCTAAATTATAACTTAAATATAGCTCTATACTGGCTAACTCAGAATCCACGGGTAGCTTTAAGATGATGTGCTGACAGTACAGAGTCCTCTCCCCTGCCCACTACGTCTGGGAAAACCTGCTTTGAATGTACTTGGGGCTCTCTCACAGTTGTGCTCGAGGCCTGTGGGGACCTTGGTAGGTGGCTGCTTCTGAGCTACATATTTTAACATGAAACTTGTTATTTTCATTGGGGTATAGCCGATAATGAGCTGCATTTTTATCAAAAGGCCCACTTTCAAGTTGTCATATTAGATTTTGAGTAACACAGTCCTAATTTTGTACACCATCACGTCCCTTTCTCTCTTCTTTTTAACAAGCTGGTTCATGGACTCGAAACATTACCAGGGTCTTGATCTAACACAAGCTTTCGTCTCATGATGTAAAACAGTGCTGGGTCTCAAGAGGGCGCTCTAGGAAGTTTGAGTGAAAGGCCTAGGATGACTGACACTCGCAGAATGTGGGTGGAAATGCTACATGAAGTACTGGGCCTGTGTACTCTCCTGACACATAAGTGCCTGTGGCCTCTCACACCTCTCAGGTGTGAGGCTTAGATATTTGTTTAATGCATAACAAATTCAAATTCCTCTTAACTCACAAGTTTCATGTTTTCACTTACCTAAAGTTCAAATGGTGCATGTATATCTCCATGACACTTGAAACAACATATTCAAAATCAAACTCACCAGTTTTTCCTTAAAATTGCTTCGTCTCATTATTTTCCTATTACTTTTGCCTGAAACTTAGTGTTGTGTTTCATCTTGTGGGTTTACATTTGACCTGTTTTCCTTCTTCCTACTTTCAGTCTAATGATAAATTCTAATTATTCTTTCTTTAGCATCACTTCTGTTCCATCCTCTTTTCTCATACTACATGCTGATTCATGGTGGTAACTGCCTGGCATCCATATATTTAATCTTCTAATTACTATTACTGCCTCCAGTCATTTTCTGTTTCAAATCTTCCTCACTGCCATGAGGAAGAACTCTTTTTGGAAAAACAAATACCTGATCATGAAATCTCAGCACACTTGTCATATTAAGAGCAAATCATATAATAAATTAATAAAAGCAAAGCCTTCTGAAAGCCCCGTTTATGTCTTAATAAAATGCAGATTCTTTATTTGCTCAACAAGACAGTCTTCAAGCTCTTCTTTAAATATATTGCCTGTCACTCACCCTCTTACTCTAGTTTATATTTTGTCCTACTTGAGTCAAGTTCGCCAAGTGCCAATGGTCACCCCTTTGTGCACTTATGGGCGTTGTTCCTGCGCTCTGGATTCCCCTCTGTTATCCATGCCTAGTGCCATATCCAGCCTTCAGGACATACCTCAAATGTTCTCTTCCCTGAAACTGTATCTTAAAATTACAACAATAAATAACCTTATGATTCTGTAAACCCATCACTGTGTGTGTTACTGAAAGAAATCTTTCTTCTGTTATCATCCTTTGTCTACCCATCTGATCTAGTTTGTTGTTGTTGTTTAATTGCTAAGTCGTGTCTGACTCTTTGTCACCTTTCCCAGGCAAGAATATTGGAGTGGGTTGCCATTTCTTTCTCCAGGGGATCTTTCCAATTTAGGAATCAAACCCACATCTCCTGCACTGGCGGGTGAATTCTTTACCACTGAACTACCAGGGAAGTCCTTGATCTACTTTACTAGAGAGTAAATCTATGGAAGGCATAATCTATATCTCTCTTTCAACTTTATTGCTCCTCTTACATCTTTTCTCTAATAGATGGACTGTTAAGCTAATGCACAAGAGAGATTTGCCTCGTGGTCCAGGGTTTGAGACTCAGAGCTCCCAATGCAGGGGTCCCAGGTTGATCAGTCAGGTAGCTAGCTCCCACATGTCATAACTAAGAGTTTGCATGCTGCGACTAAAAATCCCACATACCCCAGTCTAAAGATTCCTCTTGCCATAAGGAAGATTGAGGATCCCACAGACCAAAACAAAGGTGCATACAAATAAATAAATATATACATTTAAAAAAAAAAAGATAATGCAAACTACTCGGAGCTAGAGTAGCTTTCGTTGTTATTAGGCAACAATTCTTTTTCCTCTCCAAACCACCAACTTTTGCATGCTGGGGTAGAGACCCCACGCCCTAGCTTTTTCCCTCTGTTTCCTTTTCCTTCACCTAATGCCTCCTCCACTTTTCTTTTTCCTCCTCTTCCTCTCCTTCACCTCCCTCTCCTTTTTCATATTTCTTCTTTATTAGAAGACTGAAGAGGATCTGAACAAAACAAGAAAGTCAATTAAAAGAAAGGAAACTTATATTGAAATAATTTAATAAATTAAAATGTCTTTGAATAGTTAAACAGTAAGAAGCATTCAATAAATGCCTATTAAATGAATAAAATCTCAGGAAAATATAAAAAAATAAAATAAAATGTCTTTGTCTGGAGATGAATTTTTCAATTAATGATGACACTTTATGCAGCAAATTCACACTAATTCCACCTCAACAATGGATTATACAGGAATTCATTTCAATATAGGAACATAATTTTCATGGAACTGAATATTTAAAAGGTTGTTAAGGAGGCGCTCTTAGCACCTATGAAGTGTTTGAAGACCTATAAAATGGAATATACCTCTCATTACAATCACATGACAATTTACCTTACTTGAAAGAGAAGATATTCAGAACTTTCAGATGCTTTACTAAGCATCTCTTGCATACATACACACACATGCAAACACAGAAAAAAAAGACAGAGGTGAACACACATACACACAGCTACTGCTATTTTTTCTTATTAAAGATTTTGTATTATTAGTAGAATTTTTGCAGTTGTAAATATCTATCTTTGCTGTTGTCCAGTCCCTAAGTCATGTCCAGCTCATTGCAACCCCATGGACTTCAGCATTCCCCACTATCTCCCAGAGTTTGCTCAGATTCATGTTCCTTGTATTGATGATGCTGTCTAACTATCTCATCCTGTGCTGCCCCTCTTCTCCTTTTGTCTTCAATGTTTCTCAGAATCAAGGTCCTTTCCAATGAGTTGGTTCTTCGTATCAGGTGGCCAAAGTATTTAGCTTCACCATCAGTCCTTCCAATGAATAGTCAGGATTGATTTCCCTTAGGATTGACTGGCTTGAATTCTCAGCAGTCCAAGGGACTCTCAAGAGTCTTCTCCAGCATCACAGTTTGAAACCATCAGTTCTTCAGCACTCAGCCTTCTTTATAGTCCAACATTCATATCTGTGCATGACTATTGGAAATCCACGGCTTTGACCATACAGACCTATGTCAGCAAAGTGATGTCTCTGGTTTTAAATGCACTGCCTAGGTTTGTCATAGCATTCCTTTCAAAGAGCAAGCAGCTTTTGATTTCATGGCTGAAATCACTGTCCACAGTGATTGCGGAGACAAAGAAAATAAAATCTATCACTACTTCTACTTTTTCCCTATTTTCCATGAGGTGATGGGACCAAATGATATGATCTTCTTTTTTTTTTTAAATGCTGAGTTTCAAGCCAGCTTTCTCACTCTCTTCTTTCACCTTCATCAAGAAGTTCTTTAATTCCTCTTCAATTTCTGCTATAAGGGTGGTGTCATCTGCATATCTGAGGTTGTTGATATTTCTCCTTGCAATCTTGATTCCAGCTTGTGTCTCATCCAGTCTGGTATTTCCCATGATATACTCTGCATATATGTTAAATAAGCAGGGTGACAATATTCAGCCTTGTCCTACTCTTTTCCCAATTTTGAATCAGTCTGTTGTATGTCTGGTTCTAACTGTTACTTCTTGACCTGTATATGGGTTTCTTAGGAGGCAGGTAAGTCTGGTATTCCCATCTCTCAGAATTTTCCATAGTTTGTGGTGATCCACACAGTCAAAGGCTTTAGTGTAGTCAGTGAAGCAGAAGTAAATGTCTTTCTGGAATTCCTTTGCTTTCCCTATGATCCAACCCATGTTGGCAATTTGATCTCTGATTCCACTGCCTTTTCTAAGTCCAGCTTGTACATTTGGAAGTTCTCAGTTCACATACTTTTGAAGCTTTGTTTGGAGAATTTTGAGCATTACTTTGCTAGCATCTGAAATGAACACAATTTTGCAGTAGTCTGTACATTCCCTGGCATTGCCTTTCTTTGAGATTGGGATGAAAACTCACCTTTTCCAATCCTGAGGCCACTGCTGAGTTTCCAAATTTGCTGATATTTTGAGTGCAGCATTTTAATAGCATTGTCTTTTAGGATTTGAAATAGCTCAGCTATAATTCTGTCACTTCCACTAGCTTTGTTCATGGTTATGCTTCCTAAGGCCCTCTTGATTTCATACTCCAGGATGTCTGATTCTAGACTGACCACACCATCCTGATTATCCCAGTCATTAAGACCTTTTTTGTATAGTTCTTTTGTGTATTCTTGTTACCTTTTCTTAATCGCTTCTGCTTCTGATAGGTCATTACTGTTTCTGTCCTTTCTCGTGCCCAAAGTGAAGATGAAAGTGAAAGTCGTTCAGTCGTGTCTGACTCTTTAAGACCCAACGGACTATACAGTCCATGAAGTTCTCTAGCCCAGAATACTGGAGTGGACAGCCTTTCTCTTCTCCAGGGGATCTTCCCAACCCAGGGGACGAACCCAGGTCTCCCCCATTGCAAGCGGATTCTTTACAAGCTGAACCACCAGGAAAGCCCTATCATGCCTATCGTAGCATGAAATGTTCCCTTGATATCTCCAGTTTTCTTGAAGAAGTTTTCCCATCCTACTGCTTTCCTCTATTTCTTTGCATTGTTCATTTAAGAAGGCCTTCTTATCACTCCTTGCTATTCTCTGAAACTCTGCATTCAGTTGGGTTTATCTTTCCCTTTCTCCTTTGCCTTTAGCTTCTCTTCTTTCCTCAGTTATTTGTAAAGCCTCCTTGGGCTTCCATGATAGCTCAACTGGTAAAGAATCTGCCTGCAATGCCAGAGACCTCGGTTTGATTCCTGCATCAGGAAGATCCCCTGGAGAAGGGCTAGGCTACCCACTCCAGTATTCTTGGGCTTCCCTTGGGCTCAGCCGGTAAAGAACCTGCCTGCGAAATGCAGGAGGCCTGGATTCAATCCCTGGGTTGGGAAGATCCACTGAAGAAAGGAACTGGCTACCCGCTCCAGTATTCTGGCCTGGAGAATTCCATGGACTCTATAGTCCATGGGGTCACAGAGAGTTGGACACAACTGAGCAAATTTCATCCCAGACAACCACTTTGGCTTCTTTCATTTCTTCTGCTTTGGAATGGTTTTGGTCTCCACCTCCCGTACAATGTTATGAACCTCTGTCCATAGTTCTTCAGGCACTCTATCTACAGATCTAATCTCTTGAATCTATTTGTCACTTCCACTGTATAAATCATAAGGAATTTGGTTTATGTCACACCCGAATGGCCTATACATATAGATATGTATATATAAAGTTATTTTTATATAAATGTTCATTAGAAGTATTAAAATCAGTTCTTAACTGCATAATGTTACATATAAATTCAACTTACAGCTTTTCAAATTTGATTTTTATAATTTTTGTTCATTCCTTGATATTAGAAATATGACCTGAGCTTAGAACTTTTAGTACACCATCACATGTTGGCTTATGTAAAGACACAGTTTTATAGAACCTCAAAGTGAGCCCAGACCTTGGGAATTCTATTAATTATGATCAAATTCCTTCTGTGTCTTGAGAAAGTAAAGCTCATAAATTTAAATAATAAGACCATAAAGCCTCCTTCACAAACCATAAGATGGCCATTCTGTCAGTGTTTCTCCAAAATGACAGAAGTCTTTGTTGAATAAATCACATCAGTTTCTGACTTTTTAGACAAATTCAGACAATGACCATTGTTTTAAAATACGATGGGAAAAACATGCTTCCATTTATCATGATTTTATACAGTAAGACTGAAAACAGATTTTCCAGAGAAAACTAGGAAGTTATAAACATGACTTGGTAGTTGCTGCTTTTTCACTTATTTCTTTCTCTGAGTATATCATATCACTCCATCTACATGCATAGCCTCCACTGTAGGGGGCTTATGTTTTTTTTATTTATAGAAAGGGGATAATTGAAGACACATTGAAGTACCTTACCTGAGGGTACCCAGCGTCAATTGACCTGAGTTTTCTGAGAGATACGCTATCACTGGACAACATCTTGCTTTATTCCCTCAAGCTTTACTAATAGGGTCATCCCATATAAAGTAAGCAAAAGACTATACTTTCTCTAAGCTGATATGTGTTATAGTTAGAGCTCTCTGATTCAAATTGCTAAGTCCAACCTTACCTTTTTAAGTCAACATAGTGTCGTAGGTACCAAAAACAACTTTGTATATTACATATTTCTTAAACTCAACTACAGAGAAACCATTGTTGAATATACTCAAACCTGATAATGACCATTATTAGTATTTGTGAAAGTCTTATGGCCTTGGAAACATATATCAAGCAACTTAAAAAATTTAGGGATTGGGTTTGAAAAAGAAATGTTTTACAGCTTCAATGAAAAGATGAAGAATACTTCTTGCCTCATTGTTGTTGTTCAGTCTCTCAGATGTGTCCAGCTCTTTGTGACTCCATGGATTGCATCATGCCAGGCTTTTCTGTCCTTCACCATCTCCTTGAGCTTGCTCAAACTCATGTCCATTGAGTCAGTGATGCCATCCAACTATCTCATCCTCTTTGGTCCCCTTCTCCTCCTGCCTTCAATCTGTCCCAGCATCAGTTTCTTTTCTGATGAGTCGGCTGAAACTAATATGAAAAAGAATGCAAATGTGTTTAGGTTAACAAACTAACCCTTTAACTGAGTTCAGTGCATGAAAATTTTTTCTAAAAGTTCTGATGGCAAGGGAGGGAACACGGCTGACTGCTTTTCTTTCATTTCATTTGATCTACAGGGCTATCTGTCAGAGTTGCAAAGAGATATGACTGAGCACACACACACACACACACACACACACACACTGTCCACTGACAGAGTAGGTGAATTGGTGTAGAGACTCCATTCTAAGGGTCAATGGCATTATCAGCTTTAGTAGTCCTGGTATCAGATGTATCCTTCACTCTAGAGACCCTCAGATGACATCAAGGCCCTGAATTAACATCTGCCCCGTTCTGTTTGGAGAGATGAGAGGATCTCTAGAGCTGTGCCAGGTCAGTGAGAGAGTCACCCACAAAGAGCCTCATGGGTTGGTTGAGATAACAAAACTATTTTAGAACAGAGTGGGGTAAATGTTATCTGTAAATCTTTTAGAACTTGTGAGCCATAGTTTCTGTCACTACCTCTCAAATCTGCCACTGTTACAGGAACGCAGCCTGGGCAATACATAAACAAAAGGGCCTCGCAGTGTTCCAATAGATATGTGTTCACAAAAAGGGATGAAGAACTGTGCCATCTATGTTTTGCCAAACCTTGCCTGAAGGCATCGTCCTGCGTGCTCCATTGTGCTCAATCCTTTGAGACCCCATGGACTATAGCCTGCCAGGCTCCTCTGTCCGTGGGATATCCCAGGCAAGAAAGCTGAATATGGGCTGCCATTTCCTTCTCCAGGGGATCTTCCTGATCTAGGGATCAAACCCCACATCTCCTGCTTTGGCTGATAGATTCTTTACCACTGAGCCACCAGGGAAGCCCTATGCTTTGATGTCTTCCAAAATTAGTCAGACAAATGTATAATGCATGTCATGATTTAGGGTGTCTACCTGGGTAGTGAGCGGTGAGGAAGGTAAGAAAGAGCGAAGGGGGAAGAGAAGAGCAGAAGAGATGAGATGCACATATTATATTCTAAATATATCAGTATTACACAGCTCGTTTGACCTGATCTCTTGAAACTTCACATTAGAGCCCTACTCATTTGCTAAGGCCCCCTAGTATAAAATGCATAGAACCTTGACATTGAGGCTATATTAGCCCATTTAATATTTAATCTTTCTGAAAGTGTGATAAGTATTAATAGAAAGCTATGGCTAAGCACTGGGAGTTTCTCAGTCTTATTTGAATGTGCTGCTGCTGCTGTGAAGTCACTTTAGTCATGTCTGACTCTGTGCAACCCCATAGACGGCAGCCCACCAGGCTCCTCTGTCCCTGTAGACCTCACTAATACCATCCCTTCCTGCCCTTCTCAGTTTGAAAATCAAAATGAAATGTATTCCAAAATATGCTTTGAATAATAGAACTCTAATTCATACTAGCAAAAAGGACTCATGTCAGATTTCACTAGAGAAGATGACATGGAATCAGGGCATCCACAGAAGGGGGACCAGCAGGATGAGAGTCTTGCAAAAGCAGGTCTTTCATAGGAGCAGTTTAAGTGGAAAATGATCAAAGTACTGACAAGATGGAGTTCAACTACTCACAGGACAAATTAAGACTTTCCAGTTCCATCAAAAGCTACCTTTGGTACCTAGTGAAAATATTCAACATGTCCCATGACAAAACTCATAATAAAACTACTCATTTCTATGCTTTATTTTTTTTAATTCTAATCTTACCTATCTTTATTTATTCCTTGTAGTCACTGTTTCAAACATAAATTGAACAAAGAGAAAGATTGTGGACATTTAATCCATAATAAGTATATCATAATGTAAAATATAAACTGAAAATGACATTTATTATTTAAAAGAGAAAAAAATGACCTACAGATTGTGACCTGCAGATTGAACAAATTTACTTATACATTATTATAAGTTAAATTGTGAGTTAAAAATGAGTTTTTAATATTAATTTGAGCTATAGATATATTTCAGTTCAGTTCAGTTCACTCACTCAGTCATGTTCGACTCTGCAACCCCATGGACTGCAGTATGCCAGGCTTCCCTGTCCTTCAAAAATCCCAGAGCTTGCTCGAACTCAAGTCCATCGAGTCAGTGGTGCCAGCCAACCATCTCATCCTCTGTCGTCCCCTTCTCCTCCTGCTTTCAATCTTTTCCAGCATCAGGGTCTTTTCCAAAGAGTTGGTTCTTCACATCAGGTGGCCAAAGTATTGTAGTTTCAGATTCAGTCCTTCCAATGAATATTCAGGACTGATTTCCTTTAGGATTGACTGGTTGGATCTCCTTTCAGTCCAAGGGACTCTCAAGAGTCTTCTCCAACACCACAGTTCAAAAGCATCAGTTCTTTGGCTCTCAGCTTACTTTATGGTCCAACTCCCACATCCATACCTGACTACCGGAAAAAGGATGCTTTGACTATACGGACCTTTGTCAACAAAGTAATGTCTCTGCATTTTAATATGCTGTCTTACTTTGTTATAGCTTTTCTTCCAAGGAGCAAGCGTCTTAATTTCATGGCTGCAGTCACCACCTGCAGTGATTTTGGAGACCAAGAAAATAAAGTCTGTCACTGTTTCCATTGTTTTCCCATATATTTGCCATGAAGTGATGAGACCAGATGCCATGATCTTTGTTTTTTCGAATGTTGAGTTTTAAGCCAGCTTTTTCACTTTCCTCTTTCACTTTCATCAAGAGGCTCTTTAGTTCTTCTTCGATTTCTGCCATAAGTGAGGTGTCATCTGCATAGCTGAGGTTATTGATATTTCTCCCAGAAATCTTGATTCCAGCTTGTGTTTCATCCAGGCTGGCATTTCACATGGTGTACTTTGCATATAAGTTAAATAAGCATGACAACAGTATACAGCCTTGACATACTACTTCCCGATTTGGAACCACTCTGTTGTTCCGTGTCCAGTTCTAACTGTTGCTTCTTGAGCTACATACAGATTTCTTAGGATATATTTATTATTCTTCCAATAATCCTGGGCTATTTTTAATGACTTTATAATTTCTTAATGTGTTCACTAGCTTAAATTGCTTTTAAATTTTATATTTGAATGGAAGTATGTTAATGAGTAAATAAGAAATGTAATTGATCAAATACTGATCACATAATTTTTCATAGGGTATGTTGAATCACAGTACTTGGCATCTCTACAATTATTGGGGTACCATATTTTAAAATTAATTTTTAGTGAATGGAAATCGATACAAGTACATAAGTACAATTCTTAGTCTAAGCACATTTAAATTTTAATGTATTGTAAAAGATGTTGTTGTTTATTCGCTTAGTCATGTCTGACTCTTTGCGACCTCACGGGCGATAGCCCGCCAAATTCCTGTCCATGGGATTTCCCAGGCAATATGGAGTGGGTGGCCATTTCCTTCTCCAGGGGATCTTCCTGACCCAGGAATTGAACTCGAGTCCCCTCTTTGGTAGGCAGATTCTTTACTGCTGAGCCAGCTGGGAAGCTTCACTGTAAAAGACAAGCAGTAATAAAATAGGAATCAAGCAGTGATGTAAAATGGTGGATTAATGTGCATAATTCTAAATGCTTATTATAAATAGAATATGTTTTGTATGCATGATACATTTACCTCCTCTGTACTAGAATGTAAATAAGAAAAATATATCTGGCAATATATATTGAAGTGATAAACAAAAGAAAAATTAATTTGCAGAAATGGAGCACAATGAAATATTTTTGCAAGAAATCAAAATGTAACACAAATGCTTCTGAAAATTGTTTTTTTTTTAATATTTCGGTGAACAGTATTTATCTGTTCATATTATGAGCTTTTCAAATTATTACTTTCCATCAAGAAAGTAAAATACAGTTTTAGTCATCCTAGTTGTAGATGTAAATTTTTGATGATAGCTTTATAGTCAGCTTTGATAACATTTATTTCCAAAGATCCTAAGAAAATAAAATTATATACCTAGTTCTCTACTTCTACTTTCCATTTTACATGAATCATAACTTCCTGGTCTTTGCTGGCTAGAAGAGACTCTTTTCCTTTTCCAATTCTTAAATTTTAAAAGTAAAACTATCAACTGCAAACAACTAATGGAAAATCATTTTTTAATATTAACCATTTTAAAGGGTTTCCCTGGTGGCTCAGTTGGTAAAGAATCTGCCTGAAATGCGGGAGACCGGGGTTCGATATCTGGCTCTGGAAGATCCTCTGGTGCAGGGAATGGCAACCCGATCCAGTATTCTTGCCTGGAGAATTCCATGGACAGAGGAGCCTGGTGGGCTACAGTTTAAAAGAAATTTTAAAAGAAATAAGTTAATTTGTCTTTAAAATCATTCTTGTTAGTGAACTTTCTACTGCAGATAACTGAAACCGCACCAAAATATAATTTGACTGTGGATTTTAAAAATTCCACTAGAGGGCAACATGTACCAAGGTTTTTGTCACTTGTTTCAAAGGGAGGAAAATATTCAGTTTTATTCTTCATCGTGAATAAATGTCATTGATTTAATATTTAGCACATTCAGTATTAATTGTTATCTTTATGAGGCACATGTGGTGTGAGCGAATACTGTCTCATTTCTGAAACATAGTACTATGGGTGTTCCTCTATCTGATTTTAATTAGTTATAATCAACACTTTTCAGTTACCGTAATTACTAGAATAAATACCAAATAAAAAGGCATTATTTTATATGTAATGAGTTCATGGGGTGAGTTATTTAAGGTCATACGTGTTTTAAGTTGTAAATATATATAAACAATTCTAGATTAAAGAAAAATAGAGTAAAACCCATAGGAGATACTGGTCGTAAATTTGAAATTCAATTTTGAAGAAATAAAAGCATTTGCTCATTATACATGCTCAGGGATTATTTTAACCATGAGTAGGAAGATCGGTTCAATGGTGTGTGTTAGCTTTCTTAATCCTTGCTGAGAAGGGGAATCTGCTTACAGCTGGCAGCATCTCCACGTTTTAGAAGCCTGCCCAAACCCACTGTTTATAGCCTGTCCTCTTCAATTCCCTACTTGTCGAATTCTCATTAAAATCACTAACGAACCATTCTGTATATAGGTGATGGTCACTAGGATGCTGATAATAACAAGAGCATAATGCTTTATTTCCAAATACATTTTCTGTTGTTTTCAGTCACTGTGATGTCAGATTCTTTGGAACCCCATGAACTGCAGCACGCCAGGCTTCCCTGTCCTTCACTATATCCTGGAGTTAGCTCAAAAACTCGTGTCCATTAAGTCAGTGATGCCATATTTTCTGTAGTAGAGAGCAAAGCAACATTGAAAGGCCGGGGCTGGGGGGAGGTACATAGCCACCTTTGGAAAATGATTTTGTGGATATTAATAGATTCATATTTAGAAATAAAATAATTATTTAAAAAATACACAGAATACTGTATTTTAAAGCTATGACAGATATTATATGGGAATAGATGTAATTGTCATCTATTGCAATACAATAGTGATTTATCCCCCGAGGAGTTCTTGCCTAGTTAATTTGTTGTTCATTCACTCAGTCCTGTCAGACACTTTGTGACCGCATGGACTGCGCACAGCAGGCTTCCCTGTCCTTCACCATCTCCAGGGCTTGCTAAAACTCATGTCCATTGAGTTGGTGATACCATCCAACCATCTCATCCTGTGTAATCCCCTTCTCCTGCTGCTTTCAATCTTTCTCAACATCAGGGTCTTTTTCAATGAGTCAGGTCTTTGCATAAGTGGCCAAAGTATTGGAGTTTCAGCTTCAGCATCAGTCCTTCCAGTAAATATTCAAGATTGATTTCATTTAGGATTGACTGCTTTAATCTCTTTGCAATCCAAAGGACTCTCAATTGTCTTCTCCACCACCATAGTTCAAAAGCATCAATACCTCCGTGCTCAGTCTTCTTTATGGTCCACCTCTCACATCGATACATGACTACTGGAAAAACCATAGCTTCAACTAGACCAGCCCTTGTTGGCAAGGTAATATCACTGCTTTTTAATATGCTGTCTAGGTTGGTCATAACTTTTCTTCCAAGGAGCAAGCATCTTTTAATTTCAAGGCTGCAGTCACTACATACAGTGATTTTGGAGACCAAGGAAATAAAGTCTGTCACTATTTCCATTGTTTTTCCATCTATTTGCCTTGAAGTGATGAGACCAGATGCCATGATCTTTGTTTTTTCGAATGTTGAGTTTTAAGCCAGCTTTTTCACTCTCTTCTTTCACTTTCATCAAGAGGCTCTTTAGTTCTTCTTCACTTTCTGCCATTAAGTGTGGTGTCATCTGCATAGCTGAGGTTATTGATATTTCTCTCAGTAATCTTTTTTTTTTAATTTTTATTAGTTGGAGGCTAGTTACTTTACAATATTGTAGTGGTTTTTGCCATACATTGACATGAATCAGCCATGGATTTACATGTGTTCCCCATCCCGATCCCCCCTCCCACCTCCCTCCCCATCCCATCCCTCTGGGTCTTCCCAGTGCACCAGCCCCAAGCACTTGTCTCATGCATCCAAGCTGGGCTGGCGATCTGTTTCACCCTTGATAGTATACTTGTTTCAATGCTATTCTCTCAGAACATCCCCCCCTCGCCTTCTCCCACAGCGTCCAAAACTCTGTTCTGTACATCTGTGTTTCTTTTCCTGTTTTGCATATAAGGTTATCATTACCATCCTTCTAAATTCCATATACATGTGTTAGTATGCTGTATTGGTCTTTATCTTTCTGGCTTACTTCACTCTGTATAATGGGCTTGCGCTTCTTCCAGCCTGGCACTTGGCATGATCTACTCTTCACATAAGTTAAATAAGCAGGGTGACAATATACAGCCTTGACGTGCTCCTTTCCCAATTTGGAACCACTCTGTTGTTCCATGTCCTGTTCTAAGTGTTGCTACTTGACCTGCATACAGATTTCGCAGGAGACAGGTCAGGTGGTCTGGTATACCCATCTCTTGAAGAATTTTCCACAGTTTGTTGTGATCCACACAGTCAAAGGCTTTGGCATAGTCAATAAAGCAGAAGTAGATGTTTTTCTGGAACTCTTTTGCTTTTTCGATGATCCGACGGATGTTGGCAATTTGATCTCTGGTTCCTCTGCCTTTACTAAATCCATCTTGAATATCTAGAAGTTCTCGGTTCACATGCTGTTGAAGCCTAGCTTAGAGAACTTTTAGCATTACTTTGCTAGCATGTGAAATGGGTGCAGTTGTGTGGTAGTTTGAACATTCTTTGGCACTGCCTTTCTTTGAACTGGAATAAAAACTGACCTTTTCCAGAAAGGCTATCTTGTTATCATAGAAATAATAGGTGCTCATTATACTAAAAAAAAATTATTTTCACTATAATCAAAGTATTCCCTGATAAACTATCATCCTTAACATGTTGTAGTTTTTTAGTTGCTCATTCATGTCTGACTCTTTGTGACCCCATGGATTATAGCATGCCAGGCTTCCCTGACCTTCACTGTCTCCCAGATATTGCATGAATTTATGTCCATAGAGCCAATGATGCCATCAAACCATCTCTTCCTCTGTTGCCCTCTTCTCATCCTGCCCCAATCTTTCCCTGCATCAGGGTCATTTCCACTGAGTCAGCTCTTCACATCACATGGCCAAAGTATTGGAGCTTCAGCTTCCCCATCAGTCCTTCCAATGAATATTCAGGGTTGATCTCCTTTAGGATTGACTGGTTTGATCTCCTTACAACCCAAGAGACTCTTATGAGTCTTCTCCAGCACCACTGTTTGAAAGCATTAATTCTTCAATGCTCAGCCTTCTTTATGATCCAACTCTCATATCCATACATGACTATTGGGAAAAACATAGCTTTGACTATGTGGACCTTAGTCAACAAAGTGATATCTCTGCCTTTTAATGTGCTCTCTAGGTTTGTCATAGCTTTTCTTTAAGGAGCAATGTTAACAGTGTTAGT
The DNA here is from genome assembly GCF_023699985.2 of Odocoileus virginianus. NCBI lineage: Eukaryota > Metazoa > Chordata > Mammalia > Artiodactyla > Cervidae > Odocoileus > Odocoileus virginianus. The sequence continues at coordinate 27,227,929 of NC_069698.1, forward strand.
CGCTCAATCATGTCCTACTCATTGCAACCTTTGCGGACTGTAGCCGATCACACTCCTCTCTCTGTGGGATTTTCCAGGCAAGAATACTGGAGTGAGTTGCCATTCCCTTCTCCAGGGGATCTTCCCAACCCAGGGATTGAACCCAGCTCTCCTGCATTGCAGGCAGATTCTTTACCATCTGAGCCATTTGGGGCTTCATTTCAAGGAGCAAGTGTCTTTTAATTCCATGGCTGCAGTCACCACCTGCAGTGATTTTGGAGCCCAAGAAAATAGTCTGTCACTCCATTTTTTCTCCTTCTATTTGCCATGAAGTGATGTGACCAGATGCCATGATCTGTGTTTTTTGAATGTTGATTGTTAAGCCAGGTTTTTCACTCTCTTCTTTCACCTTCATCAAGAGGTTCTTTAGTTCCTTTTTGCTCTCTGCCATTAGGATCTGTATACCTGAGGTTATTGATATTTTCCCGGAAATCTTGATTCCAGCTTGATTCATCCAACCAGGCATTAACATGCATATTATACAAATAGATGTTAGGTAGATCAGGTTTTAAGTTCTTAAATAGTTATCATTTGTTTAATCCTTCTACTTCCCTATGCAATACATACTATTTTTATCTCCCTTTCTTAGATGAGGAAATGGAGGCATCTATGGTAATAACACATTTAATTGGTAGAATAAAGATACATATATCTATATATAATGAGATACATAAACATACACAAATAAATAGATAAAATATTATTACAATCCCAATGACACCTCTAAAATTAAGAAAATAAGATTATATGGAACTTTTAAAAAACTGAATTATTTTAACCTCATATTTCAAATTTAAATAGTATCAGTTCCCATTAATGCATGATAGAAATTAGAACCTTTGCATACAATTGTCCTTCCCGTATATCTTAATTAACATTAATTTTATTAATTATTTTTGTGGTTTCAAAGTTTATAACATTCCCATTTCATTCTGTGTTCAGAATCCACAAGGTTGTTTAACCTTATGTTTGAATTTAAATAGATCACTCCCATTCTTTATCAGGATTTCACTGAGGGCTTGTTTCACTAGTGGTAAAGAACTGGCCTGACAATGCAGGAGACCTAAGAAAGGTGGGTTTGATCCCTGGGTGGGAAGATCCCCTGGAGGAGGGCGTGGCAACCCACTATTGTATTACTGCCTAGAGAATTCCAAGAACAGAGGAGCCTGGAGGGCTATAGTCCATGGAATTGTAAAGAGCTGAAACACAGCTCAAGTAATTTAGTATTGTTGAAATGTTTAATCTCATTTTACTCTCTTGTATCTTCAAAAATATTTTTTCAAGAGATCATGTATATTTCCCAAACATTCTTGTGAATTCTTGTCTATTATATGTATATTTAGAAGTTAGTTGTCAGGATACACTTTGAATAAGCCTTTCCTTGCCCTCTGTTCTTAAGCAGGCATGCTACTCTGGAGAACTCAGATCAATAGTTTTCACTCTTGAACATGATCTGCTCTTTTTTTGGCCATATTAATAAATGACTCTTTATATATTAAAAATATTTAATTATTTGCTCAGTAAATACTCATGAAATACCTTCCATGTATCAGTGTAGTTACTAGAAATTAAATAGTAATTTTAAAAGGTTGCCTTCTTGGAACATGCATTCTAATTGGGGAGATAGGCAGTTAACAAATATCTATTTATTTGTCTATCTATCTATCCCATCTAATGTCAGACAGTGATCAGTGCTTTAGAAAAAAAATCAAGGTGTGGAATCATGGACCAGTAGTGACTCTATCTGATGCAGAGTCATTAGCACAGCCTCCCTGTTAGGTGATATGTGAATGATTTAAATATGAGGGTATTTGTAGGCAAAAATCTGCAAAGTGATGACTTCATAGAAATTTTTCCTAGAATAAATGTTTCCTTTCAATTTGTAGCTTCAAAGACTCATTTATTCAAAGTTTATGTATTGCTTTTTCTATATTTTGAATTTTTTTCTTTTCATTTTAATTTCTGTACATTTCTTTTTGAAAACCAATCAATCAAATTTCAAAAGTGTGTGCATCTTCGTCCTTTTTCATCTTGTTTTGTGTGAATTCCTCATGTCTGAGTACCCCCGATCTGTGTTAAGTTGTATTTCTTCTCCTCTTCCCATCCTCCCCCTCCTCTTTCCCCTATTTTTCCTCTTCCCCTTGAAATGTGGCGATTTTTTTCTTTAGTTTTTCCTCGACACCATGTCAGTTCACTTTTGATCCTCTTATTTTGTCTTGAAATTTGTCCTCACTATCTACCCTCCTTCCTTCTTTCTGTAGTTTCTTCCCCACCGCCCCCCACCTTGATATTTCTTAAAGGGCTTTTGGTTCTTGTTGTGTTTTTGTTTTTAATATCTAAAACTTCACTGAGGCTATAGAAAATGATTTTTAATTGATATTTGTTGTTGTTTCATGTTTTGTTTTGTTTTTTCTGAGTCTTGATGCAAGTCTTCTGCTGATTTTTTTCTCCTTAAAACTCACTTTTGAAAGTGACTGTCTCTTTGCTGAAAAAAAAGTGTAAGGAGGCAAGAAGGAATGGGAAAGGACATTCTGGGATAGGTCAAAATCTGCTTTTCTTAGTATTTGGCAGATATTCTTCATGACCTTTTTTTAAATCAAAAGTTTAGTTCTTATATGACTTTTAGAGTGATGAATTCAAAAAGTCATGTATGTAAGACAGATTTTTATAATTTCAGCTATGATTATCAAACTTATCTTTGGTATGGAATTTATAACTAGCTTGATTTTTTAAGCATCTATTAAATCAATGGGAAATGGCAAAGTGACTTTTCTAAAAATTTTTCTGATATATTTAAAATTTTAAGAAAACACTTTAATCAGAAGGCACCAGTTAATTTTAACTTCAATTTGATCCTTTCAGAAAACAGATTTTTAAAAATATGTGTCATCAGGCCCTAGCATGATGTCTGACATTATAGGTGTTTAAAGAATGTTTGCTAAATGAGTCAGTTATTTTAAAATTTTATTTTATTAACCTCTATCACTTTTTTCCTACATTCAGTACAGAGTTTCATCACATATTATAAATTATAAAATATAACAGTAGTTACCTTTTTTAAAATTTTGAGCCTCTAAAATTCTAAATTCAATATAGTATTTGATATTTTATAGGAAATATATTTTTGAAATTTAGCCAATAACTAAGAGGGAATATGAATAGATATTAAACCAAGAAGAATGTGTTCTTAAATTTTAAGTAATATCTTACATTTTTATCTACAACAATTCTTTTTCATCTTAGGCATGTATTTTGGAGTATTTTACTAAAGATTTGACTTAAATAACCATACCTGACTCCGTTTCTTACAAAAGTTTTCAAGTTTGTCAATTATTAGTATTCTGCCTTCTTTTTACATATTAACATCTAAATTTGTATTTTATTCAGTTACTCAAAGCAATATTTACTTGTGCTCTCAGTTTTCTGATGTGAAATGACTGTTACGGATGTGTAATAGGAACCAGTATTTAGGATGTAGTCATGTGACTTTCAGTAAGAAACTATTTTAAAACTATTAGTTTTACAAACACATACCTTAATTCCAGGTGGAACTCAAGAATTTGTAAATTGTGGGTCTCATGCTAATTCATGCAAGGCTAAGATCTTTGCTCAGCTTATGGTAAAAAGAACTCATAAATGGTTTACAGAAGTTTAAATATGTAACTTTAGACACACGCTACTGCCTCTTTTTGTGGTGTAAAAGCACACCTCAAATCAACTCCAGGGTTCTCCATTCCCTAGTCCCTTTGATACGTGGAGAATCTAGTATACCCTATATCTTGAATAAACCTCAAATGTGAGTGACCGCCGCAAGCTAACAGCTGGCTTAGAGTGTTTAGGTTGGAATTCAGCAGACCTCTATTCTGACTTCTGTAGGTATTGGCAAATGCCTTAGAGCCACAGACCATTCTCCAGCTTATGTGAAACAGCGAATACCAAGTATAAACCATCCTCAAAAGACTGTGACAGTGCATGCTGACTATCCACTCACACCTCAGATCACTATATCTTTTCCCCTCTTCTGTCCAAGCATTTATCTACTTCCCTTATTAGACTTTTAAAATAGTAAAATATCAGATTCAATTATTTTCTAAGAAAATGTAACCATTATATTATATATCTCCTATCCCATCACCGTACCTCCCAGGCAGAAGAAAGTTATCAGAACTCGAAATAGAGTCACGCTTTTAAGGATGATGGCCATAGTCCATGTGAGGTACCTCTCTTACTGCAGAAGATAAAAGAATGATCAGCTCCATCATTTTTTTTTTCATTCCTCAACTTTATTCTTTAGTTTTTATGTATATGCTGAAGATACTATGATTTCATGATTCATAAATCTATTACTGGCAAAGGCGACAAAGCCAGGGTCGTGTTTCATTTTCGGTTGTATTTCTGCACGTCCGTTTACTAGCATCTTCTACTTTCACAGAAGCTCCCTGGAGCTCATTACTGTCTCGGCATCACACTGTCAGGAGCTCAGCTGAGCTGGAGAGAGCTGAAATGGCAGGTGCTGGAAGGGTCAAGCCAAAGCAAAAGTTAGCAGTCCATCATTCCACACTCACCACAGTCTTATAGGTAAGAGGCGGAAACCAGAAAAATTACCACTCTCCCCCACCTCACCTTCCATTTTTCCCCATCTAATGACATGGATCAAGGATAAGGTGGATTAGCATGGACTTGGGCTTATCTCAGTGTTGAGGGAGCCCTGAACAAAATCGCTGTTCAATTTACCCAAGATCAAAAAAAAAAAAAAAAAAATAGCCAAAGAGGTAGGGAAGGATAGGAGTGGAAAATTTGCAAGCCCTAAGTCAGAGTGAAGAAAAGTTGTCTTCAAGGCTTTCCCTTCTTCCCCTAATTCCCCCTACTCCCCAATAAGGAAGGCTCAGCAGAGGCATCTGTTGTAAACCGCAGCCTAAGACCTCACTTACAGAGATCTTTGAAGGAAGGAACCTGGGCTAGAAATGCAGATAAACTTGTGCAGAGCACAAGCCTGGAGAGGGAGCCACATCCTTGACTGCAATTCAGAGACTACAGTCCTGCAATGTTCAGAGTCTGGTTTGGAGAGGACTTCAAGTAATTGCCTTTGTAACTGTGACTCAGATCAGGCCTCTCCCAACCACTTCAGGGAGAGGTTCTAAACCAATCACCCTTCCTCCATTTTTGTCGTTGTTTAGTTGCCAAGTCATGTCTGACTCTTTGCAATACCATGCATGGACTGTAGCCCACTAGGCTTCTCTGTCCATGGAATTTCCCAGTCAGAATAATGGAGTGGATTGCCAGTTCCTCCTCCAGGGGATCTTCCCGACACAGGGACTGAATGAGCATCCCTTGTGTTGGCAGCCTTTTGTTTTGTTTTGTTTTTACCACTGAGCCACCAGGGAAGCCCCTCCTTTCCTCTTGCTCTTTGCATTCTTCTCACTTCTCATGCACCTGATTTGGGTTCTTCCTCTTTTAACATTTGAGAGTGGTCAAAGCAGCTGGAATAGTTCAGAGATTTATGGTCAGAAGGTGAAATTAATTTATTATTATGCACAATGCATGCATGCTAAGTTGCTTCAGCCTTGTCCAAACTCTTTGCACCCCTATGGACTGTAGCATGGGACAGTCCATGCTCCTCTGTCCATGGGATTCTCCAGCCAAGAATACTGGAGTGGGTTGTCATGCCCTTCTCCAGGGGATCTTCCAGACCCAGGGATCAAACCCACATCTCTTATGTCTCCTGCATTGGCAGACAGGTTCTTTACCACTAGTGCTACTTGGGAAACCCTTATTATGCAGAGATGAAGGGGAACTCCACCTCACTGAAGGTGGAGGAAAGGAGTGGAGCCCAGGAATAGCATGTACTGACCCAATGAGAGGAGATACTGTGACTTGGGTTTGACCGGAGTGAAGAGTATAAGGCAAAGGCAGGCAGGAGATGTCTTGAAGAGACTGAAATATGAAGTGCCAAACTTTAAAGTTTTTGTTTATTTTTTTAAGTAAAACTATTTAAAATTTTAATAGTGAATAATATGACCACATTTATATTTTCAGAAAATATCCAGGCTGAAGGTAATAAATAGAATACTAATTAGTATAAGAGAAATAATGAGGTACTTAAATGTTTACATAGTATTCAAATTTTTTGTACAAGGGCAGACTTGATTTGAATTTGTCCCTGAGAGATACCTTTTCTTTTTTTTTTTTTTCCATTTATTTTTATTAGTTGGAGGCTAATTACTTCACAATATTGTAGTGGTTTTTGTCATGCATTGACTTGAATCAGCCATGGAGTTACATGTATTCCCCATCCCGATCCCCCCTCCCACCTCCCCCTCCACCCGCTCCCTCTGGGTCTTCCCAGTGCACCGGGCCCGAGAGCTTGTCTCAAGTATCCAACCTGGGCTGGTGATCTCTTTCACCCTAGATAACATACATGTTTGGATGCTGTTCTGAGAGAGACCTTTTCAAAAATCAACAAGTGAGCTGTTAGAAGAGTTGCTAAATTCTTCATTAGCATGTGAACACTTCTTTGACACACATATTATCCCATTTGTGGAAATATTCTCGTGGACTGTATATTTCTGTGTGTGTATGCATGGCATATGGAACTGTATTGCACCTCTACCCTGGAATGGTGATGTGGAAAAATACTGAGTGACGAACACATGCTGCTAACAACCCGCTTGTAAACCACGTGGTTTTACAAAATTTCTTTAGTATAAATGTCTTGATAAACTCTAAGCTTATAAGAGTAAGATTTTTTGTAATTAGAAAACTATTATCTATTTGCTTAACATTAAACAACACTATTTCTAATGAACAAATTACAATTTTAAAATATGTTTAAGCTTCTTATTAAATCCATTCTATTTTTTAAATCTTTATGCTATATGGCCAAACTCATTTTAAGAAATAACTAAATCCACTTTTTTAATTTCACAATTGTAATTGCCATATTTTCCTCCTGAGCTGAGTCTAGTCCTTTTAAAAAATATCTGGCTATATTTTTACCCATATAAACACATGTTAATACTTATATCTACATTTTTGTGTATTTAATATTTAATTGTTATCCATTATTAATATATGCAAAATTATTTGAAATTTCCTAGCTTTATCAAATATTAAGCCTAAATATCTAGGACTGTAGTCATTTCTTCTTTATTATTGTTTGTAGTAGAAGCGGGAAGGGAGAGATCTATTTTTTCAATTTGGATCTCATAGACCAAAGCGTAAATCTTATTAACTTCACGAAAAATTATGCATAAAGCACCCGAAGACAGAAGTTGACCTATAACAAATTAAATCTGATTTCCTCGTCACTTTACATGCATATATAGATCTTGGTCTATACTAAAAGAAATATATTTTGTCTTAAGTGCACAGCTCTAAGATTTAGTATTTGCTTTATCCTAATTTGCTGTCAATCCATTACATTTATAGAATCGTATTTATTGTCTCTGGTGGTCAATTAGGGATCTGTAAAACAATCCAAGAATATTAATCCAACACAGAGCTGCCCAGCCAAAAGGATTTTTATTTTACCAACAGCAAGTTTGAAATATGATATGGTGTGATTTTGAGACAGTAGGAGTTTTGAGATAGTAGTTCTGATTAAGAGAAAATTAATACCACAGAAAATGTTACTTTTGCTTAGTTGCCATTATTTCTGTTGTTTTTATTTTGGAGGATGTGGTTGTTTTAGGAAGGAATGGAAGCTATAAAATACAGCATTTAGCAATATTCGCCATAAGGATGCATGAGAAGGTCCAGTGACTCAGTGGTACAGAAACCGCCTGCAATGCAGGAGGTGCAGGTTCAATCCCTGGGTTGGGACGATCCCCTGGAGGAGGAAATGGAAACCACTGCAGTATTCTTGACGGGAAAGTTCCCTGGACAGAGGAGCCTCGGGATACAATCCATGGGGTCAAAAGAGTCAGACACAGTTGAGCAACTGAGCACACACACGTACAAACACACACCGTAAAAATGAAGGTTTCATCATGTAATTCGAAATCTCTATCTTCATGTGTACACTTTTCTCTTATACAAGTTGTGTCAATGGTAACATGAACAACATGAATTTGTTTTGACCTGAGAAAGTACTCTATCACTATTTGAGAGATATGATGATATCTGAAGAAAAAAAAAGTTCCTATTGCTGAGGCCATAGCAAAGAGAACATTGGACATTAATATGTTTCTTATTGCTAATTGTGGGCTTTTCTGGTGGCTCAGTGGTAAAGAATCTGCCTGCCAATTCAGGAGATGTAGGTTTGATCCCTGGGTTGGGAAGATACCCTGGAGAAGAAAATGGCAACCCACTCCAGTATTCTTGCCTGGGAGATCCCATGGACAGAGGAGCCTGGCAGGCTACAGTCCGTGGGGCCTCAAAGAGCCAGACACAACTCAGCAACTAAACAACAACAAAGAGATTATATTAAGATGATTAACAAAACTGAGATTATTGTTTTTTACCATTCAGATATTCATTTTGGCCTTATATATTAAGAGTTCAGTAACTCTCAGGGTTTTTAACTTGATTTTAACAGGATTTGTTTACATTTTTCTTTTTTAGTTCAAAAATAAAGCACAAGTTATTTTTTGTTCGGTAAGAGTTAACCAATTCTAAATACAGATTTTTTTTGTTCCCTAGAAAGTAACACTGCTTGTTAGATAGCTCATTTTAATACCTCAATTGTTTGTTGTTTTCACTAGCTGACTATTAAATATTTTCATAATATTTCTGCAATTTTAAATAGAACCCTCTTTACAATAAGAGATAACTTTTGGTAAATTATTATTCTCATTTTCCTTCTTTTTAAATCTAAGGAACATACATATAATGATCATTTGTCATTCATATAATTCCTCAGCTACTAAATCTTGAGAAATGATTTGTGTGTGTTAAAATATGATGCTCTCTATTCGGCCTCAGAAGTTAATTCAACAGAGTAATGGTAAATTTCTTAAAGTACTTACTTATGGGCTTAGGAAAGCTATTAAACCTGTAGGCCAGGTGACACCAGAAAGTTGAGGTGAAGGCTTAGAATTAAACTTTCCTTAACAGCACAGAGCCCAAACCTAGTATTAGGGGAAAAAAGATTAAGGTGTCAACTCACCCTTAGCTGTGAAGTGAAGTGAAAGTTGATCAGTCATGTCTGACTCTTTGCAACCCGCATGGACTGTAGCCTGCAAGACTTCTCTGTCCATGATTCTCCAGGCCAGAATACTGGAGTGAGTAGCCGGCCCCTTCTCCAGGGGCTCTTCCCAACCCAGGGACCCAGCCCGGGTCTCCTGCTTGGCAGGCAGATTCTTTACCAGCTGAGCCACCAGGGAAAGCCCACCTTTAGCTATATTGTTGGTTTATACCCTTTATAGGTAGGGAAACAAATAGAACACAGAGAACAGAAAATCATACTGTGGTTTCAGTCCTATCCACTCAACCCCAAATTTTGTACATACTGCAAAAACATATTTGGGAGGAGTTTTTAATACAAGTGTGCCCTATATTAAATAAAGCTTTTGCCAGGCAACCAAAAAATCAGCACTTGTTTATGAAAGTACTTTATAAAGAATACATATTCCACTTTTTATGTGTTCATTTAACCCTTTGTCTAGTCAAGCAATATTGAAAAATGAAGCATTTTCCTGAGGATAGAGAGGTGAAATGAGTTCACAGACAGAAAATAATGAAATAATTGCAATAGATTATGATAGATACTGTAACAGAGATATTTATTCTGAAAAATGGAGGACAAATACCTAACTCTCTCTGGGGTGTCCAGGAAAGGTTTTGAAGGAGAGTAGGAGTCTGCCAGGCAAAGAAAGCACTATGTATAAAGGCATTTGTTTATATTTACTTGTGTACATTAAGGAAAATATACCTTTAATGAACCACAGGAGTTCAGAATTGTTTGCATATGACAGGCTATGCATAAGGAGCTGTAATAATGTAACAATAAACATAAAAAGAGCTAATACTTTCTAAGCTCTTTATTAAATGCTAGTCACTCTACTAATACCTTTCCCTGAATCAAAATATGTTGGCACTGTTTTGTAGATGTTTTATGGATGAGGAAGCTGAGGTATTTACAGAGTAACAATTTTTCCAGGATTCATGGCTATCAAGCATCAAAACTAAATTCCATCAGTCAAAGTTGAATTCCATTAAAGTCAAGCCCAGGCTGACTTCTTCCAGTGTTTTATGCTCTACATGAAGTTGTAGTGATGGTGAAATCAAGGTGGGAAAGAACTTCACTTAGGAGTTTATTCTGTTGGTAACAGAGACAGACTTACTGAAGTCAGATAACCAACTGGATTTGGGTATAAGAAAGAGGCTTGGCAAGTTATTTCCAAGCTCAAGTCTTGAAAAACTAAATTGCAAGTGGCACCTATTTAGAGGCTGAATAAAGTGTAGAAGGGTCAGAGGTTAGAGAAAATACAATGCAGTGAGTTTGGAGCATGTTAATTGCAACATATGTCTGCAGTTTACAGTTGTTGGCAGTTTAACCCTGGGTGAAATACAATCCTTCTCAGCGCCTCGGTTTGTGCATCTATAAAGTGGGCATGAGGTTGTTACAAGGATTAAAAGAGTTAATGATTTTAAAGTGATATAATTACCATCTGCTTCATAGTATGTATTATCTGTGTTGGTTAAAAAATACATTACAGATAAACAGACAAGAAGTGAATACTAATTTGTGCATTTTGTAGGGTATTTTGAATTGATAGTACTTTATTTACTCACTAAGTCATGTCCAACTGTTTTGTGACCCATTGGACTGTAGCCCATCAGACTCCTCTGTCCATGGGATGTTCTAGGCAAGAATACTGGAGTGAGTTGCCATGTCCTTCTCCAGGGGATTTTCCCGACCCAGGGATTGAACCTGCATCTCTTACATCTCCTGCACTGGAAGGCAGATTCTTTACCACTGAGCCATCAGAGTTTTATTAATGTGAGATCTAGTGATGCTTTTCATTTTTAATCTTCTGTTTTGGTGCCATTAACTCTAATGTTTTCCAGTATCTGTAATTATGTTTGCCAACTTAAAATTATAAAAAATATGATAACTTAGATGGATCAGAAGGATGGATCAGATTTACATTATTTTAAGTTATTCAGTTCTTTTGAATTAAAGTACTAACAATATTCTCATTTTATCCAAGGCACTCAGTAATTCACACATCCTCTTATTCAACAAAGGACTACTTAGTGTCCACTATATAGCAGTCACCCAGCTCAACACTGTGGTGAGTGAGATGAATGTTTGTCCTCCTAAGAGAGTTCAGAATCTGGTATAAGAGTAACGGAATTCGGTGCAGTGATAGAGGCTTACAGACTGTGTGGTTTGTCACAGTAAGATTAACTCTCTCCATCAGCTGGTCTGTAGTAGAGCACATGAGCAAAATATTACATGCATTTTGAGGCTTTTCAAACTCTTAATAGATAGCACATCAAATTATTAGTTGTAAATTAATGTATTCTTTCTAAATCCCAGCCTAGTAAAACTATTTTAATTATACTGTATCATCATATATATATCCAAAATTCTTATTTGTGCCCTCAACTGAATAAATAGACTTTATTAATACAGTGAATAGTACCTAACCAGCAGAGTGACTTTAATCCACAAGAATAAATGACATTTCCTCTCCAAATACATTAGTGCATAATGGTAACAGAATAAAATTTGTGTCTTTTCCTCAGAAAATAGGCTCCACAGAGGTGCTGATGTCTGAAAATTTTCTTGAACAGTGACTAGAAATTTATTAGTCAGGTCAGAGAGAAATGAACAGCTCATCACCATTTTAACCATATATCATGTCACCTTATAAAAGAGGACTTTGAAGGACAGAAAGACCTCTGATTCAATTGATCCCCACACTTCTCTAAAACAAAACAAACATTCAGCCCATGTCAGATGATCCAGGTCAGAAATCTGTTTACTTTCCTGCAGTGACCTCATGGTCATCTGACTCCTAAATGCCTTGTAGCTTATGGCTCAATCCTCAGCCAGGCCCATGTTTCTCTTTCTGAGTTGTCTTTTTGATAGCTGTGTGTCTGGGTGAAAAAGCGTTTCTTTTCCTGTTTATCACTGTTATTTCTTCGTGAACAGATCCCATACTTGGAATGCCTATCCGGCCTTTCCGTTTGACGTCCAGCCCTAGACCCATGATCGCCCACCATGTATTTTCATTTGAATGTGAAATTATTGCTTCAGAAGCAACATAGCAGAACTGAACTCCAGCTTTTTTTTCCTGAATTTCCACTTTGCGCTCTCTCAGTAGAATGGCTGTTATTAATCCGCAACACTTTTCTTTTACTCCTCCCTTTTCCTTGTTCTTTATCATGGGTGAAAGTTCAGTCCTGCATTGTTCAGTTCATCTCAACCATCTGCCCTTCGTTGCTGCACCTCTGGGTAGGGTTTTCATCTTCTGTGCCAGGAGTTATATCGGAGAGGGCAAAAACTGAGCTACTGTGATGAAAACACACGCGAAAAATGTCACTGGTCCACACAGGGAGAACCCGTGTGTTCCACATGAAACAGCCCAAGTTCAGTGGGCAGAGCAGACATGGGAGGCTCTCCAGGACCCACTTGGTTTCCTTCAGCTGCTTCAGCCCCCAGGGATTGTTGTTGACTGAGCCACACTGATAGGAGCTGTCTCAGTCACGTGGCATTCTAGCTAATGGGGAGATGGCGTGGGGGATATAGAAGATTGAAGCAAGAGCTGTGCAGGTTGCACGTGTGACTTCCAATCATGTCTTTGGCAAGAACAGTCACCTGCCCAACCCTGTTGCAAGGGAGCCTGGGAAATCTCCAGTTGAGCGGCTATTAACAATAGCAGGGCGAAAATAATGATTGTGGGGGAAAGGGAAAATGGATTTGGGGATACAATTAAACATTTGTGCTACTAGTCAAACACTATTGCCCAAATAGGTCATAAACATGATTTTCCTCATTTTTTTCTGAGGTTTCAAGAACAAGCCTGATTCTGTCTCCCTTTCTGGTTATCAGGGGCCTTGGCAGCTGTTTCCTAATATTTGCTTGCCCATTCATTTTTCCATTTATCTTATGCTATCTTATTCAGCCTCTGTAAAGCTCTTCTTATTATTTATATGCATTCCCAAACAAATTTTAAGTTTTTGGAACCAGGGAGCACATTTTATACTGTTTGCTTAGGCAAGGCCTATGAGTATATTATCCAAAATAAACAACAAAATTATGCACAAGAGCTTAGTTTTACTTATAATATGACAGAGTCAATACTTTTGACAGTATTCTCATAATGTATATAAGAAATATATATTTGAATGAACAAGTATATGAATGATTGGATGAATACCCAAATATTCATAAATTGATATTTAAATGAAACTAGATACAGATATGATTTTTTTAAGGCAGCAGTAGAAAGAACATAGAATATATACTTTCTATGTAAGATTTACATGAAGAGCCATAACTCTCAATTGAGTTTCTATTTCTCTACCATCTGATTGTACACATAATTCTTATCATTCAGCATAAGTAAAAGAAAATGTCTGGTTTTTCATAACATTAAGAAAAGAAAAAGCATTATAGCTCTTTTGTTTTGAGTTTAATAGAAAAAATATCAAAAGTTCCTCTGAACTATGTGCCACAGTAACTAAGATTTAAAGCAAACAAAAAGTAAGGCAATACCAAGGAGGAGTAACCAGGGGATGAGGTAATAATTAGAGATCAGTAAAGAACAAACTAGGAAATGAAATGGTTTGAAAAGTGTCCTGAAGTTCCAGTAGCAGAGTAGCGAATTCAAAAAAGGCTTGACATTAGATTGGGGAAACATTTATTTATAACATATCTTCCTCCTGTATCAGTGGCTTAAACAACAGACAGACAGAATGCATTCATCAGCATTTTCTTCCTTTTTGAAATAAGTATGTGTTTCAATAATGTGAATAATGATCAAATAAGTGTACTTAGGCTACTCATAGGATCAGCTCTACAGATAAACCCAGTATATTAATAAAATGCTCATTTATGCCTAGTTTTCATTTTATTTCTTTTTTATTATTCTTTCCTAGGTAACAGGGTGTAAAAAGTGAAAACCCAGTACTACCAATATAGGCCTCATACAGTTTACAGCAAGTAGGTAAAATTGCACTGGACTCAAAATTCAACTGGGATCTGTTCCCCAAAGACTTTTTCTTTTGTGGAACAAAGGAAGTGAGTTCACTTTAAGTATAAATTCCTAAGTCTTTTACAATTTCTGCTCAGACTCTCCTTGGCATTTTTGTTGGGAGGCAGTCGATTTCTTTCTATAGATGGATTTCATTATTCAGACTTCACCATCAGTAGAATACATTATAAATTATGCAGAATGTGATAATTAGTCACAAGCAAGAATATAAATAAAACTGCATAACCAATAAAAGGCCATAAAACCTGGCAAGCAAAATTAGTTACTGTGTGTTAAAATAGAAAATGTATGGAGGAAAAAAATTGATCTCACATGTCCTTTCTGTGCTAGAGAGAAATTGCTATATTACGCATAGCTCTGGAAAGGCATGTGTATAGCCTATTAGAAATAAAATAAAATCATATGTAATGTGGTGATTTAGAATGATCTAAGAACAAAAGAATCATGGTCGCATGAAGGTAAATGGTTCTTTTGTTAGAGTAAAGCTGATAACATCCCTCCCCCTCTACATTAAATCAGACTCCTATTTTTAAAATGCGCATCAACTTCCACAGTTAGCTTTTGCAGTTTTAAATTTTGAAAATGACATTGAAAATATTAATACTTTAATTTTCTTAATAAATGTACATGCATACAAAAACTATATTCTATATTTCCTGGAAATCTTTAGTCAGTGAAATGTATATACGTAATACTGAACAAAAGATAATCATGGTATATACAATAATACACATCAAGTGAGCTGAAAAATTTACCTAACAACCCAACAGTGCTTGACTATGATCAAGGGAAAACACTGCACATGAATTGTGCCTGTCTAGACAAGAAAAGATCTTTAGGTCTATATTGATTTCATAGAATCCCCAATAGATACACTTGATAAATTGTACTATAGAGGTTAAAGCAAAGGCTAGAATTCATTTGAATAATATATTCCAACATATTCTATAAGACCCAGTTCACTGCATCAAAGAATCAAAATATATACAGTGGGCCAATTACATCAAAAATGCCAAAGTACTTTGGAAAGGATAACTGTCTCTTAAATAATTTTGATTTTTTTTTTAATAAAAGAGTATTTGGCAAACCAAAAATAAAATCAAATTTAAATACTTAAAATTGCAGCTAAAACCAAGTTTTACTGCCTACGGAAATAAATTGAAATTTGTGCACCAAAAACAACCTTTGGGTTCAGTTCAGTTCAGTTCACTCAGTTGTGTCCAACTCTTTGCAACCCCATGAACCGCAATACACCAGGCCTCCCTGTCCATCACCAACTCCCGGAGTCCACCCAAACCCATGTCCATTGAGTCGGTGATGCCATCCAACCATCTCATCCTCTGTCGTCCCCTTCTACTCCTGCCCCCAATCCCTCTCAGCATCAGGGTTTTTCAAATGAGTCAGCTCTTCACATCATGTGGCCAAAGTATTGGAGTTTCAGCTTCAGCATCAGTCCTTCCAATGAACACCCAGGACTGATCTCCTTCAGGAAGGACTGGTTGGATCTCCTTGAAGTCCAAGGGACTCTCTAGAGTCTTCTCCAACACCACAGTTCAAAAGCATCAATTCTTCAGTGCTCAGCTTTCTTTATAGTCCAACTCTCACATCCATACATGACTACTGAAAAAACCATAGCCTTGACTAGATGGACCTTTGTTGGCAAAATAATGTCTCTGGTTTTTAATATGCTATCTAGGTTGGTCATAATTTTCCTTCCAAGGAGCAAGCATCTTTTGGGTTACATTGTACTGTATGCTTTTAGATTCATTTTTCCTATATTAGTGGAGTTTACTTAGATTTCAGTGTCAAAGGAATCTAATTTCCTACTTGTTTTCTAATAGAAAAACCAGGGAGTATGAACTTCAGTGTTTCTGTGGTCTGAGTAGGTAAAGGTTATTGTTATTGTTGTAGTTTAGTTGGCAAGTCATGGCCAACTCTTATGATGACATGGACTGTAGCCTAACAGACTCCTCTGTCCATGAAATTTTCCAAGTGGAATATTGGAGTTGGTTGCCATTTCCTTCTCCAGGGGCTCTTCCTAACCTAGAAACTGAACCCACATCTCCTGCACTGGCAGGTAGATTCTTAACCACTGAGCCACCAAGGAAGCCCATTGCACTAAATACAGCGTTATTTTATAAAATGTCTTAGACTACTTATGCTTAGGGCCTAATATAACACTCAAGTGCTTGATGAATGATAAAATCACAGAAGACTAACCATTAGTCTAATTGACATAACAATATATTTGATTAATTTTTGAGACAATAGTTCCACTTAATTAATGGGGACTAATCACCAACTCGATGGACATGGGTTTGAGTAAACTCCTGGAGCTGGTGATGGACAGGGAGGCCTGGCGTGCTGTGATTCATGGGATCGCAAAGAGTTGGACGCGACTGAGTGACTGAACTGAACTGAACTGAACTGAATCAGTGTATTATTTGGAATTCCATTAAAATATGTAGGTTGTTTTGATACTGTAGATTTCCTATATTCATTATCCTTCATCTTGAGGTAGCTATCATAGGAACTGAACAGATGTGAGTTCTACAAGTGTGACTTCTAGAAACCAGCTTTGGTCCATTCTCCTTTGCATTTTTTCTACTCTATATCGTAGATGTTTTTGGAATGTGAGTGACTCTCTATCATCATTTAAATCTTGATTTGTGCAATAGTTGTTAATTAAGTTCAATTTACAGGCTAAGATAGGAAGGACTAAAACAGGTAAATAAGTAAGTGCTACAGCATAATATGACTGCCTAATATCCTCTTCTGCTAGGTCTATAGGACACTCTACATTTTCTCCATAGAAGTACTCAATATGGTGCTCTTCTATTTTTGTTGTTGTTTATCTGTAGCTCCTCCTAGATTTTAGGTGTGTTGACAATAGGGACCAGGTCAGATCAGTTTCTCTATTGCACATCAAATATTTAGAAATCACAGAAATATTGGGTTGGCCAAAAAAATTCATTCATGGCTTTCCATAAGATGTTACAGAAAAACTCAAGGAACTTTATGACTAATCTCACAGCTATGCATAGATGCATTGATCAGGGGAAGACTGAAATAAAGCACTATGCAAAGTTTCCACGAAGCATCAGTTCTACCTGGCAGGTAGGGGAGAAGAGTGAGAAAGCCTTCACAAAGATAGGTAACATTTGAAATGGTCAGAAAACAGGATGGGAATGGCATATATTAATATTAAAAAGAGTAAGATGAAAGGATAGAAACTTGAAGTAAGCATTATATTGAGAAAGTTAAATAACTCTCCTGTAGAGCCGAGAGTTTTAGGGAATTGAGTAATGTGAGGTTGGAAAGGTAGTTTCCTTATAACTGATGTGTGAGAAATGGGGTGGAAGCAGTTCAGACCACAACTATTGAAATAATCCAGGCATACTGTTCAATAACTGTCTTATATTGACAAGCTTACATGTATGTCTGATTTCTCTTTGATCTACACTGACTCAGTTCCAAGTTAGCTGAGCTGTATTTTGTAGATCTTAGTTATTGAAGAATACTTTCAGTCTAGAATCAGGTGCAAATTTACCAGGGTTTGTGTTAATAAGAATATCAAGATTCCCCTAATATGTGAAATTGATTATTCAGTACCACACCTTTCTTAATTAAAATTCTAGTTTCAGGTCTTTTCTTGATTACTTTCTACTATGGATCCAAAGACTTGCAGCCATATTTGGTGTCTCCATTTGTTTTTACATTCTGGTCACAGTAGACTGAATTACACTGTAGTTAGCATATATACTCTCTGTAGCATAAGGAGTAAGGTATTAATATATTCAAAACAAATGAGAAATACGCATGAATGTTTTCACAGTGTATATTTAATTCTGTAGGGTAAAATCAGCTTACCTATAGATTCATATTAGTAAATATAGACTGATATTTTAAATAATTAATATTACATACATTTTGGACAAAAATATACTAGATAATATTAAATAAGTTGGGAAACTGAATCCAAATATATTAAAATGGTAAATGTACAGCTTTAGGAATCTAGTATGGCAATGATATAATGCACCTAAACTTGATACATTAAGAAATGTACATTTGAAATATACCTTGTTATTTAAACCAAAATACTACATATTTCACTTACTTCTAAAACTTCAAATTTAAAATGAAAAATTGTACCCAAATTATATGTTGAAACCTACTCTGAACAGCTTTTCTTCTCACATTTTGCTACAGTACTTAGCCAAACTATTAACATAACATACCATCCTTGTGTCCTTTCCCCCTTGTTTGGTTTTCTCTTTTTAGTTCTTTTGGGAAAAGGCTCTTTTGCATATCATAAGCCATCTCTTATCTGCATCTAATAAAGAAGAAAATATAAAGTCCCAGGACTAACTGCTCCCCGATCATAAATCCTCATTGTACCTCAGTTCACAACTTCAAAAATGAGAGATTTACAAGCTCATTGGTGAGAATTTCCCAAGTAAAAATGTGGACTCGTGGTTGAAATGAAAAGATAATTTTGGAAGCTTTTAAGCTCAACATGCTGGATAAGACCCTGATGCTGGGAAAGATTGAAGGCAGGAGGAGAAGGGGACGACAGAGGGTGAGATGGTTGGATGGCATCACTGACTCAATGGACATGAGTTTGAGTAAACTCCGGGCGTTAGTGATGGACAGGGAGGCCTGGCGTGCTGCAGTCCATGGGGTTGCAAAGAGTTGGACACGACTGAGTGACTGACCTGAACTGAAGCTCAACATAGTCTACTTAAAATGTATTATCTGGAATTCATAGAATCCTAGAAGTCCTTGAATTCAGAGAATTTGTGAACTTGAGTAGGAAAAGAGGATGCATCATTATTTCTACTTACTTTCATTGAACTATAACATTTTTAATAACATTTCATTGAACATTTCATTCATTCATTTTCTATTCAAGTTTCATTGAACTATAACATTTTCCCAATTGTTAATGTCAGTAATACCAGTGAGTTCAGTTCAGTTCAGTCACTCAGTCATGTCCAACTCTTTGCCACCCCATGCACTGCAGCACATGAGACTTCCCTGTCCATCACCAACTCCCAAAGCTTGCTCAGCTCAAACTCATGGCCATCGAGTCGGTGATGCCATCGAACCATCTCATCCTCTGTCATCTCTTCCTCCTCCTGCCTTCAATCTTTCCCAGCATCAAGGTCTTTTCCAATGAGTCAGTTCTTTGCATCAGGTTGCCAAAGTATTGGAGCTTCAGCTTCAGCATCAGTCCTTCCAATGAATATTCAGGACTGATTTACTTTAGGATGAACTGGTTGGATCTCCTTGCAGTCCAAGAGACTCTCAAGAGTCTTCTACAACACCATACTTCAAAAGCATCAATTCTTCTGTGCTCAGCCTTCTTTGTCACCAATAAAACTCTGATTATTTTATTACATGACTGTTACTATAGGTGTTTTAAAATATCATATTTTACTCCTCCATACTTCAAAATTGTGGTAATTTAATGTTCTGTCACTGGATCACATCATATGGTATGTTGGTAAAGGAGCACATTACCACTTCCCTGATTACTAAACATATTCATTAGCAAATTTCACTATCACATTCATCATGTGTATTTTGTTATTGCATTAAAAATAATATTGTGAAAAGGGGAACTATAAGCTTCACTAATCTTCCAAAGAGATTGTTAGTTCAAATGACATATAAGATCTGATTTCCTTGGTGTGTATGCCCAGAAGTGGGATTGCTGGGTCATATGGCAGTTCTATCTCCAGTTTTTTAAGAAATCTCCACACTGTTCTCCATAGCTGCTATACTAGTTTGCATTCCCACCAACAGTGTTAGAGGGTTCCCTTTTCTCCACACCCTCTTAAGCACTTATTGCTTGTAGACTTTTGGATAGGAGCCATCCTGACTGGCATGTAATGGTACCTCATTGTGGTTTTGATTTGCATTTCTCTGATAATGAGTGATGTTGAGCATCTTTTCATGTGTTTGTTAGCCATCTGTATGTCTTCTTTGGAGAAATGTCTGTTTAGTTCTTTGGCCCATTTTTTGATTGGGTCATTTATTTTTCTGGAATTGAGCTGCAGGAGTTGCTTGTATATTTTTGAGATTAATCCTTTGTCTGTTGCTTCATTTGCTATTATTTTCTCCCATTCTGAGGGTTGTCTTTTCACCTTGCTTATAGTTTCCTTTGGTGTGCAAAAGCTTTTAAGTTTAGTTAGGTCCCATTTGTTTCTTTTTGCTTTTATTTCCAATGTTCTGGGAGGTGGGGCACACACACCAAGGAAACCAGATCTGAAAGAGACACATGCACGCCAATATTCATCACAGCACTGTTTGTAATAGCCAGGACATGGAAGCAGCCTAGATGCCCGTCAGCAGATGAATGGATAAGGAAGCTGTGGTACATATACACCATGGAATATTACTCAGCCATTAAAAAGAATTCATTTGAATCAGTTCTAATGAGATGAATGAAACTGGAGCCCATTATACAGAGTGAAGTAAGCCAGAAAGATAAAGACCAATACAGTATACTAGTGCATATATATGGAATTTAGAAAGATGGTAATGATAACCCTATATGCAAAACAGAAAAAGAGACACAGATGTACAGAACAGACTTTGGGACTCTGGAAGAAGGCGAGAGTAGGGTGTTCTGAGAGAACAGCATTGAAACAAGTATACTATCAAGGGTGAAACAGATCACCAGCCCAGGTTGGATGCATGAGACAAGTGCTCGGGCCTGGTGCACTGGGAAGTCCCAGAGGGATCAGGTGGAGAGGGAGGTGGGAGGGGGGATCGGGATGAGGAACACATGTAAATCCATGGCTGATTCATGTCAATGTATGGCAAAAACCACTACAATATTGTAAAGTAATTAGCCTCCAACTAATAAAAATAAATGGGAAAAACAAAGACATGTAAGAAACCCCTCTACTAAAGGAGCAAAACCTCTGGTCAATTTTAGACCCTTAGTGGTGACTCCTCACCTTTCTGTTGTGCTTGAGAGTTTACAGAAGACTTTCATGTACACTCTGTGTCTTTGTTCTTAATTTTTTTTGTTTTTTTTTTTTTGTGAGACTAGTGGGAAGGGCTGTAGGAATGGTCCACACCTGGTGTAAGCAATAAAGAGCATTTTCTGTACAGAATTTAAAAACAAAAGCATAACTGGCTAAAAGTATCCTATTTTCTATTATAACCATACCTTGGCAATTTTAAACAATATAGTAATAAGATACTCCAAAACACACCCCTCCAAAAATATCTTTTGTTCTAAGTTCTAATCAATTTCTCTGATTATAATTGCTTATGTTATTGTCACTCTATGGTTTCATGGATAACTGAGGAGTTTTCTTAATTGCAAGCTATTAGAACTCCATTGGGTGTTAATAATACATATGGAAGCTAAAAATGAGCACACTTTAATCTTTTAATAAACATTGTAGTCAACATGGAAAATGATATAAAGAAATCATATTTACAGAGTTTAAAATCCCAACACGCCCAAACTCAACTACATATAAATTAAGCTACATGTGTGCATTTCAAGATGAAATATGTAATAGTTCAGAAATGTCCAAGCCTACTTTGGGAACATGTTTATGTTTCTGACCCCTATGATCCTAAACATTCCTGAATTCAAAAGTTGATTTAATGTAAACAATTGCAGCTCACTGGGGATAACGTTGAAAAAAAAAAAGAACTTGAGTTACTTCTGTCATTCTCTTGGAGTATTTTTCATTTTATGATTATTATCAAAAACAAATTTGTTGTCTAGAAAGAAAGCGTACAAAAATGATCCACTTTTGGTGTCAAGTACACTGCACTGAGACAATTTCTGATGTTATTATTTCAGGTATTATTTTATCTGATTTTCTCAATGGTGTTTAATATCATTTTAAAACATGTCCAAAATCATCTAGTGACTAAGGAGATGAACTTCAGAAGAACCAAGTCCTCAGATTTCCTAGACAAGTGTTCTGAGTGTTCTTTATTCTCAAGATGTTAATTACCTCTTCCATGGAAAAAGTGTTTCATGGTCAGATAAATTTGGAAGATGCTGTGTTACACAAATTTAAGGAGTCTTTTAATATCAGTATGCAGTCTAAATCTTCAATGGTGGAGTGGGTTGGTGTCTCCCAAACTAATTTGAATCACAGATTTTTTGCTGTGTGTTCTAAAAAGCATACTGTAAGTCTAACTTAGCACCAAGCATGGAAACAAAACAAAACATTTGAGTGGCTCTGTGTGCTTTTACTTAAAGTAGGACACTTGTTTTGGATCTATTTTACTAGATGAGTCTACCTAACAGTCCCTGAGTACTTATAATGTACTTCTTTAAGAAATTTGCATTTGTGTTTTCAAAAAGAAAGAAATTTGCATTTGTGTTTTCATGCAGTCTTAACTCTCTGAGATTCATGCAATTATACCTCCAATTTAGAAATGGGGGAACTGAGGATTATCAAGTTGAAGAGGGTTGTCCAGTGTTAGAGACATATACAAGTGCAAATATTACTGCAGTATTCAGTTCAGTTCAGTCACTCAGTCATGTCTGACTCTTTGTGACCCCATGGACTGCAGCACGCCAGGCTTCCCTGTCCATCACCAACTCCCAGAGTTTACTCAAACTCCTGTCCATAGAGTCGGTGATGCCATCCAACCATCTCACCCTCTTTTGTCCCCTTCTCCTTCCATCTTCAATCTTTCCCAGCATCAGGGTCCTTTCCAATGAGCCAGTTCTCTGCATCAGGTGGCCAAAGTATTGGAGGTTCACCTTCAGCATCAGTCATTCCAATGAATATTCAAGACTTATTTCCTTTAGGATGGACTTGGATCTCCTTGCTGTCCAAGAGACCCTCAAGAGTCTTCTCCAACACCACAGTTCAAAAGCAGCAGTTCTTCAGTGCTCAGCTTTCTTTATAGTCCAACTCTCATATCTGTACTTGTCTACTGGAAAAAAACATAGCTTTGACTAGACGGAGTAATGTTGGCAAAGTAATGTCTCTGCTTTTTAATATGCTGTGTAGCTTGGTCATAACTTTTCTTCCAAGGAGCAAGCATCTTTTAATTTCATGGGTGCAGTCACCATCTGCAGTGATTTTGGAACCCCAAAAAATAAAGTCTGTCACCGTTTCCACTGTTTCCCTATCTATTTCCCATGAAGTGATGGGACCAGTTGCCATGATCTTAGTTTTCTGAATTTTGAGCTTTAAGACAACTTTTCTCTGTCCTCTTTCACTTTCATCAAGAGGCTCTTTAGTTCATCTTCGCTTTCTGCCATAAAGGTGGTGTCATCTGCATATCTAAGGTTATCTATATTTCCCCCGACAATCTTGATTCCAGCTTGTGCTTCCTCCAGCCCAGTGTTTCTCATGATGTACTCTGCATATAAGTTAAATTAGCAGGGTGACAATATACAACCTTGATGTACTCCTTTCCCGATTTGGAACCAGTCTGTTGTTCCATGTCCAGTTCTAACTGTTGTTTCCTGACCTGCACACAGATTTCTCAAGAGGCATGTCAGATGGTCTGGTATTCCCATCTCTTTCAGAATTTTCCACAGTTTATTGTGATTCACACAGTCAAAGGCTTTGGCATAGTCAACAAAGCAGAAGTAGATGTTTTTCTACAGTTTTACTGCAGTCTAGAAAGTCAGGTTTCACAGATTTTCAGTTTTGGCATTCATTGACTTGGGGAAAAATTCAGTCTTTGCTCTGTCTTCACATGGAATTTTTCTTTCTGTGCATTTTCTGTGTCTGTATATCTCAAATCTTCTACTTTTTCTTATAACGGCATCAATAATTGGATTTAGGTCTCCCATCAAATTTAGGTTGTGTCTAATTTAATTACATTTCCAAAGACCCTCTTTCCAAAAAGGTAATCAGATTTATGGCCTGGATATCTCTTGGGAGATACAGTTCAACCCACTCTACAGAAAAATAAGCATGTATTTTATCTATTTGCTAGATTATGCCTTGAACACACCTCTCCTTCTACTCCTAATACATTTCCCTAATCTCTCTAACCCTTAATATTCCTTTAGATTTTTGGTTAAAAGTTACTTTTCCAAAAAGACCCTCTATAATATAGACTAGATGAGGTGACTCACCATATGCTGTAGGCCATCACACCCTAATCATTATAACTATTTGTTGCATGGTAACTCTCTACCCCTATAGTGAGTGCCCTTTCCACTTTCCCTCTCTTCTCTCTGTGAGTCTATTGCTTTCTGTTATATTCACTAATTTTATTTTTTATGTGCCTCATATAAGTGATATCATACAGTATTTTTCTTTCTCTACCTGACTTAGTTCACTTACCATAATATCCTCCCAGTCCATCCATATTGTTGACAATGACAAAATTTCATTCTTTTTCTGTGACTGAGTAGTATCATACCATTATTCCATTATTATTCCATTATAGATATATATCTATGAGCATTTAGGTTGCTTCCATATTTTGGCAACTGTAAATAATGCTGCTGTAAACACTGGGATGAGTATATCTTTTCAAATTAGCTCTCTCTCTTTTTTTAAAATAAAACCCAGAAGTAGAGTTGTTAGGTCATGTGATAGTTCTATTCTTAGTTTTTTTGAGAAACTTCTAGACTGATTTCCATCATAGCTCTTCCAATCTACATTCCCATCAGCAGCATAAGAGTGTGTTCTTTTCTCTACATCCTTGCCAGCATTTTTTATTTGTGGTCTTTTTGATGATTGCCATCCTGGAAAAGTTCTTATTGCTTCTAATTGTTGTGAACTTGTATTTAAAACACTTCTATTTCAGATTAAAGTAGATTAACCAAAATGTAATACAAATTATCAACATTTATGAAGCACTAATTATCTTGGGGAATAAAAAGTATATGTTATTTTCAAATATTCTTACAACAATTATACAAAATTATTATTTCTATTTCATAAATAAGAAAACTAAATTAACTGTAGTGAAGAATGCTGCCCAAGGCAAGTTCAGTTGTGTGGCACAGTTGATATTCAAATCTGTTTGCTGTTCTTCACTTCAAACTCATGATGTACATGCATGGTACACCTACTTTGCTTCTCCAATTTTGTAAATCAAGTGTATGCCATCCTTCAGTAATTAGGGGAACCCAGAGTAATCCTTGGGTTTCCCTGGTAACTCAGCTGGTAAAGAATCCACCTGGAGTGCAGAAGACCCTAGTTCAATTCCTGGGTTGGGAAGATCCCCTGGAGAAGGGATAGGCTACCCATTCCAGTATTCATAGACATCCCTGGTTGTTCAGATGGTAAAGAATCCTCCTACATTGCAGGAGACCTGGATTCAATCCTTTTGTTGGGAAGATACCCTGGAGGAGGGCATGGCAACCCACTCCCATATTCTCACCTGGAGAATTCTCATGGACAGAGGAGACTGGCAGGCTACAGTCCATGGGATCACAAACAGTTGGACACGACTGAGTGACACACAAACATAGCAGTCCTTAGTTTCAGTTTGTTTCTTTTTGGCCTTTGCTTGATTGCTTTTATTTCTTAGAGATCCACCAACATCCTGGCCACTTTTATCTAATTAATTCATTCCTGGCTTTCTGCAATAAAACCTAATTGCTTGTCATTATTCCAGTTTATCAAATTCAAACTATTCAATATGCTGCTGTCAGATTAATCTACCAGTCTGACTTTTTCCTGCCATTTAATTTTCCTGTTTTATAGTTTTGCCCCAGGATGATATCAGGGAAGTTCAAGGGCTTCCCCATGCATAGTAAGTGAAAGACTGAAATAGGTTTAATTAAGGTCTGTCAAAATCCAATTCCAAGTTCTTTCTACATCATACTTCCTTTTTGGAGGCGGGAATTGGTATTAGTCTTTCATATACTTTTCCAATGTTTCACATAGTATATGGTTATTTCAGTGCTCACTAAATAAATGAATAAATGTTCTTTTCCTTCAACCTCTTTCTATTTTGACTCTACTTTGTACCTGGTTTATTTTCTCCCCAATTTCAAGTTTCATTTCCTTTTTCAAGCTCGCCACCTTATAAAAAGCTGTCTTGCTCTTAATGACTTGTGACTTACCTCTAATAATTAACATATTTAATTTTTGTGAATTTTAGGGCAAGGTAACTGCTAAAAGCATGAACTCTGAGCCACTGTTAAAATCCCATTGTGTCATGTGATTTGGAAAAATTAATCTCTCTGTCTTCAGTATCCTCAAATGTAAAATATAGATTATTATAGTACACTGCTCACAGGATTTGACACAATAAAGAAAGAATGTTCTTAGCATCAGAAACTGTAGATTCTATACCCACAGCAGTGAGTAAAATCAGTGGAATTTCTTTTTTCATGTAATTTTTAATCTGTGGCTTAAATATTACTGGATTTTTTTATACATATTTGTTTTATGATTTCTAGGTCTGCCTTTTCATTAATATTTTAAACCTCCAGAATTAGCACAGAGTCCAGATTTTGCTCCCAAATGTGCTTAGCACAGTTGGAGGCATGTAATAGGAATGCAGTCAATCCTTTGCTTGTTTGTGCTGGAACCAAAGTGAAAATTTTATGGTCTCCCTAAGGTTCCCCAGGTCAGTATCCACTGTAAACCCTTCTTCCCCAGGATCCTCTTGCATACTTTTAGAAACTGTATTGTTTCTGAGATGCCACCCCCATTTCTAAGCAGCTCTAACTTCTTCACAAAGAGTGAACACTTGCCTTCAAGTAATTGTTTCATTTTTCTCACTAGGGCCATATGTCTCTTCTGTGAGCCATGCGCTCAAATATTTGGCTGTTTTTATTAGCCATTCTTTTTTTTTTTTTAAGGCAGAATGATTCTCATCCCTTAACCTTTTCTCATATTAGACTTTCCACTCTTCTGTCATTCTGATCACCTCCCTCTTTTCATTGTTGTTCAGTTTCTAAGTCATTTCTGATTCTTTGTGACCCCATGGACAGCAGCACATTAGGCTTCCCTGTCCTTCACTTAACTCCCAGAATTTGCTCAAACTTGTCCATTGAGTCAGTAATGCCATCCAACCGTCTCCTTTTCCATTGCCCTTCTCATGCCCTCAATCTTTCCCAGAATCAGGGTCTTTTCAAATGAGTCAGCTCTTGAGAGTCTCTTGGACAGTCAGGAGATCAAACCAGTCAATCCTAAAGGAAATTACACCTGAATATTCTTTGGAAGGACTGATGCTGAACCTGAAGCTCCAATACTTTGACCACCTGATGTGAACAGCTAACAACTCCCTCTGGATATGGTCTAATCAGTTCCTGATATAGCCTGACTCCTGAAAAATAAGCTGTTTCTGATAATAGCTATAGACCAAAATAATACAAATAGTAACACTTTATTCCTCTGCATTAATCAATAAACCTCTATTTAAGTGAGTTAAAATGTTTCTGGCAAACATGAAGAGATATGCCATAGAGTCATTTATCAAACCATTAGTCCCGCCTAAGTGTCTAATGTCTGAGATGCCTCATTACTCCAGGGTCAAACTTATTGAGAAAGACACATGGAGATCCATTTGAATCTACACATTGTGTCCAAACATCACACTCCCTGTCTACAGATTTACTGTATTATATGGTAGAAATCCTTTTTGACAATAATAATTGACTTCATTTTTCTCTTGAATAAAACTAGCTCATTTAACTTGTGAAACAGGCTATATTGATCTTTTTGTCATTAGAACTTAAAGATACAGTCTTATTAGGCTTCAGTCAGTGCTATTTGTCTTTTAAGAAATACAAAGAGAGAAGTACAAGTGGAAAGAATTACAAATAGAAATGACATATGAGTTTTTGAAATAAGATGTATATGGCCATGTGTATGATCATGTTGAAAACTTTCTTTAAAGGAAATGTAGATTTAAAAGTGACATGTTTTAAATGTCAGTAATTATAGTCTGAATTCTTTTAAAATCTGTTTTCTTATAAAAATATGTGCTTTTTAGGAGTACAGACTTTGTGAAATATATGTTCATAGCCTTCAGCAGCAAAGACAATCTTTTGGACACAGAAAAGAGAAATTGTCATTTTAGAGAGGATTTGGGGGGGTTTTCAACCTTTTAAATTAAGAGGCAAGTCTGGTTTCTTTCAAAGAAGATTGACAATACTAATACCAATTCATTGTCACATGTATAAGCTGCCTAGAACTCAAATTGTTTAAAAGTGACCAGATGAAAAATGAAAGAGAAACCTAGCTATCATTGTTGTAGTTAATTTTTGGAAGCTGGTCACTGTCTCTTAAGGAAAAGTTAATTTGGGAGTAAAAGCTCTTTTTTTTTTTTTTAAAGATAATGGCAGACTTCTGTCCCAAAGGGTTTCCATGTTCTGAAAAGAAATAATCCAAGATTTTAACTCTTTTGCCATGTAAAAGGATTTAGATATATGAGGCAACATTTTCTCATGACTTCAAAGAGTTTGGTCATATAAATCTTTTTAACAAAAGCAATTCCAGGTCGCATTGATCAAAAATCATTATAAATTTTTAGAAACAGTGTAAGATCAGGATCACAATGGAATTTGAAAGCTATCATATTTGATCATTGATGATAAATAATGAAAATATATCACAAGAATTGATTTAAATGATTTCTAATTCTCTCAACAGGTATACTCTACCCAGCAGTGACAGTAAATATTTAACTTGCTATTAAAATAGTGTATTATTTAGGAATTCAAAAAGTTTCCAACTTTAGCATTTGAAGCAGAACAACATGGAAACCCTGTAAATCTATTTACTGTTATAGATAAAAAATGCAGAACCAACAAAATAAATGAAAGTATCATTAGGAAATGAAATTGGAAGACATGAATGACTGTGTTTGAAAGGACCTTATTTCATGATAAGTTTGAATGGAGAAAGTTGAGTTTAGAGATCCATCTGACATTATAGGAGACCCATTGTTAAAACAGAATATTAGTAAATATCATTCTTTGATTCATAATACTCATTTTTACATATGTAAAGAGCTAATAACTTACAGTATTTTCATAAAAAGTGACTCAAATAATACTTATTCAAAGAATTTATACAACTGGAAGAAAAACTAGTTGGTTAAGTAATTTAACATATGCAATCTGTATTCCATGCATATATTGTTTAAAAGTCAATTCCAGTTTAACCAGGGTTCTCTGAGGATTCTGCTTTCTGAACTACAAGAAACATGTCACATTCTCTAAGGATTAGGGTCTTTGTCTCCTCTTTGCTTTCTAATCCCATAGAGGTGCCATGAGTCTACAGCTGCTTAAAGGCTCTGGTATGTGATTAAGGCCAGAAAAGTCGCTGGGGGATTAGAGTCATGTGCAAGGCACCTGTGCTCCATGGACAGAATTCATGGCCTCTGGCTGTAAAAATGTTCCCCCAAAGTATTGATCACAATCCTTTCCTCAAAAAGCCATATCACATCAACAAAAAAGAAATAAAGTAGATTGATTGGAGTTTGTCAGAATTATATGTTTTGGTATTTCAAAGAACGTCATCAATAAAGTGAAAAGGCAACATAAATAGCAGGAGAAAGTATTTGCAAATCCTATAATTGATATGACACTTGTATCCTGAAAGTTTAGTGAATATTATAACTCAATAATAAAAGATAATTCAATTGAAAGATGGGGTAAAGGATCTGAACAGACATGTCTCTAAAGAATATAATCAAAGGCCAATAAGCACATGAAAAGATGTGTAACATCATTAGTCGTTAGAGAATTGCACATCAAAACCAAATGAGATACTATTTCACACTCAATAGGATGGCTATAATCAAAAATTCAGATAATAACAAGTATTAATGAAGCTGTAGAGAAATTAAAACTTTTATACACTGCTGGGGATAACATAAAGTAATAGAGTCACTTTGGAAAACAGTTTGACAGTTTCTCAAAAGGTTAAACATAAAGTGTTCACACAACCTAGAAATTCCACTCCTAGGTATATATTCAAGAGAAATAAAAACATATGTTCATACAAAAACACTTGTGCATAAATGTTTATAGTAATGTTATTCATAACAGTTAAAATGTGGAAACAACCAAAATGTTCTTCAACTGATAAATAGGTACATAAAATAGCATATATCCATATCACATTTCAGGAAGCAATAAAAAGGAATGAAGAGCTTGACATATGCTTAACATGAATGAGCCTTGAAAATATTATAGTAAGTGAAAGAAGCCAGTCAAAGACCTTAAATTGTGTGATTTCATTTATATGCAATGTTCAGGAGAGACAAATCTCTTAAAATGGAAAATAGATTAGTGATTACCCAGGTCAAGGGGAGTTAGGAGAAACAAGAAGTGACTGATAATGTATTTGTGTTTCTTTCTGGCATATGAAAATGGTAGAAAATTGTGGTAATAGGTGTACAGTTCTGTATAATAGTAAAAGCATTGAGTTGTATAATTTGAATAGGTGAACTGTACATTTTATGAATTATGTTTCAATAAAGCCATTTTTAAAAAGAAGCTATAGTATTTTCAGACAAACATCAACTACTTCAGTATTCCTTTGATAAGAAGAATGATTAAATATGGACTGAAGAATTATTCACTCATTATTTTGTTGTTATTCTTTTGGCTTGTTTTCCTTTGGTTAATAGATTCTTCCATATGCTGGGAGTAATAAAGTTACAGTCTAAAGTTGGCTTCAAGCTCTGCTATGTGGAAATAACTTATCAAAGAAATAGTTACATTTTATAAATAAATTACTCTGTTTCTCTTTCTTTAACTGTCTGAAGTTTCTTCAGTGGAGAGGAAGTCAGGTAACTTGAGTAATCATTTGTTTTATTGAAGCTCATTGAAAATATGTTGACAGGGAATAGAAAATAGAAAAAAAAGCCAAAATATAAAAAGGACTCGAATCGTTCTCTAACAAGAAATAACTTGTAAATCAAATAACTTGACATAAAGAAAAGTCTATACTTTAAACAAGTTAAAGGACTCACAAATCACTTCTGAAGTATAAGAATAGTGCATCTATGTGTACTGTATGCCATATATGCAAATTCTAACATTGATAGCTTTCCAGTGGTAACAGGATTTGCAACAGATTTTCATTCATTCATCCACTCACTCATTCATTAGATTCTGAATGCTAACTACATATTAGAATTTGTCAGACACAGGAAATACAGAATGATTAGGGCGGAAATCCTAATGCCAACATGTCAGATTTCCTAAAGTTACATGGAGTAGATCTTACATTTGAAGAGTTATATATTTCTATCATGGGTTTCACTTGTGGCTCAGCTGGTGAAGAATCTACCTGCAATGTGGGAGACCTAGGTTCAATATCTGGATTGAGAAGATCTGTTGGAGAAAGAACAGCTACCCACTCCAGTATTCTGGCCTGGAGAATTCCATGGACCATATAGTCCACGGCGTCGCAAAGAGTCAGACACGACTGAGCGATTTTCACTATCACTTTCACATATTCCTTTTATAGTATATGGGTAATTTTATTTTCTTTCTAAAGTTGCTTCATTGCCTGGTAATTCTACAAAACTCTTTGGATTTACCAACTGTTTAAAAGATCATGCACATACAGCATTTGTTGTATCAGTCCATATCCTTAAGTTGTTATTTTTTTTAATGTTTATTTATTTTTGGCTGTGCTGGGTCTTCTGTGCTGCTCGGGCTTTTCTCTAGTTGCAGAGAACAGGGTCATGCAGTGCATGACCTTCTCGTCGTGGTGGCTTTATTTTGTTGCAGAGCTCAGGCTCCAGGGTCCACAGGCCTCAGTAGTTACAGCTCACAGGTTCTAGAGCTCAGGCTTGGTAGTTGTGGAGTATAAGCTCAGTTGCCCTGTGGCAGCTGGGATCTCCTTGGATCAGGGATCGAACCTGTGTCTCCTACATTGGCAGGCAGACTCTACACCACTGATCCAAGGAAGTTTAAGTTATTATTTTTTTAAATCTGCTTTATGACCCAAGGAATATAACAAATTATTAACATTTTAAATTTTCCAAAATTTCTTTATAGTTATGTTGTTTTTATTTGCTCATGCTTTCTTCTCTAGTAGTGTGTGTAACTTATGCATATGTTTACCAATATAATATCTGCACATGTATCATTTGCTTCTTCTACTCTACAATATACACATAAATATTTTTTAAATAGCTACAGTCTTCAAAATTATTATTTTTCTTATCACATAATAATGACTTCATTGATACACCATCATTTATTTCTTTAGAACCTTATTTTTATTAATCATAATCATTTATATTTTTATTTAAATAATCACATTTTCACTTAGTAAGATACATACATAATACACAATAACATATTTATGTATAATATAATATGCTTAACATATACGTATACATATATACTTATTACATATATTTTATTTTGCTTATTTTGAATTATTTCTTTAGACCAAACTCTTCAAAATTCTTGGGACAAAGCATAGAAGAATTTTTATGGCTTTAGAAAGATCATATTTCACACTTCTTTTCAAAATGAATGTACTAATGCACTGGCAAAAGTATAGATAAGTTCCAGTGCCAGTATTAGAATACTCTTGCTATCTTTACATGGTATCTTAGTTCTAACAACTTGCGTTTTCTGGTTAGTTATTGCTGTTTAATAAATTACATCAAAATTCAGTGGCTAAAAGCAGTAGCCATTTCGTTATATCCCACAAATTTGTGGCTGAGGATTTCAGGTGAGGGCTTGGATGGGTGGTTCTTCTTTTAGTTAATGTGGTGTCACTGGAGTCACTTTGGCAGTCACTTTGCCCACTTGGCAGCTGGGCAGAGAGGATATGTTAGTAGATGAGGTACCAGGCAGCTTCAGTTCCATTCTGGTAACTTGGTGGGGACGGCAAGTAGACTGTGTTCAGCTGTGCCCTTCTCCCTGTTTCCGTATGTTTAGGATCACTTCCTTTGGGTCTCACTGGTAGAGTTGTCAGACTTCTTACAGGGCAACTCTAAAAGTCAAACTTGGGAATTGCTATTCACCTTAAAAGTAGTTCTGGATAGTGTGTGTCATTTTTTTCCCAGTCTTATCGGTCAAAGAATCACAGACCAGCCCAGAAGACAGAGAAGGGAAATAGATCCCTCACTCTCCATTGGGTGTCAAAGAATTTGTGACCTTATTAGTATGATGATTAAGTAGATTAGGGGCTACAATCTAGGTCAACAAAAACTGTAATCAGACTAAAGACCTTTTAAAATGTGTTTGTATTTTAATTAAGTGATTTGATACAATGCTTTTATCTCCAGTAAACTTAATATGATTTTGTTAATTCTATATTGATTTCACTATAGCTAAGCTGAGCAAATGTGGGTTAGTATTTTTATAACTATCCGATTTAAATATGCTATGGTAACTAAAGCAGGTGAGGTTGCTATTTACACTGTTGTGTGTTAGTCATTAAAAGATTGTTTTAGGTTTATAAAAGGCTAAATTTAAATTTTCTGCTTGGTTCAGAAAAATCAGTGCAATTTTTAAGTGCTTTGTCTGCTGTTGTATTCTGAGTTCTTTTTTAGGTCTATAAACATTAAGGATCATTAGACTTCCACACAAAGGCATCTCATTTAGTCCTAAATGTTGCTATTTTGAATTTAGAAGCATTTGCTTTATTGCTGTATATTTATTATGCAATCACATCAGAACCCTGTTCAACTCATGAAAAGCTTTTCTTCCACTTTGGAGAAAGTGTGTTAGATGGGCAGTAGATTTTCTAAATAGGGCCACATGTTACATGGTAAATTTTAAACACATTTGAATATTTACAATCAGTGTTACAGCAGAATTACCATGTAATAATGGCAAAATTCTTAGCAAGTGGGGAGGGTATGTCAGATTTATCAGTGTAAATCTAAATTATCAGCATTCCTGTTTCTTTCCAGCAAGGCACAGTTTTAAAGTGAAAGATAACTAGACAGAGTACTGTTTGTATTTTCTAGGGGTAAGAATTAGAATTTATAAGAGGAACTGTATCTCAAATAGTCCTGGATTTCTGATCAAGATGAATGGTTAATTTTATTTTTGTCACATTCATACATTACTTATCACTTCTAAACAAAAATGTGAAAACCTAGGTTTGTTACTAATGCAGCTATATTCATTTTTAAGTATTTATGTTTTCATTGTTAATAAGCAGAATTATAGCAATAATGAATTCACTAACATTTGCTGTTTTTCTCCGTAGCCAGATTCTGAATCACAGTACCTTACTTTATTGTTTTATTCCTCTAACATGTTATAAGAAATTTTGTAATTTCTATTTCTGTTTAAAAAATGAATTGCATGTAATAAGTTATACAGTCAATGGTCCCCAAATGTAGAGTATTTTATTGCGGATTTATTATTCAAATATATATAATCTGCCATTGTCTAAAAAGACATCTTAAAGTATTTGGAGCTCAATTCAACCAGCTTTTTGTTAATTGAAAGACTATTTTAAAACAATAGTAGTTTTAGAGAAGAAATACATGCAAATAGATTAATAAGGCAGTGGGGAAAATTGAAGCACAATGATTTGGTAAATTATAAAAATTTTAATTATATATGGCCTGTCCTTGTCTTTCTCATATAGTCTTTTGTCAGAACTAATTTCACTTAATCTCTAGTCAACATGTGAAGTAAATTAGGTGCAGGTAAAAAAGAACTTTGAGCCGCACAATTAACACATTTGACATTAAAAAATATATATATATACCACCATTTTCTGTAGATAATAATTATTTCCAGTGCCTTCTTATATGACTCTGAAATCATTGCATAATGCCTATTGATTGCTTGATAATGTTTTTAAGATAAATGTGCTTGTGTTAATTGAGCAACTACAAAATGAATAAAATTAAGAAGGGGCAAGGGAGCATAGGAAAGTATCTAAGGTAAGGTATATATTTTTCCCAATTATTAAAGTATAAATAGGATGCCTATTGATAGCTTTCTACTTCATAGAAAAATAGCATAATCATAGGAACAAAAATTCAGTTCCTTACTCAAAGAATATTTAATTAAATAAAGTTTTATGTGGGTTTATAAAGGCCACCAGAGTACAAATTTTTAGTTCTTAGATATGGTAGTTTATTTAAACTTATTATTGTTTTCCTAGTAAACAACCTACAAGAGAATGTTTTATCTGAGTTTCAATTTGAATTTTTTTTTTAAGTTTTATTAAGAGTTTTACTTCAGATCTGATAAAAATGATGAGGGCTATAATAACATTTAAAGTATTATGATTATTATTACATACTATATTACTCCAAGGGAATTTCCTGGTGGCTTAGATGACAAAGAATCTGCCTGCAATGTGGGAGACCTGGATTGATCCCTGGAAAAGGGATTGGCTACACACTCCAGTATTCTTGCCTGCAGAATGGACAGTATTCTTGCCTCCTCCATGGACAGAGGAGCCTAGCAGGCTACAGTCCATGGGGTTGCAAACAGTTGGATACGGCTGAGCAACTTTCACTTTTTCATCCTACTCCAAGTTTCCCCAGCCCCCTGGGCCACAGACTGCTACCAATCCATGTTCTGTTAGGAACCAGGTTGTACAACAGAAGGTGAGGGGCAGGCAAGTGAAGTTTCAACAGTTTTTAAAGCCACGCCCCATCATCAGCATTACCACCTCCTCTCAGATCAGTGGTGGTATTAGATTCTCATGGGAGTGCAAACCCTAGTGTGAATTGCCACGTGTGAGGGATTTAGGTTGTACACTCCTTATGACTTATGAAAATCATCTTGAAATCATCCTCCCTATCCCCGCAAATCCATGGGAAAATTGTCCCCTGTGAAACTGTTCCCTAGTGCCAGAAATGTTGGAACCTGTGGCCTTAGTCCCTTTGTACTGCTGTAACAAAAAACATATACTGACTGGCTTATTAAAAAAGCAGAAATTTGGTTTTAATAGTTCTGGAGGCTGAGATGTTAAAGATGAAGGTACCAGCAGGTTTGGTGTCTGATTAGAACCCACTTCCTTATAGACAGCAATCTTCTCACTGTAACCTCACATTGTGGAAATGGTGAGGGAACACTTTGGAGTCTCTTTTATAAAGTCACTTAATCTCATTCATGAAAGCAGAGCCCTCATGGCCTAATCACTTCTCAATGGCCACACCTCCTAATGCAATCACCTTGAGGGTTAGGTCTTCAATTGATAAATTTTAGGGGGATGAAGGCATTCATCCACTGCAGGTGCTGAGCACATTTGTAAGCACTTTCCACTTATTATCTTACTTTTCTTAAACAACTCTCTAAAATATTTTAATGGATGATTGTTAATTAAAATTAAATCTCCCAGAATCACAAATTAGTGATTGGCAGAGCAATGATTCAACCCAATAGTTTGCTATACTCAATACTATTTGTTTCAGTATAACTCATCTAACTATAACATCTTCAAAACATTAGATATATATGATTGACCTGATATAATCCAGTAAACATGAATTACTAAGAAGATAATTGAATAATATTATCTTTTGTAATCACTGAATTTTATTAGGAAAAACTACATCTTATTTAAACATATAGCTTCCAATTTTTGTAATAACAAGATATACAACTTAAGAATTAAATCTTTCTATATATACTTGTTTCCTTAAGATTTCCAGAAGTGAACTTTTGAAAACATTTTTAAACTCACTTTCAGAATTTTTTCAGAAAATTTGTAGCAATAGTAATGTGTAATATATGAAACAATATATATCTTAGAATTTTTAGCCAAAAACTGGTTTGTTACCACTTAAAAATCCATTTTTATGGGTGAAAATAGTTTTTCTAAGTGCATTCTTGATGACTAAAAAGATATTTTTTTTGTATGGTGTTAGAAAGTGTTCTAGTTTCATTCTTTTACAAGTGGTTGACCAGTTTTCCCAGCACCACTTGTTAAAGAGGTTGTCTTTTTTCCATTGTATATCCTTGCCTCCTTTGTCGAAGATAAGGTGTCCATAGGTGCATGGATTTATCTCTGGGCTTTCTATTCTGTTCCATTGATCTATATTTCTGTCTTTGTGCCAGTACCATACTGTCTTGATGACTGTGGCTTTGTAGTATAGTCTGAAGTCAGGCAGGTTGATTCCTCCAGTTCTATTCTTCTTTCTCAAGATTACTTTGGCTATTCGAGGTTTTTTGTATTTCCAAACAAATTGTGAAATTATTTGTCCTAGTTCTGTGAAAAATACTGTTGGTAGCTTAACAGGGATTGCATTGAATCTATAGATTGCTTTGGATAGTATAGCCATTTTGACAATATTGATTCTTCCAATCCATGAACATGGTTTATTTCTCCATCTGTTTGTGTCCTCTTATTACTCAGCCATTAAACAGAATTCATTTCAATCAGTTCTAATGAGATGGATGAAATTGGAGCCTATTATACAGATTGAAGTAAGCCAGAAAGATAAAGAACATTACAGCATACTAACACATATATATGGAATTTAGAAAGATGGTAATGATAACCCTATATGCAAAACAGAAAAAGAGACACAGATGTACAGAACAGACTTTTGGACTCTGTGGGAGAAGGCGAGGGTGGGATGTTTTGAGAGAACAGCATCGAAACATGTATATTATCTAGGGTGAAACAGATCACCAGCAAGGTTGGATGCATGAGACAAGTGCTCGGGCCTGGTGCACTGGGAAGACCCAGAGGGATGGGATGGAGGGGGAGGCGAGAGGTGGGGATCAGGATGGGGAACACATGTAAATCCATGGCTGATTCATGTCAATGTATGACAAAACCCACTACAATACTGTAAAGTAATTAGCCTCCAACTAACAAAAATAAATGAAAAAATAAAAAGATATTAAATATCTTTACTGTGTAATACTGTGGAAAAGTTGAATGTGTATTATTTTTTCTCCTTTTGAAAAACATTGAGTATTTTACTGGTTTGATTTTCAGTTTGTTTTTTTTTTTTTCCATGTGAATAATATTAATGGGAATTCTCTGGTTATTCAGTGGTTAGGGGTACATGCTTTCACTGCCAACACCCTATGTTCAATCCCTGGTATGGGAAACTAAGATACCACAAGCCTCACAGCATGGCCAAAAAAATAATAATAATAATGAACATTTGGTTGTGCTGGTAATGTCACTCCCCACCCACTGTGAAACTATCTTTCACATTTTTTCCTATGGAAAATTTTTACAGTGTCTTGTTTTAATATTTCTACCTTTTGTGTAATGGATAGATGGTGCTATTTTATCTCTCTCTATTTGTATATATGTATAGATGGATAGATAGATTTCTTAGATACCTTTTTGTTGTCCTTTCTGCTCTTTCTTCTTTTTTGACAGGATAAATTTTAATCCCCAATACTTATTTTTGAAGAGTTGTGTTTTTGTAGTCCTGTGAACCTATGATACTGTTATAGCTGTATTCATTTTCAGTACATATGGAACCTAAAATATAGCTATCCATTTTTCAAGCAACCTTTCAGAATGGATTATTCTTCGAAATCTTTCATGCTCAATGTTGTAACACAATAATCTGAGGAGAAAGACAATGCTCAGTTGCTCAGTGATGTCTGAGTCTGTGTGACCCCATCGACTGTAGCCCACCAGGCTCCTCTGTCCATGAGACTTTGCAGTCAAGAATACTGAAGTGGGTGTTCATTTCCTTCTTCAAAGAATCTTCCCATCTCAGGAATCGAACCTGCAGCTCCTATATTGGAGACGGATTCTTTACCACTTAGCACCACCTGGGAAGCCCAGGAAAAGGTAGTATGGGGTTTCACAAGAGTAGTTGTTTTGGTTTCCTGAAGGAGGAACATTGTTAGGCAAACATTTCTGCAGTACCACACTTCCACACCCACTGCAGTCATATTGTGTGGTCAACTCTCTCTCTCTACTAATGAGCATTTCCTTCACTTTAGCGCTAATTGATTTAATCATGAGGAAACTGTATTATCTTGTGTTTATCCCCTTTCACCTTTTCCTCTATGTAAACAAGCAAGAAGGTTTTTTATTGTTTAAACTAACATGAGAAGATGCATTATTTTCCTCCCTCTGAAGCCTCTTAAATTCTAGATCATGTAGTTACTCTTTTCTTCATGAAGATTTGGGTGGGACAGAAACCACAATTCATTTTTTTCTCAAGGCCCAAATTGCAAACCAGTTCAGAGCTGACTTTAATCTCCTTCTTCTTTCCTTTCCCTTCCCATGTGGGAGACAATGGTGGGTGGTTAGCATTATGTTGAAGGCATCCGTGCCAAACATCTGACCTGAGAAGATGAAGGAAAGGATATAGGATTCATTCACACACAGACACAAACACATACACCCACAGGGGTTTTATTTGATTTCATCTTATCTCACAATGATCTTCATAATCATATTTTATAATAAAAATACTACTTGTAAGTGAAAACAATAGTTACAGCTAATAACATACCACAATAGAAACTGACTATGCAATTTAATGATTCACGTTAAATTGGATAAAAGTAGTACTTTGCAAAAAGAAAAGTTTAATTGATGAGTGCCCATTATTTTTAGTTTGTTTATACTGAGGATTATGTGCTTCAAATTTTAATATGCCTGTAACTGTATGCCTTGAACATCATGAGGAAAATTAATAGCTCCCTGCTGATTCTTCCAAAGTAAATTCAACATTGGAATCTGTGAATTTATGCTTTGAGAGTCTAGGCACTCAGTGTTAAGTACTTGGAGTTAAAGTCTTTGGAGTGGAAATACATTAAGCCATTATTTGTGGGGCATGAGAAAAAGTTAACTCTGGGGGAAATATTTACCTGAAGGGATAGATATATAAGTAGCAGAAAGAAAATAGAAAAGGAAGAAAATCCTAACATAAGGCAGGAACATTCCTGGAGAAGTCTTTGTTTTGTGATAATTGCAGAGTAAGATTTAGAGACTTGAGGATTATAAATATTCAGGGGAGGAAATATTCACATGGATTAAAATGGCATGTAATCTTGACATAGAAATCACTAAAGCAACTATCTAATAAATATTGTTGAGTGCTCACTAGGGGTTAGCCATAATTTTCTAACTTGGGCAAAAGGTCTGAAAAGTAAATCTGAGTGAGTATTGTTGGTAGTTGTAACTGATTTAGGTAGAGAAAACTTGATGTCGATTCTTATTGTACTTTTTGTGCAGTAAACTTACTTTACTTCATATAGTAAACAGCTGAAAATGGTTAAAAAGAAGAAAAAGCAGGACAGAATAGAACTAATGGCCATAGCTCCCCCTCCTCCCCTCTTTAAACTATACAACCATTTTCCATGCCATGTCTCTGCCTCTAAAAAATGCTCCATTGCTGCCTGCTGAATTTTTGTTTGACATGCTGTGTTTGGGTAAAACAGTGACTTTCTTGTTTCTCAGTAAACATTTTGATGTTTTAAAGTAAGTTAGGCTTGCTGTTAAGTCAACAGAGTGAGCTAAAAGCCTCAGAAAAATGCTTGAAGTTGTATCATCAAAGGGCTTTTGATTAAACTGTTATAAAGGACCCAATGCTTGACTGACTGTTCAAGGCCATCTTACTTTTCCATTAGCTATATTTGAACATCTCATTAGTATCTCCTATTTCAAAGGGCAGTAGAAATTAAAGTTCACACATTAAGAGAATCACACTGTAAACCTATGGTCAAGCAGATTTCAACATGTACTTATGTAATACAGGAGCATGAATGCAAAAAAAAAAAAAGGTTAGGTGTAAGAAGCTGAACTAGAGCTCAGCAGGTGATGCCTTCAGGAGAGAAAGAAAAGACATAAAGGTAAGTGGAGTGCTATTTGGATGTCTTTGCTTCTGACATAGAGATGGGAGCTTAGTTCCATGAAATCTTTGGACATTTTACAGAATGTCATGTTTGATATCTGGCTATCAACAGCACAGCTATATTTATGTAATGCTCAAATGTGAGCCCTTTTTTGAATAACTGGAAATTATCAGTTGTTATCACACAGGCATCATAGCAGAAAAACCTCACTTTCGGACTCAGTCCTTCAAGCAGTTGTGTCAAGAGCAGAGAGAAAGAGTCAATGCATAGACTTTGGAGATTTGATTTTAGCAACTCATGAATCAAATAGCTCTTCCTGGTATCTATGATCAAAATGCAGGGAAATGACTCAGAGTCCTGTAGTTTTTGAAGTAATTACAATGATAGATGTAAGGGAATTACAGGTGAGTGTTTAAATGTCTCTTTCAAACATTTCACTGGTGAAATAATTTACCTGTATTTTAGAACCTGCTTTTCAATAAATCCAAAATTACTCTTAGCATCTATCCTTGAAACCACTCACCTTACGATTACAACATTTTACTTTTTTTAAAAAAAAAGAGTTGCATTTCTAGTCTTGTAAAAAAAAAAAAAATACGCAGGAAATGGCAGAATAGTCAAGCCATCTGGTCCATAATGAGCTGTATTAACTGAAAAGTAAAGATTGATGTTAAATATTACACTTCACCTATTTCACAGAGGTGAGTGTTAAATCTCATAGTCTAGCTTGGGGCCCTACTTTTTGTGCTATAATGAGTCACACTAAACAGCAACACTGCTTGTTCTGTTGCAAAAGTCTTCTGTGTGCATATTTTAGCCTTTTTTACAAGGTGTGAATTGAAACTCAACTCGCTGAGAAGTTTTTAATAACTTCAACCAATTAGGTAATAAAGAAAAGATATTCAGAGTGAGCATATTAAACTGTAATCCTCTTGAAAATAGGATACTTAGAATGTTCCCTGAGAAACTCTGACAAATCTCTGAAAACTAGCTTTGATGACTTTCCCCAGGGGTGTTAGCCAGGTTTGACTGATGTGTCAAAGCAGGAAAACAAAAGGGACATTCTGGTATCTTGCATGCTATTCAATAGATTCTATGTTTTACTTTACTTTCAGTACCCCCCCAGAGCAATCTGGGCTTACCCACTTCTAAAGAGCATGTTTTAGTTGAAATATTGCAACTGATTTTGAGAGAATCAATCTTTAAATTGAAACTGATGAAAGAAATGTAAAACTAGGTGTGATGAATGAATGTGAGATAATGTGAGTTTAAAATAAAAAATAATCAGATAAGTGAGGGAAAATAATAGTTCCAGGATGAACAAATTATCCACTTTGTAATTTTCTCAGGCATTAATTCAGAGAGATTATAGTTTCTGACCACTGGTTTTTTGGTTTTTTTTTTTTTTTTCTAAATATGTATTCTTCCCGTTTCTTTGAATTATCTCACACTAGAACGTATTACTAGGAATTTGAAGCTGTCTGCCAGCTGATAGACAGGGTGAATAAATTGCTTCTGTGTATGCGATATTTGCATTTTTATTTTTTTTCCCTCATTTTATGGCTACAAATCAAAGTTCATGTCAAGTGTAGTAGATTTCCCTTGTTAACATGAAGTAGAATAACTGAATGAACAATCATCAAAACATGGTATGTTAAGTAAAAAAAAAAAAAGCCTTGCCAAATGAGTAGATAAGAGACACTTATAGCAGTTATTTTACTGTCTTTATCTCTCGGTTATAGCTTGCTGCCATATTTAATTTTTTTTCCTCATGTAATGGAAATCGTTTGCAATTACTTTTCTAGTTTGTCCTAAATAGTGTACGCTCTAAGGCAAACTGTGTTTCATATTTTGCCAAATAAGCTTAAATATAGTTAAATAGACTAGAATGTTCCTCAGCAAAATACCTTATTTTTGAAAAGTCAACTGGACTTCAGATGAGTTCAGACTTTTTTCACAAAGTCATATCTCACTCCAGTCACATACTCCCATTTGCTCTGACTGATTAGGTACTAGGAGGAGTTTCTATCATATCAGAAAACTCTAAAAGAAGCTATGCAGTTAGAATCCGTAGACCCTGGGGAATCCATCACTCACTGTTGCTGTTGTCTGATCCTTTTTCTTCCCTGACGTTGTCTCTCACATGACTGACTTGTTTCTGAGATTTACTGCAGTCTTTTTTTTTTTCTTTTACTATGATTTTTATTAATTTTTTTTCCATTTATTTTTATTAGTTGGAGGCTAATTACTTTACATCATTGCATTACTGCAGTCTTTTGAGCGGTTAGCTTGCCTTGTTCTTGAGTACTTATTTTCTCCCAGTTTCTTGGTCTGGTTTGGTTTCTTCCGTTGGTTTGACTGTCTCTGGGTGTGATCTGTTCCAAGTTCCAAGTTTCCAGTACTCGACTTTTGAAATGGGTAGGAATCCTGAACAATTCTTTGAAACCAGTAATGCTATCAGTTTCTAAAGTTCTTTCCTTGTGGTGACCCACACTGTCTTTCCTCTCAATGATTGTTAAACTTCAGCA
This sequence comes from Odocoileus virginianus, assembly GCF_023699985.2. Taxonomy (NCBI): domain Eukaryota; kingdom Metazoa; phylum Chordata; class Mammalia; order Artiodactyla; family Cervidae; genus Odocoileus; species Odocoileus virginianus. Next base: position 27,271,332 of record NC_069698.1, read on the forward strand.
TGCTCAAATGAAAAGTTTAAAAACATATAGTTTAGGGACTTCCTTGGTGGTCCAGTGACTAAGACTCCAAACTCCTAATGCAGGGGGTGGATTCAATCCCTGGTCAGGGAACTAGATCCCACATGCCACAACTAAAGATTCCACACACTGCAATTAGGGAAAGGTCAGACAGGCCACATCCAAGGTCAAAAATCTCACATGTCACAACTAAGACCCAGCACAGCCAAATAAACAAACAAATAAATATTTTTGAATAAAACATGTAATTTAGAGCTACAACCCCAAAGATTCTGTGTTAAGTGGTCTGAGATGGATCCCAGACATCTGTGCTTTGACAAAAGTGAATGATTCTGTGATCCAAAAACTGCCCTATGAGAAGCACCATTCTCTTTTTTGTTGACACTCTATTCCCTTAAGTAAGGAAAATGGAAGAAAAGTTTTAGTTATTTAGTCCATCATGGTGACTGATGAGTCTATTGGCAATGCCAAGTGGTCCTTTGGGTTTGATGGCAAAGTTTTGCTTAGTCTAGAAGCTCTTAGAATTAATTTCTGTAAGAGCATCATGCAGCCTCGAGGTCTCACCCTGAGACCTTTGAGAGAGGGACATGGTTTCACAACTTCATGCTGGATACTCCAAGCACCTGTTCAGCTGCTTCTCCTTTGCATTCTTTGGGAAGTCAAATTCAACCTCTGTCCATTTGTGTATAAGTATATATCCCCTGTCTGCCTGTTGCATTTTCTGTTACTCTCTGGTCTGTTCTCTCTCAATATTCCTTCTCTCTTCACACAGAACCTTCAAGATTGTGGAAAACAATAGCCTGAAATGTACGTTATTCATGAATAACTTTTGTTTTATGCCCACAATAAAAATATCCCCCAGTACTAGAGACACATATCCTGGATGTGTGTTTGGAAGGAATATAGGAGGAAAAATCTTATCTACTTTATTGCAGATAAAATGTATACTCATGTTATATATATTTCAGGTAAAAATCTAAGTATTTTCCAATAAAAATCTTCAGGCATGTAAAGTCTGCATGCTTATTAATGTCTCTGTTTTAGACATAATTAAGTGCTTTTACTTTTTATTTAGGTAATTGAATATTTCAATTATTCTCATTGAATACCTACTGTGAGCCAAGTACAGGGAGAAAATAAGCAAAAGGAATATGCAATTTACATCTTAGTGGAAGTTAGGTTATAAAAGTGGTGTGGATGTTAACCAAATTCTGAAACGTGGTGTGGTATGGAATGTGTTCTCAGTCATGTCTGACTCTTTGCGATCCCATGGACTGTAGCCCACCTGCCTCCTCTGTCCATGGAAGTTTTCCAGGCAAGAATAATGGAGTGATTGTCATTTCCTTCTCCAGGGGATCTTCCCAATCCAGTGATGGAACCCACATCTCTTGCTTCTCCTGCATTGACAGGTGGACTCTTTACCACTGAGCCACCTAGGAAACCCACAAATTATCATACAAAAAATGTAAAATTCAAAATATTTTGTATTGCACCTCAATCTACTCACCTCCCAAAGCTTCCATTTCCAAATATATCACATGTGGGATTAGGGCTTCAAGATATAAAAGGACACAAACATTTAATGTCTAGTGTATCTTTAATCCAGTTGTTATGCTTGTGTGTGTTCAAATCAAAAAAAATATATTATGCCGTAAATCTCATTGTTTTCTCCTGTGATTTCACCCAGTGCTGTTTTCAGTTATAAGCAGGCTATCATATGTGTATCTAGACCATTGCTTCCTTCTGGTGCATGGCGTTCCATAGTAACCATCACAAATACTTTCATTATTCAGTTTCCTAGACAAACACAGATTGTCCCAACTTTCCACTAACCACAGCTGCAGTGAATGCAAACATACATTTCGGTTTCCTACAAATTGACATAAGAACTTTTCTGTGGCAGAATAGTTCAATTTAGAGCACGTACATAATGCATCTCACTTAATATATCCAGAAAGCTTTTTATAATAGTTATACCAGTTTACACTCCTACCCACTGTGCATAAGAGTTTTAATCTACCTATACATCACTAAAGTGTGGTGAGGCTTCCCTCTTTGCAAGCTGACGATTTGCGATAGATTTTATGTAGTATCTCTTGTTTAAATTAACAATTAACATTTTCTTGATTACTAGAGGCCTTGAGTGCCTCTTCATATAATTATTATTCATTTGAGCTTCATCTCCCTAAATAAGGTTATTTATCTATAGTGTTTCAATATTTTTTTTCACTTATTTTTATTAGTTGGAGGCTAATTACTTTACAATATTGTAGTGGTTTTTGTCATACATTGACATGAATCAGCCATGGATTTACATGTATTCCCCATCCCGATCCCCACTCCCACCTCCCTCTCCACCCGATCCCTCTGGGTCTTCCCAGTGCACCAGGCCCGAGCACTTGTCTCATGCATCCCACCTGGGCTGGTGCTCTGTTTCGCAATAGATAATATACATGTTTCGATGCTGTTCTCTCGAAACATCCCACCCTCGCCTTCTCCCACAGAGTCAACAAGTCTGTTCTATACATCTGAGTCTCTTTTTCTGTTTTGCATATAGGGTTATCATTACCATCTTTCTAAATTCTATATATATGTGTTAGTATACTGTAATGGTCTTTATCTTTCTGACTTACTTCACTCTGTATAATGGGCTCCAGTTTCATCCATCTCATTAGAACTGATTCAAATGAATTATTTTTAATGGCTGAATAATATAAAGATAAAGACTATTACAGTATACTAACACATATATATGGAATTTAGAAAGATGGTAATGATAACCCTATATGCAAAATAGTGTTTCAATATTTTATATAAAGTTTCCAGTATTTTCTTCAGTGATTAAAATATAGTTTTAATGAAAATTATGTTGATTTTAGATATTATAAACATTTTCTAATTTTTCAGGAATCTGATATTTTTAATGGACATATAAAACTATGTCACATAAAGTATATTATAGGCTATAAAACAAGGGATTGAAAAATTGAAAGAGTGAAAACAAATATTTGGAATGCATAACTTTCATATTGTTGGGGAAAAATTCAGTATATTCAGTTGAAAGGAGAGTATTTTAAAAATTAATAGAAAATACAAGTTAATTTGTACAAAGGTCCTAGCATAATGTCTGATATAGAATCAGGGTGGAATAATTGCTAATTTATTCCCTCTTTCTTTCATGTGAAAAAAGTAATTTCTAATAATCAGTGGACATATTTTGATCTTCAGTTTTTATAAAAAAGGAAATTCAGATTTTTAGAGAATGTTAGAGCATGAAGGATTATTCAAAGCTGTGGTTTTCAAACATATTAGTGGTTATTGACATTTCTTACATAAACAATTTTATAAAACTTTAATATATTGAAGAGATAAAGGATAGTATTTTCTTAATAAAAAGAATCAAGATGAGAATTTCAGTGTTTAAATGCCCTGAGGTGCTTTAGTCTGTTATCCCAAACAAATTAATTATCCAGTATGCTTATATTTGTATGAAACAGAAGTCCAACTCAGTTGGCCTAAGAAAAATAAGTAATTCCTATATCTTAAAGGTCTGGGAGAGCTTTTCATTTTTCAGACTGGACATGTTCAAGAAACTTGTCTCCATCTCGCCATGTCTTTGCTCTTTATTTTCCTTCTTCTTTTCCTTTCTTTTTTCTCTCCTTTTCCTCCCCCACTCTTTCTTTCTTCCTCATGCTCTTCCCCTTCTTCTTTCTTCCCTTTTAATCCATCCCTTCTTTCCTGTTTCTGCTGGTTCCATTCTCAGGGAGAGTCTTCCTGACTTACAATCATTTCTCTTTGAAAACCTAGTAAAAAGAGCTTGACATTCTCTCTCAACACTTGGAAAGCCTTCAAAACAATATTTAATTACCCCTAGTTGGTCTGGCTTGGATCAGACACCCATTTTTGAACCAGTCATCTTTTTTCAATAGCTCTACTCACAAATCCATTGGAAAGATTCAAGTTATAAACTAACTCTTGGAGTAGAGAGTGTTTGCTGCTCTGTGAAAGGCTTCAAGGAGAAACTATGAAGTCATTTGCTTGATATATTCACAGTCCAGACGTTGGGCTGTGTATTTATTCACAACCCAAGACTTTGAAGTCAAATTTTGGGTAAGTTTCTTAAACACTCTCTTCCTCAGTTTCCTCATCTATAAAATGAGGATGATAATAGTACCTCATGTATTTTGCAACATACCATAAACATCATATATATATGCAAGACTTAAATTTAGTAGCAACATGGACTTTTGTTTAAAAACATTATTACATCTTTTTAAAAATGTAGGTTTTAGGCTAAATGTGTTAAATGTTCATGTATTTATCTTCAGTTTTTGAATGACTTTCATTTTCCTGATATGTAGATAGAACTAGCTTGTACATTTTGTGTCTCATTAAGACACTCAAACATATCTTGATTGAAGAGACTTATATAGTTATATTCACATTTCTATTGTGTCATTGATGTATGCATCATTTGATATTTGCTTTTTTTTTAAACTGTGTTTTCAATATGGAGGCAAAGTATTTTTTCCCTCATGTTCTAATTAGAGTACAATCTATAATAGAGTCTTTGTAATGAATTCTTGTTCATGAATTAATAGTTAATCAGTGTTCTTTTCTGTTCATCTAGTGAAATGAATATTATACCAATTTCCAATTAATCAAAGAAATTATTTTGGTGATTTTTCCCAATTTCCCAAAATATTTGAAGAAACACAAGAGTTTTTCAACTTTGTGTCTGAGGCTCTCCCTATGTATATTGCTAAAGCTTGTAGGTAGAAATCACCATACCCTCCAATGGCTTAGGAGCAAATAAGTGAAAAGAACCGAGAGGGGAGTTGTCACTGAACTAGACTTTATGACTAATTCAATCAGTTTCTTTTAAAAGTGCATAACTTTTCAGATGGTAATGTGTTGATACTCATGGAAGCCACTACATTTCTCCCTACTTAATTATATGACAACAGTGACTGATTTTTAAGATCATTAATCTTTCTTTGTAATATTAATAGCAGGAAAAAAATCCCTATCAAATGAAATCAAGCTCATATAATGGTAGACACAGCTACTCTCTGCAGAAACGTAAACCTGGGTTCTATTGTGGGGGGATGGGTACCCTATCATAGCTAAGCAATTCTGAAACATAGTGGGGGACTAATACCAAACATGCCGGACCAGTTAACTTAGTCATAACTGCTAATGCTATGAAAATTTTAGGTTATAAAAGGACACTTACAAAGTGTGAGAAAAATGAACAGGGTTACCAAAGAGAGTGAACTTATAGATACTAAGAACAGTGTAGAAATGTCATTAGAATAATGTGCTATATTTGGAGAAAACTTCCTCCATAGATGCATATTAATTTTATGTCAAAAATCACACTTACATCACAATTCATTTTATTTTATTTTTTGAGTAGGATATAGGTTAATAAAAGCATAAAATCTAAAACCTTTGCCTTATTTTCAATGCTGGTCATCCCACTTTTAACATGTAAGTTCTTGGACAAGTTGCTTACTTGAAATTTATCTTTAAAATGAAGCTGGTAATAGTTTCTACTTCATAGCGTTGCTTAAAGCATAAATCATTTGATTTACTTAACATTCTAATAAGAGCACCTTGACATATTATAACAATTCAATAAAAGTAATTTATTATTAGTAGTAGTACTAGTTTTAGTACTAGCAGCAATTATCATAGCAGTAGTGGCAGTAGCAGTGATAGAAATGGTCTTAGGATTAATAGTCTTAGCAGTAATATTAGTAGCAGTGGTAGCAGCTGCAACAGGAGTAATACAGTGATACAAGTTATTCACACAGCCCACGTCTATTGTTTTGTCATTGACAGCAGATGAAAAAGCTCCGTAAGTTGTATCTTTTTTAATGCACACAGTATAATTAATATTACCTAGTATATTTAAACATAAAATAATAAACAATTTGACTCCGGTCAAGTTAGAATGATATTTGTTGTTAACTGTGGTTTTGGAGAAGCCTCTTGAGAGTCCCTTGGACTGCAAGGAGATCCAACCAGTCCATCCTAAAGGAGATCAGTCCTGGGTGTTCATTGGAGGGACTGATGTTGAAGCTGAAACTCCAATACTTTGGCCACCTGATGCAAAGAGCTGACTCATTTGAAAAGACCCTGATGCTGGGATCGTTTGAGGGGAGGAGGAGAAGGGGATGACAGAGGATGAGATGGCTGGATGGCATCACCGACTCGATGGACATGGGTTTAGGTGGACTCTGGGAGTTGGTGATGGACAGGGAGGCCTGGCGTGCTGTGGTTCATGGGGTCACAAAGAGTTGGACATGACTGAACCACTGAAGTTAGAATGATATTTGTATATATAACATTAGTACACTTCATGACTGGTTTTGTTTGTTTTTCAAAAGACTATTTTTTATAGCTTTATATATTCAACTCTTAATTAAAATCATTTGGTTCAAATTAATTCATATTATAGTCAAATCAGTTTAAACCTTCCACATTTGAACTGTCTGGATTCCAGAAGCTTATTACTTTTGGTTATGCCTTAAACAAATAAATTTTATAACAATATATGGTAAAGAAGCAATGAATCTAATGTCTGAAGAAAAATTGAGAGTTTATTTTGTTGAATCCCTATCCAACACTTGGACCATTTTTTCAGTGCCACCAATTCTGTTCAGATAAAGCTGAACCACAATGATTGAAATCATTGTACATTGCTTTTTAATTTTTTTTCCATATAGTGCAATATTTGGGATTTACGCATTGAACCCATGCCCTCTGCAATGAAAGCCCAGAGCCCTCACTACTGTCCCAGGGAAGTCCCATGCATGAGTGTGTGCTAAGTCGCTTTAGTTGTGTGTGACTCTTTGTGACTCTATGGACTGTAGCCCTCCAGTCTCCTCTGTCCATGGGATTCTCCAGGCAAGCAGACTGGAGTGGGTTGACATTCCCTTCTCCAGGGGATCTTCCTGACCCAGGGATCAGGTGGATTCTTTACCACTAGTGCCACCGGGGAAGCTCTGGGGAACTCCCATACATTCCATTTTTTAAGTTTCTTTCCCCCCCCCCCCCCATGTATTTTTACTAGTTTGAGGCTAATTACTTTACAATATTGTAGTGGCTTTTGCCATACATTGACATGAATCAGCCATGGATTTACATGTGTTCCCCTTCCTGATCCCCCCTCCCGCCTCCCCCTCCATCCCATCCCTCTGGGTCTTCCCAGTGCACCAGCCCTGAACACTTGTCTCATGCATCCAACCTTGGCTGGTGATCTGTTTCACCCTTGATACTATACATGTTTCAATGCTATTCTCTCAGAACAACCCACCCTCGCCTTCTCCCACAGAGTCCAAAAGCCTTTGTTTCTTTTGTTAGAAGATAATTCTGTCAAACTTTTCTTGTAAAGCAACTAAAAACCAGTGTAGCATCAGCTATAGGAGTCACCTTACAATATTGGAAATCATCTCTCATGTCCCTCACATCTCTCTGTAGTCTAGCCCATTCAGTCTTATTTCTCTGATGAGCCTCATAATGATCATATACTGCTTTGTCTTAGCACTTATCTCATTTTGGAAGCAGTCCAATTTGTCAGCATTCATACTGAATTGTAAACTGTCAGCTCTTGGTTCTAGATAGTTTTTCTTTCTCTTAATGGAACCCAAGATCATATTAGTTTAATTTTCCTTCATTTGTTTAACTTTATGTTTGCATTTATGTTACAGTGTTGACTAAAATTAAATTTATAGTCAGCAATAACTTCTAAATCTTTTCCCTTTGTGCTCATTTAACATGCATTTTTATCCCATTTTATCCTCAAACAGTTCATGTTTCAGGCTCATTTTCAAGATTTCACATGGCACATTGCCATTGGACGTTTTCTCTCACCTGCTTCTTTGTTGATCTGCTGAGGAGGTCAGGGCACCTACCAGTGATGCCTCCCTCTAATCAGCTTTTCACTATGAAATCTTATTAGTGTTGTTATAACAATATTTGAAAGTATAAAATATATTATTAAAAATATTTCCTATTGTTTTAAAGTTTATATATTTTCCTTATTTTAAAAAATATAGAACAAGTAAAAAATATTAGGCATTTATTTTTAAGTCAAGAAAACTAGATTAAGAGAGCTACATGTCAACTTAAACATACTGATATGGTCCAAAATAGCCATTATTGATCTTGTACAAGTTCATTGGGACATATTTTTATAATATCTTTAGCATGCACATCAAGAACAATATATAAACCACGGTTTATAAACAGTCGGATATTCTCCAAAAATAATGTGACAGCTTAGTGGGGGAACATCTTCCATTTATATTTTAAATAAGTTTTGTGCATATCTGTTATAAAGTAACACTAATTGCATCATGATCTTATTTATTCAAAATACTAAAAACTGGCTATAATGTGTATGGTGCCAAATTCAAGTAATTGTTCAAATAATGTACTAAAATATTATTATATATGACATGTTGCAGAGTAAAATTTCAGAAATTTATTTTAGGAAAGATTGCTTGCAATTAGGGACTCATAATTCAATTTATGAGAAATTAATTTTAGAGGCTTGTAGAGATTTGGGAGATTTGCTTTTGATGTTACCCAACAGAACTAAAATTTTTAATTGAGGACTACATTAACTCAAGATTTGTTTAAATCAAGAGCCTCAAATGGTAAAAAAAAACTTTCACTTTCATTTTCACATGGTAAAATAAAAAGGCAAGATGAGATGTTTATGTTCTTTCAAGTACCAGAGAAAAGGAACAAAATAACAAGAGAAAATGCTTTCTGTATTGTTAGGGAAAACAGCCAAATCAAAACTGGAATATGATCTCTGAAAGTTACTGTGAACATAATTCTACTTATGAGTTTCTAAGAATGAACAAACCCATTGATGTGAGTTTTTCAGTAGCACCGACATAGCTTTTTGAAATAAAAATTTCTGAAGTTCACTCTGGGATTAAATAATGAGGTTCCATATATCTATATAATTTATTGATGTGTTTTATATAAACACATTCAAAATTTGAATCTGATATAAATAAATATGTGCAGTGTTTTATGTTGAGTGAAGTGTGGTGTACCAATTATCATTCTGAAGGAAGTAGGGTACTTGCACCAGTTAGCAATGGTGGAGAAGGACTTTAAACAGTTGCATCTTGGGTTTGGAGTCACCAAGGAAAACAGTCAAGAACTAAATGGAGCAATACTTTGCTTAGATAGAGAAGAGAGAGAGCAAGATTAGTTTCAGTAGCTTGAATCAGTCCCCCATGGCCAGTGGATCATTCCCAGCAACTTGTCTTGTGTTGCAATGGAAAAGCACAGTCCACACCCCTTGGACAGGGTGTTACCCAGGTACCATATAACACACTCTTCAAGCAAAGGCAAAAGAGCACACTCACTGAGCCTGAAATACAGAAAGATAAACCCATGCAAGATGATAAGCATGGCGCAGGTTATGTGGGCTCTTTACCTATTTCTAAGGAAGAGTTGCAAGCCCACCTCATACCCAGGCTTCCATGGCCAGGTGGTAGCCAAGAGACCACACACACAAGACTGCCTTTCCCAACATTTTGTACATAAATAAAAAAATAACAAATGGGACTCCAAGGTTGAAATATTAATGACTAGATAACAGATGGGCATTTAATGAGTGTAAGTAACTTGAATAAGGCGAAGGGGATACAATAGAACCAACAATAATAAAATAGACATTACTAAGGTTAGCAACTATTGTTGTTTAATGGTTAAGTCGTGTCTGACTATTTGCGACCCCATGGATTGTAGCCTGCCAGGCTCCTCTGTCCATGGGATTCTCCAGGCAAGTCACTGGTATGGCTCTCCTTTCCTTCTCCAGGGGATCTTCCTGACCCAAGGATCAAACCCACATCTCCTATGTTTCATGCATTGGCAGGCAGATTCTTTACCACTGACCACCAAGGAAGCCTGAGGTTATCAACTACTGAGGTTTAAAAAAACAATAATCATTTGTAACTTAGGTTCCTCCCTGATGTACACTTTTTGGATAAAGTCTTTCCCACACTCTCCCTGCCATTGCCATCATCATTTGTGTGTGTGTGGGTGTTAATCTTTCTGCTGTCTTCCCTTATAACTTTAATGTTGCTTATTTTGCTAGTTGTTAAAATTCATGTGAGTAGAATCATATTTTATGTATTCTTCTGTGATTCTTTCCTATCAACATTATCACTAACATTTATTTATGTTGATGCACAAATCATTATTTATTTTCTGTTATTGCTGTATAATAATCAACTGAAAGTACTACATTTTATGTTTCCATCATATTATTCATGTACATTTCATTTGCCATTATTTTAAAAATACTAAAGTTTAGGGAAGGATTTTGAATTTTTAATATTAATGTCCTCGGGCTCATGTTCAAGAGTTTCTTTGAAATGTAAGTCTAGGAATGAAATTGATTTATTGTAGGACATGGGAATGCTCACATTTCTTAGGTAATGCAAAACTTTTACAAAGCTTTGTTTAAATTTACACTTTTGCCAGATGAGAATGTCAGCTTATCAGTATCCTGACAAACACTTGATATTGACTGGCTTTTATGTTTTTGCCATCTGGTAATTGCCCCTTACAGTTTTTATGTTCATTTTCTTAATTGTTTCTAGGACATTTGGATTTTTTTTAATTAAATGTCCAAAAATTTTAAAAATTCTTTTGCCATTTTATTTTAGATTGTTAGTAGTTCTTTATATAACCTTTGCATTAATCTTACTTCTGTAATATCTTCTCTTACTTAGTGATTTCCCATTTTGTTCTTTTTATATCTTTTTATAAAAATGATTTATAGTTGAAATTGTTTCTACTTAATTTGTAATTGTGTGATGCTTTTAAAAAGCATGTTATTTTATAGTGATAAAGATAGTCTGTATAGTCTCCTCAAGTTTTATGATTTAGATTTATGGTTAAATGCTTAATCCACATACAATAGATTTTCTATGATTGCTGTGAATTTGGGAGATTCAATTTATACTTTTTGTGTGGTCAGTCAATTCTGCTGCCTTTATTTACTTAAAGTCCATCATTTTCTTCACTGACTGCAATGCCCACTATCATATATCAACATCCCATATAAGCTTAACTTGTTTTCCTATGTTCTTTCCCATTCTGTATATAAATTTTTCTGCTTCAGTTAGAAACCCATAGTCTAAGATGAAATGAGATTTTTATATTCAGGAGGATAAATTCCCACCTTGTTATATTCTTGGCCAATGAAGATTTTAGAATAAACTTGTGAAGTTCAATGCAAAATGCTAAAAGGATTTTCATTGATAGTTTATTGAATCTTAGATCAATTTGTTGAGATTGCATATCATTGCAACATTCATTATATTAACAAAAGTATACTGTATATACCTCTACTTATTTCAGAGAAACTTTAATATTTCTGTAAAATATTTTTATTTCCTTATACGTCATGTATATTATTTTAAAAATTATCTCTAGATCATTATTGATTTTCATTATCATTTTAATTAGTACTGCTACCATTTTTTAAAAAGTTGTTGTTATTCAGTTGCTCAGTTGTGTCTGATTTTTTGCGACCCCACGGACTGCAGCAGGCCAGGCTTCCCTATCCTTCACCATGTCTTGGTGCTTACTTAAACTCATATCTGTTGATTCAGTGATACCATTCAACCATCTCATCCTCTGCCGTCCCCTTCTCCTCCTGCCTTCAGTCTTTCCCAGCATCAGGGTCTTTTCTAATAAGTCAGCTTTTTTCATCAGGTGCCCAAAGTATTGGAGCTTCAGCTTTAGCATCAGTCCTTCTAATGAATATTCAGGATTGATTTCCTTTAGGATTGACTGGTTTGATCTCCTTGCAGTCCAAGGGATTCTCAAGAGTTTTCTCTAACCATGCTTTTTCAAAAGAATGAATTCTTTGGTGTTCAGCCGTCTTTATGGTCGAACTCTCACATCCATACATGACTACTGGAAAAACCATAGCTTTGACTAGACAGACCTTTGTCAGCAAAGTAATGTCTCTGCTTTTTAATTCAGCAATATTGTTAAACTATTATTATTCTATCCAAACATTCATTTATTATATTAGTATTTATAGAATCTTTTGCTTTTCAGTCTTTTCTAGAATGTTATTGTTGTTGTTCAGTCACTAAGTCATGTCTGACTCTTTGCAACCTCATGGACTGCAGCACACCAGGCTTCCCTGTCCTTCACTGTCTCGTGGAGTTGATCAAGCTCATGTCCATTGAGTCGGTGACGCCATCCAACCCTCTCATTCTATGCCGCCCCCATCTTCTCCTGCCCCCAATCCTTTCCAGCATCAGGGTCTTTTCCAATGAGTCAGCTCTTTGCATCAGGTGGCCAAAGTATTGGCCATGGGGTTGCAAATAGTCAGACACAACTTAGTGACTGAACAACAGGGAACAAATGAATAATTTAAAACTAGTTCAATTACATTTTATTCCCTCTCAGAAAAACTGGTCTTTTCATTTTCCTGGAAATCAATCTCTGAAGCTGCTGTGATCTGCATGGTTTACCTGTTGAAATTAAATTCTTATATACCTATAGCAGATAAACTTACAGAACTATTGCTATGTTAAAAACAAAGTCATTTCATTCTGTGGTTAAAAGTTCAAGCAATTTTGAAGTAATCTCTGAAGCACAGATTCATTCCTTTAGAGTGTCTTACCAATTACTACTTCTAAATCATTTTAGCTTTCTTTTAACTTTCTCTTACACTAGCAATATTCAGACTCTAGGAAATGAGATTCATGTTCTTTTTTTTTTTTTCTTTTTGACATACTATACATGTAGGTGTATTGTACTCGTATCATTATATCTAGGATGACCAATTGCTTTTTTCTGAGAATAGTAATTCAAGATGTGGCCATTTGAGGGTCTAAGGAAAATAATGATGAATTTTTCACATGCTCATATTCTCTTTGCTTACTGTGAAAATGTGCAAAACAGATCTATTCTAGCTCTTCAGCTTATTCCATAGAGTAGAACCAACAAAGATACTTCAAAAGTAATATTATTTACTTTAAAACTGATGGGGCATAATTGTAAGAAATGCTAATAGGGCAAAACATATTAGCAACACATCATAGAGGAACACATAGACAGTCAAAATGATATAGATATACATAAGAAAGAAAAGAAAGTGAAGTTGCTCAGTTGTGTCCAACTCTTTGTGACCCCATGGACTGTAACCTACCAGGCTCCTCCATCTATGGGATTTCCCAGGCAAGAGTACTGGAGTGGGTTGCCATTTCCTTCTCCAGGGGATCTTCCTGACCCAGGGATCAAACCCTAGTCTCCCACATTGCAGGCAGATGCGTTACCATCTGAGCCACGAGGGAAGCCCTATAGCCATATATATATATAAACATACATAAAATATGACAGAGAAGGGCAAAATGTGGCCTAGTTTTCTGTATGCAAGGATCTATAACTCATTGACTCATTAGAGTTCTGTTTGTAGTTAAAACTGTCAAGGCTCATTGAATGCCATTTTATATTAAGTATTTTGTTAGCAAATGCCTTTTTGAAGAATGGTTTAGGTTACCTTTTACCATAAATGCGATATGCTCTAACAGATTTTACACTGTTGTGAATTTCAATATCAGGATATCTTATTGAGAGACTGTAACAACCATGGTTAAAAAGATTTCCATGTAGTATATATGCTACATGGTTGAGAACAAAAATGTAAGCATGACTTTAGTTAGGAAATGCAAGATGAATCATTCTCTGCATAAAACTCTTAATTTGATAGAATGTTCTTTGTTTAGGATTTTAAAGTATAATTGGATCATTCATCTATTGAAAACATTTGTCAGAATGCCTATGAAAATAGAGATCTAATTCCCCATGGTGGAATTAGAAGCCCTTCACATCAGACCATTATTTTCACACCATTTTCTTCAACTTTCTAAAGGCTTTTTATTTCTTTTCTGTATCCCAACCACAGAGAAACAATTCTTGATACCCAGAGTGTCTGAATTCTTCCATTTGAATTATTTTGCTCAATTCAGTCTAAATTAACAACAGTCAAAACAATTGAACTCTTATTTTATTTTAGGTTACAAAGGAAGAAAATACAGGCCACCCAGTAGTTAGGGTCCAGAGGAAAAATAAACAAGCAGTCAACTGCAATTGTCATTAGAGCTAAGAATTGTGCTTAGGGTAACATACAAACAAGGAGAATTTATCTGAGGACAAGGACTGTCCTAGGGGACAGCTACATAAAGCTAGTGGATCAGCAGTTTTAATCTTACTTTAGTAAGAGCTTACTAATATTTGCAGTTTTATTCAAGCTGGTTTTAAAATATGAGTAAATATCAGGGACATAAATAATCAGCAGAATGTCATTCCAAACAGAAAATGAAGCCAGATTGTGGTGTCTTTGGGAAACTACAATAGCTTTGTATCTCTGGAGTGAGTGGAGAAGGGAGCGAGAGGGCAAATAGCAAGAGATGGGGAGATGGGGCTGAAGAGATATATTTGGTCCAGTTGATAGTAAAATATACTGAAGAGTTCCCATGTCATAATAAAGGGGGTTTATGCATTTTGAACCAGTGGGGAGCATGACTTGATGTCATTATTTCCCTCCTTGAAAGATCTCATAGCAGTGTGAAAGATGGCTTGGATGGGATTCAGAATTGAGATCCTGGTGTTGTAGATACAGAGTATTGAACAGATTTTCCCCATTCACTCCCCATTACCTGGAATACCTACTGTCTTTCAATTCAATACGTTGGAGTCCTAGGTACATTTCGAAATCTGCTCAAATGTTACCTCTCTGGGAAATCTTCCTAGATCTTTTGTCCATCAAAATATTGTCTCTCTCTCCTTGTCTCCTTCTCTCACTTTCTCTATAATCTTCCTTCTAGCTCTTGCATTAGAATTGATATATTTAGGCTGTCTCTGTAACTAATGATGAACATAAAAAGGGATAACTACTCAATAAATATTTTCAGAACTGGATATTTTCAGTAAGTGTTTAAAAGACAGATTTATAGTAAAATCTTAAAATAATATATTGATATAAAAGAGGAGAGATTTTGGAAACTATGTATGTGAAATTAATTCTAAATCTTGCTAATATTGTAATCATTAAGTTTGTTTCTGTTATTGCTTCACCAGTTCTCTGGTGTACATTAGCTGTGGAAAGAATTTTCTTTTGTGTCAGATAATTGTTGATTTTAGAAAAGAAAGACAAAAGACAAGTGCTTTTCAATTTACTTAGTACAAGATGAAGAACATAGGCATGCCTAAAAAGGGATTATGATATTAATGCTTTGTTATAAATTAATTTCTGTTGAGTATTTAGATACTTTTTCTTGAAATTAGGGGAAATGTGAATTTCACACCAATATATTCTCCCTAGGCTGCCTTACTCTGAAGCATTTTTTCTAAAATTGAAGGGTGAAAACAAGTATCTAGGACTCTACTGACTTATGGTAACCATCAACTGTAATATTCTACAGTATTAAATTTTGCTGCCTTCACTTTGTAAAACAGAATAATTACTTTATACAAGTATTTTAGACATATTTTTCTAAGGTTTATTAGTTCCATACTTAGAAGTGATTAATATTTATGAGTTATTACAGATGACTTTTTATTAAAGTATAGTTGATTTATAATGTGTTAATTTCTGCTGTTCAGCAAAGGATTCAGCTATACATATATATGCATTATTTTTTATATTCTTTTCCATTATGATTTATCTCTGGATATTGAATACAGTTCCATATATATGTGTACATTGTAGGACTTTGTTTTTTATCCATTCTATACATAACTGTTTGTGTCTGCTAACCCCAAACTCCCCGTCTACCCCTCCCCTAGTCCCCTCCTTGGGGAATACAAGTCTGTTCTCTATGCCTGTGAGTCTGTTTCTGTTTCATAGGTAGAATTTCAAAAATAGCTTTGCTTGTGTCATATTTTAGATTCCATATATAAATGATATCATATGATATTTGTCTTTCTCTTTTTTTTTGGACTTAGTCTGATAACCTCTAGTTCCATCCATGTTGCTGTAAAAGGCATTATTTCATTTCTTTTTCTTTTTTTAGCTGAGTATATTCCATCATACATATGTACCACATCTTTATTCTTTATCTATTCATGTGTTGATGGACGGGTGTTAGCTATTGTGAACCTGCTGCTATGGACTTAAGTGTGCATTGATCTTTTTGGATTATAGTTTTGTCTGTATATAGGCCCAGGAGTGGGGTTGCTGGATCATATTGTAATTCTATCTTTAGTTTTTAAAATATTTATGAATTACTATTTCACAGGCATGCCCAACTAAAATGTTCTTAATGTATTATTTCTAAAAAATATTTCAAAAACACAAATACATTTTTTCATTCTCCCATCTAACTATTAAGACACTGATGATATAGATGTGGAAAACTGAACAGATTTTTTCATTTACTCTTCTGTCTCTCAGTTCAATTTGTTGGTAGCCTTGCTAGCCTCGTGACCCACCTAGGTTCTAAGTTCCCGGAGTCTGCAGTGACTTACTGAGGCAAATGAATTGATGCTTAAGTTAGTGATTTCATAGCCATTTCAAATATTAAAAAAGAGCTGCAGGCATCATTAGAATTCACCCAATGAATGAGTTATTTTCAGCTACTGGTTATTAAATCGAGCAGCAACCACAGGAGCCAAGACCCTTGGCTTGAAAGGGAAAAAAAAAATCTAAATCGTTGAAAATCTTTATACATAGCTAAATATTTTATCTTAATTTAAATAAAAATGAAGGATTCTGATCAACATAATGTAAGTGAATGCATGGTTATAATTTGGGGTGGGGAGGAAATAGCTTACTGTCCCTCCTTCCTACAAAGTTGAAAATGAACTACTGAGTTCCTTTCACTGGCTTATACATGGATGGCTAAGAATTCACATCAAGCAATTTGACACCTATATTTTAAGTACAAATTTCCATAGGTCAGAATATTTTGTTTAATATAGATAAAAAAAATTTGCAATATACATATCCCAATTTTTGTTTAATTATCCATATTTGATTTAAAGAACACCATATTTTAATATTACACATTTAAACTTCTAAAAGTGCATTAGGAAGAAAGACATTCTTTTGTAATGAATTAAAAAAATATACTACTATGTTACTGTTAATATTAATTGGAATAGATATTTTGGTTGGCAATATCCAGAGCCTTAGAAGATCAAGACTCTTGAAATTGGATATGTCTTTGACTCATAAATTATCCCTCCAAGAGTAAAAAGGAAAGCATAAAAGACAGATACTTAAATTATGGTACATTGATATAATGGAATATTAAAATTTTTACTTAAAAGACATGTGTAAATAGTTTATACAACACTAAGTAAACTAAAACATGAGGGATAGAGAGATAGAAAATAGATATTCCAAATTTATGTCTCTGCATTATATTAACATTTATTTCAAAGACTGGAAGTTTAATAGTAATTATGTTTATGAGGCTTTTAAAAAAATTTTACTTTTATTATTATTCAAATTTGCTATACAGGCGTGTGATTTTTTTCAATTATAACATATATATTTACTCAAGTATGACATATATATGAAAGTATACAAATCCCAAGTATATAATTCAGTGACTTTTTCACAGTAAACACATTTTGTGTATTCAATAAATAGAACTTCAATAATTCCCCAGAAGTGCCTCTCATGCCCCACTCTAGTTACTAACTCCACTAAACATAAGAACTATCTTAATGTTTATCACTGTAGATGAGTTTTGCTGTTTCTGCATGTTATAGAAATGAAATCATATAGTATATATAAACTCAACATTATGCGTGGGTGTCAGTTGTCCATGTTGTTGTATGCAGTATCTTATTGTATGAATGTAGCCCAACTTATGCATTTTACTGTTATTAGTCATTTGTCCACTTTTTGTTGTCATCACTAAATTGTGTCTGACTCTTTACAACCCAATAGATTGCAGCAAGCCAGGTTCTACTGTTCTTCACTATCTCCTGGAGCTTGCACAAATTCATGTCCACTGAGTTGGTAATGCCCTCAAACCATCTCATCCTTGGCTGCCCTCTTCTCCTTTTGCCTTCAATCTTTCCTAGCATCAGGATCTTTTCCAGTGAGTTGGTTCTTTGCATCAGGTGGCCAAATTGTTGGAGCTTCAGCTTCAGCATCAATCCTTCCAATGAAAATTCAGGACTGATTTCCTTTATGTTTGACTGGTTTGATCTCCTTGCAGTCCAAGGGACTCTCAAGAGTCTTCTCCAGCACCGCAATTCAAAAACATCAATTCTTCACCTCTCAGCCTTCTTTATGGTCCAGCTCTTACATCCATACATGACTGCTTGGAAAAACTGTAGCTTTGACTATATGAACCTTTGTTGGCAAAGTCAAGTCTCCGCTTTTTAATTCACTGTCTAGATTTGTCATAGCTTTTCTTCCAAGGAGCAAGTGTCTTTTAATTTTATGACTGCAGTCACTGTCTGCAGTGATTTTGGAGCCCAAGAAAAGAAAATCTGTCACTGCTTCCACCTTTTCCCCATCTATTTATCATGACGTGATGGGACTGGATGCCATAACCTTAATTGTTTGCATGCTGAGTTTTAAGCCAGCTTTTCGCTCTCCTCTTTCACAGTCATCAAGGTGCTCTTTAGTTCCTCTTTGCTTTCTGCCATTAGAGTGCTATCATTTGCATATCTGAGGTTGTTGACGTTTCTCCCCAAAATCTTGATTTTAGCTTGTGATTCATCCAACCCAACATTTGCACGATGTACTCCATATATATGTTAGTTTGGGCCTGTTAGCAATCTAGCACCTTATGAACATTCTTGCAAATTTATTTTGATTAACTTATGTATAAATTCCAACAGGGAATATACTTTGTAAGTCATAGGATGTGTCTGTGATCAGCTTTGATAATTCTTATGCTACTTTTTGTCAGCAATAGTGAACAGAAAGGAGGGAAGGGAAAGAAAGAAAGGGGAAGAGAAGGAGGGAGAGAAGGAGGAAGGGCCAGAAACTGTTACCTATGCAGATGTTGGCTATTTATATTACCTTGGGCAGTATTAACAGGTCATTGACCCCTGGCTTGTCATTTATCTCAGTCTCTCATCTGGTCTTTCTTTTCAGATAAATTGAATAAAGCTGATGACCTTTTATTCATATCTATTATAAAGTATATCAGCTTTCTTTGCTTCTCAGTCTGATCAACCTGATTCCACTTTGACTTTTATGAGCAGTAGCTAACATGAATGGAGCAGTCTGTGCCAGTGTTATGATTTAGAGATTAGTGATGACATGTAGATTAATCATTATAATGCATACTTTAAATGCACAAAATTAGTATCTTTATACTAAGACACATCCAGAATCTAGAATAAGAAAACTCAGAGATTTACCTAATCAGAAAATCAGGGTACAAGACAAAAAAGGTGATACCAGTATGTCTAATAAGAGAGAAAAATAAGCACTAAAAATCACACTAAGGGCATGGGATAAAGTTTTAATTTTGAAAGCTACTTTTATAACCCCAAATGCTAAAGCCATCTTTTTATAACTACCCTGACTTTTCACAGTGATTCTTCTGATACCAGGAAACTCAGCCTGAAGTTTTTGGAATGATCAAAATTAAGAACATGATCTTCATTTTTGTTGGCCCAGATATCTGCTTTAACACTTCAAACACTCTTTTAAAATATCTCACACTGTATCAAAAATAACTTTTCTTAGCCACAAAGAAATCTGAGAGCTCTGTCAGTCAGCAAGCCCATATGTAAGTGAGAAAGAAATCTGCTGCTTAGTTTACATGACAACCTACAGATCAAAGCAAAATAAATAAATAACATTGAGTTGACTAAGTCTTCTAGTTCCTTGGGAATAAACACTGGATATAAATACATTGAAATGAAACTCTGAAGACACTGCAGCTATCCATGTTGAAATTTTATAGAAAATATAAGTCCCTGGCAAAGGGGAATTATAATTTTTAATATAAAATGTTAATTTTCATCAAAAAGTAAAAACCAAACATAGTACAGATTGGTAGGCTAAAAATAAAATTATTTGCCCATTGTTGTAGAAATATATAATTGCTTTGAAGGATAATAGTTTCCTAAATGCAAGCTAACCATAGCTCATTTGTTTCATTTAATATTTTTAAAATGGCACCTTATTCATTAGCACATATTATTAAGACTTAGTTCAAATGAAATCATCATCTACAGGAGACTATTAAAAGTAGTTTTTTTGTGTGTGTTTTTTTAAACTGAAAAGTTGTTATCATTTCTTTACAAGGGTCCAATATGTTTTCCAGAAATATAGATTTTTTTTAACTTTCATGTTTAGTTTTACCTCTACAGTGGTTTGAATTCACCATGAGTTCTGATTTGCACAATAGTTTTTTCCTTTCTTTAGGGTTCAGACTTTAGAATTAATCAGCTTTTTAAAAGTAGTATTTTAAGGAGGAATCTCCTCCCCTCAGAGAAATAAGCTCAGGAAAGTAGTAAAAGTTATGTCAAGGAGAGTTCAATTATCTTACGTTCACTCTACTCTTGGCCTACTTAGGAGCTCTCAAAAGAAGGGCCACCCTCTGACACAAGTTTAACAGGAAGTTTGTTCCATTTAAGAAGATATTCATAGTGTCAGGAAGCCAGAATTTTATTAAAAAAAAATAGTATTGTAAGATGCTTTCAATCAAATTCCTTTATTCAATTTGGGCAGTATTTTACACCGGTTAAATTATTATTGTTCCTTCTAGAGACTCAATAGTGTCAGTGGTTACTATAACCTCTGTGTATATATTGTCATTCCTAAGTGGGTTTCACCTCAAGTGCTATAAAAATTATTTTTTGTATCTAAATAAAAGAGAAGAATAAACTTGAAGAAGAATGTGTCTGCCATTCTCATCCAAATTAATAGGAGGTGTTCCAGATTTTAATAGGAAAAAAGTGTATGTATGACTCAAAACATTATCTTTTTCTTAACTATAATTTATTGAGATCTTTGAAATAGATTTCAGTCTAGAAAATTGTTCCATTGACATTTTAAATTAATTTTTCTTGGAATATAGTTGCTTTACAATGTTGTGATAGTTTCTGCTATAGAGCAAAGTGAATCAGTTATACATATACATATGTCCATTTTTTTTAAATTTTCTTCCCATTTGGATCACCATGGATCATTCAGTAGGGTTCCCTGTGCTAAACTATAGGTTTTCATTAGTTATCTATGAAACTAATTAGTTTTATACACAGTAGGGTATCTAAGTCAATCTCAATCTCCCAGTTTTCCCCACTCATTCCTTCCCTCTTAGTAATCATAACTTTTTTCTCTATTCATCGGCAAATCTATTTCTGCTTTGCCAATAAGTTCATCTGTACCATTTTAGTAGATTCCACATATAGGCGATATTATATTTGTTTTTCTCTTTCTGACTTCATTCTGTATGACAGTCTCTAGGTTCATACATGTCTCTGCAAATGGCACTTTTCCTTTTTATGGCTGAGTAATATTCCATTGTTGGCTTCCCTGGTAGCTCAGCAGTAACGAATCCACATGACAATTCAGGAGATACAGGTTTGATCCCTGGGTTGGGAAGATCCCCTGGAGAAAGAAATGGCAACCACTCCAGTATTCTTACCTGGAAAATTCCATGGACAGAAGAATCTGGAAGGCTACAGTCCATGGGGTCACAAAGAGTTGGACATGACTTAGCAATGAAACATGAACAAATATTTTGTTTTATATATGTACCATACCTTTATCCATTCCTCTGTCAAAGGACATTTAGGTTGCTTCCATGTATGGCTATTGTAAATAGTGCTGCAGGAAACACCGGAGTGCATGCCTCCTTTTGAATTATGGTTTTCTCTGAGTATATGCCTAGGAGTGAGAGAAATTAAGGAAATAATCCCATTTACCATCACAACAAATAGCACAACATACCTCAGAATAAACCTATCTAGGGAGACAAAAGACCTATATCCAGAAAACTAGGATATTGGAGAAAGAAATCAAAGATGACACAAACAGATGAAGAGATATACCATGCTCTTGGAAGAATCAGTATTGTAAAATGACTTTACTACCAAAAGCAATCTACAGATTCAATGCAATCTCTATCAAATTTCCAGTGGTATTTTTCACAGAATTAGAACAAAAAATCTGCCATTTTAATCAAAACACAAAAGACCACAAATAGTCAAAGTGATATTGAAAACGAAAAACCAAACTGGAAGAATCAGGCTACCATATGACCCAGCAGTCAAAACATTTTTAAAAACAATAAAAAATATTACTGTAATGGTTTTATTTTATTATTTTTAGAATATATTAACTTTTAGGAAAAGTTTTAGATTTAATATCAAAGAGAGTGCTTATTCTCTGCATTTCAAAGCCAATATAATAATGTATAGCCTATTAAATTATACATGTGTTGATAATAATCAATCAAGATGCCATTAATGAACCCTGGTTCATCATAAATATTTTAGCATTCATCTTTTTAAAAAGTACAGGATTCAGTAAGCAGTGTAGCAGTAGTTAGAAAATTTTTGGAGGGAAAAATATTTTCAGAGATGAACATTGAACACGTATGTTCTTGTTTCTCTTACTCAGACTGTGATTGGAGCTAGAGGCAGTCATTAGTAAGCAGCCAACAATTCTCTGCAATAGAATTGGGTAATTCAAAATAGTTGTCATGGTTTTCTCACATCAACTATTTTATTTCCTAACATATTTTTAATTGTATCAAGATTAGGACTGTGTACTAAGAATATGAAATATTTTTCAGAGTAGAAAATTATCAAATTAATAGGATGGTTTAATATCCATTTAGGTGCGAAATCCCTTCAGACAGTTAAATGTTCTGAAGTATATTTCCTACTCTTTTGACAAAGTTATCTCAACCCATTTCTCAGAGAACACATAAAAATATTTATATAGTCACCAGGAATAAAATGGAGAGAACTTGGAGTATCTATATGCAATTTGGTAAACAAATATTATATAATCTTGATATTATTAAGATAAAGATAAAACATAAAATATTAGAGAATTGCTAATATTGAAATTTTATAAACTGTACAAATAAATATTTTCCTTTTTAATGACAAATGAGCTTACTTTTAAAAATATATTTTAGTATGAATTATACATCCTTGAATTAGCCATGAGAAATTCTAGATACTTTTTGATAATGATCTTTCCAAACCATCATACTCACTATGGACAAACATTGAACAAATCCATAAATGGTAGCAAAATGTAGTTGATTTATAATGTCCTGTTAATTTCCAGTATACAGCACACTGATACTATGTATATATGTATACATATATATGTAAACCAAAATATTATACATAATAGAATGATGAAGATAGTTTGAGATCAAGTTTTGAAAGCTTCATGACCTATAGTCTTTTAATGAGTTATTCAACTTTTTTACTTTTATAATCTTATAGAGCACTTTTAATCCATAAAAATTATAATTATTAATTTAAAAATTGTATCACATCAAATTTTGACTAATTGTAAATATCAAATGCCAATAAGGAAGTAACAGGGAAAAAAAATAAGGAGTAAAGGGGAAAAAATGAGAAAGAAGAAAGAAAAGTATACCAATTTAGAAAGTCTACAAAAGCAGTTACAGGGGCATCTGGCATGTAATAACAATAATGAAATAATCATTCATATTTTTTATTTAACCAGAAAAATGAGATAAGAGCAAAGTAAATCAAAAGAATGCTATATAGTTTGCTAAATGCTTGCAAAAAAGATTTCCAAATAAAAAGTAGCGAAGCTAACAGACAGAATTCAATAAGAATTGATGCTATATGGATAGCCAGTTCAGAGAAGTATTTGACCCCAAAAGTGTTTATTTTTTAATTGCCACTGCAATATATATTGGGATGTTGCTAACAAAATTTTCTGACTCCAAACTGCATAGTTCATGAATTCAGTGCCAATAGACTGCTTCATAATTTGGTACAAGAAGCTTGCTTTCTTAGCTGAATGCTATTGAATCAACCTCTATCAATGACTGTAAGTTAGAATAGACTTTGTAGCTTTCAGGATTCTCTCTCATGAGTCAAATTTGCTGACCAAGAGCCCGAGGACTGTGATGAACTTAGACTTTGAGCAGGTCTAGCTTTATATCCTGGCTCAGGAAGCAACGTCATAGGCATAACCATAAACTTTGTGAATATAACTAGCTTGTGACATTATGTTTAGGGTGAACCAAAGTCTCCAGTCATTGCCTAGGTTTTAGCTTATGGGAGTGTATATAGGCCCTCAGAAGACAACGTTAATATTTCCTCATTACTTTATGTAGTAACTTGTCATGTATGTATTCCTGTTTTCATTTTTTGATGTCAGGTTCAGTTCAGTTCAGTTCATTTCAGTCGCTCAGTCATGTCTGACTCTTTGCGACCCCATGAACCGCAGCACGCCAGGCCTCTCTGTCCATCACCAGCTCCTGGAGTCCACCCAAACCCATGTCCATTGTGTCAGTGATGCCATCCAACCATCTCATCCTCTGTCATCCCCGTCTTTTCCTGCCCTCAATCTTTCCCAGCATCAGGGTCTTTTCCAATGAGTCAGCTCTTCACATCAGGTCCAAAGGATTGGAGTTTCAGCTTCAACATCAGTCCCTCCAATGAACACCCAGGACTGATCTCCTTTACGATGGACTGGTTGGATCTCCTTGCACGCCAAGGGACTCTCAAGAACCTTCTCCAACACCACAGTTCAAAAGCATCAATTCTTCTGCGCTTAGCTTTCTTTATAATCCAACTCTCACATCCATACATGACTACTGGAAAAACCATAGCCTTGACTAAACGAACCTTTGTTGGCAAAGTAATGTCTCTGCTCTTTGATATGCTCTCTAGATTGGTAATAACTTTCCTTCCAAGGAGCAAACGTCTTTTAATTTCATGGCTGCAATCACCATCTGCAGTGGTTTTGGAGCCCAGAAAAATAAAGTCAGCCACTGCAACTGTTTCCACTCTTTCCCCATATATTTGCCATGAAGTGATGGGACCGGAAGCCATGATCTTAGTTTTCTCAATGTCAGGTTATTGAAGTAGAATTTATATACACTAAAGGTCACTCCTTATAGTCATATATTTCCATGAGTTTTAAAAAATAAAGTAATGTGATGATCACCAGAATGAAGACAGAATAGTTCCATTACCACAAAAGCTTTCTTTTGTACTTTTGTAGTCAATCTCCCTGGTAAACTTAAATCAGATAGATTTCTGTCCCTATACTTTGACCTTTTCTAGAACATCAATAAAATCAAATTTTATAATGAGTAGCTCTTTCTTCATGGATTCTTTCATTTAGTGTAATGCTTTTGAGATTCATTCATGGTGTTACTTGCATCAGTGGTTATCCTTTTTTAAATTTTTGATGTGTTATTCCATTGTGTGGGTCTGCCACAACTTTCTCATCTAGTCATGACTTAACAGATTATTGTTTTTTTCCATGACTGAGGTGGTTATAAATGAAAGTGATATCAGTATTCACTTACAGTCTTTGTATGGGCATATGTTTTCTTTTCTCTTGGGTAAATAAGAGTGTAACAGCTGGGTTTAGGATGACTAAGTTTAATATCAAATGAAATGGTCATATGATTTAAACATACTGATTTTACCTTTCCAAGAAAATGTATCAAACTATGTAATGCTTAATAATAATGACAATGGAAGCAATACAGCAATGATGACAGTCTTATTGCGTGTTGTTTAGCATCTTCCAGGCAACAGGCAGTATGCTAAGCATTTTATGTATTTTTCATTCATTTCATCCTCACAGGGATACATAAAGTGATTATTATTATTATTATCTTTATTTTAATGTGAGAAAATAGAAATCTGAAAAATGTTATATAATTTGCCCAAGTTGTCAGCCTACAAGTAAGTGGTAGAGCTGAGATTCTAACCTAGAAAATCTGGCCATTGGATTACCTTCCCTAAACACGATGTCCTACTGTCTTTTCATTTACTGGTTAGATGGACATTAGGAGTAATAGAGTTCATCACTCTAAAGAAAAATTAAAGAATTCTAAAAATTCGTTCTTAAGGCATTTTGTGCAGAACATAAACTGAAAAATTTAGCATCCAAGAACTTGAAAAAATTGTCATTAGTATATGCATACAATAACTATTCTTATGTACAAGTTGCCCAATTTTTTCTGCATTTACACAATCCCTTTGCCAAAGGGAAATTGTTTTCCTTACACTCATGTAAGTTTTAGATTGAATTGTTGTTGTTTAGTCACTCAGTTGTGTTCAACTGTATGTGACCCCATGGACTGCAGCAAGCCAGGCTTCCCTGTCCTTCACCATCTCCTGGAGTTTGCTCAAACTCATGTCCATTGAGTTGGTGATGCCATCCAACCATCTCGTTAGATTGAATGTAAAGGGTCTAAAATGAAAATCATAAAGGGAATTAATTTCAGTCTTTGAGAATAAGAAATAACATTGAAAGACTCCAATGCACAAACAAAATTCTATTTACTGTTAGAAAGAATTAGACCTGACTTTTTATCATATAAAAGGAGAAGGACATAATAGAATAATTAAAATAATTATAAATAATTAATTAAATAATTAATTAATATAATAATTAAAATAAAATAAATAATTTTAAATAATTAAAATTTATTTGCAGACTATATTACATAAAAGTCCTCATGACATTTGACAGACACTAAATAGTTTGGAACCTTTATGTTGCTCAGGATTCTTGGTTGTCATATTTTTATTAATTATTTTGGGGAAAAAAATTAAGGTCTATTTTTTGACAGTATGTATAGAACCACTTAAAAAGAATCTTTATCAAGCTTCATTTATGGTTTTTGTGTCGTTTGAAAATGAAAGTGTTAGTTGCTCAGTCATGTCCAACTCTGTGACCCCATTGACTGTATCCCACCAGGCTCCTCTGTCCATGGAATTCTTGAGGCAAGAATACTGGAGTGGGTTGCTATTCCCTTCTCCAAGGAATCTTCCCAATCCAGGGATCGAGCCTGGGTCTCCTGTATTTCAGGCAGATTCTTTACTATCTGAGCCACCAGGGAAACCCTTCTTGTCATTTAGTTGACTGCAGAGAAAGAGAGAATAAAATGGTTCCAACAGAGATGGCTGTTATCACAGATTTGGAGATAGGCCTGATAGAAATAGATGAAGAAAGGAGAGAGGTAAACGTCATGTTGGTGTCTAAAGGGTCTGGGTTATTCTATTATGTATATTGTTTATGTTAAGTCACAGTACATAAAAAGGCATCACATCTGCTCTCCTACTTTCACATTTTTATCAGGTGTTGATGCAGTGCTATTTTTTACCCTGACTGATGTTTTTTAAAACATTCAGAGTGAAAGTCCAAATATGTGCTTATATAATGCACAGTATACCTAGATTGAAATTGCATCAACTGTGACAGCTATTTACCTCCTCAATTCATTCTGGATATTAAATAAATGTAGCAAAATAAAGGGAGAAGGCAATGGCAACCCACTCCAGCACTTTTGCCTGGAAAATCCCTTGGGTGGAGGAGCCTGGTAGGATGCAGTCCAGGGGGTCGCTAAGAGTCAGACACGACTGAGCGACTTCGCTTTCACTTTTCACTTTCATGCATTGGAGAAGGAAATGACAACCCACTCCAGTGTTCTTGCCTGGAGAATCCCAGGGGCAGGGGAGCCTGGTGGGCTGCCGTCTATGGGGTCGCACAGAGTCGGACGTGACTGAAGCGACTTAGCAGCAGCAGCAGCAGCAGCAAAATAGAGGGACACTCTGCCCAGGTTTCTGTAAATATTCCTCAAGTGATTTTCAAATTTCTGTGAAGGTTAAAAATTTTCTTTGAGACTGGCTGAAGCTACAGTATGGCATGAGAGCAAAATATATACAGTTATCAGGGCAGAGCAGAGTGTATCAACAAGTAATAGTGTGGAAGCCAGATTGTTATTTTTAATTTTCTCTCTAACCAGACTGAGGCTAGGAACATGACCTCTCAGTCTTCTGGTCTGGCCTGCATCGCTCAAATTTTAGAAACTCTTGAGTGTGTATGTGCACACATGTGTTTGTTTGTGTGAGTCCCATGCTGTTTTTATTCTATGCTTTTATGAGTAATGGTCTTTACTGTGTTGGTATATTTCAAGCTTTTTGCTTTATGTAGACTTACATAAAAGTTTACATCTTTCTTGGATTTGCTGTGTGTGTGTCTCTATTTATTTGGTGCCAACCAGGGAAAATCTGGAATCTCTAAACAGCTTCTGACTTCTCCACCTCTATTTCTGCTACATTGTACTATTGTGGAACAAGTTGAAAAGAATCCAAAGTCTTGAACTATCATGACATTTTCAATATTTCTCCTAGCTTTCATAGATTTAAGATGTTTTATCATTCTGTTTTTCAGTTCAGTTCAGTCGCTCAGTCGTGTCTGACTCTTTGCAACCCCATGAATTGCAGCACACCAGGCCTTCCTGTCCCTCACCAACTCCCAGAGTTTACTCAAACTCATGTCTATCGAGTCGGTGATGCCACCCAGCCATCTCATCCTCTGTCGTCCCCTTCTCCTCCTGCCCCCAATCCCTCCCAGCATTAGGGTCTTTTCTAAGGAGTCAACTCTTCGCATGAGGTGGCCAAAGTATTGGAGTTTCAGATTCAGCCTCAATCCTTCCAATGAACACCCAGGACTGATCTCCTTCAGGATGGACTGGTTGGATCTCCTTGCAATCCAAGGGACTCTCAAGAGTCTTCTCCAACACCACAGTTCAAAAACATCAATTTTTTGGTGCTCTTCACAGTCCAACTCTCACATCCATACATGACCACCGGAAAAACCATAGCCTTGACTAGACGGACCTTTGTTAGCAAAGTAATGTCTCTGCTTTTTAATATGCTGTCTAGGTTGGTCATAGCTTTCCTTAGTTCTGTTCTTAGTGTCATATAAAGGATACTGTGCTGTGCATGTCCTTGAGAGATGAGCACAACTACAGCCTGTCCTTCATGAGCTTGGTCCTCCAGAAGAAGAGGTACCAGTGTCTCATTTGAGAAGTTGGTGACGTCCATCCGGCAGACCTTCCAGGTGTTCCTGCGGCTCACCCTGCATTCTCGGGGCTGCTTCCCTGCCTGCATCTCATACCAAAACCAGCCAATCAACAATGGTGAACTTGACATCATTGTCCTAAGCGAGAATGAGAGGAATATCATTGAACGCAACGTATCCACATTAGGAGTGAGCGTTTACTTTGAAGCTTATCTGTATAACGCTGCCAACTTCACCAGCACGCCGTGGCACCTCCCGCCCATGCACACAGGCTCTGCCCAGCGCCAGCCCTCCTGGCTCTGAAGGAGGAAGATGAAGACTCACCATCTGAGTGTCACACCCCTGAGAAGGTGAAGAAACCGAAGAAGGTATACTGCTATGTGTCACCAAAACAATTCTCAGAGAAGGAGTTCTACCAGAAAATCATTCCTTGGTGGCTTTACACCTCCTGGGTGTGCCCCAGAATCAAATTTTCAAAGCTTGGCCCAGACCCTGTCCATAAGCTGCTCACCCTTGTGGTGGATGGCGGCATTCAGCCCCTGGGGAGCTCATCTGTAGGGAGAGGAAATTCTTAGCGGCCACGTTCTTCCGCTCCCTCCATGAGAACATAGGAGGATCCGAGACCTTTCAGGACACGGTGAACATTTTCCATCAAGAGCTTCAGCAGGTACATATGAAAAGGCCACGTTCTGAAGTCACCCTGAAGGTCAGCAGACATGCCTTGTTGGAATCGTCTCTGAAAGCCACTCGGAATTTCTCCATCTCAGATTGGAGCAAGAACTTTGAAGTGGTTTTTCAGGATGAAGAAGCTCTGGACTGGGAAGGGCCTCTTTGGGAATGGTTTGAGTTAATCTGCAAAGCACTGTTTGACACCACCAATCAGCTCTTCACCCGATTCAGTGACACCAACCAAGCACTAATGCACCCCAACGCTAATCGCCCTGCTCATCTGCTCCTGAAGATGTATGAGTCTGCAGGGCATCTGGTGGGCAAGTGTCTCTATGAGTCTTCTCTAGACGGAGCCTGCAAGCAGTTGGTCCAAGCTCACTTCACCCATTCTTTCTTGGCCCAAATCATTGTACTATGTATGCGTTACAAGTGCTTTGAAAAGATGACCCAGAATTCTACAAATCTAGAGTGTGTTTCATTCTCAACAATGACATGAGTGAGATGGAGCTGGTCTTTGCAGAAGAGAAAGTTA
The DNA here is from genome assembly GCF_023699985.2 of Odocoileus virginianus. Lineage (NCBI taxonomy): Eukaryota > Metazoa > Chordata > Mammalia > Artiodactyla > Cervidae > Odocoileus > Odocoileus virginianus. Next base: position 27,301,598 of record NC_069698.1, read on the forward strand.
ATAAATCAGATCAATTGGATAAGGTCAGAGAAGACTCCCTGAGAGACCTGCTTCAGAAACAACAGTGAGTAGAATACAGCAAGGAGAAGGAAATGGCAACCCACCCCAGTATTCTTGCCTGGAGAACCCCAGGGACAGAGGAGCCTGGTGGGCTACCATCTACGGGGTTAGACAGAGTTGGATACAACTGAGCGACTAAGCACAGCACTGCTGTTGATGCTAAGTCACTTCAGTCGTGTCGGACTCTGTGCGACCCCTTGGACTGTAACACACCAGGCTCCTCTGTCCCTGGGGATTCTCCAGACGAGAATACTAGAGTGGGCTGCCATGCCCTCCTCCAGGGGAATCTTCCCAACCCAGCGATCGAACCCAGGTCTCCTGTATTGCAGGCAGATTCTTTACTTTCTGAACCATCAGGGAAGCCCAAGAATGCTGGAGTGGGTAGCCTATTCCTTCTCCAGGGAAACTTGCCAACCCAGCAATCAAACTGGGGTCTCCTGCTTTGCAGCCCGATTCCTTACCAGCTGAGCTACCCAGGAACACCCCGTATAAAGGAAACTTGTTTATAGAACAGTTTTGATAACCTCTTGAATAGGCCAAATGAAATAAATTGTCATCAAAATTGCTTTCTATGCTATAGAGCAGGTCCCACTAGCTATCTGTTTAACACATGATAGTGTATATATGTCAATCAATCCCAATCTCCCAATTCATTCCCCCCACTGCCCCAATGTGTCCTATATCTGCATCTCTCTTGCTGCCCTGCAAGTAGATTCATCTTTACTGTTTTTCTAGATTCCACATATATGTGTTAATGCACGATATTTACTTTCCTCTCTCTTCTTTATAGAACAGGGAGCTCAATTTGGTGCTCTGTGGTGACCTAGATGGGTGGGATGAGCTGGGGGAATGGAGGTCTAGAGGGAAGGGATGTTTGCACATGTATAGTTGATTCACTTAACTGTACAGCAGAAAAAACACGATATTGTAAAGAAACTATACCCCAATAAATTTTTTTAAAAAATAGCTTTGGTGTTATCAAGGAAGCATTGTTCATTTGCTAGAGAGTTTTTTTCCTAGGACTTTGTTCTCCCTATGAGTCAGCATAAATGTACATCTTAACAAGTGAATAAAATGTGAGTGGGTACATAGTGGAAATGGAAGGAAGGAATCATATGTGTTGTTAGCAGATAGGCCCTCTGGTTAATTTAGGCTGCTTAATTTGTTGCAAGATGAAGAAATTCACTTTAAGATGGTTCCAGTACTCAGAGTTTATTACAAAAGTACATATACATTGCTTCTCAGGAATACTTCTTGGGAAAAGTAGAGATCACAGGATGGTCAAGAAGTAGATGAAATGATTAAGGTTTGATCAAATGCGGCCCAGCTCTAGAATCCAGACGGTTCGAGGCTTCTCGGGAACGTGTCTCCATCAGCTGGTTTCCCCAACTTCTACTCTTAGTATCATGGTTTGTTCTTTTCTGCCTTTTCTACTTTCTCCTAATATGACCTCTACTGTCTTATAACCTGTCTTTACTTCATTCCTTTCAGTCTTCTTGTGTTCTCTGTATTGTCTCTGTACATTTAATTCATATTCTTTTTAAGAAATTTTTATTGAGTTATAATTTACCTACTATATAATTCACTTGCTTTACTTGTACAATTCACTGAATTGGGGTACATTTACAGAGTCATGTAAATTTTTCACTGCAGGCAGAGGTTTTTTGTTGATTTTTTTTCTTTTTTGGGGAGGTGTTTTTTGGCCATGTGGCATTCGGGGTCTTAGTTCCCTGATCAGGGATCAAATCTTCACCCCCTGTAGTGGAAGCATGGAGTCTTAACAGCTGCACCATCAGGGAAGTTCTTCAATTCATATTCTTAAAAATTAAAAATCAGACTCAATACATCTCCACAGGACAGGTCATTGGCCAGAATGTGGATTCGTTTCCACTGGATCAAGCTCCCACCAGATCTTAGAGGAAGATACGTAGTATAAGACATTGCTCCTGAGGCTACACCTTCATCAGAGGCTGTGGTCTTGGAAAGCACCATGTTTGGACATTCTGTATATATACATGAAGAGATAAAGGAAAATTCAAATGTAGGCTCCATGAGAGTCATGACTTTCTCTTTTTGCAACACACTACTTTGTCTCCTTTTCGAAGAATAGTGTGTGGAATGTGAACACTCAAATATTTACTGACTGCATGAATAAGAAAATAACTAATGCATCATTTGGATTTGCTTATGGAATATGCAATAACTTCATAACAGTTGTGGATCAAGGAGATCCAACCAGGTCCAGGTCATGTTACACATGAACCAGCCTCACATGGTTGTTTAGGTATGGAGTCAGTGAATAAATTTATTCATAAGGGGAGGGAAATCTCAGGCTTACCCAGACCAGAGAACAGAATGTCTCAGTCACCTTCCAGGTCATGTACAATATATCTGAATATATCTTCTATAATTAAAAAATATTTAATTTTGTTGTTTAGAGTATGACAGTAATAAGAGAAGAACATTTACCTGTTTCCCATGTAATGTGGGAGTGTAGGCTCTGTCTCTTGAACCACATGCAGCCATCTACCAGAATATTCCTTTAGAGGCATCTGTAAGACAAGCAAATTCAAGAATAGTCTTACTGACGATATGTCTTAGGCACCATAATTTAACAGAAACAAAACTCTTCTAAATCTCTATACATAGGATGTCCCAGTGAAATTCTAATCAAAAAGGAGGGAAAATCTTGTGGACATAACTTGTGTACTTTAATAAGGACAGTTAGAATTCTGAAAAGAATATTTTCAGTACTTCTCCATCTCACCCACATTCATCACTATCCGTTATATGCTTCCCTGAAATTCAACCAATCACTGGTGTCCATGCATATGTATGTATGCATCTCCACTGGATATTCCCTGAGACCTACTCTACATCTATAGCATTAGCATTTTGATGAAAAAACATAGAATAAGTCTCAGGAAATATCCAGTGGAAGTTCCTACACACATATGCATGGAAACCATGGCGGATTGATGTTGATGTTTGGCAGAAGCCAACACAATATTGTAAAGCAATTATCCTCCAATTAAAAAGAAATAAATTTAATTATAAAAAATTCTAATGCTAAATCATCCAATACTTTCTTATTGCCTATTTATAGTATTTTCCAATATGCCTGTTTACAGTCATAAATCAAATGACCATGTATCATCTCATTTGAACCAAGAGATTTGATGAGCCAAGTACTCTTAATACATACATAAGTTGAGAAAATGGAGGCTCACCTAGGAGGAATGACCTGCTCACATCTATTTGTCTATAAGTCACATCATCAGGATTTGAATGTAGGCCTTATAACACCCTAAAGCTGTCTTTTGAGATTTCACACTTCCTGAAAGTGTGATAACAATTTAACATATCACTACTTCCTATGAATATTTACACTTTAATGTGAAAGTGAAGACTGTCAATGTATAACCCAAAGTTTCCTTAGTAGTAAAAAATAAAATATTTTGACAACTTCAGAGATTTTATTTCTGAAAGGAGTTATCTTCCCATTTTTCTAAAGATGAGGTTGACTCAGCTCTGATTAATCCCACTTATTCTCAGATTGCCTCTTAGTCTGAAAATGATGAAAACAGAATGCTGATTTTTTTTAAAAAATCATCTACTTTTATTGATATATAATTATCAGTGGTGTAGATTGACTCTGTTTGATTTTCAATGTTTCTTTCTATTATGATCTATGAGTTTGTTTCAGGATGTATTGAGTAAAATGGATAATTCTCAAGTTACACTGGGTACCTTCTTCTCTGCAATAGAAGAAATATTCTAAATAAAGTTGTATTGGCAAACTGACTAGTACCACAAGGATACTATGAATTAAACCCAAAACAGTGCAATAAAAAGAGAAGGAGAGGGAAGAATTCTGGGTGAGTGGGAGGTTTAACAAGCACACACACACATACACACATATACACATACACACACAAAGTGAACAGAGAATTCTTAAATCTACTTCTATATTATATCTTCACATACTGATTTTATTCTAAGAATGACAAATAATTTTAAAAAGAATTTGGGGATATAGATATACCTGCTAAGCCAAAGCAAGCTAAGATTACAACATCCAGTTTGGATTTAAATAGAACCCTCATTTATCATCAGGCCATCCTTAGACTCACTGAGAAATCTGTTTTTACTATTCTGTACTCTCTTCACAAAAAGGCACTGGGTCAAACAATTTTAACTAACATGATGATAAATAAGTAGTTCTGCTTTCCATGGTAAAAGATTCAATGGCACATTCTGGTAATTTTCCTGACGATGGTTACGTGGGTATGTACTAGCTCAGTTGTAAGTCCTGTCCAGCTCTTTGTGACTCCATGGACTGTAGCCCACCAGGCTTCTCCATTTATGGGATTTCTCAGGCAAGAATACTGGAGTGTGGCCATTTACTCCTCCAGGGGATCTTCCTAACCCAGGGATTGAAACCAAGTGTCATGTGTCTCCTGCATTGGCAGACAGATTCTTTATCACTGAGACACCTGGGAAGCCCCTGAATATGATTAAATTGAAGTAATTAGTACATCAGCTGAAGTGCTTAACAAAGGCTTTGAATTTAAATGTTTGTGAAGCTCCTTTTGTAGAGTTACATAATAATGTCATTAACATTATTTCCATTTTTTTTCAGTACTTAATCAATTCAATGCCAGAAACAGTCTAGCTAAATTTTTTTGACTTTTTATGATATAGGCAAAATTTCTGTTGCTGGTTAAAATGTTTTCAGTGAATCAAATGTACTATTTTCTTTTCTACCTTCTGAAAATTACTGAGGTAATGGAGGCATGTAGAATAGAATACATTTACTACTAAGATAGTTAATAGAAAGGTATTTTGGATATGCATTCAATTCAGATTTATAATAAAAAGTTTCATTTGTGTAGGAAACAATTAAAGCCAGTAAAGTTAAAGAATTATAGTTTTCTGTATTTGTGTCTGAGGCAAGTTAAGTGAAAAATCTATATACTTCTTTTATTTATATATATATATATATATATATATATATATACTTCTACTTCAAAAACCAATATTGTCTTTTCTGTTCTGACTTCTTAAAATAAGCTACAAAAGCTAGTGTTAAACTTTTATCTATTGGATATATTTTCAGTGTTTTTACATTTGGAGAAAAAAGTATCTTACAATATTCTGCAATTTCAGTCATATGCCTTTTTTTAAATCTGGAAGGATGCATAGATCTTTTTATACAGCTTGAAGCACAAGATACATGAAAAGTTGTGCTGACTTTTCTCCATACAAAGAGGCTTGAACCTTTAGACAGAAACCCTATTGGCTTTAATTGTATTCAGCAAAGACACTGAAGCTTGAGGTAGCTGAATAGTTGATAGAAATAGATTTATAAAACTTTCTTAAGAGCAGTTAATGATGTATAAAGTGTCACTAAATTTAAGGTTGTAATCATGAAGGCATGAGATGCAAGAGAAATAAAATTCCTATATCAGTAAGCTAATACAAATGACTTCATTTTTTCTCAACGTAATTATTAGTTAGTAATTTAATCTGCAACATGTTCAAAATGTCCGTGTGTGTGCATGCATGCTAAGTTGCTTCAGTCTTGTCTGACTCTTTGAGACCCTGTGGACTGTAGCCCACCAGGCTTCTCTGTCCATGGGATTCTCCAGGCAAGGATTCTGAAGTGGGTTGCCATGCCCTCCTCCATGGGATACTCCTGACCCAGGGATCGAACCCACATCTCATGTCTCATGCAATGGCAGGTGAATTCTTTTTTTTTTTTTCTTTCCATTTATTTTTATTAGTTGGAGGCTAATTACTTTACAACGTTGCAGTGGTTTTTGTCATACATTGAAATGAATTAGCCATGGATTTACATGTATTCCCCATTCTTTACCATTAGTGCCACCTTGTAAGCCTCCAGATGTACATATATACATGAATTTATATGCATATATGCTATATGTATATATGTATTATAACATACATACAATATATGCATTCAGATACATATAACTTGATTATATGCCGTATTTTTGAAAGACCAGACCCATCTGAGACCAAAAAGCAATAATAATAATAAAATGCTGAGGAAACAAGCTATAAAAATACTTTGTTGGTGGTATTTGTTGGTTTGGGTCTTTTTTTAGTAGATTTGTATCATTCATAATTGTATTGTCAAACATTTTCTGTTTTGGTGTGCTTACACTAATATGTATACTAAAAGTTAAGTACTGGTTATAAAAAATAAGTTTTCTCTGTTTAAAGATTGAATGAATATATCTTGATGCACAATTTTCCTATCTTCAGGGTCTGTTAACATCTTATTACACTTATAAATCTTGGACTCTCTAAGGAATGTATTGTTTTTAAAATTTAATGTTCTCAGAACAGAACAAGACTTCATCTCTTTTACACATACGAAATTGATAAAGCAAAACAGCTCTCCATTCATAAAATCTTCCTTAATGATGATAATAATTTTTCCAGAAGATTGAGCCACTATATATTCAATGCACTTTACATATCATGATGAAATTTATCTTCAAACTTGTGGTTCAGAAGGAAAAGAGTCTGCCTGCAGTGTGAGAGACCCAGGCTCAATCCCTGAGTCAGAAAGATCCCCTGGAGAAGGAAATGGCAACCCACTCCAGCATTCTTGCCTGCAGAATTCCATGGACAGAGGGGCTTGGCAGGCTACAGTCCCCCTGGGGTTGCAAAGAGTCGGACACAACTGAGCAACTTCACTTTCCTTTTCCTTTTCTTTAGATACACATATGTATGTGAAGTCTTCAACATAACTATTATTTTTCCAGTTGTTTGGAATTAAATTGAAGCCTAGGATTTACATCACTTGTTCAAGGTTGCATTGCTAAACAAGTGATGGAGTTGAAATCTGAACTCAAGCCTGATTCTTTCTAAACCCAGTTTTTTACATTAAGTCACAATTCTCCTCTGTAACCTCAAATAGTAATTTTCAATATAAAATGTTAATATATGCATAAGAATATAAACAAAAGAAAAAGATCCAGGAACACAAATGTTATATGTTGCACCTGAAAAAAGTACTCAACTAGAGGTTGTTTATTGAAGTCAGGAATATGAAAATAAATAAAAAAAAATACAAAGTCCTGCCTTCTATAGCTCACAGTCAATGAGAGACGTAAGTAAACAAAACTTTCAAAACAGTCACATTTCAGTTTAGCAATAATACATTGACAGTGACTATGGGAACAGAGAGGGTGCCTGAGAATCTTCTAAGGAAAAGAAAGTAGGTTTTCATAGAGGAAGAGAAGGTGGGGTAGGACCTTGTAGTAAAATTAACTGTAAAAGTTTTGAAAGAAACAGCGGGGAAAGGGGATCATAACCAGAGAGAATGGCATCCACAGAAGTGCATGGGAAGGATGGACTGAAATGCAGGGAAAGTAGGAGGGAAGGAGTCATGACAGGTGATGGTAGATGGGTGGGGAGGGCCTGGAATGTTGTACAGTTCAGTTCAGTTCAGTCGCTCAGTTGTGTCTGACTCTTTGTGACCCCGTGGACTACAGTACACCAGGCTTCTCTGCCCATCATCACTTCCCAGAGCATGCCCAAAGTCATGTCCATTGAGTCAGTGATGCAATCCAACCAACTCATCTTCTGTTGTCCCCTTCTCCTCCTGCCTTCAATAATTCTCAGCATCAGATTCTTTTCAAATGAGTCAGTTCTTCATATCAGGTGGCCAAAATATTGGCACTTCAGCTTCAGCATCAGTCCTTCCAATGACTATTCAGGACTGATTTCCTTTAGGGTGAACTGGTTGGATCTCCTTGCTGTCCAGGGGACTCTCAAGAGTCTTAGCCAACACCACAGTTCAAAAGAATCAATTCTTCAGTGCTCAGCCTTTTTTGTAGTCCAACTCTCACATCTATACATGACTACTGGAAAAACCATAGTCTTGACTAGATGGACTTTATTGGCAAAGTAATGTCTCTGCTTTTTAATATGCTGTCTAGGTTGGTCATAACTTTTCTTCCAAGAAGCAGGAGTATTTTAATTTCATGGCTGCAGTCAACATCTGCAGTGATTTTGGAGCCCCAAAAAATAAAGTCTCTCACTGTTTCCATTGTCATTTCCATGAAGTGGCAAATGAAGTGGGACCAGATGCCATGATGTTAGTTTTTTAAATGTTGAGTTCTGAGTCAACTTTTTCACTCTCCTCTTTCACTCACATCAAGAAGTTCTTTAGTTCTTCTTCATTTTCTTCCATTAGTGTAGTGTCATCTGCATTTCTTAGGTTATTGATATTTCTCCTGGCAATCTTGATTCCAGCTTGTGCTTCATCCAGTCCAGCATTTCTAATGATGTTTCTGCATATAAGAAAATAAGCAGGATGACAATATACAGCCTTGATGTACTCCCTTCCCAGTTTGGAAACAGTCTATTGTTCCATGTCCGGTTCTAACTGTTGCTTCTTGACCTGCATACAGATTTCTCAAGAGGCAGGTCAGGTGGTCTGGTATTCCTTACAGCCTTGATGTACTCCCTTCCCAGTTTGGAAACAGTCTATTGTTCCATGTCCGGTTCTAACTGTTGCTTTTTGACCTGCATACAGATTTCTCAAGAGGCAGGTCAGGTGGTCTGGTATTCCCATCTCTTTCAGAATTTTCCACAGTTTGTTGTGATCCACACAGTCAAAGGCTTTGGCATAGTCAATAAAGCAGAAGTACATGTTTTTCTGGCATTCTTGCTTTGTTGATGAGCCAACGGATGTTGGCAATTTGATCTCTGGTTCCTCTGCCTTTTCTAAATCCAGCTTGAATATAATGGAAGTTCACGGTACATGTACAGTTGAAGCCTGGCTTGGAGAATTTTGATCATTACTTTGCTAGCATGAACTGAACTTGCTAGCATGTGAGATGAGTGCAATTGTGTGGTAGTTTGAGCTATCTTAGGCATTGCCATTCTTTGGGTTTGGAATGAAAACTGACCTTTTCCTGTCCTGTGGCCCCTACTGAGTTTTCCAAATTTGGTGGCATACTGAGTGCAGCACTTTCAAAGCATCATCTTTTAGGATTTGAAAGAGCTCAACTGGAATTCCATCACCTCCCCTAGCTTTGTTTGTAGTGATGCTTCCTAAGGCCCACATTCCAGGATGTCTGGCTCTAGGTGAGTGATCACACTATCATGGTTATCTAGGTCATGAAGATCTTTTTGTATAGTTCTTCTGTGTATTTTTGCCACCTCTTCTTAATATCTTCTGCTTCTGTAAGGTCCATACCATTTCTGTCCTTTATCGAGCCCATCTTTGCATGAAATATTCCCTTGGTATCTCTAATTTTCTTGAAGAGATCTCTCGTCTTTGATATTCTATTGTTTTACTCTATTGCTTTGCATTGATCACTGAGGCTTTCTTATCTCTCCTTGCTATTCTTTGGAACTTTGCATTCAAATGGGTATATATTTCCTTTTCTCCTTAGCTTCTCTTCTTTTCACAGCTATTTGTAAGGCCTCATCAGACAACCATTTTGCCTTTTTGTATTTCTTTTTCTTGGCAATGGTCTTGATCCCTGCCTCCTGTACAATGTCGTGAACCTCCATCCATAGTTCTTCAGGCACCCTCTCTATCAGATCTAATCCCTTGAATCTATTTGTCACTTACACTGTATAATCATAAGGGATTTGATTTAGGTCATACCTGAAAGGTCTAGTGGTTTTCCCTGCTTTTCTTCAATTTAAGTCTGAATTTGGCAATAACGAGTTCATGGTCTGAGCCACACTCAGCTCCTGGTCTTGTTTTTGCTGACTGTATAGAGCTTCACCATCTTTGGCTGCAAAGAATATAATCAATTTGATTTCAGTATTGACTATCTGGTGAGGTCCATATGTAGAGTCTTCTCTTGTGTTGTTGGAAGAGGGTGTTTGCCATGACCAGTGTGTTTTCTTCACAAAACTCTGTTAGACTTTGCCCTGCTTCATTCTGTATTCCAAGACCAAATATGCCTGTTACTCCATATACTTCTTGACTTCCTACTTTTGCATTCCATTTCCCTATAATGAAAAGGACATCTTTTTTTGGTTGTTAGTTCTAAAAGGTCTTGTAGGTCTTCATAGAACTGTTCGACTTCAGCTTCTTAAGTGTTATTGTTTGGGGCATAGACTTGGATTACTGTGATATGGAATGGTTTGCCTTGGAAATGAACAGAGATCATTCTATCATTTTTAAGATTGCATCCAGGTACTGCATTTCAGACTCTTTTGTTGACTATGAGGGCTACTCCATTTCTTCTAAGGAATTCTTGCCCACATTAGTAGATATAATATTCATCTGAGTTAAATTCACCCATTCCAGTCCATTTTAGTTTACTGATTCCTAAAATGTCAACGTTCACTCTTGCCATCTCCTGTTTGACCACTTCCAATTTGCCTTGATTCATGGACCTAATATTCCAGGTTCCTATGCAATATTGCTCTTTACAGCATCAGACCTTGCTTCCATCACCAGTCTCATTCACAGCTGGGTGTTGTTTTTACTTTGACTCTGTCTCTTCATTCTTTCTGGAATTATTTCTCTACTGATCTCCAGTAGCATACTGGGCACCTGCCAACCTGGGGAGTTCATCTTCCAGTGTTCTATCTTTTTGCCTTTTCATACTGTTCATGGGGTTCTCAAGGCAGGAATACTGAAGTGGTTTGCCATTCCCTTCTCCAGTGGACCACATTTTGTCAGACCTCTCCGCCATGACCTGTCTGTCTTGGGTGGCCCCACACGGCATGGCTCATAGTTTCATTGAATTAGACAAGGCTGTGAATGTTGTACAAAAGTCATACTTATATGCTTAGAATAGTTGAACCAGGATAATTACAATGTTGATGTAATTATATATGTGAATTCACGGACCACAGTGGCTGGCAGATAGTATCTCTGAATAAATCAGTTACAGAACAGAAATAGAAAAGTGTGGTGGTTAATAGTTAGCTAGACTCTGAATCTGACTTCTCTGGTGCCTCAGCATTAAAGAATCTGCCGGCTAATGCAGGAAATGGGTTTGGAGCCCTGAATCAGGAAGATCACCTGGAGAAGGAAACGACCACCCGCTCCAGTATTCCAGGGAAATGGACAGAGGGGCCTGACAAGTTACAGTCTAGAAGGTTGCAAGAGAGTCAGACAGAACCGAACAACTAAACCACAAGACTCTGGACCCCAAAAGTCTGAATCTTGGTTCCACAGCTCTGTGGCTTTGGGAAATGTATTCAATCCCTTTGAGTCTCAGTTTCCTTTTCTGTAAAAGATGAATAAGAATTGCAGCAATGATGACAGCAATACTAATATTGTTACTTAAATTTTATTCACATGTGTGCTATTCCAGGTAATAGTTTAAGATATTTCACTCACTCATTTAATATTCTCAAGTACTCTACAAATCAGATAGTACAATTATCCTCATTTTACATAGTAGAAAGCTGACACTAAGAAGAGGTTAAATAAGGACACAATTGAGCATGTGTAAACTTAACCCAAATCTTCCCATGGCAGAACATATACTGCTTTTAACAGCTGGGTTCATGGTTCCTTACTCCATGACTGGCAGCTGGTGGAAGCTGTTAGATGCAGTGCCTCATTCATCTCCATGTTACCTCTCAGCCTCCGGTAGGATAGATCAGATTCCTTTTGCGACGATTTTTGGGGCAGAATGTCAAGAGAACAATAGCAGATGCTGTAAAGTCTCATAAAGATGAACGTCAGGACTCAGACATGTGAATTTACTGTATTTCATTGGTAAAAATAAGTGAACAGTCTAATCCAGATTCAAGTCATACTGAAACAGACTAAGCCTCTCCATGGGAGGATTGCCAGAAGATGCAAACAGATGAGCCTTTATGGTTGGCATCACCTTTGCCAACACTACCACTGTCCTTTCAGGAGCACACTTTATCTTCATAAATGGCCTCTGTATTCACATGAAGTTCAAGTATCACAAAAGCCTCAGTTGCTACTGGAAAACTAAATATGGTATGCTGCTGCTGCTGCTGCCAAATCACTTCAGTAGTGTCTGACCCTTAGCGACCCCATGGACTGCAGCCTACCAGGCTCCTCCATCCATAGGATTTTCCAGGCAAGAGTACTGGAGTGGGTTGCCATTGCCTTCTCTGAATATGGTATGCTAGACTAAATATTTATTGGTAAGATGTGTTACAGAGAAGCTTGATTAACATGATTTGAAGGTTCTCTGATTTTCTCTCATTTAACCAGAAAGTTATATTGAAAGACACGTTCTTTATTCATGAATGTTGACTACTCGGTATTCCTTTGTATATAAACCTTTCAACTTCCTTCTGTTGATGATAAAATTATGTCTTTGTCATTATTCTAATATATAGAATTTCATGAATTCCTAACCATCTACTCAGACGGGAAAATAATACTTTTGGATAGGTTAGATAATACCTGATGTCATGAAAAATAATGTTTTGCTTTTAACATAAGTATTCATCTTTAATTTCTAGCATAATGCTCTATTTTTCTGTCAATGCTCTCATGTTTTTTAACTTTTTAAATGGCTTATTAGAAGGCTAGTTATACATTTCATAGATAAGAGCTGAAAATACTGGAAACACTGGATTCCTTATGGATAGTCTTGGCCCTCAATATTATTTCATTATGAGAAGATATTAATGCTAGAGTCATAAGGCTAGCTGTCAGAAAATTAGTCTTTCTGAAAACTGAAAGTTTTTATTCAATGATATTCAAGCCCAAATGTCAGGTGTGTTTTTTTTTTTTTTTTTTTTTCCTTTCTCTTCCACTTTATTTATTTATTTTTTTTTTTTTTTTGACTATGACATCAATCAGTTCAGATGCTCAGTCGTGTCCGACTCTTTGCAACCCCATGGACTGCAGCACGCCAGGCTTCCCTGTCCATCACCAACTCCTAGAGCTTGCTCAGACTCATGTCCATGGAGCTGGTGATGCCACACAGCCATCTCATTCTCTGGCATCCCCTTCTCCTCCTGCTTTAATCTTTCCCAGCATCACAGTCTTTTCTAATGAGTCAGTGCTTTGCCTCAGGTGGCCAAAGTATTGGAGCTTTAGCTTTGGCATCTGTCCTTCCAATGATATTCAGGATTGATTTTGTTTAGGATTGACTGGTTTGATCTCCTTGCTGTCCAAGGGACTCTCAAGAGTCTTCTCCAACACCACTGTTCAAAAGCATCAGTTCTTTGGCGCTCAGCTTTCTTTAAAACCCAACTCTCACATCCATCATGGAAAAACCATAGCTTTGACTAGATGGAGCTTTGTCAGCAAAGTTATGTCTCTCCCTTTTAATATGCTGTCTAGATTGGTCATAGCTTTTCTTCCAAGGAGCGTCTTTTAATTTCGTGGTTGCAGTCACCATCTGCAGTGATTTTGGAGCCCCCCAAAATAAACTCTCTCACTGTTTCCACTGTTTCCCCATCTATTTGCCATGACCATGACATGCTTATGGGTTATGAGCCTTCCATACATCAGAGAGCAGCAGTCTCCTTTTCTGATGCATTTTCCAAAAAGTGACAAGATGAGCATCAATTCCTTATCAACAATTTCCTGATTAACTGGCCTAAACCCACTTGTAGCCTTACACTGGAGTAGATTAGCACACAGACTTAGAATTCAAAAACCATCTTGATCTTGAAAAACCCTTGAAAAGGGCCAAGCCCTTTTCACTTTAACTAAACTTCTACCTCCAAGGAGGGCACCCAGGAGGTATGGGAATGGAACCCACCAGCTGTAAGCTAAGCAGTTGACACTCTTAATTTCCTGTCACGTTCAAGTTGTAGTTTTTCTTGTATGTAGACACAATCTTAGAATCCACTTGAAAAATGACTTGTCACCCTTTAGGGGGTAGAACTGATGACACCCAGGAAGGGGAAACCTGTGATATTCTGGGCAAGTGATGCCTGTGTGAAAGAGTTTCTGATTTAACACTTGACAAAGGATCATCTTGTTTGTTTAACTAAACAAGAAGGATCTACCCATTTGCTGAGACTCTATCTTTCTTTTCATGATAGCAGTGGGCCTCTTCCTCATACTGCCTTTCTCAGAACTTTTAAGATTTCCTCCATGTTCTCACACTGAACTTCCTGCTCCTCAGGACTGTGTGACACTACTTGTCTTTACTGTGGCTTTCCTACAAAATCAGTCTGTTCCAGCCACAGAAAGCCCTCTTGATACAGTTTTACAGGTGCATATCCAGGTCTCTTCTCTCATCTTTTTTACTCCTGTGTTGAATATCCTAACCCTTGTCATCATTTGCACTTGACCAGCACTTTGAGTCATGTCTGACTCTATGTGACTCCATGGACTGTAGCTGGCCAGGCTCCTCTCCCCATAGAGTTCTCCAGGCAAGAATACTGGAGTGTGTAACTGTTCTCTTCTCCAGTGGATTTCTTGACCCAGGGATCAAATCCGGGCCTCCTGCATTGCAGGCAGGAGGGAAGCCCATATTTAATTTTAGTCCTACCTAAATCAAAACTTCTTCCATACATTTCCTCGATCCAAAATCATTTCCCAAACCCCTTTAGCATTAAATGTTTAAGGTAATTATGTTTTTTTTTTAAAGTTTTCTAAGTTTTCTTAGTGTCTGGTCAACTATGAGTTTATGAACATGGTTATGTTTAATACGTGTTTGGTACCCAGAACAGTGTCTCTCTCCATTCAATTATCTATCCACTTATCTATGTATGAAGGTATCAGTCACACTCCTATAGTTACTAAAAGAATTTCAGTGCTGCTAGTAGCCTATTTTGTATACCTATGTGCTTGAAAATTGGTGTTGTTAATAGCATAAAGTGGTTCTCTTTCTTTACTTGTTAATTTATTCATCCAATTAACTAATTATTACAATTGTGTATAAATATCTGTTCTAGTTATTGGTGGAATGAGTGAAATGCTACCATGGCTGAGATTTTTTTAATTGATCATGGCATTATGGACACAATAAAAGTATTTTTACAAAACTTATTTTCAGCCCACATGTATCCTTGTAGATTTAGTATGCTGAACCCAATTCAAACGATATAAGAGTAATTGTGTTTGCGCTTTACATTCTCACTGATCTTGAATGACCTATAATGCTACTGATTATTATAACATGGCCCCAAAAAACAAACAATGAGCAGAAGGCTTTTAAGAAATGAGGAGCCCTTTTATGTAAGTCACAAAAATAAATTCACTCACGTGTCTTTAAAAATCAGGTACCAGGGATCTTCCTGGTGGTTCAGTGACTGGGACTCCACAATCCCAATGTGGGGGACCTGGGATCGATCCGTGGTCAGGGAGCTGGGTCCCACATGCCACAACTAAGACTGGGCATGGCCAAATATATTTTTTTTTAAATATATATATATATATATATTTTAAATATATATATATATATATTTAACAAAAGCAGTTACCAGGGATGGACTTAGGGCTTTCTGGAGAAAATTAAAAAGATAAGAACACAGGACAGCACCACTCACAGTTTTTGTTCCACCATGTTGATGTTCTTCTTAGGCAAATATACCAATGAATTACTTACATGAAATGTTTATTGAGGGCATGCAATGTGTTAGATGCTGTCCTGGGGCCTCAAAGTCAGATATTTCTTAGAAGTAAGGCATTGTATCAAGCTTGTAGAAAAATATACTTGACTGGTGGTTAACAAGGGTGGTGGGGGCAGTGGTGGGGGTTGGGGAGATGCTTTCCAAAGAGTACAAATGCCCGGTTACAAGATGAGTAAGGTATAGGGGTCTAATGTGCAACACAGTGATTATAGTTACTATTACTGTCTTATAAATATACTTGGAAGTTGCCAAGAAAATAAATGTTACATGCTGTCATAAAAAAAATGAAATGGTAATTACTTGATTTGTTGTAGGTGTTAGTTAATTCAATAGTAATCATTTTGCAGCATATAAATGTATCAAATCAACATGTATACATTAAACTTACATAATGTTATATGTCAATTATATCTCAGAAAAGCTGGGGAAGGCCTGGAGTGCTGCAGTCCATGGGGTTGCAAAGAGTCAGACACAACTGAGAGACTGAATTGAACTGAAAGCTTGGGAAATTTTTTCTAAAAAAGTAACAGAGTATTTTATGGAAGACAGTGATGACACTTTTATGATAATTTGATTATAAAATGAATCCTGAAACCATTCTGGTAATCTAAATATGCAAGGTCATCTAACTGGAGTGAAAACTTAGGGACTTTAGGAACTGCGTGAACTGGGGACTATATACTATGCACCTGACCTAAACACATGTAAATGCAAACATTCAAAACCACTTTGCTGGTCAAATAGATCAAGCAAAAGGAATTTGTGGCACTGATTAGAAAAGAGTTCCGCAAGTTGATGTCCCTTGAATTAATGTGTTTTTACCTGACCCACCCCCCTCACTCATGTACACGAAATTAAATAGTGATCTGATTATTTGACATTGTGATTGCAACCATGGCCTTTTAATATGGGAATCAAAATCATGGTTTTGGACGTAATTGTGATGGAAAGAAATGAGAGGATTGTTCTCACCTAGGCTACAGTGCTTATCTCCTGATGTGTAGAAGTTATACTTGAAGATCAGCAGCTTAAAACAATAAACATCTGTTGTCATATGTGGGTTCTGAAAGTCAGGAATCTAGAACAGCTTAGCTGGTGGTACTGGCGCGGGGCCTCATGAAGGTGCGGTCAAGTCGTTAGCCAAGCTGTAGTGGACACAGTCCATCAGCTCACTGGCATGGGGGTTGGCAGCCCTTGGTGGCTTGCTGACCAATAACTTCAGTTTCTTCTCTGTGATCCTCTGCAGAAGCTGCCTAAGTTTCCTCACATTGTGACAGCTGGCTTCCTAGACTGAAGATCGAAAGGAGAGAAAAGTAGCGGGGAAAGGAAATCTCAGTGCCTTTCACAACCTAGCCCAAGAATCACACCATCACTTTCACTTTATTTTCAGTGGCTTCTCTGTCCCTACTCAGGACTGGACATTCATATCTTCTTCCTGAAGGAAGGGATATTAAAGAATTTCTGGAAATATTTTTAAACCACTCCAGAAGCTCTGCCATTTTCTAATTTAGATCTTGTATGTTGGAAAAGAATTTTGGCTTCTCAAACTTCAGGGGTTTTTGCTTTTATTTGTTATTATTTTTTTAACTGAAAACGTAGGAGCAATCAGCCTGTTGCCACAAAACTGGTTTAGGGATTACGGGAGGTCATGTTTATACAAACAATTTGCAAAGTGCTGTAGGAATAAATTCTATCTTTTAATAGCATCTGCAGTTATAGTTGGTTTATTTTCCTCTGAACGAGTGCATGCATGCTAAGTCACTTCAGTCGTGTCCGACTCTGCGACCCTACAGACTGTAGCTGCCAGGCTCCTCTGTCCATGGGATTCTCCAGGCAAGAATACTGGAGTGGGCTGCCATGCCCTCTTTCAGGCGATCTTCTGGACCCAGGGATCGAACATGTGTCTCTTATGTCTCCTGCATTGGCAGGCGGGTTCTTTACCACTAGTGCCACTTGGGAAGCCCCTTAGACAAGTGTATTCTCCTGTAAAAGATGGTATGAAGATATCACACGTTATTGTTGACTTATATGGTTCAAGAAGGAGACAGTAATGTTGCACAGGTTTGGGTGACACTGTGTAACTGACACTTCAGGTGCATGTTTTTCAACCAAAGAGCATCAACTTTTATCAATTTTATTTCTTTCAAATCAATCCACCTGTCCATCTCTACTACAGAACCCTAGGCCATTGTCATTTCTTGCCCGAAATGTTGCAATAATCTCTAAGTGGCTTTCCAATTATAACTCTTACCTTTCTAAACACAGTTGCCACAGTATAGCCATTAATCTTTATTTAATTTAAATATTCCTTATATAAGAATAATGCCTTTTATATATTGTGGACAGATATGCCAATTCTCACTGGATTTAAGGCTTTATTTTTTATATTGCTATTATTTTTCACCACATTCAACTTTCTACATTCTTCCCCTATCTGATTAGAAATGATAGTGACATTTTGGACAGCTATTTCCAAAAAAAAAAGATTTTGATGTTCAAAAGACTGCAGATCATCCTAATTAAAAAAAAAAAAAAAACCTTCTTATATAGTCCTACCTTAAAAGATCCATCCCGGAAGCTCAGCAACCACCTTGGAATCCTTTTTCCCTCATCCTCTGTGTACAATTCATTAGCCAGTCTTATTGGTTCTGCTTCCAGGCTATATTTCTAATATATTCATTTCTATTTATATTCTTTATTTCTATATCGCTAGTATAAATTTTTCACAAAAATAATTATATGGTCTCGTAACTGTTCTTTCCACTTCCATTTTGATGCCCTCTATCTTTTTCTCTCAATGAAAGAAAGAAGTATAACCTTGTAAAGCAAAGATCTATTCCTTCTTAAATCTCTAGAGTACAGTTCAGTATCCTTAGCAGAGGTTTCAAACCAAGAAGCCTAAACCAAAGAGGTCTCTAACTAATCCTCTAGTGATTCTCTCATCCTAACATAGACCAAGATCTTTTAAGCTTGAGAAAAGTTTGCATAAGATTTCTGTTCAGCCAATCCTATTTTTGGATCGGCTGGTTGGATGACATCACCAACTCAATGGACATGAGTTTGAACAAGCTTGGGGAGTTGGCAAAGGACAGGGAAGCCTGGTGTGCTGCAGTCTATGGGGTCTCAAAGAGACAGACATGACTGAGCGACTGAACTGATTCTATGTTCTGCATTTTCCGCTTTTGCCTTATATGTACTTTTCCTTTTTGCCTTGTATGTACTTTTTCATCCTATCTCTGCTTACACATGACTTCCTCAAAGAACCTTTATGTCCCCCTACTATAATCTTTATGAAACCTTCCCTTTCACTTCACTGTAGATGCAATTTTAAAGTATGTGTCTGATGGTAGGACTTTGTTATATGATATCTATTTCCACTCACTAGAACATTAGCTCCATGAGGGCAACAACTACATCATTTGATTCATTGCAACTCCTCACTAATTAGCCTCCTGCCTGACACATGTCAGGTACTCAGGAAACATGGTGAATAAAAGAACAGCAGGAGTTTTTGACTGCTCCCATTAATTTCCATGAGTCAGGATTGATTTATCAGTTTAGTTGACACAAGGGTACTGATCAGTTTCGTTTAGGAAGAATGAGATTGCTCACCTTCGTCCACTCACACTAGAGTATGTTTGTAGAGCCAAGTGGAAGGAGAGCATGGGACAGGAAAGAAAAGGAGGTGCAGAAATGCACTTTGCCTATTTAGTGTTTTAAGTTGAAATAATTACAGACATGTAATTTAGGATGTGACTGCCTAATAACTGACTTTGTATCAATTTGTAATTTCAAAGCAGACTAAACCCATCTTTACCATCTTTAAGTTAGAAAGTTTGCAGGCTTGAAAGCTGGTCTTAGAATGTAGCTAGAATTTCCTATTGATCTATATGCTCAGTCACTCAACTGTGTCCAACTCTATGCACCCCCATGAACTGTAACCCACCAAACTACCCTGTCCACGAGGACTTCTCCAGGTGAGAATACTGGAGTAGGTTTCCATGCCCTCCTCCAGGGGATCTTCCCAGCCCAGGGATTGAACCGATGTCTCCCACATTGCAAACAGATTCTTAACCAGCTGAGCTACCAGGAATGCCCCTATTGATCTAAAACAGCTTGTAATATTAATGGCTGAGGAAAGCAAATGAGAACATATAAATCAATGCACAGCCCATATCTATAAGTATTCCCTCTTGATGATCTCCCAATTCTTGTGTCCTGAAAGTTAATAGAAAATGTGAGCTTTGCACTTTCACTAGTGTAGTGTGAATTATAGGAAATTAAGGTGCTACTTTTATTTGATTATAATTGATTTTAACTGAAATATAATATATTTAAGTAGAATTTCCTGTTTATTTGGAACATCTTGTAATACTAATAACCAAGAAAAGCAAATGACAGCAAGGAAAAGTATGTTTAATATCCCTTTAAACTATGAGCTTATTTGATGGGTGTTTTCTATTAATGATATATCTGACAGGTTATAGGCATTTAAGGAATATGTCTTGATCAGCGAGTCTAGAAAATTTAAGTAGGAACCAGATTCAGAATGTTCTGCTTTATATGACTAGTTAAGCATTTTAGAGTTGTATCACTTTTGTTTTAATAACCAGGAGGTTCCTCATAATAATCTGAATTTCTAGCTTCTGTTAAAAATGTAAACTATATGGTAACCCAGATTCTGCATGTCTCATGGCGACATTCATCTGGGCTTGAATGACAGAAGCCACTTTTCACAAGGCTTTCTCTGCACAGAGCCACAATCCCCACCTCTCCTTCTTGTCTCCCATCCACCCTGTTTCACCTGTTTATGTTACTTGCTTGGCTTCAGTAGACTTTTTCCCCTTCTGCTGCAGTCTAGAGGACTAACAGTAAACAGCACATTCACAGGCATGTGTTTTAGAAATATGTTTTGGCAGCTGTGTGAACTATTTAACTGTAGAATTAGGTCAGGTTGTAGAATATTATGTGTTTAAAGGTATCCTAAAATAGATTTATATGCTTGTTAAAAGAAATGTATGCATATTATTATTCTCTAATGCTCTGAGGAGCCTAACATTATTTTTATTATTAAAGAATAATTTCTTCCCCAAAGCAAAGTGAGCTTCTCATATTAGTACAGTTTCAAAACACTCAAGACAATAGACAATACTGCAATTTACCTACAGGAAATAGACGTAATTGTAAAACAGAGAAGACTAATTTGCTCAAAAATCTGCTCAGCTCACAAAGTGATAAAAATCATTCTGCAGGAAAAAAGAGAGATGGAATATACCAATATGTATTTATAAACAAACAAATGTTTACAATGAAATGAAGATAGTCTTTGAATGTACAATGTGCACTACATTTGCCTGCTTCATGGGTCTGGGGTATTTTTTGAAGATTGTCTTTTTACATTAGTCTTTGAATATATAATTTACATAGTACAGCTAAGTAGGGAAGATAATTGTTTATCACTCCCCCTTTTCAGAAGTATTTTTATCATGTCTTAGCAGCAGATATTTATATATATAATCCCTTCTCCAAGACATTAGATAGAGCTTTGAGAAAAAGCAGAGGGTTTTTTTTTTTCTTTTCCTTAACAACCACCTCTATTTGAAATGAGGTGTGTTTGCAGTGCCAAAATTAAATATTCAGATTCATCAAGTACTATAATCTGTGGTACAGAATGGGTAGGTGGGAAAATGCTGAAATCTCAGCTCTTTCCTTTTATCGTGTTATGAAAAATGTTGACAAACATTTGGAACAAGTGAGAGTTGGCAGGGGTAGGTTAGGAACTCGTAGCTGCTGCAAAGACCAGAAAATTGTCAGCTCATCTCTCCTGACATTTTGCTTATGTCTAGAGGAAGGTTTTACATCCTTTCTAATTTTTTTAACATTCCCTGAATAATTCAAATGGAAAGCCTGATGAGAACATACCTGGTTTTTGAAAATTTATGGGAAAAACAGCCTTTTTTGCATTTCTGCTGAATAAAATGACAGGATTGGCTCCAGGGTTTTCTACTCCCAGTAAAAGCCTTCAGGTTCGTCTGTGACAGGACTCTCCATAGAGGTTATTTTTACCTGGCATGGCTGTTCTGTTGCTGCTGCTGCTCTTGACGGCAGAAATAACTTCTCCTGTGGGTGTCTCAGGCAGAATGAAAGCTGGATCAAGGTGGAGAGGTGAAAAGAATCGTGAGTAACCAGGAATTTTTACTCTTGGTGAATTTCTTTCTCTCCTCTTTATATTTAGGAATGCATCGGGTTTGCCTAGCTTTGCAGTTCATAGCATTTCCAAGAGATTGTTTTAAGACTTAAAAATCATTTTACACATTAAATATGCATGCAGAATAAATGGGCTCCACCTTCTGTAGGCTCCACACATCTGCAATATTGTTTTGGATTTCATTGCAAGACTTTTGCTTGGCTTTTCTAGTTAACTCTTACAGTTCCTGAGACTGTAGAGACTGAGCAGATAGATCCAAATGCTGTATATGTAAGTTAACTTTAGCTCTTCTATATAAAGTTCAAACATGTTGCTCACATTTGTAGATATTCCAATGCTAGCTATGTAATACGATCTTTTACATGTTAAGCATTTTGTTCTGAGGGTAATAAGAATGGAAACTTAGAAACAGCAAATGTCATAGGTGCTTTGATTTGAATAACTTGAGTTTATGCTTATAACGGGGAACTGTGGGTCCCCGTTCGCAATCTATATTGCTCCATAGGGTCATTAACGTCTTTATTTTCTCTCTATGGAAATGCACGAGCTCCAATTTCACTAACTAAATGTGTCTATGTATTTAAGCCATATAGTATTTAAACTACTATTTTAGTTTTAGAACTGAATCCATTTCTAGTATTATTACAGGAGAAGGAAATGGATTTGACATTTGTTTCTCTCTGAGTTAATTGGCCAGACTGGGCCACTGTCTTTTCTACTTTTTCTCTCCAACAGGCCACTGTAGGTGGAAGTGTCCTACTGGTTGTGTGTGTGTGTGTGTGTGTGTGTGTGTGTAGAAAGCTTAGATGTAGCTATATTGCTCTTCTCCAAGATAGAAATAGATGCGTTCCTCTTCTCTATATCTCTCTTCAAAAAAAGAATATAGAAGTAGACCAAGGAATCTGCTTGGAGAAGGGGAATATTTCTTTCAGAATGTCGTTGAGTGCTCAGAGGAAGTGTACCAATGAACCTATTTTACTGAAAGTACAATTGAGAAGATTCAAGTAACCTTAGAGTTAATTGCTAAGCTTATGACTTTTGCTTTAATCATGCCGTTGGCCCATTTACAGTTCTGTTTTACTCATATGGCATGCTCTAATGGATAGACCAATGGGGACTGTAATCCTGGTAAACTGGAAAAGTTACAGATTCAATTTGCTCAGTTTCCAATTGAATTTCTCAATAATCAATTATTGCTGGCCTTTTATCTTCCTTTCTCTTTTTCCTTTATTTTTCCTTTAATCTATTTTTTTCTTCTCATGATTCAGAATTGACATACATATACATCTGATAATCATACATTTCACAAATAATGTGATTGATTTTATTGACCATTTCTTTTCTGGACCTGAAAATTGTCTTGATGTTCTCCCTCACTGTTCCAAGGTGGCACCATGAAATCTAAATTTTGCATCCCCATTCGAGAATATGAAGAAGAATTCATTCATGTTCAAAGCCCAAAAGTCATCAATTTCATTCTACACTTTGGGCTTAAATATAATCAATCTAGCTCACAATATTTGTTATAATTTTTATAACCTTATATCTAGCCTTACTTTTCATGTCCATTATATGAAAATGTATCTACAGTAATCTCATCATTAGCTAGGATAGATATGAATACTCTGCTTAAAGAAAAAAAAAAAAACCTATATACCAAAAAGTTAAATTACTTGCTCCAGAATATTCACTTGGTTAAGTCATAGACACAGCTCTCTAGACCATGTTTAGACTTATTCAGTGTTCTTTCCACAGCACAAAGCTCCCTCAGAGCACAGTCTGACAGTGGGAAATCCCAGTTGCTGAGTCAACTTTGGGTCCATTTTTAAAACAATAACCTCAAAATGAAACCATTTGAGAATGCTTGAGATGTTACTTCCTTCATGTAGACACTCCCAAAGTCTTTGTTCTATGTGGATGTAAATAAATATCTTTAGAATAACATTAGCACAGTATGATTCAAAGTTTCAAAAAAATATTTTTTTAAGAAAATAATGCTTAGAAAAATTGGGAGATGGAGATGGGTTGGAGAAAATGGGTGGAATTTGAAAAAACAAATTGTCCTAATGTAGAGGCACAGTTTTCTGTTTTAAAATTATCTGACTTCTCAAGAAGTGATGGAACTGTGATTTCCTGTATTATGATTACCATGGTGATTTTCAAAGCCCAAAATAACACAGAAGAGGCAGGAGGGCAATTCAACATCTTAAACTCATGCTTTAAACTTTTCTTTTCAAATAAGCCCTCAAGAAACACAAAACTGAGTGATCCAAGCATACCCTTGTGTTGAAGAGTTTGGGTGAGAAGAGGCAATTTACTGAGAATTTCTCAACAAAGACAATTCCTGTTGATTTACAGGTCAATTGACTCCCAATAATGATTAAATTGTGACAGAAAGCTCATAATCAACTTAATATGCAGCCATTGGGAGAATCTGTGAATGTATTTAGAGGGATGGATACTCAACTTCCTAATTAGTTGAGAGTTATATAATAAATTCAAAATGGCAGTGATAAAAGTCAAAGTAAGAAATCTCAGAGTTTCTAATTTTCAGATAATGTCAAGTCACAGAATTGGGCATGGATCTTCGAGTCTAAGGAAGTTTGTATTTTGTGTTGTCTATATCAGACATTGTCCTCATCTTTCTATTTTTTGGACACTTTCTATTCATAGATTTCTAAAAGCTAAAAAGATTTTCAGTTCAGTTCAATTCAGTCGCTCAGTCGTGTCCGACTCTTTGCAACCCCATGAACTGAAGCACGCCACACCTCCCTGTCCATCACCAACTCCCAGAGTTCACCCAAACCCATGTCCATCGAGTCGATGATGCCATCTAACCATCTCATCCTCTGTCGTCCCCTTCTCCTCCTGCCCTCAATCTTTCCCAGCATCAGGGTCCTTTCCAATGAGTCAGCTCTCCACATCAGGTGGCCAAAGGATTGGAGTTTCAGCTTCAGCATCAGTCCTTCCAATGAACACCCAGGACTGATCTCCTTTGGGATGAACTGGTTGGATCTCCTTGCAGTCCAAGGGACTCTCAAGGTCTTCTCGAACATCACAGTTCAAAAGCATCAATTCTTCTGCACTCAGCTTTCATTATAGTCCAATTCTCACATCCATACATGACCCCTGGAAAAATCACAGCCTTGACTAGATGGACCTTTCTTGGCAAAGTAATGTCTCTGCTTTTTAATATGCTGTCTAGGTTGGTCATAACTTTCCTTCCAAGGAGTAAGCATCTTTTAATTTCATGGCTGCAATCACCATCTGCAGTGATTTTGGAGCCCAGAAAAATAAAGTCAGCCACTGTTTCCACTGTTTCCACTGTTTCCCCATCTATCTGCCATGAAGTGATGAGACTGGATGCCATGATCTTAGTTTTCTGAATGTTGAGCTTTAAGCCAACTTTTTCACTCTCCTCTTTCACTTTCATCAAGAGGCTCTTTAGTTCTTCCTCATTTTCTGCCATAACAGTGGTGTCATCTGCATATCTGAGGTTACTGATATTTCTCCCGGCAATCTTGATACAAGCGAGAGATTGTTAAAGACTATCTTCTACTTCAAAATAGAATGCATATGTTTTTTGAGAGACTTAAAATGCGCTTAAGTGTTTCTGTTGCTTACATTTTTTTTCCCATTGCTTACATTATTTTGTTGTTGTTTTGGAGGGAGGGAGTGGTTCCCTTGTGGCTCAGCTGGTAAAGAATCTGCCTACAGTCCTGGAGACCTGGGTTCGATCCCTGGGTTGGGAAGATCCCCTGGAGAAGGGAAAGGCTACCCACTCCAGTATTCTGGCCTGAAGAATTCCATGGACTGTATGGTCTATAGGCCTCAAAGAGTCTGACAGGACTGAACAACTTTCACATTCACTTTACATTTTTTTAAGTAACTAGAATTTGATAATTTTAGTATTATTTGATAATACTAGTAACTCAAAACTAGAATTTGATAATTTTAGTATTTATTTAGTATTTAGATCTGTTTATAAGTTAGATAGCATATTAAAAAGCAGAGACACTACTTTGCCAACAAAGGTTTGTCTAGTCAAGGCTATGGTTTTTCCAGTGGCCATGTATGGATGTGAGAGTTAGACTGTGAAGAAAGCTGAGCACCAAAAAATTGATGCTTTTGAACTGTGGTGTTGGAGAAGATTCTTGAGGGTCCCATGGACTGCAAGGAGATCCAATCAGTCCATCCTAAAGGAGATCAGTCCTGGGTGTTCATTGGAAGGACTGATGCTGAAGCTGAATCTCCAGTACTTTGGCCACCTCGTGCGAAGGGTTGACTCATTGGAAAAGACCCTGATGCTGGGAGGGATTGGGGGCAGGAGAAGAAGGGGACAACAAAGAATGAGATGGTTGGGCATCACCGACTCAATGGACATGGGTTTGAGTAAACTCCGGGAGTTGCTGATGGACAGGGAGGCCTGGAGTGCTGTGATTCATGGGGTCGCAAAGAGTCGGACATGATTGAGTGACTGAACTGAACTGAACTGATAAATTTGTCTATTTCTTGAAATTGTGAACTCAAGGAAGAAGCTCTTTGTATCATTTTCAGCATTTAGTAGAGTTCCTGAAACATTGTAAAGACTCAGTGATTATTCACTTAAGTAAATGGATTCTTCAAAAATTTGAGAGTATAAATTAATATATCATTTATGTAAGTTCTTTGGAATATTTAAAATACTGAATCTGACCTTATTATTTGACAAAAGTATTTATGTACAAATAAATCTTTCAAAATATTAGATATTACACAAAATATATAAATTTAAAAATGGAAAGGTAAGTAGAGTCAACCCTGGGAAATGTAATCATTTTCAAACATTAAAAATAAGTTTAAAAAAAATAGCAACTTAGAAAATGCTTAAAATGAAACATTTGGTGAAAAGGCTGTACAAAAAAAAGATTTATATACATTGTGACTAAAAAAAAAGAACTCACAAGAAACTTCCTAGATAAAGAAGAACTGTATGCCATGTAGCTCTCAATCATCTGGTCTTTTTTTATAGCACTTACCCTTATCTAGCTTTATCTCATATAAATTATTTTTATATATTTATTTCTCCACCAATAGAATATAAACTCCAAGAAGGCAAGAATTCTATCTTGTAATTGTTTCTTTCCCTTGCTTTAGTAAAGAATCAAGGAAATATATTTATCCAATGAATATATATTGACTGAATAATGTATGAAGATAAATTAAATTAAAAGGAAATGCTCCAAATTAGAAGTTTTCATTAGATATTGTGATTATATTTAACCTCTGCTTTAAAAAAATACTTTTTAGACGTAATGTTTATTTTAAATTAAAAAACTATTACATTTTTTTGAAGCCAGCCATATCATCCAAGGAATAGACTGAATCATAGACATAGCATAATATAAATCTGATGCTTTGGATTAATTTAAAAGATTTTTTATAAAGGAAAGAAGAAAAAAATAAGTCTCTAGTTTGTAGAGTCACTTTAAGATTGCCAAAGTTTCTATCCTCTGGAGATAAAAAGATCTGTCCATAAGTATACCATGGTTTATTTCTTATCTCTATATGTTATTTTTAACATCCCATCACATTTTAAAATGAACTCCCTACAGTTATTTTTAAACATTGGCTTCTTTACTTTGGTCACTGGCCCCAGGACAACTGTTTCTTGTAGAAAATTTTGTACTATTAGAATTATTGAGAGCAGAGTTCTTCAAAGATACCCTAAAGTCACTTAAATTAAATTTTTAAAAGCTTTAAAAGTAACTTAGCTATTGCTCTTTCTCCAATTTTATGTTTCATCTTCACCACTTTATTGACAGTATATGCTACGTAATTACCCAAAAGCTTAATACTGTGACAGAATTTTTAACTCTTCTTTCAAACAACTAGTTTTGTAAAACTATAAGACATTTAAATAAGCTTACAAGTTTTTTGAAAAACAATGTGTATTCTGTATCTCTTTCTCATTTATTTATGAATTTTTGAGAAATATTTCTTGAAAAAGGACTAAGCATGTTCATTAAGTTAAAACAGTATAAACAACTTTAATCCATAATATAAAGTTACTGAAGAAATCCATAATATAAAGTTACTGAGGAAAGAGATTTTAGTTTTTCTTGTTCCTCTTTTTGTAGCCAATTGGAACATAATCTTGCAATATTGATTAGATGATAAGTTTGGTACCAAAAATCAATAGATTTATGTTGAGCTAAAGTAAAGGTAGTGAGTTACCCCTGGGGAATGATTAATAGTAAAAACTCACTAAAACATAGCCTGAAGCTGACAATGTAAAATAGACATTTGGAAACATGAGAAACTGATAGTATTTGCCAGTGAGCAGCCCAAGGATGACTGGGTTCTATCAGAAAAAGAGCATAATGTGCTTCCTTGATGATAAAAACATAGAACCAGATGTCATACTAAATAATTGACAGTATTCCCTTGTAGAGGAAGTTTCCCTTTCTGCCACCATCTGAGTTATCATATACAGTCAGAGGGTGGAGATTTCATGCACTACATTAGTAAAGTTCATGGAACCCAAGAGGATTGTCTTTATATCAAGATACTTTAAAGATATACAGTACGTCATAATGGAACTCTGGGAAGTGCACCACATTTCATTTTACAGAGAAAAATATAGTGTTGCATGTCTACAATCATTCCTATTGCGATATTTTTGGAAGAACTAATGTGTTCCCTTTCACTAATTCTTTGTAAATTATAGCTGAAATAAATGACCCTAATTTTAGTGGGAAAGTTTTGGGACTTTCTATTCAACTCAGTGATGAAGAATAATTATAATATTTAAGCTACTGCTTCTTAATACAAGAAAGGCACAGAGAGACTTTTTAATAGTTCAGCAAGAAAAGAGCTGGGAAAAAAAAATGAATTTGAGCACCCACGCACATTTATTTTGTTGAGGTTTCTCTGGTGGCTCAGATGGTAAAGAATCCGCCTGCAATGCAGAAAACCCAGGTTCGATCCCTGATTTGGGCAGATCCCCTGAAGAAGAGAATGGCTACCCAGTTCAGTATTCTTGCCTGAAGAATTCCATGGACAGAGGCACTGTAGGGCTTTAGTCTATGGGGTCGTAAATGGCTGGACATGACTGAGTGACTAACACTTTCACATTTATTTTGTTACTTTGTTTCTGCAATATACATTTGAGTTAAAGCCATTTAACATTTATTAAAATAATATTTTTAAAAGGCCAATTTTTTTGTATTCTAGTTTTATTAAATGGTTACGGTAAGGATATGCCTATCAGACAATTAAATAATTATTCAACAACAAAGGCCTGTTCTTCCCGGCCCATTTCCATTCGATCAATATTTGAGTGTTCAGAAAACCAAGTTCAACTGATGGCAGAATATGAGCTGTTTTTATTTGCTGACACCAAATCATTTTGTCTACTCCTAAGGAACTCTAGAGCAAAGACATAAAATTAACTTTGTTTCATTTCTGTCTCTCCAGATCTCTAGGTCTGTTGTCTGAGGATAAATATAAACATCATGGAACAGATAAGAACTTTACAATTAGTTAAGTTTGAAAGATTGAAATGTCACTTTGGAGACTGCCTATTTTGTGTTTATATTGCACTGAGTCTGTAACACACAGTTATGGTAATTATGCCAATATGTACAGCCATAAGTAGGGAGGATAGAAGTTATAGAAGATGGCTTTGCTTATATATGTGTCACAAAGGTCAATAACTTGAAGCTGTAGCAAATGAAGAGAAAGTAAATTCCTTGATCACATACATTCCAATGTAACTTTGTTGCCTCAAGTTCCCTTAGTCTCAAATCTGGGGACCAGGAGAAAGCACTCAGCTGTTCCATGGATGCTTAAGGAAACAGCTGAATTCAGCTGTCACACACACATGAATAGAAAAGCAATTTCCCAGGTAATCCATTCTCAAACCATTCCATATTGAAAAGTTAAAATGCCATGGTAGCAGAATTTGAAAATAATTAAAGAAATGACAACTTTGATTCCATTTTGATAAAGATGATAGAAATTAAATGTGTACAGGTATTATAAAACAGTGTGTAATCTGAAAAGATACACAAAATCAATGTCTATAACCTCAGGCTTGGTAAATCCAACATTCACCCTGGCTTTTGCCACAGAGAAATGACTCTAAATTATTGCAGCACATGATTTTAACTATCTCATTGATAACAATTTCCAATATAATATTTTGGTTCTAATAAGTCTATTTATAAACTGGAAGGATACTGAGAGAAAGGGAGTCTATAAAATTTTATTTTTCTCATTTTATGGTGCAGATGTGAGCCAACGAATTTGGCTATGTAGCTTATTTCTGTCAGTTGACTACTATTTTCCGATTGACTTTGATTTTAAATTAGATATTTAAACTCATAAAAATTTAGCCCAAGGGTATAGTAAAAACACACCTAAGAATATAATGTCTTTGTAAGCTTACTATTTTGAAAAGAGACAAGTTCAAGACTTTACTATTCACTAATCCTGCTTAGAAATGACCTATTATTTGTCATTTGAAATTGTTCTTAGGTTACAGAAGTGTTAAATTTTTTTCATGTGCTAGAGCTCAGTTAGTTTTGGACAGCGTGATGAAGTAGAACAGCATGCCCAAGGAAATGTGGTAATGAATATATTACTGCTCTAACTGGTTCAAAATCCCTGCCAAAGTAGCCACATTCTCTTCTATGAATCTGTTTAACACTCTCTCCATTAAGATTCTCACACTATATGTCAGTTTGATATGTTTAAATAATGTAATAAAATGCTGAGCAGACTCAAAAGTAGTACCGTCTTGATTCATCTCTCATTTTTACCATGAAGAAAGAAATCCACAAAATTGCTAGCATTAAAATTTCTAGCTTTGTTACATTTCCTCATCACAACGAAACAGAAACAGAGGGCAGGAGTGGGTTTTTTGTGATGTAGGACTGTACAGTTGAGAAGTGGATTCAGGAAGAATGAGTGATAATCTGAAGACATTTTGAAGACAATAAGCTGAAGCATTTAATGGCTAAATATCATAGAGTAGCATTGTAACCTGAGCAACATTTATGGGCAAGAAGGTCATGAGTTCTGTCAGAAATTTCATCAGTCACTGCCAAGGAAATTTCTTTCTTAATAAATGAAGCCATCATGAAAATAATCATCAAAATAATTTCCTCATGAAATGTAATGCAAATTTAGAGTAAATGATGGTCTGTCCATCCCCACATTTAATTTTAGGGAGAACAGTTAAGAAGTCTCCAGTATGTTTCAAAATCATTATATACAGAGTTGTAAGAGTAGACAGATACGCCTAGAAACAGACATACCAAGATCCTAATCCAATTTTTCAACCTACATGTATGTTGTGAGAACTGACATAATCTCTCTAGGTCTCTGTTTTTATTTGTTAAGTGGGGATAACATTTCCCCTCCAAAATTGTGAAGATTTACCACACTGGTCATAAAGTTTTGGTACACAGATATTCAAATACTGACTCCTATTACAGTGTTGTAATGATTATTAATATTGGTATTGTGATTATTGGGCTTTCCTGATGGCTCACTGGTAAAGAATCTGCCTGCCAAAGCAGGACATACAGTTTTGATCCCTGGTTTGGGAAGATCGCCTTGGAGAAGGAAACTGGCAATCCACTCCAGGATTCTGGGAAATCCCATGGACAGAGAAGGCTGGCAGGCTCTAGTCATGGGGTCACAAAAGAGTCAGACACAGCCTAGCAACTGAAAACAACTGGGATTATTAAACTTTTCTTCCCCTGAAAATTCCTTTTTTACTGTTTACTGCATGTCCTTCTCTGGACTTTCACGAAGAGGAGGAAAGCCCTTTCCTGAGAGCATATTACTTGTTTGGTATAGAGCCCAGATCACAGTATGCAGTAAGAAAATGTAACAGTGACAGTGAAGGAATGCTGATATAAGTCTATTATGGTCTGCAATATTAAGAGATATGTTGGCAACCTTTTAAAACAAAAAACTGGAGAATATATTTCTAATGGAATTTAAAAATCTCTCCAGAATGAAAAAATTGAGATGCATATCTAATATTACTTGTGTATATTTTTTCTGAATCTATTGTAAATTTATATGTATAAGTGCTGAGAAAGAAAATTATCTTGTATTTTGAGATTTATACCCTCAAATATTAAAGACACAATAAACAATAGATCATAGAGTAAATAATTATAAAATGAAAAAGAGAATCAAATGTGTTTAACAAATATGAATTAGAAATCAAACAAATGTGCCCTCTACATGTATGCACATTCATGCACACACACACACATGCATATATGTATGTATAATACATATATACCTATATGATATAATATGCATATAAAATAGTCAGATAACTGTGATTATTTGTTTCAGAAAACTTATTTGAAAGAGCACTTAGGGTACCCGTAAATGATGCCAGGATTGCCTCTTAAAGGAAATGAGAGAAATCAGAATACTCTGTCTTTTGCCAAGAATTCACTTTATTTTTACTGACATATAATATATTTTCATCTTATGGGCTAGAAACAATTGAAGATCACTTGGTTTTATTTGCAGAGTACCATATTTCTACCCTTCTCCTTTTCCTGACATTATTAAAATATATTGACTTCACTGATCATTCATGACAGGGCTACACTTTGCAAGCATACATTGGGTGTGTATGAGTATTTAATATAATTTAAATTCTTTCAAGAACTTAACATAATGCTGCAAATTTTAGTGCTTTAGTTGCTAAGTCATGTCCAACTCTTGGCAACCCCATGGACTGAAATCTGCCAGGCTTCTCTGTCCAGAGGATTTTCCAGGCAATACTGGAGTGGGTTGCCATTTTTCTTCATTGTCTGAAACTGTGTATGCACTATTAGCCACTTTCCAAAGGACTTAATTTTTCCTCCTCTATTATTAAACACTTCTGCTGATGAAGAAAGCAGACCGAATTCACACTTTTAAAATAATTTTATTTATTTATTTTTGGCTGTGCTGGGCCTTCATTGTGGCACAGGCTTTTCTGTAGTTGCAGCAAGCAGAGGCTGCTCTCAAGGGGCTGCACTGAAGCTTCTCATTGCAGGGCCTTCTGTTGCAGGGCATGGGCTCTAGAATGCATGGGCTTAGTAGGTGTGGCACGTCCTCAGTAGTTACAGTTACAGACTCGGTTGCTGCATGGCATGTGGGATTTTACCGAATCAGGGATTGAACCCATGTCTCCTGCCTGGCAGGCAGATTCTTTACCGCTGAGCCCCCAGGGAAGCCCCATAAAATGACATAATGATATTCAATCATAAATGCTATAAGATCAAGTTCTCATCTTTAAAACTTATGTTATTAATACTTAGATGGAGAAAACAACTGAATTTTATTCTTATTCTGAAAGGTTGTCTTAAGAGTTATAACTTGAAACGCTCAAAGTAGAAGTACAAATGTTGAATGTGTTGAGGGGAAAGGAAGTCAAAAATCTTTTCACGTAGAAAAGATCTGAAATGTGGTGGGTCCCTAGTTTTGGGGATTCATATACAAGATTTTGCCAGATTTCTGCCAAAAATAATGCAATTAGAACATATATTCCCCTGATATCACCATTTGTTAAGTATGCAGTTGTTGTCTGTGGGTGTATGTGTGTGTGTGTGTGTGTGTGTTGTGGGGGCTGTTATGGGTACATTTCTTATAGAGTGACCCAGGAAACTGATAGAAAAACCTGGAAGAATATCTTAAGATTTTGGCTTTTATGTCCAGGAAATAATGCAAAATGTTGAATTTACTATAACTGATGGCAATATTTTTCTAATTTAAAAGATTGGCTGAGAGCTCACATTTACCGCATTCTGAGATAAATTTACACTTAGTGACATAATCTGGAGAACTGATCCACACACAGCCAGCTTTTCTGAATAAGTAATTAAGTATAAAACCAGGGGCAAATGTGCACCTAATAAACCTAAGGATTATGAGTTCTGCTTGAGTACACAAGAATCTTGTGTGATGGAATCAGCAACTCAGGTCTTTAATGTCCTGTTGGGATTACGTTTGGAAAACATCTGTAAAAATCTGTCACAATTTTCAGAACAAAAGACAATGTCAGTGTGTTTCATAGTCATGTTCGTGTAGTGTTACGTAAAGAGAAAATGAAAATGTCTACAGGTGGAAAAATATGAAACACCTTTCATTTATGCTCAATGCAAGGAGCCAGGCTCTCCTGTCAGCCTGAAAGCATCAGATTTTTCTCCTATTAAAAACAATCTTGATGTTTTTAAGGCAAGTTTTATAGAGTGCTAGATATGTGGTCATTCTCAGTTTATAAGTAATTTGAAGTATTCTGGCAGTCCCCATAAGTCAACATGTACATGCCAGAATGTGCCTAATCACCTGTGATTTCAAAATATATATTTAATCAGTATATAGTCACTCACTGAACAAATTAACAGACCTGAAAGAAGTGAGTGAGTGAGCTATGCTCCTATCCGAAGGTAAAGTGTTCCAAAAAGAAGGAAGAGTAAATGTGAAGCTTTGGTTATGAAGAGTGCGCTTGGCTTGTTCACGGGAGCAGGCCTACAAGTCAGTTTGCCCAGAAGTCAGATGGAGGTTGAAGGGGGGACAGATCATGTGGATCATTGTAAACCAGTGTAAGGGTTCAAGATGTTAGTCTAAATGGAATGGGAAGTCACGGGAGGAGTTTGAGCTCAAAAGTGAAAATGATCTAACACCTTTATAGTACCTCTCTGGTTATATACATATTCAAACTGACAGCATCTCATATTTTTCTATCTACTTCTGTTTTAGAGAACTTTCTGATGCCCACAGCCATAGACATTGGGATATATTACTGATCAGAGGACCCCAGAGGGCAGACCTGACACAGTTCCGGCACCAGGAACTGTTCTTTGTGATTCTCAATGAGGGTGGTCTAGTCCTCCTAAGACAGGCATTCTCAATGGAGAAGGTTTCACCCCCAAATGGGAGAAAGTTTGATCATGGTGGGGGGTGGGGAATCTACTTTTATATGTGCAAAGCTATTACATCTGTGTATCTGTGCTATCATACTTTCATTGAGGATACCGTTGGAATAAAAATATCTAAAAGGCCCCTTAGGGCTGTCAGTAACAAGTGAAAAATGAGAATCACTGCTCTTTAGCAGACTTCACAATTCTGTAGAGGCATTTGGTTGTTGTAATTATTGAAGCAGCAGTGCCACCAGCATTTCCTGGGTAGAAACCTGGGGTGTTGTATGTCCTGCAGTCCTTCCAGATATCCCATTGAGAACTCATGGAGTTAAAAAAACAAAAATCTGTCTATTTGAGCTTAGAAGCTAGTTCTGTTTTCCAGAGTGATTCTTACTATGCAACTACCTTGTAAAAGAAGGTAAAATTGTACTTCATTTTACTCAGATCACGTTGCAGACCAAGGTATCACTTTTTGTATTAGAATCAATGATACCTACATCAGTCTACATCCTAAGGCTGTCGTGTTCACAGTGCTTCTACATATAGATGCAAACATCTGACTATTTCTTTATATCAATATATGCCCAAGCATTATATATTGAAATATGAATAATTTTAGTATAATTCATTTTGCTTTCAATTTTCTAGTTTTGTGTGTCTGTGTGTCTGTCTATAAGTATATATATATAGAAATATGTATATAAATACACACACACACTCTTTACTCTGTAAATGCTCATTCTGGACCAGGCCCTGTTGTAAATACTTTATTTTCATTCATTTAAAATTTTCAGTCAACCCAGGAGGATTTTCCCATTTTAAAGATGAACAACAAGAGGCACAAAGAGGTTGCGTTACATCATCTAAAGATGCATTGCTTAAAAGTGGTAGAGACAGGATGTAAAAAGAGAACCCTTGTTAAAGTTTAATCATCATCATGTGGCTGGCATTAGGCTACCATAGTCTCTGAATGGTTGTTATTTCTTCATTAAATATTCAGGAGCACAATTTTTCAGACTTACCGGTTACATAAGTCATGATTCATTGTCTGCCTATCTGATTGACTTTTTGTTTGACTGCTTGTTTTGAGTTTAAGATGAAGTTGCTAACTTTTGTTTCTTGAATAAGTAAAGATTTTATCTAATTGGATGGATCTGATCACTTATTAAAGTTTACTTAGTGAATGTTGCCTGTTCAAAGTGCTGAGCCTTTTCAAATATTTCTCAAGAACTAGAAAATCCTGGAAAAGATTTGTCCAATATCCCAGATAGTGAAATGTTTAGACTAAAAACATTTCAGTATTGTTTATTGAGGCAAAATGGCTAATCAGTGTGTTGAGTTTCTCAACTACAAATTTAGCTGTAGTCTTTGGAGTTTATTGACTAGTAATTATAGTAAACATAAATATATATATGTACATGTATATGTATATATATGAAGACACACACACACATATATGTGTGTGTGTATTGCTCTGTCATGTCCAATTCTTTGCAACTGTATGGAATGTGGCCTGTTGGGCTCCATGAAATTCTCAGGCAAGAATACTGGAGTTGGTAGCCATTCCCTTCTCCAGAGCATCTTCCCCATGGATTGAACCTGCATCTCTTACATACCCTGCATTGCATTCTTTAATATCTGAGCTACCAGGGAAGCCCAGAGAAAGAAAAAGAGACAGAGAGGCTTCAAAATGCTTTTAATGTTTTATAAACTAGAAATCATCCTACAGAATAAATTTGAATAATTTACTATTTCATTAGATAGACTTTTAGTCCACTTTTTTCAGGGGGTTTTTTCTTTCTTTTTTTTTTTTTTTTGTAATCAGCAAATATTTTTCATGAATAATTGTCAGGGAGTGTTTGATGGGAGGATTCCTACATGCTGTCTCTCATGAGTCCTCTGTCCCTCTTCAAGCGGAACAGCACGCTGCTCCCAGGGACTGAGGTCATTGTGTGAGGCAGGCTTGGGTCTCCTTTAGTAAACATTCCCTTTAGGACAAAACTGCTTAGTCTCGTTCCCCTTTCTTGAGATATGGATTGTGTCCTGACCTTGTGACTAACATTACCCCTTGTTCCCTTGGTAACAGTTGCTGTACATTTGGTTTTCTGATCTCTATCATTCCCGAAAGAAGTTTCTTCCCACAGCCTATATATACTCATAGAAAAATCATTAAAGCACCTTTGCTCCATCAGAGCTTAGGTCCCCGTGTCTTTTTTGTTTCTCTCTCTCTCTCTCTCTCTCTCTCTCTCTCTCTCTCTCTCTTTCTTTTTCTGGCTGATTCTCTGGAGCGTGGAGACCCGTCGTGCTCACTTTCCTGCCCAGGCTTCTAAGGCCCTCAAGAGAAGGCATTTTGTGCCTTCACCCCCTCGAGAGGGTGCCTGGTGCCTTCGTGAGCGCTGCAAGTCCTGTGTCAAGGGCTTTGTTGGTCCTCTGTGTAAACCAGGGAATATCAGCCTCTTTCTCTCTTTTACTTTCTTATCGTCAACTCCGTACCACCAGGTTCCAGTCCATTAAAGGACCACAACAAGTAATATATAGACTTATGCCCAAGAGCAGGGGTTTAGTTAAATAAATGAGAACAAAATCCCCAAATAGAATTCTATAGCAAATATAGCAACAGTTATGAAGGGCCTCTTCTTTTAAAATAATGTCAGAATATCTCATATTATGATGCTATCCAAAGATGTAGGAAGTAAAGATTTGTATTTAGTGTAATCTCCACTATATAAATGTAGAGATACATGCCTACGCATAGTAGTAAGCTACATACACATAAGATGCAAATATTGGAAGGGGATATATATAGCGAGAGAAATGGAAATAGGAATGAACTATATGGAGATATGGAGATAAGAAGGGAGTATATGTAGATATAATTTAAGTATTAGAAGACAGAAGAACCCATAGGCTCCATGGAGTCGCAAAGAGCCAGGCACAATTGAGGCCAACTACATGAAACTTCAATACTTTGGGCCACCTGATGCAAAGAGCTGACTCATTTGAAAAGACCCTGATAAAAAGCAGGAGGAGAAGGGGACAACAGAGGATGAGACGGTTAGATGACATCACCAACTCAACGGACATGAGTCTGGGTAAACTCCGGGAGTTGGTGATGGACAGGGAGACTTGGCGTGCTGTGGTTCATGGGGTCACAAACAGTCGGACATGGCTGAGTGACTGAACAGAACTGAACTGAATTGAACAGGCTCCATATGTAGGCATGGCGATAGTAGATGACATAGGAGTCTGGAGGACTGCAATCCATAGGTTGCAAAGTGTTGAACACAACTTAGCAACTGAACAACTGAACCATTATTAACAGTGGATGAAATGGTGAGAATTTTATGTTTCCTTCTTCATATCTTTAGGTTTTATACAGTGAGTATAGTTACTGTTTTATTTGAAAGAGAAAATTAAATGCTTTTCAGATATTGCTACATATGTATTTCTTTTCATCTGCTGTCTCATAAGATGAGAAAATTTTTATCTTATGAGGTTCTGGAAAGAATATGGAGATCTATGATGCCAAAATTCAAACAGTTCAGCTTCTAAAATACTTCTGAAATACTACTGTTTCATACTTTTTTAACTATTAAAAATAAAATTGATATTCTATTGATTCAGATCCCATAAGTTCTTCTAGGGATAATTAATACAGGTAAGACTATATTTTGTGTCATCAAAAAATATGCATTGTACTAATAACATAGAATTTATCAGCATATATATATTAGAAGGCAACAGAAAGATCACTGATCAGAACTGTGATTCCTGTAA
The DNA here is from genome assembly GCF_023699985.2 of Odocoileus virginianus. Taxonomy (NCBI): domain Eukaryota; kingdom Metazoa; phylum Chordata; class Mammalia; order Artiodactyla; family Cervidae; genus Odocoileus; species Odocoileus virginianus. Next base: position 27,340,112 of record NC_069698.1, read on the forward strand.
TTTTAAAGTATTCTATTTTGTTTTAACACTCACTAGCACCTGCCCAGCCTTCCCAAGTAGCACTAGTGGTCAAGAACTCATCGGCCAATGCAGGAGGCATAGAGACACAGGTTCAATCCCTGGTTTGGGAAGATCTCCTGGATGAGGGCATGGTAACCCATACCAGTATTCTTGCCTGGAGAATCCTATGGGCAGAGGAGCCTGGTGGGCTATGGCCCATAGGGTCACAGAGAGTTGGACACAACTGAAGTGACTTAGCACACATGCATAAATATCCTGAAGTTGATAATAGGCTTAGTTTTCACAGATGATATTTCTATAAGGAATAGGAAGTCCAGCAATAATTTATTCCATTTTTCTACTAAGAATGTGTGATATTTAGTTTACTAAATTGTGTTCCTATCAATACTATTAAAAATGAATAATGAATAGAAACATGGCACTTTACTTGTTTTATTATATAGATATTTTTCATATTCTTAAGAATTATGTATATGTAATATAGAAAGTATATATAGTAATTTCTTTCACATTATTTGATCTAATTCATTCAATTCTTTAAAAGAGCCCTCTAATAGAAAGAACATATATTGAGACTGTTTAAGTGGCTTGATAAATTTTACTTAGCTTACTTGTGCTTCCTGTCAAAGTTTGTTCATATTATGCATATTTATTTGAATAGCAAAATCAGAGTAAGAGATTGTTCAATCAACATAGACACATCTTTAGCTCTTCCTTACACACAAACTATTCACTCTTTTTCTAATCTGAAAATTTACCTTATGTGAAAGTTCTCTTTAAATATCTCCAATTAAAGAAAAAATTCTAGATCCTCTACCATAACAGATCTTTTTTGCCATCTAACTTCTCAGGACTTGCTTCATCAAGTATTCCCAATTATCTAATCTCTTCCCATGGTACTAGTGAAGTGAGTGAAGTTGCTCAGTCGTGTCTGACTCTTTGCGAACCCCTGGACTGTAGCCCACGAGGCTTCTCCATCCATGGGATTCTCCAGGCAAGAATACTGGAGTGGGTTGCCATTTCCTTCTCCAGGGGATCTTCCCAACTCAGGGATCAAACCCGGTCTCCCATATTGCAGGCAGACGCTTTACCCTCTGAGCCACCAGGGAATGGTACTAAAAGAGAACTAAATTCACAGGGTCATTAGTCATCACCCTGTTATTTCTTTCTCCTGTAAAATCTTGAAGCATTCAGTCTTGATCAAGATGCCGAACATGTTTTTTGTTGTTTTTCTTTTTTTTTCTATTCAATTAAATTTCTATCATAACCATGGCAGCTTCTTCAGAGTTCCTCTACTTAATCCAGATGTTCAGGTTTTAGTGACCTTCCTACTAAACTAAAATTAATTATCCACTCCTTCAAGGCTGACTTTGGTGTTTTCCTTCCCTTTCTTGCTAATTATGTAAAAAACATTTTATTAGACACATTGATTGCCTGATAAAGGATGGTCTCATTATAACAAGAGTGCACTTAAGCATGGCCCCATAATATTTGCCACTCCCTTCCTATCATTGCTGCTCTGTTTCTGCTGTTTGTTTATGGAAGTTTTAGCTAGTCACTGTACCAGTCACTGTCCTAGTTTAAGACCTACATCATGGGAAGTTTCTATTTTGTCTCTTCTGAAGAGTCCCAGGTTTCTTTTTCTAGTCCTCATCTCTATTTAATGGCAAGATAATGGATTTTTTAGAACTGAAACATGCTAGTTTTTAAATTTTCTCCCCAATCCTCCCCAAATTTCTCTTCCATATCAAGTGGTTTTAGGCTAGCTAAATAGTGTTTGCATTGCATTCTACTTTGGGCAATGTTCTTTTGTTTTCTCTTTAAGATTTTTGGATTTTAAAATATCTTTCTACTGACCTACCTAAAAATTCATTTCACTTCTCTCTGTGTCCTCTGTTCTTGTTTCCTTGAAAACATTGTCCTATCACTCGTCATTCCCTTAGATACAATATTTTTTTACTCTGTTCATTGTATTCTAATCATATACAGAAACAAATTTCATAAATTGTCCATGTTTTCCAATAGTTCACACTTCAACCTTTCTGGTTTCTCTCATCTCTTGACACTGACATGTCCAGTTGTCTAATCCTATACAACATTCATTTGTTGGTGGTGTTTAGTCACTAGGTCATGTCTGACTTTTTGCAACCCCATGAACTGTAGCCCACAGCCTCCTCTATCAGTGAGATTTGCCAGGCAAAAATGCTGGAATATGTTGCCATTTCCTTCAACAGGGGATCTTCCCAACCCAGGGATTGAACCTGCATCTCCTGCTTGGCAAGCAAATTCTTTACTGCTGAGCCCCTATCACTGCAGGCAGATAAAAGTATCCTCTGTGATTCTTGGGTGCTTTTATTTGATCATTGACCACCATATCCCCAAGAAAATTTTTGCTATTGTTCAGTTGCCCAGTCATATACAATTCTTTGAGACACCATGGACTGCAGCACACTAGGCCTCCTTAAGTCAATGTAAATAGTATTCCTCCAAAACAAGATTTTTTACATTTTATATTTTATTGGGAGAGAGAGAGAAAAATGAGATACAATTTTAACTGGTCTTGTAATCATAACTGCTATTATTGTTCATTTTATGGAACATTTCAGTGTTGCTATAAAATTTCAAGTGACTTTATATAGTGAAATATTGAGAAATCCTGATTGAGAAATTTTTCATAAACTAAAATTTCCAAACTGCATTAGCAATTCATTGAATTGTTAAACAAAGAGATTTTTAGCTATAATGAGAATGACTCAGTTCTTTTGAGGGTTGTAATAAATTTTGAATGATGTTTATTCAAATGAAATTTTTGTGATGAGCACAACTAATTCTATTATAAGGTCTCTAATGGAAATTTGTCTTTAGGTGAAAGGTTAATGCAACAATTCATTGCCTTAGAATGGTATTGTGTGGGTTAGTATAATGAACATAAGACCAACATCTCTTATGTTTACCTTTATTGCCTGACTGCATGCATTAATCCTGTCTGACTCTTGAACTTCAAGGATTATAGCCCACCAGGCTACTCTGTCCATGGAATTCTCCAAGAAAGAATACTGTAGTGGGTTGTCATTACCTTCTCCAGGGGATCTTCCAGACCCAGGAATTGAACCTGGATCTCCTGCATTGCAGGCAGATGCTTTACCATCTGAGCCATCAGGGAAGCTCTTATCTTTATTAATTGCTTAATTTTTATTCAAACTTTCCATAGGCAGAGTTGACTATGCCTTTTTAGAATATTATCTAGAAATACCAGATTCCCATTAATTTTCCATTCAATAGACATATATAGTCACATTAGCTGTGGGTTACATTAAAATATTTTTCAAAATAATTTTTTTTCTCAAACTGTTAATGTTTTTATAACTCTGTTTTCTCAAAACATCTGTGGGTTTTACTTTGCATACTCCAGTTTAAAAAGGGCTATTCCCATTGGTCATCTATTTATTAATATAACCATCTATTTGTGGTCATGTGTCATTGTTGTTCAGTCGCTCAGTCATGTCCTACTCTTGGTGACCCTATGGGCTGCAGCATGCCAGGCTTCCCTAAGCTTCACCATCTCCCAGAGCTTGCTCAAACTCATGTCCATCCAGTCAGTGATGCCATCCAACCATCTCATCCTCTGTCAACCCCTTCTCCTGTCTTCAATCTTTCCCAACATCAGGGTCTTTTCCACTGAGTCAGCTCTTCACATCAGGTGGCCAAAGTATTGGAGCTTCAGCTTCAGCATCAGTCCTTCCAATGAATATTTAGGATTGATTTCCTTTATGGTTGACTGGTTTGATCTCCTTGCTGTCCAAGGGACTCACAAGAGCCTTTTCTAGCACCACATTTTTATATCATCAATTCTTCAGTTTTCAGCCTTCTTTATGGTCCAACTCTTACATCTATGTCTAATTCTAGCAGACTTTATTTCTTTGGGCTTCAAAATCAAGGCAGGTAGTCACTGCAGCCATGAAATTAAAAGACCCTTGATCCTTGGAAGAAAAGTTATGACCAACCTAGACAGCATATTAAAAAGCAGAGACACTACTTAGACAACAAAGATCCATCTAATCAAAGCTATGATTTTTCCAGTAGTCATGTATGGATGTGAGAGTTGGACTATAAAGAAAGCTGAGTGCTGAAGAATTGATGATTTTGAACTGTGGTGTTGGAGAATACTCTTTAGAGTCCCTTGGACTGCAAGGAGATCCAATCAGTCCATCCTGAAGGAGATCAGTCCTGGGTGTTCATTGGAAGGACTGATACTGAAGCTGATACTCCAATACTTTGGCCACCTGATGGGAAGAACTGACTCATTTGAAAAGACCCTGAGAAGGATTGAGGGCAGGAGGAGAAGGGGACAATAGAGGATGAGATGGTTTGATGGCATCACTGACTCAAAGGACATGAGTTTGAGTAAGCTCCAGGAGTTGGTGATGGACAGGGAAGCATGGCATACTGCAGTCCATGGGCTCTCAAAGAGTCAGACACAACCGAACAACTCAACTGAGCTGAAATGACTCACATCTATACATGAATACTGGAAAAATAATAGCTTTGACTATATGGACCTTTGTCAGGAAAGTGATATCTCTACTTTTTAATATGCTGTCTAAGTTTATCATAGCTTTATGTCATTAGTATCATCCTAGTTTCCAGATGAGGAAACTAAAGGGTAAACTAAAGGGTAAAATTTTAAATAACTTGTCTACAATCACACACTGTAATCACCTATAGTATATGACTGAGTTTAAACTTAAACTCCTATAACTTTTGATTTCCTATTCTTTTTCTAAAATTCAATGCTGAAAATACATGTAGCTGCATTGCATGATAACTGATACTACATAGTAGGAAGCTACACAAGCTGTGCATCACAGAGACTTTAGAGGGACACAATTTGATTTCCAAAGTGGAATTTTCAGAGGAGTAAAAAATCACAGATATGGCTAAAGAAATAAAATTTCCTTCTTTGAAATAAGAAAAACTGTCCTGACAATCAGAACATTATTGTAGAAACCCTCTAGTCTTACTTATTAACACCTACCCTTTAGAAAATCACCCTAGCTTCCCAGGCTCTGACAGGGAATACCATATTTGCATCAGACACTCAGAGAGAAATCTAGCACTTGTTAGTCAGGGCATCCTGTCACTAGGAAAGGTTTTAGTGAGATGATACTATTCTCTGAAGGATGCAAAAATTATTAGGTTCAATATGCTATCAAATTCTGTATCCATATTATGTTATATGCAATGTCCAAAACATAAATATAAATAAAACACCAAACCTTTTAAACTAGACATGAAAGTGTGATGTCCACATAAAGCCAAGGGAGTCAAGAGAATTTATGATTGATTAAGGAATAATTTTACCACTTTACTGTGTATGTGTACACACACACACACACACACACACACACACACACCACCCTATCCATTCTTTCAAGGCCATGGCATTGTAGTCATAGTATTTCCCTTGATCTGTCCAGTTCATTATATAGCAAATACCTTACAGAATCAGTGCATTGTCAATAGATTGTGTTCTAAAAGTACTGCTAAGACCAATGTAAATACATCTTTGATTATATAAATCAATTATCTTCTATTATTTCTCCTTCTTCAGATTACCAATAGTTTTCCTCAAATGACCAAATTACTATTTTGTCTTTTGATCTGAGTTTCTTCATGTATAAATAAATGGGTTTGGACCACTGATTGACTGTTTAAATCTCTTCTAGCACCCTAACATTTTGGTATACTTGTTACTTCATCAAGTACAGATTCCACACGATTGATTAACAATGAAAATGAAAAAAATTTCCAATTTGTTGTCTTTGAAATGAGTCTGCTTTCTTCCTGAAACATAACTGTGTAATAGAATGTTCCAAATTACTTCAGTTTAAACAGAATTTCAAATTATAAAATTATTTAATATAAATGGCCTTATATGATTATCTGTCCAAAGAATAGCAAGCTTATATATAAAAGATGAAGTGAACACAAATAGTATGCTATAAATAGTATAAGTAACTGGCATTATAATAACATTATGCTATAAATAGTATAAATAAATCTGTTCTCCAATTATGTATTCCCAGTTAAAATTACATAAGCTTCTTTACTTTTAAAGTAGAATTCTTCTAGATGTGAATTTTGAAGATTTTCCAATTTCTAAATAATTTTGTTTTCTCTTGGATTATAAGTGATGCATAATATTATGTTGGTTTCAAGTATGTAACATAACACTTTGAGAGTACTATATATTGTGAACTGATCACCGCAATAAATTTAGGTAACATCCATCATCAAACATAGTTACAATATTTTTTTCTTGGTGATAACTGTTAAGATCTACTCTCTTCAGTCAGTTTAGTTCAGTTCAGTCGCTTAGTCATGTCTGACTCTTTGCGACCCCATGAATTGCAGCACGCCAGGCCTCCCTGTCCATCACCAACTCCCGGAGTTTACTCAAACTCATGTCCATCAACTCAGTGATGCCATCCAGCCATCTCATCCTCTGCCATCCCCTTCTCCTCCTGCCTCCAATCCCTCCCAGCATCAGGGTCATTTCCAATGAGTCAACTCTTCACATCAGGTGGCCAAAATATTGGAGTTTCAGCTTCGGTATCAGTCCTTCCAATGAACACCCAAGACTGATCTCCTTTAGGATGGAATGGCTGGATCTCCTTGCAGTCCAAGGGACTCTCAAGAGTCTTCTCAAACACCATAGTTCAAAAGCATCAATTTTTCAGTGCTCAGCTTTCTTTACAGTCCAAATCTCACATCCATACAAGACCATAAAAAACCATAGCCTTGACTAGATGGACCTTTGTTGCAAAGTAATGTCTCTGCTTTTTAATATGCTGTCTAGGTTGGTCATAACTTTCTTTCCAAGGAGTAAGCGTCTTTTAATTTCATGGCTGCAATCACCATCTGCAGTGATTTTGGAGCCCAGAAAAATAAAAAGTCAGCCAGCCACTGTTTCCCCATCTATCTGCCATGAAGTGATGGGACTGGATGCCATGATCTTAGTTTTCTGAATGTTGAGCTTTAAGCCAACTTTTTCACTCTCCTCTTTCACTTTCATCAAGAGGCTTTTAGTTCCTCTTCATTTTCTGCCATAAGGACAGTGTCATCTGCATATCTGAGGTTATAGATATTTCTACTGGCAATCTTGAATCCAGCTTGTGCTTCTTCCAGCCCAGTGTTTCTCATGATGTACTCTGCATATAAGTTAAATAAGCAGGGTGACAATATACAGCCTTGACCTACTCCTTTTCCTATTTGGGACCAGTCTGTTGTTCCATGTCCAGTTCTAACTGTTGCTTCCTGACCTGCATACAGGTTTTGCAAGAGGCAGGTCAGGTGGTCTGGTATTCCTATCTGTTTCAGAATTTTCCACAGTTTTTTGTGATCCACACAGTCAAGGGCTTTGGCGTAGTCAATAAAGCAGAAATAGATGTTTTTCTGGAACTCTCTTGCTTTTCTGATGATCCAGCGGATTTTGGCAATTTGACCTCTGGTTCCTCTGCCTTTTCTAAAACCAGCTTGAACATCTGGACATTCTTGGTTCAAGTATTGCTGAAGCCTGGCTTGGAGAATTTTGAGCATTACTTTACTAGCGTGTGAGATGAGTGCAATTGTGCAGTAGTTTGAGCATTCTTTGGCATTGCCTTTCTTAGGGATTGGAATGAAAACTGACATTTTCCAGTCCTGTGTCCACTGCTGAGTTTTCCAAGTTTTCCATATTGAGTGCAGCACTTTCACAGCATCATCTTTCAGGATTTGAAATAGCTCAACTGGAATTCCGTCACCTCCACTAGCTCTGTTTGTAGTGATGCTTTCTAAGGCCCACTTGACTTCACATTCCAGGATGTCTGGCTCTAAGTGAGTGAGCACACCATCGTGAGTACTACCTCAGCAGCTATCAAACATATACTGTGGTATTAATAAGTGCAGTTGCGAATCTGTGCATTTTATCTCCCATTGCTTATTTTATAACTGGAAGTTGGTATCTTTTGATTCCTTCAGTCACTTGGCTCCTCCCACCCTTCCTCTCCTCTGGCTACCACCTTTTTCATTTTTCAGATTCTATATATAAGTGAGATCATACAGTATTCCCCTTTCTCTGTTATTTTACTTACTTAATGCCTTCAAAATCCATCCATGTTGTCACAAATGGCAAGATTTCATTCTCCATTATAGGTAAATATGTGTGTGTGTGTGTATGTATACATACATACACACACACACACATATATATATATATGTATGTATGTATCGCATGTTCTTTATCCATCCATCAATGAACACTTAGATTGATTCCATGTCTTGACTATTGTAAATTAAGTTGCAGGGAACACCATGCTGTATATATTTTTTCAAGTCACAGGGTTCCATTTTCTCCACGTCTTTGCCAGTACTTTTTTCTTTTTTATAGTGGTGGTTTAGTCTCTAAGTTGTGTCTGACTCTTGCAACCCCGTGGGCTATAGCCTGCCCGGCTCCTCTGTCCATGGGATTCTCCAGGCAAGAATATTGGAGTGGGTTGTCATTTCCTTCTCCAAGGGATCTTCCCAACCCACAAGTCGAACCTGGGTCTTGTGCATTGCAGGCAGATTCTTTACCGACTGAGCTATGAGGGAAGCTCCCCCCTCCTTTTTTCAATGATAGCCATTCTAACAGGTATGAGGTAACACCTCATTGTTTTGGTTTACATTCCATTAATCCTTAGTGATGTTGAGTATCTTTTCATGTATCTGTTGGCTATCTATATACCCTTTATTGGAAAACATCTTTTGAGATATTATGCCCATTTTTAATCATATATTTGTTCGCTGTTGAGTTTTATGAATTCTTTACATGTTTTGGATATTAACTGCTTATCAGATTTCTGATTTGCAAATATTTTCCTCCCATTTGCTAGGTTGCCATTTCATTTTATTGACGGTTTCCTTTGTTGTGCAAAAGCTTTAGTTTCGTCCTGTCTCACTTGTTTATTTTGTTTTTGTTGCCTTTGCTTTTGCTATCAAATCCAAAAAATTATCAAGACTTATGTCAAGGAATTTACCATCTATGTTTTCTTCTCAAAGTTTTATAGTTTTAGGTCTTAACGTTCAAGTATTTAATCTATTTGGGTTTAGTTTTTGTGTGTGATATTAAGGTAGTGGTTCAGTTTCATTTCTTTCTTTCTTTCTTTTCTTTTTTTTTTTTTTTGTATGTGGCTATCTAACTTCCCTAGTACTGTTTATTGTTCTTTCCCCATTGTGTATTCTTGACTCTTTTGTCCTAAATAAATTACCCAGGTATTCATGAGCAGATTTATTTACATGGTCTTAGGCAATTTCCTTTTGCTGTTAATTGAACCATAGGAAACTGTTGATATTCAACTTCCCCTTTAAAATTAAATTTCCTATATCCTAAGCTAATTCATTTATATGTACATTACCGGTAATCCCAAAATCCAGTTTATGAGCATGTATATTCTCTTAATTTATGGAATATATATATTTAACAAAGTTATGGAATATATACATGTTATACAGTATATACATGAACACACACACATAAAATGTAGATATAAATATCTAAAAGGAGAAAAATAAATGAGCAACAACATTCACATTTTTTGAGCATAGAATTTATATACACATATGCTTTACTGCATTTTTAGGATATTTTGGATCTTCATATATTCTGTTTATGTGCATCCCTAATCCTGGGTTGTCAGTTTTAGAAGATGAGGACTATAATTAATACAGTACTTAACATTCCATAATTCACTGCACTCTAGAGGTAATAGTGCTGAAATTTGGACCTATTTCTGATGAAGTATCAGCCCACCCAAATTCAATTTTAAAAACCAAGAAAGTAATTTGACTGTCTATAAATGTGTAAAAGGTAAAATCTTTTAAAGGTTATATTAAATGTTACATTTTATAGCTATAAGGATTTCAATTGCTATTAAAATAGGGGAAAAATTAAGTCCTAAATATATAGTTTTATGTCAGAGGGAAAATTTTGATAACAGAATTCTCACAAAATTTATTTTTTGGAAAGTGCATTTTGCTCCTGTGAATAACAGAAACAGTCATGTGATTATTTCTGTCCTTAAGAAAAGTATCTATGAATCATAAATCCATTTGGCTTGGGTAGGAGATAGCAAAAACAATAGTCATGCACCTTGTATGGTGATTTTAAACATGCTCATATTGTCACGTTTGAGTTTTATAATAGCCCCCTGTCAGGCAGGGAGGAATGCGTATTATCCCCCTTCAATGACTGGTATATCATGCCAGGAAATATTATAGTCTGCTAGCATGTATCCCATATATATTATTGTAGAAAGACATTACTGCAAGTCTACTACTTATTTATTAATTCATATTATCTAATCTAAAGCTATCGCTCTACTCTGTGGCCTAGCTTTGAATCTAAATGTATCAGGGAAGGGAGATGTGCAATTGAAAAATAGAAGAGGATGCTGGATTTTGTGTTACAGGAAATTGAGAAAGAATGAAAAGCACTATGAAATAGAAATAATACTAAGCATGTATTTAGGAAGATCATTTTAGTAACCATTGGAGAATATAGTCATCAGAAATGTATTAGTACCAATGATCCTTAAAGAAACTGATGATAGTGTCCAGAAAGAAAAAAAAAAAAAATGTGGAAGCCTACACTACAAAGGATGGAAAGAAATAGCAAGCTCTGATAATAACTGAAGTAGATTGGATACCTAACATGATTATGATAGTCATATAATTTATCATCCACAACATCTTTAAGAGCGAAAGAAATTTCTATTAATAGTGGAAATGAAATGGCAGTTATAAATTGAAATTGTCCCAAAGAAGAATGAATTGTCTTTCAAGGTATGCTAGAAAGGAGAATCAAAGAAGCCTGTGAAGCTTTTAATGAAGTAGACGGAGATAAAAATTTTAAAGACTAGGAACTTGGAAGAAGTTAGTTGCAAGAACAATTTAACGAGTTTTGTTTTCCAGCCCCATGCATTAAATAAAAATATACAAAGGTCAGTTTGAAATTATGTCTATTTGAATCTCTGGAGTTAGATGAACACTAAAAATAGACATCAGAGTCCCTGGCATACTGTGAATGTTTGCAAACTTTGAGGTAAATGACATCAATGGAGAAAAAAGAAGAAAGGGAAGAAATGTAGGGTCTAACAAATAAAGTGCTGAGGAGAGTATGGGTTTACAAAAGTCAAAAGAGGAAAAGAATTTGAAGACACTCAGAGAGGTAAACAGTGTCAAGTGTTAGAAAGTGTTGATATAGAACAGGTACTAAAAATGGGCCACTGGATTTGTCATTTATTTGGTCAATAGTGACCTTTGCAAAAGCAGTTTCAGGGAAAGGACACACAAGTCAGATTTTAACAGGATGATAACAGATTGAGGAGTTGAATAGTACCCACTAGATAAAATAGTAACCTAACTTTGCTATGTACTCATTTCTATTATAAGCACTTTACATAGATAATCTCATGCAATCTTCATACTGTTCTGATGAAAAAGTCATTGCTTAAAATTACTGCCTGTAGGGAATTCCCTGGTGGTCCAGTGTTTAGGACTCTGCGCTTTCACTGCTAAGGGCCTGGGTTCAATCTTTAGTTGGGGAACTAATTCCACAAGCTGCACAGAGTGGCCAAAAAAGAAAGTTATTGCTTGTTATAAAAAAAAAGAAAATGGAACCTGTATTCAAGCCATGAGACCATTTTAGAGCCTATTCTTTTAACCCCCGAGTGTTGGCTGTTTTCTCATCCATTAAGAGTAACCAACATATAGCGGTTAAGAGACTAGAGACTCAAAATTCTCACTACTCCTTTTGAGTTATTAAACAGTGATGGTCTGATTAAAAAAGGGATTATTAAAATTCATGTCCCTCATCTCCCATGCACCCCTCAAAGAAGAAAAGCTATAGTATTCTGCACCAACCTTCATCAATATATAATTTACTATATCAGATAGGTTGACTGGCATTGAAAGGCAATGATATATGGGACAGGTATGGAAGACAGGCCCAACATGGCAGTGACTTCTGCACAGAGAAGAAGGTCTTGAGTAATTTGTCATTGGTAGATACTGAAAGGAGAAGAAAGAAAAACAGTCTACTTGGAAGAGGGGAGCAGATTATGTTTCAAAGGGAAAGGGAGATATTTTTTCAGATTTCACTAGGTTAGGCCATGTTGCTGACAGCTGTCCATGATTTGTGACTTTGAGCAAAACATTTAATTTTTCAATCTCAGTTTTCTTGTTTGTAAAATGAGAATTCCGAGCTAAGTGATCTCTAATGTTTCTTGTAGTTATAATGTTTCTAAATAGTTTTGAATATTTGCTTAGGCTTTTCCTTATTTTATCTGATGACATACTGTCTGTGTCTGTTAAAAAACAATGGCTGTTTTATGGACTTAAGGGAAACCACATGAAATTATTAATTGGGTAATGTAATGGTTCCTCACTTTGAGGTCTCACATGAGATGTTTTATTTAGTGATGCTGTAGAACTGTATTTTTACATTTAATAACTAGAAATGTCATCAATACATTGTCTGTTATAAAACAGTGCCACGTACTTTTAGAATATCTTTCTCCATAAAGTTAAAACTCATTCTAATATCTCATGCATTAAGCCTATGTATCATTCCTATCACTCATATTTTATTGATTTTCTTTTGAAGTGCTGTCAAGGGAAATTTACGACAGCAATAGATTCATTGACCTTGTAATTATATGGCTTATAGCATTCTCTCCAAAACTGGTAATTATTTCCTACAAAAAGTAACTTGTTCTTTAAGTTTTGTTCTTTTAGTAAAACTCTGACACACATCTTATTTTTTGTGATCAAGATCAGTTTGTTTGTCCAACCAATTATGACGATCTTTGGGAGGCGGGGTAAGGTTACCCATTTCCATTGTTGGCATGTCTGTGGCAGATGGTTTGGCCATTCATTCTGTGATTGCTTCCTTAACACATTCTCAGAGGATCAATTCCTTGAGTGATAGATGAGAAATGGACCACTCCCTTTGGCTCCTCTTTGTATTTCCTCTTTACAAAGAGGTATTCTGAACAAAAGGAATCTGGGTTTCTGGTCTAGTGTTCCTGCCTGTTATATAGTGATTCAGCCTTCAAACAAGTGGTAACACATCTTCATATATGGACACACCAGTTGGCGAATCTTAAAAATTTGCATACAGATTAAGGTAACTGAGATACTTGTTGGTTTGCCTTTTGGAAACCACAATTTTATTTCACTGTTGATTCTCATTTGTCTTGTCATAACAATTTTGTTTGAACCCAAACTGAAGCCTCTATTTACAAATACAATAGTTGTTGTTAGTCACTCAAAGTGTCTGACTCTTTGTGACCCCATGGACTGTGGCACACCAGGCTTCCCTGTTCTTCACCATCTCCCGCAGTTTGCTCAAACTCATGTCCATGGAGTCAGTGATGCCATCCAACCATCTTGTTCTGTTGTCCCCTTCTCCTCCTGCCCTCAATCTTTCCCAGCATCAGGGTCTTTTACGATGAGTCAGCTCTTGGCATCAGGTGGCCAAAGTATTGGTGCTTCAGCTTCAGTATCAGTCCTTGCAATGAATATTCAGGACTGATTTACTTTAGGATGGACTGGTTGGATCTCCTTGCAGTCCAAGAGACTCTCAAGAGTCTTCTACAACACCACAGTTCAAAATCATCAATTCTTCAGCACTTAGCCTTCTTTATGGTCCAACTTTCACATTCATACACAACTACTGGAAAAACCATAGCTTTCAATAGAAGGACCTTTGTTGGCAAAGTAATGTCTTTGCTTTTTAATACGCTATCTAGATTTGTCGTAGCTTTTCTTCCAATGAGCAAACCTCTTTTAATTTCATGGCTGTGGTTACTGTCTGCAGTGATTTTGGAGCCCAAGAAAATAGTCTGCCACTGTTCCCATTGTTTCCCCATCTATTTGCAATGAAGTGATGGGACCGGATGCCATGATCTTAGTTTTCTGAATGTTGAGTTTTAAGCCAGCTTTTTCAGTCTCCTCTTTCAACTTCATCAAGAGGCTCTTCAGTTCCTCTTCACTTTCTGCCATAAGGGTGGTTTCTTCAGCATATCTGAAGTTATTGATATTTCTCCTGGCAGTATTTCTTCCAGCCTGGTATTTTGCATGATGTACTCTGCATGTAAGTTAAACAAGCAGGGTGAAAATATATAACCTTGGCATACTCATTGGTGTACTCCTTTCCCAATTTGGAACCAGTCCATTGTTCCATGTCTAATTCTAACTGTTGCTTCTTGACCTGCCTGCAGGATTCTCAGGAGGCAATAATTAGGTATTCAAAAAAATTGAAATTCTAAGTGATTTTTCTCACTTGTATCACATGGCCATAATATGTCTCTTTGTTCCTCTTCTCTCCTAGTGATAGCATCAACAATAAAACCCAATCATCAAAAGTATATACATCAAATTAATTTGGAAGACTGCCATTTATAACTCATATATATATATATGAGTATATAGATGAGTATAATCTCCACATATTATACTGAACATTTCAGTTCTTTGTATTCCTACCTGGGGCTTTAGTGATAGAATGCTCTGTGGGGGTGAGGATGGGGAAGTGGTACATTTGGAAGTTTCTAAATGAAAACAGTTACACTATTTCCAAGAAACATTATGTTTCACTTTATAATTGGACTAGGAATCACCAGCTGTTGAAATTGTCATGACTTGTACTGTTTATTAGACTGAGAGATAAATTCAGCATTATAGGGATAATAATATTAAATGAGTACAAAGGTTTTCATCCAATGTGAGCACAACAATAGGAACTCTAGTATGATCTGTTGCTGTTTTTTAATAATTCATTAAGAACTGTGCTATTTTGTAAGAGTGGTGCTTTGTGGGGTCCTTGAAGCGTTCTTCCTCCTCCATTTCTGAACATAAGCTGTTTCAGATCTTCACAACACAGCCATCCACCCATCATGCTAGCATCCAATCCTGACACAAACCCAGACTAAATGTATTGCTTTACCAGTAGGGTAAATATGTACCGAAAATTGGCTGCAAGCCCTATGCTGTATTCCTTTCCAAGTTTGATTTCCTACAGTCTCTTCTCTCTCTCTCTTCAAGCCTCCAACACCTCCCTCCACCATTCCCCCTGTCCCAGGCCTGCATGTACCAATATATACATACTCTCCTACTTCACATTCTGAAATATGAAAAATAATCTGTAGTAATCATCTTCATCTTGCCATTGTGAAATCTACCAAACTATATTCATATTAAATATATATTTTCTGCTTTCCTTCCTAATGCAAAAGTGTTCCTATTTTTATTAAAAGCTACTTGTACTGCATATATAATCATCTTTTAATGAATATTTTTCTGCAGTCATTTTTTTTCTGCCAGTAACATCTCTCTTTCTTTCAAAAGGATTATTCTGGCCATGCTCTACTAAGATCGTCTATTTTAAATTTAAAAAAAAAAAAGATTCACTTTTAGAATATCTCCCTCCTTGCTCTTCTTTTCAGCAAAAATTGTTGAGCTATTTATGCTTCTATTGCCCCTTCCTCACTACACTCTCTCCTCATCATATTAAGACAGGCACCCATACTAAGCACTCTGTTGAAATTGATCATACTAAAAACATCAGCTATCAACATATTTCAAAGTACAATAGTCTCTTCTCATCTTAGTAGGGCCTCATAGCTCATTTGATAGCTGTTCACTCTTTAAACACACCTTGGCTTCGACCCCAGCACACACACAACTAGTTCCCCTGTTAGCTTCTCTTTCTGGGTATCATTTTCATATTTCTTCTCCTTTTCCTGGTCTCTCAATGGGTGCTCCCTTGGCTTACGGCTTGTTTACAATCTTTCTCTAAATGATTTCTTGCTGCTGTTTTGTTTGGTCGCTCAGTCATGTCCAGCTCTTTGCCACCCCAAGGACTGCAGCTTGCCAGGCTTCTCTGTCCTAATCACTTGCTTATAAATACTCTCTTATATTTCTGTAGCTCACACTTTTATACCTCTGTCTCTGGATTTTCCATTCCTCCCTCCCTCCCTCCTCACTTCCCCTCCTTTCTTCCCTTCTTCCTTCTTTCCTTTATTTCCTTCTCTCTCTTTCTCTCGTTTTTGGTTGGAGTTCCATAATTTTCTCTTCAACCATTTACCAGACGTCTCCAACTGAATGTAGACATCACAAGCACTGTATGGCCAAAAATAAAATATTTGATTCTCCTACATCTTTATCTCAATCTTGTCTTCTATCTTCCCCATCCAGGTATTCAGGACTTCCATTTATCCAGCAGCTTAATACTAGATTTATCTTGAGATGTCTTACTCTCTCCCATCTTATCTAGCAGCAGGTTTGATTGACTCTATCTCCAAAAGAGGTTCTATGCTAATCTGCCTCCCTCTGTCTCTCCTATTACCATCCTAATCCATTCTTGGATTCTTATAATCCATTTCTCATGGAGAAACAAAACTTATTCTAATAAACTCTAAATAAAAACACATTATTTCCCTACTTAAATGGTCCAATGGCATCTTGTTTTATTCACATACAAATCCCAATTCCTTTCTTGGTCACAGGACTGTTTCTAACCTCCAAGACCAGCTTCTACTACCAGCCTTCAGACACAGGAGAGACACAGAACCCTCACACATGACAAGTCTGTTCCTATCTCAGGTCTTTGCTGCTTGCTAGTCTCTTTGGATGTTCTTCTTAGAAAGTGGGTCATGGCTGCATCCACTTACGATGCCTTTGGCTCATTTTTGACTAATACTACCTCACTTACTTTCTCTTGACTTTGTCTTGTTTTCTTTTTGGGTCTCATTAATGTTGGAAATCAGATTGTGTATTTCTGTGTTTCTTGATTTCTTTTCTATACCCTTAACCTCAATTCCATCTAGGTAGCTCCATTTCCCATTGTCAGAATCCTGGCTCCCACCCATACTAATATATGAATTAATTTGTTTCACCCTACAATACACACAAAACAACTACTACTAACAACAATGTTACCAAATATAGTTCAAATTTTCTTTGTACTTTTTGTCTTTAGAAGCTAGACTGCTAAAGGTGTCAAGTCAAATTTTGTGTTCATAAGTTAGGAAAAAGGTTTTCCTTGTGGTTATGCTATGTATATAGTTATGTTCATTTATTGATACTTCCATTTAAATTCAAAGTTAACCTTTCTTTTTTTATCAAATACTATTTCTAAATATGGAAAATATTTAAATCATATAAAAATCAAAACTTATGCTTGAAAAAATCTTGCTCCCATCCAAAGTGTAGTATTTGGAAATTATAATCAATATATTATTATGAATCTTTTATTAATTGTTTTATTTACAACTTACTGACTCTACTATTACTGGACTTTTAGGAAGTTTCTTGATTTTTTTTTCCCCTCTACTATTGTGCTAGTATCAACAAATATGTATTTTTTCTTTTTTAATTCTGAAATAGTCTGGAACGAAAGTAATTGGAATTGGTGCAAAATAACTGGATTGGTGCAAAATTCATTTCAGTTGGTGCAAAAATAATGCAGTTGGTGGTGCAAAAGTAATTGTAGTTGTGTTGGTGAAAAAGTAATTGTTACTGGTGCAAAAGTAATTCAAGTTCAGAAGTAATTGCGGTTGACTTTTGCACCAACCTCGGTTTGGAACCTCAATATTTTTTCCCCAAACCAAATTGCTTTTGCACTAACCTAATATTTCTCTGACCCTTTGTTTTAATTGTGACACAGAACATGTTGCCATTTTGAAGTTTTGCTACTATTGTTAGTCTGCATCAGAAGTCAGCAATTATAGATAGTAAGTTAGAATTGCCTGGTAGTTCAGCTGGTTAAGAATCCACCTGCAATGCAGGAGAACCTGGTTCATTGCCTGGGTCGGAAAGATCTGCTGGAGAAGGGATAGGCTATCCACTCCTGTATTCTTGGGCTTCTCTGGTGGCTCAGAGGGTAAAGAATCCACCTGCAATGCAGGAGACCTGGGTTCAACTCCCTGGGTTGGAAAGATCCCCTGGAGAAGGGAACAGCTACCCACTCCAGTATTCTGGCCTGGAGAAGTCCATGAACAGAGGAGCCTGGCAGGCTACAGGCTATGGGGTCACAAAGAGTCATACACGACTGAGTGAAATTCACTTTCACTTTCTTTCACTAATTTATTCTAGATAATAGACTTTCTCCCTGTATATGCACTTACCCTGAAGCAGATAATAAGTTCAAAGATTTGGAGTTAGGTCCTTGTTTTCTTCTGCATTACCTGTGCTTATGGGTAGCATTTAGCTGAAACTAAGGTAGATTAATAGTACCTGCTTTATGGAGTTTACTAACTATGGTGGTGTTCTTCTGACCAGGATGAGGTTTCCAGAAGTGGCCCATTCTAGTTTATCCATGGTCCTTTGCAAAGTTTTTTTTCAAACTCACTCTTGAGAGATTATCTCTTTTCTCTGTCACATATTTTTGTTGTTGTTGTTGGAGTGACGATGTTCTAGCAAATATATTCTCCTCTCTACCTACCTCTCTTGTACCTCTCCCACGGGAGCTAAGTGAGATGGGAGAGAGTGGGAGAGAGATATCCCACACTAGAGTTCCTGGCTTATGAACGTGTAAATTTCTCATTTAGGCAGTTGGATCAAAATTGCATGTTTCCATTTGAAAGACTTTACATTCTAACTTTGCTGGAAATTTATCCATGTGTTATGCAGAATAGTGCAAGGGCTGTAGCAAAGTATCAAATATTTTGAGAAAGGGAGAGATGATTGTAATTCAGGTAGGAAGGATCAGTCAAAAGGTGACACTAACAATGATCTTTTCAAAGTTTAGCAAAGAAATGAATGTGAATATTGCATTCAATTTAACAAATATGTGTCAGGAACTTCCAATATGCCTGCATCACATGAGATACTTCTGAGTATACAAAAAATACTGAGAGAATACAGCATCTGCTTACAAAGAACTCAAGCTGTCCACATGATAGCTCACAGAGACTCTACTTTGCATCATCTCTCATAGTCACTATGCAACTCTAATTTATTTCACACACTGAAACCTGAATAATATTGCTAACGCAAGGTTTTCAACATTTGATTCTTTTACTCTAAAACCTTTAATGGCTTCCCATTTTCTTGATAGAGTCTAGAATAAATGTCTTTGTTGCTCATTCTTTTTTTTAATGTTCATTTATTTATTTATTCATTTGGCTGTGTCGGGTCTTAGTTCTGGCACGCAGGATCTTCCTTGTGTCAGGTGAGATCCTTCTCTGTGATATACAGGCTCTCTAGTTGTGGAGCTCCGTCTCCTGAGTGCACAGGCTCAACAGTTGATCTGCAGCATATGAAATCTTAGTTTCCTGACCAGGGATCCAAACATCATTCCCTGAGTTGTGGACTCTTAACCACTGGGGTACCCAGGGAGTCCCTTAATCATAATTATTATTTTTTAATTTGAGCACTTCTTGTTGCATAATTTAAGTTTTATTTATAAAGTACATAAATGGATCACTGCCCTGATGAGCATTGTGAAATGTACAAAAATAAATAATGGAGAAAAAGCAATAATAAGATCAACATGAAATAAGTCATATAAAAATATCTTGCTAACCATGGTAGTATTCTACAATCATTAGCTAATATCTGAAGACAATATACATATATACACACACATGCATACAGTAAAGCCATAATTTAATTAACAGTCTGTATACAATTTCTGTTGATGTTTAAATAGCTATCATTTATATCCAGTATGTGATTGATGAAGACCTCAGCCTAACAATAATTGCTACTCCAGTAGTTTACACTGCCATTTTCAGGTTTACTTACACTTGCATTGTTTTTGTTGTTGTTGTTCAATCTTTAAATCTTGTTCAACTTTTTGTGACCCCATGGACTGCAGCATACCAGGCCTCCCCATCCGTCACCGTCTCCCAGAGCTTGCTCAAACTCACATCCATTGAGTTGGTGATGCTATCCAACCATCTCATCCTCTGTTGCCCCTTTCTCCTCCTGCCCCCAATCTTACCCAGCCTCAGGGTCTTTCCAGTGAGCCAGCTCATCACATCATGTGGCCAAAGTATTGGAGCTTCAGCTTTAGCATCAGTCCTTCCAGTGAATATTCAGGGGTGATTTCTTTTAGGATTGACTTGTTTGATCTTGATTACCTAGGGACTCTCAAGAGTTTTCTCCAGCACCACAGTTCAAAAGCATCAATTCTTTCACTCTCAGCATTCTTTATGGTCCAACTCTCACATCCTTACATGACTACTGGAAAAAACATAGCTTTCACTATCCAAAACTTTGTTGGCAAAGTAACGTCTCTGCTTTTTAGTATGTTGTCTAGGTTTGTCATAGCTTTTCTTTCAAAGAGTAAGCATAATTCATTTTGTGGCTGCAGTCACCATCCACAATGATTTAGGAGCACAAGAAAATAAAATCTGTCACTGTTTCCACTTTTCCCCATCTAGTTTTCCATGAAGTGATAGGACTGGATGCCATGATCTTAGTTTTTTTAATGTTGAGTTTCAAGTCAACTTTTTCACTCTCGTCTTTTACTCTCATCAAGAAGTTCTTTAGTTCTTCTTCGCTTTCTACCAGTAGAGTGGTTATCACTTGCATATCTTAGGTTGTTGATATTTTTCCTGGCAACCTTAATTCCAGCTTGTGCTTCATCCAGCCTGGCATTTCATATGATGCACTCAGCATATTAGTTAAATAAGCAGGGTGACAGTATACAGCCTTGACACATTCTTTTCCCAATTTGGAACCAGGCCATTGTTCCATGTCTGGTTCTAACTGTTGCTTCTTGAATACATACAGGTTTCTCTTTAAGAATTTTCTACAATTTGTTGTGATCTACACAGTCAAGGCTTTGGCATAGTCAATAAAGCAGAAGTAGATGTTTTCCTGGAATTCCGTTGTTTTTTCTATGATTCAAAGTATGTTGGCTATTTGATCTCTGATTTCTCTGCCTTTTCTAAATCCAAATTGTACATCTGGAAGTTCTCAGTTCATGCACTGCTGAAGCCTAGCTTGAAGGATTTTGAGCATTACCTTGCCAGCATGTGAAATGAGTGCAATTGTGTGGTAGTTTGAAAATTCTTTGGCATTGCCTTTCTTTGGGAATGGAATGAAAACTGACCTTTTCCACTCCTATGACCACTGCTGAGTTTTCCAAATTTGCTGACACATTGAGTGCATCACTTTAATAGTATCATCTTATAAGATTTTAAATAGCTCAGCTGGAATTCCATCACCTCCACTAGCTTTGTTCATAGTAATGCTTCTTAACGCTCACTTGATTTCACAGCCCCGGATGTTTATCATCAATCCTTAGTTTCTTTGCTGGGATATTTTCATGCACTTGCTCATGCTGAGAGGTCTAATTTAGTTAAAACTAAATATGGCAATCCCAAATTTCCCTCCCTAGGTACATCTAAACTCTCGAACCATTCACACAGTCCTGAAAGTAAATAGATGAAGTTCCACTTGTCACTTCACCTACATTGCAAAATGACCACCCTTCTCTCTTCTGAAAGTTTTGCCTCTGGTATACAAGTGACCATCCTCATATATGGCTGGCCGAAGAAGTCAGTGTAAATCAGTGCAATAAATAAGAATAAAGCCTAAGTTTTCCTGTCTTTTTGATACAAAATAAGAGTAAAATAGGTCTATTATTATCATTTTACACCCAAAACATCACCTTTCATACTCTGTAAGGTGTGGGTCCTCCAGTGTACCAGGGAATAAAGGCCCAAATCCCTTATCTGGCTTCAAACTTCTCTATGACTTGACTCTGATGTATCCATCTTAGTTCAGGCAGCACTTATTCAGAAGTGTAGACCCCTCTTCTCCTGCCTGGCCATCCTCTCCTCATCATCTGTGTTTTGATCCATGTTATACCTCTACTTGAATGCCATGTCAGCTGTAATGTGAGAGCACCAATCATCTTTTAGTCATCTTTCATTGGCTCACAGCCAACACAGTAACTATTGAGGAGTGTGGTCCTAACTGAGAACTCACCCTTGATCTCCCTATATTAGTTGATAGCAAGATCTTCCTCATTTCAAATCAATGAGACTTTTTACCCTAACATCTTCTATTCTTTCCTCCCTTCATGAACAAAACAGCCTCAGTTACTAGTATATCTGTAAAATTTGTTTTACCTTCTTTTCTCTGCATCTTAAATTCTCCATTACACATTCGGTGAGTTTGCATAAAACAGAAATTATTTGTTTAAGTAATTAGTAGATGAATAAAAGCCTCTGGAATTCCATATAAACTGACATTCATGTTAGCTTTTTTTCCCTATGTACTTTTTAGTGTAAATCACACTTTTTTGTGTGCTGTTTGTTTCTAATTAAAATATCTGCAGGTAGCTCATGTAAAGACAGAATCTATTACTGTGATGTTATGGTGTTTAGGCATTTTGATACTGAGATATTTTCCCAGTAATTAACGACTAACATAAAAATGACTTCAAAACCCTGTTATTTTTCAAGAACTGCTTGAAGCGAGGACTTTACATTGAATTTAGTGTCATGCCCTACTCAGTGTTTTTCAAAAAGGAATCATTAAAATGTTTAATTTGTAAAGAGCATTTGAATTGTACTCTGTACATCTATATTGTAAAGCTGATTCCTTATTATAGCCTGCACCTCTTTAAGATCTGTATTTCTGAAACTCTTTTTTTTTCTGTTTCTTCACTAGTACATTTTTATATATTTTCCCTCTCCTGAGAATAATTCTTCCATCTAACTCATTTTTATTTATTCCATGTTCTACCAGTAGCAACCAATTTCCAAGGACCAAGAAAGATCCTTTCGTTTATAGAAGTTTAATGTCCAGCCCACCGGAGAGTTCATACAAAGTTTCAAGTATACAACTGATTATTGCAGGAGTCTCAGGTTCCACATTTTTATCCAGCAAGCTTTGTGTCGCCTTTAGGATTAACTGGTCTTGTGGAAAGACAACCCAGGAAAGCATGGACGTATTTCATGCAGCACTATAACATTACAATGATGATATTCACCTATTTTAAAAAATCCTGTTTAGCAAGAGTTTATCTTCATCAACATAGAAATCCCTGTACTCTTCAGCTCCAGGCGCCAAAGTCTTAGCCGTCTTGAATTTGCAGTCCCAAGAAAAGGAATTTCCAAACATTTGTGACAACACTTGCACATAAGGCGACATAAGATTCAGGATTAGACACATACAGAAAGCTTCAAGATAACTGACACCAATCTAATATTGATAAGGTATGCATTTTTTTCTTTTTAATTTGAGCTCAACTTCAAGTGCCAAATGATACAAACAAACTTATTTGCAAAATATAAACAGATTCACATACTTAGAATATAAATTCATGGTTACCAAAGGGAAAGATGGGGGAGGGGATTAACATATATACACTACCATATATAAAATAGATAATAAACAAGAACCTACTGCTATAGCATAGGGAACTCTACCCAATAATCTATAATAACTTTTATGAGAAAAGAATCTGAAAAATAATAGATATATGTATATGATAACTAAATCACTTTGCTGTACCCCTGAAACTAACACAGTATTGTAAATCAATGATACTCCAATATAAAATTTAAAATATTTTAAAAATAGAAGTATCGTCAAAGTCCTAATGAATGAAAAGCATTCTCACTTGTATAAGAAATAGATCTTTGTGAGCATTCAACTCAAGGCAAAGCAGATCATTTTGTGGCACCCTTCATTTCAGGGTAGCTAACTTTAACGTTCAGAACATTATTATACTTATCTCAGTAGCATCAGATTTCTGTCGGCGAAATTTCACACAGCAGTTTCTGTTTCACCCTCCCTGTGTGAGAAAGCAAGAGAAAAGGCCAGACTTTCCTGTACCAGACAAGGTTTCTAGAGAAACGATTGAGCCTCTTGCCTTTTTCTCCTACAGTATTATGACATCATGTTATCGTTAATTTAACAGATTCACGGTGTTTAACTCCACGTAAGCATGACTATGTCTATACTTTAAAAATGTGTGCTGACGTGTGTATTTAACTTCCCATAACCTAAACATTTATAGACCTTAATGCAACATTTAGGAGTTCATATCATATTGATTAGCTGAATGAGACTGGGCATGTAAGCATTAGTAGGAAGCATTGAAATCACACTCAGTTTTACTGTTTAGTGATAAACTCTCATTTACCTCATAATATAAGTTTTTTTTTTCATTTATTTTTATTAGTTGGAGGCTAATTACTTTACAATATTGTAGTGGTTTTTGCCATACATTGACATGAATCAGCCATGGATTTACATGTGTTCCCCATCCCGTTCCCTCTCCCATAATACAACAATTTAAAAAATCTCCTGGGCTCATGTCCGGTTGGGTTTTCTCAGATTTATGTATTCTCTTCCTCCTGATTTCTTAGTTTTCTTCCAGTTTTTCTGTAGTTAACCTTTACTCCATGCTATAAACATTTAACAGATGAATGGCTATTTATACATTGTTTTCATCGCTGCTTATATTTGGCTTGATATACATTGATATGTTTGTTTTTCCTATGTATTTTAGGACAAAATTTTATTAAAACTTTTGATCATTATGTTTTCACCTCATATGTGAAACTTAAACAGTAGGATTTTATTTTGTTATTGGAGTATAATTGCATTACGATTTTATGTCAGGTTCCGATGTACAACAAAGTGAATCAGCTATATCGGTACATATATCCCTTCCCGCTTGAACCTCCCTTCCACACCCCTCAACCCACCCTTCTTGGTCATCACAGAGAACCTCGCTAAGCTCCCTGTGTTATTCAGCAGCTTCACACTGGCTATTTTATCTATGGTACTGTTGCCTGGGAAATCCCATGGACGGAGGAGCCTGCTGGGCTGCAGTCCGTGGGGTCGCTAAGAGTCGGGCACGACTGAGCGACTTCACCTTCACTTTTCACTTTCATGCGCTGGAGAAGGAAATGGCAACCCACTCCAGTGTTCTTGCCTGGAGAATCCCAGGGACGGGGGAGCCTGGTGGGCTGCCGTCTACGGGGTCGCACAGAGTCGGACGTGACTGAAGCGACTTAGCAGCAGCAGTGTATATATGTCAGCCCTACTCCCCAATTCATCTCACCCTCCCCTTCCTCCCCTACCTACACATATCCATTCTCTACATCTGCAGCTCTTTTCCTGCCCTGCAAACAAGTTCATCTGTACTATTTTTCTACATTCCATACATATACATTAATATATGATATTTGAACAGTAGGATTGTAAACTTAGAAGAAAAAATTTGACAAAACTAAGAATTAAACATTGAAATTGATAATTAGTTATAGAAAGTGTAAATTAAAAGATGTAAGTATACAATATTATTTTCTTTAACTCTGGAATATTATTAAATTTTAAGTTAACCCACCAATATTTTCTCTTAAGCAGTTGATTGCTCTCATTACCATGTCTTTAAATGGCTAATATGTTTTGATGCACTGCATATGTGATATATCTAGCCCATCTGTTAAGAAAAATAAGTGAAACTATCTCTAAACTAAACCACTAGTCCTCAAAATAAACAGCTAACTAAACAAATAAGGCATATAGCACAAGCTGTTACTTTGGTGTATTGTCTAATCTTTGAAATAAAAGACTAAAAACTAAGCATTTACACTGGAATTAACAAAATACCAAGCTACTCACAGTTAAAGGAACAGCTATCAGACCTGCCCAGTCATTTATACTGGCAACTCATATAATGAAACTTAACAAGTGCAAGAAAGAGAAATTATTGGCATAAAAACCAACTGAGAAATGGGTTAACTAATTATATGAATTTTGAAAGGGACTTAGAAACTCTCATGCCTACTTTTCTTATGGAGGTTTGCTATAGGTTAATATACTAAAAAATGTTTCTTCATGGGGATGGTTTGGCCAAGGAAGAGACAGGAAAACAAGTGCGGCTTCATTCTGGCTCCTAAAGAAAAGCAGGACTGAAAGGAACAAAGAGATGAAACCAAGTGTCATGGGCGTGTTTATAATATTCCATCCTTAAAGAATAATAAAACTGAACCTCTAGGCCCATTTTCATTGTTGTTATCAAGTCAATCAGTCGTGTCTGACTCCTTGCGACCCCATGGATTGTAGCATGCCAGGCTTCCCTGTCCATCACCACCTCTGGGAGCTTGCTCAAACTCATGTACATTGAGTCGGTGATGCCACAACCATCTCGTCCTCCATTGTCCATTTTCTTTCCTTAGTTTCTAATGTTCAAAGTCACTTACTGCATTTCAATTATTTTTAAAATGTTGATAAAATAATTTATTCTCATATTTTTAAACATGGAAAATCTTATGAGATTCTTTTCTCACTCTATGGTCAACATTTTAGGGTTAAAAATGTAACAGTAAAAGTAATAATAAATACAAATTTTAAAATACAACTCCCAATGAAATAAAATCAGTATAAGAGCTCTGTGCAGCCTGTGAAGTAGTCAAAACGATGACATTTCATAGTAAGGCATTGATCTTGCTTACTTCGATTTAAAAGGAAATGTTGGAAGGCAGTTAACCTATGTATAAAGATCTGTATAATAGAAAACTCTTTTAAAATTGCTAATAGGTAATTCTTTTTCTCTCCAGCAGCCCATTGAGAACTCCCCTTTCTTAAAATGAACTATATGTTCACTTTAGCAACAACTCTTTCATCTGTCCTTGATGACCGCTGTTCCAGGAGTCCTCCTAAGAGTTGCTTCTCTGTTCTATTTCTCAGGATGTAGATTCTGTGTAAGGGGAAAACAGCTGAAATACCACGGCCTACTGGAAGATGTCAGCATCTAAATACTAGTCTCATCATCTATGTACTTTTTCAACTAAAAGTTGATTACAATGAATTGAGAATAGAGGGAATATAATAAGAACACAAATTAGATGCTGTTTTAGGGAAACAGATATTGTATATCAAGAAAGACCAGTTATTGATACAGAAACATAAGGACATGAAATGAGACTGTGATAAAACTTGGTTCAGCAGCCATATGTCGAAGATAAAATGTGGGGAAGTACCAGCCTTATTAACAATCATACCCTCAGCTTAACTTTCAATAGTATCTGGCCTAGAAACATTAGGTCCCTTCTTAGAGCCCAAGTTTTAGTCAGTGTTACCAAATTATTTCACAAGAAAATTGTTTAATTGCTTAGCAGCACCTATAACTCTGCGCTCCATCCTGCATTTGAGACTTTTGAAAATCTGATCATGCTACAACTTTCAAAGCTTATGTTCCAAATTTTTTGCTAGACAAGTTTATCTTAACCAGATGAGTCTGACTTATCCTTAAGTATACCTTTGTGTTTATGTAATTCTTCTTGCCAGGTGTCTTCAGTTCTAAGCTGTGCAGTAAGTTTATTGTTACTAAGTGTATATTTCCTACAAATAGTACTAGTGTGGCTTGTATGTGTTTCTGTCATTAGATAAGTTAAGATGGAAGTGGTTGGCAAAAATTACCTTAAATCTTGTTCACCTGTTCAATTTACTTGGAGATAATCTCTTCATCCAGTCCAGTGCTCTCCTCAATTAAAGATAAGTTTGAAAGGAAACAAACTCATTCTTACTGAGTGTAAAATACTACCCACCATTTATTTTTATTTTAACATTAAACAAATAAATGGATTTGAATTATGAAGATTGTTGTTTCTGTTCAGTCGCTCAGTTGTGTCTGACTCTTTGTGACCCTAGGGACTGCAGCATGCCAGGCTTCCCTGTCCCTATCATCTCCTGGAGCTTGCTGAAACTCATGTCCATTGAGTTGGTGAAACCATCCAACCATCTCATCCTCTGTCATCCCCTTCTCCATAAAACACATGAAAGAAAGAACTTAAGGGGAAAAAATAAGCTTCTGAAAACAAGTAATATGGGTACCTAGTCATAGTACTGGTCTTTGGTTAACCTTTCATTAATAACTAGATGAAGTAATGTTATATATAATGCAAAGATTTAGGAAATAAGAAGGACTTTGTGATTTTTACATAATTTTTAATAGGTTGAGTGTCTCTAAGAATGAAGATTAAGAGATTTTTTTAGACTATTTTAACAAGTATAACAATGTATTAAAAGTCAAACCTTTGGTTATTTAACCTTAAGGTAGTAAAGCTACATGGATTGAAAATGATGTACAATTTAGATCCTGGCTACCAAAGCAAAGAGAATCTGCCAGACCTTCTGATGTCACCTAACCTCTAACTTCTGTGAAAATTCATTGTGCTCATGCCCAAACGTGGTCTAGAATGTAAAATATACTTCTCAGGCATGCCAGAGAAAGCTCTTAACTCTTTCATGTTTATTCTAAACCTCAAATACAAACCAGGTACAGTCTCATAGTTTCACATTTTCCTGTGGTCATTTGTGTAAATGTAGAAATTCCATTCTTTCTAAATAAATTCATAATATATCATCCAGCCAAACTGAAGAGAAGCACCTCAGATGTTCATCAGTTTTCAGTTCTGGGCACTTCATTGATTCTGCGAGTTTTCCATGCCCATCTCTTTCTTCACACTGAGAGACACTCACAATGAGTGAAAAATGTTAACTTGACACGTGCGTGTGTGTGGCCCTCTACTCAGAGCCCAGTCAGAGCTTTCAAGATATTCTGATGGTTGTTTTATACAGATAGATACTTTTCAAATTTTATCTAAACTTCTAATCTTCTAACACATTTGTTTCATGTTAGTCTCCATCATATCACTTGATTTGGAGTGAAACAGGATTTGGGAAAGAGAAGACTGCCTAAAGGTCTGGTTCTGTCATTTCCTGGCTGTGGAATATTGGTCAGTTAGCTTCTCCCAGCTCTGGTTTCCTAACCTGCAAAATGTTAACACTGTTAGTACGGTGAGGACTAAAGCACTTTTGCTATTCCACTTGACCCTCTACAGATATCAGTGTCCACTTCTTCCAGTGGTATTCTCAGTATACCTGATTAAGCTTCCTCTTGGAAACTTTTTTTTTTTCCTGGTAGCTCAAAGCTGAATTTTAGCCTGGCGGATACCTAAGAAGCATATAATTTCTCTGAAGGGAATATTCTATGTCATCATTTTCAAGGCTGGTGGTGACGGTTTAGTCTCTAAGTCTTGTCCGACTCTTGTGACCCCATGGACTATACCCTTCCAGTTTCCTCTGTCCATGGGATTCTCCAGGCTAGAATACTGGAGTGGGTTGCCATTTCCTTCTCCAGGGGATCTTCCCAACCCAGGAATCAAACCTGGGTCTCCTGCACTGCAGGAGAGTTCTTTACCAACTGAGCTACAAGGGAAGCCATTTTCAAGGCTACTGGCTGGTAATTATGTCAACTCTGAGCCCTAGAACTGAAGCATGGATATTTCCATTACTGTGCCATCATTCAAGAGCCAGCTTGGATGTGTACTCCTCTGGCCAATAGATAATAGCCATCCCATTGCAGATTAAGAAATACTAGTTTTAATCCATCCTATTGGACATCTGACCATTCTGATGCTTGGAGTCTATTCCCCAGTAGTCTCAGTAATTCTGGCATCAAATTATTGCCTTTACTAACCTCCCCAAACCTATCTATCTTGTTCTCATCAGACCGTTGAGTTAACAAGTTAAATGAGCCCTATTAACCCACAGGATATCATGAAGCTTCCCCTGATTTGCCAACTAAGAGTTATGCTTCCCATACCTAAATCTTAATTCATGTCCAATTTATGTCACTTAATTTATCCTCTTTGATAATGTATTTGTTGACTATTTGAATTTTCATAGTAGACTTGAAGACCACAAACTTTGTATTCCTGTGATGTTTAGAACTGTGTATTGAATATAGCCAGTACTGAATGAATAAATATTGAATAAATAAATAAAAGAATGTGAAAATGCAAAAATTATATTAAAAATACTCTTAAATACATATCTCCTCTGTAAGAACAAGGAACCATAAAGCTTAAGTTCACTGCCTAAAGCTAAGCTTCTGGTGTAATTTATTCTTCCTAGTTGCATATGACCTTAAAATGATGGTCCTCTGAAAGCTATTAGAGAAGATGACAGATCTTTCCAAGGATTAAATTTAAATCATTTTTGACTATCAAAAATGCTTGGTAAAAAATAGGTTAGATATATATATATACTAGGGTTTAGTCACTCAGTCATGTCCAAATATTTGCAACCCCATGGACTGTAGCCCACCAGTTTCCCCTTTCCATGGGATTCTCCAGGCAAGAATACTGTAGTGGGTAGCCATTCCCTTCTCCAGGGGATCTTCCCAACCCCAGGCAGGCACATTCTTTATCACCTAGGAAGCCCAGGTTAGACATACCACCTATTAATATGAATGAAAAACTGGAATACATAACCATTATTCCAATGAAGAGTAATTTTAAATAACTTCTAAAATATCAAAAATTTAAGGAAAAAATTAAAAATCATGAGTTTGAGATGCTTCATAAGACTAAATACTGAAATTAAATAGTGATATAATGATATCATTTGAGTAATTTGCAGGTTATCAATGCTTGTATATGTAATGATAGTTATATGACAACTAATCATTTTGTTTTGTTACTTAAAATATCTTATGGTTCATTATACTATTCAAATAATTTGATGAAAATAATTTATGTTTTAATGACTGTCCCTCCAAAAATAAAGTTAAATTCAAATATCACATTTTTCTTCTCTATAAAAATTAATTATTTTCATTGGTCATGTCATTAAATAACCAGGAATAGGTTTTCTCTTTCTAAAAAGAGAGAGTCTTGTATTTTAAAACAGGTACTCATCTCATTTTTTTTTTTTTTGAGAGAAAATATTTGAAAACAGGTACTCATCTCTTTGTTTTTAACATTCCCATGCAAAAGAATGTATAAGCTGTAAGAATATTTATTTTGTTTTCTTTTTTTTCCCTGTCTGTGAAATTTTCAGAATCTTAGCTAGACACTCATTTATATATTTGTAACACTCGTTGGAATTGGATGATAAATTAAATTCAGCTGAAACATCAGACACATTGAAGGAATAAGTTTTGGATTTTACCCCTAAGAGGCTCCATGTCAAATACTTTTTCTTTTGTTTCACTTTTTAAAAAGTTTTCTCTATTCCCATCACTTTTTAATGTAGTTCTTCAATAGTTAACTGAAACTTGCTCTTGCTTTTAATATAAACTTATGATACATTTACTAAATATAAAATAAGAATGATGATCCTATTAAATATAGTCAATATGAGATAAAAAGCCAATTAAAACCCCAGATGGAAGTAATCCACAAGAGAAAATAGCATAAATGGATAAAGGTAATCAGCTGATTGGTTTATAGATCTAAAGATCCCCAGGGGATGTTTTAAATCTACATATTGTGGCCTAGAATGCTGAATTTTGCATTTGGGAGTTCTATTAAACTAAAAGATCCTTAGAAAGCTATGCTCCCTCTTGCCTTTATATGGAAGGGAGACACAAATTAGGTTAGTTCAGTCAGAGTCTGGAATAAATTGCACAGAGTAAATTCTCTTCAGATCTTCCTCAAATAAGCTGGCATCTATCCCATTATAAATACTGAATATCTGCTACAAAGTTATAATTTGAGGGAAATGGCGAATTTCAGTGGCTCAATATTTGACAGTGTATTATTGTTGTCGGTAGAATTGCAGTCATTCTATAGACTGCAGGATAATATAACTCCCCTGACTAGCTATGCTTGCAAATTATGACATAGAGAAATATTTGTGGTTTGTTACTCTCCTTCTCTTTTAGCTGGTCAGAATTAATAATGCAGTTTTTTCCAGTGTTGTAAAAGATATCATAATCCTTAAATCATCTGTTACAAATATTCTGGGTTAGAAGACAAAAAATATAGAGTAGACTGGAGACTTAGTCAAGAGACACATAGCTCACATAGGACCAAAACAATATTTTATAATTTAACAATGAAATGTAATACTTCAAGCAGAAAGCAATTTGAAGCAGACATCATTGGTTTTGCTTTTTGCTAGTTACAAATATTGAACAATTTGTTGCTGTTCAGTCACTCATTCATGTCCAGTACTTTGTGACCCCACTGAACAATTGTTTTTTTAATAAAGATGAAGGAGTTAGGATTTACTTGTCTGCTTAAAAAAATAAATTTAGTATTAAATATGACTTCAGCCTCTGTTTTAATCTGTTTAGGATGCTATAACAATATATCACACACTGGGTGGCTTAAACAACAAATATTTATTTACTCATAGGTCTGGATGCTGGAAGGCCCATGATCAAGGTGCTGGCAAAGGTGATTTCTTGTAATAGCTCTCTTTCTGGCTTGTTGATGGGTACATGTCTATTGCGTATTCCTGTTAGGATTTCCCTGGTGGCTCAGATGGTAAAGCGTCTGCCTACAATGCAGGAGACCTGGGTTCGATCCCTGGGTCAGGAAGATTCTCTGGAGAAGGAATGGCAACTCACTCCAGTACTCTTACCTGGAAAATCTCTTGGACGGAGGAGCCTGGTAGGCTATAGTCCATGGGGTCGCAGAGAGTTGGACATGACTGAGCAACTTCACTAAAGCCCTCTTCTTTATGCACTAGCAGGAGGCAGAGAGAGAGCAAGATTTCTGCTGCTTCTTCCTGTAAGGACACTAAGCCTTTGGAATCAAGGCTCCACTCATATGACTTCATTTAACCTTAATAGCTTTCTTAGAGGGCCCATACAACTACAGCCACTGAAGGTTATGGTTCAAGGTATGAATTTGGAGAGGACACATACCTTCACTTCACAAAAACCGATAAATACATTTTTATTTTGTTCTCCTATATTTTCTTAATCATCAGTTCAGTTCAGTTCAGTCACTCAGTCATGCCCAAACTTTGCAGCCTCATGGCTTGCAGCACACCAGGCTTCCCTGTCCATCACCAACTCCTGGAGCTTGCTCAAACTCATGTCCATTGAGTCAGTGATGCCATCCAACCATCTCATCCTCTGTCATCCCCTTCTCCTGCCTTCAATGTTTCCCAGTATCAGGGTCTTTTCCAATGAGTCAGTTCTTTGCATCAAGTGGCCAAAGTATTGGAGCTTCAGCATCAGTCCTTCCAGTGAATATTCACGGTTGATTTCCTTTAGGATTGACTGGTTTGATATCCTTGCAGTCCAAGGGACTCTCAAGAGTCTTCTCCAACACCACAGTTCAAAAGCATCAATTATTCAGTCTCAGCTTTCTTTATGGTCCAACTCTCACATCCATACATGACTACTGGAAAAACCATAGCTTTGACTAGATGGACATTTGTTGGCAAAGTAATGTCTCTAGTTTTTAATATGCAGTCTAGATTGGTCATAGCTTTTCTTCCAAGAAGAAAGTGTCTTTTAATTTCATGGCTGCAGTCACCATCTGCAGTGATTCTTAATCATTGGTGTTTAAGAATTATCCTCTATACCTCATTTTCTTTCAAAAATCAACATTTTTTGTTTATATGTGTGTACTTACATTTTGGTATTTACCTTTATATGGATTCAAATTTTTCTATGTTAGATTTACATTTACTGTGAATAATGCCTTTTCTTATCTACTCTCTTTTCTCTTTTGCATCACTTTCCATCTTCTACATAAATAGAATATATCTATATATTAGCTACTTTAATTTCTTTTACATGTCTTTAAAAGGTATGTTGGCTTATATTCATTTGAAACTATAAATTCTCTCCTTCTAAAAATAGATATTAAAATGTGATTCCAGAAGACACATCTTGCAGGTTGGTTAAATATTTCTTTCCATTGGATATAAATTATATCATTCTTTTGGAGAAATAAGGAAGATGAGAATTATTATAGTACACTGGAAAGACTTGGATGTCAACCTCAGGGTTGTGGGTGTATGATCTCAGACTGGTCACTGAACCCACTAGTTTCTGTTTCCATCGCAGACAAACATGAAAGTTGCTCAGTAGTGTCCAAATCTTTGTGACCCCCATGGAATAGTCCATGGAATTCTCCATGCCAGAATACTGGAGTGGGTAGCTGTTTCCTTCTCCAGGGGATCTTCCAAACCCAGTGAACAAACCCAGGTCTCTCACATTGCAGCAGATTCTTTACCAGCTAAGCTACCAGGGAAGCCCAAGAATACTGGATTGTGTAGCCTATTCCTTCTCCAGTGGATCTTCCTGACCAAGGAATCGAACCGGGGTCTCCTTTATTGCAGACAGATTTTCTATCACCTGAGCTACTAGGGAAGCCCATGACAAATATGAAAGTTATATAATAATTGTCCTACCCATTCTTAGGTTTGTGGCAAGGATAAAATGAGACTATACATGTATATAACATGTCACACAAAAACAAGTTATTATTCAGAGAAGCAATTAAGCATAAGAATAGGTTTCATACTTTCTTTTTCTTTTCTTCAATAGAAATATAAACAGAAAATACATACTTTTATGTGATCAAAAAATTAATCATGGCAAGATTGGCTCTCACTTTTATCAGGTCTTAAATATTTCCTCTTGTATTTTTAACTTATATCTTACCTATATTTACCTAATTTTAAAATTTAGCAGCTATATGCAAAATGTTTTAAACTATCAATTTAATCAATTATTTTTGGTAAATATTTCAGTTTTACTCACAGCTAAGAATTGTAAGTGACATAGTTTTTTGTCTTCCATGGCTTGCTACAATAACATACTATTAGAAATAAATCAGAAATATGCAGTCATTTAAGACCTGCCCCCACCATTAAAAAAAAAACAAACTAAAACTCTTTAAAATTTGCAAGAAGTCAGGGACAATGAAAATAGTCATGTGTTGTTTAAACAACACCTAACAGTTTAATAAAGTTTTCTGAGAAGTCTACTCACCGACCCACAGATGGTACACCAATGTAGCAAATAGCAAGCAGGCTGTCCTTGTTGTCGGATTAGCTAAATTACCTCTGTGAGAATTTTATGGGGTCAGAGAAGGAAAAGTCAGGAAAGGAAAGAAGCCACTTCTGATTACTTTTCTTCTCTAAGGATTTTTGGTAGTTCCAGATCCAGGCACCTTCTTGGTATTAAAATATATTGAGAATTATACTCAGGCTGGAAGCTTAGTATTCGCTGAGTACTATGACCTTACTTTTTTCAAAAAGTGTAAGGGAAGTTGGTTGTGTAAGTGGGCCAAAGGGACTTCACACATGGAACTTATTTGGGTTTGTCCATATTGTATTTTTTCTACATGGGGAATTTAGATTTTTATGTGACTAAGGATTTGAAGATTTTCTATAGCTTGCTGTATTTTAAAGCTGAGAGAAGAAAGGGGGGAAAAGACAGTGTTTTCCTGAATTAAGTTTTGTAGATCTCCTGTGTTTTTGTATTAACCTATGTGATTGATTTACGGCAAGTTAGTTTTGAAGATGCACACACAAAACAAGATTTTTTAATGTGTTTCCCACTATTTAGTTTGCCCCATAAGTTGTGAAAGCACACTTATTTCTTCTGTGACTGCCATGATATGAATTCACAGGGTTTAAAGCATTAGTTATGCAAAATCAGTGTGTTCTTGCAAAGTTTTCTAAATTAAACATCTAGTAGTCAAATCTGGTTAAAAAGCACACAGGAGCAGCTATTACTTAAGGCACTGATACTGTGAATTGTCTTGAAAAAACAATTAACCAATGTTTTGATCTTCCATGGCATATCTAAGTGCTCAAAAGCAGGACCCACCTGTATTTAATTTCTTTCCGGATGAGAAAAAAGCAAAAACAGTGGAAGTAGATTGAAATAGCCCAAATCAGAACAGGTAGTTGAAACCACACTCTGAAATCAGAGTTGGATGTGGGCGAGGAGTGAGGATAGCCAGATGAGACTAGCTGCAAAGGGTGCCTGAGGGAGAGTGTGAAATGGAGGTTTGCAGCAACAGAAAAAGTTCCTGTGGCTACAGCAAGGCTGACGCTCGGGAATCATAGCCTCCCACCTGGCAGGCTTTAGGAGGTTGCTTTGTGGGAGCTCTGAGCCCCCAGAACCCTCTGTCACCAGCCCTTGGGCTGATTTAAGATAAGAGTTTCTGATTCAATAGGTTGCAAGCCCAATTGACTTTCTCAATGTGCAGATAGTATTGTTAGTCGCTCAGTTGTGTTCAATGCTTTGCAACCCCATGGACTATAGCCTGCCAGGCTCCTCCATCGTTAGAATTCTCCAGGCAAGAATGCTGGAGTGGGTAGCCATTCCCTTCTCCAGGGGATCTTTCCAACCCAGGATCAAACCCAGGTATGCTGCGCTGCAGGCAGATTCTTCAACATCTTAGCCACCATAACACCTATCACTTGCATAATAGTTTGCAAATATTTTTAAAAAGCTATTTTCCATGAAGTCTCTCTTATGATCCTGTCAGTCTCTAGTACCTCAGTGTGAATGTGTTTATCAGGTCACTGAAATGCACACTGACCATCAGATTGTGGGAAAAGATAGGAAAGGCAAAGAAGAAAGTGCAGAGAAGAAAGGAATTGTATACATTTACATACCAGTCTGCTTTCTCTAAGTGTAGGCAGTGCACAGGCATGAAACAAGCATTATCCTATCTACTTTCATGCATTGCATAGCTTCTTAAAAGAGCAATATTCAACTAATAAATACATAGTACTTAACAACAAAGTTTGCTAAGCGTGGAGAGTGTTGATGAGGGTCCTCCTCCAGATCTATATTAAGAGGTGCTATTATTATCCACATTCATTGTCCATTGCCATTGTCTATATTCTGTGGATGGAGAAACAAAGTTATCAAGGGGTTATAAGACTGTCCAAGGTCACACATTCTAGTAACTAATGAATCTGAACCAGATCTCTGCTTTACTGAGCTTACCCATGCACACTGCTGCCTCACAAGGAAATAGATATAGACAGCAGTCTGGCAAGTCACCAAAGCAGAGAAATCAAAAGATAAACCTCCAACTCATAAGTCTTACATAGAACTTTCAAGCAGTAAGTAAAACCACCCAGCATCATCACAGTTGATACTACTGGTTATAAAATTCATGAACTCTAACTGTAAAAGTTGTCTGAAAATGTGCTTACTAGAAGGACAGAAATGCTGTGTGTGACCCCTGAGTAGGAAGTCACCTAAAGCTGGAAATTCCCTTACCCCATTCAAAGTGAACCAGATTTTATCTCATTTTGATAGAGACCAAGGACAGTGAGACAAGAGAAGAAAAATTAACATAGAAAAATTAACATATTATATATGACACTTCCTGCATGTAAGATTTTTTTAATTGTGTTCAGCTATTTAGGATAATTATACCTAATCACATAATTCCTGTAAATTGGTGAAGTGACATAATTTAGATGTTTAACAAGAAATGTAGATTAAATAATTATAACATATAGCTGTAATTTATGGATAATGACAGGCAAATTTTAAACTTTGCAAAATAGTGTGGGTTGAGCCTTCATGGAGATGTCTCACCATTTCAGTTTCCTATTTCTTACCAAGTGCAACAGCTTTGAAAACTACATAATATAAACCCAAGGGCTTCCCTCTGTTTCTAGGATATCCTAAATATAGAGTGCTTAAGAGACTAACGTGGTTTTAGCCTCTTCCCAGGAATTTAATATGAAGTGATTTGCTTTAGAAGGAATTCAGGACTCCACCTGTCTCTTGAGTGATGTGACCATTGGGAAGCCTGAAAACTGCACAAGCAATGGAGACTCTGACCCGGGGTCTCTCATTCATATGTTAATTGTTAAAAGTCCGGCACTGCATACGTATCAGTGGCCATTATGTATCCTTTGTTGTGCCCCTGCTGAGTGCTGGACATTTGGTAGGGAGCAGAGTCCAAGACAGCCAAGAAAAGAGAGGAGATGAGTAGGTGAGGCAAACGCAACATTGTTAAGTCTTCCAAGAGAATAACTAAGATAAGATTCTTTCAACAGGGAACTGTTGGAGATTTTCATGAGGACCTACAGTGAAGTGGTGAATGTCAAGACTAGGAGTAGATGGGAGGCAATTCAGAGGCGAACTGGAGAAGCACTTCTTTTAGGAATATCATAGTGAAATAGAAGAGTGAAATCAGAGAAGGGGGTGTCAAGTTTAAAGGAGACTGCTGTCTTCCCCATAGCCCAGTGGGATGGAGTATTTGAATCCCAATGGGAAGGACAATTTAAGTAGAAGTAAAGACATAAGTTGATAGATCAGTGAAGGAGGTTGTGGCACTTTCCTGTGATGGCTTCCATTTGTTTATAAAGTTAAAGTTTCTCTGATGACAGAGCAAAGAGTTGAAGGAAGCAAAACTTCATACTGAGCAGCAGAGAGCAGGTAAAGTCTTAACCATGAGAAGCAGGAGTAGGAACCGACACAGAATTTCATCCGCTTGTCCTCGTTCAGGGCTAAGTTAAGGTTGTCGGCCGTGAATGTAGTGTGCATGTGCAGGTGTGAAGGCCAAGAGCTGGACTGATATCCAGTTCTGGCTTTGCCAAGCAAGTGGGTAGGTATAGAAAGAAATCTGGGAAAAGGGAAGTTGGGGTTCTAGATGGACCTTGGACTTTAATCGGGAGAGCCGAAGAACTGCAGCACAGAAGGAGCTGATAGAGAAGATGTAAAAGAGTCTGAGGACAGGAAATTCTGATGCAATCCAAATTCAAGTATGTCTGAAAACTGACAGGACTAAAATATTGAGACTATAGTTAGAGTGAAGAATTACTGAAGCTATTATATCAGAACTCAGCCAGAATGGAAGCTGCCCCCAGGAATGAGGACAGAAGATAGCCCCTAAGAGATACGGTTTCTAAGAAGGCTGACTCTCATGGTTTTCACAGTTTTTTCAGATACCACAGTGTATCCTCAGCCAATTCCTTAGAAAATAAATATACCTTCAGGAGGTGTGCATGACTTTTAAAGACGTTAAAGTTAAGTTTCTGACACATTATTAGCATGAAAATATTATATGTAAGTTCCTGATGCCAATGCCTTTTCAATAATAAAATTATGTATTAATAAACTGTGGTTAAGAATCAAAATTATATAAAAATTCATTAATCCCAAATGGAGATCACTGCTGCTGCACACTGCCATCTAGACCAAAACAAAACAAAACAGTGGCTTTGTAATGTCTGAATCTTAATAGGTAGAAGCTAGAGAAGAAAAGATTTAGTCAAAAATAAATAGCTGATGTTAAAAGAACTAAAAAGCTGATATTAGAAGAAAGGAAACAAAATCTGAGTATAGTAATGTACATGAGTGGCATGAGGGAAGAATAATTAATTTTTAAACCAAATGAATATATTTCTGAAATGTGATAATAAGCAAATGATAAAACCAAAACCATTGTCTGACCATCATTGAAACATAGAGAATATATAATAAAATTATTACAGAATACATAATTATCAATGACTTAGAATTTCTCCTTCCTAATACTTTGATAATTCACCACACTGAAAGTGAACATAAGTTCTACTTTTCATTTTTCATTATTTTATAATTCTTTAGAATTTGGGTTATGGTTCCTATGGTGAAAATTACTTCTTGGCAAATGATCATGATTGAAATGATTATCATTATATAATAGAACTTGTGATTGGGGCTTTCAATTTGTAAATCAGAATGATTTTGTTGTTGTTCAGTTGTTCAATCATGTCCAACTCTTTGTGACCCCATATATTACAGCATACCAGGTTTTCCTGTCCTTCACCATCTTGTCCTTCACCATCTCCCAAACTCACATCCATTGAGTCAGTGATACCATCCAACCATCTCATCCTCCGACATTCCCTTCTCCTCCTGCTCCCAGTCTTCCCAAGCATCAGGGTCTTTTCCAATG
Organism: Odocoileus virginianus; assembly: GCF_023699985.2. NCBI lineage: Eukaryota > Metazoa > Chordata > Mammalia > Artiodactyla > Cervidae > Odocoileus > Odocoileus virginianus. Next base: position 27,379,873 of record NC_069698.1, read on the forward strand.
ATCAGAATAATCAAAATGATAAGAGGAATAGAAAGGCAAATAAGCATCTGTACCCATATGTGTGTGCTTATATGTGCGTAAATGTGCACACATATGTATGACTTATGTATGTATGTTTCTCTACATGTAGGCCAAGGACTTAGTGACACTGGTTTCTTTGCAAAGATAGCAGTCATGACTGAATTATGTGCACTTTAATTATATGGCCTTCCAAGTAAAATTTCTGGAGGAACCATAACCATGTAATTCTCATTTGTATTTGAGTCATGATGTGTAATCCAAGAATAGTCCGTGTGAAAATGGCTTCTTAAAAGTTACAAAATCATTGGTATTCTCAGTGAGAAAATTAAAGACAATTTTAAAAGACAGCATTACAACAGTTCCCAAAATTTCTTTTTATTTCATGGTCGTGTTGAACACAAGGCAAGAAAGGAACAAAGTGCCTAACTGAACAGAGCAAATTTTAAGTCATATTCAGAAAAGGAAAGAGGTCTCCAGCTTCTGCGTTTCAGAGACTGCCCAAGAAAAGCCATCATGGCTAAAATCCGGGGCAAGAGAAGCCGCATGGCCGGCATTATTCTTAGCTCTGCGTTTCAGGTAACCACACTGTTTCCTCTGAGCGTCTGAGCAAAAGAATGGCTCACCCCGTCCTGATAGCTCATTTGGAACATATAAAAGCCATCCTCATTAGGATGAGAAAATTGCATCACCGACAAGTCAAACTTCTGCACCATTTGGATCCTAGTGTCAGATAGAAAATGTGGCATTTTTAGACATTAAGACTATTTCGGGTTCTTTTGAATTCCTCTAAGAGCAACTGGGTCTGATGCGATGGGTTTTTCCCTTATCTCCCAGGCTATGAAGAGCTCTTTTATCATCCCTGCCTTCGAGTTGGCAGAGTCCTTGGAATAGGTCAGAAAAAGCTCCTACAGATTTTTTTATATTATAGCATTGTTAGCTAAATTAATCCTTTCGCCTAGACTTATTTCCCCTGAAGAGAAATTTTGTAAAGTTAATTGGAGTCTCAGGAAAAGAACTAACAAAAGGCAGAACTTCAGCTGGGTCAAACAGGCGTATTATCTCAAAACCAAAAAGATGAATTATGAGGGAGGATACTTGCTTTTTAATACAACTGAATTCTGAAAGAAAAAATTCATCTAGTCCATTTCTTTTTCCTCAAGATAAGACAGTTCATGAACACTTGGAGGGGAATACTTTTTTATCTTATTATTTAGGATCCATAGTGAGAGGAATTATATAACTTGTCATAAATCTAGTAAGTATTTTATTAGACATATTAAATCCAATAGGTTATTAAGTATTTTACTCAGGAACCTCTCCTCTAGCTTAAATACCATGTTCCAAATTGTATTAAAATTTTGCCTAGTCTCTCCTATAGGGAAACAGAGAAACAAATAGTTTTTTCATTGTGAATTGTTAGCCATCCTATTTATAATATCATAAGCACAATCTTGACACTGGAAACATCTTCAGTCTACTTTTTTTTTTAACTATTTTATTATATTCTAGTATAAGGTCTTGTTTATCCATTAAACTGCTTTCTTGTATCTTTCAAATACTATGTTTTAGATATATAAATTTCTCATTTCTTATTAAATTGTTAAATATTAAACTTTTAGTGTAATTGTTGTATGTCTGCCTCATTGTTATACATTGAACAGATAGCCTCAGGAAGTAAATATACATTTTAAAATTTATACTTACATATGAATGTATGATATGGGTTTTTCACCCTATACTGAACTTGGGGCTTCCCAAGTGTTTACTAGTGGTAAAGAACCCACATGCCAACGCAGAACTAAAAATGCAGGTTCGATCCCTGGGTCGGCAAGATCCCCTGGAGGAGGGCATGGCAACCGACTCCAGTGTTCGTCCCTGGAGAATCCCAGGGACAGAGAAGCCTGGTGGGCTACAGTCCATGGGTTCACAAGAGGCGGACAATACTGAAGCAACTTAACAGGCTCAGTGAACTTGATCAGAAAGGATACGCTTTTAACAGATTTGGCCACTAGATGGCACTGATCTGCCTTTGGAAACTGCCAGCTTTCACAGGGGGAAAAGAAAACTTTATTAAAAAATATAACTCTTTTCTTAACCAATAAACTTTTAAGTTTGCGATGAGTTTTTAATATTAACAAATATCTAATATTTTTTAGAACAACCATAAAAACTTAAGGAAAAAAAACGAACCGCAAATAAGCATTGCACTTTCTACTCTGACATTTTTAGTCCTCCAACTTTATAGTTCAGTTCAGTCACTCAGTCGTGTCTGACTCTTTGTGACCCCATGGACTGCAACAGACCAGGCTTCCCTGTCCATCACCAACTCCCAGAGCTAACTCAAACTCATGTCCATCGAGTTGGTGATGCCAGCCAACCATCTCATCTTCTGCCGTCCCCTTCTCCTCCCACCTTCAATCTTTCCCAACATCAGGGTCTTTTCCATTGAGTCAGCTCTTCGCATGAGGTGGCCAAAGTACTGGAGTTTCAGCTTCAACATCAGTCCTTCCAATGACTAGTCAGGACTGATTCCCTTTAGGGTTGACTGGTTTGACCTCCTTGCAGTCCAAGGGACTCTCAAGAGTCTTCTCCAACACCACAGGAAACTAAGAATTCAACGTTAATTTGAAAATTCATCCTTGCCAATATACATAAGTATCTCTTGAACACTTCAAAAGTGTTCATTCCTTTTTCCAATTTTGAGTCACTATTGGCCCCAGAGTTAAAATTTTAATTTACTTAATAAAAGCCCAAGTTATGCAAATTTGTCTATCAACTTTTTTTCTTTTTTCAGAGAAAGAATTTATTGGCTTTCTCTTTTAGTTACCCATTACAAATCTTAAGGTAAAATATGATTCTTTGCTTGTGCCATGTTTACTTGACTTTGGTTCCATGAGTATTACATTTTAGACAGGAAGATAATTTTTATCTAACACAAAGATGCATAGTAAGAACATTCCATTATTTTTTTTTAAAAAAAAGACATTATTCTCTTCCCAACAGAAATATTAGAAATATTTGTGTCAGTTCATTGAGCTTTAATTTGCCCTTATGTGGACAAATGAAGTTAAATGCAATATGGTAAATTAGTTTGGGATACAACATGTCCGTTAAATACCACACAATGCTTTAGACTAACAAAGAATCTATATCAAGGTTCACGGTCCTGGAAAGGTTTGTCAAAAGTACCTGTAGAGTTTCTTAAAGGTACAGAAACACAGACTCCACTAAACACCTATTTACTGGGTTGGAAGAGGTTTGATGCAAACAGGACCTCTGTACTGGTTAAAGGCCTTAAATCGTGTTCTAGTTTGCAGCCAGAGATGAAAACTATTATTCTTAAAGAGGAAGTTTGATTCAAGAGCATGATCTTACTTAAATACCCAGCACCATAGCTCAGCACCCTGGAATCTGGAGCCAGCTTGCTTCTACTCTGCCAGTTATGAGATCTGTGACCTGTGCGCACAGTTAGTCATGTCCAACTCTGTGCAAACCTGCAGACCACAGCCCACCAGGCTTCTCTGCCTATGGAAATCTCAAGGCAAGAACACTGCAGTGGGTTGCCATGCCCTCCTCCTGGGCATATTTTACTCTTGCAAAAATATAGTTGCCCTCTATATTGATAAGCTATAAGTTTGTAAAAATTTATAGTACTTTGCTATATCTATTTTTATTTTATTTATTTTTATCCTACATTGAGTGAGAGTCACCTGGATTAAATTGTATAAAGAAAAGAATGAAGACAGTGAGGTAACAATTTAAAAGAAGTACATAAAATCTTCATAATTATTTAACAAATTTCTGGAGTCACTAAGAAATTAGTCACACTGAAAATTAAGTATGGATAATGAAGAACTGATTACAGATCTTTTTCTTTTTTTCCATTGTTGTGTTTCATTCATAAGTCCTAATTGGAAAAGTAAAAAAAATAAAATTAAATGTATTTTATTTTTAAGGGATTTACATTCTGATGTGATCATCAAGGCATGGGCCAATATCATAAAATTAAGACTGTAACTAGGCTTTTTTTAAAAGAAGCATTTAGTAATTAAACCTTACTGAAACTTGAAGTTGGGATTGTATGAACTCCTTCCAAAACTTTTTCAGACCACATGTATCATAATCTCTTATTCTATTGTCTTGGGTGCTACTGCCATAAATAGAGTCCAAAAGCATTCCACAATTTCCTTTGCCTGAAATTATCCTTCTCTTTTAATCTAGTGATTAAAGTTCTCTCATTCAAAGTTAGTTCAAGTATCACCAACTCCAGAAATCCTTCCAACTGTCCTATAAACCACTTACTCTAAAGTCCACCAATCCCTCTGTTTTTAGCTTTTGGGGTTATTATATTAATACTTTATATGGCTAAGTTTATATAACTGTGATGTCGCCAGTTGTATTATAAGCTTATAGAAAACAAAAAACCATGACTGCTATACTGTGATGTTTTTAGCCCTGGCATAACGGAGGGTTTTAATCAGAATTTATGATGTTGATTTTTCTTTCTCTTTGTTATTGCTTCAGTTGCTAAGTTGTATCTGACTCTTTTGTGACCCCATGAACTGTAGCCTGCCAGGCCCCTCTATCCATGGGATTTCCCTGGAGTGGGTTGCCATTTCCTCCTCCAGGGGATCTTCCCGACACTGGGATGGAATCTGCATCTCTTGCATGGGCAAGAGGATTCTTTATCACTGGGGCCACCTGGGAAACCCCTTCTTTCTCCTTAGGGCTTTCTTATAACCCTAGACATATTGATATTCATAATGGTGGAAAAGTACAGTTTACATTCTAAATGATTGAGGTTTGGATAATTTTTCTCATGGTTTACTCAGTAGATTGAGTAATGAATGACTAAAATGAAACAGAAAGTTTGACCCATCAGAATCATGGAAATTTGGTCATTAAAACTCTTTAAACAATATCAGCACCAACTACCAATCGAGTCATAAGAAATATTTTGAAACAATTCTTATACAAATAGAAAATGAACCAACTGTAATTTATGTGTATATTTGTATTTATAACTATGTAGTTTTAAAGATCAACTCTATATTATCAAAGAATGGAAATATTATATGTGAAGTAATATCTTGGTTTGGAAGCTCAGTTAATAAATGAATTAAGCAACTTTTTTTTTTAACCTTGTATGCAAAGTTCATTTCATGATATTAATTCTCCAGAGTTTAGCCATTTTTTAAAAAGAAAAGCAGACTTTAAAAAAGCGGAAAGGCTCATTTTGACTTTTAAATTATAGGAACAAAATATGTTTTTGATATTTATCAAGGAGTTAATTGAGTGATTCATTTGCTGTTTCATCATTATATTGTTATAGCATGTTGATGTGTGATTTAGTTTCCATTAACTGTTGCTAGAAGATTAATTTAGTTTAAGATGCTGACTAGGCAAGCAAAATGTTCACTCACTGCAAGCATTTTATAATTAACTCAGCAGCACAGATAAATAAAGAGGCAATCTTATAGTAGCACAGAGGACATGATATGACTGGCTTCTGAAGAAACACATTTTAAATAGCAATTCATTGATTTATAGGTGGATACTTGTAAGTAGTGGGAAAAAGCCTTTCGCTTGATAATAAACTATGACATGCTATCCAAACTTGCAGTATTCCTTAATTTCCATGACCAAAAATATGTTGAAGACAATAAAATACATGCTGAATAGCACAGTACATTTCTAATTTGTGATGGTAAAATATATAATCATTCCTATTCTTTCTGTGTGCAGGAAGAAGACTACTATGCCACTCTTAAAAGTATAGATCAAATTTAAGAAAGGATATGCTCAAATTATCACATTTCTGAAATTTTTCTCCTTTTTCAAAATGGAAAATGGGTTACAAATATGCAGGTGATATTAAATGTGCAATGAGACTTCTATCATGAGAAAATATAACTAAAGCATACCCAGACACACCTTGGATTCCAATACATGTGTTGAAATCCCCAGACAGATTTACAAGAGCAAAATGTATTATCTGGGAAATCAGTAAATGGAGAACTTCCCCAATCACAAAGCACTATTGGCTTCAAACTATTCTTAGGATAACCAATTATGGCCTCTTGAGATATCAGTCATTCTTTCCAAATCAAATCCAAATAGGAGACAGAGAATGTACTCAAGTAGCACCTTCCCTCTGACCTTTGCTTGTTCCTTTTATCCCAGTGACTAATACACCTGAATCATGCTCCATTTCTCTGTCCCAATAATAATAGCTGGCATTTATATAATGCTTATTTTATGCCAAACACCATTCTTAGTATTTTATAGCTACTAGAATGCTTAATCCTTGTAATAACCCTATGGGGTAGGTACTATTATCATTACAATCTCATTTTACAGATAAAGAAACAGAGGCAAAGAGAATAACCAACATAACCAAGGTCATGAAGCCGTGTAAGCAAAGTAGACAGGCCTTACCAAGAAAGTCTGTTCCAGAGACTGTGTAATATTCAGTATTCAGAACCACACACACACACACACACACACACACACACACACACACACACACACCAGCAAAAAAACATATGTTTCTTCTGGGAATACAAAGAAGAAACTGAAACGTTTATATGCAGAATGCTGTCCCCACCCACGTTTTCTTCCTTGCTTGCATTGATCCGTAGATGAAATTTAATACCATTTCTTCAGTTTAAGAAAGTCAGAAACCAGCTTTCATATTTTATGTATGCAGAAATACATTCCTGCTTCACAACCGGAGGTTAGTGCTAGAGGTTAGTGATTGCGCTTAAATGAGACTCATTTTAAACAAAGTCAAAAGTATGTAATCTGATTTGGCGATATGTTGTGTTTTTATAAGTCTTGTATTCTCTCCAAACCATCCTGTCCTCAGGGAATTCATTAGCTCACAGCTAGACCTGTGGCAGATCCAGCTCAAATGGGTATTTTGAGCGTGTGTATGTAGCCTCTCTGTAGATGCAGTTTTCAGATTGGTAAATACTTCAGATAAACAGCTTCATTAGTTTTTTCTGTAAACTGAAGATAATTGTGTACATTATAACTAAATTCTATATAATTCTTTATAATTACCTCAATTAATGTTTTTAATTGTCATAATGATTCACTTTTTATTCTGATACCTGAGGCATTTTCAGTAACTCTCTGACAGAATAACATATTACAATTGCTTATGGGCTATATGTCTAACAGAAATTTCCCCCCTTAAATATATATGGAAGCTTCTTGACTTATAAACAGAGTAGGTTCTGAAAGGTTAAGGTCACCCCTTTTTAAATCCAAAATGATATCACTCAGATGTGTGCCTCCACTACCTGTTAGACACAGCACAGGAAACAAACGGTAAGACACATTTTATAATTTTTTGAAGGTTACAATTTCATTTACAGAATTTTCTTAAACTTCTAGAGTAAAATTCCTCATTTCTCCTATGTCACATTCCAATACTTCATTGATCATCATGAAGACAAACTCTTCTAGAAGCAGATATAAAGAGAAAAATTAATGAATCTAATAGTTTGATGGACCTACCATATTATGGCTTCTTGATGGGCCCAGCTCAAATGAATACACAACAAAAGGAATCAGGACCTTTTGGCCAAAATTGAAATTGCCCAGAAACAAATTTACATTAATTAACAAAAATAAATTGCCTGACACCAGAGTGTAACTAGAGAAGTATTATAAAGTAGTTAGCCTCCAACTAATAAAAATAAATGAAAAAAAAAAAAGAAGTTACTAATTAGGAAAGGGAGGGGATGAAGAAAAAAAGAAGGCACAGTCAAGAAACAGTTTGTTTTTTTTTTAAAGAAGGATGCAATTTCATATTAAATTAATTAATTAATTTCCAAAAAAAAATAAAATTTCTATTAATTCAGGGAAATTCTAGAGTTTTGGTTGGTGCCCTGAGAATGTCTTCTGGTCATTGATTTCCTTTACAAATAAAAAGAGAAACTACAGACTTAGCACATTTTCCAACAAGTGTCAGAATTAGAGAAGCAGAGACAAGTTCCGGTATATGCAAGGACATAAATAAAGAAGTAAAAGCAGTGATATGTGAGGTTAAAAAGTTGGGCGGTGTTGACTCATAAGCCTTCTTACAGAACTACAGTGTCAGATATGTTATTTATCTTGACTGAAATTCTATCATGTCAACATTTTGTTAACTTATGAATCTTATGTTCCCTAGAAGGATTAAATGCCAAGGAGAATGCATTTATTGTTGAAAGGTCCTATACTAAAAACAAGGAAGTAGTAAGGGGGGGATGTTTGTATTTTCATCAGAGAATCTTGCATATTTTGAAAAGGTATTAGGTCTTCCTACTGAAATATAGTCTCAACATATTGTGTCTAACAATGCTGAAAATATGAGGTCAAAAGATCTATTTTGTGAACATTTCTTCTGAAATGATAATGTCTTCTCTCCATTAAATATAGATTTAAATACTGTGAGTGGCATGTGGATGAGAAACTGAATTTATGAGTCCTTATATTTAAAACATAGAAATGAAACTGAATACTTCTCTGATGGGTAGTGTTTATGAAAATTTTATTTATGGGTAGTATTTATGAAAAGAAAGTCCATTTATGAAAATGGTGGTTCTGCTCATTCATATAGTTTCCAAAGATCTATATGCTAATGCTAAGATCTATATGCTAATTACTCCAAAACCTACCTCTCAATACTTGAACTATTATTATTACTGCTACTATTTCCAAAAACTGTAAGTAGAAGAGCAACATGATTGGGTTTAGTAATTTCACTCTGTTGCAGTGATGTCCATTACCTCTTTGAGTATATGTCCCATGAATTGCTACACATGTATCAAAAGAGACAGGAAAGGAAGTGAGAGGAGGCACAGATGACAAATCTAAAAGGTTGGTCAGTGATGCTAAAATCCCTGCTATGATTGGAAACCTTGAATTTTGTGTAATGGAGTTAACATATTTGAGTGACATAATCCTGTGTACTCAACTGCATAATTTCAGAGCAGAGATGTGGGATATAATAGTGGTTTATGCTTGGAATTTGGAATGTGGAATTGGAATTGGAATTTGGAATCTATATACATTAACATATAGATCTTTGGAAACTGTATGAATGAACAGAATTGCCATTTTCATAAATGGACTTTATTTTCATAAATACTACCCATAAATAGAATTTTCATAAACACTACCCACCAGAGAAGTATTCAGTTTCATTTCTATGCTTTAAATATAAGGACTCATTTGGAATTGGAGCTGCTGGGCAGCTCCAGTGGAATAGTAGGTATACAAAGGAATGGAGACTATTGATGTGAGGGCAGTATGGATGGCAAATCAGGCCTTTGGAAGGTAGAGTAGTGGAAAAGTCAGGAGGAAGTTGATTGAGCTAAGATGAAGAAGGTAAGATGAGCTCAAGTGGAAGATACAGAAAGCAAAAAAGAAAGGGGGAAACAATGTTTCTTATCACCCCCCTTGCCACTTGAACTGTGGAAAGGATTTACTGAAGCAAGATAAGTACTCAAAAATTCCATCCCATGACGGTGGTGGTAATGGTAATAGCCGTAGCCGTAACAGCAGTAGTGGAAGTAGCAGCAGCAACAGGAATTGGGTCCTAGCTTTCCTACACTATGGCAATGACTTTGTTTTTATTTCTTTGCAACTTAACTTCCAGTGCATCCTCCACACTGCCATCCTAGCTCTCTGCTTAAAACTCTTATTAGCTTCCTATTGACTGAATAAATCAAAGTTATTTAGCTGGGTATAAAAGAACCCTCTGAATTTAGCCCCAGGACTTCAACACTCTTGAATGGAGGAATTATGCAAATAAAGATCATCAGATACAACCAGGATGAACTTCTCAGCATTTCATAATAAAATAATAAGTCATAGGACTACTCTACATTTCATTTCTTATGCATAATTATTTTTGTGTGAATGTGTGCATGGATGCTTAAATGCATGTATTAGTATGTGCATGTTTTTGTGAGTATATTCTTCTCTGTAAAATTAATTCTTTCTGATTCAGCTAGACAGAATTAATTTTGTCTTTCTCTTCTACTTTTATCATGTATTTGTTATAGCATTTCCCACATAACTTCGCAATTTGTCTGTCCCATTGAGTTCTTAACAATTTGTCTCAAGGACACAGAACAGTACTTTATATCTAAACATTTCGAGAATAGAATGCTACAGTCTGAACATAAAAAATACTACATCCAGTTGAATACATTGTCTCCGTGTTCTTTTGTTCTGGTCTCAAACTTTTATTGTCGATAGACACTTTAGGAAAATAATTTATCAGTAAACAAACTGCCTACTTATTACTAAAGAGTTAATGTTTTCCAGTTGCACAAGTTTAAAAGTTAGTATGATCCTTAACTCTTTCTAGACAGTGTAATGTTAATTGACTAATTTAAAAAATAGCTTTGGTTCTTTGCAGGATATGTAGTAGTCATATGCTATGTATGTGAATTTAAAACCTGTGTATATGTATGAAATTAATTTATAAGTGTACCAACAATGAGCATCTAAAAATCTTTTTATTTGATGAATTAAATAGTAAAGAAAGGCAAGAGAACAGAAAAGCTGACTATAATTTGTCTGGACATGATGCCTACATTTCTTTTTTTTTTTTCCATCATGACTTTCTGGCATGTATATAATATTATAGAGGCCTGCACTCTAGAGGAAAGTAAGCCTAGCAGTTTGATGGGATACTTCCATTTCTACTTAGCATTTCTGCAGTTCAACAGGAAGAAACACAGCAAAAGGAAAAGTTAGGAGCAGGATACTCTGTTACAAATTGCCTTTGTTGAGATTTTGTGTAATGGAGTTAACTAAGCAGGGCCAGAGGAACTCTTAAAAGTGGCAGTTAGCTTCTTGCTGCCGTAAAGACATATGTCTTAATTTGTAATTACCAGAAAAACAGGTTGCATAAACTGTGTGTTAGATCATCTTCCCAGCTATGGAAACTAGTACAAACATGCAGGCAAAGGACATGTTGTACCCTTCTTTTAATTTCCCACAAGGTTTTTTTTCCCTATTGTTGTTTAAATCAGATCCCTTTTGTTAGCAGTAACCACTTCATAGAGAGTTAGCTTTGATATAGCTTTATCTTTCATTTTTTTTTAAAAAAGCAAGATGTATTAAACATAGACATCATATTCAAACAATTTAACTGAACAAGGATGAAATGAATACTCACCAAAAACCTTATAGGAAAGAACTATGATGAGTGTTATCCTAAAATCATTACAACATATAAAGGACACAAAAACTTGATTTTGTAAAAGTATCTTTTTGGCTTTCTCTTTACTGTCATTCAAAATCAGACAAAGAGATTTAAAAAAAAAAAAAGACTTTGCTCTTCTGAGGAATGTAGTCAGAGATCTGTGAGCTGCTTTTTGTTGTTTTGTTGTTCAGTCACTATGTCCTGTCCAATTCTTTGTGATCCCACGGACTACAACACACCAGGATTCTCTGGTCCTTCATTATCTCCTTGAGTTTGCTCAGATTTATGTCTATTGAGTCCATGATGCTATCTAACCATCTCATTCTTTGCCACCCCCTTCTCCTTTTGCCTTCACTCTTTCCCAGCATCAGAGTCTTTTCCAATGAGTTGGCTCTTTGCACCAGATGGCCAAAGTATTGGACCTTCAGTTTCAGCATCAGTCCTTCCAATGAATATTCAGGGTTAATTTTCTTCAAGATTGACTGGTTTGATCTCCTTGCTGTCAAAGGGACTTGCTAGAGTCTTCTCTAAAACCACAATTCAAAGCCATCAATTCTTTGGCACTCAACCTTCTTTATGGTTCAGATTTCACATCAGTACATGACTACAGGAAAAACCATGGGTTTGACTATATGAACCTTTGTTGGCAAAGTTATATCTCTGCTTTTTAATACTCTGTCTAGGTTAATACTAGCTTTCCTTCCAAGGAGCAAAACTCTTTTAATTTCATGGCTGCAGTCACCATTGCAGTGATTTTGGAGCCCAAGAAAGTAACATCTGTCACCATTTCTACTTTTTCACCTTCTATTTGCCATGAAGTGATGGGACTGGATGGCACAATCTTAGTTTGTTTGTTTTTTTTAAATGTTGATATTTAAGCCAGCATTTTCACTCTCCTCTTTCACCCCTTTCAGCCTCATCAAACGGCTCTTTAGTTCCTCTTCAATTTCTGCCATTAGAGTGGCAACATCTCCATATCTGAAGTTGTTGATATTTCTCCCAACAATCTTGATTCCAGCTTGTGATTCTTCCAGACTGGCATTTCACCTGATGCACACTGCATATAAATTAGATAAGCAGAGTGACAATATACAGCCTTGTTTACTGCTTTCCCAATTTTGCACCAATCAGCTTACAAAGACAATTTAAATTTGAGTGAAATTTTTGACATTTAGTATTGATCTTTTAAAGAAAACCTCCACACAAAGAGATCACTGGTGGTTCCCTTAACTAATTTATGGAGCTTAATTATTTTTTTTTTTCATGTTTGTCTCTGAGATCAAATGAGATAATTTATTTTAAATGCTTGGGACAATATAGAACTGTGAAGCAAAAGTATTTTATTACATGCAATTTCCATTTAACTAGTAGAGACCTCAAATCTCATTTCCTTCAGAGATTTTTTTAGATACAACTTACGAAGCTTGTAATTCACCTATTTGGAGTATACAGTTGAGTGGTTTTTAGAATACTCATGTACAGCTTTCACCACAGTCAGTTTTAAAATATACCACTGCAAAAAATTCCTGTGTTCTTTAGCTTTTACCTGACTATTCTCCAGTCTCAGCAGCCCTACACAAGAACTAAATACTTTCTGCCTCTATAGAATAGTCTATTTGGGATATTTCATATAAATGTAATAGCATAATACATGGCAGTTTTGTGACTAGCCACTTTCTCTTAGCATAATGTTTTCAAGGTTCATCCATGTTGTAGCAAGTATCCATACTTTGTTCTTTTCAGTGACTAAATAACATCCCGTTATATGTATAAACCAAATTTTGTTAATCCATTCATCATTTGATAAACATACCACTTTATGTCTATTGGGAATAAAGCTACATTGAACATTTGTGTATAAGATTTTGTGTGGAGTTACAGTTTTATTTCTCTTGGGAGTCAAATTGTTGTGTCAAATAAAACTTGATGCTAAACATTTGGAGAAACTTCTAGAGTGTTTTCCAAAGTGACTACACCATTTCATATTACCAACAGCAATGCATGTGGGATCCAATTTTCCCATATTTTTACCAATACTAATTACTATCTGTTTTTCTAATGATAGCCATCCTGATGGGTGTGAATTGGTATCACACTTGTTTTAATTTGCAGGTTTTGATGACTCTAATGTTGAAATCTTTTCATGTGCTTACTGACCATTTGTATATCTTCTTTGAAAAACTATTCAGATCCTTTGTCCATATGTTTGTATAATTATTGGGTTCTAAAAGTTATATATTCTAAATATGTGTGTCCCTGATTAGATAACTGGTTTGCAAATATTTCCTTTCGTTCTCTGGGTTTTATTTTCACTTTCTTGTTACTATCCTCTGAAGCACAAAGGGTTTTAATTTTGATGAAGTCCTTAATCCTTTTTTTTCTTTGTTTTAATTTTGATGAAGTCCTTAATCCGTTTTTTTCTTTGTTGCCCAAATTTTGGTGTCATATCTAAGAATTTATGGTAAAATCCAAAGTCATGTAGATTCACCCCTATGTTTCTCCTGAGTTTTGTAGTTTTAACTCTTACATTTAGGTCTTTGATTTATTTTGAGTTAATTTTTGTACGCAGTGTGAGGGAAAAGGCCAATTTAATATTTTTCTCATGTGAATATACAGTTTTCTCAGCATCATTTGTTGAAGACTGTTCTTACCTTGTTGCATGGTCTTTGTACTTTATTGAAAATCAGTTGGCCAGAGAGTCACAGATTTATTTTTGGAGTTTCAAATCTATTCATCAGCCTACCTTATGTCAGTACTATACTGTCATGGATACTGTAGGTTTGTAGTAAATTTTAATATTGGGAATTACAAAGCTTCCAAATTTGTTCTTTTATAGATTATTTCAGCTCTTCTCAGTTACTTGTAATCCACATAAATTTTTTAATTAGCCTGCTGATTTTCATAATGAAGCCAGCTGAAATTCTAATAGAGATTGCCCTGAATCTGTAAATCCATTTGCAGGGTATTATGATATTAAAAATACTAGACCTTCCAGTCCATGAGATGTTTTTCCATTTATTTAAATCTTCTTCCATTTAACAATGTTCTATAGTTTTCAGAATACAAAGCTTTGCAGTCCTTTTGTTAAATTATTTATAAATATTTTATTCTTTTTGACAAAAAACTATTTTCTTAATGTTATTTTTGATCATTGAAGTTGTAAGAAATAGAATTGATTTTTTTGTGTGTATTGTTCTTGCATTTTGCAGCCTTACTAAACTCATTTAGTTCTAATAATTTTTAGTGGATTTTTTAATATTTTATATATGCAAAATCATACTAACTGTGAATACAATAGTTTGATTTCTTCCTTTTCAATCTGGATACCTTTTCTTTCCCTTTGCTAAATGCCCTGGCTAGAACCTTCAGCACAATGTTAAATAGAAGCAGAGAAATAGCAGACATCCTTTTGTTGTTCCTGATCTTTTAGGGGGAACGCATCCAGCCTTTCACCATTAATCATGATGCTAGGTATGTTTTTTTAGATATTCTTCATCAGACTGAGAAAATCCCTTTCTATACTTTTTTTTAATTTGTCTTTTTTTTTAATCATTAAAGGACGTTGAAATTTTTAATTTTTTTTTTCCCTCTATCTATAGAAGTGATCATGTGGTTTTTCTTTCATGGATCTGTTATGTTACATCATTTACTTTTTTTGGGTGCTAACCCAACTTTGCATTATGGGATAAATCCTATTTGATTGTTGTGCAAAACTGTTTTTAATATTTTGCTGCATTTAGTTTCCAAGTATTTTGTTGAATGTTTTTACATCTACTTTCATGGAGATATTCATCTGTAGTTTTCTTTTGTTTTGATGTCTTAGTCTGGTTTTGGGTATCAGGGCTTTATTGACCTCATAGAATGAGTTGGGAAGTTTCTGTCTTCTGTTTTTTACAAGACTATTTGAAGAATTGGTATTAATTTTTCTTTAAATGTATTGTAGAATTTACCAGTGAAGCCATCTGAACTTGACCTTTTCTTTGGAAAAAAAATTTAATTACTAATTCAGTCTCTTTGCTTGTTATAGATCTCTACAGTTGTTTATATCTTCTTGAGTCAATTTCAATAGTATATCTTTTATGGAATTTGTCCATTTCATCTAAGTCATTTAGTACATTGGTGCATAACTATTCAGAGTATTCCTTTGTAATGATTTTTATTTTAGTAAGTTTGGTAGCACTGTCACCCCTTATATATCTGGTTCTAGTAACTGAAGTCTCTCTCTCTCTCTCTCTCTCTCTCCCCGGTCAATCTGACTAAAAGTCTGTCAGATATACTGATATTTGGAAGAATCATCTTTGGCTTCATTTATTTTCTCTATTGTTTTCTCTTTTCTATTACAATTCTTTCCACTTTACTATTATTTCTTTCTTTCTATTTGCTTTAGGTTTACTTTACTCTTCTTTTACCAGTGTCTTATATGGAATTTAAGGGCATTAATTTGAGATTTCTGATTTTTGCTATTTATATAAGTCTTCATTGCTATAAATTTCCCTCTGACTGTTGCTTTAGCTGTACCTCATAACTTTTTATATGTGATGCCTTCACTTTTTATAGACTTCATTTTTATTACTATCAAAGTATTTCCTAATTTCTCTTGTGATTTCTTTTTTTACCTGTTTGTTATTTAGGATATGTTGTATAATTTCCACATATTTGTGAGTTTCCCAAATTTTTTCTGTTGTTGTTTTCTAATTTCACTCAACTATGGAGAACATGCCTTATATTATTTATATTCTTATAAGTTTAATGAGGTTGGTTTTATGGCCTAGCATATGGTCTATCCTAGAGGTTGTTCCAAGTATAATTGAGAAGAATATATATTCTGCTGTTGTTGATTGAAATATTCTGTAATTGTCTGTTAAATCCATTTGGTTTATAGTGTTATTCAAGTCTTCTATTTCCTTTTTACTTTCTTACTAGTAGACTATCCATTGTTGAAAGTTTAACAGTTAGTTTTCCAATCATTATTGAAGTGCTGAACTCCAATAAGCATTTATCTAATGCTATGTCTGGTGGGCAAGCCATTTAATTCTCTTTGGGTCTTAATATCTCCATGAATATGAACAAGCATTTACTTCCACTTTATCTTCATAGGCTTATTATACCCCTGTGATTCCATTACTTTTATTATACTTAGGTCTTAGAGTAAATCCATAATTCATAAATGCTTATGCTAAAATATCATAGACATATTACTTTCTTTTGCCTAGATTTTTTCAATTACTTTATCAAGTCTAGACAGAAACCCTAAGAAAGCAAGACAAGACAGAAACACAGATTCAACCAGATTGTTAGCAAGTATTGTACTATAATATACGATTTGAATGTTATTAGAGCAGTGACATGCTTATATATAGACTCTACTAATATAATTTTTCTAATTAAATTTTGTGTCTTAAATTCAAATTGTCTTTCAGTCATAACCAGACTAGTTTTGGAGGAGAAACTTTAAAGTTTTAAAATAAGTTTCCTATTTTGTCCCTTTAGAAATGGAAGAAAGCATGCATACATTATTTATGCCATATGCATATGAAATTTCTAAAGTGTTTGTCTCTTTTTGCACTCAGAAACATAAAATGTATGATTCACTGCTAGATTTTGCTAAGAAATATATCATACAGCATCAAACGAATGCCTGCCTAAGAGAGTTGTCTTTAGAGAGAGAAAACTGTTTATAATTCGAAATCCAGCACAAACATGAAATCCAATGGGATGTCTTTTCCATATGCCAGTTAGAATTAGTTTCTTAGTCCTTTGCCTCCAAACCATTTTCTACCTATCTACATTATGAAACATTTTTCACTGGCGTGTTTCCTGCAACCTCCTCCCCACAAAAAAAGGACTGAATATTTGCAAGGAAAGTATTGCCTCATTTCTGCTTGTAACAACAGAAAAATATCTCACATGTAAGAGGTTCAAATAAATGATTGTATTTTAGCATTAACAAAATTTCTTGTCAGTTTGCCATAATCAAAGATGTTTCTGATATTTGTGTTATTATCTATATGTGTCTCAATGTAACAAAACCAGCAGAGTCTGCATTTTACCCACCTGGATCAGTATGTTTATTCTCCCATGTACAGCATCTTAACTCCTATTCACAATATACTACATCTGGTTTTAAGGTCTGCTGTTCATTCCATCCCTTTCTTCAAAATGAACTTCTTTATTTCTGGTTGGTGCCTAAGGTGACTGTGCAAGCTACTTTTCTTCCTTGAGAGTTTTGTTTTGTTTTGTTTTTTAATTGGAGGATAATAACTTTACAATATAGTGATGACTTCTGCCATACATCAACATAAATCGTCCATAGGCATACATATGTCCTCTCCCTCTTAAACCTCCCTCCCTCTTCCCTCCCCAGCCCAACCCACTATGTTGTCACAGAACACCAGCTTTGGGTTTCCTGAACCATAGAGAAAATTCCCACTAGCCATCTATTTCACATATTATAATGTATATGTTTCAGTACTACTCTCAAAACTTCCCACCCTCTCCCTCCCTTTTAAAGTCTGTTCTTTATGTCTGCATCTCCTTTGCTGCCCTACAAATAGGTTCATCAGTACCATTTTTCTAGATTCCATATATCTGCATTAATATACAATATTTCTATAGTGGCTGTATAATTTTGCATTCCCACCAACAGTGCAAGAGAGTTCCCTTTTCTCCCCACCCTCTTCAGCATTTATTGTTTTTAGACTTTTTGATGATGGCCATTCTGACTGGTGTGAGATGATACCTCATTATAGCTTTGTTTTGCATTTCTCTAATGATGAGTGATTTGAGAATATTTTCCTGTGTTTGTTAGCCATCTGTATGTCTTCTTTGGAGAAATGTCTGTTTAGATCTTCTGCCCTCTTTTTCATTGGGTTGTTTGTTTTTCTGGTATTGAGCTCCATGAGCTGGTTGTATAATTTGGAGATTAATCAATTTTAGGTTGTTTCTTTTGCTATTATTTTCTCCCATTCAGAGGGTTGTTTTTCACCTGGGTTATAGTTTCCTTCATTGTGCAAAAGCTCTTAAAATTTAATTAGGTCCCACTTGTTTATTTTTGTTTTTATTTCCATTACTTTAGGAGGTGAGTCATAGAGGATCTTGCTATAATTTATGTCAAAAAGTATATGGCCTGCTTTCTTCTAAGAGTTTTATAGTTTCTGGTCTTGCATTTAGGTCTTTAATCCATTTTGAGCTTATCTTTTTGCATGCTGTTAGGAAGTGTTCTGTTTTCATTCTTTCACATGTAGTTGTCCAGTTTTTCCAGTGCTATTTATTGAAGAAGCTGTCTTTGCCCCATTGTATATTCTTGTCTCCTTTGTCAAAGATAAAGTGCCCACAGGTATGTAGATTTATCTCCAGACTTTCTATCTCATTCCACTGGTCTATATTTCTGTTTTTATGCCAGCTCCAAACTGTCTTGATGCCTGTAGCTTTGTAGTATAATCTGAAGTCAGGAAGGTTGATTCCTCCCAAGAATCCCAGCTGCAGTCTTCTTTCCCAAGATTGCTTTGGCTATTTGGGATCTTTTGTGTTTCCATACAAATAGTGAAATTATTTGTTCTGGTTCTGTGCAAAATAACATTGGCAGATTGGTAGGGACTCTGTTGAATCTATAGGTTGCTTTGGATAATATAGTCATTTTCACAATATTGATTCCTCCAATCCAAGGACATGATATATCTTGACATTTGAATGACATAAGCTACATTTGTTGTTACACTTTAGCAAGAATTTAAAATAGTTGTTCTGCCCCAGCCTGTGGTGGTTCACCATCAGCTCAACTGATTTTAGGTATTCTCTGATCTGATCTCCTCTATGAGTTCTAGGATGCTTTTGCCCATAACACTATGTTGCCATTTATTGTCTGTTGTTGAATATATCAAATTTATTTGATTTGTCAGATGTCACCTTTGTTAAATCCCTTAATTAATGTAGTGACAAAGAAGGATTTATTTACCCATCAGTCATCATTAGTTGGTGCAGTTTCTTGAGAGGATAATTTTGGCTGTGCTGCATACAAGCTAATACTTGATCTTGACTGTCATCAGAAATGATTTTCAAACTAACAAATGTGCTAACACTTTAGAAAAGTTCAGAATCTTAATATAAAGCTGCAGAATATTCAGTACCTTTTAAAGATATACACACACAGTATGATTTAATATATGCTACTGACACATTTATAAAATAAAACTAAACACAAAGGAAAAATTAGTCTCCCACCATCCCCTCTGTATTATCAATCCCTTGATGTAAATACCTTTAAAATTTGGGGTGTATTCCTTTCCAGATTTGGATATCTTTGTCTGTCTATGTATCTATCAATCTATAAAGCTATATTTATACACACACATTTACTATTTTAAAAACTACATACTATTCTGTGATAACTTTTTTTAAGCATATCACCACATTGTAATTCCAAGAGAAGGTTTGTTGTTATTCAGCCGCTAAGTCGTGTCCAACACTTTGCTACCCCATGAACCCTATTATGCCAGGCTTCCCTGTCCTTCACTGTCTCTCGGAGTTTGCTCAAACTCGTGTCCATTGAGTTGGTGATACCATCCAAAGAGAAGGTTAAATGAAATTTTTTTTGGCCTATGTACAATTTAAATTGTCATAATTATCACAGCATCAAAAAGTATCAATTTGAAAACTATTTCAAATCTAAAGCATATCCCAACTCTTTTTATGAATAGTTATGCAAAATAATTTTTAGTATAATATATATGCATTTGATTGTAAAGTATGTATCATTTTGAAAAGTGATTAATTTTAAAAAGTGATATGCCTTAGTGATCTAAGATGGTGAATATGTTTATGAAGATTTCCTAGGGAAATAGGGATGCAAACTGAAGCATTTTAATTTAAGAAATTTTATCAGAAGAGTCAAGCTTCAGTTGGAAGGTTGGTGCTAGCTTTGTAAAACTTCTGAAAAGTGGTTTGATCTTTAAACAGAAACAAATTGAAGCCTGAGATATTCAATTATATGCTACATATTCACTTATCCTACTGTACTAAACATATGTGTTCAGACATTTTTATTTTTTAATAATTTTCATTGGAAAATAGTTGATTTACAATGTTGTATTAGTTTCAGATGTACAGCAAAATGAATCAGTTACAACAATATAGTCATGTTAGTTTGAATATGTTAACCAGTTATAGAAAAATACCATGTTATTATAAATCATGAAGCTTCTGCAAGATGCAAGGCATATGAAACAATGAAAAAAATATATTTGAGTAAAATCTATTTTACTAAAAATATATATATTTGCTAATATACATATATTAGAAAGAGTAAAAAAAAAGCAACAGTGTCTTTAATAAAAGTGGCAGCAGTTTATAAACTATTTCACTAAGGTGAAAGATCTGCTTCAGCAAAATTGTTGATTGCCTTGGAATGTGTGGCAGGGTAAGGAGAACTCAGGAAAGATTACAGCTTCACCACAGCAGGAATTTAGTCACTCAAGTTATCATATCATGATTAGAAAGTGACTGTGGTAGAGTTCAGATAGTTTGAGTGAAAACCAAGCGATATGGGCTTTATCTCTTTTTCTATTTTGTGTGCCTAAAAGAGTAGATTCTACAAGAGTAGACTCTACAAGCCACCCATTCACAGGTACTGCACAGGTAATTAGACCCCACAGTGGAAGTGAAAGACTTCCTTCTAGTAAGGCAGTCTGGAATTTTTTGCCCCCAGAAAGCAAAAACCATCCAGATAAAAGAAAGAGGGAAGAGAAGTGAAAGAAAAGATTGGCCAAAGTTGTCAGATACTTCACTAAGTCACATGTCGACTGCCTTAACCTCTGTTTCCCACACTTTTCACAACTTTGTAATGAATAAATTCTAAATAAATCTAAAAGTTGATAGGAAAACAAATGAACATTTATATACCTCTTCATATAATAAACATTGTTAATGTTTTATCACACATATAGTCTCTCCCTCTAGATATATATGTGTCTGTGTGTGTGTGCACAGTTTTCTTTGGTCCATCATCTGAAACTAGGTTGCATACTTCAGCGTGCATGTCTTAAATATAAGCATTCATTTTTGTAACCATAATAACATCATTCCTTAGCAAGAGAACAATAATTCTATATTATATTCTGACTAAGACCATGCACAAATTTCCCACAAGCATCCTGAGAATGTCTTTTATAGCTGCCGCTGCTGTTATTTTTAATTTAAAATTATAATTAAAATTAGATCCATATATTTCACTTAACTATTGTCTGCCTTTATTTTAGAGTTTCTCCGTCTTGGCAGGGTCAACATGTGGGCCAATAACTCTTTGCTGTGGGGAGGAAGAAGCCTCCCTTTGCACTGGAGGATGTTTGGCAGCATCACTGCTCTGCATCCACTAGATGCAAGTTAACATCCCCCCCACCCCAATTTGTAACCATCAAAATTGTCTCCAGATGTGACCACATGTCCCCCAGGGGACAAAATGACCTCGGACAGAGAACTACTGCTCTATTTTAATCTAGAAAAGTACCACTGTCCACACCTTTTGTAGTGTCAGTTAGCTCTGCCTAGAGACAAGTCTAGATTTTACATCTGTATTATCTCAACATAAACCACCGTCCCTCTGTGGACTGTTTGGGAAACATGAATCTCATTAGGAAACAATCAGTCTCTAGGCAACCATAAAAATCACCTGAGAAACTTGCCAAATACCACTCTTGTCTCCTAGATAATCTGACTCAATTCTGGACCAGGACCCGTGAATGTGAGTTTGTTTAGTAAGCACACCAAGTCATCCCCATCCAATTTAGTTTAGGAAAGCTATGTCCTGTGACATAAAATCCAAAGATCTCAGAAAGGTCACACCTAATAAATACTCCCTTCCCATTTAAATTATTTTTAATATTTCTCTATCCTAGGTTTGCTCAAAGGGCAACCATAGGTACTTTTCTACATGTTTGTTTTCTAGTCTTCATTTTCTGCTGATTTTATTTTTCTTTCTATCGTTTAGATTTGGGGACACCTATGTCTTGAACCATTTATCTTTGTATAAAGCAGCATCCATATGTCATGGTTTCAGATGTCATTAATAGTGCAAAGTTTTCCATGGATGAACCTTAAGTACATATTGCTAAGTGAAAAAAAAAAAAAAAAGCCAATCTGAAAAGGCTCCATACTGTGTTGATTCCAACTATATGACATTCTGGAGAAGGCAAAACTGTGGCAATCAGTGGTTGCTAGGACTTTAGGAGGAAGGAATGAATAGGCAGAGGACAGAATTTTTAGGGTAGTGAGACTACTCTGTATGATACTGTAAATGTGGATATATGTCATTATAGGTGTTTCCAAACCCACAGAACATACAACCCCAAGAGTGAACCATAATGTAAACTATGAACTCTGAATGGTAAGGGCTTGCCAATGTAGGCCATTGCAACAACTGTCCTGCTCTGGTGGGGGATGTTGAAAATGGAGGAGGCTGTGCGTGTGAACAGGGGCAGGAAACAAACGGGAACTTCCTGTTTCTTCTGCTCAATTTTGCTGTGAAGCTGAAACTCCTTTAGAAAATAAAACCTACTTAAATTTTTATCTATTAATTGCTCTATTATTTTTCCTAAACCTTAAGGTGGCCGCCATGTAATTGTACTCTTCTTTCTCCTTCATTCTCAAGTATAGTTATCATGTTCTTTTAATTCTTCCTCTAGAGCATAACTTCTCAAACTTTCATTTAGAAAAATAATCACAAAGAAAAATTTGTTAAAATGCTCATTCTCAGTGATCACTGTGAAGAATTGTATTGAGTTTTGACATTAAGTACAGGAATATGAATTTTTCACAAACATGCTAGGTGATTACTATATCAGTGGTTCAGGGACCAAACTTTGAAATCTTTTGCTTCAGAGTAGCTGACATATTCATCATTTTCTCCCTTTTTATGTGACTTCAGGTCTGTTCTATTCACACACAGGTTATAATCACTTCTTTGCTGGTGATCCTAATTCCAGTCTCCTTTTGTACAATTATTCCTTTGTAAATTGCTAAAATAATCTTCTGCAAATGCCATTTTTATCACATCACCTTCCTGCACAAGAATCAGCTACTCTTACTGTATCAAGTCTAAACTCTTGGCCTATAATTCAAGGTCCTCTATCAACTGGCACTTTTGTACCTCTCTAATTTTATCTTCTTCCACTACAGACTGACTCTACCCTCTAGTTAAATCCAGCCAACTTTCCATTCTTCGATGCTGCTTATTTGCATGCCTTTGAGTCTCCCATCAATTGGAATGCCCCCTTTTTTAATCCCCCCACCCCAAACATATAATAAGCATTTGTTCCCAACTCACCTACTTTAGGAAAACTTTCCTGATAAAAAATTTCCACCAAATCATTGCGCTGATTCAAAATTATCAAATTAAACTATAATTCAGATGAATAAAAATAATAAAAGTGGCCTCTAATGTTATAAAGTTTGGAATGATATGTAATTCTTCCTATTGACTTGTGAAAAAAAGAATTACTGTAATAAAATATTAATCAGAATTTTAATATATAAGTATGTGAAATAAAAAATTAAAAAGTGAACTTAAAATTTAGTGTAAGTGTGATGGTTGGAGTAAACACCACAATGAACAAGAAGACAGAGCATTATTAGGTAATAAGTGAATGGAAAAAATAAGATAAGAACTGCTAAAATATGAAATGAATGAGACAACAAAGTACAGTGTCAGATGGAATGATACAGGAAGCTAAAGCTTCAGTTGCCTGTCAAAATAAGTTTAAACTGTTTCCACAAGCAATTTTCATAATGAATGGATGTGGCTTTTACCATTGTATAGACATAGCTACGGTATCCAACCAACTCTTGGCCTCTTCAAGAAGCAACCAAGTTGCGGCCTTTCAAAGATGCAGATATCCATTGACATCTCCAGTCACATAAGTAGAACAGTACATGGAAGTTGCAGCAGCCATTCAGAATGCAATCCAATGTTACTATGTCATCTGTGACTAAAAATAATTGCTACTATCCAAACATCACTGAGGTAGATAGAATTGAGTCCATCAAGGAAACAGAACTTGTTCCGTCAACATCAGGTGTGAGTGACATTGCAACTTGCCCTCCATCTCCTATTAGTAATGATCCTTGAGCTCCACCATTTCTCACGTCCTCTCCCTCCTTCAGTCAGTAATTCTTCTTGCCTGTTCACTCAATAACAGCCCCTGTATGCAAGCTATTGTGTTGTACTACTCTACTTTTCAAGGCACTCTACTACAAGACTAAAAATGCTTTATTTTGTGTTTCTTTAATGTATTATTTGTGTGAAAAGTATTATAAACCTATTAGAGTACAGTACCATATAGTCATTTGTATTAGTTGGGTACCTAGACTAACTTTGTTGGATTTACAAACTGAGCTTATGAACATGCTCTAGGGATGGAGCTTGTTCATATGTAGGGGACTGACTATATTGAGAAGAGAAAAAAGGTCACTGGAAGCTGAGAAAAGTCAGGAGGCTATTGCAATAAAGTGTCTGTGAGATGTCGGTGCAGATCTGGCGGTGGCAGTAGAAGGAATGAGGAGTGTTGAGCATCTGGACATGTTTTGAAGATGTAATCAGTAATTGTTGGATTGGGGGGTTTATACAAAGTGAGGGCTTCCCTGATAGCTCAGCTGATAAAGAATCTGTCTGCAATGTGGGAGACCTGGGTTCATTCCTGGGCTGGGAAGATGCCCTGGAGGAGAGAAAGGCTACCCATTCCAGTATTCTGGCCTGGAGAATTTCATGCACTGTATAGTCCATAGCATTGCAAAGAGTAAGACACGACTGAGCAACTTTCACTTTCACACAAGTTGAGGTAAAGAGATGAGTCAAGGTTAATATCATAATTTGGATCCTGAACAACATGAAGAATGAAACTTCCTTTTATTAATACAAGAAGGGCTGACTAAATGGAGACTGAGATGAGCATTAGATGTGCAAATCGATGGCTTCCCAGGTGGTTCAGTGATAAAGAATTCATCTGCCAATGCACAAGACACAAGAGATGTGGATTCGATCCCTAGGTTGGGAAGATCCCCTGGAGTAGGAAATGGCAACCTGTCCCAGTATTCTTGCTTGGGGATTCCATGGTCATAGAAGACTGGCAGTCTATAATCCATGGGGTCACAGAGTCAGACAAGAATGAGCAACTAAGCATGAATGCAAAAATGGATATGTCAAGTTGATAGTTGCATACCATAGTGAGGAATTCAGGTGAGAAATCTGAAGGGAAATGCTGTTAATTTCAGAACAATAAGAGACCATTTCTTTGGTGTTTAAATTCATGAGACCAGAGGAACTTATCAATCTAGTAAGTATAAGATAGAAAAGAGAAGAGGTTAAAGAGATGTTTAGAAGTTGAGAAGGTACAAGCAAATGAGGATGAAAAAGAACAGACAAAGATGTAGAGACTAAAGCAGAAGAGAAAAATGTCCTGGCATCGAAGTAAAGACAACAAATCAAGGACAGGGTATGATCTAAGGCTTGAAAATTAAACAGTGAATTTAGCAACATGAAAATTAACACATAACCTTAGTGTTTTTTCTCTGATAGTGAATGTAATTTTTGCCAAAATCCAAGAGATATTTAGTGATATAGATGGTAGATAGGATGAACAATCAACTAGAATAACACAATTTGTAGCAAATTAAGATATGTTTATAAATATAAGGGATTTGATTTGGGTCATACCTGAATGGTCTTGTGCTTTTCCCTACTTTCTTCAATTTAAGTATGAATTAGGCAATAAGGATTTCATGATTTGAGTCATAGTAACCTCCCAGTCTTGTTTTTGCTGACTATATAGAGCTTCTCCATCTTTGGCTAGGAAGAATATAATCAATCTAATTTCAGTATTGACCATCTAGTGACTAGACCATTCAGGTAAGACCTAAATCAAATCCCTTACGACTATAGAGTGGAAGTGACAAATAAATTCAAAGGATTAGATCTGATAGAGTGCCTGAAGAACTTGGATGGAAGTTTGTGACATTGTATAGGAGACATGGATCAAGACCATCCCCAAGAAAAAGAAATGCAAAAAGGCAAAATGGCTGTCTGAGGAGGCCTTACAAATAGCTGTGAAAAGAAAAGAAGAGACAGGCAAAGGAGAAAAGGAGGATATATACCGATTTGAATGCAGAGTTCCAAAGATTAGCAAGGAGAGGTAAGAAAACCTTCCTCAGTGATCAGTGCAAAGAAATAGAGAAAAGAAATAAAATGAGGAAGACTAGAGATATCTTCAAGAAAATTAAAGATACCAAGGGAGCATTCAGGCAAAGATGGGCTCAATAAAGGAGAGAAATGTTATGGACATAACTGAAACAGAAGATATTAAGAAGAGGTGGCAAGAATACACAGAAGAAAAAGACAAAAAAGATCTTCAAAACCCAGATAATCATGATGGTATGACCACTCACCTAAAGCCAGATATCCTGGAGTGCAAAGTCAAGTGGGCCTTAGGAAGCATCACTACGAACAAAGCTAGTGGATGTGATGGAATTCCAGTTGAGTTCTTTCAAATCCTCAAAGATGATGCTGTGAAAGTGCTGCACTCAATATGCCAGCAAATTTGGAAAACTCAGCAGTGGCCACAGGACTGGAAAAGGTCAGTTTTCATTCTAATCCCAAAGAAAGGCAATGCCAAAGAATGCTCACACTGCAGCACAACGGCACTCATCTGACACGCTAGCAAAGTAATGCTCAAAATTCTCCAAGCCAGGCTTCAACTATACATGTACCATGAACTTCCAGATGCTGGATTTAAGAAAGGCAGAGGAACCAGAGATCAAATTGCCAACATCCACTGATCATCAGAAAAGCAAGAGTGTTCCAGAAAAACATCTACTTCTTCTTTATTGACTATGCCAAAGCCTTTGATTGTGTGGATCACAATAAACTGTGGAAAATTCTAAAAGAGATGGGAATACCAGACCACCTGACCTGCCTCTTGGGAAATCTGTATGCATGTCAGGAAGCAACAGTTAGAATTGAACATGGACCAACAGACTGGTTCCAAATTGGGAAAGGAGTACATCAAAGCTGTATATTGTCACCCTGCTTATTTAACTTATACGCAGAGTACATCATGAGAAATGCTGGGCTGGAGGAAGCAGAAGCTGGAATCAAGATTGCCAGGAGAAATATCAATAACCTCAGATATGCAGATGACACCATCCTTATTGCAGAAAGTGAAGGAGAACTAAAGAGCTTCTTGATGAAAGTGAAAGAAGAGAGTGAAAAAGTTGGCTTGAAGCTTAACATTCAGAAAACTAAGATTATGGCATCTGGTTCCATCACTTCATGGCAAATAGAAGGGAAAACAGTGGAAACAGTGGGGGCTCCAAAATCACTGCAGATGGTGACTGCAGCCATGAAATTAAAAGATGCTTGTTCCTTGGAAGAAAAGTTATGACCAACCCAGACAACATATTAAAAAGCTGAGACATTACTTTGGCAATAAAGGTCCATCTAGTCGAAGCTATGGTTTTTCCAGTAGTCGTGTATGGATGTGAGAGTTTGACTATAAAGAAAGCTGATCACCAAAGAATTGATGCTTTTGGACTATGGTGTTGGAGAAGACTCTTGAGAGTCTCTTGGACTGCAAGGAGATCCAACCAGTCCACTTGAAAGTAAATCATTAATGAATATTCATTGGAAGGACTGATGTTGAAGCTGAAACTCCAATACTTTGGCCACCTGTTGTGAAGAACTGACTCATTTGAAAATACTCTGATGCTGGGAAAGATTGAAAGCAGGAGGAGAAGGGGATGACAGAGGATAAGATGCTCAATGGATATGAGTTTGGGTTTACTCCAGGAATTGGTGATGGACAGGGAGGCCTGGCGTGGTGCAATCCATGGGACAGCAAAGATTTGGACACTACTGAGCAATTGAACTTATCTGAACTGAATATATGTTTATAGAGCTGATACTGACTTTCTTTCTTTCTTGGTAACACATTTTTACTACGGAGATAATCCCTAAAGAGTACCTGTGCAAATTATGTAAAAAGTGGCAACATTATTGAAATTATTTACTGCCTCATAATACAGCTAACTTAAATATTTATTTAAATTTTGCCTAATTGTTTTGTAAACTCTGAAATGTTTAATCTTGACTAGCATTTTTTAGTTTCTCTAGGAGATCATTAACAATGACTTATTTCTTGAAAGTCAAGTGTCAGGAACCTTGGGTGAATTGTGTCATTTGCAGCATAACATAGATATCATCATCATCATTTACAAGAAGAAAACTAATCTAGACTATTCTAGTCAATAGCATGTCATGTGAAGCTAATATTTAATACAGAGTAGGAGAGCAATTTCCATTTGACTAAAGACAGACTATTCTTAAATTTTGTATCACACACTTGCCTTAACACTTTACCCACCAAAGGTCTTCAGCATGCTTACAGAATTATATTAAATGAAAATTAAAGCACTTGGAACTATACAATTGGATCTAAATCTGGTAGGTTCAACAATTTCTTGGAAAGAAAAGTTAGAAACAAACAACTGTTTTGTGCAAAGTGATCGTTCTGTATGAGGTAAGGTGATGTAATAGCATATAAATAGGCAATTTCAGGAATGAAATTGGCAATTTCCTGAGAACTGTTCTTCAGAGTAAAGTAAAACTATTTGAAAAATAAGACTGGTTCTGTCTGACAGAAGCAAAAGAGAATTACATGCAATCTTTAAAAGATAGTCACTTGTTCAATTCATGCCTGAATTTCTTAAGTAAATTTGCCAGTATACTGGTTCAAGATTACTTAAGTAAAATTCAAAATCAACAATGTAACATCAAGCATTTATTGGCATTTTTAAATTAGACAAGATTAGAAATTTAGTGAATTTTATTTTATTTTTAATTGAAGTATAGTTGCTATATCATATATTGTTATAGGTGTACAATATAGTTATTCACAGTTTTTAAATGTTATATTCCATTTACTGTCATTATAAAATATTGGCTATATTCCCCATTTTGTATATATCCTTGTAGCTTATTTTATACCTAATAGTTTGTGCCTCTGACTTTTCTGCACTTCCTCCTTTCCCTCTCCCCACTGGTAAACACTAGTTTGTTCTCTAGATCTGAGTCTACTTCTCTTTTGTTATATTTGTTAGTTTGTTGTAATTTTTAGATTCCATATATAAGTGGTATTATACAGTTATTTGTCCTTATCTATATCTTATTTCACTTAGCATAATACTGTCCAAGCTTACCCATGTTGCTGCAAATGGCAAGATTTCATTCTTTCTGAGGCTGTGTAGTATTCCACTGTGTATGTATATACCACATCTTCTTTATCCATTCATCTGTCAAAGGACATTTAGGCTGTTTCCATGTCCTGGCTATTGTAAACAGTGCAGCTATGAACATCAGGGTGCATAAATCTTTTTAAATTAGTGTTTTTGTCTTGGAACTTCAATGATTTTAGATTGTAAAATATTGAAAACAATAATATAATAATCACAATTGATTTTAAACTTTATACATGCAATGTACAATGAACTTTCATTGTAGTCTTTATTGATTTAACATTTATAAGCTATCTGTTCAAACTATTAGCTAAAAAAATAATTTTTTAAATAGGATAAAAAGAAACTTTTAAAGTTTATTCATTTATTAAAGTCTTTAATTATAAACTTTTATTTTTTCTGTGATAACTTCCCTTCATTATTTTATCATTTCTGAATAAGTTGCAATAAATATTTTAGCATATCATAAGACTGTGTAAGCATATGATTTAGCTTACATCTAATTAATTAAATATTTCTGTGTACATTTTTATAAAATAGATTATAGTTATGAGTTAGCCATTCCTAGCTCATTTCTGAATAAATATGATACAGTCATTCCCTGGTTTGATTTTCTTGAGTAAATATTTGTTACTTTGGTATGCTATACAAACATAGATTATTACAAAAATAATATATTTTAAAATTTGGTACCAAAGACATATAACTAATATCTCTTGAATTTAGATACCTCTAAATTGGTTTCTTTAATTTTTAATTTATTAAAACAGACCCAGAACATTTAGTAGGACAGAAAACAGTCATTTTCACTTTTTTTTTAATGTCACAGAAAATGAGTGAATTAAAGACTTACTTCAAATTTGAAACAATGATGTGGATGCCACATAACTACCAACTTAGTAGTGTTTCCCAGTATATCTTTAGATCAAATCTAGACGGATCAAAGATGTCTGTGAACATTTTCAGGTTTTCTCTGTTGAGTGGATTCATTCTCACATACACCGTCCCATCATTAAACATAGATTTATTGAGCATTAACTATTGACATAGTTGTTGGGACAGAACAGTTACCCAGAAAAGAAAGTCTTACCTTTATGGTTCTAATATTTTAGTTGTAGAAGTCAGTTAAAATAAATAAGAAGAAATAAATAATAAATTAGGTGGTGCTAGGTCCTGCACAACCCATTAAATAATGGAAATGGGGATGGGATAGGCACAGGAGACTATGATATTAAAAGAGAAGATCACAATTGGTCTCCCTGTGTGAAGACCTGAAGAAGGCAAAAGAGAGTTGTGTGCCAATCTGGAAGCACTTAGATAAATTTTGCCATGTGCCAGGCACTGCTTGCTTAGTATCTATTAACACATTTACTTCACACAGTCCACTTGTGAGCAAGCTAATGATTCCATTTTACAGATGAGGAAACTGAGGCCCAGAGAGGAATAGAAACTTCGCTAAGGTCATAGGCTAATAGTAATGGAGCTAGGATTCAAGCCAGAGTTACTTCCAGATTTTAGGTGCTTAAATGTAACCAAAACATCCCTTCATAAGAAACAAAAAGAGCAAGGTGTGAGGTACAGGCCGTTTTGGTGTGTGGCGGATTAGTCCAGGGGAGAGTGTACGCAGGAGGAGCTGAAGGAAGTAGGTGATACTGGAGTGCCGCCCAGTGAGATACACATCATGTGGGACTTTGTGGATTCATGAGGACTGTCTGATGGGCAGTCATCTTAGGCTTGGTCATTAATAGCAATATGCCCTAACAATTTAGCTAATGTGTGCTTCAAATCAAAGACATTTTATAGGTTAGGGGGAAAAACAGGAAAATGAAATAACAAAATAGAAAGGAAATAAATATAAAAACTTTCAGGTAATTTTTGTGATCATAATGTGTCTTTCAAATAATTCTTATTACTTCCTATCCTACTTATCCTCTATTCTTTTTTTCCAATGGACTGATCACCATCTAATCTAATAATACATTTTTAAATAGACTTTATTTTTTAAAGCAGATGTTGGTGGTTCACAGCAAAATTAAGTGGAAAGTGCAAAGAGCTCCCATGTACCCCCTGCACTCATATATCCATGATCTCCTCTACTATTGATATCCAGCACCAGGTGGTACATTGGTTTATAGTTGATTAATCTAACTGACACATTGTTATAATCCAAGGTCCATAGTTTACATTAAAGCATTTTATTTTTATTGATGTCT
Organism: Odocoileus virginianus; assembly: GCF_023699985.2. Taxonomy (NCBI): domain Eukaryota; kingdom Metazoa; phylum Chordata; class Mammalia; order Artiodactyla; family Cervidae; genus Odocoileus; species Odocoileus virginianus. Next base: position 27,411,592 of record NC_069698.1, read on the forward strand.
TGACTTCTCCCACTAGAGTATAAATCCAGGAAATCAGAGTTGTATGTTTGATTCATTGTTTTATTTCCACCTCCTAGAAAAGCACCTTGTAAATAATCGATACTCAAATATTATTTAGGAGTTAATTAAGTGATTCAAACAAGATTCTTGTTAACAGGAAAAATCACTTAAGGCAGTAAGAGAAATGTGGCCATTTTTAAAACATTGGCATAGTGTAGATTCTCCAGTCTAATGCTGTAGCAACACCATTGCTCACCTTGTTGATTCAATAACTGTTTACTGAGTGCTTATATCAGGCCAGTCGTGCTTTTAGAAGTAAAGGATATAGAAATGGAAAAGCGGTAAAGATCTACATCCAAGTTGTATATAAGTGCTCTATGGGAAGGGCTTTCACTCTAGAAGTCAGAGATTGTATTAGCTTTCTCTTCTCATTCCCTGTTCTGTGGTTTGATGGTGTTACCAAGTGTTAAGTTCGTATTGCTCCCTGCTCGACTTGCTAATACATCAGAAGAGGATTTGTTGGGGCGAGGAATAGCAACTTTATTTGAAAAGTTAACAGACTGAAAAGAATTTTGGGGCAGACTTGTGCCCCTAAGAAACATCTTGCTTGAGTTAGAATTCGGGCTTCTTAAATACTCTAAAGGGAAGAGGGTGTGGCTGGTTGTTACAAATTTCTTGGTGCTGGATCCTTTCTACTTACAGTTTCAACAGGTCTGGTCACAGTGGAACTATAAACCTCCAACAAGACAAATGTTATTCTCTATTCTGCAACTTTTTATTTGTATATGAAATAAAAAGTGTTATATATTTAAAGCTCAGAGGATTGAGAAAGGGCTCTTCTCTAAATTTCAGGCTATAGGCAACATTCTTTTACAAAAGGTACAGAGCCAGCGTGACTAAGTACAAGCAACGGAGCCAAAGGTTAAAGTAGATTCAGCCTGGAATCAGGTTTGTTCTCCGTCACAACAGCAAACAATGAATTGTTCAACAAGCTGTAGACTATTTGTTTTTGCCAGAAACTACTTTGGGCATCGATTTGCTTGTTTTTAAGATTCATTTTTAATAGTTCATATAGATGTTTAATTGCAGAGCTTAAATTTGCTGAGACAAACCTGACATTAAATATCTGCCTCCTTGTGTTTTAAAATATGTCAGTACTTGTTAGAACCCGCATGCTAGATTTTTTTTTTTCTTCTAAAATTATGTCACTGTACAAATAGAGTCACAATCTCAATGTCTGAGAATGCTATGTTACTTCATTATCACCAGGAAACTTTAGTCAGACAACAACTCTAAAGCAGGAGAGAAGCTGCTAACCTATCGGCCTCAGAGAATTCATTTAGATTCCAAATGTTTTTCACACAGAGGGGATTTCCTAGGCATCTGGAAAATCTACCTCTCTTATTTGGCATTCTTTCCCTGTAATACTTTTACAAGCTGTTACTGCTCTAAGTGGAAACATTTCTTAATCACCATTACATGCTTTGTGCTAGAAGGTCTAGAGTATTTGTTGCCACCATTAATAAATCCAGAGAAATAATTCAGAAAGTTGAAATTAGCATGCCTGAATATTTAAAAGGATGAGGATTTTTACTGCTATTTGTTTTAAAAAAAAATGGAAAGTCTCTTATAAAGTGCTTACTTTTCATATTACATTTCATACGGACTTGCTTATACAACTGTTTTGGTATTAATTATTTTTCAATAAATTCTTAAATTTGAATTATTAAAATTACTTTCAATAAATAAATTCAGTTTTGAAAACAAAACTCAATGGGTAAAATAAATCTAGATAGTAAACTAGAAGCTTTCAGAGGAATTTGTCTAAGACTCTCTGAAAGGTGAAATAAACATAGTATCAAGATCAAATTGTTGATTTAATGGTAAAATCTAGGGCATTTAGTTCCTCATTAAATTTGGATTTACATTTTTATGGTCTTGAAGGTCATAATTTATTTATGATGGAGCATTCGTTTTCCCCAATTGCAGTTCTGTTCTTTCAAGCATAATAATTTGAAAATGTGTTTCTTAGCCCTACAGTAAATGATACCAAGTGTATTATCAGTGCTAAGATTTATTTTTATTATTGCTATAATTAGTTATCCCATCAAGCCTAGGAAGACTCTTAAAACCATATATATCTGGTTCTGATTGCAGTGCATGCACATCAGATGTATTTGTTTATGCATGGCTCGTTTCTGGAGCATTAAACTGAAGAATGTAGGAGCACAGAGGGCTCATCCAGTGCAGTGTCATCATTTCACAAGTGCAGAATCAAAGAACCAGAAAGTGAAGATCATTTCCAAGGGGCATGAGGCTATCAAGAACCAGGAGTATAACCTAAGTCTCAAACTCCAAGGCCAGTTCCTCTAAGTCCACAAGATTGTATCTCCAGTGACTATCTCTATACTTCTGATATAAGATTTCGTTGGTCTTCAGTGGGGATTTAAAAAAAAAAAAAACTAGATAGTATATATTTTAAGCTTTGTGAGCCATACAATCTTTGTCAGAAGCATTCATCTCTGTAGTTGTAGCATAAAAGTAGCGATAGACAAAGTACAAAGGAGGCGGGCCGGAGAGTGAAACTGTGTTCCAATAAAACAATGAAATTTGATTTTTATGTTATTTTTATGTCCTACAAAATAGTATTCTTCCTTTGATTTATTTCAACCATTTGACAATTTAAAAAAGCCATTATGAGTTCATGGTTGTACAAAGATAGGCTTAAAAAATAACTAAAAAACTAGCTTGCTAACCTGATAAAAAGAATAGTTTTTGTTGTTGCATAACTCCTAAATCACATCTGACTCTTTTGTGAACCCACGGACTGTAGCCTTCCAGGCTCCACTGTGAATATGATTTCCCAGGCAAGAAAACGGGAGTGGGTTGCCGTTTCCTTTTCTAGAGGATCTTCCCAACCCAGTAAGAAACCCATGTCTCCTGCATTGGCAGGCAGATTCTTTATCACTGAGTCACCAGGAATAGTAGGGGTGTTTTAAAGCACCTATAATCCACAGACACACAGGATATTCCACTGAGAAACACTTAGAATTTTCATTTAAATTTAGGTCATTCTTGTAAATTTCTATTTTTACTAATTTATATATTGATGTGATCTTCACTGATAGCTCAGTTGGTAAAGAATCCACCCGCAATGCAGGAGACCTGGGTTGGAAAGATCCCCTGGAGAAGGGAAAGGCTACCCACTCCAGTATTCTGACCTGGAGAATTCCATGTACTGTATTGTCCATGGGGTCACAAAGAGTCAGACATGACTGAGACACTTTCAAATTAAAAAAATTATATATTAGTGTATCAGCACATATAATTTATAAACAAATGCATATGTATATATACATATATATATATATATATATATATATATATATATTTGCTCAGTTTTTAACAGATAGTGAGTTGCAAAAAATTTTGAAGTACATTGGTCCAAGTTGAAAATGATCTAAAAGAAACAAGGGAAATTTAACAAAAATATGAAAATAATCTTGCATATGTACAGGTTGGGATTTCCTAATATATAAAATGGAGCTCATTGTACTGCCTCCACAAGGTCACATCAATTAGGTAAATATTACAGGTTAAGCACCAACATAGTGCTTGGAACTTAGTATACACTAAGACATAACCCACATTATTATCTTATATGAAAACAGTTTATGAGTAAAAAGTAGATATTCAGCCAATTATGATAAGAAGACTGAATTAATCTTTAAGAGAATGCTAACAAATAATAACAATATATTTGCTCCACACTTTTTAGTGCTTTGCAGTTCTCAAAGCACTATCAATTGTATTTATTTTAAATTTAATATAGAACACAATTCTGAGAACTAGGCCGGGCTGACATATTTTGAAGAATAAGAAAAAATTATATCTACTTTACAAGAAAAAAACTCATTCCCAACTGAAAATGGTGGTGTCATTCCAGAACGTAGGTCTTCTGAATTTCACTTGTGAAGGGAAATAATAAACCACAATTAAACATTTAGATTGTTACAGCCCCACGTATTTAGAGGAATATTGACAATCTTGATGACTACAAACAAGAAAGTTTTCTGTTACCTGGTAATTTGAGAAATGATTAAGGGAACTGGGAAAGTTTGACCTCGATAAAAACTTCACTGTAGAGAAGATAACACTCTAATTTTTTTTTTTTTAAGATTTGTCATGTTGGAAGAGAGTGTAGACATTATTTTATAGCCCAGAAAAGAGAACTGAAACAAATAAGCAACCGCCTTCGACAAAATGCAAGGAATGATTTGTAATAATGGAATAGTACTATGGGGCATGGTCTATCTTGAGAGAATGAGTTCTTCTAGAACCTGTAAACCACCTGCTGGAAAGCAGACTATAATAACAGAAGTAAAAGTGTACTGGATTTCTTTTATGGCCCCTTCTGTTCCTAAAAATCCATAATCATGAATATTTTTAAGATAATGGATTATAAAAATTATTTAAAGATTGATTATATATATATAATTTTATTATGATTTTCAAATGTTTTATTTTAAATTTTACCTCAATACAACTCTTCAGTATTACTTTTGCACCAATACCCTGCCAGTAGTTTTGAAAAAATCACTGGAAACAAGATTTAAAATGCCTTTCATTTTCAAGGTTTTAATTATTCCCTCTATATAAGATTGACAGGTAGGATAATTAAGGTTGATTTCTTATGGATTTTCTTACCGGAACTGCCTTGTGTCCTACTCAAATATCATTTTCAAAAGATGATGACGTAAATTAGAGCATACCATTGGAGGAGCTTCTGTGTATTAATACAGGTGATGATATTTTTATGAGATATTTGCCCTTAAAGTAAAACCTATGCTAGGTCTAATTCTTGTGATCTAAAATAATTGATAATGTAGCTTTCACTTTACAAAAGAGATATTGTGATAATTAATCCATCATTTTTATGCAAAGCAAGGTAAAGCATTTTAATAAATCATTTTTATGTGTTTTACAAAATTTTGATTAAGTGCATTTGATTCAAGCCTTTTAATTGTGCAAATGAGCTAACAGAACAACAGAACTTCACATTTCTCATTATGTCTTCGTTTATCATATAGAATATTTAAATTGTTCTAGTCTACCAAGGCCAACAAATATGTGGTCAGATCTATGATACTCTGTTTCATGAGAGTTGTATTTCCACTATTGCATTGTCAGCAGGAATTGAAAAGAAGCAGATTTTGTCTGTTGTTTGGGAGTTATCACATTAATCATTCCCAAAGAATGAGCCGTTAGCAAAGGATTGGTAAGGACTAGGGGATGGATCATGGGACCTCTACTTTCTTCTGTACATTTTGACAATGAAATTTACTGCTTGACACGTGAGAAGAGCAGCAAAATGGTGATTTATTTCCACAGGAGAGAGGACATTACATACTTTCCTGTTCTCTAGCCATATTTTACAAACTTATTTTAAGAAATGAATCTTTAGTTATAGAATGCTGATTAATGGCTGTGGTACATGTTTGTATGATTTGAGTATGATAGCAAAGCTGAGAAACTCAGAGGCTCTATTTAAGTTTAAAGTAAAAAGTTTAAATACATTAGACACTATGTAACAAACACTTTGATATGCTTTCCCCAATAAGTATGCCATGCTTAAATTTTTTTTTTAACAGTAAGAAACTTATAGTTAAGTGTATATCTTACTGAGTAAATATTCAATTGCCAAAATACATTTTGATACTCAGATAATACATTTCATAATGTATTACATTTTACTAAAATATATTTTAATATTTGACAAGCACTTTAATTTTATTTGAGCTTATTTATAGTATTTCTCATAGGCTGAAGTACATGAAAATTTTTCAGGAAGCCCTGAAATATAAATATTTCTAAAGGAAGGACTACAAAGTAGCCTTCAAATATTTCTTATGGTGAAAAAAATTATCTTTCTTAAAAATTCCAGTTTGTTTTACTTTTCTTTGTCTATCAGTTATGTATAATGTAAATAATAACAGTGTTTAGTTTCTTAATGGTAATTAAGTATTGCACATAAATTTACTCATTTGAGCATCACAATGTCCCTCTTTACTGGGGAAGAAAGGGAAGCTCAGAGAGGTTAACTGTCTTACAGATAGTTACACAGGTGATCAATGGCAAAGCTGGAATTTGAACCCAAGAAGTTTGGGCCCAGAGATAGCAATCTTCATGCCTCAACCATATTACCCATGTATCAGAATTATTATGTTGTATTAGGAAAAACCCACATGAACTTTTTGGTCAATCGAATATTTTTCCTTAGGGAGTATACTCATAGAGAGCTTCCTAACACCAAAAGAATCCAATCCAATCCAATCCCACACAATCTCATACAATAATCAAAAAAATGTTCCAATAAATTTGCTTTGTTTGAAAAACTTCTACTGAATAACCTTTTTTCTCCATGAAAGGTAAAACTATCCACTCTCCTATTGAGAGCCTGGAATATATCTGATAATTCAAAGTTATTTTCCTCCTTAGGGTATCTCACAGAGCTATGTCTTAATTTTCCTTTCTGTTTAAATTTTCAAACACTAGAAACTTATTCCAATTCATTCCATTATGTCAATAGTTGTTATAATTTAAGCCAGAAGACACTCTGACAGTGACAAAACATTGTTTTACCTTTTTAGAAAAGATGTTAAGTACTGCCATTCTTCATCTTATCTTCTCCAAAGTATACTGACATTTGTGTTTTTTTTTAAGGGGTGAAAGATGAAATGAAATGAAACTTTTAAGATTAGATCATTTGAGACATTCTGTTGGATTAACCAAACCAGGATATTCAAGGAGCATTCTAGGAATTTAAACGTAGGGGCCTTTAGGTCTAGAGAAACTTTAAAATATTGTGATGTCCAACTTTGTACATTTAAGAACAAACTGAAAAAGTGTAAACTGAGAGTGTTAGTCGCTCAGTCATGTCTGACTCTTTGCAACCCCATTGACTAGCCCATCAAGCTCCTCTGTCCATATAATTTTCCAGGCAAGAATACTGGAGTGGGTTGCCAATTCCTTCATCCAGGAGATTTTCCTGACCCAGGGATTGAACTCGGGTCTCCTGCATTCAGACAGATTCTTTACATCTGGGCATCCCTGGTAGCTCAGCTGGTAAAGAATCCACCTGCAGTAAGGGAGACCAGGGTTCAATCCCTGGGTTGGGAAGATCCCCTGGAGACGGGAAAGGCTACCCACTTCAGTATTCCGGCCTGGAGAATTCCATAGACTGTATAGTCCAAGGTGTTGCAAAGAGTTGGACAAGACTGAGCAACTTTCACTCACTCTTCACCATCTGAGCCACTGGAGAAGCTCAAATACAAGCTACTTTTGTACAAATCAGGTTGTGTTGAACCCTTTCTCTCTTCACAGCTGCCACGCTTAGTGAAGCATTCAATCAACTCTCACCCTGAGGATTGTAGTCCTTTCCTCTCTGATCTCCCTATTTGTACTCTGGGCTACCCAAGAGTCATTTTCTGCATGGACACCAATTATAATTTTTCAAAAGCATAAATCAAAATATATAACCCTTTGCTTCCAATCCTCTGCAATTTTCCCCTGAACAAAAGTTGAAATTCACTCATGTTTGAAAAGTTTTTATTGGAGACATTTGATTTACAATGTTATATCAGTTTCAGGCATACTGCAAAGTGAATTACCTATACATATACATATGTCCCTTCTGTTTTAGATTTTTGTCCCATATAGGTCATCACCAAGTGTTGAGCAGAGTGCCCTGGGCTATGCAGCAGGTCCTTATTAGACATCTATTTTATATAGAGTACTGTGTGTCAACCCCAATCTTCCAATTTGTCCCTCCCTTCCCCAAGAAATTCACACATTTTAACTTGGGATACAAGGTACTGCACACACAAGATCCTCCTACCATTCCAGTCTTACCTGATACTTTTCTCTCTTGGGTTTACTATACTGTGACTAAGTGGCAATCTCACTGTCTTTCCAACCCTTGGAACCTACTTGGAGTCTTATACGTTTATCCTCTGGATGGGAAATTTTTTTCCCAATCTCATCTTTCAGATTTCAAATTTCGTATCACTCCTCAGAGAGGCTCTCTTGCCGTCCCATTATTTACAGTAGCTACTTCCCTTCCTCCCTCATTGTCTGCTCACAAGTTCTGTAAAGTTTGGGTTTTAGAGTAGGGTTTAAGCCCTTTCTGCAGTCATTTTCTTTATGTACTGAGGATTTTTTGTTAATCCACTCTGTAAGAGTTGTCTATTTGTCTCCATTAGATCATGGGCCATGTCTTTGATTTGATGTGAACCTTCCAGTATTCGGACCACAGTAGATGCTGAGCAAATATTCACTGAATGGAACTATTGAATCTTCCATTACAAAGGTCTCCATAGTCATCTGTGTAAGGCTGCATGACAGGTCTTATCAGAGAGGGTAAATATCTAAATACTAACTTAAAGCTTGATGGCCAGTGTGATGCCAGGTTGAGAGGAGGGCATAGGCGTCCTGGCTTTTAGTCAAGTTTTCTCACTCAGACACCCTTTGTGTTTTTTATTGGTTCAATTACTTAGGCAGCATCTGTTAGAATTTCACAGTTTAAAAATAATGATTTCTTCTGGAACACTGCACTTGTTACACTTGTGCAATTTTTGCAGAAAATTTTCTTCCCAGAAGAATTATGGTAGTTGGGCAAATGCTTGAGGATTTATTAAAGCAATAAAAGGATTAGCACTACTGTGGGGCACACATCTGTACTACTCAGTTAAGAAAAATGCATAATTTGGAACCTGAACTATCTCTGCCATGCAACACTGGCTGGCTGATGCAGTTACATTTTTCCTTTTTTAATAAAAGAAAGCTTAAATTTTCTATAAGTTAATTCTAAACATAGTTATAAAAAGGAACTTCTATTTCTGTGTCATATCAAAAGATATAGCAGTCTATAAACCCCCAGATTATAGGTCAGTGCTATACTGACTGCCATTATTATAATGTTCCATTCAGATGATGTGATACCGTGCTACTCTTTGAAAATGGTGTTTAACAGTCTCATTTGTGCTTTGACTTTAGAATTGATGATACAATTAGTCAATGTACTTATGGACAGATGCATGCATAGTTTTTTTGTGGAAATGAATACTTAATAAACTAATTATATGTTTAATTTATCATTTTAATTGGAAATTAGAATAAGTGCAGCACCTCAAAAAATTGACAAACTGTATCACCTTGCAATCACTTGAATTTAAAGCATTCTAGTGCTTTCGGCATTCTAGATAGTCTTTTAATAGTTAGGACTTTAGAGATCTGCACCTTAGACTTCTGAAATTATAAATATGATATGAAATATGAAATATATCCTAAATCAGAGTCACCATAATTTTTCCTACACATGTCATTGACTACAATTGTATGTATTTAGAAGAAAACTAAATTATTGCAAACTTGAAATGCATGTGTAAGTATTTTTGGTTGTTGTGTTTTTGCTTCAGGAATTGTTATAAAATAATAATCACCTTAAATGGTATAATTCTTTATATCCTTTCTTCCATTTCTTCTTTCATGAAAGATTTCATAGGTATCTTTGTGTCAACCCTCATCTGCAGGGATTTGAATAAAAAGGATACACAGTGCTCAGAGAAATCTGACAGCAAATGGACCAGTATAGGAGTAAATGGTCAATAAATACTGAATATGCTTGGAGCTGTATTTTTCTAGTGATGCGAATGGCTTTTTATAAATATCCCATTTATGCTTTCTGACATAATTCCCTTTGCTAGCAAGTGCAGGCATTTGTCAGGAACAGTATTAAGTTATATGACCTTTTTTTTTATCCTGGTCTATATGATGCCTACTTATTCTCTAATCTCTCAGACTCATTTCAAGCATCCTGTCATTCTTGATGCCTTCTTGACCTCCCAGAATGGCCTCAGTATATGCGTTGAATTTAACATACCAATTTATACCTGTTGGTTTCCATTTTTGCTTATGTGTATCCCCCATGTAATTCTTCAAAGGGAGATTTTTAGCTTCCTTAAGTCTGAGCACTCTTTCAAAAAGGAGACTGTCCTGCTATTTGCTTTACCACAGTTTCTGATGTAGTACTTTTTATTCATGTGGCCTATACAGAGACTGCCTGAGTACCTGGGTTAAGTCAGATTGATAGCATGTTTTGTTCAAGTAAACACAGCCTCAGCAGTCATTAATCCAGATTTTATGCCCATTAATCTAAATCCATGATTCCTAGACCAGCAGTATTAGTAATATCTTGAATTTAAAAAAAAAAAAATGCAGATACTTAGGCAACAAATCCATTACACTGAATCAGAAACTGGAGATTGAACTCACATGCCAAGTGATTCTGATCTGTACTTAAGATTGGAACCACTCAGTTCAGTTCAGTTCAGTTCAGTCACTCAATTGTGTCCAACTCTTTGCGACCCCATGAACTGCAGCATGGCTATCCATCACAAACTCCTGGAATTTACTCAAACTCATGTCCATTGAGTCGGTGATACCATTCCAACCTTCTCATCCTCTGTCATCCCCTTTTCCTCCTGCCTTCAATCATTCCCAGCATCAGGGTCTTTTCCAATGAGTCAGGTGGCCAAATTATGGAGTTTCAGCTTCAGCATCAGTCCTTCCAATGAATATTCAGGATTGATTTCCTTTAGGATGGACTGGTTGGATCCCCTAGCTGTCCAAGGGACTCTTAAGAGTCTTCTTCAACACCATAGTTCAAAAGCATCAATTCTTTATGGTCCATCTCACATCCATACGTAACTACTGGAAAAACCATAGCTTTGACTAGACAGGCCTTTGTTGGCAAAGTAATGTCTCTGCCTTTTAATAAACTGTCTAGGTTGGTCAAAACTTTTCTTCCAAGGAGCAAGAGTCTTTTAATTTCATGACTGCAGTCACCATCTGCAGTGATTTTGGAGCCCCCCAAAATAAAGTCTGTCACTGTTTCCACTGTTTTCCCATCTATTTGCCATGAAGTGATGGGACCAGATGCCATGATCTTAGTTTTCTGATTGTTGAGTTTTAAGCCAACTTTTTCACTCTCTCATTTCACTATCATCAAGAGGCTCTTTAGTTCTTCTTCACTTTCTGCCATAAGGGTGGTGTCATCTGCATAACTGAGGTTATTGCTATTTTTCCTGGAAATCTTGATTCCAGCTTGTGCTTCATCCAGTCCAGAGTTTCTCATGATGTACTCTGCATATAAGTTAAATAAGCACGGTGACAATATACAGCCTTGACCTACTCCTTTTCCTATTTGGAACCAGTCTGTTGTTCCATGGCCTCTTCTAACTGTTGTTTCTTGATCTGCATACAGGTTTTTCAGGAGGCAAGAGAGGTGGTCTGATATTCCCATCTCTTTAAGAATTTTCTACAGTTTTTTTTTATCCACACAGGCAAAGGCTTTGGCATAGTCAATAAAGCAGAAGTAGATATTTTTCTGGAACTCTTTTGCATTTTTGATGATCCAACAGATGTTGGCAATTTGATCTCTGGTTCCTCTACCTTTTTTAAAACAAGCTTGAACATCTGGGAGTTCACGGTTCACATACTGTTGAAGCCGTGGCTTGGAGAATCTTGAGCATTACTTTGCTGGCATGTAAGATGAATGTAATTGTGCAGTAGTTTGAACATTGTTTGGCATTGCCTTTCTTTGGGATTGGAATGAAAACTGACCTTTTCCAGTCCTTTGGCCACTGCTGAGTTTTCCAAATTTGCTGGCATATTGGGTGCAGCACTTTCACAGCATCATCTTTTAGGATTTGAAATAGCTCAACTGGAATTCCATCACCTCCACTAGCTTTGTTCATAGTGATGCTTCCTAAGGCCCACTTGACTTCACATTCCAGGATGTGTGGCTCTGGGTGAGTGATCACACCATCATGATTATCTGGGTTGTGAAGATATATTTGATCTCAAATGCAAGTAATTCAGATATGTACTAAAGTTTGGAAACACTGGTATAAGCTAATAAGAATGAGTAACTATATATACGTGTGTGTGTGTGTGTGTGTGTGTGTGTGTGTGTGTGTGTTAGTTGTGTTCAACTCTGCAACCCCATGGACTGTAGCCAAGCTCCTTTTCCACGGAATTCTCCAGCATACTGGAGTGGGTTGCTATTCCCTCCTCCAGGTGATCTTCCCAAACCAGGGATCAAACATGAGTCTCCTGAATTGCAGGCAAATTCTTTACCATCTGAGCCAGCAGGGAAGCCCTAACAGTATATACAGTCAATGACTATATTATACCCAAACTATAAATTTGGTTTGTATTATTTACTTTTGACTATGAACTCATGCCTGTTAAGGAGAAAGTCACAAATATCCAGTACCTTTCCTTTCTCACTTTGATCCACATATGAAGCAGGAAGTAGTATTATTTGAGGAAATCAAAGTGCAACTTAAGCTGAAACGGAATTTTCTTTGTCTCCAAACTCGCTTGCAATGAGGTTCATTTCATTCAAGGCTGTAATAATTTGATTTCAAAGGAAGAAACCTCAGACCTTATCCTCTTGCAGTTCTTGCTGAATTGCAGTCTGCAATTTTGAACAAGTGAGTGAGGAAGAAAGACACCAGTGTATGTTGAGTGCCCTCTGAAGGAGAAAAGTGCATGATTTTATAATCTTAATATCATATTGCATATAGACAAAATAATTCTCTCAATAAAATATTGATGCTATCACAAATAAAAGAAAGCCAAGGAGAGTGCAAAAGATTTGTATACAGGACTTGGTGCCTGGTACAGAATAAGTGTACAATAGCTTTTAGGTACTATTATTACAAATTATTTAGATATTTACAAGATAATCTAAACTCGTGGGGAAAGGTATGGATAAAAGCTTTCCAAATGCAAATATACTTCTAGAAAAATATATCAGCAGTACTTCACAATTTTAGTTGATTCTGAACTCAAAAAGGAGCAGCGGCTGCATTTATTCAGTACACATTTAAATAAACCTTACAAATTTACCAGGGATGGAAGGATGGAAATGAGTAGAATTTTTTTTTTCTTTTGCATCTGGGGCTTCCCTGATGGCTCAAGCAGTAAAGAATCTGCCTGTTATGCAGGAGACACAGGAGACATGAGTTCGATCCCTAGGTTGGGAAGATCCCCTGGAGCAAGAAATGGCAACCCACTCCAGTATTCTTACCTCGAAAATCCCATGGACAGAATACCCTGGCTGGCTACAGTGCATAGGGTCACAAAGCAATTGGCCAAGGGAAAGATCTGAATGTTCTTGCTTTGGAGTCTAAAATTTAACAGGTAGCCATGTGTTCTGTTGAAATAGAACATCTTAGCTTAATTAACATCATTATTTACCTTTATACTTAGAATAATTTTTAGATAGAGAATTTCCATTCTCAGCTTCGAAGTCCCAAATATCTATGAAATAGCAAATTTAAGCAACATCAACCATGTATTAACAGCTTACATTTTATAAGGATAATCATATGACCAACTTTGCATAAAGTTGACAGCCATCAAAATTTTTCTATATATTGCTTATCTATTAAATACAAGTTTTATCAAGGGCAATACTTTACTGCATGATTATATCTCTAGTATCTAGAGAAATGTCTGACATAACAGACTTCAAAAATATTTGATCATGATCATTAATTGAATAGATGGAAGAATCTGTGAGAATCTTCATTATGACAGAAAGTAAATATTATTTTTTTAATTTTTGAGGATGATGAATATATATACTTTGTATTTTCAGGTATTGTAATATTTAAAACACCTAAAATAAAGATTGCACCATGTATCTGTTTATATTCTTTATTTGGAAGCATGCTATTATGATCTTTAAAAAAATTAGAAATAACACTTCTTTTAGAAAAAAATGAAAATGAAAAACAGTACATTGCCTCTCCTTTCATGCCATTAAACACATTTCCTTAAATGTCTTACATTTAAAACTTTCCTCAACTTAGAGTGACAGTTTCATGAAAAAACATAGAAATGTAGTCAGGCAAACACGGTAAAATCTCAATTTGCTACTATGAACAGGAACCCTTCTAAACCCCAGTTTCCTAATATATAAAATAGGAATGATAATATCAATCTTGTTCTGTTATTTTCAAGATTAAACAGAAACAAATGTGAAAGCATCTAACATTAAATGTAATTTTCTTATCTCAAATTCATTTGAAATTTCCATACCAATTAATTTGAAATGTCTTTATATCTGAAAGATATTTCTTTATATCTTACTTACCCTGAAGTAAGAAACAAACAATGGTTTAATCTTCTAAGTTTAGGCAGCCCTAAGTAAAGCCTTCTCTTTGATATGTCAAATATATATTAATATAAATTACATTAAAGGTATATTAACATAATAATGAAAATTAGTCTCTCGGTCATGTCTAACTCTTTGTGACCCCATGGACTGTAACCTAACAGGCTCCTCTGTCCATGGAATTCTCCAGGCAAGAATACTAGAGTGGGTTGCCATTTCCTTCTCTAGGGGTTCTTCCTGACCCAGGAATCGAGGTCTTCCCTACTGCAGGCAGACTCTTTACCGACTGAGCCACCACGGAAGCCACACATATTATTAACATAATAATATATTACTTAAAACATTACATATATCTTTCCATGAAATTTGTTTACTATTCTGAAGTTAGAATGTATGAAGGATCTACACTATTATATATATTAGCAACTCTTGACCTTGGACAAGTTATTTAATGTCTCAGTTTGTCATATATAAATAGTAAAATAACAATAGAGCTGTTGGGAGGATTAAAAATACTGTAAGGAGAACTTTATTAAACTTCAATAGGTGACAGCTCTTAACTTTTATTCAAGTACTTAGAAAGCAAATTTTATGGTAGACATTTGTTTTTCTTTTCACTGTGCTCCAAGTTGCATGTCTGCCATAATTATAATAACAGAAACAGGAAATCTCAGAGTTATATTAGATGTTAACATTTAATACATTTAACTTGTTTTTCATATTTTCACATGAAGAAGCAGCTCCAAGTCTACAACTATTTTCATATCTACTACTTAGGCAGTTTTCACTTTATTTTTTAAGTAAAAATAAACATTGTGGAAATATTTCTTTTGCCCTTAAGCCATTTAATTCATTAATCATGTCCAATTATTTCTCAGCAATATTCAAGGAGCTTACTAGTCAGACTGACTTAATAAATGTGGAACCTGCTGGTAAGCCCAGACATCCTGCTAAGCCTATGTTCCCAATTGCACAAATACTATTTTGAGATGTGTTCCAAAGCCCTTTTTGATACCTTTCCTTTATTTTTATTAAGAAAATATATTGATCAGTATTATTACGAAGAGCAGAATTAAGCCACACATTAATTCAGACTTACACTGTTCAGTTTGAGAACCACCAGCTACATGAGTCTATTGAGCCCATTCAGAAGTGCTCTAGGAGATGTACACATCTCCTATGGTTTTCAAAGACATAAAATTTTATTAATAATTTTATGTTGACTTTATGTTGAAATTATAATATTTTGTATACTTGTATATTAATAAAATTAACTTTATCTGTTTATTACTTTCTTAAATGTGGCTACTAGAAAATGTAAAAACACATATGTCATTCACATTTACAAAAGAAACCAGTAAAAAAGATTCTCTTAAACTAGATAGAGGCTTTACAGCTATTATAGCTATTTATGTTTGTGTATGTTTAGGTATGTGTGTACATGTGTGTAATGACTATAGATAAAACAATGGTACATTACTAACACAGGAGAAAATAAGCATATGTATGTATATATATATATGAATGAGAGTTCTATATTAAAACACATATTTCTGTTACAAGTTGACTAATTCTTTTGGGATTTGTAGCTTGATTAGATAAGCCACCTCATCACAGAATTAACTGACTAGCTATTAGAACATTTTTAGTTGGAAATGGTAGAGACCCAACTCTACCACATCTAGTCCTCACTTAACCAAGATATAGGTAACTGAAAAGATTAGGGGCAGATTTTGTATAAGTTTGATCAAAAAAGTAAAGTGTTAGTTGCTCAGTCATGTCTGATTCTGCAACCCCATGGACTGTAGCCCACCAGGCTCCTCTGTCCGTGGGATTCACACTTTTCATCCACCATTGCTTCTAGCATCCTCTTTCTTGTCTTTGCCACCTCCATGTCTACACCTCCAATGCCTAACTCTTGATCACTCTTGAGCTGGCCTAATAAAATGAGATTTCCTCTTCAATATTTTTTGGAATAGTTTGACAAGAATACATACTAATTCTTCTTTAAGTGTTTGACAGAACTCACCTATGAAACCATCTGATCCTGGATGTTTGTTTGTTGGAAGTTGCTTGATTATTGACTTGATATTTTTTAATAATGTTCAATCTATTCAGATATTCTATTTCTTCCAATTCAGTCTTGAAAGAGTGTATATTTCTAGGAATTTATCCTTTTATTCTAGGTTGTCCAATTTGTTGACATAATGGTTCATAGTAATCTCTTATTATTATTTTTTTTTCATTTTAGCCTCATGCTTTATTCATGAAAATTGTGTAACTCAGGTTTAAATTTCACACCACTGGTTGCCCTCTACTTGACATGAAGCCTATGATTCCTTGTATTTCTGTAGTGTTGTTTATAACTTCTCTCCTTTTATTTCTGATGTTATTGTTCCTAATGAATATGTTTAGTTTTATCAATTTTGTTTGTTTTCAAAGAATCACCTATTAGTGTCATTCACATTTTCTATGACTTTTAAAGTGTCTAGTTCATTGATTTCTTCTCTGTTATTTATTTCATACCTTCCACTAACTTTGGGCTTTGTTTGTTCTTCTTGTTTCTTTAGGTGTAAATTTTCATATTTAGTTTGAAAATTTCCTTGTTTGGGGGAGGAATCCTGTATTTCTATAAAATTCCCCCTTAGGACCTGAGTTTGCTGTTCCCACGTATTTTAGAATTCTGTTTCTCATTTTCATTTGTCTGAAGGTACTTTTTTAATTTCCAATTTGATTTTTGTTGTTGTTGTTGACCCACTGGTCAATAACATGTTATTTAACCTCCATATGTTTGCTATTTTTTTCTAGTTTTCCTCTTATTAATTGAGTTCTAGTTTTATTTTGTTTTGGTTGGAAAATATGATTTCAATCTTCTTAAATTAATGAGACTTGTGACCTAACATGTGATCTATCCCAGAGAATATTCCATGTACACTTGAAAAGAATGTGTTCTGCTGTTTGGGAATAGAATATTCTATATATAACTATTAGGTTACTATAATATAGTATGCAGTTTAAGGCCAATGTTTTCTAATTGTTTTTTTCTCTCTAGACTATATCCATTAATATAAATGGGATGTTAAGTTCCACTACTATGACTATATTACTATCAGTATTTCCCTTATATTTATTAATGTTTACTTTACATATTAGGTTCTTCTATTTGGAGTGCAAAGATATTTAAAACTATTACATCCCTTATGTAATGCCCTCATTTGTCTCTTATTACGGCTATCATTTTAAAATCTATTCTGATATAAGTATAGCTTTCTTTGTACTTCCCTCTGCATGAAATATCTTTTTTCACCCCTTTGCTTTCAATTTGTATGTGTTTTCAGATCTTACGTGACTGTCTCTTGTAGGCAGCATATACACGTGACTCTTTTTTTACTCCATTTAGCCACCCTATGCCTTTTGAGTGGAGCATTTAGTCAATTTACATTTAAAGTAACTATTGAGATGTATGTACTTATTGCCATTTTGTTAGTTGTTTTCTGGTTGTTTTGTAGTTCTCTGTCTTTTCCTCTTGTTCTCTTCCCAGATGATTTGATGACTTTTCATTCTTTCCTATTTATTTTTTGTGTATCTCTTATGGGTTTCCCAGGTGGTGCTAGGGGTAAAGAACGCATCTGCCCATGCAGGAGATATAAGAAATGTGGATTTGATCCCTGGGTCGGGAAGAGCTCCTGGGGGAAGGCATTGCAATCCACTCCAGTGTTCTTACCTAGAGAATCCCATGGTCAGAGGAGCCTGGTGGGCTACAGCCCATGGGGTCATAAAGATTTGGACATAAACTGAAGTGACTGAGCATGTATATAGGTTTCTGGTTTGTGGTTAATTTGATGCTCACATATGTATAACAACCTATATTTAATGCAGTCTACTTTAGGTTGACAATTGCTTAAATTTGAACATATTCTGAAAGCACTACATTTTTATTCCCTCCCTCACTCACATTTTATGCTTTTGACATCATATTTTGCATCGTTTTATTTTGCATATTGATTATTTTAAATAGAGATGCATTTACTAGATTTTTTTAACCTTCAAACTAGCTTCAAACTTGTAGTCTGCTTCACTACTTCCACTATATGTTTGATTTACTAGTGAGAGCTTTCTCTTTTATAATTTCTTTGTTTCTCGTACAGTCTTTCTCTGTTTTAAACAGATCTCCTTAACATTTCTTATATGACCAGTTTAGTAGTGATGAATGCTTTTAGGTTTTGCTAATCTAGAAAATTCTTTATTTCTCTTTTATTTATGAATGATAACCTTCCTGAATAGAGTATTTTAAATTGTAAGCTTTTTTTTTTCCCTTTCAGCACCTTGGATATATCATGCCAGCCTCTTCCAACTTGTATTTCTACTGTAAAATCAACTGTTTGTCTTATGGGGAGTTCCTTTTTCATAACAAAATGTTTTTCCTTGCTGCTTTTAATAGTCTATCTTTAAGCATGGTGTTTACATTGTAGTGTGTCTTGGTGTGAGTCTCTTTGGGTTCATTTTGTTGGGGATTTTCTGTGCTACCTAGTCTTGAATGTCTGTTTCGCTTATCAGGTTAAAGAAGTTTTCAGCCATTATTTCTTCAAATAGGGTTTCTGTCCCCATCTCGCTCTCTTTTCCTTTGGAGACCTCTATAATATAAATATTACTATGCTTAATGCTGCCTCAGAGCTCCCTTAAGCTATCTTCATTTTTTTTTTTTTTTCCTTTTTGCTGGTCTGATTGAATGATTTTCACCATCCTGTTTTCCAGATTGCTGATCCATTCTTCCAAAACTTTTGGTCTTCTGTTGACTTCTTCTAGTGTATTTTTATTTCAGTTATTGTATTCTTAGTTCTGATTTGCTTTTCTTATATTTTCTGCTTGTTGAGTTTCTCACTGAGTTCATCTGTTCTTAGCTCAAGGTCAGTGATCATGTTTATAACTATTACTATGAACTATTTATCTGGTAAATTGCTTGTCTCCATTTTATTCTTTTTTGGAGGATTTCCCATATTCTTTCCTTTGGAAACCATCCCTTTGTCTCCTCCTTTTGCCTCACTCTCTGTGTTTGCTTCTATGTATTAGGGAGTGTATTTTCAGTCTTGAAGTAGTAGTCTTATGCATGAGGTGTACCGTGGAACCCAGTGGCACAATCCCTTCTAATTACCAGATCCAGATGCTGTGGGTATATGCTCTGTGTAATCTAGATGCAACCTCTTGTGAGATCAAGCCATAATTGTTACAGGTGGATTAGTGAGCAGGGTGGCCTCTTATTCGGCTGGCTGAATAACTCATCTACGACTGCTATGAATGTCCTAACTGTGGGGGCTGGTCCTCACCCTGGCTTTCTATGAGTGCTGAGCATGATTGTCACGGATGTGATGTTGAATGTGTCTGGCCCCCAGCCTGCCCGGCTTCCAGGCCTGCCCATGACCCTTGGGAGCACACTGGTACCGGTATGGCCCCACGGAGCACTCTGGAGGAGGGCTGCCCACCAGGTGGAGTGGAGCAGGAGCACCTTTGAGAGAATGGCCAGAGCAGGCAGGTTGGTTGAGGCAAGTCTTCAAGGGAACGCCAAGGCGGGGGTGCACAACATTAACTAGGCCGATTAAACATGACAGGAATCCCACCCCCCAGCATCAGACCAGCTAAATGAAGGAGTGTTTCTTTAAAAATGGTGGGAGGGGGGATCAGGATGGGGAATACATGTAAATCCATGGCTGATTCATGTCAATGTATGACAAAACCCACTACAATAGTGTAAAGTAATTAGCCTCCAACTAATAAAAATAAATGAAAAAAAAAAAAATGGTGCCCACCAGTGCTCCTGTCACTAGAAAATTCTAGCAGATCCCTGCTCCTCTGGCACCTGCCCTGATATTAGTCAGTGAATCTTCTTTTTGTATGACCCAGGTGCTTTTCAAGCTGCTGCCTCTCATCTGGAACTTAGAGCAAGTGAGTTTGCACACAAGCCCTTCTAAAACCAAATCTTGTTTTCCTACAGCATTTCAGCTCTCAAAAGGTATAAGCCCCACTGGTTTTCAAAGTTAGATATTATTGGGGCTCAGTTTCCTAGTCCAGGTTCCCCAAGCTGGGAAGCCCATTCTGGGGCTCAGACCTCTCAGTCCTTAGAGGGGAACCTTGCTGTTATGACATTTCTCTTGCTTATGGGTCACCACCTTGGTAGTGTGGGTTCTGTCTAGATGGAGTCTCTGCTTTTTTTTTTTTACCTATCTTGATGTTCCCTCTTCTTTATATCCTTTGAATAAGTTGTATAACATGTAGATATGCTAAACTAGTACTCAGGTTGTTTTCAGAGATATTTATTCTGTCTATAGCTGTAGTTTTGATGTGTCTATAGGAGAAGGTGAGCTCAGAATTTTCCTACTTTGCCATCTTAATCCACAGGTCTCCCAGACAATATTTGAAACCCTTTAATTATACTATTTATATTAATATGCATAAGTCTATAAGTCAAGAAGTACTGTTATGAGCACTTTGCAAAAGAATACATTCATAGAATTAAATCCTTTTCCCAACATTACTCAAGTAGGAAATGGCAGTATTTGGTTGGTTAGTTTCTGTGTGTATATGTGGGTAGGTATGTCTGCACGCAAGTATGTATGACTTCTGAAGTAAAGTAAGCATTTGCTATAACTTGCAAGAAAAAGGAAAGTGCCAGATAGTCTGGCTCCAGAAATGATGATGTTGATCTCAGTTCTATACTTCTCTGAGGGACCTGAAAATCTAGTTGGATAGCTAAAATATACTTATCAGAAACCTACACAACAGAATTAGAGGATAGGAATATTGAACATGTACACAGAGAAGCATGGGAATTCAAGGAAGAAAGCTATCACTTCTACATGGTGAGCTGGGAAGAGAATATGTGATCAGTGGGTAGGAGAGCCGTTGTGATGATTTATTTTTTCGACTTGGTGTCATCCTTAACATACATGCATACATACATGTATAGAAGTAACTTTTGCTTATTTGAAAATGGAGATGTCATTTGTTTAGTTCTCTCTATAAAGAAACAGAAACTAATTCATAGAATATAAATATTTCCAAGTCAATTGTAGAGACTAAACACATTTTTAGAAACATAAGTTCTTAATTGTCTATGTATGTGAAGATAAAATTGTAAATTGGCACGCATTAAGCATTACAGCATGTAATAAGTATGTGTCACTATCTTTATTCATTTGCTTGTCTCAGTATTCTAGAGTAATGAATAATGTGCTATGATGTACAGGACAACTGCATTCCTTCTTGATAATCATTATAGTATCTGATGCAATTTCAGAATGATATAACCTTGCCAGAAATAATCAAAATAAGGAAAGTAGGAAATAAGTGAATGAATAAAATGCTTTAATAACTTAAGTGGGCCCTTGAAGCTCTTGAATATTTGTATTATAATTCCTAATTTATTCATTCTCCCAACCTTCCAAACAATTACTTAATAATTTTTCATCCCTTTAGGTTACATTACTTTATGCCACCTTAGCCTCTAACAACATAAACACAACCATAAAATAATTTCAACAAACCACCTCCACCACATTCATATATCTACCTATTTGCCTGCCAACAGAATTGAAACTCTCTCCCAGTACCAAGGATGAATTTTCTATGTTTCTCACTAAAACTGACTTTTATACTAGAACTTATTCCTCTCAGAAAATACTCTGACAATTCTCCCTGCAAATCAACAAATTTTCTTCTCTAAAAAGTCATTCCAATTAACATTCACCACTTTCTAAGGTACTATACATTTTCTTGTTTATCTTGGGTACGATCGTTACCCCTACTATAATGTAAGCCCTGTAAAGTCAGAGATGTTTTATGTGTTTTTCACTTCTCTATGATGACACTCCACAACTCTTATTGCACAGTGAGCATTTATTAATAGTATAAGTGACAAGGATTTTCAGAAGCCTGTATCAGATTTTTATATTGTAAACTCACCATCCAAATGCAAAATAAATTAAAAAATGTAACTCTGAAGGGAAACATCCAAGCATAGATAATATGACTACAATTTTAAGGCTTTATGGGAAAGTATGAGACTTAGATAGAATCAGGAGGTCATAGACAATTCGCATTCTTAAAATTTATGCAAAACACCAAAACTTCTTAGCTTTCTATGGAATAAGCCTAAAACCTGAACTTTAGGCTGGATTTTATTCTAACTTTAGGTAAAGACAAACAAAAGGAATAGGATCTTTACAAATAATGCCTGTGAATTTAAGCTGCCAAGTTTAACACAACTGTACAGTCTCATATCTACATTTATTTAGCTTCATTTCTCATCCTCAAGTGTCTGGTTTTCTGAAGTAACTTTAAATAGCTAATATATGACTCATAAATGCATATTGCAGATGATATGCTGTTTAAAAGCATTTTAATCTTTCTTATTCATATAGTTTTCTTTAACTGGTTAGTAACTTAGCAACATGTGAAGTAAGTTTTCTCAAAGGACTATTTCCCACCTATGTATGAATTGGGTTGTCAGAACTTAGGCAAATGGGACTAAAAGAGAGGACTGTTTCATCTACATACTGACCCTAGAATTCTTTCTATCTCTTTGCACATAACTTGTAATCTCTGAAAGATTAGCCATAAGTAATCATTCTGTTTATGGGGATCCCAGACACTAAGAAATACTAGAACCTGGCGGTGTTTTCTAGTTGAGCTATATAGAAAGGGATTTATAAAGTTTTAGAAGAAAGCTCCCAAAAGTATTGAAAGAAAGACAATTTTCTTGGCTTCATACACTAAATCCATTGTCTGCAGTCAATCCAGTTTGTCTTAATCACACAGGTTGCACATTAAAAGTAGGGATAAAAGTTTGTGAAATAGCATGTTGCTGTCAAATCTGTACCCTTGTCAAATTGTTTAGTGAAAAGGCATAAATAATATTGCAGTCTATTTTCTGCCACTATCTTAAAACTTCCTTGGAATGTTACTAACTTTTTAATTATGCAATTTTTTCAGCAACTGCATTTGGAATGCCCCTATTTTTTTTTTTATGGTCTATCGTACTTTTGAAAAATTAAACGGTATTTAGGAGGATTATAAATGACAATTTTGGTTTATTGAATGACTTATCTTTCATCTCTGTTATATATATGTATGTGTGTATTTTAATATCTAATTTGCTGAAATTAAATAGAAATTAAAACATTGAAAAGATGGTGATATCTAAGGGTAGGTAGATATTCTGTTATTCTTTTTAAGCAGTTGTTAACAGTTACAAAATATGTTAAATGAATGAGGTAATGAATGAATAGATGCTCCTTTACACATATGTGGATAGTGAAGGTGGGAACATATAGAACTGTCAGTATCTCAACCTGAAAATAAATTACTCCTTCTCCAAGTTCAGAGAGGCCTGAAGATGCCTAAAAAGATTGATCACTTGATCCAAATTCCATTTGAGGAGATCTATTTACCTGAGGGAGTTTGGTCTGAGTATAGTATCTTAGCTTTAAAGAACAGTTGTAATTTAGAGTATAACATCTCTCGTTTATATATTTATTCAATAAATAATATTTCAGCCATTATTATCTGTCAGTAGCTGCTCTGGGCACTGGAATTGACCTCAGTGAACTCATATTCCATTGGGAATATAGACAATAAATGAGTGTAATAATAAAGTATGTGATCTCTGGTATAGATTATTTCATTGAAATAAATAAAGTAGGGAAATGAAATTAAAAATGGCTTATGATATGGAGATCTACATCTAAATATGAAGATCAGGAAAGACCTCATTCTGAAGGTCACAAGTGATTTGAGAGCAGAATATTTGGAAGAATAGTGCGTTAACTCAAGTAGTCAATGATAATTATACAAACCTTTGTGTGAATGGAAACATAAAGAAGTGGTTGGATTTGAGAAATACTTTTCAGAAATAGAGTTTACAAGACAAGCTGATAACATTTTCTAAATCAAACTTGGGGGCATCTGGAGTCATGGGGAAGGATGTTGGTAAAAGACCAGAGAGATAAACACTTAAAATTCGATTTCTCTATGTGAAAATGAGTGGCGGTTTGCATAAGTGGATCTGAAGCTAAACAGGTAGATCTGGGATGGATACAGGAATTTGGAGACATTCATGGATGGTTTTAAAATCTGCATCAGGAGAGAGAATCTATGAGACAGTATATTTCGGGAATAGTAGGTTAACTGTGAAGTCCTAGAGTGTGGCAATATTCAAGTACCAGAGGAAGAGCAAAGAATATGTAAAATTTAGGCAGTCTGATTAGCAGTAATCATCAAAATGAACAGCATAATATGCCTCAGTCCTAATTTGGTATTGATGATTAGCAGCAGTACTTCAATGTTAAAAGGGTTGGTGGATGGAGGGATGGGGTAGAACTGAGTGGGAAGTTGGGGAGTGAAAAGAAGTTATGTACTTAACCTGGAATAGCTTGGGGTGCTAAGTAGATTTGCAACACTAGCTCTCAGGGCCAGAGAAATGAGACTGGAAACTGTATACCTTTTTAGGTTGTAAGTTGGAGACTAGAGGTAAAAAAAAAAAGAAGGCAGAAGAGTTAGAGCTTGGGTGTCTACCTCTCATCATGAGGGCACTGGAGCTTAATGAATTAAGCCAGGAGTACTGACTGTGGGCTCTGGCTGTATTCCTTGAGGTTAGATAAATGTCTATGTGTGCGAACTAAGTCGCTTCAGTCGTGTCTGACTCTTTGTGACGCTATGGACTGTAGGCCACCAGGCTCCTCTGCCCATGGGAGTCTTCCGGGCAAGAATACTGGAGTGGGTTGCCATGCCCTCCTCCGGGGGGATCTTCCTGACTCAGGTATTGAACCTGAATCTCTTGAGGCTCATTCAGTGCAGGCAGATTCTTTACTGCTGAGACACTGGGGAAGCCCTAGATAAATGACTACTTAACTGTAATTCTTCAATTTCCCCTTTCATTAGAATTCAATAGCTATTGACGGTTTATCTGACTGTACATGCTCGAAGTATTTATTGACCCTACTTGTGCCAACTATTAATACCTTTCCGAGTCTGGGGAAACAACCATGAACAAGATCAGTAACTGCTTTTATGGACCTTTTCAGACTCTGCAAGAGTAGTAGAGGATAATTTGAGATAGTATTAGCGGTGGCAAAATTTAAATGTAGAGAATAATGTGGGAAATTGATGGCTAGAGAAATACTATTTTGAGGCAAGGAGGTTAGCAAAAGTTTTCTGAAGGACCGAGATGGGAGCTAAGTCATAAGATGTAACAGGAATGAAGACCCTGTCAGTATTCGGGATTACAGATCTCTACACAAGGGAAACACCCAGGGCAGTGGCTCTTAGTTTGACATGAACTTGATGTGTGTGAGAACTCTAAAGAAGGCTGGAACTTGATGAATAAGGAGGTGGAGGGTTTAAAATGAGACCAAAGTTATAGTTACACTCTAATAGAAGTCAGGAAAAACTCATTCTCCTATCCCTAGGACTCTAAATTCTAGACGAAATAAATCTTATATAAGGCCCATTATAGTAGAAAGAAATTAAATTCAAATCCTACCTCTGCGATTTCATAACTGGGTGTTTGGGAAATTTATTTAATCCCACATCCTATGTATTTTCTCACTTTGAAATTATGCACTCCATAGTGTTAAATAGTGGTGCATCCCTGTAAGTATTGCTATTTGGATTAAATTAGTATATGTAAAAACACACGGGTCTTCTCAGGTGGCGTTAGTGGTAAAAAACCCACCTGACAATGCAGGAGACATAAGAGATGAGGGTTCAATCCCTACCAGAGAATCAGATAACCATCAGCTATTACTCACAAGTAAATGAGAAGTCGCATTAACTATAGATAAAGATGTCAATGCCCAATATTAATTCAACCATTATCAAAATGCTGCCCAGGTACAAAGCAGAGTAAATGAGGGTGTTTCGATGGCTTATGAATCGTTAGTCCTGAAGTAAGCTTTGTGTATCAAATTAAAAAAAAAAAATCAATACAGACATTTTCATCTGGTGGCTTCTGGAAGCAAACTGAAAATGCCAGAGAAAAAACTCCAATGTATGTCACCACATACTTTGTTTAAGAGTTAACAGAGTGGTAGGGGGTATAGTTCAGGGGTAGAGTATTTGACTGAAGAGTTAACAGCTCTTTTATATATATATATATATATATATATATATATATACACACACACACACACACGTGTGTGTGTGTGTGTGTGTGTGTCTGAAATTGATAACACTGATGATTGTATTTGAAAATGGATTTCAGAAAATGCATGCCAAGTATTAGTTCATATAGTCTTCTTGTAACGCAGAAAATGGCAACGCATTTCAGTATTCTTGCCTGGGAAATCCCATGGACTGAGGAGCCTGACAGGCTACCCTCCATGGCATCGCAAAAGAGTCGGACACGACTTATGGACTAAACAACAACAACAGTAATAATACAGGCTTACAAAATGCATGAGAAAAGTCAATCGCTGGGAAACCTGAAATCTGCAATAGAATGCTATTGATTAGGAGAGGACAAGCTCACAGTGCTTCCAGTAGTAGGCGCTGAGCGGCTGAGGCTCCCACTTCCAGCTCCACCCTACTACCAGGGACAAGCCAGGGGCATTATTTGGCCGATCCTACGGAGTTATGGAATATCAAAAGGCCCAGCATCCCGGGAGAGAAAGGTGAGGGAGCACACTCTCTCGCAACATGATGAATAAGGTTCTTCCACACCAGCAGCTGCCAAACAGATGAGCAGTTTTTAAGAGTCAGGGTACACAATGTGAGCCGGGCCCAGAACTAATCAGATCTAATTAAGACAGACATGTTATGGTCCACTAGTGCTGACAGGGTCGGGATTCCTGTAGCTTTAAATGAAGCATGTTATAATTAGGATCTAATTGAAAATCTGGAAGTGATACAAAACCTTTATCCTTCAGGGCCTAACAGGAGGTCTGTGTAGGTCCTGGTACGCACTTTATTAGATTGTGAATGCTCAATTAGACAGTTATGTTAAAAAGGTAAGCAAATGGAACAAGAGTTAAATGTGGTTCAAAGGAGCACAATTTCACATCTGTTTGGATAGGTTCTGAGTTGTTTTTAAATTTTAAATTTACAGTTTGTCTTTTTTTTTCATATCCACTATTTTGTTGTGACTACTATTATATACAGCCAAAAAAAAAAAGTTTGGGCAATTGGCTGAATATAATATGTTTCATTAAATACTCCTGATTTTTAGGATTTGGAAGGGGTATGTTCATCCAAATTACCTTCTAATAATTATGTAAAAGGTATTCATATTTCACAATCTCAAACAACATTTAAAATTATCTTTGACCAATACAAATGGCCACAAATTTCTCTAGTAGGATTTTTCTTTATTCAAGTTGTTTGATTTTTGAAAGCTATTTAATATTTTTATGGAATGACTCAGATCTTAGTGTATTATGGCCAATTAGCTCCACATTGCTGCCCTAGGTACATGTGCCACATGTACAGATAAACATGAAACAGCCCAAGAGGACCTAGATTTTCCTCTTCACAAATCTTCAGGTGATTCTTAAGATCACTCTAGTAACCACTGATACTTAATGAGGCTATGGTTGGTTTTTGCTTCTGCTTTGTAGTGTAGCATTAGCTTATAGTGGGAGCAGTGCCCCTGGGGCCATGTTTTAGCTATATATTGACTGGGAACTACCTCCTGGAGATAGCTCTTCACTTTAAAATTTGTTCTCTAGATGCAGTGTGTGTGTGTTCAGTCTCTTGGTCAGGCCTGACTCTTTGCAACCTTGTGGACTTTAGCCCACCAGGCTCCTCTGTCCATGGCGTTTTTCCCATCAAGAATACTGGAGTGGATTGCCATTTCCTCCCCTTGGGGTTCTCCCCGACCCAGAGATCAAACCTATGCCTCTTGCATTGCTGGTGGATTCTCTACTGCTGAGACACCAGGGATGCCCCTAGATGCAGTACTAACAGCTAACCTTGAATATTTTCCAGTTATTTCATGCTAAGTTTGGGAATAGATCCAATCATTATACAGTAATCGTAGTGAAAAACTGAAGATCACATCAACTATCTCTAAAATATCATCTTTGTTGATTGGCCACCTTATCGATTTACAATTTAATTTTACAGAAGATCGGTTCAAAGAGCCAAATAACAGGTTTAGGACCTAATGCAGTGGTTGTTTCTCACTGCATTCAGATCTCCTTCTACATCTCATTTTATCAGCAAGGACCTCTCAGAACGGAGGACATAAAATACCACTTCAGTCCCTTGCTTGACCCTGCTTCCTTCCTTCTGACAGACCTTGTCATTATATGACATATGTGTTCAATCTGTGCATCCTAATGTCTGTTTTCCTCCTGAGCAAAGGAGCTTGGTTCTGCTCACTGCCATCTCCACTGACTGGCGCAGCACTGGTCAGCACAGTAGGTCCACAGGCAAATTGGAATGAATGAATGGAAGAAATACAGTCAGTGCTTGCCTTTGGAGGTTTACCATGAAAGTTAAATTTGAGATTTACAAGCTAAAAATTATACATTCCAACACAAATAAATACGCAAGTTTCCCATGTCTGAATGATTTCATTTTTGTCCTAGTTGTAGTCCCTAATTTAAGTTATTGGAAATGTGGAGTGATTCGATCTGTTGGCCTTTATCTACTGTTTGAATTTTTACTTTCCCTACACCTGTGCTCGTTACATTGCAGACAAAACTTATGCCATTTAGTGCAAACATTTCCGTGGGGAAAAAACATGTTACGAGTATTTATAATAAAACAGTGTAATATGTTTAAGGACATAGAACATTTGTTGCTCTTGTAACCTGATATAGAGATGGTTTCTTCCATGTAGCAGACGGCTTGTGGGAATTTATAGGTGTGAAATTAGCCACAGATTCTAGAAATATTTTACCTATAAAAAGGACACTCATTGTTATAAAGAGGATAAAAGAAAATTAATTTAAACCATGCTATTGCTTTCAAATAGAAGATTGTTTCCAGCATAGATGAACACGTGCTTCTTGATAGAATTTCCTTTTTCCCTTTTGTTTCCTGTTTCTTGTTACTATGTTATCTATACCAATACAGACATTATTTCCAAAGTGGATCAGTTCACTAGGTGGATTTTTCCAAATGCAATTAACCCATCACAAAACAAATTTATTTTATTTCTACTGGTTTTTTAGCTATATACTTGACATGTTACCAAGAGATTTCAATTTTGTGAATACCACATTGAAATAATTATTAAAAATTTTAATAAGAACATTTAATGCATTATTTTACAGTAATTCTGTAACTTTACCTAATAAAAATAACTTCAGCAGTTTGGGACTTATCAGAGAAATTAATTAAAAGAAATGTTAAATAATTAATCAACCTGTTAAAATCTTGAAATGTACAGTTCATTTCAATTTATAGTCCAGTGATATTTTACAAGGCATCACACTATTTTCTGAACACTCTAATCCTAACTGTAGAGTTGTTTTTATAGAATGGCAGCTTCAATTTCACCAGATGTGAAATCATTTGGTTGTGTAAACACATTTTTTTCTGAAATGTATAGGGTTTTTATTTCACTTGAAAAAAAAAAAAAAGCCTGTAAATGGATAATGTCTATAGGTTGAACAGGACATCTCAGAGGGTTCCAGGGCTAAGATCCACTGAGGTGATTTACAGTCTGAGGTAAACAGATTGGCTCAGGTAACACTGGCTGATCGATGCTCCCATCTCTCCAGCAGGAAATGTCTTGGGGAGGCAGGAGAATGACTTTTGCAAAACCCTTCTTCAAATCCTGAGCTTCCCTGGCCCCACTCTCTCCTTTTTCCTGAAGACTTGAGAACTAAAGAAATAAAAAATTATCTTTCCTCTGCTTTGAAAAGTTCTGCCTGATTTTTTTTATTTTTATTATATATATATATATATATTCTATATTTGAGAAAAGAGCAATTGAATGAACTGTTTGACAAGTTTACCTTGAATAACTTTTCATAATAAATATTGGGCTATCTGTCCCAACAGTGCAGGCAAGTGTAGAAATATACGCTTCTCACATTTTTATGGGGTGTTAGAAAGTAATTGAAAATGATGTTTGCAATAAAGTTTCCATTTTACCCTTTAATCAGTCCTAGTAGATGAAAATTACTATTTAACTAATTTTCTATCCCTTTTGGGAGACTGTTTCAAGAATTTCAAGCTACTTTATCACATAGATGAAATATGTTGTTGAAAGTTATGATTGTTCTGGGAATGAAAGAATACAGTTTATTGATATCTTGAGAAGGAAAGAGCTCAAAAAAATGATGCTTACTGGATTAAAATCTGAGCTTCTGAATTTAAAGGTCAGTTTTATTTATTTGGTTTATTTGCTACCTATATTCTCCTCCTTCTGACACCATATTTTATCAAGAATGTGTAATAGAATTTTTATAGCTGTCACAAAAGACTCATTTAAAATCTGTAAGTTTTAAAAGGCTGGATTAGTAAAATCAATTCAAAGAAGGCCTTACAAATAATACATGTATTATTTTTATGTATTTTGCTGTTGAGAAGGTTTATATAGTAAGTATCAGCTTGCTTATTTCTCTGAGAAAAACTATCTCAGATTTATATCCTGTTACTAATTTTAAGTATCTGCATATCTCTTTCAGAAGCCTTTTGGAGATGGAATACTCCACAAAATTGATTCGATTTTAATAGTCTCAACTGTATCCTAAGGTTTTTTCATTTTCTCAATTTCATCTGTGTATATTAAAAAATTTAACACATAAAGAAATTTTTTCTATTTCTTATAAGCTAGTAGTACATAAATTCCCTCCCTCCACTATTGACGTAAGAATGTTGTTATTCTTATGTCAGCATTAATAGGACAATTTCATTTATACTTTGCATCACTACTATTGAAACTTTGGGCAAGCTTAATCCTTCTCAACCACAGATTTCTTATTCCAGCAATAAAAACCTTCATATCATGGAATTGTATATATCAAAAGAAATAAAGCCCATTGCAAACCTCTGAATTTTAAATTAGTCTCAAACATGGGTTTGATCCCTGGGTTGGGAAGTTTCCCTGGAGGAGGGCATGGCAACCCACTCCAATATTCTTGCCTGGAGAATCCCTGTGGACAGAGGAGCCTGGCAGGCTACAGTCCATGGGGTCACAAAGAGTCAGACACAACTGAGTGACTAAGAACACACAGCACAAATTAAATATACAGTGGTCACTGTGTGTCCTTCAGCATTGGTTCCAGGACCTTCTTGAATTCCAGAGTCCTAGGATTCCCAATTCCCACAACAAGTTTTCTGTATATGCAGTTCTGCATCTACAGATTCACCACCGTGGATCCCACAGTACCATAGTATTTATTGAAAAAAATCCACATATATATGGACCCTCACAGTTTAAACTCACTTGTTCTGTGGTCAATTATAGTCCTTAACTAATCTAGTCACTAAGTAGTTAGTCCCTTATGTGACATTAATCTACTTTCAGAGTAGATTAAAATCATCCTAGAATAATTGTTAACCTGAATTAATGAGTCCAGCTTCTTGTGTTTTAATGAACTAATACTCCCTTGCATCTATCTGCTTAATACTTTACATTACCAAAGGGTTTTTATAATAGAAGTTTCATTCTATTGTTTAAGACTATAAGACTTTTAAAAAACTGAAAACTAAGAGGTATCAAGAAATGTTGGTCCACCATCCTTTTAGAAGCACTGTGTGGTTCTCACCAGAATATAGGACCAAAGCTTTGTATTTCCTTACCTGCCCTCCTGCCAACTTTCAGAATTTCAGAATGAACAATGTATTTTTTGGGTAGTTTTCTCACTAACGAAAAAGAATTACATTCTCCATAATTATGGGCGAAGGAAAGGATACCCCTGATTGGATTCAAAGTTCCCCTATAGTTAATATAAAAGGAGAGTTGCAAACCAAATTCAATATCACACTTAATTACCCCTACTCATTTCCCAAGTTACTTTGCCATTTCTTCATGTGATGCCAATTTGGGTGGTTGTAGGTTGTTTGAATGATATATTCTTTTCTCTTTCTGTGATAAATTAATTAAATGTGTTGCACAAGTTTGCACAGTGTTGTAGACAAAAATTAAAAGAACAAAGGAGACCTCTTTAGTTTGTATTTTACTGATATTAACTTTAAAACAATGTTTTCTTTTTCGTGTCTAAATATGATACTTAGTGTGTTCCATCAATTCAGATAAAATGAATTTAAAGCTGAAGGACAACCAAATTGACTTTTTGTGGAAACTGCATACAATTTGGTCAAAAGGCTAGTCCTACACAGAAACTGTAAAATAATGGAGCCCCAAATGAAGGAATTAGGAGATATTTCACTTTAGAAACATAGTTTTTTAGACAACCCATTAGGTATCTAGCTCAAAAGATATCATGAACCAAACCGAAATAAATATTGTAGTCCAGTGTTTTAAAGCATCTTACCTTCTCTCAGAATTGAGCTCACAATTAGAGAAAAATTGGAGAGAATTCCATTCTCTGTTATCACTTAATTTTGACTTAATGAACCATATCAAGTGGTGAGCAGTGTAAATGTGGAAATGCTCAGAAGGAAGTAGCTTTGTGTATGCAGAGAGCAGAGGCCGATTAGATTATTCAAACATGTGTATGGCGTGTGTAGTTCCTGTCCTAACATTGAGTTCCTGGAATTTTGTCTGGCCTCTTCATTTTACTTTGGCCAAAAATAAACCCTGTGTGGTGTATCTGTCCTCATTAACCATTTTACTTCTCTCCTCACTGGAATATTGTGGAATGTAACATTCACAAAGACAATGTTGTAGATGGTGAATGAGTGGGTAGAAAACAGAGTCAAAAGAGATAAGGTTTATGCACCCATTCTAAAATATCATGCTTGTATACTAGGATTCTATTATATTCTTTATGAAGTTAGAATATTTTTCCCTAAAATTTGTTTCCAGGGTCAGCTCCAGAGCTCAATATTGCCCATTTCTTATTTTTTCTGGGTATGCCTTTATTTAGTATGATTAAAAGACAGCTCTCAGCTTTTGAAGGGAAAAGGGAAAATACCTTTCAATTTTATTATTGTTTTGGAACATTTATTGCCTATTTATACTGATTGGGATATTTCTTTATTTTGTATTTGGTTTTGAAAATTTTATTAGATATGCCCCTCCATTGGAATGCATATGATTGTTTCAAGGGAGCTAATGAAGCATGCCAAGGCAAATATCAATTCAAACTACCATCAATTAACCGTAAAGTGGGTGACAAACTAATTTTAAACTATTTCAAATAAAGGGTGTTCCTCAACATAAAGATTTACTTGAAGAAAAAGTATAAGCATAAGCCTTCTAACAGGAAGTATCAACACTACAGTTTTTAAGTTGAAAATCTACACAATCACATTTCACAATACCATCTATTCTTTGTAAGACATTTATCTCATGTTCAAATGAAATCCTTATTTATGTTTTATAAATATTATTTTAAATTTAATTTCTTTTCTTATATAATAAATATTGTACAAGTTAAAACATCTTTTTGAGAATTTAATATATCTTTTAGTCCCAGTGATTTTTTTCATTGCTTGTTTTTAATGTTTTCTACAGTAGTTGACAGTTAAAATGACCTTCAATTTTTGGTCCTTGGTCAAATGCACCTCAGGGCTTCCTGGGTGGCACTAGTGGAAAAGAACCTGCCTGCCAATGCAGGAGATGTAAAAGATGTGGGTTTGAGACCTGGGTTGGGAAGATTCCCCTGAAGGAGGAAATGGCAACCCACTCCAGTATTCTTGCCTGGAAAATAGCATGAACATTGGAGTCTGGTGGGCTACCGTCCATGGGATCACAAAGACTGAGTGACTAACACTACTACAAATGCACCTCAGTACTTTAATTACAATTCTAAACTCTTCTTAAATGGATGAATTCTATTGAACTGGCAAGAATTCATGTACCTATGTAAAAAATGAAAAAAAGCTATCTTGTTTTCTCATTTTAATTTCTTTCTGTTAAAAAATTATTTTACCTCAAGTTTATATTTCCTCCAAAAATGACTACATTTATTGGCATAAGTAAAATTTCAGAATATTGTTACCACTGCTAACTTGATTGGATTTGAAAATAAGGTAATTAAAAGTATTAAGTGGCAATAAATATAGAGCAGGTATCCTAGCATGCATCATTTAATTCCATAAGCAATGAAAATGACAACATCTTCACCATGTGTCAGGAACTTGACCATGTGCTTTACATATCTCCATAATTCCCACTAAGCCACCTATTAATCCCCTTTCCTGATGAAGAATTCAGGACCCAGAGAATTAAATAATTTACTAAAATCAGACTCTCATCAATGTTGCAGTAAGAATTCAAACTGGGTCTCCATAACTCTAAAGCTCCTGCTCTTTTCTCTAAATTCCATTATACCTAAAAATAATTAACTGAAAGCATGAAAAACTGATTTCTGCTAATGTGATCTGAAGTTTTTAGTACACCTGATAACATATATTTAGTGGTAAAAAGAATACAGCCCCTTTATTTCAAATGGCATACTATGTTGTTATAATGCATAGAAATGGAAGGTTCAATTGAGCCAAAAGAAACTATCCAACTTCTCTGTGTATTTTTATTAAATCTGTTTATATGTAGAAGCATTCTCAATGCAGTGAACTCAAAGGAACTATTTATAGTCTGTGTAGCTATTGTCATTACGTTGAATATGTTGGAAAATTTTACTCAGATATTCTGGCTGTAACAGAGTTTAACCCATAACTTCCTTTTTCAAAAGTCTTGAAAATGGAAATTTTCAAATAAAATCTATAGATAACTTCATTAGTGGAATTCCATCAATAGTATAATTAAAATAGAAATTATCTTCCTGCTTGCTAAATTTTTTTTAACATATACTTTAATGAAGAACTTGCACTTGGAATATTCATTAACTTTAAATTATTTAAAACTTGGTTTACATATTTTAACCCATTAAAAGTAACAAAAAACAACTTTTTTGACTGGTAACTTGAAAACCGCTTTAGAGGAAGTGTAAGAATAGGCTGGCATTTTGTTTCAGGACATCCTAAAATAAAAGAATGAAATTCTACTCCTATGCTAAAGCAATATTTCATTGCTATTCACTAAAAAGAATGATTCAGTCTTTTCAAAGGGACCATAAAATAGAGAAATACACCACATGGACTACTGAAAAACTCTGACACTTAAACCCTGCTTCCTGAGGGGAGGCACATTATCATTTATAATGTGCTTGGTCCTTCATAATCTCACCAGGTCAGGGACCCCTTTAAAAAAAAAAAAAGAAAGAAAGAAAAATCAAATAAGCAGTACAGAATGAGCTAGGTGGGGGAGGAGGGGAATGTACCTTTAAACCCACAGGCTTTTTGTTCGTGTGTTGCCAATCACACCAGCTGGTGTGCTTATAGGTTCTCTTGATGATCTGTTTTCACAAGATCCTAAGAGAATTCTCATATAAAAGGACCTGCTCCCCTCCCTACCAAGAGGTATTTAAAGTAAACTGAAATTTTAAAATATATGTATCCACATCATAGAAGTCTACATTAGTGCATTTAATAATTATCAATATGAGAACACTATTTATTTCCACTCATCCGTGTACAAATGATTTTACATTGAATGAAACACTAAAGTTTCAGACATTGGATTTTGGGGGGAGAAATCCTACGAAGAGAAAATGATTTTCTTAGGCTTTCCTGGGAGTGTATCATTTTAATCATCCTCATTGCTGGTTACATTTCATCAGAGCATCATGCAATATTCAGACTTAGGTTTTAGCGATGGGAGAATAATTGCACCTTCAGAACACTGTTGATTAAAAGAAAATTCTAGCAGTTTGCTTGTTGGAGTATTGTTAGTCATCCTTCCTTCTAACAATATGGTAACAGGGTCTCACTGTATTTCAATAAAAGAAATGTATCTGTATATTTAGAATAATTTCTTCATAGGGTTTGGAGAAGTGGTATTTTGTTTACATAAAGCATCCATTTTTCATTTCTATCCTCCCAGGGGAGCTAACATAAATCAAAACAACTCAAATGTTTTTAATTTCAGGGTGAGATCAGCAGCTGTTCTCTAGAACTCCAGTTGCCACAAAAGAGGGATTTTTGTGAGTCACCAGTTAGATAGACAGTGTAGTAAGATCTAGTTACATATTATGATACTTACTGTGCATATGCCCATTAGAGATCATAATAACAAAGAACTGTGTTTACTTAAACTCACAGTTTTGCAAAAGCCAAACAGTTATGTAATTGTCCCTATAGCACTGTGAATCATGGTGGTAGAGAAATGTAATCAATTAGTGACAGGTTCCTTTGATGTACTCCATAGTGGGTTGACATTACAAATGACCCATTGAAGAGTACTGGGCTAAACTAGACTGCTTAAAAGGAAATTGAGTTCAAGTGAATATTTCCAACAGTTTATGCTGAATGTTTATACTTTATGCAGTTCCTAAAAAATGTGTAATTAGGCTATCTGCTTAGTTTACCAGAGGAAAGAGAAGTAAATGTGAGAGTTTCAACTGAACGCCAACCACGTCTTTTATTTAAAAATAAAGAAATCAAAAGCAAATTTGTTAAAGCTAAGCAGAATTGAGAATTAGAGTTTGAAATTTTGTCTTAAAAATTAAACTTACGTTAAAGGACTATGATAACCTAACACTTTTCATTCTCCTGTTGTAAATACATGGCTTTAAAAGTTAGTTTTCATAAGATTAGATGTACTGGAAAGAATATGAGTTTTATAGTTTGAACACCTTTTAGAGTAGATACAAAAAAATAGGGAATGATGACCAGTAAAAAGACTATGGCAGATATGGTTCTGATTCAGTCAGTGATTCCATAAGCATTTAGTTTTAATTTCTGAACCCTCTTTAGAATTTAAAGCCTCTTTCAAAACAAGCTGGTCTGACCCCCATGGTCCATGGTCTCTTTTGGTATAAGTTAAGCTCTAGCTGTAAATATGACCTGGAAGCTAAGCTTGTCTCTTTAAATTCTTTTTAAATAAGATCAATCCATTTCAATTAGAAATCTTTATAATGTCTACTTCCAGGAGATCTCACAGAACCTGTCCAAAATTGGGCAAGTGAGATCCAAACAGAGAGGCTTGGTTATGCAATTGATGGATGTTAGGTGATCCCAATGAGTTCCTGTTCTTCTAGAAACTAAAAGCATCTTCAAATTGCAATTCTGTTGTTAAGTCTGCACAAAGGATGTTACCTTTAGTCATTTAAATCTTGTATATCTGGAAATTGATCCAAGTGTCCTGCTATAAAGATGGTTGATTTCCATATATTCTGCTCTCTGGTCAAAGGAAAATTGATTATTGGTGTCTCACAGAGTTACATTGTCACTTTAAAAGAGAATTTATTATTTATTTATTTTATGTTTGGCTGAGTTTTCATTGCTGCACACGGGCTTTTTCTAGTTGTGGAAAGCAGGGGCTACTCTCTAGTTGCAGAGCATGGCCTTTTCATTGCGGTGGCTTCTCTGGACTCAGAGCGTGAGCTCTAGGCATATGAACTTCAGTAGTTGCGGTACATAGGTTTAGTTGTCCCAAGGTATGTGGAGTCTTCCCGGATCAGGGTTTGAAATCATGTCCCCTACACTGGCAGGTGGACTCAACCACTGGACCACCAGGGATGCCCACATTTTAACTTTTAAATGAGAAAATAAATAATCTATCTGTGCCAATATTCATGTGCCTCACACAAGGCTTCTCATAAGAAATTGTTCACACAATATTTGATTGGAGGAAACTTTATCCCATCTCAACTCCACCAAATGAGTTTGAAAATATTATGATTCCATTCTTCACCTTGATTTCTCAGAATTTTGGTATTCAGTCATATCTACTGGATTTGCAAATATAGATTTCATACTTGCTTATGTCTTATTTCTCAATCTCATTTTTTATTTTACATCCCTATATATGCAAATATTACCCAGACTATTGTAATTTTGAAACATAAGGTTTATTATTCAGATGTATGCTTCCCTTGTTGCTCAGTTGGTAAAGAATCTGCCTGCAGTGCAGGAGACCGAGGTTCGATTCCTGGGTCAGGAAGATCCCCTGGAGAAGGAAATGGCAACTCACTCCAGTATTCTTGCCTGCAGAATCCCATGGACAGAGGAGCCTGGTAGGCTACAGACCATGGGGTTGCAAGAATTGGACGTGACTTAGTGACTAAACTACCACCAATGCAATTTTAAGTTCACCTTTATCTAAAGCCACAAAATCCATACACTTTAGATTTTGAGTCTCTTGTTCTTTTTACTGTTGTTTTGGGAAAGTGTGAATGAAAGGATTCCATCTCATTAAGAGTTGAGCTGGCTGTCCTTCTTTTCTCTTCTGAGTTAGGTTCACATGCTTGCTATCTTATTGGTTGTAAATAATAATAAGTATATGATAATGACAAAAAAGCTATACAGTCTTCAAAGAAATGCCTTTTAATGCATGGTGCTGGTTATTAAATTCATTCACTTAACCTTATTTTTCAAGAACTATTTGTGTGGTAAGCACTTTTAAAGTAATAGAATATATAGGGGTGTTCAGTTTCACATTATCTAAACTGTTTGCTTACATCACAGTTTTGAACTTCAGCTTAAAAGATCACATTTTGTTGCTTATACCGTTCTGAATCCAAGAAAATAAAAACTCAGACTCACCTATTCCTAATTGCCCCAAATCAGCTTTGCAGGATGGATATGTACCTTGCCCTCTTTCCAAATGTTTGACATACTGATTGGATTTCTTGTTTCCAGATGGAACTTACTGTCACTTGCAACCACCTATCACAGGAATACATATAATTAGCGAGAGTCCAGTTAACCTTAATCTATCACAATCTTTCTGAAAGTTTATGTTAGTGTGTCCAAAAGTGACCAGAATTCATAAGCAGTTAGGTAGCAATACTGTATTTACAACCTACAATAGGCTGGATACTGCATTAGACACTAAAGATATGAGTATGATTAAAGTAACCTCTGTCATTGAGGGCCTATACTCCTCTGGGGTATCCTGAAGGTGTGGGGAAGTATATAATTAGAGAAATTACTATATCTGTTGTGTTACACCAGTTGGTTGAAGAAGTACCGAGTCTTAGAGAGAGCTACAGAAGATATAATCAAATGGCTTGGCTTAAGGTAGATCTTGGAAGATGTGTTTTGGGGGTTACTAGGCAAAGACGGGGAAAACTGTCTGCCATATTTAAGATATATGGGAGCTGGAAATCATTACTGACAGTTGTAGAGAGGGAGATAAAATTTGGTATGGGTTATATTGCACAAATTCCAGTACACTGTGATTAGGTACCAATAAGGTACAAACATGGTCCAAGTTTCTATTATGGAGAACTCTAAGGGAAGCAACCAGCTAAAATTCAAAGGCTTGTTAAACAGTGTTTTGGTTTAGTTAAATTTTGAAACTTAGCAATTACGAGAATTTTGAGTAGTTAAGAGATACAGTTTCATTGTGGACAAAATGAGTAATCAATATGAAATAACAAATCAATAAATCAGTTCAGTTCAGTCACTCAGTCGTGTCCGACTCTTTGCAACCCCATGAATCACAGCACACCAGGCCTCCCTGTCCATCACCAACTCCTGGAATCTAAAAATCCCGTGTCCTTCGAGTCGGTGATGCCATCCAACCATCTCATCCTCTGTCGTCCCCTTCTCTTCCTGCCCTCAATCCTTCCCAGCATTAGGGTTTTTCCCAATGAGTCAACTCTTCGCATGAGGTGGCCAAAGTATTGGAGTTTCAGCTTCAGCATCAGTCCTTCCAATGAACACCCAGGACTGATCTCCTATAGGATGGACTGGTTGGATCTCCTTGCAGTCCAAGGGACTCTCAAGAGTCTTCTCCAACACCACAGTTCAAAAGCATCAATTCTTCAGTGCTCAGCTTTCTTCACCATCCAACTCTCACATCCATACATGACTACTGGAAAAATCATAGCCTTGACTAGACAGACCTTCGTTGGCAAAGTAATGTCTCTGCTTTTAAATTTGCTATCTGGGTTGGTCATAACTTTTCTTCCAAAGAGTAAGCATCTTTTAATTTCATGGCTGCAATCACCATCTGCAGTGATTTTGGAGCCCAAAAAAATAAAATCTGACACTGTTTCCCCATCTATTCCCCATGAAGTGATGGGACCAGATGCCATAATCTTAGTTTTCTGAATGTTGAGCTTTAAGATATAACAGAATTTAGATGAGATGAAATCATGTCTGATGACAAAGTTCAAATTTATTTTAGGTTTATGATTTTTTTCTTAGAATTTAGAGGACAGAGTCATAGATTGCTTTTCCACATGGATATAGAAATACCCCAGGACAATGGAGTTAGAACCAAATATGGAACACAGACTGGTTCCAAATTGGAAAGGAGTACATCAAGTCTGTATATTGTCACCCTGCTTATTTAACTTATATGCAGAGTACATCATGAGAAATGCCAGGCTGGATGAAGCACAAGCTAAAATCAAAGTTGCTGGGAGAAATATTAATGACCCTCAGACATGCAGATGACAACACCCTTATGGTAGAAAGCAAAGAGGAACTAAAGAGCCTCTTGATGAAGGCAAAAGAGAAGAGTGAAAAGCTGGTTTAAAGCTCAACATTCAAAAAACTAAGATTATGGCATCTGGTCTCTCACTTCATGGCAAATAGATGGGAAAGAAGTGGAAACAGTGAGAGACTTTATTTTCTTGGTCTCCCAAATCACTGCAGATGGTGACTGCAGCCATGAAATTAAAAGATGCTTGCTCCTTGGAAGAAAAGCTGTGACAAACCTAGACAGCATGTTAAAAAGCAGAGACACTGCTTTGTTCACAAAGGTCTGTCTATTCAAAGCTATCACTTTTCCAGTAGTGATGTACAGATGTGAGAGTTGTACCATAAAGAAGGCTGAGTGCCAAGGAATTGATGCTTTTGAACTGTGGTGTTGGAGAAGACTCTTGAGAGTCCCTTGGACTGCAAGGAGATCCAACCAGTCAATCCTAAAGGCAATCAACTCTGAATATTCATAGGAAGGACTGATGCTGATGCGAAGAGCCAACTCATTGGAAAAGACCCTGATGCTGGGAAAGATTGAGGGCAGGAGAAGAAGAGGGCAGCAGAGGATGAGATGTTTGGATGGCATCACTGATTCAACGGACATGGGTTTGAGCAAATTCCATGAGATGGTGAAGGACAGGGAAGCCTGATGTGCTGCAGTCCATGGGGTCACAAAGAGTCAGACACAACTGAGCAACCGAACAGCAACAATTAGCTCAATATCTTTTGTTAATCTGGGGAGTGATCAGGAAAGAATCATATGACAGTGTGGAGGGAGAGTGGTTTAATTGGACAGGATGAACATCACAAAATAAAAGACATTTGCATAATGAGGAAAAACTACTGCTCTAGAAGTAGAAGCCTAAAACAAAAAGAGCATGGTCCCTATCACCAAATACCAAGAACCAAGGAATGTAAAAAATTAAGCACTCTTCCTTTTTTTTTTTTAATGTAGGGTATAGTTGCTTTACAATGTTGTTAGTTTATGGTGTTCAGTGTAGTGAGTCAGCTGTATGTGTACATATATCCCCTCCCTTTTGGACCTTCCTCCATCCTTCTCCATCCCTACCCTAGATCATCAGCTCAGCTCCCTGCACTATACAGCAGGTTCCCACTATCTGCCTGTTTTAAGGTTACTAGACTGTGTTTTCTTTTTTTTAGTAAGAAGCAGGTTTTAATTAATGATAAGATGAAGACAACATTCTAGGGAAAGCCTGAGGATATGTGTAAAAAGTGGGATCATTGTAGAAGGAGATGTCTAGAGGGCGATATGGAAGGACTTCAAGATTGAATAAGTATGTAAGATACTTAAGTGGGTTAAGGATAAAAGACTGGACTGTATAGTAAGAGAATACTATTGAGGTGAGCAGTTCTGACGTTAAGAATATAGGAGAGGACTTGAGCTTGTCAGAGATCAGGTTTGAAGCAATATCTGTTTCCCTACAAGATCAGCAGTATGATGGAGGCAACTAATTAGAAGTGGGGCAGAGGAACAGAGGAAAGAAATGGCATGGTTAAATATTCCATTCGAATTTTGGTGACAAATTCTTTTCGTCCTGCTGTTTATGTGTGTCCTCGGAGTGGTCATTTAACTATTCAGATTTCATCTCTCCCCATTGATGAATAACAGATGGAAAATGAAATCTCAGGCTCTGAGAAAACAACAAACTCCTTATTACAATGCCCTTTGGCAACAGTAGGCATTTTCACCCTAAAAAAAATATGTTATTTCAGAAAACATGTCAGAAAAAAAAAAAAGTCCAAGCTGATAAAGGTAATTGTAAATTAACTCTAAGCTATGGTTCTGGAAAATTTTCCCACTATATTCACAACCATTATTCCTTGCATGTTGTTACTGAAATGTAAGTTATATATTATTTTTATCAGGAGACTTAGAAGATAAAAATTGTATCAGGCTACTGAGCTGTGGCATCATCGACAGCACCACCATAGCACCCAACTCAAATGCAAGCCCATATCTTCCTGGGTGGGAGGAGCTAGAACTGTGCCTGCATGTGTGTAAACATTTTACACAGAAGGAAATTAAAATGCAACCATTGGTGTAAAGTTACCCTCCACTGAAGAAATCCTCAAAACAAATCTGATTTCAAACTTCTCTCTCTCATATATGCACACACATATACATATATACACACACACATGCATACCCATATATTCTGGCTAGTAGTGTCTATCTTACTGGTTTAAGGCGAACCATATGGCCTTCAATATTCAGACCAGAGCATGAAAAAAATAGTTATCTGCTTAAGGATGTAGTCTGGAAATTGATATAGTCAATTGATGTAGTCAATACTACAAATTGATGTAGTCTGAAACAATTGATATTATTACCAGAAAGTGTGACATTTAAATTTTTTTATCATTTTAACAAAGAAGGGCATTTTTAAATTCATCTTCTACTGTAGAAAGCATTTACATTCTATGGGAGTTTTCAATTATATAGGAAAATAATTTCACATGGACTTAGATTAGACATTTTAAATATTTCTAACCATTTCTCTGTTTTGAAACCTTGGTAGTCTCAGGTACTGGAACGAAACCCACTAAGACTCAGGGGGATTCTATTTGCATTTCATAGAAAGTCACATGTTGTTTGCTATTCAAGTACAATGGCATCAAATATCCTTGTCCAAATTTAATATCATTTCCTAAAGGGGAAAAAAGACTAATAAAGCATTTCCTTTCAGTGTAGTAAAATGGTTCTACTACACAAATGAGAATAACACAAATTCTTTTTATTTGCGTTCTACACACTTTTAGTGCTGTCTGAAATGAGTGGAAATTGGACAAAAATGTGAGGATATGAAAGGGCAATAACAGGTGAGGAGAAATAAAATACTCAGTGTTAATAATAGTAATATATATATGAACAGAAGGGTGAAGGTCATTTTACCGGGCAGCTGTAGAACACTAAAGGAAGCTGGTCCAATAACAGAGATTTTGAAAGTAAGGAAAGATTGATTGTTCCACAGTGTTTCTGCATCTGGCCTCCTTGATTTCAAACATTTCCAGATTGTTATCCAAGATTGCAACTGGGCAAACACTGCACTCAAGTTTGCAATTATGAAAACACAAACACACAGCAAAACACACATACACATCAAAAGAAGTCATAAGTTTGAAGGATTCTGAAGTGAGAATGCTAAATGTTGAGTCACAATTTTTTAAAAATTTAGTCTCTATAACCATGCCTTGTGCTTTAAAGTTGGAAGTATTGTCATTAAATTTACCATTAGGAATTATGACACCCCATCAAAGTGGGTCATTGAGAAAAGAATAAAAACTGAG
The DNA here is from genome assembly GCF_023699985.2 of Odocoileus virginianus. Taxonomy (NCBI): domain Eukaryota; kingdom Metazoa; phylum Chordata; class Mammalia; order Artiodactyla; family Cervidae; genus Odocoileus; species Odocoileus virginianus. The sequence goes on from NC_069698.1 coordinate 27,455,720, forward strand.
GTCATTCAAAAGGATTTCCTTACTTTCTGAAGTGGTGTAATAATAGTAAATTACAAGTATCAGGGGAATATACTTTTAGGACTTTTAAACCTTTTACTAAGAAAAAGGAAATGGTGGGGTTTTTCCCCTATTATTGACAGGTGCAGAGTTTGGAAACTGAAGAATATAGGATTTTTTATTTTCAGTGAAAGTGCTTAGATATCTTAAAAACAAATCAAATTAACATATCATGTAGAGTTAGCTTAGTCTTTAAGAAAATTACTATTTAAGTATGCATTCATAAAAATAGAAAGTTGGACGTTCCTTTGTTTCATGTTGAATGATCGCTATATTCTCATTTATATCCATCTGAATTCAATTGAGATCAACATATATAAAACATGACTACCCACGAAAAAGACCAAAAATGGCTACAAAGAAATATAAAAGTTGCTACCCTGAGAGTACACAAGTTAACAAAATGGAAATGCATAGATCAAAATCAAATATTAGTATATTTAATTTACTTTCTTTTTTTCCTTTGAAATTCAGTACATACAGTGAGAAGTCAGGAATAAAAATTAAAAGGGAGAGGTTGGAAAAGACTGAACCAGGCAAAGAAGAAAAATGAACAAGGTTATGGGTCAGAAACACTGGAATAAGACATGTTAACATGAAATCTTTGTGGTACCACTCCCATAATATTTGAAGAAGAGGCGCCATCTGGATGATGGGGTAACTGTTTAGTCACTGTGTTTAGTCATTTAGAGCCTGTAAAACACTTGTAAATAGAAATGCAAATGACTTCTGTGTTCTTTCAATATGTTTGTGCTAGCATTTTTCAATATCTTCATTGACATGGGAATATACAGTGATAGAAGTAAAGGAGGATGGCATAGTTTGCATATATCTGGGAATGACTAGGGACTTCGCCTCATGTACCATCTGTTTCTCAAACTATTCTTGTTACCCAGGCAATGGCCAAAGCAGAGAGATTGATTGGTTATGCTATCAGATTGAATGTCTGTCCCAGACACAGGACAGAGGCTACATCTGCAATGAGGAGCAAAATTACATGAGTTCCAAATATTTCCAAATCTAAAAATTTGTATGTCCATAATGTAATTCAGATGCTGAACTAGTCTATTATGCATCCTCTTCAACAAACTGAAGAATTTAGCGTTATTGTTACATGATGTCATAATGCTAAATTTTTATAGGACAGAGTGATTCATTTTGCTCTGAAAATCTTCCCCAAACCAGCAGGCGAAAGGACATATATGGACAATGATGTCACTACCTGCCTACAAAAGATGATGAAGAAAGATTAGAAAAATAACTTATCATTTTGTGTGCATTGTGATTAAACTTTATATGGCAGAATATAAAATGGTTTATGCACATCTTTATAAGCCTTGTGGATTTGAAAAATTATATACCTTATAATGAAATCCTTATGTTTATCTGGAATTTATAAAATGAAGATCAACTCTAATTATTTTCCATTCAGGTATGCATTGTGGTATTATTATTACACTGTAAATATTATATATCCATGTATTTATATATATTCATTTTTGTAATCACGTGCTTCTTCCTCAGGCAACCTTTTGGAAATGTCCTTCCAGTGTTTGAAACCCATTCATTTTTCATACCTCTATCCCATTACTCCACAGCTCCAGAACAAACACATAGATTTTAAATCCAGATGAGTAATTCCATTTGTTGTACATAAAAGTCCAAAGGGTTTTTTACTATGAGTATAAATGCTTCCAGTTCTTTCCTGTTGAACCCGATTTTCCTCTGCTTTTGTGTGGCTTTTAACACAAGGGGTAAAAATTGTCATCTTTTATATCTCCATGAACTGTTTCTTCAAAGTGTGAATAAACTAAAGAACATTACTGGATATTTGAAAGGAGGTATTAGTCGGACACGACTGAGCAACTTCATTTTCACTTTTCACTTTCATGCACTGGAGAAGGAAATGGCAACCCACTCCAGTGTTCTTGCCTGGAGAATCCCAGGGATGGCGGAGCCTGGTGGGCTGCCGTCTATGGGGTCGCACAGAGTTGGACACGACTGAAGCGACTTGGCAGCAGCATTACAGGAAGTAAAGAACATTTATGTTGGGGCATGTTTGTTGATTCAACTCTTTAGTATTTGATTCTCTTGTTTATACTTCAGAATTTGTGGCTTTTATGCAAACATATCAATGACATATATCTAAAAGTAGCTGGCATTGAAATCATTGCCAGAATCATCCCCATATAATGCAAATGAAATTGGCATATTTTCCCTCCTTTTGTCATATTTTTTCATTTTGTCTTATCTTTTCCTTCACCTTGTCTATCTCTCACCATTTTATATTTCATAAAGTTATATTTCCAAATATTGATATCTTCTGGTAAATCATTTATGAATAATGAAGTTTAAAAATATTTATGTATTTCTCTCAAAGATCCATATATTAGGTTTATATTATCTGACTTCTTGGAATTTTAGGCCTTATATGTGTTAGGTTATTGAGAGACACAAGGCTGCAATGGTCTTTGCAAAATATTACCCAATTTCCTGTATCCTCTCCCTTAGGAGGAATTTCACAAAATGTCAGCCGAGTTAAGGAAAAATTCAAGGCTTTGATATGTCTCCTTGGTCCTGCTATCTGTTTTATTGCACAACTTTCCTGAATTGTCCCATGATCAAGACTTCTTTCAGGCCTCTGGGTACCAGATAAGATGTGACCACAAAGGGGCCAGATATTAATAACGTTCCTTGCATTTCTAATTTTAGGCATGTGTTACATGTGTGGTTAAAATGAGACACTAGTTTTCTGGGTTTAAAGGGCTATTCCATGTGAAGTAATTCTGTAACCTTTGACCTATTTAGTAATGCTTTGGGAAATTACAATTATATACAGGTGCAGGCAATATGGTAAGAAAAACACTGCAGAGGTTGGTTTGCTTTGCACAATTTCATGTTCTTCCAAGGGAGCTATAGATTTTAAGTCAAGTGAGTGTGAGATTTAATAACTTTTCTCTCTCTTATTGGTTTTCTTATAGCTAAAATACTACCTTTGAATAGCTTTAATCAGTTATCCATACATAGACTTTTGAATAAATGCTTTTGAATAACATGTTGATTTATAAATTACTGGGAATATAATTTTTTGATATGTTCAGTTATTCAACACTACCTAATAAAATAATATAAAAATCAAATAAACTAGTGAAGCTCACTTTATAGATATAAGTAGGCATGGTGGTGGTTTAGTTCTAAGTTGTGTCTGACTCTTGCAACCCCATGGACTGTAGCCCACAAGGCTCCTCTGTCCATGGGATTTCACAGGCAAGAATACTGGAGTGGGTTGCCATTTCCTTCTCCAGGGGATCTCCCCAACCCAGGGATTGAACCAGCATCTCCTGCATTAGAGGTGGACTCTTTACTGACTATACCACCAGAGACGCCAGAAAGTAGGCATGGGAAATATTTTTTAAAATTGGCAATAACATGAAACAAACTTATATTGTAAAATAAATGAATAAAGAGTTCTTTTTAAGATTTATTTTCTTACTTGTTCTAAATGTTCTGAGTAATAATTTAAAGGTTTCATTTTGTTCCTTTTACCCTTGGTTTTACTTTTTATCACCTCATTTCTATATCAAGTGAAGATTCAAGAATTTAGAAGATTAATCAATAGCCATATTATTACATTTGCTTTAGGCTTAATATCACTTCAATCAAATATAGACTTTCTATAAGGGTAGCTAAGTTGTCAGCCTTTGTTAATTTTATACTTAGCTTAATGGTGTTTTTATGTCAATTCAACTCAAAATTGTACTTTCAAAACTTAATCACTATTTTTTTCTCTGTTCACCTTCATAGAGCTAATGTTTTACAACGATTACCAAAATTACATTAGGTTACCAAAATTACATACATTAATGTCACTGTTCACTATTGCCATCTCCTGTTTGACCACTTCCAATTTGCCTTGATTCATGGACCTAACATTCCAGGTTCCTATGCAATATTGCTCTTTACAGCATCGGACCTTGCTTCTATCACCAGTCGCATCCACAGCTGGGTGTTGTTTTTGCTTTGGCCCCATCCCTTCATTCTTTCTGGAGTTATTTCTCCACTGATCTCCAGTAGCATACTGGGCACCTACCGACCTGGGGAGTTCCTCTTTTAGTGTCCTATCATTTTGCCTTCTCATACTGTTCATGAGGTTCTCAAGGCAAGAATACTGAAGTGGTTTGCCATTCCCTTCTCCAGTGGACCACACTCTGTCAGACCTCTCCACCATGACCCGGCAGTCTTGGGTGGCCCCACACGGCATGGCTTAGTTCCATTGAGTTAGATAAGGCTGTGGTCCTGTGATCAGATTGGCTTGTTGTCTGTGATTGTGGTTTCAGTCTGTCTGACCTCTGATCCCCTCTCTCAGTGCCTACATTCTTACTTGGGTTTCTCGTACCTTGGACATGGGGTCTCTCTTCACAGCTGCTCCAGCAAAGCGCAGTCGCTGCTCCTTACCTCTGATGCGGGGTAGCTCCTCTTGGCCGCCGCCCCTGTCCTCCGGTGTGGGTACCTCCTCTCGGCTGCCCTTGTGTGCTGTCATAGCCGCCGCGCTCCTGCGCCGTCACAGCGGCCACGCTGTGTGCCGTCGCAGCCGCCGTATACTAAGATGGACTGGAATGAGTGAATTTAACTCAGATGACCATTAAATCTACTACTGTGGGCAGGAATCCCTTACAAGAAATGGAGTAGCCATCATAGTCAACAAGAGTCCAAAATGCAGTACTTGGATGCAATCTCAAAAACGACAGAATGATCTCTGTTCATTTCCAAGGCAAGCCATTCAATATCACGGTAATCCAAGTCTATGCCCCAATCAGTAATGCTGATGAAGCTGAAGTTGAACAGTTCTATGAAAACCTACAAGGCCTTCAAGAGCTAACACCCAAAAAAAGATGTCCTTTTCATTATAGGGGACTGGAATGCAAAAGTAGGAAGTCAAGAAACACCTGGAGTAACAGGCAAATTTGGCCTTGGAATACAGAATGAAGCAGGGGAAAGGCTGATAGAGTTCTGCCAAGAGAGCTCACTGGTCATAGCAAACACCCTCTTCCAACAACACAAGAGAAGACTCTACACATGGACATCACCAGATGGTCAACACCGAAATCAGACTGACTATATTCTTTGCAGCCAAAGATGGAGAAGCTCTATACAGTCAGCAAAAACAAGGCCGGGAACTGACTGTGGCTCAGATCATGAACTCCTTATTGCCAAATTCAAACTGAAATTGAAGAAAGTAGGGAAAACCACTAGGCCATTCAGGTATGACCTAAATCAAATCCCTTATGATTATACAGTGAAAGTGAGAAATAGATTTAAGGGACTAGATCTGATAGAGGGCCTGATGAACTATGTATGGAGGTTTGTGACATTGTACAGGAGACAGGAATCAAGACCATCCCCATGGAAAAGAAATGCAAAAAAGGAAAATGGCTGTCTGAGGAGGCCTTACAAATAGCTGTGAAAAGAAGAGAAGTGAAAAGCAAAGGAGAAAAGGAAAGATATTCCCATTTGAATGCAGAGTTCCAAAGAATAGCAAGGAGAGATAAGAAAGCCTTCCTTAGTGATCAATGCAGAGAAATAGAGGAAAACAACAGAATGGGAAAGACTAGAGATCTCTTCAAGAAACTTAGAGATACCAAAAGAACATTTCGTGCAAAGATGGGCACAATAAAGGATACAAATGGTAGGGATCTACTAGAAGCAAAAGATATTAAGAAGAGGTGGCAAGAATACACAGAAGAACTATACCAAAAAATCTTCATGACACAGATAATCACGATGGTGTGATCACTCACACATTCTGGAGTGTGAAGTCAAGTGGACCTTAGGAAGCATCACTACAAACAAAGCTAGTGGAGGTGATGGAATTCCAGTTGAGCTATTTCAAATCCTCAAAGATGATGCTGTGAAAGTGCTGCACTCAATATGCCAGCAAATTTGGAAAACTCAGCAGTGGCCACAGGACTGGAAAAGGTCAGTTTTCATTCCAATCCCAAAGAAAGGCAATGCCAAAGAATGCTCAAACTACCGCACAATTGCACTCCTCTCACACGCTAGTTAAATAATACATAAAATACTCCAAGCCAGGCTTCAGAAATGTGTAAACTGTGAACTTCCAGATGTTCAAGCTGGTTTTAGAAAAGGTAGAGGAATAAGAGATCAAATTGCCAATATCCGCTGGATCATCGAAAAAGCAAGACCGTTCCAAATAAACATCTATTTCTGCTTTAATGACTATGCCAAAGCCTTTGACTGTGTGGATCACAATAAACTGTGGAAAATTCTGAAAGAGATGGGAATACCAGACCACCTGACCTGCCTCTTGAGAAATCTGTATGCAGGTCGGGAAGCAACAGTTAGAACTCGACATGGAACAACAGACTGGTTCCAAATAGGAAAAGGAGTATGTCAAGGCTGTGTTTTGTCACCCTGCTTATTTAACTTAGATGCAGAGTACATCATGAGAAACGCTGGGCTGGAGGAAGCACAAGCTGGATTCAAGATTGCCAGGAGAAATATCAATCACCTCAAATATGTGGAAGACACCACCCTTATGGCAGAAAGTGAAGAACTAAAGAGCCTCTTGATGAAAATGAAAGAGGAGAGTGAAAAAGTTGGCTTAAAGCTCAGCATTCAGAAAACTAAGGTCATGGCATCCAGTCCCATCACTTCATGGCAGATAGATGGGGAAACAGTGGTTGACTTTATTTTTCTGGGCTCCAAAATCACTCCAGATGGTGATTGCAGCCATGAAATTAAAAGACGCTTACTCCTTGGATGGAAAGTTATGACCAACATAGACAGCATATTGAAAAGCAGAGACATTACTTTGCCAACAAAGGTCCATCTAGTCAAGGCTGTGGTTTTTCCAGTAGTCATGTATGGATGTGAGAGTTGGACTATAAAGAAGGCTGAGTGCTGAAGAATTGATGCTTTTGAACTGTGGTGTTGGAGAAGACTCTTGAGAGTCCTTTGGACTGCCAGAAGATCCAACCAGTCCATCCTAAAGGAGATCAGTCCTGGATGTTCATTGGAAGGACTGATGTTGAAGCTGAAACTCCAACACTTTGGCCACCTTATGTGAAGAGCTGACTCATTTGAAAAGACCCTGATGCTGGGAAAGATTGAGGACAGAAGGAGAAGGGGATGACAGTGGATGAGATGGTTGGATGTCGTCACCAACTGGATGGACATGAATTTGTTTGAACTCCGGGAGTTGGTGATGGACAGGGAGATTGACGTGCTGCGTTCATGGGGTCTCAAAGAGTCAGACAGTACTTAGCAACTGAACTGAACTGAATATGGTATACTACAATGTATTTTTACTATAAAGGTGCATTTATTTTAAATAATAAAAAAATAGTTTCTCAACCTATGGTCTTTTAAAAGATGCATTTAAGAAGTGTTTTATGTCATTATATTACCTTTGAACAATGAATAATTTATATCAAGAAAAATGGACACACATGTTGAATTTATTTAGACTCTTTTTTTTTCTCGACTATTCTCGGACTGTCAGTTCATCACAAACTAGAAAATAAAGAATCCTCACAGAGATTTACTGTGGAAAATTGGATAAATTCAAGAGAAGTATTTATTCCAAAGGCTTCCTTTATGGCTCAGCTGGTAAAGAATCCGCCCACAATGTTGGAGACCTGGGTTTGATCCCTGGGTTGGGAAGATCCCCTGGGGAAGGGAAAGGCTACCTACTCCAGTATTCTTTTCAAGGACTGTATAATCCATGGAGTCGCAAAGAGTCAGACATGAGTGAGTGACTTTCACTTACTTACTTATTTATTCCAAATTTGATCCCAGATATGTATGTGTGCACATGTGTGTATGTGTTGGTGGGTGTATCCCATGAAAGAACCCCACCAGTGTTCTGGAATTTCAGAGCAGAATGCCACTTTAATAACTCATGGGTAAGTGGGCCCTCCTGGATACATATTCCTTGACAGTGAAGAGAATGCCTATGCAGAGTTAGCAGATTGAATGTAAATGTAAGAGAGATAAAAAGAGCAAGCCTGAAATTTTCTTAAGCTATCAAATCTAAACTTTCTTCATATCCCTAAGGTAATTGGATTTGGGCCTAAAAACGGTAATATAATGAACCATGCATGTATGCTAAGTCACTTTGTCATGTTCAACTCCTCATGACCCTTTGGACTATAGCCCATCAGGCTCCTCTATCCTTAGGATTCTCCAGGCAAAAATACTGGGGCAGGTTGCCATTTCCTCCTGCAGGGGATCTTCCGGACCAGGGAGGGACCTAACCAGCATCTCTTATGTCTCCTGCATTGGCAGGCTGTTTCTTTACCACTAGTGCCACTTGTGAAGCCCTTAATGAACTGTACTATTTATGTAATTAATATTTTTAGGACTCAGACAGAAATAAGCAAAACATACAGTACAGATTCTTGAGACACTTTAAATGAGATAGAATTTTTAAAGCCTGAAAGGGAATTGAGGCATGTATTTGTTAATTGGGTGTTAAACAATTTTTAGAATGATCCTGGAACTTAATGAAACATGGCAGCAAGTTTACATAGGTACAAAAAGCCACATGTTCAAGATTCCCAGTGTTCACAAGATTGTTTCTGTTCCTTTCTGGTAGAGCTGTGTATTAGTTTCCCTTTAGAAAGAATACTAAAATATTGTAATCAACCCAGACTGTCTCACAAGTGTACAACTGTAGTTTTTGTCATTTTAATTATTAGTTAAATCTGAATTAATAAACTTAGTAAACTTGCTCACTCTACTGTTAATCTTGAGTGTCTTTTTCTCTTTTCTTCACTGTTACACAACTCAAAATTTGATTAAGATTTCATCACCCATAGGAAGTCCTCCTTTGAAAACTACATTCAGCTAAATGTCTGTAGTCCCAGTGGCATGCTGATTATTTTTATCTTGGCATCTACCATATTTTATTGAATTTTTCACTTCACATGTCTTATCTACTTCTAGGCCATTAAGTCCTGAAAACACCCTCGCTCACCTTTGTATTATATTTCTAATACTAGCACAGGGCCAAATAATTTCAGTGCTCACTATTTCTTGGATGAATAATGAGCAGAATTGATGAATGGTCCCAAAGAACATTATTATTCAGTTTGTTGCCTAGAAAAGTGCTGTACATGTAAAAATATATCAAAAATATTTAACTTGATTAGTTAGAACCATTTTACCATGGGCATCTTCCTTGATATTTCCAAAGTTCTTTTCTTTATCTGCACAATAAGATGCTTGTTTCTTCTGATCATTGCAAAAAGTTACATATAACATATGTATAATTGCATATATTTTCCTCTCTACTGTGTAAAGTTGAACAAATTTAGTTATTATCAAACTAAATATATGCAGAGCAGTATAAGATATTCATTAACAATGTACCCAGTGTTACTAAACATTAAGATTAAGAAGAATTAATTTTAGAGTAAATTAAAAATAATATATTGAGCAGAGAACATCACAATGTAAACTTCCATAAGTCGCCCAAAATGTTTATTTTTATCCAAGCATACATTATTTTTCATAATCATCCCATTTACTACATTTGAATATTTATTTTTAAAAACATAAGTGTATTCCCATCATCTGATATAAAATATATGAAGTGGAAATAAAGGTCAACAAAATAAAGAAGAGTTATATTTTGATTTTCAAAAGCTTATATTGCTTTTAATTAATTTATTATAACTTTCATTTTAATTCCAAAACAGATGTCTTATACCTCATTTTAATCAAATCTTTTCTACTCTAAAACAACATATCCACTGACTTAAGTTTTTTAAACTGAGAAACTCAATATCCATCGACTGCCTTAATATCTATTTTCAGAAAGAATCACTATGTTAGGGATTTGCTGATAAAAATCTATTGATTGGGATATCATTTTTACTAACTGGAATATTGTCTGAGACAGCAATTCAAAAGCCAAAATTAAAGGACAGTGAATATATTAATGTTTGAGGAACTATTTTTTAATTAATTTATTTATTTTAATTGTAGGCTAATTACTTTGCAATATTGTAGTGGTTTTTGCCATACATTGACATGAATCAGCCACGGGTGTACATGTGTTCCCCATCCTGAACCACCCTCCCACCTCCCTCCCCATCTGATCCCTCAAGATCATCCCAGTGCACCAGCCCTGAGCACCCTGTCTCATGCATCAAACCTGGACTGGTGATCTATTTCACATATGAAAATATACATGTTTCAATGCTATTCTTGCAGATCATCCCACCCTCACCTCCCACAGAGTCCAAAAGACTGTTCTTTATATCTGTGTCTCTTTTGCTGTTTCGCATATAGGGTCATCATTACCATCTTTCTAAATTCCATATATATGTATTAGTATACTGTATTGGTGTTTTTCTTTCTGACTTACTTCATTCTGTATAATAGGCTCCAGTTTCATCTACCTCATTAGAACTTATTCAAATGCATTCTTTTTAATGGCTGAGTAATATTCCATTGTGTATATGTACCACAGCTTTCTTATCCATTCATCTGCCGATGGACATTTAGGTTGCTTCCATGTCTTGGCTATCGTAAGTGCTGCGATGGACATTGGGGAACACATGTCTCTTTCAATGCTGGTTTCCTCGGTGTGTATGCCCAGCAGTGGGATTGCTGGATTGTATGGCAGTTCTATTTCTGGTTTTTTAAGGATTCTCCACACTGAAATGCCTTATAGATATCAATTATGTCCAGCTTGTCCATTGTATCATTTAAAGTTGGTGTTTCCTTGCTAATTTTCTGTTTAGTTGATCTATCCATAGATGTGAGTGGAGTATTAAAGTCTCCCACTATTATTGTGTTACTGTTAATTTCCCCTTTCATACTTGTTAGCATTTGCCTTACATGTTGTGGTGCTCCTATGTTGGGTGCATATATATTTATAACTGTTGTATCTTCTTCTTGGATTGATCCTTTGATCGTTATGTAGTGTCCTTCTTTGTCTCTTCACAGCCTTTATTTCAAAGTCTATTTTGTCTGATACGAGTATTGCGACTCCTGCTTTCTTTTGGTCTCTGTTTGCGTGAAATATCTTTTTCCAGCCCCAACTTTCAGTCTGTATGTGTCCCTTGTTTTGATTGGGTCTCTTGCAGACAGCATATATAGGGGTCTTGTTTTTGTATCCATTCAGCCAGTCTTTGTCTTTTGGTTGGGGCATTCAATGCTTTTACATTTAAGGTAATTATTGATGAGTATGATCCTGTTGCCATTTACTTTGTTGTTTTGTGTTTCAGTTTATACACCTTTTCTGTGTTTCCTGTCTAGAGAAAACCCTTTAGCATTTGTTGAAGAGCTGGTTTGGTGATGCTGAATTTTCTCAGCTTTTGCTTGTATGTAAAGCTTTTGATTTCTCCTTCATATTTGAATGAGATCCTTCCTGAGTACAGTAATCTGGATGGTAGGTTTTTCTCTTTCATCACTTTAAGTATATCCTGACATTCCCTTTGGCCTGAAGAGTTTCTATTGAAAGATCAGTTGTTATCCTTATGGGAATGCCCTTGTATGTTAATTGTTGTTTTTCCCTTGCTGCTTTTAATATTTGTTCTTTGTGTTTGATCTTTGTTAACTTGATTAATATGTATCTTTGGGTGTTTCCCTTTGGGTTTGTCCTGTTTGGGACTCTCTGGGTTTCTTGAACTTGGGTGGCTATTTCCTTCCCCATTTTAGGGAAGTTTTCAACTATTTTCTCCTCAAATATTTTCTCATGGCCTTTCTTTTTCTTCTTCTTCTGGGACTCCTATGATTTGAATGCTGGGGCATTTGACATTGTCCCAGAGATTTCCTGGGAGGAAATTAAGTTCTCATCATTTCTTTTAATTCTTTTTTTCTTTTTTCCTCTCTGCTTCATTTACTTCCACCATTCTATCTTCCACCTCACTTATCCTATTTTCTGCCTCAGTTATTGTACTGTTGTTTCCCTCCAGAGTGTTTTTGGTCTCAGTTATTACATTATTCATTATTGATTGACTCTTTTTTATTTCTCCTAGGTCCTTGCTGAACATTTCTTGCATCTTATCAATCCTTGTCTCCAGACTATTTATCTGTAACTCCCTTTTGTTTTCAAGATTTTGGATCATTTTTACTACCATTATTCTGAACTCTTTTTCAGGTAGACTCCCTATCTCCTCCTCTTTTGTTTGGTTTGATGGGCATTTATCATGTTCCTTTACCTGCTGAATATTTCTTCATCTTGTTTAGATTGCTGTGATTGGTGTGGCCTCTCTGTATGCTGGAAGTTTGTGGTTCCTCTTTATTGTGGAGGTTCCTCCCTGTGGGTGGAGTTGGATGAGTGGCTTGTCAAGGTTTCCTGGTAAGGGCAGCTTGCATTGGTGTACTGGTGGGTGGAGCTGGATCTCTTATCTCTGGAGTGAAATGGAGTGTCCAGTAGTGAGTTTTGACATGTTTATGGATTTGGTGTGACTTTTGGCCTCCTGTATTATAATGCTTAAGGTTATACTCCTGCATTGTTGGAGAATTAGCTTGCTATGTCTTGCTCTGAAACTTGCTGGCTCCTGGGTGGTGGTTGGTTTCAGTGTAGGTATGGAGGCTTTTGGATGAGCTCTTGTCAATTAATGTTCCCTGGAATCAGGAGTTTTCTGGTATTCTCAAGTTTTGGATTTAAGCTTCCTGCCTCTGGTTTTCAGTCTTATTCTTACAGTAGCCTCAAGACTTCTCCATCCATACTGAACTGATGATAAAACATCTAGGTTAATGGAGAAAAGATTCTCCACAGTGAGGGAAACCCAGAGAGGGTTGCAGAGTTACACGGAGAAGAGAAGAAGGAGGAGGGAGATAGAGGTGACCAGGAGGAGAAGAGGGGGAATCAAAAGGGAAGAAAAATCTGGCCAGTAATCACTTCCCTATGTAGTCTCCATGGTCTGGAACACCCAGAGAGGTTTACAGAGTTACATAGAGAAGAGAGGGGGGAGGAAGGAGATAGAGGTGACCTTGGGGGGGAGTCAAAAGGGGGAGAGGGCAATCAAGCCCATAATCATACTTCTAAGTAAAAATGGTTACTGAAGATTGTGTTCTTAAAGGTACAAAATTGATAAGAAATCCTAAAAAGCAAAGATTAAAAATCTAGAGTAGTGGTTCAGTACAGTTCAGTCACTCAGTTGTGTCTGACTCTTTGCGACCTCATGGACTGCAGCACACCAGGCCTCCTTGTCCATCACCAACTCCCAGAGTTCAAACAAACTCACGTCCATTGAGTCGGTGATGCCATCCAACCATCTCATCCTCTGTCATCCCCTTCTCCTCCTGCCCTCAATCTTTCCCAACATCAGGGTCTTTTCAAATGAGTCAGCTCTTCGAATCAGGTGGCCAAACTATTGGAGTTTCAGCTTCAATGAAACTGAATCGTCAGTCCTTCCAATGAACACTCAGGACTGATCACCTTTAGGATGGACTGGTTGGATCTTCTGGCAGTCCAAGGGACTCTCAAGAGTCTTCTCCAACACCACAGTTCAAAAGCATCAATTCTCTGGCTCTCAGCCTTCTTTATAGTCCAAGTCTCACATCCATACGTGACCACTGGAAAAACCATAGCCTTGACTAGATGGACCTTTGTTGGCAAAGTAATCTCTGCTTTTTAATATGCTGTCTAGATTGGTCATAACTTTCCATCCAAGGAGTAAACGTCTATTGATTTCATGGCTGCAATCACCATCTGCAGTGATTTTGGAGCCCCAAAAAACAAATTTAGTCACTGTTTCCACTGTTCCTCCATCTATTTACCATGAAGTGATGGGAAGGATGCCATGATCTTAGTTTTCTGAATGTTGAGCTTTAAGCCAACTTTTTCACTCTCCTCTTTCACTTTCATCAAGAGGCTCTTTAGTTCTTCTTCACTTTCTGCCATAAGGGTGATGTTATCTGCATATCTGGGGTGATTGATATTTCTCCCGGCAATCTTGATTCTAGCTTGTGCTTCACCCAGCCCAGCATTTCTCATAATGTACTCTGCATATAAGTTAAATAACCAGGGTGACAATATACAGCTTTGACATACTCCTTTCCTAATTTGGACCCAGTTTGCTGTTCCATGTCGAGTTCTAACTGTTGCTTCCTGACCTGCATATAGATTTTTTCAAGAAGCAGGTCAGGTGGTCTGGTATTCCCATCTCTTTCAGAATTTTCCACAGTTTATTATGATCCACACAGTTAAAGGTTTTGGCATAGTCAATAAAGGAGAAATAGATGTTTTTTCTGGAACTTTCTTGCTTTTTTGATGATCCAGCAGATGTTGACAATTTGATCTCTGGTTCCTCTGCCTTTTCTAACACCAGCTTGAACATCTGGAAGTTCATGGATCACATATTGCTGAAGCCTGGCTTGGAAGATTTTGAGCGTTACTTAACTCTCAAAAATACAATATTAAAAAAAAAAATCACAAAAAAATATAAAGAATATGTGTGAAATTTGCTTTAAAAATAGGGTATTTTTTGCAAGGTAATAGGAGGTAATAAAAATGAAAATTGAAGGAGTAGTAAAGAACTTAAAAATTTAAAAAAAAATGTTTAAATGGTAACAGTAAAATATATCTAGGAATTTCTCTGGAGTTGTTGAGGGCAATGCGGGGTTAGTTCAATTTCAGATAGTTCCTTGTTCCAGCTTATACTTCTTCTCAAGGTCTGTAGGCCCCTTCCAATATAGTCAGTGCTATCTACAGGGTTTTAATCTGTTGCACCTGTCACTTCCAAAGTGGTTCCCTCTTCTTTGTTTATTTTGGCTTTCTTTGTTTGCAAGTCTCTTCAGTGTCTAATTTCACCCTGACACAGGGGGCAAATGTGGTCATTTGTTTAGGCTCACTTGTTCAGTTGTGCTGTGGAGAGGAAGGAACACAAACAAATATCACTGGCATGTGTGGGGAGACCTCACAGTATCTGGGCCACACTGGATTTGACTCCGCTCACAGTGTGTGTGCTTTCCTGGTCTACGCTGCTCAGGCTCCAGGTTGCTCTGCCGGGGAACTGTCTAAAGCAAGACCTGGGTTGCATGCACTTCCCAGGTCTAAGCTGCTCAGGTTCAGCTTCTCAGGTACTCCACAAAGGCACAGACTCAGTTGGGCCTGAGTCTGTGCCCTTCCCAGGTCCGAGCAGCCCAGGCAACCATGTGTTTGACGAGCACACTCTCCCTATGTGGGCGGTGTGTCCTATCACCTCCCTGGTCCCAGCCCCTTGGTTTCTTGGGTGAGCAGCAGGAGCACCATCTCAGATGTGCTGTGTGTCTCCTCTGGGGAGCTGATCTCTGGCTGTGGCCCTCCTGATGGATGTCAACTGTCCAGGATCCCAGGAAGACTTGGTTAGCAGCTGGGAGCCTGCTTGCAGTTTGGCGGAGGACACCATCTTTGGGGTGGAGATTGCCCCTCATCTTCCGGCTCTGGCTGTCGCCCACCTGCCTCTCTGCCTCCAGCTGGGGGATGGGCCAGTCTGCAGCCGGCTAGCCCTCCTCTGGTTTTCGCTCAGTCCTTTGTTCTGTGAGATGGCCTGGCAGTGCCTTAGGTTAGTGCTTTTCACGGGAAAGTTCTCTCTCTCTCTCTTTTTTTTCCTCTCTCTCTGGCTGTCCCACAGTTTGGGTTGCTATCCCACGTTCGCTCCCTCAGATTGCCCTCAGGGCATTCAGGCTTGGTCCTTACCCTAAGCAATGCAGCCCGTGCCCCTGCGCCTTCCTGTTTAGCCCCCACTTGCTGGTGGCGGATGCAAGCATCTGGGCTACTTCTCTGCTGGGAGTTGCAGTTAGCTGTGTAGTCTATGGGTTTTTTGGTTTTGTTTTGTTTTTTTTTTTTCTTCCTCCTGGTTATGTTGCCCTCTGAGATTCCAAAACTCCCCATAGACCCACCAGTGAGAGGGTTTCCTGGTGTTTGCAAACTTCTCCTCCTTCACAACTCCCTCCCCAGGACGGGTCTCCTTCCCTAAACTCTTTTGTCTCTCTTTTTATCTTTTATATTTTGTCCTACCTCCTTTCAAAGACAATGGGCTGCCTTTCTGGGTGCCTGGTGTCCTCCACCAGCACTCAGAAGTTGTTTCGTGGAATTTGCTCAGTGTTCAAATGATCTTTCGAAGAATTTGTGGGGGAGAAAGTGATCTCCCCATCCTATACCTCTGCCATCTTAGGACCGCCCCCTAAGGAAATCTTAATTCTCTCCACTTCCACAAGAATCTTAGTTTAAACCATGATCCTTTCCCCCAAACAGCCCTAGTTAGCTGTATTTCATCTGCTTTCTCTCAGATGTGTCCTGTGGGTTTTGAGAATAGATACTGAGGACTTTTCTACCTACCTGTGTGTGTGCTGCCTTAAGTATGTTAGATTTTACTTGTGGATGGAGATTTCGCATAACCTCTAAGTAATATACTCACAGAATTACATTCACAATTCTCCATGTTTTTCTCACTAGCTAAATAACTATCAAATGCAAAGATTCTATATACCCCAAGGGGTCTGTCTTTACTCTTTCATATTAGAAATATTCCTTTCTTAATGATTCTAGATTTTTTTTCTTCTTTTCCCCAGGACACATTAAAGTGCATGGCATGTTAAAGGTGTTCAGTAAATATTTTTTGAATGTTAAATTACTTGCCCTTTAAAAAAGATATAGCCTTAGGTTTGCTTATATATTCCTTAACATCTTAATTGCATTTACAGCTATAGAGTTATACAGCTACACACACTCATTTGTACTTATGTCCATATTATGTAGATTTCCATATTATTTTTATTTCATAATTTATTCCAGAATCCATAATTTCAAAACACATTGGAAAATAAAAGATTACTTGTAAAAGTTTGGCAATTAAGAGCTTACATTTTAGTTGTTATTTATTTATAAGTAAGCAATATGTTATATATAAATGAGTAATCATCCACTCATTTAACATTCACTAATTTAGTAACTTCAATGTGCCAGATGAGATAAATGCAGAGAACTTTGTAATACTTAAACATATCCAGGACTTCCCTGGTGATTCAGCAGTAAAGAACATGCCTGAAGTTTAGGACACTGCCTGCAATGCTGCAGATGTGGGCTTGATCTCTGGGTTGGGAAGACCCCCTGGAGAAGGAAATGGCAACCCATTCCAGTATTCTTGCCTGGGAAATTCATGGACAGAAGAGGCTGGGGGACTTGCAGTCCATGGGATTGCAAGAGTCCGACACTACTGAGTGAGTAAGTCACCACCACGAGGCCCAGAGAAACTAATAGGAGAATAGTGAAAGATATAGTATCGGAGTCTCACTGAGAAGAAAGGGAATAGTTCTCTGTGGGAATTTAGAAAGGCTTCGCATGGGAGGCAATGAGTAATTTGAAGGATAGATAGGAGTCCTGCCTGGCAGGAAAAAGGGGGAACCCATTGTAGGCAGAGGGAAATTGTGCAATATACCTTTACAAAGAGGTACTTGCCACCAGAAGTTCTCTTTTGAATGACCTAATATGTTCTATTCAAAAAATTTATTTGAGTCACTTTATTATGGCAGAGCTGCAACCACCAGTTGGCTTAGCTTATTTGGTTAATTCTATATCAGAGCCATCCGCAGTGTTAGCAATTAAAAAAAAAACTATTCTCAGGGTTTAATTTTCTGAAGGAAGATTAATGCTTATGAACTAAAGGATACTGAGGAGACCTGAAAAATAAGAATAACCGTGATAAATTTGATCACATATTTGCTTCCTAATAACATATTCTGACAATGTTTTGTTTACATATGTTGAGTTTTCTTCAAAGAGGAAGTAAAGAATGCATGCATACAACTCAGTAATTTGTTTGAAAATGTGCACGTTTACAGCTTATTTTTCTGTCTTCTGCTAAATAATAAAATCGATAAACCACTAAAATTTGCTGTGGCATGATGATATTATTTCTTCTCGATCTTAAACTCCATCATTTCCATAGCCATTTAAATGTTAATATAGAGTCATATTACAACAGTGGTGGTAAATACTTTGAGTGAATGTTAGAAGCTATTTGTTATGAAATATTGTGATTTCTTTTGTGTTAAAAATAGATATTTATATAAGATAAATATATTTTATTAAAGTTCTGAAAGCATCCTTTATTTGTCCAGCTAGAAACCATTCTCTTGTGCATTGTGACCTTGGATTTATACACATGTCCAAGTATACTTATATTGCAAATGAATGAAACTGACTGGCTTAAAGGGAGATCATAAATTGGCATATCTGTAGCTAAAGATGGTTGGCAGATGTATTTTTTGTTTTTCCTGAAGCATTTATGAATGGGGGAAAAAGGCAGGAATTTAACAAATAGAAGATTTCAAGCTAAAATTCTGATTTCTGGATTCTTTTGCAATAAGGAAATATCTGATAACCATGGCCTTCCTTCCTTCATGACAACAATTCCATATAAAGCCGAGCTGAAAAACTGTCCATCTGCCTTTTAGTACTGAGTGTGACTGAGCAATTGCCACCTAAGTTTTGCTTAGTCCTCACTGGGCCATTATACTGACTTATCTCATCTACTTACTTATTTAGAAATCCTGACACCTTCTTTAACAATAAAGTCATAAATGTTGCAAAATATGTTTCTTCCTCAGGCATACATATTGAAGGTCTCATTGTTAGTGGTATTAAAACCATATGATTATGCCCCAAATTAATATGTTAAGAGCCTCTTATAAAGTAAAACAAAAGGGGGGGGCCTTCCATAGTTTTAAAATTCCATGAAATTGTGTGTACATGTGTGTGTAGTTTTGTGTACAGATGTATTTGTGTATAAACACATAGTACTTTTAGTCTAGCCAGATTCCCCAGAGAACATCAGTGACTCTCATTTGTTGCTTTTCAGGTTGGATCAAATTGTGGAAGTGAGGCAAAATACTAACTACACTGTGGGGGTGTCATCTTAGTAGCATCAGACACTCTGCCTATTGATGAATTTGTTTCCTCACATGCTATCTTTACTGCAGGAGCTTTTCAGATAATTACTCTTTTAGGAAAAGATTTGGATGCATTTTTATCTGTATCACTTTAATTCTGTAAACATTGCAGAATTGCACTGAAATACTCATTCTGAAAGTAACATGAGATATGGAATCTGAGGCCTTAGGGTGAAATGGCTCTTCTGCTCTCTGTTTATAGAAGTTGTTTTGATCTTGAGACTTTTGCCAGAGTAAACACATCTGTAGCTCATATTCCACAGTATCTCAGGGAAGGACAGTCTCAAATTTTGTTAAAAAACAGTGCTAATTTCATTTTTAGCTCCTATGGGTTCCTTTGAGATTTCACAGACACATTTTTAATTTTCAGCAAAGTCTTGAAGCTCACCTTTAATAAATTGGAGAGGTGCAAAGAATGAACCCTAATAAGCATATGAAGAACCAGTGTTCTCAAAGCCATTATATTATTCACATTAATCCTCACAGGTGAAATCATTCGAACTAAACTGAGTTGGTAGCACTACACATACTTCCTCCCTTAGTCTCCAAACCATACAGACTTCCACGACACTAATTCTTTTGTGGGAACATATTACACAAAGGCAAGTGGTAATAAGCATATGGTATAAGTAACAAGTCACATTCATGTATTCATGAAGATAGTAGGCTCATTCTGATACAGGCCCTTTGCTACACACCTGAAATGCTAGATGAATGTGGCACTCATTTTGTTCCCTAGGGAAAACATATGTATATGTTTTATATGTGTTTTATATATGTTATATGTGTTATATATGTTATATGCGTGTGTGTATATATACTAGTTGCACTTCTTATTTCCTTCATATTTTGATGTCTTATTCCCCACTGAATAAATGCAAAACCTAGACCACTTAAAGATGTCACATCTCATATTTAGAGGTTAAGTATAGATGTCAGCAATAGAATAAAAGGAATAGAATTGCAAGGAGAGATAAGAAAGCCTTCCTCAGTGATCAATGCAAAGAAATAGAAGAAAACAATAGAATGGGAAAGACTAGAGATCTCTTCAAGGAAATTAGAGATACCAAGGGAACATTTCATGCAAAGATGGGCACAATGAAGGACGTAAATGGTAGGGACCTAACAGAAGCAGAAGATATTAAGAAGAGGTGGCAAGAATACACAGAAGAACTATACAAAAAAGATCTTCATGACCCAGATAACCATGATGGTGTGATCACTCACCTAGAGCCAGACATCCTGGAATGTGAAGTCAAGTGGGCCTTAGGAAGCATCATTACGAACAAAGCTAGTGGAGGAATTCCAGTTGAACTTTTTCAAATCCTAAAAGATGATGCTGTGAGAGTGCTGCACTCAATACGCCAGCAAATTTGGGCAACTCATCAGTGGCCACAGGACTGGAAAAGGTCAATTTTCATTTCAATCACTAAGAAAGGCAATGCTAAAGAATGCTCAAACTACCACAAAATTGCACTCATCTTACACGCTAGTAAAGTAATGCTCAAAATTCTCCAAGCCAGGCTTCAACAGTACATGAACCATGAACTTCCAGATGTTCAAGCTGAATTTAAAAAAAAAATGCAGAGGAACCAGGGATCAAATTGCCAACATCTGTTGGATCATCCAAAGAGCAAGAGAGTTCCAGAAAAACATCTACTTCTGCTTTATTGACTATGCCAAACCTTTGACTGTGTGGATCGCAACAGACTGTGGAAAATTCTGAAAGAGATGGGAATACCAGACCATCTGTCCTGTCTCTTGATAAATCTGGATGAAGATCAGGAAGCAACAGTTAGAACAGGACATGGAACAACAGACAGTTTCCAAATCGGGAAAGGAGTATTTAAAGGCTGTATATTGTCACTCTGTTTATTTAACTTATATGCAGAGTACAACATGCAAAATGCTGGGCTGGATGAAGCACAAGCTGGAATCAAGCTTGCTGGGAGAAATATCAATAACCTCAGATATGCAGATGACACCACACTTATGGCAGAAATCAAAGAACTAAAGAGCCTCTTGATTAGAGTAAAAGAGGAGAGTGAAAAAGTTGGTTAAAACTCAATATTAAGAAAACTAAGATCATGGCATTCAGTCACATCACTTCATGGCAAATAGATGGGGAAACAGTGAGAGACTTTATTTTGGGGGGCTTCAAAATCACTGCAGATGATGACTGCAGCCATGAAATTAAAAGACACTTCCTCCTTGGAAGGAAAGCTATGACAAACCTAGACAGCATATTAAAAAACAGAGACATTACTTTGCCAACAAAGGTCCATCAGGTCAAAGCTATGGTTTCTCCAGTAGTCATATATGAATGTGAGAGTTGGATTATAAAGAAAGCTGAGAGCTGAAGACTTGATGCTTTTGAATTGTGGTGTTGGAGAAGACTCTTGAGAGTCCCTTGGAATGCAGGGAGTTCCAACCAGTCCATCCTAAAGGAAATGAGTCCTGAGTGTTCATTAGAAGGACTGATGCTGAAGCTGGAACTCCAATACTTTGACCACTTGATGTGAAGAACTGACTCTTTTGGGAAAAGAGATTGGGAAAGATTGAAGGTGGGAGGAGAAGGGAACAACAGAGGAAGAGATGGTTGGATGGCATCACCGACTCAATGGACATGAATTTGAGCAAGGTTCGTATGTTGGTGATGGACAGGGAAGCCTGGCATGCTGCAGTCCATGGGGTTGCAAAGAGTGGGACACAACTGAGCGACTGAACTGAAATGACAGATGTCAGGCTTTTTTTTACACACATCTGCTTTCTCTACTCGGAAGAAAAAGTCATTCCCACTAAATGTTTAGGGTATTACTGAATAAATGCATCTTTCTTGAAGGTGATCAGTGTTCCAGAAAAAGAGCTAGAAAAACACATTGCAATTGATATCTATAAAGATGAGTTACTGCTTTACTACATTTTTATTATGAAGTGTTCAAAATAAGTTCAGATGTCCAAAAGATAATATAGCAGCCATTTATGTGAGCAAACATAGTTGACTTTGGTAGTTTACAATCAGAATAGTATCAGTTCGAGTAGTTCTCAGGACCCTTGTTAATCAATAGTCTTCCCCTGGCAGTGTTGTTGGGACTGTTGCAGCTGGTAGCAGCCAAGCAGAGTGGTACAAGATTAGGGACCGAGGGTCTGGGGAAATGGTTTGGCTGTGTGATTATCTAAAGGAGGTGAAATCAAGTTCCCAATGCTAACCAAGCTAAACAGCAGTAAATCAGTCCAAATAAATACCTTCATTTTGGGTCAAGCTTGAAGTTGATACCAAATGGTACATTTAAAGGAGAAGTGAAGCTATGTAAGTAAAAACCATCAGCTAGGTGACTGTGACTAAACCATACTGTTAATATTCTCATCAAGTGTCAGAGACAGGGAAAGAACATTCTCAGATATTTTTAAAACTTTTGTTTTGTGATAAAGAAGAAGTTTAAGGACCTTTAAATATAATTTTCAAGACAACTTTGAGCCTGTGGATTAAAGTTTGGTATTGTAGTAGGGTTTTGTTTTGTTTAAATCCAGATTTTTTGGTGCATATGAATCCTGAAGTATTAATATCAAAAGAATAGGGGGATAATGACATGATAACATTTGTTTTACAGCTTATTTCCAATTATGTGAAGGATGGCATCTCTTCCAGAGCTCAAAACCACTAGAAAAGAGCCTTGGCACAATGTGCCTGTGATTATTGTTCTTCGCACACAATCGTTTGCAAGTGAACTTGGCAATGAATTTTTCTAATTGTTTTTCTTTTCAGTTGATGAAGAGTGAATGATTAGAAACACATCATTCTCCTAATTTAACCTGAAATATGATTTCCCCAAGCATAAAGAAAGACTCTTAAGATATATTAAATCCCTAAAGACTGGTTGGCATTCATCAGATATCTGTTTCACTAATTTTAGTGTTCTTATGTTGTACCAAAGAAGGTCAAATTGAAAATTATATTCAAAATAATAAGTAGTTGCAGAAAGGTGATGAAATTACAGGAGAAGTTGTGTTGACTTTGAAAAACAAAAGAGCCAGTTATATTATCTGCAAAGTTAGTTTATTTGGTAACAATAGAGGAATTGGAATTTGGGACATGCCAACTATGGCAAACCACACGCAACTCCAAGGAAACAAAGGGACAGTCAACTTTTACTAGAATTTAGGAAAAAATTGAGGAGTGCAGTAATGGTTCTTCATTGGCTGAGATTGAGGGGGCAACTTATCATAGGTAGATCAAAAGTAACTCTTGTTGATGAGGTCTATAAACTCCGGTGAATGATATGTGCATGAAAGCTCTCCCTACAGGCTTCCTGACTCCATTTTAAATGAGGTTTCTTTCACTTTCACTCTTCCCCCTTTTGATCATGATCATTCCTTGAAAGCATCTCTGATCAAGTATCAGTTTACCTAATTTTAGTGGAATTCTGGTTTTTTTTTCCCCCTGATGCCAGGAAGGACCTTTCCTGTATGTCTCACCTTGGAGGGGAGGACACAGATTGGAAACTGTTGAGTAACTAGGAAAAGTAGGAGGAAGAATTCTCAGGCATTTTTCATCTGAGGCCTATATCTTATCTAGGTCATAAGCCTTGGAGTTATCTCAAAGCATTGAGCTAACATCACTCTATTGGGCATGTTGTTTCTACAAGATTTGACAGGCAACAGGTATAAAGTTTAAAATGATTACATAAAATTATATAAGGATCAGATATTCTGCAGGCACCCATCCCAGCCTAAAGGGGTCTTTTCTAAAAGTCTGGCAAAAAAGGAGTCAACCCATTTGTATTTTCCTTGGGTTCAAGGGAGGAGATCCTATTTAAAGAGGGAGAAGAACAAAGATCATAGGGTTGGAACTCATATGGTCATGGTCATGGAAATGTTGAAATAAGTTCATAACAACCTAAGAAAATAGGCAATACCCGTAGGGTTGTGGGTATGATCAACAGTGGAATTTGAGTTCAAACAGACAGATAAGACAAAGGAGTCTCCAACATCAGGAACAGATTGGAGTTTCTAGGGGATCCAATAGTCAGAAAAGTTTCCCCTTTTTGCAATAGATTGGGCCAAGAAAGAGAGGGGCAGATTAAGGGTGAGGAAAGATATACAAGTATATAGGCCTTGGCCAGTGATCTTGGGAAAGCTGTCTCCTTCAACTGTTGTCTGCTTCAATTTCTGGAAATCTTTATTTTCAGGTTATCAGCCTGTGTGCTGGTCCAGTTGGGATTTGGTCCTTATTTTAAATGTGGCACATGGATCCAAGAGTCTCTGCCTTGGAGTTTGGCAACACAAGGGTTGATCAACAGTGCCTAATAGGGCCTTTCCAATGCAGTTGAAGAGAGGATTTCTGGGGATATCTTTTCCAATTGACAAAATCTCTGGGCTGCAAGGTGTGATGCTTAAGGTCTCCAGCTCCCAGGAATGCTGTGGAAAGAATGTTCTGTAAAGTAGGGTCATTTTCAACAGAAGCAATAAGAGTTTTTACAATATTGACACATAACCGCTCCCCGCCCCCTCCCCACCTCCCTTAACCAACTGTGGATTGAAAGCATCAGGTGCCAAGGGCATTGGGAATCCTGTAATTTTCTCAAAGGATTAGTGTTTATAGGTTCCAAAATGGGTAGACCTGAGATTTAGAGGGACTGATGCTTTGGGTCAGAGTATTTGAAGTATCTCTACAAATTGCCAGTTGAGTCTTAATGATGCTGCTGGTACATTTGAATAGCCCTGAATATCAAGGGTGGTCAGCACAGGGAAAGTGTTGTAAAACTACCAAACAGGACAGATGTGTCCCAGGGAGGTGAATTCCTCAGTGACTCCAAATTCCCAGGAAGGGGTGATTTTTCTAGTAGAATTTTATGCAGAAGTAACAGTAGCCTTTCTGCAAAGGAAGGCTTCAGTCCAGTGAGAAAACATACAAACCATTAATGGGAATTTTAGAGTCTCTGGCAGGACTGGACTATTACTTGGTCCAAGCCAGAATTCTTTTTATTAAACTAACAGTTATTAGATTTAATATCCCTTAGGAACATGATAAAGGTTAGTTGTTGGCTTCTTTGAGAGGAGAGTTCTTTGTGGAAATAATCAGTGAATTGGTTTTCATTTGCCTCCTTGGAATCAAGTTTGAATGCCCAGGGCCCTTAATTATAGCCAAAGTAGCTGGCAAAGACTATGGCATCGAATAATTACCAGACATGAGGGCCATTTTAAACGTTGTTTCTGCTGGAAATGAGGAAGCCTCACTGCTTCCATAGCATTCCAAAGTCATGAACTACTTCAAATGAATACCTACTGTCAGTATAGATATTTGCAGTTTTTGCCATTGGCTAAAATGCAGGCCCAAATAAGAGAATACAGTTCAGTCCTCTGGACCCATGTAGCTGAGGGCAAATGTGCTGTCTCAATGACTTCAAAAGGAGTTACAATAGCATACCAAGGAAATCATGGACAGAGGAACCTGGCAGACTATAGTCCATAGGATCGCATAGAGTCAGACATGACTGAAGTGGTTTAGCATGCACGTGCATCATTATACAAGTTTCGTGTATACGTTATTCGACTCCTGCATACACCACAGTTTTCTCACCACCAGAATTCTAGTTTCCATTCATCACAATACAGTTGACCCTTTTACCCATTTTGCACTCCTCCCTCCACCCTTCGCTTTCTCTCTGGTAACCACCAGTCTGTTCTCTGTATCTGTGTTTTTTTAATTTTTTGTTTGTTTTCTTATATCCCACATAAGCATGAAATCAGTTTTTTGTCTTTCTTCAAATTATATCATTTAGCATAATATCCTCAAGGTCCATCTATATTGCTGAAGATGGCATAATTCCATCTTTTTTATGGCTGAGTAGTGTTCCATTGCTTATATATACCACATCTTCTTTAAGCATTCATCTGTGGGTTGTTGGATTGTTTTTTTTTTTTTATCTTGACTGTTGTAAATAATGCTGTGATGAACATAGTAATACATATGTCTTTTCAAATGAGTGTTTCTGTGTTCTTCAGATAAATACTCAGGAAAATAGCTGGACCATATGGTAGTTTTTAATGCATCCTTCATCTCATTGAGTTATTCAGCTCCAGAATTTCTGTTTGTTAAAGTACTCCTTCTGTTTACTAATTTTATTCCTGAGCTTATTGAACTGCCTTTAAGATTTCAGAAGTTCATCGAGTTTCTACATGGTAGCTAATTTGAATTCTTTCAGTTAGACCACAGTCTTCCATGACATTAAGTTTGGTTTCTTAAGAACTGTCATTTTCTTTTTGTCCTATTGCATTACCATGGTTTTTCCTGGTACTTAATAACTTGCTCCTTTGTCAGGACTTTTGAGGTAGCCAACAGCTTTCTCACCAAGGTAAAGCTTTGTTTGGTTTGAGTCTTACAATTTAATAGGTTGGGAATTAGAGGCCTTTCTTTTTTTTTTTTTTTCCATTTATTTTTATTAGTTGGAGGCTAATTACTTTACATCATTACAGTAGTTTTTGTCATACATTGAAATGAATTAGCCATGGATTTACATGTATTCCCCAACCCGGTCCCCCCTCCCACCTTCCTCTCCACCCGATCACTCTGGGTCTTCCCAGTGCACCAGGCCCGAGCACTTGTCTCATCCACCCAACCTGGGCTGGTAATCTGTTTCACCCTAGATAATATACATGTTTCAATGCTGTTCTCTTGAAACATCCCACCCTCGCCTTCTCTCAGAGTCCACAAGTCAGTTCTATACATCTGAGTCTCTTTTTCTGTTTTGCATATAGGGTTATCATTACCATCTTTCTAAATTCCATATATATGTGTTAGTATACTGTAATGGTCTTTATCTTTCTGGCTTACTTCGCTCTGTATAATGGGCTCCAGTTTCATCCATCTCATTAGAACTGATTCAAATGAATTCTTTTTAATGGCTGAGTAATATTCCATGGTGTATCTGTACCACACATGAAAAGATGCTCAACGTCACTCATTATCAGAGAAATGCAAATCAAAACCACAATGAGGTACCATTATACGCCAGTTAGGATGGCTGCTATCCAAAAGTCTACAAGCAATAAATGCTGGAGAGGGTGTGGAGAAAAGGGAACCCTCTTACACTGTTGGTGGGAATGCAAATTAGTACAGCCACTATGGAAAACAGTGTGGAGATTTCTTAAAAAGCTGGAAATAGAACTGCCATATGACCCAGCAATCCCACTTCTGGGCATACACACCAAGGAAACCAGATCTGAAAGAGACACGTGCACCCCAATGTTCATCGCAGCACTGTTTATAATAGCCAGGACATGGAAGCAACCCAGATGCCCATCAGCAGACGAATGGATGAGGCCTTTCTTTTTTGAGTAGGTGACTCTATGGCACGTTTATGGCTTTCCTTACCTGAAATGCCTTTGGCTGTATTTGAGATTCAATGCTTTCCACCCTCCACTGTTTGCACCAGAGGTGTCACAGTGTCCTCACTGCCTCTGCTGTGTCTTCAGGGTCTTGGTGCTTTGCTATTTTTAGTATCACTGGAGTCACTGGTGTTACTGCTGTGAGCGAAGGATGGCAGGCACTCTGCCATATTCAGGGTTGCCTGTTTTTCTGGCACTACTGCTGTTGCAGGGGGAGAGGGAAGATGGGAAGGAACCAGGATCACAGAATAGAGACTGGAGTTCTGGGTACCACTGCTAATAGAGGGACCAGGGTCATGGGTCACATGGCCATTGATTCCTTAATCCCTGTGGCCATGGGTGGCATTATCCAAGAGGCTGGAATTGTGTGCATCACTTCCTCTATTGCACCTAGGTTCTTTGGGGCTACAACCTTGGATACTGTGGCTGGGATGCTGGACATGCAGGTATCACTTCTGCTGTTTCTCTGGTTCCACCTCCTCTGTGTGTTCCAATCCACCATCAGATGCACTAGATGTTGGATGTCTCCAGATTCCTGGTGTGTTGGGCAGAGGTACCTTTGAGTTATAGTTGTTTTACTAGGTGTAGATTGAAAGGGAGAGAAGAGACAAAGGAAGTGTCTTATCTATCACCATGATGCTGACTTCATCAAACCCATCTGTACACCCTGAATAAAACAGGGCTATCCAAAAGAGATTCCCACAGATCGTCAGAAGGTTGGCAGTCTAAGATTATTACAGTGAGAAAGAGATATGAGGAGAAGTTAGCAAGAGGATTTCACAGCTGTTCGATACCTGGGTCGGGAAGATATGCTGGAGGAGTAGGATACCCACTCCAGTATTCTTGGGCTTCCCTTGTGACTCAGCTGGAAAAGAATCTGCCTGCAATGTGGGAGACCTGGGTTCAATCCCTGGGTTGGGAAGATCCCCTGGAGAAGGAAAAGTCTACCCTCTCCAGTATTCTGGCCTGGAGAATTCCATGGACTGTATAGTCCATGGGGTCACAAAGAGTCAGACATGGCTGAGCGACTTCCACTTTCACTTTCCTTTGTATGAAGTACAGAGATGGTTGGAGGTGATCTATGACCCACTTCAGTATTTGTACCTGGAGAATTCCATGGTCAACCAGGTTACAGTCCATGGGGTCGCAAAAATTGGGACACAACTGAGTGACTTTCACTCACTAATACTTTACCATTATCAGCAAAGAGTTTATTTGGAAATGGGAGAGTGTTGCAACTCAGGACACACAGTCTGTGGTGAACCATTGGCAGGTCTGAGAAGACAAAGGGAAAGTCTGCTTTTATTAAGTGTTAGGAGGAATATGGGGGGCGGGGGGAGGATGTGCTGGTCCTTCATTGGCTGCAGGTGGTGGGCTGCTTGTTTCTGGGTCAGAGGGAAATTCCTGCTGGGGTCTGTAAGCTGCTGTGAGTGATACATGCATGCATAAGAGCTCTCTTTATTTATTTTCAGTTTCTATGTGCTAGGAACAAGACTTAAGGTAACTGCAAAACAGACCAATGACAGAAACATTTTAAAGTCATACTTGATGTTTTGCATTATGGCTATAAAAAGTAAGAAATAAAAGCTTCAAATAGATTGATTTCCCTGCATGTTTATAAGTGAGATGGGTCTTTTGGAGGAAAGTTTTTAGCAGTTCAACAGTGGAGTGGTGAAAAACAGAAAGATTTCTTCCAAGCATAAGATCCCCATCATCATTATCTCACTCTCCTATCAGCCTAGACTACTTGAGTCACTTCTTACAGTTTCACATCCTTTGCAGTCACGATGGCCACTGGGTAAGGCAGTAAGGTGCTGCAAGAATTGTGACAGTTTAAAAACTTCTGAAAAACCTGGAGGATCATCTTGGCTGGATGGAAATCACTTTAATTTTGGAAGCCACTTCTAGTGTTCTGTGCTAGAAGGGGTTCAACTCTGAAAATGGAATGGCAAGATTAGCTCAGAGCACTTCCAAGAATGGAGTGTCACTCAAACTGGGTTTAGGACTATAAGTAAGAGATAATATATTTTTATTTTATATTTCTCTATTTTATAGTTAGCCTTTGAGAACAGCAGAATCCTATAAAAATTTTTATGATAATGGAAAAGTTTTAATGTAGCTTTCAAGTCCTTGAAATATGGCTGGTGCAACTGAGAAACTGATTTTTAAGTTTTATTTTCATAAATTTAAATAGTCACATACTGAAACAATTAATGCAACATCAGATGGTGCTTTCTGATTATACAGAGTTCATATCTTTTTCTCACAACATCAGGAAGAACTAAATAAACAATCAAAAGGCATAAATGAAAGGGAGAATGGTGTCATATACACTAAAAGTAATTTTTTCTACACAATATGGGAGAGCAAACTTCTAAATAGTTATTCATTGTGTCAATGTTTGGAAAGGATTTTTCAATGTGGAAGTGTTGAGCCAAATAAGTGCAGAGTTTATATCCACTTTGATTAGTATAAAATGAGTTGGGCACCTTTTCAAACAATGCTATGAAACCAGTTGATCATGACTTCTTGCAGCTGTAACCGTTCATTGTCATTGGACACTAACCAAACCCATCTACTTAGACTTTGGGCATCAATTCATGTTATATCAGATTACACTGTGCTTAAGATTTCTATTAAAAAATATCACTGATAGAAAAATGATCTTTATAAACAAGAAAAATATCTGGGCTAGGGTATGAAGTCCATGCATCATTCATGTTCTTATATGCATCATTCACGTTCTCATGCACCACAAAATGTTTGAGATTCTTAAAACAGCTATAGCAATCACCACCCATAGAGACAAAAATGCATCCACGTGTCAGTGTCCAGTAGCTAAGAAATATGTTTTCTATCTCCTACATATTTTTCTTACTTTCTGGAGGCTTAAAACTATGATTACTTATAATTTTCACATTATCAAATAGATTTTGATCAGACCTCCTACCTTTCTCTTTCCTGCTCTTTCAGTTTTTATGCAATTAAATATCTTAATGAAAATAATACGATAGGAATTGCATGTGACTTCTCACTATATTTTTTTCTAATTGACATGCAACTGAAGTCATTTATTATCTTAAATAATATCTGCTGAAAGAAACAGATGTGTGTGGGAAGTTTTCAAGAGAAAAAAAGAGTTATTTATATACATGTGCATATTACAGCTCATAGATGAATGCAGTGATTTAGAGTGACATTGTCTTTCACAAATCCATCCTAACTTTAAGAAGAAAATAAAAGCATTTAAAGTTTTATGTACTCATTATTAATGTTTGTTAGAACTTTTTGAGGCTTTGCTCTTTTGTCAAATTAGCATTATATAAATTGTTTTTTCTCATTCATAAAACATGTATCTAGCACATTAAGTACCATGATGTCATAAAACCTTTGTAATGTGATAAAGTTATACAAAACAATTTTAGAATATTTTAATTAGTATGGGTAAATGAAAAATACATACATTAAGTGATTATTCCAGTAGGTAAGAGCTCTACATAGTAATATCTACATAATATAACTATTATATATGGGTTTTCCCATTTCAGCAGAACACGTTCATGGAAAATAATGTTATTATATTTTTATTATTACTATTACAAAATAAAAACTAACTCCAAAATCTCTCCTCTTATATTTATCACTTATTATTGCCTTCATACAACTTGAACATTTATAAAGAATTGTGATCTTATATATTTAAATTTTCTTTCCCCTCTAGATATTAAACTCGATTAGGGCAGGACTTTGCTTGCTTTTTCACATTGAATAATTGTGCTTCACTCAGTATTTGGCATGAGATAGATCCCCTAAAAGAATGTGTTAAACACATGAGATGTGATTTTAAGTAAATAAGGACCAGAGTTTGCTAAACTCTGACCTAAAAAAGTGAAAGTTGCTCAGTCGTGTCCGACTCTCTGTGACCCCATGGACTGTATAGTCCATGAAATTCTCCATGCCAGAATACTGGAGTTGGGTAGCCTTTGGATTGAACCCAGGTCTCCCACATTGCAGGTGGATTCTTTACCAGCTAAGCCACAAGGGAAGGTCTCAGTAATGTCTGTTTTGCCAGTTTGGAAATTAAATCTTAATCATCTTTCCACAAGAAAATAGAGATGTCCATCCCTATTTCATAAGAAAGATAATAGAAACAATTAGATGTTGCATAGGCTTTGCACAGTTTAGAATATAATTTATATTTTCTGATTTGATAGTTTCAGAAACTCTATGGTGTAATTTTGGCTTAATAAGATTTTGGATGTTATTGCCAATAAGAAACAGCTTTCAGAGGCCTCATGGTTAGAAATTTGAAATCATGGTTTTCTGACTCTAAGACCCTTTCCTCCCTATTATGTGGTCAATATAACCGAGAAACAATTTCAAATAAACTTAATCAAGCTAATATTAAAATAAAGTTCCTGGGGGAGGTAGAAATTAAATCATGATCATGTCATCTTGTAAAACAACTGCAATTGTTAGTAACTGATGAACATCTTTAAAGACTGATTTCTGGTGCATTAAAAAGGCTGGTCATTATTTATTGCAGCCCTACATGTCAGCAAGTAGTAATGTTGCTCAGTACCTTTGATCTGAAGCCTCAGAATGTTTTTAGAAAACTCCAGTCCGAGGCTTCCTGAATTAATCCAGTATGCTATCCCTGGGTTGAGGGCCATATTTTCAGGAGTAATTATTTTAACACACCCTTCAGTATGTAAGGCATGAAGTCAAGTGTAGGTATAAAATACTAAATTAAAAGGCATAGTTCCTGTCTTTCCAGGACCTTATAAGATAGTGAAAGGAAAAATAATAAAAAGATAGATAGATAATAGAATGGATCAAACCAGTCAATCCTAAAGGAAATCAGTCCTGAATATTCATTGGAATAACTGATGCTGAAGCTGAAACTCCAATACTTTGGCCACCAACTGGGAAGAACTGACTCCCTGATGCTGGGAAAGATAGAAGGCAGGAGGAGAAGGGGACGACAGAGGATGAAATGGTTGGATGGCATCACCAACTCAACAGACATGAGTTTGAGCAAGCTTCAGGAGTTGGTGATGGACAGGGAAGCCTGGCATGCTGCAGTCCATGGGGTCGCCAAAAGTCGGACACGACTGAGCGACTGAACTAATAGAATGGATGAATAAGTATAGAGAGAAAGATAAAGATGACACAGATATAGATTGTGATTAAGAAAATTAAATAATATATGACAATGAGATCTGCTTAAACTAGAAAAAAGGAGGTTCTTGAGCAGTGATATATTTAGGTTGAGAAAGACTAGCCATGAGAGAGATTAAGGGAGAGGACAATAATTTTTCCCTTAGAAATAATCATATATACAAAGCAACTCTGGTGGAAAATACTTGGGATGTAAAACTGTCTTCATTAGTGCTGGATGATCAGAACTAGTGATCCTGAAAAAAACAGTGAATAGGTCCTGTATCTGTAAATAAGCCATAGTACAAAGCTTGGAGTGACTTGTTCTTATGTCTGTTGTTGTTGAATTTAAAAATAATTATTGCTAATAGAATATATGTAGAAGCTTAAAGACCAGTTAAATGTTTAGAGTTGTCTGGGCAAAAGATGGTATGAGATGATATGAGTACATGGGTTTGAAATAGATTTTGGAGGTTGAAATATAATAACTTGATATCCAATAGGATATAAGGAGTCAGAAAAGTGGAATGAAGATGATCAATAGATTTTTGGCTTTAGTAAATGGCTGGATAGTAATACAGAGAGCTATTAGTTGCCATGAGATCTAGAGAATGTGTGTTATTTATAATGATTTACATGGGAGGGAGAAGTTGAAGGGAAGAAAAAGAGGAAAGAAGAAAATCAAGGAGGGAGATGCAGAATGGCACAACTGATGATAAGGGAGATAGAGTGAAACGCCAGAAGAGCAAGTTTCTAGAGAAAATTAGAACGGGATTGAATGCGTTTATGGAAGGACTGATTGGTCTTTGTCATCAGGAGATACTTTGTTATAACAGGAAGAGGGGTGAAGAAATTGGAGCATAATATATTGTTTTTTGGATATGGTTGCAAGAAAATAAAAATGTTCTCTAATTGATAGCTTTCATTTTCTTTATAAAGTTGAAAATTGTATTCGAACCTGGGAGTGCAGAATAAAAGTAGCTGTAAGAAAACTGAAGAAAGAGAAAATGTGAAATAGATGATATTAAAGTGTATGAAAGCAGTTCTTTTGGAAACAATAAATTAAGACTGCTCTCAATGTTGAATGCTGTTTTAAATCTTGGATTTTAGTTTAAAACAGTCACTAAAAATGATATAATCTTATTATCTTTGATATTGCCAGTTAACATTTCTGGTTCAAGTTTTGACATCAAGGATGGTTAATTTCATTCAGTATTGGAGATTTTTACATCTTAAATATCTCAGGTTCAAGAGCTGTCTGGCCTCTTTAAAATAAATGAAATATGTAAGAGCATATTATGCAAATCTCAGTTCAGCAAACAACCTTATACCTTATTATATTCTGTCAATATGTCTTCATTTTGTCATTTTTATGTAAAATATATATAGTATATTGCTTCCTTTTATAACAAAGAGGAGAAAAGTTGTCATGTAGAACACTTTCAGCAACCATTTGTTCTTTTTTGGGAAATTAATAGCTTTCAATGGGCTACCGTCTATGGGGTCACAAGGAGTTGGACACAACTGAGTAACTAACACTTTTAATGGCTTAAGCCATGTTAATTCTATTTGCAAAATGTTTTGTTATTCTATCTTATCTATTCATTTCTCACTGATTCAATCCAAAGTCCCTCTGTCATCAGCACTTTTCTGGAAAACTACTTTTTCAGTAAGATACCTTAGTTTTGATGTAGTAACAAATAATCTCTTAAGTCTTAAAACAATGGATTTAAAACAAACATTTATCTTTTTCTTATACTGATACTAAATGCAAGCCTTAAAAGGGACTGTACATTTCAGTGTCTCAATAATGTAAATTGACTGGGTTCTGGCACCAATGTTGCAAATATTTAAGCTATCTACCAAAACACCTTTTTTTTCTGTTTTTCCCCCAATTTTACTTACTTAAGTTTGGAAAGAGACAATGAAAATGTGGAGCTTAAGTTAAGAGTCCTCAACTTCTTTATTTTTTTCTAGACGAAGAAGACTTGAGTGGGTTAAGAGCTATCCCTTAGAGGTAATACTTCAAAGGTCATACAGCTTGATAAAGGCCAAATGAGTTACCTAGGGAATTCTTTCCATCTGGGCATTTATATGTTTTTGTTTTGGTTTGTTTGTTCTCTCAGATTTTAGTGACCTGGCTTTTCAACCAAGAACGTGTTCTTTTTAGGTCTGCCCAGACCCATATAATCAAAGACTGTTAATCAATTTTGCTTTACATGAATATATCAGATAATGTTCAAATTTCACATTTGTCCAGAAAGCTCTTTTCAAATCTTTAGTAAATCATAGTTTTGATCTCATTAAGTCTGATAAAAAGTGGAACAGCTCAAGGAAATAGCAGTTGATTCCTATTTTCAAACTAGGTACAAAGTATTTCTTTTCATTCATTTACATAGTGATGACATTATGTAATGTTCTGATTGACTTACATTGAATTCCTTTTCAGATCTAATATTTTCTCTTGTGTCCTTTACAAAAAATATTTACAAATACCTTTTGAAAATAAAATTTTTCAATGCCTGGGCAGCCTGACCATTCGTATAATCAACTTAGGTCAGACAGCCAGAAAATGCATTGGGTGGAGGTAAAATGGAGACTATTGCAAAAGAGTGGATTTAATTCCAGCTCCCAAGAAGATGGCCATAAAATGCATGATGGGAGAAAAACAGTTTTTTTCTTCTTTTACTCATAATATGTTTGTAAATCATTATTCTGAGTATATGCAGCCTATTTTTACAGTATCTAGCGCTATTTAGTTTTTATATCTGCTAGATGTTTAGTCCTGAACATAGAATAAGTGTTTTTGCAGCTGTTCTACATGATGTGAAAATGGAAATCTGCAAAGAGATATTCACATGTTGGTGTTCTTTGGTTTGAAATGTAGCCAAATTAGCAAGGTATTGTATACTATATTTTTTATAAAATATACCATATTCCTTGAAAGAAAAATAATCATTAAAATCAACTGTAACGCAAACAAATTGGTTCAATATTTACAGGGTCTTAACTACAGAGGAAAATTGTTCTTTAAATATCACTTGCAGGTGGCAGTAAAAAGCAGTAAAAATGTAATTTCTGGGGATGAGATTTCCCAGTATTGTGAATACAGCTTGCTGTCTGTTGTTTCTCTTTTCAGTGAGAGAAAATTGATTTTAAATAGGGAATTGATCAGAGTTCATTTTTAATTTAGTCGACTATATATTAACAATTATGAATATGCTTTAGTTAAATTGTTATACTGAAAATGTTGATGGCTTTGAGATCAAGTATGATGATTTGGGGTCCTAGATGATTCATTGTGCCACTTCAGTGAAATTGTTATTGTTTCTATCAGAATTTGAAGTTCTCTGTAGCTTTTCATTAATACTGTTCACAATAGAGCAGAAGGAATTATTGGTCTGAATCCTGCTCAGGTGACAAACTCATCCATTGGAAAGTCTCTGTTCTCTGATTCTACATTGTAAGACTGTCTATAAAACGCCTTATAAAGACAAGGAAAAATGAGACTAGAGCAACTAAATTTTCTTCGTAAACTTTAAGCACAACTTAATTAAAACTTGTCACAAGATGGTTTTTTATAAATCAGTTTATGCACTTCTATAAATAACAATTGAATTCTAATTTTATCAATTTATCAACAATTTTATCATTCCGTGCTACTAGAAAATTCATTTTCCATAAATACTTGAGGTCCCAGACAATACACATATATATATGACATACAGTGTATGCATTTATATTTAATGTATATTTTTTTAAAAAGCAAAAACTAGATTTTTACATATATAAAGGAATGATTCTGAGCTCTACCACTAAATTCCAAATAAAGTATTTCAAGCATATTTGAAATTGCATATTTATGATAAACTGGAGTGATTTTATATATAATTTTCAAGAATTCTTTGATTGTATTGTATTGTATAATTTGATTGTATAACTAGGAGAGCTTTAAATTAAATTTCAATTAAATCAGCTGATTTTTTTCAATAAAATTGCAAGACCCTAGATAGATAGATAGGCATATAGAAATACAGATATAGAAAATATATATAGATATAATATATGATTATATAGATATATATATATTTTTATATCTAGATATAAAAATCTAGATATCTAAAGATGTGTACAGTGCATTACTCTATGTTGTTTTCCTTTACAACTTAATAAACTGATGAAAAGAGTGAAGTTACATTTGTAACTGGCCTTGGAAGCCTAAAAATAATACGTGTTGATAAAAGAATTATGCAATGCATTTTACATTTGAAAAAATTCTTTGTGAATACTTTCTTCTTATTGGATTATTTTTATCAGAGACTCAGGAATAGCAGATTATCATGCTTTATCAATAGAAGTAAAGACCAAAACACAAAGTGACTGGGAAATTTTACAACAAATTGTACTTTGAATATTAAAATTTAGGGCCAAGATACAAAGTTTACAAATTCTTAGCTACACACTTTTTTCTCTACTACTGAAGAAAAGCACCTCTACACAGCATCACACTTTTAAAATGGTACACACTGGCATAAATGTTACAGTAGATTTGCCCATGGTGAATGTCATTTTTAAATGTATTTTTAGGTGATAGTGTAATATCTCAGCAGCCTCTACCTGCAGATTTTCCAACATTATAATTACCATTCTTAACTCTTGCAATCTTCAAAAAAGAGTGTGAGTTTGGGATCGTCAATATTTTGAAATGACAAACTTTGTGGTCATCTGAGTTGGGCATCTTCCAATGAAAATAGAATACTTAAAAGATTAAGCAATAGCCAAGGGAATTGAATAATTGAATCCAAAGCTGTACTTCAGGCTGAAGTACTGATATATTTCCAAAGAAATTCACTCTGAATTCATACTGAAGCTCTTTCTTCCTTGCTGCTGCTGTGATACAATACTCAAAATAATAATATTGGCCTGGATAGCAGTAAATAAAACATTAGTGTGATCTTTGGTATTCAGAGGCAAATTGAGTTATGTACAGTATGCCTAAAGCATGTTAAGATGGGGTAAAGCAGAAAACAGAAAAGGAAATCAATTTTATTTTCAACTTTTTAAATGGTGAAACTGTAAACCTATAAATATCATTTTTCATGCTATGTCATAATTTCAAAATGTAAATATGTATTTCTTGTGTGCTGATGAGTTAAAATACATTTCACATGTGTCCACTACATTTTTTGAGGAGAAAGTATTCAATTGCTGCCATACAGGTTAAACATTAAGTGGTTAAAATAACAGCAAATATAAAAACAAAAGGAAATAAAATTATAGGTATAATAAGTATAGTAAGGGTCTGAAACTAGATATGCAGTGGGAGAATAACAAATTCCAAAATTTCTTCATTTAATTTAGTCTCTGGCTGAAGCTGTTATGGGCTTCCCCCATAATTCAGATGTTAAAGAATCTGCTTGTAATACAGGAGACCCAGGTTCGATCCCTGGGTAGAGAAGACCCCCTGGAAAAGCAAATGGCTACCCACCCCATTATTCTTGTGTGGGACAAGCCTGGTGTGCTAAATCCATGGGACTGCAAAGAGTTGGACACAACTGAGCGACTAACTCTTTAATTTTCCTTTTAACTTAAAGTTGTTA
This sequence comes from Odocoileus virginianus, assembly GCF_023699985.2. Lineage (NCBI taxonomy): Eukaryota > Metazoa > Chordata > Mammalia > Artiodactyla > Cervidae > Odocoileus > Odocoileus virginianus. Next base: position 27,493,840 of record NC_069698.1, read on the forward strand.
TAGCTAAATGTTTAAATATGTCCAGCACATTTAAAAGGGTGGGAAATTAAAGAAATAAAACAACTTAGCTAGAGTGAAACAGAATCCAAAGACTTAACCTCATTTAATGTCTAGCTGGTTTTTCAGCAATGTCTCTAATGCTAAACACAATGTTAATTTGTGTCAGAAGTTTTAAGCCAAATAAGGCACAGCCTGAATCTACAGTGGCTGCTTACCTGCCCTGATTTCTTACTCCAATCATTATTTGTGGTTAAGGAAAATGACTGTGGTTATCATTCCTGGGTGGGTAAAAAGAAAAAAACACATCAGAGTTTGTCGTGATGTAGCAATAGCCTAGGAAACCACTGTTCTGATAGCAGTTCAAACACTTCTTTGTCAGGTGACCTTGAGGAAGTCAATTTGATCTTTCTGAGCCTCTTTTCTTTGTTTATAAAATGAAGGCAATGTTCTCTTTTCAGCTTACTTCAAATGATCATTATGGGATATAATGACCACATGGAATGTGAACAACTTGTTTAAAATATGAGCTGCAATATAACTGAAAGTACTGCAGTACTATCCTATGCCAGACTAACCAAAATTGGGCCAGAATGTGAAGGGACTTCCCTGATGGAGTAGCTCAGACCAGGGATTCATTGCAGTCCAATTACCAGGCTGCCTAAAAGAGTGGCAGTTCCAGTTTATATGATTATTTCAAGAGCTGCTAATTTGCTCCATCCCTGACCAGAGAGTCAAGTTCAATTTGTAATTTTGGGTTCCACTGGATAATTTTAGCAAGCGAGACCTTAAAGGAATTTTTTTCCCCTAAAAGTATGATATATTCCTTCTTTCTCAGTCTTGTACTGGATTTAATAGAAATCAATCATGAGTCCAAAACTCAGGTTTACACCCTATTTCATCAGTTGCCAGAATTCTCAAACTGGTAGTCTAAAAATATGCTTAAATTATCCTAATTTATTTCACCTCACTTTTAGCATTTGTTTACTACTGGATGATTTTTGCCAAGAGTTTTAGGGACATTATTACAATTACAAAAGGCTTGTAACCTCAAACTTATTTTCTGGAAAGTGATGGTATATGTAGGTCTTAGAATATGTCCTTTGTGAGTATATAATCTCTTTATGAAAAAGATCAATTGTGCCTTCAAACTAATACTGTGTATAGATACATTAACTGATTTAACCAAAACTACTGAATACCACATACAGAGCTTCAGTTAAAATTGAGAGATTTGGGGGTGACCAATAAACATTTTAATTATACTAGAGGCTCCCCATGCAGGGACTTCCCTGGCAGTCCAGTGGTTAAGACTTCACCTTCCAAATAAAAATGATTTTACCTTCCAATGCAGGGGGTGCCAGTTTGATCCCTGGTTGGGAGGCTAAAATCCCACATGCCTTATGGCCAAAAAACTAGAACATAAACAACAAAAGCAATATTGTACCAAATTCAATAAAGACTTTTTTTTAAAAAAAATGATCCACATCAAAAAAATATTAAAAAATAAAAAAGGAACTCCCCATACAGTAGAAGGTACATCTTGAGCTTCTGCTTCAGAGTTACCTGGAATGCTTTATAAACATGGGGCACTTCTGTCTTCTCTTTTGGAAGTTAAGATACTTGCATCTGAAGTATCTTCATCACAGGATTGTTATAAGAATAAAAAGCCACAAAACTGAGTAGCTGTAAATACTTTTTCACTTGTACTACACTTTACAAGTTAGTCTTTTTATGAGATCAACAAATATCTCAGTGACAGAAACTTAGATGAGTTCACAATCTAGTGTGAATTCAAGCTCCTAACATTATTCTCATTTTTACTGACGTGTTTTTTATTAATTAAAGTTCTATCTCAAATAGCAATAAAATGTTATTAACATTCTTATTTTTCCTGATTCCACATTTATTGAAGACCTAGTCCTTCCAACTTTAGGAGCAATGTGCAAACTTTGTTAGTTCTAATCTGTGAGTCATTCTCATTGGTTTTAATCAACTGGATTAACATGGTCATGCCATTTCCATTCATTACACTTTCAAGTTTTGTCTTCTGAAAATGCTTGAAAATGTGAGACTGGTAATGAGCATATGTACCATGTGTCTGCAGGCTGGGAGGAAAGGGTAACTCTTCCTAATTAAGAAAGATTGTTTTAGTTTTACACAAAGTTCCAAAAGGAAATCCAGAACGTCATTATTTAAATGTGTGGATGGAAGAAACTTTGTTCTTAAGTGATTTTTTTTTTACCATCATAATTTATGAAGTTAAAAGAAAGAAAAAAAAAAACAGAATGAATATTGTGTGTATGAATTGGGTACTCAGAAGTCTTTACTCAATGCAGATTGCTGGTACATTGAATGATGCTTGCTTTACTACAATTTCTACAAAATTATAGATTCCAAATGCTAAGAGCCCTCAGGCAAGACTGTGTGCTCTGTTATATTATTCCCCACGAACAGATCTCGCCGAGGAGATGGTCCAGACTCCAGCCTCACCCAGCTTTGAGGCAGATGTTACCTCACTTATGGGGAAGTAATTCTCTTAATGTGCTTCTTCCTGCTGTCGGTGGAAGGTGGGGGTAGGGACTGACAAATGATGAATATTTGATGTTTTGCAGTGTCTCAGCCTAACTTCTGACTACTGAAATCTCCTTTCATATACTATCCCTACAAAAGACTGTGTATGTGTGTGTGTGTGTGTGTGTGTGTGTGTGTGTGTGAGTGAGTGAGAGAGAGAGAGAGAGTACCAATACTTCCAGAACAATAATTTGTTTCAACTATAAAGTGAGAAAACATAGAGAAGCTAATGAATAAAATGCAGGATTATTTTTGCTTATATAAATACTGCTTTATTGACAATCCAAATAGTTTGCCTAACGTAACCACTATATATTGATTCAGAAAATTATTTAACTCAGCAGTAAAGTCAACTGGGAGAACAATATCATCTTGTCCTAAGACTAAGCTGCATTTGGAATATGGAAAGAGAGTAGTGAGAAAGGAAAAATATTCTTCCATCTTAGATGATTTTTCATATGTTTTTTGATTGTTGCAACAACCCTTGTTTGTAAACATTATAATGGCTCTTTGCAAATGAAGAAACTGAAGTTCATTCATTCATTCTCTCATTTTACAGAGATTTATAAAGTTACTAGAAGATCCTAGGTATGGCTCTGAATACTGGGAACACCATAGAGAAAATGTATTACAATTTAGGCTTATAGGAATTTACTTCTTAATGGGAAAGGCTTTCATCCAATGAAAGGAGTTCAGGTAATGAAGAAGACTTTCCTAAGGGTACATAGTCAATGGGAGAGCTGATATTTCAGATTAAGCCTTCTTTCTGCCATTGCATTGCTATTTTCATAATATGGCATTGTAATTCATGTCCAAAAAAATGCTTGACTCTCCTGATTTCCCAAGTTTATTGGAACAAATATCTTCTCTATTAGTTTCTCTTATTTCAGTCATCAATTTGTGCTGGAACAGCAATGCTAACTTTCTGATTTTTTAGTGTGTGTGTGTGTGCTTTCTTTCTGTGGAGGAATAAAGATGTTAATCAAGAATTAGTATAAAAGATTCAGAGCACCAAATACAATGAAAATGTAATTAACTAATTCAAGTGAAAGAGGCCAGTTAGAAAGACTTCAAATTTCTGTTAAGCAAAGAAATGGTTTGAGCTAAAGTGAGCTGATACTAAGTATATAAATGAAAAAAAGAACAATATTGCTAATATCAGAAATAATGTCATTGACCTCATACCTTGTGAATAAAGGTATAGTTAAATGATCAGATGTTTCAGCAATAATCCATTCCACAGTACATTCAGATATAGCTGTTCTGAGCATATATTGAAATGATTTCCCAGGGCCGGATGCTGTTTTAGAGTCAAGGGAAGCATTTCAGGAAAATTAATAAATAAAAAGAAGTCACTCCAGAGCTTTCTTCCCAGATGGATATATATACTCCTTACAAGGTACACCAGAAGATTGAACTGTAGGGCGATTAAACCGCATTGCAACCCACACGACATAATAAGAAAAGTGGCAGAACTGGAATTACTATACAGTCACACTCTGCTTTAATCACTTGAAAAAATCCATATGGCTTACACGTGAGAGTCACCTAGTGTAGTCAGAATGTTACAGAAGAATGGGGGAAGCTCTAAGTTTTACAGGCTAAGTTTTACTCGTCTACGCTCTTTCCTTTTTCTCTTTGTTAAGGTTTAGCACTTGGCAGGAGTTTCATATCTTATGAAGACTTAGCCCCAAGACTAAAGGGGGTAACAGGCATGCCTAGTGGTAAAGAACTCACCTGTCAATGCAGGAGATGTCAGACACTTGGGTTCAACCCCTGGGTGAAGAAGATCTCGTGGAGTAAGGAATGGCAACCCATTCTAGTATTCTTGCCCGGGAAATTCCATGAACCGAAGAGCCTGGCAAGCTACAGTCCATGAGGTCACAAAGCAGGACATCTGAGCACGTGCACAAACATCAACACAAACAAGCCCTAAGACCAGATCAGCTCTGGCTTTTGTCTGCCTAGTGGCTATAACACTTAATGTTGCTTTTGTATGCATACCTGTGTGCTAAGTCGCTTCAGTAATGTCTGACTCTATGTGATCTTTGGCCATGTGACTCCTTTGTCCTTTGTCCATGTGTCTCTGTGTGACTCCTTTGTCCATGGTATTCTCCAGGCAAGATTTTTGGAGTGGGTTGCCGTGCCCTCCTCCAAGGATTGTTTTTGTGTATTCCTGTTCTAATAGACATAGAGGAGTTTCTGTAAGCCTTGAAGGCCATCTTAACTGAAAGAACATAAATAGACAATCATTTTTTTTTTTTTTTGCCACCCAGCCAAAAGTAGCCCAAAATCCAGCAAGTGACCCAAGTCTAAAATAGTTCCTTTGTATTTCTTTATTCAATGCTTTTAAAATGTTTGATTATGAACTGGAACATGTTAGTATTATAAGAACTAAAGTGTGTTCTTGTGAGTGCAAAGGAGAGCCTCTTTCATTCCAAAGGATGTTTACTTTAGCATAGAGTCCTCTTAATGCCCAAGATATTGAGAGCTTTCCTCAGGGTCTTCTAATGACACATCTGGAGTCTGTTAGTGACCTTGTTACCATACAAACATCTCTCTGTATGACTGTGTACTTTGACACTACTGCAGATTATTTTAAAAATTTAGAGAATTTACTTAACCGATTTCTTTTTGGTCTACACACTAATCATCTATTTGTATTGCATTTAATGGTTATTTTGATGCTTCATAGATAGAAACAAAAGTTATACAAATTTCTGCAGTGCATAAACAAATGTGAATGTGTTTTTTAGAAAGCTTACAGTATGTGTTTAATTCCCAGTTCCCTGACATTAGTAAGGTCACACATGTAAGGTTAGCTGAGTCTTGTAGGCCAGTTTCATGCTCCAATAAGTTTGATAGAAAAGGAATATAATTTAGTGTAAGAGATCTCCCTGGGGAACAAATGTGAAAATTTGTAGATTAACGGGATGCTTATGTATGTGTGACTATGTACTTCTTTGCAGGGTGTATTTTCTGATTTATAAAGGGATGGCAATTTTAAATGGCAAGAATTTTTGCTATATTAATGACATATACCAAATTATAAGTAATCTTGCTAAGAAATGTTTTCCAAACTTTCATTTCAGACCTTGCTGACATAATGAGCACTGATTAAATGCTGGCTGCTACTTAAATTATTGTTGCATGCTGTATTCGTTTCCTAAGGCTCCCATAACAAATTACCACAAACTCAGTGACTTAAAACAACAAAAATGTTTTTCTTTTGCAGTTCTAGAGGCAAAAAGTTCAAAATCATGGTGTCAGTAGAGCTATCCTCCCTCCAGAGGTTCTAGTGAAGAATCCTTCCTTGCTCTTCTGTCTTCTGAGGATTGCTAGCAATCCTTGACAGCCTTTGGTTTAGGACAGCCTAAGGCCAACCTCTAACTTCATCTTCACCTGGAATTCTCCCCTATGTACCTTGTGTATGAGTTCAAATGACACCCTTAAAAAACACCCTTCATCAGGACATCTTCCCTAATTCAGTGTGACTTCATCTTAACTGGATTTCATGTGCAAGACCATGTATTCAAATCAATGCATCGTCACCAGTTCCAGCTGGATATCAATTTTGGGGGATACTATCCAATCCAGTACATATACTAAGTTGTGTAATTACTTAATGTTCAATGATTTCAATGATACAACAATAAATTAATGAAATAATGGTTAACAAATAAACTACAAAATCCTAATATTCATTATTCTTCCAAATATACATTGTGAAATACAGTATAGTTGCCACCCAACAAAATACTTATTGCTAGGGAACAACAAAGCTTTAGATCCATCCATGTCTCTACAAATGACCCTAGAAAAATAGTACAGATGACCTATTTCTGGGCTTCCCCGGTGGCACAAATGGTAAATAATCTGCCTGCCAGTGCAGGAGATGCAGGTTTGATCTCTTGGTGGAGAAGATCCCTAGCAGGAGGAAATGGCAACCCACTCCAGTATTTTTGCCTGGAAAATCCCATGGACAGAGGAGTCTAGCGAGTTACAGCCTGTGGGGTTGCAGAGAGTCAGACATGCCTGAGCAACTGAGCATACATGCTCCTATTTTCAAGGCAGGAATAGAGATTCAGTGTGGAGACAGTATATGTGGACACAGGAGGGGAAGGGGAGTGTGGGATGAGCTGGGAGATTAGGATTGACATATGCACTACCATGGGTAAAATAGCTAGTGGAAACGTGCATTATAGCGACCTCGGTGCTCTGTGATGACCTAGATGAGTGGGATGGGGTGGGAAGGAAGTCTAAGAGGGAGGAGATATATGTATATATACAACTGAGTTGCTTCATTATACAGCAGAAACCAACACATTATAAAGCAATATATTCCAATAAAAAAGAAAATAACAGCAAAGTTTTTCTTTACAGTTGCCATGAGATTTTTCTTAAGAATATCTGAATTCTTTGCTCAAGTGAATATTTAACACAAAATGTTATTGTCCAACTTACTTGCATCCATAAATCAATAGCCATGGTTCCAGATTTCTCTTTTTTTTTCAGATACAAATGTGTAAATAAATATATAAATGAATAAGTACACTTTAAGGGCAGAAACAGTAGTCATTTTGAGATGGGCACTTTTTTTTAAAGGTGAAATCATTGCAACCACAGCAAAATAAGTTCTAATAGAAAGAAAATAAAGCTGAGTAATGGATAGATTTTACTAATAGCACTTTATACTCTTATGAACATACTTATTTTCTGCATTCCTCCTAAGAGTCTGAAAGGTAGTATGTTTAAAATGGAACCCTTTCTCTTCCCTCTTCTCCCAAACCTGAAAAGAAAAGTTGAAAGTGAAAGTCACTCAGTTGTGTCTGCCTCTTTGTGACCACAGGGGCTGTAACCTACCAGGCTCCTCTTCCCATGGAATTCTCCAGATAAGAATACTGGAGTAGGTTGCCATTCCCTTCTCCAGGGGATCTTCCCAATCCAGGGATCGAACCTAGGTCTCCTGTATTGCAGGCAGATTCTTTACCATCTGAGCCACCTCGGAAACTGACTGCCCTTAAAATCTTCAGTAAACAAAGTAAAATGTCATGCTTCAGTTATGAGATGAATAAGGCCTGAAGTTCTGGCTTGCAAACAAAACAAAATACTATAGATCTAGTTATGCAAACTAGATATCTATGAGCCGCCTAAGATTCTTGCCTTTCAGTCAGGCCTCACACCCAATTCCTCAGTAGTGAGTTTTATTGACTTTCCAAAATATTGCTTGAATTTGAGGTTTTATCTTCCTCTATTTTGACATCTCTTTGAGCAAGCCAATTCCTCTGTTTGCCCAGATCATTGCCACACAAGCTTAACTGCCCTCCCCCCCACCCTGCCACTGTTCCCGTGCCCTAATACACATCTTCACTCAATAGCAAAAATGATCCTTATTTGTTGGATCACAATTCTTTACTTTTTAAAAACTTCCAATGACTTTCTCTCAGACCTCAGATAAAACTGAAACTCCTCACAGTGTTTCCCTCCTCTCTATATAAAGCATTATTCTGTTATCCTTTCCTTCAGCCTTTTGTTTGATGTTTCCACATTCCCTACTGAAAATTGCAGTTATCTTTCTGTTTTACTCCTTTCTATCTGACTCCCCTCCCGAGGAGGTTCGCTCTCTTAGACATAAACTCTGTCATCTTCCTTCCCAGAGTTTTCTATTTCTGGCACACAGTGGACATCTGATAAATATGTGTTAAATGAATGAATAAATCTAATAACCATCCTAAGAGTAAACATATGATCACTTATCTAAAAGTAGAAAAGAACTAAGAGAGGCCAGAAATGCTTTTCCTTCTTACTAGAAAAACAAAACTGGAAGCTGATGGAGGTATCTCCCCCGTCTCCCCACCCCGAAATGTATCCAGTGTTCCCTCACCACTGCTTCTCCAGTGACCAAAGTAGACTGCAGCTTTCCCTCTCTTCTTTAAACATCAGGAGAACATCATTAATGTTTAATATTTGAGCACTGGCCAAGGTTTCTGTTTGTAAGTCTCAGGGGGAAAGAATTTTGATAATTGAATGATTTCCGGCAAGGAAGCACATTCCTAAATCCACATGCACTCATGTCTGTCCCCGTCTACCCTGCCAAGATGCTTATTTATTCTGTGTCTGGGGCTTTCCAGTTTAAATAAGTCCTTCTGCCTCATTACTGTGTCCACTTTTATTTGGTGTACAAATTATTTTCTCATTGATTCCATGCCATCATATATTACTTGAGGAGTAGGTCTTGCAGCTCACAGAAGTTCGAAGGTGCCTGTGAGCATTGTCATGGAGAATATTGAATAATTTTTCTTGTTGTGGACTGAAGCTCAAAATAAGATTTTCATCTCTTTGTGATCAGCAGCTGAAAAGCTTCTGTTGTCAGCAAAGCTCAAAGCAGCAAAGAAAGTGGGGGAGAATCTGTTATTGCTTTGCCCTCCCTCACTGCCTTCAAAAATGTTTATTTTGTGTTGCTTAAACAGAGTTCTTTTAGTAAATGTACCTCCTCAGATACGTTTCTAAGAACCATGGCGGCCAAGTCCTAAATTTTACCATTCCAAATAAATTGACTTTTCCTTTCTTCTCCGGTTCAAACCTTTCAAGCCATCTGAAAAGGATGAAGTTCATAAGCTGCTATTGATGATTCTGGTATGGAGTATGAACTATCAGAACAGTAGAAAGTTGTATTTTATTGTATTTTATTGAGTTGAATATTTTGTGGCACATGCACTTTGGAGCTAGGTAATGGTTTGTTTACAGAGAGAAAAAGATGCCACAGCTATACTGCAGTATTCTAAAAGATCTGAGTTTATAGGTTTCCCCCACTGTGTCTGTCCTGGTTCTTGCAAAAGCTAAACAGAGCCTTGTTTTTCTGCAAAGCTTTATGCAATAATAGGAAATGTAAGGTCTGCAGAGCATTAGAGGACCATGAGATGGGTAAAGGACTGCCTCACCTCAGTGACAATGATGATAACTGGCATTTATTGAGTGCTTACTGCATACCAAGCCCTGCAATAAGTGCTTTATATGGATTAGCTGGTTTAATTTTCACTAGAACTCAAGTGGTTCTAGTTATACTTGGGATCCTGTTATTGTCCATATTTTGCACATGAGGAAATGGGGCAGAAAGGACATAAGCAGCAGAGTCACACAGGTAAGAGGCAAGACCAGGTGGCTCCAGAGTTGGCCAATACAGGCCACAGTGAGGAAAGGACTTGCAAATTAAGCTGTTTTATGATCAAGACGAAGGAGAAGTCATTAGCGGAAATACTTTCGAGCAAGCTTTCCAAGTCAATTAATACATTAAAAGTGATAAGTTTCTCTTCACTATCTACCATCAAAGCAAGAATGTAACAGGAGAACAAGACTGAATTCAGTTACCAGACAGACAACTCATGAGACCTGGAATGTTACTTTGCCTCACGTTTCTCATCTGTAAATCAGAGATAAAATTAGTATCTACTTCATAGGATTGTTGTGAAAATTGAATGACATGTATATAGAATCATACAAGACAGCACAGAACATTGTAAGTTATGTTTTAGTTATATTATACTCCTAAGGATTTTCTTTACAAGTTTGGATTTTTTAAGACATCCAAAATAAATACTCCATCTGTACACACAAATTAGTGATAATGACTTTAATTATCAGTTTTCAGAGAGCATAGTGTACATACTTTAAATATCTGATATCAGAGAGACAGTTTAATTAAACATTTTCTTTCCAACTCATCATTGGGCTGCATTTAACTAGGGACCAACTAACCCAGAGACACAGTCATACCCCACTTGAGGGAAAAACATGTTTTTGAGATGCGCTTCCAAATGGAATTAAAGTTGTGAGTCAGAGTGTGTTCTTTAGGGAATGTATTGCTCAGTGATAAAATGTTGTTTGTTTGTTTTTTTCCTTTATTGTTTTCATCAATTTAGGACAAATCTTTCACATATAGTTTTGACTCTGTGCAGGTTACTTGTCATTAGGCATGATAAAGCACTTCCCCCAAGGTCTCCAGTGCAAGGAACTGGCAGTTTTCCTGATTACTTTTCCTTTGTTTCATTTTACCTTGCACGCTATACCTTTGCCTTTTTCTCTTTGCACTTTTTTCTTTGCTGCAGTTGTGACCTAATTTTTTTACTTCATTATTTTGTGAAATAACCTTCTCAGGGTTCATGCTCCCTACCTCCCTGCCCCCATATCTGGAAAGACTGCCAAGTTAGCAGCTGGTTCCCTAATCAAATCAGATTCTAGGTTAACTGAAAGTCTCTAATACTCTGGTGGATGAATGTGTAAATGAACACTAAGAAGGACGCAGGTATCTGACTTCGCAGTTTCTGGCCACATTCACATAACCCTAGTGTAATTTTAAAGGATCTATTACAGGTCCTATATAAAGTATAAATTCGAAAGAATATGTAGATACCTTCCAGTAGTTTTCCAAGTGAAAATATTTTGCTTGAAATTCAGTATTAAAGAGTATCTGGACTTAATAAAAAGAAAAATCTTATTCTGTCCAGATGAATGAATTTAAAACCCAATTTTCTTACTGAAGAATAACAGACTATATGATCTTTGGGAAGCAATGTTAAATAGATCCAGTGGTTTAAAAAATATGTATGTTATGACTAGAGGAATTTTCTTGGATTTGAAACCTTTAAGCAGTGAACTCAGGCATTTTAATCATGTATGGTAGTTAATTTGAAGTTCACTTGATAGACAAATTCTTTCATGCCACTTCTGATTTCTTGTAACCGACTATTAGAGCTGGTAACATTGTATTTTCAGAATACCCTTATGTCTCAAAAGAAGACTGGAGGAGGGATTAAACAAGGTATGATCAAAGAAAAACACTGAAAACAGCTCATTATCTTGAAGAGTTTCTATATGTAGAGAGAGATTATATGTATATTTAACACTTTATTCAAATAAAGAAATATAGTAAGGAAATCATTTTTAAGCCCAGGATTGATAACACTTAGTTTCATATGTGGAATCAGAGCATAGACACTCAATTGTTTCCATTGTTTGAGCTAAACATGTCAGTTTCCTGTATGTTTTGACCACAGGTGTACAGCCTGTGGGTGTAGCTTCATGATGCAGTAACAGAAAATGTTTTATTAAGAACATATTTGGTGACTTTTTTTTTTTAACAAAAGCAAAGCATGATAAATATAGGGACCAATGGAGAATTTTGAAGGCAACCCTCTGCTTGCTGACTGTGGTTTGAGAAAACAGTATTTAGAAGACCATCCAGGCTGTATTTATGTTTAAGTACAGCAGTTTAAAGACAGATTGTATTTGCAGAGGCGTCCTTTCCTTTCAAGGACTGTCTGAGTGAAATTTTCTTCAGCACATGTCTTTCATTATATAAAATTCATTGAGTGCTTATGTGAGTTATATGTGGCTCCAAGAATTAAGGAGCTAACAGTCAGAGGGAGACGAGGGAACAGTTAACGTAAGGAATTCTTATTATGCAGTAGGACCCATGGTGTAATAAAGAATGAATCAAGGATGAAGATGACATAATGGAAAGAACATGGACAATGGAGTCTGATAAACATAGGTTTGAATCCCTACTTGGATACTTCTCATCCATAAAATGTAAATAATAGTAACACTGGCCTCATAGGTTTATTGGTAGAACCAAGAGAAACAGTGAAGGTTAAGTGCCTAGGACATCATAGTCACTCAATGCACAGTAACTATTATCATTTATATTATGAGAGCAGTGGACTGAGTGAACATTTCTATTTTCATTTGATAAAAGGAAGACTTCTTACTTGTCAACCATTGGATAATTAGTAAAATCTGAAGTGTATATACGGTGAATGTGATAAGCAATGCAATTTATGGATTTTGCTGAGGTTTGAATAATCCATTCCTCTTTATGTTGCCATTACAGCATCTGAGTGTGCTTCTCTTTGCATTTGCTTTCCCATATGTGGAAATTCCTGCATCTGGTGCTAACTTGCCTGAGCTCATGTTTCTTCAGAGGAAGGAACACATACTATTCATTCATTCTCTGTAAGCATAATTTGTTTCATCACAGGTACCTAATAACATCTGTATTTGTTATTCTAAAATGAGCAGTTCTAAACAGAAATGTGAATTTCTTAATCATCAAACCCACATTCTACCATTCAAGAAATTTGAGGCCCCTTTGGATCTGTCATTTAAATATACCCAATGCTTCCCACTTAGGTAAGGTAACAATGAAAGAACTCTCAATTCATAAATTTTCTGCATTTCTAAACACCTAACTTTTCATTGTTTTCTTAAATTGTATCTATTTTAACCTGTTTTTAAATTACATCCATCATTAATTTGCATTTTTAAATTTGAGAGCAGTAGTCACAAGAATGTTTTTGTCTTTGAAGTTAAATTAACATCACACTCAAGGAAAAAAGTATACTCCTGAAGCTATGTCTTTAAAATAAAATGAAAAATAATTGAATAGATAGTAATGGATATTATTTTAAAACACTAAATTTAAAACACAAAAATGTTATTTACTTTACCATGTTTATATGGCTAGAAAGAAAAATTTACAGATAGGAAAGCCAGAACTTTATTATGGTATTTTTAAGTGGAGTATATAAGCATAGCTACTGCAGCAAAAACTGTGAAATATTTGCTATTATTTCATAAAGAACAATAGAATTTTGATATATGTTTAGTCTTTAATATTGGATTTTTTTAACTCACTTTATATAAATAGTAATAATCAGTACTTATATAGGATATAAGATTTATGGTTTACATGTACTTTCCTTAAAAAAATAGCATGATTGTGTTTTGGGGTACTTTAAAAGGCAAGAATCAAAGAAATGATGCTAATTCCATATAAAATCCCTTTTGACTTAAACTCTTATATCAGAGACTTCTGCATGTGTGTGCTTAGTCACTTATTGTCTTAAATAAGTGAGAAGTTTGGGGTTTTTTCATATTACAGTCTAAGAATGGGGTCAAAAGACATAGGTTTCATTTATCTTGGTCCTCTGCCATCCTCAAAACAGAACTTTCACATGTTACTTGAAAATGACTGCTCCAATGCCAGCCATCATGTGCACATTCCAATCACATAAAGGGGAAAAAGAAGGCAGGGAAATCCTCCCTTCAAGACTACCATAGAGAGTTTGTGCCCCGTTTCATTACATATGTCAATGCCCAAATGTATTTACATTTCACACTAAGATGCATGGGAGTCAAAAAAATGTATCTTTCATGAAAACAAAAAAGCTAAAACTCGTAGAACTTAATACCAAGAGAATGAAGGAGAAATTGGTTATTAGGAGACAGTTAACTCTTCCTTGCCTCAGATGGTAAAGAATCTGTCTGCAATGCAGGAGACCTGGGTTAGATCCCCAGGTCAGAAAGATCCCCTGGAGAAGGGCATGACAACCCACTCCAGTATTCTTGCCTGGAGAATTCCATGGACAGAGGAGCCTGGCGGGCTACAGTCCATGGGGTCGCAAAAAGTGGGACACAATTGAAGCAGCTAAGCCTGCATACACAGCAGTCTCTGATACAAAAGTTTAAACCAAGAGGGATTTTATATGGAATCAGTATCATTTACTTTAATATTTGCCTTCCAAATTGCCCCAAAACACCATCATGCTAATTTTTCAGGGAAAATATATGTAAACCATGAATCTTATATCCTATAAAATTATTGATTATTACTATTTATGTAAAGTGAGTTTAAAAATCCAATATTGAAGACTAAACATATATTAGGGCTTCCCTTGTGGCTCAGTTGGTAAAGAATCCGCCTGCAATGTGGGAGACCTGGATTCGATCCCTGGGTTGGGAAGATCCCCTGGAGAAGGGAAAGGCTACCCACTCCAATATTCTGGCCTGGAGAATTCCATGGAGTCCATGGGGTCACAAAGAGTCAGACGCGACTGAGCGACTTTCACTTCACTTCACTTCAAATAGATATCAAAAGTCTATTATTGTTTATGACATAATAACCTATAATAGCAAACATCTCATGAGAATTGGTAATTTATCAGGCATTGTTTTAAGCATAGTAGTAATCTGTTTATTCATTTAATTTCGCCACATCCTTTTAAGATGGGTTACTATTATTATCCCAGCTTTACAGATTTTTTTAAAAATTAAGAAAAATGCATTCTCTTTTGAGTATAAATGCTAAGAATATGCAATACTTGTATTTTCTTGATGTATAAGGTGTTGTATATGAGAATAAATAAATGGATGAGCTGCAAGACAAAACCCACATCAGTCAGTTCAGTTGCTGTCGTTTCCGACTCTGCAACCCCAAGGACTGAAGCACGCCAGGCTTCCCTGTCTATCATCAGCTCTCAAAGGCTGCTCAAACTCATGTCCCTTGAGTCAGTGATGCCATTCAACCATCTCATCCTCCGTTGTCCCCTTCTCCTCCTGCCTTCAATCTTTCCCAGCATCAGGGTCTTTTCTAGTGCATCACTTTTTTGCATCAACTGGCTACGCATCAGCAAAACTCACATACAGGAACATTAAATTTCAAATGATTGTGTCCCCTTGGAAGGAAGCATCTTCTCTGGTGGTATTTCTAGTGATCAAAAAATTCTTGGCTTTCCATTTATGAAGCTGTCTAGAAAGTTGGTGGCATAATCTTCTAGACATGTGTAATGATGAGAGAGACGGGCCTTAGAGAATGATGAGAATGATTTTGATTTTACTTTATGTTTGAAAACAATGAGGTCATTTAGTAAAATTCTTTTAGAAGATTAAGCCAGTAGAAACAAATTTCAGTCAAAAATGAAGTGTCCTTATATGTTGATGAGAGTGTTTCTCTCATTTGGCAAATAAATTGATTATTTCTACATAATTCTACTATACTTGGGTTAAAGGTAAAACTAAATGTATATATTTTTAAAGTAAAAAAAGAATATCACATCTATATAAGTGGTAGCAATACAAATATATTTGGTGACAGAGACATTCTTTGGCGTTTGTGTATATAGTAAAAAGCTTAGTTTCATAGTTCTGTCCCCCAGTTTAAAAATGTGAGGTCAAGAAAAAAGCAAACACTTAGCATGAATAAAGTGAAAGGCCAAATAGGGTTAAATGTTTAACATAGTCTTTGTTAATTGAGATTTAATTATAAGTCAGTACTATCAATTAGTATAGCACTGAAAAGACAGCAGCAAGAATGAGGCTAAAAACTATCCAGTGACTTGATCCCAAAGGGTTCTTATGCTGTGTTTGTGATTTTGCACTTTATTTTTAAGGGAAGTGATGTGCGTTGATATCTGAATGGCTAAAGTACTCTATAGGATTAAACTACTATATGACAGATTTGGAGCAGAGGCTTTGAAACTGGAGACCAGAAGCAAGTGTATGCAACAGAATCTGAAGTGAATCAAAAATATTGGACAGGGAATGAGGAAATAGATTTGAAAGATATTAAGGAGTTAAAAATCAGGAAAACTTACAAAACAACTACTGGGTAGGCAAAAAAGTTCATTCAGATTTTTCCATAACATCTTATAGAAAAACCCAAATGAATTTTTTGGCCAACCCAGAGTATCCACTGGGGCCTGTAAAAAGAAAGAGTCGAGTGATCTCTAGATTTTTGCTTTACCATCACTGTAGTATCATAGTCGCTCACCTGAATTGAGTATTTAGACTATGTTGGTCAGTTGACCAAACCTTCGTATCTGTTACTTAAGTGCACAAGTAATAACTATTGATACTGCTCTGTTCTCTTTGTAAATTAGGAAAGTGGAACTTAAAGACATTAATCTCTAGGTCATAAAGTCAGAGAGTCAGAGACTATTGACCCCATAGCAAAGAGTTGTCCACATTGCCTTGGAAGAGATTAGGGAGGCAGGCTAGAGGGACCTCCTGAAAAGAGGACTTTAGAAAAACTACGTTGGGGACTTCCCTGGTGGTCCAGTAGCTAAGACTCTGCGCTCCCAATGCAGGGGGCCGGAGTTCGATCCCTGGTCAGGAAACTAGAACTACCATACCACAACTAAGACCCAGCACAGTCAAATAAAGAAAATATTAAAAAAAGAGAAATACTACTTTGTCAGTCATATGAAAGGCATTACATTTTCAGAAATTTTGAATATATGGATTTTTCATTTAAAAATCTGGAACCATGGAGGCATGGTGGAATACAGGTCAAGTTTTCATTACCCTCTCTATTATACATCTATAATCTCAGACTTAGCCAATGATTAAAAAGCATTATATATAACTTGCTTAGTTCAGAAATTATTATATTCCACTTAAAAATTAGCTAATACTCAAAAACAATTGAAGGTTTACTAATTAAATTTATTTTTACTTGATTTTATAGTTTGTTTCTTTGATGTGAACTGTTTTCAGATACAGACCAAATTTTATTTCCTAAAATAACAGTGAAGCCTGAGCGAGGTAAAAAAAACAAGAGGAATCAAGAGAGTGTGTTTTGCCAATGCCGAATGGCATGATTCCTGCGAGTCATGCTTGGCAGAAGGCCACCCCACATTCTTCGTACAAACTCTTGATAGTGTGCTGTTTTACAACACGCGGCGGTGTCTTTACAATATCAGCTCCTGAGTGGGCTGCTTTTGTTACAATCAAGCAAATCTGATCATAGTGCTGCTATTACTGGAATTTGGATCCAAACACTTTGGTTGATTTAATTATTTCAGTAAGATCTTTCCCTTTTGTTTCTTCTGTATTCAAAAGCAGCAACAGACTGCTCAAGAACAGTTGTTCTTCTGCATAATTTGGCACCGACTGTTTGACAAAACTGAAGTGTGTGATTCAGATAGAATAATTGCTCGAGAAATTTACTCCAGGATTTTCAGCAATTCCTGCAGTTGAAATCATAGATCACTCTCATCAAGCATAATGCCCTTTTTGCCCATAAGTGTTTTGATTCTCAGAGGATTCTATTTCCTCAGGGATGTCTCTAAGTCCTTAGCACATTTCAAGAACATTATTACTAATAAAAAACATTGAGTTTGATTAATAATCCTTACATTTCATTTTTCCTACTTGTTTGCCTCTCTTCTTGAATCTTCCTGTTAAAGGCAATTATAGTATAGTAACAAGATGTTGTGTAACATCTTTTTTGTTTCTACAATTTCTTAAGAGTGCTCAAACTCATAATTTTAAGAATCAAGTTTAAGTCATGGAATCTCATTCCTACTGTAGTAAAAATTTAATTCCTATTCAATATTCTTCAGTTGTTTTTTTTAACTTGAAATGTAAGTAAATGCCAGTAAATTGAATCTGTGCTGTTTGTTATCTTTATATTTCAGTAATTCTTATTTCAAATATGTTTAACATGTACATTGTTCTAGTCACTCCTTGTTACTATTAATACAAAAAGTTAAAAAAAAATTGAGTCTGTGTATGCCATAGATCCTATACTTTCTTTTTCCTTCAGGTATTTCTCTGGTGACTCATTGTTCAGAGGGCACACCACACACTCACATTCTTATTTAAAGACTAATTTTGTTATATAATATGTAATACACATGAATTATTAAATTGCTTACTCATTCAAACCTTCCCAGTCCAAATGGATTTTATCTTGTAGCCACTGCCCACTCTCCCACCCTGCCCTGAAATGATTGTTTTTGGAAGATCTTAATTAGTATATCAGTTGAAGGCATTGAGAGTCAGGTGTATATCCAGAAGCAAAATGAAAACTGAAAAGGACCCCTGTCCATTTGGGATTTAGCACCAGGAAGCCATTAGTGACTGGCAAACACTGCATTGTGAGGGTGCTGAGACTGGAGCTGGAATGCAGTGATTTCTGTGGGAGATAAGGAAGTGGAGAGGGTAGAAAGGGCAAGTAGAAGTGATTCATGTGGTTTATTTTAATTTGTTTATTGATTTTTCAAAGATGGAAATGTCTTGGATGTATTCATATGCTACTAGAAAGGTCCTAGTATTGAAATAGAGAGTGAATAGTCAAGTGACCAAAGAGGCTAAGAAGTAGTCATCAGAATACAGCTTTATGAAGGGGAAGAGACGGATAAGTTGGCAAGAATCAGGCCATGCCTGTATGTTTGAATTCAGGAATCAGTAATGCTCTGTGTGTTTTCTCTGTGAATCAGAGGCTCTATGCTCAGCTAGAAGATAAACAGGGTACTGGCAGTGGTATATTAGAGGTTAGAGGTGAATAGGTAATACTGGAAATGACCATTATGAGTAAAATTGAAGTGAACTGCCTGGGGTTATTATGTTTAATAATCTAAATGAATAATTGTCTACTTTTTTAAACAAATAATTTAATTCTTTAAAAAAAAATAAGAGGTAATTACCCTCTCCCCATTCCATATATCTGTAACAAAGTATATATTGGAAAGAAAAATTAAGAAACTGTCAACATTATCAGACTTGAATTGTTCAGCATTTGAACTAGGGTAGTGGCAGCAAGAATAGATCATAAAAGCCAATTTTTCAAAATATTGGCAATAAGGAAGATTTAATATTCTAATGACAACCCACTTCACTATTCTTGCCTGGAAAATCCCACGGACAGTGGAGTCTGGCAGGCTACAGTCCATGGGGTCACAAAGAGCCAGACATGCTTAGAGACTAAACAACAATAAATGCTCTAGGAGACTATTCAGGCAACCAAAAACAAAGAAATGCAATCACAGCACACCAGTAGACTCTGCTGGAAACAGTATTTACCAACAATAATAATATAAACTATTTAATGTTTTAACTTTTAGATACAGCCTATGGATAAAGTATAGAAAATAAGTGTGGTAAAAATAAAAATATAGCTGCCTGACTTTCTCCAACTCATCCTTTTCTCTTTTTGTTCCTTGTAATTAAAAATCATCC
The DNA here is from genome assembly GCF_023699985.2 of Odocoileus virginianus. NCBI lineage: Eukaryota > Metazoa > Chordata > Mammalia > Artiodactyla > Cervidae > Odocoileus > Odocoileus virginianus. The sequence goes on from NC_069698.1 coordinate 27,513,208, forward strand.
TTTTTATCCCCTTCATAAGGCTATGCTCTGAACCTCTGCTTCTTAGCTTCTTCCACTACAGCAAGCTACCCAAGAGAAAGTATAAAACCAGAAATCAAAGACAAGACAATTTTGAAATACTCCCAAAATGCATAAAATTAAAAGCCATAATTTTGATGTTATAATATGATATATGCCATAAGAATTTAACAAGAGAAAAATAGAACTTTACATCTATAGAAAAGCTTGATAAAGGGGTTGGAATTTGGACCACCCAAAAGTGATACAGACTTGTGGGCAGACTGGAGGAGTGAGAAACCAAAGGGACTGAGAGGCGATGCGTTAATTTCACTGAGCTTGAGGGTATCCTCTGTGAAAGACTAGAAATGATAGTAGATATTCAAATTAAAGTTAGTTGTCAGAAGGCCACAAATGGCTGATTGGAAAACCTTATTACTGATGACATTTTATTTATTTATTTTTTCATTTATTTTTATTAGTTGGAGGCTAATTACTTTACAATATTGTAGTGGTTTTTGTCATACATTGACATGAATCAGCCATGGATTTACATGTATTCCCCATCCCTATCCCCCCTCCCACCTCTCTCTCTACCCGATCCCTCTGGGTCTTCCCAGTGCACCATACTGATGACATTTTAATGACAGATAAAATGAAAGAAAAAGTCTCTGCTGGCAAAAATATATTTTTGAAATTAAAAATAATAAAACACCTCAATAATTTTTGGAAAGATCTTTCATACAGAAAATTATGACTTGAAAATTAAGATCAGATATTTTCAATAAATATAACCTAAGACTTACACAGGAATAAGAGACTAAAATTTACTTTTATATTTATCTTTAGCATATTGGAAGATATCTTTCAAAAATTAGCACTCAGCTATTTTGCTTATTATAAACATAAACCAGCATCCTAATTTTTGAAGGCACTTGTGAAACCCAAGTTAACCTTTTCTGCAGTTGACAAAATTTTAGCCTTTCTTGATGCTTATGACTGATGCTTCTCCTAGTTAATCCAATTTACTTAGGATTTTTAACCAAAGAATTATTGTTCACTGAAGCAAAAGAAAAAGTAGTTAAGAGTTGTCTCCCAAAGATTATTAAAATAAATTAACACATTTGGAAATATTAAATCATATACTTAGCTCCCTATAATGAAGTAAATCAAGGACTGTTTATAGAAAGAATGTTAAATATGTTTCACTTTAACACAGTGAGTATATTTTATTATAGTAAATATAAATATATCTCATGGCTATTTGAGTATCTTCATTTTAAATAACATTATTAAAAAGATATAAATAATATAATGCTATTTAGACTATCCTTCTTAATATTAAAATACTTTATGAAACTGAAAGGTTGCATTAACTTTGGGGTTCACTGTACTCAATCTCTAAAGAGATATTTTTACTAACAGATTTTTTTTTCTTGAAAGTGAAATTAGTTGGCATCACTGATAGTCTAATCTCTTTTACAAACGTCAGTTTCTTACAAGTTTTATCATTTGCTGCTTGCCAAAACTCAGTTTTGAAAGGATGCACGGCATAAGTAATTCGAGGTTAAAGAATCACTCCATATTTGGCCAAAGCTCTATGCGTTAGTAAACCATACAAATTTCATGACTATATAAATTAAGCCATCTGTAGACATGAACCTCAGCCCTCTCCTAATTTGGAGAAGTATTTGTAGTCATTCATGCCAATGGAAGCATTGGCCTTTCCACATAAAAAGGTTTAAAAAAAAAAGTCACCACGGCAACTAGAAAGAATACTGATCTCTTGCACTAAATTTTAAGTATATCAAAGTCAAATCTCACCGACCGATTGTTCCAAATATACCCTCAAATGACTTCTCATATTGTTTGTTGTTCTTATCACAAAATGCAGGATATTTTGCATTCACATCAATTACAAAACTGCCAGAGGGTATTGGTGTTTCACATGGTTCTGAATGGCCCTTAATCTTTTTTTGCATTTGAAGAACCCTGGCTGACCCTTTACCAGATAGAAATAACTATAACTGTATGTAAATACTGTAATTTTGTAGCTGAGTTAAGCTTTGTCTTTTTTTGTACACTGCCGTCAATATCTCTCTTCATTTTCTTCTTAGTTTCTACTTCTTCCTTTTCCTCCTTTTTACCTTACTCTCCCTCTTTCTCCTTTTCCAACCCCCATCCCTTCCAAACAAACTCTTTTGCACATTTAAGCACCTAGAGATGTACAGAATTTCTGTGTGTTAACAACACTGATTTTTTCCCACTATCATTTTAGTAGAAGTGAACTTTAATACAAAATGCTACAGAAACCTATTTCAATTTTTTTTAACCAGTAAACCAGTCTTGCATCATAAATCATAATTCTTGTCTATGTAACAGTTAAAAACCTTTGTGTAAAACATTATTAGTTGCAAACTTTCTTTGAAATTAATCTGCAATATCAAATTAAAGGAATCCCATACAGTTATCATATCAAGAAAGAATTTTTATATCCATTATTATTATTTCCTTTAAGATATTAAAATAATAATAACACCACTAACAGCTATCTTTTGGTGTATGTGTATGCTTATTCTGTATCAAGACCTATTCTAAATATCCTACATCATCAATGCATTTAATCTGCAAAACAACTCCATGAACAAGGGTTCATTTTATAGTTGAGGAAACTAAAGCACAGTCCATGCTAAGTTGTTTAGTCATGTCTAACTCTTAGCGACCCCATGGGCTGTAGCCCACCAGGCTCCTCTGTCCAAAGGATTTTCCAGGCAAGAATCCTGGAGTGAGTTGCCAAACCCTTCTCCAGGGGATCTTTCCAACCCAGGGATTGAACCTGAGTCTCTCAAGTCTCTTGCATTCTCAAGCAGGTTCTTTATCACTAGCACCATCTGGGAAGGCCCAAACCACAGTAAAGTTATAAAATTAGAAAGTGGTGGAGCATGAGCTTTTTGCTTGTCTTATGTGTTTTATATTTGGTTGGTTGGTTGATTTGTGGTTTTGTATTTTTCTCTAATGTACAGTTAGTATAATCACCTATGAGACTGAAGAGTTTTAAAACATTGTTAAAGGTATAGAACAATATGAGAATAATACAAAGTGTAAGTACATTGCAAAAATGATCCGTAATCTTGTTCATCTATTAGCATTTTACCCAATTTTCCTTTCTTCTTACAACATCTTGATTTGTATTTCCAAGAATAGGAATATTCTCTATGTAACCACAGATAGTTCTCAACCTTGGTAAACCTAGCATGAATACAACCACTTTTATATAATTTGTGCTTCAGTGTTTTCAACTAACCCAGTAATGTCTTCTATAGTTTTTTGTTTGTTTGTTTGTTTTGTTTTTACCACTAGTGCAGGGTCCAGTCCTGGATCAGGTATTGCATTTAGTTTTCATGTCTCTTCAGCCTCTTTGAATGTCTTTGTCTTTTATGGCACTGACATTTTGGAGGAATATAGTGAGACTGAGGTCTTTTGCACAAACAAGTGATTAATTGAGAGGCTAGTGTTGATTTGGGATATAGAAATCACCTTGTACAGTCCAATAGTTAATCACGATAATGGTAGCTAAGCTAAATTGCTGGTAGCTGAGATACAAGTAGATGAATTTCAGTGTAATTTGGGGAATTAAATTGACAAGGTTCAGCGATGAATTAAACTTGGGAGGTGACCTGGAGGTCAGGATCAGGATGACTCCTCAACTCCTGGCTTGCATCTCTGACTCAGCAGTGTCATTCACCGAGCCAGCCAAAGATAAAGACTGAGCTATGAGTTGTTTTTCAGTCACTCAGTCATTTCTGATCTGTGACTCCATGAATTGCAGCACGCTAGGCTTCCCTGTCCTTCACTATCCCCTGGACTTGGCCCAAACTCATGTCCATTGAGTCGGTGATGCCATCCAACCATCTTATCCTGCCGCCCCCTTCTCCTCCTGCCTTCAGTCTTCCCCAGCATCAGAGTTTTTCCAATGAGAGCTATGAGAGAGGTTAAAAAAATCAGTTGGGAAATATCTCTTCTTAGATGTTTGGATAGTGATGATTCATTACATTACAGATCTGAAGCTCAACAAGGAGAGTTGAGGGGAAAAAAAAAAAAAATTATTGCCTATTGGTGAGAGTAGAAAAGCTGACTAAAGAAATTGCCTGGGAAGAATCTAGAGAGAGCGAAGGAAGGTGAGCCCATGACACAGCCTTGAATAACTCCCACATTAAGGGATCTAGTGCAGGATGATTAAACTGCCAGGGAGCTTGGGGGAAAACAGCACCCAGAGTAGTTAAAAAAAAAACCACAAGAGAGAATGTCACAAGGGCTAGAAAAGAGCACTATAAAGGATTAAGAAGTGTTCAGAACTGTCACAGTTGCTGCGAGGACAAAGAAGTTAAGTGTTAAAACATGACCTTTGGCTTTGAAACCACTGTAGCTCTGGTGACTTTATCCAGAATGTTTACTGTGCAGTGATGGGGGCAGAAACCAGACTAGACTAAGTGGTCATTAGAAGACATTAGCGAGGAAAACTAGTCAACAGACAAGGGTTTTTAATAGTGACCATGAAGAAACAGGATGAGCGCTGGCTGGAAGGATTTGTATAGTTGAGAGAGGTTTGAAGACTGCTTTTCTGTAAAAAATAATAATAATAATTCATTATTGGGGCGAGTGTAACTGGCTTGGGAAAGAATCACGTTGAGAAGATATTTTTGAATGTGTAGAAGCATGAAAAGTTAAGTGAAAGTATATGTTCTTTGTAAAGGTGTGGAAGAATCATGATTTAGATGAGAGGATGTGGTACTGGCCTTAGATGTAAAAACAGTCCTTCATTGTAACAGGAAGGAGAAAGAAAAGGAGAGACACAAATGGAGGAAGAGTTGTTTGGAAAAATAATGTCTAGAGTCCCTGGGAACAATTCACTTTTCATTAGGAGGTAGAAATTGGGGTCATCTATAGAGAGTAAGGACCCAAATGAAAGTGGAAGTTTCCAGGAGCTCAAAGATGACTTACATGTTATTCAGAAGAAGGGGAGAAGGGGAGAGGATGTCTCCATCCAATAGCCAGTGTTCAGGGCCTCTTAAGGTTGGAGATCATACATTTATTTTGGGACATTTTGGGGGGACATTTCTGTTGTGGGACATTTCTCAGCATGAGATGGCTATTCCCAAGGAGACTGGAGAAAGTAGGCAGTTTACGTAAAATTGAGTTATTGCAAGGCAACTTTAACAAAGAGCCCAAAGAATCTGGATGCTCTAATACAATTATTAAAATAAAGGATCAAGAAATTTATACTAAATTTTAAAATAAGTGAATGAAGGGTGGTGAGGTAAACCGGCTGTGTACTACAGGTTTTGATGAGGTTAGTAGATCAGTTGTCTGACAAACACACTCTAAGAGGAAATTGTCCTTGAATTTGTTATTTTAGATGTGCAGCGATCTCAGATGATGCTGTATACCTCCATGTGACAGAGAAAGATGCATGAATGTGTGCTAAGGTACATTGTTTCAGATCTGTCTGACTCTTTGCTACTCCATGGACTGTAGCCCACCAGTCTACTCTGTCCATGGGATTCTCCAGGCAAGAATACTGGAGTGAATTGCCCTGCCATCCTCCAGGAGATCTTCCCAACCCAGGGATCGAACCTGCATCTTTTATGTCTACCTGCGTTGATAGACAGGTTCTTGACAACTAGCGGTACCTGGGAAGCCAGGGACTAAGAGATAGGACAGGAGAAATGATCCCTCAGTGGGGAGATTAAGGACTTGAAAGATCAAGGTGCATGGCTGATGAAAGTAACCTGAATGTTGAGGGGCCTCGGTGCTGCCAGGAAGTCTGGGAGTCACTGGCAGAGGTTTTAATTCTATAAAAGAAGGCAGCGAAGAGGCTGGAGATGGAAGCCAGTAAGAGGCAGAAACCATGATCTATTAGTCACAGGAGGAATATTCGTGATTTGTTTTGTTTTGGTTTGCTTTTAACAAGAGGGCAGGGCAGAAATGGTCTTGGGGAGACAGTAAATACGAGGGTGGAAGAACCAGCCCATGACATATGTAAAGCACTAGCAAATAAACAGAAAACCACTTACCAATGCTGCTGGCTTAGTAGTGCTGTCTCTAGAGGTGAGCCAAGTTCCAGTTACGGAGAGGAGGGGGAGAGGAAGCCCCAGGAAGTCGGCGGTAATTTGGGATTTGTGAAATCAGGAGTATTGGTGTAAACACACGACAAACCTGTATGAAGGTGGGGAGAAGCATGGGACTGGTGTGAAGGAGAGCTCCTAGGCAATAAAGAAAAACTAAAGCCCAGCAGTTGGCAACTTCCTTATAATAAACTCTGTTGTATGTTCTTTGTGTCTCTGTGTGTGGTTATATGTGCACAGTTGGAAAAAACTTTTTCCAGTTTTATTGAGACATAATTGGCATAGAGCACTGTACAAGTTTAAGGTGTAGAGCATGATGATTTGACGGCAAGGACTGTTTTGATTACCACCTAACCCTAACCCTAACCCTAACCCTAAACCCTAACCCGTTAACCCTAAACCCTAACCCTAACCCTAACCCTAATTTCAAACTTTGCTTCTATTTCCACATTCAAATTGACCTGAAAAAATGCCATAAAAGACAGTTTTGGATGTGTTGTTCTTTCTGTCTGGAACGTTCTTTTCTAAGATGTATACATGGCTTCCTTCTTCACCAACTTTAGACCCTTGCTCAAGTGACACCCTTGAAGTGGAACTTTCGCAGAAAACTCTTCTTCCCATTCAAGACTTTTATGTCCTCCTTCCCAGTTTTATTTTCTCATTAGTACTTTCTGTCTTTTGTTAAGGCCCTTGATTTACTCACTTATTGTTGCCTCTCTTCTCACACTAAGATGCAGAGTCCTGGAGGGCAGGTTTGCATCTGTCTTTTTTGTTCAACTTCTCCATCGCTAGCAGCTAGAACTGCCTGAAATATAGTGAGGCTGAAGAAACCATTGCTGAACAGATGAGTTAGTGTGTATACGAATTAATAATAGGCATAGAAATGCAATGGGGTCTGAGGACAATTCCAAAAGAGAAGTTCCACAAATATTTGGATCAATGAATACATTGTTGGACTAAATGTGGGGCCCTCCAGGGTTATATGGTACAACACACATGTGGATGAATACATGGTGCTATGAACTTTGTGAAGTGGGCTCTTTATTTCAAAGTCACCTCCGGATTACAGGATGATTTCAGTGTCATTTGAGAACTTGATTCCCTATCAAGTAGCCCACGGAATAGTCACCTTTTAGTTTCATTTTCAAAACCAAATAAAGCCTAGTGCTGTTACCCTGCATGAGACGGACTTTGCAGCTGAGTGCCTCTGGGCATGTCAAGGCCTGGGTTTAGATTAACTGCCAGTTTCTGCAACTGCAAAAATCAAGTCACATGAACTCTGAAAGCATGAGAATGGCTGAAGAAGGTAAGGCTTTGTTTCACTTCTATAAACTCCTCAGCATTGCTCTCAGAAAGTAGCTAAGATTCCACTTGATTGAATGTAAGACATATTTTAGTGTTTTTAAAACTTTTTTTTTTTTTGCTTAACAAGATGGCCATGACATTTTTTTTCTATTGAATAAAAATTTTAAAACTGATGAGCACAGTGACTAATCTGGATTTGTTTTATTGATTTCTCATCTGGATTTTATTTTTATCTTTTGCTTGGCTTGTTTTCTTTTAAAAATGACCTTAGTAAAACTCTCTTTTTAAACATATAATAGTGTATGTATTAGATACATGTATATGGGCTTCCCTGGTGGCTCAGTGGTAAAGAATCCACCTGCCGATGCCAGAGACACAGATTCAATTCCTGGGTCGGGAAGATCCCCTGGATAAGGAAATGGCAATCCACTCCAGTATTCTTGCCTGGAGAATCCCACGGGGAGAGGAGACTGGTGGGCTACAGTCCAGGGGATTGCCAAAGAGCTGGACTCTACTTAGCAACTAAGCAACAGCAACAATAAAGATACATGTGTAAGAAACACTTATGTTCCAGAATAAAACAAGGTCACTTTTGGAACACTTTTAATTAAACATCTGCATTCTATGTAATAAATGGATTAACCTTATTTCAGATTGTGTGTTTTAGAGAGTATGCATGCACATACACATATATAAAAGTATATATATACATATATGTATGTGTGTATATATAGACATATATATGTGTGTATGTATGGATATATATATGTGTATATATATATATATCTTTCTTCAGTTTTCCCAGAACTGATTTTTCTATCACAAATATATTGGCTATATGAATAGAGTTACAGTCTTTAAAATGTTACTTTAACTAGAAAAGCTCTATATTTTTCCTCTTCTACAGTCTTCTGTGTAAGACTAACTGACATGAAATGAGAGGAGAATGTAGTAATGTCAAGAGAGAATAATGTTTGACTACTCATCTAGTGCCCTCAGCACAGACCTGAAAGAAGATCCATCACTAATTTCAAATTTCCTTTTGAACTGGATGGTACTGGATTGTTAACATGTTGTGTAATGACCTCGGAATCAATAGGATGTCTGTCCAGTCCTTGGAAGATAAATATGGATGAGCCCTATGCTATCAGTCATTTTGCCTGCTGCTATTAATGCATAGTTGGACTCATTGAAGCCTTTTGGGAGAGGGAACTGGTCCCAGAATAATCCGATTGCTGACTTTGGGTCTCATGTATCAGGAGATAGATCAGATTCTTTATATGTGCTGCCTTTGGGTCTCATGTGTCAGAAGATAAATCAGATTCTTTATATTTGCATATGGAGATGAATCGAGCATACAACTGGACAGTTTCTTTCTGGCTTTTACTAAAATAAGATAGATATTGTTCATCAATAGTAATTACAGGGTTAAAGGAATGATTTTTAAAAAGAGGAGGAAAACCTAGATTTTTCAGATACAATTCAGCTGTTTCAGAAATACACTTTTCCACGGTTCTGATAAATGTCTTCTGATTCTCCAGTATTCACTGCTCCTTTTGTGTCTCTTGCTTCTGAGTTTCTAAGTGTGTGCTCTCCAAGGGAATTGGATTTAAAGTTTAAAGAAACTTGGGTTTTGAACAAAATTGAGCGGGAAGTTCAGAAAGCAGGTATGACACAGATAATTTTGCTTCCAAATTTCTTTGTCCCTCTTTCCTTCAGTACCCACAGGAGAACTTTAGGCTCAGTTTATACCATTTGTATAAAATGTCTCTGAATGGTTTCATTGCTAATTCCTATAATGGTCTGTTGATAGATAATAATTGTGACACATCGGGGACCGGAAGGAAAATCAAGAAAACAGCACCAGCTTCCAAGGCTTAAAAAATCCTATTCAATCTAAAAACATCTCTCATTTTTTTTTAAATAAGTGATTTAGCTGAAATATTTTAAATTACTCACCAGACATTTGCAGTATTTCTGTATAACATATTATGATAACACCATTAAAATATGGAATATAATTGTATTGTGTTTAACATTGTAAATCCTAGTGCACAACAGAGCTTTAGAAAAATATAAAAATTATATTGGTGATAAACAAATGTGCAAAGATCCTTATGGTCTTTTTCTTTAAGATCTCTTAAAATCAACAAATGCAATTAATTTAAAAGACAAAAATAACAGGAAAAAATTAAAACCCATAGCAAATCATCTGGGAAGATCCCCTGGGGGAGAGCATGGTGATGCACTCCAATATTCTTGCCTGGAGAATCCCCATGGACAGAGGAGCCTGGTGGGCTACAGTCTATAGGGTTGCAAAGAGCTGGACAAGACTAAAGCAACTTAGCACAGCCCATAAATTTTATCTGACCCTAAATTTGTATGAAACACATTTTATATTATATTGGATTTCCACAATATTTTATTTTCTGTGTACTATAATATCCTTTTCCCAAAGAAGGAAAAATAATCTTGAATTTTCAACCTAATGAAGAAAAAGAATATTTACTCTTTATGGGGAGTCTACTCTGACCAAAAATGTGTTAGTATATACATGAATTAATAGTAATTGCTATTCTTATACTAATCATAGGAGGTAATTTCACTGTAGTATTCTACAAATGAAAAACTGAGACTGCAGGGAGTTAGTAAATTGGCCATGTTCATATATTTGAGCATAGAAACTGTGTTATTTTAATTTAGATCACACATGCAGTATTTCTCTGGTTTTGCTTGGAAAAACAGGTTAAAAGCAATATTAACAACTGGAAAATCAGATGATTATGATGGGAAAAAGGAGATCCAGGAGAAATATCACAAAGGATGAATACAGTGAAGAAAAATGACCTGAGAGGAAGGCAAGACATAATATGCTCAATGTAAACTCCAACTTTCCATTAAAGGACTACTTCCCATGCTATTGAGCGCCCCAGAATATTTCTCAGCTTCCATTTTATAAACAAGATGTTTTTAACATAACAGAACTGAAACTGATGTATAAAATCTATATATGTGAACACTATTAGTGTAGAAACTTGAGAAGCTTTTCTAACTATTGTCGAATCTCGGAGAGATATCACCCCAATTCCACAAACATAATTAAATTAACCTAATCAGAATAATCATAAGATTTATTAATGTCTGGGTTCTCCCTGGTGGCTCAGATGGTGAAGAATCTGCCTGTAATGCAGGAGACTTGGGTTTGATCCCTGGGTTGAGCCCTTGGAGGGAAGAAGAGAATGGCTACCCACTCCAGTGTTCTTGCCTGGAGAATCCCATGGACAGAAGAGGCTGGCTGGCTACAGTCCATTGGGTAATGAGTTCCTGTATTGTTTTCACTCCAGCTTGGAAAATAGTGCTTCAAAAATTATTAGCAAAAATTTATTTTTTCTTTCCTTCACTCAAACTTTGAGTTAGATGTAAATTTTTGCATTCAGTGCAAAATGGTATGGTATAAATTTTTTGTTATTATTTGGAATTGAAAAAGCCATTTTTGAGTTTAATTATATACCTTTTAAGAATTAGATGAATTCACTTAGACGTTAAGCTTTGAAATAGTAGCCAGAAAACTATGGGAATTTAGAAAAAATAACTGACTAATTTAGAAGAGTTAAGCAAGCTACGTATGTTAAGCAGATGCATTGAGTGTGACAGTATGTCCCCTTAGGATAGACTCATTCTGAGTTAAAACTTGAAAGTAAAACTGAGTCTGCTTCTCATCAATGTCAATGTATCATATAATTTTCTATAAAAGTGTATTTTCTCCAATTACTGACCCAAATTCCCTCTTTTTTCTCATCCCAAGAGTACCCATATTCTGGGAATGATTTAAAATGATGATGTAAATAATGTACTTGGAGATGTATATTACTTTCTTTTTTTTTTTTTTTTTCCTGATTATCTCTTCCTTGTCTAGAGGACATTACTATTTGTTCTCCCTGGAAAGAAAAAGCATGCTTTCTTTTCCATAATGGTGTGTTTGAGTGTGTTGGGAATGGGGAAAGCTGGCCAAATTTTCTCATTTCAGGGTGTTAGTTTGAAGTTGAGGTTCTCAATTTGGGGTGATTTTACCCCACCTCCCTGGGGAACATTTGGTAATGTCTGGAGGTATTTTTTGCTTGTCACGATTGTGGTGGGGGGTTGCTATGGACATCTAGGGGGAAGGGACCTGAAATAATACTAAACCCCTTCACTTTACACACCATGTCCCTACAACAACAAAAAATGTCCAATGAAAAATGTCAGTAGTTTAGATAGTAAGAAATTAAGTACAGACTTCCAGAGTATAAAATAAATAATCAAGAGACTGTAGTGTACACATAGAGAATATAGTCAGTGATATTATAGCAGCTTTGTTTGCTGACAAGTGGTAACTGGACTTAGTGTGGGATCATTTAATAATGTATAAATGTATCAAATGACAATATATACCTGGCACTGATTTAATACTGTACATCAATTATGGCTCAACATTTTAGTAGATAAAAAGAAATCTAGAGCTACAACAAAGAAATTCTGAGGAAACCCTTTGGAAATATTTGCCAATTATCTAGTTTTATCTGAAAAAAAAAAAAAGTCACACAAGGAGGGAAAAGAAAATCTACCTTTTGTAATTATTTACTTAGTAAAAGATTCATTCTATCGTTCCTCTAAAATATCATAGCCTACTATTACTCTGTGACACAAAGTCAGACCCTCATCACACACTGTGTCATTGACTTCATCTCTTTATGCTGTATCAGGAAATTCAGGTGATAAATAATTGACAGTTGCAATGATTTGAAAATGATTTCAACTGTTTAACTCTTTGATTTTTTTTTAATTTGTTATACTTTATGATCTGATCTCATTGTTGAAAACATGACAGAAACTTGAGCTAGAAAGCACACAACAATACCAAAAAATGGGAGACAGAGAAGTTCAGAGATAGGAAGATAGGGAAAGAGAGAGAAAGGAAAGAGAAGAATCTAGATCTAGTAGACAAAGTCTGTGACCAAATGTTTTAGAAGTTTTTTGTGTTTTTTTTTTTTTCCCTTGCTCTGCCTGGATATTGCTTCTCCATTTGTTTGTTCATAAATTCCTAATTGATCACATAGTATAAATATATGTAATAACAAGTTGAAATTTTAACATAACAGTAATTTCAATGCAAAATCTGTGTTCTGTTTTCTTTCATAGCAGAAAAACAATCCCCTTTCCCTCCTCTTACCACATACTCATGAAATTGAAGTCTTTCACCTGTATTCTAGCTAAATAAATGAATATATTTGTTTCATCCATTCTGTTCTTTCTGCATTCTTCTTCCCCATACCATAGATATGACTAGCTTTTAAACTGCTAAATACTTTTATAGTTTTAAAAATATGGCTTACATTTGTACCTCATAAAGAAGTGGAGAAGGAAATGTTTTATATTACGACTTTAGGTGGTCAAAAATATTTATCACTGCAGTAAGGAAATAGCTACTGTTAACGCTGTCTTTTGGATGCTTTTATGGACTCATATAAAAAATTATTCATGTCAAGATTAAAACTAGTGTTTGGTAGCAATGTGGAAAGTGGCCATCAGCCCAGTTAATGTGCAATTCTGGTCATTCCCATAAGAATCAGCAAGGGCACATCATCATGCGATTACTAGAAAAATGAACAGCACTGCTCACAAGAGCTTGGCAATTAATTAAATGATATGCTTGTTCATCTTGCAGGTCAAGCAGATAATTGTTCTGAGAATTGCTTTGAAATCATGCATGGTTCAACTTAGCTCTTTTGAATCCCAGGAGAGATTTGCAGGTCACACTGCCTATCACACTTCTTGTGGATGAGAGACTAATACTAGCTAATCCTGTTAGCATACACAATGGGATAAGAGATAGCTAAAGATTCACATTACTTGGTACAAGTTAACATGCCCATTAAAGAGGCCTTGTATGCTTTCATCTACTTTTTTGGTAGGCCAGTATAATATAATAATAATCATATTAGATTTCACTTGGCATATATTTTATGAATGTTTATGATGCCATCATCTTCATTTGATCTTTATATAACTTTTGATCTTTATGTAACTTTGTATACCCAATTATCATTGCATAGATAAAAATTAGCACTTTCTTCCCCCCAAATAGCAAACAATTAAAAAATAAGTAAATATTGTTTGTTCCTTAATGCTAAAACCCTTGGCATCTTTAAATCTAATAATGAAGTCAACATTGAACATTTTTTTAAATTAATTTAAGGGAAAAACAATACCCAAATTAATCAGAAGCTCTTTACTAGTTTAGATGAATACATTTTGTTGATCATGTAGTATATATTATATCTTACTACTTTGGTACATGATTTTTATTTATTAAATTCTTTCAATTTTTATTTATTAAATGGTTTCAAAGCAGCAATAAACAAACAAAAAACAAGCTTGTCCCACTTATTTTCTATATAGTTATGAACCCTGAATGAACTTTTTGGCCAATGCAATAGTAGAAACTCTTAATCTTTACTAAATTCAGTTTTAGAAATGAGTTAATGATCAGAAAATTGAAAATTACAAAGAAAACTATAGAAAGTCATTTGCTCTAGCAATTCTTGTTCTCAAGTTAGAAAACAGAGGTCCAGAAAGGCTAAGCAATTTGCACAATATTATTGTTATTAACTTCCCTGGTGGTTCAGATGGTAAAGAATCCACCTGTAATGCAGGAGACCTGAGTTTGATCCCTGGGTTGGGAAGATCCCCTGGAGGAGAGCATGGCAATCCACTCCAGTATTCTTACCTGGAGAATCCCCATGGACAGAGAAGCCTGGTGGTCTACAGTCCATAGAGTTGCAAAGAGTCAACACAATGGAGCAATTAAGGATAGCACACAGTTATTCAACAGTAGCATGTAGAATGTCCCTCAGTTCTTTTAACCTATAATGCTTTTTCTACTGAATCACAACTCTACCTTGATACAAGTTATTTCTGAGCAGCATCATAATAATCAATCATTAAAACCACCCACAAACCAACTAACTGAAAGAAATGTAGTTGGACTACTGGATTATAGACTAAGGAAAAGTAAATGGCCAATGGAGAAACAATCAGCCCTGCTTCTGTCAAAGAATGTTCTCAGAAAACTTGGTGAATAAATGCAGTTTATATATTATAGGTTGAGTTGATCTTTATTTGGAAAGCTTAGACATTATTCTATATAAAATATCATTTGCAGTTAGATACATTTTCACCTATTGTTAGTGTTGTTCAGTTGCTCAGTCATGTCCAACTCTTTGTGACCCCATAGATTGCAGCACACCAGGCTTCCCTGTCCATCCCCATCTCCTGGAGCTCACTCACTCATGCACATTGAGTTGGTGATGCTATCCAACCATCTCATCCTCTGTCGTCCCCTTCTCCATCAGCCTTCAATCTTTCCCAGCATCAGGGTCTTATCCAGTAAGTCGACTTTTCGCATCAGGTGGCCAAAGTATTAGAGTATTCACATCAGCTTCAGTATCAGTCCTTCCAATGAATATTCAGAACTGATTTCCTTCAGGATTGACTGGTTTGATCTCCGAGAGACTCACAAGAGTCTTCTCCAACACCATAGTTCAAAAGCATCAATTCTTTGGCTCTCGGCCTTCTTTATGGTGGAACTCTCACCTTCATATAGGACTCCTTGAAAAACCATAGCTTTGACTATATGGACCTTTGTTGGCAAAGTCAAGTCTCTGCTTTTTAATACACTCTCTAGATTTGTCATAGCTTTTCTTCCAAGGAGCAAGCATCTTTTAATTTCTTGGCTGCAGTCATCATCTGCAGTGATTTTTGAGACCAAAAGAATAAAATCTGTCACTGTTTCCATTGTTTGCCCATCTATTTGCCATGTAATGATGGGACCAGATGCCATGATCTTAGTTTTTTGAATGTTGAGTTTTAAGCCAGTTTGTTCACTCTCCTCCTTTACCTTCATCAAGAGGCTCTTCAGTTTCTCTTGCTTGCTGTCGTATGGGTGGTGTCATCTGCATATCTGAGATTATTGATATTTTTCCTGGCAATTTTGATTCCAGCTTGTGATTCATCCTGCCTGGCATTTCACATGATGTACTCTGCATATAAGTTAAATTAGCAAGGTGACAATATACAGCCTTGACGTACTCCTTTCCTGATTTTGAACCAGTCCTTTGTTCCATGTCTGGTTCTAACTGTTGCTTCTTGACTTGCATACAGGTTTCTCAGGAGGTACGTAAGGTGGTCTGGTATTCCAATATCTTTAAGAATTTTCCACAGCTTGCTGTGATCCACACAGTCAAAGGCTTTAGCATGGTCAATGAAGCAGAAGTAGATGTTTTTCTGGACCTCTCTTGCTTTTTCTGTGTTCCAACGGATCATCTGTGTTCCAACAGCAATTTGATCTCTGTTTCCTCTACCTTTTCTAAATCCTGCTTGAGCATGTGGAAGTTCTCAGTTCATGTACTATTGTAGTCTAGCTTGGAGAATTTTGAGCATTACTTTGCTAGCATGTGAAATGAATGCGATTGTGAGGTATTTCTCACATTTCACCTATAAGTGACTGATATTCCTTTGCTTATCTTGTTACTGAAGGCTATAGAATCAATTGAAATGAATCTGAACTTTATTACCCACAAAAATAAATAATGGTATTGGCGTAAATTTGTACTGGTCAATAATAGTTTTATTTTAGCATAAATCAAGACAGTAGCACATTAAGGTAAAGAGAGTCATCTTGTATGTTATTTTATGAAAATAAAAGACCCATTATTATGTAAGAAAACCTTTGACTGTAACACTTAAGATACTAATGAAGTGTAGTTTTATCCTGATATCCTAGAATAGTCTTATTAATAATTTATTCGTAATCAAGTTAGAACATGGATATTTAATCATGTACTATAAATGTATCACTTCCCTCTTAGCAATAAAATCAGACTCAGTATAGGAGAGATGCAATTTGGGCTCAACCCAAAAAATTTATTTATTAGACTTGGTACAAAGAGTTTCAAACACCAATGCCCATAGGGTCCAGACAGAATCTGTACAAGCAAGAAATGGCCTAGATGTAAGAAAATAGGAAATAGTGGACAGTTTAGGGAGCACTTACTCCCTAAAGCAGTTCTTTTCATATGAGAAATCCAACCTATTGTTGGTAGAACTTCCCATTTCTCAAAGGACAATAGTAACCAAGGCTTGTATGTAAAATTTCCTAGTTTGTAAATATTGGGTGATATTACTCACTGTGCTGAACAAATAAACATATTTGAGGACCATTTACAGCATGCAGAATCCCAGTTTACATTCACTTAAGAAAGATTCATGCTGCAAAAATTAAATTGTCTGTATAAGAAGATTTCAGTATCTCATGAGCATTTTTTTCTACCTGTGCTGTTATCTTTTTTTATATATAAACTTTTACAAATAAGGAGATTTCCTTGCTATTTCCCATCTCCAGCTTTTGTAACTATTGTGGCTCAGCTGGTAAAGAAACTGCCTGCAGTGCAGGAGACCTGGGTTTGATCCCTGAGTTGGGAAGACCCCCTGGAGAAGGGAAAGGCTACCCACTCCAGTATTCTGGCCTGGAGAATTCCATGGACTATACAGTCCATGGGGCTGCAAAGAATAGGACACAATTGAGTGACTATCACTTTCACTTTCATGCATAACAAGAATTTTTCTAGGTCATATTTTAAATGAATTTTTTTTACTGCCAGCAGAACCATAGATTATTTACCATTATTTAGAGATGATTTTATTTGGAATCCCATCCAACATGATTGTTTAACAGGATATTTATGAGTTAACCTTTCTTTAAATATAGACTAACCCTAAAATAGTAAAAATGTTGATTTCAAACTCTTTTTCAGCACAAATCCAATCAAGATTCCCTGTCCCAGCCCCCCAACCCTGACAAAATGCTCCTCTTTTTAAATACACTTTATAGGCTTTTATTTTATCCATGTGGCTACTTCTATAGCAATGATCCATGGCTCAAGCAGGAATGTAGAAATGCAGAAACATTCTAAGGGTAAAGCAATGTAATCTACCACCCAAGACGCCAGCACAGAGGAAGCAGATGAAAATAGTGCCTGTGCTGGACTAAACAGAGAATAATTAAGAACTCTTTAAGAGCCATGATTTAGGCAAGTCTAATCTAAGAATGTGTTGGAGGATAAGTTCCTTCGAAGGTATTTGTTAAAATGTCAAGTTTGAGTATGATGGTCAAAGCCTTTGCTGATTTTTTTTCCGAAATTATAGTTCTCTCACAGTGAAGCCATGTCTGAAACCAAAGTCTAATCCTGTGGTTAATTTTAGATAAATAGAAGTTTTAAAAAAATATCAGGTGGAATCTTGAAAAATGTGTATGTTCCCTTATATCGGCTTAGGAGATCTTGCAGCTGTTCATACTTTCACTTCATAGCACGTGTCACTGTGACAAATGAAAAATATTTTCATCCACTAGGATTACTGGGTTGCCGAAAAGCAATAAACAAACTGTAACAAGAATTATGTATGTAACTGACAGTTAATCAGACTATTCAAAATGGTAATGAAGAGAATGAGAAGCTTGGATAAAGTATTTTCTGCTGACAAATAGTCTACATTACATTAATAATTTATTAGCTAAAATTTGTGATTATTACTGGTTAATGTGGTTAGCATTGACTTGTTTTAATGATTTCTCAAAATACACAGAGTGTGACTATTAGATACAGCTCCATCTGAAATCCTCCTCCCGTAGCTCTTCCATTTTCAAGGTGGATTTCTATCAGTGGTCCTGTTTCAGAAAGGGAACTGGATTGCTTAAAATACCCCCTATTTTTCACCTCATTTCCAGCTGAATAGAATGCGGAGTGGCTTTTCAATTCTTACTTTCTTGTTTGTAACTATTAAAATAATAGTTACTTTGTAATATTGTAACTTTATTATATTAAAGTAGTGATAATTATTTTGAATGTTGTTACCCCTTAAAAAAGGTGCCTTAGTGAGACTTCAAAAAAAGTAGCCAAGTATTCATATAAGGAACAAAAACTTCCAATTTATAATGTGGATATATTAACAGACTCTATAAAATACTATGCTTTGCAGCTCGCCCACAAGGAGAAACAAAAATTCCTAGTCAAATAGATTTGAAAAATTCTATATAACATTACACAGCATTAGAAACAATAGTCCTACAAGAAGGTAATGTGTTTAATTTCATTTTAGATATCACTTCTTTACACAAAACATATAAAAAGTCACCTAAATTTTCTATGGAAATCCAGGAATAAACCATGCATGCATAATTCATATTACTACAAGTGAATGTTAAGCATAAAATCAGAAAATTTAAAAAATTTGAAGAATGATGTCCCTTTTCCTGGCCTTAAAGCATATCTGTGACCTGAATTGCCCCAGATAGATATGACATTTCCATTCTAGTAATTAGCTTTCTAATTAGCTTTCTAGAATGACTTGTCTAAGTCTTTAAAATACAAGATGCCTTAAAAAAATCTATTTGATGAAAATAATTTTTAAAAAAGTTCATATTATCATCTCTCATTATCAAAATTTATTTTGTTAATAAAAAATCATGAAATTAACAAACACCTTAGGATTTATGATCCTCTCTGCCTGATGAGTTATAAGGAAAGAGGAAAAAATCAGCAAAAATTTGTTACCATTTACTTTCCAAGGATGTGTCCTAATACTAAATATTTTCCACAAATATCTAGTGATATATTAGGATAGATTTTATTTTCCCTTACCATCCAAAATACTATTTTTCTTCCTAAAAAGCATGAGGATTTCATTTCCTTAATGCAATGTTCTTGTATGTGCATATATGGCGTTGGTAATGATATAAGAATCATTAATGTCTGCCATGTAAGACATTTAAGTTACAGAGCTAATGCAAATCAAGCTCTCCAAGGGGGGGTAATATTTTAATAAGTGTTGCCAAAACAGGAAAACAGAATGAGTCCTCTGTATATGCAATGATCAGGCACACATGCTGTATGTAAATGGGTGGAGTGAGACTGTGTGTCTATTATGCAAACAGCCCTTTGTCCTGTCAGGCAGTTAAGGGAAGCAACCATAATCTTTGGTGTCCTGGATAATGTTTGCTGGTCCTCAGGGACTGACTGTCATTTAATTTGGGCAAGTTAGTGTCTGCCTTAGCTCTGCATATTTGCATATAAATTGTTTGTTGTGGGGGTGGGGCAGAGAGGGGAAGATATATCACAAACTGCTTCCCCTGATTATTTTATATCTGCTTTCACGTGGGGTGTGTCCTAGAGTGGTATGGGGGGGTGGGGAAGATTGTGCAGATGAAGGATATATATTCCCCCACATGAGAGAAATGAGCATCAGCAGAAAAGAAACTGTTAGCACATGATCCAGTTCTACACATAATGAAGAGAATTGATTTAATATGGAGACATGATGCTATTTTGGCATAGGTTCATATGATCTGCAGAGCTAATACACCCTTGTGCCAAGTACAACTCACAGATTGCTCATGGGTACTGCAGTTTTGCCCTGATTCATTAGCATCCAGTGACCCACCTATAGATTGTCACCAGCTAGGGCCAGCATGAAGGAAGATGCACATGCATTTTAGGACAGGGAGTGTGTATTTGACAAAGTTTTTTTTCATAGACACTGTCATCATTTTCTAGGATGTGGGATTTGAGGCATCGCAGTTCAGAGATTGTTACGTTGGAGGAGCGGGACATTTATACAGCATTCATAAACCAAATGGCTTTTATGGTAGAGCAAGCGTTCAGGGCAGCTAGGTGAAGGAAGAGACTATTAATCTCAAAGTAAATTGTATACTGCAAACCTGTAAAAAATAATCACATAATAACCACCAACAAAAACTGAAGCCAAAATAAAAGCACTAGCATTTGACCTTAGTGCCTCCTGGCATATATAAACCATCTCCTACATTCTTTTCTTCAAAGTTACCATTTGCTGAGCACTTCCTGTGTCTCAGAAATTTTACTAAATGCTTTATATGTATTTGCACATTGAATTCTTCCTACAGTTTTATAGGATCAGGAATTTCACTTTTTCCCTTGTCCCCATTAACATCACGAGGTTAAGTTAACTTGATCAAAGTCACATGGTCAAGGAGGAGAGCCAGGCCCAAATGAGTGTACATTCCACATTTTAACCACTATGTTATGTGGTTCTAACATTTGACTCTTCAGTGAAAAACAAGAGGATTTTCCCAAATTGGAAATTCTTATTCCAACAATTGCCTTTTCCTTACTAATTTCATTTATTCCTATTGTTGTGCACATGTGGGAGAATTGAGAATATTTGAGCAAACTATTTCCTACCACAGTAATGGTCTTTGGTGAAACACACCCAGTAACTCAAATTGACCCCTGTCACCAGATGATAAATGGAGGATTGCTGTTTTTATTTCTTACTAAACTTTTACTGGGCAAAAAAAAAAAAAAGTTTATAGATATTTCACACTCAGGGAGAAAAGAAAGTTGGGGTGGAGGAACATTAAGATGATGGTTGCTATAGAAACTGCCATCTAGAAAAATGGAGAAAAAGAGAGAATGCCTGATTTCTCACAGAGAGATGAAATGAATTCCCTCAGTTTCTCAAGACATCAGAAAAAACGTGAAGCTTTCTTTGATGCCTATGGCATATCTTTACAGTCAACTGATTGACCTAATTTAATATAATTTGACTTATTTAGGAATTATTTATATCAGTTCTACCTTCAGAGTGATTAGAAAGAATACAAAATTAAACAGAAACAATAAAAAGTGTTGTTAGGGATAAAACAAGAGAAAATTATGTAAGTTGACAATTGAATGAGAAATTTGACACTAGAACTGTTGAAAGTTTAGCCTAGAAATATATGTGCTAAATATTTATATTTTACAACTCAGATCCAATTTTAAGTTCAAATGAAATAATTCATAAATTTGTTCACTGATCAATCATGTTATATCTTGGTTTGATGTTGACTTTAGCTTTAACTTCCCTGTGGCTCAGCTGGTAAAGAATCCACCTGCAATGTGGGAGACCTGGTTTCCATCCCTAGGTTAGGAAGATTCCCTGGAGAAGAGAAAGGTTACCCACTCCAGTATTCTGGCCTACAGAATTGCATGGACTCTATAGTCTATGGGGTCACAAAGAGTCGGACATGACTAAGAGACTTTCACTTAGCTTTAACATACATCTTTAAGGAATTATGTTTTCTAGTATTTAAGAAAACCATGGAAATTATGTTGGTAGCCAAGAAATCAAGTAAGAAAAGTTCTGAAGTCTATACTCAGCTGGACCAAAAATGGGCTTATTGGCAAAACCTAGATTTGATTCCATGTTCTCACAAAGAGTAGCTGGATGATCTTGGGGAAGTTATGAAATCATTCCAAACATCAGCTTATTCACCCTCAGTTTTTAGTGTTGTTGAAAACACAACATGTAAAAAAGTGAGTAGAATGCTTAGCACAATTTCTAGAACATAGTAAGCTCTTAGTAAGTAGTAGCTGTTACTGTTATTAGTTGGAAAAGTTGGAGGGGAAGAGAAGTCTCTAAGAGACCACAGAAAGAATGTGGCTGAACTGAAGACGACGTAAAATGTAACACAAGGTAATAATATATGATAAAAGAAATAAAAAGAATACCGTAAAAGATAGGCATGTTACTATTACTTGGTAAGTCATGTCCAACTCTTCATGACCCTATGGACTGTAGCCCACCAAGCTCCTCTGTCCATGAAATTCTCCAGGCAAGAATGTTGGTGTGGGTAGTCATTCCCTTCTCCTGGGGATCTTTTGGACTCAGGGATGGAACCTGGGTCTCCTGCATTACAGGCAGATTCTTTACCATCTAAGCTACCAGGTAAAAGTTGAGATAATTAGCTCTGGTTCAGTTATATATGGTTCCAGGTAGGAAACTAGCCAAACTTTACATTTGTGTTTTTATGTGTTGCAAGTTAAAACAATTTTGTAACATAAAACTGAGTTCAAATTTGATATGTCTTAACTTGGCACATGTATTATGAGCTGGCTGTCAATTTCAAGATAGGTTTAGATTTATTAGGGAAAGTTGAATTTAATAAACATGCTTAAACTAGGCCTACAGTTTTTTATTTCCATAAAACATGTTGGTAGCAGTACCTTCCCAGACTGCTTTTTTCAGCACTGTTTCACAACACCCATGCATAATTTAAATTTTAAAGATTTAAAAAGTGCTGAATCATAAAGAGACTGGTTCTTTAAATACTGTAATATATATTGTGAAACTTTAATTTGTTAATTTTTTCTAATCCCACTTACTTCCCAAGTGGACTTGAAGTGAATTACAGTAAAAGGCTCAGATATAATAGGAACTTTAAAAACACAAGCAGAGTTGTGCAGTGGGAGCATGCTGGGCCCACACACACACACACACACACACACACACACACACACACACACAATTGGAGCTCTGAAATATCATTACGATATATAAAGAAAGGAGGATGTGGAGAACTGCAGCTATCAGAACCAGAAACATAGGCTAAGGTGCTGTGGCTGTGAGCATGAAATTAATCTAAAACTAAGAGCTTCTCTGATGGCTCAGTAGTAAAGAATCTTCCTGCAGTTCAGGAGATGCAGGATATGAGGGTTCAATCCCTGGGTCAGGAAGATCTCCTGGAGGAGGGCATGGCGATCCACTCCAGTATTCTTACCTGGAAAATTCCAGGGACAGGAGAGCCTGGCGGGCTACAGTCTGAAGGATCACAAACCGTCAGACAGGACTAAGCATCTGAGCACAGGCATCAGCAACCAATTGTAAAAGTAAACTTGGTGAGCAAATATCATGATCACCATTTCCAGATAAATAAAAATTTCTTTCTAAACTCCGTGAGGAGTAAATGGAATACCAGGATTCTCACATAAAGGACTAGGAACAGTGTCTTCCTCAGTAGTGACATTTTACAAATGTAGAATGCTTTAAGTATTATTTTTGTATGTAATTCAAATTTAATTAGAATTTTAATCTCATATGTATTATTTACTAACACATAACATCTGGCTTCATCAGTTGCTATGTCTGTCTTACAGATATTATTGGGTTTTTCTTTTTCTGCATATTCTGATATACAGGGGTTATTACTGAAAACCTTCTGCATTTGCAGCCATCCTCGCTCTCTCTACCACATTTTAGGATACTTTTCCTATTCAACAGCTCAAATACTAATGATTAATACACACAAAACAAGTTAATCAGTTTGATTTTTAAATTTGCAGAAAAGTATTTTCGAAGTTGCCCCTTAACTCCAGCCTGTACTGTCTGATGTTTGTTTAAATACATACAGGAAACAATACTTTTGCATAAGTGGAAGACATGAATGACAGGCAGTGGAGAGAGGTTAAGTACTTTGTGCTTTTGATCAGTCAAAGAAGAAAAGGAAGCAACTGATACTGATCTAGAACCAAATAGAATAGGTCTGGAGCTTTCTGAAACAAATCAAAACGCCTTTGGCAAGGTTATTTTTCACAAGTGTCTTTCCATCTTATTTCCTCACCTGGCACCTCTGCCCCCCAGGCATTCCTTCTTCAGAGAGCTACTGATGCCCAGATCTTGTCTACAAAGAAAACACTGCTGTCCTTCTTAATAGAGTCCTAGCAAAAATGTCTCAAGTTTCTCCGACTCTGCTGTTCAAGCTTATAGTCAGCTCTCCATACACTGTGAAGAAGAGATGGGTTGTGTCCAGAGCTCTCATCTCTCACATTTCCAGGAAGAAAAATAGAAAACAAGTTTTCCTTGGTCCTCCCCTATATAGAACATGTTTTACATTATATTTCTTTTAAATATAAAAATTAATTTTCATTATGATATAAAAATGTAATTATATTCCACCCAGTAGACCACATATATTTAAGTCTGCAAATTGATTCTAGAATGTTGAAAAATAATAACCATGCAAAATAGTGATATGGCCTTCCTGTACCGATTGACTCATATACCGTGATTGGCTTTCTCATATTCTTCAGAAATAATAACAAAAATGAATTCCTCTTGCACAAAGCAATGCAACACAAATAATAGTCTTTTATTTTTAATATTAAGTCCAACATCCCTTAACAGAATCCAGTTTTTCATGTACTTTCTATTATTACACATGATATTTTAATTGTCTTTCTTATAAAGATCATCTAGTAAAATAGAGCTTGATATATTGTTTTCTTTACTGATATTACATGCTTATTTTATAGATAAGATAGTACAATTTATTTCCAAAGATAGCATTTTTTAAATCTTTCACATGAAATCACAATGACCAAAAATAAACAAAAATTATGATGTTTGATTTAGACTTGCTGTCTGTATCTTCTTACATGTTTACAAACCAATGGTTACATACACAAATATAATTCCTTTCCAATTATATTGTATACATCATCTAACATAGCATCTTGAGATAAAAATATTGATAAGTAATTCTTGTTTTCTGACAATAATCCTTTATTTTTTTTTTAATTCATTAGTTCTCATCTAGGATTAAGAGGTAGTATTTTCACTCCTGTACTTTATGCTAACTTGGTGGGTTACCTAATACATATCACTTAACCTCTGAGTCTTCCTTTTGTCATGTGTAAAAATGATTGCACCAGTGAAAAACGTGTTTCTTCAACTACCCTACCCAGGAAGACTTGAACACCGATAGATTTAGGATACCTTAAAAGAATTGTATCTGAAAACTTATGGCAATTTGAAGCCCATCTCTCCTCACATAACCAGAGAGTGAACAGACTCTGTTATTACTCCTGTGTTTAGATCTCTTTAGTGATGTCCCCTTGCCTTCTCAGCATAGTAGAACATTCTTAGCAAGGTTTAAAAAGTCATTTGTGAGCTGGCTCTGCCTTTGGTTCTCAAACCTCATCTCTTTACATCTCTCAGCCCTCTCCCTAATCAACACCAAACCACTCCTGCAATCACACTCACACACACACACAAACACACACAGTAACTTGCTTAGAAAACCTTGCTTTATGTGTTCCCTTTACTTCTGGGCCCTTGTACAGATGCATGCCTCCTCCCTTTTAGGTCCCACCTAGCATTCACCTTTATCTACAGGAAAACTTCATACAACTCCCTCCTGAGTTGTGTCCTTCCAATAAGCTGCACATTTTCGTATCTTCAAGTCTTATATAATCAAATGGAATATACCCCTTTATTTATCTGACTCTGCCATAAAAGCTCTTGATGGCAGGGCCTGCAATTTGTTTGCTGTTGTGTCTGTATAAAAATTGGGGCATACTAAGCATTTAATAGTTATTTTTTGCAAAATAAAGGAAAGGAAGGAAGCAAGGGGGGAGAGGGGAGCAAAATGGAATCTAGCAGTCAATTAGTCTCAAGCAAGACAAGAAATCAAAACAAAACTTAAAGACTGGAGAGGACAAGTAACCTGAACTATGCCCACAAAGCGAAGTTACTGGAAGGAAGAAGTCTGAGAGATGGCACAGTTTTGAGAGGCTTGAATATCTTTAAGTATCCTGGATAATCATGTTCAAATTCTAGAATGATTACTTGATTTGAGTTAGAAAACTTAGACTGTTTATCATCAATTATGGTCTGACATTAGAGTAGTTTAACTTTTTACATACAAAGATTTTGTTGGAAAATTTCTTGTACTGATGGTTCCTAAAAAATATATCAGACTTTTTGTTTCCTTTTGAAAACTTAAGGGAATAGCTGATGACTTATCTAACTAGATTATTATACGTCTCATGGTATATTCAAGTCTCAGCATGCCATAGTACATAGAATTATATCAGATTTCTAATGATTTATACACTAACAAGTCATTATGAATGGAAGCCAATGGCTTTTTTTTTTTTTTTTCCCATTTTAGAGGTAGCAGTTCCACTTATTTGAGTCTTCATGTTAAAGAAGTTATGTGACTTCTTTGGAAGTCTTTGGAAACCTTTGGAACATTGCAAAGTACACTAAACAATTCAACTAGTTCAGTTAAATTTGGTTTATCGAGAGAGAGAGAGGAGGCATTGGCTTTCCACATTCCTAACACCAGACTAGACTCTATACAACTAGTAAAGCAAGCACTCACTATGATCTGATAGATTGGCCTCTCACTGAAATCCCAAATTTTTGGATGAGAGAAACTGAACCATCCCACTTAGGCCCTGATACAGATTATCTTGGAAGAATTTATAGATCAGCTGGCCCTGGCTGACTTCCTTCAAAATAGGCTGACAAATAATAAGAAGTGCTGTTATATGAGACTGTAAAACCTTGTGTACTAATGATTTTGGATTTTTTTTTTCAAGTGGTATAAAAAAGACACCTTATTTCTTCTAATTAAATTAGCTGTTTACTCACCACCCACACTCAGGCTCACAATTCTATACTTGTATACAACAAATTAAAATTTTTCCTTCTGGTTCATTTGCTCTAAATGATATTTAAATGTAATGTGATAGTGTAAAGTTAAATGTACCTCTGATTCAATCTTACTGAATATCACCATGTCAGTGCAGTTTCCTATAAATGTTCTTGAAACCTTTATGTCTTTGTAAATTGAACTCATGAAGGGATGTCAGTTTGAAAAATATAACTGCCTCATGTCTTATGGCTCCAGATTATAACATATTTTATGTATCAAGTATTCTTTAATATGCAGCTAATGGAATTATCTCTAAAATAGTTTTATAGCATAGTTAAAATTAAATTATTTCCTGAAAACTAATTTATTTATTCAGCCCTCCTGGAAAGATTACTTTTCCTGAGAGAGATCTTGATAATTTATCTCTATTGCCACTTTTTATTTTTTCACTAGAGAATCTAAGTTATTTTTACTATTTCCTTAGCGGAAGTTAAATGTTGCCTTTTTTTTTTTTCTTTTGGTATTGTTTTATTTAGGCCTCTTTCATTGCAAGTAATAGAAAACAAAAGTTAAATTAGCATAATCCAAAGGAGCATTTATTAGTTTCACATGCCTGGAAATCATGTTTGTATCTGACTTCAGGTCAGGGTCTACAGTGGACTCAAACCTGTCACAAAGACCCAGTATGTCTAGCAGCATTCTCAATAAAGCTGTCATTTCACTTCAGGAAGGTGGCATCTATACTCCATTTTTACATCTATTTCCCTGATAGCACCAACCAATGTCTTAGAATTGAGTCTTGAGCTTCCATGTGGTCTGAAATGGGTCATATTAAATTCTAAATCAATCACAGTGCCCAAGAGATTGCTGGTTTCTAGTGGGTATAATCTGTAATTTCCACTCTTGAAAAAATGGTGCTCTGAAAACATACGCCCAGAGAATGAAAGGGTACTAGTTGTTTAATCAAATTTAGGGCTGTAAAGAGCAAAAAAGGGAGAATGGTCTACTACAGTATTGACTAATGATGTAATCATTTAACAATGAAAATTAATATTTATTTAGCCCTATCTTATTCAGGCCTAGTATGAGACATTTCCCATTCATTGACAAAAGGCTGATATTGCTATCTATGTGTTATACATGTGATGAGATGGGTACATGGAAAAACTGATTAGCCAATTCACGACCTTAATGGTTTGTAAATGAAACTGCTAGCTTTAGGTCAGTCCTACCTCCACAATCCCCTCATCAAATCACCTATTCTCATTTCCAAAAAGAAGAGATTGGGCCTGATGATCTCTAACTTGCTTTCCTTCTTGAAAATCTGATAATTCTTTGATTATAAAGTATTAATAGTAGATCCTACCAAAGACATGACTGAATTCTGACTGTTTCTTCAGCCTTACTGCCAGACCATAATCTAGGCACATAGCATCTTTGGCCCTAACATTTGCAGCGTGTTTTTGTTTAATTGTGATCCATCCAGGTTTTCTCCTCCAACTTATCCTCCCCATGGTTGTGTGATATTGTGTAATAGCAAATTTTATGATATTCTTCTCTTCCTTCTTTTTCCTCCTGTTGATTATTGGACTAAGTTTAGCCTCTTTAGCTTGATACACAGATCCTTTCATCTGAACACAACATATAATTCCAAACCATATGATTCCCCTGCTCTCTAAACCCTCACTCACATTTAACATTTTGCTCTTTCCCAAACTCTCCATGTTTTTAAATCTTCCATTCTCTCTGAGTTGTCCTTTTTGGCCAACTCCTTTTTGTCTTTCAAAGGATAGATGAAGAATAATACATTTCTAGGCAGTCTTTCTTGATTCTCCTGAGGGAAAACTAGTCAAGATTTCCTGTGTGTACCATCAGCATTTATACAGAGAAGCATAAAGAGTTTTGACAAATACATAAGTATTAGAAAGCTTCCTGCTAGTTATCATGAATAACTTTATGTAAAATAAGCATGTTCTGTGTGTTTTCACTTTGCACACCCCTAAAGTCATCATAATGAGTAGGTTCTGGTATTTACATCCTATCACAATAAAGGCATCATATGTGGAAACTAATCAGTTACTAGTGTAAGCATAGAGGTGTTAATAAATTGATGTCTTTATATTTCAATATTGAGTCTTCAGTTCTCATTGAATGCAAATGTAATCTCGAGTAAATAAAGAAATGCATTTTAAAAACCGATGTTTTAATTTATAATAAGAACTCTAACTGCCAGAATGCTGAGAAAAATGGTACAATTGAATCTTACATGTATCATCCTTCCTTGTGATATTTCTAGAATGAGAATCGATAACCTGAAGGCTGTAGGATGCTTATAGCATCAGAATATAGAAATCAAAATTTGGATGTGTGATCTACCTAGCAAATATAACAGAACTGTAGTTAGTCTAATGATTCATGTCAATCAGATCAGGGTTAGAGTCAGATTCCTACTTTTGCCCACAGTATAGGGGTTGGAGCAAGGGAAAAGTTGATCAAAGGTGTTTCTCTAGGTGTTTCTCTAGGTGGGTGGAGTAATTAGACAAAGGTGGGAGGAGTAACAGCAGATTAGAAAAAAATAAAGGAATGAGTTAAGTCTCTGACTTGAAGCTTCTATTTGCAAAATATCTATTCCTCACCAATACACTTTTACACAGATTACAGACTGTAAGGCCATAGTGGTACAAAGATCTGGAAAATATTAAGAGAAAAGGCCTTTTTATGTTATGCTTGATATAAGGAACCATAAAACAGAAGAATTTAAAAGACTGAGAGTATATTGTCCTCACAGTGATGTATAAATTAAGTAAGCAAGGCTTTTGGGGAGAGTATGAAGAAGATATGCATTGAAGGCAGTTTTTTTTTAGGTTTATGAGTGCTTTACAAAATGTTGGCTCCTGGTAAGATAGTACATGGTCTGTGACAGTTCAGAAGTTGAATGAAGTGCCTGCTTTTCAATGATCTATATGCATCTATAATTATATGACTTGGAGAGACTGACTGAACCACTCCCTAAATAAATACAAATTTTATCTGAAAACTATTTCTGCAAGTAAACTCAAAAGCCTCCTTCCTTTTGGGCATCATATTATCTGCACATTTACCTGCTGAGTCTTTTATGGAAAACTCGACTTTTAGGTTACATCACAGCCTACTGGGTGTGAAAATCAGAACGATATATTTCCTCAAAAAAATATTGTTCTGCATTTTCATTAGGGTTTTTTTCCTGTAGAGCTTTGTTTTCTAAATTCTTTTTTATCAGGTAAAAGGAAGAGCACAAAAATAATGTGCTCATGCTGAATTTGGGGAAGGATAAAACATTAATTTGGAGAAGAAAATTCCAGCCCACTCTAGTATTCTTGCCTGGAGAATTCCAAGGATGGAAGAGTCTGGCAGGCTATATATAGTCCATGGGGTCGCAAAGAGTCTGATATGACAACTAATACACACATACACACAGAACATTAATTATTACTTCTCTAAATGTAAATTTTCAAAATGGCATCTCTTTTGACTGTCATACTGATTCCGTATGTGTGTATTTACCATTTTACTTCATTTTGAATATGCAAATATTGGATTTATATAAAAACATTTATGAAAATATTTTAAATTTTCATTAATTAGTTAAAATAATAAGAAAGTTACTTCATATTTTCTAATATAAGAAACATACTATAAAGACAAATATATTTGTATTTAAATGAGTTATATTGTACTTTAATTAAACGTTCTAGTCAATAAGTAATAGTATAATTTGGCACGTACTTTTCCTTTGTCACCAAAAGTGGCAAAATCATCCTCTCAGCCATCGTTAGACTAATTTTCAATCTGTCATACTTCCTTCTCTCTCTAAATAATATATTCCCTCTTGTATGTATGTTCCAGAGATGAGTTATCTGCAAATAGCAGTCCTTGTATTCTTTCAGCTAACGATTCTATTTGCTGTTTGAAAGCAATTACTGAAAAAAAAAAAAAGAAAGAAAGAAAGCAATTACTCTAGCCTAAAGTTTCTATTCAAGGAAGGAGCCCATGGGAAAAGTTATGAGACAGATGAGAGATTGTGGGGAGGCATACTTAGTCAAAAACCCACTAGGGATTTATAACTAGAATATAAACATAGTTTCTCCAAGTAAAAAAAGAAAAAGAAAAAAAGGGCAGGAACCACAAGAAAAATACAGGCAAAGTTATAAAAAATAATTTGCATTGTAGGAGTCCTTGAGATTTCCAGTGTAGAAAACCCCAAAGCTAACAAACATGAAGTATGCTCAAACCCACTGGGAATTAGAGACATGCTAATTTGAACAATAACATATCACTTTATACCCATGAGATTAGCAAAATTTAGAAAGCTGCATAATGCCAAGTGTTCGAAGGAGCGGCAGGAAATAGGAAACCTCCTGCACAGAATGTGAAACTGTGTGGCCATCCTGAAGAGCAATCTGAGGTAGTTTTAATCCGATTAAGTTCACAGACCTACTATATCCCCACCACCCACCACAAGGCACAATCTGGAGAAATTCTCATACAGGCTGTGCGGAAACACACATAGGAACGTTCTTGACAGTGTTATTTATATTTCCAAGAAGTTGGAGGCAATGTGGGTGCCTATCCCTGGGGAATGGGGAAGGAAAGGATGTAGGCTATACAATGCAAAGTACCACACAAGAGTTAAAGGCAGCATGCTAGATATTCCCACAGCAATAGAAGATCCTTAACAACAATGCTGAGTAAAAAGGAACAAGAAAAAGACACCTATACCAAATATGATATCTGCTTTTTAAAATACATGCACCCAAATGACAATATTTTATAAGAACACATTAAAATGAAAGGATACCCATACAAACATGTTAGAATGATTGCCTAAATGAGGAGGGGGACAGGACAGTGGGATGGGGATGGGAACAGAAAGAAATGTACAAATAAGCCAAGTAAAGGATGGGACCAATGATATATGGTGCCAGGAACTATAAAGTATGATTGACCCCGCTCTCTGCACCTGGGACCCATGTCCCCCACCCCACCCCCCAAATAAACCCCAAACAACAAAAAATATGAGTTTTTGCATACACAGAGATACAAATAAATGGGAACCATATAGTTTGGGGATACTGGTTCTTCACTGATATTTAAGTTATTTACCCTACATATTTCTATATTTGATTTAAAGCGAACTCCTTGAAACAATAAGTCTGCTCACATTTAAAATCAAGATTTCCAGACAAAAACCCTGCTAAGATTCACTTGGGAGCACTAATCCAACTTCAATATCCCTTTCTGTGAGGCTTCTCAAATTTCAAGGAATTTGTGACCCTCTTGACTACATAAAGAGTCAGTCTTCTGAAGCTGGCCATTTATAATTTTGAGTTATCTGTTTAAATGGAAAGGGAAGTTGTCTTTGATTTCTAATAGAGATAAACTCTTTCCTGGGAATACTGTTGCTTGTGGTTTTAAAAGGCTTAATGATTCAGGGCTGTTGCCTTTTGTTGTGCCAATTCAGGCACTTTACGTGTCCAGACAAAATCTCTCTCAGCAAGATGGCTTTGATATAAAACCACTGATATTTAAATATCAAAATGTAACTCTTTGGCCTGGCAATAACCCTCCATGTGGGAGGCTTGGATGAGATTACCAGACCTGCTCTTTTGTCCTTGGATCTGCAGCATCTGGAAATGATACTTGTGGTCATGGTAATACTTCAGTCTGTCAGAGTGCATTTTATCCAAAATTTTCAGTGTGCTTTGCAATTTATTAATCCTTGCAACACCTCTAGGAGGTAGGCAGATATTTTTTTCCCTGGAGGAACTGAGGCAATAGAGAGTGGAAATGAGAACTACAAGGCCAGGCAGCTGGATGAGAGGGTGGAAGGAAGTCCTTTGCACTTAGGAGAGCAGCCAATCCCATTAAATGGTGAACTCATTTGACACTACCATTAAACGCGCCTTTAAGGAAATTTTATAGCTTGTGAATGAAGAACAAGGTTTTGGAAACCAAAATTAATGAAGGCCTAAGAAACTGAAAAATAAATTGTGACATTTAAAATGTGCTTCTTTATTGCACATTCCAATTTACTGAGTTTAATCAGTGAGACAAGAAGAAAACACCATAGATGTTGAACTAAAAGCTTGTAAGTATGTGGGCCATGGCTGTGTCTGTTTTAGGGGATATACCTTCTTTGGAAGTATTTGTCTTTTTGTAAAATAGAGTGACTTTTTGATGCTGCTATCTCTTTCTGTCTTTTTTTTTTTTACTTTTGATTTCTTAGCTGACCTCATTCCATTTCTGATTTTTCATGTAGATTAATAGAATTTTCCTGATGCTTCATGTTCTCTGCTTACCTGTGGAAAAAGTGATCTAAAAACAAAAGAGTAGATTTTTTAAGTTTAATGCTTACTTTCTCTATGAATTTGTATTTTTCCCCAGATCCATTTTAGATTCCATTAGATTATTTAAGCCCTCATATAAAATCCATGAGTATATAAAGATAGTCTCTAAGGTAGATCATTCCATGTAATAACATCATTTATACCACACATGGAGAGGGAAATGGCAACCCACTCCAGTATTCTTGCCTAGAGAATCTCATGAACAGAAAAGCCTGGCAGGCTGCAGTCCATGGGGTCGCACAGAGTTGGACACAACTGAAGCAGCTTAGCATACTACAAATAAATATTTACCAAACCTACTATATTTCAACTAATATTCAGAAACTGGAGAAACCAACAGTAAACAAGAAGCAAAACTATCAAAAGCTTTTCAGTTCTTGTGGACTCAGGTCAAAAAAAAAATTATATATATATATAGTAAAGGAAAATATATGTGTGTATATATAAGTATACATATAATTATAGTAAAGGGAAATAAATGTGAATAAAACAGGGTTCTATTAATGTGAGAATGTTTCTGCTCCAGATGTGAGGACTCATAGACAGTTTCAGGGAAGTAGTTATATCTATACTGAGACCTGAAAGAGTTATCTAAGCAAGAAGGAAAAGTGAAGGATAAAATATTACTGGCAAGGGGACCAACAACTGTAAATTCAGTCATTATTACGTAGCATACTCAGCTAGAATACTGAAAGGGATATGATAGTTACTGTAATAGAAACAACAGTAACAATAGTTATAATTTATAAATATTCATTGAGTGCTAAGTCCCATGGTTTGTACTTAGAGAGTGGTATTAATATTTCAAGTTCTTCTCAAAACTGTCCTCTGAAAAAGATTATTATACTGATTTTTCAGCTGAGAAAAATGGAGACTAGAGTCTTAATAATTTTTCCAATGTTACCATCCAATAAAAAGGATGATTTGGCATTTAAACTTAAATCTGGCTGACTCCAGAGCTCAGATGGGGTTCAGGATGTGAATGTGGAGACGCTGCCTGAGGGAATTTTAACTGTGTGACCTTGGACAAGTTTCTCAGTCCCTGAATACCTTACTTTTCTCCATTAGTAATTAACGTTTATAATATTCATAGCACCTGCCTGCAGGATTGTTGTGAGGATTAAATAAGTTAATACATTGAAGAGGCTTAAAAGAATATGTACTACACATAACACTATGAAAGTGTTTGCTATTGTTTTCCTTTTATGAAACCTTACAAATATGTTGTCTCTACTGACAGAAGTATAAAAATGCAAAGGTAACGGTGGCCAGGGAAAAGCCCAAAGCCAATCAAAAGAATTGCAATTTTCTTACAAGAACAATGGAAACTCATTGACGTTTTAAAGACAAGAGTTAAAAATCTGTTAAGCACTTTAAAATATCATATTATATTTCAATATAAAGCAGTTAGATGATTTTTTACAAGAATCTAAGATATTTGAGTCTGCTTAGGCTACTATAACAAAATACTGTAGGATGGATAGCTTAAACTACAGACATTTATTTCTCAAAGTTTAGGAGGCTGGGAAGTCTAAGACTGGGGAGCCAGCATGGTTGGTGTCTTGTGAGGACCTACTTCCTAGCTCACAAATGGTACCCAATTTATTGCTATGTCCTCATAAGGCAGAGAGAACAAAACCTTTGGTGTCTCTTCTTCATTTTACAAAGGCACTAATCCCATCACGAGGGCTTCAATCTTATGACCTCATCTGAACCTAGTTACATAATTACTTCACAAATGCCACATCTCCTAATAACATCACATTGAGGTTAAGGCTTCAGCACATTAATTTTGTGGCACACACAAACATTCAGTTTGAAAAGCAGGACTAGAATGATAATCCCTGAGCTAAAATACTGAGAATGGGGGTAGGAAGACTAAATAAAGGATAGATATGGTAGGTGGTTGGTAGGTAGTGGACAGGGATTCATAATTGATTAGATTTGGGGAATGATGCAAAGAAAGGAATCAATGATGATATCTGAAATTAATAAGTATATGTAGTTAATTGCAAGGATAGGTAAGTTTACAATCGGGGATGTTTAGCTTGAAATGCTTTCTAGGAATCTCAAGTGGAATTATTCACTAGACAACTGGGTGAATCCATCTAGATCTGAAGAAAGTGGGTTGGGGTTAATCTGTAGGACAGCATACTGAGAGTAATTAAAACCACAGGATTGTATGAGATAGTTCAAGGACTGTGTGCCCTGAGGAAGGAAACCTGAGGGGGGAACGCTGAAAACCATCAGCATGTACAAGATCAGAAGGAACTTCAGAGCGGTGGCCAGAGAAGAAAGGAGAAATCCATGGTATAACTACTGACAGAGTCACACACACAGAATTTTTCAAGGAGGGATGGATCAGCAGCATCAAATACTTCAATGAAAACAAGTTAGATAAGAAATAAAACATTTACTAGATTGAGTATTAGGTATTTCATTGGTGATATTAGGAATGTGATTAGGTATAAAAGAGCAAAATTTGATTGATACACAAATTTTATATAATTTTTATGTTCAATTTGAAAGGAAAGTCTTGATTTTTTTGTGCTTTTCTTGAATTTCCAAAACATATACAAGTGCACTAGAATTTGACCACTCTGTTATTCATTGATTCATTCCGACTTTCAATCTGTCCTTTTCCATTTCTCAATCTACAAAGCTTTTTACTGTGTCAGAGCATTTATTTTGCTGCCATATATCTTCCTGGAGATACACAAATTAGAGCAATTACCTAAGAAATTGTTTTAGTGGTTCATAGAAAAATAACAGTGAGTTACATGGAACTTATGTTTAATTTTGAAGATAATGCAAAATAATTTCTCAAATATATAGAGGACTAGATTTCTGTCTTACCCCTGTTATAACGGAGGACAAGATATAATGACTTTTTTAAAGTACATTCTGGTCAAAGCATTTATATAGTAAACATATGCCCTTTGCTGAATGCAATGTTTTTCTCATTAATATTTCAAAATTTGAAGGAAAACATACATTTTATTAATCAGTACCTTGCTCTTATATTTAATATTTTTCAAAGAGTAATATTATGAATAGACTTTTCTCACTTAATTTCATACTTGTATGGAATGCCAAACCTCTCACATAGTGTAAAAGAATCACCTTCTTTTATATTAATTCATTTTATTATTAATGATAGCATAATAGTATTACAATGTTAACATTAATATTAATGCTATAATAATATATGTCTGTAGGTATATTACTATTGCAATTTTTAAATATTAAAGATATCCTAAGAGCAGGCTATATTTCCTTTTAGTAAACAAGCCTTTAAATTTTTTATCATGTTCCCTATGTGAACTTGCAAGTTACCCTTCCAAACAAAATGATGACATTCAGTTTCTTTCTTTTAGATTCTGTTACCTGTCACAGACAACATATAGCACAGATATGATGACATAATGCAGTTCTGTCAAATGGCCTTCCTGATGTTAAACGGGCCTATCATGTTCTATCCTCTGTGGCCATGAAAATAATGTGGGAATCAAATAAATATTCAATGCAAAGAATTTCCTATAGGTCCAGAGTCTCTTTTTACTTTTCATGTACAAAGAAAAAAAGAACAAACTTCCAGCTATCTAGAACTTTTAGCCCATGAACCAGTTTATGTAGCAAAGGCATATCATAACAAAAACAAGTATGTAAAAGTGCTTCATACAATGCAGAGCATCACTTTGATGAGAGCTAAGGATTTACCTTCAGTATTGAAAGGTTAAGATTTTTTTTAATTTTTTAAAAAAAACTCTTTAAAGATTTTTTAAAGCTATTTTTGAGGTAGTCGTTTCAAATGTATTTCCCTCTTCATTTTACACATGTAAGAGGTGGCTTTAGTGGTAGAGAATCCACCTACCAGTGCAGGAGATGCAGGTTTGATCCCTGGGTTGGGAAGATCCCCTTGAGTAGGAAATGACAACCCACTCAAGTATTCTTGCCTGGAACATTCCATGGGCAGAGGAGACTGGTGGGCTACACTCTATTGAGTCGCAAGGAGTCAGACGCTACTGAGCTACTAGGCACACAAGAATATGATGAACATAGCTCTTTGGCTAACAGTCTTTTCATGCTACATTCAATTATTTGCCATTCCCTAGCCAAGCGTGGCATATCCACAGCTCTGTGATCTTATATACATTCTTTCTAGAAAATGTTTGCTCACTCTGGGTCGGGAAGATCCCCTGGAGAAGGAAATGGCAACCCACTCCGGTATTCTTGCCTGGAAAATTCCGTGGATGAAGGAGCCTGGTAGGCTACAGTCCATGGAGTTGCAAAGAGTCGGACATGACTGAGCAACTTCACCTTCACCTTCATGTAATCTCAAAGTTGCAAGCTTGATTGGTACATCCTTGTAATACTGTTCAGGCTATATAGTTTTATTACAAACATCGCACTTTGTCATTCTTCTTTAACATCATTTCCCACACTGTCTAGTGCATCTAGACTTGTTACAAGAGTTAGGAAATTAGGATACCAAGAAATGTAGAAGTATTTTTAATCTCTAAACGGAGTTCTCTAATGTCACTGTTTGTTTTCTATTGAAGTTAACATGAACAAAAAGAAAATAAATATCTCTTTTCCATAAATGCATTTTTACATAATCAAATATGCTAAGAACAGCATACCCTTTAATTCAAACTATATCTTATGAGTTTCCTGAATGCTTCATCTTCCTCAACAAGCACACAAAAAACCTCACTAACCATAAGACTGCATTGAATTTAATGATGACTAATTCTTTTCTATTTCTACTTGTTACAATACTTTTCACTCCTTTACTTCACCTGCCTTGACCCTTTCCATGATTATTTCTCTGCTTTCCTTCATAGAAATGTTTCTGTTTTTTGTCTTCCTATAGTTACAAAGTTGACACTCCTCCTTTTTTAAAAATCTCTGTCCTTTGATATTTAGGTTCACCATGTACTTCCATTCTCATTCCTACAGTCAGAATAACCATTTAAATTTAATTTAAAAAAGTTTTTAGAGTTGAAAGAAATATAGAAACATTTGTATTAGTCACCCTCACTTTATGCACTTCTGGAAAAGATCTCTTTTCTTTTACCAGAAAAAGTTTATATGTTACACAAGTGGCTGAATTTTGACTAAATTTTATAATGATTAATGACAATAAAATACTGCAATTGAATTCTCAAGCCACACACAAAAAAAATGTGTCATTAAAGACACTTTCTAAAAATATTCATCTCATGGAAATATTATTTTAATTACAGGAGCATTCAAAAAGAAAAGACAAAAAATGGTAATTGGCTTTTAAAAGTACACAACCCTTGATCCAAATACACATCACAGATTAAACTACTCAGACTGAGATAAATCACAGTAAACACACTGAAGAAGGTGAGGTAATACATCTATCTGCATGAGAAATAATTTGTAAAATTACACCAGGTCAGCAGTACTGTTGTAGGAATCAACTTCCCTAGACATCACCGGAGACATATTGCTTAAAAATTGCAACTGGTTTTAAGTGGTTACTTTAGTTATTTCTGTCTTTACAAGAGTCCAAAATAGATTAAAAATAATAAACTAAAAATTATCAACATTTAGAGATGTTTAAGTAT
Source organism: Odocoileus virginianus (assembly GCF_023699985.2). Taxonomy (NCBI): domain Eukaryota; kingdom Metazoa; phylum Chordata; class Mammalia; order Artiodactyla; family Cervidae; genus Odocoileus; species Odocoileus virginianus. The sequence continues at coordinate 27,551,954 of NC_069698.1, forward strand.
TTTGGAGCTTTAAGTCTAGACGAACAAACAGCAGGAAGACTAACAGACAACAGCCTGAACTTGTGCCTGGACTTCTTACAAGCCACACAAGGACAACTTCATTCATTCATTCCCATTCTTCTTGATTACTACAATATCTCTATGAGAAATATAAGTGTATATTTACTAGTTTATCATGTGGGAATATGGGAAGGAAGCATCACTGAAAAGTAAGACATCAAAATAAGGAAGCTTAAAAGCATAGCATCATCTAAGTAATTCAAACTCCAAGAAAGAAAGTCCTCTCTGAAGCACTGAAATGTCAAAAATAGACTGAAACATTTCCTAGATCTGGATGTCACTATTTGTATATTCAGTATTCTTAAACGAAGAAGAGTTAACCTGGAGAAACTATTAAATCACCATGAGTGTTGCCAATGAATGGTCCCAGAGACACCAGATTTAAAACTATAGAGAGAGAAGTTAAGAGAGTAAGTTGTTAATTAGTAGTGAACCCCAAACCCTTCTCCTGTAAAGCTGAACTTCATTCATTTGTGTTGTGTGTCTTAGAAGACTTTTGATCCCATTTGCTCTTAATAACCCAAATAACTGAAAATTGGATAAGTGTCATGATCAGTTTAAGTTAAATAGTAGCAAACCTGGGGAAGAACTCCATGCAGACAAAATTTTTGTTCCCACTCACTCCTTTGTCTCCATGCTCTTTATTTTATGGTGTGTTCATGTGTGTGCATGTGCATGTGTGTGTGTGTGTTGAATTTATCTTTCATGATTAACCTTCCTTTCATTCTACCCTTCTTGTCCCTTTTCTCCAACTAGGTCAAATCCTTCTCGTCTTTCTGGTATTAGCTGAGTGCCACCTTTTCTGAGAAAGATTCATCAGTCACTTTCCCCACATGTATCTTACCCACTGCTTATGCTCTCAGAGGTTGAGCCTACTATTGTTGTTTGCATACATGTATAGACTTCTATTCACATGTAGTACAAGCATATTTTTTATATATATGTATATATAATATATGAACATATGTACTACATATATGTGTAGAAATTCTTGCAGATAGAGACTTGGATTTTCTCAACTCTCGGTCAAATCCACTGTGCTTTATTCAACATCTGTCATTCCACTATGCTTTATTCAACATCTGTCATAAATAGGTGCTCAATAAGCTTTTATTTAATGAATAAATACTTAAACATGCCAGCTAATTAATTAAAACATGCTTAACATTCTAGAGATTAAAAATATTTAATAATATTCTTAATCTTTGATATTCAGAGTTCACAATAATTGGAAAGATATAAATTAATAAATAAACAATAAGGGAAGACAAACTAAATTTATGATAAAAGAGACATTAGCATCTAATTTGCCATATAGTTTTTCTAAATAAGACTTTGGGTTTCTGAAAAACAAGAGAAAAAAATTTAAATGCCATATAATCAGTTAATCAGTCAACAAGTGTTCATTGACAATAGGCACTACAAGCAGTTTTTTGAACTGAATTTCTACTTACATTTTGTTGCCAATGCAAAATGGAAACTCACAGAATTGTCCTTGATTTTAAGATATCACTTATTGAAAACAGTTTCTATTTTACATGTCTTTATTTTCAAATACAATAAAAAAAATCTATTAAATATATTTTTATATGATAGCATTCACAAAGTAAAACATCTTATGAAAATGAAAGAACAGTGTGACAAGAAGTCAGTCAGGCATACCCTGATCTTGGCATCAGTTTCTATCAATTTCTGGTTTGTAATATATATTTGATTAGTGCCATTTCCATATTCTAGTAGTTCATTCCTTAGCATATCACTCTATAATGTTGGAACAACTGTTAACAATGGTAATAGTTAAATGATAATGAAAACAAATATCAATAACAGGCTACTTAGTATGTACCATATATTTAGAATTTTATGTGCAATGCCCTGTTGAGTTCGCCCAGTGGGTCTATGGGTGGATATAAATGTGATTTCCCTTTTAATGATGACATCACTGATAATCTGAGAAGCCCAATATGATCTGCCAAAGATCATATTTGGTAGATCCAGTAAGTTAAGCCTGAATCCATGTGACTCATAATCCCTATGTTCATCTTCTATATCTGCAGGTGAAATTAGCAGAATTGTTTTGATGTGTTAGCAGAGACTTTGATGGTTACATTTATCACTGTATCCACCTAGTCCTCTACAATAGCGCTGCCTTCCTCTCTAAGTCAGAATCTTCATAACCAAATGTATCGAATTCACTCACTTCTCATAACTCAAAACATTGCATTCACTAATTATTCAGGCAGCACAATTGTCTGCACTGGGAGATGAAGGTACCGTTCCAATTTTATTGGGTTACATAAGTTGTCCTCCTTTACTCAAGTGGTAACCAACCCCCCACATACCTGTAAGAATAATGTGTTCTTTTCATCATTACAGTAAATTAATAAAAGAGTAAGTGCAATTTTATGAAGACAGAAGGATACAATTAAATGTGAGTGCCATTTGGAGTTTCAGATAAGTGCACATTGTTCAGCAAATGCAGCATTTACATGTCTACACACATGCCAATGTCCAGCACACAAGTACACAAGGAACTTGCCAAATTGAACTTTCGAAGGATGAAAGCCAGACATTTGAGTACCTTCTAAGATCCCTTGGGTACAAATATATTTTGTGCTGAAAGTGGAGACTATATATTAGGATAAAAAGAAAGTGATGCTCCATGCAGAAATTTGAAACTATTATGATTTAATTTTTATGTAAATTCCACCACTAATAAAAAAAAGACTTTTTGTATGACATCTGTGTGTAAGCTGACTTCCCTCACTGGGAATGTGTTATCCATTGCAAATCATTTTATGAATATGAACAGCAAGTAATTTTTGCTCAGAAAGAGGCATTTTAACAACAACAAAAATTATTATCATGGAACATTCATAAACCATAAATAATAAAACAACATTTGGGGAAAGGAAGAACTGGAAATTCTCCTTCCACATTTATTTTATAGTTTAAGAACAAGAGATAGGGGACTTGCCCCATGATCTCATGTAAGTAAAGTCAGGGCTAGGGTCAGAATGAGATCTTAACTGTATTCCAGCATACTTTCCTTCAAATTAATATTGATTTATGAGGAACCTGTATTTTATAATAAGCCTACTTAGATATCTTAGCAGCTGTGGATACGGTTGATGTCTTCCATTCCTTTGAAATTATCTTTTCCCTTGGTTCTTGGCTTATAAGATTCTACATTCTCCTGGTTTTCTTATGTCTGTGATTAACTTTTCAATCTCGTGGCCAACTTCTGTCTAGCAAACTAGTTTGGAATTCCCCAAAGACCAGTTCCAGGGTGACTTTTTTCTCAATCTGCACTTATTTTGGGATCAATTCCATATTGATTATCATCACATGTGAGCCTGAGGTTTGCAATTAAACTCATATCCTTACATCAGAAGACAGTAGGGAACAATTTCTACTTCTTATCATTTTATGAACACAGTCTTTCTCTGATAGAAAATCAAAGCTACATGGTATAAAGGACAGGTGAATATATCTCGGTTTCTTTTCAGAACAACGAGGGCAGTAAATGGGAGCATGGAATCTGGATTCAGAGTGCCATGGTTCTAATGCTGTTGCTACGCTGACTACCTGGTGATTTCTGAGCCTCGGTTTTTCCAACTTTTAAAATGAGGATAATAGTAAATATTTCATAAAATCATTCTGATCATTAAATGAGATAATATATAGGAAGTGCTTCAAATGGTAATTGGAAAAAAGTGCATTTTGCATATGCTAGCATCATCATCACCATCCACATTCAAAGATTCACAGGTTTTTGTATCCAACCCAGACTCACACCTGAACTTTACATTTCTTATGTAACTGTCTACTTGAGGGTTCTATTTTGTATTTCACAAATAACTCAAAATTAGCATGCCCCAAACTCTTGCCATATCTATTTAGCTCTAAACTATTTCCATAAGCTTGAAACTCATTAGTTTTCTCTATTTCTATAATGTCACATTCAACCACCTCAAGCCAAAGCACTGGTAATCATTCTTAAAACATTTGTCCTCATCTCTCACATAAAACTATGAGTATCTTGAATCCATCTATTTTTTTCCATCTCTGTGGCTCAGCAGTAAAATAATCTGCCCACAATGCAGGAGACGCAGGTGACGCAACTTTGATCCCTGGGTCAGGAAGATCCCCTAGAGGAAGGCATTGTAGCCCACGCCAAAATTCTTGCCTGCAGAATCCTATGGACAGAAAAGCCTGACAGGCTACAGTTCCTAGAGTTGCAAAGATCAGATATGACTGAAGCGACCGAGCACATGGCCACTGCATTACTTCAAACAACATTGCCCCTCACGTGTCGTTTTTCATTAGTCATGTATGGATGTGAGAGTTGGACTCTAAAGAAAGCTGAGCACAAAGGAATTGATGCTTTTGAACTGTGGTGTTGGAGAAGACTCTTGAGAGTCCCTTGGACTGCAAGGAGATCCAACCAGTCCATCCTAAAGGAGATCAGTCCTGGGTGTTCATTGGAAGGACTGATGCTGAAGCTGAATCTCCAATACTTTGGCTACCTGATGCAAAGAGCTGACTCATTTGAAAAGACCCTGATGCTGGGAAAGATTGAGGGCAGGAGGAGAAGGGGATGACAGAGGATGAGACGGTTGGATGGCATCACTGACTCAATGGACATGAGTTTCAGTAAACTTTAGGAGTTGGTGATGGACAGGGAGGCCTGGCCTGCTGCGGTTCATGGGGTTGCAATGAGTCGGACATGACTGAGCGACTGAACTAAACTGTCCTAAAGTAATATTCTGAACTCCAGCTGAATTCTTGCTTACATATAATCCATTCTCCAATGAATAGAATGGGCATTTTAAAAAAATATCGACAACTTTGATTACAGCTCTTAGATGGCATTCTCTCACTCTAAAGTCAAAGATAAAATTTTTTACCATGGCCAACATGACCATCGATGTTCCTCCTGTAACTCATCTTGTCATTCAGTTTATTCCAGCCACTGGCCTCTGAGAGTTCCAGCAACATGAGAAGATTTGTCTTTCATAAAGGGCTTTTAGACTTTCCATTCTTTCACATCCACTTTCACATCCAACATCTTTCTGTTGTTCTTTCACATCCACTGCCTAACACACATCATCCTTGCCCTCTATCATACTTCCTGTGAATGGCAGCTACTAATTCCTTGTATCTCAGTTCATACATCATTTTCTTAGAACACACTTCCCTGATAAACCCTTAATCAACCTAAATTGCACCATCTTTCCTCTTATTACTTATTATAATTATACATTTTATATTACCTGTATATTGATTTAATATCAGTCACTTCCTCTAGAATATAATTTCAATGACAGCAGGAACCACATTATTCATCAGCACTTAGTATTAGATTCTGGCACATAGTATAGACTCAGTTAATATATGTTAAATAAATGAGCATGATTAGTGATTGATTAAATACATTTTTAAATGTTCTGATAAAATATGCAATCCAAAGCCATATCGCAAGATAAAGGTTAGTGATAGAAATGAAATAATTGATTTTGGCCAATCACAAGGAGATGTTTGTAAGTTTAACTTTTGAAAAGATAATTTTTCAACAGTAAAATCAACTCCAGGAATAGTGCAAACCAAACCTGTTAACATAAAATGGGGAAAGAGAACAAGAATTAAACAATCACTTGTTCTTCTGCTATAGATATTGAAACTATTCTTTGATTTCCCTTAATAAAGGAATCTTTCTGCAGAATAAAATATATTATTGAGACCTCTTTAGAAATAAAGTAGATATCAATTAGTGAAGTCATGCCCAATTCTATTGTGACCCCATGGATTGTAGCCTTGAAAGTGCAAGTCGCTCAGTCATATCTGACTCTTTGCATTAGTCAAGTGTAAATTCTTCTCCCAGGTTATTTTCAGAGAAACTTTTGCTTCAAGAGATGTCAAAAGTAAGAAAATGAAACATTTTACAGAATATATTTTATTGTTGAGTGTGCAAAAAAAGACCCCCTTTGATTTTTTTGAGAAAAATTAAAGTACAATGATCAAAGCATAATACTTTTCATAACTGCTGTCATGAATCAAATTCCTCCCAGGAGGTAGGTCAATAAAAAGTAAGATTAGACTGGGGTTGTTCTTTTGCACATTAATTTCCCAAGGAAATTAGTAAATATATATCCTTGTGCTCAGAATTTTCTCACACAAGATGTGTAGTTTATTAATAATTTATATTTTGAGTTAATATTTTATTATCTGAATCCTCAATGTGGGCTTCACATGGTTAGTTAACTACCACAAACCTGTTCTTCTAAGTGAAATATAATCTAAATAATACAAAAAGTGTTAGAAACTTGCAAACTATCTTGTAATGAATGAACACATTTCATCCATAAGAATCCATTCTTGTGGACTCTAACATTGATGTCTTAGTGCATCTGATACTGAAATAGTAAGTATTCATGTCTTTCTTATCCCAGGTAATTAATATTACTCAGTCAGATGCTCTGTATATATAAGGATCAATCCAACAAATTCTATTACATTTTGGAATAATTAATATAGAAGTAGAAAAAAAAGAATATATGACAAGGCAAGCAAATGTTTCAAGAAAGCAACAGTAGTCTTACCCAGCTAGGTAAAACAAGATGATTTGTTCAGAGAGCCTTTGTACACAGAAGGAATTAACCAACATTTAATGTATTTAATATTTCCTATATCCTTGCTAACATTTAGGTGTCTTTCTCTGTGTCTTCTTTCTTGTGCATATATCTATATGTGGAGGCCTTTCAGCTGGCTCAGTGATGAAGAACCTGCCTACAATGCAGGAGACCCGGGTTCAATCCCTGAGTTGAGAAGATCTCCTGGAGAAGGGAACGACTATCCACTTTAGTATTCTTGCCTGGAGAATTCCATGAACAGTCCATGGGGTTGCAAAAAGTAGGACATGACTGACTAGCACACACACACACACACACACACACACACACACACACAGCATTTTTATGCTTTTCAAGTTATCACAATAAATCTGATAACTGTCGGTGTCCAAAGTTATTGCAATATTATTGACAATGGCCCCTATATCCCCATGACAACTATTTTATAATTGGAAGTTTGTACTTCTTAATCCCCTTTATTTCTCCTAACTCCTAATCCTTCTCCCTTCCAATGAATATCAGATTGCTTCCTCTATATATTTCTGTTTCTATTTTGTTTTGATTGTTTCTTTTCTTTTTTAGATTCCACACATACATGAAACCATACAGAATGGCATTTGTCTTTGTCTTATTTCTCTTAACATAATACCATCTAGATCCATTCATGTTGCTGCAAAAGAAAGGATTTCACTCTTTTTATGGCTGAGTAATATTCCATTGTCTATATGCCATATCTTCTTTACGCATCCATCTATTGATAGACATTTAAGTTGCTTCCATGTCTTGGCTATTGTAAATAACGCTGCAGTGAACAAAGGGGCATATGTATCTTTTTGATTTGTGGGGTTTTTTTGTTTGGATAAATGCCCAGAATGGAATTCCTGGAGTGTATGGTAGTTCTATTCTCAATTTTTTGAGAAACCTTAATACTGTTTTTCATAATGGCAGTACCAATTTATATTTTCACCAATAGGGCATGAGCTTTCTTTTTTTTCTTTATCCACACCAGCGTTTTTTCATTTTTTGTCTTTTTGATAATAGCTTTTCTGATGTACTTGAGGAGATATCTCATGTGGTTTTGATTTGCATTTCCCTAATGATTAATGATGTTGAGCATCTTTTCATGTGTCTGTTGGCCATCAATATGTATTGCTTAGTTGAATTGTTTGGTTTTTCAGTGTTGAATTTTATGAGCTCTTTGTATATTTTGAATATTAACCCCTTGTCGGATATATCATTTGCAAATATCTTCTGCCATTTAGTAGGTTATCTTTTCATTTTGATGGTGTCCCTTGCTTGGAAAAAGCTTTTCAGTTTGATATAATCTATTTGTTTATTTTTGCTTTTGTTACCCTTGTCTAAGGAGGTGGATTTTTAAAAATACTGCTAAGAAAAATGTTAGGAAGCATTTTGCGTGTTTTCTGCTAGGCATTTTATGGTTCCAGTTATTTAAGTCTTTAATCTACCTTTTTTTTTTCTTCATACGTTGTAAGAAAGTGGTCTAGTTTATTTCTTCTACATGTAACTGTCCAGTTTTCCCAATACTACTGATTGAAGAGATTGGCTTTTACCCACTGGATATTCTTGATGTTTTAAGTTAATTGGCCATATAAGCATGGGTTTATTTGAAGTATCTATTCTATTTCACTGATCTCTGTGTCTGTTTCTGTGCCAGCACCATAGAAGTTTGACTAATTTGAAATCATAGAGCATCATACCTCCAGCTTAGCTCTTGTTTCTTGATATTGCTTTTGCTATTCAGGGTCTTTTTTGTTTCAAAGAAATTTTAGGATTATTTGTTTCAGTTTGTGAAAAATGTCATTGATATTTTGATAGGGTTGCATTGAATGTATAAACTGCTTTGAGTAGTGTAGACATTTTAATATTAAAACTTTCAGCTCATGAGCCGAGTTATATTTTTTATTCATTTTTTTGTCTTTAATTTCTTTAATCAGCATCTTATAGTTTTCAGAGTATAGAAATTTTACCTTATTGGTTAAATTTATTTCTAAGTATTTTCTACTTTTTGATGTAATTGCAAATAAGATTATTTTCTTAATTTATTTTTCCGATAGTTTGTTATTAGAGCAAAGAAATGTGACAGATTTGTATATATTGATTTTGTATCTTGCAACTTCACTAAATTTATTTATGAGTTCTAATAATTTTGGTGAAGTCTTTAGCATTTTTCTAATACATACACTGTATGTAGCAGTATGTCATTGGCAAATTGTGACTGTTTTATTTTTTTTTCAAATGTGTATGCCTTTTTTCTTGGTTTCCTGATTACTATGCTTACAACTTCCAGTACTATGTTGAATAAAAGTGTCAAGTGTCTTGTTTCTCATCTTGGAAGAAATACTTTGAGCATTTCACCATCAAATATGATGTTGGCTATTGGTTTGTCCTATGTGACTTTTATTATGTTGAGATATGTTAACTCTAACTATTTTGTTGAGAGTCTTTATCATAAGTGGATGTTCTTTTTTTTTAATGCTTTTTCTGCATTTAGATGGTCATATCTCAAATCATATTTATTCTTTACTTTGTTAATGTGGTGTATCAAGTTCATTGATTAGTGTATATTGAACCATTCTTGCATCCCAGGGGTAAATCCCACTTGATCATAGTGTAAGATCTTTATAATACATATTAAATTCAGTTTGTCAATATTTTGTTGAGGATTATTTCATCTATGGGCTTCTCTGGTGGCTCAGACGGTAAATAATTCACCTATAAAAAGCAGGAGACCTGGGTTCGATCACTGGGTCGGGAAGATCCCCTGGAGACGGGACTGGCTACCCATTCCAGTTTTCTTGCCTGGAGAATTTCACGGACAGAGGAGCCTGGTGGGCAGAGTCAGATATGACTGAGTGACTAACACTTGGATATCTACACTATTGCATCTATGTTTATCAGGGATACTGGCCTGTAATTTTCTCTGTTTTTGTAGTGTCTTTGTCTGGCCTTAATATCAAGGCAATGTTGGTCTTAGAATTAATTTGGAAGTGTTCCTTTTGGTATAGTTTGAAAGAATAGGTATTAGCTAGTCGTTAAATGTTTGGTCTAATTCTCCTGTAAAGCTGTCTGGTCCTAGACTTTTGTTTGCTGGGAGTTTTTTATTACTTGTCAGTTTTATTATTAGTGATTTACCTGTTCAAATTTTCTATTTCTTCCTGATTTAGTCTCAGAAATTGTATGTTTCTAGGAATTTATCCATTTCTTCTAGGTTGTCAATTTGTTGACATTTAATTGTTCCTAATAACTTTTTATGATGATTATTTCTGTTGTGTCAATTGTAACTTCTTTAATTTGTGATTGTATTTATTTGGGCCCTTTCTCTTTATATTCTTGATGAGTCTGACTAAACATTTATAAACTGTGTTTATCTTTTCAAAGAACCAGCTCTTGGTTTCAGTGATGTTTTCTGTTCTTTTTTAGTCTCTATTTTATTTACTTTCACTCTGATCTTTACTATTTACTTTTGCTACATGACTTTAACTTTGAGAATTTTTTTCTTTCATAACTTTCTTGTTTCTAGTTATGGCCCTTTATTTTCTGTTTAAAGAATTCTCTTTAACATTTCTTAACAAGGACAGTTTAGTGTTGATAGGCTGCTTTAACTTTTGCTTGTCTGGGAAATTGCTTTTCTCTTCTTCATTCTGAATAACTTCCCATGGTAGAATATTCAAGGTTGTAAGTTTTGTTTTGTTGCATTTTGATTTTTCCTAATATTTTTATTGTATAGTGACAGTCTCTAATGGGCTTTCTTGGTGATTCAGATGGTAAAGAATCTGCCTGCAATGTGAGAGACCTGAGTTCGATCCCTGGGTTGGGAAGATCACTTGGAGAAGAGAATGGCAAACCCACTCCAGTATTCTTGCTAGAGAATCCCTATGGACAGAGGAGCCTGGTGGGCTACAGTCCATGGGGTGGTTGCAAAGAGTCAGACATGACTGAGGAACTAAGCCACAGTCCCTTCTGGCCTATAAAGTTTCTGCTATAAAAATTAGCTGATAGTCTTATGAATATTTCCTTTTATGTAACCAGATACTGTATTGCTGCTTTTAAGGTTATCTCTTTAACTTTTGACATTTTAATTGTAAAATGTCTCACTGTGGGTCTGTTTGGGTTCATCTTTTATGGGACTCTGTGTTTTCTGGACTTGGATGTCTGTTATCTTCACCAGATTAGGGAAGTTTTCAGCCACTATTTATTCAAATAGTTTTCTGCCTCTTTCTCTTTTCCTTCTGGCAGCCCTATTATACAAATGTTAATATACTTGATGCTCTCTAAGAGATCTCTTAAGCTATCCTCACTTGTTAAAATCTTTTTGCTATTCTGTTTGGATGATTTCTACTACCTTGTCTTTTAGATGGTTGATCTGTTCTTCTGCATCTTCTAAACTGCTGCCAAGCCCCAGTAGTCAATTTTGCATTTTAGTAGTTGCATTCCTCACTTCTGATTCTTATGTTTTCTATGTTTTACCTTTTAGTAACTGTAGTCTTCACTCCTGATTGATTCTTGTATGTTTTGTATCTCTTTGCTAAATGCTCACTGAGTTCATCTGTTCTTCTCATGACTTCGGTGAGCATTTTTATGACTTTATCTTTGAACACTTCATCTGGTAAATTGTTTATCTGTTTTGTTTAGTGCTTTTACTGAGGCTTTGTCTTGTTCTTTTGCTTGGAGCATATTCCTTTGTCTCCTTATTTGTCTAACTCTCTGTGTTTACTTCTATACGTTGGGTATATCAGATACCCTTCCCAGACTTGAATGAGTGCCTTCTGTAGAAAGTGTCCTTTGGGTTCCGGTGGTGCAGTTGCCCCTGGCTACCAGAACCGAGTGTTCTAAGGGTATCCTCTGTGTGACTTACATGGGCCCTCCTATTGTGACTGGGTCATGATTGCTGTGGGTATGCTGCCAGCTGCCAGGTAGGGTGGCCCCTGGGCTGGCGTGCCCTGAGGCTCAGCGGCAACTGCTGGCAGCCAAAGCTAGCCCCCTGGAGTTGAAACTCCTTTGGAAGGGCAATAGAGCTGCCTGCTTGATGGTGCAGGGCAGGAGCTATTTTGGGAACCACTGGTGCTGGCTGAGGTGGCCTGCCAGGAAGGATGGTACATAGTTAAATTATTCTCACTACATATGGAACTTCTCATTCCTTCTGATAGGGTTATATCCTATAGCTAAGTTTCTAATCTTTGGAGTATATAAAAAAAAAATCTGTGAGAAGATCAAAGAGAGAATAGGGAAAAATATGTCTATCTCTATTATAAACTCATTGAGATTTATATTTTATACTGTCATTCATTCATTCATTTAGATAGTCATTAATTTCTAGTTATACTTGAAGCAATGATAATGGTAATAAAATCTACATAAGATAAAGTTGATTCAAAAAAATTTTTAGAAAGCTCACATGTCTGAGACATTTTATGAGAGAAGCTTTAATATCTATATATGCAAAAAACATAGTAATTGAGTCAAGTGGGATATTACAAAGGAAACATTTAAATTGGATCTTGAAGGTGGAATAAGCCTTCTCAGAAGTGGAAAAAGGAAAATACAATGGAAAGGAAAGTTATTTGACAGTGTCAATTTGTTTGTAAACAGTGAGTGCATAAGAAGCTTAAAGAGATACTAACCTTTTCCATGTGTCATGGTGAATAAATAAGTGTAATCTACCCTTCTACCCTAGTCTCTAAAATGTAGTCTATAACAGTCTTAGAAACATGAGTTAGTTATATGCTGTCCAGTGAGGTAGCCATCACTGTTATATGTGGCTATTTTATAAAGTGAGGAATTTAGAGTCTCTTTATACTAGCCACATTCCAAGTACTCGAGAGCCAGGCCATGTGGGCCTTATAGACTATTTCTACTAATACTGAAAGTTCTATTGGACTCTGTTTGTACTAGTGCATTCTCATTTCTAGTGTCTGAAGAGACATTTCTAGAACTCTGTGTGGAATTCAGAATGCTTTCCTGAGCAATGTTAAATGGGGAATTAAATTTAGTAGAAATATATCAGTAGTAGAATTGTTTCAGGATATGTTGGAAGTCTTTCTGACTATTTTAGCAAAGTGTTGAAAGTGTGTTAGTCAGTCATGTCTGACTCTGTGACCCCATGGCCTGTAGCCCGTCAGCTCTCTGTCCATGGAACTCTCCAGGCAAGAGTACTGGCTGCTGTTCAGTCTCTCAGTCTTGTCTGGCTCTGCGACTCCATGGACTGCAGCACGCCAGGCTTCCCTGTCCTTCACCATCTCCTGGAGATTGCTGAAACTCACATCCATTGAGTTGGTGATGCCATCCAACCATCTCAGTCTCTGTCGTCCCATTCTCCTCCTGCCTTCAATCTTTCCCAGCATCAGGGTCATTTCTAATGAGATAGCTCTTTGCATCAGGTGGCCAAAGTATTGGAGCTTCAGCTTCAACATCAGTCCTTCCAATGTATATTCAGGATTGATTTCCTTTAGGATCGACTGGTTTGACCTCCTTGCAGTCCAAGGGGCCCTCAAGAGTCATCTCCAACACATTTCAAAAGCATCAAATTTTCAGCGCTTAACCTTCTTCATAGAGTGGGTTGCCATTCCGCTAGGGGATCTTTCTGACCCGCCAGTTGAACCTGGGTCTCCTGAAATGCAGGCAGATTCTTTACCATCTGAGCCACGGGGAAGCCCTGTTTTAGGAAAGGAGCTATTATTTAAAACATTTCTTTATGAAAATGCATTCTAAGTAAAACAATAAATTAATGCATGAAATTCTATGATATGTTTATAAGCTAGAGATGTCTAAATGAGAAATATATTGTTCTAATTTTTGCTTATTGACCTTAAGTTGTGAAAGTCTATTTTAAATTCCTTAAGTGTATTTCTTGAACATATTTTCCCCTTGACATTCTCATGTGCCTGTTTATTTCACCAATTTCCATATTGTATATTTGCTCTTCTGGGAAAAAAAAAGTTGCTGAATTTATGTTTCTTTAAAATTATTCATCTTAAACTAAAATCTCAATTGAACTTTAAACTCAGATTCCAAATTCAAATAGGTTATAAATGCACTGTATTACTTTTCTTATCATTCCTCTCAAGCAATATGGTATGCTGCTTAATATATCAAACTGTCCCTTTATTTTGACATTTCATGTTACAATATTTTCACACGAAAGATACAGGTATATTGGCCTAAAATCCTTGCTTTCCTTTTGGAAACAGGGATAAATATTTCTTAAATTGAAGATTCACGCCTTTGCTTTCAATATTTGGGTTTATAATTATGAAGAAACAAAGACAAGTACATGTACATACATGTGCATACATATGTACACATAAATTATCACTTTTTTCTTAGGAGCAAAAGCGTAAGCTTACATAACATGGCCCTAGTCCTACTTCTCTTATTTTTTCTCTCCTGCTTATATTCGTTTCTTTTTGCATATTTACATTTTTTTTAAATTCAAAGAAAGTTGTCATCCTGGGCTGGCGTGTATTTGCACTGCTATTCTTAATTATTTTATGAGCTTAATACATTTAATGAGTCTAATCAATCAAATAGGGCTGCCCTGGTGGCTCACAGAGTTAAGAAGCTGCCTGCAGTGTGGGAGACTCAGGTTCAATCCCTGGGCCGGGATCAATCAGATACCAGCTTAGATGTTTAAGTGACCTTAAATCTTCTCTGCATACCTGTGTTCCTAGCTTTAACAATGTCTGCGTTTATAGTGAATTTTTCAAATTCCTTCCTTTCATTTATTTACTCAGCAAATATTTAGTGAGTAAATGACTATAGATTCTGCTGGGTTAAAGGAATACAGTGGAGAAAAAAATAGATAAGATCTTTCATAGAGCATATAACTTGAAAATGTAAGCAAAATTATGCTGTGTATGAAAATTATTGGTTCAATAAAAAAGCATATGTAGAAGCAAAGGCAAGCTTAAAAATGAATGAAAAAAAATTCAATGTTTACAAACAGAAAAAGTAGGCAATGAAAAAAAAAAGAAAAGGTATGCGAGTGTCTATGTGTACACAAAATATGTGTCTTTAAGATTCCAGGTAAATATATACAAAGCAACAAAATATTTTATTTTCTGTTGTATCTTACTCTTCTCTGATAATGATATGTTACTATTATCGTAGTAAAATAAAAGGTATCCTGTGTCCACCACCATCGATCTTGAATTTAACTTGATGCTAATTTTAGTGTTTATGCAGTAAATTGAAGGAGCAACTGCCTTTTCTGTCTACATTAAGAATTCAAACATATTCCCCTTTCTCCACCTGGTTCAGAGGAGTAGCAATTTAGGACTGACCGATGTCTATTGCAATTTGTAAGCATTCTGCGCTCAGTATTAAAATGGAGGGAAAAAAAGATACACTATTTTTCAATCAAAGAAATACTATATTCATTGACAGTTAACATTTGTAAGACTGATGAGCTCAGAGAGGATCAGTGATGTCCCTGAAATCACACAGGAATTAGAGGCAGAACCATGATAATAAACTGGGCTCCTTTATTTCTCAGCTTTCTTTTTATTCCATCACTTGAGTAACATGAGCTAAATTGAATTGAATACTGTATGTGAGAACAGTATAAAATAGATACAGGTTTGTTTCTACAGGGATACTAGAATGGGTTTTAATTATTTTCATGGAACTTAGCTATACCTGGGCCTGAAACCAGATTTTTATTTTACAAGTCAGATTATATACTACCCAGATTAAAAATATGTCCCAAAAATCTTGGCAGCATGAGCTAATCCCAGGGCCATCTGTTTTCTGGATCATTTGGGGAACTTTTGCTGAAATGAGTTCTGCCAGCATTTTGCATTTCAATGGCTCCTCTTCAAATGACTGAATTATTCAGTGTTGGACAAAAATTACTTTCATCACCAGGCTTACAATTTTATAGTAATTGAGAAAAAATATTCAATTAGAGATGGTTGTGTTTTAGAGGGCGATGCTCACTATCAAATGGTATTTAAGAAATTCTCATGTGACTGTGATCTATACAGCTCCAGAGAAAACCTAGAGAGAGAAGATGTCAGAATCTTGGCACTTGAAGGAGATTTAGAGACTGTCTAGAAAGTCTTCTTCTGTATCTCTTCCAGATGGTGATCTGGCCTTTTACAAAAGAGCCAGGTCCATCTGGGTACAGCTCTACTGGGCAGTAAGTTCTTTGATATATCACATTTTCTGATCTGTCTGAAGCACAGCATTATATCTTTTCCCTTGAGCACTGGTATTTGACAGAGGTGAAACACATACATGTATTTAAAGGATGACTCAGCACCTTTGGAGCTTCTCAAAGCTGAAGGGAATTCATTCTTCTCAAGGTTGCAGGATGCTAAGGATAATCTCCACCTCTCCACTCATATCAGATGGCTTTATGATTTATATTTGTCCCATTTTTCACATATGTCATAGCCTGGATTGTAATACACTTCTACAATGAAGCTTTTCTGGAGAAACCATAGCTCTCTCTTACTCTACCATACACTTGGCAGAGAAGTATCTTTCCATTTATTAATATTATCTTTTATTATCATTTTTCACTATCATTCAACATTATGTCCAGACAAAAGGCAACGTAAGACAGTTTATTTCACACTTTCCCTGCTTAGAGTTAGAAACAGGCTGTGCTCATTGGTCTCACTCAGAAACCAAAGGAGGGAGACCTTATCTCAACATGTGTTATGACTGTTGCAAAATGAGAAGGGCCATGATGAATCAAGTGTTTCCTTTCACATCCTTCACTCATGTTTCATCGAATGTGTGTCTATTGTCTGATTGTCCTTAAAGAAGGGTGAAATAGTACAATCATAACATGTGTTCATAAGGCAACCAGCAGAATATGTGAAGGCCAAGCTGGTCATGAGGATATAGCCATAGGGGCTCAGATGAGAGACTTGTAACCTAATTAGCAGGTTTTTACAGCAGAAATGAAGGACATATTGATAAGACTATGAAGAGAAGGCTTAGACAAATATGTACATTACAAGAGGCACAGGATAAATCAGAGAAAGAAGAACCAGATTCCTTCAGGAGACAACAGTTGAGCATCAAATATGTGTCATAACACATGTGCCCATCTATGTGGAAGAGCCAATAAATTTAGGTAGCATTCTCTAGCTCTAAATTTGTATTAGGTCATAATATAGGACTAGAGGTACAGAATAACGCTACAAATTTTATTAGGTCACCTTGAATATAGTTCATTCAGTCTCTTTAGCCCTTGTCTTCTTTATCATTAAGATAAACAGCTTGGGGCAATTAAATTCCAGTATTTCTTTCCAACTAAGTCTTTCAAGATTCTCTATCTGAAGTTTATTCTTTAAGTAATTTTTAATGAAATTTGAGGCTCAAGTGAAAAGTATTTAAAATATTGGTATAAAATTCAAATGTTTTATGCATATATAATTTTAAATATAAGTGTTAGATATAAAGTATTCAGATGTATATTATATATAATTTACATAAATACAAAATGTTTGAATTAATGTTGTGTTAATAATATAATAAGTCATAATAAGGTATATATGTGTTTTATTATGAATTCTAAAATCCAAGATTCATTTTGAGAAGACACATATGAGAAACAGAAATCACAAGATGAAATATTTAATGTGTAGTTTCTCCAAGAAAACCAACCAAAAGTACCAAATAGAGCTGGACACTATGGCAATGAATGTTTCAAATTTGCCATTATGGGTCCATACTGACTCCTGCCGTCATTGACCTCATGATATTTAAACAAGTACTTTGAAGCGAGAAATCTCCATGTGACTATTTCTAATCTACTTGACTGTTTTACTCAGTTATTATACCTAGGAGGAGCATGCATGCATGCATGCTAAGTCACTTCAGTCCTGTCTGACTCTTTATGACCCTATGGATCCATAGCCCACCAGGCTCCCCTGTCCATGGAATTCTCCAGGCAAGAATACTGGAGTGGGTTGCCATGCCCTCCTCCAGGGGATCTTCCCGACTCAGGGAATGAACTGGTATCGCCTGTCTCCTGCATTAGCAGGCTGGTTCTTCACCACTGAGCCACTAAGGAAGCCCATACCTAGGACACATGCATACAAAACTTTCAGAATGACAAGTAAAGATTCTGATGAGGAAATGTCATTAAAGATCAAATGTGGTAAGAATTATCTGACAATTGACAATATTATCTCTATATAATAGTGCAATAGGGAGACATGTGGGAGTAAACGAGTAGAATTTTGTTCTGTCTCTCTGCTATCGCCTGACGTTTCATAATTAGAATAATTATTTTGGCTTAATATATAGGCTCTATAATAATCTCCTTATAAAGGTACATGGTCTAACAAATAAATTATTGACACCAACATAAAAATCCCAAGACACATGAAGAATAGAGGCAATAACAACAACAAAAAAAAGTGTTAGCTGCTCCGTTGTGTCCGACTCTTTGCTATTGCAGGAATACAGGAGCGGGTAGCCATTCCCTTCTCCAGGGGATCTTCCCAACCCAGGGATGGAACCTGGGTCTCTTACATTGCAGGCAGATTCCTTACTGTCTGAGCCACCAGGAAAGTCCAGAGACAAGAACAGAGGATCCCCAGAGCTCTTCCCTTCTTGGAGTGTTACCTAGGTTCAGTTAGGTTACTTTTACAACTTTAATGAACTACTTAGAAGTGTTTTACAACTTGCTTGTTTTGCCTGCCTGGCCCGGCAGGTACCGTGGTTTTTCACAACACAATGAAGTAGAAGTCATCATTAACAACACTCTACTACAAAGACAGACACTGAAATGTGTTGAAATTGAGTACACAGCCAGAATATGGTGACGTGGGAGTCTAGATGAATCTCAAATCTCTGCTCTGTCCATTACGACAGGACAGAGGGAAAGGGACACTGACTTTTGCTCTAGATAAACTGGGAGATGCTGTGGGTTTTATTGATAATCCATCTGGCTTACAGAGTTTGAATCCCTACACTCAAGGAGACTGTAGAAGGAAATGTTTAGAAGGAGCTTAAACATTAAAAGCTCTAACAATTCCCCTACCTTTCAGGAGTTGTTTCCCATGTTCCACTCTGTCTGGGAACTTTTACAAGACCTGAAGGAAACTCTTCTTGAAAACAAGAACTTTACCTAAAAGCCCTTTCCCATTAACTCAGCCCTGCTCCAGTCTGTGATGAAAGGCCCAAGCTGACTCACCTACCAGAAGTCCTGGCCCTGACCTTCCCCCACGGTCCACACTGGCCAAGAGAAATAGAAGCCTCTTCACCCAGAAGTAACCTCTCCCTCTCTCAGAGCGATACCTTCCTGCTTTTCTCTAAAGCATAAGCAACTCTACATTGTGTGACAACTCTCTATAAAGTTCTCAGAATGTACTGTAACAGTTCACATAGCAGCTCATTGGTGTCTACCGCGATGGAAACCTATATAATGTCTTAAGTAACAGCAGAGTTCACTTTCCAAAGCTCAGAAAGACCTACAGTTCAAGTTTATGTTGATAGGATTATTGTCTTTGGAAAAGAGTCCCGATTATAGAAACTAATGTGAGCAAACAGCAGGGCCTTAACGATCTGTAAAATATCCTTTCAATAATGAACAGCCTAATCTTTTCTCTTTGGGGGCATTTAAAAGTCATATGTTATTCTGTTCCTTGCATCCTGCCAATACACTTATTTTTTCCCCCTTGACATGACTGGTGATTGGATAAAACCAGCAGTTAAAGAGCCAAACTAAAAAAAAAAAAAAAAAAAAAATGGTTACAGAATTTAAACAATGCATTTTATATAACTTGAAACAGAGTAAAACATTAACTGTCATATTATTAATAATTGAATAACAAGTTTGTATTGGCTGGAGTACCAAAAATGCTTGTAGTTATTGACAACAGATGTTTTAATATCCCATCAAGTTAACTGCTATAGGAACTGCCTTAGGTTCTTATATGTTTTTCCTACAAATCTGATTATATCCTAGTCAGGAACAAAGCAGGATGACAACTGACTAGCAGTCTTTCAGAAATATTTCACCATGCAATGAACAAAGTCCAAAAGTGAAGAAAAAAATGAATTCTGCTAATTTTCCCTATAAATACATTGTGTGTGTATCACACACCTGAAATAGCCTTAAAACCCATTTTTTAAGATTGAGTTTGTGAGCTTGCTCCCGTTAATTTCAGATGTACATGGCAAAAATATTCACCTTTAAAAAATATTTTTGAAGCATTGCCCAAATAAAGCATGTGTACCATAAACAGAATGGAAAACACATCCTCTAAGGCCAACAACCAGAGTTACAGTTATTATTTGCTGTAGATCTAGGCTAAGTTACTTTCTATAGATAGAGGTATTTTTAACACTTGAAGTTTTTTTTCTTATAATCATGGTCTATCCTGTTAAAAGAAGATACAATGTTCCATTGTCCTTAAAAGTAGACCCTTATTGAAAATGATGAGCTTACTCCTTGCACAATGATGATTACGCTTGCTCCCAATGTTACAAAAAGTTTCAGTATGTTGAAATTTCTTCTTTGATGGAGCTATCTGTTCTGTTTCATTTGTATCAGCTACAAGCAGTTTCAAGTATTTGTGGAGTAGACTTTGTGATACAAAAATATGGAAAGTTGGTCCCTGGCTTTTCTCCCTAGAGTTGTTATCAAACATGACTGAAGACAGAACCCTTGTTCTCTTCTATCAGGATTTTCTTATTTGTGCATATAAAGAAAATGAAAGCTTTCCAATAAAATCTTAGAGAGGAAATTAAATTATAGTAGATTCTCTACTTCCTTGTGTCAAAAAAAATAATTGTCAATATTTTCCTTTATGTACACTGCCCCCCCCACACACACACACAAAATGATAAGATATTGTGCTCTCTCTTTCTGACCTTGTGTGCATTCGTGGTGGGAGGCAGGGTATCCTAGGAGAATAAACATCGCTTAAGTCTTTGCCAACTAAAAAAGAACGATCAGCAATATTTTTTAGGCAATAACACTACTTGAAATTTTTAAAGGATATGGTTGAACATTGAAGTTAATGCACTCAAGTGTTAATGGGATTTTTCACAAGTTTCAGCAAACCTCTGGGCATCACTGATATTCTGACACACTTTAACAGTATGGATAAACATTTGTTTTGCTGAGCTGAATTAATGTGATACCCACCAACCTGCTATATCAATGAAAGAATAGTAAGGTAAACTGGCAATATAATTTGAAGCCATGGATTTCATTTACTAAAAGTCAGTCTTCTCAATTACTGACAGTTACATACCCTTTATTCAACATAGTTACCTGGAGATTATACAGATTTTTTTCTTTTTCTGTTCTTTTCCTTAGCAAAGAGGACAGTCTTACTAACATGGATGGAAAAAAAAAAAAAAAATAGAACTACCGCCTTGTTTAGAAATGATAAAACCTAAAACAAAGGAGAGAAAGCAGAGAGGGAAGTTAAGCCAAACTTGACTTTCCTTGTGCTTCTTAAGTCATGACTTAATCCCTCAGGGAGAATTCTTATTGTTTTTATCTCACACAGTTATTCAAGATATTTTCTAATGTTATATCTTTAATAACTGGAATAATATCACACCCATAAGTAACCCTCATCATCAACTTAGCTAAGTCTCTCCTTTCAGTGGCTGGATTCCTCAAGGACTGATATAGGACCCAGTGCTGGCTCTGCGGCTTGCCGGCTATATTTTCTTAAGCAGGTCCCTTCCCATTCCAGCCTCTTAGCATAGCAGTCCTCTACAATCACACATCCATTCAGCTCTTCTCCTTTGCTCTTCTACCTCTGTCCACTGTGGATGGAGAAAGTTTGTCAATAAGAAGGCTCAACAACTCTGCTCTTAGGAATGAGTAGGTTCCATCCTTAGGAATGATTAGGGAACTAGGATTTTTCTATCACATGACTCCATCAGTCCTGAAGCCCTTTCCTTCAAGACTTGCATGTGAAGACGGCAAGAATAAGAACAAAGACAGAGGCGGGGAACTCTCTGGAGGTTTGGGGAATCAAGTCTCTAAGATGTGGGCTATTCATCTGTCCCCAATCCTTTGTGGCCCCACCTAGATGCAAAAGGACAGGATACATAGTGTTTCTAAATACTTAAGAAAGAAAAGTGTTTGATGAATACATTTATAAAAAAAAAAATCAACATGGAGGCTCACCTATTTCTGATTTCCCTTCCTATTCCAACTCTTACCAGAATTTATTCACCTGATGATATGTTCCTATGGAGAAGGAAATAGCAACCCACTCCAGTACTCTTGCCTGGAAAATTCCATAGACAGAGGAACCTGGGAGGCTACAATCCATGAGATCACAGAGTCAGACACAACTGAGTGACTAAGCACGTCTGTTCCTAGGCAGCTATATATTCCAAGTCTGGACAGTTTCTTGAGTCTACCAAGCCACTCCTACCAGTCTTGCTTTTTGCAGATGACATTGCCCTCAACCTGTAGCTTCTCCACCTCCATGTTCACACATCGACTGCCAGAGTGCCCTCCTTCACATGTTTCAGAGGAAGCACTGGACCATCTAACTCTAAAATATTCTATTTTATTCCACTTTTAGGATGGATCTAGTTTTTTGTTGAACATGAAGTTTATGGAATGTATAGAACTTTACTTAAGGAAATAAAAGTAGTAAAATGAGTTTTAATGGATTAAAGTTAAAAATCACACTTTGGCAAACGTGCAAAGCAAATGACCATGTGCTGGTATTGCTAGAGCCCCTACCCTAACTTTGGCAGGGCTCTAGGCAAGTGAGGGATCCTTAGCTGCAGTTTCCTTATCACTGTCCAGTGCTTGTCAGTCAAATTTCACTAAGTCTTAAAGCTCGAAGGCAGCTATTGTAGGTAAATAATTAACTTCTCTCCTTTGTATCTAAATTGATGCTCATTATGTCCCATGCTTGGGAGAATGAAAATAATAGTCACTTCAATTTTTTGGACTTATATTTCTTACTTAATCCCTGTTGAGAATGGCTGCTTCTCCTTTATCTATTTTAAAATTTGCCCTCTTTACACCTCTGATCTAATTTATCTTTCCAACCTCATCTCCTATAAGTTCTCTTACCAATGCATGTACACACACTCACAGACACACACACACATATCACTGTGTCCCAGCATAGTAACGGCAGATCTATGTAATGATGTGTCATAGACCAACCTTTTTCACAATATCGTGAGTCATTGTTTTGGGGACTGTAAATGTTCAATTGGTATTTATAGACTAGAATTATGACAAGATTGGTTTTTGCCACAGTCCTCAGCACTTAGGCTCACAACACAGATGCTAAGAAGAGAAAGGGCATTTCCAATGCCTGCAGTTTGGCCATCAGTCAGTAATAATCAGCTAGGCAATCTCCAGGCATGCACAAGGCATATGGCCTTAATATATGATATTTGTTTTTCTCTTTCTGACTCAATTCACTCTGTATAGCAGGCTCTAGCTTCACCCATCTCATTACAACTGATTCAGTAATCATTATATGTGGAATCTAGATAAATGGTACTGATGAACCTATTTTCAGGGAAGGAATGGAGATGCAGACTTGTAGAGAATACACTTGTAGACACAGTGGGAAAGGAGAGGGTGGGGCAATTAAGAAGGCAGCATTGACATATATGCACTACCTCGTGTGAAATAGATAACCAGTGAGAAGTTGCTATATAACACAGGGAGCTCAGCCTGGCACTCTGTGATGACCCAGAGGGGTGGAATGGAGGAGGAGAGGGAGGCTCAACAGGAAGCAGATATATATATAATCATAACTGATTCAAATTGTTGTATGGCAGAAACCAACACAACATTATAAAGCAATTTTCTTCCAATTAAAAAATAAATATTTATCTCATAAAAAAAGTCATATGACCCTCAACAGAAAAAAAGATGGAAGGAAGTGGAGGGAATGGCAGTGCTGTAGAAGCCAAAAGCAATGCAATGTTACCTCTTAATTTCAGTCACTAAGGATTGCTTTATTTGCTTTTAGCATTGCATGATATTATTAAGGAATATCAACTGTAGCTTAGTAATTTTAAGGCTAGAAGGAAAGAGAAAGTAAAGATAAATTCAAACAAAAATGTAGTATATCTTTGCACATAGGAAGAAAATATATAATTAACTTTTGTTTTCAATGACTATATATGTTAAAAAATGAATATTATCAGTTCTCCTATTTTTTTGGTTAAATCCACACTGTTTTTCTGAGTAGATGAATACTTACAGAGACAAAGTTTGTCTTCTCATCTTGTTTACGTGGATTTCTTAAATTAACTCATATTTATTTTACCCCTCATTTAAAATAATCCATATTAGGAATTTCAACTGTCTTGGACTTCAAAATAAAAGAATTAGCATGTGTTTATAATGAGAGTTAATTTACACCAGGAACTCCTTGCTTTCACAGGATAAGTGACTCTTGATGCGTCCCCCTGCATTGTTGGCTATCTATTCTCAATTTGCTATTTAGACTGTGCCATCTTAACATTTAGGGTATGCTATTAGGGTATATATTTAATTCATTTATTCAATTGCAAACCTTTACACCTTGGCACATACTGTATATGAGACCTTTCTAGGTGTCATAACAGTGTCAATTCAAATATAAATAAGGGGAAAGCCTTGTGATCAGGTAGGTCTCTGTTCCCACAAATAGAATTCAGAACAGTGAATATTCTTTACACAGAGTAGAATCACTGGATCCAACAGAGAAAGAAGTGATGCTGGAGGGTAAACTTCAGGAGAAGGGGGCTTCTAGAAGGAAATGCCATATATATGTTCTGAAGAACAGGTAGACAGACTTTAGAAAAGATTGTGACCTACAGAGGGATAGGGGATACGAGAGTCTAAGAAATGTATGAATAATAGAAAATACAGCCCCTCCACAGGTGCGAATTAAAGTGGCAGGCTTACAATAATTTTTGTGTGCTACAGTGTCACTTTCTCTTGAGCCACAGGACACTTTGGACTACTCCGGGGTTTTTGTAGGAAAGTTCTTTCTGAATGGAAACACAGGCTCATCATCATTTCCTTCAATTGTGCACCCTCCAGAAATCAACTCAGCACTTCATCAGAGAAGCCTCTGTTCACCCTCAGACTAAATTAGATCCCTCACTCAGTCACAGGCCATCAGAACATTGATTCCCTTCTTGTAGCACTGGCTACACTAATAATAATAACTATCATTATTATGTGCCAGATTGTGTTTATTTATTTAATCTTCACAACAACCCTTTGAGAAAGGGTTTATGGGTTTATGGGCATGGAGTGTAACAATTCACACTGTTACTAAATGGTGAGCGGCTCAGATGGTAAAGAATCTGCCTGCAATGTGGAAAACCTGAGTTCGATCCCTGGGAAGATCCCTTGAAGAAGGGCATGACAACCCGGTCCAGTATTCTTGCCTGGAGAATCCCCATGGACAGAGGAGCCTGGCAGACTACAGTCCATGGGCTTGCAAAAAGTCAAGCATGACTGAGCAACTAGGCGCACAAGTGATGAAGTTAGGATTTGAACACAAGTCCAGAATCGATGTTCTTAGCCATTACACTATACCTCTTCTCTGCTTGCCATCGGCAAGTGAAACACTACATACATGTATGTACATATGTGGGATTGTGGTGGTTTGAGAGGAGAAAAAGACTAAATAAAAATAACGGTTTTAAAATTTAGTTCTTGTCCACTAAATTGCAATCTCCTTTGAGCCAGGAGTCATATTTCTTTTGTTAGGTATTTATTTCCAGTGGCTTATTTCTGTGCCTAAAACATAGGAATGAAAAAAAAAAACATGAAGAGAGAAGGAAAGAAGGAGAGAAAGACAGAAGGATGGGAGGAAGGAAGGGAGGAGGCAAAGAAAGAAAAAGAGAGAGGGGGAGACAGGGTTAACAAGAAATAGAGAAGTAGATGTGGGCAGTTATAGTGGTCATGGGTGCTGTGCTAGGAATTTGGGTTTCATTTCAAAAGCCAGTCACTGGGGGAGGAAAGTTACACAACTCATCATCTGTGTCCTAAATCACTGGGAAGAATAGGTTAATGGTAGCAAGACTGGAGGCAATAGAAAAATTAAAGGATATTGCTTGAAAAATGGAAAAAAAAAAAAAGGACAAGTTAAAGCTTTGCTTCCCAGCATTTTTTTTTTTAATCTTGGAAATGCAGGATAAAGCACACCAAAAAGCATTTCCACATGTGCACCAGTAAAATTAAAGCATGACCAGTTCTGCAAGCTCTACAAGCAACTGTTGTAAACTCCTAGTGTAAATGCTTTAGTCTGGTTCAAGCTTAATCCATTCCAAATATAAGCCAAATGTTCAACACTGATTAAAAAGCAATTTGTTCATAGTTTTCTGTAATCAGATGTAACTCTCTTTTGAATCCTTTATTCAGTGTCAGATGTGAGTTTCAAAAAATATGCAGAGATATAGCAAATTTACTACCCATACAGAATGTCAGCTTTGATGATTCCTTGGTTTCTGAAAAAGTTCTCTGTCTCACTAGTAAACTAAATGAATTTAGGCTAGACAACTCAGGGAGATAAACCTTATACCTGCTGACATGGGTTTTTTTAAATTAAGAAAGCTAGAGAATATATAAACACTGATATGGTTTAATCTGATTTACTTATATTAATACTGATGTTTGTATTAGTAAGTCGTATCCTGACTCTTTGTGACCCCATGAACTGCAGAACGCCAGGTTTTCCTGTCCTTCACCATCTCCTGGAGTTTGTTCAAATTCATGTCCATTGAGTCAGTGATGCCATCCAACCATCTCATCCTCTGTGATCCCCTTCTCCTCCTGCCTTCAATCTTTCCCAAAATCAGGGTCTTTTCCAAAGGATAAATATATCTTTATCAGAAATCAAGCTTACTAAACTCTGAATCATACAAACTATGGTTAAACCAACACAGCAATTTTTTTATCAATTTTATGTGTGAAGATGGTCAAAAGATAGAAACTTGCAGTTATAAAATAAATAAGTCCTGGAGTTATACTGTAAAGCATAGTGACTGTGGTTAATAATAAACTATTGTATATTTTAAAGTTGCAAAGAGAGTACCTCTTAAAAATTCTCATCACAAATAGTAGCTGTATATAGTGATGGATGTTTACCAGATTTATTGTGGTAACCTTTTGCCAAAGTATACGTATATTGAATCATTATGTTTTATACCTGAAACTGATATATGTCAATTATATCTCAATTACTAATTAAATTTTAAAAGTTATTAGTTCTACACATATATATTTTATAACTCAAATTTTTTAAACTAAGGAATCCTACTTTTTTTTTTAATGGAGCTTCTCATGTGTTGTAAACCTTAAATTTGCCTAAACAAGCTTTTATGATATCGAACAATATTTTTCCTTCAACTCTGTTTTACACTGAATAGTTACTCTTCCTGCTTCTAAGAGGATGGGGCCTGTTTTGTTTGTTTATTTTTAGTGGGCTTTGAAATATCATTTGAGGGGAAAGCCCATCTGATGTCAGGACTTTCTTTGTTGAAGTTCCACTGAGTCAGCCTGAGATAAATGGAATTTTCTTCTTCAATCCAAGGCTTAATTATGGTAATTAGTCTGTGCAATTTGTAAAGTTTGGCAGCCAGTTCAGGTCCTAATATGCATAAGCTCCTTTCGGCTACAAATTGAGTAGGTTTTAATCAGTTTTTAAAAGACAGTGTCTTACTATGCCTGCGTGCCATATTCTTAGATTTTGAGATTGAATGTTATTTCAAACTCTGCTCCATCATTAGCAGTTTTGATATTTTTAATATTCATGAAGCTTTCATCTTAGCATTAATCCCCCAGCATCTGTGATTATGATGGGCACTTTGGGGATCTATTGTGTGTCTGTGGAGAATGAAAGACCCAGAAGCTCCTGGCAGTAAATTAACCCTCACAATGCCACTTGGTGCCAAATGCCTTTTGAAATGCTGCCTTCTGCTCTGTGCCTTTCTGTTCGGATTTCACACTCATGTTTAATTTCCTCAACAGACCCAGGCTTCATTTTATTCTGACAGCCATCTGTGACACTATGGGGCTTTTTTCTCCCCTCTTTTTTTTTTCAAAAGCCATATCTTTCACCAGTGTTTTTTTCTAAAATGGGCATGTTAATCAAATGAGGAAAAAGAGCCCAGGATAGTAATTTCTTTTTCATTATGAGGATGTTTATGCACATTGAGGGAATTTGTAGAAATGTATACAATTAATTTATTGACAATGCTTCTTCAGAATAAATTCTTAAATCACCAATAATTTCTTCATTTGTTGCTATTTTTTTCAAACATATACCAGAATCTCTGAAATATATCACTCTCTTAAAAATTAACTTCATTCATTAGATTTCATATTCTAAATAAATAAATTGGAATTCTTGAAGAGAGAAAGAATAGAATGCGTGTAGTTTAAGTAAGGATCTTTTACCAGCCAATGTTTCTTTAAATGTACAATTATATAGATGGATATAGATAACAAAAGTCAAACTGAGGTAAGAACTGATGCTTCCACTCCAGTTTTTACTAGTGATCTATTTTTCTACTCTAAAACATCCTCTGCCCTTGTAGGTTGCTCCTACTACATTTGTCTTTCTGTGTACAAAGTCATGCATGACTTTGTACACAGAAAGACAAATGTATTTTCTTTACAATTTTTCAGAAAGAATCTGATTTCTGAAAAAAAAAAATCAGAGATATAATTTCTTAAATTATAAGTCAGATCAAAACTAAAATAAAATGGAGTAGTTTTGTTTAAATATAACCTTACAGAATAAGCAACACACTGTAAAGATACATGTAAATCCATGGCTGATTCATGTCAATGTATGACAAAAACCACTACAATATTATAAAGTAATTAGCCTCCAACTAATAAAAATAAATGGAAAAAATAAAATAAAATAATTCAGAGAGAACCTCAGACAGCAGGAGTTGGTCATTCTTTATAGAAAACCAAGAAGGGCAAAGGCGAGCAATCTCTGGAAGCCATGCTCAATTCATGATGAAGAAATAACTTCAGTAATCAAAGCCGTCCGTACTTCCTGAAACTCATTAGGTTTCTTGTGAATGGAAGATAACTCTGCCATGTTGTCCTTTATTCTTCTAATCAATGTGAGGAAGTCATTCTCTGTAGCCTTCTGCAGTGGGGGAGGCGTGGAATGGACCCCCAGAGTGACCGAAGTGGCAGGTGGCAGAGGAAAGGTTGAGGTAGGAGGGCCCGCCCATCTATATGCTCAAGCTCCTTGACCTTGTAGGGAGGGGAAGGTTATTAGAAGGGGACTAGTCTGCTGGATTGGATTGAAACTTCTAGATGTCAGGGGTATGGGGCAGGGGTGGGGGGGGGGTGGCGGGTAAGGGAAGAACTGTGTGTAGTGAAAATGCCAAAGCTCCCTGGAAGTGGTAAAGCGCTTTGTGTGTGTGTGTGTGTCTAGAAATAAAATTGTTTTCTAGAAAAGAGCTCTTGAATTTCCTGCCCAACAGAAGGCCAAATTCCACTGAGGGAAAAGGGTGGACACTAATTTAGGGTCCTCAGTCAGTAGGTCACTTTTCAAGGAAACCCCTATTTTCAGTGCTAGCCTATCCTTTGTCTTTGAAGATTTTAAATAACATGGGGAAATGCTCAAGGTATAAAGTTAAGGACTGGGGCTTCCTTGGTGTCTCAGCAGTAAAGAATCCCCTGCCAATGAAGGAGGGTAGAAATGTGAGTTCGATTCCTGGGTCGGGAAGATCCACTAGAGGAGATGACAATCCATTCCAGTATTCTTGCCTGGAAAATCCCATGGACAGAGGAGCCTGATGGGAGCAGTCCGTGTGGTCGCAGAGAGTTGGGCATGACATAGTGACTACAGCGGCAACAAGTCTTCTGGAAAAACTTTCCCTCTGAGGCAATATATTCCTCAGCAAAGCACTAAGAATTCTGGATCCAAAATGTGAACAGCTAATAAAGGTCGACAGTGTAGGCCTAAATATTTCAGAAAGAGTCAAATATTTATCTGGCTTTAGAAAAATATAAAATTCAGTGGATACAACCTTGGATTTTTACTGTCATTGAGACCTCGGTTAATTTTCTGATGATTTGAAAAAGAGAATCTAAGCTTCCCTTTCAGTTCAGTGCTCTGCTTAAAGATGGTAGGAGTGACTAGGGCAGCAGTAGGGAAATGGAAAATTTTATAGAAAAACCGACATTTTGTAGAACCAAGTAGTTTTTAATTAAAAGCTTATAAAATATCTAAAATTTTTCCAAAGCTCTCCTATAATATGATAAAATGAATAATATGTTATATTTATAATAAATAAATATGCATTATAATAGTGTTTGTCATTGTTTAGTTGCTAAGTCACATTCAACTCTTTGCGACCCCATTGACTGTAGCCCATCAGACTCCTCTGTCATGTGCGATTCCCCAGGCAAGAATACTAGAGTGAGTTGCCATTTATTTTTCAAGGGAATCTTCCTGACTCAGGGATCAAATGCACATCTCTTGCACTGGCAGGCAGATTCTTTACCACTGAGCCACCAGGGAAGCCAATATTTATAATAAATAAACATTTATTATAATATTTTCCCATATAATAATATAATAAACCCTGTTTTTCCCTGAATACAGGAAATATTGACCCAAATCTGTGAAACCCAGAGACAGTTGTGTATAAAGTGATCAAATATGTTAAGTTGCATTATAAAATAATTAGCTAGTAATATTTTGCAAAATTTGGGGTTTACATTTATTAATGACAGGATTTTAAATTATACTCATGGAAAATAAAAGATAATTTTTAGGTAAATCCTGAAAAAGTTTCTGAATAATGAAGAAGAAAATACTGATTAAAATAATAGCCTTCAAATATGCTTAAATCTACAAATTATTTTTAATAAATAATTGAAGAAAATCACTAGTGTAGTTTTTTTTGCCAAAACATTACATACTAGCTATTTCTTAATATTATTTAGAAAGTTTAGCAAGATGCATAATTTTTCAGTCATGACCTTAACCAGAGATCAGACTTCTGTAGCTTTATCTTTGGACATAAGGAGTGATATATGTATAGTCACTGGAGACTATTCAGGCAAAAGATATGTGTGCTTTGTAAAAGTGTATTATTTGAACACACCCTCAAACTTCAGGAACGTGACAGCCCCATAACCTACAAGACTGCAGGCAGCTAGAGGTCCCTTAGGCTTGGAAATCTGGCTCAATTTCACTTTTTCACTGTTTTTTAGATATAAACCAGAATGACCCCGGTCCCAGGGTAGCCAGGGGATTAGCCTAGTCTTCAAGGGGTTGAGTATGAAACAGGAGGAAGGGAAAAGAAGATAACCAGAACATTACCAGACCTCCCTTTGTTTATTATCTTATAAAATCATAATTTTCATTTTTTTAAATGCAGTGATACAATTCCTAAAACATGTATTTAGCATTGTAACATTTCGTCTATAGTTTTGAGAGACAAATAGCGGAATGAGAGTCATATGCCAGCAGCATACATAAAGTAGAGATTATCTTCATTAATCCCGGCAGCTGAAAATGATTCTTGTCTCATGGTTAGACATGAAGAATATGTTCTGGAAGAATATCTACAAATCACTTAGAAGAAAGTCATAAGCACAATTTTTATAGTCTTTACTGTAGGATGATTTATTTTTTCTGAGTAATACAGTAATAATTGTAATAATGAAGCATTTTAGACAGTCTTTTTTGTGGGCAATGTGGCCTAGACAAACATGGGAGAAGTTTTCCATTATTTGAAAAGGAAGAACAATTATATAGGTAAGATTAGGAATTTGATTCAAGCACATTACATAAATATGACTTATGTAGTTTGATAACTGATTTAGGACTGCTAGAACTAGATATTAGATTATTTAAGGTAAAAAAAGATGGATATAAATAAAAACTGCTAACAAGTGCTCTACTGGTTTTATTTTGTATTTTAAAAGTAAGGATTCCCAAACCCACTGGAGTTTCCATTGTAGATGAAACAGAAGCCTAAAATAAAGCACCCAACTAATGGCAAATTACTATTACCAGAAATATGCGTTCCCTTAAAAAATTAATGTTGTTAATTAATGACAAACACTACAAAGTTAAATGAAAAAACCTAAATGGCACTTTTTTAAAATTTATTTATTTTTTAATGCATGAAAATTAGTCCCTTTCTTCCCTGGTTTTAATCATCTGACTATTTAGATGTAGTTTTTACTTGATAATATACTACAGCCTTTAAAAGTTAGCGGTTTAAAGATTCTATACAAAAATCAGTTTGGTTCTATTGGGAAGTAAGCCTTCCTGAAATCTGGTTATTAGCAAGTGTACTCACTAATTGTTATCATTTTGAGGAACATGAACCCAAGCGTTGCTACTTGTCTATGCCATTATGGTATGAAATAAAAGTCTAATAATAATTATAAAGGTCGCAGTTGACCTCACCCATCATTGCACATTGATGTGCAGTTGTCATCTATTTATGAGGACCTGGTCTATATAAGCACTTCACTCAGTGTTCATTACAGAGACACGAACTTCACCTCAAAGAGCCTTCAGTTTCAGAGGTGAATATGAATACAGCTGAATTACTGAGTTTAACAAAATCCTTAAAAATAGATGCTCAAAAAATATACTTTAGGAACAGAGAAGAAAAGCTGCTAACTCTTCTTGGGAGGAGCAGGATTTAACATGTAGGCCTGGGTCTTGAACAGCAAACAGAAATTCTTTGATTCTAGATAAGACTAGGAGAGTATTTCAGACTGAAATACTGAGTAAATGTCATAAGTAGGAGAAAATGCCTTTAAGTGTGTGACATAGCCTCAAAATGGTGTATCAGGATAATCAGTCACACAATTCACAGGGTTGATATAGTGGGTGGAATAGCTAGAAAGACATAAGATTTAAAAGGTGAAAATAATGGCATACACATTTATAACTGGGAGCAATGCAGTTTTGCACTCTCCCGCAGGACAACTATATGTCAAGTCTGGGAATGCTCCAAACTAACAAAAATGAAGACAGTCTGTGAGATAACCCTTCAGGGAACTTAGAAATCAACTTTCTTTGATTAAATTTGGCCATTCTTTACGGGGTAGGTCTAGGGAGAAGACTTTTCCAGGGGTGCTGTCTCCTGAGATCATTAAATACAAAATGCTAGGACATTTTATTGGGCTTTCCTGGTGGTGCTAATGGTAAAGAAGCCACCTGCCAATGCAAGAGACATTAGAGACATGGGTTCGATCCCTGAATTGGGAAGATCCCCTGGAGAAGGACATGGCAACCCACTCTGGTATGCTTGCCTGGAGAATCCCACGGACAGAGGAGCCTAGTGGGCTGCAGTACATAGGGTCGCAAAGAGTTGGACACAACTAAAGCGATTTAGCACGCACACACAGAACATTTTAGTTAATAGAATAAAGGTGTTTCAGTTAATAAAGTAAAGAAATTTAATTAAAAGAATATAGGTGTTCGCATTTTAGAAGATTGAAGGTGATTATTTATTTTGTTTGGTTGGAGACTTTTTAATCATTCATTATAAACTGAAGATCAGAATTTGGACCAAGCCCCTAACAATAATGTAAGATCAAAAATAGTTTATTCTAAATAATCAGTATGGTTTCATTTAATAAAGATTATGAATTAGTAATCCATTGAGTCTTATTTCCCACACCATCTACTAGAAAGTTTAAAGCAGATTTGGGCTACCCAAAGAAGCTTCTTTGGTGGATCCAATGGAAAAGAATCTGCCTACTAATGCAGGAGATCTGGGTTCGATCCCTGGGTCAGAAAGATCCCCTGAAGAAGGGCATGGTAACCCACTCAGCATTCTTGCCTGGAGAAGCCCTTGGACAGAGAAGCCTGGCAGGCTAAAGTCCTCGGGATTGCAGAGTCAGACACGACTGAGCAACTAATATATACACGTGGAATCTTAGTAAGCTTAAATAACCTGTGTGATTGTTCTTGTTATTGTGACGGTTCTGGTTGTTGCAAGTCTCCCTTCTGGCTCCTTTTTTATGCTTCTTCTTTCATTCTGCTTTAGCACATTATTTTATATATTGCCTTGTTTTATTGTATATATTCATATAAGCAGTGATGAAAGTGAAAGTCTCTCAGTCAATAATATGAATGATTTCTTTGCTAAAATGATTAGTAATTTTTGAATAATGGAATAATATTTTTCTTTTGTGTGTGTGTTATTCACAGTGTAATGACTCCTGACATGATACATTTTTAAGCCCAAGCTTCTTTATTAACATTTTCTTCATGATTTTCATAAGTCTAGATAGCCAACAAAACAGTAAGTTAAGCCCTGATATGTAGTGATGTATATTTTTTTTTCTGATTTCCATGGCATGTATACTTGCACCATGTACTTTGAGCCAATAATGTGACATCACCTAATGAAAAGTTGAGAAGTGGTGCTCAGTAGCACACTGTTATGCAATATTTCTTCCATCAGATAAATACATTTAAACAACATTAAGGGCCTGGTAATAGTAAAACTGTAGTGAAATAACTAGGAAATGACTTTAAAATCTAGTAAGTTTTTAGTATTTATCAGCTTTGTTTTTTAGCATATTTAATTATCAATTTATGTAATTTAATTTTAATAATAGTTTGTTAAATAATGGATTTTGTTAACTGGCTCATAAAATCCCTGGAAAATGTATCCACCAGCTCTTATGAATAAGTACATCTGGATCCAACATACAACTACATGATATAAACCACATAAAACCTCTCTTAATGAAAGAGCATTGTATATAAAACAAATTGCTCTGTTAAAAAGTAATGACCACAAGTATAAACAATAAATTATTTCAACAGATGCAAGTGAATAGCATGAAAATAAAATTAATGAAAAGTCTGTTGTAAATATTTCCTAACTTATTTCTTCCTTAGACTTCTTTGACTATTTACTGGAAGGCTAATTTAATATGCTTAAATGCATATTCCTGAGAGAGAAAAGACAACTTGTTAAATTCACAGGTAATTATGAGTACTGTGTCCAAAATTCCATGTGAAGCAATGTTTCTTCTAAGCTAGATCCGTAGCAAAACTGACCAAATTTTTCATTTCTTTAGTTTGACATAGAAAGGGAATTAAATTTAAGTTGCTGTACAAAGAACATAGTAATTTTCAGTTTAGGGACAAAGCTATCTGCATGTTTCAGGTATTTTCCTAGTTAAAATGAACAAATTTTAAAGATAGACTTCTTAGATACCTAGATAATGGGCCATATTAGTAGTTTATATGGATTGATGCTGATATGTTTACTTTACTCAGGTTATTTTAAGTAGAGAATTGTGACCTTTGATTGCTATCTGAACTGGACACACATTTAAATTTTCTGATAAACAGCAACCTAAAAAGTACACCATGGCCTCTGACAGCATTCATGTGTTAACAGAAATGAGTGGTGTGTTAACTGATGGAGACCTATAATGATCTCATCAGTAATTAGTAAGTAAATGAGGCCCTAGGATGAAAGCTTGAAAGGTTCATTTGCCTCCTTACCCTTGATTGGCACAATGGCCCTGAACTCTAATCTAGTGAGAATATTTTATGAAAGAGCTGTACTAGAGGATATGCAGATAACACTTGAACATATTGTTTTCTTTGTTAGTAGAGTACTCTCTCTTTCATTGAACATTTACATTTTAGAGTTTTAAAACCTTTTATTTACATTTTTATAAGTTAAAATTATGAAGAGTATCAATGTTCAAATGTTTATATAATTTCCCCCTAAACTAAAAATGCAGAGTTTTTTAGACCCTATCCTTATCTTTTTACACTCAATAAATCTAGGATACTCCCTTTGCTAATTATCGCTTTCATAAAGACTTCTAAAACTTGTGAATTTAAATTAAGGTAATAAAATGCACTTAGCTTGTTTATTTCTCACCATTCCTTCCTAACATTTGATCTGTTCCTAAAACAGAAAAGCTAGATCTGAATCATTTTTAATGTGGTTTTATTGTACTTACAAAGTTTACCTACCCTAAGGGATGTGATTAAATAATGCCTATACAGGAGGATTTTATTCCAGGTTTTAATCACTGAGATTCTTTAGTCTTGGAAGAGGGTTATCTTTTGCACTGATTAAAATCGAGTAGTCCAAGTAATTATACTGCTATTGGGTTTCATTTGAAAACTCTTCTATTCGTAGAATATTTAAAACCTTTGTGTGTATATGTATATGTATGTGTGTGTGTCCATTTCTATAAACAAAAAAAAGTAAGATTGAATAGGATTAAAATGGGATCCCACAGAGTAATCTTAATAAGCACCTATTGCTACAATATGCATATGAAGCAAACAAAAGAAATAAATAACAAGATCTCTACATTTCTAATCTTATGTCTTGAATGGAATCTTTATATGAGCTGTATGGAGAACTATAAAACAAATGTATTCTAATAAAATAATGACATGAATATTTATCACTATTATACAGCATTATCCAGAATCCAAATGCTTGTCACCCATAAGTACTCTGTGTGTGTGTGTGTGTGTGTGTGTGTGTGTGTGTGTTCGGTCACTTCAGTCATGACTGACTCTTTGCGATCCTGAGGACAGTAGCCCTCCAGCCTCCTCTATCCTTGGAATTTTCCAGGCAAGAACATTGGAGCGACTTGCCATGCCCTCCTCCAGGGGATCTTCCCTACCCAGGGATCAAACCTGCGTCTCCTGCATCTTCCACATTGCAGGCAGATTCTTTACCTGCTGAGTCAGGGAAGCCCTAAATGCTCTAGGTGACCCAGGCCACTAGTAGTTCAGTACTCACAGCATTGTTGTCTGCTGGTAATCGAGGCTGCAGCTACAGTGATCTTTCAATTCTTCAACAGCTCCATGCTTGTCATTTTGTGATCTCCAAGACTTAATTGCCTCTCCTTAAATCATTGTTTTCAGCGCTGCAAATGTCTGCTTTCTCCCTATCCCTCGGGCTTTGCTTAACTGACTCATCTTTGTTCTTCCAGTCTCAGCTTTAAATGTTCCACAACCAGGTTTCTTTAAACAACACTCTCCTTAAATGCTCTCCTAGCATACATTCCATAACAACTATAATCTTTTATTTGTATAAATGTTGACAATACATTTTTTCTCAAAGCAAGCTCCCCTCGAAATGGAACCTTTGTTATCTTTCGACTCCTATATCCTTTGCTTATAGCAGACTGTCTGAAACATAGGGGGCACTGAGATAATACTGGATAAATAAATAAATAAGCAAGTGGTCATGAATAGAGAATTTGATAGTGGCTAGAGATACTGAAGAGTTTTGGACACAGAACTTGAACTTCACCTCCAAACACTGCAAAAAAGAGGTTTCTACAAAGGAAGGGTAACAAATAAAATAGCAGTGGGAGAAATTAAACTCAGAGTTCAGGTGATGGTAATATGAACTGACCAGAGCAGTGGTTTTGAGGATTAATGACACAGAGATAAAACAGGTATGCACTTTACTGTTTTGAGATGAAATCTGTTTTCAGAAAGCAAAGGAGTTCCTGCTAAATTTAGTTTTAGATTCACAATATTGTCATCTCTCTCTTTTTAACTCCCTTAAGGACTTTTGAGACTAGAAGCACCCTAGAGAAAAACAGAATTTATTATATTCTATGAGACAAAAAGATCATGACTCAGCAGCAAAGTATTTCTTTTAGCAGGGTAATGATTAAAACTGAATGTTTTCTCTGATGGCGTAAGCTATCTCTGTTGACTTTTCTCTGGATGTACTGTTAACCAAGTAACACACAGACTTGGATGGTGGTGCCAGCAAAGCTAGAGGGATGTTCCCATGTCTGGTTTGTCTAAGTTTGTAGCTGAGCAAATTGCCTCTATCTGTATTAAAGTACACATTCCCCCAAATTGTAGGTTCTACTTAACCAACATGTGGTACAAGTTATAAATAATTACTGTAATACTGATGATGATGATAGCTAAAATTTATTCAGCAATCACCACTTGACAGCCACCATTCTAAATTCGTCTCATGCATTAATTCATTAAATCCTCTTAACCACCCCATGAAATGTATACCATTACTGTCTTTGTTTTACAGATGAAGAAGATACAATTTATTTAAGTAACTTGACTAAGCCATACAGCTAATAAGCAGAGAAATAAACATTCAAGAACAGGCATTCTGATTTAGAAATCCGTTTTTAAAAAGGTCTTTGCATGTTAGAGCAGAATTTTGAGATTGTGTTAGTAGAGAATTAAGGGGCATTGAAAGATCTGGTGATGTGAGTTGATAATGATTTGGGGTTTGGGTTTTTAAGAAAAAAAAAATGATAAAGTATACTGAGGAGGGAAGTTACCAGTCAGGACAGATGAGAAGCAAAGTGTGGTATCAGAGAGTATTGTAGACTTTCACAGTTGATGTGAAATGGTTTTCCTCAAAATGATAATAATCATAACAGATGTTGTGAAGATATAAATCTCAGGAATTTAGAAAAGCAGAGTAGTGCCTTGGTTTCTTGACAAAGATACACTGTGTGCATGTATATAAAGCAGTTTAATGGGGCAGACAGTGGGCTAAATTCTATTTATTTCTCCTGCCAAAAAATACATTTCTGCCTTGTACTTCCTGGAATTATATTGACATGAGCAACCAAAAGTAGCTAAGAATACACAGAGCAGAACAAAACATTTTTAACTTCAAAAAATTACCAACATGAATTTAGATGCTCTGGATGGATTAGGGAATGCTGTGTTATCGATTCTAGTACTTAGAACATCATTATTCAGTGTAATAGTCAATTAATTTAACAATACCTTGACCATGGCTCAGACAGTAAAGAATCTGCCTATACTGCAGAAGACCTGTATTTGACCCCTGGGTCAAGAAGGTCCCCTGGAGAAGGGAATGGCAACCCAATGCAGTATTCTTTCCTGGAGAATTCCCATGGACAGAGGAGCCTGGCAGGCTACAGTCCATGGGGTCACAAGAGTTGGACATGACGGAGCGACTGACAACACTGACTAGGAGAAAATGACATGGTCTGGCACAGGTCGCCTCTGTTAGGAAATACGACTAGAAGATGATTAGAGATTGAGTAACCAGAATGTTGATCATCTTTGTTCTCAACACTGGAGACTCGTAGATTGTGCCTATCATCAATGTGACTGCCACTGAAATTATATCAGAAGCCAAAGATGTCCCTGGATGTATTGTGTTTTTCTGTAAGATTGTAAACTACTCGTTCATTCAACAAATATTGATTACCTACTGATCTAGTCACTCAGGGTGCATTAGTGAATACATTTGTTTTCCTGAGGTCTCCATTTTTTATCTTTTTAAAAATAATATCTGTCTGTTATACTATCACACATATGTACATACCATTGTATATACTTGCACACACATGTGTACACCCACACATACACACAGGACTTGAGATGGATCAACAAAAAGAATAGACTCCAAAACTAAGTTTTTCTGTAGGTTTCTGATTTGTTTTTTTACTGAAAGTTGAATTCATTATTAATAAGACATATGATACAATAGAATGAGAATATTCAAAGAGGACCTAGTAAAATACTAGGTTATTTTGTCCTAAAGGGCAGACAGAAAAAGTTGAAGAAAAAAAACAAAAAAGGACAATGGATGCTTAGAAAATTGGAGAAAGAGGCTGAACAGAAAAAAAATGAGAAATTTAATGACCTGCCTTCCATCATGTAACATATCCTAGTAGGAGATTGCATGAAAGTTTTCTATCTCCTGATTTATATATATATATATATATCATATATAAATCATACATATATATGATTTGCTAGGCTTAAAATCATTTTTTAAAAAGAGGGTTTTCTGACTGTAGGAGATAATTCTAGGAGAATAAAAATTCCTATTGAAGGTACTTTTTGAGTAATGAATATTCAGTTTCTGCAATGCCATCATAAATAATCAACAAAAATGTACTCAAGGGCAAGTTTGAAAAGATTCTTCAATTTTTGCTCATTTCTAACAGAAGTGGATTGGCAGCTTGCTGTGCCCTTATTAGCTCCATCAAGTCTTATATTACCTTGAAGCATTAGTAGCTCTATCAGTCAGGGTGCAATCAAAGAAGCAGAATCAGTAGGGAATGTGCATTAAGGCATTTGTTGCAAGGTTTTGGTTTGCCTGATTGTGGCAAGCCTGAAATCTGTAAGACAGGCCAGCAGCAAAGCTGAATGGAGCGCCTTCCTGTGAACTAAGCTGCTGTCCACAAAGAAGACCCAGCTCTATTTTTAAAGCCTTTCAAATGATTGAATCAATTCAATTGATCCATTCAGGATCTATTAATTTAAACCCACTGATTATGGACTTTAATCACATCTACAAAAATACCTTCACAGCAAACCTTAGATTTGTGTTTGATTGAATAATGGGATGGTAGCCTAGCACCATGATACATAATGATTATCACAGTGTGTGATGTGTGTAACTGGTATGATGCACATTGTTCAGTTGTAAATACCCAGATTCAGCAGACAATATCCGTTGGGTAACATCTGAATTTTTGTAACTGATTAATCCTGAGGGATTATGCTTTTCCAGGCTTTGAAATTTGTGTTACACCTTTAATAACATATAGCTAATATATACTTTTTATTTGAAACAGCAAAGGTGTTTTGACACTGATTCCTAGCTTTTTTAACTAGATCCTTTACAAAATGTTCTGTAGACAAGCCCCTCTTGATAAGAAATGAAAAATTCTCTGAGAGTATATTCAAAGTTCATTCACAACATTCTCTGTAACTTCAAATGGATGAATCATTCTAATTCAGAAAGAAGTAAAAAACTTTGCAAAATTCCACATAAGAAAATATTGTTGAGGTGCCTCAACTGATTTGGATGATGCCACAATTAGTAGCTAAATGTACAGAAAGCAACAAACAATAAAACAGAGTAACATCTTCTAACCAAAACAGACTAACTATATAATGTAACTGAATTTCACTGTTATGTGAATTAAGATGTTACATGAATGATAAGTGCTTATTTAGCATCTTCTTGTATGCCAACCACTATTCTAGGTTCTAGAGGAGCAATAATTTAAAAAATGAGTCGAGATTCTTATTTTTATAGAGCTTAAAATTTATTAATATGAAGAGGGGGTGATATAAAATAAATAATACATACACAAAGTAACTTTTAAAGCAAATTAAATCTGAGGTATCATGGAAATAAAATATGATCAGGATAAAAGAGATGGGGTATAATAGAGTGTGTTGCAATTTTAAATGAGGCATTGGACTTGTGAAAGTAATTCAGTTCAGTTCAGTCACACAGTCATGTCCAGCTCTTTGCGACCCCACAGTATGCAGCATGCCAGGCCTCCCTGTCCATCACCAACTCCTGGGGCTTACTCAAACTCATGTACATTGAGTTGGTGATGCCATCCAACCATCTCATCCTCTGTCATCCCCTCTCCTCCTGCCCTAAATCTCTCCCAGCATCAGGCTCTTTTCAAAAGAGTCCATTCTTAGCATCACGTGACCAAAGGATTGGAGTTTCAGCTTCTGCATCAGTCCTTCCAATGAATATTCAGGACTGATCTCCTTTAAGATGGACTGGTTGGATCTCCTTGCAGTCCAAGGAACTCTCAAGAGTCTTCTCCAACACTACAGTTCAAAAACATCAATTCTTCAGTGCTCAGGTTTCTTTAGAGTCCAACTCCCACATCCATACATGGCAGTTGGAAAAACTATAGGTTTGACTAGATGGACCTTTGTTGGCAAAGCAATGTCTCTGCTTTTTAATATGCTGTCTAGGTTAGTCATAACTTTTCTTCCAAATAGCAAGCGTCTTTTAATTTCATGGCTGCAATCACCATATGCAGTGATTTTGGATCCCCCAAAAATAAAGTCTGTCACTGTTTCCATTGTTTGCCCATCTATTTGCCATGAAGTGATGGGACCACATGCCATGATCTTTGTTTTCTGAATGTTGAGTTTAAAGTAAACTTTTTCACTTTCCTCTTTCATTTTCATCAACAGGCTCTTTAGCTCTTCTTACCTTTCTGCCATAAGTGTGGTAGCATCTGCATATCTGAGTTTATTGATATTTCTGCCGGCAATCTTGATTATAGCTTGTGCTTCATCCAGCCCAGCATTTCTCATGATGTACTCTGCATATAAGTTAAATAAGCAGGGTGACAATATACAGCCTTGACATACTCCTTTTCCTATTTGGAACCAGTCTGTTGTTCCATGTCCAATTCTAACTGTTGCTTCCTGACCTGCATACAGGTTTCTCAAGAGGCAGGTCAGGTGGTCTGGTATTCCCATCTCTTTCAGAATTTTCCAGTTTGTTTTGATCCACACAGTCAAAAGTTTTGGCATAGTCAATAAAGCAGAAATAGATGTTTTTCTGGAACTCTCTTGTTTTATCGATCATCCAATGGATGTTGGCAATTTGATCTCTGGTTCCTCTGCCTTTTCTAAAACCGGCTTGAACGTCTGAAATTTCACAGTTCTCATATTGTTGAAGACTGGCTTGGGGAATTTTGAGGATCACTTTGCTAACATGTGAGATGAGTGCAATTGTGCAGTAATTTGAGCATTCTTTGGCATTGCTTTGCTTAGGGCAATGAACAGTATGAATAGTATGAACAGTATGAAAAGGCCCATGCTCAGTGAACCTTTAATCCAATTTTCTATTGATGGGCGGGGCCTGTTCCCTCCCTGTTATTTGACCTGAGGCCAAACTATGGTGGAGATAATGAAGATTATTGCAACCTCCTGACTCCCCTGGTAGCTCAGACAGTAAAGTGTCTGCCTACAATGTGGGAGACCTGGGTTCAATCCCTGGGTTGGGAAGATCTCCTGGAGAAGGAAATGGCAACCCACTCCAGTATTCTTGCCTGGAAAACCCCATGGACAGAGGAACCTGGTAGGCTACAGTCCATAGAATCCCAAAGAGTCGGACACGACTGAGCGACTTCACTTTCAAAGGTCCTTGCAGGCACCCAACCCTACAGCAGGCCACTGCCAACCCGTGCCTCTGCTGGAGACTCCTGGACACTCATAGGCAAGTCTGGGTCAGTCTCTTTTGGGGTCACTACTCATTTCTCCTGGGTCCTGGTGCATATAAGGTTTTGTTTGTTCCCTCCAAGAGTCTGGCCCCAGTCCTGTGTAAGTTCTGGAGGCTCTATGGTGGGGTTAACGGCAACCTCCTCCAAGAGGGCTTATGCCATACCCTGGTCTACTACACCCAGAGCCGCTGACCCTGCGGCAGTCCACTGCTGACCCATACCTTGACAGGAGACACTCAGACAGAGCTCTGGCTCAGTCTCTGTGGGGTCCCTGGGTCCTGGTGTGCACAAGGTATCTTTGAGTCTAATGAGCATCTCTGGCAGGTATGGGGTTTGATTCTAAATGCAATTTCATGCCTCTTCCCACCTTGCTGGGGCTTCTCTGCCCTTGGACATGGGGTATCTCCTCGATCCAGTACCACACAGCCGCAGCCCCTTGTGATGGCAGCAGTGGCAGTTTGGTTGCCAAGTCATCTCCAACTCTTAAGACCCCATGTAGCCTACCAGTCTCCTCTGTCCGTAGGATGCCCCAGGCAAGAATCCTGGGGTTGTTTGCCATTTCCTTCTCCAAGAGATCTTCCCAACCCAGGAATCAAACCTGGGTCTCCTGCCTTTCAGGCAGATTCTTTACCGACTGAGCCTTGAGGGAACATCTCCCTTGTGATAGTAGAGTTAAAAGGAGGGATTCAAGAAAGTAAGCTTCATGGCTTCCCGAGGGAGAATGTTCTAACAGAAGGAACTTGAAGGGTGTTTGAGAAACAGTTAAGAAGACCAGTAAGCATTCGCAGGAGGAACAAGGGGAGAGAGGTGGGACTGAGACCAGAGAAGGGGCCAGGTTGTGAATGTCCTTGTAGGCGACTATGAGAGATCTGTATTTAATTCAGAAATAAAAGAGGAACCATTGGATAGTTCTGAGCAGAACAGAAGCATGATCTAACTCATATATTAGTTGAATCATTGAAGGTGTTGTTTTAAAAGAGAACTGTAAAGGAGCAAGAGTATAAGTTCAGTTCAGTTCAATCGCTCAGTCATGTCCGACTCTTTGCGACCCCATGAACCGCAGCACGCCAGGCCTCCCTGTCCATCACCAACTCCTGGAGTCCACCCAAACCCATGTCCATCGAGCGGTGATGCCATCCAACCATCTCATCCTCTGCCATCCCCTTCTCCTCCTGCCCTCAATCTCTCCCAGCATCAGGGTCTTTTCCAATGAGTCAGCTCTTCGCATCAATTGGCCAAAGTATTGGCGTTTAATCTTCAACATCAGTCCTTCCGAAACACCATATGACCCAGCAATCCCACTCCCAGGCATAAACTCTGAGGAAACCAAATTGAAAAAGACACATATATCTTTTTGTTCACTGCAGCACTATTTACAATAGCTAGAACATGGAAGCAACCTAGATGCCCATTGGCAGATGAATGGACAAAGAAACTGATGTTGTTATTAGAGACCACACAGAAACAGTTTTACTGAATTTGTTAAAGGGTTTTGTGTGTGTTGGTTGCTCAGTTATGTCTGACTCTGTGATCCCCATGGACAGGCTCCTCTGTCCAGGGAATTCTCCAAGCAGAATGCTGGGATGGGTTGTCATTCCCTTTGACCAGGGAGCTTCTCAACCCGGGGGTTGAACCC
Source organism: Odocoileus virginianus (assembly GCF_023699985.2). Classification (NCBI taxonomy): domain Eukaryota; kingdom Metazoa; phylum Chordata; class Mammalia; order Artiodactyla; family Cervidae; genus Odocoileus; species Odocoileus virginianus. The sequence goes on from NC_069698.1 coordinate 27,596,253, forward strand.
AGGTCTCCTGTATTACAAGCAGATTCTTTACCCTCTGAGCCACCAGGGAAATCCTCAAAAGGATTGGGATCTCATTTCTATTAGCAGCTGCTTCTTTAACAATCTATATTGTGTAGTGTTGAAGACTCACTGGTTCTGTGTTTTATTTTCCACCCCCTTGTACTATTATAAATGCCAAATATGGTATAATCAAATGGTACCACTGAAGAATTTCATCATGATCTCCTCTTATGAAACAATAAGAGGCTTCCCTGGTGGCTCAGTGGTAAAGAATCTGTCTGTAATGCAGGAGACATGAGTTTGATCCCTGGGTTGGGAAGATCCCCTGTAGAAGAGAATGGCAGAATACTCAAGTATTCTTGCCTGGAAAACCACATGGACAGAGAAGCCTGGTGGGATATGGTTCATGGGGTCACAAAAGAGTCAGACTTGGTTGACCTTCTATCACTCATTAGGAAACAATACAATACTGTTTTCTAAGAATTTTTTGAATCGTAAGGCTGGACCTTAGTGATTGATATACTTTTACAATGTAATCAGCCATGACATTACCAGGCTAATGCCATTCATAAAACATGACTCTCTGAAAATTGTACTTTCAGTATTCCTTTAAGATTTAGAGTCAGAGGATGCAGGGGAATGAGACTTATAATGGCATTTTTTTCTCTCTCTGAACTACACACACAGTTGAGTACTGAACTTCTCTATGTAGGATTCTTTCATTTGTTTTAGGACTGAGTGAAAGAAAACTTCTCAAAATATGAGTCTTAAGAAGCAAAATAACTTACACAAATCTTCTATTTAAACATATTGTTTATATATTTGTTCTAGGAATTCAGGTCATATTCACTTTTCTATCAGTGATGCATGATATGCATGGCTTGCAGTCCCCAACATTCTCTTTATTTTACTTTATTTTTCAGAATAGCATGCTTGCTTCTAAGAATATACACCTGGTCATATTTAAATAAATGAAATATGGATAGGTTTTTCAGTAAGACAGTGTTTCACAGATACTAAGATCTGTGATACACAGATACTATTCTGGGCTAATCCCATTGTGAATGAATAAAGTATTTTAGTACAGAATTTTATAAAATTCTGACGCTATTTCTGTGAACCCCAGGATTTAGGATTGATAAATAGGATAGATAATTATTTGACATCTGATGCATAATATCACCCTTCCAAAGAGAAAAATGCTGTCTAAGTTTTTTCTTTCATTTCGCCTGTGATAAAGCTATTTAAAGTGCATAAGTGTTAAGTCACTTCAGTCATGTCCGACTCTTTGCGACCCTATGGACTGTAGCCTGCCAGGCTCCCCTGCCCATTGGATTCTCCAGGCAAGAATACTGGAGTGGACTGTCATGCCTTTCTCCAGGGCACCCTTCTGACCCAGGGATTGAACCTGTGTCTCCCGTGGCTCCTGCGTTGCAGGCAGATTCTTTACCGCTGAGACATGTTATATGAACATGCCAAATTAAGGTAAGTACGTCAGTGAAGGGCATCTCCATCTCCTACTACTGATCCCACCTTACTTTAGCTTTCGCTCTTACTCTCAATCACTACTACCACATTTTCTTTTCTCCTTCAAGTCTTGACAACAGCTTTGTATACGCTATTTCTTCCAACCTGTTCAGTAATTTTCCCTGACCTTTTGAAATATATTCTTATCAAAACCTGAATGAAAGCTCTGGTTTTCAGATTTTGCTGCTTAAGAAGCAGACAATGATTCTAGTGGCTATTACAAACTAGAATACATTGAGAGGTAAATTTTACTGGCAAGATGTTAAAACATGCTACTTCGCTTCCTCATTCAAAGGAATAGTAAAACAGATGCACAGATCTAGAAAACAAGCTAGTGGTTACCAAAGGGGTGAGGAAATGGGGGAGGGGCAAGTTAGGGGTATGTGATTAAGAGCTACAAACTACTATGTATAGAACATACAAGCAACAAGGAAATATTGTATAGCATAGGGAATTATAGCCGTTAGATTGTGATAATTTTTAAAAGAGTGTAACCTGTAAAAATACTGAATTACTGTGCTCTACACTTGAAACTAATGTCATAAATTAACTGTACTTTAAATAAGTAGAAACAAAAAAAACTGTAGTAAAATAAATTTGTGAAAAGGAAAGGAATTATTCAAATAATTTATTTTCTTCATTAAATTTACCTCTATCTTGGATGTATTAGAGAGTATGTTCAGAGAGTTTCACCAAAGGCCAAATCTGCCATTCTGAAGTTGTGGGAGTCTTGGACCCTGCAGAATATTTCCCATTATCTCAGAGCAGCAGGTGCCTGTGGTGCTGAGTTAAGAAGAGAAGGTTTGAGAGCGGAGGGGGACTTCAGACCATTGTTTATCAGAGGCCAATAAGAGAGCAGTGTTTCTAAAGGCTGTTTCTGTCTTACACAGTCCCAATGCAAACATATGAATAAATGAATTTTAAAGTACTTATTTGTTAAATTTAGTAAATAAGTTTTAATATATTTTAAGATGTGTACACAAATGAAATATAGCAATACTTAATTCCCTGTATGTCTTTTTAAGCTAATATATTAGAAGATAATTCATATTTTCTTTTTCAATAACTTTTTTCTTGCAAGAGACTCCATGTGTATAAAGATTATTTTTACAAAGAACTATGCAGCAAACTTATCCTACATACAAATATATATGCTAATTATTACTTGGGTTTCTTCTGGGGTCTTTAAGCCTTTTTTTTTTTTTTAATTAATTCTGTGTTTAAGAAAACTTTGTTAATGATGCTATTGGGGATATCCATTCACACCAAAAATATGAATTTAGCTTGTCTTAGCAAATCAACAAATTTCTTTGTCCCACAGAAACATATTTTGGCAATGTGGAAGGAGATGCTGCAGTCAGGATCATAGAGAGAGTTTCTTCCTACACTGATGCCAGCTTGTTGACTTGGCAGGAAGCCTTGGTCAAGAAACACAACCATCCTTCTGCCATTTGTTAAATTTGCATAATTAAGGACCAATTATACATGGCATTGTCTTGTAGTAGGCTCCTCAGCTGTCTTTCCCTTATTACGCTTTCATGCCACTCTCCCATTTTGATTACCAAAAATGACTTTGACTTTTTGTCATTCTAATTAGGAGTTTAAAAGGGAAGCACATCTATCAGAATGATACATAGTTATTGATTTTGAAAAATGATCTCATGAGTGAAATATATTTAATGAATATTTTTACTTAATTTCTCTGATATAAACAGTAAAAATGGCTGAGAGTAACATTAGATGTTACCTATTGTGTGTGTGTGTATGTGTGTGCACACGTGTGTGTGTGTGTGTGAGATGGAGAGAAACAAGAGAAGGAGAGAGATGGAGGAGGGGAGGGGGGAGACAGTGGTACTTACAGTCAGTAAACAGCTTTTATTTAAAAGCATGAGGCTGTTTAGAAAGCTTGGTGCTATCAAATACTCTCAATTTTCCCTTTGTCAGAAGTACGTATTATGCAGTCTTTTAATGTTTCTCAGCAGTCATCCCGTTGATCCACACTGTGATCATTGTGTGATCCCATTAGGTTTCTGAAAGTCACAATAGTTTATCTGGACAGCTAGTTGCATGATATAAAATCATGTGAAAATTAGCAAGATGCTGGAGTGTCAACTTTAAATTTTACAAGTTTCTATCTCACTTACAGTCACAATTAGAGTTAGTCAGCAGTTCCATTTACAAGCTGCTCCTGACAATGTTTGTGAAATGTTTATAGAATCTACAATATGCCCTTTGTTAACACTGAGTTTCTGACTGCTATATATAAAAACACTGGCGTATACTAATGAGAAATTATAAGCTGATAGTCATTCGGCTTCCAATGAGAATCTTTGAAAACATGGAAATCTTTTCTTTAAAAAGAAAGAAGATTTCTAAAGCCTTACATAACTTAATTAAAATTGACATTGAAAAATTGTGTCTTCATTAAGGGACCTTATTGGGAAAAATTTTAATGTTTATTTGATATTCATGCTGCAACCTATATACTTGGTCTGTAATTTGCAGTAGAGAAATACATGGAATAATATTGCGAATATGAAACTTGAGTAACTAATTATCATGATATGACTTACAATTTTGCTAAGCAACCTTAACATTCTTTTTAGGATTCTGTAAATAAGAATGCATTCAAACTGATTTCAGCTAAAAAGGGAATAGTTTACATCATAAATGGCTAGATCCTGGAGACTAAAAATGTCTTCAAGGGGTAACTCCCTATCTCTTTTTCTCAGACACTATAAAGTCTCCAGAATACACTTAGCTTTTGCATCCATTCAGATTCAAATACAATAGGAAGAAATTTCCATAAAATTCAGTAAAAACCTCATCATACTTCATTGGCTTTGACTGGTGGCATTCCCATCTGTGAACCACTCACTGTGGTCAGGAAATGCTAAGCTGATGGCCAGACCCGATCAAGAGCCCATCACTGAACTCAGGAATATGAGAAGTGTTACAGTAATTAGAAGACATGACTAGTACAAATGTTAGGTAGGGAGGCATCTTCTCATGTTGATTGAAAGGCTTGGCATAGGTTAAATATAAGGAATATTGATTTGCACAGTGGCAATTAGTGCAACAGTAAATCTTACAAAGTTAGTTATAAACCTGGCCACTTATATTAATACAACTGTACCCTTTCAGTTCCAGTCACCAAATGGTAGCCCGTTTCAAATACTGGATCTGAACTTAAGCATTTATAATGACACCAACATATCTAGTGAACACCTATATTATTTTATACAACTGGCAAAAGTGTTCCTGATGCCTAAACTCATCTACAGCACAGTTAGACCTGGGTAATAATGGTTGGATAAAAATTCTCAGGTAAAACACCTATTGATTGGATAGGTCACACAACAGAAAGATTCTAAGAACAACTGAAACTATTCCAGTGGTAACTTATCCTTAGGAAATTAAATTCACATTACTACATACAGTCCTGACAACAATTCCATGAGGTAGACCAAGAAGATTTTATTTTATTTGATAGTAACCTAGTTGAGCAGTGAATGGCACATGATCTATATTTATAAACTATTTTTGAATACAGAGACAGATGAAAAATTTTTTTAATATGAAGACTACTTCTAATACAATCTTCTCAACCAAAAACAACAGCTTCACATGGTAGAATATCAGAAGAAATTAATATTTGTAAGTAAATGTAGGCAGTAGAATCACATATTAAACACAGTATAAGACAGAATGGATTTCATTTATGAATAAATTGAATGATGCAATATTATTGAAACATGCAAAAAAGATGGATTATAATTAAATAGTGTGGTGGCAAGAAATTCAATATCTTGAAAAACATAAAGATGACCCTTACCTCACTCATTATTACAAAACATATTTTCAAATGTTAAACTTAAACAAAACTTAAACAATAGCAGTGAAAAGAGTGAACTGTCTAGAAGAAACATAAAAGAATGGTTAATAATTTAGAGTAGGGATTCTATTTCTGAGAAAGACAGAAAACCCAGGAGTATTAAATTACTAAAATGTTACAACATAAAAAATAAACATATCTACATAAAGACAGTATTAGGAAAATACAAAAGACAAATCACAAAAATATCTGAAGCATATAGTACAGGGACTAGTAATATACATGTTATAAACTATTATATGTAAATATATGATATATTTTGTTATTAATATATAAATGAATAACAAAAAAAATTTCAACAGAACATTTTGCAAACTACATATTCAGCTAGATCATAGGAAAAGATAGAAAAGTGCTCAGTTTTATTCATAAGCAACAAAACTAAAATATCAATGGGATTCTCATTTTCAATCTAAATGTAACTAAAATTTTGGTGTTGTTTTCAAGAGTATGGAATAATGTGCTTTCATAAATCTTGGTACAAATGTAAAAGATAAATACACTTTGACTTAGCCTTTACTTTTTTGAAATGACACCACAAATATATTCACATAATTGAAAAATTACTTATGTACAAATATATTCATTTTAGCATTTTCTATTAACTGAAACAAGGATTAGTTTATTTTCATAGTTGTCCATTCACATAATGGACAACTATGAAAATAAATTAAGTAAATTTATGTGTGTTGCTGGAAACATCATCCAAAATGTATTGTTATATGTGAAAACACATGAAATTTAGAAAATGTATTTATGTGCTCTTATTGGCTTTAAAAAGTAAATGAACATAGAGTGTTTCTGAAAGAAATTGCAGCAAGACTTACTTTATCTGTGGTTACCCAGATTATTCATTCATCATTTTTAAAAAATTTATATATATATATATATATATATATATATATATATATATATGGCATTTTCAAAGAAGTAGAACTACTTTTTAAAAATAAATAATTCTGGCCAAAAATAAACTCATAGTCCTTTTATTATGCATTTATAACTCTTTCCCAAGAACCCAGTTTACTCTTAGTACTATCCTAGTTAAACTTTCCTTTAAATAATTTTATAGGTGTGATAGGAAATGATGCTAGGTTTAAACCACCAGTGCCACAAACTACTTGAACTATATATATGGTTGTTTAATTTGTTTTCCTTCTAACTCATGGTTCGACGGATCTCTGGCCTGAGCTGAGCTCTGCAAACAAGACCTCACGGTCTCATTACTGAATGCCCAGTTGGTTTCTAAACAAGGATCTGTAACTGGTGTGCCAGCTTCCACCACTCTGCTTCAGTTCCCAGGGCTCATCAATAAACCATGATGTGCTACACAGAACCCTGTGCCTTGGGGCCAGCCTGTCAATGATGGTAGACCATAAAAAATTATATGTGTTCACCAAATCATAGCAGGGAAAATCCAGGGACGAGGCTGAAAAAAGAATTTTCCCCAGAGGGCTATTCCTAACTTAAAAGCAGCAACAAAATAAACAAAGAGAAAGAAAAACAGCAGACCTATGTATGAATATAAAAATATACACACAGTTTTAAAAGGTGATAATGAAAATGAGTATTTGGGGCTAGGCGTGCAGTTTGCTGCATTTCCCCCAAGAGACTGAATCCCCAGCCTAAAATGAAGACTGAAGCATGCTCTTTGAACAGATCCATAACCAGATAATACTTTCTGGCTCTCAGCAGATATTATGGTGCTCTTAGAACTTTATAATTATAAGAAGCTTAGAAAGTAAGGGAATCTGTGGGCACCCTAATCAAGAGAGTGCTCAGCAATCCAAATTGTTTAGTGTCCTTGTTTAATCAGGAAAGTCATATGTAATTATGCACTTGACTATATTTTACAACTTAAATATGGAAATCATTTATGTAATTATGTAATTTTTAAACTACAATTTCTAGTATTATTTCTTCTTGATTTCCATCCTTTTCCTATGTTTTTCAAGCATATCTTTTGTCCAGACCATCCCACATAAAGTATTGTCAAGAGGCAACTAGAAAATATTTTCTGATTTGATAGATGAATTGTTTACCCCATAACCAAATTGAATAACTGCTACATAAGGAAAAATGCTGAACTACACAATTTGAAAAGTGTACCAAAAATGAATATTTTTCTTTATAATTATACACTCAAATAGAATCTACTTTTATTTCATATAATCAATAAATGTTCATTTGTCACTTATTAGGTAACCATATGAAAAATGAAAGAAGTATCAGAATAGAAGGCTTTCTATAGTTGAAATATTTACTCCATAGCCAATGGATATGTACATTACCTAGAGCTTATTATCCAGTGAATTATTTTTAGAATAGCTATAGAGGTAGCCTGTTTTGAATTGGCAATAAAAAGAACAAATCATTCTATGCGGCGGTTAGAAATGGAAGTAGTAACGCAGAGATAGGCAGGATGAACAGATTACCATCAGAAAGATAGATTGAAAGGCATGTTATGTGGAATATGAACCACAGGGGCAAAGGAGTCAGGGTGTCTGTGGTTTACTGAAGAATGATGAGTGGTTATACATGAACGAAGGGTGTTTAGGAGTTAGTGACAGGTAGCCCCAGTGGTAAAGAACTCGCCTTTCAAACCCGGTAGACATAGAGACTTGGACTTGATCCTTGGGTTGGAAAGAACCCCTGGAGAAAGAAACAGCAATCCACTCCACTTGCCAGAAAGCTCTGTGGACAGAGGAGCCTGGAAGGCCACAATCCGTAGGGTCTCAAAAAGTCAGATATGACTGAAGTGACTTAGCATGCAAGACCATCTAGAAAAGCTACCTGTACCCTTTCGTGCATGCGTGCAGGCTGTCGCTTCAGTCGTGTGCAACTCTATGCGACCCCATGGACTGTAGCCCACCAGACTCCTACTTGGCTGAGAAACTGCAAATTCATTCTGAGGACATGGAGGATTGTAAATTAGGCAGTGAATTATCCTGTGTGCACTTGTTAATTCCAGAAGCATGGTGAGTGGTAGGTTGTGGTATGAATCGAGATTGGAAACGATGAAGGCTTGACTCACAGGCATTGACAGGAGGCAATTTGTCTACAACCTGGGACTCCAGTTCAAATTCTGTATCTTCCGCTCTCTAGCTGTGCAAACTTGACAGTTTTTTAACCTCCCGAAGCCTCTGATTCTTCACTTATAAATTGAGAGTAACATCTAGGTCTACCTTTTAGAAGTAAATAAAACAATAGCATGGAAAATGCTAATCACGGTTCCTGGCACAGCGTGCAACATACTCAACCATGGCAGAGAAGACACATTTGCCTTTCCTAACATTGCTAATACTTGGGAAAGACAAAATTTCAGTTCCAGATACATTCTTGCCATATGTGAAGGAAATATTTGATCTACTAAGTAATTTTAGGCAAAAACTCTCTTTTTTATCTATGGAAAAAATTCTCTTTTGCAGATACTAGTATACTTGACTTAAACTGTTTTAGTATTTGGTTTGTTTCCATTCAAAGAAATAAATGCAATTTAATACAGAAGCGATTACTTATTCCCCACATACCTGTATTAACTTTTATACAGGTTGCTTATCCCTCTTTCTACAACAAATGTCCTATTTCCTTTCCTCAGAGAATGTGACTTGCAAGAAAGCAAGCTGGAGAAAAATATGATCTTTCTAAATCTGCCTTGTGCTTTATACACTGTGACCTAGTGCTCCTCAGGGTTTAAGATGTGGTTGTAGTCCTCTCTTCGTTTGTGAACCACATGTATCATTGGCACTGGAAGGCAATGTGTCCTTTGAGAGGCACTCATGTGTATACCCAAGCAAAGATGTACTTAAGTCTATTTTCACCCTTGCCTTTGGAGCAGCTGTCACAGAATTAAACCACAGAAAATGGAGAACAATGTAAAAAAATGGGAGATGATTACTATTTTATTCTTCTTCCATACTTTTGTGCTAAATAAACTGATGGCAAACATAACTTGTGATAGTTGAAAAAGTTTTCAGCCTTAACACAAATGTTTAAGGTATTGAATTTTTAAAACTTACTTTTGAAAAACTAAAATAGAAATTTATTTTCTAAATATTCCTCCTAGTTACGGGATTCATAAAGAGCACGTTATTTTAAACTTGTCCTTTTTTTTCCACAAAATTCAATGGCAATACCAGTTGCTCAGGAAAAATAAAACTGCCGATGGAAAAGATGCCCATGTGAATTAATGCTGAAACCAGAAAGAGGCTGATATCTGCATCAAGGGACAATATTTTAAGAATTCATGAATTTCCCTTTACTTATTCATTTGCAAAGGTTAAATGTGAGTTGTTTTATGCAATACTTTATGCTTTGATCAGTCTCCAGTGACTTCGTTGACTGATCTCATCTCCCTCATGTGAAATGCAACTCAGAAAAACAAAGGGAAAAAAAAAAACACAAAACTTCTGTTGCCAAGATGTGTAACTGTGGTCAGTTTGAAATAAAAGTGTATCTATCTGCAATTGCTTTTGAAATGCAAAGTACCATTTCGTTTATCAGTGACCTTATAGGGTCTCAAATAACCATGATCTGAGATGGTGGTACAATGTGATAGAATGAGCATTAAAGATTCTAAAGAGTTTCAGTCCAATGAAGGTCTACCTTTTTTTTTTTAAGTACTACATGTTTTAAAGCACTGTTTATTCAACCAATGTTTACTCTAAGCCTTCTCTGTGTCCGACAAGTTTGAGGTGCTGAGGAACAAAATAATTAGTCTTGCATTTCATTGGCCTTAAATTTTAATGAAGGAAACAGAAAAAGGAACTATTAAAATCAAGATAATTTTAAGTGATGGTAATGCTGTGCAGATACTAAAATAAAGAATGACTCATGGATGTGACTTCAGGTGGGTTTTTAGATCCAGCCTCACTCAGGAACAAGTGTTTGATTATGTCCATGAATGTATCACCTTGCTCAACGAGACTATTTTGTTAAGTGGACAAAGAAGCAATTGCCATGCATACCACATAGAATATCTTTAAGGACAACATGTATTTTATATAAATAAGTTAAAACTTAGTTCAGTATATTTATAAATTATTTATAGCCCATATAAATAATATATAATATATATTCATTCAAATAACTGAACTTGCAAAGAACTGTAGGAAAAAAAACATAATTCTATCAAGCAGACAAGCAGATTTCTAGAGGAGGAACTCAATTTTTTTTTTAATTGTCAAATTGTTATTCTTTTTACCATTTCCTGTAATAAGCCTTTAGACCAACACATTAAATCACATAGGGGTCTCCCTTCCTTAAGCTTGGTTAAGAATGTAAGATGTGGATTCTAAGAACAGAAGTTGAAATCAAAGCTTGACCAGTTATTATTATCTGTGCATTCTTGGATGTTAACTTTTCTGAAGCAATTGTTGGAAGATTCCTTTAATTATAGTATATTAAGAACTTAAAGCTTAGAGCCTACTGATATAGCAAATAAAATTATTTGCTATTCTTATGGTTGCTGTTGTTGAAATTTTAGTGATGAAGATCCAGGCACCTGCTCCCTCATAAAGTTAGGGAAAAGGGATGGAACACTACTATTAATACTTGATGCCATGTGATTCTACAATGAGGAAATTTTGGACTTGAATTATTCTTTTTCCTGAACTTTGCTTTCCAAATCTGTAAGATATGGGTTACAAAATGTCATCACTGCCACCATCCACCTACTCACAAAACACGTACATTTATCCTCCACATGACAGGCTAGTATTTTTAGAACATAAATTGGAATATACCCTCCCAAACACCCTCTGGTGCACTTAGATGACAGACTTTTGCAGAAGTTGACATGGAGCTACATCACCTGGCCCTTCCCAGACTTGACCTTTACTGACTTTTTTAAATGTGCTGCTTTTAAAAGAAAAAAATTTATATCCTTGAAAACATCTAAGGCTTTTCCACCTCAGGACCTTTGTACATACTGTGTCTTCTATTGAAATATTCAGATAGTCATCTCTCATTCTTCAGATTTCAGATTAAATACATTCAGAAAATGTCTGTTTCCTCATTGCATCTCCTCTACAATAAATGCAGACTTTATGACATGATTGTCTAAATATCTTAAATGAATGAATAGCTACTACACAATGCAGGTATTATAAACATGATTTTCTTTGCATTTAGCAAATAGATACTTAAAACAGAGTCATTTTCCTTCTCTTGAACCTTCAGTTAAAGATGATGGTGCTCTTTTTTGTTTATTTTAAATTAGAAATAGCATGGAAAGTCAGTACACATCCCCACACCACATCAACCTTTCTCTTTGTTCCCTTTGTTCTCCACCATTTTTGTTCCTTTTTGTTTTTCTCAGCTTCTTTCTCATTCACCTGTTTCTTCCTACAATAGGTGAAAAAAAACTTATGATTGGATTCTTTATTTTTGGCAGTTCTGACTTTGCTTACATTGTGTTTTGCTATTATAGACTACTTGAAACTTTCAAGAAAATTATGAGGTTGTGAGTTCCTAAATATTGGGACCCCATTTTATTCAAGTCTTATTTACTATATAGCTTAGCACAGTGACTAATATATCTTATAAATTTTGTACTTCATTTTAGTTAGAAGGCGTCAAGGCCAGTAATGAAAATAAACCAGTCAAAATACTTACATCAAAAGAAATATGCTAGACCAAGATGTATGTTGAAGGAAATGTTTTTAAAAACTGAGATTTCAGGTTAAGAAAACTTCTCAGGGAGTGATCTTCCAATTTGATTTCAGTTGTATCATTTCCGTATATTAATAGTTGACAAAAAGGGACATGTAAAAAGAATTTGAAAGTGGGGATAGTAGCGAAAAATGTAGAAATGTTAAAGAAAAAATCAGTATGATTTTCCCAAAGCATCTATACTTCAAATTATCTAACAACGTATATAGTGTTGTTAGATATATATTTTTCCCTCTATCTTTTTTTTAGATAATTAATTATATAAGAATCAAAGGACTCCTTGTTTTTCTTTAGAGTATTTTAGAGAAGGATGTGCATTTTTTTGTTTTGTTTTTTATTTTTGTTGTTTGTTTTTTTCCCTGTTTGAGCTACTTTTTCCTCTTTAAAATATATTCTTTAGAGAAACAGGCACAGCTTTGTGCTAACCCCGGAGAGCGGTATCCTCCCCAGAGGTTGGAGGCCAGCTGTGCACTCCCCAGCATCTCTTAGCCTCTGTCCCCTGAGGCCCCAGGCTAGTCATGGCGACAGTGTCCTAAATGATGGTGGAGGCTCCATTTAAATCACTGCCTGATTTTAAGATCAGCATCCTAGAGGTTTCTTCAACTTGTTTAGGGTTGTGACATTTCAAAAAGCAATGCTCCGAGATTACCACGTAAGAAAAATGGTGACCTTTTCATTCCCTTTTATTCATTAAAAGAGGCCCTTGGCTGTAAGGCTCACAATTACCACTTGGAGAAAGATGCGGAAATCACAGTTTATCTATCCATCTGCAGCTTGCCTCAGCAAATTGACCTCTGGATTCCAGAGAAAGTTATTTGGAACACAGCCATCTCTACTGCATCCTAAAAATTGTTTTTCTTTTCTTCTTCCCTTCTCACTAAATCTAATAAAGCTTCTTTATGCATGAGTTCCTAGAGGTATCATGAAATAACAAGAATTTTATTACTCAAACAGAAAGAGATATAAACAATGAACTAAACAAAAACAAACACCTATATGACCTTTATACCATTTTCTTTGCACTTATACATACTCGCTTAATCTGCACAAACTTTCTGTGAATTAGGTGTCAATATTATTCCCATTTTACAGAGGAAACTGAGGCCCAGAGAGGCTATTTGACTAAAATAGCACAGCTATTAAGTGACAAAATTAGGATTTTAAAAAAAGAAAACTAAGAGTAGCCAAAGTCACTTCATTAAACCAAATAGTCTAAAGAAAAATAAAAAATTGTTTGTAAATTTAAGAATTGACAGTTTAAAACACTAATCATGTTTGACCATGCTAAACTGTTGGTTTGAAAACTGAGGATAATCATGTTGAAGAAAGTCTAAATCTATTTCTTTTACTTTCCCTATCACTCTCAAGTACGCTTCAAGTTTGTCCTTGGACTGAGATTTATTTTCTGAGATATCAGAAGTTTTAGGAATTTTACATATATACACTGCTAGTCCCATTAAAAATTTTCTTTGTAGCTTCTCTTTGGAGTCCTTTCTATTAATTCACTGAAGAAGGCAATGGCACCCCACTCCAGTACTCTTGCCTGGCAAATCCCATGGATGGAGGAGCCTGGTAGGCTGCAGTCCATGGGGTCGGGAAGAGTCGGACACGACTGAATGACTTCACTTTCACTTTTCACTTTCATGCATTGGAGAAGGAAATGGCAGCCCACTCGAGTGTTCTTGCCTGGAGGATCCCAGGGAATGCGCCTGGTGGGCTGCTGTCTATGGGGTCGCACAGAGTTGGACACAACTGATGTGACGCAGCAGCAGCAGCTATTAATTCTGATGTATCCTGGAAGGTGGAAGCCTTATTATATGAAAACTCACCTTGGACATAATTTTCTATAGTATTTCCATTTCAAGATTTGTCCATGCTATTTATTCATTTCACAAGTAATACAGTAATATATCATTTAGTGAGCATCTACTGAACATATTTTAAACACTGCTCTAGGTGCTAGAATTTATTTTTTTTTTTAATGAGATACACAATCCATGTTCTCATGAAGTTTATGATCCCATGGAATGAAAAAAAATCCTCAATATGTATTCAAATAAATATACAAGACAAATTCAGGTTATGAAAATGTTTTTTAAAAAAGAAACAGAAAGAACAGAAAGATGTGGGTAAAGTTACATTAGGGGCCAGCCAAAGCTGTTGTCATTAATCAGGGCTATAAAAAGGTATCAGAGAAGAACATTTTGGTGGCACTGCATTTGAAGTGAGACCTAAGATAAGCTGGGGCCAGTTCAACAGAATACTGAATTTCCAGACTTAGAAAACTGCTATGTGTAGAAGCAAGAATGAACTTGACCTATTGTTTGAAGAGAAAGGTCAACATGAGCAAAGGAAATGCATGTGCAAATTGTGGCTTAAGACAAAGATGCTAAGAGTGGTACAGGTTGTGTTAAAGGAGTTTTGCTTTATTCTAAATATAAGAGAAAGTCATTCAAAGTTCTAAGTGGAAATTAAAGCCTGATTGTATTTTTAACCAATGACTCTGGTGGCTGTTTGGGGGAATAGATTATGAAGGAAGACCAGCAAGGAGCAGGGTGAGTAGTTGCAAGGCTATTACGCTGGTTCAGGTGAGACATGCAGGATGCTTGGGGAGGGTAGTGGCAGTAGGCATGAAGAAAAGGAGAGATACATTTGGTGATTTAGCCAACAGTACTTAGCAAATAGATGGATATGTGAATGCAGAAATCGGGGGGTGGGGGGAGCGGTGATTGGGATCACAAGAATGACTAAGTTTTTCACTCGCAAAATGAGATAGATGATATTCCTTAGAGAGATTTCCCATGTATATGTATTGATGATAGGCATGGAAATCAAGACTTTTTTGGATATGGTAAACTTGAGAGACCAATTAAATATCAAAGTACATATAGCAAATATTTATATGTGACTTTGTAGTTCTCTTTGAAATATAAGTGAAGTGTTCATAGTTAGCTCTTTAAGTTCTTTTCTTCTTAGAATTTTTTTAAATTTTAATTTGTGTTTGTATCTTTGAATTCTCTAAGAATACCCTTCGTAACTAAAGATAAATATCAAATGTTATACCTTACAGTCACTATTTCTTGAATGTTGAATATCAGAATACTCCTATAAATTTTTCCTAACTACCATAACATTGTCTTTGAAATATTACTACTGGCATTTATTACATGTGTGGTGCCCAGTTGCTTAGTCATGTATGACGCTTTGTAACTCAATAGACCATAGCCCACCAGGCTCCTCTGTCTATGCGATTGCCTAGGCAAGAATACTGGAGTGGCTCGCATTTCCTCTTCCAGGGGATCTTCCTACCCCAGGGATCAAACCTGCATCTCTTGCATCTCCTGCATTGTAGGTGGATTCTTTCCCACTGCACCACCTGGGAACGGAAAGCAATCCAACATATAAGCTTGCCTACAAAATTCAAGCTACGTGTGTAGATCAAGTGTTGCTTCATATTCACTGTGTATGATGTTGAAAAGTCAACAACTCTTCTTAGATCTATCAGAAAAATGAGGTCACAAGGTAAATCTCTGCCCCCTCCCCCCAAACTGGGGAGACAAATAGGCAGGTACAGACCATCACAACAGAGCAGAAACCCACCAGCAGAACCCACTGGTTCCTCTTCAAAAACCAGTGTCAGAGAAGGAAACTTGAACTGTAATTGATGAATTGAGGCTGACTCAATGTGGACAAGTCTGAGAGTTAAAAACTCCAGGGAGACCCAGTCATAGGGGGTACTCCACAATATTATGAGATTTACCATGGGGAACTTGACCAGGTTCCCACAGTAAAGATCATATAAAAGTCCTCTCAAGTCTCCAGCAGGAGCAGGGGGAAAAGACCATTTTGAAAGAAGCTGGAGCACACTCTTCTTTTTAACATGGCCTGCCGTCAAAGTAGATTATTTCTCTAGTGCCTAACCTGCTGGAGTTTCATCAGAGCCTAACAGACCTGGGAGAAGAGAAACACCCAACCCCAGCCCCTTCCAGCCTTCCTGTCCCACCCAAGCAGGGTAACAAACTGCCAAGGGCTGGCGAAGTTCATAGTAGGGGACAGCTTACCGAAAGCCCAAGGCTAATCAGTCAGAGGACCGCATAATGCTTCCCCTCCCCAACACCGCACCAGCACATTACTGAACTCTATTTACCTGAGCTCCTTTCACTTCCTACATCACATCTGGTTTTAGCAACAATTTACCAGGCACACGAAATGATTTTAAAAAAAAAGTACCATCTGAAGAGACTGAATGAGCATTAAAATCAGAATCAGATATGGCAGGGATGTTGGAATTGTCAGATTGGGAATTTAAAAGAACTACAATTAATATGCTAGGGTTCTAATGGATGAAATAGACAGCTTTCAAGAACAGATGGGTAATGTAAGCAGAGAGCTGCAAATTCTAAGAATCAGAAAGAAATGCTAGAGACCCAAAACACTGTTAACAGAATGAAGAATGCTCATTAATGGATTGTATATGACTGGAGGAATAAATCTCTAGGCTTGAGTGTATGATAGTGTAAAACTGAAAAAATAAAGAGAAAATTACTTTAAAGAGAACAAAATATCCAAGAAATGTGGGACAATTACAAAAGGTGTAATGTATGCATAATGGGAATACCACAAAGATAAAAAGATAAAGGAACAGAGACAATATTTGAAACAATAATGACTAAGAATTTCTCCAAATTAATGTCAGAATAGTAACACAAATCCAGGAGGCTCAGAGAACACCAAACAGAATAAATGCCAAAAAACTACACCTAGGCATATTATATCCAAACTATAGAAAGTTAAAGAGAAAAAAAAAATTATTGAAAGGAGACAAAGGAAAAAAAAGTACCTTACTATAGAAGAACAAGGATAGGAATTATACCTGATTTCTCTTAGGAACCACAAAGGCAAGAAGACAGTAGAGTGAAATATTTAAAGTGCTGAGAGGAAAAAGCAACAATCTAGATTTCTATACCCTAAAAATTATTTTTCAAAAGTGAAAGAGAAATAATAAAACCTTTCTCAGACAAGTAAAAGTTGAAGACATATAGTGCCAGTAGATCTGCCTTGCAAGAAATATTAAAAGAAAGTTGTTCAGAGAGAAGGAAAATTACATAGATCAGAAACTCTGGTCTATACAAAGAAAGTGAGAGCACAAAAGAAGGAATAAGTAAAAATTAAAAGCTTAATTTCTCTTATTATTAATTGATCAAACAGATGACAGTCTATTCAAAAAGATAATAGCAACAATGTATTAGACTGTATATTCATATATATATACATATATTGCTTACATATGCTTGTATGTAAGTGAAATGAATATAAGCCAATGAAATGAATATAAGCCAATGATATAAGCCGTGAGAGGGAAGAACAGCTTTGCCTACCTCTCACATAATGCTTAAGTCATTTTGTTTTGTTTTCTTCTTCTCATGTCATCCTATTTTAGACCTTGCTCTGCTTATATCTAGTTGCTGCTTTTGTTTTGTTTTGTTTTTACATTTTAAAGCTATTTGTTTTAACAGTGAATTCCCATCCCTTTGTGATGCTCTGAAAATAGCTACAGATATGAAAAATATCCAAAGTTTTTTTTTAATCAGAAAATTAAGATATGGTTTAAGAACATGACACTACCTAAAACCCTTTCGAAATTTATTTTTGAATCAATGCATACAGAAATAAAGATAATTTAAAAGCATCAGTAGCAAATAGAAAACAAATCCCATATTCAGTTTCACATTGGTTAAATGTTGTGTTTAAAACTAAGCACACACACAAAAAATCAATATAGTCATTAACTATCTTACCCACTGGGTATGATAAATGATAGATTAGCTTAAATGTGATCAAACTCTTTTCCCCCTACATTCAAAGGAAAGCACTTTTCTGTTCAAGGACCACTTAACTGAACAATGCTGGCTTGTCCCTCTAACATCCAATTTCCTAAAGTCTTCTCAAGTATGGAATTATTTAACAAAAATCTGAAGCAACTAATTTCAGCGTGGGACAACAGCTGTGAGTGGAATATAGCTGCCTCGTTAACATCACCTAAATATATTATGGGACACATTATCTTCAGCCTCTTTCATCTCTGGAAAAGGATTCATTTTCTGAAAAGAAAACCCACCTGCTCAGTTTACATAACATGAACATGAACAATTTCATAGGCAACACATCTTGGACTTTTCACGCAGAAAAGTGAATTTTTCAGAAAATCTGAATTTTGATTGGCAAACTATAGCTCTCAAGCAGGCATACCTGGGAATTCAAGATGAAATAATATCAGCTTTTATCTGTCAACTGTGTTCAATTTATGTTAGTATATGATAGGTAGTGTAGAGATACTGTCACTAAAAATGAAGAAATTAGAATTTAAGCTCAGATATACAACATTAGTTAACTTGCTGTATGAAAAGTAAATGCAGAATATTTCTACTCTACAGCTATTTAGTTTTAAGCAAGGATTCTATTATGTTAATTTTCATGGATGCAAATATTTGTTTGTATTTCTAAAACCAATTCCTACATTTTAGAAATATCAATTATGTCAATATGTAGCTAAAGCAATTATTGAAAGATAAATGCTTACTATTTTCTTCTGCTTAGAGATGTCAGTCGTTTTACTGAATTCTAGGACTTCTCACTCTTTTGTCTCCCCTTAAATAGTCAAAATGCACTAATATATAAGTTAACTTTTTTAGACACTTGAAATCGGGCATTTATATCTATTTCTTCTAAAATCCTTCTTTATTTCTTCCAGTGCTCTATATGTATTTACCTGTGTTTCCAGTTTTTACTGTAATTCTATAAAGTAGAATATATTTACCTTTGTATTACTCTGAAGAGCAAAGCAAAAATGAATCTTATGATCATGTTTTCTGCTAGTAAGATATCGGCATACCTCAGGATATAAATGTATACACTGTGTCCCTATATCTGACATGCTATATTTAGATCTACAAATATATAATAATAAGTATCTTTCTGCAATTATGCTTATAAAAAGGACAAGAAATCAATATAGTTCATAGTATTAATGGAATTTTTTAATGGACCATTTCCTTTTCTTAAGGTTTCAGTGGTTTCTTCTTCTTTATTCTTCTGGGATCTATCCTGATACCCTAAACATCCTTTTATAGGCCACTCTTAAAAGGTGACAGACTGATGGCAAGTGGGCCTTAGAAATTAGGGTGGGGAGAGTTCCAATTTCTGTGAAAGTATGCTAGTAATACATTTTTACTATTTCATATATA
This sequence comes from Odocoileus virginianus, assembly GCF_023699985.2. Taxonomy (NCBI): domain Eukaryota; kingdom Metazoa; phylum Chordata; class Mammalia; order Artiodactyla; family Cervidae; genus Odocoileus; species Odocoileus virginianus. The sequence continues at coordinate 27,615,591 of NC_069698.1, forward strand.
GAAATATTCTATGAAGATTTCGGAGGCAACTTATTTAACTAGCTTTTTTCTTCTTACTTTATTATGAACTTGTCCATTTGAAGTCTAAAATGTTTAAGAAGTTGAGCAAAACACACCAAATATGATTTCTTACCAATAAAATGATCTTTAATTCCATCATCTACAATGGAATTATTCACATATCTTTATCTTAGTCATTGCTCACTTCATTCAAAGAACACCATAAGGGTGATTATTTTATTTTATTTCATTTTATTGCATTTCATTTTACTGTGCTTTATCTCACTGTTAAGACAATAATGCCAGTGTGACCTGAACTTTATCTCCCAAGCTGTCAGAGTTTATCGAATAAAATGTTGTAGTTTAAATTCAGGACAATCCACTGTCTGACCCCCATCAGTATTCTTTCAATCTCTTTCACAGAAATTGATCAGGTCAGTTGGGCAACACTTTTTCCTTACATCATCTTTTATGGTAGAAGCTTGACAATCCATTTATTAACTGGCATAGGTTTGTTATAAAATCTTATAACAAGATTTTTCAAGTATGGTAGATATAATCATTTAAAGGACTAGCTTTAGTATGATAATTGATTCTACATTCCTTAGTTTTCATATTGAAAATCTAAGACTATACAGTTTTATGGGATCAATATATATACAGGTTTCCCAGGTGGTGCTAGTGGTAAAGAACCTGCCTGCCGATGCAGGAGATGTAGAGACACGGGTTTGATTTTTGGGTCTGGAAGATCCCCTGGAGGAGGGCATGGCACCCCACTGGGCATTCTTGCCTGAAGCATCCCTTGGACAAAGGAGTCTAGTGGGCTACAGTCCATGGTATTGCAAATAGTTAGACACGACTGAGCAACCAAGCACACGTGCGTGCACACACACACACACACACCTATTTCTGGAATATATTTCTGGAATCGTAAATCTTCCTTCAACTCTATGATTCCACAAATGTAAAAATTTGAGATTCTAAATGATTTTTAATCTATTTTTATCTGTTATCCATTGGAATTACATTTGCTTTTATAGTGAATTACATGAGATTATTATTATTACTCTCCTGGTCAATGTAACTTTTCCTATATCTTTTAACAATTAATTTTTTAAATATCAACAACTGGTTATTATAGTTCCACAACAACTAAGCCAACTTAATCATTTTTAGTAAGTTGATATACTAACATCATTTTTATAGTATGCAAAGATGTCTAGTATGTACAAAAGCTACAAGCTTTTTGTAGAACATAATTTTATATACTTGTTTCGTTCAGACTTTTTCCTACAGTTATACAGTAACCTAGAATGCAAATCTTTTGATTGAATGCAATGATACCAAACATGCTTTGCTCTCAACTACCTAATGAGGTGAAGTGAAAGTCACTCTTTGCCACCCTATGAACTGTAGTGCATCAAGCTCCTCCTTCCATGGAATTCTCCAGGCAAGAATACCACAGTGGGTAGCCTTTCCCTTGTAGAGGGGAACTTTCCAACCCAGGGATTGAACCTGGGTCTCCTGCATTTCAGGCAGACTCTTTACCATCTGAGCCACCAGGGAAGCCATAACTACATAATTACCTAAGATATTATTTTTTTCTCTTAGAGAGTAGACTGCTATTCACAGTGACAACATAAATTTCTGTCTTGTGATTTTTTTTTTTAATTCTAAAGTGACTATTATTTTTGGCATTTAGCTTGTCACAATCACTAGGCAAACATTTACCTAAAAGATTATTCTGCATTTTCTAGGTCCTTGATATGAATTATGTATTTTTATTTTAATATAGGAAGAATAAAATGATATTAAATGCTTAAAAGCTTGTAAAATTAATAAAACTAAGTTTCAGTGCTTTTAAAGAAACTACAAAGCTGTAATACTGTCTGTCTTGTTCTCAGATTAGGTTCACAAAGGCATTCCTTCTATCACAATTCCATTCATACATAAGAAGGAAGAAAGGAGAAAAAGAAGGGCAGAAAGGAGGGGGTGTGGGGAGGCAGGAGGGAGAAAGGAAGGAAGGGAAAAGGAAGACAGAAAGTGAAAGGGAGGTGGGAAAGGAGAAGGAGGGAAGAAGAGAGCTCTCGAAGGTTTAACTTGAACCTAATCCTAATGCCACAGAGGCATTTCTTCCACTGAATACATGTATGCTTTTTATTTATTTTTTTTTTTGCATTTTTTTTATTAGTTGGAGGCTAATTACTTCACAATATTGCAGTGGGTTTTGTCATACACTGACATGAATCAGCCATGGATTTACATGTATTCCCCATCCCAACCCCCCCCCCCACCTCCCTCTCCACCCGATTCCTCTGGGTCTTCCCAGTGCACCAGGCCCAAGCACTTATATGTATGTATGCTTTTTAAAGCTGACTGACTGATTGTATAGCTACTCTGGAAAGCCGTTTGCAATTTCTGGCTTCCCTGGTGGCTCAGAGGGTAAAGCATCCGCCTGCAATTCAGGAGACCTGGATTCGATCCCCTGGAGAAGGCAATGGCAACCCACTCCAGTATTCTAGCCTGGAGAATCTCATGGAAGGAGGAGCCTGGTAGGCTACAGTCCACCAGGTTGCAAAGAGTTGGACACGACTTCACTTTCACTTTGCTTTTCTTTCACTTTTCCAAAAACTGAAAATCAATTACTCTGTGCCCCAGCTCTTGCACTCCTGGGCATTTATCCCAGAGAAATGAAGATTTATGTTTACATTAAAACCTATACACAAATGTTCATAATAGCTTTATTCATAATAGGCAAAAACTGGAAACAACCAAGATAGAGCTCAGTCAGTCAATGGTTAAACAAATTATTATATATCACGTTGTGGACTACTAAATGACAATTAAACAGAAGGGACTCTTGATAGAAGCATCAACTTGGATTGACTCTTAAGAGAATTATGCTGATTGAGAAAAAATTATTCTCAAAAAAGCCACATACTCCCTGGTTTCACTTATAGAATATATGCAAAATGATAAAATTTTAGATGTGTGTGCTAAGTCACTTCAGTCATGTCCAACTCTTTGCAATCTCCTGGACAGTAGCCTGCTGGACTCCTCTATTAGATTCTCCCAGCAAAAATACTGGAGTGTGTTGCCATTTCCTCCACCAGCGCACCTTCCTGACCCAGGGAACAAACCCGTGTCTCTTAAGTCTCCTGCATTGTCAGGTGGGTTCTTTACCACTAGGAGAACGAACTAGTGATTGCCAGAGAAAAAGGAGGGAGTGGGTGGGAAGAAAGTGGATGTGGCTATGAAAAGGCACCATGAAGGACCCTTGCCGTGATGGAAAGGCCTTTTATCTTTCTTCAAATCATTGTTAACAACTTGTTTGCGATATTTGCAAGATGTGACCACTAGGGTAAACTAGGTAAAATTATAAGAGATATGTGTACATCGTTTCTTAAAACTGAATGTGGACATATAGCTATCGCAAAGTAAATGATTGAATTTAAAAATATCTATTGAAAGATGGCCAGTGGGAATTTGCTGCATGACTGGGGGAACCCAAATCCATTGCTCTCTGACAACCTAGAGGGGTGGGATGGGGTGAGAGATGAGAAGGAGGTTCAAGAGTGAGAAGACATGTGTATACCTGTGGCTGATTCATGCTGATGCATGGCAGAAACCATCACAATATTGTAAAGTAATTATCTTTTGATTAAAAATAAAAATTTAAAAATATATCTATTTAACATAAAATTAGAGCTTCCAAGCTTCTCAGACTTTACCAGCAAAGGCAATACATCTTGAAGTTCTTATAGTGGGATTCAGGATGTCTTGCATTATGATTTGGTAGCCTTCTGAATATAATATTTTTTCAAGAAGAATAAACAATATCACTATAGCTGTTGCTTAGTCTCTAAGTCATGTCGGACTCTTTGTGACTTCATGGACTGTAGGTCACCAGGATTCTCTGTCCATGGGGTTTCCCAGGCAAGAATACTGGAATGGGTTGCCATTTGCATCTCCAAATGTAACTATTAATGGCCTGGTAAATCAAGTATACATGTGATTGATGAAAATGTTGACATTAATATTTTTATCCTCTAATCATGGTGTACAGTATGCTGTTATCATTTTTATAATGATCAGTCACTTACCTACATTATATAACTACCTTGGCACATTTTCCACTGTCTGTGTTTTCTCATTTACTATTATGCTTTGTATTTATTTATCTTTGGCAGAATTATGTACAATTAAAAGACCCCCCCCCCCCCCCCCCGGGAGCTACAGAATTATAAATAAGTAAGCAACTTACAACCAATGGAAGAGTTATATTTACTGGCAAGTTTGGTTAGCAGGTATTATGTTGTCAGGTATTTTTTATAATCATACTTAAGCATGAAATACACATTCCAAAAATAAAATTTTAACATTAATGTTAACAAACAGTTTAGTCTTATTCCACCCCCAGAAATTTAAAAATAAAGGTACATATTCTTAAATATTTGACTTACATACATTAATTTACTACTAATGCAAACTGGTGATTAATTTGTTAAATATAAATTGCTAATATTAGGGTCATTTCTGATGCCATATATTATGATTTTAAGGTTTATGTTAAAGTCTTAGGACATTTTCAACTGCCAAATGTTGCAGATTAAAAATTACAAAGAATTTCCTCTAGTTATTTTTCCTTTTCTCTACCAGCAAGAGTTAAAGTATTTATAATTTCTCCAATATGTCACTAAGGTATTCATGCATAGTTACCATAATTCTAGTAATATGTAAAACTCAATAGATTTTTATTCCATATCTGTGCATTCCAGTCCCCTTTCTCATTTTGCAGGAAAATGTATTCCTTTAAAAAGTCTCACTTCTATTAAAAACTGTTCACAAAAGCCCAATGGAAAAAAGTATTAGTTACTATATTAAGCTTTCTATCCATTTCCCATATATGTGCTGACCAAAAGGATCCACACAGAGCAGCATCATTGAAAGCAATCTTACGTTTGATACTCCCTTAGGCTGTCTTCATTCTACATATTTATGGAAAGTTGGCACAGTTGATAAAGAATCCATCTGCCAGTGCAGGAGACACAAGAGATGTGGGTTTGATCCCTGAGTCAGGAAGATCCCCTTGAGGAGGAAATGGCAGCCCACTCCATATTCTTGCCTGGAAAATTTCATGGACAGAAGAGCCTGGTAGATGAGGTCGAAAAGAGTCAAACATGATTGAGTGTACACATGCACACATACATTAAGAATGAAGCTTGAAAAAGTTCAATGAAGCAGTATAGCAGAGGCCACTGAATCTATAAATGAGCATTATTTCCACATACATAAATAAATGTGTTCTGAATTATAAAATAGGAACTGCAGAAGATGGAAATTAATTAATGCAATATTTGCAAATTTGAACATGAATGTGCAGCACAGTTTCTTCTGAGCCAAAGAGATAATCTCACTAACTAGAAAGTTACTAGTCATTTGACTCCTATTAAGAAGGAAAATCTGCTGAGGATTGCCTCCTACCATGTTTTAAACTGTTGACCATTGTTAATGAATGGACTTCTTCATGAGCCAAGAATATTGGTGCCCAGAAAATATTTGTACATAAACTGTCCCCACTATCACTTGAATATGATTAATGACATAAATGGCTGAATGTCTTTTAAGGTATTTGGGGTTATTTGGGGTGTTTATTGTTCAGGACCCTCACTCCCGCTGCAGGCACACACATACACACGTCCCTTAAAAACAGTTACTTGTATTGTCTTAGGTTTCAAGAATTTCCATTAATTTACAATAAGAATGTCTCTTCTGGAACAACATTAGTAAGTGAAACATATCATCTCACTATTAAAGTACGTGAGAACAAAGGCTGGCAGAGTTTCCATTTAAAAAAAAACAAGTGCAAGCTAGAATGCTCTGAACAACATAATGGAAGTGCATTTAAAAAAAAGTCAGAATCAACAAAGTAAAACAGAAAAAAAACACAGTGGATATGCTATCATAGCATTCATAATCAATAGACTATATAGTATATGTGTGTCGCTGATTACACTCAGCAACATATAACAAAAGAAAGGGAATGCTGTTTCCAAAGGAAGCTTGACTTGATCAACTGTAAATGTTGAAAGGCTGTGAGCTAAGCAAACTGAAACAATGAATTCCCTGCTTTCAGTGGGGATTTGCTTCAGTAAAACCTCTTGGGTCACAATGATGGCCACAAACAAGCCTTCTCCACGGAGAAGTAGGGGAGGGCTGTAAGGAAAATAGCAAGAGTGAAAACCAGAGAAAAAGTCACCACCGTTGCCACTCTTACATTGCGGGGAAATCAGTGGAGGGGGATGAAGGGGAGAAAGCTGCCACGGCTCTCTCTGGTCCTCAATTGGACATAGCTAATCCCCGTGACCTTTGGGGAAGCTGAAGACATAAAATGACCCCAATCATCAAAAGCACCATTAGAATGAAGAGCACAGAACCGTGACTATGGTTAGAAAACGCAGACAATGAAGAGAGTATGGAGGAAATTTGTCCCTTTAGCAACTGAGTGAATGCTGCCTTAGAGATTCCCAGAATGGTTGCAGATGGACGGCGGTCGCCCCTGGCAGGACACTTGGGAGAGGGTGGGCTGGGGAGGAGCTGGAATTTATCACGTGACCGCCGGCCCAACTTGCGGATGTTTCAGACGTTCCCCTCCTCCTTCCAATTTACCAGCAGTTTCTAAGTGTCTTTCAGTTCAGTTCAGTTCAGTCACTCAGTTGTGTCCGACTCTTTGCGATCCCATGAATCGCAGCACACCAGGCCTCCCTGTCCATCACCAACTCCCGGAGTTTACTCAAACTCATGTCCATCGAGTCGGTGATGCCATCCAGCCATCTCATCCTCCATCGTGCCCTTCTCCTCCTGCCCCCAATCCCTCCCAGCATCAGGGTCTTTCCCAAAGAGTAGAGACAGCGAAAGAAGGGCAGGAGTTGAAACAGCAGTGGGCAAGGAAAAAACAAAAAAAAAGAAAGAAAGTTGCCCTGAGAGTGAGGAATTCTGTAGGGTAATTCAATATCATGTTGTATTTTCTTTCCTTAAGAAATAAAATTGAGTGAATTTCTCCTTGTCAGCACAAAGCAACCAGGCAATTAGGCAAACTAAAAATAAAGCCTGCAGTTCAAGAGGCCTGCCATTTGTATGAAATGCCCTCTATATGGAAGTACATCCTGAATGATTTAGCGGGGAATTCTGTGTGAGTAGGCTTCCCTGGTAGCTCAGATGGTAAAGAATCTGCCTGCAATGCCAGAGACGTAGGTTCGATCCCTGGGTCAGGAGGAGCCCCTGGAGAAGGGAATGGCAACCCACTCCAGTATTCTTGCCTGGAAAATTCCATGGACAGAAGAGGAAGGCTCTTCTGTTTATGGGGTGACAAAGAGTCAGACATGGCTGAGCAACTTTCACTTTATTCATCTTTTATCCTATATAAACTCAAACTTGGCACATTAAAACAAATAGAATGTGTCTTTTCTCATTTCAAGAAGCGAGTATGTAGGGTTTTTTCCCCCATTAAGAACATTAAATGATCCTTTTAACATTGATTTTAAATTTACATGAATTATAATAATAGCTAACATTTGCTGACTTCTTATTAGGTATTTGGGATTATAGTAAGATCTTTACAAATACTTGCTTATTTAGTCCTCATAACACTTCTATGAAATCAATACTATTATTTCACAACTTATAGATGAAGAGACTGAGGCCAAAAAATGAAAATATAAAATGACTTGTCCAAGGTCACAAAGTTAACTGGTGCCTCCTAAATATCACACTGTATTTAATATCTAAAGAAACAATCATACATACTTATAGTTATTCCAAAATGCTAAGCAAATAATGTGATACTTTGACTGAATTTAACAAACCATGTGAATCTTAATTGAATATCATTCAATATGTTAACTAGCACCAGTGATTGAAAAGATTGTTTTATTCATACACTTGAAGGAAATGGTAGTAAATCTGCCCACTCTATGATGAGAAAAGAGTATTTGTGAAAAAGAGAAAGAGGTCAGAACCTCAGATGTGATCACCATACCTCAAAACCAGATTTATCCCTCTATGAAAAAAGGAGTGATCTATTTCTTCTTGGTCCCCAACATCATTTTAATGCTACGGAAGGAGTATTCCATTAATGCGGGTGTTACTATTGTGCCACTTCTGCCCTTAACATGCGAGATGTGTCCATGCAGCTGGCGCAGCTGGGGCCACCACCTGTTAACTCACTTCAGGCACCATTTAATTAGCCCACGTTGAAGTTACCCTACGCTTTGACTGGAAAGGAGTGGAACAGTAGCAGATGCTAAGCACAATAAAAGAAAAGCTCTTGAATACCAGGGCAAAGTGGGTGGAGAGAATAACAAAAAAGTCAACAGATGGAGAGAGCCAGAAATATTAGTAAAATGGACCGGAAATTAACTCTCACAGATAAAGTTCAAGGGAGCAAGTTTCTGCAGATTAAATTCCATCCCACCAAGGTATCTGTCACATCAGAGGTAACTGAGGATTTTATTTGAGCATTTTGAGTATATGCAGAATTCAATTAGACAATTGGCTTAGTTTTTCGTTATATAAAGGGATAGTCATTACTTATTGTTTCCATGAAAACGTCCATGACTTTCGGACAAAATAATCCAGGCATCAAAGAAAAACAAATGTTGTCATGATAAAGCATAATTTTCCCTAATATTTTAAGAGCTCTAATTTGTCAGTGTTCCCACTAGAAGAGATCTGGAAACAAATGGTTTTAAAATTATAAGCATTTCTCCATCAGTAAAATGATTTCCATGCAGAAGGCACTTTATCTTGCTTTGTGCTTTATCTTACTTTGTCAAATTAAGTTGAATTTAAATGAGTTAAAAACATCTTCTGGTGATATTTGTATTCTTCTGATTTGCAAGCTTATCCATTAATGTATTTGTCTTCCTAACTTTCAGTAGTATACTTTATGTTAATAGGATTTTACAGATAGAGATAGATATATAAAGATATACATGTATATATATATCGTTTTTTTTGCTGTTTTTGCTTTAATATAGGTTAATTTCTAGTACTGGATCAGATTTCACCAGCTTGGGATATATCCCAAATTAGCTCAAACAAAATTATATTTGAGAATTTTCATGTAGCTATTTCTCCATTGTTTTTCCAGAACTGTAATATTTTTACAAATGCAGAAACAAAATGTGACATTGGCAAACCAAATATTAATTCCAAATTTGTATTGTATTACTTTAGCTTCAAAAATAGCCTCTCTGAAGAATGCATTACATTTACTCAAATCAGGATATATCTGTACTTTTATCTATATGTCTATATCTGAAATTGCTCAAGTCAGAGAATGCTCATAAAGCAAAAGTAGAGTTCACCTACCTAGCAATATTTAGTAGCTTTCTTTAAATTACAACTTCTTTTGGCTTTGAGAATTATCATTATTTATTATATTTTCCTTTATATATGGTTTGTCATACATGGATATTTGTAAATCACCCCTTTTTAATATGCAAGAAGGTCAACTTCCACCAGTAAAACACTCATATGACTTAAGTTTAACAATTTTCTATTACCTAGAGTATATATTTGCATGGAAAGTGGGAAAGGGAGAAGGCTATTATTCTATCAGCAATAGTAATTTACCATAATGCCATTCTGAATTAGATTTATAGTAAATTTAACTATGTAAGTATATAAGAGAATCCTAAATAAGTGAATAATTGATATTCATTCATTAAGAAAAGTTACCTCTGTCTTAAACTCTTGACTCTAGCAAAACTGAGTCGGTTTTTCATCCAATCATTCAGCAAAAATGTATTGATTATCTACTCTGCTCTAAGTACTGTGCCAGGGCCAGGCATACTAAGTCTTGACCCTGCTTTAAGTGCTCTTAAGCTGATACCAAAACATAAATCTTTGTCCCTGAAGAGTAACAAAAAAAGCTGTTGTCAAAAAAAGAGGACTCTGAATTTACCTTGAATATTTTTAGTCAGTGATTCAATCTCCAAATTTAAAAAATATGTGGGCAAAACTTTATTTTAATGATAAATCCTATTTTCATAATATTTTACTATGTATTTCTAGCTTAAACACAACCAGTTTCCTTTTGTATTTTGTATGGTCTATGAAAGAAGATAGTGAAGAAGCCCTGTGAGATGCTTAATGGAGCTCAGAAATAGATTTGTGAAATTACACAATCTTATTGTTCAGCGACTGGAAAAGAATCACTAATCTAGTGTTCCATTGCCTATATACTGTCGAATTCCATCCAGCCCCTAGAATTAGATTGATGAGTAAAGACAGTATAGTAAAATAGAGTACCATGAAAACATGTGGGCGCTTTGTAGTCAGGAATTTGAAATCAAATTCCAAATTCGCTGCTTACTGATTGCATGACAGAGACCAAAGGAATTCTCTGAGCGTTAGTTTCACCATCTTTAAAACGGGAACATTGTCATGTGGACTATGATCATGATGATGACTATGATCTTGATAGAGCTGAAAAAATGACATGAGAAAATATACATATACATAAATGATTTACTTCATATTAAGTAAACTAAAGCATTGTTTGAATATTATTTGTGATTATAATCAGAACAATTTTTACTTCTGTTTTCTCACATACTATGTATGCATTCTAATCAACTAAACTAGAAAATGTGAAAAAGCACTAACATTTAATTTGAAATCATTGTATGAAATCTTTTTCATTTAATACAATCCCAGAATCTTAGGTCACAGGTACAATAACCTAGTTTATCATGGAGATTATTTCAGTCAAATACCAAATTACTCTGAATGTTTTTTGTTTCTCTCAATGGTAATGGATGGTAAAATCTTGCAATTTAGGAAGAACCGTCTGGGCTTTCCTGGTAGCTCAGCTGGTAAAGAATCCATCTGCAATGCTAGAGAAACTGGTTTGATTCCTGTGCCAGGAAGTTCCCTTGGAGAAGGGAGAGGCTACCCACTCCAGTGTTCTGTTTCCCTGATGGCTCAGACAGTTAAGAATCTGCCTGCAGTGTGGGAGATCTGGGTTCATTCCCTGGGTTGGAAGACCCCCTGAAGGAGGACATGGCAACCCACTCCAGTATTCTTGCCTGGAGAATCCTCATGGACAGAGGAGCCTGGTGGGCTGCAGTCCATGGGGTCGCGAAGAGTTGCTTAGTGCAACTAAGCCCTAAACACCACCATTCACTAAAAACTTTATTTGAATACATATTTTACATCAATTGTATCATGTAAATTCATTTTATCTCAGCATATTTTCTAACAATCATTAAGTCATTGTCCGCATGGATCATTATATTCATGATTCTTTTATCTTTGAAAGAATATAACACAGCACCATTGGCTTTCTTTCTAATAGCAAAATTAAAAGTGGCTATAAAATGTTGCTTTTTCTTTGTTACTATATTGCTGCTTAAAAAGTTAGGTTTCATTCAGCATTTTGTAGCACAATTTTGGAACCTGATACATATTATACTTAATATTCTATAATGTATAGACTCCTGGAAAAGTCATTCAGTCTTCACTATGAATGATTTTTTTTTTACTTGCTTCATTCTCTAATTTTTTTAAAGTAGATATTCCTAAAAGCACCTACTTTTTTTTTTCTTTCCACTTCTATAAATATAACTCTTATTTCTCGTCTTAACCCCAATACAAAACAATGGAGAAAATGATAACGTACTTTCCATAATCATTTTAACCATACTTGATTAAAGCAGAAGTTTGAGTTTAATTTTAATTTGATCTTGTAGAATTGTGACACAAATTTAAAGCCTCACAGACATAGTTTTTGTGCTTGATTTTGTAATTCATTGCCTGGGTTTCTAATTAAATGTTCTCAGTACTTCATTTAAAGTACCCATTCCCTGCATTCCTCTTGATTAGTAGGAAAGAATCAATGAGAATTGATCCAATTTGCAGAACACAATTCTCATATTGATAGTAGTTTATATTCATTTGCTTTTCCCTAATCTTTTATTAATGGTCATCTTCAAAATGTCAATTAATGCCAGAGACCTCACAGTGATAATGCAAATCTATAAAGAAACTGTCTTGACACTTTACAGTAGGACCAAAGGAAGAAGATATTATTTTTAGCATCTATTTTCATAACTGAGTATGACAGAAATGAAGGATAAAGATGAAAACGCTAATGTTCCAAGCTATGAAATTCACACTCAATTAAAAAAATAAAAATAAATAAATGAAACAATTTAAACAACAGAGACCTCTACATTTCCACAAAGTAACACTGACTGCCATAATATAATGAACAGTTTAGAGAAATATGGGTTGAATGGTAGTACAAACATACAAATATAAAGTCTTTGTACTACAAAATTATTAGCTACTTTACTCATATCACTAGGAAAGGGAAACTTCATTGCATTATTTTCTGCTGCATATTATAGAGAAAGTTTTAGACCACTCAGTCTTCCTCTGCCATCCTTTAAACTTTTGGAAATGTTTTTCATTATAGATTGAGTAATTGTTAATATTATGCCATATTTGTTTTAGTGCTTTTAATATACTTTTCTGAACCATCTGAAAGTAACTTAAAGATAATTCATCCTTTACTTATTCAACATGTGTATCCTAGGAATATATTTTGTTTTCTGTAGATTTTAAGTTGAATCTTAAGTTGATTGAATTCAGGGCGAGCATTGTTAGCCCAGACACTTCCTAGGTTCCACTCTATGTTTTATCATGCAATTGTCTTCCTACTTTTAGTTACCAGCTATTCATGATATGAAATTTGCTTACTGAATGCAAGTGGTGACTGCCAGGTCAGTCTATCTATTATAAAAGTGAATTTTTCCTTATGCAGTTAGCAAGTAATCTGGGATAATACATTTTCCCTGTATATGCTGTTCCCTACAACTTTTTACCAAATGGATTTAGTATCTTTTGATGATGCTTGTCTGAATGAATTATTTTGTTAGAGGTTGCTATATAATGATTTTTTTCTAATTCAAAGTTTCCATTATTGTTTGGCATAGCTGTTGGGGAAATTTCAGTAAAGGCATTATTATATAAAATAACAAATTTCAAATTTACCCTTAATGTACCATTAAAGATAGTTGTATCACCTTTAATGCATTATTATATTTAAGGAGAAAGTTTTCTGAAAGACACAGAAAACTATAGGTCTTCATTCCCATTTATCATTGTTGTTGCTCACCAAATTTGTATAAGACTGTTACAAGAAGGCCCATTTATATATTATATAGCTTATACAAATAATGTGTATATTATATGATTATGTATATGAACATAGAAGAGATGTATATGTATATGTACATAGAAGAGAGGATGTAACTATAAAATTGGAATGGGTTACTTTGAGAAGCAGTGAAGATCATGTGGCCATTAAATTTAGATGAATTTGCAAATCTGATGAAAGATTGTTGTGAAAGAAAGTATGTAGAACATACTTCTAACTCTGAGTGTCTATAGTTTTATGACTCAAGAATTATTTTTCTATTGAAAGAGATGTTTTATATGCTTTTGCAAGTACTAGGGATACAGAGAGTATAATAGCATCTAATTTATATCAAGTTTTTTTTTTCTTCTGAGTATGATGAAAGTGAAAGTCGCTCAGTCCTGTCTGACTCTTTGCAACCCCATGTACTGTAGTCCATGGAATTCTCCAGGCCAGAATGCTGGAGTGGGTAGCCTTTCCCTTCTCCAGGGGATCTTCCGAACCCAGGGATCAAACCCAGGTCTCCCGCATTGCAGGTGGATTCTTGACCAGCTGAGCCACAAAGGAAGCCCAAGAATACTGGAGTGGGTAGCCTATCCCTTCTCCAGTGGATCTTTCCGACCCAGGAATTGAACCGGGGTCTCCTGCAGTTCAAACAGATTCTTCCCCAACTGAGCAATCAGGGAAGCCCTGAGTATGATACTGGTACAGAAATTACAGGTTTTGTATTTTCAAATTGTTTCAGACTGAAAGCCTATCCTGTGAGTGAGATTTACATCCTTGGTTATCACCTTTCATTAATTCATGAATTATCTTAAAGAAAAAAAAAAAGCCTTTCAAGGCTGTTCTGTGTTGCAGGTCCACTGTCGGACTTCAGGTTACCAATGTGAAACAGACAGATCACCTGATCTTTAGGGAATTCACTGTCTGGGGGGTAACAGATTCACGGAAGCCAGCACCCCTGGTGCTAGAGCATTTTTCAATGACCTGATGAATTTTATCAACTGTAGCCACACCTACTTCAATTCAAGCCTGGGTGGCTCTAAATAAGCACTAAATAACCTCTTGCCTCATTTATATTCTATTCTACAGCTCACATAATCAATACTAGTTAACAAAAACTTTAAATGAATACCTTTTGGACTCTCTCCTACGGCTCACTCGCTGTTAGTCAAATGGTTGTTTCCTGTCATAATTACCTTTTGACAGAAAGGAAGAAGACAAAAGAATGTAGTAAAACTGGCATCTTTTGTTTCCTAGACCTAAAGATCTAGCGTGAGAAGTGAAAGTGTGAGTCACTCCATCGTGTCTGACTGTGCGGCCCTGTGGACTATAGCCCCAGGCTCCTCTGTCCATGGAATTGTCCAGGCAAGAATACTGGAGCGGGCTGCCATTCCCTTCTCCAGGGGATCTTCTGGATCAAGGGATCAAACCTGGGTCTCCCGTGTTCCAGGCATATTCTTTACCATGTAAACCACTAGGGATGCACATTAGTGATTAAAGACAATACTCGACAGACAGAATATACTGCAGAAGTAAGGTAAAATTCACTGATGCAAAGTCTGTTATTTCCTGAGCCTAGGAAGGGGCTAGATGTTAATGAGTGGAAACAGGAAAGCAAATTCAGAAACCACTTAGGATAAGTTACACATAGGTGAAAAATCTACTTTTAGCAGACTTAGGTATCTTGTTTCAAATGATAGTGAACTTCCTTTCCTTGTCTCTGCTGTTTTTGTAATAATGTCCTCATTCTCATCAGAGAAGCTTTAATAAAAAAGCATTCATAGCCCTTATCCCCAAAGTCTTATAATACCATTACAGAAAAATTTACTTAGATTTGGATAGATTTTTACAGTATTTTTAACAGAGTGGTGAGAAATATGTAGTTTCACATTAAATAAACTATCTCATCATAAATTGAAAGTAGTATTTCCTTTGAAAGAGGGCATCTGCTACTATAACTAAGTAGTCTGTAAAACTAAAGTTGACCCTAAACACACTGTATCTTTTAAAACTCAATTGTAAACAGGGGTGGTCCTTAAAAGCCTTTTAATGCATTTGAGCAAGCACCTTCCGTTTATCTTCCTACATGAAACTCTTTTATTTGGTTAGTCTATCTGAGCAAGGTTACCTAGTTTGAGACAGAACATTGTCCTAACACTGCTTCAAAATACGCAAAAATGCCTGGTTCCCATTCTGTCTTACTGCTGTGGCTTACATCTCTGACCAAAACAATCTGTGCATATAAACAAGTTAACAGACTTGAGGGGTAGCTGGTGGACTGGTTCCCTGCCCTACCACTCCCAGAGTTGGTTTTTAAGGACGAACATGACCAGAGCCATTCCTGGGAAGGCAAGGATGAATAGAGTGATAATGAGCCCTCTTTTTTTTTCCCCTTTAGTCTGCGGAGATCTGAACCTTTTTTCCCCCTTCACTTTAACCTCACCAGGGTAATTAAGTGACACATGGACTGGGGAGAAGGGAAGACAGGGACAGGGTCGTTAAACATGCTACATGCAGAAAGCCACAAAGCAGACTCGTGTGGGACTTTTTATCCTCTTTTAAAATGCTCTACAACCTCCTTGAATAGCGGTGTCTAAGACAAAATGTGTCAGTCTAGCTAAAAAAAAAAAAAAAAAAAAAAGCTAGCAGGGACACAGAATTAATGACCCCTGCGCTGTTTGTAAAGGAGCATTACCTGCGTGTCCTGCCTGGCAGCCTCATTCATAAGTGACAGACTTTCCTTCCTCGAGTAAACAGCTGCGCTTCTTCACGGCTCAGACTAAGAAACCCTCTCTAGCGGCTGCTCAAGGTGGTTAGAAAGCCTACAGGACAGCTCAACTTGAATGACCTAGGACTCTCTGGTATTCGATCTAGGAGGTAGGCACTTGGGTTTTATTGTGTCTGTTTGCTTATCAACAACAGAGCTTAGAGACTCTGCCCATATTTATCTAACAGACAGAGTGACTGAGCTCCAGCGAAATTAGTGGTGTCACGGGCTGTGTGCATCTATTTATAGAGCAGCTCTGCTTTGGAATATTGGGACTTGAATGCCATCATGCTTAGCCTAAAATTCGACATAGGAGAATTGATGGGCAGTTTGAGAAACATACAAAACCATTTCTTTTATTCAAGAAAAGTGAGAATGAATGAATGGAAGTACCTGTCTGGATGATTGTACTCTAGAATCAAAAGCAATTTGGAATGTTTTCAAATATTCAAACCCACATGTGCAAAGTTAAGTCTCCTTTTCCACATGCATTCATTTTAGTGAATGTATCTCAGTCCTTTAAGATGACAAATTGTTGCCTTTTGAGAGATGGGATGTTGCAGTGCTTTCTTTACTGCTGCTCAGAAAAGTATGATGTTTTTATCATCTGCCCTCTTCTTTGACAAGACCCTCTTTCTCCCCACACCCTCCCCCCCCACACACACCCCCATATGAGGTACAGTCCCTGGAGTCTGTAATTGGCAGGAGATGAAGCGATGATGGGGAGTGATCACAGTCAATAGCTTTGATTAACAATAAGGTAGAAAATTAGCAATGCTAGCATTCAGTCACCCTGGCCTCTCCCTCCTCCATATGCTCCCTCAGTCCGCGCTGGCGGCCTCACAGAGGGCAGTCAGAGCCCTCTCGCCAGCTTTGAAGTGCAGCAAAGGTGCAGGCAGAGCAGAGAATTAGGGAAATTAAGGAGCAGAAGTAGAAAGTGTGAGCCATGCTGCTGAGCCCTTCGCCGGGCTCAGTGAGCCGCAGGCGGGGCGAGGAGGAAGTGCGCTGTGTGTTGTCCCTGTGTGTGTTTCTGTCACATGTGGATTTACTTGTGTCTGGACATGCTGTGATCGAAATGGCAACTACTGTTACTACTGTGACCCCATCAGCAGCTCTGGTGTTGTTTTCGACAGACCCTGAAGACGTAGAGAGGGGAAAAGACACCGGGACGCCCATCCCCACCTCTGATAACGATGACAATTCGCTGGGCTATACAGGTAGAGTGTTTCCCAGATATTAATCTTCCATTTCTCCTGAAATGCATCCACCTCCATCAGTCATCAACCACCTGTGTAAAATTATCTTTTCTAACCATCCCTGCCTCCTGCTAACAACCCCAACAACTTCTTGTCCTCATTTTCCAGATTTTATTCATTCTTCAGCTGGGAGACCATATTGCTAGAGTAAACACTCTGGGGAAGAGAAACAGAACATGAAAATTGCTTGCATGTCTGTTGTCTATTACTTTTAATATAAAAGGATGCTTATCAGCCTGAAATATTGGTGTCGCTAATATGTTTAGAAGCATCATACAGTCTTAGAGTTTTAATATCTAACTAAATTGCTATCAAAGGAGATACTACTTGCAAGTAATCGAGGATCAAAATTTTCTGTACTTTTGGTTTTTGTTGATACGCCTGTAGTCTTACCAACAACAGAAAGCAAACTCTTAACAAGAGTGTAATAAATCAGAATTACCAACTTATATCTCAGGATTATGTTTGCATGACTTCTTGTTACCTGATCTACACACCAGTTCTTAAATAGATGCATGTATATGTCAGCATAAAAGTAACAATTTAACTGATTGAATCTATTAGAAATAATTCATACTACAAATGTCTAAGAACGATTACGCTGGAAATACAGAAATGTTTCCGGCAGAATATGTAAGCATAGTTATAAACATAGCTCTATAAGTTATACATCTGAGACGATTTGACTAAACCTTTAGATAAAAGCAAAGAATGAAATACAATACTCTTAACCCATTGGATCAGAAAATGATGTGATAGTGGTCATGTTGTAATAGCAACTATTTATTATGTTCTTTTCATAAGTTCTTGTTAGCACAGTTTCATAGATTTTGCCAGCTTGTGGGCTGTAACTAGGGATGTACGGGGGGGTGTGGGTATATGGTAAACTAGCTGGGGTTAGAGATAATGGAGATGTGTACAATTACAATCTTATAGATGGTTGTGTTCAAAAGAGAATAAACCAACAGATACATTTCACCTTGGTGTAAAATAATAAACTGGTACTTTGGAAGCATCTTTACTGTGTTCATAGTAATAATTATCTCCAATACTATCCCTCATCTACCAAATTCAGGGTTTGAAACATGCGGAATAACTATAAAAATTGATAGCACCTTTATAAGCAGCTTTAGTACTTTTAGTCATAGATAACTCATTCTCATTTCTCCCCTATCTTCCAACATAATAACTGAGATTTAAGTACCACCCAATCAAAGCCCATTGGTGGTGAGATGGTGAGGGAATTTGTGTGATACTTTTTCAGAAAGATAGAATAAGAGCTGTAAATGCCATTTCTTAATACCATAAATACTGAGAAAGTTCATATTTATGAAAGGAGGAATCCAACAGAGTGTTCTTTCTCAGGGGTATCCTCATTTGCCAGTGCATCTTAGTTCAATTCCCTTGTGCTCACCCAGTCTAAACAACTGCATTGTTTAGATACACTAATAGGGTTTGCTCTTTGTCTTTTATGGATTTTCTGAAAATTATATATAACCAATGCATAAATCATGTTGGAGTGTTGAATTAAGAGAACCTAAATAAAAATGCATTTGAGACTACATGTAGCATTTTTGGAATTTTTCATTCTTATTTTTCTTCGTTGGGTTAATCAGTAATCAGATTTCTGCTATGAAGCATATCATTAGATTAGTTAATAGGAGGAGGTAGATAACTTAAAAAATAATCTTTAGATTCTACATGGGAACTAATTAAAGCAACACCATTTAATGTGAAGTGCCTGGAAGAACAGTCTTCTGAATGATCTTGTTCCTGAGACTGTAAGAGTTTGTACTAATCTTACACCAAATCAAGTTTGTTTCATATATTTTACTTCAGTGGAGTTAATTATTCAGGAACTTCTTTTCTACTATATGAATTAGACATGCTGTTTGTGTCTCTTTTATTTGCATTCCGACCTTTTCTTTGCTCATTAAAACCTCCACTGAAAGTGATAAAAATTCAATAGGAAAAAAATGTGTGTTGTCTGCTTGATAACAATTATAAAGATTTTAGTTGCCTCTAAAGTTGACATAATCACACAAAGTATTAAATGAAACTACCCACAGATTTCCTTTTGTATGCATGTCAGTTTGTGTTGTTTGTGTGTCTGTGTGTGTGAATTCCTTTTACTATGACCATGTATAACTGAATTGTTAGAATCTTTATCTTATATGAGGTAATTCAGTTCAGAGGGAAGTAAGATGAGCTATCTGTTCAGGAACATTTTTACATATTTAACATAAATTGACTGTAGTTTAGTACATCCAGAGTTTAGTAACTCCGGATATGACAGGAAGAGCATTGTCAGAAATAACATATAAATATTAAACAACACAGAGAATATGAAACAGTTGTCAAATAAATCACTGACATGAGTTAGTTGCAAGATAAACTTCCAAAAATATTAACAAGTAAATGTATCAAGTGTTGTTTGAGGTGTCTATATTTTTTGTACAATTTCTCAGAATGACTGTGCAAGTTTTATGTACTGGTAGACTGGGTATTTATTTTTCAGTACATGTTGCTTCATTTTGATGAGCTGACATGTAGGACTTTCCTTCCTTCTCCTAACATTCATAAGTTTAAAGAACAAAAGCTTCTCGGAAGGAGTCATGCAATTCTGGAAAACATATTTGCAGCAACATGAAACTCCCAAAGAAGAAAATCACCACTTCACTAATATTCACATCCACACACCCCCAATTCTTTCTTTTTCTACCACTACAAAGAGTACAATTTGCACTACGAGCTAATTTGTTACTTCAACATCTGCTCTGTTCCTTAAGTCACTGGGGACCATCACTATCAAACTGACCCTTCAAACTAGAACCCAAGGACTTGTATCATATACATGAATTTTTTTTATCAATGATGTAGTCCACAAATGATAACCTTTTATTAATACTTACTATTAAACCATATACTGTACTTATCTAAATTACTTAATGGATTTAATTGAGAGGCCCAGAAAAATATAGTAATATGGAGTTTAAGGAAGAAATAAATTGACCCTTTTTCTCTTTGCCATCTTCAGATACAATGCTGTAAAGTTATGTAAGGTTCGAAAGTATTTTCTTTCTTCTACTAATCAACGAATACAGAATAGTTTCTAAGGTAGCATGACAGCATGTTATTAGAGTGAACTTGTACATTTTTTAAAGAGAAGTAGCCCATTTACAGCCCATAAACAGTAGCCATCCTGTTTAATTGTGTCATAAATATTGGGGATTATTTTACAGTCAAAGTATATAGAGTTTGTTGCAAGAACAAGTGAGGTGGGATTTCAAATCAGCTTTTTGTGGGGTCAGACAGACATCCCAAAGAAGTCGAATATGTAATGATCAATTATTTTTTTAAGGAGTTTCTACAAAGAATACATTGTACATTGACTTCTAGAAATCATATGGTGTTTTACAAATATGAAAAAAACCTAAGTAACACACCCAAGAATATTTAAATGTCTGAAATATATACAGAAATAACATACAGCTTTACTCAATGACACAACATTTAGACAGAAATTTATCAATACATAAAAATTTAGGGAATAAGTGAGAGTTAATGACATCCTAGAAGCATGTTTAATCTTTCCAGAAAGTTGTGGTTATTAATTAGAAAACAAATGAACTTTATATGTTTCTTAAGTACCAGAAAAATGTCTGTAAATTTGATGAGTAATACATTTCTACATACTAAGAATAAGATAATGCCTCCCATCAACCTGGGTCTGTTTTGAGGAATAGTTTCCTATATTTGCAGTAGCATATTGGGAGAAAAGCTAAATGTAAATTTGAAAATCTTGAAACTGAACAGTTATCAGAATTATGTTCAGTGTCAATTTAAGTAAAACTCTAGCCATGGAATGTCAGAGTTGCAGAGTAATTTCAAATCGGAATAATGGTGTCTTCTATAAATCAACACTACCTCCAAATAAACTTTGGTTAGGATTGTTTGGTGAGAAACAAAATATATGCTCTATTAAAAAAAAATCTTGGAGTGGGTTGCCATTCCTTCTCCAGGGGATCCTCCCGACCCAAAGATCGAACCCCTGTCTCCTACATTGCAGGCAGATTCTTCACCACCTGAACCACCAGGGAAGCCCCAGCATGTTTTCTCATATACACACAAATATCCCCCAAACCTTGTTTGCCCCACATTTTGGAATCTCAACAGGTAACTGTTCATTTATGGTGTCATTGATTCTTCTGTCATTCTACATTCTTAGTGCTATAGCTTCCTGACTAAAATCAATCAGAAGCTTCATTGTAGTGTGTGCATTTTTTAAAAACTTATGTATTGACACTAATAAGTATCATTTATTATCACTTAATGGGTGCAACGAAGTTTTCTAAGCACTTAACATGACTTAACTCAATTAATCCTCATAACAACCTTCTCAGAAAGATGTTGTTATTAATAGTGATAGTACCTAATGTCTGCTTCAGTATTCCAGAAGAGAAATTAGTGATGTTTTCCAGCATCATAAAGGTTGTAAGGGGTAGTTGTAATTATAAGCTACATTACAGCACACAGCTAGAAGTTAAATAGATTAGCCATGTTCCTTCTACACAACACCAGTACTAGTAACCAGTATTTTAAGTCTCTGCGGAGCTCATCCTAGGTTCGTTATTATCACAATAATGGATGCACATGTTGTTTAAATCAAATAAGACAAAAGCTTTAAACAAGAATAAGTGGGTCCCTCCTTATTCTTGAACCTACCTCCCTTTAATCTATTTTCTTACTCTTTTAGACATTTCTTCTGATAATTTCCTTTATATTTTTAAATAAATTGAATCTACAAATACTTCTTGACTTGTCAGTTTTATAAATTATCTCATAATCTTTTTCCCTCTTCTTCCACTGTCACATTCTTTGTTAAATTAGCAGTCAGAATTTACATTATTAGGCTTAAGCAAATTGTCCCTTTGTGAGTCTACCACAGAGACAAGTAAAATACTAAAATTGCATTGCCATCTTTGTACAAGACTGTTCATTTTCTGGAACTAATCATTGAATTTTAACTTCCTAAGTGCTTAGTGATGTCCAGTATTCCATTGGTCAGAGGTTTTTTCAGATGTCTTTCTCATAAAAGCCTCCATTTTTGTCCCAAACTGATTTCTCTGTAGACCTGGGACTTTCGGACCTTCTTTCATCACTCTCTTATATTAGTTCTACTTCCCAGCAGTCAGTTCTTCCACTTTCCTGGTTTGTCTTCTCTTTAACAGAAGCCTAGTCTTCACAAAATATATCATAATAAAACTTTTAAAACATGAAGAACAAAGAACTTTTACTATAATTAACTTTATTGTGGCTTATCCATGTTTGCTTGCTTATTTGTTCAAATGCTGGGTACCAGATCAGTCACTCAGCTCAGCCACTCACAGGGAAATTTTCTTAAATTATTTTTTGATAATTCCCATCTCTACATCCCCTGTTCTGAAATTGCTGTTAATCAGACTGTGAACCCCTTAGATTGATTCATTAAGCCTCTTGTCCTTTCTTTCCTAATTTCTAATTCTTTGCTGTTTTCTCTCCTACTTTCTGGGAAGCATCCTTGATATTTATTGTCTACTAATGCTTTTAGCAAAATATTTTACCTGTTTATTATGATAAATTTCTGAGAGTTCTTTCTTATCCTTTGATGTCTAAAGAACTTCTGTAAGTCAAGATTTCAAACTAATTTTACTGACAGTCGCTTTTTATGCTAAACCTCTGAGTCCTCAGGTTTCCCTGGTAGCTCAGTCAGTAAAGAATCCGCCTTCAATGCAGGAGACCTGAGTTCCATCCCTGGGTTGAGAAGATCCCCTGGAGAAGGGAATGGCTGCCCACTCCAGCATTCTTGCCTGGAGAATTTCATGGACAGAGGAGCCTGACAGGCTACTGTCCATGGGGTTGCAAAGAGTTGGACAGGGCACAGAGACTTTCACTTTCCTTTTCCGAGTCTTCTAATATATGGGTAAATTATTAGAAGTCTCTTTATAATCAGTTTATAAGTGAGAAAACTGAGACTCTTAAAGTTATTATGATTTAACCATGATAGTATAGATATTTAGCAGTGAAAACTTAACTAGAACTATGTCTCTCAAATCTGACTTAGTGCACTTTTTAACTTAAAATATGTCATAGACTCAATTGGAAATGAAGAAGTGTAAGAAAATAAACTACTGAACACATTAAAATTAACGCTATACTTAAGTGGTTACATATTAATATATTTTAAGTCCTTTCTATTTGGCTCTAGAAAATAACATGCTAATATGAAAACTCATATAAAATACATATGCTACTCTTTATGAAATATTTGTGTGATCATTTATTCATTTACATAAACAAAACCAGCTTTTTCTGGAATTAATAATTGAATTTTATTCATATTAAGTACCTACCCTAGGGCGGGCATTGTCCTGGGGACACGGGTTATTTAAGATTTAAATTCTGTTAAAATCAGTACCATGCATGACTTTTCTTTGGATCATTATATTTGATGAATCCCTCATTAACTTGTTCTTTGCAACTTGTGCATCACACATTTGTGCATAGTAGGGAATTAATAAACATTCACTAAAATGATAAGTTAAACCATCTCTACTTTCTGTTAACCCATATTGGGAAGAAAATCATAGCATCATATCATTTAACCAATTGGTCTAGTTTTTCAAAGTAAAGGGAAAGAGAGATTTTTTCCAGATTTATAAAGCTGTAAAATGTGTGTGTGTGTTTTCTTTTTTTTTTTTTTTTGAGTGACCACAATTTTCAGGCAGTTCTGTCAATTCTCTGACAATATGAAAAGGAAGCAAATGAGACAGAAGATTGGGATACTGGGTTACACTTATGTATACCACTCCAAAATCCTTTCTTTTTTAATTAAAGCAAAAAGAAAAACTGGCTTTATTTTTGTGATAATTGACATAGGGAGTAGACATGCCTAACTTTGCCTTCCTGAAGTTTAAGGGATGTGGCACATGGAAGCTTCAAGTGGATTTGAGAATTGAAAGTTAAGTTGAACCATAACAACAATGGGATTCTATGAAAGAAGATTTCAAGGGAGTCTATTTCAATTAATTTTTTTATATTAAAAGTCAAATTGTGTGTTGTCCTAACATTATTAGCAATAATTATAATCCCAGAGTTTGTAATGAATGTTTTGGAGATTTAAATCATTGCAAAAAGGTGTTGACTAAGGCACTGATTGTTATATTTAGTATTTTATAACATTTTCAATCTGGAAAACCTTGTAGCTACTTATTTTGAGTAGAGGAGGGAAGAGTAAAGTGTCTCAGCTTCTATATAATGGAAAAACCTTGACTTTAATCGGAAAATTTCGTCTAACTTTATTTTCTTAGATGTTCCAGTGGAGAAAATACTTTGCATACATAGTTTTTTGAATTTTTGAAAGAATGTTTTTCTTTTGATTTTTTTGAATATATCACAAAGTAACAAATTTTAGAGATGTGTAGATAAGTTGATAAACTCTGAAACATAAAGTCAGTTCAGTTCAGTCACTCAGTCGTGTCCAACTCTTTGCGACCCCGTGAATCGCAGCATGCCAGGCCTCCCGGTCCATCACCAACTCCCAGAGCTTACTCAGACTCATGTCCATTGAGTCAGTGATGCCATCCAACCATCTCACCCTCTGTTGTCCCCTTCTCCTCCCACCTTCAATTTTTCCCAGCATCAGGGTCTTTTCAAATGAGTCGGTTCTTTGCATCAGGTGGCCAAAGGATTGGAGTTTCAGCTTCAGCATCAGTCCTTCCAATGAATATTCAAGATAATTTCCTTTAGGATGGACTGGTTGGATCTCCTTGCAGTCCAAGGGACTCTCAAGAGTCTTCTCCAACACCACAGTTCAAAAACATCAATTCTTTGGCACTCAGCTTTCTTTATAATCCAACTCTCACATCCATACATGACTACTGGAAAAATCATAGCTTTGACTAGATGGACCTTTGTTGGCAAAGTAATGTCTCTGCTTTTTAATATGCTGTCTAGGTTGGTCATAACTTTTCTTCCAGGGAGCAAACGTCTTTTAATTTCATGACTCCAGTCACTATCTGCAGTGATTTTGGAGCCCCCCCAAATAAAGTATCAGGCCCTTTTTAAGTGTGAATGACATCCTGAAGACAGAGCTCCTATGCACATGAGGGATTCAGAGTAAGAGTTTTTAGTGAGGTTTAACAAATTTTGAAGAAATAAATAATTCTTGTGTTGTATCAGACATAGTAAAATGGTCTACTTAATTATCTCAAGAATTCAGTAAGATCTTCATTTAGACAACAATTTATGCAAAGTAATTAATATTTTAGCTTAACTATTCTCCACTTTGACTACAGAGGTAAGACTTTGGAAATGACTATCTAATAACCTAGTAAGACACATCCCAAGCTCAAAGGCTTCCAAACAGTTGTCATTGTTGTTTAGTCACTGAGCCTTGTCCGATCTGTGACCCCATGGACTGTAACCTTCCAGGCTCCTTTTTCCATGAAATTCTCCAGGCAAGAATACTGGAGTGGGTTTCCATTTCCTACTCCTTCCCAACCCAGGGATCAAAACCCATGTCTCCTGCATTGGCAGGCAGATTTTTTTACCACTGAGCCACCAGGGAAGGCCACTAAACAGCATGTGCCAGCAACATGATGCTTAGCTTCCAGCCGTGAGCTGTCAGCGTACAGTCATGAGTAGAGTCTCATGCCTGCACTTCTTCAGATCCCTGCTTAAAGTCCTATGGAAACCATGCTCCACCTTTTCTGTTTTAGCTTTTCCAATTCATAAAAAGGAAATAATAGTTGGCACTCACTAATGTTTTGAAACTTTAAAGAGAATTGGCTAGTCTTTCCTGATCTCTAATTTTTAGAGAGATTTATAGGAAATGATCATTTTTTTCCCCTTACAGTTGTTTCTATAGATTTTTTTTCCCCCACAATTCATAGACTTCAGTTATCCAAAGAATTAATACTTGGAGGGTCATATAATCAGGACATAAGCATTTGCTATAAAATTATTTTATTATTATTACTTTACATTGCTGCAAAGAAACTATTGAATCAGCTAAATGTTTGTACTACAACTATGGGATCATTGCTTTCCCCTGAGGCCCAAGGTGCTCAATGCTGTGATTCTACTGCCAGAATTTGCCATCATACCAAGTCCCATTGGGCTTCACTGGAGGCTGATGGTAAAGAATCTGCCTACAATGCAGAAGACCAGGGTTGATCCCTGGGTCTGTAAGCTCTCCTGGAGGAGAGCATGTCAACCCATTCCTATATTCTTGCATGAAGAATTCCATGGACAGAAGAGCCTAGTGAGCTACAGTTCATGAGGTCGCAAAGAGTTGAACATGACTGAGTGACTTTCACTCACTCACTCATGCCCCATCACTGCATTATGGATTTTCTCAATCATGTGGTCCAGACAAGAAAGCTGCTTTGCATGGCAAGTTGGATCAGTAGGGCAGCCTTCTCATGCTCCTTGTTACACTCAAAAGGGATAGCATTGAGGGCGGTTGATTAATAGAAATAAAAAACTCACCCAAATGTGTTATATGTTTCCACCATTATCCAAAGATACCCAACAAGCAGACATATTACTAAAAAATGTGGGTTGCTTTGGCAAAAATATCCTGACAGGAACATACCATTAAACGTCACAGAAATAGTAGGCAGAACCTGTTTGTTGTTTTTTTTTAATGGGATTTTTGTCTCACATCCTTTGGAATGCTTAGTTCTTACAAAGTCATAGAGTAACTGTAGCTTACTGCTCACCAAGATTTATGAGCATGATTTCAACAATCTAGTGGACCAGGATGTTGACTTGGGGATAGTGAAATGATCAAGATCTCAGAGGAATAAAGAGAGAAGTTTGATGTACACTTAGATAAGATATGTAGCCCCATAACTACCAAGTGAAAGGAAAATTATTCTGGCATGATTTCTTTACTGGAGAAGAATGAATTTGCCAGAATAGTAGCTGCATTCTATGTGCCAGTGTCTGTTAATTTTCTCTGGTATAAAGAAAATATCTGCAAGATTCTTTAACACTTAAATCTCCTGATTTAAGTACAGTAATCTTGTCATTTCTCCAAACCCTATCTCTGTTATCCCAGGACTTAGTTTAATGGAGAAAAGATAAGGTCAAACGCCCATTGTGCAATGAAATGGTCCTTGAAATTGGCAGGAATTGGCTTATGTTTTCACAGAGATCAGTTCAGTCGCTCAGTTGTGTCCAGCTTTGCAAACCCATTAACTACAGCATGCCTGGCTTCCCTGTTCTTCACCAACTCCCAGAGTTTGCTCCAACTCATGTCCATTGAGTCAGTGATGCCATCCAACCATCTCCAATTCTTGCCCTCAATCTTTCCCAGCATCAGGATCTTTTCCAAGGAGTCAGTTCTTTGCATCAGGTGGCCAAATTATTTGAGCTTCACCTTCAGCATCAGTCCTTCCAATGAATATTCAGGATTGATTTCCTTTAGGATGGACTGGTTGGATCTCCTTGCAGCCCAAGGGACTCTCAAGAGTCTTCTCCAACACCACAGTTCAGAAGCATCAATTCTTTGGAACTCAGCTTTCATTATGGTCCAACTCCCACATCCGTACATGACTAATGGAAAAACCATAGCTTTGGCTAGACGGGCCTTTGTTGGCAAAGTAATCACAGAGATAGGGTGTCTCATTTGACTTGTTGATTTTACATAGAGCAACAATTCTAAAGACTTCTTACTATTTAAAAAAAAAAAAAATGGTCCCTAAGAATTCCCTAGTTGTCCAATGGTTAGGACTCAGGGCTTTCACTGCCATGGCCTATGTTTAATCCCTAGTTGGGGAACTAAGATTCCAAAAATCCCATGGCACAGCCAAAAATAAAAGGTTTTTTAAATAAATAAAATTTGAAAGCTTTCATTCAATGGGTCAAGGAGACACCTGTTTTTTTGCCAATTGTTGATTCAACTATGTTTTCAAAAACTGAAAAGATTGTCACAAGATGGATTTTTCAGGCACACTGGCAGATGTGCTAAGACAAAACTCTATCATTTGACTGATGAAACACACTTGTGTTCCAGATATCTAGATATTAGTATCACACAGTCTGCATCTCCCTTTCGTCAAATCAGATGTCTTGATAAATGGGCTTCCTTTAGGGAAATCCAAAAGTAAATTTATAGAACATAAATTTGACTTATGTAAAGGGTATTGCATGATGCTTTTTCATAACTACCAGGTCTCTCCTTCAGTTATGGGGGTTCAAACCCACTCACTAGGTGACCACTCACGCTCTGGCAATTGGGTAGTGGACTCAGGTCTTTTTTCACCAAACCTAGAGTTCATTATTTATTTAAAACTTAATCATACTTTGGTCACTTCACAACTATTTTTATTTTAGGAAGTCATGATGTGTAAACCACAACAAAAATCCGTGGGAGTTGGGTGACTATTGGAAAGACCATGCTCACTTTGTCTCTGTTAGTTAATTGCAACCATTTGGTCTTGGCCACCCCACGACCCTGGTAAAAGAATCCTCCTGCAAAGCAGGAGACCCTGGTTCAATTCCTAGGATGGGAAGATCCCCTGGAGAAGGGATAGGCTACCAACTCCAGTATCCTTAGGCTTCGCCCGTGGCTCATCTGGTAAACAATCTGCCTGCAATGTGGGAGACCTGGGTTTGATCCCTGGGTTGGGAAGATTCCCCTGGAGAAGGGAATGGCTCCAGTATTCTGGCCTGGAGAATTCCATGGACTGTAGTCACAGAGTCGGACATGACTGAGTGACTTTCACTTTTCATCCAATGACCCTATCATCCACATTGAAATCAGGAAGCTCATTGCAATGACAGTGCTTTCTAATTTCATCCCCAGCCTTCAAAGAACAAAGGCTACAGTGCTTTTCAGGGATGTAGGGGCTCCTCTCTGGAGATTAGAACAAAATGCCTTGTTGATAGGATTGTCTAATGGGCCCTTGCAGGAAACAAAATTGGAGAATGGGTAAGTATGTCACAAATGATAAGTCCACTCAAACATTTGAATCCCTCTATATCAGTACTGCCCAATAAAATTATAAATGCATGCCACAGATGCAAACCACATGTATACTGACACATTTTCTAAAAGCCATATTTTAAAACACAGTAAAAAGATATAACTGAAATTGTTTTTTAAATTATATTTTGCTTAACCTAATATAGACAAGATATTATTTCAATATGTAACCCATATTAAAATTATCATTGAGATAGCACTATTTAACTCTTTAAGGATATCTTGATTTAGATCAGCCACATATCAAGTGCTTGATAGTCACATGGGTTCCTCCTTCCCCATTATGCTAAAGAATTTCAGGCATTTATCTTTATTCACTAAACACATCATTTGAGGCTAAGTTTCAGTCAATACCAAGTAGACAGCTAGAACCACTTGCAGCAGCTCAAACTAGCCCTTGATTTCAGAATTTCTGTTAAATCCAATCATATTAATAAATGCAGCCACCTTAAAATTACTTCCCTTTGTTCCTGGTCTAACACATTTAGAATCATATTCTGTAGATATTCCTCAGGATTCTGTTGGTATAAATTAGCAAAATCTAGTAAGCCTCCTTTTCCTGAATTAGGTGTTAGAGTTGTGACATGTTGGAAATTGAATCTGATCTTTACTCTGGAGGTAATTAGGAGCAGTTGGGCAGGGTGTGAAGTGAATGGACACCCTTTAAAGTGGTAACTATCTGAAGGACTCCAAGTAAGGCAACTCCATCTTCATCCCTGGGAAGAAAAGACCCTTCCTGCTGTCGAGAGGAGGGCTCAAGTTTATCTGAACCCATCCACATAATTCTATGCCAGTTTTCAGGTCCTGCATTTGCCCAGTCAATGCTCTAAATTTTCACACAAGAGACCCCAATCCAGCAATGCTGAGTCAGAATTTCAGCCACAAGAGCACTGAGGCCATAAGCCACAAGATATTGTCTGTGCCCCCGTTGGGCCTTCAGTCAAGAATTTAAAGTTGGGTATATAATTCTCTAAATGACTCAGTGCACTCAGAAGAGGTCGAGCTGCCCAGACAGTCCCTGAGTGTTTTTTATTTATTTATAATTGGAGTATAATTGCTTTACAATGTTGTATTAATTTCTGTATTCACAGCAAGGTGAATCAGCTGTAGGTATATGTATGGTCCCCTCTCTCTTGATCCTCCATCCCACTCCCACTCCATCCCACCCATCTAGGTCATCACAGAGCTGAACTCCCTACGCTGTGGGGCAGCTTCCCACTAGCTTTCTATTTTACATGTGGTACTGTATATATGTGGGGCATCCCTGGTGGCTCAGGTAGTGAAGAATCTGCCTGCAATGCAGGAATTCGTCTGCCATGCAGGAGACCCAGGTTCAATCTCTGGATCGGGAAGATCCCTGGAGATTCGCCTGGGGATCTCCAGGGAAGTGGAGATATTGGCTACCCACTCCAGTATTCTTACCTAGAGAATTCCATGGGCAGATGAGCCTGGTGGGCTGCAGCCCATGGGATCACAAAGAGTCAAACATGACCAGACAACTAACACACACACACAGAGTATATATGTCAATGGCTCTTTCTCATTTCATCCCACCCTCTCCTTCCCCTGACCCCAGTATCCATAAGTCTGTTCTCTATGTCTGAGGCTCTATCCCTAATATCATAATTATGATATCAAAATATCATAATAGTCTACTACAAACACTTTAAAGCCCATCAAAGCCTTTCTCAGTTGGCATTTCATTACAGGCGACCATAGGGGTTATATCATGGTATTGTTTTGTCACTTTAGAATACAAATAGCTAGGTTCTCATTTTCCTTTTCTATTCTAATTTTTTTAATTGAGATCTAATTGATGAGTAACATTATATTAGCTTCAAGATGTACAACAAAATGATTCAATATTTTTATAGTTTGCAAAATGATCACCCAGAATAAGCCTAGTTAACATCCATCACCATAAGAAGTTACAATTATTTTTTCTTGTGATGAGATCTTTCAAATCTATACTAGAGGCTTATTTTCTAATTGCATTCAGATTGTACTCACTTCTAATCAAGCAAGTGAGTTAACAAATGCCAGATTCTCATCCTGGAGGTCCTGGGGGTAACAACTAGTGATTGCATGGTGGGTCTCTGTTTTCAAAAACTATTGAGGATTTTGGAAGGAGTTGGTAGGGTTAAAGGAACAAGAAATTTCTCTAGATATTTTAATGAGAAGGACTTTAATACAGGCAATTAGATACTTTCAAAACTCTTAGAAAAAAGAGAAGCTAGACTTCTGAAAACATTTGCTGTTGTTCAGCCACTCAGTTATGTCTGACGCTTTGCAATCCCATGGACTGCAGCACACCAGGCATCCCTGTCCTTCACCATCTCTTGCAGCCTGCTTAAACTCATTTCTACTGAGCCCGTGATGCCATCCACTTATCTCACCCTCTGTCGTCCTTCTCCTCTGGGCTTCAATCTTTCCCAGTATCAGAGTCTTTTCCAATGAGTCAGCTCTTCACATCAGGTGGCCAAAGTATTGGAGTTTCAGCTTCAGCATCAGTCCTTCCAGTGAATATTCAGGACTGATTTCCTTTAGGATGGACTGGTTTGCTTCCTTGCAGTCAAGACTCTCAAGAGTCTTCTCCAACACCACAGTTCAAAAGCATTAATTCTTAGGCACTCAGTCTTCTTCATGATCCAACTCTCACATCCATACATGACCACTGGAAAAAACATAGCTTTGACTAGACGGTCCTTTGCCAACAAAGTAATATCTCTGCTTTTTAATATGCTGTCTATGTTTGACATAACTTCTCTTCCAAGGAACAAGCATCTTTTAATTTCATGGATGTAGTCACCATCTGCAGCAATTTTGGAGCCCCCAAAAAATGTAGTCTCTCACTGTTTCCATTGTTTCTCCATTTATTTGCCATGAAGTGATGGAACCGGGTGCCATGATCTTCGTTTTTTGAATGTTGAGTTTTAAGACAACTTTTTCACTCTCTTCTTTCACTTTCAAGAAGAAGCTCTTTAGTTCCTCTTCGATTTCTGCCATAATAGTGGTGCCATCTGCATATCTGAGGTTATTGATATTTCTGCCCGCAATCTTACCCAATAATGAATTACCTCTAGGGTATATCAGCTTAAGATACATACTAAAGAAGCTATGTCTTACTTAAGAAATGAGATATCAAAAGGCAACATAGAAATGAAAATTCTTTATATTTAAGTCTTCCAAGTCTGTAAATGAACTTATTTCTGAAAGTGCAAAATATACACAATTGTCATTCCCTGTGATGACTTAAATCTAGTAGGCACTTAACACTGTTTGTTTGGCATTTTCTCATATAATCCTGGGGCTTCCCAGATGGTGCTAGTGGTAAAGAATCTGCTTGCCAATGCAGGAGGCATAAGAGATGCAGGTTCGATCCCTGGGTAGGGAAGGTCCCCTTACCTGGAGAATTCCATGGACAGAGGAGCCTGGTGAGCTACAGTCCATAAGGTCGCAGAGTCAGACACAACTGAAGCAACTTAACACACACACACACACACACACAGAGACACACACACACACACAATCTTCCCAGCAGCTTGGCAGAGTAGATTTTATTATCTTTACTTCATAGATGAGGAAACTGAGTCAGAAACAGACTGAAGCAGTTTTCCTGAATTACCACCTATCACATACAGTGAATCTAGCTTCTATTCTTATTCACTTCCCACATCAAGGTAATGGTTAACAGTAGTAAGCTTCATGTATTATTAATAACTGCAAGTCAGCATGTATAAGCTTTCAAATTACCACAGTTATCCAATTAACCCCTGGTTACTTATATAGCCTTTAGTGCTTCTCTTCAGGAGCAGGCTAATGAATTTCAGTATAAATAATTATACAAGTGGGAAACAAAGGTCATGAAAAAAAATGGAACACTTCATAATAACTGTTACATAAAGGGTTTTTTATTCCCCCAAAATCAATTTTAAAGATTGAAGTCTTAGCAGGAGCCTAGTCGATTTTAATTTTAGTGCTATTCAGTTGGTTCTAATAAAATTTTAAAAACTAATAATAATGATATATCAATTTATTAAGTATCAGACTTTAATTTTAGCGATGAAATAAGAGAACCATGCATGTCTAGTAAAAGTATAAAAACAGGCGGGGAATGATTTACATCAACTTCAAGATGCTAGTTATCTCTGGGGAAGTGACGAGTAGAAAGATAAGGATACAGCTATAGCAGAATCTCTAAATTTTAGTTAAAAAAAGAGTTTAATCCAAATGGGGCAAAAATTTAATGATGGTTTATGTGAAGTGTAAATGAGTACTTATTATATTTGTGTGGTTTTCTGCATGTATGAAGTATTTCATAATTTGAGATTAAAAACGTTTTAAGAAAGGGACATTGATTTTTTAAGAATTATCAAGGTCCTATCAGATTCCTCTATATAATATGACATACTTTGCTTATCATATGTTTTATGCTAGCATATGCATTTTGAAGATGATATATAATAGAACTTTGGAAAAGTGACTTAAATTTACACAGCTATTATAAAATAAAGTCAAAAGAAAGAAGAAATGAACTTTACCCAAGATTTAAATCTTATAAAGTATGTTTTTGATGTGTTGTTTTAATGTTCATTCAGGTCAGACATGACCTCAGTTTCTAAAGATCTAATCCAGAAATAAGTGCCTGAAATGGATTTTTATGTCTTAAGAAAATTTAAGAGACACTGCGATATAGCTTAACATCAAGAATAAGAAGAGCTACAAGAAATAATATGTCATTCATTGTTTGCTTTCAAATATATGCAGCTTGTAATTATGAGTAAATATGTCAGTTCATTATCTTTTTTCATATGCAGTTTAGGTGTTTTCAATTTTAAAATTTAACCAATGGAGACATACAAAGTCCTTTCACAGAGAATAGTACAAAATTAAATTACCATTTCTAGAATAGGGTTAGCCACAGAAATCCCCATTAGTGAAAATGCTCTAAAGAGAATAAGACTATTCACTCCATAATTTAACCAAGACGTTACTCAGAGACAGGACACCCCTATTCACCAGAGCCTTTAATATCCTTGTAGTTTAGTCTTAACCTTTGCTTAATAGCTCAGTCATGTCTGATTCTTTGTGACCTTATGGACTGGTAACCCACCAGGATCCTCTGTCCATCGGGATTCCCAGGGAAGAATATTGGAGTGGGTTGCCATGCCCTCCTCCAGGGGATCTTCCCAGCCCCGGGATAGAACCCAGGTCTCCTCGCAGTGCAGGCAGACTCTTTACCAGCTGAGCCACCAGGGAAGCCTATATTTACTTGGATACGTCAGGGCTTCCTCGTGGCACACGGGATCCTTAGCTGTAGCAGGTGGGATCTACTTCCCTGATCAAGATTTGCACTTAGACTCGCTACTTTAGAACACTGAGTCTTAGCCCTTGGAGCACCAAGGAAGCCCCAAGTCTTAACCTACCTTTCTCTTATGTATTTCTATCTTGTTTCCATTAACAACAGTAGTTCTACAAGGAGAAAAGTTGTAGAAGGAGAAAAATTCTTAATTGTGCTCAACAATTGATGATTGCCCTTAACTTTAAAGTAAAAATTAAAGAGAAGCTTGTGGAAACAAATTCTGTTATATCCATTTTATTGTAAACAATAGATTTTTGCAAAATAATCTTTGCAAGTTCTAGAACTTGCAAAATGAGTATTAAAATGACTGTATTAACTTGTAAAAGTAGTTGAATGGACACTAGGATTTTGTTCTTGATGTTTATTAGTAACTATGTAGGTGAACAAGTGAAAGGTGGAGAAAAAGTTAAAATAAGGCCACTTTCAATGACAGAAGTACAGTTTTCACACAAGTAACTACCCAATTATTTCTGCTGCCTTACACAAATTACACATTTATATAGATGTATTTTATATTATTTTCTATGCATCAAAGAAAAAATATTGTTGATAAAAAATAATTGTTTTTGTAATTCATACTAAGTTCACTTAAGTTTGCTTTGCAAGCAACTATCAGAATCAACCAGCTCAACTAAAATCAAAGTTTTAAGGAGGACTTAGAACATGAAATAAAATACATGTGATGCATTTTTTGTATTTAACGAGCATTCTGCCATAGAGTAAAAATTTATTTGGTTGCTTTATCAAGATTAAATTACAGTGCCTTTTACATAGACACCTGTATCCTCTCTAATTCAAACAATTCGTTTTTTGTCAAGGGAAAATTTTATTCTTAGAATTTAAAAATGCTTGAACACTTCATGCCAGCCAAATGATAATTTTAGAAAGATAACATTTAAAAGTATTTACAAGTGTGTTAATTAGTAATCTTTATTTAATTAAGCAATCCACAAGTATCCCCCAATTTCTAAATTTGACATATTGAAGGTTTTAATGATTACATAATTAATATGCTACCAATACATGTAATTTAGAAAATAAAGAAAAGCAAAAAGTGAAAATAATATCATCAAAACCCCAAATTTTAATATGCAAGCAGTCTTTATTATCCATCTGTAGTCAAACAAAGTTCACTTCAAGAGAATTCACACACACAGGAGCAGACACAAAAGGCATTTTATTAAAACTGAAAAAGTAATTAGGACTGTTAAAAAATAAACCACAACTTAGAAAAGTAATTTATGTCATGCTCAGCTAAATATGTTCCATGTTTGCAACTCTGTCTTGGATAATGAATCAAGCACCTAATCTCACACAATTTCTCTGATTAATACTGTGTGGTATAAAGATCAGAAATCCATCACTTCACATTTGGTTTTATCAGAATTGTCTTATTCTTTGTGAAGCAACCATTTTGTCATACTTAACAGATTTTCTCAATCTAAACCTTCAACTGGTCTTACTCTGAAAAATCTCATCTGTAAACATTTTTTTTGTGTAATACAAGCAGTTCTCCAACCATGATTTCATGGAAATCTCTTCTTTTGTGAGATCCTGTATCTATGGTAAGATTTGCAATTTTACTTTACAAGTGATATATATTGTGTTTACTTCAGATTATTGGATTAGCTGAGACTGATCTACAAAGACTGACTTAAAGAATGGAGATAGGTTCTAGACACAAGTGGAAAAGAATGTTTAAGAGGAATATATTTATTCCTCTTTATTAGCAAATTTTAATTTACTAATGGATATTTTCTGTCATAGCAAAATTCACTTTTCTTTGCAACCTCAATGCTTTGGATACTCAGATAACTTGAGGATAGTTAGTACTTGCTATTTATCTTTCTTGTATTTTGGTGTTCACATATTATATTTTAATTTATACTGTGCCTTTTAAAAATCCATGCATGCTGTTTGTAATTAATTTTTCTACCTTAAATATCATGAAAGTTTTAATAATGCATTATGTCATTCCATGAATTCTTACTCAGAAGTAGTCTAATTAAAATTGAATGTGGGTTTAGGATTTAGCACTCGCTAAAGATGTTAGGTCTCATCAAAAATAATTCATTTTTAAGATAATGAATGCACTAAACACAGTCATTTGTCGATTCAATTTCATAAAATACATGAGTAAAATGCTAATAAAAATCTAGTTCTTTCCATAGTTCAGAATCTGTTCCAGATTAGCAAAATAGATTTGTCTTATTTGCTCAGGCAATGTTAGTGTACGGAAACAAAAACTATTTGAAGCAATTAAGGTTCATTACAAATGTTGCTAATTTAATGAAACTAAGAATGTGACATCACAATAATAAAAATGAGCTCCACTAGTAGATTCTAATAAAAAATACACAGCTCTATGTTTCCCAGAGGGAACTCATAAATGGTGAGTATGGTAAATCTCTGATTTATAGGCTTTTGGAAACCTCTTAACTAGCAAAAACAAAAATAATATCTTTTCCTTCATATG
This sequence comes from Odocoileus virginianus, assembly GCF_023699985.2. Taxonomy (NCBI): domain Eukaryota; kingdom Metazoa; phylum Chordata; class Mammalia; order Artiodactyla; family Cervidae; genus Odocoileus; species Odocoileus virginianus. Next base: position 27,652,696 of record NC_069698.1, read on the forward strand.
GCAAGTTCTTTTTATTTTTAAAGTAGAATATTTGCTTTTTTAAAAAGAAATAATTGTTAGAACCATATTTTTCTTCAGCTTGTTAAATTGCTTTAATTTTAAGCAAGGTATCTAGCTATGTGAATGGTAAGTCTGTTACTAGAGCTAAATTTATGGGATTTTTCCAGGATAACCAAGGACTTTCCATTATACATTACCTTACTTGAGATTTAACGAAAACAAAACAAGTAGGAATTAGAATCCAAACTGAAATCTCTAGAGACCCTCAGAAACGGGCAATCAATTCTACACAAACAAATGTTTTCCAGAGGCATATACGCAGCAGGAGCTCCATAAATACCAACTGATGGCCGTAACTAACATTACTGAGACTCACTGGCATCTTTCAGGCTAATTGTATGTAACTTCAGGGTGTGCTCTTTCTACCACATACATGTGAACTCAGACTTTTTTCAATTCACTTTCATCTTTCTTCTGCAATTCTTATTTTCATGTTGGAGAAAACAAACCACACGTATAAATAGTTGAAAAATACCAATATTAACATAAATTTACACAGTGTGCTTGCTTTCTCTACTACTCACAGTTGCCATGGAATTTATGAGATAAAATTAATAATGCAAAGTCCAAACTGAGTCTAAGAATACTTACTGTTTTTCACCTAAAATAAACTGAACTTTCCAGATTCTTTCCAAAATAGCTACAGCACTCCACAGTTGCATCTGCAGCTGATGGGATGCCAATCTACCAGGTGAATAACCATATTACATGACTTAATTTACATTTCTCTGTACGTTAATGAGTTCAAACATCACTTGTTATACAATAGTGTTTGGGGATCCATCGCCTGTAAACTCCCCGATATAAGCTTACCCGTTTTTCTCTTACAATCATTGCTTTTTTTCCCTGTTGATTTTCAGGAGTTCTTTTTGGTATTTTAAATATCTTTTCCTTTTTGTTATTTGTCTGTTTTCTTTCTTTAACAGAAATCCTTCATTTTCATATGTCATAGCATCTTACTTTGTCTTATTCTTTTGCTTTTGAATTAGTCACAGTCTCCTGCATTTTCTCAGTGAACAAGAATTGCCTCTCATATTTTGGATTTTAATGCACGTTAAGGCCACTTTTTACATGGTGGGTTTTTTTTCCCTCACATAATAATTCAGTTTTCACCATACTATCAACCTAAGCCATCTACTCTTTCTCTAATGTAGCAATTTTTCATAGAGCAAATCCCCACGTATGTATGAGTGTTTGTGTGCTAAGTCACTTCAGTTCTGTCTGACTCTGTGACCCCATGGACTGTAGCCCGCCAGTCCACAGAATCCCAGTCTGTCCATGGATTTCTTCAGGCAATACTGGAGGGGGTTGCCATGCCCTCCTCCAGGAAAACTTCCTGAACCAGGGGTCAAACCTTCATCTCTGATGTCTCCTGCATTGGCACCACCTGGGTCTGCCCCTAAATTCTCTGTTCTGTTACGTTTATCTATGCTTCTGTTCTTCCACTATGATACTATAGTGATTTCATTGATAGATGTTCTCTGTAAGTCATCCCATCCAAGACCACGGATTGTGTCCATATTACTGAAGATAATAGTAGTACTTAAACTAAGTGACCTCTCTAAGGATCGGGATGATGTTAATAGTAACTAATACATCTGACTGGGGAGAATTAAAAGATGATTCTGCAGGCCTATCACTGAATAAGTGACCTATGCATCATGTGTATTCAACAAAAGTTAGTATGAAAAATTTAATAATAGAAAAGAATTTAATTCAAAGGTACTAAACCAGATTTCTGCTCTTTTTAGGGAATAATCTATATAACATTACAATTACATGTTTATTTTAATAATATCCAGTAAAAACATTGGATTTGTCAACAAAGAATAATCTGAAAGAACACATTTCATGCTATTATGTCATTCTTCAGTATTATTTCCATCTTTATCCATGTTAAAAGTTTCCTACTAATTCCTTGTTAAACTTAACCAGCAATGGATTAAAATACATGCTTTTAATTGCCTATCATATCTTACAAATCATAGGACAATGAAAGAGTTCAGAAGTCCTCAGGAGAGAATCCAGAATTCCACAAAATTGTAAGGAAAAATCTATACCTAGTTTTACTCTTCAAATGAGTAATTTTTTACCCAAACTTCTATATCTAGAACCTGTTCCAGGATGATAAATCAGAATCCCTGGGAGTGCAGGGGAAACACTGATTATTTCTGTTTGAAAACCTCCACTGGATGATTCTCATGTGCCTGCAGAGAGCCACTGATTTCATAGCGCTGCTGGTGCAGCCTCCCTCCTCCTCATGTCAATAAGTTAGGCTTGCAGCCATTGTGAATCACTAACCAAATGTCATATTTGTTCAAGAACAAGTTGATTTATTCATGGCCTTTATTGTCTTTCAATAAGGCAAACTGCTGCTGCTGCTGCTGCTAAGTCGCTGCAGTCATGTCCGACTGTGCGACCCCATAGACGGCAGCCCACCAGGCTCCCCCGTCCCTGGGATTCTCCAGGCAAGAACACTGGAGTGGGTTGCCATTTCCTTCTCCTGGGCATGAAAGTGAAAAGTGAAGGTGAAGTCGCTCAGTCGTGTCCAACTCTTCGAGACCCCATGGACTGCAGCCTACCAGGCTCCTCCGTCCATGGGATTTTCCAGGCAAGAGTACTGGAATAGGTTGCTATTGCCTTCTCCCAATAAGGCAAGATACCTTAGTTAATAATGAATAAATAATTTGCTTTGATTAAAAGTCAGAGGAAACTTGATTCTCACATTTCCTATATGCCATTTTTAATTATATATTTTGCATTTGTGTGTGTATGTGTATATATATATATATATATTATTCTTGGATGACATTTTAGTAAGAGACTTCAAACATGATGAAGGTAGAATTTACATTTAATAATTCTAAGTATTTCATATTATTAGGAGAAATAATGAATTTCTATTCTGAGCTTACTATTTGTTGTTCTTTGGAGTATGTAAAAGGAAATATATAAAGATGGAAGACCATTAGCGAATTCATAGGGCTATTTGTACTTGTAAACTGCTTACTCAACAAAAAGCATTCATTTGTTTAAACTAAGGTCAGCCTTTGTTTATTACAGTAATTACTGCCTTTCAACTGGAGATAATTTCCAGCATATGTGGGAACTCCTAGAAATAACCAATCCTCAGACAATAGTGCAAAAAGGACCTAAGACCAGGGTCTAATTTCTACCTACGAACATATTAATACTAGTAGTTCATTCCTATTTAAGGGTATTAGTACATATTTTGGAGAAAGCAATGGCAACCCACTCCAGTACTCTTGCCTGGAAAATCCCATGGACCAAGGAGCCTGGTAGGCTGCAGTCCATGGGGTCTCAATGCTAAGAGTCGGACACGACTGAGCAGCTTCACTTTCCCTTTTCACTTTCATGCATTGGAGAAGGAAATGGCAACCCACTCCAGTATTCTTGCCTGGAGAATCCCAGGGACGGGGGAGCCTGGTGGGCTGTCATCTATGGGGTTGCACAGAATCAGACACAACTGAAGTGATTTAGCAGCAGCAGCCACAGCAGAAGTCCATATTTATTATTTTAGCTGTGTCACCTTTCTTTATCTGCTGATGTTCAATTTTGTTTGATGTATACTCAAATATGAAAGCCTAACATTCTTAAGTATAATAAACTGCTACTAGTATATGCAAAACATGAACAAATATAATTAGATTAAATCCATTGTAATTATACGGTGGAAGTGACAAATAGATTCAAGGGATTAGATCTCAAAGACATAATGCCTGAAGAACTATGGACAGAGGTTCATGACATTGTACAGGATGCAGTGATCAAGACCATCCTCAAGAAAAAGAAATGCAAAAAGGCAAAATGGTTGTCTGAGAAGGTCTTACAAATAACTGAGAAAAGAAGAGAAGCTAAAGGCAAACAAGAAAAGGAAAGATATACTCATCTGAATGCAGAGTTCTAAAGAATAGCAAGGAGAGATAAGAAAGCATTCCTCAGTGATCAATGCAAAGGAAAAAAGGACTACAATACAATGGGAAAGACTAGAGATCTCTTCAAGAAAATTTGAGTTACTAAGGGAACATTTCATGCAAAGATGGGCACAATAAAGGACAGAAATGGTATGGATCTAATAGAAGCAGAAGATAATAAGAAAAGGTGGCAAGAATACACAGAACTATACAAAAAAAAAGATCTTCATGACTCAGATAACCACGAGGCGTGATCACTCACCTGGAGCCAGACATCCTGGAATGTGAAGTCAGGTGGGCCTTAGAAAGCATCACTACAAACAAAGCTAGTGGATGCTATGGAATTCCAGTTGAGCTATTTCAAATCCTGAAAGATGATGCTGTGAAAGTGCTGCAGTCAATATGCCAGCAAATTGGGAAAACTCAGCAGTGGCCACAGGACTGGAAAAGTCAATTTTCATTCCAATCCCAAAGAAAGGCAATGCCAAAGAATGCTCAAACTACTGCAAATTTGCATTCATCTCACACGCTAGCAAAGTAATGCTCAAATTTCTCCAAGCCAGGCTTCAACAGTACATGAGCCAAGAACTTCCCAGATGTTCAAACTGGTTTTAGAAAAGGCAGAGGAATCAGAGATCAAATTACCAACATCCCTTGGATCATCAAAGAAGCAAAAGAGTTCGAGAAAACCATCTACGTCTGCATTATTGACTACACCAAAGTCTTTAACTGTGGATCACAACAAACTGGAAAATTCTTAAAGAGATTGGAATACCATACAAACTGACCTGTTTCCTGAGAAATCTGTATGCAGGTCCAAAAGCAACAGTTAGAACTAGACATGGAACAACTGGTCCCAAATCAGTAAAGGATTTTGTATATTGTTACCCTGCTTATTTAATTTATATGCAGTGTACATCATGCAAAATGCCAGGCTGGATGAAGCACAAGCTGGAATCAAGATTGCCAGGAGAAATATCAATAACCTCAGGTATGCAGATGGCACCACCCTTATGGCAGAAAACGAAGAAGAACTAAAGAACCTCTTGATGAAAGTGAAAGAGGAGAGTGAAAAAGTTGGCTTAAAGCTCAACATTTACAAAACAAAGATCATGGCACCTGGTCCCACCACTTCATGGCAAATAGATGGGAACAACAGAAACAGTGAGAGACTTTGTTTTGGGGGGCTCCAAAATCACTGCAGATGGTGACTGCAGCCATGAAATTAAAAGATGCTTGTTTCTTAGGAGAAAAGCTATGACCAACCTAGACAGCATACTAAAAAGCAGAGACATTACTTTGCCAACAAAGGTCCATCTAGTCAAAGCTCTGGTTATTCCACTAGTCATGTATGGATGTGAGAGTTGGACCATAAAGAAAGCTGAGTGCTGAAGAATTGATGCTTTTGAATTGTGGTGTTGGAAAAGACTCTCGAGAGTCTCTTGGACTGCAAGGAGATCCAACCAGTCCATCCTAAAGGAGATCAGTCCTGACTATTCATTGGAAGTACTGATGCTGAATGAAGCTGAAACTCCAATACTTTGGCCACCTGATGCAAAAACGTGACCCATTCAAAAAGACCGTGATGCTGGGAAAGATTGAAGGCAAGAAAAGAAGTGAACGACAGAGGACAAGATGATTGGATGGCATCACTGAATCAATAGATGAGTTTGAGTAAACTCTGGGAGTTGGTGATAGACAGGGAAGCCTGGTGTGCTGCAGTCAATGTGATCACAAAACTCCAACGCAACTGAGCCATGGAACTGAACTGTATTGATGCACCAATACAATTAGATTTCATTACATTTGTTTGCTTTTTGTTAAATTCACTCAGAAATATGTATTTTTTTCACTACATATCAAATAATTTGGCTGAATCCCTCACTATCTTCTGGTTTTTAATTCATGTCAGAATAGCCTCTTCAAACTCTTTGATAATTTACTTCTCATTTCTTCTTGGTTTATCATCAAATGCATCCCAGGTCACTAGGAATTTACAGCTACTAATTTTATACATAGATATAGTTAACCATTCTTAATTAGAAGAATTATAAAAAGCTCCTTGAAAGAAAACCAGAAAATAAAACTTATAAATATCTAACAATATCTAACTTAAAAATATCTAACAATTTATAAAAGCAAAATAGTACCAGTAACTTTAATACACATATTAAATATATATATATATATACACATATTCTTTGCATACACATATCTGTGTTAGTGACAGTTTTTCAGTAATAAGTCCTAAGGATAGTTTTATCAAAGTGAGGCCAAAAAAAAAAAAATTTGCTAAGGGCCTGCAAACTCCTTGTTTGAATTTTATTTTTGTCAACCAACCATTGCCACAGATTTGTAACTGTAATTTCAATAATATTTTTTATTCTTATAAGAGTTACAAATGAAAGTGATTCATAAAAATTGGCAAGCAGAGTATTTGGGATATCTAATGATTGCTTCTCATAGGGCTAAATAACATATTTTCCTTGTCTATGTGTTTTATGGCTGCAATTTAGGATATTTAATCAGCTTGATTCCACTCTTATGTTGAAAATCTTTGACTTTTGGAGCTTCATGCTGATGATTTGAGCTGTGGTTACATCACATAGCCTGACACTGTTTTAAGTCACAACAGGTAAAATACATTCTCTAAGCTGAAAATTGTTAAGTTTGGAAATAATTAAAAGACAAGAAAATTACCTATGTTACAAAATTTTCCATGCATTGCATCTGAAATGGTATCTATTTTTTTAATTGACATTATATACACTGTCATATAAAAAGTACTAATTTCTGAGGAGTAAATGTTAAAATATTATCTATTGTATGTTTATTTCTTTTGTCGACAATTAGAATATAAACATGTATACATATGCATACACACACACACACACAGATCAACATAAGTACTGAAAAAAAGATTCAATAATTGTATTGAAGCTAGTAGGTCAAAGCTCTGACTACATCCCTAGAGAATAATGAGATCAACTTCAATTAAATGCAGACTCTGTGAGCCGAGCAATATATTGGTTCACATGAAACTTGTTTTACAAAACTCATTTGCATTTATTGACATTTCATCCAATCATGCTTTAAAACTTAAATCCCAACATGATTATCTGCACTCCTCTAAAATGTTTAGATTCAAGCAAATTAGCATTACTCAGAAATCTTGCTAAACTGAATTCCCTAAATATTTTTGGTGTCAGTACAGCCTAGACGTTATGGGACTACCTACCATTCTTGATCTTACACTCTTTGTAGATCTCCAACTTTAAAATACACACATACTGAAATTCTTTCTCTTCTTTCAGATTCTTGTGATTCTCAGATTAGCAGGGCTTTGCCAAGCGTAAAACCCTAAAGAATAACTGTGAGGATCAGGGCCTTAAGCAGAAGCAAGCAGAGTAACATGGAGCTCCAGGCCAGGAAAAAAAAGAAAACAAACAGGGAGGAATTCAGAGACTCTAGGAGGAGAGGCAACCTCTAGGCAGGTGGCAGATTCATTATTAATTCAGTTAAATCTAATTGTGCAGCAACTTCTCAAATTATCATTATAGAGCATCATCTTTACAAATGTAAAATTTTATTTACAATGACTCCCATGAAGACATGGGTCCTGAGTCATGAATTGCTAACAGAGTTTGCACTGTCTACTCATGGGATTTGGCAGAACCCATTTGCTGCCACATTTGTTCCCAAACATGGCTTAGCCAACAAATTTGTCTTTTAACTCATGAATGTCATTAGGCCTCTTTCTTATGTGCTGTATTGATCTCAAGTCTCCAAAGCGTTCTCAGGTGCCAGAGTAGCTATGTCTGCATTTTAAAAATGAGTTCTGATTTCCAATCACAGTGAGGCTGTTTCTTCCATTGCCCCTGGAAGCCACTCAATCGTCCTAATACACAAGCATCTTCTATATATATACCTCTGACCATCTGCTAGACTGGCATGGTGCCTGATTACAGAAAGAGGACTACCCCCCCAGCCCCCATTTCTTTGCCATAGGTGCTAATAGCCTTCCATTTATCCAAACAACTCTCAAAATCCTGTAAATTATGGATTATTCTGGAAGAAATCTTTCTTCTGTTCAAGAACAAAACAGTCGTGCCTGGAGCTTCTTTTCAAAGGGACCCATCTGTTAATTAGGAGTTCAAACAGTCATCTTATCTCCAAGTCTTCCCTTCAGATGACCCTTCTGCCTAATTCCAGGAAGTATCTTTATTACAGACCTTCCCAGAATACATAAGGATCGGATGACCACAAAAGCCCCAAATCCCTATAACATGATTTCAGATGGATGTTTGAAGAATTAGTGAACACATATTGTCACTTAATATCAATTATTTCAGCTATGATGCAAAAGTTAGACTTAATTTAGATAGGATCATGTGAATTCATACTATTCTTCTTCTGAAGGAGATTTGTTCTTTGTTTGCACTTTTGTTATTGATTCTTGTGCTTTGGGGCCAGCTATTACTGTCCTTAAATTCAGCTTTTTAAGCTATTCACTCTTCTTTCTGTCCTGTTGAAAACTATGAGGAAAAAAAGTAGAAATGTGGTTTAGGAAAGAAAGAATAAGATTTGGGTGAGACTGACTTCTGTTTAAGTGGATTATACTGTCAGTGAGTGACACTGGGAAAATCACTTAACTTCTCTACGAAAGGGGAAAATGTCTCAAAAAGTGTGAACATTAATTGAAATCATACAGTATCCAGTACAGTGCCTGACAGTTAATAGGCATTCAGGAAATCTTAGGCTTGGTACATCTGCCATTGAATTTACTTACCTCTTTCTAATTCATTCCCATCTTCTGCTGGGAGAGATTTAAACATGCATGCAACTGAATCATTCCCACTCCCCACCTCCAGAATATGATGCCCATTTAGAAAAATATTCAAGAGAGATTTTTGGAGTTAGGGTAGTCCAAAGGGTACCTGGATCCAATTCAAACATGTGTATACAAGTGTGTGTGTGTGTGTGTGTGTGTGTAAGCTTTTCCATACCAACAGCCAATTCTAGGATGCCAGAAGGGTATCCAAGAATTCAATTCAATTCTGATACTATTTACCTGGAAATAGATTCAGATTTCACAGGTAATGTGCTCAGTCCCCCAAGACAACCCTGAACTCCAGATGCCAGTTGCAAGCTTGGTTGTTACCTACGCATCTGCCTGACTCACTTCTGGAGTTTAATTACTAGAATGGCTCACAGAGTTGAGGGCATTTACTCACTAGATCACTGCTTAATTATAAAAGAATATCAAATAATATTAATCAACAGCCAGATGAAGAGGTATATAGGGAGAGGTCCTGAACAAAGGAACTTCTGTCCTCGTGAAGTCTGCTCCCAAGCGTTCTGGTTGTCTGAAGAGGAAGCACTCCAAGAAGGGTCCAATAAGCAGCTCTTTTCCATTTTTTTATGCAGGCTTCATTACATAGTCATGACTGACTAAATCTTTGGCCAATGGGAATTGATTTAACTCAAGCCCTTCTCTCTTCATCAGAAATTAGATGATAGGACTGAACATTCCAGCCCTCTAATCACAAAGTTTATTTTCCTAACAACCACCAACTATCCTTAGGTGATTTCCAAAATTCACCTCATTAACAGAATAAAACACCCTTACCACTCTCCATACTTAGGAAATTTCAAGGATTTTGGGAGCTGTGAGCAAGGAACTATGGATGAAATATCAAACATATATGAATACATGTGAGATATATGGATATAAAAATTTGGCTATCAGAATAAGCAAATATATATACTTTTTGTAAATCATAGTATCACACAAAATAATTGCATTTTAGGATCATAAGCAGCCAATTGATATATATATATATATATATATATATATATATATATATATGTATACATATATATACAAACACACAAATGTTTATGTTCAGTCTGCCAACACCTACCCTAATATTATCTCCATAAATCATATTTCACTGTATGAAATATGTGCATAACATCTGATGATAAAAATCGCGAGTTCTCATGTTTAAATAATGAAACATATCCATAATCTTCAAAAGTGATGTTAATATAGTGGTAGTAGTGGTTTAATAGTTAAGTTATGTCTGACTCTTGTGACCCCATGAACTATAGTCTGCCAAACTCCTCTGTCCATGGGATTTCTCAGGCAAGAATACTGGAGTGGGTTGCCATTTCCTTCTCCAAAAACCAAGGCAGATACTCAATATACATTTTCAAACTTCTGTTCCTTCTCTCCTCTGGTTTCTGATTGAAAATGGCCTTTCATTTCAAATCTATCTCAAAATCACCTCATCTGAGAGATTACCTGAATTGTTCCAGCAAATTTTGAGTTGCCTCGTACAAGGCATTTAGGTACAAGAAGTTTATAACACGGATTACAAAATTGTTTATTTACCTATCTGTCTACTTTCCACTCCCTAAATTGTTGCACCTCTGGGATAAAGCTTGATCTTATTCATATTTTGGCCTGTCCAGCACATAAAGCAGTGTTTGGTAGTGAGTGTTTCAATTATTAAATTGAATTAAGAACAAATTTAAAATATGCAAGCGTGCCTTGAAAAGAATAAAACTATTTAGAGAGAGAAAAAATATGTTTCTTTAGTATTTGTAGCACAAGAGTATTTTTAATGAAAATGTCAAGTAAACTTTTTTAAAGTTAAGAGAAATATTAGTGCTTGAAAGCAAAAGCAAGAATCGTCAAGTGTTTATGTTTTCTTTCTGTCACATAAAAGGAGAATTAGCCACATATTATGAGGAAATTTCTTAATTGTTTTCTTATGATGAATAATCATCTATGTAGAGAAAATGTAGTAGATTGATTGTCCATTACTGTGGAGAAATTTCATAGTGATTTTTAAGGAACATTTATGGAGGGAAAAATTGTAAGACATTTTATTTTACCTTTGTCCATCTGTGGTTGCCATTTTGGACAGTGACGATATGAAAAAAAAGTATGAAATATGGAGAAATAAACATGGAATGATTAATTAGTTAATTCAAAAGAAAGCCAAGGACTCTTCTATGGCTTCCTAAGAAGAAAGTTATTCTTTCTAATGTACTATATTTCTACTTTCCAATATATTAACAACTGTATGGAACACTGTGTAATCTGTTCTAAGTCCACATAAAATATTTCATCTGTTTCTTATACATAGTCATGCTACATAGTTTAGAAATTTATTCCCACTGGGTGTAACCTTTGTCGTTTAGATTCAGTGAATGCTTAGCAGGCATAGGCCAGGACCATGTGTGTTTTGCTTTAAGGGTAAATAATCTACACTGAGACAGACAGCCCCTGAGAATATCCCTCCCATATGTCAATATCATGGTTCTTTTTCAGCATGCCTAATATATCATGTCATCATTGTGGTCACAGCAAGACAATGGCAATAAGAACCCAGTGTTGAAAGTATTGCTCCTAAAATTTCTCTTAGAATTTGACAATATTCTCTATTAAAATTCCATACAAGGATTATTGTCTCTAATAAAGCCGTATCAGGAAACCCAGTTCAACAGAAGGACGACAAAAAGTAAGGAATTTACATATTGACCTGTCCACAATTGTAGAAGCCTGTAAGATCGGAAAGTAAGCTGACACATGGGTTATTCCTCAGCCTATAAATCTCATCTATGTTGTCACAAAAGAATATGAGAACGAACAGACATCCTTTTTAGTTCTCGGTCATCAAACCATTTTCTTCCCAATTTATTATCTTCTCTTTTTAGTGAGTAACTCGTCTAGTATACTGAGACATACTGGCCTCTGCTCTCTGGATAGTGTGCAAATTAATTTGCCATGCTTTATCAAGAACTCCTATGTGAAAACAGCAAAAATATTTTATTATGATAGTTTCACGTAAATTAGAACTATTCTTTTTTCCACAGACTGACCAGGATAGAGAGAAATCTTAGTACAAATAGTTCATCTTTTTTAAAACTGATGGCTATATAATGACATGTGTAACAAAATGTAAGGATTTAGATGGATGTGAGAAATAAAATGTCTAAAAGTGAATTAGGAATAGATTTAAAGGTACATTCTTGTTTAACAGTGTTTTTGCTTATACGTTTTAAGCAATGCTTTTATAGCCAACACTGAAAACATTCACTGACATTTTGGTTAGTATTTAAATAATCTATAGCTTAGTGAATCAACCCATTGGTCTTTAACATGTAGTTTTAAACTGACTTGGCAAATGATTAATCTAATCATACCATATTAAAATTGCAAGTGGAAATGGGTTAGTTTTCCATAAATAGACCCCACATGCCACACAATTATTTCAAAGGTTTTTGTTCAGCACTTGTGTTTTGTTTTGTTTTTAATGAACACATAAATTGTATTACTTAAAACAAAGCCCACTTTCATCTCTCAAGGGAAAATCTAGCACTAGTCCCATTTTTCAAATCAGAAATTGTTTTTGAAATTCAAATCCATGAAGAATCCAGATTTTCTATTTAGATGATGCCCATACTGTGTAAATGAAATGCTTCTCTCTAAAATAAGCAATTTAGAAATTACCTACTTGTATATCTGCTTCACTTTTTAAAATTAGTATAACAGAGTTTGTATACATGTTTATTATTGTTCAGTAGCTCAGTCACGAGGTGCTCTTTGTGACCCCATGGACTACAGCACACCAGGCTTCCCTGTCCTTCACCATCTCCCGGGGCTTGCTCAAACTCATGTCCATTGAGTTGGTGATGCCATCCAACCTTTGTCTCATCCTTTGTCATCCCTTTATCCCCCTGCCTGCAATCTTTCCCAGCATCAGGGTCTTTTCTAATGTGCCGGCTCTTCACATCAGGTGGCCAAAGTATTGGAGTTTATAAATATGCCTTTATGTAGGCTTTGACCACAGATTTCTACTTATGCCATGCTTTTTTTTGTTGAATGTATCTATCTTTTTATTAATGTCTATTACATCCATATTTCAGCTCTTTAAAGTAAGATTTGTTACATTGAGATCAGTTTTCAAAGTCTAATTCTGGAAAATTAACCTTAATTTTTGAAACCAAAATAAAATATGTCTATATCTAAGTTGTATTTTGAAAAGAAATAAGGGAACAAAGCGGGCTGTCCAGGTGATGCTAGGGGTAAGGAAACTGCCTGCCAATGTAGGAGACCTAAGAGCTGCAGATTTAGTCCCCAGATAGGAAAGATCTCCTGGAGGAGGGCATGGCAATCCACCCCAGTATCTTACCAGAAGAATTCCATGGACAGAAGAGTCTAGTGGACAACTGTTCATAGGGTTGCAAAGAGTCGAACATGACTGAAGAGACTTACACACAGACACACACACACAAGGGAACCAAACAATCTGAATCACATGCCTTCTGCTGTTTGCAATTGCTCTGCATAAGCCCTTTCCTGTTCTACAATGTGAGAGTCAAACCTTGTCGTTTTTCCTGGACAAGTGTTTCTTTTCCATTCTGGCCCCCAGTGTTTTTCAGATTGTCTGGACTCAAGCGTACTTATAATAAGATTGTCCAGTTTTCTTTTAAGGAAAGTCCTTATTCACCTTACCTAGAGCCTTAAAATTAACTAGAGTGTAAACCCTGATAAGAAGTTGTAGGCAGGAGCAGGGGATGATGCAGTGTCTTTGAAGACAATCTCTCCTTTTCCATGAAGAGTCTAGAACAAACCTGAGAATGCCCTAGTGGGCTACAGTCCACTGCCAAACCTGAGAATGGCAGTGAAAACAGGAATAAAGTGGTCACAACTAGCTCAGAGATCTACTGGGTAAGGGTTCTGAAAAGGATTCATGAATTCCAATCCATTGATGCACCTATGCTACAGAGTAAAGCAATGAATTCCATCTCTGGACTTCCCAAGTGGTGCAGTTGGTAAAGAATCTGCCTGCCAATGCAGGAGATGCAAGAGAGGTGGGTGTAACCCTGGTTGGGGAGAACCCCTGGAATAGGAATTGGCAACCCACTCCATTATTCTTGCCTGGAGAATCCCATGAACAGAGGAGCCTGGTGGGCTACAGTCCATAGGGTCGCAAAGGGGTAGATACAACTGAGCATACACACCCGTTCTTCTTAATGTTAATCTTTACTTCTCCAAAATAAATGTAAGATCTTTGAGACCAAGGCAGTATTTCATTACTCCTCTGTCCTACTTACATAAAGCACCAAGTGTGATATTAAACATTCATAGATTACTAATAATGTCTACATGTATTAATTAGCCTAAATAGCATCAGCTTTCCTTTTGATGATGATCTAAAATTGAAAATATATTTTATTTGGATTCTAGGTATTCAGTCATCAAGAGAAAAATAAATTTTCTATTTCTCTTAGTGAGAATTTCTATTTTCATATGCTTTTAACAATTTCTATTTAATAAATATAACATAGATTTAGGGCTTCCCTAATAGCTCAGTTGGTAAAGAATCCACCTGCAATGCAGGAGACCCCCAGTTCAATTCCTGGGTCGGAGAGATCTGCTGGAGAAGGGATAGGCTACCCACTCCAGCATTCTTGGTCTTCCCCTGTGGCTCAGCTAGTAAAGAATCTGGCTGCAATACAGGAGACCTGGGTTTTAACAATTTCTTTTAACAATTTCTATTTAATAAATATAACATAGATTTAAATGCTTTAGAAATATCGTAAGAGTTCAAGTGTAAACTGAGATCAATAAGACATCTTGAAATTAGGTGAAAGGGAAGTGAGAACATTTTTCACCTCTCTATCACCTTATAAGACATTTCATAATCATTTTATAACAGTTGACATAAGTTTTATTAATTTATTTCTATAGTTAATATGTGATCTATAATACAGATGGGAATATTTAATATGGTTTTGGTTTTAGGCTGTATTGCACTCCTAAAAGTATAAAGCATCAGACTTACATTCATAAGAAAATTCCTTCTTGTCTAATTTAGCTGCCGCTCATCCCAAGAAGTGAAATAAGCCACCACAGTGAATCAAGCCAGAATATACAGACTATTTTGAATGAATTCTTCCAACTGCCAAAAATGTACAAATGTCTCTGAATTCATTTCAAGTATGTTAAATTTTAGCTATACATCATACTCTGAAGGTAGGGAGTTTGTGGAGCCTTTAGAAGGAAAATACTCAATACTGTGCATTTCTCTGTGGGCCTGAAATGAAAGTTGTAATTCTTTTGCAAGAATACAAAGGTTAGAGAGTTTGGGACTGACATGTACACACTGCTGTATTTAAAATGAATAACCAACAAGGACCTACTGTTTAGCACAGGGAATTCTATTCAATATTATGTAACAATCTAAATGGGAAAAAAATGTGAAAAAGAAGAGATACATAAATATATGCATCACTGAATCACTTTCCTGTACATCTGAAACTGACACAGCAGTGTTAATCAACTATATGCCAATATAAAATATTGAAAAATACTAAGATTACATGCTGAATTATTCTATTTGATCACTTATTTAGACAAGTGGTGATGATGAGAGATGCTTGTGCTCAGTCATGTCCGACTCTTTGTGACTCCATGGACAAGCCTACCAGGCTCCTCTGTCCATGGAATTTTCCAGGCAATAATACTGGATTGGAGTGGCATTTCCTGACCCAGGGATTGAACCCAGGTCCCTTGCATCTCCTGCATCCCTTTACCACTAGTGCTACCCATAAATGATGACAGGATGCACAATTGAAGTGCATATTCATATATGTTTTTCACACTGTGCACAATAGCTGTCAGTCCTGCATATCTATTTCTCACTTGTTATCTCTATTCTTTTACTGTGTGCCAAATTTATATTTTCTGTAGTCTTTTATTCTTCTTCAGAAATTAGGAGATATAAGCTAGAGATCTTTCTTAGATCATCTACTCAATCTGAGATTGTATGTCTGTGCAAATCAGAATGAGACACACAGTATATATTTAAAGGGAAGTGATGGCATCTTGATAAAGGCATGAGAAAGAATCTTTCACACTGCTTCTTGGAGTGTAAATTAACAAAGTCAAAGTGCAGTATTTATCCACATTTTAAATTAACAGAACCTTGACCTAGAATTTCTGATGCTAAGGATTCATCCTACAGATGCTTTCTCCACGTATGTCAAGATATCTGTACATGAATGTTCACCTTAGCACTTTTTATATTAGCTAAAAAAAAAAAAAAAAAAAACTGGAAATAAATCCAAAACGTGCAATTAAGGAGAATAGTTAAAACTCTGGGATAAAACATGGTGAATACATAAATTATATCAATAGTTTATGACTAAGTCTGTACAGCCAGTAAAATGAGTGCAATACCTTTATACACAATAATTTGGGGGAAATTCCAAGATACACTTAAAGAGGGAAAAAAAGTATGATCCAGAATATGGGTTTTTTTCATGGTTCAATTAGCATAAAAAATAGAAGACAATCATGTACATAGAGATGAATTCATAGACTGTGAGGAGATTAGAGAAAATCTTCCTCAACTCGTTAAACAGCAATGGCTGTCTTCCAGTGGCTCAAAAGAACAAAATGCAAAGCAAAATGAACAAACCAAAAATGAAAATGATAACAAAACTTTTGAATTTATTTTTGACTCTATGTGTGTGCTTGTATGCATGTGTGTATTTCTCTGTCTCTCTCCCTTCCTCATCCAATGCATTAACAACTGTGGTTTTATCTTCAGAATACATGCATAATTCAACCACTTACTCTTTCCATTGCTCCCCGATCTAAGCTACCATCATGTCTCTCTTCGATTACTGGAGTAACTTTCTTTCTCCCAGCTCTTGATAAAATATCTTTTCTGCTAGAGGTGTTTGTTGCATCCTAGCACCATGATTATGGGCAAGCTTGATAGTTAAAATTGTATCAGGCTCAAAATAAGACTGATTATTTTTAAGATTTGGGCCGTTCTCTGAGAGACAGTATCTGTCATGAATCTTGTGGTCAGTTAAGTTTATTCACAAGGAAGAACCAAGAATAATTCCAGAGAGATGACAGAAATCAGAACGCAATGAGTATTAAATTGAGTAGTTAGATACTGAATAGCAAGAGGAAAGGATCAGTCACACGATGACTTCAGTAAATTTTGGCATCTCAGGAATCCTTTGCCAATTCATTTAGTCATCTGTTTCTTCATATTTGCTAAGTCTGAAATCCCCCTCCTCCCCCTCCCCAACATCAGATTCACAGTTTAAAAACTTCTGAGATAAACATTTATTTAAAGGACATTATTATGTAAAGCTATGTGTTTTTTTTTTTTCATAAAGTTGATAAAAGTAAAACCTGATGGTGTTTGAGCACTTAAAATAATGCTTTTAGGAATATCATTATTTTTTAACTTTCTCTGGAAGATGTAGCTTTGTAATTCAAATTCATATCCTTCTAATTTGAACTGCCATGTGAAATGAGCAAGATGAGACCTGGAGGTGCTTTTCTGTTTGCATGTCAGAGAATGTCCATGGGGTGCTGATGATTTGCAGGACAATTAATCTTCCTGACTTATCCTCCCATCACTCTACTGAATCAGCTCTTGCTAACACACCATTGACCTTCTCACCGACAAATTCATTAGACAGTCTTCCATCTTCTCTACCTTATTTGAACTTTATTCTACAAGTGAAATTTTTTCTTACTCTATTCTTCTTAAAGTAATTTGTATCAATCAAAGAGTGTTGGTTTATGCTGCCCCCACTTCGCGTAATAGTAGGGTTATTTGGTCATTACATACACAAGCTTCTACATCATCACACTTCAGAAACCAGGCTGATGGAGCAACCTGTGTTGTGTTACCAGTCATTATGGTGAGGAAAAACAGAATTTGGTGACATACATCCTACTTTTAAACCTCCTGACCAAAAGTAACCCATCTCACTTGTATTTATGTCTGTTAGCCAAAGCAAGTCAGGTGGTCAAGCAGAATTTTGATGGGGTAGGGTGTATGCTATTTTCCTGAGATTCTTCTAGTTCTCCTGATACCCCTCTGATTCCTTCTTGTCTTTCTTTTTTCCATTCTTAGGTCTAGTGGGTTTCAAGCCTTTATTGTGCATAGGATTCATCTGGGGAGCTTTTGAACATGTATATTCCACTAACCATTTCAGTTTCTGTATTCTGTATTTTATTTTGGAGGCAATGTCACAAAGACAATTACTTGAAAATAGAACCATGTATGTCATCCCTGCGAATGGCTTTCAAAGGGCATAGTAGTAAAACGGTCTGCCCTGTGGGAAAAAAATAAGCCATACATTGTCTGTCGACAACGTTTAAACAATGATGAAACTGATTTTAAATCAATTTTATTTTCATTATTGTCATTCTAAACAATGTCAATAATATTTTTCTTCAAAAATTTTTGTTGTTGATATGAACTCTAAATATTTGTGCTTAATATCCAGTTTTTAAAAAATCAACATGTATGTATTACCTATATTTTACTGAACAGTTTGTTTTATATGAAAATTAATTGAGAACTTCCAAGGTATTCAGCCCACTGTTGGCAAATGTGGATTCAGTTACACATGGTCATTTCCAGAGAAAATTCTTAAGGTTCAGAATCAATCAAGCTATCTTTTAGGAAGAACTCTTTTTATATCTCCAAAACCTGTGGTATCATATATTCTTCTCAGTTCAGTTCACTTCAGTCACTCAGTCATGTTCAACTGTTTGCAACCCCGTGAATCGCAGCACACCAGGCCTCCCTGTCCATCACAAACTCCCGGAGTTTACTCAAATGCATGTCCATCGAGTCGGTGATGCCATCCAGCCATCTCATCCTCTGTCGTCCCCTTCTCCTCCTGCCCCCAATCCCTCCCAGCATCAGGGTCTTTTCCAATCAGTCAACTCTTCGCATGAGGTGGCCAAAGTATTGGAGTTTCAGCTTCAGCATCAGTCCTTCCAATGAACACCCAGGACTGATCTCCTTCAGGATGGACTGGTTGGATCTCCTTGCAGTCCAAGGGACTCAAGAGTCTTCTCCAACACCACAGTTCAAAAGCATCAATTCTTTGGTGCTCAGCTTTATGTACAGTCCAACTCTCGCATCCATACATGACCACTGGAAAAACCATAGCCTTGACTAGATAGACCTTTGTTGGCCAAGTAATGTCTCTGCTTCTTAATATGCTATCTAGGTTGGACATAACTTTCCTTCCAAGGAGTAAGTGTCTTTTAATTTCATGGCTGCAATCACCATTTGCAGTGCTGGAGACCAAAAAAAAAATAGAGTCTGACACTTTTTCCACTGTTTCCTCATCTATTTCCCATGAAATGATGGGACCAGAAGCCATGGTCTTAGTTTTCTGAATGTTGAGCTTTAAACCAACTTTTTCACTCTCCCTCTTTCACTTTCATTAAGAGACTTTTTAGTTCCTCTTCACTTTCTGACATAAGGGTGGTGCCATCTGCATATCTGAGGTTATTGATATTTTTCCCAGCAATCTTGATTCCATCTTGTGCTTCCTCCAGCCCAGCATTTCTCATGATGTACTCTGCATATAAGTTAAATAAGCAGGGTGACAATATATAGTCTTGACGTACTCCTTTTCCTATTTGGAACCAGTCTCTTGTTCCATGTCCAGTTCTAACTGTTTCTTCCTGAACTGCATACAGGTTTCTCAAGAGGCAGGTCAGGTGGTCTGATATTCCCATCTCTTTCAGAATTTTCCACAGTTAATTGTGACCCACACAGTCAAAGGCTTTGGCATAGTCAATAAAACAGAAATAGATTTTTTTTTCTGGAACTCTCTTGCTTTTTCGATGATCCATCGGATGTTAGCAATTTGATCTCTGGTTCCTCTGCCTTTTCTAAAACCAGCTTGAACATCTGGAAGTTCATGATTCACGTATCGCTGAAACCTGGCTTGGAGAATTTTGAGCATTACTTTACTAGTGTGTGACATGAGTGCAATTGTGTGGTACTTTGAGCATTCTTTGGGATTGTCTTTCTTTGGGATTGGAATGAAAACTGACGTTTTCCTGTACTGTGGCCACTGCTGAGTTTTCCAAATTTGCTGGCATATTGGCTGCAACACTTTCACAGCATCATCCTTCTGGATTTGTAA
Source organism: Odocoileus virginianus (assembly GCF_023699985.2). NCBI lineage: Eukaryota > Metazoa > Chordata > Mammalia > Artiodactyla > Cervidae > Odocoileus > Odocoileus virginianus. The sequence continues at coordinate 27,672,699 of NC_069698.1, forward strand.
TAGCTCAACTGAAATTCCATCACCTCCACTAGCTTTGTTTGTAGTGATGCTTTCTAAGGCCCACTTGACTTCGCATTCCAGGATGTCTGGCTCTAGGTGAGTGATCATACCATCGTGATTATCTGGATCATGAAGATCTGTTTTGTACAGTTCTTCTGTGTATTCTTGCCACCTTTTCTTAATATCTTCTGCTTCTGTTAGGTCCATACCATTTCTTTCCTTTATCGAGCCCATCTTTGCATGACATGTTCTCTTGGTATCTCTAATTTTCTTGAAGAGATCTCTAGTCTTTCCCATTCTGTTGTTTTCCTCTATTTCTTTCCATTGATCACTGAGGAAGCCTTTCTTATCTCTCCTTGCTATTCTTTGGAACTCTACATTCAAGTGGGTATATCTTTCCTTTTCTCCTTTGCTTTTTGCTTCTCTTCTTTTCACAGCTATTTGTAAGGCCTCCTCAGAGAGCCATTTTGCTTTTTTGTATTTCTTTTTCTTGGGGATCGTCTTGATTCCTGTCTCCTGTACAATGTCATGAACCTCCGTCCATAGTTCATCAGGCACTCTGTCTATCACATCTAGTCCCTTAAATCTATTTCTAACTTCCACTGTATAATCATAAGGGATCTGATTTAGGTCATACCTGAATGATCTAGTGCTTTTCCCTACTTTCTTCAATTTAAGTCTGAATTTGGCAATATGGAGTTCATGATCTGAGCCACAGTCAGCTCCCGGTCTTGTTTTTGCTGACTGTATAGAGCTTCTCTATTCTTGGATGCAAAGAATATAATCAGTCTTTTTTCGGTGTTGACCATCTGGTGATGTCCATGTGTAGAGTCTTCTCTTGTGTTGTTGGAAGAGGGTGTTTACTATGACCAGTGCATTCTCTTGGCAGAACTCTATTAGCCTTTGCCCTGCTTCATTCTGTACTCCAAGGCCAAATTTGCCTGTTACTCTGGGTGTTTCCTGACTTCCTACTTTTGCATTCCAATCCCCTATGATGAAAAGGACATCTTTTTGGGGTGTTAGTTCTAGAAAGTCGTGTAGGTCTTCATAGAACTATTCAACTTCAGCTTCTTCAGTGTTACTGGTTGGGGCATAGTCTTGGATTACAGTAATATTGAATGGTTTCCCTTGGAAATGAACAGAGATCATTCTGTCATTTTTGAGATTGCATCCAAGTACTGCACTTCAGACACTTTTGTTGACTATTATGGCTACTCCATTTCTTCTAAGGGATTCCTGCCCACAGTAGTAGATATAATGGTCATCTGAGTTAAATTCACCCATTCCAGTCCATTTTAGTTCGCTGATTCCTAGAATGCGGATGTTCACTCTTGCCATCTTCTGTTTGACCACTTCCAATTTGCCTTGATTCATGGACCTAATATTCCAGGTTCCTATGCAATATTGCTCTTTACAGCATTGAACCTTGCTTCTATCACCAGTCACATCCACAACTGGGTATTGTTTTTGCTTTGGCTCCATCCCTTCATTCTTTCTGGAGTTATTTCTCCACTGATCTCCAGTAGCATATTGGGCATCTACCGACTTGAAGAGTTCCTCTTTCAGTATCCTATCATTTTGCCTTCTCATACTATTCATGGGGTTGTCAAGGCAAGAATACTGAAGTGCTTTGCCATTCCCTCCTCCAGTGGACCACATTCTGTCAGACCTCTCCACCATGACCCGACCGTCTTGGGTGGCCCCACACGGCATGGCTTAGTTTCATGAGTTAGACAAGACTGTGGTCCTGTGACCAGATTGGCTAGTTTTCTGTGATTATGGTTCTAGTGTGTCTGCCCTCTGATGCCCTCTCGAACACCTGCCGTCTTACTTGGGTTTCTCTTACCTTGGTCTTGGGGTATCTCTTCACGGCTGCTCCAGCAAAGCGCAGCTGCTGCTGCTTACCTTGGACAAGGTCACCCCTCCTGACCTTGAACGTGGAGTAGCTCTTCTCGGCCCTCCTGCGCCCACGCAGCCACCGCTACTTGGATGTGGGGTTGCTCCTCTCGGCCCCTCTTGCGCCCTCGCAGTAATAGAATCTAAATATATATATGTGTGTATATATATATTCTTGTATTTAAGTATTAATTTAGAATAATCTTTAGGAGTATGTTGACATTAAAGACAAAGAGACAGAGCTTGAGCTACTTCCTTTCCCATTTCTTGTGATCCACTGAAATTTGAGTGTGTGTGTGTATGTGCTTAAATTTTAAAACAGCAAAGGAGATTAAAGTGTAATGTAATTGGTAAGAGTAAATTTTAGTTTACATAGGAAACATTTCACTGAATTTGATTCACTTCTTAATGTTGAAATTAATCCTTTTTAATCATTAACTTTTGTTTGACAGCTAAAGAATAAACCTGGAAAATAATAGTAACTACTGATTATCATAATTATCGCAATATAATTTTGTCACATTGTGGAGTGTGGTATTAAAAAGTGATCCACTCTGGGTTTCAGTTATGCTGAATAGGAACTGATCATTGATTTCTGCCTCTGCATAACTACCTCCCTCATCCAAACCATCTTAATTTTCTTAATTTTTATTTATGTTATTTTCTCAACTTCTCTGTCCCTGGCATAAACCAAGTGCTATGTAATTGTAGGACACCATTATTATTAAGGGCTTTTATTTTTTTTATATATTTTTAATTATTTTATTTATTGGTCTGTGTCTGGCTTTAGTTGGGGCACACAGGATCTTCTGTTTTGTTTTGTTTTGTTTTTCCATTTATTTTTATTAGTTGGAGGCTAATTACTTTACATCATTACAGTAGTTTTTGTCATACATTGAAATGAATTAGCCATGGATTTTAAACAGGAGTTTATGATAGGAAGATAATTAAAATGGGGTTGGATTAAAATTCCTGGTGTAAGATAATTGCAAAATTCTATTGTGCTTCAGAGAGAAATTTTATGTATTTGAATAATAAACAATGCCAAAGTTCCTTACATAGCATCTATATCTTGCAATGTCCAATTTTATATCTCTGTTCCAGACCTCTCCAGTCCAACATATCCCACTGTTTAGTAAGCATCTCCACCTGAATATCTAAAGGGATTCTCCAAATTGAATGTTCAATATATGTCTATGTGGGCTTCCCTGGTGGCTCAGTGGTAGAGAATCTGCCTGCCAATGCAGGAGATGCGGATTCGATTCCTGGGTCTAGAAGATCCCCTGGAGAAGGAAATAACAACCCATTCCAGTATTCTTACCTGGGAAATTCCATGGGCAGAGGAGACTGGTGGGCTACATACTGTCCATGGGGTTGCAAAAAGACTCTGACACAACTTAGTGACTAAACAACAAACAACATATGTATAACTGAATCACTTTGTTGCACACCTGAAACTACCATGGTATTTTGAAGCAATAGTCCTCAGGTATAAAATAAAAATTAAATTAAAAAAAAAAGGGACTTCTCCCACCTCTGCTCCTCCTAACTCCTCCCCTAAATAAAAACAGTATTTTCCAGTCAAAAATAAATAATAAATGTCCGGTAAAACAAAAACATCTTTGAACTTCTAGTCCCCAACAAACTGCTCTTCTAAGTATTACCACATGTCCATAAATAGCAGCTCATCCTTTCTGGTGGGTCTGTGTATGCTCTGTCGTGTCCGACCCTTTGTGACCCCACAGACAATAGCCCACCAGACTCCTCTGTCCATGGGATCTCCCAGGCAAGAATACTGGAATGGGTTGCCATTTCCTACTCCAGGGGGTCTTCCCCACCCAGGGACCAAATCCACCTCTCCTGCATCTTCTGCTTTGGCAGGCGGATTCCTTACCAACTGTGCTACCTGGGAAGTCCTTTCTGGTGCTCAGGATGATATCTCTGGCATCATCGTTGACTCCAATCTCATCCTTATTCCCAACATCCAATCAAAAAATAAACTCTTCAAGTTTGTATACTAAGAATTTCAATACTTTTGCCATCTCTGCCACATTAATTTGAGTCATCATCATCTCTCAGGTAGGTCGTTGCAGTTAGCTCATGACTGTTTTCCTTTTATTCATATTTGCTTCCTTACAATCTATTCTCAACCCACCAAACAAGCTGACTTCTTTCAGGTTAAGCCAGGTTAGGTCACTTCTTTGCCCAAAGTTCTGGAATGACTTAGCTTACTCACCCTATGGAATTGACAGGATGTTTACCTGACCTGTTCTACTCTATCATTCTGACCTCTTCTAATATTATTCTTTCCCTCATTCACTCAGGTTGAGTCACAGTGAAATTTCTAATGTCTTTAAATCACTCAAAAATGCACCCTCCTGAGAACCTCAAATTGCAAATTCCTTTGGTCAGAATGCTCTTCCCACAGGCTCACATGGTTTGCTGCCTTGGGTTGTTAGGTCTTGGCTGAGTTCTAATTAAACTACTTCCCTATTTTATTTTTTCTATGTTCCTTATCACTGCAAAACACTGTGTATAGTTTTATTTCTTTATTTTTGTCTCCTCTACTAAAATTAGAGATTCATAAAGGTTAGAATTATTTTCGGTTCTGTTTACTTGCTCGCTGCCCAGATCTTGGTTATTGTCTGGTATAGTAAGTATGCACTGCGCATACATTTAGTGGTTATATGTATGAATGCAGTGAAGATATAGCACTATTATTTTGCCTAAAATATAAGAATAAGTTACAGATTATTTCTTAAATAGGAAACTGAAAGAAGTGCTACATCTTTTAGAAATCTAAATTTGGCATAAATTATACTTATTAAAACCATGTGTTATTTTTTTTTTGTAATAGACGAAGACAGAGATAAAATATATGAGAACCCAGAAATAAAATAAATTATAAATCAGCACTTTATATATGTTAAACCTAACATTGTGACTCAATAGGGAAAAGCATTTCTGTTAGACAAATGGCCTTGTCTGTCAACACTATTGCTTCCCATAACTGAAACCATCATTTCTTAAGTGGTTACAATGGGTCCATCACTGTGCTTCATTCTACTGTCTCAACAAGCATGTGAACTATGTATAATAATCATCACCCCATTTTACAGCTGAGATAGTAGAGGAACAAAGAGGTCAATCACAAAATCACAGCCATAATGAGTGGAAGAAATAAGATTTGAAGTAAGATGAGTCAGAATCCAAAGCCTCTCTGGTCATTTGGGGAGCACAATTATACTTTTGAAATATTGTCCTCATTTCTTATGCATCCCCCAAAAAGTTAATATCCAAATCAAAGAAAGTACTGGAAACATATTTAGGTACTGCCCTTTAAAAAAATTAGAAACTAAAAACCTTTCTAATTATGATACGTTAGCCAAAACTCAATAAAGAGAAAGATGAACTGACTTGAGATATCCTCAAAAACTTTTTTTTAAAAAAACACAGGAAGGTATCTAGCAAAACTTTGGTTCCCCAAATATGCAATGAAGTCTTAAAAATTGATTAGTAAAAGGATGCACAACATCAACAGATAAATAGACTTGAACATAAAATTCACAAAAGAAATAACTTTGTCTAATGGGGGGAAGAGATAGTTAGGGAATTTGGGACCTACACGTAGATACTGCTATTATATATTTAAAATGGAAAACCAGCAAGGTCCTACTGTATAGGACAGGGAGCTCTGCTCAATGTAATGTGGCAGCCTAGATGGGAGGGGAGTTTGAGGGACATTGGGTACTTCTATATTCATGGCTGAGTCCTTTTGCTATCCACCTGAAACTATCACAAAATTGTTAACTGGATATATGCCAATATAAAATTAAAAGTTAAAAAATTAAAATAAATATACTAATACACTTGTCTTTATTTGCAATCAAGAAACATGAAAAAACAATAATCAATACATCTATTTTCTAGGTTGGCAAATGCCATGATGACTTAAAGAGTGAGTCTTGTTGAGCATGTGGTAACTCTTAGAGTATGAATTAGAGTTATAACTTAAATGAACAGACTGGTAATAATTACCAAGTTGTTGATCATGTGTTTCCTTTGATTCAACAAATTACATTTCTAGAGTCTGATCTCAAGTGAAAAGTGAAAGTGCAAGTCTCTCAGTCCTGTTTAACTCTGCGACCCCATGGACTATACAGTCCATGGAATTCTCCAGGCCAGGATACTGGAGCGGGTAGCCTTTCTCTTCTTCAGGGGATCTTCCCAACCCAGGGATGCAACCCAGAACTCCTGCATTGCAGGCGGATTCTTTACCAGCTGAGCCAAAAAATACTGGAGGGGGTAGCCTATTCCTTCTCCAGCGGATCTCCCGGACCCAGGAATTGAACCCGGGTGTCCTGCATTGCAGGCAGATTCTTTACCAACTGAGCTACCAGGGAAGCCCAATCTCAACAGATTATAATTCAGTGCAAAAAATGTATATAGCATAACTGTTTGGAATGTCATTTATAATTACAAAATACAGACAAACTAAATTTCCATGATTAAGTACATGCTCTGTCACTCAATCGCATCTGATTCTAGTCCAACTGTAGTCCACGGGTGTCCTCTGTCCATAGAATTCTCCAGGCAAGAATACTGGAGTGGGTTGCCATTCCCGTCTTCAGGAGATCTTCCTGATCCAGGGATCCAACCCGGGTATCCCACCTTGAAGGCAAATTCTAGCCATCTGAGTCACCATGGAAGCCCCACCTTAAATAAATAATGGCCTATCAGTTAAATAGATTAGTCAGCTATTGAAAAGAGTGGTATACATTTTTATTTATTGACATAGAAAGTGTCATTTTTTCAGTTCAGTTCAGTCGCTCAGTGGTGTCCGACTCTTTGCAGTCCCACCGACTGCAGCACACCAAGCTTCCCAGTCCATCACCAACTCCCAGAGCTTACTCAAACTGGTGTCATTGAGTCGGTGATGCCATCCAACCATCTCATGCTGTGTCATTGCCTTCTCTTCCTGCCTTCAATCATTCCCAACATCAGGGTGTTTTACAATAAGTTAGTTCTTTGCATCAGGTGGCCAAAGCATTGGAGTTTCAGCTCACCATCAGTCCTTCCAATGCATATTCAGGGCTGATTTCCTTTAGGATAGACTGGTTGGATCTCCTTGCAGTCCAAGGGACTCTCAAGAGTCTTCTCCAACACCACAGTTCAAAAGCATCAATTCTTCGGTGCTCAACTTTCCTTATGGTCCAACTCTTACATCCATACGTGACTGCTAGAAAAACCATAGCTTTAACCAGACAGACCTTTATTGGCAAAGTAATGTCTTTGCTTTTTAATATGCTGTCTAGGTTGGTCATAACTTTTCTTCCAAGGAGCAAGCGTCTTTTAGTTTCATGGCTGCAATCACCATCTGCAGTGATTTTGGAGCCACCCAAAATAACTGTTCTCATTGTTTGCCCATCTATTTGCCATGAAGTGATGGGACCACATGCCATGATCTTAGTTTTCTGAGTGTTGAGCTTTCAGCAAACTTAAAGAGGAGAGTGGAAACTCTCCTCTTTCTCTCTTCTTTCACTTTCATCAAAAGGCTCTTTAGTTCTTCGCTTTCTGCCATAAAGGTAGTGCCATCTGCAATCTGAGGTTATTGATATTTCTCACAGCAATCTTGATTCTAGCTTGTGCTTCATCCAGCCTGGCATTTCTCATGATGTACTCTGCATATAAGTTAAATAAGCAGGGTAACAATATACAGCCTTGACATACTCCTTTCCTGATTTGGAACTAGTTGCTCCATGTCCAGTTCTAACTGTTGCTTCTTGACCTACATACAGATTTCTCAGGAGGCAGATCAGTTGGTCTGGTGTTCCCATCTCTTTAAGAATTTTCCACAATTTGTCGTGATCCACACAGTCAAAGGTTTTGGCATAGTCAATAAAGCAGAAATAGATGTTTTTCTGGAATTCTCTTGTTTTATCCATGATCCAACAGATGGCAATTTGATCTCTGGTTCCTCTGCCTTTTCTAAATACAACTTGAACATCTGGAATTTCACACTTCACATACTGTTGAAGCCTGGCTTGGAGAATTTTGAGCATTACTTTGCTAGTGTGTGAGATAAGTGCAATTGTCCTGTAGTTTGAGCATTCTTTGGCATTGTCTTTCCTTCGGATTGGAATGAAAACTGACCTTTCCCAGTCCTGTGGCCACTGCTGAGTTTTCCAAATTTGCTGGCATATTGAGTACAGCACTTTCACAGCATCATCTTTTAGGATTTGAAATAGCTCAGCTGGAATTCCATCACCTCCACTAGCTTTGCTCATAGTGATGCTTCCTAAGGCCCACTTGACTGGCATTCCAGGATGTGTGGCTCTAGGTGAGTGATCACACCATCGTGGTTATCTGGGTCATGATGGTCTTTTGTGTATAGTTCTTCTGTGTATTCTTGCCACCTCTTCTTAACATATTCTGCTTCTGCCATTTTTTAGAGAGAGAATAAAAGTAAGATAAGTAGCTCTTCACCTGAAACTATTAGTATTAATCACTGGGATTAGAAATTATCACTGACAGCTTTCTTTATGTTTTATAATTTCTGTATTGATTGAATTTCTGTATAGATAAGCACTGATGCATGATTTAAGTAACATTTTATAGAAAAATTTAAAAGAGAAATTCGATGAGGTTTAGTTTTCTTCATTAGGATATGTGTTCTCTTTCGCTAACTGATTAATTGAGTTTCCCTTTTATAAAAGAAACTAAATATATTAAAAAATAAAATCACTTCCCTAGAAAATTGTTATTTTAGAAATTTTCCTAGAGTTCTATTTTGAAAGATAAATAAGTCATTCTATAATTTATATTCAGCTGTATACTAAATTATTTCTCTCCAATTTTTCCCTGATAACCTTGCCAAGCTGAATTCTTGATTTTCTTCTGCTTAAAGTTTAGCAAGTGAGTAAATCATTACAAGTACACATGCATTAATCTAAAGGAATTAAAATATTAGTTTTCAATCACAAGCATTCACCCAAAAAGGAAGTATGACTAGTTTTCAGCAACAAAATTGGTTATCATTATAATCCAAATAATTTTTTTCCACAAAGGAATGAAGACAAATTTTACAAGCATTAAAATTATTACTAACTGCTCTCAAAATATTGAGTGTTTTGCTGATGTCAAAAGAAAAATCCTTTTGCATAAGTAAATCAAGTTAATTGGAGTTAAAGGCATGCATCTTACTTTTCCTCTTTACTTTTCCCTCTTTATAATGTGCTCACTTTGTTTACTTAAAAAGTAATTAAAGCCAGCAAACCAGAATACACAATTTAAATTTGTATTATTTTCACATTTCTAAAAATTTGTATATACTAAAAAATGTGAACTCAAAGAACTATCAATATACTACATGGCTTATTAGATAAAATAATCTTTCTTAAAGTCATTCTACGTTCTAATATTTTCTCTGGCCAAAGTTATAGTATGTTATGGCCTTAAGACAGTAGTTTAAGTTCTGAATATTTTTTATGAGAAAAATTAATCCCATTTAACAAGATAGTGGATGTTTATAATGAACAGTTCTAAATCAATTTAAAAGTCATTCTGTTATCCATGGATCACATAGCAGATATTATCATTGACAGAGAGCTTTCCCATATCAAATAACCAGCAGAATTAAAGTCTTACCCCCATGAGAAAGGGACCAAATTTAGTGTGAAATTGAACACAACAGTCATGAACACTAGTTGAGTTTAGTATTGTGATGCTATTGTTCACCATGACAGAAGGCGACAGAAAGAACCTTTTTCCTTTCCAAAATCGTTGAACTCCCACCAACAATCACAGTAAATAAGTTTTAAACATATGTAAATGGAGATTCCCTTGGTATCTGGAAATCACAAAATGTCCACTTAATTAACAAGTCTTTAAAAAGACATGTTTAAAGCAGTATTTTAATTCTTGATAAACATAGTTATCTACACTGTCTGAGGTATATTAAAATGACTCGGGTTACTCAAAGTTTCTTTATTACTCCCTTTTTTAAAGCAAACAAAAGATGCATTTTTCTATAAAATTTTCCCTTATTTTACCCTATTTTTGTCATTAGTCATTCAAATTTGAAAAGTCAAGATTTATACTATAGTGCCAATTTCTACTCAATTATTAGAGAAATGAAACAATGAAAGAAAATAAAGGAAGGTGGAAGGAGAAAGAAAGGAAGGGAGGGAGGGAAGGAAAGAAGGAGCATGTTCAAGTAATTCTTGCCACTTAAGAAAAAACAAAGGAATTGGTTGGAGTCATTATATTTTAATAACACATCATTAAGAGTTTAGAAACCCACATCTGGTAATTAAAAATTAACATTTTAAAGTACCTAGAAATACTGCTATTTATATTAAATCAATGCATGTTAGGTTTATATTGAAACATAATTTCTAAAATGAAAGACATGCTCAAAACTAAAAGAAATATTTCTACTGCCTTTTTTTAATTGACTATTCATTTTTTAATTTTTTAAAAAAAGAATTGTGTTTCTGATTGATTTCTGACACAAAAAACTGTCTGGAATTCAATATATACTTTTATATAGTTCAACTCTTCTGGCCCTTAAGATAGTTAACTATGATTTTCAATGAATGCTAATACACAGTATCTAAATATGGTTATTTTTTATCATTTCTTAACGATGTTACTAGCAGCTACAGAGATTATTAAAGGTAGACATGAAAATTTCAATAATTTTAGTGAATTAATCAACATATGCCTTTTTAAAATCTATAGGAAATGTATTTGAACACTACTTCCCAAAAATGTTCCTGTGAAAAGTAGAGAAATATTTCAAGAAGTTACCTAAGAATTTATTCTTAAATTAAATGTTTTGAGATATATCAGCAGAAAAATCAAAGATTGCTTCTTTCCACTTACAAACATATTAGTAAGGAGTGAGGGAAATCCTGATTCTATGGAAAGGAGATTTCTGTTTCTGTTTTTCACTGGTGTATAGGAAAATGTCACTGCGTTTCCTAATGATCTCCCTCTAGTGGAGAGCCTGCTGTCTGCATATAAAGCTGCATACGGAGCAGTTATTTCAGCAGCCTCAGCAGCCCTGTGCAAATTTGTCAAGCTTTCGTGGAAAATCAGCTTAATCTGTTGTTTGCACTATATCAAACGTAAAATATGTCCTCTAGTAACAATCAGCAGGTGTTGATATAATTCTACATTCATGATGCAAAAATTTTAAAAGACACAGAATTTAAAACATAATTTAGAATTTAATATTCACTCTGTTCATAATTTAGAAACAAATTTAAATTCATAATTTAGAATTTAATATTCATTTCCATATAAGTCACAAAAAGGCTGTTGAAACTGTTAAAATTCTGAAAAGAGCTACTATCAATCAAACCCGTACTTGAAAGGTCTACTTTAATACATTTCTAGTTTACTCATTATGTTGATGGAGTCAGCCATGATCACTGATATACTAGTGTGTTTCCTTTATCAATCTACTTGGGAGTTTTGCCTTTCATCTTAAAATGAGTTTAATAATATTTATTCTTTGGTTTTGTGTATATATGTGGCTTCCCAGGTGGCAATAGTGGTGGAAAAAACCTACCTGCCAATGCATGTGACATAAGAGAAGAGAGTTTGATCCCTTGGAGAACATAGCAACCCACTCCAGTATTCTTGCCTGGAGAATGCCATAGACAGAGGAGCCTGGCGGGCTACAGTCTATAGGATTACAAAGAGTCGGACACAAATGAAGCAACTTGCCAGACACACATATATACAAACACACATATATGTGTATATAGCATTTTGAGGATTATTTATACCTTGCAATAGGACTCCTGTTGGATTGAGAAATGACAAGAGCCCTATTCAGGAATCTCAACAGCCACATCACTTCACAGAGTATTTGAGAAATTCAGCAAATAGTGCCTTTAAATTTCACTATAAGGCTCCAGGAGTTGATGATGGACAGGGAAGCATGGCGTGCTGCTGTCCATGGAGTCACAAAGAGTCAGACACGACTGATAGACTGAACTGACTAGGAACTGAACTGATTAGGATCCAGAGGGCAAATTAACTTTTTAAGGCAATTTGAGGAGCTTCCTAGAGGAGATTAATTTTCTTAGAGGCATGCACTGAAAGAAAACACCAAAGGGAATTTGAGTTGAATGAAAATTTCATCCTGCAGAAATGCCTTGTGATCACCACCCAATCTGGTTGCACACATGAGTATTACTACCTTTGATTCTTTGTTACTGGAAAGCTCTTGAGCAATTTCTTTGAGTGTAAAATCATAGTCCTTTGGACCTGGATAAAACTGCACAAAATAGATTACACAAGAGCAAATTCATTTGTTCATTACCTAATTGAGAGATGCTAAAGGGCTGATGCTGGGAAAGATTGAGGCAGGAGGAGAAGGGGATGACAGAGGATGAGATGGTTGGATGGCATCACCAACTCAATGGACATGGGTTTGGGTGGACTCTGGGAGTTGGTGATGGACAGGGAGGCCTGGCATGCTGTGGTTCATGGGGTCGCAAAGAGTCGGACATGACTGAGCGACTGAACTGAACTGAAAGGGCTACAAAGCCTTTCTCTTGATCTTTGGACTTCTAGGGTCTACCAAGTTAGCTGGTCAATCATATGCTCTGACCAGATTTTTTTTAAATGAATATAGTAGCTAATGAGCATAAATGTTATGAAAGTTTTTTCTTCATCAATTTCGGTAAAACTATAGACATGCCCTTGCTTATAGAGATGATAGACTACATTCACAATTAATCAATTTGCTGAAACTTAAAATAATGAAGTTACTTTCTGAGACTATACTACATGAGTGCTAAGCACCAGAGAATTGATGCTTTTGAACTGTGGTGTTTGAGAAGACTCTTGAGAGTCTCATGGACTGTGAGGAGATCCAACCAGTCTATCCTAAAGGAAATAAGTCCTGAATATTCATTGGAAGGACTGAGCTAAAGTTGAAACTCCAATACTTTGGCCACCTGATACAAAGAACTGACTCATTGGAAAAAACTGTAATCCTGGGAAAGATTAAAGGCAGGAAGAGAAGGAGATGACAGAGGATATAATGGTTGGATGGCATCACTAACTCGATGGACATTAATTTGACCATGCTCCAGGAGCTGGTGATGGACAGGGAGGCCTGGCATGCTGCAGTCCATGGAGTCAGAAAGAGTCGGACATGACTGAGCAACTCAACTGAATTGATACTACATAAGATATTAATTTTTATCTTCATATGTATATGCTCTTGCCATTTGATTAAGCATGGTTTCACTTGGCTTCCTCTATATGATAAAAAAATATTGTATTTTCCTACTTCCTAGATACAAAAGCATAATTCTTTGGATCCAGGAAAAGGTGTTACTCAATGTTTTAATGCTACGTCTTGTCTCTCTGAGCTTCTCAGGTGGCTTAGCAGTAAAGAATATGCCTGCCAATGGAGGAGACCCTGGAGACTCAGGTTTGATCCTGGTTTGGGATGGTCCCCTGGAGGAGGGCATGGCAACCCACTCCAGTATTCTTACCTAGAGAATCCCCATGGTCAGAGGAACCTGGCAGGTTACAGTCCACCAAGTCACAAAGAGCACACACACAAAGCCTCTTGTGTCTCTCAGAGCCCTCAAAAGTTCATCACTGTCTTATTTCAGTCTCAATAACCAGGGAAGTCTCTTCCTTATCCTGTTACTTTGATCTAATTTGTGAAATCCTATCTTTAAATGTTTCTTGTTTCCACAGTGCCATACTTGTCCTTCAGACCTTTAAACTAAATCTTAGATCAGATCTTCTTCATGAGGCCACGTGAGGCTAAAATGTAACTGTGCCCAAACAATGTAGTTTAAATCTGCATGACTCAACATGTCCCAATCATGGGTAATAGTGCTTCTAAATTCTTGTGGATTAAGATACCTTTCAAAGACCATATCAGGGTAAATACCTTAAATAGAAGTGTTTAGAATCACTGACATTAGAGAAATAAAGAAGTAGAATTTAGCTCTAAACTTGAATGATGTTATAGCAATGATTTAAGTGCTCACTTTGTTTAAATAAACACTAATAATATGTTGAATTTGGAAGATTTTACTAAATTACTAGTGTTTATGCCTTTGTTAATATTGCTGTGGACAAAAAAGTTCATCCATAGTCAATCTAAGAAGAAGTGGAGATTTTATTCCAGTCAAACTGAGGATTATAACCCAGAAGTCAGTCACTCAGAGAGATGTGACAACTATTCTGGAGAGATAAGGGGTGATATCAGTATATAAGTGATTTTGGTGAGGAGGTTGTGCAATCAAGCATGCATCTCAATAGAAGGTTGTGGCTAGTCACAGGGTCTCAATATCGTAGTTAATAGTTTTAGTGCTTTTCCAAGTATGGGACATGCAAGAATCGAGGTGCATAAAACATTTTTCCTGAAAATGTTTACACTGCTTGAAGGCCTGTTCTGCCAGTTTTCCCAGAGCATGAAGTACCTCATCTTAGTCTTCACCCTGAATTCCTTTCAAAGTATATTGTAGGTCAGCAACTGTAGTGGTTAATGACTCAATTCTTGTAGAACTCTATAGTTTGCAACATTTTCCTTTCACAATCCCTTCCCTTTAGGTCTTCATTTTGACCAAGGTTGGGGGAGCATATCATAACTATTTAGTCCCATGGTGCTCGGAATGCTCATTTCCAGGTCAGGAGAGGATTTCACTGATAGGCCTCTCAGTGTGCTATTACTGGACTGTTGTGTTAACAGTAGCCAAAGTCCTCTGGACCTTACAAAGATACCTTGGAAAGATCCTATCAGTGTAAATACCTTTAATAGACGTGTTTAAAATCACTGAAATTAGAAAAATAGATACAATTTAGCTCTAAACACTTGAATGATGCTATCTCAATTATTTAAGTACTCATTTTGTTTAAATAAACAATAAGATGTCCCTTGGACTGCAAGGAATCCAAAAGGAAATCAACCCTGAATACTCATTAGAAGGACTGATGCTAAAGCCCCAATACTTTGGCCACCTGATGCAATGAGCCAATTCATTGGAAAAGGCCCTAATGCTGAGAAAGATTGAAAGCAGGACGAGAAGGGGATGACAGAGGATGAGATGGTTAGATGGCGTCACTAGCCCTATGGACGTGTGTCTGAGCAAACTCAGGGAGATAGTGAAGAACAGGGAAGCCTAAAGCGCTGCAGTCCATGGTGTCTCAAAGAGTCGGATATGACTTAGCAACTGAACAACAAATAAGATGTTAAGTTTGGAAGATTTTACTAAATTGCTAGTGTTTATGCTTTTGTTAATACTACTATGGACAAAAAGAGTTAATCCATAGTCAATATAAGAAAACTTAGAAATTTTATTTAAGCCAAATTGAGGATTATAACCCAGGAGACAGTCTCTCGGAGAGCCATAGCATCCTGTTATGGCCTGTGCATTGTTTTCCTCATGTTGCTTCTTCCAGTGTCTAGAGTTATACTATTACAATCACTGATCTTATAGTTCTATATAGTTTGGTCACCTATTTCAGGTCTGTTAATCCTAAAGGAAATCAGTCCTGGGTGTTCATTGGAAGGACTGATGCTGAAGTTGAAACTCCAATACTTTGGCCACCTCATGCGAAGAGTTGATTCATTGGAAAAGACCCTGATGCTGGGAGGGATTGGGGGCAGGAGGAGAAGGGGACGACAGAGGATGAGATGGTTCGATGGCATCACTGACTCAATGGACATAGTTTGAGTAAACTCCAGAAGTTGGTGATGGACAGGGAGGCCTGGCGTGCTGCGATTCATGGGGTCACAAAGGGTCGGACACAACTGAGCGACTGAACTGAACTGAACTGAATCATCATTCATTTTATCAGCGGTTCAGTCACACAGTTGGTAATACAAGAAACAACAATCTTATAAAATAGGCAAAGTACAATTAACATAGCTAGGAATATTAATAAGGTCATAAGTGTTTCAACTAAGAAATTCCATTGGATGAGGTTCAGTTCCTCTAACCAGTCTGTTCTGTGCCAATTCCTATCTTGAAGGGAAATGATATATTGGCATTATATGTAAGGTCTTACAATATGTCTGCGCATACAAGGCAAGTGGTGGGTCATCATGACCTCTTACAGAATTAAGAAAGGAATGTTATCTTCTAGGGAGTTACAGGGCTGGCGCCAGAAGAAGAAAAAATGATCTTTATGGTTGAGCAGGTATTTCTGC
Organism: Odocoileus virginianus; assembly: GCF_023699985.2. Lineage (NCBI taxonomy): Eukaryota > Metazoa > Chordata > Mammalia > Artiodactyla > Cervidae > Odocoileus > Odocoileus virginianus. The sequence continues at coordinate 27,688,792 of NC_069698.1, forward strand.
CATTGGGGAGGTCTGGTTAATGCTTAATGCAGATTCACGATGCACACTAGAGGGGAGGGAGGAGGCCCAAATACGCAGAAAATATTTTATGCTTAAACTTTTCTTTCTTGCCTTAAAATGTGAATTTTTATTTCATTACTATAGTATTGAAAAACTCTTGAAGGGCATATTTCTAAAGCCTTATCTTCCTTGTCCATGCAAAAAAAGTACAACTTCAAATAATATTTCTAAGTAGAGATTTTAAATGTTGGCACTTGCCATCATTTGCTATATATGAACATTTGTTACATTAAAAGTATAATTTTAGATTAAATTTAAATTAATTTACAATTTTTACAGTGTTCAATATTGACTGTTTCTCTTATGAGACAGTAATAAGTACATGCATGTCCTCTCTTACCTCAGCAGTATTGCATATTCTTTAGTTCTTTCCAGTCAGAAGCTCAATCGCTGACTTTTATTGAAAATGAATGTTGCTCAGTTGTGTCCAACTCTTTGCAACTCTGTGCTCTATACAGTCCATGGAATTCTCCAGGCCAGAATACTTGAGTTGGTAGCTGTTCCCTTCTCCAGGGGATCTTCCCAACCGTGGGATTGAACCCAGGTCTCCCGCACTGTAGGCAGAATTTTTAACAGTGGAGCTACCACAGAAGACTTTTATTGAGTTCTGCTATATACTGGACACAGTCCTGAGAATTTGACACATGTTTTCATATGCAGAATCTGATTTAATGGTTAAGAGTATGGATTCTAGAATTCAAATTGTTGAACTTAAACCTCAGCTTCACAACTTAATAATTGTGTGACAGGACAAATTACTTAATATAGTGCAACTATAATAATAGAAGCTATTTCATATATTTGTTGTAAGAACATATAAAAAACAGTTAGAAAAATTTCTGGCACATATCACTCACTAAATTTTAGCTAATGTTAACATTTGCAATAACCTGATAAGTTTTATCAGGGTACATCATGAGAAACGCTAGGCTGGATGAAGTACAAGCTGGAATCAAGATTGCTGGGAGAAATATCAATAACCTCAGATATGCACGACACCACCCATATGGCAGAAAGTGAAGAACTAAAGAACTTCTTCATGAAAGTCAAAGAGAAGAGTGAAAAAGTTGGCTTAAAACTCAACATTCAGAAAACTAAGGTCATGGAATCTGGTCCCATCACTTCATGGCAAATAGATGGGAAAACAGTGACAGACTTTATTTTTGGGGGCTCCAAAATCACTCCAGATGGTAACTGCAGCTATGAAATTAAAAGACGCTTGCTCCTTGATATAAAAGTTAGGACCAACCTAGACAGCATACTAAAAAGCCAGACATTACTTTGCCAACATTGGTCTGTCTAGTCAAGGCTATGGTTTTTCCAGTAGTCATGTATGGATGTGAGAGTTAGACTATAGAACGGTGGTATTGGAGAAGACTCTTGAGAGTCCCTTGGACTACAAGGAGATTCAACCAGTCCATCCTGAAGGAAATCAGTCCTGAATATCCATTGGAAGGACTGATGGTGAAGTTGAAACTCCAATACTTTGGCCACCTGATGTGAAGAACTGACTCATTTGAAAAGACCCTGATGCTGGGAAAGATTGAGGTGGGAGGAGAAGGGGATGACAGAGGATGAGATGGTTGGATGGCATCACCAACTCAATGGATATGAGTTTGAGTAAATTCTGGGAGTTGGTGATGGGCAGGGAGGCCTCGCGTGCTGCAGTCCATAGGGTCTCAAAGAGTCAGACACAACCGTGTGACTGAACTGAACTGAACTGATAAGTTTTATTATCCTCATTTTACAGATGAGGAAACTGAAACTAAGAAAGAAAAATTATTTGCTCATTGTTATAGAATTCAAATCCAACAACCGTCTATGCCTTCAGACAATAAATTAAGCCACCTCATGATAATTCAGAAATGTTAACATTATCAGATTTGGCTTTTGGAATCAGCCAATACAATCAAATGAATAGTGGTTTAAAGCTCAGGCTTTCAAGATGAAAATCATAGGAATTTTCTTGCGTAATGTTTGAGAGAAAATTGTGGCAGCAAAACGTTCTTCTGTAAGAATAAAACAGATTTCTAGAGTTTGGCTCAGAGCCAAAACTGAAATGTCTTTCATGAAAGTCTTCATTTAGTGAACTGTCTCCAAAGATATCTGTTGGTCTAGATAGCTTGAGAGAACATTCCTTTGCTGTAGTATCAAGTACTTACTATCTGTGAATTTAAGGATGTTTCAATTGCCCAGTTGAACTCTCCTTTTCCTTCACACTGTTTTTCTTTGCCAAAGATTGGCTCATGTTGAATAAAATAAACCATTTAGACTAACTTAGATTGGGCTATAGTTTCTACGATTTCCTAATGGAAAAAAAAATCAGTTAAGATGAAACTGGATACTTACCTGGCAGGGGAGATATCATTGTCAGGATGGATAAAGTTGGCTATTTTGAACATGATGCTAAAAATGGTAGATAAATATTTTTATTTGGCCTCAAATTGTCATTCTTTCAGACATAAAATCCTGTTTAGTCAGTTTATTTGCAATTCCAAGTAGAAAAATAAATGGTAAACTGGCACATTGCTAATCAATTGAAAAATGTAGATATCAGTTCAGTTAAGTTCAGTCACTCAGTCGTGGCCAACTCTTTGCAACCCCATGGACTGAAGCATGCCAGGCCTCCCTGTCCATCACCAACTCCCAGAGCTGACTCAAATTCATGTCCATTGAGTCAGTGATGCCATCCAACCATCTCATCCTCTGTCATCCCCTTCTTCTCCCACCCTCAATCTTTCCCAGCATCAGGGTCTTTTCAAATGAGTCAGTTCTTCACATCAGGTGGCCAAAGTATTGGAGTTTCAGCTTCAGCATCAGTCCTTCCAATGAATATTCAGGACTGATTTCCTTTAGGATGGACAGGTTGGATCTCCTTGCATTCCAAGGCACTCTCAAGAGTCTTCTCCAACACCACAGTTCAAAAGCATTGACTCTTCAGCACTCAGCTTTCTTTATAATCCAACTCTCATGTCCATACATAACTACTGGAAAAATCACAGTCTTGATTAGACAAACCTTTGTTGGCAAAGTAATGTCTCTGGCTTTTTAGTATGCTATCTAGGTTGGTCATAACTTTTCTTCCAAGGAACAAGCATCTTTTAATTTCATGGCTGCAGTCACCATCTGCAGTGATTTTGGAGCCCAAAAAAACAAAATCTCTCACTGTTTCCACTGTTTTGCCATCTATTTGCCATGAAGTGATGGGACTGGGTGCCATGACCTTAGTTTTCTGAATGTTGAGTTTTAAGCCAACTTTTTCACTCTCCTCTTTCACTTGCATCAAGAGGTTCTTCAATTCTTCTTCACTTTCTGCCATAACGGGGTGTCATCTGCATATCTGAGGTGATTGATATTAGTCCCGGCAATCTTGATTCCAGCGTGTGCTTTGTTCAGCCTGACATTTCGCATGATGTACTCTGCATATAAATTAAATAAGTTAAGGGTGACCTAGACATCCTTGACATACTCCTTTCTCGATTTGGAACCAGTCTGTTGTTCCATGTCCAGTACTAACTGTTGCTTCTTGACCTGCAAACAGATTTCTCAGGAGGCAGGTCAGGTGGTCTGATATTCCCATCTCTTTCAGAATTTTCCACAGTTTTTTGTGATCCACACAGTCAAAGACTTTGGCATAGTCAATAAAGAAGAAGTTAATATTTCCCTGGAACTCTCTTGCTTTTTTGATGATCCAGTGGATGTTGGCAATTTGATCTCTGGTTCCTCTGCCTTTTCTAAAACCAGCTTGAACAGCTGGAAGTTCACAGTTCACATACTGTTGAAGCCTGACTTGGATAATGTTGAGCACTACTTAGCTAGCATATGAGATGAGTGCAATTGTGTAATAGCTTGAACATTCTTTGGCATTGCCTTTCTTTGGGGTTGGAATGAAAACTGACCTTTTCCATTCCTGTGGCCACTGCTAATTTTCCAAATTTGCTAGCATAGTGACTGCAGCACTTTCACAGCATCATCTTTTAGGATTTGAAATAGCTCAACTGGAATTCCATCACCTGCACTAGCTTTGTTTGTAGTGATGCTTCCTAAGACACTCTTGACTTCACATTCCAGGATGTCTGGCTCTAGGTGAGTGATCACAACATCGTGGTTATCTGGGTCATGAAGATCTTTTTTGTTTAGTTCTCCTGTATGTTCTTGCCATCTCTTCTTTATATCTTCTGCTTCTGTTAGGTCCATAGCATTTCTGTCCTTTATTGTGCCCATCTTTGCATGAAGTGTTCCCATGGTATCTCTAATTTTCTTGAAGAGATCTCTAGTCTTCCACATTCTAGTGTTTTCCTCTATTTCTTTGCATTGATCACTGAGGAAGGCTTTCTTACCTCTCTGTGCTATTCTTTGGAACTCTGCATTCAAATGGGTTTACCTTTCCTTTTCTCCTTTGCCTTTTGCTTCTCTTCTTTCCTCAGCTATTTGTAAGGCCTCCTCAGACAAACATTTTGCCTTTTTGCATTTATTTTTCTTGGGGATGGTCTTTTTCTTGGGGACCTTTTCCTTGGGGACCTATAAGACCTTTTAGAACTAATACCCCCAAAAGATGTCCTTTTCATTATAGGGGACTAGAATGCAAAAGTAGGAAGTCAAGTAACACCTGGAATAACAGGCAAATTTGGCTTTGGAGTACAAAATGAAGCAGGTCAAAGACTAACAAAGTTTTTCCAAGAGAACACACTGGTCATAGCAAACAGTGTCTTCCAACAGCACAAGAAAAAATTCTACACATGGACATCACCAGATGGTCGATACTGAAAACAGACTGATTATATTCTTTGCAGCTAAAGATGGAGAAGCTCCATACAGTCAGCAAAAACAAGACTGGGAGCTGACTGTGGCTCAGATCATGAACACCTTATTGCCAAATTCAAACTGAAATTGAAGAAAGTAGAGAAAACACTAGACCATTCAGTTATGACCTAAATCAAATCCCTTCTGATTATACAGTGGAAGTGACAAATAGATTCAAGGGATTAGATCTGATAGACAGGGTGCCTGAAGAACTATGGAAGGAGGTTTGTGACACTGTACAGGAGGCAGTGATCAAGATCACCTCCAGAAAAAGAAATGCAAGAAGGCAAAAAGAGATATGTAGATATACTGCAATATTAAATTACTTGTAAAACTTTCAAAATCACCACATTTTAAAACATCATTAACTTGTGACTTTCTGTTTTATAAAAGCCAAATTATGTCAAACCTTTTTATTTTTTATATTTTCTTTGATTTCCATTTCCATCTCTTTTCCAGCCACTGTACTTCAGTAGACACTTTTAAAAATCACTCAAAGTAAGCTGGAAGCATTTCCACCATTTGCATATATAGTATTCCTGAAAGCCTCATTAGATATCAACTGTTTGACTGCAGAACAATACACTATAGAGATAAGAGAGATTTCATTCCCAGAGAACCAAAATAAGTTCAACATACCTCTCTCCAAACCACACAGCTTAGTACGCAGTGGGCAAAGAGGGACGGAGGTGAGAAGGTGTTAAGGAGAGATCTGAGGGAAGCAATGGTTGGGCCAGGTAAGAAGACAGCTAAAAAATTTACCTACCCTCTATTAACTGGGACTTGCGATTTCAAAATCACACAATGGGTCTCAGGACCCTTTTATTTAACTATGAACATTTCTAATGCAATTTTGTCTATCTCACTTCGTTAATCCTAAACTCTGTTAGATATATATCCTCTTCGTTTTAAGAAAATTCAACCTCACTGACTTGGTGATTATCATAGTGAACTGATAGGCATCCAATATTACAGAATTCATTTAGTGCTATGCTTGCAAAAATACATCATCACTTCTTCACTCATAAGTAAGGTTTCTACTTTGCACTCATGTATACATATGATTTTTATAACTTTAATGATTATTATAAATGCATATGTAGGAAAAGATCTCATCAACAATATATGACTTTTCTGGATGGCAAAATTCTAACATATTGATGTATAGACTCCTATGAATTTAGTCAAACTTCAAATAGAAATACTGTTTGAATAGTTAGAGCAATTAGCACTTCTAGCTGTGACATTTCTTTTTAGCATCTAGATATATTCTTGAATGAGATAATTTATTCTCCAAAAAATAGAACAATACTTTAAATACAATTACTTAAAGCAGTTTAAATTCTTTTCCCAGCTCTTTTGAGATATAAATGATGCATAACATTGTGTAAGTTAAGGTATACAACCTGTTAATTTAATACATTTGTGTATTGCAAATTGATTATCTTTGAATTTTAAAAGGAATCACTGAAGTTAGCTTTCTACTTCATGTTTTATTTGAATATATATAATATTGAAAAAAAATGGCATTTCACTATAATGTCTCATTCAAGTAAGTGATACAATAGACCCTAAAAATAGCCTTCAGTTGAGTAAGCGTTCAACATAGTTAATAGTTAATATAATATCCAATATTGTTATTAGCAGTCTTATATAATCTAATCCTTTAAGTATCACAAATTTTCTTGATGTTCCATCAAATTTCTCCATTCTTTCCCAAGTCCATGAAGAAGCTATCTTTTCCACACTGTCACAAAAGCTAGATTCCTATGAAATGAGCCAAAGAATTAGATCCTTCATCAAGGCATGACATGAAACTTTAGCCAGGCAGTTTGCACAAACAGCTAAAGGTCTCCTTTGTGTTTGCTAGCACCACTGTGTCAGCTTTCTTGTGTTGGCAGCTTTGGGCTTTTCCAAGGAAAGCCCCAAAGAAAGTTGTTACCAGCGTATATTCTACAGTTCACAGACTCTCAAAAAGGACGCATTAAAACAGTTAGAATCCCCAGGGCAAATGGGGAGATTAAGTAGCCTACTCCTTCACAGAAGCCCCCATCAAACAAAGCTGGGTATTGTGTATTCAGTACACTATCTCTTTCCAGCACTGAACTTTACCATTGTGCTCACAGATTCGCGTTTACACAGTGTTTGGGGGGCTTTGCATAACGGTTCGCTGGCACCACCGCTGACAGCCATCTGAGAGTGGGAATTGTTTTAAAAGACATGATGCCCACCACATGACTGACCGAATATACTAATACAAGGGCAGCATCTTAGCATGGACGGGGAGGACTGAGACGTTTCCACCAATATCTGTATTAACTTCCTTTTTCACAAGAATACAAATTAAGGAAAGAAAAAATATCCGTATCAAGAAGAATGTGTCTTTTAACAGATTACAGTGTAATGTGTGTCTATCTCATTATAAAGGGGTACGGGGTTTTTGGTGAAAGATTTCTGGGACTCTCTAAGTTGATTCTCTGTACAAAATCTTCACTTGTCCTGTATTTGAAAGGTACTCACATAAAGTTTATCGATACCAGCAGGAAACTATGGCCCCTGATTTCGTTCACCATGTCAGAAAGCCTTGTCCTTTGGAAGCAGTGTACTAAAATACATCCCAAGGTAAACTGCCAATTCATGGTCAATACTGCAGAAAAGGTTAAGAAGAAGTTGAATGTTTAAATAAATATAAATCCTTAATTGCTCTAACCAACTGAGAAGAAATTGTGCTTGTTTAGGGCAGAGAATGTTTCTCCTAAAGCTTTTTAATACACCACCTTGGAAACATGAAGGCTATATGTGTTAGCATAGCCGTGACCTTTTCTAATGTTTACATACTACTTATTCATTTCACTGAAGGATCAAACATATTTTAAATGGCATTAATAGCAATAATACTTTATGCAAATGTTTTTCATACCTCTTTTCCATTTTTATACATATTTATGCTTAGTCTTTAAACTTTAGCCTAAACCAATTTAATTTGAGGCAGGGTTTTTAATTTTGACAAACCATATTAGAAATTGAGAAATATTCTAATATTTTTAATAGACCAAATATAATGTAATTCTGTCTTTGGGGATTTTATATAGTGTATATTAGTTTACTTAAACTTCAAATACCTGATTCATACAAATAATCATTCAGCAGAGTGCTTTATCACGCAGAGGACTAGAAGCATACATTTTTTCTGGAAAATTTGAGATAGCTCTCAATTTCTCACTAGTACACCATATAATGGTAAAGTAACTTCACTAAAAGTCAAAATTAAGAAATGAAAAGCTTCCTAAAAATAATTGTTTAAAGAGTGGTTATTTACATGATGGTCTTAATAAATGTATGAAATGTATCAACTCTTAATTTATTTTCCATTTTAAACATACAGTTAAGTCCAAATTTGTAACACTTTTATGAGCCTGTCACTGACATTGTATGTGTGTGTTCAGTCGCTCAGTCGTGTCCAACCCTTTGTGACCCTGTGGACTGTAGCCCACTGTCCAGGGGATTCTCCAGGCAAGAACACTGGAGTGGGTTGCCATATCCTCCTCCAGGGGATCTTCCTGACCCAGAGATCGAACCCATGTCTCCTGTGTCTCCTGCTTTGGCAGACAGATTCTTTTACCACTGAGCCAACTAGGAAGCCGCATCACTGACATTATCATCTTACCTATGTTCATGTTCTATTTTTTTCTATAATGTTAATATATGTAAATTTTGAAACAGGGAAATACATCATTTAAAAATCATTATGATCTGAGGCGTTAATCTTGAGTGATTTTTGACACAGTGTATTTATCTTGAAAGTGAAACTTTCTCTTTTTCTAATTAATTTTTATTGGAGTGTTGTTCAGTCACTAAATCGCATCCCATGAACTGCAGCATGCGAGTCTTTCCTGTTCTTCACTGTCTCCTGGAATTGGCTCAAACTCATGTCTATTGAGTCAGTGATACCACGCAACTATCTTGTCATTTGTTGTCCCCTTTTCCTCCTGCCCTCAATCTTTCCCAGCATCAGGGTCCTTTCTAATGAATTGGCTCTTTGCCTCAGGTGCCCAAAGTATTGGAGCTGGAGTTTTCAGCTTCAGCATCAGTCCTTCCAATGACTGCTCAGTGTTGATTTTCTTTAGGATTGACTGCTTTGATCTCCTTGCAGTCCAAGGGATGCTCAAAAGTCTTCTCCAGTACCACATTTCAAAGGCATCAGTTCTTCAATGGTCAGCCTTCTTTATCTCTCACATCTGTACATAACTACTAGAAAAACCATAACTTTGAGTAAATGGACCTTTGTCAGCAAAGTAATGTCTCTGCTTTTGAATACGCTGTTTAGGGTTGTCATAGCTTTTCTTCCAAGCATCTTTTAATTTCGTGGCTGCTGTCACCATCTGCAGTGATTCTGGAGCCCAGCAAAAATAAAACCTGCGACTTTTTTATTGGAGCATTGTTGCTTTATGATATCGTGTTAATTTCTGCTATTCAACAATGTTAATCAGTTTTACATACACGTATATTCACTCTTTTCCTTTTCTCATTTTAAATTAAAGAAATGTCCTCTAACTTGCAGTTTGGGCCATCTTTTAAACAGGATAAGAACTCCTGTGCCTTTAGAATGGACTCTCACCTTAATTGTATGAACGCCTGCAAAACTACACTAAGTTTAATTTAGAGCGTGTAGATGTTATTTTTGTCTGCCATTATTCACTTCATCTAAAATTAGGTTTCATTTTATTGGTGATGTTTAATCTTGGATCACAAAACAATTCAGTGGGTATTGAACACATTTCATTAAAATTATGTGACTCCCAAAGGGAATTATTGATAAGCATTGTTCTCCATTTGCCCTACTGTGGACACAGCAAAAACAGTCCTTGCTTAATAACTTTCTAAATTGACAATAGAGTAGTCTCTCAGCCCATTCTTTTGACTTGTAGCTATTTTAAATGTAAAATACTTTACATTAAAACTTTGTGTAAAACTTTGAAATAGCTTTATGAAATAGATTAAACGTTGCAACTATCATTCCCTTAGAAAATAGTCTTGTTGAAATGAGTGATTCTTATATAAAATTCAATAATTTTGCATGTTTGTGTTTTATATTCAGATATTATTTTTATATATTTTAAGTTCAAAAATTTACACTTGGGTATCAACATCAGTGAAGCATTTATTTATTTTTAAATTTTGTTGATGTATAGTTGATTTATAATGTTGTGTCATATTCTGCTCAACAGCAAAGTGAATCAGTCATATGTATATTCTTTTTCATACTTGTTTTCATTATGGTTTGTCATAGGATATTGAATATAGTTCCCTGTGCTATATAATAGGACCTTGTTTTTTATCCATCCTACATATAACAATTTGTATGTGCTAATCCCAAACTCCCAATCCTTCCGCCCCTCTGCTCCCCCACCCCCGACCCCGGGCAATCACATCTATTCTCTATGGCTGTCAGTCTGTTTCTGTTTTGTTGATATGACCATTTGTGTCGTATTTTTAGATTCCACATATAAATGACATCATATAGTATTTGTCATTCTCTTTCTGACATACTTTGCTCCTTTGGTTACTCTGACGGTAAAGAATCTGCCTGCGATGCAGGCGACCGAGGTTTGATCCCTGGGGTCAGGAAGATCCCCTGGAGAAGAGAATGGGTACCCAGCCCACTATTCTTGCCTGAGAAATCCCATGAACTGGAGAGCCTGGCAGGCTATAGTCCATCAGGTCACAAAGAGTCAGACATGACTGAGTGATTAACACTTTCCCTTTGTTCTGACTTACTTTGCTTAGCATAATAATCTCTAGGTCCATCCATATCACTACAAATGGCATTACTTCATTGTTTTTGTGGCTGAGTAGTATTCCATTGTATATATGTACAATATCTTTATCCATTCATCTGTTGATGGGCATTTCGGTTATTTCCATATCTTGGCTATTATAAATATCACTGCTATGAACATAGGGGTACATGCATCTTTTCGAATTGTGGCTTTGTCTGTATATATGCCCAGGAGTAGGATTGTTAGGTCATATGGCAACTTAATTTTTAGTGTTTTCAGGAATCTCTGTGCTTTTGTCTGTTATGGCTGCACCAGTTTACATTTCCATCAATAGTGTAAAGAAGGTTCTCTTTTCTCCACACCCTCCCTCCCTAGCAATTATTATTTGCATTCTTTTGAGTCATAATCATTCTGATGAGTATGAGGTTGTACCTCATTATGACTTTCATTTGCATTTCTATAATAATTAAGGATGATGAACATCTTTTCATGTGCCTATTGGCCAACTGTATGTCAAAACATATATGTTGTATGCCTTTTAAAGAAAATGCATTTTATTAAAAAGTATGGATAAGATCCACATATTTTCAACAAATACTTTATTATATGCTTCAGTACTGTGATGTTTTACACAAGTTCTTTATCAATTATCTCCAGGTCAAATGTTATTTTCTCTACTAAGCATTTGTTTAGCATATGCACTGTCTTCAACTTACATTATCATATGCAGTCACAAGATATTTTTAGAGTATATATGTATGTTTAAACCCATGAATTCTAAGATTATTTCTTAGAATAATAACTAGAAATAATAATATTATTAATAATAGAAATAATGGAATATTTCTTAGAATAGTAGTAAGAAATAATTCTGTTTCTTAGAATAATAGAATAACTCAACAAGTCTGCAATTTGCTGAATGTAGAAATTCAGTAGAATAGAGTTGGGTAAGAAGGAAGACCATAAAGTAAAATAGATGAAAGAGTGTGACTAGGCCATTACACCTAGATTTTAGGTCTGTTTCGCTTGTGTACAGAACAACTGATCTTGAATATAACTTCACTGATTCTTAATTTCCCTTCTAGAAGATAAAGATTCAGTATTGTCTACGGTCTCTGGTACAGGATCAAATGCTCTTAGTATCCAAAGTGATCATGCATGGGGAATGCTTTGTAAACTATTTAATGATAGTTTTACAAGTGTACACTATTATTTTTCTTCAGGATGATCTTTTACCATGGTGTTTTCATGCCTATTTGGAGTGCTCCTTGTTTCTTAATATATTGTTTGAACATTGGCTACAGAGACTATTAGACCCTGGAACTCTCGGGCAGTAATGTATGCTGAGACATCACATTGCCCTCTATTGGTTGGAATGTTTATGTTCAAATGCAAGACTGGAGTTTTTGTCCTTAACCATCCAACATAAGGGTTTGAACCTCAGCTACTGAAGTCCCCAAAATATAGAGATTGAACAAAAATTTCCATTATATATTTTAGCTCTTTTAAAGGAAATAATTTGTTGGAATCACTAGAGAACATCACCTATGTATATTTTTTTAAACTAAAAAATAACTCCTATTTTATTTCCAAGAATAGTTCTTACTATGGTTCAGTGTCCCTTCAATTTTTTTTTAATCCCATTAACATTCAATTAACAGTTTAAATTTTAAAATTAATTAACATGAGAACTAGTTCTGTGCATTGAGAATTCATGTTTGGATCAAATATATTAGTATATCACAAGTATAATATAAGCTGTGACCTAAAGTCAGAAAGTGTATTTTTACTTCATTTTAGTCCCTTCCTTGTGACTGTTTAAACCTATGCATTTTATGATAATCCTCCACCTTTTATTTTTCTTTTGATTTTTCCCATTTCCGTATAGTTCTTAGAATCCTGGCTTAGAAAAATCATTACAAATCATCTCTTCCAGCATTCTATATACAACTTGAATTTCCCTCTACAGTATCATCTACTAAAAGTCCTCCAATCTCTTCTTAAATGTCTGCTGGAAAAGGGAATCACTATCTCTTAATTGCAGCCTGTTCGATTTAAAAAACCTATACTTACTGCTTACGGGTAAGCAGTACTTGCTATACTGCTCTTTCATATATATAAATTCATTATTCCCAGAAATGAGGGCCGTTGGCTCTCACTTTCCCATCTAGGCCAACATGTAGTGTTGGCAAGCCACTCCATGAGGGGCTCTATGTATTGTTCTTCCACTCATTTAATAAACCCACTGACTAAATTTATGAAAAGATATGGAACTGAGTATAACACTATACTCCAGATGGCCCAGGAATGTAATAACTTTTTATGTGGAATTTACCAATTTATACTAGTATTTTCTCTATAAACTTGACTTTTGCCATTCTGGTTTAATTAATGAAGGCAACTAATGTACTACTGAGTTTGACCTTCATATGGAAAGATTTAGTTTCTTAGTATTTTAAAATCTCTTTTTTCCTATCATGAGAAAAAGCAGTTTGTATGTATGGTAGCTTGTTAAATTATATATAAAATAATGAGAATACATAGCCAATAGTAAAAATTAGCTGTACAAGTTTACATATAAATTATGTATCTGTATACACATGATTCCAGATTTACTTATTTGTTTCACTTATCTAGACACTTTATACAGTCTGTGTAAAATTCGAAGTACTTTATATGTATAAAATAATCTATTCCTCTTAATAAACCAATTAGGTGGGTGTTATTATATCCAATTTTTATAGGTGAGAAGCTAAGGCATAAAGATGTAATATTACTTACCCAAATCCACATAGGTAGAGAGTGGCAGTTCTGGCCACTGGCCAAAAATCCTAACTTTATATTATTTTTTTACTTTTTATTTTATATTGGAATATAGCTGATTAACAATGTTGTAATAGTTTCAGGTGGACAGCAAAGAAACTTGGCCATACATATACATGTATCCATTCTCCCCCAAAGCTCCCTCCCATCCAGGCTGCCACAACAACAATGAGCAGAGTTCCCTGTGCTATATTGTAGGACCTTGTTTTTAACCTTTATATTATGCTGTCTTTCCTTAAATATAAATCTCCAAGCAAACATGTCCAATAACATTGGTTGTCCAAATCTCCATTTCCATTTATATTATTATGAATTTATTTTATTATGCCGTAAGTTATTCAATGAAACAAGAGCTCTTGTCTTATTCCAAATACTGTAGGGTGTGGTGAAACACAGTGGAGTTAAAACTACTAATTCTTAAATTATATTTCTACATAACTTTAGAATTGCTCCTGAATTCTTTCTGGACTCTGAAATTGTCTTTCAGAGATTTACCTGAAATGTCCTTTAGGCATAAAGCCTATATCCCCTCCACTCCTACCTGATATATCATTTTTCTGCTCCTCAGTGCTGCCCTAGAGCTTCTGTTAACTGTGACAAGATCCATGATTATCAATCTGCTCTAAACACCATTTTTAGCTGTGACACCAGAATACTGCCTAGGCTGTTCCTCTTTGAGTAATTTTATATACATAGCATAAATAGAAAAGCATGTATTTTATTACTACTTTACATACAAACATTTTCCCTTTAAATGATAAAATTGATTTGAAAATATAATGAAAGATCTATATTTATAGAATTAAAAATGTTTCAGTTCAGTTCAGTCACTCAGTCATGTCTGACTCTTTGCGACCCTATGGACTGTAGCGCGCCAGGCCTCTCTGTCCATCAACAGCCACTGGAGTTTACTCAAACCCTTGTCCATTGAGTCGGTAATGCCATCCAACCATCTCATCCTCTGTCGTCCCCTTCTCCCGCCTTCAATCTTTCCCAGCATCAGGGTCTTTTCCAAGGGATCAGGTCTTCGCATCAGGTGATCGAAGTATTGGAGTTTCAGCTTCAGCATCAGTCCTTCCAATGAATATTCGGAACTGATTGATTTCCTTTAGGATGGACTGGTTGGATCTCCTTGCAGTCCAAGGGACTCTCAAGAGTCTTCTCCAACCCCACAGTTCAAAAGCATCAATTCTTCAGTGCTCAGCTTTCTTTACAGTCCAACCCTCACATCCACACATGACTACTGGAAAAATCATAGCTTTGACTAGACAGAACTTTGTTGGTAAAGTAATGTCTCTGCTTTTTAATATGCTGTCTAGGTTGGTCATAACTTTTCTTTCAAGGAGCAAGCATCTTTTAATTTCAAGGCTGCAGTCACCATCTGCAGTGATTTTGGAGCCCCCCATAATAAAGTTTGTCACTGTTTCCCCGTCTATTTGCCATGAAGTGATGGGACCAGATGCCATGATCTTAGTTTTCTGAATGTTGAGCTTTAAGCCAACTTTTTCACTCTCCTCTTTCACTTTCATCAAAAGGCTCTTTAGTTCCTCCTAGCTTTCTGCCATAAAGATGGTGTCATCTGCATATCTGAGGTTATTGATATTTATTGTCTTTAAAATTCCTACTGATACAGGATGCTATAGGCTGATATCATACTCTGAATGTTACCAGGTAAGAGTGAATTTTTGACATCTTTTCAGTTCACCCCTCTAATACTGTAAGTTTTTGCTATGCAAATATTTAACACGGAATTATGTTAATTTTCACCATGGAGATGCTACCAAATGTAAACTTTACAACCTTATTTAAACCTCCCCAAAAACCCATGATGAGGAATCAATCAATCTAGAATAACTTCTTTCCTTGATTATCATAGAACATTTTAAGTGTTTTGGAAATTTCTTTAAATAGTTCTTTTATGTTAACATCCTCTACTTTGTGCTTGAAGGATAAAATTCACAACTAAATTTGTTCTATCATGTGAAATGCATTTTTACTCTTAAACACAATTACTAAATACAATGGAAAGTTAGGTCTTCTAAACTATTACTATTAAAAGACTAACTAAAAGTTAAGTCTTTCTCTATTAGGAACTAATAGAAAATAACTGATGTTTTTAATTAGAGTAGTAAACTTTTGCAGTGTTTAGTAGGAAATGAATAAAGAGCAAAGCATGCATTTTTCAATGTCAGCTTAAAATAAAATAGCATATGTTTTGAACTTAATAAACCATACTTATTCTTCTAAACCCTCTTCATTCAAAAAGCGTTTATGTACATAGAACCAACTTCCAATTATGTTTAATTTTTCCTTATCAATATCAGTGCTGAAAACCAGGATATTTTGAAATAACATAAAAATTGTTAATGTGTGCTCAGTCGTGTCTGACTCTTTGCAACCTCATGGACGGTAGCCCACTGGGCTCCTCTGTCCATGGAATGTTTTAGGCAAAAATACTTGAGTGGGTTAAATTTCCTACTTCAGGGAGTCTGCCTGACCCAGGGATTGAACCTGCATCTTGTGCATCTCTTGCATTGGCCTACAGATTCTTTACCACTGTGCTGCCTGGGAAGCACCCATATTACACATGAACTTAGCAAAAAGTCCAAGAAGCAACAAAGAAAGAGCTCGCTTAAATACAAGTTGTTTAATCACCAGCCCAGGTTGGATGCATGAGACAAGTGCTCAGGCCTGGTGCACTGGGAAGACCCAGAGGGATGGAGTGGAGAGGGAGGTGGGAGGGGGGACCAGGATGGGGAATACATGTAAATCCATGGCTAATTCATTTCAGTGTATGACAAAAACCACTGCAATGTTGTAAAGTAATTAGCCTCCAACTAATAAAAATAAATGGAAAAAAAAATAAAATAAAAAATAAATAAATACAAGTTGTTTGATTTGGAAGGTGTTCAAGGCTTGAGGAAAAGAAAAAGAAAAGTGTAGGACTTTTTGGTTATTTCCACACCTGACAAAGACCTCATTTAAATAGCAGCACAGTCAGCTAAAAAGCAATGGGAGTGTATTTGAGGGGTAATTGGTAAGTAAGTATGGGTATCTGTGAATTACTATGTGGAATCACTTTTACCCAATTCTTTTGCATCCACTTCAAGGAAGAAAATGTTAGCATTATCTTTATGTTCTTGCTTCTCTATTTCTAGGAATATCCCACTATAGAAAAGAAGGACTGACAAAATGGCACTTGGGCAGACCTTGTTGAGGATAATCATGATTTAACCAGGGTGCAAACAGATTGTCATATTCACTGTCTTCCTGTCATGTGTGGAGGCTCTACTTCTGCAAAGCATTAAAGGCACAAATGTGCTCAGACAGGGTGAGACTACACAAAGCCTGCTATGTTTTTGAATGCTTAGGACTACACTCTTTGTTCTGCTTTTTATAGTGGCTCTCCAGAGAGTGATAGCATGAACTGAGATCATGTATTTTTTTAATCTATGTTCTGCCTGAATATTGATTATGTTCTTTCAGTGGTGTCTATAATCCCATCCTCTGTCAAAGTTTGCATGGGAGATGAAGGGCTCCCTGTGGCAATGTTCTGAGGAAGCCATCTTCAGATAATTGGGATATGTAACTATAAGAGGTCCTAAGACTGGGGTTTTAAGATTTCATATTATTATTCTTGATGGCCCACATATCCATTTAGAGCTCTCCCACAGATCTGAATCTCAGCAATACTTCTATGATTCAGCCATTATAAATACTAGTCTCATGCAGTTAAGGAGTTAAAAACTTATTATGAAAAATAATATGTAATGTTTTCTAACATCATGTATATAGAATATATTTTCTATATTAGTTACTTCAAATATATAATTTATATATTAATTTCTGTAGCATACTCTTAATAAAATTCCAGGTACTAGAAATATTAGTAAGCTTAATTTTATCTTAAAACTAATTGGACTCTTTGTCCTTAAAACAAATAAAACTGGTACTCAGACTACTTGTTTAGAATCTAAATGTTATCTTTCTGCTCAGTTGGCTCAATGCCATTATTTCAGGCTTATTATTTTGTCAATTTTTAATAGTCATGCAGTAATCTAATCAGTTGATCATTACTCAGCTATAATAAAAATTTCCATCTCTCCTTAAGAATGCATTATGAGAATTCCCTGGCATTCTAGTGGTTAGGATCCACTCTTTCACGGCCAAGGGCCTGGGTTCACTCCTTGGCTGGGAAAATAAAATCCCATAAACTGGGTGGCACAGAATGAAAAAAAAAAAAAGAAAAAGGCATAGTTTGGAGCGGTAATATATAGATACTTATTAAGTTAACAAATATTAGTAATATCCAAGACAGATTTAGGTGAATCTTGCATTATAGCTAACTTGAAGGTATGTGTAAAATTTTGTTTCTATAATAACAACAGCAAGTTTTCACAGGCAAAAAAGTAGAAAGAAACAAATGTTAGCAATATAATTCAGTTTAGAGATCATTATATTTATAACTTGGTGGTTTAGTTGCTAAGTCATGTCCAACTCTTGAGATCATATGGACTGTAGCCCACCAGGCTCCTCTGTCTATGGGATTTCCCAGACAGGAATACTGGAGTGGGAATATTTATAACTTAATGTTTATTAATTCTGTATTTTAAATGAACCAATTTAAAATAGATAGCAGTACATAAAAATTTCATCCTGTGGCCTTAGGCAGTAATAATTGACAACACCAAGCTATGGAATATGTTTCACACCATATCCCCAAATTGTAAATAATTACAGGAGCCAGGCAGAAATGCAAGTGAGTGAAAATGACAAAGTTTAAAACAAAAAGAAGGAGACACTGTGGTCAAACTGATAAAACATAAACCACCTAAACATTGCAGCTGCAAATCTGTTTTAACCAGTGATCAAGGGAAGAAGACCAGTGACAGTCGGCTTGTCTGATTGTTTTTCCACACACACCCCCAAAATAATGCACATTTCTATTTCCAATGTATTTATTTTTAAATGTTGAGGACAGTTTACCACTATTTTTAACACTGTGAGTGTCAAATGAACATGTGTGCTGATTGAATTCTCCCGAGTCAAGTTGAACCTCTGCATGAGAGTTAAGACAAGCCTGACATAGAGTTAAGACAAGCTTTTTGACGAAGTATATTCTCAAAGTTCTGGTAAACTGCAAAGAGCAGGGAATAATTAAAACCTAAGTGTTGAAGTTCATTCAGGTTGCTGTAACAGAATATTATAGACCTGGTGGTTTATAAACAATAGAAATTCATTTCTTACAGTGCAGAAAGTCTGGGAAGTCCAAAAGCAAGACACCAGCAGTTTTAGTCTCTAAGGGAGTGTTTCAGATATCTTCTATAAAGCTGTTAATACCACTCATGAGGACTCTGCCCTTGTGACCTAATTATTAACACCTGCCAAAGATCCCAATCTCTAATATCGTAACACTGGGGTTTAGGATTTCAACTTATGAATTTTCAAGGGACACAAACATCTAATCAATAGCACTGTTCCAAAAAGAAAAAATGCTGGAGGAAATTTATATTAATAAGAATATTTAATTTATTTGAAAAGCTTATATATTTAAAGTTAGCAAAACTTTCAAAGAAACTTTGGAGAGAACAGTTAAAAATGAGATTCTAGGTTATGGTAATGGATGGACTGAACAGTTCAAGTAAGATATGAGATTTTGAAACATGGAATATTTTTTAGAAAAGAAAGTAGTTCAGACATTGTTACAAATTGTTTTCTTAAGGAGTCATGGAACATCAATTTATCCTTTCATGAATCATGTATTTACCAAAAATATACCTACTATGCATTAGAATCTGTGCTGCTGAGAATACAGAAATGAAGTAAATACTCAGAAGATGTGTGTATGTGTAGAACCAGTGAAGTTGCTCAGTCGTGTCCAACTCTTTGTGATCTTCTGGACTGTAGCCGACCAGGCTCTTGCCATTCATGGAATTTTCCAGGCAAGAGTACTGGAGTGAGTTGTCATTTCCTTCTGCAGGGGATCTTTCTGACCCAGGGATTGAACCCAGGTCTCCTGCATTGCAGGCAGATGTTTTACCATCTGAGCCACGAGGGAGTATGTGTAGAAGTTTGTGCATAATACAGAGATTACAAATTTACTTTACATACGATAGGAATAGCAAGCTGAGAAATCATAACATTGAAACATAAATATTTTTTAAACTGAATGGGAAACTTTCATAATTATGAACATATAGAACACCCATTGAAAAGAATTCATCATAGAAAAAGTACAAATCATACAATTAAAGGAAATACCATGAGAGGGAGTCTAAAGTCATAAAAAGCCAGAGCATCTCTAGTACTAGAGTTAATGGAACTATCTGGTGACTGTAACTTTATCTAAAATTATCAAAGAGATTTAAAGAAAAGAAATTACCAGAAAGACATATAGACACTCTACAGAATCTTAAAAGTAAAGAATAAAACCAAAATGATAAGTAAAAGAGAGTGAAATATGACTAAGTTGACTTTTAAATAACCAAATCAAATATTTAGACATGACAAGTATGGTAATTAAAATTAAAACATTATGACTATATTAAATAGATTACAGATAATGGAAGAGGTAATTTGAAATTATTTTCCTAGTTCATTGCACTGAAAATTATGGAGTCAAAAAACACATTTAAAAAATCAGAAGGCATTGAAAATTGAATAGAGTACGAAATATATGGCTATGGTAACAGAAAGAGAGGTCCAAAAGACAATTTTTAAAAGTGGCTGAGAAATTTCTGAATTTAAAGATGTACATGACTCCTCAGATAAAGATACTCACCGAGCCTTAAAGAAAAAAATTTTATAAAATATTCCCCTCTTCCAAAGAGGAGGTTATCAATGAAGGACTGAAAATTAAACCCTTTTAATGTACATCTCATTAGCAACAATGCATATCAGAAAACAGTGAAATAATATTGTCAACATGCTGACTGAAAATATTGCATAAATCTAAATGTCCCTGCCCAGAAAATTTTTTATTTAAGTGTAAGAGTAAAATGAAAACTGATTTTAGGGAACACATAGTTTATCACCTAGTCATCTACAGAAAGAAATGAAAAAAAAAAAAAAGGATAATTTTACTTATAAGAAAGCTGAAGGCCTAGACATCAAGGAGGAATTTGTATTAAGAAATTAAGTGGACAAATATTGGTATTCCAAAAAAAATTCAAATAATAGTAATAACAACAACAACAAATTTTTGGTGTTGGTAAAATGAGACTGGTACTAACACATTTCATAACATAATATGAAAATTGGGTGGTGATTAAAGTGAAACAGTTAAAAGATCTTTCTCTTTTCAGAAGGTTATTAACCTAGAACTTTGTTCACTCAAATATGCATCTTTTAAAAGTAGTAAGTGAATGATAATAAGGATAACCAATAAACAGATAGAAACAGCTTGAATAACTTCCAAATAATTTGAAGAAAAAGTTGGGGGATAAAATAAACTTAATGAATTCAGTAAAAGAGTAAAAAGGAGATGGGGAAAAATAAAGAATAAAATAGAAAATAAAATATGATTGCAGGCATATGTTCAAATAGTAATAACGAACATAGCTCTTATCATTTCTCAGGAGCTGATCATAACTAATCAATTCATTAAGTAGCCACCATTGTTATTGGATTATTTGCTGATTAAGAAAAGTACATAGTGGTTCACAAACTTGTTCAAAGAAACAGCTAAATTGCAGAACCTGGATTGAATCCAAGTACAGTCTAGAGTCAGAGTTTATTTACTTATTTCCTTTCTTAGCAGAGGGAAAAGCAAAGAGTAGCTTGAGATGAAGTTTAGGTGGTGGCATAAGCCAGATATTGAAGGTTTTCATTGATATGTTAAGTTTTTGTTCTTAATTTAAGATAGAGAGGTTGCAGATAGCAAACACTCTGAAAAAGAATGAAAAGAAAGAAGTTGAAGACCGTGATGGAAAGGTCCCGAAGGGCAGGAGAGAAATAAGAGGGCTGAGTTTAAACAAAGAAATAAAGAGAAAGAAAGGGATGGCAGTAATTCAAATACATCGAAATGTTAAATTCTACACAATGGAAATTGCAGGCTACAGGAGGAAAATGATAGATAGAGATGATAGGTAAACAATTTAAGACTGCAAGTTTGTATTTGTTGAGTAATGAAAATATTATTAATCAAAATAACAGACATTCTCTGCCTCTGCTAAATAAAGTTCTGTATATATTTCAATTCTGGTTGAATTTTGGATATTCGTTGTAAATTAACTTAGAGATATCCTTTAATAAATTAACAGAATTTTAATATCTGAAAAGGGTCCAAAGTAAGCATTTGTCTTATTTATACATTGAGGTGATATCTATAAGATGAAAAATGGAGAAATAAAGATATCTAAAAGCACAATCCTAGGTATATTAAAATTTTAGAGGAAAGAATATATCACAATAGGAAGAAGGAAATTTTAAGAAGAAAAATGAAGCCGGCCCTTTAATAATTGGGGTAGATTTGAATAGTCATTAGATCAGGCAAATAGGGAGACTGGCCATTTCAAAACTATGAGAAAGTTAGATTGCAGACTTGAAAGAGTTGTTAAGGCAATGAGAGAAAAGTGTAGGCTAATCCCATGGGAAGTTCAGAAGTGAATTAGGAAGCTCTAGGGTAGACAAGAGGCTTCCTGGGTGGCACTAGTGGTAAAGAATCTGCCTACCAATTCAGCAGATGCAAGAGATCTGGGTTTGATCCCTGGGTCAGGAAGATCACCTGGTGTAGGAAATGGCAGCCCACTAAAGTATTCTTACCTAGAAAATTTCATGGACAGAGGTGCCGCTGGGCTACAGTCCATGGGGTTGCAAAGAGTGGGACATGAATAAGCTTGCACGTGCACACACACATACACACACACCCCCAAGGTAGACAGAAAGTCATGGAAATAAACCAAGAGAAGGGAGCAAACGGAGAATGTTAGATAGAGAAAAGTTAATTGATGATTCATAACTATGCAGCTCCTTGGAAGAAACCTAGACAGCATATTAAAAAGCAGAGACATTACTTTGCCAACAAAGGTCCATCTAGTCAAAGCTTTGGTTTTTCCAGTAGTCATGTATGGATGTGAGATTTCGACTATAAACAAAGCTGAGTGCTAAAGCACGGATGCTTTTGAACTGTGGTGTTGGAGAAGACTCTTGAGAATCCCATGGACTGCAAGGAGATCCAACCAGTCCATCCTAAAGGAAATCAGTCCTGAATATTCATTGGAGGGACTGGTGCTGAAGCTGAATCTCCAATACTTTGGCCACCTGAAGCTAAGAACTGACTCATTTGAAAAGACCCTGATGCTGGGGAAAATGGAAGGCAGGAAGAGAAGGGAACGGAAGAGGATGAGATGGTTGGATGGCATCACCGACTCAATGGACATGAGTTTCAGTAAACTCTGGGAGTTGGTGGTGGACAGGGAGGCCTGGTGTGCTGCAGCCCATGGGGTTGCAAAGAGTCGGACACAACTGAGTGACTAAACTGAACTGACTGAACTATGAAGGAATAGATGTAGAACCACTGATGAAATTAAACTGTACAAGAAATAGACTTTCTGAGGGAAATTTATAAAAAGTGAAGGTATAGTAAAGCAACAGCCTATATGAGAGAAACTGAAGATATTGACATTTTATAAATTTACAGGTAAAGCTATTTGCTGAAAAAGAGGATAAAATACTTTTAAAAATAAAGACTGGTCAGACAAATATCACATGATATCACTTCCATGTAGATTTTTTTTATTGTATAAATGAACTTATTTACAAAAACAGAAATTGAGTGACAGATGCAGAAAACAAACATATAATTACTAAGGGGGATAACACCGGAAGGGATAAATTGGGAAATTTGGGTTGACATATACATGCTACTAAATGTAAAATAGATAACTAATAAGGACCTCCTATATAGTACAGGGAGCTCTACTCAATACTCTATAATAACCTATAAAGGAAAATAATCCAAAAAAGAGTGGCTATATGTACATGTATCCATATTCATATATGTATGTATATATACATACATATATGTGCATGTGCATAATAAGCCACTTCAGTCATGTCTGACTCTTTGAGATCCTATGTACTGTAGCCTGCCAGGCTCTTCTCTCCATGGAATTCTCCAGACAAGATAACTGGAGTGGGTTGCCACGTCCTCCTCCAGAGGATCTTCCGACCCAGGGGTTGAACCTGCATGTCTCACATCTCTCATGTCTCCTGCATTGACAGGCAGGTTCTTTACCATTAACTCGTCCTGGGGAGCCTTCTGTATATATCCATTGGATACAGTATCCACACATAACTGATTCACTTTGCAGTAGAGCCAAAACTAATATCACATTGTAAATCAACTAGACATCCATAAAATTAATTAAAATAAGTGATAAAAATACAAAAATAAAGACATTGTCCTATGTTGACTAGGAATACAGACAAGAATCATGTTTCAGCAATGTCCGTAGCAGGGCCCACATGACTCAGCAGGTGAGAAGTTTGTCTAACTGGGCGAAGGAAGGGTTAGGGGAGAGCACCTGGGCCTTAATTATATAATGAGTGGAGGCACTTTGGTAGGTAGTCTCCAGAATTACTTCCAAAGATCAATACATTGCAGTTTTCACACCCTCCCACATCGTAGCTTTGATAGTCGATGTGGCCAATAACATTTGACAGACGTGTTGATATGTCACTTCACATGCTACTGCTGCTAAGTCACTTCATTCGTGTCCGACTCTGTGCGACCCCATCCCTGGGATTCTCCAGGCAAGAACACTGGAGTGGGTTGCCATTTCCTTCTCCGATGCGTAAAAGTGAAAAGTGAAAGTGAAGTCGCTCAGTCAAGTCTGTTATAAAAGACTATGCTGTCAATTTTGGGTACTTTCTCACACATACACATTCTTTCTGTTCTTGAATCCCTCACTCTGGGGGGAGCTGGGTCCATATTGTGAGCAGCTCTAGAGAGAGACCTCAAAGTAAAGAGCCAAAGAGGGAAGTCAACAGGTAGTGAAGAATTGAGGGGCTTTCCAGGTGGCACTAGGGATAAAGTACCCACTTGCCAATGCAGGAGACATAAGAGATGCTTGTTTGATGCCTGGGTCCAGAAGATCCCATGGAGGAGGGCAGGGCAACCTACTCCAGTATTCTTTTTTTTTTTTCCATTTATTTTTATTAGTTGGAGGCTAATTACTTTACAATATTGTGTGGTTTTTGCCATACATTGATATGAATCAGCCATGGATTTACATGTATTCCCCATCCCGATCCCCACTCCCACCTCCTTCCCCATCCCATCCCTCTGGGTCTTCCCAGTGCACCAGCCCCAAGCACTTGTCTCATGCATACAGCCTGGGCTAGTGATCTGTTTCACCCTTGATAATATACATGTTTCGATGCTGTTCTCTCGAAACATCCCACCCTCGCCTTCTCCCACAGAGTCCAAAAGTCTGTTCTGTACATCTGTGTCTCTTTTTCTGTTTTGCATATAGGGTTATCATTACCATCTTTCTAAATTCCATATATATGCATTAGTATACTGTATTGGTCTTTATCTTTCTGGCTTACTTCACTCTGTATAATGGACTCCAGTTTCATCCATCTCATTAGAACTGATTCAAATGAATTCCTTTTAGTGGCTGAGTAATATTCCATGGTGTATATGTACCACAGCTTCCTTATCCATTCATCTGCTGATGGGCATCTAGGTTGCTTCCATGTCCTGGCTATTATAAACAGTGCTGCGATGAACATTGGGGTGCACGTGTCTCTTTCAGATCTGGTTTCCTCAGTGTGTATGCCCAGAAGTGGGATTGCTGGGTCATATGGCAGTTCTATTTCCAGTTTTTTAAGAAATCTCCACACTGTTCTCCATAGCAGCTGTACTAATTTGCATTCCCACTAACAGTGTAAGAGGGTTCCCTTTTCTCCACACCCTCTCCAGCATTTATTGCTTGTAGACTTTTGGATAGCAGCCATCCTGACTGGCATGTAATGGTACCAAGTGGTGCTGGGAAAACTGGTCAACCACTTGTAAAAGAATGAAACTAGAACACTTTCTAACACTACACAAAAATAAACTCAAAATGGATTAAAGTTCTAAATGTAAAACCAGAAACTATAAAATTCCTAGAGGAGAACATAGGCAAAACACTCTCTGACATAAATCACAGCAGGATCCTCTATG
Organism: Odocoileus virginianus; assembly: GCF_023699985.2. NCBI lineage: Eukaryota > Metazoa > Chordata > Mammalia > Artiodactyla > Cervidae > Odocoileus > Odocoileus virginianus. The sequence goes on from NC_069698.1 coordinate 27,714,430, forward strand.
ACCCACATCCCAGAATATTGGAAATAAAAGCAAAAATAAACAAATGGGACCTAATTAAACTTAAAAGCTTTTGCACAACAAAGTAAACTCTAAGCAAGGTGAAAAGACAGCCCTCAGATTGGGAGAAAATAATAGCAAATGAAGCAACAGACAAAGGATTAATCTCAAAAATATACAAGCAACTCCTGAAGCTCAATTCCAGAAAAATAAATGACCCAATCAAAAAATGGGCCAAAGAACTAAACAGACATTTCTCAAAAGAAGATGTACAGATGGCTAACAAACACATGAAAAGATGCTCAACATCACTCATCATCAGAGAAATGCAAATCAAAACCACAATGAGGTACCATTACACACCAGTCAGGATGGCTGCTCTCCAAAAGCCCACTCCAGTATTCTTGCCTGGAGAATCCCAGGGACAGAGGAGCCTGGCAGGCCACAGTCCATAGAGTCGCAAAGAACTGGACACAACTGAAGCAACTTAGCACACACGCATTTGACAGCCATGCAAGTGAACTTGGAAATGTAGCATCCAGCACAGCTAAGCCTTCAGGTGACAGCAGCCTCAGCTACCATCTTGACGGCAACCACATGAGAAACCTTAATCAGTAGCAGTCAGCTAAACCACTGCCCCTCAGAAATTGTGTAAGATAATAAATGCTTGTTTTTAGGAAGCAGCTAAGTTTTTAGGGTAATTTGTTACACAGCAATGGATAACCAATACAGGAATTATAACTTTTTGTCATGTAGTTTTTAAGGAATTTAGTTTGCCCCCAAAACAAACTGAAATTACATGTGTTAATTAACTTGAGAACACTCATGCTTGAAAGAACCTTAGTTATATGTCGTTCAGCTCTCATTTTGTGGAAAGTGATCTGAGATCCAGACAAGTCGAATGAGTTGCCCAAAGTTACATGGTTTTGTAATTGATGGAATCAGAGTTTTACCCTGTGTCTGCTGTAGTCCACACTATGCAATGCTTAGTCACTCAATCGTGTCTGAATCTTTACAGTTCCTTGGGTTGTAGCCTGCCAGGCTCCTCTGTCCATGGGAATTCTCTAGGCAAGAATACTGGAATGGGTTGCCATGCCGCCTCGTCCTCCAGGGGATCTTCCCAACCCAGGGATGAAACCCAGGTCTCCCTCATTGCAGGCGGATTCTTTACCATCTGAGCCACCAAGGAAGCCTCTTCTGTCGTCCAATTCAGAACAATTTCACTACTCCATATAACAATTATGAAATTAATTTATTAAAGAACACCACTTAAAAAGCATCATTAAGTTGTAAGATTTAAAGTTTCCCTATGGGAAACTTACAGAATAAAAAATAACCTTATATTACTTCTGTGACTAAGTATTATTTGTCTTAATATCATTTTTATAAAGAGTTTATTTAACACTCATTAAGGTAACTATTCACAACAGAATAATCAACATTTTCTTACATAAGTATTATATGCTTTGCTAACTCCTCACGGTCATGAGATAGATCTTTGTAATTGGAAAAACTCTGTTGTGTCACAGACTGTTTGGGAGTAAAATTAATTTTATTTTCCCGCCTAGTGTGGCCACCAAAATTTTTTCCACATATAAAAGGCTTGCAATTCACAGCAAGGGAGACACAATTATTTTTCAATAATATCTAGTCAGCTCTGGAAACCTTTTATATGGTTCCTGGCAATATTAAAGAAATCATAAAGGCTTTATAGTTGTTACTGACCCCTGCTACTTACTGTTCTTTGTCAAGCTTGAATTCCACCTTTACTTATCCAACTTTGGAGCAAAGCTTCTCCTTTAAACTTATTCTAGTCAAATAATCAGTTATCTGCTGAGAATGATTACAGGTTTTCTGGGCATGCTAGGGCTTCCTCTAAAATATTGTCTCTGCCTTACATCTTCTTGAATGATATTTCTTCAAATGTGATCTGTGAGTTTCAAGTGTCTTCTAAGAGCTCATTATTATGGTAAAAAGAAGAACAAAGAGAAAAAAGATGGTAAGTGGGAACCTCCTGCTTGCATTTTCCACTGATAAAATCAGACTTGGTATAGCAGTTTATTCTGAGAATTTTTTTTATGTTAAAAAGGAATGTTTTGGCAATTATAGTCACATTTGTATTTTTAATATCATGGAGCAATGATAGTGTTCTCATCACAAAGTGAGTCTGTACCTTCTTTTTTAAATAATTTGATTAAAAGTATCAGAATAGCATTCTTAGCCTTTTCTTATAAAGTAAAATGTAGACATAGTAAACCAAACAAATAAATGCAAACCTTAGTGAATAATTTCAAGAATACCCGTCTAACCTATGTCAAAAAATAGCACATTGCAAAGCATCTTAGAAGCCCCTTCGACTGTGCCCTATTCAAGTCACAAATGCCATATTCCAAGCCCCAAATATCCACTATTTTAGCTTTTATAGTAATCAATTCCATGCTTTTCTTTATTATTTTATCATGCAAGTAAGCATCTTTAGACACTTTAGCTTTTTTAAAACAGTTCTTTTTTAAAAACACAATATGTAAAAAAAAAAAACAATATGTCCTTTAGGGCTCAACTAATCTACAGGTTTCTCTTCCATCCATTTTTTTGGTTACAGGTTATCTGTTGAGGAACGCAAGACCTGTCAGCTTTTCCATTTTGTAGCTCAATATGTTTCCCTGAGCTCTTATTTTCTGTAAATCGGCAGTTAGATCCAGTAGATTGAGCAAACTCAGATTATATTTACTTGGTAAGCCTGAAGTCTTGCAAACAAAGGTACATTATGTTTGTTTTTCACCCTTTATTAATTCCCTGAGGAGATGCAAAAATGGTAATATTCTAATTCTGTATTCTTAACTAGCTGGAATAATTTTAAAAAGAGAGCCACCATCATCTATCATTTGGCTATCCAGTAGCATAGTTCATATGGAAAAACCGGACAAATGCTGGATCCTTTCCTTTTCTCTAACTAGTTTTTTTTTTCTCTCTAACTAGTTTTTAAGAAAATGAATTGATTCACAGTCATCCCCAGAAGATAACAATTAGATTTTAAATATAAACCTGAATTAATGAATTTAAACTTTAAAAGATAAAATATCTGATGAGTATCAATCCACTGTAAGTCTTGTCCTTATCCAAGATTAATTTGTCTCATCTTTGGCCAATAGAGTCTTTCTAAATTGGTTGCAAAAACCTTTTGTCATTACCCTGGCAATCTTTGATAACATCCTTGCTATCTGGCATGCTAAGATGCTCCAGATTCATCTTGCACATTCCTGCCCTAGACCTAGTATGAGCCATTTTCCCAAAAAGCCCTTACTTCTTTTAACAGAAAAGGGTATTTCACAACAACTTGAGTCAAGGGATTGTCACTGATTAATCATTGTTTCCCACCCTTTTCGATGGGTAAGTGAGGATATATCTACAGATCCACAGTTTTTCTTTGTCTCTTCTGTGTTACAGCTGTATCTCCTTTCTTTCATACTGAATATCTCAGTTTTCAAGGACATAAGAAATAATGAATGAATATGTCATAAATGCATATTAAATGAGTAAGTCACGTGAAACTAATGGTCATGATTTAAAACAGGGGCAGTCAACAATATTGTACACTGTTTTTCAGCCATGTTCAGCTGCATGGATGCCAATTGTGTTAGTCTGATGTTCAATAAGACTCTAGTGTCAAGATAGAATTGGATATCCCAGAGAATAGTTAAGGGAAATACCTATTAGAGAAAAAGAGGAGGGTACCAGATAATGTGGTGGGAGTCTTCAGACCACAATGCAGCTCTGTTCCCGTGAAGGAGTGAGGGTAAAAAGGAAGGTGGGGTAAGATGTTTCTCAGGCTACAACAGTTGTAAAATATTTTGGCCAGGATAAAATTCATCAATTTCATGAGTTCATCAATTCATCAATTTTATGCAGAAGTTCTGCATTGGTGTTGCCACTATTTTCAGCATTGGCTGAGAGCAGCTTGTAGAAACTGTGTCCTTGTTGCAAATTCAGAGACACATGTATAAATGGCAAGAGCTGGGGCTATCATTCAGTTATCTCCTTGAAGCAGGAAATCTGATGAGTGGGTAGTGGGCTGAGTGCATGCGTGCATGCTAAGTCGCTTCAGTAATATCCAACTCTTTGCAACCCTATGGGCTGTAGCCCCCACCAGACTCCTTTGTCCATGAGATCCTCCAGGCAAGAACACTGGAGTGGGTTGCCCTCCTCCAGGGACTCTTCCTCACCCAGGGGTTGAACCCGTGTCTCCTGTGACTCCTGCGTTCCAGGTGGATTCGTTACCGCTGACCCATCTGGGAAGCCCAGTGGCCTGAGAGGAAGGTTTAACTGGAGGTTGATTCTTATCAGAGAAATAAAGTGAAAGAGAAAAGACAAGAATTTCAAGATCTGTACAAAGGAATATGCAAGGAAATAATGATAGTGAAGGAACACTAAATAGAAAGGGGAAGAAAGGTATGGGTTAAGAGGAATAGTAAAAGTTATTTTTTAAAAATTAAATGGAATATTACTCAACCATGAAAAGAAAGAAATTCTATCATTTGCACCAACACGGATGGACCTAGAGGATCATATGGAGTGAAAGAAGTCAGATAGTGAAAGACAAATACTCTATGCTATCATTTATATGTGGAATCTGAAAAATAAAACAAATGAGTGAGTATAACACACAAATATGGACTCACAGGTATAGAGAACAGACTAGAAATTAATAGTGGGGAGAGAGAAAACAGGGGAGATAGGAGTATGGATTTATGAGATATAAAAGACTATATATAAAATAAAGATATACTGTAAAGCACAAGGTAATATAGCCATTATTTTGTAGTAACTTTAACTGTGTTAGCTAATGGTAGTTGCTCAGTCATGTCTGACTCTTTGCAACCCCATGGACTGTAGCCCACAAGACTCCTCTGTCCATAGGATTTCCCAGGCAAGAACACTGGAGTGGGTAATCATTCCCTTCCCCAGGGGATCTTCCTGACCCAGGAATGGAAACTGGGTCTTCTACTTTGCAGGCAGATCCTTTACCGTCTGAGCTGCCAGGGAAGCCCAACTCTAAATGTAGTATAGTTTATAAAATATTGAATCACTACATTGTACACTTGAAATTAATATAGAAAATCAACTGTACTTCAATTAAAATTAATGAATGGTTTAAAACTAAGTATCATATTAAAGGTCAATCCTCATCCCAATTTCACAGAAAGGTAGTACTAAAGAATGTTCGAACCATCGGATGCTGCACTCATCTCTGATGTTAGTAAGGTCATGCTTAAAATCTTACATGCTAGGCTTCAGCATTTCCAAACCAAGAACTTCCAGATGTCCAATCTGGGTTTAGAAAAGGCACGGAACCAGAGGTCAAATTGCTGGGTCATAGAGAAGGCAAGGGAATTCCAGAAAAATATTTACCTCTGTTTAATCAACTATGCTAAAGCCTTTGACTGTATGGATCACAACAAACTGTGGAAATCTCTTAAAGAGAGAGGAACACCAGACCATCTTACCTGTCTCCTGAGAAACCTGTATGTGGGTCAAGAAGTAACAGTTAGAATCCTGTATGGAACATCTGGTTGGTTCAAGATTGAGAAAAGAGTATAACAGGGCTGTCTGCTGTCACCCTATTAGTTTAATCTATGTGCTGAGCACATCATGAGAAATGCCAGGCTGGATGAGTTACAAGCTGGAATCAAGAGAGGTAGAGAAAAATCAACAATCTCAGATATGAAGACTATACCACTCTAATGGCAGAATGAGAAGAGGAACTAAAGACCCTCTTGATGAGGGTGAAGGAGGAGAGTGAAAGAGCCAGCTTAAGACTAACAAAAAAAAACTAAGATCATGGCATCTGGTCCCATTACTTCAGGGCAAATTAAAAGGGAAAAGTTGAAAGTAGTGACAGAGTTCCTCTTCTTGGACTGAAAATCACTGTGGATAGTGACTGCAGCCATGCAATCAGATGATTGCTTCTTGGCAGGAAAGCGATGACAAACCTGGACAGTGTGCTGAAAAGCAGAGACACTACTCTGCTGACAAAGGTCCATGTAGTCAAGGCTATCGTCTTCCCAGTGGTCATGTATGGTTGTGAAAGCTGGACCGTAAAGAAGGCAGAACACCAAAGAACTAATGTCTTCAAACTGTGGTGCTGGAGAAGACTCCTGAAAGTCCCTTGGACAGCAAAGAGATCAAACCAGTCAATCTTAAGGGAAATCAACCCGGAATACTCTTCGGAAGGACTGATGCTGAAGCTGAAGCTCCAGTATTTTGGTCATCTGATGTGAACAGCTGACTGGCTGGAAAAGTCCCTGATGCTGGGAAAGATTGAGGGCAGAAGGAGAAGGGAGCATCAGAGGATTGGATGGCTGGATGGAATCACCGATGCAATGGACATGAACCTGGGCAAACTTCAGGAGATGGTGAGGGACAGGGAGGCCTGATGTGCTACAGTTCATTTGCTTGCAAAATGACTGAACAGCTAAACAACAGCAACATCATATTAAAACTTTTTAAAAGATATAAAAGTTTTCAAAGCAGGAGGAGGAGTAACCAAAAATCAGTAGATAGCTGCTTTAAGATGGCATGGTAACAGTAGAATTTAAAGACCCGGTAATCAAAGAGAGGGGTTTTAACTGGAAGAATGAATAGACTGGGAACTTGAGGACACCTACCTCACATTAGTGTCAAGCAACACCAGGAGTGTGCAAGGGAAAACGGTTGTATCTCGGGAGAGTTACAAGGACGTTTTCAGGAAAGATACAAATTTCCCTTAGAGCCAGAACTGAAGAGAATGTTTAGAAATAAGGTTGTTTCTCCACATGTAGAGTATTTGTCTCTGGACTACCTTTTCCGTTCAGTGTTCTGGATCTGACCTTTTCTCAGAAGCCATTTCTTAATGTTTATTCTAACTGCCATCTTGAGAGGCTGAGATAATTTTTAAGTCCTGGCACATTTTTTTTTTAAAGAACAGTTTTTCCTTCAATTCATCTTTTTCGTTTCATATTTTTTTATTGTAAGCCACACAAAAAAAGTAACTCCTTCAAGACTGCTTAGAAATCTCCTTACCAAGATCACCCTGTTTTGGGGCACATTTAAGTGTCCCTATGTTCTCTAGGTAACAAAGATTCCCTTTCCTTCAGTTTCCAATGGCGTACTTCCCAGGTCCTCTTGAGCCCTCATCAGGAGCATTCTCAAAGTTGTTATTTCTACTAAAATCCTGTTCAAGGCAATTTAGATGCTCTCCTCAATATTCTTCCTTCTTCTACACATGCCTAGTTCCAAAGCTAACTCTAGGTTTTTAAGTACCTAATTCCAGGTACCAAAATCTGTAATAGTTATTTATTGCTGCATAACAAATGGCCTCCAAGCCTAGACAGCAGACATTTGTTATCTTATAGTTTCTTTGAGTCAGAAACCTACAGCTTAGCTGAGTGGCTCTGCTTCAGGGTCTTTCATAAAGCTTTTGAAGGTGTTGACTGGGGCTGAAATCATCTCGGGATCTGACTGGGAAGAGTCTTTGGTAAGCTCTTTACGAGGCTATAATGAGCCTCAGGCCCTCCCTGACTGTTGGCCAGAGACATCAGCACCCTGTTAAGACAGCAGCTCACAACACGGCAGCTGGCTTCCCTCAGAGTAATCAAGTGAGGAGGCAAGAAAGGACACGCAAGATGGAAGCCACAGTCTTTTTGAAGCATAATCTCAAAAGTCACATCCCATTACTTTTACTGTCTTTCATCTGTCAGAAAGAAACCACTAGATCCAGAGTCTACTAAAGAGAAGGTTTACATAGCCATAAATACCAGGTGGGGGGTATCTTAGAGATGGTCCACCACAATTAATGTACATTTATAATTGAAGAAAATGCTAACATTTAGTTAGCAGTTACTGAAAATAAAGATATATTTTCCTCATAAAAGTTCAGGGGCCTCTTGTGTTAAGAACCCCCAGACACAAAAACGCTTTTTCTTTCTCTCCATATCGATAAAGTATTATTTGGCAGAATTGGAGAGGTTTGACAAATGTTGGCTTTATCACAAAGACTAGTTTATGAGGATCAAATACTCATATAAAAATTGTGGCTATGTTGACGTATTGGTAGAGCGCATTCTGCTCACATGCATGCTAAGTCTCAGCAGTTGTGCCTGACTCTTTGAGACCCCATGGACTGTAGCCCACCAGGCTCCTCTGTCCGTGGGATTCTCCTGGCAAGAATACTGGCGTGAGTTACCATTTCCTCCTCCAAGACTGCATTCTAGCCCCGCACAAATAGATTGTTTCTTGAAAAATAACTAAAGAGTTGCAGATTAGGAAGCAAGAGAACAGTTTTCAAAACACAGTATTTTAGTGTTGTTATTTTTATTGCTTTTCACATCTATATGTATATCAGCTCTATTTACATCTTTATCTATAATTGTTTAATTTTCTACAAGGGAGGAATTTTAACCTGAAAAATTTGGGAAACATTGGGTTAATGATTTTGATGGTTTTGAACTTAATGGCAACAGATCACTAAGCACTCCCCATTTTCACTTTCATTGTTACTTTTTAATAAAAACTTAAACATGCAGTTATAAACTCCTGTTCAAGCTAAAAGTTAATACTTTTCACTTTTTTCATCATTATAATAGTAAAAATTAGGAAAAATCCAAAAATTATTTTTATTTGTACCTTTCCTGGGTTGCTTTATATAGTTCTAAAATTTTTTAAACTCCTGTTTTTTTCTTGTTTTTCATTCTGGCATTGCCCTCCATTTTGAAAAATCAAACTCATTTTTTCCATAGAACTTCTCAAAGAACTATTACTTATTGAGTGTCTGATGCAACATGCTAGAAGAGGTGTAGGTAGTGGAAAAGAACAATTTTGTGTATTTCATAAGGGGTGAAATATATACATATAATTTATTTTACATATTATGTGTTGATTAAGTGTTGCTATCCTCAATTTGCATAAAAGGAAATGGATTTCATTATTTCCTCATTCAAGCAGTAAATAACTTTTCTGGCCTTAAAAACTTAAGTATCTTTCATTATAGTCTTGATTTTCCCCCTTCCTCCAAATTCTATGCTAACTGCCACAATAGGTATTGGACACCAAAGGAAAATAATATAAGGTCCCTTCCATCAAATAGTTAATTGTGCTTTCGTGACACTCCTATTTATTACCATGTTGTTGGTTTTTTGGGTTTGTTTTTTTTTTGCATATTGACTGATGAATTTTATCTGAAACCAAATTATAATTGCTTTGTGTGGAGAAATCAGACATACATATTTGTCTGGAATATTGGTCATGTAATATATTCTTTAATACATATAATGTTTTCATTGACTATTAAAGTAAATGAGAGAAATATGATCCTAATGAATGGGAATTGAGTTTCACATATATTGGTCATTTGAATTCATTTGTTTAACAAAAAAGAACAAAGATGCAAATTACTTTTCTCACATCAAGCAGTAGAAAGTTACTCAATTTTAAAATATCTATCCCAAGTACTATTTCTCAAGGTGATTTTCAGTTCATACAGGCAATAATCACATTTGTAAGAGCTAGTTTTGAGGACGAATCCCTGTGCAGAATCTCTCTGCAAAATGTATCCACGCTGCTCTGCTGTGTAAGTGTAACCATTTAAAGAAATCATTCCATTAAGAGATAAAAAGCAAACCTTGCCCTGAAAATATTACCTTGCATTTAACTTTGGAATTTGTAAGCCTCTGACAAGACTTCTTTGTGTGCCTGATTTAGCAGTAGACTGGTTGCTGTATACATTTCTATACTTAACATTTGTTATCAACTTAGTTTGACAGCTTAAATCTGGAATAATGTTATGGAAATATAAACAAGTGTTAAATGCACTTTTGCATTCCAATAGGTTTTTTTTTCTCCCCAGACCTTAACCTTAAAGCCAGTTCTCCACAAGGAATGTAGAACCTAGGAGTTTTGAAAAACCTGTATGTGATGTCATTTTATATATCTAGTAGTCTGATTTAACACACTCTTAAGGTTACCCTAAGCTTAAACCAACTTAGATATGGGTTTTGACCTAAAGCGACCTCCTTGGCTTTGCCAAGGATTGTTTCAATAAACAGATGGATCATTTTCCAAAGAGAGTTTTTTTAATTGAAAATAGTTGCTAAGATGACTGCTGTGCCTGAGAAAAGCAAATTCAAAACGTATAAAGCTTCAAACTATTGGCAGAGTGGTATTTTGTGTTAATGTAATTGATTATTAACATGCCTCTTTTATTTTATGGAATTTAATTTTTTTACTCCATTAAGAGGAATATGCACAAGTTTCCAATTATAAGTCTCTTGGTAGCATTTGTGTTATATCTAGTGAATCTTATTGACAGTCTTCTTAAGCATTAGACAATTGTGCTATATATTTGTGGAAAGTATTGCATTAGCATAATTTTTTAGATCTTTTTGTGTGATGGTCTCAGAAAAAGACAGAAACGAAAGAGTATAAGAGTTACATTTGGCAGTTTTTATATTATGGAGCAAAAATTAAAGGTATGATAAAATACAACTTTATTGTCTGAATTTTGGCATCAAAAGGATGAGGGAAAAAATCAGCAGGGAGAAAAATCTAACATTAAAATGGTAAAATGAATTTCAGGAAGCAATTATTGTGGATTCAGATTTTATTATAAAATTTATTTCATAGCACTCTCCTAGCATATCTAAAATATGGACTGATTTGTTCATTTGGGGAAGCATCTATCGTTTAAATCACACAGTAGAGAGGTTATTATCTTAACGCATATTTGCCTAAAGATTCAATAACAAACTTCTTACTCTTCACATATAGAAGTTTTGATCAAGAAACTCAACAATAAAATGAAATATGTGCATGGAACTCTCTGAGGGATTACTTTTTAGAAATCTGACGTAATCCATTGTTAATTTCATAACATCAGTGCCCTTGCCTTACTAATATATTTGACTCTGCTTTTAGAAATTTCAGGATTAAATTATTGTTTTCTTTTTGTGACACCAGAAAGTAAAAGAGTGAGAAATTTCATGACATATATGAGTTTAAAAGCAGACTCTGCTCCTAATTAACTGTTTGGAAAGTATTTATCTTTCTGCATCTCAGTTTCCTATCTCAATTTTCAACTTTAAAAAGATAAAGATATACTAGAATGTTATAAACATATACTAGAATGTTATAAACATCAAATTGATATGTGTGTATAGAATATTAACCTGGCATAGTTTAACTGCTCAAAATATTGTTGAATAAATGGATGAATATGTGTGTGTGTGTGCATGAGTGTGTGTTTACTTACATAGCTGGGACCTCTGTGTCTGTGTGTGTCTGGTTCTTGGATAATAAAAGTACTTAATAAGTGGCAGCTATCATTCTTTCTTCATGATTCTGAGAAATAATATAATGATGACTCCAAAGTGTTTCTAAGATCTCAGTGCTATGAATGTCGCCTGCCTAGAATATGACAATACAGAGCCAAAGAAAAGGGAAATGTCTGCGCTATAGCCGCATCTTGTCAGGGCGCCTTACTCCTTCTGTCGCAGATATGAATAAAGAACTGAAAAAAACACTAGGACTTTCTTCACTTCCACCACCACAGTGACCATGAATATGTGGCCAAAACGTGGGCCATGATGTTGCTTCACATTCCTAATCCCCATTAGAAGGTGCAGGCAAGTGTGACATCTGCTCGGAGACCACAGAGTGATTGACAGCACTGTAACCTCCTGTTCACAGATAGTCAAATGCTAAAGGCTGCCTGTGTGGGATAACCATATGAACCCTTCCTTTTGGAAAAAGCAGATCTGTCCTTGCAGCATTTAGCCAAGCTGTATTTTAACATGGGCATCTGGTAGAAGAAGGGCATAAAAGCTGTCAGAAAACAAAGCATTCTGATTGGCATCCTCATGTAAATGGTTGTTTCTAACTGTTTTTATTCTACCTTAATTCCAGCTTTTACTTTTATCTTTCATTCGTTGACTGTTGTGGTTTCAGAAATAGGAGAAGAGAAAAATCAGTCAAAACTATATCCATGAGCATCCTAAGGGATACAGAACAGAATTTTGGACTCTGTGGGAGAAGGCGAGGGTGGGATGTTTCGAGAGAACAGCATTGAAACATGTATATTATCTATGGTGAAACAGATCACCAGCCCAGGTTGGATGCATGAGACAAGTGCTCGGGGCTGGTGCACTGGGAAGACCCAGAAGGATGGGATGGGGAGGGAGGCAGGAGGGGGGATCGGATGGGGAGCACATGTAAATCCATGGCTGATTCATGTCAATGTATGGCAAAAACCACTACAATATTGTAAAGTAATTAGCCTCCAACTAATAAAAATAAATTAAAAAAAATAATGTTTCTACTAACTAGGGTTAATAATTACTCTTAGGAGTTTTGATTTTAACTTTAAGATATAAGCCAATGGCTCACAAATATGAATGCCTCGAAGAGTCAATTGAGGAGGTAAAAGAGAAATCTCCAAGTTGTGGGGACACAAAGATGAATGAGACAATGTGTGGGTGATTCAAGACTTCACTTTGTAAATGAGAAAAACTGACACACAAGTAACCGCCAAAGACAGAGATAAAGAAATAGGAAAACGTGAGTAGTGCTAGGTAGATGCATGCATAAATGGATCTAGGACTACAAAATCCTGACTCCCCCAAACAGATCCATTCTTCCCAGAGGGGTGAGGATGGTGATGGAAGAAGTGGCATCTAAGCTGGTGTTCACTGCCCAATAGGAAACCGAGGGGAAATCTATGATAAAAGACATGTCCTAAGTATGAGGTGGGGATGGTGTCTGAGAAGATTCTGGGACCTGATATTTCTGCCAAGGCACACAAGGAAGCAAAAGATGGGAAGGGTTAAGGAGTGAGCTGGACTCAGAAGAGGCTTTTGAGATAAAGTGTCTGGAATGTTTCTTGCAAGCTGTTTAGAGGGAGATCAACATTTAAAGGGAAGTATCACGTAATCGGATGCTTTATGTTGAGAAAGACATGATTCTGACTCATGTGATCAGGAGCTAGGAGTTAACCACTGAGATGGCAAAATGAAAACTAAAGTATAATTTATTGTGTCCCATGTCCATATCAGGGACTGTAGAGTGACAAGAATAACAATAGCTAAAAAGGATTAAATATATATTATGTTGAGAGAAAGAGTGAGTTGAAAAGGTATGTGATATGAGTAATGGTCAAAGATTGATGTGTCCTATTAGAAACACAAAAATAAAATGAGAGTTGTGCTTTTGGTTTGGAGATAAACTATTAGACTTTTAGTGTTAACTATTTCACAATATGCAATTTCATCTTTTCTAGTAAGTTTTTTTTTTGTTTTAATGTTTTAGTTTTTGTTGTTAGCTCTTAAAGTTTGCCTTGCATTTATTGAAATGGTGTCAATAACTGACACATCAATGTTGATTTAGTATGTTGTGATACTAAGTTTATGAAATAGAATGAATAACTGAAAAGCCTGTGATGGTTTAACTTTTTTAATATTAAAGGTTACAAAGCACATTTTGACCTATTAAGTCATCCTATTTGCAAACCTTTGGTGGGAGGTACATTCTCCATTATTAGAGACAACGTGGAACAAGACTTGCTGAAGATTACAGAGAAAGCTTGAGGAGAACCCTGGTCCCTTCCTGTATTTTATTTGCCACCATTAGGACTTCTTGGAGTACTCAGAAAGACTGGCCATCCTTTGAAAGCCTAGATCAGAAAGAAATTTTTATATTTCTGTGGTTGACTCCAATGTTTATTCATATCAGTCTACTTAAACTCCCCATAGGTCATAAAATCAACCATGTAATATTAATGATGATTAATTATTGAGCATTTACTATACACCAGATATTTTCTAGGTATCAAGTATCTCATTTCATCCTCACAACAATTCTGAAAGGAAGCTGTTATTATTCTCATTCTACAGATGAGGAAACTGAGAGTTAAATAAGCTGTTTGTAATCACATAGTGTTTAGATGGCTAGAATTTTAAACCAATTTCCATTTTTATCCAAAACCATCGCTGCCTTCTTCTTCCCCGCTTTCCCTCCCTAGAATTTAGTACAATACTCCCTACTCTCTTGACCCACAGATGACACTGGTTGATAATTAAATGCTAAAAGTATGTAACACATCAGCTCCAGGGGTGAATTTCACAGGAAAAATATTTTTTTTTTTTTTTTAGGGGAAGATACATTCACCAGAAAACATGAGATTTGGGTTCTAAAAAGAGATATAAAAATAAAAGAAAAAAATACCTCCATTGTTACTCTAAGTAGAACAATTGTCTCTGTCTTTTGAAATAGGTATTAAAGCCAATTCTTTGAAATTGTTTTTGTAATTTTTACCAAAATACACAGAACACTGGATCAAAACTCTTTTTGTATATCAGTTCTGGGCCATTGTCTAAACCACAGAGTCTTCAATCATCTTTCTTCCCCACTATAGGAACTTCCCACACAGCAAACTTGCTGCTGTGTGGCTGTCTTCCTACATTCGATGGACATATCTGCTAACAAAGGGGTGCTTTTCTTCTGCTGAAGGGAAGTCAGCGACCTCTGTGTGGAAGCCACTGTCTATACTCAGCGCTTAGAGAGTGCCTCCATTTCAGCTCTGGGTCTGTGGATATGCTTGTGAGCCTTCTTATTATACCTGGCCATGGGGAGTGCTACAGTCTGGATCTGAGAGTAGGAAAGGTAGAATTTGACCCATGATCACATGTGACATTGGATAGGCCACTAGAATTTCATTTTTAATACCAGACTTGATGATACTCTTTTTCAGGGAGAGGCTTTTATTTTTTTATTAAAATACCATTTATTTACAATATTAGTTGTACAACACAGTGATTCAATGTTTTTTGTAGATTAGTCTCTGTTTAAATTTATTACAAAATAATGACAGTCTTTCTCTGTGCTGTACAATATATCCTTGTTGCTTATATATTTTATGCATAGTAGTTTGTACCTCTTAATTCCACATCCTTATCTTGTCCTCCACATTTCCTTCTTCTCACTGGTAATCACTCAATATCCAAATAGCCATTCACTCATTTGTTTTTTTCAGATTCCACATATAAGTGATAACATAAAGTATTTGTCTTTCTCTGCCTGACATATTTCACTAAGCATAATACCCTTTGGGTCCATCCAAATTGTTGCAAGTGGTAGAATTTCATTCCTTTTGATGGTTAAGTAACATCTCATTTTATATATGTTATGTTTGTAGATGAGTGTCTATATCTTCTTTATCCATATATGTGTTGATGGACACTTAGACTGGTTCTGTATCTTGGCTGTTATAAGTAATGCTCTTAGGAACATGGGGATGCATGTATCTTTTCAAACCAGTGTTTTTGTTTTCTTCAGATATATACCTAGGAGTGGAATTGCTGGATCATCTGGTAGTTCTGTTTTTAGATTTTAAGAAACTTCCATAGTATCTTCCATAGTGATTTTACCAATTTACATTCTCACCAACAGTATACAAAAGTTCCCTTTTCTCAACACTTTCGGCATTTGTTATCTAAGGGCTTTTTGACAATAGCCATTCTGACAGCAATGATGTGATATTTCACTGTGGTCTTGATTCACATTTCTTTGATGATTAGCAAAGTTGAGCATCTTTTCATGTGCCTGTTGGCCTTCTGCATTTCTCTTTGGAAAAAAAGTCTTTTCAGGTCTTCTGCCCATTTTTAATAGGGTTATTTTTTATATTGAATTGTATGAGTTGTTTATGTATTTTGGATATTAACGTATCAGTCATATCACTTGCAAATATTTTCTCCCATTTCACTGATTGTCTTTTCATTTGTTGATGAGTCCCTTTGGTGTGCAAAAGTTTTAAGTTTAATTTCATGTTTATTTTTGCTTTTGTTTCTTTGTCTTAAGAGATCAATTCAAAAAAGCATTGCTACAATTTATGTCAAGGAGTGTCCTGCCTATGTTCTCTCACAGGAGTTTTATGGTTTCAGGTCTTACATTTAGGTCTTTAATCCATTTTGAGTTTATTTTTATATATGCTGTGAGAAAATCGTCTTTTTAAAAAAAATATTATTTTATATTGAGGTATAGCCAGTTAACAATGTTATGATAGTTTTAGGTGAAAAGCAAAGGTACTCAGCCATACATGCATCCATTCTCCCCCAAGCCCCCTTCCCATCCAAGCTGCCACATAACATTCAGCAGAGTTTATAGGAGAAGAAAATCTTTTAATTTAATTTCTTTTACATGTAGCCATCCAGTTTTTCCAGCACCACTTATTGAAGAGGTTGTCTTTTTCCATTGTATATCCTTGCCTCCCTTGTCACAGATTAATTGCCCGTAGTATGTAGGTTTATTTCCAGGCTCCCTACTCTCTCTTCTCAGCATGCTGTTCCATTGCTTTACGTGTCTGTTTTGTTTCAGGATGATGTTGCTTTGATTACTGTAGCTTTGTAGAGGCTTTTTATAAAAATGAGCTTTGCTTCTAGTTTAATATTTTATAGATAACATTTTACCAAATCTTAAAATCCACCTAGGTTTTCAGTTTCCAGTAGAAAAGTATAAGATCAGCAACTACACAAGTCAAAATTTCACCTCACCTTCCCTTCCACCAGAGAAATACATTGAAAAGTTATCTAAGAAATTTATTTCTATAAAGCAAGAGTGTGTCTTCTTGATGTCTACAGCTCATCTTCCTTATTTGTGCTGGTTGTGGTACATAAAGATGAAAGTATACGGATCAAAAGGCTAACTTTCTGCAAGATTCAAATTTAGAGCAAGTTATTGAAAAGACTTAGCATATTAAAAAACAGAGACATTACTTTGCCAACAAAGGTCCGTCTAGTCAAGGCTATGGTTTTTCCAGTAGTCATGTATGGATGTGAGATTTGGACTATAAACAAAGCTGAGCACCGAAGAATTCATGCTTCTGAATTGTGACTTTGGAGAAGACCCTTGAGAGTCCCTTGGACTGCAAGGAGATCCAACCAGTCCATCCTAAAGTAAATCAGTCCTGGATAGTCATTTGAAGGACTGATGTTGAAGCTGAAACTCCCATTCTTTGGCCACCTGATGCAAAGAACTGACTCATTTGAAAAGACCCTGATGCTGGAAAAGATTGAAGGCGGAGGAGAAGGGGACGACAGAGGATGAGGTGGTTAGATGGCATCACCGACTCAATGGACATGAGTTTGGGTGGACTCCAGGAGTTGGTGATGGACAGGAAGGCCTGGCTTGCTGCAGTCCATGGGATCTCAAAGAGTCAGACACGACTGAGCAACTGAACTGAACTGAACTGATTGAAAAGAAAAGCTCACAACTGTGCAATAGCTGTGGGTAGGGCCTCACCATCACAAGGGTACACAGTGTAAGACACCACCAAGTGTATGTTTAAAGGTTGCCTGAGTAATTTAGTATATGTGAGTCTTCCTGGAGTGTATGTCAAATGGGTTCTTGTTTCAATTATGTTGTGTAAATCACCGTATGCAAGAGATGAGTTTCTACTAAACTTAGTTTTAGATGCTCTATGCTTTGACTTAGCATCTATGGCATCATTTTCTTACCATTTAAAGTTTTACTACAAATTGCTATAAAATTGTTGAACATTATTATACCGTACTTTCTTTGTTCAGTTCAGTTCAGTTCAGTCGCTCAGTCCTGTCCAACTCTTTGCAACCCCATGAACCGCAGCACGCCAGGCCTCCCTGTCCATCACCAACTCCTGGAGTCTACTCAAGCTCATGTCCATCGAGTCGGTGATGCCATCCAGCCATCTCATTCTCTGTTGTCCCCTTCTCCTCCTGCCCCCAATCCCTCCCAGCATCGGGGTCTTTTCCAATGAGTCAACTCTTTGCATGAGGTGGCCAAAGTACTGGAGTTTCAGCTTCAGCATCAGTCCTTCTTAGTTAAGTGGAGCTTAAATCTCAGCTGATATAGATTTTTTTAAAAAAGAAAAGAAAAGTCTTTCCTGGATCATAACAAAGGGACAATGGGGAGATGATTGAAATTATATCTACTCTTGTTTTCCCAAAGAACTCTGTTTAAAAGAATTATCTATCTTTATTTGATAAGAATTAAAACAATGAAGAGACAGTTAAATAGTTCAAAGAACACACTTGTTAAAATGTTTAGTTCTCATTCACAAATTCCTCAAAGTTAAATTCTAACATAAAATGTGAAAATATATATTTGTGGTTGACTTTCAGTAACTTCACAAACTTTTATGATATCCTTTACCAAAAAAATTAAGATATGTTTTACTCTAGACACTTATTTTTCTTGGAGTTAAATGCATATATACACATTTACATGCATTAAAAACAACCTATATCTAGCAGCATAGATTTTAAACAATTTGCTTGGTAAATACAAAATCCCTTTGCAGTATACACAATTTCTGTGGCAAATTTTATCAAAATGTATTCCTTCTGAAACAAAAGAAGACTATTTTATTTGAGTAAGCAGTGGAATTCCTTTATAATATTAATGTTGGGGTTACATGTTTAAATCAACAATACCTAATATCCTCAGTTATCCAGTAACTGATTATGTTTAATTAGATGGCAGCTGCATTTTTGAGAAAAAATGGATCAGAGAAGAATCAATACAAAGTGGCAAAGAAATTATTGAAATCTGAGTAATAGAGCTGAAGCAATGATGCAATATTCATACAGAGAAACACTGTTTCCTACAGAATGCCTAAAGTATTTGAGACACAATAAAGATCAATTAAAATTAATTCTGTAAGCATTAGTAAATGTTGTTGCAAGAGATAATAAAAGAGAAAATAAGTGAAATAAGCCATCCTACTTTCTGGCCTGACTGAAATCTAGATACATTCAATTTCTTAGCTTTGTTATGTATTTGGTTTCACCCATCAGATTTAATTTTCATTCCCATGAGAACTGAAAGAAACTTTAGATACTCTTTAGAGCCATCTTGATATGTTCCTTCAGAAACACTTCATCGATTTACAGACACAATTTGCTGCAGGAACCTGAGAATCTGCAACTTTCCTCTTGATGTGATGTTCTGGAATTTAAAAATTCAATCCCACAGGCCGCTTTAATCACTAAAAAGTTTTCACTCCTCTTGTGTTCAACTTTTCATATCCAACATACTGTAATGTGAGCCATAGCTGAGATTCTGCCCTGGATAATTCAGTAATTCTTAACAGCTGACTTCAACTTAAAATACCAAATTTGAGGCACACCAGAGGCCTTCTTTGCTTTGGGCCATTATAGAACTCTCAGTCAATGTCATTCTTTTTCAGAATGGGAGAATAAAGGAAACCGATTATTCTATTATACTTGTATTCTTCAATAACATACTGACATCATTATCTGATAAATATTTTAGTCATAAATGTTTTTAAGTTTTTAAGGGTTTTTTTTTTTTTCCTTAATTTGTACGAGACCATCTACTGAAGAAGTTGAGAACTAAAGAAAATAT
Source organism: Odocoileus virginianus (assembly GCF_023699985.2). Classification (NCBI taxonomy): domain Eukaryota; kingdom Metazoa; phylum Chordata; class Mammalia; order Artiodactyla; family Cervidae; genus Odocoileus; species Odocoileus virginianus. The sequence continues at coordinate 27,733,849 of NC_069698.1, forward strand.
ACTTGCTTTATTCAAATGCATAGAGAGAACTTTCAAAAGCAAAGTATTTCTTTGGGTATGAGATTTAAAAGATATTTATACATGAAAGGCAATACACATTCAAATCTGTCTGACTTGATGTTGAAATTAAAGCAAGTTTATGTTTGGCTCTTTCTGCCCTAGAATGAAAAATAGTAGGCATCAAGTAGAAGGGAAAGATAGAATAAATTCACATGCACCATTTTTTATTGAGGACAACACCCAAATAAAACCCAAAATGTATTGTTTCTACAAAAGCTTATCTATCTATGTGCTTATGATAAAAAAGAGAAAGAAGGGGAAAAGACTAACATTTTTTATTTTTCCTAAACATTTAGAAGTTATCTCAGTAACATGAAGAAGTCAACTTTGATAACACCATTTTCTAGTTGTCATATGAAATTTCCATTAATTTAGATCAACTTGGTAACCCAAGTCAAGATTATTAATAGTCACAATTTATAAGTATTATTCTGATATCACTAGGAAAAGAAGATACTGCCTCATCCATTTTAAAGAGAATATTCTTTAAAATACATGAAATATTTTTTTTAAAAGTACATATTAATTTATAAGTAAATAGGTATCTTTGAAGAATTTGAGTTATTTGAGAGCTTGAAAACTATGAGATCCCTTAGTCAAATGCATCAGTGGTTGTGGCAGTTTTGTTTGTACTATTCAAGTTTAGCAAAAGCTAAACTTCAAGTTGCTATTTTTGAGAATTGATTAATTTTGAACTAATGTAATACTACAGTAATGTTTTTCTGTTTATTCTTTAACAGACATCAGCAATAAGTCCGTCAAGTTGATTTTCAATTTTATTAATAATGTTCCATAGAAATTAACTAAGTTCTATGAGTAATGCACCTGCATGAAGTCATTATTCATCATGAGAACTTGCTAACTACTTTAAAGAACAGCAAAATAAAACAGTATTTCTCACAAAACCTACAAGATAGAGAAATAGGAAAAAAAAGCATGACTTAAAAGTTGGAAATTAATTATTTTTATAAGGCTTATTTTGATAAAAATATACTCATATGGAAAACATTTTAAACTTTTTAAGAGAGCAATAAATATATACTCCTTACCCTAAAAATAGCAACTATTGCTATTTTGGTATATTTCAACATAGCTATAATCATACTGCAAATATTACATCTTGATTATTTTTATAATTCTAAAAGTAATACATGTTACAAAGTTTATATAGTATGATGTATACTTTTAAAGTTATTTACTTTCAAAGGTTGATATGTTACAGAATTTTTTCCACATATGCTAGAACGTATTTTTTTTCAAAATGCATTGTCATAGAATACACATAAGTTTATTGTTTCATAAGTAATTTTCTTCACCCAAAAATATGTTACTTCTGTCAGTACCTACAAATGTTTTTTCCAATATAAGTACATAATATGCAAACATTTGTTTGTCAGCTTTATCCTAAGCAATTCATAACTTTTGAAGTAACTCAAAACTATTATTTTCAGTGACTGTATACATAGTTTACTTTCTTATCCATTATTTTCTATTAAAAATGTAGCCCTTCCCTTTTTTTCTCCTTAGTTCTGAATTATTTTAATTAATGCTGTCATGGACATCTTTTACTATGTATGGAATGTTTCTTTAGCTTCCCAGAGCTGGAATCGTTAGATTGGTCTAATGATTATTATAAGGCATTTTTTATATATTTATATATATATATAATTATATACATATACACATATAATATTGGATGAGTCTTCTATCTCTCTGAATCTCATTTTCCTATGTTCTTGAATTTTAAGATGGAAATTGAATGTGCAGCATGTATATGTATGGAAATACACATACAGATACATATATTTCCCAGGTGTCTCAGTGGTAAAGATTCCACTTGTCAATGCAGGACATGCAGGAGATGTGTTTTGATCCCTGGGTCAGAAAGCTCCCCTGGAGAAGGAAATGGTAACCCACTCCAGTATTTTTACCTGGAGAATCCCATGGACTGGGAAGCCTGGTGGGCTACAAAGAGCTCATTGGGTTGCAAAGTGATGGACACACAGCTGTCCTTAGGATTCTCCAGGCAAGAATACAGGAGTGGGTAGCTGTTTCCTCCTCCAGGGGATCTTCCCAACCCAGGGATCGAACCCAGGTCTCCTGCACTGCAGGGAGGTTCTTTACCATCTGAGCCGCCTAGCCAAACCCATGTATATGTCTAGTGTTTTTATGCGACTCAAATGTGGAAAACTGTAGAGTACCTTCTTTAAAAAAAGAAACTCTCCTAATTTGGAAAGTTTGAAGCTTGTTTTCCATCTTACTGTTATGTTTTCAAGGATGAAACATTTTTTTCTCTCAGTTCATGGAGAACAGAAAGACTTCTGGTGACTTACAGACTGTGCTGAAATTGTTTTGGGTTTTTTTTGGAAGGGGGAGGATTTTTGGAAATTTTGAGATGTGCACATATTCTGGAACAGAGGTGGTTAAAGTTATAAAACACCATTTGCTCCAGAAAATTTTGAAAGGATTGACAGTTGTTTTAGCAGGGAAGCCATGGGGAAAATTATCCTCTTGATTCATAATAGACACTGGTTCTGTGGATAAAATAGGAAGGCAGAGCTCATGGAATAAAGTCTATTTCAAAGAACCATGACCCAAGTTTTATAAATGTTCCAAAGAAATACACTCATAGAAATGAAAACCAGATTATTTCTACTTAAATTGTAGCTGAGAGAAACTATTGAAAATATAAAATAAATCCCAGATTCAAAATACCAGCCAAATTTTTGAAAAAAGCAAAAGAGATTCAGTGACAACTTTGTTTTAAACTTTTAACTTAAGTATATTTTAGAAAAATAAGCAAGGCCCCCTTAATATTAAAATGTACATCTTCTGCCATGGATGGTAGGTTATGCTCTAGAAATGTTTTTTAACTAAATGTAATCAAGCATTAAAGCAGCATGCAGTGCTAAAATGAAACCAGGTAAATTTATAAGTCTATGCATTTTATGTTCCTTAGGGCCTTGTCACTGTTATTTTTATTAAAGAATTTATGTGTCACTATACACCAATGTTAGTTTTTCTTTAGTGAGATGTGAAAAGCATATAAATAATCCTTTAAAAGAGAATAAAATGTTCAAGATCAGTCCCATGTTTAATTAGTAAAGAAGAACTCAGATTAATTTCTAGTTGTCTTACACACTTGTACTAAAATTATGTTGAAAATAGTGTTTCAACTAGCTAAAAAAATTTTTCTTTACAAAAAATACAAGCACTAGTATATCATAGTTTCACTATAAAAATATTCCACTGTGCCAACAATGAGAAAATTACACGTATCCTGTAGGTAAATACCCAAAATTCCTACCCAAATAAGGAGTCTTGCAATTATCACTTTAAAATCATGAAGCAGAGTTTTTTTTTTAATTAATGAGTGTTTAGGGTTACATAAATTAATCAGATTATTCAGCTAATATGAAAAATAATTAAAAATCAGCAAACTTTAGGCAATCTAGGAAACATAAGGATGTTTTATAAGTGCATTATTTTATTTCCTATCACTCTCATATATTGTTTTATCATTTTACACTGTGCATTTTTCATCGTCTTCTAAGGCCCCCACATAGATAAAGAGCAGATGAAAGTCTTTATTTATCAATTTGTAACCAGCAGAGGGCAACAGAGCGTTATATACTAAACATCCTCAGCCAATTAAAACATTTCATAGGGATGTTTCTTCCCCTCTTGTACAAAGACACAAAGTAAAATACAAAGAGACCTACTGTGAACTTCCATTTCACCAAAATGTGGATGTGGGTGTGAGTGTATGTGTTTTGAATTTTAAATTATGTTTTGGATAATTTACCTATGGTAAATTAACAATCCAAATTTAACCCAAGGGAACATGCATGAAATAAGAAATATCTTAGTGGGAGATGTTATCCAGTCTTTCAGGGGAACTTCAAAAACTACAAATTCCCAATATTTGTAATGAGGTTTCTATCAAAAAATCCTTTTACCTATATCATAGGGGCAAAATAGCAACAGAATTATCTTTGAGTTAAAAGAATCCCTCTCATCTCATTTATGTTTTTAAAATAAATAGTTACCCAGTACTTATCCTAAGCTTCATGTTTTAAACTCATTTATTATATTTCATATTAGTTATTGTTTCAAAATAATTTTATTTTGAAATAAAGATACTAGTGAAATTTACCTAAAGAATGTGTGAAGATTATATATATGCAATATAAGGACACTTGACAAAAATCTAATTCAAAAACAAGTGATCTCTCAAAGTTAAATTAGTTCTGAAGGTTTTTGCCACTCCTTGCTATGTACAAGAAAGTTAATTTGTTCAATACATATCACTATTATAATGTCATGAAAAATCTCTCCAGACCTCCCAGCCTTAACTGACTGATTCTTTGATTCTAGAAGCTATTGTTTCCCACCCTTAAATCTCACCTACCCACAAATAGATAAGCATTAAAAGGCTCTCTTCATGACACCTAAATATAGACATTGAATACCTTCTTTTCATTCTCTTGACTGTATAAGCCTGTATAAGCCTGGCTGTATGTTTCTGAACTCATTATGAAATATTATTCTAATAGATTTTACCATTTTGTCAGAGAAATAAAATGGAAAGGTATACATCTTTTAAATTCAAAGTTTCCTTGGTTGATTGTGAAGTCATATTTATGTATTCTCGTAGCATTGAAGAGAAGATATACTTTAAGAATATTACAGTAATAATATCCGAGCACCATTAGACCATCACATTTCAGATATACCATGGCAACTTTAATATTATTAATAGCATATATTCACTAAGGCTGTTCAAAAATAGGTCACCACTGATGTGCTATTAGTTAAGAATATGGTTTCTAAGTACAACATGAATTTGAAATTAGTTATGCTAGAACTTTATTATATGTAGATGTATTTTAAACTGTACTTATGGCTTTGCAAGCACTCTTTCAAACCACAGCCCTTGTATGCTTTGCTTTATTAATTTTAAAGTTTTCAGTTTTCTCCTACTAACTGTAAACTTAATCTTTATGCTGCCAGGATAGTGCTGTTTTTTTCCACAAGGAAATCACAACAATAATTTTCAATTGATATTAAATATTTGCTTTCTCTATTCCAAGCACTGTGCTAACCACTTTTTGCATATTATGTTTCAATACTTGCAACCCTTCTGTAAGGTAAGAACAATTATTTGCTTTACTTAATACAAAAGGAAAAAGGTCTTAGACATATTAGGAGACATGTCCATGGTCACCCTGTCAGTCAGTGGCAGAAATCTCCATGCATTTTAGAAACAAATACAGTGTCTTATTAGTCATTATTCTAAGTATGCACCAAACTCTATCACTATTCCTGCTCCAAACAGCAAAGTTTAAATAAACACTGTGGTGGTGGTCGTTTAGTCTCTAAGTTACGTCAGACTCTTGAGACCTCATGGACGGTAGCACATCAGGCTCCTCTGTCCCTGGGGTTTCCCAGGCAAGAATACTGGAGTGGGTAGTCATTTCCTCCTTCAGGGAATCTTCCCGACCCAGGGATCGAACCCACATCTCTTACATCTCCTCCATTGTAGATGGATTCTTCACTGCTGAGCCACCAGAGAATAAACACTAAATGCTCTGAAATTTGAATTTGCCTCAGACATTCCTTTATCTTGTAGTTCTCTGGAAGATGAGTAGTATAAATATATTATATATCGATTTTTTCCTAAAGACATAAATAAAAGTATACACACTCTGGAACACATTAACAGATAACTTTTACCATATGCTCATGTCCACACAATAAGCCTATTGCAAGCTTTGTAGCACCTAGGAGCTATCACCATGGAAGTTTTCTAATCACTTCTCTATAACTCATGTTTCATTAGTGAAAGTCACAGAGTCGTATCTGACTCTTTGCGACCCCATGGACTATACAGTCCATGAAATTCTCGAAGCCGGAATACTGGAGTGGATGGCCTTTCTCTTCTCCAGGGGATCTTCCCAACTCAGGGATCCAACCCAGGTCTCCGCATTGCAGGTGGATTCTTTACCAACTGAGCATGAGGGAAACCCTATTTTGTATAGTATAAGCCATATTTCATTAGGTCCACACCATTTCAAAGCTTTACACTTTGCCTTTACTTCCAATCATCTTTCTTACTCTATTTATTCCAAGTTTATGTAGAATAAGTAACATGATTGAAAAAAATATGCCTCTTTATGTAAGATCTAAATTTCAATTTATCAGAAGAATGCAATTAAATTTTCTTTTTAAGGATGTGTAAACCTTTAGTAATGCTTTGGGCTATGTTTACATAAAATTTTACAATATTTTCCTATACAGTAAGGTTTATATCAGAGCTTGCCTAGTAACTTTAAAACCTAACTGTACCTCATTAATAAGATACATTTCCACTAACTCATTTAATCCTTTCAAGAAAAACAATTTCCCTCTAAAGGAATTCAACTGGAAGAGTGTTTCTCAGTCTTGATACCATTAATATTTGGGGCCAGATTATTCTGGAATTTGGGTGGGGAACTGCCCTGTGTAACACTAAGATGTTTAGCAGCAGTCTTTGCATTTAGACACAAGATAACAGTAATACTTTTCTCCTCCTCCACACCGTTGCGACAACCACAGAAGTCCCTAGACATTGCCGAGTATCTTCTGAGTCAGGGAAAGAGACAAAAATGGCCCCAGTGAGACCTCTGAAACAGAGAAACTCTCCTGGGAAGAGCCTATTTTCCTTTCAGAATTGGAGAGATTGAGAAAACATGAATGCCAGATATCTGCATTTAGACTTTCTTTGTATTCCTCTCTTAGTCTAGCTGAGTATTTCCTAAAATTTAAGAATACTGTATGGAAGTGAAGCACAAAGTTGCATTCCATGGACATACTTTGATATGAGCATAAATACCATTGGTAAGCAAGTCAGAAGTCATTACTACCACTAGGGAGTTTATAAGTGGAGTTTATAAGAATATAGCAAGCAAAAAATAAAGAATATAGCAAGCTTAAACGAGATATATATATATATGTGTGTGTATACATATATATATATATATATTCACAGCAATTATGTTTGATTGGTGCTATGGAGAAACAGTCAAAGTTTCTTTAAGCATTTTACAGAGACACCTCTGAACTATTGGAGAAGATGGGAAATACAAGTTTGGGAAGGCTTTTCAGGGAAGAGACTTTCATCAGAGACTTAAAGGATGAGTATGAAGTACCCAGGGGAAATGTGGGCTAAAAGGCAAGCTCTTCAGACTGTGTTCTGCTCCTTAATCATATAGTTTCCACCTGGAAAACACATTTAATGATGTTCTAGAACGTATAAACATGTCTAAAGAAACACCTCTATATTCATTATCACCTTTTCAAGTATTCTTAGTGTTGTGAAATATTAAAGAGAAAAGATCAGAAAAAAATCTAGTATAATGAATAATCTGATTTATTAAGCTTTGCCAAGTATTCTGTATATTTCTGTATGAGTTAAACAGAATTGACCAAAAAAAAAAAAATTCACACTTATTTAAAACAGATGGATTTGCCAGATAAAGATCTGATTTTTAAGTGGTAAGATTACTGCCCTCAAGAAATGATGACATTACATCTTCAGTCAGTAAGGCATCCAATATGAGAAATAATTTCTTTTCTTTAATTATTTTAACTTTATAGTTTGTATTTTTGGCAGGAGAGCTAGGATAATTAAATTTTCAGGCTCCTATTGCACAATAAGTCACATGTGGAATTTAGAGGAAAATCAAGAAACAGGTGATGTTGACTGAAATAATATGATTTGGATAAAGTAGGATACACATTACACCTCTAGGTTGATTCCTATTTAGACATTTAAGTATGATCACATTATGGTCACTGTCAATAATTATTATAACCAAATGTTTAATAACGTGCACTGCCATCAGGAAAGACAAATGGGTAAAATAGTTAATTGGGCTTAAATTTATATTTTTCCAAAAGATAATTGCTTAGGAAACCCTTATGTCTTGATTTATTGTCCTTGCTAAAAGAAAAACATTTACTTTTTGCTGTGAAATAAAAGACCTGTGAAATTCAAACATACTTGTGAAATACAAACTTTTCATTTTGTAATCAGTTCTAATGAAAGGAAAAGCACCCCTTGAACAAACAAAATTATCCTATTGGGGAAGAGTTAAAATTTCAGGTGTTAGGAATTGTTTAATATAGTTCTTCATTGTTGTCTATGATGCTTAACTCCTAAGGCATGTTAATTCTAAGACCATTTGCAATCTGCATGATAACTCCAAAAACAATTGAGTCACTTAAAACATGGGGCGTATGTTGCCTCAATAAAATATCAATGATTAAAATGAAACGAATTAACAATTTAACTAGTGAGACAACATCCTAATATGATTTTTAAAGTAGATTCTATGACCTTAATGGCAATTGAAAATAACTTAATTATCTAACCATCAAAGATTAGTTATATATATTTTAATATAATTATATGATGGAATTTTACTCCACTCTTTTAATGAGGGTGTTGAAGAATATTTAACGACAGAAGAAATTTTATGACATAATAAATTGAGTGAAAATGTAGGTAACATAGCAGTTTTAGAGTATTGTTCCATACTGTAAAAATAAAAGTCTATATATGAAGAGCAAACAAATGAAAAAAAAAAAAGAAAGAGCTATAATGAAATGTTGATTGCATATGTGATTGTATTTGAGAGTTATTGCAAATTTTATTTCTTGTATTTTCCAAATGTTCTAAATATATATTCCTCTGATACTTTGAAGAAAAATAAATAAAATCTCATTAGAACCAATTAGCATCTGAATATAGGGATGTAAGCTATATTACTTTTAGTATGCACTTAAATAATATTTGTAGACAATATTGGCATGCTAAATTAGTAAAACAATCTTTTTAAACTTTGTAGTTGAAACACCGTAAGAAAAAAATAAAGTTTAGAAATCCTTGAATGAATAGAATAATTTTTGTATGATGTTTTTGTAAGGTTGTTTTACTGGCTTCAGCAAACATCTGTTTTATTTCAAAGATACTCATATAATACATAAATGCAACAAGATATGTACTGTGCCAGAGAAATTCTACCTTCTAGGTGTAATAAAGCAGCTTTAAAGTAGTATATCGTGATAGGAAATCGAGAAGGTGAGATTAGATCAAATCAACAAAGACTTTCAGTTAGTATAATGGAACTGGATGATTTCTTTTGGAATGTGGCCAGGATGTTAGAAAGGAGATGATTAAACTCTTAGGAAAATATATAATTATCCTTGTTTTTAAGACAGTAGGTTTACATTTCATGTTAATTTTCAACAGCAGTTTGTTTCTCAGAGACAATTGTAGGATATGGCTTTAGTATTTATTTGTAAGAATGAGCACCTCATATTTAGAATCCTAGTTTCATAGGCCAGTTCTAATACAGTTAAATACTAAATCCTCAATTGAACTTTTCGAATGAGCAGTCATTTTTCCACAAGAGAAACATACTCTGTAGACTGTAAAACAAATAACATAAAACTTTCAATATGGTATGAAAGTGAAAGTGAAAGTGGTGTCAGACTCCTTGTGACCCCAAGGACTTTACAGTCCATGGAATTCTCCAGGCCAGAATACTGGAGTGGGTAGCTTTTCCCTTTTCCAGGGAATCTTCCCAACCCAAGGATTGAGCCCAGGTCTCCTGTGTTGCGGCAGATTCTTTACCAACTGAGCTGTTAGGGAAGCCCCTATAATTCTACAATTTAATAGCATTATTATTTATGATTAACTTGATATAATAACTTTTTCCAAAAGTTATTATAGTATTAAACATTTAGGTCAATTTTTTATTCACTATCTCAGAAAGTTACCTGTAAATAGGGAACTATAATAGATTTTCAAAATGTATTTCAAGTCAACATAATGCATTTTTAATGCACTGATTAAAATAACTGTTAGAATCTAGGTAAAATACTATTCAGAATAAGCAAAGCAGCAGGTGGGACTAAACATAATGAATGTACAAAATGAGACATAAATCCTAACATATGTACCTCAATTCTCTAAATATTTCTTGAATGGGTTTTTTAAGAAGCGAGGGAAAACCAAAAACATTGAACAGTTTTGTACAACACATCTGCGGAATTAAACATAATGTAAATTACTTACAAAGTAGTCAGCTTGTGTTCAAATTGTAAGCCTATAGAGTGTGACATTCAGCTGCACAGCTGTTAACCATGATGCCAATTAAAGAGGATTTTAATTCATGATTCAAATAGTATACACTTGGTTCCAGATATATCTGGAAGTCAAAAACCAAGAGACAGCAACTTTTATGGTAAGATATTAATACATATCCATCTTTATGTCTTTCAATATATTTTGAATGAGTTAACAAACTTGTAGTATGTATTTTTCCATGCCCTTCTCCTTAAAGAGAAACATAAAAATCCTTTGAACACTTTAGAAATAAAAGAAAATTTAAACACCTAAATTCCATATAGAAACAAAAGTAGAACAGATGCGTATGTCACTCAGTTTTTTATTCCAGAATAAAAGTAGATCTTTAAATGAACAAAACAAAATTTAAACATCAATAGCTTCCTCAAGCTGGAACCAAATCCATAGAAAAAACCCTCAATAGCAGTTTTTATGAGTATTTCACAATCTGGCATGGGGATAAGATCCAGGGAGCCAAAGTTCAAATCTGTGTCTAGTCTCATGGTAGTTAAATGTTCAACATCTTCTCATGTATAAAATAGGATAATATTATAGTAGTAATTGATCTACTAATACACTTGTGAGAATTTAAGTGAATTAGAATACATAAAATTCTTAGAAGAGTACCTCTATCACATAATATCATGTAAATGTTGGCTGTTGTTAGTTTTATTCTATTAGGAAATGGGGATTTTAAAAAGTTATGGTTCTTATATTCCTGAAGATAAGACAGAAATATGTAAAACTCTCTATATAATATTGGAGTAATATAATATGAATTGTATTATACCATATCTAGTGATAGTATTCTAAATCTAGAGAATCTTGACCAAGAATTTTTTATTATCCTGTTCTGGTGGAAAGAAATCTCCAGTGATTTAGAGGGCTGGGTTCTAGTTTTGAGTAAAGCACTAACTAAAGGTCTAATTTGGGGAAAGTCAATTTCTTTGAACTTTAGGTTTCTCATTTATGAAAATTTAACCTTGAAGTTCACTTCCAGTTTGAATGTTATATACTTTAAACTCAGATTCCAATCTCTTTGTTTTCAAATAACTGACCCAAATCAGCACGTGCCTACTTAGTTAGAACCTTGAATTTAAGTCGTTGAAGGTTTATGAAGGAAGCATTTTTCCAAAAAATATATTAAAAAACAATGAAATAAGACTCATTCATTCATTTAGTCGTTCAACGAACATCTGAGTGCTGACAAGTTACCAGAGAGTGTCTGGGATGCTGGGAATAAAAATCTCTGACCTCATAGAACATTCTAAGAGGAGTGAGTCAGTCAATAAAAATAAATAAGGACATATGTAGTGTCTTAGATGGGGATAAGTGCTCTGGAGGAAACCAAACAAAACAGAAAAACAAGGCATGAAAAGGTATCACTTAAAAATGTACTTTTAAAATTGGTGGTTGGAAAAAGCCTCTCTGAGAAGGTGTGATTTTATGAAAACCTGAGAGAGGAAAGACGGTAGGTTTGCTGATGTGTGGAGCTAAGTGTTCCAGCCAGAGCAAGTGCAAAATCTCGCATGCTCGTGGTTGCCTGATAACATTCTAGGAATAGTTCAGACACTGTTGTGGTGGAGCAGAGTGAGCAGGGGCAAGTCCAAGGGGAAGGAGATTCTGTCAGGACACTGGGAGGGCAGCTCCTGTGAAGCCCTGTAGGTTTCTGAAAAGAGTGGGTTGTCACTTTAGGTGAGACGGTAATCCACTGGAGAGTTCTGAGCAGAAGCTTGTATTTGAACCAGTGCGGTTTGAACCAAAGGGCCTCTTTCTCCCCCTGTGCATTTTGGTTCAAAACAAATTGGGTTCAAATATAAGACTCATGGCTTCTGGGCCTCAGAAGTTCGAGTTAATGATTTATTCTTTCGTCCATGTCTCTAAATTAGGATGATAATTACTACTTCATGTGATCATGGTGAGCATTAGATCAGATAACATTTGTAAAGTGCCCCAAATATTGCCCTCAGTCAATGCTATTTCCCAGTGTCCCCTCCTTTATCTGAAAAAACCTTACTGTCTGTTAATATTAAAGGATTAAACCCGAGGGAGACCCATTTTGCTGATAGTTAAGGTCCCAGGTGCCAGCAGAAGGGCTTAGCAATAGAGCATCTTGTTGTTAAGTTGCTAAGTCATGTTTGACTCTTTTGTGACCTCATGGACTGTAGCCCGCCAGGCTTCTCTGTCCATGGGATTTTCCAGGCAAGAATACTGGACTGCATGTCCATTTCCTACTCTAGGGGATCTTGCTGACCCAGGGGTCAAACACATCTCTTACATCTCCTGCATTAGCAGAGCAGATTCTTTACCACTGAGACACCAGGGAAGTCCAATAGAGCATCTAGTTGTGGAGTATCTACAATGTCCCCGAGATGCTAAGATGCAAAAGGGCAAGCACCGTCACAGTAATTCCATAGTGAACTCCAGTGTATCATAGTTTATGTTTTTAAATGAGACTTAGAGACCCTTCGTGACACTGCAGCACGCGATTAGGTGAAGCCTAAGGAGTTCTATTCCACATTTTCCTAGATTAAAAACCTTGACAATGCCTTAAATCTTTCACTAAGTGAAGACAGGTAAACCGTGCAATCTCTTCTGCCCATGTTTCCTGGTTTGGAGCCTTCCCGAGCGGCTCAGGTGGTAAAGAATCTTCCTGCAGGAGACCTGGGTTCTATCACTAGGTTGGGAAGACCCTCTGGAGAAGGGAATGGCTACCCACTCCAGTATTCTTGCCTGGAGAATCCCATGGTCAGAGGAGCCTGGTGGACTATAGTCCATAGGGTTGCAAAGAGTCGGATACAACTGAGAAACTAGCACTTGAACCATTTTTCCCCCCACTAAATCTCTAAATAAGTGAAGACAGATAACCCAGGGAATCTCTTCTCCTTATGGTTCCTGGTTTGGGGCCTATAATTACCCATTCTAAATAGCAGAGAAGCAAACAAACAAAAATAATGCCATTAAAATGTGCCCTCTGCACATTTAAAAGAAAACATTCTGGTACTTTTATGCTCTTTCATGAACAAAAATAAAATTACACATATTTAAAAAATCTACCTTGCATCCTCTTTTCTTTTCTTTCCCTTTCTTTCTCTTTTCTTTCTTTCCCCTTCCTCTCTTCTTTTCTTTCTCTTTCATTATTCTAATCCTAAATTATTTATTTTTTCCTTGAACTCCTATTGCATGTAAAATCTATACCCAAACATATGTGATTTATTACATGTGACTTGCTGATATCACATATAGCACTTAGAATCAGTAAGTATTGTGCACTTAAAAAAATAAGGTTTTCTGTAGGTAATTATCATAAGTTGTTTAGTGGGGAAAACTGAAGCTTTTAATTTTCAGGACTGGGGGACTAGAGACATTACTACAAGAGCAGCATGGCCTATACTGAGTACTGCTTACTACAGAGACAGGGCATTTCAAAATATGCTAGATGTTCCAACAGATATGTGTCTATTCTCCTATATTGGGGTTATTTTAGGTTACTTTCTTAAATGGGACTTCTCTTATGTATCAAACTTAGACTGAGTCCAAATATTCAGATATTAAATTATTCAAATATTCAGTGAAGTTCATCAGTTTATACACTAGAAACAGCACAGATTATTTGGCAATTTTGTATAAAAGTTACTGATGTAGCTGTGGTACTGTGAGAGGTTGTGCAGCCTGGCCTTGGTAAGTATCAGGCTGCTTCTCATCAGACCTCCTGGCATTTCACCTTGCATCTCAGGCTTCATCTGGTTTCTGGCTTCCTGGTAAGGTGGAAGAGAGAGAAATGTTGTGGTTTGTATTTCCCGTAAGAACTCAACTGGGCTCCTCCTGATTTGGGTAACTGGTATCTGGAATCTCTACAAAGATCCTGGGAGTTTTGTTATTTCCTGAGTTCCTGTAACTACCCCTGTGAAAGATAAAATCAGATCAGCTGACTCAATATTTCTTTACTGCTCTAGAATGCTGACTGTCAAGGAAGCCCCTATTTACAGAACTGTGCTGTGCTGTGTCACTCCGTTGTGTCTGACCCCATGGACTGTAGCCCGCCAGGCTCCTCTGTCCATGGGGAGTCTCCAGGCAAGAATACTAGAGTGGGTAGCCTATTCCTTCTCCAGGGGATCTTTCCGACCCAGGAATCGAACCAGGGTCTCCTGCTTTGCAGGCGGATTCTTTACCAGTTCAGCTGCCAGAGAAGCCTTTATTTAAAAAGACTACTAGAATGTATTACTTTCAGGCTTTCCTTGCAATTCTTATTTTAGAGAGCTTGAATTTCATAAGCTTCAAATGATCAGAATTCTCTAAATGGAACTTGAGAATCCACCACTCCTTTAGAGCATGGTGATCAGAATAGAGCTTCTGAGTGCAGATTATGACATGTTCTTCTTACCTTGATCTCTGTCCCCCAACCAATCAGCCTGGAATGAGTCAGAGTTCTATTCTATGTATCAGAGCTGCCTGAAGACTCGCCATTTGTGGGCACCATGTCCACGTGTACACACACATTTGCACACATGGGCATACAGACACAATGATTATTTCATGCATTCTCCTAGTAACTCAATGTGCAGGAGTGGAAATGGGAAGCTGACAAGTTGCTATGATTCACCCACTTCCAGGAATGTACCGAGCCGTCATTTAATCCCAGTGACACTATTTTTCATTCTTCCTACAGGTTCCACTCTGGAGTCTGTGTAGCGTGAGTTTTGAGAGCCTGAGGAATAGGTTTCTCTTTGAACCTCACCTCTACAGAGCCCTTTACTGTTTCCTGCATGTAGATGATACTCACTATGTTTGTTTGTATGAGTAAGTGAGGGAATGAAAGGAGGTTATGAAAGTTCTCAGGTACAATTAGTTTGACTTGTTACGGAGTCTTTATACTTTCTGAATACAAATGCTTGTCTTCAGGTTCTACCTTTACTGATATAATTGACAGAAAAGTACACTTTGGATGAGGAAGGGAAAGAAGAGAGGATCAGCATATATAAGCATATATAGGTGATAAAGACTCTCATGGTCGGGGCAAGCTGGCGGAAAGAAAGTTAGTTTCCAGAGGATTCTTTCTGCTTATTCCCCCAGGTAGTATAGCCTCTATGAGTAGCAAAAAGGAGCTAGTGGCGGGTGGGAGAATGTTGTTGCTAACTGAAGTTGAGAAATAAAAGGATAACTGGGAGTATTATATGGTTTCCTGTCAATGACAATGAGATAAATGGTAAAGGAGAATTTGAAAAACCTTAGCAAATTTCTGGAGACCAGGAGACTCACCTTGGGAAAACAATACAACCGGGATTCTTACACATATTCTACTTTACATTTAAAAGCATACATCTTTTGCTAAGTGGAGGTTCAAATCTTTATTTAAAAATGTACTCAGATACTATGAGGATTTGAAGAACTTCTCTCCCTCTCTTTCTTTCTCAAGTACCATGCTTTAGGTTATTTATTTTCTATTACTAGGTAAGCTTATCTTAAAAGCAGGTTTTAGCCCAAGGGGAGAAAGAAAAGACATATTCTATGTTTCTCACTAAATATCCTTTCACAAAGCCTGAATCAATGTATGTTTTTCAGCATTTACTGCACATTTTTGTTTTTTTTATTCATTGCTGGAAAGGTATTGGCTGGAGTCTTTGAATTCTTATCTCCAGCCTGTTTACTGAATTTTCAGTCAGCTTTCTCAGGATTAAACTATCTTTCACTTTCAGAGATAGGTGCTGTGAACCAGAGTTTTTTTGTACAAAATCCTGCTCCAAGGTCATTGGTTGTACCATCAGCAACTAAAATAAATGTATGATTCACTTTTGAAACTGTATCTTTTGTTAGGTAATGAGTGTGCTCACTTTAAAAAATGTATAACAGTATTTCGAAAAGCATAAATCCAGTCCCATCTCTCCATCTTTCCAGGGTCAACCACTGTAAGCAGGTTCTGGTATTTCCTGATAGATGAAAAATAAGCATCTTGAACTTCTTATAAGTAACTTGGCACATAATAATTTATTGAGAAGTATAACAATGGTAAAGAACCCGCCTGCCAGTGCAGGAGACATAAGAGACATAGGTTTCATCCCCGAGTAGGAAAAATCCCCTGGAGAAGGGCATGGCAACCCATTTCAGTATTCTTGCCTGGAGAATCCCATAGACAGAGGAGCCTGGCAGGCTATGGTCCATAGGGTCACAAAGAGCTGGACATGACTGAAACGACTTACACGCACATAACAGCCCTAAATACCAATGCTGTTGTTGTTGTTCAGTTGCTAAACCCTGTCGGACTCTTTGTGACCCCCTGGACTTTGCCAGGCACCCTTGTCTTTCACTGTCTCCCGGAGTTTGCTCAAACTCATGTTCACTGAGTCAATGATGCCATTCAACCACCTAATCATCTGCCGCCGCCTCTTTTGCCTTCAATGTTCCCAGCATCAAGGTCTTTTCCAATGAGTTGTCTCTTTGCATCAGATGGCCAAAGTATTGGTACCAATACCTAACCATTTATTGGTCACTCACCATGTCTTTGGAGAAGGACATGGCAACCCCCTCCAGTATTCTTGCCTGGAGAATCCCATGGACAGAGAAGCCTTGTAGCTACAGACCATCTGCTCGCAAAGAGTTGGATACCACTGAAGAGACCTCGCACGCAGGCAACTTCCCTTGTGGCTCAGCTGATAAAGAATTCACCTGCGATGGGGAAACCTAGGTTTTGATTCCTGGCTTGGGAGGATCCCCTGGAAAAGAGTGGCTGCCCACTCCAGTATTTTGGCCTGGAGAATTCAGTCCATGGGGTCACAATGAGTCGGACACAACTGAGTGATTTTCACTTCACTTCACACCATGTCTTGGCTGGTTTTTGTATAGCGCATTTTTTAACAGGAAGAAAAATAAATGAGTGAATGAATGAATGCAATAATACCCATCAAATGTGATAGGTTTGTTTTGCTTTGGATTTGTGAATATCTTAAGAGTTTCTGTTTCAGCAGGGAAAACAGAGATCTGGCCTGGTAACAGAGACAATAACTGGTTGGTTGGTATTTTAGGGAGAGGTGCATGGGATGTTAAAGCCCACACCTTTTGGTTTTGAAACACCAAATGGCTTCTCCTATAAGCACAAACTCCAGAGTAGTCGAGAATGTTTTTTGCATTTTTCCCTCTTCCTTGATTACCTCCCCATGGTTAGCATTCTGATACTGAGAGTCAATGAAGTTGAAGGAGAGGTATTTGGTTACAAAAAAAAAGGTCCCCAGGACCCACCCCTGCGCCCCTCGAATTGGTTAGTCTTTCTACAAGAGCCTCAACAACCACAGTGTAAAATAAACGGATTTTTGTAATACAGTGCCCATCTCCTGATACATTTTACATAGTTATTTCACTGCTTCCTATCCCAAAGGTTCGTTTGCCCATATTTGATTTTTTTTTTTTCTTTGTTTTAATGGGAATGGGGAAGGGTGAAGACAGAGTTATCTGAGTTCATTCCAACTCCTGGAAGCGGTAGGGAAGAGGTTAAGCTGGACCGGAGGATTTTTGAAGTCTTTGGCTGGGAGGTTCCATTTGGAGAAAGGTGCAGGGGAGCCAGGGGTGGCGAGAGAAACAAGGCAAGTTCCCATTTGCTCGGATTTGTGATCCTGAGCAGTTTGATTTCTCACCTGAGGGCGCAGTCGGGCACCCTGGCTCGTGGATGGAAATATTAACAAGCAGGACTTGCCAGGGCGGCGTCTGGAGAGTGTAACCTGACGCATGGGAAGGACCGCGCGGCCCCTTTAAGTGTTCTCGGGCCGGGAAAGAGAGGGAGGAAACTGGGAGCCGCGGGGAAGGTGGGGGAAACCCACCAAAGACCGAGCCAGAGAAGGGGCAGCGTGAGAGCAGAAACTTCAGACGCTGCTGATCCCGGCGGAGCTCGGGTGAGCCGCGGCGGCCGTCACTCCCACCCGCAGCGGCACGCTCCTCGCCCCTCTCCGCTACCCCGGGGAGGTCCGGGAGCTGCCTCCCTGCCGCTACCACGAACCTGGGCTGCGGGCAGCCGCCGCTTGGAAGTTTGGGCTTCAGCGTCCCAGCCGCGGAGAGTTCGGGGTGCTTTGCGCGCACGCCCCAGCGGCGAGGGGTCTGAGGGATGGTGAGCGCAGCGCTGGGCTGGGAGCGCCCGGGAGGCGTGAGTGTGTCCGCGGACCGGCTGCCGTCCTCAGGGCCCTCCGCATCCCCCAAGTGATGGGAACAAGGGCCCGCCCAGGGAACCGCTGTCGCCGCACCGCCCCCTTGCTCGCCCCCAGCGCGCGGAGTCACCCAGGCACACCCCCGGCACCCCGTGCCCGCTTTCCAGAAGTGCTGCCGCTGCCTTTGCCGCCGGCGCGGGTGGCCAGCTGTTGACTGGGCTCGCCGATAGGCGGAGAAGCACTTTTCGGCTCGCCTTAATCCGGTCTCACACCCCAACTTTGCCGCCGCGCCGGCCCTCGCCGCGGCGCTCGGGCGCACAGTGTGGGGGCGCACGCCGGGCGGCTCGGAAAGATCGCGGAGGAAGGAAACCGCACAACTGCTCTTCTGATTCGGCTCTTTGTTGTTCGCTCTGGATGGTCCTTGGAAGTGGCCGAGCCGCCTCGAAAACCCTGGCGCCAGAGAAGGCAAACCTTGGAATCCTTAGTCTGCAAAGGGCTCTAAGATATTGACAAGCGTCCGGAACGGTGGACCAGTAATTGCCCTGAAAACTCCTGGCGGATTGACCCACGTTGCTTATATTAAGCCTTTGTGTGTAGTGTGTGTGGTGTGTGGCTTCATAAATTCGGGGACCTCATTTTTACCCCCTCCTCTTGGCATGAGACTGTATGCAGGATCCACCCGAGGACAATGATCGCGGAGCCTGCTCACTTTTACCTCTTTGGATTAATATGTCTCTGTTCAGGTAACCCCGCGTCGTTTTTCTTCACCCTTCATTCCCCCCTTGCACGCCTCTTCACTTTCCCGGATCAACCCCGAGCTGAATTTTGGCGACCTCTGCCTCCTTCCAAGGCCAGAGGGGCCCGACCCCTGGCAGGAGTTTTAGAGGAAAGGGTTCTCAGATGGTACTTTGTGCTGTCCTCGTCCCCCCATCCCCCAAGACCCTCCAAGCCTCTTCGCAGACCTAGGCCTTTTGCCAAGTTCGAGGCACGCCCAGATCTCTCCGGGCAAACGCGCGTCTGAGCGCGGGGTGGAAGAGGCAGCGGGCGGTGGTGAGCTTGGGCCCTGAGGATGAGCCAAAGTCAGTCCGATCGCTCGGCCGCGTCCCTGGGGAAGGGAGCTGTGCGCCCAGGGAGCTGTAGCCTAGAAACCCGCCAGGATTCCTGAACCTGGTCGTGCTATTCGCCCCTCCTCTTCCGAGCAAACGGGTCATTAGTAGTTGTTTTATGTAACCAAAGTCTGTAATTAAATTCGATGCTGAAGAAACTTCAGGAAATAACTCCTT
This sequence comes from Odocoileus virginianus, assembly GCF_023699985.2. Taxonomy (NCBI): domain Eukaryota; kingdom Metazoa; phylum Chordata; class Mammalia; order Artiodactyla; family Cervidae; genus Odocoileus; species Odocoileus virginianus. The sequence continues at coordinate 27,753,495 of NC_069698.1, forward strand.
CTTACGGTAGGATATAAACTAGCCACTCTGGCTGGCTGAGTTTAGAAGGGAAACAGATAAGTTGCAAGTATCAGAAAGGGAACACTTAGTTGCCTGGGAATATTCATTGGCAAGGGAAAACCGAAGGCTAGGTTTAGGATTTGGGGGATTCATTAAATAGTATGGAAACTCTTCATATGAACCGTTGGAAGGATGCTGCAGTGGGGTACGTCTGACCTTAGAGTGTACACTGCATCTACACTTACCAATAGTTTTCTGACACTCCCTAAGAAACTTTTAGTACGGGGGAACAGAGCCACGACTCAACTTTTCTTTCTTTCTTTTTGGTAGATTCTGGTTTCAATCAAGGATCCGATTTCAGGCCTTAAAACACACACACCACACACACACACACACACACACACTGCACCTCAGGGAATTTTTTATAGGCCTGTACTAAGCTTCAAGTTGCATCAAGGCCTGTAGGTTAGAGTCGCTCAGTTTTCATGATTATGAAACAGTCTTGAGAGGTTGATTTGAGATTTTTGTGGTCTATGGCCATAGTTTATATTTTAAAGAAGGATTTTACTTAAGGAACTATGTAAAAGAAAAACGTAATCAGCCAAATGATAGCGAATAAACCCTTCAAATAGTTTCAGCCCACGAGATATGCTTGCTGACTAAAAGGAACCTTTGCAATGAAACGAAATGAGGAATTCATTAAATCGTTACTCCTTTGAAGAAAACAGAAAACTGAAGTTTTCATGTATGTCACAGTGGAAGATGAATAGATGAAACCAACTCTTTGGGGCCATCTCTTCTTCAGTTTCCCCTTTCTCTACTATAGTTTTTTTTCTTCTTTTTCTTCTTGTTAGTTTCCAGGTCTGAATGATTGAAAAGTTCCCCACCCCCACGACCCGGTGAGGATGCAAATCAGAAACTTTCGGATCTGATCTCTCTATTTGTCTGTCTTTGCTGCGTCTCCCCCTAGTTTAATTTACAGCTTCAGATACCTTTGAGGTTTTTGTTGATTCACCTTCTCAGTTAAAGTTTATTCACGTGTGTAAAGTGAAGTGTCAGTGTGATAAATGACTGGAGAGCCAGATTACTGAAGATAGGAGGATTAATGGTCATTAGTCACTGTTTGAGCTGAGTTTGTATATGTTGAGACATTTTATCATGGCTGTAGATTAAAGATAGGGTCACACTAATAGGGTATCACTGAAAGCTGGTCACATCAGCGTGCAAATTCTCTGTCTTCACTTGGAGAAATATCTTGGAGTGTGTGTACTGTCCTCTCAGATGTTGTAATTTGATGAGTACCTAGTATCTGAGATTTGTAGTTTAAATAGATATAAATCATTTAGACCTGAAATGATTTCTGGCTTTGTTTTTCTAAGTTACTTTTCCGCTGAAGTCACTGATGAGTTTCATAAGTCTTAAATTTTCTAAGGGGTGTGGTTCTCTACTTTGTTGGCTGGGTCAGAGGTGTGTCCTTGTGAGATGCTCTCTCATATTTAACCTGAAGCTGTTCCTAGCTCTTCTGCTGACTTTAACTCCTGCTGTGCGTTTGAACTTGGGGAGGCCAAATTATTGGCCTGCTGAGATTTCATGAGAGTGTGCTATTCTAAAGCGATCGTATTGATTTGCGTAAACCTTCACAGAACTCAGATAAGTAAGTCGAGTTGGGCGTGCTCAAGACACCTGGACAGGGAATGAATGAAGTTCTTGAAAGATCGTGTTTCATATCTTGCCTCAAGCCTAAGATCACAGTCTATCACTTGTTAATGGAGTGTATTTAAGGGAAATGTGGTGAGTTTAAATAAATCAAAGTGTACCGAGGGGCTAAGGTACCTTCAACAAGATTTAACCTGTAAAAGCATCTATTGGTTGTCAGTTCTTTTTTTCTTTTTTTTTTTTTTAACCTGGCTGCCAACTTAAAAGTCCTATAGTTTTCTTCAAACAGATTATACACTTCATGTTGATGTGTTGATGTCATACTTAACATCAAATATTATATGTTTGCTTTTTGTAGCCTTTTATTACACTAATGCTACAATATATAACTTTTTATTCTAGGAAACTAAGATTTTGGAAAAAATAAGTATTTCAGAAATACCTTTTTATAGTGAGTTTCTTTAGTGTTGGTATACCTCATTTCTTTTCTATGGAGAGCTAGACTTTTGGTGAGGGGAGCAGATGGAATAGCACTGGAAAAAAAACCAACCTGTGTTATCTCTCAGGACCTGATTCTAAACATTGTTTCCTTCTTTATGGACTTCCTTTCCTCAACTCCATTTGCTAAAACCTGCTTTTAAGTGAAAAAAGTGATTGAATTTCAGTTCTGACTTACGATGAGATCTGAACTTCAAATGAAGTGGAAATTCACTAGTGCTATCTTTCTGCTTTTTTGGGGGGGATGGGGGCGAGTCTTTTTCTTTTATTAGGAGGGAAATGTTTTAGGAAAAGTTTCACTCCCTAAACCACTTATCTGGGTCTATGGTCCCTCTCTCTAACTGGAAGATTCTTTGGCAATTCTGGTAATTTCTTATTTTAAAATAAACTTGTTAGCTTTAAAATATACTTGCCTGAACACTGTGACATCTTTTAAAACATACTATTGCTAGATAATGGTCCCTCTAATACATGAGATAATTGCAATTAAAATGTCTCAGAACAGTAAGTTTATCTGAAGTTTTCCTTTAGTCTTCACTGTGACAATTGAAATATTGTTGTGTGAGTTAGTGATATGAAATGCTAAACTTCAAACCTATAATCAGTTATTTGCTTGTTTATTTATTTTACATGGAGTAGATATAATTCAAAGTACTGGGCAAGAGGTATGAAATCGTCTGGGAAACTTAGAATAATAGCTTGCCAATGAAGATTGTAAATAGTTGAGTATGTATCATTTTCTGTGTTCATAAGAGATGCTAGAGTAATGCTCATGTTAATTTCTGGCTTTTTGAAAACTGTTTAATTCTGAAAACAAAAATACAGCTGTCTTGAATGCTTGATTTCTTATGGAAAAACTATAAGGAAGTCAAAATTTTACTCAAAAATTAGGCCTTAGGTAATCTTAAATAAATTAAGAAATCTGGTAATAAGAAAGGGGGAAAAAAACAGTAGAAGCAGAAGTCTAGAGAAGTAGAGTAGAAGAACCAGATCCAGAATTAATCTATAATTAAGTTTTAAGCTGTAGGAGGAAAAGGGGTGGCAGTAGATAGAGCAGCCGAATGTGAGTGCACCCCTCTGACCACACATAGGAAACAAAGCAAATCTGAAAAGTGGCCTCTTGAAAAATTGATGTCAAGGTATATGCTGTATATTTAACAACTGTATACAGAGTTAGACATTTTTAAGAAACTGAGTAGTTTGGAAGATGGAATCATTTGAAAACAAAGGAGTAGTCTAAATCTTTAATGAACTCATATAATTTTTTTTTAAAGCTGCATTTAATAAGACTTTAGAATGTTGATTGCCTCAGCTTATTTAGTGGAGTGAAAAGCTAAGTAGTTACCTTCTGTATCACAATGTTTTTGCTTAGAGGAGACCAGTAAAGTGAAAGAAAGAAATAATAATAATAAAAAAAGACGAGATCATGTTCAAATTCTGGGGTACCCTAAGAAACTTTATGATGGTGACTACTACTGTTGCTTTGAAGATATGACTATGATTTGTTGAACATTCACCATTATCTTATTTAATGCTTGTAAGAACCCTATGATGTAGGTGCTATTATTAGTAAAATACTGCTTTATCTGTGTTTTATAGTTACAACATCATAGAGATGTTAGGAGATACAGATGAGAGGGGATTTGAACCAAGTTGATTCCAAAACCCTTAACCACTGTGCACTTTCCTAGTTGAAAGAGAGAAATGAAGGATTTAAAAGAAGAAAGATTATGGTTCAATCATTGTTTAATTTTAAAGCACGTCCACCAAATCCACCTAAACAAGACTGTGGTTTGAACACTTGAGAATTTGGAAGGGAGGCTTTTCTTATCCTGCCGTTAAGTAAATGATCTTCAAATTTTTAGATCACCAGGCAAGACAATGACTTTACCTTCAGTCAACTCACATCCAGCCTTTATCATGTCTGCATTTTCTGGCATGCTTAAAAATAGAGACCGAACAGAAGTCAAACAATGACCTCTGGTGATGTGGAAATACACAATTCCAAGTTGTATTTTGAAAAATGAATGCCATCCTCATTCATGCACACTTGAGGAAAGATTTTGTTCTGAGTCCCAAGGCAAATAATTGGTGCTTATCAGGGAAGAGCCTGTCGAGAAGCAATCATTTCCCCTGGGGTTGCTTTTTCCTCTCTGGGTTGGGCATGGGCTGGTGGTCATTTAGTAGCAGATGAGCCTTCTGCTTGACTGCTGTTCACAGATGACTCACGTCATGGTTACTGATCATGGAAGGGTGTTGTGTGTTAGGACCTGGTTGATCAGCTGGTTGGAAACTGCTTATGCATAGCCAATAAAGTTGCCATCCTGTGGAGATCAAAGGCCACCTCCTTCCTTTCCAATTCTGGATTAAGATGGTTTCCTTCCCACCACCCCCTCCCGTCTCCCTCTACCTTCAGCCCTTTCCTTCAATCTTGCTGTTGAAGGAGAGGAAGAAAAAAGATTATCTATAGTGTACAGGGAGATAGCTTTGATCCCCACCCCACTGCCTCTGTCTTCCTCTCTTTAGCCATCCAAAAGGCTATTTCTAATGCTAGAAGGTGTCCTGTTGCTTGCTTCATGGGGGAGCTCAATCTCCTTTTGCTTAAACCAAAACAGACTGTTACGAATTCCCTTACTTCTGTGATTTTACTTGGCTTCCAAATGTCTTACAACAGTGTTGTTCCACACGTAAAACAATATTTTGAACAGCATGACTGTGCCTATCTTTCTGACTTCGTTCAGCGAGAGAAGTACCTTACCACTTTGGTGTTCACAGCTGTCCATGGCTTAGAGCCAAGAAAGAATATCTGTTTATTTTCTTTAATTAACTTATTTTATTAAAGGAGGAGAGTGTATAGAAGGTAAACAGTCGTAGACAAGGTTCTTGGATTGTGAGTTTGATGTTGAAAAGTCTATAGGCCTGATGTCTGTCACCTAGTTTGACAGGTAGATGAACCATTAAAAAGCACCACCAATGGATACGAGCAAATGTCAGCAGAGCAGTGTGGTTCTGCCTTAAGTGGGAATATATATTTTTGTATCCAGTGAGTGATTTATATGCAGCATATGGGAAGTAGTAATAATACAGTATAGTTCTGGGACCTATTTTTTTTTTTTAACCATGTTAGTCTCCCGTTTTAGAAAATATTAGATATTTTTAAAGCAATTCCAGCAAGTAGTAGCTCATGGTTACACTTTCTCAAAATGCCCTTGATTGGATTTCAGAAAGTGTCAAGTTCAAAGTATGGGTCACCTATGCCTGTGTTCAGCTTGTCTGTACATGCCCTGAAAACCAGGGACAGCTTATCCACAGTCAGCCTTGAAAGGAGCATGGAGTCTGGAACTTTCTCTCAGCTATTTGCAAGAGGTGTTAGTGGAAGAGACTCAGGAGACCTGTCTTCCATGGGCCTTGGTTCTTGGTAAAAACGCAAAGAAGAATCTTGAGTTCTCACCTGCTGCAAGAGAGTTTATTGAAGATTAAGAGAGAACAGAGAAAACACCTTAAGAGAGAGGTGGGCCAAGGCCTAGGAAGGCAGCGGCCCAGAGCGCTGAGGTGTAGAGTTTTTAATCCAGCTGGTCGTTGATTGACAGTCTTAATTGACAGCTGCAGGTTTTATATCCAGAGGCTGTGATGTGCATGTCCTTCCTATAATTCAGCCTATTATAATTAGATAGATGTATTCATAGAATATTTATGAACATTTAAGGAGCCCAATGAAACAAAAGTTATCTAAGGACATGATAGCTAGTGTGAGGTGTGCGTGAGTATCAGGATGGGGCACAAATCCTTCCAGTCGGCCAGTGGGGGATTTTTTCCGGTCCCCTGACCATTTTAGAGTACTGATGGTGTGTTTGGGGCAGCGTTGGTTAATAGCTTGGTGGGATTAGGTGGCTATTGGACATGGCAGCTGACTAGGATGCCTCTGGTGGCTCATGGCTAACTTTCTGTCTGACAGAGGTTCTGCTGCTAAGCAATGTAAGAGACCAAGTCTGTATCCCTGAAACACTGTGGATTCTTCTTTTTATTTTATTATTTTTGACTATGCCATACAGCTTGTGGAAACTTAATTCCCTGACTCGGTATTGAGCCCAGGCCCTCGGCAGTGAAAACACAAGAGTCCTAACCACGGGACTGACAGGGAATTCCCTGTGAATGATTCTTTTAATGTGAGGAAAAGTATTTTTGAAGTCATAAAATCATTACATATGACCTTTTAGTAGTTTAAAAATCATTTAAGCATATGTTATCTCTCTTTTGATTTAATTTAACATTTCATGAAAATAATAAGAGATACGCTTCTGTGACCATCAGGTTCTTTGTAGCATGTTATAAATGGTCATAATTTATGCACCATTATAGAAAAAAATGTCAGCTTGGTAAACTCATTCCTGGTTGTTAGCAGAGGAGGAGACAGAGGCCAGGTTTTATTTTCTCTCCACCCACGTGACCAAGGCCCTTTTCTGTCATTAGCAACCCCTGGTAGAATTTGAAAAGAAAATGGGGCCAATGAGTGAGTGAATCAGGCTACATTCGTCTGTTTCAAGATTATTTGGCATCAGATGGTGCTAATGAGGTACTTCCTCAAAATTTAATCTCCAAACTTCAATAACATGAATACACTGTTTTCTGTTTTAGCATGTGATTGTTTTCTTCTGCTAACAATATATTAGGTTTTAGTTTGGTTAAAAGTGTCTGCCTTCAATTCCTTTCTTATATAAAGGAAATATAAAATGTATCCTTTTTAGTCTTACTTACTAAGTAAGACTTTAGTCTTACTGATCTAAAGCTGATTTTGTTTACTCAGGCTTGACTTAAAAGGCAGTCTCCTATTAACTCGGAAACTTCACTAAAATGGTGTTTGTTCATATATCAAAGTGTTAAAACGCATTTGTAAGTGTTAACTGCACACCTCTGGGTAACTTTAAACTACTTCAGTTGCCTGGATTGGGAAGTAATTTCAGTATTTCCAGACCATTCAATTAGCAAGTTGTCTGACTAAAGTAAACTGGCTTGTTCAGCCTGTGAGAGATAGACTCATCTGTTTTTTGCCCTCATATTTGAAAAGAAGTGAACATTTCCTTAGCAATCTGGTGTTAAGTTTGGAATTGGAATTTGCTTAAATTAATGAACTTAGTATATTGCCAAAACCTAAAGATGTAGAAAAAAAATGGGAGATGGGCAGAAGCTTGGATACTGTATAGAGAGGAGGGGCATTTCACTGACAAGATTGTTGCTTTTCATCAGCTAATAATTTGGACTTAGTAGATGCATCATGGGGCATTATTTAGATTAAGTATGTCCTGAGAGGAGCACTGAATTATTTGATCTTTTTTTCTTGCTAAGCATCATCCCAGGAACTCATTCTTTCCTAGGACCTCATATTGAAAATTACCCTTTCACCATTTTGCATTTGGTATACTGAACAAAGTCCTTTAATAACTGCACATGATTATTAAATATATTATTATCAGTTCAGTTCAGTCACTCAGTCATGTCTGACTCTTTGTGACCCCATGAACCACAGCACGCCAGGCCTCCCTGTCTATCACCAACTCCCAGAGTCCACCCAAACCCATGTCCATTGAGTCGGTGATGCCATCCAACCATCTCATCCTCTGTTGTCCCCTTCTCCTCCTGCCCTCAATCTTTCCCAGCATCAGGGTCTTTTCAAATGAGTCAGCTCTTCGTATCAGGTGGCCAAAGTATTGGAGTTTCAGCTTCAACATCAGTCCTGCCAGTGAACACCCAGGACTGATGTCCTTTAGGATGGAATGGTTGAGTCTCCTTGCAGTCCAAGGGACCCTCGAGTCTTCTCTAACACCATGGTTCAAAAGCATCAATTCTTCTGCGCTCAGCTTTCTTTATAGTCCAACTCTCACATCCGTACATGACCCCTGGAAAAACCGTAGCCTTGACTAGATGGACCTTGTTGAAAAAGTAATGTCTCTGCTTTCTAATATGCTGTCTAGGCTGGTCATAACTTTCTTTCCAAGGAGCAAACATCTTTTAATTTCATGGCTGCAATCAGCATTTGTGTGATTTTGGAGCCCCCCAAAATAAAGTCAGCCACTGTTTCCACTGTTTCCCCATCTGTTTGCCATGAAGTGATGGGACCAGATGCCATGATCTTAATTTTCTGAATGTTGAGCTTTAAGCCAACTTTTTCACTCTCCTCTTTCACTTTCATCAAGAGTTTCTTAAGTTCTTCACTTTCTGCCATAAGGGTGGTGTCATCTGCATATATGTTTAGACATAGCCTGATAATGAAAAAATACTTAATTAAATGATGAGGTATGGATCTAATTATGTATACTGAACCTGAAGGCTAGGAATCAATATCTCTGATAATAATTATTATAAGGTCTAAACATACAAAGTTATGGGCTGGCGCAGTGCTCACACATCTTATTTGATTCCACATTAAGAATGAAGGCATGGCCGTTATCTCTGCCTATCAGTTTGGAAAAATGAGGCTCAGAAAAGTTAACTTCCTTGACTGGTTGGTCACCTAGTGTGGTGGAATCAGAATTTGAAACCAGTCTGATCCCAGAATTTGGGGTCTTTATCATTATACACACTACACTGTTCCCTTATAGGAAAATGACTGTAAATCAAACAGTATAAAATGTGTGTATATAACAAGGCTAAGATGCTTTTCATGTGAGGGAACTTGCTTGTGCTGCCAAGCTGTTTTAGTTCCCTTTTACATGATGGATTTTTCTGGTATATTTGATTGTCTGTTCCCCTCTTCTGCTTGTCACGTGATAAGTGACAAAAAAGAGTGCAACCCTGATAACATACATGATCGATAACAGAAATATGGGTGCAGCCCCATAACATGATCTGGTGGGATTCGGTGTGTTCAGTTTGTGGAGTAAGTTTGAGATATTAATAGTAAGAACCAAGCAGGGCTTCCCTGATGGCTCACTGGTAAAGAATTGCTTGCAATGCAGGAGACTTAGTTCGATCTTGGGTCGGGAAGATCCCCTGGAGAAGGAAATGGCAACCCACTCTAGTATTCTTGCCTGGGAAATCCCATGGACAGAGGAGCCTGATGGGCTCAAATCCACGCGATCGCAAAAGAGTGTTTTTTTGAGTTTGAAAATAGCATAATTAGTACTATGATATATAAAATATGTTAGGCAACAGCTTGGTGAGAATCTGTGATTCAGTTCAGTTCAGTCGCTCAGTCATGTACGACTCTTTACAACCCCATGAACCGCAGCATGCTAGGCCTCCCTGTCCATCAAAAACTCCTGGAGTTCACCCAAACCCATGTCCATTGAGTCGATGATGCTATCCAACCTTCTCACCTTCTGTTGTCCCCTTCTCCTCCTGCTCTCAATCTTTCTCAACATCATGGTCTTTTCAAATGAGTCAGCTCTTCTCACATCAGGTGGCCACAGTACTGGAGTTTCAGCTTCAACATCAGTCCTTCCAATGAACACCCAGGACTGATCTCCTCTAGGATGGACTGGTTGGCAGTCCAAGGGACTCTCAAGAGACTTCTCCAACACCACAGTTCAAAAGCATCAATTCTTCTGCACTCAGCTTTCTCTATAGTCCAACTCTCACATCCATCCATGATTACTGGAAAAAACATAGCCTTGACTAGAGGGACCTTTGTTGACAAAGTAATGTCTCTGCTTTTTAATATGCTGTCTAGGTTGGTCATAACTTTTTTCCCAAGGAGTAAGCGTGTTTTAATTTCATGGCTACAGTCATCATCTGAAGTGATTTTGAAGTGCAAGAAAATGAAGTCTCTCACTGTTTTCCTTGTTTCCCCATCTATTTGCCATGAAATGATGGGACCGGATGCCATGATCTTAGTTTTCTGAATGTTGAGCTTTAAGCCAACTTTTTCACTCTCCTCTTTCACTTTCATCAAGAGGGTCCTTAGTTCTTCTTCGCTTTCTGCCATAAGGGTGATGTCATCTACATATCTGAGGTTATCGATATTTCTCCCAGCAGTCTTGATTCCAGCTTGTGCTTCCTCCAGCCCAGCATTTCTCATGATGTACTCTGCATATAAGTTAAATAAGCAGGGTGACAATATACAGCCTTGACATACTCCTTTTTCTATTTGGAACCAGTCTGTTGTTCCATGTCTAGTTCTAACTGTTGCTTCCTGACCTGCATACAGGTTTCTCAAGAGGCAGGTCAGGTGGTCTGGTATTCCCATCTCTTTCAGAATTTTCCACAGTTTATTGTGATCCACAGAGTCAATGGCTTTGGCATAGTCAATAAAGCAGAAATAGATGTTTTTCTGGAACTCTCTTGTGTTTTCAATGATCCAGTGGATGTTGACAATTTGATCTCTGATTCCTCTGCCTTTTCTAAAACCAGAGGTAATATCTGAGAGTTCACAGTTCACGTGTTGCTGAAGCCTGGCTTTGAGAGTTTTGAGCATTACTTTGATCGCCTGTGGGATGAGTGCAGTTGTGTGGTAGTTTGAGCATTCTTTGGCATTGCCTTTCTTTGGGATTGGAATGAAAACTGGCCTTTTCCAGTCCTGTGGCCACTGCTGAGTTTTCCAAATTTGCTGACATATTGAGTGCAGCACTTTCACAGCATCATCTTTTAGGATTTGGAATAGCTAAAATTCCATCACCTCCACTAGCTTTGTTTGTAGTGATGTTCCCTAAGGCCCACTTGAGTTCACATTCCACAATGTCTGGCTCTAGGTGAGTGATCATACCATCGTGATTATCTGGGTCATGAAGTTCTTTTTTGTACAGTGTTCTGTGTATTCTTGCCACCTCTTCTTAATATCTTCTGCTTCCGTTAGGTCCATACCATTTCTGTCCTTTATTGAGCCCATCTTTGCATGATATATTCCCTTGGTATCTTTAATTTTCTTGAAGAGATCTCTGGTCTTTCCCATTCTATTATTTTCCTCTATTTCTTTGCATTGATCACTGAGGAAGACTTTCTTATCTCTTCTTGCTATTCTTTGGAACTCCGCATTCAAGTGGGTGTATCTTTCCTTTTCTCATTTGCTTTTCCCTTCTCTTCTTCTCACAGCTATTTGTAAGGTCTCCTCAGACAGCCATTTTGGTTTTTTGCATTTCTTTTTCTCAGGGATGGTATTAATTCCTGTCTCCTGTACAATGTCACGAACCTCCGTCCATAGTTCATCAGGCAGTCTATCAGATCTAATCCCTTAAATCTATTTCTAACTTCTACTGTATAATCATAAGGGATTTGATTTAGCTCATACCTGAATGGTCTAGTGCTTTTCCCCACTTTCTTCAATTTAAGTCTGAATTTGGCAATAAGGAGTTCATGATCTGAGCCACAGTCAGCTTCCGGTCTTGTTTTTACTGACTGTAGAGAACTTCTCCATCTTTGGCTGCAAAGAATATAATCAATCTGATTTTGGTGTTGACCATCTGTTCATGTCCATGTGTAGAGGCTTCTCTTGTGTTGTTGGAAGAGGGTGTTTGCTATGACCAGTGCGTTCTCTTGGCAAAACTCTGTTAGCCTTTGCCCTGCTTCATTCTGTACTCCAAGGCCAAATTTGTCTGTTACTCCGGGTGTTTCTTGACTTCCTACTTTTGCATTCCAGTCCTCTGTAATGAAAAGGACATCTCTTTTTTTTTTGGGTGTTACTATCCCTTTAAAGTTGTATCCTCAGATGACAAGTTTTTTAGAAAACAGACATTGTAATGTTGGTAAACATGATCCCTATACTGTAATCAACACTCAGAAGTAATACAGGTGTCTTTTTAAAAAAAATGTTACTCTTTTGCTCTTCTTACTCTTTTGAATAGATATGTCTCTTAAAGATTGTTCTGTAATTTCTCAGATGTGGTTTTCTCTACCAAACTCAGTAATCTTCCAAAGTTATTTCGAAATGTGTAGGTGGAATGTTACATTTCTGTTCGCATCTCTATGTCCATAGGTTTATGATTTTTGTTGTTGTTCAGTCGCTAAGTCGTGTCTGACTTTTTGCAGCCAGGCCTTTGTCCATGGGGTTCTCCAGGCAACAATACTGGAATACATAGGTTTATATGAAAATGAGCATTTTCCCCAGTTTCCTACCCGTTACCAATAATCAAAATGATATCATATCTAAAACTCTCTATTATATGAGACCTGGGGTCACAACCTTAAAGTTTTTACTCTGTCAAAATCTACTTGATAATAAATGTGAAAAGCGAAGTGAAGTCGCTCAGTAGTGTCTGACTCTTTGTGACCCCATGGACTGTAGCCTCCCATACTCCTCCATCCCTGGGATTTTCCAGGCAAGAGCACTGGAGTGGGTTGCCATTGCCTTCTCCAAATAATAAATGTATTTCTGTCCTTTTATTTTTTTGCATCCTAACATTCATTTGCATTTGATAATGCTATATTAATTATTAATGGAGCTTAATAACATTATTTATTCCTTAGTAAATGACATTCAATCTTGATTTTCTTGATTAGATAAATCAAGATTATTAATCTTGATAATAATGAAAAATTATTGTTAACCAACTGTCTTATTTGTTGCTATTAGAGACTTTAAAGCATGTTTCAGACATACCTGATAATGTATAGCTTTTAACACTACATTGAGGTTGTGTACATATAGACAGGAAAATGAATGTTGAATCACAGGAGTGAATTGTTGGCAGTCTATGAATGAAAGATGTTTTCATATGATGGGAGAAGGGAGAATTTCATTTGGGAACTGATAGATGGAGGGGATTTACTTAGTCAGCAAACTCTCCCTGAAATAAGTAGCTTGCCAAACAAAAAGTGTTGAAAGAAGGAATAGAATGTCTTGTTGAGCAAAGTGAAGTATTAGAAAGGTGCATCCAGGAGTGGTGATCTGAAAAAATGATATAACTGTTTGAAGAGATGGGTTTTATAGTTAGTTGTTATGGAATTTCATTTATGACCCTATAATATTTTAGAGGACATTAATAATAGCATTCATTCTTTCATTCATTTAATCAATCCTACCAGGTAACAAATTATTGAAAAAAATCTCATTCCTTGCACTTAAGGAATTTATGCTAAATGGTTGATTGCCCAATAGGTAATTTAATACATGAGTGCCTTGTGAGCCTATGTTTGGGCCATAAAGAGCTTCTGCCAAGTGGAGAAGAGGTGATAAAAAAATAAATTAAATTTGATACAATAATTCTTAGAAACTAATATAGTTACTTTTTGGTATATTCTCTGAAGGTATGTATGCATAGCAGTATACAGATACATACATTTAAATATAATGATAGATGTTTTATTTTTCTTTACCTATCAGAGAGTCATTTGGACAGTGTCTTAAAACAGCTTTATTTCTATACTTCTACTTTCTCTGTAGTATCCTAACAACTATTCTTTATCTTACCCTCATTACTTTCTATGACTGGAATTATCTCCTCATATCATAGAAGATTCCATTTATAATTTTTGTGTAAATTTGCTCATTAATTTAGCTAAAATTCAACTCTATTTCCTATTCTACTGGACTCTGTTTTACCCTCCAAACTACCCATGGTAAATTCAGTCCAGTTTCTACATGAAACTGTTCCCATTTTGAAGATAGTTAAGCTCTTTTTAAATTTTCTGTTCTCCGTACACAAGATATCCATTTTCTTCCAATTCTGTTTTTTTCATAAAGAGTCATTTCACTTGGTTATGTTATTTTGTTGTTATTATTTTTAATATATATTTTGTCAGTTTCCTAAAGTGTGACATGGATTTTGAGGATCCTGTTTTATTTTTTAGTGAAAATGTAGATAACTTTTAACTTCTTCCTAGTGTTCAAATAAAGATTTCATTTAAAAGCCCTGTCAGTAGTTAGCAATATAATGCTTTTCTGGATCAGGAGATTTAAAATATATTAATAAGCTAGATACTTATCTTCCCATCTTCATTTACCACTGAACCGTCTTCACACTGCCCTTCCTGGTCTGACGTCATGATTGTTGGCAAGGAAGATAAGAAAACATTCAATTTGTGAGTTTCTGTTTTTCTTTTCTGATAATATTTTATAATGGTTGAAAACATATGCCGTCCGGGGCCTATGAGAGCAAGGCCCTGTCTCAGGTCTAAGGGATGGCTGACTGGATGTTGCCGTGGGGATGTGTGGACTAGCGTACAGACACTCTCCGAGTTTTCAAGAAGAGGCAAAAATCTATGTTTTAAAGTAAAATCTCCCAGCTGACAAATGGGGACACTTAAGTCCAAATAATAATAATAATAATAACAACAACAACAATAATATGTCATCACAGCAACTGTGGCCAACAAATCATCATTTTGTATTTATAATTTTACATCATCCACCTCATATAGAACTGACTTATCTGTTGCTGTTTATTCCTACTCTAAAAACATCAGTATCCCCTCACTCTCTGTTATCTTCAGCGTTTTAGAAGCTTTTACTTTTCTGATGTTTGATCATCCTTACTGTATTGTTACTAGCTAAATAGTTAGATAATGGCTTATTTATTTAACCAAAAGCTTCTGCCTTTATTGGGAGTTATTTACATTTTACAAACTGTACTTGTTAAACCAGGCAAAGTGATCAGTTTGACTGTTTATGTTTATTCTTTTGTCCTAAAGCTAACAAACAAAGAAAACAAAACCACAAGTCCTTTGATGAGCTAAGAGCCTCTGATGAACTTGAATAAATAAATTTATTCTTGAATAAGAGGGGAAATGATCAATAGAGACCTTCTAAAAGTTTACTGAGTGCTATTAAGAGACATACCACTGTGTTGCATATGAATTACAGGTTGAGAATGACTATTAAGGAAATCTGAAGAAATAGAAGTAAAATTGGGGCTAAGGCTGAATTGTAAAGAAGGCTTTACCTTCTTCATGTATTTGTTGTAGGATCATTTCTAAAACCTAGTTTCCCATATTTGTTTTATCATTTGTTTTATAGATCATTAGCTGTTTGACAGAAATATTATCAGGAGAGCCGCTTAATCTAAAGGGTCAGTAATCATTGCCAATTGAATATTAACGAGAAATAAAAATAAAGCATCTCAGAAATAATTTGTCAGTGAAAAATATTATTTAATTTACATGATATTGATTTATGCACAGCTTTTAAAAGCATATCTAGCATTTCTGTGAGGAAACTTTGTGCATAATTCATATGTATCTCTAAAATGACATTTGGAGGACTTCTTTAGGTAACATAGAAATGAGATAATTTGCTCAGGTGTTCAAGCTATACTACAAAGCTAAGTACATATGGAGAAACTTTTATTAACTTAAAAAAAAAAAAACCCATCAAAACCCAAACTGGTCATTTCTTACCAAATCTAAGTAATATATTCCACTCTGGAGAATTTTCTTGTCTTCATTATGTTTCACTGTAAAGTGGGCAGAATTTCTTTTTTGTCTTCCAACAACTCATACTGCTGGGAAAATATGGCAGAGTCCCATTGGGGGTCATTAAGAGCATTACTCATGCTAGACATCTATCAAGGGCAGCGCCCCTCATGCTAAATTCTAGAGCCACGGCTTGCGAAAAATATGAGATGCTCACAGGCACGAGGCAGGGAATAATGCTGGAGTGGAAGAAGGTCAAGCCACGGGCAGGGGAAGAGGTCAGAAGCAGTAATGTGCCCTGAGCAATGAGAGCTGATTCATCTGAAGCTGGAAACCGTCACCAGATTTCATTGTCCACAGGAGGCATGTTTAAAGATGAGCATCATTTGATGCTCTGAGAAAATAGCTTGCTAATAATAATGGATTCTCATCACTTCCGTGTGTATTTGGAAATATTTCTCTAGTTGAGAACTGCAGCCTTTAAGAAAATATAGTGAAAACCTATTGGCTAATTTGCCTAAGTCTTGTTGATTTCTATTGTCCGTTTCTTGTCCCTATTCTTTCCATATGAACACTTCCTTTTCTGTGAATCACAGAAATGTTATGTGTAATTTATTTTCTTGTGAGAGAATACCTTGTCTTTGGATGTATTGGTCTTACTGATTTGATTACATTGATTGCACACCTGCCTAATTAGGGTTCCTTGCCTATGAACCAAACTTCAGCCTCTTCTTCCTCTGACTCTTCTAATGCTGTTTCTCGGGTTGGGAATGCTCTGTCTAGATTTGTTTCTTTTCCTCCTTCACCTCCCTTTTCCCTCATCCCAACTGCTGTTTGGCCTAATGAATAAATTAAGTGTCTGTTTCTCCAGAAGCAACCCTTTGCCACCCCTTCCACCCATCCAGTGTAGATTTGATGTACTCCTTTTGTGTTTCCCTGGGGTCTTCCCCCATGGTTCATGGGGGAACCCCTTGTTTTCATGCCTGCAATGCAGGAGACCAGGGTTCAGTTCTTGGGTTGGGAAGATCCCCTGGAGAAGGGATTGGCAACCCAATCCAGTATTCTTCCCTGGAGAATTCCAGGGGACAGAGGTGTCTGGTGGGCTACAGTTCATGGGGTCACAAAGAGTCAGACAGGACTGAAGCTACTTAGCATGCATGCATGCATTATGTGTTGCCCTAGCACTCTGCAAAACCGTGACCTTACCCATCATCATGTTGTGTTTCATTTACTTATCTAGGTCTCCTTTCAAACTATGAGGGTCTGTATCTACTTAAGTATTACAACTAACACATTCAGTGAATTAATTGATTCAGTACAAGAATTTATTTGCTTCGACAGGGGTTATAAAAGGAATGAATACTCCCTCTTGTTTTTAGATAAAACTTCATTCTTTTAGAAACAGAGATGTGAGTAATTGGAAAGAGGAAAAACCTAAATTGCCATATTAGTAAGTAATTTATAAATGGGAGCTCTCAGTAGTTTTTACTATTTACTGGATCCTACTAAATGGATTGGACAGAATTTTGTATTCTGCCTTTATGTGGAGTTTGTGGGTTTTGCTATGATTTTTCGAGAGACTAATTGTAGTTAAGTGAGGGAAGCAAACATGACTTGGGTTTAGACTTGATTGTCACTGACTTTGAATCTGTCACTAAGTAGCTTTTCACCATGCCCCGAATGAATTACAGGTGAATTTCTTCACCTGTAAAGTGCTGGAATTGAAACTGATATTTAGGTCACTTCCAGGATTTAAATTCTGTAGTTTTTAACCTCAGAACAGCATAGTGAGCTAGATTATTTATCCCTGAGTTTTTCATCAGTGTATCTTTGAGTGGAGTGTAGTGATTGTAAGGGAGTGAGCTTCAGAGTTAAAATGGTACAGAGGTTTGAAATCTGGTCTCATTGCTCCCCAGTCAAGTCACCATAATAGCTCATCTCACTTTTCTGTTTTCTTAATCAGTAAAATGGGAACCATAGGGTTGCTGTGAAGGTTAAGTAAGTGTTTAAAACAGTGTTTGACATGTTCTAAAGTTTAAGTATGAATAGTGTTGTTTTTATTATTATTTTGTTGATTGGTCCTCTTTATCAAGATTTTTTTTAAGGGGAACTGGTTTATGATTGTTGCTTGGTATAGCCCCTGATTTACAAACTCGAAACATAAAAATTATCCCTACAGAGACATCCTTCCAAACTTTAAGACCCTTTACCAGCAGTTTAAAAGAACAACAAATACAAGTAGAAGATGGGTCGGTGTTCTTAAGAGAAAACTCAGGGTTAATTTGACAGGTTGGAGACAGATTTCTGGGCAGATTGCCATGCCAATGTGATAGCCATTTCTATGCGAATAAAGCCAAATATATTATTGTTTAGTCTGTACAAAAATGCCAACAATTAGAGGTTGTATCAAGTTGCTTTCCCCTCCCCAATTTAAAAAAAATGTTAATGCCTCTAAGAGGATTAAGAGATTTGCAATTTACTGTGAATTATTTTAATCAGATTAAAGGTCCTCTTTTACTTGGAGTTCAGCTCTTCAGCACTTGGGGAATGGAAGTTTTCCCTTGGAGGGTGGGATGGTGACAGATACTGGGAAGTATCAGGGGTGGAGAGGGGTGAGGCCATTTTGGACCCCGAGTCATATTGGGGGGGCCAGGCTGGGGGATGTGAAAGGTGAAGTCAGGGGCCAGGAGCCTAGTAGAAGCGTACCAGTAACAAACTTCCCATGGTAAAAGTGTTCTTCGAATCCAGCCCCCTTCTGGACTACTTAAGTCCTTCCTTCAAGAAACAAAAAACCAAATTAGAAGCATTAATGCTGTGGTACAAAGACCTGATTTTCAGAAGAGTCTTTGACATAAATTTGGGAAATTGTGTCATTTTTAGAATAATTAGGTGGGTAAGATTTCAGCCTCTTGAGTAATTCATTCATTTAATAAATAATGATATCACATTCTGTGTATCTGGCTGTCTGTGCTCTCATTTTGGCACTATCACTAGCTGTTTTAGGAAATACCCAGGATTTGTTTTAATCAGGTATGGCAAGACATGCACACAGAAATGACTGTCCTGAGGTTTCTACTTAGAAATCCAAGAAACAGGAGGCACAGGCTTCTATGCAGGGACTTTGCTACTGGAGAAGCACCAGGGTTGGTTGAGAGGCTGAAGGAAGAAGGAGAGAACTTGGGCAAAAGGCTTTATTGTGGTTTTCATGGGAAAGAACTAGGAAGGCACAGTATGAAAGCTGAGAAGATTTAGGATTGAATAGTTCCAATGACTTCGTCAGCCACAGGGAAGGTCTCTAGTTAGGGACATGACCTTGGGTGATTAGAGCAGAAGGGCCAGCTGGAATAGGTGGTTCGGTGTGTGGACTCTGGGTTGGTTGCTTTATATTTGAAGAGTATGCCCTTCCGTGAGGGTTTGCTATCTCTGGAAAGTGACTAGCAGTCATCTTTCGCAGTCAGCAGGGCCCCAGAAGCCAGAGCTTCAAAACAAAAAAAACAAGAAAATAGAGATAATATACTAGTGAACCATGTAAACTTGGTTATATTACTTAAGTTTTCTAAGCCTGAGAGTCCTCATCTGATAGTATCTTGAAGAATTTTGAGATTAAATGGTAAGAGGCATTATTTTCCTCATAAGAAATATTTAATAAGTAATAGAAGTTCAAAGTCCAAAATAGGTAATATATAAATGAACCATTGCTAAGTTTCTGAGACCCAGTGTGTGTGTGTGTGCGTGCTTAATAAGATAAAATACCATATCTGTTGATGAGACAAGTTGTAAATTATGGTACTTATTCAATAAAGATATTATCTCAGCCTCACAATAGATCAAATTTATGTAGAGAACTTTTACCTCCAAACTTTAGCACACATAAATCATATAAATATTAGCCCATTGTATCTTTCCATATGAATGTATTTTCTGGGAAAGCAGCAAAATATTGGAATAGTGGCATTTAATGTTAATTAAGTATGAGTTAATAGTACTAACATCAGAAGAACTTTGAAGAGAATGGGGAGAGTTGTAGAGAGAGTTGTGGGAGGTTTCATGGCCAAAGGAGCCAGCTGTCTATTTTGTGATGTTGCTCTTGGTTGCAGCATGGCGCATCCCCCTTTATATTGCTGTATTTCATCCTGGTCCAGTATTCCCAATATGCTTGTCACGGCTGCTTACTTGACATGTGCTCACAGTCACTTTCTCAGGAAGCTGCTTTTCCTTCTGTCCTCACCGACCCTCTTAAAGGCATTGTACTCTCTTATTTAAAGCACTGTATTAGCATCAGTATTAATTAGCTTCCATGGATATTTAAATTCTGCTTTTTTACAAGAGTCTCACATCTCTGTGAGGGATGATCCATGACTGTATTACAGAATTAAGGACCCCAAGTCGTTGCTATTGGAGAAGGAAATGGCAGCTCACTCCAGTATTCTTGCCTGGAGAGTCCCGTGGACCTAGGAGTCTGGTGGGCTACAGTCCATGAGGTCACAAAGAGTCAGACTTGACTGAAGCGACTTAGCACAGTAGTTGCTCTGGGCTTCCCTGGCGGTTCAGTGGTAAGGAATCCACCTGCCAGTGTGGGAGATGAGGGTTCGATCCCTGGGTTGGGAAGATCCCCTGGAGAAGGGAATGGCAAGCCCCTTCATTATCCTTGCCTGGAGAATCCCATGGACAGAGGCGCTGCAGTCCATGAGGTCATAAAAGAGTTGGACATGACTTAGTGACTAAGCAAACAGCAACAAGAGATAGTTGCTACACACTTAGCACATAGTAGGTCATCAGTAAACATTTATCTAATGGACAAAGACTGAACTGACATTTTAGCATTCTTAAAAAAAAAGTGTATCTAATGAAAAAATAGTAAATCCTTCCATAAATGAAAGATACATAAGGCTATGTTATGTGATATTTTAGCTGTCCTTTATATTAATTATTTTTTCCATAAATAGAATAGTAAAGAACTCACAATATTTGGGTTTACCTTCAGTAGTGCAGGAAGAGAGATTTAAATGTTTGTTTCTTTTAAGAATCTATAGTGATGAGCTCCATATTTGAGGTTGTAAAAAAAACATCCAGAGAATTCAAGAGCTCAAGTTACTAAAAAAGGAAAATTTAAAGACCGATGCATTACTGAAACTCATTCATAAATAGGTGGGCATAAAAGATACAGTACAATTTTCTCTTATTCGTGAGTACGTGCCATTTAAAATAATGATTCCTGGAGAAGGTGAGAGACTTCTAAGCACTGGTAATCTGAAGATGGATTTAGTTACGGTCCTTAAACATGAAGTTCACATTGTCTGATAATTGAGGGAGCTGTATGATAAATAAGAATATGGTGAAAAAAATACATATGTTGTACTAGAAATGCAAGAAGGGAAAATATACTTCCAACTAGATCAGGAGTACAGAATAATTGAAGTAAGTATTGAAGAATATCCTTTTTTCTGCTTATTTACGCCTCCCACTAAGCAGAAGAAACACATATGTGTTAGCAAAAGCAAGATAAATTGTGTTGAGTGCTGGGGAAAGAGGAATTAGTTTGGAATTAATTACAAATCAAGTGCTGGTAAGGACAAACTTGTGGTCAGAATATGAAGAGTATCTTATTCCATGCTAAGTAGACTGAATTTCATTATGTGGCAGAGGAAAGATTTTTAGTTAGGAAAAGACCTGCTCTCTTGGGTGGGATAGAAAGATCTCCCAACCAGTGGCATGGCTGGTAGATTGAACAGGCAGAATACTATAGGCCATGAGAAAACTTAAAGTGAAAGTGAAAGTCACTCAGTTATGTCTGACTCTTTGAGACCCCATGAACTCTTTCAGTCCATGGAATTCTCCAGGCCAGAATACTGGAGTGCCATCCCTTCTCCAGGGCATCTTCCCAACTGAGGGATTGAACCCAGGTCTCCTGCATTGCAGGCAGATTCTTCACCAGAGCCACCAAGGGAAGCCCTGAGAAGATTTGGAAGGCTATTAAAATAAAAGAGAGAGATGATGCATAAATACAGTATTGATGGAAATGAAGCAAATGGGAAAGGTATAGAGCTTTTGGGTAGTGGAATGAATAAATTGCATTGATAGAATATATGCAAGATGAAGGTATTTCATGTGACTCTTAGAAGACTTCTGGGGCTAGGATTTCAGTAATAAGCAAGAACAGTTTGTTCAGAGGAACAAACTATGATTTGTACCTTGGTAGGCTGAGCTTATGATGCCAGTGAGTTGTCTGCTGGAGTATTTTACAATGCCTAAAATGCCACAACAAAAAAAAATTCATCTAGATTTGAAGGGAATCTTTAACTTAGAGATGCAGGTTTGGGAGAAACCTTGGTGTACGTGGTAAGAGAAGATTCTTCTGTGAGAGGCTAGAAGGTTAGGAGAGAATCAGAGAGAAGAACCTAAAATAAAGAGTTCCTCCTGCCTACTTTGTTATTATTATTATTTAGATTACAATAATGTGAACCTGTATATACAATTAGACGGACATATTGTTAAAGGGAAAATGAAAGGAAATGATCATTTCCGAAGCTCAATTTTGAACAGGTTCATCCTTTGATAAGTACATTGCAATTTCAGTGTGCTTCCCAGGGGGCTCAGTGGTAAAAATCTACCCAGGAGACCAGGATTTGATCTCTGGGTCAGGAAGATCCCTTGGAGAAGATTTTCTTGTACTTGCCTGGGAAATCCCATGGACAGAGGAGCCTGGCAGGCTACAGCCCATGGGGTCACAAAGGAATCAGATACGATTTAGCGACTAAACAACAACAATTACATTGCAATTTTGATATGCACTATTGATTTAGGAACAACATGGAGTCTGGAGCGGATTCAAGTTATAACTTGAAGCGGCAAATATTTGCTGAGTAAGCACTATGTAACATAATCTGGGATAAACACTGGAAACATAAAAGCGATTCAGACAAAGCCCTAGGCCAAAGGACACCAGATTGCATGAACGCTGATGTATGATCTTAGATACGTTTTGTTCTTTGGAATTACAAGTTTTTTTTTCCTTTTTTTTTTTTTAAACTGGCTGGTTCACCTTGCTTGCAGGATCTCAGTTCTCCAAACAGGGATTGATCTGTGGGCCCATGGCATTGAAGATCTGAAATCCTAACCACTAGGCCACTGGGGGATTCCTGGAGTTACAAGCTATTTTAATTTTGAGGTTACAGTGTTGGTTCATGATCATGCTATATATATTCAGAAAGACTTTCTGGCAACAAGTGTGGCAAAAACATTATGAAGAAAGATGTTTAAGGGCAGGCCCTTCATGTGGTAAGGAATGAAGAAATTATAGGCTCACAGAATCCCTTAGTAAGGAGGAAATAGAGAGGTCTGGCCCAATGGATGCGTGTGTGTATGTCTGCTAAGACAGAAATTCATTTATGTCCACATATTAGGGCCTTAATGTGTTTCTCTTCTTACTTGCAAAAGTCACCTACTTACTTCAGCAAGACTAAACTAGTTGGTCTTTCCAACTTAAGTCTCATCAAAAGTCTCATCTTTCAAAGTGCTGTTTCTTCTTCCTATCCTTCTGTCTAAATTAGTACTCAACACATATGAGGCAGGCCAGGCATCAAGTCTAGAGGGACATTTTGGACTCCTGTCCCTTCCATTCCATCTTCCAATTTTTCAAGTCTAGGTGAATTGAACTTTATCTGTACTACTGTGCTAGTCTGGTATGCCTTATTGTAGGAATGTATAAATTTTATTGTGTTATATTATTTGTTGCCAATGTCAGATTCTGAATAATTTGAGGCCAAAGAGAATTTTTTTTTTTCTTCATCTGTGTATGCCCTGAAATTCAACAGTATTTTTCAGTTCAACTTGAATGCTTCATGTATTCAGCCAACATTTAGTTACATGGCCCATGTGAAGCATAAAATGACAAACCACTGGTCCTAGATTCATTTATTCTTTATTGAAGGCTTAGAAGGGACCAGATACTGTGCTGGGTGTAAACCAACATCAAAACAAGAGAAGTTTTTTGCACGGGTGCTAAGTTACTTCAGTCGTGTGCGACCCTCGTGGACTGTACCCTGCCAGGCTCCTCTGTCCATGAGATTTCCCAGGCAAGAATACTGAAGTAGGTTGCCCTGCCCTCCTCCAAGGGATCTTCCTGACCCAGGGATCGAACCTGAGTCTCCTGCAGACTCCTGCATTGCAGGCAGATTCTTTACCTCTGAGCCACCAGGGAAGCCCCAACTTACATGCTGACGGTCAGTTAAACAATGTTAAAAAAAATTTGCAGTGATATTGACGAACTAATTTAAAATTATTCCCTACATCCCCAAATCAAAAAATAGAGGTTGTTTCTTATTTCTTCTGGCAAAATTGGAGTGGGATAAACTTAAGGCTTTCTTTAACTTAGCACTGATGATATGTTGAGCCAGTTGATTCTTTCTTTTGGAGACTGTCCTGTGTCTTGTAGGACGTTTAGCAGCCTGGTTGGCCTGTATCACTAGATGTCGATATCATCCCGCTAATTGTGAGAGGCAGAAATGTCTCCTCACATTGCCAAACCTCTGAGGGGAAAAAATTACCTCAAGTTGAGAACCACTGCCTTATATCAACATGAGGAGACTTGACTCCTCAGGGTCCATCTGGCAGAACCACACTGAGGCAGATTAATATTTACTTGCATATTAACTATTTTAGTAGAAATCATACACATAGAAAGAAGCACATTAATAAACTTGTGTGTGTATACACATTATATATATATGATGTGTATACAGCACACAATATTTTTTCACTCGTCTCCCAAAAAACTATTGTAGATATTTAGTGAACAAACAATAACCAGTCAGCCTGGTAATGTGCTTTTATAAAGTAATGAAGCTTGAAAGTTGTGTGTGTGTGTGTGTCTGAACTGGCTCAGCTTAGCATATTCTGTATTGATTTTTATTGAAAGTGGGTTTTACTACTGTATCAGAAAACCTGTTGCTTATAGACTGAATTTACCAATGTAACATTCAAATCGTCTTCAGTGAGGAGATACATTATAAGAAAAAATAAATAGGGTGATATGATGGTGATTTGTGGAGAGGACTTCTAGTATTAATAGATGAAATAGTCAGGGAAAGGTTTGAAGTGGAGATTTTTGATCTGAGGTCTAAAGGATAAGAATGAATGCAAAAAACATGGGCAAAAGTAATGCTAAGGATCTGAGGTAACAAAAAGCTAAGTAAATTTGAGGAAAAGAAGGGGCGTTTTGTCCAAGTATGGTAACAAAAGGGGAGATGAGATTATAAAATGTCATCACTCAACAATGTCCTATGTCAGTTGGCAGGGATATTTGGCTTATTTTGCATGGTTTAAAATTTTAGGCAACATTTACAGTGTTGTATGAAAATCAAGAATTCTGGCTTCTGAAAAATTAGATGGTCTGATCCCTTCAGAGTTGTCCTCAGATGTGGAAGCTGTCATCTGGAGCTGGACTGAGGCAGTCTCCCTGCACCCTTGTTTTTCAGCACCTTCCACTCATATTGCATATGCTCAGGTTTTGAGGCCCAGCCTGTGTTGTCCTATTAGTTAACTATTCATATGCATCCCTGTAAGTATGCAGTTTTCATTCTCTTAAGTACCATGATCTGCTTTAAAAAAATGAAAAGATTTCTCAGCAGTCTCTGGAAGGATAGATTATAGAGGCAAGCGTGGAAATGGGGAGAATTTTTTAGAGGATGCTGCAGATGGGGATGAAGGCGGCTCAACTTGAAGTGGTACCAGGGAGGTGGAGACCAGTGGTCCAGGCCTCTGTGTCGCCCAGTTTCAGTGCAGTGTTCAGGCTGTGCTGTGAGTGCCCGGCCCCTGGAGCAGAGACCCTGAGTGTGATGAGAGCTCGGGCTCCTGGACTTGTATAGTAGAATGGTCCTTGAAGGTGGGATTTGAAACAGGCCTTGCAGGTAGCCATGAAGGCCCTTGCTGATGGATTTGCCCTGTGTGGAAGCAGCAGTAGTTCGGGAAAGGAAAAAATACTGTGAATTACCCAACTTTGATTTGGATTTTCTTTGTTTAGTTCCAGATGAAATGTTAGAATTAATTTATGTCAGTGCTAAAAGTATAAGGTGCACTGTATAAAGCAGCCAAATAGACACTTCTGGCTTTGAGTGTGTAGCAGTCGTTATTTTCCATCTGGCTCTCTAAACAAGTGTCATATGAAAAGTGTCTTGGTAGCTTGAATGTATGGATTCATGTCTGCGCGGTATTTATAAACACACGATGTGAATTCTTGCCCTTTCTAGGATTTTAATGGTTTCACATTAAATGGTAGGTCATTATACTTTTCACTGAGACAGTGAAGGGTGATTAACTCCGTCTGGGTTCAACCAGTGTAATTTTAGAGGCTACAAATATTGTTACAAGTCAGGTTAAGGTTTAAAGGTGAAAGTATAGTGAAGCTTGACTGAATGACTTTTATAGCATGGAGTTAATGTACACAAACAAAGAAAGTCTTGTTTTCTTTTCATTATGAGTGCAGAGAACAAATGACTAGCTTGTTACAGAGAGGAAAATGTGAAAATGAGGTTGGTCTACAATAAAAATCTGTGCTGCGTGAACCCATTTACTCAGTATTTCAAACCGAAAATTCCTTGTAAAGAAGCCCTGTTTAACGTTGCTGAGATTCAGAAACTTTAGACCTTGAATTTCTGCCCTTTGTTAAGATAGACTATCCTAACAAATGGCATCAGTGGATTTTGTATCTTTTACATAAAGAAGGAAACTTAACACAATAAATATACTTGCACTCCCCGAGGGAAAAATTGTCCTTTTCTCTCCACTGACTGTTTTTAATAGATCCAGCTCCCCCAAATGCTTCCATTTCTCTCCATTTCTCTGAGTAAGTACTTTGGGTAATTTGATATAGTCTTTTCCTAGTAAGATTCAAACCTTGGAGACTGGATTTCAGTCGAGGAATGGAGTGTGAAGGCACAAGGTTGCATCTTGTGACCCAGCAATGGGATTAGAAGAGTAAGTCTTCCTTGAAAAACTCTGTTTAGTATCTGTATTGATCTTAAAGGCAGATGAGAAATGAAATCTGATGCTTAAGTGGATCCATTTTGCTTAAGTGACCAGATTTTTTTTTTCTTAAGTTTACTCATGTGGAACTTAAGATAAGTGCTGGAAACTATAATCTTGGAGACATTAAAAATCTTTATATCTAATAAATTGGCTTCTCTCTTCCCCTTTAATATTTAGCACTATTTTTATTTATAGTTTTTGCTTTGGTTTGACTGTCTTTCAAAATATGACAGGATTTTGTGGGGGAAAACATTTTGACTTAACAGATTTTAGATGTAAACTTTAAAGAATTTCGGGAACATTTTGTTTTTACAGAAGTTGAATAGATTTGTTTGGAGGCCCTAAACAACACACACACACACACAAACTCCAAGAATTGAACAATAATGGGCAAAGTAAATAGCTTTCATTTGGGCTAATTGATCCTTTAAAAAAACAGAGCAGCCTGATCTGACATCATTCAAGTTGTAAAGGTTGGGGTGAGATGAGTAGGTATGGTCCCTGAGGTCAAGGCGGAAATGCAAGGTCAAGGCTTTGCACTTAGCCTTGTGTCAACAGCGTCATGCCCTAATAAGTCTCAGAACTGATTTGATTGGATTCAGCTACATGTATGGGTGCCCTGGTGGCAGAATCCACCTGCCGTGTAAGAGACTTGGGTTCTGTCTCTGGGTTGGGAAGATCCCCTGGAGGAGGGCATGGCAACCCACTCCATTATTCTTGCCTGGAGAATCCCATGGACAGAGGAGCCTGGTGGGCTACAGTCCATGGGGTCGCAAAGAGTCAGACAACTGAGTGAACTAAGCACATATATGTACAGCTACATATATAAATATATTATGCACTTTCCTGAACTTAAAGAAACCAGTACATGAAAGCTTTATGCCTTTGTATTCATGCCTAAATGATGCAAATTCAAAGAACTTATACCTATGAGGGGAAAAACGTCTTAAAGGATGGTTTACTCAGGCTTAAAGTATGCTTGGTAACATTGATTTTTCTTATAAATGGTGTGTGTATATTCTGTGCACATACTTTTTTAAAATTAATCTTTGCACACACACATGTTGTTATGAAACATGCCTAATTTAAGGGCATAAATTAATTAGCTTTATTTTCTTTGAATTCAGTCCTCCTATAGTCAGAAAAAATTTCCTGAAGACATTGGTGATTTTAAATTTAGTTAGGTTCTATAATGGTGGAGATTAGCAGGAGAATTGAGAAAGTTCCAGCACAGTGTAATGAAACACTTAGAAAAAATATCATTTAGCTTTTCTGCTACTCTGTGGCAGACTGAATTCTTGTGCTGAATACACTGAATACATGTGCTGCAAGCCCATCTTGCTGTATTCTTTGGTCCTTACTGTTGCTGTTGTTTTGGAAAAGGGGGAGAATCTGATTTGTTTCAGAGCTTTGCTTGAACAGGGCTTTCTGTTGCTCTGTCAAACACTGAATGTACAAGAGATGCTTGAACTTCTTAGATGTCTTCTGGTCTGAGATTAATTTGTGATCACATTATATTTCTAGACCTTGATTGAGACCACATGAGTGTCTTGTGCCTGACATCTTGACTTGAATACTTTAGGCAGACTGGACACAGGATACAATTCCAAGGGTCTGTGTCTTCTATTGAAAAGTGGCCCTGGAGTTGCGCAGCTTCTCCTGGCAAGTCGTTGTAAACTGATTGATTCACACTGCTTTGAGAAGCAAGCAGATGTATTATGTCATCTGAGTAGAAATCCAGGAGACATAAGCTGCTCACAGAGGCCAGAAAGCACTGTGTTCTTTCTGCCTCTCAATTCTGCCATGTACATGGTTCACTTGAAATTGCCTTCACCTGAGACATGCTGGCAAGGAGTGGATACTTGAATGACTTGCAGGACCATTGGGAAAAAGTATGCTCACCATGTTGTTTGTTAAATAAACATATTCTATCTTGTACCCATTAGTGGAAGCCACTGTCCCAGAGCAATCCATTATCATGTTCCAATCTGGACAGTCTTCTCTGTAAGCCTACTGAGCAGTTTTTGTTTTTAATTTTAGCCATCATTTTAGTCATAATTTTAATCTACACAAGAATGTTTTATTTTTTCCTGATTATTCCTTTTTCATAGCATTCTTTTCTTGTTTTGTAGATGCAATATCTTCCTGAACATTTCTGACATTATTTGGCAGTAAGAATTTATTCTTCTTCTTCTCCCAACGTAGTTTCTTTTGTGATGCTTGAGTTACCTTGGGCTTCCCTCATAGCACAATTGGTAAAGAATCCACCTGCATTGCAGGAGACCCTGGTTCGATTCCTGGATTGGGAAGATCCATTGGAGAAGGGATAGGGTATCCACTCCGGTATTCTTGGGCTTCCCTTGTGGCTCAGCTGGTAAAGAATCTGCCTGCAATTTGGGAGACCTGGGTTCAATCCCTGGGTTGGGAAGATCCCCTGAAGAAGGGAAAGGCTACCCACTCCAGTATTCTGGCCTGGAGAATTCCATGGACTATGTAGTCCATGGGGTCACAAAGAGTCAGACACAAATGTTCCCTTAATTTTCTCTGGGGTCAAATTTTAGTCTATTAATTTTGGCTCTTGCTTCTCATTCTGCAGCTTTTCTTGCATGTCCAGTCATCCTTCCACTAGAAAGGACTGTGTAATTAATAAAAGTCTCTG
This sequence comes from Odocoileus virginianus, assembly GCF_023699985.2. NCBI lineage: Eukaryota > Metazoa > Chordata > Mammalia > Artiodactyla > Cervidae > Odocoileus > Odocoileus virginianus. Next base: position 27,782,611 of record NC_069698.1, read on the forward strand.
AGTTACAAGTAATTCTCACTTGGAAATCTCTTTAGGAGTTCTGTGTGAGGTAAACAGAAGTGAGACTTTGCTTGAGGGGGATCAGCAAGAAGCCAGCTGTCAGACTATAGGATCACTCAAATTAGAGTGAGGATTATGCACGGTTTCACCTGGCAGGTTGTTCAGTTTCGCTGGGAAGGGTCAGCTATTTTTGCTGGAGGTAAATACCAGCTGCCTGATGTTTCTGCACTTGCAAAGAAGGGAGTGACAAGTGAGAGAGCTGCCCTTACACAGACCCTTAATTTAATTCCCGTATCTTTAGCTCCTTTTCACACTCATCTTCCATAGTAGCTGCTGGATGAATCTTGATTTCCAAAGGCTGCTTCTTCAGACAGGCTGCCTCTTCTGCATTTTTCAGAGCCTCCTACCAGCAGATTCTAAGCTACAAATCTCTATTTAATTCTTAACACATTCCCACTCTTTCTTTTTCCAGCAGAAACATATGAATATCTTGTTCATTGGCGATTGCCGTTCCTCTGCCCTGTCTCAAAACTTCTGTGTCAGGGACTTTAGAAAGAGTGGAGGCCATTGTGTGTGCATGATTAGGCATCTTAAACAGTTACTACTACTTTGCATAATATAATGCATAATTAGATTTTTAATGTAAGTTATTACTTGTAATAATAACTCAGTGGAATATAGTAATAATATTTCCACAGCGATTTATTAGGCACCTAAATGGAACCAGTGCAAACTGCTTTCTATTACAAAGTATATTTATTTTAACTGTGTGTGCAGTAGTTTATATTCAACATTTTATTTTATCAAGCTTACTTAATCAGATTAATTTACAAATGACTAAATCCAGGGTTAATTTCTTTTGCTGTTCTTTCATCCATTCAACAAATATCTATGGAACTCTGAAGTGCTAGTTACTGTGAATGACCTGAAATATACTTTCTTTAGTTTTATGTAAACAGTTGGATTTTTAATAAAGCCTAACTAAAGGACAAGAACTGACAGTGAGGTTTGAAAAGGAATGTGAATACCTTCCTCATTCTAGGGTGAGCTAAATGTAAATTTGGAAGGGGATGGGATATGTTTAGCTTTTTGTTATGATTTCTCCTGTGCCAAATACAGCACTAGTAAGTAATAACCATTCGTAATATATTGAAAATGAATGCCATCCCATTGCTTTATTATTGATTACATGTTAGTGATACTGCAGTGGATTCATTTTCATTTTTTCTTGTAACTAACTTAAAAGGAATACTGACTTATTTATCAGAAAACTGACTCAGGTTCATTTGTGTGTGGGATGGTAAACTTTCGGTGAGTTCTACTTTTCTCTTGTTTAAAAGCTGGAGGAAATACACAATATATAAAATTCTGAAATATTCCTGGAAAAATGGTTTCTTCATAGATTCTTATGCATGCAAATGAGTGACTTGGCCCACTGCCAATCAACATGATGAAAGAGTATTAAACGAAGAAAAAAACTAGTGTGGTAGGAAAAAAATTCTAGCATATTAGGTATTTTATAAGGAAACTTTTTTTTTTAAGTACTATTAGTTTTGAAAAGACAACATTCATTGTTGGCAGGCAATTTCCCCTTTCTTTTTTTTTCTTCCCTGCAGTGACTATGACTATCATTAAACACCATTGAGGTATAAAAATGTTTAACCAAAAGGCAAATACTTTGTTTTTATACCCATTATGCATTAACTTTTATTTTGCCTTTTTATAATAGTCTCTAGGCATCTACTGAATTATTTATTACATCCAGTTATGTGTAAGCAATCTGAAAGAGCGATGTTTTTTTCAGATAGATTTGCTTTTAGTAAATTAGTGAGTAATCAACAGTGACGATTAATTTCTACAACAGAGGGTGAACCTGGGCTGCTGTTTTCTGTTTGCATACCTCTTAAGGTGGCTAACGGGCTTCTCTGCTGGCTCAATGGAAAGGAATCTGCTTGCAGTGCAGGAGACTCAGGAGACAAGCGTTCGATCCCTGGGTTCGGAAGATCCTCTGGAGGAGGGCATGGCAACTCAATCCAGTATCTTACCTGGAGAATCCCATGAACAGAGAAGCCTGGTGGGCTACAGTCCATAGGGTCACAAAGAGTTCGACGTGGCTGAAGCCCCTTAGCATGCATGCAGGCATTATTTTCCTCATAACTCAAGATATGTGCTAAATGATTTTTCTCTACCATTGTCTTTCCTGAGGACCATAACTTAGCTATTATTCACCTATTGTGTATTTCCATAATTTTCTTTGCAAAGTAATTGCTTGACAATATTGATGACGTAGAATGACCAGCTTTAAAACTTTAAAAGATACAGACAGGAAGTATAAACCTTGTGATGATCACAAAACAGAAGTTTTTAGGTGAATCAATTCAATGATAGATATAATGTACCGAGGGATATAGTTGAAATAGGTCATTTAAAATCTTAATTTGCATCAATTTTTTTTTTCTTTCTGAAATATGTCTGTGGTTCTTTTGAACCCAGTTATATTTCATGCTTCCAGCAGGTGGAGATAAAAGGTTTCTAGGAATGATGCTAGTAATCTGGTGTGTCCAATAGGGAACGTGTTAGACCACAAAAATGCAAGAGTGGAAAATTATATTGTGGAAAAGTCAGAGCAGGCATCATTCTTTTCCTATCTTCATAGTTCTTTTGCTTTCAACTGTAGCTAATTGAAATGAATGTCATCCCAAAGTGGACCAGATACAAGAGTCTGCCAGTCTTGTGAGGTGAACACATTTCCTTAATAAAAAGTTTCCTTTTAGCTCTTAGCTCTTTTTAATTGACATGAAGACTCTGACAAAAAGACAACTTGGAAACAAATCACAAATGTATGAGAAAAATACATTGGCAGCAAGACTTAAAATTTCACTCTTAAGGGGATATAACATTTGTACAGTTAGTTCCTCACATCATTACAACTCTTCCCCAGATTTATTTCAGTATCCTTGATGCTGAAGAAGACATTGGAACATGTAGTTACTGGCCAGATGTTATTAAAAATATATGCAGGATTTCCCTGGCAGTCCAGTGGTTAAGACTCCATTGCAGGGGGCATACAATCGATCCCTGGTCAGGGAAGTTTCCACATGCCACACTGCATGGCAAGAAAAAATGATAATTAAAAAATAAAAGGTCCCCAGTACCTCTTGCACTCTTGGTGGGGATGTCAATTGATACAGCCACTATGGAAGACACTATGGAGATTCCTTAAAAAACTAGGAATAAAACCACCATAAGACCCAGCTATCCCATTCCTAAGCATATACCCTGAGGAAACCAAAATTGAAAATGACACAGGTATCCCATTGATCATTGTAGCACTATTTACAACAGCTAGAACATGGAAGCAACCTAAATGTCCTTTGACAAATGAATGGATAAAGAAGTTGTGGTATGTATACACAATGGAATGTTATTCAGCCTTAAAAAGGAACGCATTTGAGTCAGTTCTAATGAGGTGGATGAACCTAGAGTTTATTATACACAGTGAAGTAAGTGAGAAAGAGAAAGATAAATATTGATGGGCATCTGGTCCTATCACTTCATGGCAAATAGATGGGGAAACAGTGACAAACTATTTTTCTGGGCTCCAGAATCACTGCAGATGGCGCCTGCAGCCATAAAATTAAAAGACTTTTGCTCCTTGGAAGAAAACCTATGACCAACCTAGACAGCATATTAAAAGCAGGGGCATTACTTTGCCAACAAAGGTCCGCTAGTCAAAGCTATGGTTTTTCCAGTGGTCATGTATGGATGTGAGAGCTGGACTATGAAGAAAGCTGAGTGCTGAAAAATTGATGCTTTTGAACTGTGGTATTGGAGAAGACTCAAGAGTCCCTTGGACTGCAAGGAGATCCAACTAGTCCATCCTAAAGGAAATCAGTCTTGAGTACTCATTGGAAGGACTGATGTTGAAGCTGAAACTCCAATACTTTGGGCCACCTGATGCGAAGAACTGACTCATTTGAAAAGACCCTGATGCTGGGGAAGATTGAAGGTGGGAGGAGAAGGGGACGACAGAGGATGAGATGGTTGGATAGTATCACTGAGTCAAGGGACATGAGTTTGAGTAAGCTTTGGGAGTTGGCGATAGACAGGGACGCCTGCAGTGCTGCAGTCCATGGGGTTGCAAAGAGTTGGACAAGACTGAGCAACTGAACTGAACTGAATTGAATGCATATATATGGAATTTAGAAAGATGTACTGAAGAATTTATTTGTAGGGCAGCAATGGAAAAACCGACATAGAGAACAGACATGGACATGGGGAGAGGGTGAGATGTATGTAGAGAGTAAGATGGCAACTTACACTAGCATATGTAAAATGATAGCCAATGGGAATTGATATATGTCTCAGGAAACTCAAATGGGGGCTCAGTATCAATCTAGAGGGGTGGGGTGGGGAGCAACATGGGAGAAGTTTCAAGAGGGAGGGGATATATGTATACCTATGGCTGATTCATGTTGAGGTTTGACAGAAAACAAAATTCTGTAAAGCAAGTATCCTTCAATTAAAAAATTAAATAAAATAAGAGTACATGCAGAGTATATATTAAAAAAGTGTGAATTCATTGTTATCTTGTTCACCAATTATTAATATCTTTGGATACAGTTATGGATATCTTAAAATTATATAGCATCTTTATTAGCATGAATCTTGCCTCAAGGATGTTTTCAAAAGGCCCCACCTACTTCTCAGAAAACAAACATCTAGACAATGGGAGACTTGCTAGTCTACCTCAGAGGTCACAGGATTTATTACCAGGTTGTTATATTTTTTTCACTTTCTGACCTATATTTTATTGCCAGTATAATTCTGTGTAGAGTAAGAGTTAGCCCTCCCTAATCTGCCATTGTTTTATTTATTTTATTGAGGTTTTATAAAGGTAGGGTACAGTTACTTTTTTTATGGTCTAGATAGCTCCACAAAAATGTCTATCTAGGAAATCTATCTATCCATTTCTATGTATGTTAACTATTTCTGATTTTCTTCCTTTTTTCTTTCCCTCTCCTCATCCTGTGTTTGCAGCAAGGAACAGAAAAGAAAGCAGCCTTTTCCTCACAAACACTTGAGTACTTTGTCAGGTTTTGGGGGAAGAGGTTAACATTCTGAAACACTGCTGTGTTTTATTGCCAGTAAATGTTTTTACTCACCAGTGAAAAGTTTGTAAATAGGCACTGTTTAAGAAAAGAAAGAGATAATAAGTACTCAGACTTTTCCCTTCAAACTCTCTATAACTAAGAAAATGCATTGGTGATCTCAGCCCTACCGAACAATAGTTGGGATCACAAAACCACTACTCATCATACAGGCTGCCTGGCATAATTAGCGGCTCTGACTCAAAGGAGACTAAAGGGTGTTTAGAATTGAGGGAAAAGCTTCCCTACCCCCCTTATCCTCGGTTATTCAGAACTAAGACTGCACATAACCCGAAAGGCCAGGGTTGTGGCTGAACAAGTACTTGCATTCTCTACCTGTTCTTCAGATGAAATGTTTTCTCTGATGTGCCATTTGGAGGACAGCCCATTAAAAGCCTAAAAGAACAGTAGAGTTTGTGCACCAGACGGATGGTTGGAGAACAGTTTCTGTTCATTCAGTAGAGGCAAGTTGTGCTGAACCATCACTGTTGCCTGCGTTTGATCAGCTCAGGACACATGAATAGCTGTCATTGAAGATTTCTGGCTGGGTGAATAGTGTATATTACAAAGAGATTTGATAGGCAGGATTTGGCCAGCATGGTTGACTGGTTAGCACCCACAACTCAGAAGGACTAGGTTTTATTCTTTCTTTTCTCACTGAATGCTACCATGGAAGTATAACCTATGCTGATAGTAATTGCTGGCAACTCAAGCACATTTAAATATACATTAACTCTTTCTTTCCACTGTGGTAATTAAGGACTGCTCCAAAATACCAGGGCTTCCTTGGTGGCTCAGATGGTAAAGAATCCACCTGCAATGCAGGAGACCCAGGTTCCATCCCTGGGTCGGGAAGATCCCCTGGAGAAGGGAATGGCAACCCACTCTAGTGTTCTTGCCTGGAGAATCCCATAGACAAAGGAGCCTGGCAGGCTGCAGTCCCTGGGGTCGCAAAGAATCAGACACAACTGAGTGAGTAACACACAGAACAACAAATGGTAGCTGGTGAATTGAAATGCTCTTTCTAGAGCCCTCTTGCTAAGATAGCCATCCTTTCCCTTTTGACTGAAAGCCACAGCATGACCCGGGTTCTCGTTTTCTTGGACCTGAATGTGAACTCTGTCTCTGATTACCCTCTTCAGGCTCCTGGCTTTGGAGAAGATGGCATGTCATACGCTTTATTGTTTTCTTTCGACAACTTTTCTGCTGATGTCTTACTTGATGATTAACTCCATGTTACCCACTCACGGTTCAGACTTGGACTTTCTGCTGAATCTTCTTCTTTTCCTTGTTGGGGTTTTCACTGTTTATATCACTTGAATCTTAACTCTGTTGAGCTGGTATTTGGATAGGTAGAATTGTCACAAATGCTTGGCAGTGCAATTTTCCCAGGCTTCCTTTGAAATCCCACCTTTGTTGCTATGTGCAGATCTTCTTTTGATTACTCCATGTAAACACTAATTTATCATAATAACAAACAAAGCAAAACAAACAAAGAACCCTTAAATATATCTAAAATAGTTGCCTGGATATTTGGCAATTTTGATTGTTACCACTGGGTGAATACTGGCATCTAGTGAGTCAAGCCCGAGAATGCTGCTTAACACCGTATAATACACAGGATAGCGCCTCACAGCAGATGATGATACCACTCAGAATGTCAATTTGAGACAATTTACGGACCCCCTGGTATTAGGCAAAATTATTTTTCTTCCCCATCCAGTCTTTACACCTTTAAAACATTGTCTTCTGTCCAATACTACCACTTTCTTCTGGTTTTTTTGGACCTCAAAGTGGTATAGTTACCTGCGTAGTCTAATCTGCTATACAGCTGGTATGACCATTTTTCCTCATCTTCACTCAACTCAGAACACATTCTAATGGGAAGCTACTTCTGGAGCAGGGAATAAAGAGAGATGCCTTCATTGTGTTCACTCTGCCAGGATATCTGAGAGCGGAAGGCGAGTAAGAAAATACAAGATAGTTCTGGACAGAGGAAGACAAATGTATAAATGATTTCACATATGTGTGGAATCGAAAAAAGCCCAACTGGGCTTCTATGGTGGGTCACTAGTAAAGAATCCGCCTGCCAATGAAGGAGACATGGGTTTGATCCCTGATCTGGGAAGATCCCTCATGCCACAGAGCAACGAAGCCTGTGTGCCACAGCTAGTGAGCCTGTCCTCCTGCTCTGGAGCCTGGGAAATGCAGCTCCAGAAGCCCAAGGGCCCTAGAGCATGTACTCTGCAACGAGAGAAGCCGTGGCAACGAGCACCCCGTGCACCACAGCTAGAGAGCAGCCGCCACTCTCCACAACCAGAAGTCCTGTGCAGCGACAGAGCCCCAGCACAGCCGAAAATAAATAAAATGAAATATATATAAGTCAGTCAGTCAGTGTCTGAAAGAGCCCAACTTCAGACACGAGATTAGAATGGTCATTATCGGGGTCTGAGGGTGAGGAATCAGGGAGACATCGTATAAGGCAACAGCCTTGCAATTAGTAGACGAATACTTGTGGAGATCAGTGTACATCATAGTTACTGTAGTCAACAATACTATCGCGTAGACTTCAAAGTTGCTAGGAGACAAGATCTTAATTGTCCTCACCTCAGGAAAGATAATTATGTGACATGATGAAGGTGTTAGCTAATGCTGCAATAGTAATCATAATTGCGATACATGAGTCAATCAAATCAACATGTTATACACCTTAAACTTACACTCTATGTCAATTACAACTCAATTAACAAAACGAATGATGTTCTGGAAGGCACCAGAAGAGTTTCATACCTTTTTTTATTTCATTTACAGGTAATATTTTCTTCCTATAATTAATTAATGATCTTTTGTCAGTATACTTCTCACATCATTCATTGTGAACTTGATGTGTATTGAAACCGCTTCTTTTGACTTGCTTCTCTCCCTCTGGCCTTCCTTTTCCTCATCTACCTTCTGCAGCATCTCAGCTGTGATTTGGGGAAGGTGAAGTTAGCTCTCACTTCTGATTTTCCAAATCTTATGTATCAGCCCTGAATAATGTAAGTAGCCCAGGCTCTAGACTCAGAGCCTCAACCCACATTCCTAGTACTTTCAGCCTCACTTTCCCTCTCTGTAAAATCATCACTGACATCCTTATCCCAGTCTATTCATAAGTTTATTGGAAGAGTAAAGTGAAATATTAACACGGTGTTTGGCACAAAGCTTTGATAATTTATTTCTATATTTCTCTTTATTAACATTTTTTTTTCAATTATAGATTGATTGCATGCACAAATAGCAGGCTAACTGTATGTTTGTTTCTGTATTTCGCACCCAGATTACAGCTGCTTCGAGCCAGTTGCCCTTAATGTTTTCTCCTTTAAAGCTTCCTTTCTGCTTTCAGTAGAATTCCATGTGTCATTGTACCCATATCCCTACCCGAACTGCCTCCAGTTTAACCCAAGATAGTATCCACTTCTCAATTACTTAAATATCCACCTATTTATATTTGTAGTTGAGATCGGTCACACATCTTTCCCCCTTTTCCTCATATATGTTCCTTTATGTTCAAGATTTGTGTATTTTTGCTTAACTTTTGTAATTTTCCTATATTACTCTTTTTTGATGCTAAGTATGACTGGCTCACAGAAAAAGTGACTACATTATGAGTTCTGATAGACTATTTTACCTTTTTATTAAGTTTGAGAATTTGAATCTTGTGGCAATTTGAATTAAAATGCTTTTTTGATTAGCATTAGTATCAGATGTCCTGACCTATGGGATTGAGAAATGGATTCTATAAATGTCTGCCAGGGTTCTTTGTGTTTGAATTTGAGCAACTAATGGGGAAAGATAGTATAAGTGGTAATTTAATTCAAAATCATTTCTTTTTTCCCTTTAGGAAATTGGTTTATGCATGTATGTATGGGGGATAAGGTGGAAAGAAACGAGTCTGTAAATTTGTTCTTTAGTTTCTACCTTTTCATTTCAAATTTCCATTTATCAGTTATTTAATTCTGATAACTGTGATTAGCATATTGAAACCTTTTAAAGTGTCCTCATTGTTTTTCTTGTCTAAAAATGTAAAAACCACAAAAAGACAGCTATTGCCTATCACACTTGGAATTTGTAATAGAAATGCTTAACTTTCATGTAAAGATTTTCAAGTCAGCATCTGTGATGTTTCCATAATTTTAAGGTATGACTTCTTAAAGAAAAAACTCAATTTTTAATTTAGTTATTATCATTTTAATGTATAGAACTGTGTTTGATTATTGGTGCTTATAATGATACAAAAATGCTCTATATTGACAGTCTTAGGGAACAGGGGGAAAGGGGTAGTTCTTTAATGAGTGTAGAGTTTGTTTTGCCAGATGAAAAAGTTCTGGAGATCTGTTTCAGAAAGTGTGAATATACTTAGCACTGTTTCAGTGTACTCTTAGAAATGGTTAAGAGCGTAAATTTTATGTTATGTGTTTTCACTACGATTGAAAGAAGAAAGCTCAGTATTTAATCTAGATGTGCATGTTTTTATTGCAATGTCATTGCTTAGTGAGTTTTGTATAGTAGGGATGGGACATGTCTTTCCTGTTTAAAGATGTTGTCACTTAAGAGGGAGCTGATAATAAGACCTACCTCATGATTGTTGAGAGATTTAAATGAGATAATTTGTGTGAGGTGCTTAATGTAGGCTCTGAAAGTGAAAGTGAAGTCGCTCAGATGTGTCTGACTCTTTGCGACCCCATGGACTGTAGCCTACCAGGCTTCTCCGTCCATGGGATTTTCCAGGCAAGAATACTGAAATGGGTTGCCATTTCCTTAACCACTTCCATTATGTAGAGTACAATAAAATGAACTACAGTGTACTATAATTTATTTAATTATATAGGATGGCATAATGATTAAGTGCAGAAACTCAGTGCCTAATTACAAGCTATGTGAGCTTGGGAAATTTGAATTCTTTAAACTTTTTGTGCTCATGAGCTTTCTCATTTCTTTAGTGGATAAAGCAATATCTATTTCATATGGTTGATGAAAGGATTAAATAAGTTAATACATTTAACACATATACTATGTTTTATGTAAGTGTCATTATTGTCTTACTTTGATGATTTAGAAGGTAATGATAGCCTGGATGTCAGTAGTGGTTTAGAGTTTTAAAGTAATATATATTTTAAACTCACTAATTATTCTCAATTATTATTTCTTTTTATTTAATATTATCTCTCTTGATGGATCATTTTAAAGCTATATCTACCAGGGGTATAATCTTTACACATTCCCATGGATTGAAGTGTTTTGAGGTGATTTATAGAATTACAAATTACTAGGCAGCAGTGGGCAAAAAACCCAAGAAACTAAGTTCTGTTGAAGGAGGAAAGTTTTTACTGCATATCTTTCAGCCAGTGCCAGATGCTGTGAAGACTAGTGGTCCCTGTTGCATGTTTTGTTTGTTTTAAATAAATATCAGGCTTCAGAGAAACAGAGTTTATTATACATGCAAGAGCTGTGGTGAAGGTATTTAAGATATTCAAGTTTTCAATATAAGTGTGTTCCTTTATTGGAAAAGAATGCTTTATTAATTTTTGGATCCTTTTAGATCTTTTTGCGTGGCTTCAAAAAAGTAGTTGGTGCCTCCTGAAGTTTTCACATTGCATGGCATTTTGACATTGTGCCGAGTACAGATGAAAATATGTAAGTTCTTTGTGCCCATGTTTTTTGGGTGTGTGTGTGTGTGTGGCGGGGCAGGAGGTGGTGATTAAATCCTCACCCTATGTCCAGACATCTCACATCCTGCTTAGTCTTAGGGAGGCAGGTCGCTTTCATATAATTACAGTTTTGGGCTAATATGCCCCTTTGAACATGTTGAATTCTTACTTAATGTATTGATTTTTAAACATAATTATAACGTGAACTTAATTTGGTATATGTGTTTGGACCATGTGCTTCTCCTTGGCAAATGCTTCCTTAAATTATATGCTTGTGCGTGTATTAAAGTGTAGGAAATTATTGTTTTACTTGTAACATGCTCAAGGTGCATTTTAATAAATATACAGAATACCCCGAGGCAGGGGAACAGTGAGATCAAAAGCTTACTGTATTTTAGAAGCTAGTTTTATTAAGGTTGATTATTAATTTAAGGATTTATTTTTGGTAGGTAAAATGGTTGGGAAGGGTATGATCTTTTGGGTGTGTGTGTGTGTGTGTGTGCATTTTCTTTCTTTTTGCCTATATCCTGTCTTATCCCACTTTTCCCTCCCACCTTTTTGTTTATTATTCTAGAGAGCTCTCATAGCACTTTTTAAGACAGCAAAGGCCCAGGGTAGTGGGTGGGGAGGTGGGGGAGAAGATTTCAGTCAAAGTACATGTGTTGTTTTAACTCTTTGGTTAGTAAAGTGAGATGAAAGCCATATAAGTAAAAGGGCATCAGTGAAACAGTCATCAATTTACAGGATCCTGATCCTCCCCCAAATCTCTGTGATACTTAGGATAAATATAAGAGGAGATCTTATTTAGCGATACTTTATCAGAATGTGATCTACATTGCTGAGGAGAGAGAAATCTTTTTAACAGTTGCCTTTAAGGAACTGTAAATTTCAACAATTATTCAGCCCATTGCTTTCAGCACCTTTTGTTGGCTTATTAGAGTGTAGAACAGCAGGGTTGAACCGGGAGAAAGAGCCTGTGCATTTTAATTAGCTCCAAAGACAGGGTGAGATAAAAGCCAGGATTTTTGCCTCATTTTCATTTCGCATGGGCTGATTAAGGATGCTATTGTAGGCTGAGCTGGCTTGACCTAATCTCAGTGACCACCCATTTATGGAAGGGGAATGGCAAAAACTTGCTCCAGTTTTCTGAATGGGATTAGGAAAGCACTAATTAGCAAACCCTGAAAGCCATGAGGCGTGGATCGCAACACAGCACCCATCCTTAAGAAACAAATGCAGTCTGGGGAAACATTCACCAATTGAACCAATTAACGCTTGCATATATTAGGCACTTGGTGATGTGTTTTCCGTTTTTAATTACTTAACCATGAATAAGAGCCTGATGTTCCTCAAGCTGTACTTGTTGATTAAATAAATACTTCTGGCCTGAAGAGAGATGTCAAAACTTGAAGGGTACTAATGCTGATAAAGAGGTCTGGAAATAGTTGAAGAATAGATTTGAGCTGAATGTGACCTCGCTGGAAGGGAAGGGGCTGAGACTACAATCTGCAGAACTTTAAAGTTAACTCTTTCTGCTAAAGTACAGTCAGACTTTAATTATTGATAGAGAAAACCAATCTACTTGGGGGTCATTGGCTCTTTCCTTCTCTTTGACCTACTTTGAATCCTGCAGAATATTATAGAAAGGGCATAGTCCTAGGAGAGTCAACAAAACTAGACCTGGGTGAAAATCCCTTTGCAGTTCACTAGTGTATAACATTAGGAAGGTACTTCTCATCTTTGAGATTCAATTTCATTACCTTCAAAATGAAAATAAATATTATCTATTTTATAAAATTGTTTTTAGCCATGGTATAATATATGTAATGTGGTAGCTGGTTTCAATAAGGACCCCTGAAGTGGCTGTTGGCATTACTGATTATTACTGTCATTATTATTTCTGTGCATTTCAAACAAATATAAGGTAGCATATTTGGAAGAAGTGAAAACTGAAGATACTTTGTCTAGAACCTTTGATCCAGAAGAGACAGGTCTAGGGTTATTTGGTTGAAATGAGATTGGGATTTTCATATGGATTTCACTTATCCATTCCTTTGCCCCTACTTTGGTTGACTGAATTGGCCACTAGATGGAAGCATATATTTTTATTGGCTTTGTATCTTTAAATAAAGTTTTTTAATACATAGATATGAGTATCTAAAATAAAAATATCAGATTTAGTCAATATAATTGATAATTTTTGAATCTGTAGAACTAGATTGAGACTCCTATACAGAAAATGACAATAAAAATAACTACAGTTTCCCTGAACACAGATAGATGTGGGATTTGTATGTGTGCAAATTATGTGCAATATTTTTGTAATGTTTAAGTGGCATTTCCTCCTAATTTAGATGGCCCTATTATAATTATTTTTATTCATTTATATAGATTAAAACAACTTACTATAAAATATTAAAAAATTATATGACTTAAATACATTCTTAGCCTAGAGGGACTGACTACACTTTCAGTAAGGTTCTAAGTGAACATAATTATTAGTTTGAGCAGTTTTGCGTATATATGTTACTGATCAGGACTTAAGCCTCCAGATGTGTGATGCCAATTTTGTGATAATAATTTCTAAATATATCAGGAAGATTTTCATTTTCTCATGATTAGTTTCTCTTATGCTTTCATTTATTTCTTTCCAGTGTACCTTAGAATTCTTTAAACCACTAACTGGCTGCTTGAGTTGAGATCCTTTGCTAGATTCTCTGATTCAAATAAGAAAAAATAAGAATTTCTGTTCTTTTTTTCAAGGAGCTTACTGTCAAGTTTGAGTGGAAAAAATAGAAATAGTTAAATAATACATGCAATTCATTATTCTCGAGGACAACGAAATGATTCGAAACTGTAGGAAGAAATTATTTCATGCTGGAGTAGGCACTTTAGTGGTATATTTTGAAGAAGAGTGAAGAGGAGGGCAATGGGAAGGAAAGGGGGATTTTAGGAAGAGGGAAGTATGTGAATAAAGAACAAAGCATGTTTGCATGTCAGTGAGTAATCTGACTTTTTAATATAGGAAGGGAATTGTGGGAATTGGGGTTTACAAATGTAGATTGAGTTCAGGTTGGGGAACCTTTTAACTGACAGGGCTAAATGCTGTGGAATGTATCCTATAGACAATTGAGAACATTCAGCTTAAATAGCCATAGTTACTTGGAAGAGGAAAGGAATAGTTTATACCAATTTCTTTGTCTTAAAATTCTAGTTGAATCCCGTTTTGAAATTACTTGAAGAAATTTAAGGGACAAAGGGAATTTGGTGTTAGGCAGAGTTCAGATTTTCACTGTTAAACTGTAACGGGGCTATTTCTTAGATTTGCTATAATTCACAAAATGTACAAGATAACCATATGTTGTGGTCTTAAAGAAAATTTTAGAGAAAATTTATGTGTTCTTGTTCTCTTTGGCAAAGGATTATTACCCTGTGCACTTTGATTTCTGGCTCATTTTTGTTTCTCTTCCATCGTGTGAATGGATTCTTTCTTGGTCATGTTAAGTGAAGGAAGGCTTCTGAAACTTCCAGCTGTATGTTAAATAAAATGCATAGAATCAGTTAGTTGATGAAAATATAGAATCAGTATAGGATTTGGGTAGAACTAAAATTGGGCACATGCTGATATGAAGAGGAAAGACAGAGTGACCCTAAGTTTGGTCACAGTTGGTGAGGAATTTCAGGGAGACATGAAGGTAGAGATCACGCTGTCCTGTGCCCTAAACTGTGTCAAGGAAAATAGGCAACATGCAAATCCAGGTAGAAAGAAGACTGGAATCCTGAGGGATCTGGCAGTCAGGATTATGTCTTTAGGTTCCTGATCATCTAGGCACAGGGTCTCTTAGGCAGAGTGGAAGCAGCCTTAGGTCAGGCTCCAGACAGCTGTCGGTGCTAATTCTAATGAGACTGCGTGATTGAGAGGTTGTGTCCCCTCCTTTTCTTCTATCTTCAGGTGAGTCCTTATGTCCCCATTTTGAGGTTCAGGGCACATAGTTCAAATCGCATAGTTTAGGACATGCTGTGCTTCGTTGTTCCCTCGTGTCCAACTCTTTGGGACCCCATGGACTGTAGCCCGCCAGGCTCCTCTGTCCATGGGATTCTCCAGGCAAGGATACTGGAGTGGGTTACCATGCCCTCCTCCAGGGGATCTACCCCCTGGGGATTGAACCCAGGTCTCCCGCATTGCGGGCTGGTTCTTTACCTTCTGAGCCAACAGGGAAGCCCTAGTTTAGGATGGAGCCCCATTATTTAACTACTGCTGTTATTTCTCAGTACTCTTAGCTCTTTATTTTTCTTTTTTCTTCTCCCTTTGTTTAAACTTTTAATTTGGTATTGGAATTCTTTACTGTCTGAGCCTCCAGGGAAGCCATATTGGAATATAGCTATCAACAGTGTTGTGATAGTTTCAGGTGAAGGGTGAAGAGACTCAGCCATGTGTATACATGTATCCTTTCTCCCCAAACTCCCGTTCTCATCAGGCTGCTATATAACATTGAGTAGAGTTCCATAGGCTGTACAGTAGGTCCTTGTTGGAATACCCTTAGCTCTTGATTTTTAGATCCTGCATCTTGCTGGAGCAATTCTTTTTTTGTTTGTTTTTGTTTGAGCAATTCTGTTTTTGTTTCAGATTCTGGACTTTCCTTTTATTAGGAAACTAGCCTCTTATAATTTAATTTTTAAAAAACTTGTATTATTGGAGTATAATTGCTTTATAATATTGTGTTAGTTTCTGCTGTACAACGTGAATCAGCTCTATGCATACATTTATCCCCTCCCTCTGGGTCCTCCCTCCCACTCCCCCACCCCCATCTCACCCCTCTAGGTCTGGGGCAGTTCTAATGTGTTTATTATGGTGAGTCTGGTCTTCTATTTAGGACTTATTTCATGTCATCCCCTAGTATGAAGAACCAGTTCTGATTAAACTTTGAATTAAAAACAAAAACAAAAACAACAAAACAGAATAATAAAAGTAGGCAGACCTGTATGCTTTTATATAACTTATTTTAAATATTTAGTGAGTAAAGGTCTTTATGTGCCCTCAAGCAGCTAGAGTTTTCAGGATCAAAGTTGAATGTTAGGGAGTAATGGTCTGAAATGGCACGTGAATATAGAAACATAATTAAGTTCACCACTTAAGTGCTGGGACTTTCCGTTCCCTTTTATGTCTGTTACTGAACACCCTGGGCTATGGAAGAGGTTGACAAATTAATTTCAGTTTCATATAATCACATATTCAACAATTCTGTTTTTCCTTGAGCCCCATTTTTCTGGCTAGAAATAGGTGATCTAAAAGTTTTACTTTTAAAAGAAACATTTATTGCTGCCCTATTTTCCTGTCAGACTGTGCTAAGTCTTTTTCATACCATATTTCATTGAGTCCTCTCAATAGTTACTTTTTTTTTTCATTTTTTTTAAGTCAGGAAACTAAGGGTAAGAGAGGTTAAGAAACTGGTGGTCCAAGTTTATACAACTAGTTAAGGGGCAGAGTTGGGATTCCAAAGTCCAAACTTTGTTCTCTTTATCCCTTGTGCTTCAGCAGTATCCCTAAAGCAGACAAAAGGCACGCCGGTGTTTTTGGTTGTTATTGTCATTTTTGGATTTTTTTGCGCACACCACAAGGTTTGTGGGATCTTAGTTCCTCACCAGGGATTGAACCTGTGCCCCCTGCCGTGGAAGGCCAGAGTTTCTAACCACTGGACTCCGAGGGAATTTCCAGACATGCTGGTTTTATCTTTATGAAACCACAAATAAAATTGTTACAAAAGTTTTTAATTAACCTGATCAAATTCCCCTGGTTTGTAGGCAAAGTCATGAGAATGGGAGACAAGCTTTCAAATGTGACACATTCAGAGGAAACCAAAAATGTTCATTTAACTCTCTCTTACTATCTGATCTAGTCTGGAAGAGATTTATTTTAAGTATAATTTACTGCAATGTCTTTAGTAAAGGGGAACTGAATCTAAGAGACTTGTCCTAGACAACTCACTTTTTAGAAGCAGAAGCAGCTTTCTTGATTCTCAGATCAGCTCTTTTCTCTGCAGGGCCCCATATCTTGGTTTCCTTCCCATGATAATGAAAATTCTAATTTATATGGGAAGGGCCCCCAACTCACCAGGAAAATGACTAATCAAATTGATCTTTCTGGCTGTGATTTAATTTGGTGGCATTAGTAGAGATGGTCTTAGGCTCTTGGGACAGAATTATTGAACACTAATTTAAACTTGACAAAATATAATCTAATATAGAATTTACCTTGAGCTGCAAAAAATTAAATTATTGCATTTGTATGTGTAAATAGGGACTTTGTATTTTGGGCACAGTATTTGTTTTCTCTTAGGTCAGAAATAAATTCTGAAATGATGTATCTTAAAAAAATAGAAATAGACATTGTTAGTTTATATTTGGTAAGAAATAAGAAAGAAAATCAACAGTAATGGGGCTTTGGGAGGAAAACCATTAGATGTGATCTCTTCACCTGTTAAACCCAGCTGTCCCTTCTGGGATTTGGCTTTGTTTTCTGAGACCCATTTCTATGAAAATCTAACGAGGAAACTCTAAACTGCTGGTGACAAGAGTAGCCTATTTTACAAACCATGCAGTAACCAGGATCAAGTATCAGAGTACAGATTCAAGGCTCTTTCTATTTTTCATAAATTGAGTTTGGTGGCATTTTGTAAAACTATCTATCCTTCTTCCATTGCCAAGCTGACTAATCGACTGGTCTGTTGACACCATCTGTCTAAAGAATCCACAGCCGCTACCATGACTTTTGGTTCAGCTTTCAGTAGAAACACATTCCATCAGGAAAGAAAAAAAAAAATTTTTTTTTAAATTTCGTAAGTCTAAAGTTATGAATCACATTGGAATTTCCCTTTCTTTCTTTTGATTTTTAAGTCTTTCTTTTTCTTTGTTTCTTGTTTTTCATTATCCAAACACATTGATTTAATGTCTTGTAATTTAATTTCAAGAGTTTAGCACTGTGAATTTAATGATGCATTAATAGAAATTGATACATTGGCCCATGATATGAGTATGACATAGGATGCCTATCATGTTTGAAAGGAAATAATTTATGTATAACTTATATTGAAAAAAAAGTCTCTAAATGAGTCCATGCTTCTTAGAAATTAAACAGCAAGAGTATATTGTTTTAAGAAAAAGGCTTTTGATTTGGTGAAAACTTATGGCTTCATTTAGATAACATTTATTCAGCCTTACAAGTTTCTTTTAGACTTAAGTAATACAAAGCTGATTATATATTTTATGAGAAAAATATAAACACTAGACACTGTTTGAAAATAAAATTTTTTAAGAAACTAAATTTAAGTGTACCTCCTTTCCACCTCAGATGTGATTATTTAGAATAAATGCTTCGCAGGGGTTCAGAAAACACTCTAAATGATCAATCTTTGGTATTTCTGTAACATCTTTTATTTGAATGAATCAAATTTTTAAACTAGTACTACCTCCTCAGTTCCCACAGAAAAATATGAAAAGTATGCCCGAGCTCATTCACTTGCCTTTACCAATACTTTATATGTATGCTTGAGTTGAAGGATGGAGGGAACCAAAATTGCCCACTGAGCTGAGAAGGCATCTTGAGACTGAAATCAAAGCAAGCAGCTCTGTATAATCAATGAGTCAGTTTATTATAGGCTAACTACTCACAGTGGGGAACCTGGATTAGGCAGACAGCGATCCAGAAACACTCACAGCTGCCCTCTGCACCAAGGAGGCCCTGGATCATTTTTATAGTTAAACTAGGGCATAGGGGTAGGTGACTTGGAATAGGATACGCTTTCCTAAGTTAGAGTTTCCCTAGTGTCTCAGATGGTAAAGAATCTGCCTGCCACGGGAGAGACCCAGCTTTGACCCCTGGGTCTACAAGATTCCCCTGGAGAAGGGAATGGCAACTCACTCCAGTATTCTTGCCTGAAGAACTCCATGGACAGAGGAGCCTGGTATATGGTAAACTACAGGTCATGGAGTCACAAAGAGTTGGGTATGACTGAAGCAACTAACACTTTTACTTTCACTTCCTCAGTTAAGATTTATGAATGGGTAACTAGCCGTGTGGGCGCTTGAAAGAAATCAGGGAAAGTTTGCATCATTGTTTAGGGACTAAGAGAACATAGAGACTGCCTGGGCCTAATGATTATTAAACAGCATCTATAAAGAGGTGGCCACGACTGAGTGACTAACACATGCATATGTATTAACATACGTTCTCTTGACAACAGAGAAATGACTCATTTGCACAGTCCAGTCCTGAGTAGAGTCAGCAGAAGGACAGAAGAAACCATAAGGGCCCAAGATGGCATCAGTTATACCAATATTGGCACAGCTTGAAAGCGTATGAAAACCTGAGGTGACTGGTAAATTTAATATGTGGCTCTCACCTTAAACCATTAATAATTTAGTTAGAGAAAAAGACATATACATGAAAGTGGTTAAATAATAATAGATGCTTTGAATGTTGTTATAGATAACAAGATGATATATTATAGTTTGTTTTCTTTTTAATAAAAAGGGTACTGATTGTACTGGTTTGGCAAAGCTTCATGGAAGAAGAGGAGAATAAAAATCTGAAGGCATTGGAGAAGTGGAGAAGTGATAGTAGAATTCATAGCAGGGTCTCCATACTGACACAGTCCAGAGGAGGAAAAGCTTGGTTTAGTGTAGGGAATGTAGTACATTTAGGATTATTTGGTTTCAAGCCAAAGAAACCCACTTGGTAACAAGGAAAATTCGTAGACCTATATCCTCAAGCCATTGAAAATGCATTGGTGGAATCAGACTTAAGTAGCAAAACCCACAAGTAACCAAATGGTACCAGTGTGTTCTGGCTTTCTCTCTTCTGCTTCCTCTTGTGTGGCTGTCTCACTTTTCTACTTTACAGATGAATCTTGTCCATTGCAAGAGCAAACATGATGTTTGGCAGCTCACAATCTAATCGATTTCCCCTGCCAACTCTAGGTAGGAAAATCCCAGAGAAGGATTCCAGTTGTCCCAGCATTAGTCATGGGTACATTGCTGGACCAGTAATTGGTGTTCACCAGTCTGGGATCTGTGCTCACCGCTGTGATCTAGGAATGGAACCTGTTGCTTGAAGAGTGAAGGAAAAGCATATTGGCCACAGACTTCTCCACTCTCACACGCAAAAAATCACCACCAGGGAGAATTAATAAGCAGCTGAAGAAAATTTCTATTTGTTCCTTAACAGTTGAAGGCAGTGAATGATTTTAATAATCAGTGAAAGATATTGAATCTTGAGTGAAATTAAGTATGCCACTCAATGTCTAGTTTCTTTATATGTTAGTGATCTTATAATTCTAGGTAATATATCCCTAATCAGAACCATGTATGTTGTTTATTTCTGAAGTTATAATATCATTACTATAGTTATTACATTGTTGAAGCCTCAAAATGGAAATTTTTATGCTATTTGAAAGTAAATATGTTGATTCCTTCTTTTAAGTTCATGAAAGAAATGATATGATTACACTATATAGTGTGACCTGGTTTTCAAAGTGCTGGTGTTGTAGGAACCGCCCTGTTTGTTTAGTAGACCTTCCAAGATATGCTTTTGACACTACTTGGAAAATATTTAAACTTAGGCTTTGTTGATACAAGAAGTAAAAGGAATTCCGAAAATTACACTGTCGACCATGCTTAGCTGTGTGCGGGCTGACTGGCCAGTGGCCACAACTCTTGCTGTGAATATTTATGAAAAGAATGGGTTTATTAGCCTTTTGGATATTTAAAGAAGTCAAAATGTTAGTACAAAGTGTTTTTTTACCTGTTTATCCCATTTTATTGTCATCAAACCTGTTCTCTTGGTCCATTAGATCTATAGGTATTTTGGTTTATTTTATGTTAGGTTCGAGGGGTATTGGAATTGGAGCTGGTGGCCTGACCTCTTTAACTTCCCATGTCAGGCTGTTAGGGCTGACCCATTGCTTGCATTGGGACTGCTTTCTCTGTGCATCACGAGTTCTCTGTCATTTTTTAATGTTATGAGCTGGTGATTTTCAAACTTCAGTGCCTGAGCTAGACTTCAGAATTACCAAATCAGAATCTTTAGGTTGAATTGGTTTATCAGACTTTCCAAAGGATAAATCAGAGAACTGCTTTTTCCTTTTAATTCTGTTGTTGCTGGTCCTGAGAATATAGTGACATATTTTCTGCAAATCTGTACTAACAGTAAACACCCAGAGGTGTCATGTGTGGTGAGCTTTGCAATCAAATGGCTGAAATTCAAATATTCTTTCAGTTACTAGCTGATTAAATAATATGGTTGAGTCACTTGGCCCTATCATTCTTAGTTTCCGCTGAGTAAACTTGAGATGGTAAAAGCATCCATTGATTGTAGACTGGGTAAGGTGAATTACAACATTTCTGAAAGACAACTTGCTTGTCATTTCTGTGAAGATTTTTTTTCATTTTAGCAATTATTTGACAGCTATATCTGTTGTTGTTCAGTTGCTCAGTCGTGTCTGACTGTTTGCAACCCCATGGACTGCAGCACGCCAGGCTTCCCTGTCCATCACCAACTCCCGGAGCTTGCTCAAACTCATGTCCATTGAGTCGGTGATGCCATTCAACCATCTCAACCTCTGTCATCCCCTTCTTCTCCTGCCTTTAATCTTTTCCAGCATCAGCATCTTTTTTAATGAGTCAGCGCTTCACATCAGGTGGCCAAAGTATTGGAGTTTCAGCTTCAACATGTGTCCTTCCAATGAATATTCAGGATTGATTTCCTTTAGGATTGATTGGTTTGATCTCCTTGCTGTCCAAGGGAATCTCAAGAGTCTTCTTGAACACCACAGTTCAAAAGCATCAATTCTTCAGCAGTAAGCTTTCTTTATGTTCCAACTCTTACATCCTTACATGAATACTGGAAAACCATAGCATTGACTATATGGATCTTTGTTGGTAAAGTAATGTCTCTGTTTTTTAATATGCTGTCTAGGTTTGTCATAGCTTTTCTTCCAAGGAGATCTGATAGACAGACAGAGTGCCTGAAGAACTATTGATGGAGGTTTCTAATGTTGTACAGGAGGCAGTGGTCAAAGCCATCCCCAAGAAAAAGAAATGCAAAAAGGCAAAATGGTTGTCTGAGGAGGCCTTACAAAAAGCTGAGGAAAGAAGAGAAGCAAAAGACAAAGGAGAAAAGGAAAGATACACTCATCTGAATGCAGAGTTCAAGGAATAGCAAGGAGAGAGAAGAAAGTCTTCCTAAGAGATCGATGCAAAGAAATAGAGGAAAACAAGAGAATAGGAAAGACTGGCGATCTCTTCAAGATAATTATATTATGACGGTTATTTTATCTTGTAGATGATTTAATATTAAATTCCCTGGGCAAATCATGTAGACTTCTTAATCTATTGTTTTCAAATTTGGGAGAATGATATTTAATCAATAGTTACGCTTTTAGTTCTTTAAAAGCATGAAGGATTCTCATTATCATATACCTTACAGATTAGAGAGATGGATATAGTTTGAAGTTTGAAGATCGGACCCTAATGATGAATGAACTACTGACATCATCATACAGTGTGGTTTTATTGTTAATGAGACAACACTGTGTTCTGATAATCTTGGGCCAAAGAAGGAAGTCAGAAGGGAACCAGCATTATCTGAGTATATACTGTATGTGTGACACTGGGTTTAACAGTTTCTCCTGAATGATTTAATCTGTGAAGCAGATGTGATCACCAGTTCTGCAGAATCATTGATGCCTGAACTTTGTTCATTTAAGCATTAGCTATCATATTCTGAGTATAAAAAGAGAAAAATGTCCTATTGTGGTAGTTAGGATATAGTTTTATTACTTCTTTTTACCATTATGTTTATGTAGTCTTTGGCTGATCTCAGTATCTTCCATTTGAGAAATAAAATGTGCTCTAAAGTATGAAGGTTCATATAAATATATATCATTTTTAGATTATTCTTTTTCCCCTATGTATCCAAAAAGATTGCATGTAAAATTTTTAAAATTTCCAATGAAAAGCATATTTAGGCTCTTTTCTTGTTTTTGTCTGATCATGTCCCACTCATAACTCAATGAATTTTTAGCTGTGTTTATTAATAGTAATTTAAGTCTGCCTGCAAACACCAAGTACTTCACTTGTTTATTTTTAATTTTTTGTGCAATGGAAAATGGAGTTTTTCTATGTGAATTTTATATAAAATAATAATTTTCATATGTTTTGCATTGAGTTTTTTGAAAGACAAACTAGAAAATATGAGGGTTTCAAGTCTTCACATGTGAAGCTGCCAGACACATAGGCTGTTGTTCCAGTGTGATACATGCATCACTGAGTATGCACGCTGAAATGATACTGTGCTTCCCAAGTGCATTGACTGGGAATACCTAGGAAGAATCAAACAAATTGATTATAGGCATTTTCAAGTACTCTGATTTAGAATCAGGATAAAATATGATCAATCCCTGGTGGCTCAGTTGGTAAAATTAAGAATCCATCTGCAATGCAGGAGACCCAGGTTTGACCCCTGAGTTGGGAAGATCCCCTGGAGGGGAAGGCAACTCACTCCAGTATTCTTGCCTGGAGAATTCCATGGACAGAGGAGCCTGGCAGGCTGCAGTCTGTAGGGTTGCAAAGAATCAGACATGACTGAGTGACTAAGCATAGTAGAGTACACTCAGCTATAACGTTTCTAACATTCTGTGCCAAGTAATTAGCAGTATGATCAATATGCGATTTAAAAGAGTTACTTTCAGAAGGACATTCAAGTTTGGTATTCTATTTGTAGACTTGTGCTGTATGCTTTATGGCATTCTCCATTTTCTATAAATGTTGGAACCTGATTTTAATATCTGATCCTCTTTAATGATGATATTTATAATTTTATTTTATTCTTTGGATGACTTGTCAGTTTAGTTTTATAAATTAATCAGTAAATTAACCAATGTGATTAAGTAGTCATGAGTTTCTAGTAGTATATTAGACGATGAAGGAGAAACAAAGGGAGACAAATACGCAATTCCTATAAACAAAACCTCAACTGCTGAATTAACACCATGACTTATTTATGATTTTTCAATTTTATAACACAGATAAGAATTTGAAGTGTATTATAATTGAATTCTTCTAAAGAAAGCAATATATATTACTGCTTGACAATAAAAGGGAGGCTCAATATATATATTACTGCTGGTGGATCAGAGGGTAAAGGGTCTGCCTGCAATGCAGGACACCCGGGTGTGATCCCCGGGTCGGGAAGATTCCTCTAGAGATGGAAATGGCAACCCGCTTCAGTACTCTTGCCTGGAAAATCCCATGGACAGAGAAGTCTACAGTTCATGCAGTCGCAAATATTTGGACACAACTGAGCGACTTCACTTTCGCCTCTCACTTTTCAAACAAAGCAAAATAGTTGGCATATATTTATGAATATATGAATGTTATTTTAATAATCAGATTGTGAACTATATCTCAATTTTGGCTAAAAATGTACACTAAAAGACGACTATTCTGCTATTTTAGATACTTATATTTTATAATTTTAGTAGTGTTTCAGTTGGGAGAGAAGGCTGCAGGGAACTGAGTAGTATTTTAAAGAAAATTTGCATGTCATCAATTACAGTAACTACCTATCTTTTAGAAAAGTACATTTGTGTGCATAACATTAGTTATTTAGTTTATAGTGTAATGCTTGATGCAGGTAAGATTTTGAGATTCACTCATGTGCTTCTTGGCTTTATTAAAATTCAGCTGATTTCAGCTTATTGGAGAGGTGTCAGATAGGCTCAAGTAATTTACCAAAAGTTAGACCTCAGACAAGGTACTTAGTTATTCTGAGCCTCCCTTTTGTCATTATGTAATATTTTAAAATATAAATGTCAAGGATACTCCATAAGATATCACTTTGCTGTACATCTAAAATTAACACAACATTGAAATCAACTATACTTCAATAAAGTAATAACCAGAAAGAAATGATAAAATAATAGATTGGCATGTAAATTATGACTATTATGACTCATTTTTATTTGCCCATAACTATAATGAAATATAATCTAAAGTTTACTGGTATATCATGTGAATAATTCTTGTCAGACAACAACAAAAAAATACATTGTATCTCACATAATGTAAATACTCATACCTCATTGTTGTTGAGTTGACCCAGAAGCAACTCCTGAAAAAAGAAAATTAAAGTTTGCCCAAACTTCATTCTTCAGTTTCTTCCCTTTAACATAAGTATTTTTAAGAGGTCAGAGAGTTTATCTTGTCATTTTAAAAGTCCATATTTTATTTAAAATTTTATTTATGAAGTTACCGTAAAGTATCATGTTTTTCATTTTGTGACTTTGGAGAGTATCTTGCTATTATTCTTCAAGGTCCTTATGAAGTTGACATATAAAAATGGCCTGTTCTCAAATAAATCACATGCTCTCTTAAATGAGATAAGTCAAACTTTCAGAGGAGCTTTTGATAGTTTTGTAATAGGACTTAAAAAATCAACTGTATTATTATGAAATATTTATTCCCCTCCATTCAGAGTTTCTTTTTAAACTTTTTATTTTATAAACAAGTGCAGTTGATTTCAAATCCTAATAGATGATGCTGTTAAAGTGCTGCACTCAACATGCCACCAAATTTGGAAAACTCAGCCATGGCTGCAGGACTGGAAAAGGTCAGTTTTCATTCCAATCTCAAAGAAAGGCAATGCTAAAGAATGTTCAAACTACCGTACCATTGCACTCATCTCACGGGCTAGCAAAGTAATGCTCAAAATTCTCCAAGCTAGGCTTCAACAGTATGTGAATTGAGAACTTCTGGATGTTCAAACTGGATTTAGGAAAGGCAGAGGAACCAGAGATCAAATTGCCAACATCCTTTGGATCATAGAAAAAGCAAAGTAATTCCAGAAAACATTCACTTCTGCTTTATTGACTACGCTAAAGCCTTTGACAGTGTGGATCACAGCAAACTGTGGGAATTTCTTAAACAGATGGGAATACCAGACCACCTGACCCGCCTCCTGAGAAATCTGTGTGCAGGTCAGGAAGCAACAGTTAGAACCGGGCATGGAACAATGTGTGCGTGTGCTTAGTCGCTCGGTCGTGTCCGACTCTTGCGACCCCACAGACTGTGGCCCGCCAGGCTCCTCTGTCCATGGGATTCTCCAGGCAAGACTACTGGAGTGGGTTGCCATTTCCTTCCGCAGGGGCTCTTCCCGACCCAGGAATCAAACCTGGGTCTCCTGCATTGCAGGCAGACTCTTTACCAACTGAGCTACAAAGGAAGCCCATGAAACGATGGACTGGTTCAAAATTGGGAAAGGAGTATGACAAGGCTATATATTGTCACCCTGCTTATTTAACTTATATGCAGAGTGCATCATATGAAGTGTTGGGCTGGAGGAACAACAAGCTGGAATCAGGATTGCTGGGAGAAATATCAGTAACCTCAGATATGCAAATGATACCATGCTTATGGCAGAAAGTGAAGAACTAAAGATCCTCTTGATGAAAGTGAAAGAGGAAAGTGAAAAGGCTGGCTTAAAGCTCAACATTCAAAAAATGAAGATATGGCATTCAGTCCCGTCATTTCATGGCAGATAGATGGGGAAACAATGGAAACAGTGAGAGACTTTATTTTCTTGGGCTGTAAAATCACTGCAGATAGTGGCTGCAGCCATGAAATTAAAAGATGCTTGCTCCTTGGAAGAAAAGCTATGACAAACCTAGACAGCCTGATGCAAAGTACTGATTCATTGGAAAAGACCCTGATACTAGGAAAGATTGAAGGCAGAGGACAAGCAGATGACAGAGGATGAGATGGCTGGATGGCATCACCTACTTGATGGACATGAATTTGAGCAAGCTCTGGAAGTTGGTGATAACAGGGAGGCCTGGCATGCTGCAGTTCATGAGGTTTCAAAGAGTTGGACATGACCGAGTGACTGAACTGAACTGAGACAGCATATTAAAAAGCAGAGACATTACTTTGGAACAAAGGTCTGTATAGTCAAAGCTGTGGTTTTTCTAGTAGTCATGTATGGATGTGAATGTTGAACCATAAAGAATTCTGAGCACCAAAGAGCTGCTGCTTTTGAACTGTGGTGTTGGAGGAGACTCTTGAAAATCCCTTGGACTGCAAGGGGATCAAAGCAGTCTATTCTAAAAGAAATCAATCCTGGATATTCATTGGAAGGCTCATGCTAAAGTTGAAGCTGATACTCTGGCCACCTGATGTGAAGAGCTGACTCATTGAAAAGACCCTGATGCTGGGAAAGATTGAAGGCAGGAGGAGAAGGGGACGGCAAAGGGTGAGATGGTTGAATGGCATCATTGACTCAATAGACATGAGTTTGAGCAAGCCCCAGGAGATGGTGAAGGACAGGGAAGCCTGGCGTGCTGCAGTCCGTGGGGTTGCAAAGAGTAGTACAGGCCTGAGCTTCTGAACAACCCAACAGTTGGTTAAAAATGTTACATTAGTTTCAGGTGTAAAACAAAATGATTCGGTTATGCATATATACGTATCTATTCTTTTTCAAATTCTTTTCCCAGTTAGGCTGTTACAGAATATTGAGCAGAATTCTCTGCTGTGCACTAAGTCCTTATTTGTTATGCATTTTAAATCTCCTTGTGTACATGTTGATCTCAGACTTCTAACTATCCCTTCCCCCTACCTTTTCCCCCCTAGTAAACGTAAGTTTGTTCTCAAAGTATGTGATTCTGTTTCTGTTTTGTAAATACCTTCATTTGTAATATTTTTTAAAGGTTCTGTATATCAGTCAGTTCAGTTGCTCAGTCGTTGTGACCCCATGGACTGCATATAAGCATTCTGCGTATAAGCAATATCATATGATATTTCTCTTTCTCTCTGTTACTACTTCACCCGTCCATGTTAATGACACTTGTTTGTGAAGTTCAATAGAAAAATTCATTCTAATCCCAAAATTATTAGCAAGTGTGTGATGGGTTTACCTCTTAGAAGTTGGAGAAATTTTACCTAATGTCAGAATACTTTTATTATATTTAGGATTTCCTTGTTTTTTAGAAATTTTTCATACTGATGCAAGGGATTAGGCTTTTAAAAGGAGAATATCTTAAATATGTGTACCATATTCATATATCTATAGCTATATGGCACAACTGGAAGATAAAAGTTGGAGGTTTATCATTGCTTTTCTGCTTCTAAACAGGATAGGTCAAATGCTTTATGTCCAGCTGGAGGGCCTCTCACTCCCAAGTCCTGTCTAAATGAAGGGAAGTCTTCATTGCCTACTTCTTTTCTTTGCTGGAGGGAATGGAAGTGTGAGGGTAGTGTGTAATACAAAGCCCAAAACTTAAGTCATGAGGAGGGAAACAAGGTTTTGGTTTCAGGGACTAGACTTGGATTAGGGCTCCTCTGGTGGCACAGTGGTAAAGAATCCACCTGGAATGCAGGAGACTTGGGTTTCATCCCCAGGTCGAGAAGATCCCTGGAGAAGCAAATGGCAACTCTCTCTAGGATTCTTGCCTGGGAAATTATATGGACAGGGTAGCCTAGTGGGCTACAGTCCATGGGATCACAAGAGTCGAGTGTGACTTAGTGACCATACCACCTCCACAACAACAAAGACTCAGGTTAGAGTGATAAAGGATAGCCCAGTTTTAAAGGCGGAGTGGAGGGGAGAGGTGGTTAAGAGTGACCCGGTCATAGCAGATCATAGCTTAATGAGGAATCCCATGTCCTTCCATTTCTTCTCCCCAAGGGAAGCGTGCTCTTAGCCTCCGACTAGCTTTAAAACTGAACATAGAGCTGAAGTGATTTGGGGCAAGTTTCAACAATATTGACAGATGAATGGATTAAAAGGGAATTAAATAGAAAACACTCGTTGGACAGACAAAGAGAACTGGATATATAGCATTTATTAGCTATATGCCTAGCTCTCTGCTAGGCACTTTATATTTGGCCACATACCAGTCCTGGAAGGTAGGAGTTTTCATTCCAGTTTGAGAATCAGAGAATGACATTGCATAGATTTATGCAACCAGTACTAGGGCATGGGTTTAAAGCTCTGGAATAAAACAAGATTTGTGTTAATAACCAAGACAGATAATTCATTTACTATAGGATTTACAGAGAGACAGGTCTGATGAAGTGTAGCATTTGTCCAGGGAAATTAGTTAATACTTCGTGGTATTTTAGAATGTGAAATAATTTATTCTCCATTTGTTTCTAAAGAGATCAAACTCGTTAAAAGTGTTGGTTAAGAGGTGCCAATGTTATTTAAATTAAAACAATATGTTTTAATATTAGAGTTCAGTAGTTAGTATGAATTCATATTTCCTGTTAGAAAAATAGTGACTCAACTTTGTAATAGAAACAGAAATATAGCAGGTTTTCTCAGACTTTAATGTGCCTCAAAGTTACTTCTGGTACTTGTTAAAAACAGAGTTTTGAAAGATTTGGTCCAGTAGATCAGTAGTGGGGACCTCTGCCATTCTAAAGATTAACAGGATCCTACCTCTCTAGTTTCTCTGATGTTCCCAAGCAGTTAAGATTCATGGATATAAACTGTGATTTTCATCATGTTATATACCAGTGTCTAAGAGCTACAAGTATAGATTTGATTGTCCCCTCTGCACTTATTTTCACTCATCAGTAGATTAGAACTGTGTTGTCTAACACAGTAGCCACCAGTTGCATGCGACTTTGTAAATGAAATTAATTAAAATAAATGAAATACAGGCTGAGCTTCAAGTGCTCAGAAGCCTCACATAGCTGATGGATACTGTGTCAGAGAGAGCACATTTAGAAAGTTTTAATCTTTGTTGCAGAAGATTCTCTTGGAGAGCCCTGGGTTAGAATGTAAGAATAATGAAATTTGGCCCCAGTGCAGGAGACACAGGTTTGATCCCTGGGTGAGGAAGATCCCTTGGAGAAGGAAAGGGCATCCCACTCCAGTATTCTTGCCTGAGAAATCCCATGGACAGAGGAGGCTGGCGGGCTTCAGTCCATGGGGTGGCAAGACTGACACAACTTAGAGACTAAACAATAGCAACAGGTATGAGGTATGGGGAATTATTTTTTTATAGTTTGCCTTGTTAAATATCACTTTAAGTGGGAACAGAAATTTTCTTTACAATAGTAACTTTCATATTAAAGAATACTTCTAATTAAATAACAAAGATTGCATGCTTTATTTTTTTGTTCTTTCACTGAAAAGAATAAACAAACAAAGAAGATAAATTACTTCAGTGCTTTTGGCTTGTTCTTGGAATGGTAATCATCTGAAGACTTTTGATGAACGTGGGATTTTCCCACTAAAAAACTTTCCCAAAGAACATTTCTTGCTGTGCTCAAAGATGTAGGAGTGGTCTCAATGTTTTATCACTTTATAAAACAGGTTTAAAGATCGTCTGCAAAAAATGAAGCTCAGTGTTCTAAACAGCCTTGAGGATTTGTCCTAATAATGTTACATTATATCAGTTTCTGTGTATCATCAAAATGGTTTCTGTATTAAACTGGTGTGGAATTTAGCATTAGATCTTAAGTGTAACTATGCTAGTTTGATAGTGTTTTCCAGAACATGGTGAATATATTTTCTAAATTATCAAGTGAAGTTATTTTCGGAAACTATATTGTATGATTATAGATTATAATTTGAAACATATAATTTTTGAAGTTAAAAATCTCCATGGGAATTGTATGGGAGGAAAACCTCTATATTCTTTTTAAATATCATCTGTGGAGCTTCAAGTTGGCTTTTAAGAAATCTTAGAGTCATATCACATTTAATGTATTAAAAATGGAAATTGACAGTGTTGGTTGCTTTCTCATCGTCAAACACAAATTTGAAATGAAAACAACCCCGAACTGGCTTTCTATTTGTCTCTCAGACCACAAACCTCAGAGCTGTTGGAGTGAGTTGTCTGAATTCTTACTTCACAAAGCTTTTGAATTTTGCATTTCTTTTTCGTTTTCATTACCTTTGTTGACTCACACCTGTGTTATGAGGGGTGATTATCTTTCCAGGTCCTGGGGCTCTTCCCACTGCTCTTCATCCTGTCTAGTCCTGTGAGTTTAATGCACCTAAACAACATTTTCATCATGTTATTTTACTTACCAAAATCTTTCAAGAACTTCCTTGTTGGTAATGGGCTAGAATCCAGAAGCCATTTTTGAACAATTTTAGATCTTAAGAGTTTGGCCCAAATTAGCTTTTCACCTCCTATGTTCTACTACTCAGTCCAAATCCTTCACACAAATGCTACTGGGCAGCTTTTTGAGACATTATTCTCTGTTCCTCCCCCTGTATATTTTATCTGAAACACTCTTTTCACTCATCTTTGCTTTCCCCTGGGGTTGTTATAGATTGAATTGTGTCTCACAAAAATGTTGTTGAAGTCTTAATCTTTAGCTGGGGCTTCGGGGTAGCTCAGCTGGTAAAGAATCCTCCTGCAATGCAGAAGACCCTAGTTTGATTCCTGGCTCAGGAAGATTTGCTGGAGAAGAGATAGGCTACCCACTCCAATATGCTTGGGCTTCCCTGGTGGCTGAGACAGTGAAGAAGCCGCCTGCAATGTGGGAGACCTGGGTTTGATCCCTGGGTTGGGAAGATCCCCTGGAGAAGCAAACAGCTACCCTCGCTGGTATTCTGGCCTGGAGAATTCCATGGACAGAGGAGCCTGGCAGGCTACAGTCCATGGGGTCCCAAAGAGTTGGACAGGACTGAGCGACTTACACTTTCATTAACCCTTAGCTAACTCTCTGAATGTGACTTTATTTAGAGATGGTGCCTTTGCAGAGAAGTAAGTTAAGATGAAGTCATTAGAGTGGGCATTAATGCAATATGACTGTCATTTAAAAAAAAAGAGTAAATTTTGATATAGAAAGAGAGACAGGGAAAATATCATTTGAGAATAAAAGCAGAATTTGGGGGTGAAGTGATACAATGAAAGCCAAGGAACTTCCAGGAAACCACTAGAAGTTAGGATGAAGGTTTGGAAGAGATTCTGCCTCACAGCCTTCAGAAGGAACTAACCCTCTGAACCTTAATCTTGGATTTCTAGCCTCCAAAACTCTGAGACAAAAAATTTCTGTTGCTTAAGCCACCCAGTTTGTGGTACTTTGTACTGGCAACCCTAGAAAATTGATATACTCACTATTTTGTTGTTTACTTATTTTTGCCTTAGTGTCGCTCTTCAAGAATCTGATGGTTTTTTTTTTTTTTGGTGAATAATTAGTTATCTCTCTTAGAAAAATGCAAATATATAAAAATAAACACAAAACTCCAAATAATTTCAGATACAGAGTACTTTTGGTTAACCCAAATCATATCCAGCCTTCCATGTCCAGCCAAAACCTCATCTTTTTGAAAGCAGTCTCGCTACTTCATTTCAGTTTTGGTTTTTATTTCTTCTTTGGCTTTTACTGTATATAAAAATATGTATGTATTCTGTTTTGGGTGCTTCTGTACATTCCCTGATGGCTCAAGTGGTAAAGAATCTGCCTGCAATGCAAGAGACAGCCTTCAATCCCTGGGTAAGGAAGATCCCCTGAAGTAGGAAATGGCAACCCACTGTGGTGTTCTTGTCTGGGAAATTCCGTGGACAGAGGAGCCTGGTGGGCTGCAGTCCATGGGGTTGCAAAGAGCTGGACAAGACTGAAGCGACTGAACAAACACATACATACACTCCCTTGGGCAGGAAACACATACACGCACTCATACACACACTCATACACACACACATACACATACACTTGGGCAGGAAATCCTCACCTGATCCTTCTTGGATTCTGAACTTTCCCAGCATACATAAGCCATCCCCAACTTAGAAACTCCAATCTTTCTCAGTCCTGAAATCCTTGTAAGATTTTGAAATACAGTGTTAGTTCACCAACATTACTAGATATGTGTATATATATAAGATATGGGGAGATCACATGTTCACAATTCCCAGTAAATGCCTGGAAGTTACTACGTCCTCACTACTTAATGCCAGCTAGGGTTTTTTTTTTTTTTTTTTTTTTTCCCTTACTATTAATGTCTGCTAAACTACTTCTCCACACAAAATAACTTGAATTTCCTGCTTGGGCAAGGGAATAATAATAATAACAGGTGTTACTTCGCTTAGCCTGTGCTGAGTCTAGCAGAAAATGAAGAGTAGGTGTGAAAAGAAGTTTAAAATGAGGAGGCAGGGAAACTGTTGCATGGCAATGCATTGTAAGCCCTGAGGATCCTGGAGCCTGCGTCTTTAAGTTTGATTCTCTGCTCTCCGTGAATTATTTGGGAGATACTCTGCAAGTTGTTTACTCCTGCGAGCTTTTCTTTATTCATCCAAAAAGTAAAGATAATTATCCTTATATCTCTTGTGAAGATTAGAATCTGTCCTAAGACTATGTCATTTTTATACCTCCGTGCATGCCTAGAGAAATTTGCATCCATGTGCAAAATTCATAGGCAATATGAAGCATATCCTGAATGAGTTAAGAGCAGCTCTTCTTTAGAATCTTTTACAAGGGATTTTATTTCTAAGCTCATTTTTAAAATATTCAGAAGAACTAGGTCCTGGTGCTGGCTACAGGGGATTGTTTGTTGTCAAGTTTAATCAATTATTTTTGATCCATTGATTAGTTTTCTTTTGTTTGGAAAATGTGAGGGTTGACAAATTTATCTGTTCTTATTCCAGCTTTAACATGCTATATTAACCTCATTTTATGGATGAAGAAACTGACCCAGTAACTGAAGATGCAGAGGCAGAAATTTCTAAACCTAAGAGAAAAGCCCAAGTATTCTAATATGAATTTACTACTTTTTTTCCTCCCAACTACCTTGTAGAACCAAAGTATTTTTTCCAGTTTGTCTTACATTAATTTGAGAGTTTAAAAAAAATAAAAAACTTTGGATTTATGGTATTTTTTCTTGCACAAGATAAATCCTTAAATAACTGTACTGTTTTACAGCTTGGATTAGTACTTAAGTGCCTGAATTCTGAAGCTGACTGCATGGCTCTGAATCTGTTCCATCACTTAGTACATGTAAAATCTTGGACTGGTTACTTAATTTCTGTGCCTCAGTTTCCTCATCTATAATTAATGAATAATAATAGGGCCTACCTCAGAACCATTTGAGGACTGTGAGAATTATGAAAATGGAACATAAGTACATTTTAGCTATTGTTCTATTCTGACATTCAAGACTAATAAGATAATTGTAAAAGCCTTTAAAAAAAAATATTTTAGTAGAGGTGCTTCCCAGGTGGTGCGGTGGTATGAAGAATCCACCTGCTAATGCAGAAGATACAAGAGACGTGAGTTCTATCCCTGGGTTTGGAAGATGCCCTGGAGTGGGAGATGGCAACACACTCCAGTATTCTTGCCTGGAAAATTCTATGGACAGAGAAGCCTGGTGGGCTACAGTTCATGGGGTCACAAAGAGACACAGCTGAGTGACTGAACATACACACATTATTAATTTACATTGTTAATGTTGGTATCAGGTGTAGAGCAAAGTGATTGCATTTATATATATACATATATATGCATATTCTTTTTCAGACTCTTTTCCATTGTGTGGTGTGCGTGCTCAGCCGTGTCCAATTCTTTGCAGTCCTTTTGTACTGTGCCCACCAGGTTCCTCTGTCCATGGGGTTTTTCAGGCAAGGATACTGGAGTGGGTTGCCATTCCCTGCTCCAAGGGCCCTTCCTGATTGAAGGGCCTTCCTAGGATTGAACCCATGTCTCCTGCATCTCCTGCATTGCAGGCAGATTCTTTCCCTGCAGAGCCAGTGGGGAAACTTTTCCATTATAGGTTATTAAAATATATTGATTAAAGTTCCCTGTGGTGTACAATAGATCATTGTTGTTTACCTATTTTATATATGGTAGTATGTATATATTAATTCTAAACTCCTAATTTTTCTCTCCCCTGCCCCTTTCTCTTTTGGTAATTATAAGTTTGTTTTTTGTGTCTGTGGATCTATTTGTTTTGTAAATAAGTTTATTTGTATTGCTTTTTTAGATTCCACATGTAAGTAATATCATGATATTTGTCTTTGACTTACTTCACTGAATATGGTAATCTCTGTGTCTGTTCATGTTGCTGCAGATAGCGTTTTTTCATTCTTTTTATGGATGAGAAATACTCCTTTGTACGGTGTGTGTGTGTATGTTTACCACATTTTCTTTATCCATGCATCAGTTGAAAGTTGTTTTCATGTTTTGGCTATTGTAAAAATTACTGTTGGTGGCTCAGACAGTAAAGCGTCTGTCTACAATGTGGGAGACGTGGGTTTGATCCCTGGGTTGGGAAGATTTACCTGGAGAAGGAAGTGGCAACCCATTCTGGTACTCTTGCCTGGAAAATCCCATGGACAAAGAAGCTTGGTAGGCTATACAGTTCATGGGGTTGCAAAGAGTTGGCCAACACTGAGTGATTTCATGTTCACTTTCTTTCATATATTACTTTTATGAATATTGGCGTGCATGTATCTTTTTGAACTATAGTTTCCTCCAGATAAATGCCCAGGAAGTGGGGTTGTGAGATCATTTGACAACTATTTTTAGTTTTCTAAGAAAACTCCATTTTGTTCTCCATAGTTCTTTCATATATTACTGCTATGAATATTGGCGTGCATGTATCTTTTTGAACTATAGTTTCCTCCAGATAAATGCCCAGGAAGTGGGGTTGGGAGATCATTTGACAACTACTTTTAGTTTTTTAAGAAAACTCCATTTTGTTCTCCATAGTGACCACACCAATTTACATTCCCACCAACAATGTAGCAGGGTTCTTTTTTCTTCACACCCTCCTGAGCATTTATAATTTATATAAATGGCTATTCTAAGTGGTGGGAGGTAATATCTTAGTGTAGTTTTGATTTGCATTTATCTAATAATTAGTAATGTGTGTTGTTATTTCAGTCATGTCCGACTCTTTGCTTAACTCTGGACCATAGTCCACCAGGATCCTTTGTCCATGGGATTCTCCAGGCAAGAATACTGGAGTGGAGTTGCCATGACCTCCTTTAGGGGATCTTCTCCACTCAGGGACTGAACCCTTGTCTCTTAGGTCTTCAACATTGGCAGGGAGATTCTTTACAGCTAGCGCCACCTGGGAAGCACAAGTAATTGGTAATTATTGAGTATCTTTCTGTGTGCCTGTTGGCCATCTGACTGTCTTCTTTGGAGGAACGTCTGTTTAGATCTTCTACCCATTTTTTGATGGATTTTTTTTGTTTGTTTGTTTAATATGAACTTGTGTATTTTGGAAATTAATACCTTGCCAATAGCATCATTTGCAAATATTTTCTCCCAGTCTGTAGGTTTTCTTTTCATTTTGCTTACAGTTCTCATTGCCCTGTAAAACCATTTAAGTTCAACTAGGTCCCATTTGTTTATTATTGTTTTTATTTCCATTATTCTAGGAGACAGATCCAAATATATGTTTAAAACATTGAGTTGTTTGAAAAAATAAATAAATAAAACATTGAGTTGTTTGGCTAATAGGTTTATAAGAATTAGAACTTGAAGATTTCCTGAGACTAGAATTTCAACTTGTTTTAAGAATTAATAAATGTCTGAATGTAAGTTTATCCCTTAAATGGTATAATCCAACATGAAAATAGTGGTTTGACCAAGTATGAGTATTTTGGAGGAAGGTTCTGATCAGTGTGAACCAAATTGAAGGCACAAATAAACAGATTTTTAAAGGTGATATAACTAGGAATGCAGCATTAAAGAAAAATCGGATATTTAATAGCATATTCAATTTTCAACTCTGCATATTAAAGGATTAAAGAGATTTTAAAGAAGCATTTTAGGAAGACAATATTACAATCAAAGTAGCAGAGAACAGTAGATTACAGAAGAAAAAGTTAGAATTTAGCATTTTTTAAGAAAGTGTCAACTTTTTTGGAATTTTTAAAAGATACCTTCAGAAGATAATTTTTGAAGACAGGCATCAACCCTTAAACTTCTAAAAACATGTTGATCCCCAAATTCCATAACTAAGATGAGATATTAAGAAAGCAATTTAATATATGAATGAAAGTATATACACTATGGTTCTAAACTTTAGGTTTGGATAATTCTAAACATTTGAAATAAACTTCCTTCAAGGAAGTTC
Organism: Odocoileus virginianus; assembly: GCF_023699985.2. Taxonomy (NCBI): domain Eukaryota; kingdom Metazoa; phylum Chordata; class Mammalia; order Artiodactyla; family Cervidae; genus Odocoileus; species Odocoileus virginianus. The sequence goes on from NC_069698.1 coordinate 27,819,543, forward strand.
AGTTATGTTAATTGTAGCACATCAGTAAGATATTAACATTTAAAAATATATTTTTCATGAGTTCCTAGTGAATGAGAAATGTTTACTGTAATCAAAAAATTAATTTTAGAACATGTCATGTAAAAATGGATAGAATAATACTGGAAGGGAGGATACTTAAAACAATAGCCTTGTTTTTTTTCTGTAAGCATATAGAATTATAGATAAATATTATATTAGTTTACTCTGTACTTTCCACATTTTCTATAATACATTTTTTGGGGGGGACCTGGACATTATTAGTTCCACCCACAAATTATTAATCATCTAGAGGAATGTCTTCCTGTTTTTTTAAATTTTTATTGTAATATATTTGCTTTGTAATGTTGTGTCAGTTTCTCCTGTGAAGTGAATCATCTGCACATATACATATATCCCCTCTGTTTTGTATTTCCTTTCCATTTAGCTCATATAATGCAATTTTTATTACTTGTTTTGATTTGCATTAATGTTTATAAATTTTTATTTATAAAAATAATATATGAAAGAAAGTATAATTTTTTGGCTATTGATTTTCAGGGGTTTGTTTATACTATTAGTAATTTTTCACTTCAGTAAAATTGATAGAACTACTCAAGATAAGTTATAATTCCTACCCCTGGAATAAATTTTGCCATTTTCTCTCCCAGTGATTTCATAATGGGCAAATATTTGAGTAAAATGTTATTTCCTATTCTATTTGAAGAATGTATTCTTGCAAGTAAATGTTAATCATTAGTATTTTAGATTTTTAAATACATGGGTATACTAAATATTGTGTTACGGTTCTGCTAATAAGTGGAGAATAGCTGTTATAAACATAGATTCTGAAGCCATTTTACCTGAAACCATGACTTCTTATGTATCATATATTACCAATATGACCTCAGGTGGATTACTTAGCATTGCCAAGATTCAATTTTCTCATCTATAAAATGGGATTAATAACATTGCAGTTTTTTTTGTGTGTGTGATAATTAAATGAATTAAAATGAGTTCAAAACACTTAGAAAACTGAGTAGTGCATAGTAAGCACTGTGAAATTATTTGCTACTATTCTTATTAATAATAGTAATCATTGTAATATTTTTCAGTTCAGTTCAGTTCAGTTGCCCAGTCATGTCTGACTCTTTGCCACCCCATGGACTGCAGCATTTCAAGCCTCCCTATCCATCACCAACTGCTGGAGTTTACTCAAACTCATGTCAATTGTGTTGGTGATGCTATCCACCCATCTTATCCTTTGTTGTCCCCTTCTCTTCCCGCCTTCAGTCTTTCCCAACATCAGGGTCTTTTAAAATGAGTCAGTTCTTCGCAACAGGTGGCCAAATTATTTGAGTTTCTGCTTCAGCATCTGTCTTTCCAGTGGATATTCAGGACTGATTTCCTTTAGGATGGACTGGTTGGATCTTCTTGCAGTCCTAGGGACTCTCAAGAGTCTTCTCCAGCACCAAAATTCAAAAGCATCAATTCTTTGGTGCTCAGCTTTCTTTATGATCCAACTCTCACATCTACACATGACTACTGGAAAAACTATAGCCCTGACCAGATGGACCTGTGTTGGCAAAGCAATGTCTCTGCTTTTTAATATGCTATCTAGGTTGGTCGTAACTTTCCTTCCAAGGAGCAAGTGTCATTTAATTTCATGGCTGCAATCACCATCTTCAGTGATTTTGGAGCCCAGAAAAATAAAGTCTGCCACTGTTTCCCCATCTGTTTGCCATGAAGTGATGGGACCACATGCCATGATCTTAGTTTTCTGAATGTTGAGTTTTAAGCCAACTTTTTCACTCTCCTCTTTCACTTTCATCACTCTTTAGTTCTTCTTTACTTTTTGCCATAAGGGTGGTGTCATCTGCATATCTGAGGTTATTGATATTTCTCCCAGCAATCTTCATTCCAGCTTGTGCTTCACCCAGCCCAGCATTTCTCATGATGTACTCTGCATATAAGTTAAACAAGCAGGGTGACAATATACAGCCTTGACGTACTCCTTTACTGATTTGGAACCAGTCTGTTGTCCCATGTTCAGTTTTAATTGTTGATTCCTGACCTGCATAGAGATTTCTCAAGAGGTAGGTCAGGTGGTCTGGTATTCCCATCTCTTTCAGAATTTTTCACAGTTTATTGTGATCCACACAGTCAAAGGCTTTGGCGTAGTCAATAAAATAGTAGATGTTTTTCTGGAACTCTCTTGCTTCTTCAGTGATCCAACGGATGTTGGCAATTTGATCTCTGGTTCCTCTGCCTTTTCTAAATCCAGCTAGAACATCTGGAAGTTCATGGTTCATGTGTCGCTGAAGCCTAACTTGGAGAATTTTGAGCATTACTTTACTAGTGTGTGAGATGAGTGCAATTGTGCAGTAGTTTGATCATTTTTTGGCATTGCCTTTCTTTGGGATTGGAATGAAAACTGACCTTTTCCAGTCCTGTGACCACTGCTGAGTTTTCCAAATATTTTGGCATATTGAGTGCATCACGTTCACAACATCATCTTTTAGGATTTAAAATAGGTCAACTGGAATTCCATTACCTCCACTAGTTTTGTTCCTAATGATGCTTCCTAAGGCCCTCTTGACTTTGCATTCCAGGATGTCTGGCTCCAGGTGAGTGATCACAGCCTCGTGATTATCTGGTTCATGAAAATGTTTTTTGTATAGTTCTTCTGTGTATTCTTTCCACCTCTCCTTAATATCTTCTACTTCTGTTAGGTCTGTACCATTTCTGTCCTTTATTGTGCCCATCTTTGCATGAAATATTCCTTTGGTATCTCTAATTTTCTTGAAGAGATCTCTGCATTTCCCATTCTATTGTTTTCCTCCATTTCTTTGCATTGATTGCTGAGGAAAGCTTTTTTTAATCTCTCCTTGCTATTCATTAGAACTCTGCATATTTTTAAAATGGTATAATTTCAGAATGCTTAATCATATGAGAGATTTATGTCCACATAGGCTTAACTTCTAGCTCAGTGAATCTCAAACTTCAGATTTCATTAAAATCATGCTGTATAAAGTACCAGTTAGGCATCGTCACACCCAAAGGGCATGACTAAATAGATCAGGGACCATTTGTGCATGCGCGCTCAGTCATGTCTGACTCTTTGCCACCCTGTGGACTGTAGCACGCCAGACTTTTATGTCCATGGGGTTTTCCAGGCAAGAATACTGGAGTGTCTTGCCATTTCCTACTCCAAGGGTTCTTTGTGACCCGTTAATGGAACCCATGTCTCATGTGTCTCCACGTTGGCAGGAAGATTCTTTACCAGTGTGCTGTAAAGGATCGCTTACCTACACCTTTAACCTCATCCCAGGTTTAAAGCAGGTAAAGAAAATGAAGAAAGAATACTTAGAGAAACCTCTTAAGCAAATAAAGGTATGAAGATGAGACAAACATGCGACCGCATATTGAGGCTCATTGCTTTCATTTTATATTAAATATTAAAAACAAAATTTTTTTAAATTTACCTACTGAGTGAGTTGTTAGCTACTGCTGTTTGGAATGCCTGTGCCTGATAGTTTGGAAGGCTTTATTTTGGTGAGCCTTTATTTGCTCCTGATCCATTAAATGCAATTTTATGCATAAAGGTAGTAAAGAAAATGCTTATTTCAAAAGAGAATTACTTTTACTTTTCAGAAGACCATATTATATAGTATTCTAAATAAATACAGTTCTAAAATGAATAAAACAAAAAATCAGTCAATCAGAAACAACCTTATACTTCATCCCTCTCTATCTCAGTTCTTATTTGAGTACTAGCAGAAAGCTAGAAAAATAGCTATGATATTGAGATATTCTACTAGTTATTAACAGACTGAGTAGGGAAAATGTAAATATATTTTGATAATGTAATTTAGTCTTAATTAATTATTAACAGAAGTTCTCAGAATTGCTCATAAATAGTCAAATGTGAAAGAAAAAAAAAATCACTTTCTCTGAAGGGCATAAACTAGAAATTACCTCGTAATGATATTGAAGTAAAATAATTAGGTCTATTTGCATCCTAAAGAGAAGAGGCGATTGATACCTGTCAATAAATTTAAATCCATATCCAGTCTTCAAACTCCTAGTGATCACACAGGGCATGGCCAAGCAGCTCTCTGCTTCAGATTTGTGGCCTCTGCTCATTTAAATCTCACAGACTTTCAACCTTTCCGGCAAGGTTTATTTTTGGTTGAAGACATTTGCTTCTGCTCATTATATCTTGCATTCATTAGGCTAATTCTAACTATTTGGAATACAGCTCTTTTACATTTATTCACTGATTATTTATGTGTGTCCTCAAAAAAAAAGTTTAATGTTGGCTACAAGGTATATAAATGCATATATTGGGTTGGCCAAAAGTTCATTCATGTTTTCATAAGCTCTAATGGAAAACCTGGAATGAACTTGCTGGCCACCATTACGTTAAGTGCACACAGTGTTACTTGTATATCATTCACATGAGCTTTGCATCTTTCAGTTCAGTTTAATCACTCAGTCGTGTCCGACTCTTTGTGACCCCATGAACCGCAGCACGCCAGGCTTCCCTGTCCATCACCAACTCCCAGAATTTACCCGAACCCATGTCCATTGATGGACATCACATGTCCAGTGATGCCATCCAACCATCTCATTCTCTATTGTCCCCTTCTCCTCCTGGCCTCAATCTTTCCCAGCATAATGTACTTTTCAAATGAGTCAGCTTTTCGCATCAGGTGGTCAAAGTATTGAAGTTTCAGCTTCAACATCAGTCCTAACAGTGAACACCCAGGACTGATTTCCTTTAGGATGGACTGGTTGGATCTCCTTGCAGTCCAAGGGACTCTCAAGAGTCTTCTCCAGCACCACAGTTCAAAAGCATCAATTCTTCTGCACTCAGCTTTCTTTATAGTCCAACTCTAACATCAATACATGACCACTGGAAAAAGCATAGCCTTGACTAGATGGACCTTTGTTGACAAAGTAGTGTCTCTGCTTTTCAACATGCTGTCTAGTTTGGTCACAACTTTCCTTCCAAAGAGCAAGCGTCTTTTAATTTTGTGGCTGCAGTCACCATCTGCAGTGATTTTGGAGCCCAGAAAAATAAAGTCAGCCACTGTTTCCACTGTTTCCCCATCTATTTGCCACGAAGTGGTGGGACTGGATGCCATGATCTTAGTTTTCTGTTGTTGAGCTTTAAGCTAAACTTTTTCACTCTCTTTCACTTTCATCAAGAGGCTCTTTAGTTCTTCTTTACCTTCTGCCATAATGGTGGTGTCATCTGCATATCTGAGTTTATTGATATTTCTCCTGGCAATCTTGATTCCAGCTTGTGCTTCATCCAGCCCAGCGTTTCCATGATGTACTCTGCATATAAGTTAAATAAGCAGGGTGACAATATAATCCTTAATGTATTCCTATTTCTATTTGGAACCAGTCTGTTGTTCCATGTCCAGTTCTAACTGTGGCTTCCTGACCTGCATACAGGTTTCTCAAGAGGCAGGTCAGGTGTTCTGGTATTCCCATCTCTTTCAGAATTTTCCATAGTTTATTGTGATCCACACAGTCGAAGGCTTTGGCATAGTCAATAAAGCAGAAATAGATGTTTTTCTGGAACTCTCTTGCTTTTTTGATGATCCATCGGATGTTAGCATTTGATCTCTGGTTCCTCTGCCTTTTCTAAAACCATCTTGAACATCTGGAAGTTCATGGTTCACATACTGTTTGAAGCCTGGCTTGGAAAATTTTAAGCATTACTTTACAAGTGGGTGAGATGAGTGCAATTGTGTGGTAGTTTGAGCCTTCTTTGGCATTGCCTTTCCTTGGGATTGGAATGAAAACTGACCTTTTCCAGTCCTCTGGCCACTGCTGAGTTTTCCCAATTTGCTGATATATTGAGTGCAGCACTTTCACAGCATCATCTTTCACGATTTGAAATAACTCAACTGGAATTCCCTCACCTCCACTAGCTTTGTTCCTAGTGATGCTTCCTAAGGCCCTCTTGACTTCACATTCGAGGATGTCTGGCTCTAGGTGAGTGATCACACCATCGTGATTCTCTGGTTCATGAAAATCTTTTTTGTACAGTTCTTCTGTGTATTCTGGCCACCTCTTTTTAATATCTTCTGCTTCTTTTAGGTCCCTATCAGACCCGTAGGGTATATCTTTATAATGGGTCTATCTTCCTTTTCTCCTTTGCTCTTCACTTCTCTTCTTTTCACAGCTATTTGTAAGGCCTCCTCAGACAGCCATTTTGCTTTTTTGCATTTCTTTTTCTTGGGGATGGTCTTGATTCCTGTCTCCTACAATGTCATGAACCTCTATCCATAGTTCATCAGTCACTCTGTCTATCAGATCTAGTCCCTTAAATCTATTTCTCACTTCCACTGTATATATTTCTCACTTCCACTGTGTATAAGGCATTTGATTTAGGTCATGCTTTGTATCTTTTATCACTAAAAAAGAGAGAAAGGTACTACTCTTGTTTGTTTGTACTCTTGTATTACCTGCATCTAGCAAAGACCTGGTATAGTGTGAGTACTTACTATATATATTTTGGGTGAATAAATGAATGCTAAAGAGTTAGCAATGGATATGCGTTTGGGTAAACTCCAGGAGTTGGTGATGGACAGGGAGGTCTGGCGTCCTGCAGTTCATGGGGTCGCAAGGAGTTGGACACGACTGAGCGACTGAACTGAACTGAAAGAGTTAGCAAAAGTTGAATTTTATTTTCTCCATATTTTTGGAAAATGTTATTGGCTTTCACAGTTCTAAAATAAAATATTTTGTTGTGAAAATAACACCAGAATTCATGTGGGTGCATGCTAAATCACTTCCATTGTGTCTCTTTGCTTCCCTATGGACTGTAGCCCACCAGGCTCCTCTGTCCTTGGGATTCTCCAGGCAAGGGCATCATGGAATACTTGAAAACTAGAGAAACTTAGAAGGAAACAAGACCTATCCACTTTACAGATTCACTCAGAAATTGACATTAAAATTCCTTTTAGATTTTTTTTTTTTCGTTTCTTTCTCCCTCTTTCTCTCTTTCATTCAATCTCTTGTGCTAGAATTGTGCAGCTTACACTTGTGGGAATCTTTGTATTTGTGGTACACATGATACTGTGTATAGGTTTCAGTGGCCTTAGAATTAATTTTGAAGAATGTCCCCTATTGTGGATAGACCGAAAGTCTTGTATCCTCACACCTCTTCTGGGAGGCCATTACTTCAGGGCAGCTTATCTGTGTATATTTGCTTCCAAGAAGCAGGATTAAGGATTCCCCTTACTGTCTCGAACTCAGCGGGGGACACTTAACTGCCTCCAAGCAGGGATATGCATGTATTTCATGTTCTAAACTTTATAAATACATGTGGGGTCACCGGTCATTTTTTCCCCATTACCTGTTTGTTTTTTCAACAAATTCTGTTGAGTGCCTGCTAAGTGCTAGATGCTACTGTAGGCACTGGAGATGTGTAAATTTCAGTTGTTTTCTAACTAATAACTAAACACAAGTATTTCAATATTATACATGCTTTCTATTCAAAACTGATTTTGTGACTACTTCTTTAAAAATAATTAAACCACCATCAAAATAACGATTAAAAGTATTATATTTCCTTTTTGACATTGCATTAACATACAGAATGATAAATTCATATACAGCTCATATTACCACAAATAAAAACTAAAAAAACTCTTTTGAAAAAAAGTGACGCCAGACCACTGTTCTATATGAAAAAAAAAAAATTCCAAACATACCTGCAAAAAAGAGAGATATACAAATCTCAAATCAGAGTGCAAAAGAAGAAAAATATTGTTCTTAGAAGAATTTTTTGGAATTTTATAATTTTGCATCACAATTTACATATGGTAGTAATTTATATAATAGTGGATTTTTCTGTTAGATTAACTACAAGTAGTTTTGTTGTAGACTGATGAATCATTTACTTATCCCTTTAGAAAATAAAGATTACTGAGTAGATTTTTAAGTTAACATATGGAATAGCTTTTAAATCCTTATATCTCATATATCAAGGCTTTAGAATCTGCCGCTCAACATTTTTTATTAGGGAGCCCTTAAGAATCTGTAAGAACTAAATTTAAAATATAATGAGAGAGAGAGCTAAGTGGAAGTTACAGAGAGGTAAAGATGAAAGTTTGCTAATGTGCAAAAAAGTTTCTTTAGAAATTCTTGTTCACGTCAGGAGTATTGACTGGGTTTTAAAATGAGTGAAGTTGACTGCATTCCTATAGAGATTTCTCGGTAATCTTTTAAAAGGTTGTTTTAAGTATTTTTTTTAGAAGAGTAATTGTCTTTAGACTCTTTAGACCATTATTGTTAGAATTGCAATCCCATACTCTACCTTGCAGAGATTAAAAACCTACCTAGATTCAAAAGTTCTCTAAATATGGTTCAAGCATGACTGACTAATTTAGAAGGTAAAGTTAAAAGTTTTATTTTAATACTTTCATTGATTTAAGGCTATTGATTTAGTAAGTTATATCTATACAGATTCTATGAAAATCTAATGTAACTCTTTAGTGAAAGAATTGATAAATATTACTTTACATAATCATTATTTTAAAAAACTTCTGTATAGTTAAGGAATTGCAATTTATCTGTATTTGTTTTTACACTTATAATTTATGGTTTAAATATATATTTTTAAACACAAAAATAAGATTATTTTCAGAAAAAAGGTGTTCCCCTCAGAAATTTGAATTCAGGTCAGAGAAAGATTAGTAAGCCAGGTTTATTTTATACAGTTAGAAGAGTGTTTTTGAGTTGGCATTTCAGTAAAGAAATCTGCTCATGTTCTGTGTACTGAAGTTATAATTGGCTCCAATTTATAACCATTCACTGTTTCCATATTACATTCAAAAAATAAAGTGTAGATTAACAGTGATTGAAATGCCATGTAATTTGTTTTAACATGTTGGAAATTCATTAGGATGAACTAAATTTCCTTAGCAATAAAAGTATTCACAGGACCACCCATATACTGTTTCACAGTTCAAAATATTATCCAAAACCCTTTGTCTGTGAAAAATGGTCCTAAAAGCTGAAATAAGCTATTTTATTTTCAGACCTAAATATCTTGGTCCTTTAGGATAAGCATTAATAAATACAGGGTTGTTTGTGAATTTTGATAATCTTAGTATATCTCTAGAGAGTTGACTTGAAATGTTATTCTACACAGTTACCAACTTTATCTATTTTTCTGGCTATGCATAGGATTTTTATATTGGTAATGAACAGGAAAGAAAGCCAGTACAACTATTCACTCAGTTTATTGAACATCTTTCTGATCATTAGCTTGAGCTCATTATCAGGTAGATGACTTATCTCCACTTTGCTTAGGTCTTCATCTGGGATTCTTTCTTATTCTTTCATTTGACACGTATTCCTCTGTCTCCTTATTTTCCTTAATTCTCTGTGTTTATATTTATTTATCTAGGTAGGTTGGTTGTGTGTCTTGGAGAAGTGTCCTTACATCCTGTGGGTCCCAGCAGCATGCTCCTCTCTGTTCACAGAATTGTATGCTCTTGGGGTGCCCCCTGTGTGGGCTACGTGGGACCTTTTGTTTTGGCAGGGCTGACCTCTGCGGGTGTGGTGGTAGGCGGTATGGGACTGTGGTGTACTTGACTTCTAAGCCCTACCTTGAGCAATGACTGGTGTGACCCTCTGGTGACAGGGTAAGCCCTTAGCACTAATAGGTTTACCCTTAGCTCTAAGAACGCTACGAGTAAGGAGTGCAGTAAAGATGCTTGCCTACACCAGCGCCTTCATTGTATAACAAGCTCCCCAAAATGGCTGCCGCCAGTATCTGTGTCCTCAGGGGAGTTCCAGTTGCATCTTCCCTCTCTGGTAGGCTCTCTGAGATCAGCAAGTGGGTCTAACCTAGATTCCTTTCAACTTCCTTCTCCTGGGCTGGGACTCAGAGTGTGTGACTTTTTTGCATGCCCTTTACCAGAAAAGTCTGTTTTCTGTAACCAAATATAAGGCCCTTTGACCTCCAAAACCGGATATTCTGGGAGCTCATGTTCATGGAGCAAGACCCCTGAGTTAGAGAGCCCAGTGTGGGGTTTAGGGGAAAATCTCAGCAGTTGTGATTATCCTTCTGTTTGTGGGTCACATACCTGGAGATGTGGGTCTTCACTGTACTGTGTCTCTGCCCATCTTTTCTGTCTGATTTTTGTTCCTGCTTTATAGCTTTAGTTATGGAAGATCTTTTCTGCTAGTCTTCAGGGCATTCTCATAGATACTTGCCCTGTCAGTTCAGTTCAGTCACTCAGTCGTGTCCAACTCACTGCGGCCCCATGGACTGCAGCACGCTAGGCCTCCCTGTCCATCACCAACTCCTGGAGTTTACTCAAACTCATGTCCATTGAGTCAGTGTTGCCATCCAACCATCTCATCCTCTGTCATCCCCTTCTCCTCCCGCCTTCAATCTTTCCCCTCATCTAGGTCTTTTCAAATGAATCAGTTCTTCACATTAGATGGCCAGAGTATTGGAGTTTCAGCTTCTGCCTCAGTCCTTCCAATGAATTTTCAGGATTGATTTCCTTTGAGATGGACTGGTTTGATCTCCTTGCAGTCCAAGGGACTCTCGAGAGTCTTCTCCAACACCACAGTTCAAAAGCATCAATTCATCAGCACTCAGCTTTCTTTCTAGTCCAACTCTCACATCCATACATGACTACTGGAAAAATCATAGCTTTGACTAGATGGACCTTTGTTGGCATGGTAGTGTCTCTGCTTTTTAATATGCTGTCTATGTTGGTCATAACTTTTCTTCCAAGGAGCAAGCATCTTTTAATTTCATGGCTGCAGTCACCATCTGCAGTGATTTTTACTTGCCCTGTAAATAGTTGTAATTTTGGTGTGCCTGTGAGAGGAGATGATCTTAGGGTCTTTCTGTTCCACCATTTTGGCCCTCTCAACCCTGCTCCATATTATTTTAAAAGCCTTGCTGTGTCTTCTAAAGTCTTGAAAATAATATATTTAATCAGTATATCTATATGGACTATTTTCCCCATGGAACAGAGCTGCTTCCTCATAGATGGCCTTAAAGGCAACATCTGATAATTCTTAGTAAAGCAACCTCGTAGGCTGTGCTAAATGGTCTGGTTTTCTTTTATTTCTTTTATTTTGTTTTCATTCTCTTTTGAACTTTTTTTTTGCTGGAATTGTGCCAGATCTTGCCAAGAATTGTATCAGTTCAGTTCATTCGCTCGGTTGTGTGCAGCATGCCAACTTCCCTGACCATCACCATCTCCTGGAACTTGCTCAAACTCATGTCCATTGAGTCGGTGATGCCGTCCAACCATTTCATCCTCGGTCATCCCCTTCTCCTCCTGCCTTCAATCTTTCCCAGCATCAGGGTGTTTTCCAATGAGTTGTCTGTTGGCATCAGGTGGGCAAACTATTGGCGCTTCAGCTTCAGCGTCAGTCCTTCCAATGAATATTCAGGGTTGATGTCCCTTAGGATTGACTGGTTTGATCTCCTTGCAGTCCAAGGGACTCTCAAGAGTCTTCTCCAGCACCACACAGTTCTTAATGCAATATAGGCTCAATATGCAGGTAGACTGATGGGTAAGAGGGTGAGAGAATTTAGACTTTTAATACACATATATTTTTGTTTGGCATTTTATTGAAAATAAAATTCTCTTAGTTGCATGTTAATTGGAAGTTTTATGAAAGGGCAGATAGCAAGCATAAACTCAACCAAACGGCTCAACCCTCCAACCCTTTTGTCACAGCTCATAGTGAAATCCTGGCTGATTTGTGTCAGCTGAGACAGTTCTTGGAGTTAATGCCATAGTAGCTTCTGTACCATCATATTATTAAAAATAGGGGGATGGGCAAGCAATATTGTTTCTAAAATTTAACTTATGCTGCTGTCAGTCTTTCTCACCTCTCTGGGGACACCGCCATATGATATTAAATTCTGTAGAAATATTGCAAAAACACCAGGGATTCACTCTGGATTTTCATTTTGGTCTATTTTGGTGATCATTTTAGATGGTAACAGACAGTAGCAATGGCACTCAGTTAATTAGTGAGATTATTCTAAGTTTTGACTAGAGAAGATCCCTCTTCCCCCATTTGCTATGAGAATTATAATCAAGGAGAATTAGGATGGAGCAAAGTACCTAAGGAAAATGGCGTGATCCATTAATCATGTAATTATTTTAATGCATCCTGTATTCCTTTACTCTGTATAATTTCAGGTGAAATTACCTAATTTTTCTGTAGAATGAGCTCTGTTTTTCTAGTTGGAGTAAGCATCAGTATTTGGGAAACCTGGATAACTCAATAGAGAGAATGTTTATGTCTGCTCTCTACACAGTGAGTAATTAATAGGTGCTGTCTTCTTATTTTTAACAAATATCTCCTTGTAGGATGAAATTCTGACAGGAAAATTATAGGATTGGTGCCCATGATAGAATTTATCTTAATAATTGGAGGCCTTTTGCTTCTTAAGATGTAAATGGAGCTTAAATGAAAAAGGTTAAGAGGCAAAGCCCTTTTAAGAATGTAGGTACTCCTTTACAAATATGGGTATGTTGTCAAGGCAGTATATATTCTACCCCCACCCTTGGGCAAATGTCACTGAATTGTCTATTAATATTCATTGTGCATCTGTCATGTACTCATTGAATTTGTTTCTCTTGTGCTTTTAGCAATAGTACAAGCATTCTTGTGCTGCAGGATGTTTTAATATGATATATGATACGAATGGATATTTTAATCATTTTAGGTTTTCTTATTTTACCTACCAAGGAATAGGAAAAAGAAATTTTAATCAAAACAAGAATTTGTTAATAAAATAAATACTGCTTCTCTCATTCTACTAAGAAACAGACTTGAAAACATAGACAAAACCCTGAGACATGTTTTACTGCTTATACTAGATAAGAATAAAATCATACATTTGAAAAAGTAAAATTATATATTTGTATATTTTGCATACCTCAATAGAATATTAGAAAGTCAGTCTCTTAAATGGTTGCTTACTTTTGTTTCTGCAGATGTGTGTCTTAAAAGGGGGGAACACTTTATATCCAACTAGGAGTTTAATTCCCTCATAATAAATCTCGTGTGACTTTGATATATTTCCTTGAAATACTTAGCACTTACATGTGTATCTTTTTCCAGCTGTGGTTCTGTAAATATTTAGATATTTCAGTCACTCATGTTTATATTTTATCTTCCAACCGGGCAGTTGTTGAAGGAATCCTGCCCTGCCTTTTTCCCTGATGCTGCCCTTGCCTGGAGTCAATTGTGTTATATTCCCAAGGTTCTACCAGGATTCTTGCCAAGGGCAGCTGACATTATCATCCTAGTTCCTTGTTAAGGCCTTGCTCCATCAACTCCTTTCTTATTTTACCCTCTCTTCTTTGTAACTTTTTTAGTTTCTTATGCAAAATTTGAATTTGGTTTTGCCTAGTGTAATATAAACCTTTTATTATATAAAAAATGCTCAAATTAGCATAACTAAAATGGTGGTTGTTGGATGGTTTATAGGAATTCTAAATTTATGATTGAATAAAGAAGGCTTTTTATGAATCGTGTGTCAAGAATATTATATAAAGAGAGCTGCTTTGACAGTGTGGAGATGGACACGATGTTTAAGGAAAAAGATTGCAGTAACTAGGGGTCTTTCAGTAACTCTCTACTGAGATTTATCTGTGCTCTTCCCTATTTATTCTTGGTGTAACTCTCTCAAGGTCCTCCTTTGAGAAAGTGAGGCACAGTGATTCGTAGAAGTTGGGGGGCTTTTCCCTCAAAGCATGTTAGTGGAAAATAAGAGGAATCAGTGATATTTACCTTTAATTGTGCAAACAGTATGTAGAAATTGAGGTTTCTCAAATATTAAAAACTGATGATATAGGATAACTACTCAGAACTGCAAGCTCACATTGGAGAAGATTACACAGTACAAGGAATGATTTATATTCTCATGCACTCATCATGAAAGTCTTTACTGAGTTAAGCGACTATGGAATCATATGATTTACAGTTAGATATTCTGATTGCAAGGGAAAAGAACATTAGATGTCATCAGGTTTGACTGCGTCTTGCTGTTTTTATTATCTACCTTTTAAAAATTAAAAAAATTTTAAATTAAAAATCAATATTAACGACTTGTAGCGTTGGAAGCAAGAGTGGACAAAGCCTGTTTCACTTTAGATTTTAACTGATTAATCCTAGCAGTGTTTATGGAATAGTGGGGAAGAGCAAGGATTTTGAATCTAATTTTAAAATTGGATCCCAACACTGCCACCTTCCAGCTGAGTGGCAGCAGAGAGTCTCAGTCCCCCCATATGGATACCAGATAGCAACACCACACCTCATAAGGATGCTGTTGTGATAAAGGAGATGATGGACATTTCATATTTGTTTTCTTTCTGTTTGTTTTCTTCCTGCTTAGTCATGATAATAAAGAATAATTTATTATGGTTTTTATAGAGATAATGATTGCCATTTATAATTGTTACTATTGAGGTTAACTAATCACATGTTATAAATGTCACTGGAATTAGAAAGTCCCTTTCTTCAAAGTTCTATGTTATGAGAAATATTGTATTTCTGTGTTTTTTGTTATGATTTCTAAAGGTTTTGGCTCTTCTGTCAAATAACTTTTTTTTTTTTATTGCTGTTCATCCTCTTTGGATGCTTATATGCGAACAGAGTGTGTTTTCTTTTGAAGTGTATTCCTCAGAAACAAAGTTCAGTGGGATGTCTTGTAAAAAGAAAAATAAAAACAGTTCAATGGCCAAAAAAGTTTGAGAAATGCCACATATTATATTCTTCTTCTAGCACACATAGTGTGCATTAGCAAGATTAAAAGACTCTGAGAACTGCAGTTCTCTTTTTTGAGCAAACAAGCTGAGGAAAGAGTATTCCACGGAGCATTTTGAAAGTTTAGCCTTTAATAGAACAGAGAGCATTTTTATTGTTGAAACTCTTTTACTGAATGCTGCTGTACAAACATCGTGGTGAAAATCTGGGCCCGAATTCTCCACTTCCAAAGGCATGCTGGCCATGGTCCAGGTGTGTGGGGCCATAGGTTAGAGACGGGGAGAGTCCTGAGCTCCACTGTATTTTCACGGAGCCTGGGTGATCTCCAGTTTCTGTAATTGGCCATTACTTCCTCTATACACTCTCCCTAGACAGTTTTATTCTTTCCCAGGGTTTCAGTCTCCAGCTTGATTCTCATCTACAGATCCAGCTAAGATTTTTTTTTTTTTTCCTTGAGGTCTGGATATTTCATTGGCAACTAGTTGTCTTCATTTGTGTGTTCTGGAAGTATCCCGAACTCTCCATGACTCATGCTGAATAAATCATCTCTGTCCTTCTTCCTCTGACCATATTCACTCTTTTATTCTGGACCTTCACTGGGGCTGCCCTTCACCCATTGCTCAGACCAGAATCTTGAACTTTCTCTACCCCGCTGCTTCTCCTGAACCTTCTGTATTTTTCGTTTCCATCTTTTCCCAAATTGTCAATGAGTACATCCTGTTGATATTGTAGCTATCTCTAGATTCTTCCTTCTATCTTCCTTCCTGTCACTCAAGATCCAAGTACAAGCTTTCAGAATTTATTATTGAGTGTGAAAGTATCCTAATCCCTTCCTAGCTAGCTGCTGCATTCTAGTTTCATAGTACTAATAGTGAGCTTTTTAATATCAAACTTGAGCATGCAATTCCTTGCTTATAGTATTTGAATGTTATTGCCACAAAATCTGCCTCCTGAGAAATCTGTATGCAGGTCAAGAAGCAACATGTAGAACTGGACATGGAAAAACAGACTGCTTCAAGATTGGAAAAGGATGTATATTGGCACCTTGCTTATTTAACTTATACGCAGAGTGCATCATGCGAAATGCCAGGCTAGATAAAGCACAAGAAGGAATAAGGATTGCGGGAAAAATATCAATAACCTCAGATATGCAGATGACACCAGCCTTATGACAGAAAGTGAAAAGGAATGCAAGAGCCTCTGATGAAAGTGAAAGAGGACAGTGAAAAAGCTGGCTCAACATTCAGAAAACTAAGATCATGGCATCTGGTCCCATCACTTCATAGCAAATAGATGGGGAAACAATGAGAGACTTTATTTTTTGGGGCTCCAAAGTCACTGCAGATGATGACTGCAGCCATGAAATTAAAAGACGCTTACTCCTTAAAAGAAAAGCTATGACCAACCTAGACAGCATATTAAAAAGCAGAGACATTACTTTGCCAACAAAGGTCCATCTAGTCAAAGCTATGGTTTTTCCAGTGGTCATGTATGGATGTGAGAGTTGGACTATAAAGAAAGCTTAGCACTGAAGAATTGATGCTTTTGAACTGAGGTGTTGGAGAAGACTCTTGAGAGTTCCTTGGAATGCAAGGAGATCAAACCAGTTAATCCTAAAGGAAATCAATCCTGAATATTCATTGGAAGGACTGATGCTGAAGCTGAAACTCCAGTACTTTGGCTACCTGATGGGAAGAACTGACAGATTAGAAAAGATCCTGGTGCTGGGGAAGATTGAAGGTAGGAAGAGAAGGGGACGACAGAGGATGAGACAGTTGGATGGCATCACTGACTCGATGGACATGCGTTTGAGCAAGCTCCAGGAGTTGGTGATGGACAGGGAAGCCTGGCGTGCTGCAGTCCATGGGGTCATAACTGACATGAACACAACTGAGTGACTGAACTGACTGAACTGAACCAATTGCCTTCAGTTAGGTTCCAGAACTTTGGCTTGATGTACAAAGCCCATCACATTACTGCTTCATCAGGCATGGGCATCACAATCTCTGATGTCCGCCTAAACTGAGATCACACAAGTGCACTGTATTCTTCTGTATCTGTGCCTCTGAATGAAATCCTCTTCTTTCTTTTCTTTCTGACTCATTTTTTTAAGACTCACTTCAAGTTTATTATGTTGGCATACCTCTCTCAGGCAGTCTTAAAGTGCCCATTTTTTATATTCTCATAGCAACCTATACATGTCAGTTTCCTATCTGAAATACACTTTCAGAATATAAATAAAATCTTAAATATATATGGCCTTAGCAGTTGCTCATCATTAGCATCCAGCTTTCATAATTAGAGCCAAAATAAAGGCCAATAATATAGTATAATGCTGTATTTTCTGGAGCTTTCCAGTACTTGTATTTGAGTAATCTTAAATTCAATTTAAATTTCATTTGCCGTCAGTATAGCTTTTGTGAAAGACCATGAGTTTCCAAGTAATTTTTCCCCGTGTTGCTGGTTTATTTCCTCTACTTCTAGAGCCTGGTTTCATTTAAAAGATTTATGATATGTTGTATACCATGCACTGAACTAAAGCTATTTCTCAATATTTCAGATTACAAAACTATTACTCAGTATTTCAGATTATATATTTTTTGTTTCATGGTGGACATAAGCAAATAATAGATCTTTTAGTTTCATCATTTATCATTTCATTAGGAAATGGTAACTAGTAATTACAAATTAGAGCTATAAATAAACTCCATGCAGAATTGATAGTCTAGTAGAGGTTAAACAGTGTGTATATATGGTTGCAATTTAAAAATAAAATCTTTTGGGACTTCCCTGGTAAACCAGTGCCTAAAACTCTGCACTCCCAGTCTGGGGGGACCAGATTCAATCCCTGGTCAGCGAACAAGAAACAAGATCCTGCATGCTGCAACTAAGAGTTCACAAGATGCAACTAAAGATTCCACATGCCCCAATGAAGATCGAAGACCACGTGCCCAAACTAAGACCAGGCAGAGCCCAATAAATAAAATATAAAATTAAAAAATATTAAAAATAAATAAAAAAACATTAAAATGAACTATTTAAAGTATTTTCATACAGAGCATGATAAATAAGGTTCAGATCATTGCACTCAAATGAGGTGTTGCTGTTAGCACTTTTTGTTTACTCAGCACATATTTATTGAATATGTATAATGTGTTCAGCAATCTGCCAAATGTAAGAGAAGAAACCATGAGCAAAATTAGACCCACAGAACTCCAGAGTAATGGGAAAGACAGACAGTGTTCAAGGCATCTAGTGAAAAAATTAAAATATAATTCTCACTATTTTACCACAGGTAGTTTCATATCCTTGCTAAAAAGTAGCATTTAAATTTTGTGGTAAAGAGCAGAGAAGGTAGAGATTTGAAAGAGGAATGGGTATACATTAGAATAAGATCTTTTTGAGACCAGACCCTAAGGCAGACATAGGCCTTGGAAGGAGGAAGCTTAATATATGTATATATGTATATGTGTATATATATGTGTGTGTATATATATGGAACAAACAGAAAACTCAGGTGAAGAAAGCAGAGAAAGCAACGGAATAGGAAGGGTCCTGAGAGCTAGATAGGGAAATGAACACAGACTCCAGTAGGTCTTGTTAGACTTCAAGAGCAATGAGCTTAAGAATCACTGAAATAGGGGAGGACCCAGATTGTATTTGCACTTCAAAGCCTTCATTTGGCTGCATTGAAGTGAAGCTATTTAAGAGCTTTCCTAAATCCTGGTGGGAATCTACAGCAGTTTGATCTGGGATGGTAACTGGCTGTACAGATTGCGATGAGTAGATTGATTTGAGAAATTTGAGGGAGGATTAAGGGACAGAAAGACGTGTCAAGAAAGACTGCTTTTTACTTTTCTTTGTTCATTGAGATTGGAACACTAGATGAGGATAAGGTTTACAGTTTGGTTGAAGTTGAGAAATCTTTTAAGATTTTTACATATTAAATCTATCCGTGGCAACAGTAAGGTAGGAACATTACAGATATGAAATTTGATCCCCGTTTTAGTGATTACAATCTCGTTGGAAAAAATAAGGCACAAACAGAAAATCTTTAAATGACACTCATAGGACTTTGCTTATTAAGCAATACATATGGTCTAGAATGTAGCTCCTCACCTAATATCCTTTTCAAATTAATATTTAATTATTTAAACTCAGTTGTGTAACATTTCATCTTTGAAATCTACTAAAGTAATAAAATAATGATTGGAGACTAATGAACTTAATTTATTGAATAAAAACTCTGAGAAAGTATATATATGTGTATATATAAATACATATATATAACATATGTGTTTGTTGTATATATATATATGTGTGTGTGTGTGTGTGTGTGTGTGTGTGTGTATGTATGTATGTATGTATGGGGTTTCCCAGGTGATGCTAATGGTAAAGAATCTGTCTGCATTACAGGAGACCCAAGTTCCATCCCTGGGTTGGGAAGATCCCCTGAAGTAGGAAATGGCAACCCATTCCACTATTCTTGCTTGAAAAATTCCATGGACAGAGGAGCCTGGCAGGCTCCAGTCCATGGGGTTGCAGAGAGTCGGACATGGCTGAGCAATCCTTATGTGTACATAAATAGAGTAATATATTTTTGTATATATGTTTATTATTTAGAAAGATATAAAATCTATATAAAGTTCCATCCATATTTCAACATAAATGTTCATTAATATATAGCATATGTTTTTCTAAAGTGTTGATTGATGTTTTATTGAGGAGGAGATTCCAGGAAGCTTTGCCATTATTTGTAACAGTCAACAATTCTCTGACACATTCCTCTGCAAAAACAGGCACGTACATGGTACAAACAGACAGGGTGATGGGTTCTGAAAAGATTTGTGGACAGGGGATTTGGAGAGTAGACGGAATTTGTACAGACAGTTTTAGCAAGAGCACTTTCTAAGTGGAGGGTCAAAAGGATTCAGGAATTAGAAAGTATGGTTAAAGTAGACACCAGAGGGATTAGTTAGGAAGGGGGTTAGGAAGACTAGGTCAGTACTATGCAGTGTTTGTAAGATGGTAGTGCTAACGCCTGGGCTTTTGAAATAAGACTTTTAATTGTTTTCAAGTGATGATATGAAGCTATTTTGTCAATTCTTCTGCAGGCTCCCGTCTTCGTCAGGAAGATTTTCCACCTCGCATTGTTGAACACCCTTCAGATCTAATTGTATCAAAAGGAGAACCTGCAACTTTGAACTGCAAAGCTGAAGGTCGCCCCACACCCACCATCGAATGGTACAAAGGTGGGGAGAGAGTGGAAACAGACAAAGATGACCCTCGTTCACACCGAATGTTGCTGCCAAGTGGATCTTTATTTTTCTTACGTATAGTGCATGGACGAAAAAGTAGGCCTGATGAAGGGGTCTACGTCTGTGTAGCAAGGAATTACCTCGGAGAGGCTGTGAGTCACAATGCATCGCTGGAGGTAGCCAGTAAGTAAAGTGGGCTTTTAGTGTTGGGGGGCATGTGACCTGTGAGGTGGTGGAGGGATGGTAGCGTGGGATCATTTACCTTGTTCATGATAAGAAAAAATTAACGTATCACCGGCTTTACCTGAGGAAGATCTGTAGATTTATATGTGTATATCCTCCACTATTTATTGAATTTTCTGAATTTCTCATCCTAGCTGCTTATTCAAGGTAAATTGGGATTCATACATAGTTGTGAACTGTTTTACTTAATTAAAAAAAAAATTTAAGTACATTTTTATTTTATAATGGACTGTGAATTGATTTACAGTTTTGTGTTAGTTTCAGGTGGACAGAAAAGTGATTCAATTATACATATATCTATTCTTTTTCAAATTCTTTTCTCGTTTGGGTGTTTTGTAGTATTGAGCAAACGTCCTTGTCTTGTGTTACCTTTTGGAGCTGTTTTCTGTTGAAGATGCTCACTGAAATTGATTTATTCCCTTCCTTTTTTCCTTTTAAATATATAGAGTATGAGAATATAAAAAGAGTACTGTAAGATATTTTTCATTTGTCTTCATTAGGAGAAATACTTTTGACTGGTAGTGGAAGTTATGGTTTTAAACTGTTTCCAATTGTCAGAACTATATTATACTTTGGGTAAAGCTAAATCTAGAGAAATGTATATATATGCCTCATACTTTATCATCTTTGCTACACTGTAGTGCACCCTGAGAGAAAAACATATGATGGGAATCCTTGGGTGGTTGATGGTTCAGTATATTTATGCAGATAAAAAAGGCCACTCATTTGAAATTACCCCAGGAAGGATTTGGTTAACTAATGATTCAGCTGTTATATCTAGAGTCTTGATGTGCATTGTATTTGAATTAGAGTCAGGCTTTTCTTATTTTCAATAAGCATTCAAGAGTCAGAAAATTTCATTCCCTTGAAAGAATCCTGCTGAGTATATATGTATATATGACAGAAATTGAGAATATATGACAGACAAATGAAATTTAGATCTAATTCACTTTAAATTTGACTATATATATGAAACTGTATATGTAACTGTGTCTATTTTTATATATAATGTTTTCTAAGGTGATTGATATTTCAATATAACAGTCTTCCCTTGTAGCTCAGCTATCAGCAATGCGGGAGACCTGAGTTCGATCCCTGGGTTGGGAACATCCCCTGGAGAAGGCAAAGGCTACTCATTCCAGTATTCTGTCCTGGAGAATTCCATGGACTTTATAGTCCATGGGGTCACAAAGAGTTGGACACGACTGAGTGACTTTCACTTTCACTTTCTTTCATGTTCAAAATTCTAGTTATGTAATCAATTTTCATAATCTTTAACATTACATCCAACATTCAACTAGAACATGACTATATAGAATCACAGATACTTGTGAAATTGTAAACCTAGAAAGGAATTTACAGGCAGATTATTCCAACTCAATCATATTATTAATGTGGACTCAGTTCCAAAAAACTTAGATGATTTGATTCACACTCATAGAGCCATGTAATACAGAATACTTGAGACAGAAGGCCATAGATATCTTATATGAGCATAAAACTTAATTAGATAGAATAAAAAATCATTTAAAACTGTGTCAAAACTAGACATTCACATTTTTAAAACATTTACCTGAAACCCAAGTTTATATTTCTCTATTTGAAGTTAACTGATAATTAACTTACTGTACTTTCTCTTATTGCCTTGATTCTCAGTGTAGGTCTTAGAGCTAAATCAGTGATATGTAGAAAAGCTGGAATCACAGCAGAAAGATATTTTTCTTTTTCCTTGTATGTTTATTTTTTAAACTCAACTTTAAATGTAGCAGAAGCAGAAGAATTTAAAGGTTCAGCTTATTTAGAAGAAGACATATATTTTGCCAAAGACATCTTTTTTAAACTTACATTAACACTTTTCTAACTCTTGACACCATTATATTTAAGAATAATTATTTTCTGTGAAGATAAGTGTAAGTTAATATTTGAGAGCAACTTTAAATCAAGAAAGATGATGTCGGCCTAGATAACCGAGGCCAACTCTTGTGTGTAGTACCTAAGGAAATAAAAACCAGGAGGGAAATCAGTGATTGTAAATTTTCTGGGATTTTAATTCTGTATAAGAAATATGTAGCAACAGAAATATCAAAGATCATCCCATGTTTCTGTGTTACTATCTACTCTCCTTGCATTCTTGTCATTGTCAGAAGTTTTTTACAAGTTGTTAGAGTTGAATTGAGTGTCTAAATGCTTACCCTCTATATCTTCCTTTTCAAAACACCTCTAGTTTTACCTCAGATGATCAAGATATCCTTAATGCACTGGGATTTAGAGACCTGTCTGTTTTAATCTGGCTTTTGTGAAGTTATTTTAAAAGGTACTGTTAGTTTCCAATTAAGCTCTTTTCCTAACTTAGACATTCCATAACCTTGAGAGTCCATTATGGGAAAAGTTCTTGCAGTCTCAGTCAACAAATATACGATAATGAAATTGAAACCAGACAGAAGATCATTATATAACTTTTACCAGTAAGATATTCTAATACACAGTCCCTAAATGCATAGTTCACAAATCTTAGTGGGATAGTCCTGACACATTCCAAAATGTTTTCAAGCTCCAGAGGAAAAAAATAATTAATAATTATAATTTACTGAATAAAATTTAATGAAACTACTCTAGAAAATACTTTAAGATCTCATTCATTAACAATTCATATAGTTGGGAAGGGGAAAGTAGATATTGTACATTTGATATTAATGAGGATAGTATAATAATAAGGATCCATATTAGTAATATAAATATTTTAAAAAGCTTAAATAGTGTTTGCTTCCAATAATTTTTATACTAGTTAAATTGCAAAAATTAAAAGGATGTTTTTGTTTAGATAAATTGTGTTGTTTGGACACATAAATTATATGGGAAACATTAACTTCTCTGTAGTTAAAATTTTTTTTTTTAAATCATGGTTCAGTACACTACAAATAGATGTGTAGTAATTTAATTCACATACATTTCAGTTATCTGTTCTAGCCAATGGTTACTGCTCATTCACCATTTTAAAATATGTTTGCATTGTAAAATCAAAACTAGCCTTTTGTGTGTTACATAAATACCAGACAGGAGGGTAGACAGGGAAAATTGGGTCATACTTGCTGTAGGTTAAATCTGTAAAGCACTATTATAGCTTGGTTTTATTATTTCCTGGAGTGTATTATTATTTTTTTTATATTTTCTTAGTTGAGGCACCAAAAGTTCAATAAGAGCTATTCTTCTTTCTCCCAAAGGCTCAGAGACAGGAAGACAAAGATTGCATCTAATTTCTTAGTGACGCTATAGCCCAAAGTAATAGCATTAACAAAAGTGTCTTGAGGCAACACTGGTTTCACAGCACAGTTGTTGGTAATGTCTTTAAAAACATTTATCTGTGTTTTATTTGCCTTTTAAACCAAGTTTTACAGCTGTAACAACTGGATTACTTGGTTCCTAACAATTGTCAATCTCTCAAACAATGGGGAGAAAATGATACGGAATGTCATTTCAAACTTTTATCTTTGTATAAAAATAATAATATTCTTGTCTTTCATGTTTTTAATATGTATTTAAATTTAAATAATGCACCAAGAAGATTGTATTTGGTTATTTTTAGGATTAGTTATTTTTGTTTTCATTTAAATCCAATTATATTCAAGTTTGGTTTCCCAGGTGGCACAGTGGTAAAGAATCCACCTGCTAATACAAGAGACAGGAGATGTGGGTTGGATCCCTGGGTTGGGATGATAGATCCCTTGGAGGATGAAATGGTAACCCACTCCAGTATTCTCTCCTGGAGAATCCCATGGACAGAGGAGCCTGGTGGGCTACAGTCCATAGGGTCCCAAAGAGTTGGACACAACTGAGCTACTGAACATGCACATATAATAAAGCTGGACCCAGTGAAAAGCACTGACCAATCTTTAGGTGATGATCTTTGCTATGTGGTAAAAGTTGTATTCTTGTTCTTGAAAAATCAATTTTGATGCAATTAAATTTATCTCACACAATTATAAATTCTAAGAATTGGAATGCTAAGAAATATATGGTAGTCCTTACACCTGCAGTTTCCATCCATCTTTGGAAGCTCACCTCTGTAAAGATAAAGTCATTTTAAATTACAGATACATTTTAAAATTTTATTTTAAAATTATTATTTTTCTTTACAAGCCAAGAATGATATATCTTGATGAGGACTTTAATTTGTAAATTTAAAATCTATTTCTCTTTCTAAGACTTACAAAAACTCACTGTTTATCTACTTCAGTTTTGAACTGAACTTTTGAAAACAGTCTTGCAAGTAGTATTTCTTGTTTGTTTTGAACTAGCTTTATTTGATAGTCTACTGAATGTTTAGAAAATTTTATGGGTATGTTCTTTAATGCTTAACATTACCAAATTATTAATACCAAGTTATTAAATGTAGTTCATCTTATGCCTGGCATAAATTGATAGCGCAGTTTTTTTTTAACACAACTTATACTAATTAGTATTTCAATCTTGGGTAATTGCCTTGAATTTTAGGGAAAGTTAATTTGAACCTTGACCTTCATGCTTTCAGTTGCAGAACATGTCTATGTCATCTGCTAAGCAGTGCATAGTCAGCATATGGCTGTTTCCTATGTAAACTGTTTTCTCCTGAGGAAGAGAAATCCCTTCAGGCTGGGCAGTCATCTGCTGGCTGTCTTAGCAACAAAACACAGAACTATCTTTCCAGAAAAAAATAATTTTGTACAGTTAATCAGAGAGTATGTCTGTCCAGATTTTATTAACTAGGGTGCTTTTTAATAGTAATTACCTTGAGGTAGAATGTTTATATTTTAAAGTAATATTTCCCCACTACTGTCAATATATTGTGATCTTTCATTGATATTGTTATTAAACAATGCTTCTTAAAGTGAGTTAGGATTTGATTTATCTGATTTTCCTCATTTGGATAAAGTGAGAAAGCATACTGATTTTGTATGCTAAGAGCCAGGCATTAAACGGTAAAACATATTTTACCATTAAAATATTTTTCTAAAATCTAAGCATGGAAGATGGAAGGATTACCTCTTTAGGTGAAATGGTTCAGATGAGCAGATAAAATCAAAATATGCCATCAAATTATAAAATACTGATTTATTAATTGATGATTGATTATGCATCCAGTCAAGCTAACCCCTGTTATGGTCAGATACTAGTTATTCATTGAATATATATGTGCACACATACATGTGTTGTTCCCTGAAAGACTTAACTTTGAAATTGAGCTAGTTCTATATTGCATCTTTGAAAATATTTCTTGTTTCTTCTACTTAATCTGTATCTTTCTAAACAACTTTGTAGTTCCATTCTTTGATCAGATTGTAAAACATATATGTATGAGTTTTCTTTTCAGTATTCAAAGGAAAAATGTTAAAGACTCAGTTTAGTGATTTTAAAATATCTTTCCACCTTGCACTCTTACATTCTAAAATACGCTGACTTTTGTTGCAAAATTCACATATGATTAAATGAAATTATGCATATAAAGTGTGTAGCACAGTGTGAATGGCACATAATGATAAATCGTAAATCTAATTGTCAGTCTGTTGTTTCACTGTTTTTTTTCTCTTTCCCTGTATTATGGTTAGACATTAGGATCATTGATATAGAGGGGATCTAAATGTTTTTATATCAAAAATGGACTGACTCCATTTTGAATCTGAAGATTTGTATGCTAATATAATAAAATTTAAATAAAGTGTTTCAGTCATTAAATTTTCTTGAATTAATTTCTGGTTAAGTACAGAGCATATGGAGTATAGTAAACTCCATCTTGAGTTGAATTCCTGGTAGGAGAGATTTACCCTTATCTTTAATTAGCATTGTTAATGCTAGACATGCAAATAGTATTGACTTAAATCATTTTTTGTTATAGGTAGGGGCTAATGAAATAATTCATTTTGTAACTTTTACAGTTAGGAGAACATTAAATTATTCTTTCTGAACTCACATATTTTTTCACTTAAGTAGGGAAGCAGTATTGCTAAGTTCTGTGATAATGATTATATTTACTGACAATTTGAGTTTTTACCACCAATAGAATATAATCATTCACTGTTGCCATTCTTAGTTAGTTCAGGCTGCTTTAAGAATACTGAGTACCATGTACTTACTGAACAAACATTTATTTCTCACAGTTCTAGAAGCTTGGAAGTTGAAGGCCAGGGTGCCAGCATGATCAGGTTCTGGTGAGACTTCTATTCCTGATGAAGAGAAAGTTCTGGTTTCTATCCCTTTATAAGGCCTCCAATACCATCTTGGGGGCTCCATGCCTATGAATTCATTCCACCCTAATTACCTCCAAATACCATCATATTGGGGATTAAGATTTCAATATACACGTTTGAGTAGAGTGGAGGGAAGAGGGTATACACAAACATTCTGTCCATAGCTGTCTTTAATAGCAATTATTTGGAGATTTTATTTCATTTATTTA
The DNA here is from genome assembly GCF_023699985.2 of Odocoileus virginianus. Classification (NCBI taxonomy): domain Eukaryota; kingdom Metazoa; phylum Chordata; class Mammalia; order Artiodactyla; family Cervidae; genus Odocoileus; species Odocoileus virginianus. The sequence continues at coordinate 27,846,258 of NC_069698.1, forward strand.
TTTCCTTATTTATTCTGTGGCACCAGGTCTTGGGGCATGCAGGATCTCCACTGTGATATGTGGGATCTAGCTCCCTGAACTTATGCCCGTGTACTGGGAGCACAGAATCTTAGCCATTGGACCACCATGAAAGTCCCATTTGGAGATTTTAAACTTGGATTTGTAGCTATTTTATCATCTTATGTAACTGAGAAATAAAAATCAGAAAACCAGGGAGAAAAGTCATGTAATCTCTATGATGTAAGTAGTAAGCCCATCAGACCAAATGTTGCATCCAGATATCAGGTTTAAATTGTGTAAGGAATTGAGGATAGCAACATTATGTCTCCAAGTAAATATAGTGTGGATTTTGTTTTTGCTGAGAAAGTAAGCACAGCATCTTTTCATTAAGAGGAGACAGTTTCCATTTTCTTTGAAATTAGATAAAAACGCCTTTTCTTGTTTTTGGTTTTCTTTCCAAAGAATATATAGTATGAAGTGTAAAAGCAGAAACCCGTATTCCATACCCCATGTGAGAAATGACAGTGACAATTAACATAAAGAGAAGGTTTGCGTTTCAGTGGGTATTTTAGTCGAAAAGAACAAAGTCCATTGGCCGTTTGAATGTGGGTGTTAGAGGAGGTAGCTGTCAGAGAATATACTATTTATTCCTAAATAACCAACAGGTGATGTTCTATTTGTTAGTTAAATCACAGGCTGTAGGCACGTGTTCAGTTGATTTCTTAGGCAAACTTTTATTAAGTTTTTTTTTTGGCTCATAAATCTGTTATATTTAATCTTCAGCAAATTTGTAGAAATAGAGTGTGGACATGTTATACATTTTCTTTCCTTTACTTCCAAGTCTCAGGTTAAAGAATATGATTGGTAAGTTTTAAAGATCATTTTTAAATAACTTAAAAATTATGTTTTATTTCTAAATAACAGAACTAATATATGTTCTTTAGCGAACATACTTGCTCTTTTAAAATACACGTTCTTGTAATATCATTTGCCCAGAGTTAACCACTGCTAAAAGTTGGGTGGATATCCTTCTAGACATCCTAACATCATTATCCTATTTACTATTCAATTAAAATTCAGTCTTTTCTTGGATGGCAAAAAAAAAAAAAAAAAAAGGAAGGCATTAGCTATGTTGGAACACATCACTGGGTCATAAAGACTAAATGGAAGAGTTTAGCTCTCTAGATTGGATGCTACAAAACAACTTTCATCTGCTGACTATTACTATATACACCATCCTGGACCAGTTTCAATCCAGTAATCTTGGGGTTAAAGGTTACATATTCCATCACCAGTCTTATGAGCCACTCCTTTTATTTTCTCAAAAAGTAGCTGGTGCTTTTATATGCTGAAAAGTACTAAGATGATTATTTCAACACTATTTGATGCTTAAATATAAAGTCTCTTGAGGCTTTCAGAAAATCAATTCAGTATTTACTTATTTATGGGAAATTCTTGGCAGTGTCTCCTCATATCATGCTGTCTTTAAAAAATAATAAAATAACCAGGTAGATCTGGTTATCTCTTAAATCTTTTCATCATATCACTGCTCCTTGTCATCCTCCTAATTTACTTATGATTTAAATGTTAGACATCTTTCTCACATACACAGACTAATGTGTGAATTATTTGTATTTATTTTAAATTATTTGCTTCAATGACACATTTATTCAATAAAACATACCTAAACATTCTTAGTGTAGTTAGTTTTAATTGCTGCAACATAAATTAACTTAAAAGTTTCATTAATTACCAATTCAAAAAAAAATTTTTTTTGTCATGTTAGAATAAAGCCCCATTGACTGTTTTGGGGGCGTAAAAGTTCTTCCCTTAGTTACATAATATGGACATTAAAAGTCAGATGTTAAATAAAAATATGAAGAATAACAAAATATAGTTTGTCAAAAAAATTGATGTTTTTCTCAAAATAACTATCCAGGCATTCTGCTTAGTTTTTGCCATTCCATGGTAAACAAAAAGGAAAATGGTTTCTGCCTTCATAGAAATGACAATTTAGTGGAAAGAGTGGGGTATGATGACAGAAAGTAAGTAACTAACCCTGCAAATGACTTTTTCCTTAAAATTGTGACATGTGCCAAGAAGGATTAATGTTAAACCAAGAGCAGGAATACACATGGATGTTAGCAAGATGCAAAGTAAAAGAAAACCATCTTAAAGGCCATGAGAAAAGATAAATTTGGGTATATTTGAGAAAATGAAAGATGGCTAATATGGCCTATGACTAAGGAAAACAGCTAGAGATATGGACCAGGTCATGCAGGGTCTTGTAACTGGGTTAATGTTTCTTGAGTATATATTCAGTGCAATGTTGTTGCTGTTCAGTTGCTAGGTTGTGTCCCACTCTTGGCACTCCTAAATGCCAGGCTTCCCTGTCCTTCAGCATCTCCTTGAGTTTGCTGAAACTCATGTCCTTTGAGTCAGTGATGCCATCCACCATCTCATCCTCTCTCGCCCCCTTCTCCTCTTGCCCTCAATCTTTCCCAACATCATGGTGTTTTCCAGTGATTCTGCTTTTTGCATCAAGTGGCCAAAGTATTGGAGCTTCGGCTTTAGCATGAGTCCTTCCAATGAATATTCAGGACTTATTTCCTTTAGGATTACCTGGTTTGATCTCCTTGTAGTGCAAGAGACTCTCAAGAGTCTTCTCCAACACCACAGTTTGAAATCATCAATTCTTTGGTGCTCAGCCTTCTTTATGGTCCAAATCTCACATCCCTACATGACTACTGGAAAAATCATAGCTTTGGATATATGGACCTTTTTTGGCAAGTGATGTCTCTGCTTTTTAATACACTGTCAAAGTTTGCCATACCTTTTCTTCCAAGGAGCAAGTGTCCTTGCATTTGTGGCTGCAGTCACCATCCACATTGATTTTGGAGCCCAAGAAAATGAAATCTCACACTGTTTCCACTTTTTCCCTATATATTTGCCATGAAGTGATGGAACCAAATGCCATGATCTTAGTTTTTTGAATGTTGAGTTTTAAGCCAGTTTTTTCACTCTCTTCTTTCACTCTCATCAAAAGACTCTTTAGTTCCTCTTCACTTCCTGCCACTCAAGTGGTATCATCTGCCTATCTGAGGTTGTTGATATTTCTCCTGGCAGTCTTGATTCCAGCTTGTGCTTCATCCAGCCCAGCATTTCTCATGATGTACTCTGCATATAAGTTAAGGGTGACAACGTACAGCCTTGACGTACTCCTTTCCCAATTTGGAACCAGTCTATTGTTCCATGTCCAGTTCTAACTGTTGCTCTTGTCCTGCATACAGGTTTCTCAGGAGACAGACCATGTTGTCTAGTATTCTCATCTCATTAAGAATATTCCACTGTTCCACTGTAATCCACATAGTCAAAGGCTTTAGCGTAGTCGGTGAAGCAGATTTTTTTAAAATTCCCTTGCTTTTTCTATGATCCAACATATGTTGGCAATTTGATCTCTGGTTCCTCTACCTTTTCTAAAATGAGTTTGTACATCTGGGAGTTCTCGGTTCACATACTGCTGAAGCCTAGCTTGAAGGATTTTGAGCATAATATTGCTATCATGTGAAATGAGTGCAGTTGTATGGTAATGAGTGCCACAGAAGGTTTTTAAGCAATGGCGGAGGTGACATGATCTGATTTATATTTTAAAACTTCACTCATGTGATACTTGCTTGCTACATGAGTAGAGAATGGATTGCAGAATGATTGGGGGAGGTCAGTTAGGAAGCTATTGCAGTATTACAGGCAGGGGAAGGTGCCAGTTTGAAACATATGTAGTAATGGAGATGAAAAGTGAAGATTAGATTCGTAGATTGAAGACTTAGTTTAACTTTGTAGGGTCAGAGAGTGGAAGTTGAGATTTTACAAGAGATGCAACTGTTGTTGACAGTGAAGTCAAGGTCAAGTCTATGACCATGCAGATGAGATTGAAAGTTTGGATTAGGTTTTGTTAGCTGTGATTGGCTAACAGTAGTTCAGTATGCTGCAGCCCATCACAGTTGCAAGAAATGGCACTTTCCTCTGTACCCTCATTGTGGAATGTGCTTCTTTTCCTGTTTCACTGGTCATTCTGTTATAATCAGCTCGAGATTTACCTCCTCTGGAGCTACCTGTGATTCAAGTATTCATTGACATTCCTGGCCCATTGTTTCAATGATGTGATCTAACATGTAACTTGAAGTGTTTAACATCATTAAATGTCAGAATGCCACTTCAAGAAAAAAAATCTCATTTCCACTTCTTTTAAAAGCAAGTGGTGAGAACAGCATTGAAACAAGTATACTATCAAGGGTGAAACAGATCACCAGCCCAGGCTGGATGCATGAGACAAGTGCTCAGGGCTGGTGCACTGGGAAGACCCAGAGGGATGGGATGGGAGGGAGGTGGGAGGGGGGATCGGGATGGCGAACACATGTAAATCCATGGCTGATTCATGTCAATGTATGGCAAAAACCACTACAATATTGTAGAGTAATTATCCTCCAACTAATAAAAACAAATGGAAAAAAAAAATAAACATTTTCACATTTGGAAAAAAAAAAAGCAAGTGGTTCATATGATCTTAAACACTGACTTGAAGCCATGGCTTTTAGAATGCAGTCTCAGTATTGTTTCCCTGGGAGTTTTTCTTTCAAGGTTTTGCAATAGTTAATTGCTCTTTTGGGTGATGATATTACTCAGGAAATTTAATTGACTTCCCCTAGTACAAAAAGTCAAAGGAGTTGATTAAAATCTAATCAATCTTAGATTCTAAGATTGAAGGCAGGAGGAGAAGGGGATGACAGAGGATGAGATGGTTGGATGGCTTTGCTGACTCAATGGACATGAGTTTGAGCAAACTCTGGGAGATGGTGAAGGACAGGGAAGCCTGGAGTGTTGCAGCCCATGGGTTGCAGAGTCAAATATGACCTAGAGACTGAACAACAACGAAATCTAGAAAAGGCTATCAGCAAAGTGACCCACTCTGAGTAACTCAACCCATGTTTATATTGTAGATAAATATAAATATAACTAGCTGATAAAAAACAAAGAGCTTTAAACTTCCTGATTGATAAGGAAACAATTAGTATTGATGCTACCTGGGGGGTTTCTCAAGAAACTTTACATATGCAAAACAGGACCTAATCATATTTACTTTATCTTTCTTTATAGAGGGGGCACACACAAAATAATTATTCTATAAAGTAGAATTAATTCCATTCCTGTACTTTGCCAGTAATCTGTATATGTAAAGCTTTTCCAGAATCCAATAGATTTATATTTAATAAAGCAAATTTGATGAGAAATCAAAGGAAAATTACAGCATAGTAATGTTTTACATTACTTGTTACGATCTTAGGCTTTGGTCTGTGGTTGATGAGATTTTTTAGAAAAAGTTAGAATAAGATTTCCCCTAGAAATATGGGTGGTGCAATAAGAAGGAATGGATAAGAAGGAGGAGAAAGCCATATGCATGGTAATGCCTCCAGCCATTTAGGGGAGGCAAACTCAGGAAGGATGTGGGAAGGATTGGGTCTGCTACAATCAGCAGCTGTAGGTTCCTGATCAAAATATGATCCACGAACCAGCAGCATTGGCATCACCTGGTAGCAAGTTAGAGACGCTGAAAGCAGGGCCCTGCTTCAGACCACCTGAATCAGACAGTATACTTAAACAATATTTTAAGGCAACTCTATGCAAATTCCGGTTTGAGAAGCACGGGTATACACTATTGTGCTGAACTGGAGTTTATAGATCCCTGCTCATCCCCTAGAGCTCCAAACACCTTTTGGGAACTTGAGCCCAATGTGGTTACTTTTGGGCTTCCCTGCTGGCTCAGAAGCTAAAGAACCTGCCTGCAATGCAGGAGACCCAGGTTTGATCCCTGGGTTGAAAGATCCCCTGGAGAAGAAATGGCTACCCGCTCCTGTATTCTTACTTCTGGAATTCCATGGACAGAGTAACAGAGAAAGGGACTCAAGAGGAGGGGAGCAGGAGAGAGAGACAGAGACAGGGACAGAGAGAGACAGAGAGAGCGTGTGCTGGAGAGGGGCATGGGGTGGGTACTGGTAGGGTAAGGATAAGCTTTGAAGAGCAGAGAAATCCATTTGCCTGGATGAATAAGGAAAAAATGGTTTCCTCCATATGAATATTTACAGATAGTGGAATGTTAAGCAGAGAAGAAGATACTCAAATCTTTATTAATACCCATACCATTTTTATCAAGGAGAGTAATATGTGAACTTTATGCTTTCTAGGTGAATTCATGGAAGGCTGATCCACAAGTGAAATTATAGATTCCTTATTTCACTTTTCTAGACTGAAAATAGTAAAATAAACCAAACTAGGTTTTATAATAAGAATGGAATTGTGCTGGAAGGGTCATTTGGAAATAATTTAATCTGTTCTTCTGATATTAGTTGAAATTAACCTGAAGATCATTTGTTGTATTAAAAGAGGCTCAGAACCAAAGATTATCTCTTCCTGATCATCAGTATCCTTTATATGTGTTAGCATATGTTAACACAAAGTTATTACTTTAATTTACTTAAGTTTTATGCTGCAGCATGACGTTCTTTTCATCTTGCATGGTAAATGATAACAGAAAAGCCATTTTTAAATTACAGTAGCTCTTAGGTTTGAAGATCATTATTAAGTGGGGCCTAATTTTTCCTTCTAGTCAAAGCTATGGTTTTTCCAGTAGTCATTTTCAGTGAGAGCTGGACTATAAAGAAAGCTGAGCACCAAAGAATTGATGTTTTTTTAATTGTGGTGTTCGAGAAGACTCTTGAGAGTCCCTTGGACTGCAAGGAGATCCAACCAGTCCATCCTAAAGGAGATCAATCCTGGGTGTTCATTGGAAGGACTGATGTTGAAGCTGAAACTCCAATACTTTGGCCACCTGATGCAAAGAGCTGACTCATTTGAAAAGATCCTGATGCTGGGAAAGATTGAAGGCAGGAGGAGAAGGGGATGACAGAGAATGAGATGGTTGGATGGCATCACCGACTCGATGGACATGAGTTTTAGTAAACTCCGGGAGTTGGTGATGGACAGGGAGGTCTGGTGTGTTGCGGTTCATGGGGTTGCAAGGAGTCGGACATGACTGAGCAACTGAACTGAACTGCATTTTTAGTTAAGTGCATCTGATGTTTAATTTAGGTTTCTGAGTAAAATAAAACAGTTTCTAATCAGTCTCTTAATATCCAAAGTGGAAATGGTAGCTTTAGTAACATTCTCAGTTATGTCGTTTTTAACCTAAGGTTTATGCTGAAGTTTTAATAGCACTTATGACCTTTTACACTTGTCACGAGAAATGAAACTTTATGACCAAGTTATTTAGTATGCCTAAATGGGGACATTTTTAATCTTCTCTAGTGAATGATGGAGTAGAACTTAGAGTAAAACCTAGAAAGTTAAAAAGAAAGTGAGAAAAGGCACCCCTGCAAAGGGTTTATATTTTGCCTCAATCTTCTCCATTACCCTGTATCTCTTCACCAGATAATACTGTACTTTATCTGTACTGAGTCACATTAAGTTACCCTTTTATTAGATTCTTATGTCAGTCTGACACTAGTGAATGGATTAGGAGCCTGCGTTTGATGTGGAAGAACATATAGAGCATTTTGATCGTATAATTCAGCACTTCTCATCCTCATCCAAATTATTTCCCTTAGCTCTAAAATTGAAGTGTAGGACAGGTTGCTGCATTATTGAATTGTGTTTAAGGAAATTCTTGGAAAATATGATTGTAATATATTTTCTTTTGGGTCCACCTCAAGAAAGAAAACAGTAGTGAACCAAAATTCCACAGGAGAGGAGGCAATGTTCTATGACCAGTAGACTGAGATCCTGCTGATAGTTACCTTTCCTCTGTTTCTGTCATCTTTTGTCTAAATCATCAAAGCCTAAATTTGAATGATCTCAGAATTCTGTGGTTAGGCTTCCTGACATTCGTAAGCAATAAAGTCAATTCTTTTTAAAAAGTGATGATCACTTAGGTCTCTGTATGGTTTCCCATGAAATAGGTTTTTTCGGGACTGTGTGGTTATGATTCTTCAATATCATTTAAAATTTTGATCATCAACTCCAGGTGAATAACAGTATATTTCTTATGACCTGTTCTAAGAAGAGTTTGTGTTCTTTTCATATAAGGGGGTCTCTTAGTTATTAGCCCTATGGCTCTTATCCAGAGAATGCATTATGGAAACTCTTCATAGCTAGATGTGATTAAATTTGTCCAGTTAAAATAAGCTTTGTTCCCCACACATTCAATAAGTGATTACTTAGCATAGCCTGGCCTTGGTGAAGTTACTTAGCCTTTCCATAGTCTAATTCTCTCACCTGTAAAGTGGGTATATTATTCTACTTACTTTACAGAGCTTTGGAGAGGATTAGGTTAATATGCGTAATGTGCTTAGAACTGTCTGGTAAATAGCAAGTACTGAATGAATGGTTGATTTCATTGCAAGTGCTATTTAATGTGCCAGGCACATTATTGGGCTTACTTCTTCCATTCCTATGGTCCCAAAGAATGTATCTCTTGATTTCAGAAAAGGGGATTCTGAAAAACCTAATAGCATATATGGGTACATTAAAAAAAAAAGCTTTTTGTTCCCTGAGGCAGTCATCGTATACACAAGTATATTTGAAATCCACAGAAGTATTTGTTAAATGACAAGTATTCTTCATATATCAACAGTATATAGTTTGTCTTTATGATAATGTATATTTGAGAGTTTGTAAAGCTATTGTTATTGGCATGGTTAACATTTAAATATTTTATTGTGGCCTTTCTCAAAATACATTCCAGTGAATTATTTCTATGAGCTGATATAAAATAATTTGGAAAATACATCTATAAACACATCTTTTTCTGTAAGAACTCCAAGTTTTTAGAATATTGATGATGTGAAACACAAGTAGGAGATCTAAATTTTTGTGATTCCTTCATTTAAATGAACTGTCAAAATACGTTTTGAGAAAAAAAATTCTTTTCATAGTAAACATTTTAGATAAATGTTTGTACCACAAATATTTGGTACTTTGTGGGAGGATATACAATTTCAGAAGTGTATATCTTGGATCAGGTGTGTGGTCATCTTCATGGTTGCCTTGTTTTAAGATCATCGGAATAAGAATGTGATATACTATTGCTTCCATTTTGTGTCTAGAGATATTTTCTTTTCCTGTATCAGCATGTAGAAGGCTGTAACAAGGATCCATTCAGTATTCCAAACATAAGCAATTTAAATATGGTGCTCTACCCAAACTGCAAAGAGATGCAGAGCACAGTGTGTGGCCTTCCCTACCCTTCTCTCTCACTAATATCCTGTTACTCTTAATAGCCTTGACCTCAGCTTTCTAAACTTTGCCTTCTATTATGGATATAATTTACCTATTGCAGCCATTTGACACAGTTGACCTTCTCTGTGAAATATTCTCTTTCCCAGAATTTCATGGCACCCAGCTCCATCAGGATTGTATCCTACTGCATGTAACCAAAATCAGACAGTTTAGTCAAATAGGTTTAATTTGATTCTGGAGAGCAGCTGCATAGAGAAAGTATAAAAGTTTGATGACTCCGAGGGACCACTAAGAATCCCTCTTCCTTTGGTTATTTTCTGTTTTGCCATCCTTAGTACCTAACTTTTTCTTGTGGTTGTGAGGGAACTTGCTGCACTTTTCAGTGTCACCTCTGTGCTATCCTTGAAGGAGGAATGTAAAACATCATTAGCCTTTTTTTTTTTTTTTTTTAAGAAAAATAATAAATTTCCTGGAACTCTCACCCAGCTAGAATTTGACTATATCACACTGGCTCAAATGATGTTCAGTGGCCACCCTTTGTTTCAAAGTTGCATGGAGAGATGTGTTTTTAGTGGGCTCATTTCTTCTCCAAAGAAAATCTGGTCTTTTCTTGAAGGAAGGAACAGAGATTGGGTCTTTAATAGGCAGCTAGCAAGGTCTACCATGCAAATGCTGTGAATTTTCTTCTTATTTATCTGGTTCTTCCTTGAAATGTTCATATTCCAGGAGGGTTTTACTCTGTGGCCTACCCTGGATGACCACACCTTCCTTCTTGGATTCAGTTGTCAGAGTTGTCCTGTTTCATTCCTGTTCCATTCTCTCTAGGCAGCCCCTACACTCAGCTCCATTTGGAGGTCCTGGTCACACCTCCTGTTCAAGTATCCAGAAAGAGACTCTTCATTTTCCTTTCTCTCCCTGACTTCCCTCTTATGATTTTCTATCTACGACAGTGACGCCCCCCTGCCAGGTCAGAAACCTGAGATCAATTCCTGCTTCTTTTCTTTCCATCATATCGGTTGATCCTCTAGTTTTGCTGATGTTTCTTCCTGTTTACCTTTAGAGTTTTCCTACTCATCTCCAACCCCTTTACTAGATTTCTAATTAGTATCACCGTCATTTCTCACCTTGATAGTGGTAATACCTCTTTACAAGTGAAAATCCGTTCTGTCTCTCTTGATTGCTCACTCAGAGATTCTCAATAGCTCCTAAAATCTAAACTCTTTAAAATGACTTGCAAGGATTTGTGTGATCCTGATATGGTAGCCTAGAGTTTACGCTCTCCTACCCGCTTCCCTTTGATCTGCCGAAAGCTATTTATTGCTTCAGAGCCCAGCAGAGTCATGACTTCCTCAGAGCCTTCTTTTCTGTATACCCCACTTCTCCCCCCATCTCTTGTATTCCTTGATCACAGCATGTAAGTCCCATATTGTAATTAAATGTTTACTTGTCCGTATTTCCCACTTAATTTTAAGCACTGTGTGTAACTTGTAGTGCCTGTCACTGGTCACAAAGGGTGTGTTTTTACTGAATTTCTTTCAGTAAAAAATTCTATACAATGATCTCCTCCAACTAAAAACCAAGGGAAAAAAATTTTTTCTTTCTTGTATTTGAGGGTGCTAATGTACAATTTGGCATTTTGTTTCCCCCAGTAGAAATGAGAGATTGCATAAATTATCCTTATGTTTTTTGTACCTGGTCTGCTTTGAGAAACTTTTTATTCCTGTTTCAGTTTAGTTCAGTTCATTCGCTCAGTCATGTCCAACAATCTTTGCCAGTATAAGGGTCTTTTCCAATGAGTCAGCTTTTCGTATCAGGTGGCCAAAGTATTGGAGTTTCAGCTTCAACATCAGTCCTTCCAATGAACACTCAGGACAGATCTCCTTTAGGATGGACGGTTTCGATCTCCTTGCAGTCCAAGGGACTCTCAAGAGTTTTCTCCAACACTACAGTTCAAAAGCATCAATTCTTTGGTGGTCAACTTTCTTTCTAGTCCAACTCTCACATCCATACGTGACTACTGGAAAAACCACAGCCTTGATGAGATGGATCTTTGTTGGCAAAGTAATGTCTCTGCTTTTTAATATGCTGTCTAGGTTGGTCATAACTTTCCTTCCAAGAAGTAAGCATCTTTTAATTTCATGGCTGCAGTCACCATCTGCAGTGATTTTGGAGCCCCCCAAAATAAAGTCTCTCACTGTTTCCACTGTTTACCCATCTATTTCCCATGAAGTGATGGGACCAGATGCCATGATCTTAGTTTTCTAAATGTTGAGCTTTAAGCCAGGTTTTTCACTCCTCTTTCACTTTCATCAAGAGGCTCTTTAGTTCTTCTTCATTTTTTGCCATAGGGTGGTGTCATCTGCATATCTGAGGTTATTAATATTTCTCCCAGAAATATTTCTCCCAGCCCAGCGTTTCTCATGATGTACTCTGCATATAAGTTAAATAAGCAGGGTGACAATATACAGCCTTGACGTACTCCTTTACCTATTTGGAACCAGTCTGTTGTTCCATGTCCAGTTCTAACTGTTGCTTCCTGACCTGCATACGGGTTTTGCAAGAGGTAGGTCACGTGGTCTGGTATTTAGGAACAAATAATTTTTTCCTACTATAGTGATAGGTCAAGTCTTATGTTTGCATCTCAGCTGATTTTTCTGGAAAAAACTTCGAGTACAGCATTAGTTGATTTAGCATGGTATTCTGATCAATATCTTGGATTATAGATTTAATATGTCATAAATAGAGTGAAGTTGTTTTTAGACTTTATACTAATAGAAGATATTATATATGGGTATTCAAAAGAAATATGTTTGGATATACATTAACCGAAATGAGCATCATTTTCCCTCTAAACTGTTAGATAACTTCATTTTAACATTTATAGGTAAATATATAGTATAAAATTTTATCCCAGATTTTGTTTTAATAATCAGCATTGCTTGAACATCATTTAAAAGGCGTAATCACATAGAATTCTTCCCCAAAATATAGAATTTAGATTTTGTCTTATAAATTTTAAGTTTAAAAATTAATAAAACCAAAATCATTGACTATAAAATTGTGGATTTTTAGAACATTAATATTATCATAAAATATAAATAGATATAGTAAGTATTTAAAATAATTTCTTTCTTTTTGTCCATGCCCCATCTCATGTGAATTCCTTGTTCCCTGACCAGAGATCAAACCAACACCACCTGCATTGAAAGATGAAGTCTTACTATTGGACCACCAAGAAAGTCCCATATATTTTTAATGTTTAAAATATTTTAGAACACTCTTGTGTTTGCCTAAAGTTAGACTTGAAATCTGAGACATTGGTAACTATTTCTTTTGACTAACTCAGTTGTGCTGATGAAAACCCTTTTTTTCTAAGCTATAATAGTTATATATTCTAAGGGAAGGGAGGAAAGAATGTTAATTTGAGTGAAGTGGTTCCAATTTTAAAGGGATTTTATTGAAGCCAGAAAGGATGCATGCAAACACACATACACAAACATACATAAATCAAGGAAATCTTTTTATACGTTGTTATGGAATCGGTTAAAGCTTTACTTTGTTTTTTAATGTTTTAAAGAACACCAGATTCAAATTTTCTTCAGTTTTTTAAAATAGGTTGAAGCATATGATTTATTCATGAAATTTTGGATTGAAAAATATATGAACAACAACAAAAAAATATGAACAAAGGAAATCTCCTTCATCACCCTTGCCCTGAAATGCTACCATTACTGTGATGATTAGCTCAGTGTTATTATGGATTTTTATTCTTATAAATAATTTATACTTTAGTTTGCCTTCATCCTGTAAGATGGCAATGTATGAAATTGATTTGGTATAATTGTACCTTTGATTAATATTTAATTTGAAATTATTTTACAGATTCAAGTTTAGATGTAATTATGTCACATTTTAGGATGTCAAATATATATTAGAAAACTTGAGTATATGAGTATAGATATGTTTCTAGTCACTCACTGTTTTATTATCCAAAAGCCAACATTTCTTGAGGTGTATAAAGTAATTTATTTATATATATATATGTATATATAATAAAGCATGTATGTATGTATATATATATATATATACACACATATATATATATTTACATGTGAGTTTTTTTTTTTTTTACTTAGTATCAGAATTGATTAAATTTAGAAATTTATTCCATTGGTCTACTGAGTTTAGATCTTATTTCTGTAATATTACTTATAGAACATGTAGTGGTTATAAATATTTGCCAATTTGAAAATACAGGTCACTAATTCCACAGGTCAGGTCCTCTTGGAAGGGACTATTTTTCATCAATTAGTGAATATATTTGTGGTTGTGTTGAGGGACATGGGTAATCAGTTCACAATGAAAGCTCTTGAGCTGCTGATACTCATGCAGATGACAGGGCAGAGGACTTCCCTGAGGAATCTATTAGTCAGCTTGAGCTGATGAGTAGGAGAGGTGGCTTGAGAGAGGATTAACTTCTTCTGGAACAAGGAGTATCATCAGTCTCTTTCTCTTCCTCTAAATCCCAGTATCTTTTCTCCCCTAATAGGCTTTAGATTGTATACAAAAGAGGGGACTGCTTTAGAGTAGGGTTACACACATCTCTAAAACCTTGTTCTCCAGTTCAGCTCAAGTTTTTGGAAACCACCGATAACTTACAGTTCTGTGTACCTCCCCTGGGGAAGGGGGTCTTAATAGGTTCTTTTCAATTTTAGCAGTAAATGACTTACAAACAATGAAAACAAATAACAAAAAAAGGGCGGGGTCATTTGAATAAAGATATATAATTGTTTACCACGATTTTCCTTCCAGCAGTAGCCACTATATAAGGACAAGGACCTTATCACTCTGGGCTAACTGCTAGAACAGAACCTGGCACAGAAAAAGTTCCAAAATATTTGTGGTATGACTGTTCTGTTAGATTAATGCTTGCCGTTGATTTTCTGGGACTTCTCTAAGGACCTGATGTGCCGAGTCATGTCCTACTCTTTGTGACCCCATGGACTGTAACCCACCAGGCTCCTCTGTCCATGGAATTTTCCAGGCAAGAATACTGGAGCAGGTTGCCATTTCCTTCTCCAGGAGACCTTCCTGAGCCAGGAACCAAACCCTTGTCTCTTGCTTCTCCTAGGTTGGCAGGCAAATTCTTTACCACTGTGCCATCTGAAAAGCTGCTAAGGACCTGATAATGCCTCTTAACATTTCTGACTTAATTTTCTTATCTGCAAATAGGCAATGCTCTTTACTGTCTTACATAGTAATTATGTAATTGGTAACTATTGGAAAGTAATTTGAAATGGTCAGAGATAGGCATTGTACAGATGAGAGGTGGTTATCTTTATTAAGTAATCAATGATATCTTTAGAATATCTGATACTTCTAATGCTTTATCAAAACTGTACAGTCTTAGTACCTGAGAGAAAGCAATGCAGTGATTCTATAAACTGAGAGAAGAGGGAAAGCCAGAAGAAAGGGAGGGGGATTTAAATTTAATTAGCTCTGAAGACTGTTTCTATGATCTTTTATGTTTTTCTGTGATCTTTTCTTTAAAATTATGCTTTTCATAAGAATTTGTGCATTTTTGACAATGTTTTCCAGTTTTTGATTCTACTGATATGGACTTGTATGTCTAGGGCAGATTGGAGAGTGTGTAGGCCTTGATCATATATGTGGCGGTGGTGAAGCCTGCGTCCAGAAAGTACTTTCCTCTGTGATCTTCCCGGGCATTTCTGCTTGATGATGGGGTGGGGAAGCTGTAAGACATTATTTTGGGGTCTTTGTTTTTGAAGAACATGTTTAGCCTTAGTTTTTTGGATGGTATACTTACAGCATTTATTCTAATGACTAACCTTACATGTCTTTAATCTCATGGAAACCTAGTCTACTTTTTATGTATTTAATTCATACATGGTTAAAGCTCTTTCCTGTTCTTTTATATCTGCTGTGTCTTTTCTTTACATTATGGTTGTTTGACAGATTTAATCGTTTATGCCAGATTTTGTTCCCTGTTCAAACTGTGTTTTTGTGCCAGTGAACTGTTTATAAATTTTTTGTGTAAACATACCCATTTGTATCCTGCCACTTATAACCTTTTTCTTTTTTATCCTTGTACCATCTTAAAATCCTGAGTTTTTAAAAGGTAGAATCATTTTGTTTAAAAAAAAAAACAAACTATTATTTTGGAGACATTACATTTGGGATATATATTGTCCTATAGATAATCTCATCTTTCAAAATGACTTGTATCACATTTGGTGTTTACAAAAACTGCTCATTTATCTCACATAAGGGGCTAATCAAACTGTGCAAGTACATTCCTGGCTGTTTGGAAGCTTTCTAAGTACTGTAGAGAGAGTGCTTAGCTATGGATGATTTGTCTATATGGAACATCATTACTGAAATTCCAAACAACCGAGAGAAGAATAATTTTGGATTTTAATATTTAAGCTAAAATATTCTTTTATTTCTATTTTATATTTAACTTAGTGGGATAAATTGATCCTTAGTAAAACCTTATTATAGGATATAATCTAAATTTTTTAAAGTTGGAGAAGTTGAGGTGAAAGGCCATGTTACTTGTAATGATAACCAATGCTTCTGAGTGCTTAATATATATCAGATTCTTTATTAATTTATTTAATCCTCGCCAAAACTCAGTGAAGTAGGCATCATTTTAATCCTCACTTTCCAGATGATGAAACTGAGGCCTCGGTAGTTTAAATAATTTAGCTCATGCTCATAGTCTTTATGTTATTTTGCTTCTAACACTTAATGAAACTCCCTAGTCATGGAATTCTTAATTATTAATGTGAAACTTAAGTTTAGTTTGCATATGAGACAATTACCTTCTCAGAAAAATAATGACAAATCTTGATATATATGTATGTATATGATTTCCTTTGGAAAATAACTGCTAAGATGACTGCCAGTAAGTTGTAATTTCTTATATACACAATTTTCAAATTAAAATTTTTCATTTCCTTAATCGACATTCAGTCATAGACAAGAACCAGTAAAATGTTAACGTTGTTACATGTAATTCCTCTTTACATATGAAACTCTTACATTTTTATCCTGCCACAGTCAATTGGTTCAACACCTATACATTTTTATGTTTAAGATTAAGCCTAAGCTTTGATATCTGTGCATTACTGACATAGGTATCTATGACAAATCAAACTATCATGGAATTAATATATTCAGAAATAAAGAAAAAAAATAGACTTTTCCAATAAAATTTGAGATTGGCTAAAAAGAGAGGTGTATCAGTAGTTGTTTCACCCTCCCTTATTTTTGCCTTTATTGTCCTTTAACTGACCCCAAAATTTGCCCCTATCAACTTGCCTTTTTCAGCTTATTCTGTGATGTAAGGACAGAGTGCCTTTGAGTAAACATGATTAATTAATATGACTCTTAAAAGAACATGGTCAGTGTGTCTATGATATCAATATTCGGGATCTTCTGACGTGGCGTAGGTATTCTTTTAAAGCCTACAAATTGATAAGACGTTCACTAGATAAATAACTAGAAAGCAATAAAGCTTCAGTTGGCTTACATTGTGAATACATACAATTTCCCTTTCTCTGGTTTTGATGAAGTTTGTTCTTGTGACATGTTCAGCTTTCTGTTAGAACCATTGTATATTTAGATTCTACTTAATTTCTCTTAATCATATTGTTTTATGTTGTCAAAGTCAACACAGGTTTTCAACTTAAAACATGAGTCAGTCATCACTGGCTTAGTTTCTGTGATGTAAAAAAATCCTAATATTTCATTCCCGCTTTGCAGTGTCTGATCCAATAGATATGTGAGTTCCCCTGTTCAGAGGATCCACAGAAGCTCCATTTCTGAGGGTTCACTGGAGGCTGTATGAAGTTCAGGAACGATGATCTCCTGACAGTCAGCTATGTGGCCACTGAGAAAATCAAACACAAATGGATATATCAGATGACATATATGTCTAGGGCAGAAGTCATATTTCACTTTCATATAACAGTTTTAGAGATGACATTGTCATTATATACCTGAACTTTTAACTAAAATTGCTAAAGTATTTGTAAGCATATGAAAAATCATGTCAATGTGATGATGTTCCTTTGTTCCAGTAAGAACCACAAGAAAGGAGCGATAAATTGTTTGCAGAAACCTGTGATGGAGAATTAAGTAAACACTCAGATTAGGATAATTGCCAGATGCCTTTTTTTTTTTTCATATCCAAGTGTTTTATATTGGTAGCCTACCAATATCTGTGAGCATTCTTTTTGTAAGAGGTTTCTTAAAAGTATGAAGAATGGATGTATGAATTGCAGTCAGCTTCACAGAAAGAGCAGACCTTCTGGCACCTGGGAAGGCAGTTGAGTAGTGTAATAGTCTGAACTTGGAAAGTTTGAGAAAAAAAGCCAGAATCTAATTGAGCCGATAATTTATTTCTTTTGGCTGCCCTGCCACAAACTACCTGGTGATTTTTTTTTTTTTTTTTTTTAATATTCTAAAGAGTAAGCAGACACTGAGTTAGGAAAGTTTGCTGCAAATTAACATGAAACAAAATCTAAAAATTGCCAAGTAAGGAAGGATGATTCATCTTTAACTGAAAAAAAGTGTCAAATAGTTCTTTAAAATGTATAGCTAATTTTTGTTCTCTAAATTGAACAAAAGTTATTATATTTTCCATGTGAGAATTTTTCTAGTTATTAACTTTTTCCTGCTGCTCTTCTATGATGGTTAGTTTTCTCCTATTTCTCTCATCACACTTAATACTTTGACTCTTTTATGGACCATAGCATTCCAAAGTATTTCTCTCTCTGCAAAATATTTTTTTCCATTTATAGATGTAATTTCCATTTACAGATTTCGTTTCCATTTATAGATATAAATGTCATGAACACAGTCTAATCTTATATCATAGGAGAGAAAGAATAAATTAGAATTTTGTTGTAATTTTTCCAAAATTGTTTACTTATAAATGTCCTTTAATAGTTGATTAAAAAATCTACTACCAGCTGGTTTTGCTGCTCACAGTATTATGCTTTATTATTTAATTTATTATCAAATATTCAGCATCAGTTAATATGTACTGAAAGGCTACGGATGGTATACAACTGTACCATGTACTGAAAGAAGTATAGAAATTAATCATATGACACTTTAGGCTCTTCTAGTAGTTGCTATTCTTAAACAATATTAATAAAAGCTTACATAGGAAAAGATAAAAGAAGGGAGATATTTTCTGAATGGAAGCTGAGAGCTGGGGTTGAAGAACCTCCAGTTACTTCCTTTTTGCTTGCTTTCATGTTTAGATTCTTTGAATAAGAATTGTTAATAGGCCAGCTGAATCTAAGATAAATCCTTCAAAGCTGAGTGAATGATATGGCCCCAGAGAAATTATCTTACCGGGACATGATCTGAGTTTATGCCAAGCCCTGTCTGAATCTTCAAGATGACTAAGAACTTCTTGAGAGTGGAGTTTTGACAGTCATTCCTTAAATATAGCATCTTTTTTTCTGTATCTTATATGAAGAGTAATGACGGAAATTGAGATTTTATAAAAATGATTTATGTTTCTAGATTAAAAACAAATTAATTTACCACCCTCAACAAGTTACATTTGTGTTTAATATGGTATCAAAGGAAAAATGAATAGCCTAAATCTGTGTAATTTAGCTTAATCTAGTTTTTAAGAAATATTTGTGTTTTCTGAGGTGATGTTAATACAGAATATTTCAGATTATTTTTAAAGTAAGTGAATATCCATGTGTAAGAGAGTGTGCTGCCTATACTGATATTAGTCATTATTAAATGGGAATGTGAGTATTTAAATGATACAGCCTGAGAACTCATGACAAAATTTTTCAATTTTTGTCTTCTTATCTGGTTTTCTAACACTTAAGTCATTCTTCTACTCTTTGTTGTTGTTCAGTTGCAAAGTCCTGCCCTAATCTTTGTGACCCCATGAACTGCAACAGGCAAGTCTTTTCCGTCCTTCACTGTCTCACAGTTTCCAAAACTCATGTGCATTGCGTAGGTAATGCCATCCATCACCTCACCCTCTGTTTCCCCTTCTTCCCCTGCCCTTGGTCTTGCCCAGCATCAAGGTCTTTTCCAAAGATCAGCTCTTCACATCAGGTAGACAAAGTATTGGAACTTCAGCATCAGACCTTCCAGTGAATTTTCAGGGTTGATTTCCTTTAGGATTGACTGGTTTGATTTCCTTGTTGTCCAAGGGACTCTTAAGAGTCTTCTCCAGCTCAACACTTCAAAAAGCATCAGTTCTTCGGCTCTCAGTCTTTATGGTCCAACTCTCACATCCATACATGACTCCTGCATAATGTGGGAGGGAAAAGTAATCAGTATGTGGAAATATGTTATACCAGGTAAAAACCAATGTTAATCTTATCTGCATTTCTCAATGTGACTTCATTTGAAAATAGGCTTGGATTATTAAGAAGTTAATTTTAAATAGAAATTGAATATAAGAATATTTGAGCCTTGAAGAGAAGTAGTTTAAAATCAAAACAGACACTTAGAGCTAACTTTTATCTCCCTAAATTTTGAATATTTTTAGAATTTTAAAATCCTTTAAAAATTTAACGTGTTTCTTTTTTAATTTGATATGTTGATAACTGTGAGCAGATCTAAATTTAAACCACTGTTAATTGTATATTTTTTAGCCTTATGTTTCTAGGAGCCCATAGTGCAAAGGCTCATGTTGACCGTGTCAGAGAGATGATGGTCATTTTTGTTTTAAATCATGCCATGTGACAGGTGAGACATGTATTTTCTATATCCCTGCTGTCCTCTTAGTTTGCCACTGTTTTTGTCTTTTTGTTTTAATGAACATCCAATAAGGTAATGAAATAATGGGATATGTGCGTCTGCAAGTGCTAATCCTTTAAGAGAAAGCACTTTCATGTGTAACAGATGATTCAGTTCAGTTCAGTCGCTCAGTCGTGTCTGACTCTTTGCGAGTCTGCACGGACTGCAGCACGCCCGGCCTCCCTGTCCATCACTTACTCCCGGAGCTTACTCAAACTCATGTCCACTGAGTCAGCGATGTTATCCAACCATCTCATTCTCTGTCGTCCCCTTCTTCTCCTGCCTTCAGTCTTTCCCAGCATCAGGGTCTTTTCAAATGAGTCAGCTCTTTGCATCAGGTGGTGAAAGTATTGAAGTTTCAGCTTCAACATCAGTCCTTCCAATGAACACTCAGGACTGATCTCCTTTAGGAGGGACTAGTTAGATCTTGCAGTCTTAGGGACTCTCAAGAGTCTTCTCCAACACCACAGTTTAAAAGCATCAGAACAGATGATACCTAAGGCTTTTTTTAAAATTGAATATTGTTGCTTTACAGTGTTATGTTAGTTTCTGCTGTATAGCAAAGTAAATCAGCCCCGTTTCCTTGGATTTCCTTTCCATTTACGTCACCACAAAGCACTGAGTCAGAGTTCCCTGTGCTACGAAGTTTGTTCTTATTAGTTACCTATTTTCTACGTAATGGTGTGTATAAGTCAATCCCAATCTCCCTTTTCATCCCTCCGCCTCTTCCCCTTGGTATCCATACATCTGTTATGTACATCTCTGTCCCTCTTTCTGCTTTGCAAATAGGTACATCTATACCATTTTTCTAGGTTCTACATATATGTGTTAATTTTTTTTGCTCTTTCTGACTTCACTATGTATGACAGTCTGTAGGTCAATCCATGTCTCTCCAAATGATTCAGTTTTACTCCTTTTTATGGCTGATGTTCCACTGTATGTGTGTTCTACCTCTTCCTTATCCATTTCTCTGATGATGGATGTTCAGGTTGCTTCTATGTCCTTGCTGTTGTAAGTAGTGTTGCAGGGAATATTTGGGATGAAAGTGAAAGTGAAGTCAGTTGTGTCCGACTCTGCCACCGCATGGACTGTAGCCTACTAAGCTTCTTGGTCCAGGGGATTTTCCAGGCAAAAGTACTGGAGTAGGTTGCCATTTCCTTCTCCAGGGGATCTTCCCAACCCAGGGATCGAACCCAGGTCTCCCTCATTACAGGCAGACGGTTTACCCTCTAAGCCACCAGGGAAGATTATATATTGGGGTGCATGTATATTTTTGAATTATGGTTTTCTCTGGGTATATGCCCAGGAATGGGATTGATGGATCATATGGTAGTTCTGTTTTTATTTTTTTTTAAAGAATCTCCATCCTGTTCTCCATAGTGGGTGCTATGGAGAACTACTGAACCCCTGGTGGCTCAGTAGTAAAGAATCCACCTGCCAGTGCTGAAGAGTGGGTTGGATTCCTGGGTTGGGAAGATCCTCTGGAGAAGGAAATGACAACCCACTGCATTATTCTTGCCTGGGAAATACCATGGACAGAAGAGTCTTTTGGGCTATAGTCCATGGGGTCGCAAAAAGAGTCAAACAAGACTTAGTGACTAAATAGCAACAGCAATAATTAGTGATGTTGATCTTTTCATGTGTTTGTTGGCCATCTGTATGTCTTTTTTGGAGAAATATCTGTTTAAGTCTTCTGTCCATTTTTTGAGTTGTTTTTTCTTATTGAGCCGCATGAGCTGTTTGTGTATTTTGGAGATTAATCCCTTGTCAGTTGCTTTGTTTGCAAATATTTTCTTCTATTCTAAGCTTTGTTTTTTTGGTTTTGTTTACAATTTCCTTTGCTGTGCAGAAGCAGTAAAACACTTTTGCTAAAAATTACTTTTATTTAGCTATGTTACCTTAAAAATGCATTTTCTCCATTTTTACCTGTTTTAGTCAGATGTAAATTGGTATCATTAAATGCAAGGTTGTAAACCATTCTATTTTATTTTTAAGACTAGTGTTCAAAAACTAGCAGGTTCCATCCAATAAAGATGTTAATTTATATTATAGATTCTTCTGTTTGGAGGAGTGTCAGGGAAATGAGTATAGCTGGTGAAGTCCATTGGAGTACAAATAGAATGTGAATTGGGCTTAGGGTAACTGTGTATATTAATACATAGCTTCTCCATGTGGCTCTTAGGAACATTCTAACAGTAAACTTTTCAACAAAACTCATTATGTGCATTGAGTGAAGTAGTATTTTAAACAATTGGCTCTGTTACCTTTAAATTTGCATTAGTTTTCTTGATTATGGAATGTTGATGATAAATATTTGGTAAATTTCTCTACTTCATGTCTTTTTAAAAAAGTTTTTGATACAACATAGTTTTATGCTTTCTGATTTTTGAACAGGTTTTTTTTTTTGGAACAGGTTTTTAAAATATATGCTTGGTGTTGGAAATTATTAAACAGTGTTTTTGGCTTATTATATAGTCAATGACTTATAAAAAATAAAATTGAAAATTGAAAAAATAAAGGATCCCACATTTTAAAATGTTATCCATTTGAGAGTTTCCATTTTTTTACTGCCATTTGTTTCTTTTGAATTGGTAGTCAGTTGTCCTTAGATAAGATGAAAATCACACCTTGTCCTCCTACTTTGATTACTGAATCTTAATGCTCTCAGTGAATGAATTGTTCTCACTACAAAGCTCTAGTCCTGGAGCAGTTAAGTCGTCTTGGTCTATAGCCTAAGGAAATATGACCCTCTCTAGAAGTACTTCCCAACTGCCACAAAAAAGGGCTCTGTCTTTAACCATTACAATGGCTTTCTGCTTTCTTTTAAGAAACGTTTTGTAAATCAAGAAATCTTTTGTAATGTGTTCCTTTAATCACTTATTGCTTCTCCCTGTTCTTTTTATTTCAAAGTTAAATCAGGAATTCTAACCTTGCACTAGTTTGAAAGAAATAAAATGTTTGACTTAAATATAAATATAAATTAGAACTCAACAATGTAAGACAAAATACATTTTTTGCAAGTATCAGTCTATTATTTACCTCCAAGAGTTCTGGAATTTATAATTGTTTACAACAGTGAGATTATATTTTGAGATCATTTTATCTTTCTTGTTACTCTAAGATGAGGCAATGGGATTCTAAACATATGTTTTTACTCTGTATTTTTAGATTTTTTATTTTGCACTGTTTTAGGTTATTTTGGACTAAATCATATTGACCAGGGACCTTAAATATTGAACTCTAGGCAAAACGGCTGATGGGGATCTGTAGTTTTTTCCAGTGTTCAGTTGGCTATAGCATACTGTTAGCATTGTAGGGCCACAACTTTGTGTTTGATTTCAGTAGCGTCAAGTTAGCTGTGTACTCATCAAAACAGAACTCAATATCTCATCATTCAGCATTTTACATATTGTTGGTTACAAATGAGGATGACCAAGTGCATATATGCGTTTGATAATGAAACCTTTTTCTACTCTGTTTATTCCATAGGAGATACACACCTTCTTTATCCATCTCCATCTGTTGATTAAAGATTTAGGAAAGGAAATATGATAATTGTAAATATGCATGTTATTTTGCAAATAAAAGTAACTTTATCCCCCAGCTATAATATTTAAATATCTTAACTTCTTTTTATATACTATTTTCTTTCAGATACATTCAATTAGTAACATTTTATAAATGCTGAGTAAAGGGAAAAAAAATTCTAGCAAACTTTGTTATTTCTAGCAAATTATGTATGTGATCATTTTAAACGTTAATGTATTTTCTTAATGTTGATCTGAGTTTTAACTTGTTGTGACGTGTAGCCTGAACTTACTATGCCTTGAAATTAAAAAGAAAAAAAAGGACCCTCTCTTTTTTTGTTTTCACATGGTTGCTTTACTGGTTAGCTAAAATGGATGATATTATCACAAATACAGCTTATGCAAGGTTTTGAGAACAAGGAAAGAGATTTAGTAAAACAGAGGCTTAGACTCTGCTTAAACACCTTGTCTTCCATGCTAATCTCTTGTTTACCGTGATCCATTACGAATATTTAATGGTAGGCAGCATGCAGACAGAATTAGAGAACATATGGGTACAGTTATCCTGGCTAAAATGGCCAACGTGCCTTGTATTGTGTCTGGAAGATAACAGGACAGGTGGTAATCCATCTTCACAGAGTGGAGACAGCTGGTATTTTCCGTAAGCTGAAGCAGTCTTTTTCAATGTAGTCTCACCTCACAGCTGATATGCTGCCTATTAGTATAATTTAAAACATACATTGATTAAAAAGCATTCTGTTTTTCTGTCCAGTATCAAAAGTACCTTATGGGCCAGGAATAAATCAGTATATCATCCACATATAATTTAGTTTTTGATACTGAAAGAACATAAGCTTCAATTTGATTGTTTTTAAAATGTAAAATAAAGGTTATATTTATCTGTGGTCTTCTGTAAAATATTTTTCCTTTGAACTAGGTAAAAGAACTGTCTTCCTTGTGTTCCGTGGTCACCCAAATTATGAAATCATGAGGGAAAATAATAGTTAAACCTTCAAGATACATTTGTTAAATTTATTTTTAAAAATCATTTATCTCTCATCTAAACTGTTTTAATTTCTTATATTAATGAAAGACTCATCAGAAATATATTTGAATCAAAATAGCAGAATCTCTCAGCATCTGCTTGAAAATTCTATTTAAGTTTTTTTGTTTGCTTCATGTTATATAGTATAAAGAAGAAATTAAATGTGTTGAATTCCTGGTATATTGAAAACTGTAGTTCCGTGTTACTTACAGGCCATTTCAGATTCCAATTACCCCCTTCAAATACTGTTAAAATTTTGACAGGACCTTCAATTGCAATGGCCATATCAATTGATTTAGTCCATCTCAAAATTCCCCAAAGGAAAGTTCAGGTTAAAGGTCAGGTTACTAGTGCATGACACTCTTACTCATTTTAGTAAGGTCAGGATCAGTGGTTTCCAATAACACAATGGACGTATTTCCATCTCCCTGTCCAAGTTTAGAATAGTCAGTATTACTAATACAGCCCATATCCATAAAATAGGTAAAGGTTTTCACAAAGTAACTGAATTAAATATGATAGGAGATCCAGCACATGCAGTAAACTCTCGAGTATCAAGTGAATGCTCTTTTACTTAACCGCTCAATTTTAGTTTAATAAATTTCCTGGCTTATGTTCTTCTACATCAGTTTTGAAAAAAATTATCTAACTGTGCTCCACAAAAGTAGACTTCAAAACTACAGATGTGAAATCAATAATTTGCTGTAGATTGTGTTTCAGAGCTTCTCAAAGTATGGGTCTAATTATCTACTAATTCCTTTAAGTCCTTTCATGTCTGTAGTTCCATGTTTTCTAATAGTAAAGTTCTCCTTTTACTTACATGTTTTTAGAACAGTTCACATTATTTGGTGCAGTGACAAAATGAAAGATCTTTTTGACCTAACTTTCTCCTCAAGGTGTTATTACGTTCAAGCTATGTTTTTGTTTTTTTTTTAATAAAAAAATTTCTACTTTATTAATTGGAGGGTGATTACTTTACAATATGGTAGTGGTTTTGCCATACTAAAGTCTAGATCATCAGTTCTCAAATTACCTGGACAACTTGTTAAAACCTGGATTCCTGGGTCCTGACCGCTATATCTTCTGAATTAGCAGGTTTGAGTTTGGGCCTGAGAATTTGTGTTCCTGAGTTCCCAGGTGTTGCTGATGAAACAGGTTCAGAGACCACACATAGAGAACTTCTATGCTATAAAATACTTTTAACTTTGCTTTCAGCATATTTCAATTAGGTAACACTTTTCAAAAATATGACCTCTATGTAGTGGGAAAATTACCCGGAGAAATACCTAGAATATTTGTCATAGCAGATGAGCAAAGCATTTGCTCTCTTGACTTGGGAGGGGCATTTATGGAAACCATGGGCATTTCCTCTCACTTCCCATTTTCTCTCTGTCCTAACTGTCTTTACACCCTGTAGTTTTATTCAAGACTTCCCTAATAGTTGACTAACCAACTTTCTTATGAATTACTTAATGACATTTCATATTTTCATTGATCCTTTCTAGAAGTTGAATCAGTTTTGGTATTGGTTTGGCCAGAAAGTTCCTTTGGGTTTTTATGTAAACTGAACAAACTTTTTGGCCAACCCAATGTTAGTAGGATTGGAAAGAGTGAAACATTCTTGCATCATCTTGGCAGGAATTCTTCAA
The DNA here is from genome assembly GCF_023699985.2 of Odocoileus virginianus. Lineage (NCBI taxonomy): Eukaryota > Metazoa > Chordata > Mammalia > Artiodactyla > Cervidae > Odocoileus > Odocoileus virginianus. The sequence goes on from NC_069698.1 coordinate 27,872,579, forward strand.
AATTGCCAATTCTTAGGTGGAACCTCGATATGATTTGAAGTCATCTTTTATTGAGGACACACACATATACAGAAACACCTCTTGACATTTACACATGTTAAGTATATGAAAGACAAATGTGACAGCTTTGAAATATATAAAGTGTCTTGAAATTTCAATTTAAGAAGAACTTTATACTCAATAGGACCATGTAAGATTCTCTATAAATATACACATGTCTTTGATTGCCTTATACATTGAGGATCATTCATTTTGAAGTGCAAATTTACTATCCCTCCTTTGTTCTCTTATTCAAAATAAGGAAGTTCTTTGTTATCAGGTAGTGTATACTAAGACTCAACAGTATTTTGATATACGTATTTTCTTTTCTTTGTGTCTTCACAAAATTCCACTGTTGGTATCTGAAGTGAAGTGTCGTGTCCGACTCTTTGTGACCCCATGGACTATAGAGTCCATGGAATTCTCCAGGCTAGAATACTGGAGTGGGTAGCCTTTCCCTTCTCCAGCGGAGCTTCCTGACCCAGGAATTGAACCGGGGTCTCCTGCATTGTAGGTGGATTCTTTATCAACTTCTGACTTTACATTAATTCAGATTTGGAAAGTTTCGGGGTCAAATGATTCTATTTCTTTATTGTGGCATCAGTGGTTTTTATAGTTTTAAGTATTAGAATGAATGTAGGATACCTAATGGTTAATCAGCAAATATTGATTGTTACTAAAATTAACTCATAGATAGTTTTAATTGCATAATATGTGATATTAAAATTAAATAGTATTTAACAAAATATACTGTTGGTCTTAGAATAGAAGACTCCTTTTATTCCTAGGTTTTTGTTTTCTTTTTTTTCCAGAATTGCTCTTTTAACCTTGATCTGTCTTCAGTATAAATATCAAGTGAATACCTTCTTTCAAAAGAAAATGGAAATGAGAATAGCAGTTTATTAATTTTGAGTTTGATGATTTAATTTGTTAGGAGATCAAAATATTCACAACTCTAAATAAATCCTTTTGCTACCGGGAAATGACATTATACATTTTCTTTTTGAGCACGTAATTAGAGGAAAGGTATGTTATGCTTAAGATGCTTCAGTGGGTTCAATAGAGCTATCTCATCCCCTAGAGGAACTTTCTGTTTGCAACTGTTGGGCAAGACTCTCATGCTTTTAAATTGCGTAGGACTCACACTGGCTGTATTTTCCTTTCTGAACCAAGTAAACAGATCATGAAATGTATAACTTAATCCTTTCTGTAGACATGAAAATGATTATATATATATGTATATGGCTCTTTTCATTCTGATTCTCTGAACAATTCCAACGTTGATGTGAAATGTAATTTTCTGTTTAAAGAAGAATGTATTCTATATTTTGAACATACCTGGTGCCAATTGGAGTTTGACTCTCACTGGGCTATAGTGAACTGGAGGTAAGGAGATTCAGGCTAATCACCATTTTCCTGTACTGAAATACAACACTTCATAAGTTACCATTATAAGAAGAAGCATGGATCATAGTTAGATTTTCTTTTTGTCTTATCTATATACTTAATAATTTAAACGTTATTTGTAATTAAAAGAAATCTTTAAATTGTCTTAAGCTTCATGTTCATATTTTTGGATTATTGTTTTTAATACTCATTTTTCAGTAAAACTCCAAAAATTGATTTTTTTCAGATTAGGGTATGGAATGCAGTTTATGTTGTTATTGCATCTATGTTGAAAGACTGGCCAAAAAATGTCTATTGGAAAGATTTTAGCAAGTTCTAGAGTACAGTTTACTTGGATGTTCCATGCAGCTCATGAATGTTTTTTTATCTGTGGAATAAAAATTGTCTTTACTCATGCTGCAAGTATGTAGTTTCAAGGCCTATAGCAGACTGGTCTAGTGGAAAGCTAAGGTTGGTTACCTGATAGCATAAAGCAGGGGTCCCCAAACCCCGGGCCATGGTTTGGTACCAGTATGTGGCCTGTAAGGAACTGGGCCACACAGCAGGAGGTGAATGGGTGTCCTCCACAGTACCGACCCTTGGTGCCAAAAATGTTGGGGACCACTTGTATAGAGGATGAATTTCCAAAGGGGAGAGATTCACATAACATGTGATTCTAATGAGCTCAGAAAGTGGTAAAGGAAAAAGAACCGCAATTAGTACCAAATACAGTAATTTTTCTGCTTATAACCAGCTTTTAATATATTCATTTTAAATGGCTACTCAGACTTAGTGGTAATCTCCAGTACATATGAGTCATCATTTATAAACCCTGTCTTTTGCAAAATTGCATATTTACCACATAACACAAGTCTCTGAAAGACACTGATGTTTAGCAATTTCCTTGGTTTAGGGATTGTACTGTCTGGACACCAGATAGGGTAGGAAATAGCTAGTTTTCTTGATGGTAGGTTATGTTGTTAAAAATCAGGTTTACATTATAACTGCATACAAATAAATGAATAAGAGAGCATTATGAATTTGGTAAGGGATACATCATGGTGTAATAATTAAAGAGCAATGAGATAGAAACAAATTTTTGCTGAATATTAATTTATAAATATCCTTCTTTACTGATGTACTCTTAAGGGATACAAACCAGCAAAAATTACTGGTCTCGTCACATTTTAAAGAAAAAAAGATTGAACTATTCCAATGTTTACAGAGTTTTTTTTAATCTCTCATTTCATTACATTTTCATGAAATGTCACTTTCTTTGGGTGGTGTACAGCTTCTTATAAGACAGTCAAATGGTTAGAAATTTGTATTTTTACACCTTTTAACTGAAGGGGAATTGCTCACTTTTTAAAAAGAAAGCTCTTAATCATAAGATTTAAAATTAGATTTTCTTCTTTTATAATGTTTTCTATGTAAGCACTTTTCCTGGTGCTGGTAATACACATGTCATGAAATAAAAGCACTCTGCAGGAACCTGAACCTGATCTTATTTTCTACTTACCATGAACTTACAACTGTCAGACTTGTCATGAATACACCCCAGAAGTGAAAGAATAAAAGTTGAAGAATACCATGAATTATTTCAAATAGTTATAACTCAGAAGAACAAATTTTTTCTTCTTTTTTTCCCCTACTATGTGTGAGTTGTATCAGTGTAACTTGGAGTACCATGTAAAGTTGCATAGTTTGTTCACTACCAAGGGTCAGTTTGGCCAAGGGAGCAAATGGACTAGAATCCAACTGACTCTATTCTACCTGGCCAAGTTTGCAAGACTGCATCTTCAAGATGGACCTGTTTGCTGGTTTATAATGCTAAACATATAATGCTAGTTTAAGTTAGCTGAAGTCTTGAACCCTTTTATAAGGTTCTTTGTATAATTATTACATCTTGCTTTGTTGCTATGCTAGATTTATTCATTCATACTCTTTAAAAATGTTTATTGAAGTATATTTGACAGATTATGTTATGTTAGTTTCAAGTATACTACGTGATGATTTGACGTGAACGTGCATTATGAAATGATCTCCATGTTAAATCCAAAAACCATCTGTTCCCATACAAAGTTATTACAGTTATTATTGACTATATCCTTTATGTTGTGTATTGCATCCTTGTGACTTATTACATAAGTGGAGATTTGTATCTCTTAATCCCCGACACTTGATTTGCACACTTGCTACCCCTCTTCCTTTTGGCAGCCACTAGTTTGTAATTTGTATCTGTGAATCTGTTTTCATTTTGTTTTGTTGGTTTTGTTTTAGGTTCCACATATAAGCAAGATCATACAGTGTTTGGCTTTTTCTGTCTGACTTATTTCACTTAACATTATACTCTTTAGATCCAGCCATTTTGTTACATATGGCAATATTTCATTTTTTTAATGACTAATAGTGCATTGTGTGTGTGTGTGTGTGTGTGTGTGCCATCTTCTCTATTTATTTTTCTATTGATAGTCAAAATCAATTGGTGGGTAATGTTCATTTGCTTCCATATTTTGACTACTCTAAATAATGCTTCATTGAACATTGTAGTGCATATATATTTTACAATTAGTGTGCTTTTTTTTCAGATAAATACCCAGAGTTGAAATTTCTGGATCATAAGTTAGTTCAATTTTCAGTTTTTTGAGAAACCTCCATGCTGTTTTCCATTGTGGTTGCACCATTTTACAATCCCACCAACAGTGTAAGAAGGCATTCATATTCTTTTCAGAGTTTTTTGTAGGAGTGATTCTCACAATGTAGTCCAGAGATCCTTTCAGGGAGTCTATGAAGTCAAAATCATCTATGGCTAAACGATCCATTCAAAGTTGAAAGATGAAACAATGGATTTTAATGTAACAGATTGCAGAAAGTTCACCGAAGTGGTTTCAGATTTGCCACTGCTACTAACATTTAAAGAACTACCACATATTGAATGTTGTAGTAGAAAGAAGTATTTTCATAATTATCTGAGAAAGCTATTAATTGCTAACTTTCCCAACTACATGTCTTTGTAAGGCTGGATTTTCTTCATATATTTCAACAAAATAATATATTGCAACAGACTAAAGGCAGAAGTAGATAGAAAAAAATCCAGCCATCTACTCATTAATTAGACATTTTAAAAAAACCTGAAAAAATGACAGACAATTGTCTTTCTTTTCACTAACTTTATTTGCCTGGGAAAATAGTTATTTTTCAAGAAATTGTTTTTCTTCTTTTTTTTTTTTACTGACATAAAATAGGGTTGTTTTTAATTTAAAGTACATTAATAAATATTTTAGATGTTTCTCCATTTCAATTTCTAATATAATTGTATCAATGTATAAAATTCTTATAAATGAAAGCATTTTGGGGTCGTCAGTGATTTTTAAGAGTACGAAAGCCTCCTGACAGCAGATCATTTTTAGAACAGCTTTAAGATATCAGGATGTCTAACATTTCTTTGTTATCAATAATAGTGCTGTTCAAAGGATTGGACTTTATGTACCCATATATATATGGTCTAGGAGAAATGCTTGTCTTAAAGAAATCCAGTGCTCCTATTTTTTAGGGATCCCTTCAGTTTCACATTTGATTCATCATGAGCCAGCCTTCAGGGGCAGATATGTTGACTCAACTCGGCAAACACAGAGAGAAGCTGCATCATAAAGGCCAAGTCAGTGGCTGTCAGGATGGTTTTAATTAACAGGAAGGCACTATTGGTCCCATTTTGTGTGCACTTCAAAATGTTAGTTGTCCATTGAGATGGCTCACAGATGAGGCACTACTTGAGGCTGGTTGAAATGCAGCTGTGGCGTGCTTTTCTATAGAAGACAGGAGAGAGGAGTTTGGAGCAAATGATTCCATGTGAATTAGAAACTGTTTTATGAGAGATGTTGGACAGCTGGTCTGTTCATCATGATTGTCAGAGAAACCTTAATACAGCAGGGAAGACCTTAGGATTCAGGAGTAAGAAGCTTATTAGTGACACCTAAATTATATCTTTATGAAACAACACAGAGAAACACAAAACAATCCTTCCTCCTCCACATTTATAAAATTCCTGTACTTTGATTAAAATTATCCTGACCTCTACATTGAAACAGTTCTACCATCAGACTTGGTCTTGACAGTCAAGCACGCCATTAGCTGCAGAAGGTGATCTATCACAGTGGTTAAAGCACTGGCTTTGAAGTCAGTCAGACATACTCAGATCCACATCCTGCCCGTAATGCTTTCTGACTGTGTGAATGTTAGCAAGTTACCTTTCTTCACCAGGATTTCTCGGGTATGAAATATCTACCCACACGTGTACACAAAAAAGCACACACATACGTAGACGCACACAAATAAAAATTTTAGTCATCTAAAAACGTACTCATATTACCTAACATTTATTTACTACCCTCTGTCAGGCCCTGTTATAAATGCTTCATGTGGAACCACTGTCGCTTCTTACAATAACCCTCTGAGGTAAATAAAATCAATGCTCCCATTTATAGATGAGGAACCTACTCTTAGGATGATGAGTAAACTTACAGGTTACACAGAATGAGTAATTGGCAGTGCCTGGGTTTGAATCAAGGCAATGTGTCCTATTCTTTTCTACTCTGTTCTTTGTCTCTAATAGAATCAAGCATGTAAAAGTCTCCTTGCAAAACATACTTCTACCTAAACTTTCTTCCTTTTTAAAAAAATAATTGCCTCAGTGTTCTTTTAAGAAGTAATAGAAATTTGCTTATTAGTTACTTTTTAAAACAATGAAGACTGAGGCAAGTGTGGTGTCAGATTTTGTCTCCTCCTTTCAGATGCTTTTATATGACATATTCCTTTGAAGTTAAGCTGGAAGGCAGGTGTTGTGGGGCAAAGCATCTGAAAGTAAAATTGACTAAATATGGAGAAAGCATTTAATTGTTTAGTAGCTAAGACTTTCTGTTGGTCAAATTGAAAAGCCATAATATTTATGGTATATGATGTGTGTGGCATTTGAAGTTATAAAAGAGGATCCAAAAGAATATTCCTCATTGAAGATTATGTTAATACAAAGTAGAAAACTTTAATTATGTTTTTAATTTTCACTTATTTGTTTGTATTTGAAGAGAGTTATGTTTCTGTTTGCCCTATGCAAATTGTGGCTACCTCTTCATTATTGAATATCTATATAATTAATCCTGTCTATGTAAATAAACAATCTTTCAAAATCTTTCTCTACTTTATCTTCTTGTGACTTACAAGTAAAAGAAAATTAAAACTATAGAAAAAATACAACTCTATAGCTAGGACTTTTAGAAAAATACTACAAAACGTCTCTGTACCAATAAATATATTTTAATATTTTACTGTTCTATAGAAATTCTGTATTATTTACCTTAAGAAAACACAAAATGAAAATCTAGTTATATAAAAAGTTATTCATTGTGTATTGAAGCTAGCAGAAGATAAAGCAAGAAAAATCAGTTTAGATTTTAGAAATCTCTATCACTTCATCTTTGCAAACCAGAAAGGGATTTATTGTCTATGAAGTTAGTAGTATGGATAAGAGAATTCTTTGATGTAGAGCTTAAAATGATTCTTTGATTTCAAACATGATTTACATGTTTAAATAGACCTCTGCTTCACTATGTATTAAAATGTTATCATACATTTATTTCATTTTATTATTTCATTTTTTAAAAAATAAAACTATAGATATTTATTTCATGGAGCACAGAAAATATTCTACCCTGCCAATAGCTTTGAAAATCATGAAAGATGCCAAAATACTAAGTGGTCATGGATTAGGGACACTTGAGTGGTTGCCTGAGTTCCATTGCTTTCTGGGTTGTTTATCAGCGATTCTTGAATGTGCGATGGACCTAGAGTCCACTATAAGAAACAGAAACTGTAGTTGTCTGAAAAGAACTGTAAAGGGCACTCATATCGCATCAAGCTGATCTTTCTCTCCCCCTAGCAATAAATGACAGGAAGAAAACAATGGGAAAAGTGGCCACCATAATGGAAAGGTGGGCAATCACAGAAGTTATTAGTGTAGACATTTGATGGGGTCTAATCTACCTATGGAATACTGTATTCTGTCAAGAAAAGAGAGCTAATGCATCTTCTAAATATCAAAAGACAGGAGCCAATTTATGCCTGTCAGGCCTCACTTTTCACAGATTTAAATCATTCCTGTTAGAGAGATACATTACTTCCATTGTAGTCAAATTTCCCTCTTGATTTTAGTCAAAAATAATTTTAAAAGCTTTCTGACAATTTAAAAGAGCATTTTAAAATAAATGGCATTATTTAAAAAATCCCTACTGGATACCAGAAATTACTATAATTAGTAGCAAGTTTTAATGTTTTGCATTGCTTCTCTCTTATATTTACTATATTTTAAAGTAAAATTTCTTCAAGGCACACTCCCATCGATTATTAGATCTGTTTTCCTTGTAAATGTTGAAGAGTTGTATAAAACTTTTGCTGTCTCTAATTTGAGTGAACTTTACATTATTATTTTTGTTGGCTGAATGAAAATCCCTAATGATATTTCATTGGTTAATTAACTTCCTAATATTTGCAGGTGTGGCATCTGCTATATTCTTGATTGTCATGGAATAATGAAATCGTGGGCTGGAAGACATGAATGTGGAAATTTTCCCTACCCATTATATTTCTTATGCAAGCAATATATCCTAGTTACTTCAGGTCAGCATGACATTGTGTGCAAAATTACATACTGCGTGGGACCAGATGAGACATTGCCATATATTGCTCATGAGGATGCAAATTGCCACTTATCTGGAAAAGATTCTCACAATAAAAGAACAAGCAATTTCTCTCTCTGTAGTGAGGCTGTTAATATCTCCATGGATGGGTAATGAGAAAGAGACAGATGAGAGGAATAAAGGTGTTACATTTCATTTTCTATTTTATTTTTTCTTTTATGTAACTTCTGTCAAATTAATAGTATAAAAGTACTTGTTTCCAATTTTTTATTATTTCCATTCTAGAACATGACATCAATTTGAGAGAAAGAGATAATATCTTATTTTATATTGGAAACTGGTTAACATATTCCATAATCCAAATAGTATTTTTTTTTGTTTCTAAAGATAATATAAAAAATCAATTTAGAAACATTTCAATACTCCAAAATCGTAAGTGAAAATGTCCGTGCATTCTTCTATATATGTAGGCAAAGATAAAAGAAATAGAAACTGTCACTCCTGAAACTATTTTTATGGAGCTAAATCCTGGGCCAATTTAAAAATGTGTAATAGGGTTTCTTTTTAAAACACCAGTGAATTTATTAATATAAATGCCTTAGTTAATTTGGCAATCAGTATTTTCTTTAAGAACAACATGCATGTTCTTTTATCAGATCTGCAGATTAAGAATTTTAATTTATGTTCTTAGGCCTGCCAAAATGTTCTGAATGTTCAATACAATAATTTAAAACCTGTAAATCTATACATATATTTTTTGATAATAAATATTTAGCAGTTATTTTTTAGTTTAGAGTCTATGTTTATGTCAACATTGAAGAATAATAGAAATTATCAAATAATCTTAAATTTATTTAGAATTGTGGTTGATTGAACCAAATTAAATATTAATTTAACAACTACTTGTTAATATGTCGGTATTGATTCTGTCTTTGAGAAGTACAATTGCATGTAGCTGAACTTTCTGTTTTCTTGTGGTTGGGCTTTAAATTACCATGTCTTCTGGTTTCAGTGTTTTTCCTGGGGCGCAGATCATATTTCTTACTGCCGAAGCCCAGAAGTAATAGCTTCACACATCTAGGGTCCCAGAGGCTTTCCTGGCAGGTACTCTGAGAGTAACTGCAGTGCTCTAGACTGTGGTGTAGACGTGAGTCCTAAAGTAACAGTGATACTGTTGAAAGCAGTTTTGCTTCCTAATACAATCCATAATTATCTGCATTTATCTCATTGTCTAAATTCCAACCGGTAACCTATCATGCTGACAAATTCTTAGAGGATGCCATGGTTCTATAGGATGTGTGCTTTTCTAGATGATGTTATTTTAAAGGAAGCAATCACTGTAACAAATAGGCAAAAAAAAAAAGTTGAGAAATGGTAAGGAAAAATCTGCAAATATGTGGTAGCACTTGCATTTCTTTTACATCTAAATGAAAGTGTGTTTAATATCAGTTTTTGAATATGAGATTTTTATTTTTAAAGCATGTCTTTGGTTGTTGTTGCTTTATAGCCATGTCATATTTACAGGTATTTAAAAACTTATGTTCAGAGACTAAACATCTCCAGTTTTCCCAATTGCTAGATATCATCTAATACAGAAACAGAAGTATATAAACTAGAATTAAAGTTAGCTACCTGTAGTGTGGCATAACCATGCATCCTTCTGTTGAATATTAAATTGCCAAGAAGTAACTATTTCCATGATGTTAAAACATTATCATTGAATAACAATCACTTTTGTAAGTTATTTAATAAGATAATTATAGTTTGCAATGAAAATTACCCACAGTTTTAATGGCAGCCAGGTATATTAAGTCACAAAGCATGGCATTTACAGTTGGGATTTCCATCCTCTGAAAATATCTCTAAGTTGTCTCTCACCCTCTAATTGCTTTAACTTTTAAGAAAAGGAAGTAGTATGTTTATTCTGTGATTAGTAAAGATCCAAAGGGCACTTATTATTTTAAAATGGAGTCAGTTAACGACTCCACAGTTTGGTGAACACTAGGGAACTAGTACTGGCACAGACACAGAATAAATCGAATTGTAAGTGGGAGGAAAGAACAAATACCTTGGCTCATGCTTTGGGCCTGGATGTTTCGGGCATGTTATAACAAATGTCTGTCTAGTCAAGGCTATGGTTTTTCCACTAGTCTTGTATGGATGTGAGAGTTGGACTATAAAGAAAGCTGAGTGCTGAAGAATTGATGCTTTTCAACTGTGGTGTTGGAGAAGACTCTTGAGAGTCCCTTGGACAGCAAGTAGATCCAACCAGTCCATCTTAAAGGAAATCAGTCCTGAATATTCATTGGAAGTACTGATGTTGAAGCTGAAACTCCAATCCTTTGGCCACCTGATGTGAAGAGCTGACTGATTTGAAAATACCCTGATGCTGGGAAGATTGAAGGGGGGAGGAGAAGGGGATGACAGAGGATGAGATGGGTGGATGACATCACCGATTCAATGGACATGAGTTTGAGTAAACTTTGCTATATTTTCCATCTACATTTGGCATAAAATATATGTGTATTTTATACCAAATATAGATGGTATAGCTCCAGTATTTTGGTCATCTGATGTGAATAGACGACTCATTGGAAAAGTCCCTGATGCTGGGAAAGATTGAGGGCAGAAGGAGGAGAGGGTGTCATAGGATGAGATGGCTGGGCCACATCACTGATGCAGTGAACATGAACTTGGGCAAACTCCAGGAGATGATGAGGGACAGGGAGGCCTGGCGTGCTGCAGTCCATGGAGTTACAGATTCAGACACGACTGAGCGACTGAACTGACTGAACTGACACTATTGGTGCCTTTGGGCTTCCTGTTCTCTTTCTCTGCCAATATCTAGACTGTGCCTGCTAAATCCTTTGGTTTTATTTGCTCAGTTTACAAAACAAGTGAAAAGAGACATGATATAAAAAAATAGAAAAATTACTTTTCAGATGGAGATGGGATATTTGTATGTATACATGTAAGTATTTATACATATTTATAGTATGAGCTATTTATAAATTTTGAAGATCAGGCCTTTGTCAGTAGTAGTATTTGCAAGTGTTCTCTCCCATTCAGTAGGTTGTCTTTTTGTCAGTGATTTCTTTTGCTATGGATTTTAAGTTTAATTAGGTCAAATTTATTGCCCAGTCATGCCCTCAATCTTTCCCAGCATCAGGGACTTTTCATTGCCCAGTCATGCCCTCAATCTTTCCCAGCATCAGGGACTTTTCCAATGAGTTGTCTGTTAACATCAGATGACCCAGCTACTGGAACTATACCATCTATACTTGGTATAAAATATATATGTATTTTATATGAAATATAGATGGAAAATATAGCAAATACATATATTTGGAAATGATGTATAAAATAAACACTATCTGTATTTTATATTTTTTTTTACTGTGTCACATATGAGTTCTACCATTTACCATGTAAGTTGTACCATTAACAAGCATTTGTTATATCTAAGTCAAAAATCCAGAGAATACTTTGTTATACCATCTTTTTGTTCCCACTCAGGAATGAGAATCTTTCATACTCTTATTATTATTATTTTTTTTGTATCTATGTGAAGTGATGGACTCTAAGTAAACTTATTATGGTAATTATTTCACAATATACATAGGTCAGACCATTTTACTACACACCTTAAGCTTGGCATATGTCAATTATATCAGTAAAATTGGGAGGGGAAAATGTTTTTATTGATGTATTGCTGAGTTACACTATTATATTAGTTCCAGATGTATAGTAGCATAGTCATTTGGTACTTTTTATAGATTGTACTTCCTTACAAGTTATTGCAAGATAATGGCTATAATTCCCTGTGCTTGCAATATATTCATGTTTCTTATCTATTTTATACATGGTGGTATGTATTTCTAAATCCTGTACTTCTGTTTTGCCTCTGCCTTCTTCCCTCTCCCCATTGGTAGTCATTAGTTTGTTTTCTATGTCTGTAAGTCTGTTTCTATTTTGCTATGTATATATCCAGGGAAGCCTGGTGTGCTGTAGTCCATGGGGTCACAGAGAGTTGGACATGAAAAATGTATATATCCATTTGTTTTATTTTTAGATTCTACATATAAGTGATATCATAAATTATTTGTCTTTCTCTGGTTTATTTCACTGAGCATGTTCTCTAGGTACATTAACATCGCTGCAAATGGCAGAATTTCATTTTTTATAACTTAGTAATATTTGTGTGTGTGTGTGTGTGTGTATGTATTACATCTTCTCTGTCCATTCATCTATTGATGGGCACTTGGGTGCTTTCATATATTGGTTATTATAAATAGTAGTGCAGTGAACATGGAAGTGCATGCATCGTTTGAATTATGTTTTATTTCAAAATTCCAGGAGTGAAGTTGCTGGGTTCATATGGTATTTCTGTACTGTCTGTTTTTAGTCTTTAGAGGCACCTCCATATTCTTTTCCACGGCAGATGAACCAATTTATGTTACCACCAACAGTGTAAGAGAGTTTCTTTTTCTCCATATCCTTGCCAGCATACAAAGTCTGTCATTTTGATGATAGCCATTCTGACAGGTGTGAGGAGATAATCTCAGGTTTTATATTTGCATTTCTCTGATAATTAACACTTTTTTGAGCATCTTTTCATGTAGGTGTTGGCCATCTGTATATCTTTTTTGAATAAAATGTCTATTAATTTCCAAACTCAAATCTTCTGCTGATTTTTTATTAGGTTGGTTGTTCTTTTGACACAGAATTTACCATAATTGTTCATATGTTTTGGATATTAGCCTTGTTAATAGCCATGTGTTTGGCTATTAATAGCCATTATTTGCTTGTGTTTTCTGCCATTCAGTAGGTTGTCTTTGCTTTGTCAGAAGTTTCATTTTCTTTGCAAAGCTTCTAAGTTTAATTAAATCCAAACTTGTTTATATTTGTTTTTATTTATTTGCCTTATTTATTTTCTCTCTGATTTTTATTTTTACCTTCTAACTTTGGGCTTTTCTTGTTCTTCTTTTTTCAATTCTATCAGGTGATAGGTTAGGGTGTTCCTTTGATATCTTTCTTGCTTCTTGAGGAAGGCTTCTATTGCTATAAACTTTCCTCTTAGAACTACATTTGCTGCATCCCATAGATTTTTGAAATTATGTTTCCGTTTTCATTTGTCTCAAAGTGTTTTCTAGTTGCCTCTTGATTTCTTCATTGACTAAGTTTTCTCATAGCATGTTGTTTAGTCTTCATGTGTTTGTTCTTTTCCCATTTTTCTTTCTGCAGTTGATTTCTAGTTTCTTATCATTGTGGTTGGAAAAACAATATAATTTCTCTCATCTTAAATTTGTTGAGAGTTGATTTGTGATCTTTCCTAGGGAAGATTCTGTGTGTACGTGAAAAGAATGTGTATTCTGCTGTTTTGGATGGAATGTTCTATAGGTATCTATCAAATTCAGTAGGCCTATTGTGTCATATAAGCACAATTCCTTTGTTGATTTTCTGTCTGGAATGATCTATATGTTGAATTAAGTGGGGTGCAAAAGTCTCCTACTGTTACTGTATTGATATCAATTTTTCCATTTTATATTTGTGTATTTGCTTTATATATGTAGGTGCTCCTGAATTGAGTGCATCTATTTTAACAAGTATAATATCCTTATCTTGTATCAATCCCTCTATCATTATATAGTGCCCTTCTTTGTCTTTTTTTATAGCTTTTGTTTTTAGGTCTGTTTTATCTCGTGAGTATTTTTACCTCCATCTTCTTGTCATTTCTATTTGCATGAAATATCTTTTTTTCAGTCTCTCACTTTCAGTCTGTGTGTCTTTAGATCTGAAGTGTGTCTCTTGTAGCAGCGTATAGATAGGTCTTGATTTTTATTCAGTCAGCTTCCCTGTGTCTTTTGATTGGAGCATTAAGTCCATGGATGTTTAAAGTAACTATTGATGTGTATTCACTTATTATCATTTTATTACTTTTTTTCTGGTTGTTTTAAAATTCTTCTGTTTATTAGCTCTTCTTTTTGTTTCCACTTTTGTGATTTGATGATTTTTAGTAGTATGTTTGTGTTTCTTTCTTTTGAGTTTTTGTGTATCTATTATATGTTTTTTGTTTGTGGTTACCACTGGGTTCATATATGTTGATATAGAACTCCATCTACTTGTTTTAAATTGGAAGTTATTTTGGTTCAAACACATTCTAAAAAAAATCTACAGTTTTTATTCCTCTCCCCCACATTTTATGTATTCAGTATTTTGCTTTGCATCTTAATGTTTACCCCTTAACTCTTCCTATATGTTTACTTTTCCTAGTAGGATTATCCCTTTCCCGTAGATTCTTCTTTTCTTTTTTCTTTCTTGACCACACTGTATGGCTTGTGGGACCTTAGTTAATTGACCAGAAATTGAACTTGTGTTCACAGCAGTGAAAGTGCCAATACTTAAAACCCTGGACTACCAGCGAATTCTCTCCTATAGATTCTTACTTCTCTACACTCAGAGAAGATGAAGACCCTTTAATATTTATGGTAGGATTAGTATTGACAAACCCATGCGTTTTTTTTTTTTTTTTTGGTCTGAATGTTCTTTATCTCTCCTTTGATAATGAATGATAATCTTACTGAGAAAAATACACTAGGTTGCATGTGTTCTGTTTCAGCACTTTATATATATCATGCTACACTCTACAGTCCTGCAAAGTTCTTGCAGAAAAATCAACTGATAAACTTTTGAGGATTCCCTTGTGTACAACTCTTTGCGTTTGTCTTGCTCCTTTTAGAATTCTTTCACTTTTGTCATTTTCATTATGATATTTTTTGGTGTGAGTCTATTTGGGTTCATCTTGGTTGTGACCCTCAATGCTTCTTGTACCTGGATATCTCTTTCCTTCTTCAGGTTCTGGGAATTTTAAGCTAATGCGTTTTCAACTCCCTTCTCATTTTCTTCTGGAGAATTTTAGAACGCTTCAGTTCATTTCAGTTCAGTCTCTCAGTCGTGTCTGACTCTGTGACCCCATGGACTGCAGAATGCCAGGCTTCCCTGTTCTTCACCAACTCCCAGAGCTTGCTCAAACTCATGTCCATTGAGTTGGTGATGCCATCCAGCCATCTCATCCTCTGTCATCCCTTTCCCTTCCTGCCTTCACTCTCCTCCAGCATCAGGGTCTTTTCTGAGGAGTCAGTTCTTTGCATCAGGTGGCCAGAGTATTGGAGCTTCAGCCTCTGCCTCAGTCCTTCCAATGAATGTTCAGTACTGATTTCCTTTAGGACTGATTAGTTTGATCTCCTTGAAGTCCAAGGGACTCTCAAGAATCTTCTCAAACACCACAGTTCAAAAGCATAAATTCTTCAGTGCTCGGTTTTCTTTATGGTACAACTCTCACATCCATACATGACTTCTGGAAAAACCATAGCTTTGACTAGATGGACCTTTGTTGGCAAAGCAGCATCTCTGCTTTTTAATATGCTGTCTAGGTTGGTCATAGCTTTTCTTCCAAGGAGTCAAGCGTCTTTTAATTTCATGGCTGCAGTCACCATCTCCAGTGATTTTGGAGCCCAAGAAAATAAATTATGTCACTGTTTCCATTGTTTCCCCATCTATTTGCCATGTAGTGATGGGCCCAGATGCCATAGTCTTTGTTTTTTGAATGTTGAGTTTTAAGCCAGCTTTTTCACTCTCCTCTTCCACTTTCATCAAGAGGCTCTTCAATTCTTCTTCTCTTTTCTGCTATAAGTGATATCATCTGCATACCTGAGGTTATTGATATTTCTCCCAAAAATCTTGATTCCAGCTTGTGGTTCATCCAGCCCGGCATATCGCATGATGTACTCTGCATATAAGTTAAATAAGTCGGGTGACTACAGCCTTGACATACTCCTTTCTCTATTTGGAACCAGTCTGTTGTCCCATGTCCAGTTCTAACTGTTGCTTCTTGACCTGTACAGATTTCTTAGGAGGCAGGTAAGGTGGTTTGGTATTCCCATTTCTTAAGAATTTTCCACAGTTTGTTGTGATCCACACAGTCAAAGGCTTTGGTGTAGTCAATCGAGGAGAAGTAGATGTTTTTCTGGAACTCTCTTGTTTTTTCTGTGATCCATTGGATTTTGGCAATTTGAAGTCTGGTTCCTTTAAAGATCTCTTAAATTGTCTTCTTTTTTAAAGTTTGTTTCTCTTTTTGTTTCCTGGTTGGGTGATTTTCACTTTTCTATCTTCCTGATGACTTATGTTCATTCCTTCTAGTTTGTTTTTTATTTCAGTTTTCTTTGTTTCTGAATTCTAAGAATATTTTCTAGTTCCTTGTTAAAATTCTCAGTGTTTGTCTATTATTTCCTCTAATTCAGTTAACATTCTCATTATCAATACTTTGAATTCTTTGTCTATTAAATTGTTTATTCTGTTTTATTGGTTTCTTTTTTTTTTTTTTTCAGACGTTTTCTCTTATGCTCTCATTTGAGACCAGTTCCTCTGCATTTTCATTTTGCTTAACTTTCTCAGCCTCTGTGAACTTAGGTGAAATAGTTACCTATTGCAGTCTTGAAGGAGCATTTTTATGTAGGACTATCCCTTTATAGACTGCATGTTCACATTGCCTTTGGCGGGACTCAGTTCACATCTTTAATCAGAATGTGCTGTCAAGTATCACCTTGGTAAGTGACGGGGCTGAATAAGAGGGCCTAAAACTTGAGCCAAGTGTTAGCCGGGACTTCTGTACTCAGTGGCTATCACGGTCTGTCAGGGCAGGGTCTGATCCCAAGTTGGCTGCAGCTGAACCCTGAGAGTCAGGCCTGAGTTGCTTCTGTTCCTTTTAAGTGTTTGCTTTGCCCTGTCCCTGCATTGGGCTGTTGCCCCAGAGCTGGGTGGGGCTGAAGGAAGGGGCGGAGGGAACCCGTGCTGGCACTTAGATTGTGTTGGCTGCAGGCAGAGGTCTGGGCTATCTCTAACATACTACCTGTGTAGATGCCATTGTTTTTACTTCCTCTGCTCAGATGCAGCCTTGGATCCGTCTTTTATTGTTCCCCACAGCTGACTACTCCATCCATCTTCCACTGACCCTGTCCTGGATGGAGGGCACTTTGGGCTCTCATGAGCTCTCAGCGTGTATCAGGGCATGATCTGGGATGGAGCTACCCTCATCAGAGTTTTGGGCTGCTTCTGATGCTTGAGGAAGTGCCAGTGATGGCCATTGCTGCCCCATCCAGGCATTGCCTCAGGACTGAGTCACTTCTGTGTCCCGGGCTCAAATTTTCTCCCCAGTTGTGGTAGCTCAAGATCCAGTGCTGCCAGGCCTGTGCCTTGGAGTATGTTGGCCTGGAGTGTTTATTTGGCTTGGCCTGGGCTGCATACCAGGGTGGTCACAGGAAACCTCTATGCCTGTCCTGTGGGCAAACCAGCACTTGCGTGCTCCTCATGAGTAGAGTTGAGGCTTCCCACTGGCTTTTTGTTAGTCCCGGTGGTCCTCCAAGCAGCCAAGAGAACTTGTCTTTCCTGTTCTAGGACTGGAGCATCCAGTCTGTGGCTCTCACCACTCACTCGCCAGGGTGGGTCTCTGACTGTCTACACTCCCTTTTCCTTTCCGTCTTCTCCCAGAGTCACAGGTCCTGGCCCGATCACTTTTCTTCCCTTTCTACCCAATTACATGTGGATCTTTCTTACAGCCTTGATTGTACAGGAGGAGTCTTTCAGCCAGTTTCCAGTTAGTTATTGGTGAGAATTGTTTCACATGTAGACGTATTTTTAGTATGTTCATCGGAGGAGATGAGTTCCACTGAAGTAATTCCTGTTAATATGCTGTCTTGATCAGTCTAGGGGTGCTGTGTATGTGCATGCTCAATCATGTCCAACTCTTTGAGACCCTATGGACTGCAGCCTGCCAGTCTTCTCTATCCATGGGATTTTCCAGGCAAGAGTATTGGAGTGCATTGCCATTTCTGCCTCCAAGGGATCTTCCCAAGCCTGGGATTGAACACTTGTCCCCTGCATCTCCTGCATTGGCAGATGGAGTTTTTACCACTGAGACACCTGGGAAGTCCCCTAAATATCTTACCTGCCTGGAAATTTCTTTTGAAATATAAATGGTTCTCACAGTCATCTGCACAATGGAATCACTTGGAGGGCTTCCATAAACCGTTATTTGTGTTCCCCACCCTATTTCATTCTCCTCACCCAAGACTGTGAATTAGTGGAGCTAAAGTATGGCTTGACTTTGGAATTTTTAAAGATCCGGGTTATTCTGTTGTCCAGCCACGCTTTGGAATCCCTAGTCTAGATCTTTGAGGGTCAAATGAGAATGGTCACATTCGCAACTCGACTAGTTTGTTTCCTTACAGAGACGTACCTGTAGATAGATAGCAGAACCTAATGTGTGTGTGTGTCTGTGTGTATGTGTGTGTGGGAGTGTATGCACACCCATGTTTATTCCCATGCTTAAGTGATGGGAGCAAGTCATATAACATTGTTGCCTTTTCTTACTTTTGCTCTTCTGGCTCTGTCCAGTTATCAACTAAGAATGATTTTTATGTAGGCAGATGTGTTCATTGTTGGTATTAGTGGTGGTGTTAATTTAAGACCACAATTAAGAAGGAATTCCTCTTCATTGTTCCCCACCTTTTTTATCCTTTGTGAATATAAGATGAATAAAAATAAGAAGAGTATTTTAAAAACCCTGATAAAATTATTACATGGATCAACATTTTATAATTTAAACAAGTGGAAATATTCATTGAACACTTACCAAAACAACCCTGTCATTTAGTACTATTATTCCATTTTACAGCTGAGGAAACTAAAGCAAAGAAAGCAGAATATAATCCTCTTCTTTATTTTAAATCAAGTTAAAATTCCTGTTGCAAGTCAACATACCTATTTGAACATTTTCCTAGTTTTAATAGGGTGAAGGTGGTGTTTGAGTATTATGATTCTTGACAGCCCAGGACGTAATTGGCCAAAAGCAGCTGTTTCTTATAGTCTTAAGGCTCTGAAGGTTTTGATGTCTTGAGCAGTTGAAGATATGTGAATGGTGATGAGTAATTACTTTTATCTAACAGGATTAATTAAACATTCGTTCTTCCCAGTTTTGAAATTTTGAGAATCGCTTCTAAGTGTATGACAAAAGTATGGTCCTTACTTTCTAGAAGAGTCCCAATGCAGAAAAGTTATCTTCCATTGCCAAATAGATCATCTGAAGCACATCAAATGTTGTATCCAGATTTTTGTTTTAAAATATGTGATTGTTATTTCTAAAAATGGCTTTGGGCTCAAAAGAAATTATGTTGAGAATTAAAGCAAGTACCACAACACAACCACTGTTTCCTGCTCAAATGAATTTTACTTTATCATCTTTTATGATAATAATGCTAAATGCTGCCAAAGCACAAGTGCCTTTTCCCCCAAGGAAAATGTTTTTTTTTAACTGATACACTCATGTTTCTGGTTAGTTAAACAAGAGACTTTTCAATTATGCAACTTTTCAATTATGTGACACGCTTTTAATCTTCTACTTTATTTTATGCTGGACCTTCTAAGTAGTTTTTCTCACACTATAGGACAGTGTATAGATGTGGTGTGCTTTCCAATGAAAGCGCTTAAAAATACATCCCGTAAGTACAGATTCATTTTAAAAGTTTAAACCATTCCGAAAAAGGACACCCTTTCTCACTGGTTACAACCCATGCCCATTTGGATTGATTTCCTTTTTCTTTCTTTCTTCCTCTCTCTTTTCCTTTCTTTCTTTCTCTCTCCTGTTTTTCTTCCCGTTCTTTTTTAAATTTAAAATCTCAGCATTTCCCCCATTGTGCTGATCAAAATAATGTCCTTAGCCTTCAAGGAAAGCATGGATGTTTGTAACCATAGTTGTCAGCAGCCATATTTTTCTGACTACTGAAGGGAGCTGATTTGTGTCGGCATTAGCACCCCTCAACACTCTAAACCATTCCTTCCTTCTCCCCGCCAATGGCAGCTCCCAAGCACCTACTTGCTTCACGTCAAATGCATGCTTGGCTCTGTAATAAATCACTGATGAACAGCCAGCTCTCTATTTCAGAGGTGCAGCCTGTGAGCATTGATTAATGTGATTCTTCAGGAATGGAACAATGGCTTGTGTGCATATGGACAAGAAAAGCTTGTCCACGGCTATAGATAGCTTTGTTCCACGTGCTCCAGCCTGTCTCCTTACAGTGTTCTCTTTCTGGGCTTAGCATGGACCTCGGCTAATTGATTAACGGAACCTTTAGGCTGCCTGAGGTGGTCGTAAAACAGGGATGTAATCAGAGGCTTTGAAAGACTCCATTCTTGTCTTTGGGGATTATGGCTGAAAGACACATATGGCCGCCACAATAGGCAGAACAGCAAGTCTTCTTCTTTTGGGAAATTTTGGTGAATTTCAATGATATTTTGCTACTGTTGTATTATTCTTTTTCCTTAACCCAATTGGTTGTCTTTTTGTAGTTGACAGTTATTTTTTTTGGACAAAAAATTCATATTAGATTCTTCTTTTTTCTTTATTGCCTTTGTTATTGTCCTTCTTTTTATTAATGTGTTAGGAAACCCATATTCAGTTTTAACAGTTGTTCCTAAATACTGAATATCAAGGAGCAGTTGATATAATCAATAAAATTTAATCACGATAAAATATAATCACAAAATTTTGGTCACAAAATGCAACTCTGTTTATTCTTTAATATCTAAGTAGCTTATATTTTATCAGAAGAGTGAGAAATGTTAAGTAAGCTTTGAAGAGTATTCAGTATTTCTTCAGTATTGTTTATTTTTGAAATGTAAGTCATTGTTTTTTTTTTCATTTCTTTAAATTTTTAAGAATAAGTCAAAGTATACACGGAACAGTAATTGTGCTTAATCGCTCAGTCGTGTCTGACTCTTTGTGACCCCATGGACTGTAGTCCTCCAAGCTCCTCTGTCCATGGATTCTCCAATCCAGAATACTGGAGTGGGTAGCCCATTCCTTTCTCCAGGGGATCTTCCCAACCTAGGGATCGAATCCAGGTCTCCTGCATTGCAGGCAGATTCTTTACTATCTGAGCCACCATGGAAGCCCTATAATGGTAACAATAATGGTAGATTAATTGCCATTTTTACTTATTTTTCATAGCTTTGCTCTTTTTTGATTATCAGATATCTTTGAGATTGAAAGACGTGTTAAGTAAGTGCGTCTATGTGTGTGTATGCGTAGTTGCTTAGTCTTGTCTAACTTTTCGGGACCCCATGGACTGTAGCCCTCCAGACTCCTTTGTCCATAGAATTTTCCAGGTAAGAATACTGGAGCGGTTTGCCATTTCCTATTCCAGGGGATCTTTCTGAGCCAGGGATTCAACCTGCACCTCCTGTGTCTCCTGCACCTGGCAGGGGATTGTGTTGGCTGAGGGAATGTTACTGTAGGTTTTGTTTTGTTTGTTTTTTTAGTAGCTAGAATTATATATTATTTTACTTTGACCTTGAGATTTATAGGTAAACAAACTGTTTTTTAAAGGCAAGAAACTAGATTCAGCTAAGTGCTGAAAAGATGAAAAATTTCTGGTAAAATCTTATTTTTTGATATTCTGGAAATATGACTAGAAGTTTTATAGAAGATCTCTTCTCTCCTTTTATGAACAAGAGAGCTAAAGAAAACTAGTTATGTCAGTTTAGAATTAGTGAGCAGTGAGAAAAAGAGCTGAAGCCCTTTTATGGTGTTTCACATAATAATTCATGATCTGTAAGCTTCTCTTTTCCAAAAGAGAGAAATTTGTCATACAAGATCCTAAAGAAAAATCTGTCATAAAATGTTTTAGAGAAGTCAGTTTTTGTAATGTCAAAAAGAATTTACTTCCGTGAAAGAGGGAAAAATTAGGTACTTTTTCACTTATATAGGAGAGATTTTTTTTTCCCCTGAAGTGTAATCTGTTGTAACTTTGAACTGATTATTATTCAAATTAAAATTCTTAAATCTGTCCAAGAAAATTATTTATAATTTATTAATAATATATATACTTGAGAAGGAAATGGCAACCCACTCCAGTATTCTTGCCTGGAGAATTCCATGTGCAGAGGAGCTTGGCAGGCTACAGTCAATGGGGTCACAAGAGTCGGACATGACTTAGTGACTAAGCCAATCAACCAACCATATATACTTAAGGCATGAAATTAATATTAATAAACAGCCTATATGTGAGACCTGGCAGTAATTCTATGACAAATGTATTCAGAATTTTAAT
Organism: Odocoileus virginianus; assembly: GCF_023699985.2. Taxonomy (NCBI): domain Eukaryota; kingdom Metazoa; phylum Chordata; class Mammalia; order Artiodactyla; family Cervidae; genus Odocoileus; species Odocoileus virginianus. Next base: position 27,894,858 of record NC_069698.1, read on the forward strand.
TTGAAACATCAAGAACCTATCTCCTTAAGGAGCTGTGCTTGCCCCGGTGGTAATGGGCAAGAATGGGATAAAGAGGGGCTAGATGTTTCAGGGATTCTTTGCTGGTGCAGGAATGACATTTTCTTTTCATGATATCTAGGAGACTAAGGTAGGGAGGAAAAACTTAGGGTAATAGCAGTTGACCTGATGGAGTAGAGGACTGTGGGAAACTCCAACCCTGAGAGTGAAGTGGGAAGAAGAATTTCTAGGACTAGATAATGATACCATATGAGAGATATGAGGAAACTCAGAGATGTATAAATTAGGAAAGGTTTCAGCTAAATGGTCCAGTTACACGTAAAAATCAAGAGAACCAAGCTCTTCCAAAATATTAAGTGCTTTCTCCAGTAATCTATCCACTGAGAATATTACAGTCATTTAATTTGATTGACTTAAGGTTAGACATTTTAGTCTTTTATTTTGGTGCTCAAAATAATAGAAATTGATGCTGCTGCTAATAGTAATAATTATAGTAATAATAATAACTATTAATATTAGTGATAAACATTTCTTGAGCAATTACTATTACCACTCATTGTTCTAAACAGTTTATATATTTTTTCCTATTGTTCCTTATAATACAATGCAGAACTTATTGTGATCCCCATCTTAGTTGGAGGCTTTAGAGGGATTATCCAGCTTGCCCAGGTTGGTTATGTGGCCAGTGTCTTCTCAAACCAGATCTATCTCCTGGAGTTCACACTCTCACCATTAGTTATCTCAACCAGTGTCTCATTAGCTATCTAAATAACCAAACACAATTTTTTCCATCAAGGCATGATTTGTGTCACACCTATTTAGAGGTGTCAACCTCCATAAGAGCCAGAAATGAACTGATTTTTTAGCCTGTCTCAAATAAATACAAATTTTTTTCTTAATTTCATCCATTCTTTTTATTCCCCAATATTTATTGCACCAGACATTTTACAGCTTGTCAGATGCATACTATGATAAAAAGAAACATGCATGCTCTCATATTCTGTTTATATGTTTTCAGGTTGTTTGAATGATTCAACCATATTGATTTTTACTGAGAAGCTCTGACCATTTTTTTTTCCCATGAGAGAGCTATCCTAAGATGACTAAATCTTTGAGTTTGCTTTCAGCACAACAAAGCACTTAACTTCAGTGAAGCACCTCAACCCTTTTCCTTTATTTGACTATCCATCAGACTAGCTGATATTTTACTGCTTTATATTCTCAGATTTCTCTTTACATAGGCCTTAAGTTATAGCCTATCACTATTATCTATCTCAACAACATCTAAATAACCAAAAAAACAGAATAAAGTTATTTCAAATAACAATACTTTGAGGCAAAGTATTATATTCTTTCAGTTTGATCTTATTTGTATACTCTCATTTTTAAGGTAATATTAATAGCTCTTTCCATAGTTTCCTTCTATTATTGTGAAGTCCCCAGCATATTTTCTGGTATGTTACTATTTTTATTCTTAGTACCCTCCCCCTCTCCCCAGAGGACACCATACTTTAAGCATACAGGTGACCCTAATGGTGTACTGTGAAAGTGTAGTGTTTATTTATTTTAAAGGAAAGTAAGCCTTTCTTCTCTTCTCATCGTGTTTGTGTTTCAGAAATATTGTTAGCTTCACAGTACAGGGATCTGTATTAAATCTAAATTGAATATAACCTTACTTTTACAATGAAATTTCTACTTATAGAGTAAGGATCTTCTGTTACCTCTGAGTAATTTAACATTATTAATATTTTAAGTCTTAGGGAAAATTAGAAATTTTACTAAGTAAATTTAAAATTTACTATTATATGTAAAGGTAAAAACTATAATTACTAGTAATTTTTAGAGTTTTCTTTTCTCTAATTTTTCTCTAATTTTTGTTTTTTAAACCTAAATTTAAGTATCAGGACATTCCCAAATATCCTAATTAAAAAGCTTATCACTAGAAATGACTCTGGAAAGAATTGTAAAAAGTGCTCAAGAATCTTTATTACAACTTCATATAAATATCATTGTAACACAATTGAAGAAAGAGCGCTCTGATAGTTAAATATACTTGTACCAAATGGGGAATACATGTAAATCCATGGCTAATTCATTTCAATGTATGACAAAAACCACTGCAATGATGTAAAGTAATTAGCCTCCAACTAATAAAAATAAATGGAAAAAAAATTTAAAAAAAAAAATAAAAAGTAGTGATAGTTGAGAGGTGATGGGTATTGTTATGGCATAGATTGTGGTGTTGGTTTCATGGCTGAACAATTCTCTCCCAAGCTATCAATTTGTATGCATTAAATACAACTTTTTATATGTCAGAAAAATGCGATGATAGTAGCTTTTGTCATGGGGTTATTTTTGCTAATGGGTCATACAACTGAAATGTGTGCTCTGTCATGTCCAACTCTTGGCGACCCTATGGACTGTAGCCTGCTAGGTTCCTCTGTCCCTATGGACTGTAGCCTGCTAGGTTCCTCTGTCCCTATGGACTGTAGCCTGCTAGGTTCCTCTGTCCCTATGGACTGTAGCCTGCTAGGTTCCTCTGTCCCTATGGACTGTAGCCTGCTAGGTTCCTCTGTCCCTATGGACTGTAGCCTGCTAGGTTCCTCTGTCCCTATGGACTGTAGCCTGCTAGGCTCCTCTGCCCCTATGGACTGTAGCCTGCTAGGTTCCTCTGTCCCTATGGACTGTAGCCTGCTCGGCTCCTCTGTCCCTATGAACTGTAGCCTGCTCGGCTCCTCTGTCCCTATGGACTGTAGCCTGCTCGGCTCCTCTGTCCCTATGGACTGTAGCCTGCTAGGTTCCTCTGTCCCTATGGACTGTAGCCTGCTCGGCTCCTCTGTCCCTAGGGACTGTAGCCTGCTCGGCTCCTCTGTCCCTATGGACTGTAGCCTGCTCGGCTCCTCTGTCCCTATGGACTGTAGCCTGCTAGGTTCCTCTGTCCCTATGGACTGTAGCCTGCTAGGTTCCTCTGTCTATGGGATTTTCAGGCAACTGGAGAGTGTTGCCATTACCTCCTTGCCCCTATGGACTGTAGCCTGCTAGGTTCCTCTGTCCCTATGGACTGTAGCCTGCTAGGTTCCTCTGTCCCTATGGACTGTAGGCTGCTAGGTTCCTCTGTCTATGGAATTTTCCAGGCAACTGTTGCCTCCAGTGTATCTTCCTGACCCAGGGATCGAAATCGGCTCTCCTGCATTGCCGGCAGATTCTTTACTGCTGAGTCATCAGAGAAGCTCCAAACAGTATGGGAGTACTTCCAATGCTGATTATAATGTCTTTTCTAATTTTGGAACTGTAGGTCTCACAATATTTGCTTGATACTTTATTTTAGCTGGTATTTTGTATTAATTGTGTGATAGCATTTAGTAAATCTTATATGTTAAATTTTAAAATAAATATCAAACTAGGGAGTAGGTAGTCACATCTTTTTATTGAAGGAAATTTTACATGCAGTGAATTGCATATATCTAAGTGTCCAATCTGAGTATTGATGAATGTATATGCCCACATGACAGCAAGTCTAATCAAGATATAAAAATGTTATCTGTCATTGCAAGAGTTTTCCTCATTCCCTTTTCCAGGCTATCTCTATTACTATAGTCAGTTGCTGTTTAGATATTTATCCCAATAGATTGGTTTTGCCTGTGTTTTAACTTCATGTAAATGGAATGATTCAGCATGTGCTCTTTTGATATAGCTTCTTTTTTTTTTAATTTATTTTTATTAGTTGGAGGCTAATTACTTTACAGTATTGTAGTGGGTTTTGTCATACATTGACATGAATCAGCCATGGAGTTACATGTATTCCCCATCCCGATCCCCCCTCCCACCTCCCTCTCTACCCGCTCCCTCTGGGTCTTCCCAGTGCACCAGGCCCGAGCACTTGTCTCATGCATCCAACCTGGGCTGGTTATCTGTTTCACCCTAGATAATATACATGTTTCGATGCTGTTCTCTTGTAACATCCCACCCTCGCCTTCTCCCACAGAGTCCAAAAGTCTGTTCTGTACATCTGTGTCTCTTTTTCTGTTTTGCATATAGGGTTATCATTACCATCTTTCTAAATCCCATATATATGTGTTAGTATGCTGTAATGTTCTTTATCTTTCTGGCTTACTTCACTCTGTATAATGGGCTCCAGTTTCATACATCTCATTAGAACTGATTCAAATGAATTCTTTTTAATGGCTGAGTAATATTCCATGGTGTATATGTACCACAGCTTCCTTATCCATTCATCTGCTGATGGGCATCTAGGTTGCTTATATGGCTTCTTTCACTTGACATGTTTGTGAAATCCATCCACTAGTTAACAGAAATCAATAGTTCATTCTTTTTTAAAAATTACTGAGTGGAATTATCAGTTGCTCAGCCATGTCCAACTCTTTGCAACCCCATGGATTGCTGCATGCCAGGCTTCCCTGTCCATCACCAACTCCTGGAGCTTACTCAAACTCAGGTCCATCGAGTCAGTGATGCCATCCAACCATCTCATCCTTTGTCAAATTATATTGTATGAATATATCACAGTGTGTCCATTCATTCTCCTATTAGTAGACATTTAGATTATTTACAGTTTGGGGCTATTATGAATGCATTGATAGAAATGTTATTGTAGAAGTACTTTTATGTACATGTTTTCTTTCTGTGGGTGGGGAGGGTAAGTAGCTTGAAGTGGAATTGCTGGGTTGTATGTTAAGTGTATGTTTAAGTTTATAAAAGATAATCAGTTTACCAACATGATTTTGCCACCTTATACTCTCTTCAGTGGCATAACTGCCCTAACTGCTCTACATCTTCACGATCTTTAGTATCTGTAGGTATTCTGGAGGATACAGGATCTCTTTCTGTGGTTTAATTTGTCTTTCTCTAATGCCTTATGATGTTGAACTTTTCTTCATGTTCTCATCAGCCATACATTTATCTTCCTTTGTGTTGCTAAGTTTTCTGCCCATTTAGGGAGCCTGCTTATGTTTCTGTTATTGATTCATAGAATATTTTAAAATATATTCTAGATATAAGTCCTTTCTCATGTATTTAATATGTGTGGACATATATGTGGGTATATAAATATATATGTATAATGTTTTCTCTGAGTCTGACTTGCTTTGCATTCTATTAATGGTATCTTCTGGTGAGTAGAAGATTTTAATTTTACTGAAGTTTGATTTATCCATTAGAAATATTCACCGCCATTTTATTCTTTAAAAAAATCTGCCTACTCCAATGGCATGAATCTATGCCTACGTTGTCTTCCAGAAAGTTTATCATTTTAACTTTTACATTTAAGTCAATGATGTATATCAAATTGATTTTTGTGTGTAGTGTGAAGAAGGGGAAAAAGTTTTTTTTTTTTTTTTTGCATATGTTTATCCAGTCATTCCAGCATGATTTATTCAGGAGACCTTTCTTACTCAATTTAATTGCTTTGGCACTTTTGTTGAAATCAATTTGTATTATATATTTGGGCCTGTTTGTAGACTTTCTCTTCTGTTGACTTGTTTATCTTTGTTCTGCCAAATAACAAATATACAAACTTACTTGACTATTATATCATTAACATCTTAAAATTATGATTTGTTCCTCCATATTTTCTTTTTAAAATTATTATAGCTATTTTAGGTTCTTTGAAGTTTCAAAAGTTTGAGAATAACTTTGTTATTACCTACAAAAGAAAAAATCTGCTTAAATTTGTATTAGGGTTGTGTTGAATCTACAGACCATTTTATGCAGAATGGACATCTTAACAATATGTTTTTCTCAGTAAGAGAGGATGATAAAATTTTCAACTATAATTACAGTTGTAAATCTAGTTGTAAAGATTTATAATTGTAAATATATTTAGTTCTGTTAATTTTTAATGTCCTTTCAATCTGTCTTATTAGGCTACTAATTAAGATTGTTATTAACATTTGTATCATTGTGAAATGTCTCTCTATCCTTTAATTTTTTGGTCTTGACTTTTACAGTGTTTGGTATTAATATAATGATACAGCTTTATTATACTTAATGTTTGAATGTTATACTTTCTTCCCATCCATTATTTTTAACTTATGTGTAAATTCATATTTGTGGTGTATCTCTCAAAGCTGGGTAGTATTGATTTTTTAAATTTTAGTCTAATATTATCAATATAATCATCTAATAATATTGTCTATGCCTATAAAATAGGATGAAAAGTGGAAGTGTTAGTCACTCAGTCATATCCTACTCTTTGCGAGCATGTGGACTGTAGCCTGACAGGCTTCTCTGTCCATGGAAATTCTCCAGGCAAGAATAGTGGAGTGAGTTCTGTTCAGTTCAGTCGCTTAGTCCTGTCCAACTCTTTGCTACCCCATGGACTGTAGCACACCAGGCTTCCCTGTCCATCGCTAACTCCTGGAGCTTATTCAAACTCATGTCCATCGAGTCAGTGATGTCATCCAGTCATCTTGTCCTCTGTCGTCCCCTTCTCCTCCTGCCTTCAATCTTTCCCAGCATCAGGGTCTTTTCCAGTGAGTCAGCTCTTCGCATCAGGTGGCCAAAGGATTGGAGTTTCAGCTTCAACATCAGTCCTTCCAGTGAATACTCAGGACTGATCTCCTTTAGGATGGACTGGTTGGATCTCCTTGCAGTCCAAGGGACTCTCAAGAGTCTTCTCCAACACCACAGTTCAAAAGCATCAGTTCTTCGGTGCTCAGCCTTCTTTATAGTCCAACTGTCACATCCATACATGACTACTGGAAAAATCATACATGACTACTGGAAAAATCATACATGACTACTGGAAAAATCATACATGACTACTGGAGTGGGTAACCATTCCCTTCTCCAGGGGATCTTCCTGACCCAGTTTGAACTTGGGTTGCATTACAGGGAGATTCTTTACCATCTGAGCTACCAGGGAAGCTTAGTTTTAATGTAATCATTTGTATAGTTGGGTTTGGATCTGTTATTTTGTCATCATATGTATATATTCAAACATGCGTAACAAATATATATTAGTATTCCATTTTCATTCCTCTTTTAGATCTTTAACTATGCACATTTAAGCTATACTGTTAATATTAATTTTTAAATTACTATGCTAGGTATAAATATATACATGTGTGAATGCTCCCTCAGTCGTATCCAACTCCATGACGCATGGACTATAGCCCGCTAGACTCCTCTGATGGTGGAAATTTTCCAGGCAAGAATATTGGAGCAGGTTGCCATATCTTAATATTCATACTTAAATGATAATAGTCTGCTTGGTGTTGCTATTATGTTTTTTTGAGTAGAACGTAAAAACTGCACCAGCATCATTCGGTTACCTCCACTTCCTTTTTTGTAATGTTGTCTCATAATTTATATTGATATGTTATAAACTGCATAATATACTACAAATTTTTGCTTTAAAATAGTTTTTACAAGAAATTAAGAGAGAAAAAATTGCCTTTAATTTATTCTTTTTCTTTGTAGTTTAAGGTTTCCATCTGGTGTTATTTCTCTTTGTCCCAAAGAAGTTCATTTAACATTTTTGTTGTGCAGTTTTTTTTTTGGCAATAAATGCTCTCAACCTTTATCTGAATACAGGCTTATTTCACCTTCAGTTTTGAAGGATATATTCACCAGATATAGAAATCTGTGGATATTTTTTTCAAGTTGTTGTTTTTGCCTTTACCTTTCAGCAGTTTAATTATTTCATTGTCTCCTTGTTTTTAACTGATCCTGAGGAGAAAGTAGATATAATTTCAGACCATCTTTTCCTTTGGTTTCTTTCAAGGCTTTCTCTTTAAATTTTTTTAGCTTTTCAGAAATTTGATTATGATATGTTTAAGTGTTCTAATTTATTTATTATGCTGATATTCATTAAGTTTCTTGGAGCTTTATGCTTTTTTTTTTTTTTTTACTTTCGGAAAATTAGGCATTATTTCATGGAATGCTTTTCTAGTCATTTTCACTCTTCCCTTTTTGCCATTTTTATTTTCATGAATATATCAGGTCATTATTAATCCACCTGTCCATAAGTTTCTACTCATTTGACTTCAATCATTTATCTTCAGTTGGATAATTTCTAGGGAACAGTTTTTGAGTTCATCCTAGTTCTGCCTTCTGCCATTTCCAATCTGCTGTTAAGCTCACGTGGTAAATTTCTTTACAGATTTTTATTTCTTTTCAGTTGTAGAATTTTGATTCCTTTTATACTTTCTACTTGTCTGCTAAATAATATCTGTTTGATTATTATAACTGTGTTTTCCATTCAGTCACTGTACTTATTTTCATTAGCTGCTTTAAAGCCCTTGCCTGCTAAGTTCAATGCTGGAGATACATTGAGGCCTGTTTCTATAGGCTTCTTTTTATTTCATTAGCATATTTCTGTATATTAGTTATATGTCTAGAAATCTGTCAGTTCAAATTAGGCGTTGGAGTGAGTCTGCATTCTGTTATCTTTTCCTAAAGTATGTCAATTTTTCTTATAGCAGGCGATTAAATTACATCCTGACACCATAAAATTTATAATGGCTTGGTTTTATTTTTTTTTAGTATGTTTTTTTGTTTTTTGTTTTGGTTTTGTGTTTAGTCCAAGATGACTCTTTTATGCCTAAGATATGGGATTTATTCATAAGATGCTGCTGCTGCTGCTAAGTCACTTCAGCCATGTCTGACTCTGTGTGACCCCAAAAACGGCTGCCGGCCAGGCTCCTCTGTCCCTGGGATTCTCCAGGCAAGAATACTGGAGTGGGTTGCCATTTCCTTTTCTAATGCATGCATGCATGCATGCATGCTAAGTCGCTTCAGTCGTGTCCAACTCTGTGCGACCCCATAGACTGCAGCCCACTAGGCTCCTCTGTCCCTGGGATTCTCTGGGCAAGAATACTGGAGTAGGTTGCCAGTTCCTTCTCCAATTCATAATTCATAAGATGAGGCCCTTGTAACTTGGTGTGACTTCATCTTCATCTTCCCCATGTTAGCCTCAGCTTCCTTGGCTTTCTAGCCAGTGCTTTGCATTGGGGTCGTTGGCATCTTTACTGTATGTCTACAGTTCACGTGTCATTCATGGATTTGAGGGGGAGTTATAGGCAGTTTTGGAGCTCCTTCATATGTGACTCTCTCATTTCTGGATTTTTTTTTCTCCTTCAGTTTCTAGCTACTCTGGCAGTTCTGAGCTCCGTTCTCTTGCATCTCAGTCCAGTAAACTGTGGCTTTATGCTTGAGTTCTATGATTGAATTCTAACTCATTGTTTCTGCATGGCCTGGGGAGTGCCTTCAGTGGAAAAGCTGTATTAATGTGTATTTCCCCACATTAATTCCCAGTGCAGTTTCCTTCCCTCAAGGTTTAATCCTTTCCATTTTATGACTGATTTTCGTCCTTCTCCAGTGCTTTCAAAGAACTGTTCCTTACATTTTGTCCAGAGTATATAATAGTTATCAGTGTGTGGTTGAGTTTAATGTGAGCTACTCTGCCATTACTGAAACTGCAACTGTTAGCACATATTTTTGACTCAGTCTTTTTAATTATCTCATCTGTTCCCACCTTTATTTCTTCTAATATTCATGTTTTATAACATTTTATTTCTCAGGGTGGAACATATAAAAAAGAATGGACAAAACCTAGTAAATTGAACAAATTATTTAGATTGCACAGAAAAAAAAGTTTAAATGTAATCAGCGTGTAAAATATCCTGGTAATTAAAAATAAGACTGAAAAAATAAGTTCAGAATATGTCTTAATAGACAACAAGATATTCAGTTGCTGTTCTTTAGTGTACTAATTTCACTCTTGGAAATTCCTTGTTTATTTACAAATGGTTATGAAACACCTAGTCTGTTCAGAAATTTTTCTGAGTTCTGGAGCTACTGCCGTGAATAAAACAGAAAACACTCCTGTCCTTCCAGATCTTATAATCTAGGTGGGAGAGATGAACATTAAGAAAATAGTTAAAATATTAGTTATATTAGTAAAATAAGTTACATTAGATGGTGATAGCACTATGGAGAAAAGTAGAGAAATGAGATGGTGAGAGTGCAGTGGAGATAAGGAGGGTTTAGTTTTGGATGTTTTTGGGAGAGCTCACTGATAAGGTGACATTTAAGTAAATTTTGAAATTACTGGGGGAGCCAATCAGAAAGAAAGAGCAGGAACAAGGGTAATATTCTAGTCTCACTAGCTTTGAAAATTGTAGTTTTATTAAACATCTTATTTCTCCCAATCTTGTTTCTTTTAGAACCTGTGTTGTAATTGTTCATCTTTAAACTTTGTGCATTTCTAAATATATCCCTTTTCAGTGACTGACTTTCCCCATTGCTCTTTTTCTTTGGAGTTATTTTCTGTGTTCCTTCAATCCAAATGAGACGTGTGCTGTTCGGAACACACAGTTCCCAAGGAGGAATCAAAACCCCATATTGTCAAGCTGCCCAACTGGCAATATACATGGTTGTCTCTGTTCCCGCCAAATTGCTGACTTCTAACATTTCTGCCTGACTAGGAAGCAGCATCATGTGTGCATCAATCACTGGAGGACTATGTCCACCTTAATTAGAATCATGTTCGCCTGTATGTACCCTCATGCACATATGCACTTTCTTCCTGCTTATGGCTCTCTAAAGAACTCAGGTTGGTGAATGTCATTTAATTTTAGGGTCCTCTGTAGAGTAAACATGGAAAGGTAATTTAATTTGGAAAGAAAGAATGCGAGAGCCTCTAGCATTCCTCTAATGTGCTGCTCCAGCATATGTGAAAAAATGTGCTGTCCTGGCTCATCTTTAATTCTTTTTGAAATTTAGGAAATAAACACAAACTGGTATATTTTGAAAAAAAAAAATGCTTAATGTAAATAGAGAACAAGGAAAGCAAAAACACTGTTTTACTTTGTATAAACAGTATTAATACATTTTTATATTGAATTCATTTATGATCACTTCTAAAGGCTTCCTAATAGTTTAGCTCTTATAATTGCAGCATCTACCCAAAGTCAGCTTTGTTTGTTTGTTTTAGAAATCTTCTGTTATCTAAAGCTACAGGCTCCAACATTGCCTTTAAGAGGGGTTACCTTTGTTCAGAATGCATTAAGGAGGCATAAAAGAGGCAATAGTATTGTCATGAGAGAGGGAATAGTATTGTACTTTTTAAGGACCCATTATTTACATTCTGATATATCTAGTGTAACACATAAGAAACATCAAGCCAATGGGTGAACAGTTATTTTTTCAAATGACTCATGGGTCTTATATCAATCTTAATGTAATAGCTAGTTATTTTATGGCACTGGTAAGGGAAATTTTTATAAAACTTGTACACTTTTCAGCATTTTTTGGAGATTGGCTCACTATGACCTGAAATAGAGTCAGGTTCATTTCTCATCAGACTATGCCACTGCAAAATTGATCTAAGTTTGTATAGCTCTTTGAAGTCAAGACAAGAAAGCTACCCAGAGGGCTTTCTGAAATGTAAAGACTTACTATTTGAAGATGGAGAAAGGACTTCTGTAATCCTGTTTGTTTGCTGACAGTGCTCACTTTAGGATCGACATGGTTACTTAATATGAACTGGACTTACATTCTAAAAATGGTGTGATATTTTGGGGCAAGAAAAGAAATAGTGGAAATAAGACTTGTTTTATGACTATTATCATTAGATACTTCTAACCTGTCAGCCACAAAAGGCTGGCAATTGCTGCTTTTTGTAGTACAATATAGTAGTTTATGTTTTTCAGCCATGATCAGACTAGATTTTAAAACTCAACACACGTATAAGAATTCCAATTTTGTAAATCAGTGACTTAACTGGTAATACATTGTTAGCATTAATTTTTAAAAAAAATTTTAATCTCAGAGAAAGGGACATTATAATTAATCAAATGTATATTATCTAGAGAAGTAGTTTTTTGATAGTCTGTTTTGTTAAAAACAAAACATTTAACTGATCGAAACTGCATTCTAAAACGGATAAACAGGAAAGAATTCCTCTGGCCCCAAGTCCCCTTGTTGTGAGGCAACATTTTAAGAAATACGGTGTGTAACCTTGAACTGGAAGTAGTATGCATATGTGCAACTCTTCCTCCTCATGATCTTCTCACTTTTGGCAAGAGGATTGAAGTCACAAATATTTTTGGGAGAGGATTTTTTGGTTTGGACTTATGTGCAAAGCTGGGAAGAGTTTCGGTTTCACATTTGGTAATGTAGTGTGAAACAGAAATCGCAGTTACAGAAGCAGTTTTCAGTGATTCGGCATAAAGCTTGAGGAGGTATTTGAACCACCAAGGCTTTGGAAAGGAGGTTTGTGCTCATCTTATTTAGATCTCAAGGAACCGTGTAAGCCTAATATTTATATTTACCTTGTAACTATAGGATAAACATAAACCAAGCAGAACACTCCTGTGTTAGCATGCAAGTCCCATCACTACTTGGTTTAAACATACCTATCCAGCTTCCTTTTCTGTCACTCTCTCGTTCTCTCTTCCACACTCACAAAGAACTGCTACGTATCACTGGGCTTGAGTAGCTTAATATCTTTGAGTACTTATGTTTTTCTGAATTTTGCCTTTCTTAAAATCGTCTTGGTCATTCAGCTCCTGCTTCAAGTGTTTGTTCAGTTGTCATTTCTGGGAAGTATTAAGTTTTACAAGTGTTCTCCAGCCTTCTAGCCTTAGAGCTAAAGTTAATTACTTTTTGATGTGTTTGCACACAACTTTAAAGGACAGTATAAGGACAAGAGAATTAATGTTGATTGAAGTCTAGTAATGAATTTCATTGAGTTTCTCAAAAGCCCATTTTAACAGATGAGTCCCAGACTAAGAAGTGATAGAGCAAATTTTTGAGCTGAGGCTTCTTTGACTCCAAAATTCAAGATATTCTTAAGTTAACCTGCTGTAATTCTGTCATATCTCTCTTCTTTCCCTTACTGCATGAGCTCTGATTTTAATTAATTTTATTGCAGTGTAGTAATTTCTTCTTCAGTACTAGGAATTACATATTGTTCTATTACAATGATAAAAATGCTTACTAATTAGTTAATAGTGAATGTTTCATAAAATACAACTTTAACTGAATTGTACATATAGAAGCTTCCATAAATCATTAGTATACAGCTAGGTAAATTACAAAAAATTAAGTATATCTCTATAACCCCTGAGCAGATCAATAAATAGAAGCTGCTTGGAGGTCCTCTCAAACTTTGCCTTGCCTTTCTCCTGTGCAGTGCTACTATCTTGACTCCTAACATCATATATTAAATCAGTTTTAATAGTTTTTACCTTTAGACAAATAGAATCATATAGTATGTTTTATTTTGTGCATTTTTTTAATATTCCAGATTGTCTTTTTGAGATTGATAATATATGGGGGGTATAAAAAGAAATCATAATTTTATTCAATGAGTGCCTTTTTTTGAAAGGCAATGCTTTTCTTTACTCTGGTAACAGATATATATATATATATGAGGAACCAGAGGTCAAATTGCCAATATCCGCTGGATCATCGAAAAAGCAAGAGAGTTCCAGAAAAACATCTATTTCTACTTTATTGACTATGCCAAAGCCTTCGACTGTGTGGATCACAATAAACTGGAAAATTCTTCAAGAGATGGAAATACCAGACCACCTGACCTGCCTCTTGAGAAACCTGTATGCAGGTCAGGAAGCAACAGTTAGAACTGGACATGGAACAACAGACTGGTTCCAAACAGGAAAAGGAGTACGTCAAGGCTGTATATTGTCACTCTATTTATTTAACTTATATGCAGAGTACATCATGAGAAACGCTGGGCTGGAAGAAGCACAAACTGGAATCAAGATTGCTGGGAGAAATATCAATAACCTCAGATATGCAGATGACACCACCCTTATGGCAGAGAGTGAAGAGGAACTAAAAAGCCTCTTGATGAAAGTGAAAGAGGAGAGTGAAAAAGTTGGCTTAAAGTTCAACATTCAGAAAACTAAGATCATGACATCTGGTCCCATCACCTCATGGGAAATAGATGGGGAGACAGTGGAAAGTGTCAGACTTTATTTTTCTGGGCTCCAAAATCACTGCAGATGGTGACTGCAGCCATGAAATTAAAAGATGCTTACTCCTTGGAAGGAAAGTTATGACCAACCTAGATAGCATATTAAAAAGCAGAGACATTACTTTGTCAACAAAGGTCCGTCTGGTCAAGGCTGTGGTTTTTCCAGTAGTCATGTATGGATGTGAGAGTTGGACTGTGAAGAAAGCTGAGCCCCGAAAAATTGATGCTTTTGAACTGTGGTGTTGGAGAAGACTCTTGAGAGTCCCTTGGACTGCAAGGAGATCCAACCAGTCCATCCTAAAGGAGATCAGTCCTGGGTGTTCATTGGAAGGACTGATGCTAAAGCTGAAACTCCAGTATTTAGACCACCTGATGCGAAGAGTTGACTCTATTGAAAAGACCCTGATGCTGGGAGGGATTGGGGGCAGGAGGAAGCGGGGATGACAGAGGATGAGATGGCTGGATGGCATCACCAACTCGATGGGCATGAGTTGGTGATGGACAGGGAGGCCTGGTGTGCTGCAATTCATGGGCTCGCAAAGAGTTGGACACGACTGAGCGACTGAACTGAACTGGACTGATCTATCTATATATCTATCTATATCTATATCTATATATATACATGATTCATATGTGTAAAGGCAAAATTTATTTTTTTTTTTTTTTGCAAAAATTTTTATGAATGAAATGGATTGGATTTGTCAGCAACATATGAACTTGGGTTAAAGAGTCTTATTTTCTATTGTTTTTATCTTCAACTTATTTTTGTTTCTTTCTTTCCCCTCTAAAAGATATATCTTCCAAATTTCTACAATTCTGATTAGCAAGGTTAACTTCTCATTGCGGAAAAAGCATTGAAAGTGAAAGTGTTAGAGTCTCAATCTTGCCCGACTCTTTGTGATCCTATGGACTGTAGCCCACCAGGCTACTCTTTCCATGGGATACTCTAGGCAAGAATACTGGAGTGGGTAGCCATTCCCTTCTCCAGGGGATTTTCCTGACTCAAGGATCGAACTTGGGTCTCTTGCATTGCAGGCAGGTTCTTTACTGTCTGAGCTAAGAGAGAAGCCCAGAAAGACATTACTGATTAAATATGTGATGTAACTATTTGGACTTCCCAGGTGGTGCTAGCGGTAAAGAACCTGCCTGCCAGTGCAGGAGACATGGGGAACATGGGGTTGATCCCTGGGTCAGCAAGATCCCCTGAAGGAGAGCATGGCAACCCACTCCAGTAGCCTTGCCTGAAAAATCCCGTGGACAGAGGAGCCTGGTGGGCTCCAGTCCATGGTGTCACAAAGAGTCTGAAGCGAGTGAACCGACTTAGCATGCATGCATACATAACTATTTGAAGGTGTTTTTTTAAAGCAAAACCAAGAGAAAAATTATGTGTATCAAATATATGAACTTGTTTATATCCAGGTAATAGTATTCATTAAATGAATTTTGAGTTACTTAAAGTGTGAAAACACATATACACATATACACTTTTTGCTATCAGTAGTATGGCCTTGAGCATGTCATTTTACTTTATTTTGTTAATCTTCAAAATGGGCAGGGTTAAATGATCATTATTTTATGAAAAATATAGAGTCAGTGTAGGACCTATACTTATACTGACAAATTTCAAATTCAGTCTCCATCTCTTTGTAGATGTTTAATATTGAACATGTGAATAAACCTCTCTTATTTCTCAATTTACGAATCTATAACATGGAGTAGTCATAATCCCTATATTATAAAATTGCTACAGGGATCAAATGAGTAAAATACTTAGAATATTGCCTGGCACATGTATATTCCTAATGTGTCAAGGGGATCCAACCAGTCCATCCTAAAGGAGATCAGTCCTGGGTGTTTATTGGAAGGACTAATGCTAAAGCTGAAACTCCAATACTTTGGCCACCTGATGAGAAGAGCTGACTCATTGCAAAAGACCCTGATGTTGGGAAAGATTGAAGGCAGGAGGAGAAGGGGACGACAGAGGATGAGATGGCTGGATGGCATCACCGACTCGATGGACATGAGTTTGAGTAAACTCCGGGAGTTGGTGATGGACAGGGAGGCCCGGTGTGCTGTGATTCATGGGGTGGCAAAGAGTCGGACACGACTGAGCCACTGAACTGAACTGAACTGAATGTGTCAAGTGCTATTGTTTTTATTATTATTACTTTATCATTATCATTATTTCATTACTTTGGTTTGCATAGATGGAAAATCCTCACCTTGGCAAATGGGATTTGCAGAACCTTGTTTTATGAGAAGCATTTTTGAGAACGCTCATAAATTTTCATAACATTATTTGATTTTTATGAAGATTAACTCACACAACAACATCTCATAGATCAGGTTAGAGTGTTGAAAGTGGTAGATGCAGCCTTCATACAGAGAAGTAGTTTTCATCCCATGAGGGGAACCTACAGAAGAAACACACACACACACATGAATATAATCTTCCTTTTTTTCTTCCTGGCAATATTTTAATCCAGGACTTTATAATTTCTTATCTGAATTACTACATTTTCTCAACTGGATTTCTTGCTTTTACTTCCATCTTATAGGAATTCATTTTCTACAACCTTGCTTTTAATAACTAATTTCTAAAGTGCAGGCCTGTTATCACCATTTCCTATAGCAGAATCCTTCAGTGATTCCCCATCAGATGTATAATATAACTTGTGTTCCTTCACTTGGCATCTAAGTATTCATTAATCAATTATGTAATGAGTAGTTACCATGTGCCAGTTGTATAAAGGCTTGGTTTTTATGATCTAACTCTCATCTTCTTTTTTATCTTCATTCTTCTCACTGCTTCCTCCTGCAGTCCTCAACTCCTCAGGGCAGTTAGGTTCTATGACTTTAAACATGTAGGGTAATCTCACCATTCTAGGTTTGCTGTAAAATGTTGGGTCAAATAGTTTACTTTTGGGGTTTCAAGTATTTCATTCATAAAATAAAAAGGTTATACTCTGAAGTCTTTCCCAGATGTAAAAGCTATCCATCTAAGAAACTTTGGCCATTAGATGGGAAAGAGAAAATTTTAAATGGTGGCTGGACTCTTGGGTGAACCCAAGAAAGCATATACTGTTCTTAAATTTACTATATAGTAATGAATAACCAATGCAGTGGGACAGAAAATTATATCATTAAAATATCTTATGCTTGAAGGTAAACAGTTTTAATCATGTCAGTGATTTTTGCTATAAAAGAATGCCTAGTAGTTTTGGCAAAATATTATTAAATTTTCTCCATATACTAAATCCCTTCATGCCACTTTGGTATTTTGTTTTTAAGCAACAGAAAGTAAAAAATTTAAAACTTGAGCACAAATGTCCAAGGAAAAAATTACTGGAACCAAGGACAATTGCTTATTTCAGTGTATTTTACTGTAAAGAAGAACAGGAGAGAGAAAAGGTGAGGAAAACAGAGGGGTTACCTCATAGAGGAGAGAGACTGAGAGATATTTCCTTCATGCTTATGACAAAAATATATGAATGAATGGAAAGGTGAAGTGATAGGTAAGGGATACTAAGGGAGGGGAAGAAAAAATAGAGGGATAAAACCTGAGGACAGGTTGAGGAGTGGATGCTGGGAAACACGGAGAGAAGATAGAGTGCACATTCTCTGAGGTGAGAGAAAGATACAATGAAGAAGAAACAGTTGAAAGTATTTCACCATGATGGCCTTATGCTCAAAACGTCAACTCGAAACAGCTTGTATTTTGAAGTAAGAAAGGGTGAACTCTTGAAGATGGGAGCGGAAGCAGAAGGAGAGGCAGGACACAATGGTGTTTTGGACATGTAGGATGTTTACATGGGCTTTGCTTGTATAGCAGAGGAATATGTGATTCAGCTTTCATTGTTTTAGTCGAAAGTTATTTGCAATTTTAGTTCTGCAGGGGTCTTTTTCACATATCAATTTCTGCACGCCTTTTACCTTTATAAATCAGGAAATTGAGTGTAAAATATAAAGCTTATGCTAGATTCCATTGGCCATTATTATAGCACACACTTTTTCCAAATGTAGTCATTTCTATAACACTTTTAAATTAAAAAACTTTCCCTAAATTAAAACTATAATATTTGGAGGATGGTAACTCTTAAGATCAAGGAGAAGAAATGTCTAAAATTCATTTCTTCACTTACCATTAGTTTTTAAAGAGATGGAAAAACAAGCCTGAAATGCACATAAACACCAAACCTAACACCATAAAATTTACCCCTGAATTTTCATGTGTTACTTATTTACTATTCATCTAACAATAATTAAAAAGTTAAAATCCATAACCTCTGTTTGCATGCTTATTTCCATTTGATCTATTAATACCGTGACCATTAAAAGTATATTAAATTGGTAACTCTTATTAAAAAATTGAATAACTATACCCTTATTGGATGCCCATAAGCTAATTTAAAAGGAATTCTGTTTAAAAGACTGGAAAGTATTTCTCTTTCCATCTTTGCCTATCCCCTTACTGTGAGCTTTTGCTGTTCTGGAGCATGACTCTGATACAGTTGTTAATAAAATCTGCCCGTTTTTATTCCTGAGGAGGGAGAATTCTCAACAGGAAGTAAGAGAAAAATATGAAAAACAGTGTCTTCAGTTGGAAAATTAGCTCATCATGGTTAAATTCAAGAAAGCAGAGAACTTATGTAGGATGTCGAGTGTCTGAAAATAATATACAAAATTCAACCATGAAAGAAACATGCTTTTAGTTCTTGCTGTTTACAATTTTTAGTGGCATTTTAATTATTTCTTCAAAAAATTTTATGGCCAGCTAAAAATACATTCATACATGAGGCTCATACTTTCCGCTGTAAATAAAGGGAGAACAAAGAGCTGGATGTTTGTTGTGGAAAGAGGGGTCTATGAGCTAGATGCCCTCCGGGTATCACAGCCTGAGAGGGGGCTTCCACGTGCCCTCCAAGTTGGAGATGCTGCAATGAGTTGGTGAAATCTCCAGCAGCCTCTTGTCCTTAGCACAGCTCAGAATTCTCTCATCAATATTTCTTCCCACTATTAGAGAAACAAATAAAACTCATCTCCGCTGGGATTAATTTGCTTCAGCCTGAAGCAATGAGCCTCCTCTGGCAACCACTCCATAGCTGAATAAGCAGCACCCCGGCATCTGTTGACAATATGAAATTGTTGTAGCAGCCAGTATTCATCAGAAATGGCCTCTAGAATCCAAAGAGAATACACTAGTCAATAACCAGCCAAGTCTGACCACTGAAAGAATAGCTTATAATTCCAGACTTTATAAGCTGTATTTAAATGGGGGCTTTTTTTTTTTTTTTTCTCTTTGGATCTGGATGTGAAGAATCTGTGTAGACCTAATTTTACTTGAAGAGATCTAGTTATATAGCTGGTTTGGACTAAACATGCATGGACTTTTTTTTTGCCCCCAGCTGGACATGGATCTGTCTTATGAAACCAAGACATAAATAACTACTCTTTAGCAGACTGGTCACTCCTGTTATGGATCTTTGGGATGGGACTAGAAATAGAAAATAGATACAAATTTGAGTTTCAGGGTACTGTGATGGTTGAAAGAGTAGTGGCCTTGTGATGGTGCTATTTCATTTGCCTTTTTGTTGATATTGCACTTTAATTTCTGTGTTAAAAAATTTATGTTTGTAACAGTATAGGTGGCTGAACTGATTCACTCCTTTCTTTCAATTATTATTTTTACAGTGTTTATTTTCTTTTACTTCATGCTGGATGGAGAGGACACAAAAGTATCATTTGCTATATGTGATGATATCCCCACCCACATTTTCTAAAGTGAAAACTCTTTTAATCTACACAGTGCACATTTTTTTTCTGGTTATGAAAGACAGTAAAATTGCACTGCTCTTTTTTTTTTTTTTTGCAGAAGGTATTTAATTGTTGACATCTTAAATAGCTATATAGGATTCAGTCTTCTGATCCTAGCTGTTAGGACTGGCAGGATTTACATCAAATTAGACTGCATGATCTTTATAGTTTAAAATGCTTCTAATGCAGTCATTTTACTAGAATTTAGGATAAGGAAGAAGAGTAGTCCTAACTGAAAATAAATATGATATCTTGACTATATGAACTCATTTTATCAATTCAGCTTCTATTATACATAATATTATATATTATACTAAAATTATCATGAGGTTTGAATAAGTATTATAAGTTTTATTCATATTGTACAGGGTCATATCTATCTATCTACATATATATAATATCACTCCTGAGTAATAACTATAATTTGTTAATTTTCTTTCAGAACAATTTAATATGATCACTTCAATTTTCTGTTGTGGGCACCAAGTCTAGAAAAATTTGCCCCTACTATATGTTGCAGACTGTAAATACCAGTCTTCTGTAAAATGTTGTTTGAACTTATTAAAACCTGATTCATGTGATGCCAAGTTTATCCTAAGGCTTGTGCTGGGGCAGGCATGCACATCAAGGGGGAAAAAAAAAGAGTCAATTTCCAAAGGGAGTGCTAGACAGCTAAATTCTGTGGGGTTAGTTAACTCTAGTAGCCAAAGCTGAATCCAAAGGGATGCCTCTGACTATGTTTTTATTGTTCTTTTTTATTTTCTTTTCTGAAATGGTCAAGGGGGCATGTGCTTGAACATGTGAGCCAGCAAAGCGTCTGTGATTCTAATCCCTAATTAGACTATCATGCACAGATGGTATTTAGTTTTTTTTTTTTTAATGAATGAAAGCATGTGGTAATGATGTTCATGAATTTTTATAAGATGAAAAAAAATGCTACTTGAGTTTTGCTTATATTTGCCTAACCTCCTATCTAGGTCAGACCATGGGTAGAAAGATATGTGAAATTTATATAAATAGATGATGCCATTTTAGCCAGCCAGCTTGTAGGCATGATATATGTGTGGACACATACACCCTGCTCTCCACACATGTGTTAATATAGATCAAGTAAATGCCATTTAAAATGTTGGGGATATTTTGTTGGGGAAAATGAGAATTTTTTCCCTAAGTCTTCTTCCTGCCCTGTAATTCTTTAGTTGTAGTCTTTAATAATTTTTATTAAGGCCAACTTAACAGAGGAAATTTGTTGCACATGCTATTTAGTTTAGTTTAAAATGTTTTTGGCAGAAGGATAGTAGAGCGCAGTGAATTAAGGGTAGAATAAACAACCATAGGGCAAGACAATGAAGAGTTTTAAATAAGAGCAGCAATCTTATGATGCTAATACACTGACTCATTTTCCCCCATTTTTAAAAAGATAACTTCCACGAAAAAATGGCCAACTTCAAGCTTTTTGTTCTGTAATTGTAATGTTTTTATCTTTCTTTTTATCTGCATATTATGTAAGAAACTAGGTATTTTTTGCCAGGTAGTAAAAGATATTAATCAGCATTTGCTCTACAGAATACCACATGAAGTTTCTACTGCATTCTTTAAGGCTTTTGAAAATAAGTAAATATGTAAGATTATAAAAAAATAGGTGAATGAGTGATCATTAAAATTAGCTCCATATATTCTATTTAGCTTAAGTCTAATACTGTTACTCTTTTATCATTGAGAAAGCAATTTGTCCATTTTATTTTAGCTGCTTATTTTCAAAATATTTTAAAATGCAGTTGTCACCCATACATTAATCTAAAATGCAACTTATTGGTATTTTCCAAGGTTCATGGTTTTAAGATATTGGAGTTTTACTGAGGCTTTGGTTGAATCCTGAACTGGAAGATGGAATTGGGAGTAAATTGTTTGGATTGTGACTAGGCCTAGATTGCTCAACATTGAACATCGTTTGCTTCTTGGTGTTTCAAACAAAAAAATTCCTAAAGTAATAAAACTGTTTTCATTGAGACCAATGGCCCTGAATCAAATTTTTTTTTTTTTTTTGAAGTGAAAGGTAGTAGGGTGGTATCAGGTTAGACACAGGAAATGTGTAAATCAACAGGTACGAGATTCATGAGTCTGTCTGAAGTCAGAAGCCTGTTTGATATAGGAGATCTTCCCTGAAATGCATTTTTTAGTTTTGGAAAGATGCAAATTTTTCAATCCATTACAAGATTCAAAAAGTATTCAGAGAAATTTATACAAATATACCTGATTTCCATCTTTTTTTTGGTAACATGGCATAAATTAGACATTTCTCAGTGAATGGATCACTTTTAAAGGTTACATAATATTTCATTCTATGAGTGAAAAGCAGGTAGCTTTGCTTTGTATCCAAAATAAATTCTGTTTACCAATATCATTCAGGATGATCTGGGGGATATTGAAATTAAGAATCTAGTTAAAAGTGTGCAAGAGTGCTCATTTTACTTTAAACTGTTTTTAAAGGCAACTATTTGTTATACCAGAATTATTTTTCGTAACCCCTTAAGGAAACATTTGAATATGCATTTTTCTTTTTCAAATTTAGCCTAAAAATGTGATGTGTATTTTTATTTACATTTATTATAGTGATGTTTTCATGCTTTTTACTATTGCATAACAATGAATTCTTCTAATGCATGGTACAGTTTTTACTGACTTTATGCTGTTATTCTGTCAACTATCATTTTTTCACATGGAAATTTTAGTTTTACATTGATCTTTCTTTTTCTCAATAAATGTATTGTTAGAGTTCTTAAAATTCTCCTTAAGAAATTCTTTTCTCTCTTCTCATATATATTTTACTTTGAAATGTATAGAACACAGGTTTACTACACATTGGGCGTCCTAGGTGGTGCTAGTGTTAAAGAATCCACCTGTCAGTGTTCGACCCCTGGGTCAGGAAGATCCCCTGGAGGAGGGCATGGCAATCCACTCCAGTATTCTTGCCTGGAGGATCCCATGGACAGAGGAACCTGGTGGGCTACAGCCCATAGGGTTGCACAGACTCACACGCGACTGAAACAACTTAGCACATATATACACACGAGTGCTAGACATTGTTGTAAGCCCTGGGATCTAGCAGTGAATCAAATGGGTGAAATTTCTGGTCCTCAGGAAGCTTATTGGAGACACAAGGATTGGCATTGACACTGTGTAGCCAAATTAAGTGGAGTTTATAAAGTGATGCAGTCACACCAAATGGATCAAAATGGTATATGTCCTATAGTAAATTTTCTCATTAGTTTAAATAGAAAACAAAAAAAGTGATGCAATTTTAAAGATATTTCTTCAGTTTAGAGTCTTCAAGTATCTAAATTATTCTGTTTGGTATGACCAAAAGTATTTTAGATGTCATCCAGCAGAGCTTTCACAGTACATGTACTTTAAAGTTACACTCGAGTTCATTCTTTACCATCTTTCCTTTATTGGTCTTGGAAGGAGGTAATCAGACATTGGTATTAGAGATCAGCTTATTTCAGAGTATCTTGACATTCTGTTCTTCTTAAATGTGGAATTTTCACATACTTTATAATAGATGGTTTTGATTTTCCCCACATTGGATCACATGAGCTGTTATTCTGACAACCATTGATTATATAAGTTGGAATACATAATGTGTGTAACAGAAGTGCTTGCAAGTCAAATGCTCATTTCCTTACTACCACTCTGATGCCTCTTGACACATACTTACCTGTACGTGGGCTTCATGGTGGCTCAGATGGTAAAGATTCTGCCTGCAATGCAGGAGACCCAGGTTCAGTCGTTGGTCAGGGAAGATCCCGTGGAGAAGGGGACGGCTACCCACTCCAGTATTCCTGCCCGGAGAATTCCACAGCCTGAGTAGCCTGATAGGCTTCTTGAGTCCATGGACTGGCAAGAATTGGACATGACTGAGTGTCTGACAGTTTTACTACTTTTTTACTTTCATTACCTTTACTTTTCAGTAAAATGTATAGCACTCTGAATATGCACAGCAAACTGTATAGTATAATCAGGTAATTAGTCCTCATAAGAATAAGGTATAATTATAGATAAACTTTTTTGGGTGTTAGTTCTAGAAGGTCTTGTAGGTCTTCAGAGAACCGTTCAACTTCAGCTTCTTCAGCATTACTGGTCGGGGCATAGACTTGGATTACCGTGATATTGAACGGTTTGCCATGGAAACGATCAGAAATTATTCTGTCATTTTGAGATTGCATCCAAGTACTGCATTTCGGACTCTTCTGTTAACTATCATGGCTACTCCATTTCTTCTAAGGGATTCCTGCCCACAGTCGTAGATATAATGGTCATCTGAGTTAAATTCACCCATTCCAGTCCATCTTAGTTTGCTGATTCCTAGAATGTCGATGTTCACTCTTGCCATCTCCTGTTTAACCACTTCCAATTTGCCTTGATTCATGGACCTGACATCCAGGGCCCTATGCAATATTGATCTTTACAGCATCAAACCTTCCTTCTATCACCAGTCACATCCACAACTGGGTGTTGTTTTTGCTTTGGCTCCACCCCTTCATTCTTTCTGGAGTTATTTTTCCACTGATTTCCAGTAGCATATTGGGCACCTACTGACCTGGGGAGTTCCTCTTTCAGTGTCCTATCTTTTTGCCTTTTCATACTGTTCAGACCTTCTAGAACTATCACCCCCAAAAGATGTCCTTCCAGTATAGGGGACTGGGATGCAAAAGCAGGAAGTCAGGAAACAGCTGGAGTAGCACCTGTAGATTTGGCCGTGGAGAACAGAATGAAGCAGGGCAAAGGCTAAGAGAGTTTTGCCAAGAGAACACACTGGTCACAGCAAACACCCGCTTCCAACAACACAGGAGAAGACTCTGCACATGAACATCACTGGATGGTCAACACCGAAATCAGACTGATTATGTTCTTTGCAGCCAAAGATGGAGAAGCTATATACCCTCAGCAAAAACAAGACCGGGAGCTGACTATATCTCAGATCATGAACTCCTTATTGCCAAATTCAGACTTAAATTGAAGAAAGTGCGGAAAAGCACTAGACCATTCAGGTATGACCTAAATCAGATCCCTTATGATTACACAGTGGAAGTGAGAAATAGATTTAAGGGACTAGATGTGATAGACAGAGTGCCTGATGAACTATAGACGGAGGTTTGTGATTTTATGCGGGAGAAAGGAATCAAGAACATCCCCAAGAAAAAGAAATGCAAAAAAGCAAAATGGCCGTCTGAGGAGGCCTTACAAATAGCTGTGAAAAGAAGAGAAGTGAAAAGCAAAGGAGAAAAGGAAAGATATTCCCATTTGAATGCAGAGTTCCAAAGAATAGTAAGGAGAGACAAGAAAGCCTTCCTCAGTGATCAGTGAAAATAAATAGAGGAAAACAATAGAATGGGAAAGACTAGATATCTCTTCAAGAAAATTAGAGATACCAAGAGAACATTTCATGCAAAGATAGGCTCAATAAAGGACAGAAATGGTATGGACCTAACAGAAGCAGAAGATACTAAGAAGAGGTGGCAAGAATACACAGAAGAACTGTACAAAAAAGATCTTCACGACCCAGATAATCATGACCGTGTGATCATTCACACTCACCTAGAGCCAGACATCCTGGAATGTTAAGTCAGGTGGGCCTTACAATGCATCACTACGAACAAAGCTAGTGCAGGTGATGGAATTCCAGTTGAGCTATTTCAAATCCTGAAAGATGATGCTGTGAAAGTGCTGCACTCAATATGCCAGCAAATTTGGAAAACTCAGCAGTGGCCACAGCACTGGAAAAGGTCAGTTTTCATTCCAATCCCAAAGAAAGGCAATGCCAAAGAATGCTCAAACTACCGCACAATTGCACTCATCTCATACGCTAGTAAAGTAATGCTCAAAATTCTCCAAGCCAGGCTTTAGCAATACATGAACTGTGAACTTCCAGATGTTCAAGCTGGTTTTAGAAAAGGCAGAGGAACCAGAGATCAAATTGTAAACATCTGCTGGATCATTGAGAAAGCAAGAGAGTTCCAGAAAAACATCTATTTCTGCTTTAAAATTGAGGGCAGGAGGAGAAGGGGACGACAGAGGGTGAGATGTTTGGATGGCATCACCTACTCAATGGACATGGGTTTGAGTGGACTCTGGGAGTTGGTGATAGACAGGGAGGCCTGGCATTCTGGATTTCATGGGGCGGCAATGAGACAGACATGACTGAGTGACTGAACTGAACTGAACTGATAGATAAACTTTAGCTTTTATTTCTACAAGGAATTTGTTTCACTCCTTGAACTATTTTTATATGTAGTGACACTATCAGAACTGACTTTCAATGAAAAAAAAACTTTATTATTAGAATTGTTTTTTTTTTTTTAACTGTCTAACTTATTAGATGGTACTTTTCAAAAAATGAAACAAATGAGTTTTTTATTCTCAAGACATAATATCTCTCATTTTGGGGTTTTGTTAGTATCTTTAATTGATTACTCAGTTTTTGATTAACCTTTCCTTTCCATTTTGGCACTTAATGATCTCTAGTCATTTTACTGTACTTATAAAGTGAGTAAGTTGTTTATGTTAGTAGTGAATTCTTTCTTGGAAAATATTCATTAACTATGCTCTGGTCCGTGTTTATTATGCTTTCATTGTTCTTTGGGTAAATGATGATTGATTTCGTGCATCAAAATCTATCACCAAAGAAAAATAGAGTTTAAATTGCAAATGTTATATGTGTGAAGCATTTATTAATAGCTTCTTTCTCCTCTCTATTAATTCCTAACATTTGACAAGTAAATGCTTGATATTTTTTTCATTTTGATTCCTCTTTTAATCTCCATGTGGGACACATTTTCATAATTCTCTCTGCAACGTTTTGTCTTCCTGAAACCAAGTTGTCTTAATGTTCTGATGTTTGGAGACTGCCAGAATACTTGGCCTGCATCCTGATAATTTTTCAATTGGTAACATACCCTTTTCTTACTTAGAGTCTTTGGACTGGTAGGCATTTTGCAAATATTTCCATAAGCTCTTCTGAATGCATGCATTTTGATTCTCTTCTCTAGTTTATAGTAAGTCAAATTAATTTAATTTATTTTCAGTTTGCCATTATGCATGTCAGTTATATGACTTCACAATCCCCATGTCCTTATGATTTATTTCTTTTAATTGTGTTTAGTTTCCTTTGCTCTTCACCTTACTAATTCTCTATCCCAGTATTTTTCACAAAGAATATCACGTCATTTGATTTCTACCACATTTTCCTGATCAACGGGCCTGAAAGCTTCGAAGGTAGCATGACTTATTTTCAGTGAATCCACACTGATTCCTTGTGATTTTCCTTTTCTTTTCCTAATAATTACCAATTCACTTATTATTTAAATGAATTGCTTCATAATAACTCAGATTTCTGCCAAGATCGTTTTTCTGCATCTTGAAGCCTATTTATTCTGTATTTAAAACTATGAAGTGTAACTTATTATTTTGAAGTTTTGTCATTTTTCTGAATGTATATGATACTTCGTTTTAGCACTTCAGTGCAGTTCTGTACACCTCATTGATTTTAAAGTCCTATTGTTTAATATATGATGAAACTCTAATCTGTTATTAGAGTGAATAATTTGTTCATTCTGAAGTAAAACAGATGGGTATAGAATTATTTCTTTGAATTAAAGTAAATTTCAGTAGAATAGAAGTATTTGGTTTGAGGTAACTTTTAATAACAATAGTTAATATAGTTAAAGTAACAATAATTGGATACAACAGTGTAGTTTTTGAATTTCAGCTATGATTTTTATCTCTCAAATGACAGACTTGTTTAATATGATTGATGCTATCTAATAAAAATAGGGTAGCCTTTCGCTTCTCCAGGGGATCTTCCCAACCCAGGGATCAAACCCAGGTCTCCTGCACTGCAGGCAGATTCTTTACCAGCTGAGCCACCAGGGAAACCCAAGAACACTGGAACGGATAACCTATCCCTTCTCCAGGGGTTCCTCCCAACCCAGGAATAGAACCTGGGTCTCCTGCATTGCAGGCAGATTCTTTACCAGCTGAGCCACCAGGGAAACCCAAGAATACTGGAGTGGGCAGCCCATCCCTTCTCCAGTGGCTCTTCCTGACCCAGGAATTGAACCAGGGTCTCCTACATTGCAGATGGACTCTTTACCAGCTGACCTACCCAGGAAGCCCATAATAGTAAATATCATTACTTCAATTTCTTGTATTATGAAATTGCATTTCAGTTTTTTCTAATTGAATGTTTTCTGAGCTTTATCATATATTATGGTTGTGGTGAAGTAAAACCAAATATGAAATACTTGAATATATGATTTAGCTATTTCAAAGATTTCATTGCTTCTTACTGTTTGCCTTAAAGTTTTGGTTACTATAACTATATACTATATATTATTAAACCATATGTGTGTATAATATAAGTATTAAAAGCCAAATGCTAATTTTATTGCTGCATATGTATTAAATATGTATTGTAATACAACTTATGAAATAGTTTTATGATATAATATTTTAAAGTTAGTTTTAAGCTGACTTTCTAAAAGACTTTCAGTCTTATAAATTTTAGAGGTAATGATTTAACCTAACCATCTTTCACATCACAGAGTTTTATCAATATAAAATATAATAACTACTAAGAAGAAAGAAACGCATTTTAATAAGCAGTGACCCAGTAAACATTAATTCAATGCCTACCATGTGCTAGATTATTACTCACTGTATATTTATAGGAGATATAAGTAATTTGTCTTAAAAAGTGCTGCAAGTTGATACTGTGATTGAATACGTTTTAGTACCTAATCTGATTTTATATTTTAACTCGTGCTTACTTTAGAACATTCCTTTGGAATCTGAGGTTACCCTTACTGGTAGTATGGTACAGTTAGCAATAGAAGTCATATATCTTAGAGGATATTCCCTCTCTACATTTCCAAGGGGAATAGGGAATATGAGTTACAGGGACAAACATTGGATTTGAATGCAAGCTATAGAACTGTTAGCTAAGTTAGTAAATTGCCAAAGGCTTAGTTTCATCATCAGCAGAACTGAAATAAAAATATCCATATTAGTCACAGTGTTAATGTATATATTCAATAAGATCATTGAAATATAAATTATCTAGCACAAGGTATGACCCATAGAAATCACCTGGAAACAATTGAACACACAAAAGTGTATTTATTAACCATTCAACTTTTCTCTTCTCCCTGGAGAGCATTTATTAAAGATCCTTTAATCCTTTATCAGGAATACACCTGATAATATGTTTAAATTTTTCAAGAAATATTCCCTTAGTTTAATTTTATGTTGGATCCCTTACAGGATTCAAATATTAGAAATACCTTTTTCTAAAGAAATATTTTCCTAATTGCCATTCTTTTTTTAATTTACTCACATGTAAAAAGAAATTTCCTTCATCCCAAGCATATGACAACTAATAAAACACTTGCATAGACTATCACTCTGGGAAAAAATTGAAATTCACGTCTTTGATGTTGTTTCAGCTAAGGTTTCAATTCATGGCCAGAAATCTGTGGAGAATCCAGAAGTAAGATCTAACAGTTTAGCCAGCTCATCTATTTTCCTTTGGATGGAAGAGATAGGGCAACACTGGATATCTCCAGAGGGAGATCTAAGTTCAGTGGCACAATAAATCTGCTTTCTGATGACAGAGCTACCTGAGTTCTTTGCAGAGTGAAAGATGAGGGAGGGAAGGAAAGAAAGAGGGACTGACTGACTTAGGAACTTAAACATAGCCCTTTTTATAGAAAGAAAGAGTTTGCAATATTTCCCCTTATATTGTTTTGAGGAGGGGAAAGAATTGTAAGTAAATATAATATTAGTAAGATATTAGTATTCTTAATATTTATCCCATAGGTAAAAAGAATGTTATTGGGTCAATCTTATTTTCCCTGCTCTTCAGTTAAACAGGATCTCTTTCTTCTTAGTTGGGAGATGAAAATTTTCAGTGTTAATGTTTCCTAATTTTAAAATGAGTCCTAAATTAAAATTTGTATATTTTCTAATGACATAGTCTCTCAAAAATAGTCCTCACGACTTCAGATTTTAATAAATCTTTAAGAGTTTTTGAAGTGGAAAACAGTATTTGTGGACTTATCGATATCTTGGGAATTTTTGAAACTTTTAGACTTGGGCTATTGAATTAAACAAGACTTTTGGAAGGCCAAATGTCTTGATTACAGAGCTCACTGATAATGTGTTACAACCTGGAAACTAGCCTGCTTTTAAAGGCCCAGACACTATTCTATTCCCAACCCCAAATGTTGTATTTCATGTTGGGTTTCTAATTAAGCAAAATGCGTCCTTCAATGTTTAATATAGTGTTGAGGTCTCAAAGACAGTCCCTGATTGTTAGAAAATGACCCTTCTCAACTGTCGAACATCAAACAGAAGGTTGTAAACCTTACAACAAGAAAAGAAATTTCTTTTGTCTTCTTGCAGTCTTCTAGGATTCCAAAATAGATTCAGGTTGCAGCAGGGGAAGTTGAAATAAGAGCAGGGTTGGAAAGTCCAGACAAGATTTCTCAAACCAGACATTGTGCCTTCCCCCAAACTCAGTGTAGTTTGGAGTCAATTCCTTATCAAAGCCCACAGGCAGTTCTGGGAAGGTTGTCTGTGTTCCCCCCTGGAGTGGGTCTGCTTGCTGTAACATTAGTCAGGTTTTGGTGAGGAAAGCGGTGAGAAGGAGGGGGTTGATCTAGACAAGGAATCATAGACAAGAGTATTTGATAAAAGTCCAAAAGTTCCCTAGGCTAGAGTGTATGTAGTCACAAGTCTCAGAAAACAATAAAATGTAAGGCAGCTTATGCTCACATCTTATAAAATAGTTGCAATAAAATCTGATCTGGGGAGAGCTAGACTCTAGTCTTAAGTCTCATATTATTGATAACATAGCAAGTGATAGAGAAAAGCTCTTGTATCCATAATTGATAGGTCATGAGTTTAAAGTAAAAAGTTTTCTTTCTTTTGAGGGATGGGTTTCTTTCATTTTTATCGCCCCCCCCCTTTTTTTTAATACAACTGAGCATCAGGAGTAGGATATTTTGGTGACAGATGGATTCATTCCACTCTCAGGTAGTTGGATGTAGAAACTCTTAACTAGAGCTGTTTTAGACTTGAAGTTTTAAGCAGTTGCTTTTTAAAAAACCAGAACCTTAGTTTTATAAATTCCTTTTTGCTGTAAAAGCATATAACACAAATAATATATTTTTCTAAATGCATAGCTCTATGGAAGAAGCATAGATTCCCCCAAATTAATTTGCTTTCTTTTTGCACATTGTAAAAAAAAAAAAAAAAAGAAAAACTAAGATTCACCAATGTTGTTCAGTCGTATCTGAACCCCATGGACTGTAACCCACCAGGCTCTTCTGTCCATGGGATTTCCCAGGCAAGAATACTTGAGTGGGTAGCCATTTCCTTCTCCAGGGGATGTTCCTGACTCAGGGATCAAACCAGCATCTCCTGCACTGGCAGGAGGATTCTTTTTCACTGAGCCACCAGGGAAGTCCAAGATTCACTAATGTGGAAGAGGAAAATAGTGCAAAAGTAGAAAGTTTTTTAAAAAAAGAAAATATATACTTTTTAAATATACAGAAAATACATATAAAATTATGTATGTTTGCTGAAATAGTAACACTGTGAGTGAAGAAAATCATACTTTAGTGAAATCCGGTAATGTTGTATGAAATCAAAGCTAAGAAGATGGAAAACTTGTTTTTTTTTTTTCCTTGAATGGGATTTAATAAGTTAAAAGAAAAGATGCAAACCTAAAGTTCAGTGTATACTACATTACATAATAAAAGTAAATATGACTCATATTAAAAACACAAACCTTAGTTTTAACTTTCATGTATTTAGGATCATATCTAATGTTACAAAAGTAAACCAGACTTAGATGCCACTGACTTCTCTGTAGGAGTCCTTCTCTTTTTCTCCAAGTACTTACACTCAGGTGGGCTGCAATATCTTTGTATGACTTTTTTTTTTCCTTCAAGAAGGTTACTCTTAGAAGAAAATAAAGAAATGCAGCTTTTCTTAGTATAGGTAATGCCCTGTTTTTTATTTGTAATAGCACCAAAACAGCTAACAGCAAACAATGTTTATTGAGTACTTTTTGTATTTCAGGAATTACGCTTCATGCTTTGCAGATGGTATGTCCTGTAACCTTTAAAATAATCTTGTGAGGCGTGTGCTATTGTTTTTATTCCTATTTATGGGTAGAGAAAACTGAGATTTAGAGAGAAAAGGAAACTTCCTAAGTGTCACATAGCTAGTAAGTGGAGGCTTAGGTCCCAAGATTGGTAGAGATTTGCCGGTGACTCTTCCCCCTTTCCCAGAGCCAGTGGATTTTCTTACGAGTATCTCGGTGGTATCTGGGAAGCCATGTGTCCACACTGAGAGGATGTATTCTAATTGGTTTGGGCAGTTTGGGCAGTCCTTTTACCCCTTGTCCCTGATGAAGGGCTCAGCCATGACTAAAGAAGTTTACTGAAGGAAATCTGCCCTGGTGCCCCTGGAAAACATTTTTTTCCCCTCTAAGACAGTACCAGAGAAATCCTCTTCATTCCTACCCATTTCTGACTTCCGGAGGACATTGTGTGCAAATCATTTCTTCCCTGTTAGCCAGTGCAAGGTTTGAAAGCCTTTTGCTCCTAACTGCTTCTGTCCTGAAGCTCTTGTTGCTTGAGAATGAGATGTTTGCACCTGCAAGGATCATCATTTGATCACATGGGAGAACCATGGTAAACATAAATAGGACTAAAAATGAGAGTCTGGGGTCCTGAGGGCATCACTGAGCATCAGGACAGACTTTAACATCAAGAACCGCTAGACTTAACTGCCAACTGATTTTCCTCATAGTACTCTGTCACTTGAAGGCAGATAGATGGAGTTGACCAGGCCCCCAGTGACAGATCAAGTGAGCAAACCCCAACCCATGCAAAGGTTGCACCCAAAGTTGGTTCAGATGAAAAGTAAAAACTAAGCTGTGAATATAGTGAATGACAAAATACCTTCTAAAAACTAAAGTTATTCTTTGCTTTACATTCATGATCCATATTTTATACACGATTCTTTTTGTTTTCAGTTACCATCTATCAAAGTCACTCAGTCATGTCTGACTTTTTGCGACCCCATGGACTGTAGCCTGTCCATGGGATTTTCAAGGCAAGAATACTGCCCTGGGTTGCCATTATCTCCTCCAGGGGATCTTCCTGGTCCAGGGATCAAACCCAGGTCTCCTGCATTGCAGGCAGATACTTTATCATCTGAACCACTAGGGAAGCCCAGTTACCATCTTATTTTAAATAGCTGTTGAAAACCTCTCAATCTTTGAGAGGATGACCAAATGTTGGTGACCTATTAGTTAATTCTCATTATTTTGTCTAAGTGTTGCAGATGTGAAATACGAACTTTCTTTATAAAGCTTATTAATTGTGGATAGAAAGTTAAATACAAAATTTTGAAACTTTTATCACACTGAATAAATGTTGGGTTAAATGGAGAGATTCAACTCCAGAAATCTTACATAAAAGTTTAATTATTGGGTTAAGCTGGTTAAGTTGGGTTAATAACTAGGTTAAGCTGAACAATTACAAAGGCAGATGAATTCAAAATCCTTAACTCTAAAAATATTGAGATTTTAACTTTGTAAAAAAGATTCTGTCATTTGAATTGGGTATATTTCAGTTTCATTTATTCATTTGTTCAAACAGAAAGGTTTCTTAAGTGAAATCTATGATATTCATTTGCAGTTGATTTGCTTTAAAATATCAAATTAATAACATGTTTATTTTAATTAAATTTTTATTTGTTTAATCTAGAAATAAATAATTTAACACTTACTGTTTGATAGCAAGAACTCATTCTTGATCAGTATTTTAAACATTATTTTCAAGAAGCATGAAAAATAAAGCAAAATTTATAATACAGAAACAGGTTATTCTTGTTTTACCTACACTTCTTTAAAATAATAAGTAAATAAAAGGCTACATAGTTGAAGAGAAGTATTACCTTTTGACATCTACATACTCATTGTTCTTTCTAAGCTTTTGTTCCCTAGCTCAGGCTGAGAATGGATAATTATATGTAATAGAAGACAGCTGTGATGTACCAAGTGTGTTTTTTTCCTCTTTTTATCTTGTGCTTGAGCGCATAATTCCCTTCCTGTTTCAGTGTTATATAAGGTTCAATTTTCCTGTGTTTACTTTATCCTGAAATTTTAGTACGAGGATTTTAACAATCAGAATCAATTATAGTTTTGTTGCTACCTTTGGATCATGCTTATATTGTGGATTAAAGTGTAAGATTTCTAATAGTAGACCATTTTGTTGGGGAGGGTGGTAATTGTTCTGTGTATCTAAGAAAAATATGATTAAATAAAAAAGACAATGTAATTTTAAACTACTCATTAAATTCAGTCCAATTTCTATTTAAGTCTTTCATTGGATAATATTGCCAACTTTTGGGTTCTTGTTTTTTCAGTTCTAACTCAGACCTTGACATTTTTTGGTCTCTAAAACATCCCAAGTTTTGTAGTCACATCCTCTATGAAATTTGGAAATAATCTCATTACGGAGTATGTTGCAATAGGTATTATAATGATTTCCTTCTGTGTTCTAATTCTAATGGTATATTTCTGAAATAAAAATATTGTCTTAGCAAGTCTTTGTGGCTCCATGCGTTCCCTTTCCTCCTGTCCTTAATTCTCTGCTCATACCTTATATCAGTAGTAATTGGGTAATTAGCCAGAAATGCTGTCGCCTGAGCCGGGGAGTAAGAAATGTCTCATTGAACACAATAATCTTTCTTTGTACTCATGATTCATTTTTGATATGCTACAACTCTATCAGCAGGGAAACTTTCCTCCCCATTGGGAGTCTAACAAGCCTTTAAGACAAGAATAGACAGAGAGGTTCTGCTATTAGTCTCAATTCTAAGGCAAATTGGGTTACTCTGCCGTAGTCTCATTTTCTGCCTGCACAGCATGAGATGTTAGAGGATGGCAGAAAATATTCTGTTGAAGATTTGATGCATAACAAGATAAGAGTTCTATTGTGGGCCACTTAAAGAAAATTTGTAGCCGATCTGGCTTTTAAAACTAGCTAGAAGGCATTTCTGGAGGTCTGAAGAGCCCACTGGCCTATTTGGTTTCAATTCCATTTTGATGTAGTGTATAGATATCTGGAAAAAAAAATGTACTTCAGTGAAGAAAAATTTCAGTTTCTGGCTATCAGTTGCATCGTGATTCCCAAGCAAATAGCTGAGTAAAAGAAAACATCCCTGAAAGACTCTGCTGCATTCTTGTAATAAATCACAAAAACATTGGTATCAGCTTTCTTAGTCATTCTGCAAGACTATAGTTAAGAATATTTCCAGATGTGTCTTACTGAAGCGAAGGTAATTTTCTTTCATGCACAAGAGATCCTTTCTTAACATTGAAGGGGAAAAAAAAATCAAGCACTTTTAGTCCTCTGCAGGTGACAAAATTTCAATTTCCTGTATCCTCAGACAGCTAGCATTTGTGCCTATCCTGTGGGAATGAAAAGAGATATAATCATAAGCCTACAAATACATCTAAGGTAATATAAATGAAGATGGCAGTTTTCCAGTTTCCTGACAAGGTAGCTTCATGGAACAGTAATCTGAAGGAAAGAAAAGAATGCACAGGAATGGGACTGATTGCTTGGTTTTGTGGTAAAGAAACACTCCCTTGCAATATTCAAGTTAAGAGCAAAAGGAATTTTCTTAATGAGGTACTGAATTCTTCTCCAGGATAAACAGAAACTTCAATGGGAATAATGTCCCAATTTGTCAAAATTAAGGATAGAACAAATTTGCAAAAAGAACTGCAAACCTGGTGGGCAATTTTGTCTTCTTTTTCTAATCACATTCTTGGTTGGTGGTAACTGAAGCACCAAAGGATCTATTACAGTCTGAAACTCTCCAG
Organism: Odocoileus virginianus; assembly: GCF_023699985.2. Taxonomy (NCBI): domain Eukaryota; kingdom Metazoa; phylum Chordata; class Mammalia; order Artiodactyla; family Cervidae; genus Odocoileus; species Odocoileus virginianus. Next base: position 27,930,623 of record NC_069698.1, read on the forward strand.
TGTAAATTGATGCAATGTGTAGTATCACAGTTTGATACCAGTAGAGATCTTTCATGGTATGGCCTTATGGACTGTATTTCTTTTTTCTTTTCCATCATCCCACTAGTCCCAAGAGATAAATTCGATTTAGACAAAGTCCTATATGAACTGGCATTGCACATTACAATTTTAAAATCATTTAAGATATGTTTGTATTCACCCGTGCAAAACAGAAGTTATGTGGGTGAATATTTAGAAACAATATGAAGAGTTCCTAGATTTCGAAATGTGTTTTTGTTCACCTGGGTCACTATGTAAGTTTGTGCCTCAGCAGTGCATTATTACAAAATATACTTCTGGTTCTATGTCTGTATAATATCAGCTTCTTTAAGATATATATATATGGAAATGGTATGCTGGTGGGGTTGTAGAGCAGAGATCTACAATATATAAATTTAGTAAGCTGACAAAACATTTTTTTATGATCGGATTTAGCAGTCCCCATCTTTCTTGACTTATTTCAGGTAAAACATTTCTCTTTGGGCACAGGGGACTCAAGGAACACCCATAGAAAATGTTGCCTTCTATACGTTTTTACTTTTTCACACATGCAAACATTGTAATTAATAAACAGATGATTTTTTTCCAATTTTTTTCTAGCGCTTTTGGTTGGCACATGTTTGTATTCATTAACAACATTTTTGCAATACTTTTCTGTCCTTTATTCCATTTCTTTTCTTTTTTCCTTATTTAATTACAAGAAGAATGATAGTTTTAATAAGCATACAAGTAAAGTTCATATAAAAACAATGCAAGGAAAATAGAGGTGAAATGTGTTTATTTTTCAAAATGTGTAATATTCTGTACCTGTTTGGTGAATAGAAGAATTTCTAAGAAGTTCTTTTGTTAAAGTTTAACTTAGTTGAAGTTAGCTTGTTGAACTTTAGTTGAAATATAATATATATTATATTTATGATATATACAGATATAATATTAAAAGATCTATAACTGCTACTTGAGAATCATGTTCAACATTTGAATGTAAAGCTAAATATATTTTATATTGAAATGTTGGCTGGTCAACCACGGAGTCTTATTCTGCTGAGTTAACACATTTTGCCCATCGAACCACAAGTAAATGGAATTTGGTGTATCTTGCTAAATTTTCTTTTAAAAATTAGAATTAATATCGTGTTTCTTCCCTTCACCTTTAGGACCATTTCCTAAAAACCTTACTCTTCAGATAATCTATTGCAGAATTTTAATTCTATGACCTTCAGAATTACAATAATGTGAATACAATGAATACAATAAATGTATATTATATTGAACCTAGGAAACGCAAACCTAAAATTATATGTTTGCGTGGATACATTTAACTCATCTTGTCATCTGGTGGGATGTCTATAAATTTGTGGTACAATTAAGCCAAAGGTAATTTTATTTATGAAGCATATTGAATGATAATCTTTTGGTGGCAGCTTTCTTTATACACATGTCTGGTATGAGTTGTGGAATTTAGGAAATCACTCTACTGGAGGGAATGGGGAAACATTTGAGGTTTTCTGTCAAATTTGAAATATTGACCTAGATGACTAATAAGCACATAAAACACATGACCTGTATATAACTGGTGAAGCTGGCATGTGATGTGGGAGTTGCCAGATATAGAGACCCTTAATCAGAAGTAATATCAGATAGAAGTAGAATTTTTCACCGATGCCTCTATTCAGGGGTATGAGAGTGTTTTTAAGAGGTAGCAAATACAATTCTATCTGGAAGCATTGAGAAAAATCAAGGTCTTTTTGGAAAATCAGGAGTATTCTGGGTAATAACTGGTATTACTTGCTTTTAGCCATGGAGATTGTAATAGCACGATCTGTCTTGACCACTGTCTTGAAAACCGTTATAAAATTCAACCAAAATTTACAATTGTTCCTTCCGTTGTTTCAAAAACAACAGTTACATAACCTTGGAACACATGGATAAATTCAGTCCATGTTTTTAGAATGTCAGCTCTGTATCAAGCATTGTTCTAGGTACTAGTGAAGAGTTATAAGCATAAGATAGACATTAAAGGTGTTCAAATATTTGTCTCAGAAATGCAGATGAAACCATAACTCTGTATTATTCAAGACAACATTCATATGTATTGTAAAAAAACAGTTAATTAAGCAGTTAAATTTCTGTATTTCATTGTTTGAGAGTGGAACATCAGGTTTATGTAAACACAAATGAATAAAGAATATGGTGGCAGGAAAATTTTTTGTCATTTTGTTATTTTAGGTATATTTGCCAATCATGATAAAAATCAAAATAGGATTTTCACAAAGAAGTGTTGCTATGACATTTATGGCGATTTTGATTGTTTGTTATATTTTATATAGTTGGTACATTTTGTTCAAATTACTTATTTTTCCTTTAAGTACTGCACAAAGGCAACTGTACTTGAATAATCTTGCTCAAATTAATAAATATAATGTGCAGATACACACCCTGATCTAAACAGGTGGGCAAAACAGTGGCGTAGTAGTATCACTCAGGTAATATGTTACATTCTAAAATAAATGAATGGTACTGCAAAAAATTCACCAGGTTTTTGTTTTAGTAAAGACAATGTCATCCATTTCTAACAGGTAGTGCCCAGATACGAAAATTTATGAGATGAAATAGAAAACAAAATCCAGCCCTTTTTCTCCTACCATTTATCATCATATAAATCTTATAGTTAAGCACCATGTGATAGTGAAGTTTTTTAAAATGCCTCTTTTTTGTCCCTTCTTGAATTTTTTTCATTTTTTTTTCTTATTTAAAGAAAGGGTTAAATTGGAAAGGAAATGTCTTAAAAATCTACAAAACATAGGAGATTTTCTATGTATGTTTTAAAGAAAGGTTAAGATGAGAAGTATAAGATCCTTTTGCTAATTTCGTTAGATCCTAAAATGGTTATATGCAATTTAAAATGCATCTATTTACTTAAACTAATTTTGAAATGAGGTTAATTTTGCTTCAGTGTAATTAATTTAGTAGTTAGGGGATTAATAACTTTCAAATGTTATGCATTACTATGCAAAAAGTAATATATTTTGTATTACCCTACTTTATCCCTGAAAAATTTATTTCCATGTATATAATCTTGTTTAAAAATTTATTGAAATTATAAAGTATGGGTTCTTCATGCATAGGCCTCCCAGGGGATATGCTTTATTGATTTATATCTGAATTACCTCAAATTACATTGCTTACACTAGGCAATTAATTTGTTTTCACTTTAATATATATTGTGGAGACCAGGATTATTTTTCTTAGCTAATAGCTAGTAACTGATTATCTCAGGCAAAGTAAAAGGTTCAGGAAAAGGTAAATGACATTCCTTTATAAGCCATGAAGCTTGCTGTTTGTTTTGTTTTAGGAAGAGAGGGATAAATAAGATGGATCAGTGTAGTTTGAAAGGTAACAAATTAACATATTTCTACTGATGAGGAAGGAGTAAATCTAATTATGTTGCTAATAAGATGGCAATTTGTGAACTATATAGGTAGCATAGAATGCTGGGGGCAAACTATGTGGCATACCTTACACTGTTCTGTTGGCAGTGATCTCTTAGCACTGTGGAGACAACAGGTTGTCATACAATAAATTTTAATTACAGAACATAAAAAGTTACGTTATCCTCAGCAGGATCATTGTGCCATGGATTCTTCCATATTATCCCAGATGAGACATCCGTCTGTCTAGCATTTGGCAAAATGATCTTGACGGTGGAAAGACCCTCCCATCCCTCATCCTTTTCAGCTCCCAGTCGTTGGACTAGAAATAGCATGCAGTGCAACGGTAACTGCATTTGGGTATATTTTGGCATATTTCCCTAGGCTACTAACTGAAACCAGCTGGAATTTAACTGAAAGAACATGGTGGATTGAAACCAAGCATATGAAATTTCAGATTCAAAGAATCTTCTGAAATGAAGAAACTATAAAACAAGTGTCATTTTTGGCCTTAGTCCTGCAGTAACTGGGAGGAACTGTTGGCTCAGGGGTTGGGAAACTACTCCCCCAGATCTTTGCATGTCCTTCACTTCTAAAGTTGCCCACCGGTGAATGACACCAGACTGAAGTTGGCAGTCCCTCTGCAGGGCCTCCCCTGCTGATTTACCGCTGGCTCGGGTTCTGTATTCATACTCTCCCCTCACATACAGTTTGCATATTTCCTGACTGACTGCTCCTTCCTTCACTTAGTCTTAAAAATCTAAAGGTTTGTAGTAAAATTGCAAGTATGGTCTTTATAAAGTATGAGAGCGTTTTAGTGGAGGTTAGATACTGGTTCAGTTCCAAACGGATCAGACATTGAAAATATTAGTTCTCTAAATTAAGGCCTGTACCATTTACTGGGGCTTCTCTGGTGCCTCAGACAGAAAAGAATCTGCCTGCAGTGTCTGCAATGCCGGAGACTCGAATTGGACCCATGGGTCGGGAAGATCCCCTGGAGAAGAGAATGGCTACCCACTCCAGTATTCTTGCCTGGAGAATCCCAAGGACAGAGGAGCCCAATGGGGTACAGTCTGTGGAGTCGCAAGGAGTTGGACATGACTGAGTGACTAACACCTAATCATTTACTGAGTGTGAAATATGGGACAAGTTAGTGCACTTTCCCCCCTCGGTTTCCTCATCTGAGTAATAATTATAGAGACCATCCTAGAGATTCTTTGAAAGAATCGAGATATGCCCATGTAGAAACTTTCCTGGTTCAGAATAAACATTCAGTACTTTGATTACTTTCAATACTTTTTATTGATATTAACTGATAGAGGCAAGGTTAGTTATTTTGAAAATTGGATCTTTTAGGGTCAGATTATGATCAGTTTCCAGAAGATTAAAATTAGTTTACATTTTTTAAAGCTGCTGTCTTTAGCCCCTTCATGGATCACTGCCTTGTCATGATGAAGGGGCTTGGATAACTCAATGAAGCTAGAAGGAGAAGAGGGCGTCAGAGAAGGAGATGGCTGGATGACATCACTGATGCAGTGAACATGAGCTTGAGCAACCTCCGGGAAATGGAGAGGGAGAGGGAGGCCTGGCATGCTGCCATCCATGGGGTGGCAAAGAGTTGGGACATGGCTGGGTGACTGAATAGCAATAGCAGCAATATCTTCAGAGAGCAGGATAGGTCCTTAACGTTTCCAAACCAGTGTTTCTTAACTAGCTGGACCAGGGGTTCAGAAGGGAATTTGGGAAAGCGTGTATTAGATTCGCCAAGAGGCTAGTACACCTGTAAATTCTGATACACACATCCTCTGTGTGCGTGCTCAGTCATGTCTGACTCTTTGCGAGCCTGTGAACTGTGGCCCACCAGGCTCCTCTGTCCATTTGATTTTCTAGGCAAGAATACTGGAGTGAGTTGCCATTTCCTACCCCAGTGGATTTTCCTGATCCAGGGATCGAACCCGCGTCTCCTGCATTGGCAGGCAGGTTCTTTACCTCTGAGCCACCAGGAAAGCCCAGCGTATCCTCTTACTCAGCAAATCCTCTGGTGATTGCTGAGAGGTTTATATCGTAACTTTCAAGTATGTTCAGATAGAAAAGAAGGGACCGTATTTACAAGACATTTAAAGATATTTTTGCTTATTTAAATTGAGTCATTTTCCATGTATACAGAGACTAATCATATAGATGATCCCTACGAAAGGTTCTAAAGAAATTCTCACTTCTAGGCTTATTCAAGTTGTTAGCTAAACTCAGTTCCTTGTGACTCTGGCTGTGGAAATGAAGTCCTTGATTTTGTGTTTCTATGCTGCCTGTCAGTCAGAGGCTGTCTTTGCTCCTAGAGCCATATAGGTCACCCTTCTTCTTCCCCTTACTTTACTGTTGGCCCCATTCAACAAGGGCTGGTCAAGTCCCTTATGCTTACAGCTTCTCTGATCTCTGCTGTATCTCTTGGATATTGATCAGAGAAAGTTTTCTGCTTTCAAGGCTCCTGTGATTAGATTGGGTCCACATGCATAATCCGGTATACTGTCTTTACATTATGGTATACATACCCTTCATTCGGGCTTCCCTGGTGGCTGAGTTAGTAAAGAATCTGCCTGCAATGCAGGCGACTATGTGCAATGCAGGAGACCTGGATTTAATTCCTAGGTTGGATAGAGCCCCTGGAGAAGGAAATGGCAACCCATTCCAGTATTCTTGCCTGGAGAATCCTATGTACAAAGAAGCCTGGCAGGCTATAGTCCATGGGTTCGCAAAGAGCCGGACCCAGCTTAGCAACTAAACCACCACCACCACCAAAGAATTCATTACATTTCCAAAGTCCCTTTGCCATTCAGGTTAACACATTCACATATTCTAAGGATTAAGGCATGGATATCTTTGGGATCGGGGCTTCCCTGGTATCTCAGCTGATAAAGAATCTGCCTGCAATGCAGAAGACCTAGGTTTGATCCCTGGGTTGGGAAGATCCCCTGCAGGAGGCAACCCACTTCAATATTCTTGCCTGGAGAATCCCCATGGACAGAGGAGCCAGGCGGGCTATAGTCCATGGGTTTGCAAACAGGCAGACATGACTCAGTGACTAAGCACAGCATATCTTTGGGATCTATTATTTTAACCCCAAATATAAAATGTAAAAGTTGCAGAAAAAATTTCCCCTGTTCTCCCTTTCACTTGTTCAATAGTTTATCTCCAATATCTGAAGGTCTGAGAGACTTATAGTCTAGTTGGGAAATAAAATCTATATCCTCCTATTAGGATGTACGGGGCTCCCAAGAGCTGTTAAAAAGAAGTGTTCAGGACCCAAAGGAAATTGCAGTCTTTCTAATGGGGAGGAAAAAGATCAAGGAAAGCTTCTTTGAAGAGGTAGCTTTTGAAGTATATCCTGAAGGATGAATAAGGGGAAGGTATTTTTTGTCTTAAGGACTCCAAGGCTTAAAAGCAAAGACATATGCTATATTCAGGATGTGGCAGCAGTCTGGGATTCATAGAGGTATGAAATAAAAATGGGATTTTGTAACCTTGCTAAGAAGTAAGAACTTTATTCTATAATAGGAGTCATTGAAGCATTTTGGCTGCAGGAATAGACTAAAAGTCATGTTTTAGAAAATGAAAGTCTGGTGACAAAGTGGAGGATATATTGGCGAGAACACCCATTGGAAGGCTGTGTAGAAGGGGAAGGAGAAGGGAGGAAAATCCCAGTAGAAATGGTAGAAATTATGCAATTATATCCAGCAATTCTTTCAAGGTGTTTGACTGGTTGAATGAGGGGTTGATGGTAAATGTAGATTTTCTAGTCTTGGAGACTGAGGAAGGTAATGTTATTGTTCCAAGATAAAGGAGATGTGGAGAATAAGGTTTCTGAGTGAGAAGATAGGGAGTTTGGATTTGTACATTTACTATCATCATGCAATTTGAGAAGGAAATTGGGAGGGCTTTGGGCCAAAGGTATCTATAGGAAATCCATCAACATCAGTATGATAGTTGAGGTAAAAGAATGAGTAAGGTCATTTGGTGAAAAAAAGAAGAAATCTGCAGTGTTCTTGGTGATACTGAGGATTATCCACATATGAGGGGAAAATAGCAAGAATTTAATTGGTAATGGAAGTTAAGATGAAGCCATCTGAAATACTGGGGAAAACTTCCTGCAAGGGGAGGTTCAAAATTGAAGAGGGAAGTTTGTACCCTTTAACCAACCTTTCCTTTTCCCACAATGAAAAGTCTGAGAATGTAATGTAACGTAAGGTGACTCTAAGTGATAACTCTGTACTGTTTAACTGTTGAATTGATATTTGCTAAGAGAGTAGAACTTAAATGTATTCTGGCAGTCTGTGACTTGTCATTTCATTCTCTTAACAGAGTCTTTCACATAGCAGTAGTTTTTAATTTTAATAAAGCCAAACATGTCAAAAAAAAAAAAATAAAGGATTAATACATCATGTGATGATGTGTTAACCAGCGGGTGAATCCTTTTACAAAGTGCTCATACTCATTCAGTTGAGTTGCGCCTGACTCTGCGACTCCATGGACTGTAGCCCACCTCTGTCCATGGAGATTCTCCAGGCAAGAATACTGGAGCGGGTTGCCATGCCCCACTTTCGGGTATTTTCTTGACCCCCAGGGATCAAACCCGCATCTCCTGCAGCTCCTGCATTTCAGGCAGATTCTTTACTGCTGAGCCTCCAGGGAAGCCTTTTCACAATACATATATATATATGTATGTATATCAAATCACTACAGTGTACACTTAAATATTTTACCATTTTATTTGCCTGTTATATCACAAAGCTAAAATTTAAAAAGTTTATAGTTAGAGGAGGAGGAATTTAGCAAAAGATGGGAACGTGCCTCTTCTAGGAAGAGGTACCATTTGCCAGAGCAAGGGAAGCTTCAAGTAGCAGAAGATGCTCAGAGAGAACACCTTGAGGGCTTGTACCTGGAAGGTCCTGGCAGGGGCTAAACACTTACCATTGTTTGAACTGAGTTGAAGTCACTCCATTTGGCGGGTTAGCCTCAATGGGATCTGGACAAGGAAAATGAATCAAGTCTGACTGCTTGGTCCTGGTTCCAGACAATTCAGTCTGTGGTTAAACCAGTTACTTTTGTTAAGGAGCCTTTCTTCTTTCAGCTTACTCATTTCTGTGCTTTTATTACTATTATTATTTTGTTTTGTTCATCTCCCTTAGTTTCCTGGTAAAGATACATGGGGGAAATCCATCATGGTTTCTTATGAATCAAGGAAAAAAGTCTTTAACCACAATTAGACCAGAATAACTAGAAACATCATTATGTTCTAAAAGCAGTGTTTCTTTACATTATTTTCCACTCAGAATATCTCAAGAGAAATACGTATTATTTCTCTTCCTTCCTTTTCCATAAACCTTGGTTTCTTTGGTGCTCATTTAAACAGACTCTACCTCCTAATACCCTTCCTCGCTGCTGAAATATACAGTTGTTTCTCACTTTCAGGGGGATTGGTTCTAGGAAAACCCCCATAACCAAAACATGCAGATGCTTAAGCCCCTCATATAAAATGGTATAGTATTTGAATATAACATACATACATCTTTCCATATACTTTGAATCATCTCTAGATTACTTATAACATGTAATACCATGTCAGTGCTATATAAGTAGTTGTAAATATGATGCAAATGCTATATAAATAGTTTCCAGTATGTAGTGAATTCAAACTTTTCTCTTGGAATTTTTCAGGAATTTTTTTCCTGGATGTTTTTGATCCATGACTGGCTGAATCTATGAATTGGAAACCCACAGATAGGGAGGACTGATAATTATTCATACAGTAAAAACTTTATTATAACTTTAACACTTATTTGTTGATTTTCCTTTAATTTCAACCTCTGTCACTATCTTGGGGATTTAAGCATCAGATGATCCACTCAACACCTTGGTCTTTCCATTCCCTGACCACCTTATCTACAGTAATTTTTTCCTCCTTGTTGCTATGTTCCTGTCCTAGGTCTGATCACCTCCAAAATTGTACTTCCTCTGAAACCTACAATTCAAACTCTTTGTCCTTACATTTAGGAAGACTACTTGCAAACACACCCAACTCCATCTATAATAATTTTCTCCATCTCTACCAGGAACACCTTGGCATGAGTTCCTTTCTCCTGCTCTACTTCAAGAGTCTGTCACTGGTCTCCCTGCCTCTGTACAGTTTACCTAGAATCCTGCATGGGACAAATAGTTGTTGAATGAATGAAATACATGTTGAGGAAAAAGGAAAATTTTGGGATATTTATTTGCAGTTCCCAGATATGTCCTGAAGTAGTAATGTCCAGTCTTTGGCACTGTTTTTGTACTTACTTCAGTTCAGTTCAGTTCAGTTGCTCAGTCGTGTCCGACTCTTTGCGACCCCATGAACTGCAGCACACCAGGCCTCCCTGTCCATCACCAACTCCCAGAGTCCACCCAAACCCATGTCCATTGAGTCGGTGATGCCATCCAACCATCTCATCCCCTGTCATCCCCCTTTCCTCCTGCCCTTACTTAAGCTGTAGAAAATGTGACTTCTGAGATTGGCCATAAACATGTATTCTTTTGGGCTTTCCTGGTGGCTGAGATGGTAAAGAATCCACCTGCAATGCAGGAGACCTTGGTTTGATCCCTGGGTTGGGAAGTTCCCCTGGAAGAGGGCATGGCAACCCACTCCAGTATTCTTGCTGGTAGGATTCCATGGATAGAGGAGCCTGGTGGCCTAGGGGGACACAAAGAGTCTGACATGACTAAGGGACTAACACTTTCACTTTACACACAGGTATTCCTTTAAATAAAGTGCTCTGGACACTTTCCCAAGCTGGTTCCAAGTTCCCATTTTATAAGGATCTCAGATGCTGAGACCCTCCCTGGTAGGACTAATTGTTTCCATCATCAGGGTTGGTTTGTGGAATCAACCTCGGTGGTGGCATAGTACCTCAAAGTCTGCTTTTGGTTCTGGTGAAGCCAGGGTCTGGAATGACCGAAGAGGTGAATGAAGGAGCTATTTTGAGAGGTGGGGCCTGTTTTTTTCTGATTCCCTCCGGTGGGTTCTCTAAGACTCTGGTCTCCAAACATTTTGGCAGCAGGGACCAGTTTCATGGAAGACACTATTTCCACGGACTGGTGGGAGTGGGGAGGCAGGGAGGATGGTTTTGGGATGATTCAAGTGCATTCCATTTATTATGCCCCTCCTGATCTGTCAGGAGGTGGAGCTCAGGTATGAGTCATGTGAAGTGGCTGTAAATACAGATGAAGCTTTAATCACTAGCCTGTCACTTGCCTTCTGTGGTGAGGCCTGGTTTCCTAACAGGCCATACACCCAGGGAGTTGGGACCCCTGCTCTGAGAGAATGAACAGTCCCAGTTCTGCTTTAAATAGCCCAACTTTAAATAACCCTCTCTTATCAAAGCACAGGTACTAAAATGCTGCTCACCGCCCCTGTTTAATGAAGAAGGCCTGTTTGTAGGCTGAGAAAGATGGGATGGAGAGACAGTTTAGCCATATTGACAGCTGGGAGCTGGAGGCATCAAATATTTCCCATTTCAAATCTTGACAATATATTAGGAATGTTTCCTGTGTTTTACATGACAGTTGTACATTTTTCAGAATGCTGACCTTGGGGCCTTGTAAGGTTCTGTAACATCAAAGATTCCATTACGTTTATTATACTCGCTTTATCAAGAGTCATCCAGGTTTAAATAAGAATTTGAAACAAGGGTTGCTGACAGCTGAAAGGCCTTGTAGAAGGTACTGACTTAAAACTTGAGATTTATTAATAAAAGTAATGAAAGAGAGAAGCCCCTCCTGCTTCACTAAAGCCTGGATGTGTACCATCAGGCAAAACACTTCAACCCTTCGGTTGTTCTAAATGTTAGTGTGTTAGCATTACCTGAAGGACTTGATAAAACCAGATTGCTGGCCATAACCCCGAAGTTTCTGATTCAGCGGTTCTGGAGTTGGGTCTGAGAGTCTGAATTTCTGAAATGTTCCCATACGATGCTGATGCTGCTGGTGGTCCAGAGACCACACTGGAAGAATCACTGGCTTACCTCTTCAAGTTGGTTTTCTCATATCTAAAAATAGGTATATCTAGAGCTCATTTCTGTGGGCCTATTGTAAGAATGATGGTTTGGTCGCTGTCGTGTCCGACTCTTGTTGAGTCCATGGACTGTAGCCTGCCAGGCTCCTCTGACCATGGAATTTCCAGGCAAGAATACTGGAGTGTGTTGCATTTCCTTCTCCAGGGGATCTCCCTGACCCAAGAATCGAACCCATGTCTCCTTCATTGCAGGTAGATTCTTTACTGACTGAGCTATGAGGGAAGCTGTTGTAAGAACAGGACACACCTAAACATGAGGCTCAGAATAAGGACTCTGTTGATGCTTAACTCTTAAGTTAACCCTTTATGGCTAATTGCCTAAAGCATACAAAAGTTAAATTTTCAAAATTTCAAGTTTTTCAAGTCTGTTGATTCATCTGCTACATTTGCAAAAACACATTTCCTTGTATCGTATGCACCTGTGTTCAGTAGTTGAAAAATGAAGCTTGCCTGTACACATTCACAGTACTTATCATATTTACTTGTTTCTGTAAGTATATTATCTAATGATTATAGTACCTATTTGAACCCTTGAAAAACAACTTTCAGGAGGATGAATATTTTGTGAATAAATGTTGTAAGTAATATATATCACCTGAGCTCTGATTGGAAGTATTTTCAATAGATATAGCTATGAATAAAATTGTTTTAAAAAGTCACTTTGAAAAATATCATTAGCCTTTAGTTAATGCTGTAAACATTGTTTGAAAAGGAGAAAAACATCATTTGGAATGGGATTTTTTAAAGGGTTAAAGGTTGAATTTAGGACCGGCCCTTTAGGGTTAGAGGAAACAATGGTGATATTTTCAAATACCTGGTATCTTTTATAGATTGCACTGACTATTCAGAATGTAAAATATATTTTGATCAAATGTAGATAATTCATTTAATTGTATGAAATATAACTTTTAAATGAAAATGCATTTTTTTTCGGTATGTCTAAACATAATCTATATTAAAGGGGATTGGATGATTTAGTGTTTTTTTATTAAGTTAGACTATAGCTCAGAGCACATAGGAAGAGACAGAGTTTATGAAACATAGCTTGGGCTCTTGCAATTATTGGTTATACACTAACTGTTGGGAGGATTAATTGTATGTCCTTACAGTGTTTGGGTTACCTTGAAAAATCCAGTGACCTTTAAATTTATGATACTGTATTTCATCTTCCAAGATGACATCCTTGTAATAAGCATAGGAAAGTTATTCAGCTTGAGATAGCTTCTATATTCTTCTGTTGACATGTTTATTCACTTTGTTTATGTGCTTGTTCTTGGCCTTTTCCCCTGAATTTTTTAATACTTTTTTTTTAGACTAGGGTATGATACTTACTAGATTAAATATAATTCTCAAGTTAGCTAGAGTTTTTGTGTTTCCTATAAAAATTTTACAGCAAGTCCTGGCAACAGCAATCTAGATTTCTTGTTCAAAACCCATTTCTAATGTTTAAAACTATAAAGGAATTACAGCCATTATGTAGATTACTTAAAAAAATAGATCTTTCTTTTAGAGTGTAATTTGTTACCATGAAGCTTAAAAACGTAGGAAGTTCGGGAAGTATATCTTTTCTGAATGTTCCCTTGGAACTAACTATACTTTAACTTTTAAATGTTTTTTCCTCTTAGAATAATAAAAACAACATGTAAAAGTAATTTTTGATCTGGATGAAGTTTCATAGTTTCATTTCCCTTAGAGTTTAAAAAGAAAAAAAAAAAGATTCTGGTAATGTTTTCATCATTTTATGTTAAGAGAGTGAGCAGTCTGTGATAATTCAAGTTCTTTTTGCAGTAATTCTTCTTTCCTATTAGGATGTATATTTAAATTAAGAAAAACTGTTATTTAATGATTTTTAAGGAGACTGTTCTTTATTGTACTCTTGTCTGTAACCTAGTTTTAAAAGTTAAGCTTAAAGTGATGCTTACTATAGTTGTAATAACACTGCATGAAGTCTGAGCAGAGAAATTTAAAGATGCGTAATAATATATAATATGTTTAATGAGGTTATCTGAGCCACTTTAACTTTTGAGAACCATATAATTTGAATAATTATGGTGAAAATATTAGTGAGAAAACCCACGTTGTCTGGCAGTGCAAAGGTGTGTAATTGTTTAAGGCAAATTATCAAGCCAGGTAGTTCTCACAGGGTGGCATAGGCAAATATTTTCACCTTGCTCAGTGTACAATTACCCAGATTTTGCACAAATCTGCCAGAATTTGCTGGTTCAGAAACGCATTTTTTTAGTACTCGAGTAGTAGATCTCTTTCACAGAAACAGAAACAAACTTATGTTTACCAAAGTGGAAAGTGGGGGCTTGGGATAAATTAGGAGTTTGGGATTAACACATACACGCTACTGTATATGAAATGGAAGGGGAATCTGCCTGCAAATGCAGGAGACGGAAGAGATGCAGTTTCAATCCCTGGGTCAGGAAGATCCCCTGAAGAGGGAAACTGCAATCCACTCCAGTATTCTTGCCTGGAAAATTCCATGGACAGAGGAAATTGTTGGGCTACAGTCCATGGGGTCGCAAAGAGTCGGACCCAACTAAGCAACTAAACATACACACACATATATGCAATAGATAAGCAACAAGGACCTACTGTATATCACAGAGAAGTATACTCAATATTTTATACTACCTTATAAGGGAAAAGAATCTGGAAGAATTTATATATCTATATATGTATATTTCATGTATATTTATACATATATATATATGAAAGTGTGATAATGTTAGTCGCTCAGTCATGTCCAACTCTTTGCAGCCCCGTTTTCTATAGCCCTCCAGGTTCAGACTCCTCTGTCCATGGAATTCTCCAGGCAAGAATACTGGAGTGGGTAGCCATTCCCTTTTTCAGGGAGTCTTCCTGACCCAGGAATCGAACCTGGGTCTCCTGCATTTCAGGCAGATGTTTTACCATCTGAACCACCAGGGAAGCCTGTATATATATGCAAATGAGTTGACAAATAAATTATATATATAACTGAACCACTTTGCTGTATACCTGAAATTAATAGAACATTGTAAATCGAGTATTCTTCAATTAAAAAAAAAAGTAGATCTGTTTCTCAGAGTAGGCTCAAATTAATCAAGCTCCTGGAGACTTAATACATAAACCAGAATGCTAACTTGGACACTTAGGTTCTCTGAACACCAACTTTTTCCTCTGTGGCCATAATACAAAGACATACTCTCTTTGAGATGCTGCTGGGTGTTCATGCCATGAGAATAAGTGGTCAGAGTATGACTCAAATGTTTAGTGGTATTAGGCTTCTGAACTTAATGATAATAGCTTTATCACAGGTACTTTGTGTTCTTCAGGGCCAGAAAAATCATATTTTTGTATATTGGCACCTGTTTCAGTGAACAACGGTCGGATGATTAATGCCCAATAAACCTTTGTCTGTTAATTTGTTGATTAGTTCCCATCCTTTCGAGTTACAACCTTCTTTTTGTTATACCAGTCTATCAAAGTGTAAGCAAATTTTGGTGCCCCTGGGAAATTTCTTATCCATTTGACAAAGGCCTTTTAATATGTTTAATATTTTGAAAATCCATAGAAGTTAGTTGGAAAACATGAAAAGAACCTATAATCTTCATTGCAGTTTTTATTAGACAAGCCTCTATATTAAAATTGTATACAATTTCCAGCATGTGTACGATTTTAGAAAAATTTTAACAATTGCCATAAAAGATTTATTTGGAAGATGTAAAGTTTTGATTCAAGAGTTCATTGATTCTGATTATAAAAATAAAGTTAATATATATGCTCTTCCAAGAAGAATCACTGACTACATAAATGTATAAAGAAGAAAAGGCAATTCATCCATAGTCCTGTCACCCAGAGAAAGCCACTCTTCATATTTTGGCATATATACTTTTTAATAAAAGTATACTTAACTCTGAAGTGATTTTGTTAAGCTTCTCCAGAGAAACAGAAATAAAGGGAAATCTATATATAACATATAGACATATAACAACAGGAAGTTGTTAGAAAGAAAGACATGTTTTAAGGAATAGGCTAACATGACTGAGGAGCCGGAAAGTCTGAAAAATCTGTAGGATGGGATACCCAGGGAAGGGTTGATGTTGCAGTCTTGAGTCTGGAGGCAGAATTCCTTCATGTGTTGCAGGGGCAGTAGGCGAAAGGGGCCTCAACCTTTTCTCTTAAGGCCTCCAACTGACTGGTTGAGGGCCACCCACATTATAAAAGGTGTTCTGCCTTACTTAATGTCCACTGATGTAAACGTTGATTATATCTTAAGAATACCTTTACAGCAACATCCAGATGGTTCTTTGGCCACACAGTTAGGTACCATTGCTTAGCCAAGTTGACCCATAAGATTAACCATTATAGTAATCTTATATTATCAGTTTTATTGGCCTCATGGTAAAATCCAAACCCCTTAGCCTGTTAGGCAACATCTTATATAAATTGATCTCTACCTACCTTGTTTGTCTAACTTATAGACGCCTTTCTTCTCATTGCCAAAATAACAGGGCGTCAAATAGTGATAACAAAGAATTGAAAAGTGGGCAAGCATTGTTTTTAATGAAAAATTATAAGAAGGAATTAAATCTTACTGCTGGTAGGCTGCTGTCCATAGGGTTGCACAGTGTCACACGACTGAAGCGACTTAGCATCTACGCATGCTTTGGAGAAGGAAATGGCAACCCACTCCAGTATTCTTGCCTGGAGAATCCCAGGGACAGAGGAGCCTGGTGGGCTGCTGTCTGTGGGGTCACATAGTCGGACATGACTGAAGTGACTTAGCAGCAGCAGCTGACCACAATTTTTCCTAATTTTGTGGGTAATTTCTTAATATTGTTTGAATTGGTAGTTTCTTTTAGAGAATTTTGTCACTTATTATTTAATATGAATTGTTATAACATACTATAGGAAGTAGAATTGATATTATCATAGAGAAAAGAAAAATCTGTTATAATGATAAAGATTTTCACTTAATTGGAGTCAAATATATTTCAGAGGTTTAAAATACTCCTCACAAATCATCTTTGCATTTCGGCTTAACATATTAAATTGCTTTGCTTAATTATAAGTATTCTATACTACTAAATGAGATCTTCAGATGGCTTTAGGGATTGATAGAAACCATTAAAAATGACTGCATACTAGAAGTTATGTTTCATTTCCTAGGAACTGATTCTAAATTAAAACATGGTTTAAATTTCTGGGAAGCTACACATTGATTTAATGCATTGCTTACATTTACAATATATGTAGAAGTCATTATTTATAACCTTATTAATAACTAGCATGAGCACCCTATAAGTGTTTCCCTATAATGTTTATACTATATATTATATTGGAAAAAAATCACTAAATTTTCAGTATTTTTTAAATAGGGAAATCAATATGCTTGTTTGCAGTCTATAAATTATTTTGGGGTGAAGTGAAGTGAAGTGAAAGTTGCTCAGTTGCATCTGCTCTTTGCAACCCCTTGGACTGTACAGCCCATCCAATTCTCTAGGCCAGAATACTGGAGTGGGCAGCCTTTCCCTTCTCAAGGGGATCTTCCCAACCCAAGAATTGAACCAGGATCTCCTGTATTGCAGGTGGGTTCTTTACCAACGGAGGTATCAGGGAAGCCCTATTTTGGGTTAAATGAAGTGAATTAATCAAAATAAAATGTGACTAACAATTCTCATAGATAAGGTGTGAATTTATCTGGGAAGGGCAACTAAAAGCACTTAAAAATATGAAGATCAATTCTACAAAATGTATATTGATATTACAAAGCATTATTGATTGAACCTTAATAAGTAAAACATGAAAAATACAAAAAAATGAGTTAATATAAATATTGAAACAACAAAAAACATAACTTTTTAAAAAAGTAGACTTTGCTGTTGAGATTTTGACTTTTTTAAACAGCAAAGTCTAACTTTTTAAAAAAGTTATGCTTTTTGTTGTTTTATTTTTTAATATTTTTATTAACTCATTTTTTGTATTTTTCATGTCTTACTTGGTAAGGCTCAATCAATAATGCTTTGTAATACTAATGTACATTTTGTAGAACTGACCTGCATATTTTTAAGTGCTTTCCGTTGCCCTTCCCAGATAAATTCAAACTTTATCTGTGAGAATTATTAGTCATATTTTATAGATAAACATCCAGTAAAAAAAATAAAAAACAACAACCAACAATTGTTGAATGCTCTCTGTATGCCAGGAACTGTGCTGAGTATTTGCATGGAGTATAATTTTTAACCTCCACAACTGCATTGTAGTGGTGAAAGTGAGACATATTGTTATAACGTGATAAAGTGAAGAGATAAACTGGGATTCGGGAGACCCAGATTCCTGCCAAAGCTTCTAATAAACATGTTTATGAGAACACTGCTAATGCTTCCTTATGAGTAACTGAAGGGGGTTGGTTAAGAACCTCTGTCTTTGTAAAGCATTGCTCCGCTGATCTCCATCGAACTGCCAGCTCAGCATCTCTACAATATCTAGAAGACACCTCAAGCTCACTGTGTCCAAAACAGAATATTGAAGACTGCTCCACTCCCAGGCTTCCCAGCTCAGTAAACACAAACTCGAACGTCTTGTTGCTCAAGTTAAATGCCATTAATCCATCCTTGACTTATCTTCCTTTATATGCATCATCCAGTTTATCAGCAGATCCTGTCATCTGCACCTTCAACATGTATCTGGGCTCCTTGCTGCCTTTTCATCCCCACTCTTGTGGCAAACCGAGCCACCATTTTCTGTACCTGATTTACTACATTCACTACCCAGGGGGGCTCCCACTTCCATTCCTGCATAATCCTCACATCCCTCTCTCCTTTTATTTTTTATTTTTTAATTTTTTTTATTCTAATTTTTTTTTCCATTTATTTTTATTAGTTGGAGGCTAATTACTTTACATCATTACAGTAGTTTTTGTCATACATTGAAATGAATTAGCCATGGATTTACATGTATTCCCCATCCCGGTCCCCCCTCCCACCTCCCTCTCCACCCGATCCCTCTGGGTCTTCCCAGTGCACCAGGCCCGAGCACGTGTCTCATGCACCCAACCTGGGCTGGTGATCTGTTTCACCCTAGAGAATGCAAGTCACTTCATATTGTGCTCTGAACCCCTGAAGAATTTCAGTCTCACTTCGGGTCAAAGTCAAGTCTGCACAGAACCATGAGCCTGATGTGATCTCTGTTCTCACCCCTCCTCCCAGCCCCTCTGACCTTGTTTTCCCCACTCGGGCTCGCTTCTTTCCAGACGAGCTGGATACCTTCTGCCTGGACAGTTCTATCTCCAGACGTCCACTTATTTGCTTCCTTACCTTTTTAAATCGGTGGTGCGCAAAGGTCATGAAAATAGGATTTCTCTGATTTCTGGTTTAACAGGGCGCCCTGCACCCTTCCCCCTCACCTCTCATCCTGCGCACTCTCACTCCTTCATGCTGCTTTAGTTTCCCATTTAGCATTTGTCGCCATGAGGGTGAGGTCTCCATCTTCTTTGTTCACTGCTTTGTCTTCAGGATCCTTGTAGTTGAATGAATGATAGATTAAATGCAAATATTTCCTACCACAGTTGTGATATAGCTCTGTAAATACATCTACTGTTTTAGATGGGATGAAGAAGTAAAATAAACCAAAAACTTCCCCTTTTCCTTTAAAACAGTTATTAGGTTAGGTTTAACTAAGACAATTTCTGTGGTTGCTGAGAAAACATAAAATTATAGAATATTTCCTGGATCATCCATGATGCTACACTTCATTTGCAGAAATATAGCAAGGTTGTTCAGAATTCAGAATGTACAGATTGTTTTTATGGAGATAAAATGACAGAAATAAATGGAAAATTTTTTTATCAGGCTACTTAATTGTCTGATAATTCTCATAATCTTTTAGCAGGTTACTCTTTTCCAAACACACTGTTGTTACACAAACAAAATGATTATATATATATATATATATATATATTTGTTGTTGTTTAGTCACTAAGTTGAGTCCAACTCTATGCAATTTTATGGATTATAGCCCACCAGGCTCATATATATGTGTGTGTGTGTGTGTGTGTGTGTGTGTGTGTGTGTATGTAATGCTTTTAATTATTCTAACTTTTCTTTTACCTGAAAGCAGAAATCACTTAATGCACAGTGAAAAATTTCTAGACTGAAATGAGCTGGTCTGGTTTTATTTCTTTAACTTAGTGTGTGGCCTTGGAGAAGTTACATGCTCTTACCAAGCCAGGGCTCTTATCTTTAAAATAGGTGTAATAATAGGTGTAATAATAACCACTCTCTTACCTGCCTGACTGGATTGTTAAGGTTAATAAGATAATGGCTGTTTAGAACTTTGAAGTCCTCAGGAGGAAGGTATATGAGAGAAGGAGTGTTACACTTTTCTGATGGAAAAGTGCCCTGTCCAGATATTTTGCCAATTTCCCTACCAGACTTACGGAAGCACGTTGGCCCTCCTTAGACCACTGTTTTGAGGTAAGACTTCAGGTACTCCACGTGTCAGCACAGCTAATCTCTGAACTCTGCCAGCTTTGCACATGTGTTCACCAGTACGGCGATGAAAAAGAAACAAACTGTGGCCTGAGACATTTCTGGCGCCTATTATGGAAGCTACACATTTGCCAGATTTCTATTTTTCCATTATAGTAATTTGAAACTCTTTTGGACATACCTGTCCCAGGTAAATTTGGTTTTTTCAGGAGTTACATTCCATCCTCTGTCGGATGTCTTTTAGTCAAGATAATGTCTCTTCAGTGGTTATCTCCCAGATTCTAAGAGGATTTCCCTTTCACTTGCCTTTTTTTAAAAATCACTTCACTCTTCAGCCTGGAGCCTAGATTTGATTAATCGATTTCCCTGTTCTATTTAAGGGTTGTTTTTATTAATGCACTTTTCAAGCCGAGACACAGCATTATCGCCTTCTCGATCACTGTACTGAGTGTTGAGACCTGAGCAGGCCAGCTCTAGCAGCTGTGTTTCCCCCTTGGATCTCGGGCTGAAAACTTTCATCTCCCTTGCTGTCTCAGCTGCTGGTCTGAGGCTCTGGCCTTCCCATAACTCAAAGCAATTTCAAAGCAATGAAAGTAACCTCTTTGGAATGCTTTTGGAAAACCACAGAAAGGTTCTTTAAAAGTACACCACTTATATACTTTAAATGAATGTTTCCATTTTAAGGTAATAACAGCATAATGTCAGGAGTCAATGCATGGTATTTAACTACACTATGAACATAGTGTAGGCTTGTCTAAATAGACCAATTAAAGAAAGAAAGAAAAAAGAAACGGCAAAGGTTGGAATCCTTAAAATGATCTCATAGTTGTGGAATCTATGAATCGAAGGTTGTGTTTTCCAAAATTCTATGTGTAAAGTAACATTTTCTATAGGCCTGAAGATTTTTTCCCCCTAGCTTAGAGATTGTGTGAAAAGATGCCATCATCACAAGTGAGAATAGTATTAATTGTTTTAACTGGGGAGGTGCCTAGTGTTCACAGGGAAACATTTTAGACTGGAGTTTGATTTACTGGGGGAGTGGGGAGGATCAAATCCGCATGTCTTTAAATAATAATTTGTTAAATCTGCCATCAATGCAATAAAATGTGACTGATGATTTAAAAGATGAAGGGTCATTTTAGTGAAATTTGACATTGACCTCCAAGTCTGGACCAGAAGAAAACTGGGTTTTTATATTTGTCTTGCTTTCACAGAGGCAATTGTCACTTCAAACCTCCCTTGTTCTGACTTCGTGGCGAGTTAACTAAAGAAGGACTCTGAAATGTTTGTAATTACAAAAGAGATTACTAATTAGATTTTACATTTATATCTTTCTTAGCATTTCCCTAGTGTTTAGTGGCAAGAAGAAGCCTCATCCTGGGGCACTGGCAGAGGAAGAGAAATCTTTGGAGCTAATTCAGATGTCCAGTTGATGTTATATAAAAATAAGCAGACTTCCAATATTTCAGAGCCTCCCAGGGCCACCTTTACGAGTCAGCAAAGTGGAGCACACTACTGTAGTCCAGGAAAAATAATTTACTTGCCTTAAGAATTCTGAACACATTTTTTTTTTTTTTTAAAGTGATTTACTGCACGGATTTTAAAGCTTTTCTTCATAAGCACCAGTATCACCTTATCTGGAAAGGCAGCTTATTGCAGTCCTCCAGAGAGATTGCCTGTGCTACCAGGGGATTAAAGCATGTAGACATGCTATCACTTTCTCCTCTGGAGTCTCCCCAGACATGCTGGGCATTATGCTTAGTTCCAGTGAACTATTCTTGAACCTCTGCCATTCCAAGACTGCGTTCGTTGGTATAGTTTTCAGAGTAGCTTAAGAAAAAGTTCTACTCACTTTATGAACGTGTTTTTTTTTTTTATCATTTAGTCAATCCCTTTCCAATAAACATTTTTCTTTTCTTTGGGAAATCTATACATGTATATATGTGTATGTATATACATACATGTCTGCATATATTTTATTCACACTGAAACATACATAAAGAAAAATAGAAGGGCTTCCCAGGTGGTACAGTGGTAAAGAATCTGCCTGCCAGTGAAGGAGACTCAAGGGACATGGGTTCACTGTCTGGGTTCAGAAGATCCCCTAGAGTAGGAAGTGACAATCTGTTCTAGCATTCTTGCCTGGAAGAATGGGGTTGCAAAGAGTCGGACATGACTGAGCATACGTGCACACACACAGTAACCTATGCAATCAGATTTCAGCAGAAAATAAAAATACATTGTAGGGTACGAATGTGAGCTCCAGTGAAATTTTAAATTTTATAGTAGCCACATGGCAAAGAAAAAATGAAATTAGTCCTAATAAGACATTTCATTTAAATATCTATTTCATTTCAAATATATTTCACCTCAATATCCAAAGTAGTAATAGCATGTTAAGGTTTAATCAATATAAAAGTGATTAATGAGCTCAACCGGAGAAGTAAATGGCAACCCACTCTACTATTCTTGCCTGGAGAATCCTGTGGACAGAGGAGACTGGTGGGTTGCTGTCCATAGCGTCGCAGAGTCAGACACAGCTGAAGCAACTTGGCGGCAGCAGCAGCAGCAATGAGCTTAACATCCTTTTTTATACTAAATCTTCAAAGTCTGTGAATTTTATACTTACAGCTCATCATAACTCATAATTAATTCACACCCGTGGCTCCCGTATTTGAAAGTGAAGGAATACATATCTACCAAGAAACTATTTTGAAATAAGTCCTTAGGGAGAGTGTCAGCATTCTAAACAAGTAAAATTTTGACCAATTTTGTTTCTTCAACTTCTACAAGTATAACACATTTCATATAGTGTTCTTTTAACAAAATTACTTAAAATATAGAGCCATCTTTTAAAATAGCAATGACCCATTAAGCTAATACACACATCTTTTGGTGATGCACTTAACCCTATACCTTCCATTTTCCACAGACTGATATAGAGGAATTTCAAGGTGCTTCTTATACCCCAGTGGGAGCTGGATTCTTTAATTATTAAGCCATGAGACCATCTTCAACTTCTGTTATTTATTGAAGGCATGCTTTCTTGGTTTAAATGAAAATATATGGGAAAATTTGCATTTAAAATATTTTCAGTGTTAGAGCTTGACTTTAAACTTGTATTTTGTGATGTGTATATTGAGCACCATGATGCAAGACACGTGGATTTTCAGGTGAGATAAAAGATCAGAGAGGGCAGTTTTGCCCAAGCACAAGGTTTCCCTGAACGCTCTAACTGACTTGCCCTTTGCTCATAAATCTTTCGCCATGATCAACACAGAGACTAGTATTGATTTGCCAGTTAGCTATCTTGTCATCTCTGGGCTTGGGGCTTTTGACCTTTTGTTTGTTCCTGTAAAATTATGGTGAATCACAGACTTCTTTTCTAATAGGTCTTTTCAACTTTAAAAGGCCAACAGACTCTGTGAGAATATATTAAACAGTTGGATAATCCAGAAAAGGCGGGTACCCAAAAATACTTGTAGACTGCTAAAGGTCAGAAATCCTTCTTGAGTTCAAAATCACAAACACATTCTCTTAGGAGGGAACAACTGAGCAGGCAGAGGTCTTGAGTTTCGTTTGATCCTAGCTAA
This sequence comes from Odocoileus virginianus, assembly GCF_023699985.2. Lineage (NCBI taxonomy): Eukaryota > Metazoa > Chordata > Mammalia > Artiodactyla > Cervidae > Odocoileus > Odocoileus virginianus. The sequence continues at coordinate 27,954,264 of NC_069698.1, forward strand.
ATATGCTTTGAGTTTCTTAGCAAAGTGTATCAAGGCATTTCACTCATAGCACCTGAGTGTGGACAAAGTGAATTTTAAAAGATGAGTTAATTTTAAAATGGAAAGGGAACACAAACACAGCAGTTTAAAGAAATATAATGAATCTAAATTGAAGGATCACAATTTATTTCTCAAAATGCTGATACTAGTATAATGTGACTTCAGTTGAGCTCCTTACAGTCTTCTTTGTGCTTTTTTTTCCCCCCCTCCTTTTGGTCACATGCATAGATAAGTCCTACATACTCTGATTTATAGATAAGCTGAGGATTATATCGGTAGACTGAATTGTCTACTGGAGACTGAATTTATTTCATAAATGTGAAATCAGATTTCAACCTTCATTCAACTGATTTTGTGTCATTTCACTCAATCTGTTAAAAGTGTAATTTATTATACTGGCCTGTCACCTGATGATTTCTCTGTTGCATATATATTTTATTCCCTTCAAGGGGATTCTTTTTGAACTTTAGTTTCTAAAATTATGTTTTGCTATAGATCTGTGAAAAACAAGAGAAGTTGGCTTTCTTTTATATTGTACCATTTGTTTCTAATCACTGTGTGTGTGTGTGTGTGTGTGTGTGTGTGTGTGTGTGTGACTTGTTCAGTTGTGTCCGACTCTTTGCAACCCCATGGACTATATAGCCCACCAGACTTTTCTCCAGGCAAGAATACTGGAGTGGATTGCCATTCCCTTCTCCAGGGGATCTTCCCAACCCAGAAATGGAACCCTGATCTCTTGCATTGCAGGCAGATTCTTTACCATTTGAGCTACAGGGAAGTTATTTGCAGCTATCATTTCAATAATTTTGGAGAAATTAGCTATTACTGAAAGATACTTTCTCTGAGACACGTTTACCTAGTACCTATTTGCCCTGGGTGGTGCCAAATGCTGTTATTTCTACAAGCGCAACTTATATAATGATGGGACACCAAAGAGCTTTTGGGGAGTTCAAGTATGTAAAACAAGGGTACTGTGTAAAGCGTGTTTGTTTTTTTTTTAAATTCACTCCTCTGTAACAGTCTTTTGCTGAGATGTACTGCATTACTGGAAAAGAAATGAATTTAAATATGGCCTCATGGAAGGTGAGTCCTTTCTTAATCAGGGAGTGAATGAAGCACTGATTATCAGATCTGAAAATAAGATTGCTATTTTTAAATAAATTGTTAGATAGTTAAGACATTTGCAATTTTAGTGTTAAAAATCTTCTGAAGAATCTATAGTAAAAGTTCCCTGATTTCCTAGTTCTTCTCTAAGGAAACCTCCAAATTATTTGTTTTGGGGGGAATCCTTTCAGAGGTCATTTATCGGAAAATAATTTTAAGTGTATGAAAATTAAAGGCAAGCGTTTCATACACATGGTAGCATGTTATACATATTGATACCAATGCATAAGGAACTTCCTCTTTTTCATTATATGTGGGTAGTATTTAGTTTTCTGAATAGTATAATACTTCATCTCATTCCTTTCTAATATATATTTATATGGTTTCCAGTCTATTTATTGCAGCAAACAGTGCTACCGTGAATACTGGCAAGATAGATTCCTAGAATTAAGTTACTGTGTCAAAAGATATATGAATCTGTAACTTTGTTAGATATTGCCAATTTTTTCTTCTTACCACTTGAAGAAGTCGTTGTTCCACCAGTAAGGCAAACTAGTTCCCATTTCTCTGAAAACTTCACTAATAGTGTAAAATCATTTTTTAATTTTTTATTGTTGAGTGTTTGCCTATCTGATATATCAGAATAGCTTTATTTTTCCCTTCTGGATGATGTGGAATAGTATTTCATCTACTTAGGAACCATTTATATAACATGTGGTATATGTGTGTCTGTGCATGAACAATTTGATCACATACTTTTTCATGTTTCTCTTGTCCGTCTTTTCCTTATTGATTTGTGTGAGTTCTTTATATATTAGGGAAACTGGCTCTTGTCTGTAATGTGTCATAGGAATTGCAAATATTTTCACAATTTGTCATTTATCTTTTGATTTTGTCTATGGTGATTTTGAAGTACAGAAAACTGGGATTTAAGTAACTGACTTTATTGATTTCTTTTTTTTCCTTTTATAACTGTCTTTTACAACATTGTTAGAAAGGCCTTCCCTATTCCAAAGGTATATATTTATTCTGCCATCAATATTTCCACTCCATTTATGGTCAAATCAGATAATTAGGTTGAGGCAAGTGTCAGTAATCCTGACCATGATACTTAGCTGATTAATTATGGCCAGCATACTGCAGAGACCTTTCTTTTGTTCTGCTTGAGGAAGGAAGGAGTTCCTTTATGTTTCTCATAGGACACAACCCCAACACTTAACTGAACCTCCTTTAAGCTTGAAGTGGTCAGTGGTAAGAAGCTGTCTAATTTCAAGGCCTGCTGGGGAGATGAGTGAATGTCAGGTTTCTCCTACACTTTGGCTATAGTTTATGCATGCTTTGATAATCCAGAGTTAAATGTAACTTACTGTTACCTATGATTTGAGTTTATCTATGACCCTTACTCCCATTGTCTTGGATTATCTGAAATTGACTGTATTATTAGTATGTTATTGTATTTAACACATTACCTTGCCTTATTGGCATTATAAATCAATTATAATATATACTTTATTCATTTTTCATAATTAGAAGTAAAAGGTTTATATTCTTATAGTTACATCAATATAAATAGAAATTGTCTTTCTACATTAATTTGTGGCTTAATATTTATTTCAGTTAAGTGTTTTAGTCATATCATGAGGGATTAAGGCTTGAAAGTAGAGTGACTCAATTACTAGCTATGCAGTTTTGCACAGTTAACTATATGACTTAGTGCAAGTGTGACCTCATGTGTTGATTTCTTCATCTTTAAAATGTAGGTAATAATTATAGCCATATCAGGGGATTGTTGTGAGTATGAATTAATTAAGACCTATGAAATACTTAAACTAATTCATGACATACATTAAGTCTTCAATAAATGTTAGTGATCATTTTTTATATCGTTACATTCAATTATGAAATCCAGAATCAGATAACTTGATAGAGGGTGAATATGACCATTAGACTGTTTATAATCCATGGACTGTTCCATACGGAGGCACAATTTTAGTCACTTTCAGCTATCACTAGATTATAGCAGCTTTTTTTTTAAGAAAAAACTCTGAGGCCATATCTGTTTCCTTTAGATGATCAAGACAGCTGAACATCTAATCCATTCATTTTGGTGCACATTGTGATTGAAACTGCTGAATCAATCATGCAGTGATTTGCTTTGATCATTAAGACAGCCAAAATGAAAGCATTGGCCATGCTGCCTAAGGTCCATTTATTTTGGAAATAACTTTTGACAGGTAAGACATAGTCCCGTATTGCCTTCCTGACATTTCATTGATATCTTGTGTGGCTTCTGGTAGCATATTTATCATTTCGCTAATACACTTCTTGTTATCATTTGTTCTCTGTTATCTTAATAAACGTAAGCAGATGATCCATGGGGGTGATTCATTCAAAGCCCTTTTAGCTGCAGATGGCCCGAGAGGCAACAGAGGAGGTGGCATTTTGTACTTTTGGTGTTGATGGGTGTGATCGAAGCAATGGGTTTAGTCCAACGAGAGCAAACTAAAGTGGTTCAAGGGAGGAAACAGTTTTCATATGCTTGCATAGTGACAAAACTAGAATTTTCAGTCTGTGAAGATTTAATTTGAAGTGGATATGATTAAAGGTGATAAAATCATGTTGTTGCTAGAATGAACAAGAACTTGTTCCTAATGAAAGGGCTTTAATAATTTTTAAAAGAATTAGTTTCAAAAGATAATTGCTTATTAAATATTGCTTTTTCTATCCTAATGAATATTTATCATGATATTTCATTAATGTTACTGAAAAAGTATTACTGAAAAAAGAATATTCAGTGCAGACCAACACAAGTTCATGAACTAAGGAAGGCCACCAATTTTATACACACACACACACACACACACACACACACACACACACACACAAGTTCAGGTGATCAAAAAGGCTCACAACCAAACTGATTTGAACATTGGACAACTGTAAGAATGAAATGCAGTGAACCGTAACTTTTAACTCTTTAATATTTTCTGAAGAATTTAGCAACTCAAATCAATAGACTTTGGGTTGTGATTCTCAGCTAAGGGTAGATTTCAGAAAAAGATATGCCCACAAAGAAAATCTCTCAGGGTCTCTGGAGATTTTGTTTTGCTTTGTTTTTTGCTTGTTTCTTTATCAAACAAGGTCATGGTTTGAAATAATTGGAAAGCATGGCACTAGTCTGTAGTCATTATCTTTTAAAATCTAGATTTAGTCAAGGGAGTGCTAGAAGTGTCTTGTGTTTGGAGAATGTGGGTTGGGGAATAAGGTTGAGAATCCTCTCCCCTTTTTGGTCATTTCTTTTGACTTATGTCTAAGTGGAAGAATTGAAAAATGGTGATTGGCTTTTGCAAGTAGTGCAATCAAATGGCAGTCTAAAAGAAAGAGAGCTAAGTAAAACTGTTGAGCATGTATTGATTTTTAAGTACACATAGATTGTGGTCAATGTCAACATGACCTTTACTTATGATAGACAGCTTGTTTTGGAGAAGTTTCTTTCACAGTGGCCATTTATGCAATCAATGAAAAGGGGGCATAGAAAGGTTAGCTTATTTATAAATTCTTATAAACCTGAATTGAAATTTGAAAAAATTTGAATTAAAAGATGTTAGTGAGCTGAATTTATGATCGCAGTAGGCTTCCTTACATATATACATATGTTTAATACTATTAATTATCTTGAATTAACTTGGATTTTTAATATATCATTAAAGAAAAATCAAATACTGAAAATATTAAGGTATATGCGCAAAATTGGGAATTTAATTGAATATCATTTGTTTAATAAGTTGAACAGATTTACTTTCTTTATAGTCGGGAGTAATGTCATTATGCAGCATGGCATGTGTTTTTCCATCTAGTTATCTGGTGTTTGTTGTTGCTGTTTAATGGCATACTTGTGTTTGTATGAATGTGCACACATGTGTATATGTGTGCATGTATATATTGCTTCATACTGGTACTGTGCAATTTTTGTTAATTTTATTTTTGTATATTTTATATTTTTATGGCTATAGTGAATTAATTATTTTCTCTGTATTCCTGACAAGTGATGTATAGGAAAGAAAATTTTTTTCATTATTCAGTTTGAAAACTTTGTTACATATTCTTGTAAACAGCCAGTTTTTTTTTAGGTTGCTTCATAAATGGTAATATCATAAAACAATGATAGATTTGACATTTATTTCCCCAAATCTGTACTTGAAATATTCTTTCCTGTCAAATTGCATTAAATAGCACATTCAGAAAAACATAAAATAATATTTTTTAAGAAAATAAACACATTTTTTCTTATGAATTTAATAGTGTATCATTAATTGTGATATTAGGAATTGATTTAATAGATTAAAAACATCCATTTGAGATCATATTAAGCAGCAGCTTTGCTTCGTCTCTCAGCATTGTTCTACTAATCTGAACATATATATTTTAAAAATATTTGTTTGGCAGTGTCATAGAAGAGACTTTTTAAGCAGCTTCTCCCATTATTTAGGAATTTTTACTTATAAAAATTGTCTGTTTTTTCAGTAAAGCTACCAATACTTTTCCTTTACTGAGCGTCTGTATTCAAATTAAGAGTTGAATTTAAACATTATAGACACGTGGCAAATTATTGAGATTAAATGTTTTTAATTGTGATGAACATTGATAAACCCACATTTAGTAATTGTTCTATTTCATTTACTAACATCAATATCAATTCACTTGTGAATTATAATTCTTTTATAATGTCTATTTTATGTTGTTTCATTTTTCTTTTTTTCCCCCAATATAATAGTAGTATGTTTAGATTGAGATCTTAAGATGTGATGGGTATATTCTTTAATAAATTGACAGAAGTGTGCATGGATGCCACAGTGACTTCCTTTTGAGTTGTTGCTCTGTGGATCACAACAGATGCTTAGGTTCTTTCTTTATTTTGGTGTAAAAAATAATCTTAAAAATTATTAAATTTTAACCCGGCAATTTAAAATTGTTGTTTTAAAATGCTTCTGGATATTTATAATTAACCAATGTGTTAAAGAAGAAATTGAAAAGCAAGTTACAAAAGTATCTTAATTGAATAAAAATGAAAACACAACGCACTAAAATGTACAGGAAGCCACGAAAGCAATAGATAGGGGAAATTTATAAAAAAAAATAAAATGCTTCTGTCTCATTCTTACATCAAAAGGAGAATTTTGTTTACAACTCAATTTTATGGAGGAAGGGAAGAAAATTTGGAAGGAGTATGATGCTTTCCTTTATTATCAGGCAGGCCAATACGTCCCCTAATACAACTTAACTTCCAATCTTAATCAGCAAGAGGTTATTTTGCAAGTTTTTTCTTTTTGTTATTATTGATCATTGTCGATAATTACCTGTTATATAATTTTTGATTGAAACTGTTAAATATGAGTGAGCATTTGTCATGCTTTCTGAAGGAGTTCTGGTGGCTCAGCTGGTAAAGAATCCACCTGCAATGTGGGAGACCTGGGTTTGATCCCTGGGTTGAGAAGATCCCCTGGAGGAGGACATGGCAACCCACACCAGTATTCTTGCCTGAAGAATTCCATGGACAGAGGAGCCTGGTGGGCTACAGTCCATGAGGCCGGCAAGAGTCAGACACGACTGAGCGACTAAGCAGAGCAGAAAGGAATTCCTCAATTGTAAATTTCGTAAAGAGATTTGGGGAAAACTCTGAAAGAGAACCAAACTTCTTTACTAGTGAAACGGAACTTTAGGCAGTTCTAAGTACTAGTTTACAATAAGCTATCATAGAACATATTCCATTGATATTTGGAAGTAAAACGGATCAGTTGATTTGGGCCTCATTATTTGTTCCACTATGTATTTTAATTTTTGGAGGCTACTAAATTTACACATCACTGAAGTTCTCTAAAATAAATTTGGCCTAACCCAACTGAAATGATTCAATTCCATCTCAGAAATAGGTGTTCAGTTCAGTTCAGTCGCTCAGTCGTGCCCTACTCTCTGCGACCCCATGGACTGCAGCCCGCCAGGCCTCCCCGTCCATCACCAACTCCCTGAACTTACTAAAATTCATGTCCATTGAGTCAGTGATGCCAGCCAACCATCTCATCCTCTGTCGTCTCTTCCCAATTTCAATCTTTCCCAGCATCAGAGTCTTTTCAAATGAGTCAGTTCTTCACATCAGGTGGCCAAAGGTATTGGAGTTCAGATGCAGCAATCAGTCCTTCCAATGAATATTCAGAAATAGGTGAGGGAGTTTAAAATATTCTTTCAAGTGCTTAAGAAAGGTATTAAGACACAGTAAGGAAAATGTCATCCCTAAGATTATAATTAATTAGACTATTGCTTTTCTACTTTTGGTTTAAAACCTGAATATATGACTATGGCTTTAAAAATGTTTAATTTGGCTGTCTTGCTACATTGAGATGTAGAAGATTAATATAGCAGTTAGAAATACAAGGAAATGAATATTTCCCAGTCGGTTAAATGTGGGAATTTATAATTCATAAGTTGATATAATTTCTTAAACATATTGTCTTTGTAACTATGGGTGCATCATTTCTTGGTAAGATTTTTATTTAGAGATTGCTGTTTTGTAGTGTAATCTTACATGTTCCCTGTAGGAAATTTAGCAGATAATATTGTAATGTGAAGAATATAGACCACTGTGTCATAGCAGTTTCTTAGATTTTTTTCATTTGAAGACATTAATAATGTTGCTTATAAACCCATGACACTGAATCACTGTCTTTTACAAATGTCATGTTCGAGTATCTTGACTACCAAGTTGTAAATCTCATCCCTAGTGCTTTTCTTGTCTTCACTACCCATCTTGTTACATTTTGGGGGAGGGGTTCTGTTTTTTTCTATTGATGGCCATTTGTTTCATCTAGAAAAGCCAAATAAAGCAACATTTGGAAAATATTATTAACTACATAATTTGTGGTGACATAACTCAGAGAAAAAAAGCATTTCAGTTTCTCGAAATGTGGGACTTAAGGGGATGATTCCAATGGAGGCTTCTGTTCTATGAGTAATGAAAATGCTGGATGACAAAAACATCTGTTTTATAAATACAGAATAGGCATTGATTCTTCTTTTGGCTTTACTCTGTTACAATAGTCTGTCTGAATGTGATAAATCCCACTAGTAAAACAAGTTGAATGTATTGTTTTTAAAGCTTTACTGGGGACAGAAGCTTTATTCTAGACTTAACTGTCATGGCATTATATACAAAAACATTTACATTTTAGGAAAAACTACTTCTTTCCATAATTAATATGGGATAGAGGAAACTTACTTTGTACTAACAGATCATTATAAAGTGCTATAATATTCTAGAAGAATAACTCTTTAAAATATTCTCAGGGCACATTTTTAAAAATTAAGTCCAACATTGACTTGAAAGAATTCAGCTATTTCAGTTGACCACCAGGCCAATTCCTTAGCTCAGCTGTATCTGACAGTTCAGACATAGTTAATTATTCAAGGCCAGATAAGGAAGAATGTGAACGCATTTAGTATATTTTACCTTTTAACACTTGATTTGTATTTCTTAAAGAAATTAGCTTGTCTCCATGTTAATAATGGTTTGTTTCAAAATTAAGTAGTGTAAGCACCTTGGTGTGTCTGTGGACGGACTGGAGATGTATTTCAAATAACCAAATAGAAAAACTCACTTTTGTGTTCTTTGGTACATTCATTTGCCTCTTCTACCAACGTCATCTTCTACTTTCTCTGGCCCCCCTCCATCAAGTTATTCCTTCCTCTGCCCCTTCAAACTCTCATTTCCTGTTAAATTTCTTCTGTAAACATACCCAAGCCTTCCCTATCCAAAATCACTAACTAAACAGCAGTCTGGTCTGTCTCTCCTCCCCCACTCTGTCCTCTCTCTCCTCTTTTATTAGGACTTTTAAAAAGCTTGGTGTACCCTCATTAAGTCTATTTATTAACCTTCCATTCTCATTGAAAATTGCTATAATCTGGTTTCAATCATCATCACTCCATTGTAATTTTTGTTAATTGGCTCACAGATGTCCTTCTATTTGTAATAAGGAAACAGTCGTGTTTTGGTCATCTTACTGGACCTCTCTACTCTATTTTGCACTTTCATAATATTCTTTCCTTAGATTCTGTGAAATTGCATCCTCTCATATAAGCTTGCTATTCCTTCTCTCCGCTCACCCAGAACTGGTGTTTGCCAAAGGTCAGACTGTAGCCTGTTGTTTGCTGTTTTATTTAGCTTCCTATGTTTGTTTTTATTCTACATGCTCGTTCTGTTCAACTTATTTAGAATCGTAATATCACATGTGTCTCAGAGTTCCTTCAAACTCTCCCAAGTGATATTACAACTGGTAAAATTTTGGCAAGTGTCTGTTGAATCTCCTTTATTTAGCATAAGTGCCTAAGTCATATGTAGCATGAATGAACCATTCACTGTATGCCAGCCCCAACACTTAAGTATTTTTATTTTACTTATCACACAAAATGTTCTTCCCTGTTGGCTCAAATGGTAAAGAATCTGCCTGCAATGCAGAAGACCTGGATTTGATCCCTGGGTTGGGAAGATCCCCTGGAGGAGGACATGGCGACTCACTCCAGCATTCTTGCCTGGAGATTCCCATGAACAGAGGAGCCTGGCAGGATACAGTCCATGGAGGTCACAAAGAGTTGGACATGACTGAGTGACTAAGCACACATATCACACAAACCAATCCTAAAAAAAAAATAAAAATCCCAAACTAAAATCATCAATATAATTAAACATCTATTTTCTTCAGTATTCTCTTTAACAGTTATTAACATAGCTGTTTACCTGGTCAACTGATCTGAAAAGCCATGAGGAATCCTTTGCTTTCCCTCACTGTACTCCTATTTTGTTTTTCACATATAATTAAATATTAAACACTGCTTGATTTATGAGCAAACTTTTAGAATAGTTTTCACCCTTTCCTTCATCCTTATTTTTCACTGCCCTACTTTAAGCCCTTTTGATCTCTAATCTGGTCTATTATAACAGCATTTTTGCTATTAACTCTTTGAAATCTAACTTCCATAGAGTAGTCACTGTGGTCTGTCTAGAATGGAAATCTGATTACATCATTTACTTGTTAATGTTTAGTGTTTAACTCCCTACAGGATATAGCAACATACTTAACATGTGACATGAACCTCTCTTTTGTCTAGCTTCTGCTAGGTCCGTGGCCTCATCTCTAGTCATCCCATATATTCTACCTCGTGCTGTATTAAAAGTTAACCGTTTGTAGTTCTCTCCATATACTACCTTATTTGTCTGTTTTATGTTTCTTCTTGGGTTGTCCTATATACGGAGCGTGCCTCCTTCCGTCTTTGTATTCAGGAAATACTTTCTCCAAAATGTTTTCCCTTCCAGTTCATCTGAACTGCTTTGGTATAGATCTTCTCTCATCTGAAAATATTACAGCCTACTAAAACAGGGAATGTGATGGTTGGATAGGTCAGACATCTCTTTCTGCTGACTAGCGATGCTTGAGGATAACCATTCATGGTTTCACTCACTTATTCAACTAATGTTTTCTGAGTATATGGTGCTGACAGCCAGCTACACAAAGACAGTTGGACACAATCTATGTCTTTACCATATGAAGCTGGGTAGCAAATCAATAACAGACATGTGTTTTCTTGTTTTTCAGTTGCTAGGTCATGTCTGATTCTTTGCCACCCCATGGACCACAGGCTTCCCTGAAGCAAACTCCTGGAAATAGTGAAGGACAGGGAAGCCTGGAGTGCTGTGGTCCATGAAGTGCTGTGATCCATGGGGTCACAGAGTCGGACATGACATCGCAACTGAAAAACAAGAGAACACATGCCTGTTATTGATTTGCTACCCAGCTTTATATGGTAAAGACATAGTTTGTGTCCAATTGTCTTTGTGTGCCTGCCTCTTAGCACAGTATTAGTCTTTAGTTCATGCTCAGAAAACATTATTTGACTAAGTGAGTGAAACCTTGAATGAATAGTTACCCTTAAGCATTGCTAGTTAGCAGAAGCAGATGTCTGATAGTTAAGAAGTTAGCCCTCTGAATAAAGCAGAAAGAACAAGATAAACCAAAGTCTCTGTTGCTCAGTCATTTTGGCTGAGATCTACTTTAAAGGTGGAGAGTATGCACCTGTATAAATATCTGTGTTTACACAAAAGAACAAAGGATGAATCAAAGAAAATATTTTGAATGTAGAGAGGAAAGTGACTGTGGAGAAAGGTTAGTGAGTGAATTGAATTCAGTAACATTCAATTATCTATGAGCTAACCAATTGGGAAAAAAAGATGAATCTATTTCAACTGAATAGAAGGGTGGATGAGGGTCAGTGAATGGTTTTTTGTTTCTTTCATATTTAGAATGACCTCAAATGTAGAAAAATAGTGAAATTAGTTCCCATTTATCCACACCTAAGCCTTAACATTATTAATATTTTGCCAGAGTAGTTTCATTTATCATTACCTGCTTCTATTACTCCCTATCACATATCATGCACATTTAATGAGTGATTTTAAGTGGTGAGTTTCTCAGGGACATTATGCTAAGTGAAATAAGAGGAGCTTGGCAGGCCACAGTCCATGGGGTCACAAAGAGTTGGACATGACTGAGTGACTAAGCACATAAGCAGAAGGACAAATATTGCATGTTTCCATTTACATGAAAAATCTAAAATAGTCAAACTCATTGGAACAGTAGAGTGGTGGCTGCCAGGGGCTGGACGGAGGGGAAAATGGAGAGTTGTTCAATAGGTATGAAGTTTCAGTTATGCAAGATGAGTAAGTTCTGCATATCTGTTGTACAACTTAGTCTCTGTAGTTAATACTTCATATTATACACTTAAAAACCTGTTAAGAGAGTTGACCTCATGTTAAGTGTTCTTACCACAAGAAAACACTGCCAACAACAAAGGGACTGAAGGAGACGTTTGAAGGTGGTGGATGTGTTTTCTACCTTGATTGTGGTGATAATGTTATGGATGTTTGCCTATGTCCAAACTCTTCCAATTGTATACATTAAATATGTCCAGTTTATAGCATGTCAGTTATACCTCAATAAAGCTAATTAAAAAATAAAAGAAAATACTACCCGTTAATAGCTTTCTGATTGGTAGGATAATCTGATATCTCTTCTATATGTGCATTATATGCAGTTGAAAAATTTGTGCTTTGTATTTTATTAGATATTTAGTAAATATCCTATGAAACATTGAGGTATAGCAAATAGGTGTAAATTTATATAATTGTCTCTATTACATACAGTTGACATTCAAAATTTAAAGAAACCCTGCAAACTACAATTTGTGGAATGTTTTTGTCCACTTATCTAAATATATATAGAAGATATTTTTGTATTACTTGTAAGATGAGCCAGCTTTGGTATATGTATTACCAAAATGATAGAAGTAATTAGTATTGCTTATAATCAAATTTGCCCGTGTGTTTGGGAAGCACTGTGTCAGTGAATGTGACTTTAAAATTACAACCCAGGTTGCCAGAGCAGGAATTGTGGGATGGTTTTCATCAGTAAATAACCCAGCCATTATCTAAATCTTTTTCTATATTTATATTCTGGAAGTTTTCTATCAGAATATTTATGAGAAATGAGTTCTATTTCTGCTCCCCCTATTAATGAAAAGAATGAGTCCATCTGAGTCTCCTTTTTTAAATGTGAAATTATGAATTATGACTTCAGGGTTTCTTCTGGCAGAGGAGCACACAACATGCATATTGTGTTCAGGTCAACACAAAATATATTAGTATAATCAACAGCATTAGTAGAGATGGTAACACTAGGAGGGACCTTCTGGTAATGGTAGTGGGTCATTGTTCTGATGTAATGTGATGCTGAGAAATGTAGGACCAGACCTTTCAATCATTTAACGAAGACCAAGAGACAAATGAGATACAAAGAAAGAAAAATGGGACGGATACATGACTGGGTCTTTGTCTCTAGCTGCAGTGGATGGATTTGCTTTTCAGATTTTAATGAAGATTGACTGATGATTAAACAAGTCCACACTTTGATATGTGCCACCTTTAATTTATACAGCTATACCATACTCATGTAAGTTGGGGGGAAAACTAAAATTTATCCACAACTTTGTGTCTATTCATCCTTTCCAGCTCCTTTTTTAAAATGTTTATTTTTTTTATTGGAGTATAGTTGACTTACAATATTGTGTTCATTTTTGTCTACGTCAAAGTGAGTCAGTTACACATATACATATATCCACTCTTTTTTTAAGAATCTATTCCCATATAGGTCGTTACAGAGTATTGGATAGAGTTCCCTGTCCTATGCAGTAGATTCTTATTAGTTATCTATTTTATATGTAGTAGTGTGTATATGTAAATGTAAAAAAAAACCAAAACCCTGAAATGTTTTAAAAACTCAAAGACAGTCTTCAAACATTCCAATAATGATAACTAATAAACCTGTATTTCCATCATAAAATATATTCACTTAGGTAACTATCTCACCTTATTTACACGTAGAAGCAAGTCACACAGTCAACTTTTAAATAGAATCTCTCCCTCCAAGGGGAAGTTAGAACTCTTCTTATCTACAACCCTCTTCTTATCTCAAGAGGGAGCTTTATGGTCTTTTGTAAGAGCAAAAACAAATCTAAAAGCCACCCAAGGAAAATAGTAGGGATGAAAATCATTAGCTCTTGGTGACACAGCCATATCCTTGTTATCACAGATCTCTTTTCAAGTTGCAGGGAGGGGCATGTAAACATTGTCTAGCTCTTATTACCTATTATGCAGATATTTTTAAGTAAGAAAAATGGACCAGAAGCAAAAAGGTGTAAAACCAAGCTTACAGAATTAATCCTGACCTGTCTACTCCATGAAATTTAATGAGTCTATCTTTAGTCTGTTTGATTTTCCAGATACATGAAGATTTACATTTGCTTCTAGAAAGTGCCAGTGTTATCATAACTTTGTAATCCTTTAAAGCTGTTTTCACTCTATCAAGTATTTACTGAGGACCCAACCTCTATTTCAGTTACTGTTCTAGGTTATTTTAATGCATGTTATATAATTACAGATTTGTTATTCAGCATGTTAGAGATGTAAGCTGAATCTTATATTTTCATTGCACTATGGAAAGCACTAGGATATTGGTGTCTTTTCCAGTGAGTGATTTTTTTTTTACAGTTCACCTGGTTTTAACCACTGCTCTTTTGTGCTGTCAAACTTTCCCTAATGCTGTTCCATGATCTACTAAGTGGTTCCCTGAGAAACATTCTACAGTTTCCATCATAAAAATTTTATTGTGAGAATATATGAAAGTTCTTTTTCTACAGTTAGTTGGTTGACTGCCAGATTGCATGATTTTTACTAGGTAATATTTCTACAAACTTGATTTAATGTAATCTTGGATCAAGAACTTTCCTCACTGGAAAGCCATGTATTATAGCAGAAAGAATACAAGGCATAGAGTGTTCTGACGTGGTTCATGCCTAACATGCTGTTTGACCTTTGTCAAGGGCAGCAGTTTACTTATCTGAAAAATAAAGAGTATAGTTTGGAAATATTCTAAGTACTATATCCCACAAGTTTTACATATCCATGTGATCAAAATCATGAGGTAGTATATTTTAAGATGCAAAATAAAATTTTAATTTCTTTGTAATTAAATTTATACACCCATCTTTTTATTCCATGTAAATGATGGAACCATTTGTTTTAGGGTTGGTATGGAAGCATGAAACTTGTCTGAGAGAAAATCATTGTTCTTATGCTTGGATTCATGCAATGTTTTCCTAGGTCATTAAACACACATTTTCAAATGAAGACTCCAGTAATAAATTAATGTATTCTAGCAGTGCAGTCTGTTCCACTGACCACTTTTTACCCTGTTGGAAATTCTATGGAGATTGCTAAAAAATTTGGCCATTTAGACAAGATAAAACTATATTCTGGAAGACTAAATATGCATAACATGGAACTGAAAAATGCAACATCAGTGAAAAACAACTTGCAGAAAATGAATTTTATGCTGAGAAGAAGAATAAGTAAAATTGACATTGCAGTCAGAGTTTTTAGCTATTGGATAGTGAACTGGCCTTCCAGCTTACCATATTTAACATTCTATGACTACAAAGCAAAATAACATAGCTATGGAGTTTGTGTTTTAATTTAAACCTTTCGATGATGTACATCAAAATGTTAATAGCATTTGGTTTTATTTTTTCCTAAATTAAGCCTTCAGCATCATTAGATGGTTAATTTCTTGTGTCAACTCGACTAGGCCATGGTGCACAAATATTTTGTCAGATATCCATCTAGACATTGCTGTGAAGATACTTTCTGGATGAGATTAAGTTTTAAATCAGTAGACTTCGAATAAATCAGATTACCCCCCATAATGAGAAATGACTAACTCATTCAGTCAGTTAATGACCTTAAGAGAAAAAGACTCAGGTCCCTTAAGGAAGGAGAATTCTGCCTCCAGACTGCCTTTGGACTGAAACTTGTAACACTGGCTCTTCCCTGGGTCTTCAGCATGCTGGCATGCCCTGTAGATTTCAAGTTGTCATAGTTTCATGAGCCAGTTTCTTAAAATCTGTCTTTTTCCCTAGCCACACACACACACGTGCCACTAGTTCTGTTGTTCTCTGGAGAAACCTAATACACACTAGAAAGACATGATTCTACAAATATAGTTTGTGAACTATTAAAAAGAGCATTGATACTTACCAGTTATGTGAGCTTAGATTAGTTTCTAATTTTAAGGGCATCAGATATCTGAATAATTACTTCAGGAGATTGAAAGAGATTTGTTATTTATAATGTTTTTCAAATCTTAGAGATAAAATATCATAGGGTGGCACAATAGACAAGCCTTACATTCTCAAAGGAAAAATTGAATAATAGATTTGCATGTAGTAAGACAAGTGGTTCTAGTTCAAGAAGGCTAAAGCATGTAATTTCTAATTGTATCTTACTGTTTAAATAAATATTTGACCATATTTTCCCTTAATTTCATACATGTTCTTTTATTCTTTTCCTATCTCCCGGAACCTAGCCATTGGAGTATTCAGTTGAAATTAAAATGAATTCTTCTTACAGTCTTAGTTTACATTTATGATTTATGATTGTATTTGAGATCAATGCTTACTACTAGAGTCATCATATTAATTTTCTGTTTTCTCTTTATTTTCATAAAATAAAAACAAAATGAAAAATATGTATACTTATTTTTATATGCACAATCACACATTAAAATAGAGATGCAATCCTGCTCAGAGAAAGATGGCAGCTACTAAGTTCGAAATGTCAGCTGCCAGATCATGTCACCATAGTTTATTCAGGTGAAGGTGCTCACAGTATAAAAATCCATTGAAAGGTGTCAATAAATAATGTCTGAATGTGTTAGTTGTATGTGTATGAAGGCATCATAGCTGAGGGCTACAACTGAACTGCTGTGATTGAAGCGAGAGTTGTAGACCCACAGCTCACTCTCTATATCTTTCTCCTTTTACCTCTTCCTCCACAATAATGCTTGAAATAATTCAGTGGAGCATTTGTGTCCAAGAAATATGGTTTCTAAATGGCCTCCATCGTCAATTTCAGCTCTTGACTATAATAGAGTTGTTGCTAAAGGAAGTACTCCTTACACAATCATCTTTGACCATTTACAGTTTTTAACATGCTTTTTACATACATCTCTTACCTAGCATATGCTTCTGCCTCTCTGATTGACCTCTTGCAACCTTAAATTTTTCCATAGATGCTAAAAATGTCATAACAATTATTGCCTTTTCTTAGGAACTGTTCATTTCCATCCAAAAATCCTGGCATATTATGGCTTCAAAATGAGACAAATTTCAGAGCTAAAACAACTTTTGAGAAGGATGTTTCAGTAATCATTCAATAAGCAGAAAGTTCTTTGAAGCAGTAATGTGCTACATGATTAGTGTACAGAATATAATTTGGGTTATATGTTCTTTGCAGGATTACATGCGATTAAAGGAGAATGCTGAAAAGCTAGCTAGTTTTTTCTGAATCTATTGCTGAAGCGGAGTTCTTTATGTCAGATAATACACTTCCTGGAAATTTTAATTTGGCTTAGATAACTTATCAGGGAAAACAGAAAATGTTACAGCTCTGTGACTATACTCCAAACAGGGATCTGGGTATGCTGACTCAGAGAGTTTTAGATATTCTAGATAGTAGGCATTATTTTTTGAATGGAGAATGTTTTCTTCCAATAGTAACTACAGCAAAGTGATCTTTTTGGGTACCTCGCATTTTTCAGAATCCTAACAGCAGTCATCATTCCTTTTATTGAATAAAAATCTTTGGGCTATGACAGATTTAATTAAGCCCCAAAATTGAACAGTATCAGCACATTTTGTATGAAATGATTTTGCCAGAGAGAATTTCACTTTTACAGTTGATATCCAAATCAGACTTACAAAAAGCTACAGTGTCTTGAATTTGAAATAGGACTGATGTGTAGATAAATGCATTTTGTCAGGTAGGGCCTCTATTAAACATTTTATGTGAATAATGACACCTTCTAGGGGTGCTTGTACCCAGTCCCTTTCTTTATGATGATACTACTTAAAGGACAGAAAAAAAAAAAATCAACAACAGAAAATGCATTTTTGCCTCTCCTGGTTTTCTAGAGAAATGATAGCCCAAGCCTTTATGAATGCTGTCTCTTTGAAGAAAGACATATGTGGCTATCTTGGAATAGACTTCTATTGGGACTGGGACATTTTTCACTCATCTCATGAGGAAGATTTTGGTTAACTTGTCATCAGCCATTCAGTTTTACATGCGTTACTTCTAGACTTTTTTTGAGTTCAGCTATTCTAAACCAGGGCTTATTTGATGAGTAATATTATCTGGCCAGAGACCATTTTGCTACAGGGTGTATTTTCTGCTGACATCAAATTGGTTTGGCTTTCTTTGTATATTCTTGTACTTACCATTAGGCTAGCAGTTTTTAAGTTTTAAAAATGCTTTTGTGAATGTGAATGGAAACTATATGAGTCAGCTTTGTAAAAATTATACAATGTTTACTTCTATTCAAAGATTGTTTGTAGCTAACACATTCTGTTTGGATTGGAAGAAACTTGTCTTTTTAGAATGATAATCTTAACTGAGATTAACATGGGTTTTATGAAGAAAAGGTGCTATTTAGAGAAAAAAAAATAAGAGAGTGAGAAAAACTTAGATACAGAATTTAGGTGGAAGGAATAACTTTGTGAAGGAATACAAGCTAATTCCTGAGATAGAATAAGTATTAGGCAATAGAGGGGTGAGCAGAGATAAAGGGGATAAACTAGCAGATTAGGAAAGTTAAACCTGTTTCCTAGAAAAACAACAGTTGATAATAATAATTAGGATTATTGTGCATGCGTGCCTGCTGAGTCACTTCAGTAGTGTCCAAGTCTTTGCAATCGTATGGGCTTTAATCCGCCAGGCTCCTCTTTCATGGGATTGTCTAGGCAAGAATGCTGGAGTGGGTTGCCATCCCCTCCTCCAAGGGATCTTCCCGAGCCAGAGTTTGAACCCAGGTCTCCTGCATTGCAGGTGGATTCTTTACTGCTGAGCACTTAGGGAAGCACTTAGCATTATTGCAGCTGTCCTTTGTTAAGAAGTGACTGTGTGCATATAAGTATTATATTACTTGCTTAATTTAGACTCTTCGATACTTACAAAAATATGAATGGTACTGTTATTCTTACTAAATGGATGATAAAAAGGACTCTTCTTTTAGGGAGCCTAAATAATTTATGAGTGCATGCTCAGTCATGTCTGACTCTTAATGACCTTATGGACTGTAGTCTGCTAGGCTCCTTGTCTGTAGGGTTCTCTAGGCAAGAATACTGAAGTGGGTTGCATTTCCTCCTCCAGGGGATCTTCCTGACCTAGGAATCAAACCTGAATCTTCTGTGTCTCCTGCCTTAGCAGGTGGATTCTTTACTACTGAGCCACTATGAAAGCCCCTAAATAATTTACAGAAAGTCACAAATCTTTTAGATAGCTAAATCAGGACTTGAATCTAGGTTTATTTGATTCCAAGTTTGTTTTCTCATAACTTCTATTATATCCTGTCCTCTATTACATCCTGACATCCATCATTATAAAGTACAGTTGCAAATGATACCTTAAGCTAACATTTGCCCTTTATCATTACAAATATATTTTGTTTAAACACAGGAAAATTTTTATAATCTGTTTTGAATAATACAAATAATCACAAGCAGTCCTTCCTAACTAGATTTTTATGTTGACTTTATTTAATCAAACAGGTAAAAGATCTCAAAATCAAATATAATTGCTTTTAGAGAATGGAAGATAAAGAGCATTGATAATATTTATCTCAAGTCACAGACTGTTATATTCCTTGGCATTGACTAATGTGAAAAGTTGGGAACTATCATACATGCTCATTGATTTACTTAATTTAACAAACTTTGTTTATGTTCCTACAATATACCAAACATTGTTCTAGAAATGAGGAAATAAAAATGAAAAATTTCTGGTTTGTGCTCTTGGAGAGCTAGTATACTACAACCTTAAGGAATTCAGCAAGTCATATCTCTCATTAAGATCAATGAATAATAAGTGTATCTCCACTTACTCCAAAGTGCTGGATAAAAATTGTTACTTATTTATTTGATTTTCTAACTTTAATTGGGTCATCAGTAGCTGCACGGGATGGTGGATACCTGATAGTGTTAAGAAATAGAAATGCTTTCTAGATTCATAGCCATACATACTGTGAGTATGTATACTATACACACACACATGCAGGCTGTGACGAAACTGCTTTCTAGATTCATAGCCATACATACTGTGAGTGTGTATACTATACACACACACATGCAAGCTGTGACGAAACTTATGAGGAAAATAAGGGGTGCTCTTAGAGAGAATGCTGGTAGTTTAAAAATCTGAAGATAAGAGAAAGCTATTCATGTTCAAAGACCACAGGGGATGTGGGGGACTATGAAAAATAGTGTGAGCTGAGGCTGGAATTATGTCAGCGGGCCCAGATCTTATGTCCTTTTGCAGATTTCTATTGCCTGGATGACAATTTAAAGGAGTGATAGTCTTTCTGCCACACACATATATATATGTGAAATATTTACAGTTTGTTGTTAACAAATGACTAGAGTTAGCCTGCTTGCTTTTACTTACTTAATAAGGATACGTGTTCAGTATTTTTTCCCTATTACTTACTTTCCTCTTAGATCCTGTTAGCAAGTGATAGGGTAGTAAATCATTTTAAATTTCTTGATACTTTCTGTATATTATATGTATATTTGTTTTTCCAATGAGAAATCTTTAAAATATGACATTTCTGTATTTATAGTGATTATCAGTAAAAAGTAAGGGCAAAAGCTTTGGAGAAACTGATGGGAATAATATAATAATGAGGATGCCAAAAGCTGACAATGCATTAGGAAAAAACCATTTAAAACCATTGTAATTATTTTTAAAAGTTTCCCTTTGACAAAAAAGGCTGAATCTTTGCTATTGAAGAACGTCAAAAGTAGCTTGATTAAAGACAGCAGTATTGCATTTTTGCTATTAGAATAAAAAGACTGAATTGTTACTGAAAAGCCATGAAGTTCAGAACTCTGGAATTTGTGGTGAAAGGAAATTGAAAAAGAACAGAACATTTGGATTCATGTTTCATGAAATAATTTGTGTGACAGAATAGGAAGGCAGTCTGAGGGAAAATTGACATAATTTTTTCCTAGGACGAGGAAAGGCCAGATAAATATGTCACTGTTAACAAATTCACTATTGTGTGTGAATAAAGCATGTTCAACTAAATTTGTAAATACTAATCGTCAATCATTGGAAAATATTTACATTTTTAAAAAATATAAACAATCACTTGAGCCCTCCTCCTTTTTTTTTTTTTCTTTTTTCCATTGGCTTTCTTTTGATTTTAGGTAGATGTTAAATTGTAACAGAATGAGGAGGACATAATTTTTTTAACCTGTGGAAATTTTCATTCTTCAGGGAAAGACATATTCTGATATGTATTGGCTTCCCTGGTGGCTTCAGGCAGTAAAAGAATCCGCCTGCAATGCAGGAGACCTGGATTCGATTCCTGAGTCGAGAAGATTTCCTGGAGAAGGAAATGGCAACCCACTCCAGTATTCTTGTTTGGGAAATCCCATAGACAGAGAAGCCTGGCAGGCAATAGACCGTGGGGTCACAGGATTCAGACACTTAATGACTAAACCACCGCCATTGTGAAATATATGACATGTAGTCTGACTGTGGCCTTTCTGCACAATGTAAATGTGACTTCTTTGAGCTTAGAGAGTTTATGTAGAACCCTTCCACCAGATTATAGAATCATAAAAGCTCATTACTAGTCCATTGGGCATACTGTGTCTTTGATATCTTAGCCTTTCCCACAGTGCTCAGTTCAGTTTTTGTGTACAGAAAGTGCTTGGAGAATTTGGCTGATCCAGGGCAACTGGTACAAACAGAATTAGGAATATAGAGACAGAATCTCTAGATTTTTCCCTGCGTGCAGTTTAAGAATGTTATAGTGGATGCTACTGGTTTACCACTCAAATGTCTGTACCCACTGCTTTCATACATGTGCAGGACTTTCTTCTGGAAACACCTGTGACTCATCCCCTGGCCCTGTGTTTGACTGCATGTAGGTACCCTGAAATTGGGGGGAATTGAATGACTGAACTGAACTGAGCATGTTCAGAACTATCTTAGGCTCATCCAATGCCAGACATTAGTTTATTCCCTAGAGAGGATTTGATGCATAATTATAACTTATCCTACTTTCATCTCTGGTGGAATATCTCTAAAGGGTGTTCCATATAATGTCCTAGAGGGTTGATGCATCCTATATTAGCTTTCTTTCCTTCTTTGTCTGAATATCCTATTTTTCTAAAGGCGGTAGCACTCAAAACCTTGTCTTGGGACCTGCTTCTGGTGTTAGGGACAGGGACCAGGTTTCTGGAGTGTTGGACTAGCCCCAGATGTCTGTAAAAGTTTGTTGAAAGGAATTAAATTATGTAGAATTTAATTCAGTTCAATTCAATTATCCTGCAACCTCATTTGTTTGGGCCAAATCCAAATACTCATTATGTGCTCTTACGGGAGCTGGGGAGGAAAAGGTGGGGCATGCTATTATGAATCTGTTGACAATTAATTTATAAACAATATTAACTAGTTCATAGTCTGGTCTCTAAAACTTATTACATGTGAAAAACTATCAATTTAGAGAAAAAAATGAAGTTAAAAATAAGCGCATCTGAACAGATAAAATGACTTTACAGATGGGATGTCATAGGATAAAAGAGAACACTATAAGATGCAGATGTAAAAAAAAAAAAAAAAAGATGCAGATGTGACCAGTTGTCTAAACCTCTCCATAATTTGAACTACTATATATTAATTGATATTTTTAGATAAAAAGATAAAATTTTGCTTTATAATTTGTACACCCCAAAAGGGAAACTTAAGTTATTTGTTGGCCAGATAGATGAAATTTCACTATAATTAGAATTGTATTTTAAGTCAGGAAAGATCACATAGCAGTTTAGGTCGCATGTGTGTGTGTGCGTATGTGTGTCTGTAAGAGAGACTGAAAGGGTTTTTTTTTTTTCCCCTCAAAAGAAAGAATCCCAGAGCAAATTTTATAGCTACCAAATCAAAAAGAGGTTGTGGTGGCAGATTGCCACAGAACTTCTGGTTTGAATGATATAAGAGACACTCAGTTCAGTAGTTATTTGTAGCAGTTTTAATATAGTTACAGACCAATATGAGAGGCTCCCCAGACTTCTGCAGTTCTTGGCAAGAGAAACAATGCATAGATCAAGCCACAGCTGAATGGAATAATTCCAAAATGGAGATCGTAGGTCTGGTGCAGACTCTACCTATCAATGATGAGTGATTTAAGTAAATAAAATCTCAATTAATATCATACATCTGTAATTATTTACAATGTATCCATGTTTGTGTCTTCAAAATCTGAATTCTATTACCACTTTTTGTACATGTAACAAACATTTATTCAAAGAAATAAATTGGGTTTAAGAAAAAAATTGGGTTTCAATTCAGGTTCTGCCACTTACTGACTGATTGTCCTTGGGTAAGTTACCTAACCTCTCCAAGATTCAATTTCTGCAGGTATAAAATGTAGATGGTGGTATCTATGTTATAGAATTATTATAAACATGAATGGTTAAGCATGAAATACTTAATTACTTCTCTAGTCGTGACCTTCTCAGTGACTCAAAATACTGGAAAGCATCAAACAAAGGTGTAAAATATAAATACTGAAGAGTTTTATTTGAGTGAGCAAATAGTTCTATATCATAAAAGAATTTACCTCGAACCATATAGAAAAATGCATGCATTAAAATAATATATGTAAGTGAACCCAACCTGACAGAAAATAAGGAAACTGCCGAGTGTGGGTTAACTATGAAATCCTTTAGCTGTCAAATTGGGTCACTGTTTGTTTTTATTAAATCACACTCTTTGAATTCTGTTCCAGAAACCCGGGTACATTATAAAGAACTGTTTATAGAGATGACGTGTGTGTGTGAAAGTCACTCAGTCGTGTCCAGCCCTTTGCGACTCCATGGACTATACAGTCCATGGACTTCTCCAGGCCAGAATACTGGAGTGGGTAGCTGTTTACTCTTCCAGGGGATCTTCCCAACCAGGGATTGAACCCAGTTTTCCTGCATCGCAGGCATGATTCTTTACCATCTGAGCCACCAGGTATGATAGAATGTTCAGTTCAGTTCAGTTGCTCAGTTGTGTCCAACTCTTTGCGACCCCACGGACTGCAGCACACCAGGCTTCCCTGTCCATCACCAACACCTGAAGCTTGCTCAAACTAATGTCTGTCAAGTCGGTGATGCCATCCAGCCATCTCAGCCTCTGTCGTCCCCTTCTCCTCCTGCCCTCAATCTTTCCCAGCATCAGGGTCTTTTCTTCAAATGAGTCAGCTCTTCGCATCAAGTGGCCAAAGTATTGGAGTTTCAGCTTCAGCATCAGTCCTCCCAATGAATATTCAGGACTGGTTTTCTTTAAGATGGACTGGTTGGATCTCCTTGCAGGCCAAGGGACTGTCAAAAGTCTTCTCCAACACTACAGTTCAAAAGCATCAATTCTTCAGTGCTCAACTTTCTTTATAGTCCAACTATCACATCCATACATGACTACTGGAAAAACCATAGCTTTGACTAGACGGACCTTTGTTGGCAAAGTAATGTCTCTGCTTTTTAATATGCTGTCTACATTGGTCATAGATTTTCTTCCAAGGAGCAAGTGTCTTTTAATTTCATGGCTGCAGTCACCATCTGCAGTAATTTTGGAGCCCCCCCACCCCACCCCAAAATAAAGTCTCTCACTGTTTCCATTGTTTCCCCATCTGTTTGCCATGAAGTGATGGGACCAGATGCCATGATCTTAGTTTTTGAATGTTGAGTTCTAAATCAACATTTTCACTCTTTTTCACTTTCATCTTTAGCTCTTCTTTGCTTTCTGCCATAAGGGTGGTATCTGATTCAAAAAGTTGCAAAAATCCTATCAGCCAATAAATAGCTATGGTAGATCTTAGCTGACAATCATTTTCCCTCAATGAAAATAATGATTCAGTTTTGTTTCTTTTCTTTCAATTCCAGTAAAACCTCAGCAAGAGTGTGTGAGTGTTGTGTATATGAGGGAGCTGACCAGCTGATATAAAACTATGTAAGAACAAGGACCAAAAATAACCAGAACAGGTCTCAGAATAAGAATTAGATGAGAAGTCTTACCCCATCAGATGTAAAATCTTATCATAAGGCTCTAGTAGTGAAGACTGGTATTGACATTGGCAAACAGATCAACAGGCACAATTAACAGCTCAGAAACAAAGCCAAAGGCAAATGGCAATTGATTTATGACAGAGCAGATATTACAGGTTGGGAAGGAAATATAATCTTTTCAGTAACAAGTGCCAAGACAAAAATTTATTCATATGGGGAAAAATAAAAAGGGGTAGGCAGTTACTCCACATTCTACAAAGGCATGTTTCAGATAGATAAAAGTCATAAATGTAAAAAGCGATACTATAAAACAATATACGAATAAAATTTTATGACTTTGAGTAAAGATAAACAGGAGATAAACAGAACTAATCATAAAGAACAAATATCTCCAACTTTGTCATTAAAGTTAGAATCTTCAGTTTACCAAATAGACACCATGAAGAGATTGAAAAAAAAAATAACAGGAATCAAGAGGTCTTTACAACACGTATGAAAAAGGATTAGCGTTCACAATTAAAATCAATATTAAAAATATGTCAAGTATATTAAATATAATATTTAATTGCTAAATATTATATTTG
Organism: Odocoileus virginianus; assembly: GCF_023699985.2. Taxonomy (NCBI): domain Eukaryota; kingdom Metazoa; phylum Chordata; class Mammalia; order Artiodactyla; family Cervidae; genus Odocoileus; species Odocoileus virginianus. The sequence goes on from NC_069698.1 coordinate 27,979,754, forward strand.
AAAGTGAAAGTCACTCAGTCCTGTCTGACTCTTTGCGACCCTATGGACTATACCGTCCATGGAATTCTCCAGGCCAGAATACTGGAATAGGTAGCCTTTCCCTTCTCCAGGGGATCTTCCCAACGCAAGGATGCAACCCAGGTTTCCTGCATTGCAGGCGGATTCTTTACCAGCTAAGCCACAAGGGAAGCCCAAGAACCCTGGAGTGGGTAGCCTATCCCTTCTCCAGGGGATCTTCCTGACCCAGGAATCTAACCGGAGTCTCCTGTTTGCAGGCGGATTCTTTACCATCTGAGCTCTCAGGGATGCCCAAATATTACATTTAATATACACTGAAATGTAAATTAAATATTTCAGAGTTGTGGTGGCAAACAGTCCAATAAAAAGTGGGAGAGAAAGTTGAACAGGCCCTTCACGGCAGCTGAAACCCAAATGGTTAAGAAACAAGCAGAAATGCTGTAGGTCATTCAGTCGCCAGTCGTGTTCCCGGCATCACCTGGACTCTCTTACACGGGGCCTCTAGGGCAGTGAGTGCCCCACCTCTCAGATGTGGGCACCGGTCACGGCTTCCGCTGCTAAGAGCAGCAGGTTCCTGCCGGCAGTCTAAACCCAGGCAGCTAGGGCTGCCATGGCGGTGCCATCATTGGCAGCTTCAGCCCCTTGGCGACGGAAGGACTCAGAGGTTGCAGGGACCTCCCTGCAGTGTGGTGAGTGAATGATGCCACCCCAGGAGCATCACGCTGTGGAACTAGAGGAACCTTGGTCATCTCTGCCCTACACCCCACAGAGCCCTGGCCCGCTAAACGCCAAGGCGGAGTCCACCGCTTAAACGCCATCTGGCGCTGGGCAGCCTAGGGCCTCTGTGATTTACTCGAACCTTCCCTGTATTAGACTAAGTGAGTTCGGATAGGAAAGTTTTTTCAACGGTGGTGGTGCGGAGGGACTCATTCATTCTTACCTTTTCTGGGTGCTAACTGTAGTTCTTGAAGTGGTTTTATTTGGAAGTTCTGCTCACAGCTTTTAAGTAGCGGTGTTTTGATGGAAACCTGAGGGGCTATTCCTTCCATGCTGAATTATTCAAGACTTTGGGATGTGATAGAAAATAACTCCAAAAGCAGACAGCCTCACCTCTGTAGATCTGCAAGGTCTATCCTGGACTCCTTAATTTTTACTTCATTTTCCATATTCCAGGTACATGGTTCTGGTTAGGAACCATGGTGGTTGGAACTATGGTCACTGAAATTATGTATGACAAATAGGAACTATTGATACTGACATTCTCTAACTTTGTCTTTTAGGAACTCTTGAACAATGTTGAATGGGAATGAGACTATTAAGCTTTCCTGTCTTATTCCTGTTTCAAGAAATGCTTATAATATTTCTCTGTTAAGAATATTTGCTCTAAAATTTCAATATATTTTTAAAATTTTCTGAGTTTGTTGTTTTTTTCCATGAGTGAGCTTGAATTGTATGAAATGATTTTCCTGAATAGGTTGAGTATGTCATCTGTGTTTTTAACTATCTTATCTGTTGATGCAGAGTTTCATAATGATGAAACAACCTTGAATTTCTAGATTGTTAGCAATTTGACATGATTCCTTATATTTTTACGTATTAGAAATTATTTCTGTTCCCAAAAATTGAAGGCAAAAAAATGTCATAAAACCGGATTTTTCACAGACTGATAAAGAATTAAAAGATCCGTCAGTAGTAGGAATAACTATGCCTAAAGGACTTTGCACCACATTTTAAATATTTGTCTTAGAAATATTCACTTGTAATTTACCAGTAAGAAATTGACATACACTTAACTGAACAGCCTCATAAGCTGGTGGGTCTAGAATTTGGGAGGGCTGGAACATTTGCTTAAATATGAATGAATGAATGAATGACTGAAAGGACTTAAGTGGAAGGGAGAGAGGGAAGGGAGGAAGAAAGAGAGGAGGGAGAGAAGGAGAGAGCTCTCTTTTATGAAATAGCTCAACAGGACAACACATAAGTAGTTAGTAAGTTAGAGCTTACAGATAGAACTTAAGTAAGTTTTGTCTGTATTGGACATTCAACAAATGGTAGCTGCTATTAATGGTAGCTGTTATGACAGAAGTGAGAGCAGGAATGTATGTCAATAGCCTTAGGCCAGCGCTATCAAGAGGCATAATTAAGAATGAGCTCCAAAGTCGGACTGCTTGGGTTGAGATCTCTGATCTACCTACTGTATAACTTTGGAAATGAAGGCACTTGTGTACATAGCGTTATATATGTTTATTTTTAAATATGGTTAACAAAAATATATATTTTGGTTAAATGGAATTTTTCATAGGATTTTATTTAATTGATTTGAAATTATCTGAGAGTATAGTAATGTTTTGGTGTAAAAATAAACTAACTTTTAAGCTAGGGCTATATATATACATTTTTGGTCCAGGTGAATAAAGACACATCTGGATTTATGTATTTATCCCTTGGAAAAACCAGCAAAATCAAGAAATGATTTTAAACTTGACAGATGTTTTATAAACATAAGATTTCAGCTCAGAGATGATGTGAATTTCAAATTTTATGACTTTGAAGACATTCAGTTTTTATTTTGCTATCAAAATGTGATGTGTATCTGTGTGAGTGAGTGTGTGTGTGTGCATATTTAAAAGTTCTAGATGAATAATATTTGGTATTAAAACTTTTATTCCTCATTGTTTAAATTTCACCAAGGTTTTATTTTCCTAAAGATTAAATCATATAATGATTAACAAAATAGCTGTGTGTTTTAGTTTTGTTAAGGAACCTGGAGCAGTTCATAGTTTATATTTTTTCTGAGATCTAAAGAAAATTTTTATTGAAATTCTTCTATAAATTTTTATAAAACTACAAAAATATGTAAAAATAGTTTTGTATATTAGGTGTGAGCTGTTAACATTTTGTGTTTACTAGTTTTTCATTTCTACCATGTGACTAGCTACAGATGTGCAAGTAAAAGCAATGATCATGGTCAGGATTTTAGTTTACTTTAGAATAGTTAGGTATGCTTAGAAATACAAGTATGTACTTCACTTTTATTATAATGAGTTGGCCAAAAGTTTGTTTCGGTTTTTCCATGCTATGCAAACTTTTTGGCCAACCCGATATTTGTCAAATATTATTCAATTAAATATTAATTTAGTATTGCCTTAATGGCAAGTACTATTGTAGATGCTGGGATTGACAAAAAACAAAACAAAATAAACTCTTTTTCAAATCCCTGTTTCCATGGTGTTTGCAGTACCAAAGGGAGGATAAACAGTAAGTAATATAAATAAGTGTATGGTTTGTTAGATGATGAAAAATGAAAATAAAGCAGAAAGAGGGCATAGAAAATGCCAAAAGTGAGGGTATTCATTTACTTTTAAATAAGGGGACCAGGATAGGCCTCCCTGAGTAATTGTCATTGGACTAAGAATCTGAAGAAAGTGAAGGATGGAGCTTTTAGGTGTCCATTATCCACACAGAAGGAAGAGTAACTGCAAATGTCCGAGGCATTTAAGGAATGGCTGGGACACCAGCATGGATGGGACAGAGCAAGTAGGTAGAAGTATGTTACAGAAGTGAGAGAACTAATAGGGCAAGTAAATGATAGAGACAGAGTCTTGTAGGTCATTATAACAATTTTGGCTTTTTCTCTGAGATGGGATAATGGGAGAATTTTTGAGTCAGTGATAAGTGTAGGAGAAAGATGATTTGGGAGGAGGGTTAGAAGAAGGTTCAGAGCAGAAACTTGGTTTGGGACAAGTTAAGTTTGGAAAATCTGTGTTGATTTAATAGGATGAGCAGAATCAAGAAATGCAGCTACATGATCTGCACATGACAAAATCCATGCTGATATGATCCTAAGGAGTGTTCGGTTCTAAGTGAATTGTCAGATGGCTTCTAAAAGTCAGGTACTAGCTCAGAAAAAGAAGATTTTATGATAACATTAAAACTTGGGTAAGATTGACAAGGGCAATATATTCTGCTCTTACAAAGATAAAGACTGTGTTTTAAGTGAGCAAATACAAATGAGATTCCTCTTGGGTAATGTTGGGAGCGGGACTGATGGGCAGGTAGATGCTGTGGGATAGAAGGAATTAAGAGACATTTATAGGTGAAAGAAAAGATCTAATTTGAGACTGATGCAACATAGAGTAGCATGTTAAAACCTTGGCATGTAAGAAATCATATGTTGTTTAGTTGCTAAGTGGTGTCCAACTCTTTTGCGACCCCTTAGATTAGAGTCCATCAGGCTCCTCTGTCCATGAGATATCCCAAACAAGAATCCTGGAGTGGGTTACTATTTCTTTCTCCAGGGGATCTTCTTGACTGGGGATTGACCTCCCATCTCCTGCATTGGCAGGCAGATTCTTGACCACTGCACCAGCTGGGAAGCCCAAGAAATAATGTATTAGACTCAACAGTAGCTGGAGACTTGGTGACTAGGTTAGGAGCTGAAATTAGTTCAGTCAGCCTGGAGGATAAGGTGGCAAGGGAGGTCAGAGTGGCAGCAGATGAAGTGGAGAGTTGAATAGGAGAAGAGCCAGATCAGAAAGATGCTCATTACACCAGAGCGTGGATTCTCTCCCCAGGGCAGTTGAGAGATATTGTAGGATCCAGCTTTTCCCACAGGCCCTTGAAGGGCAGCTGCAGTGTCAAAAGATCAGAGTAGACACGTAGAGAAAAAGAGTCTTACGAGGTACTTGGTTTTGTTAGCTGGCTCTTATATCCTGGAAATACTTCCAAGTAGCAAACGTTTTCCAATTAAGGAGAGAATTATAGAAAATTCCATTAGGGCTTTAAAACTTTCTTGTCTCTAATTACACTAGAAATGTGCAGACTTTTTGAACTTGAACCAACTGTAGTTGAATTTGTTAATGATACTTTATTACATTTGTTTTAGAAACAAAACTGAAATCCAAATCATTTTGGCACTTTAGCCAGCAGCCTGAGTAATTTCATAGAGTAATAGGCTTTAGGGCTTCTATCTAAATCCCATTAAGTATTACTATATAATCTTGAAAGATATTAATAATCTGTATGGACTGAGAATGATCCTTAAAAATGAATTCTCAGTAGCCCAGTTACAAAGGAAAACTGGTTAGCATGAACACATTTGGCCCCACTGGAAGGAATCAGCTGTATCTATTGTTTCCTCCCACTTTGGCCAGGAAAATTTGATTAACACATAACTGGGAAAACGACTAAGTTAAAGAAAGCCTTTAATTTTGAAAATCACATTTGCTTTCTTTCTGAAGGTAAAGCATGTTCACTGTCTTAATAAAAATCAACAAAAGATATATTACATCCAATAAAAGGCAATCTGTTAAGATCTTTGTGGCAGCAAGAATGGATTACAAGGTTGAGAGAGGGAGAATGGAAATGAATTGACTCCAAAGGTGTGAGCATGTATAAGGTGATGATCTTTTTGTCATATAAATCAGGACCAGAATAAATGTATCAATCATATACAATAATATAAGCAGATTTCAGAAGTAAATATGTCAAGATTTGTTCCATGAGTCTGCAGTTCCTTATTAGAGGGAACCCCTACTGTATCACCCAATAGTTTAAAAAAGTTAAAAGCTAAAAACTAGCTTTTATCATTTTCTAAGGGCATTTAGGAAAAGAAAAATGCAGAAGTGCTAGCATTCACTTTCCCATGAATACAGCAAATTGATGCAATATCTATTCCAAGGGAAAAGCTTCCTTTCTCTCTCTTTCTCCATGTGTAAAAAAGAAATGAATGCTGCAGTTGTTGGACAAGGGATAACAGTTGATTTGGAATGAACCAGCCAAAAATGTCCCAAACAAATTAATAGCATAGAAACATCTGCTGCTGTTTTATTAGAGTTTCACATAAAAACCTAGTTTGCAAGCTGGCGTTTGGAAAGCTTTTCTTTACACTGAACTCTTAACGTTGCTGCGAAAGGCAATCAAGACCATATGTCTTACATTTTTAGGTCCAAAATTTTCTACATCTCTCTCCAACCTGGGACAGTTGCATGTAACATGAGTGCTGAATTATGAAACCTGTTTTTAAGATTGGGATTTTTTTTTTTTTAACAATGTATTTTAAAGTCATTGAGGCTATGGCATTTACATTTCTCTGCTTTGGTTATTGTTACAATTTAGTTTTAAAACGTTTGTGCTTTATTTTTTAACCCATCAGTATTTCCGTGATGTTGGCTTTAGCTAGGCATAACATTTAAAATATACATTACAGCACTAATTTTGGATGGTTTTAACCCCCTCATTAGTCAGGAAGAATTCAGATTTGCGGTAAGAGGCGATAAAAACCATGTAATAGCCTTTGAAATAAATTACTTTGTAGAAAAAAATTACTTTTTCTTATGATAATGTTTACTGCTTCTCAATAAACTCTCATAAAATCCTCAAGAGGAAAATGGACAAGTTTTAGTTCTTACATCATGAAAGCATCATTATTCATTGCTGTTCTCTCAGTTACTGGACAGAGGACTGTAATGACAAATCTTGTTAATGTGTTTACAAGGTTTTAGCAAATGTTTGTTGGGGTTTAATACTAATAATGCCGTGGCTTATTTTCATTTTGTAGTATGGCATGCCAACTCTTCAGCGCCCTATTTTCCTATTTTCCACCTTTTTCTTTCTCTCATTTATTCTCCCTTTGGAACTTAGTCTTTACACACACGTGCAAATACACATGAGTGTACTGTATGTATGCATACAGATGTTGAAATTAGAGCTTAAAACGGTGTTCCTATATGTTCTCATAAGTTTTCTTTGTATACAGCAAACTCTTCATTGTTGCTTTGATTCTGACAAGAATTTAAGAAAATTCCATAGGAACTTCTTCTTTTCTGTCACTTACTTGTTTTTCATCACTTGTAATGCCGTCTTTTATTCACATTTAACAGCTCTGAAATCTGAGTAAATTTTGCAGTGGATGGCATTTTAGTTTCAATGAAATATGGCAACATTTTTTCACTGAAAAGGGAAAAGAATAACAAAGGTTCATTTGCCTATGGGAGGGAAATTCCTTTTGCCCTGAAAGTCAGTTTCCTACATTATCTCTTACTACAGACACCTTTTTAGTTTCTTTGGGAAATACCTTGAGTTAATAAAAGGACGAAAATAAAAGTTCAAAATACAAAAAATATTACTTGGTTTCTCTATGATATTGATTAAACCTAAAAATATTGTTTTCTTAAGAGAAAATCAATTTTTATATTTATAAAATTTTATAATTTCTTTTTTTCTCATGTCTTTTTAAAAAATTTATTTATATGTTTTAATTGAGGCTGATTACTTTACAATATTGTAGTGGTTTTGCAGCACATTGACATGAATTGGCCATGGGTGTACATGTGTCCCATCATCCTGAACCTCACTCCCACCTGCCTCCCAACCCCATCCCTCTGTGTTGTCCCAGAGGGCCATCTTTGGGTGCCCTGCTTCATGCATTGAATTTGCACTGGTCATCTATTTTACAAATGGTAATATACATGTTTAAATGCTATTCTGGAGATCAGTGAAGAAATAACTCCAGAAAGAATGTAGAGAAGGAGTCAAGGCAAAAACCACACCCAGTTGTGGATGTGACTGGTGATGGAGGTATAAAGTCTGATGCTGTAAAGAACAATATTGCATAGGAGCTTGGAATTTTCAGTCCATCAATCAAGGCAAATTGGAAATGGTCAAATAGGAGATGGCAAGAGTGAACACTGATGTTTTAGGAATCAGTGAACTAAAATGGACTGGAATGGGTGAATTTAACTCAGATGACTATTATATCTACAACTGGGCAAGAATCCCTTAGAAGAAATCGAGTAGCCATCATAGTCAACAAGAGTCCAAAACACAGTACTTGATGAAATCTCAAAAACAACAGAATGATCTCTGTTTGTTTCCAAGGCAAGCCATTCAATATCATGGTAATCTAAGTCTATGCCCCAACCAGTAATGCTGAAGAAGCTGAAGTTAAATGGTTCTATGAAGGCCTACAAGACCTTCTAGAACTAACACCCAAAAAGGTGATGTCCTTTCCATTTTAGCAGCTGCTACTGCTGCTAGGTCACTTCAGTCGTGTCCAACCCTCTGCGACCCCATAGACAGCAGCCCTCCAGGCTCCTCTGTCCCTGGGATTCTCTAGGCAAGAATACTGAAGTGAGCTGCCATTTCCTTCTCCAGTGCATGAGAGTGAAAAATGAAAGGGAAGTTGCTCAGTCGTGTCTGACTCTTTGCAACTCCATGGACTATATAGCCTACCAGGCTCCTCCATCCATGGGATTTTCCAGGCAAGAATACTGGAGTGGGTCGCCATTTCCTTCACCATTACAGCGGACTGGAATGCCAAAGTAGAAAGTCAAGAGATACCTGGAGTAACAGGCAAATTTGGCCTTGGAGTACAGAATGAAGCAGGGCAAAGGCTAATAGAGTTCTGCCAAGAGAACGCACTGGTCATAGCAAACACCCTCTTCCAACAACACAAGAGAAGACTCTACACATGGACATCACCAGATGGTCAACACCGAAATCAGATTGATTATATTCTTTGCAGCCAAAGATGGAGAAGCTCTGTACAGTCAGCAAAAACAAGACCGGGAGCTGACTGTGGCTTAGAATTCCTTATTGCCAAATTCAGACTCAAATTGAAGAAAGTAGGGAAAACCTCTCGACCATTCAGGTATGACCTATATCAGATCCCTTATGATTATACAGGGGAGATAACAAATTGATTCAAGAGATTAGATCTGATAGACAGGGTGCCTGAAGAACTATGAACAGAGATTCGTGACATTGTACAGGAGTCAGTGATCAAGACCATCGCCAAGAAAAAGAAATGCAAAAAGGAAAAATGGTTGTCTGAGGAGGCCTTACAAATAGCTAAGAAAAGAAGAGAAGTGAAAGGTAAAGGAGAAAAGGAAAGAAATACTCAACTTAATGCTGAGTACCAAAGAATAGAAAGGAGAGATTAGAAAGCCTCTCTCATTGATCAGTGCAAAGAAATGGAGGAAAATGATAGAATGGGAAAGCTTAGAGGTCTCTTCAAGAAAATTAGAGATACCAAGGGAACTTTTCATGCAAAGATGGACACAATAAAGGACAGAAATAGTATGGACCTAACAGAAGCAGAAGATATTAAGAAGAGGTGGCAAGAATACACAGAAAACTATACACAAAAGATCTTTAAGACCCAGATAAGCACAATGGTGTGATCACTCACCTAGAGCCAGACATCCTGGAATGTGAAGTCACGTGGGCCTTAGGAAGCATCACAATGAACAAAGCTAATGGAGGTGATGGAATTCCAGTTAGCTATTTCAAATCCTCAAAGGTGATGTTGTGAAAGTGCTACACTCAATATGCCAGCAAATTGGGAAAACTCAGCAGTGTCCACAGGACCAGAAAAGGTCAGATTTTATTCTAATCCCAAAGAAAGGCAATGCCAAAGACTGCTCAAACTACTGCACAATTGCATTCATCTCACACGCTAGCAAAGTAATGCTCAAAATTCTTCAAGCCAGGCTTCACAGTACATGCACCAAGAACTTCCAGATATTCAAGTTGGATTTAGAAAAGGCAGAGGAACCAGAGATCAAATTACCAACATCCGTTGGATCATTGAAAAAGCAAAAAAGTTCCAGAAAAACATTCACGTCTGCTTTATTGACTACGCCAAAGCCTTTGACTGTGTGGATCACAACAAACTGTGGAAAATTCTTCAAGAGATGGAAATATCAGACCACCTGACCTGCCTCCTGAGAAATCTGTATGCAGGTCAAGAAGCATCAGTTAGAACTGGACATGCAACAACAGACTGGTTCCAAATCGGGACAGGAGTATGTTAAGGTTGTATGTTGTCACCCTGCTTATTTAATTTATATGCAGAGTGCATTATGAGAAATGCCGGGTAGAATGATGCACAAGCTGGAATCAGGATTGCTGGGAGAAATATCAATAACCTCAGATATACAGATGACACCACTGTTATAGAAGAAGGAAAAGAAGAACTAAAAAGTCTTGATTAAAGTGAAAGAGGAGAGTGAAAAAGTTGGCTTAAAACTCAACATTCAGAAAACTAAGATCATTGTATCCAGTCCCATCACTTCATGGCAAATAGATGGGGAAACAATGGAAATAGTAACAGACTTTATTTTTTTGGTTTCCAGAATAACTCTAGGTGGTGACTGCATTATGAAATTAAAAGCCACTTGCTCCTTGGAAGAATAGCTATGACCAACCTAGACAGCATATTGAAAAGCAGAGACATTGCTTTGTCAATAAAGGTCTGTCTAGTCAAGGCTGTGGTTTTTCCAGTGGTGATGTATAGATGTGTGAGTTGGACCATAAAGAAGGCTGAGTGCTGCAGAATTGATGCTTTTGAGCTGTGGTGTTGGAGAAGACTCTTGAGAATCCCTTTAATTGGAAGGAGATCCAGCCAGTCCATCCTAAAGGAAATCAGTTTTGAATATTCATTGGAAGGACTGCTGCTAAAGTTGAAACTCCAATATTTTGGCCACCTGATGCAAAGAACTGACTCACTGGAAAATACCCTGATGTTGGACATGATTGAAATCTGAAGGAGAAGAGGATGACAAAGGATGAAGTGGTTGGATGGCATCACCAACTCAATGGACATGAGTTTAATTAAGCTGCGGGAGTTGGTGATGGACAGGGAAGCCTGGCGTTCTGCAGTCCATAGGGCTGCAAAGAGTTGGACACAACTAAGTGAGAGAACTGACTGAATTGAGTGCTCTTCTCTCATATCACCCTACCCTTGCCTTCTCCCACATAGTCCAAAAGTCTTTTCTTTATATCTGCGTGTCATTTGCTATCTTCCATATAGTGTCTTTATTACTGTCTTTGTAAATTCCATATGTATGCATTAATATACTGTATTGGTGTTTCTCTTTCTGACTTACTTTACTGTGTATAATCGACTCCAGTTTCATCCACCTCATTAGAACTGACTCACATGTGTTCTTTTTTATAGCTGAGTAATATTCCATTGTGTATAAGTACAATACCTTCCTTATTCATTTGTCTGCCAGTGGACATCTAGGTTGCTTCCATGTCCTAGCTATTGGAAACTGTGCTGCAGTGAATATTGGTGGGATTGCTGGGTCGTATGGCAGTTCTATTTCCAGTTTTTTAAGGAATCTCCACACTCTTCTCCATAGTGGCTGTCCTAGTTTGCATTCTCACCAACAGTGTAACAGAGTTCTCTTTCTCCACACCCTCTCTAGCATTTATTATTTGTAGACTTTTTGATGGTAGCCATTCTGACGGTGAGATGGTACCTCATTGTGGTTTTGATTTGCATTTCCCTGATGAGTGATGTTGAGCATCTTTTCATGTGTTTATTAGCCATCTGTATGTCTTCTTTGGAGAAATGTCTGTTTAATTCTTTGACCCATTTTTTGATTGAGTCATTTATTTTTCTGGTCTTGAGCTACATGTGTTGCTTGTATATTACGAAGATAATTCTTTGTCAGTTGCTTCGTTTGCTATTATTTTCTCCCATTCTGAAGGCTGTCTTTTCATCTTGCTTATAGTTTCCTTCATTGTGCCAAAGCTTTTTTAAGTTTAATTAGGTCCATTTATTTATTTTTGTTTTTATTTCCATTACTTTAGGAGGTGGATCATAGAGGATCTTGCTGTGATTTATGTCAGTGAGTTTTCTGCCTAAGTTTTCCTCCAAGAGTTTTACAGTTTCTGGTCTTACATTTAGATCTTTAATCCATTTTGAGTATAATTTCTTTTTTTCTTTTTAACATTCCAGAATTCTTGATCCTATCACTCTTTTACATTTCTACTTATAAACTGCTCTGTGAGAAATTCTTGGAAAATAAATGAAATATCTTATTAATTTTCTTACTGTACCTTACTCCATATAGAAAGACTTTGCATTGCTTTTTAAAATACTTCATTGTCCTATTCTAGAAGATGTAAATCACTTAGTTAATAGGTGAAAAACTTTTAATAACTATAAAGTACTATATTAATTAGCAATTCATTTTTTTCACTTAGTAAAACTACCACATTTAGTAAAACTTCCAATGTTGATTGAAAGAACTGATCCAGAAGCTGAAGCTCCAATACTTTGGCCACTTGATGTGAAAATCCAACTCATTGGAGAAGACCCTGATGCTGGGAAAGATTGAAGGCAAAAGGAGAAAGGGGCCTCAGAGGTTAAGACAGTTAGGTAGCATCAACAACTCAACTATTGTGAATCTGAGCAAACTCTGGAGACAGTGAAGGGCAGGGTAGCCTGGAGTTCTGTAGTCCATAGAGTCACAAAGAAATGGACATGACTTAATGACTGAACGACAACAGCAAAAATACCATATATGAGGATGCCATCTTAGAAACCATGCACACATAAATCTCTAATCAAAATTAAATATATAAGAATTTATAATATCAAGTCCATATCTTTTAGTATAAAAATGTTTAAATTCATTCTCGATGTTGTGAGCTTTCACATTGTTTTGCTTTACAAGAATAACAGTGTCACTGGAATAGATTTCTGCATAGCTTCTTCTGAAATTGGTTCTCTAATGTAAATCGGGTTACATAGCTCCTCTGCTTAAGACAAAACAGATCAAAAGCTTTAAGGGGTTCTCAATTCTGCAAATACAGACACCTTAATATGGCGTATAAGTCCCACTTAATCTGTCCCTTATTTATATCTACTGTCTTATGTCTTGAAACATTCTTTCCATATCCACAAACACTAATTACTTTTCCAGATACTGCTTTTGTACTAAAACAGATCATATTCTGTCCTCCCATTTTGCACATTCTTCATTCTCATCTTGAAACACTTTAACCACCTCCCCTTCCAGCAACTCTCCTTTCACCTGTCAGTTATCAATTTAGGCACCACTTCCTTCTAGTAACTTTTGCCGATAATTCAAGTATGAATCTCATGGTCTTAGTTGGGATTAGGGTCAGCTATAAATAACTTCAAAACTAGTGATAACAAATTTTAAAAATTTATTTTATAACTCCTTTAGAAGTAAAATTTTATTAAGCTACATGATAATTATAAATTGTAGTTGAAGTATGATGCTGCTGCTAAGCTGCTTCAGTCGTGTTCGACTCTGTGCAACCCCATAGACAGCAGCCCACCAGGCTCCCCCATCCCTGGGATTCTCCGGGCAAGAACACTGGTTGCCATTTCCTTCTCCAAGCTGAAGTATACTACTGGCTGAATTAAATGTGATTATACTATACTACATGTATATATGTTATGTACTTTATTATTAATTTATATACTGATTGATAGATCAAACTGTGTTATATTGTTTGGGTACACTTCAAAATACAGAAAGCACAAACTTTAGGTTTAAAATAGTACATGTGATCAGCAAGGAAGTAGGCCCTTAGTAAATATGAAATTTGCCAGCACCATGACCTTTGACTTCCTAGCACCTAAAATTGTGGGAAATCGTGTTTGAATTTTGTTTGTTGTTCATAAAAAATAATATGAATGAAATATCATAATATTAAATAGTATCATTGAGAATTTGCTTATTATTATCTAATTTGATGTATTTTTTTTCCCAATAGACCTAGTTATTTGCTCTAAAGAAAGGTGCTGTAATGAATGTTATCAAAATTAATTTTTTCTTAAACCCTAAAGTATGTTCATATTTGGATAGTGATTATGATTACTATAGTGATTATGAAAAGAACCAAGTAATGGTGATCTTACAGCTAGATTTAGAATTAGAAGAGATACATTTATTTATCAAAAATAGATTCTTGATAAAAATTATATACCTAATAGTTTTAAATATGGTTAACTAACAATTATTTATGTATAAGTAATTTAAATATACATTTTAAGGAGAGATTTCCAATCCCACATTTCTTAGTGACTTTTTCATGTGGTTTGTGTCATTAAGACACAGAAGCGGGCAGGGAGACTAAATTAGTCACAAGAAATCTGGCAGATATGTTTCTCAACATGATGAATATCAAGAAAGACAAATATGTGCATAAATTCTAACTTCCTCTTGATTTGGTATGAACTTTCCTAAGAAAACCCTAGTAGTGCAGGATGACTGGGAATGTGTTAATTGGGCTGACAGACTTTCAAGTGGTAGAATAAGGATAGGACCAATAGTGATTCTTTCCAAGCATTTGAAGATCAAATGAATCATTATGAGTCCTGTAAAAGTTCCAACAGTCAATGGTTACTTGGAAAAGGGCATTTAATAAACAGGCACAAACAGGAAACTGTATAAAAGAACAAGCAGAAGGAGCTCTTGTAACCAAAAGAGGTTTTTGAAACTGAACCTTCAAGGAGCTCTTATAAGCCCAACAAGTGCTGAGCTTAGAAGGGAAATGCCCGAAGCAGATGAACCCAACCAATAGGCATTGGGACTCTTAATAGATGTACAACAGTTGCGCCACAAGCCAATGGAATAAGTCCAGAGGAAAAGTTTGTTGCCAAATCCTGAGAGTTTTCTCTTTTTGCTTTTGCTCTCATGAGTTGAGTCAAGGAACAGATACTCAATTTCTTCCCCAATTGCTAGATTCCAGACTATTTGTCAATGAAGGAAAAAAAAAAATCTTCCCCAGAACTTTTTTCCCCTCAGTACTATTTTTCAGAGTTAAAAAATGGAGGGCAGGAGGAATGATTGAGAGGTACAGTGGGTTTAATAAAAGACTCCTTTGCCAAAAAAAAAAAAAAAAAAAGGAGGGGGAAGAAAGGAAACCACTCTGAAGTAATAGTTTTTGAAACATTCCCACTGGCAGAGAACAACTGTTGTGGTTTGCCTTAATTATGTTGTATACACAGTAGATGTTTCAGTGGGAGAAAGAAGAAACCTAAGCTAAAATGCTTCACAAATAAGACTAGCTTAGCCTCTTTCATAATATAAGAATAAATCTATTAATCAATCTATTATGTGTTTGAGGGAGAAGATCAGAGTTATGCTTAATATACCATTACTATTAATTCTCAGGATTAGAACAGAATCAATAGTAGAAAGTCTGAAAAACAAGCAGAAGTCTCCAAGTAACAGTTCAGTATATTTACCCAATCTAACTGTCATAATAAACATGGAAATATGTATTAGTTTTGAAAGAGTATTTCAAAGTGCTGTGGGTGGGGGTTGACTTCAAGGAAATCTGAAGAACATGGGCTTTGAAGGAGAATGGTTTAGTGTGCTCTTAGAGACACCCAACTTTACAGTGTAGGGGTTTGGGTGCATATGGTTCTTAACGTAGAAGGAAAATCGTCTAAGTACACTTTGCAACACATAATGTCACTGTACAATTTTATATCTTTTGAAATACACATGCTCATTTAAGAGGTCATCACTCTCTAGATACAGCATTGAGACTTTCCTTGATTGTACAAACTTAGCCTTCTTTCATATTATCATCTTTTAGTTTTCTGCAAAATAAACCTCATGTGTTGCTAGTTTCCTGAGTCATCACTGAGTCCACTGGCTGGCCTGTTTCTATATTGTCACTCATCACGCTTCAACAGCAACTGTTGTCTAGCTCAGAGGGGAAACATGAGGAAGAAGTGAATTCAATGTGTTTCATGGAAATACCTCAAAAAGAAGACTAGACACATGGTCTTCAGATAATGATGTGTAGAAAAAGATTTAAAAATCACTTGCTATTTGAAACTAGAATAATTAGAGAAAATAGCTAGCAGAAATTGGATAATCTAGAACACTTTATATTCTCTCAAGTCTGACATTCTATAATAGAAGTGATTGGTGACTCATTTTTATAATTTCACTATATTATTTTCTGTTTGAAAATTTCTTTTTTTAAATGTATTTATTTCAGTTGGAGGCTAATTACTTTACAATATTGTAGCGGTTTTGCCATATATTGACATGAATCAGCCGTGGTTGTACATGTGTTCCCCATCCCGCACCCCCCTCCCACATCCCTCCCCCCACCATCCCTCTGGGTCGTCCCAGTGCACCAGCCCTGAGCATTTGTCTCATGCATGGAACCTGGATTGGCGATCTGTTTCACATGTGATAATATACATGTTTCAATGCTATTTTCTCGAATCATCCCACCCTTGTCTTCTCCCACAGAGTCCAAAAGACTGTTCTATACATCTGTGTCTCTTTTCCTGTCTCGAATATAGGGTCATCATTACCATCTTTCTAAATTCCATATGTATCCATTAGTGTTGATGTTTTTCTCTCTGACTTACTTCACTCTATGTGAGAGGCTCCAGTTTCATCCACCTCATTAGAACTGATTCAAATGTATTCTTTTTAATGTCTGAGTACTATTCCATTGTGTATGTAAGCACCACAGCTTCCTCATCCATTCGTCTGTTGATGGGCATCTAGGTTGCTTCCATGTCCTGGCTATTATAAACAGTGCTGCGATGAACATTGGGGTGCATGTGTCTCTTTCAGATCTGGTTTCCTCAGTGTGTATGCCCAGCTGTGGGATTGCTGGGTCATATGGCAGTTCTATTTCTAGTTTTTTAAGGAATCTCCACACAGTTCTCCATAGTGGCTGTACTAGTTTGCATTCCCACCAACAACAGTGTAAGAGGGTTCCCTTTTCTCTGCACCCTCTCCAGCATTTATTGTTTGTAGACTTTTTGATAGCAGCCATTCTGACCAGCCAGAGAAGGCAATGGTAACCCACTCCAGTACTCTCGCCTGGAAACTCCTATGGACGGAGGGGCCTGGTGGCCTGCAGTCTATGGGGTCGCTAAGGGTCAGACACGACTGAGCAACTTCACTTTCCCTTTTCACTTTCATGCACTGGAGAAGGAAATGGCAACCACTCCAGTGTTCTTGCCTGGAGAATCCCAGCGATGGGGGAGCCTGGTGGGCTGCCATCTGTGAGGTTGCAAAGGGTCGGACACGACTGAGTGACTGAACTGAACTGAACTGATTCTGACTGGCGTGAGATGGTGTACCTCATTGTGGTTTTGATTCGCATTTCTCTGGTAATGAGTGATGTTGAGTATCTTTTCATGTGTTTGTTAGCCATCTGTATATCTTCTTTGGAAACATTTCTGTTTAGGTCTTTGGCCCATTTTTTGACTGGGTCATTTATTTTTCTGGAATTGAACTGCAGGAGCTGTTTGTATATTTTTGAGATTAATTCTTTGTCAGTTGCTTCATTTGCTATTCTTTTCTTCCATTCTGAAGGCTGTCTTTTCACCTTGCTTATAGTTTCCTTCATTGTGCAAAAGCTTTTAAGTTTAATTAGGTCCCATTTGTTTATTTTTTCTTTTATTTCCATTACTGTGGGAGATGGGACATAGAGGATCCTGTTGTGACTTATGTTGGAGGGTGTTTTGCCTATGTTTTCTTCTAGGAGTTTTATAGTTTCTGGTCTTGCATTTAGATCTTTAATCCATTTTGAGTTTATTTTTGTGTATGGTGTTAGAAAGTGTTCTAGTTTCATTCTTTTCTAAGTTGTTGACCAGTTTTCCCAGCACCACTTGTTAGAGAGATTGTCTTTTCTCCATTGTATATTCTTGCCTACTTTGTCAAAGATAAGCTGTCCATAGGTGCATAGATTTATCTCTGGGCTTTCTATATTGTTCCATTGACCTATCTTATTTAATTTTCCCAGTAGCCCTATCGGGGGGTGGGGAAGAGAGGTATTATTTCTAGCATGCAGGTGAAGAAGTTTAGTGTCAAGTACCTTGGTTAGCTTTGAAGAGATATATAGATATGAAGTGGAAAGATGGGGATTTGAAGTCACATGCATCTCTTGTGCATGCCTGTGCTCTGTTTACCCTGGCATACTTTCTCCTAATAGAACTGGGTAATGCAAAGATCAGAGAGTGCTCCTTTACAATATAGGTACAATATAAATACTTCTAATGTGAAGTGATGGTGGTTTAGTCACTAAGCTGTGTCCAAGTCTTCTGACCCCGGGGACTGTAGCTTGCCAGGCTCCTCTGTCCTTGGGATTCTCCAGGCAAGAATACTGGAGTGGGTTGCCATTTCCTTCTCCAAGGGATCTTCCCGACCCAGGAATTGAACCCTGGTCTCCTGCATTGCAGGCAGATTCTTTACCAACTGAGCTATGAGGGAAGCCCCAATATGAAGTGAAAGCAATCTTATTTCAGGTAGTTTTTATTCAGAATATTTACTAGCTATATGTTCTTGGTCAGGTCATCATAAAAAGCTTATATACCTATTCTATACTTCAGCTTTCATATCTACAAGATAAAAACATATGTGATCTGCCTATTTATAAAGACATTGTACCTTAAAAAGAAATGAATAAACTTGAAAGCAGTTTGTAGAATGCTTTTAAGAGTATAATCCAATGATGACAATGAGGATGGTGAAGTTCATGGTTTCCTTCTGTAACATCTTTTCCCTAAAGTCTTCTGTGGTGTTGAAATCATTCGTTTGATAAATTAAAATTAAGTAAGTTTAATATAGAAAAGGAAGACATCATCTTTGAATTCAGTGGTCTAGTGTTTTCTTGTTTTGTTTTTGTACCAGATCATTTGATGAGCCTGTCCAATTCTTTTGACATATCTTATTTATATATTTGGAGTATTCTTTCTGTAACTTAGTAAAGAGATATTTAGGTTCTGTGTTGCCTTCCAAGGATTAGGAAGTACTCAACAACATGCTTTTTCCTGTACTAAAGGTCTTAATGTGTAGTTTGCACTTATTTTTAAACTTGGATGGTTATAACTTAAAAAGCTCTTTATTTTTATGTTCTTTCATCTAGTATCACAAATAGCAGAGAATCACTGCAAGAATATTTTCCCGTAAAATGTGCAGTCTTCAGGAAGAGATGGTAGAATTTGTTAGATATAGAAAATTTACTTTTGTAGGAAATTACCTAGAGAAATTATGTAATAAATTCTTTTGAATCCACGAGATACACCCCTCATTGCCTTTAAAACTGCTACGCCGCTTATGAAAATCTCTTCCTTGTGTAACTTTTGGCCTATTAAATCATCTGATTTTAATTGCAAAGAAATGGAAATAATGGCCAGAAAAATTGCCTTCTGTTTGGAAAAACTTGACATTTATGAGGCCTCTTAAGGGAAAAAAAAATCAGCATGGGAAAATATCTTATAAAAGTGGTCCAATATTATCACACTAAAAAGTGACTACATTGATTACTACAGTCATCTCAAACCCTAAAATATTCATCACAAACCTACAGGAAGCATCTCCTTTTCCTGCATGTATATATCTTAACATTATAAATGTACTACCAAATCTTTCCAGAATGTCTGTTAGTGAATTGCTTACTGAATTTCATTTTCAAACTTATTTCATTCCTATTTGTTATATTTGTCTGGAGAAATACTAATTAGTTAAAATAGTCATTTGTTAAGCAGGTAGCTTGTGGAATGTAATACCATATTATGTTTACAACACTTAAAATCCTTACAGATTTGTTTCCTGATTATCTACAATTGGCCAATTGCTTGGCGTTTATACTTTATATAGTATAGTTACAGGGACGTTTCTTCAATTCAAACAGTTGTAACTAAATACAGCACTGTCATTTTGTCTGTATGCATTTTGTTAGTGGCTAAATCAGGATAAGTTTTAAAGAAAATTATGATAAAGAAATAGCACTGAAGTTTTAAATTTTTTACACCTGAATGTTTTTGATACAAACTTTTATATAATGAAACATTGAATGTATCTGATATTATAGTAGTTTTAAGATAGAAAAGATGAACAGAATATCCTCTATTTTAATCTTATATTTAGATAATTATAAAACTATTTCATAGTTGATGATACCCAAATAACTTTTCAGCAATGATAAAATAAATGCTAAGCATTACTTTATGCTCTCCAGAAGTTTTTCCATGCCAATTATAGCAATGAAGTTTTGGGATGAATACATTGGAAAAGTCCCTCACTTTCTTTAATAATATCTTCTGGATCTATAATTTATGAGCTGAAAACCTCGTGTGAATTGGGGATTTTTTAGCCATTACATGTTTCACAGTAGTAAGTACTCTTTAAGTTTGTTTTCAACTGAGTAAAATAATGTACTTTGTGTTTGTATACCTGAAATGGTGGGGCATTCAGTCTGTGATGAGGCATAGAGGATTAAGATAATCAGTATTCATTGTATTCAGGAACTATGTAATATTTCCTTAAATAGAATTTTCTCAACTTTTAATTTCTATGTCAAATTCACTTTTTAAAACCTTTATTATATCATCACTACATGAGTCTAATTTTTTTTTTTTAACATTACAAATAAGGGTAAGTTATCCTATTCTGAGATTCAGGGCAGATGGCTTTTTGAGGATCCCTTTTGGTTGCAGCCTCATTTTAAGCTTACTTTCCTGAGCACACCCATTAAACGTGTTCATTATCTTTTTTCTCTTTTATCTGTAGGCAAATATCTTTTAAGAGTTTAAAAAAACCATCCAAATAGTATCATAATATCCGTTTATCAAAGGACTTAGCAATCTTTTTGCTTTTGTTATTTGTTTTTGCATTGCTTTCTAAATCTATTTTTGTCCCAGAATTCCTGCAGAATTAAAAAATGTATTAAAAAATATAAACGAAGTATAATCAACTCTGAGGATACTGAGAACTGTTAATGTCAGCTGTTAGGAATGTCATCATAAAATCCTTTTGGAACGTCAATGGCACTCTTACACTGTTCGCAAAACATCTGTCCAGACTTCCGACTTTAGAACCAGTTACCAAACAGGAGACTGGGTTTGAGGAGGCACTCTAGGACAGTCCGGGGATGAATTGGCACCACTGCTTGACATGTTAGGATGCCGGTGACTCCAGATCAAGATCGACTTCTCAGACTTTCTTGGCAGCTCAGTGGTAAAGAGTCTACTTGCCAGTGCAGGAGACACGGGTTCGATCCCAGATCCGGGAAGATCCCACATGCTGCGGAGCTACTATGCTCATGTGCCACAACTCTTGAGTCTGTGCCTTAGAGCCCTGGAACCCCAACTCCTGAACTCTCATGCTATAGCTACTGAAGCCCGCGCAACCTAGGGCCTGGGCTCAGCAACAAGAGAAGCCAGCATGATGAGGAACCTGCAGAAAGCAGCTGGAGAGTGGCCCCCTCCCCGCTCGTTGCCACACTAGAGAAAAGTGCACATGGCAAAGAAGACTCAGCACACCCCCAAAATAAATAAGTAAATAAAATTGTTACTAAAAAGATAAGCTTAACAAGGAAAAAATTATGACAAGGGTGCATCCTTGAGCAGAACATAAGTGTGATTTTGAATGAGTGTTTCAAAATAGTGAGAAAGAGCAGACAATATGTGGTATTAGGAGAGCCTGTTGTGGGGTGGTAGGTGGAGGTCCCAGCAAGGAAAGTGTTAACCCAAGAGAAGCTTAAATTGAAGAAATGGTAATATGATCATCAGTGCTGAGGGTGGAGAAAATCCAGAAGATTAGAGAAAAGAAGACCAGAACCCAGTCAGAGAAGCCACGATTCAAAACTGGTAGGATAGAATGGCTCAGTTTCTGAAACTAGAGTAGGAAATAGGTTTCGATATAGAAACAGGTCAAAACTCAGTGACTGCATGCGATGTTTAAGGAAAGAATGGAACATATAATAAAATTGATGTGTTTTTTGTCTGCTAGAGAATAGATCTTACACATTCCTTAGACTTCCTCTAACTACAAAAGGGGTTTAACAGAATTTGGGACAGGCTAAGAGAAGAATTCTCAAAATGGTCATCACTTTATCAGTCTCATACCTCCAATAGAAAATCGTCCAGGCTAGTTTTCTCATGGCCCCATACCACATGTTACTTTCCACCTGCACACTTTGTTTTGTGATTTTCTATCTGCCTGTAAAGCTAACTGTCTTTTCCCAGCTTATCTATATTATCTTCCTTTTAGTCCCTACTCCAGTCTTGCCTTCAAATAACTACAGTACTAAATAAGATTCCATGAAAAGCTTCGCCTGTTAGAAGTCAGTAAGGAAAGTATGAAAGTACACTAAGCTACTCTTCATGAGTTTCACTGAACTGAAAATTTCCAAGTTGTTGTACCTTTGCATTGCTTGATGTTTTGACATGTCTGTGTTCCTATATGTTTGACTGGTCAAAGATCTAAAAATATATGATGAAATCTCTTTTGATCTCCTTTGTTGAACATCTGAAAAAGTTTACTTAGCATGTGGTAACAATTTTAATTTGGGAGCATGCTGATAATAAAAAGATGTGTGTGCATGCATCCACAAGTTAAAAAATGAGTTCACATATATTTGTTCTTAGCATTCAGCTTGCCTAGCTTTGTTTTTATAAACAGAACTATTAAGCTTGCGGCTTTGGTAACTAAATGCAGAGTAAATAAAATGTGAGTCAATCAAAAAGGTTGATAGCATCTATACATACTACCTAGTAATTTTGTGTATTTGATGTGTCTGTTCTAACATGTTTACCTGACACTTTACTGAAAATATCATGTGCAGTACCCATAATTAGCCATTCAAGAAATAACTTTTATGTTTTTCCAAAACATAAAAATAACTTTTTTATGTTTTTCCAAAGAAAAAGAATTTTATTTAGATGTCACAGATCCTGGAATGATGACATACTATATCAGTTCAGCTCAGTCGCTCAATCGTGTCCTACTCTTTGCAAACCCATGGACTGCAGCACGCCAGACTTCCCTGTCCATCACCAACTCCCAGAACTTACTCAGACTCATGTCCATTGAGTCAGTGATGCCATCCAACAATCTCATTCTCTATCATCCCCCTTCTCCTCCTGCCTTGAATCTTGCCCAGCATCAGGGTCTTTTCAAATGAGTCACTTCTTCACATCAGGTGGCCAAAATATTGGAGTTTCAGCTTCAGCATCAGTCCTTCCAGTGAATATTCAGGACTGATTTCCTTTAGGATCAACTGGATGGATCTCCTTGTATTCCAAGGGACTCGACAATACCACAGTTCAAAAGCATCAATTCTTCAGTGCTCAAATTTCTTTATAATCCAACTCTCACATCCAGACATGACTACTGGAAAAACCATAGCTTTGACTAGACAGACCTTTGTTGGCAAGTAATGTCTCTGCCTTTTAATATGCTGTCTAGGTTAGTCATAGCTTTTCTTCCAAGGAGCAAGTGTCTTAATTTCATGGCTGCAGTCACCATCTGCAGTGGTTTTGCAGTCCAAGAAGATAAAGTCTGTCACTGTTTCCATTGTTTCCCCATCTATTTGCCATGAAATGATGGGACCTGGATGCATGATTTTAGTTTTCTGAATGTTGAGTTTTAAGCCAACTTTTTCACTTTTCTTTCACTTTAATTGAGAAGCTCTTTACTTCTTCTTTACTTTCTGCCATAATCCGTGGTATCATCTACATATCTGAGGTTATTGATATTTCTCCCAGCAATCTTGATTCCAGCTTGTGCTTCATCCAGCCCAGCGTTTCTCATGATGTACTCTGCATATAAGTTAAATAAGCATGGTGACAATATACAGCCCTGACATACTCCTTTCCTGATTTGGAACCAGTCTGTTGTTCCATGTCCAGTTCTAACTGTTGCTTCCTGACCTGCATACAGATTTTTCAGGAGGCAGGTCAGATGGTCTGATATTCCCATCTCTTTCAGAATTTTCCACAGTTTGTTGTGATCCACACAGTCAAAGGCTTTGGCATAGTCAATGAAGCAGAAGTAGATGTTTTTATGCAACTCTCTTGCTTTTAACCCCACCGTTGAACTGCTAGAACTTACACAGGACTGGGAAACAGACTCTTGGAGGGCACAAACACAACCTTGTGTGCACCAGAACCCAGGAGAAAGGAGCAGTGACCCCACAAGGGACTAACCCAGACTTGCCTCTGAGTGTCTCGGAGTCTCCAGCGGAGGCGAGGGTAGACTGTGGCTGCTGCAGGGTCAGGGGGACTGAGAGAGGTGGTGCCTGCCTGAGAAGTTTTGAAGGAAGTCCCCATTGTCTTCATTGCCTCCACCGTAGTTTGGCCTCAGGTCAAATAGCTTGGAGGGAACACAGCCCCGCCCATCAGCAGAAAACTGGATTAAAGATTTTCTGAGCATGGCCCCCTCACATCAGAACAAGACCCAATTTCCCCCTCAGTCAATCTCCCATCAAGAAGCGTCCATAAACCTCTTACCCTTCTCCATCAGAGGGCAGACAGAATGAAAACCACAATCACAGAAAACTAACCAAACTGATCACATTGACCATAGCCTTGTCTATCTCAGTGAAACTATAAACCATGCTCTGTAGGGCCACTGAATTTCAAGATGGGTCATGGTGGAGAGGTCTGACAGAACGTGGTCCACTGGAGAAGGGAATGGCAAACCACTTCAGTATTCTTACCTTGAGAACCCCATGAGCAGTATGAAAAGGCAAAAAGATAGGACAGTGAAAGATGAACTCCCCAGGTCAGTAGGTGCCCAGTATGCTACTGGAGATCAGTGGGGAAATAACTGCAGAAAGAATGAAAAGATGGATCTTATAGAATGTTTTCTAAATAGCATTTATCTTCTTTAAACTAGATTTCATATGTGCACTATGAGGAAAATAACACATATATCAACAATTGTGTTTGATATGGATTATTTAATGTTTTTTTAGGGAAAGGAAAAAAGCAAAAATGTGCAGTAACTGATAGCATACTACATTGCTGTTCTTTGTGTCCTCATATCATGGAAAGCAGTCATTATAAATGCAAACAGATCACGTTTTGTTTTGTTATCTCATACCAAGTATTACATAATTTCAAGAGGCATTTATTCACACCTAAATATCTGATTTTTAGGGTTTTTAAAATTACATGTATTTTCATTCATTCCATATATATTTTAATGATATATGATTATAATTTTTCATAGTGGTGGTTTTTAGGAAAAACTTCTTAAGAAACTTCTTTCATTTTGGTGTAGAGTCAAATATTTCATTATAGCCAAAGTTACATAATTAACTGTTATGACTACTACCACCAAAATCTCTCTACTTTATGAAGTGACTGAAGAGTGATATCTGGATATCCCTCTTGGAACATACTCAGTTTTGTATTTTGGTAACCACGGCTCAGAAGCAGACAGAAATATGGCTAACTAGGTCTGTAGGGCTTCCCTGGTGTCTCAGAGGTTAAAGTGTCTGCCTGCAATGTGGAAGACCTGGGTTCGATCCCTGGGTCGGGAAGATCCCCTGGAGAAGGAAATGGCAATCCACTCCAGTATTCTTGCCTGGAGAATCCCATGGATGTTGGAGCCTGGTGGGCTACAGTCCACGGGGTCGCAAAGAGTCGGACACGACTGAGCGACTTCACTTCAGGTCTGTAGGGAGTGGTGATACTCCATTATGGCCATAATGGATGTTAGAACCCTGACTGTAGTAGGCAGTGGTAGCTTTTTCCCTTCTCCAGCAGATATTCCCACCCCAGGAATCAAACCAGGGTCTCCTGCATAGCAGGCGGATTCTTTACCAACTGAGCTATCAGGGATTCCCCTCTCATTCTATAACTAGGTAGATAAATCGATTGATAGCAATATGGAGTTTTAAAATGAAGACAATAGATGAGTTGGAAATAACTGAACCATGCTGTCCTCCAACTGTGGGATAACACTATAAAATTCAATACCATCACAATTTCTTTTGCATTGATGTGTAACTGACACTGGGCTAGGAGTTAGGGATGTATCAATGAACAATGAGAATGACCCCAACTTCTGAGAACTTTTGGTCTTCTGGGCAACTTATTTCAACATGTGGGTATAATGATGAGGTGTAAACTTAGAAAGTGGTTAGGATCTGCAGAACAGAAGGATAACCTGGGCCAGACTTTAAGAGAGTGAGGAAAAGCTTCAGGAGGAAGGATTTACAAAGATGTGGCCAGGGATAATAAGAAGTAGCTAAGCAAAAAAAAAAACAAAACAAACAAACAAACATGAAATGAAAAGTAGTTCAACCTATTGGAGATTAGAGTACAAGGAATGGAATGATGAGAGATTAGGATGGAGTGAACAGGATCAATATATGGGTTATACACTATGCTCAAGACTTTGGACTTTATTCTAAAGGAAATTAAAAGCCATTGGGATTTTAACCCTGGTAGTGATATGTTTCAAATATGTGTTTAGAGTACACTCCTATAGTGGAGAGGATAAATTTCAGAGGGGAAATGTGGTTGGAGACATAAGGAATGAGCTTCTGTTAGTCAAGAGAAAGGACAGAAGTAAGTAAGAACGGTAGTGCAGTTTGAGCAAAATGGACAGAATTGAGAGTTGGATCAAAACCATCAAGTTCTACCAATTTTCGTTTTGATCCAGCTCTCAATTCTGTCTATTTTGCTCAAACTGCACTACCATTCTTACTTACTTCCGTCCTTTCTCCTGACTTAAACGTAGATTAGAAGAGGAGCAGGATTTGGTACAACAGTTAGTGGAAGGTAGGCGGAGTAGGAGTAGAAGCAGAGAAGGGTGAGAAGATCGGAAGTTCAGTTTTGGATATAGTCAATTTGGAATGTGAGAGAAACATTGAAATAAAGTTTATCTATCTGTTAGATAAATCGGCTTGGGATAGCTATGTTCTTTCTTTGATAGGCCTTCCTGATGGCTCGGAGGGTGAAGAATCTGCCTGCAATGCAGGAGACAAAGGAGATGCAGGTTCGATTCCTGGGTCAGGAAAGATATCCTGGAGTAAGGAATGGCAGCCCCCTCCCGTATTCTTGCCTGGAAAATTCCATGGACAGAGAAGCCTGATGGGCTACAGTCCAAAGGGTTGCAAAGAGTCAGACACAACTGAGCATGTTTCTTAGGCATTTAGGCACTTAGTTTATTACACAGAAAACCTAAGCAGGGAGAGTGAAGTTTATTACACAGAAAACCTAAGCAGGGAGAGTGAGTGCATGTGCAAGCGCACACAGTAAGGTCGGCGTTTCATATGGATGAGAAAAAATTCCGGAAAGTTCCAGAAAGCAAAACTTGAATTTGCCATGCTCTGGCAACTATTTACATTCTATTTGCATAGCATTTACACTGTGTTAGGTATTATAGTTAATCTAGAGGTGATTTAAAGTTTACAAGAGGATGTGTGTAGGTCAAATGCAAAATATGCCATTTTGTTTATATAAGGGACTTGATCATCTGCATATTTTGATATGCTTGGGGGTGGAGGGGTGGGTCCTGGAATCAACCCCCCCTGAATACCAAAGGAAGACTGTGTGTCTTTACTCATACTGTTCTGGTATTGAGCTTCATTCTCTCAGTAGTCTTTTAGTGGGATGTGATTAAGGGATATGTCTCCTCTCTTCGTCTGTAGGAAGATGTTCCTTATTATTTTGGTTTACTCTAATAATTAGAAAAATAACTTTAATGGGCAACAGATATTGGGTATATGCAAGATGGAATACTTTGTCTGAAATATATTACCTAAATTATTTCATTTAATCCTTATCCCTATCACACAAGGCAGCTGCTGCTATTATCATCTACATTTGCAGTGATTAAAGAGTAGAAAGAGATAGAGTAACTTGCACAGAATCACATTTCTAAAATGTGTTAGAAGTGAGATTCAAACTTAGATTGTTTTTTTGCATGTCAGATCCATCTCTCAAGGACTTGAACTCCATCAATGCTTTTAAAGAAGTGACTCCTCAAGAAAGGTCTTTCCTTCCATTTGTGAAGGGCCAAAATCTGCTCTGTGTTCAGATCTGTTTCCTTTTTTTTGAGTTACGCCTTCATGCTTCTGCTACTGTTCCCTTTGGTGATGAGTTGTACCTACCGTATGAGCCTGAATTTAAAATCCTCTCCTATTTGCAAAAACATGGACTCTAAAAATTTTCTGTGTAAAGTATTCTTATAAACTCAGCTGCAACAGCTGTAGATTGATTTTTCCTCCTATTGGTTCAAAATGATAATACTGTGTGCTAACTCCCTTTTATAAGTTTTATGAGAAATTATAAATCATCTTCATATTTACACTTGTGCCGTCACCAGAAAGGTTATGCTACTTGAATGAATTGACCTCAGTGTTTTCTTTTCTATCTTCGCATAATATCTTGTTCTTTGAGATCTCGATAAAGATAGTTTCTGGGCCCTGTCTTAACATTATTTATATATGCAAAGCTGTTCATGAAGGCTATGAACTTTTCCAGAGTTTTCTATCAAACTATATGTCCTTTAAACCAGGATGTTCCACATTTTCTGTTATGGGAAGGGGAGGCTATGATTTTGTTCCTTGAGATTATGTTAAGAAGGGCTTTATCCTTTCCATTGAGAAATAGCTTCCTAGTTACTAATGGGGATAATTTTTTAAAAGGATGCCTGGAATATGAGTTGATGACCTGACTTTTATTGATATCATGCTTCATTATTTTTCTTGTGTAACTTATCAACTTCATTGTTGAAGAAAAAAGTTTAGCTTTGTACTGTGTTATCTAGGGTAGGTATTGGAAAAAAAATGTTATCTTTTATAGACCCAATTTTTTTTCTGTAAAGAAACTACAGATGATGTGTCAATAGTTGAAAACATGACATACTTTTTAGTATGATGTGTTTTCCATTAAATCTGATTACAATACTGGACTATCTATAAGTTCATTTTCTGAAGAGTATTTAAAATGAGTCATATGAAGCTATTTCTTTTTAAAATTCCAAGAATCTGGTCACTGGTAAGGATGTCATTGCCCACAGAACTACTCTTTTGCTCTGTTCAGGATTCTATATTCTAGTTTTGACTTTGTCTTGTAACTGGCTTTTGCAGATGACTCAGGTTTTCATTTCCTTCTTGTAAACTAAAGAGGCTCCTCCCAACTCACATGTTTCATGCTCTTTAGTAGAAATTGGATTGTTTTTTTCCATTTAAAATAACAGTAATGATACTAAACGGGGCTTCCCTTGTGGCTTAGTCAGTAAACAAATTGCCTGCCATGCAGGAAACCGGGGTTCGATCCCTGGGTTGGGAAGATCTCCTGGAGAAGGGAAAGGCAACCCACTCCAGTATTCTTGACTGGAGAATTCCATGGACAGAGGAACCTGGTGGGCTATAGTCCGTGGGGTTGCAGAGAATTGAACATGACTGAGTGCCTAACACCCAAACGCAATGATATGAAGCACTTAAAAGCACTTACTGTGTTTTGGGAAGATCTGTGTTACATATCTTAATTTTATGTAATTTCATATAATCCAATGAAATAAGCATAATGATTATTATTTCCATTTTACTAATTAGGAAAATTGAGGTGTAGAGAGGTAAATGATCTGCCCAGGGTGACTTGCCTACCTGAGGCTAGAGTCAGAATTCCTGTCCAGACAACTAAGTTTCATAATCTATATTCTTAACCAGTACACTATAGCACCTCCTACTGTATTTTTATTTGCTATAGTTTTGTAGCTTCTAAAGCTTCTTAATTCTAAATTGAGTGGTGGGCATGTCTTTAATTACATGTAGAAACTTTGACCAAATATTAATGTTTAAAAAGTCACAATGATAATTAATATGATTTTCTTTTTTAAGATGAGGAATTAGTTAAAGATAATTGTATAGTTTCCTTTAAACTTAAAATTTTAAAATAATTCAGTATTTTCTTGAATAAACAAATGTTTCAGTATTTTGTTTTTAAAGAAATTATTTTTTATTGAAGCTTAATCTGCTATATTTCAAAAGGAAAACAAAAACCAAAAAAAATTGGCCCATATACCTGCATTTAGACTTCATTATTAGCAAGTTTTTCCTCTGTCTCATTGTCAAACTTTAAGTGACATTTGATGATGATAATTTGTAAGGCTAAAATAATATGAGGATTCCAAATAAAGTATGCATCGGAATTACTATAGAATATTTTTAAAATGCAAAAACCAGATTTCAAGCTCGCTAGTCAAATTGATAGTTATGAGTATCTTATTAAAAAAAAACAACAACTCTATGGGAGATTGCATTATGCATTCATGGCTAAACAAACAGTGAATTAAAATGAAGTCTTTGGAGTCTGATGGATTCATGTTTGTATTTCACCTCCATGGGTTAATATCTGTAATTTGTAAGTTAACTTCTATCTATAAGCCTCTCTTTCTTCATGCATAAACATTGTTATTGATACTTATTTCCTAAGTATCATAAGGGTTAAATGTGATAGCAAATGTTATAAACTTAACAAATGTTAGAGACTATTAATGCTGGTTTTAGAGACTGTTAATGCTGGTTTTAGTTTGTTTTCATTGGTACAAATATTGAGGTAGGAAATGAAGCCATTATAGAATTTGTCTGGATATATCTCCATTTTACATGATTGTTCTCATCAGTGCTATAGTGATGGCCAGGACAGGACTAGTCCTTTCTCTTCGATACACAGGCTGCTCATCCCTGCACCCCTTGATAGATTTCTACTTGCTATTGTCCATTCAACACTTGCAGCACTTGGATGCACTCAACCCATGACTGCATAATTACTTGTGAAATTGCTTGTTACTGAATTCTGCTACTTCAGCAGCTCTCTATCTAATAATGGCACATTAGTGGGTAAAGTAATAAATCATATTTTAAAACTCATAACATTTGCAAGAATGACAGGATGATGAAAACAAAGAAACACATTCCAGACCAAAATTAAAGCCTCCAAAGCTATTGTGCTGTCTAGTCTTGTTTATGGAAATGACACCGACCATCACCACATTCAATTTCGAGACAAATTCTATCAGCATCTCTTAGTACCACGCTTCACGCCAGATGGTAAGGCATAGTTTCCCACAATGAGGTCCCAGGACTCATGCAATCCTGAGATGTTGAAACCATTCTACATGAAAGTCAGCTCCCCAGGGCCCAAGGGGAGTTGAGCACATGGTAGGCAGATGAAACCCTAGGAGGGTCCCCTGTAGCACAGCCTGAAGCAATGTAACATCACAGTAGATAGCTGGAAAACACCTGCAGCTGAATGGGTATTCTAGATAGCAGTCAGGGATGGCTTTACTCATTTAAAGTTGAGCTCCTGTAATATCCTGGAGACAAACAGCAGGAGCAGATGCAACAGCAGCCTCTTGATGGAAAAAAGCAGCCACAAGAGAACTCTGTATATTGATGCTGGTAATAATTACACTGAACATTGCTACATAGCACTTCTAGATATGTATCTCTCCTCATCACGCTTTTGCAAGCAAGGTAGGGCTCCTTCTATTTTGAAGCCAATTTTGAGGATAAGATAATGGATGGATAAAGGGGTAAGTGACATGCTCAGTAGCATGCAGGTAGAAAAGGTTGCCATATCAGCACAGGCAGACACAGATTTTGAGGAGTCTCAAGCTCATGAAAATTTCAGGCTTTTTATAGGACAGGAATGCATAATCAGGAGTGTTGTAGGAACCTGTGTCAGTGAAGGGCCTTAAAGCTTAAACTTTATTCGAATCAGGATAAATCCACTCATGCAGATTGGTTTTTAAAGTTGCTGGCTTTCCCAAGGCAGAAATATCAGAGTCAGGGTTTGAACTGTGATTGTGGAGATTTTGTTGTTTCGTTTTATTGAAGCAAAGATGCTCTCTGGCTTGCCATGCTGTTCTTTTTATTAGATCATTTAGCAAGTGTGTATTCTAATAATAACCTACAGGGTAGTCACAGACAACTGTTAATACTGTAAAGATTCTTCTGTTTTTGTGCCTCACTTAACAGTATGCCTATAATGAGAGACTGTAGGAAGAAAAAGTGACAACAGAAAAATGGATATTGGCAAGAAAATAGAGAAACAGACCCTGCTGCTTCTGTATCAGGCAGCTTCCCAGCCCCCCCTTCATTTTTGGTGCTGGAGCTTCAGTTTTGATCTGTTATGTTTATCCCTCTGTCATAAGAATTAATTAAGGAAGGACAGTCCTCTTACTAGCTCTAGGGTAAATCCTTTTTTTGTACTATCCCACTTCCTTAGTAATAATTGGTTTCAAAAATGATGGTGGACCCCTTCCTTGACAATTAACTAAGAAGGGAAGTCTGATAAGACTCCTTCAAAAGACTGAGATGGCATTTCCCTCTCCTGCTACCTTTTCATATCACTTCCCCTTATGAGAACTAGAACTTTAGTTGCCATCTGTCAACCATAACATAGAAGCAAACACATAAGGTGAGTATTGGTAAATGGAAAAGTGAAGAAACCTGGATCTGTAAGGACATTGCTGACTGGAGAATGGATTAGTTTGTGAGCTTACTACCTCAGGACACGTTGTTTGGTTAGATAATATTCTGTCCTTGTTGATGAATCCAATAGAGTCAGAAGCATTGGCAATTTTGAGCTGAGTGTCCTTGCTGATACAAATATTTAAAGCCATGGACATGAATTTTAATCTGCATAGGAGAAATTATAAATCTAGAAGAGGAATTTATGAAAAGAAAGGAGGGGATTGGAGGGGTATCCAAGACCTTATATTTAGATAAGTACTCATTTCTTGACACAAAGTATGATAAGAGCAAGACAACTGGAAAAGTAGGCTGGGAGAGATTTGAGAACTTATCTTTCAGAATTCAAACAGCCTTCTGTTTATATCAGGGTCCATGGTTTCTTGACCCTGGAGGACAAGACTGCAAGTAGAGATTAGTTGTTGTTCTTTGTTGTTTGGTTGCTAAGTTCTGTCTGACTCTTTGCCACCCCATGGACTGTAGCCCACCAGGCTTCTCCATCCATGGGATTTTCCAAGTAAGAATACTGGAGTGGGTTGCCATTTCCTTCTCCAGGGGGTCTTCCCGACCCAAGGATCGAACTCGTATCTCTTGCATTGGTGGGTGGATTCTGAGCTTCCAGGGAATTTCTTTATAAAAGTTAAAGAAAAAAAGCTAGAATTTTGTGTGAGCTATCTATAGATGATGAGCTACAACAAGGTGTTGGTAGAATTGGGGAAGGTGTGGGGAAGAATACATGGGGTTGAAGTTTCCAAATTCTGATTCGACAGAGGTGGTAGCTGAAAGTGATAGTGATAGCTAGCTGTATGCTTGAATGGTTTGAGGAATAAGGTTGGAGGGGGATGTTCTTGAGAGTGTGAGAACACTGAACTAAAAGTCTCAGGGAGCTTGAAAAGGAAATATTCACACTCCTTCCCAGCACTGAAAAATTGAGGGAGTACGGGCTTCCCAGTATTCTCTCAGGTTAACCAGACTTTATTGAAGACAAAAAACCACTACAATATTGTAAAGTAATTAGCCTCCAACTAATAAAAATAATTGGGGAAAAAAAATAATACGAAGAATGTGAAAGAGACTAAAGATAAAAGGTGGATGAATGTATTAAAAACAAAATACAGGGAATTTTCGATTATATACAGTGATGTGTATCATTTATATTTTAGAGGTGATTTTTATTTGCGTGTGAAATATGATTTGTGCTGTTCAAAATGTTGGCCACAAATCATTACCCACAGTGAATCTATTTCTTTATTCCAAGGTGCTGAGACATTATGGAAAGGTAGTTATTCTCATTCATTAAAAGATTAGTTCATACTTGAGTCCCAACACCATTTGCCAGTTTGAACCAAAAGTTGAAGCCTAAATTAATGTTTTTGAGAGGAGAATACTATTAACAATCTTTTAGGTTTAATTTTTCTCTGTATTTTCACTGTTAATTGATAACCTTGCTCTGAGTCATCCTAGTCCCCTGGGATACAAAACCAGTGTTGACTTGTTGAATTTTAGTTATGTGTGGTCTAGTTCTCTAGGTTTGCCAAGATCTGTCAACACTTATTAGAAATAAATTTCAACACTTTATTCAGACCTACTGTTTTATTACTAGGTTTATTATTTTGGATGACAATACTTATCTTTTCGTATCTTAGTGTTTGTCTCAGAACATGTTGGGTTAGTAAAATGAATCCATTCATAATTCTTTTCCCATAAGTGGTAGAAACAGTTACCTGGTCTCCTGACTATTCTAGCTAGTTGTGGCATTATTAAAATTTCATAATGGGAAATCTTGTCTAATTCTTTCTGTAATACATTTATAAAATGGTGACATTATAGAGTAATTTAGACATATCTTTTTATAATTCCTCAATTAATTTTTAATATCTTATAAATTTAGGGTTTTGTTTTAGCTGTGTTGGTTTTGCCAAATTGAATAAGATGCCCTCACATTTTGTAATTGTAGAATCAAATACACTAAAACTTTAATTACTTGTTTTTTTTAAACAAAATAATAACACAACAAGAAATGGATGTGTAAACAACTGGATAGTGTAAAATTATTTCAAATTATAACAAATTATAACAAATTATTTCAAATTATTTCAAATTATAACAGTAATAGGACTGTGTTCAGAAGAAGTAAGCAATATATTTGAACTCAAAGTGGGGAGTTGAATTTGAATATCAGAGATCTAATTATTTTATTTGCAACACTGGATGTTCTAGGTCCTACGGGTAACCTTTTGAATTCTGTCTTTTCAACTTGTTCTGAAATTAGTGTACATGAATATTAGTACATGAACATCACACAGAAGTGATAGTTTGTATTAAATCAGGCTTTTACTTAAAATAATGTGAAGCAGCAGGCAAAGGAAACCCTATCAAGATGAAAGCAGTTATGGTTATTATGTACTTTGGATGAACTCATTTTCTTTAATTAATCAGTAACATCTTGTTTCCAAAAATCAGTGTGGGATTGTTAAAAAAATTTCTGATTTACTTCAATTAAATAAATGGTTGGATTTAACTATTTTAAATATTTTAAATATTACTCTTTCTTTAATCCATCTCAAAGAATCATTGAAGTACTTGCTATATTCATTTCAATTAATATAGTTAATTTTAAGTACTAAATCATATAAAGATAATAACATTTTGAATTGTCATATTACAGCAAGCATGAAATATCAGCCTGTGCATACAGGATTACTAATTAGTTTTTTAATAAGTTGCTTAAGGAAACAATTAAATCAGCATGTTTAATAATTTAGGCCAGTGATTCTCAAAGTCTGGTTTTTTAGCCAGCAGATTTCTGTATCACCTGGAAGTTTGTTAGAAATCAAATTCTCAGGTCCTGTAGTGAAGTAACTGAATTGAACACCCTGAGCATGACTGTCAACAATCTGTGTTTAATAGACGCTTAGGTGATTCAGATGAGCTAGTTTGAGGGCCACTCGTTTAGGAGTTTCAGCTCTGGACTTACACAAACCAAAGCCCAGATTCCACCTTTTTCACTCAATAACTGTGTAACATTGGGTGAGTTGCTTAACTTCTCTGAGAACTCAGATCTTACATTTGTAAAATGGTAAAATGATAATACCTGCATCATGGAGATGCCAGGAGAATTAAACCAAATGCTCATATTAAATATGTAGCATCATCCTGAAACATACTAAGTATTCAATTCATGATGGTTTTAAGAATAGTACCAAGAAACAATTCTTGAAATTCACTAAAACTTGTTTTATAAAACACCATGTCAATAATGTGTTTTTCTAGCACCACTAACATTGCTCATACTAAAGCTAGTTACATAATATGTGACCAGAATAATTTCACTTTTCTAAGTTACTCGCATATCAAACTTACGTGACAGAAACTCCTATTAACTTTACTTTGCAAAAAAGGAAAAGGAAAGCAGAGAAAAGCAATGAGTAGTAGGTCATAGAACTAGTTTCAAATCTGGAAATCTGACCTCAGGACTTGAGTTCTTACCTATTTTTCTTTACTGATTTTGTGTTTTTCAAAATAAACACAGTTCACATTCATTTAATCCATGTGCATGCATGCTAAGTCGCTTTAGTCATGTCCAACTCTTTATGACCCTATGGACTGCAGCCCACCAGGCTCCTCTGTCCATGGGATTCTCCAGGCAAGAATAGTGGTGTGGGTTGCCATGCCCTCCTCCAGGAGATCTTCCCCATCCAGGCATCAAACCTGCATCTCCTGCATTGGGAGGCAGTTTCTTTACTAGTAGCTCTTGTTGAATTAAGAGTTTGATAGTTGAGAACTAGCAGTTTTCATTGGCAATTTAAAATAAGTGCTGATTCTGATTTACTGTTG
The DNA here is from genome assembly GCF_023699985.2 of Odocoileus virginianus. Classification (NCBI taxonomy): domain Eukaryota; kingdom Metazoa; phylum Chordata; class Mammalia; order Artiodactyla; family Cervidae; genus Odocoileus; species Odocoileus virginianus. Next base: position 28,015,646 of record NC_069698.1, read on the forward strand.
AAAACCAAATAGCCCTCTTTGTGAACTCTGATGAAATAAGACAAAAGGGAAGTAATATATCCATTACATGAAGAGGACATTTATATACTCATTAAGATTTGCACAGCGAAGCTAAATGGATGCAAGTACACAGGGAATAGTCATTGTACATTGCTACAGTGAAAATGTAAGGTGGGCAGATGTGGAAGTCACTGGGTATAAGAAATTATTGGAATAGTTGGAATCAGGTTAACTTCAAGCAATATGAGTAAAGAATTTCTTGATTTATCTTCAGATAAGAAGTAATTGCATCATAAGCAGAATTTGTAAGGTTTGTCTAATTTAGGAGCACAGAAGACGGGTCTGTCTGAGACGTAAAAGAAGGTGAAGACAGTTAAGAAGATGTTGTCAAGTAAGCAACGCACCGTTCTGTGTATTGAGGGGAGTGAAATAGTAAAAGCATAAATGATAATTGATTGGGAAAGATGATAAGTCAGTGAGAGCTTGGAGTCTCGCCAGGAAAGCGTGTCCACTTTGAAAGTGGTTGAGGTCTCCATGTTGTACTGTTCTCACATTGAAAGGAAATAAATACAGAAATTAAAGAAGAGAACCTAGGAGAGTTTGTTAATTAATAGATGAAAAGAATGAGAAATAAAAAGGTGACTTATTGTGATGTTTTTATAGTAGTGTTAAGTGACTAGTGTTAAGTCACTCACTCGTGTCTGACCCTGCAATTCCTTAGACTGTAGCCTTCCAGGCTCCTCTGTCCTTGGAATTTTCCAGGCAAAAATACTGGAGTGGGTAGCTGCTCCCTTCTTCAAGGGATCTTCCCGACCCAGGAATTGAACCATGGTCTCCTGCATTTCAGGCAGATTCTTTACCAGCTGAGCTACCAGTTATTGGGCTTCCCTGGTAGCGACTTGGCAGCAGCAGCAGCAGCATCTGGTGGCTCAGTCAGTAGAGAATCCACCCACAATGTGGGGGACCTGGGTTCAATGCCTGGTTTGGGAAGATCCCCTGGAGGAGGGCATGACAACCCACTCCAGTACTCTTGCCTGGAGAATCCCCATGGACAGAGGAGCCTGGTGGACTGCAGTCCATGGGGTCACAAAGAGGTGGACATGACTGAGCAACTAATGTTTCCTTAGAAGTGATGTGTGTTTCCACACAGCTCAACATTCTGAACTGGAATTTTGAATTGACTGAACTCAGTACCAGTGCTCTTAACTTGTACCTGTGTCTGTACTGGCTCCTTATGTGTTTGATCCTAAATCTAATTGTGACTCACCTTTATTAAGTATTTTAGAGTGTTACAGCAATGACATTTGGACTTCACATGAGTAATCTCATTTAGTTATAACAATGAATAATCACTATCATTATCCCCATTTTACAGATGAGAAAATTGAGGTATTGAAAAATAAATGTGTAGTTTGACCCTGAATTCACTCTCAACCTCAGCTAACCTAAGCTGCAACTCTAATCTTTGTATGACTAATTATAAATGTTTCGGTTACTATTGTTATACACGGATAGTGCTTACATGTGTTAGCATGTTTAAGAAAGTATAATACTCATTTAAAACATCTTATTTTCTGATTAACTAGGCAGCATTTCCTAGCAGTCACTCTTGCTTTAGATGATCAAAAGCCTTAGTTCGTGCAAGTGAAAGTTGCTCAGTCCTGTGTGACTCAGCAACCCCATGGACTACAGCCCTCCAGGCTCTTCTGTCCATGAGGTTTTCCAGGCAAGAATACTGGAGTGGGCTGCCATTTTCATAGAGCCATAATAATGTTTTAGATTTCTCAAATTGCACTATATTTAAACAATGAGGGACAATGTTTTATTCATAATAACTCTCTGTTCCTTGTACAGTGAAGTATAATTCAGCATGATTTAATCTAGGCCCAGATATCCTGGTTCACCGAAAGAGAATTAATTTAGTATGGTATAAGGAGTGAAGTCTTTGGAGGTGTGATTTATACTGGTGTTTCAGTTATTAACTAGTTGCATGACCTAAGGCAAGGCATTTTATTTCTATAAATCTGCTTTTTTCTCTTTAAAGTAGTGAATTTATGTCTTCTACTACTATTGTTGTATTAAGTCTGAATTTTTTCTGCAGTTAGAATATCACAAAGGCAGTAGAACCTAAGAGTAAAATAGACATAATTTAATCTTGGAATAGCTTCCTAGGTGTATCAGTGATAAAGAATCCACCTGCCAATGCAGGAGACATTGGTTTGACCCCTGGGTCAGGAAGATTCCCTGGAGAAGGAAATGGCAACCCACTCCAGTATTCTTTCCTTGGAAACACGTGGACAGAGGAGCCTGGCAGGCTATAGTCAATGGTGTGCGAAAGAGTCAGACATGATTTAGCAACTGAAAAGCAACAAGAATCTTGGAACAAGGTAATATTTTAAAATCTTAAATTTCCTGAAATTGCTTTTATGGAGGGGCTTCCCAGGCGGTGGTAGTCATAAAGAACCCGCCTGCCAATGCAGGAGACTTAAGAGATGCAGGTTCGATCCCTGGGTTGGGAAGATCCCCTGGAGGAGGACATGGCAATCCACTCCAGTATTCTTGTCTGGAGAATCCCATGTACAGAGGAGCCTGGCGGGCTACAGTCCATGGGGTTGCAAAGAGTCAGACATGACTGAAGTGACTTAGCAAGCACGCACTATTATGGAACTAATTTACCATTGTGCAGTATATATGTGTGTTTAGAGCTGCCATTAATAGTGAAGTACCATAGCCTTGACGAGACGGACCTTTGGTGTCAAAGTAATGTCTCTGCTTTTTAATATGCCATCTAGGTTGGTTGTAACTTTCCTTTCAAGGAGTAAGCGTCTTTTAATTTCATGGCTGCAATCACCATGTGCAGTGATTTTGGAGCCCCCAAAAATAAAGTCTGACACTGTTTCCACTGTTTCCCCATCTATTTCCCATGAAGTGATGGGACCAGATGCCATGATCTTAGTTTTCTGAATGTTGAGGTTTAAGCCAACTTTTTCACTCTCCTCTTTCACTTTCATCAAGAGGCTTTTTAGTTCCTCTTCACTTTCTGCCATAACGGTGATCAGAATGGCCACCATCAAAAAACCTACAAACATGGAGAAGGAAATGGCAACCCACTACAGTATTCTTGCCTGGAAAAGTCCATGGACAGAGGAGCCTGGCAGGCTGCAGTCCATGAGGTTACATGACTGAACATGTATGCATGAAGGTGGAGGGAGATGGGTTGGTAGCAATAAACTGGTAGAACTAAAAAAAAAAAAAAAAAAAATCCTACAAACAGTAAATGCTGGAGAGGATGTGGAGAAAAGAGAACCCTTTTGCACTGTTGGTGGGAATGTAAATTGGTAGAAACAATCACTTTTAAAATTTATTATTTAAAAAAAATATTGTTTATACATATGTTTATTCAGGGATTATTTTTTACTATTTTCAGAGTGCCTACATGAGTGTCTGACACAGAGTAGGCAATCAATCAATATTTATTGAAAAACTGAATGATGTTGCAGACATATATTAAGCCACTATTGTATCCTTAGCTCCATGCCAAATTTTGGGAAAATATAAAGATAAAAAAGTCAATTTTAGTATTTGAGGATGGCAGTACTTAATGAGAACAAAGAAATGTGTATGATAATAATTGTAATATAATGTAATAAATACTCTGGTAGTCATTTAATTAATGCTCTCTAGAGGAATCCTGGAATGTTTGAGAAAAGAGCTCTGTTTTAATTGTCTTTAGCAAATTTAATGGAGGTGTGCTAGGTAGCAACGGAGGAAATGAATGACCATTGTAGACTGAGTGGAGCAAATGTGAATGGAGAGGAGGTATGTTTGGATAGTGGAGCAAATATTGAAGCATAGGATGTGGGGATGGAAGTGTTTATAGGTCACCTAGTTAAAATTTCAACCTAAAGGTAAACAAGACAACTTGGAATCAATAGAGATTTTTTTCTGACCATGCGGCCTGTGGGATCCTAGTTCCTTGACCAGGGATTGAACCCTCACCCCCTGCTTTGGAAGCATGGAGTCTTAACCACTGGACCACCAGGGAAATCCAATAGAGATTTTAAAGCAAGGGACTTACAAGGACATCATCGGTTGGGCACTAGATGTTATTTACAGTGGAATACCCTAGTGGCTCAGATGGTGAAGAATCCACCTGCAATGCAGGAGACCCAGGTTCATCCCTGGGTTGGGAAGATTGCTTGGAGAAGGTAATGTATTCCACTCCAGTATTCTTGCTGGAGAATTCCATGGACAGAGGTGCCTGGTGGGCTATGATTCACAGGACCACAAAGACTCGGACATGACTGAGCAAGAAACACTGACGCTTTCACAATGGAATAATTACTTTGCCTGACAAGATTGGAGGCTGTGTGAAAGGAGACCCATTTGGACAGTGCATCAAGAGATGGCAAGCTACAGGATTTTCAAGGAATGGTTTTAGACTTTTAAGTTTTTATATGCCTGTTTAGTAACAAATATTTGCAGTTAAAACTACAGGTTAGGCTCCAAAATCACTGCAGATGGTAATTGCAGCCATGAAATTAAAAGATTAAAAAATGTTTACTCCTTGGAAGGAAAGTTATGACCAACCTAGACAGCATATTAAAAAGCAGAGACATTGTTTTGTCAACAAAGGTCTGTCTAGTCAAGGCTGTGGTTTTTCCAGTGGTCACGTATGGATGTGAGAGTTGGACTATAAAGAAAGCTGAGTGCCGAAGAATTGATGCTTTTGAACTGTGGTGTTGGAGAAGACTCGTGAGAGTCCCTTGGACTGCAGGGAGATCCAACCAGTCCATCCTAAAGGAGATCAGTCCTGGGTGTTCATTGGAAGGACTGATGCTGAAGCTGAAACTCCAATACTTTGGCCACCTGATGCGAGGAGTTGACTCCTTTGAAAAGACCCTGATGCTGGGAGGGATTGGGGGCAGGAGGAGAAGGGGACGACAGAGGATGAGATGGCTGAATGGCATCACCGACTCAATGGACATGGGTTTAAGGTGGACTCCAGGAATTGGTGATGGACAGGGAGGCCTGGAGTGCTGCGGTTCATGGGGTCGCAGAGTCGGACACGACTGAGCGACTGAACTGAACTGTCACTACAGGTGTTGTAAAAGCATTTACTGTGCACTATTATATATTGATGCTGAGCTATGAAATATGTTTTTAACACATGTGAAATTTTATTAAAAATTTAGATTACATTTAAAATACATATCAATACAATTTTTATTAATATCCTGTACCAATGGATTATTTTATGTAGACCTAGAATATTGCTCACTAACTTTAGATATTCTTTGTTTAGAAGAGGTCTCAACTTTGCCTGTGTATTGGAAAGAACAGATTGCATCCTAAAACAATTGCTTCTGAATCTCTGGATGTGGGATGCATACATTTGAATTTTTCTATCTCAGGGAATACTAGTGTGAAGTCATGGGTGTGAACCATGTAAAGGAATTAGAAGAGTGAGTTCAACCCCGAGCACAGAGAAAACAGGAGAGATGAGTATTATTTTATATTAGAATCACATAGGAAATTATTTCAAACTACATCCCTTGCTATACCTTTCTAGAGATTTTATATATTCATCTGGGTTATATGCTTTGAATTCATCAAGACTGAATTAAACTCATAGAGTTAATCTAGACAAACAAGCTGGCTACATTCTGGTTTATTTTTTAATTTTATTTTTGGCTACATCAAAATAATTTGGGATCTTAGTTACCTGACCAGGGTTTGAACTTGAACCCTTGCCGTTGAAAGCATGAAGTCCTAATCACCAGACCACCAGAGAATTCCTTAGGATTTGGTTTAATATGGGAACTTGGGGTTGGAGAGAAGCTGCTGATTTGGGGGGGAAATACAGTAAATTTGAATATGAATATGGAGTTGATGCAGGGTGAACATTTCACATTGACTCTAGGATTTCTCAGTGTTCTCATATACTGAGAGAGGAAATACTCAAGGAATAAGAGTGGTTATTATTATTTATTTTTTAAGAGAAGTGGTATTGGTGAAGACCATGTGTGTTTAGAATTCAATCCTGTGAAGGATGAGGGATCCAAGTGGCTATATGTGATGAAAGTGGAATCATTGGTTTAGTACTTGGGTAAAAATATCTGGGCTAGGGTTGTAAATACTGAAGCTTCCCACATAAAAAAATGTAGAGAACATCATATGGTTGAATAATATTGAGTCAGGAAGTGTATTTAGCAAAATAAAAAAATAAAAAGGAAGAGAGAAAAAAGATAGAAATTTTAAAAGGACAACATATGGAGAAAAATTCATGAAGATCAAGAAGGAAAACAGCTGGAGACAAGGAAAGAAAAGCTGCAGAAATGAATATGGTAGGCCGAAGCCAGATTAGGCTGCCAAGAAGGAGCATGCATGCAGGCATGCATGTGTCCCCAGCCACTCAATCATGTCCAGCTCTTTGTGACCCCATAGACTGTAGCTGACCAGACTGTTCTGCCCATGGGATTTCCCAGGCAAGAATACTGAGGTGGATTGCCATTTCCTCCTTCAGAGGATCTTCCTGACCCAGGGATTGAACCCCCTACTTCTGTGTGTCCTGCATTGGCAGGCAGATTCTTTACCACCGAATCACCTGGGAAGCAGAACAATCAAGTAGGACAAACATGAAAAACGGCTTTCTAATCATGGCAATTAAGAAATTTTTAAAAATCTAAACTGGGAAGTATTTTCAGTAGGATGAAGACAGAAAAGCTTAGTGTGTCTCAACTTGAAGGATTTTGGCTGTGGAGAAAGGAATATGAAAGTGCTTTTGAGAAAAGTTTGAGGAGATGGCTTTGGTTAATGGACAGATATAGTCATATATCCATATGGAATAGAAAAATTATTAAAGTAGAAAGATAAAAGTGACACAATGGACAAATTAGGCACAGATTATTTTACACAGTTATTTATTTATTTTTTTGGATTTGTTGTTACTCAGTTGCTCAGTTGTGTCCAGCTCTTTGCAACCCCATGGACTGCAGAATGCCAGGCTTCCCTGTCCTTTACCGTCTCTTGGAGTTTGCTCAAACTCATGTCCATTGAGTTGATGATGCCATCTAACCATGATGCAATGATGCATCATGATGGATTGTACTGATGCATCATGATGGTTGAAATGATGATGCAATCCAACCTGATGAACTATGGACGGAGTTTCAGGACACTGTACAGGAGACAGGGATCAAGACAATCCCCAAGAGAAAGAAATACAGAAAGGCTAAATGGCTGTCTGAGGAGGCCTTACAAACAGCTGTGAAAAGAAGAGAAGTGAAAATCAAAGGAAAAAGGAAAGATATACCCATTTGAATGCAGAGTTCCAAAGAATAGCAAGAAGAGATAAGTAAGCCTTCCTCAGTAATCAGTGCAAAGAAATAGAGGAAAGCAATAGGATGGGAAAGACTAGAGATCTCTTCAAGAAAATTAGAGATACCAAGGGAACATTTCATGCAAAGGTGAGCTCAATAAAGGACAGAAATAGTATGGACCTAACAGAAGTAGAAAATATTAAGAAGAGGTGGCAAAAATACACAGAAGAACTGTACAAAAACATCTTCATGACCCAGATAATCAGGATGGTGTGATCACTCACCTAGAGCCAGACATCCTGGAATGTGAAGTCAAGTGGGTCTTAGGAAGCATCACTATAAACAAAGCTAGTGGAGATGATGGAATTCCAGTTGAGCTATTTCAAATCCTGAAAGATGATGCTAAGAAAGTGCTGCGCTCAACATGCCAGCAAATTTGGAAAACCCAGAAGTGGCACAGGACTGGAAAAGGTCAGTTTTTGTTCCAATCCCAAGGAAAGGCAATGACAAAGACTGCTCAAACTACCTCACAATTTCACTCATCTCACACACTCGTAAAGTAATGCTCAAAATTCTCCAAGCCAGGCCTCAACAATACATGAACCGTGAACTTCCAGGTGTTCAAGCTGGTTTTAAAAAATGCAGAGGAACCAGAGATCAAATTGCCAACATCCGCTGGATCATCAAAAAAGGAAGAAAGTTCCACGAAAACATCTATTCCTGCTTTATTGACTATGCTTAAGCCTTTGACTGTATGGATCACAATAAACTGTAAAATTCTTCAAGAGATGGGAATACCAGATTACCTGACCTTCCTCTTGAGAAACCTGTATGCAGGTCAGGAAGCAAGTTAGAACTGGACATGGAAAAACAGACTGGTTTCAAATCGGGAAAGGAGTACATCAAGGCTGTATATTGTCACCATGCTTATTTAACTTATATGCAGAATACATCATGAGAAATGCTAGGCTGGAGGAAGCACAAGCTGAAATCAAGATTGCTGGGAGAAATATCAATAACCTCAGATATGCAGATGACACCACCCTTATGGCAAAAGTGAAGAAAAACTGAAGAGCTTCTTGATGAAAGTGTAATAGGAGAGTGAAAAAGTTGGCTTAAAGCTCAACATTCAGAAAACTAAGATCATGGCATCCGGTCCCATCAATTCATGGCAAATAGATGGGGAAACAGTGTCAGACTTTATTTTTCTGGGCTCCAGAATCACTGCAGATGGTGATTGCAACCCCGAAATTGAAAGACACTTACTCCTTAGAAGAGAAGTTATGACCAACCTAGACAACATATTAAAAAGCAGAGACATTACTTTGCCAACAAAGGTCCGTCTAGTCAAGGCTATGGTTTTTCTGGTGGTCATGTGTGGATGTGAGAGTTGTACTATAAAGAAAGCTAAGCACCGAAGAATTGATGCTTTTGAACTGTGGTGTTGGAGAAGTCTCTTAAGAGTCCCTTGGCCTGTAAGGAGTTCCAACCAATCCATCCTAAAGGAAATCAGTCCTGAATATTCATTGGAAGGACTGATGCTGAAGCTGAACCTACAGTACTTTGTCCACCTGATGGGAAGAATTGACTGATTTGAGAAGACCCTGATGCTGGGAAAGATTGAAGGTGGGAGGAAAAGCGGATGACAGAGGATGAGATGGTTGGATGGCATCACCAACTCAATGGACATGAATATGAGCAAACTCCAGGAGTTGATATTGGACCAGGGAGGCCTGGTGTTCTGCAGTCCATGGGGTTGCAAAGAGTCAGACACAACTGAGTAACTAAACTGAAGTGAACTGAATGTTATACCTGTTCATTCAAATAATAATAGTAATAAAAAGGATGTGGCACCAGATGTCATTGATTGTATATACACACTGGAGAAAATTGTGACACAGACTAAGTATGTCTCCATGAGCCTTCTATTCCATTTCATTGTGTCCTTTGACCTACATTTTATAATCCTTTTCAAATTGACATTGCTGTGTGCTTTTTTTTGTACTTGTCATCCTTTCATAGGAGACCATATTTATATAAAGATGCTACTGATGCTGTTTTTATTACTAGCCCATGGTGACTACATATTTTATTCCAATCAAGTTATCATATACCATGAATTTGGTCCTCAGCTTTCCTTAATAAACAAATTTTGCTATCCACTGAAATACAGTCAACCTCTTAAAGTTCAGTTCAACTTACCAGTTTCCCAATGAGATTAATAATAGTAATTTTCCTAGAGATTGCACTCACTCTTACAATAATATTAATATGAATTACATTAATATTAACCATAATAGCTAGCTAAAATTTAGTAGTAGTATCATTATTCAGTGCTTTGGGCACTATTTAGTGTATCACATGTAGTAACTTATTTAATCCTCACAATTCTCTGATAGAGTTTCTATTACCAATCCCTGTTTCATTCTTCTTTTACATGTGAAGAATTCAAGCACAAAACAGTTAAAAGCAACTTGTCCAAAGTCATATACTAAGTAAGCATCTGAGCCAAATTTCTCACCCAGGCAGTCTGGCTCCAGGGTCTCTGCTCTTAAACACTGTTCTATCCAGATTTATACAGTCTAGTTTAATATAAATAAATCTGCAGAGGATAATACCAGTGTCAGCAGGTGAGTGTATTTTTTGCCAGTAATAACCAAAGGTTTACTTGTTGTTTATAGAATCATGTTAAAGGCCATGGAGGGCTAATTCCTTGTGGAAACACTGTGAAAGGGTTTCTTCATACAAAGAAGTACCTTTGGGGGATGTGTTTCACTCATCGAGTCGTCCTTTGAGTTAATTCATTGAGTCATTCAGCTGAGTCATTGCTAAGTGTCTGCTGCTCCTTGATGCTAGTCTGTGTGCTGTGGACAAAAGCTTTCTTGGGACTTTAGATGGATGGGGAAAAGAGACAATTGAGAAAAGAGATATAGCATGCTATCATGTAGTATGCTGTGATACACATATACCCATAGGTTAACATTCTGATCCCGTGTGTCCTGAATTCAGAAGGGTAGAGAACACTTGAATGGAAAGTACTGTGCCCCTCACTTGGCTCCTCACTCATTTCCTGTGAAATTAGATGCTAAGTTCTCAACCATCCAGGGAATTGTTGGATTGGTCTGTGTACAGACCTCAGCAGAAACTAGCTAAAACAATAGCTGAGGCCACTAAAAGAATCACTCTTCATTAGAAGGTCACAAATGGTTCCCAGACAATAATTCTATAGCAAACAGCAGGACAAAACTGGAGCCAAAGGACTAAACTGCAGTCAAGTAGCACAAATCACCCCAGTGAAAACAAGGTGAGCTTGTTAGAAAAATTCTGGAAGCATTCAAGCTAAAATAGCTCATATTTTGTTCTCAGCAAGATGCAGGACAGTCTTCATACATATTTAAAGGAAGGTACCATTGCTACCTTCCCTATAACTTGGCCTCCCTACTTGTAGAGTTGTGACTACATTATTGGATGTTGACTGAAGTGCTAATTCAAAGAAAATACTTGCAGCCATCTAGTATATGATTTAATACTTACCTGTCTCATTTTAATTATTTTACTTATATTTTAGAACCATGAAGAGGTGTCTTTCACAGAAAAGTGTAACTAGAGCAAAATGCATTACATACATAGAATTCAGTGTGGAAAAGAATATTTCCCCCTTATTTTGGTCATCTGAAAATGAACATCTGTACCTTGCTGCAATTTTCCACCCTAGTAATTACTCACATGAGCTAGTGGGATGTAATTGTCCAAGATTTGTGTTCATCTGGGTAATTTAGTGGAAAAACATTTTTAGGTTAAGTTGGCCAAAAGATAGAATTTTATTGGGTGGTTTACGGTTTAATCAGATTTGTTTTATGATGGCTACAAATTGGGATCCTACACAAAGGGATACATATATATAATGGATTTCTTCAAAGCCTATGATATGTAAAAAAACAGAAATGTTAAATACTAAATGTAGGAAACTTGGAAAACATCCACTCCAATATATTAAAGTATAAGTAACCTTTAGCTTTCATGATTTGCTTTGAAGAGTATTTTCAAATTACCAGTGGACAGTGACTGAATATATGTTTGGTAGAAATTTGCTAAATGGCAAATACTGAATACATTTTCAAGTCATTAATACTTCGTAACGCTAACAGAAGGTCATTTTTGAATGTTTTCCCCTATACGTAGTAAATAGAGACACTTTGGAGACTGTTGTTGTTTCTAAACTTTTATTGAGCAAGGAGCAAAATTTGAACGTCATATACCTTTTCTTATTTGTTTTATAAAAACTAATGTTCATCAGGTTATAGAAGTTAAAGTGTGCTTCCTGTGGTACATCCAAGTGATAGAGTGTCATTTTTTTATTGAAGTATAATTGATTTACAATATTGTTAGCTTCAGATGTACGGTTAAGTTATTCAGTTGTTAATAGGTGTATGTATCAATATACATCTATACTTCTTTTGTTTTCCATTATAGTATATAACAAGATATGGAATATAGTTCCCTGTGCTATATAGTAAATGCTTATTGTTTATTATCATTATTATTAAAGTTTGTTTTAGCAATTTTTGTTACAATAAAGTATAAAATATAAATATTTAAAGGAGTTTTTTTTTTATGTAAGCTTAGTTTAAAAGATCGTTGTGACTCATGAAAACACTAAAGATGGTGGGAATATTTAAATTATGTAGCTGCTTTTGATTGTTCCAGTTTTTATGATCACTTGTAGTAGTAAAGTGGATGGAAATAAGCAAGGCCTGCTTGTTCTGGCTCCTCTCAGTTCAGCGATGAGGATTCGCCTCTTCTCCAGGTATAGGAGGGCATCTCTTACATGAGGGTCTTGTGCTTCAGGGAAGAAGGCGGAGATCAGAGGATCCTTATTCTATCTGCCATTTCTCAAATTCCTTCATCTTAAAATATTCAATCTGCCTAATTTGGGGATAGTGCGTTCTAAACTCTATTGGGTTAAAGATAACAACCAATGTTTTCGCACACCCGTTGTATTAGATACAGTTTACTAAGGTGAGTAGAGGAAGAAAATATAGCCAATGGGAAAGGTTGTTTGAGGGACTATATGGTGTATCGTCTATCTAGTACACCATATTGAGTGTAGTGTAAGCCCACTCATCATGAAATTTTTTTTTCTTTCCTGTCCAAATCTGTAAGTCAGAAAAATCAAAGAAGATTAGCTCTATAAAATACATTTTTACCATTTTATTTTGAAAAGTGTTTTTTAAAAGAGATGTTTAGATATTTATCAAAATGTAGGTAGGTATATGTATGGTATGGATTTTTTTCATCTCTCTTGGATAATAGTTTAATTTCATCATTTTAAGTAAAAAACATGAGTAGAATGAATAAGCATCTATATACTAATGTAAGAAATTTGGAACTGAATTTGTCTTCTAAACTTCCACATTTCCTAAAAGAAGAACTGTTTAGAAAGTGCATATTAGGATAAAAATCATTCCTTCTGTGGTGTCACACTGATCTAGTGAGCACTGATTTTAAAATTAAACTGATATGGTTTGTATCCTGGTTTTTGTACTCCTATAACTCTTTTGTACTCAAAACTCTTAGTTTTGTTTTGTTTATACCAATAAGTTGGTAATAATAATATTAAATTCATATGGTTCTGGTGGGAATTTATGAAATTAACCTGTAACAAACATTTAGCCCAGTTCCTAGCACAGCATAATACACTCATTAAATGTTAGTGTTATTATTTAACACACATACACACACAAACATTACTTGCATCTAATAGCCAGTGAGTGTTAAGTATTAGTTTTATTTAATTATTATTTTAGGTACTATTTTGATATACTCTGGGGATATCTAATTTGGAGTGTAATTCTTGTCCTCAAAGATTAACAGAATTTAGTGTTTAAAAGTATTGGATTTGACATCAGAATGACCTAGGATAGAATCCTTATTGGCCCATATACTAAGCAAAATATCAGTTCCTTCATCTGTGAAATAACTGAAAACTCTTTGTCGTCCTTTGTGATGATTACATGAGATTCAGTTCTTAATTCACAGTCTTCCACATACAAAATGAAAGATTTGCAGCCATTTGTAGTGAGGGATTAAAAATGATATCATGTATACTTCTGCAGTGTAAGAAATAACATGGTGTTTAGTAAATGGACACTTTTCTCTTATAAAACCAAGGTAGGTTCCTTATAGTAGAAAATCACTTGGAAATGTGCAAAGACAAAGATTTAAAAATTATTTACAATGTCATGACTCAAAAATGACTGTTCTTAACAGTCTTTCTTCTCTTTGTGCCTCTGCTTTCTATATATATACATATTTAATTTTTCTTTTTTTCAAAGTTGGAAACATAGCCTTTCCCAAAGTATATCACTAAGAATTTTATTTTAGAGAGAGCACTGGTTTACGGTTAGCAGATACAAATTATTGTGGAAAGAATGGATAAACAACAGGGTCCTACTGTATAGCACAGGGAACTATATTCAGTAAACTATATTCAGAGGTAAATCATAATGGAAAATAATATAAAAAAGATGTGTGTGTGTGCGCGCGCGCGCGTGTGTGTATATGTGTGTGTGTGCGTGTATGTGTATGTGTGTGTGCGTGTGTGTGTATGTGTGTGCGTGCGTGTGTATGTGTGTGTGCGTGTGTATATGTGTGTGTATGTGTGTGTGTGTGCATGTGTGTGTGTGTGTGTGTGTGCGCGCGCATTCAGTTGCTTCAGTCATGTCTGACTCTGCGATGCCATGAACTGTAACTTGCCAGGCTTCCCTGTCCTTCACTATCTCCCAGAGTTCGCTCAAACTCATGTCCATTGAGTCAGTGATGCCATCCAGCCATCTCATTCTCTGTCACCCCCTTCTCTTCCTGCCCTTAATCTTTCCCAGAATCAGGGTCTTTTCCAATGAGTTGGCTCTTCACATTAGGTTGCCAAAATTGTGGGGCTTCAGCATCAGTCCTCCAATGAATATTCAGGGTTGATTTCCTTTAAGATTGACTGGTTTGATCTCCTTGTTGAAAGTCTTCTCAATACCACAAGAGTCTTCTCCAGCACCACAATTTGAAAGCATCAGTTCTTCCACGCTCAGGCGAATGTATGTTTATGTATATCTGAATCATTCTGCTATAGCGCGGAAATTAACACAGCCTTGTAAATCAACTATGTGCTATGCTGTGCTTAGTCACTCTGGCGTGTCTGACTCTTTGTGAGAAATCAACTATATTTCAATTTAAAAAAAAGAAATAGGGCACTGATATTCTATTTCTCAAATAATTTGAAAGACTTAATGAAATAAAATTGGCATGGTTAAATAAAATAGTAGGGTACCAAAGTTAAATGGGTTTCTTCACTATAGGACTTCACAATACTTTTAATATGCTAAAGGATATTGTAATTTTCCAAAGGTGGACTATAATATAACATTTTCCAAACATAAATGTCTTACTTTTGTAAAGCAAATGCATATTGAGAGCACTTTGAACTAGTATTTTATAGAGCTTACTTTTGGAAACTCAGTTATACCTATTTTTATGTGCTTTCTTTTTTCAATTAACATTTTATCCTAAGCATTTTATTAGTTCTTTTAAGAAACATTATATTTAATGTCTGTGTAATATCCCCTTGCAATGAAATGAATGTTTTAAATAACAAGTCCCAAATTTCTCTTTAGAATGAGTAATGTGGGTAAAGAAAGAAAGTTTGAAATTCAAAAAGAGCAAGTTTATCGTAGCCTAACAAAGCTTTAGAGAGGTATGTATGAACTGGGGATGAGGGGGTTCTGTAGAAAATATTGAGTCAAAAAGATGTCAGGTGAAGCCATTTTTATGTTCCTCTAGGAGGAACTGTTGCAAATAATTTCATGGCTCCCTGTCACCCTGAAGCAGATTCTGTTCTTTCTTATATAAATGATATTCCAACTGCTGCATGCTTTTTCCTTTGTTCAAGATCATGTTGAAAGGGTAATTTTTAAACAAAATTATCTGAACTAGGAAGTTGCAAGAAGGAGGTTAGGAAAATTTATTCAGGCAGGCATCTTAATCAAAGAGGTATTTGTTGGAAATATGGTTAAAAGTGTACTTGGCCAAGTCATACAAATAGTAACTTTTTTTTCCTCTTTGAGCTCTAGCCCAAGGCTTTAGAAATGAGTTATGAATGTAAATAAATACAAATCAATAGGAGTTCTGTTTTTATTATTTCACTGGGAATTTCTGTACAATTTGAGAGCAACTTGCTGCAAGTTCAGCAGATGATTAAGTTTAACCTTGATCCTGAGCCAGCAAGATTGGCTTACTTTCTATCAGCAAGGGATGTAAATTTACTCGGACACATTTTAATTGGCATTTATGCAACATGTACACACAGATGCTGAATTCATTGAGAAATCCTGAGTGCCATCTGTTTAACTAGCTTTGCCCTCTATTAAAGAACATGATAAAAATGAGACTGGAAATCTTTGGCTTGCTCATGTATTTATCTTACACTGTACAGTATTTCCAAAGACCACCTTATTAGTGTGATACTCCGTTAGTTATTAATGCTTACTAGAATGACCTAAAAATATTCTTTGTTTTCTCTTTCCCTTTATGAGGGCTCTTTAAAGCAGCTTTTCTTCTGCTCTTTTCCTTAAGTAAAAGATTATCTTTAAGAAATAGCTTTTTCTGTTTATATATATACATATATATATATATATATTTTTTTTAGTTAAGGTAACTTTCTTAGTAAAACAATTGAGATTGTTGTATATGTGGAATTATAAGTACTTTTTAAATCAAGCTTTAAAAAATTATTTGTTTTTTAATTGGAGGATAATTGTCTTACAGTATTGTGTTAGTTTCCACTTTTCAACAACATCAAGTATATACATGTGTCCTCCCTCTGGAGCCCCCTCCTACCCCCTCATCCCACCCCACCACCCATCACAGTTCACAGACCTGAGTTTCCTTTGCGTTTTAGCAGAGCCCCACTCGCTGTCTATTTTATGTGCCACGGTATATGTCAGGGCTACTCTCCCAGTTCGCCCCATTCTCTTTCACCCTTGCTGTGTCTGCACGTCATTTCTCTACATCACTTGTCTCTATTCCTGCCCTGCAAATAGGTTAGATGTTTGTTTTTCTCTCTCTGACTTACTTCACTCTTTTCATAATAAACTTCATGTTTCTAAACTTGAAGGAATTTTTAAGATAATCACTTTTATCCCCCAGTTGGGAAGATCCCCTCGGGGAGGAAATGGCAACCACTCCAGTATTCTTGGCTGGGAAATTCCATGCACAGAGGAGCCTAGTGGGCTATGGTTCATGGCATCTCAAAGAGTGGGACGTAAGTGAGCACACGCACACACAAAGATTGACTTGTAAATGAAGTAACATTTTAAGTTTAGTCCTCTCTTTCAAATATAATCAAAATGCTAGATAGGACCCAGTTCCAAATGGAAGATTCGTTTGCCTTCTCTGAAAGACTTGGGTAGGTAATAGCAATATCCCATTATATCTAAATATATAGAACATGAGGAAAGTCTGAAATTATTTTAAAAATGAATGGGGAAGTGTTCTTCTTTAATCATGGAATACCTTAATTTTAAATATGTATGCATATGTATAATAACAATAAAGAGACTGGTCCAAAATATGTATTTGAAATAAGTACAAAATATACATTGATTCATTGATGAGGTGTTAAGATTGAAATCAGATTACAACCATACTTTCCTGATACATTCTTTTACTAAAAAAGTCACTCAAACCATCAAATTATTCTTTGTACATGTTCCTATTAAACCAAAGTATGCAGTCTTAAGAGAGCTGTGACTTTTTATAGCTGTCATGATGACAGAATCAACCATTTATTGTATCAGTACAGCCCTTGTATCTCTGTGACAGGTAGAGATTATAATGATATTGTCTTCAACCTAAATTCATCAGCCTAAGAATGAAATTCCTAAGTTTAAAGGTTTTCAAAATTGAACATAAACTATCAGATATAGTAACAAAATTTTAGATGGTTGTTACAGGTGTGGGTTTAGTTAATATCCTCATGTAGTTAATGCTTAATACAATGCTGTTGCTTAATATGTTAATATAGTTCCCTTCTAAGTGTTGAGTTTCTGGGGCTGAACTTGCTAGAGAACTATGAATTAAGCAACCCCTCCCAATTGAAACACTTTGAGCAAATCTTATGGCTTCCAAGGACCTTCAATTAAAGCCCTAGTTAAAACTACTTTAGAAATACTAAAAATCCCATCTCAAATTTAAAAAAAAAAAAAAGCTTTTTTGAAACTAAAAGTTTTTGTTAAAATATATCAAAGTAATGTGTTGTACACTTAAATTTACATGTTATATGTCAATATATTCAATTAAAAAAGAAAGAATTTCAAAGGGGAAAAAAAGAGAAAATCCACATTCAAAATATAGTTAGCTTCTATTTTTTTGCAGCTTCTAAAATTAAGTCTTTCAGTGCATAATTATCTCTTACACCTCCACCCTATCAAACTTGATTAAACTACTCACACTATCTATGTGGGCTTCAAATTCCTTTATGGGCAGACTTCCAGTCTTTGAGGTATAAGGTGAAAAGTAGGAAATGGGGTTGCAGGTATGAAATGCAGTGGGAGCTGAAGGAAGGGGAAGGGAGAATTGACTGAGGAATTCCCCTGGAGTAAATTTCAACAAGTGCTTTCAACATTGGCAGCATCACAGATGGAGAGATTTCTTAATGGTTCCCAACAGTAGGAACTCATATGTTTATTCACTGATATAGAATAAAAGGTCAATAAATAATAAGGAAAGCAATTAACTAGGTGGGATTGGGAGATGAGGAAAGAGTAGCATTATTTTGTAAAGTGTGGAGGCTTGTACTATCATACTTCATGATGAATAGATGGAAACCATGGTTAGCTAAAACTTAGTGTTGCTTCAAAAATATTTGTTTTGGTGATGGATTGATAGGTTATACATTTCTTTTTTATGATAAAGATGATAAACTATCATGTATCTTAGACTATTTAAATTGGAAGCAGTGTTCATAGATTAAAATATGAAAACAGCTTCAAAGCATGAGAAGTCTTATGTACTTGCTATAAATTTTCTAGCCATTAGGGTACAAAAACTAAAAACATACAAGAAATTTCTTTACTAATTTGGTTCTTCTTATGTTTTGACTTTTACTTATTATTTTCCTACCAACACTGAATTTATGCGACCATGTAATACAGATAGGGGCTTCCCTTGTAGCTCAGCTGGTTAAGAATCTGCCTGCAATGCAGGAGACCTGGGTTTGATCCCTGAGTTGGGAAGATCCCCTGGAGAAGGGAAAGGCTACCACTCAGTACTGGCCTAGAGAATTCCATGGACTGTATAGTACATGGGGTTGTAAAGAATCAAACACGACTGAGCGACTTTGACAATTGACAATACAGATAGGCTATTTTAATTGCCAATCTTGATTTTCAGCCAGCTCTTAGCCTTGTTAGAAATGTGGTAATATATTTCTTTCAAGTGCTAATTAATAATACTTGTAGGAGCTGTCAGCTATTTACATGTTTGGGAGTAAAATCATGTTTCTTGTGTCACTTATCATATTGTATGGTGCTTATTTCATCTTCTTCTACATTTAATTACTTTTTTCAAGATGTAAGGATCACCTAAAATCCTGGAACATCATATAATTACTGGTTGTATTTTTTTTCTTTACTGGTTGTGATGCTTTGAAATGCCTTTCTTTGATTCTTTTATTTCTAAGCAAATAAGAATATTGTTATTTTTATTATTTAAATGTTTAAAAATGATAGTTTGATTAGTAAAGACAGTGAAGTTAGTAATTCTAAAAACTCTATACTTTCAATCAGAAAAGTTAAAACCTAGTTGATTTTTCCATGTATGAAATGTTGGACATGACATTTTATTTCATAGAAGTTAAAGAAGAAATTGGTATGCACAATTCAAGTAAAAACTTTTCTTTCTAGTTCTTCCCTTGAGAACCAAAAAGAAAAAATTAAAGAAGTGTGTGATAAGAAAAGCTGCCACATCATTTGTTTAGTGACATTGAACATTAGCTGTTGTGTATATCCCAGATTATTATTTGTTCATGTAAACTTCACTTTTTAAATAGTGAACTTGAAAATTGTTTAACAAACAAAAGCAAATAAAATAGCAAGTAGAAATATGATTGAGAGTAGGAATAAAAAGGTGTTTCAAATTTTATTATTTGCTTACCTTTTAGTATTCACGTCAAAGGAGTATTTGATGTTTTGCCATGTTTTTAAAAAAAAACTAGTAAATAATCCTTTACAAGAGTCAACTTTTTGCTCATTAAGACCTCATGATTCCTCTATGATGTCTGCAAGTTCAGAACTTCATCTCTATTAAATCATGTCATTGTCAATTAAAAATAACCATGGATTTAAAATAGATCCTTTGTATACTGGCCTAAAATATCTGTTAAAAGAGTCAAGAAAGCATATTTAGAAGTAGAAAAACTTATTTTATAATTTATGAGGAAAATGTAATCTTGCATTATTAATAAAGAAAATATTCTTATTTTGAAAATAAATATGAATTTTGGCTGTGTAGATTTTTAGTGAAGTTGAACTCTTTGAGATTGAACACACATACTTAGGTATAGGAACACCAAATTAACTTAGCATCAAGTTTACTTTAAATATCCTGAATTTTGCAATGTGAAAAAATGTTTATTTTTACCTATAAAAATTTATAATATTGATTTTAGGCATCAAGCTTTTATGAATATTTAAAATTATAATGTCACCAATTTTGCCTTCTTTTGTCAAAATGAATTATCTTTAATTTCAATTTAGAAGATTATACACTATTAATAGTCCATTTTTATATATTTTCTAATAATTGATAAAGGATATGTGATTAAAATTGATAGTCAAAGTTGACATTCTTTATTTAGTTTTTACTTTAACTTTTAAAGAAGTGTTGATTGAGAGAGAACTTGTACTACCTATATTTCAAGGAATCCAGCAAATATTTAGAAAACAGGTTTATCAACATAATTAAAATAGAAACAAGAGTTTTATGATCATCAGAGATTTTATTGACTAGTTGTAAACTACTTGGTTAAAAAAAATAACAACTTTCAGCACATAGAAAATAAAAAGATTTTAAAATAGGAAAGCAGAAGTTACAGCTGCTCCTTGTAGAAAAACAAAACCTTATATACATTTAATTTATAAGAAATGTTGCTGTTCCAGCTGGGGTCTGTTAAAGAATAAAACTAATCCAAAGCTTGCCAGCATTGCAGAGAAACTGAGAGGTTCCTTTCTAATTATTTGAGCTCCTTGAGGTTGCTAATAGTTTTATAGTTATTTAAGTTAGTTGTAGGATATTTTAAAGAATGGGTCAGCTACCCTGGTCCCTAGAACCATTTGTTCTTCATTATAAGCAGAAGTCTTGTAATCTCCAGAGAAAGCTTTGGCTCTCTTTACCCCTTACACTGGGTTTTTGCTTATTTGGTTCCCATTTTGACTACTGACCATTTAAAATTGTTCTTTGATCTATTAGATCATAGGTAATTTATTCAACTCATGAATATAAGAATGACAGTTTGTTTGGATTGTTTTATCTTCAAATGTTACAATTAAGCATATAAACCATTTTAGCATCAGCTTAAATTAATGACATTTAAGCAAATTTTGTTCAAGGAAGATAATTCATGTGTATTCTTGAGGTTCTGTTCATTCTGGGCCTTCCAGTAGTGGCTCCCATTGTAATAGAAATGAGTTCTTTAAGGCTGGCAACTAAACTTGTGGGTGTGTGGGCTTAGCCATCTTGGAGCAAGTGGTCTTCAAACCAGAATACCTGTGCATTTCAAAGCTGTATGGCTATGGTTGTTTTCCATTTTCCAGATTCTCATTCTCCTTTTATGTCATTTCTAAAACTGAGGTACCTGAAACCTGGCTTGTGGATTCCCCTTTCTCCTGCGCTTGGTTTCCATATTTGCCCTTCTTTCACTTCTATAAGGGAAATATTGGGTTGGCTAATAAGTTTGTTCAGGTTTTTTCCAATATGCTATGACAGGAAATTCCAAGTGAACTTTTCAGCCAACACAATACATATCTGACCATCCTGAATCTGTCTATGGTGCACCTACAGAGCTATAAAAACCTCTGGGGTGGTGAACACAAGACCAGTTCCAGGGTTGCTAATTTCAAAGCAGAGAACGGTGATTGGCTGATCAATGGTCAACAGCAAATCTTTCAAGCTTTATCCTCAAGCACATGGCATGAGGAGAAAGTTGGGTGTGAATTGGAATGGAAATACAAGTTAAAAGAGTAAAATGAATAATATTAATATCAAATTTGCCACTTAAAAAAGAGTTTATATATCTATTTAAATAGGTCATGGTGGGTATTAATTCAGGGTGGTCTTTATGGTTTGTTGTGTGTGTATGTGTGGTACGGAGCTGAGTTGTGTCCATCTCTTTTACAACCCCAAGGACTATAGCCCACCAGCCTCCTCTGTCCATGGGATTTTCCAGACAAGCATACCGGAGTGGGTTGCCATGCCCTCCTCCAGGGGATCTTCCCAACCTGGGGATCAAACCCATGACTCCATGTCTCTTGCTTTGCAGGTGGACTCTTAACTGCTGAGCCACCAGGAAGCCCCCGTATGGTTCATTAGATGCACTTAAAAGAGACACAGAAATTTTATTTTGAGTTTACTGTTTACAAAGTACCAGAAATTTTAAATTTTACCATCACTCAAACTTTCAAGTATCAGTTTTGAGATATCGTAAGAATACATGGTCTTCCAAATGATTGGGAAGGGACCTCAGTAAATGGATTTGTGAGGACGAAGAAATTGGGCCTTGTTAGGTGGAGTAGAACAACACGTAAAATGTGCCTTCACACAATTGAAATCATAGAGTTAGGACTTTAAAATAAAGAATTACACAGCAGCTTTTAACTGCTGTGGGCTTCCAGGGTAGCTCAAATGGTAAAGAATCTGCCTGCAGTGTGGGAGACCTGGGTTGGATCCCTGGGTTGGGAAGATCCCCTGGAGAAGGCAATGGCAACCCACTCCAGTATTTTTGCCTGGAGAATCCCATGGACAGAGGAGCCCAGTGGGCTACCCATGGAGTCACAAAGAGTGACTTTTTTAACTGCTGTGAACTGACTTGAGATGCAACTTTGGCCAGAGGTTCTTATCCTTTTCTCACTGGCTGGTTATAGCTCCCCAGGATTTAAACTGGCCTTCTGCACTGTGGATTGCTGGTGTTTTACAAAAACTCACCAAATATTTACCCTGAGCTTCAGATTAAGAACTGTGGAAATGTGCTCTCTATAAGAGGGAACGAGCCTCCATTGTAAACAGTTTTCATTTCCTTTGTCTGATGTGAAGAGAAACATAAACACAATAGCGGTAATTCATGATTCAAGATTTTTTTCAGTTCAGTTCAATGCTCAGTCTTGTCAGACTCTTTGCAAACCCATGGACTGCAGCACGCCAGGCCTCCCTGTCCATCGCCAATGCCCGGAGGTTGCTCCAAACTCATATCCATTGAATTGGTGATGCCATCCAACCATCTCATCCTCTGTTGTCCCCTTCTCCTCCTGCCTTCAATCTTTCCCAGCATCAGGGTCTTTCCAGATGAGTCAGGTCTTCGCATCAGGTGGCCAAAGTGTCGGAATTTCAGCTTCAATATCGGTCTTTCCAATGAATATTCAGGACTGATCTCCTTTAGGATGGACTGGTTGGATCTCCTTGCAGTCCAACGGACTCTCAAGAGTCTTCTCCAACAGCACAGTTCAAAAGCTCAATTCTTCAGCACTCAGCTTTCTTTATAGTCCAACTCTCACATTCATATATGACTGCTGGAAGATTTTTTTATAGAGTGACTTTTATTTTTATTGCATTGTTTTATCATGTTCAATAGTTGCTTCTTTGGCATCTGATACTTCTTGAGGAGGCGTGCATTTTATATTCTGTAAAACGTTGAAAGTTATGGGTAAAGATAGCAATGGTAAAGAAGAATTATAAAATGATTTGCTTTTCTACTAATTTAATCTCTGGTACCTTAAGGCAGGGCTTGTTAGCATGACTCTAGCTATCATGCGAAAATAGGTCTTAAACTTTGCCAAAGAGCTGAAGGCTGAGTGAATTCTCCCAGGGGCTGTGCAGTTTGTTAGGAAAAGGCAGCTCACACAGCTACACAATTGCGTGTTTGTTATATTCCTTGGAGATTGAAAGCTCTGTTAGGTACTTGGCATTATTATTCTGAAGCCCCAGACAGCCTGAGATAGGGGAAGATATGAGGAATTAACAGATCTGAAACTGATTATGTTGGGAAGTGGTAACAGTGATTTAGGGCAGATTGTCACCAATTAAAGACTTCTTTGTTTAGTTGATATGTCTGTGTGTGTGCTATTTAGACTTAGTTTTTTCCTGTCACTTAAATATTCCCTTCATTTGGAGTTGGGGGGAGGATGTTATAATAGGCAATTTAATTGTGCTGCACTAAGATACGTTAGTGAGAATAGTTTGGTTGCTTTTTTTTTTTTCATTTTGTTTTTGTTTTTAAATCCAATAGCTGTTTCTCTGGCTCTTTCTGATTACTGGAGAAGTTTTAATGAGATCATTTTAAACTGTGAGGATTTTGCTCCCCTGAGACTGTTACCGGTAGACTCCCCATAAAATCTGAAAACTGCTTTTAGCTCTTTTGTTTAGCTGCTGGCACCTTCAGTTTGAGGGGGTAAAGAAACACCTGAATTTTTGTTTTGCTTTGTTTTGTTTTTTACAATCACCTTTTTTTTTTCCCCCCAGCAAATATTTCAATTAGAAAACATTCTGGTCTTTCTGAGGCACTTAAAAATTGATTTTATGAAAGCAAGCTCTGAAAGTAATTGTTTCAAGATCTAGTCCTACTGTGTCCAGTTGTTCATTTGTACAGCCTTGAGTCCTGTTAGTGACTGACTTCCGGTCCTTGTATGCAGTTGAGGGTAACAGTGGCTGTGGGGAAGGTTGTACATACAGTTTATAAACTTACAGCTTTAGAAGCTCATAGGCCTATTTTAGGCATTATCTTAAGTGCAAGGAATGAAAACTCCTCCACATTCCAGTTCTAAATGACAGTGTTTGAAATGGCACAAATGTGGAGTTCTTTTATAAACTGCTGAGGAGACAAATTCAGATCTGAGTTTCCATCTCCTAGAAGGCTAATAGTTATTGTTTAGTCACTAAGTTGTATCTGGCTCCATCGCAACTTCAGGGACTGTAGCTGGCCAGGCTTCTCTGTCCATGGGATTTCCCAGGCTGGAGAGAATCCTGGAGTGAGATGCCATTTCCTTTTCCAGGGCATCTTCCCAACCCAGGGCCTGAAACTGGGTCTCCTGCATGTGCAGGCTCTTGTATCCCGCAGAATCCAGGTCTAAACATGAATCCAGGGTTATCACTTAACTAGCTACAGATAATACAGCTATCGGAGCAGGGGAAATGTACTTACCCTCTCTTATGTCAGTTTACCGCTAGAACTGAATTTCTTGGCAGGACAGCCCCAGTTGGAGGAATGAAACAGTATCGCGTTTATCTGTTTTGCACGTGAAACTTATCTGTAAACTTTTGATTGAACAAGGCACTCTGTGACCAAAAAAAAGAAAAAAAGAAGAGAAAAAACCCAAGTACCTTGAAAGCAGAGATCAACAATGTCTTGTTTATTTTATTAGCCACCTCCTCTTAGTGCAATGCCTAGTATTTTATTGAATGAATGACTAGATGAGTGAATCACATATCCTTAATAATTTCATGATTCAGAATTTTTCCAGGGTATTTTATCCTGCTTCAAGGATTTTGTAAACTTCTGACAAATGGGAATATTCTGATTATTCTAATTAGGTAATAATATTTATTATGTTGTTGATTATCTTATATTTAAATAGTAAATTAAGCTTACCTGATGGCAGTCCTGAGAAATGCCCTAATGTTTTGAGTTGTTTTCTTTTCTGAACAAAATGACTAAGTGACTTAATTTGCTGCAAAGTTTGGAGGTAAAAACAATAGTTAATGATCATATATGTATCATATACCTCACTCATATATGGTCACATATATGAATAAAATACATATATGTATATACATATATGTATAAAATCAAAGTAGAAGTTTTTCTCATATTTTCAGTTTAAAATTATATGCATCAAACTTAATTAAAATTTGTCATCCTAATACATCGAAAAAGCAAGAGAGTTCCAGTAAAACATCTATTTCTGCTTTATTAACTATGCCAAAGCCTTTGACTGTGTGGATCACAATAAACTGTGGAAAATTCTGAAAGAGATGGAAATACCAGACCACCTCACCTGCCTCTTGAGAAACCTGTATGCAGGTCAGGAAGCAACAGTTCGAACTGGACATGGAACAACAGACTGGTTCCAAATAGGAAAATGTATACATCAAGACTGTATATTGTCACCCTGCTTATTTAACTTACATGCAGAGTATATCATGAGAAACGCTGGGCTGGAGGAAGCACAAGCTGGAATCAAGATTGCCGGGAGAAATGTCAATAGCCTCAGATATGCAGATGACACCACCCTTATGGCAGAAAGAGCCTCTTGATGAAAGTGAAATAGGATAGTGAAAAAAGTTGGCTTAAAGCTCAATATTCAGAAAACTAAGATCATGGCATCCGGTCCCATCACTTCATGGCAAATAGATGGGGAAACAGTGGAAACAGTGGCTGACTATTTTTCTGGGCTCCAAAATCACTGCAGATGGTGATTGCAGCCGTGAAATTAAAAGACGCTTACTTCTTGGAAGGAAAGTTATGACCAACCTAGATAGCATATTAAAAAGCAGAGACATTACTTTGCCAAAAAGGTCCGTCTAGTCAAGGCTATGATTTTTCCAGTTGTCATGTATGGATGTGAGAGTTGGACTGTGAAGAAAGCTGAGCACTGAAGAATTGATGCTTTAACTGTGGTGTTGGAGAAGACTTGAGAATCCCTTGGTGTGCAAGGAGATCCAACCAGTCCATCCTGAAGGAGATCAGTCCTGGGTGTTCATTGGAAGGACTGATGCTGAAGCTGAAACTCCAATACTTTGGCCACCTGATGTGAAGAGTTGATTCATTGGAAAAGACCCTGATGCTGGGAGGGATTGAGGGTAGGAGGAGATGAGGATGACACAGGATGAGATGGTTGGATGGTATCATCGACTTGATGGACTTGGGTTTGGGTAGACTCCGGGAGTTGGTGATGGACAGGGAGGCCTGGTGTGCTGTGGTTCATGGGGTCGCAAAGAGTCAGACATGACTGAGCGACTGGACTGAACTGAACTGAATAATTATAATATAGATTAATTGATGGAGAGATATGAGTTACCAATTGAGATTTGGAATATGGTGGCATAAAGGTTTAAACAGATAAAAAATGAATCCTGCCTTAAATACTAAGGGGCAGAATTTGAAACCATAGTATTTTTTAATCTATAAAGAAATATTCTTATTAATCTCTGAAATTATCTAGTTTTATATATATTTTTAAGATATATAGTACATGTGTGTATATATATATACGCACATGTATATATACATATGAGGATTTCCTAGGTGGCACAGTGGTACAGAATCCACCTGTCCATGCAGGAGATGCGGCTTCAATCCCTGGGTTGGGAAGATGCCTTTGGGTAGGAAATGGAAACCCACTCCAGTATCCTTACCTAGAGAATTCCACGGACATAGGAGCTTGGCAGACTACAGTCCCTGGGGTCACAAAGAGTCAGACATGACTGAGCATCTAAGCACCCACATATATTGTAATGTATCTCTTAAATGGTATACGGTTATGTAACATACACTTTAAAATAGCATGTTCAAAAAAAAGAAAAACAAATAAAATAGCATGTTCAGTTCCCCAAAACATAAACTTGGGTATCATTTTTGGCATCTTTCTTTCAACTTCAGTCACTCAAGAAGCTATTTTGTTTTTTACTTCTAGTACATATCTCGTTTTCCTTTTGCACTTATTCTGTGTCATTGTAGTTGTATAAAACCATCCTCATTTTTTCCCTAATTACTACAATTGGTCTCTCCACTTCAGTTCTTATTTCCCTCTTCCTTTCATTGTCAGAGCCACTAAAATGGATGTTTAAGTATGATAATTCCAGCTCCGCTTAAAAACCACTGAAGTGGCTTTCCGTGGGAATGGAAGTAAAAGCTGAACCTTTATCAGGAATGCTGTGGGTAGTAAATCTGGTACTCCCTTCCCCTACCAATGTCGCGGTGTACCACTGTCAACCTGTCCTACTAGGCAGAGTGTGAGTTTTTTAAGACTCTTTCTTCAACCTAAATTATTTCCCCTGCCTGCAGTTCACTTCTCTAGGATAAGATCTACTCATTTTTCAGGCTTCAGTTTAACTGTTATTTAAATGATGTCCCTCATTAGTTTCTCACACAGCAGTAATGTTCTTTTCCTTCATGATGCATATCACTTTTATAGTTGTGTATCTGTGCGTGGGTTTAGTTGACTATTGTCTGTCTGCTCCTGATACCTTGGTCATTATGAACACAGGATTTCTCCTAATGTTAGCGCTCTTTCAGATGCTTAGCTTCAGAATACTTCGCTTCAGAAGGTGTATGGTAAACATTTATGTTCTGAATGCTTGCTACGTCTTGGGCATTGTTTTAGGCACTGGTAACATAGATTGATGAAAACAAACTTCTTGTTCTCATGGAGTTGACAGTTAAATAAAAAAAGCCAGACAATAAATAGATAAATATATTCCTTTGATCAAGGACTATCACAGTGCAGGATGCTAAGCAGAAAGTTGGATTTTATGAAAGAAAGAACACGTCTCTCTTGCCCCAATCAGCGTCCCATACCTCAGATAGCCTCATTCTGTCTGTGTTTTTTTAACCCTGCCAGGCTACTCCTGAATATGACTTTTGCTCTGGCACTTAGAAAACCTCATCAATGGCATTCTTTGTCCTCCTTTCCACTTGTACCGGCAGCTGAGAAATTTGGCAATTCCTTACGTAGTGAGTAATAGTAATACTTCTTTGCAGATGTAATGCACTATATAAATGGCAAGTCCTGTATAAACACTAAATAATTAGTCTTTGTAATAACCCTAATAAGATAGTGTGTAAAATTCTCTGTTTTGTAAGGAAATAACTGAGCCATTGTGAATATATCTATTAAAATTGTGGGCTAGTAGCGGGATACATGTGGTTACTCTGAAATCCCTGACTTCTGTTTTTTTGACTCCTAAATAAGCGCTATCTACAAATGGTGTTTTGCGAATGCTGCATTTTTCATTAATAAATCCATTTAGATTATAGTTGAAAGTGTGTAAAATTCAAACATCTAGTAAGCTACTGACAACTTTAAGTGAGAACATGTGATTTTAGTAACCTAACTCTGGCAGTTCATTTTTTAAATGATCTCCCAGATAGCAAGTCTGTTGAATATTAACTGTTTAAGTGTTGATACTTATTGAGGCACATATACCTTTCCCTGGAATGCATTACGGGTTTAATGTAAGTCGAGTACATGTTGTAAGTTGAGTATGCCAAACTTCCCTCCTCTCTGTCTTGATGACTTGTTGCCAGTGTAATAAACTCTAGGGTGCATCTTGAACCACACGTGAGTCCTGAAGTTGAATAATGAAGCCAGAAAGCAATGACTGCAATGAGCCATGAGGACTTTTCCTGGGAAGTGTCACCATTTTGCCGCCCATGTTTCTGCAGAATGGGAATGTAGTTTCAGCTTGGACCCATCCTGGAATTCTAGTCATTGAAAGAGCAAGGAAGGCTTGTCCCCATTGCTGCCACCCAGCAGGGCACAGAGGCATATAGCTGTGTTTAAGCCTGTTGCTCCATTCCATGTCGTTTAAAACAAAAACCATCGGTATAGACATATATACACTATTGATACTGTGTATAAAATAGATAACGTGTGAGAACCTGCTGAATAGCCCAGGGACCCCAACTCAGTGTTCTCTGGTGACCTAAATGGGCAGGAAGTCCAAAAAGGAGGGGATATACATATATACACATACATATCGGTGAATCACTTTGCTGTAGAGTAGAAATTGACACAATATTGTAAAGGAACTATACTCCAATAATTCTTTTTAAAGAACAAAGCAAAAAACAATACAATACTATTAATTACTTTCCTTTTGGTATTAACTTCTCGATTTGCAGGGCTCTGTATTCACTACCAGTTAAGAATGAGTGATACTTGAAATCCATCCTTCAGTTCAGTCCAGCTCAGTCACTCAGTCGTGTCTGACTTTTTGCGACCCCTTGAATCACAGCATGCCAGGCTTCCCTGTCCATCACCAACTCCTGGAGTTTACTCAAACTCATGTCCATCGAGTTGGTGATGCCATCCAGCCATCTCATCCTCTATGTCATCCCCTTCTCCTCCTGCCCCCTAAACCTCCCAGCATCAAGGTCTTTTCCAATGAGTCAACTCTTCGCATGAGGTGGCCAAAGTTGGAGTTTCAGCTTCAGCATCAGTTCTTCCAATGAACACCCAGGACTGATCTCCTTCAGGATGGACTGGTTGGATCTCCTTGCAGTCCAAGGGACTCTCAAGAGTCTTCTCCAACACCACAGTTCAAAAGCATCAATTTTTCGGGGCTCAGCTTTCTTCACAGTCCAACTCTCACATCCATACATGACCACTGGAAAAACCATAGCTTTGACTAGACGGACCTTTGTTGGCAAAGTAATGTCTCTGCCAGCCTTACTATGTTACTTTTTCAGAATGTATACTTTTTTATTTAAGTACAGCTTTCTTATGGTAGAGCATAAGAGGTTTGTGAATCTTTAAAAACTTCAGTAGTTGAGAAAATAAGTGCTTTAAACAGCATATTTTCTTCCAGGATCTTAAGCAAAGCATAAAATTTAAGGTTTCAAAATAAAGTTGCATGCTATAAATATCACAAGTGGGAGATGATGTAATTATTGAAGAGCATTCATAAATATATATTCAAATTTTAAAAAGTAAATGTGCACCCTTTTAGAAACAATCATGACTAAATCATAACTTTATACAGAATTGATGTGTGCATGCATGATTTTAAAAATCAAATGCCTTAGCTTTAGAATATGATGCTATAAAGATAATACTTCATGAAAGATTATTTTATATGTTATCATTTTAGTTTTTTCAATTGATTAAAATATCTTTCTGTACATTCATCCTTTTGTTGAAATGCTTTATAAGTTTGGAATATGAAGTAAGTTTTATAAGTTTTATAACATAAGTTTATGTTTTATAAGTTTGGAATTATGATTTTATTTTGAGAAATGTTAAGGCGTTTTGAAAACTTTTGTACCCCAGATAACACTTTGCTCTTCTGGGTAATGTTGTGAGCTTAAAAATTAAGAATGCAAATAGTTATAAAAGCATTGTTGATACACTTCCATAGCTGGATCCTAAAGGATATATCTGAGTACAAAGTAACCTGCAGTAAATCTTACCGTATGATGACCATACAATCTTATTGTATGATATATAATCTTTACTGTTTCCTGACAAGGTTAAGATTAATGTTGTTTCTTGACCTACTTCCCCATTTATGTAAACTGCACTGCAAGAAAAATACAAAACCTATGCTAGTTTTCATAAAAGCTTGGCACAGATGCCAAGCACAAAGTATGTGCTCAGTACAAATGTGTTAAAATGGGAATGATAGTTATTTTAAAATTAAATACCATTTACTTGTGTTAACTAGGCATTTAGATAGAGAACTGAAAGTGTCAAAGGGGTAATATAATCTCTGCCAGTTAAAGACAAGATAAGCAAGTAGTGATTTTGAAAGCAATTGAAGTGGTACATTGTAACCCAGGCAGCCTGTCTCTGAGCATGCTTGAAGTTGTCCTCTTTGGGAATATACTTCCTCATTTACTTTCTCCTCAACTATGCCCTATTTTTAAGGGTTTCATTCATTTTTTTTTTTCTTTGCCCTGTCAACAGCTTACTCCTATTTGCTGTGAGGCTTCAATTCACTGACACAGTAGTCTTTTTAAATAGACAAAATCCCAGGACTCCGTATTATCTTCCTCTGCTTTTCCCAAGACACTCACTTCTAATTAAAATGTCCATATTTAATTAAAATGCATATTATTGTGCAGCTTTTCCAATCATTTTATTGTTGAAATAGAAGAATAAAAGCATGACATATGTAGTAAAAGTATGACACATGTCTTCTGAATGATTTCTAATTCTCAGTATGCCACTGAAAATACGCATTGGCCTCTTCCAAACGTGGAAAAGTCTGAGAAAATATGAAAATACAGAATATGTTCAGAGGTAGCCGTTTGTTTGAGTGTCAAGAAGGATATTTCTCATGCAACTCTGTTCTGAAGGGAAGAGGCTGAAGTATTCATTATAGCTATGTATTTAGAATTGTGCACATGCTTTTAAGACTAAATGTAATCAAGTTGATCAAAAAGTGTTCCTGATAGACTCTGCTCCTATCTTTACAAGTTCCTTATTCATAAAATGAAACTAATAAGGTCAGTTTTTGATAGCTTTGGTATGAGGATTAAATGAGTGGATACCTGCCATGGTTCCTTATATAGTAAGTGTCCAATAAATGTCACTTGGTGCTAACATTATTATTATACTGCTAACATTATCATTATTATTATTTATGTGATGAGCGTCTCTCCTCCTGAGGAGACTTAGATGATTAATTTCTAAAAGAAGAAGTTTGCATTCCACATCTCTTAGTCCCCTAACCTACACCAGGAGAAGGCAATGGTAACCCACTCCAGTACTCTTGCCTGGAAAATTCCATGGACGGAGGAGCCTGGTAGGCTGCGGTCCATGGGGTCGTGAAGAGTCGGACACGACTGAGCAACTTCACTTTAACTACACCAAGATTCTGAGATTCACGTAACCAGAGTATTATAGTTCACAGCTGTTCACCACATGATTAGGAAACAAAATCAATTTTAGGAGAATCTGAGCCTCAACAAAATCGGGTAGTCATGAGACTGCAGTGCACTGATGTACAATCACTGGTAAATCAAACCTTCTGTAATAATGAAGTGGATTTGCTGCAAATAGATTAGACAGGAAAATTGCATTTTACAGTAAAATGGTGACAAGTGAAACATTTTAAAAAGAGAACTGCCTTGAAAATCAGGATGCAAATGTTCTCTTTTGGTCTCTTCCTGACAAATAACACAGGCTAGTGACAAAGTTGGGACTCAGTTGCCTCTAATTGCGGGATGAATTACATGTTATCAAAGACCACTGCCCTTTCTGTAATTTTATGCTTCATTCAGTTCTAAGATTTCCCACAATGTGTGTATTGCAAATATTAAAATCTCCATAATACTTAAAGTTTCTGTTTAACTTATTTTTTCATTTTGCCATGTGTCTTTTCAATATTAGCCAAATAGGTTGCCAAGTCACCACTGAATTTTAGAACCTTTTTCTGAAAACATATTCAGTTAATCTGAGAACTGCATTACAATTGATGTATGGCTTTTCAAAAAGAAAAATGATTATATGTTTTGTTTTATTTTGTTTTAAAGAATAAACTTTTAACTGATCATTCTTTTTAAACCAAAATGTTTCCTGAGAGACAAAGAT
Organism: Odocoileus virginianus; assembly: GCF_023699985.2. Taxonomy (NCBI): domain Eukaryota; kingdom Metazoa; phylum Chordata; class Mammalia; order Artiodactyla; family Cervidae; genus Odocoileus; species Odocoileus virginianus. The sequence continues at coordinate 28,048,536 of NC_069698.1, forward strand.
TCGGTGAAGCTTATGTTTTTTTTTTGTTTTTCCCCAATTTAACAGAATGAGGAAAAATGAAAAGGAGTTGAGCCAAATGACATGTACCAACCTGTAAACATAAAACAATTAGATAAATATGGAAGACATATAATAATTAGACGGAACTGGGATTTAACAGTTTTTAAGTGATATATACTTGAATCTACTATATATGCTATTTACTCTCTTTTAATATTTAAATTGATATTAAATCTTGTTTTCAAAAGTTAGTCCCATATTTTAAAATTTCATACTATTCAAGTCAAAAAACATTTGAAAATATACACTTCAATCAATAGAGAAGTTAAAGAAAAGGAGATTTTTTAAGAAATATCTATTTTTGATTTTACTCATGGATATGATTGATTTTTTCTGCCAAGACATTGCCGATCACTTGAATTCAGTTTTTATTTTAATCACTTAAATACACACATGAATTAAGAAAATTGGATAATTTAACTAAAAGTTCATATAATTTTATAATGTGACACGTACTTTCTTTTTTTTCCCCCAAAAGGAGATGTTCAGGACAAGTAAGAAGAAAAGTTGCTTTTATAGAAGAGAGAAAAAAACTTAATTTCATAACTTTATGCAATGTTGTCTGTACCCATAGGCAGTGCTGGAGTTTTATGTTTTACAGCTGCAAAAATAATTACATGAGCATTATCTAAGCAACGATCTTTAATGGATTACATTTTGTTAGCTTTTCATTATATACTGTAAAAACCCACATAACATAGTAAATGGAAAAAAAAAACCTTGATTTATCTGACTTAGACCTTTGATATTTTTGAAAGACATTTTATTATTCATTGGTTTATTTGAGATATGATCTCAATTTGTAAATAAAATATAGTGTTACTAAATTGGGTTTTAGCTCACCAAGCAGAAAAGTTGTACAAATTATTCATTTTTATTTGAAAATTATGTTACTTTTGCATGTATCAAGAGTTTTAAATTTTTTCAGAAGTCTTATCTTAGATTAATAATGTGATCCAGCAAAAGCACATGCTATTTGTTAAGGTCAATTCATTTGCTTTTTTTTATAAACCTTACATTTTATTTGTGGCATATTCTTAACATATAATAGTAACGTAAGTTCATGGATGGTAGAAGTCTTTGTACTCTGTTCATTTATAATGTGCTAACAGGAGCTGCAAGTTTCAGTTCAACATGGTTTATCTTTGTCTCTATATAATAGATATTTTTATAACAATTAAATATTGTATCTACTGAAGTTAGACTTACAGCAGTGTGGTGTGATCATATTTCCTTTTACTCTTCTTTCCAAAGATGGAGAGACAAGTCTCCTCCTTAAGTGGTATTTCCAAGTGTTAATATTGTTCTGTTGTGCCCAGGTTTTCTTAATAGATAGATGAAAAAAATGGTTTCGTTTGAGTGGATATTATGGCTTACTCAGATGTATGCACACAGTTAGCTGGCATCAAGGAGGGAAAAGTAGAGAATGGAAAGAATAAAGTATTAGGATTTTGTAAGCCTCTAAGCTTATTTGTGGGTTTGAAACCAAAATTTAACGGAGACTTTTGAAATCATAGGTTTTTTTTTTCATTGTCGTACTTCATCCATGAAAATATTTTAAAAAGCCATTGAAATGGAAAGACATTCATTCCAGTACAGAGTTGTAGTATCAGATATTTAATTCAATAGATTTTTAAAGATAAATAATATTTATCATTTCAAATCTAGGTACTTAACATACCAATGAACATTTTGAGTACCAGGTTAAACTACTAAAATTAGTTACCTTTTATTACACACTGGGGGAAAATGGGAGAAAGGTAGCTAACATTTTTGGACTTATCATTGAAGTGTGCATCTGCATGCCTGCTTTGTAAATATGGAAACAGAAGTATTAAATAATGTGTTTGAGTTTACCTACTCTGTAAGCAGCAGAGCTGTGATTTCAGACTAATGCCAAAAAATTATGATTTCTTGATGTTAACAAGATAATGAGGACAGTTATACCTTATTAACTCTTTTTCAAATACATGTCTGATTTCCACATTTTATTCCAATAATCATAAACTGAATAATGCTGTTTGAGAGTTTGTTAGTATTATCTTAGTGTCCATTTGAGCTTATAGTACGAACAGTTTCCTCTTCTGAAAAATATGTTTAGTAATATAAATGATGTTGATAGTATCTCTCATTCTGAGCAGGTTTGAGAATTAAATAAAATAATATTTTGTGGTTGTTGCTTCGTCACCCAGTCATGTCCAGCTCTTTGTGACCCCATGGACTGCAGAACGCCAGGGCTCCCTGTCCCTCATCGTTTCCTGAAGTTTGCCCAAGTTCATGTTCATTGCATTGGAGGTGCCTTCCAGCCATCTCATCCTCTGATGCTCTCTCCTTCTGCCCTCAATCTTCCCCAGCATCAGGGACTTTTCCAATGAGTCATCTGTTCACATCAGATAACCAAAATACGGGAACTTCAGCTTCAGCATCCGTCCTTCCAGTGAATATTCAGGGTTGATCTCCCTTAAGATTGACTGGTTTGATCTCCTTGCTGTCCAGGGGACTTTCAGGAGTCTTTTCCAGCACCACAGTTTGAAGGCATCAATTCTTTGGTGTCCTGGCTTCTTTACAGTCCAACTCTCACAACCGTTCCTGACCACTGAGACCATAGCCTTGATTATACAGACCTTTGTCGGCAGAGTAATGTCTCTGCTTTTCAACATACTGTCTACGTTTGTCATCACTTTCCTGCCAAGAAGCAATTGTCTTCTGATTTCATGGCTGTAGTCACCGTCCACAGTTATTTTGGAGCCCAAGAAGAGGAAATTTGTCACTACTTCCACCTTTTCCCCTTCTATTTGCCGTGCAGTAATGGGGCTGGATGCCATAATCTTAGTTTTTTTTAATATTTAGTCTTAAACCTGCTCTTTCACTCTCCTCCTTTACTCTCATCTTTAGTTCCTTTAGTTTAGGCTCTTTAATTCCTCTTTGCTTTCTGCCATTAGAGTGGTATAATTCACATATCTGAGGTTGTTGATATTTCTCCTGCCTATCTTGACTCCAACTTGTAACTCATCCAGCTCCAGCATTTCTCATGATGTGCTCAGTGTATTGGTTAAACAAACAGGGTGACAACAGACAGTCCTATCATACTCCTTTCTCAATCTTGGACCAGTCAGTTGTTCCATACAGGGTTCTAACTGTTGCTTCTTGCCCCGCAGACAGCTTTCTCAGAAGACAGGTATTCCCATCTCTCTAAGGGTAGTTTGTCATGATCCACACAGTCAAAGGCTTTAGCATAGTTGATGAAACAGAGATAGATGTTTTTCTGAATTCCCCTTGCTTTCTCTATAATCCAACAGACGCTGGCACTTTGATCTCTAGTTCCTCTTCCTTTTCTACACCCAGGTTGGACATCTGTAAGTTCTTGGTTCTCATAATGCTGAAGCCTAGCATGCAAGATTTTAAGCATTCTCTTAACTAGCAGGGTAGATGAGTGATTGTCTGATGGTTAGCACATTCTTTGATACTACCCTTCTTGAGAACTGGGATGAGGATTGACCTTTTCTAGTCCTGTGGCCACTGCTGTTTCTTCCAGGTTTGCTGACATAATGAATGCAAAACCTTGATGGCATCATCCTTTAGGGATTTGAATAGTTCTGCTGGAATTCGATCACATTCACTAGCTTTATTAACAGCAGTGCTTCTTAAGGCTCACTTGACTTCTCACTCCAGAATGTCTGGCTCTGGGTGACTAACTGCACCACCTTAGTAATCCAGTTCATTAAGATCTTTTTTATATGTGTCTTCCATGTATTCTTTCCATCTCGACCCCTTCAGCATCTACTACGTCTCTTCCATTTTTATCCTTTATTGTGCCCATCTTTGGGTGGAATGCTCCCTTGATGTTTCCAGTTTTCCTGAAGAGGTCTTTCTGCTTTTGTTGTTTTCTTCTATTATTAATATGTACCCCCTACCAAATCCACAAAAACTGAAAAGTACAGAACTCCAAAATGACATTGTTGGTAGCAATGCTGGTGTCATCACTGCTGCCTTTTAACATAATGGAAAAACACACAGTATTTTGAATTTAGTAATTTTGCAAATATGTCTAAAGTTTATAATGGGCATATTTAAATTGTAGTGATTAGATACTCTAATACACTAGTTTGAAATATCTTTAAAATACCTCAATCAGATCCATGTTGGAAGTATATTTTAATATTTTTGCTTGTATGTATATGTATTCATTTAATAATAGAAAGCATCACCCCAATGTGTCATGTAAGTAAAAGGAGGGTTCAATTATATTCATTAGTACATGGGTGAGAAAATGTGGGCAGTAGGCAGAGAAGAAATGCAAGTAAGAGATAAGCCAGATGCTGTCAGGGCACTAGGCAGCAGAAAACACTTGCCCACTGGCCTATGAAGAATATCAAATTATCCTCATTGTGTGTGTAAGGCCAGATATCATTATTAAACTGCATACGTCTGTAAGTAGATATAGATTTTCCAAGATGTATTGAGATAGCTGTTAGTAGTCGTTTACTATAATAAATATCTCCTTTGTGATGTTCAGAGATAAGGGCTGTATATATCACCATTGACTGTAATGATTTAATCTTGTTCTACAGTACTTCGGGATGACTTCAGACAAAACCCTTCCGATGTCATGGTGGCCGTGGGAGAGCCTGCCGTGATGGAATGCCAGCCCCCACGAGGCCATCCCGAACCCACCATTTCATGGAAGAAAGATGGCTCTCCACTGGATGATAAAGATGAAAGAATAACTGTGAGTATTTAATTCAGCAGTGGGGAACATTTATAAATCTAACTGTATGGATCTCCAACAAAGAAAGAGAGAAAAACGTGGATTCTTTTAAACACAGGACTGCAACAGCGCTCATTTTTAATTCTTCTTTAAAAGAAATGTTTTCATTCTCCCTGTATTGACATAAATATAAAAGGAATATGCATGTTGTTTAGTTTGCTACTCAGTAAAAGAAAACTATGATTTCAGTGTCTGAGAGTTAACACTTTTATGCATGACCTAATTATTTTAGTAACTCTGGGCATATCCCATTTCTAGATGTTATAGCAAAAAATTATAAATAGAATTCAGAAATACAGTATAATTTCCAGAAAGCTTCTTAAGTCACTTCAGAATTTTTATCTTCCTCCTTTTTAAATTGCTTTTGTGTTCTAGAGTTTGATGTCATTTCTGAAAAGTAAAATCTTATTCTGAATGATGGTTAATGATGGATTGACCTCATTGCAAAATAAAGTAATGTGACCAGATTATTGGATTTTGAATTTCTGCTGATACGAGTAGAGAGTAAGCTATCTATAATAAGTAATGATGCTGTTTTTTCCCTTGTTAACAGCAATTCTATGAGACTTCTTTGCTTTTTCTGTCTTACAAGGAATTGACAAAAGTACCTAAGTAACTGAACTCTCATTGATTGTATGATTGTACAATATTCTCATTTACTGTTTTTTTGTTTTGTTTTGTTTTGTTCATGTTGGTGTTGTTCAGTCGCTCAGTCCGATTCTTTGCGACCCCATGGACTGCAGCATGCAAGGCTTCCCAGTCCTTCACCATCTCTGGAAGCTTGTTCACCCTCATGTCCATTGAGTCAGTGATACCATCCAACCATCTCATCCTCTGTCCTCTGTCGTCCACTTCTCTTCCTGTCCTCAATCTTTCCCAGCATCAGGGTCTTTTCTAATGAGTCAGCTCTTTGCATCAGGTGGCCAAAGTATTGGAGCTTCAGCTTCATCATCAGCCCTTCTAATGAATACTCAGGATTAATTTCCTGTTGGATTGACTGGTTTGATCTCCTTGTGAATTTATGCACCAAGATTTAAAGTTTCCCAGGAGAATGTATGTGTAAAGCAAAGGTCTTCGCTAATGTTGAAGAAAAAAGTTATAATAATCATAATCCTAATAAATGCTTGTACTGTTTCTGAAAAACTAGTTAGCAGATCAGTATGAAAATTAAGTAGTTGGAAAAAAAAGAGAGAGAAGTTGTGGTGGACAGGGATTTAGAGACCTTATAGTAAAGCAAACATTTTTTTTCTGCACTGATCTGAATTAGCGTGAGCTTCTCAAATGATTTTTTTTTTAATTTTAGGAATTAGTGTGAGAAGGACCTAGCTCTACTTTTATGAGATGCTGAAAAACCACATAGCAAAGTGGCTTCTGATGTCTCATATGCAGAAACACTGATTTGGGGAAAAAGAATCAAGAGCACAGGGGAATAGAGTTTAGGGCCAAATGCTCCTATTGTTATTGATAACAGATTCCTTTTAGACTTATGCAAAATTAATATAATTTTCCCTTTAAAATATATTTTAAGTCATTGATGACTCTTATCTGTAATTTCCATTTCCCTCCCTAATAATTCAAACTCATTAACATCATTACTATCCATCTCCTCCTCAGCTGTTTCCTGATTACCTGTTTGTGTTTAATACAAATTAATGATAAATTTCTCAGCATTGGAGATGCAGCATTAACAGAAATCTGGCAATGCCCTTTTGAAGCTAGATCCTGTGATTAATTATACAGGTAAAACCATAATAGATAGTATAACATGTAGTATATTAGACTATAATAAGTCCTATAAAAATAATGATGTGGTAGACAGATTAATTAGGATTGGGATAGAATTTCAATTTTAAATATTAATAGAGGACAAGAAATATATCACATAAAGATGTGAAAAAGACTGAGGGAGGAATTAAGAGAATGCTCAGACAAAATAGTAAGTTCAAAGACCCTAAGTCAGGATGTACCTCTAACATTCAAAACAAAAGGCATAATAGTCATTGTGGGTGGAGCAGAATGAGCAAAGGGATATTTGTAGGCGATGGCATCAAGGATGACAACTAGTCATCAAAAAGAACGCAATAGCAAAATGGTTGCTGTTGTTCAGTTGCTCAGTTGTGTCCGACTCTTTATGACCCATGAACTGCAGGACGCCAGGCTTCTCTGTCCATCACTGTCTCACTAAGTTTGTTCAAACTCATGTCCTTTGAGTCAGTGCTGCCATCCCACCGTCTCATTTTCTGTCCCCCACTTCTCCTCTTGCCCTCAGTTTTTCCCAGCATCAGGGTTTTTTTTTTTTTTTCAGTAAGTCAGCTCTTCACATCAGGGAGCCAAACTATTGGAGCTTCAGCTTCAGCATCAGTCCTTCCAATGAATATTCAGGATTGATTTCCTTTAGGACTGACCGACTGGATCTCCTTGCAGTCCAAGGGATTCTCAAGAGTCTTCTCCAGCATTATAGTTTGGAAGCGTCAATTCTTCGGCACTCAGCCTTCTTTATGGTCCAACTCTCATATCCATATGTGACTACTGGAAAAACCATACCTTTAACTACATGAAGCTTTGTCAACAAAGTCATATCTCTGCTTTTTAATGCACTGTGTAGCTGTGTCATAGCTATTCTTCCAAGTAACAAGTATCTTTTAATTTCTCAGTTGCAGTCACCATCCATATTGATTTTGGAGCCCAAGAAAATGAAATATAACACTATTTCCACATTTTCCCCAGCTATTTGCCATGAAGTGATAGGACCAGATGCCATGATCTTAGGTTTTTAATGTTGAGTTTTAAGCCAGCTTTTTCACTCTTCCATTTTCACCTTCCATCAAGAGCCTCTTTCTGCCAGTAAAGTGGTATCATCTTCATATCCGAGGTTGTTGATATTTCTCCGTGCAGTCTTGATTCCAGCTTGTAATTCATCCAGCCTGGCATTTTGTATGATGTACTCTGTATAGAAGTTAAATAACCTGGGTGACAATATACATCCTTGACATACTCATTTCCCAATTTGGAGCCAGTCCATTGTTCCATGTCCAGTTCTAACTATTGCTTGTTGTCCTGCATACAGGTTTCTCAGGAGGCAGGTAAGGGACCTAGAGATCGTCATATTGAGTGAAATTAAGTCAGACAGATATGCACAAATATCATATACTATCACTTGTATGTGGGATCTAAAAAAAAAGTACAAATGAACTTATTTACAAAACAGAGATAGAGTTACAAATGTAGAAACAAATCCTATGGTTATGAGTGAGAGAAGGCAGGGAGGGAGAAACTGGGAGATTGGGGTTGACATATACACACTACTATATACAGAATAGATAGCTAGTATGGACCCACTGTATAGCACTGGGAACTCTACTGTATGCTCTGAAATGGCCTGTATGGGGAAAGAGTCTTAAAAAGAGTGACTGTGTGTGTATGTGTAACTGGTGCACTGTACTGTACTGCAGAAGCTAACATAACATTATGAAGCATCTGTCCTCCAACAAAAGTTAAGAAAAAAAAGAAAAAGCTAAGCAGACTGTCTGGGACCTTGTAGACCTTGTAAATAGTTTCACTTCCCCTCAGAACAAGGTGTGAAGCATCAGAGATTTCTCAGAAGCGTCCTCCACTCACACAGTAAAGAATGGTAGCGGCTGAGAACAGTGGGAGCTTTTCAGTAATCTCTCTTAGGGGGTAGTTGGAGAGAAAAGGTTATGTTCTGGAACTGCTGTGAAGCAATTGACAACGGAATTTGCTAAAAGATTGGATGTGGCTTGTGAGAAGAAGAAAAGGATTATCTTAGGCCATTGGTCTGAGCAACTGAAAAGGTCAAGATGCCATTGCCAGAGATGCCGTTAATTGTAGAAAGAGGAGGTTTGAAATGGGAAGTATCAGGAGCTCAGTTTTAGACATTGTGATTTTGAAATTTGTGTTAGATATCCAAGTATAAACTTCAGATGGGCAGTTGGAAACATGAGTCAGAACATCAGAGTTGAGGTTGAGGTTGGAGAAAAATTAGAGCTGTGGTAGACAAAACAAGTACTCATTACCAGGCAGTTCCCCCCTCTTTCTGGGCAGAAGAAAGGTTCTGCTTCCCAGTTTCCTTGCTATGGGGCAAACCCATTTGGCTGGTTCAGCTTCATGAGCTAAGAGTGAAAATTAAAGATGTTAAATACTAGTGAGTGAGCCTGTAACACTCTTTCTCTTTACCATGTGCAACCAGGGACATGTGTTTGGGTGGACTCCGGGAGTTGGTGAGGGACAGGGAGGCCTGGCGTGCCGCGGTTCATGGGGTTGCAAAGAGTCTGACACGACTGAGCAACTGAACTGAACCGAACCAAGGAAGACATGTGTTCCAGGACACCCAGAGAGCCTGGTGCCTGAGTTAGGTGTAGCAGAACCTTCCACCCCACACTCCTGCCTTCCCCTGGTGGTCATGTAGAAAGAAGGAGAAATAAGTTTTTGTTGTAGTAGATCACGAAGAATTTCTTAGCAGAGACTCATTAGCCTATCTTAATGAACATGGGCGTCAGCAGCTTGTACGTGTTGGAGACTGAAATCACCAAGGGAGTGATGATACATAGAAAGGGAAAGAGATGCAGTGTTTAGCTCTCAGGGAAAAGAGGCAGAAAGAGCAGTGGGGACTGAAAGGAAGCAGTCAGTCAGTAAGAAAAGAAAACCAGAAGGGTGGCCAACTGAAGATAGTGCTTTAAGGAGGTTGCAATGACTGAGTCCGTTGCAGCCTGTAGATCAGGTAATATAAGCATTGAGAACTGACCCTTGGAGTTGACGACGTGGTGGTTAATGGCCTTGACAATAGCAGTTTCAACTTAATAGTGGGATTAAAACTCACTGCACTGGTTCAAAAGAAATTGGAAAGATTGAAATCAGGCACATTAGAATTGTATAGACAGTTCTTTCTGTTTTATCTAATAAAATAGTTAAAACATAAAGGTGTTGTAGCCTCACATTTTGAAAGTCTTAGTTAATCTTAAAGGTTTTGTTTTGTGTGTATGCATATATATGTATCCATGCATTTTTGTGTGGCAAAAAAGGTGTAAAACTGCTACGGTAAATTTTATTTTTTAAAACATTCTTGGGACTTCCTTTTATATATTAAACTAGAAGAAATGTTGTGGTTTATGCCAAAGTGCTTTATTATAGAATTTTCATTTATGTTTTACTGTCTAGAAGATGCTATCCTGTAAATAAAGGGCACCAATGCCTCCACACATTAGTAGCTTAAAATCAGTATAAGAGCCACCTCCTATCAGTAATCAAACACTTTAAAGTTGAAATAACCTATGACTATGAAGCAATGCCAAGATGTTAATGTAAAAATAATTTTAAAATCATTTAAATGCTGCCAACATGATGATCCACAATATTGTTCCATATGCCAGGAAGTTGTAACATTTTGAAACTTTTACTGTTTCTAAGACCATCTGTGTGTTTTGTGTAAATTATGACTGTTAAACTGATAAAACACTGGAGGTAAAAAAGCACATTTATACATCAGGGAAATGATAGATGAAAAATCAGCAGTTTGTATACAAAATTACTGCTCTTATTTAGATCATAATTGTTTTTGTTGGATTTTCTTCCCTTAGGCAAACTAAAATTGAGTAATTAAAACAAAAACTTAAAACAGAAACATAATGCCTGATGTTAATTCTAATTCTTTTTTTTTCAAAAATTCTAAGTAAATTCTTAAGAGATGTTGGTTATTAGATATTTTATGTGGTTCTTCTTTCCTCAGCTTTGTTCTTGAATGATTGTTTTCATTTCTATTGTCAAAGTACTTTGCCAAATGTGTTGAGTACAGACAAACAGGAGATTAAAGCACATACTATCTTTATGAAAGGCATATGAAGATTGCATGGTTATTGCTACAGTTTTGGTTATAGGAATTTCTAGAGTTCTTTAATGTGGTGGCTTTCTTTGTTGAAAATTTAAAGTACAGCGCTCCCAGCTGTAGGAACAAAGCCACACCCTACAAAAAAGGAAAATATGTAATTGAATTGTAACTGCACCTGCATTTTTTGATGTTCTAAGTCATTTCTTTTTACCCTGACCAGTATTCCAAGCCAAATTTTAGATCTCTGATGATTATAAACCAGGAATATATAAAAAGCATTTTCTTATTTTCCTACCTGAGAGGAGAATCTTTTAAAACTTTTTTGGCATGTATTTCTTAGAATAATCTGAAAAAGGCATTAGATGGTTTTTGTCTCTAGTGTTTTTTCTTGTCTTCCCCCACCCAAACCTGAGTATTTATGTTGAGAATGAGAAATAGAAGGGAAGCCTAGATTAAATAGATTTACTCTATATATCTGACACTTAGACATAACCGTTATTATTAATAAATGAATTTTCCCCCTAGAAATGAATTAGAGGACCTAAGACTTTTTTTTTTTTTTGCTGTAGAACATTTAGATATGCTTTATAAAAACTGATATATTGCTTTTATCTCACTGTGTTTTGCAAATATTGTACTTAAATTCAAGATTTAAAAAAAATTGTTTATGTATTTTTGGCTGTGCGGGTTCTTCATTGCTGCATGGGCTTTTCTTTAGTTGCAGTGAGTGGTGATTACTATGTGTTGTGGTGTGCAGACCTCTCATTCTGGTGGCTTCTCTTGTTTCCAAGCTTGGGCTCTAGGGTGCGCAGACTTCAGTAGTTGCAGGGAGTGGGTTCAGTAATTGCGGCATCCCGGCTCTAGAGCACACCTCAACAGCTGTGGTGCACAGGCTTAGCGGCTCCTCAGCATGTGGGATCCTCCCAGATCAGAAATCAAACTCGTGTCTCCTGCATGAGCAGGAGGATTCTTAATCACTGGTCCATCAGGGAAGCCCCTCAAGATTATTTTGTATGACCAGAAAACTGAGAATGTTTAATAAGATTGGGGAAAACAATACCATATATGGAGAAAAAAAAAAATCTGTGTTCAAGTAAAAAAACTAAAATTGCCCTTGAATTAAAGAAAAAGATAAATACAGTTGAAAGTACATACCACAAATAAATTCCTAGACTACAAAAGGGCATAACTGTGTGTAAAGATTGTCAATTACAGAATTATGTTGCTGACAAGTAGACCCAAAAAGGCCAAGAAAAAATTGTTAGCATGATCTTGAGCTTCTGAACAGAGTGAATCATCATTGGTAAAAAGAGAATAGAAACTCACTAGTGCCAAATATTGTGAAATGGTATTAAGCTTATTTTAAAATGTGCCATTTATTTTAAATTTGTAGACCTGGGGTAATTTTAATATTGCTGCCTTAGTAAAAAGTTAAGTATGTTAAAATCATGCTAGTTTTGGGAGAGTCACACAATTGTTCAATGTCTGCGGCATGTTTCCCATATCTTTTTTAATGGTTCTCTATAAAATAAACATTCTCTTGATGGTAGCTACAGCTTTGGCAGGCATAATGTCAGAAGGAACTAGCCCATCTCTCGTAGAAGATATAAATAAAATTTATTTAACTCATTTATAAGCGTAAAAACAAATGTATTGTAAGTTAAATGATTTAAGGTATTCAGCAGTACCTGCTATTGTTGTTTAGTCACTAAGTCATGTCCCACTCTTTTGCAACCCCATGGACTGTAGCCTGCCAGGCTCCTCTGTCCATGGGATTTCTCAGGCAAGAATACTGGTGTGAGCTGCCATTTCCTCCTCCAGGGGATCTTCCTGACCCACAGATTCCACCTGAGTTGCCTGAATTGCAGGTGAATTCTTTACTGCTGAGCCACCAGAAAAAGCCCCACAATGGTGGTTGTTTAGTATCCCAGTTGTGGCCAACTCTTTGTGAGCCAATGGACTGCAGCACACCAAGCATCTCTCTCCCTCGCCATCTCCTGAAGCTTGCCCAAGTTCATGTCCATCACATCAGTGATGCAGTAATACCTCTGTGTGCATGTGTGTTAGTCGCTCAGTCGTGTCTGACTTTGCGATCCCATGGACTGTAGCCCACCAGGCTCCTCTGTCCATGGAATTCTCCAGGCAAGAGTACTGGAGTGGGTTGCCATTTCCTTCTCCAGGGGATCTTCCTGACTCAGGGATCGAATCCGGGTCTCCTGCATTGCAGACAGATTCTTTACCATCTGAGCTGAAGGGAAGTCCCTGATCATTGATTATTGTAAGGACACCAACAATTAACTACTCTACCATAGTAATAACAGTAGCTATTGTATGTTGAGCACTACCATGTACAGATTCTGTATTATCTCATTTAATCCCCTTTGAAACTCAGTGAATAAGTTATGTTCTTTCCATTATGTTACACTTACACCTGCCAATCATGTCTTAATGGAGACAAGGAGAAAGCTAATGCTAGTGATAATGATGATGAGGAGGAGGATATTGACATTAAACACTCAATGCCGCACTTACTATGTGCCAGGCCCCATTCTAAGCACTTTATATATGTATCGACCATTTTATCCTCACAGCAGGCCTGTCACATAAATACTAAAATTTCACTAATGCAGTGGTTAACTCCGAACTGGCTGTGGAGACATCTGCCTTTTGTTTAGTGACAGCATTTTCTAAAGGTTCCATAGATTTTGCCACATATATAAGGACTCTGAGAATTTGCTTTTAGTGCAAATTTCAACTCAGAATTGCAGCAACTCTTAGTCTTCTCTGTGAAATATTGTCTTTGAGTTTGTAAGGGTCTGGAGAGATTAGTTCACACAGTGGAGGTTATAGTGGTTTTGAAACTAAACTAGATACATTTGAGAATTAGTCCATATTATGTCCAATAATAACAACTGTAATACAACAGAGATCTATAAAATTTGAAGTTTGGTACGTTCACAAAAGATGACCTATAAATGGCCAAATTCAGTCAAATATGTTCAACTAACCAGTTGTAGTTTAACCAGGAGTTCAAATAAACTAAAACCATTTATTCTGGACAGTAGAGGTCTTTCCTCAAAAAATATTAGGAGATTTTCTAAAGAGGATGGGAAATGACTCTTTACCATTTGGCATTTAAGGAAAGGAGGATTTATATTAGAAGAGAATGAGTCAGAGGATGATTTAACTGACTATATAGTCAATTGTGCAATTTGTGGATTAGCTAGATTATAATTTCATAAGCTGTACACACATCAAAAGTTACTGCTGAAAAATTAAGCAATTACAAGAAATTAAATGAATGGGAAATTAAGTAAAAATATTGATGTAGTAGCTTGGCAATTTTATATAAATACAATAAAATGTTGTAAAAGCTAAATAGTAACAATACAATGTAGATGGTAAACATCATCCTGGACTCATTTCTGAAATTCCAGATAATTTTCTTTTGAATAACCTTTTACTGTCATTTACCTAGAATTATGTCATTTTAGTATTTAAAAGAAGAGTTTAAAAGAGTTTCATGTTTGAAACTTTTAACTTTTAAGTTAAAATTTAGAGATGACTAATACATATTGTTTCCATCTTCTTTGTTTGTGGCTTTGTGACATAGCTTTTTGAATGACTTGTCTTATTTATTGAGATAAGCTCTGTCTTGAATTTTAATTTTTTTCCTACCTGTCCTCAAGGCAGCCTGCTGCAAATGTTATATGTCTTACAGATTTTTTGTTACTTAGTTGAAAAAATAAATTACAAAGAAATGTTTTCATTTTCACTTATTCTTATGGAAGCCATAGTCCAGAAACCATTTTATTATCAATCTCATCTACTTATCACATCCCTGTATTTAAGATCTTATTCATTCTTCTTTGAAAAACGTGGGGAAAATTTCAGTGTCTGTATGTTTTAGCATGAAGAGCAAGGACATTTACTGGCCTTTTCTTAAGGTTTTAACTTAGATAAGGTGACTAACCATCCTGGTTTGCAGGGACCTGTCCTAGTGTTAGCACTGAAAATCCCAGTCCCAGGAAACTAACCTTTAGTTATAAGAAAACTGAGACAGTTGGTCACCCTATAGATGGTTTAAAGTAATTGATTTAGATATGAATGAGAAAACACACCAATACAGGGTATCAGTAAAATGTGGTTTAAATAGAAGAGTTGTATCTGAATCATTTCTTTCATAAGCAAGTTAAAGGTTTGAAAATCATTAGTGAAGTTCGGAGAAGAATTCAGTTATACATAAAAGATGATTTAACACCTCCCATTCCCCGTGCTAAGAGGTACAATTGTTAGAATGCAATATGTCATCAGTTCTTTTTCCAGTCCTTCTCTGCTTCCTGTGTGTCTTTGTAGGCTTCTTTGATTTCCCTTGTTGGTGTGATATTTTGGTAAAAAGCAGCTGACTCACATCCCATCCAGATCCCCAGGGTCCTCCAGACCCTTCATAAATTTGGCATTCAGCCCTCCCCTTGCCAATTGCTTCCTTTCCCCCCAATTCCCACATGTCTCCCTCCTAAGCCATCTGCTCCTCCTCCCTTCCTTCGATCAGCGCTTTCCTCTGGTCTTCCAGCTTCTTTCATTGTTCAGTGTCTATTGCTTCCTTTTCCCCTCTATTCCCCGACAGGAAATCAACATGCTTTATGCAGTTGATGTCATAGAGCCCCCTTTCCCTGAGAAGTTAAATTTGTGTTCCTGCAAAGTAAATAGGTCATTCTGTTGTGTGAAGGTCAAAGGAAACCGGTGTATTGAACCAGAATTTTTTTTTCCTGTCTTACATAGTTATGCACATTATATATTTCATCTTTTTTTAAGAATAAATTTTTATTCATGATTTAAATATAAGTTAATCAGCATGAATCTATTATATGAATCATGGGACCAAAGAAATGAGTTAAAAAGTAAACTTATGTCCACTCCTACTTAATTTTCAAAGTTAATCACTGAAATCCAGTGTATTAATAAAAGTCAATATAGTTTTATATAAGACGTAATAAATTCAGGTTTTAAAACTTATACACTTGATTTTATAGACATTTGATCTCTGTAAATTTCATTGTTTCCATCTGTGACATAATACCTATATTAGTTTACAGTGTCCTTGTGGGAAATCAGTGAAAAAATACATATGTCCTTTTAAATGGTGACACACTCTTTATGGATTAGTAATCAGTATTCTGGTTTTCATTATTGTTAGTATATCTGCTTGACCTCTGGATATATTCAGCAATCAAAAACTGGGTGGAAAAAATCAGGAGCTGTTTATGCCATAGCAATTTCAACTTTTCCAAATAAACAAGAAGACCTTGTATATATGTATATATGAAACAGATTTGGCATTTGTCCATCTAATTTTCTGTTTATTTGATTTACAACTATGAGAAAATAAATTTCTACAGAATCAGCATGAGTACTTAGTACAGGTGAATATTATGAGTAAGTAATTTTTCAGACTAATACTGGTATTAAGAAACTAATTTGAATCTTTGTTCATCCTTATTGTGAAATGCAATAACCAATGGGGGACTCCACAAGAGAATTAAGTCCTAATGCCCTCAGGCATCCACTCGGTGTAATAAATAGACTTTTATCTTGTGCATCAAGAACTGTTCTAGTTATGTACACTTCTCAGGGGAATTGAGAAATGCCGTGATTCAGATGAAGTGTGCTGGTTGAGAGCCGCTGGTTTATCATCTCAAGAAGCATCTTGAGACTTTCCAGAAACTTGTAATTCTATTTAAATATTTACACATACACTCCTCATGTTTGGATGCTGAAACTAGAAAAACGGAAGCCAACATCTTAGAACTACCTGTGAAGCTCAAGTACTCTTTTGAAAGGATTTTAATAAACAGAAGGCTCTGTCAGTTTCAGCACACAAATCAGTTTAGATGCAATGTAATTATAAATGTAATCCCAATGGGTATTTATTTGATCATTGCTCTAGATTTTCATCATTTGTGTATTAGATGTTCATTGACTTCCCTGGTGGTTCAGATGGTAAAAGCATCTGCCTATAATGCAGGAGACCTGGGTTTGATCCCTGGGTCAGGAAGATCCCCCTGGAGAAGGAAATGGCAACCCACTCCAGTACTCTTGCCAGGAAAATCCCATGGACTGATGGGGGAGCCTGGTGGGCTATAGTCCATGTGGTCGCAAAGAGTCAGACACGACTGAGTGACTTTTCACTTGTGCAAGCTGTTAGCTTAGGTCCTGAGAGCTAGCAGTACCAAATTATGAAAGTCTTCGCCTATCCTGTTCCCTCTGTCTGCGATGTTTTGAGGCCTACACCCTCTTTATCTAACTCACTCGTTTCAAGTTTGAACTTAAAATTGAGTTCTAAAGAGGAGCCTACTGCAAAACCCTACCGTGCACTTCTACACTGAATTTATCTTCCTGTTATCAGTTCCCTTTCCTTTAGATAACCATTTTGCTTTTAGTCTGTTGCAAATCATTACTTACATATTACTTATCTAGTATACATAAGACACATAAGGGCCAGCTATATTTCCTCTGTCTTATAGTTGGAGCCCAATACATATTTCTTTAGACATTGAATGAAATATAAATCAGAACAATGTCTTCTAGCATACACAGAACTGAAAAATTGCTAATTTGAACATACTTGATTTTATTTCCATATGCACCTATATATTTATTTTCTTACTCTGTTATAAACTGGAAAGGAAGTATCATCCATATCATTTCTTTTTTCTAAAACATCTTTTCTTCTTTGGCTTATTAGTAGGATAAGGAAGAGATGTTACACAGGTTAATTATGTGAGTAAATATACTTCTGTGTGGCTTACAAATATGCATAGAATCTTAGAGATGGAGCTGACAAGAGATTGTAAATGGTTAAATCCCTTCATTTTTAAGCAAGAAAAGGAAGCCAGGGAGTTGATTTGCCCCGGGTCATATCATGAGTCAGCTGTAATAGCGAGACATCTCGATGCCTGTTTTGTTTTTCCCAGGACAAACTACACCTGATCACCCCTTCTCAAAGAAACACTTATATTTAAGATGTTTCCTAACAAAAGAAATCCACAAGTAAAGTGTTTTACTGGACTCATTTCATAAAATTTTGCTATTTATTTTGTGTCCTAAATTCAATATTTCCAATCATAGAAAGTATTATTTTCAATATTTTCCCTTATTATTTTCAATTATTTATCCATTGGGTACAGACATGACCTTGTGTCACTTAGATGAATAATTCTCCACACATTTTTGCTGTATCAAGTATGCTTTTAAGAACATATCTAAATTAATCTTAAGTGATTATCTTAAGTTGCCTCAAGATTTCATCCAAAACAATAAAAATAAACTGCAGCAATTTAAATACTAAGTTAACTTTAACTTGTGGCCATTTTGGGGAAGTCTGAAGCTCCTTTTTGAAACTGCATTAATTAATAGACCTTGGTCACATCCTTTAATTGGTACAAATACTAAGCTAATAATAGCTTCCCTATTTAGTAAGTTTATAATGAGAATCTAACCAGAGTGGTGAGAGTATTTTGGAGAATCACAACAACAGCCTCATTGTAAATGTTATTTTCAATAGTCCTCTCTTGATTTCCAGTTAATGTTTACTCCTCTTTGATATTGATATCGTGGAAACAGGAGAGACCAGAGACTTTTAAGTTCAGAATGTGAAAGAACCCTTTTGTATTATTTAGAGGACAAAATAAAACAAACAACCCCCAAAAAACCAACACTGATAAAACTGGCATATCCTGTTTTCGATCAGTTTTTTTAAGTGTACATAAAATATGTCTCCTTCCATATGACATATACTCTTGGGGCCTCTGTAATTTATAGTCTACATGCCTATTTTTGTCTGGGTCCCTTAGGACATCTAGTTGTAATTCCTAATAAAATCCTTGTAAGTCCATATAAAATGACTCGAGTGTCAGAGAGAGGGTGCAAGTATGTTTGGATGCAGAGATAAAGTAGCAGTGGCTAAAGAGTGCCAGGTGGAATGTTTTCTAGTTTAATAAATAATCTTTGGTGACATCAGGAAACAAAATACTATAGCGCTTTTAAGTTTCTTCTAAAAAGTATAATGAACTTTCACATGAGTAAAATTCTAACATGTGAAAAATCAGAATACTCTTGAACAGTTTTGGTATTGTACAACGTTGATTTGTGTTCATATTGACTGTCACTACTCTTTCAAATCTCTCAAAATGTTTCTGGCCTTCTGAAGTTTCTTTCCAGATATGTTTTCTCCAAAATAGTTTTGAATATTTTTCCCAAAAGCTAGTCTCAGCCAAATATTAGTTTCAGGAGTGCCTGGCACCTTCGATACGGTATTCAGCCGAGTCCTAAAATTCACTGGGCCATAACCTGATGTGGATATACACAGCCTCTCAGCATCCAGGATCCTTCAATCAGAGAAGATGTTCCAGAAGGCAGAAAACCTCTCAGAAATTTGAGTGGTTAGCTAAGAAAAAGTTATAGCTCTTAATTCAAAGTAATTTTCAATGGAGTACACTGCCATAAGTATTGTAACTGCAAAATAAACACACGTGGTTAGAGACGGAGCTCATAATAGCAATTTCCAATTAGCGAGATACCCTGAGAGAGTTGATTTAAAATGTTTTTGTCCCTTTGTTTGTGCCTGATAACGCATGCTCATTTAAGAAACTGGGTTTCTTCACATTCCAATCACTCTGATATATTTGATCAGGCCATTACAGTCTTCCAAATAGCCAAGGACTAGTGGCATTTTACTACTGTCTGGGAGCACTTTGTTTAATTATAGGTTAAAGTAGTTTGCCAAATTAAAGGTACAATCTTTTTGTGGTTTCAAGGATGGTGTTCCAACCAGTTTATTTTATTTTCGATGTTCTATTAATCATGGATGAAATGTTTCTCTAGAAATATAGTTTTAAAATTTACCTTAAAACCTTGCTTATAAATCTTGCCTATAATTTGGAAAATATTTAAATAATATAAGAATACTTTTTGTAAATTTTCTAGTTTTTAAAAGTTGACTTTTCTAAATGCTTGTCATTTCAGTGTTTGCTCATGATGACCCAGACATAATTTTCTGTTTACCATGGAAGAATGAGTTGTAATCTTTAAAAAACAAAATAGTAAATTGAAAAATGCATTTGAGTATACAGCATTCTCCCCTTAAAACATGGTTCAAACTGCAGAAATCACATAAATTATTTTTAGCCTTTAAGATTATTTTTCATCTGAGCAAAGGGATTGGGATTTTCATTACCTGTAATTGGCTAAAATTGGTTTTATCTATTTCTCCATCTTGTTCATATTGTTACTTGTAAAGATGCTCTCTCAAAAAATAATCCCAAGTCTTATGCTGAGGCTGATGTCTAATTTAATGCTGATTCTGCCTTTCTTTTGTTTAAAGGCGAGTTGCTTTAAAAGTACTAATACTCTATTAGTAACATCTGACCGCTTCAAGTTTTATCTCCTTAAGCCTAAAGAATTTGATAATATGATAAATCATACACTTGTACAATAATCCAGTGTGCATTAAGAAAATTACTAACAGATGGCACAGGTTTTCTCTTCCTAAATCTTACAAATCTAGGTGATCACGAAGCTTTAAAGGTGGATCATGCTAGAAAAAGGCTCATCTTTAAGTCACCTTTAAGAGCATCATCTTGTATAGGAAAATTTCAAAAGCAGTTGAACTCAATCTGTATAATACTAGTTGAAAATAATGGAACTCTGTCTCCTTGAGTGGATAAAGTGTAATTTGCTAAGGAATCCATTATTTCTTATTTCTTTGCCTTTTAGCATTCATGGTATCACTCTTCTCTCACCTAGATACATCATATCACCATATTGCGTTATGCATCATGCTTATAAAAGATAATGTCAGATTTTCCCATCTTTATTAGGAAAACTTATACATATCCTGTTCAAATTTTAAATATGTCATAGTAATAAGTACATATTTACATGGGAAAAGAAGAGCCATCCCTCCATAGAGGAACTAATGTAAGATATTTACCTAACTAGATTTCTCCTGCAAAGAACAAATGCACATGTGAAATGTAAACAGGTCCGTCTTTTCCACTGGCAGCTAGGTGGATTAATGGCAATTAGTTTGGCTATTCGGATCACTCAGGCTTAAATATGGAGTGTAATGGAAGGAGGGCCATCAATCTAATGCTCTCAGGGAGGTCCACCAATAGCACCTATTTCTTCCCCAAGCCATTGAGTCTCTCAATATATATGAGACATTGCTGATTTGTAGTTTGTGGCATGAGAAGCACAGAAAATAGGAGCTCTTGTTTTCTGTCCAAAAGTAAGAGCGCTAGGTAAACTTTACTTTGGATTTATGTAGAATGAACTCCAATCACTTGCTAAATGATCTGGAGCAAGTTTCTGATATGCTCTGAGCATTAGTTTTCTCATCCTTTAATAGAAAAATACATCTCACCTGTGAGACTGTTATAAAAATGAATGATGATGCATGCAGCAGTGCCATATACATAGCACATGTTGCTAGCTCATGGTTCTCTTTAATCATGACAGTAATGATATTCCAGATTGTTGTTTAAATACAGTAGTACATTTATGAAATTTACCACAGATTCACTGATGTATTTTTCATCTGTTTGAGGAGAAGACTGCCAAAAGCATTTTACACTTAGGACATAACTTTTTTCAGGTTTTTCCAGTTGTTAAGTCGTTTAAAAACTCCTATTGAAATGTTAGCATCTTTAAATGTATGTATTACTTTGGTATGAGGTCATCAGAATTTGGGTTTTTCTCTGTACAGCCACAGAAAAGAGTGTATTTCTAACAAATTCTCAAATATCAAGCCTTTCAATGAAGAGATGATGACCAAAATCAAAGAATTCTATGTATCCTACATCTCAGATCTTGAAAAATCTGATAATGTGCTTTCTTCATGGGAGTGGAGCAAGATTCTAGAGATACAGAAAACTCCTTGCCACTGTAGAATTTGTTTTATATAGAAGAGAAACAGTAAGCATAAGATAGAATTATTTGTTTATTATTGGTTTTAATCTTACTCTTTCATTTTCCCACTGACTGATATCATAAACATCAGAACCTTGCCCATCTGAAAAGTTCTGAATGCTGAAACCTCCTATTTAGGTTTCTATGGAAGAAACCTAGGATTCACGAAATTCTGAATTTCAAATCAAAGTTCAAACATAATTTATAGCCCTAGGGTTGGGAGCAATCCAGAACACTGACATCCTTAACACTATTAATACTTTTTGCACATATTTTCTGTTCAGAATGTTTTTGTCTTCACTGGGGAACTTTATGGTTGGAGAAAGACTGTTGCAAATGTATCATTCCAAATGGTGTTTGAAATACTCTTCAGGTAGACATTTTCACTTTTGTTTTTGCAGATAGCTATAGAAATATAAGGGACAGGATACATTTATTTTGATTTATTTATCCACAAGATGACCATTAGTTCTCTGGAAATAGTGAGAAGTACATGTGCATAATTGTGAAGATTAATGTAAGCCACGAAAAAGACTTCCTTTAAGCCCTAGCTCAGACCTTTCTCCCCAAGATTCTATTCTGTCCCTCACATGTGTAAATTATCCTACTTGCTTTCTCTTAAGTAGTATGTAGATACATTTTCATTTGTTTTACCATGTGCTGTGATGGAGAAGAGGGGGTTATCTATCATCCTTTATCTTATCATGTGTCTGTTACGAAATGAGGCACACATTTGCCAAATAAGTGAGCTAGGTTCCGGCATAGTCTTGTGATCAATAAAAGAGAGTGAAGCAACTGACCATATGGATATTGAATCTCTGACCCTGTCTGATGAGCCCTGACTCTGATTAATCAATTAAGCTTGTCACATGCAAGTTGCTTCTTGTTCTCTTGACTCTTTTAGATTAAAATACCATAGAACAGGGATGCGTGTTTATTTCAATTTATGGCTTATTTTAGGGATCTTAGTACTTGTATAGAATCTTAATAAACAGTATTAAATGTTAAATAAAAAGTATTAAATGCTTTTATTGCTTATTTATTTTTTGCAGGTTACAAATTTATTTACATAAACAAGTCTCCTTACTTAATATCTATACTTCATTTCTATAAAGTCATTCTGCATTTCTGAATCCAAGAATCCGTTGCATCCTCAGCTTTGGTTTGGACTTTGTCTGCCATGGTTATATGTTTTCTTCATAATATAAGTGAATTTAAATTCCACAAGTAACAAAATAGTGTCTTTGGAAAAGGCATTATCTTGGCAAGGCATTTGGTGGTAAGGGAAATTCTCACACTGGACCAAAACTGTAGAAAAGAGTGAAGCGTAAGAACCCGTGGTGAGAAAAAAAAAAAGGATTGACTGTTTGAAAAGTATTTTCAGCTGGTGGACTTGTAACTCAAAAGAGCCAAGTGCTTAAAAATGAGCTTTTCTCCCCTCAAATATGATGAGCATTTGTCATCTTTATTTCTAGAGTATAGTCATAATTCCTCCATAGATTTTTATTTCAGGCTATCCTAACAGTGACTGTATGTAAATTCAGAATTATAGCCAGATGGTTGGAAGAGGTGATAAAAAGCAATCCTGTTTTCATAGGAAAGTGAAAATTGCCCATAAGACTTTGTTTTTACCTTTAAAACAGCAGGACATTGTTTCATGAGACCTGTGAAGGAACTAATACATTAACTTTAATAGCTGGGAACTAAATTAATTTCTCATATGCATGTAGAATACTACCATGTAATACGTAGAATTTTCAGAGGTGAAAATCAATCAACTTAACTTACTTTGCGGGGATGGCTGGTACAGGCTGTTTTCTTCTCAAACCACTCTTTTATATTGCCTCCTTTTTATAGGATTCACTTTTGGGTTCTGATCTTAATGACTTGGGAACCAGACACCTGGGGAATCAGCTAAAAGCCCTCACTGTTTCATCTGCTCTCCATTTCACCGGCAGTCAGCAGTTGTCTGCCCCTGGTTTGGAATACAATAAATTAGAGATGGCTTTCCCGGTTGACTGGTTCAATAAAATGGTGTCCAGGAGAAAATGCCAAACCCAGGTCTTCATATTGACTTTGAACCACACTTAAGCAAGCAAAATAGGGGTCTTTTAAGAAGATAGGACTTCCTTTTTTTTTTTTACATTATTATTCCTTGTTAAAATTAGGATTCATGGCAACATCATCTGGTGATATAAACTAGATATACAGAAAGGTAATAATTTATACCTTCACACAGAAAATCATCCACTCCCTTTAACTTAGCTACGTCTCTCTGCAGGGTGGCTCCCACTTGCCTGCAATTAGCAGTACAGTCCTTCCTGCCATAGTCTATAATCAAATTATCCTAGGTGTGCTTCTGCGGCATCAAACAGCCAGCTACCAATTTATAAACTGCTATGAGGAAGAAATGAGAAGTTTAGTTGGAGAAATGAAAATCACAGGGAAACGCAGCTGCCATAGTCCTAGGCAGCAATTCTCCCCAGCCCGTGTTCTCAGCTGGCAGCTCCCCAAGCTGAGGAGAGAGCCACGTGTCCCCACTGGGATAATTGCTTTTTTCTGCATGAGTCTCTTGTTGCTTCTCTCTGATGATCGAGTGTGTTTAAACTCTTGGCAGAAATCATGTTGGTTTTTAAATGGTATTGTAAAGTGGCCCAGCAAACAAATGAAATTGGATCATGTTCTCTTGTATGCATGTAGCCCAAGCAAATATGGAATGCCAGTGGAGAGATCCTGATTGCCTATTTTTCCTTTCAATTCCCCACCTAGGAGAACAGTTGAAAGACCTACAATAAGTTACGGTTTTGGGGGTTTTTTTCCGCTTGTAACACTCTCCCTTTTAATGTCACCAGGTAAAATGTAGAATAGTCATTTGTTTTCAATTTGTCATTTTCATAATTTTTTTCATAATTTTTTTACAATGTGTATGTACTTACCCAGGCATCCTTTTGTTGTACAAGATGTTTTGTATGTGAAAATCTCATGAATGTCATTCCTATCATTAAATAGGCTATAAAGACCAAGGATGATTGGTAAGAATGGACAAGCAAATGGATAAGTAACATTCAGATGAAAAAAATTTCAGTGTGATGGAAATCTTACTAATTGTTTTTTTATAATCTATACTGAGAAAATATTGTAAATAATAGCATATAATTTATTTTTCTTAGTTTAACCCACCTATGTTGTACAGTCTCTCATTTTGTGTGAGGAGTCCATACTGAACTGGTCATGAATACATGGCAGCTAGGTATAACAGCCTTTGGATAACCAGCATGAAATCAGATTACATCTCGTCAAGAAGCTTGAGTGGGAAGTATTCAAGACAGTGCATTTCTTCTTCCTTCTCCTCCTTTTCCTCTATCTCTCTTCTCTCTCCTTTTATTAAAGGTCCCTGTGAACCAGAATGAAGCAGGAATAGAAAGAGTTGAATTTTTGGGGGGAAAATATACTGAGAGGCAATAGCCTTTATGAAAAGTAGAGAGGAAATAAACGTTGTTAGCCAGGAAGAAGAACTGTGATTTGCCTAACCATGGTTTATTATTTTGTTTATTCATCTAAAATAAAACTTACGTTGGAGATTTTAATATGAAATCATGTTGTTATAGATACATGAAAATCACTTTTAAAAACATTATTTTGTGTGACAAGGTTAGTACAGATAAATAGAATAAAAATTAAGTTCTTGAAATTTCTGTCTGTACTTAAGTATTGATGGTGATTTGAGTGGTAGATATAAATTATTTTAAATCAGTGTTTTTTGATAACTTAAGTTTTTCAAAAATTTAAATTTTGATCTACTTGCTAACTCCATTAAAATTTATGTTCCAAAAAGTAAAACAGCAAAACTATGAATATGTATATTAAAAAATATAAACTACCTATATTTGATATTAAACCATGGTTAGTAAAAACATAAAATTATTTAATTCTCAGCATGGCTTTTCATTAAATGTTCTTATTGAACTGTTTACCTGAGAGTGTGAATAAGAAATATTGCCAAATAAGAAAGACTGTATTCTTTTATAGTATGTAAGATCCAAATTATGTGAATTATCTTTTATTTGGTTATAACTTTTTAGATTGCTGTGGGACATGGATTTTATCAAACTCATTGCCTATCATATGTACAGTATAATTGCACTATCACCAGTGTTTTTCCTTCATTTAGAATGCAGCCTTTGTTTTTGAAAGTTGATATGATATATGTTAGAAGGCATGGATGCTTCAATTGGAATTGTTCACGTTAATGGTTGATACACTTGCAACCAGACCGGAAAGTGATGGGTATTTTTTCACTTCCTATCACTCTCTGCTCCCTGATCAAACAAGACATCTTTGGTGGGGGGCGGGGTGGTTTTTGTTGTTACTGTTGTTGAATTAATGCTAAAGGTTAAAGAAATAAAAACTGTTACTCTGACTCTTCTTAACATGTCTCTGTTGAAAGGAGGCCTTAAGAACTATCCAAAACTGCCCTGAGGGTTAGTTCACCACGGTGAATGTCTGGAGGCTATGACTGGCATCTGGGATACCTGTGTCTTATGTTCATTAAGTCTTAAACCCTTGCAAAGTACTCTTTCTCTAGTTGACAACAGCTTGGTATCTGTTCTTCAGGTCAAAGATCCAGGCAGAATTGACAGCATTGCTATGAAGAGATATTCTGCCCAAAGAGACTTAGTAGTGAATTGTTTAAGGATGATACCCTGTACTATAATTCAAAGCCTCTCTGCTCGTTTACTTTGCAAAGCAGTGTGAAAACATGATGAAGAATCATTTTTCAGACAAAATAATTTCTAAACCCAGGTGCTTTAAAGCTACCACTCATATTAATCCTGCTATTGTTTTTGCTACTGTAAATGAATATTTCTGAGTCTTTAATCTTTCAGAAAATTGTAAAAATTAAGTACTGCCCAATTTCCCATAGGTATAATGACACCTATTTGTGTCTTATGTGTATTATTTAAACATATTTCTCTTCTAGCATTCTAAATCAGTATTCTTTCCATCCATTGTTAGGATCTATTTTAAAAATAGTATTTATAGTAAGAAACAGATTTTGAATGCAACATCTACTTAAGGAAATGAGATAAATTATATGACAGTTTGGTGGTTAGCAATTTGAAATCGTCTTTGAAGCCCTTAATATAATTAGTGGTTTCGTTTTTGGTCTGGTGAATTCAAGTCACATTAGGTTAATGTAATTAAAAGCAGAAAAGATTTTGTGTAGCCGAACTAGTTAATTAGCCCCAGTTGGTTTAGTATGTTAACCTAGAGGTGTATGGATAACATTGTGGGGTGATGCCTGAAAAAAAATTCCTGTGTAACAGACACTGCAAATCATCTGACTTGCTTTAGGGTAGAAAATGAAGACATACCAAGAAGTTCATTTTAAGTTCATCTTTATTTCTGATTTTAAGCACTGATTGCCGGGTAAGCTGTATATGCCATAGAATAACCAGACAAAAACCTTAATTTACTTTCTAAAAGAAAGCTTACTTCTCTGTGTGCAGAGATAATGTTCCTTCTTGTATTCTGGAAATAAGAATTCTGATTGTAATTTTTTTCGTGCTCACCAGAAAAAAAATATGAAATGATTCTCTCCACTTTTGTTTGACAAGCTACATCTTATTCCTGATTTTTCTATATAATCTTACTAGTAAACAACACAATAAAGGAGATGAAAGCATTCTAGAAGGGATTTTCAATGACTTCAGAGAAGTCTTTAAGTACTAGGAAAGAAGGCTTTTACCCCTAAGGAAAAAATCAGTTATAGCTTCTTAAAGGGAAAATGCTAGTATATAAGAATCCCACATATCAAATACGTTGAGGTATTCCTTACCTTAATGTCACTAATTTTTTTTTTTTTAACCTGAGACTGGTTCTGAAGAAAATATAAAGTGTAAAGTTATTTGAAACTTAAAAAAATTTTTTACCATCTCCTCCTTTCTCCTCCTCTGGCTCCTTGCCCAAAAAGAGCAACACCACTGGGAACTTTTTTGTTTTCATCTAGTATGTAGATAGCTGAGGCCCCCCTTTAAGCGCTGTCTAGAGCTTATGGAAATGTGGGCTTCTAATGTGGTTACTACTGAGGGCTGCTTAGGTAGATGGTAATGAGGAAGAGGGACCTCTGCTTGGATTTTTGACACAGGCTAGATGCCAGCATACTGTCTGAAAGCTAAACACGTTTCTGCATCTCCACTACCGGGATCATGTTAATTGAAGTAGTCCTACTGCAGTGCAGTGTTTAACATTGTGTCTGTTCATTATACAAACTCCTTTTTGATAGGTTTACAATTTGGCTGTCAGATCCAGCTGCAGGAAGAAATCTGCCAAGAAATATTTCTTAGCTTGTTTTAAATAGTGCTATTTTCACAGTTACAGTATCTTGGATGTGTTAGAAGACATATTTTTCCTTTCTCTGAAGAGAGAGGAAATGTCAATGTTGGTTTACAAAGGGGTACTAAGATTTAGAATATACAAAGTCACCTTTTACAATCAATATTTTTATATGACAACATAAAATGGTGATTGTTAGCAGTAGGTTACTGTTTAAAAGTGGTACGTTATATTTGATTGGATTTTTTTTTTCCTATTCTTTTGTTTATTGAAAAGAAGAGGCCACCATGCAGTCCACATTTGTGACCATAAAGAATAGAATTATGGCTTTTGGTTTGCTCTGTTTCAGTTCAGCCATTGACATAATGCCAAAATCAATTTGAACTTATGGAAACTGAAGACTGTCATTTTCATCCATTATTTTTCCTGCTTCTGTTTTCAGTACTTTTTTTGTTTCTTCCTTCACTTTTGTCAATTTCTGTCTCTATCATCTCAAGGAAAAAAGTTCCTCCCAGGTTTAGTGAGGTTTGTTTGATTTTCCATTAAAGTTGTAATGTTCATTTTGAGCTATTTAACCTTTATTGCCAGTGGGTTTTATAATGAAAATGTCTTGTTGATGGGATGGAAGTTATGTGGGGGCATTTATACTAATCTGGGGAGTCTTCTCACTGCTTTTTTCAGATAGAATAAACATTTATGATATTATTTAATTTTAACCCCTCCCTCCTTTTTCATTTTAATTCAGCATTTATCTTTAGGTCAGAGCCAGGTCTTTAGAACAAGGCTTGTAAGCCTCAGCACTATTGACATTTTGGGTGTGTGATAATATTCTTTATGTGGTGGACTCCTGTGTATTGTAGTATATCATTGAATTGAAAATGCAGCTTATAGAAAAGCATATATCACATGATTTTGCTTTGGTAATAGTGTGTGTGTGTGATGTATTTTTTGTATCTCTGTATCCATATCTACTCATCTATATCTATACTGAGAGAGAAGGAGGGACAAAAGAAAAATGTTTACAAAGTCTTGATGGTAGTTAATTTTGGAAGGTTTTTTTTCATGTGACATATATTTGTTATTTTTATTCTGAGAATTTAGGTAAGTATATATGAAAAGAATAATTCTATCATTAACATATCTTGTAACTGCTAGAAACCTTTATAAAAATGCTTCATTAGGTAATACACTAATTTTATCTACAAAACCCGTTTGTATTCATCAACAATCTTTCAGGTGACTACTCTATGCAGACGTTTTTCTAAGCATGAAGGACAGAATCCTGAACAATGTAGAGAAAAGTTACAGGAAGGTTCTTAAAATGATATGTGGAGAATCATGATCTTTTTTAATAAAAGGACTAAAAAAAAATCAAGTTCTAAAGCACCCCAAATTAAAACCACTTTGTTAATATTTGGTTTGTCCTAAGACATGAAGATTTGGTTATAATCTCTAGTTTGCGGTATCTGAATTGAAATGAAGCAATTTAGGCATTTCAAAACAGTGTGACCTCCGCCGTTACAAAGTAGTAAACTCCTGGTGTAGGATGAAAAAAAAATTATATTTGAATGGTTCCTTCCTTCCTTCCTCCCTTCCTTCCCTCCTTGCTTTCTTTCTTTATATTTTTGTTTCCTCCTTTGTTTAATCTGTAGACTGTACAGAATAACTTTGAGGTCAAAACCTCCATAAATAAATAGTCTGGAAGTTGTCCCTGACAAAACTTTTCTAAGGTTCACAGCTTTATAGATATTCATGGTTAATTGAACTCCACTCCCTACCAAAAGCATGTTAAATTAAGTAAAGATAGTTCAGTTTCATCATCCCAATCTTAATTCATGGTTAGCTTCAGCCTACTTATTGTATGGCAAGTCTGCTTATATTTGTAATTAATTCTTCTTCAAGTAATTAAGTGTTCAAGAGTGTACCCAAATGAATTTCCAGATGATTTATTGGGATCTGTTCAGCCTCTAACTCCTAAGTCCCTAAGAAACTGTTGGGTAGAAATAAAATCTATGTTTTTTAGGACATGTCAGTTTCTGCAGTGTTTTGAAAATTAAGATATATTCCTTTAAAGCTACTCTGGCAAGTTAAGTAATGAGAAATACTTTTGTTTTCATATCTTGTAACACTAGAATATGGTTCTTAAAATTACTTATAACTAATATGTATTTGCATGTTAATTATAGTCACATAGTACTAAGAATTTCCCAAATAGTGTTGTCCTATGATATAGCATAGGAAACTATATTCAATATCCTGTGATAAACCATAATGAAAAAAATATAAAAAAGAATGCACATATATTTATAGCTGAATCATTTTACTATACAGCAGAAATTAACACAGTATTATAAATCAAATATACATGAATTTTAAAAAATTTCCTTTTTCTTTGTTCCACTTATTAACCAAATTGCTCATGCACTTTTTTGGTTAATTAAATAATATGAAAGAACCTGGCCAGTCTGGAAACACAAATTTCTAGTTATACAGAATATAATAACTTTACAAGAAATGTAGGTAAGGAAATATTTTGCCTCTTTTATATGGTACCTTTGGAATAAATTCTGTTTAAAATTATTACCTATAAATATGGCAAATACTACACATCAGCTATTTTATTTAATTAGGCTTTCTTTGCATGCTTAGAAAGTTGACTTCACTTACAAAGACCCCTGTCATATAAAAATTACTAAAGCAATTTTAATGATATTCATGTGAAACTTTTTTTTAAGATACGAGGAGGAAAGCTCATGATTACTTACACCCGCAAAAGTGATGCAGGCAAATATGTTTGTGTTGGTACCAACATGGTTGGGGAGCGTGAGAGTGAAGTAGCAGAGCTCACTGTGTTAGGTAAGTACAGTTTTATTTGGCTTGCTTAACTGTAAAGTGAATCTCTTGTTATTATTTAGTGCATTTATGCAGCAATCTGCCAATGCAGGAGATGCGGGTTTGATTCTTGGGTAAGGAAGATCTTCTAGAGAAGGAAATGGAAACCCACTCCAGTGGGTTTAATTCTTGGGTGAGGAAGATCCTCTAGAGAAGGAAATGACAACCCGCTCCAGTATTCTTTCCTGGAGAATCCCATGGACAAAGGGCTAGTGTCCTTGGAGTCTCAAAGAGTCGGACATGACTGAGCGACTAAGCAACAACAAGGGAAAAAGAAATGGCCTCTTCTAGAAGGTAAACCAGTATTTTTGGAATGGAAAAAAGACAGATGAAATTAGTAAAGCAGCCTTAGATAAAATAGCCAAGACATAGAAAGACAAATAGGAGGGGACACCACACCAAGAGAGGAGAAGTGGGGAACCCTGTGGAATACTTTTTTAAATTATAAATCTGCTCTTCCATAACATCCAGAATGACTTTAAGTTTCTGTATTTTTTTGAGATGACTTTTTCTAATTTTAGAGAGACCGTCCTTTGTGAAGAGACCTAGTAACTTGGCAGTCACTGTGGATGACAGTGCGGAATTTAAATGTGAGGCCCGAGGTGACCCTGTGCCCACCGTACGATGGAGGAAAGATGATGGGGAGCTGCCCAAGTCCAGGTATGAATGAGAATTTAATGGTAGGATTCATCTGCCCGGAATTGCTATGGTTCTCATCTGACCACTGTTCACGTATAAGCCACTAGAATGGTTTTCTCTGGACTCTGATCTCCTTGGGCCAGACACAGTAACAGAGATAATTAGAATCAGAAGGTTGCCATGCTTCCTCTGAGAGTTTCAGATAAGACTGTACATTCATGACCCCAGCCTGCTCAGGGACCCTTGTAAGATGTGCTGTTCCTTAGACAGTTTTCTCTTTGTCCAACCAGGCTACAGTTAATACCAGTGTCTTATATGGGAGTAGGTAGGGAAGGAAGGAGCAGCACTAAAGATAGAAGGACGAACCAATTAAAAAGCAGACTTCCTTTTCCTTAGCTACAGTATCACCAGGGAATGGTAGAAGAGGTCAGAGTTTCTTGGTATCTGTCAAATCCTTAAATTGCCTAGAAACAGAGATACACTCCCAGCCTTAGGGAATGAGGTAATGACATGAAACTTTCAGGCACTGTCTTGAGGCTGTCATCTCTCCTGTGGCCATTCATTCACCAAACATACCTTGAAGCCCCTATTAAGTTTGCAGGTTATAGCAATGGTTTAGATAAAGCTTCTGTTGTCAAGTGAACTCACCAAAGGAGACATGTATAGATAGATTCAGAGTAACATAGCAAACCTTTTTATTGCATAAAGGTAGACCTGTGGGAGCAGAAAATCAGGAGAGAGTTCTCAAAGGGAAGTGACAGAGAAGCAGTGTCTTGAAAAATATATCAACTTGATAAACAGAAAGAGGAGAAGAATATTCAGGAAAAGACACATCATAACACAGACACAAATCTAAGAATGTTTTGTGTGGTGGAAAGTTAGCATGGCAGAACATGGGGCCTGGGGCAAGAAGTTACAGGAAATCACGCTGGAGACAGAGAGGCTGAATTCACAGGACTTTGTATGGATTAAAGGATTTTTAATCATATGGCATGTACTTGATGAGCCAAGAGAGACATTACTATGAACCCAATTGCTTTTAGAGAGAATAACATTTTTAGCATTAGGGCTATCACATCAATGGGGGTGAGGCCAGTGCCTGGGTCACCATTGTTGTTGTCCAGATAAGAGATGTGAATTGCATGAATGGGGAGATAAGATGGAAATAGGATAGGGGTCCATTATCAAGACCAAACTGATGAATTGAATGATTTGTTACATATAGGGAGCTGGTGAAGGAAGGCAGGTAGATTGTGTTTGGAGAGGGAGTTCTTTGATGTGCTAGGGTAAGAAAAGAAAGTTTTATATAACATATTAAATAGTAGGTATCTGTGGGATATGATGTCTAATTACTAGTCAGGGTAAGGAATTTGAGCTTACATAAAATAGGAGCTAGAAATATTTGTGTAGTTGATCAATATATAACCTACTGGATAGTTTAACTCAGGGATTTCATGTAGAGTAAAAGGAAGATTAAAGTGAAATTTCAAGGAACATCCAAAATTTTAAGAAAAAGGAAGATGAGACAAGGCAAGAGAATTCTAGCTTGAGACTGCCTGGGTACAGACACCAACTCTGCCGTTAAAATAGCTGAAGAACAAAGCCAGTTTACCTTACCTTCCTATGCCTGTTTTCTCATCTGCCAAATGGAGATGAGCATAATACTTTATAAGTTGTTATAAGAATTTTAAAACAGAAAACCTACAGAATACTTAAAGTCTGACATATAATCAGAATGTATCTAATGATCACCTAAATTTTACTGAGTACAGAAGCTTGAAGAAAGAACTGAATAAGTGCCAACTTTGCCCAAAAATATTCTGTTAAAAAGTAGTTTAATGAAATATCATGTGTTAATTCATATATATGGAATCTAGAAAGATGATGCTGATGCATCTATTTGCAGGGCAGCAGTGGAGATACAGACATAGAGAACAGACTTATGGACACATAAGTGGGAAGGAGGGAGAGGGTGGGATATATGGAGAGAGTAACATGGAAACATACACATTACCATACGTAAAATAGATAACCAATGGGAATTTGCTCTATGACTCTGGGAACTCAGACGGGGGCTCTGTAACAACCCAGAGGGGTGGGGTGAGGAGGGACATGGGAGGGAGGAGACGTAGGTATACCCATGGTTGATTCATGTTGATGTTTCCCAGAAACGAATACAATATTATAAAATAATTATCCTTCAACTAAAAATAAATAAGCTTACTTTTTAAGAAGTAGTGTAATATTTTTGCCCCTGTGAATATAAAAAATGCTCATTTCTATGTGCATGCTTACGTAGAGGGTTGCCACATTATTTAGCTTTTGCTTTAAATTTTCTGAAGAGAATATTGCATGTGATTTGATGTCTAAATATGCCTCAATTGTAACGATGGAATTCTTCAAGTAGAAGCTCACTTAACTCTGCTTTCTTTTGTTATGTCACTAGATATGAAATCAGAGATGATCATACCTTGAAAATTCGGAAGGTGACAGCTAGTGACATGGGGTCATATACTTGTGTTGCAGAGAATATGGTTGGAAAAGCTGAAGCATCAGCTACTCTGACGGTCCAAGGTAAGATCTGGGGAACGTTTTTTGAGATTGACTTATTATATGAGATACAGCATCGCTATTTTAGAATATGATAAATTAGTTTGTATAAATTATAGACTTTAAATAGTGCTATGTATATTTGATTTCAAACATCATTAAAGGAAATTACTGTTTTGCTTATGGGAGCCCTGTAAGTGTTTGTTACGGAGAAGCACAGGAGCTTTTTTGTCTTGGGCAAATAGAGGAAGAGAATGTGCTTTCATCTCTGGGTCTTCAAACATAGAGCTTTAGTTGAATGACAGGTATTGCCACAAAAATTTGATCTTTAAATGGAAATAAATCTACTGTTCCTTCAGGTCATGCACTTTCAAGTGTCTGTTCAAAACAAAAAGGTGAAAAGATTGTTTCCCTCTAGAATGTAAGATCCATCCACAGAGTAGGGACTTTTGCAGTCTTTTTCTCTGCACACAGCATCTGTGACTTAACAGACTCTCAATAAATATTTGTTGAGTGAATGAGTCACGTTTGTACTTTGCTAATTTTGATGAAGATTTATTATTTGGTGTGATGTGAACCAAAATGGATACCATACTCTACAAGTTTCTGAATGTCAAAGTCATGTCTGTAACTGATATGCAGAAATGGTTCTGTCACCTCCTTTGAGTCCATAATTTCATATGTTTTTTCATTCTCATAATACCTTTTTCCTTCTCCCATGATGTCATGCTGACTATTTCTTACTATGTCTTATCTGAGAACTTTCTTTTTTTTTTTTAGGGACATTATTTATTGTGGAATTTGAGAGACAGTGACCTTTAAAGAACTTTGTGTTGATGAAAAAAAATTCCATATTTTGACAAGTATATTGAGTAAAAAGGGATTTTGGCCACTTAGCTTGTTTCTGAGTATGACATTAGCAACACTTGCTCTGTCATCATTTCTGAGCGCTGTCTCCTCTAAGGCTATTATGAAGAAAAAGGTGCTTTTTGAGGGAGTGCTTCTACTGTGGGCTTTCTACAAAAGAGCCTTGTGGGCTTTTTACACTAGGAAAAAAAAGAATAAAGAATATTTCCTTCCTGTCTCTAAAGCCATTATATCCCACTTTGGGGTTTTCAGCTCAACCTCATAAAAACAAAAGAAAAAAAGAGAAAAGATCAAGAACAAACATTGAATTTCTAAGGCCTAGACTACTTCCCTTTAATCTAAGTTAGATTTGAACTCCACATAAGACTAAAACTATAAGAAAAAAAAAAACCCTTTGCATTTAGAAAAAGCACAAATTTAAGAGATGTCAAGTTCAAGTTCAAAAGCCCTCCAGAGGGAGTGAAAGTAGCCCAGGATGAATATAAGACATGAAAATGTGTGTCTATCTCCAGGCAGTGGTGACCGGGAGCTTGACTGTCTATTACATTAGTCAGAGAGATGTTTTACTTCATAAAGTCCTTTACCTTGGGAATTTGATGCTTTTATAAATAATAGCTGTTCTTCTGTGTCTATAGTAGACATTGAAATCAAAATAGAGTTTCTTTCTGCAGTCTTATACTCAATTCCAAAGTTAATTTAGCCTCAAGTTTTCCGTATGGAATTTGTGTTCCTAAGCCTGGATTTCAGTGAAAACTGGGGTACAAATGATGAAATCCAAAACTACTTAAGGAATTTAGAAGTTCTTATTGGTTTTTTTTTATATAAACTTATGAAATATCTGTATATTGTTGAGAAGTTATTATTTTATTCAAGTATTAAAATATGTGCTTTTCCATCACTGTTAAAATACAAGCTAGAATAATATGCACAAATGTGAAAGAAAGTAAAATGATCTCCAACAGCAAAAGATAACTAAGGAATAGAAACAAAGGAAAGTTTTCAAAGGTAACTTGAAAAGCTATATATATATATATATTTTTCCCCCCTTGAGATTAAGTGAAGAAAAACACTAGTTACTGCAAAGAAAACTAATCAAAATATGAATCCATTTGACAGCAGGAAACACTTATAAGAAGTTTAGTACCATAGTTGTTTTTGATTTCTGTATTTTATTTGTGGTTCACTTTTAAAAGGCACTATTGGAGTCAGTATGAGCTTAAAAATAACCTTTTCCTTTCCTCATTCCTCATGCAATAAATATTTAATTTTGAGAATTGACGTTGGGCAATAGAACCCGGTGCTCCAGGTAGAAGTTTTGGGGAAAAAATGTTTCTTAAGTAAGGATGAGCATTTGATTTTCCACCCCCATAAGCATACCCCAGTACTCTTATGATTAGTTCTAACTTCTAAAAATTAACCTTGATTGGAGAGTTACTTGCTTTTTTGATTTTTTCTTTGAAATCTCAATTCTGCTCTTTTAGAGACTCTGTATTTCCTTAAATATTCCATTCTCAACTCGTGATGTCTTTGACTTTTCTGTTGTGTACTCTTAAATGCTTAGCACCTTACTAGGCATCTAGTAGACACGTTATATAATACTTGTTACAATTTGAAATAGATATATGAACTACAGCGTTCTACTGGAGTGATAGAAGTATCGCAGGGATGTCCCATTGGAAATTCAACATCTCCTGGCGACTTTGATTCTAGTGCCAACAGTAGGTTGCATTAAATCATATTTGAAGAGCTTGTCATCTATGATGACTGCCTGGTGGTCTGAGTTTGAAAGGAGCAAAGTAAAATCTGGGGCTTGACAGGGTTTCCTAAACTTAGATGAAGTTTGTTATCTGAGCTTATATGAAATATCTCATCATATATATGTGAGCTTATCTGAAGCTTACTAAATATCCAGGTTATTAGGAATGCCCCCTGGAGAACCTGATTTAACAGATCTTCGTTGGGGTACAGAAACTTGTTTTTGTTTTTTGTTTTCAAGCAAGCTCATCAGTCCTTGTAATGACAAGTTATCAGATGAACTTACACAAAAAATAAAGGGTTTTAAAAATTACTCTAGAGTTCGGGAATTACCAGAGCTGGAAGAAGTACATTACAAAGAATTGTGTAGTGAAGAGTATAGACATTGGAGTCAGATAGAATGTTTTTGAATCTTACTTCTGTCGTTTACCTAAAGTGTGACCTAGAAAAAGTTATTTAAATTTCTTGAGTCTTAGTTGCCCCATGTATAAAAAGTGGACAGTAATACCAACCTCACAGCATTTTTCAAGTATTAAATTAGATTATACATATAAAAAGCTTAACATATTGTGTGGTACAAAGTGTTTTATAAATAAGGAGCATTGTACTAGACAAGTGTTACTGTTAGTGATAGCTTCATTGTTTAATTTTAATAATATTAGCTATTTCATAAGAAAAATAGTAATGTTCAGATAATTCTAGATAGTTCTTCCTTTGCAGTCGTAACTGAGAAATCTAAAGTAATATAATCATGATAATTTATTATGTAGCACATTATTAAAACTCTTCTCAAATATGAATCATTAAGTTTTTATTAAGAAAAAAACTTTGACTTTGAAACCTAATGTGCTGAATCTTGTTAATGCCATCAAAGGTAGTGCTAGACTTAATGTTGAGGTTATGCAAAATAACTAGATAATATAATGAAAATTATGACCCTTTGGGAATAGAAATGATTTCAAAATGATTACATTTCATGTGTAATGGGGTGTTACTGTTATGGAAAAACGTTCAGCAACTCAAAGGATCTGTAGTAATTTGACCTATTGAAAAATTATTAATGTCCATTACATGACCAATAAAAAATGATGAAGTAATGCTGTTTGGAATGATAGCAATAGAAAGTGTTTCTATTTAACTCTGAGTTAACCAGAAAATTCAGTCAAACTAAACTTGATATTCTGTCATTTTCTGAAATAATTAAAATATTATTATCTATAAATATATATCATCAATATTGTTATATTTATGATTTGGGTTTTTATGCACCATTTTCCCTCCATCTGGTAATAACATTTACACACCTCCTCAAGAACTCTTTATAAACCTAAAATACACAAACAAATTCAAGCATCTTTTTAAAGAAATATTGTGTCAATTTCGATTGATTACATTGTTGTTGTTCAGTCACTGAATCATTATTATATTTGCATTTTAATGTCGACAAGTGTTACGATTGCTGTCACCGTAGAAGTGAATTATCTTCTAAACTAGTGTTGCATATTGCACAGTGGCCCCATCTTTTAAGGAAATAGATGTATAATGTGGTATTTATAACCATTTTACAGGTTGTGACATACCTATAAAATGTAAAGTCCAACTGGAACAGAATAGATTCAGAGAGGCACCCAGCCAGGTTTTTAAACAGCATGCCATTGAAACTGCTGAAATTTATGCCTCTGGTTGGCATTTTGAGAATGGTTGTGGGTTTGTTTTATGTAATTTTGCTATCTTAACCTAAACCTGTTAGGCCGTTATTAGATGTGTGCCAGGTGGGCTTTGAGATTCTTCTTGAAATCACATGATGGCCAACCTAAATTTTCTACTTGTTTTATTTTTGAATAAATTCATAGTTAATGTAAAAAGTGGGTACATTTTTTTTCTTTATTGAAAGTAGCCTTTTAGAAAATCATGGTAGATGTCCCCTCAAAACACTTATAGAAAAATAAGGGAAGAAAAATAACTTTATTTACCATTTCTAGTAATGGCAAAATATTTAAAATTTGGATTTATTTATGATGATAATCATATCTATGGCTTTTTAAATAATTCTACATTTTGAAACATGCTGTCTTGAAAGAAAGATAGTTGATAAAACCACAAGGGTTTTAATTCCAAATTTCTCCCATTTCCAAGTTTGTCCTCCACCCTAAGATATTTTTACAGTTCTTTGGTTCAGTGATATTCATTGCTTAAACAGGGTAAAGTCGATGGCATTATTAATCTTTCCACTCCCTTTGCAACTTCACAGATAAAGCAGCTCTTATTACTGTTACAATTTCATTGACAAAGTAAATTTGTGACTCTCTATCACCAGAGCGATCATGTTCCCATCGCTGTGTCTGTCACAGGAAACCGAAATGAGAAGGAACTTCCATATATCAGCCATTTCCCAAGCAATCACATGTTATCTCTGCTGACTTGAACCATTAAGAAAATCTAATCCCATTTTGTATGTCTTTCTTACAATAGGCACTAAAAGACATATAGTCCTTCATTTCCCTGTAGCCCTGAGTGCTGGGCCAGTCAGACACAGGAAGCTGGACGTTTAGTTCACACCCCACTGCACTCTCCACAGGCCTCTCACAGGGACCAGTTATTCTTTGAAGCTTAAGAAACAGTTGCTTTTTCTGCCCTTTCAGCAATAGCTCTGTTAAAAGAAAAGGCAGATGCCACACATCTCTAAACCAGGTGATGCTCTGTAACCAGACAAATGGGATTTCTGTGAAACTCCAGCTCTTTTCCTATAAGTGCTTGTCCATTTTTCTTCCCTTGATGTGAAATTGCTCCATTCTGTCCATTTCATCACCTGTTTTATTATTATTATTTTTTTTTAGTTCTAAAATATGGTATCATGAATGATGTTGCTATCCCTTTAAATGTGTTCTTGGCATACGATAGAAATGTTCACATGAATCATCAAAAGGATGTGCATTCTATTCTGTCCTGAAGAGCTATTATTTTGGCTGATGTTTCCCATAAGTATTCCCCCTTCCATGCAGTGAAGGAACAGAGCGCTTCTTCGTTAGAATTGATTATTCACTGACAGCCTTTGGAAGGCTGAGCCTTGAAGCCTAAGATTGACTGAGGCCAGAGAGATACAATAGCAGAAAAAAAAAAAAAGACCAGTGCAGTCTTTTTGCTGACTTAATTGCTACTGATGGAATGTTTCCTAGAGCTCCTCTCTTTGCTACCCGTGAACTCTGTGCCTCAAAACAAAAACAGAACACCTTGGCTGAAATATCTTGGGCACTACAGTCTATGACTGACCCCTATTTAACACCCCAATGAATTGGGAATTTAACAATAGTTAAGATTTTTAACAAAACAAGAAGGAACTATCAGAGGTTTCTCTAAGCTTTTAAGATTCTCCTAACCCAGTGTGGGAGTATTCATTCCGAGGAAATAGTAGTGATGCCGTGAACACAGGTGCAGATGAGCCATAAGAAGCTGAATTCTTCCATAGTGTTCATTTCGGTTGGTGGTAATGCAGCATGCAGATACACAGTAGTAGGCAGTGTAGGTGTTGGTGGGATCATGGCTTTACTCTTCCATTTCTCAAATGTCAGTCACCTTAACATCTTATTTATTTTGCTTTTTAAATATCTCTCAACTCTCAACACCTTTCTTATCTTCTTATCACTGCTTTATTATCTCTGGCCCAGTGAAACTGTTAACATCTAACCAGTTTCTTTGCCTCCATCTTGTCTTATAGAATCCATCTTCCACAGAACAGGTACGTTGACCTGAAACACGAATCGGTTATATTAGTTCCATCCATAAAACATAGTCATGCTTCCCATCGCTAAGGATAGGATTCAAAATACTTCAATACTGCTCTGCCTAGATACTTGGTCCTCTCTGGCTTCTCCCTTCAGGGTAGTAGTATTATATTGTTTACATCTTTTTTTCATGTAAATGTCACCATGTCAATTTTGTCTGGGCTTTTCTTTTGTAAGTCTTGGTCTAAAATGCCCTGCCCCCACTGACCATCTTCTACATCTTCTATCTGTAATTACTTCTGTAATTCTTCTGTAATTACTCCTGTCCTTGGACCCAGCTGAGGTAGGCATCTTCCAGAAAGCTCTGCAGACAGTCCTCACCCCAGTATCAGGCTAGGGATACACGTTCATGGACTCACTGGATTTTGTTGCCACCTTTATTGCATTTCAACGTTTGCTCAGTTGACTGTGAGCTCCTTACAGGCACACTTTGTTTAATTTGCCTTCTTAGTCTCATTACTTATTGCAGTCTTAGGAGCATCCTTGATGTTCATGTATCATTTTCTGTTTGAGCCAATCAAGGACTGCCCCGATACATAGCAGCTGTGGGATCCTGGGCAAGTCAGTTAACTTCTCTGAGTCAGTGTTCTCATCTGTTGAAAAGAAAATGAAAGTACATGGACTGTAAACATCAAACATGATAGAAAGTTTTAAAAAACAATTGACAAAATAAAAGCAGTCTCATAAAAGTGGTTTATGGGTTATGAAGTGCTTATGCCAAAGTAATGGTTGTGATGATTATTTTTCTCATCATCTTCTTCCAAAACACCTTAAAGCTCATTAGCGTCCCAGTAATATTTATTTTGACCATAGAGATTTGAAAGATTTTTATAGCTGATTAATGCATAGTTTGGTTAATTGTTTTGCTTTTATGCAATTATAATTTTCTGTGGTTCTTTAATACTGAGGCCAGTCTGTCAAAATCAGTCCTCAGTATTTGTTGGACTGTGTTTTAGGGAGATATTTTTGCTGCTGCTTTAGGAAAATTCTGTAGGGTAGAACTAATAACACACTCTTTTCTGACACACATATGGATTCAAAAGCTGAATATATAACAAGCGAGATCTCTGATTTTTAGGTTTCTCATCTGTAAAATGGGAGTGAAAATGTCTTCCTCATAGGACTTTGTGGAAATTAATGAGCTAATATTCAAATTAATGAGCTAATATGAAATGCTAGCACATTGTGAAGCATTGAAATGCTCAATAAATGGAGAAGCAATAAAGATGATATGAAGGAGTAGAAAGAGAAAGAGGTCATTTCAGTGACGTATCTTCATATGTGTCAGAATCAGGACTACATGTAGCTTTAGTGTCCTTTAGCTGCCTGTCACTGGCTGTATGAAAAGATCAAAGTCAGAGTCGTATGTGCACCTCCATCACTTTACATAGATACACAATAAACACTTTTAAGTAAACAATGATCATCAAGTCTTCTATAATTGTGGTTTAAAAAAAATGTCAGTTCTTATTTTTTTAGCTGCTTCAGGAAACAGAAAATAAGTTAGGTACATACACAAAAATTCTACATTTAGTTTAAAATGTTTTTTTTTTTTATTAATTGTGTGTATTTGATGTACATTTGAGACCCAAATAGTTTTTTATTACAGATCCATAATTAACATAACTCGCTTTGATCTTTAAACATAATTATTTTCCCTCCTAATATGTTCAGTGCTGCTAAATTTCCTGCTAAAATAAATAATACTGAATTCATTCATTGCTTCTTCCATAGTTATAATCCATCTATTGGAACAACTGAGTTAACTAGACTTAAAAATAATTTGATAGATGGTCTCCAGTAATAACTACTATATAATTTAAAACTTTAACAGTCTCAAAAATGGATCAGAAGTGCACATTTAAAACAAATGCACATTTGTGCATTGAACCTTTTCTAAAATGTGAAATAGCAACTTTGAAGATTACCAAACCACATGTGAATCTTACCCAACGTCGTATGTCTGGCCTTTTTTTTTTTTTTTTTTTTTTATGGACCACTATATAATTATTTCAGGATATAAAATTAAAACTTAAGTAGAAATAAAACAATGTAGTTGACTATGGATTTTATTGCCAGTAGTAAGGGATAAACTACTATAAGCTCAAATTCAAAAACAAACTCTAGGGGAAAGAAGGCCTTTTTGTAAATTTGTGGTTCCCATAAACAGGCTTCACCATGTTTAGCTTTTTATCAGCATATGAGATCTTATAGACTGTAAGAGTCATATCACTTTTTAGAGCTGGTATAATATCTAAACAGAAAAGAAGTAATGAGAGAAAAAACTGGACCCTTCAGTTCTGAATTCCATTTCTTTGATGTCGACTTCATTTAAATCATTTGTTGGAACAGTTTGCTTAAATTTCTGATTTCAGAAAAGCTGGCAGTATAATAGTACATTGTTCCTGACCAATAACGTGGTTATTTGAGTCAGAGCCAAAACTAATAGTGTCAGAGGGCCTTTTTGCAGGTTCAAGTCAGGTTTACTATAATCCAAGATTGTTGTTAAGGACTGTGAGTTTACTAGTTGAAATGGTAAATAAAGTATTTCAGATTAAAAAAAAAAAAAGAACTGAGTTCAACATTTTGAGGAAACATGTATTATGAGGCCCTCAAAGTTTTACCTGATGAATTTAATTTAAGAAGCTTGATATGTGTGAGACATGTTTGCCGCCCTCTGACAAGAGATGGCAGGCTGGTTCTTTGGGGAATGATTCTTCATGACATGTGGCAGGAAGCCACAAAGGCCCAGTAAAGTCAGTGGTACTAGAGTAAACAGTACTTCAGGGCTTCAGGAACTGGGACATACACACACACACACACACACACACACACACACACACACATGCACAGAGTGTTTTTCATATATATATTTACCACCTCCTATTATATGTATTGCTACTCTTAATGTTGAACTGGAGACTTATTCAGAATGCCCCCCTTATGGGATTTGTGGTGGCTTTTTGTGTTGTTGCTGTTGGTTGCTTTGTAGTTAAAAATAATGTTTTAAAAATTTTGAACTGAAGATTTGAGGAGCTAATGAGAAAGAAATGATTTGTGGTTATAAAAAGAAAACCCCCAAAGACAATGTGTGATTGAAGACTTTTTTTAAAGAGTCAGTATTGCCAGCTGAGCTCTTTGTGAACAGGCTGAAAGTAGAGTGCTAAGAGCCAAGAGGTTTAATGAAGTCCCACTACAGAATTTAACAAGAGAATGATTTGTGAGAATGGCTTCCTCTCCTAACTGTTCTGATCCAGTGGCATAAATAGGATGCTGAGCTCCACTCCTGCTGGGTTGTTTTTTTTTTTTTTTTTAAATGGTATTTGATTTGATTGAGACTCCGTAGCATTATGGCCTATGATTCTTTTCCTTTTTTTTTTTTTTTTTTTTTTTGGTAGAAAGGATAAAGTAAAGAGCTTCTTGTGTTCTCATAACCTTTCAGAGATAGCCATTTTAACACTAATGACTGCTGAAGATGTGACATTCCCTTAGATTTCTTTCATTTACTCATGAAGGTTTTGAGTTGCTTTCAGTTATTTCACACAAATTGATATAAATCTTGAAAATTATTCAAAAGAAAAAGCAATTCTCCACATAAGCTTCCTACAGAGAACTTGAAACACTCTCTTAAGTTTTTTTTTTTTTTTGGCCAAGCAAGTATTTGA
Source organism: Odocoileus virginianus (assembly GCF_023699985.2). Taxonomy (NCBI): domain Eukaryota; kingdom Metazoa; phylum Chordata; class Mammalia; order Artiodactyla; family Cervidae; genus Odocoileus; species Odocoileus virginianus. Next base: position 28,092,660 of record NC_069698.1, read on the forward strand.
AGAAATAAGTAGAGCAGTCAGGTACAAGAAATAATTGGTACATAAGATGATTCTGTGACAAATAGTGACTAGCACCACACTAGTAAACAGCACATCATGGATCTTCCATTGTGTTATGAGCTTTACTGGAATTTATTCATTTACATAACAGTGGATAAGTTTTTCTCATTGCTCAGTGATATAGATGGATAACTTAGTAACCATCTTTAGAAACCTACATTCTGAAATAATGACAGCAACCTGGAAAGATGTAACTGAGTTGTGTGAATCTACAGTATCTGCATTACTCAGCCTGAGAATGAAATTTGAAAAAGTAAATTAGTCTTTTGCTTTAGTCATTAATGGGTAGCTCATTTTAAAACATTAAATTCATTACTAACAATCTTACATAACTTTAAGATGTGAAATTATGTTGTGATATTGTGATTAATGAAAAAAAAATCCTAAGTTAATTTACATTGATGTATTTATTCTGTTTTATCCAGAATTACTAGGACATAAATGAGATAACTCATTGTTTAAGAGAGAATAATTATAAAGAGAATGATTTTAGACTTTGACATTAAGAACACCCTTTTCTTGTGATGAACCTGGATAAATTAAATATGCAAGATAATTGAAAAGTGACTTTTCAATGCATCCATATGTATCAAATTTTATTATTTGCTTGCTATCATTTCAGATATTTTATAGGTATACACAGAATGAATAATGATGCTGAGCAGTGTTCATCCTTACAGATTCACAAATCATTTCTATATATTCCAAACATTAGGCTCATCATTAGAATAGTTACACTTTACATTATACAGCAGCTGGTGTCCTCTGAACCTTATTTCAACAATTTAAAATGCAATATGCTTCTTTTTATTTCATTTTTTAAAAGATTCTGTATTAATTAAAAGTTACTGCCTATTAATATCTTATATAAAGTTTGCAAAACTGATTAAAAAGCCATGAGCATTTTAATTTTCTTTTAAACTGTTACACTCTTGACTTGGTAAATGATGTGCCAATATAAACACACCTATAGAAAATACTAAAATAAGTATAAGACAAAATATAGCTGAGTAATTGCTTTATAACAGAATTATGAGAGTAGGAAAATATTTAAATGGTTGTTAAAGTTAGCTTTAGCTGTAGGACATTTATTTTGTGTGGTCAGTGTTATTAGGAGAAAATTTAGACCACTGCACAATGAAAACTGGTATATATGGCATTTTAAAAGGTACTTTTTTAAAAAAGTTGACATTGTGGATGACAGAAGAGTCACTTCAAACAGTGTTCTTTTTAGATCTTTAGGAAAGAGATTAAGGGGTGCTCTTGTGTTTTTACTTAAGCTTTTTATTCCCCCCAATGAATAAATACTAAATTAATAAATATAGGTGATAATAAATAAATCTGACCTGATTTAGGTTTATTGGAAATAATGATAAGTTACATAATTTCTGTACTGGATTGGAGACATATTGGATAGTAGACAAGGATGAGGGCTCTTTTTTACTTGTGAAAGAACTGAGGTCAGAGTTGTCTTTATAATGTATAGCAAACTGAACATATACATTTGATACTTGGTTGCATACATTTGACATTCACAGTAGTTATCCTAAAAGGTTGTATCACATCTTTCTGCAGAGATGGAATTGGCTGTTTGGACATTGTTCTTTTTCATTGAGAGAATAGAATATAACATGAGTCGTTTCCTCCCCCAAAACCTTTTTATGTGTGTGAAACATGCCCGATTGTGACACAGAGTAATTATGTATGCATGTCAATTTCATATATTAATATATAGACTATTCATTTAAATAATGTCTTTTCTGTTAAGATATAATTGACATAACATTATATTAGTTTTAGGTGTGCAGTATAATGATTCTACATTTATATACATTGCAAAGTGATCAGCACAGTAAGTCTAGTTAATATCCATCACCATATATAGTTAAAATTTTTTTTTCCTTGTGATGGGAACTTCTAAGAATTACTGTCTTAGCAACTTCAAGAATACAGTAGGGTATTAGTAACTATATTCCCTCTGTTGTACATTATATCTTCCATTATATAATTTATTTATTTATTATAACTTGGAATTTATAACTTTTGACCTCTCTCATCCATTCCACCAACCTTTCACCCTCAACTTAGGCAATCATCAATCTGTTCTCTGTATCTATAAACTTTTTTTTGTTTTGTTTTGTTTTGAATTCCACATGTAATTGAGGTCATACAGTATTTTTCTTCCTCTCCCTGACTTATTTCAATTAGCATAATACCTTCAAGTTCCATCCATGTTGTCTCAAATTACAGGATATCCTTATTTTTATGGCTCTATAGTATTCCATTGTTTATGTAGTTATTTATTTAGCTAATTAGTTTATATTTCTTTATCCATTCATCCAGTAATGGACATTTAGATTTTTTCTAAGTCTTGGTTATTGTAAATAATTCTGCAATGAATATATATATATATATATATATATATGGATTAGTGTTTTTGTTTGCTTTGGATGAATACCTAAGAGTGGAACTGCCTTATCATGGAAGATTTATTGTTAATTTTTTGAGGACCTCTATATTGTTTTCCATAGTAGCCTCACTCATTTACATTCTCACTAATAGTATGCAAAGTGTACTATTTTCTCCACATCCTTGCCAACATGCCTTATTTCTTGTTTTTTGTCTGTTTATTTAATATTTATTTATTTGTTTGGCTGCATGGGGTCTTAGTTGCAGTATGCAGAATCTTTAGTTGAGCCATGTGAACTCTTAGTTGCAGCATGTAGATTCTAATTTCCTAACGAGGGATTGAACCAAGGCCCCCTGCATTGGGAGTATATACTCTTAGCCACAAAGAAGTCCCTCCTGTCTATTTAATTATAGCTATTCTAATATATGTGAAGTGAAGTTGCTCAGTCATGTCCAGCTCTTGGCGACCCCATGGACTGCAGCCTACAAGGCTCCTCTGTCCATGGAATTTTCCAGGCAAGAGTCCTGGAGTGGGTTGCCATTGCCTTCTCCAGGAGATCTTCCCGACCCAGGGATGGAACCCAGGTCTCCCGCATTGCAGGCAGACGCTTTACCCTCTGAGCCACCAGGAAGCCCTGAGGTGATATCCTACTGTGCTTTTGATTTGCATTTCCCTCAGGGTTAGTGATGTTGAGCATCTTTTCATGTGCTTGTTGGCCATCTATATGTCTTCTTGGAAAAATGTTGAGTCAGATTCTCTACCCATTTTTCAAATCACATTATTTGTTTTTTTGCTATTGAGTTGTATGAGTTTCTTGGATATTAGCCCCTTATCAGAAATATAATTTGCACATATTTTCTCCCATTCAGTGGGCTGCCTTTTAAATAGTTTTTTATTGAAAGTTATTTTGTTTATGTCATGGAGCCAAAAGATTTTAGAACCAAATTTACATTTGAATAAGGTTTAATAAGGAGGAGAAGGGGACAACAGAGGATGAGATGATTGGATGGCACCAACCATCACCATCCAACTCGATGGACATGTGTTTGAGCAAGCTTTGGGGTTTGGTGATGGACAGTGAAGCCTGGTGTGTTGCAGTCCATGGGGTCACAAAGAGTCAGACATGAGTGAGCAACTGAACTGTTAAAGAGGTTTAACAATTAAAAAAAAAAATTAAAGAAGTCATGCAGTATTCCAAAAATAGCAAGAATTTAAAGAGCCGGACAGACCTGAGCGCCAGTCTTCCATGTCTTACCTGAAACATGATCTTAAGAAAATTACTTAACCTTCATATTTCTCCCTCTACAAAATTGGCATATTGAACTCTTGTACAGAGTTGCTGGGAAGGTCTCTGGTGTATGATCTGACACATAGTTACCTAACGTTGATGGCTCTTCATTAAATTGAGATGTGAAAGGTTATGTGATTTATGCAGGATAGATCTGATTAATTTTGCAGAGAATCTGATCCAAAGTTATTTAACTTTCATTTGAGTAGTTTTATCATTATGCCATCATGTACTTTAATGCTGACCCTCCATGGCTTACGCTATTTGAAGATAAGGGTCCCAGATTTTCAACTAAACAAATGTTGGAGTACCTTCTATGTATAAAACAATACACTAGACATAGTGAGTGCACAGATATCGTAAGCCTGCCTTAATGGAGCTTATTGATAAAGAGAGATATACGCAAATGTCTGTAGTATCAGCAGAATCTAAATAGTGGATTTTTAAAGGTATGGGTGGAAGAAAGTGCCTTCAGCTGGGTAATGGGGACATTATTGTCATTTGTTCACTCTTTCAACAGATATTTAAATGCAATGTAAATAGTTTCCTCAACTTGATAAGTTCTAGAGAAATGATGGAAAACAAAATAGTTAAATACTTGCCCTCATGGAACTTACAGGCTATTTTAAGAAATAGACATCTATAGAATAATCACACATTTATAGTTTAAGGCTGTAGCTACATGCCCTAGAAGAAAAGTTAAGGTCTCTGTAAGAACATAGTAGCATTCTGATAAGATTTAGTATCAAATTTAAGGTAGCTCCTTGAAGAAGTATTTTTTTTTTTTTTTTGAGCTAAGTGCTAAGATGAGTAGGAATTTAAAATAGGAGGATCTCAGGGTATAGCATAAACAGAACCAGAAGTAATAAGAAGCAAAGGGTACTCAAGAATGAGAAGAAGACCTCCATGGCTAAGTTGGAAATGTGGAGGAGGGAAGAAATATGAGAAAACACCAAAGAGTTACTTAGCAAGGCCATGTTGGGGATTTTGCTCTCTTTTAAGAGAGAAGGCTTTTGAACTAAATGTGCTATAATCAGATTAGTTTAGTTTTTAAGCATTCTAGTTGCTTTGTGAGGTCGGAATGGAAAAAAAAGCAAGGCATTATTTCAGATGATTGCTGTTGCATAACTTGCCCAGGGTGGTGGTAATAGAGTCAGAAAGAGGTGGATGGAATGGAGAAATAGTTATGAAGTAAAAGCTATGGGGTTTGGTAATGAATTGTACATCTCAAAGAAGAAGAAAAGAAAGATCTAGGTTTGTGGCTTTCTAAATTGATTTAGGAACTATTATCACCAAAATTGCCAGGAGATCCAACCAGTCCATCCCAAGGGAGATCAGTCCTGAGTGTCATTGAAAGGATTGATGTTGAAGCTGAAACTCCAATACTTTGGCACCTGATGCGAAGAGCTGACTCATTGGAAAAGACCCTGATGCTGGGAGGATTGGGGGCAGGAGGAGAAGGGGATGACAGAGGATGAGATGGCTGGATGGCATCACCAACTCAATGGACATGAGCTTGGGTAAACTCTGGGAGTTGGTGATGGACTGGGAGGTCTGGCGTGCTGCGGTCCAGGGGGTCACAAAGAGTTAGACACTACTGAGTGACTGAACTGATACTGATACCACCAACATTATGATCCTGAGATCCTACGTCAGGTGGCATATGCATCGTCATAGATTGCTGAATACCTGCATTTCAGTTTCAGACTCTTTAGCAGGCAAATAGCAAGTTGCACCATTTAATAAGTGTTTTGGGGTACAGTGGGGACATTTTTAGAAACAGAAAAGAAGAAGTTTATTAACTTTTTCCAGCATAGTGTAAGATATTTCATGTATCAGGCATAGTGCAAGATACTTTGTGCAGATAGCAAAGTTTTCAATCATGGTACTATTGGCATTTTGGGTTGGATCATGCTTTGTTATGGGAAGCTTTCTTGCGTGTTGTAGGATGTTTATCAGCATCTCTGACCTCTGCCTTGCAGTTACCTGAAGCATCCCTGCTTCTGTGACAATCAGAATTGTTTCTGGAACTACTGATCTAAAGTGAGATAGTTAAGTGGAGGGGAAAAGTTCATGGTATTTTATGTACCAATTAAATATATTCTAAAAATGTCCTTCGTAGTCACTCTATTTTGTATGCCTGAAGACTTGAAAGACATAATGACAGGCTTTTATGTTAAACTCAATCTTTTCCCTAAAAAGAAGTCATATCTCATATTAAAATATCTTGAGAGTTTTTAATTGTTAGATATATTATCATTCATGAGTATCTATGCATATAATTTCTCTTGTGTAACAGTGATTAGGTTTTGTCAGTTCAGCTGCAGATAGCTTCACTGCTTAAATATTTGAGTGTTCTATTTTATTCAAATGTATTTCTTCTCAAAAAAATCTTATAACTCACTACTTTACTCCATTCATATTCTTCTGGAATGTGGTATTTACAATTCTAGTCTGTAATATTTTTTCATTAAACCTTGCTGTTTAAAAAGCACAGTGTACGAGAATGAGATAAATCACATCAGTTTAGGGGTTCACTGCTGTTTAGCTACTAATAATGAAAATAATTGTATGACCCATTGCTGACAGTGAAGAATCTGGATACTTTATCTAATTCATCACTATAAATTCAAATATTTTTGCCACTATACTTCAAAAATAGAGATTTCGATGTGGAAATATCCAAATTGTAACTTTACCTTTGTGCTAAACTTGCAAATATTTAAATTTCTTGCAATTTTCTGATATCACCTGGATTTATATTATGAGCTATGTATATAAAGTACCTCATCAACTTTAGGTAATGTTAACTGAAAAGACTATTTCCCAGGAAATTTTCTAGTAGAGTATCCATTTGTATATACCTAATCAGAAGGAAAACTATTGGAGGCAGAGGGGTTTATCTGTTGTCCTGCTTTACCTCTGAATTTCCATAGTCTTAAAATCACAGTGTAGAAAGCACTTTAAGAGTCAACTACTCTATTTCTTTGCCAGACAGGGTTATATAGCTAAGCTGTTGTGGCCAAATGGAAATAAATCCCATATTTAAAGACCTCTAGAGACATCACAGTTGGCAACCAATTCATGGTTCAGTGACCTTTACTGTCAACTGCTTCTTTTCTTTACTTTTCCTAAGTCGTTCATGCTATTATTTAGGCCCATTATCTTCTTCTCTTCTGGCCTAAGTAGTTATCAAGATTGGCCAGTCCCTGTATTTATTAGACATAATCTGAAGATGCCTTAAGTATCTGTCCAGCTGACTTGTTTTCTCAGATCAAAAAAACAGCCTCTTCCTCAAGCTTCTGTGTAATTTTTTCAAACATTTATCATCTTTCTGACTCATGTCTCTTGAATATGACAAGCAGATAGAAGAAATGAGTCTCTTCCTTCTCCTTCCCTCCCCACCTGCCTTGCTTCATTCTTTGCTTTCTTCATTTTTGTGTCTTCGCTCTTAGCTTCTTCTCTTATTTATACCTAAAGATTATTGTCTGAATAGTGTACATTCTTAGAATACAGAAGATTTCAAACTAATTAAATAATCTGGAGTTTTTTGGCGACCCATTCAAGAGAGGAAGAAAATCTTTTACTCTATAATCATGTGTGTGTGTGTATTTGTATGTAGGAGGGAGGGCATGGGAGAATGGGGGAGAGAAAGAGGCTAAATTCTCTATACCATTTTAAACAGTTCATTTTCTAAAAACTGTTACTCAAGTACATAATTTGTATATCTCCAATTATTTTAGAGTGCTATCCCATTTCTCCTTTTGAATCAAAAGTGTACCAGAAATTTATAATTATATAATATATATAAATGTATATATGTGTGTGTGTGTGTGTGTGTGTGTGTGTGTATTTTAGATTTTGCTTAACTCCTCTTCCTCCTGCACCCAATCTCAAGAAAATAAAATCTAGGTGAGAACACTATGCTTCACATACAAACTCTGCTTTGGGGCAAATTCTCCAATCCTTTACCCCTTTCCAAACTCCCTACAATGTAAAGAAATTTCAGTCTGTTCCTGAAGATGGATTATAATCTGCACAATGTTGAAACGTTAAAAGACAAAAATTAGTCAGGTTTTTTCCTCTTAAAATATGTATTTATTTTGTAAAGTTATTTTAACTTCCTATTTGGCACATTTACCCTAAGAAATATTTTTGTCAAAATATTATTTGTCCTCATCTTCAAAGGAGTATTATTTTTTCAATGTATATTGATATAAAATGTCACTTCAAGACAAGAATTGACTAAAGTTGATTTATCCTTAAGAAATGATTACTTTTTTTCCCCAAAAGGTGAACTTTTTAAAAGGTTTTAAGTCTGTTTTCTTCCCACCTGTTAGTTTCCCATGTCTTTTTCAAACCATAGCTAAATATTCTTTAAAGAATTTTAATATCATGAGGAATACTTTAAAATTGCTTTGATGCAGATGTAGTAAGGATTTTAGGTTAAACAGTGTATGTAAAATGAAATAGATTATTTGTCCTATTGCATATCATTCTCCCCAAACTGATTAACTAGTAGGAAAATTTGTACAGACTTGAGTTTAGTCAAGAAACCTGGAAGACTGTCTTTGGTTAGTCATCTGTATCCTTGAAGAAGTTATTTTTAACAATTTAGGTTCTTAGACTGATAAATTCTAAGGTCACTTCCAGAGCTAACATTTTATTGTTTTATTGTTTTATTAGAGATAGAGACAGACAGGCTTTTCCTCTTTCTTAAGAGGAAAGGGTTTGGGATAGAGGTGCTCCCAGCCTTTAAAGCAGAAAAAAAAAAAAAAAAAAAAAGAAGTTGAGAAGAGTTCTGTAGAGGATGGGAAAGAAGTTGCTCATAAACCAGGGGCATTAGAGGATAATGACTGAACAGGATCCAAATGACTCATTTTTTTCTGATTCTTTCTGGACTAATCTAACTCAACAGTAATGGGCACTGCCTATTGTATAGAAGGTCTCTGCTTTCTGTATAGGGGGAAAAAAAATGCTTCATCCTGACCCTGAGAGAAATATTGAGAAAGGGGAAATTAGTGAAAAACCTAACAATTTAAAGACATTTCTGTCATTTATTCTCAATGAGTAAAAGGGTTTTATGTGGAGGATCTAAATGGCATTTATTTGTTTGCTGAAACTAGAACAAATGAAATTGTGTTGGGCAGGTTTTCGTTTAGATAAGAAGACTCACTTCCTGATAGTCATGGTTGTTAAAAGCTTAAAAGATCATTCAGGATAGAGTCCTCTCAAAAACCTCTGATGTTTTAGGAGCTTCTGTGTTAGATGTTGTCTTAGATAAGTTTTAGGCTCCTTAATAGACTATGAAATATTTTACAGTTATCAATTTCCATTGATGTTATATGCAAGTATACTAGCCGGACATTCTTAAACACACTGGATTTTAATTAAAAGATTCAACTGCTGCGGTTCAGCTGGTAAAGCCTACAAGCAAGAGAAAAGTGCCTTTTAAAATTTTGAATGAACTAATTCCCAGTGATTTCTTGGTTTCTAACATGTTAAATATTTTTGAAACTGTTTAAGGAATTTTAAATTACTGAAAATACATGATTAGAAACTATTGATGAATCATTCATTCTCTGATCTCCTGACTTTCAGTAAGGCTTGATTTTAACTGTATCAGTCTAATCAAATTTATTTTCAGAGATTACCTAAAAGATAATTCTATGACTTTGTGTTTTCTCAAAGCTAAGTTATGTTGCTGTAGTTATCAGGTTTGCTTTCTTGTAGTTTCTGAACATTTCTTTCTGTCATTTAAAAGACATCATCTTGAAACTTTTGTGAAACGTAAACCAGCCCCATCTTCTCTGTATGTGTTTTTAAATCTGGATGGCATGTTTGATGCTATGCTAAACATTATGCCTGAGTAAATGAGATTTTTTTAAACTTTTCTTGCTTGCATGAATGAAAAATTAGAGATTTTACTTTAGAGTGGAAAATAAAAACAATCTGTTTCGCTCACACTAAAGGGAACGTGTGAGTTAAAAGTGTATTTCTGAATTACCTTTCAAATTTGCAGAGGTGGTAACAATAAAGAGAACAGGAGAACACTTCTATTTTAAAACTTGTACCATTTCACAGTAGCAGCAGTGCTTAGAATAGTTCATTTATCTAAGGCACAGAAATGCAATCAAGCCTAATTAATTGTGACTTGCTGAAAGACATGGGCATTATTTATTTGAGTAAAATGTATTGTGGTTATCTACTGGGCTATTATGAAAAGGCTCTGCATTTGACAGTAATTACCTTTGTTTCTAAATGAGCAAAACAATTGCTTTCCAATATTTTAAATATGTATTACTCAAGCTTTCTGTGTTAAAATATCCAATGTTTCAGCCCTGAAAACAGGTAATGTGACTCTAACTTTATTAGTGTTATAAAGTTTTCTGTTTTCATAATGTGTTTATGTTTTTTCTTGTTTTCTCAATGAAAAATATGCAAGGATACCAATGTAACACTTTTTATTAACGACACTACTCAGCCGATGGTCATGGACCAGCAACACCTGGGTTCTGCAAAATCCCTCGTCATAGTCCTGACCTATATAATCATAACCTGTATATTAACCAGATATAAGGGTGATTCTAATGCTTATTCAAGTACGAGAAGAATGGGTTTAATAGAATATCATTGGCAGCATGAACCATTTAAAAATTAATTTGATGGTGGAGTTACAAGATTTAAAACTTTATCTTTGTTTAAGATGTTTGATTTCTATTCTATGTGGCATTAGCAGTAAAGATTTCTAGTGTTTTTTGCTTTTAAACCCATTACACTTATAGTTATCTGATCCTGTCATCTGGTAGCACAATGTCATTGAAATGTGTTTTATAATTATATAGCTATCATTCATTGTAGCTCTGCCATTTAATCAAAGTAGATATTTTAAGATTCATTTCTATTTTTCTTAAATGATTTATGGTGATATAGAAATGCTAGCAAATATAATTCGTTCATGGATAGTATGAACCATGTATCCAAATATTAATGTGTTCTTTTTATTTAAAAGAAAAGATCATTGGTTAAGTCAAATCTTACTACTTTTTCTGTTTCATTTTCAGTTTCTTTATTTTTATTTATTCCATGTTTTCTTTTTTGTTTTGTTTTAGTTGGGTCTGGTAAGTTGACATTTTATTGGCCATCTTCTAATCATCGTGTCATTGTGACTGGAACTTCTCTTGCCCTTTTCCATCCATACCCTTCCATGTCCTTCAACCAATCAGCCTCCATGTTTCACTTGTCATTGGCCACAAAGACAGACTGCACAGAATAAAGTCTGCAGGAAGTATGGGTAACTGTGACAAAGAGTGAAAGGTAATGGGGTTGCTAATTTTATCTTATTAAATGGTGTGTGATCTGCATCCTTTTATTTTTTTTTTCCTCTTTTTTAAATGATTGATAAAACAAGGAGTCGGATTTTATCTTGATTAAGTACCATTTCAGTTTATATCTCATGAGGTAAACAGTGAACAAAATAGGTGCCCAGAGGACAATTTGTGTTTGGGAGATCTAAAATATGTTTATGAATTCATCTATATCTGTCTGAGTTTATCTAACTGTTGTTTAATAATAGTCATTGAAAGTCCTATAAGTGAATAATCTTGCCCTTAGGGCTGGTTGCACTCATTTTCATTTCTATGTGTCAGATTCATTTCATTTTATATAAGAAATAACCACATGATGTGTTTAAAATGTATCAAAATTTGCTTTAATAAAGATCTGTTGTCATGTAAATAAAATTTTTTGAATACTTTCATTATCAATATTTTTGGGAAGGTGTCCACTCACACACTTTTAGGATGCTAGAGCACCATTTTTGGATATTTCTGTATGGTGTTCCATGTAATAATTTTAACCCTAAAAAAAAATCTATGTTTTAAGTTAAAAAGCTATACAAATATTCTAACGATGTCATTTCATACTAACACAGATAGGAAGATTGATTGTTCAATAATGGTAATGCAAAACTTTCCATATGTGCAAAGCTGTAGCTGGATTCAAATTTAATGAAAGCAAAAGTGAAAGATGAAAGTGAAGTAAACATTTATATAATACAATTTATTAGGTATTATGTGATCTATATCATATAATTATATTGACTGAACAACAAACATGCCCAACTACATTAGAAAAAACTTTAATAAATGGAAATATAATATATATATATATATATATATATATATATATATATAATGTTTTTGAGAAATGGATGAAACTAGTCTATCATTAGTCCCTAGAAATCAAAAAGCTAAGCACAGGAACACAATATCCACAATAAATAGGATATTAATGGCAAAGTAATGTGAAAATAAATGTTTAATCTCACTAATATAAAAATGCCAATTAGGAGATTCTGTTCTAAGTTTGGCAAGTTTGTTAATACTCAGTGTTTGTGAGGTTTGGGAGGAGAGTTTCAGTTGAAATAAACTTGACTAAAATTGAGAAGGATGTTAATTTCACCATTGTGTTTAACAGTGGGAATTAGAAAGAATCTAAATTTAAAGACAATTGATTACTTAAGTAATGAAGGTAACTTAGTATTTATACCATTAAATAGTCACTTAAGTGATACTGTAGGAGAATATTTTAAAACTATACAGTCCAGTATGTATGGCTGCATTATCAGTAGATTTTCTTTTTTTTTCTTTGCTTGTCTAATTTTATTTCCAACACTGAACATATGTGACATTAGTAACATGTTTATCTATTTTTAATTATAGTGAATTTAAATTTTGTAGCCTCTGAAAAATATCCCAACATTTTTAACATCAACATTTAAACATCAATTAGATGCACATGGTGACCAACCTTCTCAATCTAAATATAAGTAATGATGATAGAAGATTGATAGAAGCATATTTAATCCATTTAAAATTTTTCTTAGAGATATGTCTACACCTAATATCTAACATACATTTAGAAAAGGATTTTTTCTGAGACATGCCTTCTGGCTGGTGTCATTGTTGATGTTGGCTGGAGAATATGCCTATAAGATATAGTAAATTCATTTCCAGGCAAATATCCTGTGTGGAAGGATTGCTGCAGGATAAATGCAGTTAACATAAGGGTTTGTATCCCTTGTTCCCACGTCTTTGAGGTTTCAGGCAAGCTGGCATTTTATAAAAGAAACATGGATTCTGGCACATGTTATTAGACATGCTGCTGAGATTTAGAAAAGAGACCACCCGAAGTTTTTACTTGTCTGAGTGATTTGAACATTTATATTTTCCTACTCAGGTTCCCTGCATATATTGGAAAGTCATAGTCTCCCATTCATTTAATTAATCATTTGGTTTTCTTTCATTGAAACAAACCAAACTCTTTTCTGGATTTAGCTTATTATCCAGTCTTAGTCCTTTCAATTTCTGGTCTAATTTCTATGTCAATTATTCTAACCCTTAACTAAGGAATCAAATGCTCCTGTATGGATGTGTGTGGAGGAAAATCCCCAGGCCATGATGCACACGCCTGTTATTATACCTGGATAATGATGGTGTTTACCAAAGTCATGGGTAAACCACTCAATTACAATCAGAGTTTAAAAAAATTATAAGCTAGAACTTCAGTATTACCAAATTGAGCTAAACTTCTTCTCCTAACGTTGTATTTTCTTCCCTATAAGTTATAGGACATTTGAAGGCATTTGCCCTGATTTTTCAGGTCTCCTATAATTTTCTAGTCAAATGGTGTAATTTCTACTAAACCTCAATTAAAAATAAAAAGGGAGTATAGGAGAAAGCACACTCATCTAAAAGTTAGGAAATATAATTGCTTTCTTCAGTTTGGTGACCATGCAATCTGTTTTACATATCCATTCTCTTTTTAAAAGAGGTATTATATTTCACTGTACACACCTGTATACATACAAATGTAGAAAGTTTATACTTTATAAATTTCATAAACTTTATATTTTAGTTATTGTAAATACTTGTTTATATGTCCCAGATGCAATTGACCAAAAAAATATTTAGCAGGAGAAAACGGTACCATTTCAAATCCTCACCTTCATTAACGAAGTCATATTCTTGTGAGCAGACTGGTATGTTAACATAATCTGGGTATACCTTTGGTTCATATTCACTTTAGGAGCTTATCCTAAGTGACTGACATAAGTAACTAAGCATATTTTTAAGGAAAAGGTTAGAAATAATGGAACAGTCTTAAAAAGTGGATTACACTGTATAAACTAAAATGTCTGACTTGAAACATTTGCTTCAATTTGAACTGAAACAAGAAAGGAGAATAATTAGGCATTTCAGACAGCTGATAAGAAACGAATTTGAAAAGTGTAAACAGTAGGTAGAAAGACTTAAATTCAATGCACATTTTTTCTAAGCATAAAGCACAGACCAAAACAGGCTTTTTTTTTTTTTTTTTTTTTTGTAAGCCAGTGACTCCATCAGCACACCTAATGTTTTCAGCTGGCATTGCTCTCAGTGTAACTGACACAATTTTCTGACACTCTATTTACTGCTGGATGAAGTGGCCATTTAAGTCTGTATAAATCAAACAGTTTGGACAAAGCTGGCAGTATTTATAATGTCAGGATGAGCAGATGTTTCCAATTTACCCTCATTTCCATATATATTCTGTTTGAACATGCCCTTGCCTATGTAAATGAAAGAGGCATTTGACTCCACTAGTGCTTTAAATTCATTTCCATTCGAGTAATTGGACTGAAGATTTTAAATGGTTATGCCTTCCATATAGCCTTTCAGGAGCTTTTCAGTTAAAGTAATTTTAGGACCTGCCTACATCAGGAGGTCCTTGTGTCTAAGATTAATGTCCATACACCTTTAAGCAGCTCTAAATGAGAAGAAATATTTATTCATACACATTTCGAGTATATGTTGAATGTAAAGGGTCAAATTGTAGCTCAAGAAGCCTTTTTAACATTGAAGTTCATCTTAGAAGATCAAGTAATTAAAAAAAAAAAACTTCTTTATAAAACTTTCCGATTCCACTCTATGAATATGCAGTTAACCATTTAGCTTCAGTTGAATTAAAAGTGAAAATTGATGCATTATGTATATCTGGATAGTACATAACAAGTGATATAAACTAATGGCAGCACTTGGAATATCAGCAGATTGTCTCAATTAGGACAGTGACTGCATGCTTTTGATTCAGGGTAATCTGTTTCATCTCCTTCAGAACCTCCACATTTCGTTGTGAAACCCCGTGACCAGGTGGTTGCCTTGGGACGAACGGTCACTTTCCAGTGTGAAGCAACAGGAAACCCCCAACCAGCTATCTTTTGGAGGAGAGAGGGAAGTCAGGTATGACCTTGTTCTGACATGTCAGCAAGAACAGGTGAATGCCACGTATATAAGAAAAAGCAACAAATGAAAAAAAAAAGAAAGAAAAGAAAAAGCAACAAATGATTTAGTCACATAGCTGTTGCTTTAAGAGAACTGAGAAATCTCTGAGTCACCTGCATTTTTCAACAATAAAACAGAATTGTAATTCTCAAATTTTTCCTGCCTTGTTTTGGTACACCAGCTGGTATATAGAATAGTAATTGTTTAATCATGAAAATTTATTCCCAATTTATTTCTATTTTCCAGTTTATTTCCTTTATTTTCAATTCAGCCACATTAAAAAAAAAACTTTTTTCCTCAAGTTAATTCAGTTAGTTCTAACTTCTCTTATTCAGATACTTGTAATTATATTTTACAATAGATATTCACAGATTTGAAACAAAGATAATGATGTCAGTACAATTTCTCTGAAAGCACTCGGAATCTGAAGTGTATTCTTTGCTTCTTTATGTTTTATCTATTTTTTGTGTGTGTAATTATGTTTTGCTTTTATTTATTTATTTTTTTCATTTATTTTTATTAGTTGGAAGCTAATTACTTTACAATATTGTAGTGGTTTTGGGATGGGGAATACATGTAAATCCATGGCTGATTCATGTCAATGTAGGACAAAAACCACTACAATATGTTTTATCTATTTTATATCTATCAATTAAAGATTCGTCAAACTATGTGAAAGTCTCTTTAGCATAGATGTTATATTGAATATAATTCAGTATATTTTAATTCTTTGAAAACTGTAACATGTGATCACTTTGGCTGTCAAGTCCTACTCTCTATACATTTTTATAAACCAGAATTTTTTTGTATACATTGAAGCTAGAATATAGAGATCTGTGCTCTTAAAAATTAAGTTTCCTTTGGGACTTCAGCTTATTAAAGAGGGAATTTTGAAACACTTTCACTTTCAAAATAGTAGGAAAATTTAAAAATAGTTTTAAAATTATGTTTCCTTATCTCTTAGTGACTTGAGTTCTTCAATAAATGGACACATCTTCCTTTACATGTTTCTGATACTTGTAAAAATTTTTCTCATTCATTTTTAATAAAATGATTCCTAACCTCTTTATTTTTTGTTTAAATCATCCTTGAGTGTGTTGTCTTCTGACCTTACTTCTACTATGTTCATAAAAATTACATGGAGGTAGTTTACTGACTGTACTCACTAATAATTTGTACATCATGCCATCAAGTTCACTTTTATTTTCACTTTGGTAGTGAATATCAACTTGATTATGGTATGGAGGCTATCATTTGAGTTCTAACATCTTGGCTGGTTCTAACATCTTGGCTGGTTCTAACACATTTCATTGGGCCTCACAGGACAAAATTTGCTGACCGCAAATTAAAGACAAGAAAAAAATGTAGTTTAGTAGAACAGGAAGAATTGAAAGTATATTATATATGAATATCTGTGTATCAATAAGAGTAAATCCACTAGCATATTTTCTTAGTAGAATAATATTTAAATGATTCATTTAGTTATTTAAATAGATCATTTTCATGTAATATCTATATCATATTTGAAATAATTTTTATTTGGTTTGGTTTGATTTAATAACTCACTGTTTCTTAAATTTTGTTATTGAATACATATCCATGTACTAGTAGTTAAGCTTTTGTAAATGATGCATGTTAAAAGGCACCTAAAATTTTTAAAAAGTAGCAAATTTATTTGATTAGAAGAAATGTTATTATTTATTTCATGAAAAAGAATGATACTATATGTTACTTTGCATGAAATATACACTCCTTCCAATGAGCAAGATATTTAGATTCATAGAGAGAAATTTGTACCACCAAGTAGCATCACATATTGTCTAGAGTTTGTTTTTAAGATAACTTTCTACAGAAATAAAACTGTTATGAATTCTTAAATTCAGTATTTGAATTTAAAAATCTATGATAGATATACTCACCATTTAACCAGAAAAATAAGAAACTTGACAATTTGATTGAGATTACTGAACTTTTATAATGGACAGGTAACAGAGATTCTTGTGATGGTACCAAAATGATATCCTTAAACTTAATTTGTTGGAATGTGTTTAAATTTTAATGTTGTTTATATATTAAAAGATTTACTGTTTAGAATTCTAATAGTCACATCTATGTGAAGCAAAACTTTTAAGTCTGTTTTGCTGAAATAGGTAAAACATTTAACTCTAATAGTATCTCATATTCTTTTATAAATAGTATTGTTTGACATTGAAATTATAAAGGCATATATCAATATTTAGAATTCATTTAAATTTTCAAATAACCCCATTTAAGTTTAGATTATTAAACTTTGTGCATTTGTGTATGTGTGTGTACCTCTGTCTATGTGGGTATGTGATAGAGAATATTTAGCTTATTTTCATACATTATGTTTGTGTATGTATAAATATTTAAGTATCTGTTTATAAATATATAAAACATAAAAACATGTTGGAAACTAGCAATTAACCTATTATTCTTTCCTCCCAAATTCTGGGTTCTAGAATCTGCTTTTCTCATATCAGCCACCACAGTCATCCAGCCGTTTTTCAGTCTCCCAGACTGGTGACCTCACTATTACTAACGTCCAGCGATCTGATGTTGGTTATTATATCTGCCAGACTTTGAATGTTGCCGGAAGTATCATCACAAAAGCATATTTGGAAGTTACTGATGGTAAAGTAGAGCATTTTATTTCAAAATGGCTAAGTTTGGCTTAGTGTAAAGAGAATGCAAGTAAGCACACTTATTTTCTACTTTGTATCCTTTCTTATGGATATGGCAACCCACTCCAGTACTCTTGCCTGGAAGATTCCATGGACTGAGGATCCTGGTAAGCTCCAGTCCATGGGGTCACAAAGAGTCTGACACAACTGAGCGACTTCACTTTCATCCTTTCTTACAGTAATTTTGGTATAGGCTAAAAGGATAAAGATAAAAGTGATTAAATGTAAAATCATTTTTATTTTAACTAGGCTATATGATAAATTTCTTGCATCAAATTAGTTTCGTAAAAGCATGACAATTATTCAAGGAAAGTTTACACTGAATAGTTATACACAGGACTGTGTCCATGTTTTGGAAAATAAAAAGTTATTTTAAAATCTCTTGGTATAAAACATCATCCTTTTTCTTTCTTCCAAATCATGAAGATAAGATGAATTGTTGACAAATCCTTCTCACAACTCAAGATGAGCAAGTTTTTGTTGTTTATCAACTCTTCTAAGCATGATTAATTAATGCCAAATATAAAGATGCAGTAATAGAAAAATCTGAATTTGAGCAAACTCCTAGAGATAGTGAAGGACAGGGAAGCCTGATGTGCTGTGGTCAGTGGGGTGGAAGAGTCATTCATGACTTCAAGACTGAATAACAATAGAGAAAATCTCCAAACCATAAGATGGAAAGCAGTAAGAAGAAGAGGAAATACGAGTAAGCATATAAATATATAAAAAGTATATACAAACAGATTTCCTCTGCTCTTTGAAAATAGAGCATTCCTATGAAACAGAAATATAAGTAGAAATGGCATAAAGTGAGGAAATAATTTTTCTTTTCATAAAACTGAAAATCCATTTCAGATTTATTTCAGTTAGCGAGCAAATACACTAATGTGCATGCCTTCATGCTCAGTCATGTCAGACTATTCGTGACACGATGGACTATAGCCTGCCAGGCTTCTGTCCATGGGATTTCACAGGCAAGAGTACTGGGAGTGGGTTGCCATTTCCCTCTCCAGGGGATCTTCTCGACCCAGGATCAAGCCTACATCTCCTGCATTGGCAAGAGGATTCTTTACCACTGAGCCACCTGGGAAGCCCTATATTAATACAGGTCTTTCATAAAAGTGAAAAAGTGAAAGTCACTCTGTCATGTCTGACTCTGAGACCCCATGGACTATACAGTCCATGGAATTCTCCAGGCCAGAGTACTGGAGTGGGTAGTCTTTCCCTTCTCCAGGAGATCTTCCCAACCCAGGGATCAAACCCAGGCCTCCCACATTGCAGGCAGATTCTTTACCAGCTGAGGCACAAGAGAAGCCCAAGAATACTGGAGTGGGCAGCCTATCCCTTCTCCAGTGGATCTTCCCAACCTAGGAATCAAACCAGGGTCTCCTGCATTGCAGGCGGATTCTCTACCAACTGAGCTATGAGGGAAGCCCTCATAAAAGCAAACTGGCTTATGATGAACTTTCAAAAACTGGAGAGTACTTGTGTATACATATGTATATATACATAAAAGAAATATACATGCACTTTTTTGTTGGTGTATAGTATTTCATTGTATAAGTAGCTCACAATTTATTTATGTTTATTTATGTACTCTTCTATTGATGGGTTATTTTCAATTCAGGACTTTTATTAATAAAGCTAAATGTTTCTGTAGAAGACTATGGGTGGGCATATGCATTCAATTATCCTGGTTTGCCTTTTCGTGGATGCATATACTCTACTCATTTCTCTCTCTCTTTTTTTTTCATTTTCCCTTGTAGTCTGGATATATCTTTGTCCGATATATGTATTATAAATATTTATTCCCAGTCATTCGCTTAATGATGATTTTAGAGCTTAAGTAATTAATTCTAATGAGACCCAGTGTATTATTTTTTTCTCCTCTGCGTTGTCCTTTTAGTTCCCTAGTCTACATTAAGATCATGAGGATATTCACCTATTTTTTTCTGGAATCTTTATTGTCTGTATATTTGAGATTTAAGTTGTTAATCAGTCTTTAATTAACCTTTGTGTATGGTGTAAAATAAGGGTCAAAATTCATTTTCTTCCCTTATATGGATCCTAAATATTTCAGCATCAGTTACTGAAAAGGCAGTCCTTTCCCCGGTGAATTTCAGTGGCATGTTAATCATAATTGAAATGAACATAAACATAGTGAAAGTGAAAGTCACTGAGTCCTGTCTGACTCTCTGTGACCCCATGGACTGTGTAGTGCGTGGAATTTTCCAGGCCAGAATACTGGAGTGGGTAGCCTTTCCTTTCTCCAGGGGATCTTCCCAACCCAGGGATCAAACCCAAGTCTCCCACATTGCAGGCAGATTCTTTACCAGCTGAGGCACAAGGGAAGCCCAGGAATACTGGAGCATATAGCCTATCCCTTCTCCAGAAGATCTTCCCAACCCAGAAAACAAACCAGAGTCTCCTGCATTGCAGGTGGATTCTTTACCAACTGAGCTATGAGGGAAGCCCCCATAAATGTAGTAAACTACTTGTATGTTCTCTATTATATTCCATTTATTTATGCCAGTATATGTGATCTTAATTATTATAGCTTTATAGTAAACCTTATAAACTGGTAAAGTCTCAACTTTGTTTTTCTTGTTTTAGGTTGGCTGTTATAGGCCTTCTGCATTTTTTAATAAAGTTTTTAAAACTGGTCAATTTCCATACACATAATACATACACATGCACTCAGATATACATACACATCCTAATATCCTAAGCAAACAAAAAAAAATCAAAATTTTAATTTTGATTCCACTTTAATTATTAAACAATTTAAGGAGAATTAACATCTTAACAATCGAAGTCTTCCAATTTAGGGAATATTTCTGTCCAATCAAATCAAATACATACACAGTATCCACCAAGGTCTAACACATGGTAGACACTCACTATATATTTTTTTGAATAAGTGGGTGTAACAAAGAAGGAAGGGATGAACAGCTAGCTGTTGATTAAGACATAATTCAAAATTTAGGCCATCTCACTCAAAAGTTCACATTCTTAATACTGTGTATGATATACATTATATATCTACTGGCTCCAATAAATTAGGATGACCTAAAATGTTTTGGGGGCTTCCCCTTGTGGCTCAGCTGGTAAAGAATCCGCCTGCAATGTGGGAGACCTGGGTTGGATCCCTGGGTTGGGAAGATCCCCTGGAGAAGGGAAAGGCTATCCACTGCAGTATTCTGACCTGGAGAATTCCATGGACTGTATAGTCGATGGGGTCTTAAAGAGTTGAACACGACTGACCCAATTTCACTTTCAAAATGTTTTTACAATTTCTTAAATGTATTAGAGCTATTCAATGATGGCTGTGAAGACAGATAGTTAATTTGATAATGATCAATATAATCAATATTTAGAAAAAGTAGAACATAGATTTGCAAATATGTTTATGATTGCAACTTTATAAAGCAACTTGCATGTAAGGATGTGCATGAAAAAAGGCCAGAGGAAACTATGGTAAAGTATTTTGAAATATCCCTTACTAGTCTCGTAATTAAAAGCAAGACTTTCTAAGTGCCTTTGACATGGCTTTATCATGAATGGTTATATGTGAGAATAGATCAAGCATATGAACTTCTGCTAAATTAAAAGTAAAACAAAACCCCTAAATTTGTGGATTTGGGATTCATCCCTAGTGCCCAGTTCACTTCTAGAACTAAATGTCCTGTTTCATCTTACCATCTCTGGGGAGATTTTACGTGGTTTTGTTTCTGCTGTGGTGATACTAAATTTTTAGTTTTGTTTGTTTGGGAGTCCATAAATATCATACAAACAACTTACAACTATGGACTCATTCTTTATAGGTAAGCTGCACCTATTGTGTGTGCTGACAATATCAGTATTTACATATTACCAAATCAAGAAGAGAGATAATAGGCAGAGTATTTTCTGGATACTGTTTGACTTTAGTCTCTCATCTTTTTCTCTTTATTGTTTGCAAACAGAACAAAGGCAAAAGCATGAGGCAGAGAACACGGTAGAGTAGGAATTGTCTTTGAAGTGCTATTTCTCTGCACCTGAGGCCTACGCCTTGTCACTTTTGACTCAGGAACGTAGAAATCCATGTCACCTATTTAAGTGAAAATGCTTCTTCTCTTTATTACTAAAAAGTAAGAAAAAGTAGTCAGTGGTGGCTGATATTTAAAATCTAAAATCGCTTGCATGAATCTCTCAAAAGTTATTGATATACAGTAGAAAGAGGGTTAATTTTCCAATTACTAGCTATTTGCCAATTGCTAGCTTTTTTATTTCGATGAGTCACTTGAGCTTCCAGTGTTTCAGCTTCCTAATTGCTGAAATGAGATAATCGTTTACAGCCTACAGGTATTTGAGATATGTTTTGCAAACTGATGGCAATTGTGATATATGATTCTCACGTTTGTTGGTCTGCATGCTAAGTCACCTCAGTCATGTCTGACTCTTTGCTACCCTATGGACTGCAGCCCACTAGGCTGCTAAGTCCCTGGGGATTCTCCAGGCGAGAATACTGGAGTGGGTTGCCATTTCCCCCTCCAGGGGATCTTCCTGACCCAGGGACTGAACCCGAGTCTCTTATGTCTCATCTCCTGCATTGACAGGCAGGTTCTTTACCACTAGCATCACCTGGGACGCCCCGTTTGTTGGTGCACAGATGTAATTTTGCATCCTTAAACTCATCAGTGCGTGTATGTTATTCTATACTGTTGCTCACTTAAAGTTATTTTATGACTATATTTAAATGCATTAACATAGACTTTATGATTATTTTTTGAGGTGACAAAAATATTACCTCTGATGTTATATCTTTATATTTAGGGTCTTTAAATCTCTCACTGAACATGTGGAAAACTAGGTGAACTTATATAAACTCTGTTCTAACAGGGATACATCACCTGTTACCCTGCTGCACCCAGCACCACCATCGCCACCATCACCACTATACTGATAATTAAAATAAGCAGTTAAAGTTATTTAATGTCTCCTTTGTGCCAGGCACTATGCTAGTAACTTTAAACAGATCAATCATTTCAAACCTGACACTGCACTTTATAGATAAGGAAACTGAAGCAGAGAATGGTAAAGAGATAGAGCCAGATTTCTATGTCTGTGTCTCTATTTCTGCCTTGCAAGTAAGACCATCTACATCATTTTTGTAGATGCTACATATATGCATTAATGTGCGATATTTGTTTTACTCAATACCAAGGGGGAAGTGGGGATAGGAGCAATTGGGAGACTGGGACTGATTTATATACACACTATTGATTCTATGTATAAAATAGGTAACTAATGAAAACCTGCTCTATAGCGCAGGGAACTCTACTTAATGCTTTGTGGTGACCCAAATAGGAAAGGAGTCCAGAAGAGAAGGAGAATATGTATACGTATGACTGATTCATTTTGCTGTACAGTAGAACCTAACACACACTGTAAAGCAACTATACTTCAATAAAGATAAATTAATTTAAAAAAAAAGATATACCCAGAGCCTTCCGATACTAGCTAGCAGAACTGAGATTTAAAACCACAAAGTTTGCACCAGCCAGCACAGTAGCCACCTGCCACATGAGGTTATTTAAATAACAGTTAAAATTACTTAAAGTTCCACAGTCACACCAACCACACTCAGATGCTCAGTAGCCACTTGAAGTCCTTGGTTTCTATATTAGAGAGCACAGATGTGGAACATTTTCATTTTACAGTGCTGAATCCTTCTGATTCTAAAGTCCATGCACGCCCTTTCTTTAAATCATATTTCTGTTTCTTACACATCCTGTTTTACTACCTGATAATTCATTCTAATAACCCAAATGTGAGCTATTAGACTCTTTATTTGAAGTTTTTCTCATAGTCCTAAATTTAGGGTTGATTTGTAAATGTGTTATGCACTTTAGTTTGTGTAACTTTAGATGTTTTATCAGGATTTTATTCTAATCTGTGACACCAACATATTCCGTTGTCTTACCTAAAAATGTAAAATTGCTTTATGAACCTTTTTGCCTCTGATTTGCATATTACTATTTTATAGAAAAGGGTAAGTAGTGATTTCACAGTTCATATAAATGTCTAGCTTTTTGCAATTAGCAAAGCACATGGAATATTTATTATTCCGCTTAAATCTTCATAGCAGTCCCTGGAGCTGGTTAGAACAAGTATTATAATCCTCATGTTACAGATAAAAACCAGAGACTTAGATAATATAAAGAACTTGCCTGAAGACACATGACAGATGGTAGAGGCTGATAATCAAGCCTGCTCCTCTTTTCTTGCTTATTTTTGTAAACCACCCAAGGTAAACCAGGAAGAAATCAGTAACTGGGGGATGCTAAATATGAGGCAAATATCAAAGAACTGTGAAGACACAGAAAGTTGGATAAATCCCCAGATACTGAATTATTGCTAAATATGACAAGACTATGAAAGTAAACCACTGCACTACTGGGCTTAATTATAGTCAGTTATAAAGAACCACTCTGTTACTAATTTAATTAATATATAGAAATAAATATTCATTATATTCATTCATTCTTAGAATCGGGGGAACACAAGTGGTAGAGTCTTATAAAAACCTCAGTGCAATAAAACATTATCATTATTTTTTCATACATACCAGGAGGGGCATTTAATTTGATTTTAGCCAAACTTAACAGATAATGTAGAAAAGATTAAACAACTCTAAGCAAAGGAATTATTGGCTTATAGTTTTCACCCATGGAGTATCTGAAACATTCCTGCCAAGTTTCAACCTCCAGCCTTCTAATACACCCCTACGGTATTAACAAATTTCACACTAGCAACCAAAGATGGAAGAAAATTGGAAGGGCGAAGTGAAAATGCACAGTTGCTAATTTCACTCTCTTGCTTTCTTGTTTTTCTTAGATTGAATGCCCAACACTAATAATTATTGCATGATAAATGAGGAACAAATTGAAGTGTGCCTCCAGCTTGTACAGAATCTTTGGTGCATAAAACTTTGAATGTGACACATCCAGGCTTGAAAATGTTGCGTCCAAAATTTAGTTACTCTGGCAACCAGTTTTCTTTAAGCAGGCAATTTCTTAGATTTGTCTTTTGAATACTCATGACATAAAATTTTTTAACTAATATTCAGAATTTTTAAGTTTAATAATGAAAACTGAACTTTTTTTTGTTTGTTTAATCATATACAAAACTATCTATGAAATTTCACCTAAATTGCTGAGGTCAAGGGATAGAAGATCTCTCTAATGCAGGATTTATTCTTGTTCCACTACAGTTGTTGTGGATTTTTCCCTAAAATTATGATTTTATTGTCTCAGATAAAGTTTTTAGATTTTTTTCATATAATAGAACAGAGAAGGCAATGGCACCCCACTCCAGTACTCTTGCGTGGAGAATCCTATGGACGGAGGAGCCTGGTAGGCTGCAGTCCATGGGGTCGCAAAGAGTCAGACACGACTGAGCGACTTCACTTTCACTTTTCACTTTTATGCATTGGAGAAGGAAATGGCAACCCACTCCAGTGTTCTTGCCTGGAGAAACCCAGGGACGGCGGAGCCTGGTGGGCTGCCGTCTGTGGGGTCGCACAGAGTCGGACACGACTAAAGCGACTTAGCAGCAGCAGCGGCATATAATACAAATAATTTTATTCTATTTTATAAAAATTGCCTTCCATTGTTTCCTTTCATAGGACGTTAAAACTGTTAAGATAATACAATTAGTGAAAGCATCTTGCCATTCCTATAATTCTGATATGGAAGTGTATTATTTCCTGAGTTAGGTATCAGCTTGAGTTATATTTTTGGATTTGTCATTATTTAGTCACTAAGTCTTGTCCGAGTCTTGAGACCCCAAGGACTGTAGCCTACCAGGTTCCTCTGTCCATGAGACTTCCTAGGCAAGGATACTGGAATGCATTGTCATTTCCTTCTCCAGGGGATCTTCCTGACCCAGGGATCAAACTTGGGTCTCCCTCATTGTAGGCAGATTCTTTATCACCTGAGCTACCACCTACCAACAGTATTTTTGGACAGTTTTCCAGTTTCCCTGAATCTATTAGGACTGAGATATATTTAAGCATGTATGCTTTTAATAGAAAAAATTCCAATATCAAAGAGCTCAATCATATTTATTTGTCAGTTATCAAAGTCCAAAGCATGTTTTCGGATACAAAATTAGCAAACATGCTGGTGTGATACCATCATTCTGTCTATTGGACACAGAACAATTATCAAGTTGGCTTTGGTTCATTTATGAAAATCTGTCTCATACATTTCCTTGGGGTATATAGTTTTTTTGTTGTCATTTTGTGTTGTACATATTTTAAAATTTAAAAAGCACAGTACTCCACTTCTCACCACCATACATCTTCACAATCCACAACCCTCATGTAGTCTCTGAACTCTTAAATTAAATAGGTCCCTGGACAATGCAGCAAGCCTAGTCAGTGGTTGGTCACTTGAAAGGAGTGCATTGTATCTCATTTTCATATTCTCAATCAGTACATCATAGAAATGCATTCTGAATAATGCATGTCTCCTACTTTAATTACTTGTTTAATTAGTGTGTTTCAAAGCCTAGAGCAACTGCTGTTGCTCAGATGATTAGAAAATTGCTTCCAGTTGCAGAAATCTATTTCCTGTTGTTTTTGCTGGCAGTGATTGCAGACCGACCTCCCCCAGTCATTCGACAAGGTCCTGTGAATCAAACTGTAGCAGTGGATGGTACTTTAGTGCTCAGCTGTGTGGCCACAGGCAGTCCAGTGCCCACAATTCTGTGGAGAAAGGATGGAGTCCTTGTTTCAACCCAAGATTCTCGAATCAAACAGCTGGAGACCGGAGTACTACAGATCCGATATGCTAAGGTAACTTGTGGCACCCTGGGTTTCCCATTTTGTTCCACTTTGTTTTTGCCTCCAGCAAACCAGTGTTGAAGCCTCAAATTTTAGAAATAATGAAATGCTAATAGCAGTATTAATATATTTTTAATTTGATGCTTTATTCTTTCGGACACTTCTCTGTGTATATTTCTGGTGATAATGACTCGTAATTTAACCCAAGTAGTTTAAGATTTTACATGGAGGAGAAAAGGATAAGAATTTGTGGGAGAAAAAAATACCTTCCAAGCAGTGATAGAATACATTCCTTCCGTCTTTCAAAGTTATTTTCCAGTACTATATTATATGTTGTAAGCTTCAAGAGTTCTATTGTGACTATTTGGTTCAGCATTTCGCAATTACAGAATATTCTACATGCAAACAAAAATGATAAAGCAGTGTGTAGATTCAATGTACATTTCAAATCAGAATGTGAAATGATGAAATCTCACAGGTTTGTGGGAACAATTTAGGGATTTACCTTCCCAGGACATCACATCCCATACCTGTTCTTTTCAGGACTATATTGTTTTGTTTTGATTTTTCTTTTTCATTTTAGGTCAAGATGAGACAAGCTCATGGGGCATATGAAAGAATAGCTTTGACAGCAATAAACATAAATTTCAATTGCTTTATTGCCTATTGTGAGCAGCAGCTTTGGAGTTTTGGATCAACATAGTTCATTTCATGTGCCATGAAAGTTAATATGTTGTACTTTTTTGCGACTGATTGTGATTTTGTTATTACAATTGCCAGAACAAGATGATAGTGTTCTTGCTTTATCCAGTATTATTTGATGATAGAGCTATTGCCTTAAGCAGAGGTACATGGGCTCATTATGCTACTGAGGATTTTACCATTGAACATGTGACCTGTGTTTGTTTTCTGGCAGCCAGTCTTTTGAAAGGGGAGAGAGCATCATTCTAGCTGGGGTCTAACTTTATACTTGCTAAACTGCCTGAACGGGTTAAAAAATAAAGAGGAAAAAGAGGGAATGCTTTAAGAAGAAATCATTTTGTGTCTATCCATTTTCTTTAAATATCTGTTTATCTCCTTTATCCATGTGGATGTAACTCAAGTAAAATATGAAACAGCAAGAAGAGTCATTGGCTATACTTTATTAGCCTTACTATGTGACTTAGTAAATATGAAATATAAATCAGTATTAAAGATTAACCCTTTGAATTTAAGGTTATATACCTCCTGTACTGTCCCTAACAGAGAAATTGATGCTGTTAATGCACTTAAATACTATATCTTTATCACACAATTAGAATAACAATTTGTCTTTGTCTTCATGCAGTATTTTAATTCACATTCAATAAAAACATGTTAAATTAAGAGGAAGCTGCTGGTTAGTGCATTTTAAGGCAGCTATCCATATTCATGGGCCATATACAAAACTATAACTGTTTTTCCAGCCCAGTGAGCTCTTGATTGCTCCAGATATTTATTTTCCGTCTGTCTTCTCAGCTGGGTGATACTGGTCGATACACGTGCATTGCATCAACCCCCAGTGGTGAAGCAACGTGGAGTGCTTACATTGAAGTCCAAGGTAAATTTGATAGTATTTTACCTTAAAGTGAAGCTTGAAATGTAGTTGTTTACTTCCTGGTAAAAAGATGGAGGATGTCTTGAAGTCTAAGTAGGGGATGGATATTTTATCTACATTTATGTTCTTCTCTGTGTAAGCATCTTTCATTTCTTTTTTCTTTGTTAGAGTTCGGAGTTCCAGTTCAGCCTCCAAGACCCACTGACCCAAATTTAATCCCTAGTGCCCCCTCAAAACCTGAAGTTACAGATGTCAGCCGAAATACAGTAACGTTGTCATGGCAACCAAATTTGAATTCAGGTGCAACTCCAACGTCTTATATTATAGAAGCCTTCAGGTAGAGCAAAGATGGTGTTTCCTAGTTCTCTTTTTTGATTTACCATTAAATATGCATATTCTAACTTGTATATCTATCCATAGCCATGCATCTGGTAGCAGCTGGCAGACCGTAGCAGAGAATGTGAAAACAGAAACATTCGCCATTAAAGGACTCAAACCTAATGCAATTTACCTTTTCCTTGTGAGGGCAGCTAATGCATATGGAATTAGTGATCCCAGCCAGATATCAGACCCAGTGAAGACACAAGGTAAGTATTGATTTACTCAGCCTTGGGACACCTAACTTATCTTTAGATGTTACAGTTATACAAATAAAACCATTTGTACTACATGCTAAGATTATATATTTAAAATATATCTGTTTAAGTTGCTCAATTAATTTTTAAATCATGGTGTTTGTAAACTTTCTTTTCTTGACTACTCCTTGACTTGACAAATAACAAAGAAATGTTTCTCATTTTATAAAGTCACAAATCCAGTGAGCAAAAATATTATGGGAATATTTTTAGAATATATTCAGTTTCTTGATTTTTAAATACATGTGAATGTAAAATCTTAATCACAACTCTTTTTGTGATTTAATCTTAATCACAAATCACAAAATATTTAATTGTGTTTAAAATTAAGTAAACTTTGTTTATGAGATTAATATTCATGACCTTTGGAATGAGTCTTGAACATTACAAACATAATCAAGTAACACTCTCTAGAAATCACACAAATGTAAGAGATAGTTTGTTCTTAACCCCTCTGTCCAATCTCCTACAAAGCATGGAAAAGAATAATCTAGGTCTGTATATTCTTTGTTCCATCTTTCATTGTCAGTTATGTGAAACATAACATATTAAACTTTCCAATGGAAATCATGTATGTGTTCATCAAAGCTGGGTTAAAGAAACAGATACAAGGAAAAGTGAACATGTTGAAGCTGCTTCTAAACACATTTGAAATTGGAAATTTTTTCACTTAAACCGCATTCTGGATATACTGCTTTTTATTGTCTTTCATGAATAGGAATTATTTTTAGCCTTCAACAGGTTATTATCTCCTATTCAGCTTCTTGTTCCTCCTGTTATTTTAATGTTTAAGCAGTGGTAAAACTTATATATAGAAAAAAAGGTGAATTTGAATCAACCTGTACCTTTTATTTCAATGTATTGTCATCACAGTTAAATGTACTTTATTCATATAAGATTAGTAAAGAAAAGTTAGCTTTAGATGGTAGGAATTAGAAATATAAGATTCTTTTGTCAACATACAGAGGAATCATAATGTCTCTATCTTTGTGTATTTCCAAAGCAAAAATTGAAACTTAGTTACAGTGATAGAAACAAATTGTACACAGAAATACTGAAAGATTTAAATTACTTTTTCCAGGTTTGAGAGAGAGTCTAGCTTCCATGTGGGGCATTTTGTCTTCTCTAGAGAGTGTATAAACCTTTTGAGAAGGACGTTTTGTTTCAGAATTCCCAGAAAAAGCAAACCGAACTATGGAACATGCCCATGTCTGTTTCTTGCTGTGTGAAATCAACACACCCAAATGCATATATTTGCTATTATGAGTCACTTCACCAGTAGCTTTAATAGTCTCGGAGCCTGCCTTAAGGCAGTTTGAGGTTTTCAATGTTATATACGCATTTGTAAAGAATGCAGAAACTGGGACAGCTGGAAACTGAACTGAAACTTTGGTCCCTAGTGTAGTGGTCTCTACCCAGTAGACCTTAGTGAAAGTTTCTGATTAACTGTGATTCTGTCATATACACATATGAGTGATTTTGTAAAATACATCCTCAACTGTAAATGAGGAGTAGTTAATGATTTATCTGTTAACTTGTTTTTAAAAATTTTAATCTACTTTCCTTTATACATGATAGCTAGTAGAACAACCTAAATGAAATGAACCCATGTCAGCTGGAAAATTGGAAACAGTGAAACAGACATACAGTTTTGAAATCAAAGAATTTGTTTCTCAGCTCCTCAATCTATTAGCAAGCTAGTGAATCCTGAGCAGTGGTTCCCTTAACTGTATAATGGGACTAAAAATCCCTACTCCCATAGGATTGGACAAGGATTAAACTAGCCAATTATATGAATATGCAAGACTCAGATTTCTATGTTATACCATAAGACTTTGTCATTTGTCATTGGATTTGTATTCCTTTCACTGGACTAAAAATAAGGGAAGTTCATAAAATTTGAGAAACACAGCTGGCATGCTGAATGAGAGAACCAGAATTAAGTAACTCGACAGACTGGAATGATGGGCCAGCGCTAACAAGATTAAAATTAATGGAGCAAATTTTAAAACCTGGTACTTGAACTTAGGTTTTAAAATTTAGCTATAGAAGGATAGGCTGAGGATACTGGGCTTAAAAGGAGTGTGTGCATTGGGTGTGTTGAGGGCAGGGTCGGGGGGAGGCTGACTTCAGTGTTTGAAGTCAATTAGAACACCTCCCAGAGCCAACTGAGTGAGTGGTTGTCGGAAAATCAAATGTAGTCTTAGCAGAATTAAATCAGAGCAAAATCTGAACTGGTCAGATCACGAATAGAGTAATGTGTTCTTTTTTGAGCACTACAATTTCAGGTAGAATTTTAAGATATTTAAGAGGAAGACGAGGATGGTTGGGGAGGCTGCATTGAAAGCTAAAATTCTTATCACTGGAAAAAAAAAAAATCCAGAACTTGGCACAAAAAATATCCCCCAAAATAATAAAGTTAGACTAGACTTGATATTTTTTTTTCTTTAATATTTTAAGAGACTTGTGTGTGAGCAAGATATGCTTCTACTAACTCCAGGCAACTAAATAAGACCAGCGAATGGAAGTTAACACTGAGGCAGATTTCACTGTCTAGTTTTAAATGGCTTTTGAGACACAGTGAAACTGAGCTGAGTCAGACCATAGCAGGAGCCTGGGAAGAACCTGGGAAAATCCAATTGAGAGAAACAGAATGCGTAAGCAGTTGGGGAAGAGCCGAGGTGGAAGGAATTCAGGAAAGACTTGTTGGAAATTGATTCAGAAGAAGCAGGCAAGCTTCTTGTTTTCATAATTTTTCTTTTTAGTATTGATGGACTGGTTGATTGATTTGGCTGCATTAGGTCTTAGGTTCACATGGGATCTTTAGTTGTGGCATTCAAACACTTAGTTGTGTCATATGAGATCTAGGTCCCTGACCAGGGCTCAGACCTGGCCACCACATTGGGAGCACAGATTGTTAACCACTGGACCACCAAGGAAATCCCAGCGTAACTTCTTTAACTGCTTCTGCAGCATGCTTGCAAGAACGTCTTCCCCAAGTGGAGATTCCTATGAATAAACTGGGTCATAAATTAAAGTTGCGCATATATAGGGCATAGTTTCCTGTTCAGGAGTCAGGTAGACTAATGTCACAGTAACCCTATCCCAGGGTAATCAAAATGTGCTCTCTCAAATATAAGATTTGATAATGCGAGGGAGATGATATGAGCAGCTAGCAGGTGGGGTGGGGGGATTGGAGACATTGCTGAAATGAAGGTGGTTGTTGCCACTGTTAATACTATTCTTTATCTACATTCTGTCCACACGACATTCTTGAATCCTGTCTTTTAAAGAATGTGTACACAGACACAGAATGTACAGGATACCTGTACAGGCTAGGTCTCTAGGTAATAAGAGACCCATTATTGTAAATAATGATATGGGACCTGAATAATCCCACCCTCAAAGATCGTGTTTAGGAAATTCCAATACTGGGGAAATGGCAGGGGTAAAATCATATCTAAGATTTCCTCCAAGTTTGATTCTGAATGTTGGAAAGACCTTTTACATCATAATACACTTCTTTCAGGAGGAGAAGGAAAATAAGAACAACAAAGAGACCAATTAATAAATGCCTCAATATTGCACTGTTAAACATTACTTTCTATTTTTCTTTCTTGTGAGGAATTTTCTGAAATAATGTTCTATTTCCAGGATGGTTACAGTAGGCAAGAGAATCTAGAAACTTTCATGAGAGGATTAACTAGCAAGGTTACCTCAACCAGAGAAATTAGAGATTGTCATGCAAATTATAGTAGTTACCTTTAAAAATGATTACTGACATGTTTGAAGATACTTCCTAGAAGGCAGACAATTTCTCTGAGGATGGAATCTTACATATGAGAGAGCATTTTTAGAAGCTAATATGTATAATATGTGTATGTGTTCCATACAATAATTCACTTCAGCTCAACTCATGTTAATTAAACACATTCTATATGTATGTCATTGTGCTAGGTATTCTGGGTTCATAAAAATGGACCCAATCCCTCCCTTCAACAAAAGGACTCTATATGCCTTAAGAAATTCAGTTCTCACAAAAACACTCCAAAATGACTTCCACTGATACTGCCATTTGACAGATGAGGTAACTGAAAAATAGTGAGGTTACAAAATCTTCCCAGTGTTACATAGCTGTCAAGCGGCTGAGTTGGGGAGTTGCCAATTCTGTCCGTGAATGCCACTGTTACCCTAGAGATAGATGGTAATTAAGTTCTACGAGCAATGGAGACTAGTAGGGAAATATACCTGAGTAGGGGAATATACCTGAGATGGAAAACTTACAATCAAGTATTTTCTATCTATAGTCTGTGGCCTGAAGACCAAGGTAAGCCAAAGCTATTCCTAATGTATGATAAAGTATGAGAAGCCAAAACTCAGTTTTTCTCATTTTGCTTATTTATAAGTTTATGTCAGTGGCTCAGTGTGTGTGTGTATATATATATGTGTGTATGTGTATAAAATCAAGATTTTACATCAAAGATTCTTGAATAGGACTCTTGATCTGTCGTCTCTTTCATTTGCCTGCCTTCCCTGAACTCCATCAAAGATACTTACCAACCTCATTTGTAAAAATTTTTTTTGAAGTATAGTTGATTTACAGTGTTGTGTTAGTTTCAAGTGTATAGCAAGTGAGTCAGTTATACAAATGCATATATCCACTCTTTTTAAAATTATTTTCCCAGATAACTGATCTCACTTTTAGTATCCATGTTTTTGTTTTCTATCTGAACTCAGTTCTTTAATTAATCATAAAACTAAAATTCTTGTTTCTGTTGCTTATGAGATGGAAAATAGTCTAGAATATTTGTACCAAAATACAGTATTTGAGAAGGATGATTCTGGATATAAAAGTATTGATTTTCTTCTCTTGTTCATACTAATGTAAACAAAGCAAAGCATCTGTATTTAGAAAATCTCTGTAGAAACAGGCAACTTTTATCAAGTACAGACTTTTTAGTAAGTTTAGCAAAAATACTTCTTTGTTGGGAAAAAAAATCCAACATACATGAACACTAGTAGCGGTTTTAATTATTACTATATTCTTGGTCTCCTTTCTAAAAATGTTGCTATTTTTGAGATTTAAAGCTCTTTATTGAACCTTTTTGACAGGGCTACAATAATTAAAGTAAAGCAACCATCAATTAAATAGATGTTAAGTACTCTTTTCTCATCAGATTTATTCCATCCTATCCTGTTGATGGTTTCCATACCCCATTTTATAACCACTAACTTATATCTTGTTTGGAAAGATATCCAGGTTTATCATATAAGATGAGGAGTGTCTTATTTCTTTTTGTGCTTGCTTTTCACTTAGGTGTTTCCATTCTCTTCGTTACTCATCTACTGCATTACAAAA
Organism: Odocoileus virginianus; assembly: GCF_023699985.2. Taxonomy (NCBI): domain Eukaryota; kingdom Metazoa; phylum Chordata; class Mammalia; order Artiodactyla; family Cervidae; genus Odocoileus; species Odocoileus virginianus. Next base: position 28,126,847 of record NC_069698.1, read on the forward strand.
CCTGGATATCTCCTTTCTTGCATAGTTAGGATCGCTACAGAAGGTTCTGTAGCAAACTCAGAGGGGATTGCACTAAGCCGTTCATCCTAGGCAAGAAAGCGATCATTACATGATTAGGAGGAGCTGTCAAACACTGCTGTTTGCCATTGTTATTTTTGCCACCTGCTCTGTTTTGCTTTCTATATGCCCTCTGCTTGTTATCTCTCTCTGTATGCCGTGTCCTCCTGATTCTAGTAAAAAGGTTAAGTTGTTCCTATTTTCTTCTGTAGCACAGATTGGAATTATTCTTCACAGTTGGAATGATTCTTCTTTTCTGAGATTTTTCTATGAATGAAAGGATTGTTTCCCCATGCTTTTATTCAAGTCAGAAACATTGCCTAGGCTTTGACACAGTCTTCTGGGATTGTTGCAGATGTTCCCCCGACCAGTCAGGGGGTGGATCACAAGCAGGTCCAGCGAGAACTGGGAAATGTTGTTCTGCATCTCCACAACCCCACCATCCTTTCCTCCTCTTCAATCGAAGTGCACTGGACAGTGAGTCGTTGTTGCTGTTGTAATATTTGTTCTCAGTTTTAATAAGCAGATGACTTTTTGGAGATCATTATACGAAAAATATACATATATATATATAACAGATAGTTAAATTATATACATCTGTTCCTTACTTCCCCACCAATGGTAATTTTATAATGTAAACATTGTTTGTTGTGATAGCTATGAAATAGTTTTAAACAGAGAAAAATGTTATCTTGCATGTATTTTATATTGTGCTGCAGTAGTGAACTGGGTTGGCAAGATCCCCTGGAGGAGGGCATGGCAGCCCACTCCTGTATTCTTGCCTGGAGAATCCCATGGACAGAGGAGCCTAGCGGGCTGTGATCTATGGGATAGCGAAGAGTCAGACAGGATTGAGTGCCTAAAAACACAGTGAACTTTACCAGTCTCAAAGGAAACAAGCTATATATTCCTAACACTCTTCAAAAGAGTGTATCTAACTTATGGAATTATTAACATATGAAAAGTTTTCATTGAGAACTATTTCTAAATCGCATTAAGTAGTCTTTTAAAATTAGAAAATGGAAAACACTTGTGTCCTCATCCCCTTGACACTGACTTATCTCTCGATGTCTACCAGAGCACTGCCATAGCGCACCATATTTCTGCATGAAGCATAGAAATTAATAGCTCATATTATGCATTAGGCTGGAGAAGTGGACAGATTACAAAAGATAGTGATTTGTTTTTCATATTCTACTTCATATAGACTAGAAAACTGTGAGAAGAAGCCAGATAGAACTTTTTTGCCTTTTGTCACATTAATTTTCATGATTTTCTAAAAAGTCAATGGAAGGCATGAGTGATTGCATTTTTTCTGTCATTGTAATAGGTGGACCAACAGTCTCAGTATATTCAAGGATACAAAGTTCTTTACCGCCCGTCTGGAGCCAACCATGGTGAATCCGAGTGGTTAGTTTTTGAAGTGAGGACCCCAACCAAAAATAGTGTGGTTATCCCTGATCTCAAAAAAGGAGTCAACTATGAAATTAAGGCTCGTCCTTTTTTTAATGAATTTCAAGGAGCAGATAGTGAAATTAAATTTGCCAAAACCCTAGAAGAAGGCAAGTATAATGAAATGTGTGATGACTATGCATTGTAAAACTTTCATTACTTTTATTAACTTAATTGAAAATTTTTAATGGTAATAGTGACATTATTAATTGTCTTGGTAGTGAGCATTATATTTTGTTAATAGAAGTTATTTAATTAGAACTACTAAAAACCAAAGTCTGTAATACTTGACTTGCTTTAAAAGTGGCCTATATAAAAATGTGCAAATGTGTACATTGTATTACTTAATGACATATCTTGGATATATCTAATTATTCAGAACTAAAATTCACATTTAAAGATGTAATTATCCTCAATTTGCTTGCCTTTCCATTAATTTTTTCATTCATTTATCAAATGTTACTTTGAGTGATGATTTGTAAATAAAGTGAGTAATGTCTTGGTTTGCCCAGGACCTACTGGGATTAACATTTTATGGCTCATGTCCCTAGAAACCCCTCAGCTCTACACAAACCAGTATGTTTAGCCACTGTATAACTGGAAATTAAAATTAGTATTTACATAAAGTTTACAAGTTACATATCACAAGTATAATCTTTAAAAATAACAAGAATTGTTCCTTAATTGTTCCTTTGATTACAATAAATTATAATACAGTTATTGTCATGGATGGTTAGTGTTTATACTTCTGAACATTTTAGGGAGAACATGGGACTATGGTAGGAGAGAGAGGAATTCTCCTGGAATGTTTTGTGGAGATTATATATATCACTTTGGTTGTAGAAAATTCACAGTAACAATAGGTTAGCTGTGTTGAGGAAAAATTTAAATAGTTTGGGACTAATCAGACTTGGATGAGATATATCTTTAAAAACTATATATATATACACATATATATATATAGTCATAAACTTTCTATGTTTTGTTTAATGGTTTAAATGCCTGCTTTCAATGTTTTCTAGTATGCTTATTTATAAACCTGCTCTTTAAAACAATTTAATAGCACCCAGTGCCCCACCTCAAAGTGTAACTGTATCAAAGAATGATGGAAATGGAACTGCAATTCTGGTTAGCTGGCAACCACCTCCTGAAGATAATCAAAATGGAATGGTCCAAGAGTATAAGGTAAGTACATGTATAGTAAAAAAGCAAACTTGGTTATATTGGTCATGGATATTTGGCGCCATCTGCTGGTAGGCACAGCAACATAAATTATTTTTTAAATACTTTGTTTAGTCAATAATTGTGAAATACTTTTTTCTTAAGCAGTTTGAAACAAAAAATAATTTAAAAGAGAGTATTTACCTGTTCATAGTATATATAGGTGCTCACACAAACAACACATGTAAAGGCTAATCAAAATTTCTGGCCCCCCCCCCCCCCCCCATCCAGCTTAAATGCATTTGCAGAATTAGTTTGCCCCACGGAATTGTATCAGATATGGTTTCTTTGTTTCTTTCAACACATTTGGAATTTTGTAACATTGGAGTTAAGTTGGAAAAATTATTTTTAGTGTGCCTAAAAATTTTTTAATAAATTTATTTTCATCTTTCAGCATCTCTAAACAAAATTTTATGTCTCAGAGGAAATTCAATTTTAAATTTCCATATATGTTTGAATGAAATTTTTAAAACATATGATATATTGAAAGTAATTTAATTCAATGATTCTAAATATTTACTTTTACCTGTGAAGTTAATCATGTCTAATCATTGAATTTAGAAAGGCTTACCTAGATTAATTTCAAGCAAATATATTCAAGCATGCCAGAGTAGAATAAAATTAAGTTAGGGACATGAGATTTATCCTATTAATGAATAAGCATTATAGCACAGTCTTAATGAGCTATGTTAAATGATTAAATGATAGATTGAATTAGGGAAGTCACACAAGAGATTAAATTTCACTTGTATGTTTTCAATATGTATGTAAACATATTACATACTAGAAAACCTTTTAACTACAAAATGTATATTTCTATAGACAGTGCCTTATATGTCCATGGTACCTCAGTATTTTTCTAGTTACCAGTTGAATTATATTTACTGAATTGCCTCATAAATGTGAAAACTTACCTGTTTCTATTGATATGAAATTGACGGTAAGAAAGGAAATACATGTTTACGTTCTACAGGTTATTGCTTGCTAACATCAGAATTACTTAGGGAATCATTTTCCAAATATAGGTATATGGCCACCATTCTGAAAGATTCTGATTCAGTATCGATAATAAGGCCCTTGTTTATATACTTTGGTAGATCTTTCCAGGTGATTTTGATATGTACTTTTGGGTAAGGCCCAAATAAAGACCATAAATATACTTCTGAGTACCAAAATAATTTGTACAATGGCCAAATATACTGAGCTTAATTTTAGGTATAACATTTTATTTTAAAATAACTTTTAAAAACAAACTAAAAACCTCTTTATGAATTTATGTATAAATTTAAAGGGGTGACATTTTTTTTAAAGTATTTAAAATACTGTACTGTGTGTATTTTAGGGTATTTGAAATTAGATCTCCTACTCTAATTGAGTGATTAATAGGTAAGAGTCTCTACACTTTGAAGAACTTTCTCATGAGTTTTAAGATTATTTCAATACTGGGATGCTATGGTTCAGACTGGAAAAATAAATTGTTATAGAGATTTTTAAGCATATAGAATAAGGCGATGTCTAAGCTCTCAAGCAAAATTGTGTTAATGTAGGCATTTTCCCCTAAGAGTCAAAACTCATTTCTCTCCTAAAGAAATGAGAAAGGGTGGATTTCATTTAACTTCATGGTCAATTTAAAATAATAAAATGCCTTTCACAACCTGATTGACTGGTACAAAATCAGTTTGTGGCTTTGGTTCAGCTGTGTAATGTAATTGGGGGAAAAAAATCACAAAGGACTCTTTATTTCCAAATGATCAGACCCTGGTATAGAGTCTGACCATTTGTTGGTATTATGCATTGAAACTATATTAAAATAATATTAACTTTCAAAGCAAAAAAGATTTTTGCCCATGTGAAAGAGGACACTGACATTCTTAGATTCATTTTAAATCCCATTTCCTATTACAGTTTAAACAATAGGCTACTTGAAAATAATCCTGCATCTTGCTTGAGGACATCATAAAGAATACAGAGCATGTTTTACTATTGCATGGATCATTTTCTTATAGAAATTGAGTCCAGATACTGTCATGCATCATATCCAAGATCAACAACATTGCAAAAGATTACTCTAATAATTCAATAATCCTTTAGAGAAATTTAAGGATTATAGCATAGTTCGGAAATCTTAATTTCCTAAAAATAATTTCTTACCACAAATATCATCAAAGTTAATGAAAAATACAATAATTTTCTTATTAGAATATTTTTCTTTCAAATCAAATATGTATTGTTATTAGGATCTTGTATTTTTATCAAAAACTGATTAATATTGGCATAAATACAAGATCAGAGTGCTATTTTTCTTTCATTGATAATAGTTCAACATCCTATAGATGGAATAAATCTTAGGATGATCCTTACTCTTTATGTTCAGTTTTATTTATTTTTTAGGTCTTGGTGGTCTGAAACACATATTTCAGGAAAAGACTTCTGTAATAGGTCCTGGCTCCATCTCTTTATTTACTATGAACTTTTTATTTTGTATTGGGGTATAGCCAGTTAACAATGTTGTGATAGTTTCAGGGGAACAGCCAAGGGACTCAGTCATACATACACATGTATCCGTTCTCCTCCAAACCCGCCTGCCTTCCAAGCTGCCACATAACATTGAGCAGAGTTCCATGTGCTAAACATGTCCTTGTTTTATTTTTAAAAACCATGTTTATGCCAAGATAGTTTAGATTATTCAGAAACTCTCTCTTTAAATCAACTGCTTCTTGGTTTTGACATAAAAAGCAATGGCGCTGTGACAGCACCAGGTAATTTTATCCCAGAGAAGTGTTGAAATAAAATATTAGACACTCATTTTTGTTTTGTGATATCTGGTATTATGCCTGGTCTATAGTAGAAATGCAGATACTTAATGATGATAGGTTTAAGTTACTGTTCTTTATTTGGATATATACAGGTTTTTGCAAGTTCCTCTTATCTTTTTCTGGAGTATAATACCTAGGTGTTTTTTGTTTTTTTTTAAAGCAAATCCTGTTGATAAGCGTTGATAAGAACCAGGGTCTTTGTAGAATCATTTGTAGATTCACCTGATATAATCGTCTACATTTGTAGAATCACTTCATATAATCCTTTACGAGTGTACAAGAAAGTTCAGAGAAGTTTTTAACGTACTACTAACATGAAGTTTGACAAGAAGCATCTTCTCAGAACTAGATCTAGGGGAAAATGACTTTTGAAACTTCCTATATTAAGTTCATAATAGATCTAAACTCTGTCTAGGTCTAAAACCACAATACTATGTTGATCTTTATGTTAACTTACATTAACTCTTGTGCTCTTCTTACAGGTTTGGTGTCTGGGCAATGAAACGCGATACCATATAAACAAGACAGTCGATGGTTCCACCTTTTCTGTGGTTATTCCCTCACTGGTTCCTGGGATCCGATACAGTGTAGAGGTGGCAGCCAGCACGGGGGCCGGGTCAGGGGTGAAGAGCGAGCCACAGTTCATCCAGTTAGGTGAGTGCCAGTGCAGATCTGGTTGGAAAGACATCACTGTACCCATTGTCCTCCGTTTCTTTTTTGTAGTGGAGGCAACCAGTGCAAGTTGCAGACTATGGAATGAGGCAATAGAATTACAAAAATAAGATTGTTAGCTTTGTTTTATCTGTCTGTAATATCACAGCTAAATTTAAACTTATCCGAACAAACATTTTAAATGGTATTTTGAGCAAAAGACTAAATATTCAGTATCATGCTTATTCTGCCCTATTGAATTTTCTTCCATCTGTTTAACAAATATTCTTAATTGAGCACCAGTGATACCCCCTTGGCTTTCCTGGTATCTCCATGGTAAAGAATCTGTCTGCAATGCAGGAGACCCACGTTCGATCCCTGGGTAGGAAAGATCCCCTGGAGAAGGAAATGGCAACCCACTCCAGTATTCTTGCCTGGAGAATCCCTTGCACAGAGGAGCCTGACAGTCCATGGGGTCACAAAAGAGTAGGACAGGATTTAGCAACTAAAAAACAACAAAGGATACCTCGGGGAACAGGAAAGATGTGGTTTGGGTAAAAAAAAAAAATATTTCTATGCAAAACTTAAACTAAGTATTGAAAGTTTAGAGAAATATGCAATTTATATTTACCATTTTTGTCTATTTAAAATTGCATGTGATAACAAAAGATAGACTGAGATGTTGAAGAGCATTGAAATATGGTAAATGCTAGTTACTTAGAAAGTTAAAAATACAATGTGCTTCAAAACTAGTTAGAGGAATAAAACACTGGCGGAACACTTAGTTGCCATACTTCATTATAGCGACATAAGCATAAAATTCAAATTTATCAAATGGTATAGTCAAATCTAAAAGAAACAACAACAACAAAGAAACAGCAACAAAATTGTAAATGGAAGGGAGAGAAAAGGTGTTAAGAGATGTTACGAGATGATATTTAAATTTCATGATACTGAGAAGCATATAGTCGACTTTGTTCCTTCCAGATCAGAAATTAAGCATTAGTAGTATTTGATGTCAGTTGCTAAATTATGAAAAAGAATCAGATACATGAATCTTCGTATATCACAAATAAGTACATAGTAATTTTTCATGTTGGTAATATTGATGACATCCTAGAAATTGCCTCAGAAAAAAATTAAGAAACATTCTACTTTTAATAAACTTTGTTGCTGTACATAAGGAACTTTACATTCAATTTGGAAACTGTCGTTGATGTTCTGCTGTCAAGAGAATACCATCTGCTGTACCAGATACACTTGCAGAATTTCGGTAAAGTGACACGGAGTCCACCTGAAGTCCAGCGATGGAGAGTCTCAGATTGATGCGGCTTCCAGGGTTGACCCTGGGCCAGCAGAAAGGAAGAGAACACACATACAGCGTGGGGCAAGGTTTAAATGGAAACTGCACGTCGCTGCTGAATAGAGCTTGGTTTTGTGATTCCAAGCAGATGAATGGGAACACTGCAAAATCAAGACACTGGCTAGGGAGTTCCCCCCTGGGAGCTCTATGCTATGAGAGAACCATTCAAGCCTCTAGTGGAGAGCTTGTTGCCTCTGCTGCAGACCTGGGCCAGAATTTAATTCTGAGAATATCTTTTACCTTTAACACTTTTTTTTTTTCCAGCAGAGATTATAATATGCACAACTTTTAAACCAAAAAAAAAAAAAAAAGATAGCTTCATGGTTTTATTTCTGGTTCATTTATTCCAAATTTTTAAGCAGTATAGAAAACAATTTTTTAAAAATTGCTCAATGCATCTATTATAGTATTACCTAAGATAAGGGAGAAAACAGTCTAAGCATAGGTCTTTTTACTCACATAGTTGCCTAGTTTTATGAAAAGTTAGTATTAACTTACTAAAACTAAAAGTTACATGGCAATGACCCTGTACATTGTCATGTCATTTGCCTATTTTTTAAATAATATATGACTTCTAGTTCTGGGTTTTCAAAAATGAATTGGAAAAAAGGACCATGTGTAACTTTATTTATTTAAGATTTAAATCATAGGATTTAAGGATCAAATTGGTTTTCTTGAAATTATAAATGTGTTCCAGTTTTCCATGTCTTAATGTAGGCTCAGCTGCAGTGAGACAAAGACTGAGATATGGAAGGGCCATTTTAATTCATTAGTCACACCACACTTGATTCTGCTAAGCCCATCTGGTCGTCTGCATGGAACCCCTCTTAGCTGTCTTCATAAAATCTGAAGCCACCCAACTTAACTTTGCACAAATAGCCATGAAATCTATAAACCTAACAGATATAAAGGGTGTATTAGAAATAAAAAGAATAGATCAGGCTGGTGAACTTTCAGAGGATGAAGTGCTCTTAGGATAACCATGGATAAAAGAGTCTGGAACATGAAATGAAACTTTCAGTCAAGAAACAGTTGAAGGCAGGGTGACAGCAACTGCTTGTGAAAATAGATTTTTCAGCCTTGACCCTCCATAGAATGAATCTGGAATTCTGTTTAAGAAGAAAGCAAATAAAAAACACACCCATACACAACATGAGTAGCAATTTAGCCCTATGTAGAAAAGGCTATTTTCCTAAGGTTGTTTCCTTAGCCTTGGATGCTATTTATTTTACCTGCCAGTGTCTTATCAGAAAGCAATATCTTTTAATAAGAAAAAAAAAATCTGTACTTTTTGTATTTGAGAAATATTATTCATAAACAATGAGTTATTCCAGTTATTTTTCTGGGAAAAAAAAAAGAGTTTTGGACTGGAACAAATGTTTCTACTTTAAAGCAGGTGGTTTAGCAGAACAATTTTAGAGTCAAATGATTTAACAATTGTAAGAAAGCACCAATTCTAATGAAATAGGCACACAACTTCCCGTTTGACCAGATGTTGTAGGGCAAGAATGTTAAGAGTACAGATACAGATAGTAAGTAATTCTTACAGATAGTAAGAATTCTGCCACAGGGCATCCTCAGCATTGATATCTCTTAATGCCCACAAAGTAGGTTATTCCTTGATGATAGAAGAACAGCTTTCAGACTTCTATAGACTTTGCAGATTGCTCTGTGTGACTTGGTAAAATGGTGGGCTTGAGCAATGAGTCTCTTAGGCTGAAACATAAATGGGAACTAAGTGAATTTTAATAACCATAATTCCACCAATCTTAAATTCTTGAATCAAAATAGCTGAGAGAAAATAGGAGCCTTTTCGACTATTCATAACACTTGATCGTCTTGTCCATATTTAATGTTTTTATAGCTGTCTCTGGCCATGGTTATTATTTTAAAGGGAAGTTTTCTTTAAGAGTTCCATGGCAGATCAGTGGTTAGAACTCTGCATTGTCACTGCTGAGGGCTCAGGTTTAAGCCCTGGCTGGGGAACTAAGATCCCACAAGGCACATTGTGTGGCCAGAAACATAAAAATAAAAATTCCATTTTTTTTTTTAAAAAACAGACTTTTTCATAGTTCTTTCAATGATAACATAATCTCAGTTTTTCATTGGTTTTTAATGATCCTGAATTTTTATAGACCCTTCTGAACATAGTTTTAAATAATCTTTTTCTGAGGTAGTTAGGAGTCTTAGTTAATTAGGACTTAGGTAGTTAGGACTATTCAAGGGTGGGGGAGACGAGATGCACACCACACACACACACGCACACACACAGTCCATGGGGCCCCAAAAGAGTCGGATACAACTTCGCAACTAAACAACAACCATTCAGTACTCTTTATTTGTATTCTTGGGTTAAAGTATTTCACTTTTTAGAAGTGTAATTTATATTTTATCTCAGTTTGCACTTAAAATCCCATCAGTGAACTGCAGTTTTCTGGAGTAAAACATAGAAATTGTGGGCTGTTATCTTTGTTTTTAAATATATTCCATAAAATCATTATATTTGTTTTGAATTCAAATCAATATAAAGTGAATATAATCTAGCCCCAAATCTCGTGAACTCTTTTAACTGACAATGGTACCTGTTGCAATGAAAAGCAGAAATTATTGTCCAAAAATTAACAACATAATGATGGCTATTTTATGTATATAAGCATGTGCTTATTGTCTCACTGAGTTTTAAACCTGAATGAACCCAAAGATGGCCTTTTCAGATTCTCATGGAAATCCTGTGTCACCCGAGGACCAAGTCAGCCTTGCTCAGCAGATCTCAGACGTAGTGAAGCAGCCGGCTTTCATCGCAGGAATTGGGGCTGCCTGTTGGATCATCCTTATGGTTTTTAGCATCTGGCTCTATCGACACCGAAAGAAGAGAAATGGGCTGACTAGTACTTATGCGGGTATCAGAAAAGGTATTACCTTTCCTAAATTTTTCATATTTTACCATGTTCATATAGCTCTTGATTTCAATATATGACTCTAAGTTATTCTTGATTATATATATTTGTATCCTATATTAATTATTTTAACATATAAAAATTTGCAAAACTGCTTTTATTTTATTGCAATATCTACGTATAAACTCCACTTGGATATCAGTACTAAAATAGGACTTACCTGTTTCAGGCTCAATTTCTTTAAAATACATTTTAGTGTAGGTCTACACTTGCTTATGATACCATTCCTTTGTTCTCTTAGGGAATTACTTTATTGATTTCCTGTAGGAAAATTTGTAATCTCCATGTCTCAGGAATTATAAATCCAAGCTTTGGACTGTCATATAGCTTTAAAAGGAGCACCGTTCCCCTTTGTGAAGCAAAAGAGATTGTTTATAAATAATTATATTTCTGATTATTTATAAAATAATTGTTTCTTAATGAATATGGAATGCTTGAGTGAATAATGTGCTTCAGTTTGCAGAGAGAGAACACTTAGTACTTTTTTATTGTTATGTTTAAAGTTGTAGAGCTGACTATGTATATACTGTTGATGGACAATGATGATTTTGTTAAAAATGTATCTGCAGTTTAGAAGACAAAGTTTATTTGGCTAAAATTATTTACAGTTTTATGGATGAGCCAAATAAGCTGAGGAATTTGCAGACACTTCTGCCACATAGTCTCAAAGTCTGCAGATTGGTGGTTCATATTTTTCATTTCCTGATGAGTTTCTTATCACTCTCAGACAGATAATCCTTTTCCCCTTCTCTCGTCAAATATCTTCATCAACTCTGGGCTGTCAACAGGGTGATTGTAAGTTTTCAGCCCACAGGCCCACTTTATGTCTTTAGTCCAACTAAATTATTGACAGTGCTCCTTTGGGTCTCAAAATTGTCTTGGTTTTTGGATGACAGGGTATACATCCACCCGAGTTATAGGGTCTATAAGTCTAAGACAACACTTTTGCTGCAAAGCAGATTTAAAGAGGATGACTAGTAAATACTCACTCCCACCGTCACCCTCGTTTAAAAAAAAATTATCTACGCATTTCCTAAGTGAACATTTCCCACACAGCTTGGCCATGCCGTTTCTCTGAGCAATGATATGGCAAAGTCAGAATTTATTAGTGCTAGTTAAACCTTTCCTCAGTGAAAAGTTCTATTGACTATCCCTCTGAGCTTGTGAAACAGTCTGAGACAACAGTCTAAAATATTTGTGCTCTTGGTCACAAGGGGTCTTGACAAGAGAGAGTCAACACAAATTCATCACCCACACTGTGAAAATCGATGAACGTGCCTCTGGCCCGTGGCTCCATAGCAGTCTCCTTATGTACATACATTTGCCTTAGCATTATCATCCTTAAATATGTTTTTTTCAGATATGTGTCCTATGTCAATATTAAAGCAAAAATGTCAGTATCCCTGCCTGTGAAATGGAAAATGGGGGCTTAGAGGTTACTGTGAAGAGACTGGGTGCTCATCACACATTCAAAGAACAGTGTCAGGGCCACGCATTACCGTATAAAACCTTTGCCCAAAAAATAAGGCAGAGAAGGAGTTTGTGGGTGTCTGTGTGTTGTGGAGCAGGGCACAGGTGGGCTGCTGGGAATTGTGCTTTGAAATCCCATTTGAATGAGGAAAAGTGACTGATGAACATCTAGATATAGAATCTTTTGAATTTCCAGGAATTTTGTAATTTTTATTGCCAGGTGTGTGATAGCTATGCAGTTGTAACAGTGGAATGCTCTCTCTAGTCTTGAAGCCTAAATGTGACATGAAACCTTCTTCCCTTCTGAAATGTTTCTTTTCCCTTACTAATGCTCTTCAAGCATGCTGGGAAATGCCTATGTGCTCTTTCTGCAAAACCTATTACACTAATATTGTCCTTTTAACTAGCTTGTGTTAAGCAGAAATCATAGAACATAATCACAAATGTAATTGGTGAGCATTTGATTCTGCTTTCCTCACCTTGCCTTTTTGGCACTTTTTCATATTTCTGGTTCTGTGCAATTTTAAAAAGTGAATTCTGAAATCTTAAATTGACTGTGCCCGAAACAATGCTGGTCATCCTAAGAAAAAAGGAAGTGAAATATTTAAAAGAAATCAATGTGAAAGAACCTACTGCCCTATGAAACATCAGGCCAGAGTATGACTTTGGGTAATAGCGAGCATTTTTAACATAATTTCCCCCTACATTTATCTGTAGGTATTTCCTCTGCTTGTTCCCTTTGTCCACATAGTATACCAGCATCACTAGATAAAATGATTTATTTTATTACTGGAAGCTTTGAGAATTAAGTTGTCCTTTGTTGAGCCAGCTGTAAAAATCTCATTTAGATGACCTCTTTTCATCTCTTCTTCCATTCCTTAAACTGAGGTTAGCAGTTGGCTAAGAGTACTGACAAGGACCTTTCATTTTTTTCCCTGTGTCCTTGTGATTGCAAATTAATGTTCAGGCACTCCATTCTTGCTTGAGTACCTTTACTTTCAAATGTATGTCTTTTATATTTTTTATGAGGACAAGTTACTATTGCTCTGAATTTTTGATTGTAGCTAAATTACACTGACTCTCTAAAAAGACCTGACTGAAAGACAGCACAATAGAATTCTTAAGACAGAGACTGCTATGTAGCGGAAGAAGACAGTATATAAACTGGATCCCCAGCATTGAGGATTTTGGTTTTTTTTTTTCTTCCTAGTATGCTCAGAGATAAAATGGTTTGGTAAGAAGTGACAGTTGTAAAAGATGCTATGGCATTCAAGTCTGCAACCCCAGTGCTCTAATCCTAAAGTAAATTTCTTGTAGACGTTCAAATATGAAGTGGAAAATACATTTTTGGCAGCTTTTTGATCCATGATAAGTAATCAGTATTCTAGTTTGTGTGTGTTAAGGATTTCTTAAAAGCAAATTTTAGTCTTCAAAGAGTAATGTAGGTTCTCTTGCTTTCTTTACCAGGGCAGTGTTTACTTTAAATTAATGTGAAGAGCTTGGGGGAAAAAAAGTCAGCCTCCTCCCTCTGTGAAATGTCATGGAAATAACTCTGGTGTTATCCAACAGCCAGGAATGGGAGAAGATAGGACAAGTGGGGGAGGCAAGGATGCCACTTTTGAGGTCTGCAGTTCAATTTCAGGCATTATTGATTTAATCTAGATTTATGACTGCAAAGAGTGAAGATTTTCAGAGCATTATTGTTCTATTGTTTAGCTTTTGGTGTGCTATTTTTTTAAAATGCTCAGCCTACTTCTAGAAAGCTTCTAGGTATAAACTATAATAGCAGAATTAAAGTTAAAACCCCCTATGTATTCTGTCCATTCACCAATTTCTATGATGCTAGAAATGTAGCAATACACTCTTTATGCTAAGGCATCAGGCATTTCTTGCCAGCGAAACAGTTCAGTTTGATGGTTTTCTTTGTTGCAGTTCTTTCTTCGCTTGCTTTCTTTCTTCCTTCCCTTTTCTTTCTTCCTTTCTATCTATCTTCTTCCCTCCCTTCTCCCCTCCCTCCTTTTCTTTCGGCATTTTTCCTTTCTTCTTCCTTTGGTCTTCTTTCTGCCTTTCTTTCTGTCTTTATATCATTCGCTGTCTCCTTCCCCCTGTCTGTATCACTGTCTCTCTCCAGGTGATGGATGCTCAAGTGCACCTATTATATTAGTTAGTCCACTTTAATAAGCATTTACTTTCAGATTTCTAGATAAGGGTAGGCAAGACCCTGATAATACTTGTTTAAGAACCCATTATCCACTGTTCGGAAATGATTAATAGTAGAGGATTCCTGTCGGTACTAAAGCCATGAACTAAGTCTCTATTACTAAAAGCAGGGGTCATCCACAGGCTAAGCCAGCACAGTCCTCCCCGCTCCCCCCCGTCCTAGAATGTCAGACGCTTCGAAATGGTACCTGCAGAGACAAGCTTCTTTTTTACCCTCAGATTTGGGTTTATTCACATATCAAGAGTGTCAGAACTACTGGCTTAGTTATTTACATTTGTTTTATGTTCAGCTGTCTGCTTGATTTATACTAATGTGATATGTTCCCTTTCTCTCTTCAGCTTAATAACTGGTTTATATTTTGTTTTGATTTTTCAGTCCCGTCTTTTACCTTCACACCAACAGGTATATATTTGCGCTTACCCTCCTCCTTTCCTTTGTTAGTTCGGCATGTGTTATACTATTGTGTTGCTGTTTTTATTTCATTTTCTGCGGTAAGCTGGGGGGAAAGGACTTACAATGGAAGCAGTACTTCATTTACTCATGCCAGGCATGCACTTGAAGTAGAAATGGTTGGTGTTGCTTGTCATCCCTTCAATGCAGTTGTTTATTCATGATTCCACAGTGCATCTGAGCCTTGTTTGCATGTATTTCATTAGATAGGCACACTATTTCTGCCCTCAGCATGATTTAACATGCTAATGATCAATTGATTATTTTAGACTTGGCAGTGTATTTTTTTCCCCTTAACTTAAGCTTTCTGGATTTCCAACAAAATTTTCTCTCCCAAGCAATTCTCTATCCATAGAATCAGCATTCTTAAAGGTAACCAAAATATACAGCACATTTGAAAGATAAAACTTTCATTTTCCCTAAGTCCAAGTCCTAATATTCTGTTCTATTCAGTTTCTTTCAAAGAGGGTCCTCTTCTTTCGCATCACCTTTAGTAAAAATGTACCTGTGGTCCTGCCTTCTCGGTTTTAATCCAGTTATTATAATCACTGGATGCAGTTATCTCTCCTTAACAGACTCTCAGTTTGGAGTTCTTCTAAGTAGCAGAATTTGGCAGCTTTTAGAAACATATTTGTTCTTAGAAAAATGTGTCTGTATTTACAGAAAAGCTAATATTCTTAACCCCTTGACTAACTATGTGCAAGTCTTTTTTTGTTATGGCTAAATTTTATACCCATAACTTATTAAGCTGAGAATGCTTTCACAGGCATTAAAATACATTTTCACTATGTATACATGTTTGATGAAAATATAATGAGAAGTATTTTCTCAAACCACAATAAAAAATAGGTCACATTAATTAATAGTCACAACTTGGCATACATCTTTGTGTGTGGAAAGAAAGGTTTATTTTCACATTTATATCCATCTTACTGGTACTCATTCATATTTCTGGGGAAATGGTCTGGTAGGTTTTTATTTTCCAAAATTTAATATTCCACTTCTATAAAATCATGAAATTACATGATCTGATAATAAATTCAAGATAGAAATCTGAGAATGTAAGTGTACAATGTGTAAATAGTTATTGTATTTAATAAGAATATAGTGAAGTTTGCTTCTCCTTAGTTTTCAAACTTGTTAACACACTAAGAAAATAAGAATAACATATTTAATTCTATACCATCTTTAAAAAAATACTTAGTTGAATCAGAAATCTATTTCCTGTGATGAGTTTTTGCAATGCTTCTAAGTAGAAAGGGAGAAAACATTCCATTCTAGAAAGATGCTCTTGAATGTCATAGCTTTTGATGTATAAATGCAAACATGTCTATTAATTGTTCTTTTTTTTTTTTTGTAACATTCCAGTAACTTATCAGAGAGGAGGCGAAGCTGTGAGCAGTGGAGGGAGGTAATTATCTTGCTGGTTTTTAGATTCTAAGGGACCTTCCAGATATTTCTTCTTGTCTTCCTTGATGACATCACTTTCTATGCTTAAAAGGTTTAACTTAAAGGTGAAATGTGTTTAAATCTTTTAGAACCACTCCGAGAACTACTCCATTCTGCTCTGCTTTAGAACCAAACATGTTAACACACAAATGCCTTAGATTGGAGCTGGTGCATCTTGAGCAGTGAACACCAGAGGGAGCACTTTAACCAGAAAAGACAGACTTGCTGATTTAGCAAATCATTAAAAGGAGTTAAAGTAATTAAGTGATGGCATTTATGAAGATTAAGAAATATAGCTAGTTAACAGATACTATCAAAGAAAAAGTGTTCATTTGGAAACCTGCTGAACACAGCACTAGCTCATAAGTTGTAGGTTACATCTGTTTGTTTGCTCTTGTTATAAATTCAACATAGTTCAATCTCCATTCACGGGGAAATATGTTGAAATAAAAGGAGAATCTAGGTAGCTTGTTAACACGAAGATTTTTTTTCCCCTCTAATTAAAATGAACCTCAATCCTACATTTATGATTTTTTGGTAATTATTATTCAGTGAACTTGAATATATTCACAGAGAAATCACAAATTGATGTGACAGTCGCCTGAAAGGGGCTGAAAGAAGATTTAAGCTACATGAGCCAAACATCAGAATTTTCTAAGATAATTCTTTCTTTTCAAAAATAGCAACTTCTAGCTTAGGATGTAAGAAAAAAATTTTTTTCAACCAAAGCCATTTTATAATTCAAATTCAGTTAACTTATTGAGTGCCCTGCTTTGTATTGTTAGATAGTATAGTTGCTCCTGGGAAAGATAAAAATAAAACATTATTCCTGAATCTGAGAAACATACCATCTGATGATAAAATCACTGAATTTAGTGTATGACAAAATATGGTAAAAGAAACAAAAACAAAACTTAGCCATCTTTAGTAAAATGTTGACAGTAAGCACTAATCTTCTATTTTCTGGGTACTGCTGCTGGCTTCCTGTTTTCATACCTGTGAAACAAAGCCAGCCACGGAAAGAACCCACAGCAAGGGAGGTCTTCAAAAGGAATAAATCCACTTGATTCAGGAATTAAACCAGGGCATGTTTTTGCAAACAGGGAAATCCTATCTAAATCATAGCCCAGACATTCATGAAACAGCCTTTGGCATAAGAACATTCTCTCATGGATAAATCTGGAATGCCTGATGGTACCACCATCTCTCTGCATGTGTATATTCACGGCTATAGACATCAGCTTTCTCGTTAATCAGAGCATCAGAAAATGCTTATTGAGCATCTTCTGTGTGTTCTGCACCAGCCTCTGTGCATGGGCATGCACACAGATGTGTTGTATCTCACACACACACACACACACACACACACACGTATAAAATGTAAGTATGGTTCCTGCTCTAAAGGAATTTACAACCTAGGTAGACCAAATTATCAAGAAGGATATGATGGCCAGGGATCGCTCAGTACCAAATGATACTTTCTTCAGCAGGACTGAAAAATTACAAAGTTCCATTTGGAAAGCTCCCTATATCATCCTACACAATTAACCGTTTGAATGTAAAAATAGTATAGCAGGGAAATGGATTTATTTTAAACACCAAATAGAAATGATCTTTTTACCAAATGACAAATGATGCTAGAATGTTATAGAGGCAACAGTTGAATAAAGATACTAGGGTCAGGGCTCAAAATGGCAGTTATATACACAGTTTTAAATTTATTTATTCATCAACACTATTTATTGAATACCTACAATGTGACAGGCACTGTTCTAGCTGCCTACGCAGCTCCAGTGAGCAAAGTCAATACAAGTTCTTGTCCTTCTGAACCTTACATTTAGTGGGGGAGATAGAAGATTAATAATAAACTTTTTTTTTTTTAAGTCAGCTCTATAGTAGAAGCAGTTGGTGAGTGCTTTGGAAAAATAGAACAGGGTTTAGAGGATCAGCAATGCCATGAGGAAGAGGTCTCACTAGCTATTTGTGAATGTGAGTGTGTGTGTTGTATGTGTGTTCCATGATCCAGTTTAGTAAGTATTTGTGAGCATGTGTGTGTTGTATGTGTGTTCTATGATCCAGTTTAGTAAGAGAATGAACAGTGAGTTGGACCGCTGTACTCACTTCTCTGATGTTTAGGGATACCTAAACACTGAATTCCCTCAGGCCTCCCAGGTCCTGTGAGCACTCTGTGGACCTCCCGCCACATCTGGTTTATGACACCTAAGTCACAGTGTCATCATCCTCACTCCTGCCTCTGTTACTGTGTTTCCTAAATCCTACCTTTTTCTCCTTTTACTATCATTGTATTGTTTTCTGTTTCAATCTTCTGAACCTGATCTATTACAAACACTCCCAGCAATCTTACCTTCCTCTGCCTTCATTAGCTCTGTTCCGTGTTAATTCTCTTTGCCCATTGGAGCCGGAATGCAATTTTGAAATACATATTGATCATGGCTCTGAGCCTCTGAAGATCCCATTTTTCAATTGAACACACCATATTTAAAATAGCAAGTCCAAACTGGGCAATGTACATGAAACCCACAACCTCCAGGGACTTGCACCGCTTCATACTTCTCTGTGCCACATGCTGTGAGTCACTCTGTCAGCTCACTTAACAGTCACGAATACTGCATTCTGTTTATGTCCTTATGACATTAGCCGGAGGATGTCCCTCCTCCCCTTGTCAGCTTGCTGAGGTTCGCCTACTGTGTCCTCCATGAACTCTTTGTTCTATAGAAATACCATAGTGAAGCACCTAATGTGTGTGTGTGTGTGTGTATGTTAGTCGCTCAGTCGTGTCCAACTCTTTGCAACCCCATGGGCTGTGTCCCACCAGGCTTTCTCTGTCCATGGATTTTTCCAGGCAAGGATACTGGAGTGAGTTGTCAGTCCCTTCTCCAAGCACCTCATATGAGGTAATACAACTATCTTTTGCTTATATCAGGGGTCAGCAAATTACAGCTCTGAATTTGGTGTACCACCTGTAATTGTAAGTAAAGATTTATTAAAATACAGCCAGACTCACTCGTTGACATGTTGTCCAAGACTGCTTTCCCCCCACTACAATAACAGAGCTGAATAGTTGAAACAAAAAGTATATGTCTCAAAAAGCCTAAATGTTTACCCTCTGAGCCTTTATAGAAATAGTTTACTAACTCCTGGCTTTAATGATTGTTTCCCACAGTAGAATGGGAGATCCTAGGGTTATGTGATTTATGAATTAATAATTGAATACATGAATTTTTGTAGTGCAATAAATATAATTCATTAGATTAGATCCATAAATTCAGTGTATGAGTTATTGATCTTTGAAAAATATTACCGAAAAGTATCTTAAAGAAGAGAGGGATGGCTTACTAAATAAATAAATGTGAGAAGATTTCAGTTCAGTCCTTGTTGACTTGAGAGAAAATTCTGGGCCCTGGACATCTTCCTCTGATAAAGGAGAAGATTGAGAGAGAAGGCGAACCGGAGAACTCTCTTGTTTCTCAAAAGTGTGAATTTAGCTGTTCACGGAAAAGTGAAAATGAGGATTACAGTTAAGCAAAGAAACGTCTTCTCAACTTGAAAAGGACGAAGGACTTGCAATCTAGTCCAGTGAGAATCATGTAAATATTAAGTGACTGTTTTTTTCATTTGTTTTCCTTATTTCAAATATCCCAGTCTCCAATTCTGGGGTCATGGGGAGGGGGGCGGTGGTGGCAAAGATAGCTAAAATCCAAACGACAGCACAAACCAGGAAAAAGCAGAGAAAGCCTGAAGAAGAGAGTAGGAAAGTCAGGCTAACCAGATCAAGAATGCCAGTAGCACATTTCCTGGCCACAGAAGGTGAGAAGAAACAGAACTCAGACCTTGCTTCTCTCTAAAGGACTGACCACTTTCAGATCTATCCTTTGCTTCCTATTGGGCTTCAGAGCACTTCAGCATGTCAAAAAAAAAGAGGAGACAGCCTGTAGGCAGCCCTTGTTGCTAGGCCCCTTCACTATTTTCCTCAGCTCCGGGACCCTCTAGTATTTTATTTTGTGGTTTTAGGAGTTCAAATAGGTTTGTGTGTGTGTGTGTGTGTGCGTGCGTGCGTGCATGTGTGTGTGTGTGGTATGTTTGGAGTGAGTGAGTAGAATATCTGGAGTAAGAGGAGCAGAGGAATTGAAAGTAATTGCCACAAATTATTTAAGTTCATTTGTCCTCTTTTCCCTTATGCCACAAAACTGTCCCCTTAATATAAAATGGAAGTTAAATATGGTTTTTGCAAGCCCTAGTATCTTCCTTTCTTTAATAATACCTTTTTGAAGACAAGAAAGAAATAGGCAAAGTTCAGATGCATTAGCCTGGAAATATAACTAACATTACATGAATATATGTGTATAATATGATTGCATTTATATAAGTAATATGGTAACATTAAATTATATAATATGTTCAACACTTATTAATCGCTGTAACCAGCACTGTGTTTTGCTTCTGCTTCATTTCTTATTGTAGGACAGCTAAATCTGTCCCATACACATTAGATCATCTTAAATGCATAAAGATATCTTAGGAGATTTTTAGTTTTTAAGGACCCTAACACCATTATAAAAATAACTACATATGACTTTGACTTCCTTAGAGGTCTCTGAAATATACATATGTCATTTTAAGACTCATTATGGGCCAGTAATCATGACTCAGCCTTCTTCACCAAACACAAGTCTGAACCAAATGCCAGGACGTGAATTGTTAATCCCACTTCCTGTCGGAAAGCTCCCATACATATGAAAAGTTCTTTCAGCCTCTGATGATATCAAAACGTTTACTTTTAAAAGTGCTTTTCTGAGGGAATCATAGTAGCATAAAAATACCGTCTATTCCTTTTGAACCATGTAAGTCAGGCTGTGGAAAATTTCCACTTGACCCGTACTTCAAACATACTCTAATATTTCTACAGTGTCAGATATGGAGATTTATTTTTAATAACTTCAAAAGCGATAACAGTTGATTTAGGTTTAAGAGAAAACAAGAAAAGCTAAAGACAGCTAGATGCAGACTTTGTGTAACCAACATCAATCTCAAAGGCTCCAGATATCTGTGATACAGCTTGCATTTAAATGTTTTAAATTCTAACAGGTCAGCCACGTTGCTCTTCAAAGCGTGTTTTTATCAATAGTTTTAACAGTGAATTTATCCAGTTTTTACAACAATATTCTGAAGACTTCAGACATTTCCCCACTCTTCCTTTTATTAGGAATGTTTGAGGGTTTTTAGAAATTTAATCACTCTTCAGTATATGTGTTTATAGCTTCCTGGTTTGCAGTGTGGATTGTACAGACAACCTACTAGTATTTGAATCCCAGCTCTGCCACTCACTCACTTTCTATACCCATGAACACATTTCTTAACCTCTCTCAGGCAATTCCATTTCCTAATCTGTAAAATCTGGGTAATAGTAGTAACTACTCTGTAGATTATTAGAAGGAGTTAATAATATATATAAAAAAGTCAGAACAGTGCCTCACACATTATAAACAAAAGGTAAGTATTCATTTTTATTACAGATACGTGTATACACATGAATACATATATATGTATACAGATATACAAATTATAAATCCATATTTTCATTTGAAGTGAATTATTCCTTAAATAACCATCGTTTGCATGATAAGTTTCCTTGGCTGACTCTATGTCAGAATAGAAACCACGACAATGACTGATGGGCTTCCCAAGTAGCTCTAGTGGTAAAGAATCTGCTTGCCTGTGCAGAAGATGTAAGAGATGAAGGTTCCATCCCTCGGTCGGGAAGATCCCCTGGAGGATGGCATGGCAACCCACTCCAGTATTCTTGCCTGAAGAATCCCATGGACAGAAGAACCTAGGCTACACTACACGGGGTTTCAAAGAGTCAGACTCAACTGAGTGTGCACGCACACACACACACATACTCCACACACACACAAGTTAAATGTCAGGTTCTTGCTTCCCAGCTAAATGAGAAGCATGGTTTTTACATTTTAACAAAGAAAATGAAACCATGAAGGAAATCTTTTCCGAATCTGCAGTGCCGGTCTGTTGATTGTGGATCTGACAGTATATCCTGCATCATCACCTCTTTTGCTGAATTGCCAATCGGAGTCAAGGTTGGAAAAGGACCTCAGGACTGCCCTTGCTGAACTTAATGTCTGTGTCTCTGCCACTGGTGGTCCAGGGTTCCCATTAGTAACCGCTCATGTGCTTTGCATTCCCAGTGTACAGTGAAAGAGGATTAACATATGTTCCCCCCCCCCAAAAAAAAAACCATTAACACTCACATATCTTACAGTGGACATCACTGTTTTACCAGATTTAATTCAGTAGCTTTCTTTTGTTTATATAAGGATTTATGGCATTTTACATTGTCACCATCAGAAATTGTTGACAAGCTTACAGAACTGTGGACTGAAACACTGATGAGGCTCTCCACAAAATGTCACAGAGCCCAAGATGCACTCTCTCTGAGACATGGTTTTGGAGAAAAGTATGCAAATGTGCTTACTGTGAAGGCTCCTTTATTTAAGTAAACAGCTTGTTCCATTTTTTAATGAAGTGGTGAGAAGAATCATGTTTTTTAATGGGTCAAAAAAGAAATGCAAACTGTCTTAACTCGAGTATTCTGTAAGCTATTAAAACACTGAAAAATACAAGCATCCACCTTTTTAGATTCCGTGTTTGGTTTTTAGTCACTCTGACTGAAGAAGGAGTAAAACATCAGAAACTACAGTATGTTAAGTCTCTGCCTGTTTACAGTGTAATGGCTATATAAACTGAGGTGTGTCTCAGAACATTACATTGTTGCCTTGTCTATAAAATAAAATAAAAAGAATATCTTTCAGCATAATTGACCAAGTTATTTGTGAGGATAATAAGATGGAGAATGGGTTGGAATTCTGAATAGGCAATGTTACTTGCTACTTATATAACACTTGCTTTTACACATCTTTTTTTTTCTTTAGGCCAGGACTTCTCAACATCAGTGAACCTGCCACGCAGCCGTGGCTGGCAGACACATGGCCTAACACTGGGAATAACCACAATGATTGCTCCATCAATTGCTGCACGGCAGGCAATGGGAATAGTGATGGCAACCTGACCACGTATAGTCGCCCAGGTTAGAGGCACAGAGATAGCTTGATACACAGGCTCGGCATTGTTAGGAACCGGCCATGAGGAGATAACTTCCCTTTCTCTCTAAATTGGAAAGGAAATTTAATCAATGTGTTCATGAAATATGAACCACTGTTTAGCAAATTAGCCTGATTCAAGTTATGTTCTCCATCCTTATATCTCCACATCTCACCCTGCACCCAAAAATGTTTCCCAGTATGTGAAGGGAGAATGGAGGATATAAATCCTAGAATAAATAGCAAATAAGGAAAAAGGAAATTATGGAGAAGTAGTTGTCCTCATAAGAATGCGTGTAATTATAATTTTAGTAGATTGTAGTTATTTATAGTATTTATTTTAAAGATTTTCAGGGCAAAGCAAATCAAAAGACCAATAAATATATAGTCTGAGGGATTCCAATTTTTAATGGCAGTAACAACAACAATAAGAATAATTACATGGTGGCAAAAATAATTTTAAATGAAAGCTAACTGAAATTCAAAAATTTTATTGTATGACAGTAAATTTTTATAGGATACAAGAAATATATACCTTTTGTAGATGTCTGTGTTAATGCTAATTGTGTCTTTGGGGTTCAGAAATATGTGTGATGAATTACTTGCTAAAATTTCATGCTAAAACATGACAGTAAACTTTGGATGTAGAGTATGCAATATTTAAAAGAATAAACAAAATTATAAATAATTCTTAAAAAAGAAGCCTTTCAGCATGCATTCACAATATAGGAAATATTGGAAGAGTCATGAAGAATCAAAACATATGACTATAGAAATAACCCATGGAATTAAGGAAAAGGAAAATAAAATATGGCATTTAAGTAAAAAATATGATGTACCATAAAGAACAAATCATAGTCTCCATTGAATTTGTATATGAAAATGATGCAACCATATGACCAAGTCCCTATTCAGAGGTTGGTATTCTAGTTATCTAGGCAGAGAAGTGCTCACGTAATTATAAGTAAAAGAAAGATTATGCTGAGGCCAATAAGAGAAGAAAGTGACAACATTTTTGTAAATTAATATGGAGAGCTGAGTTATCCAACATGATTGCCTCTGGCTTCAGGTGGCTATTTAAATTAAATAAAATACCATTTAAAATCCAGTTCCTCATTGGCACTAGCCACATTTTGAGTGCTCACATGTGGCTATTGTATTAGACAGTGCAAAATAGAACATGTTCATCTCAGAAAGTTCTGTTGGATAGCAGTCATATGGAAATATTTGCAAAGAAAAATGAGATTGCCAAAACCATATTGCCATTAAAAATATTTTAGCGACTCTTACATGAAGGTTAATACCTAGAAATTAGAAATAAAATTACTAATGGAAGATAAATCAAATACCTCTGATCCCTGATCATTTGTTGTTAAAATACAAGGTAATTGAATTCAGTAGGGCCGAGAAGTTGCAATTTTTTCTTAAAACTATATTCATTTTTACATCTTTAGTAGTAGCCATGTTAATTCATCATTACGCTGTTTAGTTGAAAACTCATCCTCAAGGTGAGCTTGTTAATGTTGCAGCCACTATGAATAAAATAGTGGTATTTTTACTATTATAACTTAACTAAATTTTTATTTAAATAATATTTTAGTTTTATATGATGATTTTAGTTCTTTCTGCTATTTTAATATTTTCAAATGCAAACCTTAAGTATTTCTATGTATATATTACTTATTTCACTCTTAAATGTTTAAATGAAGGAAAAATTAGAGTGAAGTTGAAATATTAGGCAGATTATTGCAGGTGTTATTTGATTAAATTGCCCTGGCTACTATGATTCATTTGACCATCATTATTGTCATTTTATATATCTTGAGGTATCATTATGAAACCATGCAAAATGATTATATAATAGCTTTTCTTGATAATGATTATCTTGTGTGACCAAGGGAAAAAACTAATAAAACTCTCCTGAGTATTGTTTACCATCACTTTACCTCTGTTCCTCATTTTTTTGAATAGAGGTATTTTATACAGTATTGAAATCTCAAGTTATTTGATCTGAGGGCAGAGGTGTTTGGGGGGAGGGAGACGGTCTGGACTCTTAACCTATTAGCCTTGTTCTGTTGCTTCAACAGCTAGCTAGTAACTTCAAATAGTTCAGTAACTCCAGATTAGAAAATTTAAACTTGGCACATAAAGATACTCATGTATATATTCTCTTAGTGCATTTCCCATTAATGTGATTGTTAAAGGAAAATTACTTAAATTGAGTTCATTATTTATAAACTACATAACACTAACTGAAGTTCAGAATTATTTAGTCTCCATATAAATTATATGTCCTCTCTTACTCCCTCAATTTTTTTTTTTTTGAAAGGACATTTGATTCTGTTCTTTAGAAAGGACATAAGAATACTTGGTCCTTTTTATTCATCGTATTTAAGCCCATTTATACTTTATATAACAATTTTACTGTGACTCACAAAGCTTCTTACAAGGAAATTTAAAACGAATAACCATGCAGAATGACTTTTTCCTTTTCCTCTCCATTGCACATAGCTGATTGTATAGCAAATTATAACAACCAACTGGATAACAAACAAACAAATCTGATGCTCCCTGAGTCAACTGTTTATGGTGATGTGGACCTTAGTAACAAAATCAATGAGATGAAAACCTTCAATAGCCCAAATCTGAAGGATGGGCGTTTTGTCAATCCATCAGGGCAGCCCACCCCTTATGCCACCACCCAGCTCATCCAGTCAAACCTCAGCAACAACATGAACAACGGCAGCGGGGAGTCTGGTGAGAAGCACTGGAAGCCACCGGGCCAGCAGAAACAGGAAGTGGCGTCGATTCAGTATAACATCATGGAGCAAAACAAACTGAACAAAGGTGAGGAGGCCTGCCTTTATTCCCCCCGTTTTCTGCATTGACTGCCTTAACCTTCAGCACTACATGCCAAAGCTTGTCTGGAACTCGCCGGTGACATCTGTCTTTTGTCACTAAGGTTTTCTGATTTCTTTGGTTTCAGAATTTCCAGTGTCGAAAAGTTAATTAGCCCAACAATAACCTTGGAAAATTGATTTTATAATAATAAATAAGTATTTCCAAATGGTTTCGAGATTAATTTAAATTTAATCGTAGGTGAGGGATTGCTCCGGACAGAATCTTTTATTCATAAGGCAGATGCACAGCCATCACAATACCTCACCTTTTAAATAAATAGACTCTCCCATTCTTTCCACTCGAGAATGGAAGATAATTGCTTCTACATGGTCACATAAATGAATGGCATTTTTATATCAAACTGAAAAAAAAATAAGCTTGAACTGGAGAAGTAGTTCAATTTTTTATATTTCTCCTACCTCTTGTGGCTACTAAGACTGCTGCAGTGTATGATTTTAGACCCTAAATTTCTTTGACCTGATTGAAGTCTGTCAGGATAGAACCTAAAGTAAATTGAGTTCAGTGTTAACTTATAACTGCAGAAATAGTATTTTATGGCCTGAGGGGAATGTTTCTCTATTGTAAAATGGGTGAGTTGGAAGGGATAGGTGTTTGATTTCTTTGTAGTTCCTTTAGGTTACTGCTTTAATAACATGATTTACAAAATTAAACCTCAAGAAATAAAGGGAATGCTCTAATTTGAATAAGTCAGGACAGTTTTGTATGAGTGTCCAGGTAAAGGATATATTTAATTGCAGATAATTAGAAACACAGATTTCTTTTTTTTTTTTTGAGGCTTGACTTGGAAATGTTTTCTTCAAAGCTAAATGTATTACAGTTGGAAATTAACCAAGAGATAGTGTTATATATTTTACTTTAATAAGTCAGTCATCTTGCTTTATTCCCAGTTTAAGAAAACATTTGGTTGGTATAATAGCCCAATTCAGTAGATATTTTCTAACCATTTTTTTCTTGAAGTATAGTTGATGTACACTGTTGCAGAAGTCACAGGTGTACAAGGTAGTCATTCACAATTTTTAAAGGTTATACTCCATTTATAGTTATAAAATACTGGCTACATTCCTTGTGTTGAACAGTATATCCTTGTAGCTTATTTTATATATAATTTAGCTATTAGTCCCTTACCTGTATGCCCCTCCCCGTTTCCTCTCCCTGCTGATAACCACTAGTTTGTTCTCTGTATCTGTGAATCTCCTTCTTTTTGTTATATTCACTAGCTTGTTGAATTTTTTAGATTCCAACTATAAGTGATATCATGCAATATTTGCCTTTCTCCGTGTGACTTATTTCACTTAGCATAATACATGAGTTCATGACAAAGATGAATAGGAGAGTTTCTATAATCATGGAGTTTACAGTGGGGATTCAAACTATTGTCATAATATTCCTGCAGAGTATACGACTTTATTGTGGACTTTGGAAAGGTTTGACAGCCCTCTGTACAAATATTTTAGAGTTGTGATATATTGTTTATACTGCTTATAAACAGACTTGGTATGTCAAACTATAATAAAGACACTGGAATGCAGCTAGACTGATAGATTATTACTCAGTACATTCCTGGGGTGAGTTTTTCACTCAGATTTTCACCTCTCCCTAAGCAAGCAGAAGTATTTGTGGAAGACTGAGATACTTCGTCTTCTTATCTGTATTTTTAATTAGACATCATCTTTCTGGCAAGTTGCAGTTTTATGTTTTATTATTTTTTAATGATTCATAGACATGACATTTTACAATTTCTTATTAAAATTATTTTGTTACCATATTTTTAAAGATAAGAAGTCAAGCAAAGCTGACTTATGCCTTAGCTGATTTATAATTGTTTTAAAGAGAAGAAATAGTCCCTGGTAGGATTCATTCACACTTATGCTTAGTCTGATTCATGTAAAGAAGACAGAAAGAGTTTGTATTTTACATATCTTAAAGTAGACATGTTTAAAGATCTTTATTTTTTCTTGACCTTTCATCCTAAACACATGTCCATCTTAGCAAGTGATCAGTATGATAATTTAAAAGCTTAATCCTTGGTAAATGGTTGAGGCACCAAAATAAATGTATAACCTTTTTTCCATCTGAAATGTCCAGATTATCGCGCAAATGACACAATTGCTCCAACTATCCCGTACAACCAGTCGTATGACCAGAATACTGGAGGATCCTACAACAGTTCAGACCGGGGAAGTAGTACATCAGGTAAGTAAGGGAAACCAAGGAGAAGGCCAATCTCTCCTTTAAAGAAATGGTGCGTTTCTTTAGCTTGAATGCTAATGATCTGAAATATGACATGTCTAATCAGTTTATATGATTTGAATCTTCCAGGCATGGGTCTTGTCTCTGCAATGTGAACTACTGTCCACTCACTGAACCATTTTATGTTCTATTTAGTAATGAAGGTTGAGGCTCCTATTTTCTTCCGTTATAAGGAGCTCTATTAAAGCCAGAAGCATGACTGAATCTTTAAAGGCAGTTGAAACACTTTTTCCATCTCAGCAAAAATATAACTAAAAATATTGCACATACAGTTAATCTGCTAACTATGTTACCATTTGAAGGTAGTCTGTTAAAGCATATGAAACTTCAGTACACTTGAGTAGGATCAAAAGCCCAAGAGATGGTATCATGAGATTTAGGTGCAATTGGAACCTGCCTCAGTTAATAATCTCTCTATCCCTTACTTAGTTCCTGCTCTAAAATCTCGTAAAGCAGCCTCCCAACGTCAGTATTCGAGCCTCAGAAGCCACGCCGAGGCCTCTTCCCTGTGGTTTTCATGCTGGTGCAGCTGTTTGCCAGCTGTTTTCCTGATAGCGGCTGCAGATGGGAGCTTGCTGGTACTTAAGCCCTGTTTTTCTAATTAAAGGCGGTTCATTATTAGAACGAACATGTGGCAAGTCACACCACAATGAGGACAAAACCAATTGATCTTGACTCTGGTTTGACTTCTCCAGGAGAGGGTAGATATATTACCTCCTAGCAACTGGATTAAAGTTGCTAGTAGGTGCTTTTAGCCAAATGTCTCTACCCCTCTCCTGTAATGAATATGGTATTTGCATTTTGCCATCTTGCCTTGATGAAGGCATGCTGATTTGGCCTTTTCTAGCCTGTGTTTTGTCACTGATTGAAATTGTTTCTAGTTGAATTAAGGAGCTTAGGAATAGCTCTATGCCTTTTTAGATCTACTCTTGTTTTACTATGTACTGTTTGATTGTTTTTAACAAATCTTACCAAATGACTTTTTATATTTTTTAAAGTAAGTAAACTCTAAACTATAATAAAGACACTGGGAAAGAGCTAGACTGACAGATTATTACTCAATACCTTCCAGTGGTGAGTTTGCTGTTTGGATTCTCACCTCTGCCTAAGTAGGCAGAAGCATTAAGCATTTCTAAATTAAGAGACAATTTTCAAAGATGTACTCTTGGGACAGCTATATAAAGTATTTTTATATTTGCTATCCCATGCCATTTCTTCTTTGAATTCTTAGCCACTTAAAGAGAAAAATGTCTTAATGGAAAAAGAAAAAAAAAGATTCTGGGTTGTTATTCAATTGCCTTTCTCCATCCCTCAGTTTAGATACATAGATCCTGATGTTCTGCAGCTATTTGGTATTTAGTATTCTGTGAATATGTGGTAAAAAGGTAACATGATGTGAAACCTGGTGGTAAATACTTAGGGGAGAGAATGAGGCAATTAAATGAAGTATAGGAGAGATTTGTGATGTAAGGCCTTTCAGGACAGGTGGAGCTGTTAGAGTAGATGAGTGCCAGGAAATCAAGACAAAGGCTGTGGGTACAGTCAGCTCCTCAGAACACGCGTAGCCATTCTAAGACAGGACCGCTGAGTGGAGGAGGAGAGAACAAACGGGCAGAAGCCTGACCATCATAATTTGTGAATAACAGCCTGTCCTGCAGCCCACACTTGGTGTAGTAACAGGCCAGTGCAAGAACATCTGGCTTCACAAACACTGTCATTTGAAAATTCCCATTGAATATATTCAGACCTGTTTCATGTACCATGTGAGTTGGAGCTGTTTCAGAAAGGTTTAAAAAAAAAAAAATTCACTGAATTTAAGGGATCATATGAGAAAAATAATTACAGACTCATTGTCTGTAATTTACTCAAGAATGTAGAATATATCCTATTGGAGGAGGAGGATAACAACCATTTTATCTCCAAATATCTTTTGACCTAATGTTATTTTAAAATGAATATACCAAAATGTGCAGCTACCTATGTTTAAAGGATATACCAAATCTAATACCAGAATGTTGGGCAACTTGAATAATTGAGCTATTTTAAACTTCTAAGAATGTTCAAGCAACATTATTTCACTCTAAGCCATAATTTTATAGAAACAGTGGCTAAAAACACTTCTGCTCCTTTTTAAAAACCATTTTTCTGCTTCTTTTTTTGTTAGATATATTAGTTCTTCCAGCAGTTATTTTCATCTGCACCTGTCTTTCTGACAAAAACTAGTAATTTCATTGTGCCTAAAACGTTTCAGTGGACAAGTACAAATTATATATACTCGGTAATTTAATGCAACAGTGGAAATGTAATAGATCGTATCTGTATCATATTGTATTTTAGGTTCCAGCAATTAAATAATAGAAAGGCACTTCAGAAAGTATGTCTACAGCTCATTTGTTTTAGATGATAATCCATAATGCAATTAATTGCTGTAAGAAGATCACTATTAATGATATGACTTATAAAAATTCATTTATGGTTTTATTGCTCTTTCACTATTTATTTTGCAGTTAAGCTTGTCAGTATTCTGCATTTTCTTTTGTACAAAGTTCTGTTTAAAATTCAAGAAGAAAAGTGTGTCTCCCTCTGTATATGAAGTACAAGATCATATTTACAGAACATAGTGTGTGGATTATTAATAACATTGATAATATGTGGATTATTAACCTGTGGATCATAGAAAAGATTTAAAATTCAGAAATAAAAGTTGGCTTTCATTTCTTTTCAAGGGAGTCAAGGGCATAAGAAAGGGGCACGGACACCCAAAGTCCCAAAGCAAGGCGGCATGAGCTGGGCAGACCTACTGCCTCCGCCCCCAGCGCATCCTCCTCCTCCCAGCAACAGTGAAGAGTATAGCATGTCTGTGGATGAAAGGTAAGAGGGGTTTCAGGACAGACGGAAGTGGAGCAGTAGGATGCCCTAAACCAATCATCCAGGGAGACTGATTCTTAAGGTCCATTGACATTTGTCTCTAAATAAAGCGATACTGATGGGTCAGCACAACTTAGAAACCCCCCTCAGTTTTGCAACAACAAAAGGAATTCATATCTTGAAAGCTTCTTTTGGAACTCAGAACATGAGTCATGAATACATACACACACCCCCACATACACACCCATTCACATACACACACACACACAGTTTACGTATTTATATTTAGAAGTATTTTACTTTATATACATTCACATACACACACACACACACAGTTTACGTATTTATAAGTATTTTACTTTATATACATATAAGTGGCATACATGGTCATGAATATATATAAGGTCACTTACATATCACTCTCTATATTTGATGTTGTATTTTCAAATATCAAAAATTCTGTTGTACATCTCTAAATTTTCATAAATTAAGTGTTTGGATTCATACCACCGCTCCAGCATCCTGAAAACTGTTTGCTCTCAGATATGATCACATTCTGCTGAAAACTGTAGAAGTTTAAACTTTGCTGAATTGCTTCTCACAGGGATTTACTGAGTGTAAAGAACCCACGTGACAGCAATTAGAGAGTTAGCATGCTTCTTCCTCACTTCAGGGTGTGTAGAACTAGATGTGGTACCACCCAGCAAAACAAAAGCAGCGGCTTCACTCGGGTGATCAGTGGAAGAGAACTCCTTTGATATAGAGAATTAACACAGGATGTGCAAGATCGGCCCGAAAATAGTCTTTCTAAAGACTGATACTGAGATGAAGACATTGTTCTTTTATTCTCCACAAAAACAAAACAAAAAACAGTTTCAGAGTTCCAACTATGACAGGAAACAAAGTCTCTTTACTTTTATTTTCTAAGCACTGAATTATCAAATACTGAACCATCGATCCTTGGAGAAATGCAAGGTTATGTTCCTGTAAGCTCTGGTTACATTTTTGTCAGTCTGTCCATACATAGAGCTTCCTGGCAGCTCAGATGGTGACGAATCTGCCTGCAGTGTGGGAGACTGGGATTCAATCCCTGGGGAAGAAATATCCCTGGAGATGGAAATGGAGATCCATACATAACCTTCTTTTATATGTGTTTTTGTTTAAAGACACCTTATTTAATATATATTGTTGATTCATTAACATTGAATTTACAACCAACAGCACTGTGAGTCATTCCTCAGCAAAGCTTATCTAAATACACATATTTTCTCCACTGAGGCACATTATAGCCTTCTTGGCCTTGGGAACCCCAGACAGTCCTAGCGTACACCTGGGAGTCATTTTTACCAGGGAACTCACCATCGTAAGGGCTCCCATGGTGGCTCAGTCAGTAAACAATCTGCCTACTAGTGCAGGAGACCTGGATTTGATCCCTGGATCAGGACAATCCCCTGGAGCAGAAAATGGCAACCATTCCAGTATTCTTGCCAGATTACACAGATACTTTGACTGTGTTGTTTAGGTCCTCATATTTTATTCTATAGGCAACTAAAGAGCCACTTATTACCTTAAAACAGGTGAATAACCAGAGCGTGGTGCTCATTATAATAAAAAGCAATGTGAGGATGGAGAAAAAGGAATAGATTCTAGAGATTTTTAGAAGTAGAATAGAAATGAACTGGGGAACAGTTTAAGGTAGAAGAGAGGAATGTCAAAATGAGTACAAGAGACAGGAAACACAGGAAGAAGTGTCACAGATAGTGGGATTTGTTCATTAAAAGAAGATATAA
This sequence comes from Odocoileus virginianus, assembly GCF_023699985.2. NCBI lineage: Eukaryota > Metazoa > Chordata > Mammalia > Artiodactyla > Cervidae > Odocoileus > Odocoileus virginianus. The sequence continues at coordinate 28,159,920 of NC_069698.1, forward strand.
AGATCCAAAGAAATCATGTTATATGAGCATCAACTTTCCTGAGTTCTGGTAAACAAGGTATGTGGTAGAGAATGAATAAGATAGAAGGGCAACATGAACACGATTTATATAAGGCATCAAGTTACTGCCATTCTAATTAATAATTGTATACCCTGAGGTAAAAGAGAAAGGAACAAATGTTCACCAGATTCATTTAGAGCTTCCACACAGCTCTAGCTATAGAAGAGAGGGGACATTTTATAGTTTATTGATTATTTTATTTATTGTGTCTTTCATTCACCGTCCCAAATGCAAGCCAACTATACTATATTTTGTGCTCAACCAAAGAAATGGTGTGATCTACTATGATTTTAGAGGAAAAGTGGATTGTATTGGGCTAATAAGTTGATTGGGCTAATAATAAGCCAATGCATCTCCCTCCAGAGGAATTTTCAAGAATAATTTTTCTCAGAGTTTGGCATATTGTCTTTGGTTTATTTTCAAGACCATCCTGAATCATCCTTTAGAGATCATGTCGGGTTGGAGGGATTGAAGAGATCAAACACATTTGGGGTTTAGTAAATTAAACTTTGTTAGATTTCTTTATTGCCTGACTTCTCAGAGCCTATAATGAGCCAACTGAATTGTAATCCCAAGGAGAAAACTTTGTTATCTATAGCAATGCACACATCTTTATGATAGTGAGCTATTTTTTTAAACAATACCTCCTCTTTTTTTTGAAATTCTTGTTTATTTATTTATTCATGGCTGCACTGGGTCTTTGTTGCGGTGCGCGGGCTTTCTCTAGTTGCGGGGAGCAGGGTCTCCCCTCGAGTTGTGCGTGGGCTTCTCATTGCGGTGACTGCTCTTGTTGAGGAGCACGTGCCGGGGCCTCAGTAGCTCCAGCACACAGGCTCAGTAGCTAGCACACGAGCTCAATTGCCCAGCAGCCTGTGGGATCTTCCCAGACCAGGGATTGAACCCTTGTGCCCTCCATTGGCAGGTGACTTCCTATCCACTGGACCGCCAGAGCAGTCCCAACAATACCTTCTGAAGGTGGCCTGAACAGTCAGATTTCAAAAGCAATTCAACACTAATACTCCGCTACCTCTGCAGATAGTTCATTGGAATAACCTGAAGTGAGTCTAAGTGTCCTTATGATTTGTTCTAGCTATGACCAAGAAATGCCATGCCCCGTGCCCCCAGCGCGGATGTATCTGCAACAAGGCGAACTAGAAGACGAGGAAGATGAGCGAGGTCCCACGCCCCCTGTGCGGGGAGCCGCCTCATCTCCGGCTGCAGTGTCCTACAGCCATCAGTCCACCGCCACTCTCACGCCCTCTCCGCAGGAAGAACTCCAGCCCATGTTACAGGAGTGCCCCGAGGAGCTGGGCCATGGGCAGCACCAGCCTGACCGCAGGTACGGGCGTCGTTCGGCTTCTTCACTAACACATCAGCTCATTTCCACTCCTACGTGGCATTTACAGAATGCTCTCACCCGAAGTACTTTTCGGGTCACGTGGGGCTTTTTTCCAGTATCATCCCACAAGAAGCCCTCCCTGGTAATTAGCATATCAAGTAATATTGTTGATCAGAACATTAGATTAAATGATCCCAGTGAACTTGCAACCATAAAATAATGTGCCCTTAATTCTCACCCACTTAGGATAATTGCATTCATAAACACATGGAGACCATGTAGTAAATATATGGGTTGCTAATCTTAGAACGTCTTATTGACGATGGGTGGCTTTGTATTTTAGTTTTCTTTATGCGTAGCCATGCCATGTCTTTAGTCTGTGAAGGATAGATTTTCCTCCTGTCTTTTCAAATTAAGACTGAAGAGTGATTTGTCTTCAAAAGCTGTAATGTTACAGGATAAATTTGGTATATTAACTTTGTGTTGACTTCAGGTATCTTTACTTTGGTTGAGATGTTAGCTTACAGTCCTTTTGTCTAAGCTACTAATAGTATGTTTCAAATTATTTTTCAAATTACCTATTTCCTCACCATCCTCCTCCGTGTTACAAACGGTACCCAGTATCTTCCTCCTGGCAAACTCTTCTTTTGTTCTTTTGAAAAGGTCAGTCTCTCTACCTTTCTTGATCATGATCAAAAATCGGCTTTGTGTGTGTGCCTTAGATTTTCTAACCCATGTATTCTGCATTGCCAACCAGCACATTTGTTATGCACAAATCCTTCACTTGTCATTTCTACCACATAAAAGCTATTACTGCATCATGTCAGCACTTCTCTCATTGTTGATGATTTTGTTTGTAGTATTTTATTGTCTTTGACACATTTTTTATATATATATATATATATATATATATATTATTTTCTGTTTCCCTAATATCATTTGAAACTATATTATTTGCCCAGAAGATCTCCCTTCCGTATTCTTGAATGAATAACAAATTCTGATTTATGCTGCTTGAATTTCTGTAGATCAAAACAGAATTTGCAGTGCTTTGAACTATTCTATCAGTAAGAGGTTATTACCAAATTTAACTCGTATACTCTGTAAAATGAAGGAAGTAGTTAAATTTTCTTCTGCGTGACAAGGGGGAAGTCGGATTGCCAGACATTTAAATTTAATGTTATTAACCCATGGAACTTCAGGAAGATTGAGAACAAATAAGACATCTCTTTTCCCTATTAAGGTCACAGCCATCTCTGCTGCCACTCTTATTCAGAGAAAATGAGATGCTAATAGAGGCTGTTAGCTCTGAAACATCTCAACATTCTTTTCTCATTCTTTCAAATTACCTATTTCCTCACCATCCTTCTCTGTGTTACAAATGGTACCCAGTATCTTTTTCCTGGCAAGCTCTTCTTCTGTTTTCCTTAGGTCAACCTCTTCACCTTTCGTGATCACACTCAAAAATCAGCTTATCTATCTTGCCTTTTCAGCCCTCTCCTCTTGATAATCCTTTCTCCTTACTGTTAACTCTACCACTTTTTTATGGAGGAGGAGAGACAAAGAGCAGGATAAAGGGGAGGCTAAGGAAAGTTTAAAAAGTGGTAAAAAGTTTTAAAACTTTCCTTAGCCTCCCCTTTATCCTGCTCTTTGTCTCTCCTCCTCCGTAAGATTCTTGGATCACTTTTACTTTCCTAATTCTTATTCACACCTCAGTCCTCTCTGAATGCTGGCTTATACCATTTACTTCCATCAGGCTTCAGAAAGTAACCTCTGAATCATCAATCTAAAGCCTTCTTTTAATTTCCTAATTAAAATATTTTTATTTTAATTTTATTTTTTTTCATTTATTTTTATTAGTTGGAGGCTAATTACTTTACAATATTGTAGTGGTTTTTGTCATACATTGACATGAATCAGCCATGGATTAAAATTTAATAAATAATAATAAATAACAACAACAATAATAAGTAACTTAATAAATAATAAATAATAAAATAATAATAAATAAAAATAAATAATAATAAAAATAATAAGAATTATTTTTAAAAATTAGGGGGTCAGCCTAATTTTACTATTCCATTGTCTTGCTACCATTCCCCCAAATAAATTATTCACCAAGTCCCTTCATTTCTAACTCCAAAATCTCTTGATTTTGTTCCTATGCATCCTTTCCTAGAGCCCCTAGGGCAGGCCCTCAGCCCTGGTCCCTTTAAATACAGTTGTATCCCTGCATTGATCACCACTTACCTCACCTTCTCTGTCCACTCTCCACATTGGTTTTCTTTACCCACCAGTCTAGTAATGGTACTCCCCATTCAGAGCCAAGTCTTACTATTTAGCCCTGTTTTAATCTCTTTTACAGTCCTTTCTCCTTTACTTACTTCTTCCCTCCCAAAACTTCCCCACATCCACTTTTCTAACTAGTCCATTTGAAATTCCCTGAATTTACCTTGAACTCACCAACACCTTGTCAGCAATGCCAGGAGCCAGCCCACAGAAGGCCTCTCTGGAGCTCGTGGTGGGGGTCAGGCTGCTCTTGGTTCCATGAGTGTCACCAAAATCCCTGGTGTCCTCACTGAGCATGGGTGTCTTGGCACATGCTGTTTCTCTGATGACCTGGCCAGCACTTCTCTTTCCACGCTCTGTTCAGATGTATCACTTATGCAGCTTTCTTCTTGCAGCCTGGCAAAAATCAACTCCTCTTGTTCTTTACTCTTCATAATGGTCTGTTCACTGTTCTGCTACCATAGTAATCAGGTTTTCATGTTGCATTAGCGTTGGCGACTTGTGTCTCTTTCCCTGTTTAAATCAAAAGCTCTTTGAGGGCAGTGCTTATATCCTGCTCTTGTCATCAAGTTCCACAAAGCTTTCTTCAGTAAAAATCTGATAAGCGGAATCTTTTACTAGAGGAGAATGTGAAGTTGACTTACTTGCTACTGCTTTAGGGGAGTGAATTCAAGGCGAACATGTATACTTGGGAAATGCACTGGGTATCTGAACCAAAAATCCTCTTTGACTACATTCAGCCTATTTTAAAAGGTATGACTTTCAGTCTATGAAGGTATTAAGAATCATATTTCCAGGATTGCTGCTGGAAACAACCCTGGACAGTAATGAGAAGTAGATGAAAGCCCATGGGACTTCCCTGCTGGTCCAGTGGTTAAGACTCCACGCTTCCAAGGCAGTGGGCACAGGTTCAGTCCCTGGTTGGGGAACTAAAATCCCACCTGCTGTTCAACACAGCAAAAAATAAAAGTAAACAATAAAATGTTAAATTTGCCTGAAAATATTTTTGAAAAAGAAGCAGATGAAAGCCCATTAAACAAACAAACAAAAAAAATACTACTGTTCTTCTGTGCTAAAGGGGTATCCTACATGTTTACCTAAAAATTTTTGAAAATGCATATAAAATGAAAATAGAAGTACCAATGACCTCTGTAGTCAGAAATTGTCACTGATAAGTCCTCAGTAAAGATCTTTTCTGACCTTCATCTATATATAATCTCACATTGCTTTGAATTTGTGATGTGATGATATATTTTCCAATATAATCTTATCAAGTACTGTTTTCACTGAAGAGTGAATTTTTCCATGCCAATTACTATTTAGACATTCACCTTAAACAAATGTGTACTGTAATTTATTTTAAAAATTCCTTAATATTGGACATACGAGTCATGTCTAGTTTTTTGATAGTACACACGATGCTGTAATTCCCATCTCTAGTGAAGTCTTTGAGTCAAGCCTCTTCTCAAACCCTTAGCCTATTCGGAAGCCTCCCCATTTAGAAGATGACTTCTGTTTCTTGTCACTCCACTAATGATATATTCATTAAGGACAGATAGTTATTTCTCTATAAATTTCATTCCAAAGTATCAGACCCTTATAGCCAAGTACCTGTTCCTGCAGATTTTTACTGCTTGATGATTGAACAGAGCAATGCATGTATCTCCAGCCATAAAGGCACTTTCCTACTTCCTCCAGCCATTTTCTCTTGTCTCTATTACGGTAATGGTCCATAAGTGGTCTTGTTGCCTTTAGCCCTGCCCTTTCTTCATCCTAATCGTCTTGCTGCAGACTGTGCCGAGGCATTTTCCTAAAATGCGACACTGATCAAGTCGCTCCACTGCTTAAAATCTCTCAATGATCTCTCATTTCCCTTAGAATAAAGGCAAAATTCCTTAATGGAGCAATCAAGGCTCTTTGTGATCTGACCTCTGCGTGCTTCCACATGCTTAGCCATTTGCACTCGCCTCCTCACTGTGGCTGTTGCCTTTACTCCAGATTTCCAAAGAATAAAGTGCTGGAACGACCAGCACTCTCAGCCATGTTGAGGTCTTTCCACTGGCTGTCTCATCTTCCTGGGACACCATTATCCCCTCTCTTTTGTGGAGCTAATACTTGTATATCCTTTCCATCCAAGATTAAATGGAAGATACTCTCCATACTGTCTTTCTCTGATGCCCCAACTCTAAGTTGGAGCCAATTCTACATGTTCCCACAGTGCCCTAGATATCTTCTATCCTGGAGCTTGGAGAAAACTGCATTATCATTGCATGTTTAATTAACTGTCTGTCACCTCCACTAGACTATAAGTCCCTTTAGTCAAGAATTATGTCTATTTTATTTAACTGAATTTCTAGCTTAGTGCCTGAGTCCTGTTTCTAGTGCTGCCTATGAACAACACCAAAATGTAATCGCCTGAAACCATTTTCTTTTACTTGCAATTCCACAAGTCAGGAATTCTGAAAGGATTCAGCTGGGTAATTCATCAACAACCCACATGGCCTCTTCTGGTCTTTGGGGCAAGATCTACTTCCAAGTTAGATTCTTCATGCATATGTCTGCCATCTCAGGGTTCCATGGCCTCTCTCTCCACATGCAGTCTCATCCTCCAGGGTCTCTCCGCCATAGCCCAGGCTTCTCATAACATGGGGATCTCTGGGGAGTGGCACTTCTTTCATGACAGCAGCCTACTTATAAGTCAGGAAAAAGAAGTTGCCAGGCCAGTTAAGAGCTACATTCAGAACTGGCGCAGTCTGACTTGTGCCATATTCTATGGTCAGAGCAGTTGTGGGATCCACCCGGATTCAGGACTTAGGACTAAACTCCCACTCTTGACGAAGGGATGGCTAATTCTCATCCCAGAAGACCATTGTGAACAGAAGATACAGTTATGAACATCTTTGTGAAATACAGTCTGCTATGGCCTGGTGTCATAGTTGGTTTTTTAAATGCAAGTGCCTTAAAATTGAATCTTTCTATATCTTAAAGTGCAAACTATAAACCATTACCTAAGGTCTTGTTTCTTGTGATTCCTTTGGTCTCAAACCTAGAAGTTTCTTCACCAGTGTTGATACAGAGTAAATGTTTAAAAAATGAATACATATTTTACTTTTATGTTTATTGATTATGGACATTATAAATAGTGTAATGTACATGAATAAGAAATTACTGAGCTAAAGCCATTATAACTGCAATATTTAATTAGGTAAATATTTCATACCTGCATTATTGTGGATACTACAATTCTGGCATCTAATGAGCTTCTGAGGTATTCCATTTTTGTCTAAAACTAGATAAACTAGATGACTAACATAATAATCTTTCATCTCTATTTTCAGACTATGAAAATAATATAATGTGTTTGCATATATTGTTTTCAGAAGTATCTGATACTGTTGCATTTACTGTAGTTAATATTTAGTAAAAAAAATCTTTTAAAAGTAAATTTCATGTGTGGAATAGGAAATTCAATGATATCTCTTTAGTATAGATGAACTGAGTATGATATAGTTGGAAGGAAAACAAGTCAAGGAAGATTAAATATCTTGTCTGTTAAAAACTGGGGAATGGTTAATCATACAAAATATTAAAGCTATGCCAGTTTTAGCAAAAAATCGAAGGTATGTATCTTCTCCCTTTCATCTTTTGCCTGGCAAATGTTTTGAGGTAAACTGTATAAATACCTGCTTTCATAAATTGATGGAATTATTCTCTTCTCTTGAACATGTTTATGAAGGCATCATTTCTACAGGAGCCTAGAGTATTGTGATTCACAGCCATATACTTGTGCATTATTTCAGAAGACATTGAAACTCCTCAGGGGGGAAAATTGAGGGGAGTTGAGGCTTATTTTTGGCAAGTCCCACTTGAGTACAGCATCTTGAAATAGCTTTTTGTTTTCAAATAGAATATATTACATACTTCAAACTGTACATGTTTATCACACGTTCCCTGGGCTTGCCTTATTTACAGATGGTTTGAATAAGATTTTCTGTCTTTCCCCAGCGTTTGCCCAGGGTGTCGGTAGTTAAAAGCCAGTCCTCATTTAACATGAAGATGTTTTGGCTTCACATAATGTGACTTATCCACATACAACAATGCTGACATCTTTTCATGGTGAAGTTGGCTGTCCTACATCCCTTCATTGATGGTCAAAATAGCTCCTTTTGTGCTAAAAAGTCTTACATGTATTTTAAAAAAGAAGTTTCTTGTGGTATTTTGGATGTGCCTGCTGACAAAGGCTGTAAATTGACTTTTAAGTATGGTATTTTGTTGCAATCCAAATTAAACAAAGGTTTTCCTCCTGTGTGTATAACATATTCCATATTGAAGCAGTTATCCACTTTAATCTCTTAAATAACTTCAGCTTTGGTATATTGTTCATATTTCTTCTAGTACCATACACAGATGCATTAGAAACCACCCAGAAATGAAAAGAAATAACACATTTTACTAAAGAACTGTGTATATGTATATATCAGTGTGTTACATATGTACATACATATGTGTATATGTGTGTGTGTGTACTATGTCGCGTCAGTCGTGTCCAACTCTTTGTAACCCTCCTATGCGTGGAACTCTCCAGGCATGAATACTGGAGTGGGTTGCAGTGCCCTCCTCCAGGGGATCTTCCTGACCCAGAGATCGAACCCACATCTCTTTTATCTCCTGCATTGGCAGGTGAGTGGGTTCTTTACCACTCACACCACCTGGGAAGCCTGTATATGTGAATATCTATGTATAATAACACCATACCTAGAGGAAAGGCCATCACCTTGGAAATGGAATGTGAGATTAAATTCTAAATTTTATAGATACTAGTCATGGGAACGTTGGCAAGGTCTTTAATTCCTCTGAATTTCAATATCCTCATCTGTTAAAACAATAATAAAATAAGTACCCTGGAAAGCTGTTGTGAGAATTAAATGAGCTAACATTGTATAATACTTAGCTGCAAAGTAGGTGCTCAACCAATTAGTTAATTATAGTATTTTTAGTAATCCTTCACTTTTAATGCTGTTTGTGTTAATAAAACATGTTTATTGAAGTGTCTCAGTTCATTGGGATAAAAAGCACAAAACTTTTTTCTTCAAACAACTATCATGCCATCCTAACCACGGTGCTATATTGAACTTCCCTTTTCCTCTCTGTAGCAGGTCTGCAAATTAGATCTTGACCAGAAACTATATGGGTTTGTTTGTATGCTTTCTCTTAATTTATTACTCGTTCTTATTAATCTTAAAACTATAATCATACACTTCCAGATTTTTTTGCAGACTGAAATGTCTGTGGCCATGGTAACATGGAGCAAGTAGTGTGTTCCATTTTTAATCACTTCCTTTCTTGCTCTGCCCAGTCCATTCTCTTAAGTGCTAAGGCAAGGATGAGGGTACATAAAAAGAGTAAAGTGGACGAGGATCCAGGCTTCTTGGTCAGCCCTAATGACTGTTCTGTCTCATCTTGCTCTATGAGTATCATAAGGATGGTGAGGGACGGGGGCTGGCACCAGCTTCCATTGATGAAGGACTCTCTCCTGGACAACATCTATAGACGTGTGTAGTCCTTGAACAATTTAGCCACTTCTTCAGGTAGACCACCAGTCAGTGGCATTCATACTCGATCTCTGCTAGTCTCCCAAACCATAGGGTCACCAGATAACACTAAATCCTAATCTCACCTACCCGCCAACAAGAGTGTTTCGAGTGGCAGGCTTGTTTTTTTGTTGTTGTTTTGTTGTTTTTTTTTAATATTATTGGAGTAGAATTGCTTTACAATGTTCTGTGAGTTTCTGAGGTACAATAAAGTGAATCAGCCATATGTATACATAATCCCCTCCTGCTTGAGCATCCCTCCTCCACCCCCAGCCCACCCCTCTCGGTCATGACAGAGCACCAAGCTGAGGTCCCTGTGCTATAGAGCAGCTTCCCACTAGCTATTTACCCCTGGTAGTATAAATGTATCTATGCTCTTCTCCCAGTTCATCCCACTCTCCCCTTACACCACTGCGTCCACGCCTGTTCTCTACATGTGCATCTCTGTTCCTGCCCTGCAAATAATTCTGCTGTACCATTTTTCTAGATTTCATGTATATGCATTCATATATAATATTTTTATCCTTCTGACTTACTTGAGTCTGTATGACAGACTCTAGATCCATCCACATCTCTACAAATGTTCCAACTTCATTCACTTTTATGCCTGAGGAATATTGCATTATATATATCTACCGTATCTTCTTTAGCCATTCACCTGTCATGGACATTTAGGTTGCTTCCACATCCTGGCTACTGTAAACAGTGCTGCAGTGAACACTGGGGTACATGTGACTCTATCCTCTTTATTCCCAGGAGCTCAGAATTTGATGAAGTGTTGTCATGACCTTCAAAAAGAGATTTCCCTTATATTACCTTTTTAACCTTGCTTAGAGGAAGGCATTGCAACCCACTCCAGTATTCTTGCCTGGAGAATCCCACAGACAGAGGAGCCTGGACGGTTATAGTCTATAGTGTTGCAAACAGTTGTACATGACTGAAGCTACTTAGCATGCAACCCCATTTAGACAGCCCTTGCTTAGATAGCATCACCAACTCAGTGGACATGAATTTGTACAAACTCCGGGAGATAGTGGAAGATGGAGGAGCCTGATATGCTATAGTCCATAGGGTCGCAAAGAGTCGGATATGACTTAGCAACTGAACAGCAACGAGAGCGCTGAAACTGTTGAGCACATCACTAGGTAGTCCTCCAGGTAGAAATCACTATACGTGTTCCCTGTTTTTTGGGCACTTTCCCAATTAGGAGTTAATCTCTTGGCATTCTTCCCACTTGGGAGTAACTTCTTTCCACAAACTTTGCTTTTCAGTAATGTCCAAGTGCTCTCTGCCTTCTTACCCATCTTCTGCTCACTGTGTTTGATGGTGCAGGAGGGGAGAAGAAAGACTGCTTTTAACTGAGGTTCTCTAGATCTGTGGAGAGATGGCTGAAACCAGCTACTGTTAACTCTGTGAACTTAAATCCAGAGCACCAAGAAAAATACCTGTAAACATTTTGTTAAACAGATAGGAGGAATAATGATAAAAGTCATATACTTGAAAATAGCTAATAATATTTATAAGTGAGCAATTGGAGAAAAATTAATCTTGGCTGTTTCTTTAATAGAATAAAATCTAAAGGAAATTGTATCATGTGCTGAATGCATAATATTTTAATCCTATAAAATTCTACTCTCTATAATCAGAATGAATATGTCCATTCACTTGCAATGATAGGAGTGACCATGAAGGAAAGGGAAGGGAACATGTTTATATGTTTATGGAGCAGCCTGTTTCAGAACTAATGTCTGCTGTCTTTGGTCATTATAAGCTGTCAGTAACATTCCATCTAGAGCATGCATGCATGCTCAGTCATGTCTGACTGTTTGCAACCTCATGGACTATAACCTACCAGGTTCCTCTATCCATGGGATTTTCTAGGCAAGAATACTAGAGTGGGTTGCCATTTCCTCCTCCAGGGGATCTTCCCGACCCAGGGATCAAGCCAGTGTCTATTGTGTCTCCTGCATTGAGCCGGCGGGTTCTTTACCAAATGCACCACCTGGGAAGCCCCAATATTCCATATGCTTTAGGACAAATACCTCGGTGTCAATTTCAAACTAGGTATTGCTTACCACTTATTTTTTTTTACCCCTTTTTAACTGAGAATAACTAAACAGGGAGGCCTGGTGTGCTGCAGCCCATGGGGTGAGGAAGAGTCGGACATAACTTGGAGACTGAACAACAAGAACCCAAAAGATAAAACATAAAGAGACTTATCATAGATGAGTGTATTTCTATTAAGCTTGAATCAAAAGGTAGCCCAGCTCTCTTAAAAGTACCTCTGGTATTGAGATAAACTTCTTACAACTCAAAAATAAAACTTTAAGCATTCCCTGATATCCCATTGTTTTTCCTGAACAAATGAGCTCCATGGAAACAAAAATCAAAAGGGTGTACTTGTGAGTTTAATGGCAGCTCACTCCAGTATTCTTGCCTGGAAAATCCTATGGACAGAGGAGCCTAGCGGGCTAGAGTCCATGGGATCGAAAAAGTAGGACAAGACTTAGCCACTAAACTACCATCATGTGAATTTCTTGGTTAGTTCGCACTTTTGTGTCCTAAGTAATGAGCTAAGCCATATGTGTTTATTCATTTTCCTGCAGACGGCAGCCGGTGAGCCCTCCTCCACCTCCAAGGCCGCTTTCCCCACCCCACACCTACGGCTACATTTCAGGACCCCTTGTCTCAGACATGGATACGGATGCGCCAGAAGAGGAAGAAGACGAAGCCGACATGGAGGTAGCCAAGATGCAGACCAGGCGGCTTTTGTTACGTGGGCTGGAGCAGACCCCCGCCTCCAGTGTCGGGGACCTGGAGAGCTCTGTCACTGGGTCCATGATCAATGGTTGGGGCTCGGCCTCAGAGGAGGACAACATTTCCAGCGGACGCTCCAGCGTTAGTTCTTCTGATGGCTCTTTTTTCACTGATGCTGATTTTGCCCAGGCGGTCGCAGCGGCCGCGGAGTATGCTGGTCTGAAAGTGGCCCGGCGCCAAATGCAGGATGCTGCTGGTAAGTCGTTCGCTTCTCACCAAACTGGAAGAGAAAAAAAAAGAAAATTCTGTGTGTATGTGTCAGTTGCTGATTTTCTCTGTAATCTTACGTCCTATATGAAATATAAATGTCACCACCCTGGTTTTTGACTGCCGAGCGTCCCAGATGACAATAAAGAATCCACCTGCAATGAGAGAGACCTGGGTTCGATCCCTGGGTTGGGAAGATCCCCTGCAGCAGGGCATGACAACCCACTCCAGTATTCTTGCCTGGAGAATCCCCAGGGACAGTGGAGCCTGGTGGGCTACAATCAGTGGGGTCACACAGAGTCCAACAGGACTGAACCACTGAGCAAGGCCCAGCAAGGAGTCCAAGGCCCAAGATTATGATGTATCTTGCCTGGTCCCTTTTTCTTGACAAGACTTTTTAAATCTTCTATTTTATTTAATAAATCATATGTAATGTGAGTGAAGCTACCTGAAAAGTCTTCATTTTTAAGATAGTCTTAGCAAATATAAGTGCAACTTTCTTTGGAATGCCTGTGATCAATTAAATTGAGATTGTGTTACACTTTTTTTTTAAGATGTAAAAAGTCACCAAAATAAAATTAATTGAGGTAGTTCACTCATACCATTTATTAGAACTTGTCTAGGAGAAATAGATAAATGTCTGGGGGAACACTCAACTGTTGGAAAGTGGGCTATTTCTCCTTAACCCCCAATTCTTTTCATGCCTCTCAATTAGAATACTAATTTAATTGAGAAAATATAAAGATATTTATAATATATATACTTTTGCAAGCAAAGTATATTCTATGCTTAAACTAAACTTTGTTAATCTAATAATTTGGAGAGCAAGTTAATCTCAGTGCTTATATATTTTTTCTATTTCCCCTTTTATTGCCAGTAGCCTGTTTTTAATTACTATATGTCCATTCATATGTTTTAATTCTCTCTATACTTATTTCCTACTCCCATCTTTGTTTAGAAAGTAAATAGTATGAGAAACAAAAAAATTTTTAAGTATATATTTTTCACATGATTTTAATATGTAAAATGGAATATATTCATATACATGTTCAATATATGTGTATATTTCTGGTAACTCAGAATATACAAATAGAGTAAAAATAATGTGATCAATAAGAAAGAGAGACATTTCTGAGGAAATAAAGACTATCATAGCAGATCAATAGTTGTTTTCTTATTGTTTTATTTTTTCTTAGCTTAGTAGCTATCACATTGTTGCAGTTATTTTCCATGTTCCAAGAGAATTTTCCATGTTCTCTTTAGATGTTGGATTGGTCATTATTTCTTAGCCTTGTAGAATATATTCAAAGAAAATTTAACTCACTTCATAAAGCTTTTTTTCTGTATATTATTAATCAAGAATATGTTGTAGAAAAAAAATATGTCTAATATCTCTCAAACTATTGTTGTAGAATGCATACTTATTTCAGCCAGGCCTACACTTGATGATATTAAACCAGTGTTCATTTTTTTCCCCTAGGAGCTGCTGCATATAGTAAAATAATATGCAAACCAATCTATGGTTCCTAATAAATAACATCTGACTTTATATATAGCTTTTGTTTCTCCTTATTTTTTAATCTTCTGTAAAAAAATAAGTACGTGAAATTAAGCATCTCAAACTACTGCTTTCATATTGCATTAAGGGTGTTTTTCAGCTCATTGAATCAACGAGACATAGAAATAATTTTGAAAATTCATCTGTAAACGACCTCATGCCTCAGGGTCTATGAGCAGTAGATGGCCTTACACAATAGAATGAGAAATGGGTTCAGTCTCAGCCCTAATTCTCTCTTTTCATGGATATGTAACTTTAATTGTAATAGTCTCCATCATAGCTAAAGAGAGTTTGGTTTAATATTTCATTGTATTGTAATTTAGTAGCTCTTCTGACTTTCATTTAGCTCATGATTATAATGAACAAAACATGCATTGGAGTCTGCCTATTAAAAGGTTCTTTTCCTGAAAGGGTGCTGCTTTATCATATGGCTTGAAGTTAATATGAATGAATAATCCAATCACATTGTTTCTCACTAGGCCACATGAATATCTATTATTTAATGCTTCAGTTATCACCTGTAAATGTGTTGATTCTACTTTCTGTGACTGCTACTGTTTATAGCCAGAAAACATGTTGTCTTGGTCTCTGAACTTTCTTGTGGTACAACAGAAAGTTCTGCATTTGAATCTCTGGGATTTCAAGAAACCAAAATAACGAAGATCAAGGGTAGGGCCAGTAAATCTCCATTGCCTTTATGGAGTAAACATTTTGTGCTGTTGTATTATGTGTCTGTAAGAAAGCCAGAGAATCTGAGAGCACAGCAATGTACCATGTCTGATTATCAGGTTCATTTATCACCTGTGAATATTGTCCCTCCAAGATCAAAATAATAAAAAACTACTTACACCAGCACCAAAAAACATAAGAGTCTCTGGAGGGGTCACTTTAAATATCCAGAAGCAGCAAGTAAATATCTTTTAAGAGAACAGGGCTGTGAGGCATTTTAGCTGGTCTAAGTATGTGAGCTAGCTAAATTTTAGGCCAGCATAAGAAAAAATACCTGAGAATGTACTCAAATTTAGGAGTCTGTCTTCAGAGAAGGGCACACATATATTTAATTAAAATAAGGGATGTGTTTTGTACTGTTTATTCTTTGAACATGAATTTCTTAAGGGCTCTGGCTATTCCTTTTGAGAAACAGACATTAGATATATTCTGTAAAAATTTAACTAATAGTTTTGTTTAACAATCACAATTTAGTGATGGTAGCTGCAAAAATAGTTGCAAT
Organism: Odocoileus virginianus; assembly: GCF_023699985.2. Lineage (NCBI taxonomy): Eukaryota > Metazoa > Chordata > Mammalia > Artiodactyla > Cervidae > Odocoileus > Odocoileus virginianus. The sequence continues at coordinate 28,175,012 of NC_069698.1, forward strand.
GTTTTTCTTTAATGCCTAGGTATCAAGAACTTTAGCAGAATAAAAGTACAAAGGCTTAAAGAAAAAGAACATGAAAATACTTCTAGGGTATTTTTTCCAGTGGATAGCTCAAGCAGCATAACAAAAATCCTATTGTTTACTAGGATAAGTTTAGTTGCTCAGTCGTGTCTGACTCTTTGCAACCCGTGGACCATAGCCTGCCAGGCTCCTCTGTCCATGGGATTTTTTAGGCAAGAATCTTCCTGACCCAGGAATTGAACCCACATCTCCTGTGTCTCCTTCACTGCAGACAGATTCTTTACCTGCTGACCCACTGAGGAAGATCCCTTGGAAGAGGGCATGGCAACCCACTCCAGTATTCTTGCCTGGATAATTCCATGGACAGAGGAGCTTGGCAGGCTACAGTCCATAGGGTTGCACAGAGTCAGACACGACTGAAGCAACTCAGCATTGTTTACTAAAATAATTTAAGGCTTTTTTTTAAATAGAGATAATTCTAGTTTTAATGTTTTATTTTGATTATTGCTGTTAAATTAAACTTTATTGTTGTTTGGCTCTGGTTTTTTTCTCAGGCCGCCGCCATTTTCATGCATCCCAGTGCCCTAGACCCACAAGTCCTGTTTCTACAGACAGCAACATGAGTGCTGCCATAGTACAGAAGGCCAGACCAGCCAAGAAGCAAAAACACCAGCCAGGACATCTGCGCAGAGAAGCCTACACAGATGGTAAGTCCATTGAAATGGATGAAAACGTCTATGAATCCCGCCTCTTTACCCTGGCTCTCTCTGACTTGAAAATGCATCCACTGACATTAGAAATTACATTAAAAATTCATTAACAGTAAGCCTCATATTACTTAGAGGAATGATCAACTTCCATATCTTGTCAGGCATCTCAAGTCCCTGCAGTTTTCTAGTAAGTGGGTTAGTTAGGAAGTTAAAAACAAAGGATAATACTTTTAATATTCTTAAAAGGTTATTATATAGTTTTAAACAAGTAGATATTACTGTAGTTGAAGTCATGGCTTGGGATTAATCTTCATCACTGATAACTCTCCCACAATGTCCTCACTTTTTTTTTTCTTGGAAAATTTTGCATTCAAATAGAAGACAATAAACTCATTTTAGAATACAGAGCCTAACTGTAGTGGTCTTACTAACAGTGTGTGCACCAAAAGGCAAATGGAATCATCTTCCTTCATGCCTTCACATACAGTCTCCGCTGTCACTGAAGAGGCGAGGTTTGTATTCAAGAGGGAGCCCGGGCGAATAGCACAAACATTGTGATGTTGTCTAGAGAAAGCCTTTAATGAAAGTGCCTCAGGTGGCCCGGCATTTATTAAACCGCCACCTTCTCGTTTTATAAAACAACCTCAAGGGCTTTGTTGGAAATTCATGTAAGATAAATTCTCTCAGGCTCACCCATCTTGTCAGGTTTGCTAAATTCGCTAAAGGGGTGGGGGGCAGAAGGTTGTCACAGGCACCGTTCCCACCTCCTGGTCTTCTCTAACCACAATCTGATTAGAACTTTCATTACCAGTCAGCAATTTTTCAAAAAGGGCATCATTTGCCATTATCATATGAAAGCCTAATATTATAGATCCTTATCCAAGGTTACAAGGAGGGTTTTCTGAGGCACTTCTCCCCATGATCCCTGCCACTTGACAGAAAAAATTTAATACAAAGCTCGCAGCATGATGAGCACAGGTAATTTTGCAATGAGTGGCTGCCCATGCTATTATCTATACTTTTATTCAGAGTATTTTCTCTCGCTAGCATCTATCTGATATTAGACTGCATTAAATACTGGCATGACGCAGCGCACCTGGGCCTCCTGGATCCTGCCTGGGACCCCTTTGTCAGGGAAACTGAGCTGTCAGAATATTATCTGATTTTGAAGGGTGATTATAATGGCTTTGAGCATGTTTGCCTCTGTGAAGGGACGAAAACTAGGTATAAATCCCCAAACTCTATTGGCAGTTTTACATTTATGGGACCCCTATAATGGCATTTTACAAGTTTTATAGCTGTTCTATCAGTTTTTATTATCTAGAAGAGACTGCTCCTAACAGAAAAACTGGTCAAACATCACACCTTGATGTGAATGCATCTAGGTTGAATACATCTGGGAGAAAATCTGGCCTAAAGCTTTGTGTAACTCTTTCTACTACTTATTTATACTTGTTTTGAGGGGCTTCTGGCATTGAGTGATGCTTTTAGAAATGCTTTAAATAATGTAAATATGTCAGTTAGAGGGCATAGCATTGCAGTTATAAATTATAATATGCTTGAAAATTGTGATCTATATTCATCACTGCATGTTCTGTAGCATTTATTTCAGTGTTTAATAATTAAATATAAATTCTAACTAATCCCGGAATAATAGCTATTAAATTGAATGATGAAGCAACCAAGTTATTTTTAATTTCAGAAATATCAAAGAAATATGCTAAAATATTTGTAAAGCAAAAAAGCCATATTAATATGAAATATTATTTAAATTTCTAAATGTTCGTTTTACATATGATTATACAGAATAGTCATAATATACACCATGATGTAGAAGCCAGTAATTATTTTCTCTAAGTCACAAAAATAGACAAAATGGTTAAACACTAGCTTTAACTTCCTTTTAGTGTTTTGATAACCATCTGTCATTGAGTTATGCTTATTTTACTAACAAGTCTTGAATTTAATTCTGGATGTTTTCTGATTTGGTAAAGAAAAAAATAGAACTATGTACTATTTTGTACATTTCCATAATGCATCTTGAATAACTGAAATCTTTTCTTCATAATGTGTCAAATAAAAAATACACATACTCTAGGTAGTGTAGTGGTTATAGTATGGAAAGAAAAATCATTTTATCAGAAATCATTTTCTTGGCTTTGAAAAAAATTCATAATCCATTTCATGAAGAATCTCTATGGCAAATACAATTTTTGAAGTTATTAAAGAAGAAAGAGGGGAGGGAGGAGCATGAACTTAAGGAGCTGCCAGTTGCAAAAAATGAGAAATATATCAATAAGACATGGAGAGGTTTTTTTCATTTTTGGATTTTGATGATTGAATCAATTATGATGGATGTGTTTGATTATTGTCAATAGATTTCTTATGTGAACTGTTCTCAATATATGCTGTATCAGTCTTGAGCATGTGTAGCATCTTTGTACATTTTGTTCAGATTATCAGTTTCCTTTACAGACATTTTGTGACCTCTATAAGGAAAGAAAAAAGAACTTAACCTGATCTGTGTCTGAACTGATAAAGAGTAATTTTTGATGATCCTTGTCATAATACTTGGTTAAGCCACCTTATCTAGGTGGCTTCAGTTCAGGTCAGTCAGTCAGTCGTGTCTGACTCTTTGCGACTGCAGTACACCAGCCCTCCCTGTCCATCACCAACTCCTGGAGATTGCTCAAACTCATGTCTACTGAGTCAGTGATGCCATCCAACCATCTCATCCTCTGTCATCCCTTTCTCTTCCTGCCCTCAGTCTTTCCCAGCATCCCATCAGGATCTTTTCCAGTGAGTCATTTTTTTGCATCATGTGGCCAAAGATTTGGAGCTTCAGCTTCAGCATCAGTCCTTCCATTGAATATTCAGGACTGATCTCCTTTAGGATGGACTGATTTGATCTCCTTGCAGTCCCAGGGACTCTCAAGGGTCTTTTCCAACACTGCAGTTCAAAAGCATCAATTCTTCAGTGCTCAGCTTTCTTTATGGTCCAACTCTCACATCCATACATGACTACTGGAAAAACCATAGGTGGCTTAAGCAACAGAAATGTATTTCCTAACAGCCCTGGAGGCTAGAAGTTCAGGCTCATGGTGTTGGCAGGGTTGGTTGCTCCTGAAGCCTCTCTCCTTGGCTTATAGGTGACCGCCTTCTCCCCATGTCTTCACTTGGTCTTCCCTCTGTGAATGTTATGTGTCCTCTTCTTCTAAGGACACCAGTCAGATGGGATCAGGGCCCACTCTAAGGACCTCACTGTAACCTAACTGCTTCTTTAAAGATCCTGTCTTCAAGTACAAGTCACATTCTGAGGTGCTGGGGGTTAGGACTTCAACATATGAATCTTGGGAGGGGACACAGTTGAGCCCATAACAGCCCACCAGCCCCTAATTCGTGGCACTGTAGCCATACCTTGTGCTGTAGGTAAATGTTGGGTCTCATAGCCACCCAGGGATTATCATTGTAAAGTGGAGGACTGCAGGCTGTAGAATACTGACAGGCAGAATCTAACTCTTTATTTATTTCATATTTGCTGCTTTCACCCAGATGCAGGGCAGCATTCAAATATATGAATATTGATCAGTCAGACTTTTATTGAGTTAAAGCCAAGCATAAGTGCATTTCTAGGACCTTCTAATAGATTCTTTCCACCTCTTTGCAACCCCTCCTGATTCGTTTACGTACTTGACTTAAAAAACAAATCTACATCATTTCTACAGCTCTACTTTTCATAAATTATAAATTCACCCTCTTTGGAATGATTTTGTTTTGACTCGATACATCATTAATCGCGAGGTCTTGGGACTATTAACAGTTATGTAAATAGAGGGCTAGATCTCCGTAGTGTGTGAATGCCGGCAGAATTGTCTCCATGTTTATGCCCTTTTGTATTATTTTACATGCATTATATTGGTATTTAGAGAGTCTTGAATAAGGAATGGTGTTTATACAATTGTATAAAGAAAGAGACTATACATATATATGAGTTCCATGATCCCATTTTTTTAAACCCAGTTTGAGCTATTAGTGGTATGAATTACCTGAAAGTACTATTATTTTATGAAATATAAAATTGTTTATACTATGATAATCCCTGATTTGACTCAGTGTTTATTTTGTGATACCTAAAAAAAAATTTGGTAATGTTTATATTAGAAATTACACCTACCATCATTCCCCTCTGTTAATTACATACGGGACAATTATATACAGTAAGCTTGAACTCTTAAAATTACCATCAGATTATCTTCTTTTTCTACCTGTATTATAGATAGCATCTATATAGAGCATCTGGTAATGGATTTTGTCTCAAGAGTCATAGATTCCCAAGACTTTGTATGATCTTATGATACTGTAATCAGCTTTGATATCTGATCAGCCCAGACATTTTATGATTTGATGGTAGTGGAAGTCATCAGCTTCCTGATAAGCTGTGTTTGCAATCCAGTCTGAGTTTGTAGCAAGGAGATACTGCCGAAATGAGTCTGCAGTCACTCACTCCCTCTGCTTCCAGGTATATTCTGAATTTGACTTTTCTTCTCCCATTCCCAGTCCCAGGTTCAGTCTGAGCTTAGAACAGCTCAGCCTTGGGTCTCTTCACTTTAAGTCACACAGTACAATCTGTCTTTTTTCTCTTTTGGGTTATTTTTCATAAATAAGTAGTGAATGAGGGGGATCATGGCATCTGGTTCCATCACTTCATAGCAATTAGATGTGGAAACAGTGACAGACTTTATTTTCTTGGGCTCCAAAATCACTGCAGACTGCAACTGCAGCCATAAAATTAAAAGACGCTTGCTCTTTGGAAGGAAAGCTATGAAGAACCTAGAGAGGGTATTAAAAAGCAGAGACATTACTTTGCCAACAAAAGCCCATATAGTCAAAGCTATGGTTTTTCCAGTAGTCATGTATGGATGCGAGAGTTGATGATAAAGAAGGCTGAGTGCCAAAGAACTGATATTTTCAAACTGTGGTGTTGGTGAAGACTCCTGAGAGTCCCTTGGACTGCAAAGAAATCAAACCAGTCAATCCTAAAGGAAATCAACCCTGAATATTCATTGGAAGGACTGATGCTGAAGGGGAAGCTCCAATACTTTGCCCACCTGATGCAAAGAGCTGACTCATTGAAAAAGACCTTGATGCTGGGAAAGATTGAAGGCAGGAAGAGACGGGTACCACAAAGGATGAGATGGTTGGATGGCATCACTGACTCAATGGACATGACTTTGAGCAAACTCCGGGAGGTAGTGAAGGACAGGGAGGCCTGGTGTGCTGCCGTCCCTGGGGTTTCAAAATTGGAAACAACTGAGAAGCTGAACAGCAACAACTATTTTTAAAATGTTGTTTAAAGAAAATGTTGTTAAAGGAGGGTAATCATCAGCAGTGACAATGGCAGTTTATGTTTTAAGATAAAAAGCTTCTAATTTTTCTAGATTTATTTTTTACATAAAAAGAGAACATGATGAACTAAGAGAATTAACAACAGCAGTATGCAAGTAACAGTCTGACCAGTTTTAATGATGGAGTCCTAAGTAAAACAGCTGGAAGTAAGATGATATCTCAAAATTTATGCATTCAGAGACCAATACAATGAATTCTAATGCCTTAGTTATATGGCACATAAAGTCAAAATCAAATTACTTTTAAAATCTCATATCTATTTAAGAGGTGGCAAGAATACACAGAAGGAACAAAAGAAAATGGTTAATTCTTTAAAAAAAAAAACCAAGAATGAGAAACACTAGGTTAAAACTGATGCTTGCTAAACCCTGTAATTTGCTATTATATTATGAATTTTCAAGGGGTGATTTTAATATTCAAGAATTTTTATGCTAATATATATAAATAATAGTCACTGGACCATTGTCAATAATAGTAATATCTCTGGAAACAAATATTCCTCTGTTGGGATTTACTATATAAATAATGATATATTCATAAAGTAGAACAATATACAAACTTTTCATCAGAAGAGGTAAAGCTATATGTTTACATATGGAAATGTATACAACTACACATTTAGGTGAAAAAAAGTACAATTGTTTTATGTTACCAGGGAAGGAAGACTATCACATCCTGGTGGGCAGACATGTATGCCCCAAAACCCCAGATATGGCCATTTTACGTAGTTTCTAATGTGAATGGTACTCCTTGGAATTATGCAACTTGGCAGCCTTGCTTTCTATGCATAAATAATTTCTGGGATGATCTATAAACATCCATTCAGACTAATTACCTCTGCATCAGTATTGAGGATTTGAAATGAGGGTGGGGACATATGAAGGGTTATATTTCCAAGTTTTTATATACTTTTGAATTTTTCCCATGTATATTTTCTATGGAAAAGCTTACTTTTGTAATACTAAACATTTACTATTAATGCATGCCCTATTCATGTTTTAGTTGATTTGTTTTGTTAATATCACATAGAATATGAAAACATTACCATTTCTAAAGTCATGACTAAAGAAAAAATATGCTGATACTTCTCAAGTCTCTAGATCTCTGGTTTTGACCTCCCATGAAATTCAGATTTTATATACAACAACCTCCTGTATATATATATGCCTGGATACTTCAGAAGTTCTTCCTGTTCACTTTTTCTGAAACAGAACTCATGCTCTTCCTTTGCAAACCATCTCTTTCTCATCCCTGCATTCCTCATCCAACTAGTTAACTATGGCAAAAATCTTAAGAGTTACCTCATGAATAGTCTTTGGGGCTCCCCTGGTGGTTCAGTAGTAAAGAATCTACCTATAATACAGGAGACTAAGGTTCAGTCCCTGGGTTGGGAAGATCCCCTGGAGGAGGAAATGACAACCCACTCCAGTCTTCTTCCCTGGGAAATTCCATGGACAGAGGAGCCTGGCAGGCTGTAGTCCATGGGGTCACAAAGAGTCGGACAGGACTGAGTAACTGCGCACACATGCTTGTTTCCCCTGCTGTTTTCCATTGATCATTAAATAATATTGATTTTTATTCCTTAAACTCTCTCAGGCACATCTACTCTCCATCTGAAAGTCACCAGTACAATTCTATCTCCTATCATTATTTACTGAGATTTTAAAATAATATTTTAGCCTCCTGGATTTAAGACTTTCCTTTTAATTCATCCTCCATGCTACAGCCAGAACCAACTAAAACTAGAATCTGTTCATATTCTTCTACTAACTTATCAACTATTACTAGGTTATGTATTTCTTTTCCCTGGAGTGTACCTAAGAGTCATTTAAAAAAAAAACAGTGCCACTTAAAATAAATTTTCTAGATATAAAATTATATGCCGACTTTAATTTTTAAGTATGTCTATGAGAAGTGTTATTATATATAATATTGAATTATTTGTAATATATTAATATATAACTATAGATAGGTAAAAATTAACTTATGTGTATATTAGTGATTATCTAGTTTAAAACCTGTGGGTGCATATTACAAAGTGGAGAGACCATACCAGTGAAGGGTAGATTGTGAAGATGCAATAGAATGAAATGGTAGTATAAAGAAATGAATCTGGTCCTGATTATATTTAGCTTGTCCTGGTCCTGATTATATTTAGCTTTAAGTTTGGAAAATAACTTAAGATCTTTGTGTTTGAACTTCCCTATCTACAAAATGAGAAGGGATTCAGTTAGATTAGGGATGGCAAAGAGGTCTCAACTCAAGTGCCAACCTCAATCAATCTGAAGTGGTTGCCTGAAGAGTAAAGATATCCATCTGGGATCAGCAACATTACAGTGAAATCAATTAGGAAGATCTGCCATGTTTGGGGGAGAAAAAGCTATAGCATATGTATCCATATTAGCCATCCCCAAACTAGCTAATCTCTAAGTCCCAGCTGTATGATTCAATATTCCTGTGCCAGATAAGGGATTCCCTGGTAGCTCACTGTGTAAAGAATCCATCTGCCATGAAGGCAGACTCCAGTTCAATTCCTGGGTTGGGAAGATTCCCTGGAGAAGGAATAGGCTACCCACTGCAGTCGTGAAGCTTCCCTGGTGCATCAGTTGGTAAAGACTGCCAAATAAATAAAAACGAGATTACATTAAAATTATTAGTCTTATTCTTTGGTTGTCTTTAATTGTTCAATTCTTTGAAGATTATTATTTCACAATTGAATGTGACTCTAATGGTAACACTAATGTTGACAAATTTAGAAATGGCAAATTTTCACAGTATTTTATTTTATTTTCATTTATTTTTATTAGTTGGAGGCTAATTACTTTACAATATTGTAGTGGTTTTTGCCATACATTGACATGAATCAGCCATGGATTTACATGTATTCCCCATCCCGGTCCCCCCTCCCACCTCCCTCTCCACCTGATCCCTCTGGGTCTTCCCAGTGCACCAGCCCCGAGCACTTGTCTCATACATACCACCTGGGCTAGTGATCTATTTCACTATAGATAATATACATGCTGTTCTCTCGAAACATCCCACCCTCGCCTTCTCCCACAGAGTCCAAAAGTCTGTTCTGTACATCTGTGTCTCTTTTTCTGTTTTGCATATAGGGTCATCGTTACCATCTTTCTAAATTCCATATATATGTGTTAGTATACTGTAATGGTCTTTATCTTTCTGGCTTACTTCACTCTGTATAATGGGCTCCAGTTTCATCCATCTCATTAGAACTGATTCAAATGAATTCTTTTTAACGGCTGAGTAATATTCCATGGTGTATATGTAATTTCAAATATTTATTTTCAGATCTTCCACCTCCCCCTGTGCCACCTCCTGCTATCAAGTCACCCACCGCCCAGTCCAAGGCCCAGCTGGAGGTCCGACCCGTGATGGTGCCAAAACTCCCTTCTATAGAAGCAAGAACAGACAGATCATCAGATAGAAAAGGAGGCAATTACAAGGGGAGGGAAGTACTGGATGGAAGACAAGTTGCTGATATGCGACCAAACCCAGGTGATCCCAGAGAAGCACAGGAACAGCCAAATGATGGGAAAGGACGAGGAACCAAGGCAGCCAAACGTGACCTTCCACCAGCAAAGACTCATCTCATCCAAGGTACTTCTTTAGGCAAGCATCCCATACATGCAGACTGGACATGTGTGCGTGGTACAGTTCAGGCTCTTTAGGATCAGGTACCAAGGGTAAGATTCAGAAAGTCTCTCTCTATTGGAGGAGACAGGTATGCACCCAGGTAATTTGAATACAGTCAGTTCTAATACATGGTATTATGCAAGTCTTCCTTGAAGAGGTGCAAATTTAGTTGAAGTTTAAAGGAAAGCATGGTTTACACAAGTTACAAGGGAAAAGGAGATTTCTGACAAAGAAAATAAACAGAGAAAAACCATGAAAATGTGAAAATGAATGTTTGGTGAATTCTGATTTCTAGTTAGGCTGGAAAATAAGATGCTTGGGGCCAGGGACAAATGGCAAAAAATAAAACTAGAAAGATGGTTGAACCTGATTGGGGAGGCCAGGAATACTATTTTGAAGAGTTTTGGATTAATAATATGGACAGTGGTGAGCCAGCAAAAAGTTTAATCAAGAAATTATATAATCAAAAATAAAAATGAAAAAAATATTATCCTTTTTTTTTTTTTTTTTTTGCTTAAAAAAATAACTGACAGAACTCTATAGTGAAGAAGGAGTCTGGAATTGGGTGGCTGAAGGTATCAGAACCTTGCAAAATAATCTAGGTATAAAATATGAAAGCACTGAATTAAAATAGTTGTGCAAATTAAAAAGAGAGACAGCCAATATAGGCATTTCAGAGAGAGATCCTATAGGACTTGGTGACTAATTGAATGTAAAAAAGTAAAATGAACTAAGGGAGTAAAAAAGTTATTCAAATGTTAATTAGGTGGCTCTCCATGACTATACAACATAATTGTATTGAACAATGTAAAAACTGAAGAAAAGGATAAAAATCTTATGGAAAATAACTTTAGTTATGAATAGATTAAGGTACTGACAAGAACATAGAAATGAAAAAATTCAGTAAAAATTTAGAGAACTAAGCTTAAAGATCAGGAGGAAGGTTGTAGGTAGAGAATGGATGTTGTTCACCTCAGCAACACAGAGGTGAAAATTGTTTGAATTACAAAAGCTAAATTATCAGCATTGATGTAGTGGATAATGTTTAACAATCAATTCTCTGGGAAGGAAACAGAACCAGCCCCTAATTTGTGGCCATTTGCTTACTTCTGTTGTGTAATTATATCCAAAATAGCTAGTTTTAAGCGACTAATATGAAATCAGAGAATGTGGAGTTAGGAGGAGATGGGTTTAGTAGACCCTTGTGTGAACATGTAAGCTCTCTCCAGCACACCACAGAGATGACTATAAGGATACTGCATGATGATTAAAAGATACTAGTGGGGAAAGTAAAAGGGGGAGGGACTAGACAGGGATGGGGAACTAGAGGTACAGACTACTACATACAAAATAAATAAGCTACAAGAACATATTGTATAGTACAGAGAATATTGCCATTACTTTATAATAACACAGAAAATATAGCCATTATTTTATAATACTTTATAATAACTTTGAGTCACTATATGCTACTAATGTAATACTGTAAATCAACTATACTTTGGTGAAAATAAATATGTTCATACATACAAACATATGTTAGGCAGAGGAACATTCTGTACAGAAAATGAGGTGGAATCAGCCCAGTGATATAAAGTAATCAAACCATTCAAACTAGAAAGAACAGTATCTTGGAAATAATGCAGAAGGAAATTTTAAGATGGGAAGGAATATAAAATGGCACAGAAGTGAAAGTTGGATGTGAATGGGGGTAGGATGGGAGAATGGGTGAAGGACACAGAGATTTTACAAAATGTTTTTTTGTGGGTGGTATTTAAAAGGACGAGAGCGTCCCAGGTGCCTCAGTGGTAATCTGCCTGCCAGTGTAGGAGACGTGAATTTGATCCCTGGATCCCAAAGATAGCCTGGAAAAGGAAATGGCAACCCACTCCAGTGTTCTTGGCTGAGGAATCCCATGGACAGAGGGGCCTGGGGGGCTGTGGACCATGGATCGCAAACAGTTGAACAAGGCTTGGCGACTAAACCACCACCGCCATTTAACTTTTTAAAATCAAATAGTCACTATAGAATCTCGACTGTAGGGTCTGGAAGGTAAATGAAAATTGTGGAAGGGAGGTGATAAGTCTGGGCTCTCTGCAGAAGGTTAGGAAGGAAAGAGGTCAAGATAAGATTTGACAGGAAGGCAAAAATCTGTGGAAATGTTTTTAGGTTAAGATATTTGAACATTAATATAGACTGAGGAGAAGAACCTATTTAGGCAGAAGAGATACAAGAAAAGAAGGTAATTGATGAAGGAATCAGGAAAGAGTGATGGGGAAATGAATCTTAGAAGGCTGTGACTGCACTTTAACTACAACTGTTTTCAAAGCTGCAGTTTGATAAGATTGGACATCAGTCTATTCTGTTCGTTATGGGCATCTGGTCATTAGCAACTTTCTTTCAAGATAGAGGACAGTTTCACTTCCTCCTGTGATGGAAGCCTGAACTCCTCACTCTGGCATGGACTCAGCAATGAAGTGATGGTGAAGTTATGTGTTTTGCACAGATGCCCCCGCTATGTGACCACAGATTACTTGGCTACATCACTGTAACCTGAAGTTTGAGAAACTGTGCTTATTTTGTATCATTAAAGCCAAGGTGATCTGAACTTTTAACTTTTCACAATTATACTCCCAAGTAGTCATTCATAAATCAAATGTCACAGTATAACTTATGAGATTTATATCTGACCTGAAAGTATAGACCAATTTGCTGCTCATAAGCAGCACTTCTCCAAAGTAAGCTCAATTCTTTAGGGGAAGATTTAACAACTCAGAATGATTTTGGTGTGTGTAAAATTAAAACAAAGACATGAAATTGTTTTTATGTCTTTTGATTATCATTTCTGTACATTCCTGTAATTTTAACCTTCATAATTAAGTTTTTGCTGTTTATAATTAGAGAGGCTCTCTGAATTACATCTGTAACAAATGGTTATTTTTAATTAAGGAGAGTGGTCTTTTAGATTTCAGTGTCTGGTCTTTTTGCTGACGTTTACCTCAGTTAGTTCAATTTATTTCTACATATATCAAACATCTACAGTGTTATGAAGCATTGTACTAGTCCTGAAATTTATGTGTAAATGTGAACCTTGACCTCCTGGAGCTTATAGTCAGAGAAGGAGACAGGTAATCTTTATTCACAGATACACCCATATTTGATATAATGTTTATGGTGTCATGATACTTGAGAGTCCAGAGAAGGGAAAATCAGCCCAGTCTTGTGGGTGATGGAATATAAAGAAAGACTTCTTGATCTTTCCTAGTGGAAATGACCCATAAGCTGGCTTTTCGGGAGGGTGGAATTTCGCTTGGGTAAGAAAAGTGGATAGATAGTTTTGGCAGAGAAAGTCAGAATGAGAAGTTGAGGTACACTGAGGAGAATTTAAGAAATTCAGTGTTATTAGGCAGTAAAAGTGGTAAGGATGAAGCTCTTGAGATCAATGTAAGCTTACCTCATGGAGACCCTGTAGTTCCTCTAAAAGGGAGGTAGCTGAGTGAAGCAAGTTTAGAGGGAAATAACTCAAGAAGCAGAGACCCGTTAGAAGATATTCACAACCTCAGAAGAGACATGGAGAATATAAACCAGGCTGTGGGAGCAGGGATGACTGAGGGGGAATATTCAAGAAACTATTTAGTTAAAATCATCCTTACATGTTATATATTTGAATGTGTGGAAAAGGTTCATATAAGAGGTTATGGGAAGGTTGTTGGAAAGGAGAGAAGATATTAAAATAATTCCAGCTTTCTATCTAAGTTATCTTAAAGGTTAGTGATGCCATTAACTACATTAAGGAATGCAGAGGGGGACGAAATCTCAGAGGAGTGGACATGGTGACATCAGTGTTCCATCTGTGGAGTTTGAGGGGCCCTCAAAAGGAGGCAATTGGGCAGACTTCAGGAAATATACATTATAACTCATCATGGTGAAACAGCAAAGCCACCCATTTATTCAGTCAGAATATTTTTTTTTATTTAATTGGAGGCTAATTACTTTACAGTATTGTCATGGTTTCGCCATACATTGACATGAATCAGCCACAGGTGTACATGTGTCCCCCATCCTGAACACCCCTTCCACCTCCCTCCCCATCCCATCCCTCTGGGACATCCCAGTGCACCAGCCCTGAACACCCATCTCATGCATCAATAACCTATTGTATGTCTAGGTGAGAGGGTATCAATACACAAAGCCAAGTATCTGTCCTCATGACAGCTGTACTCTAGAAAAAGTATAGTCTGCGAGAATGGATAAAATTGCCCAGAGTAAGTGGATAAAAAGTTTTTATGCACACACACACACTGCGCTAAAAGCAGAAAAGGGCAAGAAGGGCACCAATATGTAAGAAGCACTGCATAAAAAGAGACCACCAAAGACAGGCCAGGAAGAGGGGAGAAGTAGGAGCTGAGACTAGTAATGTTTACATTGGTTGTGGTTTTCCGATGAAGGGCCGTGAGAAGTCTAGAGACTTAAGGATTGAAACATGATTAGCATTATTAAAGTCAACAGGGAATTTTCTCAGTTCCCTTGTAGTAATGTGGGCGTAGGTAGATTTCAGTGAGATGCAGAGTGAATGAGAGTTGTAATGACCAATACCGAGTCCAGATTACTTTTCAACAAGCTATGCTAAGCTATCAGTAGTGATAGATTCATCGATGCATGTAGAGCACCAGCTTAAGGGGAAAGTCTTTAGCCAAAGAGATATTTTATCATGGTGTAGTTTGTCAAAAACTAAGCTCAGTAGAAAAAATTGCATGAAGCAGAGACAGAAGCTGAAGGTCACAGAGGGCCAAGTTCCATGAAGCTAGCTCGGTGCAGGTCTAGTGATCCACACGGACTCTGAAACACCAGAGAATCAGAAGTCTGGATCAGGAATGAAAGTTGTGATGAATACAACAGGAGCAGGTTACATAACCCACTGCTTGGCCCTCACGGGAGTAGGGTGTTTTTGTTCAAGGGTGGAGGAGCAATGATTTATAGCTAGTGCTGGTCACCTGAAAGCAAACTTCCCTTCTTCCACTGTGAGGAACTTCAGTGTAGACTCCCTGGGAGATCAGATTTCATTCAGGCCATGTGCTTTTAGAGGAAGCTTTTGGGGAAGGAGAACAAAAGGGCATGTGGAAGGGTTTTGTTTTGTTTTGCTGTGCTCTGTTTGGATGTGTTTGACGTCCAAAGATTAGACTGGACAGGCTTTGGAGAGAAGTGAGCCGTTGAAGGATGCAACATTAGAAGCATCACCAAATTTAAAGCATATGGAGATAGTAATTCAGGAGACAGCAGTTACCAGGAGTAGTTTGATTTTTGAAGCTAGCAATAATGTCAGGCTTCTCAGATTCAGGATTCCACAATGTAAATATGATGTTGAAATGGAGGTTGGCATCTTGGTATCTAGGGAGTGAATCCAGGTTTGACTGTTTTGGTGGTTCAGTAAGACTGGGATTTTTTTTTCCTATCAATGCCTAATAATTCCTTCTTAGTTTACATAGGGACATACTACAATATCTCATGTGTTTTCACATCAACACTAGCAACTCCTAGTGTCCTAGTAGACACTATTATCACTTTTTTTTCAAAAAGTGGAAACTAAAGCCTGAAATAATGGGAGATAACATAGTGAAGGATAGATTGGAAGTCATGTCTGACTCCAGGTTTGGTTTCCCTCTTTTAAGGATGTTGATCTCAAGTGAATTTGAGATAGATAAGAATTTATGAGTAGGATCGATCCAAATCCCAGTCACTATCAGGAAAACAGCAGAGTTGTTATTTTTGTTTTCATTGCCTTATTCATTTGTGTTATAAAATGTCCTCATTTATTCCTCAGAAACACTAATGTTTCTCCATTCCGATTTATAGACATAGTGATACATTATACAATGAAAATGTACAGTGGGCTTCATATGTGCTTATTATATTTCATTACACAGAGGATATTCTGCCTTACTGTAGACCTACTTTTCCGACATCAAATAATCCCAGAGATCCTAGTTCTTCAAGTTCTATGTCATCAAGAGGATCAGGAAGCAGACAAAGAGAACAAGCAAATGTAGGTCGAAGAAATATTGCAGAGATGCAAGTTCTTGGAGGATATGAAAGAGAAGATAATAATGAAGAATTAGAGGTACCTATAATTTTTTTTCAAGTTTCCCAGTGTTAGACTAGTTTTTATACAAAACCTCAAAGTTTAAAGCATTCATCAGTCTGCAGAAATGTTACTATTTCATCACAAACACTGTTAATGATGACAGCAATTGAAAGTCTTAGAATTTAATGATTTTTCTTTAAATGTATTCCAAAGTTTTAAATGGTAATAATGGTTTCTTTTTAGATATTAGGGTTCATATTCAGATAGGAAATTTATATAACAAACATGTTGTTAGGGAATAAGAACTATTGATCTAGATAATTGTAATTCCTAGTGTTATAATAGATTATAAAAATCCAGTAAAGTGATAGAGTTATAAGATGTGAGTGGGGGTATTTTGCCTGTACTATCTGCCATCTAGTGATCATTGGGATTAATCAGGACGATTTGGGCAATTACCTTTCATCTTCAGTGTTTTGAAAATGGGAACCTAATACTTAACACTGACCTTCCCAAACAGAGAACACTTATTGAGTCAAAGATATCCTTTGTTGGAATCTATAGATAGTATTGTAAGGTAGAGTTGGCAGTAAGTCACATATTATAAAATCATCTCCTGTGTTTAAGACTGTGTTTTCACCATTCAATAAAAAGATAAGCTGAGGACAAATTTCTCTTTCTACAAATAGATGTTATCTCAATCAGATTGTTAGTAGAGTGTTAAACTGTAACTTTTTATAATAGAAGATGAAAAAGTATAATTAAGTATGTCTAATTGAATTTGCTGTTATGCCCAATGTATTTTTATTTTGAGGTTTAGAATAAGAAGACTTTCCTTTTGCACATGCTGTTAGAAAGGTTATTTTTCAGGTTTTTGGTTTAGTTTTTGTTTGGTTTTTAGAAGAGCCCTTTGAGGGCAAAAAAGTCAGTACAGGCAACCAGCTACTTGAAGCCAGTAAAAACTGAGCTATCCTGTTGAGTTGAGGCTGGGGGGATAGAAAAGTTGGCCTGCTCTTGTTCCTCTGCCTGTACCCCACTTCCTAATCCCCAGACACTGGGTGGAACACAGTTTAGTACTCATTAGAGAACTACTGGATTTGCTGTCAAAACCAGCTAAAGTTGATGTATGAATATGTTGCCATGAGCACTTTTTAGTGTGTGCTAGGGAATGAATGAAGAAACAATGTAATAACAAAAGCATGAAATAAATACGAAGTAGGACAACACTCTAAGATTTATTTTCAAATTTAACAGGAACTTATCTCTTTCAGGAAACTGAAAGCTGAAGACAACCAGAGAGGATTATGAGATCTAATGTGAAAGTGATCACTCAAGATGCCTTGTGTCAGATGACATAAGACGCCAGATAAAATGTTCAGTGCAATCAGAGTGTACAAATTGTCGTTTTCATTCCTCTTATTGGAATACCATTTTTTAAATTTTATTGGGGTTTTATCATTGCTATTTGATCCCTATCCCTAGGAAGAACCTCCCTATTCCCCTCGCTGTTGGAACAAATCATTTCACCTTGCTTCCGGCAAGGGAAGTATTTGACTTCTTGCTTCAGTCATCAGCCAACAGGAGAGAACAAAACAGTTCTTTTGCATTTTGCCCCTGAGATATGGCATTGCACTGCTTATATAGCAAGCCAATTTACTGATCAAAGATACAGAGTTGACTAATCAACTTCATGTCAAGGGCTCTAAAGATATAATCTTTCTATAACCAACTGCTAATGCAAACTAAAACATAACTTCATTTTAACATGATTTTAAAATCAGTCTTTCATACCACCCTCTGCAGGGAGAAAAAAAAATACATAGCAAATGCAGGACAACCATAATCAATTTGAAGGGGGTAGAAACATTGTAAATATATACTCTTCGCAACCCCTGGTGGTACTTTATTTTGTCTTCATTTCAATTGCTGAAGTATATTCTTATTGGAAACGTACTTTTGGATAAGTAGGGGTAAGCCAGTTGGATCTCTGGTTGTCTAGTCATTGTCATAATCAGCCCAGCAAAAACCTTGTTCTATTTTTCAATCAAAAAGCAATTATAAATGCATATTGCCAACAAATGGATGTTTTTAATGACCAATTGAATAAGGACATCCCCATCTTAACTGGCCTGAATTTCTTCTGGTTGTGTCAGTTCAACTTTCGGAAGTGCCACTTAAGGAAGTTTGATTTTTGTTTTTTGTAATGCACTGTTTTTAATCTTTTTTTTTTTTTTTTGGTTTTAAAAGCACAATCACTAAACTTTATTTGTAAACCATTGTAACTATTAACCTTTTTTGTCTTATTGAAACAAAATGTTGAGAAGCGTTTTTAACCTGTTTTGTTAATGCCCTATGTTTGTATTTGGAATATTTGAATGATGACAGATGGTGAAGTAACGTGCATACTTTATTGTGGGCCATGAATGCGACGGTTCTTACTTTTCCTGGACTTAAAGAAAAAAAGGTTTAAGTTTGTTATGGCCATTGGTTAAACTTACAAGATTTCCTTATAAGCTCAAATGGAGGCATCACTTGCTTTGAATTGCCAGATGATGTCCTCTGACTGTAGATTTTTTGACCCTTTTTTTTGTTATATAAATTTCATTGACTCAATAATTGGTGCTATTTGAAAAAAAAAAGTACATTTATTCATTTATAGGTATCCGTCCTGCCCCACCCCCCCCCCAGCCCTGCCATCCCCCCAGAAAACAAAGCCAAGCAAAACTGAACCACAAAAAAAAAAAAAGCTGGTGTTCACCAAAAACTAAATGTGTTCACTTAGATAATTTGAAATTTACATAGAAAAGGTGTGCAGTACTAAGGGAACAATCCATGTGATTAATGTTTTCATTATGTTCATGTAAGAAGCCTCTTATTTTTAGCCATAATTTTGCATACTGAAAATCCAATAATCAGAAAAGTAATTTTGTCACATTATTTATTAAAAATGTTCTCAAATACATCATTCTTCCTTGTGTTGATTTCTTTTTTTTCCATTGTGTGATCAGACTTATTCCATTTAATCACAAAGTTGTGCTGTCTTAACATTTCATACTATATTATCAAATGAGTAAAAATTTCCCTTTATGAATAGCCAGGTTTTACTTATAAGGAAAATTTCTCATTTTACTCTACTGAAATTAAAGATACAAGGTGAATCATAAACTGATAGTCATTTAATCAGAGAGTAGCTTTTAATTATTAATAAGAATGTACTAAAATGTTTGTGTGTATGTGCCTGAATTTCAGTTAAGTTATTTCTGAAATGGTCAGGACTCAACTACGATAAATTTGATTTGTAAACTTTGAACTACTTAAGCTTTGTCAACAAGAAAATTATATTAATCCAAAATACTTATCAGTAATTATCTGCTTTATCATTCCAAATTTATGTACAATTCTGATAATTCAATAATCTATCATGTACCAGATTGCATATTATTGTTCATTAGATTAAAGTCAGCATATTCAATTATTCACCTTTGGAGGAATGAAATGAGCATCTTGTCTTAGAAGTTCCAAGAGCAACAGAATCTACTGAAAGTTTTTTTCCTGTGACTTATATACTGCTAAATTTTTTGTTGGCCACAATTTGAAAATATGGGGAAAAAGTTAAAAAGAGGGATAACAATTTGAAATTAATTTTACAAAAATGAAGCAATCACCAGCATCTACGTAAAGATGAAAAGATTCATATGTCAAGAAGTCAGTTTCCAAGCTATATCGAGGGAAAAAAATTGGAGAGACATGTTTGAAGGTATAATTTTTTCTCTTCTGGTGAGTTGACTAAAAGAAACTTAATCTCTCTTTATGGTGAATGATACACATATAAATTATGTGTATAATTATACACATATAAATTATGTGTATCAGAGATCCTGGGTTTGAATCTGTTTTGTCATGGGCTGTGTTTCCTTGCACATATTACTATAGTACTTAACCTCTAAGTTTCAGGTACTTCACCTGTAAACTCAATAATACCTACCTCATGTAGATGTTGTCATGATTCAGCAAATTCATGTGTATGACGTGGACTCTGTAAGGCCCCAAACAATACAAGGTATTGTTGTATTATGGACTGAAAACATGCACACTTGCTACCTTCACTTTTCACACATAATTTGTTCCCAAAACTTGCAAAGAAGTTTTTCTAACAAGGTCAAAAAATATGTGTGGTTCAAGGATAGGGTGGTTCCCTTTCCAGTGAGTAAAATTCACTGTCAAATACCTAATCATGAAATAAATTCTTAGTGTTTCTCCTTGTTTCCTTGCTTTTGAATTCTGGAAGGTGAGGATATGACATTTTCAGCACATATTTCACAATTCAGGGGTCCAAGGATGTCATTTGAGGTCTCAGTGACTAGACTTAGTGTCTATTTTGGGCTGCTTTTCTGCCTAGTTGAAGAAAATACTGTCTTAGTTCCAGGGCAGCTCAGTTATGTCTTTCTTGGTCATTCCACATATGTATTCTGGATTTTCTCCTCTCTTTCAACTCTACAGGGTGGATCAAAATTTCAAATAGTACCTAATTTCATGGGTAGAAAGTGTGGGAGTTCAGATGGTAGAGGCCTTGGCAATAGTTCATATTGAATTTTTGCCACAATTAGTTCTACATGGCTAGGTTTAATCCCTTGCAGGTAAGGAAACCAAGATTTTGAAAAACTAAAAAAATGTGATGAAGCTCTCATTAGCGAGTCATAAGCAGAGTGCAGATATAAATACAGCTTTAAAACCCCTTCTCATTCCAGGAAACAAAACTGCCCCTTAGGAATTAGAAACTTGCTAACAAAATTTAGAAACAATTCCTTTGTTTCATTAATTATAAGCGAATGGGGGAAAATGGTGTCTTTGTTGGGAGTGGGAAGATGAGTGGATGCTAAATGTTCTCTGCTGTTGGCACCAAACATTTAAAAGCTCCATCATCTTAGCTTGTGTGCTTGGTCACTTCAGTCGTGTCTGACTCTCTGCAACCCCATGGACTGTAGCCCACCAGGCTCTTCTGTCCATGGGATTCTCCAGGCAAGAGAATCCTTGGAGTGGGTTGCCATTCCCTCCTCCAGTGGATCTTCCTGACTCAGGGATTGAGCCCACGTCTCCTGCATCTCCTGCATTGCAGGCGGATTCCTTACCACTGAGCCACCAGGAAAACCCATTATCTTTAATTAATATATAAATCTCAAAGTATTGCTTAGGCTCCAAAGGCCTTTTTTTGGGGCCATGTTATGTGTCATGTGGAACTTCCCTAATAAGGGATAAAACCCATGGCCCCTGCAGTGGCTACCAGGAGTCTTAATCACTGGATTACCAGGAAGGTCCCAAAGGCCATTTTTAAAAATAAGAAATTATAAATGTTAATTTCTGAAACAACAGCAAGTGTGTGTGTGGATACATATAGAGATACATAGACAGATATAGGTTTATATAGATATATACAGGATATGAATACCATATTAACATTCCCCAAATTAAAGGACTTTAACAAGCTGACTGAAAACCAACTGAACTTTCCAAGAACACATACTTTTGTTTTTTCAAAACAACTTGGGACATTGCTCAAGGTCATACAACATAGCTTTTTAAGTCAGATTTTTTAATTGCTTTGAATAACCCAGTAATCCCTTTGCTCCCACTTCAGCCTCTCTGTGGGAATGAGAAATATTCTGGAGAGGTTTTAACTATTTTTTTAATGGGCTGAGACATTTTTAGTAAGTAAAATACTTTACCGTTTTGAATGCTTGAATACTTTGGGGAAAAATAAATCAAGAAAAATAATAAATTACTTTGACTAATAATACACCTATGCATAGGATTAGCATGTATTCGGAAGTTAATATATTTTACCTGGATGATTTACTATCAACCAC
Organism: Odocoileus virginianus; assembly: GCF_023699985.2. Lineage (NCBI taxonomy): Eukaryota > Metazoa > Chordata > Mammalia > Artiodactyla > Cervidae > Odocoileus > Odocoileus virginianus. Next base: position 28,196,746 of record NC_069698.1, read on the forward strand.
CATTAATTAAGGCCCACATATTTCAAGTGTGCATAATTAAGCAATCATTTTGAATAAACTTGATTTCTTATCCTGTATATAATATGGTGCCAAAAATATGACTACTGGACTATTTAAAAAAAGAAAAAAAAATCGCCCTCTACAATGTAATCAAAAAAGTTTGATGAAGTCACTTATACACTCAAGCTCTCTACCCTGATTTCAATCTAGGCATTCATTTATTGGTTCAGCAGTCTACTGAGCATCTACTACGTACTAAGAACAAAGATGAATAAGCTCCAGAAATGCTTTCTGAGAATGTAATGGGAGGCAAGTACACATCCAACAAAGTGTGAACAAGGTAATGAAAGTATTTACATGGTTATTTAGTCCGTTCAAGCAGCAATAACAAAAATGCCTTGGACTGAGCAGCTTATAACCAACAAAAATTTATTTCTCACTCTTCTGGAGGCCGGAAAGTCCAAGAATGAGGCACTTTACAAATATGCTTCCTGGTTCACAGACTATGTCTTGAGATGGCAGAAGAGGAAAGGGTGCTCTCTCTCAGGTCTTTTTTATAAGAGAACTAATCCCATTCATGAAGCTCTATCCTTATGACTTAATCACCTCCTAAAGGCCCCCACCCCCTAGTACTGGGTTTCAACATAGGAATTTGGGGGGACACAAATTCACAATTGCTTTATTTTACATTTAACTTCTCTCTTTCGTATATAGAGAATATCAGTAATTATGCTTCTGACACAGATATACATAAAATGCATTCATGTACATTTTAATTCAATGTGGCTAAGCACTGAAAAAATTATGGTGTAATAGAACTGAAAAAGCACAACAAAAGTGCTCTCAGCAGACATGGTTCAGTCAGGACTCCAACTCTTTCTGTAAATGTCCTTGCTCCACGTTATTTTCTTTCTCCAGCTGTTATAAAGATGGTCATTAATAGGCCAAGCCTCAAAGCACACACAATAATATTCAAAGGCCAAGAGACAAAAGCAAGAAAAGTCGATGCTCTCTCAAAACGCATCCCAGTGATCTTAACTGTTACACATGTGCATTCCAGGGCCAATCCTGTGTCTAGAGAAATACCAAGTACTGTTTGGCCCAAGTCTATATTCCTGTAGATTCACTGGGTCTTCCACTGGAGTGTATTGAATGTATTAACTCTGAGTATATGGTCTGTTTGTTGAGGAGAATGGATAATGGAACACACTCAACAATTAACAACACACACATTCTTGTTCATACATTTTGCAATAAGTCTGTGCTCTAGCTTTTATACATAGCTTATATGGTAATTATTTTAAATGACTGCAAATTTTTTGGACACTGTCTCATCAGGAGGCAGAGTCTATTACTGAACACTTTCATGATAAAATTGTGACTACCTCAACCAATAAAGGAGAGTTATTGGCTTTTGAGTTTAGCTCCTTAGGTCCATGCAGCTTCCCCTTGGTTTTTGAACATTTGCTCTGTAGAAACTTGCCCTTAGAAACCAGCCACCTAGAAAGGTCTAGTGTCGGTCATCAGTCTCAACTGAGGCCAGATTTAGTGCCTGTCATAGGAAGTCTGATGGTTCCAATACATTTGAGTCACACCCAGCCACTTAACAACATCCTGGCTGGGGTCCTGGATTACATGGAGCAGTTGTGAAGACATCCCAAGGCAATCCTTCCCAGTTCTGCTTTGAATCTCTCACCTGCATAATAAAATTGACACTGCTTTCTTTATGCCAGTGAGTTTGAAGTGGTTTGTTACACAGCAGTAATATATAATCAGACAACTTAATGTCTTCAGTGAGTAGGAAATCCATAAACTTGGGAAAAAAGAAGATGTGAAAATAAAGGGAGTTTGCCAGGCATTTAAGCAACAGCCTGTGTTTTGAAAGGGGAGGATGTTGACTATGAAATAGGATGATGGTAAACAACACCCTTGTGCTACATGTCAGTGTCACCCTTAATGATCCTAGGAGTACGTTCAGTTCAGTTCAGTTGCCCCGTCATGTTTGACTCTCGGACCCTATGGACTGGAGCACAACAGGCCTCTCTGTCCATCACCAGTTCCTGGAGCTTACTCAAACTCATGTCCATAGAGTTGGCGATGCCATCCAACGATCTCATCCTCTGTCGTCCCCTTCTCCTCCTGCCTTCAATCTTCCCCAGCATCAGGGTCTTTTCCAGTGCGTCAGTTCTTCACATCAGGTGGCCAAAGTATTGGGGCTTCAGCTTCAGCATCAGTCCTTCCAATGAATATTCAGGACTGATCGCCTTCAGGCCGGACTGGTTGGATCACCTTGCAGTCCAAGAGGCTCTCAAGAGTCTTCTCCAACACCACAGTTCAAAAGCATCAATTCTTTGGCTCTCAGCTTTCTCTGTAGTCCAACTCTCACATCCATACATGACTGCTGGAAAAACCATAGCTTTGACTAGATGGACCTTTGTTGGCAAAGTAATATATCTGCTTTTTAATATGCTGTCTAGCTTACTCATAGCCTTTTTTCCAAGGAGCAAGTGTCTTTTAATTTCATGGCTGCAGTCACCATCTGCAGTGATTTTGTAGCCCAAGAAAATAGTCTGTCACTGTTTCCACTGTTTCCCCATCTATTTGCCATGAAGTGATGGGACCAGACGCCATGATCTTAGTTTTCTGAATGTTGAGCTTTAAGCCAACGTTTTCACTCTCCTCGTTCACTTTCATCAAGAGGCTGTTTAGTTCTTCCCTGCTGACTCAGATCTTAAAGCATCTGCCCGCAATGTGGGAGACCCAGGTTCGATCCCTGGGTCGGGAAGATCCCCTGGAGATGGAGCTGGCAACCTACTCCAGTACTCTTGCCTGAAGAACCCCATGGACGGAGGAGCCTTGTGGGCTACAGTCCACGGGGTCGCAAAGGGTCGGACACAACTGAGCGACTTAATTCTTCTTCACTTTCTGCCTTAAGGGTGGTGTCATCTGCATAACTGAGGTTATTGATATTTATCCCAGCAATCTTGATTTCAACTTGTGCTTCTTCCAGCCCAGCATTTCTCATGATGAATTCTATATAAGTTAAATAAGCAGGGTGACAATATACAGCCTTGACTTACTCATTTCCCAATTTGTATGTTGTCCATCTGTAAAGAATATTCTGCTCCAAATAGTCACCTTGAGTGACTGATTCTTGGATTTTACTTTATGAACCAGAAGTGTGGTGTTCCTTTATATCTCCATGTGCTGAAGATGCTATAGGAGGCTCTGAATAGATTCTGAAATTTAAACAACTCTTCTGCCAATAAACAGGACCTAAATCATTCATGACAATCATCTTTGCTCTTGCTTTCTCTTCCTACCTTTAATCTTTTTTTTTTTATTCCTTATTTGTAACTTCACCAAGGCAAGGAAAATGAATAGATATAAGACTATATTCATTTTGAATCTCCTTTAGTAGGGATAATGGCATAATAGGTAAAATATTAAGGTTAATGCATACATGTGTGATGTCACTTCAGTCATGTCCAACTCTTTGTGATCCTATGGACTGCAGCCTGCCAGGTTCCTTTGTCCATGGGATTTTCCAGATAAGAATACTTGAGTGGGTTTCCATGCCCTTCTTCAGGGGATCTTTCTGATCCAGGGATCAAAACCACATCTCTTTTGTCTCCTGCATAGACAACCAGGTCCGTTACCACTAGAACAACTTGAGGTGTATGAAAGTCACCTAGGAAGCCCATAAAGGTTACTATTATAGAGTATTTCCCTGCTTCTTTAAAATTTTTATGAAATTTTTCAGTTTACAATGTATGGGTTGGTCAAAAAGTTTGTTAGGGCTTTTCACTAACTTCTTACAAAAACCTGAATGAACTTTTTGGCCAACCCAAAGTACATATGAAAACATAATCTTCACTACAACATTAAATATTAGTTTATATATGAGATAATAAAGAGTCATGGTGAGCTTGTTACTGATCCTTCTGGGTTGGGCTCCAACGAAGATCCTCCTTCCTGATGTCAGTTGAGCCAATAGAATGAGTTCGGTTAGAAGCAAAGGAAAACCTTAATCTCTGTTTAGAGAATGGAGAGGTGCAGGCTCCCTCTTTATGCTTCTCGAGACAGACAGTGGACAGAGCTGCAGCATAGGGCAGGAGTGGCATGCTCCCTTGTGGCCATGTCTGACCCTCTACAACCCCACGGACTGTACACTTCCAGGCTTCTCTGTCCATGGAATTTTCCAGGCAAGAATACTGGAGTGGGTTGCCATTTTCTCCTCCAGGGCATCTTCCCAACCCAGAGATCGAACACAGGTCTCCTGCACCTCCTGCATTGGCAGGCAGATTCTTTACCACTGTGCCACTGGGATCAGTTCAGTTCAGATCAGTTCAGTTGCTCAGTCGTGTCCGACCCTTTGCAACCCCATGGACTGCAGCAAGCCGAGCCTCCCTGTCCAGCACCAACTCCCAGAGTCTACCCAAACTCATGCCCATTGAATCGGTGACACCATCCAATCATCTCATCCTCTTATCGTCCCCTTCTCCTCCTATCTTCAGTATTTCCCAGCATCAGGGTCTTTTCCAATGAGTCAGTTCTTCGCATCAGGTGCCCAAAGTATTGGAGTTTCAGCTTCAGCATCAGTCCTTCCAATGAATATTTAGGCTGATTTCCTTTAGGATGGACTGGTTGGATCACCTTGCTGTCCAAGGGACTCCTAAGAGTCTTCTCCAACACCACTGTTGAAAAGCATCAATTCTTTGGCTCTCATCTTTCTTTATAGTCCAACTCTCACATCCATACATGACTATTGGAAAAAACGAAGTGTTGACTAGATGGGCCTTTGTTGGCAAAGTAATGTCTATGCTTTTTAATATGTTGTCTAAGTTGGTCATAACTTTTCTTCCAAGGAGCAAGCATCTTTTAACTTCATGGCTTCAGTCACCCTCTGCAGTGATTTTGAAGCCTAAAATAAGGTTAGACTTTATTTTCCTACCTAGATTCCCCAAGAATTGATAATAGGCTTTGCCAGTGAAAAATCTCTCCTCTGTTTTTGGTCCTGTTCCTTATTCTTGAGTGTCAAAAGTACACACATCTTCTGCACTGCTACTTGCTGATTTGGGGGAATGTAACAACTGTGGGTAAAGGAGCAGGATTTCTCCCCAGCAATCTTCAGACATGTATGACAGTCACCAGGCCTTAGCACTGTTTGTATCCCAGAGGGACCGTTGTTGGTCAAAAATTTTGGAGAGATAGAATACCAGATAATTTAGGATGCATGGCCCAAATATTAGCCAGAGTAATGGTCACGTGTCAAATTTTTCCTAAAAATCAAAGTATCTGGGCCTTTTGCTGCAGGAAAATTGTACCCTGATGTTGAGGCTCGCTACTGGAGCTGAATATTTTTTAAGTTTTTAGAGGCACCCAGGTTCCTAGCTGGAAGAGGTGAAGGGCCAGGTTGGTGGGTGTGGGTAGCATCTGTCTACCATATTCTGTGAGAGCTTTCAAGGTTTCTCCTACCTGGAGAGCACACTTGAGTTGTTCCAATTTTGAAAGGGCTAAGGTGGTCCTTCTCTCAAGTTTGAGGACTGGGTCTGTCATCCTTGAGTTCAAATCCTGTAACTTATTCCTTGATGCTAACTGCATGTGGAGCAGGATAGTCAGGAAAAAAAAAAAAAAAAACACAGAACTTAGGCCCATCAGCATGCCAGCTTTCGCCATCTCCCAGGGCTAGGCTGAGTTACATAGGAAGATGAGATGTCTGGGGGTCAGGGGTGATACCTGATAAATTCCCAGTTCTGCAGGATGCACCCTAATGGGATATTCTTCAGTATGGTGGATGTTTGTTTCCTGTACCTTGAATATTCTGTTTTCAGGGCATAGGATTTGTTTCCAACTACTGAGGGGGTGGTTGAAGTGATTTGTTGGTATGTGAATGCCACAAGATTTGACCCAAAGACTCCCCCCGGTAGCTCAGACGGTAAAGCATCTGCCTACAATGCAGGAGACCTGGGTTTGATCCTTGGGTCGGGAAGATCCCCTGGAGAAGGAAATGGCAACCCACTCCAGTATTCATGCCTGGAAAATCCCATGGACAAAGGAGCCTGGTAGGTTACAGTCCATGGGGTCGCAAAGAGTCGGACACAAATGAGCAACTTCACTTCACTTAAGATTTCTTATTCATGAAATGTGGAACCAGCACAAAATTATTAATGGATTCCTCAAAAGACCAAAATAGGAGGCATCCAAACAGTATAGACTCTGATACAGATGGAGGTTATTCGGTTACTGGATTCATAAGAGCGTGTGCTTGAGATAGTCCCTCCTTGGTCAGAACATCCCACCGGAGGTTAGATGAGATGCCTCCAGGCCAGAACAGCTGAGCCATGTTAGTTCCTGACTTTCTGGGTTAATTAAGTGGAGTGATGGCTTGCTGCAGAGTTTTCTCTTTTCACTTCCCACCACGCGAGGGCTAAAAGCACTAGGGATCCCCATGGTGGACTCTGCAGATCTCCAGGGCAGCTGGTATTCTGTGCTGATACCTGGAGGAGAGCCTGTGAAACCTCAGGCAAGTTTGATAAAGAACCACCCGAAGTTTGCTTCACAAACAGAGAGGGAAAGGAATTATAATGGGGTTTCTGGTCTTGCGAGGGTCTCACAGGGCTCCCCACTTTACTTCAGAGAAATTAGCACTGACTGGAAGAGGTCACCTTCACAGACCTACTTTGGGACCATTTCACCTTGGGCATCCTCGGTGCATTTTCCTGAACTCAGATTGAGTTGTCTTCAGTCTGTTTTGTTAGGTGTTCGTCATTACCTGGGATATTCCCCAGTGTTGCCTCTTGTTTCAGAGGGCTGACCACTTTTCTTTACCAAACTGAAAGGGAGGCTGGAGGACACTCCTACCAACCCCTGGAGCTTGGTGAGCACGGGAGAAAGCCCTGGTGTGGCTCCTGTGGCCTTGTACCGGGTCAAGAGGATGAAGCTACTGGTGAGGCTGCAGGCAAGACTGCCACGGCTCCCTCTTGTCCACAGGCCCCCTGCATCCCCAGGTGTCTGGTCCTGCAAGAAGGCTAGTTGGAGGTAGGCACGTGTGAGTTTCAGTTAAGTTTCAGTCTGCCATCCCCAACTTTGCCAAGTGTGATCCCCTCAAGGGAGGGGTGCAGTTCAGACCACTCTGGGCACTTCATTGTGTATACACCACTCCTGGGTATCAAGCTGGAAAGAGTTGCCCTAAATAGGGCCAAAGGCTGCTGCCATTTCATCCTTTAGAGTGAACTAACTCAAAGACCAAGGTCAGCCATCCTCACACAAACCTCCCAAAGCCTCTACTATCCTCCCCCTGAAGCTGGGGCCTAGTGGATAGGTACAGGCAGAAAGGTCATGCTCCATTCTAACTGAGGTGCCAGAATTTTGCTACTGACCCTTTCAAGTTGGGCCCCAACAAGTGTCCTTATGTCTGGTATCATTTGAACATATGGTGTCAGTATTATAACTAGTCTTGCATAGTTGTTTATGAACTATCAGATGTTACCACCCCTGCATGAATTTACCTAAAACTCGGTACGCTCTCATGTTCAGTGTCAAGAATACTGGTCAATTAAAAAATTGTGATGTAACTGACATATAACATTATATTAGTTACAGGTATACAGCATAAGGTTTGAGATTTGTATGTATTTGAAAACGATCACCATAATAATTCTAGTTAACATCTGTCAACAAAGTTACAAAAAATGTTTTCTTTGATGAGAACTTTTAAGATTTACTCTCTTAGAAGCTTTCATATATGTGATACAATATTATTAACTATAGTCACCATGTTGCACGTTACATCACCTTGACATTACTTTATCACTAGAAGTTTATTCCTTTAGATCACTTTCACTGACTTTGTCCCCCCAACCCACTCATCCCCCTTACCCTACCCCACCCCAGAGCTCATCTCTGCATCTGTGAGCTAGTTTTTGTTTGCTTCCTTTAGATCCCACTTGTAAATGAGATCATATGGGATTAACTACTGAGTGGCTAGGAAGGATGAGGGTGACAGGATTTGCAGTTTGAGTGACATAGAGCTTGTGTGTCCAAATGGTATGTTGAGGACCCCATGCACAGGTCTGCAGGAAGAGGAGAAAGAGGAGGGTAGTTGCAGATGGCCAGTAGCAGTGGCCAAGGCTGCCCGTTCCCTAGTATTAGCAAGTGGGCTTCCATCCAGGTCTTCTGCTGCTCTGACCTTATTTTCTAATTTTTAAACTGGGACATCTTGATAGGGTTGCTGCAGCTCTAGACCTTGGCAGAAGAGTTATTGAGGCCTGGGTTCCATGCCAGAAGCCCACATCACTGCTTACTCTCTAGAACCCACCCGAAACATGGTGCGTTCTCATATTCAGTGTCAAGAGGCCATGCTTGGTTCTCTTTCTCTGGATGAATGAGAGTCCTCATCCCCTACCCTATCTCCTATGCATAGTCCTGGAGGAGTAACTGGGATGCTGCTTTGTCTCAGAGCTATTATCATTACTTTTCTTGCTAAATTGATTTTCCTTTGTTTCTACATTCCCTTGCTTCCTTAATTAATAATTGCTTGTGCCTACTTTTTGGAACTCAGGGGAGGCCTAGGAGACTAAAACTTATGTTTTCTACAAGAAAGAGGGGACATGGAGGGGCTTTGTGCACAAGAGGGTCCCTTAGGGTCCTGCCTGGTTTCAAGTCCTCCTTTTATTTGGCACTCCTCACTCTCAAAGGGAACAGAAGTGATGTAAGAAAGTGCACCACTTTTGAGATAAAGAGATAGAGTTTTAGGATGCAAACTGCTGATTATTCCTATTGAAGGGTTGGTGGTCTTTTGGAAAGTTCCTATAATGAATAATAAAGCTGTCTGCTTGGTTGAGAATCTCTGGGGATAGTTTTTGTTGTTGTTCAGTTTCCAAATTGTGTCCAACTCTTTGCAACCCCATGAAAGTCAGCACTCTAATGTCCTGTCCTTCACTATCTCCTGGAGATTGCCCAAATTCACGTCCATTCAGTCAGTGATTCTATCTAACCATCTTATCGTTAACTGCCCCCTTCTCCTTCTGCCCTCAATCTTTCCCAGTAACAGAGTCTTTTCCAATGAGTCAGCTCTTTGCATCAGGTGGCCAAAGTATTGGAGCTTCAGCTTCAGAATTGGTTCTTCTAATGAATATTCAGAGTTGATTTCCTTTAGGATTGACTGGTTTACTCTCCTTGTTGTCCAAGGGACTGTCAAGGAGATGGAATTCTCAAGCACCAGAATTCAAAAGCATCAATTCTTTGGTGTTCAGCCTTCTGTATGGTCCAACTCTCATAGCCATACATGACTACTGCAAAAATTATAGTTTTGACTATATAAACATTTTTCAGCAAAGTGATGTCTCTACTTTTTAATATGCAGTCTAGGTTTGTCATAATTTTCTTTCCCAGGAGCAAGCTTCTTTTAATTTCATGGCTATAGTAACCACCCACAATGATTTCAGAGCCCAGGAAAATAAAACCTGTCACCTCTTCCACTTTTTCCTCTTCTATCTGCTATGGAAGGTTGGGACTGGATGCCATGATCTTAGATTTTTGAATGTTGAATTTTAAGTCAGCTTTTTCACTCTGCTCTTTCGTCTCATCAAGAGGCTCTCCAGTGCCTCTTCATGTTCTGCCATTAGGGTGGTATCATCTGCATATATGAAGCTGTTGGTATTTTTCCATGCAGTCTTGATTCCAACTTGTGATTCATCCAGCCCAGTATTTTCCATGGTGTACTCTGCATTTAAGTTAAATAAGCAGGGTGGCAAAATACAGCCTTGTCATACTCCTTTCTCAATTTTGAACCATGCTAATGAAGATAATGGAATGGTAACTGGTCATGTTAATCTAGGCAGCAAGCTTGCTGGAAGGTAAGGTGTTTCCATGCTGTGGGTGGGGATAATGCTTGGTTTGTACTGTCAAGAAGAGCAAAACTCGTTGAGAGCAGGAATTTGTATAAATTTTGCTCACTGTACTTAGAACAAAATTAGGAATACTGAGCACTCTCAGTAAGTATATTTCGATAACTGAGTCACCAGCTGTACGCAGTAGAGGCAATCTCAAGGGATAATCTATGAGAGAAAAAAAAACCTTGCTTTTAACCTGATTTATTTTTCTCTATATCATTTTCACACTACCTTTATATGTACATATATTTTGTTTTTGTGTAGTAAATTTTGATTTATTCAATACTTACGTATACCTATAACTAATTCATGTTGACATACAGCAGAAACTGACACAGTATTGTAAAACAATTATCCTCCAACTAAAAATAAATAAATTTAAAAAGTGTAAAAAAAAGAAGCGTATTAAGATTTGTTAACAGTTTATATGAGCAAAAATTGATTTGCATCAGACAAAGCCAAACTGCAAGCTGTTGTTTGGATGCTCAGTCATGTCTGAATTTTTGTGACCCCAAGGCTTTAGCATGCTTCCCTGTCCATCACTATTTCCCGGAGGTTGCTCAAACTCATGTCCATTGAATTGATGATGCCATCAAACCATCTCATCCTCTGTGATCTTCTTATCTTTCTGCCTTTAGTCTCTCCCAGCATCAGGGTCTTTTCCAATGATTCGGCACTTCACATCAGGAGGCCAGAATATTGGAGCTTCAGTTTCAACACCAGTCCTTCCAATGAATATTCAGTGTTGATTTCCTTTATGATTGACTGATTTGATCTCCTTGTTGTCCAAAGGACTCTCAAGAGTCTTCTCATCACCACAGTTTGGAAATAACAATTCTTTGGCACTGAACCTTCTTTAAGGTCCAGCTCTCATACATGTACACGACTACTGGAAAAACCACAGCTTTGACTATATGCACCTTTGTGGGAAAATTTATGTCTCTGCTTTTTAATACGCTACCTAGGTTTGCCATAGCTTTTCTTTAAAGGAGCAAGTGTCTTTTATTTTTTTTTTTTTAATTTTTATTAGTTGGAGGCTAATTACTTTACATCATTACAGTAGTTTTTGTTATACATTGATATGAATTAGCCATGGATTTACATGTACTCCCCATCCCAGTCCCCCCTCCCACCTCCCTCTCCACCCGATCCCTCTGGGTCTTCCCAGTGCACCAGGCCTGAGCACTTGTCTCATGTACCCAACCTGAGCTGGTTATCCGTTTCACCCTAGATAATATACATGTTTCAATGCTGTTCTCCTGAAACATCCCACCCTCGCCTTCTCCCAGAGTCCACAAGTCTGTTCCATACATCTGAGTCTCTTTTTCTGTTTTGCATATAGGGTTATCGTTACCATCTTTCTAAAGTCCATATATATGTGTTAGTATACTGTAATGGTCTTTATCTTTCTGGCTTACTTCGCTCTGTATAATGGGCTCCAGTTTCATCCATCTCATTAGAACTGATTCAAATGAATTCTTTTTAATGGCTGAGTAATATTCCATGGTGTATATGTACCACAGCTTCCTCATCCATTCGTCTGCTGATGGGCATCTGGGTTGCTTCCATGTCCTGGCTATTATAAACAGTGCTGCGATGAACATTGGGGTGCATGTGTCTCTTTCAGATCTGGTTTCCTTGGTGTGTATGCCCAGAAGTGGGATTGCTGGGTCATATGGCAGTTCTATTTCCAGCTTTTTAAGAAATCTTCACACTGTTTTCCATAGTGGCTGTACTAATTTGCATTCCCACCAACAGTGTAAGAGGGTTCCCTTTTCTCCACACCCTCTCCAGCATTTATTGCTTGTAGACTTTTGGATAGCAGCCATCCTGACTGGCGTATAATGGTACCTCATTGTGGTTTTGATTTGCATTTCTCTGATAATGAGTGATGTTGAGCATCTTTTCATGTGTTTGTTAGCCATCTGTATGTCTTCCTTGGAGAAATGTCTGTTGAGTTCTTTGGCCCATTTTTTGATTGGGTCATTTATTTTTCTGGAGTTGAGCTGGAGGAGTTGCTTGTATATTTTTGAGATTAATCCTTTGTCTGTTGCTTCGTTTGCTATTATTTTCTCCCAATCTGAGGGCTGTCTTTTCACCTTGCTTATAGTTTCCTTTGTTGTGCAAAAGCTTTTAAGTTTCATTAGGTCCCATTTGTTTATTTTTGCTTTTATTTCTGAAATTCTGGGATGTGGGTCATAGAGGATCCTGCTGTGATTTATGTTGGAGAGTGTTTTGCCTATGTTCTCCTCTAGGAGTTTGATAGTTTCTGGTCTTACATTTAGATCTTTAATCCATTTTGAGTTTATTTTTGTGTATGGTGTTAGAATGAAAATGATAACACAACAACCCAAAACCTATGGGACACTGTAAAAGCAGTGCTAAGGGGAAGATTCATAGCATTACAGGCCTACCTCAAGAAACAAGAAAAAAGTCAAATAAATAACCTAACTCGACACCTAAAGCAAATAGAGGAAGAAGAAATGAAGAACCCCAGGGTTAGTAGAAGGAAAGAAATCTTAAAAATTAGGGCAGAAATAAATGCAAAAGAAACTAAAGAGACCATAGCAAAAATTAACAAAGCTAAAAGCTGGTTTTTTGAAAAAATTAACAAAATTGACAAACCATTAGCAAGACTCATTAAGAAACAAAGGGAGAAGAACCAAATTAACAAAATTAGAAATGAAAATGGAGAGATCACAACAGACAACACTGAAATACAAAGGATCATAAGAGACTACTACCAGCAGCTCTATGCCAATAAAATGGACAACTTGGAAGAAATGGACAAGTTCTTAGAGAAGTATAACTTTCCAAAACTGAACCAGGAAGAAATAGAAGATCTTAACAAAACGATCACAAGCAAGGAAATCGAAACTGTAATCAGAAATCTTCCAGCAAACAAAGCCCAGGACCAGATGGCTTCACAGCTGAATTCTACCAAAAATTTAGAGAAGAGCTAACACCTATCTTACTCAAACTCTTCCAGAAAATTGCAGAAGAAGGTAGACTTCCAAACTCATTCTATGAGGCCACCATCACCCTAATTCCAAAACCAGACAAAGATGCCACCAAAAAAGAAAACTACAGGCCAATATCACTGATGAACATAGATGCAAAAATCCTTAACAAAATTCTAGCAAACAGAATCCAACAACATATTAAAAAAATCATTCATCATGACCAAGTGGGCTTTATCCCAGGAATGCAAGGATTCTTTAATATCCGCAAATCAATCAATGTAATACACCACATTAACAAATTGAAAGATAAAAACCATATGATTATCTCAATAGATGCAGAAAAAGCCTTTGACAAAATTCAACATCCATTTATGATTAAAACTCTCCAGAAATCAGGAATAGAAGGAACATACCTCAACATAATAAAAGCTATATATGACAAACCCACAGCAAGCATCACCCTCAATGGTGAAAAATTGAAAGCATTTCCCCTGAAATCAGGAACAAGACAAGGGTGCCCACTCTCACCACTACTATTCAACATAGTTTTGGAAGTTTTGGCCACAGCAATCAGGGCAGAAAAAGAAGTAAAAGGAATCCAGATAGGAAAAGAAGAAGTGAAATTCGCTGTTTGCAGATGACATGATCCTCTACATAGAAAACCCTAAAGACTCTACCAGAAAATTACTAGAGCTAATCAACGAATACAGTCAAGTTGCAGGATATAAAATTAACACACAGAAATCTCTTGCATTCCTATACACTAACAATGAGAAAACAGAAAGAGAAATTAAGGAAACAATACCATTCACCATTGCAACAAAAAGAATAAAATACTTAGGAGTATATCTACCTAAAGAAACAAAAGACCTATACATAGAAAACTATAAAACACTGATGAAAGAAATCAAAGAGGACACAAGCAGATGGAGAAATATACCGTGTTCATGGATTGGAAGAATCAATATTGTCAAAATGGCTATACTACCCAAAGTAATCTATAGATTCAATGCAATCCCTATCAAACTACCAACAGTATTTTTCACAGAACTAGAACAAATAATTTCACAATTTGTATGGAAATACAAAAAACCTCGAATAGCCAAAGTAATCCTGAGAAAGAAGAATGGAACTGGAGGAATCAATCTGCCTGACTTCAGGCTCTACTACAAAGCCACAGTCATCAAGACAGTATGGTACTGGCACAAAGACAGAAATATAGATCAATGGAACAGAATAGAAAGCCCAGAGATAAGTCCACGAACCTATGGTCACCTTATCTTTGACAAAGGAGGCGAGGATATACAATGGAAAAAAGATAACCTCTTTAACAAGTGGTGCTGGGAAAACTGGTCAACCACCTGTAAAAGAATGAAACTAGAACACTTTCTAACACCATACGCAAGTGTCTTTTAATTTCAAGGCTGCAGTCACCATCTGCAGTGATTTTGGAGCCCAAGAAAGTAAAGGAACACATTTGAGTCAGTTCTGATGAGGTGGATGAACCTAGAACCTATTATACAGAGTGAAGTGAGTCAGAAAGAGAAAGATAAATATCATATTCTAACACATATATACAGAATCTAGAAAAATGGTACTGAAGAATTTATTTACAGAACAGGAATGGAGAAACAGACATATGGACTTACGGACATGGGGAGAGGGGAGGAGAGGGTGAAATGTATGGAAAAGGTAACATGGAAACTTACATTACCATATGTAAAATAGATAGCCAATGGGAATTTTCTGTATGGCTCAGGAACCTCAAACAGGGGCTCTGTGTCAAACTAGAGGGGTGGGATGGGGAGGGAGATGGGAGGGAGGTTCAAAAGGGAGGATATATATGTATACATATGACTGATTCATGTTAAGTTTTGACAGAAAGCAACAAAATTCTGTAGAGCAATTATCCTTCAATAAAAAAAATAAAAAGAAAAAAAAATTGAGGTGGTTTAAATGGTTTATGCAAGCAAACCAAAACCTAAGTCTAGAAATATGTTAAGGTTAAAAAATTAACACCTAAAACAATAAATCACAAACAGGCCAATAGGCCTTCCCCAAAAGGCAACTGTTTAACTTATAACCAAGCAATTTCTTTACTTGCTTCTGCAAGTATGGTCAGTGCAAAATGTTTGCTTCAGCACTTTAACAACATCATGTTTTGTGATTTGAAATAGCTCGGCTAGAATCCTATCACCTCCAGGAGCTTTGCTTGTAGCGATGCTTCCTAAGGCCCACTTGACTTTGTATTGAAAGATATCTGGCTCTAGATGAGTGATCACACCATCGTGGTTATCTGGGTCATTAAGATCTTTTTTGTATAGTTCTTCTGTGTATTCTTGCCACCTCTTCTTAATCTTCTCTGCTTCTGTTAAGTCAATACCCTTTCTGTCCTTTATTGTGCCAGCCTTTGCATGAAATGTGGAGGAAGAAATGGCAACCCACTCCAGTACTCTTGCCTGGAGAGTCCTGTGGACAGAGGAGCCTGGTGGGCTGCTGTCCATGGGGTCGCACAGAGTCAGACATGACTGAAGTGACTCAGCATGCATGCATGCATTGGAGAAGGAAATGGCAACCCACTCCAGTGTTCTTGCCTGGAGAATCCCAGGGATGGGGAAGCCTGGTGGGCTGCCGTCTGTGGGGTCACACAGAGTCGGACACGACTGAAGCGACTTAGAAGCAGCAGCAGCAGTTGCATGAAATGTTCCCTTGATATGTCTAATTTTCTTAAAGAAATCGCTAGTCTTTCTCATTCTATTGTTTTCCTCTATTTCTTTGCACTGTTCACTTAGGAAGGTTTTCTTATCTCTCCTTGCCATTATTTGGAAATTGTGCTTTCAGACGGGTATAGCTCTGCTTTTCTCCTTTGTCTTTCCCTTCTCTTCTTTCCTCGGCATTTCCCAAGGCCTCCTCAGATAGCCATTTTGCCTTTTTTGCATTTCTTTTTCTTGGGGATGGTTTTGATCCTCAAGTCTTATACAGTGTTATGAACCTCCATCCATAGTTCTTCAGGCACTCTCTCTATGAGATCTAATCCCTTGAATCTATTTGTCACTTCCACTGTGTCTGATTTAGTTCATATCCGAATGGCCTAGTGGTTTGCCCTATGTTCTTATTTAAGTTTCCTTTTGCAATAAGGAGATCATAATCTGAGCCACATCAGTCCCTGGTTTTGTTTTTGCTGACTGTATAGAGTTTCTCCATCTTCAGCTGCAAAGAATATAATCAATCTGGTTTTGGTATTGATCATCTGGTGATGTCTTTGTGTAGAGTTGCCTCTTATGTTGTTGGAAGAGTGTGTTTTCTATGACCAGTGCATTCTCTTGGCACTCTATTAACCTTTGCCTTATATTATTTTGTATTCCAAGACCAAACTTTTCTGTTACTCCAGGCATCTCTTGACTTCCTGCTTTTGCATTGCACTCCCCTATGATGAAAATACATCTCTTTTGGTGTTAGTTTGGAGGTCTTATCTTTATAAAACGGTTCAACTTCTGCTTCTTCAGCATCAGTGGTTGGGGCATAGACTTGGATTACTATGTTATTGAGTGGTTTGCCTTGAAAATGAAGAAATCATTTTGTCTTTTGTGAGATTGCACCCAAGTACTGCATTTCAGACTCTTTTGTTGACTTTGAGGGCTACTCCATTTCTTCTAAGGAATTCTTGCCCACAATAGCAAATATAATGGTCATCTGAATCGAATCATCCATTCCCATCCATTTTGATTCATTGATCCCTAAAATGTCAATATTCACTCTTGCTATGTCCTGTTTGACCACTTCAAGTTTACCTTTATTCATGGACCTAACATTTCAGGTTCCTATGCTGTATTGTTCTTTACAGTATCAGGCTTTACTTTCACCACTAGACACATCCACAACTGTGCTTTGTTTCTGCTTTGGTTCAGCCACCTCATTCCTTCTGGAATTATTTCTATGCTCTTCTCAGTGGCATATTGGACACCTACTGACCTGGGGAGTTCATCTTTCAATGTCATATCTTTTTGCCATTTCATACTGTTCACGGGGTTCTCAAGGCAAGAATACTGAAGTGGTTTGCCATTCTTTTCTCCAGTGGACCATATTTATTTAGGCCCTTAAAATTTAAATATCCTCTTCCTTTTAATATCCATAACAATCTACATTTTATGTACTTAGCAGGACTGCTCTTCTCTTGAAACTTGTTAACTTTATTTCATTAACTTTTGAAAGTAAATCATTCATTGCAGCACTACTTACAATAGCTAGGAAATGGAAGCAACCTAGATGTCCATTGACAGATGAATGGCTAAAGAACTTGTATGTGTATATATATATGTGTGTGTGTGTATATATATATGTATGTATATATATAGATGTAGATATATACACAGGCATATAATGAAATATTACTCAGCCATAAAAAGGAACTCATTTGAGTCAGTTCTAATGAGGTGGATGAACCTGGAGCCTATTATGCAGAGTGAAGTAAGTCAGAAAGAGAAAGACAAATATATAAACATATATATATATATGTGGAATCTAGAAAGATGATAGTGATGAACCTATTTGCAGGGCAGGAATGGAGTCACAGACATAGAAGAGAGATTTGTGAACACAGTGGGGGAAAGAGAGGGTGGGGTGAATTGAGAGAATAAACATATACATTACCATGTGTAAAATTAGACAGCCAGTGAGAATTTGTTGTATGAGGCAGGGACCTCAAATCCAGTGTTCTGTGACATCTTAGAGGGGTGGGAGGCAGGAGGCAGATTTAAGAGGGAGGGGACATGTGAATGCCTATGGCTGATTCATGTTGACATGTGGTAGAAACCAACACAACATTGTAAAGCAATTATCCTCAAATTAAAAATACAGACATTTTTAAAAAGGAAGTAAATCATTTTGATTTTTAGTCTGATTGTTGACAGTGTAGATGACAGATGACTCCAATTCTCTCTCCTTATCTCTCCACCCCTGCCCTCTTCTCTTAATATATGAAAACAAGTCTTCCTGATACTAGAAACAGCTCTGAGATAAGAAATCCAGACAGAGGGAAGAAATCATTTTTCATTTGGTGTGTCAATCTTCCAAAGTTACTGATTCACGGACTCTAAGAAGGTGGTTTACTAGATTTGCTGCTAAAATATTTCTGGATCCTGAGTCTTAAACCATGGAAAGTAAAATGTTTATAAAATAATCCTGAGAGGTTTAAAAGTTAAAAAAACAGTCTTTTATTGATATTTTAATTTTCTTCCGTTTTCATGTTTTAAAATTCCTTTAACAAAAGACATAACAAATAAAAATAAATTCTGGGAACCTGTGTTTCTGCCAAAATAAATAAATAAATAATTTATAAAACAACCCACTCTTAATATCTTTCTCTTTCAATTTAAAATTTTTTTTTTATATTTGAAGAGAAAATATTTTCTTCTCAAAAAGTGGATGAAGTTTTTTAAACAGGTGAAGACTTCTGTTTCATGTATTGATACAAAAACAAGTTCTTCCATGCTTGACTCTTATAAAGACTGTCTCTGCTGCTTCAAAAAAGAAGTTGTAAAGGAAATTTATATGTAATCTTTCCTGTTCTCCTTTAATATAATTGCCAACAATATTACTGAAGGGCAGAATAATTTATCCTGCTAAAATGGTTCAATGGCAAATTGGCTGAAAATCAAATAAACTTGTTTGGTGTTAAAAAATTGGAAAGTCCCTTCTCCCATATAATTTGTCATGAAGCATTTTAAAATCCCAAATTGATTTTTAAAATATAAGTGTAAAAAACACAATTTTTAAAATAAAAGCTTTTTTAAAAATTATTATTATACTTAATTTATTAAAGAAAACTCTTTCTACTACCAGCCATCCCATTTAACATTTCAGGTTCAAGAAATGGCGTGATGAATTGGTTGACTGCTGCCATTGATTGCCAGCAATAGGAATCTATAAAGTGACGGCTCTGTAAAATGCAATCTGCTCAATACAAATTTAGATCCAAAGAAACAGAAAATAAGTGCCCTGTTCCATGTTATAAAAGCAAAACAAATTATTATACAAAGAAACATTACTTGTTGTTCTGGTAAATCCTAAGTTCTGCATATTGGACTTGTGTGTTCAGGGTGTATTGGACTTGTGATCAATCATAGCTGGTTTAAAATTAATTTATCCTAAACTTTCCCTAAAATTTCTTTAAAATAACATAAAAAAGGAAAAAATAAACGTAGAAAACAATGTGGGCAAAGAGGATAGGGGAGAAATGAGCACTAATAGTGTATCTCAAATAACTCTGTAACGATGCAGAGCAGACTTCGCAGAAGATATCTGACTGTTCAGATGTGAACAGTTAAAATTGATAACCTTGAATTACAGGGAAACTAAATAAAAATTGTACAAGGAAGGGAAATGTTGTTCCAGTATAGCAAATGATTCATCTATGAACAATATTGTTATTGTTGCAATAAGATAAAATCAATTTAAAGTTTCTTCTAAACAAAGAAAATGGATGGAGGAAGTGTATATGTTGAGTGAATTGTAAACATAAGAGCTTAACTCTTTTTTTCATAAGGCAAAATAAACTATGTCTAAATTTTGAAAGGTGAAAATATTTAAACATCTTATTTAAAATATGGACACAGATGTGAAAAGAAACAGCTAAAGGGGGACTTGGATAGAGGCAATTGATCAAGGTACATCTTTTTTTTTCCTTTAAATAACCTTGTAACATTATTCAAGTATTAGACCATTGTGCATGCAATCATTTGAATCAAAAAAGGAGAGAGAAGATGTAACAAAACTAGGTATTCAGTATCATAAGGTACAAAATAATTTTAAAAGGGGAAAATAAAAATTCTGGTTCAGGTACCGTCTAGCCAAGGGAGGCTGTGTAATGTGATGGAAATGTATGATTGTGTACCTCTGATAACTTAGATTACAGTGTGAGCACTTCCTTTGGGTTTGCTTTCTGACTCCTCTGATTTTTAGTTTCCTGTTAGATAAAGGCACAGAATAATGAAATCTACCCCATATGATTGTGGAGTATTAATGTGATAATAGCTAGAATGTCTAACACAGCATGTTGCATATTGTCTGATATTTAAAATGTATGATATAATCAAAAATTCATGGTTTGGATATGCCTATGGTTCAACTTTTCTGAGTCTCTTCCTGGAATTAATTTTTCAAACGAATAATTACCATTATCTCTGTTAAGGTAAATGACAATGATATTCCAAGTTAATTAACCAAAATTTGAATCTGCTATTCTTTATAGCTACCAATCACAATATTTAATGTCTTTAGAATTTTTTTTTAAAATGATTTTTATAGATGTCTCAACATTTCATATGGTGATAAGAGGTTCCACAAAGTTTTAATATTGATTTTAAACACTGTAGATCTAAAAAAGACAGAAACAGCTGTTTCATGGCAAACTTTGGTCTTATCTTTATGGTTTTGAGTGAAAGAAAAGAGCCTGTGAAAACATTATACTTTGGGTGGGTGGGTGGGTCTCTTTAAACTACTGAGTAATTCAACAATCATTAGTTAGTGGGTAGAAGGAACAGTGAATAAGAGATGAAAGGAAAACCAAATATAGCTTGTGTGAATAATTTGTGGAACTAAAGGACAATGGGTGAAACAGAAAGGTGATCAAAGTCTCAAAGTTCCCATAGTAAAGGAAACCGCAAGAAGCCAACAGTTAATCATTATATGCATGAACTGGTAAGCAACTGGTATTGCAAACCCTGCCCTCTGCCAAAATCAGCCAATTTCTTGAGAAAGCCTGTCTGATCCTGTCTGTATTCTGTAGGAATTAGTGTCAAATAGGCTAGAGGAACTTTGAAATGGAGCAATGCACGGTTCTTCATATTTTTCTTCATGGTCTATATAGTAACATGGGGATCTGCTGTGCTTGTCCCAGTGACTTCTTCTATTCTTTGCCTGCTCTTCTTCCCTTTCTCACCCTCCTTCATTAACTTTTAGGTTGGTTTTGAAGATCTTCCATCTACTTCAGGATATGATAAGTCTCCTTTTGAATGTTGAGTGTAGAAAGAATAAAGCACCTTCAAAGTCCATGATTACTGCCACAAACTTCTCTTGTGAATTCTATTTAGGTTTTTTACCTTCAGTGTTGGATAAAGGTATCTTGACCTATAGGTTTCAACATATCAAGAACATCCCATGCCTGGAATTGTTTAACTTCCTACTGAAGTATATACCTAACGGTCAAAATCAGCTAGAAGGCAGACACTGATTTTATGTGTTTTTAATCAGAAATAAATTTCTATCCTCCAAACAATTAGCCAATGAATCACAGCTAAACCAGTATTTCAAAATGTATGTTTGTATCAGACCAGATTGATTAAAGGGGTCATATGTATGTTAGCAAGAGTTCAAGCATGTGATTGTCTACATTAGTGTTTATTATAAGGAAGCACTTATCTCACATGTTAGTAAAGTAATCCTCAAAATTCTCCAAACCAGACTTCAGCAATACGTGAACCGTGAACTTCCAGATGTTCAAGCTGGTTTTAGAAGAGACAGAGGAACCAGAGATCAAACTGCCAACATCTGCTGGATCATCGAAAAAGCAAGAGAGTTCCAGAAAAATATGTATTTCTGCTTTATTGACTATGCCAAAGCATTTCACTCTGTGGATTACAATAAACTGTGGAAAATTCTGAAAGAGATGGGAATTCCAGACCACCTTACCTGGCTCTTGTAACCTGCAAGTTAGGAAGCAACAGTTAGAACTGGACATGAAACAACAGACTGATTCCAAATAGGAAAAGGAGTATATCAAGACTGTATATTGTCACCTTGCTTATTTAACTTATATACAGAGTACCTCATGAGAAACGCTGGGCTGGATGAAGCACAAGCTGGAATCAAGATTGCCGAGAGAAATATCAATCACCTCAGATATGCAGATGACACCACCCTTATGGCAGAAAGTGAAGAAGTAAAGAGCCTCTTGATGAAAGTGAAAGAGGAGAAGGAAAAGTTGGTTTAAAGCTCAACATTCAGAAAATGAAGATCATGGCATCTGGTCCCATCACTTCATGGCAAATAGATGGACAAACAGTGGAAACTGTGGCTGACTTTATTTTTTGGGGCTCCAAAATCACTGCAGATGTTGATTGCACCCATGAAATTAAAAGTTGCTTACTCCTTGGAAGGAAAGTTATGACCAACTTAGACAGTATATTTAAAAGCAGAGGCATCACTTTGTCAACAAAGGTCCATCTAGTCAAGGCTATGGTTTTTCCAGTAGTCATGTATGGATGTGAGAGTTGACTATAAAGAAAGCTGAGCACTGAAGAATTGATGATTTTGAACTGTGGTGTTGGAGAAAACTCTTGAACATCCTTTGGACTGCAAAAAGATCCAACCAGTCCATCCTAATGGAGATCGGTCCTGGGTGTTCATTCGAAGGACTGATGCTGAAGCTGAAACTCCAGTACTTTGGCCACCTGATGTGAACAGCTGACTCATTTGAAAAGATTCTGATGCTGGGAAAGATTAAGGGCAGGAGGAGAAGGGGACGACAGAGGATGAGATGGTTGGATGGCATCACCGACTCAATGGACACAGGTTTGGGTGGATTCTGGGAGTTGGTGATGGACGGGGAGACCTGAAGTGCTGCAGTCCACAGGGACACAGAATCAGACATGACTGAGTGACTGAACTGAACTGACCTAAGAACACAGGTGTCAAAACCAGACAGATGGGAAGCTAAAACCCTAAATAGCAACCTACTGGTTATAAAACTGTAGGAATATGACTTAGTTTCTCTGTCTCTCAGTTAAAAACAATTTTTTCATATACAACTTTTAAAGAGGACTTTTAGATTCACAGAAAAATTGAGTGGAAGCACAGTGATTTCCATATACCCTTTCTTCCCACATGTGCATAGTTTCTCCAATTATCAACATCCCCACCAGAATGGCATATTTATTGCAGTTGCTGAACCTTCATGGACACGTCCTTATCAGCCAAAGTCCATAGTTTACACTATGAATCATTCTTGGTGCTGTACATGCTATGGATTTGATCGAATATAAAATGACATGTATCCATCCTATGGTATCATACAGAGTATTTTTAATTCCCTAAAAATCCTTTGTGTTTCATCTCCCCATTCCTCTATATCTCCTACATCCCCAAACCCTGGAAACTACTGATATTTTACTGTCTCTATAGATTTTTCTTTTCCAGAATGTCATATAGATGGAATTATACAGTATGTAGGCTTTTCAGACTGGTTTCTTTAACTTAGGAATATGCATTTCAGTTTCCTCTTTGTCTTTTAATGAGTTGAAAACATTTCTTTCTTAGTGCTGAATAATACCGTATGGTCTAGATATACCGCAGATTATTTATCCATTCTCTTGCTGACGTACATGTTGCTTCCTTCCAAATTTTGGCAAATGTGAAAAAAGCTGCTATAAATCTGGTGTGCAGGTCTTTTGGTAGACGTAAGTTTTCAACTCATTTGTGTAAATATCAAGGGGTTAGACTGCTGAACTGGATTGTAAGACTGCATCTAGTTTTGTAAGAAAGCATCAAACTCTTCCAAAGTGTCTCTCTCAATTTGCATTCCCACCAGCAATACATGTGTGTTCCTATTTCTCCCCAACCCCACCAACATTTGATGCTGTCAGTGTTCCAGATTTTGGCTGTTCTAATATGTGTATAGTGGTATCTAATTGTTGCTTTAATTTGCATTTTCTTGATGACATATGATGTGGAGCACTTTTCACATGCTTATTTGCCATCTGTATGTCTTTGGTGATATGTCTTTAAAGCTTTAGGCTCATTTTTTGAACAGGTTGCCTTTTTCTTATTGTTGGGTTTTAAGAGTTCTTTGTATATTTTGGTCAATGGTTAGTTACAGTATCTGCAATATTTTCCCTCAGTCTGTGGCATGTCTTCTTTCTCTTGATACTGTCTTTTGCAGAGCAGAAGTTTTTAATTTTAGTTTTAACTGATCAATTATTTCCTTCATGGATCATGCCTTTAATGTATCTAAAACCCATCACTGTACCTAAGTTCATTTTGGTTTTATCATTTGTTATCTTCTAGGAGTTTTGTAGTTTTGCATTTTAAATTTCTGTCTGCAATCCATTTATGTTTGTTTCTGTGATGGGTGTAAGGTCTGAATCTAGATTATTATTATTTTTTTTAATTTGTGGCTGTCCAGTTGCTCCAGCATCATTTGTTGAAAAAGCTATCCTTGCTTCACTAACTTGCCTTTACTCCATTATCAAAGATTAGTTGATTATATTTACATGGGTCTTTTTCTGGGTTCACTATTCTGTTTCACTCATCGATCTGTCTATTCTCTCATCAATGTCACAGTGTTCTAACTACTGTAGCTTTATAGTAAGTCTTGAAATCAGATAGTGTTAAGTCTTCCAACTTTGTACATTTCCTTCAAAATTTATTTGGCTATTCTAGGGCTTCTGAGCCACATATAAATTTTAGAATCAGTTTGTCAATATCCACAAAATAACATGCTAGGGTTTCAACTGAGATTGCATTGGATCTATAGATTACATTGGGAAGAACAGCATCTTGACAATATTGAGTCTTTCTGTCCATGAACATAGAATATCGGTTTATTTAATTCTTCTTTGATTTTATTAATTGATTTTAGTTGTTTTAATATAGATTTTGTACATGTGTTGCTAGATTTATATTTAGGTATTTTATTTTTGAGCGATAGTATAGATGGTAGAGAACTTCTTTCCTATTGTAAAAAATTAATAAACAGAAACCTCAATAAAATAAAGTTGGGACATCAGAAGGGGGAGCCCTCATGACCTGTGTTAACAGTAGAGCCCAACAGGACGAGGAAAGACTCCTTTTCTTTCTTGGGAATGATTCGGTCCGTGAAAAGTCATACCTCTTTGTTTACTACAGCCTTCTTACCACCCTTTTCCTCTCCTAAAAAGCATTCTCCAAGAGGGCATTTCCATGTGGTTCACTGTGATTGCAGACTTAAATTGCAGTTCTCTGCAGATTTTTTAAAAACCCTCTCTGCTGGAGAAATATTAATATCTGGCAATCTGTTTTTACAAATGTCAATTAATTCAATTAGACTGCTTAGTACTGAAGCCATTTTACTTCTTTGGGGTTACTCTGCATTTATCTGCTCAGATGCTTTGAATTTCATTTAAAGCCTAATTTTCCATGGATCTCCTGGTTTCCAAGTTCTTTTTCACACCCCTTCTATCACTTACTCTTCATTTCTAGGTGCTCTGTAAAATGCAACTATTTAAGCTATTTTTAATGTAATAAAACTTCTTACCTCCCTTAATTGCCTTTCCTCTGAAAAATTTCCCAGTTTCCTATAGAATAATGTCCAAATTCTTTAGTTTTAGGTATAAGTAACTTTACTTGCCTGCTTGCTGAGTTGCTTAAGTCATGTCTGACTCTTTTGTGACCCTATGGACTATAGCCTGACAGGCTGCTCTGTCTATGGGATTCTCCAGCAATAATAATGGAGTGAGTTGCCATGTCCCCCTCCAGGAGACCTTCCCAACCTAGGGATTCAACCTGCATCACTTATGTCTCCTGCATTATGGCCTAGTTCTAATAATCTCGTTTTATTCTCCACTCTTTTCCAACAAGAAATCTATGCTCCTCAAAACAAATGAACAGACAGTAGTGCTTTATTACCAAGATTGCCTCCTCCTCATCATTCCTCTTGAGTTTTCCTTATTACTATTACTAATGTCATCTCTCCTTTATCTGAACTCTAAGCTACTTGTTTTACATCATTCCTTTTCAATGTTTATTTAGTGTTTCATACTTTTTTTTTATACTGTTTATGGGGTTCTCAAGGCAAGAATGCTGAATTGGTTTGCCATTCCCTTCACGAGTGGACTACGTTTTGCCAGAACTCACCACCATGACCCGTCTGTCTTGGGTAGCCCTACACAGCATGGCTCATAGTTTCATTGAGTTAGACATGGTTGTGATCCATGCAATCAGTTTATTTAGTTTTCTGTGACTGTGATTTTGATTCTGTCTGCCCTCTGATGGATGAGGATAAGAGGTTTGTGGAAGCTTCCTGATGGGAGGAACTGGCTGGATCTCTTTGCTGGGTCCCCAGGTTGGGAAATCTGTTGTGGGCTCTAGAATTTTTGCAACAGTGTGAGAACTTCTTTGGTATGATTGTTCTGTGGTTTGTGGGTCCTCTGCTCAAAGGCTCTACAGTGGAGCGAATGGCAACGTCCCCCAACAGGACTTATTCCACACGCCGCACCTCCGGGTCTGCTGCAGCCTGACCCCCTTTCTGATGACAGGTGTCTGCAGCCCCATGCCTCTGCAGTGTTCAAACTACCGCACAACCGTACTCATTCCACAAGCTAGCAGAACCAAGAACTTCCAGATACTAAAGCTAGATTTAGAAAAGGCAGCAGAATCAGAGATCAAATTGCCAACATCCACTAGATCATAGAAAAAGCAAGAGAATTCCAGAAAAACATCTGCTTCACTGACTATGCTAAAGCCTTTGTGTGGATCACAACAAACTGGAAAATTCTTAAAGAGATGGGAATACCAAATCACCTTACCTGCCTCCTGGGAAACCTGTATGCAGGTCAAGATTCAACAGTTAGAACTGGACATGGAACAACAGACTGGTTCAAATTCTAGGATTAGATGTATTAGCTTCTGAACAAGTTTCTAGCCATTGGAGGAAGAGAATACTGTTTCAACAAACCAGTGTTAGTACAGGGTTCCATGCCTGTACCACATAACAGATTATAAAGCATGTTATGAATTTACATTCCCAACTCCTACTCTTTCTAAGATTTCCAGAAATATGATGAGAGAAGAGAGAAAAGAAATTATTATATTACTGGGGGATCCATATGTATGAGTATGGTCAAGGATATAGCTTTCAAGATGAATTCCTGAAAAATCTTCTAGATAAGATTAAAGTCATGTTTTTAAGGATACAGGGATTAGGTGTTGATAGAAAATGAAGGATGTATATTCAGATGGAGTAAATTGAAATGACCTATGAAAGACATAATAATAGGACTGGAGAGCAGAAAGTAAATTAGTTTGGAAGAAAAGGAAGGTCTTTGCAGGGTATAATGAGAAATTAATTTGGTAAAATTGAGGTGGGAATTGATGCTGGACTAAAGAAGATGAAGCCTGAATTTAGTATATGAGAAAAGAAAAAGGGATAGGAATTTTTTTTTAAAAGCTAAAGGCCAATTTTCATAGTGTGGCAAATTCAGTAGCTGTATGCAAAACTGCATTTCCACACTTCTCTGCAGTTAAGTGTGGTTGAAGGACAGAGTTGAAGGATAGAAGAAATGATATGTGACCCTTCCATGTCTGGTCCCCAAATACTCCCAGGTGAGATCTTCCAATTTCCTCTTTCTCTTATCTTCTTTTGTTGGATAGAGATGCTCAGAATGATCTTGGAAGCTCTGAAGATGGTCCAGTATCTGAGCTCTGAATTCCTGAATGAAAGGACTGAATGAAGCTTTCTCCTCCTATAATAAGGAACACAAAACATTAGACTGTGCCCAAACAGAAAGTTATCTATAACGTGTTTAGCTACAGAAATTGTAGGTTTATTTGTTCTAGGAGATATCTGGCCAATACACACAGTAGGGCACATTATGTGTTTATTCTTTTGCACAAAGGAAATATTTAGCATAATAATATACTTAAGGGCTTCCTTGGTGTTCAGCCAGTAAAGAATCTACCTGCAATGTGGGAGACCTGGATTCAATCCTGGATCAGGAAGATCCCATGGAGAAGGGAATGGCAACCCACTCTAGTATTCTGGCTTGGGGAAGTCCATGGACAGAGTAGCCTGGCAGACTACAGCCCATGGGGTCAGAGAGTTGGACATGACCAACACTACTACTAATATACTTAAACTGAGAAAGAGATAAAGAGTAGAATTTTAATTAATATTCATAGGAGAGGCATCTATAAAGGAATCTTTTATAGAAATTTATCCCTTCCAGTGCTACTACTTCAAAGATAAAAAAATGAATAATTTTGACATTAAACTTGGATTTGTAATTTCTTTATTTCATATCTGAAGATTTATATCACTCTCATTGGTCTCCCTGTTAAGAGGCTGAGAGTTTCCACACTGAGATAAATGGCAATTCACTTTGATGGAGAAGATCTGAGCTCCAGAATAGCTAAAGATAAAAGGAGATGGGTAGCATGAGATAGTTAATGGACAGAAGCAAGTGGAGGAAGGAAGGAAACGAGGGTGCTACCAGGTTTACCCATGGCAAAAGGAGCAAAATGAAGTGTCACAAATGGAGTTGGGTCTAATCCACAATTATCTGGTGCCTGGAGAATTTAGAGGATTGAGGATGCTCAAGCAGAATTTCAAGTCTCTCAGTACCAAACAGGTGCCATAGATTGATGCTTCTCAAACATCTCTGCATTACAGCACACATAATATGTAAATGGTGAAGTTGTGTAAATGAGTATGTTTGCTAATGGCTGGAAATAATGGGCAAATAACTCAAGTCCATGTGACAACACTGGCTAACTTAAATCTGCATTTCTTTTCTATAGGGTACTTGTCTCTGGAAACCAACTCCCCAGCTAGGGACTATAAATCCTAGGATTTTTTTGTATCCATATATGGTCTTGTGAGACTAATTCTCACCAATGGAATGTAGATAAAGATAATATACGGCCTTTATGGTAAAGGAAGTTTAAAATATGTGGCAGAGCCCAAGGTGAGGAGAGCTGTGTCAGCTAAGACCCGCCATGTAGAAAAGCTACTTGCTGACCACCGCTGACCAGAAAATTAGCTTTTGACAGTAAGATAAGCAAGAAATAAACTACAAGTGTGTTTATTATATGATATATATTACAAATATATTGAAACATATATATTTGCTTATATATGTAAACATGCCAATGGAATGTTGAAGCTTGTTACAGCTTCTAGCAATATCACAACTAAAATACACCTCGAGGACTAAAATAATCAATATTTCACCTCATCTGTAATCCATTCACAGCAAGTGGTGCATTGCAGTTGGAAAGCTCGGCCTTAGATCACCCAGGTAATTCATTAAACACATGAACGCAGCAAGGGCATGGGGAACAGCCTTCCTTTCCTTTATCATTAGGTACCTCTAGTTCATTAGGGGGCCATATTTTAAGAGAAAGAAGAGAATTAGCATGTATTAAATTCCTATTTTCAGAACTCTGGTGCTTATCATTAGTACTAGTTTGAGATTCTTTCCATACGTGTTTCATACAGTTTTATATAAAAATTTAGGCATAATTTTTTGATATCAAGTCTCTCTCTTTCCCTCATGTTGTGCTGTGTCTTTCTCTACCAATATGTGGTCCTGAAGGCCTGCTTTTGTCCCAGGGCATATGAATTATACAGCATTAATTAAAACTATTAGAATACGTAACCTGACAATAATAATAATAATAAATAAGATATCCATTTAACTTAACAGTTCAAATTCAGGTACACTTAGATTTCTTGACCTAAAGCTTCAAAGACATCACCAGCTTTTCAGTTCTGCTTCCTCTAATTTAGTCTATCACTAATCCTCTTTGTTTTAGTACCTGTCAGCTTTAATTTTACATCATTTTAACATACAGTTCATCAAAGGAGACTCTTACCACTTTGATTGCACACACAAAAGTCCTAATATTCGTTCTTATTGATCTTATTGTTTCAGTTTGGGTCATGTGCCATCTCTGAACCGGTTACTTTGGCAAGGGGACAGAAAGCATTGATTAGCTTAGTTTCAGCTGTCTGAGTTAGCCTAAGGGCTGTGGATTTCCTAAGAACAGCGTACAAAAAAAAATTGTAAAACCTTCTCTTGTTTTCCCGCTGTTCTAACTTGCCATATTCTCTTACTTTTCCTCACTTGAGAGGTCTTCCCACCTGTACTTGCTTCATCTTGTTCTTTCATTTCAGAATACCTTGTACCTGTTTAAAAAACATAACTTTGTATTTTCAACTCTCATTTGGTCTGAAGGTGGGTATTCCATTTTATCATCCATCAGTCTGTCCAAATAGCCTTTCATTTCAGTAGAAAAATATTCTATCAGACATGAGCTTTATGCTTCTCCTCCCCCAAATGAAACATGTTTGAAAGAAGGTTATTTATATTTAATGTATAAGGAACAAACTTAAAATAATTATCGATAACATTCCGAGACAAGTGTTGTACAGAAATATAAAATTAATATATGTAAGGAGTTTAAGAAATTAATTTTAAAATGTAAGAATTCTTCTTAAGAGAATGTGTTGTTTACTAGACCAGAGAAGAGCGTACAGAAGAGGATTTTTAAGAAGTGTAGAGACCTAGGATCAAGCTCTGTCCCATCACCAATGGTGACCTTGAGATGTCAGGTCATCTTTTCAAGGTTTTTCCAACACTATAAAGAAGGGAGTATTCTAAGTGCTAGAGAAAGATTAAGTAGCACAGGCTAATATCTCAGTCATAAAAGCACTGTTAGAATATGCTCTCAGCCAGCTTTTGCCTAATCATTCAAATGATTCTTTAGTATTGAATGACTTGTTAGGAACAAAAAATGAATAAGACTCGTCCTTAACTTTCAAACAGTTCTTAGTTTGGTGACAGAGACAGAAATATAAGTAAGCACTGATACTACAGCATGATTCATGAAACAATAGATATATTCATGGGGTGCTATGGAATGCAGAGACAAGAGAACATTTATTTCTTTTGACAGGATATAGAAAAATTATCACTAGTAGCTGGATACCATAACATTATAATATTTAAAATAGACTTCAGTTTAGGCTTTTCAGAAATTATACAGAATGTACTATAACAGCTTAAAGAAAAGTAGTTAACTTGATTGTTGATAAAGAATTGGAGTTTGAGGAATATTTTTGATATCTGTTTGTTGGACAGAGACTGAAGACAAAAAGACAAGCTAGACATTCTCAAGACTTACAGATGATTTTAGACTTTTATCACATGTTCAAAACAAAACTGTGTCCAAGAAAGAACTTACAGAATATGATGATGATTAGAATGGGTTAAAGAAGTGTGACTTTATTAAATTAACATATGTGGAGAAAGGACTTGGGTCTGTGTTGGATAGTGAACCACCATTCAACAAAAGACTGGAAGGGAAAGGATTATTACTCACAGGTAAAAGAAAGATTTATCACACACAGGTCATGGAGGAGATACCCAATAAGCCTCAAGGGGCAACATGGGGAGGTCAAGGCAGAGTGCTGGCAGGGAGAGCTGAGCGTAGGCAAGAGAGTGGGGAAAAGCATCCTTGGGTGGAGTAGGAGTTCCAGACTAAGACTGGACATTAATTTTAATAAAAGGAAATGTGTTTCGGGAAGCTTTGGGATCTAGGGTGTCTTCTCCAAGGGAGGCTCAAGGGGAAAGCCCTGGGAGGTATGGGGAAATTCTTCCCACAAGGGCAGTTAGGGAGTTGTTCGAGGAGCTTACCTTTGCTGCTACCTAGGACGTGAACTTATAAGAGAGTCTAGTGTTAGCTGAAGGCCCCTGCGACCACTTGGCCACACAAAATTGATGCTGAAGCAGCAACATTGTGAAGAAATTCAACTAAATTCTCAACGAGGAAGCATAAAAGTAGGGAATAGAATAGGTCATGATTTTCTGGTTGATGATGGGGTAAATGTGAACAGTGTCTCCTTGTCTGCTATTTGGGAGGGAACAAGGGACTAGATCTGGAACATATTTATGATTCCTATAACATTGGAGGTTAAGTAAAGCAATTGATACACAACAAAAGCCCATGCCTCCTTTGCAGAAACATGTCTGAAGAAAATGAAATAATAATAAGGGGAGCAAAGACAGCTCTTGATGCCCCCACTGTCCACCAGTCTGCATTCTTCAGCTAAACCTGGCCCCAGAAGTTCTAATCCATGGACACTGCAGAAATGTGACACCAATATTTCCATTTAGCAAAAGGTAGTTCAACAGTGAGAAGGGTTCCTCTGTCAGAAAAAGAATCTGGGAGAGCAAAAATAAGTCAAAGAGAGGCCCCTCAACAGATAAACTATAGACAACGATTTTATTTTTATTTGGCTCTATCTCAATACAAAAGAAGCATAGATATATTTATACAATATGATTGTGTATAAAATACACCATTATAGGAGAGGAAATTTATACAACAGTGAATGAAGGTTAAAGAAAGTCTTTCCAGTAGATCATAGCTATTCTGTGCTAGGGTCTGAGCAGAACTTTTAGTACATATACACTTCAACATAATGGAGGACCAGATGAATGTTATAAATGTTACAGTGAAATTGCTTACATTGTGTAAAGTCACAATGTCTCTTCTATGCCTTGCATTTAGGTTTTTTTTTTAAAGTAACCGGGTAATTTTAAATGATTATCTTGGATTTAGCGGCTAGAAATGAGTTGATTTGACCTAGAGATTTCCTGCAGCCTATCAACTTTTTGTTTTAAGAGAAACAATAGTTATTCAGTATTTTTTTTCTCTTTTATGTGGCCATTCCACCTTTCTTACTAGACCTCCAACTTGGTTTAACAAATCACAAACATTAATTTTCCCTTGTCTTTGATTAATTGTCTACTTTGTTATTTAGGCATTCCATCAACATGAATCATTAAGAATTCCTTAACAATTTCCTCCTTGTGTTTAATCTGCTTATTAAATGTGTTTACAATTATTCTACTTTCATCATACTACTGGTTTATTGCATTTGACTTTACTGATTTATAGTTTCTTCCTAAAGGGTTTCTCCTTCCTCAAGCTCTGTTGGAATTAAATGCTTTCAGATATAATCAACTGGTTCATAGATTGAGTCTTTATCAAATAACTCCACAGTTAGGATGAAGTTACTGAATACGTGTACTGAAAAACACCTTTCTGATATTTTCTTAATGTCTGTTGTTACAATACACATACTAGAGACTCAATGAATTATAAAATAGAATTGAAGTATACTAAATGCATGTTTCAAGATCCTAAAGCAATATGTCAATAACAAAGGGTAGCTAAATGTTTTCCAGGCAGGAGCTTAGAAGGCTGTGGTTGTGGTCTGGGATCTAATTTTTTTTAATCTCCATGATTTGTCAAATCTTTAAAAAATATTTTTAGCATTTATCAATAGTTGGCCCATGACTTTACAGTGTGGAGTGATGTGCTCCCAACCCAAGGAATGCCGAAAAACATTGAGACAGATATCAGAAGCTTGTAGAAGCAATGAAAGTTTTCCACTAAAGTCTACAAAGAGTGTGCAGTTCTGCCCACACCTTGATTTAGAAACTCTTGCCTCCAGAACTGTGATAGAACAAAGTTCTATTCTTTTAAACCACCCACTTTATGGTTATTTGTTATGGGCAATCACAGGAAAGTAATTATTTGGTAGTCCTAGAATGTGCAAGGAAATGGATGAATATACTGGGAAGAAGTAAAGATAACCTGGCACAGTAATGTAAAAACTGAAACAATGACATAATTCACAGAATTCTTCAAAGATATTTTATGAAAATTGGCTAAGTGATTTATATTTACAGTATTGACATTTAATACTATAAATATGGAAAATTACTTCTTAGAAATCTTCAGAAATGGTATAGATTAGAACCTCGGTAGAATTACGCAGTTAACTGCTAAAAAATAAGATAGCAGAATAAAAGAGCTTCAAACTAGCAGTCAGAAACATAGAGTACTAGCATTTATTAGACTGCTTAATACTTGTGTGCCTTTAGAAAGAAAATGAAAGTCGCTCAGTCCTGTCTGACTCTCTAGGCCAGCAAACTGGAGTGGGTAGCCTTTTCCTTCTCCAGGGGATCTTCCCAACCCAGGGATGAACCCAGGTCTCCTGCATTGCAGGCTTTTTCTTCACCAGCTAAGCCACAAGGAACAACTTAGTTAACCCAAGTCACCTTTTCAGTATAGACAGTAAAATCTCAATGCTGTGGGACTGAATATTTCTACATGAGCTACTGTTTGTCATGAATCATCATTTTGGAAGATGACACATTTTTCTTGACTTTGGATGCTGGTGTTCAAATTAAATCTCAGTTTTTGTTTTTATTTTTTGGCTTAATGGAGGAAGTTAGAATTTTTACACAATCACACACAAATGTAACAATTTATAATTCACAATTTATGTAGCTATTTGTGTGTACCTTTGTTAGATCCATCGTATGTACAACAGTTATAGCCAACTACTGCCCAGAAAGTTGGGTGTGGGTGTCTCTCTTATTCCCTTGAGTTCTCCAATTGCCTTGTCTTCCTGTTATTATAGACATATATTCATAGTTTTGGCCTTTCGCTTTGAATCCTTAGAGCTCTAAAAACTCAAGCAACAGATCACATAGCTAGACTCTATAATGTCTTTTTTTGTTTGTTTTGTTTTGTTTTAGTGAGACTAATAAAAGAGATTATGGTGTTGACCGTCTGGTGATGTCCATGTGTAGCATCTTATCTTGTGTTCTTGGAAGAAGGTGTTTGTTATGACCAGTGCATTCTCTTGGCAAAACTCTATTAACCTTTGCCCTGCTTCATTCCGTAATCCAAGGCCAAATTTTCCTGTTACTCCCGGTGTTTCTTGACTTCCTACTTTTGCATTCCAGTTCCCTATAATGAAAAGGATATCTTTTTTGAGGTGTTAGTTCTAGAAGGCCTTATAGGTCTTCATAGAACTGTTCAGCTGCAGCTTCTTCGTCATTACTGATTGGGACATAGCCTTGTATTACCATGATATTGAATGGTTGGTCAACACCAAAATCAGATTGATTATATTCCTTGCAGTCAAAGATGGAGAAGCTCTATACAGTTATCAAAAACAAGACCAGGGGATGACTGTGGTTCAGATCATGAACACTTTATTGCCAAATTCAGACTTAAATTGAAGAAAGTAGGGAAAACCATTAGACCATTCAGTTATGACCTAAATCAAATCCCTAGCGATTATACAGTAAAAGTGAGAAATAGATTTAAGGGACTAGATCTGATAGAGTGCCTGATGACCTAGGGGCAGAGGTTTGTGACATTGTATAGGAGACAGGGAGCAAGATCATCCCCAAGAAAAAGAAATGCAAAAAACCAAAATGGCTGTCTGAGGAGGACTTACAAATAGCTCTGAATAGAAGAGAAGCAAAAAACAAAGGAGAAAAGGAAAGATATACCCATTTGATGCAGAGTTCCAAATAATAGCAATGATAAGAAAAGCTTCCTCAGTGATCAGTGCAAAGAAATAGAGGATAACAACAGAATGGGAAAGACTAGAGATCTCTTCAAGAAAAGTTGGGATACAAAGGGAACATTTCATGCAAAGATGGGTTCAATAAAGGACAGAAATAGTGTGGACCCAACAGAAGCAGAAGATATTAAGGAGAGGTGGGAAGAATGTACAGAAGAACTGTGCAAAAAAGATCTTCATGACCCAGATAATCATAATGGTGTGATCACTCACCTAGAGGCAGACATCCTGGAATGTGAAGTCAAGTGGGTCTTATAAAGCATCACTATGAACAAAGCTAGCGGAGGTGATGGAATTCCAGTTGAGCTCTTTCAAATCCTGAAAGATGATGCTGTGAAAGTGCTGCACTCAATATGACAGTGAATTGGAAAATTCAGCAGTGGCCACAGGAATGGAAAAGGTCAGTTTTCATTCCAATCCCAAAGAAAGGCAATGCTAAAGAATGCTGACTACCATACAATTGCACTCATCTCACACGCTAGTAAGCTAATGCTCAAAATTCTCCAAGCCAGACTTCAACAATACATGAACCATGAACTTCCAGATGTTCAAGGTGGTTTTAGAAAAGGCAGAGGAACCAGAGTTCAAATTGCCAACATTCACTGGATCATCAAAAAAGCAAGAGAGTTCCAGAAAAACATCTATTTCTGCTTTATTGACTATGCCAAAGCCTTTGACTGTGTGGATCACAATACACTGTGGAAAATTCTGAAAGAGATGGGAATACCAGACCACCTGACCTGCCTCCTGAGAAACGTGTATACAGGTCAGGAAGCAACAGTTAGAATTGGACATGAAACAACAGACTGGTTCCAAATAGGAAAAGGAGTATGTCAAGGCTGTATATGGTCACCCTGCTTATTTAACTTATATGCGGAGTACATCATGAGAAACGCTGGGCTGGAAGAAGCACAAGCTGGAGTCAAGATTGCCGGGAGAAATATCAATAACCTCAGATATGCAGATGACACCACCCTTATGGAAGAAAGTGAAGAGGAACTAAAAAGCCTCTTGATGAAATTGAAAGAGGAGAGTGAAAAAGTTGGCTTACAGCTCAACATTCAGAAAACTAAGATCATGGCGTCTGGTCCCGTCACTTCATGAAAAATAGATGGGGACACAGTGGAAAGAGTGGCTGACTATTTTTCTGGGCTCCAAAATCACTGCAGATGGTGACTACAGCCTTGAAATTAAGATGCTTACTCCTTGGAAGGAAAGTTATGACCAACCTAGATAGCATATTAAAAAGCAGAGACATTACTTTGTCAACAAAGGTCCATCTGGTCAAGGCTATGGTTTTTCCAGTGGTCATGTATGGTTGTGAGAGTTGGAATATAAAGAAAGTTGAGCACTGAAGAACTGATGCTTTTGAACTGTGGTGTTGGAGAAGACTCTTGAGAGTCCCTTGGACTGCAAGGAGATCCAACCAGTCCATCCAGAAGGAAATCAGTCCTGAATATTCGTTGAAAGACTGATGCTGAAGCTGAAACTCCACTACTTTGGCCACCTGATGCAAAGAGGTGACTCATTGGAAAAGACCCTGATGCTGGGAGGGATTGGGGGCAGAAGGAGAAGGGGTCGACAGAGGATGAGATGGCTGGATGGCATCACCGACTCGGTGGACATGAGTTTGGGTGGACTCCAAGAGTTGGTGATGGACAGGGAAGCCTGGCGTGCTGCGGTTCATGGGGTCACAGGGAGTCGGACACAACTGAGTGACTGAGCTGAACTGAACTGAACGTATTTTATAAAGAATTCCTTCATGATCAGGAGGACTGAATGTACAAAGAAAGAAACAAAACAATATGCAGATTTTCTGCTTTTCTCTCTACTTTATTTAGTAATGGGTCTCCATTTTATATTGACATATATGTGTATATATATCCCTCTACCAGCTTATAGCTCGTCTGCTATTTTTGTGCAGGAGACAGCTGCGATATTAAAAGGAAAAATTTAATGTTTAAAAAAATGTCTTATTGGAAACACAGTATCTGTCTCCTTCAGTGCAGAGGAAAGATGTACTGAGTTGCTTCCATGTCCTGGCTATTATAAACAGTGCTGCGATGAACATTGGGGTGCATGTGTCTCTTTCAGATCTGGTTTCCTTGGTGTGTATGCCCAGAAGTGGGATTGCTGGGTCATATGGCAGTTCTATTTCCAGCTTTTTAAGAAATCTCTACACTGTTTTCCATAGTGGCTGTACTAATTTGCATTCCCACCAACAGTGTAAGAGGGTTCCCTTTTCTCCACATCCTCTCCAGCATTTATTGCTTGTAGACTTTTGGATAGCAGCCATCCTGACTGGTGTATAATGGTACCTCATTGTGGTTTTGATCTGCATTTCTCTGATAATGAGTGATGTTGAGCATCTTTTCATGTGTTTGTTAGCCATCTGTATGTCTTCCTTGGAGAAATGTCTGTTTAGTTCTTTGGCCTATTTTTTGATTGGGTCATTTATTTTTCTGGAGTTGAGCTGGAGGAGTTGCTTGTATGGAAGCAACCCAGATGTCCATCAGCAGACGAATGGATGAGGAAGCTGTGGTACATATACACCATTGAATATTACTCAACCATTAAAAAGAATTCATTTGTATCAGTTCTAATGAGATGGATGAAACTGGAGCCCATTATACAGAGTGAAGTAAGCCAGAAAGATAAAGACCATTACAGTATACTAACACATATATATGGACTTTAGAAATATGGTAACGATAACCCTATATGCAAAACAGAAAAAGAGACTCAGATGTATAGAACAGACTTGTGGACTCTGGGAGAAGGCGAGGGTGGGATGTTTCAAGAGAACAGCATTGAAACATGTATATTATCTAGGGTGAAACAGATCACCAGCCCAGGTTGGATGCATGAGACAAGTGCTAGGGCCTGGTGCACTGGGAAGACCCAGAGGGATCGGGTGGAGAGGGAGGTGGGAGGGGGGACTGGGATGGGGAATACATGTAAATCCATGGCTAATTCATTTCAATGTATGACAAAAACTACTGTAATGATGTAAAGTAATTAGCCTCCAACTAATAAAAATAAATGGAAAAAAAAAAAAAAGAAAGATGTACTGAGTATCTGTTGATTTAGCTGTAACAAGTGACATACCAGAAACATTGTATTTTCTGGCAGACACTGAGGCTACACATAAGTGTTCCGGTTGTCCTTCTAGTCACAGGGAAGGATGGTGGGTCCCGCTGCCTTTGTGGTTGTCATGTTCTGTGGCTTGCTCTGGCTATTGATATGGGAGCTTTCTTTTCTCAGCTATGACGCCCATGGACACTCTTGCTGAAACAGAGCTTCTGACAGCCCCTAAGCCAAAATAATCAACCATCCACCCACCCACGTGATTACGTAGAATGAGGGAGGAATAACTGTTTTGTTAATACCAATTTTGAGGGTTTGGTTTTTAACCCAGACTATGCTGACTGATAAAGGCAGGTCAAATTATATCTGTTATTATCTTTAAAGTTATGAGTGTGAGTTAGATTAGATGATTGCTGAGGTTATTTTCAATTCCTAATATTCTACGAATCTGTGAACAGAAAGTAGATTGTTTCCTTTTCTCTATGAAAAAAAGCTGGTCACCATTATACAAAAGAGTGGCAATCAGTTAAAATTTTGTGTATTTAAACCAAACTCAGCCATAGGCAGAGTGTTCTGATTTTCAGTTATCCTGAAACATCCTGAGGTTTCTACATCTTGAGAGGACTCTATATGAAAATTGAACTGCTTGGATTTGGTTTGATTTGTCAGCAACCAGCCCTGAGCTACGTTTCTATATGCTTCTGGCACATAGAAAAAAAAAAAAAACAAAACAAAACAGAAAGAGTAAAACATTACATCTGGTACACAATTAAATGAAACCATCTGAAATTCAATTCTGATTTTTTTTTTTAAAGAAGATCAAGCATAACTTTAAAACATTCAGAAGAAAAAACAAAAATAATTCAAACACACAAATGAAGGGTTTTTTTTTTGTTTGTTTTTTTTTTAGATGAGAAGCAGCAAAATAGTTGAAAGAACAATAGAAATCTCTCACTCAGAAGATTGTCTGTCATTTTAGGTAAACTAACAAATTAATCTCTAGTGAACACACACAAATTTTCAGGCAT
This sequence comes from Odocoileus virginianus, assembly GCF_023699985.2. NCBI lineage: Eukaryota > Metazoa > Chordata > Mammalia > Artiodactyla > Cervidae > Odocoileus > Odocoileus virginianus. The sequence goes on from NC_069698.1 coordinate 28,235,927, forward strand.
AAGCAGTAGAGAAAGAGAAATGATTAAACCAAACTTCAGATGCCCTTCTCAGCTAATTGTAAGGCATCCTTAGACAACCACGTTACCTTCTTGCATTTCTTTTTCTTTGGGGTGGATTTGGTCATCACCTCTTGTACAATGCTACCTCCATCCACAGTTCTTCAGGGACTCTGTGAACCAGATCTAATCCTTTGAGTCTACTCATCACCTCTACCATATAATCATAAGGGCTTTGATTTAGATCATACCTGAGGGGCCTAGTGATTTTCACTATTTTCTTCAATATAAGCCTGAATGTTGCAAAAAGAAGCTCACAATCTGAGCCACAGTGAGCTCCAGGTTTTGCTTTTGCTAACTGTATATAGAAAGCTTCTTCACTTTTGGCTGCAATGAATATAATTAATCTGATATTGGTGCTGACCGTCTGGTGATTCCCGTGTGTTGAGTCATCTCTTGTGTCATTGGAAGATGTTGCTTGCATTGGAAGGACTGATGCTGAAGCCAAAGTTCTAATACATTGGCCAATTAATGCAAATAATTGACTCATTGGAAAAGATCCTGATGCTGGGAAAGACTGAGGGCAAGACGAGAAGAGGGCAACAGAGGGTGAGATGGTTGGATAGCATCACTGGCTCAGTGGATACGAGCAGACTCTAGGAGATAGTGAAGGACAGGAATGCCTGATGTGCTGCAGTTCATAGGTCCACAAAGAGTTGGACACAACTTAGCAACTGGACAAAGACAACAGATGCCATGTAACTTCTTCATCACAGAAGCCACTCCAATCCAAATTTGTTATTTCCATAATAGTATGCTAACAGAAAGGCATTTTCCTTGGAAATATCCCTTTTTCTCTGACTGAGTCCTTTCTCTTAAGGTTTCTGCTTTGTGTTTTACCATACCAGATAAATATTTTAAAGTTCCTTAGGCCTTTAGATCTGGCTTAACAATTTCAAAAGTTGTGGCTTCCATCTTAATCTTACACATATTTTGTAAACAACTGTTCATGAGTCTAGTAAGGCTATCATAATGAAATACTACAAACTAGGAGGTTTAAACAACTGTAAGAAACTTATATATTCTCACAATTCTGGAGGCTAGAAGTGCACATCAAGGTACCTATACTTTAGGTTTCTCCTGAGGCTTCTCGATTGCAGACGGCAACCTTCTTGCTGTGTCCTCATATGACCTTTACTATGTGTAGATGCACTCTTGGCATCTCTTTCTCTTTTAGGAGGACATGGTCCTGTAGTTCTGGGACCCCAACCCTATGATCTCATTCAACATTCATTACAATCTTAAAGTCCTTGTCAACAAATGCAGTCACACTGGGGTTTAAGAACTTCAACTTAGGGTTTGGGAGAGACACAATTCAGTCTATAACAGGCCAGAAAGCAACTATTTTAGACTTGGGGGCCAAAAGGTTTCTAAGCACTGAACTCTCCCATTACTGTATGAAAAATCAGTTATAGCTAATATATAGGCAAACATGTACAACTGTGTTCCAATAAAACATCATTTATGGGCACAAATCTGAATACTATATATTCTCACATGTCATAAAACATTATTCTTTTGATTATACTGCTGCCATTTCAAAGTGTAAAATCCAGTCTTAGTTTCCAGACCATCCAAACAAAGTTGGTGACTGCATTTGGCCCACAGGCTACAGAGTCCCAATCACTGATATTTGCAATACTGAAAATTCATGGTAATGTTGTTTAGCCTTGACCTTTCAAGATATGTTAAGTTGATGAAATGAAAGCAAATAAGAGCACTGCTCTCTGAACTGTAGTCATGGAAAAGGAATCCATTAAGGCATCCTGTCATCAGGCAAGCAAGAAAAGGGGCATGCCCCAGTTCTTTGAATGTTCCACATAATCAAATCTGGGTTAACAGTCTCAAATGCATAGTGATACGCAATGACGCTTAGCTCTGAAATTCTCGGCTCTTTATAATTTTAGCTCTTTTGAAGTGACTACTCCAGATATAAAAAGAAAAAAACAAAAAACAGTACAGAATCAATAGTTTTTACATTAAGAAACTCCTAAAGGAGGCTAATCAGATATACTTCTTTTTAAGTAATTTTATTGCATAGAAGGTTTTCTTGGTTTTAATAAATGTTAAAATCAAGTCTCAAAAGTATATTTTAGATTTTCTATTTTTATCTGTGTCCCTTGTTACATTTTCATACTTGGCAGTATTTTTATTTTTATTCTACATCAAACAGAAGCTGGCAGGAAAGATAAGTGATAGTTGTTTATTGGTTGTATTATGCAGCCATATGCAAAATGAGTTTCAAAATTATTTGGAAAATTATAAAAGACAGCATATTTTATGATTTTTTTTTTTAGCATGATGGTCTTTCTAGTCATTTCTCAACATTCAACCTAAGTTGCAAGAACTGAGTTTTAAAAAAGTACTGCTTCAGATTTGTGATCAATTCTGATATTAGGTTCTTCCCATGTACTTGCACTAAATTTTAATGCTATAAAATTCCCTTAAAGATGTTAATCATAATCAGGAAAGGAAGAAAACAGCTCCATTTTTCTTTCATAGTAGGAATCTCTTGAAATAAACCCCCTTTGGAAATTTCTCTTTTCCTTTTTCCTGCAAATTGTAGTAGGAACCTCTGGTAGAGTAAAACAGAGGTCTAATAACATATGGTTACATAAATTAAAATATCACTTTAGAAATGCACATGGGAACAAATGGCTAGCTGGAGCAGACTGTCATATGGATTATGTCCAACCTGCTTAATTTTCAGAAGGGGAACTGCTAATTATGAGAACAAATAATCATTCCAGTAGGTCTTTAATAAGGGTAGTCCTAGATAGGAAATTTTAAGACAAAAATCTAGTCTGCACTTTACAAAGGTCTACATCGCGACAGAATCATGTTTCCAGGGGGGATGCAAGTGATAGATTATCTGAACCCCATATAAGGCAGTGAATGACTTTGGGGCACATTCAGAATAGGAAGGCTCCACAACAGAAAGTAATAAAGGGTGTTCACATTATTCCATCATTATGCTGAATTAATTTCAAGATAGATTAGTCATCAGTAAATTCAGATTAATTAATTTTAAATGCTAATCTTTCATGATTATAAAATTAATACATGCTCATTCTAGAAAATTTGTAAAGAACAGAAGGAAAAACTGATTTCACTACTCAACGGCAACTGTTAACATTTTGGCATAATTACTTTCAGTCATATATATATATATATATATATATATATATTTAAAATTTATCTCTATCTCTATTAGATCTTTTTGCTTTTCTCTGTCAGAATTGAGCTTAATCCTCAATTCAGAGTCAGAGATTTTGAAAACTGCAAATGTCTTAGGATAATTAAATGTGCTTTTATCAAAAGAAGTGAATGTTAAAAACCTATATTTAATGGGAAATAGGTAAATGATGTATGTCCTAAAATATACCTCAACAGTAATCGCTGAGAAAAAATGAAGATAAATAATAGTAAATTAAAAATTGTTTATGATTAGATACTTAATATACTTGACAGTAACCAATAATATGTTTGTGAAAATGGAAATGGATGTTGTTAGAAATTCTATGTAAGTTCTGTAGCTGCAAATTAGAAGTTCGGGACAGAGAAATGAGTTCTAAAGATACTATACTTTTTCTTTTTTTTTAAAGAGAAAACACTTAGGATAATGAAAAACTTATTTACTTATCTGCTCCTCCAACAAACATCAGTGTTTTTTAAATATATAAAATACACAATTGATGGTATAGATTCAGATTGAGAAAGGAGGAAAGTTTAGAAAACAAAATAGGTTTTAATCCTAAACATCTATTCTCAGCCATTATAAATTTAACTGAACCAAAACCAAGTTAAAAAGATAATCTCTTGAGTTGTTAATTGATGTCTGTCTGTACCAGGAAATGTAACTTTCAGATATATAAACCAAATTAATTCAATGACTAATTCATTTATTTGTGAACTCAGTCTTGTTCTATGATGGTTCTTCTATCTTGAGACGGTGAAATGTTTATTCTCTTCACTGCCATATTTCAGATATCTTCATTGTGCATGATTTTATTTATTTTTTTTATTGTTTTTGGCCATACTATCTGGCTTGTGGGATCTTAGTTCCTCAACCAGGGATTGAACCCATGGCTATGCACTGGACTGCCAGAAAATTTTCATGTATGCTTTTACTATTCATAAAAATTAACATGTCTACTTCGTGATTTCTTACAACGAACCCCCGATGGAAAAAGGCTTGTTTTTGTTCTGCAGCATTACTAGCAAAGCACAGACTTTTTGGCAGGGAAGGGGGTAATTATAATACTAAAAATTAAAATATTTCCTTATCATTTGAAGGCAAAGGCAACCCATGCCAGTACTCTTGCCTGGAAAATCCCATAGATGGAGGAGCCTGATAGGGGGCAGTCCATGGGATCGCTAAGAGTTGGACACGACTGAGCAACTTCACTTTCACGTTTCACTTTCGTGCGTTGGAGAAGGAAATGGCAACCCACTCCAGTATTCTTGCCTGGAGAATCCCAGGGATGCGGGAGCCTGGTGGGCTGCTGTCTCTGGGGTCGCACAGAGTCGGACACGACTGAAGTGATTTGGCAGCAGCAGCAGCTGCTATCAAAATAGGGTCTTCTCTAGACAAAACTGTGACACATTGATTCAAAATGTATTTATTTTAGTCTTTAACTTTAGTCATTCTAGTAGGTATATAGTGATACCAATTATATTGTTAATTGTGCGTGCATGATAAGTCACTTCAGTCAGGTCAGATTCTATGTGACCCTATGGACTGTAGCCCACCAGTTTCCTCTGTCCATGGGATTCTCTAGGTAAAAACACTGGAGTGGATTGCCATGCCCTCCTCCAGGGGCTCTTCCTGACTCAGGAATCAAACCCACGTCTCTTATGTCTCCTGCATTGACAGGCAGGGTCTTTACCACTAGTGCCACCTGGGAAGCCCCTTGTTAATTGGACTATTAGTGTAATGGCTAACGATGTTATGCATGCTAACTTAAAAAAAAAAAAACAGACATATTTCGTACTATGGGCAGTGCTAGGTATCAGAGATTCAGAAGTAGTTGTGTTTCCTGAACTAGGCACCAACAAATGTGGATAATCGCCATGTAACATCAAAGCTATTGAACCAGAGAAACGAGCAGAGTGCTACAGAAAATCAGAAGGAACAAGTGTTGTGGGTGTTTTCTGTGGTTTAAAGTCTGGGCTGAGACTTAGAGAAGTAGACTTTTGTAGGCATGGAACAGAATGGGTCGGGGTTAGGTCAGGGCAAGGCCGAAGCAGGATATCTAGCCAGGATTCTTTGTAAAGAGATGTCAAGTTAACTGTGAGACATAAGCATACAAAGAATGTGCAGAACAGTTGATAGTTCAGTAATGAGAAGGAAGATTGCATATAGAGAAAAGGCATATTGGCAGGCTGCTAAAGATGAATAGATGGACCAAATTATGGAGTCCTAGGATGTCAGCTAGAGAATTTGGACCTCATCCTGTGAAAAACAGAAAGGCTTAAAGATGACTGGGAAAAGGAAAGCTGCATTGTTAGATTTATGACTGATTTGACTATTTTCTGCTCTGGTTCCAGTCTCTTGCCTTAAATACCAAGTATCTTCACTGCTTCTTCTGGCTGTCTATGCCCGCCCCATACCTGTAGATTCTATGCTGCCATCCACTGTCCTGCTGCCATATGTTCCAATTCCCACATCTCTGCATTAAATCTTTCTTAGCCATGGTGTTGAAAAACAACTTCATGTTAGGTGGCAAATAGATTTTGACTTCCACGCTTTAGTAGTGGTTTTGTGGAACACGGTGTTAGAGGAGAATCATGTTTAGTATTAGCTAGAAAGAGTTCCATGATCTGTTATGAGTGACTGAGGTTTGACCCCTGTTAAAATAATATAGCTGGCTATGGCTTAATTTTCTACAATCTCCTCAAAATAGCTATGTTTAGAAGAAATGTTTCCCACATTTCAGTCACTCATACACACTTTCACAGTTTTTGCTGTCTTCAAGTATCAGGTGTACTTTACTTCCCTGATATTTTTTTTTTCTTTAGAAGTAAATGTATTAATCAGAAAATAGTTGATAAAATAAAATAACCACACATGAGAATGATGTAAATCAACTCCATAATTGTAGAGAAGGGAGGCAGAGAAAGATTGAGAAGCTTTAGCTGAACATGTTCATTTTAATTATTTTTTAAGTGATTTGCAGGAAGAATTAGGAAAGGTCCACATCCTTGAAACCAAGGTTGTGAGTACATGGAAGCCTGTTGTATCTGTACATTTCTATAGGTCTGATATATTCTATAATGCAAAAAACTAAAAGAAAACCAGTGGATGATTGAAAAAAAAAAAAGATGCCAAGTTCAAAAGGGTAGCAGCACCATGACCCTTGGAAGAAAGGACAGAACTTAGAGTAAGAAGCAGAGACCAGAAATTCCAGGGCTGGGGCAGAGGAAAGGGGCTGGAATTGTTGAGTCACACTCTGAAGGGCAGAGACCAAACAAGTGCAGATTATGAAAACAAGAGAGTGCAGGTTATGAAAATAATTGAGGGCTGCTGAAAGTAGTGTTTGGGTCCTCAAATGTCCCCATTTCTGCACGGGTGGTTCCTCTGAAGCTCTCATGTTGAGTGTGATAGTGCCATGATTGGTGATAAAGCAGATTGAAACCATTTAATTAGCTACTTCATCTTTAGCAGTCACCTAGAACGTGGAGTTAGCAGTCAGTGACTACTGATCAACTAGGCTTATTCACTTTATAAGTTAGTTTACCTTGCCCTTGAAGAAAAATCCTTCTTTAAATATTAAGAACTTAATAATTAAAAAAAAAGGCAAACAAAAAACCCAAATGTAAATATCTGTCATTGGTTGAGGTTAATATTATATGTCGGTGTGCATACCCCGTTGTGTCTGACTCTTTGCAACCCCATGGACTCTAGTCCACCAGGCTCCTCTGCCCGTGGGATTTTGCAGGCAAGAACACTGGGATGGATTGCCATTTCCTCCCTTCAGGGAATCTTCCCAAACCAAGGATCAAACATGCGGCATCTCCTACCTTGGCAGGCAGATTCTTTACCACTGAACCACCTTGAAAGTGAAAGTCGTTCAGTTATGTCCAACTCTTTGTGACTCCATGGACTGTGAATTCTCCAGGCTAGAATACTGGAGTGGGCAGCCTTTCCCTTCTCCAGGGGATCTTCCCAACCCAGAGATCAAACCCAGGTCTCCCATACTGCAAATTCTTGACCAGCTGAGCCACCAGGGAAGCCCAGGATAGCCTATTCCTTCTCCAGCGGATCTTCTAGAATTAGGAATTGAACTGTGGTCTCCTGCATTGCAGGCGGATTCTTTACCAACTGAGCTATCAGGAAACCACTTTATTTACTGTTAAATAACATTTGATAAAAATACTAAAAATAAAAGAAGACTGATGCTGTAATGATTTTTTATAATTCTTATAATTAATATTGAGCAATTATAATTTACATCCTTCTAATAATTCTCTTTTTATATAAAATTTTGCCATTCTATTATCTGGGATAGTGAAATATATCTGCTGCTGCTTACTTTGAAGTAGTTAATGCAGTGTTACCCATAGGGAAAGCAGATCAAGTACAAATGAACACCGGTAATTTGAAGAACTAAGCTTATGATGTGAGTTTCCCAGGTGGTGCTAGTGGTAAAGAACCCACTTGAAAATGCAGTAGACTTAAGACACTCAGGTTCGATCCCTGGGTCAGGAGGATCCCCTGGAGGGCCAGGCAATCCACACCAGTGTTCGTGCCTGGAGAATTCCATGGACAGAGGAGCCTGGTGGGCTACACTCCGTGGAGTCACAAAGAGTCGGACACAACTGAAGCGACTTAGCACAACACAGTATACATGCTTATGATGTAGCAAATGTTATGGCAAAACTGAAGTTCAGAATAAAAGATATTTATAAGCAAATGGATAATTCCAAGATATCCATGGTATTGGTTTTGGGGGCATAGATGTGAATCCTCTTTATTTCACATTATTCCAACCATTGTAGTTGACCCTCATGCATTATTTTAATTGTCTCAATTTCAGATGTTGCTCCAATAATACCTGTTCAAAGGTTTTTGGGAGCTGAGTGTAGTAGATTATAAAAAATGGCCACAGTTTTTTACAGCTTCTCCTTCTAAGTGATAGTTTCTTTCCTTGCTCCTTGAGTTAGGGTTGGCTTTTGACTTGTTTTGGACCAGCAGAACACAGGAAAAGTGGCACTGTACATCTTTTAAGCCTAGGCCTCAAGAGGACTGTGAGGTTTTTGCTTTCATGCTACTGGAACCCCTTAACTGTCCTAGGAATGATTCCAACGAGCCTAAGCTGGGAAGCAAGGGGCCAGGCTGCAGAGGTTCTGATGATTGCAGCTATTCTGGATGTTACAAAATAAACCAATGTCCTGGAATAAAACGCTATTTCCAGATGAAGCCTTGAACATAGAGTGAGCCCAACTAAGAATTCTCTAGCTTGGCCCAGATCAGATCTACCTCAGCTTAGTCCAAATTACTGATCCTAAAAACCAAGAAAAATAAATGGTGATGATTTTTTAATAATTTATTTATTTTTAATTGAAGGGTACTTGCTTTACGATATTGGTTTGGTTTCTGCCACACATCAACATGAATTAGACATAAGTATCTATATGTCTTCCCTCATAACTCAGTTGATAAAGAATCTGCCTGCAATGCAGGAGACCTGGGTTGATCCCTGGGTCAGGAAGACCCCCTGGAGAAGGGAATGGCAACCCACTCCAGTATTCTTGCCCGGAGAATCCCATGGGCAGAGGAACCTGGCAGGCTACAGTCCATGGGGTCACAAGAGTGGGACATGACTTGGCGACTAAACCACCACCATACATATGCCCCTCCCTCTTGGACCTGCGTCCCACCTTCTGCCCTCTAATACCCTCCTAGGTTGTCACAGAGCCCCAGTCTGAGCTCCCTGATTCATATAGCAAATTCCCATTGGCTATGTATTTTACACATGGTAGTGTATATTGCTACTCTCTCCGTTTGTCTCATCCTCTCTTTCCTTCCCGCCTCCGCCCATGTCCATATGTCTGTTCTCTATGTCTGCATCTCCACTGCTGCCCTGTAAACAGGCTCATCAGTACCATCTTTCTAGATTCCATATATATACAGATTAATTTATGATATTTGTTTTTCTCTTTCTGATTTATTTCACTCTGTATTGTAGGCTCTAGGTTCATCCACCTCATTAGAACTAACTGAAAGGTGTTCATTGTCATGCCTCAGTAGTATTCCATTGTATATATGTATGAACAAGAAATGGTGATTATTTTAACCATTAAAGTTCTGAGAAGGTTTGTTATTGAATAAAAAGCTAACTGAGGCACTCAATAGCTAGATCTGCATAATCTTTCTATCATATCAATATATATTTTTATGCTGGAGGTGAGAAAACTATAGCCCAGTCAGCCACTGATTTTTGTATGACTGTGAACTGAGAATGTCTTCTACATTTTAATGGTTGAAAAAATCCAAAGAATAAATATTTCATGTAATGTGAAAAATGTATACAATTCAAAATTTAGTGTCTGAACAATATTTTACTGGGTTATACTCATGGCATTTATTATGTATTGCTTAAGTCTGCTTTCATATCAATAACCTCAGATATGCAGGTGACACCACCCTTATGGCAGAAAGTGAAGAAAAACTAAAGAGCTTCTTCATGAAAGTAAAAGAGGAGAGTGAAAAAAGTTGGCTTAAAGCTCAACATTCAGAAAACTAAGATCATGGCATCCAGTCCCATCACTTCTTGGCAAATAGATAGAGAAACAGTGGAAACAGTGGCTGACTTTATTTTCTTGGGCTCCAAAATCACTGCAGATGGTGATTGTAGCCATGAAATTAAAGGATGCTTACTCCTTGGAAGGAAAGTTATGACCAACATAGGCAACATATTAAAAAGCAGAGATATTACTTTGTCAACAAAGGTCCATCTAGTCAAGACAATGGTTTTTCCAGTGGTCATATATGTTTGTGAGAGCTGGACTATGAAGAAAGCTGAGCACCGAAGAATTGATGCTTTTGAACTGTGGTGTTGGAGAAGACTCTTGAGAGTCCCTTGGACTGCAAGGAGATCCAACCAGTCCATCCTAAAGGAGATGAGTCCTGGGTGTTCATTGGAAGGACTGATGCTGAAGCTGAAACTCCAGTACTTTGGCCACCTTATGCGAAGAGCTGACTCATTTGAAAAGACTCTGATGCTGGGAAAGAGTGAGGGCAGGAGGAGAAGGGGACGACAGAGGATGAGATGGTTGGATGGCATCGCTGACTCAAAGGACACAAGTTTGGGTGGACTCCAGGAGGTGGTGATGGACAGGGAGGCCTGGCGTGCTGCGGTTCATGGGGTCACAAAGAATTGGACATGACTGAGCCACTGATCTGATCTGAACTGAAGTCTGCTTTCATGTTACATCATCACTGTTAAGAAAATTCAACAGAGAGTATATGGACTGGTTCAAAACTGGGGAAGGAGAACATCAAAATTGTATACTCTCACCCTGCTTATTTAACTTATATGCAGAGTACATCATGAGAAACACTGGGCTGGATGAATCACAAGCTGGAATCAAGATTGCCAAGAGAAATATCAATAACCTCAGATATGCAGATAACACCAACTTCATGGCAGAAAGTGAAGAGGAACCAAAAAGCCTCTTGATGAAAATGAAAAAGAGGAATGAAAAAGCTGGCTTAAAGCTCAACATTCAAAAAATGAAGATCATGGCATCCGGTCCCACTACTTCATGGCAAATAGATGGGGAAGCAATGGAAATAGTGACAGAGTGTTTTGGGGGGGCTCCAAAAGCACTGCAGATGGTGACTGCTGCTATGAAATTAAAAATGCTTGCTCCTTGGAGACAAAGCTATGAATAAGCTAGACAGCATATTAAAAAGCAGAGACATTACTTTGCCGACAAAGGTGTGTATAGGCAAAGCTATGGTTTTTCCAGTAGTCACATATGGATGTGAGACTTGGACCATAAACAAAGCAGAGAGTTGGTGCTTTTGAACTGTGGTGTTGGAGAAGACTCTTGAGAGTGCCTTGGACAGCAAGGATATCAAACCAGTCAATCCTATAGGAAATCAGTCCTGAATAGTCTTTGAAAGGACTGATGTGTAAACTCCAATACTTTTGCCATCTGTTGTGAAGAGCTGACATATTAGAAAAGACCCTGATGCTGGGAAAGACTGAAGGCAGAAGGAGAGGGGGATGGCAGAGGACAAGATGATTAGATGGTATCACTGAATCAATGGCCACATGTTTGAGCAAGCTCTGGGAGATGGTGAAGGACAGGGAAGTCTGGTATGCTGCAGTCCATGGGGTCAGAAACAGTTGGACACAGCTGAGTGACTGAACAACAACAATAAATATATCCTGCAAATTCTAATGTGTTTGCTATATGACCCTTTACAGAAAGAATTTATCTATTCCTGGTTTAAGCAGATATTCCTATTTCAAGACAAAATTAAAATGTTAAATCTCAGATAGTAAGCTGAGAGTAAATTCCATATCAAATTGAGTCTGGGCCCATAGTTAAAGGGCTTCCCCGGTAGTTCAGATGGTAAAGCGCCTGTCTACAATGCAGGAGACCCGAGTTCCATCCCTGGGTCAGGAAGATTCCCTGGAGAAGGAAATGGCAACCCACTCCAGTATTCATGCCTGGAAAATCCCATGGACCGAGGAGCCTGGTGGGCTGCAGTCCATGGGGTTGCTGAGAGTCGGTCACGACTGAGTGACTTCACTTTCCATAGTTAAAACTCTTTTTTGTCTGTCCCTGGAATCTTAACACTATGGCATGTTTCGCATGATCAGCCGCCTGGCAGTCTTCATGTGTACTAAGGTTTCAATTTCCTTTAAGTGCAGCGTCTTGCCGTGTTGGACATCTTGAAGTATTTTTTTTTCCCGGTGACTCAGAAAGATGACTGATGATTTCTCCTGGTACTCAATCATTTTTGGCATTTCACAGTCAGTCTTGGTTGTCTATAAGAAGGCATACTTTTCCCTCTTGGCTGCCAAGTTGTCCTCATGTTAAACATCAATTTCATTTGCCCTTACTTGGGGTTTTTAACATTTATTGCTCTCTTATTATTAATTACCTCTTAGAATGTCTTTGGGCTACTGAAATTATTGTTTTTAAAATTTAGTTCTGTATATTTGTCATCAAGCTATGATAGGCATAATAAAAAAACAGTAGATTACTTTGAAATAGTTAATACATACTTCAAACCATAAACATAAAATTAGAGAAAAATTGAAAATAAATGTGCATTTCAAACTTTAGCTTGCTGGTATCTTTTAAATGATGTACTGTACTACCTTATTCTGCTTAAGGAAAAAAAAAAAAAACCTTGTGGAGTCAGCTAGAGACTCAATGCAAGTTCCTGTTATAACACATAACTGATATATTAAGACAGCCATACCAAATAAGCCACCAGTTTTAGTAACAATCACCCAGCTGCTTTTTATGTGAATGTTATGTTAAAAAGATGTGTATATACATACAGAACTTTAGTTGTATTGGCATGGATTTTTTATTTTATTTTTTATTTTACTAACAATATTCTTCACTCAAGAATATTTCTTTCATTAGCTTTATGTTCAGTTTTCTTTAGGGAAAATTTCCAAGTTATCATACTATATACTTCATAAAAATATGTAAATGATTTTTCTTTTAATGTATCCTACTAAGATGCCTTTCTAAATATATGAATTACTCCACTTATAAGAAAAATGTGCATCAAACAAAAATGAAAGATAAATTATTTATATTGGAATTTTTTTCTTTTCCCCAGAAGACTCACTTATGTCATGGAAATGAAGAATAAGAAAACAAAAAGAATTTTTTATGAAACCCAAAACAACTAAAAATAAATTTACACTTATCATGCTTGTGTTAAACAATGCATACATTAATTGTCTTTATAAATTTGACTTTTAAATTGGGAGTTGTACCAGTAAGAAGGAAAAAGGAAAACACAAATAATAATACCCCAATATTGAACCACCATATGCTTTTTCTATCAAATCCTCAAAAACCACTTGCTCAGTATTCTGGAAGTCCTTCCATAAATGCAAAATTGAAGGAAGGCACAGATTTGAAAATGCTGCTTAGAAACAGATGAGAATGTTGGCTTACTCTTTTATGTAATGTTTTCTGGCATAATATAATGGATATGTGAAGACATTGAATTGCATCTGGAATTAAAGAGAAAGCTGGAATACAGACTTAACAGGTGTTCCAATTTATTATAATAGCTGTTAACACACACCTGCATTTTACACAGACTGAAGATTTTGGCTAGTCTTCAAAAGCCTTCTTACAGAGAAAACTGTCTTGATTTCCCTATTCCAAATTTATTTGGCATTGATTACATTGCAAGAGTGTAGAAGACATACCAAGGCTAGAAAGAGGAATACCAACTTTTTGGAGGTCTGAAAAAAAAAATCTTTGCAAAGAATATCATAAACCGATTATGAAAGAAAGTGGTTTTGGTCAGTAAATCACCCTTTCTTTCTCCTCTCATAATCTTCTGAAAGTCAATTAAAATTGGAAAATGACTATCTATGAGCATTGGCTGGAAAGGGGTGATAAAATGGATAAAATAAAAAATTAGTTCAGCTGCTCTTGTGGGTAATAATGAAAATCTGAAAAGAGAGCAAGGTAAAGAATCTTTAAAAAGAAATATGTTCAATTTTAAGTTTTCAGCTTAAACCTTAAAACTTCAGCTTTTCCGTACAATTTGTTTCAAACCCAAACACATTTTTGTTTGTACATTAATTTGTGTGTGTCCATAAATCACAAAAAGGAACACGGAGTTTTCTGAGTTAGGCAATACAGTAGGCTCAGGAGATGACCCATATACCAAACCAATTAAGTTTAAATGCAGAAAAGGAATATGCAAGAAAAAATATAATTTCCTCTCACAGTATCTCCATCCTTCAAGATATCTTGGGAGGTATTCAGAGACTTTCATTGAACTTAGACTGGAGTTCAAAGAAACTGTATTTGGATCTTAATGGATAGCATTCTCCAGCTATTATTTAAAGTACTTGTAGGATGAAAAAGACACTTCACTAAAAGCAACCAGGCACAATAAGAAAATTCTCTTTCTTCCATCTTCTCTGTCTCTATCTCTCCCTCTCATCAAGAATCTCTTTCACTCTTTCTGTATCTCTTTGTCCTTCTCTCCCTCCTGCTCACCCTCCCATTCTCTTTATTCTCATAATCCTCTAAAAAACCATGTTCTAGTATCTCATATTAAAAACAAACCCATAAACAAAAAACATGAACCATCTCTTCTTCCTCTGAACAGGAACATATAAATAAGGTGTTAGCTTTAGGAAGATATATGGGAAAGCTGGTGGCTCAGACGTGTCTCTTGCATTGCAGGCAAACACTTTACCGTCTGAGTCACCAGCTTTCCCATATATCTTCCTATAGCTACCACCTAATTTATATGTTCCTCTGTTGTCCCCTTCTCCTCCTGCCCCCAATCCCTCCCAGCATCAGGGTCTTTTCCAATAAGTCAACTCTTCGCATGAGGTGGCCAAAGTATTGGAGTTTCAGCTTCAGCGTCAGTCCTTCCAATGAACACCCAGGACTGATCTCTTTTAGGATGGACTGGGTTGGTAAACCACTCTAACCCCTGTCTTATTCCACTGAAACAGATATAATAATGTCACTAATAATTTTCAAGTAGTCAAACCCAGCAGACACCCTTCTCTTTATCACATACAGTCTCAGTGCCATTTTAGCAGCTTCCATTTTGTGTTGATCTGCACTATCTGGTTAGGTGATCCCCACAGTATCAAGGATTTAACACTCAAAGCTTCAAAATCCTCCCTCTGTGTTTCATCCCTTAGCACTTAGATGATTCATAGCCTTTGAAACTTGTCCAGAGGAAAACACTTTTCTCTTCTGCTCCACACCCAGCCTCTTCTTCCACCAGTCTTCCCCACTTCAATATAGGTAAAAACAACAAACAAACCTAGAAGGGATTTCTTTACCTTCCAACTCTTCTTTTGAAAAATGCCAGACTTACAAAAATGTTCAAAGAATAATAGTAAACACAATCTTGTTAACATATACTTGCAACATTTGTTTCTATTTATATGCCTTAGTTTGACTGAACATTTAAAAATAAATTGCAATCATCACATTTCACCTGTAAATACTATGGATGAGAATAAGAACAGTTGCCCCAAAATACAAGGAATTTACCATTGGTATAACAATATTATCTAATAGAAGGCTCATATAAAAATTTACTTAAATGATTCCAAACCGTCCTTTCTAGCTCTTTATTTAAAAAATGGAGGTATAATTTCTATACCGTAATAATGACCCATTATAAGTAGACAATCAAATGCTTTTTAGTAAATTTTAGAGCTATGCCCCCAACACCACCTTCTAGTTTTAGAATATTTCCATCACCCTTAAGAGCCCCTCTTATGCCTTGTATTCAGTCCCTATTCCCCACCCTAACTCCAGGAAACCACTAATCTGCTTTCAGTCTTTATACACTTAGTTTTTCTTGAAAGTTTATTTACTTGGTTTCATATTGTCTTATTTTAATTAGTAAGATTCATTTAAGATTTCTTCATGTCTCTTTAAGGCATGATGTTCTCCATGTCTTTTTAAGTCATGATGGTTCATTTCCTTACAGATTATTTATATATTCAACTACTGAAGGACATATTGGTTATTTACAAGTTTTGAGCAAAGCTGCCATAAATATTCATGTGCAGGTTTCCCTGTGGATGTAAAATTTCAGCTCCTTTGGGTAAACACAAGAATAATGATTGCTAGATAGTATGGTAGGAAGTTTAGTTTTCTAAGAAGCAGCCAAATTGTCTTTCAAAGTGGCTGTTCCACTTAGCATTTCCAACAGCAAAGAGAGTTTGTTTTTGATTTGCACCCTTGCCAGCACTTACTTTTGTTATTACTTTTATTTTCTATCCTGGATTCTTATGGTCCGCCTCTATACTTACATATCTTCACAGGTAGCTAAAGTTTAGTCAGAGGTTGTGCTCAAACACTTGGAACTGGTTCACTCAGTTCAAACACTTCAGTTCAGTCTATCAGTTATGTCCGACTCTTTGCAACCCCATGAAGATCAGCACGCCAGGCTTCCCTGTCCATCACCAATTCCTGGAGTTTACTGAAACTCATGTCCATCGAGTCAGTGATGCCATCCAACCATTTAATCCTCTGTCATTCCCTTCTTCTCCTGCCTTCAATCTTTCCTAGCATCAGGGTCTTTTCCAATGAGTCAGTTCTTTGCATCAGATGACCAAAGTATTGGAGCTTCAGCATCAGTCCTCCCAAGGAATATTCAAGACTGATTTCCTTTAGGATTGACTGGTTTGATTTCTTTGCTGTCCAAGGGACTCTCAAGAATCTACTCCAAAACCATAGATCAAAATCATCAATTCTTCAGTGCTTAGCTTTTATTATGTTTCACATCTCATATTCATACATGACTACTGGAAAAACCATAGTTTGAACACATGGACCTTTGTCGGCAAAGTAATGTCTCTGCTTTTTAATATGCTGTCTAGTTTGGTCATAACTTTCCTTCCAAGGAGTTAAGCATCTTTTAATTTCATGGCTGCAGTCACATCTGCAGTGATTTTGGAGCCCAAAAAAATAAAGTCTGTAACTGTTTCCATCGTTTCTCCATCTATTTGCCATGAAGTGATGGAACTGGATGCCATGATCTTTGTTTTTTGAATGTTGAGTTTTAAGCCAGCTTTTTTACACTCCTCTTTTACTTTCATCAGGAGACTCTTTAGTTCTTCTTCGCTTACAGCCACAAGCGTGGTGTCATTTGCATATCTGAGGTTATTGATATTTCTCCCAGCTATCTTGATTCCAGCTTATGCTTCATCCAGCCTGGCATTTCTAATGATGTACTCTGCATATAAGTTAAATAAGCAGGGTGACAGTATATAGGCTTGACGTACTCCTTTTCGGATCTGGAACGAGTCTGTTGTTCCATGTCCAGTTCTAACTGTTGCTTCCTGATCTGCATACAGATTTCTCAGGAGGCAGATTAGGTGGTCTGGTATTCCCGTCTCTTTCAGAATTTTCCACAGCTTGTTGTGATCCACACAGTCAAAGGCTTTGGCATAGTCAAGAAAGCAGAAGTACATGTTTTTCTGGAACTCTCTTGCTTTTTCTATGACCCAGTGGATGTTGTCAATTTGATCTCTGCTTACTCTACTTTTTCTAAATCCAGTTTGAACATCTGGAAGTTCTCAGTTCAGATACTGTTGAAACCTAGCTTGGAGAGTTTTGAGCATTATTTTGCTAGCTAGATGAGTGCAATTGTGAGGTAGTTTGAACATTCTTTGCATTGCCTGTCTTTGGGATTGCAATGAAAGCTGACCTTTTCCTGTGGCCACTGCTGAGTTGTCCAAATTTGCTGGCATATTGAGTGCAGCACTTTCAGAGCATCATGTTTTAAGATTAGAAATAGCTCTGCCGGCATTCCATCACCACCACTAGCTTTGTTCATAGTGATGCTTCCTAAGGCCCATTTGACTTCACATTCCAGATTGTCTGGATCTAGGTGAGTGAGTACACCATTGTGATTATCTGGGTCATGAAGATCTTTTTTTGTATAGTTCTGTGTATTCTTGCCACCTCTTCTTAATATCTTCTACTTCTGTTAGGTCCATACCATTTCTGTCCTTTATCGTGCCTTTCCTTGCATGAAATGCACCCTTAATATTTCCTTTCTGGATCATGGTGATAACATAATATGTCTCCCTGCTTCCACTTATTATCTCCCAGAATCTATTCTCTAAACAAAGAAAGGCTTTTTATTTATTTATTTTTAAAAGAAAGGCTTTTTAAAAAATGGTGCAATAGGTTCTGTATTTAGACAGAATATATAAGGACGGAATAAATAAAGACACTGACATTTTTATTTTCAACCATCTTAATCATTTTTAAGTGCAATGCTCAGTACTCTTAAGTGAATTCACATTGTGGTGAAACAGATCTCCAAAATGACTAAATCATGAGGCATATCATATTTCTTTAATATAGTTTTACTTTTATATACAACTTTTTTGAGGTTGTACTGCCTTTACTTTTTCTGCTCTTAGAATAAAACCCAAACATGAGATCCTAGCCTCCTAGCAGTCTGTTCAGGCTGCTGCAATAAAAGACCACAGCCTGGGTAACTTATAAACAACAAAAAATGATGTCTCACTGTTCTGGAGAAGGAAGCCTAAGATTAGGGTGCCAGCATGGTCCGGTGAAGGTCGTCTTCTGGGTCACAGACTTTTCTTTGTATCCTCATGTGGCAGAATAGACAAGGGAGCTCTCTCTTGAGTCTCTTTTATAGGTGTCCTAAGCCCAGAGCCCTCGTGATATGATCACCTCCCCAAAGCCTCACCTTTTAATACCATTGCCCCTTGGGGGTTAGTTTTCACCATGTGAATTTTGAAGGGACACACTCAGACCTTAACAGCCTGGTGTTATCTGGCTGAAGCCTCCCTATTCCGTTTCCTCTCATCACAACTCCTTACTGTATGCATTCAAACCAGTCTCCTTTCAGCTTTGTAATTTTGCCAAGTTTTCCCTGCCTCAGAGCCTTTGTAATTGCTGTTCCGTCTACCTAAAATATTTTTCAACTTTTCACCACATGCCTGGAACCTTTTCATTCTTCATGAATCAGATTCAGTGTCATCTCCTCAGAAAAGAATTTCTTTCACAATCTTGTCTAATTTAGTATGGTCTATCCCCCAGCCAATTACTTTCTGATATATCATGCAGATCATCATATTTATTATAATTTGTAATCATAGTGTCTATTTGATTAATTTGGGCTTCCCTTGTGGCTGAACTTGTAAAGAATCCTCCTGCAATGTAGGAGACCTGGGTTTGATTCCTGGATTGGGAAGATCCCCTGGAGGAGGGATTAATTTGATTATTTATTTTTCTTCCTCTAAGCAATGCTCTCCATGAAGAAAAAAATCTGTCATTCTTATGCACCACTAAATCTCTAATTCTGTGAATAGTGTCTAGCATACAGTAAGAGTCCTTATTCCACTCTTCCATTATGAAATTAAGTTAAAGAGAAAAAATATTTCTCTCCTCAAATTGCATTGTTCAGAAATATAAGGAGAACAAAAATTACTTATGCTAAAATGAACAACCTGAATAAATACAATAATTTCTCAGTGTTTTTTCTTGTGTTTTCCAACAGCATGTATTTTTGTTAATAGTTTCAGATGCTCATCTTGTACAAATAAGGTATTATAACAGAATAGTTTAATAAAAAGAATTTCAAAATAAAACAGAAGCCTGTCTCTTATTTAAGCAAGTTTTATAAATATGTTCAAATTATCAGTTTAAAAATGGAGATAATATAGGCATTGTAACCTGGGAACATTATTTCAAACTCAAGAGACTTAGAAAATGAATGCTATTTCTAAAAATAAAATGCACTTTTTTTTCACATATTATGTACTCACATATTATACATTTCACACATTAAAAAGGACTATTTAAAGTTGCTTATCATCTGGAAAACTAAAGCATAATAGCTACATCTCTCCATGTCTGCATTCATGGTGATTCTGCCCTTTTCTTCTAAAGAAAATTTAAGATATTAATCAGTTTATCTCTTGTCTCTTGAAAAACTTTCCACTGAGGCATTTTAAAATCTTGGTTTCCAAGGAGAAAAAATATGAAACTGCAACCTAGTGACTACTAATTCATTTAATCTATAAATCAGAAGGAACAGAAAAATAATACATATCATTTCTAGAGCTTACAACTTCCATAAATAAAAATTTCATTTTCTGGCACTGACAACCTGAGTTTCTACTATGCTAGTGAGTCCTCATCATGTCACTTGCTCTTTATGACTAAAGTAAATATTAAAGCCCACATACTTGATAGATCTGCAGTGGTCCTCTCTTCCACTCGGCTTCTGAAATGAAATAAGAGTTCAATAAAATGCTGCACTACAAGACTTTTGTTCAGATGCATACAGTATATCTTTCGATATGTACAGCATATTCATTTCTTCCAAATGTTTTATCGACCTTGGTGCTTGAGGATGATGAAAAACAAAGAGAAGAAGCTGAAGGGCTAATATATTTACAGAAGGATTCAGAAAGTATAAAGTTTATTGGATACCATGATCAAGAATAGCATTTAATCTGATTGAATTTTTTGTTCTGCATTGTCAGAGCTAGGATAGAACTGATTAGGGTATGAAATGATTCAGGTGCTTTTCACTAAGAGACATAATTAAAGTCCAAGAGACTTAGGCTTGGGGATTTAATTCCAAGCAGTCTCTTTACTGAAGCTTGAACTTGGATCTCATCCAGGCTTTTCCCTGTCTCATTTTAAATCATCATTATATACTTCAGTAGCATCCATGCAAATGAACATATTCCTACATGTTCAGGGCATTCAAGAAAGTCTATGAAGTTGAAATAAAATGGCATAGAATTTTCTTTTTCTTATGTTTATTTTTGCTAAAACTTCTTATGCATTGTGCAAGAAAGGAAAGTGCTGAATTTATTTCTAAACAACATGTATTCGTGTTGTAGTGAATATGTATTTGTAACGTAGTGAAATAGAAAACAGGGACAAATTTCAAGTAGAAGACAAGCTCAACAAACTTAGGCACGAAAAAGAACTTACCAGTGCATTTAATTTGGCAATTGAGAATGTGGCTGACTTCAGATGAGCTTAGATCCAGGGACCCAAACAAGGTTATCTTTCTTTCCCTTCATCTCTTTATTTAGTTTCTCTTGGCCATTGGTTTCTTTCTTTCATACTGCAGACAGGAATACATGATATGGTGGGAAAACTGGCTACCTGGAGACATCTAGTCATAGTCTACTTATTCAAGGATCAAAAAAGAAAAGATTTGTCCTCTTCAAGTCTTTTATTCCAAAACTCTCTATCACATACTTAAGTGTCAGATTTCTCTTGAAATTTACTTTCTACCAAGCAGACAGAAAATAAGTAGAAAAAACAAAGATAACCAAATCTCCTGTCTTCTTTTTCTGGAAGTATAACTTCAGCTACCACCAGATGATCTTTGAGAATCTTTCCATCAGAAGGTATTATTTGTCTTTTATTACAACTCTGTTACACACCCTAAACCATTGATGCCACTGAAGGAAAAGGGGAACCAAGTGCCAACATTATGGACAGCTTCTAAAATCTGAAAAAGGCAAAGAATTTCTCCTAGAGTTTCCAGTAGTCTATTTTTGCAGCTTGACTTAACTTAGTCAAGCAAACTGAAGACTTCTCTCATCTACAGAACTGTAAGGTAATAAATGTTGTTCTGGTTTAAACCACTAAGTTTGCAATAATTTGGTACAGCAACAATAGGAAACGAATACACTCTCTCTTTGCCACCGTTGCGGGAAGTCTGTTATCTCCATTGTTTCATGCCTTCTCCTTCCTTCTCATGTCTCCCGTCCACTCTTTATTTCTCTCTCTCATGGAATTGTTTCCTCACCACAGTGAATTAGGCACTATAATTCTACCCTGCCCTTTCCTACGCTGAATTTGCATGATCATAAGGGAAAGTAATTCTTACCAACCCTAGGCATGTCATCTAGAGATTGATGTTGAACATCAGTTCTTTTAAAAAGGTTTATTTTCTTTTCCTGCTTTCACTTTTATACTTCTCTGGTGTGAGAGCCTTCTGTTTTCTTATGGCTTAAAAAAAAGCCTGTTCTTGATTTTGCTAATATTATTCATTCAGGAAATCATTATTAAGCACCCACTATGTGTAGGGTATAATATTATGTACTGCTACACACGGATATATAAGAAATAATTTCTAGATTATAGAACTGTTGAAAAGCAAGTTTCTGCAATCTATCAACCTAATTGACAGGTTCTAATAAACAGAGGCACTCCCTGGTGGATTAGCGGTGGTGAAGAATCCTCCTCCCAATGCAGGAGATGCTAGTGAACAGGGGAGCCTGGTGGGCTGCAGTCTGTGGGGTCACTAAAGGGTTGGACATGACTTGGCAACTAAACATCAAGCAAAAATAAACAAACTAGGCCTTGCTATATCCGCTTGTAGGCATCTGTTAGACATAGTTGTTATTTAGTATGTACTAAATAAAAGTAACATGACAGTGATTTTCCTGTTGCTCTAATTTGGTAAGAAGTGTCTACACAAATTAGATTCTGATTTTGTTGCATCTTTTAAAGAACCAAATATATTGCCTTCTAGGCTTCCCTAAATAGAAAAATCAATACAAATAAAGGATTTCATTCTTTTGCTGGCATCACGGTTGCCCTGAAATTGTTTGCATATTATAAAAGTCTCATGTGCACTGCTTTCAAAGCCTAAGGAAGCAAGTATAACATTATTACTTGGTTATAAATTCCAGAAGTCTCTGTGTGTGTGTGTGTGTGTGTGTGTGTGTGTGTGTGTGTTTGCATAATGCATGTAATGAAAGACAAACCTATCTCTCAGTGATCAAGCAAAGCTAACATTTTGAAGGAGCATGTACTGTCCATTTATTCACATCCCCTCTAGTTCCCTAAAAGCAAGCATTATTTGAAGCTTGTTTTAAATCAGCCTTACTATAAAACATTTGGCTCCTGCCCGTGTTTCAAAGCATTTCTTTGAACAGCTTGAAATCGTTAGGGAGGGAGGGGTGGCAAAAAGTGGAGCTTCAAAGACCTTGCTCAACTGAAACAATACACCACACTCGGAGCTAACAAAGCAACAGAAAAGATGCTACGAGCAAGGTCAAAGCTTACAATAAGGTCATTTACTTTTTCAAGGTTGTAGAGACTCATTTTCTGGCCTACAGCAATGCTTCAACCAGGCATAACTAAAAGGTAAAAAAAAATCATTTGAAATATCTGCCCTGAAGATGTCACTTATGGTTCAGCTAAACAAGAAAATGTCTAAGGGAAATGGAGTGATTTGACTGTCTGATGAATGTTGAGTCTTGCCTGCAATCAACTCCATTCAGGCTCTGAACTTTAAAGTCTTGAATGGGGCTGATTGCAGTCCTGGTACAAAACATCTTTTTTATATTACTTAATTAACAACATAAATATATATTTTCTCAAATAGACATTTCCTAAGTGCAATAAGAAAATGGCTCTATTTGACCAGTGTCTTTTTTTGAGAGATTTGATAACGTGTCTCCTCTAACGCCTTGACTTTGGCAAGGGATGAAACAAGGGATGATTATGTGTATGGGCCCTAGGTTCTGACTGCTTGTGTTCACATACCAAGTTTACCCCAAACAGTGCAATTTTGGCCAATTAATCTGGTAGTTTTTCTTTTTCCTCTTCTGTATAGTAAAGCTAGCATTAACCACTATCTATCTAACCACCTTAGTTGTGAGGATTAAATGAGGTAGTTAATACTTGTAAAATGACTAGAAAAGGACTCGTCATATAATAGATGGTTCAGATGGTAAAGAATCTGTCTCCAATGCAAGAAACCTGGGTTCAGTCCTGGGCTGGGAAGATCCCCTGGAGAAGAGAATAGCCACCCACTCAAGTATTCTTGCCTGGAGAATTCCATGGACAGGAAGGCCTGGCAGAGATTGCAAAGAGTTAAACAGGAGTGAAGAAATAACACTTTCATATAATAGATGTTTAATAACCATTAATATTTATAAATGTTAATAAACATTTTTATTTATAAAATTACTTTTATTTATAAAAATAAACATTCAAAAAATGGATATCATGGCATCCGATCCCATCACTTCATGGCAAATAGATGGGGAAACCATGGAAATAGTAACAGAATTTATTTTCTTGGGCTCCAAAATCACTGCATATGTGACTGCAGCCATGAAATTAAAAGATGCTTGCTCTTTGGGAGAAAAGCTATGACCAACCTAGACAGCATATTAAGAAGCAGAGACATTACTTTGCCAACAAAGGTCTGTCTAGTCAAAGCTATGGTTTTTCCAGTGGTCATGTATGGATGTGAGAGCTGGACCATAAAGTAAGCTGAGAGCCAAAGAAATGATGCTTTTGAACTGTGGTGCTGGAGAAGACTCTCTAGAGTCACTTGGATTGCAAGGAGATCAAACAAGTCCATCTTAAAGGAAATCAGTCCTGCATATTCATTGGAAGGACTGATGCTGAAGTTGAAACTCTAATACTTTGGTCACCTGATGCGAAGAACTGACTCACTGGAAAAGACTCTAATGCTGGGAAAGATTGAAGGCAGGAGAAAAAGGGGATGACAGAGGATGAGGTGGTTGGATGGCATCACCAACTCTATGCACTTGAGTTTGAGCAAGCTTTGGGAGTTGGTGATGGACAGGGAAGACTGGCGTGCTGCAGTCAGTACATGGGATCACAAAGAGTTGGACACGACTGAGCGACTGAAACGAAATGAAACTTTAACCATTTGTACCAGTCAGTGTCCTCCATAGAAACCGAACCAAAAGGATGTGTATGTATGTTGAGAGATTTATTTTAAAGAATAGACTCATACAACTGGCAGTGCCTGGTGCATCCAAAGTCTGCAGTGTAGGCCGATGGACTGGAGACCCAGGGAGGAGTTGCAGTTCAAGTCTAAAAGCAATCTGCTGGCTGAATTCCTTCTCACTCAGGGGAAGCTAGTCCTTGTTCTCCTAATTCCTTCAACTCTTTGTATGAGGTCTTTTCTCCTACACATACATTAGAGGGTGTTATGAATTGAATGCTTGTGTCCCACTCCGATTCACATGTTGAAATCCTAATTCCTTCTGTGATGGTATTAGGAGATAGGTGCTGACTTTAAAAAACTGCACAATGTGAGCTGTTATTTTGGTTAAGCTGTGTCCAACTCTCTTGTAACCCCATGGACTATAGCCCACCAGGGTCCTCTGTCCATGGGATTTCCCAGGCAAGAGTGGGTTCTCATTTTCTTCTCCAAGGGATCTTCCCACCCCAAAAATTGAACCCATGTCTCCTGCATTGGTAGGTAGATTCTTTACCTCTGAGCAACCTGGGAAGCCCATCATAATACATTGGTACAGTCAGTTACAGTAGAGTATTTATGCTTAATTTTAAAAAGGACCACATAAATGTTGATAATGAAACAGTATTTATAATTTTCTCTACAATCACTGGGTTGCTTTGGTTTTACTGGCAGGAGTGATCAGGTGAAAACCATACTCTCAGAATTGCGAGTTAGGTTTGATTTGGGGCTAAATGAGGACTATAGCCCAGGAGACAGCACCTTAGAGAGCTCTGAGAAACTGTTCCAAGGAGTGGGGGTGTGGGAATGTTCATATATATGTAAGTTTGGGTGAATGAGAAATACATGCAATCAAGCACATGCACACACACACACACACACACACACACACACACACACACATTGTATATATATCTTTTTTGGCAGAAGATTTCTGCTAGTCATGAGGAGCATTCGTCACCATGGATTTTAGTGCTTTTCCAGGTATGAGGAGATAAAATAATTGGTTTCATAAAATTGACTCCTGAGAATATCTAACTATCTGAAGCCCTGTTCTGCCACTTTTCCCCTTTGAGCACAGAATGCCTCATTTCTGCTCTCTACCATGAACTCCTTTCAGGAGGTATGGAAAATTAGCAGCATATGACTTAATCCTTATAGAGGTAGATGGCAAGTGCCAATGGCAAGGGCCAATTTCTAGTTGATAGGCTTTTCAGAGGTGATTAGAGCACTCACATATGGGTTTTGTTGCTGTTTGTTCCCAGATTGTGTCTCACTCTTTGCGACCCCAAGGACTGCAGCATCTCAGGCTTCCCTGTCCTTCACTATCTCCTGGAGATTGCTCAAACTCATGCCCATTGAGCTGGTGATGCCATCCAACCATCTCATCCTCTGTCACCCCCTTCTCCTCCTACCCTCAATCTTGCCCAGCATCAGGGTCTTTTCCAGTGAGTTGGCTCTTCGCATCAGGTGGCTAAAGTATTGGAGCTTCAACTTCAGCTTCAGCATCAGTCCTTCCAATGAATATTTAGGGTTGATTTCCTTTAGAATTGACTGATTTGATCTCTTTGGTGTCCAAGGGGCTCTCAGGAGTCTTCTCCATCACCACAATTCAAAAGCATCCATTCTTTAGCACTTAGCCTCCTTTATGGTCCAACTCTTACATCCACACATTTAGTGATGGATTTTTGAATCCTTTGAAATTTTTTGGAATCCTTTGAAATTCTGGAATCCTTTGATTTTTTGAATCTCCTCCTTTGAAGAAGAGAAGTGAGAGTTTGTTTCTCTGCTCTCTGTTGTGTGAGAAGTTGGTGGTCTATAACATAGAAGAGGGTGTTCACCAGATACCCATCATACTCGGTTGGTTTTATAACTTTATATATTACTTGGGGGTAAAATATAAAGACAGTTGTTAAGTATAATATACCAGATAATAATAAAGACTCACCCCTGTTAAGTCAAATTTCTATGGCATTTTTCCATCCTCCTTACTATATAAAAATTTCTTGCTATTTTTCTCATGAACTGTAAGACTAGCAAGTAGAATTATTTCTGAAAAGGTGCTCTTGAAATGTGTATGCTTTTCTGAAAGAACTAGAGACAGCCTTAAATTGCTTCTGTTAGATATCTTGATATTTAGTATATCAAAATTAGGAGAGCACATACAGAATAGTCTTCTCAAGAAGTATCTTGAATCTGGAAGGTTTGGAATCAAAATATGTATTTAGGAATTTTTGTAACATCACTTCATACATACCTATTTTCTGTGACACCCTGTTTAAAGCAATTTCTCAGAGACCCACTCAGTTTCTTCCTATGTAAAGTGGAGTGATGGACAGAATTTATCTGGATGATGTAAGAATTAGAAAGGACAGATGAAGTGTCTAGCCTTGATAGTGGCACATAGGAGACTCTCAATAAAAATAAAACATTCTCTTATCTTCCTTATTCAAAAATTGGACAATAAATAAAAAGAAATGGGACAACTTAATGAAAGAGGAAGGACTGAAGATTTTTTTTCTTTAATTTTGTTTCTGCAAAGATAGAAATTGTCCCCATGGTTAAAGGGACATAAACCAAAGGAGAGAATGACCATAGGAGAAGGAAGGGGTTGTATATTTAGATCAGTGTTATTTGATAGAAATAAAGTGAACAAGCCACATATGCTAGTGGCCACATAAAAAATAAAGAAGAAACAGTGAAATTACTTTTGATTGTCTAGTTTGTGCTGTGCTGTGCTTAGTCGCTTCAGTCGTATCAGACTCTTTGCAACCCCATGGACTGTAGCCTGCCAGGCTCCTCTGTCCATAAGGATTCTCCAGGCAAGAATACTGGAGTGGGTTTCCATGCCCTCCTCCAGGGGATCTTCCTGGTCCAGGGATTGAACCCATGTCTCCTGCATTGCAGGCAAACTCTTTACCACTGAGCCACCAGGGATGGCCAATTGTCCAGTTACTTGACCCAATATATTTAAACTATTATCATTTCAACATGTAATCAGTATGAAAATTACCAATGAGATATTTTAAGTTATTTCATAAAAAGCACTTAGTAGAGAACCTGGCATGTAAGAAGAGCTCAATAAATCTAGATATTGTTATTATAATCTTTCTAAATAAATTATAACCTCTATGAAAGTCAGTATCATGCCCCTTCAATGTATCTTTTAGATACACTTTATTTTCAGTTGTCACTAACAGTGTATGAGCTACTTCTGTCCTGGATTATCCTAACAGCTTCCTCACTGATGGTCTCCGTGCTTCTAGGTTGATCTTTTCCATACTGTGCTCAGATTTATTTCCCTAAGGCAAAATGCAATCATGTTAGTCATCTGCTTGAAACTTTTCAATAGTTCCCCGATGTTGTAACAAAAATTATGAACTCCATTTGACTTTGATTTATGTTGTTTTCCTCTTTGCTTTCCCAATCGTTTTCATGACTTCAGTTGGGAGAACTGCTCTGTACACCACTGCATCAGGGAAGGAACTTGACTAGTTTTTCTAGATTCATGTTTAAAGTGCTGACTCTTTTTTTTTTAAATTATTTATCTGGCTGTGCTGGGTCTTAGCTGTAGCACGCGGAATCTAGTTCCCTGACCAGGGATAGAATCTGGGCCCCCTACACTGGATGTACAGTCTTAGCCCCTGGACCACCAGGGAGGCCCCTAAAGTACTGAGTCTTTAGGAGATTTCAGATCATATTCCGGGAGGTGAAATGTAGAAAGGGGTTTGAAGGTATAACCAGAGCGTCTTTGAAAAGCAAGAGTAAGAAGGGAGATTTCCCTGACTAGAACAGGATGCAAAAGAAGGAAAGACTCTATGGGTCTGGAGATGATAGTGACCTATAAAATCACAGTGACTAGTGGAAGTGGCAAGACCTGGGGAAAGAGTGACTGTATAATATGACTGGGTACATTTGACCACAGTTTTAAAGTATTTTCTGGACATAGAATTTTTGGATAAAGAATCATTTTTCTACGTTTCAGGAAAGCAGACTAGGTCCTTCTCATGACTAGTCTGTTCCTGCATGTTTCCTCCCTGTTCCAGCTTCTAACACCTAGTCTTCTAAGTCATAGTTATTTGCATGTAAACCTTGTTAAACACAGAGAGGCATTACAAAGCAATAGTTAATGTAAAATTTGAAGCCAAACTGCAGGAGTTCAGATTCTGGCTCTTTTACAAATGGTATGTTTTGGGCAAGATATCACGCCACTTTGAACAAACAGTTATGCCACTCCAAGCCTCATTTTGCTCTATAAAGTGCAGATAATAGCAGTATCTACCTCATAGCTTTGTTATAAGGATCAAATTATTATAAATTGTTCCTAGAATATTGGAAATGCTGTGCCAGTTATTTACTATTTTATCAAGATTTTGTCATAATTATTTTTTCATTATTCAGTTCAGTTGCTCAGTCATGTCCAACTCTTTGTGACCCCATGGACTGCAGCACATCAGGCTTCCCTGTCTATCACCAAATCCCAGAGCTTACTCAAACTTAGGTCCATTGAGTTGGTGATGCCATCCAAGCCTCTCATCTTCCATTGTCCCCTTCGCCTGCCTTTAATCTTTCCAAGCATCAGGGTGTTTTCCAATGAGTCAGCTCTTCGCATCTGGTGGCCAAGCTATTGGAATTTCAGCTTCAGAATCAGTCCTTCCAACGAATATTCAGGGCTGGTTTCCTTTAGAATTGACTGGTTTTATTTCCTTGTAGTCCAAGGGACTCTCAAGAGTCTCCTCCAACACCACAGCTCAAAAGCATTAATTATTTGGTGCTCAGCTTTCTTTATAGTCCAACTCTCACATCCATACATGACTACTGTAACAATCATAACTTTGACCAGATGGACCTTTGTAGGCAAAGCAATGTCTCTGCTTTTTATTTATTTATTTTTCATTTATTTTTATTAGTTGGAAGCTAATTAATTTACAATATTGTAGTGGTTTTGGCCATACATTAACATGAATCAGCCATGGATTTACATGTGTTCCCCATCCCAATCCCCCTTCCTGCTTCCCTCCCCATTCTATCCCTCTGGGTCTTCCCAGAGCACTTCCCAGTGCTTCCAGCCCGGAGCACTTGTCTTATGCATCCAACCTGGGCTGATGATCTGTTTCACCCTTGATAGTATACTTGTTTCAATGCTATTCTCTCAGAACATCCCATCCTCGCCTTCTCCCACAGAGTCCAAAAGTCTGTTTTGTACATCTATGTCTCTTTTTCTGTTTTGCATATAGGGTTATCATTACCATCTTTTAAAATTCCATATATATGTGTTAGTATACTTGTCTCTGCTTTTTAATATGCTGTCTAGGTTGGTCATAGCTTTTCTTCCAAGGAGCAAGCATCTTTTAATTTCATGGCTGTGGTCACCATCTGCAGTGATTTTGGAGCCCAAGAAAATAAAGTCTGTCACGGTTTCCATTGTTTCCCTATCTATTTGCCATGAAGTGATGGAGCTGGATGCCATGATCTTATTTTTTTGAAAGTTGCATCTTAAGCCAACTTTTTCACTCTCTTCTTTCACATTCAAGAGGCACTTTTGTTCTTTTTTGCTTTCTGCCATAAGGGTGGTGTTATATGCATATCTGAGGTTATTGATATTTCTCCCAGCAATCTTGATTCCAGCTTGTGCTTCATCCAGCCCAGTATTTTGTCTGACATAATTATTTATAAGTTAAATAATCAGGGTGACAATAAACAACCTTGACATCCTCCTTTCCGGGTTTGGAACCAGTCTGTTGTCCCACGTTCAGTTCTAATTGTTGCTTCTTGACTTGTATACAGATTTCTTAGGAGGTAGGTAAGGTGGTCTGGTATTTCCATCTCTTTAAGAATTTTCCAGTTGAAGAATTTTCCAGTTTGTTGTAATCCACAGAGTCAAAGACTTTGGCATGGTCAATAAAGCAGAAGTAGATGTTTTTCTGGAACTCTCTTGCTTTTTCCATGATCCAACAAATGTTGGCAATTTGATCTCTGGTTCCTCTGCCTTTTCTAAATCCAGCTTGAACATCTGGAAGTTCACGGTTCACATACTGTTGAAGCCTGATTGAAGAATTTTGAGCTTTACTTTGCTAGTGTGTGAGATGAGTGAAATTGTGCAGTAGTTTGAACATTCTTTGACATTGCCTTTTTTGGGGATTGGAGTGAAAACTGATCTTTTCCAGTCCTGTGGCCACTGCTGAGTTTACCAAATTTGCTGGCATTTTGAGTGCAGAACTTTCACAGCATCATCTTTTAGGATTTGAAAGAGCTCAACTGGAATTTCATCACCTCAACTAGCTTTGTTCATAGTGATGCTTCCTAAGGCCCACCTGACGTCACATTCCAGGATGTCTGGCTCTAGGTGATTGTTCACATCATCATGGTTATCTGGGCCATAAAGATCTTTTTGGTATAGTTCTTCTGTGTATTCTTGCCACCTCTTCTTAATATCTTCTGCTTCTGTTAGGTCATTGTAGTTCAAGGGACGCTCAAGAGTCTTATCCAAACCCCAGTTCAAAAGCATCAATTCTTTAATGCTCAGCTTTCTTTATAGTCCAACTCTCACATCCATACATGACTACTGGAAAAACCATTAAATATTCTTTGATCATGTCAGAATTGGAGGGTAATTTTATACTATGCAAGAAAAATACCTATTAATACAGTAGACCAAAGAAGAAAACTTGTCTATAAGCTGAAAGATTATCATGTCATTATAAGAAACTATTAGGTTTCTGTCAAGAAGTTGTTGAGACAACTATATTAAAATTATCATAAAAGGACTGTAATCATTTTCTTTTGATGTTGCCTTGTGCTAGTTGGTATTTTCTCCAAGAAAGAATTTATTTAGAATGTAGAAGACAGAATTGCTGTCATAAATATGCCTATTGAATCTGTGCAAATGACTGAAATGCATTCCTTCTAGACTATGAGAGATACTTGATACACGTCTATTGTGTTTTATAACTATAATAAGACAGAATTTGTGTGTGTTTATGAATATGAGAGTAGGGATAGGGACTAGACATTAGTGGGAATATATTTGGACTATCTGGGAAAGATAAAGGCAAAAATCAAGCAAAAGTTAATTGTAAAAACTTCTGTAAAATAGCATCCCATAAAAATTTTATAGTTCTCTTAGAGACATTGAAATGTTTTGTCACTAGCCTTAGATTGCAAAATAAGTCTAAATCAGAACTAGGTACACCTTTAGGAGTATCAGTCTAAAATCTAGCTTCTTTGAAAAAGAATCATTATTGTGTTCAACCTTAAAGATCCCTGCTGTTAATGTCTCTCCATTTAAAATTACCATAATAACCACGAGAAAGGACTATGTATTTTCAACACAATGTGACAGATTTCAAAGTGAACTTCAACTTGGACATGGTTGGCATCAGCAGACTAGTCAGGATTGCCTGGGGGCAATAACCACCCACCCCCACCATGTCCCAGCACATGGTGGAAATTTGTATTCACATTGTGTGCATTTGTTTATGGCTAGAGAATTTAGGTTCTTAAGTTATTCACTAACATCCCCATGAAAGTTGTATGATAGGAGTTAATAGTGAATTTGAGGAAACCAAGGGGAAGATATACAATGACTAGCCTCCAAAGAGTAGTTACTTTTTCAGTCTCCAGACCCTTAACATCAGTACTTTCACACCAGTGTGTGTTTACAAGTTTCCATTTTTATTGGTTTCAGGCTAATTTTGCTACATTTTGCTCTCTTTTTTCTGAAGCATGTTTTTGTGACTAAATGTTAAATAGCTGCAGGTCCTGTTTCCACTTTTGCTGAATGGGTTCAGCTCTCCAACAGGGCTGTCTGGCTTTGATTGGCAGTCACAAGGGACACACGATGTTTCAGGTCAGTGCTGCTGGAGACTGTCAAGGCTGGCATGGTGACAATTTATTATTTCTGATGACTAATTATAGGGAGGTTTGTGTTTCAGGGGTGTTTTGATGGGTGGCTTTTTCAAAGCTATCACCTTACTGAAATATATTAAAGCTTCAACCTTTGTCAGTACTTAAAAATATTACCTTTCTCTGCAGGTTAAGGAAGATAAGAAAAGGAATAAGGTAAGGAATAAGATAAGGAAGATAAGGAAAATGTTTATATGGTCAATTTTATGATTTTCTGGAGATAAATTAAGAAGATTTAGGAGGGAGATAACAGATCTCAAGATTTGAAGTATTAGGATCAGACCTAAGGAAAGGTTTATTAGGCATTAGAAGGTACTTGTTTGGAGAAAGTTGGTAGAAAGCATATATCCTAAGAATACAATGTAATAATTTTATCTTGATTGTATTAAATACCTTAAAATAGCAATACTATATGCCTAGAATTTAATATTGTCTCAAAAATCAAAATTATTTCCCTAAACATGGAATTTTTTAAAAAAAGAAACTGTATTAGGCTTGTTTAAAAAAAATGGTTCACTGCTAACCAACACTAAGATCACGGCATCTGGTCCCATCACTCTATGGCAAATTGATAGAGAAACAATGGAAACAGTGACAGACTTAATTTTCTTGGGCTCCAAAATCACTGCAGATGGTGAATTCAGCCATGAAATTAAAAGACACTTGCTCCTTGGAAGAAAAGCTATGACCAACCTAGACAGCATATTAAAAAGCAGAGACATTACTTTGCCAACAAAGGTCCATCTAGTCAAAGTTATGGTTTTTTCAGTAGTCATATATGTATATGAGAATTGAACTGTGAAGAAAGCTGAGCACCAAAAAATTGATGCTTTTGAACTGTGGTGTTGGAGAAGACTCTTGAGAGTCCCTGGGACTGCAAGATCAAATCAGTCCATCCTAAAGGAGATCAGTCCTGAATATTCAGTGGAAGGACTGATGCTGAAGCTCAAAACTCCAATACTTTGGCCACCTGATGCAAAGAACTTACTCATTGGAAAAGACTGTGGAAGGGGACAACAGAAGATGAGATGGTTGGATGGCATCACCAGCTCAATGGACCTGAGTTTGAGTAAGCTGCAGGAGTTGGTGATGGACAGTGAAGCCTGGCATGCTGCAGTCCATGGAGTGGCAAAAGTTCAACATGACTGAGTGACTGAAATGAACCAACACAAATTAATTGCAAAATTTATATGAAGAAAATGGCTTGAATGAAACCTAACATAACATTTACCTAATTTGATTCGTGGATTTTTTTTCCAATTAGTTGGAGGCTAATTACTTTACAATATTGTAATGGTTTTTGCCATACATTGACATGAATCAGCCATGGATTTACATGTGTTCCCCATCCCGATCCCCCCTCCCACCTCCCTCTCTACCTGATCCCTCTGGGTCTTCCCAGTGCACCAGGCCCGAGCACTTGTCTCATGCATCCAACCTGGGCTGGTGATCTGTTTCATCCTTGATAATATACATGTTTCGATGTTGTTCTCTCGAAACATCCCACCCTAGCCTTCTCCCACAGAGTCCAAAAGTCTGTTTTGTACATCCGTGTCTCTTTTTCTGTTTTGCATATAGGGTTGTCGTTACCATCTTTCTAAATTCCATATATATGCATTAGTATACTGTATTGGTCTTTATCCTTCTGGCTTACTTCACTCTGTATGATAGGCTCCAGTTTCATCCATCTCATTAGAACTGATTCAAATGAATTATTTTTAATGGCTGAGTAATATTCGTGGATTTTTAAAGACAGAAAATTTTGCTAAATTTTGCTGTAGAAACCAACAATTCCAAAATCATAGTGGCTTCTTACAACAAATATTTACTTGTCACTCAAGCTTTATGAAAACCGTGGGTAAGTTATGACACTGCTGGGCTCAGCCGGGATCCACTAGTCTAGACAGGCTTGGCTGGGCTTGGATCCATATAGCTTTTGTTCTAGAACTCAGGGTGAAGGAACAGCCATTACCTGGGTCATGCTTTTTATTTTGCAGCATAGGGCAGATCACAAAGAGTCAGACATGACTGAGCAACTGAACTGATCTGAACTGAGGGCAGAATTTCAAGAGGGTAAAGCAAAATTGAAAAAGTACATTTAAAGTTTCTGATTGAAAATAATGCAAGTCCCATCCATTCATGTTCCACTGACCAAAGTCACATGATCAAGTCCAAAGACAGTGAGGTAGGCAAGCATATTCCAACCATAATGAAGTACGCTAAAATTAGGGATGAAGCAAATAATTGTGACCCAATAACACCATAAACCACAATGACCCAAAACATTAAAGTGGCAAAAATTCAGTTTTAGAAATAAAACAATAGAAAGAAAATTTGAGGGCAATAATATAAGTGGAATAGCTATGAGAGAGGGTTTTTGTTCAGTAAATTCTGAGATACTTGTGCTCCCCAGACTGTGTGGAATTCACTAAGAAACTCCCAGTCTATGGCTTAGCAGCACCTGATATACATTTACATCTATTTTTCCTGCACCTACTGGAACCTGAGGGACTTCCCTGGTGGCTCAGAGGGTAAAGCGTCTGCCTGCAATGCGGGAGACCAGGGTTCGATCCCTGGGTCGGGAAGATCCCCTGGAGAAGGAAATGGCAACCCACTCCAGTACTCTTGCCTAGAAAATCCCATTGATGGAGGAGCTTGATGCAGGCTACTGTCCATGGGGTCACAAAGAGTCGGGCACGACTGAGTGACTTCACTTCACTGGAACTTGTAGTAAAGAATAATTTGGAGAATAATTATCATCATCATCTGCTACTGCTGCTAAGTTGCATCAGTTGTGTACGACTCTGTGTGACCCCATAGACAGCAGCCCACCAGGCTCCCCTGTCCCTGGGATTCTCCAGGCAAGAACACTGGAGTGGGTTGCCATTTCCTTCTCCAATGCATGAAAGTGAAAGTGAAGTCTCTGAGTCATGTCCGACCCTTTGAGACCCCATGGACTGTAGACTACCAGGCCTCTCTCTCTGTGGGATTTTCCAGGCAAGAGTGCTAGAGTGGTTTGCCATGTCCTTCTCCATAATTATCATCTACTCATCACTTTTTCAGAGCCAGGCTTTGTGCTCATATCCATGAACCTCCTGAAGCCATTTATGGATTCTCTTTCTACATAGAACTCAGATTAAGAAAAGCATATCTGATAGTGCATACGTGCATCCTGTCACTTCAGTCATGTCCAGCTCTTTGTGGCCCCATGGACTGCAGACTGCCAGGTTCCTCTGTCCTTGGGATTCTCCAGGCAAGAATACTGGAGTGGGTTGCCATTTCCTTCTCCAGGGGATCTTTCCAACCCACAGATCGAACCTGGGTCTCTTATGTCTCCTGCATTGGCAGGCAGGTTCTTAACAACCAGTGTCACTTGGGAGAAGCTCACCCGATTACTAAGCTCTGGAATGAACTTTCACTGGATAGCAGCTTAGTCTTTTCATAAGACTAAAAGTTTCTTGCTAGTTGATATTTCTCAGTACTTAACTATATTAACTCTGCTGTTATTAGTAGATTGTACTACTGCCATATGATAGCTTATTTTCTGTCTTAATTACCTTTTAAATTGGGTATATCCACTTGTGGCTTACAAATGACTGAATCTACCTAGTTTACTGTTTCCTCCACAGTACTGTTTCCTCCACATGCTTTCTGGACCATGGTGTGTGTGTGTGTGTGTATATATATATATATATATATATATATATATATATATATAATTTCACATGCTAGTGGTGTTTTAGTCCCTAAGTTGTGTCCCACTCTTACCACCCAATGGACTGTAGCCCCCCTGGCTCCTGTGCCCACGAGATTTCCCAGGCAAGAATACTGTAGAAGCCAGGAATCAAATATGCAAAATCTACAGGTAAAAAACACTAGATTTGGGTGTGTCTTCTCAATAGAAAGAGAAAGTAAGAATCAATCTTGTGAAATTCTGGTTAGAGAATTGCCATGACTTGGATTTACTGAAATCGAGGTGTCCATGGGAAGACCTTGGCTCATTCAACAGTGAGTCAGCTGTGCTTTTTTTCTACTACAAAACCATCAAGACTGGTTAGAGGATCAACAACAAGTGAAAATGTTCTCTTTATACCACTAGTCAGGCTAGTGAAGGGCTTTAAGTCCATACTGCCTTCTCTCAGTTCAGTTCAGTTCAGTTGCTCAGTCGTGTCTGACTCTTTGTGACCCCATGGACTACAGCACGTCAGGCTTCCCTGTCCATCACCAACTCCCGGAGCTTACTCAAACTCATGTCTGAGTTGGTGATATCATCCAACCATCTCATTCTCTGTCATCCCCTTCTCCTCTTGCCTTCAGTCTTTCCCAGCATCAGGGACTTTTCAAATGAGTCAGTTCTTTGAATCAAGTGGCCAAAGTTTTGGAGTTTCAGTTTCAGCATTAGTCCTTTCAATGAATGTTCAGGACTCATTTCCTTTAGGATGGACTGGTTGGATCTCCTTGACGTCCAAAGGACTCTCAAGAGTCTTCTCCAACACCACAGTTAAAAATCTAAGGGTGAGTAGTTATAATTTCTGAAACTGTACATAGGCAGGCAGTGATAGAAGAGGATGCACAGACAATCCTGGCCAAATAGTGAAGACTTTTGTATGTTAGACTAGGAAATTTGGAATTCATTTGATAATCTGTGTGGAAAACTTGAAGCATCTAAAGATGCTGAATCAGGGGCTACCCTGGAGGTCCAGTGATTGACTCTGTGCTTCCACTGCAGGGGGCTTGGGTTTGAGCCCAGGTCGGGGAGATTCCACAAGCTATGAAGTGTGGTCAAAGAAAAAAAGTAAAAAGAAAGAAAAGACAATCAAATTTGCAAGCTTTAAAAAAAATAAAAAAGCAGATTCACGGTCAGAGCTGTACTTTATAATCTTAATTAATTCAGTATCTGTTTGCTGAATTACATATACTGCCACTTCTGTGCATTCTCAGTTGCTCAGTTGTGTCCGACTCTTTGCGACCCCATGGACTGTAAACCACCAGGCTACTCTGTCCATGGGATTTTCCAGGTAGGAATAGTTGAGTGGATTACAATTTCCTCCTCCATGGGATCTTCCAGACTCAGGCATCTAACCCAAGCCTTCTGTGTTTCCTGCACTGTAGGCAAATTCTTTACCACTGAGTTACCTAGGGAGCTGTACATGCTGTCAGGATGTGTACGGTTGTGAGCCAGGCATTTGTTATGTCTGTGGTCCAGAGGTTAAAAGCTTGTGTGAGGACAGACCATGAAAAAGCATACAACTAAATCACTAGACATTCGTTACAAGCCATTTGAAGTCTTATGGGGAAAAAAGCACTCTAAAGGAGTTATGAATGATAGATTGGAGGGAAATGAAATCAGGAATGTAAAAAATCATTCTAAGTAAAAAAATAAATACTGAATTTTAAAAATACTCTCACTGTTGAGGATACTTTTACCTAAATATATAGAAATTCTAAGCCACCAGGTTTTAAAATAGGTTTATTATCTCACACAAATTCAGAAGAAAAGAGATTCAAGTGTTGCTAATTCAGCAGCCCTTTTCAGATACAATTGAGCACTCAGATTATTTCCATATTTTTTATTGGATCACCTCAAATATATAGGCATTTGTCCTGAGGTTTGTCTCCCTCATGGATCATCAGTTCCATTGTCCCCTACAACAGCTCTAAGGATCATAGCATGGCACAATGTCCAGAGGACAG
This sequence comes from Odocoileus virginianus, assembly GCF_023699985.2. Lineage (NCBI taxonomy): Eukaryota > Metazoa > Chordata > Mammalia > Artiodactyla > Cervidae > Odocoileus > Odocoileus virginianus. The sequence continues at coordinate 28,274,055 of NC_069698.1, forward strand.
AAGAATGTCCCTTTCTTTCTCCTGTTTTTATGAGGGTGAATTTTGCCAGAAGCTTTCTGGCAGACTTGTTCTCATATCTAACTAGCCAAAATTCTGTCAAATATCCATCCCTACAAGAATCATTGGTGAGAGTTAAGGAAATACTCTGATTGGTGCTGGTGCTGTCTAATAAGTTAGCCATTAATTACATGTGTCTATTTAAATTTAAATCTGCTACAATTAAATGCAATTAAGGATTCAGTGCTCATTAGTTCTAGGCACAATTCAAATGCTTTATGGTCAGTGGTGACCGTATTGAACAGTGTAGATTGTCAGTCATTTCCATCATTGCAGAAAGTTCTATTGTATAGAGCTCATCTAGATATAACAAGACTCATATCTTAGGGTCCAATATGCTATACATACATATGTGAAATATGAATTTATGCATATGTAAGATATGTATGCATCTGTACATATATAATGTTTATATGCATATGTGTTATATATATTATGGTATGTATGGGTTTCCTTGGTGGCTCAAAGAATCTGCCTACCAATGCAGGAGACCTAGGTTCAATCCCTGAATTAGGAAGATCCCATGGAGGAGGAAATGGCAACCCACTCCAGTATTCTTGCCTGCAAAATCCCATGGACAGAGGAGCCTGGTGGGCTACAGTCCATGGGATTGCAAAGAGTTGGACATGATTGAGTGACTAAGCGCAGCACAAACATGCATATTTATAAGCCCATGTGTATACATAAAAGTTAATGATTTACTGATTATCTTTCTTTCCCATGAGCATATAAACTCCATGATAGCAGGAACCCTGTTATATTTACATTGAAATGTAGAAGAAGATGAAAGGTTATTGGCTAAATTTGGGTGAGAAAATCTTTAAAATTTGTCTTCAACTTGCTTTCTCCTTATTAGTTTGTCTTGTAACGTGGATAAGAAAAAAGTGTTATTTCCTGATTACTTCTGCAAATGCACCATGTAATCATCATGTATTACTCACAACAGAGAGACCTATGATTCTCTGAGAAATAGATTTATGGGACTAGATCTGATAGACAGAGTGTCTGATGAACTATGGACAGAGGTTCATGACATAGTATAGGAGACAGGAATCAAGACCATCCCCAAGAAAAAGAAATGCAAAAAAGCAAAATGGCTGTCTGAGGAGGTCTTACAAACAGCTGTGAAAAGAAGAGAAGTGAAAAGCAAAGGAGAAAAGGAAAGATATACCGATTTGAATGCAGAGTTCCAAAGAATAGCATGGAGAGATAAGAAAGACTTCCTCAGTGATCAATGCAAAGAAATAGAGGAAAACAATAGAATGGGAAAGACTAGAGATCTCTTCAAGAAAATTAGAGATACCAAGGGAACATTTCATACAAAGATGGGCTTGATAAAGGACAGAAATGGCAGGGACCTAAAGAAGTAGACAATATTAAGAAGAGGTGGCAAGAATACACAGAAGAGCTGTACAAAAAAGATCTTCACGACCCAGATAATCACGATTGTGTGATCAATCACCTAGAGCCAGACATCCTGGAATGTGAAATCAAGTGGGCCTTAGGAAGCATCACTACAAACAAAGCTAGTGGAGGTGATGGAATTCCAGTTGAGCTCATTCAAATCCTAAAAGATGATGCTGTGAAAGTGCTGCACTCAATATGCCAGCAAATTTGGAAAACTCAGCAGGTGCCACAGGAATGGAAAAGGTCAGTTTTCATTCCAATCCCAAAGAAAGGCAATCCCAAAGAATGCTCAAACTACTGCACAATTGCGCTCATCTCACACGCTAATAAAGTGATGCTCAAAATTCTCCAAGCCAGTCTTCAGTAATACATGAACCGTGAACTTTCAGATGTTCAAGCTGGTTTTAGAAAAGGCAGAGGAACTAGAGATCAAATTGCCAATATCTGCTGGATCATCGAAAAAGCAAGAGAGTTCCAGAAAAACATCTATTTCTGCTTTATTGACTATGCCAAAGCCTTTGACTGTGTGGATCACAATAAACTGTGAAAAATTCTGAAAGAGATGGGAGTACCAGACCACCTGACCTGCCTCCTGAGGAACCTGTATGCAGGTCAGGAAGCAACAGTTAAAACTGGACATGGAACAACAGACTGGTTCCAAATAGGAAAAGGAGTATGTCAAGGCTGTATACTGTCACCGTGCTTATTCAACTTATATGCAGAGTACATCATGAGAAATGCTGGGCTGGATGAAGCACAAGCTGGAATCAAGATTGCCAGGAGAAATATCAATAACCTCAGATATGCAGATGACACCACACTTATGGCAGAAAGTGAAGAACTAAAGAACCTCTTGATGAAAGTCAAATAGGAGAGTCAAAAGTTGGCTTAAAGCTCAACATTCAGAAAATTAAGATCATGGTGTCTGGTCCCATCACTTCATGGAAAATAGATGGGGAAACAGCGGCTGACTTTATATTTTTGGATTCCAAAATCACTGCAGAGGGTGACTGCAGCCCTGAAATTAAAAGATGCTTACTCCTTGAAAGAAAAGTTATGACCAACCTAGACAGCATATTAAAAAGCAGAGACATTACTTTGCCAACAAAGTTCCATCTAGTCAAGGCTATGATTTTTCCAGTAGTCATGTATGGATATGAAAGTTGGACTATAAAGAAAGCTGAGCACCTAAGAATTGATGGTTTTGAACTTTGGTGTTGGAGAAGACTCCTGAGAGTCCCTTGGACTGCAAGGAGATCCAACCAGTCCATCCTAAAGGAAATCAGTCCTGAATATTCATTGGAAGAACTGATGTTGAAGGTGAAGCTCTATTACTTTGGCCACCTGATGCGAAGAAGTGACTCACTGGAAAAGATCCTGATGCTGAGAAAGATTGAAGCCAGGGAAGGGCATGACAGAGGATGAGATGATTTGATGGCCTCACCAACTCAATGGACATGAGTTTGTATAAACTCTGGCAGTTGGTGATGGACAGGGAGGCTTAGCATGCTGGGTTAGCAAAGAGTCAGACATGACTGAGTGACTGAACTGAACTGAACACTCACTTTCTTTTGAGAATTTGATTGACAACTTAGTATAAAATCTTTTGCTTTACTTTGATTCAACATGTGCTTCATATTCTGTTTGACTTTGTTTTCTAACTGTTCTTAATAGAAGAAATGATACAATTTTGAAAGCAAATATTATTTCAAATTAAGCAAACATTTCAACTTATTCATTTATTGACTAAACTGTTTAAGGTAGGCATATTTGTTTGTGTATATACTGAAGGCATTATTGAACATGAGTGTTTTTCATAAGTGCATATAAAAAGATTTTTATAGATTTGAGCAAGTTTTGTGTGGCTAATTGGGCAGGCACTACAGATAATTATAGGGTCTTCACAAACATTTTGAGAATGGCAAGTCAGAGAAGAAATTAGTTGCAAAAAGTATTAAACCTATTTTTCTTAATACATTCAGGTCAATACTATTTTGGGATAGTTCAATACCTGAATATGAAGAATATTTATATCTATATGAAAGTTATATAGGGTTCTACTTTGCTATATAATTTTAAAAGGATATTTGGAAAGCGGAATAGTGGTATATTTTAGAATAATACAATAGAACCTTCAAGAATCAGAACAAATCAATTTCAAAATTAATGAAAGATACAGAAGCAGTTATATGAATCAATCTCTCAATAATATTTAGAGTTTGAAAGGTAAGATGCCTAATTTTCATGAGGTGTTGGGGCAAGAAAACTAAGACAAATTAAATCTTCACTTGTTCACTTGTACTGTGGTAAGATTTGAGTATAAGTGTTCAGTAGTCACCCGATTTTTATCCAGGGAGTGGTAGTGTGAGTGAATGGTGGAAAATTGCCCATAAAAAAGATTCATTAAAAAAAAACAAAACCTTTTCCTAGAAATAAAGGAAGAATGGCAGTGTTTCTTCTTGTCTCCATCAAGTTGAGCACAGAAAATTAGAATAAATATTTTCAATAAAGGAAAAATCATGGCAGCCTTTTTGGAAGAGAAAAAAAATTTTTTTTGAAAAGTTATTAACCTTGAAGTGATTCTAGTCTTCTGGATTTCTTTAAAGTAAAAATTCTGCATCTAACATGGCTTTATATATGGCAGTTTAGGCCAATAGATACATATTTGTGAGTAATGTGGCCTTCTTATGTCTGTTTTTTTTTTTTTAAGTGCAGTGTACAGGTTTGAAATTTTCAAAATTTCCTCAGCTTCTCCCCCTGCCTACAGTCTTTGTTAGCTTCCACTCACTCCTCTATTGTGTGAGCCAATACAAAGTCACAGCTATTGCTTTTTACAACATATGTCTCTGAAAGTCTCTCACTGCACATGTCAAGACAACACTCTTGAGCATATGTGAGTTATTTATCATCAAACAGATTTCATAGTAACAGGTGCATCCAGGGGACCCAAATGTATAAAAAAGACTACTTTCCTTCGTCCTCCTAAAAGACAGTGACTAAAAGTGATAAGATAATGGCCAGAATCTTAGACAACTAACAGCTTCCAGCAGAGGTAGCTCTTGAAGCTTTTGCTAAACCCTGCAAGAGCATTCTGCAGTCATTGCAGGCAAAGGGGAAAGATGACTGAAAGATATTAATAAACTCACGCTCCTCTCTTAGAACAATGGAATGTTTAGACATGAAAGTGCCCTTAGAGATGCTCTTGTCCAACCTCCTCATTTATAGGCCAAAAATAGGTTTGCCTAAACACAAGTTGTTCCTACAGAAACCAAATTAACACCTAGCCCAGGATTCTCTGATCCCGACACCATTCTACCTTTCTGTTATAAACAGCAGTTTTTGATCTCTTAGCTAGGTAATTTCTTGAATATAGCTTTCTCCACTCTCTATTCATATTTATTACTCTCCTTTTCCTACTCCGAATTTGTGATACGCTCTTTGTGCTTGTATGAAAAAATGTTAAGTACACAACAAGGAATGATTTGAAAAGAATATTATCAGGCAGAAATTCTAGGCTGTGCAAATCACACCTGCAGTGTAGTAGTATTTTCTCCTGGAAGCATCCATATGATCACTTGACGCAAAATTAAAAATCAGCAGCTCCAGGAGAAGGGCTCTGCAGTTCCCATCAGGCCCTCGTCACTGGTGGCTGAGCTCAAGAACACTTACAGGGAGTGCAAAAATCAGCTCTGACCTGGCCACTCCGCCGTGTTGTGTCACTGACTCAGACCGTGCATGACAAATCCTCAAATGCGTTTGGTGACATTTAGAGAGCGCTGTGGACCCTGCCAATATGCCAAGCAATCAGAGTGTGCATGACAAATTATGAAACACACACTGTGAAAATTATGGACCCTGTCACAGTGCCAATCTGCTGCTGAAAACCTACTGCTGCTAGAAGTAGTGTTGGCACAAATTTGTTGCTAAATTCAGTCATATTTCTAATTCAGTAATGGATTGATCTTAATGGTGAGTTGCTGTACCTGTTTAGGTTTCAAACAAGTGCTGTGGGGGCTAATGACCTCACCTGCTATTATAAGTAATCGGAGGAGATGAATACTTTTTCACCACTTGTCTCTGTTGATGGCTCTCATACACCTCTCTGTATCACACAGGGTTTACCTACAGGCCCCGAAATCTTGATGTCTTCAACGAATTTTTGGTTGTGAGCGAGTATAGGATAAGAGCTATTTCTGTATGCACTAAAACATGGTGGGTATTTACATCTCAACTGTTTCTTAACACAGACAACACAACCCCTTCCCTAAGATGCTTGCCTGGAGAGCTAATAGCAGCAGGAGACTGTGAACTGAAGTAGAGGCAGTTCTAATTAACTCTATTGCAGAAGTGAAGAGTTAGAACCTGGACCAAGTTGGTGTTAACACTCAGCAAATCACTGCACAAAATCTTTAAATAAAAACTACGTTACTCTACTGACAAAGGTCCACATAGTCAAGGCTATGGTTTTTCCAGTAGTCATGTATGGATGTGAGAGTTGGACCATAAAGAATGCTGAGTGGCGAAGAGTTGATGCTTTTGAACTGTGGTGTTGGAAGACTCTTGAGAGTCCCTTGGACTGCAAGGAGATCCAACCAGTCCATCCTAAAGGAAATCACTCCTGAATATTCATTGGAAGGACTGATGTTGAAGCTGAAGCTCTATTACTTTGGCCACCTGATGCAAAGAGCTGACTCACTGGAAAAGACCCTGATGGCGGGAAAGATTGAAGGCAGGAGGAGAAGGGGATGACAGAGGATGAGATGGTTGGATGGCATCATTGACTCAGTGGATATGAGTTTAAGCAAGCTCTGGGAGTTGCTGATGGACAGGGAAGCCTGATGTGCTACGGTCTATGGGGTTGCAAAGAGTCAGACAGGACTGAGTGACTGAACTGAACTGAACAGAACAGAAAGAGCTACTTCACAAACCCGTGAATACAAACAACAACAACAACAAATTTTCAGTAATCCAATGAGAGAATAAGGATATAGGAGCTAAATATTTATAAAAATATATTCAAGGATACAGTCCCATAGCCTGATGGAAATCAGAGTCAAATAATTTCTGTCTTTATTTTTTAATTTTTGCCACGTTGTGTGGCTTTCAGGATCTTAGTTCTCAGACCAGGGATCAAACCCAGGCCACCTGCAGTGGATACGCAGAGTCCTAATCACTGACTATCAGGGAATTCCTATAATTTCTGCCTCTAGAAGGTGTACTTTTTAGAGATCATCTTTACTGATTTACATGGAAATAATGTATAATAATGTGAATTATAACTAGTATGGTATTAGCTTTATATTTGCAAAGCTGAGAGCTGTAATTTTTTCCAGGTACATAAAATGCTTTAATTTTATAATTGTGACTTTAATTTTATTTCCTTATTTTTGATTGAATTAGTCCACATTTTATTTATAAGAAACATGAACTTTTGTACAGTGATATCATGATGCCTCATTTTTTAAATATCTTTTTTCAGAATTATCTTTAGTAAAAGAAAGTCCAATCATGTTGAGCATTAGATGGATGAAAATAGTAATCATGACTTGTATTTTTAGCACACTAAAAAATAAAGTGAATAGTGATCTCCAAAGCAGACCTATTTATATCGGATTTGTTATAGTATACATGTGTCCCTTCCCTGGTTTTTAATTTTCTCAGATCTAGATGCTCAGTTATTTTAGCTGTTGTTGGCTTATGGGATCTACCTATAATTTAGAAGTGTATGAATTCTGTGTGGATTATTAAAAAATAATTGTGGTCAAACTCTGCATTTTTCTCTATTGAATAAAGTTTAGTATGGTGCTTGTTACATAGAAATCACAGATCCCTCAAAAGCATATCAACATTTGTAGCTGGTTTTAGAACCAAAAAATAAAGTGAAAGTCCTGGTATAAAAGAGATTTGGCAAAATTAATAACTCCTGGATCTGGGGCTACCACCATATGGATATGGCCCATTGTGAATAATAGGAAAGAAAACAACAAAAAAGAGAGAAGGAAGAAGTTTTTCCAGGACTTTCCTTGCCTGATACATGCTGAGGCTCTGCTTTTTAGCTTCTGTCAATAGCAGACGTCTTAAAAAGGAAGCCAAGACATGCCCTCAGATGAAGTGTTCCTTTCCTCCGATGAAAAAAGAAATCGACGAGGCAACTACCAGCTAGGTTCTCCCAGACTTCAAGAAGTCTGTCTGAACTGTCAGCTAGCAGCTCTACTTTCATATAAATGAGGATTCCCTAAAATTGAAGAAAGCTGAAGCGAAGTCTTAAAAATAAAAGCACAAGTCTCATAGCTAGGAAATAGCAATGAAAATTAGTGACATGGTTGTGTTTAGCAATCGGAACATTAATTTTCCTAAATATGAGAGGTTTTCTGTTTTGCCAAAAAGAGAGTCCAGGAGTCTGATTGGTGCCAAATGAAAAGATGGCAGCACTCCCTCCATCTCTGTCTCTGATTATGAAACAGCAGGAGAGATCATTATAGTAGCATACACGCTCTGCTTTGGGGCATATGTCAGGTTCAATACTGAGAGCAGATTTAAGCTTTGCCAAGGTGCCAAGTACTTCTTCCTGTGACTTCTCCAACAGTGAGGTGCTGATTGTGCTGCTGGCGGTTTTGCAGAAAACTGTGGTGGTGAGTGACACAGATGGTGTGGAGAGTCTGACATTGCATATTATTTACCAATCAGAAAATGACTCAGTTCTTTTATGCACACAATTACAAAGGACCACCTGTACCAGTGTGTGTCGCCTGCAACAGTAGGCAAAGGGCATGTGCCCATTTGAAAGACAAACTCTTTCACTCTTTGTTATATATTTCTGTGGTTTCAGCACCACCTTTATTTGTATTCAGTTTGTGAGAATTCAGTAACATTTCTCTTCTCATTACGATTCTGCCTAATGCCAACAGTGTAGAAGGAATTCAGTGTGAAGCTATACTTCCTAAATCCCATCTTATCGATATATCTGAAATATCAAAATGCTATATTGTAAAGTGATTTCCTTGTCTATCCTCTAAAGCCTAGTACCCTAAGCAAATTCAAGTGCACTTTTCAGATATTTCTTGGGTGTACTTCAGATACTTAGGAAATACCTTGATTATACAAAGACCTAATGATGAAATTAAATAATATCCTCTTGACATTAAAAGTCAGGAAAGTAACATTTCTTCACCACCTGTGGTAGACACTTTATAGATACCAACTTCTATAATCATCTCAATAACTCCCTGAGGTAGACAGTGATATTCCTCTGTATCAATCAAGAATTTGAGACAGAGAACTTATATAAATGTCCAGAATCACAGAGCTAATAAATGGTAGAGAAAGATTACAACCCATTGTGTGATTCTAAATTATGCTCCATTTTCACAGTGGTAAATAGCTTGCATTCTCCCAAAAGGGTGGTCTTATTCTGTCTTCATTAGGCTGTTGGATTGATTTTTCCCCTAAAATGAAAATACATATTTATTATATCTGTCCATGGTAAAAAAAATAACTATAGAGAAATACATAATAAATGGAAATTCCATTGTTATACTATTTACACTTTCTTTCCCAACCCTCACTCCTACTACCAAGAAACAGCTATGGTTAGGACTGGGAGATATATAAATTTCAGCTTTATCTGCAGATGTATATACACACATATTCATCACTAAGAACATGAAATACATGCTATTTCAAAAGCCATTCACTAAATTGCATATTGTAGGTCTAGGTCTAACTCACCCCCTTCTTCTTTATGTAACAATCTGCAGTATTCCATATTATAGCTAGAAGGATAATGCATTTTATTTAACCAAGTCCTATTGATGAATGTTTGGATTGTTTAAACTTTATTGCTATTTTTTTTACAATGCTCAATGAGCATCCCTTATTCTGTTAGATGCTAAAAATTTCTAGAAGAGAAAATAATTTGTTAACATGTTAGCTAAAAATTTTTATATAAAAGTTAAAACTATTTTTAGAATTATATTTCTTTTATGATTTCACTAATGTATAGACGTGATTAGCTTTTAAATATTTGACAATTAGATAGGCAAAATAGGCTTATCTTACTGTTTTCTAAATATACACTTTTAGTAATAAAAAGGCAGAGTAGCTTTTTTATACTTTTATTGACCATTTGTGTCTATTTTGTTGGTTTGTTTTCCCATGTTCTTTAGCCATTTGAAATTTTGCTACTTTTTTCTGTTTTTCAAGAACATTTTACAGTAATTTTGTTATTAACACACATATTATTTTATATAAAATATATAATATACAGCCACTTATGAATATATTCCTAATTTGTCATGCATTTTCTGTACTAGTTTCAAATTTTTGAATAATAAGTTACATATATTATTAGAAATTTTATTTTATTTTTTTTAGCTAATACAGATGTACCTTTATTTTTTTTCTTTTTCTTTTTCATTTATTTTTTATTTTCAAATGTATAGATTTAATTGTTAGTCGTTAAGTTGTGTCCAACTCTTTGAGATCCTATGAACCATAGCCTGCTAGGCTCCTCTGTCCATGGAAATCTCTAGACCAGAATACCAGAGTGGTGTAGCCATTCCCTTCTCCAGGGAATCTTCCCAATCTGGGGATGGAACCCAGGTCTCCCACATTGCAGGCAGATTCTTTACCATCTAAGTAGAAGGTAAACTCTAACAATATCAAAAGAAATCTTGTTAGCCATTTCTACTCCCATTCTCATATCCTAGTTATAGCTACTGTTAATGGTTTCTTATGCATTGTTATTATTTTAAAAATTTATTTATTTCGGCAGTGTTGGATCTGAGTTATGGCACATGAGATCTTCCCTACATCATGCAGTATCTTTTGTTATGACTCACGGATTCTCTACTTGCAGCCCATGAGCTCTCTAGCTGTGGTGTGGTAGGCTCCAGAACTCATAGCGTCAGCAACTGCAGCTCACAGGCTTAGTTGCCCTGAGGCATGTAGGATCTTAGTTCCAGGCCAGGGATGGAACTCACATCTCCCGCATTACAAAAGGACTATCTGATAAGTCCTTTATTTTTTCAACACCTTTATTTTAGTATATTTATACACAGCAAGCTGCATTTTTAAGGTGTACAATATGACAAAGCATAACCACAATTGACTTTTCAATCTCTTTAAGAAAATTGGAGCTATCAAGGGAACATTTCATAAAAGGACAGGTACAGTTAAAGATGTAATGGTAAGGACCCAGAAAAAGCAAAGGACATTAAGAAGAGGTGGCAAGAATACACAGAAGAACTATGCAAGAAAGGTCTTAGTGACCTGGATAACCATGATGATATGGTCACTCACCTAGAACTGGATATCTTGGAGTGTGAAGTCAAGTGGGACTTAGGAAGTATTACTATGAATAAAACTAATGGATGTAACAGAATTCCAACGGAGCTATTTAAACCCAGTCCTAAAATATGGTGCTGTTAAAGTGTTGCATTCAATATGTCAGCAAATTTGGAAAGCCCAGCAGTGGTCACAGGACTGGAAAAGGTCAGAATGTTTAAATCCCAAAGAAAGGTAATGCCAAAAAATGTTAAAACTGCCATACAAAAAGCCTGCAAGCTGCAGTTGCTGAGCTCATGAGCTCTCATTTCACATGCTAGCAAGATAATGCTCAAAATCCTGCCGGCTAGGCTTCAATAATATGTGAACCAAGAACTTCCAGATGTACAAACTGGATTTAGAAAGGCAGAGGAACCAGAGATCAAATTGCCAGCATTCATTTTATCATGGAGAAAGCAAGGGAATTCCAAAAAAACATCTACGTCTGCTTCATTGACTATGCTAAAGCCTTTGACTGTGTGGATCACCACAAAGTGTGGACAATTCTTAAAGAGATGGGAGTATGAGCCCACCTTAACTTGTCTTCTGAGAAACATGTATGCAGGTCAAGAAACAACAATTAGAACCAGACGTGGAACGATCAGTTGGTTTAAAATTGGGATAGAATTATGACAAGATTGTATACTGTCACCCTGCTTATATAACTTATACGCATAATATATCATGGGAAATGCCAGGATGGATGAATTACAAGCTAGAATCAAGATTTCCAGGAGAAATATCAACAGTATCAGATATGAAGATGATACCACTCTAAAGGCAGAAAGTGAAGAGGAACTAAGGAGCCTCTTGATGAGGGTGAAAGAAGAGAGTGAAAAAACTGACTTAAAACTCAACATTCAAAAAACTAAGGTCATGGCATATGGTCCCATCATGTCATGGCAAATAGAAGGGGAAAAATTGGAAACAGTGAAAGATACTATTTTCTTGGGATTCAAAATCACTGCAGATGGTGACTGCAGCCATGAAATTAAAAGATGCTTACTCCTTGGAAGAAAAGCTCTGATAAATTTAGACACTGTATTATAAAGAAGAGACATCACTTTGCCGACAAATGTCTGTCTAGTCAAAGCTATGGTTTTTCCAGTAGTCATGTATAGATGTGAGAGTTGACCATAAAGAAGGCTGAGTGCCAAAAAATTGATGCTTTTGAATTTTAGTGTGGGAGAAGACTCTTGAGAGTCCCTTGGACAGCAAGCAGATCAAAATAGTCAATCCCAAAGGAAATCAGCGCTGAATATTCATTGGAAGGACTGATGCTGCAGCTGAAACTTCAATACTTTGGCCACCTCATGCAAAGAGTTGATTTATTGGAAAAGACCCTGATGCTCAGAAAGATTGAAGGAAAAAGAAGGGGGTGTCAGAGGATAATATACTTAGATCACATCACTGACTCAATGGACATGGATTTAAGCAACCTCCAGGAAATAGTGGAGGATGGCAGAGCCTGGAGTGCTGCAGTCCATAGGGTCACAAAGAGTCAGACATGACAGCAACTGAACAACAGAAAGAACCACATTTGAGGTAGTTAGCCTGTCTGTTGTCCCCGAAAGTATTCTAGTTTCTTGACTATTCATATTTAGTGTGATTTTTTTAAACATTGTTAGCTCTAAGTTTATCGTTTTGCTATTTATTTTTTATTTGCTCCATTTCATTTAGATATTTTTTCCTCCTTTTCTGACATCTTTTGGATTGAATTTTTTATCACAATTTATCTCTTTGTTCACTTATTACCTGTAATTCTATGTCAGCTGTATGTCTATTATTTTGTTTGGTTTATATTATGTGTATATATTTAACTTTTCAGAGTTTCCCTTCATGTGATGTGTGTGTGTGTGTGTGTAAGGGCTTCCCTGGTGGCGCAGTTGGTAAAAAGACACCCTGCAATGTGGGAGACTTGGGTTCAGTCTCTGGGTTGGGAAGATCCCCTGAAGGAAATGGCAACCCACTCCAGTATTCTTTCCTGGAGAATTCCGTGGACAGAGGAGCCTGGTGGGCTACAGTCCACTAGGGGTCACAAAGATCAGACACAACTGAGTGATTAACTGATATATATATATATATATGTGTGTGTGTGTGTGTGTGTGTGTGTGTGTGTGTGTATGTGTGTATATATATATACCTGTAGTTTTATAAAGTTATATATATATAAAGTGTTACCTATGGTAAAAGAACCTTTTAACAGTGTACTTATATTTCTTCCCTCCCAACCTCTGTCTCAGTGTAAGATATTTTGTTCTGTATAAGTTGTAATATCTACATCACTTACATATTGTTTATAGTGAATTGTTGTTTAAAGATATTTAAATAATAAGAAAAATCATACATATTTATCCACATAATTATTATTTTATAGTTTATTTTTTTTTGTAGATTTCTATTTCTACCTGGAGTCACTTTACTTCTGTCAGGGATTTCCTTTAACATTTCTTACAGTATTCATCTGTTGGCAATGAATTGTTTCTGCTTTTGTGCATCTATAATTATTTTTTTGTTCTGTTCCTTAATATTTTTTTTTTTCTGAGCTTAAAATTCTAGGTGGGTTTTTAAAAAATATTTTAAGTGGTTGCCCTACTATCTTCTTATTTACATTATCATCAATGAGAAATTTACTCTCTCTATATTTTTTCTTCTGTGAATATCTTTTTTTTTGTCTTACTGCCTATTGGATTATCTCTTTGTTATTCATTTTTATCGTTTTATGGCATGCCTTATTGTTTTGTTTTTTTTTTTTTCATTTTTCTTGGGTTTGGAGTTTATTGAGCTGTTTCGGTCTGTGGGTGTATAGTTTTCATCAAAATTGGACAAATTTTCCCATTACTACTTCAAGTATTTTGCCTATCTTCCCCTCTCCTTTCTATCACTGGTTAAAATAAAGTGTTTATTAGGATGCTTGAACTTCTCTCACTGGAGGCTGATTCCCTTATTAAAAATCTCTTTTCTTTCTCTGTTTCATTTTCCTATTATCATGTATTCAAGCTCATCAATCTAATGAACTGGTTTATACTGTTGCTCTCTGAAAAAGGAAAGGGCCACCTACTCTATCTACTATTCTTGCTGGAAAATCCCATGGACAGATGAGCCTGGCAGGCTACTTGTTCACGGGGTCACATAGAGTCGAACATGACTAAGTGAGCACACATAGTGTTATTTCTATTCAATGGATTTTTTGATCAGATTTTGTAGTTTTCATCTCCTGGAGTTTTATATGTGCTGTTTAGAGTTTTCATGTCTCTACTAACTTTTAGTGTATGTGAAAAATAATGATAGTAACTTCTAATTTTCCTGTTTCCTAATTCTTACATGTGTGTCAGTTCTAGCTAAATTTCAGCTAATTGATTATTCTCATTACAAGTTGTGTTTTCCTGCTTCCTTTTATGCCTTGTAATATTTGGTTAGATGCAGCCTTATAAATTTTATTTTGTTGAGTGCTAGATATTCTTGTATTCCTATAAATATTCTTGAGTTCTGGAATGTTGTTAAGTTTCTAGAAAAGTTTCATTCCTTTCTAGTCTTGCTTTTGTGATTTTTCTAGGCAGTTGCAGAAGAGGAATCAGTCTAGGGCTAATCTGTCTCCACTTCTAAGCCAAGATCCTCTTGAATACTCTGCTTAATCCTCCATGAATTGTGAGTTATTCTAGCTGGATAGTGGGAAAAGGCACTACTGCTCACCCTATGTGATATCTGGTCACTCTTTCCTCCAATGTGTTTGCATTGTTCTTTCCCCAAAATTGAGTAGTTTCTTCCCATGCATGCAACCATCAATACTCTCTCGAATACTCAAGAGAGACTATCTTCAGGTCTCTTGGATTCTCTCTGTGTATGCATGCATGCATGCTAAATCACTTCAGATTGTCAGACTCTGTGACCCTATGGATGGTGGCCTACCAGACTCCTATGCCCATGGGAGTGGGCTGCCATGCACCGCTCCAGGTGATCTTCCTGTCACAGGGATCGAACCCACATCTCTTATGTCTCCTGCATTAGCAGGTGGATTCTTTACCACTAACACCTCCAGGGAAGCCCTCTCTCTGTGGATATTCCTCTTCTACCATTACTATGACCTGTAAACTCTAGCTTCCTTGGTCTCCCTAAATACATAGCTTCGTTTCCTCAACTCGAGGCAGCTACCCAGCTTTACCTGCTTTCCCCCCTCCCTTCACTGTAGTCTGCAATCTCTCAAGTAGGAAAAGTGTAAGTTGCTCAGTCGTGTCCAACTCTTTGCGACCGCATGGACTGTGTATAGTCCATGGGATTTTCCGGGCCAGAATACTGGAGTGGGTAGCCTGTTCCCTTCTCCAGGGGATCTTCCCAACCTAGGGATCGAACCCAGGTCTCCTGCATTGCAGGCGGATTCTTTACCAGCTGAGCCACAGGGGAAGCCTAAGAATATTGGAGTGGGTAGCCTATCCCTTCTCCAGCGGATCTTCCCGACCCAAGAATCTAACCGGGGTCTCCTGCATTGCTGGTGGATTCTTTACCAACTGAGCTCTGAGGGAAGCTAGGGCAATGAAAGGGTGGATTGTTTCCTGTTTCTCAGGGTAACTGTCCTCCACTCCTAATGTCCTTTGCCTTGGAAACTGTTGATTCAAATATTTTGACACTTTCCCCCCTTCCGGTTGTTTCAAAAGGAAGGCCATATCCAGTTCCTGTTTTCCTAATTTATCCAGAATTGGAATTCATACAATTTTCCTTTAAGATTTCAAGTCAAACTGTTTTGACCTCCTCTTAAAACCCTCTTGTGGCTCATTTTTCTCTTAATGTAAACTCTAAACTTCTCATTAATGCCACAGAGCCTTGTATAATTGGCTCCTGCCTGCTTTCTGGCCTTATACCCCAGTCATTCAGGAAATTCATATACATAGCAGAGGTAAAATTCCCTTTCTCTCTCTTTAAAATGAGAACTATAATAGTTTTATATGTATTGTTCTTTAGTTTGCTTTTTCCACTTAGGAGTACAGCCTGTAGATATTTATATCTGAGCACTTAAAAATTTACCCTTTTTTGTTAACGGCTGTATTTTATTTCATGGATGAAAATATAATTGGATAAATTATAACACATTTTGATAAACCTTTTTATTCCATTCATCCAGAAACATTATAACCTTTTCCTGACCTTAAAAATTGTAGTTTTGCAAATAGGGGTTTGGACAAAGGTTTTATTATTTTGACCTCCTGAACATATTGTCAACTAATGAGACAAAGGTGGAAAATGTTCCTTGTTTCCAAATTCAAAATCTTGCGTAGACATAAAAATTTGATTTTCTGAGTTTAAGTTGTTATAGCAACAATAATTACTCCTTCTAAGAAAAAGTGTATTCAAAAAAATGTTCCTTTTGGAAATTTCTCTATAAGAACTATGGATAAAAGTGATTGTCCTAACATCTGTAGGGAAAGAGGAATTAGATTGGTTTATGAATAGGTCAAGCAACACTTTCATGTAGAAGTGATCCACATGCTTTAATATATATGTATGTATTTTCTGTTATATATAAAATATATGATATATATATATATATATATATCACAGAATACACAGAAGAGCTATACAAAAAAGATCTTAATGATCCAGATAACCACGATGGTGTGATTACTCACCTAGAACCAGACATCCTGGAATGCAGTCAAGTAGGCTTTAGGAAGCATCACTATGAACAAAGCTAGTGTAGGTGATGGAATTCCAGTAAAGCTATTTCAAATCCTAAAAGATGATGCTGTAAAAGTGCTGCACTCAATATGCCAGTGATTTGGAAAACTCAACAGTGACAGTTAGTTTTATTTACAATCCCAAAGAAATGCAATGCCAAAGAATGTTCAAACTACTGCACAATTGCACTCATCTCACATGCTAGCAAAGTAATGCTCAAATTCTCCAAGTAGGCTTCAACAGTATGCGAACTAAGAGCTTCCAGATGTTCAAGCTGGTTTTAGAAAAGGCAGAGGAACCAGAGATCAAATTGCCAACATCTGTTGGATCATAGAAAAGCAAGATAATTACAGAAAAATATCTACTTCTGCTTTTTTGACTATGCCAAAGCCTTTGATTGTGTGGATCACAACAAACTGTGGAAAATTCTTAAAGGGTTTGGAACAACAGACCACCTCACCTGCCTCCTGAGATATCTGTATGCAGGTCAAGAAGCAGCAACTAGAACCAGGCATGGAACTAGATGGATGAAGCACAAGCTGGAATCAAGATTGCTGGGAGAAATATCAATAACCTCAGATATGCAGATGACACCACCCTTATGGCAGAAAGTGAAGAAGAACTAAGAGCCTCTTGATGAAAGTGAAAGAGGAGAGCGAAAAAGTTGGTTTAAAGCTCAACATTCAGAAAACTAAGGTCATGGCATCTGGTCCCATCACTTCATGGCAGATAGATGGGGAAACAGTAGAAATAGTGGCTGACTTTATTTTTTTGGGCTCCAAAATCACTGCAGATGGTGACTGAAGCCATGAAATTAAAAGATGCTTACTCCTTGGAAGGAAAGTTATGACCAACCCAGACAGCATATTAAAAATCAGAGACATTACTTTGTCAACAAAGCTCCATCTAGTCAAGGTTTTTCCAGTAGTCATGTATGGATGTGAGAGTTGGACTATAAAGAAAGCTGAGCACAGAAAAATTGGTGCTTTTGAGCTGTAGTGTTGGAGAAGACTCTTGAGAGTCCCTTGGACTGCAAGGAGATCCAATCAGTCCATTCTAAAGGAAATCAGTCCTGGGTGTTCATTGGAAGGACTGATGTTGAAGCTGAAACTCCAATATTTTGGCCACCTGATGCAAAGAGCTGACTCATCTGAAAAGACCCTGATGTTGGGAAAGATTGAAGGCAGGAGGAGAAGGGGATGACAGAGGATGAGATGGTTGGATGACATCACCGACTCGATGGACATGAGTTTGGGTAAACTCCAGGAGTTGGTGATAGACAGGGAGGCCTGGTGTGCTACAGTTCATGGGGTTGCAAAGAGTTGGACACGACTCAGTGACTGAACTGAACTGAGCTGACTAGGCGGACCTTTGTTGGCAAAGTAATGTCTCTGCTTTTTACTATGATGTCTAGGTTTGTCATAGCTTCTCTCCCAAGAAGCAAGCATCTTCTAGTTTCATGGCTGGATTCACCATCTGCAGTGAGACCAAGATAATAAAGCCCATCACTTCATGGCAAATAAATGGGGAAACAGTGATAGACTTTATCTTCTTGGACTCCAAAATCACTGTGGATGGTGACTGCAACCATGAAATTAAAAGATGCTTGCTCCTTGGAAGACAGGCTGTGACTCCTTTGTTTCCCCATGCCAACCCTCATAAATAGGCCTGTGACACAATCTGGGCAATTAGAAGCAAGAAGAATTTGGGGAAAGAGAAAATTTATACTTTTTTTTCAAAGAAGTTACTAGAAGAGATTTTTTTCTTCCATAGGATAGAATTGTATGGTTTGAGAATATGAAATATGATTTTCATAGCCATTTTGATTCCAGAGAGAGTGGTCTAGAACTTTTGAGAAGAAGCCTCTTATGAGCCTAAGGATAAGGCAACAGTATGAAAAGTAATGTGGAAAGGCAGAGAGAATTTGGTCCATGGTAACATTATTAAGATATAAGATCATGAGAAAAGGCCTGCACTACTTCTAAAATTTTACTCATGTAAGTTAATTAAATTCTCAGTTTAAATACAATTTATCTCTCCTTATGACACAAAAGTATTCAATGTTATAATTGAGATTTCTATTTTGATTTTATGATTTCTCCTGGTCTGCCAGATACAGTTTATATTGTCCTTGGAAAATATAATACACATAAGTAAAGAAGTAATTCAGGAGGTAATTATTTTGATTTAGTTTTTATTTGAGTCAATCTTTTGGTTTCCATTTTCTGGTAGAATGCTTTAAAAATTCATCTGTATAAATCCATAATTGTAAATAAAGTTTTGTACTGAATGATTTATTAGAGGATGTAAAATTTGAAAGTGTAATTTCACCAGCTTATTTTGTGTGCTGATTTTACAGACTACAGTGAGACATGCATTAAATTCAATTCCAGTGTGAGCAAAAATAGCAGTTTAAAATAATTTTCCAGTCCATATTTACAATAAGTTGACAATTTAACTCTCATGCTTACCAGTGAAGTTTATTGAATTGTTTAGCATAATTTTCAACTCTATAAGTCACATGTTAATTCAGAAGGTTTATTGAGAGGCAGCTGAAATAACTATTTGCCTTTGCTCAAGATTAAAGGAGACATCTATTCATGATTTTAAAAGATTGAGGATAGAGAACTTTGAAGAGTCAAGGGAAGAAATCTTATGATACTGAGTGAAAAATATTCACTTGTCCACATTTTGAAACTATTGAGAAAGAGAAACCATCAAGCAGTTTATCGATATATTAATAGTAAATCTTTCCAATTCTAAACACATGTTTATAATACATAATTGTGTTTCAGAATGATTTCTCAGGAGAGAGCAACAACAACAAAAAGAATAGGGGAAAAACCTTGGATGAAACTATTTATTATTGATTACAATTCTTTCTAGAGAAGGAGCATATTTTATTGACCTATATCACACCTGTGATTATATAAATTTCAAACTGGGCACTTTTCTCTTAAAATTATTGGTAGCCATTTGGTGAAACATGCTTATTTTAACTTTCTTTTAAAATATTACAGCAGAGGTACATATACACCATGGAATATTACTCAGCCATTAAAAAGAATTCATTTGAATCAGTTCTAATGAGATGGATGAAACTGGAGCCCATTATACAGAGTGAAGTAAGCCAGAAAGATAAAGACCATTACAGTATACTAACGCATATATATGGAATTTAGAAAGATGGTAACGATAACCCTATATGCAAAAAAAGAAAAAGAGACTCAGATGTATAGAACAGACTATGGACTATGTGGACTCTGTGGGAGAAGGCGAGGGTGGGATGTTTCAAGAGAACAGCATCGAAACATGTATATCTAGGGTGAAACAGATCACCAGCCCAGGTGCATGAGACAAGAGCTCAGGGCTGGTGCACTGGGAAGACCCAGAGGGATCGGGTGGAGAGGGAGGTGGGAGGGGGGACCGGGATGGGGAATACATGTAAATCCATGGCTAATTCATTTCAATGTATGACAAAAACCACTGCAATGTTGTAAAGTAATTAGCCTCCAACTAATAAAAATAAATGGAAAAAATAAAAATAAAAATAAAAAAAGTGAAAAAAAAATAAAAGATAAAAAAATAAAAATAAAATAAAATATTACAGCAGAGTATTCTCTAAAATAAATGTAGATAAGTTTTTTTTCTTGAATGTGATTTGAGTATTAAAGGTCTTCAGATACTTTGGAAAGATTTCTTGAGTAGTAGAGGGGGTGAGTCTCCATTCAACCAGGTACCATTCAGATGAGTATTGCACATTACAGCCCTTTATGGAAGTGGCAATATCCTTGCCTTTAGAATAAGGGACACAAAACTTAGAGGAGATTACAGAAAGGTTCTAAAGTCAGTAATCTGAAAGCTAAAGTTTGAATTCAGAATTAATATCATACTTTACATTTATAAATTTCTTATATCCCCTCTTAAACATAATAAATACATTAATGAGTTTTAAAGTAATATTGCTTTAAAAATATTTTTTTAATCAACATGCAGTAAAACTGGCATTTTTAGTGTGCAGTTCTGTGAAATTTAATACGTGTACAAATTTGCATAACCACCACCTTAGTTTGTATACAGGAAGTTCCATCATCCTCCCAAACTCCCCCTACTATCCCTTTGTAGTTATACTTTCCCAATCCCTAAACCCAGGCTACCTATGCTCTATTCACCATCGTTATGGTTCATCTTTTGAGCATGTTTTATAAATGGAATCATACAGGCACCCACTTCATTTATCTCTGTTCTGTGTCTTTTATTTCTTCTGCTTGCTCTGAGCTTAGTTTCCTCTTCTTTTTCTAGTATCTTACAGTTAAAGCTTTGATTATTCATTTGAAATATTTCTTCTTCTGCAGTAGAACACTTGACTTTAAAACAGTGTTTCCCTGTTTAGTAGTTTAACAGGGAAACAGTTATAGCTACATCTACAAATTTTTATATTTTGCATTTTTTTTTTTTGCAGTTCACAATATTTTTGAGGTTTCCTCTTTTATCTTGAGGCATTTAAATGTATATATGCTTTTTAGTTTCTGTAAATCTTCTGTATCTTTTGTTATTGGTTTTAAGTTTAATTTCATTATAGTTTAAAAACATACTTTTCATGATATGAATTCTTTTAAATATGTTAAGATTTTTTAATGTCCTAGGATACGATCTATTATGATGAAAGTTTCATGTGCACTGGAAAATAACATTTGTTTTCTGTGCATCAAACTGGAACTGGAGGGCTTATCCTAGGACTCTCTCTGTGCCAAAGCCTACTTCTGGGCTTTTGCCTTGAGTACAAGCCTCCAGATACTAAAAGGGGAAAAAGGTAAATTCACTACTGGATTTGTGGCCCTTTAACTCTTTTCTACTGCAATTTCTGGCTATTATTTCCTCCCCAGATTCCTCAAGTCGTGGCTTCAGGCATTCTCTCTAGATATCATAGCTGCAGTCATGAGAAGAGATTGGGTAGGATGTACTTACTTCATGTTAACTAATGAAAGATTTATTGAGTTAAACTGTTATTATCAGTTTTACCTCATCCAGAATCAGACATGCCAGATATTAGGTAAAATCCCTTGTCGATAGAAAGTGATTTTTTGTTTATTCATTCACAAATATTCATTCACTTTTCATGTGTTGACCTGGTTCTAGGCATTGAGGATATACCAATGATCAGAAGACCAAAAAGATTCAAGACTGTGTTCTAGTAAAAGATAGACCAAATACAACTGAAAATATGTAGAACGTTTGGTAGTGGTAGTTGTGATAAAAATATGTGGAGGCAGGTGATTTCAGGTGCTATGGAAAGAGGTAATGAAATTTTAAAAAGGATCATGAGGAAAGTTATTATCAAAAAGGGGACATCTATATAAAGAAAAATTAGTATTTGATTGTACAAATTTTGATCACCATTTCTGAAAACTGGATTTGAAACAAAGTTGAGGATATATATACATATATATATATATATTTCAATTATCTATTCAATTAAAAGTTGTAGTCTTTCACATATGTATACCTATAGCTGATTCATGTTGTGTATGGCAGAAACCAAGGCAATATGTAAAGCAATCATCTTTCAATTGAAAATAAATAAATTAAATAAAAAACTTGTAGTGTTTCAATCACAATTTTATTAAATATCATTAAATTACTAAAGTTATATGCCAAACTTTAAACTGATTTTAGACCAAGTAATCATTGTTTTATGTAAAACTAAACTGAGTTGGCCGTAAATGATTTTATTTAACATCGGTTGGTGTCTGCTGGACTAGTAAACTTCTATGACTCTACACGGAGTTGTTTCGTTTTGTTTTTTTCTCTGATGCTACTCAGTCGTTTTCATTTAAATTTTGATATTGCTTTTTTCATATGAATTGCCATAGTTGGAAAGTCATCAAATTCAATTTATGGTAAAGTTATAAATAGTATCTCTGTTTTTCAAATGCTGAAGCATACCTCCGATGTCAATATTAAATGCCAGCTCCAAACAGTCTTTAATTGCTTGAACATCTTACCTCACGCTTTGTCAGAAGTCATGAGAGCAATATGGACATGCTAAGACAAAGTCAGCAGCCACTCTCTTGGCTATAATTCCATGTCCAGATGTTGTCCTGCACAGTTGCTGTGTAATTCTAATTGACTCCCTGGGGAATCTCAGTTTGTGCTGCTCAGGGCCCAGTTCAGCTTTGGAGTTGTGAGTGAGTAAGTGATGACAGAGGTTGACTCGGTGTGTTTGAGTTTGTGGAAGTGTTGAGAGTAGAAGGTTACACAAAGGCCAACAGTCATTACTTCCAGGGCCCGGTGGAACTCACACCTTGCTTGTCAGTTTTTACCTTAACATAATTACATATATATTTTGAAATATGAAAACACCTGAAACTTATTAACTGAAAGGCAATAAGTCTTTCAAAAACAAGTAAAGGCTAGGATGTATAAACATGCATATTTGTACATACACTTATGTATATATGTATATATTTGAAACTATGCAAGGTTTTTAAAGTAAATGTAGGTATATTATCTGAGAATAGTGACATCTTTCCTGGAGTTTCACATATTTGACATTTTCATTGCTGTGCCAAGTAAGTGGTATTGAAGTTGGATACTCTTAGTTTTTTTTTTTGTTGTTCTTAAATACAGCTTAAAATATATATTCTCTGTTAAGAAATTAGTGTACCTTCAAATTCTTAATCTTACTCTAAATTCCCAGGTAAAGGAAACATATCCTAAATGTCAGTATGAGAATGATAAAATGTATCTAGGATGAAGCACAGGGAAGCCTGGTATGTTGCTGTCCTTGCGGTCAGAAAGAGTCGGACACAACTTAAGACTGATCAACAACATCATCAACGGCTCTATTTTTCCTACACAAGTCACCATCACCATTATTTGAATGTGATCCAGCTCTAAAACTTCCACACGGTGTGAGGCATAAATTTTGACTTTTGAAAAAATTTTTATTTAAAAATAGCTCAAGAGGTTTATAATAGAAAAAGAAAACATGACTTTATATCAAATAGTATCTTGAATTTTATATATCAGTAATTAAAAAGAATGGTTCTTAAAGCATAATTTAAATTTTCATAACTTTTTATCTGGATAATCTGATACTACTCTGGAGAGAAAGCCTAATGTGAAATGAAGATGTATGAAGAAATGAAAACAAATCCATAGAAAGATATGAAGGTATAAAATCACAGAGAATCTACCTAGTAAAAAAGACTCATAAGTAGAGGATAAGACAGTAGTTTGCTTTCAAAAGATTGATCTAAATTAAAATGAATGTTAAGAAGCTGCTGATAAAAATGGCATATTCTTTTGCTCTGAACTCTCTTAAGGAATCTTTTTCCTATAATTTCATGTACATGTATAGAACATTTGATATTGTAAGAATTAAAATAAAAGAAAATTATAGGCATAGTTTTAAGCTGTTTGTATGATTATAATTAGTTTCTTTGGAAATAGTTATGCTGTTAATTATATATGTACATCTAATGAAAGAAAATTCTCACAAGAATCTTAATACCATTTAATTTTAATAACAATGCTAACTTATTTATTGAACACTTTCTCTGGAATAGGTGAATGTTTCATATTTAATTAAAATATTCATGATAGGCTATCAGTTACATGAAATGAAATGAAATTTAGTTATTTGACAAGTACCTTTATCAATAAGACAAACAAATAAGATTTCCTCTCACATTTGTGTGTGCTAATTATTTTTTGTTGTCAAATATAGTTCATTCTTTGGGCATATATTTTGTGAGTTGGAATATTCTTAATTAACATTGAGGATGTATCTATTTTGCTACTTAGATATTTCTTCATGAACTTTGTTATAACTGCTTTTTTAAGTCTTTTATGAACCACAGTTAGTTGTAAAGCTGGAATATCAGAATGAAAGGAAAGTCTCAATTTTTCAGTTTTGGAGTTTTCGTATAGATAATTAAATAAGTGTTGGTGTGTGTATGCTTAGTTGCTCAGGCATGTCCAACTCTTTGCGGCCCTACGGACTGTAGTCTGCCAGGCTCCTCTGTCCATGCAATTTTCCAGGCAAGAATACTGACGTGAGTTGCCATTTCCTTCTCCAGGGCATCTTCTCCAACCAGGGGTGAAACCTGCATCTCCCACATTGGCAGGTGGATTTTTTATCACTCAGTTCAGTTCATTTCAGTTCAGTCACTCAGTTGTATCCGACTCTGCGACCCCATGAATCGCAGCATGCCAGGCCTCCCTGTCCATCACCAACTCCCGGAGTTTACTCAAACTCATGGCCACTGAGTCGGTGATGCCATCCAGCCATCTCATCCTCTGTCGTCCCCTTCTCCTCCTGCCCCCAATCCCTCCCAGCATCAGGGTCTTTTCCAATGAGTCAACTCTTCACATGAAGTGGCCAAAGTATTGGAGTTTCAGCTTCAGCATCAGTCCTTCCAATGAACACCCAGGAATGATCTCCTTCAGGATGGACTGAAGGTTGGATCTCCTTGCAGTCCAAGGGACTCTCAAGAGTCTTCTCCAACACCACAGTTCAAAAGCATCAAATTTTTGGCATTCAGCTTTCTTTATAGTCCAAATCTCACATCCATACATGACCACTGGAAAAACCATAGCCTTGACTAGACGGGCCTTTGTTGGCAATCACTAGTGTCAAGTAAACTAGAAAATTAAACAGAATAATTTAGAAAATGTTAACAACAGGATACAATGTCATATTTGGCATAGTACACTACCCTATGGCATAGTACATCAGCCTGAAACATAACTATATTATACTTAAAAGTATATCACATAATGTTGAGTCTTTAAGAAAATGTTGAAATATTCATTATATTGTTCAATGTTAGTAACCTCAATTTCCATGGTTCATTGTTCTTTTTTCTGTCTGTTTTCAAAATTTTCCTTCATGTTCTGTAAGTTTCTTTTATGTGATCCTATTTAGTGTTTTTCCAACTACAGGTTGAAATTCACTAATTAGTGGCAGGGACTTTTAAAAATTTATATCTACAGAATGGAAAATATTACAGCACCTTTCATGCATTATGGATATGTTTCATGGGAAAATTTGCTTCACTTATATATCCTGGGTTGCAAGGGAAATTGAATTTCTTACTGTAGATTTTGGTAAAGTGTTACTGAAAAACCATTGGGCTGGATGAAAAGCAACTGAAGAACACTGTGTATATACTGTTATTGCTTATTCCAGTAGTTCATTTACTGTATATTTTGGAATATACACAATGAATTTGATCAAGTGGCCCACTTTCAGTGCTGCAAACAAGATTTCACTGATAGTTGATGAATTGCTCATAAGGATAAAAAATGAAGTGTTAGACTTAATCATTTTACTGTCAGAGATCTATGTATCAATCTTTAGTGAAAAACATCCTTGAGAAAAGAAACTGGCTATTACTTAATTAGCATTGGAATATTACAGGCACAGATTTTCATTTCACAACCGTATTTCAAATGAATTATGAAACTAAATGAAAGTCAAAGATGTAATACAAGCTGTAGACACTGCAAAATGAAGATGGGTTTGGTCATATATAACAAACTTAACTACACTCCTGTGAATTTGCAGAAGCAATCACACATTTAACTGAACTAGGTTAATGTGAATTTGAAAGAAAAATCCCTGAGCACAAAGGTTCAGGATGTGGATTCATTGGTAAAATTCTTATACTCAAAGTACATGCAATACTCTGTGTTACACTGGAGTAATGTGACATTAAACTCTGCTTTGTGTGTGTGTGTGAGATGAAAATTAGCTGGTGGTTTTAAGCTAATAGAAACATTATACACATTTTGGATTGTGAGGTATTTATGGCAAGATTGTTTGAAGTCAGGATGTTAAAATGAAAGTGGAAAAGACATTTTGACTCCTGCTCAGAACCATTAAGCCATCAGGTTACACTATCACTATGAATGAATGAATAATTAATTTTAGAAAATGATAGTTGTTTCTATAAGCTGGTAATCTATATACCCTATATATTTTGTTAATTTTTTTTCAAAATTTTAACACTGAGTCTTATTAGTTTGGCCTTAAGTTTTTATAAAATTATTGATGTGGTATACTATAACTATATTAAATAATTTTTAATAAGAGTTTAGTCCAATTTCTACCCTGGCATACAGCTTCTGTTATTTATCCATACACATTGTTCTTATAATCAGGGTTATAAAAGGACAACTAGATAGTAGTAGGTATAAACATAAAACTATAACTATAGATGTATAACCATATACTTTAGTAGTTTTAAAATGAGGACTTCCAACACTTTTGAGTTATTTATGCTGTAACTAGATCCTTGAACTTTTTTTCTTGATACACACAGCACTTTCTTAGGTAATCTTTCCTTCCCTTCTTGGCTTTTCATCTTGAGATTAATCTCCCTTATAGAAAACTGTCTTATGGCTCTCATTCTTGGCCCACTTTCTGTGTTTCCTTCCTTGCTTTTGACTTAGACACTATCTTCACCATCCCCAGCCAACTCTCTAGCAGCCAGTACACCAGACTCAAGGGTCACACTTGCCTCAGTGGTTTTCAGTGTTGGTTGTCAGTTGGGAAACTTTCAAATAGTGTGAGCTCCATTCCAGAACTGTTATATTGTAATCCCTTGGGGTTGAGCCCTGGTGTAGAGAGACTATTTTAAAATTCTCCATTTCATTTTAACGTGCAGCTAAGGTAAAAATCATCTGCCCTAGAGCAGACTACCTCAGCCTCAGTACTATTGATCTTATGTATTGGGTGGTTCTTTGTTGTGGGAAGCTGTTCTTGGGTATTATAGGATATTTAGCAGCATCCCTGCCTCTACCCACTACATGCAGTGGTAACTCCCCCAAGCCAACCCCGTGGCAACAAAAAATATCACTAGACATTCTGCAATATTTTCCTGGGGTCAAAATTACCCCCAATTTAAGACTTATTTTACATCTAGAACAAAGATTAAAAGTTTATTTATGAAACAAAAATTCTCAAGTAAAGTAATAAGGAGGACCAAGTGATTTAGGGGCTGACATGTTTCCAGACAAGTTGGATATAACTTAGGTAGAATTGACTGCAGGTGGGAAACCTGACTCTGACTATTTGTGTGGGGTAACTACTGGGGAAGCTGGGCCAGGATCAAGTGCTTGAAGGTAATGGATCCAACATGTGTAAAACAACCAGTGCTGGCTGTTGCTATGTGGAGGAAGAGGTGCACTGTAGGGAAATGGTGTACAGTAATGACGGTTCCCAGAATAGGAGATACTTACATGTCCCACTGAATAGGGCTAGGGTTAAGTCACAAAACAAGAAAGCAGAAATGAACAGTAAACCAATGAGGGATTGCACTATGTAAATCAGGCAACAGGCAGAGTGTAGGCAGGTCAGGGGTGACTCTAATCATGTGATGAAGAATCTGCAGTAGACAGTTGAGAACTGGTGTCACTGATTCAAGATTTTGCAATGACCCAGAATCTCTGCATTTTCTATGTCATCCTTACTCTTTCATGCTTGTGATCATGAAGTGTCTGCTACTGCTGTAGGTATTGCACTAACATTTTGGACAAGAAAAAGGAACAAGGGTTAAGGGCCAAGAACAAAAACCCAAAGGATTTTCTCTTAGAAAGAAAAAAAGATGGTATGACCTCCCAAAAGATATCTAATTACATCTTACTGAATAGGCTTCTGCGGAGCTTCCCTGGTGGCTCAGATGGTAAAGCATCTGTCTGTGATGCAGGAGGCCTGTGTTTGATCCCTGGGTTGAGAAGATCCCCTGGAGAAGGAAATAGCAACCCACTCCAGTACTCTTGCCTGGAAAATCCCATGGACGGAGGAGCCTGGTAGGCTAGAGTCCATGGGGTCGCAAAGAGTGGGACACGACTGAGCAACTTCACTTTCACTTTCAATAGATATCCTAGCTTCAAGGGAGACTGGGAAAAGAAATGTTTTAGTGAAACTCATTGCGACTCTGGGGGGAAGAAAAAAAGGCCATTAATGTAGAAGAGGTCTTCCCAGGTGGTGGTAGTGGTAAAGCACCTGTTTGCCAATGCAGGAGACATAAGAGACCCGGGTTTGATAACTGGGTTGGGAAGATCCCCTAAAGGAGGGCATGGCAACCCACTCCAGTATTCTTGCCTGGAAAATCCCATGGACAGGGAAGCCTGGCAGACTACAGTCCATAGGGTTGCACAGAGTCGGAAAAGTCTGAAGTGACTTAGCACGCAGCACATGCAACATAGAAGGAGAGAGGAGGAAAGAATACTGGGCAGACAACCAGCAGTGTCTACAGCAGGGGATCTGGAAACTAATATTGTAATCTTGAAGACAATAGTGCAGAAGAATTCATGGAACTGACTTAAGCAGTGGATGTAAGCGAAAAAAAGAAGTTACTTTGTAGCCAAGTCAAACACCATTCTCAGTCAGGAGGGTTTTGTTTATTCTCTACTGAGTGGTGAACCAATTTCATGGCACAATCAAACCAAAACCTAGAAATTGGCACAATTAAGCTATCATACAGAACTGGCTATTGGTTAATCTGCTGGAGAAAGAAATGTCAGGACAGAGTCTGACTAAAAGCTGACTTGTCACTATGTAATTTGTGAAATGCTTTCCATTTTCTTAAAGCATGAAGAAAGAAATTGGTACAAATTTAAGATTTCATGGAATTATAAGATTCCAGATCTCTTGGGGTTAATTTTGTTTCTTAAAATAGGCACTCTTGTCTGTTTTCTAAAGTCTTAGTTTAAAAATATTAAGCATTTCTAAAGCACCACTTGATATGTAACTGGGTTTGGAATTAATTTTTTTCCACTTGGATTTTATCTTTTGTTGGAAAACCATAAGCCTTAGTCAGTGTGTTTCTTTCATGTCCATGCTCATTAGCTATAGGAAGAAAGGGCTAGATATCAGTTAGTGCATAATGGCATATCACACGCTAGTAGTGATGCTTAAAATTCTCCAAGCCAGGCT
The DNA here is from genome assembly GCF_023699985.2 of Odocoileus virginianus. Classification (NCBI taxonomy): domain Eukaryota; kingdom Metazoa; phylum Chordata; class Mammalia; order Artiodactyla; family Cervidae; genus Odocoileus; species Odocoileus virginianus. The sequence goes on from NC_069698.1 coordinate 28,303,462, forward strand.
TCAGCAATACGTGAACCATGAACTTCCAGATGTTCAAGCTGGTTTTAGAAAAGGCAGAGGAACCAGATATCAAATTGCCAACATCCAATGGATCATCGAAAAAGCAAGAGAGTTCCAGAAAAACATCTATTTCTGCTTTATTGACTATGCCAAAGCCTTTGACTGTGTGGATCACAATACACTGTGGAAAATTCTGAAAGAGATGGGAATACCAGACCACCTGACCTGTCTCCTGAGAAATCTGTATGCAGGTGAGGAAGCAACAGTTAGAACTGGACATGGAACAACAGACTGGTTCCAAATAGGAAAAGGAGTATGTCAAGGCTGTATATGGTCACCCTGCTTATTTAACTTATATGCAAAGTACATCATGAGAAATGCTGGGCTGGAAGAAGCACAAGCTGGAATCAAGAGAGCTGGGAGAAATATCAATAACCTCAGATATACAGATGACACCGCCCTTATGGCAGAAAGCGAAGAAGAACTAAAGAGCCTCTTGATGAAAGTGAAAGAGGATAGTGAAAAAGTTGGCTTAAAGCTCAACTAACATTCAGAAAACTAAGATTGTGGCATCCAGTCCCATCACTTCATGTCAAATAGATGGGGAAACAGTGGAAACAGTGTCAGACTTTATTTTTTTTGGCTCCAAAATCAATGCAGATGGTGATTGAAGCCATGAAATTAAAAGATGCTTACTCCTTGAAAGGAAGTTATGACCAACCTAGACAGCATATTAAAAAGCAGAGACATTACTTTGCCAACAAAGATCTGTCTAGTCAAGGTTATGGTTTTTCCAGTGGTCATGTGTGGATGTGAGAGTTGGACTATGAAGAAAGCTGAGTGCTGAAGAATTGATGCTTTTGAACTGTGGTGTTGGAGAAGACTCTTGAGAGTCCCTTAGACTGCAAGGAGATCCAACCAGTCCCTCCTAAAGGAAATCAGTTCTGGGTGTTCATTGGAAGGACTCATGTTGATGCTGAAACTCCAACACTTTGGCCACCTTATGCAAAGAGCTGACTCATTTGAAAAGACCCTGATGCTGGGAAAGATAGAGGGCAGGAGGAGAAGGGGATGACAGAGAATGAGATGGTTGGATGGCATCACCGACTCAATGGACATGAGCTTGGGTTAACTTCGGGAGTTGGTGATGGACAGGGAGGCCTGGTGTGCTGCGGTTCATGGGGTCACAAAGAGTTGGGCACAACTGAACGACTGAACTGAACTGAATGGCATATCTCATACAGAGATTTTTATATTTCACAGTTATCCAGTCAGTGACTATTTGTTTATGAATCCTCTTCTAGTCTTTTATTTAGAGTTATAATATTGAGTATATATATATACATGTGTATATATATGTATATGTGTATATATGTGTGTGTATATATATACATATATATATGTATACATACATATACACAAATATGTATATATGTGTATATACATATATATACTAAAATATTTAAATTTTGAATCTATATAGATTCAAAATTCTTTAAATATTTTAGATTGCAGTTCATTTTCTAAAAGGGAGTACATGAATTATCAAAATGGATTCAGAAAAGTTTTTTTCATTTTTTTTGGAATTTAATTACTTTACAATGTTGTGTTAGATTCTGCTTTACAAAAATATGAATCAGCCATGTATATACATATATCCCATTCCTTTTGAGCCTTCCACCTACCCCCTCATCCATCCCTTCTAGATCATCATAAGGTCATAAAATTTATTCATGTAAGTTTAGGGTAGTAGTTTTCAGGGGGGTGTATGTGTGATTTTGTGCCCAAGGGAACATTTGGCTAAGTCTAGAGACATTTTGACCATCACATCAGAACTGGGAGCAGGATGTTATTGGCATCTAGTGTGCTGAAAAATCCTAAACATACTGCAATGCATAGGACAGTCCCCCACAACACAGAGTTTTCTGGTCTAAAATGCCAATAAATCCAAGGCTGTAAAACTTTGGATTAAGACAGTTGTTTGATTTTTAAAAATTCATCCAATAGGTATATATTTGTGTTCTTTCCATTATAACCCTCACAATGGTACTTTTGAAAGTGATATTTAAAGGTTGTTTACACTATAGTTCAACATTTTTAATATTGGATTCAAATCCACAGAAAAAATGAATAGACTGGTATTAAGCCTTTGGTTTTCTTTTAGTAGTATTATTATTTTTTAAACTAATTAATTTTAATTGGAGGCAAATTGCTTTATAATATTGTAGTGGTTTTTGCCATACATGGACATGAATCAGCCATGGGTGTACATGTGTCTCCCATCCCGAATTCCCACCCTCCTCCCTCCCCATCCCATCCATCAACGTTGTGCAAGTACACTGGCTTTGAGTGCCCTGTTTCATGCATAGAACTTGGACTAGTGATCTATTTCATATATGGTACTATACATGTTTCAGTGCTATTCTCTCAAATTATCCCACCCTTGCCTTCTCCCACAGAGTCCAAAAGTCTGTTCTTTATATCTGTGTCTCTTTTGCTGTCTCACATATAGGGTCATCATTATCATCTTCTTTAATTCCATATATATGCATTAATATACAGTATTGGTGTTTTTCTTTCTGATTTACTTCACTCTGTTTAATAGGCTCCATTTTCATCCATCTTATTAGAGCTGATTCAAATGCATTCTTTTTGATAGCTGAGTCATATTCCATTGTGTATATGTACCACAGCTTTCTATCCATTCATTTGTCGATGTACATTTAGGTTGCTTCCATGTCCTGGCTATTGTAAACAGTGCTGCAAAGAACATTGGGGAACACGTGTCTCTTTCAATTCTGGTTTCCTCAGTGTGTTTGCCCAGCAGTGGGATTTCTGGGTCATACGGCAGCTCTATTTCCAGTTTTTTAAGGAATCTCCACACTGTTGTCCATAGTGGCTGTACTAGTGTGCATTCTTACCAACAGTGTAAGAGAGTTCCCTTTTCTCTGCACCCTCTCCAGCATTTATTGCTTGTAGACTTTTTGATAGTAGCCATTATGATCAGTGTGAGATGGTACCTCACTGTGGCTTTGATTTGCATTTCTCTGATAATGAGTGATGTTGAGCATCTTTTCATGTGTTTGTTAGCCATCTGTATGTATTCTTTGGAGAAATGTCTGTTTAGTTCTTTGGCCCATTTTTTGATTGGGTTGCCTTTTTTTTTTTTCTGGTGTTGAGCTACATGAGCTGCTTGTATATTTTTCAGATTAATTCTTTGTCAGTTGCTTCATTTGCTATTATTTTCTCCCATTCTGAAGGCTATCTTTTCACCTTGCTTATAGTTTCTTTCATTGTGCAAAACTTTTAAGTTTCATTAGGTCTCATTTGTTTATTTTTGCCTTTATATCCATTACTCTGGGAGGTGGGTAATAGAGGATCTTGCAGTGATTTATGTCAGAGAGTGTTTTGCCTGTGTTTTCCTCTAGGAGTTTCATACTTGCTGGACTTACATTTAGAGTTTTAACCCATTTTGAGTTTTGTGTGTGTGTGTGAAACTAGAAAGTGTTCTAGTTCGTTCTTTTACAAGTGGTTGACCAGTTTTCCCAGCACCGCTTGTTAAAGAGATTGTCTTTTCTCCATTGTATATACTTGCCTCCTTTACCAAAGATAAGTTGTCCATAGGTGCATGGATTTATCTCTGGGCTTTCTATTTTGTTCCATTGATCTATATTTCTGTCTTTGTGCCTGTACTATACTATCTTGATGACTATAGCTTTGTAATATAGTCTGAAGTCAGGCCAGGTTGATTCCTTCAGTTCTGGTCTTCTTTCTCAAGAGGCTTTGGCTATTTGAGGTTTTTGTATTTGCATACAAATTGTGAAGTTATTTGTCCTAGTTCTTTGAAAAATACTGTTGGTAGCTTGATAGGGATTGTATTGAATCTATAGATTGCTTTGGGTAGTAATACTCATTTTCACTATATTGACTTTTCTGATACATGAACATAGTATATTTCTCAAGCCTTTGGTTTTCTTATTTATTCTGTGAATTGATTTCTTTTTTGCACTTTAAAAATCACATTTATTATGAGTTGTTTTCTGACTAAAGAAATACATAGAAATTTAGTATGAAATGGAATTATGGATATTGGTAATCATTGTCAGTATTTTGGCACCTATTCTTTAAGTCTCTGTTCTATACATACACACACATGCACACATATACACACCAATACACATTTTATTTTTTTAACAGGACTGAGCTCATGCTTTGCACCAAGGTTTTCTGTTTGACAAATAGACTGTTGCTCCCTGGAATTAAGCAGACAGAACACTGATTATTCCTGATAGTGGAGGATTCAAAGCATAAATGTACAGTTCTGGGAACTGACTTCTAAAACATCTCAAGTAAGCACAGATTTAGGTCATTTGAAGCTATTGAATTAAAGTGAATCTATCTTTTGATACAAAAAGGATTTGAATATATGCTTTTTAATTTCCTAGGAAGTTATATTTTGAGAAGAAAAGTCTATAACTTTATTCACACATTTATAGTAATTACAAATAATTTTTACTTGAGGTCTCCAATGTTCTCAGAGTTATGGTGCAGTCTGCTGTTGGCATGAGACAGGTTTATTATCTTTAAAATATTAAAATAAAATCTTTTCAAGCACTTTAGGTTCTGAATTAGCCACCTTGAGAGGAAGGTACTGATTTTTTCCACATATTCCTTGTCCTACACATGCATAGCCTTTCCTGTTATCCACATTCACCACTATAATAGTACATTTGATTCAACCAAGGCACCTACACCGACAGATCATTATCGTCTTACTCCATAGTTTACATTAGATTTCACTTGTGGTTTTGTATATTCTATAATTTTAGATAGACTTATAATGTGTCCACCACTATGGTATCATGCAAAGTATTTTCACTACCTGAAGAATTCTCTGTGCTCCACCTAGTCATCCCACCCTCCTCCCTCAGTTCAGTTCAGTTCAGTTCAGTCACTCAGTTGAGTCCAGCTCTTTGCAACCCCATGGCCTGCAGCAAGTCCTCCTCCCTAACCCCTGGCAACCCCTGATCTTTTTACTGTATGCATAGTTTTGCTTTTTCTAGAATGCCATATAGTTAGAATTATACAGCATGGAGCCTTTTGCGATTGACTTCTTTTGCTCAGGAATATGTGATTAAGTTTCTTTCCTGTCTTTTCATTATTTGATTGTTCATTTCTTTTTAGTGCTGCTATTTTAGTATCTGGATTACCTCAGTTTTTTAATCCATTCACCTATTGAACACCATTGTGGTTGCTTACAAGTTTTGGCAGTTGTGAATAAAGCTGCTATAAACATCTGTGTGCAGGCATGTATTGTGTGTGGACATATACTCTTAAATTTTGTGTAAATACCAAGGAATGTGATTGCTAGATCATACGGTAAGAATATATTTAGTTTTATGAGAAGCTGCCAAACTGTCTTGCAAAGTGGCTGTATCATTTTGCATTTCCAACAGCAATGAATGAGACTTCCTGTCACTCCACATTCTCATCAGTATTTAGCGCTGTCAGTGTTTTGGATTTTGGCCATTCTAATAGGTTTGTATTGGTATCTCATGGAGTATCTTTTAATATAACTTTGGCATCTGTATATCTTCTTTGGTGAGGCTTCTGTTAAGGTCTTCAGTTCATTTTTAATGTGCTTGTTTTCTTATTACTGAATTTAGCATGTTCTTTGTGTATTTGGATAGTAAAGCTCAACCAAATATGCTTTCTGCAAATATTTTCCAAGTCTCTGGCTTATCTTCTTATTCTTTTTTATTTCCTTTATTTTGAAAGATATGTTTTAGCATTCCCCTGATGACTGAAGCCCTAAAATTTTTATTGATTCTATAGGTGCCTACATTGACTTAGGGTTTAATCTACTACCCTCTGGAGCACTTGTGTTTTAAGAAGATTTCCAGTATACTCGCCCCTTCTTGCTCATCCACTCCAAAAACATGATGTCATCAATATGTCATATATAATATGTGACCATTACACACTTTTGAAGAATATCCAGATTTTTCATGTCCCTTCCAACTATATTTTAATAGAGGTTAAGATCGTATAACCATGGGGAAAGATGGTAAATGTACACATACTCTTTTTTGTCCTAAGTGAACACATACTGTTTATTCTGCTTTTTGAGAGGAATAGCACAAGATGCGTTTACCAGATCAGTGACAATCTGCTATGTATTAGAGAACTTGTTAAGCTATTGCATCAAAAATATCACATTAGGTATAGCAGGTTTATTTGGGTTTCTTATTGGTTGAGTTTATGGTAACCCACTATCATTCTTTTGTATCTCTTTGGCTTTTATAGAGTTCAAGATAGTAAATTAAATAGATATATATTCAAAAACTATCATCCCTGCATTATTCAGATCTTAACAGATGACAGCAATCTCTATTATTCCCTGTAGGATGCAGTATTGTCTTTGATATACTCTCTTGGCCAGAGGTGGGGTGGGTTGTGATAGAGACTTTCACTTGACTTTTCTCACTGTGATGGGTTCTTACCACAGAGGTCAAGGGGCCAGTGTTTGAGGTTCTGCTCATCTGTAAGTAAGTTCATTCCAATTTTACATTTTCATCTTGGAAATTGAATCTTGGGTCTGTAGAACTAGTAGAACTACTGTGAGTTGGGTCTGGTTCAGACTCACTAATGTTTTATTTAGATGCATATAGGTATGCATCTACTCTACCATAGGGTCAGTGATGCTGCTGCAATCCTTCAAGTCCCCAGATATCACCATCAGAGCAAACTGATATCCTCAATATCTAATAATGACTCAGTAGTCCCTGTACCCCAGTGTGAAGTTATCTGAATAAATGGCTTAGGACCCTTTGGGGAAGAACTGGGGGAATCATGATCAGGTATCAAAGTTCACTTCATGGTGGATGTGGTGAAATGCCATCCAATTCCCTTCGATAAGGGACTTGATGTCCCAGCTGTTGGGCATCTCTTCAGGAACAGCCTTAGATGCAGAAAGTCACTTTACCAAAAGTCATGCCCTTTCTCTGGGCAGTCCACTTCCAGGGACTCATCAAGTGAGAGAGGATGAAGACTCTACCATAATAGGTCAATTTAAGACAACTCTGAAGGGCCATTCTATCTCCCTAACTCTCCATAGACTTTGTAGAGTTGACCAACTCTGTTGCCATCATAACACTTGACTTCAACTTCTGACACTTTTGTTTCTTGCCTCTCGTTTCCACAGTTTAAAATTCTTAATTGTCTCAAAAATCCTACACGTTAAATTCCATCTTAATTTCTGTTTCCAAGAAACCCAACATATAATGATTCAAATTCTATGTCCAACAGTCTTTGAAATGTATGAGTTCATACCTTACTCCAATATAGCTACATGCTCTTTGGACTAAGTCTGGGAAAATAATCACTATGTACACATATTGGGGTTGAACAGGATCCTTCCTCCTGGGGACAAAACCTGTGCTTCACAACCTAGATGTCCATCAGCAGACAAATGGATAAGGAAGCTGTGGTATATATACACCATGGAATATTACTCAGCCATTAAAAAGAATTCATTTGAATTAGTTCTAATGAGATGGATGAAACTGGAGCCCATTATACAGTGTGAAGTAAGCCAGAAAGATAAACACCAATACAGTATACTAACACATATATATGGAATTTAGAAAGATGATAACAATAACCCTATATGCAAAACAGAAAAAGAGACACAGATGTACAGAACAGACTTTTGGACTCTGTGGGAGAAGGCGAGGGTGGGATGTTTTGAGAGAACAGCATTGAAACATGTATATTATTAAGGGTGAAGCAGATCACCAGCTCAGGTTGGATGCATGAGACGAGTGCTGGGGGCTGGTGCACTGTGAAGACCCAGAGGGATCAGGTGGAGAGGGAGGTGGGAGGGGGGACCGGGATGGGGAATACATGTAAATCCATGGCTGATTCATGTTAATATATGGCAAAAACCACTACAATATTGTAAAGTAATTAGCCTCCAACTAATAAAAATAAATGGGGGAAAGAAAAAAAACCAAACCTGTGCTTCATTCAGCGGATCTGGTCTGAAAACTGATCAGTTCTGAATATTAGGAACAGATTATAAATTTTTAATAGGATTGCTTCCCTTAGCCTTCTGACCTACACTTGAATTCTTCTGTTTGTACGAATTGAACGAACACTTATTGGGTATCCCAGGTTTCTTTAGTCCTGTTAAGCATCTCCAAGCAATCTGTGGGTCAGGCTCTCACAGTTGACACTGCAACCTTATCACTCATTAGAATCATTGTTCACACTTGGCTTCTGCAACTAAGTACACTGGTGGGCCTTTATTATTCTGAGAATCTATCAATCCAGTTGAACATAGTTTTATAAAAGCATTTCATGCTGTTAGTTTTACCCTACAAAGGAGGATCATGACTGAGCTTCGTGGTGATACTGGTGTCCATCTCACTGTGGCATTCCTCATTATTTTGGTAAACAGTGTCCTGTGGTCTCAACCAGGAAGAAAATGGTTATCTGGTTGTGTAAGAAGGGAGTCTCTGTCCTGCCAGGAAAATCCTCTGACTTTCATAATTAGCCTTAAAAAGTGGTTATTAATCACTCTTCATCTTTTATTGGATTTTTCCAGTGCACTGAATACTCCCAGCAATAATTCTCCAAGTTCACTGTTCTCATAATTACTATTGTTTCTGGCTCTTCTTAAATACCTGAAGCACTTGAACCATCACTCCCTTCCCCTTCATTGGAATCAATTCCCAGTGCACCACTGGTGAAAATTTTAGTAATTATGTCAGTATTACATGTCAGGACAGATTCATTGCTCCACCTGGGTGATAAGATCCTCGTAAAAGTCTGGAGGTTGGTCTTCCAACACCAAAATCCTGCTTTGGCCCTTGCTTTCTAGTATTATTTTTTGGATCAGCTTTTGCAGATCAGGTTCCTGAAGAAACAGAGTCTGAGAATATAAGATTGGTATTCAGGTGATTTATCATGGTGTTCCTTTGGGAAAAATATCTGTGAAAGACTAGATTTTTTTAAATCTAGATTTTCCTTTTTTTCAAACCTCTGCTTTTACTTTTGGTATTTTCTTCCTCAAGGGCTGTAAAGGATTGCTTTTTAAAAGACAGACTGAGTAATGGAAATACTTCATAAAATATTTATGGAGGAGTTAGTGCTTGTCTCAGAATAACAGAGGTCTAGACCCTTTTTTGGTTTGATGGTTGATTTTATCATTGCTGTGTTGGCATATATTCTTAACAGGGTCATGTCAATCTGTTTGGTTGTCAGGACTGTTTGAGTGTACAGGGTTAGGACTCAGTCTCCTATGGTTTCTGGCAGTGGTGCTGGGGGCTGGTGGGGATTAAAGACGACAGTGTATTTAACAAGGGTTCAGAAGTCAGAGGACAAAGCAGTACTAGGAAATCTCCAGAGCGCTCTGAAAGACAGGGAAATACTGAGAAATAAAGTGACTCTATAACAATGGCTTCTAAATTTCTTTCTATGATCTTTCCACTCTCTTGTAATACACTTTGGCCCCTCATTCCTCATATTTGTCTCAATATTTTTTTCTTTGCTCATTATCTTCATGCAGGTAAAAAAGCAATCTAAGTCATCTACAATTAACTTGGAAGATTACACTATAGCTATTCCTTCTCCAAGGAGATAGCAGATATTAGATCTTGGTCAAAATGGTTCATGCTAAAAGTTCCTTGAAATTTGGAATAAGCATACTGGATCCAGGTTAAATAACTTTAGACATGACTGAATATCAAGGAACTTTTGGCATGAACCAAATCGCTAAAAGCTTCCCTGGTGGTTTAGCAGTAAAGAATTTGCCTGTGATGCAGAAGATGCAGGAGACATGGTTTTGATCTCTGGATTGGGAAGATCCCCTGGAAGAGGAAATGGCAACCCACTTCAATATTCTTGCCGGGACAAGCCCATGTACAGAGGAGACTGATGGGATACAGTCCATGGGGTCACAGACTGTTGGACCCGACTGAGTAACTGAGCATGCAAATGTCTATGGATGATTTGAGTAGTACCAAATGTCCTGCAAGTCTCCAGTCACTAACCCCTAATCATCCTGCTTCCTTGTTCACCATTTGTTTCCTCCTCTTAGTTTTGGTGACTTCATTTCAGACAATCCACTCTGGCTCAGATGTAGCTTCCTCTTAAAATGTAAATGCTGGTATGGCCCTTCAGGAGGCCCATCTATAAGAGGCATCCTGTCTGCAGGCCTTGTCTAAGCATTTTGGACACTGTCCTTGCTGGGCTCACAGCAATCCTTTGTGCTGTTTACCAGGGCAAAAGGATCAGCCTCATTGGTCCTGGAATGAGTGGCTATGTATACTGTCATATTCCTACAGATGTGCGCTTTTTAATGGTAAAGAACAAACTATTTTCCAACTGTATATAACAGCTTTCAAAGATGAAGTGAAGGCATTTTGAGGGTCAAAATACTTAGTTGTTCAAATCAAAACTACAATGAGATATCACTTCACAACAGCCAGAATGGTCATCATTTAAAAAATCTACAAATAATAAATTTTGGAAAGGATGTAGAGAAAAGGAAGCTTCCTACACTGTTGTTGAGAATGTAAATTGTTGTAACCACTATGGAGAACAGAACAGAGGTTCCTTAAAAGACTAAAAACAGTTGCCATATGATCCTTCAATCCCACTCCTTATAATTTATCTGGAGGAAACTATAATTTGAAAAGATACATGCAGCCCAGTGTTCATAGCAGCACTATTTACAGTAGCCAAGGCATGATATTAAGAAGAGGTGGCAAGAACACACAGAAGAACTGTACAAAAAAGTTCTTAATAACCTGGATAACCATGAAAGTATATTCACTCAGCTAGAGTCAGACATCCTGGAGTGTGAAGTCAAGTGGGTTTTAGGAAGCATTACTAGGAACAAAGCTAGTGGAGGTGATGGAATACTAGCTGAGCTATTTCAAATCCAAAAAGATGCTGTTACTAAAGCATTGCACTCAGTATGACAGAAAATATGGAAAGCTGAGCAGAGGCCTCAGGACTGGAAAATGTCAGTTTTCATTCCAATCCCAAAGAAGGGAAATGCCAAAGAATGTTCAGACTACTTCATAATTGTAATCATTTCACATGCTAGCAAGACCATGTTCAACATCCTTCCAGTTAGGCTTCAACAGTAAATGAACTAAGAACTTCCAGATGTGAAAGCTGGATTTAGAAAATGCAGAGGAGACAGAGATCAAATTGCCAACATCTGGTGTATCATAGAAAAAGCAAGAGAATTCCAGAACAATATCTAGTTCTGCTTCATTGAGTATACTAAAGCCTTTGACTGTGTGGATCACAACAAATTGTGGAAAATTCTTAAAGAGATGGGAATACCAGACCACCTTACCTGCCTCCTGCAAAATCTGTATGCAGGTCAAGAAGCAACAGTTAGAATCACACATGGAACAGCAGACTGGTTCAAAATTGGGAAAAGAATTAAGTCAAGGCTGTATATTGTCCCTCTGCTTATTTAACTTATATGCAGAGTACATCATGTGAAATGCTGGGCTGGATGAAGCAGAAGCTGGAGTCAAGATTGCCAGGAGAAATATCAATAACCTCAGATATGCTGATGCCACCACCCTAATGACAGAAAGGGAAGAGGGACTAAACAGCTTCTTGATGAAGGTGAAAGAGGAGAGTGAAAAAGCTGGCTTAAAACTGAACATTCAGAACACTAAGATCATGACATCAAGTCTCATCACTTCATGGCAAACAGATGGGGAAGCAGTGACAGGCTTTATTTTCTTGAGCTCCAAAATCATTGCAAATGATGACTACAGCCATGAAATTAAAATATGCTTGCTCCTTGGAAGAATTGCTATGATAAACCTAAACAGTGTATTAAAAAGGAGAGACATTACTTTGCCGACAAAGGTCCATCTAATCAAAGCTATGTTTTTTCCAGTAGTCATGTATGGATGTGAGAGTTGGACCATAAAGAAGGCTGAGTGCTGAAGAATTGACACTTTCAAACTGTGGTGTTGGGGAAAACTCTTGAGAGTCCCTTGGACAGCAAGAGATCAAATCAGCCAATCCTAAAGGAAGTCAACCCTGAGTATTCATTGAAAGAACTGATACTGAAGCTACAATTCTTTGGCCACTTGATGAGATGAGCTAATTGATTGTAAAAGACCCTGATGCTGGGAAATATTGAAGGCATGAGCAGAAGGGGATGACAGAGAATGAGATGGTTGGATGGCATCACCAGTTCAGTGGACATGAGTTTGAGCAAGCTCCAAGGAATAGTGAAGGACAAGGAAGCCTGGCATGCTTTAGTCCATGGGGTCACAGAGGGTTTTACATGACTAAGCAGCTGAAAAACAACAATAAAAAGAAATGGGAACAACCTAAATGTCCATCAACAGATGAATGGATAAAGATGTGATATATACAAATACGTTTGTGTATACATATACACACATATATATAATGGAATATCACTCAGCCATAAAAAAGAAGAAAATAATGCCATTTGTAGCAACATGGATGGACCTTGAGATTTTCATATTAAATGAAGTATGGCATGCAGATAAAGACAAATATTATATGATATCACTTATTGCAGAATTAAAAAAAATTATACAAAGAACTTATTTACAAGATAGAAGTAGACTCACAGACATAGAAAACAAGCCTTGATTTCTAAAGGGGATAGTAGGGTGAATGTTGAGTTTTAAGCCAGCTTTTTCACTCTCCTCTTTCACCTTCATCAAGAGGCTGTTTAGTTCCTCTTCCCTTTCTGTCATTAGCGTGTTGTCATCAACATATCTGAGGTTATTGATACTTCTCTCGGCAATCTTGATTCCAGCTTGTGCTTCATCCAGCCTGGTATTTCACATGATGTACTCTACTATATATAAAATAGATAAAGACCTCCCATATCACACAGTGCACTATAGTCAATATCTTATAATAATCTATAATGGGAAAGAATCTGACAAAGAAAAATTATATATATATATGTATAAACCACTTGATGAATGCCTGAGCTAACACATTATAAATTAACTATACTTCAATGAAAAAAGAGGTTAAAATTTTAAAAATAAGAAACTCTAGTTGTGCTGCTGATTTGGGATGACAGATATAATTCAGCATTAGTAATTGGGATGGTAGGGATGATAATAATAATGTGAGATGCCATAAAAATATATAGTCATATTGCATTACACTTCAGCAAACATGAATTAGAAAACAATTTCATTCTAAAGTGTCTACCAGGAGAGTGAATTTGCATGGGTTTAAGAGTATATATGGATGTGGAAAGTAAATAGAGAACAGAAAAAGTCAAAGCAGTATTGTAACACTCTGTTGATCCTATTCCTTCAAAAAAAAGGCTACTCAGATTCACATTCTGAGAAAAGTGCTCTGGTTGACAACCACCATGAACATAAAGCTGTCACTAGATTAGACTTGGGACTCTTGCATCAAGTCTAGGATGGCACAAGCTGTAGAGACAATAGGCATACACATTAGGAAACAAAGGAGGCCTATAAGCAGCACATTGCATCTCTGTACATAAGCCTAGAGTCTGCAATCCCCCCATGACTGCATATAAAAGACCCATGAAAATGAAATATTTCAAGTATATGTTGAAACTACAATGGACAGTCTTTTGCCTTTTGCCTCAGCAGAGCAGGCCACTTTTGGCAGCATATAGGGACCATAAATCACAGGCATGCATACTTGTGTGTGTGTGTGTGTGTGTGTGTGTGTGTGTGTGTGTGTGTGTTTGTGTATGCCCAAGAGAAAGAGCTTGAAATTAATGAGAAACAAAGGTAAAATTTTGTGGTTAATAAATTGACTAAAATGTAAATAGAGCACCTTTTAAAATTTATTTGTAAGGCTACATTGCTGGTGGACCACCAAATTTCATTCTTCAATTGACAAAGAATTTCAAACTTTACAAACTTTGCAATTTTGATAGATTATTTCAATGTGTGGCTTTAAAACTGAGTTCCACCCTGCTGCAGTTTTATCCCTAAAACTGAGTTCTGCCTCAGGGTTCCTAATATGTTCTTCAGGAAGCAATTATTCTGTTACAAATATCTCCTTTGATTCATACAAGAAGCTATAGAGTAGGTGTTAGCATCTGTCTCACTGAGGAGACTAGAGCAGAGAGGCCCACAACTGCCACGAAGCATAGCCAGACCTCAAAGTCAGTTTTCTTCCTTCAAATGCTGTATTCTCTTTTCTCTACAGTCATTATGGTTATACAATCATATAACAATAATAATTCATGTCTGCTTGGTGACTGAAGAGTTTTCAAAGTATTTCATTACATTATCTCATGCATTAAAAAAAAATTCTGCCACCTAGAAACTATTTTTATTCCCTATCATATTTTTTTTACAGATAAAAAGTTTGTGTTTCAGATAAAATAACTGAAAAGCTGAAGATAAACGAGCAAGTACTGAGCCCACAACCTCACTGTGGAAGCCACATTCCTGTCATACTGCTGACCTGTTTAGGAAGCTTTCATTGTTACAAAGAGCAGTGAAATAATTCTGAAATGTAAATGTGTGTTTTTGAAAGATGGATTGCATGCAAAAACATAAGCTTGGGCTCCTGTTAAAATTTTCAAGTGATAAAACTTTAATTCAGAGCCCTTAAGCAGACAGAAACAAGGCTGGCTAATCAAATTCTGCCTGGCAATATATAAAATAACTTTGCAGCTGTCTATGTCTCAAGAGACTAACGTTCTTATATTTGTCCTAGATTTAATTTTTGTGCATAAGTCACACTGTCATTTGTTGTGTCTATATTTTTTCAAATGTATTCCTTGCATTTTATTTCATGTCTGTCTTCAGGAAACTAGCTATTATCAAAGTGCTGCCTTTAAAAATATGCGTGGGGTTCTCTGTCTTTCTGTTTCTCTCTTTCATTCTCTCTCTTTTGAGACCTTTCTTCCTCTCTCTCTCTTCTCAATACAAGTGAAAATGGGCCACACCAGGGCACAGAATAAGCTTCACTGAGTAAAATACTTCAAATCAAAATCATTCTCAAGATAGCAATTTTATAAAAATAAGGTTTTCAATAGAGAAACAATAGAAAAATCCTCCTTTTGGTTAACTTCCAACAATGAACATTATCAAATGAATGAATATTTTGAGTTATTTGCATGGTATTTCCTAATGATGGAATGTTAAATAAACTATCATTTTTAAAAGTTAATTTGATAAGTTTTTCATAAAATTGTTCTAGAGATGTTAATAGAAGAGCCTTGGGGGTGGGGGGGGGAGGTTGAAATAATAAAGTTGAAGAGGTTTATTTACAGCATTATTTCCTAGAATTCTTAAAGGGCTCTAAAGTTACTTAATCAGAACTCCACTTCTGAACCACATTTTCCATTGGACTTCTATTAACATCTTCAGTTCAGTTCAGTCGCTCAGTCGTGTCCGACTCTTTGCGATCCCATGGATTACTGTACGCCAGGCTTTGCTGTCCATCACCAACTCCCGGAGCTTACTCAAACTCATGTCCATTGAGTCAGTGATGCCATCCATCCATCTCATCCTCTAATGTCCCCTTCTCCTCCTGCCTTCAATCATTCCCAGCACCAGGGTCTTTTCAAATGAGTCATTTATTTGTAGCAGGTGGCCAAAGCAGTGGAGTTTCAGCTTCAGCATCAGTCCTTCCAATGAACACTCAGGACTGATTTCCTTTAGGATGGACTGGTTGGATCTCTTTGCAGTCCAAGGGGCTCTCAAGAGTCTTCTCCAACACCACAGTCCCAACACATCAATTCTTCAGCTCTCAGCTTTCTTTATGGTCCAACTCTCACATCCATACGTGACTACTGGAAAAACCAAAGCTTTGACTAGCTGTACCTTTGTTGGCAAAGTAATGTCTCTGCTTTTTAATATGCTGTCTAGTTTGATCATAACTATTCTTCCAAGGAGCAAGTGGCTTTTAATTTCAAGGCTGCAGTCACCATCTGCAGTGATTTGGGAGCACTGCCCTGGCCCCGCCCCCCCCAAATAAAGTCTGTGAT
Organism: Odocoileus virginianus; assembly: GCF_023699985.2. Classification (NCBI taxonomy): domain Eukaryota; kingdom Metazoa; phylum Chordata; class Mammalia; order Artiodactyla; family Cervidae; genus Odocoileus; species Odocoileus virginianus. Next base: position 28,319,486 of record NC_069698.1, read on the forward strand.
TCCATTGTTTCCCCATCTTTTTGCCATGAAGTGATGGGACCAGATGCTATGATATTATTTTTCTGATATTAGTTTTCTTGAGTTTTAAGTCAATTTTTTCACTCTCCTCTTTCACTTTCATCAAGAGGCTCTTTAGTTCTTCTTTGCTTTCTACCATAAGGGTGGTCATCTGCATATCTGAGGCTATTGATATTTCTCTTGGCAATCTTGATTCCAGCTTGTGCTTCATCCAGGCCAGCATTTCTCATGATGTACTATGCATTTAAGTTAAATAAGCAAGGTGACAATATACAGCCTTGACATACTCCTTTCCTGATTTGGAACCAGTTCTATTAACATCTTCTTCAGCAAAACCCCATCAATGAATTGATCACTGTTGTGTTAGAGCTATAGACAGCCTTTCCTTGTTAAAAAAACATATATGACTTGCTATCAATGACACTTGTATTTTTTGCGTCCATTTTGTAAATTCCCTTATAGTTTTCAAATCTCTGATTAAAAAAAAAATGAACATTTCATTTTGTTTCTTTAAGTAGATATACTCCTAAGTATTTTATTCTTTTTGTTGCAATGGTGAATGGTATTGTTTCCTTAATTTCTCTTTCTGTTTTCTCATTGCTCGTGTATAGGAATCCATGAGATTTCTGTGTGTTAATTTTATATCCTGCAACTTTACTATACTCATTGATTAGCTCTAGTAATTTTCTGGTAGAGTCTTGAGGGTTTTCTATGTAGAGGATCATGTCATCTGCAGAGAGATTTTCACTTCTTCTTTTCCTATCTGGATTCCTTTTACTTCTTTTTCTGCTCTGATTGCTGTGGCCAAAACTTCCAACACTATGTTGAATAGTAGTGGTGTGAGTGGGCACCCTTGCTTGTTCCTGATTTTAGGGGAAATGCTTTCAATTTTTCACCATTGAGGGTAATGCTTGCTGTGGGTTTGTCATATATAGCTTTTATTATGTTGAGGTATGTTCCTTCTATTCTTGCTTTCTGGAGAATTTTAATCATAAATGGATGTTGAATTTTGTCAAAGGCTTTTTCTGCATTTCATTTTCTATATCGATAAAACTACCTTAAATATTTAGATCCCTAGTAATCATACTTTAATAGTGAATAATCAGGTGGAAGATTTTGAAATTCAGAAAAAAAGCAGCCTTTCCCTTTTGTTATATTCTAGTGTCTCAAAGAAAATGATATTCAAACTACTTTTAGTAAGAGCTTTCCCAGGGCCTCTTAATTTCCCCAGGGACCTTGCACACTCTCCCCATCTGATACCATCAGTCTCTCTCTTTTTGACTCAAAAATGTTTTTTTCTTCTGTAAATTCAGTATGACTTAAAGCACTCATGTTACAACCTAACATCAGTATCAACTCAATTTTCACATTACTTTCAAAATCACCATCTCTTTTCCAACTTCACAGGCTTCAAGTTTATATTTATTTGACTGCATTCTCTCCACTATCTTGTTATTTCAGTTTTAAGAATCCCTTGAAGCTTTATTGAGCATCTATCATTCCACACACTGTGCTAAGTGCTCAAAGTCAAATATTGAGTAATAAAAATTTCTGGCCTCAAGATACCATTTAGCTTGGAAAAAGTCATGAAAACAAGTCAGTATAATGCAATGCCACAAATGAAGTGTGTACTCAGTATGAGGGAGTGCTGGTTACTTCCTGACAATAGGAAGGGGCTGGAATACACAGGATATACTATGCAGAGAGAAGAGGTCATATCCATAAGTCTTAAGTGGTGCCATGATTTGAGAGTGCTGACTATCCAAGTACAGACAGCAATGGAAACAGAAATGGGAGGAAGAGAGTGGAGTCTCTTCGTAAGGGGAAAAGTTTGCTTTGGAGTCTTCCATGTCATGCTAATGGATTTAGACTTTTTCCTATAGGTATACAATGTAGGCTTTCATTTGGGATTAAAGTAAATCATTGAGTTTTCAAAAGATTAAGATGATTGAGTTATCAAAAGATAAAGAGATATATATAAAAGGAGAAGCCACAATGAGATGGTAGCAGGGGTGCAATCACATTAAATCAAATCCCATATCTGCTGGGTGGGTGACCCACCAACTGGGAACAATAATACCAAAGAAGTTATTGCATTGTTGTGAAAGTTCTAGGCCCCACTTCAGACTCTCCAATCATGGGATCTGCCAAGGGGACTGGGAAGCCCCAGGGAATCTGACTTTGAAGGATAGCAGGATTTGATTACTAAACTTCCACAGGACTGGAGAAACAGAGACTCTTGGAGGGAACAAACAAAACCTGTGTACACCAGCACCAGGGGAAAGAAGCTGCAGCCCCACAAGAGACTGAACGAGACTTGCCTGTGAGATGTTTGAGGGTCTGTGCAGAAGCCGGGGTCAGCAGCGGCCTACCATGGAGACAGGGCCACTGACAGCAGCAGTCCTGGGGGGTGCATATTGGCATAAATCCTTTAAAGGTCACCTTTAACTGACCTTAGAGCCTATAGGAGCACAGCCCCACCCATCAGAAACTGGATTAAAAATTTACTGAGCATGGCCCTGCCCACCAGATCAAGATGCAGTTTTTCCCATAACCACTCCCTCCCATCAGGAAGCTTGCACAAGCCTCTTATCTTCACCCATCAGAGGACAGACAGAAGAAGCAAGAATTACAATCTCACAGCCTCCAGAAGCACAATCACAGTGATTTATTGTCACTCTGCTTATTTAAATTATATGCAGAGTACATCATGTGAAATGCTGGACTGGATTAGTCACAAACTGGAATCAAGATTGCCAGGGAAAATATAAACAACCTCAAATACTCAGATGATACCACTCTAGTGGCAGAAAGTGAAGAGGAACTAAAGAGCCTCTTGACTAAGGTGAAAGAGAAGAGTGAAAAAGCTGGCCTAAAACTAAACATTGGAAACACTAAGACCATGGCATCCTGTCCCATCACTTCATGGCAAATAGATTGAGAAAAAGTGGAGACAGAGACTGATTTTATTTTCTTAGGTTCCAAAATAACTACAGACAGTGACTGCAGCTGTGAAATTAAAAGAAATTTCCTCTTTGGAAGAAAAGTTATGACAAACCTACACAGCGTATTAAAAAGAGACATCACTTTGCTGTCTAAGGTCCATATTGTCAAGGTATGTTTTTTCCAGTAGTCATGTACAGAAGTGAGAGTTGGACCATAGAGAAGACTGAGCACCAAGAAATTGATGCTTTCCAGTTGTGATGCTGGAGAAGACCCTTGAGAGTTCCGTGGACAGGAAGGAGATCAAACCTGTCAATCCTAAAGGAAATCAACCCGGAATATTCATCAAAAGGGCTGATACTGAAGCTGAAGCTCCAACACTTTGGCCAAGTGACATGAAGTGCCCGCTAACTGGAAAAGACCCTGATGCTGGGAAAGGTTGAGGGCTGAAGGAGAAGGGGCAACAGGGAATGAGATGATTGGAAGGTATCACTGACTCAAAGGACCCGAGTCTTAGTAAACTCCAGGAGATAGCGAAAGACAGGGAAGCCCGGTGTGCTGCAGTCCATGGGGTTGCAAAGAGTCAGACACGACTTAGCTACTGAACAACAACAACAAATGAGATAGACTGGGGACGAGCAAATCAGGAATTGGAGGTAGTAGTTAGGATAAAATGTCAGGTTAAAGTGAATGATTATGAGGGCTTGAACTAAAGTTGTAACCATGGGACAAAAATGTAGATGATGTACGTTGCTATGTTGATAACATGACTGGTTATCAAAAGAATCATATGGCCAAGAATCATGTTAATGGGGATGACCAATTTAGTATCTAAATTTCTCAACAGCCTTTTTTAATGGAAACACAGTCTATTTTGCTCTCCTCATTCACTGACTCTCAGGGTCAGAACCTGGATCTTATATTCTATGAAATGGCTGTATCTTTGAAATATTGAAGAAGTGCCACTTAGTCTCCAGCAGCAGTTCTGTCCTCCCAGTGATTATGCTCTGCCACTCCTGCAACTTTTGTTTTTGACCTTCATTGAGTGTCCTGGTCACTGACCCCTTTCCTCAACTTCCATTCCTTCTGAATTATCTTCCTTCTCTATGCATTTTTTAAAATATGTCTGAATATATGCATTTACTTTAGTCTCACTATTATATAAAAAACTCAATCAAGTATCTGTCTTTTCTCTGCTTGCCTTGCTCAGAGGAATACTGCTTGGGAGAAAAATCACAAAATGGGCAACTTAATATGTATTGTCAATAATGTCAACCAGTCCTCATCCAAGTACACAATGTGACAATAATTTTCTATTCAACTCTTCTATCTTGCGCTTCACAAAGTGTATTGGAGGTTTTCTGCCAGCTTCTCTAGTTATTTACCTATTTCTGCCCCTTGGGGTCATTTAGTACAATCAAGGCAGCCAGGGCCTGGTTGCTGGTATAGGAAAGTGTTGAGTGCCACTTAGGGAAAGGGTGGAGATGGGTTATGGGCTAGGAACACAGAAAAGGGACTTATTCCACAAAGAGTTTACATTCTATCAAAATTTCCAGTCATTTCCAAAATAGCTGAAGCAACTTTAGCTTAAAAAGTTTACTGGAATATTGTATTTCACAAGAATTACAGCTAATTGAAGAAGAAATCACTTATCATATCACACTCATTATCTGCCCAATTAATCAATAAAGTAACATAGGGAAAAGAACAGATTAGTTGCTCTCATCAAAAATAAATGCAAGCGTTTCTCCTACAACCATAGATACAAGTCCACTCTAATGACTCATGAGTCAGAATACTGTAGCTATTTCACTCATCTAAACATTTCAATGCCTTAGAAAAATAACATTTTAAAAACTAGGAGAGTTGTCCCTGATGTTTTAAAAAATGATGAATATTATAGTTAATTGGTAATCTCATACACAAGACAGCACCCCAAAGTACATTTTAACATCTAAAAGTGTAATTTTCACATCACTGCTGTTGATTCAGAGAGTAGTTCATCTAGATCCTTTCCTAAACTTGAAGAATATTTTTCCAGTAATATTAAAATACTGAAAATATTTGATCTGTGCAGATATAGTAATGATTAATCAAATTGCACAATGAAAAATTTAATCATTTTATAATTTCAAGCAAATGTATAAAATAATAAAATGACATCATATTGTAAGTCAAATGTCACTGATTCTTCAATTTGCTAAGAAGTAGTTTAAACACTTGTTTGACTAGAGTAAATTTGCATCTAATTTATATTCAATGTCATGTAAAAATAAATCTACTTTAAAAATAATTTCTTACATGAATAGTCAGCATAAATGCTCAATTTTAATAGCATAAATGAGAGCAATTTAGTAGTGTTTCCAGTCTGAAAGTTCTGTTTAATGAATTATTTGAAATTGACTGAGTTACTTATCAGATCAAAGGCCCACAACTAAAAATATTTTTAATATGCATCAAGCTACAAGTTTGTTTTTGTCATTTCAATTCTAGAATATGTACAAATTATTTTAGAAGAGATTAAATTTTTTTTGATTGGAACTAGGACAGCTTAATGTTTCAACTTGAAAGAAAAAATTGTCAAAATCTGTTGTGCTTTTTCATAGCATGAAAATTAACACAATTTAGGTCCACAAAAGAGAAACAAATAAGATGAGGGATATGCACATGAAAGAAGGTAGAGGAGGGGGATTAAGGACAGAAGTATTTTTGTAAATGAAGCACAGAAAAAGGGAAATAGACGGGATGAGAGAGAACAAAATGAGAAGATGAGAGAAACCAGAAAGGGAGGTGAAGCAAAGAAACGGATGAGGCTGGATGAGGAAGAACTTGTCGGTGATCACTAACTGGGCACTTGACACAAATAGCTGAACCTCTCCCAGTGGCTTATGATAGTACTGTCAGGGAGCTGCTGAGTCGGTGGACCTAGCAATGGAGTCCAACATGTCTCTCTGCTGGTCTTGCTTTTAACTCAACATTTCCCTGAATCTTTTAGAGAAGGGTGAGACATGTGAGTAGAAAGAAGAGTGAGAAAGAAATAGAATGACTGAAGGGAGAGAAAAGAAAAAAAATGAATAGGACTATGGACATTTTCTGGAATACCCATCAGAGTAGTCAAGATTTTGATGACAGACATTTTACAATTTAGTTAGATGATAGTAAGAATAATTTTGAAGCACTTTAGTTGAGATGAACAAAGACCTTAGAAGATGGGATTTTGGAAGATATTTTAATTTCTGCTAATTCTACTCTCTAGTCACTGCCCTCTAACAGTCATACTTTACAAAAGTCTTTCCAAAGCATTTTTGTTGAGAACCCAAGAACAAGTAGGGTTTACAAAAAATACCATGCATTGTAAAACATACAGAGGTCTATACATTACACATAAACTTTTTGTATATATTATATACAAGACTTGCATCACCTTAAAAGAGACAGAGTTAATTTTTGTCACTGCTTATCCCACCACCAAGAATGTATCTTGTCTGACTCTGCTAAAGGCAAGACCATCAGTAAAAGAAGGTGTGGATTCAGCCCTTACTTTCAGTGATGACAAATGGCATAGATATCAGAATGTTAGATAGGATATTTTGACTCCTAACTGTGGTCCTTAAAAGAAGGTTTGAGAAAGTTTTTAATTCTAGGTCTTAATCTGTATGCAACATGAGCAAGCAGCTGCTCTTAGGACTTAACATACTTCTCTTGGACAGCTCTTTGTGGAGATAATAAGCCTTCACTAAAGAGCAAGTTACCTCAGATATGCAGATGACACCACCCTTATAGCAGAGAGTGAAGAGGAACTAAAAAGCCTCTTGATGAAAGTGAAAGAGGGGAGTGAAAAAGTTGGCTTAAAACTCAACACTCAGAAAACTAAGATCATGGCTTCTGGTCCCATCACCTCATGGGAAATAGATGGGGAGACAGTGGAAACAGTGTCAGACTTTATTTTGGGGGGCTCTAAAATCACTGCAGATGGTGACTGCAGCCATGAAATTAAAAGATACTTACTGCTTGGAAGGAAAGTTATGACCAACCTAGGTAGCATATTAAAAAGCAGAGACACTACTTTGCCAACAAAGGTCCATCTAGTCAAGGCTATGGTTTTTCCAGTGGTCATGTATGGATGTGAGAGTTGGACAGTGAAGAAAGCTGAGCGCCGAAAAATTGATTTTTTTTTTTTTTTTTGTACTATGGTGTTGGAGAAGACTCTTGAGAGTCCCTTGGACTGCAAGGATATCCAACCAGTCCATCCTGGGTGTTCATTGGAAGGACTGATGCTGAAGCTGAAACTCCAATACTTTGGCCACCTCATGCGAAGAGTTGACTCATTGGAAAAGACCCTGATACCGGGAGGGATTAGGGGCAGGAGGAGAAGGGGATGACAGAGGATGAGATGGCTGGATGGCATCACCGACTCGATGGGCATGAGTTTGAGTAAACTCTGGGAGTTTGTGGTGGACAGGGAGGCCTGGCGTGCTGTGATTCATGGGGTTGCAAAGAGTTGGACACGACTGAGCGACTGAACTGAACTGAACTGAAAAAGCAAGGTAACAGTGCTATCCTCAAACTTGCAGAAGCCCATGATATGTGGTGGAAAACTGGATTCTTCATAGAATCAAATGGATACTAAACTCTTTCTGCTTCCATTACAATTTTTTAAAATCATGGAATAGGGCATTTCGTAAAGAATAATTGGGTTGATCTTCAATTAATTCAGAAGTGTGGAAATAGGAAATAAAGAGTACAGCTCTGTTACTTAATAGTGGTCTCCCTATGATAAAGATTTTTTTTTTTGATGAATGAAGATGGTTTGTGAAATTATAATTAATGCTCTTCTCTTAACAGTGCACAGAAACCAGAATTGAAAATAAATCAAAATTTATAGTTAAGATCTAAGACATAGCATGATCCCATTCTCTCATAGTTTTGTGCCCTCTCAGCCTCCAGTTTTTCATACTCAAAAATGGGAAAAACAAAACTTACCCCCAAGACAGATAATATATGCTTCAGTACTTTGAAATTTTAAGCATTATGCGAGTGAAATCTAATATCATTACTCCTGTGACTTATATGTTACTGTTCCCCCACATATTAAAGGCTATGATGGACTGCTATTCTCTGAAATATTAAGGGATGCTGCAGCATGAACTCTGGGGCAATTGCAAACCTATTCATAAACTCTTGTTAAAAATGGAAATTAGGTTCAATGAGGGCACAAAAGTTTTGTGACAGTGTACGAGAGTGAACTTACATTGATAGATTTGGTTGAAGTTATCTTTTCTCACTGTGTTCTATGGTGATAAACTGCAGCCATATGTAACAATTCAGATGCATCTCAAAATCAAATGATTTGGATTTACAATTGATTTGATTATGCTACTGTCTCTTGTGAAGTTTATACACACTATTTAAAAATGGCTCCACTCCCCACCAAGCTTACCAGATTTAAATGCTGCATTTTGCAGAGTGTATGATACCATAAAGATGAAATTACAATGGTGTAACGGAAGACAGCCATGCTGAGAAGTAATATGAGTAATGCCTCCTTGAGATACTGATGGATAGATGGTCGGGGATCTGAGGATCAGTCACTGTTATTAATCATGTACTGTAATATAGCTGATTGTTATTACTTCATATACTAGGTGGCTAGGAATGCAGCCAGTTCAATAAAATCATTTTAACTTCCTTTTCATGGTGGTCATTTTTCTTGTGTCTGCTTTCCTCCTTTGGTGTTCTTCAATTAAGATAGAAAAGGACTTCCTTTCATTTCAGTGTTAGTGACCCATAATTGGGTTTCACTGGAAGAAAAAAAATATGACCATGCTATTCAGAGTATGCCTTCTTCTGTGGTGTGAGGGTTCTGTAAGGCTGGCTCTAAACCATAAAAATAATTAGGTAAGCTGACACTTTCTTCCTAACTCTCCACCTGTTGTTCATAGTCTTATTACTAAGGTGAGGTAAAGAAACACAAATTTGTCTTTTTTTTTTACATTCAGATTTTTCTGTACATATTTTCCAGCGAAAAATTTCACTGGAAATGGAAAAAACAAAAGAACTTCTAAATGTGGAGTAGACCATATGGTTTGCTATTTGAAGTATCCCCATTTGAATTTTGCAGGAAATGTAACACAGCTAATAAAATGTGGCCCTAAGTGTTGCATGTTCTGGACTAGAGATATTTTAAAGGCAACCTTTGGCTTTGAAGAGTCCCAGAAATTCTAAACTGTAGGGGATATTGTTTTGCCTTTGCTGAATGCAGTGCTACATTTTAGAATTATTAAAAATTCAGATGAAAATGACTTTTGTTTAGTAGAAGTGGAGAAATACCAATTAAGCTCACCTATGGAGGAAAAAGGCTTCCTAAGTGGCTCAGTGGGTAAAAACAAAATCCATCTGCAATGCAGGAGACTCAGGAGAGGTGGGTTTGATTCCTGGGTCAGGGAGATCCCCTGGAGAAGCATGGCAACCCACTCCAGTATTCTTGCCTGGAGAATCCCATCGACAGAGGAGCTTGGAGGGCTACAGTCCATAGGGTAGCAGATAGTTGAACACGATTGAAGTGACTGACCATGCACGCACATGGAGGAAAAGTCATTTGTGCAAAGCTGCACAGTTTTCTCTGATGTGAATCTAAAGCATATTCAAGACGAGTGTTTGTGCAGTATGCTTGCAGAACTATACTGTGTTAGAATTATGTTACATATTCAGTCAGTCAGTTCAGTCACTCAGTCACGTCTGACTGCAACCCCATGGAGTGCAGCAGGCCAGGCTTCCCTGTCTATCACCAACTCCTGGAGCTTGCTCAAACTCATGTCCATCGAGTTGGTGATGTCATCCAATCATCTCATCCTCTGTCGTCCCCCTTTCCTCCTGCCTTCAATCTTGCCCAGCATCAGGGTCTTTTCCAATGAGTCAGTTCTTCGCATCAGGTGGCCAGAATATTGGAGTTTCAGCTTCAGCATCAGTCCTTCCAATGAATATTCAGGATTGATTTCCTTTAGGATGGACTGGTTTGATCTCCTTGCAGTCTCATGTTACATATTCATATATACACAAATGCAAAGCAATTGGAAACACTTGCTACAAAAACCACAGGGGAAAAAAGAATCGGAATATAATACATAATTTATTTGGTCATAGTCATTTTGGTAACTGATATTAAGTTTAAATGACCTTCTCTCCCACCATTTATTGATGCTGTGATTCCAGATTTTGAGTTATTTTAAAAAGGAGCTGTCAAATAGTGTTGCCCATCTGCATTTGCTGGTAAAGGATAATCCTTTTGATTGTAAAAATTTCAGGCACTGACAGTGGGAGATTAACTAAGACAGTATTTTATTCCCTGCTGTAATGGTGAGTACATAGCATTAAATGTTTTGTTAATTCAACAAAATATTTTTATACTAATCCATTTGGATCCATCAGTGGGCTCCACTGTAGTTGATGGATTACTGCATTACCATTTAATTTAGTTTTATTTTAAAGGCATAACACTAACTATCATTTTAGTTAATTGTACACCCAAATAAGGAGAGAAATTGCTTCAGGAAAATGAGTAATGTGGAAGAGGATTCTTGTTGTTAAGAGAATTATTATGAATTGTTTTCTTAAAGGCTTTACACCTAGAACTGTTTACACTCTCAAGAGTAACCTTCAGTGTGACGCAGAGAAGAAGGGAGAAGGAAATCCAATTAGTGTAGTTTGGGAGTTCTACCTCTCCCTTAAAATATCAATAATAATATATCAGGTGAGTTTTTGACTTTAGTTTTTTTCTCAGAGCAATTTTCAAATACAAAACACACTCTGCTAAGAAGAAGAATTACTGAAAATCAATTGCTGTTTCATTTATGATACTTGAAATTGCACCTCCTGCTATTTCTGCTCAATTATGCCAAACTCAAATAATTTGTTAAATATCTGCATGTTATTGACTCAATTTATGGAAGTGAATGCTACCTATATAGTTGTGATTTTAGAAAACAAGAGAAAATTCTTCCTCTGATGAAAATTGCTTGAATATGAAGCTTCTGAAATTCATATTAAATTGATTAGCTATAAGTCTTTTAAAAAGCAACCTTTAAAATATAAGAACATTTTAGACTTAACAGAATTATTATAAATTAGTACACAGAGTTCCCATATATGCCAGACTCAGTTTCTCCTGTTTTTAACACCTTATATCACTATGGTATATTTGTCACAATTACTAAATGAACATTATTATATTATTGAATCCTTATCTTTATTCAAACTTCCTCAGTTTTTTCCTAATGTTCCTTTCTTGATCTGGGATCCCATCCAGATTACTATATTAAATTGAGAAATCACATCTCCTTAGGCTCATGTTGGCTATGGAAATTTCTGAAATTTCCCTGTGTGATGTTGATGATTTCAAGGAGTACTGGTGAGGTGTTGTGTAGAATGTCCATCACTTGAAATCTGTCTTATGCTTTTGTGATGATTAGACTGGGATTATGGGTTTCAGAGAGGAAAACCACAGAAGTGCAATTCTCATAATATCTTATGAGAGGTACATGCTATCAGCATGACTTATCACTCTTAATGTTGACCTTGATCATTTGGCTGAGGCTGCTCTGTCAAATTTCTCCACCGTAAAGTCACTCATTTTTCTTTCCTTCTCACAGTATATTATTTACTAGGAAGTTACAATGAGCAGCCCATACACAAGAAGTGGGGTGTTGTACTCTCTCTTTTAAGGGCAGAATAATTGCATAAATCATTAGGAATTTTTCTGCATTGGAAATTTGTATCTTCTTCCCACTTACTTTTTTATTTAGTAGTTTATTTATATAAGTACAAACTAGTGGATATTTGTTTTATACCTTGGGAGAGAAGCCAATACTATTCCTTTACTTTTATGTGTGTATATATGTTTTTCATTTACGTGAAATTGTTCCAATTTGGCCATTGGGAACTCTTGCTTGGCACTGACATCCATTTTACATATCCCATTACTGTGTGGGATTTTTTGATTTGTCTGTATTTTGTTTTGCACTTCCTTGCTTTCTGGAAATACAAGATGCTCCAGGCTCTTGTTATATATTTCCTGCCCAGTGATAAAATCAGATATTTCTTCAAGGAGCCCTGGTTTTTGTATTGGAGTATGGTTTTGTATTGGAGAAAGCTTTAAGTGCTAAGTGTGTTCAATGGGTTTTTTTCTCTTCATGCACATCTTTGGCGAGATGCCTTGGGAAGTTTATCTGTATGTGTTTAATCAAGAAAAATTGAAAATATTAAAGCATCTTAAAATACAATATAGATTGTATTTTAAAATAAAATTTAAGTGACTTTTTAGAGATGCCTAAACATAACCTACCAATCTCTGAGATTACCTTTGATCTTTGAAAGACAAGCAATTCATGGTGAGTTAGATCAACAGAAGGTAGACATTTCAAAGCAGGGAACTATTGTAAATGTTGTCTGAGATATGGATTCACTTACAAAAGTGGATCAAAATAGAGGCATGACCCTTCTACTGAGGTTTAGATAAATTATTTCTCTAAAAAATGTCCAGTTTCTACATTCAAGCAGCTCTTGTGGTTAATAATTTACCCTGAAATTTAAGCAACTGTCCTACCTCAGACAGAAAAATTTTGACTTAAAGTTGATTGTCATTAGTTGTTGAAAATTCTTGCTTTTCCAATTGTGTAGCGACAATTACCCGGAAAGAATTTGTGCACAGGAAAAATAAAAATGCGTGTTCTTTCCTTTTTACAGTAGACTTGTGTTGATTTTGATTCTCATTTACTAGTTAGTAAGTGTTTTAAGTGAGCACTCTGATATTCTGCAGATCTTATCAACTTTAGTATTTGTTTGTAATGTAGTTAATGGACAATAAGATTACAGTGAGTTCTCTGGAGATGAAGTAATGGCAAAGATCTGTCACACTGGCTTCAGTAGGAATTGACTATTACCAAGCTAACTAAACTTACATGTCTCTTGAACAAAGTTCTCAAAGACCTAAAAGAGCAAGATCTATGGGTATCTAGTTTATATAGTGATACTGCTGTTGTTAAAATTATCTGACACTTAAGGAAAATAAATTACAAACGTTTCATCATCACAGTGGAATTAATGGCCAGGTTGATTGACTAATATACTGAATAGATCATACTTTTACTAAAGTTATTCTACTAATAATAATACTCAATAATCACACTAATACTATTTGTTCAATAATATTAAATTCAATGTACCAGTCATTAAGCTATCACTTTGCATATTATATAAATTTAATGCCTACAACAGGATCACATGTTTAATACATACTTCAAAAGTAAGGAAAGGGAGGTTGTGAAAGAACAGTTAATTTATCGAGTATCATACGGACTGCAATGAAAAGGCTGGTTTTTAATACAAAGGACTTCAGATTCATGTTCCTAATTGCTATACCATATCACTTCATTGAAAATGACTAGATTTGGGGACATATATCCATTTATAGCTTGAGTAAAACTTTGTCTGACAACGTTATAAAAAGCCTAATCAGCTACATGAGGATGCTTGCTGCTGCTGCTGCTGTTGAGTCGCTTCAGTCCTGTCCGACTCTGTGCGACCCCATAGACGGCAGCCCACCAGGCTCTGACGTCCTTGGGATTCTCCAGGCAAGAACACTCGAGTGGGTTGCCATTTCCTTCTCCAGTGCATGAAAGTTAAAAGTGAAAGTGAAGTCGCTCAGTCGTGTCAGACTCTTCCAGACCCCATGTACTGCAGCCTACCAGGCTCCTCCGTCCATGGGATTTTCCAGGCAAGAGTACTGGAGTGGGGTGCCATTGCCTTCTCCATAAGGATGCTTATATAGATGCTAATCAGTCTATATAAGGTTGTAAATTGCTATTATAGAACTATGTGTGTATATGCACATACACAAATATACAGCAAGTGGGAGAGAGTAAATTTAAATTAAATTTTCTATTAAATTAGTAGTTTGACAGCATTTGGAGACTTTACTAATTGCTAATATGGCTTTCAAAGTGAATTTCGCTGCGGTTATTAGGATATCCCCTTATAGCTATTAACAACTCAGAGAGACAAAAAAAAAAAAATAAAAGCAGACTAATGTAGATGAGAAATTACTCATGTTGCCGAAACATTGTTCATTTGCTTCTGGCATAAGTTGAGGGAAGAGACCATATATTTATGTCACAACATAATGGCATACTGCAGGCTATTTCTATATGCATTCTCATTCCAGACTAATTTGTCAATTGTCGGTAAATTCAGCATCTTCCACATCCCGATAAATATAGATTTCTTTCTCAGTTGACGGTAAATACATTGCAGCTGCTCTGTGGCAGGCAGTAGATAGATGGAGACGTTAAGGTGACTTTCTTGCTGAGTGTAATGTATAAAATCAGGCGCTCTGTAGACAGTGTATATGGAATATGTTAGAAAATGAAGCTAAAGTCTCAGACCAGTCTGACCATAACCATCATGATTCTTGCCTTGGCCAGTGTGGTCACTTCAGTGGTGGGAAGGTAATTAGAAGTAGGATGATCAGTTCACAACAAGGGCCTAAGGAAATCAGGCCTTGCTTTCAATAACTTTCCGGTTTAATTAGCTTTGCTTTGATCTATCTTCCTCAAATTTTGGAATAAGGTGACAAATAAACATCTAATTAAGTAAGAGCATAATACAAACTTTGATCTATAGTCACCTTTGATTCGTTGTATAGTAATATTATCTCAAAAATATTATAAAGAGGGAGAGAGTTCAGGTAAGAAACAGGTATTAAACAGAAAAGCATAGAAAGAAAATGTCATAATCTTTGAATAATGTAGTCCTAACTATTTTATTCAAATAAAAGTATAGCACCATAAAAGAAATTAATTTGGGGAGGTTCTGTAGTGCAACAAAATAAAGTTTTAAAAAGTAATGCATGGAACTCCCCTGGTGGTCCAGTGGCTAAGACTCCACACTTCCAATTCAGGGGACATGTGTTTACTCCCTCGTCTAGGAACCAGATCCCAAGTGCTGCAACCAAGATACAACATAGCTAAACTGATTAATTAATTAATTTTTGAAAAGTAGTGTGTAGGGTAGTATAGTGATTCTTAAAGAGTGACATCAGGACTGGAAGGACCAGGAATCTTCAGAAGATGTTAGAAAACCAAATTTTCAAGTCCCAACTCAAACTGACAGAGTCTGAAACTCTGAGGATGGGGCCCAGGGCTTAGTATTTCAATAAACTTTACTGGTGATTCTTATATGAGAAACATTGGTTAAGATGCATTCACTAGAGTTCCTGAAAATAGAGTAAGACTGAATTTACTTGAAAGGAACAAATACAAGAACTCTTGTGTGAACTAATGATATCAAACTGAGTTATTTGTAGATGTTATCATCGCTGATATGGATTTTGTTGTTGTTGTTAAACAAATTCTTTGTTTAACTTATTGGGTATTTTGGGAAAAAATAACATTCCAGTTACTCAGAAGTGAGGGCTTCCCGGGTGGCTCAGTGGTTAAAAACCCTCCTGCCAATGCAGGAGACACAGAAGACACGAATTTGATCCCTGTTTGGTAACCCACTCCAGCATTCTTGCCTGGAAAATCCCGTGGACAGAGGAGCATAGTAGGCTACAATCCATACGGTTGCAGAGTCTGACATAACTGAGTGACTGAGCTCAAGCACATGCACTCAGAAGTGCTTTCCATACATTTTTCTCTATAGATTTCATATCTCAGATTTGCAAAAACAGATATGGTGATCTAGATATATGTGTAAGGTCCTTAAGAGTTGACTTTCCTAACAACCCCTGAATTGAAGGGATCAGGAATCTAGAACATGTTACTGGTGTTTGGTGGCCTAATTCTGATAGGATTTAATTCATTAAATACTTATTGAAGGGTGACTGTTAGTATGCCAATGAAGTTGGTGATGTGGAAAATATATGAGTAAACCATGACTCCTGATGTTAAATTGCTTACCATTTTTATTTACTTAGGGAAACTCTTGGAAAAGATACATTTTACCAGAAGGTATTTCCATAACTATAAATCATCCAAGCTCTCATTTTGTGTTGGCATTCTCTGAAATCAGAGCTCAAATTATTTTAGATATCCAGCCCAGGTAAATCCACATAGTGACCACTTTCAGATAAGTCCCCTCATGAATACAGATTTATGACTTTCTTTTAGAATTCATTCATTGTTGAGGTACAGAATTTAGTAGTAAATAATAAATCTATAGTGATCTTAGTCTCCAACAACAAGTCATGAATTTTCAGCCTTATTACATTAAACACAGATTTTTGTGAATGATATTTAAAAGCAGCAAATAGGTCAATTCCTAGTGTAGAAGTAAAAAAAAAAAAAAAACTGAATTTAGCATGAAGGAATAGAACATACCATATCCTTGCATAAAAAGAAGGAGATAGTCGGATGACCAAGGGATGGAAATAAAATGCCAAAATTACTGAAGTAGCTATGAACATCTTTTTAAAGGGAGCAAGTGAAATAGAACTCAGTAGTGTACCAATAACTGGAATAGACTTATCATGGCAGGGAAAGTATGGATTAACAAAAAGATTAGGCCTAATGGAATAAATTAGAATACAAATGTAGTCATATATATTTGGAAAATGAAAACAGTTAGTTTTTATTAGACATGAATGAAAAATTGATGCTGGAACTGAAATAGAAAATCTACTGAAGAATTGATTAAAACTCTGGTGATGATTAGGAATAATTTATAGGAACTAGGCTAGCCTAAACTTGGAGTGTAATAAACTAAGATAGAAATAAAAACATTTTTTGTTAAATGTGTATTTAATTAGTCAGATCTGATCACTTGTTCTTTAGTGAATCCATGGAAAACTTAAAAGTCAAAAGTATTCAGTAAACTATAGTACAAAAACCTCTGAGAAATTGTTTATAAAATTAATATGAAAAAGTTAACATGTAAGAAGATCCAGGATATATAACTGTTTACAACAACTTAGTGGAATAAGAAAACTTGAAAATTACTTCCATACAATATGTAGAAATTCTGGAAAAATAAAGATAAAATTTGAAATACTTGTTGTTGTTCTTCACTCACTCAATTGTGTCCAACTCTTTGAGAACACATGGACTGCAGGACACCAGGTATCCTTGTCCTTCACCATCTCCTGGAGCTTGCTCAAACTCCTGTCGACTGAATCAGGAAGGCCATCCAACCATCTCACCACTGTTATCCCCTTCTCCTCCTGCCCTCAATCTTTTCCAGTATCAGGGTATTTTCTAATAAGTCTGCTCTTTGCATCAGGTGGCCAAAGTATTGGAGCTTATTTCATCATCCATCCTTCTAATGAATATTCAGGATTGATTTCCTTTAGGATTGACTGGTTTGATATCCTTGCAGTCCAAGGTACTCTCAAGAGTCTTCTCCAGCTTCACATTTTGAAAGCATCACTTCTTCAGGGTTCAGCCTTTTTTTATGGTCCAACTCTCACATCCATACATGACTACTCAAAAAACCATAGCTTTGACTAGATGGACCTTTGTTGGCAAAGTAATGTCTCTGATTTTTAATACACTGTCTAGGTTTGTCATAGCAGTTCTTCCAAGGAGCAAGCGTCTTTTAATTTCAAGGCTGCAGTCACTGTCTGGAGTGGTTTTGGAGCGCAAGAAAATAAAGCCTGTCACTGTTTCCATTGTTTGCCCATCTATTTGCCATGAAGTAATAGGACTGGATGCCATGATCTTTGTTTTTTGAATGTTGAGTTTTAAGCCAGAATTTTCACTCTCCTCTTTCAACTTCATCAAGAGGCTCTTAGATTCCTCTTTGTTTTCTGGCATAAGGGTGTTGTCATCTGCATATCTGAGGTTATATTGATATTTCTCCTGGCAATTTTGATTCCAGCTTGTGCTTCAGCCAGCCCAACATTTCACATGATGTACTCTGCATATAAGTTAAGTAAGCAGGGTGACAATATACAGTCTTGACTTACTCCTTTCCCAATTTGGAGCCAGTCTGTTGTTCCATGTCTGGTCCTAACTGTTGCTTCTTGACCTGCATCCAGGTTTCATAGGAGGCAGGTAAGGTGGTCTGGTAGTCCCATAATTTGAAGAATTTCCCACAGTTTTTTGTGACCCACACAGTCAAAGGCTTTAGCATAGTCAATGAAGCAGAAGTAGATCTTTTTCTGGAATTCTCCTGCTTTTTCTATGATCCAGCAGATGTTGGCAACTTGGTTTCTGGTTCCTCTGCCTTTTCTAAAGCCATCTTGAACATCTGGTAATTCTCGGTTCACATACTGTTGAAACCTGGATTGGAGAATTTTCAGCATTACTTTGCTTGCATGTGAAATGAGTACAGTTGTGTGGTAGTTTGAATATTCTTTGACATAGCTCTTCTTTGGGAATGAAAACTGATCTTCCAGTCCTGTGGCCACTGCTGAGTTTTCCATATGTGCTGGCGTATTGAGTATAGCACTTAAACAGCATTATCTTTTAGGATTTGAAGTAGCTCAGCTGGAATTTCATCATCTCCACTAGCTTTGTTCATAACGATGGCCCATTTGACTTCACATTCCAGGATGCCTGGCTCTAGGTGAGTGATCACACCATTGTGGTTATCTGGGTTATTAAAGTATTTTTTGTGTAGTTCTTCTGTGTATTCTTGCCACCTCTTCTCAATATCATCTGCTTCTGTTAGATCCATACCATTTCTGTCCTTTATAGAGCCCATCTTTGCATGAAATATTCCCTTGGTTGTCTCTAATTTTCTTGAAGAGATCTCTAGTCTTTCCCATTCTGTTGTTTTCCTCTATGTCTTTGCACTGATCGCTGAGGAAGGCTTTCTTATCTCTCCTTGTTATTCTTTGTAACTGTTCATTCAGTATATCTTTCCTTTTCTCCTTTACCTGTTGCTTCTCTTCTTTACTCAGCTATTTGCAAGGCCTCCTCACCCAAGCATTTTGCCTTTTTGAATTTCTTTTTTCCTGGGGATTGTCTTGATCACTCCCTACTGTACAATGTCATAAACTTCTGTCCATAGTTCGTCACGCACTCTGTGTATAAGATCTATTCCCTTGAATCTATTTGTCACTTCCACTGTATAATAAGGGGTTTGATTTAGGTTATTCCTGAATAGTAGTTTTCCATACTTACTTCAATTTAAGTCTGAATTTTGCAATAAGGAGTTCATGATTTGAGCCACAGTCAGCTACCAGGTTTGTTATTGCTTATTTGTTATTGGTTTGCTATTGTGTAGAGATTCTCCATCTTCAGCTGCAAAGAGTATAATAATCTCACACACTTGCAAAGTAATGCTCAAAATTCTCCAAGTGAGACTTTAACAGTATGTGAGCCATGAACTTCCAGATATTAAGGCTGGATTTAGAAAATGCAGAGGAACCAGAGATCAGTTGCCAACATCTGTTGGATCATAGAAAAAGCAAGAGAGTTCCAGGAAGATATCTCCTTCTGCTTTATTGACTATGCCAAAGCCTTTCACTGTGTAGATCACAACAAACTGTGGAAAATTGTTTAAGAGGTGGGACTACCAGACCACCTTACCTGTCTCCTGAGAAATCTGCATGCAGGTCAAGAAACAACAGTTAGAGCCAGACATGGAACAATGGACTGGTTCCAAATTGGGAAAGGAGTGAGTCAAGTCTGTGTATTGTCACCCTGCTTATCCAACTTATATGCAGTGTACATCATGTGAAATGCCAGACTGGATGGGGCACAAGCTGGAATCAAGATTGATGGGAGAAATATCAATATAACCTCAGATATACAGATGATACCACTCTCATGCTGGAAAGTGAAGAAGAACTGAAGAACCTCTTGGTGAAAGTGAAAGACAAAAGTGAAAAAATTGACTTAAAGCTAAACATTCAGAAAACAAAGATCATGGCATCTAGTTGCATCAATGCATGGCAAATAGATGATGAAACAGTGGAAAAAGTGACAGGCTGTACTTTCTTGGGCTCCAAAATCATTGCAGATGGTGAATCCAGCCATGAAATTAAAATATGCTTGCTCTTTGAAAGAAAAGCTATGGCCAGCCTGGTAAGCATATTAAAAATCAGAGACATTACTTTGCCAACAAATGTTCATCTATTCAAAGCTATGGTTTTTAGAGTAGTCATGTATGGATGTGAGAGTTGGATTATAAAAAAAGCTGAGCACCAAAGAATTGGTGCTTGTGAACTGTGGTGTTGGAGAAGACTCTTGAGAGTCCTTTGGACTGCAAGGAGATTAAAGCAGTCCATCCTAAAGGAAATAAGTCCTGAACATTCATTGGAATGACTTATGCTGAAGCTGAATCTCTAGTACTTGGCCACCTGATTTGAAGAACTGACTCATTGGCAAAGACCTTGATGCTGGCAAAGACTGAAAGCACAAGAAGGTGAGAACAGGGGACGAGATGGTTGGATGGCATCACCGGCTCAATGGACGTGAATTTGAGCAAGCTCCAGGAGTTGATGATGAACAGGGAAACATGGTGTGTCACAGTCCATGGGGTCACAAAGAGTTGGACACGACCGAGAGACTGAACTGAGTGTTTTTTTCTAGTGATGAACACTTTGGCTCTTTTATTATCCATTACAAAGAGTGAAACATGAGTGTTTATGATTCACAGTTTTCAAAGACAAAGGCAAACCAATAGCTTGGAAAGAAAATAACTATGCTCTGTGTTCAAATGAGGGAGAAATGTCTCCAGCTGATCCTCAATGTTCCATTAAATGCAATCATTAAATTTACTTACATTTCCTCATAAAATCCCAGAGAACTGTCTTGACAGCACCAATGCGAGGGATCTAAGTATATAACTTTATGTTTTTACAATATCTATTTATTAAATTTTTATTGAACACATTATATTTCAGGCACTGAGGATGCCTGGCCAGAGGGATTCATACTATCATATCCTAAAGAAAAAAAAAGACAAACATTATGTCAACAAATAAAGTGTGATGTGATCATTAAATATGACAAAGATATCCACAAAGCAAAACAGGCTTAAAGAGAAGACTAGGATAAGTAGCTTAATCTGAGCAGAATTTTTTCAAAAAAGATTAAACTTTACAGAAAGATAAAAAATAGTCAGAGACGTAATACTGTGGCTGGGAGAGTTCCAAGAATAGGAAATACACCCTTCCTATTTTCTAGAGTTTTTAATTTATTTAATTACTTATTTCATTTGCTGATTACTTTATCAATTCTTATTTATAGATATTTATTGATTACTTTCTTTGTTTTTGACACCATATTAGGTAGGTGGAATACAATAGTGATGATATAGGCAACTAATTTACTAAAACACAAATATTATCAGGTCACTTATGTTATAGATTTTAAAATATATACTGACTCTTTCTTGACAACGGAAGTGTTCTATAAACTGAGACAGTTATATATCTTGGCCACAGTAAGACTCTTTAGGGAATATGAGATTTTAATGAAGCACATTTCCAGTTCTTCAATTTTCACGTATATTTTTCCTACAGTAAACTTTCCTTAAAATGATCTTTCTGTCTAGAAATTTTCCTTTCCCAACACTCCTTTTATAATTATCATTGTCCTTTTTCTGATACACCTTAATGGAATTTTGTACGTTCCCAAGGTACAGATATCTCCAGAGTTAAAACACAAAATGGCATTTCAAGAATTCATAGCTTCTGAGAGTGATTTCCTTGAGAAAAAAAGCCAAAAGGGCTTCATTAAGAAATGTTAAACGTTGATTCCTCCAGTTCCATTCTTCTTTCTCAAGATTGCTTTGACTATTTGAGGTTTTTTTGAATTTCCATACAAATTGTGTAATTATTTGTTCTAGTTTTCTGAAAAATACCATTGGTAGCTTGATAGGGAGTGCATTGAATCTATAGATTGCATTCGGTAGTATACTGATTTTCACTATATTGATTATTCTGATCCATGAACATGGTATATTTTTTCATCTATTTGTGTTATCTTTGATTTCTTTCATAAGTATTTTATAGTTTTCTATATATAGGTCTTTTGTTTCTTTAGACAGATTTATTCCCCAGTATTTTTTTTTTTGTTGTTGCAATGGTGAATGGAATTGTTTCATTAATTTCTCTTTCTGTTTTCTCATTGCTAGTGTATAGGAATGCAAGGGATTTCTGTGTGTTAATTTTATATCCTCCAACTTTACTATATTCATTGATTAGCTCTAGTAATTTTCTGGTGGAGTCTTTAGGTTTTTCTATGTAGAGGATCATGTTATCTGAAAGGAATTTTGAGAAGGAAGAATGGAACTGGAGGAATCAACCTACCTGACTTCAGGCTATACGACAAAGCTAAAGTCATCAAGACAGTATGGTACTGGCACAAAGACAGAAACATAGATCAATGGAACAAAAGAGAAAACCCAGAGATAAATCCACACACTTATGAACGTCTTATCTTTGACAAAGGAGGCAAGAATATACAACGGAGAAAAGACAATCTCTTTAACAAGTGGTGCTGGGAAAACTGGTCAACCACTTGTAAAAGAACGAAACTAGAACACTTTCTAACACCATATACAAAGATAAACTCAAAATGGATTAAAGATATAAGCATGTAAGACCAGAAACTATAAAACTCCTAGAGGAGAACATAGGCAAAACAATCTCTGACGTAAATCATAGCAAGATCCTCTATGACCCACCTCCCAGAGTAATGGAAATAAAGGCAAAAATAAACAAATGGGACCTAATTAAACTTAAAAGTTTTTGTAAAATGAAGGACTATAAGCAAGATGAAAAGAAAGCCTTCAGAATGGGAGAAAATAATAGCAAATAAATCAACTGACAAAGAATTAATCTAAAAAATATACAACCAACTCGTGCAGCTCAAATCCAGAAAAATAAGTGACCCAATAAAAAAATGGGCCAAAGAACTCAACAGACATTTCTCCAAAGAAGACATACAGATGGCTAACAAACACCTGAAAAGATGCTCAACATCACTCATTATCAGAGAAATGCAAATCAAAACCACAATGAGGTACCATCTCAGACCGGTCAGAATGGCTGCTATCAAATTGTCTACAAGCAATAAATGCTGGAGAGGATGAGGAGAAAAAGGAACCTTCTTACGCTGTTGGTGGGAATGCAAAGTAGGACAGCCAGTATGGACAACAGTTGAAGATTCCTTAAAAAACTGAAAATAGAACTGCCATACGACCCAGCAATCTCACTGCTAGGCACACACACCGAGGAAACCAGAATTGCAACAGACAGGTGTACCCCAATGTTCATCACAGCACTATTATAGCCAGGACATGGAAGCAACCTAGATGCACATTGGCAGACGAATGGATCAGAAAACTGTGATACATATACACATTGGAAAGTTAATCAGCTATTAAAAAGAATGGATTTGGATCAGTTCTAATGAGGTGGATGGAACTGGAGCCTATTATACAGAGCAAAGTAAGTCAGAAAGAAAAACACCAATGCAGTATATTAACGCACATATATGGAATTTAGAAAGATGGTAACGATGACCCTATATGCGAGATAGCAAAAGAGACACAGATGTAAAGAACAGACTTTTGGACTCTGTGGGAGAAGGCAAGGGTGGGATGATTTGAGAGAATAGCATTGAAACATATTTATTATTATATGTGAAATAGATCACAATCCAGGTTCGATGCATGAGACAGGGTGCTCAGGGCTGGTGCACTGGGATGACCCTGAGGGATGGGATGGGGAGGGAGGTGGGAGGGAGTGTGAGGATGGGGAACACATGTACACCCATCACTGATTCATGTCAATGTATAGCAAAAAGCCACCACAATATTGTAAAATAATTAGCCTCCAATTAAAATACATTAAAAAAAAAAGAAAGAAATGTTAAAGGAGTCTTTATCTTATTTCAGCCAGATAAATTATTTTTGTCAAGGCTCCATTTTGTAATCCACCTGTCTGTCTGATGATTTTCCAGGCAAGAAAACTTTAATGGGTTTGCATTTCCTTTTCCAGTGGAATCTACCTTACCCGGGAATCAAACCTGGATTTTCTGTATTATAGGCAGATTCTTCAGTGATTGCAGTCTAAGCAAAACCCTGTCTACCTACACACCTACCTATGTATCTACTTGCTTATCTTGCTGACATAGATGGTGGGTTTTAGTGAGAGGACATCTTTTATTTACCTTACATGAAGGATATTTTATTTAAATTAAATGAGACACTCTGGAGCTCCAAGATTTGCAAATACCATTGTTCTTTACATCTGTCAGGGATTCGTTCTAGGATGTGCTGTGGACACCAGGATCCTTGGCTGCTTCAGTCCCATAGTTGGCCCTCCATATCAATGAGTTCCATAACCATAGAGTAATGACTGACTGATGGTGTATTAAGTTTGTGATCCATTGTTGGTGTAATCCAAGGATGAAGTACCTGAGTATAAAAAGAGCTGATGGTATATGTTTTGAAAAAAATCTGTGCATAAGTAGAGCCTTGAAGTTCAGACCAATGTTGTTCAAGAATCAATGGTACAACTAAAATGTGTATATAATGTAACGGAAATTATTCTTTGGCTGCAAAGCATGAGGGATCTTAATTCTCTGACCAGGAATCGAACCTGAGCCCCCTGAAGTGGAAACTCTGTCTTAACCACTGGACAACCAGGGAAGTCCTCATAAATTATTCTTTGAAACCATTAAAAATTATG
Organism: Odocoileus virginianus; assembly: GCF_023699985.2. Lineage (NCBI taxonomy): Eukaryota > Metazoa > Chordata > Mammalia > Artiodactyla > Cervidae > Odocoileus > Odocoileus virginianus. The sequence continues at coordinate 28,344,090 of NC_069698.1, forward strand.
ATAAAATTTTTGATGCCAATTTGGAAATATAAAACAGTATATAGTTTTTTTGACAATATATATTTTTATACTGTATATAGTATGTAGTATACACATACATATTACACTACATGGATAATTTTTAACATTTTGAGTGTGTATGAATGAAAATGTATGATTACCACTGGTATAAAATTAAGGCTTATCTTCTTGGCATGATAAAGAAATTTTAAAACCTGGTTAAATCCTCCTTTCTCACCTGCTACTCTTTTCTCCTTCTCTTGCACTCTATGTGCTTTGCCACATGGAACCATTTGCTCTCAGAAAACACATTTTGATTTTATAATCCTTAATCTCACAATTATTCTTTTCATTGCCTTGAAAACACTTCTTTTTTTCTCAATCTTGTCACTTTTCAAAGTCGTCCCTGTAATTTACATGGTTACTTCCTTCTCTGTTCTCCTTCAATCAGTGTGAGGGCTTCTATTGTGCTAGGTTATTACAAGGCAGTTGTCTGGTCATGGCTATGTCTCTTCTCCTCAGTACAGTTCTGTGATGGCAGGGACTGTATTATATATTTAGCTATAACCATTCTTATCATGCTAACTATAGGATATAAACAGGAAAATAAGAAAATTGCAATTTCTCAAATTCTGAAATGTCCCCTCTTTCAAGACACTATTGACAACTTGGTGAACAGCTTTGCATGGTTTCTCATACACAAACACAGAAATACTTTAATGGTTATAATTTTATCTCTTCCTTTTCATTGTATAAGGGCTCCCCTGGGGGCTCAGATGGTAAAGAATCTGTCTGCAATGCCTGGATCAGGAAGATCCACTGGAGAAAAGAATGGCTACCGATTCCAGTATTCTTGCCTGGAGAATTTGAAAGGCAGAGGAGCCTGGTGGGCCTACAATTCATAGGGTCATAAAGAGTTGAATATGACTGAGTGACTAACACTTTCCACTATCTATATCTTTGTTTGTTCATTGCTTCCTTCCTTTTTTTCATTTTATTTGCTGAAAATCATTTTATTGACCAAGTATTTGAAGAAAAATTGTACTCCTTATAAGTAGAATACTTTCTGCTACATGTCTTTTCTCAAAGTAGCAATATTATGTGAAACTATAAGGACTTTGGGAAGACTCAATACAAGGCATTTTTTTTAAGGGAGAAAATAATTTTATTTGTAGACTGTACAATATAATACAATATAATATTATACCTTAGAAACCAAAGGCAATCAGTGAAAAAAAAAATCAATGCATACTAGACTTTTGAAAAGTAGTGTCCATATAGGGAACTTGTTTCTGAGTTGAATGAAACTACCTCTAGTGATTCACTGTTTCAGAATAATCTCTATAATTATTTCTAATTTCTACTTTTTGTGTTACTTTCTATTTCCAGCTTGCCAAACAATGCCAGAAATCTTGGAAATTATCAAAAGACATTTGTCACCTATTCCCATGATTATATGATTTTTTTTTCCTTTCAGTTAATAACTTAATGAACAAAAAAATACTTATTGTTAAACCATCTTATATTGTACATAAGCTGCTAGTCACTCAGTCATGTCCAACACTTTGATACCACATGGACTGTAACCCACCAGGCTCCTCTGTTCATGGAATTCTCCAGGCAGGTAAACTGGAGTGGGTTTCCATTTCCTTCTCCAGGGGAGTGTGTTATTATTTTAGTATACATTAAAGTTACCATTATTTTATTTAATCCATAGTTGTTTTCTCTATTTTTATAAGTGAGCAATGACTCTATCTTAATTTTATTTTATATTCTTGGTATTTAGCATAAAGGTACTTAATAAATATTCCTTGAATAAATGGATAAATAGATATTAATAGCTGATATTTTTACTTGTACATAACTTTGATATGCAGTTCACTACATTTACTTAGCATTTTCTCATTTGTATCTATCTTCATTTATCCATTTTTTAATCCACTCATTCACCTATTCAGCAAATATTTGCTAGCACTCTGTGATGTGGCAGGCCCTCTGCTAGTAGCTTGTTATATACTGGTGATAAAAACAAACGTGGAAAAAAAAAAATACAAACAAACATGGTCTCGATCCTTGTGGAACTCTCAGTAAAGTATCTATACCATCATGAAGTTATATTAATGACATGAAGAAATCTGTATTTTTTATTAGAAACCCTTAAGACACAAAGTGGAGAGTAGCAAATCAAGCATGATATCCACACAAAATGTTTTATAGAATTCCAGGTTAGTGTATGATAATTTTAATGTTATCCTCTTGCTATATTCAACATTTGTCTCTACTAGAGGACTGTGACCAATTTGAGGCTCCTTAAAGAGTTTAAAGAACTTTGTGTAGAATTCACTGCAGAACCACATAAATCAAAGAGTTGAAAAATTATACTTATGAGGAGAAATTAAAGGAATTGAAATGATTCTGCCTCTAAATGAGAGACCAAGATCAGCTTAAAAATAATCCTTAAAGGCTCACTCAGAAAACAAAAAGAAAAACAAAACAAACAAACAAAAAAACCCAAACAGCTCTTTTAAATCTACTGAGGATAGAATGCTACTAAACAATCTTTCAGTTCAGAATATATTTCATTTATTGCCTCCATATTAGAGAAATTTACTGAAGGTGAGAATGGATTAACTTTGGAGTACGCTATCAAAAGAAAATGTAAAATAATCAAAAGTGGGCAAAACAACTATACTGGTTTACTTGTCTTGGAAGGGTGACACTTACTTACTGACCAAAGATGGCTCAAGAGTTTTCTTAGGTCAATAATAATAAATGACAGTATTAATAACAATAATCTAATATTTCTTGAATACCTACAGTTCTAAGTCTACGTGTTTTCTTTGTGTTTTCTCATTTAATAATGGACTTCCTGATAGGTCAGTTGGTAAAGAATCCGCCTACAATGCAGGAGACCCCGGGTCAATTTCTGGGTCAGGAAAATCCCCTGTAGAAGGGATAGGCTACCTACTACAGTATTTTGGGGCTTCTCTTGTGACTCAACTGGTAAAATATCCACCTGCAATGCCGGACACCTGGGTTCGATCCCTGGGTTAGGAAGATCCCCTGGTGAAGGGAAGGGCTACCCACTCCAGTATTCTGGCCTGGAGAATTCCATGGACTGTATAGTCCGTGGGATCGCAGAGTCAGACTCGACTGAGGGACTTTCACTTTCACTATTTTTTATGGGAAGACAATATATCCTGGATTCTCTTGAATGATCCAGCTTTTTATGCCTTTTTTTTAAGAGTAAACTTACTATTAGCTTTCTCTACCATTCACAAAACTGTCTCTGTGGAAAATAAATTGCATTTATTAGGTAGTAAACTAGCTACCCTAGTTAATGTCTGTTTTTCAGCATGAATCCTTAAACTACATAGAGGTTAAGTAATTTACCAAGGTTGCACAGGTAGTAATTGGAAAGCTGTGAATTTATGATTAAATGACTGCATATTCATGACCTACACTGAGGACCCTGAAAATAAGAAACAAGGCTGAGCACCTGACGTCTTGCAATTTATTAATTAAATCACACAATTTCTGTGCCTAGGTGTGGCAAATGCATTTCTGGACATAAATAGAGAGGAAGCCATACAACTCAGTAATATTTAAACTATACTTAAAATTCTGTGTTTAATGCATTAGAATCTATATATAAATATTACAATTCTCTTAGTTCTCAGAGGACATATTCTTTCAGTAAGTCTTAGAAGTAAGCAATTGAGGATAGTGTTTGAAACCCAAGTTAAAAAAGGACCCTTGACTTTAAAAAGTAAGAAAGGTGACCTTGACATGGAATATGTAACAAAAAGGGCAGCACCAGCAGAAAGTAACCAATGGAGCTGGAGGAGATGAGAAAACTCACAGGATAAAAGATAGCTTTACTACGGGTATCAAGCCTCTGCATATAACATCCTTTCCCCTCCTTTATTAAAGGGGAACAGAAGGCTTGTATCTAAAATACAAAGGAACCTCCTGGAAGAATAAGCTTCTTTAATGATGTAAAGACCACTAGCTTTCTACCTGACTGGCTTCCCTTTCCCTCATCCTTGACCCAATGCACTCACAAATATAATAGTTAATAGAAGCAAAGGGATATTTTCGTGAATGCATTTCTTGGCATGTTTGGATGGTACACAGATCAGTGTTCTTGGCTTTGACATCTGAAACTGGTAACTTGTGAGAATAACTTTTAGAAACTGTATTTTCAGGGTGAATCCTTAGTTGAAGTGGAAAGCCTAACAGTTTTACTTTGTTTTGTCCCTGTATTCTCTCACTTACTGAACACTGAATGAACAGCTATTATATCACAGGCATCAAAATATATGCTGGAGATACAAAATGATGTCATGTCTCTTTCTGCAGAGAGCTTGTAGTCAAACGAAGGAAACATAAAAGTGAACTCACAAGAAAATAAACTGTGTGAAAATTTGGGAAAAAAAATTAAAAACAATTGAGAAAATTTAAACTAAATTTAGATATTTTATTTTGTCTCTCAGAAATAAAAAAGAAACATCAAGTTCTTGATTCACTTGAAATTAAATCCACCAGCAGACACAGCTGCTCACTTCCTATTTTATGCATTTTCTTCACCTGGATTCCAGCACAAGACCCTCTCCTGCTTTCTTTGTGGGGTTTCTTGGAGTTTGCTGCTTCCTCCTTTTCTCTTACTGCTTCTTCTTTTTTAAAAAACTTTTTATTGAAGAATAGTTGATTTGGGAAGCCTGATTACTCAGATGGCAAAGAATCTGCCTGTAATGCAGGAGTCCTGGGTTCGATCTGTAGGTTGGGAAGATCTCCTGCAGAAGGAAATGACTACCCACTCCAGCATTCTTGGCTAGAGAATTCCATGGACAGAGGAGCCTGACAGGCTACAGTCCATGGTCTTGTAAAGAGTTAGACATGACTGAGCAACTAACATAGTTGATTTACTGTGTCGTTGTTCATTTCTGCTCATAAAAAAGTGATTCAATTATACATTTCTTTCTTTCATATTCTTTTCAATTATGGTTTATCACAGGATATTGAATATAGTTCCTTGTGCTATACAGTGGGATCTTATTGTTTACCCATTCTGTATATAATAGCCTGTATCCGTTAATTCCAAATTCCCAATCTTTTCCTCTGCCCCGCTCAGGCAACCACAAGTCTGTCCATTTGTGAGTCCGTTTCTGTTTTGGAATCTTGGAGGGCAATATAATTGGGAGGGAAGAAAAAAAATGAACCCACAGATTATGCACCTAACCGTGACTCCCAGTGGAGAGGTAGCCCAGCTGCTTGCGTCTGCCTGCAGCGAGCAGGGGCTGAACAGAGAGGTGCAGGTTGCATGTACAGGGTGGGGACCGGGCCTGAATGCCCTGAGGACAATCTGAGGGAGCTAACATGAGATAGCAACCCAAACTGTGGGATAGCCAGAGAGGAAAAAAAAGAGAGAGAGAACTTTTCTGCTAAAAGCTCTGAGGCACAGCCTGGTCCACTCACAGAACAAAGGATTAAGTGAATACCAGAAGACAGCTAGCTGGGTGTGGACCGGCCCCTCCCCTCTCTGGAGTCAGAGAGACAGGTGGGCGACAGCCGGAGCCGGAAGGTGAGGGGCAACCTTGGCCCCAGAGGTGGCATCCTCCACCAAACTGTGTGCAGGCTCCCATTTACTAGTGAAGTCTTCCTGTGATACTGGATGGTTTACATCCACCAGGAGGGTTGAAGTCAGAGATCAGCTCCCCAGAGGAGACACAGGGCACACCTGAGATTGTGTTCTTGCGGTGCACCCAGGAAACTGAGGGGCTGGGACTGTGGAGGTAATCAGATGCACCACCCAGCTGGGAGAGTGTGCTCGCCAAGAACCTGGTCACCTGGGCTGCCCGGACCTGGGAAGGGCACAAAACCCAGGCCCAACTGAATCTGTGCCTTTGTGGAGTACCCAAGAACCTGAACCTGAGCAGCATAGACCTGGGAAGTGCATGCAACCCCAGGCCCCCTTAGACAGTTCCCCTGAAGACCAATCTGGAGCCTGAGCAGTGTAGACCAGGAAAGCACACACGCCATGAGCGGGGGCAAACGCAGTGTAGCCCAGACACTGCAAGCGCTCCCCACACATGCCAGTGATATTGGTTTGCAGTGTTCATCCCTCCCCACAGCACGACTGAACAAGTGAGCCTAAATAAGTGTAATTTTTAAATTTTTTATTTTTAAGTTCTTTATTACACCTTTAATTTTCAACTTTATAACCTACAATTACTTGCAAAAAAGACCCTATTTTTAAAGCAAATTTCATATATACTTTTTATAATTTTTGTGATTTTTAAAAAAATATTGTATTTTTGAGAGTCTAACCTCTACTCTAGATTTTTAGTCTTTGCTTTATTGTTTCTGTTATCAATTTTGTACCTTTAAGAATCCAATCTTCAGCACTCATTATTACTTAGGAGTGTGATTAATAGCTTAATTGCTCTCTCCCCTTTTGACTCTCCTTTTTCTCCCCCAGGTCACCTCTATCTCCTTCCTCCCTCTTCTCTTCTCTACCCAACTCTGTGAACCTTTTTGTGTGGTCCTGGCTGTGGAGAAAACTTAGGGAATTGATTACTGGCTAGAACTGTCTCTCTCCTTTTGATTTCCCTCTTCTCCTCCTGGTCACCTCTATCTCCTTCCTCCCTCTTCTCTTCTCTGTGTAACTCCTGAAACCTCTCTGAGTGTTCCAGACTGTGGAGAGCACATAGGGAATTGATTACTGGCTAGATTGCACTCGCCCCTTTTGATTCCCTCTCTTCTCCTCCTGGTCACCTCTGTCTCCCTCCTCCCTCTTCTCTTCCCCATGTAACTCTGTGAATCTCTCTGGGTGTACTTCACTATGGAGAATCTTTGCACCATTAACCTATATGTTTTGTCATCAGTGTTGTATGGATGGAGAAGTCTTGAGACTACTGTAAGAATAAGATGGAAAGCCAGAGGCAGGAGGCTTAACCAAAAACTTGAGAACACCAGAAAACTCCTGACTCTAGGGAATAATGACAAGAGGTTATCCAAAAGCCTCCATACCTATGCTGAAACCAAGGTATACCCAAGAGCCAAAAAGTTTCAGAGTAAGACATACCAAGCTAATTGTCCAACAATGCAGGAACATAACCCTGAGCATTAAAATACAGGTGGCCAAAAGTAACACCAAACCCATAGACACCTCAAAACTCACTACTGGACACTTCATTGCACTCCAGAGAGAGGAGATCCAGCTCCACCCACCAAAACACCAATGCCAGCTTCCCTAACCAGGAAACCTTGACAAGCCACTTGTCCAACCCCACCCACAGGGAGGAACCTCCACAATAAAGAGGAACCACAAACTTCCAGCATACAGAAAGGCCACCCCAAACACAGTGATCTAAACAAGGTGAAAAAGCAGAGAAATATTCAGCAGGCAAAGGAACTTGATAAATGGCCACCAAACCAATCAATAGAGAAGGAGACAGGGAGTCTACCTGAAAAAGAATCCAAAATAATGACAGTGAAAATGATCCAAAATCTTGAAAACAACATGGAGTTACAGATAAATACCCTGAAGACAAGGATTGAGAAGATGCAAGAAATGTTCAACAAGGACCCAGAAGAAATAAAAAGGAGTCAATCAATAATGAATAATACAATAACTGAGGTCAAAAGCACTCTGGAGGGAACCAACAGCAAAATAACCGAGGTAGAACATAGGATTAGTGAGGTGGAAGATAGAATGGTGGAAATAAATGAAGCTGAGATGAGAAAATAAAAAAAGAATTAAAAGAAATGAGGACAACCTCAGAGACCTCTGGGACAATGTCAAATGCCCCAACATTCGAATCATAGGAGTCCCAGAAGAAGACAAAAAGAAAGGCCATGAGAAAATACTTGAGGAGATAATAGTAAAAAACTTCCCTAAAGTGGAGAAGGAAATAGCCACCCAAGTCCAAAACCCAGAGAGCCCCAAACAGGATAAACCCAAGGCAAAACACCCCAAGACACATATTAATCAAATTAATGGAGATCAAACACAAGAAAACAAATATTAAAAGCAGCAAGTGAGAAACAACAAATAACACACAGGGGATTCCCATAAGGATAACAGCTGATCTTTCAATAGAAACTCTTCAAGCCAGAAGGGAATGGCAGGACATACTTAAAGTGATGAAAGAGAAAAACCCACAACCCAGATTACTGTACCCAGCAAGGATTTTATTCATATATGAAGGAGAAATCAAAAGCTTTACAGACAAGCAAAAGCTGAGAGAATTCAGCACCACCAAATGAGCTTTCCAACAAATGCTAAAGGATCTTCTCTAGGCAGGAAACACAGAAAAAGTTTATAAACTCAACCCCAAACAACAAAGTAATGGCAATGGGATCATACTTATCAATAGTTACCTTAAATGTAATTACCTTAATAATAAATAATTACCTTAACTGTAAATGGATTGAATGCCCCAACCAAAAGACAAAGACTGGCTGAATGGATACAAAAACTAGACCCCTATATGTGCTGTCTACAAGAGACCCACCTCAAAACAATGGACACACACAGACTGAAAGTGAAGGGGTGGAAAAAGATATTTCATGCAAATGGAGACCAAAAGAAAGCAGGCATAGCAATACTCATATAAGATAAAATAGACTTTGATATAAAGGCCATGAAAAGAGACAAAGAAGGACACTACACAATGATCAAAGGATCAATCCAAGAAGAAGATATAACAATTATAAATACATATGAACCCAACATAGGAGCACCTCAATATGTAAGGCAAATGCTAACAAGTATGAAAGGGGAAATTAACAGTAGCATAATAATACTGGGAGACTTTAATATCCCACTCCCGCCTATGGATAGAACAACTAAACAGGAAATTAACAAGGAAACACAAACTTTAAATGATACAATGGACCAGTTAGACCTAATTGATATCTATAGGACATTTCACCCTGAGACAATGGATTACACCTTTTTCTCAAGTGTGCACAGAACCTTCTTCAAAATAAATCACATCCTGGGCCATAAATATAGCCTTGGTAAATTCAAAAAAATTAAAATCATTCCAAGTATCTTTTCTGATCACAATGCAGTAAGATTAGATGCCAGCTACAGGGAAAAGAAAAAAAAAAAAAAAACTATTAAAAATACAGACATACACTCAAGTCCAAAAAAATAAATGACCCATCAAAAAACGGGCCAAAGAACTAAACAGAGATGTCTCCAAAGAAAACATACAGATGGTTAGCAGACACATGAAAAGATGCTCAACATCACTCATTATCAGAGAAATGCAAATCAAAACCACAATGAGGTACCATCTCACGCTGGTCAGAATGGCTGCTATTAAAAGGTCTACAAACAATAAATGCTGGAGATGGTGTGGAGAAAAGGGAACCCTCTTACACTGTTGGTGGCAATGAAAACTAGGATAGCCACTATGGAGAACGGTGTGGAGATTCCTTAAAAAAACTGGAAATAGAACTGCCATATGATCCAGCAATCCCACTGCTGGGCAGATACACTGAGGATCCCAGAATTGAAATAGATATGTGTACCCCAATGTTCATCTCAGCGCTGTTTACAATAGCCAGGACATGGAAGCAAACTAGATGTCCATTGGCAGATAAATGGATAAGAAAGCTGTAGTACATATACACAATGGAATATTACGCAGCTATTAAAAAGAATGCATTTGAATCAGTTCTGATGAGGTGGATGAAACTGGAGCTTATTATACAGAGTGAAGTAATTCAGAAAGAAAAACACCAATATAATATATTAACACATATATATGATATTTAGAAAGATGGTAACAATGACCCTATATGCTAGGCAGCAAAAGAGATACAGATGTAAAGAACAGACTTTTGGACTCTGTGGGAGAAGGTGAGGGTGGGATGATTTGAGAGAATAACATTGAAACATGTATATTATCATATGTGAAATAGATTGCCAGTCCAGGTTCGATGCATGAGACAGAGTGCTCAGGGCTGGTGCACTGGGATGACCCTGAGGGATGGGATGGGGAGGGAGGCGGGAGGGAGTGTCAGGATGGGGAACACATCTACACCCATGGCTGATTCATGTCAATGTATGGCAAAACCCACTACAATATTGAAAAGCAATTAGCCTCCAATTAAAATAAATTAATTAAAATAAAAAAGATTAAGTTTCATAGATTAACTTCTAGCTGCATATTTAAGACACTGTCATATTATTATATAGCTCACTCTTTCAAAGTATGGTGGGTAAACTGAGTCACTAAATTGTGGGTAGGAAGATTCCTGAATACTATTGTTAGAAGCAGAGGTGACTGGAACATACATAAACATATCCATTAGTTAATGGATAGGGGGAACATTTAATGTATTCCCCAAGTCAACTATCAGAGATTTGATAGGAGCCAGTAAAAGAGAGGAGACTTGATTATCTTCGTGATTAAAAACCAAAGTCCTTACAATGACCTTCAAAGACCTAGATCATGTTCACCCAGTCCTCTGTACCTTTCCCATCTCCTGCCCCCTCTTCCTGGTTTCTCCTTGCTCCCTGCTTCTAACTACACTGGCTTCCTTGCTAGTTTCTCGTACATCACAAAGCCTTTTTTTCCTTTCCCAGCGATGCTCTTCTGCAGAAATTCGCTCGACTTACCTTCCTTACAGTCTTCCTCTAAACCTTTGCTCAAGTTCACCTTCCCGTTAAGACCTACCCAGACCACTGCATTTGAGACTGCACTCTGCCTTCCTACCCTTTACTTCCTACTCTGCTCTACTCTGTTTTAGCCATAGCTTCAATCACCTCCTCATATAATATATAAGTGCTTATTTGTTATGTTTACAGTCTGATTCTCCTTGGAAGGTAAGCTGCATGAGGGCAGGCATCTTCACTTGCTTTTGTTCACTGATATATCTGGCACCAAGTAAGCTTGCAAACAAACAAACAAATTGAATGAATAATGTATATTGAATATATAAAATATACTTTAGTTTTAGCATTAAAAGCTATTTGAGTATATGTGTACTTTTAAAATGGAATGCATTTGAAATTATGTATTAACTTTTGTCTTGTAGGCATTTCCAAGGTAACTTGTTAAATTCTATAATCTTTGGTCAGGGGAAAAAAGATTGCACTACTTGCTAATAAATTTCAAAGTTTTATTTTTATTTGAATTACATGTCCTACATTGCTTATAGTTAGGTAGAAATTTTCAGAAATCAGATTTTTTATTCATTCCTGGTACACATATAATATGAAATTCATTAATATATAAATAACTCATAAAGTTTAGTGGTAGAGCTCTCTCTGTGTTGAGAAGGACCATAAAGTAAGGGAAATAAACCTCATGGCTCTGACATTAGAGATGCTGTAAACATCCTTACTGCCAGCTTCATCCCTGTCCACAGCAAGATTGATGTGGTGAGTCCACTGATTTGACTTTTAGAACCTTTGATATAATTTCTTACTAAATAGTAAAGTACTGTAGTGTTTTATTTCCATTTATTCCCCAAATCCTTTAATATGTACTCCAAAACTGCTGCTTTGGACAATCCATCCCCTCATAAATCTCATTTTATATGGTTAAACTCCCACTTCTATAATGAATTTAATTTCTCAATTGTCACCCACAACCTTCAAATTTAGTTACCTTTCTTCAGTGCTACTTGGCCTGTCTATGGTATGTGGTGTCATTAAATCTCTATTCCTTTGGCAATTTTTTTTCTTGCCTTGCATTTACCCATTCTCTAATCTCTCTAATCACTGTTTCTATTCTTTCCTTCATTTCCTTTTTCTTTCCCCATTTCTTAAATGTGACTGTCACCCAAGCCTTCAGTTGAGTCTATCTTTTCAATCCTCAAAGCAGTTATACCTTTTCAAGACTGTAAATACCACTGAATAGGTGAGTCTTCAACCTACATTTCTAGTCATGGTCTTTCTGCTGTATTCTTATTTATTTCCACTTTCTACGTGTATGTGTGTGTGTGTGTGTGTGTGTGTGTGTGTGTGTTTGTGCTAGCACTCAGTCATGTCTAACTCTTTGTAACCCCGTGGACTGTAGCCCACCAGGTTCCTCTGTCCAGGAATTCTCCAGGCAAGAAATCTGGAGTGGGTTGCCATGACCTTCTCCAGTGAGTCTTCCTGAACCAGCGATCAAACCCACATATTTTGTATTTCTTGATTGGCAGGTGGATACTTTACCACTAGTGCCACCTGGGAAGTTGAAACTTTTCATGTAGCATTAATTAATTGTTCTGCTATTCCTTCCAACAGGTGAAGTTTGTACTCTCAAGGACCTATATTCAAGGTAGGAAACAAACATTAACATATTCCTAAATTTATAAAAGTGTTAAATGTAATTGTGAGAACTACAACAAAAGAGACAGGGGAATCTAGCATTAAGAAATAATAAAATATTTGTAGTAGTTTATTCATTCATTTACACATTCAACTAAGACTGAGGATGGACAAATTTAAAGGACAAAGCTACTAAGACATAATTCCCTACCATGCGATGCTATTATCTAGTGTAGTGAACAAGTATCTAAACAAGTACATATAAACAAATACCTCAGCTTTGATCTGTACAAGCTGGAATAGAAAGTTGAGGAGGAAGATACCTATTTTATATGAGGATATTCAGTAAGGCTGATCCACCTCAAAGAGCAACTAAATGAACTATTTATGGACACATAATAATTTAGAGTTCAAAGAGAAAAGACTGTTAGAATATTTAAGAAATTCTCCTCTAAAACTATTTTGCTTACAAAAAGGTCCCATTGCAATAGCAAAGAAATATAAATCAAAGTTTTGGAAGTCTTAGCATATAAAAGGACAAGGTTCATGAAAATTCTATCATCATTCCCCTCTTAGAAATCATGTATCTGGTGTGTGTGTGTATATATATACACACAAACCATTGAATACTACTCAGTCATATAAAAGAATGGGATTTTACCATTTGCAGCAACATTGATGGACTTGTAGAGCATGATGCTAAATGAAATAAGTCAGACAGAAAAAGATAGTTTAAAATATGATATCACTTATATGTGGGATCTGAAAGATATAACAAACTAGTGAATACATTAATAGAAAAGAGACTCATAGATAACAAATTATTGGTTACTACTAGAGAAAAAGAAGAGGGGAGAGGCAACATGGGGTAAGAAATTAAGAAAGTGAACATGTCCGACTCTTTGCAATCCCATGAACTGTAGCCCAACAAGTTCCTCTGTCCATGGAATTCTCCAGGCAAGAATCCTGGAGTGGGTAGCCATTCCCTACTTTCAGGGGATCTTCCTGACCCAGGGATTGAACCCAGGTCTCTCACATTGCAGGCAGACTCTCTACCATCTGAGCCACCATGGAAGCCCATGAGAGGTACAAACAGTTATGAGTAAAATAGACTATAAGAATATATTGCACAATATGAAGAATATAGCCAATATTTTATATCAGGCCTGACTGCTCAGTTGGTAGCATAACTTGACAATTGTGGCTAGACAAAATACATAAATGTTAAGATATCTAGTCAGCCAGATGTTCATAGATGGTCTACCAGCATCACTGAACAAATAAAACTGTATAAAACATCCCACTCTTTTCTGCCTTTCTCAGAAGAATGTGAGAAAGACATTTTTGTGTGGTATTCATCTCTATGATTCTTAGCCCAAGAGACTGCCTGGCATATTTGTTTTGCAAAATTAAAATTAATTGAGAAATAATATTAAAGAACCAAAAATGATTTTTTGTAGTACAGTCATGTCACAATTTAAAATTCTTAGCTTCACATCTATTTTAATTGCTGAATTTAATCTTCAATATGTTTAACATTTTAAGCTATATGTGTGATACAAATTCTCTTTCTGCAGATTAAGATCAAATGAAAAGATATTATCATTGATATTACTTTTAGATCTGATTTAATTTAAGGGTATATGGGATTCAACAATTGAAAAGATTAGAAAATTGAGCTACATACATTTGTGTGGAGCAAAATCTGGATGTATTTTTGTGAATGGGGCATTACATGTTATACTGTTATTTTGTGAGATAGGCACCTTATACTTTTAAGCTACTGTAAGCTGCTAATGAGTCAGAAAAAAATGTGACTACATGTTTGAAACATCTAGCAAAAGATATGCTTTGACTCACAGCATTGCAGAAAAAAAAAATCATTTCATAGAGAATATGACATTCATATAGAAATTTATATATTAGAAATTTATAAATTAATATAATTCAATTTATAAGGGCATGGATATTTTTATTAGGGAAAAAAATAGCCTTTAGTATTCCATATAGCCTCTCCTGCTTCTCACTATGATGTTACCAAAGTCTTTTGAGAGTTAGAAATTTCTTGGTGACACTCAAATATTTCAGACATCAAAAATTCCTTGGAATTCTTTCCACTCCTAACTTAGTATTGTCCAATAAAACTTTTTCAATCATGGTACAATCAAATGTACTAACAACATGGTAGCCACTAGCCATGTGTAGCTATTTGGTATTTGAAATGTCACTACTGCAATGGAGCAATTTATAATTTTATTTATTTTTAATGTTTCCATTTAATTTAAATATCCCTACATGGCTGGTGGCTACTGTGCAGAGCACAGGTTAAAGCCCCTCTTAGATTACTGACCTTTTCAGTTCAGTTCAGTTCATCACTCAGTCATGTCCAACTCTTTGAGACCCCAGGGACTGCAGCAGGCCAGTTTTCCCTGTCTATCATCAACTACTGGAGCGTGTTCAAACTCATGTCCATTGAGTCAGTGATGCCATTGAACCATTTCATCCTCTGTTGTACCCTTCTTTTCCTTCCCTAAATCTTCCCCAGCATCAGGGTCTTTTCCAATGACTCAGTTCTTTCCATCAAGTGGCTAAAGTATTGGACCTTCAGCTTCAGCATCAGTCCTTCCAATGAATATTCAAGACTGATTTCCTTCACGATGGACTGGTTGGATCTCCTTGCAGTCCAAGGGACTCTCATGAGACTTCTCCAACACCACAGTTCAAAAGCATCAATTCTTCAGTGCTCAGCTTTCTTTATGGTCCAACTTTCACATCCATACATGACTACTTGAAAAACCATAGCCTTGACTAAGCAGACATTTGTTGGCAAAGTAATGTCTCTGTTTTTTAATATGTTGTCTAGGTTGGTCATAGCTTTTCTTCCAAGGAGCAAGCATCTTTTAATTTCATGGCTGCAGCTATCATCTGCAGTGATTTTGGAACCCCCCAAAATAAAGTCCGTCACTGTTTCCACTGTCTCCCCATCTATTTCCCATGAGGTGATGGGACCAGATGCCATGATCTTAGTTTTCTGAATTTTGAGTTGTAAGCCAGCTTTTTCACTCTCTTTCACTCTCCTTCATCAAGAGGCTCTTTAGTTCCTCTTTGTTTTCTGCCATAAGAGTGGTGTCATATGCATGTCTGAGGTTACTGATATTTCTCCCAACAATCTTGGTTCCAGCTTGTGCTTCATTCAGCCCAGCATTTCACATGATGTAGTCCTGAATATTCATTGGAAGGACTGATGCTGAAGCTGAAACTCTAATACTTTTCCACCTGATGCAAAGAACTGACTCATGTGAAAAGACCCTGATTCTGGGAAAGATTTAAATGGGAGGAGAAGGGGACAAGAGAGGATGAGATGGTTCAATGGCATCACTGACTCAATGAACATGAGTTTGAGTAAACTCCAGGAGTTGGTGATAGACAGGGAGGCCTGGCGTGCTACAGTCCATGGGGTCGCAGAGAGTTGGACATGACTGAGTGACTGAACTGAACTGAATTTTGCATATAAATTAAATAAGCACAGTGACCTTTCACCCCTGGATAAAATTAAGTCAACTTCAAAACTATCATTGTACAGAAATAAGAAAAAAATTAAATACAACAAATCCTGGGGCTCTTGTCATTCATAAGTCATATATGAGATAAAAGTCATGTATAAGGAAAAAAAATCTCAATTTTCTACTTTCCTAGATACCCCTAGAACAAATAATTTAGTGTCTAAATTGCAAAATTACAGTTGAGTATCTTTGGATAACATTTTAGCCCTCACATCTTTGATAAGAGTTGCTCCCTGGGCATATACTGAATATCAAAGCACAATAAAGCCATGCTAGGATTCCCAGGTCCAGCTGTCAATCATGTGTATCATATGGTCTACAACTCAGAAAAAGTACAAATTACTGTATGTTATGTTCAAGTTGCTCACAATCTGAACAGAGGTTAAACTATAGGTTGAATATAATTTATATAAGGAAAAAATAAGTATATATCTTTCTTGAGGACAAAGAGAATAATTATCTCTGCTTCTGATTCTGTTTGCTGAGTTATCTAATTCTAATACCTGTCTCACTGACAGCAGCTGTTAATAGTTGCTTCTTAATATGGTTATGAACAGTAATGTTAAAAGATATGGTCACAAAATCCCTCCCAACTGCCTATCAGAATGGCTCCTCATGAGCATTCATGATGAATTTTAACATCCTGTGGGTGTTACATGTCTAACTTGTTAAGATACATTGTGCATATAAGAAAAACCATAGCACCTATGTGAAGGCAATGGGTAAAGTGTTAAACTTGTCTGGGTATCAGCCATAGTGGGGTGACAGGATACCCAGCGGGATAAGGCACAACCTGGGGAAACAGATGTAGCTACAGAAGGTTTACAATGGTAAGAATTCAAAGACTTTGAAAGACAGATAAGGAATAACATAGAATGTCAATGAGGAGCTGGTTTGTGGTGAGGGTTAACGGGAAATAATGGAGATGGCAGAGAAGATGGAATTGTCAGAGGGATCAGGTCTGCCTAAACAAGTTGGTAAATATTTGTCATCTGGGAAGTCTATCATTAAGAAATAGAAGACGTCTCAGGAGAAAGGTAGGAGTGTAGTGCTGAAGGGATTGAAGAATTTAAATGGGCACCTAGAATTTAATGAAACAAGGCTGAAGCCTTCTTATGAGAATTAGGATGCAGGGTCAGGACTGGACTAGTAGTATAGTTGATGTGATAGAGTTAAGGCTTCTCTGGTGGTTCCGATGGCAAAAGAATCTTCCTGCAATGCAGGATTCCCTGGGTTTAATCCCTGGGTTAGGAAGATCTCCTGGGGAAGGGAATGACTACCTACTCTTGCCTGGAGTAGTATTCTTGCCTGGAGTAGAATTCTATGGACAGCTTGGCAGACTACAGTCCTTAGGGTTGCAAAGAGTTGAACATAACTGACTGAAAAAAAAATACACATACACACACACACACACACACACACACACACACACACACACCATCTTTTTTGCACTTCTCAGATAGCTCTAGCGGTAAAGAACTGGCTTGCCAGTGCAGGAGACATAAGAGACATGAGTTCAATCTCTGGTCAAGAACATTCCCTGGAGGAGGAAATGTCAATCTACTGTTCTTTTTTTAAAAAAAAAAATGTTTATTTTTAATTGAAGGATAATTGCTTTACAGTATTGTGTTGGTTTCTGCCAAACATCTACATGAATCAGTCATAGGTATACATATTCTTGCCTGGAGAATCCCACGGACAGAGAAGCCTGGAGGGCTATAGTCCATAGGGTCGCAAAGAGTCGGACATGACTGAAGAGATTGAGCACACATGCATGCACATCATCTTCCTATCTAAGATAGGGTTTGGTCCTAAAGACTTGGTTTAGGGGAACTCATAGGTATGAATTGATTGGCCACAGCTGGGTTGAAAAGAAGGCCTCAGGGCTTGAGGTATAGACAGAACCTGGCTTGCTCCAGCTAAACAAAATGTTCCATCCTCTAAATTCCTATCAAAGGCCTTACTTAGGATTATCCTGGGAAACTTTGAATTAATTATTTTAAATTTACTTACAACAAAAGTAACACCCCTCTTTAAAAAAAAATTCCAGTTTGAAATTGTCTAACCGAAAGTTGCAGAAAGAATACAAAGAATTTATCTGTATTCCTTACCTGGCTTTTCCAAATGCTAACATCTTATATACCAAAGCATGGTTATCAAAACTGGGAAATGAATATCGACACGATAGTGTTAACTAATCTGTAGACCTCATTCAGATTTCTCCAATTGTTTCCCAAATGTCCTATTTCTCCTTAGTTTTCTCTGATCTGTGCTAAAGAAATACCATTTCTTTTGCATTTGTCTTATCAAAATTCTCACATTTGAAGAGTGCTAAAGATATGCTTTGCTGAATGTGCCACAATTTGCACTTGTCAGGTTTCCTCATGGTGGATATCATGCTATGTATTTTTGGAAATAATATCTCTAGAAGTGGTGTTTATTCTTTCTCACTGTTTCATATCTCAATGGCTCAAAGTATCAATAGTCCAGTTAATGGATATAAATCTGTACCAGTTTGTTAAGGTGATATCTACCAGGTTTCCCAATTATAAAGGTAATTTTTCCATCATAATTAATAAACATTAAATGAAGAGATGCTTTGAGACTATACAAATGCTTATTTCATATTTTACATTTACCCACTATTTTCAGCAACTGTTGATATTATTAATTGTAAGTAGAATTGTTATCAATCATGTGTTTGCCAAATAATAGTTTTCTGTTTATGCCATTTTTTTCTATATTTGTTCATCACAATTCCACTATAAGGAAGCAAATCCCTTTATCTACTCAAATGCCTATCTTCATTGGGATTCAAGGATATTTATATTATTTTAATGTTGATAATATTATTATTTGTTGTTACTGCTCAGTCATTAAGTCATATTTGACTCTGCCACTGCATGGATTGCAGCATGCTGGGATTCCCTGTCCTTCACCATCTTCCAGAGTTTGCTCAAACTCATGTCCATTGAATTGGTGATGCTATCAAACCACCTCATCCTCTGTCAGCCCCTTCTCCTCCTGCCCTCAGTCTTTCCCAGCAACAAAGTCTTTTCCAATAAGTCACCTCTTTGTATCAGGTGGCCAAAGTACTGGAGCTTCAGCTTCAGCATCAATCTTTCCAAAGACTATTCAGGGTTGATTTCCTTTAAGATTGACTGTTTTGATCTCCTTGCAGTCCAAGGGACACTCAGGAGTCTTCTCCAGCACTACAATTTAAAAGCATCAATTCTTTGGTGCTCAGCCTTCTTTATGGTCCAACTCTCTCATCAGTACATGACTATCTAGGTTTGTCATTATGTATTAGAAAACATGGAGAAGGAAATGACAACGTTCTCCAGTGTTCTTGCCTGCAGAATCCCATGGACAGAGGAGCCTGGTGGGGCTACAGTCTGTG
Organism: Odocoileus virginianus; assembly: GCF_023699985.2. Taxonomy (NCBI): domain Eukaryota; kingdom Metazoa; phylum Chordata; class Mammalia; order Artiodactyla; family Cervidae; genus Odocoileus; species Odocoileus virginianus. The sequence goes on from NC_069698.1 coordinate 28,363,333, forward strand.
GGGTCACAAAGAGTCAGACATGACTGAGTGACTTCAGTCACTATTAGAAAACAGAGACATCATTTTGTCAGCAAAGGTCCATATAAGTCAAAGCTAAGATTTTTCCAATAGTCATGTATGGATGCGAGAGATGGACAATAAAGAAGGCTGTGGAGTGACAGTAGCTCAGTCATGTCTGACTCTTTGTGAATCCATGGACTGTAGCCCACTAGGATCCTCTGTCCATGGAATTCTCCAGGCCAGAATACTGGAGTGAGTAGCTGTTCCCTTCTCCAGGGGATCTTCCCAACCCAGGGATCAAACACAGGTCTCCTGCATTGCAGGTGGACTCTTTATGATCTGGGCCACCAGGAAAGAAGGCTGAGTGCTGAAGAATTGATGCTTTTGAATTGTGGTACTGGAGAAGACTCTTGAGATACCCTTGGACTGGAAGCCTTCTAATACACTATCTAGGCTTGTCATGGGGCTTCCCTGGTGGCTCAGTGGTAAAGAATCCACCTGCAATGTAGGAGAGATGAGGTTGATTCCTGCATTGGGAAGATTCCCTGGAGGAGGGTATGGCAACCCACTTCAATATTCTTGCTTGGAAAGTCCCATGGGCTGAGGAGCCTGGAGGGCTACAGTCCATGTGGTTGCAAAGAGTTGGACATGACTGAAGTGACTGAGCATATACACACCCACAGGTTTGTCATAGTTTTCTTTCCAAGGAGGAAGTATCTTCTAATTTCATGGCTGCAGTCACCATCTGCAGTGACTTTCGAGCCAAGAAGGTAAAATATGTCATTGTTTTCACTTTTTCCACTTCTATTTGCCATAAAGTGATGGGATCAGATCCCATGATCTTAGTTTTTTTGAATGTTGAGTGTTGAGCCAGCTTTTTCACTCTCCTTCCACCTTCATCTAGAGGCTCTTTTGTTTCCCTTCACTTCCTGCCATTAGAGTGGTATCATCCGTATATCTGAGGTTGTTGATATTTCTCCTGGCAATCTTGATTCCAGTTTGTGATTCAACCATTCCCTTCTCCAGGGAATCTTCCCAACTCAGGGATTGAACCCAGATCTCCTGTGTTGCAGGCAGATTCTTTACCATCTGAGCCACCGGAGAAGCCCAACACATTATAATCAGTACTTATTTTCAGTTCTTATCCTGCTCAAAATCCCCCAGATTTGGTTATTGTGAATTCCTTCAATCTGGCTTCTATGTCTTTTTGACATGCTCTCATCATTTTCTGAATATTTCTTTATTGTTTTAGAGCTATAAGATGTCAAAAAATAATTTTAAACACATACTTCTCCCATTTTTATAATAAAATCACTGAACACTACAAATATAATGTACATGAATTGTGTCTATATGAATCAAAAATATCTGGCTAAGGAAATAAATTGTCATTCTTCCACATGTTTGGACCTAGTCTACATAGAATATTTTGGATTAATATCACTAACTCCTTGAAATCAGTAATTTAAAATAAAGTTTTATTGTATTAGAAAGTATTTTTAATATTTTAAAGTTCTTTTTGTCAATTCTTAAATCATCATACCTTAGAAATATTTGTAAATAAAGGCCAGTGCATGTAGCACTGAAATAGTATTTATACAAAAAGGGTGATCAACATGACCCACAAATTTTTGTCAAGTAGTACATAGAGACATTATTGCTTACTAGGTAGACTAGAGATACCTCATTTGTTTACTGACTCTACATATATCTTTTCAATGAGTTATTGATGAGCTTGTAACTCAAGAGTGGTAGAGCAAAACAAAGTTAGAAAATCATGATGAAAGGTCATCAATAACTTTGTGAATGCATTCACAGCCTGACAATTGAATATATTATTTATGCAACACTGGTTTCAATATATATTATGTCATCATATCGGAGTTGGTGGAGATTTATTTAGCTTAATTTGGAGGAATCTTGTTTCAAACAATTGTTTCTGACCTCTTAGATGACTGCCAATTCTATCTCAAAACATAATTACCAGCTTTACCCAGGCCCCATTTCTGAACATCCCCCTCTTTTTCCTATCTCCCCATTGAGTTTTCTAGAATATATTTGAACCTTACAGTGTATGTGTCTATAGGGTGTGTTTATAGTGTGTGTGTGTGTGTGTGTGTGTGTGTGTGTGTGTGTGTGTGTGTGTGTAGGAGTTGGAAACCAGTACAGGATTATCAGTTTATATTTTACACAGGCCAGACTATTTTGTTAAGTACTAGTTCCTACCACTGTTATTCTATATAGAAAAATTTTTAACACTAAACTGCAGAGACAACATCATCTCAGAATGATCATCTTAGCACATCATTCTTTAAATTCAATACATTCAGCTTTGTGACAAACTCATATATTGCTACTATTTTTTTTTCCATTTCACCTCAGACTGCTGAACTGAAGACATGAATGAAATGTTTTGGAGAGCAATTTCAAAACTAGCAGATAAAACAACATGTAATAAACAAAAGTAGCAATGGGTACACTACTATTAAACTATTAATCCTTCAGAGAGAAGCTGGATGGCTCATTTTGCAAGAATCATCTCTTTTCTTACACTTCTACATTTTTGTGAATACACTTCTGTTTTTTTTTTTTTATATAAAGAATAGGAGGGCTCTCAGATAAGCTTCTCCTGTGACTAATTCTAATCTAAAAGGAAGAATGATCTGGAGCTCAGGGTAGTTGTACAAACTTGCTAACTGTTCCTAGAGTATGAGCATGGCCCAAATTCTTCATGAAATATTATCTGCACCTACATTTAGAAGGGTTAGGTTCTGCCTTATCAGCTTTCTACACTCTGGTGGTACCTCTTGCTTTTCCATAACTTCAATTTTAGTCTTACCGCTTAGTCTTGGGATTGATTTTCTTTTGGATGGTCTTGTTCTTGAACTCGATTTTTACCAAACTTTCAACAACACCTGACTTCAAAATTTAAAACCCACAAGTTAGTTCTGCCCTCCACTTTTTTGTCTAATCTCAGCTCTGGAGCACACCTGTAAGAGAAGGAGGACTTCCAGTTCTCTGAAAATGACCTTCATGTCTGAAGATAGAAACAACTGACTGCATTTTACTACTGCATAACTAGATTAAACACTAGTTCTGTCCTCTATTTTTATCCCAGCCTTACCGAAGAAGTATTATTTCTGAGCAAAACTCTCTAGCAGGTAGGGTCTTGATTCCAAGTTAGGTAATACATAAATTTGTAGATTTCTGGATGCTTCGAGGACTAAGTTTGAATTTGGCATGCTTGAGCCAACAACGGATATTAGTTAAGTGTCTGCTGTTAGCGTTACACTTGATCCATGGTCATGGGCATTCCTTTGAGAAGTGATGCTGACCATCACTTGCTCTATATCCCCTCTTGTAGGTTTAATTTCCTCAGGCTGAATTCTCATGAGTTGACTCTAGAAAAACCTAGAATTTTCAGCCACGTTCAAACTTCAGAAATCACTATTTTTTTTTGCGACCACCAACAATTCACTCAATGCTTACTACCCCTTATGCCAAAGATAATAGACAAACTTGTCAGCTGTGTAGATGTGTTATTAACATTGAAGCAAAGAAGCTGTTTCTCATCTAGGTCTAATTTGTGGCAGGCAGCCAAAATTATATGCCGTCTCCTCTCCAGATTCTGTTCACAAGTGGCATGAAAAAGAGAGTTTCACTATGGGAGATCCATCACTCAGAAAATCATAGCCATCTAGGGGTGCCTGTAGTTTGACATTAGTTGTTGGGTCTGGTTAGAAACAGATAACTACACGTCATGTTGCCTATGAGCAGGTCAGTTTCAGGGAAGTTTCAGAACCAATTAGCAGAAAACCCAACTCAGTTTAAGTTAAGAAATAAAAGGAAACTTATGGTTCAGAAAATTGATAAAGGTTAGTGAAAGTATTGGCCACTCAGGCATATCTGACTCTTTGCAAACCCATGGACTATATCCTGCCTGGCTCCACTGTTCATGAAATTTTCCAGGCAAGAATACTGGAGTGGGTTGCCATTCCCTTCTCCAGGGGATCTTCCCCACCCAGGGATCAAACCTGGGTCTCCTGCATTGCAGGCAGATGTTTTACCATCTGAAGGTGGCTCTAATTTAAGGCCCAGTTGAATCAGTGTTAAAATGATGTGATCATGACTTGGTATTCCTTGGTTATAAGTTGTTTTGTGTCAGTAGTATTGGTTTACATGGGTCTAGTCTGTTATTTTCCCAAACTTCTTCCAAAACCATGTTCCTGTGGCTTGTATTTGTTTACATACTTGGTCCAAGAATTAAAGACATTGAAATGTGATGGGCAACTAGCTAGGTTTGACTCATAGTCTCTTGTTTTGGAGATAGGAGTAAAATCTCACCTAAACACATGGATTAAAAATGGGAAGTGTGTCAATGTCCAGAGAAAATTTTAATTATTAATTCAAGAAAGAGGAAGAATGGGTGTTGGTGGCATGAACAGCTGGTGTCCGGAAAGAAATAAATAAGAGTGGCTGGATAGTAGCTATGAAATGATATGTGCCATGAAGAACTGATGTTCAAAGTCAGTAAATTGTCCCCTCCTGATACCCTCTCCCAGAAAAAAAAACAAAAAACAAAAAACTGTTGACTACTTCCTGTGTTTTTAGTTTCTGGATATATATAATTTCTATGAAAACTTAAATTTGGTACCCATGTTCTTCTTTAGTTTGCATAGTGGAAAATGGTCCCTGGTGGTGCCGTGGTAAAGGATCTGTCTGCCAATGAAAGATTTGAGGGTTCGATCCCTGGGTCAGAAAGATCCCCTGGAGAAGGGAGTGGCTACCCACTCCAGAATTCTTGCCTGGAAAATTCCATGGACAGAGGAGGCTGGTGGGCTACAGTTCATGGGGTCACAAAGAGTTTTGGACATGACTGAGCATGCATGGATGCACATACATAGGTTTATGATTCTAAGTAAGAAGTAACCCTGTCCTTTGCAAATTCAAAATAGATAAAATAATTTTGTTTTGAAATCATTAAAACTCATTTGTCTAAATTTAAAGCTCAGATATGCTTACTCAATTCCTTCTTAACTTTTCTTCCAAGGAATCTATGATCTTGCCAGTTGCTCATTCCATGTTGTTCTTGTTCAGTCTCTAAGTTGTATCTGCCCCTTTGCGCCCCATGGACTGTAACACACACTATACAGTCATCTTAAACTATCATTTGTGAGGCACAAAGCTAGATGCTGCTTGACAAACAGTATATAAAATAGGATTTTTGTTTTTCAGATGTTTATAATCTAATTAAATTTTCAGTGTTGCCAAAGGACCAACCAAGAAGAAAGTCAACAGATGCTTGGAAGTGCTCTTGGTCTCTCGATAGGGCTTCTTCACATAAGCTAATTTGATGCCCATAAAGGACTAGTGAAAAATCAAATGATTTGAGTGTTCCATTTAGAATTTCCAAACCATGCGAGCAACCACCCTCAAAACCTCAATGCCAGAGAAAACTGTACAGTCCCTGAGAATGTACAAGGAGCTTAGACATGTAATGGAATATAATTGTAGGAGTATGAATAATTAGCCTTCCAAATCACAAGTGCTTTCAACACAGGATATGCCTTTAGTCTCCCCAGTAAAGAGGTTAATGATTAAATTGTTTCTCCATTTCAAACTTACTTTTCAGATCTTTATTCTATTTCAAAATTTCCATAATGAGCATGTTGTGCCTGTCACAAGTTGACTTCATCGCTGAAACTTTCATGTTCCTATCATTTACTTTCATCCCCAAAGTCTTAAACTTCCAGTCACTTCCTATAATTACTTCTCCCAGTCACACCTGTCATTAATCATCTCAGAAAAGCCCATGCAAAGTCATAACATTTGAAGGGCATAAAAAAGATGTAAAGCCTCTGATGGCATCGCCTGTGTTAGCTTATATGAATTGGGAAAATATTGAGCTTTCTCCCCAAAGGACGATTATTGACCCAGCTGGGACCTCAAATAACAAAGCAATAATCTGAGCTAGAAGAATTCTATTCACTATGCAGATTTATGTTTTTATACCAGCTTAAAAAAAGAGTCTTGAATAAAACAGGAGAAAAAAAATGAACTTTACTCTGCCAAATACTTCTTGCCAGTTAAAGTTTTAAAATACCTCAAAACATCACATATTCTTCTCTAGACACTGGTCACTTTTTATGAGCATAATAGAATTTTAGATGTCTTTTATAAGACAAAAACCTCAGCAAACATTTTAATCTTAGACCCCTAAGCAAATATTTATGGTGATTTCCACCCCCAAGTACCTACAAACCTAACTGACAAACTATAAACTAAATATGGATACCGCCTGGCAGTGAACTTGGCAGTAGTTGTCAGGATGAGTGGTACTTGGTGTAGTTTCTTTGCCTTTGTGGAATTATGGGGGTTAGATGAGGAGGAACTATGATATGACCATCAACTGATTTTCATATACTCACCAAGTCTACCAGATCACTTCCCAGGATAATACAGTGATCTCAGTTGATGTCTTAGCCAACCAAACCTAGATTGGATGTTAATTTGATGATACCTTAGAAATTGTTTAAGTTTTATTTTTTAATATTTGGAAGTTAACTCTTTTTTTAATTGATTTTTTTTCAATTTTTGGCTATGCTGAGTCTCCGTTGCTGTGCCTGGGCTTTCTCTAGTTGTGGTGAGCAGGACCTACCCTTCATTGTGGTCCATGAGCTTGTGACTGCAGTGGCGATTCTTGTGGAGCATGGAATCTAAGGTGCGGGGCTTCAGTAGTCGTTGCTCCCGGCTCCAGAGCGCAGGCTCAGTAGTTGTGGCACACAGGCTTATTTGCCATGTGGCACGTGCTTTCTTCCCTAACTAGGGAACAAACTCATGTCTCCTGCATTGACAGATGGACTGTTTACCACTGATCCACCAGGGAAGCTTAAGGGAGGTAAACTCTTTAAAAAAAATCTATTTAGTACTTAAAAAAAAAAACTATCCTATACTATTATCTTCACCCTATTTATATAAATATTATCACCTGTCATCAAAAGTCACTACTTATATGTGAAGTGAAAGTCTCCCAGTCATGTCCGACTCTGCAACCCTTTGGAGTATACAGTCCATGGAATTCTTCAGGCCAGAACACTGGAATGGGTAGCCTTTCCCTTCTCCAGGGCATCTTCCCAACCCAGGGGTTGAAGCTAGGTTTTCCACATTGCAGGTGGATTCTTTACCAGTTGAGCCACAAGGGAAGCCCAAGAATGCTGGAGTGGGTAGCCTATCTCTTCTCCAACGGATCTTCCCAACCCAGAAATAGAACCAGGGTCTCCCGAATTGCAGGTGGATTCTTTACCAACTGACCTATCAGGGAAGCCCAAGTTACATGTAATGATTGAGAAATCTAAATCATTTTGGATAATAGTATTCAAAGAAATTAGGGATGATAGGATTGTTTCAATAAAGATTGAACAAGGCAAATAAGTGGGAGTAATTAGACTAAGCAATAATATGCATAGACTGTTCTTTATGAAGTTTCTGATTTATTACATGGAGCATTGTGAGAAGGAGTTCTTGATAGATATGTTCTTATTCCTTAGGAAGTAGAACAAATGCTTCCAAGAGCTCTTAAACTTAACTCCTGACCACGGTTAAGTGTTAGTAAATTTTTTAGCTAAAAATAAAAAGACCCTATGTCACTTTTTTTTTTTTTGGTGATATAAATAACATTAGATTCTTGTTGAACCTTTTCAGTAAATATGCATCTGACCTTCTCAACCCTTGCGTTGGCAATGATTTTACATTTCTCCTTTCTCTAAGTCATGTGATACAAATATGTCTTTCTAAATTTTACATGACTAAAGTTAAATTTTGGTGGTTTCTTTTGACACTTTTCATCAAATGCTTAATTCATGTGTTTTCTAATAATATTAGAATTCTATAAATGCAATAAAACCAACTAAAAAACTACCCTGTGAAAATAATATCAAAAAGCATAAAAGTACACATATAAATATTTGGTGTAATAATCATGTGCAACTCACATTAGATTCTTCTAAAACTTAGGATGAGTCTGAGTGCCATGGTCCTCAGCTGTCAGCCTCCTGAGCTTGTATCAGCATCCATCTGGCATATGTTAGTGATATGTATCTTGAAGTGTGATGGTATATTGGTTTCACAAATGATTCATTTCTTTCCCAGCTCCTTCATTGCATTAAATGCAACCACTATGCATCCAGTTGCTTAATCCTGAAATATGAGAGTTGACCTTGACTCTACATTTCCTCACTTCCCCACATCTGGCACATCAACAAACCCCAATGTTCATTTATTCAAGCTCCCCAGAGGAAACAGAATTCATCCCAAAAGGTTCAAATGAAAAGACTTCAATAAAAAAGATGTGTGAGAATTATGAAACGGACAAAGAACAGTGAGGCAAACAGAGATTAATAGCAGTGGGAAGCCAGTGATGTCCCAGGGGCTGACTGGATAAAGGGAGAAAGGATTATTATCAGAATCAGGAAGATCTGAGAAGATGGAGTAAATGGGGGAGAAATCATAGTGCCAGGGAAATGTAGGTATAATCAGAGATTGAAGCCAGAAGTAGGAGTGTGTAGGAGAGGGAAAAATACCTTCGCACCTTCTAATTTTCTACCAGCATATCCTGTTGACTGAAACCAAATGGAAGACATCTGGAAAGGGAGCATGGATGATGCAGTAAGAAAGATCAGCCTCCTAACTGCAGAGCAGGGCAGAGAAGAATGAAAAAGGTTGGGAGCCAATAGGGTAAATTGGCAATATATGGCATATTGAACCTTAAAAGTGTAGCCAAAGTTATTCCTCTTAATTTCATCTTGTTGAAACTACTCTAAGCCAGTGTCACATCTCACTTGGCCCTTTTCAATATCACCCCAACTACTCATTCCACAATTGCATGATTACCTCTCAACAACAGATTTTATAAAATTATAAATTTCTCCTACTTAAAACTCTTTAATAGCTCTCCATTACACTTATAAAATCCAAATTTCTCACTGTGTGGTAGGTACAAGGCATAGGGTTGAAAAAGAACAGAGTAACATAGATTCAGAATTCTTTACCTAAGGTTGTCTATGTCGTTGATGTTGGCTACACTAAACTTTCCCATTTGAGCCTATTATTAACAGTTATAGCCACAGTTCTTGACTAGGCTGCTTATTTATTCACACTGAAAAGAAAGATCTTCCATGATGTGATGAGGGAATGAAAAATACCTTTGATTCTTTATGTGCTTTATTTAAAATTTTATAGAGGCAATTTACCTCTTTTCCCAAGGCTTCTCATAAAATTACAAAATATGAAATTTAAAATATAATTCAGAAAGTCATTGGTACCACTCTCTGAGTACAAGAGGGGGAAAAATGAGTCTCAGAAATATGAGTGGATTTGTTCCATGACAGTAAAGGTAGATAATGGTGAATTCTGTTTTAGAACCCAGTTCCTTCAACTTCCAAGTTAGTTTTCCAATGATTATATTGATTTTCTTCATAGCTGACAACTAGTTTCTTATATCTAATACCTTTGAGAACATAGAGTGTGGTGCCTTTGCGGCACTTGATATTTATTTTAATTCTTTAGCTTTTGCTTTAAAAGCAAAGTAATAAATAAAATATGTCTCCTTTTTTGCTTTTATCAAATACATTGCAGATTAAATTAAAGTGTTCGGTCACTAGAAATAGAATCTTGACAACCACTAGCTAGTGTTTGGAAAAGTTCAGGATGAGAATGAGTACATTGCTATTATGTTTGTCAGTGCTGTGGCAGCTAATAACACACCTCTAGGTTTCAGAATCATTGCAACCATGTGCAATGAAGCTTCTCATAATAATCAGCTTGTAAGAGTCTACTGTCGCCACAATAAATTTTTATCAAGGTCATGTGAAATTTGTCTTTAACTTTAGTGTTGTTTGTCATGGTGCACGTATACGTGTTGACAGTAGTGAACAGGTTTGGTTCGGAAACATGGAAGCTGCCAGTATTTTCTTATAGAAATCTAAATACTTAACAGGCATCAATCTATCTAAAAATAGCTACTCCAAAAGAACAATTTTACAATTCAGTTGTGTTTTAGGTGATAGCATTCTTATGATTTGCTTAAACTCTTCCTGGTACAAGTAGGACAATGGAGTTATTTTTAGACTATAATAAAATGTGCTAAGTCCCTCAGTTGTGTCTGACTCTTTGTAGTCCCATGGACTGTAGTCTGCCAGTCTGCCCTGACCATGGAATTCTCCAGGAAAGAATACTGAAGTGGGTAGCCATTCCCTTCTCCAGGGGATCTTCCTGATCCAGGGTTCAAACTTGTGTCTCCTGCATTGCGGGCAGATTCTTTACCATCTGAACCACCAGGGAAGACCCGTATAATCGAATAGTTACCAAACTAGAGTCATTTGCCTGTTATCAATGTTTTAGTTTTTCTTTTTTTCAGAGGCAGCTCTTCTTTTCTATATCATTGCTGCATACTGTTTTTAATTCTCACCCACAATTTATCATAACACAAGAAAAATTTGCTAAGTATGTATTACATACCAGTCACTGTGCCAATAATTATAAAGATTAATAGGCCATAGTTAATGTACTCAAGAAACAAATATAACAGACAATCAAGGTAGTGTTATGAAAGATGGAAATCAACCCTGAATATTCATGGGAAGGACTAGTGTTGAAATGGAAGCTCCAATACTTTGGCAACCTGATGCGAAGAACAAACTCATTGGAAAAGATCCTGATGCTGGAAAAGATTGAAGGCAAAAGGAGAAAAGGGAGACAGAGGATGAGGTATTGGATAGCATCACGGACTCAATGGACATGAATTTGGGCAAACTCTGGGAGATAGTGAAGAACAGGGAAGCCTGGTGTGCTGCAGTCCATAGGGTCACAAAGAGTCGGGCAAAACTTAGTGACTGAACAACAATAAATGAAAGATGAAGGGCATTCACTTATTCATTTATTTAGTAATCTATTAATCTTAGCACTGCTAGTTTCTAGGGATACAAGGATAAATAGAACAAGTCTCTATCCTCAATTTCACCATCTATTGGGACCAATGTACACAGAAATCAGCATAACACACTATGATTATATGTAAATATAGAGATATGCAAATTGAGTTATGGGTGCACAAAGAAAGAGGAGCTGTTTCAGACTTAAAGGGTCAGGGAAACCTTTCTGGAAGAGTTATTACTTACATGGCAGAACACAAGTAATAAAGATATCAAAGTGAAAAGCAACATGATGCACCTGGAGGATCTACTAGCAGTTGTGATTAACAAAGAGTAAAACACAATATAGGGAGTACTGGCAGGTAAGACCGGAGAGTTGAGAAGGGCAAGATTTTGAAGGACTTTGAATGTTATATCAGAGACATTGACATTTGTCCTTTGGTCAAAGAACAATAATAACATGGTTTTGAGCAGATGAGCTGCATAATTATATTTGTATTTTCATATACCATCATGCCAGTGTATTAGATATTAAATTTTTCAGTAGAGAATGCAAAGTAGAGAGCTGAATTACAAGACTGATGCATTAGAGCAAGCCAGTGATGACTACAGATTAAAGAGAGTGGTAGAATATATGAATAAAAGGTTTATAAATTATAAAGGATCATGTCTATATGGCAAGAGTTTGTGATTGATTCCAATTAGATTAGGGAAATAAGGAGAAGAAATGAATCAGTCTTATGCCTAAATCTCTAAGAGAAAAAAAAATCAAGAAAAGCAATAGAGGTTTTTTTTTTTTTTTGAATATGGAAAAGGATGATGAGCTTGATTTAGATATAGACTATAAATTTCAGAAGGGCAGAAAGAAGTCTGTTTTGTTAATAACCACATGCCTGGTGACTAGCACAGCTCATGCTACCCTTTAGGCATGTCATATATACACACACACATATAGATGATATAATGACAAATGAATATCAAAGTGTTTGTAATATTCATTTGAAATGTTTACCAATTTTTTATATATGCATCTGAAACTTATAAAAAAGAAATGATTAATGTAAAACTTAGAAGTCTGGGTTAAACTTGTACTGGAAACCATGAACATATAGGTGGTGATTGAAACCAAGAGAATGGATAATATCAGAGAGAGCAAATCATGATAATTTCAATGTGCTAAGAAAACAGAGAGAGAACAAGATAGAGAGAGGAGGAGTCCTAGAGTTACAGGGAGAATCAGAGAATCATATCTGTTGTCACAAATACGAAGGAGTAAGGATTTTAGAAGGTTGATAATATCAGATAAAATGAAGAGATTCTAGGCATGATTTAAAGTATGTTCTTGATTTGGTAATTAGGAAAAATCAAGTTCAGTGGAATATAAGAGGAATCTAGATCAAATGTGCTGAACAGTAAGTAGGAGATCAGGAAGTAAATGCTGCATGTTTAGATTACTCTTGGAAGGAAAATGGCTTGAAGATGAGTGTGGTGGTAATTTTGCATCTGAGGATGAGATTTTTCAGTGACTGTTTTAAACTTGAAAATAGGATGAAAAGCAGTTGAATGTGGCAATAGGAAGAGATTATGAAAGAGGGAAAGAATAAAGAGAAAAAGAAACTACATGAAAAGAAATATGATTTTCATAAATGATTAAGCACTACAGAAATCTGAAGATGAAACGCATTTGTGTTAAAATGTTGGAGGGAAACTCACTCTTCAAAACTAGAAGAAAGGCGAAAACATCAGTAAGTGTTTGAATCACAGAGTGGACATTGTGTTAGTTCCTAAAATAAAAGACAAGTTTGCTTTCTGAGAGTTCTGAGATCAGGAACTGAGTATAGGGTTTGAAGAGATCTGCAAATAATTGTTATTGGAGAACACCTGAAAGAGAAATAACTGAGGATTAATGAAAGGATTGAGTCAGTACTCCGATACCCAACTGTGATCCAAGGGCAGACATTCAAAGTGATAATTCTGTGTAAATTTTCTTCCATAGCTCTCAGCCACTCTAGGCTTTAGACCAGTGAAAGTGGATAGCAATATCAGCCAATGTGATACCTTTTTTTCTGGTTGAATACATTTTTAGGGGAAAAAGAAAAGAAGTTTAAAATGTGGTAGAAAAGTAATTTAATATTCATAGGTCTTAGGCTAAATCAGAAAGGAACAGATGTTTTGAGGAAGAAAATTGAGACATCAAGGGTTTATAAATCTCTCTATATAAAGTTAAAGAGCAGCAGATGTGTGATTCATGAACTAAAGGTTAGAAAGTGCAGAAAGCTGTGGTCAATACATAGTTGAATTCAGAGTTTCTGAAGTAAATGTTGTAGGTGAAAAATATTATAAGGTATGGCCAGGAGAGTGAATGACACAAATATAGATGTGGAGTCACCAAACTGTGGGGCTAAAAATTTGGATAAATTTAACCACATGGATTGTGAAGCCACCTAGATGACAATTGGAGGAGAAGGAAATGGCAACCCATTCCAGTGTTCTTGCCTGGAGAATCCCAGGGACTGGGAAGCTTGGTGGGCTGCAGTCTATGGAGTCGCACAGAGTCGAACATGACTGAAGCGACTTAGCAGCATCAGAGGCGGATGACAGTTGGATTTGAGGCAGAGATGAAGAATATGACAGAGGTACCACAGGGTTTAATTAATATGGTGATATAAATAGATCTTTAGAAAATTACAGAGGTAAGTATAGATAGAGCAGAAAGGTATGAGCTTTATACATAGATTTATGGAGAGAGACCTGGAGATCTAGAATTGTTCACACATCTCTCTACTCAAACATAAGACAATGAGTAAGCTATCTTTCAAAGCACTGATAGAGCTATATGATGTGGCAAGCAGATAGTGTTTAGCTGAAATCTAGCATATAGACCATATGAAAGCAGATTAAGGATACAAGTTATTTTATTCCATGGCCTAAGGTGGAAATATTTGATGGGCAATGGTAAGAGATTTGGTTGCCCTAACAATAGAAAAGAGAATATGGTATTGTGAGAAAATAGATGAGGAAGAAAGTAGTGCAGCTAAAGAACAAAGGAATTCTGTTCAATCATTAATTGAATGAGGAGTAGCAATTATTCAGGAGGTTGTTATATTCCGACAGAAGGGACAGCATGCCCCAAGACCAAAGAGAGAAGAGATTATAGTGAGAATGTGAGATGGTTATCGCGACTTGAAGGGCATTGTGTATAGTACAAGATGAGTGTGTGTACACTTGTGGATGTGTATACACCTGTCAGCATGATATATAATAATAGAGATTTTAAGTAAACTTTTGGGAAATGTTGTGGAGCATTTGGGTTGCCAATTCAAGGTCAGTTCATATCAGTCGCTCAGTTGTGTCCAGTTCTATCCTTCCCTGTCCATCACCAACTCCCAGAGCTTGCTCAAACTCACGTCCATCAAGTCAGTGATGCCATCCAACCATCTCATCCTGTTGTCCCCTTCTCCTCCTGCCTTCAACTTTTCCCAGCACCAGGGTCTTTTCCAATGAGTCACTTCTTAGCATCAGGTGGCCAAAGTATTTCAAAATAGTACTGTTAAATCTATAGGTAATATAGAGAAGACTTATGGTAATATATTCAAATTTAATAAAGATAACTGTGAGCAGTTCAGAGCATGAAATGTATGGGGACTGTGTGAATAAAATGAAGAGGACTGGTCAGGAGTTAATGTAATACTTGAAGTGAGAGAGCAATGGCACTGAAATGAAAATGAGGCTTAAGACACTTATATTTGTAATTGATACAATTTTTAGAGGGGTTAAAGATGATCCCAATATTTTATACTGTGAAACACAGTGAACATTATGTAAAATAATGGTAATTATTTTAAATGATATTGTTCAAGGAGTCTAAGGGCTTCCCGTAGACTAGTAAAGAATCCACCTGCAATGCAGGAGACCCTAGTTCGGTTCCTGGGTTGGGAAGATCTGCTGGAGAAGGGATAAGCTACCCACTCCAGTGTTCTTGGGTTTCCCTGGTGGCTCAGCTGGTAAAGAATATTCCTGCAATGTGGGAGACGTGGGTTTGATCCCTGGGTTGGGAAGATCCCCCGGGGAAGGGAACTGCTACACACTCCAGTATTCTGGCCTAGAGAATTCCATGAACTGTATAGTCCATGGGGTTGCAAAGAGTCAGACATGACTGAGTGACTTTCAATTTCACTTTCACTTTGAAGAGTCTATAGCATATTTGATAGAAGATAACTATTAAAATTTTGAATGAAGAAGGCTGGAGCTAAAGCAATAGAAGAGTTTTGAAGAAGGTATTTTTGAAAGTAATCTGAGTATACATATACTAGTAGAACTGATGGATAGAGTATCATCAAGGCAAGAGTATGACATAAAAGTAAAACAGGACCATGGACAGAGCCCTACATAGTATTAGCATTTCTGAAATGGCTAAGAAGATTAGATATAAGAGGGAGTGGTGGAGTAATCAGGGCAATAAACACAAATGAAAGAGCATCTTCATAGAAATGTATTGAGAAAGTGTCAAGAACTGTGAAGAATGTGACAATTTTACCTTGCTTGCCAGCAAACAAGTTAACATTTCACTATTTTCTGGATGCCAGCAGAAGACGCAAGGCTGCTGGCTCAGAGATGAAGAACTTTATTATTCACATCAAAAGTACTAGCCAGATTCTCTGTGTGGTCATGTAGGTTCTCTGATCTTCAGTTCCCACATGGGTGATACAAGTGGGCTTAGATGGATGTCAGCACACAGAATGGGCTATATTATAAGAGAGAGACACTAGACCTTGGCAACTTACCAGTTTATAGCAGCCTGTAAGCAAGCCTGTATTTTTTTTTTTCCAAGGGCAGACCTTACATCATCCCTTAATATTGCTGGCTGCAAACAGAAACATGAGGAATGGCCCTGTGAAAAGTGATCAGGGTCTTACCTTCTTGGTATGTATAAGCAAGATGTAGAAGAGCCCCCACATTAGACTATCTCCTAACAAATTTTAAAAAGGAGGGTATGGGCAGCATATCACATGGTGCAAGAAGATAGGATAGTTTGGGAAAGAAACTCATAGATTTGCCATTAGGCCTTTTTGGGTAATCTTTTAACAGGAATGTGTTTCCTACCTAGCATTATTGAGGTATATATCCCACAGATTGGAGTTCACTAAATTTTCGAGAGTTTTGAACATATCCTTGAGACTCATCTATAAAATTTTAATTTCCTTGTTCACTTTTAAAGTATTCTAGAAAGATGATGTAAGCACATGCTGAATTATTTGTATATGTCTTATGTAGTCATTTTATTTCAGTCTCTCTGCACATTTTTTTCTAATATAGAAGAGCAAGTGATTTTTATTTATATTTATTGGCTGTATTAGGCCTTAGTTGTATCTGTGGGATCTTTCCATGTGACGTGCACTCTTCTCTATTTGTGCCCTTTAGGCTTAGCTGTTCTGTTGCATGTAGGATCTTAGTTCCCCTTCCAGGGATCAAACCTGGGCTCCCTGCAGTGGGAGGAGGAATCTTAACTGCTGGACCACCAGGCAATTCCCTGTATGCACTTTTGATCATTATAGATGTCTCATATACTATTATTTTAGTTGACATATGCTAAAGAGTTTGTCCAAGTTTAAAGTCAAATGGTACTATAGTATGCTGCAAGAATGATTTGCATAAGTCTAAACATAGGAAACATTCAGAAAACTAAGATCATGGCATCTGGTCCCATCACCTCATGGGAAATAGATGGGGAGACAGTGGAAACAGTGTCAGACTTTATTTTTGGGGGCTACAAAATCACTGCAGATGATAACTGCAGCCATGAAATTAAAAGATGCTTACTCCTTTGAAGGACACTTATGACCAACCTAGATAGCATATTAAAAAGCAGAGACATTACTTTGCCAACAAAGGTCCATCAAGGCTATGGTTTTCCAGTGGTAATGTATGGATGTGAGAGTTGGACTGTGGAGAAAGCTGAGCACCAAAAAATTGATGCTTTTGAACTGTGGTATTGGAGAAGACTCTTGAGAGTCCCTTGGACTGCAAGGAGATCCAACCAGTCCATCCTAAAGGAGATCAGTCCTGGGTGTTCATTGGAAGGACTGATGCTGAAGCTGAAACTCCAGTACTTTGGCTACCTCATGTGAAGAGTTGACTCATTGGAAAAGACCCTGATGCTGGGAGGGATTGGGGGCAGGAGGAGAAGGGGACGACAGAGGATGAGATGGCTGGATGGCATCACTGACTCGATGTGCATGGGTTTGGGTAGACTATGGGAATTGGTGATGGACAGGGAAGCCTGGTGTGCTGTGATTCATGGGGTTGCAAAGAGTCGGACATGACTGAGTGACTGAACAGAACTGAACTGAAACATAGGAAGGCAGTGGATCTACACCATAACACACTATTTGTCATAAAAGTACATCAAACTTGAAAGAACTGTGCCACGTATCTCAGGCTGATAAACATGTTGCCATTGTAAACTTAATTTAAGCAAAACATGTATATGTGCTTGGTCACTTCAGTCATGTCTGACTTTTTTGATCCTATGGACTGTAGCCCACCAGGCTCCTCTGTCCATGGGATTCTCCAGGCAAGAGTACTGGAGTGGGTTGCCATGCTCTTCTCCAGGGGACCTTTCCAGCCCAGGGATTGAACCCAGGTCTCCTGAATTGCAGGCAGGTTCTTTACTATCTGAGCCACCAGGGAAGCCCTTTAAGCAAAACAAAATATTTTAAATATGGTTTGGCTAGTTATGTGATGCTTTAAAAATCTCATATGCTGTATTATTTATATTGTTATATGGTCCAAACATGACTAAAAGAATATAGAAAAGAACCTTTCTATGCCTTTCTCCATTTTCTGCATCATTTTCCTCTCCACACTAGTACACACGTATACACCCAGGTTGCCACTGTTATTACATTCTCATCTTTTTTTTTTCTTTCAATATGTAAATTGAGTTTCAATTTGTATATAAAAAGCACACAAGAATATATCTGTAGAAGGCAGGATTCTAAAGATGTCCCATCAGATTCAGGTCCCCTGGTTTTTAACCAAAGGCTAATCTAGTGACTACTGTGGGGACTGAGCAAATGTAATTAGGGTTACTAATCAGCTAACATTAAAATAGGGAGATTATCTTTGATTATTCTGGGCCTGAGGTCACAAAACCCTTTACAAACAGAAGAGGAAGGCATAAAAGTAAATCACAGAGAGGAAAGCAGAAGAGTGAGGCAGAGGGAAAATCAGAGATTTGAAGAGCGAGAAGGACCAAGCAGCCATTGCTGGTCTAAAGATCACCTGTCCTCTTAAACTCGGAACGTGAGTGGCTTCTGGAGCTTAAAACAACTCCCAGCCAAAAACCAAGAAAATGGAGACCCCAGTCCTATGATCACAGGGAAAATTGTTCTGCCAACAACCTGAATGAATTTGAAATGTACCTGTCCCAAGAATCTCCAAAGAGACTGGGATGCCCATCACACTGATTTCATCTTTGTGAGATCCTAACATGAGTAACTTTACAGAAACCATGAAATGATAAATTTATATTGTTTTAAACTGCTGAGTCTGTGGTAATTTGTATGGCAGCAACAGAAAATGAATTATAGTATTTTTATTTTTCCTTTCCTTTGTATACAAAAGCATCATACCATCATACAATTCACATTTTTATTTTTCATGAAACATTGTATCTTGAAGCTGTTTACATAACAGCACTACAGAGTTTTGTATTATCAGCTACTTAATACCTTACTGTATAATGTACCTTAATTTATTTGACTAGGTCCCCACTGATGGATATATTTGAGCTGCTTTTCATCTTTTCATAATATATTACAATAATAACTTTTTTTTCCATTTATTTTTATTAGTTGGAGGCTAATTACTTTACAATATTGTAGTGGTTTTTGTCATACATTGACATGAATCAGCCATGGATTTACATGTGTTCCCCATCCCGATCCCCCCTCCCGCCTCCCTCCCCATCCCCTTCCTCTGGGTCTTCCCAGTGCACCAGCCCCGAGCTCTTGTCTCATGCATCCAACCTGGGCTGGTGATCTGTTTCACCCTTGATAGTATACATGTTTTGATGCTGTTCTCTTGAAACATCCCAACCTCGCCTTCTCCCACAGAGTCCAAAATCTGTTCTGTACATCTGTGTCTCTTTTTCTGTTTTGCATATAGGGTTATCATTACCATCTTTCTAAATTCCATATATATGCGTTAGTATACTGTTTTGGTCTTTATCTTTCTTGCTTACTTCACTCTGTAAAATGGGCTCCTTTTTTCAAACTTTGTTCACATATGTGCTGGTGTATCTGAGAGGTAGGTACTGCTAAGTCAAAGGACATACAAGACATACAAATATAATTTGGATTGATATTGCTGCAGAGGTGGTTTCCTCTATTTTGTGTGCAACTTTTAGACTGTGTTCTTCTTCTACACTCATTACTATTACCTACCAGATCTATATCTCAACCTGTTTCATCCTGAAATACTATGCTTCTACTACACTAGTTTTCTTTCTGTTTCTCAAATATTCTAACTTCTTTTGCCTTAAAGCTGTTGAATTAGACGCTATCTTGGTTTATTATAGTCCCCTGTGCTGTGTTTTGCCGCTCAGTTGTGTGTGCCTCTTTGTGACCCTATGGACCCTAGCCTGCCACGCTCCTCTCTCTGTGAGATTTTCCAGGCAAGCATACTGGAGTGGGTTGCCGTGCCCTCCTCCAGGGGATCTTCCCAAACCAAGGATTGAATCCTAGTGTCCCGCACTGAGGCGGATTCTTTACCATCTGAGCTGCCAGGGAAACCCAGCAATTCTAGTCTCCACTCTTCTGTTTATCTCCACACTGCTGGTCTCTTGTCTGGTTAGGTCTCAGTTCATGTATTCCTTCCTTAGAGAACAGTACGAGGCATCTAGTGGTTGGTCTACACTTTTTGGCTGGACGAATAAAGAAATCATTTATGAAGGGCAGGAGTTGAGGAAGGAGCATGGCAATAAACTCTGCACTGGAGCTAGGTAGACTGGGGCTGGAATAACACTTGCCTAGCATGAGGACAATACAGATACAGATTACGGGCAACTGTGATGAGAACATCACATAACGTGAAGTTCAGCTTACGGACAAGGAGAATCACTGATGGTTTTTGAATGTAGAGGTGATAGAATAAAACCATCTTGACGATCTTTACCTTCAAAATGAGCAGGGAAGAGTAACAGATTCCATCCTAGCATGGAATATCGTGTATGTCAACCATGTAATTACACAGTGAAAATAAATTTAAAAAAAATATGTTTTTAATTATCTGCGAAATTTTTGTGTTAGACTTATAGTATTATTATATACAGACATTATGCAAGTTCCTGATGTTCTATGTATTAGTATATTGTAGATATTTGACAGTCAATAATTGCAATTTTCATTAAATATATTTTGTTCTATCCGTGGAATCCAAAAAGACATTATAAAGGTAAAATTCACTCATTAACACCTCAGACTATTGTTAACGTTATTGCTACAAGTTAAAAAGTAAAGACAACTCTTAAAAGGAATTCATGAAACACAAAAGGTTGTCATAATTGTTCTTTTTTAGAGAAAAAAGTAATTTTTGCTTATCTCAATATAGAATTTAAAAGAAATGATAGTACACAGCAGAATAAGATAATGCGATGTTGAGATTTTTAACAAGAGTCTCTTAGGCATAGTACACTGGAGATAATGTAGTTGCGTTTCTAAAGGAAGTTGAAAGTTTTTCTAAAGATAAATGTGAATACTGTCAGCTATGGTGCTTATTTATTGAGGCAGTTTGATGTTTTCAGAGAAATCAACGAACATGAAAGGGTCATTGGCGACACAGCACATAACTACTTTTTGCCTCTCAAGAAATGACAGCGGCTGCGGAGAACGTCTAGTGTCACAAGTTCAGGATGGATTTGACAAAGAAACTTCTCTGGAGAAATAGAATTTTTAAAGAATTGACCTTCTAAGAAGAAAATGTTTGAGAGGCAAGTGGAGGAGAATAAAATATCAGGGTTTGGCACTTCAATAAGTGAGATTATGTTTGTAGAGAAATGTGAGGATTTTGAATATAAGACCTGAATTTCCCATACTTCAATTTTTAGTTTTTTATATTTTCTCAGAACCATGTGCTTTTACATTTAAAACAAAATTATCTTAATAATCAGAGATAACAGGTTTTTAGTATGTCAACCTTGTCCAATAAATGCCTGTCTTCACAGTTAATTCGACAACCAACAGGTTGCGATCCCTCCACCCCACCCCTCACATACAAACACACATGGTCACGCCTCTAAATGGGCCTATGCTATCACAGTTTCAAACTGCTAGTCCACACATTTTCTCCCTTTTTGTAATTTCAAGGGAAAAGCAGAGTAACAGTATGATAATCAGGCCAGGGTAAATGAGGAGGAGGAAGACTTAAGAAGGTAGAGTTTTATCTATATACACAAAAACAAACATCATCATGCCAGAAAACATAGTGTAACAGATTTGCAGAACTAAAATTAAATTGAAAGCCAAAGCTATTTCATCTTCAAAAAAAATTTTTTTTTAAGTCTTGCATGAATGCTAAGTCACTTCAGTCATGTCCTATGAACTGTAACCCACCAGGTTCCCCTGTCCAGTGGTCATGTATGGATGTGAGAGTTGGACTATAAAGAAAGCTGAGTGCCAAAGAATTGATGCTTTTGAACTGTGGTATTGGAGAAGACTCTTGAGAGTCCGTTGGGCTGCAAGGAGCTCCAACCAGTCCATCCTAAAGGAGATCAGTCCTGGGTGTTCATTGGAAGGACTGATGCTAAAACTGAAACTCCAATACTTTGGCCACCTCATGCGAAGAGCTGACTCATTTGAAAAGACCCTGATGCTGGGAAAGATTGAGGGCAGAAGGAGAAGGGGACGACAGAGGATGAGATGGTTGGATGGCATCACCAACTCGATGGACATGAGTTTGAGTAAACTCCGGGAGTTGGTGATGGACAGGGAGGCCTGGCGTGCTGCGGTTCATGGGGTCGCAAAGAGTCAGACACAGCTGAGCAACTGAACTGAACTGAACTGAGAGTTGAGAAACAATGATTAGAAATACATTAGAAGGCCAAAGTAATGCTGGATTTGTGGGGTTAGCTTAAATCCTAGGTGACAAAGGACTTTCAAATAGGTTTTACCAGGCCCTAGAAATTGTGAGAATGGAACATTGCTAGTGATACAGAATTTAACTGTAGACAAAGTTCTAAATGTAAACAACGGTTCACATAATTTAAAACAAAATGTAAGTTTGCTTCAGTTACCTATGTTTTTCAGCTGAGATATTTTTGTTTGAATTACTCATTTTAACTGAAGCAATTCTATGTGTTTCTTTGCACTCACAGCTAGATTTGGATTTGGAGAAGTTGTTTGCTCTGCTTCTTGATACTCTGTCACACAGCTGGGCTCAGAGCACCCCAAAAACTTCAAAAATCTTGAGTAAAATGGTATGAGTTACATGTCAATTGCACTCAGAGGGGAGGAAAAGGCTTTGGAGAGAATATGGAAAATTACTTAGCTGGTCTTTTCAATTATTGATGAGAATGCAGAATAACCCAGAAAGGGACTGTCTACCTCCCTCAGCTCTGTATTCTCTGATTAAGTCAAGGAAGCTGCTATTAGAGTGTATCTGGACTCAACAGATTGCACCAGAAAAGTCTGCAAAGGATTATATTATTACCAGAGGGAGAACACATAAAGAAAATTGATATGCACAATAAATAGGAGTACATGACAAGTCCTCAAGCAGTGTAACCTCAATGAAAATATTACCATCAAGTATATGTACATCCAAGATGAAAGGTGGAATAGTAAAGTTGTTAAGACAGGTGCTTTACAAAAAGAGGTGGGAATACTGAGAAATGACAAAAACTGGAAACTTACAGCATGCACTTTATAGCAAAGAAAAAAATTTTTTTGTTGTTGACATATATTTGGAAACAAATTAAGAACTATAAAGAGCATAAGTAGATTCTTGGATATTGCTGGAGTGTAAGTTGCCAGGACCTTAACAAAAGGAGATGGGGAAATGTTTTTATAGATTGGCAAAAGCTGTAGCAAGGCACATTCTTTGATCCTGGCAGGATTTTAATTACTTTGCTGATGATTGGCATGCAACTATGTTCAAATGAAGGAAGGGCACATATTTTGAGAGCTGTTTCAAGGATTGCTTTCTGATACACTTCATTGAACAGCTTCAGTGGTTAGAGGCTATTTTGGACTGTAGCCTAGAAATGGCTCTGAGTAGGATAAATAAGGCTGAAATAGAAGAAAGTTGCTATTTCACACTATAATCACAATAACCTTCATTTAAAAATACTCTGGAGAGGTCAGGAAAGAAATACATTACAGAGAGAAGTATACAAAATCTTAATTGGAATAATTCTGAAACACTTTGATAAATTTTGACTGTATCCTTAGTAGAAATGAATAGCATCCGTAGAGCTGTTTTTTCCTTTGGGTTTCAAAGCACTTGTGAGTGTGTGTGTGTATGTACATACCCATACAAAATCCTGAGCAAATGATATGAACAAAGAGTTTCTGTGGGTTGCTCTGTCTTTCTGAACGCCCTTCCTAAATGATGAATTAAAACATGGTAGGACAAGACATGACAAGAGCAACAGACAGACCACTGTGTGTTCTTGACAAAGTACATTGGGTACTGTTATTTTCCCAGGGGATTCATTACCCTGCATTATGGATCAGGAGCAGGGGAGTGTTTAGAAGCCAGGATCCTCCATTAAAATTCTGGTTTTTCTCTCTATGTTTGTCCCCAAGGCTAAAGGAACATTTAGAAAGCTCATCTGTATAGAGTCCACCCTGAATATCCCAATTCAGTAATTTGTTTTTTTCAAAAGTGTACACTCTTGAGGTTTGTGGCTTTGTGTAGACTTTTCTTAATAGTATTTGCTTTCACTTTTCATTCAAATGCATCCATAATGTGTCTTATTTTTTGAAATATAGACTTATGGGTTAAAAGTTATTCCTACAGCTGTCCAGGAGAAGCATATAAGGTCCCCATGAACTAGCTTGATTGTTTCTTCCTACTATCCATCAGGAAGAAGGACAAAACCTTATGATAATTCTAGCATATGGTTGAAAGGACACAAATAATTTTGTTAGGCTTCCTTTAATACCAAGAATTACATTACTGGTTAAAATATTTTATTCCCACATTTTAGTCCTGTCTGCAGGACAGTTCACATCAAGATGAAAATTGAAACTATTGTCTGTCTGTTTATTTCCTATACTTGATGCCAAACACCCAGTATATAGAGAAAATTGAACAATGGGTAATTTTTCCATTTTATCCTGGGTGTTTTCTTTGGAAACTTCAGTGGCTTTATAGGCTATCTTCTTCCTATAAGAACACATCCTCTAGCTTCCTCTTCTAATCAGGACATTTCTCTAGATGCCCCACAACTCTCTGGCTTCACTGCTTTTGTCATGTTGCCTTCTGCAAGGATTTTAAATAGCCTCATCAGACTGTCCCCTCAAGGATGACTGGCATGGCCCTGTGTTTGGTTCTCCTCACAATTCTACTTCTTGGACAACTCCGTGTACTCCACGAATTATAGCCATTGGACCAATAATATTTCTATCAGCCATCTGGCTTCAGCACTAGTATAACAACCTAACCAGGAGCTTGAGGGCCTTGCTTCTCTGATATTCTACTGTCAGAGCTGTTTGGGGGGCCATGTGCAAAATGACAGTTGTTTCTTTCTATGCAAGAACTGGTCCTGTACTCTAGAGAGAGATTTCCCTACAGCAGAAGAAACAAGGTCCTAGACTCAGGTTGTTGGTGGAGGAATAATGACCCTGAAAGGAAGGAGAGTTCAATGTAATCAGCCTCCCCTACCCCACCTTTACTAGGGCAGAAATGTCTCCTTACTCCAACCACCACCAGTACACACATAGTTCAACTTCTGTGACTTCATTTTCACTGTCCTTTGGAATTTTTCTGTTTCAAAAATGTTCCCCCCAAAAAGCTTTGATAGGGAGTATTTCATTGCCATCAGTGACAGGGTGTGAAGATACCAGTGTTACATTGAATGTTCCTTGTGTTTCAGTGTTCCAGTTTCATTAAACTGACCTCCTTTTGTCTTATTTCAGAGTGGTTGAAGTTCAGCCTCACTGTAAAATAAATGTGCATTCAGAGTAAAGGCAAGAGGTAACCTATCTGAACAACTGTCTGATATTCAGGATGTAGAAGGTGGCTTATACGATGTGGGTTAGATAAACATATCTGGCATAAGCATCAATAAATAATAAACAGCTCACACAGTTCTTCTTGTAGCTCTTTACTTTCTCTGCACTATTGCTTGATGAGATTTGCAGACTTGCCATAAATGATAATAGACATCTTCTTCTCCCTCCATCCTTATTAGTGGAAGCAGTGTCCCCAAACCCAAAGCAAAACCTCCACCTGGGCTTTGATTCAATCCCCTCCTGGATACTTTGTTACTTTTCCCCATAAACTATCATCTCTCTTTTCTGTTGGATTCTCAATTTCCCTTTTTTAAACCAGGAATGACAAAAATGTTTCTACCTGACTCATCAATGACCTCCTTAATATTTGTTGCTGTTGTTGTTCAGTCACTCAGTCCTGTCCGACTCTTTGTTACCCCACAGACTGCAGCACGCCAGCCTTTCCTGTCCTTCACCCTCTGCAGTGTGCGCAAACTCATGTGCACTGAATCGAAGATGCCATCCATCTCACCCTCTGTCATCCCCTTCTCTTGCATTCAATCTTTCCCAGCATCAGGGTGTTTTCTATTAAGTGTAAAGAAATTCATTCTTCAGTTGTGCATCATTCTTTTCTAATTGCCTTCCTTGTCTTCTATATTCTTGTTACTTCTGCCATACTTTATTTCACAAGATCTATATCTATTTATTATAATTAATGCTGCCTTATTGCAATCTTGTTGATTTTTTTACCTCCTAAGTATTGCATTCCCTTTCATATCATTTTTTAACATCCCCATGACTTATTTATTTTAAATCTGGGAATTTGTACCCCTTGATCAAATGGGTGACTATTTTGCCCACCCCTCAATGCTCCTTCTTCCTCTTTACCTATGAGTTTTGTTTTGCTGGTTTTGATTTTTTCAGATCCCACACATGAGTGAAATCATACTGTATATTTGTCTATTTCTGTTTGACTTATTCACTTAGCATAATACCTTCAACATCTGCCCATGCTGTTGCAAAAGGCAAGATTTCATTATTTTTTATGGCTGAGTAGTATTCTATTGTATACATATACCTTATCTTTATCCCTTCATCACTGGTTAATTTTTATGTTGTTTCCATATTTTGGCTATAGCAGTGAACAGAGGGGTACATAAATCTTTTGAATTACTGTTTCATTTTCTTTGGATAAATATTCAGAAATGGGATTGCTGGGTCATATGGTATTTTTAATTTTTTGAGGAACCAGCATAATGTTTTCCATAGGGACTGAACCAATTTACATTCTCACAAATAATGTAAAAGTGTTCCTTTTTTCCACATAATCACCAATATTTTTTAATTTTAATTTTTTTTTCTTTTGATAATAGCCATTCTGACAGATGTGAAGTGATATCTCACTGTGGTTTTGATTTGCATTTCCCTGATGATTTGTCAAGTTGAGCATCTTTTCACATGCTTATTAGCCATCTGTATGTCTCCTTTGGAAAAATGTCTATTCATATCCTCTGCCCATTACTGGTTACTTATTTTGTGTGTGTGTGTATAGTATTGAGCTGTATGAGTTCTTTATATATAATGGATATTAATCCTTTATCAGATATCCTCTTATGTCTTTAACCTTTGTCAGATATCCTTTCTTGTCTTGTTCCTTTGATATCATGATGCTCTATAATCAGAGTTACTTATCTCTACTCCACATCAAGGGATTATATCTGATAGACAGAGTGCTTGAAGAACTAAGGACAGAAGGACTATGGATGGAGGTTCCTAACATTATACAGGAGGCAGTGATCAAAACCACCCCCAAGGAAAAGAAATGCAAAAAGGAAAAATGGTTATCTGATGAATGCCTTACAAATAGATGAGGAAAAAGATAAAAAGAAGTGAAAGACAAAAGAGAAAAGGAAAGATATACCCATCTGAATGCAGAGTACCAAAAAATAGCCAGGAGAGATAAGAAAGGCTTCCTACATGAACAACGCAAAGAAAGGGAGGCAAACAATAGAATGGGAAAGACTAGAGATCTCTTCCAGAAACTTAGAGATACCAAGGGAAGGGAAAATTTCATGCAAAGATGGGCACAATAAAGACAGAAACATTATGTACCTAACAGAAACAAAAGATTTTAAGAAGTGGCAATAATTCACAGAAGAAATATAAAAAGAAAAAAAAAAGATCTTAATGATCCAGATAACCATGATGATATGGTCATTCACCTAGTCCTTGAGTGTTGAAATCAAGTGGGCCTTAGGAAGCATCATTACAAACAAAACTACAGGAAGTGATGGAATTCCAGCTGAGCTATTTCATATCCTAAAAAATCATGCTGTGATAGTGCTGCACTCAGTATGTCAGCAAATTTGGGATACTCAGCAGTGGCCACAAGACTGGAAAAGGTCAGTTTGCATTCCAATCCCAAAGAAGATCAATACCAAAAAATTTCAGACTACCACATAATTGCACTCATCTCACATGCTAGCAATGTCATGGTTAAAATCCTCCAAGCTAGGCTTCAATAATATATGAACTGAAAACTTCCAGATGTTCAAGCTGGATTTAGAAAAGGCAAGGGAGCCAGAGATCAAATTGCAAACATACGTTGGATCATAGAAAAAGCAAGATAATTCCAGAAAAATATCTACTTTTGCTTCATTGACTATGCTAAAGCCTTTGACTGTGTGAGTCACAAGAAACTGTGGGAAATTCTTCAAGAGATTGTAATACCGGACCACCTTACCTGTCTCCTGAGAAATCTATATGCAGGTCAAGAAGCAACAGTTAGAATCAGACATGGAACAACAGACTGGTTTCAAATAGGAAAAGGAATACATCAAGGCTGTATATTGTCACCCTGCTTATTTAACTTCCATGCAGAGTACATCACATGAAATGCTGAGCTGGGTGAAGCACAAGCTGTAATCAAGATTGCAGGGAGAAATATCCATAACCTCAGATAAGCAGATGACACCATTCTTATGGCAGACAGCAAAGAGGAACTAAAGAGCTTCTTAATGAAAGTGGAAAAGTGAAAACCCTGACTTAAAACTCAATATTCAAAAAACAAAGATCTTGACATCCAGTCTCATCACTTCATGGCAAATTGATGGGGAAACAATGGAAACAGTGACAAGCTTCATTTTCTTGGGCTCCAAAATCACTACAGATGGTGATTGCAGCCTTGAAATTAAAAGATGCCTGCTCCTTGGAAGAAAAGCTGTGACCAACCTACACAGCATCTTAAAAAAGAGAGACATTACTTTGCTGACAAAGGTCCATCTCGTCAAAGCTATGGTTTTTCCAGTAGTTAAGTATGGATATGAGATTTGGGTCATAAAGAAGGCTGAGCACTGAAGAACTGATATTTTTGAACTGTGGTATTGGAGAAAACTCTTGAGAGTCCCTTGAACTGCAAGATCAAACCAGTCAATACGAAAGGAAACCAGTCCTGGATATTCATTGGAAGGACTGATGCTGAAGCTGAAGCTCTAATATGTTGGCCACCTGATGCAAAGAGCTGACCCATTTTAAAAGACCTTGATGCTGGGAAAGAATTGAAGGCAGGAGGAGAACGGGATGACAGAGGAAGAGATGGTTGGAGGCCATGACTCAATGGACATGAGTTTGAGCAGGCTCTGGGAGATGGTGAAGGACAGGGAAGCCTGTTGTGCTCCAGTCCATGAGGTTGCAAAGAGTCAGACATGATTGAGCAACTGAACAATAACTACAACTCCACATCAGAGTGTGTGTTGCTTGAGGACACAGACTATGTCTTAATTAACTTCTTATCCTCATAACTGAGCAGAGTGGCTAGTGCTTTGCAGGAATCTTTTTTAAAAGGTAATTTGTCAATGTTGTGTTTCTTCCAACATTTCTCATCTTGGGATGAAGTGTTTAACCCCATTCTGGGCTCTTGGTTCACATTTAACCATACAAATAGAAAAGGGCTTTTAAAGTGAAGATGAGGCTATCATTATATCAGTGAAAATAGGCGCCTTGTTATGATCTGATGAGGGACTTGAAAACCAAAATAAACAGCTCTTTTTCCCTCACTCTTGGTTCAGTGTTTATATTTTATAATCTGATGGTAAGTTTTTTTTTTCTGATAATGCTATCTGCCTGCCTTTTCTACAGCAAAGAATATTACCTAGAAGGTTTTTTTAAAAAGACAAACTTATCAAAACAATAGGATTTATGAGAGTTCCAGGAATGTGGCCCAAATGTGACTTTACATTTTGGTAGATCTAACTTCAGACACATTTTGCAGAGAAAGGGTGAGAGCCAGTATTGGTTTGGTGGAAATTTGTTGATCTTTTCTTTCCCAATAAAAATAAAATGGCAGATCATATGTTTTGCCACTAAGAAAAATATAAAAACCTGCTATCCAAATTCAGATGTATAATTTTAAATAAAGAAACTACTTCTGGGAAATGTAAAATAAACTTACTTTTAAATCATATCTTGGCTGTATGTTTAAATAATATACTCCAGTGATCGTTAGCCTACAGACATCTTTCAGATGAAACACCTCTAAATGTAAAGCAGTGGGTATAATTGTTAATCTGATAGAAGTACAATATTTAAACCTTTTTATCCTATGTATTTATAGATACTTTGACACCTGTATTATATTTATTGTACTGTTTTCAGATTAACAATTGAATCCATTGCTATAAATTTAGAGGCATTTAACCTGAAAACATGTTGAGCGTTTTTTGAACATGTAACTTGCATATTATTTAAGAATAAATTTATTCTCTGTTCCCCAGCTTTGTGGACAGCCTGAGTTAAATAGATGTTGCAGATAGCATATGTTTAAAGATGTGAGAAACTTCACAGTATCTATGTTAAGTAAAAAAGAAAAAACAAGATATAAACATATAATTATATATATATATACCAATATCAAATTTGTGAATATATTTTGAAAAAATGGTTTGCTCACAATCACTATCTCTATTGATGTGATTTCTTGAATCAGCAAAATTTTTAGAGGAATATTTCTTATTCTTCACAATTCAAAAATTTATTTTAAAATTTTGTTATTTTCCTGATAATTTTCACAGAAATATAGAATAGAATCAGTACTTGAGAACATTTTAACAAGTTTGAGAGAGTGGCTTGGGTGTTTTCAGCACTATTCTGGTTAACAGACTGCATTAATGATATTTGACTTAATCCTGCTTTTGAATGGTTACTTTTGATCATAGTCAAGAGCATCTATTTCACAGTGACAATCTCAAACCTGTTTGATAATGTTTACTGACAATTACAGGCTTAGCAAAGAAGTAACAACAGGGAGTAAAGCAGTCTTTGAATAAAGTTGGCCTCAAATGAACAACAGTAGGGGACTGATTGGCTCAGTTTTATTTAACATTTTTAAGCCTGATCTTTGACATTTTCATTAGTGAACGGAATAGTATATTGATGCAGTTCTCAGGTGGCTCACAGAGGAAAATGCTAAACATACCAGAAACAACTAAATAATTCAGAAGATCCCACTATCTTTAAAAATATAGACATACATAGAAAAATTTTAGGTTTCTTAAGTTTTAGAAAATTTAGGGTGCTGTTTATCACTGCCCCTTTCCATCGTTCTAGAGGAGACAAAAATGTATTTGTGCAAATCAATGATTCTGTTGTCGAAATCTCAAAGAATCACTGAAATTATGGCACTGTGTTATAACGTCAGGGAACCATGAAAATTTCATGAAATTTGGGGGAAATTTTATTCTTGTTTTCTCAACTAATTACTGGAAAGATTTATGAAAATCAAAAATTCTTCTAACATCCTTCTTATCAACTTGAAAACATAAACTCTAAAAAAAATGTGAATTAACCAAATAAATCATATCCAAGCAATTACATATGCTGACATTTATTGTAACATAAACGTTGGAAAGAGAATGGACATTTTTTTTGAACTTTCATCAGGTTATATCCTTGCTGCTTTGGTTGCCTACTGCCTATCATTTTGTTTTTCAAATATCAATGAGCACTTTACCAGAGCTATGTGAGATTATGTAGGGAGTTGTAATATCAGGTCACAGAGTGAACATGGGACATTTCCTAAAATTCCAATTGTTAAGACATTCATCAATATTAATATTATTGGACACATCAATATTACTGGAGAATTGTCTCTCAATGTTTTTGAAGCCAATGCTTAAGTGACAAGTCAAGAAAAATTTTCCCATATTATTGAAGCTATATTCCAGCCCCTGTTGAAATGGACCTAAAATTCAAATAACAGTTAGTACTGAGCATTAAGAATTTAATCTATTCTTAAAATGAGTCACCTGTACAGATCTCATTTGTTCCTTCAGCTATTCACTAATTTGGCAATATCTATTGAGTACTCTTTTCAAATTATTATAGAAATTAAGTTTTTTTTTAACCTCCTATTATTCTTGGAATCTGGAGGTCTTAAAGGTAATGTGTCATGTCATCCTTTGAAACATTTTCCTCCACCTCTGTCTTGGGAATAAAGTGTGTTTGATGTGACTAAGGTGTGGCAATATAATGAGAGATTTTGGAATCAGACTTTGTAGATTCAGATCTTGGCCTGAAAACTTACTCTCCCCCACAGACAAGCTCAATATCTCTGAGCTTTAACTCTTCATCTTTAAATGAAAGTATTACAATTTGGCTTTAGCACAGTTTCTTGCCATGATAAAGACACTAAAATACAATAGCTACTGTTTTTCAAGGACTTCGCTTTTTTTTTTTTAGAAGTTATGATGAAAAAGAAAACTCTGCAATGCAAGTAATTTCAATTGCTGCCTGTAACTTTCATTAATCTCTTATTGTGTGCATGTGTGTGTGTGTGCATATATGTGGAGGAAGAAAAATTAAATGTTTATATGGAAAATGGGACAGTCATGTTAGAATGATAAGATAAAGGATTTAAAGGTTAAAGGTCAAAATTCCCTGAAGCCTTCAGTCCTCCATACTGCAAGATTGAAAAGACAAACAGGTTAGAGGGGTTCATCAAAGGAGAAATTGAAGCACAGTATAAATCAGCTGAAATGCTGTCTCTAAATTCCAAAAACATCTCAGCTAGAACACTCTATTCAATATCAGAGAAATTACGTATGGTTGTGCACTGTTATTATATATTGGGAATGTATTCTGGTAAGTTTTAAACAGGCAGGAAGAGATAATACTGATAATACAATGTGGAGTAAGCATTTAAAACAAATCAGATATTTCCTTGTGTTAATGTTTATAAATTAAGATAATGCTATTGCCTGACGGAAATTTTCTTTTTTTTTCAGTTTATTTGAAAACTCAGTAATGTGTGCTCAGCATTTCAGACCAAAGGGATAATTGGTTTTAGGGGCAATCCTATCAACTTTTAATTAATTCTTTGGAAGTCCTGCAACAGAACAGAGAGCGTAAAGTAATGCTATAAATGGGTTGCATGACCCTCACTTCCTTCGAAGCCATGTTTCAAAAGGAAATCTATATGTGCAGTACTTCTAAACTTCAACTAAAAATAGTTTTAATGATCAAAATTCTTGAAGTTGAAATAGAAAAGGAAATATGCCTATTCCTTGTTATTGAACTGCTTTGAGAAGAAAATATCTTGAAAATCAAAATGAACTAATCAGTCTCCATTTCCCAAGAGAATGTATAAAGGGTGGGGGGTGGGAGGTGGGGAGTGATGATCTCAAATTCTCCTGGGAGTGAATATTGAAGGAAGATTTAACTCAAGTTCATAATTGCACCTAGTACATTCATCTTCTTCACAGAAATAGTAGAATCTTTCTCTCAAAAAGTAGTCTTCAAAAGATGATACTGACATAGGACAGCAATGGAGATGCAGACATAGAGAACAGATTTTTGGACATAGTTGGAGAGAGAGAAGGTGACATGATTTGAAAGTGTAGCATTGAAACACATACAATGCCATATGTAACATAGAGAGCCAGTGGGAATTTGTTATATGACATAGGGACCCAAAGCTGATGCTCTGTGACAACCTAGAGGGGTAGGATGGGGAGGGAGGATTATGAGGCAGGGGACATATGTATACTTATGGCTGATGGTTTCTGCCACTGAGGTATGGCAGAAACCATCACAATATTGTAAAGTAATTGTCCTCCAATTAAAAATAAAACAAATGGTGTCCACACATTTACACAACTATGCTCACCTGTGTTAATGCTACGTTTTAAATAATAAAAAATGGTACAAATCAATTTATGTCATCTCAACTTGCAATACTGAGTTTGGGAGAGACTTGAACCACATAAACTGAAAAGACCAACTATATGTTCAATAGATGCCTTGAGTTGAAGGTTGAAGAAAGTCACACATATACAAGTTCTCAGAGTCATCTTTTTCGCCCTATCATATGTTAGTGTAGAATGTTGACACATAAAGATGATTTTTTTTTTTTCATATGAAAGATGTTACTTATGACTTGTTCAAAACCTGATTCTGGTTTCGGAGCATGGTGTCAGTTCCAGCAGTACTGTTTTTAATACCTTCACAAACTTAAATCTTCTTTGTCCTCTAACAAGTGTCAGAGGTTGAGAAGGAAGAATATCCTATTCCAGTGAAGCTGAGTTCAGGCCAACTCAACCCAGATCATATATGGAGGTAAAGAACTTTGCTATAAGGAATGTGTGTTATGAGAGAGAAGGGTCAGATCACTGGTCCATATTGCTTGTATTTAATAGCATTATTAAAAATAACTGCACTCTGCCTTAGTTGAAAAAAATTTGATCTTCATTAAATGGCAGAAAGTGAAGAAGAAATAAAGAGCCTCTTGATGAAAGTGAAAGAGGAGAGTGAAAAATTTGGCTTAAAACTCAACATTCAGAAAACTAAGACGGGCATCCAGTGGGCATCCAGTCCCATTACTTCATGGCAGATAGATGGGGAAACAGTGGAAACAGTGACTGACTTTATTTTTCTAGGCTCCAAAATCACTGCAGATGGTGATTGAAGCCATGAAATTAAAAGACACTTATTCCTTGGAAGGAAAGTGATGACCAAACTAGACAGTGTATTAAAAAGCAGAGACATTATTTTGCCAAAAAAAGGCCCATCTACTCAAGGCTATGTTTTTTCCTGTGGTCATGTATGGATGTGAGAGTTGGACTATAAAGAAAACTGAGCGTGAAGAATTGATGTTTTTGAACTGTGGTGTTGGAGAAGATTCTTGAGAGTCCCTTGGACAGCAAGGAGATCCAACCAGTCCATCCTAAAGGAGATCAGTCTTGGGTGTTCATTGGAAGGACTGATGTTGAAGCTGAAACTCCAAACTTTGGCCACCTGATGCAAAGAACTGACTCATTTGGAAAGACCCTGATGCTGGGAAGGATTGAGGGCAGGAGGAGAAGGGGACGACAGAAGATGAGATGGTTGGATGGCATCACCGACTGGATGGACAGGCGTTTGGGTGGACCCCGGTAGTTGGTGATGGACAGGGAGGCCTGGTGTGCTGCAGTTCATGGGGTAGCAAAGAGTCGGACCCAACTAAGAGACTGAACTGAACTGAAATAGCATGACTCCCTTGGTCAGGATTCCCTAGTGAGTGGCTCAGGTGGTAAAGAATCTGCCTGTGATGCGGGAGACCCGTGTTCAAACCCTGGGTTGAGAATATCCCCTGGAGAAGGGAATGGCTACCACTCCAGTACTCTGACATGGAGAATTCCACGGACTACAGTCTGTGGGGTTGCAAAGAGTTGGACAGGACTGAGCAACTTGCACTTTCACTTTCTTTTCATTATTCTGCATTACTTTTCATTCAGATACTTTGTATGCCTATATAAGTTAATAGCAATATATCAACTTAATAATGCAGCAAATGCTGACTTTGTTAGTATATTCTTCAAAAATATTTTTTGTATTTTGCCTGTCACTTCCTTCCTCACTCCTACCTTCTTTCTCACATCATTAATCTTCACACTTAACACATGCTAAGAGACCCTTATTTCACTTATATGCAGAGTACATCAGGTGAAATGACAGATGGGATAAAGCACAAGCTGGAATCAATATTTGAGGGAGAAATATCAATAACCTCAGATACGTAGATGACACCACCTTTATGGCAAAAAGTGAAGAGGAACTAAAGAGTCTCTTGATGAAAATGAAAGAGGAGAGTGAAAATGCTGGCTTAAAATTCAACATTCAGGAAATGAAGATCATGGCATCTGAGCCCATCACTTCATAGGAAATAGATGGGGAAACAATGGAAACAATGACAGACTTTATTTTCTTGGGCTCCAAAATCACTGTGGATGGTGACTGCAGCCATGAAATCTAAAGACACTTGCTCCTTGGAAGAAAAGCTATGACCAACCTAGACAGCATATTAAAAAGCAAAGGCATTACTTTGCCAACAAAGGTCTGTCTAGTCAAAGCTATGGTTTTTCCAGTGGTCATGTATGGATGTGAGAGTTGGATCATTAAGAAAGTTGAACACCTAAGAATTGATTCTTTTGAACTGAGGTGTTGTAGAAGATTCTTGAGAGTCCCTTGGACAGCCAGGAGATCAAACCAGTCAATCCTAAAGGAAATCAGGCCTGCATATTTATTGAAAGGACTGATCCTGAAGCTCAAAACTCCAATACTTTGGCTACCTGATGCGAAGAACTGACTCGCTGGAAAAGACCCTGATGCTGGGAAATATTGAAGCAGGTGGGGAAGGGGACAACAGAGGATGATATGGTTGGGTGCCATCATCAACTCAATATTAACATGAGTTTGAGCAAGCTCAGGGAATTGGTCATGGACAGGGAAGCTTGGCATGCTGCAGTCCATGGAGCCACAAAGAGTTGGACATGATTGAGTGACTGAACTGAACTGACTGAAGAGGCCATTATGGATGCTGCATTTCTCATATATTCGTAAACACATATGTATAGGTACACATACAGGTTTTAGAAGGTCATTATTATTTTTTATAAAAGTGATATAGTCAAACTTTTCTGCCTTTCCTCCCCCCCACCCCCCATCCAGTAGTAGTAGAAATCTTTTCATTTCACCTAGGATAACTTCAACACTTGTTTGTTTGTCTGCTTAAAGTTCCATAAAAGGGATGTATAGAAAGTTGTTCCAGCATTTCTCTATTGATGAACATTCATCATTTTTTGTTCCTTTTTGCTTTGTATATATCAATAGTTCTGCATTAAACACTGTTCTGCTATGTATATTTTACATATTTTCATTTTTCTAAGATAAATCTCAAGGTAATATTATAGTGTCTAATTTTAACAGCTGTTATGAAATTCCTTTCCAAAATTACTAACTCATATTTTTCTAGTAATGTAAATAATATAATTTTTCCCACGTTCTAGTTAGCAATAGATACAATTGCTCTCTTTATATTTTACCAGTTGTGGAGGGTAAAGTAATATCTTTATGTTCATATTTCTTCTGTTCCTACTACAGTTCACACACTATTCTAGGTATCATATTAAAATAGTGAACAAAAGACAAGTTCTGTTTTCATGGAGCTTATATTCTAAGAGGGAAACACAAGTAATTAACAGGTAAACAAGTAACATAAACTCCATGATGTTTAGATTTAGTCTTCAATAAACTACTAAGATTTTGTATTTTACAGTTGTTCATCTTAAGTCATTGTGTTGAAAAAAATCTTTCTCTAAATATTCTTATTTATTGACTTTATGATCTCCTTTGTCACATTTTATGCCATTAAATGTCTTTTTCTTTTCAAATTTCTGGTTTACCAATATTATTTAAGCAGATTATTTCTACCACTAGATTGCAAATTTAAACCCTAAACTTTCTCCTAATATTTCTGATGAATCAATAAGTATTATAGTTTTTAAATAAAGGCAATCTGGATGATCAGAAATAAAGTAATCAGTGTTGGCTAAAAAATATGGAAAGTGGCTCATAAAGGAGGTGAAATTCAATGACAGTCTTTGAAAGATGATAGAATTTAAATGGGTAAAGAGAAGTTGCAATTTTTTTTGAAAACTTGGAGCCGTGCCTGAGAAGATTCATTGCATATATATTACTCTGTCTTGAAGAGGATCATTAAATCTCACATATTTAGGATGAGAATCTGAATCACTTGTTAAATTAGACAATTACATGATTACTACACAGTTACTTATAAATAACTTGTCAACAGCTTCATAATATATAGGAATAATTATGAAGACAATAAAAGCACAGCCATAGCTAACTGTTGACCATTTTGCTATCATACATTATTTTTCTAATTATAATCAAAAGAAAGAAGTATTCAAACCAGCCAATTTATCTAGAAAGTTCTCTGATGTAGGTTATTGAGTGTGTTTTCTACTCTAAAAGGTATGAGTGTTACATTTTTCAGCATCTTTTCTGGACAAATTAGACTGCAGTGTTACAAATTATGGAGACATTTTTGCATCTATTACAAGGTAAATTTGAAATTTGTAATTCTTTTTAAATTAGGAAATAAAGGTTTATTTTAAAATTAACCTGTGAATTTTTCTTTTCTTTTTTTCAAGTCCTTGTCTTATAAATAAAAGCAATAAAAGCATCCTATAAGTAATTTTTCCCCACCTATCTTTTTATATCTGGGTTGACTATCATCCATAAGAAATAAATCAAAATACTCATTATATTAAAAATAGTTTCATACCATTGTCTTCATACAGAAAGAAGACATATTTATTTGTTCCACAAATGTGTATTCACAGTCACATAAAAGAATAAAATTTTTTCACAATTCATTAATTTTTCTGCCTTTGCCATGTAATGTATTATGTCTCATAGTACCTTATACTTGCATAACATTTTAAATTTAAAAGAAATTTTGTGTATTTTAACTGAACATTTGAGCTTATCATGGGATAATAGGGTTACTATGAGTTATTTGAAGTTATTTTCTACTTTATTTACCTTTCATCTCTTTGAATGCTGATATATTGTTAAACTATGGCTTTCAATATCATGTGTGTGTAGCTAAATAGACACACATGTACACACATTTTTTAAAATTTTGTACGATCAAGTTATTCAACCCTTACTGCTTTTCCATAGCTCTGTTATGAGTTCCCAGAAAAGAATGCAAACTGAGTGACTTGTTTGAGATAACTCTGTTTGTACAAACCTAAATCTCACTGAATTTTATTTTCTGCCTTATTGCATGCAATTTGCTTCTTCTCCTATATATTTTTTCACATCATTACTCCTTTTCAAGTTTAATCCATTAAGTGTTTTGTAGAATTTTCTTTCAGGGTAATAGCCCTGTGCATTTAGAATACAAATTGTATACTACCCCCATTTTTCTTACCACCTACTGTGCATTTAAAAGTTATTTATTTGTGCCACTAAAACAGTTTAGATGAAGCAGGTATGTAACTAGGTTGGACACCTAAATGGTTTCACAGACTTCTCTAAATTTATATAAAGAGTCCTCCATATTTTATACTTTGAAGAGAGTCAGGACAGTTCCTATACAGAAGAGAAACTCCAAATTTTGACTCTTCTAG
This sequence comes from Odocoileus virginianus, assembly GCF_023699985.2. Taxonomy (NCBI): domain Eukaryota; kingdom Metazoa; phylum Chordata; class Mammalia; order Artiodactyla; family Cervidae; genus Odocoileus; species Odocoileus virginianus. The sequence continues at coordinate 28,401,949 of NC_069698.1, forward strand.
CAATAGTAGTGTTATTGCGCACCCACGTCTGACTGTGTGTGACCCCATGGACTGTTGCCCACTAGGCTCCTCTGTCAATGGAATTCTCCAGGCAAGAAGACTACAGTGCGTTGCCATGCCCTCCTCCAGGGGATATTCCTGACCCAGGGATGGAACCCACATCTGTTACATCCCCCCACTGGCAGGCTGGTTCTTTACCACCTGGGAAGTCCTAACTGTGTTGTAATTTATTAAAAACTTTATTGACAAAATTTGTATTAGCCTGATAAAAATATATTACATTTTTCTTTTACATTTTCTTCCTTCTATCCTGACTAGCTGGAAAGTGTTAGTTTCTCAGTCATGGGCTCTTGGAACCCCATGGACTGTAGCCGGCCAGACTCCTTTGTCCATGGAATTCTCAAGGCTAGAATACTGGAGTGGGTAGCCATTTCTTTCTCCAGGGGATCTTCCCAACCCAGGGACTGAATCCAGATCTCCTGCATTTCAGGTAGATTGTTTACTGTCTCAGCCACTGGGGAAGCGCCCTTAGCTCCTCTAATCCTGGACAATTGCATGATTAGATAGTCTCCAGAACCAGAACAGAATTTTTAGTTTTTGTTGTTACAGGCCATACTTAGGTGATTTCTCCACAACTCTTGGGTTCCTGCTGAAAAAGAAATAATTTGTAGCTGTGTCTTTAAATAGAGTCCCATAATTTGTAAATTCACTTTAAGAGCTCTTTGTGATATGCAGTGACTACTGGCCTGCCCTTTACATTTTTGTCCCTTTATAATTGTAGCATAGTTTCAACCCTAATAATGGATCATTGATGTTACTTCTTTTCCTTTTGATTAGAAAATTCTAAGACATTATTTTCTAAAATTTTGCATCAATTCAATGCTACTGTATGTTGGATAAATCCAACATACAGTGTATTTCACACTTTGCTAACTTTGAGAAGATTAGCACAAATTAAATTTCACATTAACCAGCCTAAAGCCATGAACAGGAAAGTAGGCTCCAGGGTATTTGGTTAATTGTGCTAAAAATATATTCATGTTATTTGTGTAGAGCATAAATGTAGCAAAACTAGTTATTTAAATAAAAATACTGTGAGTTTAATTTCTTCTGATTTCCCATCCATTTGTAGATGTGAATAATAATGACTATTTTGATATTCTGAAAATCTGGTAGATTATAGTTCACCAAACTGTTATCCTTTTATTATTTTGTAAGTGTTTGAGAGAGAGATACATTGTAAAATCAACTTTTTAAATGTATGCTTTTATTCAGGTTCTTTTTTAAATTAATTTTTAACCATTCAATATAAGCATATACTTAGAAAAAAAGGAAAATCATAGTTAGACCAATTATCTGTATATACACACACACAAATTTAATGACTATTATTCATTAAAAACTTGAAGTGTAAAGTCACTCTACTCTTTATTACATCTTTTTAATTTAATGATCAAAAACAGTATTATTGCTTGTATGAATAGATGTGCATTTCTCTAAGGATGGCACTGTTAAGGCACAAGGGTTTCATTAGATTTTGAAGGGTTTCTGTGTCCCCAGACGTTACTATATAAAATGTTAAATGTTTTCAGAAACTATGATAAGTTTTAAGGAACTTGTAAAATAATTGTGATCCCCAGTGTTGGTCTGGAGTAATTGCCAACTCTTTATTAATGTCATCAGATGAATCCCTAAAATATTCTAAAATAGCTATCAAGGAGGTACACTGAATTTTTATCTCATTTTCTCTTACTTGAATTTTATCAAATGACCACATAGAAGACAAAGACATTGAGAAGTTTTAAACCTAAAAAAATCAGCATATTCCATCTTTCAATATTGCTTAGACCTTGTACTTAGCATTTTGTTTTTCTTGCTGCTACACTCACATTTGCTCATAGACCATTAGCCATGAAAGTTTGCCCTCTTCATTATTTTGTTCCCATTCAGTGGTTTAACCAATCTGTGACAAGGATGATGCTTCCCTTTAGCACCCAGGTATCTTGTATTTTTAATTTAACATTTGAATTGTTAATATGTCTTGATTATCATAAGCTCTAACCCATTGGATTCCATTTCTAAATCTGGAAATAGACCCACTCAGGAAAGGAAAATCAGTGGTCCATTTGAATGCTAATTACTACACAAGTCTTATCTACTGTATCAAAACTTAGCATAAACATGGTCATCAGGGGAGGTGGAAAAAACCATTAAAATGCTCCCCAGGAGACTGAGCTCATTAGAACCTACACTGATATCCAACAAAGAAGAAAAATAGTTGCTTAGCTGGACCCGTTCCTTTTCTGGATATGTAATCCATGTACTCAGTACGGATTCAACATATTATTCCCTATCAAAATAAGAAAGAAGACATTTTTGATATCTTTCAAAATATAAAAGCTGAAGCTAAGACAAAGATGCTTCAATGAAAAGAAACAAGACTGTACGAAATGAAGTTTAGTTAAGGTTTGTGTGAAATACTTAGTTTTCTTTCATAAAAAAATGAAAACATTTTACATTAAAGAATTTTCTCAAGAAAAAGAAAAGGTGGTGGTTATTGACAAAACACTTGTTTTTGCTAACTTGTGTCTATTAAGCACTTAAGCATAGATTCCTGTTTATCTTATCTGGATTGCCTCATGCAGTTTTAACCAAGCTGATTTAGACATTTTGACTAATATTTCTAAAATGTCATTAAAGTTTTAGCTGATTCATAAACTAAAATCTTCATTCATGGGAAAGGAATAGGCAATGACACTGGACACAAACAGGTACTGAGGCAAAAATATCACCAAGCCAACATTTTGTTGACTCCTACTTGCATTTTGTTATTTCATTCAGTGAGAGTTAACTATAAGATATTCTTTCTAGTATAAGTTAATTAGATGTGTACCAGTTTATCCAGAATACAATCCATGTTGTTATTCTCAATTTGTTCAATCAGTAGATTTTAAACACTGTGTGCATCACATTATTGGGGATACTGGTGAAACCAAGATTCCTGGGGCCCAGTGCCTGCTGGGAACCTGCATGTTTAACAACCACTCCAGGTAATTGTGCTGTAGCTGGGCACATTACCTCAAATAAATAGCATTAATTAAATGGTGCTGTATCTGTTCATTTTTGGTGAATTTATCTGTGCTTCACTGAGACATCTGGGTGATATATTGTCGGGACTACCTCTATTTTTTAAAAAGAAGAAAAGGGAATGTGATAACTGTTTTTTTATTTGTTTTATTAATGTTTACTGGTGTATATAGTTGCTTTATAATGTTTGTTGGTTTCTTGATATACAGCAAAGTGAATCAGTCATATGTATACCCTCATCCGCTCTTTTTTCCATTCCCTTCCTAATGCTCCAACAACAGCACACTGAGTAGAACTGCCTATGCTATGGAGTAGATGCTCTCACAGTTACCTATTTTATGCAGTGTGTTAGTCACTTAGTCACATCCAACTCTTTGTGACCCTATTGACTATAGACCACCAAGCTCCTTTGTCCATGGGGTTCTCCAGGCAAGAATGATGGCATATGGATTGCCATTCCCTTCTCCAGAGGATCTTCCCAACCTAGGGACTGAACCCAGGTCTTCTGCATTGCAGGCAGATTCTTTACCACTGAGTCACCAGGGAAGCAGATTTTATAAAGAATAGTGTATATATATATATACACACACATGCATATATATATCTCAATCCCAATCTTTCAACTCATCACTGCCCCCTACCCCTCCACTCTTGGTAACCATGAGCTTGTTTTCTACATCTGTGACTCTATTTCTGCTTTACAGATAAGTTCATCTGTACCATTTTTCTAGATTCCAAATATAAGTGCTATTATATGATATTTGTTTTCCTTGAAAGGACTGTTTTAGATATCTATAGCATTTTTAACCCAAATGATTGTATTTTCTCACTTTAATTAGATATTACCTGATTTTAGCATTTTATAGATCTTTATTTATCATATCATATAGCTTTAATCACATATTATATCATGAAAGCTGATATAACATCAAATTACCTTTTTACATACTCATTAAAAAGCATGATAGTTATGGTATAGTAAGAAATATATTAGGACTTTGTCCCTGGTTCCTGGCACAGAGCTCCTTAAACCCTTGGGATTTCCTGAGTGATAGCAGTATCTTCTATTATTCATCAGAAATCCCTTTTGATCTCACCTGAGGTTATGCTAATGAGGTGATTTGAGTTGGGGTCCTATATAGCCTCAGGATGGGGCTGGTCAGTGGAAAGACTGATTAGAGAGTTGGCACTGTCAGCTCCATTCACTGATCTCTGAAAAGGGGGAGATGGAGATGGAGGTTAGGCTGTATAAACATTGCTGACCAACAAGATTTGGTAAGCTTCCAGGATGATGAACACATGTAGGTGCTGGGAGGTTGACGGAGACAGAGAGGCTCTGCACATGGTTGCTGAATACTGTGCCCTACATATTCCTTACATCTATTCCTAGTATTCTCTTATAATAAGCCAGTAAACATAAGTAAAATATTTCCCTCAGTTCTGTTAGTCATTATAGCGAGTTGTCAAACCCAAGGAGGGGGCTATGGTACTTCCAATTTATAGTTTTTTGATCAGAAGACCTCAACTTGCCATTAGCATCTGAAGTAGGGGTAGTCTTGTGGGACTGAGCCCTTAACCTGTAGGACTGACACTCTCTTCAAGTAGAGAGTGTCAGAACTGAGTCAATTTGTAGGATGTCCAGTGTCTATTGTGAATTCCTGGTGTCAGAAAAAAATCCACACATTGGGGGGCTGGAAGAATTGAGTCTGTGAGTAGAGATAAACAGATTTTCCTTCCAATAATGAAGTGAGCCTCATTTAAAAGGTGGAGACATGTCTTTCTTGTCCAAAGGATTCTGTGAAAGACAAGATTCACCGAGATGGTAGTGCTCCCTTCACAAACAGATATTAGAGACCAAAAATAACACATGCCAGATGATGTGCAAGGCATTGGTTGTTCAAAAGACTGGTCCTAGAGAGAACTGGATATCTTGTCTTTTACTTCTTTTCCCTTCTAACTTACCATTTATAAATGATCTGATTAAATACAACTGATGAATTAGTCTATATTCCTAGATATTTGGGGATTAACAGTATTTATATTTTTGAATTCAACCAGTTGAAATGGCAATTGTAATATATATGCTTCTAGTTCTTTAGTAATGATTCTTTAGATCTCAGAGAAAAGGAAAACTTGTTAGAACATGATCAGAAGTATTTTGGAAAAAGGAAGCAGCATAAAAATAGAAGACACAAGTTCTCTTATTTATTCAACAACTACTCATTGGCTACAGATGTCTAAGTGTAGTCACTGCATAAGCCTAAGCTGTGTTTACTGCCAGATCCACACATGCTCAGGCATAACTTGGAAGACTGGTTAAGAGCAGAAAGAGGTTTGTTTACATGGAGGATCAAAAAAACCTCCTAGAAAAGTAAAAATTCATCCTAGGGGAAAAAAAGGTCAAGATGGGTAAAGTTGGTTGAAGGTTTATTGGCAAATATTGAACACAGGAGGGAAGAATGATTCTGAGCGTGATTTGTGTCCCTGAGATTATTACATAGCCCAGATCTCATAATTTCAAACACAACTCCTCTGGCTAGAGGGCTGAAACATAAACTAAATAGTAGCACTTATAAGAGGCATTGTCTACAATTGTCATAGGACATGAAGAGTGCGATGCATTGACAGCACTGGTGCTGAGGGTGTTAGCAAGCACTCTTGGGGCATGGCATTGGCTGGGGCCGCTATGTAAATGCCAGTAACAGTGTTGGCAACTGCACTGGTGACCATGGCATTAGGAAGTATGTAAATACTGGCAATGCCAATGTGATGGCTGAAATGTCTTTTGGGCCTTGCACGCTGGAGGGAGATAACAAACATGAGAGAAAAGGTGTTTTCTTAAAAAAATGGTTAAGTAGTTTTCCAAAATGGAGAAAAAAGAAGCAACTCAAGGAGTGATAAAATTTCATTTTTGTACATGTTGAACTGGAACTGTCTGTTTTATATATAAGCTGCAATTGGATATGTATGTGTATTGCTCAGAATGAGGGATCATATCCCCACTTTGGAAGTCATCAATAATAGGAGATAGGAGAAGTGGTTGAGATAATCCAAAGAGAAAGTGTATAATGCCAAAAGAAGAGGGAAAAGATTAAGAATAGAGGACTGAAGGGCAATGATATTTAATATCTATCTTCCCAGATTAAATAAATCTGGACTGGGTTTGAAGGATGAAAGTGAAGTACTCAGTAAGTAGATTGCGGATAAGTTATAAAGACCAAGCCAGGCAAAGGCATATAAAAGCAGAGAAGAAGAACATTTAGAGAGACAAAAGCATTTTAAGAACCAGAGGAAGTTCAGTATCATGAAAGTGCAAAGTTTAGTGTTATAGGTTAAAGGATTTTTTTAAAGGAGTAGAAGACAAGGCAGGAGACACAATCAGGGACCTGATTATAAAACACCACACAGCATATTCAGGAACATATAGAAATGGAGATCTTTATAAAGGTTTTAGGCAGAGAAGGGATATAATCAGATTTGCATATTAAAAAGATGACTTTGTTGGCTTAGTTAAGGAAAAATTGAAAGACTTTAGTTTAGGTAGAAAGAACAGTTACGGGGCTATTTCCATAGCCCAGGAAAACTCTGACAAGGGCCTGAAAAATCAAGTGAAGGTGATAGTGAGAGAGGGTAAAAGCAGGGCTCCGAAGAAAAAGGGGGCTCACATAGATGGTTCTATTACTGATCTCGTCTTTATTTAGAAATTTGGTGTTTTATTCATCATGGATTTTTTCATTATTTTTGGCTAAACAGTTATCACATTAAGTATTGTTTATCTTTAAAAACAAAAGCAGGACTTCCCTGGTTGGCAATCCACTTGCCAGTGTGGGGGATGCAGGTTCAATCACTAGTCTGGGTAGATCACACATACTGCCCAGCAGCTAAGCCCTTGTGCAACAACTACTGAGGCTTCACACCCTAGAACCTACACTCTGCCACAAGAGAAGACACCATGATGAGCAGACCAAGCACTTCAATGAAGAGTGGCCCCTACTTGCTGCAACTAGAGAAAGCCCATATGCAGCAGTGCACAGACCCAGTGCAGCCAAAAGTAAATAAATAAAAAATTTAAAACTCTATTAAAAAAAAAACAACAAAAAGAATGGAGGTGTTGAAGATGCCTTTATTTCTGATTTAGGCAAATGAGTAAATTGGATTTTTCTAAGATAGAAATCTTCCCTGGGTGGGGAGGATCCTCTGGAGAAGGGCATGGCAATCCACTCCAGTATTCTTCCCTGGGGAATTCCATGGACAGAAGAACCCTGTAGCCTACAGTCCATGGGGTTGCAAAGAGTCAGACACAACTGAGCAACTAACATTTCACAAGATAGAAATACTACTAGAGGAAGAGGAACTTTGAGGAAGCAGATGGAATATAATGATGATATGACACTGATGTGAAGCTGCTCACATAGTAGTTAACTTGTAATGTGGTTCCCCAGGATAAAGTAACAGTGGAATGGATTGCTTAGGGGGAAGATGCATGTGAAGAAGGATTTCTAGGCACCTTAAAAGTACTTCTGTTACACAACACACACATCAGATTCAAGTTAGATTATATGAAGAGTTTTTATGCTGTTTTCTTAAACTATTCAAGGGTGGGATTGAGAGTGGATCAGATGGATAAAGGGAGATAATAACTAAAATACTGTCAGGGTTATTTACCTCTACTGGGCATCCCTTAGCCATTCCTCTACACAGCTTTATTCTCTCTCTCTCTCTCTCTCTCTCTCTCTCTGTCTCTCTCTCTCTTCCTCTTTCCCCTCTGCCTCCAAATGCCTCCATTTTGCTGACACATGTGAATATAATGACAGTGGGGCACTTTAATGTTCAGTTCTGGTTCTAAAAACCTGAGGGAAGTTTCTGATGGACCTAGTCTCCGCCTTCCCATGAAGCATTTTCAGGCAGCGGGGCAGAATCATATTGTAGAAAATGTCTATTCCATGTATAACATTGTGAATCTTGGGAATGAAGTTTCTAGAAGAGTGTCCATGTGTTTGCTTAAGGGTGAAGATGGGGAGATAAATATGTAGGCAAAAGACATACAAAACACTGTGCCAAGTAATGAAAACATTCCGATGAAAACCATCATTTAATGTGATGAAGAGGAACAGATGAAAGGTGCAAGTCAAGGAGATTGAGAAGCAATGTTCAGAGGGAAAGTAGGAAAATGAGGGAAGAATGTATTATGAAAAGCAAAGGGGGAGAGACTTTCACCAAGGTGAGAGAACCAACAGATTATTTATAATAGATAACTGCACTTACAGTCAGATAAACGTTAGTAAAGACCCCTGGAGAAGGGAATAGCTACCTACTCCAGTATTCTTGCCTGGAGAATTCTATGGACAGAGGAGCCTAGTGGGCTATATAGTCCATTGGGTCACAAAAAGTTGGATATGACTGAACAACTGATTTACTCTCTTCTTACATAAGTTATCTAGACACATTAAAAAATAGGTAGCTTGTGGTCAGGGACAAACAGTTATAGCAAAAGCACTAATAAGGATCAAACACATTACCTCAACCGTATGCACTGTCCATTAATAATAGTATTGAATTTCTTCTTATTTCCTAATGGTGCTCTGACTCCCAAGTCTTAGAATATATCTGATAGGGTTTATAACCTTTTTTCTCCTCTTAATGCCATCTCAAGACTCCTTTACCTTCCCAACACATACATATACACAGAGAGATACAAATTACTGAGTTGGGTTCAGACAACAGTTCTTGGGGTGAGAGTTTTCAAGAACTAAGGCTGGAAATGAAAAACTGTTATATGCAAGTGTCATATTCTTTTTCATGGTTTCTCAGACTTGGCACTATTAACATTTTAGGTTGTATAATTGTTATTTTTACATAGGGTTGTCCTATGTGTTGTAAGATTAACTCATCCCTGAACTTTACCTACTAGATGTGAGTGGCAACCACAATGGAAGTTATGACAAACATGTCTCCATAGGTCCTAGGTGGGATGCAAGGATAGGAGGGGACAAAATCATCCTGGCTGACAGCCATGGCTCTGTTTAGTTTCACCTTCTTTGGAATATTCTCTTGGCTATCTCCTCCTTTGGAATGCATTTCCTCTGTATTCTTTCATCTTTTAAAATGTCAGACTATTGGTAAATATCTCAGACTACCTTCTGATAAAGAAGAACACTTCCACGGTCTATAACATAACTGTCCTGGAAAGGCATAGGCCTAATAGTAGGCTATAGAAAGAAATATAATTACTTTCATTAAATTGCTTCTTTCTTTGTATCTCTTGTCCTTCCATCAAGTACTATTTTGAAGATAAAATTGGATAATTTATGTTAAAACCTGAACTCTCTTTAGTAAATGATAAGCAACAAGTTTTATCACAAATATTTAAGATTCACAGCACCAAAAATGCATATGCATAGGCATAGTGTAGCTGCTATAACTATTTAGTCTAGACAAAATCCTTGAGACTTAGCCCAGCCCATAATCATATGAAGTTTCATCAAAATTTTGGATCCATTATGGAAGTTACACAAAATTTGGAGTCCAAAGTATGGGACAATAAATTATGCTCAATTTTTACACTGAGGGTTCACATTTCAAATATTGTGGTATTTTTGGGTACATGGTGGGAGAGTGAAGGGTTTCCCACATGGCTCAGTGGTAAACAAATCAGCCTGCCATTGCAGGAGATGCAGGTTCAATTCCTAGGTCAAGAAGATCCCCTGGAGGTGGAAATGGAAATCCACTCCAGTATTCTTGCCTGGGAAATCCCATGGACAGAGGAGACTGGAAGGCTACAGTCCATGGGGTTGCAAAGAGTTGGACATGACTAAAGTGACTGAGCACACATGCACACAGGAGGGTGCAGAATTCAATAATCTTCTAATATTTATTTATCAGCATGCTTATTTATTTTTATCTCTTTTTTCCCATCTCAGCAGAAAGAAGTTCCTTTCTTATACTTGACTTATATCTCCATATGCTTATTCTTCCACCCAGTCCTCATAGCTAGAAGTCACATAACAGCTGCTTTTCTTTTTCTTTTTTTAAATGAAAGTTAAAGTGAAAGTCACTCAGTCGTGTCCAACTCTTTGAGACCCCATGGACATATACAGTGTGCAGAATTCTCCAGGCCAGAATCCTGGGGCCCAGGAATACTGGGGTGGGTAGCCTATCCCTTCTCTAGGGAAATCTCCCCTACCCAGGGGTCGAACAGGGGTCTCCTGCATTGGAGGTGGATTCTATACCAACTGAGCTATCTTTGACTGTGCTGTGTCTTTGTTGCTGTGTGGGCTTTTCTCTAGTTGCAGCAAGAGAGTGCTACTCTCTAGTTGTGATACAGGTCTTCTCATTGCACTGGCTTCTCTTGTTGTGGAGAACTGACTCTAGGGTACATGGGCTTCAGTATTTGCAGGATGTGGCCTCAGAGTTGCAGTTCCTGGCATCTAAAGCACAGGCTCAATTGTTGCAGTGCAAAGCACGTAGGATCTTCCTGGATAAGGGGTTGAATCTGTGTCTTCTGCATTGACAGGTGGATTCTTTACCACTGAACCATCAGGAAGCACAAGAGCTGCTTTTCTTGGGGCACAGAAAAAGCCCTTTTACCATTCTCTTCCTGTCAACTTTCACTCCTATTCAAACAAGGGTTTCAGAATGAGAGTGAGTAAAAGTATTATAAATGTAGATTGTAATTTTAAATTTGTAGTATAAATAAGCAAGAAAAAAGAAGAAACTGTCAGCTTTATCAATTTTCTTTGAGGAGATACCCCATGTCCAAGGGCAGAGGAGTCCCAGCAAGATGGTAGGTGCTAGAGCAGAGGCTACATGGCTCTGGAGCAACTTTGAAGCGGTACCCCACATCCAAGGACAAAGAAGAAGCCCCAGCAAGATGGTAGGAGGGGCAAAATCGTGTTTAGAATCAAACACCATGCCTGCAAGAGATGCTCATAGGGTTCAAACACACCTTGTGAGCACTAGGACCCAGAGACCCCACAGAGACTGAGACAGAACTGTGTTGTGGGTGCCTCCTGAGGAGGTACGGATCAGCAGTGGACTGTCACAGGGGCAGGGGCTCTGGGTGCAGTAGACCTGGGTATGGAATAAGCCCTCTTGGAGGAGGTCACCATTAACCTCACCATAGAGCCTCCAGAATTTACACAGGACTGGGGAAACAGACTCTTGGAGGGCACAAACAGAACTTTGTGCATGCCAGGACCCAGGAGAAAGGAGCAGTGAGCCCACAAGAGGCTGAACCAGACTTGCCCATGGGTGTCCAGGACTCTCTGGTGAAGGTGTGGATCAGAGGTGGCCTGCTGCAGGGTTGGGGGCACTGAGTGTAGTAGTGTGTGCATGGGACCTTTTGAAGGAGGTCGCCATTATCTTGATTTCCTCTACCGTAGTTTAGCCTCAGGTCAAATACAAGGAGGGAACACAGCCCTACCCATTTGTCAGTTGGACAAAACTGGATTAAAGATATCCTGAGCTTGGCTCCAATCATTAGAACAAGACCCAGTTTCCTCCTCAGTCAGTCTCTCCCATCAGGAGCCTTCCACAAGCCTCTTATTCTTCTCCATCAGAGGGCAGACAGAATGAAAACCACAATCACAGAAAACTAATCAATCTGATCACATGGACCATAGCCTTGTCTAACTCAACGAAAATATGAGCCATGCTATGTAGGGCCACCCAAGATGGACAGGTCATGGTAGAGAGCTCTGATAAAATGAGGTCCACTGGAGAAGGGAATGGCAAACCAATTCAGTAGTGTAGCCTTGAGAACCCCATGAACATTATGAGACAGCGAAAAGATAGGGCACTGAAAGATAAACTACCCAGGTTAGTAGGTGCCCAATATGTTACTGGAGATCAGCAGAGAAATAACTCCAGAAAGAATGAAGAGATGGAACCAAAACAAAAACAACACCCAGTTGTAGATGTGACTAATGATAGAAATAAAGTCTAATGCTTTAAGAGCAATATTGCATAGCAAGCTGGAATGTTAGGTCCATGAATCAAGGTAAATTGAAAGTGGTCAAACAGAAGATGGCAAGAGTGAACACTGACATTTTAGGAATCAGGAAACTAAAATGGACTGGAAAGGGTGAATTTAACTCAGATGACCATTATATCTACTACTGTGGGCAAGAATCCTTTAGAAGAAATGGAGTAGCCATCATAGTCAACAAAAGAGTCCAAAATGCAGTACTTGGATGCAATCTCAAAAATGACAGAATGATCTCTGTTCCTTTCTAAGGCAAGCCATTCAATATCACAGTAATCCAATACTGAAGAAGCTGATGTTGCATGATTCTATGAAGACCTACAAGACCTTCTAGAACTAACACCCCAAACAGATGTCCTTTTCATTATAGGGGACTGGAATGCAAAAGTAGAAAGTCAAGAGATACCTGGGGCAACAGGCAAATTTGGCCTTGGAGTACAGAATGAAGCAGGGAAAAGGCTAATAGAGCTTTGCCAAGAAAATGCACTGGTCACAGAAAACTCCCTCCTCCAAAAAGATAAGAGAAGACTACACATGGACATCACCAGATGGTCAATACCAGAATCAGATTGATTATATTCTTTGCAGCCAAAGAGGGAGAAGCTCTATGCAGTCAGCAAAACAAGACTGGGAGCTGATTGTGGCTCAGATCGTAAAATCCTTATTGCCAAAGTCAGACTTAAATTGAAGAAGCAGGGAAAACCATTAGACCATTCAGGTATGACCCTTACGATTATACAGTGGAAGTGAGAAATAGATTCAAGGGGTTATATCTGATAGACAGAGTGCCTGAAGATCTATGGACAGAGGTTCATGACATAGTACAGGAGACAGGGATCAAGACCATCCCCAAGAAAAAGAAATGCAAAAAGGCAAAATGGTTGTCTGAGGAGGGCTTAAAAATAGCGGTGAAAAGAAGAGAAGCAAAAGGCAAAGGAGAAAAGGAAAGATATAAGCATCTGAATGCAAAGTTCCAAAGAATACCAAGGAGAGATAAGAAAGGCCTCCTCAGTGATCAGTGCAAAGAAATAGAGGAAAACAGTAGAATGGGAAAGACTAGAGATCTCTTCAAGAAAATTAGAGATACCAAGGGAATATTTTATGTAAAGATGGGCACAATAAAAGGCAGTAATGGTATGGACCTGACAGAAGCAGAAGATATTAAGAAAAGGTGGCAAGAATACACAGAAGAACTATACAAAAAAGATCTTCACAACCCAGATAATCAGGATGGTGTGATCACTCACCTAGAGCCAGACATCCTGGAATGCAAGTCAGGTGGGCCTTAGGAAACATCACTATGAACAAAGCTAGTGGAGGTGATGGAATTCCAGTTGAACTATTCCAAATCCTAAAAGATGATGCTGTGAAAGTGCTGCACTCAATATGCCAGCAAATTTGGAAAACTCAGCAGTGGCTACAGGACTGGAAAAGGTCAGTTTTCATTCCAATCTCAAAGAAAGGCAATACCAAAGAATACTTAAACTACCACACAATTGCACTCATCTCACTTGCTTGTAAAGTAATGCTCAAAATTCTCCAAGCCAACCTTCAACAGTACATGAACCATGAACTTCCAGATGTTCAAGCTGGTTTTAGAAAAGGCAGAGGAGCCAGAGATCAAATTGTGAACATCTGCTGGATCATCAAAAAGGCAAAAGATTTCCAGAAAAACATCTGCATCTGCTTTATTGACTATACCAAAGCCTTTGACTGTGTGGATGGCAACAAAATGTGAAAAATTCTTCAAGAGATAGGAATACTAGATTACCTGACCTGCCTCCTGAGAAATCTGTATGAAGGTCAGGAGCAACAGTTAGAACTGGACATGGAACAACAGACTGCTTCCAAATAGGAAAAGGAGTACGTCAAGTCTGTATATTGTTACCCATTTTATTTAACTTATATGCAGAGTACATCATGAGGAACGCTGGGCTGGATGAAGCACAAGTTGGAATCAAGATTGCCAGAAGAAATATCACTAACCTCAGATATGCAGATGACACCACCCTTATGACAGAGAGTGAAGAAGAACTAAAGAGCCTCTTGTTGAAAGTGAAAGAGGAGAGTGAAAAAGTTGGCTTAAAACTCAACCTTCAGAAAATGAAGATCATGGCATCCAGTCCCATCACTTCATTGCAAATAGATGGAGAAACAGTGGAAACAGTGAGAGACTTTATTCTTTGGGGCTCCAAAATCACTGCAAATGGTGACTGCAACCCTGAAATTAAAAGATGCTTGCTGCCTAGAAGGAATTGTATGACTAAGCTAGACAGCATTTTAAAAAGCAGAGACATTACTTTACCAACAAACATTTGTCTAATCAAAGCTTTGGTTTTTTCAGTAGTCATGTATGTATGTGAAAATTGAACTGTAAATAAGCCAAGTGCCAAAGAATTGATGCTTTTGAATTGTGGGTGTTGGGGAAGAGTCTTGAGAGTCCCTTGGACTGCAAAGAGCTCCAGCCAGTCCATCCTAGGAAAATCAGGAAATCAGTCCTGAATATTCTTTGGAAGGACTGATGCTGAGGTTGAAACTCCAATATTGTTGCCACCTGATGTGAAGACTGAGTCATTTGAAAAGACCCTGATACTGGGAAAGATTGAAGGCTGGAGTAGAAGCGGACAACAGAGGGTCAGATGGTTGCATGGCATTACCAACTCAATGGACATGAGTTTGAGTAAACTCCAGGAGTTGGTGATGGACAGGGTGGCCTGGCATGCTTTTAGTCTATAGGGTCTCAAAGAGTCTGATACGACTGAGAGACTGAACTGCACTTACGAATTTTTCAATAATAGTAGTAAATTATTTATTACCTATCTCACTACTGATTATAACATGCCATAATCGTATAACACTGCTCTACCCTATACCCCCCATAAGTTCCAGTCTATTTAAAATATAAAAATGTCTACATAGGTGAATGCACATTATGTGCCTAATGATTTACATATATGTAATTTATTTAATCTTCATAATAATCTATTGAGGTATGTTTATAATCTCCAATTATTAGATGAAAAGCTGCAGCCCAGAGTGCTTATGGAGTCAGCTCAAGGACACACTGCTTGAAAATGTTAGATCTGATTTAAAGCCAAACTCAATCTGACTCCAAATGTTTATCCTTATTCGTCATGCTATGATGCCTATGCTAAACAGAAAGAAAAGTATGATGCATTAATTCTTTAACTTATATATAGCTTGGCATAATTTATATATATATGTATATGTATATATATATAACAACATCTATATATAACCTATATATAGATTACATAATTGATTCTCCTTTGTATTATATGAAATATTGCATGATTTTCATGAGACATATTTAAATCCTCAGTAAGGATGTGGATGGCAGATAGCTTAACATGAAAGGTCATCCATCTTTAAATTGAAAAAGAACATCATCGTGCACAAATGCATCATACAAAGTTGTAGCAAAATGGTTGACTGCTCTCCTGCATGCAAGAAATTAAGTTGTCTGTAAACATTGGCACATGTATCATTCCCACATGAATAATCTCAATTCTATATTCCACGAGCTTTCTGAGTGGGTGATGACCATACTGTGTATCTTCAGATACTTGTTTGTATGTGGTATATGATTTATCAGACTAAGATCTACTTTCCATAGGTGAAAAACCCACCCAATTGGGAGAAAATGCAATAAAGAAAATGTACATTTAGAATATTCACTGAGATAATGACTACAAACAATTCCTGAGGTGAGCAAACTGAGGAGAAATAGAATTTTGTGTACCTGCAAGAAATATTGAAATTGGCCCATAAGAAGAAACTGTGAGCCAGACAGCCTTCAAAGTCATCTTGATTGTGCATAAGCATGCACTGTGTGACTTGTCTAACCATGCTTAGATCCTGCACGGGCTGGCATTCTGTCTTAAGGTTTTGTATTACCAAACAAACCTACAGTGTTGTGACCTTGCAAAATCTCTCTGAGCCTCACTGAGTTTTAAAGTCTTAAATCAAGATCCTGCCGGGATGAGGTGATTCCTGCAAGAACGATAACCCACAGATAAGGCAAAATGAAATGCAGTTGGATCTTGAAATGACTGAGCTAACGCTAGCAATGGAAATGTCAATCAAAGAGTCTCAAGCCAAGGCTAAATCCAAACTTGTGTTTGACTCCTAAGACTAGATACCTTGGGTATTATTGCTTCTATTATGTTTATACATTTTTCAACTTCAAATGTAAAAATATGAAACCATAACCTGCAATGAACAAATAACAGGAGGCTGAATTCCTCAGTAATTTAATTTGAAATAAAAAAAAGGAGTTTGGTTCTAAACCCTGAGAGATTTTGTACCATGTAAATCAAGTCTGGGCATTAAAGACTCTAGTGATTCCTCTCTTGTTTTTCATTTTGTTTTGTTTCCTTGTGATACTGAATCTGGGTATTTTTGTATGGCCACTGAGGAAAAACAGCAAACACATTCTTCATAGAACTTGAATTTAATATTACAAATTATTTTTGACCATTAAATTCTGACTTATTTTATACTGATAAAATTATCTAGAAAATACATTATATGTATTATTTCAAACAACAAATATAACTTTGGCCCTTCTTTTTGCATAAGAAATAAGCAATTTTCTGTTTTTATAATACTACATTGAAAGTGAAATATTTTTCAACATGTATCACAGTCTTGACAAGAAATCTTACACTATAAATATGGTTCTTTAAATAAAATTTGAGGACTATGCAACTTTTGACTATCCAGTTTTTAGTTTCTAATCTGAAAACACATGGTTCTACTTTTTAGCAAAATATTTATCAATCACCTCTTTAGGAGAATCTGCTAATTATTCTCCATTATCCATTTTCTCTGTCCTTTTACCGCAAACAGAATATCCTGAATTTTAAAGGGGTTCAATGAGAGCCTAACATATTTCCTGGTCTGTTGATGTTAGATGTAGCATTATAATCAAGCTCAGGCTCTGAGATATAAGTGGCAATGATGCAACTGCCTTGGTTATGGCCTTAAAAGAGGAAAGAGGTTGCCTTGACATCTTCAATTTTCTCTTCCTAAAGGCTAAGACTGAAGTAGATGCTCACCAACCAATCTGAACTATGAAGACTAGAGAATATCATGAAATCCACATTGCTGTTCTTGTTCAGTTGCTGTCATGTCCAACTCTTTGTGACCCCATGGACTGCAGCATGCCAGGCTTTCCTGTCCTCACTGTCTCCTGGAATCTGCTCAATCTCATGTCCTTTGAGTCGATGATGCCATCTAACTATCTCATTCTCTGCCACCCCCTTCTCCTTTTGCTTTCAATCTTTTCCAGAATCTTTTCCCAAGGGTTGGCTCTTTGTATTGGAGCTTCAGCTTCAGCACCAGTTCTTCCAATGAATATTCAGTGTTGGTTTCCTTTAAGATTGATTGATTTGATCTCCTTGCAGTCCAAGGGACTTTTAAGAGTCTTCTCCAGCATCACAACGTGAAAGCATCAATTATTCAGCACTCAGCCTTCTTTATGGTCCAACTCTCACATTCGTACATGGTTACTGGGAAAACCATAGCTTTGACTATATGGACGTTTGTCAGCAAAGTGATGTCTCTGCTTTTTAATATGCTATCTAGGTTTGTCATAGCTTTCCTTCTAAGGAGCAAGTGTCTTTTAATTTCATGGCTGCAATCACCATTCACAGTGATTTTGGAGCCCAAGTCTATCACTGCTTCCACTTTCCCCCCTTCTGTTTGCCATGAAGTGATGAGACCAATGCCATGATCTCAGTTTTTTGATTGTTCACTTTAAAGCCAGGTTTTTCCATTCTTCTCTTTCACCTTCATCAAGAGATTGTTTAGTTCCTCTTCACTTTCTGGTGTGATGAGTCCATAGAGAATGGCATATATGGAATAGTCCCAGAATCCCTTATGGAGCAGAGTCATTTACTTGCCTCCAACCACCTGTCCATCTCAGAAGCATTAGGTGACAGAGATACCTGGAGCAATACATAACATATATATACGCTCCAAGTATCTATGTTCCAGGTACCAAAAACAAAAAGAACTATTTTAAAGTGTGCATTTCTTTGGCACTTAGTACACTCACACTGTTATGTAACCACTACCTCTGTCTAGTTCCAAAACATTTTCATCACTGCAAAATAAAACTCCATACTAATTAAGCAGTCACTCCTCATTCCCACTTCCTACTGTCCCTCTGTAACAACTTATCTGCTACTTTGCTTGCTTATTCTTAATATTTCATATAAATGGAATCATAGCACATGCAATTTTTTCTGTTGGACATCTTTCATGCAGTATAATACTTTTGAGGTTCATCCACATTATGTCATGTAGATGACATACTTCATTCCTTTCTTGACTCTGTATTTCAGTGTATGTGTATGTCTGTTACACTTTGCTTATCCATTCATTTGGTGATGGACATTTGAGCTGTCTTCAACTTTCTGCTATTATTTATTAATAGTGCTGCTATGAATACTCTTTTATAAGTGTTTGCTTGCATACTTATTTTGAATTCTTTCTGGTATATACATGGGAATAGAATTGCTGGGTCATGTAGTAATATTATGCTTAACTTTGGAGGAGGTGTCAACTGTTTTCTACAACATTGTTATTTTCAGACTACAGCTTAAGCCCAGTACCCTGATCTTTATGTTTACCCAGTGGTATGCACTGCTGTTGTAAAAAAAGGAGCTTTCTCTTGGTGGATATAGAGAGTAAGAGCTGTTTCAGAAACACAACCAATATTTTTAATACACTAATAGAAAAAGACTAGCTCTGGAAACCTCTGAAAATGAGATTTTAAAATATAACAGGATAATTAAAAGAAAGTGATGATTTTCATGTGATGATTTTCAATGATTTTCATGGTTTCTTCTTTCCTTTGTGGAGGCCAAAGGTAAGAGACATCAGTATAAATCTTCCCTAAGGTAGCATGCTTTCATCCACTTTATCAGTTACAGAATATCCACTGAGTGTTATGGACTGTAATGGGTGCAGAATGAATGCAAGGGTTAGTGACATTTGGATTCTTACTTTCAGAAACTTAGAACACAAGAATAATCTAAATGCATATTGCATTTTGCTATGATATTTTATCCCAAAGGAGTTGCAGACAAAGTCTATACTGATTGTTGTAAGATAAGATAAACACTCCTTTGAGAGAGGATCAGAAATGGCAGATTGGATGGCATTTTAATTTGTGATTTATATTATGCTTTTTTGAAAGTTAGAGGTATCAAGAAGGCATGTAGATTTTTCTAGACTGAGTCAAGATGCCATTGGAGAAGTCTGAGATGGAGTCACAACTGGAATCACAAATATACAGTAAACACATAAAGATGCTATTTAAAGTCAACAAGTTATATGAGATTACCTAGGATGATGCTGGGTATGAAGAAGAAAATCTAGGACTGACTCCTGCTGCACTCAAAAATTTATTTGTTGAGAAAAAAAGAGTCAGAAGTGACTAAGATGGAAGTGTCACCAAACACAGTGGAACCCAGGGAAATTGTGATCCCTTGGAAGCCAAGAAAGCAAAGTGTTTTAATGAGAGGACAGTGATTACATCACACCTATGTGTACTGTTTTTCAAACACAGGTAAATACTGCTATGGTAAAAAAATACAAACATCTTTCAATGGTAACAAAAAAAGAAAAAGTGTTAAATGTTAGTGAGATATTAAGTAATATGTGGATTACAAATGGCTTTTGGATTTGGCAACATGGAGACCGTCGGTAATCATGACAAAAACAGTTCTAGTGTCATGGTAATCATAGAAAATAGGAAAAACATCTAAAGGTGAAAGGAAATGAAGACAATCATTATCGATTACTCTTTCAAGGAATTTTCCTGTGAATGGAAGATAAAGATGTGGAAAGGTCTTAAAGTGGCTTGAGATCAGTGAATAACCAACAGCAGCTAACATTTTTAGAGTACAACCAGGTGTGGGAATTGTTCAAACTATTTCATATATTAACTCATTTCATCTTACATCAATTCAAATAGGTAGATATTGTTTGTATTTTGTGGACAAGGAAACTGAGGCCTTGAGCCTTCAAAAATTTTGTCCAAGAGCATGAACTAATAAGTGGCAGAGTTGAAATTCAAATCCAACCAGTTTATTATTCTAGAGTCCATACTCTTTTCTAATTTTATTGATTTTGACAATTAGATATCTTTAATACACATTTTTATTCCATTACCTTTTACTTAACAAGGACCCAGCTCTTTGATAGTTTGGTAATCAAAATGCCCTTTGATTAGGGATCTGCCCTTCAGATCTACAGTCCTTGATCCTGGCCAATTTTTTTTTTTTTTTTTGAGGGGGATCAATTTTATAGTTTTTCCTTAAGCTATGAGTTGGGACTATTCTATAATTTTTATAGAAAAATTGACATTCCAAATGGCCTCGGCCTCTTACTCATTTGTCAGTTGGAGGTTGTGATGCAATTTCTCTTCCAATAACCAGCAAGAAGAAAGGAGATAGTAAAGTCAACTATTGAAGAGTCTTCAGACAGAAAGGAGATTCAGGCATTGGCTACTCTCAAAATGATGTTAACAAGCATGCAGGGAACCTAAGGGAAACCAGCCACACTTTTTCATCAGTAAGACTAATGATGACAGCCCCTCTACCCCGTGAATCTAAGCTTCTCTTCACATGATTGGGGGCAGGCTCTTCTATACATCTTTCCCAGATTCATGGTATTTGGTTAATTAGGTTATGAGAAATCTACTGTGGCAAATGGAGAACATGAGGGTGTTGGATGGTGTATTTATTATTTTTCCATTAGACCAGATGCCTTTGTAATTAGTTCACAATTGGTGGAGGCTTTCCCCTAAGTGGAAAGAAATAATCACATGGTCCTCCCTCTCTATATATTTATTTATTAAAAGTTTCTTATGCCTAAATGTTGTGACATATGCTGAGGAGGAAAGAATGTGGCCTGGGGCTTGTGGCTTGGTTGATAGAAGGAGTAAACTTGCACATACTGGGGGTAAGAAGGAGCCCTTTTGGGTGGAAATGTCTCAAAGAGCTTCATGGAGAAATGTCACCTGAGTTAATACTTTACAGAGATCACTTCATATCAATAGTTGGAAAACAAGGGAAACAGTGATAGACTTTATTTTCTTGGCCTCCGATATCACTGCACACAGTGACTGCAGCCATGGAAAATCTCTTTCTTCTTGGAAGAAACGCTGTGAAAAATCTAGACAGCATATTAAAAAGCAAAGACATCACTTTGCTGACAAAGGTCCATATAGTCAAAGCTATAGCTTTTCCAGTACAGCATATTAAAAAGCAAAGACATCACTTTGCTGACAAAGGTCCACATAGTCAAAGCTATAGCTTATCCAGTAGTCATGTGTGGTTGTGACAGTTGGATCATAAAGAGGGCCGAGCACTGAAAAACTGATGCTTTCAAATTGTGGTGCTGGAGAAGACTCTTAA